>NC_138974.1:49277500-59277500 GCF_055761805.1 Camellia sinensis
TAAAAATATTGGCTGTATGCTATTATTACAATTTCCTGAGTGGTCTGAGGATTTAAATGAATGGAATAAAGAAATGCATGTTAAATGCACCTATAATGGTGTTCAATTATCAGAAATAGAATTTCCAAAAAATTAGTTAATGGACGGTATTCAAATAAAGATGCTATTTCCTTTCTGTCTGAAACCCTGGCACAGATCTAAGCCACGGTCCTCTCATATAGATCGAATCAAAAAGAAAGGACAAAAAGATGAATTTTTTTTTTCAACGGTTTGGGGAATGGAAGCTGAACTTCCTTTTGGTTCTCCCCAAAAACGGCCTTCCTTTTTTGAACCCATTTTTAAGAAACTCGAAAAAAAAAATTGGAATATTGAAAAAAAGTATTTTATATTTCTAAAAGTTTTAAAAGAAAGAACAAAATTTCTAAATATCTAAAAAAAAAAACAAAAAATGGATTATCAAGGGCATTCCGTTTTTTAAAAAATAAAAAAAAAAAACTCTCAAAAGTAAATCCAATTCTATTATTTAGATTGAGAGAAATATATAAATCAAGCGAAACTAAAAAAAAAAAAAGGAAAAAGATTCTATAACCCGCAATCAAATAATTCATAAATCCTTTAGTCGAATTCAATCTACATATTGGACAAATTTTTTACTGATAGAAAAAAAAAATGAAAGATCTGACTAATAGAACAGGCACAATCAGAAATCAAATAAAAAGAATTACAAAAAATAAAAAAAAGTGACTCCAGAAATAAATGATAGTCCTAATAAAACAAGTTATAATGCTAAAAGATTCGAATCACCAAATTGGCAAATATTAAAAAGAAGAAATACTCGATTAATCCGTAAATTACATTATTTTATAAAATTTTTCACTGAAAGGATATACGCAGATATCCTTCTATCTATTATTAATATTCCCAGAATTAATATACAAATTTTTGTTGAATCAACAAAAAAAAAATGATTGGTAAATCCATTTACAATAATAAAAGAAATAAAAAAGGTATTAATAAAACAAATCAAAATAAAATTCATTTTATTTCGACTATAAAAAAGTCACTTTATAATATTAGTAATAAGAATTCATAGAATTTTTTTGACTTATCCTCCTTGTCACAAGCATATGTATTTTACAAAATATCACAAACACAAGTTCTTAACTTGTATAAGTTAAGATCTATTCTTCAATATCACGGAACGTCTTTTTTTCTTAAGACTTCAATAAAAGATTATTTTGGAAAACAAGGAATAATTCATTATGAATTAAGACATAAGAAACTTCAGAATTCTGGAATAAATCAATGGAAAAACTGGTTAAGAGGTCATTATCAATACCATTTATCTCAGATTAGATGGTCTAGATTAATATGTCTACCGGGAACTGTGCAGCACGTATGGTGTTTGACCTTATTTCTTGACGTCGGCTTATCCACTGAGGAATGGCCAAGCCGAGGCGTCAAACAAAGCCATCATGGACGGCATCAAGAAGAGGTTGGAGAAAGCCAAAGGCAAATGGGTCGAAGAATTGACGAGTGTGTTGTGGGCTCATCGCACTACGCCGAGGCGATCCACTGGGGAAACAGCATTTGCTTTATGCTTTGGAACCCAGGCAATCATCCCCCTGGAGATTCGCCTCCCAACCATGAAATCGAAAGTTTTTGATATGGGCCTAAATGACATGATGTTGGCCTTGGATTTGACTCTGATTAAGGAACGATGAGACCGTGTCCTTGCATCCATGGCACGGTACCAGCAACAGCTTGCTAAGTCGTATAATGAGCGTGTTCATCTACACCATTATACACCAGGAGAATTGGTCCTCAAAAAAGTACTCCCAGCTGCTAGGAATCCGGCTGATGAAAAATTGGGTCCTAACTGGGACGACCCCTATCAAATCGATTCAATCGCGGGAACAGGGGCATATCGGCTCAAAGACGTGTCCGGAAGAAGTCTGCCGCGTTTTTGGAATTCCACGCATTTGCGTAAATACTATCATTAATCCGGCTTGTGGGGCATGATGATTTATTTTGAATGTTTTCCGTGTACAAACTTTCACTTTTATAATGCAAGATCACTTATCTCACTACATGAAATTTTAGTTTGAAGATAAAAGCCTCCAGATTTAGAATGCCCTTCGTGGATCTCACGATTGGCCAAGTTAAAAGCCTCCGAATTCGGAGCCCCATCGGTGAATGCCGCTTTTGGGCAGAGTAAGCCTCCGGATTCGGAGCGCCCTTCGTGGATATCATGATTGGCCAAGATAAAAGCCTCCAGATTTGGAGCGCCCTTTGTGGATCTCATGATTGGCCAAGTTAAAATCCTCCAAATTTGGAGCCCCATCAGTGAATGCCACTTTTAGGCCGAGTAAGCCTCCGGATTTGGAGCGCCCTTCGTGGATCTCACGATTGGCTAAGTTAAAAGCCTCTGGATTTGGAGCACCCTTCGTGGACTTCACGATCGGTCAAGTTAAAAGCCTCCGAATTTGGAGCCCCATCAGTGAATGACACTTATGGGCCGAGTAAGACTCCGAATTCGGAGCGCCCTACGTGAAAGCGCGGTTGGCACGAAAGAGCATCCGAATTCAGAGCCCTCTTCTTGAATATTGTGATTGACACATGATGGATAATCGTAGCTGAATCTATAAACATAGACTGAAATAACATGCAGACGTTTAAAATAAGACGTTTCATTAAAATAATCGAGAATACATAGTTCGCTTCCAATTCATGCTAAAGCGGTACATTACATTCAGTTTTGTTCGGCATCACCCTCGTCGTCACTCTTCTCGACTTCGAAAGCCAAAAAGGGAAAATGATGACCCTGATACAACGATGACGATGAATCAACACCTGCTGCCCGGAAAGCCTCTGCGGCTTGGAGAGCGTTGACCCATCCATGCTTGAATCCACAATTCTCGCATCGACAGACCTCATCGACGAGCTTTTCCTTCGTCTTCTCTATCCCATCTTTTCGGCCCACATAAAGGCCTTGTTCATAAGCCCTAGTCTTTGCAGCTGTTATTGCAAACATGCTTGCCGTATCGCGATCGGCAATCGCGTGACTTATAAGAAGCTAGGTCACCCTTTCCTCCACAATCGGGTTAGCTAGGCCGGCCACTGAGTTTCGGCGGTTTTGACTTTTCTTAACTCCCACTCGGCTTTCTCTGCGCGGGCCTCTAAATTACGAATGCGTTCATCTTTTTGTTCGATCTCCCGCCGCGCGGCACGAAGGCGCATGCTAATCTCATAGGCGGTGTATAGTCCTTTTACCGCTTCATGAATGCCCTCTCGAAACACTTCAAAATCTTGTCGACCAATCATCGACTGCTAAACTTCCAGCGAAAAAATCTGTCGTGCAAATTCGACCGCCATGCTTGGATCTCGGATGATCGAATCTACTTCCGTCATTGGTTTGTTCCCGATAAAGACTGAAAAACTCAGCGGCGCGGTGGTCTACTAGCCTCGCTTCGCGAATGAGGGGAGTTCCTCCGCTATCGCTTCTCCCTTCTAGGTGACCTGTTTCGACGATGTGGAGAGTGACGCCTCTCCCATTCCCTAGATGTCCTACTTCCCGTTCGTGAAGGTTCTCCACCTTAATTCGTCGCTAAGTCCAGCTCAGCCAATGTCCTATCTTCTCCTCTACTATTGAAGAATAGTGTACCTAACATTCACACTTATTTAACCTTCTTCGACACACTGGATTGAGTTGTGTCTGAACACGCTAATGGGACCTACGTGCAGGAAACAACCCCTCTTTTTATTAACCATGGGTGCACCACTCTGAAAGCGATCCATTCAACGCTGCCCCAGCCAATTCATAAATGACTGATAATCGGCGGCAACGTTCACTAATCCACTGGGGCAAGGGCAATTAATTAATCTATTTGTCCTTACATAAGTCTTTGTGCCGAATAGATAGACTGCCCTAACCAATTCGTGAACGGCCAATAATCGTTGGCCACCTTCACTAATCTGCTGGGGCAAGGGCAGATTAATTAATCTATTTAGCCTTACGTAAGTTTTTGGGCCGAACAGACAGGTTGCCCCAGCCAATTCGCGAATGGCTGATAATCGTTGGCCACCTTCACTAATCTGCTGGGGCAAGAACAGATTAATTAATCTATTCGACTTTACGTAAGTCTTTGTGCTAAACAGATAGGCTATCCCCAGCCATTTCGTGAATGGCCGATAATCGTTGGCCAGCTTCACTAATCCGCTGGGGCAAGGACAAATTAATTAATCTATTCGGCCTTACGTAAGTCTTTATGCCGAACAGACAGGCTGCCCCAGCCAATTCATGAACGACCGATAATCGTTGGCCACCTTCATCAACTTGCTGGGGCAAGGGTAGATTCATCAATCTGTTCGGCCTAAATATTAGAGCTCCTCACCGAATACCCATTGTGCCCCAGCAAACACTTGAACTGTCGTTTTTAGGCAGTCTTGTTCAACTTGCTGGGGCAAGGGCAGATTTATAAATATATTTGGCTAAGTTGCAGTGCTATACAGTTATTTGTGCGCTGGCTTAATTCAATTGTTTGTTTCATTCCTTTCATGATTTTACATCTTACTTAGCCGTTAACAAGAACATTCATCTGGCAGAAAGGCAAAAATAATAAGTTACAGTGATATACAAATATTTTTGCGCTGGCTTAATTCAGTTGTTTATTTCATTCCTTTCATGATTTTACATCTTACTTAGCCGTTAACAAGAACATTCATCTGGAAGAAAGGTAAAAGTAATTTTCATTCATAAACTAAGCACAAACATAAGTCATTTTACAAATGAAAACCACCCTACATCAGCTTCTCACAAAAATCAACAGTCAAAACCTAATAACTCCAACAAAACCTATATACACACACTACAAAAAAAAAAAAAATACAAAATGAAAAATACTGGATTCTAGATCAGTCTTTGGGGTCAGACTCCAACGGCTCAATGTCTACCTGATCGTATGGAATTGGCTGCTCCAATACCACGTTAGCGGCAGCCAAGGCTTTGAGCCAGCCATGCTTGAACCCCCTGTTCTCGAACTTCGACATTTCTTCTATGTAGTCCACCAAGGCCGCGTCCTTGCCAGCCAGGAATGACTTGGAAATCTCGGACACGGCGTTTGCCATCGCCCTCTTCAACTCTTCCAAGTCGTCCTCCAGGTTGGAAATTTTCTTGTTGGCCAATTTGAACGCTTCTTCGTGGGCATTCGCCCTTTCCTCGGTGGCCACTCTCAATTCATCAACAGTCTTGGCCTTATCAGCTTCGGAGTCAGCCCTAACTCTCTCTGCCACCGCTTTCATGGCCTCAAACTCAACCCGGAGAGAGGCCTCTGCTGCCTTTCCCTTCTTGTTTTCTAACTCGGCTGTACGAAAGCCGATTTGTCCGATAGTGTCGTATTGGCGACGACTAATTTCAACTATCCTCCCCGCCGCCTACAAAACAAGGGATCAATAAGCTAATATAGAAACTTTTCTTTTGGTTAGCCTTGCAAAATTATAAAAGGACACGTACCAATATCGCCGATTGAGCGGCTAATGCGATGGCCAGCAGATCGGCCTCTACCCTAAAAGCTGCTCTATCAACCGGCAGAGAAATTGATGACGCCAAGCTCAAGGCCACGGTTGGGTCTCTTATAGTCGATGCATTAGAGGCAATTGGCATGCTGTTTATCCTTGGCTGTATTGTAAATGGCACAACCATGTCAGATTCTGCCATTCGTGGCCGTTTATCAATTTGGTCTTCCGAATAATCAGCTTCGTGCTCGGTTGGGATTTTTCTCCCCTCTACTCCGTCACTTGACCCTCCTGTTGATCGACAACAAGTTATGTTTTGGCCACTTCGGTCTCAACCTCCTCAACAGGAGCAGGTGGAGGACTTTCTTCCCTAACGTCGGGTGGAGGAGGTGAAGGTTCGTTTCGCTCGGCTTCGGCTCTCTTGCATGCAGCCATCCTCTTGGCATTTTTCCGTCTGGCCAATTAAGTGAGCGGCTCACCAGCCATGTTGTCAGGATATGAGCCGGGTGGGTTCCCTAAATCGGTAAAAATATCCTTGAAGGACACGTTCGCTCGGCTGGAAGTGGATGGAGGATTGAGGACAGCTTCTTCAAAAGCCAAATCTAGTGCCGTGTCAACCTCCCCCTCTAGTCTGTCGAATTTGTCCAAAGATAGTTGATTCGGCTGCTCAACAACTCTTTCGGCAACTTGTTCACCCGTCGACTTTGAGTCTGAAGCCTCAAAACCAATCTGTTTAAGGTTCTTGAAGCTCAGAAAAACAAGTGTCGTAAGGTGCTATTCACCCCTTGGAATCGGAATATTTTCTACGACCGAAAAAGTGGCGTAGGTCGGCTCGTATCGCAGGAGAATGTTGGCCACCCTCCCCTGTTTTTGGAGATTCGGACGGCCAACGAACTGGAGTACCTTTCTGATCTGTGCAAGTGTGGTGTCGTCGACCGAAACTAGAACTTTCTTCAAATTGTTTCCTGCACAATTAAAATGGTAAAGACATGGAATTTGAACCGGAAATATTTAATAAAAATTAATGGGGGGTTAAACGGCCACCTGGTTTGTCCCTTCGCCTGGGCACTGGATCTTGACGATCTTCGCCCTCGCCGAATTCCCAATTTCCATGGACAACAACCACAACATCGTCAACACGCTTGCCAGAGCTGGCAAGCATAGTGACCAAATGATGGTCGGTGTCCGTGGCCCTGAGAAAGTAGCGCCCCTGCTGGCCAGAGGGCTTGGCCAAGGCATAACAATGCCGAATGGCATGGACTCCAAGGTTAAGCCTAAGGCGCCGGTTTAGTTGTACAATTCCCTTTATTATTCGAAAAAAGTTTACATTCTACTGGGAAGGGATTAAACCCCAATGGCGAAGGACAGCCCTTAAAAGTGGATAAAGAAGGAAACAGACTGCGCCCTCCACGATTGGCAGGAGAGGAAAGACGATTGTACTCGCATCAGTCCTCTCCGTGTCAATCACGTTCTCTGCCAAAAGTGACAGATGAATGTCGTCAGGAATAGAAAAGTAGCGACGGAAACCAGTGACTTACTCTGCAGAAAGAAGGGCTCTCAAATGTTTAGCCATCACAACATGGAAAACGGACACTCTACACAGTAAACAAGCAAGGAAAAGGGAGTTGAGATGGAAGAAATAGAAACTTACAAGAAATGAGGAGGACAATGAAGAGCGGAAAGAAGTTGCAGAGGGCGAGAAGCGAGGGAGTTGAACTGACAGGAAACGAGAAACCTTGAGCATTCAAGAAAGAACATACAGACGAAAAGACAGCATGGTTTCAAATCGTCATAAATGAATGAAGTGTATGAGGGGGGGGGGGGGAAATTGTAATGATGCTAAAAAATAGTAGGCGTCCTGATGCTTGCATTGGAATAAGAGAAACCGCCGTAATTTCTGACTCCCTAGGTTTAAGGACCAAACATGCCGACTAACTGACATTAATAGGATGTTTGAGGGGGCAATTGTGGGGGCTGAATAAATTGATTACGTACCGAGGCCGAATAACTTGAGGAAAGAAACCAAGTTGTGTATTATACGGCTCTATCCCGGAGGGACAAAGGTCGAATAACTAGATTGTCCGAATAATCAGTTGTAGACCTGGCTGAGTATGAACAGTTAGCCGAATGAGGGATTATTCATTGGAAGAAAGGTGGGCCCAACCATCAACATCAAGAATGACTATAAATAATGAGAGTATAAGCTAAGAAGACGTATGTGAGGACAAGTAAGTTTAACTTAAGATATAAGCAACCAAGAGAGTATACATTGACTTATTCGTCGAAGTGCTAATTCTGACACCCTTGACTGGAGTGTTCATTCCTTTTCAGGTGACTAGCTGAGGATCTCAAGCGTCCCATTGGATCCAAAGAGTATTTCCAAACCACTTCTCCACAATTTAGTTCATTGATGGAGAGGTTGTAGGTTTATGTATTTTGTATATAGATATCCTGTTAAGAAACCGGAGGAATAAAATTTATGTATAAAGAATGGGAGAAATTTTTAGTTAAAAAATTCGGTACAGAATCACAAACTTTAAAAATCAAGAAACCATATCAAACGGATGAATTTTGAACTAAATTTTTTATAGTAGATTAATTACATATTTAATTTCATATCTGAATTTTCTCATAATTTTTGGGAGTCAAAAGCCATATAAACTGATGTGTTCAAATCTGTCCAGAAAACTAATTTAAAACAGTAAATTCGGAAGCATCGTTCTTTTTGGGTGTAGATCCGAAAATTATCAAATTAGTTTCATTTGAACCAATTACGAGTCCAATTTTGTAAATTTTTTGCCTTGCATTGATTGCTCATGTATACTAAGAGAACTATTAGTTTCTTTAAAGTGCTGCAGAAAACAACCTGTTTAGACATAATTAATTGTAGATAATTATTTTGATAAGCAAATCAGGTGAAACCATTTGGGTTTGAAACTTAGGATATATTAGTTGATAGCTGGAGGGTTTTAGAATTTTTCGAACAACGTGAATTGGATTTTTAATTTTCAAAGTTAGCGAATAGATTGGGAAAACTAGTTTAAAATTCTGTTTTATCTTAAAGTTACTTTTAATTAAGTTTCGACTTGAACCCATGTCTTGGGTGATTTTAGACCTTGAAGAACATGAACTTAGGTAATATTTAAGAGTAACGGTGAGTTGGGTTGAGCCATGTTAGTGCACTTTAGTGTAGAAAGCCCGGAACTCCGCTCCGCGCGCGAGGGCGCGAATCATTTTGTTCTTAGCTACTACAGTTTGGACTCCTGTCACGGTTCTGAATCTAATCTCGCAAAGTGCAATGCAAGACTGGTAAATCACCCAAGAGTCCAAAATCCAGTAAATCGTTTTGGAAAACTGATTTTAATAAAGAAATGCCAAACATGGACTGCTTTGCCAGATACAAAGTCGCCACCTAAATATTTTATTTTTGAGAAATCTAGAAAACCCTGACTCGTGCCTAAGGCCACGTGTCCGTCATCACCAAAGTTGCCTCGGCTCGGGAACTTGGGTACGAGAGGGGATGGTCATGCGTTGAGCAGCCCCGCTCGCCCGATCAAAAGATCGGCCTTTACTAAGTATGATATGTTGTTTTTGAAAACACATGTGTTCTTATTCCGGTTATTAACCTAGAATTACTATGTGATGCGCGCAACATATAAGTATAGACTAGATCGCCTGAGTTGGAACAAAACATTGCATGTTCGTTTGTGAAAATGATTTGAAGTTTGCTACTCGCAAGTAGGCCAAGTTGGAGATTTTGCCACTCTCAAGTGGGCTTAAAACTCGCATTTCGATGAATTGTTCCAATTCAAGCAATCCAACCTTGACCTATAGGCATTCATGCAGTTAATCACTTAAGCAGTTAGCCTCATGGCCAGCATGCTAATATGGCAACATACACATCTCATGCAGTATGCTAAAGCGTAAATACTCACAGTGTACTCCGAGCCAAAATAGAGAACTAGTTAGAAATCATGCATGATCCTAGTTCATGTTAAGATGGCTAATGCAACACATGCAAAAATGCAACTTAGATAGGCTCGGCTATTCTAAGATAGCATATGAAATGCAACAATTGATACATGTATTCAAATTGGAATTGAAATTCAATGTGGTTTGTATGATGCGCCGAGCCTGGTGCATGCAAAACAGATGAATGGATGCACGCATACAAGCATAAGGTATGCTAATCGAAATATGCCCTAAAACTAACCATCGTAAGTGGTTAAGTAAAAGGGAGAAATAAATGGGGGTTGGAAGACATGCATCACACACACGCACACTTATTATAACAGTTGGCCCTCTCGACGGAGGGTCCGAATAAGAAGCTAATTAGCTAATCTAAGCTAATTAAACTAATTATTACATCACAAAACTAATCAACTAACAACCTAACTAATTAAGTACAAAACGAAGCTAACTAACTAACAAGTTAACTAACTAGTTATTACAATACAAACAAGCAACTAAACACATTAACTACTTAAATACAAAACCAAAGCATAAACTAGCTAAGGAAAGTAGTAAAGAGAGATCCTTGGGAAGAGGAGTACATGCATGCCCGATTGCCTTGTTAGGAAATCCGTCGCGATGCCCCAACTTGCCTCTGTTTTCAATTGTTCTCAGAACCTTGCACCAAGCTCCAGATGGCTTCTAACTCACCTTGGCAACCCCGAGGAGGGCTGCCGACCAGTTGTTGGTATTGTAGACGACCTGCCGACCACTTGCCATTGCTGTAGACCAGAAAAAGTGGTCGGCCAACTAGTTTAACTGGTCAGCCGGCCAGTTTTTGCTGCACATCTCCAGTTTGCTGTAACAGAGGACAAGAAGGGGCATGGCATTGTATTTGCAACATATGTGTGCACAACTACCCTCCCTATCATTTCTTAAACTCAAGGGAGTGTAGTTCTCGACCCTCGGGCCACCAATCACGCATCTCAATGCATGATGGCCCAGAAGTCAAGTTGCACAATTTAATGTGAAATGAATGCACACATAACACATAATGCCTTTACCTCTATCATGATTGATCAAGAGGGTGGGCGACCAAGAATTGAGGCACGTTTCATCACTTCAAGTATGAAACGTCCCTCGTTTCTCACGTTTGGACAAACACCGTATCCAAACACAATGCAATGTAACTCATGCAAGCAAACAACAACATGGCATACTTAATGCAAACAACGACATAGCATACGCAATGCAATGTAAGATGGCATACACCATGCAAACGACAACATGGCATACTCAATGCAACATGCAAGCATAATGAAATGCAACATAAGTATGCATCAATAATGCAAACAACAAGCATGCAAAACACAATGCAACTCAAGCATGCAAACATGATGCAATGTAACAACATTTGAACAACATGCTCAATGGACTTAAACTAAAAATGGACAGACCTCAATCATGCCCAAATCAGTGGCCATAATGCTAAAATAAAGGCATGAAAGCAAGAGAAACGCATGCACATGTATTGACCTATCAACTAGGCCTAAGAGCACAACTCTTAAGAGTGCTCAAGAAGTGACAATCATGGAAGTGTAACAACACTATATGCTCTCAAATTAGGTATGAAATGATGCCCAATCATACAATCAACATAAGCAAGGCATGCAAGAGTCCTTAAGGCATAAGGCTACCAAGGAGGACTACTCTAGAGACATGCAATACATGGCACGAATGCATGAACCAGCCACAAACAGAGCTCGAGTAGGTCAAAACAAAGACGAAAACATGCTGAGATGGGAGCTCAAGGACCTAGGCAAGATGGCATACATGCTAGAGCACAAACAAGGCAATAATGCATAACACTTTAAAGCATTCAAAGAGTGAAAGAAGTGGGAACATGGAAATCCTATATGCTCTGAAATGTCATGGTAAATGATGCCAAATCACGCACATGACACAAATGATGCATGCTACGATGCTCAAAGCTCAAAGCTACCAAGGCCAAATGCACTACAGCTATGCAATACATGACGCATATGGAAAATACAATCCAAAACAGCCCTAGAGCATGTCAAAATGATGCTAAAACATGTATGGAAGGAAGCCAAAGTAAGCTAGCATGGTGAGCATGAAGCATGAAATATGCAAGGCCAAAAGGGGAGATTACACTACATCTACTAAGACCAAGCATGAGATGGCTTCGCCAGCAAAAATCAAAGTTATATCATGGCAAAATAATCCCAAAAACAAACTGAAGTGATAGCTCGCAAGCTTAGGCATGAAGGCAAACACAGTGGCTCATGTTTAAGGCACAAAGCATGAACCTTCCAAAGCATGGAAAGAGTGAAAAATGAAAGTGTATGACTATACTATATGTACTGAAATCACATTTCAAATGATGCCAAATCATGAAAATAATCCAAGTAATGCATGCTAGTGGACTCCATACACAAGGCTAGTGAGCAAAATTAAACCATGGCTATACAAAGCAATGCATGCATGACCAAAACAACACAAATCAGAGCTTAAGCATGGTAAAACATGAACAAAAGCTTCTCAGAGTTGAGCCAAAATCATGTTAGAATGATGGTCTAAAGCATGACACATATTAGGCTAGTTCATGGAATTGCACTACAAGTGCATGGAGCATGCATGGGGCTATCAAACCAAACCTTAACAGAGGTATATCATGGAAAAAAAACACCAAGAACATGCTGAGATGGACTCAAAACAGGCTACAAAGACATGCTACTTCATGAAGCACACATAGCTAGTTTGCAAGATTTACACTACAAGTGTATAAGGCATGCAAGGGATGACAAAACCAAATTAAAACAGTGATATTCCATGTCAAAATCACCCCAAAAACATGCTAAGATGGAGCCAACAAAAGCTTAACAAATATGCTCACACATGAGACATACAAAGCAAGCATACAAAACACAAGGAGAGGGGATGACCCTCTCCTATTTGGGACCTCAAAACACCATTTCCACCACTAAAATTCCTCTAAGTTTCAGTGGTGAGAAGGCCAAAACAAGGTGGTCGCAATAGCTTAAAAGGATGGCACAAAAACATGGCCAGACAAGGCCTAAAGGGGGGTAGACTACCCCTAACACAAAAGAGACCTTAAACAAACATTACAAGCATGCAAAACCAGACCTTTTTGCAGTAGAAATTCAAACCAAAACAAGCATGCAAATAGGTCCAAAAGCTTAAACCAAAGCCAAGGTTTAAAGGGTTAGAAGCTTACCCTTGAAGAACACCTTCAAAGCTGCAACTCCAGCACTCTTTTTGAACCAAAACCAATCCAAAGACTCCAAAACCAACCTCGAAGAGCCTCAGTAACAAGAGTATGGTGTTTGAGTGTGTGTTTGTGTGCAATAGTATGGAAAAACTACACTTTCAAGCACAAATATAGAACAAGCAAGAAGATATAGAGACAAGGATGTATCTATAGCTCAAGCACAATTTTCTGAACCTAAGGCATGAGGGGGGAGGTTCTCTTTTATAGAGAAACATGAAACAGGCTTGTTGGACAAGCTTTAGGCCTAAAGCCATCCCTCCATACATATGGAGGATGGTTTCTGTGCCCTCCAGCTATTATAGCTAGCTAGAAAATATCTCCAAAAAGGTGCTGGAAAGCTGCGGACCAGTTGAAGTGGTTGGCCGACCAGTGGAAGTGGTCGGTAAGGGAAGAAAGTGGTCAGCCATGGGGCGGAGATGGTTTGCAACATGAAAGTAAGGTGGTCGTGTGGTGGCCGACCACTATTGGTGGTCCAAAGACCACGAAAACCAGTTGGCCGACCAGAAAACTGGCTGGTAGGCAGGAAAAGTGGTCTCCAAGGGAAAGAACTGGTATTCCACCCTTATTCCACCCTCCAAGAAAGGAAAACAAGGTTTGTACCAAAAACAAACCAAAAAGGATGCAAGACGAAAGTCCGGGAGGCAAGGCGCGTAGCGGGAAGCCTCGAAAACCTGTTTACGGGCACCAAAAGCGGTCTACGAGGGGAAAGTGGTCTATGATCACAAAGAGTGGTCTATGAGACCACAGTGTCCCTCTAGACCAAGGCAACAAGGCATGATTCAAAAACCAAGCCAAACGGAGAACGCTAAGCGGTCCCGAGACAAGGCGTGCGGCCGAAGGCTCCAAAAACTAGAAACTAGTCTCCAAGAAGAAAAAGTGGTCTACGACCACAAAAAGGTGGTCCAAAAGACCTCTCTCTCCCTCCAGGCAAGGAAAACAAAGCTTGGTCCACAAACCGAGCCAAAAACACAAAGAGTACAGAGGCCCGGAGGCAAGGCACTCAGCCGAAAACTCCGGAAACTCGAAACAAGCACGACATGCACAATCACCGAGCGCTCAATCGATGACGTCTGAGTCTTAAGGTCGGTCAAAAATGGGGTGTCTACATTTAGTTTGGGGTTACTTAGTTCTTGTTCTTTAGTATTTTTAAATTAATAGTGACATGTAGTTTTTATACTTGGTTCAGGGCACTAGTTGGACTTTCATACTTTATCTGAGGATTATATTATTTTGTTTTCAGGTGAGTAGTTTCATACTACATATTTTTATAAATGTTCCCCTACCCTGAACTATTGGAAAATTAAATTGTTATTTTAGGACTAAACTGTTTTGATAAATTATTATATTATCAATGGAATCAAATTATTTCTGAAACATGTGTGAACTTGCCATACTGTAAAGTATTTGTTTTGGTCTCATGTTTATAATTGTGAACTACACCATGTTTTGCAAAACTGATGTGTATTGATTATCGGGACCATTTGTGTATTTTAGTCCAGGGAAATTATTCCATTGTGTGTGGTGACTCTGGCCACTAGGGAACAGATCCGGGTTGGGCTGTGATAACTAGTGCTCAACGATTGTAAGGAAAAGACCTAGGTTAGGCTAGGTGACCTTCAATCGGATCGTCTTAGAGAAAAGGCCTAGGTTGCCACCCTGAGGATGACTCTTAGTTCTGTATTGGATCCAACGGGCTTATAGCCTTAACAACTGTGTGGCATGTTACTTGTTATTTCTTGGTACCCAGAAAATTATTGGTGTTTATGTTGTAATCTGTTTTAAGTGGAAAATGTCATTTATCATGTTCTTAAGAGACGTGAGTATTTTAATTGTTGAACTGTAGAACCTTCTTTTTGAAATAGATTTTCTTTACCAAACTGTATGCCAATCTAGTTTCTGTGATATATATCTTATTTTGGAATTGAACCCTGCTTTCAAAACTGTATTTACTATCCATGTTGCTACTCATTGTGCTATCAGTTGACTTAGTTGTTTACCATTTCCAAGTGTTAGAAGGACTTAGAGTGGACTCATGGCGTAGCGGGGACTCAATTGCATGGACCTCTAGGACATTCATTTATTTTTTTTCAGAGTGTTATGTCATGTTTGTGCATATTTATTTTTTTATTTTTTCTATTGAGGTTCATTTAGGGTCATTTTGATATGTGGGTTGTTTATATCCCATAAGTTTGGATGGTATTGATTACGGTTGGTTTTGCCATTTATACTTGTGGCATGTCACTGGATTGAGTTTTGGTTATTTATTAATGGACTAGTTTATAGTTATTCAATGTGTTTATGGATTCGTATTTAGGCTTACGTGTGCCTTGGGCTAAGGCCCTGTGGGCTATGGCCGGTCATACTGGGTTTGAGGTGTGACAACAATTCCACCAGACGTTCTGGTAATCTTAATTCCCAGAATAACATCTGCAATGCCCATATCCTTCATGTCAAACTTAGAGTTTAACAACTCCTTGGTAGTTTTGATCATTTTATCATTACTACCTATAATGAGCATATCATCAACATATAGACACAAAATGACATATCCTCTGTTAGTGTCTTTGACATAAACACACTTGTCACATTCGTTGATTCTAAATGCACTTGACAACATTACGTTGTCAAACTTCTCATGCCATTGTTTAGGTGCTTACTTCAAACCATACAATGATTTGACAAGTTTACAGACATTCTTGCTTTGCCCTGGAGCTGAAAACCTTTCAGGTTGCTCCATGTGGATTTCTTCATTCAAATCCCCATTTAAGAAAGTTGTCTTTATATCTATCTGGTGTATCTCCAAATTGCGCAAAGTTTCTATCACAATCACCATGCGAATAGATGTTATCGTAGTTATAGGTGAGTATGTATCAAAGTAATCCAAGCCTTCTCGTTACCTATACCCTGTGATAACGAGCCTAGCCTTATACTTATCAATTGACCCATCAGTCTTCATCTTTCTTTCAAAAATCCACTTGTAGCCTAAAGGCTTACTACCTAGAGGTAAATCCACCAACTCCTAGGTGTGGTTCTATAAGATGGAGTCAATCTCACTTTTGATCGTTTCTTTCCACAAAGGACTCTCAAGAGAAGTCACAACTTCGTGGAAAGTTTGAGGTTCATTCTCAACCATATAAGTCAAGAAGTTTGGACCAAAAGACTTGGACATCCTAGCCCATTTACTCCTTCTAGGTTCATCTAAAACCTCAATTTGATCATCACCTTGATCATCAACTTGATCATTATCACTAGCAAGCTCATCAAATTGCTCCAAAGACCTCGAAACCCCTTCTTGGGTTCGGCAATGAAAAATGTCTTCAAAGAAACATGCATTCCTTGACTCCATGATGGTATTCTTGTGTATGTCGGAAATTTCAAACTTATAAATAAGAAACCGATATGCACTACTATTATGTGCATAACCAATGAATATACAATTCATAGATTTCGGGCCTATCCTAACTCGTTTGGGTGTAGGTATCACCACTTTTGCAAGACACCCTCACATTTGTAAGAATTTATAAGAAGGCTTAATGCCTTTCCATAACTCATACGGGGTCTTGTGGTGGATAATCTTGGATTGAGCACAAATCTCAATAAATGGTGATTCATACTCACCACCACGATCACTTCTTAAAGCCTTAATCTTGCGGCCTAATTGATTCTCAACTTCATTCTTATAAAGAACAAAGTTGTCAATAGCCTCATCTTTGCTTTTGAGCAAATAGACATAACAATACTAAGTGCAATCATCAATAAAAGTGATGAAGTACTTATTGCCACCACGTGATTGTATAAACTTTAAGTCACACACATCACTATGTACTAAGTCCAACGACTCTGAACTTCTTTCAATAGAATGAAATGAAGATCTTGTCAACTTCGCTTCAACACAAGTTTCACACTTGTGTTTTGGATTAATCTTGAAAGATGGTATGTGATCTAACTTGATTAATCTACATAAATATTCAAAGTTCACATGTCTTAGTCTACCTTGCCACAAATTGAAAGACCCAAGCATGTAAGTAGAAGAAGATGCAGTTTTATTCATCTTTGGGATAACAACCATTATATTGAGTTTAAACATATCCTCCAACATATAACCCTACCTACATACACTCTGTTCTTAGTCAGAATGACCTTGTCGGACTCAAAGACCATGCGAAAACCATGTTTGCTAAGAAGACACCTTGAGACAAGATTCTTACGAATGTCTGGAACATACAGGACTTCGTTTAAGGTCAGCTCTTTTCCTGAGGTCATCTTTAGGACCACCCTTTCCTTTCCCCTCAACAATGGAGGCAGTAGAGTTTCCCATAAGCAACTTCTCATCGTTTGTAACAGGCTCGAAAGTTGTAAACAGCTTCTTCTTAGAGCAGATATGGCGTGTAGCCCTAGCATCAATCCACCATTCTCTTGGGTTTGAACCCACTATATTCACCTCAGAGACAACGACAGACAAGTGCATGTCATCCTTATCATGGGAGTGCTCTTTCATATCTGCCATGTGAGCACGAGGTTTGGTCTTGTATGGCTTCTTCTGCTTGCGGCAGTCACTAGCTCGATGCCCCTCGCTACCACAGTTGTAGCACTTCCCTAAGAATCGATAATCAGGTTCCTGCGGCTTGTATGCCGGCTTCTTTGCAACACCACCCCTTAGCCCCAGCTTTGAGCCCTTGTTCAGAGGGGTTTATTCCTCACTCCAAAAGATCTGCCATGCTCAATGACATTGGCCTTCACTAAGGAGGTACTCATTCCTTTCTTTTTATTATCCTCCTCAATTCGGAGTCGAACAATTAGGTCTTCAACTAACATTTTTTACTGGTCAAGTAAAACAACATCTTTTGCTGCCATCTCTTCAAGTTCATCCGAACAAATTTGTCTGGGCGCTCATGGTGACTGAGTGGTCCTCCCAGAACAGCCGGAGTAACACCAGGGTTGACCACAGAGGTCACAATTGGGGTTGGCAAGTCAGTTGCCCCGGGGTTCAGATTCCCACCAACATTAGCAGTAGCAGCATCATTGGTGACAGTTGCCATTTTGAAAAATACAACATAATATCACTTTCTGTGTTTCTAGAAATTAAACTTAACCCTTAGAAAATCCCATAGTTGGAAATTTAATTCAAAACTAGTGTCACCACTTAACCTAGAATCGAACATGGTCAAGAATGTTTCCAGGAAGACTAGAGGGGTCACACCGGTCCTACTTGAAACCCAAATAACCTTTTGACAAAACGTTCAAGAGTATGTTGACTCCTAGTCCGTGATAAACAATTTTAAGAATTAAATTTTCCAATGGATGGACTAAGTTAAAACAAACCAGTTCCAAACTTACAAGCAACTAAAATAAAATTGCTAACAAATAGAAAAATTGCTACAACAATACAAGCATATAAAATGCTTTAATATGGCAAGCAAACGACCTTGCTTTAAAAAATTGGCAAGTAACCACTATTAAACCTCAAGCAAAAAAATGCTTAAATTATATAGTCCATAAATTTCGTTTGTGTAACCCAAATCTTATTCATTTGGTTTTGGTTTTTTTCCTTTTTCCCCATTCCCTCTTGCATAGGTATTTCTGAAAAAAAACATTAGTAGAACCACACAAAACACAAACAAATAATCTACGCAAAAAGTAAACATAATAAATTAAATGAAACCATGCTAACTATTGAATAATAAAATTAACCAATGAATTCAAATCCTAGATGAGTTAGCAAAACAAAATACAATTTGTAACTTCACAATTAAATTAAAACTTTAAAATAATATTTTGAACTCTAAAATTAAATTACAATTTAAAAATAAAATTTGTAACTCCAAATTAAATTACAACATTAAAATGAAATTTGCAACTGCAAATTAAATTACAACTTTAAAAAAAAAATTGTTACTCCAAAATTAAATTACAATTTTAAAATAAAATTTGTACTCTAAAATTAAACAACAATTTTAAAATAAAAATTTTAACTCCAAATTAAATTACAACTTAAAAAAAAAATTAATAGTCATAACTCCAAATAAATAAAATTAATTCAAAATTTTAATTCACCGAATTAAATTACACAATATTCATCAACATAAATTTAGACAAGTTACAAAACTCTATAACTCCAAAACCTTAAATTAAAATTTAACAGGTTAGAGTTACATAGAATTTAAATCACAACAAACATATAATAAACTTGTAAATTATTTTAGCAATTAACATGTAAATAAGTCTATAGTAATTAACATGTAATTAATTCTAGAATAAGAAGCATGTACAATATGAATCAAAATATAGAACAATTTAGAACACGCATATTAACACATGAATTAAACTAGAAAAATAGAACATAACAATTTTAACTAAACAACTTAAAAACTCTTGAATATGGAAGTTATAATCTAAATCTATAAAATAATGATGCATTGCTGGCCTAGCTTGTTCTTTTCCTTTTCCTTGTCAGTTTTTTCATTTCAATAAACTTGAGTCCCCCGTTTTCATCCCTCCTTGGTGTGCTTCATTGCTACGGGTTAGTGGTTGGTGTGTCCAGGCTTTGTCTTCAGTTTGTCCTCGTCTGCTTGAACCTTGCTGCAGTAGCTGTTTCAGCAGGAGCTTCCAGGTATTTCACTCGAGCGCTTTGGCGAGGTGGAGCTTGAGGGGTGCGATCCAGTTCTGTCCGGTTGTCACTCGAGCGCTTCTCCTCGAGCAAGAGTTTGAGGGGTGAGTTTCTACCTTTGTTTGGAGGTGTCCTAGCTGGTGGTCGGTGCTCAGTGGGTGTGCGGATCCGCGGCATGTGATTGAAGACCTGTTGGTTTTGGTGCTTGGCAGTGGGTATTGGGTGCGAGAAAGAAGAGGACCTGATGTAGCAGAGGAGGTGTAGTTATTTTTTGTAGGCTGCAGCACAGGTTATGGCGTGGGGATTGGGTGTGAGCAAGAAGAAGATCTGGTGGGAGATGCTATGTGGGTGTCTTCGGCAGTGGGTGTTGTTGTGTAGGCAGTGGGTGTGCAGCCGGGGTGTAGTTCTGTCGGCAGTGGGTGTTGTTCCCGGCGGTGGTTTTTGGAGTCTTCTCGGCAGAGGCATGGCTTGTTGGTGGAGTGGGTAGTAGCTTTGGAGTTGCAGCAGCTTAGAGGTGGCGTGGGCAGCAGCTAGGAGAGGGTGGTTGAAGCTGCAGAGGCATGTCTTGTTCTTGCAGCAGCGTCAGAGGAGTGGACTTGGCAGAGGCGTTGGTGTTGTTCCCGGGGTTGGTTTAGTTAATTTAGTTTAGTTTGGGTGTAGGGTAGTTCATTTAGTTTGTATTGGGTGTTTTAGTGGGTTGAATATGTGGGGATTCATGTATTTTAATTCTCTAGTTAAGTTCTTCTTAACTTTTTTATTTAAAAAAATCGAGAGGCTTAGGGGTTGGTTGTATGGATGCGAGTAGCAGTAGTAGGGGTATTTTTATACTTCCGAATCTCTCTCGATGCATCTCATTTTCCTGTACCTTTAATTTCATGCTATTAAATGAAATTTCTCTTTGCTGATCAAAAAAAAAAAAAAAAAAAATACATATCATGGTAAAAATTGATAAACCATACTCATAAAATTAAATTACACTAGACCATATAAGAATGCAAATTATGCTAGAGATCTATAAATAAAAGCCATTCCGATTAAACTAAAATTAGAACATCATAGTACATATATTCATTTACATTCATGTAATAGTGGGCCTATGATGCTATGCACTAATATACAAGAAACAGTGTGAGCACGGACACCAATTTAATTCTTTTAATTTCTACTTATGCATAGTAAATCAAAGAACACCTACCCCTAGGTAATGCACAAACCTTGGAAAACAATAAACATAAGCATGCAAATACATGTGCAGGTTAAACAATGAGCATACTATACTATTCCGGATTTTATTTTTTTATTTATAAATGATTAATAGTAGTAACAAACTAACAAAACACATATGAACCTTATTGTCCAAATTGTAAAATTAAACAATTAGATTCACGAATAAATCAAAATTATATACCAAGAACACATGCTGAGAATTACAACTAAATTACAACAGAAATACCCAATACAAAAAAATGGTAAAGAAAGCAAACCAAAACCTGCACGGTAGTAGTTTCCTTAAAACAGATTTTCGCTAGCTCACGAGTCGAGTGCTTGAGGAATTTAGGCATCTGTCTCCCAAGATACGACGATGACACAACCAACTACGACAGAAGCACTATCTGTCCAGCTTAACGAACAAAAACTGTGGCAACACTCTCTCACTATAGGAACTTTCCGGCAAATTGACTTGTAGAATGGAAGCAAAAATTTCTGTGTTGAGACTAGACATGAGGGTCTCAATTTATACATGTATAGGGGAGAGGAAGAGTCTCCAGCCTTTATGGCTGGTCACTAATGCACCATTCACATGCCTTTATGACAGGTCACTAATGCACCATTAACCTCTGCAATATTGCAAGAGCTACAAACATATTATACACACTAATCCCACTACCTCTTTCATGAAGCTAACTTCATGAGGCAATTTCCCATTCAATTCTCAATAGTTTTTGGCCATTCTTTTTGTGGTGTAAAGATCTCATTGCAAAGTATCTAGACCCACTTGGACCCAACACAATAGATGGTTAGGGCCCACTTTAATATTTAATTAAAGTCACCAAAAAATAATATCTTCCAACAATCCCCCACATGAATAAAAATTGACTGAATGATTCAACAAACGGACACCGTTCAACAATAATGACTCAGAGTAAGAGAAAGAGAGAGAGAGAGAGAGAGAGTACAACGGACTAACCCCGACAATAGAGAAGGTAGCTTTTGGCTTTGAACCTCTCCCAGTGAAACCTATCGAGTTTACTGGTTGATCAGTGTATATGACATCTTGAACTGCTCTGTTGTTTGTGTAAACTGAGACAATAGATCTCACACGGGAATTACTCTTACCACCATTTTGTTCTCACTGGCGTGCCCTGTATGGTCCTGAGCACTAGCCTGGTTCAGTGAGTGGTTTCAAAGAATTTTGGCCTTTCCAATTCTTCTAGAAGCGGCTCCACTTCACACTCACAAAGGTGACTCTTCAAAGTATCCTGCTATACCTTGTTTGAATCCTCAACACATAAGAGTCATTAAAAGCTTTGCTTGACCTTCGCCTCCACAGGTATCATTGCTTAAAGGAATGGCTAGAGTGTTTTACCCCCACAGTGACATACCATTATTACATGCAATTAGGTTGTCCTATTGAACCTAGATCTTGAGATCTTTAGTCAACTAGGTTGGGTTTCCATTCCAGTAACTACCAAAGGCCTTAGCCCTATTCCTTTTGACAATGCCTCGACTAACACTCGATTTAACCCTTTGGTTAGCAGATCCGCAATCTTGTCCTTAGACTTTACATTGTCTATAAAGACAACTCCATTCGCGAGAAGTTGTTGTATGGAATTATGTCTACGACGGATATGTCTAGACTTTCCATTATACATATTACTCTGTGCCTTACCAATTGCAAATTGACTATCACAATGAATACAAATAGCTAGTACAGGTTTAGACTAACGTGGGATATTTTCAATGAAATGGCGAAGCCATTCAGCTTCTTCCGTTGCTTTATCTAAACCAATAAACTTTGATTCCATCATTCATCCAGATATATACGTTTGCTTGGAAGATTTCCAAGACACGACTGCGCCACTAAGAATGAACACATATCCACTAGTGGACTTTGAGTCCTTTATATCTGATATCCAATTCGCGTCACTATAGCCATTCAGCATCGCTGGATATCAAGTATAACGCAGCCCATAATCTCGAGTATAGCATAAATACCTTAACACATGCCCTTCCAATGAGTAACATCGGGATTACTCGTGTATCTACTAAGCTGGCTAACCAAGTAGGCTGTATTCGGCCAGTACAACTCATCAGATACTACAAATTTCCAATTACCCGAGAATATTCTAACTGAGAGACACTATCTTTATAATTCTTGGTAAAATGTAGACTTAAGTCTACAAGTGTCGATGACACACTCGTATTTGATCCACTAAACTTCTCAAGTATCTTATCAACATAATGAGACTGAGAAAGTACAATTCTGCCAGATGTTCTGGTAATCTTAATTTCCAGAATAACATTTGCATCGCCCATATCCTTCATGTCAAACTTAGAGCTTAACAACTTCTTGGTAGTTTTGATCATTTCATCATTACTACCTATAATGAGCATATCATCAACATATAGACACAAAATGACATAACCTCTGTCAGTGTCTTTGACATAAACACACTTGTCACATTTGTTGATTCTAAACCCACTTGACAACATTATGTTGTCAAACTTCTCATACCATTGTTTAGGCGTTTGCTTCAAACCATACAATGATTTGACAAGTTTACAGACATTCTTACTTTGCCCGGGAGCTGAAAACCTTTCAGGTTGCTCCATGTAGATTTCTTCATTTAAATCCCCATTTAAGAAAGCTGTCTTTACATCCATCTGGTGTATCTCTAGATTGTGCAAAGCTGCTATCGCAATCACCATGCGAATGGATGTTATCCTAGTTATAGGTGAGTACGTATCAAAGTAATCAAGGCCTTCTCATTACCTATACTCTTTGATAACGAGCCTAGCCTTATACTTATCAATTGACCCATCCGCCTTCATATTTCTTTTAAAAATCCACTTGTATCCTAAAGGCTTACTAAATCCACCAACTCCTAGGTGTGGTTCTGTAAGATGGGGTCAATCTCACTTTTGATTACTTCTTTCCATAAAGGACTCTCAGGAGAAGTCACAGCTTCATTGAAAGTTTAAGGTTCGTTCTCAACCATATAAGTCAAGAAGTCTGGACTAAAAGACTTGGACATCCTAGCCCTCTTACTCCTTCTAGGATCATCTAAAACCTCAATTTGGTCATCACCTTGATCTTGATCATCAAGATGATCATCATTACTAGCAAGCTCATCAAATTGCTCCAAAGACCTCGGAACCCCTTCTTGGGTTTGACAAGGAAAAATGTCTTCAAAGAAACATGGATTCATTGACTCCATGATCGTATTCCTATGTATGTCTGAAATTTCAGAGTTATATACAAGAAACCGATATGCACTACTATTATGTGCATAACCAATGAATATACAATTCACGGATTTCGCGCCTATCCTAACTCGTTTGGGTGTAGGTATCGCTACTTTTGCAAGACACCCTCACATTCCTAAGAATTTATAAGAAGACTTAATGCCTTTCCATAACTCATATAGGGTCATGTCTACCTTCTTCCAGGGTACTTTATTCAGAATGTAATTTGTGGAGAGAATTGCTTCCCCTCCACATGTTTTGTAGCAATCCAGAACTTATCAACATTGTGTTCATCATTTCCTTTAGCGTCCTATTCTTTCGCTCAGCAATCCCATTTGACTAAGGAGAATAAGGCGCCGTGGTTTGGTGGATAATCCCGGATTGAGCACAAATCTTAATAAACGGTGATTCATACTCACTGCCACTATTACATCTTAAAGCCTTAATCTTGTGCCTAATTGATTCTCAACTTCATTCTCATAAAGAACAAATTTTTCAATAGTCTCATCTTTGCTTTTGAGCAAACAGATACTTAGTGCATTCGTCAACAAAAGTGATCAAGTACTTATTGCCACCACGTGATTGTATAAACTTTAAGCCACACACATCACTATGCACTAAGTCTAACGGCTCTGAACTTCTTTCAAAAGAATGAAACGAAGATCTTGTCAACTTCGCTTCAACATAAGTTTCACACTTGTGTTTTGGATAATCTTAAAAGATGGTATGTGATCTAACTTGATTATTCTACGTAAAGATTCAAAGTTCACATGTCTTAGTCTAGCATGCCACAAATTGGAAGACTCAAGCATGTAAGTAGAAGAAGATACAATTTTATTCATCTTTGGGATAATAGTCATTACATTGAATTTGAACATATCCCCCAACATATATCCCTTACCCACATATACTCCGCTCTTGGTTAAAACGACCTTGTCGGACTCGAAGACCACGTGAAAACCATGTTTGCTGAAAAAAGACCCTGAGACAAGATTCTTATGAATGTCCGGAACATACAAGATTTCATTCAAGGTCAGCTCATTTCTTGAGGTCAACTTTAGGACCACCTTTCTTTTCCCCTCAACAATGGAGATAGCAGAGTTTCCCATAAACAACTTCTCACCATTTGTAACCAGCTCGAAAGTTGTAAACAACTTCTTCTCTGAGCAGATGTGGCATGTAGCACCAGTATCAATCGACTATTCTCTTGGGTTTGAACCCACTAAATTCACCTTAGAGACAACGGCAGACAAGTGCATGTCATCCTCATCATGGGAGCGCTCTTGCATATCTGCCATGTGAGCACGAGGTTTGGTCTTATATGGCTTATTCTATTTGCGGTAGTCACTATCTTGATGCCCCTCGCTACCACAATTGTAGCACTTCCCTAAGAACCGATAACCAGGTTCCTGCGGCTTGTATGCCGGCTTCTTTGCAACACCACCCTTTGGCCCCAGCTTTAAGCCCTTGTTCACAGGCGGCTTCTTCCTCATCCTAGAAGATCTGTCATGCTTAATGACATTGGCCTTCACAGAGGAGGTACTCCCTTATTTCTTTCTATTATCCTCCTCATTTTAGAGTCGGACAATCTGGTCTTCAACTGACAGTTCCTTGCGCTTGTGCTTCAAGTTGTTCTTGAAGTCCTTACAACCATTGGGAAGTTTCTTAATGATCACAGCAACTTGGAATGACTCATTCAAAGGCATTCCCTTAGCATGAATTTCATGCAAGATCACTTGGAACTCCTAGACTTGGCTTATCATAGTTTTTGAATCTACCATTTTAAAATCTAGGAACTGGCCAACCACCATTTTTTTTGCCCTGGCATCCTCAGTCCTGTACTTTTTATAGACAGATTTCCATAACTCTTTTGCTAAGTTCATGGCACAAAACACACTGTAGAGTGAGTTTGCCAAGCTGTTGAACACATAGTTTCGGCAAATATAGTCTGTCTGCTTCCATGTGTCAGGCGCCATGACTTTTTGCCTGTTTGGCTCATTCTCTGCTATGGCTGGAGGATCCCCACTCAGAACTTTTGCAAGGTTTAGCGTGGTCAAGTAGAACAGCATCTTTTGCTGCCATCTCTTGAAGTTCACCCTAGCAAATTTCTCTGGGTGCTCATGGTGACTGAGTGGTCCTCTCGGAATGGTCGGAGTAACACCACAGTTGACCACAGAGGTCACAATTGGGGTTGGCAAGTCAGTTACCCCAGGATTCAGACCCGCATCAACATTAGCAGTAGTAGCATCGTTGGTGAAAGTTACCACTTTTGAAAAATACAACAGAATATCACTTTCATTGTTTCTAGAAATTAAACTTAACCCTTAAAAAATCCCATAGTTGAAAATTTAATTCAAAACTAGTCTCACCACTTAACCTAGAATCGAACATGGTTAAGAATGTTCTCAGGAAGACTGGAGGGGTTACACCGGTCCTACTTTAAACCTAGTTAACCTTTTGACAAAACGTTCAAGAGCATGTTGACTCCTAATTCGTGATAAACAATTTTAAGAATTAAATTTTCCAATGGATAAACTTGGTTTAAACACACCAAGTTTCAAACTTACATGCAATTTTAAAAAATTGCTAACCAAATTACAAGCAATATAAAAACTGCTATAACAATACAAGCAAAAAAACTTGCTTTAACACATTCGTAAATAACCATAATTAAAACTCAAGCAATCAATTGCTTCAAATATAAAAAAAGTAAACAAATCTAAATAGGATTATTATTTGTCTAAAACTCCTTTCCTCGTTTAGGTATTTCTGTTCAGTGAAAAAAAATAAAAATAAATTAGTAGTCCAAATTTTTATTACAATCCCAAATATCATTTGGATTAGTGTTATTCCCTTTTGCACAGGTATGCCTTCAAAGAAAGTAGCAAACCACAAAATAATACAAAGCAACTAATTAAAAGAAACTTGTAATTAATCCTTCTAGCACTATCATGAATAGTACAATTAAGTAAAATTAAAAATGCAATATAAGTAACACAAATAAAACTTAAAACTCCAAAACTAAATGTACAATTTAATTTACACAGTAAATATGTATAAAAATTAGACAAGTTACAAAACCTTAAAAATTTATAATTTCAACTAATTAAATTAAAAATTTGTTGCCATGAGTTATAAATCAATTGTTACATAAAACACATAAATAAATTTGAACAATTAACATACACTTAATTCTAGAGGAATTACGTTGTAAATAACTCATGCGAACAATTTTAGAAAGCAATTTAACATGCAAATTATATTGTAAACTAGCAACATGCAAATCATGATAAAGCACTAGAAATACAAAGCATGGGGAAAAAAAAATCCACTTAAATAAATTAAAACAATGATCAATTACATAAATGAATTAATTTCTAATTAAAATTTCATGAAGTGAAACAATTTTGTTTTTAATGCAAATAACCATGTGAATAAATATAAATCGGTTACAAAACCTTTATAACTCCAAACACTTAGATTAAAATTTAATGGAGAGTTATATGAAATTATTACATAACAATAACCAAGTGAATGTTTAAGCAATGTAAATAATTCTAGAAACATAAACTAAATTTTAGAAAATTTGGAACATGTTGATTATACTAAAACCTAGAAAATAATTAACATGTCAATATTGACTAAAAATTTAAACACTGCAAAGCATATTAGAAAAATACAAGGACATGCAAAACATGGTAGGAAAAATAAGAATCATGCCCATGAAATTAAAATTACCCCATAACCAAATAGCCTGCAAGATGTATTTCTTTACTTAAATAAAGTAGTACACCTCATGTAAAAATTTCCCTAACACTAGAAGCATGCAATTTATGTGCACACATTAAAAATTAGAACATAACTGTGTATAAGTTTATATGTGAGAAATATATTAAAATTTATGTAAACTTCCAATCAAGCACCTTCATAAAACCATGGGCTATGATACATGCTACAGGTGGAAAACCATGTGAACAGGATGCAAAGCATTTATATTAAATTAACCACTAACAGTAGCACACATCTAATATGCAATTCTAAGGGGAAAAAAACACTTATTTCACTATCCTATGAATTTGTTCCATTGTCCAAGAACTAACAGAAGCAACGCATAGCGAAATAAGCTATTAAAAAAAACTTCCTAATCATGACTTCTATGCAGGTGACACCATGAGCACATTCTGTAATTGTTTTCCAAATTAACAGCACAATTCTCATTACAAATGAATCTATTAGTTAAATTTATAAGAAACATAAATATCTATTTTAATGCTAAGGTAACAGCCTAGGTCATAGCATAGGCCACGGCTTGTGCAGTAGCACATGCCGCAGCATAGGCTGCAGCCCAAGTAGCAGCACATGTCGCAGCCATGGCAGCAGCACAAACCGCAGCCCAGCACAAACCGCAGCCCAGGCTACAGCATGGGTGCAGCCCATGCCATCAATGAGTCATAGACAGGGCAGAGGCAGGCCGCGACTCAGGTCATGACACAGTCTCGCCAGCCACAGCCCAGTAGAACAACCAGTAGTAATAGCCAAGGCTGCTGCAGTTGGCAAGACCGCGGCCTGGCATGCGTGCGCATGGCCTAGGCAAGGTCGTAGCTTGGCTTGCATACACATGGCCTACGAAATGGCTTGGCTTGCATACGCCTAGCCTGGCCAACAGCGTAGCTTGCATGTAGCCTAGCTTGCATATGCGCAGCTTGGCTTGCATTCCTGCTGCCAAGGCTGTTGTACATGGTATGGTCGCGACACTTGAGAAGGCCGCGGCCTGTCATGCGTGCGCTCGGCTTGGGCTGTGGCACTTGGCAAGGTGTCAAGCTGCGCCCATCCAAGGGACAACACCTTGATGCCACACATATTTGTGCCCTTTGGAAAGCCAAAGACATGCCCAAGAAGTTGTTGGTGCAAGTGCAAGTAAAGGCCCAAGGCATAGTGCAAGAATAACACACAATATGCCAAGAGATAACACAAGCTAGGCCGTAGCCAACATTTGCCTAGGCCTCAGCCAGCAATAGCCTGCAACAGCCAAAGTCGTGGTCCAGTAGTAGCCCAGGCTACAGCCAGCAATAGCCCAGGCTGCAGTCAGTAGTACCACGACACAACAGTAGCCCAGGCTATTGCCAGCAATAGCCATCAACAGCGTAGGCCGCAACCCAGGCCATAGCCTTGCCAACAGCCTAGGCAGAACGGCAGGCCGCAGCACAGGCTGTAGCCAAGGCAGTAGCAAATGCCATAGTCTAGGTTGCAAACAAGGCAGTAGCCTAGGCCGCAGCCAAGGCTGCAGGCTAGGCAGCAGCACATGCTACAGTTAAGGCCGCAGCACAGGCCGCAGCCAGACAGCTACACATGCCGTAACCAAGGCACCTGCATAGGCCGAAGACCAGGCTACAGCCCAAGCAATAGCACATGCTGCAACCAAGGCAGTAGCACATGTCGCTACCCAAGCCGTAGCCAGCAGAAACCCAGGCTGCGACCCAGCAGCAGCTAAGGCTACAACCAGCAATAACTAACGACAGCCTAGGCTACAGTCAGCAGTAGATCGGGTTACGGCTTAACATCAGCCCAGGCAACTGCCAGTAACATCCCAGGCTACAGCATAACTGTAGCCCAGGTAGAAGACCAGGCCACAGCCTAGACCGCAGAAGAGGCCGCAGCCCAAGTAGTAGCAATGCCCCAGCCAAGGCAGCAACACGTGCCGTATCGTGGGTGTAGACTGCCCGAACTCTGCTCTGCGCACGAGGGCGCGAATCGTGGTTCTTAGCTACTACAATTCGTACTCATGTCACGATTCTGAATCTAATCTCACAAAGTGCAATGTAAGACTGATAAATCACCAAAGAGTCTAAATTCAGCAAATCGTTTTGAAAAACTGATTTTTATCAAGAAGTGCCAAACATGGACTGCTTTGCCAGATTTTAGAGTGGCCACCTAAATATTTTGTTTTGAGAAATTTAGGAAACCCTGACTCGTGCCTAAGGCCACGTGTCCGTCATCACCAAAGTTGCCTCGGCTCGGGAACTTGGGTACGAAGGGGGAAGGTCATGAAATAAGCACCCCTGCTCGCCCGATCAAAGGATCGGCCTCTACTAAGAAGATATGTTGTTTTTGAAAACACATGCGTTCTTATTCCGGTTTATTAGCGAGCTTACTATGTGATGCGCACAACATACAAGTATAGACTCGATCGCTTAATTTGGAACAAAACATCTCATGTTTGTTTGTTTGAAAATGGTTTGAAGTTGCAACCCTCAAGTAGGCTAAGACGTGGATTTGCCACCCTCAGGTGGGCTTAGAAAACATGATTTGCCACTCTCAAGTGTCCTTAAAACGCACATTTTGATGAATTGTTCCAATTCAAGCAATGAAGCCTTCATCCACAGCCATTCATGCATTTTAACACTTAAGCAAATAGCCTCATGGCAAGCATGCTATCATGACAACACTTACACACATGTGAGGATGTTAAAGCGTAAACACTCACAGTGTACTCCGAGCCAAAAAAAGAGCTAGTTAGTAATCAATGCATGATCCTAGCTATGTCAACAATGCTTAATGCAACACATGCAACATGCAACTAAGATAGGCTCGGCTATTCTAAGATGTCATGTGAATGCAACTAGATAACATGTACTCAAATTGGTATTGAAATACAATGCAGTTTGTATGATGCGCCGAGCCCAGTGCATGCAAGACAGATGAATGGAAGCACGCATGCGAAGCATAAGGATGCTAATTGAAATATGCCCTAAAACTAACCATCGAAAGCAAGTAAGTAAAAGGGAGAAAGAAATGGGGTTGGAAGACATGCATCACACACACGCACACTTATTACAAAATTTGCTCTCTCGACGGAGGGTCTGAATAATAATCTAACTAACTAATCTAAGCTAATTAAACTATTATTACAAAACGAAACTAATTAACTAATCCTAGTTAACTAATTAGTTATTACAACACAAATTGAATAGTTAAGCACATTAACTAATTAAGTACAAAACCAAAGCATTAGCTAGCTAAGTAAAGAAGTTGAGTAAAGCATTAAAGAGATGTCCTCAGGGCGAAGAAGTGCATGCATGCTCGGTCACCTCGTTCGGAAATCCATTACGATGCCCCAACTTGCCTCTGTTGGGGCATCGTAAAAGGGAGAAAGAAATGGGATTGGAAGACATGCATCACACACACGCACACTTATTACAAAATTTGCCCTCTTGACGGAGGGTCCGAATAATAAGCTAACTAGCTAATCTAAGCTAATTAAACTATTATTACAAAATGAAACTAATTAACTAATCCTAGGTAACTAATTAGTTATTACAACACAAATTCAATAGTTAAGCGCATTAACTAATTAAGTACAAAACCAAAGCATTTGCTAGCTAAGTAAAGAAGCGGAGTAAAGCATTAAAGATGTCACGACCCGAACCCGCCCCCGTGGGTTAAGGACGTAACCGGCCAGTAATCATGAGATTACCTACGGCCTCAAACTGTTCTAAACGTATTTTAACAGAGTTAATGGGGGCCAAACGGAAGCAAAATTAAAAACTTTGTCCATAGAGCCGTGCTTATATGCACATCAAACAAACCATACTCAGATACGTTAATAACTCACATCAAAAGTACAGTTTCACAAAATTCATTACAGATAGGATCGTCCAAAACGAGTCAACCTATAACAGACTATGTACAGACATGCACTAGGTCCTTGCCAACAAGACAAAACATAGGTACATAGTAAAAGGGCAAGGATGGTCTCATGCGCGAGGCACAAGGCTGACTCTCCCAAAACTCCTGTTGTTCCTAGCAGACTTCACTGGGGCTGGGTTTGGACTTCCCTTGGCTCACCTACAAATACATGAATGAGCGTGAGCGATAGCCCAGTGAATAATATCAAATATAACAGTTACATAACAATATGTAGAACAACATGCTCCAAACGGCCTTGGGCCCAATTCATACTTCTGTTTAACAACAAAATATATATATATAACTATACGAAATGCAAGTCAAGTAACTGTAGTTCCAAACATTCTGGCCTTTGGCCCATCCGGGTTTCCATTCATGTCAAAACGGCCTTTGGCCCATTCATTCATGTCAAAACGGCCTTTGGCCCATTCATTCATGTCAAATGGCCTTTGGCCCATTCATTCATGTCAAACGGCCTTTGGCCCATTCATTCATGTCAAACGGCCTTTGGCCCATTCATTCATGTCAAACGGCCTTTGGCCCATTCATTCATGTCAAACGACCTTTGGCCCATTCATTCATGTCAAAACGGCCTTTGGCGCACTCATTCATGTCAAACGGCCTTTGGCCCACTCATTCATTTATTCTTGTCAGACTTTTGTCCACAATCCCAATTAACAACTCATAATATTTATAGGGGAATAACAATTGGACATTGACAAGTTTTCAAATATTGATATTACTCACAGTGATCGGCTTGTGGATGCGCCCTGGAGCTTGACCTTACACATTTCATGAATACAAAAGGGTCACTAACAGTTCAATCCGTTCTTTAATTCACATATTCCTCTTTAGGCTTTGTTCTTATCTCATTAACTCATTTACAATGCTTAACATATGCCTAAGAGTGCTTACAAGTGAAAGGGAACGGAAAACGAATCACAGAATGCATGAACAAAATTCCAGGAAACAGGGTCCCCGCTCGAGCGTAAACTTATCCGCTCGAGCGGACCCTTAAGGCCTACAAAAGTACTGGTTGCACGAAAGATGCGCTCGAGCGTGGAATAGAGCGCTCGAGCTGAAGGCCTGTCTACAAAAATCCACGCTCGAGCGTGAAGTGTCCCGCTCGAGCGGACATCCAACTCTGCAAAAATGCTGGGAGCACGATTTTCCGGCTCGAGCGGCCATTACCCCGCTCGAGCGGACCTCAAAAATCTGGGTTTCCCAGATCGTGTTCTTGAGCTCCAAATCGGTTTTCCATCTACATTTCTTGCATGCAATGGTTCAAATTACACATTTACACATGCTAACATGCCACTAATGCAAGATTACAACATTAGGAAAGCTCAATTACATGAATTATCTACATGCATGTCCCAAAATATCTCAAACCCATCATCAACATGCTCAAATTCAAACATTCAAGACTTATACTCCCATGATTTGTACATGCAAGTGGGAGATGCTCATCATTCTCAACTTAGATGGTACAAATGGTGATTACAACATGAGCTTTAACCAAAACTCTACATGAATCATGTGTTTCAAGCTCAAACATGCAAATTCAAAGTAATTTCTTACATGCATGAGTTCTAAGACTTCAAACTCAACAAAAATCAACTCATTACATGTTCTTGATCACAAACAACCCTTGAACTTACAAATTACAAGTAAGAGTCCATGAATTCACTTACCTAAGAGCTTCAACACTCAAGCTCTAGCCAAATCTTGAGCTAGATCTTCAAATTCCCAAGTCTTGAGCCCAAATTACACAAATCTCTCCCTTTTTCTCTCCATGGCCGGCCTCTCTCTCACTCTCAATTGTCTAACTCAGATTTTGAGTTTTAAGAGAGCTAAAGGAGAGTGCAATACAAATATACAACAAGCCCCACTAACAAATATTTTAATATAAAATAATGGGGTACTTAATTTATCAATTTAATCAGTTTAAATTGACCAGAATCAAATTTCAATTAAATTCCACCGTAGGCCCTAAAAATTATGCCAACCACAATGGCGTAATCAATTTCAGGTTCCGTGGCCGATAAGGCCCTCAATTAAATTTCCAAAGCAGACTACTCAAACAGATATTCCTACGATGAACAGATAAAATTTCAAACCACATATTTTCACATAGTGGAACACAAAATCATATCAAAATACATAATCACAACATGTTAAGGACCAATTAACATACTACGGAACAGGGGTGTCACAGTCTTCCCCCCTTTAGGAAGTTTGGTCCTCCAAACTTAACTTACCTTCGTCGGGAAACAAATGTGGATAGCGTAGACGCATTTCCTCCTCTTTTTCCCATGTAGCATCCGTCCCATAGTGTTCCTTCCATTCCACTTTCACCATTGGAATGGATTTGTTTCTCAATTCTTTCACTTGTCGGTCAACAATTTTTTCCGGCCATTCAGAATATTCCATATTTTCATCAATAGCAATCCGGTGATAATCAATCACATGCAACGGGTCTCGGAGGTAACCCCTCAACATTGACACATGAAACACATTGTGGATTTGCTCAAATCCCGGTGGCAAAGCAACTCTATAAGCAACAGGACCAAGTTTCTCCAAAATTTGAAACGGCCCAATATAACGGGGCGTCAACTTGGCCTTTTTCCCAAACCTGACTTGGCCTTTCATTGGAGAAACACGGATGAACACATGGTCGCCGACCTCATACTCAAGAGGTCTTCTCCGGACGTCTGCATAACTTTTCTGTCGGTCTTGAGCTGTTTTGAGCCTTTGCCGAATAGTTTTGATCTTTTCAGAGGTGTCTTGTACAATTTCAGGCCCGAGCAAAGCTCTGTCCCCGACCTCTGTCCAACAAATAGGTGATCTACACCTCCTACCATACAAAGCCTCGTATGGTGCCATACCGATGCTGGAGTGGAAGCTATTATTATAGGCAAATTCTGCAAGTGGCAAGTAGTCTTCCCAACTCCCCTGAAAATCCAAAGCACACATGCGAAGCATATCTTCCAAAGTCTGTATTGTTCGTTCTGACTGCCCATCTGTCTGTGGGTGGAATGCAGTGCTGAACCTTAGTTCTGTTCCCATAGCTTCCTGCAAACTCTTCCACAATCTAGATACAAATTTCGGATCTCTATCCGACACAATGGATACCGGAACTCCATGTAAACGGACAATTTCATCAACATAAATAGTAGCCAACCTATAAGCGGTAAACGTAGTTTTGACAGGCAGAAAATGTACAGATTTAGTCAGTCTATCAACTACAACCCAAACAGAATCCATACCTCCGGAAGTCCGAAGTAGGCCAACAACGAAATCCATAGTCACATGTTCCCACTTCCACTCAGGAATAGGGAGAGGTTGAAGTAGACCGCCTGGTTTCTGATGTTCAGCCTTAACCTGCTGACACTGAAGGCACTTGGACACATATTCTGCAATCTCTTTCTTCATTTTAGGCCACCAATAGGTTTGTTTCAAATCCCGATACATTTTATTGTTACCCGGATGCATAGCAAATACAGATCTGTGGGCTTCATCTAAAACCCTCTTCCTTAACTCTGGAATATCTGGGACACATATTCGGTTTCGAAATTTCAACATTCCATTCCCAACACTGAACTCTGTTTTTGGGCTTACTTCAAATTCATCAATTACCTTTCTAAGGAACTCATCTTCTTTCTGTTTCTGCTTGATCTCATCAACAATTGCCGGTTCGACTGTAATGGCGGCTATCAATCCGCCCGGTTCACATACCACTACCTCAATTTCAGACTTCTCAAAGTCTTGCAAAATCTCCCTTTGTTCAGTAAGCAAACAAGCCATACTCCCTGTTGATTTTCTGCTCAAGGCATCAGCCACTGTATTAGCTTTCCCGGGATGGTACTGAATCTCTAGGTCGTAGTCTTTTATCAATTCCAGCCATCTTCTCTGACGCATATTCAACTCTTTGTGCGTGAAGAAGTATCTTAGGCTTTTATGATCTGTGTAGACTTCACACTTTGCCCCATACAAATAATGCCGCCATATTTTCAAAGCAAAAACAACTGCGGCCAATTCTAGGTCATGTGTTGGATAATTCTTCTCATGTGGCCTCAACTGTCGGGAGGCGTAAGCAATAACCTTTCCGTTCTGCATTAACACACAACCCAAACCCTTATAAGATGCGTCACTGAAAATCACAAAATTTTCCGTACCTGAAGGTAGTGTCAAAATTGGTGCAGTGGTCAATCTTGTCTTCAATTCATGAAAGGCTGATTCTCTTTCACTATTCCACTCAAATGGTTGTCCTTTACGTGTCAATTGGGTAAGAGGCACAGCTAATTTCGAAAAGTCCTTTACAAACCTTCTGTAGTACCCAACTAAGCCCAGGAAACTGCGGACTTCTGTCACATTAGTTGGTGTAGGCCAATTCACAATTGCTTCTATTTTCTGCGGGTCCACTGAAATTCCTTCCTTGTTGACCACGTGCCCTAAGAAAATAACCTCATCCAACCAAAACTCACATTTCTTTAACTTAGCAAATAATTTTCTTTCCCGAAGTATTTGTAAAACAATCCTCAAATGATGTTCATGTTCAAGTTTATCTTTAGAGTAAATCAAAATATCATCGATGAAGACTACAACAAACTCATCAAGGTAGGTTTTAAAAATTCTATTCATTAGGTCCATAAACGCTGCCGGAGCATTAGTCACTCCAAATGGCATAACAAGAAATTCAAAATGACCATACCTCGTTCTGAATGCGGTTTTCTCAACATCCTCTGCTTTAACCTTCAGCTGATGATACCCAGATCTCAAATCAATCTTAGAAAACACCCGTGATCCCTGCAACTGATCAAATAAATCATCAATACGGGGTAAGGGATATTTGTTCTTTATCGTTACCTTGTTCAATTCCCGGTAATCAATGCACAGGCGTAAGGTACCATCCTTTTTCTTTACAAATAACACTGGTGCGCCCCAAGGCGAAGTACTGGGCCAGATAAACCCTTTATCAAGAAGGTCTTGCAACTGTTCTTTTAATTCTTTCATTTCGGCTGTAGCCATCCTGTAGGGAGTCTTAGAAATAGGCTGGGTGCCTGGCACAGTTTCAATAGTAAACTCTATCTCCCTGTCTACCAATTCCCCTGGTAATTCATTTGGAAACACATCTGGGAATTCTCTAACAATGGGAATATCATTCAATTCAACATTCACGGATTGTTCAGTCAATACATAACACAAATAACCCTGGCATCCCTTCCTGATCAATTTACATGCTTTCATTGCAGATATCAAATATGGTGGAGGTACTACCCCATTTCCCACAAACACAATTTCTTCCTGTTCTGGTGGTTTAAACACAACCCTCTTTGTCACACAATCTATAGTAGCACAATATTTGGTCAACCAATCCATGCCCAAAATTACATCGAAGTGTCTAAAGTTTAAGGGCAACAAATCTACATATAGGGTAGCATCCTCAATATGCATGTCACAAAACCGATATATATAGTCACATAACACAGATTCCCCCGATGGAGCAGACACACATAACAAATATGGCAACAATTCTAGGGGTCTTTTCAGTCTAGATGCAAATGCATATGTCACAAATGAATGCGTTGATCCAGAATCAATTAACACAAAAGCATCCCGATTACATATCGAGATAGTACCTGAGACAACGGCATTGGCATTCCGTGTATCACCCGGAACGAGTGCAAAGACTCTCCCTTGTCTCACTGTATCCCCAGTAGTAGCAGATCTCAAAGTGTTTCCCGGCTTCGGGATCGATGCAGTGGAGCTAGCAGCTATCTTCCAACTATTCTGATTACAATCTCGGGCTATATGCCCTTGTTTCCCATACTTAAAACAGGCTCCTGATGTACGGTAACAGACTCCACGGTGCTTTTTGCCACAAGTGTTGCACATGGGAGCTGTGTCTCGGGAAGAACCGGAAGTAGTTGAGGAGCCCGTGTTTTGCTTTTTCAAAAATTTCTTCTTCGAAAAGAAGCCTTGTCTTTTGTTGCCTTTCCATTCGGTTGTTGGCTTAGCTTGTCTAGCTATGTTAGCCTTTGATATAATGGCCCGGTCAAGCACCCCAATGTAGGTCTCCAATTTCAGGACATTCACTCGCTCTAGGATGTCACTTCGGAGCCCACCTTCAAAATGCCTTGCCTTCTTATAATCAGTGTCAATCACGTGTGGTGCAAACCTGGCCAACTCAGTAAATTTGGCCTCATACTCAGCTACAGTCATGCTGTCTTGTTTGAGTTCCATGAACTCTGCCACTTTCCTGTCCCGGACACACTGCGGGAAGTACTTGTCATAGAAGATTTCCAAAAATTTCACCCAGTCAACATCCCTGTGGTTTTCTCGCATCAACATCCACCATCTTCTCGCTTCGTCTTCTAGCATAAAAGTAACTAGAAGCACTTTCTGTGTATCCGAGCACGGAAATACTTCAAACAGTTTTTCGATCCCAAGAACCCAAGCTTCCGCTTTCAAAGGATCCAGTCCACCATGAAACTGTGGTGGTTTCATTTTCTTGAACTCCTTGGTGAGAGCAATTATCCGATCATCATTTTGATTATCTGGCACGGGTGGTGCCGGAGGTGGAGGTGGCGGGTGTGGTTGCTGCCACTGTTGTTGCCACTCCTGTTGCTGTCTCAAAGTTTCTGCCATTTCCTGAATCAGTCTTTCCATTCTGTCTAGTCTGGCAGTAGAGGATTCCTCTAACTCATCACCTCTGGTTCTCACCATCTGATTAAACTTGCATTATATTCCATACCAAAGGTACACAAGTACACACACACTAAGGAGCACATATTTCCAGATAATTCGTAATGCAAGTAGTTCACAACTTACACATATAATTATTCATAACAAAACATTTAAGCATATAATCAATGCTTCCAAACTCGTATTCATCACATGAATGCATCCTAGATCTTATCTAGACGCTTATTGCTCTTTTTGGACAAGTGTGTGAGTTATTAACTCGTGCTCTGATACCACTCTGTCACGACCCGAACCCGCCCCCGTGGGTTAAGGACGTAACCGGCCAGTAATCATGAGATTACCTACGGCCTCAAACTGTTCTAAACGTATTTTAACAGAGTTAATGGGGGCCAAACGGAAGCAAAATTAAAAACTTTGTCCATAGAGCCGTGCTTATATGCACATCAAACAAACCATACTCAGATACGTTAATAACTCACATCAAAAGTACAGTTTCACAAAATTCATTACAGACAGGATCGTCCAAAACAAGTCAACCTATAACAGACTATGTACAGACATGCACTAGGTCCTTGCCAACAAGACAAAACATAGGTACATAGTAAAAGGGCAAGGATGGTCTCATGCGCGAGGCACAAGGCTGACTCTCCCAAAACTCCTGTTGTTCCTAGCAGACTTCACTGGGGCTGGGTTTGGACTTCCCTTGGCTCACCTACAAATACATGAATGAGCGTGAGCGATAGCCCAGTGAATAATATCAAATATAACAATTACATAACAATATGTAGAACAACATGCTCCAAACGGCCTTGGGCCCAATTCATACTTCTGTTTAACAACAAAATATATATATATAACTATACGAAATGCAAGTCAAGTAACTGTAGTTCCAAACATTCTGGCCTTTGGCCCATCCGGGTTTCCATTCATGGCAAAACGGCCTTTGGCCCATTCATTCATGTCAAAACGGCCTTTGGCCCATTCATTCATGTCAAACGGCCTTTGGCCCATTCATTCATGTCAAACGGCCTTTGGCCCATTCATTCATGTCAAAACGGCCTTTGGCCCATTCATTCATGTCAAACGGCCTTTGGCCCATTCATTCATGTCAAACGGCCTTTGGCCCATTCATTCATGTCAAAACGGCCTTTGGCCCACTCATTCATGTCAAACGGCCTTTGGCCCACTCATTCATTTATTCTTGTCAGACTTTTGTCCACAATCCCAATTAACAACTCATAATATTTATAGGGGAATAACAATTGGACATTGACAAGTTTTCAAATATTGATATTACTCACAGTGATCGGCTTGTGGATGCGCCCTGGAGCTTGACCTTACACATTTCATGAATACAAAAGGGTCACTAACAGTTCAATCCGTTCTTTAATTCACATATTCCTCTTTAGGCTTTGTTCTTATCTCATTAACTCATTTACAATGCTTAACATATGCCTAAGAGTGCTTACAAGTGAAAGGGAACGGAAAACGAATCACAGAATGCATGAACAAAATTCCAGGAAACAGGGTCCCCGCTCGAGCGAAAACTTATCCGCTCGAGCGGACCCTTAAGGCCTGCAAAAGTACTGGTTGCACGAAAGATGCGCTCGAGCGTGGAATAGAGCGCTCAAGCTGAAGGCCTGTCTATAAAAATCCACGCTCGAGCGTGAAGTGTCCCGCTCGAGCGGACATCCAACTCTGCAAAAATGCTGGGAGCACGATTTTCCCGCTCGAGCGGCCATTACCCCGCTCGAGCGGACCTCAAAAATCTGGGTTTCCCAGATCGTGTTCTTGAGCTCCAAATCGGTTTTCCATCTACATTTCTTGCATGCAATGGTTCAAATTACACATTTACACATGCTAACATGCCACTAATGCAAGATTACAACATTAGGAAAGCTCAATTACATGAATTATCTACATGCATGTCCCAAAATATCTCAAACCCATCATCAACATGCTCAAATTCAAACATTCAAGACTTATACTCCCATGATTTGTACATGCATGTGGGAGATGCTCATCATTCTCAACTTAGATGGTACAAATGGTGATTACAACATGAGCTTTAACCAAAACTCTACATGAATCATGTGTTTCAAGCTCAAACATGCAAATTCAAAGTAATTTCTTACATGCATGAGTTCTAAGACTTCAAACTCAACAAAAATCAACTCATTACATGTTCTTGATCACAAACAACCCTTGAACTTACAAATTACAAGTAAGAGTCCATGAATTCACTTACCTAAGAGCTTCAACACTCAAGCTCTAGCCAAATCTTGAGCTAGATCTTCAAATTCCCAAGTCTTGAGCCCAAATTACACAAATCTCTCCCTTTTTCTCTCCATGGCCGGCCTCTCTCTCACTCTCAATTGTCTAACTCAGATTTTGAGTTTTAAGAGAGCTAAAGGAGAGTGCAATACAAATGTACAACAAGCCCCACTAACAAATATTTTAATACAAAATAATGGGTACTTAATTTATCAATTTAATCAGTTTAAATTGACCAGAATCAAATTTCAATTAAATTCCACCGTAGGCCCTAAAAATTATGCCAACCACAATGGCGTAATCAATTTCGGGTTCCGTGGCCGATAAGGCCCTCAATTAAATTTCCAAAGCAGACTACTCAAACAGATATTCCTACGATGAACAGATAAAATTTCAAACCACATATTTTCACATAGTGGAACACAAAATCATATCAAAATACATAATCACATCATGTTAAGGACCAATTAACATACTACGGAACAGGGGTGTCACAAAAGAGATGTCCTCAGGGCGAAGAAGTGCATGCATGCTCCGTCACCTCGTTCGGAAATCCATTTCGATGCCCCAACTTGCCTCTGTTGGGGCATCGTAAAAGCGAGAAAGAAATGGGGTTGGAAGACATGCATCACACACACGCACACTTATTACAAAATTTTCCCTCTTGATGGAGGGTTCGAATAATAAGCTAACTAGCTAATCTAAGCTAATTAAACTATTATTACAAAACGAAACTAATTAACTAATCCTAGTTAACTAATTAGTTATTACAACACAAATTGAATAGTTAAGCGCATTAACTAATTAAGTACAAAACCAAAGCATTTGCTAGCTAAGTAAAGAAGCTGAGTAAAGCATTAAAGAGATGTCCTCAGGGCAAAGAAGTTCATGCATGCTTGGTCACCTCATTCAGAATCCATTACGATGCCCCAACTTGCCTCTGTTTGCATTTGTTCTCAGAACACTGTACAAGGCTCCAGATAGCTTCTACTCCAACATGGAGACCTTCGAGAGGATTGCCGACCACTTAGTGGTGTTGAAGACCACCTGCCGACCACTTACATTTGCTGCAGACCAGAAAATTCTGCACACTTCCAGTTTGCTGCAACAGAGAACAAGAAGGGGCATGGCAGTATATTTGCAAGATATATGTGCACAACCACCCTTCCTATCATTTCACGATCTCAAGGGAGTGCGGTTCTCGACTCTCGGGCCACCAATTGAGCATCTCAATGCACGGTGGCCGAGAAGCCAAGATTGCACAAATCAATGTAAATGAATGCACAAATAACACATAAGGGCCTTAAACTCTATCATGCATGATCAAGAGTGTCGGCGACCGAGAAACGAGGTAGGTTTCATCACTTAAAGTAATTGCAAGGCTACAACAGAAAATCAAAGCATCTGCTTCACACCAAGCTCCTTCCCCACCAAGAGTCCCAATACCTGGGGAGACGGCGAATGTCCAGAATATCCAGAAGGATACAGACATCCCAACGGGGCCACCTCCGCCCCCGATTCTACCTCAACTATCCAAGGCACCCATGCCTATCAACCTACTGGATTCTCCTTTTGAGTTCGAGGTGGACCCCACGAAACTAAAAGTGAGCAAGCTTGAGAAGCTGTTCAAGAAATCTCAAGGTGTGAAGTCCATTCCGGACATTGAGGACGGGTATACCGATGTGGCCGTGACTTTGCCGGACCGGTTTAAGATGCCACATATTGACCGCTTTGATGGGTCTGGAGATCCTATGGTGCATCTGCGGCTGTTTTCAGATATACTAAGGCCGATGGGCCTCTCTAGATTACAGAAGCTTTCCTTGTTTGGCCGGACCCTGGGAGGAGGTGGCCGAGACCTTCGTAGCTCAATACTCCAACAACACACAAATTGAGATCACAACTCGTGATCTTGAGACGACTAGATAGGAGCCGAAGGAGACCTTTTCTGACTTCGTAACTCGCTAGAGGGCCAAGGCCTCAATGATGACCATTAGGCCAACTGACAAAGATCAAATACGATGGTTGTGCACAACCTCCAGCCCAAGCTCATGCAAAAGATGATCGTCCTCCCTCTCCCCACTTTCGGAGATCTATATGAGATTGAAGTGTAGATCGATGACGCTCTGAAATGAGGTCTGATTGACAATGGCAGAGAGTAGCCCATGAAAACCTTCAACCGCAACACCAATGCAGGGATGAGCAATGCTGCAACTGCCAGAGCCTCAGAAGTAAGCATGGTCACCACCACCCCCGCAAGAACCCTTACAGCTACACCATTCACCGGTGCGTCCGGAAGTAACTCACAAACAACCAAGTACCAACCTCGAGGCCAAAGAACCTTCACCCCATTATACATGTCCCTCTTCAAAGCTCTAGGGGTTTTGATCAAGAAAGGGCACTTGAAGCCCCTGGAGCAGCGGCCATTGCCAGAAACACTTTCTCCCTCCCATAACCCAGCCAAATATTGCGCCTTTCACCAACAACATGGTCACGACACTGACCATTGCTTTAGATTGTGTCACGAGATTCAGGATCTCGTCGACAACAGGGAGATTGTGCCTCCGGAGAAGCCGAACGTCACAACCAACCCTCTCCCACCACACAACCAAGCTCCACCTCCCAAACGCATCAACTCAATCCAAACTGGGGTCGTGCCATACGAACCTAGCATATATATCACCCCGTCTCACCTACCCAAGCCGGAGGTGTTCATTCCTAACAGCACTGACTTATGCATATTGGACATCTCCCGAGCCCAACCTGAACCAATGGTAGTGATCATTAAAGATGGAACAGGGATGATTTCGAAGGAAAGTGGGGCTGATGATTCAGGATCTGAGGAAATTGGGAGCTATGCTGAGGAGGTATATGATCTGAGTGGTTACATTGCGTCAACAGGCCAAGTTAGGCCGAATGTGGAATTGCCAACGGGGGCAGAGATTTGCATAGTACGGGAAGATGGACTTGATCAGAGGCCAGATGACTCAGCGGATTTGGAAGAGGGCATTGTTAACCTTCAATTTTTCAACGAACAAGCTCTAGCAGACACGACAGTCGACTGGTTTGATTTTGAGGAGTCAGCAGAGGTTACAGGGTGGCTTGACGACCAACCTGATATTGTTGAAGAATCTCAGCTGGAAAAAGGCCTGTCAGGGGGAAGGACATCAATTGTGGCCGGAAGGGCTGGGGATCGGAATGCATCGCTGGGGAGTGCTGGTGCCAAGAATTTCGCTCGGGACTTGGGCATTTTGAATGCGGGAAATATTGAACAGCAGGCTGCATCGACACAGTTAGAACGGGAAGGGATCGAAGATTCTGAGAGAGCCGGGAAGGCCAAAGCTCCTATGGGGATTGAAGGTGCTGTGGGCACAAGAACAGAACGTGCTGCAAGTACAGGAACGCAAGGTGCTGTGGGTACAGGGACCATTGTAACGGAGCCAGACAGGTGTCAGTCGGCTGCCGATGCCATATGGTGGGAAGACGGTGACCTATGTCTTGCCCATACAGATGAGGATTGAGGGAGTAACCAGCCGGATGATACCTGGTATATTGGTGAAGTTGACCATATGACTAGGAGTGGGCGGTGTTTCAAGCCCCCGCACCTAGATTAACCAGAGGCGTCCGGGAAGGACAAGGAGTCGGAGAAGCAGAAAGAGAAGCTACTTGAAGAAGAGGCTGTGCTGAAGTAGTTGAAAAAGATACAAGCAGACATCTCCATCTGGGGACTACTTATGGCTTCACATGTTTATAGACAAGCTGTCCTATCGACAATGGACAAGGCCAAACTCTCAATAGACACCATACCTGAACAGCTAGTGGGATTGGTTTTTTCGGGAGGGGCTTTCCCGATGTTGACCTTTTCCGACAAGGAACTGCCGCCTGAGGGCGCGAATCATAACAAACCGCTCTACATCTCTATGGAATGTAGAAGCAAATGGATACCAGTGGTTCTTATCGACACAGGATCCGCTATTAACATGTGCCCGTCAAGGACGGCATATGCAATCGGGTTGAAGCCCGCGGACTTTGTGCCAACAGCCCAGGTGATAAGGGCATATGATAACACAAGCAGAGAGGAGATGGGGACTGTGAAAATTCAGACTCAGGTTGGTCCAGGACAACACGAGATTGACTTTCATGTCTTGGACGTTCATGCAACCTTTAATTTACTCCTAGGGCGGCCGTGGCTGCACCAGGTGAAGGCAGTCTCTTCTATCCTGCATCAGATGTTGAAATACCCTCATGGGAAGGGGGTGGCTATAGTTTTTGGGAATTCGTCAATCCATCCGCCGCCAGAAGTGTCTACACCGATTTTGGAAATCGAGCATGGCACGGAGGATGTGTTCCTATCGAGATTTACCCTAGCCAAGGCCCGGGTCATACAAAATATCTTAGTTGTTGATGAGGGGTTGTACGTTAGCGCTCAGTCAGTATACCTCATGAACAAACTCCAGCACATCTCTGGGATGGGACTAGGAAGAAGTGGCCGGAAGGGCATTGCAGTATCTGCCGCAGTGCTGCACAACCCACATACCTTTGGCTTGGGTTATCTGCCCACCAAAGAGAATTGGGTGAGGAAAGGCAAGGAGATGACCGGGAGAGCTAGAGCAAAGCAGGCAGGGAAGCCTTATGAGTTAATGCACCGACCCATCCAGGGTACCGTAAACGGATGCTTTGTCTGGGAGGGGGAGGATTTTCCATTTTGCGGCTTCCCAGAGCCATGGTTGAATGAGGAGAAGCATCGCTTGCTAGGGTTTGAGATCTTCTTTCACCTGCAGTTATTCGGGGATGATGTTGTTGAGGAGCAGACAGACCCATCAGCCGAAGTTGAGCAGTGTGGGAAAGTGGATTCTGAGAACGTCGAGATTGAAATGGGGGTAGCACTGGCTTGTCTACTTTCAGATCCTCCGATCGTACAGAAGTGCTTGGGGGATAGCTTCTCGGTGTCCATGATTGGGAATGAAACGGCTGCGAGCCCACCTTCAAGCATTTTGGATGCATCCATCGCACCCTCTCTCATCTGGCAGTACGAGAAGGGGTTTTTATCAAGCAGCACCGGGTCAGGTAGTGAACTGGAATCTGGTTCCACCGAGTCTGTGGAGTCAGAATCAGGTTCCAGCTCGTCTGAGTCTGAGTCCAGTATTCCTGGGGGTGACAACCCGGATGCCACAGTCCTGTCTAGGTCGTCTTTTTCTTTCTCTTTTGAGTCTGTTGTAACAGAGGAATTGGACAATTTGGAAGTAATTAATGAGAATGGAATGGCTGTGGCTTATGAGTACTTTTCTGTGCCTTTGATTTATTGTATTAATCAGGACTTTCAAAATTTTGATAAAAATGACGAGGAAGAAATTCTTCCGGTTTTACAACGTTTAATTGATCAAGAGCAGGAGAGATTTGTTAAACCTTTGTTGATGAAATCACTACAGTTAGTATTGGTACTGAGAAGGACCCATGGCTAGTCCAGATCAGGTCCACGTTGTCTTCGGAGGAACGCGAGCGCTTAGTCGCTTTATTGAAAGATTTCAAAGATGTTTTCGCGTGGTCCTACAAAGACATGCCTGGGATCGGTCCTGAGATTGTACAGCACCGGATCCCTCTTGACCCCGAGGCCCGACCCGTTAAGCAGAAACTTAGAAGAGTCCACCCGGACTGGGCTCTCAAGATTAAAGAAGAGGTCACCAAGCAAATTGACGCAAGGTTCCTGCTGGTATCTGAGTACCCAACTTGGTTGGCCAACATCATTCCGGTGTCAAAGAAGGATGGCAGGATCTGAGTATGCGTGGATTTCAGGGATTTGAACAGAGCCAGTCCGAAGGACGACTTTCCTTTACCGCATATCGACGAGTTAGTGGACTTCACAGCGGGGCATGCTTTGCTTTCGTTCATGGATGGCTTTTTGGGCTACAACCAGATTGTGATGGCACCCAAAGACTAGGAGAAGACTGCTTTCACCACTCTGTGGGGGACTTATTGCTATAGAGTAATGCCATTTGGGTTGAAGAATGCTGGAGCTACATATCAACGGGCTGCAACCACAATATTGCACAACATGATCCACAAGGAGGTTGAGGTGTACATGGACGACATGATTGTCAATTCCAAAGAAAGAGAGGGCCACTACACCGTCTTGCAAAAGTTCTTCCAAAGGATCAGAGAATTCCGGTTGCGGCTGAATCCTCAGAAGTGTACGTTTGGTGTTACAGCAGGGAAAATGCTGGGGTTCTTAATTACACAGAGAGGTGTCGAAGTCGACCCTTCCCAAATCAAGGCCATCTTAGAAATGCCACCACCGAGGACTGAAAAGGAGGTGAGAGGCTTTCTGGGTAAAGTGCAATTCATAAGACGATTTATTTCAAAACTAACCTTGACTTGTGAACCACTTTTTGGTCTCCTAAAGAAAGGAAAGAAGTTCCAATGGGACGGCCGATGCCAAGCTGCTTTTGAACAGATCAAACAATACTTACAGAACCCACCTGTGTTGTCACTGCCTGAGCCGGGAAAACCGTTGATTTTGTACCTTTTAGTAACTGAAACTACAATGGGCTGTATGCTTGCACAGGAGTCCGAGGACAAGGTGGAGAGAGCTATCTACTACCTAAGTAAGAAGATGCTGGATTACGAAACCTGTTACACTCAGCTGGAAAAGGCTTCCTTAGCCTTGGTATGGGCTACCAGGAAGTTGCGGCACTACCTGCTAGCTCACTCTGTAATGTTGGTTTCAAGATTAGATCCCATCAAATATTTCTTTGAGAAACTAGCACTTACGGGTAGGCTAGCCCGTTGGTTGCTTCTATTTTCCGAATTCGATCTGAAGTATGTGACTCGCAAGTCAGTAAAGGAGAGAGCGGTAGCGGAGTTCCTAGCCGATCACCCAGTTGAGGGGGATAAAGCAGTTGAGTACTTATTCCCAGACGAGGCTATTCTGCATATCGAAGATGAGTTTTGGACGATGTATTTTGACGGAGCATCAAACCAGTACGGGTATGGGATAGGGGTGTTGCTGATAGCACCCGACAATTCCCGTATCCCTCTGGCATTTAAACTCCGGTTCAAAGTCTCAAACAACGAAGCAGAGTATGAAGCATGCATTGTTGGTTTAGAAGCCGCCCTAGAACTAGGGGCTAAACGGTTGGACATCATCGGGGACTCGAACCTTGTTCTATCTCAAGCTAAAGGAGATTGGAAAGTCAAAGAAGAAAAGATGAGAATTTACCACCAGACCTTGGACTTGCTGATTCCTCGGTTTGAGAAACTGAACTTCGCTCATCTGTTAAGAGAAAACAACAGGTTCGCAGATTCATTAGCAACTCTATATTCTATGATAGACATCCCTTTTGGAGTCCAGATGTATCCGATCATCATTGACCAGAAGTTTGCATCGGCCTACAAGTCGATTGGTGCCATAGAAGAGGTTCAAGATGAGAACCTCTGGTATTATGATGTCTAGAACTTCTTGGAGAAAGAAGTGTATCCACCAGGGGCAAATGCCAAAGACAAGAGGGCAATCCGAAGAATGGCTACTCAGTTCATCATCTACGGTGGAAAACCGTACAAGAGAGGTCATTTGGGAATGCATAAGATGTGTGTTGAGGCTGAAGAGTCGAAGCACCTAATGGAGGCCATCCATGGAGGAGAGTGCGGAGCGCACATGAACGGTGTGATGCTAACCTGAAAGATCCTCAGACAGGGTTACTACTGGTGCACCATGAAGGAGGATCGTATCGGCTTTGTTCGGTGATGCCACAAATGTCAGATCCATGCAAACCTCATGAACATCCCATCGTCGAAGCTGTACAATATGACTTTACCATGGCCATTTTCAGTTTGGGGAATCGATGTGATCGGGGCTGTCACTCCGAAGGGGTCCAATGGGCATGAGTTCATTCTGGTCGCGATAGACTATTTCACAAAGTGGGTTGAGGCCCAATCTTATGCGGTGTTGAAGGCTTCACATGTTGCAAAGTTTATCAGGAACAACATCATCTGTCGCTATGGAGTCCCAAACGAGATTATCTCGGATAATGGTTCCCACTTTAAGAAGGAAGTGATTGACTTGTTGGAAAAATACAACGTGACTTTTCATAAGTCATCCACATATCGGCCGCAGACCAACGGAGCGGTGGAGGCTGTCAACAAGAACATCAAACACATTTTCTAGAAGATGGTGGAAACCTACCAGGCCTGGCCAGAAAAGTGGCCATTTGCTCTGTGGGTCTACTGGACTTCAATTAGAACTTCTACTGGAGCGACTCCGTATTCATTGGTTTATGGGATGGAGGCCGTTCTACCTATTGAAATTGAAGTTCCGTCATTACGAGTACTGGCCGAGTGTCAGATAGCTGAGGCAGATTGGCAGCAGAGCAGATTTGAGAAACTCATGCTCTTTGATGAAAGAAGGCTGAAAGCGCTGTACCATGTTCAAGGTTATCAACGAAGAATCGCCAGGGCTTTTAACAAGAAGGTTAAGTCCAGAAATTTGAAGGAAGGAGATTTGGTACTCAAAGACAACTGAGCCCCCATCCATGACCCTAGGGGCAAGTTCAGACCCAATTGGACTGGTCCCTACATCATTAAGTCTATTTAGTCGGGTGGAGCTATCGTCCTGATGGACCTAGATGGCCTAGAGTTCTCATAGCTGATCAACACGAACAAGTTGAAGAAATATTATCCCTGAGAGGCTCGCTAGGCCGAAAACCCGAAAGGGCGACCTAGGCAAAAGTTAAAGCACATAAAATTTGAAATTATAAAAACTGAGCTCGCAAGGTTGAAAACCCGTAAAGGGCGACCTTGGCAAAAGTTAGAGCGTAAAAGGTGAGGGTTAATACACGAGTGAACCTGAGCCAAACAACGTAAGGCTTGATTCCCATCTTTTGGATACGTAGGCAATTTCATCCCGAAGTCTAGCCATAAACACTTCCCCGATCAACTTTGTCCATGTGATCGCCTTGGTCATCTTTGTCTGTTCAGTAATCAAAAGCTCGGTTGTGATCTCCAGTGTAGTGCTATTCAGACTAGGGGCAACTTTCTAGTTGCTGGGATCCGAGGTTGTGCATCTCAGCGACAGATCTTAGGCGTGTCCAGTTCTGATCCATATCAAAAATGGTTTTGAAAAGGTTTAATAAAAGTTGATTTTGCTCAAATTAATCTTTTACAACTTAGACCATTTTTGGATCAAACGAGAAATTTTCAGTGCCCACAACCTTCAATTTTATTGATTTCAATACAGAGTTCTCCTACTCTTGAATACAAATTGAAGTTGCTTTTGGTTACATTCATAAAGAAAACTTGAAAGTTCTGATTAAAAGCAATAAATTCAGGGCATAGATAGATCAGGTGTTCCTGCGCCCCCTCCCGAAGTTGGTCGAAGCTTCTGATGCCAAGCTGGGCCCAATCTGTGCCTCTTCATTGAGCCAATCTATGCACTCATCAGATAAGGTGCAACTGAAAGTGGGAGCGGGGGCCAGAAGCTCTCTCGTCCTCCATGCTGTGGCATACCGAGCTAGCTGTGCGCCTTGGACCAGAAATGTAGCTGGGTACTCTATCCCCTCTGCCGGGCAAATCTAATCATGGCCGAACTGGTACTGGAACCGGAAACGAAATTAGAACACGTAGTGTGTGTAGACACCCAATTTTTGACCGTCCTCAAGACTTGGACGTCATCGTTTGAACACTCGATGATTATCCATGCTCGTGTTCATTTTGAGTTCTTGGAGGTCTCGGTTACGCGCTTTGCCTCAAGATCTCTCATCTTATCTGTTTTGTGCTTGGTCATGGACCAAACACTTGTGGTTTTGCTTCTAAGGGAAGAGGGTGGCTTGTTTGCCATCCCCTCAACCCATCGGCCATGGCATGAGGCCATCGGCCCCTTTTTCAGGCCACCAGCCAAGAGTGTTGGCCGGTCGGCACTATATTCGGTCGATTGGCCATTGTGTTCATCGATCGGCCATTTTTGCTGGCCGAACCCTGTTCATCTGCTTTATGTAAATATTTTGTGCCAGCTAGCACAGCTAGCACCTATTATTCACCCCCTCTATACACGTGTATGAAGGGATTTGCTCCTTGCTTGGCTTCTCTTGGAAGCCTTAGAATTTGAACCTCTATAAAGAGGGAGCCCCTCCTCCCTCCTCCGAGGTTCAGAAAAATTGGTTATTGAGAGGATAGATATAGTGTTGTATCTATTTTAGTTGGTTTGGTCTTGTTTTGTGACCTAAAGTGAGTTTCGTCTTACTTTTGCTCTAGAACACCTAGTATTACACCATCCTTGGGTTGTTGAAGCCTTAGAAGGTTGTTGTTAGGGTTCTTGGACTGGTTTTGACCAACGAAAGGTGCTGGAGCTTTGTTCCTAAAGAAGGTCTACAAGGGTGAGCATCTTTACTTTGGTTACCCCTTTCTTGCTTAGGCTTTTAGCCATTCTTTCTTATTGTTTTAAGCTTCAACTATAACTGATAAAAGTTCTGATTTTGTGTGCTTTAGAACTTTGTTTAAGGTCACTTTGAAGTTTGGGGTTGTCTCCTCCCTCCAAGGCCTTGTTAGGCCTTATTTTAGGCCATACCTTTTGGCCATTGTTTTGGTCTTTGCATGACCTCTCTACTGTTGAAGTCTAGAGGATTTTCAGTGGTGTAGAGGTGGTTTTGAGGTCCTAAAAAGGAGAGGGTCATCCCCTCTCCTTGTTGTCTTTAATGCTTGCATAAATGGCTTATGTGGTAGCATGTGTGTTTAGCTTGTTTTAGCTTCATTTCAGTATGTATTAGGCTTTTCTTTGCCATGATACACCTCTGTTTTGAGTTGGTTTAGACATGCCATATATGCTTCATACACTTGTCTTGTAATCCCATGATTTGGCCTTAACATGCATCATGTTGTAACATGTGTTTTAGCATGATTTTGGCTCAACTCCATGAAGCTTTTAGCCTTGTTGTAGCATGCTTAAGCTCTGTTTTTCATTGTTTTGGTTATGCTTACATTGTTTTGTATAGCCACCATGCAATCTAACTTGTTAGCTTTGAGTGTCCAAGTTGCTAGCATGCTCTATTTGGACCATTTCAATGGTTTGGCATCACTTAGAATGTTATTTCAGTCCATATTTCATGCTTGAATGTTTGCACTTATCACTCCTTTAATGTCTTAAAGAGTTAGTGTTTTACGCCTCATGAATGTGTCATTACGTATGCTTCCATGCTTAGGCCATTTGGATGCCATCTAAGTGTGTTTTTGGCCTTGTCTTGACCTGCATTGGGACTGTTTTGAGTCCCTTTGACCCTTTGGGACTTGCCTTGTATGGCCATGGTTTGAGCCCTTTGGTTAGCCTTAGGCCTTGGACCTTCTTGCATGCTTTACTTGCTTTATTTGGTTGATTTGGCATCATTCCTCACATATTTTCAGAGTTTAATGCATTGTCATATTCTCATATTTATCACATCTTGCTCATGCTTGAGGATTGTGCATGGTTGCCTAAGTATTGGACCACTCACATATACATGATTGTTTTGCATTTTCATGCCTCCAATTCCTGACATTGGCCACTGATTTGGACCTATTCGAGAGTTGTCCATTTTGGTTTAAGTCCATTCCCGCATGTTGTTGCATGCTTGCCTTGCATGTTGTCGCATGCTTGTTGCATATTTGGTAAATTACATGTTGTAACATGCTAGTTCAATTGTGCCTTGTTGCATACTTAGTCCATAACATGTTGTTGCATGTTTAAGGGGTATTGCATTTGGCATGCTTTTGTTAAGTAGCTTTGCATGTTCGCATATCTTGTCCCTTTACATGTTGTCACATGTTTGCCTTGCATGCTTGTCTAAGTTGTATTGCATTTGGCATGCTTGTCACCATTAGCCTTGTATGGCATTGTCATTTACATGCTCATGTTGCATTAATCTTGCTTGCGTGCATGCATCCCTTGCCTCTTGATCAATCATGATAGAGGTTTGGAGGCCCATTATGTGTTATGTGCATTTCATTTGATATCAAATTGCACACTCGACACCTTTGGCCATCATGCATTGAAATGCGTAATTGATGGCCCGAGGGTCGAGAACCATGCTCCTTTAAGTCTCAAACATGCTGAGGAGGGTGGTGGTGCACACATTGCTTTAAAAATGCATTGCCATGCTCTGTCTGTCCTCTGCTGCAGCAAAACAGGATTCTACAGGAAGAGATGGCTGGTCGGCCATCTTCAGTGCCGGCCGGCCATTTATCATTTGCTGATATCCCCACAAATGGTCGATGACCAGTTCCCCATAGCTGGTTGCCTCACCTCTTGGTCGGTGATCTCCTACAACCCTCAGGGAGTAGTTCAGAAGCAACTTTGAGACTTGCGCAGTGTTCAGAGGTGCAGAGCAGTGTAAACAGAGGCAGCAAAAGTATGGCGATGAATTTCTGAGCGGAGCCGAGCGTGCACGCATTCATCCTTCTTCCCGAGGCCGCTTTACTGCTTTCTTAGCTTAATTAATTCATTTAATTAATTAAGTATTGTGTAATATTTAATTGGCTTGTTAGTTAATTAATTTGTATTATTCTTTTGGTCCCTTCTTCGAGAAGGCGCAATCGTGTAATAAGCGTGCGTGTGTGTGATGCATGTCTTCCAAGCCTCCATTTCTCTCTCCTTTTTATTTAACCGGTTACGATGGTTAGATTTAGGGCATATTTCAATTAGCATCCTTGTGCTATGCATGTTTGCATCATTCATCTGTATTGCATGCACCAGGCGCGGCGCATTATACTAACTGTATCGTATTTCGATTCCAACTTGAATACATGTATCAATTGTTGCATCTCATATGCCATCTTAGAATAGTCGAGCCTATTTCTAGTTGCATTTTGTATGTGTTGCATTAGCCATCTTAACATGCACTTGGATCATACATTGATTACTAACATGTTCTTTGTTTTGGCTCGGAGTACACTGTGAGTGTTTATGCTTTAGAATCTTGCATGTATGTGAGTGTTAACATGAAAGCATGCTTACCATGAGACTTATTGCTTATGTGATATAACTGCCTGAATGCCTGTGGGTGAAGGTTGGATTGCTTGAATTGGAATAATTCATCAAAATTTGTGATTTAGCCTACTTACGAGTAGCAAACTTCAAACCGTTTTTCAAACAACAAATATGCGATGTTTTGTTCCAAATTAGACGACCTAGTCTATACTTGTGTGTTGTGCGCATCACATAGTAAGATTAGCTAATTAATCGGAATAAGAACACATATGTTTTCAAAACTCGATATCATGCTTAGTACAGGCCAATCTTCGGATCGGGCGAGCGAGGGTGCTCATAGCTAACCTTCCCCAATCGTACCCAAGTTCCCGAGCTGAGACAACTTTGGTGATGATGGACACGTGGTCTTAGGCAATGAGTCAGGGTTTCCTAAATTCTCCCAAAATAAATATTTAGGTGGTGACTTTGTATCTGGCAAAGCAGTCTATGTTTGGCACTTCTTTTTTAAAAATCTATTTTTCAAAAACGATTTGCCAGATTTGGACTCTTTGGTGATTTATCAGTCTTGCATTGCACTTTGTAAGATCAAATTAAGAATCGTGACAAATGAGTCCGAACTGTGGAAGCATAAAGCCCTCGGGGCGCGTCTACAGTTTCTGGCGACTCTGCTGGGGATCGAACCCACTGTGTCAAGCCAATCAACTGCATCCCGGCCTGCCGAGACATGCTGTAGCTCATTGCCGGTAAATTGAGCCAAGGACAACACCAAGCAATACGGTCTGTGGACAAACTACACATCCAGTCGAACCACCATCCCTCATCAAGGGCATCGACTAGACGTCGCTGGAAGAAGTAGCCGCGAGCTGAGTATGCTGGGCAAGAGTCCACAACCTACAACTTGTCCATCAACCACACCTGGGGAAGGATGGAAAATGAGAGAATAAAGAATAGAGAGGTGTACGTTGAGAGAAAAGTGAGAGAAGGGTTTTGAGAGAAAAATCGAGCCTGAGGGCCGAGTGATGTGAGCAATATATATGTGAGGAAGGGTGAAAACATTACCTGCAGCAGTAGTAGACTCCCCGCAAATCTGGTTGTTTCTCGGCGATGGAAAGCATCCAAGCCCATCAATGTCTCAACCAATGTCATGGCAATGCAGCTCTTGCCCTCTTTCAAGCCTTGGGCAACTTCGATCAGACGAATGCTAGACCCGCTGAAGCCTGGGCCAAGCAAAAAGTGAGATAGCATGCACAAGCAAAGGGCATGACGCCGAAAACCTTGCCAGTGGTGATCACCGTGGTCACCGGCATCGGAAAAACGAGGAATCAGGCTGAGGATGTCCAATTCTCCGTCGCAGATCAGAGATCGAGCATCATGCATAGTGAGCCCACACATTCGTCCTAGGGCTTGAGCGTGGCCGAAGCGAAGTTGGGGCAAGATTTCTTCGTCACGTTCGGATTCCATCAAAGCTTGGAAATCTACGAAGGTAGGACACACCTCTTGCCCGCCAAAGCTAAAGATGTGTGTTACCAGATTCCAAAACCTTGCCGCGGCATGGAGGAATGGAAGATGTAGTGGACTGCGACTCCACGTGAATAGTGCATTTATGCCGAAGCCTCGGAAGTTTAACTTTTCCGAGCCGTCTAAAGCAACAATCCAAGTTGTGAGATTTTGGATGAGAAATACCTCCATTTTGATGCAAAATTGAGATGAAATGAAAGAACCACGAAGCTGGAACTTTTATGGAGGATAAGGCACTGTTTGGAGGACACGTGTTAAAAATCTGGAGGTTGCCAAGCCAACTGGTTGGCCGACCACTTTTTCTGGTCGGCCAGCCAGTTTTTTTGGTCGGCCAACCACCCAACTGCTCTCTAAGGCAAGAAACTGGTCGGCCAACCACTTTTGGTGGTCAGCCATGGAGGAAAGCTGGTTTTGGTCTTTTCCTGGTCTCTAGAAGAGAGCTCCTAGCCTTTCCATGTGTTGGGAGTGTTGAAGGTCTGAGTTTACCTCTATTTCAGATGCATTCCGTCGCCCGGTTTGTCCGAAATTCATTTGCTTATCGAGTTGTTGTTCTTTATTTATCGAGTTGTTGTTAAGTTTGTTTATCGAGTTGTTAAGCTTGCTTATCGAGTTGCCGAGTTTTGTGCATCAAGTTGTTACTCTTTGTTTAATCAACATTGTCAGGATTTGTTTATCGAGTTGTAAACTTACTAAGGTTTTCTTGTTTCTTAGTAAGTTAAGTTGTTTAGTTTGTTGCGTCGGTTCAGTACCTGACTTGGCAATGTACAAGGCTTAATTTTCATTCAATCTCATTTTTGTGCAAAATGATGTATTGCGATGCTAAGAAAACAAAATACAACACTTTTTGAACAAAAAACTGTTTCATTCCATCATGATCCTTTTGTTACAACATTTACAACAAGGGTACAAAGTTTTAAAGAAAATGAAACTGCCTAACACTGTATAATGTGCTACAACTACTAGTAGAAAAGAAAAATAAAGCAGGAACATCTGCATCAGTGCTCTCGGGCTCAAGATCAGGAGGCTCTCTTCATCCTCTTCGCCTGGACAGCCTCTGCAATACCCGCGCCAGCATTATCATCTGAATCAGAGTTGCCGTCCTCAGGATCCTCTCCGGCATTGCCTCTACTCTCAGAGCCGGAACTGGAGTCCTCCTCTCTACCTGCGGATGTCTCTGACTGAGGATGCGTAGACTCCTCCTCCCCGCTGGACTCCTCATCATCTCTGATAGGCGCTCTACACCTGCCTCGGCTGCGAGTCGAGCCCCCTCTCTCAGCTCCTCGAGAAGGCCTGGATGGCTCAGCCTGTAGCGATGGCATCTGAAAACAAAAAAGGAGGACAATTTGAATACATCAGCCAAAGTATGTATATCAGATACAGATATGGGAATATTGCGCAGAGTGTGTGCTTGTAGATGTAGTATGTGAATGTGGTGTTTCAGATGTGCTCTACACATTCAGTCAACCAATGTAATGGAATGTTCAATTTCAATATGTGATCAGAAGTATGATAAATGCAAGGAAATCGAAAAGTAGTGAGACGTCGGCGATGAACAGCTGCGTCTCCCTCCGCAAAACCATGCTCTCGAGTGAGGCCACCACTCCGAGTAACCCATCACAATATTCTCTGGGAGGCTGTAGATACAAGCTCAAGTCATCAGTGAATGAATGAATGTCTAAATAGCTTAATGTTACATCAAAATTGTAAAGCATACCGGTGGCGAGTCAGGGTCACTGACATATCGATGATCAGGCACTGGTGGCTCCAATGGAATCGGGTAAGATGTCCCGTACTGCCATCCTGTCAGCTCGGTTGGGAGGTCTGGCCACCCAGCATGCTGGTAAGTCGGGGGAATCAGTCCAGCCCCACCTCTCAATGTGCCGACCCTGCTAGTCGAAGGGGTATCTGCATCTCGGACTCGGCTCGACGATGATGCACCGACATCCCTCCTCGTAGGAGTACGGATACCTGTCAATGGGGGCATCAAGTACGTATGGCGGTAGGTCGCATACTCCCCCTCCTCCAAGAGCAGAACTATATTAGTGCCCATCATAGCCTCCTTGACCACCCGGGGAGTGAGTCTCTCAGTGGACCGCATATCCTCTGGAGATGTTGTCGAGATACCCTGCTCGGGGACGCCCATCGTCTGATGCATGAAGTGATCCCTTGGAAACCAGGCCCTGCCCACTGGCCCCTCAAATAAAATCCGGTATCGAGAAGAGGCCCACGCCCCAGGGAATCGGAAACAGGTATATTCTCCCAATGGTATCCACGGCTCCCAAGTGATCTGCGGATAACAAGTGCACAAACTGATTAGATGTCATAAATATGCAAGATGAACCAAATCATTGCCGAAGAACTAAGAGTGCTAGATTACCTCAGTCGCCCACACAGTATCAAAGAACTGCCAAAGGAAGGGCAGAGTCTCCCGAGTCCTAGGCCGGCACCGACCCTTGAATCTGTGAGAGTAGGGGATCTCAAGAGGTCCCTCCACCTCGAGCTCTGGGGCCAACGTCGAGAAGTATGCATAAACCCATAGTTGTGAAAAACAGAACAATGGCCATCAGAATACAGAATGTATACAAAATGCAAAGTGCTAAGTGCATAATGCGAATACAAAATATACGAAAAATACAGAGTGCTGAGTGCAAAATGTGGAGTATAGAATGAAAAGTGTGTCATGTGTGCAGTGTACAGATAATGAAAAGCAGGAGTGTAAATCAAGAGGACAGAAAGTACCTCACAGGCTCTCCAATAGCCACCGACTATGTTCCCCCGCCCGCGGGAGGTCGCACTCATATAACAGTAAAGGGTAGTGAGGCCGGCGCCGCCCCAATCATACTGGCTGACCTGGGATAGGTCTACTAAAGCACTGAGCAGATAAAGTCCAACTGTGTTCCCCCTGTCAAAGAACAAAGTGGTCCCGAGAAGGAACATCAAAAAACCTCGGGCATACTGCTCTATCTCCTCGACAGTCTCGGGCGAAGTCCCCCTGTACTGCACGGGAAACCAGGTGTACCTAACTCTACCTGATGATCTATCGATCGACAGGCGGACTCCCAGTAGATAAATCCAAGTCGCCTCCCACTCGTCCATATCTGCGTCATAAGGGACCGGTCGGCCGGCCATGTTAAGGCCAGTCAGCATGGCAAAGCCAAATGGGGTCATCGTCATGTCCCCAGTAACTGAAAAGTGAAACGAGTTGGTGGTGTCCCACCATCTCTCCACAAGTGCCCCCATTAGGGTCCTGCTCGCCGGATAACAAGATAGCCCTGCGCAGAAAGGTCCAAATCCCGCCTCGTCCACAATGTGGCATACCGCATCTGGGAGCTTCGCATACCACTCCCTAGCAAGGATCGACCCATAGCCCCGTGTGGAATGGGAAGATACCTACGTTCAGAATGAACCGATGTATTCAGTTTAAAATGAAATGTATGAGCTGCGTGCAAATGAAGTAGATGAACTGTGTGTTCAGAAATGAAGTAAACATATGGAATGCGTGTTCAGTATGAGCTGTGTGCAAATCAAATCAGACACTGTGTTATGGACTGCATGTTCAATATGAGCTGTGTGCAAATCAAATCAGATACTGTGTTATGGACTGCGTGTTCAGTATGAGCTGTGTGCAAATCAAACCAGACACTGTGTTATTGACTGCGTGTTCATTATGAGTTGTGTGCCCGAAGAATGAGCTGTGTGCTCAAAAAATGAGTTGTGTGCCCGAATATGAGTTGCGTGCCCGAAGAATGTGATGTGTGCCAGAAAATGAGCTACGTGCCTGAAGAATGAGCTGCGTGCCCCAAGAACGAGTTGTGTGCCCGAAAAGCGAGTTGTGCGCCTGAAAAAATGAGCTGTGTGCTTGAAGAATGAGCTGTGTGCCCGAGAATGTGCTGTGTGCCTAAGACAAACTGTGTGGTCAGAATGAGCCGTGTGTTCAGAGTAAGCTGCGCGCCAAATTAACAAAGTGTTGTGTTGTGAGCTGCATGCCAAATGGACAGAATACTATGTTGTGAGCCACACACTAAAATGACCAGAGTATTTCTATATATGAGTTGTGTGCCAAATAGACCAGGTGGTGTGTGAAGGTGTTCAGAACGAACAGATAAAATACATAGCGAAAGCATGAAATGTGCAAGAAATGCAGAATACATTGCAGAGAACATAGAAGTAAGGTACGTACCTCTCGCGCCTGGTAGGATAAATGAGATGCTGGCTCCCGCAGCAGTAGGTCCGCGGGTGCTCGTCGCTCAAAGTCAGTAAAATGATAGAAGGTGGTAGGAGGTAGGACATGCTCTGGAGGGTTGTACCTCTCAAGGTCAAAAGGCTGAATTCTCGGAGGCAATGACATGATGTCTGGCTCATCCCCGGCATGTGGAGAACCTCCCCCGTGATGGAAATGATCCGCCATCTAGAGAAATGAGCAAAAATGAGCAAAATGAGCAAAATGAGCCAAAATGAGCAAAATATCAACAAAAGTCAACTCTTGGGAAAGGAAAAAGTCAACTCCCGAGAAAATGTGCCAAACTTCGAGACAAACATAGCTCAAGTGGTGAAAATGGAGAAAGAAGCTCCGAAATCAGATTTTAATCGGTTCAAAGTGATGAGAACAGAAAGTTTTCGCAAAACAACTTCGCATGGGGCGTTGGAAAATGCGTATAAAGCGCAGATCTGAGGGAGAAAATGGTCTAGGAAGGAATGGGGGCTAATTTCGGCCTAAGGGGTGTGAGCAAAAGTGATTGGGATGTGTGTATTTAAAGAACCGAGCATAAAAGGACCAAACTGCCCCAAGTTTAGTAAACTGGTTGGCCGACCAGGTTTTCTGGCTGGTCGACCACCCTGTGAGCAAAACTGGTTGGTGGCCCTCCTGGGTGGTCTCCCAGGTCCCTTTGTTCTCCCTGTGAATTTTGGTGATGATTGGAGTCCCCGATTCTCGAGAAAGTACAAGAAAAGTGCACTCTTCGGTGCGAAACGCCTCCACGGGAACTTCAAATCAAGTCTTCGATGCGTGGCTCGTTGTTACTCGCCAAGAGCAAGGTGTATCCTTTTTTGGGTACGTTGCGACCCCTCCGAGAGGTAAATCAGAGGTCGTGTTTGAGTTGCTCTCTTTAAGGCTCGTACTTCTTTACTCAGCGTTTTGTTTCAAGCATGCATTTGAAGTTGCATTGTTATGCACACCACTTGCATTGTTGTGCACGTTCCACTGGTATCGTCATGCACCCATACTTTACTTACGTCGTTATACACGTTTCGCTTGCATTGCTATGCACTTTTCCATCAGCATCGTACGTATCCGCGTTCAATATAGCGTCGAACATGTGTTGCTAACTATATTGTACCTGTTAAGTTTCTCTCTTTTACAGGCACAATATTGTATGTACAGTTCATTCGAGGCTAGTGCGACCAGACGATATTGTATGTACGGTTCATTTGAAGCTGGTGCGACTAGACGAACCAGACGGTATTGTATTCTCCGTGTGAGACGTAGAGAGAATTGTATAATTCTCTTACATTCTTACTGCATGAAATGTAGTTTGATTTACATTCTTGCTTAAAATTGTTACATTTATTGTGTATATTTGCTTCATTACAGTTTTCTTTGCATGATCATAAGTTATACTCAACTTTGTGCATACCCTTTGCATTTTGCCCCTGCCTGCGGGCACTTCTCTTTGATTATCTCGCCTGTTTGTCTAAATCTTCGGCCTTGTCAAAAATGGGTCGTCTCTGGGCTTTGACATTCACTCCCGTCACTTATGAATTTCGAGTTCTGTCAAAGAGGGGCAACTATAGACACCCCATTTTTAACCGACCTTAAGACTCAGACGTTATCGATTGAGCGCTCGGTGATGGTGCATGTTGTGCTCGTTCTGAAGTTTCGAAGTTTTGGCTGAGAGCCTTACCCTCTGAGCCTTGGAACTTTTTTTGTGCCTTGACTCGGTCTGCGGACCAGGTCTTGTTTTCTCTTCCCGAAGGGAGGGAGAGGTCTTGTAGACCATCTCTCAGTGGTCGTAGGCCACTGTTCCCGTTTGGAAACTAGTTTTCAGTTTTCAGAGCCGTCGGCCCTGCGCCTCGGTTCGGGACCGCTTAACATTCTCCGTTTGGCACGATTTTTGGAACACACCTTGTTTCCTCTGTCTAGAGGGACACTGTGGTCCGGGAGACCACTTTTGTGGTCATACGCCACCTTTTGTGCTCAACAGCCAGTTTTCGAGGCCCCAGGCCACGCGCTTTGCCTCCCGAACTCTCATTTTGCATCCGTGTTGGTTCATTTTTGGCATGAACCTTATTTTCCTTGTTTGGAAGTTGGTACAAGGGTGGGAGACCACCTTTTCTCCTTGGAGACAACTTTTCCCCGCCAGCCAATTTTCTTGTCGGGAAACTGGTTTTGTTGATCTTTAGGCCACATTTTCTGATTTCCCACCCCACCATTGGCTTGCTTTCAATGTGGAGACCACCATTGGCTTGCTTTCAATGTGGAGACCACCATTTGCCTTGGCCGACCAGTTTTTATCTGGGAGACCACTTGACCTGGTCGGCCGACCAGAGAACGTGGTCAGCTGACCACCTTTTCTAGTCGACTGGTTTCCTTCTGTTTTGTCTATTTGAGTGGGTTCCAGCTGTGCCAGTTGGCAGGCACAGGCTGTATCGTCCATACACGTGTATGGAGGATCTTGAGCCTTGTTTTTTAGCTTCTTAAAGAATCTTTGGCCTTGTTTGTCTATAAGAGGCCCTCCCCCTCCTTGAACCAGGTTCAGAACTTCTCTAAGGCAAAACAATACATACCTCTCTATATCTCTATATTTTGGCTCATAAGGTGCATGGTTCTTGACCCTTTTACACTACACCTCATAGCCATACACTTCCACCATTGATTTGAGGTTCTTAGAGGTTGTTTTCAGAGGTTAAAGAGCTGGTTTTTGGTCCCAAAGTTTGCTGGTTTTGCTGAGCTTCAAGGGTATTCACTTTTCCCACTTTTAAGCATTACTTTGATCCTTCTCTTAGCCTCATTTTCATGCTTATTTGAGCTTTGTTGTCAACTAAAAAAAGGTTCATATTTAAGTGATTTTCATGTTTGTTTAAGGCTCTTTTGGTGTTGGGGGTCATCTACCCTATTGCATGCTCTATTTAGCCTTGTTTTGAGCCATGCCATCAGACCTTTGTATTGAGCTTTACTTGGCCCTTTAGCCACTGAAATCCAGTAGATTTTTAGTGGTTGGCATGTGGTTTTGAGGGCCAAAATCAGAGAGGGGTGACCCTCTCTCTTTTGGCCTTGTTTGCTTGCATTTTTGGCTTTCCAAGGGAGCATATATTTCCACACTTCCTAGCCTTGGTTCAGGCCCTTTTTAGTGACTTTTAGGACCTGCCTAGTGTAGACGCGCCCGTGGGCCTCATGCTACAGTTCGGACTCGATTTGTGTCACGGTTCTTAATCTGAACCAAAGAGTCCAAATCTGGCAAATCGTTTTGAGAAACAGATTTTTGAAAAAGTAGTGCCAAACATGGACTGCTTTGCCAGATACAGAGTCGCCACCTAAATATTTTTTATGGGAGAATTTAGGAAACCCTAACTCGGTGCCGAAGGCCACATGTCCGTCATCACCGGAGTTGTCTCGGCTCGGGAGCTTGGGTACGATCGGGGAAGGTCAGCTATGAGCACTCCCTTTCGCCCGGTCCGAAGACCGGCCTCTACTAACCGTGATATCCGTTTTTGAAAACTTTATGTATTATTAAACCAATTGTTAGCCTAGAATTACTATGTTATGCGCGCAGCAAACAAGTATAGACCAAATCGCCCAAATTGGAACAAAACATTTCATATTTGTTTTGAAAATGGTTTGCTACTCGCAAGTAGGCTAAAATGCAGATTTTGCCACCCTCAAGTGGGCTTTTAGAAAAGATGATTTTGCCACTATCTAGTGGGCTTAAAACTCACAGTTTTAATGCATTATTCCAATTTAGGTAATTCAACCTCCATCCACAGGCATTCAAGCAGTTATATCACATAAGCAGCTAGCCTCATGGTAATCATACTGTCATGGCAACACTCACACGCATGCGATTTGCTAAAGCATAAAAGCTTACCTAGTACTCCGAGCCAAAACAGAAACTAGTCAGTAATCATATGCATGATCCTAGTTCATGTTAAAAATGGCTAATGCAACACATGCAAAGATGCAATCTAAACAGGTTCGGCTAATCCTAAAAATGGCATATGAAATGCTACAAGTAACATGTATTCAATTTGGAATTGAAAAGTAAAATGTAGTTTGTATGATGTACCGAGCCTGGTGTATGTCAACAAATGCATGAATGCACGCATGCATAGCATAAGGTATGCTAAAATAAATGTGCCCTAATCTACCATCATAAGCAAGTAAATAAAAGGGAAGAAAGAAGTGGAGGTTGGAAGACATGCACACCACGCACACACACTTATTACAGACACGCCCTCACTCGGAGGGACCAAAATAATAACACAGCCCAAATAATTATTACAAAACTTCTAGTCTAATCAAAAAAGGTGCCAAAGGAAGATGGCCGCAGCCCCCGCCTCGGGATGCGTGAATAATGCACGTTCGATCCAACTTGCCCGGAAACTCGTTGCCATAGCACTACTGCCTCTGTTTTCACTGCCTTTTCTTCTCTGAAAACTTGTCAAAGTCCCAGAGAACCTTCTATGAGCATTGCAGAACATCATCGGCTGGGAGGAATGGCCACCGGCCGTGTACAATATCCATCGGCTGGAGATAAAGCTATCGGCATTGAATAAATGGCCGGTCGGCACTGAATGTTGCCGGTCGGCAGAAACTTCCTGCAGAAGACAGTTTTGACAGCAACAAAGGACAGGCAGTGTATGGCATGAAATTTCAAGCAAATGTGTGCACCAACACATCCCTTATCATGCTTTTGACTCAAAGGGGTATGTTCCTTGATTCTCGGACCACCAATTGCCCATTTCGATGCGTGATGGTCTAAGAAACCAAGTATGCGCTTTGATTTCAAATGTCATGCAAACCAAACAAACACATAAAGCCCAACCTCTATCACATGATCAAGAGGCAAGGCATGCATGCCAATGCAATGCAACCTAGGTATGCAAACAAGAATACAAGCATGCTATGCAACTACATGGCATACACAATGCTAACAACATAACATGCGCAACGCTTTGAAACATGGCATACACAATGCAAGATGGGCTTACACCAATACAAGTGGACCTCAGCCACACTCACATAGGAGGCCATAAGATGAAAATGAAGTGCCTCGAAATGCGTGCACACAGGCACGCAAACCGAGGCAATGGCATATGCAATGCAATGGCTGAAATGGCATATAGAATGCAACATGGACTTATACTAACATGAGAGAGCCTTAGCCACACTCACATAAGAGGCCGATGGATGAAAATGAAGTGCCTCGAAATGCGTGCACACGGGCACGCAAACCGAGGCAATGGCATGGAAAATGATATGCAAGCATGCCAATGGGATTTCAGCACTGAAATGTGGGGGAAAAACAGCCCCGAAATGTGGCGAAAACACACCCGATGCATGGAATAGTCCCGAAACATGGACTTTTGGCACCCGAAATGGCCTATAGCTATACCAAATATGCACAATATGGACATGCAATGAATAGACAGTAGCAAGGCAGTCCCAAAATCAGCATTTTTCCAGTATAAATCATGGCCAAACAGCAAGCAAAGATAGGGCAACAATGGCATGCAAAAATGGCCCTAAACGTGAGATTATGAAGCAACTCACAGCTGCTAACTCCAAATAGGTTAGGGCCCTTCAACAACATTGAAGAGAGGCCACAAATAAGCCACTTTACAGAACTATAAAAACCCTAAAAACAAACATAGATATGGCTAAGCTCTTATGCAAGAAAAAGGGCCAAAAGGTGGCCAAAGAGGCAAGTGGTATATTCACAGCCCAAAATGAAAAATTCCCTTCTACAACATTGAAGAGGGACCAAAAATAAGCATATTTACAGAACTGTAAAAACTCCAAAACAGTATACAAACATGCTAGAAATGCAATGCAAAATGAGGCTCAAAAGAGGCTATAACATGAGGTATACAAAATATTCATCAAACAGCCAAAGACCCTTGATGAAACATGTTAATAAGGTCAAAATAAGACTATTCCTAGGCCTGTAAAAAGACCAAAAACAGAAGCATGATAGGCTGCCAAAGCATGCAAGAAAATGGCATTCAAGGAGGATATTGAAGCAAGTGCAATATGGAGGGCTCAAACCGGGTTGAGCCCTTAATGAAACAAGAAAATGAGCTCAAAAAAATGACGTTTTCAGTTTTGGTCGGAGCTCAAATCAAAAAGCATGTATGGCTTACAAATGATACAAGAAATGGACCCAAAACAAGGGAAATGAAACTCACCCTTGAAGACAAGCCTTTAGCAACTATTGGCTTGAGAAATGGTGCCTCCAAGCTGCTGGAAAGCTCCCCAAGCTACTGGAAATGGAAGTGGTGGAGTGATGCTATAGGGTGTAGTGCAAATAGGCCAAGAACAAGGCCCTTTTGGACCCTCAAAACCAACACAAATGTAGAGAGAGAGGGAGATATATAGAGAGAGTGATATATATCTCTTCTATATCAGATTTTCTAACCTCTTAAAGGGGAGGAGAGGCTCTCTTTATATAGAGAAACCAAAGGGGCAAAGCTTCTCTTAGAAGCTTTGACCAAAAAGGCCAAGCTTCTCTTAGAAGCTTGGAGCAAAAGGGCCAAGCTTCTTGGAGAAGCTAGGCAAAGGGGTCAAGAAGTTCAAGCTTCTTGGAGAAGCTAAACAAAAAGGTTCAAAAGGGTCAAGCTTCTTGGAGAAGCTTTAAAAGGGTCAAAAGGTTCAAGCTTCTTGGAGAAGCTAGAAAAGGTCAAAAGGTTCAAGCTTCTTGGAGAAGCTAAAAAAAGGTCAAGCTTCTTGGAGAAGCTAAAAGGGGTCAAGCTTCTTGGAGAAGCTAAAAAAGGTTCAAGAGGGTCAAGCTCCCTCAAGAAAAGGTCTCGGCCAGGACAAGTGGCCGACTGATCTAAAACAGTGGCCGGCCGGCCAAACACAATGCCGACCGGCAACAAAAGGTGCTGACCGGCAGAAAAGATTGCCGATGGCAGTAAAAACCAGCCGGTGGCCTCTAGCCACTGCCGGTGGTGGGTGGGGATGGTCTACAAGCCCTACCCTGCCTCTCAAAGGCAAGATGCAAGTGTTTGGTGCAAAACCAGACACTAAACGGTCGAGTTCGGAGATCTTGAGGCAAGGCACGTAGTCGAGGCCTCCGGGAACTCCAAACGAACACAAACATGGATGATCACCGAGTGTTCCAAGCGGTGACGTCCAAGTCTTGAGGACGGTCAAAAATGGGGTGTCTACACCTAGACTCTGTCTATGGCTGGTTTGGTCACCTTTTGTTTGCCTCTTGCATGTGTAGAACAATCCCTTGCATAGCCTATCAAAGTAACGCCTCATTCTTGCATGTATTGGTCATGTTTCAGTGGGTTTTTGGCCATCATTTGGCATGCCATGATTCTGTTTTTGGCTGGTTTGGTATCCTCTCATATGCTTCACATGCTTGTAGTGTAAATCATGTTCACTAGCTTATAATGCATGTTGTTTTGGCCCTCTATGCTAGCATATTTTGGCCATGCTCCAAACTTATTTTGTTCATATTTTGGGCTGTCTTAGCTCTGTTTTGAGATCCCTTGGTCGAATGATGCTTGCCATATATGGTTGTAGTGTAATAGCTTTGCTTAGCCTTGAGTTTTGAATCCCCTTGCATGCTTAACTTGAGGTGTTTGCATGTTTTAGTATCATTGAGCATGATATTTTAGAGTTTATTTCTTGGCCATATTCTCATGTTTGTCACTCTTTCAATATGTTTGAGAGTTGCATCATTATACCCCATTTATGAGCCTTTGCATTGAGCTTCATTCTTATGCCTTTCAAGCCACCATCTTGGCTCATTTTGCCACTTTTTGGGCCTGCTTAAGGTCTATTTGGAGTTGTTTTTGTCATTTGAGCATCGCCTCGCATGCCTCTAGTGTAATGTGCTTCACTAGTTTCTGTACTTGAGCCTTCCAACATGCATTGTGTGAGTTGTTTGCATGATTCGGAGCCATTTTGTATGTCATTTCAGAGCTGGAACATGTGTCATTGTATGCCATATTTCATCCTTTCAATGCTTTTGCAGAGTTGCATTTTGTGCCCTTGGGCTTAGGTCCTTGCATTGTGTATGCTTGCATGTGTTTTGAGGCCTTGTTTTCATCATCTTTGGCCACTGATTGGGTGTGGCTAAGGCCCATTCATTTTGGTTTAAGTCCATTTTTGCATTGAGTATGCCATTGTATTCCATAGCATTGAGTATGCCACATTGTTGCATGATTGATCATTGCATTGTGTATGCCTCGTTCATCTCATTGTGTATGTTAGTTCTTAGGTGCATTGTGTATGTTAAGTACCACGTGCATTGAGTCTGCCATTGTTAGTTCATAGCATTGTGTATGCTAGTTGCATGTTTGCATGTCATCCTTTGCATGTTTGCATCACTTAGTTGCATAACATTTAGGTTGCATACTTAAAGTCGCATTGTGCATGCCATTGTTTGTTGCATTGTGTTCGGAATAGGAGTTAGTCTAAACACGGGAAGCGAGGGATGTTTCGTACTCAAAGTGACGAAACGTGCCTCGATTCCCGATCACCGACACTTTTGACTACCCATGATGGGGTGGTTGGCTTTTGGTGCTTGTGTGTGCATTTATTTCACATTGATTTGTGCAATTCGGCTCCTCGGCCATCATGCATCAAAATGCGTGATTGGTGGTCCGAGGGTCGAGGACTATACTCCCTAGAGCTTATGCAATGACGGGGAGAGTGGTCATGCACACATGTGTTGCAAATACCTTGTCGTGCCTCTCTCTTTCCGTTTGTTGTAGAAAAACCGAATCCAGGAGAAGATACTGGTCGGCCGACCAGGTTTTCTGGCAGGCCGACCACCTTCTTTGGTTTCCACCACAAAAGGTGGTCGGCAGGTGGTCTCCCATGCCTATAAGCTGGTCGACAGCCTTCCCATAGTTTCCCGGGGTGGAGTTTCATCTCTCTAGAGCTTTGTGCAAATTTCTGAAATCAATTGCAAAAACAGGCAAGCTGGGGCATCACGATGGATTTCCCGACAAGGCGACTCGAGCATGCATGCATCCTTTATCATTTAAGGCAGAGCTGAGTCAGTCCACATTCATGTAGTTTGCATGCTAGTTTAATTGATTGCTTAGTTAGTTTGTTAATTAATTAGAGTTGTGTAATAATTAGCTGTAATTTATTATTCATTTTGGTTGTGTAATAACTAGCTTAATTAGATTAGCTAGTTGGTGTTGTACTATTTATTCGGACCCTCCGTCGAGAGGGCCAACTGTTGTAATAAGTGTGCGTGTGTGTGATGCATGTCTTCCAACCCCACGTCTTTCTCCCTTTTATTTACCAGCTTGCGACGGTTAGTTTTAAGGCATGTTTCAGTTAGCATCCTTATGCTTCGCATGTTTGCATTCATTCATCTGTCTTGCATGCACCAGGCTCGGCGCATCATACAAACTGCATTGTATTTTAATTCCGAGTTGAATACATGTTATCTGTAGCATCTCATATGCCATCTTAGGATAGCCGAGCCTATCTTAGTTTCATTTCGCATGCATTGCATTAGCCATCTTAACATGAACTAGGATCATGCATTGATTACTAACTAGTTTCTATTTTGGCTTAGAGTACTCAGTGAGTGTTTATGCTTTAGCATCCTTGCATGTGTATGAGTGACTGCCATGACAGCATGCTTGCCGTGAGGCTAACTGCTTATGTGATATACCTACCTGAATGCCTGTGGGTGGAGGTTGGATTACTTGAATTGAAACAATTCATCGATTGCGAGTTTTAAGCCCACTTGAGAGTGGCAAATCACCCTGTTTTCTAAGCCCACTTGAGGGTGGCAAAATCCACATTTTAGCCTACTTACGAGTAGCAAACTGCTTTCAAAAACAAACATGAGATGTTTTGTTCCAACTTAGACGATCCAGTATATACTTGTATGCTGTGCGCATCACGTAGCAATTCTAGGTTAATAACCGGAATAAGAACACATGTGTTTTAAAAAATAAGATATCATGTTAGTAAAGGCTGATCTTTGATCGGGCGAGTGGGGGTGCTCATTGCATGATCTTCCCCTCTAGTACCCAAGTTCCCAAGCCGAGGCAACTTTGGTGAGGACGGACACGTGCCCTTCGGCACGAGTCAGGGTTTCCTAAATTTCCTAAAACAAAATATTTAGGTGGCGACTCTGTATCTGGCAAAGCAGTTCATGTTTGGCACTTCTTTCTAAAAATCAGTTTTTCAAAACGATTTGTCGGATTTGGACTCTTTGGTGATTTATCGATCTGGCATTGCACTTTGCGAGATTAGATTCAGAACCGTGACATTGAGTCCAAACTGTAGTGAGCCCAAATGAACAAAACGGGATTTTTCCCAGGATGTTCAGGCGTGTCTACAATGGCCTTTGAATTGTGAGTTGAAGGTAAGAGTTCGAAGAATAGAAAGAGGAGATCCCTGTCAGAGTAGAGTGGTTCATCACCACTCGCTCCACGAGGTGCTTTCAAAAGTGCCGCTTTGACTGTTTAATGCATTTTCTAAGCATCATCCACTACATTGCTTGTCACACATATCATGTGCATCTATAGCACAAACTCATCATACTCTTTGAATCCATCGCATCATCTCAGGACCTCTTCTCACGATTTCAGCGTGGTTAGAGTGTCCTTTTCCTCACACGATTTCAGCGTGTTTGAAATTTATCTCAGGACGCGTGGAACGCAACCCTGAGTGGTTTCTCAAGACCTCTTCTCATGATTTCAATGTGGTTAGAGTGTTCTTTTCCTCACACGATTTTAGCGTGTTTGGGATTTATTCTTCCTCTTCTCACGATTTCAGCGTGGTTAGAGTGTTCATTTCCTCACACGATTTTAGCGTGTTTGAGATTTATTCTTCCTCTTGTAACGATTTCAGCGTGGTTAGAGTATTCCTTTCCTCACATGATTTCAACGTGTTTGGGATTTCTTCTTCTTCTTCTCATGATTTCAATGTGGTTAGAGTGTTCCTTTCCACACACGATTTCAGCGTGTTTGGGATTTGTTCTTCCTCTTCTCATGATTTCAACATGGTTAGAGTGTTCCTTTCTTGACATGATTTTAGCATGTTTGGGATTTGTTTTTCCTCTTCTCACGATTTCAACATGGTTAGAGTGTTCCTTTCCTCACATGATTTCAGCATGTTTGGGATTTGTTCTTCCTCTTCTCATGATTTCAGTGTGGTTACAGTGTTCCTTTCCTCACACGATTTCAGCGTGTTTGGGATTTGTTCTTCCTCTTCTCACGATTTTAGTGTGGTTAGAGTGTTCATTTCCTTAAACGATTTCAGCGTGTTTGGGATTTGTTCTTCCTCTTCTCACGATTTCAGCATGGTTAGAGTGTTCCTTTCCTCACATGATTTTAGCATGTTTGGGATTTGTTTTTCCTCCTCTCACGATTCCAGCGTGGTTGGAGTATGTTACCCTATTCATCTACTACATTAGCCATCATATCCATTACATCATACCATTTTATCACTTGCATTCATTGCGTCCATTGCATTATGTTTTGTCTTGTTTCATTCAGCATTTAGGATCATTATCTTTCCCCAGTAAATCATTCCTCACTTATATCATCCACCCAATTACTCTTTTTCTTTCTACAAAAAACATAGTTTTGCATGTGCTCACACCCCTTTCACGTTGAAACATGGTTCTATTATGTGTAAGCATCCATGCTGAGCTAAGGCCAGTATTGAGGATGTAGGCACTTAGCCTGTGTTAGGCGTCGTTCGGCTATACCCACTTCTTTTCTATATAAAATGTAGTTTGATTTTGCATCTCCATCCCTTTATGATATTCGTGTGTTTTGCACTGCTTGTGGGTTGATTATTTTGTTACATTGTGTGTCATTTTGCATTCTGCCCCTGAACTACGCTGGTTTGATTCCTTTTAACAAGATACTTAGGCAACCCTCGAGTTCAACCAACTACATCTACATTTTGTTTGTTTGCCCAAGTCTTACGACCTTGTCAAAATGGGATGTCTTTGGGCTTTGACATTGACTCACGTCATTTCATGACTTCGAGCTCTGTTAAAGAGGGGCAACTGTAGACATCCCATTTTTGACTACCCTTAAGACTTGGGCGCCTCAGGTTGATCACTTGATGATGAAAGTTATGCAGTGCAAACGTTCGATTTTTTCAGCAAGAAGAGCTTCTAAATCCCAACCTTTTACCCTATTTTGGACCAAAACTATTTTAGACCTGAAAACCCAATCTTTCAAAATATTGTTTTAAATGTTTCTACGATGTTTCGAGGCTCGTATTTCGTTCAAAATATTACACTTTTCGGTAAACTAAGTAAGGACAAAGTGGAAATAAATGAAAGGAAGGTGAACTCTGTGAAAAATCTTTAAAAAAATCTTATTTATAGGTTTGGAGTTGAAGAAAATAGGAGGGCATAGAAGAAAACTAGTTGCGGAAGAAGTTAGGCATTAATCCGTTAGGATAGAAATGAGTAGCCTTCACTAAAATAGAAATATCTCTTTGCACACTAAGAATATATATGTGAGGCTACCACCATTGGAAAGTAGACTTCCGGGGTTTCAATTTAGACTCAAGAATGACCTAAAACCAAATCCGGATGAAGGAGATATGCCTATTTGAAGTCGGGACTAGAAGCTGATTTTTGCTTGGCGACCACTAATAGTGGCCGGCCACTTGTGTAAAAAGCCAGATTTTTGCAGATATTTGTTGCCAACTATTCCCACACTGCACCAGCTATTCCTATATAGATATTTCCGAGATAGAAACATGGTTTTCTATATATAGATGACCCTCTCCTTGGTTGCCAAGGTTAGAAAAATTTAGGAGTGAGAAAATATTTTTGAAGAGCAAATTTTGGAAAATTCCCCTCTCTACAATTCTCTCCCTCTCTTGCAACTTGCATAGCCTTTGCCTGAACACTCTAAACCAAACCTAGAGAGGTTCTTGCTAAAGTGATTCAAGCTTGAATTTGAGCTCTTGAGACACTTAAGAGTGTGAAATTAGTGGTTTGTAACTCAAAGAAGGATTCCTCTTCCAGAGGTATACATTCTAGTCCTTTTGTACCATCTCTACACTACTTGTTTTCTACCTTTTGTTGTTGTTTTTCAGTTATTTATTACCTGTCTTTTTGGGCTGAAACTTGTGGTTTAAGGCCACTAAAGGTAGTGGGGTGGACAACCTTTCTTTGAACCTTGGTTCTAAGGCCTTTGCCCTTGTGTTTCCCACCTTTTCATCAACTCTTTTTGAGCTTTTTATCACTAATTTTCAAAGGTTTTTCAGAGGCAAAAATCATGTTTTGAAGTCCCAAAATTGGAGGGGTTTGCCTCCCCTCCTTGTGCTTGTGTGCTCGTTTTAATTCCTCAATATTTTAGCTAGTTGTTGTAGTTGTTTTTGTCTTTATTCTAGAAATTTTTTGGAATATTTTAGGACTGTTTTATGTGGTAGCTCCATTCATGCTTTGTATAGTATGCTTGTAGTATAATGGGCCTCATAGGCTTGGTGTTTAGGCCTTTGTCACCAACTTATTTGAGTTGATAGTGTTAATTTCTTGCTTTCTATACTTGTATTCATTTCTAATCACCTCTGTAACCTCCCTCCTTTCTTGTCTTTTTCTTTGTTTTGAAAGTTGTTTCAAACCGATTGTTTGTTTAAGCTTGAGATTGAGGGTGTTGTGCTTAATTGTTTAATCCCTTTGCGGGTTCATTACCAACGACATGACACTTCTCTCATGCCTAAAACAACACTTGGTTTGGTACTGCTCTCCATTCGTGGACTTAAAGCTTATTATTGGACTCAATTGATTAATGAATGGAAGGTAATTAAAATGGGGTAATAAAACTTGGACTAAAATGGAACAAGATAATAAAAGGGTTTGTGTTCAATCGAATGTTAATTGAACACATGGAGACTTAAGTCATTTCATACTTGTTAAGTGATGAAATGGTTTGAGTTTCCAAGGTTAACCACTTCCCTTGATCAATCCATGATAGGGAGGAGGTTTTGTTGGTCTTTTGTTATGCATTTATTAAAATTATGTCCCTTGGTTCATAAGTCATCATGGATTGAAATTGCGTTGATTGATGGCTTGCGAATCATGCCTACCCCTCCTTTGAGCTGTTTGATGATAAGGAGAGGCAAGGTGGACAAACACCTCATGAGAATACTCTAGTTTGTGCTTTGTTTGTCCTCTGTTGCTCTAGGAATGAACCAATATCAGTGGTCAGCAGACCACTTTTACTGGATGGCAACCCACTATTAGTGGCCTGTCGGCCACTACTTCTGGGTTCCTGGCCACTTTTTCTAGGCAGGTAGTCCCCTTTTTCCAGCAGAACAGAAGCTGAGGGGAAAAAAATAGTGCAATTTTCCAACTGTGCAACAGAGGCATTCCGGTAGCAAAACGGAGAGCATTATCGGGTGGAAATCCGCATCCATGCATGAGCCATCCCTCGATTCTCGGGATCCGTCGCAATGATATTAGTGTGTCGTACTCAGAGTAGCGAGCTTGTAATTAATTAGTTAGAATAGATAGTGAGTTTTGTATTGCATTTATTTAATTAGCTAGAATAGTTAGTTAAATTTGTTGTTATAATAAATTAGTTAATTAGCTAGTGTAGCTAATTTATTTTATTTGGTTTGTAATAGTTAGTTAATTCCTAGGAAACAGCTAGATTATTCATTTGGACCCTCTTGCACGAGGGAAAATATGTAATAAGGTGCATGTCTTCTAACCCCACGTCTTTTTCCTTTTTATTTACTTGCTTATAATGGATAGTTTAGAACATCATGTTTCTTTTAGCATTTCCCATGTTTGCATCCACTTGTCTTGCATGCATCAAGGCTCGGTTCATCATTCTAACAAAGCATTGTCGTTTATTACTTCGTTGAATACGTGTTTAAACCACATGTTATCAAATTTATTCACATGTCATAATTAGTAGCCAAGCCTATTAATTGCATCTTGCATGTGTTGCATTAGTCATGTTACATTAGCTAGGAGCATGCATGTTTTCTAACTCTTTTGTTTCTTTTGGCTTGCCTTGGAGTATGAGGTGAGCATTTTTGTGCTTTAGCATGTCTTATGCGTGTGATTGTTTCCATGTTTAGCATGTTTACCATGAGGCTAAATGCTTAAATCCTATAACTCTTGAATGCCTGTGGATGAAGGCTAATTGCTTGAATTGGAATAATTTGAGTAATGTGCATATGCGATCACTTTTTCAAGTGGTACATATACAAACACTTTTCAAAATAAACATGAAATCAAAGTGTTCCAATTTTTGCAAATTAGTCCATACTTGTGTGCAACACATAGTAATGTTAGTCTAATAATCAGAACAAGAGCATATAATGTAAATAAAAATCACATCGTGATTACTAGAGGCCGATCTTTGATCGGGGGAGTGGGGTGCTCAATTCATGACCTTCCTCTCTCGTACCTAAGTTCCCAAGCCGAGACAATCTTGGTGATGATAGACACATGGCCTTTGGCATGAGTCTCGAGTTTCCTAAATTTCTCAAAAATATTTAGGTGGTGACTCTGTATATGGCAAAGCAGTCCATTTTTGGTATTTTGATTTAAAATCGATTTTCCAAAGGAATTTTCAGATTTGGACTCATTTGTGTTTATCTATTTCACGTTACACTTATGAAATCAGATTCAAAACCATGGGAGTCTGAACTGTGGGCTAGTCATATCTGAAAGGAGCACGAAAAGTTAAGTCTGGTTCGAGAGGAGAATTAGGCAGAGTTCACTAATCTAGTTCCTACAACAGTCATCCCTCAGCTCACCTATGTCCAGTTTGGTTCGGGAACGGTCATTTAGTTCTAGTCCAGCACAAGACCAGTCACGTATTCCAATGGCACAGTATCCCCGACCAGTATGGAGGAACAGACAACATTGCGGCCTGGCATGCGCATGGCAGCATGGCCTGTGTGCGGCTTGTGCTATAATCTTGACCAGGGTGTGCGAGTTGCACACAGGTTCGCCTGGCCGGCATGTAACACACATCTATGATTTGGCAACGGCATAGGTAGTGGCCCGGCCACCAGTTATTTTTTAGCCACGATAATAGCCCAGGTTGCAGCAAGACAGTAACACATACAACAGCCAAGGTAGCAAAGGCAGCATCCTTGTCCGCAGCCAGGCATTAACACATGTCATAGCCAAGGCCGCAACCAGGCATTAACAAATGTTGCAACCAAGGCAGAATCATAGGTCGCAGCCTCAGGCCGCAGCCATGCAGCAGCAGCACAGGTCGTAGCCCGGGCCGCAGCTAGGTAATAGGACATGCCGCAGCCCAAGTCGCAACCAAGCAGCAGCACAGGCAGCAGCCATAGCCGTAGCCAGGTAGCAGCACAGGCCACAGCCTAGGCCGCAGCCCAACAATAGCCCAGATCGTAGCCTAGGCCGCAGGCAAGACAACAGCCTAAACAGTAGCACAAGGCACAACCAACGCATCGGCCCAGGGCACAGCTATGCAGCAGCACATGCCGCATCTAAGTTAGCAGCACATGCCGTAGAACAGGTAGTAACCTAAGCTGTAGCCAGGCAGTATTACATGTCGCAACCAAGGCAGCAGCGCAGGTGATATTAATTTTAAATGTCATTTCCTATTTTTTTTGCTATTTTTCTTGAATATTTTAAAATTTTAAAATATTTATTTATTTATAAAATTTAAAAAGATATATAAAAATTTTAATTTTTTTTAAAAAATTACTATAATTACAAGTGCCTCATCCTTTAATTATTGGAATCATTTTTTCACTATTTTTACTCATTTTCATTATTTTTTTAAATATTAAAATAGATATAAAATATTTCGATGGCCAGATTTTTTTTTATATTTTTTTTATGGTGTCTTAATATATTTTCTTCGAGTTATAATTGAAAATTTGTGAAAGAACACGTTACTTTTAAAAAAAAACCCATTATGACTCCTCGAGTATAGGTGATGTTTCCTACTGCCAGATAGAAAAAGGATTAACAAGCTACTATAATTTGGGGGGGGGGGGAGGGGGTGTAGACTCGACTTTCTTCGGGCCCCCTTTCGGAGAGCTCCAATTGTTCCTACAGTTCGGACTCCTGTAACGGTTCTGAATCTAATATCACAAAGTACAATGTAAGACCAATAAACACCAAAGAGTCCAATCCAGCAAATCATTTTGGAAAATCAAATTTTAAATAAAATAATGCCAAAACTAGACTGCTTTACCAGATTACAGAGTCGCCATCTAAATATTTTGTTTTTGGAAAATTTAGGAAATCCTGACTCATGCCAAAGGCCACGTGTCCATCATCACCAAAGTTGCCTTGGCTCAGGAACTTGGGTATGAAAGGGGAAGGTCCTTAAATGAGCACCCCCGCTCGCCCGATCAAAAGATCGGCCTCTACTAAGCTTGATATGTTGTTTGATAAACACATGTGTTTTTATTGATTATTAGCTAACTTTACTATGTGACGCACACAAGCAAGTATAGACTAAAATCGTAAGAATCGGAACGAATTCAACTTATGTGTTTCTTTGGAAAATGTTTTGAATTTTCCACTCTCAAGTGGGCTTAGAAATGCGGATTTGCCACCCTCAAATGGGCTTAAAAACATGATGATTTGCCACTTCACAAAGTGGGCTTAAAACTCACAATCATCGAATTGTTCCAATTCAAGCAATAAAGTCTTCATTCACAGGCATTCATGCAGTTAATCACATAAGCAAATAGCCTCATGGCAAGCATGCTATCATGGCAACATTCACACTCATGCAAATATGCTAAAGCGTAAAACTTACAACGTACTCCAAGCCAAAACAACAACTAGTTAGAAATATGCATGATTCTAACTATGCTAGATGCCTAATGCAACACATGCAATATGCAATTAATAGGCTTGGCTATCTAAGATGGCATATGAATGAAACAATTTGATAACATGCTTTGAAACACGTATTCAAATAGGTATTGAAATACAATACAGTTTGAATGATGCGTCAAGCCTCGGTGCATACAAGACAAATGAATGATACAAACATGCAAGCATAAGGTATGCTAATCAAAACGTGCCCTAATCTAACTATCGAAAGCAGCTAAATAAAATGGAGAAAGACGTGGGGTTGTGTAATAACCCGACCCTCGTACATGATTTTGGTATCTTTTTCGTCCTTTATTCTGTGTTTTTGAATGCTTATTGGATTAATTAAGTGAATTTTGGCAATATGGATTCCTACCTGTTGTTTGATAAGAAAATTATTTGTCACAACTAAAATGTTTGAATCAGGAATTGGAAGCCTTAGAGGCTTGATAATCCGAAATTGATTTGACATTTGAAATCAGTATGATTTTTAAGTTATAATAAGATTTTCTGTGAAATTTCAATTTGGAATGATTAAACGATTGAATTTTGTCTTTATGTGCCTATAGATATACATATATGCTTGAGTTCCATACATGTTTAATTCAAGAACTTTGTCTAACCATATCTCTTATGAGAGGATAGTGTGAAATAGAGAGAAAGGATCTAGGGAAGGATTTTACCAAGCATCAAAGGCTAGAGAATTGAAGGGGGTTTGCAAGAGTTAAAGTCAAAGAGTAAGTTCACTCATCTTCTATGCCTTCTCCCTAGAATTTGAGTTCACAATTATGTAACCTAGGATATGGAATTGACTTGGTGTATGATCATGCTTAACTTTGGTTATATGTTGTCACTTAAGTGACGTAGAATGAAGTTGGTTGTGTATAGATAGAAAAACTATCTTTTCTTACTTATTTCTCATAGGGAACTTGCCTAATTTTACATGAGAGGTGTTATAAGTTAAAGAGAATTGAATTATGATTTGAGTGTGGATTAGAACTCTAATTCATCTAAATTGTTACATGTTGTGCCTACTAATTATATGATCTTTGGGTTATATTTTGGTAATTAAATGATCTATTTTGGGTCTTGTTGATGTTCACCAAAATTGGGTTTTGTTGGAAATTTCGGACAGAAATGATGCAGAATCGCCGCACGTGCGGGGGTCATGGCCGTACGTGCGGGACCAATCGCCGCACGTGCGGGAAAATGGGAAATTTGGAGTTTTGGTTCTGTCTAAAAAGCACGTGCGGGAGGATTTTCCGCACGTGCGGGAGAGGTTGCCGCACGTGTGGGGCTCACAGCCGCACGTGCGGCCCAAGCTGAAAAATGTTGTCTACCTCATTTAATATGTTTGAACCTCTGGGATGATTAAAAATAGTATTTGAAAGTTTTAAAATGCTTCTTAATTTACTGGAAGTTACCGAATGAAATGTGAAGTTAGGAAAGAATTGGACTAACTTTGTGAGACATGTATGTGTGCAGGACACACTCTGGGAGGAATTATATTCTCCGCTACAACACTGTGAGTAGTAGTACTGTAATTATACGTTTAATACCGTTAATGATTATTATTGTTAACACTCTGATCTTTGCAAGTGATTACGGTAACGTTATGTTGTTTGGAAAAGACTTAAGAATGTAAACCCTGCTCACCAGAAATATGAGGTTCTGAAGGTCCTATCAGGGACTTCTATAGTCTGTATGTTACCATGCACGCCTTATGCCTTATGATATAGCTGTTTACCTAATATGTTCATCGGAAATACACAAATAAAGCTACAGGTCGTTTTATAAATTAATGACTACTGAGAAAGGAACTGGAAATCAGTACATGTATCATGTGACTTCCGTTATAAGGTGAATTATTCTGTTCCTACTGATCGTACAGTATTGACACATATGACTACTGTTGATGGGTATTGTTAATGTTCTGATACGCATAAGATAATTATGTTAATGTATAAGAACCCATGGGGTATAATGTGCACTATTATGGTAGTATATTCTTATGAACCTGGAAATATTCTGTTATGTTTAATCGATATGTTTATGCCATGACAAGGTGTGAAATGTTCTGTTCTTAAGACCTACTAATTTCTGGTATGGAACAAAGTGTTGTACGGAACTAAGTACTGCAGTGCGAGTTACCTCTAGAATCCGTACGAGCCACCTCTTGAGTCCATACATATGTGAAAGTTATGAGGCCTATGGCCGTTCTATGAAAGTTATGAGGCCTATGGCCAATCTGTTAATATATGGGCCTATGGCCATTCTGTATGATTGCTTAGTATGAAACAAAGTGCTGTACGGAACTAAGTGCTGCGATGCGAGTCACCTCTAGAATCCGTGCGAGCCACCTCTTGAGTTCATACATGCAAGATAAGGGCTTTATGCCATTCGGACAAGGGCTTTATGCCGTTCTGATAAGGGCTTTATGCCACTCTTTTAAGGGCTTTAAGCCAATATGTGAAGGGCCTCGTGCCACTATGTTCAAGGGCTTAACGCCACCATGTTTAAGGGCCTTGTGCCATTACGTCGAAGGGCTTATAGCCATCATGTTTCAAGATATCATGTTGCAAGCTACCATGTTTCAAGAATGGGCCAAGGCCATCATGAAATTAATACGGATTCAGACCAACTATGTGTGTATCTTTTTATGCTTTGATGTATTATATTTCAAGTCAAGCATTGTTTTATTTATGTATTACTATTCACTGAGCTTGGCTCACTCTGTGTTATGTCTGTTTCTGTAGGTAACTAACCAGGTGGTCAGTCCTAGCCATGCCACTGTTTTCTTTTGTCAACCTCTGTGGGTCCAGGCACTACGCGAAGCCATTTATTTATGTAAAGTCTGTTATGTTGTTTGCTTATTTTTGATTACCCAATTGAGGTTGAATGTATAGAACTTAAATGATTCTTGTATAAGTCCATGGTGGGGCTAGAACTGTATGTATGTTTGTATATAACCGATGCTGCGAGATATAGTTTGGAACCTTATCTATTTTCTATGGTGCATGTGATGCATATGAGGTCCTGGCATGTAGATGTAGCTCAATGGAGATTATATGTATTGTTATTTTCTTACTAATGCTTCTGGTCAGGCCCCATATCCTATGTACAATGAGTTAAGTGTCCGTTTCCGTAGTGGTCATGCCCAAACTTTTAGGGGCGGGTTTCGGGCGTGACAGGTTGGAAGACATGCACACACACACGCACACTTATTACAACATTGCGCCCTCTCGAAGGAGGGTCCGAATGAATAAGTGCTAAGCTACACTAAGCTAAGTTAATCAAACTAATCTAATTAAACTAATTAGACTAATTAGTACGAAACAAATTAAAGAAATAGCTAAGCTGAGCTACTTAATTATTACAACACTTAACTAATTAGCAAACTAATTAATTAAATTACAAAACCACTATACACTAATTAAACATTTAAAGCACTGAACTACACTGCCTTAGCTTTGCTTTAGAACATGGAATATGCATGCATTCAGTTTTCGCCCCGAAAAGCCCATCGGTTTGCTCTTGAGAGGCTCTGTTTTGCAGGGTTGAGCATGCTCCAAGAACTTTCTGCTCTACCTTACCAATTCAATGTTGAGGACTGCACCAATGGCTTGCCAGCCATGAATGGTTGTTGCTGGCCATCTGCCAGCCAAAAGTGTACTATGTCGGCCAAGGATGAAGCCACTGCCGGCCATCAATGAGCCACTGCCGGCCACTGGTGTGCTGAATCACCACACTGTAATAGAGCACAAACAAAGGAAAATGGAGGGTTTTCCAAGGATATGTTTGTACTGTACCCCTCCTTATCATCTCAAAACATCAAAGGAGTGGTACTCTTGGATCCAAAGCGACCAATCAAGCATTTTCAATGCATGATGGCCAAAGAACCAAGTTGTATACTTTCAATAAATGCACAAATATGACACAAAGGACCACCACGCTATCATGCATGATCAAGGGTGATGGAGACCAAGGAGATTGGCTCATTTCATCACTTTGAGTTTGAAATGCTCCAATCTACCTTGTGTTCAATATAATGTCTGATTGAACACAAGCAATGCAAACACAACATGCCTATCTTGGTCATGTTTTACTTGTTCGATTTTGTTTACACATTTTACATTACCAAGTCATTCTTTAACTGGTTAAGTCCAAAGTGATTGTCCTCTAATTAGAAAGATGGCTTAAACCACAAACGTCATGAGCATGAAAGAGTCCTCATGCTATTGGTTAGGAGGAACCCTCAAGAGAGGGTTAAAACCAGTAGGCATGAGAGCCTCAAGTTCACACTCAAGCCAACAAGAGACTCAAGACCACTTTCAAAACAAATCAAAAAGTGAAGAATAGAGGGAGGTTGTAGACTTTTCAGTGCTGAAATGGCATGCAAAAGACACTAAATCATGCAAGCAATGCTTGCAAGACATGTTGAAAAGCAAAAAGCAACAAAACTAGTGAAGAGCACTACACTAGAGGCATGCAATAACAAGCTCAAATAAGCAAACCAGCTTAAAACAGAGCTACAACATGCCAAAACAGTGGCTAAAACATGCTGAGATAGAAGCATAAAAGGCAAGAAAAACATGTGCACATGTTGGCTCGCAAGAAAGGCTCAAAACACAACTCTCAAAAGTAATGAAAGAGTGATAGAAGTGAGAGTGTGATAGAGCTACATATGCTGAAATCACATGTTAAATGATGCTACAACATGCAATCATCTCAAGAAAAACATGTTGGAGGCCTTAAAACACAAAGCTAGTGAAGGCATTTGCACTACAACCATGCAAGACAAGTTTCATATGATCAAGATAGCTCAAAACAGAGTTAAATGATGCCAAATCAGAGGCTAAAACATGCTAAGATCAAGTCACAAAAAGGTAGAAAAACATGCTCACATGTTAGGCTATCTACACTTGCAAACAAGACACAAGGAGGGGAGGCCACCCCCTCATATTTTAGACTTCAAAACACACTTTTTACCACTGAAATTCCCCCTGAATTTGGTGGTTAAAAGGCCAAAAATAGTTGTTTTTGAAAGCTTTGAAAAATGGCACAACACTTTAACAAGCAAGCTACAAGAAGGGTGGACCACCCCTAACTCCAAAACAAGCCTCAAACCACCATTTTAAACCATAAAAAATAGAGATTTCAGAGGTCAAAACCAGCCTCAAAACTGCATGCAAAGATGGCCAAACAAGTATTTAAATTAAGCTAAAAATACAAGTGTTCTACCTCTTTGTAGACAAGATGCTATTTAGGCAACAAAGGCAAGTCAAACCAAGCAAAAATCCTCTTTTAGAGCTCAAATAGGACCTTAAGCAACCTCAACACAAAGATGATCAAGTTTGATCAAGAGCTCACAAGCAAAAGTGTAGAGAATTTAGGCTTGAAGGCAATATATTTAGAGAGAGAGAGAGGATTCTAGAGAGAGAGAAAGAGAGAGAGAGAAATTTTTGTCTTCAAAATTTCCAACCTTTTGCATGCAAAAGGAAGACTTCTATATGTAAAAGATACAAAATCCTCTCAAAAAGATCCAACCATCCACATGCAAGTAGAAGCTCCAAACTGTGCAAACAGTTGGCATAAAATATCAGAAAATATCTACTGATGCATTGGTGGCCGGCCGACCGGCCATCAATGCAGGGGCTTACTGATGGCCGGTAGGGCATCTCAATGGCCGGCAGTGCCCAAAAATGGCCTGCAGTGCACCCACCAAAGAGGACTGGATAAGGAAGGGAAAGGAAATGGCTGGAAGAGCCAGAGCAAAGCAGGCTGGGAAGCCTTTTGAGTTGATGCATGGGCCCATTCAGGGTACCCTAAACGGACGCTTCGTCCGGGAGGGGGAGGACTTTCCGTTCTGTGGCTTCCCAGAGCCGTGGCTGAACGCGGAGAGGAAGTGCATACCGCGGCTTGAGATTTTCTTTGACCTGCAGCTACCTGAGGATGACGTTGCCAAAGGGCAGACAGATCTATCAGCTGAGGTTGAGCAGAGTAAGGAAGCGCAGGCTAAGGACGCTGAAAATGAAATGGGGGTAGCGCTGGCATGTCTACTTTCAGATCGTCCGATCGAACAGAAGTGCTTGGGGGATAACTTCTCGGTATGCATGATCGGGAATGAAACAGCTGCGGGCCTACCGTCAACTATTTTGGATGCATCCATCGCACCCTCTCTCGTTTGGCAATACGAAGAGGGATTTTTATCAAGCAGCACCGGGTCGGGTAGTGAGCCGGAATCTGATTCCACCGAGTCTTGTGAGTCAGAATCAGGTTCCAGCTCGACTGATTCTAAGTCCGGTATTCTTGGGGGTGATAACCCAGATACCACAGTCCTGTCTAGGTCGTCATTTTCTTTCTCTTTTGAGTCTATTGTAACAAAAGAATCGGACGGCTTGGAAGTATTTAATGAGAATGATGTGGATGTGGTTTCTGAGTATTTTTCTGTGCCATTGATTTATTGCTTAAATCAGGATTTTCAAAATTTTGATGAAAACGACGAGGAAGAAATTCCTCCGGTTTTGCAACGATTAATTGATCAAGAGCAGGAAAGATTTGTTAAACCCTTAATGGATGAAATCACTACTGTGAATGTTGGTACTGAGAAGGACCCGCAGCTGGTCCAGATCGGGTCCACGTTGTCTTCAGAGGAACGCGAGCGCTTAGTCGCTTTATTAAAAGATTTCAAAGACGTTTTCGCGTGGTCCTACGAAGACATGCCTGGAATCGATCCTGAGATTGTACAGCACCGGATCCCTCCTGACCCCAAGGCCCGATCGATCAAACAGAAACTCAAGAGGATCCACCCGGACTGGGCTCTCAAGATTAAGGAAGAGGTCACCAAGCAAATCGACGCAGGCTTCCTGTTAGTATCCGAATACCTGACTTGGTTGGCCAACATTGTTCCAGTGCCGAAGAAGGATGGCAAGATTCGAGTATGCATGGATTTCTGGGATTTGAACAGAGCTAGTCCGAAGGACGACTTTCCCTTGCCACATATTGATGAGTTGGTGGATTTTACAGCGGGGCATGCTTTGCTCTTGTTTATAGATGGTTTCTCAGGCTACAATCAGATAGTGATGGCACCCAAAAACCTGGAGAAGACTGCTTTCACCACCCCGTGGGGGACTTATTGCTATAGAGTGATGCCGTTTGGGTTGAAGAATGCTGGAGCTGCGTATCAACGAGCTGCGACCACAATATTGCATGATATGATCCATAAAGAGGTTGAGGTGTACGTGGACGACATGATTGTCAAATCCAAGGAAAGGGAGGGCCACTGCACTGCCTTGCAAAAGTTCTTTCAAAGGATCAGAGAATTCCGGCTGCGGCTGAATCCTCAGAAGTGTACGTTCGGTGTTACGGCAGGAAAAATGCTAGGGTTTCTGATTACACAAAGGGGCATCGAAGTCGACCCTTCCAAAATCAAGGCCATCTTAGAAATGCCACCACCGAGGACTGAAAAGGAGGTGCGAGGCTTTCTGGGTAAAGTGCAATTCATAAGACGGTTTATCTCAAAATTAACCTTGACTTGTGAACCACTTTTTGGTCTCCTGAAGAAAGGAAGGAAATTCCAATGGGACGGCCAATGCCAAGCTGCTTTTGAACAGATCAAAGAATATTTACAGAACCCACCCGTGTTGTCGCTGCCAGAGCAGGGGAGACCGTTGATATTGTATCTTTCAGTGACTGAGACCACGATGGGTTGCAGGCTTGCGCAAGAATCAGAGGACAAAGTGGAGAGAGCCATCTACTATTTGAGCAAGAAAATGCTAGAGTATGAGACTCGCTACACACCGTTGGAGAAGGCTTGCTTGGCCTTAGTATGGGCGACCAGGAAGTTGCGGCACTACCTATTAGCTCACTCCGTAATGTTGATTTCACGACTGGATCCCATCAAATACCTTTTCGAGAAACCAGCGCTTACGGGTAAGCTAGCCCGTTGGTTGCTGTTGCTCTCCGAGTTCGATCTGAAGTATGTGACGCGTCAGTCAGTAAAAGGGAGAGCAGTAGCAGAGTTCTTAGCCGATCATCCAGTGGAAGGGGGTGAAGCAGTTGAATACCTATTCCCAGACGAAGCCATTTTGCACATCGACAATGAGTATTGGACGATGTACTTTGACGAAGCGTCAAATCAGTACGGGTATGGGATAGGAGTGTTGCTGATAGCACCCGACAATTCCCGTTTCCCTCTAGCCTTCAAGCTCTGGTTCAAAGTCTCAAACAATGAAGCAGAATATGAGGCATGTATTGCCGATTTAGAAGCAGCCCTGGAACTAGGGGCAAGATGGTTAGACGTCATCGGGGATTCGAACCATGTTGTGTCTCAGGCAAAAGGAGACTGGAAAGTCAAAGAAGAAAAAATGATAATTTACCACCAGACCTTGGACTTGTTAATTCCTCGGTTTGAGAAGCTAACTTTCACTCATCCAGTAAGAGAGAACAACAGGTTCGCAGATTCGCTAGCAACTCTATCTTCCATGATAGACATCCCGTCTAGAGTCCGGATGCGTCCGGTTATTATTGATCAGAAGTTTGTACCGGCGTATGAATCAATCGCCGCCATAGACGAAGTTCAGGACGAAAACCCCTGGTGTTACGACATTTGGAACCTCTTGGAGAAAGAGACGTATCCACCAGGGGTGAATGCCAAGGATAAGAGGGCGATCAGAAGAATGGCCGTTCAGTTCATCATCTGTGGGGGTAAGCTGTATAAGAGAGGTCATCTGGGAATGCACAAGCTGTGTGTCAAAGCCGAATAATCGAAGCGCCTGATGGAGGCCATCCATGGAGGAGAATGCGGTGCGCATATGAACGGAGTGATGCTAGCACGAAAGATCCTCAGACAAGGTTACTACTGGTCCACCATGGAGGAGGATTGTATCGGTTTTGTTCGGCGATGCCACAAATGTCAGATCCATGCAAACCGCATGAACATCCCGCCGTCGAAGCTGTACAACATGACTTCACCATGGTCGTTTTCAGTTTGGGGAATTGATGTGATCGGGGCTGTCACTCCGAAGGGATCGAATGGGCATGAGTTCGTCCTAGTCGCGATAGATTACTTTACAAAGTGGGTCGAGGCCCAATCATATGCTGTGTTGAAGGCGTCACACGTTGCAAAGTTTATCAGAAACAACATCAACTGCCGCTACGGGGTCCCAAACGAGATTATTTCGGATAACGGTTCCCACTTCAAGAAGGAAGTGATTGACTTGTTGGAGAAATACAACGTGGCTTTTCATAAGTCATCCACATACCGGCCGCAAACCAACGGAGCGGTCGAGGCCGCCAACAAGAATATCAAACACATACTGCAGAAGATGGTGGAAACCTACCGGGATTGGCCAGACAAGCTGCCATTTGCTCTGTGGGGCTACGGGACTTCAATTAGAACTTCTACCGGAGCGACTCCATATTCATTGGTTTATGGGATGGAGGCCGTTCTACCTATCGAGATTGAGGTTCCGTCATTGAGAGTATTGGCTGAGTGTCAAATAGCCGAAGCAGATTGGCAGCAGAGTAGATTTGAGGAACTCATGCTTTTTGATGAGAGAAGACTGAAAGCACTGCACCATGTTCAAGGCTATCAGCGCAGAATTGCCCGGGCTTTCAACAAGAAAGTTAAGTCTAGGAATCTAAAGGAAGGAGACTTGGTGCTCAAGGACAACCGAGCTCCCATCCACGACCCAAGGGGCAAGTTCAGACCTAATTGGACTGGTCCCTATATCATCAAAGCTATCTGGTCAGGTGGAGCTGTGGTCCTGATGGACCTAGATAGCCTAGAATTTTCCCAACCGATCAACATGGACAGGTTGAAGAAATATTACCCCTGAGAGGCTCGCTAGGCCGAAAACCCGAAAGGGTGACCTAGGCAAAAGTTAGAGCACAAAAAATTAGAAAATATAAAAACTGAGCTTGCAAGGTTGAAAACCCGCAAAGGGCGACCTTGGCAAAAGTTAGAGCGTAAAAGGAAAGTGAAAATACCCGAGTGAACCTAAGTCTGAACTACGTAAGGCTTGATTCGCATCTTTGAGATACGTAGGCAACTTCATCCTGGAGTTCAGCCGTAACCTTTTCCCCGATCAACTTTGTCCATTCGATCATCTCAGTCATCTTTGTCTATCAGCATCCATTGGAATCTCCAGTGCAGTGCTATTCAGACTAGGGGCAACTTTCCATTACCATGCAGTGCCACGGTACTCTTTAGACTAGGGGCAACTTTCCAGTTGCAGAGATCTGGGGTTGTGCATCTCAGTGACAGATCTTAGGCGTGTCCAGTTCTGATCCATATCGAAAATGTTTCTGAAAAGTTTTAATAAAAGTTGACTTTGTTCAAATTAATCTTTTTACAACTAAGACCATTTTTGGACCAAAGCGGAAAATTTTCAGTGCCACAACCTTCAATTTCATTGATTTCAAAGCAGTGTTCTCCTGCTCTTGCATACAATCGAAGTTGCTTTTTATTACATTTATAAAGAAAACTTGAAAGTACTAATAAAGCAATAAATCCGAGGCATAGTCAAGTCAGGTGTTCCTGCGCCCCCTCCCAGAGCTGGTCGAAGCCTCTGATGCCAAGCTGGGCCCTTCCTGTGCCTCTTCATTGAGCCAATCCAAGCACTCATCAGACAAAGTGCAACTGAAAGTAGGAGCGGGGGCCAGGAGTTCTCTCGTCTTCCATGCAGTGGCCTGCCGAGCAAGCTGTGCGCCTCGGGCTGGGAATGCAGCAAGATACTCTATCCCCTCTGGCGGGCAGGTCTGATCATGGCCAAATTGGCGCCGAATCCAAAATGGGAAGTAGCATACACAGTGAGTGAGACCAATCAATTGAATCCCAGTCTGCCGGGACATGTTGTAACTCATTGTCGGAAGGCTGAGCCAAGGCGAACCACCATCCCTCATCAAGGGCATTGACTAGACGGTGCCGGAAGAAGTAGCCGTGATCTAAATATGCTGGCCAAGAGTCCACAACCTGCAGTTTGTCCATCAACCATACCTGGGAAGGGATGAAAAATGAGAGAAGAAAAAAATAGAGAGATGTACGATGAGAGAAAAGTGAGAATAGGGTTTTTGTGAGAAAAATCGAGCTTGAGGGCCGAGTGATATGAGCGATACATATGTGAGATTGGGTGGGAAACATTACCTGTAGTAGTAGTGGACTCCCTGCTAATCTGGTCGTCTCACGATGATAAAAGGCGTCTAAACCCATCAACGTCTCAGCCAGAGTCATGGCAATACAGCTCTTGCCCTCCTTCAAGCCTTGGGCAACCTCGGTCAACCGGACACTAGACCCTTCGGAGCCTGAGACAAATAGAAAATGAGATAGCATGCACAAACAGAGGGCATGTCGCCGGAAGCCTTGCCAATGATGGTTGTTGCGATCACCGGCATCAGAAAACCGATCGATCAAACTCGAAATATCCAGCATCCCGTCACAAATCAGAGACCGAGCGTCATGCATAATGAGTCCACACATTTGCCCTAAGGATTGGGCATGGCCAGAATTAAGTTGGGGCAGGAGCTCCTCGTCGCGCTCGGACTCCATTAAGGCTCGGAAATCTTCGAAGGTAGGACATATCTCTTGTCCAGCGAAGCTAAAGACATGCGTCACCGGATTCCAAAATCTCGCCGCGGCATAGAGAAACGGAAGGTGCAACGGGGTACGACCCAGAGTGAATAGTGCATTTATATCGAAACCCCGGAAATTCAACTTTTCCGAGCCATCCAAGCTAGCAATCCAAGCTGTAAGATTTTGAGCAAGAAACTCTTTCATTAGAGCAAATCAGTGTGGAATTGAAAAAAACTACGAAGTTGAGGTCTTTTGTAGGAGATAAGGTTGGGTGGAGGACAGGTGTCAACATTCTGGTGATTCCTTCATTCATAGCCGGCCGGCCAAATATTGTGCCGACCGGCCATCACTTTTTGCTGACCGAACAAATTTCTGGCCGATGACCATTTCTTGTGGCCGATGGCCTCTACCCCTGGCCGATGGTCTTCTTCCTTGTTGCCTGAGCTGTTTACGCTAGGGATTGGGGAACTCCACCACCTCCAACCCCCCCCTCCGGTGATCGATTCTTGCGGAGTCACACCTGTCTGCTTATCAAGTTATTGTACATTTGCTTATCGAGTTGTATTTCACTCTCTTTAAGTCTTTGATTTGTTTATCGAGTTGTACTCACACTTGATTGGTTATATCATGCCTTGGTTTTACTTATCGAGTTGTAAGTCGGTTCACTACCTGATTATTACGATGCAAGTACTCAATGCTCAAAACAAGTTCAATTTCGTTCACATTGTGGTGTGATACCTTGCGATGCGATGCAAAGAAAATTTACAAATGCAACATCTTTTGAACAAAATGGTCGTTTCATTCCCATCACGTGTTTTGCAAAATATGTAATTTTGAGAAAGAATAAAACCTACCCGAGGCAGTGCAATGTGTTTAAACTACCAGTAAAAAGGAAAGTAAAGCATAGAATGGCAGGGTAGCAAAGGGTCGGAATTGATACCAGTAAAACTCCCCTTGCGGTCAATGCACCTTCCGTACCTTTGTTCGGGTCAACTACATGGTTTGGCACCTTCATCACTCGAGACAATGCGGGAAAGCACACTTTTGAAACATGAACCTTCGAATTGATTACCGCATGTTTTGCTTGCGTAGACCGCTTGTTTTACTTATGTAGACCGCATGTTTTGCTTGCGTAGGCCGCATGTTTGTAATCAATTTCATTACTTGCGTAGACCGCATGTTTTGCTTGCGTAGACCGCATGTTTGTAATCAATTTCATTACTTGCGTAGACCGCATGTTTATAATTAATTTCATTACTTGCGTAGACTGCATGTTTTGCTTGCGTAGACCGCATGTTTATAATTAATTACGTTACTTACGTAGACCGCATGTTTGTAATCAATTTCATTACTTGCGTAGACCGCATGTTTTGCTTGCGTAGACCGCATGTTTATAATTAATTTCATTACTTACGTAGACCGCACGTTTGAAACCAATTTCATTGCTTGCGTAGACCGCATGCTTATGATCAATTTCGTTGCCTGCGTAGACCGCGTGCTCCATTTACATGTCTGTGCCTTCACAGCATTGTTATACTTCCCACTTGCTTTGCGTTGTCATGCATTTTCAAGTACATTAATATGCGTGTTGTTAATCACATTGTACCTGTTAAGTTTGTTTTCTTTGCAGGCACGATATTGTATGTACGGTTCATTTAAGGCTGGTGCAACCCGACGAACCAGACAGGTGTGCTATACTCTGAGTGAGACATATCGAGAATTGCATAATTCTCTTACATCCTTTTTGCATTTGTAATGTAGTTGCATTGGTGTATGCTAGCTTAAAAATGTCGCATGTGTGCTTCATTACAGCTTTCTTTGCATGATCATAAGTTATGTCCGGCTCTGTGCATTGTCTTGCATCTTGCCCCCGCCTTCGGGCGCATATCTTGTTTGTCTTTCATGTTTGTCTGAGTCTTCGACCTTGTCAAAAATGGGTCGTCTCCGGGCTTTGACTTTCACTCCCGTCATTGTTATGACTTTCGAGTTCTGTCAAAGAGGGGCAACTGTAGACACCCCATTTTTGACCGTCCTCAAGACTTGGACGTCACCGTTGGAACACTCGGTGATCATCTGTGCTTGTGTTTGCCTCGAGTTCCCGGAGGTCTCGGCTGCGCACCTCGCCTCAGGATCTCTCGATTTGACTTCTCGGTGTCTGGTTTTGCACCAAACACTTGTGTTTTTGCCTTGAAAGGCAGGGAATGGCTTGTTGGCCATTCCCACACCCCACCGGCTGTCCCCTCACATCACCGGCCATTTATTGGTGCCACCGGCAGTGGTTTCTTAAAAACAATGGCTGGTCGGCACTATATTTTGCTGACCGGCACTTTGTTCTGGCCGGTGATTCTTTTTTTGCTGGCCGGTGTGACTCTTTTGCACCCTTCAGACTTGGTGCATGCCAGCTGTGCCAGCTGGAATGCACCAACACTCCTTCCCGTGCGTGAAGTGGCTGTTTTGCCCCTTTTGCCCCCTTTTGGTCAAAGCTTCTTGAGGAAGCTTGACCCTTTGTCAAATCTTCCTCAAGAAGCTTGGCCAGCTGTCTTAGCTTCCTCAAGAAGCCTTGACTCCTTTGCCCCCTTTGCCCCTTTCATTTAGCTTCTTTGAGAAGCTTAAATCATTTCCCTTTGCCTATTTAAGCACCTCTCTTCTTCCATTGTTGGGGTTGGAGTTTTTGAACATAAAAAACTAGATCTTATATACATATTGTAACAGCGCCCGCGTGGGGCCTCGTGCTACAGTTCGGACTCGATTTGTGTCACGGTTCTTAATCTGAACCAAAGAGTCCAAATCTGGCAAATCGTTTTGAGAAACAGATTTTTGAAAAAGTAGTGCCAAACATGGACTGCTTTGCCAGATACAGAGTCGCCACCTAAATATTTTTTTTATGGGAAAATTTAGGAAACCCTGACTCGGTGCCGAAGGCCACATGTCCGTCATCACCGGAGTTGTCTCGGCTCGGGAGCTTGGGTACGATCGGGGAAGGTCAGCTATGAGCACCCCCTTTCGCCCGGTCCGAAGACCGGCCTCTACTAACCGTGATATCCGTTTTTTGAAAACTTTACGTGTTCTTAATCCATTTATTAGCCTAGAATTACTATGTTATGCGCACAGCAAACAAGTATAGACTAGATTGCCTAATTTGGAAATAAACATTGCATATCCGTTTGGTTTGAAAATGCTTTTGGAATTTGCTACTCGCAAGTAGGCTAAAACACGGATTTCAATGAGTTTTTCCAACTCAAACAATCCGGCCTTCACCCACAGGCATTCAAAACAGTTTAACACATAAGCATCTAGCCACATGTTAAACATGCTGTCATGGTAACATTCACACTCATGCGATATGCTAAAGCGGAAATACTTACATAGTACTCCGTGCCAAGACAAAGAACTTGTTAGCAAACATGCATGATCCAAGTCCATGTTAAGTGCCTAATGCATCGCATACAAAATGTTGCTAGAATAGGCTCGGCTATCCTAAACATGTCATGTGAAAATGCACAATTAACACATATTCAGTTCGGAATTGAAGTACTGATGCAGTTAGCGTGATGTACCGAGCCTAATGCATGTAATACAAATGCATGGATGCACACATGCATAGCATAAGGTATGCTAAATTAAACGTGCCCTAATACTAACCATTAAAGCGGGTAAGTAAAAGGGGAGAAAGAAGTGAGGTTGGAAGACATACACACCACCCACACACACTTATTACAGATTTGCCCTCGCTCGGAGGGACCGAATAAATATTACAAATTAATTAACTACGCAAGCTAATTAAATATTACAAATTAATTAATTAACAAATTAACTAATTAAATAAAGCGGGAAAATGCCTCGGGAAGCGCGCCACCATGCGCAAGCTGCCTCTGTTTTCCTCCCTTTCCTCCTCTGGAGGTTGTCAAAACCTCAGGACTACATCCTTGGACAGAGGGGATCATCACCGGCTAGATGAAATTTCCACCGGCAGTGTTGTATGGCCATCGGCACAAAGTTGAAGCTGTCGGCAGAGAAAATAGTGCCGGTCGGCACATTACACTGCCGGTCGGCAGAGTATTCCTGCAGAACCTGCAACTCACAGCAACAGAGGACAAAACCAGGCATGGCAGCATATTTCAAGGCATGTATGCACCAACCATGTCTCTTATCATTGTAATGACTCAAAGGGACATGTGTCTCGGTTCTCAGACCACCAATCACGCATTTCCATGCATGATGGCCCAAGGAACCAAGCATGCAACTTTGGTTTCAAATGCATGCAAACCAATCAAGCAAATTAGGCCCAATTCCTATCACCAATTCAAGGAACAAGGCATGCATGCAAAATGCAATGCAACCTAGGCATACAAGCTAGGAATGCAACATGACATGGCAAGGCACTTATGCAATCATGCAAGCATACATATGACAATGCAAATGGATGGCAAGATGGACTTATACATGAATTAAGCAACTCTAAAAAGGCCTAAAACAGTAGCCATAAGTGCTAAAGAGTGAGGGCTAAATGGCATACACACACGCATGCACATAAGGACCAACACTTAAGCATGAATCAAACAACATTCAAGCACACTTGAAAGGAGGAGTCATGGACTAATTAGCATGCAACATGAGCCCTAAAATTATGTTATAAAATGATGCCAAATCAAGTTATAAATTAAGCCAAAACATGCAAAGAATAGTCCAAGTGTTCAAGGCAAATCAATAATGCATTGAACTACACTTATCATGATCAAACATGGCATGCATTAAACAACTAAAAACAGATTTTTAGCATGTTAAAACAAGGCCAAAGGACTCCTTAGATGGCATCTAAGTGGCCCAAATACAAAGGCATACACCATGGCCAAAACATGGAGCATTGCAACACATGCTTCCAAAGCATTAAAGAGGCATGCAAGGCAATCAAACAAGCATGGAAATGGGACTGAAATAGCATGTGGGATGATTCCAAATCACCAAAACAATGCAAAGATGGCATGCTACACATGCACATACTCAAGGCCAACAAGCCCAAATACAAATGAGCTATATAATGCATGCAAAGATCAACCCAAACGACTATGGATAGAGCTAAAACATGGCAAAATAAGCACATAAACTTCACAAATGCAAGCCTAAAACATGCTCCAACAAAGGCTAACAACCTAGAACATGTTAAGGCACAAATAGGGCATTACATGGCAACTATGCTAAACATGCATGGAGTTCCAAAACCAACTTGAAATCATGTTATATCATGGATATATAAGCATGAAAAACAAACCAAATATGCTCAACACACACTCAAGCATAGGCTTCCTTAAGAGGCCAAAATAGGTCCTCTTCAAGGACAACAAGGAGAGGGGGTGGCCCTCTCCTTCTTGGGACTTCAAAGCATCATCTTCACCACTGAAATCCCTCAAGATTTCAGTGGTGAAGAGACCTCAACACCAAAATCCCGGAGCTAACACAAAATGGCTCAAAATGAGGCCTTTTGAGGCCTAAGGGTGGTCAACAACCCTCAAACAACAAAACACTCTTAATAAACAATAAAGAGGGCTTAAAAATAGAACTTTTTTATGTTATACAATAATCACAAAAACAGCTCTAAGACTAGTAGAAAATCAATGCAAAAAAGGGGGAAAAAAGGACTAGTTTCTCACCCTTGATGCCTTCTTCAACAAAGATGCTCCAATGGCCTCCTTGAGCTTGAATCCAAGACAAAAACTTCAAAACACACTCTTTAGAACCTCAGCTCCAAGAGGAAGGTGAAACACTAGGTGTTTGTGTGCAATAATGAGACACAAAACACCTAGTGTGCAAAATGAGAGGAAAAGAGAGATAGGTTGTGTATGTCTAACCCTAACCCTAGAAAACCAGAGCTCTCCTCTGTCTTCTCTCCTCAAAAATGTCTAAAGGCTCTCCTTTTGCCTTAGAGAGAGCTCCTCTCTATATCCCTCTTGTAAAGCTTACAAGACAAGCCTTGCAAGAGGGAGATCCCTCCATACACGTGTATGGAGGGGAGCAAAAGCTATACAGCTGTCCAAAAAATATCTGCAAAAGCAGATGAACAGCCATCGGCCGGCAAAAAATGCCATCTTGGCCAAACAAAGTGCCGACCGGCACAAAATAGTGCGGACCGGCAACAAAGAGTGCCGGCCGGCAAACTATATTGCCGGTGGCAGCAAAAACCAGCCGGTGGCATCTAGCCACTGCCGGTGAAGGGTGGGGATGGTCTACAAGCCCCACCCTGCCCTTCCAAGGCAGGATACAAGTGTTTGGTGCAAAACCAGACACTAAACGGTCGAGTTCGGGGATCCTGAGGCAAGGCACGTGAGCCGAGGCCTCCGGGAACTCCAAACGAACACAAACATGGATAATCACCGAGTGTTCAAACGGTGACGTCCAAGTCTTGAGGACGGTCAAAAATGGGGTGTCTACACATATACATCTGTTATATACACACTCTCTCTCTATATTTCCCTCTCTCTCCTCCCTTGTGTGTGTTTTCTTGGCCTAAAAGTGCATTTTGACCTTACTTTTGCACTAATACACACACCATTACACCTTGCTCCGAGATTGAGGGGTTTTGGGGGTTGTTTTTTGAGGTTTTGGACTGATTTTGCTCAGTAGAGTGTGGCTGGACCAACTGTTCTTGAAGTGTTCTTCAAGGGTAAGACTTTCACTTTAGTTTCCCCAATCTTGCATTGGCTTTTGACCTATCTTGCATATTGATTTGAGCTTTGTGTATAACTAAAAAAAGCCTTATATTTTCCTGCTTAAGAGCTTTTATAAAGGGTGTTTTGGCATTGGGGGTCGATATCCCCCTCTTAGGTCTCTTTTGGCCCCTTTTGGTCCCTTTTTCTTTAAGCCTTATTTGCTTTGTTGTATTAGCCTCTTCACCACTGAAATCCAATGGATTTTCAGTGGTGAAGAAGATGGTTTGAAGTCTTGTATAGGGGAGGGACACCCCTCTCCCTTTGTGTCTCATTTGTGCATATTGTGGGCTCATAAGGGTAGCATATATGCTTGGTTGTTTTTGGCTCCATATCAGATGTTTTTGGTCCTATTTAGGTCACATGTTATCTCTATTTTTGGTCGGATTAGTGGCCCTTTGCATGCTTAACATACTTGCTTTGTATTCCCTTGTTTGTGCCTAGAAATGCATCATGACTTTTGACTACCATGCTCTCATACTTTGGCTTCACTTTGTGAAGTCCTTGACCATATTTTGCCATGCATGAGGTCTGTTGGCCACTGATTTGGTTTTGTTTAGCATGCTTGATATAGTTGCTTTGCATTTTGGATCATGAGCCTTGAGGGTATGGGTCATGAACATGCATTGGCTAGGCTATTTCAGTGATTTGGAATCACTTAGCATATCATTTCAGTCCCTAAACCATGCTTGTATACTTGCATTCATCGCTCCTCTTATGCTTTGAAGTTGTACCCTCTTATGCCTTGAAACGTGCATTGTGTATGCCTAGGTGCTTGTTCCATTTGGGATGCCATAATGTGTGGGTTTTTGGAGCTCTTTTGCATGCTAAAATTCTGTTTTTGGTTGTATAGTTCATGCCATGTTTGTTTGGGTTAGTGGTGGTAGAATGCCCTTTGTTATGCCTCAGCTTTGGGCCCTCTTTTGGCTTGCATGTTTGTAGTGCATTTTGTCCATCACTTGAGGTACTTTTAGCCACTGTTTTTGGGGGTGTTCGAGGCCTCCCATTTCAGTCTAAGTCCCTTCTTGGACATGGTTTTATGTTTGACTTGTTGCCTCTAATTGCATGCGTGCATTGTACCATATTAGCATTACGTGATGAGTTGCATTGTAGCATTGCATATTAGGAACATTGTATGCTTGCCATGATATGTTGCATTACATTTGGCATGCCTTGTTTTTTTTGTGATATGTTGCATTTTTGAGCCATGTTTGCATAACATGCATTGCATTACTTGGTTTAGGGTATCAAACCAAGTGTGAGGGTTAAGAAGTGTTCATACTACAAGTGATGTAACGCATCTCAACTCTCGGTCACCGAGGCCCTTGACTTTGGCATGATTGGGTTTTGGCCTTCATTTATATGTTGCATGCATTTTCATTGAATTGCAACCTTGGCTCCTTAGGCCATCACGCATCAAAATGCATGATTAATGGCCTGAGGGTCGAGGGTCATGCTCCCTTGAGTCCCTTCCATGATAGGGAGTGTGCCCGCGTACACATTTGCTTGAAACTCCATGCCATACACTGTCTGTCCTTGTTGCTGTCAAAACCAGTTTCTGCAGGGAGTTTCTGCCGACCGGCCATGGATTGATGGCCAATAATATGAAACCCCAGCCGATGGATAAGTTCCATGGCCGGTAGGTATTCCCTTCAGCCGATGGCGTCCTACAGGGTTCAGGGAACCTGTCCCAGGATTTTGGCAGTTTTAAGAGAAGTAGGGCAGTGTAAACAGAGGCAGCAGTGGTATGGTACGGGCTTTCGGGGCAAGATAAATCCGAGCATGCATCATTCACGCATCCTGAGGTGGGGGGCTGCGGCCATCTTCTCTTTGCATTTAATTTGTTAATTAGATTAGAAATTTTGTAATATTTAATTTAGTATTACTTATTCGGACTGTAATATTTATTCGGACCCTCCGAGCGAGGGCAATTGTGTAATAAGTGTGCGTGAGTGTGTGCATGTCTTCCAACCCCACGTCTTCTTCCCTTTTATTTACCCGCTTATGATGGTAGACTAGGGCATATTTAAATTAGCATACCTTATGCTTAGCATGCATGCATCCATACATTTGTCTTACATGCACTAGGCTCGGTACATCATGCTAACTGCACTCGTATTTCAATTCCAAGTTGAGTATTTGTTAGTTGCAGCATTTTACATGCCATGTTTAGGATAGCCGAGCCTGTTTGGATTGCATCTTTGCATCTGTTGCATTAGCCATTTCAAATATGAACTAGGATCATGCATGTGATTACTAACTGGTTTCTGTTTTGGCTTGGAGTACTAGGTGAGCTTTTATGCTTTAGCATGCCGCATGCGTGTGAGTGTTGCTATAATTGCATGATTACCATGAGGCTAGCTGCTTATGTGATATAACTGCTTGAATGCCTGTGGATGGAGGTCGAATTGCTTAAATTGGGATAACGCATTAAAACTGTGAATTTTAAGCCCACTAGATAGTGGCAAAACCATCTTTTCTAAAAACCCACTTAAGGGTGGCAAAACCTGCATTTTACCCTACTTGCGAGTAGCAAACCATTTTCAAAACAAACATGAAATGTTTTGTTCCAATTTAGGCAATTTGGTCTATACTTGTTTGCCGTGCGCATAACGTAGTAATTCTAGGCTAATAATTGGAATAAGAACACATAATGCTTTCAAAACAAGATATCACGGTTAGTAGAGGCCGATCTTTGATCGGGCGAGAGGGGGTGCTCATAACTGACCTTCCCCAATCGTACCCAAGTTCCCGAGCCGAGGCAACTTTGGTGATGACGGACACGTGGCCTTTGGCACTGAGTCAAGGTTTCCTAAATTCTCCCATAAAAATATTTAGGTGGCGACTCTGTATCTGGCAAAGCAGTCCATGTTTGGCACTTCTTTTCAAAAATTTGTTTCTCAAAACAATTTGCCGGATTTGGACTCTTTGGTTCAGATTAAGGACCGTGACACAAATTGAGTCCAAACTGTAGTGAGGCCCACGGGTGCGTCTACACTTAGCCTGTTGTAGACACCCCATTTTTGACCGCCCTTAAGACTTGGGCGCTTGATTCCGAACACCCAATGATGAAAGTTACACGGTGCAATTTTTTGAATTCTTGGTGAAGAAATTTGGATTCGAGCTCTAATCCCAAACCTTACACCCCATTTTGGCCAAACTATTTTAAACCTTAAAACCCTCCTTTCAAAATATTTTTCCAAATGCTTCTACGATGTTTTGAGACTCGCATTTCGTTTAAAACATTACACCTTTCGGTAAATCGAGTAAGGACAAAGTGGAAATACATAGAAGAGAGGTGAACTCTTTGAAAAATATTTCAAAACATCTTCTTTATAGGTTTGGAGTTGAAGAAAATAGGAGGGGAGGGAAGAAAACTAGTTTAGAGAAGCCAGGCATCAATCCGGTTAAGAGAGAATTGAGTAGCCATCACTAAAACAAGCATCTCTCTTTTCACACATAGAATTTAGATGTGAGGCCACTACCATTGGAAATTGGACTCCTGGGGCTTCATTTTAGACTCAAGAATCTCCTAAAGCCGAGTCCGAATGAGGGAGCTATGGCTGTTTGAAGTTAGGCATCAATCCGATTGAGACAAAACTGAGCAGCCTTCACTAAAACAAGCATATCTCTTTGTACACATAGATTTCAGAGATGAGGCTACCTATATTGGAAAGAACACTTCCGGGGCTTCAATTTAGACTCAAGAAGCACCTGAAACGAAGTCCAGATGAGAGAGATATGCCTATTTGAAGTCGGACCTGAATGCAGATTTTGAGGTCCGGCCGGGGATCAGTGAAGTCCGGCCGAACATCAATAGCGCCAGACAGTGCTTTACAGTAGGTTTCTCCCATGCACGGTATTTTGCCACCTCACCATTTTTGAAGATATTTTTGACAAAAATATCTCAAATTCTATAAATAGGACCTCCCACTTCAGATGTTAGGGTTAGAACACCTTCCAAGAGGCTTAGACATTGATGAATTATCCTAGAGCCTCCTTGAACCTTCAAGCTTCTTTTCTTCTCCAAATCAGCTTTCACTCTCCATACACCATTAAAGGTTGGATTTAAAGCTTTCTTGTAGAGAATTCACAACATATTTTCAGAATCTAGAGGGTGAGAACACCTTCCAAGAGGCTTAGACATTGAATAGGGCATCCATCTTCCATCCAAAAGCTTCCTTGATTTCATATCACCTTTTTATGGATGCGCCCGAACGCCCCGGGAGAATCCCGTTTCGTTCATTTGGGCTTACCACAGTTCGGACTCAAATGTCACGGTTCTGAATCTAATCTCACAATGTGCGATGTGAGATTGATAAATCACCAAAGAGTCCAAATCTGGCAAATCGTTTTGGAAAACTAATTTTTAATAAAGAAATGCCAAACATGGACTGTTTTTCCAGATACAGAGTCGCCACCTAAATATTTTGTTTTGGGGGAATTTAGGAAACCCTGACTTGTGCCTAAGGTCACGTGTCCGTCATCACCAAAGTTGCTTCAGCTCGGGAACTTGGGTACGATTGGGGAAGGTCATTTAATAAGCACTCCCGCTCGCCCGATCAAAGATCAGCCTGTACTAAGCATGATATCTTGTTTTTGAAGATACATGTGTTCTTATTCCGGTTAATTAGCTAGTCTTACTATGTGATGTGCACAACAAACAAGTATAGACTAGATCACCTAATTTGGAACAAAGCATCGCATATCCGTTCGTTTGGAAAATGGTTTGAACTTTGCTACTCATAATTAGGCTAAAATTCGGATTTCAATGAATTGTTCCAATTCAAGTAATCCAACCTTCACCCACAGGCATTCAGGCAATTAATCACATAAGCAATTAGCCTCATGGTAAGCATGCTTTCATGGCAACATTAACACACATGCAGTATGCTAGAGCGTAAACACTCACAGTGTACTCCGAGCCAAAACAAGAAACTAGTTAGAAATCATGCATGATCCTAGTTCATGTTAAGATGGCTAATGCAACATATGCGAAAATGCAACTAAGATAGGCTCGGCTATCCTAAGAGTGTCATGTGAGATGCAACTTGATACATGTATTCAAATAGGAATTGAAATACAATGCAGTTAGTATGATGTGCCGAGCCTGGTGCATGCAACACAGATGAATGGATGCAAACATGCGAGAATAAGTTATGCTAAATGAAATATGTCCTAAAACTAACCATCGTAAGTGGTTAAGTAAAAGGGAGAAAGAAATGGGGGTTGTAAGACATGCATCATACACACGCACGCTTATTACAACCCTTGGCTCTCTCGAGGGAGACATCGAATAAGAAGCTAACTAGCTAATCTAAGCTAATTAAACTAATTATTACCACACAATTAATTAACTAATCCTAGTTAACTAATTATTATAAAACGAATTGAATAGCTAACGCATTAACTATTAAGAGTACAAACCAAAGCGTAAACTAGCTATCTAAGCATGGAAGCTAAGGAAAGCAGTAAAACAGGAGGTTCTCGGAGGGAGAAGACTGGATGCATGCTCGGTCGCCTCGTTCGGAAATCCAATGCGATGCCCTGATTTGGCTCTGTTTTCATCTGTTCTCAGAAACTTGCATCAAGCTCTAGAAAGTTGAAACCTCACCTTGGAAGTCTTGTGGGACGGTGGCCGACCATTTTTGGTCTCTCCAAACACCTGCCGACCACTTTTGGTTGTTGAAAAACCAGAAAAGTGGTCGACTAGCTAGTTTTTCTGGCTGGCCGACCAGTTGTTGCTGCTGAACTACAATTTGCTGCATGTGGAGAAGTGGTTTGGAAATACTCTTTTGATCCTGGAGAATGCTCGTGATCCTCTTCTGGTCACCTGAAAAGGAATAAACACTCCGGTCGGAGGTGCTAGAATTAGCACTCCGACGGACAAGTCAAAATCCACACTCAAGAATGCTTGTATTCTAAGGTAAGCACAACAATTCTCACATGCCTCTTTCTGGCTGATGTTCTTCTATTTATATATTTTCTTCCATGGGCCTCAGGATTAGGTCCATTTCCAACTCATATTCGGCACATTTTATAATAGACCAACCTTCACTCGGCCCCTTGCCTAATCGGTTATTTGGCCGAATAGGGTTGGATTTGAGCTTGCGAACCAATTGCAGATTGCTTCGAATCTCGCCTCTCCGAGATTTGACTATCCGGAATCTCTACGACTCCCTCTTCTCGGCCCCCCAAGCACTCCACTAATGACAGTTGGCTGGAATGTTTGGCTTCGAACTCGAAGAGTTAGAGCCAAAATTCGGCGGCTGACCGTATTCCAACCCAAATTTCTATACACACGCTTCCTGGTTATCATTTCAACTTCCTGCCTCTTCGTACATTTCTATTTATTGTGATTTGAAATTTCGACGTCTTTTCAAATGCTTACATGCTTTTAGACGCCCGTTGCTGGATTGCCTTCCGAACTATCTCTACAACTTCTTACTCTTCTATATCTCCTTCGCCTCTTGTAAGTTCTCTCCTTCTCTGCTTTGTTTTTTGGCTTAGCATAATCCTATTGGCTGGGGGAATGGCGTAACATTTAAAAGATCTCCTCTCACTGGATTGAATTTCTGGCTTCTAACGCTATTTTTCCATTCCTGATGATGTCCATCTATCATTTGTGGCAGACGGCACCCTTGATATGGAGAGGGTTGATGAAACCACGATCGTCTTCCCTCTTCTATCAATCACAGAGGGTTGGGTCCGCTTTCCCCTTCACCCACTCCTTAGGGCTGTGCTTTGCCATTGGGGGTTAATCCCTTCCCAACCCAGCGTCAACTTCTATAGGATCGTGATGGGAATTATCGCATTTGAAGAAGCCGGGCTCAATTCGGCTGATCCTCTATCCACTTCGGGTCGAGAGGACCGTCCGTACGACGATATTTTTCACGGTCTGGAGGACCTTCCCGGCGCATCCCCAGAAGATATGGCTGAGTTGAGCCTCACTAAACTTGCCAAGAAGGCAAACACGGAAAGGATGGCCGCGCGGAGAAGGGCGGTGGAGATTCAGGCTGCCGAGTCTCAGTCCCAGACCTCCTTGCCTATTATTGAGGGGATGACAAAGAACGGAAGTACCAAGGCAGAACCTTTTGTGCAGGCAAATGTAGAAGCTGAGCAAAGGGTGGAGAAATGCCCTGCCGACGTCGAGGCCGGCTCAGAAGAAGACCGTACCGATAAACGACCTCGTTTGGAGGAGTCGGATGTGATTGTACCTTTTGTTATTCAACGCAAGATAAAAAAATATGCCGATCTCCTCCGATGCTTCGGTAATCAAAGATCCAGCGGTTGCACTCAGCTTGGCGACATCCGTTTCACTGCTTGCTGACAAGGCAGCTTTTCGGGCAAAGCCTGATCTGGTTGCAATTGGGTTGGCCGCGCAATCGGCTCTTTTGGTATATATCTGGACTTTGTCTTTTCTCTTTACGCAAATATTATTTTGTTCTTAACTTTCTGTTTTGCAGGCCTTCGGGAGGATTGCCGATATGGGCCGTTGCTATCATGATGCCGTCGAGCTAATTGGCCATTTACAAGCCGAGGTTGAGGGCCAAAGGAGTAGCGCACAGACGGAGGGCACCCATGCCGAGGCCGAGATGGAGAGAGCCCGCAATGCTGAAGAATTGAGATCAGTCGCCGAAAAGAGGGTGAATACGAGCGACGACGCGTTTAAATTGGCCCAAGAGGCGATCTCTAAATTGGAGGCTGGGTTGGAAGAGATGAAGGTGGCGAAGGAAACAGCCGACCTGAAGGCTGCCAGCGCATTCGATGTTGGGAAGAAGTCTGCTTTTGATGAATATGTGGACGAAGTCCCCAAATTTGAGAATCGAGGATTTAAACACGGCTGGCTCAAAGCCCTTGCTGCTGCTGATGTGACATTGGCTATGCCAATTCCATACGAGAAAGTGGATGTTGAGCTGCAGGAGTCTGACTTCGAGGGCCAATTTGGGCGGCTTCTGTTTTTGTTTTAGGATTTGCATGTAATTTTCAACTTTTTATAGTTTTTTGTTTAGTAATTTTCAAATGTAAAATGGTTACAATTTGTGTCCAATTTACTTAATGAAAATCATTTTATACTTTGCTGTTACTAATGAACAGAATTGTTTGGTTGCTGTTTTGGATAAAACATTTTGTATACTTGTCGACTACATGATTAGGCCGTTTAGAAAGCCAAAAATTAGTACATGGAGTGGTTGTGGCACATATCAATCGACATGGGGCCAAGATGCTCGGTTGATTAGATTAATAAATCTGCCCTTGCCTCAGCCAGTACATGGACTTCAAGGCATTCTCTCATAATTGCCATTTAGATAATTATGCTGTTTTAACAAGCCAAAAATCAGTACACGGAGTGGCCGTGGTGCATAACAATCGACATGGGGCCAAGATGCTCGGCCGGTTAGATTAATAAATCTGCCCTTGCCCCAGCCAGTGCATGGACTTCAAGGCATTCTTCCATAATTGTTGTTTAGATAATTAGGCCGTTTTAACAAGCCAAAAATCAGTGCATGAAGTGGCTGTGGCACATATCAATCGGCATGGGGCTAAGATGCTCGGCCGGTTAGATTAATAAATCTTCCCTTGCCCAACCAGTGCATGGACTTCACAGCATTCTTCCATAATTGCCGTTTAGATAATTAGGCCGTTTTAACAAGCCAAAAATCAGTGCATGAAGTGGCTGTGGCACATATCAATTGGCATGGGGCCAAGATGCTCGGCCGATTAGATTAATATATCTGCCCTTGCCCCAGCCAGTGCATGGACTTCAAGGCATTCTTCCATAATTGTTGTTTAGATAATTAGGCCGTTTTAACAAGCCAAAAATCAGTGCATGAAGTGGCTGTGGCACATATCAATCGACATGGGGCCAAGATGCTCGGCCGGTTAGATTAATAAATCTGCCTGTGATATCCCTGTTCCGTAATATGTTAATTGGTCCTTTACATGAATGTGATTATGTGTTTCATATGATTTTGTGTGCCATTTTGTGAAAATATGTGGTTTTGAATTTCTATCTATTCACCGTAGGAATGTCTGTTTGATTATCTGCTCTAGAAATTAAATTGAAGGTCTTATCGGCCATGAGAACCGAAATTGACTACGCCATTGTGATTAGCGTAATTTTTAGAGCCTATGGTGAAATTTAATTAGAAATTGAGTCAGATCAAAATAATTAGATTCAGAACGATTAATTAATTGCCTAATTATTTAATATTGATATTTTTGATTAGTGGGACTTACCTTAAGGGAACTATACACGCAATATCTCTCTTTTATTTCATTTGGCTGATTTTGAGCTCCTTAGAGAGTGAGAGAACCGAATTAGAGAGAGGGAGTGTAGGAGATTGAAGGTTTCTCAAGAAGCTTGAAGATTTTGGAGTGTAACTCAAGAATTAAGCATAAGTTTGGGAAGATTAAAGCTCCTAGGTGAGTAATCAACCCTTAACATATGAATTAGAGTTGTGATTTTGTGAATTGAAGATCAAATAGTGATCTAAAGCAAGAAATGAGTTGGTTTTGTTGAATTGAAAGTCATAGAACACATGCATGTAAGGAATTGCTATAAATTTCCATGTTTGAGCACAATGTGTATGATCCATGTTGAATTTTTGGTTTAAGTCCATGTATTTGATCATCTCTTCACCAATTAAGTTCAGAATAATGGGTGTCTCCCACATGCATGTGCAAATCATGGAGGTGTTGGTCTTGAATGTTTGAATTTAATGTGTTGGTAATGAGTTTGGGTCAATTTGAGCCATGCATGTGTTTGATTCATGGAATTAAGCTTCATAATGTTTTAATTTAGTGTTTATACCATGTTAGTACATGTATATGTGGAGTTTGAGCTGGAATCATGCATTTAGAGCCTTTGAATATCAAGTTGAAGCTCAAGAACATGTTCTGGAAAACCCAGAATTTTTTATGTCTGCTCAAGCGGGGGAACCGCTGCTCGAGCGGGAAATATGAGCTCCCAGTATATTCTGTAGACTTGACGTCCGCTCGAGCGGGGAAGTTCACGCTCGAGCGAGGAGCTATGTAGACCGAGTTCGCGCTCAAGCGTCCGAGTGTGCGCTCGAGCATAAATTTGATTTAACCAGCACTTTTGCAAACCTCATGGGTCTGCTCGAGCGAGGAAGTCCACGCTCGAGCGGGGACCCTGTTTTCTGAAATTTTGAAAAGACATTCTGTGTTTCATTTTCTGTTCTCTTTCACTTCCAAGTACTCTTAGGCATGCATTGAGCATTGTAATTGAGTTAAAGAGATAAGAATGAAGCCTAAAGAGGAAAATGTGAATTTAGAACGGATCGAATTGTTTGTGACCCTTTTGTGTTCATGGAATGTGTAATAACCCGACCCTCGTACATGTTTTCTGATGTACTTTCAGTCCCTTATTCTGTGCATTTAAATGCTTAATGTAAAGTTTCATGAGAAATTAAGTTTAAGCACATGGATCTTATGATTTGAAACTATACATGTTTAGTACGGAAAGCATCTGTCACAATTAAAAATGTTTGAATCAGAAATGGAGGGCCTTCGAGGCTTGATAATCCAAAATTTATTTTATATTCGAGATCAGCATAATTTTTAGGTAATAATAAGCATGTCTGTGAAATTTCAATTTGGAATGATTAAACTGATTAAATTTCATCTTATTCACTTTATAATTATAATGGTCCCTTAAATATTTGACTTGGCAACCCATTTTCCACAAATATCCCCTGAGAGAGAGAGAATTAGAGAGGAAGAGAGGGAAAAGGTTGAGAAGGAGTCCTACAAGGAGAAAATTGAGAAGTTAAGAGTGTTGTTGTGAATCTAAAGCTCAAGGTATGGAAGTTTTGCTTTAATTGACTTCTCTCTTGCGTTTGGGTGAGGAATTTCTTTGGTATTCATGTAAATTAAGGCTTGTGTTGTTGTGTGTGTCACCTAAAGAGTTGAATAAGGGTTTCATCATGTTCTTGGTTGTGTCAAATTGAACCATGTAAAGGAAATTGCATTTCATCTCTTCTTGGCATGCTTGAACTCAATTGTTAAACAAATGGCTATCCATGTCTAAGTGTGTGTAAAGATGGAAATTTACGGAATTGAATTGTGTGTTTATGAGCTTTAAAGATTGAAGGTCTAAGTTATAGTTGAATTGTTATGTGTTGTGAATCCTAGTAACATGAGTTTTAAACCTCTTTGGAGCCTTATAAACACTTGTCAAAAAATGAGATTTTGTTGGAATTTCAGACTGAAACAGGGCAGAATCGCCGCACGTGCGGGGGGTTATTGCCGCACGTGCGGGAAGCCTTGCCGTACGTGCGGGGCTCACAGCCGCATGTGTGGAAAACAGGGAAGAATTGGGCTGAAAACACTGAAAAAAAGGCACGTGCGGGGCTCACAGCCGCACGTGCGGCCCATGGTGAAAAACTCGGGTTGCTCCGTTTTACGTGCTTAACCCTCTGATGTTGTTGAAATATGTATCTGATGCCTTTTAATGTTTGTAAATTCATTCAAAGTGAAATGAATCAGAAAATAGTTTGAAAAGGAAACGAACTAATTCTTGTCTTGCGCGCATGTGTAGGGCATCTACCGGGAGGGGCTACCGCTCCATCAATGCACTATGAGTAATAGTACCGTAATTGAACATTTGCTTACCGTTAATAGTTCTTACTATTAACACTCTGTCCTTGCAAGTTATTATGTTAATATTCATGTTGATTGAGAGCCGGGGTGAACTTATGTAAACGTTGAAAGATTTTGTGTTCATCAATATGACTCTGAAATTACTCTGTATTCCGGTTACGGCTAATGGTTATCAGCAAGGTATTATAACCTATAGATTACCTTTGACTCCGCATAAGAATGACATACGAACTATTAATACTATGGTTTTAGTTGACAAGAAGAAATGATAAATATCGGATTGATCTACATATGCTTTAACCTGAGGGAAGAATTGAATATCAATAACATGACTACGTGACCCACATTGTGATGTGAGTGGCTCCACCTCTATTGATGTAATGGAGCATTTACCTTCTGTTCATCGTTAATATTATTGCTCTGTTATTCGAGGGACAATTATGTCAACTTATGATAAACCAGGGGAAAATCTAAGAGAGTGGGTAGTATGTTCTGTTTATTACTGTTAATGAATACTAACACTCTGTTATCTGCAAGCCAGTTGTACTGATTCATGATGAACAAAAGGAATGCATGTGCGTTACGAAACTACGGTACCTACGTGTCTCTGGAATCGTTTAATCTGTAGAATGCACTTACCATTTGCTAGTAAATAATCAGTAGCATTCTATTAAACGTAAATTAACCATGTGGACTCATGTGAATGATTGAAAGAATTTGTGTGTCTCTGTGTAACTTCGGAACTAGTCCGTTCTAATGATTTCTAGTATGGAACAAAGTGCTGTACGGAACTAAGTGCTGCAATGCGAGCCACCTCTAGAATCCGTACGAGCCACCTCTTAAGTCCATACATATGTGAACTGGGGCCTATGGCCGTTCTGTAAAAGTTGAAGAGTCCTATGGCCATTCTGTGAAAGTTATGAGGCCTATGGCCGTTCTGTAACATTTGTGTGGCCTATGGCCAATTTGTGACATCTGGGCCTATGGCTATTCTGATAAGGGCTGTATGCCATTCTGATAAGGGCTATATGCCATTCTGATAAGGGCTGTATGCCATTCTGATAAGGGCTGTATGCCATTCTAATAAGGGCTATATGCCATTCTGATAAGGGCATAATGCCGTTCTGTTTAAGGGCCAATTTGTGAAGTCATGAAGCTACAAGGCCGAGGGCCAATTTGTGAATATGTGAACCCAACAGGCCAAGGGCCAATCTGTTAAGTTATGAACAGACAAGGCCATTCTGAAAATTTGTACAGAATCATATTAACCACATGACCTCTGCATTTACACACGCATTAATATGTATTATATTGTTAGTGGGCATCAATTTGTTTAAGTACTATTATTCACTGAGATTGTCTCACTCTGTATTTTGTCTGATGTTGTAGGTACTAAGCCTGGAGGTCAACCTTAACCCTCGATGCTTGCCTCTCTTTTGCCAACCTTTGTGTGTCTAGGCATTTGGGTGAAACCTGATCATTTCTTTGGAGTTTTGCTAAGTTTTAGCTTGCACTCTAATTGTATATTATATGTTAAGTTTCCAATGTTTTCGATATCCGCCTATTTAAGGGGCGGGGTTTGTATATGTATGTATGTATGTAATTATCATCTGATGCACTGTTTGTGATCCTGGCATGTTAGTGGTCGCTCAATGGATGTAATTCGTTTACTTTATGTTATCTTCTCATATTTAATGCTTCCGTTTAGGCCCCATATGTTATGTACGGCAGGTTAAGTGTCCGTTCCTGAGTAGGTCATGCCCAAACTTTTAGGGGCGAGTTTGGGGCGTGACAGAATGTGTAGGGTCGAGCTCCAGGGCAAACCAACCAACCGATCATTGTGAGTAATATCTTAACAGAGATATCTGAAATATGTTATTGTCCAATTGCTTACTTTTCGGTAAGTTTTATAAGTTCATCGATTCGATTGGTGGACAATGTTTGCTATACCAAATGAGTGGGCCAGAGGCCAGTCTGATCTGAATACTAGAATGAATGAGCCAGAGGCCATTTGGACATGAATAGAAGGGCCAGAGGCCGTTTTGACATGAATGGATGGGCCAGAGGCCATTTTGACATGAATGAATGGGCTAGGGGCCGTTTTGACTTGAATGAATGGGCCAGAGGCCATTTTGACATAAATGAATGGGCCAGAGGCCGTTTTGACACGAATGAATGAATAGGCCAGAGGCCGTTTCGACATGAATAAATGAATGGGCCAAAGGCCAGTTTGACATAAATGAAAGTATGAATTGGGCCCAAGGCAGTTTGAAGTATGTTGTTCTACATATCGTTTGTATAATTTCTTTATTTGATATTATTCACTGGGCTTTCGCTCACGCTCATTCATATGTTTGTAGGTGAGCCAAGAGAAGTCCAGACCCAGCCCTAGTGATGTCTGTGTGGAACAATAAAGGTTTTGAAGAGTCAGCCCTTGCGTCTCACGCACGAGACCCGTCTTCGCCTTTTGTCATTCTGTTTTATTTTGTCATGTGGGCGAAGTCTTTGAATATGTTGTACATAGTTTTCTTGGGTTGACTTAGACTTACATGATCCTGTATGTACAGAACCTTGTGTAGTACATATTTTGTTGTGAGCTATTAATATGCATATGTATGGTTTGTTGACGTGCCATGTAAGCACAGCTCTATGGACAAAGTTTTAAACTGCTTACGTTTGGCTCCCATTAACTCTGTTAACAAACATTTGGTGTGGTTTGAGGCTGTAGGTAATCTCATGATTACTGGCCGGTTATGTCCTCAACCCACGGGGCCGAGTTCGGGTCATGACACTGCCCTTGCCCCAGCCAGTGCATGGATTTCAAGGCATTCTTCCATAATTGTCGTTTAGATAATTAGGCCGTTTTAACAAGCCAAAAATCAGTGCATGAAGTGACTGTGGCATATATCAATCGGCATGGGACCAAGATGCTCGGCCAGTAAGATTAATAAATCTCCGCCGTTTGGAGAAATTGCCTCGGGGTCGCTGCATACCTACGAATAAATGGGGTGGGTTCGTGCCAGTGGGTCCACTTATTCTTATTCAGACTCAATTTGAACTAGCTTAAGGCCACGGCGATTGTCAAACAGGTTGTTCTTTAATAGTAGAGGAGAGGGACGAACGTTGGCTGAGCTAGATACTGCGATGAATCACAGCAGCGAACCTGCGTGTACGGGAGGAAAGACGTCCAAGGAAGGCGAAAAATGTCAACCTTCAAGCCACCGAAGCAGATCACCCTGAAGAGAGAAGTATCAACGAGGAAGCTCCCCCCGACCACGACCGAGGAATGAGTCAGACATGACGCCACGACCATTGAGTTTTGCGGTGTTTGTGGGGAATTAACCGATGACTGAGGCAGATTCCATCGTCAATGATCCGGGTGTAACGGTCAAGTTCGCTCGACAGATCTTTCCACCGGAAGTCCAACAATCGATGGTTGGACGACGAGATTTCACAGTGTTTCGAGAAGGTATTCATGGGGCGGTGAAGGGGCTGTACATCGCCTACGAAGTCGGCATACGTCTGCGCGTCGTACGGTGGGAAATGGAGAAAATGGGCGAACGGGTCCGCAGTTCGGAGGCTCATGCGGAAAAGGCCGAGGGCGAGCTTAGGGAGCTTAGGAAGGTTCAAGTCTCCGATCTGCATGTGGCGAGTCAGCCTAACCCAATTGTGGACGAGAGGGTGACCCAACGGCTATTGAGTCATGCCATCGCCGACCGAGATACGGTATGCATGTTTGTCGTAGCAAATGCGAGGGCCAAGGGTTACGAGCAGGGTTTCCATGATGGCCAGAAGGTTGGGATCAACAAAATGAAATAGACACTTGCTGAGGAGGTCTGCCAATACGAGAATCGCGGTTCTAAGCATGGTTGGATCGCGGCTCTTCAGGCCGCGGAGGCTCTCCGAGCGAAGGGAGTCGATTTCAACTTATGTGGCCTGGATCATCATGATCATTTGCCCTTTTCCGCCTTTGAAGTTAAAAAGAGCGATGATGAGGGAGACGCCGAATAAAAATACTCCTTATAAATGTTCAAACGCGGATTGCGTCTAAGATTATGTAATTATTGGTTGGTTGAATGAAAAAGAATTTTATTTTCAATGTTTTGTTATAAGTTTTGCTCGGCACACACATGATTGCATGTGTTTTATTATATAAATGTTTGAATAAACGTATTTCAGACGATTGTATGGACATTGTTCGGCCTGATTTAATCGACATTATGTTACGTACGACCCAAAGGGTTCATCGGCCCAAAGACGTCAATCGTGATATCCACGAAGGGCGCTCCGAATCCGGAGGCTTGATCGGCCCAAAGACGTCATTCGCCGATGGGGCTCTGAATCCGGAGACTTTAATTGGCCAATCATGATATCCATGAAGGGCGCTTCGAATCCGGAGGCTTGATCGGCCCAAAGACGTTATTCGCCGATGGGGCTCCGAATCCGGAGACTTTAATTGGCCAGTCGTGATATCCACAAAGGGTGCTCCGAATTCGGAGGCTTTAATTGGCCAATCGTGACATCCACGAAGGGCGCTCCGAATCCAGAGGCTTGATCGGCCCAAAGACATCATTCACCGATGGGGCTCCGAATCCAGAGGCTTGATCGGCCCAAAGACGTCATTCGCCGATGGGGCTCCGAATCCGGTGACTTTAATTGGCCAGTCGTGATATCCACGAAGGGCGCTCTGAATCTAGAGGCTTGATCGGCCGAAAGACGTCATTCGCCGATGGGGCTCCGAATCCGGAGACTTTAATTGGCCAGTCGTGATATCCATGAAGGGCGCTCCGAATCCGGAGGCTTTAATTGGCCAATCGTGATATCTACGAAGGGCGCTCCGAATCCAGAGGCTTTAATTGGCCAATCGTGATATCCACAAAGGGTGCTCCGAATCCGGAGGCTTGATTGGCCCAAAGACGTCATTCGCCGATGGGGCTCCGAATCCGGAGACTTTAATTGGCCAGTCGTGATATCCACGAAGGGCGCTCCGAATCCGGAGGCTTGATCGGCCCAAAGATGTCATTCGCCGATGGGGCTCCGAATCTGGAGACTTTAATTGGCCAGTCATGATATCCACGAAGGACGCTCCGAATTCGGAGACTTTAATCGGAACATCTTTGAACTAGATTTTGTAGTAGGTGAATGGGAATCTTTGTATTACAGGAAAAGAAATGTACATAGCGAACAGTTCGGAGTAAGGATCATGTCCCACAAGTCAGGTTAATGATAAAATTTGCATAAATGCGTGGAATTCCAGGGCCGTGGCAGACTCCTTCCTGACACGTCTTTGAGCCGATATACACCTACTCCGGCGATCGAATCAATCTGGTAGGGGCCGTCCCAGTTAGGACCCAATTTTCCATTGGCTGGTTTCCTGTCAGCTGGAAGCACCTTCTTCAGGACCAATTCTCCTGGTGTGTAGCGGCGCAGCTGAACCCGTTGATTATACGACTTTGCTAGCTGCTGCTGGTACCGCGCCATTGATGCAAGGGCTCGATCTCTTCATTCTTCGATTAGAATCAAATCCAAAGCCAATATCGTGTCATTTCGGCCCGTATCAAAGACTTGTGACTTGAGTGTCAGGTGGTCAATCTCCAGGGGTAAGATTGCCTGGGTTCCAAAGCATAGGGCAAACGACGTTTCTCCAGTCGATCTTCTCGGTGTAGTTCGATGAGCCCACAATACACTCAGTAATTCTTCGACCCATCTGCCTTTGGCTTTCTCCAGCCTCTTCTTGATGCCGTCCAAGATGGATTTATTAGAGGCTTCGGCTTGGCCATTGCTTTGGGGATAAGCCGGCGTAGAAATGTAAGGCCAAATATCGTATTTACTGCACAACTCTTGGTATATGCCACAATCAAACTGGGTGCCGTTGTCTGAGATAAGAGCTTTAGGAATGCCGAATCGTGTTATGATGTTCCTCCACACAAAGCGCTTAACGTCAGCATCTCAGATGTGTGTTAATGCCTCTGCTTTGACCCATTTCGTGAAGTAATCTATTGCGACGATCAGGTATCACTTGTTCCCTGGGGCGCTCGGCAATGGTCCTACGATATCAAGCCCCCACTAGGCGAATAGCCAAGGGCTGGTGATTGAGTTCAACTCTTCAGCAGGTAGATGGTTTAATGGGGAGAATTTCTGGCATTGTTCACACTTTTTTGCATGACATTCGGCATCCGGTCTCATTGTCGGCCAATAATACCCCTGCGTTATAGCTCGATGGGCCAAAGAGCATCCGCGAGAATGGGCTCCATAACTGCCTTTGTGTATTTCAGTCAGAAGCTCCCCGACTTTATTCAGGTGCACACATTCCAAATATGGGCCAGAGAGTGACTTTTTATAAAGCCTTCCTTGCGGGTCCAAGTAGCATCGCATGGCTTTGTTTCGCAGCTTGTGTGCTTCTTTCTTGTCTTCTGGGAGTTGTTCAGAAGATAGGGCTCTGGGATGAATCCTACTTCAATGGTCCGTTTAATCTTTGAGTTGACTGCGGAGGCTAGGCAAGCCAAGGCATCTGCATGGGTGTTTTGATCACGTGTTATCTGGTTCAACTCATGATGGTCAAATTTTGCCAACAGGGAATTGGCCGTTTTCATGTAGGCCGCCATACGGTCATTTCTTACCGCGTACTCCCCCTTTAGCTGATTGATCACCAGTTTTGACTCGCAAAACACAAGCAGACGCCGAGCACCCAGAATATGCGCATTCCGCAAACCAGCTAAAAGGGCTTCATATTCGGCTTCGTTATTTGATGCTTCGAAGCCGAGTTTGACGGCCTGCTCAATTATTGCGCTGTTGAGGGTCATGATTACAACTCCAGCTCCACTGCCCCGCTGATTGGACGATCCATCACAATACAACTGCCAGATGTCCCTAACATAAATCCTCCAGTTCGGCTTTGGTCGAATTTCATCTGACTTGAAGTCGGCGACATCAGATTTGAAGTCGGCAAGGCCCCCTATGAATTTGGCGATAAAGTCGGCAAGCACCTGTCCCTTGATTGAGGTTCTGGGTAGAAATTGAATATCGTACTGGCCAAGTTCTAGAGCCCACTTTGAAACACGTCTAGATGCTTCTGCACTACGTAGTACTGATCGGAGGGGATAATCTGTTAGCACCCCAATGTTATGCCCCTGGAAGTAATGCATGAGCTTCCTTGCCGCCATAACTAGGGCTAGGATGAGCTTTTCCAGCGAAACCATAACTAGGGCTAGGATAAGCTTTTCCAACGAAAGGTAGCGTGTTTCGGCGTCAACCATTTCCTTGCTCATATAATACACTGGCTGCTGCTCCCCCATCTTTTCCTTTATCAATATGGCGCTAACGGCTTGGTCAGAAACTGCCAGGTACAAAATTAGTGGGTCGCCAGTAGAGGGTGTTGTCAGGAGTGGTACTGAGCAGAGGTAGGTCTTTAGGCCGTTGAAAGCGGCTTCGCACTCAACGGACCATTCAAAGGCCTTGCCCTGCCGTAGTGTATGAAAGAATTGTCGGCAGCGATCTGTGGACCGGCTGATAAACGTGTTGAGTGCAGCAGCCATCCCCATCAACTTTTGAACCTCCTTTACTGAACGAGGGGAGCCGAGCTCCAGGATTGTTGTGATTTGCCTTGGGTTGGCTTCGATTCCTCTGTGGTTGACAATGTAGCCCAAGAATTTGCCAGATCCGATACCAAACGCACATTTGGAAGCATTCAACTTCATTCCATATTTGCGTAGGATGCCGAATGTCTCTTCCAAGTCGGCTATATGATTCTGCTCTTCTTTGGACTTAACCACCATATCGTCAATGTACACTTCCATAGTTTTGCCGAGTTTCTCCTTGAACATGGTGGTGACCAGTCTCTGGTAGGTTGCCCCTGCATTCTTTAACCCAAAAGGCATTACCTTATAGCAATAAGTTCCTCTTGGGGTGAGGAATGCAGTTTTCTCTTGATCCTCGGGATGCATAGCGATTTGATGATAACCTCTATATGCATCAAGGAAGCTCATACGCTGATGGCGCGTCGTAGCATCTACAAGCTGGTCTATCCTAGGAAGAGGAAAACAATCCTTTAGGCAGGCTTTGTTTAGGTCCGTGAAGTCGACGCACACTCACTAAGTCCCATTTTTCTTCTTCACCACCACTGTATTAGAGAGCTATATAGGGTATGTCACCTCCCTAACTACTTCAGCGTCAAGCAGCCTGTCAACCTCATCAACAACGGCAGCAGTGTGCTCTGCGGCTAACCGCCGGCTTTTCTGAATGATCGGCTTGCACTTAGGATCGACATTCAAATGGTGCTGTGAAACTGACGGATCTACACCCGGCATCTCGTACGGAGTCCATGCAAAGACATCGAGGTTGTTAAGCAGGAAAGATATTAGCTGCTATCTGTCGGCCTGATTCAAGGAGGCGCCGACCATGAAGAACTTGTTTGGGCTTCCATCGATTTGAACTCGTTCCAAGTCTTCCGTTGCCTTTTCATTTGGGAGCCGCCCGACATCGTCGAGGCTTTCTCGATCCGACAACTCAATGGAATTCACCTGTAGTTCCTTTGGCGTTTTCTCAGCGAGGAGATAACATGCTTGTGTCGATTTCTGGGAGCCACGGATTTGCTCAATACCGCATTCTGTAGGGAAGCGGAGCAGCTGATGATAGGTGCTTGGCACGGCTCGCATAGTATGCAACCAGGATCGCCCCATGATGAGATTATATGGCGACAGCAGTTTGACGACCAAGAATCCCACATCCACTGTTCGGGAGCCTCCTTGAACGGGAAGTCTGATTTTCCCTAATGGGTACTCTGGATTGGCATTGAAGCTAAATAGTGGATAAGGGGCCGGAGAGAGATCCGATTTGGAGAAGCCGAGTTTGGTGAATGTCTTGTAGTACATAATCTCCGATGTGCTCCCCGGATCAATGAGTACGCGCTTAACTGTGAATCGGTTTACGCGTAACTCAATTACCAAGGGATCAATGTGGGGCAGTGTTACTTCAGCCAAATCCGAATCATCAAAAGTGATAACTTCGGCTTCATGGGGCCGTTTAGCTGGAGTGAGTTACTCTTGAGGGTTGGACTTCGACTGAATCGCGTGCACTGTTGATGACATTGGCAGGCTGTATATCATGTGGATCACGCGGATCGCATTTGAATCTTGTGTCAAGGCTATTGCTTTGGTTGGGTTGCCTTTTCGGACGTACCGTTGTAGCCGGCCATCTTGTACTAATTTACCGTCGTACAAGGTGAATGACGGTGCTTTGAATTTCTTGGGTAGCACTGCCTTTGCAATCCATCGTACAAAAAGAATGTGTTGATCGTCATCCGAGTTGTTCCTTCTTTGCTTACGCCTTGTACGGGGACTCTCTTCAGAGGAAATTTTAGATCGTCCCTTCTTTTTGGCTCCGAGGATAATGAGTCGGAGTTGCTATCAGTATCTTGTTGTCGGGCTCGAGAACGTTGACCAGCTGCCCTCATGAGTCGTCCCTGGCCTTGGTATGCAGATTGTTTGGACTTCGCCACCTCCAAGGCGAAATCCTGACGGAGATGTTCGTTCTCTGCGATCATGTTCTCCAATCTTTGTTCGTTTTGCTTTGCTTGTTGCAGGATCACTTGCATTGCTTCATGCTCCGAAGTCAAGGGTGAGGCGAAACTCAAGGCACGTCTTGCGACGATAGTCTCTGTTCCAAGCATGTTTGTTGGAGTGGTTTCATCTTGCAGTAAAGGGTCGATAGTGACTGTTGGAGGATCTTCCGTCACGCTTGCCATGGATGTGATTGAGTATTCCCACAGACGACGCCAGTTGTGGAGAAGTGGTTTGGAAATACTCTTCTGATCCTGGAGAACGATTGTGATCCTCTTCTGGTCACCTAAAAAGGAATAAACACTCCGGTCGGGGTGCCGGAATTAGCACTCCGATGGACAAGTCAGAATCCACACTCAAGAAGGCTTGTTTTTCTAAGTAAATTACAACAATTCTCACATACCTCTTTCTAGCTGATGTTCTTCTATTTATATATTTTCTTCCATGGGCCTCGGGATTAGGTCCATTTCCAACTCATATTCGACACATTTTATAATAGACCGACCTTCACTTGGCCCCTTGCCTAATCGGTTATTTGGCCGAATAGGGTTGGATTTGAGCATGCGAGCCAATTGCCGAGTGCTTCGAATCTCGACTCTCCGAGATTCGACTATCCGGAATCTCTACGACTCCCTCTTCTCGGCCCCCACACTGCAACAAAGAGCAAGAAAGGGCATTGCAATGTATTTGCAAGATATGTGTGCACAACCACCCTCCCTATCATGTCATGAACTCAAGGGAGTGTGGGTTCTCAATCCTCGGGCCACCAATTGCACATTTCAATGCATGATGGCCGAGAGGCGAAGTTGCACAATTCAATATTAAAATGAATGCACAAGTAAACACATAAGGCCTAGAACTTTATCATGTATGATCAAGAGTGTCGGCGACCGGGAACTGAGGCACGTTTCATCACTTTAAGTATGAAACGTCCCTAGTTTCCCGTGATTGGACTAACACCTATTCCAAACACAATGCAAGCAAGAAACATGGCATGCACAATGCTATGTAATGCAACCTTAGCATGCAAACATGCAACTACATGGCATACTCAATGCAACTAGCAACCTAGCATACACAATGCAAGGCATAAGATGGCATACACAATGCTAAATGCTAAGAACTAGATGGCATACTCAATGCAAGGCAATCATGAGGTTTCTTAACACAATGTAATGCATGCATGCACAATGCAATGCAACAAGGGCAACAATGTGCAATGCACCAAACATGCAACAACATGCAAACCATATACTCAATGGACTTAAACCGAAATGGACAGACCTCAGTCATGCCAAAACAATGGCCATAATGCTAAAATGAAGGCACCAAAAACACATACAAGCATGCATGCCAATTGGCTCACCAACTAAGGCACTAAGGTGCAACTCTCAAGAACACTTAAAGAGTGAAAAACATGGAAGTGTAGCAACACTAAGTGCACTAAAATTAGACAAGAAATGATGCCAAATCACTTAATCAACACAAGCATGGCATGCAATGGTCCTTAAAGCTTAAGACAAGCAAAGAGGACTACACATGAGGCATGCAATACATGGTACAAATGCATGAACTAAGCATGGACAGAGCTCAAGTAGGTCAAAATAAGGACCTAAACATGCTAAGATGATGGCTCAAATACCTAGGCATGCAAGTATACGAGCTAAGGCATAAGCTAGGCAACAATGCATAACACTCAAAGGCACTTAAAGCATGATTGAGGTAGGAACATGGCAATGCTAAATGCTTTGAAATGTCATGTTAAGTGATGCCAAATCATGTACACAACATAAGTGAAGCATGCAATGGTGCTCAAAGCTTGAGGCAAGCAAGAGCATTTGCACTACAACTATACAAAACATGAAGCATGTGACCAAGGCAACCTAAAATAGTCCTAGATCATGTTAAAATGAGTCTAAAACATGCATGGAAGGAAGCCAAAATAAGCTAGCATGGAGGGCATAAGGCATGATGCATACAAGGCAAATAAGGTGGATTACACTACACCTATTAAGACCAAGCATGGGATGACTTAGCCAACAAAAATCAGAGTTATATCATGGCATAATAACCCCAAATAAGCACTGAAATGATCGCTCGCAAGCTAAGGCATGAAGGCATACACAATGATTCATGTTAAGGCATAAAACACAAACTATCCAAAGCATGGAATAGGTGATAAATGCAAGTGTATGACCATAAAACATGGACTAAAATCACATAACAAGTGATGCCAAATCATTCAAATAGTCCAAGTAATGCATGCTAGAGGACTCAACACACAAATCTAACAAGCTAGGTTGGACCATAGCTATACAAAGCAAGTCATGCATTGCCAAGACAACACAAATCAGACCTTAAACATGCTAAAACATGAACAAAGTCTTCTCAGAGCTAAGCCAAAAGCATGCTAAAGTGACATGTTACAACATGATGCTTGTTAGGCTATTTCATAGAACTACACTACAAGTGTATGGAGCATGCAAGGGCCAACCAAACCAAACCAAACAGAGTCATGACATGGCAAAACATCACCAAAAACATGCTAAAATGGAAAGAAAACAAGCTAGAATGACATGCTATTTCATGAAGCAGATAAAGCTAGTTTGTGTGATTTATACTACAAGTGTATTAACCATACATGGAGTGACCAAACCACGCAAAAACAGTGGTATGCCTCAGCAAAATAACCACAAATAAATGCTAAGAACAAGCCAACACAAGCTTAACAAAGGTGCTCAAACATGAGGCATATGAAGCTAGTAAACAAGACAACAAGGAGAGGGGATGACCCTCTCCTATTTAGGACCTCAAAACACCATCCCCACCACTGAAATCCAGGGATTTCAGTGATGAGAAGGCCAAAACAAGGTGGTCCCGATGCTCACAAAAAGGGTACAAAAATAAGGGAAAACAAGGCCTAAGAGGGGGTAAACAACCCCAAATACAAAAATGACCTTAAACAAAGATCAAAAGCATGCAAAAACAGAACTTTTATCTGTTAAGAGTTAAGCTTAAAATAGCATGTAAGATAGGCAAAAAGCTTAAGCAAGAAAGGGGAATTTATGGGTTAGAAACTCACCCTTGAAGACCTTCTTTATAACTGCAACTCCAGCAGGTTTTTCAAGCTCAAAGCCACCCAAGAACACCAAAACCAGGCCCTAAGCACCTCAGTAGCAAAAGGATGGTGTTTCAGTGTGTGTTTGTGTGTTAAAGTAAGACAAAATAACACTTTAAGGCACAAAAATGAAGCAAACAAGGCAATATAGATATAAAGCTATATCTATCTCTCTAGCCTCAAGTTTTTGAACTTGGAGGAGGGAGGAGGAGCCTTCCTCTTATAGAAGAGGAAAGGCAAAGCTTCTAGGAGAAGCTAAGCACCAAGGCAATCCCTCCATACACGTGTATGGAGGATGTCCCTAATGTCCTCTAGCTACAGCTGGAGGAAAATATCTCCAAAAAGGTGTCAAAAAGAAGCCGACCACTTGAAGTGGTCAGCCTGCTACTTAAAGTGGTTGGCCGACCACTTCAAGTGGTCTCTGAGAGAAAAAACTGGTTGGCCATGGTGGGAGAGAGTCTAGGGCATGAAAACAATGCAGTGGTGTGGTGGCCGACCAGAAAAGATGCCCCCAAGACCAAGAAAGCCAATTTCCGACCAGAAAATTGGCTGGTAGAGGAAGAAGTGGTCGGCCAGGAGAAATACTGGTCTCCCACCCTTGTACCACCTTCTAAACAAGGAAAACAAGGTTTGTACTAGAAACAAACCAAAACGGATGCAAGACGAGAGATCGGGAGGCAAAACACGCGGCCGAAAGCCCCGAAAACTAGCTGACGAGCACCAAAAGTGGTATGCAACCACAAAAGTGGTCTCTCGGATCACAGTGTTCCTCTAGGTAGAGGCAACAAGGTGTGGTTTGAAAACCACACCAAACGGAGAACGTTAAGTGGTCGCGAGCCAAGGCGCGCGGCCAAAGGCTCCAAAAAATTGGAAACTAGTCTCCAAACGGGAAAAGAGGCTTACGACCACAAAGAGATGGTCTACAAGACCTCTCTCTCCCTCCGAGAAGAGAAAACAAAATTCAGTCCACAAGCCGAGCTGAAGCACAAAAGAGTTCAGAGGCCCCGAGGCAAGGCTCTCAGCCAAAACTCCGGAGACTCTAAATGAGCACAACATGCACCATCACCGAGCGCTCAATCGATGACATCTGAGTCTTAAGGTTGGTCAAAAATGGGGTGTCTACACTTTTAGCTATACATACACGATTATAGCTGGTTCTTGGAGCTTTTTGTTGAGATTTCAAAGCTAATTTCAGAAACTTGAGGGTGTTGGAATCAAGTTTGTTAATTAAGAATTTACCTCTCTTTCAAAGATACAATTCTACATCTTTTTCCTTACTTCTCTCTTACTCTTTTTCCCTCCTTTTCTTGTTTTATACATTATTTTGGGGCTGTTTTTGGACTATTTTCACAGGCTAAAATATGGTTTAGAAGTCCCAAAAGTGGAGGGGTTAGCCGCTCCTCCTTAGCTTTGCTTACTAGCTTTGTATCTCTTTGTTTTTGCCTATCTTTTGTGCTCTTTTAACATGGTTTTTGCTACTGTTTTTTATGCTTTAGGGACAGTTTTAAGGGTTGAAACTTGTGATTAAAAGCTACCCAAAGGTGGAGGGGTTAATCACCCTTGCTTGAACCTTATTCCAAGCTTTTGTCCTTGTGTTTCCAACTTGTTTTCTCTAATTTTTGCCACTGATTTGGGGCTGATTTGGGGCTTTTTATCAACATCTTAAATGTGTGATTTGAAGTTCTAAAAGTGGGGAGGGGTTAGCCACCCTTCCTCATACTTATACTAGCTTTAATCTCTCTATGATTGTGCACCTTCTATAGTTTAATTCCAGCACTATTGTATATTATTTGGGGGCTGTTTAATTTACTTCAATAATTTTGTTTTACATAATATGTTTGTGTTATATTAACCAATTAATCAATTTTGCATAACCACCTCTGCAACCTCTCTCCATTCTTCGAGTATTTTGATTAAAAAAGTTGTGAAAAATAAAGATTGTGGTTCAAGTATAAGAAAGAAACTTTTCTCATGCTTAATGGTTTAATCTCTCTGGAGGTTCATTACCAAAGGCATAAAAACTTTTTAGTACTAAAGTACAATCATTTATTTTTCAGTTCTTTTTGTCACCAGTGTGTCTAATTTTAAGGGATTAATTGACCCTTGGAAATCGCCAAGGAAAGTGTCATTATCACTTATTATCAAGTTCAGATTTCAAGTCATTATCGCTCACTATGGGTTTATCTAAGTCATTATCACTTTTTGGAGTTTGACTAGTCCTTGTTGCGCATCTTGAGTTTGACTTGAAATCCCTTATTGCTTGTAAATGAGTTTGACTCGTCCTTTATAATTTCCCTCAAAGAATTTATCATCAGTGTGTTTACTGTTAAGGGATTAATTGACCCTTGGAAATCGCCAAGGAAAGTGTCACTATCACTCATTATCAAGTTTGGATTTCAAGTCATTATCGCTCACTATGGGTTTTTCTAAGTCATTATCACTCTTCTGAGTTTGACTAGTTCTTGTTCTGCATCCTGAGTTTGACTTGAAATCCCTAACTTGTAAATAAGTTTGACTCTTCCTTTGTAATTTCCTCCTAAGAAAATAAGGTTTATTTACTCGGGTTAAGTCGACACTTATTTTCCTTTATTGCATTTCGGACTTAGTGGATGTAAATATCACCGTGGACTTAATGGATTAAAGAAAAGGGAAGGTAATATAAAAGCGGCTAATAAAATTGAGCTTAAAATGAATCAACCAACATAAAGAACCAATATGATTGATTGAATTCGATCGGACGTTATACTGAGTTTATTGTGTGAAGGCTTGTCTTACATTAGTCCATAATGTTTTGATGAATCTTGACGCGTCTTTACGGCCAGATGTTATCTATTATTTTGTCAAGGTGTGTCTTACATCAATTCATGATAATTTGATGAACCTTGAAGCGTCTGTACTTCCCTTCTTGAATTTGCTTCATGATAGGAGGGAAGGGTGGTCGTTATGCATTGCATTTATTGATCCTTGTCCTATCGTGTCCAAAATCATCATGCAATCAACTTGCAACCATAGATGGTTTGGGAACCGAGTTCGCTCCTCTCTTGAGTATTTTCCATGATAGAGAAGAGTAGAAGAGACAAACATGGCTAGGAATACCCTGCTTGCATGTTTGGACTGTTTCACCTCAGGCACAAAAAAAATAAAAAAATAAAAAGATTTCCGCAAAGAAAACAAGGTATGCTTGGATTTATTTGGGGCTTGACTAAGTCTTGTTTTGGGTCGGCAAGGCTCCAATAAATTGCAAACAATACATTTTTGGTCAAAAGCAATGATAATGTGAAACAGAACAAATCTCAACAAGGTAGACAGAGTAATTCATGAGGAGCATCGCGTGATCATTACATATTATTTGTTGTAATAAATTAGATAGCCCCTTTTCATTATTATTCATTCAGATTTGTAATACTTATTCATTCGGACACTTGGACATTCGGACCCTCATTCGCGAGGACAAATATGTAATAAGTTGTATGTCTTCCAACCTCCATTTTTTCTCCTTTTTATTTATCTACTTATGGTGGTTAGCATAGGGACATCATGTTTAATTTAGCATACTCATGTTTGCATCCACTTGTATTGCATGCATAAAAGTTCGGCTCATCATATTATTCAAATGTCAAATTCAAACTCTTTACTTGAATATGTGCGCTATCACATGCCTTGAATTGACTCGCATGCCATGCTAGTAGCCGAGCTTATTAATTGCATATTGTATGTGTTGCATTAGTCATAATACATAGTTAGGATCATGCATTTTTTTTTTTCTAACTAGTTCTTTTTTTTGGCTCGGAGTACAAGGTAAGTTTTTATACTTTAGCATATTGCATAAGTGTGATTGCTGTCGTATCAAACATACTACCATGAGGCTAAGTGCTTAAATGATAAACTGTTTGAATGCTTGTGGATGAAGGCTATTCACTGACATTGGGATACTTTGATTAATGTATACATATGAGATCACTTTTTCAAGTGATACATATGCAAAACACTTGTTTTCTAAAACAAACATGAAATCAAACGTTCCAACTGTCTGTGAAATTAGTCTATACTTGTATGTTAAAGATAAAATAAGTACATATACTATACGTAAGAATCACATCATGATTAGTAGAGGTCGATCTTTGATCGGGTGAGTGCGGTACTCATTATTGACCTTCCCCTCTCATACCTAAGTTCCCGAACCAAGACGCTTTGGTAACGACGCACTAATCGCCTTTGGCACGAGTCACGAGTTTCCTAAATTTTTCAAAATAAATATTTAGGTGGCAACTCTGAAATCTGGCAAAGCAGTCCATTTTTGGCATTTGATTCAAACATCGATTTTCCAAAAACAATTGTCGGATTTGGACACTTTTTGTGTTTCCACTATTTCACATTGCACTTGTGAAATCAGATTCAGAACCAACACAAAGTGGAGTTCGAACAGTAAGGGCTATTTCATTCTTCTGAAAGGGAGCTTGAAAAGTTGAGTTACACCTGTGCATGGCCTTAGCAACATGTCAAGCCCGTAGCCTTGGCAACATGGCAGTATGGCCTACATGGCCTAGGCAGCGTAACATGCCCGCAGCCTAGCCACTAAGGTTGCCTGGCCTACTCGTAGCCTTAGCAGCTTGGCTTGCTTGCGGCCTAGGCAGCTTGGCAGCCTGGCTTGCACGTGACCTTGGTTGCATATCAAGCCTTAGGCTTAGGTAGCATGGTTGTCTAGCATGCCCGTGACCTTTACAGCATGACATGCCCGTGGCCTAAACATCATGGCAGCTTGGCCTATGCGTGGCTTCGACAACATGGGACGCACTTGGCCAAGGTGGTATGACAGCCAAGCATGTGTGCGGCCTTGTCAGCATTACAGCCTGGCTTGCGCGGGACTTTTGCTACATGTCATGTGCACGACCTAGGTGGCATGGCAGTCTTGCATGCCCGTGACCTTGATAGCATGGTAGCCTGGTGTAGACACCCCATTTTTGACCGTCCTCAAGACTTGGACGTCATCGTTTGAACACTCGATGATCATCCATGTTCGTGTTCGTTTTGAGTTCCCGAAGGTCTCGGCCGCGCGCCTTACCTCAGGATCTCTTAACTTGCTTGTTCTGTGCTTGGTTGTGGACCAAGAACTTGTTTGTTTTTGCTTCTGAGGGCAGAGAATGGCTTGTTGGTCATCCCCACACCTCACCGGCCTTGGCTTGTGGCCACCGGCCCTGTTTTGTTGCTACCAGCCATTGGTGATGGCCGGTCGGCATTGTTTTTGGTCGGCCGGCCGTTTGCTTGGTCAATCGGCCATATTTTCTGGCCGGGACTTCTTTTTTGCCTTTTTTTAGGCATTGTGCATGCCAGTTGTGCCAGCTGGAGCACACATATATGTCCTCCATACACGTGTATGAAGGATTTTCACCCTTTGCACCCTTTTGTTCTAGCTTCCTCAAGAAGCTTGAACCTTTGTCTTAGCTTCCCCAAGAAGCTTGAACCTTTGTTCTAGCTTCTTGCGGAAGCTTGACCGCTTCGTCTTAGCTTCTCCAAGTAGCTTAGGGCCTTGTTTTGTTCTATAAAAGAGGGCCTCCCTTCTCCTTTAGAGGGGTTGAGCAAAAATCAGAGATATATATCACATATATCACTCCCTCTATATCTTCCTCTCTCTCTCTCTATACATTTGTGTGTGGAATAGTGTTCAAAAGTGTGTTTTTGTTCTTATTTTTGCACTAAAGTACCTGGTGTTACACTATACCTTGGCTATTGAGGTGTTGAGAGGTAGTTCTTGGTGTTTTTGAGTTGGTTTTGATCAGAAGGAGGTGCTGAAGTTGCTGTTCTTAAAGAGTTCTTCAAGGGCGAGAATTACTTCTTTTATTTCCCATTTTGCCTAAAGCTTTTAGCCTATCTTTCATGTTGTTTTAAGCTTAGTGTATAACTAATAAAAGTTCTGTATTTTCATGCTTAAGATGTTTGTTTAAGGTTGCTTTTGGGCTGGGGGTTGTCTACCCCCTCTTAAGCCTTGTTTGGCCTCTTTTGGTACCTTTCTTGTTGAGCTTTGGTACCTTCGTGTATTCGCCTTCTCACCATTGAAATCCAGAGGATTTTCAGTGGTGAAGAAGTGGTTTTGAGGTCTTGTATAGGGGAGGGACACCCCTCTCCCTTCGAGTCTCCTTTGCTTACATTTAGGGCTCACCATAGTAGCATGTTGGCATAGCTTTGTTTGGCTTTATTTCAAAGGGCTTTGGGTGTTATTTGATCATATTATACCTCTGTTTTTGGTCGGATTGTTAGTCCATTGCATGCATAATACACTTGCCTTGCATTCCTCTATTTTGCCCAGAAATGCATCACGCATTTAGACCACCATGCTTGCATGTTTTGACTTAGCTTTGTGAAGTTTTTAGTCATGTTTTACCATTTTTAAGCTCTGATTGGTGTCAATTTGGTCATGCTTGCCATGCTTTGTATAGCCACCTTGCATTTTGGCTTGTTAGCCTTGGGTGTGTGAGTCTTGAACATGCTTCAGTTGGGTTATTTCAGTGATTTGGACTCACTTCTCATGCTATTTCAGTCCATGTTCCATGCTCGTATGCTTGCATTTAACACCCTTTCAATGCTTTGAAGAGTTGTTGTCTTATACTCCATGTTTAGGCCATTACACATGCCTCTTTGTTTAAGTCTTCGGGCTGCCATATCAGTGGGTTTTGGGGCTTATTTTGACTTGTTTTAACTCTGACTTCATTAGTCTAAGTCATGCCATGTTCGGTTATAAGAGGTGTAGTGCATTTGCCCTTTTAGGCCTTGTATGCGTTTTGTTTTGTGCCTTTCTTCATAGCATGTTTTGGCTTTGTTCCATATGAGTTTTAGCTTCATTTTGGTCTTCCTCGAGACTGTTTTGGGTCACCTCGACCATTTGGGGCTTGGTTGACATAGTCATGGTTTAAGTCCCGTAGCTAGCTTTGAGCTTTAACTCCATTAACATGCCATGTTTGCATTGTGTAGTCGATTTGGCGTCATTCTTCACGTGATTTCAGAGTTTATTTAAAATGCCATATCCTCATATTTATCACATCTTGCTCATGTTTGAAGGTTGTGCATCGTGGCCTAAATTGATGGACCAACATGTGTGCATGTTTATCTTGCATTTTGGTGCCTTAATTTTGGTATTTTGGCCACTGTTTTGGGATTGGCTGAGGTCTTCCCAATTCGGTTTAAGCCCATCTTTGCATATAGTTGCATGTTTGACATGTTGCATTTGTGTGTTGTTGCATGCTTGCATTATACCATGTTTGCGTGTTTATTATATTGCATGTCATTTAGCTAGTTGCATCACATAATCTTGTTGCATACTTGGTGTGTTTGCGTTACATTAGCTTAGCTTGCATGTTAGGTCACATTATATTGCATCTTGCATGCTTAGCACATTGTACATTTGCATGTTTAGGTTGCATTGCATTTGGCATGCTTTGCTAACTTAGCCTCATATTGCATACATGAGCCATTTTGCATATTTGAGCCATATTGCATACATGCATTGCATTGTGTTTGGTTTGCGGTGTCAAACCAAACATGAGGTATGAGGTGTGTTCGTACTTAAAGTGACGAAACACGTCTCAATCCTCGGTCGCCGACACTCTTGATCCCAACATGATAGAGTGTATAGCATTCATTTGTTTTCGTTGCATTCATTTTACATTGATTTGCAAACTTGGCGCCTTTGGCCATCATGCATTGAAATGCGTGATTGGTGGCCCGAGGGTCGAGAACCAAACCCCTTTGAGTTCATAGCATGATAGGGAGGGTGGTCGCGCATACATTGTCTTGTAAATTCCTTGCCATGCACTGTTTGTCCTCTGCTGCAGCAAAAACAGAGTTCTACAGGAACAGATGGCCGGTCGGCCCTCTTCAGTGCCGGCCGGCTACCAAAGTCCAGCCAATGGCCCCACTTTTGGTCGGTGACCACTTTTGTAACGACCCCAAAATCTGTATCTGAAATTACCCTTATGCCTTGTGAGTTAATGCCTTTTTAATTTAATGATATCTGCTTGAATGGAAGAATTATCTGTTGGGTCACGGCTTTAAAATTGAAATTACCGACGTTTACAGGTTCAAAAATCACAATTGAGTACTTGGGTATGTTAATGGGAATTTTTAGACCTATTTGGGAAAATTAATTGGAAATCCAATACGTTTGGGTGGTTAACTTAATACTGCCAATTGAAGGCCTTAGAGTCTTCAAAAACCCGAACAGAGGACATATTTATGATCAGCTCAATTTTTAGAGTCACCTGGGAAGTTTAATTGAAATTTGATTTTCTGCGATTCGTAAGGGCGTGTTTGGCCTCCTTATTGTGAAAAGCTTAAGTGTGTGTATATTTATATATATATATATATAGGCATGTTATGTGTGTTGGGAACTCAAGATATTTGAGCCAAAAATATCTAAGGTAGAAGAGAAGAGAAACGTGAGAGAGAAAGAGACCAAGATTCTTGAAGAAAAAAACAACTCAACAATCATGGGAGTTTGGAGATGATTAAAGGGAATTGAAGAAAGAGAAGGGGAATCAACCATGGAGGCTTGAGGAAATGGAGGAGAATTGAGAGGATGACCAAGATTGAACTAAGGTATGATAATTTATCTTGAATCCTTGTGTTTAAGACATTAATTTCATGAAATCATAATGATATGGAAAGATTTGAGACCATTTAAGTTAAGGTTCTAAGCATGTATTTAATTGAATTCAATTTAAGGAATGAGACCTTGGGTTCTATGGTTTGTTTATGATTGGGGCTCAATCTTATGAATACCATATGAAATGCACTTTAGAATTGTCCAAAGAATAAAATCAAGCAAGAATTAAGTGAATTTGTGGGTTGTGGGTGGTGTTCTAAGACCCTTGAAGATTATGAAAGATTAAGCATGAATCTTGAACCTTGAAACAAAGATTGATTTGTTTGAAATGAAAATACATTTGGTTAATGTTAAATTATCATGTTATGGGGCAATTTTACATGTTTTTAAGTGATTTATATTAGAAACTAAGCTTAAGAATGGAAGAACCAAGTGTTGGAGCAAAAAGAGCCATTTTTGGACTCCAAACTGCCCAGAGCCGCACGTGCGGCGGGTCTTCCCACACGTGCGGCGCTACAGTACCAAAACCAAAATTGAATCTGCTAAAAAAGCACGTTCTCCCGCACGTGCAGCCCTGTTTCCCGCATGTGCGGGGGAGACAGCTCTGTTCAGCCAACTTTGAACAAGCATATCTTTTGCATTCGGACTCTGTTTTGAGTGATTCTTGAGCCTAAAATGAAGCCCCGGAAGTCTAGTTTCCAATGGTGGTTGTCTGACTCCCAAATTCTAAATACAGAAATAGTTATGCCTAAATTAATGAGAGTTGCTCATTTTCTGTCTACCGGTTTTGTACCGTTTCTTCGTCGGAACCTTTCTCCTATCGCTTCCTCTTATCTTGAGGCATGGATTATAACCTATGAAGGACTAATGAGTCTAGAACCACCATGGCTATTGATTAAAGAATAAGAAAGAGATTGGTTTTATTCTCATATTCTGTTATGTGCATTATGTTTGTAGGTCAAGACGAGGACATCGTTCCACCGCTTCAGAGACCTACCACTGTGAGTAATAGTACAAAAATGTACATTTTATTTGCCATTGACAATTATTGTTACTAACGCTCTGTTCCTTGTAAGTGTTACACGAACATTTATGACGATTGGAAATCAATGTGAACGCTGAAAGATTTGCGTACATCGGTATGACTTGGGAATCATTATGTTCTGTTAATAATGAATATTAACCCTCTATTATTTATCAGCATACTACGTTACTTCTAAAAAAATAGATAGAACTTATGTTTATCCTTGAGCAATGGTATCTGTGTGAATCTAAAATTATTCTGTTGTGTTACGTATGGACCTAAGGTCATTCAGAACCTATGACATGAATACAAAGGTTTAACGTCATTATGCGACCCACGTTAGAATGTGAATTGTTTTGTCTTTGTTAAGTGTACTGTAATGACATGATATGATAAGAAATGCTCTATTTTCTGATATGTTACGTTTTGAATCAATGAGTGATTGTCCACATATATATAAATATTCATGGCATCCATAGAACAAGGCCCTTACCTGGGGGTAAAAATACCGTTGTCTTATGGCCCTTGCCCGGGGGTAATAATACAGTGGTTCATGTATGTTATGCTATACTATGACACCATATGGATGATTCGGTCTTTAAGACCTAAGGATTTCTGGTATGGAACAAAGTGTTGTACGGAACTAAGTGCTGATATACGAGTCACCGCTAGAATCCGTACGAGCCACCTCTTGAGTCCATACATATATGAACTGAGGCCTATGGCCGTTCTGTGAAAGTTAAGAGGCCTACGGCCGATCTGTGACATGTGTGAGGCCTTTGGCCAAACTGTGACATCTGGGCCTATGGCCATTTTGTATGATCTATTAGTATGAAACAAAATGCTGCACGGAACTAAGTGCTGCAATGCGAGTCACCTCTAGAATCTGTGCGAGCCACCTCTTGAGTTCATACATGCATGAAAAGGGCTTAATGCCATTCTGTTTAAAGGCTTAATGCCACTCTGTTAAAGGACTTAATGCCATTCTGTTTAAGGGCTTAATGCCACTCTGTTCAAGGGCTTAAAGCCATTTTGTTTAAAGACTGGGCCTAAGGCCATTCTAAAATTAGTACAAAATCAGATTAACTATAAGTTCTCTGCATTTATATACCTTGTGATTCAAGTTGGTTATTGGATTATCACGTATTATTATTCATTGAGCCTTGCTCACTCTGTTTTTATGTATGTTTATGTAGGTGAGCCATCGGGGATTCACACTAGAATTGTATTGGGGTCAACCTGTTTGCCAAGCCGCCTGGGGTACGCCTCCGTGTTGAGGCCTTAATTTTGATTACTGGGAGTTATGTAATTTTTGGAGTCTTATTTAAGTTTGTGTGAGATCTGCATAATTTTGTGATTGTATATGTAATTATGGGAATGTATGTAAATGCTAAATTAATTAAGCCATCATGTATGCACAAGCTCAATGGATGTTGCCTTTTATTGATATTACTTCCGCTTAAGGCCCCGTATGTGGTTAAATATTATTCTAAAATTTCTATTTTGAGGCCTACGTACAGGCCGGTCATGGACCGAACTTTTAGGGGCGGGTTTGGGTTGTGACAACTTCCTAATGGCCGGTGGTCCTATCTTTTGGCCGGTGACATCCCACAATGCTCAGGGAGTAATTCAGAGGCATCTCAAGGATTTTCACAGTTCTCAGAGGTGCGGAACAGTGCAAATAGAGGCAACATGTGGCATGGCAATGGGTTTCCGAGTGAGACGAATCGAGCATGCATGCATTTGACCCTCTTCCCGAGGCAACTTTACTACTTTAATAGCTTAATTAATTCGTTAATTAATTAAGGTTTTGTAATATTTAATTAGCTAGAGTAGTTAATTATTTATTTGGTTTGTATTATTCTTTTGGCCCCTCCGAGCGAAGGCGAATTTTGTAATAAGCGTGCGTGTGTGTGATGCATATCTTCCAACCCCACGTCTTTCTCCCTTTTACTTACCTGCTTTCAATGGTTAGTCTTAGGGCATGTTTCAATTAGCATACTTGTGATAGCATGTTTGCATACATTCATTCGTATTGCACGCACCGGGCTCGGCACATCATACTAATTGCATAGTATTTCAATTCCAACTTGAATACGTGTATCGAGTTGTCGCATTTCACATGCCATTCTTAGGGTAGCCGAGCCTATCTTAGTTGCATTTTGCATGCGTTGCATTAGCCATTGCTAACATGAACTAGGATCATGCATGATTACTAACTAGTTTCTTGTTTTGGCTCGGAGTACACTGTGAGTGTTTATACTTTAGCATCTTGCATGTATGTGAATGTTAACATGACAGCATGCTTGTCATGAGGCTAATTGCTTATGTGATATAACTGCATGAATGCCTGCGGGTGAAAGTTGGATTGCTTGAATTGGAATAATTCATTGGAATCCGTGTTTTAGCTTTCTTGCAAGTAGCACCTTCAAACCGTTTTTCAAAACGAACATGAGATGTTTTGTTCCAATTTAGGCAGCCCAGTCTATACTTGTATGCTGTGCGCATCACATAGTAATTCTAGGCTAATAACCGGAATAAGAGCACATATGTTTTCAAAACTCGATATCATTCTTAGTAGTGGCCGATCTTTGATTGGGTGAGCGGGGGTGCTCATAGCTGACCTTCCCCAATCGTACCCAAGTTCCCGAGCCGAGGCAACTTTGGTGATGACAGACACGTGGCCTTAGGCATGAGTCAGGGTTTCCTAAATTTTCCCAAAATAAAATATTTAGGTGGCGACTCTGTATCTGGCAAAGCAGTCCATGTTTGGCACTTCTTTCTAAAAATCAGTTTTCCAAAACGATTTGCCAGATTTGGACTCTTTGGTGATTTATCAATCTCACATCGCACATTGTGAGATTAGATTAAGAACCATGACATTTGTGCCCAAACTGTAGTAAGCCCAAATGAACAAAACGAGATTTTTCCCGGGACGTTCGGAAACGTCTACAGTTTCTGGCGACTCTGCTGGGGAGTTAGAGAACTTGACTCGAACTCATGATATCTTGTTTTGAATACACTTATGTGTTTCTTTGCATTGCATTTGCATTGGTGCACCTAAGTCACAGTGTTTACCGTCTGCTATTCCTGAACGGTTTGCCGGAGGCTCACTTCGAGAAGCGTGCCATATGGCTGACCGGTTACGGGCTCTGCCACAATGGGAACACAAACCCCGATTTTACTGGTGCACCCTTTTTGACCATTCGACCTAGTGCATATTCGGAATCCATAGTGACTATCCCAAACTAGGACAGGTTGCTCACCCGATTATAAGTTGTTTGAAACCGCTGCGTGCGTAGTGAAACCCTAGCTCCTGACAAAATAGGATAGGGAAACCTTACCCCAACATAGGGGTGTTTTGGCTCTCACTTGTTTGCTATGTGCTTTTAGAGTGCATCTCCACAGGAATGCATGTATCAGTTTACAAGTTTGGGTATCAGGCCCGCAGGCACCAATTCAGTATTTTGGGAATCAGTTATCTGTGGGTATCAGATTCAGTTTTGGAGGCAGTGATTTGGGAATAATGATCAGTGTTTGAGAACAGTCTATTCAGCTTATCAACTGTGTGTTGTGATGCCTAACTGTGTGTTGTGTGTTTATTTACGCTGTTATGCTGTCCATTTGTCTGGTTGTTTATTTCCTTATTATTGCTTTATTTATCTTTTTGCTAGGTAGTTTAGCACAATTTCCGACCAAGCGGATATTCCCCAAGCACTCTGGACTAGAGGTTGCCGACTCCATCGATCTGAGGATCTGGTAGACGGACAGCCCGTGTTCTATTCTTTACCCCCGGTTGCTAGACGGAGGTCAGTGAGGCACAGTGTATCGGTACCGAGATTGCCAGATCAGTGGTCTTTGAACAGTCAGGTTGGGATTTCCGAGTCTACTACAGAGGTAGATACACCAGCAGTTCAGATAAATCAGGGCAGTATGTCAGAGACGGAGGACATGGTGCGTCAGCTCCAGGAGAGAATGAAAGCCATTTAGGAAGACGCTGTTCATCAAGCATAATTTGCCAAACAGCAGGCCGTTGTCATGGCCCAACAGGCAGAGCTAATTACCCAGCTACAGCAGTTCGCACCAAGCTCCTCCCCCACCAGGAGTTCCGACACCCGGGGAGGCACCAAATGTCCAGGGAGAGACGGACATTCTGACAAGGCTAGCTCCGCCCCCAGTTCTACCCCAGCTATCCAAAACACCCACCAACCTACCGAACTCTCCTTTTGAGTTTGAGACGGATCCCACAACATTAAAAGTGAGCAAGCTTGAAAAGCTATTCAAGAAATCTCAGGGTGTGAAGTCCATCCCAGACATTGAGGATGGGTATACCGACGTAGCCGTGACGCTACCAGACAGATTTAAGATGTCACATACCAATCGATTCGATGGATCCGGGAATCCCATGGTACACCTGCGGCTGTTTTCAGACATTCTAAGGCTAATGGGCCTCACCAGACTATAGAAGCTTTCTTTATTTGGACGGACCCTGTCGGGTGTGGTAGCCATCTGGTACGCAAAACTAGAAGACGATGTTAAAAGGAGTTGGGATGAGATGGCCGAGGCTTTTGTTGCTCAGTACTGCTATAGTACACAAATCGAGATTACAACCCGAGATCTCTAGACGACCAAGAAGGAGCCTAAGGAGAGCTTTTCTGAGTTCATAACCAGATGGAGGAAATGGGCCTCAATGATAACCATAAGGCCCACGGACAAAGATCAGATTCAGATGATTGTGCGCAATCTCCAGCCCAAGCTCATGCAGAAAATGATTGTTCTCCCCTTTCCCACCTTTCCAGATCTACATGAGATGGGAGTACAGATCGAGGATGCTTTGAAGCAGGGCTTTATTGACAATGATAGAGAGCAACCCAGGAGAATCTTCAACAACCGCAGTATGAATACAGGCACAAGCAGTGCTGCAGCTGCTAGATCTCAGGAAGTAAGCATGGTCACCACCAACACCCTAAGAACCCTTGCAGCGACGCCATTCACCGGTACGTCCGGTAGTAGCTCGCAAACAGCCAGACACCCACCTAAAAGCCAAAGAACCTTCACTCCACTATATATGCCCCTGTCCAAAGCTTTGGGGGTTTTAATCAGAAAAGGGCACTTGAAGCCCCTAGAGCCGCGGCCATTGCCGGAGAAACTTCCCTCCTCCCATAACCCAGCCAAATATTGCTCGTTTCACCAACAGCACGGTCATGACACCGACCAGTGCTTCCGATTACGTCATGAGATTCAGGATCTCATTGATAATAGGGTGATCGTGCCTCCAGAGAAACCCAATGTCACAACCAACCCTCTCCCACCACACAACCAAGCTCCACTCCCCAAACGCATCAACTTTATCCAGACCGGGGTTACGACATACGACCCCAGCATATACATCACTTCTTCCCATCTACCTAAGCCAGAGGTGTTACTTCTTGACAACATAGACTTATGCATGTTGGACATCTCCCGAGCCCAACCCAAACCAATAGTGGTGATCATTGAAGGTGGAACAAGGATGATTTCGGAAGAAAATAGGGCTGTTGGTTCAGAATCAGAGAAATCTGGGAGTTTTGTTGAGGAGGTACATAATCCGAGTGATTACATTGTGTCAGCAGGTCAAGCTGGGCCGAATCTAGAATTACCGACAGGGGGAGAAATTTGTGTACTACGAGGGGATGAATCTGATCAGAGGATAGACGACTTAGCAGCTTTGGAAGAGAACATGGCCAACCTTCAGTTTTTCAAAAGACAAGACTCAGCAGTCAACTGGTTTGGTTTTAATGAGTTAACAGAGGTTATGGGGTGGCTTGATGACCAACCAAATGTTGTTGAGGAATCTCAGCCGGGACAGGGCTTGTTAGGGACAAGGACACCAGTTGTGGCCAGAAGGGCCGAGGACAGAGAGTGTAAGTGCAAAGAACTTCGCTCGGGACCTGGACATTCTGGATATAGGAAATATCGAACAGCAGGTTGTGCTAACGCAGCTGGAACAGGAAGGGATCGAAGATTCCGAGAGAATCAGAAAAGCTAAAGCCCCTGTGGGGACTGAAAGTACTGTGTGCACAAGAACAGAGGGTGTTGTGAGCACATGGACAAAAGATACTGTGAGTACAAGGACAGTCATACCAGAGCCGGACAGGTGTCTGTCGGCTGCCGAGGGAATGTGGTGGGAAGACGATGATCTATGTCTTGCCCACACGGATGAGGACTAGGGGAACAATCAACCGGATGATACCTGGTATATCGGCGAAGTTAACCATATGACTAGGAGCGGGTGGTATTTCAATCCCCCACACCTAGATCAGCCAGAGGCGTCCAGGAAGGACAAGGAGACAGATAAACAGAAAGAGAAACAACTCGAAGAAAAGGCTGTGTTGAAACAATTGAAAAAGATACAAGCAGACATCTCCATCTGGGGACTGCTTATGGCTTCTCGAGTACATAGACAGGCCATCCTTTCAGCCATGGACAAGGCCAACTCTCGATAGACACCACACCGGAGCAACTAGTTGGATTGGTTTTTCTGGGAGGAGGTTCCCCGACGTTGACCTTTTCTGACAAACAACTACCGCCTGAGGGCGCAAATCACAACAAACCTCTCTACATCTCTGTGGAATGTAGAGGCAAGTGGGTACCGGTGGTTCTTGTCAACATGGGATCCGCTATTAATGTGTGCCCGTCGAAGACGGCATATGCAATTGGGTTGAAGCCCACGGACTTTGTGCCAACTGCCCAGGTGATTCGGGCGTATGATAACACAAGCAGGGAGGTGATGGGGACTGTCAAAATTCAGACCCAGGTTGGTCCAGGACAACACGAGATCGATTTCCATATCTTGGACGTTCCCGCAACCTTTAACCTACTTTTAGGGCTACCGTGGTTGCACCAGGTAAAGGCAGTTTCTTCCACCTTGCACCAGATGTTGAAATACCCTCACGGGTAGGGGGTGGCTATAGTTTTTGAAAATTCATCAATCCATCCGCCACCGGAGGTGTCTACACCAGTCTTGGAAATTGAGCACGGCACGGAGGATGTATTCTTATCGGGGTTTACTCTGGCTGATGCTCGAGTCGTGTAAAACATCTTGGTTGTTGATGAGGGGGTGTATGTCAGGGCACAATCAATATACCTCATGAACAAGCTTCAACACATGGCTGGAAGAGCAAGAGCGAAGAAGGCGGGGAAGCCATATGAGTTAATGCACCGACCCATTCAGGGTACCCTTAACGGACGGTTCGTTCGGGAGAGGGAGGATTTTCCATTCTGCGGCTTCCCAGAGCCATGGTTGAATGCGGAGAAGAAGCGCATGCCAGGCTTTGAGATCTTCTTCGACCTGCAGTTATCCGGGGATGATATTGCCGAGGAGCAGACAGACCTATCAGCTGAGGTTGAGCAGTGTAAAAATGTAGATTCTGAGAGCACCGAATTTGAAATGGGGATAGCATTGGCTTGTCTACTTTCAGATCCTCCGATTGTATAAAAGTGCTTGGGGGATAACTTCTCGGTGTCCATGATCGGTAATGAAACGGTTGCGGGCCTACCATCAAACATTTTGGATGCATCCATCGTACCCTCTCTCATCTGGCAGTACGATGAGGGATTTTTATCAAGTAGCACCGGGTCAGGTAGTGAGCCGGAATCTGATTCCACCGAATCTGTTGAGTCGGAATCAGGTTCCAGCTTGTCTAGTCTGAGTCTGGTAATCCTGGGGGTGATAACCCGGATACCACAGTCCTGTCCAGGTCGTCTTTTTCTTTCTCTTTTGAGTCTGTTGTAACAGAGGAATCGGACGAATTGGATATGCTTAATGAGAATGGAATAGCTGTGGTTTCTGAGTACTTTTCTGTGCCTTTGATTTATTGTATTACTCAGAACTTTCAAAATTTTGATGAAAACAACGAGGAAGAAATTCCTCTGATTTTACAACGTCTAATTGATCAAGAGCAGCAGAGATTTGTTAAACCCTTGGTTGACAAAATCACTACAGTTAATGTGGGTACTAAGAAGGACCTGCGGCTGGTCCATATCGGGTCCACGTTGTCTTCAGAGGAACGCGAGCGCTTAGTCGCTTTATTAAAAGATTTCAAAGATGTTTTCGCGTGGTCCTACGAAGACATGCCTCGAATCGATCCTGAGATTGTACAGCACCGGATCCCTCTTGACCCAAAGGCCCGATCCGTTAAACAGAAACTCAGAAGGATCCGCTCGAACTGGGCCCTCAAGATTAAAGAAGAGGTCACCAAGCAAATTGATGAAGGGTTCCTGCTGGTATCCGAATACCCAACTTGGTTGGCCAACATTGTTTCGATATCGAAGAAGGATGGTAAGATCCAAGTATGTGTGGATTTCAGGGATTTGAACAGAGCCAGTCCGAAGGACGACTTTCCCTTACCGCATATTGATGAGCTAGTGGACTTCACAGCGGGGCATGATTTGCTTTCGTTCATGGATGGATTCTCGGGCTATAATCAGATAGTAATGGCACCTGAAGACCGAGAGATGACTGCTTTCACCACCCCGTGGGGGACTTACTGTTACAGGGTGATGCCATTTGGGTTGAAGAACGCTGGAGCTACATATCAACGTGCCACGACCACAATATTGCACGACATGATCCACAAAGAGGTTGAGGTGTATGTGGACGACATGATTGTCAAGTCCAAAGAAAGAGAGGGCCACTACACTGCCTTGCAAAAGTTCTTCCAAAGGATCAGAGAATTTTAGTTGCGGCTGAATCCTCAGAAGTGTACTTTCGGTGTTACAGCAAGGAAAATGCTGGGGTTTCTAATTACACAGAGAGGTATCGAAGTCGACCCTTCTAAAATCAAGGCCATCTTACAAATGCCACCACCAAGGACTGAAAAGGAGATGCGAGGCTTTCTGGGTAAAGTGCAATTCATGAGACGGTTTATCTCAAAATTAACCTTGACTTGTGAACCACTTTTTGGTCTCCTGAAGAAAGGAAAGAAGTTCCAATGGGACGGCCGATGCCAAGCTACTTTTGAACAGATCAAAGAATACTTACAGAACCCACCCGTGTTGTCACCGCCCGAGCCGGGGAAACCGTTGATTTTGTATCTTTTAGTAACTGAGGCTACAATGGGCTGCATGCTTGCGCAAGAGTCTGAGGACAAGGTGGAGAGGGCTATCTACTAGCGGAACAAGAAAATGCTGGAGTATGAAACCCGCTAAGCACCGTTGGAAAAGGCTTGCTTAGCCTTGGTATGGGTTACCAGGAAGTTGCAACACTACCTGTTAGCTCACTCTGTAATGTTGGTTTCAAGATTAGATCCCATCAAATATCTCTTCAAGAAACCAGCACTTACAGGTAGGCTAGCTCGTTGGTTGCTTTTGCTTTCTGAATTCGACCTGAAATACGTAACACGCAAGTCAGTCAAGGGAAGAGCGGTAGTGAAGTTCTTAGCCGATCATCCAGTGGAAGGAGGTGAAGCAGTTGAGTACTTATTCCCAGATGAGGCCATTTTGCATATCAAAGACGAAACTTGGACGATGTACTTTGACGGAGTGTCAAACCAATACGGGTATGGGGTAGTGTAGACACCCCATTTTTGACCGTCCTCAAGACTTGGACGTCACCATTTGAACACCCGGTGATCATCCATGTTTGTGTTCGTTTGGAGTTCCCGGAGGTCTCGGCTCGCGTGCCCTGCCTCAGAATCTCCGAACTCAACCGTTTAGTGTCTGGTTTTGCACCAAACACTTACATCTTGCCTTTGAGAGGCAGGGAATGCCTTGTGAGGCATCCCCACAGACCACCGGCAGTGGCTGGAGGCCACCGGCTGGTCTTTTTCTGCCATCGACACTTTTGTTTGCCGGTCGGCATAGTTTGTTGCCGGTCGGCACTGTTTTTTGCCGAAATAGCATTTTTGGGCAGCCGACCACTGTTCATCCACTTTATGGAGATATTTTGTGCCAGCTGTGATAGCTGGCACCAACTCTTCTCCCCTCCATACACGTGTATGGAGGGATTTCCCTCTAGCCAAGCTTGTTGTATAAGCTTTGCAAGAGGGAGTCCTATAAGAGAGGGGCTTTCCTCTTGGTTCTAGGTTAGAAAAACAGAAGCAAAAACCAGCCCTTAGCAATATAGATACATATTATCTCTATACCTCCCCCTCTCTCCTCCTTTGTGTGTGTTTTTTAGCTCAAAAGGTGTGTTTTACCTTACTTTTGCACCATTACACACACCATTACACCTTACTCCGAGATTGAGGGACTTGGAGGAGTTGTTTCTTGAGTTTTGGACTGGTTTTGATCCAAAGAAGGAGGCTAGACCATTTGTTCTTCAAGGGTTCTTCAAGGGTGAGCATCTTCCTTTTTATTCCCCAAACTTGCATTGGTTTTCTACCTATTTTGTTTACTGTTTTAGCTCTTGTGTATAACATGAAAAAGGCTTAAATTTTCCTGCTCTAGCACTTTCATTAAGGTCATTTTGTGGTTTGAGTGCAAACTCACCCTCATAGGCCTTGTTTGGTCTATTTTGGTGCCTCTTTGATAAGGTTTTGTTCACTTCAGCATTTTGATCTTTTCATCACTAAAAATCAGTGTATTTTAGTGTCAAAAAAGTTGGTTTGAAGTCTTGCATAGGGGAGGGACACCCCTCTCCCTTTATGGTTTTGTTTCCTTGCTTTTTGGGCTCAAAAGGATAGCATGTGTGCTTGTTGTTTCTTGGCTTCATTTCAGTATTTTTTTAGGCATCTTAGGTCATATATAACCTCTGTTTTTGGTCGGATTTGGGCTTCCTTGTATGCTTGTAATACTTGCTTTGTATTGCTCCATCTTGCTTAGAAATACATCTCATGATTAAGCCATGATTCTTGTGAGAGTTGGTTTAGTTCCATGAAGTTCTTAGTGATGTTTTTCCATGCTTAAGGTTTATTGGTTATCCATTTAGTCATGCTTGACATGTTTGTTAGGGTTGCTTTGTATTTTAGCTTAAAAGCTTTGAGCATGTTGACCTCTAACATGTATGTTTGTGATTATCCTCATGATTTAACATCATTTAAGGACCACATTTTAGTCCAAGAATCATGCTTGTATGTGTGCATGCATGGCCTCTTTCATACCTTGAGGGTGTGTCCTCTTATGCCTAGGAGTGAGCCTTAGCGCATTCGTTTCATGGGGGATACTTTAGTTGCCATATTAGGAGTTTTTGGGGTCCTATTTTGCATGCAAAAACTCTGTTTTTACTTGCTTTGATCATGCCATGAGAGGTCATGTTAGTAGGGGGGAGTTGTCTCCTTTTGTGCCTTAACTTTGGGACCATGAGCTTACTTGTTAACATGAGTTGATTGTTCATCATTTTGAGCACTTTTGGCCACTGTTTTGAGAAGGGTGAGGGCCTGCCCCTTTACCATTTTAAGCCCTCTTGCATGCTTGCTCCATGTTTGTTGCGTGATTGCTCCATTAAGCCTTGTAGCACATCAATCCCATGGTCAATTTGGTCCATGTTTGCATCATTTTTGTACCTTGTATGCTTAGCATTGTACATTTGTCATGTTGGTTGCATAATGCTTGTTGTGCTTTATATCTTGGTGGCATGATACATTTGAGCCTTGTTGAGCATTACATGCATTGCATTTACTTGGTTTGGGGTGTCAAACTAAGTTTGGGAATCAAGGACCATTCATACTTCAAGTGATGCAATGTGCCTCGATTCCCGGTCATCGGGACCTTTGACTCCAACTTGATAAGGCCTCGGTTTTCATGTTGTTTGTTGCATACATCCTCACATTAAGTGGCAAATTTCATCCCTTGAGTCATCATGCACCATTGATGGCTCAAAGGTCGAAGGTCATGCTTCTTTGAGTTCAAAATATGATAAGAAGTAGGACCATGCTTACATGTGTCCAAGAACTCCATACCATGCACTGTCTGTTCTCTGTTTGCTGTCAAATTGTCTTCTGCAGGAAGTTTCTGCCGACCGGCAGAATTTAGTGCCGACCGGCACTATCTGGAGTGCCGATGAATCCAATAAAGTGCCGATGGTAATTGAGAAGTGCCGGTGGTAATTCTGTCTGGCCGGTGGTGCTCTGCTGGATGCAGGGAACTTGCTCCAGTGCTTTGGCAATTTTTAGAAAGACGAGGCAGTACAAACAGAGGAGGCAGGGGTACGGTACGGGTTTTTCGGGCGAGCCAAGTTCCGAGCATGCATCATCTGTGCACCCCGAGGCAGAGGCTGTGGCCACCCTCTTCTTTCTTTTGCTTCCTTTCTTTTAATTAATTAGGAAACTTTGTAATATTTTCGTTTGTTCATTATTTTGGGACTGTAATATTAATTCGAACCCTCTGAGTGAGGGCAAACGTGTAATAAGTGTGGGTGAGTGTGTGTATGTCTTCCAATCCCCATTTCTTTCTTCCCTTTTATTTACCTACTTATGATGGTAGATTAGGGCATTTTTGAAATTAGCATACCTTATGATATGCATGCGTGCATTCATGCATTTGTTGACATGCACCAGGCTCGGTACATCATACTAACCGCATTCGTATTTTCAAATTTCAAAATTGAATACATGAATCAATTGGTTGCATATCATATGCCAATATTTAGGTTAACCGAGCCTAACTAAAATTGCATCTTGTATGTGTTGCATTAGGCAAAATAACATGAACTAGGACATGCACAATTGCTAACTAGTTTATTGTTTTGGCACGGAGTATAATGTAAGTGGTTATGCTTTAGCATCCAGCATGCGTGTGAATGATTGCCATAATAGTATGCTTGCCATGCGGCTAAGTGTTTACATGAGATAAATTGCTTAAATGCCTGTGGGTGGAGGTCAAATTGCTTAAATTGGGATAATGCGTTAAAACTATATTTGTTTTAAGCCCACTAGATAGTGGTAAAACCGTCTTTTCCAAAAACCCACTTGAGGGTGGCAAAATCTGCATTTTAGCCTACTTGCGAGTAGCAAACCATTTTCAAAACGAACATGGAATGTTTTGTTCCAATTTGGGCAATTTGGTCTATACTTGTTTGCTGTGCACATAACATAGTAATTCTAGGCTAATAATTGGAATAAGAACACATAACGTTTTCAAAACTGGATATCACGGTTAGTAGAGGCCGGTCTTCGGACCGGGCGAAAGGGGGTGCTCATAGCTGACCTTCCCCGATCGTACCCAAGCTCCCGAGCCGAGACAACTCCGGTGATGACGGACATGTGGCCTTCGGCACCGAGTCAGGGTTTCCTAAATTTCCCATTTTAAAAATATTTAGGTGGCGACTCTGTATCTGGCAAAGCAGTCCATGTTCGGCATTACTTTTTCAAAAATCCATTTCTCAAAACGATTTGCCAGATTTGGACTCTTTGGTTCAGATTAAGAACCGTGACACAAATCGAGTCCGAACTGTGGTAACCCCAAATGAACAGAACGGGACTAACCCTCCCGGGGTGTTCGGGGGACGTCCACAGTTTCTGGCGACTCTGCTGGGGAAATTTAGAGAGCTTGACTCGAACTTGTGATATCCTGTTTTGATCTCATTTATGTGTTTCTTTGCATTGCATGTGCATTGGTGCGCCTAGGAACACAGTGTTTGCCATCTGCCATTCCTGAACGGTTTGCCGGAGGCTTGCCTTGTCAAGGCATGTCCATAAGGCTGACCGGCTATGGGCTCTGACAGCATGAGAACACAAACCCCGGTTTACCGGGGCACCCTTTTTGACCATTCGACCTAGTGCATATTCGGAACCATAGTGACCATTCCAAGCTTGGACAGGTTGCTTACCCGATGCTAAGTTGTTTGAAACCGCTGTGTGCGTAGTGAAACCCTAGCTCCTGACAAAATAGGACAGGGAAACCCTACCCCAACATAGGGGTGTTTTGGCTCTCTTTACTTGCTATGTGCTGTTAGAATGTATTTCTGCAGGGAAATGAACACACCAGTTTGTAAGTCTGGGCATCAGGCCTGAGGGCGTCAGTATCAGCTTTAAGAGAATCAGTTATCTGCAGGTATCAGGGTTCAGTATTGGGAATAGAGATTTTGAGAACAGTGATCAGTATCAAGGAACAGTGTGTTTGGCTTATCGACTATGTGTTTTGAATATCCAACTATATATTATTTGTTTATTTTATGCCGTTGTGCTGTCCAGTTGTTGGTTTATTTATTGCTTTATTTATCTTTTTGCTAGGTAGTTTAGCATCATTGCGTCCAACCCAGTAGACATTCCCCAAGCACTCTGGATCAGAGGTCGCCGGCTCCATCGATCTGAGGATCTGATAGAAGGACAACCAGTGTACCATTCTCTACCCCCGGTTACTAAACGGAAAGCAACTAAGCAGAGGACACCAGTTCAACAATCAGTACAGAGGGCTTTGTCTACCCCACTTGTGTATAGTAGGGATCAGGATCCCGTTTCACCCACAGAGAGGGAACGCATACCAGCAATTCAACCAGAGCAGAACAGTATGGCTAGCTTAGAGGAGATGGTGCGCCAACTTCAGGAAAGCATGAAAATGATGCAGCAAGATGCTGCCCGACAGGCAGAATTTGCCAGGCAACAGGCTACAGTTATGAGTGAGCAAGTGGATTTAATTGGGAGATTGCAACAGCAAACTGGGGCATCACCTTCGCAGCAAATCCCTCCTCCATTAAGGGTTCCAATACCCGAAGAGACACCAAACGTCCGGAATGTCCAAGAAGATACAGACATCCCAACGGGGCAGGCTCCACCCCCGATTCCGCCTCAACAATCCAAGGCACCCACTCCCATTAATGTATCGGATTCTCCCTTTGAGTCTGAGGTAGACCCCATGACGTTAAAAATGCACAAGCTTGAAAAGCTATTCAAGAAATCTCAAGGTGCGAAGTCCATTCCGGACATTGGAGATGGATACATCGACACAGTTGTGACGCTGCCAGATCGGTTTAAGATGCCCCAAATCGATCGTTTTGACGGATCTGAGGATCCCATGGTACACCTGCGACTGTTTTCAGACGTCCTAAGGCCAATGGGCCTCACCAGATTACAGAAGCTGTCTTTATTCGGCCGTACCCTGTCGGGTGTAGCGTCCGCGTGGTACGCCAAGTTGGAGGATGACGTCAAGAGAAGTTGGGACGAGATGGCTGAGGCCTTCATCCTGCAATACTCATATAACACACAAATCGAGATCACGACCCGAGATCTCGAGACAACGAGACAAGAACCCAAGGAGAGTTTCTCAGAATTTGTAACCAGATGGCGAGCTAAGGCTTCGATGATGACCTTAAGACCCACGGACAAAGACCAGATTCGGATGATTGTGCGCAATCTCCAGCCGAGGCTAATGCAAAAGATGATTGTAGTCCCCTTTCCTACCTTTGCTGATCTGCATGAAATGGGGGTGCAGATCGAGGACGCCTTGAGACAAGGTTGGATTGATAATGATCGGGAGCAACCCCGCAGAAATTTCAACCGTAATGCTAACGTAGGCCCGAGCGGCGCTGCGACTACAAGGACCTCCGAAGTGAGTATGGTCACCACTAACCCTTCCCCAAGAAATACGGCAGCCACGCCATTCTCCGGTGCGTCCGGAAGCAACTCACAAACAGCCAAATACCCTCCCAGAAACACCAGAACTTTCGCTCCACTTTATATGCCCCTGTCTAAAGCTTTGGGGGTTTTGATCAGAAAAGGGCATCTGAAGCCCCTAGAGCCGCGGCCCTTACCCGACAGACTACCCGCCACCCACAACCCAGCCAAATATTATGCGTTCCACCAGCAGCACGGTCATGACACCGACCTATGCTTTCGTTTACGTCATGAAATTCAAGATCTCATTGATAATGGGGTGATTTTACCTCCTGAGAAACCCAATGTTACCACAAATCCTCTCCCCACACATAACCAAGTTCCACCACCCAAAAGAATCAACTTCATCTACACTGGGGTCGCATCCTACGATCCTAGTATCTACATCACACCCTCCTACCTGCCTAAACCTAAAGTTTTCCTCCCTGATTGCACCGATTTGTGCATGATGGACGTCTCCATAACCCAACCCAAGCCAGTGGTGGTGACCATCGAGAACAGGAAAGAGGTTGTCAAACCGAAGTCTGCGGAGTCTGAGAATGATGTTGGGAATGCTTACAGTCCGAGTGACTACATTTCACCAGTGCGCCAGAATAGACCAAATGTCAGATTTCCAATCGAAGAAGAGCTGTGTGTAATTAGAGGGAACAGTCCAAGACAGGGAACGGATGATTTGGCAGCGATGGAAGGGGATTTTGTCAAGTTCCAATTTCACGATGACCAAGACTCAGCCATCAACTGGTTCGATTATGAAGAGTCAGCAGAAGCCACGGGGTGGTTAGACGATCAGCCGGATGTAATAGGGGAGTTCCAGTCAGAACAAGGCCCGGCAGGGGCAGGAATGTCAACAACGGCTGGGAGTGTCGAAGAGCAGAATGCATCGCCGGAGAGCGCCGGTGTCGAGAGTTTCGCTCGGGAATGGAGCATTTTGAGTACAGGGATTAGTGAACAACCTACTGCATTGACACAGTTAGAACAAGAAAGATTCGAGGATTCTGAGAGGATCAGGAAAGCAAAAGGCCACGTGGGGGTCGAAACCGCCACAAGTACGGAAACGAAGGATGCTGCGGGCATAGGGATAAAAGGTACTACAAGTATCGAGACAGTTGTGCCAGAACCAGACAGATGCCTGTCAGCTGCAGATGGTATGTGGTGGGAAGACGACGATCTATGTCTTGCCCACACAGACGAGGATTGGAAAGGTAACCAACCAGATGATACCTGGTATATCGGCGAAGTCGATCACATGACTAGGAGTGGACGGTATTTCAAGCCTCCACACCTAGATCAACCAGAGGCGTCTGGAAAAGATAATGAAGCAGAAAAACAAAAGGAGAAGCAACTCGAAGATGAGGCCGTATTGAGACAATTGAAAAAGATACAAGCAGACATCTCCATCTGGGGACTGCTTATGGCTTCTCGAGTACATAGGCAGGCTGTCCTGTCAGCCATGGATAAGGCCAAACTTTCCATAGATACCACGCCCGAACAGCTGGTGGGCTTAGTCTTTTCGGGAGGAAGTTCCCCAGCATTGAGTTTTTCTGACAAAGAGCTGCCACCCGAGGGTGTGAACCATAACAAACCGCTCTACATCTCTGTCAAGTGCAGAGATAAATGGATACCTGTGGTACTTGTCGACACGGGGTCCGCCATCAACGTCTGCCCGGCAAGGACAGCTTATGCGATTGGTTTGAAAGTCGCGGATTTTGTGCCAACGGCCCAGGTGATTCGGGCATATGACAACACAAGCCGGGAAGTAATGCGGACAGTTAAGATTCAAACAAAGGTTGGGCCAGGACAGCACGAGATAGATTTCCACGTCTTGGAGGTTCCTACAACGTTCAATTTGCTTTTGGGGCGGCCATGGCTGCATCAGGTAAAGGCGGTCTCCTCTACCTTACATCAAGTGGTGAAATACCCCTATGGGAAGGGAGTAGCCATTGTTTTTGGAAACTCATCAATTCATCCACCACCAGAGGTATCTACGCCTGTTCTAGAAATTGAGCACGGTATAGAAGATGTGTTCATATCAGGTTTTACCTTGGCCGAGGCTCGGGTCGTACAGAACATCATGGCAGCTAACGAAGGGGTGTATGTCAGTGCCCAAGCAGTCTATCTCATGAACAAACTCCAGCACATCCCCGGGATGGGATTAGGCAAGAGCGGTAGGAAAGGCGCCGCAACATCGGCCGAAGTGCCACATAACCCCCATACCTTTGGTTTGGGCTACCTACCCACCAAAGAGGATTGGATAAGGAAAGGAAAGGAAATGGCCGGAAGGGCCAGGGCGAAACAGATGGGAAAGCCCTTTGACTTAATGCACCAGCCCATTCGGGGACCCTGAACGGACGTTTCGTCCGGGAAGGGGAGGACTTTCCGTTCTGTGGCTTCCCCGAGCCGTGGCTCAACGCGGAGAAGAAGCGCGTGCCGGGGTTTGAGATCTTCTTTGATTTACAGTTACCTGAGGATGACATCGCCGAAGGGCAGGCAGATCTATCGGCTGAGGCTGAGCAAAGTAAGGAAGTACAGTCTGAGGACGCTGAAAATGAAATGGGGGCAGCGCTGGCGTGTCTGCTTTCAGATCCTCCGATCGAACAGAGGTGCTTGGGGGATAGCTCCTCGGTATGTGTGATTGGGAATGAAGCGGCTGCGGGCCTACCATCAGCCATTTTGGATGCATCCATCGCACCTTCTCTCATCTGGCAATATGAAGAAGGCTTTCTATCAAGCAGCACCGGGTCAGGTAGTGAGCCGGAATCTGATTCTACCGAATCTTGTACGTCGGAATCAGATTCCAGCTCAACTGAGTCTGGGTCCGGTATTCCCGGGGGTGATAACCCGGATGCCACAGTCCTGTCTAGGTCTTCTTTTTCATTTTCTTTTGAGTCTGTTGTAACAGAGGAATCCGACGGCTCGGAAGTATTTAATGAGAACGACGTGGATGTGGTTTCGGAGTATTTTTCTGTGCCTTTGATTTATTGCTTAAATCAGGATTTTCAAAATTTTGATAAAAACGACGAGGAAGAAATTCCTCCGGTTTTGCAACGGTTAATTGATCAAGAGCAGGAAAGATTTGTTAAACCTTTAATGGATGAAATCACTATTGTGAATGTTGGTACTGAGAAGGATCCGCGGCTGGTCCAGATCGGGTCCACGTTGTCTTCTGAGGAACGCGAGCGCTTAGCCGCTTTGTTAAAAGATTTCAAAGATGTTTTCATGTGGTCCTACGAAGACATGCCTGGAATCGATCCTGAGATTGTACAGCACCGGATCCCTCTTGATCCCGAGGCCCGACCTGTCAAACAGAAGCTCAGAAGGATCCGCCCTGATCGGGCCATTAAGATCAAGGAAGAGGTCACCAAGAAAATTGATGCAGGCTTCCTGCTGGTGTCTGAGTACCCGACTTGGTTGGCCAACATTGTTCCGGTGCCGAAGAAGGATGGCAGAATTTGGGTTTGTGTAGACTTCAGAGATTTGAATAGGGCCAGTCCGAAAGACGACTTTCCCTTGCCACACATTGATGAACTGATAGATTTCACGGCAGGACACGCCTTACTTTCGTTTATGGATGGTTTCTCAGGCTATAATCAGATAGTAATGGCGCCCGAAGACCGGGAAAAGACTGCATTCACTACCCCGTGGGGTACATATTGCTATCGAGTAATGCCATTTGGGCTGAAAAACGCGGGAGCTACCTATCAACGGGCAGCAACTACAATATTGCATGATATGATCCATAAAGAGGTCGAGTTGTATGTGGACGACATGATTGTCAAGTCCAAAGAAAGAGAGGGCCACTACACCGCCTTACAAAAGTTTTTTCAAAGGATCAGAGAATTTCGGCTACGGCTGAATCCCCAGAAGTGTACTTTTGGTGTTACAGCAGGAAAGATGCTAGGGTTTCTGATAACGCAAAGGGGCATCAAGGTCGACCCTTCCAAAATCAAGGCCATCTTAGAAATGCCACCACCGAGGACTGAAAAGGAGGTGCGAGGCTTTCTAGGTAAAGTGCAATTCATAAGGCGGTTTATCTCTAAATTAACCTTGACTTGTGAACCACTTTTTGGCCTCCTGAAGAAAGGAAAGAAATTCCAATGGGACGGCCGATGTCAAGCAGCTTTTGAACAGATCAAAGAGTATCTACAGAACCCACCTGTATTGTCACCGCCAGAACCGGGGAGACCGTTGATATTGTATCTTTCGGTAACTGAGACCACCATGGGCTGCATGCTCGCACAAGAGTCAGAAGACAAAGTGGAAAGGGCTATCTACTATCTGAGCAAGAAGATGCTGGATTACGAGACCCGCTTTACACCACTGGAGAAGGCTTGTTTGGCCTTGGTATGGGCTACTAGGAAGCTGCGGCACTACCTGTTAGCTCACTCTGTAATGTTGGTTTCACGTTTGGATCCCATCAAATATCTTTTCGAGAAACCAGCACTTACGGGTAGGCTAGCTCGTTGGTTGCTATTGCTTTCCGAATTTGACTTGAAGTATGTAACACGCAAGTCGGTGAAAGGGAGAGCGGTAGCGGAGTTCCTTGCCGACCACCCGGTTGAGGGGGATGAAGCGGTTGAGTACCTATTCCCAGATGAAGCAATTCTGCATATCGAGGATGAAACTTGGACGATGTACTTTGACGGAGCGTCAAACCAGTATGGGTACGGGATAGGGGTGTTGCTGATAGCGCCTGACGATTCCCGTATCCCTTTAGCATTCAAGCTCCAGTTCAGAGTCTCGAACAATGAGGCAGAGTATGAGGCGTGTATTGCTGGTCTGGAAGCAGCCCTAGAGCTAGGGGTAAGACGGTTGGACGTCATTGGGGACTCGAATCTTGTTGTGTCTCAAGCAAAAGGAGACTGGAAGGTCAAGGAGGAAAGGATGATAATTTACCACCAAACCTTGGATTTGTTAATTCCTCGGTTCGAGAAACTAAATTTCACCCACCTCGTAAGAGAGAACAACAGGTTTGCAGATTCGTTAGCAACTCTATCTTCCATGATAGACATCCCGTCGGGAGTCCGGATGCGTCCAGTCATCATTGATCAGAAGTTTACGCCAGCATACGAGTCAATTTCCGCCATAGATGAAGCCCAAGACGGCAACCCCTGGTATTACGATATTTGGAACTTCTTGGAAAAGGAGACGTATCCCCTAGGGGCAAGCGCCAAGGATAAAAGGGCCATTAGAAGAATGGTTGTTCAGTTCATCATCTGCGGAGGTAAGCTGTACAAAAGGGGTCATCTGGGAATGCATAAGCTCTGTGTAGAAGCTGAAGAGTCGAAGCGCCTAATGGAGGCCATCCACGGAGGGGAGTGCGGTACACACATGAATGGAGTAATGTTGGCCAGAAAGATCCTTCGACAGGGCTATTACTGGTCGACCATGGAAGAGGATTGTATCGGCTTTGTTCGGCGATGCCACAAATGCCAGATCCATGCAAACCGTATGAATATCCCACCATCCAAGTTGTACAACATGACTTCCCCGTGGCCGTTTTCCGTGTGGGGGATCGATGTGATCGGAGCTGTTACCCCGAAGGGGTCGAACGGGCATGAGTATATCCTGGTAGCGATAGATTATTTCACAAAGTGGGTCGAGGCCCAATCATACGCGGTGTTGAAAGCGTCGCACGTCGCAAAGTTCATCAGAAACAACATCATTTGTCGCTACGGGGTGCCAAATGAGATCATCTCGGATAATGGATCCCACTTTAAGAAAGAAGTGGTCGACTTGTTGGAAAAGTATAACGTGGCTTTTCATAAGTCATCTACGTATCGGCCGCAAACCAATGGAGCAGTTGAGGCCGCCAACAAGAACATCAAGCATATACTGCGGAAAATGGTGGAGACCTATCGAGATTAGCCAGATAAGTTGCCGTTTGCTCTGTGGGGCTACAGAACTTCGATTAGAACTTCTACCGGAGCAACTCCGTATTCGTTAGTTTATGGAATGGAGGCTGTTCTACCCATTGAAATTGAAGTTCCGTCTTTACGGGTATTGGCCGAGTGTCAGATAGCTGAGGCAGATTGGCAGCAGAGCAGGTTCGAGGAACTTATGCTCTTTGACGAAAGAAGACTGAAAGCACTGTACCACGTTCAGAGTTATCAGCGCAGGATTGCTCGGGCTTTTAACAAGAAGGTTAAGTCCAGAAATCTAAAAGAAGGGGATTTGGTACTCAAAGACAACCGAGCTCCCATCCATGACCCGAGGGGCAATTTCAGACCCAATTGGACTAGTCCCTACATCATCAAAGCTATCTGGTCAGGCGGAGCTGTGGTTCTGATGGACTTAGATGGCTTAGAATTCTCTCAACCGATCAATATGGACAAGTTGAAGAAATACTATCCTTGAGAGGCTCGCTAGGCCGAAAACCCGAAAGGGCGACCTAGGCAAAAGTTAGAGCACAAAAAATTAGAAAATATAAAAACTGAGCTCGCAAGGCTGAAAACCCGCAAAGGGCGGCCTTGGCAAAAGTTAGAGCGCAAAAGGAGAGTGAAAATACTCGAGCGAACCCAAGCCGGAACTACGTAAGGCTTGATTCCCATGTTTGGGATACGTAGGCAGCTTCATCTTGAAGTTCAGCCATAACACTTCCCCGATCAACTTTGTCCATTTGATCATCTCAGCCATCTTTGTTCATCAGCATTCGTTGGAATCTCCGGTGCAGTGCCACTCAGACTAGGGGCAACTTTCCGTTGCTATGCAGTGCTGCGGCGCTCTTCAGACTAGGGGCAACTTTCCAGTTGCAGGAATCTGGGGTTGTGCATCTCGAGTGACAGATCTCAGGCGTGTCCAGTTCTAATCCACATCAAAAATATCTTTGAAAAGTTTTAATATAAGCTGATTTTGTTCAAATAATCTTTTTACAACTTTGACCATTTTCGGACCAAGGTGGAAAATTTTCAGTGCCACAACTTTCAATTTCTTTGATTTCAAAACAGAGTTCTCCTGCTCTTACATATAATTGAAGTTGCTTTTTATTACATTCATGAAAGAAAACTTGAAAATACTAATAAAGCAATAAATCTAGGGCATGGTCAAGTCAGGTGTTCCTGCGCCCCCTCCCAGAGCTGGTCGAAGCCTCTGATGCCAAGCTGGGCCCGATCTGTGCTTCTTCATTGAGCCAATCTATGCACTCATCAGACAAAGTGCAACTAAAAGTAGGAGCGGGGGCCAGGAGTTCTCTCATCCTCCACGCAGTGGCCTGCTAAGCAAGCTGCGCGCCTCGGGCTGGAAATGCAGCAGGATACTCTATCCCCTCTGGCGGGCAAGTCTGATCATGGCCAAATTAACGTCGAATCCGAAATGGGAAATAGAATACACAATGAGTGAGACCAACCAGTTGAATCCCAGTCTGCCGAGGCATATTGTAACTCATTGCCGGAAGGTTCAACCAAGGGCACCGCCAAGCAATACGGTCTGCGGACAAGTGGCACATCCAAGCGAACCACCATTCCTCATCCAAGGCATTGACTAGACGATGCCGGAAGAAGTATCCGTGAGCTGAATATGCGGGGCAGGAGTCCACAATCTGCAGTTTATTCATCAGCCACACCTGGGGAGGGATTGAAAAATGAGAGAATGAAGAATAGAGAGGTGTAAGTTGAGAGAAATGTGAGGAAAAGGGTTTTGAGAGAAAATCCGAGCTCGAGGGCCGAGTGATGTGAGCAATACAGAAATGTGAGATCGGGTGGGAAACATTACCTGTAGTAGTAGTGGACTCCCCACCAATCTGCACGTCTCATGACGGTGAAAAGCGTCTAAGCCCATTAGCGTCTCGGCCAGAGTCATCGCAATGCAGCTCTTGCCCTCCTTCAAGCCTTGGGCGACCTCAATCAGCCGGACACTAGCCCCTCCAGAGCCTGAGACGAATAGAAAATGGAATAGCATGCACAAGCAGAGGGCATGGCGCCGGAAGCCTTGCCAGTGATGGTTGTTGCGATCACCAGCATCGGAAAACCGATCCGTCAAACTCGGAATGTCCAGCATCCCGTCACAAATCAGAGACCGAGCGTCACGCATGCTGAGTCCACACATTCGCCCTAAGGATTGGGCATGACCAAAATTAAGTTGGGGCAGGAGCTCCTCGTTGCGCTCGGACTCCATTAGAGCTCGGAAATCTTCGAAGGTAGGACACATCTCTTGCCCGGCGAAGCTAAAGACATGTGTCGCCGGATTCCAAAACCTTGCCGCGGCATGAAGAAACGGGAGATGCAACGGGGTACGACCCAGAGTGAACAGTGCATTTATGCCAAAGCCCCGGAAATTCACTTTTTCCGAGCCATCCAAGCTAGCAATCCAAGCTGTGAGATTTTGGGCAAGAAACTCTTCCATTGGAGCAAATCAGTGTGAAAATGAGAAAAACTACGAAGCTGGGATCTTTTGTAGGAGATAAGGTTGAGTGGGGGACAGGTGTCAACATTCTGGTGGTCCCCCTCGTTTAGTGCCGACCGGCCATTTTAGTTTGCCGACAAAACAGACATATGGCCGGTAGCCACTCCTTGCAGCTGGTGGTCCCTACACCATGCCGGTGGACTTCCTTCTGGTTTCCTGAGCTGTTTATGCTAAGAAGTGGGAAACTTCACCACCTCTAAACCCCCCCCGGCGATAAACTCTTGCGAAGCCACGCCCATCTGCTTGTCGAGTTTTGAACATTTGCTTATCGAGTTGTATTTCGCTCTCTTGTACCTCTTGATTTGTTTATCGAGTTGTACTCGCGTTTGTTTGGTTGTATCGTGTCTTTGTTTTGCTTATCGAGTTGTAAGTCGGTTCACTACCTGATTATTACGATGCGAATTTTCAGCATTCAAGATGAGTTCAATTTCGTTAACACTGTGGCATGCTACTTTGCGATGCGATGCACAGAAAGTTTACAAATGCAACATCTTTTCAACAAAATGATTTGTTTCATTCCTATCACATGTTTTGCAAAGTGTGTCAATTTTAAGAAAGAAAATAAAACCTGCCTGAGGCAGTGCAATGTGCTTAAACTACTAGTAAAAAGGAAAATAAAACGTAGAATGGCAGGGTAGCCAAGTATCAGAATTGATACCGGTGAAACTCCCCTTGCGGTTAACGCACCTTCCGCATCTTTGTTCGGGTCAGCCACGTCGTTGGACGCCTTCACAATACGGGAAATCACACCTTTGAAACGTGAACCTTTGAGTTGACCTCAAGCCACAATTTCTACGAGCAACGCTCGATGCGTGCGAAGAATGTCCCGCCCCATATCCTTTTCATGCTTTGTGAGCCCCGCAAATTGTTTCGATTATGCTGTATAATAGTACGTTCCTTTACTTGCGTAGACCGCATGTTTTGATTGCGTAGACCGCATGCTTAATTCCATTACTTGCGTAGACCGCATGTTTTGATTGCGTAGACCGCATGCTTAATTCCATTACTTGCGTAGACCGCATGTTTTGATTGCGTAGACCGCATGCTTAATTCCATTACCTGCGTAGACCGCATGTTTTGATTGCATGGACCGCATGCTTAATTCCATTACTTGCGTAGACCGCATGTTTTGATTGCGTAGACCGCATGCTTAATTCCATTACTTGCGTAGACCGCATGTTTTGATTGCGTAGACCGCATGCTTAATTCCATTACCTGCGTAGACCGCATGTTTTGATTGCGTAGACCGCATGCTTAATTCCATTACTTGCGTAGACCGCATGTTTTGATTGCGTAGACCGCATGCTTAATTCCATTACTTGCCTAGACCGCATGTTTTGATTGCGTAGACCGCATGCTTAATTCCATTACCTGCGTAGACCGCATGTTTTGATTGCGTAGACCGCATGCTTAATTCCATTACCTGCGTAGACCGCATGTTTTGATTGCGTAGACCGCATGCTTAATTCCATTACCTGCGTAGACCGCATGTTCAGTTTCATCACCTGCGTAGACCGCATGTTTCAACTGCGTAGACCGCATATTTGCTAAATATCATCACCTGCGTAGACCGCATGTTCATGATCAATTTTGTTGCCGGCGTAGACCGCATATTTCACTTACCTGTCTGTATTTTCACGAGCATTGTTATGCTCCCCACTTGCTTTGCGCTGTCACGCATTTCGAGCACACCGCATTTGCATTGTCATGCATGTTGTTAACCATATTGTACCTGTTAAGTTTGTTTTCTTTTCAGGCGCGATATTGTATGTACGGTTCATTTGAGGCTGGTGCAACCAGACGAGCCGCACAGGTATTGTATCTTCCGAGTGAGACGTATTTAGAATTCCATAATTCTCTTACATCCTTTCTGCATTGTAGTGTAGTTTGGTATGCTAGCTTAAAACTGTCGCATGTTTGCTTCGTTACAGCTTTCCTTTGCATGATCATAAGTTATGCTTGGCTCTGCATTGTCTTGCATTTTGCCCCTGCCTTCGGGCGCATATCTTGATTGCCTCGCATGTTTGTCTAAGTCTTCGGCCTTGTCAAAAATGGGTCGTCTCTGGGCTTTGACATTCACTCCCGTCATTGTTATGACTTTCGAGTTCCGTCAAAGAGGGGCAACTGTAGACACCCCATTTTTGACCGTCCTCAAGACTTGGACGTCACCGTTTGAACACCCGGTGATCATCCATGTTTGTGTTCGTTTGGAGTTCCCGGAGGTCTCGGCTCGCGTGCCCTGCCTCAGAATCTCCGAACTCAACCGTTTAGTGTCTGGTTTTGCACCAAACACTTACATCTTGCCTTTGAGAGGCAGGGAATGCCTTGTGAGGCATCCCCACAGACCACCGGCAGTGGCTGGAGGCCACCGGCTGGTCTTTTTCTGCCATCGGCACTTTTGTTTGCCGGTGGGCACATTTTAATGCCGGTCGACATAGTTTGTTGCCGGTCGGCACTGTTTTTTGCCGAAATAGCATTTTTGGGCAGCCGACCACTGTTCATCCACTTTATGGAGATATTTTGTGCCAGCTGTGATAGCTGGCACCAACTCTTCTCCCCTCCATACACGTGTATGGAGGGATTTCCCTCTAGCCAAGCTTGTTGTATAAGCTTTGCAAGAGGGAGTCCTATAAGAGAGGGGCTTTCCTCTTGGTTCTAGGTTAGAAAAACAGAAGCAAAAACCAGCCCTTAGCAATATAGATACATATTATCTCTATACCTCCCCCTCTCTCCTCCTTTGTGTGTGTTTTTTAGCTCAAAAGGTGTGTTTTACCTTACTTTTGTACCATTACACACACCATTACACCTTACTCCGAGATTGAGGGACTTGGAGGAGTTGTTTCTTGAGTTTTGGACTGGTTTTGATCCAAAGAAGGAGGCTAGACCATTTGTTCTTCAAGGGTTCTTCAAGGGTGAGCATCTTCCTTTTTATTCCCCAAACTTGCATTGGTTTTCTACCTATTTTGTTTACTGTTTTAGCTCTTGTGTATAACATGAAAAAGGCTTAAATTTTCCTGCTCTAGCACTTTCATTAAGGTCATTTTGTGGTTTGAGTGCAAACTCACCCTCATAGGCCTTGTTTGGTCTATTTTGGTGCCTCTTTGATAAGGTTTTGTTCACTTCAGCATTTTGATCTTTTCATCACTAAAAATCAGTGTATTTTAGTGTCAAAAAAGTTGGTTTGAAGTCTTGCATAGGGGAGGGACACCCCTCTCCCTTTATGGTTTTGTTTCCTTGCTTTTTGGGCTCAAAAGGATAGCATGTGTGCTTGTTGTTTCTTGGCTTCATTTCAGTATTTTTTTAGGCATCTTAGGTCATATATAACCTCTGTTTTTGGTCGGATTTGGGCTTCCTTGTATGCTTGTAATACTTGCTTTGTATTGCTCCATCTTGCTTAGAAATACATCTCATGATTAAGCCATGATTCTTGTGAGAGTTGGTTTAGTTCCATGAAGTTCTTAGTGATGTTTTTCCATGCTTAAGGTTTATTGGTTATCCATTTAGTCATGCTTGACATGTTTGTTAGGGTTGCTTTGTATTTTAGCTTAAAAGCTTTGAGCATGTTGACCTCTAACATGTATGTTTGTGATTATCCTCATGATTTAACATCATTTAAGGACCACATTTTAGTCCAAGAATCATGCTTGTATGTGTGCATGCATGGCCTCTTTCATACCTTGAGGGTGTGTCCTCTTATGCCTAGGAGTGAGCCTTAGCGCATTCGTTTCATGGGGGATACTTTAGTTGCCATATTAGGAGTTTTTGGGGTCCTATTTTGCATGTAAAAACTCTGTTTTTACTTGCAAAAACTCTGTTTTTGAGCCTTGTTGAGCATTACATGCATTGCATTTACTTGGTTTGGGGTGTCAAACTAAGTTTGGGAATCAAGGACCATTCATACTTCAAGTGATGCAATGTGCCTCGATTCCCGGTCATCGGGACCTTTGACTCCAACTTGATAAGGCCTCGGTTTTCATGTTGTTTGTTGCATACATCCTCACATTAAGTGGCAAATTTGATCCCTTGAGTCATCATGCACCATTGATGGCTCAAAGGTCGAAGGTCATGCTTCTTTGAGTTCAAAATATGATAAGAAGTAGGACCATGCTTACATGTGTCCAAGAACTCCATACCATGCACTGCCTGTTCTCTGTTTGCTGTCAAATTGTCTTCTGCAGGAAGTTTCTGCCGACCGGCAGAATTTAGTGCCGACCGGCACTATCTGGAGTGCCGATGAATCCAATAGAGTGCCGATGAATCCAATAAAGTACCGATGGTAATTGAGAAGTGCCGGTGGTAATTCTGTCTGGCCGGTGGTGCTCTGCTGGATGCAGGCAACTTGCTCCAGTGCTTTGGCAATTTTCAGAAAGACGAGGCAGTACAAACAGAGGAGGCAGGGGTACGGTACGGATTTTTCGGGCGAGCCAAGTTCCGAGCATGCATCATCTGTGCACCCCGAGGCAGAGGCTGTGGCCACCCTCTTCTTTCTTTTGCTTCCTTTCTTTTAATTAATTAGGAAACTTTGTAATATTTTCGTTTGTTCATTATTTTGGGACTGCAATATTAATTCGAACCCTCTGAGTGAGGGCAAACGTGTAATAAGTGTGGGTGAGTGTGTGTATGTCTTCCAATCCCCATTTCTTTCTTCCCTTTTATTTACCTACTTATGATGGTAGATTAGGGCATTTTTGAAATTAGCATACCTTATGATATGCATGCGTGCATTCATGCATTTGTTGACATGCACCAGGCTCGGTACATCATACTAACCGCATTCGTATTTTCAAATTTCAAAATTGAATACATGAATCAATTGGTTGCATATCATATGCCAATATTTAGGTTAACCGAGCCTAACTAAAATTGCATCTTGTATGTGTTGCATTAGGCAAAATAACATGAACTAGGACATGCACAATTGCTAACTAGTTTATTGTTTTGGCACGGAGTATAATGTAAGTGGTTATGCTTTAGCATCCAGCATGCGTGTGAATGATTGCCATAATAGTATGCTTGCCATGCGGCTAAGTGTTTACATGAGATAAATTGCTTAAATGCCTGTGGGTGGAGGTCAAATTGCTTAAATTGGGATAATGCGTTAAAACTATATTTGTTTTAAGCCCACTAGATAGTGGTAAAACCGTCTTTTCCAAAAACCCACTTGAGGGTGGCAAAATCTGCATTTTAGCCTACTTGCGAGTAGCAAACCATTTTCAAAACGAACATGGAATGTTTTGTTCCAATTTGGGCAATTTGGTCTATACTTGTTTGCTGCGCGCATAACATAGTAATTCTAGGCTAATAATTGGAATAAGAACACATAACGTTTTCAAAACTGGATATCACGGTTAGTAGAGGCCGGTCTTCGGACCGGGCGAAAGGGGGTGCTCATAGCTGACCTTCCCCGATCGTACCCAAGCTCCCGAGCCGAGACAACTCTGGTGATGACGGACATGTGGCCTTCGGCACCGAGTCAGGGTTTCCTAAATTTCCCATTTTAAAAATATTTAGGTGGCGACTCTGTATCTGGCAAAGCAGTCCATGTTCGGCATTACTTTTTCAAAAATCCGTTTCTCAAAACGATTTGCCAGATTTGGACTCTTTGGTTCAGATTAAGAACCGTGACACAAATCGAGTCCGAACTGTGGTAACCCTAAATGAACAGAACGGGACTAACCCTCCCGGGGTGTTCGGGGGACGTCCACAGGTAGGAGTGTTGCTAATAGCACCCGACAATTCTCGTACCCCTCTAGCCTTCAAACTCTAGTTCAAAGTCTCGAACAACGAAGCAGAATACGAAGCATGCATTGCTGGTTTAGAAGCAGCCCTGGAACTAGGGGCAAAATGGTTGGACGTCATCGGGGACTCGAACCTTGTTGTATCTCAAGCGAAAGGAGATTGGAAAGTCATAGAAGAAAAGATGATAATGTATCACCAGACCTTGGACTTGTTAATTCCTCGGTTTGAGAAACTAAACTTTGCTCACCTGTTAAGAGAGAACAATAGGTTCGCAGATTCACTAGCACCTCTATCTTCCATGATAGACATCCCTTTCGGAGTCCAGATGCGTCCGATTATCATTGACCAAAAATTTGCGCCAACCTACGAGTCGATTGCTGCCATAGATGAGGTTCAAGATGAGAACCCCTGGTACTACGATGTTTGGAACTTTTTGAAAAAAGAGGCGTATCCACCAGGGGCAAATGCCAAGGATAAAAGGGCAATCAGAAGAATGGCCATTCAGTTCATCATCTGCGGGGGTAAATTGTACAAGAGAGGTCATCTGGGAATGCATAAGTTGTGTGTTGACACCGAAGAATCGAAGCGCTTAATGGAGGCCATCCATGGAGGAGAATGCGGAGCGCACATGAACGGGATGATGCTAGCACGGAAGATCCTCAGACATGGTTAATACTGGTCTACCATGGAGGAGGATTGTATCGGCATTGTTCGGCGATGCCACAAATGTCAGATCCATGCAAACCGCATGAACATCCCGCCGTCAAAGCTGTACAATATGACTTCGCCATGGCCATTTTCAGTTTGGGAAATCGATGTGATCGAGGCGGTCACTCCGAAGGGGTCTAATGGGCATGACTTCATTCTGGTTGCGATAGACTACTTCACAAAGTGGGTTGAGGCCCAATCTTATGCAGTGTTGAAGGCTTCACATGTCGCGAAGTATATCAAGAACAACATCATCTGTCGTTATGGGGTCCCGAACGAAATTATCTCAGATAATGGTTCCCACTTCAAGAAAGAAGTGATTGACTTGTTGGAGAAATACAACGTGGCTTTTCATAAGTCGTCTACATATCGGCCGCAGACCAATGGAGTAGTCGAGGCCGCCAACAGGAACATCAAGCGTATTTTACAAAAGATGGTGGAAACCTACCGGGACTGGCCAGATAAGCTGCCATTTGCTCTGTGGGGCTACCGGACTTCAATTAGAACATCTACTAGAGCGACTCCGTATTCGTTGGTTTATGGGATGGAGGTCGTTCTACCTCTCAAAATTGAGGTTCCGTCATTACTAGTACTGGCTGAGTGTTAGATAGCCAAAGCAGATTGGCAGCATAGCAGATTTGAAGAACTCATGCTCTTTGATAAAAGAAGACTGAAAGCACTGTACCATGTTCAAGGTTATCAACGCAGAATTGCCCAGGCTTTCAACAAGAAGGTTAAGTCCCGAAATTTGAAAGAAGGAGATTTGGTGCTCAAAGAAAACCGAGCTCCCATCCATGACCCTAGGGGCAAGTTCAGACCCAATTGGACTGGTCCCTACTGTAGACGCGCTCGTGGGCCTCATTACAGCTCGGACTCGATTTGTCACGGTTCTTAATCTGAACCAAAGAGTCCAAATCTGGCAAATCGTTTTGAGAAAATAGATTTTTAGAAAAAGAAGTGCCAAACATGGACTGCTTTGCCAGATACAGAGTCGCCACCTAAATATTTTATTCTGGGGAATTTAGGAAACCCTGACTCAGTGCCAAAGGCCACGTGCCAAACCCTGACTCCAGTCAAGAACACCAAGAACAACCCTCTGGTCCCTCAAATGGCAATGGATAAGGCACGCGGACCAAACGAATCTTGCCTAGGCAAAGCATGTACGCATACAAGCCACGTCTAACATAGAACGGTCCACTGAACTATGCTTCGACATGAGAAGTATGGGCACATACCGGACCAAGCTCAACATGGAAAGGCTCAAGCCATGGGTGGAGGTGATGTAGTGAATGCATGCAAGCTACAATGCAATATCTACATATATGCAATGGAATGGAAATGGATACAATGGATATGGCCCGCGGGCCAAACCAAATCTTGCCTAGAAAAGGCATGTACACATACAAGCCGTGTCTAACATAGAACGGTCTACTGAACTATGTTTCGACGTGAAAAGTATGGGCATATACCAGACCAAGCTCAACATGGAAAGGCACAAGCCATAGGCGGAAGGTGATGCAATGAATGCATGCAAGCTACAATGCAATATCTACAAATATGCAATGGAATGGAAATGGATACAATGGATATGGCTCGCGGGCCAAACCAAATCTTGCCTAGGAAAGGCATGTACACATACAAGCCGTGTCTAACATAGAACGGTCTACTGAACTATGTTTCGATGTGAAAAGTATGGGCATATACCAGACCAAGCTCAACATGGAAAGGCGCAAGCCATAGGCGGAAGGTGATGCAATGAATGCATGCAAATTACAATGCAATAAACACTATATTACAATGATGCATGACAATGCAACTATTTACGATGATGCATGACAATGCAATTACATTTTTTTGTTTTGTTTTTGTTTTTGAAATGCAAATGCATGATGATGCATGATTTCGAAGTGCGCGACAACGCGCGGCTTTTAAGATGCATGTGAACTTGAATATGCGACAACGCGATTCGCTTGAAATACATGTATAATGCAACTTATCAAAAGTCGTTCGGGCACGACAAACACCGAAGGACTTGCACCTTCAGAGGATTTAGGGTCTCCTAGATCGCAAAAATTCTCGATATGTCTCACTCGGAGTATACCATACCTGTCCGGTTCGTCGGGTTGCACCAGCCTTAAATAAACCGTACATACAATATCGTCCCTGCAAAGAAAACAAACTTAACAGGTACAATGTGATGAACAACATGCATATTAATGTACTTGAAAATGCGTGACAACGCAAAGCAAGTGGGAAGCATAACAATGCTGTGAAGGCACAGACATGTAAGTGAAGCACGCAGTCTACGCAGGCAACGAAATTGATCATAAGAATGCGATCTACTCAAGCAATGAAATTGGTTTCAAACGTGCAGTCTACGCAAGTAGAACATGCGGTCTATGCAAGTGATGAATTTGAACATAAGAATGCGGTCCACGCAAGCAGAACATGCGGTCTACGCAAGCAAAACATGCGGTCTACGCAAGTAATGAAACTGATTACAAACATGCGGTCTACGCAAGCAAAACATGCGGTCTACGCAAGTAATGAAATTGATTACAAACATGCGGTCTACGCAAGCAAAACATGCAGTCTACGCAAGTAATGAAATTGATTACAAACATGCGGTCTACGCAAGTAGAACATGCAGTCTACGCAAGCAAAACATGCGGTCTATGCAAGTAATGAATTTGAACATAAGAATGCGGTCCACACAAGCAGGACATGCGGTCTACGCAAGTAAAACATGCGGTCTACGCAAGCAAAACATGCGGTCTACGCAAGTAATGAAATTGATTACAAACATGCGATCTACGCAAGCAAAACATGCGGTCTACGCAGGTAATGAAATTGATTACAAACATGCGGTCTACGCAAGTAGTGCGATTAATTATAAACATGCGGTCTACGCAAGCAAAACATGCGGTCTACGCAAGTAATGAATTTGAACATAAGAATGCGGTCCACGCAAGCAGGACATGCGGTCTACGCAAGTAAAACATGCAGTCTACACAAGCAAAACATACGGTCTACGCAAGTAATGAAATTGATTACAAACATGCGGTCTACGCAAGCAAAACATGCGGTCTACGCAGGTAATGAAATTGATTACAAACATGCGGTCTACGCAAGTAGTGCGATTAATTATAAACATGCGGTCTACGCAAGCAAAACATGCGGTCTACGCAAGTAATGAATTTGAACATAAGAATGCGGTCCACGCAAGCAGGACATGCGGTCTACGCAAGTAAAACATGCGGTCTACGCAAGCAAAACAGGCGGTCTACGCAAGTAATAAAATTGATTACAAACATGCGGTCTACGCAAGCAAAACATGCGGTCTACGCAGGTAATGAAATTGATTACAAACATGCGGTCTACGCAAGTAGTGCGATTAATTATAAACATGCGGTCTACGCCAGTAGTGTGATTAATTATAAACATGCGGTCTACGCAAGTAATGAAATTGATTACAAACATGCGGTCTACGCAAGCAAAACATGCGGTCTACGCAGGTAATGAAATTGATTACAAACATGCGGTCTACGCAAGTAGTGCAATTAATTATAAACATGCGGTCTACGCAAGCAAAACATGCGGTCTACGCAAGTAATGAATTTGAACATAAGAATGCAGTCCACGCAAGTAGGACACGCGGTCTACGCAAGTAAAACATGCGGTCTACGCAAGCAAAACATGCGGTCTACGCAAGTAATGAAATTGATTACAAACATGCGGTCTACGCAAGTAGTGTGTACGAGAAGAGTTGAATGTACACATGTAAGTAAAAAACATGTTATTCACGATGCTGGAACGTAAAGTACTGTAACACAGCATAATTGAAGTGATTTGTGGCATCCACAAGACATGAAAAGGATAGGGGAAGGGACGTTCTTCGTACGTACCGAGCATCGCTCGTAGAAGTTGTGGCCTGAGGTCAACTCGAAGGTTCACGTTTCAAAAGCGTGCTTTCCCACATTGTCTCGAGTGATATAGGTGCCCCGAACCACACATATAACCCAAAAAAAGGATGTAGGAGGCTCCCAAACCGCTGTAAGAGACCACCGGATACCCACCGGCCATCAAAATGCATCACCGGTCGTCCATCGGCCATCATACAATTCCATCGGCAAACTATTTTGCCGACCGGCAAAGAGTGTGGCCGACCGGCAAAAAGTCCCTGTATCGGGGCAATTTTGGCATTTCGCTACGGGCCTTTAAAATAGGGCTTCTAGCCCTATTTTCTTCACTTCCTCTTGCTCGAAATTTCTCCCCCTCTCTCTCTAGATCATTTTCCTCCTTTGATTTCCTCGTTTTCTTGCGTTCTAGCCTCCATTTCGTCGTCCGATTCGCGAATACCTTCGCGTTTCGAACATTTTGAACCGAACATTTCTTTGTTTCGGTGCTTCCTTTGCCATTTCCACTTTTTGGGGTTTGTTCCCCTCGAGTTTTTCTCGATATCTGTGCCTTTTCCGCACTTCGGCTTTTCCAGCCTTTTCCAGCCCTCTCGGGGTTGACTTTTTGTTGACTCTTCACATTCTCACCCGATTTTTTATCTTCCGGCCATTTTCACATTCTCTTCGAGATGGCGGACGATCTTCCACAGGGCGGGACCCCTCCAGAGCTTGAGATGGATCCCGAGGCCGACCCCTTGCCACTTCATATCCGGCCATTCGATCTGGAGTCCTATAGGCCTGCGGTTCATGTGATGCTCCCCGATGGACTACGCCAGTTCCTGAGCTTCGAGAGGGGCGTGGCACCCGAGCTTCTCCTGCGTGAGCCTACCTCCCATCTGTCCTTCGGCACTTCCGAGGTAACATTCTTTCTTCTGTTTTATTATTTTCCGCAATGTAGAATATAACTGCCATTAGTTGATTCTGTTCTCTAACTGCTTCGCTCGGATGCACCGATACATTGTACACTGTAGTTGATTGCAAACAAACTTACAACCGATATACACGTGCACACACACTGCACTGACCCTGAATCACCCAAATACACGGCGCACACTGTATTTCACTGCATACACACTGGTACCCGATATCTGCTTGAGTCTGAAAACATGCACATATGCTATATTTGCCCTGAACCACTCAAACATGCTGACACATCACACGTTGTAGTTCACTGTAAGTACACCGGCACCCGATGTCTGTTCGAATTTGAAAACATGCACGCATGTTGTATACCTGTATGCTTCTTAAAACTGCATTTTGAATATTGCCTCGCAATTGTTGTTTTTTATTACAGGGGGATTCCCATACCATCCGCGGGTATGGGAATGTTGTTGCTCAGGATTGGTACATAGAGCTGCCAGACGCGGTTCGTCATATCGTCGACGAGGCCGGTTTTGGCATCTTCTGCAGGGGGCTCTCCCGGCTTACAACCTGCAGGCCCTTGCTTGCCGCTTTAGTGGAGAGGTGGTGGGATACCACCAACTCCTTCCACTTCTCCATTGCGGGGGACATGACGATGACTCCTTATGATTTCTCGATGCTCACCGGCATCGGGGTAGGGGGTGATCCGATCCCCTTCGACACCGATATGGATGAGTGGGACGCCGCCCAGCTGTACCTGCTTGGCATTCAGCTACCCCTTGCCCGGGCAGGGTTTGTCAGGTACTCTTGGTTCGAGAGCCATTTCCGGATTCAGCCAGCCTTGGCAGAGGAGGCGCAGATGACCCCAGAGGAGGTGGATTAGTATGCGCGGGGCTACATCATGTTCCTCTTCGGGACGACTCTTTTCGCCGACCGGGCGAACACCGTGCCTCTATATCTGTTGAGCGCACTGGTGGATGTCAGGCGGATCCGCTGTTATGACTGGGGTGGCGCAGGCTTGGCCACATTGTATGGTTACATGAGCTCTTCTTCCCGCCTCAGCGGACAGCTTCTTGGTGGCTACTGGCGAGCTTGGGAGGTACATCTTCTTCCCCTTTTTACATTTCTGCTTCACATTTTCTGTATTCTATACACTACACACACCATGGTCTGCCTCTCACTGACTATATACTGCGCACGCGGCACACATATGCTCTACTTTACTTTGACTGTATACTACACACACTGTATACTCTGTACAATACACTACACAACACACGGCTCTGCCATTTCTGCTTTATTCTGTATTTATGCTTTATCTTATAGTCATACTTATATCTGTTCTGCAGTTGTGGGTGTATGCCTACTTTCCCAGGCTTGGCCCAGCACCTGATGTGGAGACCCCACTCGGCGTCCCCTTTTCTCATCGCTTTGATGTGCGATGCGTGCGGAGACCACGGGAGTCTTTTATTTTCTTCCGCCGCTACTTCAACACCATCACCGTCGCGGAGGTATGTTCAACTTTAGAATTTGCTTAGGCTTCGCTTAGCACTGTATGTTTTCAATAACAGATAGATAACAAACTGCATATTTACCCGCAGATCACCTGGCAGCCCTGGGCTCCGTTGCCGACCGTGGTGAGGGATCACTACGAGGGCGCAGGGGAGACTGCCCATTGCCAGATTCTGTTGGAGGGCCCGGTCTGTTGGGCTTGGTACCTGGGCGAGCGTTTCTTGCGTCAGACCCTGGGTTTACCAGAGCAGATAGTCCCGGGTCCACCCCCTGCCCATATGAGAGATACTGAGAGGTTCACCGCCTAAGTGGCCGATTACACGATCGGCTGGGACACAGGGGACTTCAGGGGCGAGGGCGACTTCAGAGAGTACGTCCAGACCTACATTATGCGGCCTCTGAGTGGTGGCCGTCGAGCTGAGAGAGGGGGACCTGCGGCGCCAGTAGCTGGAGCAGGAGCTGGGGTAGGGACGTCGAGGATGGCTCGTGTTCGTGGCAGGAGCGGAGCTCAGAGGGGTCGGGGGGTTAGCTGGCCAGCGCTACCCACTATACTGACATGCCGAGGGCAGGGTGGGGGGACGTACCAGATTCCCTTTGCTCCTCCTCCGGCTGACCATGAGTTGGTCAGGTTCTATGACTTACCTCTGGTATGTACTACTTCATCTTGCATTTTATTTTAGTTTATTTTGATATTCCGCAGAATACTGATGCCTTTGATACTTTTGCAGGCATCCTCCGAGTACACTCGGCAGTCCCTGGAGTTGAATGCCTCCATGATGGGGATGCTACAGCGTACCTTCGACCTCCTGGCCCTCTATAGTATTCCGGTATGTCCTCCTGACGACGGTCTCAAACCATTCATAAACTGATTCGCGTAATCTGATGCACGACACAACACCTGACACACTGAGCTCACAGCATCTGATACACTGCATTTATACACTGCATTCTGCACTTGATAAACTGCTCGCGGTGTTCACACATTGTACCCATACATTGCATTCTGCACTGATAAACTGCTCACAGCATTCACACACTGTACCCATACACTGCATTCTGCACTGATAAACTGTTCACGGCATTCACACACTGTACTCATACACTGCATTCTACACTGATACACTGCTCACAGTATTCTGATGTATTTGCCTTTTGTGCTTTTCAGCCTCCCTTCTAGATTCCTCCGATGAGTGGCGCTCCGGCTGGGCCCTCTATTCATACTCGAGGAGGGCGTAGGGACGATGTACGTCCCCATACCAGGGCGGGGCGTGTTCATGTCGGGAGTAGCTCTCGGGCGCCGACCCCTGATGATGACGATGATGATGATGATGAGTCCAAGGCAGAGGCAGAGGCCGGGTCATCTGAGGAGGCTGGAGACGACTCAGACTCAGGCTCAGATGACGATGCTGATGACGATGCCCCTGGACCTTCGTCCAGGAAGAGGGTGAGGACAGATCCCTGGGCCCGAGACTACTGATGATGATCCAGATTGCTGTTTTTCTTCTTTTTTTGTACTTTTTTTCTTTTTCTTTTTTCTTCCTTCTCTTTGCTGGTAGTTAGATTACCTTGTACTGCCACAAGCAGATTTTTGTTTTCAAAGCTATGTACTGGAAAAAGATAATGAAATGAACAAACTTTTTGCTTAAAAAGCGTTACATTTACATATCTCATGTATTGCATCGCATCACATCATGTTACACCTCAATGTGAATGGAATTGACATGTTGTCTGAAAAATTGAGCATTTGTACTGTAATGATCAGATAACCAAATGGCCGCATAGCAAAACAGCCCAAGCAACACACTGCTCAAACTTGAACGCACAGCCCATACTCTGTTGGGGATTAGTCTGCATACAGCCCCTAACACCACACTCTGTTCATTCTGCACACAGCAAATCCTGAACAAACGGCCCAATCTGACAAGACGAAACACAAAGATGGAACCAGTTGAAGTTGAAGCACGCTCAGATGCCCCGAATTTTTTTCTTCTTCTTTTGCTTCGCACAGATGTAGAGAATGGCACAGCACTCTGCGCATAAATGATTTTCGAAATAAAAAAGGATTTTCAACCGGGGTATCAAGCCTACAACTGAACACAGTGGGAAGGACTCAAACAAAAGGGTACACGACCTAAACACAACGAGACACGCTCAGAAAAGACCCAAAACAAAAGTTGAGGTAAACAAAACAAACGACACGACACACAGACGTGTTAAAGAAAAAAAGAGACCTTAAATCACAAGGAGCCAGTTCCTCCGGGCATTATCTCCCACCCTTTCTCATTTGTGATTCTCACATCACTCTGCCCTCAGACTGGTTTTTTTTTTTTCACAACCCTTTGGCTCGCTTTTTCTCTCAACTTACACCTCTCTATTCTTTATTCTCTCATTTTTATCCCTCCCCAGGATTTTTTTAATGGATGAATAGGAAGTTGTGGGTTCACGACCGACATGGTTAGCTCACGGCTGTTTCTTCCTGTGGCGCTTGGTCGATGCCCCAGGTAAGGGAACAGAGTACCTTGATCCCTTCGGATTCGTGCTTCGCACTTGGTTCAATACCTCATTGCTCGTAGGTTGAGAGAGCTTTCAGCCCTTTAATGACAGCTTGAGTTGTGCCCTTCTTGGCAAGTATGTTGGCGATGGGGGAAAAACAGGAAGCCTGACTCAACTGTGCCCCTAGTTCATCATTATGACCATTTTTGTTTTGGTTTTCTACTAAAACAATTTTGACCAATATGAGAGTTAGATTAACACACTTGTTCGATTTTTGATCTGAAAATCATGCAAGTCAGGCTATGAGCACTGAAAATTTTCCTTTTTGGGGTCCAAAACGGTCTAAGTTTTGGAGAAATGAAATAGTTTTCGAGAAAATAGTCAACCTCAGTAAAAATTTTCAAAAACTATTTTCGCAAATGGCCGCCGCTCAACGAGCGCGGAGCTTACTTTCGAGATGCGCAACCTCGGATCGGAGGCAATGGAAAATTGCCCCTTGTTTGAAGGACGTTGCACGGCAATGGAAAGTTGCCCCTGGTTTGAACGGCGACTCATGGCAACGGAAAGTTGCCCCTTGTCTGGATGATGCCGCAGCATATTGTAAACAGTCCTTACCAGTGATGGTCACGACCGAACTTTCTCGGATACAGAGATGACGAAGATGGTCAAAACCAATATATGGACACAGTCACTTTGAAGGTGTTGAGGGCTGGACTTCAGGACGAAGTTGCCTGTGTATCCGGTTGTCACAACCGAACTATCGGATTCGGGGAGGGCAAGAATAATCAAAACCATTACATGGACTGAGGTGCTATGAAAGCGTTGGGGCTGGACTTCAGAATGAAGTTGCCTACGTATCCCAAACATGGGAATCAAGCCTTACGTAGTTCCGGTTAAGGTACACTCAGGTATTTTAACCTTCACTTTTCAGGCTCTAACTTTTGCCAAGGTGCCCGATGCGGGTTTTCGACCTTGCGAGCTTCTTTTCATTTTCTTTCTTTTCTCTTTTTTTTTTTGATTTTTTGTATCTTTTCATTCTCTTTTTTTCTTTCTTCTTTTTTTTGATTTTATTTCTTCTCTTCTTTTTTTTTACATTTTTTGTATTTTTCTCTTGCTCTAACTTTTGCCTGGGTCGCCCTTCCGGGTTTTCGGCCCAGCGAGCGTCTCAAAGGGTAAAAGTGTAACAAGTCCATGCCAAATGGTTTTTGAAGTTGAAGCCTCTCTGTATCTAGGAGAACGGCTGTTGCAATGATTTGCAGAAGAATCCATCATGGCTGCTCCACGAGCTTCTTCTGGTGAGATCTAATCTTTTTTATTCGACTTTGGTGCCTCTTGTTTGAGGGCTGCTTCAAAACTTGGCCATACGGGCCTCCTCTGACAGTTGACCGTTGAATGTTCCGAATGAGCTCGAGGTTCAAAACAAACAGGTTGAATCTTGAGGCTGAGAGCGATCCTAGGCTGCACAATCTCAAGAGCGATTCCACACAGGTCTTCACAGGGCCGCGCAAAACGTTTGTTTTTGAAAGTTTTTAAGAAAGCGACAAATCGCTCGCGCCAAAGATAGTGTGGAACCAATCTGGATCAAGCCAAGGTCCTTCTCAGTACTCACACTAACAAGCATGGTTTTTTTCATTAAAGGCTTAGCATGCCTCTCCTTTTCTCAAATTGATCAAAGTTTTGCAAAACTCGAGGAATTCCTTCCTCTTTGTTTTCACCGCAGTGTTAAAGAGGTTTTAAAAAAAAACATAGGTCAATGCAATGATTTTCAGGGCACAGGAGAACAGGTGGAATGCCGGGCCGTTCCATTCAAAACCTCTGGCACAACTAGCCCAAAACAAATAATAAGCACGGAAACATGATAGCCGCAACTGTTTCATTCAGGTTTCTCGGATGTAACTGGCACCACAGCAGAGGCAGACTCAAAAAGAAAGCAAAAAGGTTAAATACAAAAACGGTGTTCAAGGCAACAACCCCGGAATCACCTGACATCCTATACAACGGGACTGACTCGGTACCACAAGACAGACCCAAAACAAAAAGACTGACTCAAAGCAAAGAGGCAGACTCAAAAACAAAACAGAGAACTGACTCAAAACCCAAGCCAGAAGCTACAAAACTGCATTTACAAATGCTCAAAAAGTGTGTGCCAGACGCCACATCTGAAATACACCGAGCGCCGCCCGCGGGCGGTCTAACCCCTGATCACATACTCGCAGTATCCTCAAAGTCCAACAGCTCGGTGGTAACAGACTTCGCTAAGGTAGGTGGAAGAATGACCTCATTATCGATTAGATCCTGCACTTCATTGCGAAGGCGGAAACAGTTATCGGTGGCATGATCGGTCTGTTGGTGGTACGCACAGTACAAAGCAGCATCATGTGTGAGAGGGAGATTCTTCGGGAGAGGCCGAGGTTCAAGGGGTTTGAGGTGTCCCCTTTCGGCAAGAATCTGAAGTGCCTTAGACAGAGGCATGTAGAGAGCATGAAAGATCCTGCGCCCCCGGGGCAGGTACTTTGAAGTCTGAGTATTCTTACTAGACACACTAGCAAAATGGTCGGCAGGCACTGCCTTGGTTTTCTGATCTTTCCCAGGTGCAGGGTTGGGAATAGGAGGAACTGTTCTGGCATGACGGGGCCTATCCCGATTTTCTAACTGACTTGAACTGCCCTTAGGTGGAGTGGGGAAAGCATCATCCACAGTTTTTGCCAGAACTGCGGATATCTGTTGCTTGCTCATCCCCCCGGCTTTCAAAGCCTCGACTGCCGGCAGCAGCTGTTCAATGGGATCAGCATCTGCCTTCATTTTGTTCTTGCCTCTGGCCTCAGCCTGATCAAGGGTTTGGGTTACTACATCAGAGCGAAGCCCGGTTGTTGCTGACACGTCGTTGCTGTAGCTGGAAGCAACCTCTGGTTGGCTAAGCTCTATCACAATCCGCCCTAGTAGCGGGGGCTCTTATGGTATGAAATTCCCGGCATATGGTGCCGCTGGCGGTGAAGCCGACATTCCATAGGCCAGATCGGCCACGGATCTCTGGAGATCACCAATCATTCCCATCAGCTCGAATGTGGTGGGCTCACGAGCCTGATACAACTGGGGGGTCCAGACCGGGTGCGTGACAGGCGACCTAGGCGGATGTGATACATCAACATTGGTTTCATCCCGCAGGGTGATCCCTTGATCTAGCGTAGCTGTCATAACCACAATCTCTTCTGAATTATGCGTCATCATAAGTTCTGCCTCAGCAAGGGGGAACACTAACTATTCTGTATCAATTCTCTGGACACTCTGAACTGAAAGGAAAAACAAACAGCATTTCAGCCTAAATAGATCAATCACAGGTGTAGCCGAGCAACTGCACTCTACTACTGATCACTGTTCCACAGAATCACTGTTCCCAAAACTGAACTTGATACCCACAGATAACTGATTTCTCAACAACACTGATACTGGTGCCCTCGGGCCTGATACTCAAACTTGCAAACTGATATGTACGTTCTTGTAGAGATACACTCTAAAGCACATAGCAGATAAGTGAGAGCCAAAACACCCCTATGTTGGGATAGGGTTTCCCTGTCCTATTTTTGTCAGGAGCTAGGGTTTCACTATGCACGCAGCGGTTTCAAACAACCTATAATCAGGTAAGCAACCTGTCCTAGCTTGGAATGGTCACTATGGATCCAAATATGCACTAGGTCGAATGGTCGAAAAGGGTGCCCCGGTAAAACCGGGGTTTGTGTTCCCATACTGTCAGAGCCCATAACCGGTCAGCCTTATGGTCATGTCTTGACAAGACAAGCCTCCGGCAAACCGTTCAGGAATGGCAGATGGCAAACACGGTGTCTTAGGCGCACCAATGCATATGCAATGCAAAGAGACACATAAATGAAATCAAAACAGGATATCACGAGTTCGAGTCAAGCTCTCTAAATCCCTAGCAGAGTTGCCAGAAACTGTAGACGCGCCTGTGGGCCTCACTACAGCTCGGACTCGATTTGTCACGGTTCTTAATCTGAACCAAAGAGTCCAAATCTGGCAAATCGTTTTGAGAAAACAGATTTTTAGAAAAAGAAGTGCCAAACATGGACTACTTTGCCAGATACAGAGTCGCCACCTAAATATTTTATTTTGGGGAATTTAGGAAACCCTGACTCGGTGCCAAAGGCCACGTGTCCGTCATCACCAAAGTTGCCTCGGCTCGGGAACTTGGGTACGATTGGGGAAGGTCAGCTATGAGCACCCCCTCTCGCCCGATCAAAGATCGGCCTCTACTAACCGTGATATCTTGTTTTGAAAGCATTATGTGTTCTTATTCTAGTTATTAGCCTAGAATTACTATGTTATGCGCACAGCACAAAAGTATAGACTGGATTGCCTAATTTGGGAATAAGCATTGCATATCCATTTGTTTTGGAAAAAATGTTTTGGAATTTGCTACTCGCGAGTAGGCTAAAATACGGATTTCAATGAGCTATTCCAACTCAGACAATCCAACCTTCACCCACAGGCATTCAGGCAGTTATATCACATAAGCAGCTAGCCTCATGGTAATCATGCTATCATGGCAACACTCACACGCATGCAAGGATGCTAAAGCATAAATACTTACGTCGTACTGCGTGCCAAAACAAAGAACTCGTTAGCGATCAATGCATGATCCAAGTCCATGTTTAAATGTCTAATGCAACGCATATGAAATGTCACTAGAGTAGGCTCGGCTAGTCTATGAATGACATGTGAAAATGCACAAGTAGCATGTATTCAAGTTAGATTTGAAAATACTAATGCAGTTAGCATGATGCGCCGAGCCCGGTGCATCCAATACTGATGAATGATGCACGCATGCATAGCATAAGGTATGCTAAATTAAACATGACCTATTACTAACCATCAAAACAGGTAAGTAAAAGGGAGAAAGAAGTGGGGGTTGGAAGACATGCACACACTCACCCACACTTATTACAAATTCGCCCTCGCTCGGAGGGACCAAAAGAATAATACAATTCGAATAATGAATTAACTATCCTAGCTAATTAATTATTACAGACCAACTAAATTAATTAATTTGAGAAAGCAAGAAGAAGGGCCTCGGGAAGAGGGCTCAATGCACGCGTGCTCGGGTCTTGCTCGGAAGTCCACTGCCATGCGTAGGCTGTCTCTGTTTTCCCTGCTCTGCCCTCTGAAAACTGCCAAAGTCTTAGAATTGCTTCCCTGGATGTTGGGGAATGCCACCGGCTGGAGGGAATCATCATCGGCTGTGATTTGGTGTCGATCGACCGAAAATGAATCCATCGGCCACAGATGGATTGCCGGTCGGCACTCTGTGTAGTCGATCGGCAAAAAGTTCCTGCAGAATCTGTTTGACAGCAGCAGAGGATAGGGCTTTGCATGGCAATGCAATTCAAGCAATGTATGCACCGACCATATCCCTTATCATGTTTATGACTCAAAGGGACATGGTCCTTGGTTCTCGGACCATCAAGCGCGCATTTCAATGCGTGATAGCCCAAGAGACCAAGTTGTGCATTTTTCATTTCAAATGTAATGCAATGCACATAGTCAAACCAAGGGGCTTCTACCTCTATCATGACTCACTTCAAGAGGTAAGGCAATGCATGCACAATGCAATGCAACCTAGGCATGCGAGCTAAGGATGCAATATGGCAATGCAATATGTACATGCGAGTATGCAAGCAAATATGCAAGGTAAGCATGCAAACAAGCAAAGGATGGACTTAAGCATGATTTAGGCAGCCCTTACTAGGCCTAAAACAGTGGCCAAGGTGCTCAAAAATGAAGGACTAATAGGCACACAAACATTCATGCAAATGATCTCCAACACTTCAAGCATTAAGGAGCAATTCTCAAGCACACTCAAGAGGATGCAAACATGGACATATAGCATGCATTAAGCTCTAAAATCATGCAAGAACATGGTGCCAAACCAACCCAAACAATGCAATCAAGGTATACAAGCAAAGTCCAAGATTCAAAGCAAGCTAAAGGGGTATTGAACCACACTTAACAAGACCAAACATGGCATGAATTCAAAGACCCAAAACAGGGTTTTAGCACATAAAATAAAGCCCAAAAGATTACTTAGATGGCATCTAAATAACTTGAATTCAAAAGCATGCACAATGACCAAAAGATGGAGCATGCAACACAAGCCTTTGACACATCAAAGGGACCATGAAATGCAAGCATACAAGCATACTAAGTGGACTGAAATGACATGGAAAATGGTCCCAACCCACTAAATCAAAGCAAGTAATGCATGTTATACACTCACACCCTTAAGGCCAACAAGCCAAAATGCAAAGGGGCTATACAATGCATGTCAAAGTCGACCCAAACAACTAAGGACAGACCTTAATCATGGCAAAATAAACATGAAAGCTTCACAAAGCCAAGCCTAAAACATGCTAGAACAATGGTTTACAACCTAAGGCATGTTAAGGCAACAAAATGGCATTACAAGGCATGTATGCTAAGCAAGCATGGTGTACCAATACCAACTTAGAACAATGCTATTTCATGGCAAAATAAGCATAAATAACAGCTAAGGCATGGTCAACAAGAGCCTAAGCTAGGTGCTCCCTCAAGAGGCAAAAATGGTCCTTTTCAAGGACAACAAGGAGAGGGGGTGGCCCTCTCCTTCTTGGGACCTCAAGGCACCATCCTTACCACTGAAATCCCTCAAGATTTCAGTGGTGAGGAGGCCCAAACACCAAAGTCCCGAAGCTCACACAAAATAGCACAAAACAAGGGCCAAACAAGGCTTAAGAGGGGTCAAACAACCCCAAAGCTTAAAACACTCTTAACAAACTATTTAGACGCCTTAAAAACAGAACTTTTATGTATTATATGCAAAGCCAAAAAACAGTTGCAAGATAGGTAAAAGTAGTGTGCAAAAATGGGGTAAAAAGGACTAGTTTCTTACCCTTGAAGTCCTCCTTCACAAATGATGATCTTGTTGCCTCCTTGAACTCAAATCCAGTCAAGAACACCAAGAACAACCCTCTGGTCCCTCAACAACCAAGCGAAGGTGTAACACTATGTGTTTGTGTGCAATAGTATGGACAAACACACACTAGACACGCACAAGAGAGAGATATAGAGATAGGAAATATGTATCAACCCTAACCCTAATCCAAAGCTCCCTCTGAAATTTTTCTAACCCTAATGCCAAGAGAGGAAGCCTCTTCTTATAGGCAATTCCCTCTTGTAAGGCTTCCAAAACAAGCCATCCAAGAGGGAAATCCCTCCGTACACGTGTATGGAGGGAAGCAGAGTGGGTGCCAGCTATCACAGCTGGCACAAAATATCTACTAAAAGTAGATGAACAGTGATCGGCCATTCAAAATTACCATTTTGGCAAAATAAATGGCCGACCGACAACAAAGAGTGCCGACCGGCAATATACATTGCCGATGGCACAAAATCACTAGCCGGTGGCCTCAAGCCATGGCCGGTGATGTGTGGGGATGCCTCACAAGGCATTCCCTGCCCCTCCAAGGCAAAACACAAGTGTTTGGGGCAAAACCAGACATAACACGGTCGAGTCGAGAGATCCTGAGGCAAGGCGCGCAACCGAGACCTCCGGGAACTCAAGACGAACACAAACAAGGGTAATCACCAAGTGTTCCAATGGTGACGTCCAAGTCTTGAGGACGGTCAAAAATGGGGTGTCTACACCTACATCATTAAGTCTATTTGGTCAGGTGGAGCTGCCGTTCTGATGGACCTAGATGGCCTAGAGTTTTCACAGCCGATCAACATGGACAAGTTGAAGAAATATTACCCCTGAGAGGCTCGCTAGGCCGAAAACCCAAAAGGGCGGCCTAGGCAAAATATTAGAGCATAGAAAATTTGAAATTATAAAAACTGAGCTCGCAAGGTTGAAAACCCGCAAAGGGTGGCCTTGGCAAAAGTTAGAGTGTAAAATATGGGGGTCAATACACGAGTGAACCTGAGCCGAACTACGTAAGGCTTGATTCCCATCTTTGGGATACGTAGGCAACTTCATCCTGAAGTCCAGCCATAAACTTTTCCCCGATCAACTTTGTCCATTCGATCATCTCGGTCATCTTTGTCTATTCAGCATTCAAAAGCTCGGTCGTGATCTTCGGTGCAGTGCTATTCAGACTAGGGGCAACTTTCCAGTTACTGGGATCCGGGGTTGTGCGTCTCAGTGACAGATCTCAGGCGTGTCCAGTTCTGATCCATATCGAAAATGGTTTTGAAAAGTTTTAATAAAAGTTGATTTTGCTCAAATTAATCTTTTACAACTTAGACCATTTTTGGACCAAACAAAAAATTTTCAGTACCCACAACCTCCAATTTTATTGATTTCAATACAGAGTTCTCCTGCTCTTGCATACAAATTGAAGTTGTTTTTCATTACATTCATAAAGAAAACTTGAAAGTTCTGATTAAAGCAAATAAATCAGGGGCATAGTCAGGTGTTCTTGCGTCCCCGTCCAGAGCTGGTCGAAGCTTCTGATGCCAGGCTGGGCCCAATCTGCGCCTCTTCATTAAGCCAATCTATGCACTCATCAGACAAAGTGCAACTGAAAGTGGGAGCGGTGGCCAGGAGCTCTCTAGTCCGCCATGTTGTGGCATACCGAGCAAGCTATGTGCCTCGGATCGGAAATGCAGCAGGATATTCTATCCCCTCCACCAAGCAAATTTGATCATGGCCGAACTGGCGCTGGAACCGGAAAGGAAAGTAGAACACGCAGTGTGTCAAGCCAATCAACTGAATCCCGGTCTGTTGGGACATGTTGTAGCTCATTGCTGGTAAATTGAGCCAGGGACACCACCAAGCAATACGGACTGCGAACAAACTGCACATCCAGTTGTACCACCATCCCTCATCAAGGGCATCGACTAGGCGACATCAGAAGAAGTAGCTGCGAGCTGAGTATGCTGGGCAAGAGTCCACAACCTGCAATTTGTCCATCAACCACACCTGGGGAGGGATGAAAAATGAGAGATTAAAGAATAGAGAGGTGTATGTTGAGAAAAAAAAAAGTGAGAAAGGGTTTTGAGGGAAAAACTGAGCCTGAGGGTCGAGTGATGTGAGCAATATATATGTGAGGAAGGGTGGGAACATTGCCTGCAACAGTAGTGGACTCCCCGCAAATCTGGTCGCCTCCCAGCGATGGAAAGCATCCAAGCCCATCAATGTCTCAGCCAATGACATGGCAATGCAGCTTTTGCCTTCCCTTAAGCCTTGGGCAACCTCGATCAACCGGACACTAGATCCTCCAGAGCCTGAGGCAAGCAAGAAATGAGATAGCATGCATAAACAAAGGGCATGTCGCCAAAAGCCTTGCCAATGATGGTCACCGCGGTCACCAGCATCAGAAAATCGACAAATCAAACTCGGAATATCCAGCATTCTGTCACAAATCAAAGATTGGGCGTCGTGCATAGTGAGCCCACACATTCGACTCAAGGCTTGGGCGTGGCCGAAGCAGAGCTGGGGCAAGATTTCTTCGTTGCGCTCGGATTCCATCAAAACTTGGAAGTCTTCAAAGGTAGGACACACCTCTTGCCCGCCAAAGCTAAAGACATGAGTTACCGGATTCCAAAACCTTGCCGCGGTATGGAGAAACAGAAAGTGCAGCGGAGTGCGACTCAACGTGAATAGTGCATTTACGCCAAAGCCCCGGAAATTCAGCTTTTTCGAGCCATCCAAGTTAGCAATCCAAGTTCTGAGATTTTGGAAAAAAAACTCCTCCATTTGGTGTAAATCAGTGTTGAAATGAGGAAAACTACGAGGCTGAGACTTTTATAGAGGATAAGGTGTTGAGTGGAAGACAGGTGTCAACATTCTGGAGGTTCTTACCATTTTTGGCCGGTCGACCAAGAGTATGCCGACCGACCATCTATTTTGGCCGATCGGCTAAAATATTGGCCGATTCCCATTAATTTTGGCCGGTGATGTCTCCCTTTGGCCGATGGCCTCTAAGTGTGCTTTAAGCCGAATAAGTGTTAAGCATGATGAAAAACTGGTGATTGACACCACTTCCAATGCCTTCTGATGATATTTTGCAAACTAACACCTGTTACTCTGTCTTGTTTATCGAGTTGTTGTACATCTGCTTATCGAGTTATATTTTACATCCTTTAAGTCTTTGCTTTGCTTATCAAGTTGTATTTACAGTTGGTTAACTTATCAAGCTCTTTGTTTTGATTATCGAGTTGTTTTTATCCTTACTCGGTTCACTACCTGATTATTATGAGGCAAATGCTTACTTTTCAAACAAAGGTTCAAATTTCATTTACATTGTGATGTAATGTGGTGGGATGCGATGCAACACTTTTTGAACAAAATAGCTGCTTCATTTCCATCATGTCTTTGCAAAAGGTGCATAGTTTTGAGAAAGTAAACCTGCCTGAGGTAGTACAATGTGCTTAAACTACCAGTAAAAAGAAAAGTAAAGCAAAAGGGGAGAAGGGTAGCAGAGTGTCTGGATTAATACCGGTGGCCTCCCCTTGTGGTCGATACACCTCCCACGTCCTTGTTCGGGTCAATCATATGGTTTGGCACCTTCATTACTCAAGACAGTGCAAGAAAGCACACTTTTTGAACCTTAATAGACCTTCGTGTTGACTTCGAGCCGTGTCTTCTATGAGCGATGCTCGGTGCGTGCGGGGAGTATCCTTTCTCGTATCCTTTTTGTATCTTGCGAATTCTATAAATCACTTCAATTCTATTGTATTACGTTGCTTCGTTTTGACTTTAAAAAAGCACGCTCGTTACGCGTCTTGCGTTGAACGGTGCCTCGTCTTATTTTGAAGTTGCATCTCAACATCATGAGTAACATGCCTTTACCATGCTTCAGTTGAATATCCACCCTTTTCGCATTGCTTTACACATTGCGTACGCTTCCACGTACGCTTTACTTACATGTGTTTATACACCCCTTTAAGTTCCTTTTTATACACATTGCATGCGTTGTCGCGTATTGCTTTCTTACATGTGTTCAAGTTCCTTTTTATACACATTGCATGCGTTGTCGCGTATTGTTTTACTTATATGTGTTCAAGTTCCTCATTATACACATTGCATGCGTTGTCGCGTATTGCTTTACTTATATGTGTTCAAGGTTCTTTTATATACATTGCATGCGTTGTCGTGTATTGCTTTACTTATATGTGTTCAAGTTCCTCATTATACACATTGCATGCGTTGCCTCGTATTCTTTACTTGTATGTGTTCAAGTTCCTTTATTTTCACACATTATACACGTTGTCATGTATGCTTTACTTACATGTGTACATTTCATTCTTGCTTTACACATTGCATGCGTTTCCGCGCGTGCTTTACTTACATGTGTATACTTTTCCTCACCTCCACACATTGTACACGTTGTCACGTGTACTTTACTTATATGTGTTTGTGCCTTTATAGCATTGTTATGCTTGTTTCAAATCGCATTATGATGCACACACTCGGGTTGTGTTGTTATGCACCCCTTCCACCCGCATTGTCATGCACCCTCTCACTTGCGTTGTCACACACTTTTCACTTGCGTTGCTATGCATGTATCTAAGAATATTGTACCTGTTAAGTTCTCTTTCTTTTTCAGGCACGATATTGTATGTACGGTTCATTTAAGGCTGGCACGACCAGATGAACCAAACAGGAACAATATTGTATGTACGGTTCATTTGAAGCTGGCACGACCAGACGAACCGCACAGGTATTGTATTCTCCGCGTCAAACGTAGCGAGAATTACATAATTCTCTTACATCCTTTCTGCATTGTAATGTAGTTTGGTTTTTGGCTTGCTTAAAACTATTGCATTTATTGTATGTATTTGCTTCGTTACAGCTTTCTTTGCATGATCATAAGCTATGTTCGGCTTTGTGCATTGTTCTTGCATCTTGCCCCTGCCTAAAGGCACATATCTTGCTATCTTGCATGCTTGTCTAAGTCTTCGGCCTTGTCAAAAATGGGTCGTCTCTGGGCTTTGACATTCACTCCCATCATTGTTATGACTTTCAAGTTCTGTCAAAGAGGGGCAACTGTAGACACCCCATTTTTGACCGTCCTCAAGACTTGGACGTCATCGTTTAAACACTCGATGATCATCCATGTTCGTGTTCATTTTGAGTTCCTGGAGGTCTCGGCCGCACGCCTTGCCGCAGGATCTCTTAACTTGCCTGTTCTGTGCTTCGTTGTGGACCAAGAACTTGTTTGTTTTTGCTTCTGAGGGCAGAGAATGGCTTGTTGGTCATCCCCACACCTCACCGACCCTGTTTTGTTACTACTGGCCATTGGTGATGGCCGGCCGGCATTGTTTTTGGTCGGCTGGCCAGTTACTTGGTCAATCGGCCATATTTTCTGGCCGGGACTTCTTTTTTTCCTTTTTTAGGCATTTTGCATGCCAGCTATGCCAGCTGGAGCACACATCCCTGTCCTCCATACACGTGTATGGAGGATTTGCACCCTTTGCACCCTTTTGCTCTAGCTTCTTGAGGAAGCTTGAACCCTTTGCTCTGGCTTCCTCAAGAAGCTTGAATCTTTGTCTTAGCTTCCCCAAGAAGCTTGAACCTTTGTTCTAGCTTCTTGAGGAAGCTTGATCCCTTTGTCTTAGCTTCTCCAAGAAGCTTAGGCCCTTGTTTTGTTCTATAAAAGAGGGCTTCCCTTCTGCTTTAGAGGGGTTAAGAAAAAATCAAAGATATATATCGCATATATCACTCCCTCTCTATATCTTCTTTTCTCTCTCTGCATTTGTGTGTGGAATAGTGTTCAAAAGTGTGTTTTTGGTGTTATTTGATCATATTATACCTCTATTTTTGGTCGGATTGTTAGTCCATTGCATGCATAATACACTTGCCTTGCATTCCTCTATTTTGCCTAGAAATGCATCATGCATTTAGACCACCATGCTTGCATGTTTTGACTTAGCTTTGTGAAGTTTTTAGTCATGTTTTACCATGTTTAAGCTCTGATTGGTGTCGATTTGGTCATGTTTTCCAATGTTTGTATAGCCACCTTGTATTTTGGCTTGTTAGCCTTGGGTGTGTGAGTCTTGAACATGTTTCATTTGGGTTATTTTAGTGATTGGGACTCACTTCTCATGCCATTTCAGTCCATGTTCCATGCTCATATGCTTGCATTTAACACCCTTTCAATGCTTTGAAGAGTTGTTGTCTTATACTCCATGTTTAGGCCATTACGCATGCCTCTTTGTTTAAGTCTTCGGGCTGCCATATCAGTGGGTTTTAGGGCTTATTTTGACTTGTTTTAACTCTGACTTCATTAGTCTAAGTCATGCCATGTTCGGTTATAAGAGGTGTAGTGCATTTTCCCTTTTAGGCCTTATATGCGTTTTGTTTTGTGCCTTTCTTCATAGCATGTTTTGGCTTTGTTCCATATGAGTTTTAGCTTCATTTTGGTCTGCCTCGGGACTATTTTGGGTCGCCTCAACCATTTGGGGCTTGGTTGACATAGTCATGGTTTAAGTCTCGTAGCTAGCTTTGAGCTTTAACTCCATTAACATGCCATGTTTGCATTGTGTAGTCGATTTGGCGTCATTCTTCACGTGATTTCAGAGTTTATTTGCAATGCCATATCCTCATATTTATCACATCTTGCTCATGTTTGAAGGTTGTGCATCGTGGCCTAAATTGATGGACCAACATGTGTGCATGTTTATCTTGCATTTTGGTGCCTTAATTTTGGTATTTTGGCCACTGTTTTGGGATTGGCTGAGGTCTTCCCATTTCGGTTTAAGCCCATCTTTGCATATAGTTGCATGTTTGACATGTTGCATTTGTGTGTTGTTGCATGCTTGCATTATACCATGTTTGCGTGTTTTATTATATTGCATGTCATTTAGCTAGTTGCATCACATAACCTTGTTGCATACTTAGTGTGTTTGCGTTACATTAGCTTGGCTTGCATGTTAGGTCACATTACATTGCATCTTGCATGCTTAGCACATTGTACATTTGCATGTTTAGGTTGCATTGCATTTGGCATGCTTTGCTAACTTAGCCTCATATTGCATACATGAGCCATTTTGGATATTTGAGCCATATTGCATACATGCATTACATTGTGTTTGGTTTGGGGTGTCAAACCAAACATGAGGTATGAGGTGTGTTCGTACTTAAAGTGACGAAACACGTCTCAATCCTTGGTCACTGACACTCTTGATCCCAACATGATAGAGTGTGTAGCATTCATTTGTTTTCATTGCATTCATTTTACATTGATTTGCAAACTTGGTGCCTTTGGCCATCATGCATTGAAATGCGTGATTGGTGGCCCGAGGGTCGAGAACCAAACCCCCTTGAGTTCATAGCATGATAAGGAGGGTGGTCGTGCATACATTGTCTTGTAAATTCCTTGCCATGCACTGTCTGTCCTCTGCTGTAGCAAAAAGAGAGTTCTGCAGGAACAGATGGCCGGTCAGCACTCTTCAGTGCCAGCCGGCTACCAAAGTCCAGCCAACGGCCCCACTTTTGGTCGGTGACCACTTCCTAATGGCCGGTGGTCCTATCTTTTGGCCGGTGACATCCCACAATGCTCAGGGAGTAATTCAGAGGCATCTCAAGGATTTTCACAGTTCTCAGAGGTGCAGAACAATGCAAAGAGAGGCAACATGTGGCATGGCAACGGGTTTCCGAGCGAGGCTTATCGAGCATGCATGCATTTGACCCTCTTTCCGAGGCAGCTTTACTGCTTTAATAGCTTAATTAATTCGTTAATTAATTAAGGTTTTGTAATATTTAATTAGCTAGAGTAGTTAATTATTTATTTGGTTTGTATTATTCTTTTGGCCCCTCCAAGAGACGGCAAATTTTGTAATAAGCATGCGTGTGTGTGATGCATGTCTTCCAACCCCACGTCTTTCTCCCTTCTACTTACTTTCTTTCAATGGTTAGTCTTAGGGCACGTTTCAATTAGCATACTTATGATAGCATGTTTGCATACATTCATTCGTATTGCACGCATCGGGCTCGACACATCATACTAATTGCATAGTATTTCAATTCCAACTTGAATACGTGTATCGAGTTGTCGCATTTCACATGCCATTCTTAGGGTAGCCGAGCCTATCTTAGTTGCATTTTGTATGCGTTGCATTAGCCATTGCTAACATGAACTAGGATCATGCATGATTACTAACTAGTTTCTTATTTTGGCTCGGAGTACACTGTGAGTGTTTATGCTTTAGCATCTTGCATGTATGTGAATGTTAACATGACAGCATGCTTGTCATGAGGTTAATTGCTTATGTGATATAACTGCCTGAATGCTTGCGGTTGAAAGTTGGATTGCTTGAATTGGAACAATTCATTGGAATCCGTGTTTTAGCCTACTTGCGAGTAGCACCTTCAAACCATTTTTCAAAACGAACATGAGATGTTTTGTTCCAATTCAGGCGACCCAGCCTATACTTGTATGTTGTGCGCATCACATAGTAATTCTAGGCTAATAACCGGAATAAGAGCACATATGTTTTCAAAAATCGATATCATGCTTAGTAGTGGCCGATCTTTGATCGGGCGAGCGGGAGTGCTCATAGCTGACCTTCCCCAATCATACCCAAGTTCCTGAGCCGAGGCAACTTTGGTGATGACGGACACGTGGCCTTAGGCACAAGTCAGGGTTTCCTAAATTCCCCCAAAATAAAATATTTAGGTGGCGACTCTGTATCTGGCAAAGCAGTCCATGTTTAACACTTCTTTCTAAAAATCAGTTTTCCAAAACGATTTTTTGAATTTGGACTCTTTGGTGATTTATCAATCTCACATCGCACATTGTGAGATCAGATTAAGAACCGTGACATTTGAGTCCGAACTGTAGTAAGCCCAAATGAACAAAACAAGATTTTTCCCGGGACGTTCGGGGACGTCTACACCTGGCCTGCGCAGGGTCAGGACAGCATGGCATGCGTACGGCCTTGGCAGTATGGCAGTCAGACACACGGGCAATCTTGGTAGCCTGGCTTGCTTGCGTGCGGCGTTGGCAACCTAGCCTGCTTGTGGCCTTGTCAGCATGCCAGCGTAGCTTATATGCGGCCTTGGCAGCCTAGCTTGCCTTGCTCCTTTTGAAAAATATGACCCTCAGGAAATTGACTTTTGCTTACATGTTACCTGGGCTTCCCTTGTGGAAGTTGCCTTACGAGAAGCATATCCCTCGAATAATTGCCATTAGGTTGGTTTTGATTTACGTACAAGTTGCCTGTGCTTTCCTTGTGGAAACTTGTTGCGAAAAGTATGTCTCTCGGAAATTAAATGTTGCCTTTGATATTTGTAGTTGAAGCAATCAGTTCTTGCTCGGCTTCTCTAAATGTTTTCGCACTTCGTTGGGCTTCTTAGTCCTTCGTGTTGTGTTTCGTTTTGGGGGGCTAGTGCATGGTGTACGTCATGGCCGCATGAGTTGTGATTTGTTTGTGTGAGTTAGATGGTTCCCTACCTGTGCAGCGAACTTCACTGGTGCATTCATTTTCATCATCAGTGGGATTCCTACAAGTTGCCTGCACTATCCTAGTGGAAGTTCCTTGCGAAAAGGTATGTCCCTCGAGTAATTGCCATAAGGTTGGCTTTGACTTGCCTACAAGTTGCCTGCGCTTCCCAAGTGGAAGATGTCTTACGAAAAGCATGCCCCATGAGTAATTACCATTTGTTTGGCTTTGACTTATGAATGAGTTGCTTGTGCTTTATGAGTGAAAGCTTTGTTGCGAAAAGTATGTCCCTCAGAAGTTACTTGTTGCCTTTGTTATTTGCAGTTACGCTAACCGGTGCTTGCTCGCCTTCCCTAAATGTTTTTGCATGTTCGTCGGGCTTCTTAGTCCTTCAGGTGTGATTCATTTTGGGGGGCTAGTGCAAAGTGTACATCGTGGTGCATGAGTTGTGATTGCTTTGTGCGAGTTGGATGGATCCTTGTTTGTGCAGCAAACTCCTTTGGTGCATTCCTCTTCATTCATGCTTGAAGGTCAAATTTTGTCTTCTGCCACACGTGGGTTCCTGTGTTGCCTATCTAGCGAAAAGGAATTCGGTCTAAATCGTGTGCCTATATTCATCTCGCCACCTCGTGGCCCTAGGTGAACGTCATAGTATCTCCCGTGTTCTATGATGTCCTCACATTACTGTGTCGATAGCATGGCCCACGGGGTAATTATACTCGTTCTCTCGGATTTAGAGCTTTGTGCGGGTACACATGGGCTTTGACCTTCATTTTCCTACCAAGCGTTCGTTGCTTGTTGCGGGCTACGATCATGCCTGCATCTGACCGTACCGACTCTGTTAGTTGGGCTTATGTAGTTCTGGCATTGTAAAAAGGAATGCTACCTGTTTGATCCTGCCAGTAGTCATTTGCGTGTCTCAAAGATTAAGCCATGCATGTGTAAGTATGAACTAATTTAGACTGTGAAACTATGAATGGCTTATTAAATCAGTTATAGTTTGTTTGATGGTATTTGCTACTCGGATAACCATAGTAATTCTAGAGCTAATACATGTAACAAACCCCGACTTTCGGAAAGGATGCATTTATTAGATAAAAGGTTGATGCAGACTATGCCAATTGCTCTGATGATTCATGATAACTCGACGGATCGCACGGCCTTTATGCCAACGACGTATCATTCAAATTCCTAGTCTATCAACTTTCGATGGTAGGATAGTGGCCTACTATGGTAGTGGCGGGTGACGGAGAATTATGGTTCAATTCTAGAGAGGGAGCTTGAGAAATGGCTACCACATCCAAGGAAGGCAGCAGGCATGCAAATTACCCAATCCTGATATGGGGAGGTAGTGACAATAAATAGCAATACTGGGCTCTTTGAGTCTAGTAATTGGAATGAGTACAATCTAAATCCCTTAACGAGGATCCATTGGAGGGCAAGTCTGGTGCTAGCAACCACGGTAGTTCCTGCTCCAATATCATATATTTAAGTTGTTGTAGTTAAAAAGATCGTAGTTGGATTTTGGGTTAGGTTGACCGGTCCGCCTCAGGTGTGCACCGATCGTCTCATCCCTTCTACCGGCTATGTGCTCCTGGTCTTAATTAGCTGAGTCGTGCCTCCGACATTGTTACTTTGAAGAAATTAGAGTGCTCAAAGTAAGCCTATGCCTTGGATACATTAGCATGGGATAACATCATAGGATTCCAATCCTATTTTGTTGGGCTTTGGGATTAGAGTAATGATTAACAAGGACAGTCGGGGGCATTTGTATTTCATAGTCAAAGGTGAAATTCTTGGATTTATGAAAAATGAACAACTGCGAAAGCATTTACTAAGGATGTTTCCATTAATCAAGAACGAAAGTATGGGGCATTAAGATAATCAGATACCATCCTACTCTTAACCACAAACAATGCCGACCAAGGATCAGTGGATGTTATTTTTAGGACTCCGCTGGAACCTTATGAGAAATCAAAGTTTTTGGGTTTTAGGGGGAGTATGGTCGCAAGAAGAAAACTTAAAGGAATTAATCGAAGGGCACTGCCAGGAGTGGAGTCTACGGCTTAATTTGACTCAACACAGGGAAACTTACCAGGTCCAGATGTAGTAAGGATTGACAGACAGAAAGCTCTTTCTTAATTCGATAGATGGTGGTGCATGGCCGTTCTTAGTTGGCGGAGCGATTTGTTTGGTTAATACCATTAACGAACGAGACCTCAGCCAGCTAACTAGTTATATGGAGGTGACCCTCCACAGTTAGCTTCTTAGAGGGACTATGGTCCTTCAGGACGCGGAAGTTTGAGCCAACAACAAGTTTGTGATGTCGTTAGATCTTCTAGGCCGTACACACGCTACACTGATTTTGAGAGCAAAAAAATTAGAGATTGTATTCTAGAGAGAGAGTGAGTTCACTTCTAGAGAGAGAAAGTGTAGGAATTGAAGGCTTTGGCTTGAATTTTTCAAGATTATGCCAGAACAAGAGAATTTGAAGACTCCAGGTAAGAATTCAACTCCTAAATTGTGAGCCTAGGTCATCAAACATGAGAATACATGAAGAATAAGAGTTTAATGCATATTATGAGCTTAGAATGAAGATTTGAGTTGTAATTCATACATGCATCATCATTTTGATCATGAGCTTTATAATTTTTATTGAGTTTAGACCATGAAATCAACATGCATGCATATTAGATTAAGGTTTGAAAGCAAATTCCATGTTTGAAGAGTTTTGAAAGAATTCTACATGCATGTTGAACCTTGCCATGTGAAGTTTGATTTTGAGCATCTAAATTGTTATTGTAAGTTATTTCGTACATACATGTTAGAATCATCAAGTTTCATCACTTGAATTCACGTTTTGAAAGGGATTTTGTACATGCATAGAGCTTTTTAGCTCAAATTTGATAAATTCATGAGTTTGGAGAAAAAGATTTGGAAATCTTGCATACATGAGCTATTGAGTTCAATTTTGGTAAATTCATGAGATTTCAAAGCAAATGGTATTTAAAGGGTGATGTATATATGTTTTCTAAAGTAATTTTGTGTTTTTGACCAAGCCATGCATGACCCTAAGCTTTAAATTGCATGTTTTGAGCTCAAAACTTTGTTTTGAAAACCGAAATTTTTTGTAGATCGCTCGAGCGAAGGATTTGCCGCTTGAGCAAACAAGACGAGCATCCAGTACTTTTGTAGAGTTTGGGGGTTGGCTCGAGCGGCAAAATGTGTGCTTGAGCGACCACCCTTATTTTTTTATCCTTAGCTTGAACATAGAAAGTTGCACTCGAGTGCAAAAATCGAGCTCCCAGAAGTTTTATAGTGTTTTGCAGACCGCTCGAGTGACCAAACTTGCACTCGAGCAAAGACCTTGTTTTCAGAAATTTGACAAAGTGTTTTAACTTGTATTTTGGCATCCTCATTGCATCCTACGCATTCCTAGGCGTTAATTAAGCCACACTAATGAGGATATGAATTAGAGACACACTAAGAAAGAAATGGAATAAGTTAAGAGATTACAGAGAGTGTGTTTCAATGTGTTTTGAGCAATATGATAAAAAATAATAAAATCAATGTAAAGAAAGTTAAGCTGTAATGGCCAAGTGCATATGTAATGATAAGATATGTTTGTGTTATGTACTTTTGTGTTTGTAGGTCAACGTTTGAAGATTGATTGACAGTTTCTGGAAGGCCACTATGAGTAACGTTATTGTAAAGATATGTTCATATAAATTATATTCCAAATGTGATTTGATAAGTTATGATTCTTGAAATGATATTTGTTTATGTGAACAAATGTCCTATGTGTGAAATCTATTATGGCATCCATAGATAGCCCCAAGTCATGGAGGACGACATGTTAATGCAGGTTCATGATATATATATGATTACGAGATCTCGTTAGCAACTTGTCACAGTGGTGATGTGTTTAATCGGTATCCGGAACCCAATTACTCTAGTCGGATGAGGATGTGATATGTTCTATTGGATGTACCATTATTATGTTCGGATATGAGAATTGATTCTGTTGTGATTTGTTTATGTTCGGAATTCGTTTACTAACCTCTTTATATTAACGTTATTCACTGCGCTTTAGTTCACTGTTTGTATATTTGTATATGTGGTTGAGCGTGTGCAGGACCAGGCCTAAGGGCTTCTATCTGACTTCTGTTTTGTCAAGCCAACCACTGTGCCTCACGTGGAGGTTCCTAAAAGTCAATGTGATCAAGTTTTAAGTTCTTAATGTCTTTTGTTTATTCTATATATAGGGCTAAGTCCCTTTTTTGTTTCATATGTATATGGTTGGCATAAGAATGATAATGTTATGATATATGTATGTATATGTATGTAAATGTTTCAATTTTTCTGTCTCATATAAGTCAGCATAGCTCATTGGATGATTATATTTATGTATTTGCTTCCGCTAGCGCCTTATTTTGTGATTTTGTTTCAGAGGCCGTTGGTAATCCTTGGATTACTGGCCGGTTAAGACTCTAAACCTATAGGGACGGGTTTGGGTCATGACAGAGTGGTATTTGTGCACGAGTTATACCATACACACAAGTCCATATGAGTTATAGGATGTCCTAGAAAAGAAATAGGGACATTGCATTATCACGTGTGAGTATGTGTAAATTTTTCTGTACATGTTTGATAAGAAATGAAAGCGAAAACTATGACTAGGAACAAGGAAGTTATGTGAAATAACATGTCAAGTTGATTTCGATATTGAATGTGTATTTTGTGTGAACATGAACATATGAACGTGAAAGACTACGTGACCTATGTGAATATATTTCAATTGAAATAAAATGACCAGCGTGTTTGATAAGAAATGAAAATGAACAATGAAACTAGTGAGAACTTTTCCTATGTTAATAATTATCCTATTTATGGATAGACAAATGGAAAGGACAAGTAACGTGGACAAATCTGAAACTTTCGATGCTAGAATTAATCAGCCAGAAAGAATGGTTGCAACCCTAACTAAATCTGTGAGGCAAATACATGTACCTCTTCCACCATCCCTAGTACAATTTGAACCAGCTAATAATGATATGATAACTTTGACACAGAAATACAATAAAATGAAGCCACTGGAATTTCTGGGGGGTATTGAGCTGTTGAAAGCCAAGGCTTGGGTTTTAGAAACTGAGAAAATATTTGAAGTATTTCCGTGTACTGAGGCACAAAAAGTTTTGTTGGCAATATTCACACTCAAAGAAGAAGCTAGGAGATGGTGGATGTTAGTACGACATGATAACGAGGGTATGACATGGGATAGATTTAGAACTCTTCTATGAAAAATATTTTTCCCAATGCATCTGAGATAGGAAGGTATCTGAGTTCGAACAACTTAAGCAGGGTGATATGAATGTGGTAGAATATGAGGCAAAATTTACTGAACTAGCTCGTTATGCACCACACATGATAGACACTGACTACAAAAAGGCTAGAAAATTTAAAGGTGGGCTTGACCTAGATGTGTTTGACTGAGTTGGCATTTTAAAATTGTCAAAGTATGTGGACATTCTTGATAAAGTCTTAATGTCCGAGGCAAACATAGTAGCCTTGAAAATATCAAAGTCGTCATCATCAATTGAATGGGAGAGTAAGAAACAAAAGAAACAAAAAGTTGAACTAACCAGTAATTCATTGACCTCCTCCGCGAACGAAAAATCTAAGGCAAGAACTTTTGACAATGCAAGTTGGGGAAGAAATGTGAACAATGATATACCTATCTGTAAAGAATGTGGGAAACAACATTGGGGCATATGTCGCCGTCTATTGAGAGTTTGTTTTAGATGTGGACAAAAAGGACACTTGGCTAAATCTTGCCTACAAGCCCATCCGAACAACAATAGGTTGAATGGTAGTATGACTGATTCCATTTCGGTACCAAGTACAAAAGCAATTTCTATTCTTGAAGGGAGCAATCTTAGGCAAGGAAGGGTTTACATCCTTGTTTCAGAAAATGCCCGAAACACTGAAACGACTGACCCATGTACCATTTTAATTATGTGCAAATGTATATGTGAAAATCGATTTCGGAATTCGTATAACCTTTGGCATGAGATGAATTGTTAATATGTTGACTGAACCAACTGAATTATTAGAATCATGAGCCTATGCTTCATGCCTTGATTTTTACTGATGTGTGAAGTGTTGTTAGATTTAATGGGATAGAACTCTAATTATTGAACATTTTGAAACTCTATGGATTTGACAAATTACATATGCTATGGAAGATGTTTGGACTTGTATATATATACCTTTACTTGGGACGTAAATTGATTCGAACTCGACACACTCTTTTGTACCTACTGTGTCATGAAATCATTGCCTTAACTATTGTATTTTAGGAGCTTGTTTTGTGTTCATCTGTACATCGAGCTTGTGAATACGTACTGGGAACGTTATTAGATTCTGGAAATGCACATATATGACTGTACCTTTGCTCGGAATGATTTGTCATGTTATTTGTTTTTTTAACTAGACTATCGGGACTATGACTCTGGGATTGTGTGACTAAGGTGGGCACCCCAAATGATGAACTCTATATTCTATAAGATTGTGTACTATGACTCCTAAAAATTGAGTAGACTATTTGACTAGACTAGTGAGCCTCTGCTTTTGTGACTGTATGACTGATTTGGAACTTCTGTATCACAAACTCGCTATTATGTGCCACCGAGGAATTCTATGTTATGAACAACCGCATACTTGTACACCTATACGTGAACTTATTTGCAAAATGCCATATTGTACATAACCTGAACCACTTTGATGCGAGCCATTTTGATGTATGACTCTAATGTGATTTTGAGAACTGATGAACTTAGAACAATTGTGAAACTATTGATTATGCACCTAAGAAAATGGAGTATGAACTATGGACCCAAATGTACTTCATTCGAAAATGATGGGGATAGAACTTTTACCTGATCTGAACTGATAGAACTTTTATGTGATGACACACACTCTAAACTTTTGTTTGATCTAACCAGATGGAACTTTCATTTGCTGTGATCCAATAGGACTTTCATTTGATTTGATCTGAGGAGACCTTTACCTAATTTGAGAACCATTATCTGATTGATTACGTTTATGGGGGATTATGAATTGTTTAAGATCGAATGACCGAGCTGTGTTGCTACATAAACTAATTGACTGAGAACTTGAATCAATTTTGAACACTTACGAAGAATGTGAACTATTGTAGACGCGCCCCGAGGGCTCCCGAGCTCCGCGCCTACGAGGGCGTGAAATTCGTTTACTCTCTAGCTACTACAAGTTCAGACTCATGTCATGGTTCTGAATCTAATCTCACAATGTACGATGTAAGACCGATAAATCTCCAAAGAGTCCAAATCTGGGAAATCGTTTTAGAAAACTGATTTTAAAAAAGAAGTGCCAAACATGGACTGTTTTACCAGATACAGAGTCGTCATCTAAATATTTTATATTGGGGGAATTTAGGAAACCCTGACTCGTGCCTAAGGCCCCGTGTCCGTCATCACCAAAGTTGTCTCGGCTCGGGAACTTGGGTACGAGAGGGGAAGGTCATGCAATGAGCACCCCCGCTCGCCCGATCAATGATCGGCCTGTACTAAGCATGATATCTTGTTTTTGAAAACACATGTGCTCTTATTCCGGTTATTAACCTAGAATTACTATGTGATGCACACAGCATACAAGTATAGACTAGATCGCCTAAGTTGGAACAAAACATTACATGTTCGTTTGTGAAAATGGTTTGAAGTTTGCTACTCACAAGTAGGCTAACACGCGGATTTTGATGAATTGTTCTAATTCAAGTAATCCAACCTTCACCCACAGGCATTCAAGCAGTTATATCAAATAAGTAGTTAGCCTCATGGCAAGCATGCTTAACATGGCAGTCAATAACACACATGCAGTATGCTAAAGCATAAACACTCACAGTGTACTCCGAGCCAAAACAAAGAACTAGTTAGAAATCATGCATGATCCTAGTTCATGTTAAGATGGCTAATGCAACACATGCGAGAATGCAACTAAAATAGGCTCGACTATTCTAGAATGCCACGTGAAATGTAGATTGATAACATGTATTCAAATAGGAATTGAAATACAATGCAGTTAGTATGATGCGCTGAGCCCACTGCATGCAATACAGATGAATGGATACACGTATGCAAGCATAAGGTATGCTAAATGAAACATGCCCTAAAACTAACCATCATAAGCGGTTAAGTAAAAGGGAGAAAGAAATGGGGGTTGGAAGACATGCATCACACACACGCACGCTTATTACAAAAGTACGCCCTCTCGACGGAGGGACCGAATAAGAAGCTAACTAGCTAATCTAAGCTAATTAAACTAATTATTACAAAACAAACTAATTAACTAATCCTAGTTAACTGATTATTACAAAACAAATTGAAATAGCTAAACGCATTAACTATTAAAGTACAAAACGAATGCTTAATCTAGCTAAGTAAAGAAGCTAAATAAAGCAGTAAAACAGGAGGTTCTCAGAGGGAGAAGACTGGATGCATGCTCGATCGCCTCGTTCGGAAATCCGTAGTGATGCCCCAATTTGCCTCTGTTTGCAATTGTTTTCAAAAACTTGCACCAAGCTCCAGATAGCTTCTAACACATTCTGGGGACCTGTGGGAGGGTGGCCGACTAGTTGTTGGTGTCTGTAGCCACTGGCCGACCACTTTCTATGCTGAAAAGCAGAAAAAGTGGTCGGCCAGCTAGTTTTTCTAGCTGGCCAACCAGTTTTTGCAGCATTTGTCCACTTTTCTGCAACAGAGAGCAAGAAAGGGCATGACAATGTATTTGCAAGGTATGTGTGCACAACCACCCTCCTTATCATTTCATAAGCTCAAGGAAGTGTGGTTCTCGACCCTTGGGCCACCAATCGCGCATTTCAATGCATGATGGCTGAGAGGCGAAGTTGCACAATTCAATATGAAAATGAATGCACAAGTAAACACATAAGGCCTAGAACTCTATCATGTATGATCAAGAGCGTCGGCGACAAAGAATTGAGGCATGTTTCATCACTTTAAGTATGAAACGCCCCTCGTTTCTTGTGTTTGGACTAACACCTATTCCAAACACAATGCAAGACACTCAAGCATGCAAACATGCAATGTAACTTAAGCATGTAAACATGGAATGCAACGCATGTAAAACACAATACAACTATACGGCATACACAATGCAAATAATAACATAGCATACTCAATGCAATGCGGCAATATGGCATACTCAATGCTATATAAGATGGCATACACAATGCAAAGAACATAGCATACACAATGCGATGAACAACATGGCATACACAATGCAAACAACAACATAACATGCACAACGCGATGTAACATGGCATACACAATGCTCAATGGACTTATACCAAAATGGACAGACCTCAGCCATGCCCAAATCAGTGGCCATAATGATGAAACAAAGGCACAAAAAGGCAAGGCATGCATGCACAATGCACTAGTCAACCACATAGGCCTAAGAGCATAACCCTCAAGAAGGCTCAAGGAGTGATAAATGCGGAAGTGTAACAACACTAAATGCACTGAAATTAAGTAAGAAATGATGCCAAATCATTCAAACAAACACAAGTATATCATGCAAAGGTCCTAAAACATGAAGGCTGGTAAAGAGGACTACAAAGGAGGCATGCAATACATGGCAAATATGCATGAACCAACCACAAACAGAGCTCAAGTAGGTCTAAACATGGACCAAAACATGCTAAGATGGAGGCTCAAAGACCTAGGCAAGATGGCATACATGCTAGGCCATAAGTAAGGCAACAATGCACAACGCTTAAAGGCATTCAAAGCACGAAAGAAGTGGAAACATGGTCATGCTATAAGCTCTGAAATGAAGTATTAAATGATGCTAAATCATCTAAATAGCTCAAAGATAGCATGCATGAGCCAACAAAACACAAAGCTAGCAAGGTCAATTGAACTACAACTATACAAAGCATGAAGGATACGGAAAAGGCAACCCAAAACAGTCCTAGAACTTGTCGAAATGATACTAAAACATGCATGAAAGGAAGCCAAAACAAGCTACTATGAAGAGCATAAGGCATGATGCATACAAGGCAAACAAGGTGGATTACACTACACCTATTAAGACCAAGCATGGGATGACTTAACCAACAAAAATCAGAGTTATATCTTGGCTAGGTAACCCCCAAAACACATTGAAATGATGGCTCACAAGCTAAGGCATGAAAACATACGCAATGACCTATTCTTAAGGCATAAAGGACCAACCTTCCAACACATTGAATGAGTGATAAATGCAACTACATGAGCATGAAATGTGGACTGAAATCACATAATAAATGATGCCAAATCATTCAAATAGTCCAAGTAAAGCATGCTAGTGGACTTGATGCACAAAGCCAACAAGCTAGATTGAACCATGGCTATACAAAGCAAGTCATGTATAGTCAAAACAACCAAAATCAGAGCTAAAGAATGTTAAAACATGGACAAAAGCTTCTCAAGGTTAAGCCAAAAGCATGCTAGAATGACATATTAAAGCATGATGCATGTTAGGCTATTTTATGGAATTGCACTACAAGTGCAAGGAGCATGCAAAGGGTGACCAAACCAAACCCTAACAAAGGTGTGACATGGCAAAACAACACCAAGAACATGCTGAAATGGACTCAACAAAAGCTAGAATGACATGCTACTTCATGAAACATACAAGACTAGTGTGCAAGATTTACACTACAAGTGTATAAGCCATGCATGGAGTGACTAAACCAAGCAAAAATAGTGGTAAGCCTCAACAAAATAACCACAAATACAAGCTAAGATATGGCCAACATAAGCTTAACAAACATGCTCACACGTGAGGCATATGAAGCAAATATTGAAGACACAAGGAGAGGGGTTGACCCTCTCCTATTTAGGACCTTAAAACTACCTTTCCACCACTGACAATCCTCTGGATTTCAGTGGTATAAAGGTCATGCAAAGGCTACAACAAGAGCCTAAAGGGATGGCTCAAAACAAGGCCTAACAAGGCCTAAGAGGGGGTGGACCACCCCCAATGCAAAAATGACCTTAAACAAAGATCTTAAGGACTGAAAAATAGAATTTTTTGTAGTTAAGAGTTAAGCTTAAAATAGCATGCAAAAAGCGCTAAAAGCTTAAGCAAAAATGGGAGTTTTAAGGGTTAGAAACTCACCCTTGAAGACCACCTTCAAAGCTGCAACTCCAGCAGGTTTTTCAACCTCAAACCAACCCAAGAACACCAAAACCAGCCCCTAAGCACCTCAACAACAAAAGAATGGTGTTTGAGTGTGTGTTTATGTATTAAAGTAAGACAAAATGACACTTTAAGGCACAAAAATGAAGAAGAAGAGCAATATAGAGACAAAGCTATATGTATAACTCTTAAGCCAGTTTTTCTGAACCTAGAGGAGGGAGAAGGAGCCTCCCTCTTATAGAGAGCAAAACCATAAGCTTCTTGAAGAAGCTATGGCTCAAGGCCATCCCTCCATATGGGGGATGGTTCTTGTGCTCTTCAGCTGTGCCAGCTAGCCCAAAATATCTCCAAAAATGTGACAAAAAGCAGCCGACCACTTTAAGTGGTCTCCTAGAACAAAAACTGGTCGGCCATGGTTGGAGAGAGTCTAGAGCATGAAAACAAGCAAAAGGTGTGCTGGCCGACCACTTTTGATGGTCCAAAGATCAAGGAGACCAGTTGTCAGACCCGAAAATTGGCTGGGAGGAAGAAAAGTGGTTTGCGGGGAGAGAAACTAGTCTTCCACCCTTGTACCACCTTCCAAACACGGAAAAAAAGGTTTGTACCAAAGACAAACCAAAACGGATGCAAGACGAAAGTTCGGGAGGCAAAGCGCGCAGCCGAGAGCATCGAAAACTAGCTGTCGAGCATCAAAAGTGGTTTACAACCACAAAAGTGGTCTCCCAAACCACAGTGGCTCTCTAGGCCAAGGAATCAAGGTGTGGTTCAAAAACCACGCCAACGGAGAACGTTAAGTGGTCCCAAGACAGGGCGCATGGCCGAAGGCTCCGAAAACTGGAAACTGATCTCCAAACAGAAAAAGTGGCCTACAACCACAAAAATTGGTCTACGATCACTAAAGAGTGGTCTACAAGACCTCTCCCTCCCTTAGGCAAGGAAAACAAGACTTGTTCCACGAACCGAGCCAAAGTACAAAGAGTTCAGAGGCCCAGAGGCAAGGTTCTCAGCCAAAACTCCGAAACCTCGAAACGAGCACAACATGCGCAATCACTGAGTGCTCAATCGATGGCGTCTAAGTCTTAAGGTAAGTCAAAAATGGGGCGTCTACAGTTGCCCCTCTTTGACAGAACTCGGAAGTCATAAGTGACGGGAGTGAGTGTCAAAGCCCAGAGACGACCCATTTTTGACAAGGCCGAAAACTTAGACAAACAGGCAAGATAATAAAGAGATGTACCCGCAAGCAGGGGCAAGATGCAAATAAAAATACATGATGCCGAACATAACTTATGATTATGCAAAGAAAGCTGTAATGAAGCAGTTATACACAATAAACGCAACAGTTTAAGCAAGCGAATTCAAACCGAACTACATTACATACAGAAAGGACGTAAGAGAATTATATAATTCTTGCTACGTCTCACGCGGAGAATACAATACCGTCCAGTTCGTCTGGTTGTGCCAGCTTCAAATGAACTGTACATACAATATCATGCCTACATAAGAAAGAAACTGAATAGGTACAATATCGTTAGAAACATGCAAGGCAATGCAAGTGAAAAGTGCGTGACAATGCAATCAAAGTGGAGGGGTGCATGACAATGCAACCTAAGTGTGACGCATAACAATACGAAAGGGGTGTATAACAATGCAACCTTAGTGTGACGCATAACAATGCGGTAAGGGGTGCATAATAATGCAACCTAAGTGTGACGCATAACAATGCGGAGGGGTGCATAACGATGCAACCTAAGTGTGATGCATAACGATGCGGAAGGGGTGCATAACAATGGAAGTAAAGTGTGCATAACAAACAGACGAAATATGCGCGGCAACGCAAGTGAAGAATGCATAACAATGCAGGTGAAAGTGCAGGTGCATAACAATGTAACAGAAGTACGCATAGCAATATAAGTAAGACGAGCGTGACAACACAAGTAGTTAATGCGCAACAAAGCAACGAGTGGTGTGCATAACAAAAGCAAGAGAGGAAAGTGTGCATAACAATGCGAGAGTGGTATAACTTCGATAGCATGCCCTGAAACAAAATGCCGGTTAAAGAAAAATAAGCCTTAACGCGAGCAAATTAGCCGGACCCTCCGATTTACCTCTCGGAGGGGTCACAACATACTTAAAAAGGATACACCTCGCTCTTTGATAAGTGATGATGAGCCATGCATCGAAGACTTGATTTGAAGTTCCCACGGGGACAATTTCGTGCCGAAAAGTGTACCTTTCTTGTACTTTCCCGAGAGCCGAGGACTCCAATCATCACCAAAACACACAGGGAGAACAAAGGAGCTCTGAAGATCACCCAGGAGGCTGGCCGACCAGTTATATCAGTAACAGACTAGTTGTTGCCCACCAAAGTGGTCAGCCGACCAGAATAACTGGCTGGCCGACCAGTTTATGAAAATAGGGGCAGTTTTGTCTTTTAATGCTCGAATCTTTAAGTACACAACTCCAAATCAGTTTTGCTCAAACCTCCAAGGCCGAAATCAACTTCTCTTCCTCCCTAGACCCTTTTCTCTCTCAGATCTGCACTTTATACGCGTTTTCCAAAGCCCCACGCGAAATTGTTTCGCGAAAACTTTTGATTCTCTTCGTTTTGAACCGATTAGAATTTGTTTTCGAAGCTTCTTTCTCCATTTCCACCACTTGACGTATGTTTGTCTCAAAGTTTAGCACCTTTTCTTAGGCGTTGACTTTTCCTATTCCCGAGAGCTGACTTTTGTTGACTTTTTACAATTTTGGCTCATTTCGCTCGTTTTTGCTCATTTTTGCAAATTTCTTCAGATGGCCGACGATATTCCGTATGGCGGAGGTTCTCCATATAAAGAGGACGAGCCCGACATTATACCGTTGCCTCCAAGGATTCGGCCGTTCGACCCAGAGGAGTACGACCCACAAGAGCACATTCTACCTCCTAGCACCTTCTACCATTTCACGAACTTCGCGCGTCGGGCGCCCGCAGACCAGTTGCTATGGGAGCCAGAGTCGCATCTATCTCATCGCGCACATGAGGTGCGTACTTTACTTTTGTATTTCTCGCGCATCCCATGTTTTCGCTACATATCAAATCTGCTTGTTCTGAACATATTCACACACATAACACTCCACTCATTCTGAACACACGGTTCATACACATCATTCTGCTAATTTGGCACACAGCTCACTATTTTGGGCATACAGCTCATTTTTGGCACACAGCTCATAACACTGCTCAATCTGAACACACAGTTCATAACACAACATTCTGTTTAGTTGGCACATGGCTCATAACACTGCTCAATCTGAACACGCAGTTCATAACACAGCATTCTGTTTAATAAGATAGCACACTGCTCAATCTGAACACGCAGTTCATAACACAGTATACCTTTTCATAACATAGCACACTACTCAATCTAAACACGCAGTTCATAACATAGTATTCGGTTTATTGTCATAACATAGCACACCGCTCAATCTGAACACACAGTTCGTAACGCGATATACTTTTTCATAACATAACACACTACTCAATCTGAACACGCAGTTCATAACACAGTATTCGGTTTATTGTCATAACATAGCACATCACTCAATCTGAATACGCAATTCATAATGCGATATACCTTTTCATAACATAGCATACTGCTCAATCTGAACGGGCAGTTCATAACACAATATTCGGTTTATTGTCCTAACATAGCACATCGCTCAATCTGAACATGCAGTTCATAACGCGATATACTTTTCATAACATAGCACACTACCCAATCTGAACACGCAATTCATAACACAGTATTCAGTTTATTGTCATAACATAGAACACCGCTCAATCTGAACACGCAATTCATAACGTGATATACCTTTTCATAACATAGTACACTGCTCAATCTGAACACGCAGTTCATAACACAATATTCGGTTTATAGCACACTGTTCAATCTGAACATGCAGTCCATAACACAGTATTCGGTTTATAGCACACTGCTCAATCTGAACACGCAGTCCATAACATAGTATTCGGTTTATTGTCATAACATAGCACACCGCTCAATCTGAACACGCAGTTCATAACGCGATATACTTTTTCATAACATAGCACACTGCTCAATCTGAACACGCAGTTCATAACACAGTATTCGATTTATTGTCATAGCATAGCACACCGCTCAATTTGAAAACGCAGTTCATAACGCGATATACCTTTTCATAACATAGCACACTGCTCAATCTGAACACGCAGTTCATAACACAGTATTCGGTTTATTGTCATAACATAGCACACCGCTCAATCTGAACATGCAGTTCATAACGCGATATACCTTTTCATAACATAGCACACTGCTCAATCTGAACATGCAGTTGATAACATAGTATTCGGTTTATTGTCATAACATAGCACACCGCTCAATTTGAACACGCAGTTCATAACGCGATATACATTTTCATAACATAGCACACTGCTCAATCTGAACACGCAGTTCATAACACAGTATTCAGTTTATAGCACACTGCTCAATCTGAACTTTCCTGACCAGATAGACTTGATGATGTAAAAACTAGTCCAATTGGGTCTGAACTTGCCCCTAAGGTCATGGATTGGAGCTCGATTGTCTTTGAACACCAAATCTCCTTCTTTTCAATTCCTGGACTTAACCTTCTTGTTGAAAGCCCTGGAAATTCTTCGTTGATAACCCTAAACATGGTACAGTGCTTTCAGCCTTCTCTCATCAAACAGCATGAGTTCTTTGAACCTGCTTTGCTGCCAATCTGCCTCAACTATCTGACACTCAGTCAGTACCCTTAACGACAGAACCTTAACTTCAATAGGCAGAACAACCTCCATCCCATAAACCAAAGAATACGGAGTCGCTCCAGTAGAAGTTGAAATTGAAGTCCGGTAGCCCCACAGAGCAAATGGCAGCTTATCTGGCCAGTCCCGGTAGGTTTCCACCATCTTCTGTAGTATATGCTTGATGTTCTTGTTGGCGGCCTCAACTACTCCGTTGGTTTACAGCCGATACGTAGACAACTTATGAAAAGCCACGTTGTACTTCTCCAACAAGTCGATCACCTCCTTCTTGAAGTGAGAGCCATTATCCGAAATGATCACGTTCGGGACCCCATAACGACACATGATGTTGTTCCTGATGAACTTGGCGACATGCGAAGCCTTCAATACCGCATAAGATTGGGCCTCAACCCACTTTGTGAAATAGTCCATCGCTACCAGAATGTACTCATGCATGTTGGACCCCTTTGGAGTAACATCTCCAATCACATCAATCCCCCAGACTGAAAATGGCCATGGCGAAGTCATGTTGTACAGCTCCGATGGCGGAATGTTCAGGCGGTTTGCATGGATCAGACATTTGTGGCATCGCCGAACAAAGCCAATACAATCCTCCTCCATGGTGGACCAGAAATAACCCTGTCTAAGGATCATCCGAGCTAGCATCACCCCGTTCATGTGCGCTCTGCACTCTTCTCCATGGACGGCATCCATCAGGCGCTTGGACTCTTCAGCATCAACACACAACTTATGCATCCCCAGATGACCTCTCTTGTACAGTTTTCCTCCACAGACGATGAACTGAGCAACCATTCTTCAAATTGCCCTCTTATCTTTGGCATTTGCCCCTGGTGGATACGCCTTTTTTTCTAAGAAGTTCCAGATGTCGTAATTCCAAGGATTCTCATCTTGTACGTCATCTATGGCGGCAATCAACTCGTAGGCCGGCACAAATTTCTGTTCAATGATGATCAGACGCATTCGGACTCCGAAAAGAATGTCTATCATAGAAGATAGAGTTGCTAATGAATCAGCAAACCTATTGGTTTCTCTTAACAGATAGGCGAAATTCAGCTTCTCAAACCGAGGAATTAGCACGTCCAAGGTCTGGTGATAAATTCTCATCTTTTCTTCTTTGACTTTCCAATCTCCTTTAGCTTGAGATACAACAAGGTTCGAGTCCCCGATGACATCCAACCGTTTTGCCCCTAGTTCTAGGGCAGCTTCTAAACCGGCAATACATGCCTCATATTCTGCCTTATTGTTTGATACTTTGAACCGGAGTTTGAATGCTAGAGGTATGTAGGAATTGTCGGGTGCTATCAGCAACACTCCTATCCCGTACCCATACTGGTTTGATGGTCTGTCAAAGTACATCGTCCAGGTTTCGTCTTCGACATGCAAAATGGCCTCATCTGGGAATAGGTACTCAACTGTTTCATCTCCTTCAACTGGGTGATCGACTAGGAACTCCGCTACCGCTCTCTCTTTTACTGACTTACGCGTCACATACTTCAGATCAAATTCGCAAAGCAAAAGCAACCAACCAGCTAGCCTACCCGTAAGCGCTGGTTTCTCAAAGAGACATTTAATGGGATCTAATCTCAAAACCAGTATTACAGAGTGAGCTAACAGGTAGTGCCATAGCTTCCTGGTAGCCCATACCAAGGCCAGACAAGCCTTCTCCAACAGAGTGTAGCGGGTCTCGTAATCCAGCATTTTCTTGCTCAGGTAGTAGATAGCTCTCTCCACTTTGTCCTCAGACTCCTGTGCGAGCATGCAGCCCATTGTAGTTTCAGTCATTGAAAGGTACAGAATCAACGATTTCCCCAGCTCAGGTGGTGACAACACAGGTGAGTTCTATAGATATTGTTTGATTTGTTCAAAAGCAGCTTGGCATCGGCCGTCCCATTGGAACTTCATTCCTTTCTTCAGGAGACCAAAGAGTGGTTCACAAGTCAAGGTTAATTTAGAAATAAGTATTTTTACAGTACAAATCATGGCCAAACAGCAAGCAACGATAGGGCAACAATGGCATGCAAAAATGGCCCTAAACATGAGATTATGAAGCAACTCACAACTGCTAACTCCAAATAGGTTAGGGCCCTTCAACAACATTGAAGAGGGGCCAAAAATAAGCCACTTTACAGAACTGTAAAAACCCTAAAAACAAACATAGATATGGCTAAGCTCTTATGCAAGAAAAAGGGCCAAAAGGTAGCCAAAGAGGCAAGTGATATATGCAAAGCCCAAACTGAAACATTCCCTTCAACAACATTGAAGAGGGACCAAAAATATGCATATTTACAGAACTGTAAAAACCCCAAAACAGTATACAAACATGCTAGAAATGCAATGCAAAATGAGGCTCAAAAGTGGCTATAACACAAAGTCTACAAAATATTCCACAAACGGCCAAAGACCCTTAATGAAACACGAATAATGGGCCAAAATAAGACTATTTTTAGTACTGTAAAAAGGCCAAAAACCGAAGCATAATAGGCTACCAAAACATGCAAAAAAAGGGGACCAAAGAGGGATATAAAGGCAAGTATAGCATGGAGGTCCCAAACAGTGTTGAGCCCTTCTTCAATGTTGAAGAGGGGCTCAAAATAAGCCTATTTTTAGTTCTGTAAAACGCCCAAAAATGGAAGCATAATGGGCTACCAAAGCATGCAAGAAAATAGCATTTAAGGAAGATATTGAAGCAAGTGCAAGATGGGGAGCTCAAACAGGGTTGAGCCCTTAAGAAAAAGTGAAAAAGGGCTCAAAAGAAGGCCACTTTCAGTTAGGGCCGGAGCTCAAAAAAGCAAGCATGTATGGCTTATAAATGGTGCAAGAAATGGACCAAAAAGGGGGAAATGGCAACTCACCCTCGTAGACCAATCTTTGGTTGCTTCTTGGACCAAGTTGCAGCACCTTTAGCCTCTGAGAAGCCCTCCTTGTTGCTGGAAATGGAGTGGTGGGGGTGGTGCTTGGTGGTGATGAAGAAATGAGGTAGAACTTAGGAGTTTTTTTCAAGGAAAATGAGAGAGATGGATGGAGATATGGATGCCTATGCTTGAAACAATTTTTTTCTAACCCCTCAAACAAAGGTTGGCAGCTGGTTCTCAGGACCAAAAGGAGGGGGAACATGGAGGGAAAGAGTGGGGGAAAAGGAGACAAGTTTTCCCCCAAAAAATATCCCCCGGATCAAGATATTTTCTGGGGGAAACAGCTATACAGCTGTAAAGTACCAAGCACAAGGAACATGGCCGGCCACCTTTTGGACTTGCAGGTGGCCGGCCGGCCACCTCCCCTAGCCGGCCGGCTAGGGGTCAAAAGGGTCAACTTGCTTTAGTGGCCGGCCACCACAAAAAGGTGGCCTCCCAGGTCTCCTCTTCACAACCCTGTGGTTCGAATTTGGAAACTCTAAAACAGGAGGGAGAACAAGCCATTTTTAGGAGGGATTCAAAAGGTTCAAATGGATTTTCTGGCCGGCCATGAACTTTTAGGGTCCTCCCATGTGTGTACAACACAAATATGTGGTTCAAAGTTCAAGAAAGTGGCCCAAGGGTGTTCAACATTGGCTCTGAATGAGGGGTTCAAAAGGTTCAATTGGATTTTCTGGCCGGCCATGAACTTTTAGGGTCCTCCCATGTGTGTACATCACAAATATGTGGTTCAAAGTTCAAGAAAAAGGGCCCAGGTTGTTCAACATTAGCTCGGAAGTGAGAAAAACGGGCGTCGGAGGGCGCCGGAGGAGCAAAAACTGGTTGTTGAAACAATTGCTGGCCTCCCACCCTTCTACGGCCTTCCCGGTGATAAAACAGAGGTACCTGCCAAAAACGAACAAAAATCGATGCAAAACGAATACTTGGGGGCCAAAACGCGCAGTTCGAGGCCCCAAAAATTGCTTATTAAGCACCGAAAGTGGCATTCGGGCACGAAGTGGGTCTCTCAGACCCCAGTGTCCCTCAAAACGGAGTAAATAAGAAGTATGCCGAAAATCAGAGCAAACGGAGATGGTTAGGCGGTCCCGAACCGAGGCACATGGCCAACGGTCTTGAAAAATTGAAAATCGGGCTCCGAAATGGGCAAAATGGCCTACGGCCACCAAATGTAGCCCACGGCCACTGAGAGATGGTCTACGGGACCTCTCCCTCCCCTCAGGAAAAGAAACAGAGAAAACCGAGCCTGGTTCGCAAACCGAGGCAAAGCACAAAAGAGGGTTCGGAAGTCCGGAGGCAGGGCTCACGGCCGCGACTCTGAAACTTCTGAACGAGCACATTATGTAATATCACCAAGCGCTCAATCGGTGACGTCTGAGTCTTAAGGTCGGTCAAAAATGGGGTGTCTACAGTTGCCCCTCTTTGACAGAACTCGGAAGTCACAAGTGACGGGAGTGAATGTCAAAGCCCCGAGACGACCCATTTTTGACAAGGCCGAAGACTTAGACAAGCGTACAAAGTAAACAGAGATGTGCCCGCAGGCAGGGGGGCAAAATGCAAAGCGATGTGCAAGAAGCCGAACATAACTCAATGATCATGCAAATGCAGCAAGCTGTAATGAAGCAAGTATTCGCAAATAGATGCAACAGTTTTAAGCAAGAATGCAAAGCAACAACTACATTTCATGCAGTTAAGAATGCGGAGAATTGTTCAATTCTCGTCGCGTCTCACACGGAGAAGGTACGATACCTGCGCGATTCGTCTGGTCGCACCAGCCTCAAATGAGCCGTACATACAATATCGTGCCTGATGGTGCTGGGGATCTCCCGCTTCTTCTTGGTTGAACCACAGGTACTACTTTTCTCCCTGACTATGGTCGCAGCTTTCCCTATTCTCCAACAGGGTGACAGACTAGGTTGGATCAGTATCCAAAATTGAGGTGCATACAGATGCTATCTCAATCTATGGGGCTGCCATACAGATTTCAAGCCGAGGATATACCCCTGGGTATTTAAACCAGACTTTAGTCTCGGAAATCCCGAACCTTTGCGTTCTAGGCATAAGCCATTCGAACTCTAGTTTCCACCGTCTCAGTTGGTCTCCTAGGAACTCACCGCAAACACAGGCAGGTGGCTATACCAGACCACCGGAAGTCGTTCGGGCACGACAAACACCAAAGGAATTGCACCTTTAGAGGATTTAAGCTCTCCTAGACCGAGGTGAGTACACAGGACAGTGCGATTGAGGTGCGCGAAATAGCGCGAGGAGATGCATGCACAATGCAAGGCTTAGCACACAACTTACGACATAGCATTCCATTCAATTGGCACACAGCTCACAACACAACACTCTGTTCGTTTGGCACGCAGCTTGAAACACAACACTCTGTTTAGTCTGGGCACACAGCTCTTTCGGGCACACAGCTTATTTTGGGCACACAGCTCGTTTTCGGTTTGCATTTTTTGAACACACAACTCGAATTGAAGGTGAACACACAGCCCATACTGATTGAAAGTTGAATACGCAGCCCAAACACTGATTCTCTGAACACGCAGTCCATATTGAAGGTGAACACGCAGCACACCCTGATTGAAAGTTGAACACGCAGCCCAAACTTTTGAATTTTCTGAACACACAGCTCGAATTGATGGTGAACACGCAGCCCACACTCTGATTGAAAGTTGAATACGCAGCCCAAACTTTAATTTCCTGGACACGCAGCCTAGATTGATAGTGAACACGCAGCCCACATTGATTGAAAGTTGAACACGCAGCCCAAACTTTAATTTTCCGAACACGCAGCCCACACTGATTGAGAGTTGAACACGCAGCCCAAACTCTGATTTTCCGAACACGCAGCCCACACTAATTGAAAGTTGAACACGCAGCCCAAACTTTAATTTCCTGAACACGCAGCCCAGATTGATAGTGAACACGCAGCCCACACTGATTGAAAGTTGAACACGCAGCCCAAACTTTAATTTCCTGAACACGCAGCCCAGATTGATAGTGAACACGCAGCCCACACTAATTGAAAGTTGAACACGGAGCCCAAACTTTAATTTCCTGAACACGCAGCCCAGATTGATAGTGAACATGCAGCCCACACTCTGATTGAAAGTTGAACACGCAGCCCAAACTTTAATTTCCTGAACACGCAGCCCAGATTGATAGTGAACACGCAGCCCACATTGATTGAGAGTTGAACATGCAACCCAAACTTTAATTTTCCGAACACGCAGCTCGAATTGATGGTGAACACGCAGCCCACATTGATTGAAAGTTGAACACGTAGCCCAAACTTTAATTTCCTGAACACGCAGCCCAGATTGATAGTGAACACACAGCCCACACTGATTGAAAGTTGAACACGCAGCCCAAACTTTAATTTCCTGAACACGCAGCCCAGATTGATAGTGAACATGCAGCCCACACTTTAATTTCCTGAACACGCAGCCCAAACTTTAATTTCCTGAACACGCAGCCCAGATTGATAGTGAACACGCAGCCCACATTGATTGAGAGTTGAACATGCAGCCCAAACTTTAATTTTTCGAACACGCAGCTCGAATTGATGGTGAACACGTAGCCCACATTGATTGAAAGTTGAACACACAGCCCAAACTTTAATTTCCTGAACACGCAGCCCAGATTGATAGTGAACACGCAGCCCACATTGATTGAGAGTAGAACACGCAGCCCTAATCTCTGATTTTCTGAACACGCAGCCCAGATTGGTGGTGAACACGCAGCCCACTCTGATTGAAAGTTGAACACGTAGCCCAAACTTTAATTTCCTGAACACGCAGCCCAGATTGATAGTGAACATGCAGCCCATACTCTGATTGAAAGTTGAACACGCAGCCCAAACTTTAATTTCCTGAACACGCAGCCCAGATTGATAGTGAACACGCAGCCCACATTGATTGAGAGTTGAACATGCAGCCCAAACTTTAATTTTCCGAACACGCAGCTCGAATTGATGGTGAACACGCAGCCCATATTGATTGAAAGTTGAACACGCAGCCCAAACTTTAATTTCCTGAACACGCAGCCCAGATTGATAGTGAACACGCAGCCCAGATTGATTGAGAGTAGAACACGCAGCCCTAATCTCTGATTTTCTGAACACGCAGCCCAGATTGATGGTGAACACGCAGCCCACTCTGATTGAAAGTTGAACACACAGCCCAAACTTTAATTTCCTGAACACGCAGCCCAGATTGATAGTGAACACGCAGCCCACATTGATTGAGAGTAGAACGCGCAGCCCTAATCTCTGATTTTTTGAACACGCAGCCCAGATTGATGGTGAACACGCAGCCCACTCTGATTGAAAGTTGAACACGCAGCCCAAACTTTTGAATTTTCTGAACACGCAGCCCAGATTGAAGGTGAACACGCAGCCCACATTGATTGAGAGTAGAACATGCAACCCTGACTCTGATTTTCTGAACACGCAGCCCGGATTGAATGTGAACACGCAGCCCACATTTTAATTTCCTGAACACGCAGCCCAGATCGATAGGTGAACACGCAGCCCACAGTTTGATTTCCTGAACACGCAGCCCAAATTGATAGGTGAACACGCAGCCCACAGTTTGATTGAAAGTTGAACACGCAGCCCAAACTTTTGAATTTTCTGAACACACAGCTCGAATTGGAGGTGAACACGCAGCCCACATTGATTGAGAGTAGAACACGCAGCCCTAATCTCTGATTGAAAGTAGAACATGCAGCCCTAAACTCTGTTGGGGATTAAACTGCATACAGCCCATAACACAGCATTCGGTTCATTCTGCACACAGCAAACTTTAAACAAAATAGCCCAATCTGACAAGACAGAGCTCAAAGACGGAACCGGTTGAAGTTGAAGCATGCTCCAATATAGAGAATGGCACAGCATTCTGGGTATAAACAATTCTGAAATTGAATGAGGGTTTTTCAAACCGGGGTATCGAGCCTACAACTGAACACAGCGGGAAGGACTCAAACAAAAAGGGTACACGTCCCAAACACAACGGGACACGCACGGGAAAGACTAAAAAAATAGAAGATGAGACCGTCGAATCAAAGAGACACGACACACAGACGCGTAAATGAAGACGGGGGATTTCTGATCACGAGGAGCCAGTTTCTCTGGGTATTGTTTCCCACCCTTTCTGATTTGTGATCCTCACATCACTCTGGCACTCGAACTCGGTTTTTCTCTCAAAACCCTTTTCCTCACTTTTCTCTCAACTTACACCTCACTATTCTTCATTCTCTCATTTTTCATCCCTCTCCGAGGGTGATTGATGGAAAAATAGAAAAGTGTGGGTTCATGCTCAACACCGTTAGCTCACGGCTATTTCTTCTAGCGGGTAGAGCGCTCTTCTGGCAAGTACGTTGACAATGGGGAAAAGACAGAACACCTGACTCAACTGTGCCCCTAGTTCATCATTTTGATCATTTTTTTGTTTTGGTTTTAAAACAATTTTGACCAACATGAAAGTTAGATTAACATGCTTTGTTCAATTTTTGATTTGAAATCATGCAAGTCAGGCTATGAGCACTGAAAATTTTCCTTTTTTGGGTCCAAAGAAATGGTCCAGTTTTTGGAAAAGATGGAACAATTTTCGAGAAAATTAGTCAACTTCAGTAAAAATTCTCAAAGACTATTTTCGCAAACGGCCGATGCTTAACAAGCGCGGAACTTACTCTTGAGACGTACAACCTCGGATTCGAAGGAAAATTGCCCCTTGCTCGAAGAGAGCTGCATGACAACGGAAAGTTGCCCCTTGTTTGAACGGCGCCACGGCGCATTGAATGGCAACGGAAAGTTGCCCCTTGTTTGAATGGCGCCACAGCGCATTGAATGGCAACGGAAAGTTGCCCCTTGTTTGAATGACACCGCGGTGTATTGAATGGCAACGGAAAGTTGCCCCTTGTTTGAATGACACCGCGGTGTATTGAATGGCAACGGAAAGTTGCCCCTTGTTTGGATGACACCGCAACGCATTGTAGGCAGTCCTCAGAGTGACGAACACAACCCGACTCTCGGATATAGAGAAGGCAAAGATGATCAAAACCGTTACATGGACACAATCGAATTGTTTTACGGCTGGACTTCAAAATGAAGTTGCCTACGTATCCCAAAGATGGGAATCAAGCCTCACGTAGTTCGGGGTTAAGGTACACTCGGGTATTAACCTCTTTTTTTTTTTTAGGCTCTAACTTTTGCCAAGGTGCCCGTTGCGGGTTTTCGACCTTGCGAGCTTTGTTCTTCTTTTCTTTTCAATTCTTTTTCTTCTCTCTTTTTTTTGTTCTTTTCTTTGCATCTTTCTTTTTTTTTTTTTTTGTTCTCTTTTTTGCATTTTTTGCTTCTTCTTTTTTTTGTATTTTTCTCTTGCTCTAACTTTTGCCTGGGTCGCCCTTCCGGGTTTTCGGCCCAGCGAGCCTCTCAAAGGGTAAAAGCGTAACGAGTCCATGCCAAATGGTTTTGAGATCCTGAAATTATCTGAATCCAGGAGAATGGCTGTTGTTCTAGCTTCGTAAGCTTCTCCTGATGAGATCTGATCTTTTTGATCTGACTTTCCTGGCCTCTTGTTCGAGGGCTGCTTCAAATCTGGCCACACAAGCCTCACGTCGTAGTTGACCGTTGAACATTCTGAATCCAAGGTCAAGGTTTGAAAGCAAGGGCTCAAGTCTCGAGGCTGAGAGCGATCCTAAACTGCACAATCTCAAGAGCGATTCCACACAAGTCTTCGCAGGACCGCGCAAAACATTTTATTTTTGAAAATTTTCAAGAAAGCGACAAATCGCTCGCGCTGAAGATAGTGTAGAACCAATCTGGATCAAGCCAGGATCCTTCTCAGTACTCACGCTAATAAGCATGATTTCATTCATTAAGGGCTTAGCACGCCTCTCTTTCTCTCAATTGATCAAAGTTTTGCAAATCCCGAGGAATTCCTTCCTCTTTGTTTTCACCGTGGTGTTTTAAAAAAAGCTTTGAAAAACTTAGGTCAATGCAATGATTTCGGGGTGCAGAAGAGTAGGCAAAAAGTACTGTCGTTTCATTCAAACTTTCTGGCACAATTGGCACATGGCCGAGGCAAACACAAGAGCGTGAAAAACCACTGCTATTTCATTCAAATCTGTTGGTGTAACTGGCTCCACGGCAGAAACAGACTCAAAACGAAACGAAAAGGCAAACATAAAACAAAATGGTGACGCCCGAGGTAACACCTCCCGGAATCACCCGACTCCTATACAACAGGACTGACTCGATACGATAAGACAGACCCGAAACAAAAGAGACTGACTCAAAACAAAAAGACAGACTCAAAACAAAACAACAAAACTGACCCAATACCCAAGTCAGCATGTACAAAAACCAGCATTCACAAATGCTCAAAACAGTGCGTGCCATACGCCACATCTGGGTGCCGCCCGCAGGTGGTTCAACCCCTGATCACATACTTGCATTACCCTCGAAATCCACCAACCCGGTGGTGACAGATCTTGCCGATCTTGGAGGGAGGATAACTTCATTATCAATCAAATCTTGCACTTCGTGGCGAAGACGGAAGCAATTGTCGGTGCTGTGACCGGTTTGCTGATGGTATGCACAGTACTGGGTACCATCATGCTTAGCTGGAAGAGGACTCGGGAGAGGCCGAGGCTCGAGGGGTTTGAGACGCCCTTTTTTGACGAGGATTTGAAGGGCCTTAGACAAAGGCATATAGAGGGCATGGAAGACTCTGCGACCTCGGGGCGGACAATTCGAGGCTTGCTGACTTTTGCTGGACGCACTCGAAAAAGGGTCGGCAGGTGCTACCTTGGCTCTCTGATCTCTTCTAGGTGCAGGGTTAGGATTGGAAGGAACTGCTCTGGCACGACGGTCCCCATCTTGATTTTCCCTCTGGCTTAAACTGCTCTCGGCCTGAGTGGGGAAGATGTCGTCTACAGTTTTCACAGCAACAGCGAACACCTGCTGTTTATTCAATCCTCCGGCTTTCAAAGCCTCAACAGCCCACAGGAGTTGTTCGTAGGGATCGGTGTCCACCTTCATCTTGTTCTTACCACTCGCCTCGGCTTGGTAGAAGGTTTGAGTTGCTACATCAGAGCGGAGCCCCGTTGTTGTCGACATGCCATTGCCGGAACTTGGGATGGCTTCAGGTTGACTAAGTTCGATTACAATTCGTCCCAGTAGCGGGGGCTCCTGCGGTATGAAATTTCCAGCATACGATGCATTTGGCGGCGGAACCGACATTCCGCTGGCTAGATCCGCCACGGATCTTTGAAGGTCACCAATCATTCACATCAACTCGAATGTGGTGGGTTCACGGGTTGGAAATAACTGGGGTTCCCAGATCGGATGTGCGGCAGGTGACCTGGGTGGGTGTGGCACTTCACCATCGGTATAACCTTGCAATGTGATTCCTTGGTCCAATGTGGCTTCCATAACCACAATTTCTTCCGAATTTTGCGCCATCACGAGTTTTGCTGAACTGAACAGAGGTGATGTGACTGGTGACTGACGGATCAGATGGACCGGGTTGGTGACTAATGAATCTGAAGAACCGATGAGCCTTTTCCTGTCTTGCCTTAGCAAAGGGGAACACTGGTTGCTCTGAACCAAGTCTTTGAACTGAAAGAGAAAATATGCAGCATCTCAGCCCAATCCCACCAATACAGACATGAATATAACTGAATAACTGTATTCGACCACTGATCACTGTTCCCAAAATTACTGTCCCCAAAACTGAACTTGATACCCGCAGATATAACTGATTTCCGAAAATACTGAACTGGTGCCCGAAAGCCTAATACCCAAAATATTGAACTGGCTCCCGCAGGCCTGATGCCCAAACTAAAACACTGATACATGCGTTCCTATAGAGACGCACTCTAAAGCACATAACAGATAAGTGAGAGCCAAAACACCCCTATGTTGGGGTAGGGTTTTCCTGTCCTATTTTGTCAGGAGCTAGGGTTTCACTACGCACGCAGCGGTTTCAAACAACCTATAAATGGGTAAGCAACCTGTCCTAGTTTGGAATGGTCACTATGGATCCGAATATGCACTAGGTCGAATGGTCAAAGAGGGTGCCCCGGTAAAACCGGGGTTTGTGTTCCCATACTGGCAGAGCCCACAACCGGTCAGCCTTATGGTCATGCCTTGACAAGACAAGCCTCCGGTAAACCGTTCAGGAATAGCAGATGGCAAACACGGTGTCCTAGGCGCACCAATGCAAATGCAATGCAAAGAAACACACAAGTGTAGTCAAAAACAGATATCATGAGTTCGAGTCAAGTTCTCTAAATCCCCAGCGGAGTCGCCAGAAACTGTAACAAGCCCGCGGGGGACCTCGCTACAGCTCGGACTCGATTTGCGTCACGGTTCTAAGTCTGAACCAAAGAGTCCAAATCCGGCAAATCGTTTTGAGAAAAATAGATTTTTGAAAGAAGTGCCAAACATGGACTGCTTTGCCAGATACAGAGTCGCCACCTAAATATTTTATTTTGGGAAATTTAGGAAACCCTGACTCGGTGCCAAAGGCCACGTGTCCGTCATCACCAAAATTGCCTCGGCTCGGGAACTTGGGTACGATTGGGGAAGGTCACTTCGTGAGCACCCCCGCTCTCCCGGTCAGAGACTGGCCTCTACTAACCATGATATCTATTTTTGAAAACATTGTATGTTCTTATTCCGGTTATTAGCCTAGGTTACTATGTGATGCGCACAGCATACAAGTATAGACTGAGTCGCCTGAATTGGAACAAAATATTTCATGTTTGTTTGTTTGAAAGATGGTTTGCTACTTGCAGGTAGGCTTAAAATGCAGATTTTGCCACCCTCGGGTGGGCTTATAAAAGATGGTGTTGCCACTACCTAGCGGGCTTAAAACAAACATTTGATGATTCATTCCAATCCAGATAACTCAACCTTCACCCACAGGCATTCAGGCAGTTATATCACATAAGCAATTAGCCTAATGGTAAGCATGCTATCATAGCAGTCACTCACACGCATGCAAGGATGCTAAAGCATAAAACTCACCGGGTACTCCAAGCCAAAACATAATTTACATTAGAAATCATGCATGATCCTAAGTATACAGAAATGCCTAATGCAACACATGCAAAATGCAACTATAGTAGGCTCGGCTATTCTAAGATGGCATATGAAATGCTACAACTATCATGTATTCAATTTGGAATTGAAAGTACAATGCAGTTAGTATGATGCGCCGAGCCCGGTACATGCAAAACAGATGAATGATGCAAACATGCTGCCATACTGTATGCTAATTTGAAATATGCCCTAATCTAACCATCATAAGCAGGTAAATAAAAGGGAGAAAGACGTGGGGTTGGAAGACATACAACACACATACGCACACTTATTACAGTTGTGCCCTCGCGCAGAGGGTCCGAATAAATAGTACAGTCCCGAATAAAAGAATATTACAGTCCAAATATTACAGTCCGAATAATGTATAAATTCCTAATTAATTAATCAAATTAACTAAGAAAGCTGTAAAACTGGCATGCAAGCCAGGGACTGCCTTGCTTCTGATGAATGCTGTATGTTTGGGCTGCCTTGCGCGGAAATCCACTGGGACGCCCCAATTAGCCTCTGTTTAGCAGTTATTCTTGGAAAGCGTGCCAGACTCCAAAAAGTTGCTGATTCTTCATTTTGCTGCAACAGAGAGCAGGAAAGGGGCATAGCAATGTATTTTCACAAATATATTCATGCCTCGATCCTCGTGCCACCAATCACGCATATCGAGGCATGATGGCCGAGGAGTCGAATTGCACAATTTAATACGGGATGAATGCACATGAAAACACAACAAAACCTAACTCTATCATGGGTAATCCGGAGTGTCGGTGACTAGGAATTGAGACACGTTCCGTCACTCGGAGTACGAAACGCACCTCGTTTCCCATGCCCGGGCTAACTCCTATCCCGAATACGATGCAATATGCATGATATGCATGAATGCAACTAAGATACAGCCTAGCATGCACAATGCTGTGAAAATGAGATGCCTCGAAATGCGTGCACATGGGCACGCAAACCGAGAAAATGCATGAATGCGATCTAAGATACAACCTAGTATGCACTATGCTGTGAAAATGAGATGCCTCGAAATGCGTGCACATGGGCACGCAAATCGAGAAAATGACATACGCAATGCAAATGACATGAAAATATGATATGGGCTTACACTAACATGAGAGAGCCTCAGCCACACTCACATAAGAGGCCGATAGATGAAAATGAAGTGCCTCGAAATGCGTGCACACGGGCACGCAAACCGAGGCAATGGTATATGCAATGCAATGGCATGGAAATGGCATATAGAATGCAACATGGACTTATACTAACATGAGAGAGCCTCAGCCACACTCACATAAGAGGCCGATAGATGAAAATGAAGTGCCTCGAAATGCGTGCACACGGGCACGCAAACCGAGGCAATGGTATATGCAATGCAATGGCATGAAAATGGCATATAGAATGCAACATGGACTTATACTAACATGAGAGAGCCTCAGCCACACTCACATAAGAGCCCGATAGATGAAAATGAAGTGCCTCGAAATGCGTGCACACGGGCACGCAAACCGAGACAATGGTATATGCAATGCAATGGCATGGAAATGGCATATAGAAACATGCTAATGGAATTTCAACACTGAAATGTGGGGAAAACAGCCCCAAAATGAGGCGAAAACACACCCGATGCATGGAATTTCTCCCGAAATGCAAGATTAAGTACGTGAAATGGCTTACAGCTATACAAAGCATGCATAATTGGTACACGAGATGAAAATACAGAAGCAAGGAAGCCTCAAAAATAAGCATTTTTACAGTACAAATCATGGCCAAACAGCAAGCAACGATAGGGCAACAATGGCATGCAAAAATGTCCCTAAACATGAGATTATGAAGCAACTCACAGCTGCTAACTCCAAATAGGTTAGGGCCCTTCAACAACATTGAAGAGGGGCCAAAAATAAGCCACTTTACAGAACTGTAAAAACCCTAAAAACAAACATAGATATGGCTAAGCTCTTATGCAAGAAAAAGGGCCAAAAGGTGGCCAAAGAGGCAAGTGATATATGCAAAGCCCAAACTGAAAAATTCCCTTCTACAACATTGAAGAGGGACCAAAAATATGCATATTTATAGAACTGTAAAAACACCAAAACAGTATACAAACATGCTAGAAATGCAATGCAAAATGAGGCTCAAAAGTGGCCATAACACAAAGTCTACAAAATATTCCACAAACGGCCAAAGACCCTTGATGAAACACGAAGAATGGGCCAAAATAAGACTATTTTTAGTACTGTAAAAAGGCCAAAAACCGAAGCATAATAGGCTACCAAAACATGCAAAAAAAGGGGACCAAAGAGGGATATAAAGGCAAGTATAGCATGGAGGTCCCAAACAGTGTTGAGCCCTTCTTCAATGTTGAAGAGGGGCTCAAAATAAGCCTATTTTTAGTTCTGTAAAACGCCCAAAAATGGAAGCATAATGGGCTGCCAAAGCATGCAAGAAAATAACATTTAAGGAAGATATTGAAGCAAGTGCAAGATGGGGAGCTCAAACAGGGTTGAGCCCTTAAGAAAAAGTGGAAAAGGGCTCAAAAGAAGGCCACTTTCAGTTAGGGCCGGAGCTCAAAAAAGCAAGCATGTATGGCTTATAAATGGTGCAAGAAATGGACCAAAAAGGGGGAAATGGCAACTCACCCTTGTAGACCAATCTTTGGTTGCTTCTTGGACCAAGTTGCAGCACCTTTAGCCTCTGAGAAGCCCTCCTTGTTGCTGGAAATGGAGTGGTGGTGGTGGTGCTTGGTGGTGGTGAAGAAATGAGGTAGAACTTAGGAGTTTTTTTCAAGGAAAATGAGAGAGATGGATGGAGATATGGATGCCTATGCTTGAAACAATTTTTTTTCTAACCCCTCAAATAAAGGTTGGCAGCTGGTTATAAGGACCAAAAGGAGGGGGAACATGGAGGGAAAGAGTGGGGTTAAAGGAGACAAGTTTTCCCCCAAAAAATATCCCCCGGATCAAGATATTTTCTGGGGGAAACAGCTATACAGCTGTAAAGTACCAAGCACAAGGAACATGGCCGGCCACCTTTTGGACTTGCAGGTGGCCGGCCGGCTAGGGGTCAAAAGGGTCAACTTGCTTTAGTGGCCGGCCACCACAAAAAGGTGGCCTCCCAGGTCTCCTCTTCACAACCCTGTGGTTCGAATTTGGAAACTCTAAAACAGGAGGGAGAACAAGCCATTTTTAGGAGCGGTTCAAAAGGTTCAAATGGATTTTCTGGCCGGCCATGAACTTTTAGGGTCCTCCCATGTGTGTACAACACAAATATGTGGTTCAAAGTTCAAGAAAGTGGCCCAAGGGTGTTCAACATTGGCTCGGAAGGAGGGGTTCAAAAGGTTCAATTGGATTTTCTGGCCGGCCATGAACTTTTAGGGTCCTCCCATGTGTGTACATCACAAATATGTGGTTCAAAGTTCAAGAAAAAGGGCCCAGGTTGTTTAACATTAGCTCGGAAATGAGAAAAACGGGCGTCGGAGGGCGCCGGAGGAGCAAAAACTGGTTGTTGAAACAATTACTGGCCTCCCACCCTTCTACGGCCTTCCCGGTGATAAAACAGAGGTACCTGCCAAAAACGAACAAAAACCGATGCAAAACGAATGCTCGGGGGCCCAAACGCGCAGTTCGAGGCCCCGAAAATTGCTTATTAAGCACCGAAAGTGGCATTCGGGCACGAAGTGGGTCTCTCAGACCCCAGTGTCCCGCAAAAGGGAGTAAATAAGAAGTATACCGAAAATCAGAGCAAACGGAGATGGTTAGGCGGTCCCGAACTGAGGCACATGGCCAACGGTCCCGAAAAACCGGAAACCGGGCTCCGAAATGGGCAAAATGGCCTACGGCCACCAAATGTAGCCCACGGCCACTGAGAGATGGTCTACGGGACCTCTCCCTCTCCTCAGGAAAAGAAACAGAGAAAACCGAGCCTGGTTCGCAAACCGAGGCAAAGCACAAAAGAGGGTTCGGAAGTCCGGAGGCAGGGCTCACGGCCGCGACTCTGAAACTTCTGAACGAGCACATTATGTAATATCACCAAGCGCTCAATCGGTGACGTCTGAGTCTTAAGGTCGGTCATCTTCGGTGCCGGCCGGCTAACTTAACCTAGCCTAGAGCTCCACTTTTGGTCGATGATCATTTTCCCATGGCCGGTGACTTCATCTCTTGGCCGGTGACCTCCCACAGTGCTCAAGGAGTGTTTCAGAAGCATCTTAGGGATTTTCACCATTTTCAGAGATGCAAAATAGTGCAAACAAAGGCAACATGTGGCATGGCAACGGGTTTCCGAGCGAGGCGATCGAGCATGCATAATTCAATCATTCCGAGGTGGAGCTGTGGCGGCCTCTTTTTTGTAATTAATTTGTTAATTAATTAAGGGTTTGTAACAATTAATTAGCTAGAATAGTTGATTAATCATTTGGGTTTGTATTATTTATTCGGACCCTCCGTCGAGAGGGCCAATTTTGTAATAAGTGTGCGTGAGTATGTGAATGTCTCCCAACCCCACGTCTTCCTCCCTTTTACTTAACCGCTTACAATGGTTAGTTTTAGGTCATGTTTCAATTAGCATCATTATGCTATGCATGTTTGCATCATTCATCTGTATTGCATGCACCGAGCTCGGCGCATCATACTAATTGCATAGTATTTCAATTCCAAGTTGAATACGTGTATCGAGTTGTTGCATTTCACATGTCATTCTTAGATTAGCCGAGCCTATCCTAGTTGCATTTTGCATGCATTGCATTAGCCATCTTAACATGAACTAGGATCATACATGATTTCTAACTAGTTTTTTGTTTTGGCTCGGAGTACTAGGTAAGCTTTTATGCTTTAGCATCTTACATGAGTGTGAGTGTTGCCATGACAGCATGCTTACCATGAGGCTAAGTACTTATATGATATAACTGCTTGAATGCCTGTGGGTGAAGGTTGGATTGCTTGAATCGGGACAATTCATTGAAATCCGTGTTTTAGCCTATTTGCGAGTAGCAAACTTCAAACCGTTTCCAAACAAACGGATATGCAATGCTTTGTTCCAAATTAGGTGATCTAGTCTATACTTGTGTGTTGTGCGCATCACTTAGTAAATTCTAGCTAATTAACCGGAATAAGAACACATGTGTTTTCAAAAACTAGATATCATGTTTAGTACAGGCCGATCTTTGATCGGGCGAGCGGGGGTGCTCATAGATGACCTTCCCCAATCGTACCCAAGTTCCCGAGCTGAGGCAACTTTGGTGATGACAGACACGTGGCCTTAGGCACGAGTCAGGATTTCCTAAATTCTCCCAAAATAAAATATTTAGGTTGTGACTCTATATCTGGCAAAACAGTCCATGTTTGGCATTTCTTTCTTAAAAATCAGTTTTCCAAAACGATTTGCTGGAGTTGGACTCTTTGGTGATTTATCAATCTCACATCATACATTGTGAGATCAGATTAAGAACCGTGACATTTGAGTCCGAACTGTAGAAGCAAAGCCCGGGGGCTCGTCTACACCCATCAACTAGGCCTAAGAGCACAACTCTCAAGAGTGCTCAAGGAGTGAAAAATGTGGAAGTGTAACAACACTATAAGCTCTGAAATTAAGTAAGAAATGATGTCAAACCATTCAAACAACACAAGTATAGCATACTAGAGTCCTTAAGGCATAAGGCTAGAAAAGAGGACTACAAAGGGGGCATGCAATACATGGCACCAATGGATGAACCAGCTACAAACAGAGCTCAAGTAGGTCAAAACAAAGACCAAAATATGCTGAGATGAGAGCTCAAATGTCTAGGCATGCATGCATGCACACTAGGCCACAAACAAGGCAGCAATGCACAACCCTTAGAGGCACTCAAAGGGTGGAAGGAATAGGAAAATGGCAATGCTACATGCTCTGAAATAACATGATAAATGATGCCAAATCATGTACATGTCACAAATGGAGCATGCTAGGGTACTCAAAGCTTGAAGCTAGCATATGCATTCGTACTATAGCTATGCAAAACATAAAGCATGTGGCCAAGACAACCCAAAACGGTCCTAGAGCATGTCAAAATGATACTAAAACATGTATGGAAGGAAGCCAAAATAAGCTAGCATGGTGAGCATGAAGCATGAAATATGCAAGGCCAAAGGGAGGATTACACTACACCTACTAAGACCAAGCATGAGATGGCTTCGCCAACAAAAATTAGAGTTATATTATGGCAAAATAACCCCAAAAAAACATTGAAATGATAGCTCACAATCTTAGACATGAAGGCATACACAATGACTCATGTTTAGGGCATAAAGGATCAACCCTTCAAAGCATTGAAAGAGTGACAAATGCAAGTGTATGACCACACTACATGTTCTGAAATCACATTTCAAATGATGCCAAATCATGAAAATAGTCCAAGTAATGCATACTAATGGACTTAATACACAAAGCTAGTGAGCAAGATTGAACCAAGGCTATACAAAGCAATGCATGCATGACCAAAACAACACAAATCAGAGCTTAAGCATGCTAAAACATGGACAAAAGCTTCTTAGAGTTACGCCAAAAGCATGCTAGAATGATGATCAAAAGCATGATACACATTAGGCTAGTTTGTGGGATTGCACTACAAGTGCATGGAGCATGCATGGGGCTATCAAACCAAACCTTAACAGAGGTATATCATGGCAAAAAAACACCAAGAACATTCTGAGATGGACTCAAAACATGCTAGAAAGACATGCTACTTCATGAAGCATACAAAACTAGTTTGTGAGAAATACACTACAAGTGTATAAGGCATGCATGAGGTGACAAAACTAAGTCAAAAAAGTGGTATGCCATGCTGAAATAAGGCCTAAAATAGGCTGAGATGTGGCTAACACAGGCTTAACAAACACGCTCAAACATGAGGCCAATGAAGCAAGCATCCAAGACACAAGGAGAGGGGATGACGCTCTCCTATTTGGGACCTCAAAACACCATTTCCACCACTCAACTTCCTCTGAGTTTCAGTGGTGAGAAGGCCAAAAGGAGGTGGTCCCAATAGCTTAAAAGAAAAGCACAAAACAAGGCCAAACAAGGCACAAGAGGGGGTAGACCACCCCAACACCGACAAGGCCTAAACAAACACTACAAGCATAAAAAATCAGACCTTTTTGTAGTAGAAAGTTAGGCCTAAAACAACATGCAAGTAGGGCCAAAAGCTTAAACAAAAACAAGGGTTTTAAGGGTTAGAAGCTCACCCTTGTAGAACAACTTTAGAGCAACAACTCCAGCAGCTCTTTTGGATCAAAACTAGTCCAAAAACTCCAAAACCAACCTCAAAGGGCCTCGGCAACAAAAGGATGGTGTTTGAGTGTGTGTTTGTGTGCAATAGTATGAAGAATAAGCACTTTAAGGCACAAGAATGAAGAGTAAGAGCAATATAGAGATATATGGTATATGTATAGCTCAAGCACAAAATTCTGAACCTAAGACATGAGGGGGGAGGTTCTCTTTTATAGAGAACCAAAGGTTAAGCTTGTCGAACAAGCTTAAGGCCTAAAGCCATTCCTCCATACTATATGGAGGATGGTTTCTGTGCCCTCCAACTGTTACAGATGGCTAGAAAATATCTCCAAAAAGGTGATGGAAAGCTGCCGACCACTTGAAGTGGTCGGCCAGCTACTTACACTGGTCGGCCGACCAGTGGAAGTGGTTGGCCAGGGAAGAAAGTGGTCGGCCATGGGGGGGAGATGGTCTGCAGCATGAAAGCAAGGCAGTGGTGTGGTGGCTGACCAGAAAAGGTGGCCCAAACACCAAGAAAAACCTGTTAGCCGACTAGAAAACTGGCTGGCAGGAAGGAAAGTGGTCTCCAAGGGGAAGAACTGGTCTCCCACCCTTATACCACATTCCAAGCAAGGAAAACAAGGTTTGTACCAAAAACAAACCAAAAAGGATGCAAGACGAAAGTCCGGGAGGCAAGGCATGCGTCCGGGAGGCAAGGCATGCGGCCGGGAGCCTCGAAAACTAGTCGACGGGCATCAAAAGTGGTCTCCTGGACCACAGTGTCCCTCTAGGTAGAGGCAACAAGTCATGGTTCAAAACCAAGCCAAGCGGAAAACATTAAGCGGTCCCGAAACAAGGCGTGCGGCCGAAGGCTCCGAAAATTGAAAACTAGTCTCCAAGCAAGAAAAGTGGTCTACGACCATAAAAGGGTGGTCTACAGACCACTCTCTCCCTCCAGGGAAGGGAAAACAAGGCTTGGTGCACAAATCGAGCCAAAACACAAAGAGTTTAGAGGCTCGGAGGCAAGGCACTCGGCCGAAAACTCTGGAAACTCAAAACGAGCACAACATGCACTATCACTGAGCGCTCAATCGATGACGTCTGAGTCTTAAGGTCGGTCAAAAATGGGGTGTCTACAGCGAACACAGTCAAGCTGTATCTTCTGAGCGGTTTAGTGGACCTATCACAGGTTCGTCACTATGATTGGGGCGGCGTCGGCCTCGCTACCCTTTACTGTTACATGAGCTCGACCTCCCGTAGGATCAAGAACAGAGTGGGCGGCTATTGGAGAGCCTGGGAGGTATGCTTTACTTTTCAGCTCTACAGTTTTCTACTATGCTTTATGCTTTGCACTTTCTGTACGTTGCACACACCGCGCACTGCACACTGCATACATATTGTCCAATCTCTACTCTGCACTTGTACTTACTATATACTGTGCCACACTTTGCTTTCTACATTCTCTGTATTCTGTATTCTGTATTCTCACTGCCACTGTCTTGTTTTCCGCAGTTATGGGTATACGTCTATTTTTCGGCGCTTGCTTCTGAGTCGGAGGTCGAGACACCGCTCGAGGTACCATACTTGCATAGATATGACGGTCAATGTCAGCCGAGAGCCCAGAAGACCCTCCTATACCTGCGCCAGTACTTCGACACAGTGAGGATGGTAGAGGTAATTCAAAACTCACAGTTTTTCTACTTTTAGCTTCAATTCATTTTACACATCTAATGGCAATTGATCAATCTACGCACTTTGTTGTCTGCAGGTTGCATAGCAGCCTTGGGCGTCGATGCCAGGGTTTGCCCGATTTCATTTTGTCGGCGCTTGGGGTGCTTTCCGGTATCGGATCCTGTTCGAGGGGCCGGTAGGCCGAGCCTGGTTCCTTGGCAAGCGCTTCATGCGACAGACACTAGGCCTGCCACTACAGTCAGTCCCTTTACCGCCCTCGCCTTCTATGCGAGCCATCGACAGTTTCTTCCCTCAGGAGATTACTGATGTCATGAGAGGCGCAGATGCAGACCGGTTCATCGGGGAGGGGGACTACACGACTTACCTTTAGACATACCTGATGCTTCCTCTAACAGGTGCTCGTGCTCACATGGGAATGATAGGTGATATTACTTCATCGAGCAGGGCCCGAGCAGCAGATGCTCCTTCGACAAGCAGGGCTTGGGCAGAAGACGCTCCTTCAACGAGTAGGGCCCAGGCAGCAGACGCTCCTTCAACGAGCAGGGCTCGGGCATCGATGGGTGGAGCTAGAGAGATGCCTCCCACCAGGCAGAGTGTTGGATGGCCGGATCTTCCGACTGAGCTGAGAGGCTGGTGGTACTCCGGAGTGCCTTATCCGATTTCACTTGAGCTCCCGTTACCTGATCACCAATATGTCAGGACACCCGACTCACCACCAATATACTTTACAGTTTTTCTTCATTTCATGTTCACTCAGATACTTATTCATTCATGGACTCATGATTTCACCTTGGATTTGCAGCCCTCCATAGAGTATGTCGAGGGGTTATTCGAGGTGATGGCCTCATTTGAGGGCATGATCTTGCGGAGAGATATGATGTTGAACTCCCACGGCATTCAGGTAATTTTTCAGCTTTCTTGCATTTCAGTTATCATTTATCTGCCGGTATACTGAAACTGATATCTCAACTGAACATTTCTCACATATTGCACTGATACACTGCATGCATAGATCATATCTGACACATTGCATTCACATACTGTATCTGACTTCTGCATGTACTCATTCTGTACACCATACTTGCATCTGATACATATATTGTAGCTGATATATTCAAACTGCCTTTTCAGGTGACACCCTTACAGACGAGACCATCAGAGCCTTCTCTAGCAGCAGGGAGAGAGATTCCGGCACACAGCCGAGGGAGAGGTCGAGAGCCTGTCATACGCGATGACGATGACGAGACCAGTATGGACAATGAGCCAACGAGTCCCTAGTCAGAGTCATCTGAGGGTGTAGGTGACTACACCGGCTCTGGTTCTGAGGGTGGTGACGACACTGAGGAGGGCTCCGAGGATGGGAGCGGAGGTAGCTCTAATTTCGGCTCCGGCTCAGATTCAGACAGTGGCACCGACAGTGATAGCTTTGAGTCCGCACAGCTGAGGAAGAGGACAAAGAGAGACTCTCGATCCTGAGATGGGTGGCATCGATTCAGATGTTTTTGCTTTGTTTTTCTTTTTTGCTAGTAGTGTGAGCACATTGTACAGCCTTAGGCAGTTTTATTTTCTTTAAAACTTGTACGCTTTGTAAAAAGAAGCCATGATTGGAATGAAAACAACTTTTTGATTAAAAATGTGTTGCATTTCATATTTTGAGCATCGCATCACACCATTTTACACAAAACGGGATTAATGAAAATTGAATACTTGTACATTGTCTTGACAATTGCTTAGTCAGGTAGTGAACAAACTAAAACATAACAAACAAAATAAGACAACTAAAAAACAACTCGATAGGCAAAACAACAACAACTCGATAAACGAAACAAATACAACTCAATAAGCAAATTGCAATAACTCAATAGACAAATTGCAACAAACTCGATAAACGAAACAAATACAACTGTTAAACAAAACAGCAGGACACATCCGAAGTAGAATCAAACTCAGGTTCTCAGCATTCTCACCACACAGGAAGGCCAAAGGCTCTCTGCTGGAGACAAGAAGTGGCTGTCGGCCACTTATAATCATTGTCGGCCACTAAAGTGGTCTGTCGGCTACTTGAACTGGCCGGTCAGCTAGTAATTTTGAGAATCTCTAGATAGCAAAAGCTGGCTCGGAGCCCTATCTTCTACAAAAGCTCCAGCTTCATGGTTTCTTCATTCTAGCTCTGTTTTTGCCCCAAATAGAGCCATTCTTCATCGAAAATTTTTTCGATTGGATTACAGCTTTAGATGGCTCGGAGAAGTTAAATTTCTAGGGTTTCGGGCTAAACGCACTATTCCCACTGAGCTGTACTCTGCTGTGTTTTCAATTCCTCCATACCGCGGCTAGATGTTAGAATCCGGTTACACACGTATTTAGCTTTGGGGGACAAGAGGTATGCCCCACAATTGAAGAGTTCCAAGCTTTGATGAAATCTCAGCGTGACGAGGAAATATTGCCCCAGTCTCGTTTTGGCCACATCCAGGCTTTGGGAAGGATGTGCGGGCCCATTTTACGAGATGCCCGATCTTTGGTTCATAATGGGAAGTTGGACATCCCCAGCTTGATTCATCGATTTTCTGACGTGGGCGACCGCGGTGACCATTTTTGGCAAAGTTTTCAGCAACGTGCTCTTTGCTTATATATGTTAGCCCATTTTCTGCTTGCCTCTAGCTTTAGAGGGTCTATCATTCGCTTGGATACTTTCCATCGCCGGTAGACAACCAAGTTTGCAGAGAGTCCACTACTCTTGCAGGTAATATTTCCCACCCTTCTCACATGTGTTTCTTACATCACTCGGCCCACAGGCTCTGTTTTTCTCTCAAAACCCTTTTCTTGCTTTTTCTCTCCATGTACACCTCTCTATTCTTTAATCTCTCTTATTTTTCATCCCTCCCCAGGTATGGCTGATGGATAGGTTGAAAGTAGTGGATGCTTGCCCCGCATATTTAGCGCGCGACTATTTCTTCCGCCAATGGCTAGTCGATTTCCCAAACGAGGGGTGGTGGTGCCACTGGGTGTGCAATAGATCTGTTATTGACATTTCTTGGCGTTGCCCTTGGTTTGATCTGCTTGAGATGAGCTACAGCATGTCTCGACAGTCCGGCATTCAGTTGGTTGGCTTGACACACTGTGTTTTTTACTTTCCTTTCCAATTCAGATGCCAGTTCGGACATGACGAGATTTGCCCGGAAGAAGGGATAGCGTACCCAACTTCGTTTTCGATCCGAGGCACACAACTAGCTCGGTATTCCACTACATGAAGAACAAGAGAACTTCTGGCACCCGCTCCTATTTTTAGTTGCACACTTTCTGGTGAATGCGTAGTTTGGCTTGAAGATGAGGTGCAAATTAGGCCTACTTTGGCATCTGAAGATTCCATAAGCTCTGGGAGGGGGCGCAGGAACACCTGACTCAACCATGCCCCAAGTTTATTGCTTTAATCTGTACTTTCAAGTTTTCCTTTTGAATGTAATAAAAAACAACTTCAATTTGTATCAAGAGTCAGAGAACTCTGTATTGAAATCAATGAAATTGAAGGTTGTGGGTATTGAAAATTTTCCGTTTGGTCCGAAAATTTTCCGTTTGGTCCAAAAATGGTCTAAGTTGTAAAAAGATTAATTTGAACAAAATCAACTTTTATTAAAACTTTTTAAAACCATTTTCGACAAGGATCATAATTGGACACACCCGGAATCTATCCTTGAGACATACAACCCCAAACACTTTTTCTCACACCCACAAGGTCGAAAACTTTTGTTCTTCATCCCTAGACCCTTTTCTTTCTCAGATCTGTGCTTTTCGCGCATTCCCCCCCCCCCCCCGGCGAAGTTGGCTCGCGAAAAACTTTTGGTTCTCTTCGTTTTGAACCGAACAAAAGTTGTTTTTGGAGCCTTTTCCTCCATTTTCACTATTTGAGGTATGTTTCCCCCAAATTTTTCTTGAGTTTGGCGTCTATTTCCCGGGCTTTGACTTTTTTGACTTTTTCTTTTCCCAAGAGTTGACTTTTTGCATTTTCGCCCATTTTGCTCATTTTTCAACCTCTTTGCAGATGGCAAACGACGTGCCACACGATGGGGGTCCTCCGAGGATAGAGGGGGAGCCGAAGCAGATCCCATTACCGCCAAGGATCCGGCCATTCGACCCCACGACATACCATCCTGCGATACATGTACTTCTACCTAGTACAGTGCGCCATTTTACAGGGTTTGCACGGCGCACACCCGTAGATATGCTGCTACAAGAGCCTGAGCCTCATCCATCCCATGATGCCGCTAAGGTACACACTATACTTTTACATTTTCTGCAACGTACTTTACATTTCCTGCAACGTACTTTACATTTCTTGTATAGCTCGCATTTTTTACACTACATCTCATCTGCTCATTCTAAACATTTTCAACACTGTATTTCTGCCCATTCTTAACACTCATACACACTGCATCTCTGCTCATTCTGAACACTCATACACACTACATCTCTACTCATTTTGAACATTCATACACACTATATCTCTGCTCATTCACACAGGTTGACTCCTGTTTTACCCGCTGGTACGGGTCCACGATGGCGAGGGATTGGTACTTGGAGCTCCTTGACGGTGTCCGCAGATTATCGACGAGGCAGGGTTCGGCCTATTCTGCTTGGGGCTCTCACGTCTCTTTGCAAGTAGGACTTTGCTAGGAGCATTGGTAGAGAGGTGGTGGGACGCCACCAACTCCTATTTCTCTACTACGGGGGACATGACCATGACTGTCACACCCCAAACTTGCCCCTAAAAGTTTAGGCATGACCAACTCAGAAATGGATATAGAATTCAATAAGTATAACATATGGAGCCTGAACGGAAGGAATTAACAACATGAAATAACATCCATTGAGCTAACACCTAGATGCCAGGATCGCTAATGTACCATCAACAGTTTCAAAATATGATAATCAAACACACGAGGAACATATATTCGCACATACATGTATAAATATATATATATATATCCAGCCCCGCACGTGGTGGTGTAGTAAAAATATTGGTAGGGAAAGTTATACATGCTTAATCACATTAGACCAAAAGACTGGTGACCAACACTAAGGGTTGTGGAAGGAACCCCACAAAATGCATAGACTTCACCAACTGCTTGGACACGGTGAAGTTGTCCAAAGGAAGCAACCAGAGTTGAGCTAAGACTGACCTCCGAGTCGGTTACCTACAGAGACAGACATAATACAAAGTGAGCAAGGCTCAGTGAATAATAGTATCTAAAGAATTCAATGAATATACTTGAATTGTAATATTTACAACGTATATGAGTGCAGAGGTCATATGATTAACCTTATTCGGTACACATTTTCAAAATGGCCTTGGGCCCAATTTTCATATAGAGAGGCTTCAAGCCCAGCATCATACAGAACGGCCTCAAGCCCAACATATCTTACAGATCGGCCTCGGGCCTAGATATTAATAGATTGGCCTCTGGCCCAGATATTAACAGATTGGCCTCTGGCCCAGATATCAATAGATTGGCCTCAGGCCCAAAGATAATACAGAATGGCCTCTGGCCCAGTATTAGCAAAACAGAATAATCCCAGATTCATAAGAATACCATTACACAATAGTGCACACAAAATTCCCCATGGTTTATTACAAGTCAACATAGTTGTCCAGTGTATAACAGAATTTAATAATAACAATTAACAGAAGGCGCATGTATCACTACAGTATGATTAATAGGGACAGAAAAATTCACATCATAACGGCCTCAGGCCCATCATTGGCAAAACAGAATGATTCTAGATACACAAAGATATCATTGTTCCATAATGCACATGTGTTCCATATGTTCATCATGAATCAATATTGTTAATTTGCAGATAATAGAACGTTAATATTAACTATTAACAGTAAGCAAAACGTACTACTATGGTACTATTACTCACAGTGCTGTGGCTGAGTGACAGTCCCTCCCGAAATGTGACCTACACACATACGCAACTCAGAAATTAGCCCCTTTTTCCTTTTAACTCATTTTCTGGTTCGTTTTGCTTCCAATGAATTTACAAATATGTTAAAGGCATCAAATACAGATTTTAGTAATACCAGAGGATCAAACAAGTAAAACGGGGCAGATGAAATTTTTACACATGGGCCACACGTGCGGCAGCCCCCTCCGCATGTGCTGTAATCCTTCCCCGTACATGCGGTAATTTCAATAGCCAAAACTCAGGTTCCCCCTGTTTTTTGCACGTGAGACTGTGAGCCCTGCACGTGCGGTAGTGCTTCCCGCACGTGCGGCCATGACCGCCACACGTGTGGCCGTAGCCCCTATTTTGGGCAGTCCGAATTTTAAGCAAAACCCAACCTGGTAAACATATGGCAAGGCTCACAATGGGTAAATTTAATACAAGGACATGGCTCAATACCACATAAGGATGAATCACAAACTTACTTAGGTCCTTAATCACTTTGAATTCATAATGACAATCAATTACAATCCACTTCCTTCATGTTAATGGCTACCATTGATGTATGAATAATACATATGTATCACCATGTGAGTTCAACATGGAAAAACAAAGAATAAAATATAATTCTTCTATATAGATCAAATTAATCTCCAAGACAAACAAATGATAAGTACAATTTTCCAATTAAGTAATTATCACACACAAAACTTCAATCACAAACCCTAGCTTACATATTAAGAAGAAATTCTTACCCAAATTCAAGAGAAGGGTTGTACTAAGTGAATAAACTTACTTTGAGCTTAAGTCTCTCTAATTCCTTTAAAGTTTTCCAATCTTCTTCCTTGATATACTTCTCCTTCTACTCTCTAACTCTCTTCTCCTCTAACCCTCTCGCAGGAGATATTTTTTTGCCTTAGCCTTTTCTAAATCAAGGGTTAAAAGGATAGATACATATATATATATATATATATCTAAATGTTGAATAAGACAAAATTTAATCAGTTTAATCATTCCGAATCAGATTTTTGCAGAAAATCATATTATGATCTAAAAATCATGCCGATCTCAGGTATGAAGTCAATTTCAGATTATTAAGCTTCTAAGGCTTTCAATTTCGGATCCAAACATCACAATTGTAACAGATTTTTATCTTACTAGACAGATATGAATCTATAATCATAAGATTCACCCAATTAAACTTAATTTCACATAGAATTTCACAGTAAGCACATAGATACACAGAGTAAGGGACTAAGAGCATACCAGAAAACCTGTACGAGGGTCGGGTTATTACACTCTCCCCCCCTTAAATAAGTTTGGTCCCTCAAACTTGTTTTACCATGTAACAAGATTATACATCTCCGTCTTGTATCATCGTTCAATTCTGTTATAGATATTTAATTCATTCCTCAACCGGAACAATACACGGGTCAATCTGATAATTATCACAGTTACTCAACAGTTGTCAACATGTAAAGCAACCCATAGTCTTATTCAATTTTTTTCATTGTAGGCATGTATAGTAAACAAAATCAACTCCACACATCTACTTCATAGAATTATGTATCGATTAAGATAAAGCTATAGGAGTCCCGTATAGGACATTCAAGACATCAAATCCCCAGTAGGCGGGGTTTATACTCAGAATTTCTTTTTGCCAATGAGTTCCATAGCATCAATTCCCAAATACAGAAACACGGTAGAAATCATTCCCTTACGCACACAATTCATATATTCCCATAGCGTAGGTCAATCTCTATCATAATAAAGATATTCTCAACTATGTTCATATCTAGACCAATCCAGCATTAATAGTTCATATGCAACTCTCATCAGAAGGTACATGTTCAAACTTTGCCTAGTTAAGTAGTTCCTTAGGTAATTCACACATTGCAAGTCACTCAGAGATGAGTCGTCGACTAAGGTTATATATAGTTTTCAAAAGAATCAATTACGTGGTTAGATTCAAATCCGATTATGCATAATTAAATCAGGCATCAGAGCCTACCAGGCAAGGTTCTGCCTAACTAACAAAGTATACTTCATTCCAGCAGTCACAAATAAGTCGCTTAAGTACGTAGCCACCAGCTTCACAATTTATTCCTGGTATTCCTCTATTTCCGAATGCATATCAAAGTCATACCATTATATTGGTTCAAAATCATATGTAATAGTTCTTGACAAGGTCAGAGTGATAGGAAGAAGAATCCCAGCAAACGTCGTTAATTCCCCAATGCCTTCCTTCTAAGGACAATCACACCAAGAGAACCATGCTCTGAATCGAACAGTTACGGTGATATCAAAGCAAGTACCATACAGTTTTGCAAATTCATGCAGACATACCATTATAGACACTTAATCATACCATTATAAGGTCGAATCTGAGCAATAGATACAATTATAACAACCATCATTTTGAGCAAAGGGAGTCATCCAAAGATAAAGTCAGAAATCAAATTCACAATCGCATTTTGTTAATTAGTCATAACAATAAGGTACCATATCCTCCCTTATTAAATATTTCCTCTTGTTACGGTAAAAATAAGTCAATTCCCTTTTTTTTCCATCACTTTCGTGCTCTATTGTTCAGTTAATTCTTCCTTTTTTTCCAACTATAGGGCACAAGGTCAACCACATTGTTCCGTATCCACAATTTAGAAGTGTAGTGGTTCAACAAACAGCCATACAGAAATCATAGATCAATCATGCTGCTTAGCCATTTAACATAAGCAGAGTATCTAATTACTCCTCGTGCGTAGGTTCTACTAGGTCCATTCATAGGGTCATAAATCCCATTAAAGATATAGCAATCATAGTAATCACAGCCATCCAGATTCCATAATGTCAAAACAAAATATGCAATGATATAGCAAAAGAATAATTTGACCAACTAATGTCAAAGTTAGTAATGCTCGGCAAGGTTAGTTCAATAGGATAGTAAATCAATTCGTAATCACGTAGTGCGTATTGTACAAATCTGTATGAACATGCAAGAGGAGGTAAATGCCTAGTATGTATCGTTAACCCATTATCAATATGGAATATCCCCATGTCCATTTGTTTATACCAAAGTTCACAATGTCATGCAGAACAGTTCACATTATAGCCTCCAAATAGGCAATAAAGGACTAATTTGCAATATCCAACATTTGCATTTTTTACGCAAAAATATATCACAGAAATGATTTCTCAATCTTAAGTCATGAATATACATAAGCAGGATTTTAGTTCTTGCGGTAAGTTATCAGATTACCAATCATTTAGTTTCGATTCCAAATTAGTCAATAATTACCTATCTTTTTACAAGTGTCATATGAGCAGACACGCAATATGGGTGGGGTCCTTCATGTCGTTCAACCATTCCTTATAAGAAATCCCAACTACAGATTACAGATTACACATGACAAATTACACATAAACAAAATAGATTACAGATTACAGATTCCTTAATTATGAGCAGACACAGTTATGATTATAGATTCCCATAAACAAGTCCCGATTACACATAAACGATACTCATTAGACACCATCAATAATTCCTTTGGTTCACCATCAGAAGTCGCCAGTAATTCTTTCGGTTCATGAAATCATATTAGTTATATGTCGTTTCAAGGTCAATAATCATCTCCCCAAGCATAACTAATGTGTAAGCCATTCCCTTATCCATTTAAACAATCAGTAGGAAACAAAATAACAATCAATTAACTCCTTATACGATTCTAAGAGGGGTCACTATATGCATAACTTCTTATCACAGTCGGTTATACTCAACACAATTCAAACTGTCATGCAAAACACATCTTATCAAAATATCTAAGCACAATAACTTCTCAAAATCACAGGTCTAAACATTGCTATAACAAGGAAGGCGTGGCTATGTTATAAAGGTTAAAACATCACATATATCATTTTATTTAGTCACTAGATCTTAGGAATATTCAACATTTAGAGTGTAATCAATCCATTTAAACAGATGCTAGGAAGCACAGTCATGTTGTCATCGTTCCCCACAGATAACTATCAATCCAAAAATAACAACCGATATCACACATTCCACCTAACCATTTGCACATAAGTTGTCTTACCGATAAGCTCGAATCCTCGCTACGCCTCTGCAGTGCAACTCTGTTGATTTAACCCCATCTTCATGTCTTGTATTGACTACCAATCTATGTAAGATAAACAGAGACAATAGTTCTCAAAATTATTTATTATTTTATTTTTCCACAATTCAATTCAAATATGTCGTACAATTTCCCTTTTCATTTTGTCTAACCGTACAGAGGTAGAATCCTCCGGATCTTCCATCCTTATTCTCACCATGTTCTGCATAACAATCAATCACAATATACAGAAGGGATATACAATAGACATGGATAGTAACCATTGCGGTTAACGGATATTACATGTACAAATATCGTTGCCATCAATCTTTTCCATATGCAACAAGGATGTCATGCATGATGCCTAAGTATTTTCTAGACATCCTAAAGCTTAATGGATTCGTGTGTGAGATAGCAACTCGTGCTCTGATACCACTTGTCACACCCAAACTCGCCCCTAAAAGTTTGGGCATGACCAACTCGGAAACGGATATAGAATTCAATAAGTATAACGTACGGGGCCTGAACGGAAGCAATTAACAACAAGAAATAACATCCATTGAACAAACACCTAGATGCCAGGATCGCTAATGTACCATCAACAATTTCAACATATGATAATCAGACACACGAGGAACAGATATTCACACATACATGTGTAAATATATATACAGATCCAGCCCCGCACGTGGGGGTGTAGTAAAAATATTGGTAGGGAAAGTTATACATGCTTAATCACATTAGACCAAAAGACTGGTGACCAACACTAAGGGTTGTGGAAGGAACCCACAAAATGCATAGACTTCACCAACTGCTTGGACACGGTGAAGTTGTCAAAAGGAAGCAACCAGAGCTGAGCTAAGACTGACCTCCGAGTCGGTAACTTACAGAGACAAACATAGTACAGAGTGATCAAGGCTCAGTGAATAATAGTATCTAAAGAATTCAATGAATAAACTTGAATTGTAATATTTATAACGTATATAAGTGCAGAGGTCATATGATTAACCTTATTCAGTACACATTTTCAGAATGGCCTTGGGCCCAATTTTCATACAGAGAGGCTTCAAGCCCAGTATCATACAGAACGGCCTCAGGCCTAACATATTTTATAGATCGCCCTCGGGCCCAGATATTAATAGATTGGCCTCTGGCCCAGATATCAACAGATTGGCCTCAGGCCCACAGACAATACAGAACGGCCTCCGGCCCAGTATTAGCAAAACAGAATAATCCCAGATTCATAAGAATACCATTACACAATAGTGCACATAAAATTCCCCATGGTTTATTGCAAGTCGACATAGTTGTCTGGTGTATAACAGAATATTAATAATAATCATTAACAGAAGGCACATGTATCACTATAGTACGATTAATAGGGACAGAACAATTCACATCATAACGGCCTCAGGCCCATCATTGGCAAAACAGAATGATTCTAGATACACAAAGATATCATTGTTCCATAATGCACATGTGTTCCATTTGTTCATCATGAATCAATATTGTTAATTTGCAGATAACAGAACGTTAATATTAACTATTAACAGTAAGCAAAACGTACTACTATGGTACTATTACTCACAGTGCTGTGGCGGAATGACAGTCCCTCCCGAATGTGAAGTACACACATACGCAACTCACAAATTAGCCCATTTTCCTTTTAACTCATTTTTTGGTTCGTTTTGCTTCCAATGAATTTACATAATGTTAAAGGCATCAAATACAGATTTTAGTAATACCAGAGGGTCAAACAAGTAAAACGGAGCAGATGAAATTTTTGCACATGGGCCGCACGTGCGGCAGCCCCTTCCGCACTTGCGGAAAGATAGGTTGCACGTGCGGTAATTGCAGTAGCCAAAACTTAGGTTCCCCCTGTTTTCCCCGCGTGCAGCTATGAGCCCCGCACGTGCAGCTGTGCTTCCTGCACATGCGGTCTTGATGCCCGCACGTGCGGCCGTAGCCCCTATTTTGGGCAGTCCAAATTTCAAGCAAAATCCAACTTGGTAAACATATGGCAAGGCTCACAATGGGTAAGTTTAATACAAGGACATGGCTCAATACCACAAAAAGATGAATCACAAACTTACTTAGGTCCTTAATCACTTTGAATTCATAATGACAATCAATTACAATCCACTTCCTTCATGTTAATGGCTACCATTGATGTATGAACAATACATATTTATCACCATGTGAGTTCAACATGGAAAAACAAATAATAAAATATAATTCTTCTAATAGATCAAATTAATCTCCAAGACAAGCAAATGATAAGTACAATTTTCCAATTAAGTAATTATCACACACAACACTTCAATCACAAACCCTACCCAAATTTAAGAGAAGGGTTGTACCAAGTGAATAAACTTACTTTGAGCTTAAGTCTCTCTAATTCCTTTCAAGTTTTCCAATCTTCTTCCTTGCTATACTTCTCCTTCTCCTCTCTAACTCTCTTCTCCTCTAACCCTCTCTCAAGAGATATTTTTTTGCCTTAGCCTTTTCTAAATCAAGGGTTAAAACGATAGATACATATATATATCTAAATGTTGAATAAGACAAAATTTAATCAATTTAATCATTCCGAATCAGATTTTTGTAGAAAATCATATTATGATCTAAAAATCATGCCGATCTCAAGTATGAAGTCAATTTCAGATTATTAAGCATCTAAGGCTTTCAATTTCGGATCCAAACATCACAATTTTAATAGATTTTTTTCTTACTAGACAGATATGAATCTATAATCATAAGATTCACCCAATTAAACTTAATTTCACATAGAATTTCACAGCAAGCACATAGATACACAGAGTAAGGGACTAAGAGCATACCAGAAAACTTGTACGACGGTCGGGTTATTGCAATGACCCCGTATGACTTCGCTATGCTGACAAGCCTAGAGGTAGAAGGCAAGCCGATCCCGTACGACCCCGACATGGCCAAGTGGGAGGCTACTTGGACCTACCTGTTGTGAGTGCACCCGCCTGTTCATTTTGACGGTTGAAGCTACAGAGCAGTACGCTCGAGGCTTCCTCATGTTCCTCTTTGGTATTACCCTGTTTGTCAACAGAGGAAACACAGTGGGGCTATATTTGCTGAGTGCCTTAGTGGACCTGTCCCAGGTGCGGCACTATGATTGGGGTGGCACCGGCCTTGCCACTCTTTACTGTTATATGAGCTCGACCTCCCGCAGGAGCGAAGACAGAGTGGACGGCTACTGGAGAGCCTGTGAGGTATGCTTTACTTTTCAACTTTACATTTTCTGCCGTGCTTTCTGTTTTGTACTTTCTGCACACTGCACACACAGTCTCATTTCTGTTCTGCACTTGTACTTTTTGCATACTGTACCAAACTCTGTTTTCTACATTGTCTGTATTTTGTATTCTCACTGCCACCCTCATGCTTTTCACAGTTGTGGACATATGCTTATTTCCCGACGCTTGCACCTGAGCCGAAGGTCGAGACACCTCCTGAGGTACCGTACTCACGCTGATACGATGGTCAGTGCCGACCGAGGGCTTGGGAGACCCCCCATACTTGCGTCAGTATTTTGACACTGTGAGGCCAGTAGAGGTAAATCAAAGCTCGCAGTTTTTCCTGTTTTCGGCTTTACTTCATTTTGTATATCTACTGGCAACTAATGCATTTGCTGTCTGCAGATCACATGGCAACCCTGGGAGGCGATGCCGGAGTTTGTCCGATTCCATTTTGTTGGAGCTCAGGGCACCTCTCGGTACCGGATTCTGCTCGAGGGCCCTGTAGGCCGAGCCTAGTTTCTTGGCGAGTGCTTCATGCGCCAGGTACTGGGCCTGCCTCTACAGTCAGTTCCTCTGCCGCCTCCGCCGTCCATGCGCGCCACAGAGAGTTTCTCTCCTCAAGAGCTGATTGATGTCATGCGAGGCTAAGATGTAGACCGATTTATTGAGGAGGGGGACTTTATGGCTTACATCCAGACATACCTAATGCCCCTGTTGGCAGGTGCTCGTGTTCCTGAGGGGAGGACAGATGTTATTGCTTCATCGATCAGGGCAAGAGTAGCAGGGGCCCCCTCGATGAGGAGAGCTCGGGCAGCGGATGCCCCTTCGACGAGTAGGGCCGGGGCGCCGAGAGGGGAGGTCAGAGGGATGGCTGGATCCCTCGACCGAGCTGACAAGTTGGCGGTATGGGACACCTTACTAGATTCCACTAGAGCCCCTGTTGCTTGATCACCGATACGTCAGGACACCTGGCTCACCACCAGTATACTTTACGATTTTTATGCATTTCATTCCAGTTTCATTCAGATTCTTACTCATTCATTCACTCATGATTTCAACTTGCATTTGTAGCCCTCTACAGAGTATGTCAAGGAGTTAGTCCAGGCGATGGCCTCATTAGAGAGCATGGTCTTACGGAGAGAGACGATGCTGACTTCCCATGGCATTCCGGTATTCTTCAGTTTTCTTGCATTTATCATACTTCTGCTGATACACTGAAACTGACATCTTACTGCACTGATGCACCGCGTGTATAGATCACAGCTGACATGACACACTGCATACACATACTGTTTCTGATATCTGCATATACTATGCATAACATACTTGCACTTGATACATACACTGTAGCTTATGTATTCAAAACTGTCTTTTCAGGTCACACTCTTGCAGACAGGACCCTTAGAGCCTTCTCGAGCGACAGAGAGAGAAATTCTGACACGCAGCCGAGGGAGACGCCAGGAGCCTGCCACGCGTGATGATGATGGGGAGTCTAGCGAGGAGGATGGGGAGGCGAGTCCCCAGTCAGAGTCATCTCAGGGTGGAAGTGATGGCCCCGGCTTAGGTTCTGAGGGTGGCGATGATGCCAAGGAGGGCTCCGGTTCAGACAGCGGCGCCGACGGCGAAGATGTAGAGTCTGCTCAGCCGAGGAAGAGGATGAAGAGGGCCTCTTGATCCTAAGTTGGATGGCACCGATGCAGATGCTTTTTTCTTTATTTCTCTTTTTGCTTTAGTATTAGCACATTGTACAGCCTTAGGTAGTTTTATTTTCTTCAAAACTTGTATGTTTTGTAAAGACAAACCATGATGGAATGAAAATAGTTTTTTGTTCAAAAAGTGTTGCATTTTATATTCTGAGCATCGCATCGCACCATTTTGCACAAAAATGAGATTGATGAACATTTGTGTATTGCAAAGTTAGGTAGTGAACTGACACAACAAACAAAATGAAACAACTTAAAGAACAACTTGATAAGCAAAACAACGACAACTCGATAAACAAATTGCAACAACTCGATAAACAAATACAACTGTTAAACAGAACAACAGAACGCATCCGAAGTGAAATCAAACTCAGGTTTTCAACATCCTCAGCACACAGGAAGGCTAAAAGCTCATTGCTGGGGACTAGAAATGGCTGCTGGCCACTTAGGCTCATTACCGACCACTTGAAGTGGCCAGTCGGCTAGTTAAGGTGGCCGGTCGACTACTTAAACTGGCCAGCCGGCCAGTAATGCTGGGAATCTCCAGATTTCTGCCATCTATCCTCCACTCAATGCCTTATCTTCTATAAAGGTTCCAGCTTCGTGGTTCTTTCATTTCAACCCTGTTCTTGCCCCAAATAGAAGCATTTCTTGCAAAAAACCTCACAAATTGGATTACAAACTTGGATGGCTTGGAAAAGTTAGATTTCTGGGTTTTCAAAATAAATGCACTATTCACGCTGAGCCACACCCCGCTACGTTTTCCATTCCTCTATGCTGCGGCTAGGTGTTGGAATCCGGTAACTCATGTTTTTAGCTTTGGCGGACAGGAGATGTGTCCCACTTTTGAAGATTTCCAAACTTTGATGGAATCTCGGCGCGATGAAAAGATCTTGCCCCAGCTTCGTTTTGGCCAAATCCAAGCTTTAGGACAGATGTGTGGGCTTACTTTGCATGACGCTCAGTCTTTGATTCGCGACGGGGAGCTGGATATTCCGAGCTTGATTCATCAGTTTTCTAATGCCGGTGACCGCGACGATCATCTTTGGTAGAGTTTTCGGTGATATGCCCTCTGCTTGTGTATGTTGTCCCATTTCTTACTTGCCCCAAGCTTCGGAGGGTCTAGCGTCATTTGATTGAGGTTGCCCAAGGCTTAAAAGAGGGCAAGAGCTACATCGGCATGACACTAGCTGAGACACTGATGGGTTTAGATGCTTTTCATCGCCAAGAGAGAACCAAATTCACAGGGAGTCCACTACTCTTGCAGGTAATGTTTCCCGCTCTTCTCACATGTGTATTTCTCATATCGCTCAGCCCTCAGGCTCTGTTTTTCTCTTAAAACCTTTTCTCACATTTCTCTCTGCGTACACCTCTCTATTCTTTAATCTCTCATTTTTCATCCCTCCCCAGATATGGTTAATGGACAAGTTGAAAGTGGTGGACTCCTGCCCAGCATATTCAGCACGCAGCTATTTCTTCTGGCAGCGACTAGTGGATGCCCCAGATGAGGGATGGTGGTGCGAATGGATATGTAGGCTATCTGCTGTCAACATTGCTTAGTACTGCCCCTGGCTTAACCTACCAGCAATGAGCTACAGCATGTCTCGGCAGCCCGGGATTTGGCTGATTGGACTGACACACTGTGTCTTCTACTTCCTATTTCGATTCTGGCACCAATTTGGACACAATCAGACTTGCCCGGAAGAAAGGATAGAGTACCCTACTGCATTTCTAGTCCGAGGCTCACATCTGGCTTAGTATTCCACAACATGGGGGACGAGAGAGCTTTTGGGCCCCTCTCCCACTTTCAGTTGCGCCCTTTCTAGCGAGTGCATAACTTGGCTTGACGATGAGGCACAAGCCGGGCCTACTTTTGCATCAGAATCTTCCACAAGCTTTGGGAGGGGGCGCAGGAACACCTGACTTGACTATGCCCCGAGTTTATTGCTTTAATCTGTACTTTCAAGTTTTCTTTATGAATGTAATAAAAAGCAACTTCAATTTGTATTCGAGAGTAGGAGAACTCTGTATAGAAATCAATGTAATTGAAAGTTTTGGGTACTGAAAATTTTCCGTTTGGTCCAAAAATGATCTAAGTTGTAAAAAGATTAATTTGAACAAAATCAACTTTTATTAAAACTTTTCAAAACCATTTTCGATATGGATCACAACTGGGCACGCCCGAGATCTATCCTCGAGATGCACAACCCCGAATCCCGTCAACTGGAATGTTGTCCCTATTCTAAATAGCACTGCATTGGAGATCACAACCGAGCTCTTGAATGCAGAATAGACAAAGATGACTAACATGATCACATGGACAAAGTTGATTTGGAAGTGTTTATGGCTGGACTTCGAAATAAAGTTGCTTACGTATCCCAAAGATGGGAATCAAGCCTTACGTAGTTCGGTTCAGGTTCACTCGTGTTTTAACACTCTCCTTTTACGCTCTAACTTTTGCCAAGGTTGCCCTTTCTAGGTTTTCAACCTCGTGAGCTCAGTTTTTATTATTTCAAATTTTTCTATGCTCTAACTTTTGCCTAGGTCGCCCTTTCGGGTTTTCGGCCTAGCGAGCCACTCAAGGATAGTATTTCTTCAACTTGTCCATGTTGATCGGCTAGGAGAACTCAAGGCCATCTAGGTCCATGAGAATGACAGCTCCACCCGACCAGATTGACTTGATGATGTAAGGGCTAATCCAATTAGGTCTGAACTTGCCCCTAAGGTCGTGGATGGGAGCTCGGTTGTCTTTAAGCACCAAATCCACCTCTTTCAAATTCCTGGACTTAACCTTCTTGTTGAAAGCCCTGGCAATTCTTTGTTGATAACCCTGGACGTGATACAATGCTTTCAGTCTTCTCTTGTCAAACAGCATGAGTTCTTCAAACCGGCTCTACTACCAATCTGCCTCAGCTATCTGGCACTCAGCCATAACCTGTAATGACAGAACCTCAACTTTGATAGGCAGAACAGCCTCCATCCCATAGACCAAGGAGCACGGAGTTGCCCCAGTAGAAGTTCGAATTGAAGTCCGGTAGGCCCAACGAGCAAATGGCAGCTTATCTGGCCAGTTCCTATAGGTTTCCACCATCTTCTACAAGATGTGTTTGATGTTCTTATTGGCGGCCTCAACAGCTCCGTTGGTTTGCGGCCGATATGTGGATGACTTATGGAAAGCCAGGTTGTACTTCTCCAAGAAGTCAATCACCTCCTTCTTGAAGTGGGAACCATTATTCGAAATAATCTCATTCGGGACCCCATAGCGACAGATGATGTTGTTCCTGATGAACTTAGCAACATGCGACGCCTTCGACACTGCATAGGATTGGGCCTCAACCCATTTTGTAATGTAATCTATCGCTACCAGAATATACTCATGCCTGTTCGACCCCTTCGGGGTAACTGCCCCAATCACATCAATCCCCCAGACTAAAAATGGCCATGGCAATGTCATGTTGTACAACTTTGACGCGGAATGTTCATGCAATTTGCATGGATCTGGCATTTGTGGCATCGCCGAACAAAGCCAATACAATCCTCCTCCATGGTTGACCAATAATAGCCCTACCTTAGAATTTACCGTGCTAGCATCACCCTGCTCATGTGCGCTCCGCACTCTTCTCCGTGGATGGCCTCCATCAGGTGCTTGGACTCTTCAGCATCAACACACAGTTTGTGCATCCCCAGATGACCCCGCTTGTATAGTTTTCCCCCACAGACAATGAACTAAGCAGCCATTCTTCGTATCGCCCTCTTGTCTTTGGCATTTGCCCATGGTGGATAAGCCTCATTTTCCAAGAAGTTTCAAATGTCATGATACTAGAGGTTTTGATCTTGTACTTTATCTATGGCAGCAATCAGCTCGTAGGCCGGCACGAATTTCTGTTCGGTGATGATTGGACGCATCCGGACTTCAAAAGGGATGTCTGTCGTAGAAGATAGAGTTGTTAATGAATCAGCAAACCTACTTTTTTCTCTTAACAGATGAGCGAAGTTCAGTTTTTCAAACTGAGGAATAAGAACGTCCAAGGTTTGGTGATAGATTTTCATCTTTTCTTCTTTAACTTTCCAATCTCCTTTAGCCTAAGATACAACAAGGTTCGAGTCTCCGATGATATCCAATTGTTTTGCCCCTAGTTCTAGGGCGATTTCCAATCTAGCAATACATGCCTCATATTCTGCCTCATATTCTGCCTCATTGTTCGATACTTTGAACCGGAGCTTGAATGCTAAAGGTATATGGGAATTGTCGGGTGCTATCAACAACACCCCTATCCCATATCTGTACTGGTTTGGCACTCCGTCAAAGTACATAGTCCAGGTTTCTTCTTCAATATGCAGAATGGCCTCATTTGGGAACAGATATTCTACTGTTTCATTTCCCTCCACTGGGTGATCGGCTAGGAACTCCACTACCGCTCTCCCTTTCACTGACTTGCACGTCATGTACTTTAGATCAAATTCAGGGAGAAGAAGCAACCAACGGGCTAGCCTACCCGTAAGTGTTGGTTTCTCAAAGAGATATTTGATGGGATCTAATCTCGAAACCAGTATTACAGAGTGAGCTAATAGGTAGTGCCTCAACTTCCTGGTAGCCCATACCAAGGCCAGACAAGCCTTCTCCAGCAGAGTGTAGCGGGTCTCGTAATCTAACATTTTCTTGCTCAGGTAGTAGATAGTCTTATCCACCTTATGCTCCGATTCCTATGCAAGCATGCAGCCCATTGTCATGTCAGTCACTGATAGATACAAAATCAACGATTTCCCCGACTCTGGTTGCGACAACACAGGTGGTTTCTGTAAATATTGCTTGATCTGCTTGAAAGCAACTTGGCATCAGACATCCCACTGGAACTTCTTTCCTTTCTTCAAGAGACCAAACAGTGGTTCACAAGTCAAGGCTAATTTTGCAATAAACCATCTTATGAATTGCACTTCACCCAGAAAGCCTCGCACCTTCTTTTCAGTCCTCGGTGGTGGCATTTCTAAGATGGCCTTGATTTTGGAAGGATCGACCTCAATACCCCTTTGTGTGATCAAGAACCCTAGCATTTTCCCTGCTGTAACACCAAAAGTACATTTCTGAGGATTCAGCCGCAACCTGTACTCTCTAATTCGTTGGAAAAATTTCTTCAAGGCAATGTAGTGGCCCTCTCTTTCCTTAGACTTGATGATCATGTCGTCCACGTACACCTCAACGTCTTTATGGATCATATCTTGCAAAATCGTGGTTATAGCCCATTGATATGTAGCCCCAGCATCCTTCAAACCGAACGGCATCACCCTATAGCAATAAGTTCCCCATGAGGTAGTGAAAGTAGTTTTCTCCCTGTCTTCGGGTGCCATCAAAATCTGGTTGTAGCCTAAAAACCCATCCATAAACGAGAGCAGTGCATGCCCAGGAGTGAAGTCCACTAATTCGTCGATATGCAACAGAGGAAAGTCAACTGGCTTTGTTCAAATCCCTAAAGTCCACACATACCCGAATTTTGTCATCCTTCTTCAACACCGGAACTATGTTGTCCAACCAAGTCGGATATCTAGATACTAATAGGAATCCTGTGCCAATCTGCTTGGTGACCTCTTCTTTGATTTTCAGAGCCCAGTACGAGCGGATCATTCGAAGCTTCTGCTTAATAGGTCGGGCCTCTGGGTCAAGAGGGATCTGGTGCTGTACAATCTCAGGATCGATTCCAGGCATGTCTTCGTAGGACCATGCGAAAACATCTTTGAAATCTTTCAATAAAGCGACTAAGCGCTCGCGTTCCTCAGAAGACAACGTGGACCCGGTCTGGACCAGCCGCGGGTCCTTCTCAGTACCAACATTAATTGAGGTGATTTCATCAACCAAAGGTTTTACAAATCTCTCCTGCTCTTGATCAAGCAAATGTTTCAAAACTGGAGGAATTTCGTCCTTGTCGTTTTCATCAAAGTTTTGAAAGTCCTGATTAATGCAATAAACTAAAGGCATAGAAAAGTACTCAAAAGCCACAGTAGTACCATTCTCATTAACAACATCCAGTTCGTCTGATCCTTCAGTTACAACAAACTCAAAGGAAAATGAAAAAGACGACCTGGACAGAACAATGGCATCTGGGTTATCACCCCCAGGAATACTGGACTCAGACTCAAAAGAGCTAGAATCTGATTCCCACTCCACAGACTCTGTGGAATCAGATTTTGACTCACTACCTGACCCGAAACTACTTGACAAAAAGCCTTCCTCGTACTGCCAAACGAGGGAAGGTGCAATGGATGCATCGAGAAAACTAGAAGATGGGTCCACAACCGCTTGATCCCCAATCATGGAAACTGAGAAATTATCTCCCAAGCACTCGAGTACGATCTGAGGATCTGAGAGGAGACAAGCCAGTGCTACCCCCATCCCAATATTTGCGCTCTTGGACTCATCCTCCTTGCACTGCTCAGCCTCAGCTGGTGGGTCTGTCTGCTCTTCCGCAACTTCATCCCCTGACAACTGAAGGTCAAAAAAGATCTCGAAGCCAGGCAAAAGCCGCTTCTCTGAATTCAGCCATGGCTCCGGAAAGCCGCAAAACGGGAAGTCTTCCCCCTTCCGGACAAAGCGTCCGTTCAGGGTCCCTTGGATAGGTTTGTGCACCAACTCGTAGTGCTTCCCGGCTTGCTTGGCCTTAGCTCTTCTGACTGTTTCCCTTCCTTTCCTTGCCCAATCCTCTTTGGTAGGCAGATAACCTAAACCAAAGGTATATGGGTTGTGTGGCACTTCGGCCAATGTAGCGACGCCCTTCCAGCCACTCCATCCTAGTCCCATTCCAGGCATGTGTTGAAGTTTGTTCATGAAGTAGACAGATTGTGCACCGACGTATAGTCCCTCATTAACAGCTAGCATATCCTGTACAACCCGAGCCTCAGCTAAGGTGAATCATTAAAAAAGCACATCCTCCACGCCATGCTCAATCTCCAGAACTGGTGTAGAAACCTCTGGCGATAGATGTATGAACGAGTTCCCAAAAACAATTGCCACCTCCGTCCCGTGGAGGTACTTCAGCATCTGGTGTAAGGTGTAAGAGACAGCTCTCACCTGGTGCAACCAAGGTCACCCAAGGAGTAGATTGAAGGTGGCTGGAACATCCAAGACATGGAACTCAATGTCATGCTGCCCCGGGCCAATCTTAGTCTTGATTTGTACGGTCCCCATCACCTCCCGACTGGTGTTATCATAGGCCCAAATTACTTGGGTTGTAGGCACAAAATCTGCGAGCTTCAACCCGATAGCATACGCCGTTCTCGACGGACATACATTTCATGCAGACCCCGTATCAACTAGGACCACCAGTATCCACTTCTCCTTGAACTCCACAAAGATATAGAGCAGCTTGTTATGTTCAGAGCCCTCAGGCGGTAGTTCTTTGTTGCTGAAGGTCAAGGTAAGAGAAGCTCTACCCAAGAAAACCAACCCAACCTACTGCTCGGATGATGTATCAATTGAAAGCTTAGCCCTGTCCATGGCTGTAAGGACAACTTGTCTGTGAACCCTCGAAGCCATAAGCAGTCCCCAGATAGAGATGTCTACTTGAATTTTCTTTAGCTGTTTTAGCACAGCTTCCTCCTCCAACAGGTTGTCTTTTTGCTTTTCTGCTTCCTTGTCTTTCCCGGACGCCTCTGGCTGGTCCAAATGTGGGGGCTTGAAGTATCGCCCACTTCGGGTCATATGGTCGACCTCCTCAATATACCAGGTGTCATCCGGTTGGTTCTGCCCCCAGTCCTCGTCAGTGTGGGCAAGACATAAGTCATCATCTTCCCACCACATCCCATCGGCCACCGACAGACAGCTGTCCAGTTCCGCTATAGCTGTTCCTGTGTTTTCAACACACTCGGCCCCCTCAGGTGCCTTGGCTTTTCTAGCCCTGTCTTTGTTCTCAATTTTCTCTTGCTCAAACCTCTTCAACACAGCCTCTTGTTCGGTGTCTGTTGTGCACAAACTGCCCAAGTCCCAAGCAAAATTCTTTGCACCGGTGCTCTCCGGCGATCCTTGCTAATTCTCGGCCATTCTGGCCACTGTAGATGTTCCCGTTTCTGACAGTCCCTATTCTAGCTGAGGCACCTCAACAACATCTGGCTCGTCACTGAGCCACCCGGTGGTATCTGCTGATCCATTCAAACCAAACCAATTGATGCTCACGTCCCCCAGGTCCTACTCATCAAAGAACTGAAGGTTGCTAATATCCTCCTCTAGCTCGCCAAGGTCATCTAGCCCCCGACTCGGTCCATACTCCCGAATCACACTGATCTCCGGCCCGGTTGGCAACTCTACCCTCGACTTAGCCTGATCTGTTGACACAATATAACCGTACGGGTTATATGCTTCCTTGGTAAAGCTCCCAGATCCCTTAAGCTCTGAACCAACATTCCCACTCTCCTCCAAAGTCACCCCAGTTCTGTCTTCGACAGTCGCCACCACTAGCTCGAACTGGGTTAGGAAGGTGCTCAACATGCACAAGTCCGTGCTGTTCGGGATGAACACCTCAGGCTTAGGTAGGTGGAAGGGTGTGATTTATATGCTAGGGTCATACAGGATGGTCGTAGTTTGGATCAGGTTTGTCTGCCTGGGTGGAGGAGGGTTGTTGTTAAGTGGTGGGAGAGGGTTAGTGGTGACGTTTGGCTTGTCGGGAGGCGCAATCACCTTGTTGTCAATGAGATCTTGAATCTCATGACGTAATCTAAAGCAGAGGTCAGTGTCGTGATCATGCTGCTGGTGAAAGGCACAGTATTTGGCAGGGTTATGTGTTGGAGGGAGGTTATTTGGTAGTGGGCGCGGTTCCAGGGGCTTCAGATGTCCCTTTCTTATTAAAATTCCCAGGGCCTTAGACAAAGGCATATGCAGCGGGGTAAAAGTTCTCTGGCCCCGAGGTGGGTATTTTGTTGGTTGAGGGGTGGCACTAGATGTGCCGGTGAAAGGTGTGGCTATTTTTGGTATGGTGGTGGTAACCATACCCACGTCAGAAGTCCTTGCGGCTGCAACACTACTCGTACCTGTATTCGAACCACATACAAACACCCTCTTAGGTTGTTCCTTTTCTTGGTCGATCAGACCTTGCTTCATGGCATCCTCAATCTGTACCCCAATCTCGTATAAGTCAGCAAAGGTGGGAAGGGGTAAGACGATCATTTTCTGCATGAGTTTGGGTTGAAGGTTGAGCACAACCATCCTTATCTGATCCTTCTCAAGTGGCCGAGTTGTCATCATGGAGGCCTTGCCTCTCTATCGAGTGACAAAGTCAGAAAAGCCTTCCTTCGACTCTTGCTTGGTCGCCTCGAGATCACGGGTCGAGACCTCAATCTAGGTGTTGTATGAATACTGGGCGATGAAGGCCTCGGCCATCTCCTCCCAACTTCTCTCCACTGAGTCCTCTAGCTTGGTATACCATATGGCCGCAATACCTGACAGGGTCCGACCGAAGAGTGATAGTTTTTGGAGTCTTGTCAAGCCCATCGGGCGGAGAATATCATAGAACAGGCTGAGATGAACCACAGGATCGCCTGAACCATCAAAATGATCTATGTGAGGCATCTTGAACCTGTCCGGCAAGGTCACCGCCGAATCAGTGTATCCATCTTCTATGTCCGGGATCAAGTTGACTCCCTGGGCTCGCTTAAATAGCTTCTCGAGCTTACAGACTTTCACCGTGGTTGGATCCACCTCGAATTCGAACGGTGTGTTCACAGGATTAGCCGGTTCTTTAGACATCTGAGGTGGGATTGGCAATGGGACTGGCCCTATTGGAACGTTCGTATTTTCCTAGACGTGAGCCGCCTCCTCGGGTGTTGGAACCATAGGTGGGGGTGGGGGTGGGGGTGGATGCGAAGAAAACGCTCCGGCTTGTTAGAGTTGCTGCTGTTGCTAAAATCTGGAAATTAGTTCTACCTGTTAAGCCACAACTTCTGCCTGACGGGCGGTAACCTCTGCCTGGCGGGCAGCATCTCGTTGCATGACCCGCATGGTCTCTTGGAGTTGACGCATCATGTCCTCCATACTGACTGTAAAAGGCTAATCTGTTTGAACAAGTGTATCTCTCTTTGAGGTAGAAACAGAAATCTCAGCCCAACTGCGCACAGGTAGTGTGGACAATGACCTCTGAACCGACGACTGCTGTACTGATACTCTCTGCCTAACTGCCCTCCGTCTTGTAATCGGGGGTAATGAAAAGAACACTTCTTGTCTGTCAACTAGATCCTCAGATCGATGAAGCCTTCTACCTCTAACCCAAAGTGCTTTGGGGGAAACTGCCTCTTCGGAAGCAATGATGCAATACTACCTTGCAAAAAGGAAAATAAAGCAAAAAAGGAAACAAACAATCATAAAATAGACAGCACTTTGGCTTAGATAAAGACAACACGCAGTTGATATCTTAAGCTGGACAAACAGCACTCAAACACTGATCTCTGTCCCCAAATCACTGCCTTAAATATGATACCCTCAGGCAAAACTAATGCCCTCAAACTGATACCCAGACTTGCAACTGATACATACAACATGTAGAGACACACTCTGATAGCACATATCAAGCAAGTAAGAGCCAAAACACCCGTATCGTGGGTTAGGGTTTCCCTGCCCTATTTTGTTAGGAGCTAGGGTTTCACTACGCAGGCAGCGGCTTCAAACAACCTATGTTCGTGTAAGCGACCTGTCCTAGTTTGGAATGGTCTCTATGGCTTCCGATATGCGACTAGGTCGAATGGTCGAAGAGGGTGCCTCGGTAAAAACTGAGGTTTGTGTCTCCATCATGGCGGAGCCCGCAACCGGTCAGCCTTATGGCACGCTTTTCTGAGCAAGCCTTCGGCAAACAGTTCAAGAATAGCAGATGGCAAACACTGTGGCTTAAGCGCACCAATGCAAATACAATGCAAAGAAACACATAAGTGTAGACAAAACAACATATCACGAGTTCGAGTCAAGTTCTCTAAATCCCCAGCAGAGTCGCCAGAAACTGTAGACCGCCCGAACTTCCTCTGCGCGGCCCGCCTTTCGGAGAGGGCGCGGATTTGGTTCTGAATACTACAGTTCGGACTCCTGTCACGGTTTTGAATCTAATCTCACAAACTGCAATGTAAGACTGATAAATCACCAAAGAGTCCAAATCCAGCAATTGGTTTTGAAAAATCAATTTCGAATCAAAGAATGCCAAACATGGACTGCTTTGCCAGATATCAGAGTCGCCACTTAAATATTTTACTTTGGGAAATTTAGGAAACCCTGACTCGTGCCTAAGGCCACGTGTCCGTCATCACCAAAGTTGCCTCGGCTCGGGAACTTGGGTACTAGAGGGGAAGGTCTTGAAATGAGCACCCCCGCTCACCCGATCAAAAGATCAGCCTCTACTAAACATGATATGCTATTTTGAAAACACATGCGTTCTTATTCCGATTTATTAGCTAACCTTACTATGTGATGCGCACAGCATACAAGTATAGACTAAATCACTCGATTTGGAACAAAACATCTCATGTTCGTTTTTCAAAAATGGTTTGGAAGTGCTACTCGCAAGTAGGGTAAAATGCGGATTTGCCACCCTCAAGTGAGCTTAAAACAACATGATTTTCCACTCCGCAAAGTGGGCTTAAAACTCACATTTGATGAATTGTTCTAATTCAAGCAATAAAGCCTTCACCTACAGGCATTCATGCAGTTAAACACTTAAGCAAATAGCCTCATGGCAAGCATGCTAAACTTGGCAACACTCACACTTATGCAAGTATGCTAAAGCGTAAACACTTACAGTGTACTCCGAGCCAAAATAGAAAACTAGTTAGAAATCATGCATAATCCTAGCTATGTCGAAGATGCCTAATGCAACGTATGCAATAATGCAACTAATGGGCTCAGCTATCTAAGATGGCATATGAATGCAACACTTGATAACATGCTTTAGAACACGTATTCAAGAAAGTGTATTGAAATACAAGGCAGTTTGAATGATGCGCTGAGCCCGGTGCATGCAAGACAAATGAATGATGCACGCATGCAAAGCATAAGGTATGCTAATTGAAATATGCCCTAAACTAACCATCAAAAGCTGATAAGTAAAAGGGAGAAAGAAATGGGGTTGGAAGACATGCACGCACACACGCACACTTATTACAACAATACGCCCTCTCGTAGGAGGGTCTGAATAAATAACAGCTAAGCTAAGCTACTTATTACAAATCAACTAATTAACTATGCTAAGCTAATTAATTACAAACTGAATTGAAACTAGCTATACTAAGCTAATTAGAATATTACGAAGATGAATTAAATTAGCTAAGCGCATTAACTAATTAATTACAAAACTGGCAAATTAACTAGCTAAGTAAAGTGGTAAAATGGCCTCGAGGGCGAGGGAGAGATGCATGCTCAGTTCGCTTCCGCTCGGAAATGCACTGCCTTGCCATGAGTTGCCTCTGTTTGCACTCGCGGTGATCTCGGGACATCATACGGACTACCATGTTGCACCTGCTCCGAAACAGGAAGATTTTGGATAATTTTGCTGCAGGTGGCCGGCCGGCCACCTCAACTGGTCGGTAGGCTACCTCAACTGGCCAGCCGACCAGTGCAAGTGGTCGATCGGCTAGTGCAAGTGGCCGGCCGGCCACCTCTCCTTCCAGAATTCCAATTTTGTTGCAACAGAGAACAACGAAGGCACAACAATGCATTTGCAAGGAAATGTGTGTGCAACTACTCTCCTTATCATTTCTCAAGCTCAAAGGAGCATAGTACTCGGCTCTCAAGCCACCAACCACGCATCTCAATGCATGATGGCCAAAAAGTCAAGCTTGCACAATGTTAGTGAATACACAAACAACACATAAGAGTCTCCACCTCTATCATGCATGGTCAAGAGGGTCGGCGACCAAGAAATGTGACACGTTTCATCACTTGGAGTATGAAACGTCTCACATTTCTTGTGTTTGGATTAACGTCCAATCCAAACACAATGCAATGCAAACAACATGTGTTATCTTGGCATGTTTTACTTGGCTGATTTTGTTTACACATTTTAACATTACCGATTCATTCTTTAACCGGTTAAGTGTAATGTGAGTGTCATCTAACGAGGAGTGGTCAACCAAAAAGGGGGGTTTAAAGCATGAGAGGGATGATGCCTTTGACTAGGAGGAACCCTCAAAAGAGGGTTAAAGACATTTGAGCACCAACCCTACCTCATGTTTAAACACAACCTTAGGGCCAAACCAACCTCAAAGCAAATTGAAAAAACGAAAAAATGGGGGAGGTTGCAGCTGCTCAATGCTGATATGGCATGAAACACAAGACTCAAACATGCAAACAACGCATGCATAACATGTTAAGGGACTAAAAGGATGAAACTAGTGAAGGACACAACACTAGAGACATGCAATATAATGCTCCATGGACCAAACTAGCCCTAAATAGACCTCATGCATGCCAAAACAGTAGCCAAAAAGTGCTAAGATGATAGCATAAAAGGGAAGAAAATGCATACTCAACTTACGACTCGCAAGTAAGATACAAAGCTTAACTCTCAAACACATGGAGAGAGTGATATATACGAGAGTATGGCAGCGATTTGAGCATTGATGATGTATCATGCAAACATCACAAGTATAGCATGCAAGAGGCCCTAAAACTCAAAGCTCGTTAAGGCTTTCACACAAGAGGCATGCAATACATGGCCTAAACAGCCAAACTAGCTCTAGATAGAGCTCAATCATGTCAAAACAAAGGCCAAAACATACTGAGAAGGAAGTTCATGAGGCGATAAAATCATGCTCAAGCATTGGCTCACAAACAAGGCATAAGGTACAACTCACAAAAGCTATGAAAGAGTGGAATATGTGAGAGTGTGGCTATGCTATATACACTAAAATCATGTGAGAACTGAGGCTAAGGCATACAATCATCACATACAAAGCATGCTAGGGACTTTGAAACTCAAAGCTAGTCAAAGGCCTTTACACTATAGCTATACAAAGAAGCCTCAAGGGGCTAAGACCACTTCAAACAGAGTTTGAGCATGCTAAAACATGAGTAAAAGCATAGCATGCTGGAGTGTAGCCAAAATAAACTTGAATGGTGGGCTAAAGCATCAAGCATATAAGGCTAATTAGCAAGATTACACTACAAGTGTAAGAAGCATGCAAGCAATAACCAAACCAGCCTAAAACAAAGTTAGAGCAAGCCCAAAAAGTCACAAAAACATGCTTGAACTCAGCTTAAAAGAAGGAGAAATGCATGCTCATTTGGTAGGCCAACAAGACTTGCAAGCAATACAAGAGGAGAGGGGACCACCCCCTACTATTTGGGACATCAAAACCTTCTTTCCACCACTGAAACTCCTATGGAATTCAGTGGTTAAAAGGCCTAAAAGAGATAGTTCCAAAAGCTTTAAAGGATGGCCCAAAAGCTTAGCAAATAAGGCATACAAGGGGGTGAAACACCCCTAACTCCCACAGGGCCTCAAAAACCATTTTTAACACTTACAAATAGAGTTTTTTGTAGTTGACAAGCAGGCCAAAACAAGCATGCAAAGGTGGCCCAAACTAGTATACAAAAAAAAAAATCTTAAAAGGGGAAGAGACTTACCCTTGAAGGCAGCAGCAAGATGGCAACAATTCTGAGCCAAAACCAATTCCAAGACCTCTAATCAAACTTCAAAGGACCTGAACCTCAAAGTGTAGGTGTTTGACTAGGTGTCTTAGTGCAAATGTGTGAAGAAAACACACTTTAAGGCTCAAAATAGCACAATATGGAGAGAGAGTGTGAAAATTCTAGAGAGAGGTAGATTTTAGCTCTGACAAATTTGAACCCCTAAATAGGGGGAGGGAGCTCCCCTTATATAGGCAATACAAGCAAATGCTTGCTTGACAAGCTTAAAGCTTGTTCCCATCCCTTCATACATGTGTATGGAGGATGAGTTCACTGAGCCACAGCTGGCTCAAAAGATCTGAAAATATCTAAAGAGGAGAAAGATTGGCCGTTGGCCAGTTAAGGTGGCCGGCCGGCCACCCCCTAGCTAGCCGACCACTCCAAGTGGCCTACAAGAGAGAAAAGTGGCTGGCAAGTGCCACAAGTGGCCGACAGCCCTTCCCCTCCCTCAGGCAAGAGGCAACAAGGTTTGGCCCAAAAACCAAGGCCAAAACACAATGTGTTAAGAGGCTCAAAGACAAGGCACTCAGCCGAGAACTTCGGGCGCTCGAAACAAGCACAAACATGAGCAATCATCGTGTGCACAAACGATGATGTCAGAGTCTTAAGGTTGGTCAAAAATGGGGTGTCTACACCTATATTATTTGTTGCTTTGTTCGCATCAAACCAACCGATATGGACATCCCCCAGATCTCGTTCATCAAAGAACTACAGGTTGCTGATATCCTCCTCAAGCTCGGCTAGATCATCCAGCCCCTCACTCGTCCCATCCTCTCGGACTACATTTACCTCTGTCCCCATTGGCAATTCCACCATTGGCTTGGCCTGGCTAGTCGGCATGATGTAGCGGCATGGGTTGTATGCTTCCTCAATTATGCTCACAGCACCCTCAGGCAAGCCTTCTACCACAGCCACCACCACAGGTTCGGGTTGGGGTAGGGGCATGCTCATCATGCATAAGTCTGTGTTTTTTGGAATGAACAACGTCAGCTTAGGCAGGTGGGAGGGAGTGATGTATATGCTGGGGTCATATAGGACGGCCATTGTTTGGATCAGGTTTACTTGCCTGGGTGGAGGAGGGGGTTAGTTATGCGGTGGGAGAGGGTTTGTGGTGACGTTTGGCTTCTCGGGAGGCACTATCACCTTGTTGTCAATAAGATCTTGGATCTCATGACAGAGTCTAAAGGTATCATGACCGTGCTACTGGTGAAAGGCGCAATACTTGGGCGGGTTGTATGTAGGACGGAGGGGATTTGGCAATGGACGTGGTTCTAGGGGATTCAGATGCCATTTCCTGATTAGAACCCCCAAGGCTTTGGATGGAGACATGTAAAGTGGGGTAAAAACCTTCTGGCCCCGGGGTGGGTACTTTGCAGGTTGTATGGTGGCTCCAGATGTACCAGTAAAGGGTGTGGTTATTTTTGACGCAAGTCAACAAAGGTGGAGAGTGGTAAGACAATCATCTTCTGCATCAACTTCGGTTGCAAATTTTGCACGACCATTCTGATTTGGTCTTTCTCAGCTGGCTTGGTGGTCATCATGGAGGCCTTGGCCCTACACCGAGTGACGAAGTCAGAGAAGCCCTCCTTCGCCTCTGGCCTAGTAGCCTCGAGATCACAAGTTGTGACCTCGATTTAGGTGTTGTAAGAATATTGGGCGACAAAGGCCTCGACCATCTCTTCCCAACTCCTTTTCACGGAATCGTCCAGTTTAGCATACTAGATAGCCGCAATACCCGACAGGGTCTGACCAACGAGGGATAGCTTCTACAATCTAGTCAAGCCCATCGGGCGCAAAATATCTAAAAATAGCCTCAAGTGAACCATTGGATCGCCCAAACCGCCGAAACAGCCTATGTAAGGCATTTTAAATCTATCCGGCAAGGTCACCGTCGAATCCGTGTAGCCGTCCTCTATATCTGGGATTGAATTGACTCCCTGAGCTCATTTGAATAGCTTTTCAAGCTTGTTTACTTTCAAAGCAGTAGGATCAACCTCAAACTCAAACGGTGTGTCAGTTGGGTAGGCTGGTGCTTTGGAAGTCTAAGGCGAGACTGGCCTTGCTGGAATGTCCGTATTCTCCTGGACATGAGCTGTATCCCTTGGTATCGAAACCCTAGGTGGGGGTGGGTGCAAAGCAAAAGCCCCGGCTTGTTGTGGTTGCAGCTACTGTTGAAGCTTAGCAATTAGTTCTGCCTGCTGGGCTACAACCTTTGTTTGGCGAGCGGTAACTTCCGCTTGGCGAGCAGCATCCCACTGCATGGTCTTGATAGTCTACTGAAACTGACACATCATTTTCTCCATACTGTCTATAAAGTGCTGGTCTCTCTGACCAAGTGTATATTCTCTGTCTGAGGTAGAAGTAGAAAACTCAGCCCAACTGCGCACAAGTGAGGTAGATAATGACCGCTGAACTGGCGACTGCTGTACCAGTGATCTATGCCTGACTACCCCCCGTCTCGTAATCGGGGGTAATGAAGCAAGCACTAGTTGTCCTGCAATAAGATCCTCAGATCGGTAAATCCTCCTAACTCTGGTCCAGAGTGCTCGGGGGGTATCTACCTCGTCGGAAGCAATTGTGAAACATTACCTTGCGTAAAGAAAAATAAAGCAAAAAGGAAACAACAATCAAAAAACGGACAGTATCTCAGCTTAGATAGAGACAACACACAGTTGATATCATAAGCTGGATAATCTGTACTCAAACACTAATTTCTGCCCCCAAATTTTTGCCTCAAATCTGATACCCTCAAACACTGATATCCTCAGACTGATATCCAGACTTGCAACTGATATATACATTCATGTAGAGACACTCCCTAACAGCACATATTAAGCAAGTGAGAGCCAAAACACCACTATGGTGGGGTAGGGTTTCCCTGTCCTAATTTTGTTAGGAACAAGGGGTCTTACTACGTACGCATGCGGTTTCAAACAATCCGGCATTCGGGTGAGCAACCTGTCCTAGTTTGGAACAGTCTCTATGGCTTCCGATATGCAACTAGGTCAAATGGTCAAAAAGGGTGCCTCAACAAGACCACCTAATATACCTCTCGCACCAAACACCGAGAAGTGAAAGGTGGATCAAAGGGTACGGCGGTGATCCAGATCCAAGGTTTGTGTTCCCATTGTGGCAAAGCCCGCAACCGGTCAGCCTTATGGCCAACTTTTCCAAGCAAGCCTCCAGCAAATAGCTCAGGAATAGCAGATGGCAAACACTGTGACTTAGGCGCACCGATGCAAATGCAATGCGAACAAACACATAAATGTAGATAAAACAACATATCATGAGTTCAAGTCAAGTTCTCTAAATCCCCAGCAGAGTCGCCAGAAACTGTGAACTTGACTTTCTTTGCGCCCTCCCTTTCGGAGTGGCTCGAATTGGTCTCCTACAGTTCGAACTCTTGTCACGGTTCTGAATCTATTCTCACAAAGTGCAATGTGAGACTGATAAACACCAAAGAGTCCAATCCGAAAAATTATTTTTGGAAAATCAGATTTTGAATCAAATAATGCCAAAGCTGGACTACTTTGCCAGATTACAGAGTCGCCACCTAAATATTTTATTTTTAGAAAATTTAGGAAACCTTGACTCGTGCCAAAGGCCACGTGTCCGTCATCACCAAAGTTGCCTCGGCTCGGGAACTTGGGTACGAGAGGGGAAGGTCTTGAAATGAGCACCCCCTCTCGCCCGATCAAGGGATCGGCCTCTACTAAGCATGATATGTTGTTTTATAAACCTCATGTGTTCTTGTTCCGGTCATTAGCTAACTTTACTACGTGACGCACACAAGCAAGTATAGACTAAATCGCAAGAATTGGAACGAATTAAACTCATGTTTGTTTTTTGAAAATGGTTTGAAGTTGCCACTCACAAGTGGGCTAAAATGCAGATTTGCCACCTCGAGTGGGCCTAAAACATGATTTTTCCACTTTGCAAAGCGGGCTTAAAACATGCATTTGTCGAATTGTTCCAATTCAAGCAATAAAGTCTTCATCCACAGGCATTCATGCAGTTAATCAAATAAGCACATAGCCTCATGGCAAGCATGCTAAACATGGCAACACTCACACTCATGCATGATCCTAACTATGTTAGAAATATGCATGATCCTAACTATGCATGATCCTAACTATGTTAGATACCTAATGCAACACATGCAATAATGAAATTAATAGGCCCGGCTACCTAAGATGGAATATGAATGCAACAATTTGATACACGTATTCAAAGAAGTATTGAAATACAATGCAGTTTTGAATGATGCGCCGAGCCTCGGTGCATGCAAGACAAATGAACGATGCGAACATGCAAGCATAAGGTATGCTAATCGAAATATGACCTTAAACTAACCATCGAAAGCGGTTAAGTAAAAGGGAAAAAGAAGTGGGGTTGGAAGACATGCACACACACGCACGCTTATTACCACATTGTGCCCTCTTGAAGGAGGATCCGAATGAATAAGCTAAGCTATGCTAAGCTAAGCTAATTACTACAAACCAACTAACTAACTATTCTAACTAATTACTTATTACAACACAATTGGATAACTAGCTCTGTGAAGCTAATTAAAATATTACAAAACAAATTAAACTAATTAATTACAACACATGTACTAATCAGCTACATCTGGCTAATAAAGCAATAAAGTGGCCTCGCGGGCGAGGGAGACATGTATGCTCGTTTGGCTTCCTCCCGAAAATCCATTGCCTTGCCATCAGCTGTCTCTGTTTGCGCTCGCCTTATTTTTTGAAAATTATGCCAATCTCCAAACTGCCTTTGCTTCAAAATAGGAACCCTCTTGCATAGAAATGAACTGGTGGCCCGTCGACCACAAAAGGCGGCTGTCGGCCACCCTAACTGGCCGATCGGCTAGTTTAGGTGGCCGATCGACTACCTCAAGTGGCAGGTCGGCCACCTGCCTTTCCAAAATGCTGTTTTTGCTGCAGCAGAGAACAACAGAGGCAAAGCAAGGCATTTTGCAGGAAATGTATGTACTGCCACTCTCCTCATCATTTTTCAAGCTCAAAGGAGTGTGGTGCTTGACTCTCAAGCCACCAATCAAGCATCTCAATGCATGATGGCCAAAGGACCAAGCTTGTACAAGCTTCATGAATGCACAAGTAAGACTCAAAAGGCCCCACCCTATCATGCATGATCAAGGGTGACGGCGACCAAGAAATATGACATGTTTCATTACTTGGAGTATGAAACGTCCAGCATTTCTTATCTTTGGATTAACGTCTGATCCAAACACATGCAATGCAACACAAATGCTTATCTTGTTCATGTTTTATTTGGTTCATTTTGTTTACACATTTTACATTACCGATTAATCCTTTAACCGATTTAGTCCAATGTGAAAGTCCTCTAATGAGAGAGAGATCATGCCTTTGGCTAGGAGGAACCCTCAAAAGAGGGTTAAAGCCATTGTGCACAAGCTCTATCTCAAGCTTAAACACAACCCTAAGGCCAACCAACCCTCAAAGCAAATAAAAGAATGAAGAAATGAGGGAGCTTGCAGACTTATAGTGCTGAAATGGCATGCTTAAGACACTAAATCATGCAATCAACACATGCACAACAAGTTAATAACCAAAAGCATTGAAACTAGTGAAGAGCACTACACTAGAGGCATGCAATATCAAGCTTAAGGGACCAAACCAGCTCTGGACAAAGCTAAATCATGCCAAAATAATGGCTTAAACATGCTAAGATGGAAGCTTAAAAGACTAGGAAAACATACACACATGTTAGCCCACAGACAAGGCACAATACACAACCCTCAAAAGCAATAAAAGAATGATATATGTAGAGTGTGACAGAGGTATATGCACTGAAATCACATGTTAAAGGATGCTATACCATGCAATCATCTCATGCAAAACATGTTGGAGGCCTTGAGACACAAAGCTAGTGAAGCCAATTACACTATAACCATGCAAGGAAAGCCTCAAAGGACCAATACCACTCAAACTAGAGTTAAAGCATGCCAAAAAGTTAACAAAAATGTGCCGAAGTTAAGCTAACACAAGTTAGAACAATAGGCTAAATCATCAAATATGCTAGGCTAGTAAGCATGATTGCACTACAAGTGCAAAAAGCAAGCAAGAAGTGTTCTAACCAAACAAAAACAAAGTTGAAGCATATCAAAACAAAGCCAAAAACATGCTTGAACTAAGCTACAAAAAGGTAGAAAAGCATGCTCACATCTTAGGCCATCTACACATGCAAACAAGATACAAGGAGGGGAGGCCACCCCCTCCTATTTTGGACCTCAAAACCAACTTTTTACCACTAATATTCCCCCGGAATTCCGTGGTTAAAAGGCCAAGAAAAGAGTGTTTTAAAAGCTTTAAAAGATTGTACAACTCTTAACAAACAAGTATAGACTCTATGAGCACCCCCTCTCGCCCGATCCGAAGATCGGCCTCTACTAACCGTGATATCCATTTTTGAAAAATTTATGTGTTCTTATTCCATTTTATTAGCCTAGATTTACTATGTTATGCGCGCAGCAAACAAGTATAGACTAGATTGCCTAATTTGGGAAAAAGCATGCATATCCGTTTGTCTCAAAAAAAATGTTTTAGAATTTTGCTACTCGCAAGTAGGCTAAAATACGGATTTCAATGAGCTATTCCAACTCAGGCAACCCAACCTTCACGCACAGGCATTCAAACAGTTTGTCACGTAAGCATCTAGCCGCATGGCAAACATACTATCATGGCAACACTCACACGCATGCGGTATGCTAAAGCATAAATACTTACATCGTACTCCGTGCCAAAACAACAAACTAGTTAGCAAACATGCGTGATCCTAGTTCATGTCAAGTTGACTAATGCAACACATGCAAGATGCAATTAGAGCAGGCTCGGCTAACCTAAACAAGGCATGTGAAATGCAACCAATTTGATGCACGTATTCAATTTGGAATTGGGGTGCAAATGCAGTTAGCATGATGTACCGAGCCTAATGTATGCAATACAAATGCATGAATGCACGCATGCATAGCATAAGGTATGCTAATTTCAAAAATGCCCTAATCTACCATCATAAGCAGGCAAATAAAAGGGAAGAAAGACATGAGGTTGGAAGACATACACACACTCACGCACACTTATTACATAATTGCCCTCACTCGGAGGGGCCAAATGAATATTACAGTCTGAATAATAAACAAATAAATTATTACAGAACTTCTAATTTACTTAATAGGATGAATGCAAAAGGAAGAAAGGTGGCCACAGCCCCCTGCCTCGGGATGCGCGTGTGATGCATGCTTGAAACCCGGCTCGCCTGGAAAACCCGTACCATACCCCTGCCACCTCTGTTTATACTGCCCTGTCTCTCTGAAAATTGCCAAAGCCCTAGGACAAGTTCCTTACATGCTGCAGAGTACCACCGGCTAGGGGAAATTCCCACCGGCAGTGTAGAATTTCCATCGGCTGTTTTTGGGTTCATCGGCCATTCATAAATGGCCGGTCGGCACTGAATTATGCCGGTCGGCAGAAGCTTCCTGCAGAAGATAGATTTGACAGCAACAGAGAACAGACAGTATATGGCATGGGATTTCAGGCACATGTGAGCATGGTCATGCTTCCCATCATGCTTTGAACTCAGGGAAGCATGGCCCTCGATCCTCGAGCCATCAATGGTGCATGATAGCCCAAGGGATCAAGTTTGCCACTTGATGTAAAGATGCATCCAACCACACAAATAAGGACCAAGACCCTATCATGCCGAAGTCAAGGGTCTCGATGACCGAGAATCAAGGCACATTACATCACTCATAGTATGAATGTTCCTTGACTCTCACACTTGGTTTGACACCCCAAACCAAGTAATGCAATGCATGTTATGCTCATATGGCTCAAAATGCAACATGGTACTAATATGCAAGGCATGCCAAGTATCATTCAACTAGTGTGGCAAGCATGCAATGTTAGGCATACAAGATGCAAATGCAATGTAAATATGGACACTTTAAGCAATAGAATCATCATGCTACAACACCTAATGAAGCAACCATACATCAAACATGAAACAAGCATGCAATGGTGGCTTAAAATGGTAAAGGGGCAGACCTTCACCCTCCTCAAAACAGTGGCCAAAAGTGTCCAAAAGGTGGACCAATACTCATGCCAACAAGCAAGCCAAAGGTCCTAAGGTTATGGCACAAAAAGGAGGCACTTCACTCCTACTAACATGACCACTTATGGCATGACTTGGGCAGGCGAAAACAGAATTTTAACATGCAAAAAGGGACTCCAAAACCTCCTAATATGGCAGCTAAAGTGACTCCAAAGAGGTGTGTGCACCAAGGCTCATATCTAGGCATAAAAGGGCACGCCCTCAAGGCATGGAAGAGGTCACAAATGCAAGCATACAAGCATGATTTATGGACTGAGATATGGCCCTAAATGATGCTAAATCATGAGGATGATCATAGTTATGCATGCTAGAGGTCAATATGCTCAAAGCTTACAAGCCAAAACATAAAGAGATGACACCAAACAAGGCAAGTATGACTGAAATGAATGGCCAACAGACCTTAAACATGGTGAAATAATGCCAACATCTTCGTGGAATCAAGCCAACACATGCAAGAATCATGGCCTAAACACAAGATACAATTCTAGGCCAAATGGAGGAATGTAAAGCAAGTATATTAAGGATGCAAATGGGTACAAATCCGGCCAAAAACAGAGATCACATATGACCCAAAACACCCAAAAACCTTCTGAAATGAGGCCAAAAATGATCAAGCATACATGTTACCCTTTTAAGCCAAAATGCAAGGAAACAAAACAATGAAGGGAGAGGGGTGTCCCTCCCCTATGCAAGACTTCAAACCACCTTCCTTACCACTGAAAATCCACTGGTTTTTAGTGGTGAGAAGACCAAAACACTTAAGCAAACAAAGCCTTACCAAAGAGGCAACAAAAAGGCCAAATAAGACCTAAGAGGGTGAGTTTGAACTCAAACCATGAAAGACTCTTAATGAAAGTTCTTAAGCATGAAAATATAAGCCTTTTTTATGTTATGCACAAAAACTAAATCAGCAAGTAAGATAGGTAAAAAGCTAGTGCAAGTTTGGGGAAACTAAAGTAAAATGCTCACCCTTGAAGCACACTTCAAGAACAGCCAAGGTAGCCTCCTTCTTTTGATCAAAAACTCAAGAATCAACCCTCAAAGTCCTCAATCTCGGAGCAAGGTGTAATAGTGTGTGTATTGGTGCAAAAGAAAGGTAAAATCACACTTTTAGGCCAAGAAACACACACAAAGGAGGAGGGAGAGGGAGATATAGAGATAGGGTGTATCTATATATGGAAGCTCTGGTTTTGCCTTCAAAAATTCTAACCTAAAGCAAAGAGAAGGCTTCTCCTCTTATAGAACTCCTTCTTCCAAAGCTTATACAACAAGCTTGGTTAGAGGGCAATCCCTCCATACACGTGTATGGAGGGAAGCAGAGTTGGTGCCAGCTATCACAGCTGGCACAAAATATCTACATAAAGTAGATGAACAGTGGTCGGCTGCCCAAAAATGTCATTTTGACAAGAAAGAGTGCCGACCGGCAACATGATGTGCCGACTGGCAGAAAATATTGCCGATGGAAGCAAAAACCAGCCGGTGGCCTCTAGCCACTGCCGGTGGTGTGTGGGGATGCCTCACAAGGAATTCCCTCCCCCTCCAAGGCAAAACACAAGTGTTTGGCGTGAAACCAGACACTAAACAGTCAAGTTCGGAGATCTTGAGGCAAGGCGCGCAGCCGAGATATCCGGGAACTCCAAACGAACACAAACAAGGGTAATCACCAAGTGTTCCAATGGTGACGTCCAAGTCTTGAGGACGGTCAAAAATGGGGTGTCTACAGTTGCCCCTCTTTGACAGAACTCGAAAGTCATAACAATGACGGGAGTGAATGTCAAAGCCGAGAGACGACCCATTTTTGACAAGGCCGAAGACTTAGACAAACACGCAAGACAAACAAGGTACGCGCCCGAAGGCAGGGGCAAAATGCAAGACAATGCACGAAGCCGAGCATAAATTAAGATCATGCAAAGAAAGCTGTAACGAAGCACATATGCGACAATTTTAAGCTAGCATACACCGAACTGCACTACAACGCAGAAGGGATGTAAGAGAATCATGTAATCCTCAATACGTCTCCCTCGGAGGATATAATACCTGTGCGGCTCGTCTGGTTGCACCAGCCTCAAATGAACCGTACATACAATATCGTGCCTGCAAAGAAAACAAACTTAACAAGTACAATATCGTTAGCAACATGCATAATAGTGTACTCGAAATGCGTGACAACGCAAAGCGAGTGGGGAGTATAAGAATGCCGCGAAGGTACAGATGTGTAAGTGGAACATGCGGTCTACGCAGGCAATGAGTTTGATCGTAAGTATGCGGTCTACACAAGCAATGATATTGGACATAAGAATGCCGTCTACGCAAGTAGAATATGCGGTCTACGCAAGTAACGAAATTGCACAGTCATGCGGTCTACGCAAGTAATGTAATTAACATGCGGTCTACGCAAGCAAAACATGCGGTCTACGCAGGTAATGAATTTGAACAAACATGCGGTCTACGCAGGTAATGAAATTAACATGCGGTCTACGCAAGCAAAATATGCGGTCTACGCAAGCAAAACATGCGGTCTACGCAGGTAATGAATTTGAACAAACATGCGGTCTACACAGGTAATGAAATTAACATGCGGTCTACGCAAGCAAAATATGTGGTCTACACATGTAATGGAATTGATTAATCATGCGGTCTACGCAAGCCAAACATGTGGTCTACGCAAGTAATGGAATTGATTAATCATGCGGTCTACGCAAGCAAAACATGTGGTCTACGCAAGTAATGTAATTAACATGCGGTCTACGCAAGTAAAGAAAGTGATTACAAACATGCGGTCTACGCAGGTAATGTAATTAACATGCAGTCTACGCAAGTAAAGAAAATGATTACAAACATGCGGTCTACGCAAGTAATGTAATTAACATGCGGTCTACGCAAGTAAAGAAAATGATTACAAACATGCAGTCTACGCAGGTAATGTAATTAACATGCGGTCTACGCAAGTAAAGAAAATGATTACAAACATGCGGTCTACGCAGGTAATGTAATTAACATGCGGTCTACGCAAGTAAAGAAAATGATTACAAACATGCGGTCTACGCAGGTAATGTAATTAACATGCGATCTACGCAAGTAAAGAAAATGATTACAAACATGGGGGCAAGTAAAGAAAATGATTACAAACATGCGGTCTACGCAGGTAATGTAATTAACATGCGGTCTACGCAAGTAAAGAAAATGATTACAAACATACGGTCTACGCAGGTAATGTAATTAACATGCGGTCTACGCAAGTAAAGAAAATGATTACAAACATGCGGTCTACGCAAGTAATGTAATTAACATGCGGTCTACGCAAATAAAGAGAATGATTACAAACATGCGGTCTACGCAGGTAATGTAATTAACATGCGGTCTACGCAAGTAAAGAAAATGATTACAAACATGCGGTCTACGCAGGTAATGTAATTAAGATGCGGTCTACGCAAGTAAAGAAAATGATTACAAACATGCGGTCTACGCAGGTAATGTAATTAACATGCGGTCTACGCAAGTAAAGAAAATGATTACAAACATGCGGTCTACGCAGGTAATGTAATTAACATGCGGTCTACGCAAGTAAAGAAAATGATTACAAACATGCGGTCTACGCAGGTAATGTAATTAACATGCTTGAACATATGTGAGTGAGGACATATCATTCATAATGCAAGAATGTGAAACACTGTAACACAGCGTAATTGAAGCGATTTGTGGGAACCCTCAAGACATAAAAAGGATACAGGAAGGAACGTTCTTCGTACGTATCGAGCATCATTCGCAGAAGTTGTGGCCTGAGGTCAACTCGAAGGTCCACGTTTCAAAAGTGCGCGTCCCCGTATGGTCTCAAGTAACGAAGGTGCGAAACCGCGTCGTTGCCCGAACAAAGGCATGGAAGGTGCGTTGACCGCAAGGGGAGTTTTGCTGGTATCCATTCCGAGACTTGGCTACCCTGTCATTCTATGTTTTACTTTCCTTTTATTAGTAGTTTAAGCACATTGCACTGCCTCGGGGAGGTTTTATTCTTTCTCAAAATTACGCATTTTGCAAAGCACGTGACGGGAATGAAACAACCATTTTATTCAAAAGATGTTGTATTCGTAAACTTTCCATGCATCGCATCGCAAGGTTTCACACCACAATGTGAACGAAATCGAACTCATTTTGAACACCAAGTATTCGCATCGTAATAATCAGGTAGTGAATCGACTTACAACTCGATAAGCAAATGTACAAAGACATGATAGGACCAAACAAGCGTGAATACAACTCGATAAATAAATCAAAAACTCAAGGAGAGTGAAATACAACTCGATAAACAAATGTTCAAAAACTCGACAAGCAGACAGGCGTGACTCCGCAAGAATCGATCACCGGCGGAGGGATCGAAGGTGATGGAGTTCCCCAATCCCTAGCATAAACAGCTCAGGGAACCAGGAGGAAGCCCATCGGCCAGGAGGAGAGGCCATCGGCCACGAGGAATGGCCATCGGCCAAAAATTTGTTCGGTCGGCAAAATGTGATGGCCGGTCGGCAGAGTTTTTGGCCGGCCGGCTATGAATGAGGGAATCACCAGAATGTTGACACCTGTCCTCCACCCACCCTTATCTCCTACAAAAGACCCCAACTTCGTAGTTTTTCTCAATTCCACACTGATTTGCTCTGATGGAAAAGTTTCTTGCTCAAAATCTCACAGCTTGGATTGCTAGCTTGGATGGCTCGGAAAAGTTGAATTTCTGGGGTTTCGGCATAAATGCACTATTCACTCCGGGTCGTACCCCGTTGCACCTCCCGTTTCTTCAAGCCGCGGCAAGGTTTTGGAATCCGGTGACGCACGTCTTTAGCTTCGCTGGGCAAGAGATATGTCCTACCTTTGAAGATTTCCAAGCCTTAATGGAGTCCGAGCGCGACGAGGAGCTCCTGCCCCAACTTAATTTTGGCCATGCCCAATCCCTAGGGCAAATGTGTGAACTTAGCATGCGCGATGCTCGGTCTCTGATTTGTGACGGGATGCTGGACATTCCGAGTTTGGCCAATCGATTTTCTGATGCTGGTGATCGCAACAACCATCACTGGCAAGGCTTCCGGTGACATGCCCTCTGCTTGTGCATGCTATCCCTTTTCCTATTCGTCTCAGGCTCTGGAGGGGCTAGTGTCCGGCTGATTGAGGTTGCCCAAGGCTTGAAGGAGGGTAAGAGCTGCATTGCCATGACTCTAACCGAGACGTTAATGGGCTTAGACGCCTTTTATCGCCATGAGACGACCAGATTAGCAGGGAGTCCACTACTACTACAGGTAGTGTTTCCCACCCAATCTCGCATTATGTATTGCTCACACCACTCGGCCCTCAAGCTCGGTCTTTTCTCACAAAACCCTATTCTCACTTTTCTCTCCTCGTACATCTCTCTATTTTTTACTCTCTCATTTTTCATCCCTCCCCAAGTATGGTTGATGGACAAACTGCAGGTTGTGGACTCTTGCCCAGCATATTCAGCTCACGGCTACTTCTTCTGACACCGTCTAGTCAATGCCTTGGATGAGGGATGGTGGTTCGCTTGGATGTGCCGCTTGTCCGCAGACCGTATTGCTTGGCAGTGCCCTTGGCTGAGCCTTCCGGCAATGAGTTACAATATGCCCCGGCAGACTGGGATTCAACTGGTTGGCCTCACTCACTGTGTATTCTACTTCCCATTTCGGATTCGACGCCAATTTGGCCATGATCAGACCTGCCCGCCAGAGGGGATAGAGTATCCTGCCGCATTCCCAGCCCGAGGCGCACAGCTTGCTTGGCAGGCCACCGCGTGGAGGATGAGAGAACTCCTGGCCCCCACTCCTACTTTCAGTTGCACTTTGTCTGACGAGTGCGTGGATTGGCTCAACGAAGAAGCACAGATTAGGTCCAGCTTGGCATTAGAGGCTTCGACCAGCTCTGGGAGGGGGCGCAGGAGCACCTGACTTGACTATGCCCCAGATTTATTGCTTTATTAGTACTTTCAAGTTTTCTTTATGAATGTAATAAAAAAAGCAACTTCGATTGTATGCAAGAGCAGGAGAACTCTGTTTTGAAATCAATGAAATTGAAGGTTGTGGTACTGAAAATTTTTCGCTTTGGTCCAAAAATGGTCAAAGTTGTAAAAAGATTATTTGAATAAAGTCAGCTTTTATTAAAACTTCTCAAAAATCATTTTCGATGTGGATCAGAACTGGACACGCCTAAGATCTGTCACTGAGATGCACAACCCCAGATTCCTGCAACTGGAAAGTTGCCCCTAGTTTGAAGAGTACCGCGGCACTGCACAGCAATGGAAAGTTGCCCCTAGTCTGAGTAGCACTGTGTTGGAGGTCATAACCGAACCCTTGAATGCTAAATAGACAAAGATGGCCGAGACGATCGAATGGACAAAGTTGATCGGGGAAGTGTTATGGCTGAACTTCAGGATGAAGTTGCCTACGTATCCCAAAGATGGGAATCAAGCCTTACGTAGTTCAGGCTTAGGTTCACTCGAGTATTTTCACGCTCCTTTTGCACTCTAACTTTTGCCAAGGCCGCCCTTTGCGGGTTTTCAGCCTCACGAGCTCAGTTTTTATATTTTCTAATTTTTTTGTGCTCTAACTTTTGCCTAGGTCGCCCTTTCGGGTTTTCGGCCTAGCGAGCCTCTCAAGGGTAATATTTCTTCAACTTGTCCATGTTGATCGGTTGTGAGAACTCCAAGCCATCTAAGTCCATCAGAACCACAGCTCCACCTGACCAGATAGCTTTGATGATGTAGGGACCGGTCCAATTGGGTCTGAACTTGCCCCTTGGGTCATGGATGGGAGCTCGGTTGTCCTTGAGCACCAAATCCCCTTCCTTTAGATTTCTGGACTTAACCTTCTTGTTGAAAGCCCGGGCAATTCTGCGCTGATAACTTTGGACGTGGTACAATGCTTTCAGTCTTCTCTCGTCAAAGAGCATGAGTTCCTCAAACCTGCTCTGCTGCCAATCTGTCTCAGCGATCTGACACTCAGCCAATACCCGTAAGGACGGAACTTCAATTTCGATAGGTAGAACGGCCTCCATTCCATAAACTAACGAATACGGAGTCACTCCGGTAAAAGTTCTAATTGAAGTCCTGTAGCCCCACAGAGCAAACGGCAGCTTATCTGGCCAATCCCGGTAGGTTTCCACCATCTTCTGCAGTATGTGTTTGATATTCTTGTTGGCGGCCTCGACCGCTCCGTTGGTTTGCGGCCGGTATGTAGATAACTTATGGAAAGCCACGTTGTATTTCTCCAACAAGTCTATCACTTCCTTCTTGAAGTGGGAACCATTATCCGAAATAATCTCGTTTGGCACCCCATAGCGACAGATGATGTTGTTTCTGATGAACTTTGCGACGTGCGACGCCTTTAACACAGCATATGATTGGGCTTCGACCCACTTCGTGAAATAATCTATCGCTACAAGGATAAACTCATGCCCATTCGACCCCTTCGGGGTAACAGCTCCGTTCACATCAATTCCCCAAACGGAAAATGGCCATGGGGACGTCATGTTGTACAGCTTCGTCGGCGGGATGTTCATACGGTTCGCATGGATCTGGCATTTGTGGCATCGCCGAACAAAATCGATACAATCCTCTTCCATAGTAGACCAGTAGTAACCCTGTCTGAGGATCTTTCTGGCCAGCATTACTCCATTCATGTGTGCACCGCACTCTCCTCCATGGATGGCCTCCATAAGGCGCTTCGACTCCTCAGCTTCTACACAGAGCTTATGCATTCCCAGATGACCTCTCTTATACAGTTTACCCCCGCAGATGATGAACTGAACAGCCATTCTTCTGATTGCCCTTTTATCCTTGGCATTTGCCCCTGGTGGATACGCCTCCTTTTCCAAGAAGTTCCAAATGTCGTAATACCAGGGGTTGTCGTCCTGAGCCTCATCTATAGCGGAAATTGACTCATACGCTGGCGCAAACTTCTGATCAATAATGACTGGACGCATCCGGACTCCAGACGGGATGTCTATCATGGAAGATAGAGTTGCTAGTGAATCTGCGAACCTGTTGTTCTCTCTTACTAGGTGGGTGAAATTTAGCTTCTCAAACCGAGGAATTAACAAATCCAAGGTTTGATGGTAAATTATCATCCTTTCCTCTTTGACTTTCCAATCTCCTTTTGCTTGAGACACAACAAGGTTCGAGTCCCCAATGACGTCCAACCGTCTTGCCCCTAGTTCTAGGGCTGCTTCTAGGCCAGCAATACATGCCTCATACTCTGCTTCATTGTTCGAGACTTTGAAACGGAGCTTGAACGCTAAAGGGATACGGGAATCGTCCGGCGCTATCAGCAACACTCCTATCCCATACCCGTATTGGTTTGACGCTCCGTCAAAGTACATCGTCCAAGTTTCATCTTCGATGTGTAGAATGGCTTCATCTGGGAACAGGTACTCAACCGCTTCATCCCCTTCGACCGGGTGGTCGGCAAGGAACTCCGCTACTGCTCTGCCTTTTACTGACTTGCGTGTTACATACTTCAAATCAAATTCAGAAAGCAATAGCAGCCAACGAGCTAGCCTACCCGTAAGTGCTGGTTTCTCGAAAAGATATTTGATGGGATCCAAACGTGAAACCAACATTATAGAGTGAGCTAACAGGTAGTGCCGTAGCTTCCTGGTAGCCCATACCAAGACCAAGCAAGCCTTCTCCAGCGGAGTGTAGCGGGCCTCATAATCCAGCATCTTCTTGCTCAGATAGTAGATGGCCCTTTCCACTTTGTCTTCTGACTCTTGTGCGAGCATGCAGCCTATGGTAGTCTCAGTTACTGAAAGCTACAATATCAACGGTCTCCCCGGCTCTGGTGGTGACAACACGGGCCGGTTCTGTAGATACTCTTTGATCTGTTCAAAAGCTGCTTGACATCGGCCGTCCCATTGGAATTTCTTTCCTTTCTTCAGGAGACCAAAAAGTGGTTCACAAGTCAAGGTTAATTTTGAGATAAACCGTCTTATGAATTGCACTTTACCTAGAAAGCCTCGCACCTCCTTTTCAGTCCTTGGTGGTGGCATTTCTAAGATGGCCTTGATTTTGGAAAGGTCGACCTCGATGCCCCTTTGTGTAATCAGAAACCCTAGCATCTTCCCTGCTGTAACACCAAAAGTACACTTCTGGGGATTCAACCGCAGCCGAAATTCTCTGATCCTTTGAAAAAACTTTTGTAAGGCAGTGTAGTGGCCCTCTCTTTCTTTGGACTTGACAATCATATCGTCCACATACACCTCGACCTATTTATGGATCATATCATGTAATATTGTGGTTACTGCCCGTTGATAAGTAGCTCCAGCGTTCTTCAACCCAAATGGCATCACTCTGTAACAATATGTTCCCCACGGGGTAGTGAATGCAGTCTTCTCCCGGTCTTCGGGTGCCATTACTATATGATTATAGCCTGAGAAACCATCCATAAATGAAAGCAAGGCGTGTCCCGCCATGAAATCTACCAATTCATCAATGTGCGGCAAGGGAAAGTCGTCCTTCGGACTGGCCCTGTTCAAATCTCTAAAGTCTACACATACCCGAATTCTGTCATCCTTCTTCGGCACCGGAACAATGTTGGCCAACCAAGTCGGGTATTCGGATACCAGCAGGAAGCCTGCATCGATTTGCTTGGTGACCTCTTCCTTGATCTTAATGGCCCAATTAGGACGGATCCTTCTGAGTTTCTGCTTGACAGGTCGGGCCTCGGGATCAAGAGGGATCCGGTGCTGTACAATCTCAGGATCGATTCCAGGCATGTCTTCGTAGGACCACGCGAAAACATCTTTGAAATCTTTTAATAAAGCGACTAAGCGCTCGCGTTCCTCCGAAGACAACGTGGACCCGATCTGGACCAGCCGCGGGTCCTCCTCAGTACCAACATTCACGGTAGTGATTTCATCCATTAAGGGTTTAACAAATCTTTCCTGCTCTTGATCAATTAACCGTTGCAAAACCGGAGGAATTTCTTCCTCGTCGTTTTCATCAAAATTTTGAAAATCCTGATTTAAGCAATAAATCAAAGGCACAGAAAAATACTCAGAAACCACATCCACATCGTTCTCATTAAATACTTCCAAGTCGTCTGATTCTTCTGTTACAACAGACTCAAAAGAGAAAGAAAACGATGACCTAGACAGGACTGTGGCATCCGGGTTATCACTCCTAGGAATACCGAACTCAGACTCAGTCGAGCTGGAATCTGATTCCGACTCACAGGACTTGGTGGAATCAGATTCCGGCTCAATACCTGACCCGGTGCTGCTAGACAAGAATCCTTCTTCATATTGCTAGACAAGAGAGGGTGCGATGGATGCATCCAAGATAGTTGTTGGTAGGCTCGCGGCCGTTTCGTTCCCGATCACACATACCGAGGAGCTATCCTCCAAGCACTTCTGTTCGATCGGAGGATCTGAAAGCAGACACGCCAGTGCTACCCCCATTTCATTTTCGGCGTCCTCAGACTGCACTTCCCTATTTTGTTCAGCCTCAACTGATAGATCTATTTGCCCTTCGACGATGTTACTTTCAGGTAGCTGCAGATCGAAGAAAATCTCAAAACCCGGCACGCGCTTCTTCTCTGCGTTTAGCCATGGCTCTGGGAAGCCACAAAACGGAAAGTCTTCCCCCTCCCGGACAAAGCGTCCATTTAGGGTACCCTGAATGGGCCTATGCATCAACTCGAAAGGTTTTCCAGCCTTCTTTGCTCTGGCTCTTCCGGCCATTTCCTTTCCTTTCCTTATCCAGTCCTCTTTGGTGGGTAGATAACCCAATCCAAAGGCATGAGGGTTGTGTGGCACTTCGGCCAATGCTGCGGCGCCTTTCCGGCCGCTCTTGCCCAGTCCCATCTCGGGGATATGTTGGAGCTTGTTCATGAGATAGACTGCCTGAGCACTGACATATACCCCTTCACTAGCAGCCATAATGCCCTGAACAACCCGAGCCTCGGCCAAGGTAAAACCCGATATGAACACATCTTCCATACCGTGTTCAATTTCTAGAACAGGCGTGGATACTTCTGGTGGCGGATGAATCGATGAGTTTCCGAAGACGATGGCTACTCCCTTCCCATAGAGGTATTTCACCATTTGATGTAGGGTGGAGGAGACTGCCTTTGCCTGATGCAGCCACGGCCACCCTAAAAGTAGGTTGAAAGTTGCAGGAACCTCCAAGACATGGAAATCTATCCCATGCTGTCCCGGCCCAACCTTTGTTTGAATCTTAACTGTTCCTATTACTTCCCGGCTTGTGTTGTCATACACCCGGATCACCTGGGCCGTTGGCACAAAATCCGCGATTTTCAAACTGATCGCATAGGCCGTCCTTGCTGGGCAGACGTTGATGGCGGACCCCGTGTCGACCAGCACCACGGGTATCCATTTATCTTTGCACTCCACAGAGATGTAGAGTGGCTTGTTATGGTTCTCACCCTTAGGTGGCAGTTCTTTGTCAAAAAAGCTCAATGCCGGGGAACTTCCTCCCGAAAAGACTAGGCCCACCAGCTGTTCGGGCGTGGTGTCTATGGAAAGCTTGGCTTTGTCCATGGCTGAAAGGACAGCCTGTCTATGTACTCGAGAAGCCATAAGCAGTCCCCAGATGGAGATGTCTGCTTGTATCTTCTTTAATTGTCTCAATACGGCCTCATCTTCGAGTTGCTTTTCCTTTTGCTTCTCTGCCTCTTTATCTTTTCCAGACGCCTCTGGTTGATCTAGGTGTGGAGGCTTGAAGTACCGTCCACTCCTAGTCATGTGATCGACTTCGCCGATATACCAGGTATCATCTGGTTGGTTACCTCCCCAATCCTCGTCCGTGTGGGCAAGACATAGATCATCGTCTTCCCACCACATGCCATCTGTGGCTGGCAGGCACCTGTCCGGTTCTGGCATAACTGTCCTGATACTCGCAGTACCTTCTATTCCTATGCCCGCAGCATTTTCCATTTCTGTATTTGTGGCAGTCTCAACCCCCACGTGGGCTTTTGCCTTCCTGATCCTCTCAGAATCTTCGAATCTTTCCCGTTCTGACTGTGTTAATGCAGTAGATTGTTCAATGATCCCTGTATTCAAAATGCTCCATTCCCGAGCGAAACTCTCGAGGCCGGCGCTCTCCGGCGATGTATTCTGTTCTTCGACCCTCCCGGCCGTTATTGACATTCCTGCCCCTGCCGGGCCTTGTTCTGACTGAAACTCTCCTACCACATCTGGCTGATCATCCAACCATCCCGTGGCCTCCGCCGATTCCTCATAATCGAACCAGTTGATGGCTAAGTCTTCTAGATCTTGGTTATCGTAAAACTGGAACTTGGTAAGATCCCTTTCCACAGTTGTCAAATCATCCGTTCCCCGTCCTGAATTGTCCCCTTGGATTGCACACAGCTCTCCTTCTGCTGGAAATTCCACATCTGGTCTATTCTGGCCCATCGGTGAAATGTAGTCACTCGGACTATAAGCATTCCCAACATCACTCCCAGACTCCGCAGACTCTGGCTCAACAACCCCCTTCTCCTTTGGAGTTTTCTCTCTCCTGTTCTCGATGGTCACCACCACTGGCTTGGGTTGGGTTATGGAGACGTCCATCATGCACAAATTGGTGCAATCAGGTAGGAAAACCTCCGGCTTAGGCAGGTAGGAGGGTGTGATGTAGATACTGGGATCGTAGGACACGACCCCAGTGTGGATGAAATTGATTCTTTTGGGTGGTGGAGCTTGGTTATGTGTGGGGAGAGGATTTGTAGTAACATTGGGTTTCTCAGGGGGTAAAATCACCCCGTTATCAATGAGATCTTGAATCTCATGACGCAATCGAAAGCACAGGTCGGTGTCGTGACCGTGCTGCTGGTGGAACGCACAATACTTGGCTGGATTGTGGGTAGCGGGGAGTCTTTCCGGTAAGGGCCGCGGCTCTAGGGGCTTCAGATGCCGTTTTCTGATCAAAACCCCCAAAGCTTTGGACAGGGGCATATAAAGCGGAGCGAAGGTTCTGGTATTTTTGGGAGGGTATTTGGCTGTTTGTGGGTTGCTTCCGGATGCACCGGAGAATGGTGCGGCTGCCATAGTTCTCGGGGAAGGGTTGGTGGTGACCATACTTACTTCGGAAGTCCTGGTAGTTGTAGCGCCACTCAGGCCTGCATTAGTATTACGATTGAAAGTTCTGCGGGGTTGCTCCTGGTCGTTATCAATCAGGCCTTGTTTTAAGGCATCCTCGGTCTGTACCCCCATTTCATGCAGATCAGCAAAGGTAGGAAAGGGGATTACAATCATCTTTTGCATTAGCTTCGGCTGAAGATTGCGCACAATCATCCGAATCTGGTCTTTGTCCGTGGGTCTTAAGGTCATCATCGAAGCCTTAGCCCGCCATCTGGTTACGAATTCTGAGAAGCTCTCCTTGGGTTCTTGCCTCGTTGTCTCGAGATCCCGAGTCGTGATCTCGATTTGTGTGTTATACGAGTACTGCAGGATGAAGGCCTCAGCCATCTCGTCCCAACTTCTCTTGACGTCATCCTCCAATTTTGCATACCATGCAACCGCTACACCCGACAGGGTCCGGCCAAATAAAGATAGCTTCTGCAATCTAGTGAGGCCCATTGGCCTTAGGATGTCTAAAAATAGTCGCAGGTGTATCATGGGATCCTCAGATCCGTCAAAACGATCAATTTGTGGCATCTTAAACCGATCTGGCAGCGTCACGGCTACGTCAGTGTATCCGTCTCCAATGTCCGGAATGGACTTCACACCTTGAGATTTTTTGTACAACTTTTCAAGCTTGCGCATTTTTAAGGTCACTGGATCTACCTCGGACTCGAAGAGAGAATCCGATTGATTGATAGGAGTGGGTGCCTTGGATTGTTGAGGCAGAATCGGGGGTGGGGCCGGCCCCGTTGGGATGTCTGTATCTTCTTGGACATTCCGGGCGTTTGGCTTTTCTTCGGGTATCGGAACCCTTAGTGGGGGAGGGACTTGCTGTGAAGTTGACGCCCCAGTTTGCTGTTGCAATCTCACAATCAACTCCGCTTGCTCACTCATAACCGTGGCTTGTTGTTTGGCGAATTCTGCCTGTCGGACAGCATCTTGCTGCATCACTTTCATGCTCTCTTGGAGTTGGCACACCATCTCTTCTAAACTAGCCATGTTGTTCTGTTCTGACTGAATTGCCGGTATATGTTCCCTTTCTGCGGGTGAAACAGGGTCCTGATCCCTACTGTACACAGGTGGGGTAGACAAAGCTCTCTGTACTGACTGTTGAGTTGATGCCCTCTGCCTGGTTGTTCTCCGTTTAGTAACCAGGGGTAGAGAGTGGTACACTGGTTGTCCGTCTATCAAATCCTCAGATCGATGGAGCCGACGACCTCTAATCCAGAGTGCTTGGGGAATATCTACCGGGTTGGAAGCAATGATGCTAAACTACCTAGCAAATAGATAAATAAAGCAGTAAATAAACTAACAACCGGACAGCACAACGGCATAAAATAAACATATAATACACAGTTGGGTATCCATAATACACAGTTGGTAAGCCGAACACACTGTTCCTTGATACAGATCATTGTTCCCCAAAATCTCTGTTCCCAAAACTGAACCTGATACCCGCAGATAACTGATTCTCATAAACTGATACTGATGCCCTCAGGCCTAATACTCAATCTTGCAAACTGATATGCACGTTCCTGTAGAGCAACACTCTAAAAGCACATAGCAAGTAAAGAGAGCCAAAACACCCCTATGTTGGGGTAGGGTTTCCCTGTCCTATTTCGTCAGGAGCTAGGGTTTCACTATGCACGCAGCAGTTTCAAACAACCTATAAACGGGTAAGCAACCTGTCCTAACTTGGAATGGTCACTATGGATCCGAATATGCACTAGGTCAAATGGTCGAAAAGGGTGCCCCGGTAAAACCGGGGTTTGTGTTCCCATACTGTCAGAGCCCATAACCGGTCAACCTTATGGTCATGCCTTGACAAGACAAGCCTCCGGCAAACCGTTCAGGAATGGCAGATGGAAAACACTGTGTTCCTAGGCGCACCAATGCACATGCAATGCAAAGAAACACATAAGTGTAATCAAAGCAGGATATCACGAGTTCGAGTCAAGCTCTCTAAATTCCCCAGCGGAGTCGCCAGAAACTGTAGCATGTCCCCGAACGCCCCGAGAGGGTGAGTCCCGTTCTGTTCATTTGGGGCCACTACAGCTCGGACTCGATTTGTGTCACGGTTCTTAATCTTGAACCAAAGAGTCCAAATCTGGCAAATCGTTTTGAGAAACAGATTTTTTGAAAAGAAGTGCCAAACATGGACTGCTTTGCCAGATTCAGAGTCGCCACCTAAATATTTTTTATGGGGGAATTTAGGAAACCCTGACTCGGTGCCGAAGGCCACATGTCCGTCATCACCGGAGTTGTCTCGGCTCTGGAGCTAGGGTACGATTGGGGAAGGTCAGCTATGTGTTCTTATTCGAAGATCGGCCGATCCGAAGATCGGCCTCTACTAACCGTGATATCCATTTTTGAAAACTTTATGTGTTCTTATTCCATTTTATTAGCCTAGATTTACTATGTTATGCGCGCAGCAAACAAGTATAGACTAGATTGCCTAATTTAGGAAAAAGCATTGCATATCCGTTTGTCTCAAAAAAAATGTTTTAGAATTTTGCTACTCGCAAGTAGGCTAAAATACGGATTTCAATGAGCTATTCCAACTCAGGCAACCCAACCTTCACGCACAAGCATTCAAACAGTTTATCACGTAAGCATCTAGCCGCATGGCAAACATACTATCATGGCAACACTCACACGCATGCGGTATGCTAAAGCATAAATACTTACATCGTACTCCATGCCAAAACAACAAACTAGTTAGCAAACATGCGTGATCCTAGTTCATGTCAAGTTGACTAATGCAACACATGCAAGATACAATTAGAGCAGGCTCGGCTAACCTAAACAAGGCATGTGAAATGCAACCAATTTGATGCACGTATTCAATTTGGAATTGGGGTGCAAATGCAGTTAGCATGATGTACCGAGCCTAATGTATGCAATACAAATGCATGAATGCACGCATGCATAGCATAAGGTATGCTAATTTCAAAAATGCCCTAATCTACCATCATAAGCAGGTAAATAAAAGGAAAGAAAGACGTGAGGTTGGAAGACATACACACACTCACGCACACTTATTACATAATTGCCCTCACTCGGAGGGGCCAAATGAATATTACAGTCCGAATAATAAACAAATAAATTATTACAGAACTTCTAATTTACTTAATAGGATGAATGCAAAAGGAAGAAAGGTGGCCACAGCCCCCTGCCTCGGGATGCGCGTGTGATGCATGCTCGAAACCCAGCTCACCTGGAAAACCCGTACCATACCCCTGCCACCTCTGTTTATACTGCCCTGTCTCTCTGAAAATTGCCAAAGCCCTAGGACAAGTTCCTTACATGCTGCAGAGTACCACCGGCTAGGGGAAATTCCCACCGGCAGTGTAGAATTTCCATCGGCTATTTTTGGGTTCATCGGCCATTCATAAATGGCCGGTCGGCACTGAATTATGCCGGTCGGCAGAAGCTTCCTGCAGAAGACAGATTTGACAGCAACAGAGAACAGACAGTATATGGCATGGGATTTCAGGCACATGTGAGCATGGTCATGCTTCCCATCATGCTTTGAACTCAGGGAAGCATGGCCCTCGATCCTCGAGCCATCAATGGTGCATGATAGCCCAAGGGATCAAGTTTGCCACTTGATGTAAAGATGCATGCAACCACACAAATGAGGACCAAGACCCTATCATGCCGAAGTCAAGGGTCTCGATGACCGAGAATCAAGGCACATTACATCACTCATAGTATGAATGTTCCTTGACTCTCACACTTGGTTTGACACCCCAAACCAAGTAATGCAATGCATGTTATGCTCATATGGCTCAAAATGCAACATGGTACTAATATGCAAGGCATGCCAAGTATCATGCAACTAGTGTGGCAAGCATGCAATGTTAGGCATACAAGATGCAAATGCAATGTAAATATGGACACTTTAAGCAATAGAATCATCATGCTACAACACCTAATGAAGCAACCATACATCAAACATGAAACAAGCATGCAATGGTGGCTTAAAATGGTAAAGGGGCAGACCTTCACCCTCCTTAAAACAGTGGCCAAAAGTGTCCAAAAGGTGGACCAATACTCATGCCAACAAGCAAGCCAAAGGTCCTAAGGTTATGGCACAAAAAGGAGGCACTTCACTCCTACTAACATGACCACTTATGGCATGACTTGGGCAGGCAAAAACAGAATTTTAACATGCAAAAAGGGACTCCAAAACCTCCTAATATGGCAGCTAAAGTGACTCCAAAGAGGTGTGTGCACCAAGGCTCATATCTAGGCATAAAAGGGCACACCCTCAAGGCATGGAAGGGGTCACAAATGCAAGCATACAAGCATGATTTATAGACTGAAATATGGTCCTAAATGATGCTAAATCATGAGGATGATCATAGTTATGCATGCTAGAGGTCAATATGCTCAAAGCTTACAAGCCAAAACATAAAGAGATGACACCAAACAAGGCAAGTATGACTGAAATGAATGGCCAACAGACCTTAAACATGGTGAAATAATGCCAACATCTTCGTGGAATCAAGCCAACACATGCAAGAATCATGGCCTAAACACAAGATACAATTCTAGGCCAAATGGAGGAATGTAAAGCAAGTATATTAAGCATGCAAATGGGTACAAATCCGGCCAAAAACAGAGATCACATATGACCCAAAACACCCAAAAAACTTCTGAAATGAGGCCAAAAATGATCAAGCATACATGTTACCCTTTTAAGCCAAAATGCAAGGAAACAAAACAATGAAGGGAGAGGGGTGTCCCTCCCCTATGCAAGACTTCAAACCACCTTCCTTACCACTGAAAATCCACTGGTTTTTAGTGGTGAGAAGACCAAAACACTTAAGCAAACAAAGCCTTACCAAAGAGGCAACAAAAAGGCCAAATAAGACCTAAGAGGGTGAGTTTGAACTCAAACCATGAAAGACTCTTAATGAAAGTTCTTAAGCATGAAAATATAAGCCTTTTTTATGTTATGCACAAAAACTAAATCAGCAAGTAAGATAGGTAAAAAGCTAGTGCAAGTTTGGGGAAACTAAAGTAAAATGCTCACCCTTGAAGCACACTTCAAGAACAGCCAAGGTAGCCTCCTTCTTTTGATCAAAAACAGCCCAAAAACTCAAGAATCAACCCTCAAAGTCCTCAATCTTGGAGCAAGGTGTAATAGTGTGTGTATTGGTGCAAAAGAAAGGTAAAATCACACTTTTAGGCCAAGAAACACACACAAAGGAGGAGGGAGAGGGAGATATAGAGATAGGGTGTATCTATATATGGAAGCTCTGGTTTTGCCTTCAATTTCTAACCTAAAGCAAAGAGAAGGCTTCTCCTCTTATAGAACTCCTTCTTCCAAAGCTTATACAACAAGCTTGGTTAGAGGGCAATCCCTCCATACACGTATATGGAGGGAAGCAGAGTTGGTGCCAGCTATCACAGCTGGCACAAAATATCTACATAAAGTAGATGAACAGTGGTCGGCTGCCCGAAAATGTCATTTTGACAAGAAAGAGTGCCGACCGGCAGAAAATATTGCCGATGGAAGCAAAAACCAGCCGATGGCCTCTAGCCACTACCGGTGGTGTGTGGGGATGCCTCACAAGGCATTCCCTCCCCCTCCAAGGCAAAACACAAGTGTTTGGTGTGAAACCAGACACTAAACAGTCAAGTTCGGAGATCCTGAGGCAAGGCGCGCAGCCGAGATCTCCGGGAACTCCAAACGAACACAAACAAGGGTAATCACCAGGTGTTCCAATGGTGACGTCCAAGTCTTGAGGACGGTCAAAAATGGGGTGTCTACAAGGTCAAGGCCAGACAAAAAATTGCTAAATTGGCTCCATCTGGTCCGGTTCAACTGATAAGCACTGTGCCATCAAGGAACCCCGAACCTTGGACTCGGGCTAAATGAGACAAAAGGCGTGATTCGCGTTGTTCAAGCGATCAGTGTTCGCACTGATCAAACGAACAATATCAAGTGGATAGAAGGCGCACAAGACATTCAGATAAGAAGTATACGGAATTGGTAGAGCCAATCAGTAAGATCTTATTCAAAGTCAAACATCGTCTGTTCTTTAAATGGCCGTCCAAAATGATAGGGCCTCCTGATACAAGGAGAAGGGATTAACAGTGCGAATATTACAAGGACCATGGCCACGATACCGACAGATGTTATGCACTAAAGGATCACTTGGAAGAGTTGGTACAAGACGGCCGAATGGCGCAATATGTTCAAAAAAATAATCCAACGAACACAGCAGCCGTACGGCCAAATTCACTACCACTTGGCATAATTCACATGATATACAGCCTACCGTCATCAGTCGAGGTACATACAATTCAGTTGCAACCTAGCTTGCCCAACCCGATCACACCAGCCAAATGGCCCCATGAAACTGGGAGGATTAGCTTCGATGACACCGACCTAGATGGAGTAACTCTCCCCCACACCAATCCCCTCATCGTTGAGCTGCGCGTGAACGGATTCACAGTTGAGCGTGTTCTCATCGATCAAGGAAGCACTTCGGAAATAATGTATTACAAGACGTTTGTTAGACTTGGCTTCTCTGATTCGGATTTGTTGCCAGCCGATTACCCATTGTTCAGCTTCAACGCCAACCCTGAGTATGCCTTAGGTAAGATCACACTACCAATACGGGCGGGTACCAGATCAATAGATGTGGAATTTCTAGTCGTCAAACTCCTGTCACCATACAATCTCATCATGGGAAGGACTTGGTTGCACACCATACAGGCTGTGCCAAGCAGCTACCATCAACTACTCTGATTTCTAACTGAGTATGGCATCGAGCAAATTCGGGATTCTCAAAAATCGGCACAGGCATGCTATCTTATTACTTCTACAAAGAGGCCAAAGGAACTGGAAGTAAACTTGATTGAAGTACTGGACCAAGAAAGCCTGGAGGACACTGGGAAAATCCCCAACGAAAAAGCAATTGAAGACCTTGATCAGATCGAAATCAATGGAAGCCCTGACAAATTCTTCATGATTGGCACCTCCTTGGGCGAAGTTGACAGACGCGAGCTGGTATCCTTCTTACTCAGCAACCTTGATGTGTTTGCGTGGACACCGTACGAGATGCTGAGGGTGGATCCAGTCATGGCCCAGCATTGTTTAAAAGTTGATCCAAAAGTCAAACCAATCATTCAGGAAAGTCAACGGTCAGCCGCGGAGCATGCATCGGCCATTGTTGATGAAGTTAATAGATTGCTTGATGCCGGGGCAATTTGTGAAGTCACTTATCCTACATGGTTGTCCAATACCATGGTTGTAAAGAAGAAAAATGGGTCTTGGCGCATTTGCGTCGATTTCACGAACTTGAATAGGTCCTGTCCAAAGGATTGTTTTCCTCTTCCCAGAATCGACCAACTTGTGGACGCAATGGCACATCACGAGCGCATGAGCTTCTTGGATGCCTACAGGGGTTATCACCAAATTGCCATGCATCCAGAGGATCAAGAAATGACCGCATTCCTCACCCCAAGGGGAACCTTTTGCTACAAGGTCATGCCCTTCGGACTGAAGAATGCGGGGGCAACTTACCAGAGACTGGTTACCACTATGTTCAATGAACAACTCGACCACACCACGAAAGTATACATCGATGACATGGTGGTGAAGTCCAAGGAAAAGAACGCTCATCTAGCCGATTTAGTAGAGACCATCGACATTCTCCGAAAGTACATGATGAAACTAAACGTCTCGAAATACGCATTCGACATCGAATCCGGCAAACTCCTTTGCTATATTGTCAAGCATCACGGAACAGAGGCTACCCCGAGACAGATCACAATAATTCTAGAACTCGGCTCCCCTTGGTCGGTCAAAGAAGTTTAGAAGTTGATGGGGATGGCCTCCGCCCTAAATGGGTTTATCAACCATTCCTCAAATCGTTGTCAACAATTTTTTCATACACTTCGGCAAGGCAAAACATTTGAATGGACTACCGAGTACCAAGCCACACTGGACGGCTTAAAAACTTATCTCTGATCAGTACCACTCTTGACAACTCCATTAGCAGGCGATCCACTCATCTTGTATCTGGCGGTATCCGACCGGGTGGTTAGCGTCGTGCTACTAAAAGAACTTGGCAAACAGCGACCAATTTACTATGTAAGCAAGGCCATGGTCGACGTCGAAACGCGATATCTACCACTAAAAAAGCTTCTCCTTGCTCTCGTGGTGGCTGAAGAAAATTGATGCACTACTTTCAGGCTCGCACCATGGGGATATTAACGGACTATCCCCTCCGGTCAGTGCTTAGCAACGCGAAAGCATCAAGGCAAGTCTCAAAGTGGGCTTTGGAACTCAGCCAATATGATATCTAGTTTTTGCCTAGAAATTCCATAAAGGAGCAAGTGCTCACCGACTTTGTAGCTGAGTTCACAGGATGGCATGCCGACCTCAAGTTCGATCAAGTGCAACCTAAACCCAACTAGCGAATGTATGTTGGAGACATTTGGAAAATGTACTATGATGGCTCATCCAACCAATGTGGCAGTGGGGCAGGAGTAGTAATCATGACCCCTGAAGGAGCAATAATCGAGCAGGCGGTAAAATTGGGCTTTGATGCATCACATAATGAGGCCGAATATGGAGCATTGCTAACCGGCCTTCGTAATGTTCTTCACCTTGGTGCAAGTTGCTTACTTGTTTTCTATGACTCGAAATTAGTCATCAACCAATTGAAAGGGGAGTATGTAGCTAAGAATGACCGCATGGCCGCCTACATGAAAACGGCAAATTCCTTGCTCATAAGATTCGACCACCATGAGTTGAATCAGATAACCTGGGATGAGAACACGCATGCGGATGCCCTTGCCTGCCTAGCCTCCGCCATTAACTCAGAAGTTAAACGAATAATCGAGGTAGGGTTCATCCCAGAGCTGAGCATCGCCTCTTCGGAACCAACACAAGTCAACATCATTGAACTAGGACCAAGTTGGATGGACCCTATCGCTGCATTTCTTTCCTCAGAACAGCTCCCAACGAACAAAAAAGAAGCCCACAAGCTACGAAATAAAGCCCTGCGATACTATATGGACCTGCAAGGAGAGCTTTACAAAAAATCTCTCTCTGGGCCGTACCTGGAATGTGTCCACCTAGATAAAGTTGAGGAACTCTTAGCCGAAATACATGAAGCTGCGGTGCCCATTCTAGAGGGCGCTCATTGGCCCACTACGCCGTAACGCAGGGGTACTATTGGCCAACCATGCGAACAAATGCTGAGAACTACGTGAAGAAGTGCGAATAATGCCAAAAGTTTTCCCCTTTAATTCATCTTCCAGCCAAAGAATTAAACTCCATTACAAGTCCTTAGCCGTTCGCTCAATGGGGACTCGATATCGTCAGACCATTACCTCAGGCTCTAGGGAACAAGCGATTCCTAATCGTCACAACTGATTATTTTACAAAGTGGGTCGAGGCAGAGGCATTAACACATATTTGAGATGTCGATGTTAGACGTTTTGTCGATGTTAGACGTTTTGTATGGAAAAACATCATAACCCGATTCGGCATACCGAGAGCACTTGTTTCCGACAACGGCACCCAATTCGATTATGGCGTCTATCAGGAATTATGCAACATATATGGTATCCGGCCCTACTTTTCGCCGTCATACTCACAAAACAACGGTCAAGCTGAGGCCTCTAATAAGGTGATCCTGGATGGCATCAACAAACGATTGGAAAAAGCCAAAGGCAGATGAGTTGAAGAGTTGTCAAGTGTATTGTGGGCTCATCGCACTATTCTGAGGCGATCTACTGGGGAAACATCGTTCTCTTTGTGCTTTGGAACACAAGCAGATATCCCTCTTGAAATGGGCCTATCCACACTGAAATCTAAGGTTTTTGACATGGGGCGTAATGACATGATGTTGGCCCCAGATTTGACTTTGATTGAAGAACGCCGAGACCGTGCTCTTGCATGTATGGTACAGTATCAGTAGCAGCTCGCCAAGTCATATAACCAACACATGCAGTTGCGTCATTATACACCTGGAGAATTGGTCCTCAAGAAAGTGTTTCCTTTTACTAAAAATCTGGCAGACAGAAAATTAGGCCCCAACTGGGACGACCCTTATCAGATTGATTCAATTGCCAGAATAAAGGTGTATCGACTTTCAGACATGGATGGCAAAAGTTTACCATGACCCTGGAATTCCACACATTTGCTTAAATTTTATCATTAAGCCAACCTATATGGCATGCTAGTTTGTTTCTAATTTTTGCTGTTATGCTAACATGTAGCCATCTACGAATTTCGTAATGCATTTCCCTTTTTTATTGCTGTCTCGTTAGTAATGGTTGAATAATGAAAAAGCCTCTGAATTCAGAGAGCCCTTCATGGATATCACGCTCGAGCTGAGTATGCCTCCGAATTCGGAGCACCCTTCGTGTATATCACGATTGACCCACAAAAAACCTCTGAATTAGGAGCGCCCTACGTGGATATCACGTTCGGGCTGAGTAAGCCTCCGATTTTGGAGCACCCTTCGTGGATATCATCATTGGCCCACCAAAAGACTCCGAATTTGGAGCGCCTTTCATGGATATCACTTTCGGGCCGAGTAATCTCCGAATTCTGAGCGCCCTTCATGGATATCACGATTGGCCCACAAAAAGACTCTAAATTCGGAGCCCCCTTTGTGGATATCACGTTTGGGCTGAATAAGTCTTTGAATTCGGAGCGCCCTTCATGGATACCATGATTGGCCCCTAGAAAGACTCCGAATTCAGAGCACCCTTCGTGGATGTCACGTTTGGGCCGAATAAGCCTCTGAATTCGGAGCGCCCTTCATGGATACCACGATTAGCCCTAGAAAGACTCCGAATTCAGAGCACCCTTTGTGGATGTCACGTTTGGGCCGAATAAGCCTCCGAATTCGGAGCGCCCTTCGTGGATATCACGTTTGGGCTGAGTAATCCTCCGAATTCGAAGTGCCCTTCGTGGATATCATGATCGGCCAACCAAAAGCTTTCGAATTTGAAGCGCCCTTCATACATGACCACAAATGGCTGGGTGTTTGGCAATTCAGCAGTGTAGGGCCTAGGTATATGCACTTATCACACGAATTGATATAAATAGTAAAAAAAGTTGTGTAACAAATATTATTTATTTCACCATAGTGGTACAAATACATAGCTTTAAACTAATTCAAAATTACCATAATATGTTTCTTAATATCTAAGTCTTTTCCAGCTCAGCTTCCTCTTCGTCGGCGATTTTTTCGGCGTCGTAAGCTTCGAAGGGGCACTTGTAATTCTAAAATAATGGTGACACCGAATCGACGCTCGTGGCTCGTAAGGCCCCAATCCAAACCTGCTTGAAAGCGTGGTTCTCGCATCGACAGACGTCTTCGGCCAATTTTTCCTTAGTCTTTTCAATGCCAATTTTTCGGCCATCAAAAAAGCCCTCTTCATAGGCCCGAGTACTTGTAGCCTCTTTGGCAAACATATTTGCTACCTCTCTATCAGCCATAGTGTGATCCAGTAATCGCTGGTTGACTCTATCCCGGACAACTGGGTTTGCAACACACGTCGACTGAGTTTCAGCCGCCTTAGCCTTTTTCAGCTCATTCTCAGATTTTTTCATGTGGTGCTTCAAATCTCGAATGCACCCCTTCCTTTTCTCGAGCTTTCTTTTTGCCGTGCTCAGGCGCATGCCGATTTCATAAGCACTGTAAAGTCCTTGGATCGACCGATGTAGACCTTCCCTAAAGATTTCATAATCGCCCCAGCCGATGAGCGATTGCTGCACCTCCAGCGGAAATATTTGCCATGTGAATTCCACCGCCACATTGGGGTCACGGACTTTTGAGTCCGCTTCAGTCATTGGTCTATTCCCAATAAAAATTGAAAAGCTCAACGGGTGTGGTGGTCTGCTCGGCTCACCTCGCTGAGCGGCATGCCCACTCGTAGTCTTTGAACTCCCTTATTATTGAGCCCTATCTCTGGGGGACCGTCCTACATTACCTTTTCTGGGAGACCTACTCTAACATCTCTCTCTCCCCTCTACTATCATATTTCCTATTCTCTGAGCTTCGCCCCCAGCAGCGCGATGCCTCTCAACGTCCAGCTCCGCCAAGCTCCTTTCTTCTCCTTTACTGTTGAAGAATAACCTCTGAGACATCTATGGCCCCGCTCACGACAAGAATCAACACTCAAGTTTCCACTCGCTCTCAAATTGTCGACTACCTCTTTCGTCGTATTGTGCTAGATCAGCTCCACGACGCATGGGACCTCTTAAATAAATGCTACCACATTCATTAATTGTGAGGGCAATATTTCTGATATGCCCCGCTGCTAACCATGTGTTTGTAGTTGGGTTTAGAATGACATCCAAATGGAGCAAGGAAAAATATACGATTATTCGGTATATTATGACTTAGTTGAATCATGTCACACTGCCCCAACTGGCCAGACGAGCTTAGCAGTGAGCTGTATATTTTATTCGGCAGATCATGTTAATGTTGCAAACCATATGTGTTATCTGACTCTAAAAGGACATCCAAATGGACCAAGGGCAAATATATGATTATTTGGCATATTATGACTTAGTCGAATCACGTCACACTGCCCCACCTGCCCAGACAAGCTTAGCAGTGAGCCGCATATTTTATTCTACAGATCAGGTTAACGTTACAAATCGTATGTGTTATCCAGCTCTAAAAGAACATCCAAATGGAGCAAGGGCAAATGTGAATATTCGGCAAATCATGTTAATGTTGCAAGCCATTTGTTTTATTCGGCTCTAGAACGACCTGTCCTACTGGGGCACGGGCAAATGGATGATTGTACTCGACATCTATATATGAGAGCCGAATCACAATATATTGCCCCACTTGGCCAAGCGAGCTTAACACTGAGCCGTATATGCAATTCGGCATATTATGTTATAGTCAAATGTTGCATTAACCATTAATCCAATGCCGAATTATTGTACATTGTCTAGGCTATGAATTTAAATTATTTATCACCGAATTATACTACGTTATCCTACTTAGCCACCAATTGAAATTAGCTTGGCAATTCACAATAGAGACAAAAAGGGAAATTTTCATTAATAAATTGAATACAAAAGACAAGCTCTGGCCTACGAAAAAATTACAGACAAAATAAACCAAAACCTACACAAAAAAAAAACTACATACTAAAGATGCTTAACACAAAGAAAAATTATACTGGCACTATTTATTCTTCGAGGTCAGACTTTAGCGGCTCCACATCAAGTTGCTTGAACGGAACTGGCAGCTCTAATGTCACGTTAGCGGCCACCAGGGCTTTAAGCCAGCCGTGTTTGAAGCCCCGATTTCCAAACTTCGGCACCTTCTCTACATATTTTTCCATGGCCGCATTCTCTCTGGCATCAAACGCCTTGGAAATCTCAGAGTCGGCAATTTTTTTTGCCTTCTTCAATTCTTCCAAGTCGGCCTCTAGCTTCAAGATCGCCTCCTTGGCCAACTTGAGCGCGTCGTCACTCGCGTTCGCTCTCTCCTTGGCGGCCACCCTGAGTAGATCAGTGCGTTTATCCTTTTCTTTCTCAGCATTGGCCCTCGTATACTCTTCCTCCTCTTTTTTTGCCTCAGAGTCGACTTTAAGAGACGCCGCTGCCAATTTAGCCAACGCCTTTTTAGCCTTCCCCTTTTAAGTTTCGATTTCACCTTTAAGTAAGCCAATTTGCTTGACGACGGCCGATTTCTACGATTCTGCCCACCGCCTGAAATAAAACGTGGGTAAGTTAGTCGGTATACAAAAAAATAAAGTATGGTAAGTTTGCCAACTACATACCAATATCGCCGATTGAGTAGCTAGTGCTATCGAAACCATATCAGATTCTGCACAGAATGTGGCCCTGTCCATCGGCAAAGAAATAGATGAGGCCACACTTAGGGCCACAGAGAGGTCCTTCAGAGCCGACGCAGCGGCAGAAATCGGCGCGTTCTTGATTCTAGGCTGGATAACAAATGGCGCCACCAAGTCTTGGGACTCTTCTATGTGAGGCCATTTATCCGTCAAGTCCTCACTAGAGTCGGCCTCAATCTCAGTGGGGCGTTTCTCCCCCCTTTGCTCAGCAACTAGATCATCTAGTTGTTCAATGACCGATTCGACCACAACAATTTGCTCTATTTGCACAACAGAAGCAGGTCGTGAAGGTTCAGCCTCAATAGGAACAGATGGCAGAGGTTCAGATCTGGCGGCTTTGGCCCATCTTTGGGCTGCCATCTTTTCGGCATTCTTCCTTCTCGCCATCTAAGCGAGCAATTCCCCAACCATGTTTTCAGAATCTATGCTGGGTAAGTCTCCTAGATTCGTGAAAATATCCTCTTCTAAGGATGTGTCAACTCAGCCTGAAGTGGATAGGAAGTCAAGGCCGACTTCTTCAAAAGCTAAGTTAAGAGCCGCATCAACTTCCTTCCCCAAGTGACCCTCAACCCCGTCTGAGCTGGATCGATCCGGCTGATCGGCGGCCTGATCACCAACTTCACCACCTGTGTCAGAATCTAAACCTTCAAGGCCGATATCTCTAATGCTCTTGAAGTTTGAGAAGATAAGTGCTATGAGATGCTGCTCAACCCTTGGAATCGGGATGTGATCTGCAGCCAAAAAGATCGAATACGTTGGATCGTATCAAAGTAGCATGTTGATGGCCCACCCTTGCTTTTGAAGGTTTGGATGGCCAAATAATTTGAGCACGGTCTTGACTTGCTCAAGTACGGTGTCGTCGGCCGAGGTGAGTTTTTTCTTCATATCGTTACCTGCATAAGCAAAATAATTAAGTTCATGGAATTAAAGCCGAATAGACGTATAAGAAATGTGCCAAATATATTTATAAAAAAAGATAGGGGGGCCCGTGCGGCCACCCGGTTCGCCTTTTCCCCTAGGCACAAGATCCAGGTAATCTTTACCATTGTTGAATTCCCGGTTGCCTCGGACAATGACCATAACGTCGTCAACACGCTTAGCAGAGCTGGCAAGCATAGTCACCAAGTGGTAATCAATGTCCTTGGCCCTAAGGAAGTAGCATTCTTGTCGATCCGAAAACTTTACCAAGGCATAACAATGCCGAATGGGTAGGGATTCCTAGGTTAATCCTAAGTCGGTGATTTAATTCCACTATGCCCATTATAATTCAGAAAAAATTTAAGTTTAGCTAAGAAGAGAGTAGACCCCAGTAACGAAGAACGACCCTCAAAAATTGATGGAGAGAGAAATGGACTCTGCCCTTAACGATTGATAGGAGAGGGAAGATGATCATGCTTGCATCAGCCCTCTCCATATCAACTACACTGTCTGCCACAAGTGACAGATAAACATCATATAGAATGGAGAAATGGCATCAAAAGGCAAAAAGACGGTCTGCAGAAAGGATGTCTTTCAAGTGCTTCACCATTTAAATCAGAACAGAAAACACACTAACAAAAAAATGAACAAGAAAATGGGAGCTGGAAAGAGGAAAAAATACAAGGAAGAGAAGGACTTACGGTTTAGAGAGAGAGGACAATGGGGAGCAGGCAGAAGTCGCAGAGGTCTTGGAGAAGTGATACTCTGAACGAACCAAAAGCCTTGCACATTCAAAAATATTCGAAAAGACAGCGTGATTTTGTATCGCATTAAATGAGCAACGTGTATGAAGGGGCAGGAAGTTATAATCATTTCTAAAACCGTGTTCATTCTAAAGCTTCGGTATTGGAAGAAGTGCGAGCGCCGTATTTTTGACTTTCCATGCACAAAATCAAACATGCCGGCTAATTGGTATTAGTCAAATATTCGGGGGGCAATTGTGGAGGCCGAATTAAATCAGTTAGGAAGAGGCCGAGTTTGATCGACATCCGGCCAAAGTAATTCGGCCCTGACCAAGGGCTGATAAATCTGAATAAATGAATCAGCCGTATAAAGAGCCGAACAAGAGCCAACACTCAACAGGAAGGCCAACTAGGTAACTACATGCGAGATCAAGAGTAGGTCCGACCCTCAGGCCCAGAGGTAATATAAAAAGGGAGAAATGTCAACTAAAGTAGGTATGTGAGAAGAGAGGAACTTGAAATAGAAGTAAACTAGAGAGAATTCTAACTTTTCCATCAGCGTGCTAATTCAGGCAACCCCGACCGGAGTGTTCATCCCATTTTCTGGTAGCAATCAGAGGATCAAAGACGCCTGACAGGATTCTAGAGTATTTCGAAACCACTTCTCCATAGTAAACATATTGCACATGTTGATTATACTATAACCTAACTAGCATGTCAAATAAAATTTAAACACTTACAAACATACAAATTATATTATAAAATTCTAAACAAAAATATATATATACAAAGCATGATAGGAAATCATTAACCATGCTCATAGAATAAATTTATACTAAACCAACGAAAATGAAAATTTTACTGGAGATCTAGAAATAAAAGTATTCTAATTAAACTGAACAATTAGAACATAGCATTATATAAACTAATTTACAATCATGGGAGCAGCAATAGACTACTATTAGGTTTCAAATAAAAAATGAAACAAATAGACAGCAGCACACAAACAAATAGATTAGAAGAAACCCGAGGGACTAATTGATGCAATCATGGCAGCAGTGTACTAATTGTAATGACAAGAAACAATGGCTTTCAAACAAACAAATGTAAGCAAAGTAGTACAATACTATATATATATATATATATATATATATCTATTAACATGAAAACTAACACAGCACCATCATTATTCATTATGATAGCAGTGGACTAATTGATAACTATTACATATGAATCTATTTAATTTATTTATTTAGAGTTATAAGATTACGTGATTATCGTTTTGTAGAAATTGATATGTAACTCTTGAATATTAATTTAATTTATTAATTATTGTCAATTAAATTGATATATAACTCATGGCTAGAAGTTTAATTATTTAGGGGGTATAAGGTTTTGTCACCATTGTAATAATTTTATTTTTGTAACTCATCTAGCATGTTAATTGATTAGTTAATTTTCTTATTAATTAGTTTTCTAGATGGTTTCAATTAATTTATTATATTTACTTTCTGCCTAGATTATTTGGTTTTGTTTTTGTTTTGGTTTTTCTGCCAATTTTTTTTTTTTTTTACAAGAATATCTAAGCATGGAAAAGAATTATTTGGACTATATTTTTAAGCAAATTTTGCTTGAGATTTAGTATTGATTACTTGCAAACTTTTTAAGCAATGCCCCTGAAAGTAATACATCAATTTTCTTACTGCCATGACGAGGGCTTGGATGAGTTTTTTCAACGGAAAGTAACATGTTTCGGCGTCAACCATTGCCTTGCTCACATAATACACCGGCCGCTGCTTCCCAAGCTCTTCCTTTAACAGCACAGCGCTGACGGCCCGGTCAGAAGGTGCCAGATATAAAATGAACGGGTCACCTGCCGAAGGTGTTGTCAAGAGTGGAACTAATCAGAGGTAAGTCTTCAGACTGTTGAAAGCGGCTTCACACTCAGAGGTCTATTCAAAAGCCTTACCCTACCATAGGGTACGAAAGAATTGTCAGCAACGATCTGTGGAACGACTAATAAACCTGTTGAGTACGGCAGCCATCCCTATCAACTTTTGAACCTCCTTCACCGATCGAGGGGAGCCGAATTCCAAGATTGCTGTGATTTACCTCGGGTTGGCTTCGATTCCTCGATGGTTGACAATGTAGCCAAGAAATTTGTCAGATCCGATCCCAAATGCACATTTGGAAGCATTCAGCTTCATTTTTGTACTTGCGTAAAATGCCAAATGTCTCCTCCAAATTGGCTAAATAAGTTTGCTCTTCTTTGGACTTAACCACCATATCGTCAATGTACACTTCCATAGTACGGCCGAGTTGCTCCTTGAACATGGCAGTGACCAGTCTTTGGTAAGTTGCCCCTGTATTCTTCAGCCCAAAAGGCATAACCTTATAGCAATAGGTTCCTCTTGGGGTAAGGAATGCAGTTTTGTCTTGGTCCTCTGGATGCATGGCAATTTGATGGTAACCTCTATAGGCATTGAGGAAGCTCATACGTTGATGACGTGCTGTGGCGTCTACTAGTTGGTCAATTCTAGGGAGGGGAAAACAATCCCTGGGGCAAGCTTTATTTCAGTCCGTGAAATCCACACAGACACGCCAAATCCCATTTTTCTTCTTTACAACCACAGTATTCAATAGCCATGTAGGATAGGTCACTTCCCAGATTGCCCCAACATCAAGCAACCGGTCAACTTCTTTAACAATGGTAGCAGTATGTTCTGTGGCTGATCGTCGGCTTTTTTGAATAATCGGCTTGCATTTGGGGTCAACGTTTAAACGGTGCAGCAAAGCAGATGGATCCACACCCAGCATCTCATACGGTGTCCATGCAAATACATCAAGGTTTCCAAGCAAGAAGGAAATTAGCTGATGCCTGTCGACTTGATTCAAGGTGGCACCGACCATAAAGAACCTGTCAAAATTCCCGTCGATTTCAACTCGATCCAAGGATTCCGTTGCCTTTTCACTTGGGAGCCGGCCAACATCGTCGAGGCTTTCTTGATCTAGCACCTCGATAGAATTCACTTCCAGTTCTCTTGGTGTCTTTGCGGCAAGAAGAACATGCCTGCGCCGATTTCTGGGAGCCTCGAATTTACTCAATACCGCATTCAGTCGGAAAGCGGATATGTGCTTGGCATGGCCTGTATGGTATGAAGCCAAGTTCTTCCCATGATAAGATTATATGGCGAAGGAAGCTTGACAACCAAAAACTCTACATCCACTGACCGGGAGCTCGCCTGAACTGGTAGTGTGATTTTTCCCAACGGATATTCTGGATTAGCATTGAAGCCGAATAATGGATAAGGAGCTGGAGACAGGTCCGACTCGGTGAACCCGAGTTTGATGAAGGTCTTGTAATACATAACCTCCGAAGTACTCCTCTGGTCTATGAGAACGTGTTCAACGGTGAATCAGTTTACGCGTAGTTCGATGACCAATGGATCAATGTGGGGGAGTGTTACGCTGATCAAATCAGAATCGTCGAAGGTAATACTCAGAGCTTCATGGGGCCGTTTTGCTAGTGTGATTTGTTGTTCGGGGTCAGGATGCGACTGAATTGTATGTACCACGGATGACGTCGGCAAGTTGTATATCATATGGATTACGCCGAGTGGAGGTGAATCCTGCCGTAAAGCTACTGCTTTAGTTGAGTTGTCTTTTTGGACGTACTGCTTAAACCGTCCATCTTGTAACAATTCCTCAAGGTGATCCTTCATTGCATAACAACTCTCGGTATCATGGTCGTGATCTTTGTGATACTCGCACCGCCTATCCCGTCTCCTCGTGTCGGGAGGTCCCATCATTTTGGATGGCCATTTGAAGAATGGAAGGTGTTGGACTTTAGACATAACCGTGCTGATCCGCTCTGACAACTCCGTATATTTCTTGTCACGACCCAAACCCGCCCCTAAAAGTTTGGTCCATGACCGGCCTGTACATAGGCCTCAAAACAGAATTTTAGAATAATATTTAATCACATACAGGGCCTTAAGCGGAAGCAATATCAGTAAAGGACGACATCCATTGAGCTTGTGCATACATGATGGTTTAATTGGATTTAAACATTTAAATACACTTCCAAATATACATATACAATCACAAAATTTATATAGATCTCACATACACTTACATAAGACTTAATAATTTATGACTCCCAACACAAATTAAGGCCTCCACGTGGAGACATGCCCCAAGTGACTTGGCAGACAGGCGAACCTCAGTATAACTCTAGTGTCAATCCCCGATGGCTCACCTATAGAAATATACATAAAACAAAATGAGCAAAGCTCAGTGAATAATAGCAATGTAAGAAGGTTAATTGAATAAGAAAAACCTTGGATAAAATAAATAAACAGATACCAACCATATACAGGTCTTATCCATAACTATATTTCAATACAGTCTCAAGCTCACATATAATACAGACTGGCTTCAACCCCATGCAGAATATAAACGGCCATAGGCCCAACACATTATGCAGAGCGGCCTCAGGCCCAACAAGTTATACAGAGCGGCCTCTGGCCTAACAAATTATACAGAACGGCCTCTGGCCTTACAGATTATACAGAACGGCCTCTGTCCTAACAGATTATACAGAGCGTTCTCTGGCCTAACAGATTATACAGAATGGCCTCTGGGCTAACAGATTATACAGAATGGCTGTAAGCCCAGATATAATACAGATTGGCTTTAAGCCCAGATGTGATACAGAACGGCTTTAAGCCCACAAATAATACAGAACGGATTTAAGCCCAGATATCAACAGATTGGCCTCGGGCCCATCATTAGCAAAACAGAATGATTCCAGATACACAAAGATATCATTGTTCCATAATACACATATGTTCCATTTGTTTGATCATGAATTCAGATAGTCAACTTGCAGATAACAAAATGTCAGCATTAACTATTAACAGTAAACAAAATGTACTGCTATAGTACTATTACTCCATAGTGCACAAAGATTTTCCCATGGTTTATTACAAGTCGACATAGTTGTCTTGCGGATAACAGAACATTAATAATAATTATTAACAGAAGGCAAATGTATCACTACATTAATAGGGACAGAACAATTCGTATCATAATGGCCTCGGGCCCACGTCTATTACTAGGGACAGAACGACCTTAGGTCCATATAAATGCCATTAAGGTAATCAAAGCACAATATCGATTAAGTTAATCAAAGCATACTATCAATGGGACAGGCCATTCACAATTAACAATACTTAAATCATATTCACAGGAAGTAAGTGAAACATATCGTTACACTACTATTACTCACAGTGATCGGCTCCCAGTAGTAATGGGACGATGTCCTCGCCTCAACCTACAAGCATAGGGCACAACACCTATTATGAGATCATAATCGATCCTTTACTTATTCTCTTTGATCATTTAATCAATTAGTCATGGTGGTACCAAGCTCATTATTCCTTAATAAGTTATAATCCATGTCACAGAAGATAGGAGGAATCGATAGAAAAATGGTCCAGACGAAGAAACGATACAAACCGGTAAACAGAAAGTGAATAGTCGTCACTAATTTGGGCATAACTATTTCTGTATTTATAATTTGTGAGTGAGACCACCACCATTGGAAACTAGACTTCCGGGGCTTGATTTTAGGCTAACAAATAACTCAAAACGGAGTCCGGATGCAAAAGATATGCTTGTTCAAAATTACCCAGTATATTTTGAAGGCCGCTCGTGCGCCCACTTTGGCCGCTCATGCAGTGACTGGGCCGCTCGAGCAGTGGACTTGGCCGCTCGAGTGGTGGGTTAAGCAGAATGCAATGCTCTATTTTTTTTCATGTTTCACTCGTGTGGTGCCCGTGGCCGCTCAAGCGGCCTGGGCAAAATTAGAGTCCGAAAATGGCTGTATAATTTGGAACTTTTCCTTTTCAAAATCAAACCTCAATTTCATATAAATCAAAGCTTAAAAATCTTTAATACATGATAAATTTCACATTATTAGCTTCCATCAAAGATCATAACCCCAAAATACTACTCAAACTCTCAAACGCAAGAACAAGATTAAGAACTAAAACACAAAAATGTAGAGTGGACATGGTTTGGGGTCCAAAGTTCACTCTCATGGTGGAATTCTTCTTTAGCTTCTTGAGGAACCATAACCGATACACACAATCATAGATAACCCAAGAACTCACTCCTTAGCATATGATCTTCAAGTGTTAAGAGGAAGAATCTTACCTTAAACCTTTTCTATCACTTGTTTTTGCATAACTATGATGAATTCAAGCCAAGCCTTTGATGTCTTCTTCCATTTCTTCTCTTTGAGTTCTCTCTCTCCCACTCTCTCTCACGTATCATCCCCTCTCCTCCTCTAGATATTTTTGGGCTCTAAGAGATGAGTTCAACTCCTCCTCTCACACCCATATATACATTTAAATATACACATACATAAGTTAACACAATAAGGAGAGCCAAACGTGGCCTTACGAATCGCACAAAATCAAATTTCAATTAAACTTTTCAGATGACTCTAACAATTGTGCTGATCATAAATATGTCCTCTGTTCAGATTTCTGAAGCCTCTAAGGCCCTCAATTTGCAGTACAAAGTTAATCACCCAAACATGCATTAACGAATCAGACGAATTAGATTTCCAATTAATTTTCCCAATTAGTTCTAAAAATTCCCATTAACATAACCAAACACTCAATTTTGATTTTTGAACCCATAAAGGTCGATAATTTAAATTTTAAAGCCGTAGCTCAACAGATAATTCCTCAATTCGAACGGATATCACTAAATTAAAATGCATTATCCCTCAAGGACATAAAAGTAATTTCGGATACGGATTTTGGGGTCGTTACATTTCTTGTCCGCGCGCCTTGTGCACCTACTATCTATTTGAAGTTGTTCATTAGCTCGGTGGGAACATTGGCCATTTGTTCGGCGCAAATCCTGTCTCTTGTCTCATTTAGCCCGATTCCATGGTTCAGGGCTCCGTGATGGTACAGAATTTATCGGCTGAACAATCTCAGAAGGGGCCGTCTTGTTGGCCTTGTTCCCGACTTTAACCTGCAGAGCGTCATCTTTCACTTTGCAGTATTCCTTAACTTTCTTCATCAACGACCAGACTGTTTTGGGGGGCCTTCTAGTTAAGGAACTACGGAGGGCATTATCAGGATGCAACCCCATTTTAAAGGCGATGATGGCCATGGAGTCGTTGCAGCCGTCGTCCACAAGATTAAAGCATTCCCAATAGCGCGCCGAATACGCTCATAAGGTTTCCCCTAGTTGGATTTGCATTGCCCAGAGGGAGTCGGCTTGCTTCGATTGGACCTCATTGGTGATGAATCTTGCCCTGAAAGATTGATGGAAGCTCTTAATCGACGCCGGTTCTAACTTGTAATACCACCTGACAGCCAATGGTCCCAAACTGCTCAAAAATATTCAGCACATGAGAGCCTCATCATCTGCATGCAGCATCGTGGCTTGCTTATACTGACGGATGTGGTCAGTGGGATCCGATTTTCCATCGTATAGGGTGAAGGATGGAGCCTTGAACTTTTTGGATAGTACTGCCCTTGCGATCCGTCGCACAAAGAGGTCATGTTGGTCCTCTTCGTCTGAATCATTTCTTCTTCTCTTATTCCATGCATGCGGACTTCCCTCAGAAGAATTGGAGACCTCGACTCACCCCTTCTTTTTGGGGTTTGGGGATGAGGAGTCAGAATCACTATCATTACCTTGTCTCCAAGCTCGAGGTCGTTGAACATCCTTTCTCAGTGGTTGTACCAGGTCTTGGCGTGCGGCCTGTTGGGATTTTGCCACCTCCAAGGCCAAATCCTGTCGAAGGCGCTCATTTTCAGCCATCATATTCTCCAACCTTTGTTCGTTTTGCATCACCTGTTTGATAATCGCTCGCATTGTTTCATCAGCTGGGTCGAAGTTCAAGGCTCTTCGTGCAGTGATGTTTTCTGGTGCCAACATGGTGCTTGGAGTTGTGACGACTTGTAGCGTAAGGTTGTCAGCGACTGCTGGAGGATCTTCCGTCATGCCCGCCATGGATGTGCTGGAGTATTCCCACAAACGGCGCCAATTATGGAGAAGTGGTTTGGAAATACTATTTGGATCTAATGGGACGCTCGAGATCCTCAGCTAATAACCTGAAAAGGAATGAACACTCCGGTCAGGGGCGTCGGAATTAGCACTCCGACGGACAAGTTAGTGTATACTCTCTCGGTTGCTTGTATCTTAAGTTAAACATACTAATTCTCACATACCTTGTGTTAGCTGATACTTTCCTTATTTATAGTCATCCTTGATGTTTACGGGTGGTCCCACCTCTCTTCCAATGAATAATCTTTCATTTGGCTAACTCTTCGTACTTCGGCTCGGTCTACAGCTGACCATTCAGCTGGTCTGGTTACTCGGCCACTGTCCCTCCGTGATGGAGCCGTATAATTCACAACTTGATTTCTCTCGTCCTCCATGATGGAGCTAAATACATTTAATTTTATTCGGCCCCCACAAGTAAAAAGAAAACAAAAATCATAAACAGCACAGCACCTCAGCTCAGATACAAACAACGCGCAATTGCAATCATAAGCTATAGAACCGTACTCAACACTGATTTTTGGCCCCAAAATTGATACCCAGACTTGCAACTAATACATACATTCCTGTAGAGTTTCACTCTAAAAGCACATACCAATTAAGTGAGAGCCAAAACACCCCTACGATAGGGTGGGGTTACCCTGTCCTAGTTTTGTCAGGAACTAGGGTTAGCTATTCAAGCAAAGTGTTTCACACAATCCTGAATTTGGGTAAGCAACCTGCCCTTGTTTGGAACAGTCTCTATGACTTTTGATATGAAAGTAGATCAAATGGTCAAAAAAGGTACCTCAGCAAGACCACCTAATATACCTCTCACACCTAACACCGAGAAGTGAAAGGAGGATCAAACAGTACAGCGGTAGTCCAGATCTAAGGGTTGTGTTCCTATCGTGGCAGAGCACGCAACCGATCAGCCTTTTGGTAAGCTTTTCCAAGTAAGTCTCCGACAAACCATTCAGGAATAGCATATGGCAAACACTGTGACTTAGGCACACCGATACAAATGCAAATGCAAAGAAACACATAAGTGTAGATAAAATGTCATATCATGAGTTCGAGTCAAGTTCTCTAAGTCCCCAGCAGAGTCGCCAGAAACTGTAGCCTGGCATTTTCACAGCCCCTTTCGGAAGCTCGAAAAGAAGCCGCACAGTTCAGACTCCTACGGTTCTGAATCTAATCTCACAAGTGCAATGTGAAATTGATAAACACCAAAGAGTCCAAATCCGGCAAATCTTTTTTAGAAAATTGATTTTTAGGATCAAAATGCCAAAATCAGACTGCTTTGCCAGATATAGAGTCGCCACCTAAATATTTTATTTTGGAGAAATTAGGAAACCCATGACTCGTGCCAAAGGCCATGTGCCCATCATCACCAAAGTTGCCCCCGCTCGGGAACTTAGGTACGAGAGGGCAAGGTCATGAATTGAGCACCCCCACTTGCTCGATCAAAGATCGGCCTCTACTAAACATGATATGATTTTTTTATAAACATTATGTGCTCTTGTTCCGGTTATTTAAGCTAGCATTACTAGGTGAGGCGCACAAGTAAGTATAGGCTAGTTTGCTCAATTTGGAACAATTCAACTCATATTTGTTTTTGTGAAAATGGTTTGAATTTGCCACCTCAAATGGGCTTAGAAGTTTGCGAATTTGCCACCAAACATAGTGGGCTTAAAACATACATTCGTTGAATCGTTCCAATTCAAACAACAAGCCTTCATCTACAGGCATTCAAGCAATTTATCAAATAAGCATTTAGCCTCATGGCAAGCATGCTAGACATGGCAATATTCACATTCATGCAAGTATTCTAAAGCATAAGACTCACCTAGTACTCCAAGCTAAGATGATATGAGTTAGAAAAATATGCATGATTCCTAACTATACAAGATGCCTAATGCAATGCATGCAATATGCAATTAATAGGCTCAGCTACTAATATGACATAGGAAGCAATTTAAATAACATGCGATTAAACACGTATTCAAATAAGATATTTAAAATGGCAATGCAATTTGAATTATGCACCGAGCCTCGGTGCATGCAATACGAATGAATTGATGCAAGCATAAGGTATGCTAATTGAAACATATCCCTAGTCTAACCATCAAAAACGGGTAAATAAAAGGGAGAAAGGCATGGGGTTGGAAGACATACACGCACGCACACTTATTACAACATTACGCCCTCGCGAAAGAGGGTCCAAATGAAACTAGCTAAGCTATACTACTTAACTAATTATTACAACATTTTGAATAAATAAATAAATAAAGCTTATTCTAAGCTAATTAATTATTACAACACACTTGACTAATTAATCAATTAAACTAAGCTATTTAATTAATTAACTACACAACATTAACTAATCTACTTAAATAGTTACAACATTTGCATGAATTAGCTACAATTAATTAACTAAGCATATTAACTAAATGGCCTCGGGAAACGAGGGATGCATGCATGCTCGGTTTCTGTCTGCCACTAATTGCCTCTGTTGGACAATACTTACACTGTTTTCCTCCTCCAGATCAACACTGCTCTGCTTCAGAAGCACAATACTGAATTTTTCACTGATGGCCGGCCGGCCACAGATGAGGGTTTGCCGACCACTGAAGCCAAGTCTTTCCTTGCTGCAACAGAGGACAAAATAGAGCAAGAAAGGGGTGGTCTCACAGGTTGTTTGTACCATGTATCACTCCTTATCATCAACACAAGTTCAAAGGAGTGATACATTTAGCCCTCAAACCATCAATCAAGCAATTTCCATGCATGATGGCTAAGGGACCAATTTGTACAAGTTCGATGAATGCAAAACAAGACTCAAATGCCATCACCCTATCATGCATGATCAAGGGCAACGGAGACCTAGTATAGGGGCACATTTCATCACTTTTGAGTATAAAATGTCCCATTTTCCTTGTGTTCAAATTAACATCCAATTTGAACACATGCAATGCAACACAAAGAAATGCTTATCTTGCCACTTTTACTTGCCAATTTTGTTTACATATTTTAGTTACCAAATCATTCTTTAATCAATTTGTCCATTGGTGAGTGTCCTCTAAGATGAAAGAAGTGTCAACCAAGGGATAATGTAAGGCAAGAGAAAGATCATGCCGTTGATAATGAACCCTCAAAGAGGATTAAACCATTAAGTATGATCTCAATCTCAAGCTTAAAGGATCCCAAGCTTGAAACAACCCTCAAAAGGTTGCAGAGTTTATAGTGCTAAAATGGGGTGAATAAACAACACCAAAAGATGCTATCAACTCAAACAAGAGGTGTCTAAGACCCTAAAACATCAACTTGTGAGGGTTATTACACTACAACCATACAAAATAAGACTTAAATGAATTAAACAACCAAAAATAGAGCTAAAGCAGGCTATTTCAGAGGCTAACACATGCTGGACTTGAGCTAAGTTAAGCTAGAAAAACATGCTAACATATGGAGTTAACTAAGCATGCAAACAAGACACAATGAGGGAATGCTAACCCCTCCAAATTTGGACTTCAAAATGAGTTTTTTACCACTGAAAAAACCTCTAAAATTCAGTGGTTAAAATATCCAAAAAAGTTGGTTTGAAAGTGGTGAACAAGGGTACAAAAGCTTTACAAACAAAGGAGTAAGAAGAGTGAACCACCCCCTAACTAAAAATGGTCTCAAACCACCACCTTTAGGCCACAAAAACAAAGTTTTTTATAGTTTAAAATCAGCCCCAAAACAGTAGAAGAAGATGGCAAAGCAAGTATGTGAAACAAGCTAACAAAGCAAGTGTTATACCTCTTGAAGCCAAGGCACAAATTAGGCAACAAAGCAAGCCACAACCACCTTCAAAAGCTCAAAGATAGTCTCAAATAACCTCAACCCAAAGAGAATCAACTTTGGTCAAGGGTTGATAGACAAAAGTGTAGAGACACTAAGCAACCAAGCATAAAATTTCAAGAGAGAGAGAATTTTGCTTCAAAATTTTCTAACCCTTACAATGGGGGAGAAGGTCCCATATTTATAGAAAAACAAGCATTTGGCTGAGTTATATTAGTCCATACACATGTATGGTGATCAAGCCCATTGTGCCAACAGCTGGAATAGCTGTTAAGAAAATATCTAAAAAAAGGCACTGGTGGCCAGTAAGTGGCCAGCAAGCCAAGGCCACTTAGGTGGTCGACAGCCTCAATTGGTGGCCGACAACCACCAAGGGTTGCAGGTTTGAAGATTTTGGTCCAAAACAGGGCACAAAATAGATGGGGTTTAAAGGCTCAAAGACAGGGTACTCTGCCAAGGACTTCAGGCACTAAAATGAGCACACACATGCATAATCATCAATTGCATAAACGATGACGTCTAAGTCTTGGGGACGATCAAAAATGGGGTGTCTACACTTGCGAGCGCAACCATTTATTTTGTTCTAATTGTTTGTCCAAGTCTTACGGCCTTGTCAAAATGGGTCGTCTTCGGGCTTTGACGTTCACTCACGTCATTTCATGACACTAAGTTCTATCAAAGAGGGGCAACTATAGACACCCCACTTTTGACCGCCCTTATGGCTTGGATACCACCGCTTGCACGCCCGATGATGAATGTGTATATGCTTGTTGAGTGCTCGAAGTCCTCAACGGAATGCCACAACTTTGAGCCTTTCGAACCCTACACACCTGTTGCCTTATTTTTTGACCAAAACCAGAGATCTGCAAGCCTGCAACCTCTTGTGGCCTACCGGCCACAGCTTTTTGCTGCCAACCATTGATGTGGCCTGCTGGCCACAAGTGTGTTTTGCAGATATTTTTCTGCCAGCTGTGCCAACTATTGGCACAGATGCATGCACCTTCTTACACGTGTATGTATTGATATTTTTGAGGGAGTTGCATGATTTTCTATATATAAGAGGCCACCCCTTCCACTTTCAAGGTTGGAATTTTTAGAGAAAAAATTCTCTCTCTCTCTCTCTCTTGCAATTTCTTAGCCTTTTACAAGCTTTTGCCTATACACTCTAAACCAAACCTTACCATCTTTGAGATGAGGTATCTTTAAGCCTAGTTTGAGCTTTTGAGGGTGTGTAAGCCTTGATTTGTTGCCAAGAATTGGTTCCTTTCGAGAGGTATTTGCTTGTTGCTTTGCTTTAGTTGTTAGTTTTCCTATTTTTTTCAATTGTTTTGGGCTGTATAAACTCTATTTTTTTGGGCTAAAACTTGTGGTTTAAGGCCTCAAAGGGTGGAGTGGTGGTTCACCCTTCTTTCCACCTTGCTCTTCTAGCCTTTACCCTTGTGTTTCCCATCTTTACACCATCTCTTTTTTGAGCTTTTTCACGCTAATTTTCAAAGTTATTTTGTTTTGAAGTCCAAAATTGAAGGGGTTAGCCTCCCCTTCTTGTATCTTGTTTACTAGCCTAGCATGCTCTATGTTTTAGCTTATTGTTCTAGCTTTTTTTGTCTTAATTCCATCATGATTTTGGACTTATTTAGCACTGTTTTAGGATTGTTTTTAAGTGTTCATTGCATTTGAGCCTTGTATTGCATGCTTGTAATGTAATTGTCCTCATAGGTTTGGTGGTCTAGGCCTTAGCCACCATCCTATTTGAGTTGATAGCATTTATTTATGGCTTTACATCCTTGTGATCACTTTTAATCACCTCTGCAACCTCCCTCCTTTCTTGGCTTTTGCTGTGCTTTGAAAGTTGGTTCAAACCAATTGCTTGTTTAAAGCATAAGATTGAGATTTTGTATTTAATGGTTTAATCCCATGAAGCTTCTTTCATGCCTAAAAAAACTCTTGGTTTGGTTCTTCTTTCCATTTGAGGACTTAAAGCTCACCTTTGCACTTAATTTATTAAGAAATGGTTGGTAAATTAAAATGGAGTGATAAAAGTAAGAACTTAAAAATGATGCAAGATAATAACTTGGTTGAGTTCAATTGGACGTTAATTGAACCCTTGAGTTTTGAGTCGCTTCATACTCATTAGTGATGTAAACGGTTCAAGAATCATTGTCAACCATTTCCCTTGATCATTCATGAAAGGGAGGGGGTTTGAGAGTTTTTATTTGTTGTAGTTATTGAACTTGCACCCTTTGGTTTGTAGACCATCATGCAATGAAATTGCATCCATTGATGGTTTGTAAACTAAGTTTACTACTCCTTTGAGCTGTTTAAATGATAAGGAGAGGTAAGTTGTGCAAACAAATCCTCGAGAATACCATGTTCCAGCCCTATTTGCTCTCTGTTACAGCAGAAAAATCCAGTCATCAATGGCTGGTAGGCCACCACTTCTAGCCTGCTGGTCACCTTTGCAAAACCCAGTAGTGTACTTTTCTAGCAAAATAGAGTTGTTTTTGAGGAAGAAAACAGTGCAATTGTTCTACTGTGCAACAGAGGCATCTAGCAACAGGGTTGTGGCCTTTTTTTGGCTAGAAATCCATGCATGCATGAGCACTCCTCACTTCCCCGGGCTGCTTAGTCTAATTACTTAGCTTAGATATTTGTTGTAATTAATTAGTTGTAACTAGTTAATTTTGTCTTGTAAATAATTAATTAGCTAGACTAGTTATTTAATTTGTTGTTGTAATAATTAAGCTAGCATAGTTTAATTGCGTTTGTAATAGGTAATTAATTCGTAGTAATTAGCTTAGCTAGTTAGTTTATTCGGATCCTCATACGTGAGGGTACAAACTTGTAATAATCTATATGTCTTCCAATCCCACATCTTTCTCCCTTTTATTTACATACTTATGATGGTTAGTATAGGGTATCATGTTTTGTTTAGCATCTCTCATGCCTTGCATCCATTGTCTTGCATGCATTGAGGCTCGGCACATCATTCTAATTTGCATTGTCTTTTTAATACTTCTTTGAAAACGTGCTTAAATCGCATGCTATCAAATTGATTCATATGCCATATTAGTAGCCGAGCCTAGTAATTGCATATCACATGTGTTGCATTAGTCATATTGCACTAGTTAGAGCATACATTTTTCTTACTCTTTTCTTTTGGCTTGCCTTAGAGTACTAGGTGAGCACTTTTGTGCTTTAACATATTACATGAATGTGATTCTCACCATGTTTAGCATGCTTTCCATAAGGCTAATTGCTTAATTAATAAACAGTTTGAACGCCTGTGGGATGAAGGCTAGTTGCCTGAATTGGGATAATTTGAGTAATGTTTATATGCGATCACTTTTTCAATTGGCACATTCGCAGGGATTGGTTTATGTGGTTAAGAAAAGATTAAGAGAAGTAAATTTGATCAAGAGAAGTAAATTTGATCAAGAGAGTAATTCTATGCTCAATATGTTGTGCTATGTAATTGTGTTTGTAGGTCAATATGAGGACATCACCCAACAGCTACCATAAGCCCATAACTGTGAGTAATAGTATGGTCAATATATGTTTTTCATTATCTATTTTGATTTATGTATGACATGATTCTCTAAATATCGTATTTTGTCAAAATGCACAAGTTTCCAAGAAATGTAAAATGAGTTATGAACAAGAAATGTGAATTGTTTGTAATATGATATGGTGGGCCCAAGGCCGTTCCGTATATGCTATGACATGATATGAATTGTTCGGTCTCTATGACCTATTGATTTCTGGTATGGAACAAAGTGTTGTACAGAACTAAGTGGAAGTCACCTCTAGAGTCCGTACGAGTCACCTCTTGGGACCATACATACATGAATTGGGCCCAAGGAGAGGTGGAGACATGTCGATGTCCCATCTACTCCATGATAAGATACAGTGATACGATATGATACGTTTGGATCTAAGGTCATTCAAAATTGTGATATGATATGCTATTGATTAGACCCGAGGTCGTTCAGAAAATGTGATATGAATACGAATGTTTTTACATCGCTATATGACTCATGTTTACGAACTGTTATTTTATATGAATGAATAGATGTCCTATTTTGAAATTTGATTCTGACCCTTTGTATAAGTGGGCGTACCACATACCATGTAATACATTTTGTAATGGTTCCAGATATGTATTCCATTTGAAAAAGCATGAATTTTGATACAATAAATGTTTATTTTAGAATGATTTATGATACATTTCAAAATTATGAAATATGTTTGCCCAATGTTAAGGACATCATTCATTAACCTCTTTACTTTATTATTACTCACTGGGCGTTAGCTCACCCTTTTACTTTATATATATGTAGATAAGCCATCAAAGGATCAACATTAGAGTTTGTACTGAAGTCCGCCTCTCTGTCAAGCCACCCAGGAAGTGCATCCATGTAGAGGCATCGTGTTATTTCGTCAAGCCTAGTTTTGTTTGAAGTTTTTCATATAGTGTGTGAGATCTGTATAAGCTCTGTTATTATATATACATATAAATATGGAAAGTGTAGTTAAATAGGTTAATTATTTCAGGTCATCATGTATTCACAGCTCAATGGACATTTATTACTTTTGTTTTGCTTTCGCTTTAGGCCCCGATATGATTTGAATGTTTTGAAATTTTGTCTCTGAGGCCTGAGTACAGGCCGGTCATGACCTAAACTTTTAGGGGCGGGTTTGGGTCATGACGTTTGGGAAGGCCAAAATTCTTTGAAACCACTCACTGAACCAGGCTAGTGCTTAGAGCCATATAGGGCACACCAGTGAGAACAGAATGGTTGTAGGAGTAATTCTTGTGTGAGATATATTGTCTCAGTTTACAAAAAGGGCAGAGCAGTTCAAGATGTCATATTCACTGATCAGCCAGTAAACTCGATAGGTTTTCACTGGAAGACGTTCAAAGCTAGAAGCTACCTTCTCTAATGTCGAGGTTAGTCCATTGTACTCTCTCTCCAAGTCATTATTGTTGAACGGTGTCTGTTTGTTGAGTCATTCGGTCAATTTTTATTCATGTTGGAGATCGTTGGAAAAAATGGGTTTTTGGTGACTTCAATTAAATATTAAAGTGGGCCCCAACCATCTATTGTATTAGGTCCGAGTGGGTCTAGATACTTTGCAATGAGATCTTTACACCACAAAAAGAATATCCAAAAATCATTGAGAATTGAATGAGAAATTGCCTCATGAAGTTAACTTCATGAAAGAGGTAGTGAGATTAGTGTGTATAATTTGTTTGTAACTCCAGCCATAAAGGCAGATTAATAGTGCATTAGTGGCCAGCAATAAAGGCTGGAGACTCCTCCTCTCTCCCCTATACATGTATAAATTGAGACCCTCATGTCTAGTCTCAACACAAAAATTTTTGCTTCCATTTTCCAAGTCAGTTTTTCAGAAAGTTCCTACAGTGAAAGAGTGCTGCCACAGTTTTTGTTCGCTAAGCTAGACAGGGAGTACTTCTGCCGTAGTTGGTTTTTGACCGTCGTATCTTGGGAGACGGACGTCAGAATTCCTCAAGCACTTGACCCATGAGGCGGCGAAAATCTGTTTTAAGGAAACTGCTACCGTGCAGGCTTCGATTTACTTTCTTTACCATTTTATTGTATTGTGTACTTCTATTGTAATTTAGTTGTAATTCTCAGCATGTGTTCTTGGTATATAATTTTGATTTATTCTTGAATCTATGTATTTAATTTCACAATTTGGACAACAAAATGAGAGGGCGGATTGATAGTCCAACGGGCTTAGTAATCTATTTCGGTAGGGGGATTAGCTTGGTTGGGTAAATAGTGGGATTAGAAAAATAGTAATTGGTTTGAGTTTATTTTATATTTTTAAAAAAAATTATTTTTTTACCAAGTGTACCTGGTTATTTTAATATTTGTTCTAATTTTTTTTAATTTATTTTATATAAAAATAATTTAACAATCACATCACTAATCATTTCCCATACTATCATCAAAACAAACATATTTTTACTTAATCTCTCACTAACAATCCTCACATTAATAATCTCTTTACTAACCATCTTCTCACTAACAATCTCATCCAACCTAATCTGCCAAACAAATGTGGCCTTAGATCACATTTATTTACCCGCTTGAGAGCGAGGATTGGATTAGCTTGACTGTCAAACTCCTCACAGCGTGTTTGGTTGTGAAATGAGAGGCTGGATTGATACTCCAATGAGTTTAGTAATCCCACTCAATAAGTAGATTAGCTTGGCCAGGTAGACGGTGGGATTGGAAAAATAGTCTAGGGATTAGAGTGTACCCGGACATTTGAAACATTTTTTTATTTTTTATTTACCAAGTGCACCCATTATTTCTATTTTTTATATTTGTTTTATATTTTTTTAATATAGTAATTTTTTTATTTTATATAAAAATAATTTAACAATCCCATCACTAATCATCTCTTCCATTATTATCAAAATAAACACACTTTTACTTAATCCTCTCACTAAAAACTCCACATTAACAATCTCTTCACTAACCATTCCCTCACTAACAATCCTGTAGACACCCCATTTTAACCGACCCTAAGACTTGAGCGCTTTCTTTTGATTATCCGAGGATGAAAACAAGAATGTATTTCTCACAAAATTCTAAGTAAGAAAGATGGAATTTGTGCTTCATTTCCAAACCTAAACCTGTTTTGACCAAGTATTCAAATCCTGTTCAAAACTCTCTTTCAAAACTTTCTTTCCGTGCTTTGTTCCAAATATTTTCATAGTGTTGCAAGACTCACTTTTAAACTTCAAAATGAAACATTTTCTTAGGAAATTGAGCAAAGAACAATATGAAAATAGGAGGAAATGATGATAATTCTCTCGAAAAATCATGTTTCAAGCATAACAGTCAGCCACGGCCAATATTTTGGCCGACCAACCACTTTTTCCTAGACAGAATCAAGCAGCCTCCTAGTGTCGAGCAAAACAGTCTCCGACGGTCTCCGAGGCCCCCCTAAAGTTTCTGTTTTTGTTTAGTTTTTGTTTTAATTAGAGAGATTGTGAGAATTTAATTTTTGTTGTAATATTTTATTCCTCTCCTCCCTTATTCGGATATGTAATATTCAAAGTTGTAATAATTCCCTGCCCTGCTTTTTTCTATCCTGTTCTTTATTTTGCTTTCCATATTCTGTAAATATGTATGTTATTTTGCTTGTCATCATTTCTATGCCTTGCATCTATGTTTTATGCTTTAAGATCCAGCTAAATTTGCACCTGTGTGTTTAATTGATTGTTATGTGATTTTTGTGCACTACTTCATGTTTTGAGATAATTCACTTGTCATATATTAGAAGCTGGATCTGTAATTGCATGTCATGAGTGAATTACATTAGGATCTTATATATAGAATCATGTATATTTTACTAACTTTGTTTTGTACCTATTTGCGGGACATCAGTAAATATGTAAGTTTTTGTACTTTAGCATCTCGCCTGTGTGTGATTTTTTTACTATGTTTAGCATCCTACTATGTGGCTAGTTGCTTATTTGATGTAACTCTATGCATGCCAGTGGGTGAATGTTGTGTTATTTAATTTGAAATAAAATTGATTTTCATAATTACACTATTCAAAATCTTTTCGAAATAATGAAATCAAATTATTTCAAAATGAACGACATAGTTTATATTTGTTTACTTCACATAGTAATTTTAGCATTTATTAGATAACCGGAATATGAACATATAAAATTAATAAAAATTATATAATGGCTTAGTAGAGGCCGATCTTTTGATTAAGTGAGTGCACACGCGCGCGCCAGGGGGTGCTCAGTTAATGACATTCCCTCCTCATACCTAAGGTTCCAAGCCAATCATTATTGGTTACGACGAACAGTGGCCTTGGCACGAGTCATGAGTTTCCTAATTTTCTCAAAATATTAGGTGGCGACTCTAAGCTCTGGTAACGTAGTCCATTTCTAGTAAAAAGTTTGTAATAAAATGAATTTTTTTATAAAAGTTATCAAATCTGAACTGTCATCTATGTTTTACATTGCACTCGTAAGACTAGATCAAAAATAATAGCGAATTCGAACTATTAACACGCTTGGGTACACCCTGGGCATATTACAAATCTCATCGAACATAATTCATCAAACAAATGTGGCCTTGGATTGTGGCCTTGGATTGTTAATCCTATCACAAACTTCTACAATCAAATATTCTCTATATGGTCCTCTCTCACTATTAATCCAATCCCCTCATTCATAAAGCCAAACAAACATGACCAAAAAAATAAAGATAAATGCTTTAAGGTTTGGTTTTAATTTTCAGAATTTGTTTTTAGAAAAAAAATAAATAATTTAAAATTTTCTTATTATTTTCATATAATTTTAATATTTAATTTAATTTAATTTTATCAGATTAGTTTCAATTTTTCACAAAAAATCAGAAAAGTATTTCCGAAATCAAACTCAACAAAGCCTCTCTGCTTTTTTTAAACACAACTAACACATTTATAGATATATATATATATATATATATGGGGAAATTTATTAGAAAATCTTTTTTCAAGTGTTTATATCCTAATTAGTTCATAAGATATTTTTGTATTCCAAAAAGCCCTATTATTTGAACATTTGATCTACCAAATCATAATTTTCATATTTAAAGTATTTTATAGACATTTTTACCCTTATAAATATTTTTTGAACGATTAGTAATTTGGTGATGTGAATATTTACATTGACGTGTAAATGTTCACATTGGTAGTATAAACATTCACATTGATATGTTAACATTCATATTGATGGTGTGAACATTCACATTGACGATATGAACATTCACATTACGGAACATGCACTGTAAATGTGAATATTATTGGGAGTATTTTGGTAATTATATCACCCATAGGACTTATTGGAATATAAAAAAATAATGTGGACTAAATGAAACATAAGTAGGTGAAAAGAGATTTATGAAAAAATACCCCATATATATATATATATATATATATATTTTTTTTAAATATAAAAATAAATATTAAAAAATATGTTTAACCAGTTATTGATGGAATGGTGAAAATAGTGGAGGTGGTGATGACTGGATGTATGAATGAAAGAGAAATAAATAAATACTAATATTATTATTCTTCAAAAATCGATAATTTTGAAACTTGATTTAAATTTTTTTTTTTTCCAAATAAAATAATTTTTGAATATATTTTTGATTTCCAAAACAAAAACATTACCAAATGTGACCAAGCTCACAGTCGAGCAATAGAGTCGCACACTAATTAGGGCTCCAACGCTCTGGCTCATGCAGTTGCATCTACTCAATTCTCAACGTAAACATCCTTCCCCTTCGTAAAAGTATGTTTTTCATTGTATTAACAAGGCTTACAAAAAGTCTTACAAAATAAAATGTTCAAATCATGGACACGAAACCTATGTTAGATCTGATAAACCCCTCAAATTCTTGAGTTCAAATTTAAAGATTTGAACGAGAGACCCAACCCTAGCATAAAAGGAGAGTCAACAATGTCTAAAAATAGAGGTGAAATAAATGACAGTGCTTCCTTTATATTTTCCCTTAAATATACATACTCATCATATAAATGGATATCATATGTTACAAAGCAAAATTTTGTAGTGGTGCAATAAAAACCACAGCAATTATGTCATTCTCAATCAGTGTATGGGTCCTCAAGCGCCAAAAATAAAATAAAAAAATTAGAGTAGGGAACCATCTCAAAATTCCCAACACATTCCTGTCTTCCCCCCTATCCAATAAGGGGGGAACATCACAAATCCTGGAAAATCATAATTCCAAGTTTCCAGTAATGCCTAAATTTGTTTCCATGGATCACTAACTAGAAAACAAGAGACCCCCAATAACCCGAGTCATGGGCGTCGTGCAGGGGTGCTACAATCTGGAGAACCGTGAGCAAAGAAGGCCGTGCTTGTGTTGCATGACAATTTATATCCACAAGGAAATGATTTCACTTTCAGAACAAGGAGGCTGGGCATACTGCAACATAGATCTGCACAATTGATTCCTTGAAGAACATATCTGGAAGAATAATGAATCAAAACCCATTTAGAGGATGATCAACAAAGAAGCTGAATCCATTTGGTGCCGATTTAGAAAGGAATGACGTATGGCAGAGCAGTGACATCTGCAGACTCTATCCTAAAAGCTTCAGCCCACACCTGTGGCGTCCCATCAACCTCAAAAGAACTTGCTTTGGTATCACTGCTGAACAACCAGTCCTGGTCATCAAAATCAGACAACTCGGCCACTTCGGGAACAGAAAGTATTTGGCTCAGATACTTGTAGTCGGGATGTGGAAGCTTCACAGATGCCTCAACTTTCTCCTTAGCTCGTACAGGAGTAGAAGACAAAGGCTTACTTGAGCAAGCATTTAGTTGTTGAGCCTCTTTCAAACCATTTACCCTCGCTTCTTTATCTGTCTTGCCGCTATTGTCTGCACTCTGCCTCTCTGATGCAGGCTCAATGGCACTAGGGTGTGATTCCAATTTTCTTCCATTTTGCAGGATTTGGGGACGGGAAGAAACCTTAACCTCCACCTTATGGTTACTGGCTGCCGCCTGCCTCTCAAATGCAGACTCAATGGCACTAGGCTTTGGCTCTAATTTCCTTCCATTTTGCAGGATCAGGTGACAGGAAGAAACCTTAACCTCCACCTTATGGTTAGTGGGCGCCGCCTGTCTCTCACATGCAACCTGGAGAGCAGCTTGGCATGGTTCCAATTTTCTTCCGTTTCCCACAAGCTGATGTGAGGAAGAGACGGATCTCGGTAACTTATTAGGCCGAATGTCATCATCTGTAACAAAGTTGAAAGAATAAAGTACATGCAAAATATTAGAGATCAATATCTAGAACCCAAAAATTATCCCCAAAAATGTCCTGCCAAGAAGCTAAAACATCAACTGTCATCCTGAACAGCCAGGAAGTGTAAGACCTAATTTAGCAAGACAATTTTTCTCTCAAGTGTGTATAAGAAGGTGACGTCAATAACAGTTAAGACCTAATTTTAGCCAAACAATTTTTCTTTTTTCTTTTCGAAAAGAGCATATAACCAGGCACCCTCAAGAATTGGTGGTTTACGCACTGGACCATCAAAACCTGCAACACCTCTATCACGTCCTTGGTGGCAAACACAGCAAAGTCCATGTTTCCAATCACAGGATAGTGTTAGAGGTAATGCAGTGAAATCATAGTACAGTACGGGAAAGAACTCACCATGTAAAAATCCATTCACTTTAAGCTCCTTCCGTTTGCCAAGAATTCCATTGTCAGTGGAACTCTTGTCGCCCTCCTTCAAAAGATATGATGGTTTTATATTGTGACTGTCTATGCCATCTTTGCTGCCTTTTCCCAATATCGGCTGCTCTTTATTTGGTTCTTTCTCCTTCGCTTTCTCCTTCGCCTTCTCCTTCTCTTTGGTCCTGTCTTTATCCTTTGATTTTCTCTTTTTCTCACGTTCTCGATCCTTGTGTTTATCTCCTTTACCACCACCATCCTTGTGTTTATGCTTCTCTTTCCCCTCCCTCTGCTTCTTGACATCCTTGTCCACTGGTCCAGCCGCAGCCCCTTCAACCCCTTTTTGATCCATCCCACTAAAATCTTGAACAACAGCATTTTCCACACCTCTTGCCTCAATTTTGTTTTTTTGTCCATTAACATTTCCACCAACTTCTCTCTTGTTATTGTTCTTTTCTTTTCTTTCAATTGAATTGCCAATATTGCTCTCCACAACCCTCCCTGGCAGTTCAGCCTTCCCTTGATCTGTGACACTAATACTCTGAAGCATTTGGTTTTCTCTAGCTCCACCATCATCTCTGATTCTCTTGACCAACTCCAGCAAAAATTTAGTGCCTGCAGTCTCACCACCCTGCAGACAGTTTGATCCAAGCTTCTCGCCATTTTGGCCCTCCAATGGGCCTACAATATTTTTCTTGTCTAATGTCTTTTTCTTTTCTTTATCCCTATCCTTATCCTTCCTATCTTTGTGCTTCTCCTTTCGGTCCTTCTTCTCTTTATGTTTTTTGTCACTTATCTCTTTGTCCTTTTTCCTTTCTTTACCTTCTGTCTTTTCTTTGTCCTTCTTATCCTTCTTGTGCCCTTTTTCTTTGTTTTTCTCCTGAAAATAATGTTTCAATTACATATATTGGGACTTAGTCAAATAATGAAAGGGTAAATAACAATCTGAAAATACATGAGAGAAGTTCTGGATAAGAAGTGTCCAAGAATAAGCAAGACTAAAAATCACAAAATTACTAAAAAATGGGCTTTTTAGAAGACAAAATGATCAACATGTCAACAAAAGATACCCAAAATCATTAACCATTACATTGACTTGATGAAGCATAAACTGATGAAAGAGGATCATGCCAAAGGCCCTATCTATAAGGATAATACAAGCACAACTATAATTTACGACACAAAATGCTAGGTAGTGAAGGACAACATGCCCACGAAACTATCATAGAATGAGTACATTCAGACAACTAATTTGCAAATGAGAATGGTTACAGTTATAATGAACTACAAGGAGTAACAAGCTATATTCTTCAATTCATGTATTTCTTCTTCAATGGGCATTGGTTGAGGATCAAATATAATTTCAAAAAAGTTAAAAACTCCAATATGTATTACACATTCTCATACATTTTAATATGCTTTTATACACTTCACATATTTCATACATTTTTTGCACATGCTATGTCTTCTTCAGTTCTGAGTTTTAACAATGCAACATTACCCAAACCAAACCAAACCTAACCTTAGGTCCCATCAATGAGATCGGCTATATGAATCCTTCTCCACTCGACTCTATCAAAAGCCTAGTTAAATTAACGAGATTCATATCTCTATTTACTACACTAACCCACGTCAATCAAGATCTGCCCTTCCACTAACACTTTCATTTACCGTCATTGTATCGCATCTCTTCACTATTGTCTTTGTTGGTCTCCATTGTATATGATCAAACCATCTTAATCTATTCTCTTTCAACTTATCTTCTATCGGTACTACTCCTACCCATTCACGAATATACTCATTTCTTACTCTATCTTTTCTAGTCTTGCCACTCATCCATCTTAGCATCCTCATCTCAATAACACTCATCTTATCTACATGTTCCTTAGTTGCCCAACATTCTGTTTCATATAACATCGCTGGTCTAATAGCTGTTCTATAGAGCTTTCCTTTTGCATGGGGGAATTAAACTAATCCGTGTCTCCATTTAAAAATCAACTTTCTAAAATAGACTCCAATTCAAGATAAATTTCAGCATCTAATCATAAATGCCTTGAAAACAAACATAATGAAACATAAAACAAAAACAGTGTAGATCAAGAAAGTACGCAAGGAGCTTGCAATAGCGTATTAATGTGTTTTTACAAAAAATATCCAAAAGTAGATATGGGCAAACCCATGTCTATGCCATATTATGCTGTATCTGAAAAGGGAATTTCACACCTTTGAGAGATGAGTGTACCATAAATTATGAAACAGAATTAACAAATCTGCATAATTGTAGAGGCATCAAGAATCAACAACTTCTAGCACACAAGAATTGCGGAGCTATAGGTTCACCGCAACTGCTCTTTCCTCAGGCACTAGTTTGTACTACTTTTTTACCTCTAACATGTAGTCAGTTTTACCGAGGGCTTTCGTGAAAAATTATAGTGCAGCAGTACTGTATCTTAGTATTTATAATTAACAATACACAGATCCCATCCAAGAACGAAATGCAAATAAAATAAAGTCTCACAATACACAGAACCCATCCACATGAAACTCGAAACAAATGGGAGGGTATTTCCCTTAATCTTATTTCTGCAGTTTAAAAAATAATTTTTAGATATTTTAACTGAAAAATAAATTAAGAAAAATACTAGAGGTGGCTTAAGAAACACTTGAGGATTGAAGAAAGATGCTGGGTTATGCAATATTTTTGTGATTATATACTCAAATTTTAATTTAGAACTTTGCCTCTTTTAATCAGCCAAGATTAATTGATGATTCTTCTCCACATGAAGCCATAAATCAAAACAATTTTGCTATTAAAACACATCTATAGGTATCTGGACTTCCAACTTTTTAACAGCAGCATGATTAGAAAGAATGAAGACATTCGCCGATCTTTTAATATATCACAAGGATATTATTCAACTTTTTAGCAACTTGTGTAAATTCATGTATTTTACCACATAATAAAACAGATGATAAGGAAAATATAAAAAACTGTTACACAGTCCATTATATATAATTCACAAATTGCGATTGTTCTCCCTAAAATACTAGGTCTCCATTCTACAATAATGTTCCATCATAGAATGCATACCCACTGAACATACATAGCTGAAAATGTTCACCTAATCATCTATAACTCACCGATTTTGATTGTTCTCCCTAAAATACTAGGTCTCCATTTTACAATAATGTTCCATCGTAGAATGCATACCCTCTGAACATACCTAGCTCAAAATGTTCACCTAATCCCTTAATTCCCAAACATTCCTCATTACAATTAATCAGTGTTTCCTTTTATTTTGCATCAAAAAACCATAATGAACTTCAAATGCTCAGCACAACTTTCCAAGAATATCAATAGAATTAAGTTATGGCTACCATGCATTCTAAATGAAATAGCATATCCATACAAATGGGTAGCAAAGACAATCAATTAAAAAGGAATTCCATATAAACCTTTGTTAGCAAATCGGTATCACTGAGTCTAGCCTTCTTCTCGTATCCTGGAGGTGGGAATGGAAAGCAACGCGACATTGCACGCGATAACCTTCCACAAGCTTAAATGCTTCCCCTAGCTTCAGGTGGTGATGTTCCAACACAGGAAAAGACCAGAAACTTCTCTCTTGTCCATGCACCGTGTCCCCACAATCATTTCAAGCTCAGGTAGTGCTCCCCGATCATCTCCAAATTAACCCAATCAAATCTTCCAAAACAACTTACAAGTGGAACTGAATATGTGCAACTGAAAGCACCACAAGACAATCAACTCTATAGCACTATGACACTACAAATTATCTCAACCTGAAAGCTTTGTCGACAGATGAAGCGGGTTGCCAGCAATCGGATCCTCTGTGAGTCCTACAAGGCAATTAGAGTACCATCACCTGCCCATTATGAAAACCACTATCAGGACCGTTCCCTGACAACAATTATGAACAACTTAGTTGCAGGAAGAAGACAAAAACACCATGACCTTTAAAGGTAAACACTTGTCAATTTTTTGCCACCATCTACACAAATTTCTAAAAACCATCTAATGGCACCCTTCAAAACCCAATTTCCATCAACCCCGTTTGCAGATTCAATGCGCATAGACTAATAAGAAGAGCTACTGAACCAATAAAATCCAATCCTAGATGGATAGGATTCAACTGACACACGCCTATACTACACCAATGCTCAGGTCCTTTCTTTAAGTTCTGATCATAACCCTAACATTTTTTTTTTCAATTAAAAAAAATTAGGGCTCATTACAGTAAAGATCTGATCAAACCCTAACAACATCAATCAACTGATACAACATCAATTAGAACAGAGCAAAAACAAACCCTAATTTCAATTCATCAAACCCACATAATATAAATACTTTTTTGTATATAATATATATAAATATATACTGACGCCAAAATGATAAAATTGTGAAGAAGAAGAAAATCCCACATAAGAAAAACCCAGTTGGAGAGAAGAGGTTGAAATCCATGGCGGTGGATTAGACTAAACAAATATCAGAATTTTGGGTATTTTCGAAGGACTTGGGGATAATAAGTAGACATTGTGCGAAGAGATGAAGAAGATCGAAGAGAAAGGAAAGGAAGCAAAAGACAAATCTCAAAGTGACACTATCTTCGTGTGTCTACCTCTCTTTGTCTATATACATATTGGGGGTGTGTATATACGATGAGTATGTCTTGTCTGTGAGTGTGAATTTTCAGATCCTCGAACAAGTCTTTGGTATGGGTTTTCTTCAGAGAGCCGCCCAACCCTCTCTCTCTCTCTCTCTCTCACTCCTCTCCCTAAAAGCCCCAAAAGGGAAGAGAAAATGGTTTAGAAGGGTAATAGCCCTATTTATAAAGGGTTGAGGAGAGAGAAAGTATTGAACGAGAAAAGAAGAATCCGGACGTGGAGAGAGAGAGAGAGAGAGTATAATTAGTGTAAATTACACTCACCCCCCCCCCCCGGGTAAATTAAATTTTGCTCCTCTTATATTTTTTTATTTTTTATTTTGACCTTTAATTTTTTTCCCCACTTTGGCACCGTTTGGAACAGGTCTGGCCCTGAGTTTTTCGGGGCCTAAGGCAAATTAATTTTTTGAGCCCTTTTTAGATATTTATTAAAAATAAAAATAAAAATAAAAATCACTTTGTTTGGTTTAGAGTTTTCAAAAATAATTGTCTAAGTTTACAATTTGTATTTTTTTTATATTTTTGTATTTGGTAACATTTTTTCAAAAAAATATAAATATTATAGTTTTTAAGCGTATCTAAATTAGATATATCTACAAAATAAATAAATAAAAATTGTATAAAATATTTTTTTTTAAAAAATATTAAAAAACACATAATTGAGCCATAAAGAGAAAAAAAAAATAGGCCACATAAAATTAGGCTAACGACTAATACATATACATATATTTTATATTTTATTTTTTTAATTGGACTAACAACTAAAACTTATAATATTTTTCAATTAGGCCTTTTATCAATTGGGCCAAATAGATTTGTTGAGGCCTCCTTTAAAATGGCCTAAATTAATTAAACAGAATTGGGCCATCTTAAAATTTTAATATAAAACAAGACTAAATTTGGGGGCCCTTTTTTGGGCCTAATTTTTTGGACCCTAGGCACAGGCCTTACCAGCCTTAGCCCAGGGCCGGCCCTGGTTTGGAAACCCAAGTTTGGGACTAAAAAAGTCTCAAACACTAAAAAGCTTCAAACAGTAGCCGAAGCCATTGTCAATAAGTTGACAAACTACCACAATAAGTAGTAAATGACAATTTTGCCCGTTTAGACCAATTTTAAAAAAATGTAAATGGCCCTATTTGGTAGGACTTATATCTAGCTTATTTCAGCTTTTAGCTTAATTTAAGCTATTTTGATGTGTTTGGTTCATCTTAACAATACAGCTTATAGCTTTTTGTAAGTCAAAAATCAACTTATTCTTTGAGTGTGGGAGGAGAAGCTTAATTTATAAGTCAAAAATCAGCTTATGTTCACAATTATAAGCTATAAGTTGTTAAGGTATAAGCTATAGACCCTGTTTGGTAGAGCTGTGAGAAAGTACTTATAGCTTATACCTTAACAGCTTATAACTTATAACTATGAACAAAAACTGATTTCTGACTTATAAATAAAGCATCTCCTGCCCCACTCAAAGAATAAGCTGATTTCTGACTTACAAAAAGCTATAAGCTGCATTGTTAAGGTAAACCAAACACATCAAAATAGCTTAAATTAAGCTGAAAGCTGAAATAAGCAGCTTTTAAGCTGCACCAAATAGGCACATAATCACTTTCCCACAGCTCTACCAAACGAGCCTAATGTCTTAGAGCATCTCTAATGGTGTTTGCTAAAATAGTAGTACCATTGTTATAATTTGGCAATATTTTGCCAAATTATAGCAATGGTGCTCTAATGGTCACACGCTATTTTAGCAAATTTCAACCAATTTTTCTTTCAAGTTTGTAGGTGTTGTTTAGATATAGATTTTTTAGTGATTTTTTTTTATTTTTTGTCTTTTGTGACTTTTTTTAACTGTTTTTTAAAAATACATATATATATTTACATTATTCCCGACTAGACAAATATAAAAAATGAAAAAAAATAAATATGATTCACCCCACCAAAAAACATACCACTACAAAATTATACTAACCGTTGGATGATTTCAAGACACAATTCAAACCATTGGATGATTTCTTAAGCCATGGCTGAGATTCAGCTTCTGGAATCTTCAGGGTTGATGTCATCTTCATTTTCATCATCTCTCTCTCTCTTTGTTGTTTCAACCCAGGGCTCTCTCCCTCTCTCCATTTCATCTATCTCTCGTTATAAGCTTCCTTCATTTCAGACCCTCCACCTCCATACCAACAACAATACAATCTATATATAAACATAAATATATACATACATATCTATATATACATATATATGAATAATGCTATATATACTAATAGATGATGTGGCATCATTTGTATGGTTTTGAGTATTTGTAATTTGTATAATAAATATGGTCAATAATAATATCATAACACTAGTTGGTACATATAGCTCGACCTTTTACACTTCTTTTGGAAGACAATAAGCCCTACAGTATTGGACTCCCGCGGTTCTGAATCTGATCTCACAAGCGCAATGTGAAACAGATAAACACCAAAGAGTCCCAGTCCGGCAAATCATTTGGAAAATTAATTTTGAATCAAAATGTCAAAAATAAACTACTTTGCCAGATACATAATCGCCACCTAAATATTTTGAAAAATTTAGAAAATCCATGACTCATGCCAAAGGCCGCGTGTGTGTCATCACTAAAGTTGCCTTGGCTCGAGAACTTAGGTACAAGAGGGGAAGGTCATGAATTGAGCACCCCCGCTCGCCCGATCAAAGATCGGCCTCTACTAATCATAATGTGGTTCTTATCTACATTATATGCTTTTGTTCCGGTTATTAGGCTAACATTACTATATGATGCGCACACAAGTATAGACTAATTTACAAAAATTGAAACATTTGACTTCATGGTTGTTTTTTGAAAGGGTTTGTGAATGTGCCACTTGCAAAAGTGGGCTCAAATGTATATTAATCAAACTATCCCAATTCAAGCAACTAGCCTTCATCAACAGGTATTCAAATTGTTTATCATTTAAGCACTTAACCTCATGGTAAACATGCTAAACATAGCAACAATTACACTTATGCAATATGTTAAAGCAAATAAAAACTCAACTAGTACTCCAAGCCAAAAAAGATGAAAAAGTTAGGAAAAATACGTGATCCTCACTATGCAATATGACTAATGCAACGCATGCGATATACAATTACTAAACTCGACTACTAATATGCCATATGAATTAATTTAATAACATGCGGTCTAAACACGTATTCAAAAAAGTATTAACTAACAATGCAAGTTAGAATGATGCACCGAGCTCAATGCATGTAAGACAATAGATGCAAGGCATGAGAGATGCTAAACGAAACATGATGCCTTAAACTAACCATCATAAGCAGATAAATAAAAAGGAGAAAGACGTAAGGTCAGAAGACATGCACATTATTACAATTGCTTGCCCTCGCACAAGAGAGTCTGAATACTTACTAGCTAAGCTAATTAACTAGCCATTACAACAACAAATTAACTAATTATTGCAAACCGAATAAACTAACTATGCTAGCTAGTTATTACAAAACCAATAACACAAACTAATTAATTAATTACAAATTCGAACTAACTAATTAATTACAACATGAAATAAATAGCTAAACTAATTAATTAGCCCCAGGAAGCAAAAGATGCTCATGCATACGCGGATTTCCACCTGAAAATCTCACTATTTCTACTGTCATAATGCTTCTGTTGCACAGTAAAACCTCTTTTCACCTCAAATCCTGCTATGTTCTGCTCCAGAAAGTTACTGCTCAATTTGACAAAAGTGGCCAACAGCCTAGAAGTGGTGGCCGACCGACCACAAATGGTTGCTTACCGTCCAGAAGTAATGGCCTGCAGGTTCTTCCTACTGTAACAGAAAGCATACAGCGCACAAAACAGGGTATTCTCAAAGTATGTTTGTACACTTTACCCCTCATTATCATCAAACAGCTCAAAGGAGTAGCAAGCTCAATTCACAAGCCATCAATCGATACAATTTCATTGCATGATGGCCTATGAACTAAGATGTACAATTTCAATAAATGCAACAAGAAAAGACTCCCAAACCTCCTCTCTATCATGGATTGATCAAGGGAAGTGGTTGACATTGACTTTTGAACCGTTTAAATCACTAACAAGTATGAAACGACTCGAGACTCAATGGATTCAATTAACGTGCTATTGAACCCAAGTTGATTTTATTATCTTACATCACTTTTAGTCTCAATTTTATTACTCCATTTTAATTACTAACCATTCTTTAGTCAATTAAGTTCAAGAGTGAGCTTTAAGTTCTGTAATGGAAAGAAACATCAAATCAAGAGTTGTTTTAGGCATGAGAGAAGTGTCATGCCATTGGTAATAAACCCCTAAAGGGATTAAACCGTTAAACACAACAACCTCAACCTCAAGCTTAAACAAACAATTAGGTTGAAACAACTTTCAAAGAAAAGAAAAAGCAAAGAAATGAGGGAGGTTGCAAAGGTGATTAGAGATGAAAACAAGTATGAAAAACCATAAACAAATGCTATCAACTCAAATAAGTTGGTGGCTAAGGCCTAAACCACCAAACTTATAAGGACTATTACTCTATAAACATGCAATACAAAGCTCAAATGCAATAAAAAACCAAAAACAATCCTAAAACAGTGCTAAATCAGTTCTAAAACATGCTGGAATTAAGACAAAAAATAGCTAGAACAATAAGCTAAAACATGGAACATGTCAAGCTAGTAAACAAACACAAGAAGGGGAGGCTACCCTCTCCAATTTTAGGACTTCAAAATATGATTTTAGCCTCTGAAATACCTCTAAAATTCAGTATTTAAAAGCTTAAAAAAAGTTAACAACAAGGTGGGAAACACAAGGGCAAAGGCCTAAGAAATGAGATACAAAGAAGGGTGATACACCCCTCCACCCCTATTAGCCTTAAACCAAAAATATCAAGTTTAAATAGCCCCAAAAAAGTCTAAAACAGTAGACAAAATAGCAAATAAAGCAAAAGAACAAGCCAAGGATTATACTTCTTGAAGAGAAGAACCCTTTTCAAGTGTTAAACCAACACTTAAACACCCTCAAGAGCTCAAAGTAAGCTCAAAAGTACCTTAACTCAAATACCACAAGGTTTGGCTTAGAGTGTATAGGCAAAAGGTTAGGAATTTGCAAGAGAGAGAAAGAGAATTGTAGAGAGAGAGAGAAAGAGAGAGAATTTTGCCCCAAAATGTTCAAACCCCAAAAATGAAAGGAGAGGTCTCCTATATATATATATATATATAAACATCAAACTCCCTCAGAAATATCAATATATACACATATAGGCATGTGCATGCATCTGTGCAAACAGCTAGCACAACTGGCCAAAATATATGCAAAAATGCACTTGTGGCCGGTAGACCACCAACATGGCCGGCAACCAAGATCAGTGGTTGGCAGTGAATAGCAAAAACTAGGGTTTTGATCCAAAACAAGGCAAGATGTGTGAAGGGTTTGAAGGCTCAAAGCTATGGCATTTCGCTGAGGAATTCGAGCGCTTGACAAGCATACACATATTCATCATTGGATGCGCAAGCGGTGGCGTCCAAATCGTAAGGGCAGTCAAAAATGGGGTGTCTACAGTACACTAGTGTGTACACTAATTAGTGCATGTAGCACCACTGTATATATATATATATATATATATATATATAGAGGGCGTACTAGTGGGTTTGGGTTTGAAATAATGAGAAACAGAGTAAGGTCTATCATACTTGACACAGTAGAGGAGATGATGGACCTGACTCGTCAGATCCACCGCCGCTATCGAATTCCCTCCACCACTGAGGTCGATGCTTTCGACAGTAATGATCACCAAACCTCCATTTCCATCCATATATCTATTCGCACTTCACAAAACCCTCTTCACTGCACAAAAAAGCCCTAAACCCTTTAGATCTCTTTATGTTCCTTACCTCTCTTTATTCTCTCTGTTTTATCTTTTTCTAAACCCTAAACCCTTTGGATCTCTTTATCTTTAATCCATCTGAGAAATCCAAAACCCTTTGTTTTGACTCCTTCAAATTGTCTTTCTGATGGAGAAGATAAAGACGAAGTACAAACAAACCCTAAGACAAAGCAAACAGATAAAGAAGATAAACAAGACGAAAGCTTGGAATTGTTGAAATTGTCTGAAATCCATCACGCATCTTGTGAATCTAGGTAAATTTGTTTCATATTTTTTATTCACTAAAATTAGTTCTAAAATTTGTTATAAGATTTGTGAAAAATGGGTTCACTGATCAGTCTATTATTTAATTTATTATGTGATTTGTGAAAATTGTGAAAATTTGTTATGAGATTTGTGAATTTGTGATGAAGAACAAAATTAGATGAATTTGCGAATTTGGAGTCAAAATTATGTTAATCTTTGATGTGGCATGTTTGACCCAACTGAAAGGAAAGAAGTGAAGGAAGAAAGCAGTTGGTTTTTGAGTGACTTGGTAGATTTAACGGCTGCTAAAGCTGGTGCTAAATTTGGCAGCTGCTATAGCATGCCATTGGAGAAGCCATTTTTTCCCAAACTGCCATATTATGGCTTTGGCAACTATTTTAGCAATGCATTAGAAATGCTCTTAGGTTATGAGCAAATTTGTTATTTTAGCCTCAAATATCATTTTAAACACATTTTTCAATACAACAATCAACTAAAAAATTCAACTCAACTTCCTAAATACAAAAATTAAAATAACCTACTAAAATAGTCAAATAGCCAAAAAAAAATAAAATAGCCACTTTCCAAACAAGGCCTTTGTACCTTCACATTTTAAGTTTTTTCCAATTTGATCCTAAAACTAATTTATGCTCAAAATTATACATAAAATATCATGTTGGTTGTCACTTGGCATAAAAAACATATTTTTATATTTAGAATGATATTTTTTGTCTAATTTTAAACAAAAGTTAACTTTAAGAATAAATTAAAAAAAATTAAAGCGTAAAGGGATGAATTTTTTTTTTTCACAAATTAAAGTGAGAAATTAATAAAATATAAAGAGAGCAAAGTCCAAATTACTCTAAATATATTGACTAATACATATTTCTTTCAAAGTTTAGAAATCACCTCTTCTCTGATTGAGAAAACAGAATTATGTTATTTCCCTCATTATCAAAAAAAAATATTTAAATTGAAATTTGGTTTTATTAGATAAAAATTAAAGATAAATAATAAATTTATTCATCTTCTCTTTACACAAATTAAATTAATATTAAACTCCATCAATATTAACTCCTTTTTTTTTTTCCATCTACTTAAAAAAAGTGAGCTAAATATATATATATATATAGAGAGAGAGAGAGAGAGAGAGAGTGAAAAAAGTGAATAAATTTGAGGTGCAAAGTTAAAAAAACTCATCAAAATTTTGTAACACCGAATTGGATAAAGTAAAATAATTTACAAAATTTATAAAATTCATAATTCAGTGAACAAAATGGCACAGTGTAATAATTTATAGAGATAAAGTAAAAAAAAAAATGCCTAATATATTAATTATTTAAGAAGTTAATAAAAAATAGCTACGGTTTGGCGGGTTTATTTTTTTGCCCCAAGAGATTCATTTACAAAAAAAATTTATTAAATATTTTTAAAATATTACATGACATTACCTATATAGTGTTTTTAGTAAACAAAAAATCGCAATAAATATTAAGTATGATCCAATGTTATGAATACTGTACTGTACCGGCCGGTACATACGTTTCAGAAGAAAAACTACACCTACATAGTCCAATTTTGTTCTGCCTAAAGTACGAGCCAATACTGGACAGTACTGGTCAATAACACCTTGTAAGTACTGGAAAATAGCGGCCATGTTTTTTTCTCTTTTTTCTAATATTAAAATAGTAAAAAATTGTGTTCCATACTCTCTTTTAGGTAGGGGTGAGCAGCAGATATTTCGATCTATCCAAACCGACTGAACCAAACTGATTCGCTGTATTTTGGACAGATACGTGGTGACGAGCGGATGGTTGCAAATTGATTTTTTTCAATCCACCTACTTTTTAGACGAATGAGGGATTTAAAATTCATTTGACCACAACCAAACTACCAAACCGCGAGCACCCCTAGTAATTTGTAAGATTTTGTGTTTTCAATTTGTTTAGATATTCTATTTGTATTTTCAATTGAAAAAGAGTTTAGATATTCTATTATATTTTTAATTTGAAAATCCTTTTATCAAATGGCAAGTGTTGACATTTGATATTTTTGTGCAAAAAATATAATGCTTAATTTTGTCATTTAAAAAAAAATCAAATTAAATAGTTTTTTAATAAAAAAAGTAATGAAATAGTTTTGATAATGCATAGTTTTTTTTTATACGTATTTATTATTGATATTTGACAATTTACTTGATAATATTTTGGTTATGTTGTGTTGGATTGGATTGTTATAAAAATAAAAATAAAAATGTTGACAAATTTTGTATTATGTTCAGAATTTGTAAAAATTTAAACCGCCAAATTGATTTGCATTCATCCACCAATCCGTCAATTCACTCAATCTGCATTCATCAATCCAGCGAACGGATGAGAATTGATCTTTTTCCAATCCGTCAATCTAGCTGACCGATGGCAGATTAGAGATTTTCGACCCACAACCGTACCGTGAACACCCTACTTTGAAGTACCTTAATTTATGTTATTTAATAGACATAACATGCTTTTAAGTCTCTTTTATATATAAATTTATAATTCATGATATGTATTGTTAAATTATTTGTTACTAAATAATGTTTTTAATACATAAATTCAAAATGACATCCAGTAACATACCGATACTTAATCCAATAGAATATTAACAACTTTGGTATGATCATTCTTTATTTTTTAATTATTTAACAAAGACAAATCATTAAAATTTTGTAATATAGTTAATTTAAAATATCATGTAAATATTTTTAAATAGTAATCTGAAACTATTAAATAATTACAGAAATTATATCTCAAAATTGCAATTTATGCCACTTGTGAACTCCCTTGCCGTGTGTGCATAACATTGGGTAAAGGGTTCCTTTCATGTTGTTTTACCTGCCAAGACAAAACTTTGGAAATATGTGGATCACAAAACCTCTATTTATTTATTTATTTTTGATCCAATGGATACCTTAATTAAGGTGAGAATGGGTTTCAAGACTACTATCCTCATGCTCCATTGTATACATTTTTCAAACCCTTTTTTTTTTTGTTCTCAACATAACTGTGTTTTTGAATGCAGATGTGGCTATCCCAATAAAAAATTTCAGTACATATCATTATGTCGTTTTAAATATATATTTCGAACAACAATTTTTTGAAATAAACATAAATAATTTATACTGAGATTTTTTGTAATGCTTAAATAGAATTACCTTTTATAAAATAAAAAAGTATTTTTGACATTGTGAGTTCTTTTACCTCACATATTTATATATATATATATATATATATGTGTGTGTGTGAGAGAGAGAGAGAGAGAGAGATAAAACATGATGGATAAAATTGAGTTGTACAATGATACTCTAAATTGTTTACAAATTATGCCTGTTGATAATATTAATTAATTATTATTATCAATAAAGAAAAATAAAACAAATTCAGCAAGCTTTTTATTTTTTAGGAATGGATGTCCGACCAGATTATGTGTAACTCAACTAGTCCCAAAAGGGTACAACTGAGTGCATGACTCCAAAGAGTTGATAGCATCTAGTGAGAGCAAAATCCGCAAATGTGACCCTAAAGAATTGATAATACCTACTGACAGTTGAATCTGAGATTTGAAACGAGCACATTCTTAAGTCACAAACTGCCCCCACTAAGCCAAACATTTTGTGACAATTTCATGCACAAAAATTGAAGTCATAGATATTTTATTTTATTTTTTTTCAGTAGATCAATTCGGTTACCTTGCACTAATTCAACTCCAAGCCTTCTCTCTCTTGATAGGTGCTCAGATTATTTATTTATTTGTTTATTTTTACAATTGGCCACCTTTATTACATATTCATTTTCTTTTTTTCTTTTTATTTTCTCTTTGCAAATCCAACATCCAAGTATAGCATTAATGCCAAAAAAAGTCTTGCTAACAATTGGCCACCTTCATTACATATTCATTTTATTTGCCTATTTTCCCATTTTAATTCTTCTGCAAATTCAAGATCTGAATATAACAACAATGCCACAAAACTTTGCAGTTAGCAGCTTCTTATCTATGAGAAATTACAATATATGGTAAACACAAAAATTGGTTGAAAAAAAAAAAAAAATAGAAAGAAGAAAAATTTGATAAAATAATAGAAAAAAAATATATTAAAAAGGCTCTTTGTATGCTCACTTACAACTGGCTTTATTTAGTTGAATTTTAAGAAATTGTATTACTTTTTATTTAAAAAAAATTAAAAACTAATTCAACATAAAAAAAAAATTTAAAAAAATATTTTTTCCCCAAAAAAGAGAGAATCAAATAAAAATAATGTGTTTTATTTATTTTTTCATTTTTTTCACCAAACTAGTTTTTGATTTATTATTTTTTCTGAAATCATATTACAAAAACTCAACCAAGTTCCTCTAATTTCCAAATTCAATGGGAAATAAAGAAGATTTCATATACCAATTGTTCACTAGCACTTGCAGCATTTTTTCATAGTTGTTTCCTTCACTAATTATTCAAGTACTATTTATCTCATGAAGCATCATCACAAGTTTCTCATTACATATTTGGCAAAAACAAAATAAAATAATTCCCACAGCATATACACAATAAAGCAATTAGACAAATGTATTTTTAAGGAATTGTATCACTGTCAACATATTTGACTAGAGACCCCCCTCTCTTCCTCCAACGGGAGAAGACCAAAAAACAAAAACAAAAAAAAGTCAGATTCTCAATCTAGATTAAAAATGGAAAGCTCTCAGACGACAAAGCAATCCATTCTTATCCATAGAAATTTCCTGAAAAAAGAAATCATCACATAGTCCTACTAGGTATTTTGATCGGAACTAATAATTACAGGTAAATATCCACAATCCCTCCTTATTTGATCACGCCAGCAATTAATACAATTAAAGGCAATGACCCTGCTGGAAGGGGGAAGACATGGCCAACAATGGACGGTCCAATATATTAGGCTGCAATGACGCAATGGTGAATCCAGTTGATTGTGGAGCTCCAATTGATGAATGTGGAATTGGGCTGGAATGTGAAAAATGGAAAAACACACTAATAATAAGACCACACAAAAACTTTAAAGAACTGTACAAATCTATTAGCAAATTATGATATTACAATCCATAGTGGTCCCTAGGGTATGACATTTACAGCAGAAATATACCACAAAAAATGTCAGACAACGATTTTTGATTAGTGTCCTATAACCTATTCAAAACATAAAAAGTGTGATCATGACTGCCTAGGGCAGAAACCGAAATTCAAAATAAACAAGCATAATTTGTGTGTTGTGCACTCTGTGTGTGTGTGTGTGTGTGTGTGTGTGTGAGAGAGAGAGAGAGAGAGAGAGAGAGAGAGAGAGTCACCTGAATGACAATGACAAGGGCGATTCTACTGGTGGGGTAATTCCATTATGATCAGGAGAAAGCAATGACCAAAAACCTGGAAAGCAAAGTGCAAGTCATCAGAAACAAGCATGAAACACTACAATAATAAAAACAATTTTCTTCAATTATTAACAATAATTTTATGGAGTAAGGGATATTAATGTGATCAATATCCCTGGTGCACCCCGACAATTGGGTTCTAGATTTCCAGAAGGTTATAAACTTTCTTTTGTTTGAGCTCTCGAAACTTGGTGCAATCACACCCTCAGGGGAAAGTTACTTACCCATCAAGTTATAGCTATGACTCATTAGTAATAGAGGAGATATTAATTAACAGAAAACAAAAAAAATTACCTGACTGTTGTGGATGATCCCGAAAACCAGAGCAAAACAATATATCCTGCTTAGTGGAAATCACAATCTTTTAGAATATAGTACAGCCATTTGCTTCACAAACAGAAATATAATGTAAAATATTCATCACTGAATATCACATGCTACATCAACATTTTGTGAATGTGGCCTTGCAAACTCACCTCATCTCTACCTTCAGATATCTTATGGGAAATATCTGCAGGGAATGAATTCATATATCAGAACCAATTTAAACTTTAGAGAGCTATGCCATTCAAACACGGGCAATTATGCTGTAAGATATGCAAAATCACAGCAAATTTTTTTTTTTTTTTGTTGCCAAATTAAGCATGAGACTGATTAGGTCCTGTGGAACAGTGTGCAATATACAAAAACAATTAGAAATTCAAATTAGTTTTAACCATGGGAAGCCCCTGCAAGTAAACATAATATCTAGTGGACAGGATGCTCCCTCACTGGGAATGATGAAGCTTGCCTGTGTTCAAGTCTCACTACCCCTTCCCCTAAAAGAAATATTCATTAAATAATTTTACCCTATGATGATTTCTTTCCATACAATGTCAAATCATCCAACATGCCCTCAACATAATATCTAGCCCATATCTAGTGCTTATGTAAAACCATGGTCAATCATTGCTTCCATCCATTGCTCAATAAGGTACCAATTAATTAATTATGACACAACAAAGACAATTTATTACCCAAGTTGGACACACTAGGCTTCACTGCCAGAGTCAAACCAAGAAAACAATCATCTGGTTGAGTGCCAAAGTCCCATAGCTTCAACTCAAGATTTGGTGTAGGTCCTGTATAGCAATCACCAAAAGAATATTAACTAAGAAAAAATCATGTATACTAAATTATGTAAGATAACATCCAAAAGTATAGTCCAATGTCTCACCCACGCTACTTAGTTTCAGCTGAAGAGGATCCCATATTGGATGAGGAATCCTCGTACCAACCTATTTATTGGCACGTGTTAGGTAATCAAATAAAACAATAACAAGAAAGCTGTGGATAAACTTGAGGCCACATCTTACATGGAAAAATGGATGTTGCAAGGATTGATCTGCAGTCGGCCTCCTTAGTGGGTCCCACGAACAAAGTTGCTAATCAAGAAAGAAAGAAAACATTGAAACATGTCAAATATTACTTCAGCAATTAAAATGTCAACTTTGAGTAAGTTTAAAAAAGAAAAAGAAATGTATGTAAAGCACCCACCTTGATCAGATCTATAGCTTCCAAGCTTGCATTGGGAATGATATCTGAGACATTGGCAGGCATAATCTACCAAGACCAAATAGGGAAAAAAATAAATTAACTATAAAGTTAAAACAAGGAGGGGAGAACTATAGAAAAGCAATCACTACTCCAAACAAGAGATCACCTCGGAATAACTAATATTGATAAGTAGCGATATATTCCTCGCTTCAGGAAAGGTAGTCCAATTTGGCGTACCAAGAATACAACATATCTTGTACAATTGATCTATTTCACTGCCCACGAAAGAAATGATATTAGTAAGCTGCAGGCAAAGCATTACTCAAGTAGTTTTAGCTCAATATATTGGATGGGATTAATCAGACTTCGTAATTGAGCTCCAACCTAGTACAGTAATTTCAGCTCAATGTATTTCAAAAGTAATAGACAATTAAGGATCTCATATATGAACAGCAAGGAATGAGTCCAAACAAGTCATATACACCGACAATCCTATCTAGGTGGTGTTTGCCATTTGGAGTACAGGAAGGTAGGTGTACATGGTATTGGTGGATTAACACTAAGAGAAGAATTGTTTGCATTAGTGCAAAGGTTATAGAGAGTTAAACTAGGAAACGAAATCACCTTTCACCAGGAAAAATGGGGCACAAAGTGAAAAGCTCAGCTAGAATTGCACCAACTGCCCACATGTCTGTGTGTACATTTTAATCATCAGTCATCAGTCATCAGTCAACAAAGAAAACACAGAGTACAAATTCTCAAATTAAAATAATTCATAGAAAAGCAACTAGAGCTCAACCCATCAAATTTCTGGAAGCAAATATTTCATCTCATCAAAGTGGCTGTAAATCATTCATATACATAGCTCATTCCAGTCAATTACAGATGCATGATTTAAAAAAAATACATGTGTATGTATTTTTTTGGCAGGGTTTAAAAGACCAACTTCTCCAATGACACCTCTATTTCAGCTGCTCACCATGGTTTGGGTTCAAAATCGATTTGATGCAGTTTGATCAGTGGGTCTCACAGTCAGGCATGCTGTATATATGTGTATGTATATGTATATATTATATTCAAATTGATCTACCAACTCCCCAGTGCAAAACTCATTATAACAGTTGTCAACAGATGAGGTTTAATGAGCAACTTGGTCAATGCCTAGATATATCAAACAATGAATATTGAAAAATCTTATTGAATTTATACTATGCTACACAGGTTATTTTTTTAAATTAAAAAAGGACAGTAATTATAATAAAAAAGAAGAAGAGAGAGAGATCATAAATTGTTGTTTCATAATATCATAGAACTTTGCTCCACCATTGACACAGCCTAGCAAGGCAGCTTCCCACATGAAAATAATATCAGTAACAATAATAATAATTACACCAAACATTAATTACACCAAACATTTGTTATAAATTCCACTGTCTGGGGAATATTTTTTGCAATTACTTTCCAGTACCGAACTCCATGGAAGAGACTAATGGGATTGGGGATAATTAATAGGAAACCCAAAGGGAGATGGGAGAAAAAGGCTGTTGACAAACAGAACAAGTTCAACATGAATGGGCAATGCTTACATGATCAACCAAACCAGAACCTAACCCCAGCCAGCCAGTGGCAAGGTTAAAGTAGCAATTCATCAGTTTCTTTAACATTAAACGAAAATTGAGAAGGTTTTGAAATTAAGAGCATATTACATACCAATGGCAGGAGTGTATGTTGAGGATTGTAACAAGACTTCCGGTGCGCGGTACCTTACACAAGTTTATAATTTCAACATAAGACAATAAATTACCAAAAGAAAGCAGCTAAAGTAACTGAAAAACCAGTGAGAACAATCAATCACACACACACGCAAAGGTTTAACAGAATTATTGAAAATCTCTTACCACCGAGTGGAAACATAATCAGTAAAAGGCGGCACTGACGACAATTCTCTAGCCAGTCCAAAGTCAGCAATTTTAATGATGTCATTTGTCACCAGCAAATTCTCTTGAAAAGCAGAAAGGATGTTTGATTATATCAAGCAACGTACCCCCATGAATGGATAAAATACATTTTAATCCATAAAATACAGAAGCACACTACTGAGATGAAATTTATACCAGGCTTTAAGTCCCGATGAAAATATCCATTTTTGTGCATGTATGCAAGTCCTTGCAGCACCTGAGACATAAAGGCTCTAATCTCTTCCTCTGAAAAGGGCTTCTGTTTTCCTCTCATTATTTGGTACAGATTATATTCCTGGAGAGATGAAGTCCACGTTCAAGCATAAGCAAATTATAATTTACAATGGCAAGTACTTTTTAACAATCTCAACATTTCAGAGCAAGACATATCGGCCTATGAAAAGGTCATGAGGCAAAATAATTTTGTAAGACTATAATTTTATTAGTTGTCATGAAGGTCCTTTCCACCACAAATAATAATAGATAACCTACATGATTCTTCATTTACACAGTAGTCAAAAAATGTCACCTTTTCTCAAAATTATTTTCTCTCTAAGATCAAAATCACATGACATAGTTAAAGAATTGTTACCCATGGATCAGGTTTGCACTTATAGTGCACATCAAATGTATCTAACATAAGCATCTACGGTTAATCAACCAAAGACAAACTTTCTGCCAGTGAAACATAGAAAGCCATGATTACTATGAAAGATTCAAAGGATTGAAGAGAACACAAAGGCAGAATGCACTTGTACTATCCATAGAAGATGTTCACTGTATGTTATCCAAGAGAGAAACCAGACTTCATAAATGCTTTTATGGTCTTAAAAAATGGTTATTCAAGACACAAATGGAATGCATTCTATTGACATCTATGTGGAACAGATAGGTTTTCCAGGTCCCTATTCAGGTACGAAGCAAACATTCAGGTGTTAGCTTGCTCAAACATTCTAACAGAGCAAATTAATTGCAGTAATCAACACCAATGCCAACAGAAACTTGACTGCTTCTGGTAATAAGCTGCAGAAATCTCATTGCACAACTAAACTGAAAAAGTTGGAACAAAAAAGTTCACCAATCATGTTCTATTTCCAGAGAGATATACCAATTCCAACTACCTCCAGCTTCCTACTTGTTACTTATAGCAGCAGTTAAAAAAAATCCACCACTCTTAATATTCAATGAACCAAAGACAATTAGCAGAATCAGTAAGTTAGGCATTCCAAACACAAGGCCCCAATATTGTAGGAATTGATAAGGAAACTGCATTAGGCATGTCTGAAAATATGACTAAAGATGTCATCATAACAGAATAATATTACTTATTATGTGCAAACATCAAAAAACAAGCCAAAGAACTTCGAATTTTTGCTATCACATAAAATGATTGAAAATAGCAGAAAGGGGGTCAAATCTTACCATGTAGTCAAATATGAAGAAAAGCTCATTGTTTTCCCTGACAATCTCCTTCAACTTTATGATGTTTGGATGATTCAATTTACGGAGGGACTGCAAAAGCAAAAGAAAACAAAAACCATGTGATCCTGTATAATGCACATATTTATAGCTATGTAGAACTTCATGAACAAACAAAACTTGCACATTTCACTGAGACTAGTACATAATGTGCAGTATACCATTTGAAGGATTGCAAAATCTCATACCTTAACTTCTCGTAGATTCACACATTCTTCCCAAGAATAAAATTTTCTCTTCATTTTCTTTACTGCAACCTGTGATGAATGTAATCAATCTTCAAGTAATTGCTAACCAAAATTAACAAAACATAGAAAGGTCATTCTCAACTATGTAATTAAGTTCAAAGGACAAATGGGTGGGTCAGACTGGAGAACAGAACATTGCTGAATGATCAAGACGGCCATCAACACAGCAATAAATTTAGCAATTAGAAATTTTCAAAAAGAGAGTACAAAACAGCATCTCTTGATTGTCATGTAAACATGAGCCCAACACAAGGGAAAAGGCAGTGTGACAGATGAACCATTAAGGTCATGCTGAGAAGCAAATGTCTCTAATGGCTTCCAATTGAAACACCTTTGTTTGAAAGAGAGAATCACAAAAAAGCACAACAAAACTCTGTCTTACACCCAGATTCTTTACCTGGGGTTTAAAGTAAGTTGTTTTTAATGTCTCATAGTTCAAAAACAAATATGGGCGTAGTTTTGTCTTTCATTTAGACACACAACCTTGTTGTTCTTACCATGGGTTTTGTATTTGAGGTAAACATATTATTAAGATTTTACAAGTGCATAAAATTAGTAAACACGATAGGTTGGGAAAACAAACATCTCCTGAAGAAAACCCCAAACAAGCCACTGATTACAAAAATACAATAAGCGAACTGTGTGTTTTTTTATTATGAGGATACCAGAAGGTTTACCCTCTGTGCTAGCTCCTGAACTTATACAAGAAAAAATAGTTAAGAAGCAATTATGTATCCGTTTACAAATAAGAATAAACCACCATTATTAACATAGAAGCCTGATTTTCTCCAGCAAAGAATCACTTACAATCTCACACGTTTCCATATTGATAGCTTTATATACACTACCACAAGTACCATCTCCAAGCTCCTCCAAAATTTTATATCTGAAAGGACCATGCACCAGCACAAACAAGCATAAGGATTATGAAAAGAAAAAGAGTCAACGACTTTATGATATAAGAGCAATACCCAGAAGCTCACCTTTCCATTATTAGAATTGTCGCGAGAGATAAGTCAAAGTCTGTTTAATGGACTTCTAACCTCCAAGCAGAGGTTTCTACACTGGCAACACAGTGTTTTTTGTTTCCTCGTAGACGCATATCAGTGTTAAAATGTGGCATAAAATACAAGATGTCACTAAAAGCCCACTTCTCATTGCTGAAGAGTTTAAGCAGAAACCAAAAAGTAATCAACATGCTTGAATGCAGCCTCTACAAGCTGCAATAAGCTGGTATCATCTAAAAGTGACTCCTGTTATCTGCAAAACCTCTAGTGTAACTTCAGGAAATGAGTAGTTCAACTTAGTCCAAGAAAATCTGTAAACATCAGTGCATAGTGTTTCCATTCACGTCAAATGACGCCCCTCTGTTAAAACAATGGGACAAATCAGCCATATCGAATCAAAGGAATTAACAGAACACTACCAAGTTAAAATCCCTCGACAATATGCAATTCAGCAGAGTATTTAAAAAACCCGAAAAAGGGGTGAAATTTGAGCCCTGCACTTAATCAAGAAACGGATCTTCAGATTTCCGAGTAACTTCTAAATTACTACAATGTTAACATATTTGACACATATATTCATTACAACAAAAAGGAGCGAAATTGTCAACATATGAGAAAGTAAGTTGTGCATCAATTTAAATAGCCCAAATACACAGAGTCACTGATTTATAAAAGTTCAAACACTTTTTTTTTTTTCTTTTCATTATTTGAACACGAGCCAATGTAAATTTAATTACGAAACTTTATCAAATTTGAGATTTTTAAAGTTCAAAGGCTCTTCAACTTTTCCAAAAATAAATCCCATCACTCTAATACTTAGAGAGAAAAAATAAAATTGAAATTAAACAGCCAACAAAATCAATTACCAGCTCCAGCAGAAAGAGAAAACAAACATAAACGCAAAAAGGAATTATTTGATTGAGATGCCAAAAAGAAAAAAAAAGAACATATAAATAGAATACCAAGAGATACATAAACGCAACGCATTGAAATCGAAAAACAATCAAAATGCAATTCGAATCTCAGATTATATTACTGATGAATATGCCATATAATCAAACCCTAAAAACACAAAAATTGATAAATACACACGAGATGTAAAAAGTGCAGAAATTGAAAAACGTTGAGCTCACCATCAATCCAAGAAAGATGCTTTTCAGATGATAAAAAAGAAGCAGAGAGAAATAAAGAAAGAAGAGACGGAGAGAGAGAGATATGAATATTCGGATCAACAATGTATGAGCGGTGTCGTTGAAAACGAGAGAGAGAGAAAGAGAGAGCTTTAGAGAGAGAAAAGGAGAGAGAATTGGATTACTGGTGATGGCGTAGAACAGCGAAATCCGCGGAAGAAGCGAAGGAGAAGAAACAAAAGAAATATATTAAAAAATATTTAAAAAACGTCAAAAATTTAAATAAAAAATGTTTTATTAAACTATTTAAGATTTTGTGTTTGGGATGGAGATTTGAAAAAAAATAAATGATAAGTAAAATGAGAATAAAATATATTTATATTTTATTTAATTTTATATATTTTTTTTTATTTATAAATTTTTTCTTAAATTTCTTAACCAAACAAAATATTAAAATTTATTATATTTTTAAAAATTATATTATGTCATTTTAAATTTGTAATAGCATAATAAATAATTTATTTTATTGATAAATCATAATTAAATTACAATTTTTAATGATTTTATAAATATATTTTACTTAATAATTTATATAATTTTATTATTATATAAAAGAATATTAAGGGTGTGTTTGGTAACGTTTACGTTTTCAGTTTATATTTATAAAAGTTTTATAAATTGATTTTTGTTTATTTTTTTGTTTATTTTTAGAAAAACATAAACTACAAACGCGTTTAGTAATTGACAAAATGTTTAAAAAAAATTTAAAATATAAAAAAAAAAGTGAAAAGTGACAAGTGGTGGCAAGTGGTGGTGGAAGACGGTGGTGGAAAGTGGTGACGGTGGGTGGTGGGTAGCTGGTGGTGGTGGGTAGGTGGGTGACGGTGACGGTGGCGGGTGGTAGCGAGTGGGTGGTGGTGGTGGCAGTGGCGGGTGGTGGGTGGTGATGGCAGGTGGGTGGCGAATGGCGGGTGGTGGCGGGTGGTGGTAGTGGGTGGGTGGGTGACGGTGGCGGGTGGTGGCGAGTGGGTGGTGGTGGTGGTGGTGGTGATGGCGGGTGATGGGTGGTGGTGGTAGGTGGGTGGCAGATGGCAGGTGGCGGTGGGTGGTGGCGGGTGGGTAGTGGCGGGTGATGGTGGTTGGATGGGTGACGGTGGCGGGTGGCGGGTGGTAGTGAGTAGGTAGTAGCGGTGGTGGTGGCAAGTGGATGGCGGATGACGGGTGGTGGTGGTGATGGTAGTGGTGGGTGGGTGACGGTGGCGGGTGGTAGGTGGTAGCGAGTGGGTGGTGGTGGATAGTGGTGGCAGGTAGGTAGCGGGTGGGTGGTGGGTGATGGTGGTGGTGGTGGGTGGCGGGTGGGTGGGTGAAAGGTGGTCGGTGGTAGTGGGTGACAGGTGGTAGCAGGTGGATGGTGAGCAGTGATGGCAAGTAGGTGGCGGGTGGTAGTGGCGGGCGGTGGATGGTAGGGGTGGGTGGTGGGTGGTGGTGGCGGTGGTGATGGTCGCGGTGGTAGTGGCAAGGAGTGGGTGGTGGTGGCGAGTGGGTAGCAGGTGGGTGGTGAGTGGTGGTGGTAGGTGGTAGTGGGGGGTGGGTGGTGGTGACGGAAGACGGTGGTAGAAAATGGTGGCGGGTGGTGGCTAGTGTTGGGTGGGTAAAAAAAAAAACGCCAAATTTATAAACTGAGACCACTGATTTATAAATCAAAAATTTTACCAAACAAGTTTTTATTTAAATTTTTAAAATTTTTGTAAATATAAACAGAAAATTAAAAACATAAGTGTTACCAAACGACACCTAAGAATTTCATTTTCTCTCTTGACTTGGTCAAATAAATATTATGATTATGTAATATTTATAATTTTTAAAATTAAAAAAAATAATTTATATTTTAAAGAAATTTTAAGGATATATTTGTAATCTGCACAATTATTTAATTAGATAAAAATAAACGAAATAAATGCTTGGTGGTGGGGGAGAGTCGGTGGTCCCCCAACGAACAGTGCTGGTGATCAAATTACCGAAGTGTCCCTCTAAACACTATATAAAATTACCGAAATGTCCCTCAAATAATTCTATACACCGCATTTATTCTGATTATGATAATATTACCCCCGTTAGTTGTTTCGTTCGTGCGAGTCTTTGGAGAATTTTTTGGACTTTTTTGTCAATTTAGCGATTGTTGATGCTTATCTCTTCGGGGAGCATCTTAAATGGAGCCACTTAATTATAATTTTGAATGATTGGAATTGCATTAACATTTTATATAACTATAAAATCATAAAAAAGATCTGAATTTTATTGTTTATTATAAGTGTGTGTATGTCAAAATTTTGAATAAGGCTTTCTTTGGGAATAAATAATTTTAATAATTTTTTTATAAAAAATATATATATAAAAAAATTAGAGAGAGTGATGTAATAATTTATAGTGATTTTTTTACTAAAATAAATAATTACCAAACGAGACCTGAATGTTTCACTTCCAAACCTTTTTTAAGAAGAATTTTATTTTTTGATAATGTGAACAAAATTTGAAAGTCGTTTCGGTTATAAAAAAATTATTTTTTTCAATCAAATTATTTGATTCAAAAGATTTCAAAATAGAGTTGAAAATTGGTTAGCTAGTGATTTATTTGATAACTTCAATAGAATTGAAAAGTCTCTTCCCACTTATACAAATATGATTTTTTTCAAAATATTTGAATTAAAATATTTAATTAAAACCAACAATCAGAACATACAATGTTGAGTTCAAAAAGCCATCAAACCATTTACTAAAACAAATTTTAGAATAACATGTTATTTGATTGATATCATAAATAAAAGTCATTCTAAAAGTGCTAGAGGTTTCCATTTTAGTCAAAAAGTAAAAAAGTTATTAAATTAGTCAAAAAGTCAATACCTCATACAAAAAAGTTAAAAATTTTCTTTTCTCTCTACTTTTTGCACATCTTTTCATAAAAAGTCAAAAAGTCATCCCAAACATACTAATTTTTTTTAGTTCATATATTAGTCAAATAATCAAAAAATTACTAAATTAGCATGTTCCCAAACGAGGCCTAAAAGACAAATTAAATTATCAAACTACTCATTTTGAACTATTACTCACAATTAATTGATAATTAAATTTTATTAAAAATGTTTAGAAGAACTCAAGTCGCTCTACCTGTTCGTGTGATGAACTCTCCTTTTAATTACTTGTACTGCATAAGTAGCAACGTGCATCATATCATCATTTTCTCAACACTATAATAAAATTAAATAGATAATACTTACAAAAATAAAATAACATATAATTTATAAATTTGAATTCTATGTAGTGCATGACATAGTTTTTTTAGGTGAAGAGAAAATGAAAAAGGGCAAGTTGTGATTTTTTTTAAGAGTTATGTTTATGTGAATCTCACACTCATGTGAGAGGTTTGATAAAAAATTTAATAATTTATTAAAGATTTATAATATTTTCCTTTTTTTAAAACCCAAGACATCATTTTTTGAACACTGGTTCACCACAGGGGATCCAAAATCAACCAACAGGATCATCTGGTCCCTCAATTATCAAATCAATACACTACTTAGCCTAATTAATGATATTTTGCAGTTAATTGATTGAGTAGGTAAATCACTATGTGGAAGAATAAGGGCTCTTCATATTTTTTAGGGTAAATTATATTTCTTGAAATTTGCTTAAAATATGAATTATTTCCTATAGTTTGGAATATTACAAATACCTCCCTGTCAAAATTTTTTATTTAACAGAATTAATTTAAAAAGTAAAATTTATAACTGTTCACCTATACAATAATAAAATTATCTGAATTATTAATTGAAATAAAATTTTAATATTATTAAAAACTGTTAATTAACTTGATGATTTATTAATAAAATGACCTATTTGTTATGAAATTAGAAACCTTAGGGGCCATAATGTAATTTATAGAACTACCAGAATAATTTATAATTTAAATAAATCTAAGGGGTGTGTTTGTAATTTTTCCTATATTTTATGACATCTCAAACCTTTTGATGGGCCAAAAAAACTTAAGGCCTTGTTTTGTATTTTTGTTTTTTCATGTTTTTAAAAACAAATATGACGAAAAGATTATAAAAAAAAAAAAAAAAAAAAAACACCATTAATTTCATTTCGTGCAAAAGCAGTTCCAAAATATATATATATATATATATATAATTGAAAATAAAAAATAAAAACTGTTTTGTATTTTTGTTTTTTGCATGTTTTTAAAAACAAATATGACGAAAAGATTATAAAAAAGAAAAAAAAAAAAACACCATTAATTTCATTTCGTGCAAAAGCAGTTCCAAAATATATATATATATATATATATATAAAATTGAAAACAAAAAATAAAAACACAACCAAAATTTTTTTTTCTTACTTTTCTTTGGATTGGTTAATCCAAATCGGGCCAAGGTCCAAGGGCAAGGAGGCAATAGATATGTAAGTTTTCAACTCTATTATTATCACTAACCAAAATAGAAGTATATACTATTATTATTATTATTATTGTTGTTGTTGTTGTTGGCTACTAAAATTATTGTGTAGACAGACATGGTACAATTTTCTTGATCATTTTATCAAATAGAAAATATTGCCTTGACATGCTAAACCCACTCATATTAGAGAGATTGCTAATCATTTTAACAATAAAAAAGTATCAAGGGCAATTAATCATCATCCCTATGAATCTTGGCGTGAGAGACTAGACTTGGCCATCAAGCAATTTAGTGACAAAATAATAAATCAAAGTACCCACAATATTGATCTAAAATTAGTGTACAGTGTAGATTTAAAGAATAAATTTGGTTCACATATATTTTGGAGGTAACTTTCCAAATTACTGTTGCGTTGATTGCAAACCTTGTTGCTCGTCAAGCACTGCTTCTTGCAAGCTTGGGCTGAAATGCACTCTCTCTCAGCAACACAAAGATGGAATCTTGGGCGAGCTTGTTGCCACCTTTTACCCTCAGCCGCATAAACGCTGTGCTCGGCTAGCTCTATGTGACTCTCCAGCAGGTCTCCATGCAACATTACTTCAAGCTGATTCCATAGAGATGGTTTCATTCAATGCAGGCGTCCAATTCTTTTGTACCTTCCCAAAAAAAAAAAAAGAATCCAACAGAAAATGATAAATTCATTATACAGTAACTTCAAAAATTATTACCTACCAGAATTGACAATGTAATATTCCCGTGAGGTTGCGGTATCTATTTCCATAATTTAAATATTTGATCACGATCACATTTTCTTTTTCTATCAGAATGATTCATATTTTAATTTTTTTTATAAGTGAGAATTATATATATATATATATATTTTAACACTAAGTGAGAATTATATATGTATAGAAGAAAAGACATGGAAAATTTATGAATTCTGAGTTGTTTAACATCTATTAGAAAAACCATCTTTTTATTTGGTTACCAAACACTTCAACTTTTTTCGCCACACTTTTTTACTGAAAAAATGAAAAGCCAAAAGACCAACTTTTAAGCATTTGTAAAACCTAGATGTCTGTCCTGTGACTTTGAAAGACCTTAGAGCATCTCCAACCCAATTCTCTCACCAAAAGGATGAAAATAAATTTTTTTATTCAAAAAGTTAATATAGAGTATGTCACTATTTATTCAAACTCCAACCACAAACTTTCATTTTCTTCTCTAAATATTTCCCTCCAAAATTAACCATCAATTTTCCCTCCACTAATTTTCCCTCCATCTATTTTCCTTACCATCTATTATTTTATAGAAAATTCATTCAGATTGTACAGGAGCTAAGATCATCTCCAACCATGCTTTTATATCTTCAAATTTGAACCATCCTCCCTCTATTTTCTGCTCCAACCCATCCTCTATATCCTTCTCCATTTGGGAGGATGGATATTTCATCCTTCAAATATAGAGGGAGTATGAAAAATGAAAGATGATCTCTATAATACTATTCATATTTTTTAAATACCAATTTTGTCCTTAAGCCCTTTTGATTTTAAATTTATATACCAATTATATCCTTTTGTATTTTTTATTATATGTTATAAAATACAAATAACTTTTTATATGTTTGTCTAAATTTTATAAATTTGGTATCATTAAAAATATTAAAATTATATCATTAAAATGAGTCTAATATTAAATATATTTAACTAAAAATTAAATATTATTAATGTTGCAAAATTTATTAGCTCATATACAATCCGAATTAATTTTCTATAAAATAATAGATGGTAAGGAAAATAGATGGAGGGAAAATTGATGGTTAATTTTGGACGGAAATATTTAGAGAAGAAAATGAAGGTTTATGGTTGGAATTTGAATGAATAATGACATACTCTATATTAATTTTTTGAATAAAAAAATTTATTTTCATCCTCTTGGTGAGAGGATTGGGTTGGAGATACTCCAATAAATTTTGCAACATTAACAATTTTTAATTTTTTGTTAAATATATTTAATATTAGACTCATTTTACAGATATAATTTTAATATTTTTAATGATACCAAATTTATAAAATTTAGATGTACATATTAAAAGTTATTTGTATTTTATAACATATAATAAAAAAATACAAAAGGATATAAGTGGCATATAAATTAAATAGCAAAAGGGCTTAAGGACAAAATTGATATTTAAAAAAAAATGAATAGTATTATAGAGATCATCCCTCATTTTTCATACTCCCTCTATATTTGAAGGATGAAACATCCATCCTTTCAAATGGAGAAGGATATAGAGGATGGGTTGGAGTAGAAAAATAGAGGGAGGATGGTTCAAATTTGAAGATATAGAGCATGGTTGGAGATGCCCTCAGCATTAGAAATAAGGCAGATCTTGCATGCTCTATACTGCTACCATAGACAACTATTTCAATGATGGAAGATGATCCCCCAGTTATCAAGCAAAATACAATCACAAGCATAGACCGTTCATTCAATACATACAACAATACTGCAACTGTTAGAATTTACCATCACCTACCACCACTACCACCTCACCTACTCCACTAAACCTAACCCACTACACCACTACCACCTCACCTACTCCACTAAACCTAACCCACTACACCACTATCACCATCCACTACACACCATCCACTACACCTACATCTATATAAGGAACCATTTGTAATAGACAGAATATCAATGTACATCAATCAATAATAAGATCATCAGATACATTTATTCTCTCTGTATTTTTCTCTTTATACATTGATTTACTACATGGTATCAGAGCCAGGTTAACAACCTAGTCATTCTGTTTTACCGGCGGGCGGCAGCCTCGCCTTGGCCGCCCGCCGGACCTCTCCACATACCTTCCCTCCGTCGGCCCACACGACAGCCACCGACGCCGTGTTCTGGCCAACATCAACCCACGCCATCTTTTCTGCTCAGCATTTCTTTACCTGGTCCTTGAGCTCCCAAGAGTAAGCTCAAGATCATCACCACAATCCTCTCTACTGTGTGGCTTCCAAAAGCAAACTCATCTGAAATCACTTCAGACATAGGGACATCAGCAGTATGGTCAGAGCCTGCTGCAATGGCGGGAGAGCAAGTTCCACTTTGCCCAGGTGTCCCCATCCGACGGAGGCAGCTCGGTCGTACACCGTGGCGGCTTCCTCAGGCGTATCAAAAGTCCCAAGCCAGACCCGCTTTCTTCGGGTCGGATCTCGGATCTCCGCCGCCCAACGCCCCCACGGCCTCTGGCGGACGCCGCGGAACTTTTTTCTGGCGAGTGACGTCAGATTCCGGCGACCGTATAGTCCTGTGGCTTCGCTTCTTACTGCTTGGATTGGCTACTGATTTAGGCGATTGCTTGAAATTGATCTCTCTGATGTGTCTCTTCACTCTCACAACCTGTGGTTCGTCGTCACTGGAAGAGTCAGTGGCGTCGGCGTCGGCCAGTATGATTCTCACGACTTTTGCCCGGAAAACTGGAGATCGGAAGGCATCTGACCGAGACGACGTCGTCTTCTTCATCGTCTTCGTGGACCTTGTCGTTCTCACCTCAAACCCTTTTCCACCTCAAATCCTTCAACGCTCCGACTACCCCAACGGCGTCACTAACCCCTTGCACCACGAGTCACCATCACGGAGCTCAGAGCATGGACTCCAGCAGCAACATCAACGGTGCACATGGCACATCCCATAATCGGAGCCCGTCAATCCGGATTGCACACCTATAAACATCATCCCTCTATCTCTGTTGTAGAGAGAGAGAGGCTATAGCACTGCAGACAGAATCACTAAAGGACATGGAGTTTACATGGCCTTGTGCTGGGAGGTAAAGATGCGCTGATTGATGTTGGTACATGGGGAAGGGGACTCACGTGGGTGGTAATTTGGCCCACGGTTTTTGATCAAAACCACCATATAGTTTCAAACATCTCTGGTCTTTTTGTATTTTCTGTTCTCTTTTTTTTATCATTTAACTACTCTTTATCTTTTTTATTATTTTCATTATCACCCCACTTCTTCTCTCTCTCCTCTTTTTTTCAAACCCACAAATTCTTTTTGACAAAAGTGGGGCGGTGGCCAGCCAAAAAAAAAAAAAAAAAAAAGGGTTTTAACAAACAGTGGGCTCTTAGATGCTTTGCTTCACGTGGCGCACACACATTTCATCATTACATTTCAAACTTTACACACCACCCTTCTCCACTCATGCTGCTTCACGCTACCTCCACTTTACCTTTATTTATTTTATTTTATCTTTTTCTTTTTTACAAAAAAATAAAAAATAAAAAATAAAAAAAAAAAACCACATAATTTACAAATTTGCACAACACCCATTTTTATTCATCTCTGGGATCAATCCCGATCACCATTTTACACCACACAAAAAAAAAAAAAAAAAAAAAGAAACAAACAACCTCATCCACAGGCGGGATTTTTTCTTCTCTACTCTGCCGCCGGTCTTTTCTTCTTGCCTCCGTCCTGGCCGGCCCTTAACGGTGTTGCCTCCGTGTTTCCCACTCCACTGGGCACGATCACTACTCCCTGCTCCTCCACTGCAGCATATGGCGGCCCTCCAAATCGGAACATCACGGTGGCCTTCCGCTTCAGCTCCTTGTTTTCTGCCCTTAGCACGCTTATCTCTGCTCGCGCATCCTTATACATGCGTTGGAGCAGAGCCAGCTGGGAGTTTAACTGCTGCACCTCATTTGCCCTACTCTGCAGCCGGTTCGACAAGTTTGTAACCGCAGTCATGGTTTCCACACATGACTTTAATGTATACTGATTGGCTTCCACATCCGACTGCACTGCCATTCTTTGCTCCACAGACCGCATCGGAAAGTTCAGCGGAGTAAACTCCGGGGCACTCGGTTGAGGTTCCAGTGCCACCGCTCCAGTTCTCTCTCTTGTTGACTCGTTGAGGTCGGGAAAGAGGGTGAGCAGTCCACGGGAAGACGAGGCCATTTTCTGGGCAACAAAGTGTTACAGACTATCTCTCTCAGCACAAGGAACTCTCTTTCTCAGCAACACGAAGGATTTTTTTCAGAGGTTTCTCTCAGTTTTTTCTCTGCCTCAGCCTCTGCCTTCGTCTTGGTTATATAGCCAAGGCAGCCACGCGTATCATGCGCCGCTCGGCGCCAGACGACAAACGGGCACGCCAACCAAGGCACTCACGTGCCTCGCCATCATGTCCGGCACACCTTTTGATGAATTGGGCACGCCTTTTGATGGCACGCCTTTTTGACAAAATTGGGCACACCTTTTGAGGGTGCGACTTTTTAAGGGTCCGACAAGACTCTATAAACTGTCCCGACATAGATTCCTGTTAGTTTCTACATGGGTCCGACAAGACTCTGTAAACTGTCCCGACATTGATTCCGGTTAGCTCCTTTAAGGGTCCGACAAGACTCTGTAAACTGTCCCGACATTGATTCCGGTTAGCTCCTTTATGGGTCCGACAAGACTCTGTAAACTGTCCCGACATAGATTCCGGTTAGTTTCTACAAGGGTCCGACAAGACTCTGTAAACTGTCCCGACATTGATTCCGGTTAGTTTCTACAAGGGTCCAGCAAGACTCCGTAAACTGTCACAACAACTGTCACAACATTGTCTGCTACAACGGTCCAACATGACCCCATAAACTGTCTTCTACAATGGTCCGACATGACCCCATAAACTGTCTTCTACATCGGTCTGACACCACCATACAGTGTCCTCTACAACGTTATGACACCACCATACAGTGTCTTCACCAATGGTCTGATACGACCATACAGTGTCTCCTATCCTCTTTTATTATTATGTATTTTCTTGTTTTGTTACTCTCTCCAAACTCAAGTTGGTTAGTTTCTATCCTCCTTGAGTTTGCGGGGGGCTGTTAGAATTTACCATCACCTACCACCACTACCACCTCACCTACTCCACTAAACCTAACCCACTACACCACTATCACCATCCACTACACACCATCCACTACACCTACATCTATATAAGGAACCATTTATAATAGACAGAATATCAATGTACATCAATCAATAATAAGATCATCAGATACATTTATTCTCTCTGTATTTTTCTCTTTATACATTGATTTACTACAGCAACAAATTCCAAGCAATGAATGGCCATATTTAGTAATGTTGACTAAACAATGGCTACTAGTCAAGTAAACCTCTGCATAATATATCAAAAATCAAGGGACAAACATTACTAAGCAAATTCATGATGGGAAGTAAAAAGGGGATCATTTGAGTATACCAAGGTTTTCAAGAGATTTGTCATATCTTGTTTAATCTCTCATTTAGATCTATTAACGTCAATAATTAGTATCTGTACTACTATTCATCTCAACAAAAACCAAATTTATAAGGCTTCTTATATAATCATTCAGCAAAATAAATCAAAATTCTATGCCAATTTCATATACTCTGCAGAAACCTTATTAAAGTTCACTATAAATTATTCAATGGTCAACTAGCTTTAAAGTGATATCATTGAGAGATAGGGGAACAAGTAACTAAAATAAAAGATAAAAGATACTTGCTGGTGTTTTGGATATTCCTGAACTCAGTTAACTCCTACCGGTAATAATATACTCGTAATTGTCAAGGAGGGGGGAAAATTGAACATGAACATACCTCAGGACTATGCCTTTTCGATTGATATGATGAGATAGCCCTAGACGAAATGCTTGTATCTGTAAATTGACAAGATAGAAAGACAATGAATATACATAGATACTAGAGATTAAGTTTAAATCATTCAAGTTCTATCATGGCTGCAGAGAAGAATTCAGTCACCTCGGTCTGCACCACTTTGAAAGCCTAGCAGTTGCTGTTCTTGCATTGTCTCAAACAAAAGCTCCAAAAACTAAACCAGCAAGAATTGATATATCAGCTTTGATGAAGTTTTGCTTGTTGCATGCTACTTCAGCTCCCACATGTCAAGGTACATTGCCTTAAGGAAAATTGATCAAAGCATTATAACATCAATTTGCTTGATGAATCTATCATGCATGTTGCCAGTCAACTGTCAGCCCTACTGCGAAGATATAACTTCTTGGCATGAACAATCTCCCAAGTTCCACATCAAATGATTAATATGGACATAAAGATGTCTATGCTGTCATCACTAAATAATCCACATTTGGTAATGATCTAAGGCTGATGCATCATGTTGCCTGCTTGATTCTTACCCAAAAAAAGGGATTAGAAATTAAATAATTGGCCTCTCATTCTGATGCATTTGCTCAACAAGTTTTAGAACCTCAAGGAATTCGTAGGGTTCATCTTCCTTCACTAAGAACTCAATATAGGGTGATACTGCAGCTTTCTCATCAACATCAGCATATCTTAAGAGATCAGAGACCAGTTTTTCGGCTTCTTGAACCTTCCCTTCTTTGCGAAGGCCAAGTATCACTGAACAGTACGATGAAATAGATGGAATAAAACCGTTATTGAAAATTAGTTTTATGAACTCAAGACAATAATCAAAGTTCTTCTCCTTGCAGAAGTGCTGAATGATCAAAGAAGAGACAGCTTTGTCAGGAAAGAAACCACATTTCACCATATCTTGGACAAGATGACCTGCTTCTGACATTCTTCCAACTTTGCACAAACCCATAACTAACAAATTATACAAATCCACTGTGGAACCAACACATTCCTTGATCTTATCTAGAAGTTCAAAAGCATTGTCAACATCCATTTCTCTGAAAACATGATTGGAAACATAATCATCATCATTCTCCATTATAAGCGAGGAATTAGCACCTAAACCACCTAAAGAACTTATGGCTCCTTCATTTGTTGCTTTGCCTGACATGACAAACCCCATAAGCAGTGCATAGTAGATATGACTGTTTGGTTGACTACCACTTTTAACCATGGCCCTCACAATCTTAAAGGCACAATCCAACCTACCAGCTTTAACATGTGCTTTTACCAATATAGCATATGTAATGTGGTTTGGAGACAATCCTAAAAGAGACATCTTGAAGAGAAGAGCCCCTGCTTCATCTACTCTCCCTTGTTGGCAAAGGCCATAGATGACAACAGTGTAAGTGTAAACGTTTGGGAGACAACCAACTTGTTTCATAAGTGTTAAGATGTTTAAAGAATGCCTAGTACTACCTGCTCGGCAAAGTCCATCAATTAATATTGTGTAAGTCACTACAGAAGGAGCCAAACCATACTTTACCATCTTCCCCAACATTGCATTTGTTTCGTTCACCCTAATTTGTTTGCTGAGAACATGAAGGAATAAGTTGAAAATATGCGGGCTCATCAAACGCCTACGGTCAACCATTCTCTCAAAAAGCATAAATGCAGTTCCAGCTTCACCATTCCTGCAATACCCATCAATAAGAGCAGTCAATGTTACTTCATCAGGTGATATTCCCTTCTTCATCATCAAACCTAAGACCCCATTTGCTTGTTCTGGTCTCCCTTGTTTGCAAAGCCCATCAATTAATGTGGTATAAGTAAGACAATCAGGTTCAATGCCAAGTGTGTCCATTGAATTCATTATGTTGAATGCCATACTAAGTTGCCCTTCCCTGCAGAACCCATCAATCAGAACGTTGTAGGATACTCTGCTGGGCAATAGGCCATTATCAACAACCCTTCTCAATAGCAACATCGCTTTGAAAGGTTTATTTACTCTACACAGCCCTTCCATTAGCTCATTGTAGGTGCGGATATTAGGCTTGCAATTTCTCCTTTCCATCGAACTAAGTAGCTCAAAAGCGGAGACAACCCTCCCATCCTTGCAATAACCATTGATCAATGCATTGTAAGTTACCGTGCCAGGAAACAACCCATCTTTTAACATCTTTCTGAACATCCCATTAGCTTCCTCAATCTTTCCTTCGCCACACAACCTGTCTATCAATACAGTGTAAGTGTGATCATTTGGTTTACATCCCTTCATAGCCATCTCATCAAGCAAGCATAATGCCTTGTCAGTCAATCCTATGTCACAAAGGGCTTTGATGAGGACCGTGTATGTACGTGTACTTGGTTGGCAACCCTTTTTACTCATTTCTTCCTTCAATCGAAATGCTTCATCAATCCCACCGGTTTCACATAGACCGTGAATCAGTATCGAGTATGTAACACTATTGGGGTTACAGCCATCTTCTTCAGACATTATATCAAACACCCGGAAGGCCTCCACCAGATCACCTTTCCTGCAACTACCCAACACCAAAGAGGTATAAATATGAACATCCAAATCAAATCCAACTCTCAAAACTCTTGATAAAACCATCTCAGCTCCTTGAACAAATGCGTTCTTGCACAGGGCATTAATTATAGACTTGTAATCAACAACCCCAAGAACAAACCCATCATCTACCATTCTTCGACACACCGAAAATGCCGAAGAACCCATACTCAACTTAGCTAAACACATCAAAAGAGAGCTATAACAAGGGTAATTAAGCCTAAACCCAATCTCCCGCATGTTCTCAATCGCATCCATTAACTTCATAATCTCATCCTCGCCATTACTACACTCTCTGATCAGAAAAATCATAGCTTTATGTGAAATCACAAATAAACCACGACATACCATTAACTTCAATAGATAAATTCTACTATCTAAATCATAGCAATGCGTTGATTGCTTGCATACCCATCTAAAAAACCGAATCCCAAGCTCGATGTTGTGACTGTACTGTGCAATAACATTGGAAGCTGCGTGTGGAGGAATGTGAGAAACCAGTAATTTTAGGGGATTGCTTTGTTCCCAATTGGGTTGGTTTATCAAAGGCGATATGCGAGAAATGGTATCGTCTACGGATGCTGATGATACCGTTTGGTTGGGTGGAAAAGGAAGAGAAAATGATGAGAGCATGGAAACAGACTGTTTCAGTACATGAGAAGGCTTGAGTCGTAACTTCAGAAGTTTGTTCGTAGGAATCAACATGCAGAGCAGACTCGTATATATGTATATACACGCAGATATATATTTGGAAGAGAGCGAGAGAGAGAGAGAGAGAGAGAGAAATTAGGAGATTGCAGCGTTGTAAGATGTAAGAACCTTAAAACGTTTACAAATCAATTTTTTACACATTAAATCCATCTAAAACAAAGCACAAAATTACATAAAATTTTAAACATATTGTAACGTGAATTTATGGCAAAATTATATTTTTTTATGATATGCATGATATTTTTTCTTAGTAGTAAAATTTTAATATTAAATAATAAATAAAAAAAACAAATAATATATCATATTATTATTTTTCAAAATTTTGGTAATCATAAATTCTCATATTATTTTGGGTGCAATTTTTATACAAAAATTCTGTTTACGTCATATTTATCAAAAATTTGATGAACATATAATATTTACTTGACAATGAGAGTAAAACATTATTGGATAGTTGAAATCATCATTTAGTTTGAAAGTATACAATACAACCTCAAGTTTTATGCCCTAAATAAGTCGAGTCGGACCAAATGAGGCTTGAGTTAGGTCTGAGCCGAGACCTAGCCTAGCCTTAAGGTTTGATGTAACAACTTAGATTTTTAATTATTTTATAGAATTTATATTAATATTATTTAATCTCAGTTCGGAAAATATATAATTTATTATATATTATTATGTGTAATTTTTGTAAAATGATATAATTATTAAAAGTTTAGGAGTTAAAATATAAATAATAATAATATAGATAATATAAATAATAAAAAGAATAATAGGTGTGGTAGTAAAATAAATAATTAATATTTGTTAATATATGATAAAATGTAATTTAATTAAGAATTATTTTATTTATATAATTATATTAAAAAGTTAAGTTAAAAGATAATTATTTTAAAAATCTATTAAGGATAAGATTAAGTTTATATAATTACGAATTACATCTGAGGGAAAGGGACGCGTAAGCCACGCGTTGGCTGATCAATGGCCTGACCTCCCTATAAATAGGGAGTAGGCGTTTCACGGGGATGGAAGAAAAGGAAAAGAAAGAGGAAAGAAAAAGAAAGAAGAAAGAAAAGAAAGGAAAGAAAGAAAAAGAAGGGAGAAATAGTGGAAGGTGAAAGGGTCTTTAATAGTGAAAAGAAAAAGTGAGGTATTAAAGTTAAGGTGAGTTATATTATATTTTGAGTCACTAAAATATATTTTACGCATGTTTTAATTTACTAAAATCTGTTTTATACAAATTATGTTTTTAATAAAAATTATGTTTTATAAAGGTTTCAGTTACGTGATTTATCTTCTGAACCCTATTTGCTTAAAAGGAAATCCATGGATATGTTTGTTTATATTTTAAAGAATATTTGATTATGACCTTATAAACAATTATATTTTGTAAGTATCACGACGGGAGTCTCACGCCTTGGGGGACTTAAATAACTATTGGCCTCTATTTGATCACTTTGTGGTCCTCTGTTTGTCATGGATCCATTGACCTCTGTTCTGTGCGGAGCAAAGTGCTACACTATTGTGGGAGCCACCTCTAGAATCCGTACGAGCCACCTCTTGAATCCGTACCTCTGTTCTGTGCGGACCAAAGTGCTGTGCGAAGCTAAGTGCAACACTATTGTGGGAGCCACCTCTAGAATCCATACGAGCCACCTCTTGAATTCGTACATCTGTTCTAACTGTCACTTCTGTGACCTCTGCTCTGTTCTGTTCTGTTCTGTACCGTAGTTATGGTGATATATTTACATAACATCTGTATTTCAGTTTCTAGTACTTAAATGACTTATTTATCAACTGAGTAATGTACATGTTTTGGCTACATAACTATCCATGGTTATTTCGTGCCCTTATACTCTTAGTATAATATTTCTCACTCTGCCACATGCTTATAGTTGTTTACCAATTTTCAGGAAACATGCAATTCTAAAATAGCATATGGAAAGTCTTAGATGCGAGGCTGCGGAATAGACATACATAACACTTTTTTATATGTAAATATCGGCCTTTTTGGTCAATACTTTTTGTAATAAAAATAGAAACTTCAATGATTATTTTGGTACCCTTACTGAAATATTTCTTCCGTTTGCATTTTTTTATTTGTTTAAGAATTGGCCGTAGGTAACTTTAGTTACTGGCCATCACGATGCTTAACCCTTCTTAACCCTATTTGCTTAAAAGGAAATCCATGGATATATCTGTTTATATTTTAAAAAATATTTGACTATAACCTTATAAACAATTATGTTTTGTAAGTACCACCACGGGAGTCCTACGCCTTGGGGGACTTAAATAACCATTGGCCTTTGTTTGGTTACTGTGTGACCCTCTGATCCACTGACTTCTGTTTTGTACGGACCAAAGTGCTGTGCAGAACTAAGTGCTACACTATTGTGGGAGCCACCTCTAGAATTCGTACGAGCCACCTCTTGAATCCGTACCTCTGTTCTGTGCGGACCAAAGTGCTGTGCGGAACTAAGTGCTACACTATTGTGGGAGCCACCTCTAGAATCCGTATGAGCCACCTCTTGAATCCGTACCTCTGTTCTGGCTGTCACTTCTGTGACCTCTGTTCTGTTCTGTTTTGTTATGTACCATGGTTATGGCTATTTACTTACATAATCTATGTATTTCAGTTCTACTACTTAAATGAGCAATTTCTGCTACTCAAAGGATTTATTTATGTAAATGTTGGCCTAATTAACTATCTATGGTTATTTCGTGTCCCTTATACTATTGGTATAATATTTCTCACTCTGCCATGTGCTTATACTTGTTTACCAATTTTCAGGAAACATGCAATTTTGAAATAGTTTCTGGAAAGTCTTAGATGCGAGGCTGCGGAATAGACATACATAACACTTTTTTATATGTAAATATCGGCTTTTTTAGTCAATACTTTTTGTAATAAAAATAGAAGCTCCAATGATTATTTTGGTACCCTTACTGAAATATTTCTTCCACTTGCGTTTATTTATTTGTTTAAGAATTGGCCGTAGGTAACTTCAATTACTGGCCATCACGATGCTTAACCCTTGGGTACGGGGAGCGGGTCATGACAAATGGTATCAGAGCAATGGTTTAAAAAAAAAAAAAAAAAAAAAATCATCATTGGAGCATAGGACACATGCACATTTAAGAAGTGGGATAACGGGTAATTAGTACCGAATTATTATATTTTGTTTGTCGATTTAATTATATTATAATTTTATATGATTATAGATAAGAATTTTTTTTTTTTAGTATGCCTAATTTGTGAAGGATATTAGATATAATTTATATTTGTTCTAATAAAAGAAGAACAAGAAAAGAGGGATGTCGGACTCAAGCACTCACCAAAATTATAATATAATTAAATACATATAATTTTCAGTTCAGTATTCAAAAAAAAAAATTTATTTCAACTTTTTAAAAGTAGGCATAGATTTTTAATTATTCTGTAGAATTTACACTAATATTATTTAATCTCAGTTCGGAAAATATATAATTTATTATATATTATTATGTGTAATTTTTGTAAAATGATATAATTATTAAAAGTTTAGGAGTCAAAATATAAATAATAATAATATAGATAATATAAATAATAAAAAGAATAATGAGTGTGATAGTAAAATAAATAATTAATATCTGTTAGTATACGATAAAGTGTAATTTAATTAAGAATTATTTTATTTATATAATTATATTAAAAAATTGGGTTATAAGGTAATTATTTTAAGTGTAATTTAATTAAGAATTATTTTATTTATATAATTATATTAAAAAATTAAGTTATAAGATAATTATTTTAAATATCTATTAAGGATAAGATTAAATCTATATAATTATGAATTATATCTAAGCGTAAGCCACGCGTTGGTCAATGGCCTGACCTCCCAATAAATAGGGAGTAGGCGTTTCACTGGGATAGAAGAAAAGCAAAAGAAAGAGGAAAGAAGAAAGAAAAGAAAGGAAAGAGAGAAAAAGAAGGAAGAAATAGTGAAAGGTGAAAGAATCTTTGATAGGGGAAAGGAGGAGTGAGGTATTAAAGTTAAGGTGAGTTTTATTATATCTTGAATTATTAAAATATATTTTACGTATATTTTGACTTATCAAAATTTGTTTTATACAAGTTATGTTTTTAATAAAAGTTATGTTTTATAAAGGTTTCAGTTACGTGATTTTATTTTTTAACCCTATTTGCTTAAAAGGAAATCCGTGGATATGTCTGTTTATATTTTAAAAAATATTTGACTATAACCTTATAAACAATTATATTTTGTAAGTACCACCACACGAGTCCCACGCCTTGGGGGACTTAAATAACCATTGGCCTCTGTTTGGTTACTTTGTGGCCCTCTGATCCACTGACCTCTGTTTTGTGCGGACCAAAGTGCTGTGCCGAACTAAGTGCTACACTATTGTGGGAGCCACCTCTAGAATCCGTACGAGCCACCTCTTGAATCCGTACTTCTGTTCTGTGCGGACCAAAGTGCTGTGCGGAACTAAGTGCTACACTATTGTGGGAGCCACCTCTAGAATCCGTACGAGCCACCTCTTGAATCCGTACATCTGTTCTGACTGTCACTTCTGTGACCTCTGTTCTGTTTTGTACCGTGGTTATGGCTATTTACTTACATAATCTATATATTTCAGTTCTGCTACTTAAATGAGCAATTTCTGCTACTTAAATGATTTATTTATGTAAATGTTTTGGCCTAATTAACTATCTATGGTTATTTCGTGTCCCTTATACTATTGGTATAATATTTCTCACTCTGCCATGTGCTTATAGTTGTTTACCAATTTTCAGGAAACATGCAAATTCTGAAATAGCTTCTGGAAAGTCTTAGATGCGAGGCTGCGGAATAGACATACATAGCACTTTTTTATATGTAAATATCGGCCTTTTTGGTCAATACTTTTTGTAATAAAAATAGAAGCTCCAATGATTATTTTGGTACTCTTACTGAAATATTTCTTCCGCTTGCGTTTATTTATTTGTTTAAGAATTGGCCGTAGGTAACTTCAGTTACTGGCCATCACGATACTTAACCCTTGGATACGGGGAACGAGTCGTGACATTTGAAACTTGGCTTCCTTGTCATTTTGGTCGGTGGCCTTGATAAAAAATATGAAATTTGAAAGGAAAAAAAAAAAACTAAAAAAATATAGAGTTAAATCTCAATCCATTGACTAAGGGGTCTTTTGGGAAGCAAGTAAAAAGTCAATTTTTAGTTTTTTACTTATTTTGAGTCGCATTATCTCACATTTTTTATCCATAAAAAGACAAAATACACTAAAAAAAGTCAAAAAACTAGTTTTTTACTAATTTATCAAAACACCACTAAATTGGCCCTCAAAACCCGTCCATTGGTATATGAGAGGCAATTCTTGAGCCCGGCGACTTAATGTCCCAAATCACATAAACAAGGTTTTAAATATAACTCAGGTTTGGATAAGATGTTTTATTTTTAATAAATAAAACCAAAAATCCATATTAAAACCACCAATTAACAACCAACATGACCAAACACCAAGGCATCCGAATACTATTATTTACAACATCATCATGATGTCTGCTGCTGAATGTGCAGCAACACAAGATACAAATTTTGCAGAAGTAGCACACTTCATCAAATACCTTAATTAACTTAATTCACTGCACATTATTCATGTATCATGGATTAAATTTATAACCCTCTACTTTTATAATTAGATTACACAGACACACACCACAAAAAAAAAAAAAAAAAACCCTACCTTAAGTAATTCCATATTTATATCATTATTTCATACAATTTACAATCTTATTTTTCTAAAACAAAATGATCATATGCGCACCAATCACGTGTACTTGTCACTTCTAGTATTATGATAGTTCAAGGCTCCACTATGATTTTCCCTTCAGCATCACCATCCATGATCTTAGCCCAAGCATCTTGAGCCTTACTCAGAGGATATTTGAGTCTATTACTGTCTTAAGCTTCCCGTCTATCACTGTCTTAGCATGATGTTAACTTCTCCTCATGAAACAAGTTGTAATCATGTAAAGCTTTTAAACTACAAGTTTGCCTATGCGGTTTGACCAATGGTGAAGAGACACATAGTAAATATAGTAAATAGAAAGGTGAACACAATATGGCATAAATGACACTTACAGCATGAATAAGCATGGTTACAACTTTGTCGCCATCTTTAAAATTCTCGAATCCAGATCCAACCTCCACTACTTCTCCAGCTACATATAACGCTGTTCCAACCATCGGAGGAAAAAAACAATTCAGCCAATAAAGTAACCTTCAATTCTTCTAAGGTTTACGTAATAAATGCCTTAGGGCTATAGTTTAAAAAAAAAACAACACATTAGCATGAGACTTGAGGTATCAAGTTAATTAATTTGCAAGAAAACTCCCTTCAGATATAAGACATGTACTGGCCAACAAAACACCATTCAGTCAGGGGAAAAGGAAGTCTTCAATTCCATATAGAATTAAAAGAATCCTAAATGATTCACATGTGACATGGTCACATGGACACTAACAAAAGGGCAAACTTACAGATTATTTGTGAACAACTGAATTTGTAACAATTCTGTAAGTGTTGTTACAATTCTGTAAGTGTTGTTATTGCATTCCAGTTACCAACTCCATTGCTTTTCCCCATTCCTTTCATTCCAGAAATTTTCCCCAATAGTGGTGATGCCAAGAGGACAAGCATGTGGTGAGTCTGGTGACCATATCATAGATAGATAAAAATCAAATGGAACACTCATATTCTGAGAAAAAATCTGTTATAATAGTTAATAGAGCTGGTTTGAGTGCTGGCTTGAAAATACTGCAAAGATCAATTTAAACTCTCCTCCATACTTAGGAACATTATGTCAATTTAACCGGGAGATATAACTACACTTAACAATCAAGGGCATACAAATGTTTCTCGCTACAACATATAAGACTTTTGACGACCAATTATTTTGGTCCCTAAAACTATTATTTTAGTCTCTAAATAGTTTTGGTGACAAAATTAATTCCGTCACTAAAACAGTTACTAAAAGTGCACCTAGGAAGTCTTTAGCGACAAATTTTTGAAAATGTCACTAAAAATGACAATTAGCGACCAATTTTATATTGTCACAAAATGTTTAATTTTACAAGACTAAACATTTGGTCACTAATATTTCGTCATAAAATGTCCCAATTTGGTCGCAAAAAACAAAATAATGACATTTTTAACGACAATGATATTTGGTTGCCACTTTTGGCGATCAAAATATTGGTCGCCAAAAGCCCCATTTTTGGTCGCCGAAACAAATTAGTGACTAATATTTTTTGTCGCCAAAGTCGTCGCCTATAGCCTGTCGGTGATAGTATTGGCGACTAAACTATTTTTGGTCGCTGAAAGTGAACGTTTTGGCTACTAAACTCTGGTTAGTCGCCAAAAGTGAACATTCGGCTACCAAACTCTGAGTAGTCGGGAAAGGTATATTTTGGCGACTAAATATTTAGTCGCCAAAAGTGTTCAAATAAAATAAATTAAATTTTCAGCGACTAAAACTTTTTGTCGGGAATAAGTTTTAGTCACAACATTACTACATTTAGGGACTAAAGAATTTAGTCGCCAAAAATATTATTTTTCATTTTATTAAACTTTTGGCTACTAACCATTTAGTCACTAAAAGTTCTACCTTAGGCGTGGTGACTTTTGCCGACTAAAACTGTTCGTAGCCAAAAACCTGTTAAGATTCATTTCTTTACTTTTTGCCACCAAAAGTTTTAGTCGCCAAATGATACCCTTTTTTCCGTGACTAAAAAATTTAGTAGCCAATAGTTTATTTCTCTCATTCTCAAATTTTTTAGCTACTAATTACTTGGTGGCAAAAACGTTTTGGGTTATGTTTTTGCTACTAAATTATTGGTAGCCAAAACTTTTGATTACCTATTTGGCTACCAAAACATTTGGTGGCCAAATACTTTTCTGTTTTTTTTTTTAAAAAAAAAAAAAATTGTAAACAACCTGTATTCATTTATATTACATGTACCTTGTATAAACAATATAATCCATCAACACTAAAATATATTATCAACCATTAAAGCATTCAACATAATACATGAATAACCATGATTTAAATCCATACATAATACATGAATAACCAACATCAATAATTTAAATTACAACCTGTACCCTGTATAAACAATATAATCCATCAACACTAAAATATATTAGGGTCAATAATCCATACATAATCCATACAAATTCCATACACTCCAAGTCTAATCCAACGTCAATAATTTAAATCCATACATATACATGAATAACCAAATTAATTTGTTCGAACCACTATATATACAAATAGAGGTATAAAAACAATGCCCTCCCGTAATTGTCAAAAAATTATATATCCACATTTGTATGTCCAAAATCATCTGAAAAAAAAATAAAATTCATTAGTTGGGTGCCTATAAAATGTTAAGAAGGCTTAAAAGCTTTCCCTGTTAATGACATAGATATTCTTACATATAACACTTCTATGTTGAGATATCAGTTCCACAAATTAACTCTACATTTTAGTTAAAATAAGGAGAGAGAAACAATTTATAAAATTAAATGTCTCAGAGAAACAATAGAAAAATAATGATATTCACACAACACTTTTAGAAAAGGGCCACCACATATGTGACCACACTCAAATGTCTACCAACTTCCTTTATTAAATAATCAAATATAGGATATATTATGGCAGAATGATCTATAATCACCGAGAGCTTCAAATTCTTACCATAACACAACACAATAATCTGCTACCCTCTCAATCAAGAAAGCAAAAGGATTTAATTACTTATGACAAATAGATTTTACGTGGAGCCTTCTATAAACATATTCATTACCTTCCCACTTCTCAACTTCAAGCACTTAAAGCAAACCAGGCTCAACAACCGCTTTAGTTCGCTCACATGGGAAGGATGATAAACTGGAATTGGTAATTCTATATACCCAAAGTGACCTGAAAGGTAAAAAAATGAACAAAACTTTAGCAATACTTCAATGTGTCCAGCGGTCATGACCATTCAAACTTCTCAGTGTAATCAGAAAATAAAAAGGATTAAAACATGAAAAATACCTTCGCATGTCCCCGGTTCCGCAGCACCGCATGATTCACATCGAACAACTCTTTCCCAACAAAACAAAATCTCATAAGTTATTGGCAAAAGTGGCACCAAACATTCTAACACAAATTTTCTAAAAAAACAAAGAATGCTCTAAGGTTGAGAATTTAACTAGATAAAAAAAAAAAAAACATTCTCACTTTGTGAATTAGAAACAGAATCATTATACTATATTTTGAATCAAAAATTTAGTAGCAGTCAAGGATTCTTCAAATTTTATAATTTTGCATGATTTATGTGTTTTTATGTATTTTGAGTATTTGAACTCAAATTATAGTAAATAATACATTTTAATTATTTTTTTTTATATTTTGTATAAAATAAATACTAACAAAAACAAAAACAAAAACATAATTTGTTCCCAAGAAAGTGAGGCGACGGTGGTGGTGGCGGTGGCGGTGACGGTGGCAGTGATGGACAATAGAAGACACTTTGTGCCCAAAAGCCACAACAAGCCAAAAAAAATAAAAATAAAAAACTCTTCACCCCCATCCACCCATCCATCCTTTATCGCTCACCTCACTTTTTCAAATTTTAAATTTTAAAACACATACTCACTCTCTCTCTCTCTCTCCCCCTCAAAACACGCTTTTCTACCCCAAGAAGAAGAGGCCAAATCTATAAAGGCCAATAAAATAAAATAAAATAAAATAAAACAAAATAAAGAATTCTTACGAATGGTTCAGTTTAATTTATAGCAAATTTTTTATGTTAAATTTTGGATACTAAAACTTATAACATTATAATTTAGATTTATGCAGGTAAGTCTTATTTAATTATGTGGTCCTTTTTAATTATATAAGTGGTGGGAATTATCGTAAGTCCATCTAAAATATTATGTACCTTAATCTCAATTGATTAAATTATGTTCCATCCGTAATCATCTAATATTGTTATTAAACTCAATTGATTAAATTATTAAATTTCATTCATTTTAAACTCAAATGATTAAATTATTTTTCATCCATAATTACCTAATATTGTAATTATGAAAGGTTTACAAATATTTATAGTGTGTATCACCAAACAAAATGTATGTTTATAATGAGAATATCTACACAGAACTCTCAATTAAAAATAACAACCCCGCCTAACCTTAATACAAATTAAGAAATAAACATATAAAATTTATAGTATTCACCAATAAAAAAAAAAAACAGTCATCTATTTTACTTCACCAATAAAATAGTCAAATAAAAATAAATAAATGAATAACATATAAGAGAAATATTGTTATGCAATTATAAGAAAAAAGCCTTGCCTACTACAAATGTGGATCAACCAACTCACAATTCGTAATAAAAGCATCAAAATCTCTCATACGCCTTGAGACTCCATCCCCATTCAACTTTTTTGAAGCAAATCCATTAACGTTAAAATCACCTCCCACAACAATTTGGCGAACACAACCCAAACAAACCAATTAACTCCAACAAACGACCATCTAAACCTAGGACTTAGGACCATAAACCCCCATAAGCTAAGCCACTCATCGTTGTCATCAAAATCTCTAAACCTTATAGACAAAAAACACCCTAAATACTACTTGTAGCTTACCGACCAAAATCCCCGAAGGATCTACTACTGAAAGATAAGGCCTCCTAACTCCTATTCCAAGTCCCCCAAATGCTCCTAAAAAAATTTCAATTTTACTTTCTAGAAAGATTACAATATCTGGATTATTCTTGATCAAAGTATCTTTCACTGCACTTCTCCTACTCCTAGACCCAATGCCATGAAAATTCCAACTTGTTATCTCCATTTATAACTTATCCTACCTATGACCTCTTTTGCTCAACCATCATAATTAATCCTAGAAACCAAATTCCTCAACTATCATTTAGACCAATTTTTGAATTTTATAGAGGTTTCAGAATAGGTTGTTTTTGTATTGAGGGTACAGGTTTTTATCTTTGCATACGGATTGTGCATGTGCCTTCTGTAATAAATATGAAATTTTTATAAAACACCAAATACACAATCAAAGTTACTACTTACCTACCCAAAGCAATGAAAATCCTAATAACAACAAAGCCAAAGACAATCCATCCGAAATTCAAAGCAAAACATAACACAATCATATACTTCCATGAGAAATGCTAAAGACCCAAAATTGAGACTCACAATGATGTAGAAAGGGAGTTGGGACCTATATGGTTGAGTGTGTGACAAATCAAAAGTTGACACTTATTATGCCCCTGGGTCAAATTAAGGCAGCTTTTTAGGGGTCTCAAACATTTTCATAGTTGCATAGAACACCCAAATCAAATACAAACACATACATAAATAACTTCAAATTTTAGAAATTAAAGCCCCAATGTCACAGTCATGCTAACAATCAGCAATCCTAAACTCTATACAAAGCATAACTCAGATTCCACAAAATCCAATAATGAACACCCATCTACTTTATTTGGTACACACACAAAACAAACCCCCAAAAAAACAAAAATTCAAAATCATATACGCATCTGCATCGATTGCAGATGCAAAAATAAAAAACATAGTAAAGAAAGAGAGAGAAACTTACAGCGGGAAAACGGGTATCGAGCTGCTTCTTCATGGTGTCAGTTTTGGGCCATTTGATATTATATAAATATACAAATTTTAGGGGAAAAAAACAAAAACATAAAAATAGATTAAAATAGGAAGAAAGGGCAAAGAAAATCTAAGCGAAATCGAAGCGTAGTTCAAACCCCATGCAGTTTTTGGGCGGGAAAAAACAAAGAGTCTGTAGAAGATTCTCTGAGGCGGCAGTGGTGAAATCATCGGTTGAGAGTGTTTGTGGTGAAATCATCGGCAGAGGAGTGGTGGATCTAGATCTAGAAGCGACGGCACCGAAACAACGGCACCATCGAGTGGTGAACACGGAAGAGAGCGGCAGATGCGGACTACGGTGCTGCTGCAGAAGAGGGGCGTGGTTGATGTGGTTGGCAGTGGTTCTGGTAATGGTAGTGCGACGGCGGCATTAGGGTAGGTTTGGCGGCATCGAGAGTGAGAACCCTAAAGAGAGATGAGACAGACAGAGAGAGAGTGTGTGTGAACACAACAACACCCATCTCTTTCTTTCTCTGTACTACAACACATTGACAGAGATCCACCAACGTGAGAGAGAACGTGGAGAGATAGAGTTCTAAGAGACGTGTTTGGCAGACGTGGGCGAGAGAGAGGGTAGAGAGTGTTTGGGCGGGAAAAAATTTAATCTGGACCCTTAGATATTGATTAGGAATCATCCCAACCATTCAAATGAAATGTATCTCTTATACATTTTAACATATTTTCAAAAACCTTCCCCCTTATTATATATATAATAAGAAAGAAAATTAAAAAAAAAGAAGGAAAATTTTTTTAAAAAAAAATTATGAGCCAACTCAACCCGTGTTTTTTTTTTTTTTGGGACTCCTGCATGACTAACTAGGCACTAATCAATTTTTTAGAATTTTAGAACATGCAATATGTATATTTTCTCATAGATAAAGACAGATGAAGAAATCATGTGTCAAGTGGATTTAATTAATTTATTATTCAGTTGTAACTAGCAGTCAAAATCATTTTCTCAAGCATATCTTAGCAGTCAAAATCATTAACGTACAACTAAAAAATATATACGTACAGCCCCAGCTTAGGCCTTTAGTTCAATTAGCATTAAATCGCCAATTACTTTTATAAATCCCTCAAATTTAAAAAAAAAATATCTAAATTAAGTGAATCTAAAAAATAATTAAGTGAATCTAAAAAATAAACAAATTTGCTTTAAATATTTAAAAAAGTTGAAAAAATTAATTATTAAAAAATTAAGAAAAATTTTAAAATCTGAAATAATATCAATAAGTCTTACAAATATGTATTATTTACTCATAAGTCATGATGAGTGAATTTTTTTTACACACTTAGCCCTCGCAAAAAGTGTGAATTTTTTTTACACACTTAGCCCTCGCGAAAGAGATTAGTGGTGAAGTTGTGGTAGTGGTAGTGTAAATGGAGTGGCAGGGGTGAAAGAGAGGTAATGGTAGTAGTAGTGGTAGTGGTGGTAGTGGAGTGGTGGTGATGATAGTAGTAATAGTAGTTGTAGAGGTGAAGTGGCGATAGTGGAAGTAGTGGTGGAGGTGGAATGGCATTTGTAGTAGTGGTGAAGGTGGTACTGGAGATGGATGGTGAGAGACAGAAATGAGTGAGAGATAGATAGGGGAGAGAGAGAGAGAGAGAGAGAGAGAGAGAGAGAGAGCAACGCAAACACAGTGGGAGAGACAGAGAGAGAAATAAAGAGATAGAGAGTGAGAGTGAGAGACAGAAAAGAGACATAGAGAGAATAGAGATGGACGAGAGAGACAGAGAGATAGAGAGAAGAGAGATGAGCGAGAGAGACATAAAGAGAAGAGAGATGAACGGGAGAGACAGAAAGAAAGATAGAGAGAAGAGAGATGAACGAGAGAGACAGAGAAAGATGAGAGATGAGCGAGAGAGATAAAGAGAATAGAGATAAGCGAAAGAGATAGAGAGAGAAAAGAGATGAGAGAAGAGATAGATGAGTGAGAGAGAGAGACAGATAGACAGACAGACAGAAAGAGAAGAGTGATGAGTGAGAGAGAGAAAGAGAAGAGAGAAAGAAAGATGAAAAAATGAATGAAAAGATATAGACAAAAGAGAGAAAGAGAGCGAAAAGAGATAGACGAGAGAGAGACAGAGAGAGATGAGTGAGAGACAGAGAGATGAGCGAGAGAGATAAAGAGAAGACAGACAGAGAGAGAAGAGAGATGAGAGATGAGAGATGAGAGAGATAAAGAGAAGAAAGATGGACGAGAGATACAGAGAGAGAGAGACAGAGACAAAGACAGAGACAGACAGACAGACAAAGAAGAGTGATGAGTGAGAGAGAGAAAGAGAAGAGAAACAAAGACATAGAGAGAAAGAAAGAGACAGACAGACAAAGAAGAGTGATGAGTGAGAAAGAGAGAGACAAGAGAGACAGAGACACATAGAGAAAGAGAGAGACAGACAGACAGAGAAGAGTTATGAGTGAGAGAGAGAAAGAGAAGAGAGACAGAGACAGAGAGATAGAAAGATGAAAAAATTGGTGAAAAGAGAAATGTTCGAAAGAGTAAAACAACGTTGTTTTTATTTTTTTATTTATTTTTTGTAACAGAAAAATACCGTTGTATTTATTTAAACCATTTTATGGCCATATATATATGAAGCTGTCTTAAAGCCACAATATATATATATATATTTTTTGGCAACGATACGTATTACAATCGCAAAAAACTCTTTTTTTTTTTTTTTTTGCGACTGCAGTTGGTACCGTCGCAAATACTCTTTTTTTTTTTGCGACAGCAATTTCTGCCGTCGCAAATACTCTATTTTTTGCGACGAAAGTCACATTTTTTGGCGATGGCAAGTTGTGCCGTCTCAAAAAGTCACTTTTTTTAAGACAGCAAGTTGTGCCATTTTTTGCGACGACAAATGTGCCGTCGCAAAAAGTTTCGTCGCAAAAAGTTCCGTCTCATAAGCCCACTTTTCTTGTACTGAGAGAGTGAGAAAGAGAGAGAGAGAGTCAGAGAGTGAGAGACAGAAAAATGAAATCTGAAATCTGTCCTAATATTTGTCCTAAAATTATAAATTAAAAATATTAAATTATCTTAAATATTTGTCCTAATATTTTTTTTACTGAAAAATATTATAATATATTTTAAAATCAAACAATTCTTATATTCTTGTATTATATATATATATATAAAATAAGAAAGAAAAGAAAGAAAGAAAATTAAAAAAAAAGAAGGAAAATTTTTTTTTAAATTTTTTTTGAGCCAGCTCAACCCGTGTTTTTTTAGTCGCCAATTACTTTTATAAATCCCTCAAATTTAAATTAGAAATGTCTCCCTCCAAATTTAAATTAACAATAGTGTTTGATTATTGTTAACCGTGTATAACGTAAAAATAATTTTAAAAAGTTGAAAAAATTAATTATTAAAAAATTAAGAAAAATTTTAAAATTTGAAATAATATCAATAAGTCTTACAAATCAGATTTATTTACTCATAAGTCATGAGTGAATTTTTTTTACACACTTAGCCCTCGTTTTGATAATGAAATTTTTTTAAAACTTTTTAAATATATGTTTTGTGTCTGTAAAATGTTTATTTCATTAGTACTGGTAATAATATTGAAAAATTTATTAAAATGATAAATAATTGGGATATTTTGTCTTTTATTTGTGAATTTTGATTTATTCTTAATTTATTAGTGTTATTGAAATATGATGATGTAAAAAGTATAAATAGTTTAATTGTACTTTTTAAAAATAATAAATTTATTATTAAAAATTAAATTCATCAGACTGACCTGTAACTATGCCTTTAAATTTTTGCAATGTAAAACTATCGACAAACAGCCAATAACAAGTTGCCCATTTTAGCATACCTTTCGCGTGAGAGCCCAATTATTAAAAGATGTGTTCAACCATCAAATGAAAGCCGACTACTTCTTCCATCTAAAAATAATAATCTATTTTCAGAATTTAATTTTTTTTATAATACAATTATTACATTTTAAAAATATTAATTTTTCAAAATTACCTGTTGATAGTATATTTTTTTAGACATATCAATTGTCATAATTGTACTTTTTGTATTATTAATGGATTTAAAAAAAGGACAAAATAAGAAATTCATATTATTTTAATAATTAATTTTTTTAAAAAATTAATATTTTGAGATAATAAAAAAAAAAAGAAGATATTAATATTTTTGGATGGTGGGTGTACAACCTCTTAATAAAAATAAAAATAAAAATAATTAATTTTCTTATTTTCATTTGGCTACCAAACAATTTAGTAGCCGAAAGTAGGTATACAGCGACTAAAAGAAATTTTGTCGCCGAAACTTGACATTTGGCGACCAAAAGTTTGGTCGGAAAAGATTAAAAATTAATTTTCTTATTTTCATTCGGCTACCAAACAATTTAGTAGCCGAAAGTAGGTATACAGCGACTAAAAGAAATTTTGTCGCCGAAACTTGACATTTGGCGACCAAAAGTTGGGTCGGGAAAGATTAAAAATTAATTTTCTTATTTTCATTCGGCTACCAAACAATTTAGTAGCCGAAAGTAGGTATACAGCGACTAAAAGAAAGTTTGTCGCCGAAACTTGACATTTGGCGACCAAAAGTTTGGTCGGGAAAGATTAAAAATTAATTTTTTTATTTTCTTTCAGCTACCAAACAATTTAGTAGCCGAAAGTAGGTATACAGCGACTAAAAGAAATTTTGTCACCGAAACTTGACATTTGGCGACCAAAAGTTTGGTCGGGAAAGATTAAAAATTAATTTTTTTATTTTCATTCGGCTACCAAACAATTTAGTAGCTAAAGGTACCTCTACGGCTACTAAATTTTTATTTAGTCGCCAATTGTCATATGTTTAGCTACTAAAAATTGTTTTAGTCGCCAATTGTAATATCTTTAGCTACTAAATTTTTTTTAGTAGCCAATAATCAACATTCCCCTACTAAAAAAAATTAGTAGCTAAAAAGTTGACTTTTGCCGACTAATATTAATTTTGGTAGCCAATTTCGTGACTTTTGGTGACTAAATTAGTTTTGGTAGCTAAAAGTGGTCAGCAAAAATGCTTTTTCTTGTAGTGTTGCTAAAAGACATATAACTTTCTCTACAACATATTTTTGTCGCTAAAAATCAAAATTAAAATTTTGTAATCATTTAATCTCATAGCTTAAAATGCACAAAATTAAATGTCATCCAATCATATTAAAAAAAAATTGACATTCACATATCAAACGCACTCTATTCTCAAACCATAATGAGTATATAGAAAGTAAAATTTTACAAAAATTGAAACTGAAAGTTTCCAAATTCAAATCAAAGTAGTAACAGTTTAAATGAAGAATAGCAATAGTTTCTTCAAAGAGAATCTCTAAAAAAACAATTTCTCAACATCAATATCAGGCTTTATATCAGACAGCCTTGGCACAAGAGGCTTCAAGCTGTACTTAGGTGTGACACCCTTTGGACATCCCTGCAATCCAAAATTCAAAAAGAAAAATCAAATAATAAGAATCAACACAACATAACCTCATTAAATAATCAATAGTCATTCATAATCAAATAAGTTACAAATAATGAAAAAACACGTTATCTCAGTGTACTTGGAGTAGTAGTGAGCTATAATAAGAATCAACACAACAAGAGAGTCACCTAGAATCAACACAATAAGGTTATCATAATCTAAGCACGTAACCAATAGGTAGGCTTCTCTATATTGCCAAATACCAAATACACAGCCAGAGCAGCAAGGACATAATCTAGTAGCCACTTGTAACTCAAAAACCCCATGGATGATCTAGTCCTAATCATTTACATTGTTCATTCTTAGTGCTAAAGATTCACAACACATGAGCCTTAGTTGAGTAATCATTAATAGGAAAATACTTATATTTAACATCAGAAAATTCTTACATGTCTAATTTGAGCTTCATTATGGACCCATGCTTGCCTTTTCTGACTAAAGTGTGTCTTGTGATACAAATCAACAAGTCCAAGCTCCTTTCCATCCTTGTCTCGCTGTCAAAACCTTTATAGTTAGTATCCTATGGAGTACATACATCACCAAATAAAAGAAATAAAGAAAGTGCCATGCAGACCCTATGATTTAAAGGTCAGTTGTTTACCTCATCGTATTGCACCTTTCTAAATGCCTTTGAGCCAGTTGTATGGAGGACTTTAAGCTCAAACCGATTTTCCTTGTTTTTCTGACATTTCTCCTGCATGAAGTGTAAAAATATATTCAAAAGAAATCAAGTCCATGTGCCCAAATGCTCAGTAACAACAGCAGCTGTAGCATCATCAGCAGCCCAAGTGTGTGCAAGTGCATTACAAGTGTGTTCAACAATTACCTGGTACGTCTTATCATCCCATAATTGACACAGGTATCGCCTCTTTTTCGATATCTTCATGTGGGTTTGCAAGGGCTGATTCCATCATAGGGAGACTTCTAAAATGTTGGCGTATAGAAAAAACACATCAATGTCTAACATATGAATTTGATGAAAAGAATAAACAACCAACCAAAAAAGAATATAAACTAAAATATTTACACTTGTTGAGACAGCCAACAATGTTCCTTCCTTATTAAACCGAATGCAAGGCGAAGCCTGAGAGGTTTTTTATACAAGGATTATTACTTTACACCAAGACATTCTCCAGAAAGATGGGAAGCAAATCTAAAAGAGATGCAATTTGATTATTACCGGTAATCCACCCTCTGCATCAGTAGTTGTCAAGAGGTTAACATTATCCATGTCCCAAAATTTGATTACAAACTTGTCACCAGCAGCCAAAAATCTGTCTTTTGTTGTATCAAATTGCACAACCCCAACAGACCGCTTCCCAAGACCATGATATGTCCGCTTGACAGCTCCTTCACTTTCATTCCATTCTACAATGTATGATTCTCCTTCCTTGCTAGTCCCACATGAGAACAACCTACAGAGTTTTCAACATGATCAGAAAAGATGCAAATGAAGCACAGATCCTCTTGTGAATTAACAGCCTATCCTATATATACCTTGTCCCATCAGCACTGTAAGCCATTGTTGTGCAAGGATGTCCTGGGGCATCATAATCAGCTCTTGAACCCAAATTATCATACAACCATGCCTTAATCTTCCCATCAATACCCGTCAAAAAGATGAACTGATAGAGAAAAAGAAAGATCCTTAATTATAAGAAATAGATTGGAAAGGTCTAACGACCGCGTAGAACACCACTCATAAAGTGAGGATTTGAGTGTGACATTCCTCATATTTTTAGATAGATAACAGATGTTACAGAACAAATTGGAATAGCATTGTAAAATAGTTCAAACTTGCAAGAAAGTTTCTAATTCCAAAACATTTGAAATGAAGTAATAATTCATTAATATAAAAAATGAATAAGGGTTATTCTGAATTAGAAAAAGAAAAAAGAATTGAGGAGTTCTAACTTTGAACTCTTTGGGTAACCCTTTTTTCGGTCAAGGTCCCTTGTACGGAAAGTCACAAAGTAAGCCTTGAACAAAAAGGATACCTGAATGTTTTCCTTAGTATGTGGGCACACAGAATAAACAGGTAACTGATGACCCTCGAAAGTGTACTACTTAGAACCAGTGGCAACATCCCAGACCTACAGACATGAGATTTTATGATTGCAGTCCACAGTTTCACCATTCCATGAAAGAAAATACCCAATAAACCCGAACCTTAATAGTCTTGTCCTCCCCACAAGTTATAACGCATAGTTGTTTGTTTGGGTGAGAGAAAGCAAGATCGCTAACATTACCAGTATGAGCATCAATCTGTCAAAACCATGAAGGCAACCAAAAATAATTTAATCCCAATTCAAGAAAGCGTTAATCCCAATTCATTCTATCTAGAATTTTGAAAATAATTTAATTCTTAGGAGAGATGAATTAGTGCAATTGAGTATAGTAGTTTTCTTTTTTTCTACTTAATTCTCCTTTGTTGTAGTATGATCAAAAAAATTTTCTCAAAGAAAAAAAAAAAAAAAACTTCTGGACTCCTTTAGAATTCATTAGAGTTGGTGACAATTGTAGAACTTGTTCGGCTTTGTTTATTTTCTGCCATTGTTTTCATTATTCAGCTTATGTATGTAACGTCATAGCATCTTTCTCCACAGTTCATTAACAGTCACATATTATAGCAAGAATCTTCACCACCAAAATCAAAAGCACAAATCTAGTATACATATGCATGTACAACAATATATATATATATATATATATGAAATCAAGTACCTATATAGCTATGAATGAATACAGAATTTCAAATTCAAGCAATTTGAATGAATACAGAGGAGTATATATATAGATATGTACATGTATATATGATGTGTCTGTGTAGAGAGAAAGAGATTGAAAACATACCAAATCGCTATTTACCTTCGGATTGAAGCCAAAGAACTCAGATCGATTCAGAAATGAGGTGAAGATCGATTATGATACGAGGCGGCACAAAGATCGATTCGGATTGAAGCTGAAGATCGATTGAGTCCTAGCTGAGATCGATCAAAGCTAAAGATCAATTGATTGAGTCCTAACTGCTTTGAGCACAAAGATCGATTGATCGATCGAAGCTGAAGATCGATTGATTGAGTCCTAGACAGAGGAAATAGCTAAGATTGATTGAGCCCTAGCTGAGACCGATTGTAGTGAAGGAAGGAATCCAGCTTAAGAATGCACATATTTGACAACTGATGGAGGGATCGATCGAGTGAAGCGCGTATTTGACGACCTTTAGCAACCAAAGTAATTCGTCTCTGGCTTTTGCCAACCTCACACACGGGGTCATGTGCTCAAATCAACATAAACTTTAACTTTTTTGGTCCCTAAAAGTCTTCAAATAATTTTTTTTAGACTATCATAAAAGAATATACGGTGTTTGTATAATTTTCTCTTCAAATTTATTTTGGTCTCTAAATGATGGTTTTTAGAGACTAAATTCAATTGGTCTCTAAATATTAGTCCCTAAATCACTAATTTCTTGTAGTGTCTCCTCTACCAATGGTTGATCAGATAATATAAAAGTTTTTACTAGTAAGAGCTTAGTTTGTATAAATATTACTGGCTCTTTCTAGTTTAAAGATATAAATCAAGTAACATCAATGCCACATTCAGGTTCCAGGAGGGAGGGTACAATGAAGAAATCAGATTCTTCACGACAGATACGCCCCTAGATATACCATATTAGCAAAGAATTAATGCCACAATGAGGGTCCATTTGAAGGGGAAAATACATTCTAATAACACACCCTTTAACAAACTATTCAATTTGTAAGAGTAAAGAACAAAAAGCCCTGAAATAACTGATATCCAGCTTTAAAATTGAGGCAAGACATAGTTCGGTTAGGAAAACAAAAGATAGGTGTAGAAACATACAAGCTCATAAAAGAAAAGGTACTCTAAGAAATAATTGAGGTATAGTGTGATAACCCTGTCCCGTGTTATGTTAATTAATCTTAATCATGATTGTGGTTATGCGCTTAATATGATTTTGAGTGCTACTTATATGATTGTGTGTGTTTGAATTCCTATCAGTTCACTATAGAATTTAAATTGAAGGCCGTAGAGGCATCAGAAAGTGAAATTGACTGTATTTTTGTGCTCAACATAATTCTTAGAACCTACGGTAAAATTTAATTAAAAATTAATTTTCTCAAAATAATTAGATTCAATATGATTGAATTAGAGCACCATTACTTAGCCTTAATCAATTGGGTTAGGCAAGCCTATAAATAGGCTTATATACACTCAAGTTCCTTACTTTGAACTCATTTTGGCAGAGAATACACTAAAGAGAGAGAGAGAGTGCACTTGTTAGAGAGACAGAGAGAGGGGCCAAAATTGAAGACTTTGCTAAGAATTTGGAAGGCTAAAGGAATTGGTACAAGATTTAACTACATTTGTGAGGATTGGAGCCTCTAGGTGAGTAACTGAACTCAACTTCATGAATTTAAGTTCATAATTGAGTGAATTCAAGCAAGATATGAAATGAATTACAAGAATTGAATTGAATATGATGAATTTGAAGTCAATATAACCATGCATGTAGAGAATTTCCATGAATTTGCATAATCTAGCATGTAGCATGTTAATTATGAGAAATTGAGTGCCAAATCATGCATGCAAGTATGGTTTTGTTAAGCTCCATGAGTATGAACATCATTTGTACCATTTGAAATAGAAATAGAATCAATAAGTTACATGCATGCATAATTCAAGCAAGATATGTAACTTGATTTCATGAACTTTGAAGAACTTGAAATGGTTTTTGGAAATTTGGGAGATGAACCATGATTTTGGGACAATTGATTTCAAATTATCTAAGTTTTATTGTCACACAATGTTTGTCTACATTTTTGGTATAGAATTGCAAGTTTTGGAGCCATGGGGGTTGAGTTTTGAAGCTTAAATAGAATTCTGAAAAACCAAGAATTCGACTTGTCTGCTCGAGCGAGGAAAGTCTTGCTCGAGCATGAAAACTTAGCTCGTAGAAGTTTTGCAAAAATTTGCACTGTGACTCAAGCGCGATCCTTACGCTTGAACGAACCTTGTTTTGCAAAACTCCCCGCTCAAGCGTTAGAAATCTCGCTCGAGCATGAAATTCATGTAACCAGTATCTTTACAGAGTTTTGCAGCCCGCTCGAGCGACCAAAGCTGCGCTCGAGCGGAGAGCCCTATTTTAGAAATTTTGACAAGGTGTTTTATGTTTGTTTTCCATTCTCTTTCATTTCTAAACACTCTTAGGCATGCATTGGGCATTGTAAACGACCTAAAAGGATAAGAAAGAGGCCTAAGAGAAATAAATAAATTAAGAACGGATTGAATCGCTTGTAACCCGATATGTTATGAAATGTGTAGGGTCAAGCGCAAGGGCAAATCCATCGGCAGAACACTGTGAGTAATATCTTAATAAGAATGTATTGAAGTATGCTACTTCCAAATGCTCACTTATGTATGAGTTCTATAGAGTTATTAAATTGAATTGGATATTCGTCATACAAATGATTAGGCCAAAGGCCGTTTGACAGAAATGATTGGACCAAAGGCTGTTTGACATGAATGATTGGGCCAAAGGGCGTTTGCTAGAAATGATTGGGTCAAAGGCCGTTTGACATGAATGATTGGGCCAAAGGCCGTTTGCTAGAAATGATTGGGTCAAAGGCCATTTGACATGAATAATTGGGCCAAAGGCCATTTGATGTGAATGATTGGGCCAAAGGCTGTTTGATAAAAATGATTGGGCCAAAGGCCGTTTGACATGAATGATTGAGCCAAAAGCCATTTGAGATAAGCGAATTGGGCCTAAGGCCATTTGATAAGAATGAATTGGGCTCAAGACCGTTTGATACGTTTGGGCCTAAGGCCATTTAATGTATTAGATAGAAACATGAATGGCCCTAAGGCCGTTTGATATGTCTGTTAACAAATTTTCATTCATGTAACTTCCTTATTTGATATTATTTACTAGGCTTTCGCTCATTCTCATTCATGTGTATGTAGGTGAGCAAAGAGACATCCAAACCCAGCGTCAGTGAAGACTACGAGAGGAAGTCAAGTTTTTGAGGAGTCAGCCCGAATGTCTCACGCACGAGACTTTGTTTTTGTCCCTTTTGTTCTTTTGTTACTCTTTTGCTATTTTGGTGAACACGTTGGATCACCTATGTATATGAGTTTTTGTTTGGCTAACTGCATATCTGAAAGTTCCTGGATGTATATAAGATGTTAACTCTATTTATATGTGTGAGTTATTATGAAATACCTTTGGAATGATTTTGCTATACCATGAAAGCACAACCCATTGGATACAGCTTTTAAATCTGCTTCCGTTTTGGCCCCTTTAATATTTCTGAAATTGTTTGAGGCCGTGATAATCTCAAGATTATTGGCCGGTTATGACCTTAATCCTTAGGGGCGGGATCAGATCATGACATATAGATTTAGACTACACATCAATGAAGTTACCAGGAATGTAAGGGAATGTGCGAGGAAACAAAGGACGCAAGATGCCTTTCTGAATTTCCCAATTAATTGAATTTAAGCTTACTGCATCCAGGTTTAGCAATACCCCACCCTTTTTGGAAGCAGGAAGAGGAATTTTGACATGGTGCAAAATGCATCCAATGCAACATAAAATCAATTGGAATATTAAAAAATTCATTAGTTACAGTGAATCCTTGTTTCAAACTTCAGGAACATTTTATACGATTAAACAATTATGGATAACGCAACCAGATTTTGATGTCAAACTCTAAATTATATTTTGAAATCTTTTGGCTAGTTTTTTTTTTTTTTTTTTGATCGGAAGAAATATGTCAATTAAGAAAGCCAAACGGCACTTATAGGAGTCCAAACAAACCAAGACTTACACCATACAAAGTGAAAATAAAACAAGAAGCACTCAGGAAGAAGAAATATGAAAATATTCAGACGTACATATTGTACTCGTGCTCGTACTGCGAAGTAGGGCCGATCATAAAAGATCGACAATAGAGAATGTCCGAAATATTTCATAGATCCCAACCATGAAGAGGGTAAGCATAACAAATTGCACAGATGGACTCCAACAGAACCACACAAACCCAAAAACCAACACAAACCAAATGAGAGAAAATAAAAGAAAAACAAACAAAACAAACAGACCCACACCCAATCAAAACCAGCAACCGCTTCGGCGGATCCGGCCGTGGAGACGACCGGAGATGTAGAGGCGGCGGAGAAGGGCGATGAAGACGGCTGGAGAGGTGGAAAAAGGGCGATGAAGGCTACGGGGGAGGCGGATCCGACGTGAATGGAGAAGATGAAGAGGAAGAGGCGGCGGAGAGGAGGCGGTCAAGCTATGGAGAAGACGACGGGGCGGTGAAAGTGGAGAAGGCGCGGATCCAAGGGGCCACTCCCGGAGTGAATGGATGTGGGAGAAACACCTCACAAAGGAGGGAGAGGATGGAAAGCCCAAGCTTCCAAGTTATGGGAAAGCAAAATAAGGAAAGGGAAGAGCAAAAGAGGGGTAGGGGGAAGGGTGAGGGGCCGAAGGCCGCCGGAAACCCCTTCCCCACCGCCGGCAGCCTCACGGTCGGAAACCCTAGGAGGAGAAAAGTTTAGAGAGAAAAACTCTCAAACTAGAGAGAGAGAGTGCAATCTGGAGAGCTTTTATCTTTTGGCTAGTTTAATGGTACAACTTCATGCTCTCTTCTATTTAACCACCCAAAGAATTTGACAGCTAACGTAGAATCAAAGACTGATTTCAACAAATACATAACTATTTGAAAGATGTCCCATCACTGGTTTAGGTGGATGGAGCTTGGCTGTCATTCTTTTTCATTCTCTTCGACTGAGTTTCGTTGGTATTCTAATTGTTTTCTATATAACATTTTGCTTGCTTTCTTGTGTATGCTTTTTTCGGCTTCTCTTGTAGTTGTAATTGTTATGTTATAGGATGGCCTACTATAATTGTAAGTATGTGATTGCCATGCTACTGAATATGTGACAATTCAGTCTTAGTTATTGTATTATTTCATTATTTTAGATGAAATACTCAAATATATAAAATATAAAAATTTATATATTTTTTGCATATCATATCTATGCTTCTTAGATAATTAGCAACAATTAACCATGTAACCAAATATCAAAAAATTCTCTTGCGTTGGCAGTTCTCTGTAATTCTGTGTTATCTGGGATTACCTAAAATGTTAACTCCATTTTGCTTGGGTAGGGCTAAAAAGCAAGAGTTTGGCTTGTAATCTCAACTTCAGCAGAAACCCCAAGAGCTTGGCTAGTGTGTGTGTATATATATGTATGTATATAGAAGTTAGGGTTTGATCCCAAAACTCCTCCTAATAGAACAAAGTAAAATTTTTACAGTTATATTGCCCACCTCAATTTTCAAAGTACGGTTATAACTAAAAATAATCCAAAGAAGCCATTGAAGATACAGAAGGCAAGAATGAAGAGTTAAAAAAGAAAAAAGTATTCATGAGTCGCTTTTCATGAGCTCTAATCAGCAACTCTTCCATCTTCGTTCACAAATAACAAATCTCAAGATTTTTCGAGAGAGCAAAAAAATATAAGGAAAATACGATGAACTCAAATAATTTATCAAATGTTTTACCAAATCTTCCACATAGGTGTAGAACCCATACAAACCTACATGTGTGTGGCCTTACCCATGTGAGAGATTTCGTAAAATATTTGATAGATTATTTGGAATCCTAGCATTACTCAAAATATAGTAGTGTATAGAAAAATCATTGATTCTATATACCCAAAATTGCAACAAAATCGCCACCATTGGACGTTACGAACTACGGTAACGATATTAACTACTCTGAATATAAATATATAAAAGGACCCCTCCATGGTTGGTCCAAATTGAAGGGTTCTCTGTATGCCACTTGGACTCATTCTAAATCGTTGATTTCTGGGGTTATCAAAGTCAATTTAAAATTTTTATTTGGTGAGATTTTAATAATTAAATGATTTAAAAAAAATATAAACTGATAATATAGATGATCTCGCTAGAATATTGAAAAATAAAGGAAAAATTATTTTTAAAAAATTATGTTTATAATAGATTTGACTCTTATAACAAAATAAATGGGATTTTTTTTTTAAGATTCCTGGTATTAAGATTTTATAGCATAAAGGACACTCAATATTTTCATAATGTCTAAGGTTTCTCAACATCGATCTAAAGAATTTCTTTGGACGAATTTTCTTTGGATTTCACAAAGAAATTCTGGTTCACAGATAATTTCTTTTGTCGAATTTTCTCTGGTCTACATAGAAAAATTCTGGTTCACAAGACTTCATTATTATTGAGAATTTCTCTAGACTATAAATTTGAATTGTTGAGAATTTCTCTAAACTATAAATCTGTAATTTATTGCAGGGTGCATTCACGAGGCTTCAAAATTTCTTTGTTTTGTTCTTACTTGATCAAGAGAAAATTCAAAGCACTCCAGAGAAATTCAAAATTTCTTTGCTTTGTTCTTATCTGATCAAGAGAAAATTCAAACTACTCCAGAGAAAATTCAAACTACTTTAGAGAAATTCAAAATTTCTTCACTTTGTTCTTACCTGATCTAGAGAAAATTTAAACCACTCTAGAGAAATTATTTGTCCAGAGAAATTCTTTGATAGCCTTCATCATCATCATCATCATCATCATCTTCTTCTTTTTACATCAAATAAGTAGCTGTAGCAACACCATGAAAGCCATAGAAGCAACAACACTTTGATAGCATCAAAACAAATGCACAACATGACAAATGATTAACTGGAGGTAGCATGAGGCAATAAAAGTATCAAGTCCACCCATCAATGGCTTGATTTGACCCTTCTAGAATAGTTGGACAACAAGCAGATACAACAGCTGCAAACTAGCCACCTATGATCTCACTTATGTCAACAACAGCTCAAAGAAAAGAGAAAATAACACAGCCACAACTCTAGAGAAATTCTGGGAATTCAAATTTCTCTGGACTAGACTGGACTTCTTAGAGAAATTTAGCAGACTTGATCATCTTCAAACAATCTCTCTATGGGCACTTCTCTCCTAAGCTCTTTAACATAGGTCTTGTTTGGTGTAGCTATTAAAATAGATTATAGATTATAACTTAACAGATTATAGATTATAACTTTAATCAGAAATTGTTAATCTATTTGGTATAGCTGTTAGATTATAGATTTAACTTATTGAGTAGTGTTTGTTAAATAAGCTGTGAAGTAACTTTTTCAAATAACTTTTATTTTTTATTATTCATTATTTGTCTACATTTCTCATAAAAAATAATAATAATATTTTATAGTCCATTTGTGTCTTTTTCTATTTTAAAAAAAATAAAAAATAAAAAATAAAAAAATCTAAGAATATAACCGTGAATTAACATGTCCACAGTAGAAGCTGATAATCAGAAACAAGGGGTGAGTAGCTTCTCAGAATTAGTTTTTTTGACTTAAAATAAGTTGTTAGAATCAAAAGTTGTTTGAAATAAGTTTAACCAAACAGTCCAAAATAACTTTTTAAAAGCCAGAAGCCATAAGTTGACTCAAAAAAGCCCCACCAAACATCCCCATAGTGTGTAATTCCTTCTTCGATATCAACCATTTCCATCATAACCCTAACTTAGGCCCCAAGCCGTTAGCGACAGCAATGCCAACGCCAACGGCGACGGCAAGATCTCGGAGACGGGGCTTGTATCAGTCATGAAAGCTCTCCAATCCAACACATCGGAGGACGAAGTGAAGCGGATGATGGAGGAGCTTGACATTGACCTCGATGGCTTCATCAGTCTCGAAGAGTTTGCCAATTTCTATAAAGGCAGAAGCGACACTGTCGGAGCTGCTGGAGATAACGGCAATATGGCAGGGCTGAAGGATGCCTTCGAGTTGTATGATCAGGACAAGAACGGAGTGATCTCGTCATTGAGATCGGCGGGAGAGAGTGAGATATATCAAAATATTTCTGTGATAGATGGGTGTGGGGTTTAGGGATCTTAGATATCAAAAAATAATATTAGATCTCTTCCATTACTAAAAATGAGAGAATGGCCTTAGACTAATTTTTTTCAAAATAAATATTTATTTATTTTCAATATAAATTATTTATCTATTTTTATTAAATAAAACCTATAAAAAAAATGGTATTCACTAAAATATATCTTTTTCAGTCCGTTTTACTTGACAGAAATAAATAAATAGCTTAAATTGAAAATAAATCAAAAGGCTAAAGTTTTGTGGAGAAGTGGTTTGGAAATACTCTTCAGATCCTGGGAGACGCTAATAATCCTCAGCTAGTCACTTGAAAAGATACAAACACTCCGGTCGAGGGTGTCAGAATTAGCACTCCGACGGACAAGTCAGTTCAGACACTCAAGACAGCTTGTTTACTAAGTTAAGTGAAGTGATTCTTACATACCTTTCTAAATCTGTAGTTCTTGTATTTATACTTGCTTTTTGGACCTCGGGGCCTGAGCCTGCTTTTATCCCATTCCCTTTTTATTTATTCAGAGCTACTGATCTCCGGTTATTCGGCCTTACTAACATATTCGGCATCCTAGTCACGCAATACGGAGCCGAATAATATCTGATTTCTGGGGTACGCACCTTCCGACTATTCTATTTATTCGGCTCCCACAATTGCCCCCCAAGCACTTTACCAACGACAGTCTGGTTAGAGTGCTTGGTTCCGAATTTCGAAAAGTCAGAGCCAAAATTCGGCTGTTGGCCTCATCCTTATGCGGATGTCTTAGCGCACCCCTTTCGATTGTCGTGTCGACTTTTCGCCCCCTCGTACGTGTCTACGTATTGCGACTTAAAATTTTGGCGTCCTTTCGAGTATGTATTTTATGACGCTCGTAGCTGGATTGCCTTTTGAATCGTCCCTGCAACTCTCTTCTCCATTATCCTTTTCGTTCTTTGTAAGTTCTCTCCTTCCTTGCTCCAACGACTCTTTCTGATTTATTCCTTCCTTGGCATATTCTTATAAACTGTTGGGTATGGCAAAACATTTAAAAGACATTCTCTCATCAGATCGAATTGCTGGCTTTAAACGCTATTTCTCCATTCCTGATGATGGTCGTCTGTCGTTTGTGGCAGACGGCACTCTTGATATGGAGAAGGAGGACAAAACCACGATTGTCTTTTCTCTTTTGTCAATCGTAGAGGGTGGAGTCTGTTTTCCCCTTCACCCGTTTCTTAGGGCCGTGCTTCACCATTGGGGTTTAATCCCTTCTTAATTCAATGTGAATTTCTTTAGAATTATAATGGGGGTTATAGCGCTCAACCGTCGCCTTAGAATTAACCTTGGCATTCCAGCCATCCGGCATTGCTATGCCTTGGTTAAGTCTTCTGGTCGGCACAGGCGTTTCTTCCTTAGGGCCAAGGATATCGACCATCAGCTAATTACTATGCTTTCCAGTTCTGGGAAACGAGTTGATGATGTTATGGTCGTTGTCCAGGGTAACTGGAAATTTGGCGAAGGGGAGGATCACGTCAACCCTATTCCTAGACGGAGGGGCGAGCCAGGTGGCCGATTGCCTTCTCCCTTTTATTATTTGTTCATTTTTTTTGTAAAGCCTCTTCTTTGAAATGTTACGGCTTGGCTTGTGCAGAGAACAGTTTGAAGAAAGTCCTGTCTTCGACTGACGACGCCGTTCTTTCGGATATCAAAGTCGCGCTCAAGTATTTCGGCCGTCGAAGTCTTCAGAAACAAGGGAGGGTGGCCCACGTTCTGCTTCGTTACGAGCCAACATACACGACCTTCTTGGCAGCAGAAAGTATCCCGATTCCGGAGGGTGAAGATTCTCTTATTGCTCTTATTTTGTCCGACTTCAAAAACTTGAGGCAGGTTGGTTTTGAAGGGTCTGATTCAAAGCGGGATGTAGCTAATGTTACCGAATCAGATCAGTATGAAACCGAGTCTGACGAGGCATTGAATTCGGCCGATTCTCTATCCACTTCGGACCGAGGAGATCTTTCACTTGACGGCGTTTTTCACGGCATAGAGGGTCTTCCCGCCGGAGGCCCCGATGACATAGCCGGGTTAAGCCTGACAAAACTTGCCAGGAAGGCGAATGCGAAAAGGTTGGCCGCGCGGTGAAGAGCGGAGGCCCTTCCGTCTGAAGTACCACCCGCCACGGAATCTCAACTCTCCCTGTCTGCTAGCGAATCGGAGTCCTTGCGCGTTATTGAGGTGGAGACAGCAACAAATCGGAATGCCGAATCTACTTTGATCGTGCAGGCTGACCAAGAAGTTGAGGAAGAGGCAGAGAAACGCCCTGTCGAGTTTAAGGCCGGCTCGGAGGAACAAGGCGGCAAACGTCCTCGATTAGAGGGATCGAATGTGATCGTTCTTTTTGTCATTCAGCCGATGATAAAAAACATGCCGATTTCTTCGGATGCTTCGCCGCTTAAAGATCTAGAAGTCACATTCAGCTTGGCTACGTTCGTGTCGTTGCCGTCTAACAGGGAGGCTTTCTAGGTGGAACCAGATCTGAATGCGACAGCACTAGCCGCCCAATCGGCATTTTTGGTTCATATTCAGACTTTGCTTCACTTAATCCAAATGCTGTTGAAGTTATGGTTTTAAATTCTTGTTTTGTAGACCGTCGGAAGGATAGCCAATATGGGCCGTTGACATCGCGACGCCGTCAAATAGAATGGTCGTTTATGAAAGGAAGTTGAGGGCCAGAGGAGAAGGGCCGAGGTGGAAGTTTTGAGGGCGAACAAGGAAGCCTCAAGGGCCGAGGCCGAGGTGGAGAAGGCTCATAGCGCGGATCAATTGAGATCGGATGCCGAGAAGGGGGTGGAGGCGAGCGAAAATGGCTCAAATTGTCCCAGAAGGCGGTCTCCAAACTGGAGGCTGAGTTGGCTGAAATGAAGGCGGCGAAGGAAACAGCCGACTTGGAGGCTTCCAAAGTATTCGAGGCCGGGAAAAATGCTGGACTTGCCGAGTATTTGGACCAAGTCCCCAAGTTTGAAAATCGGGGATTCAAACATGGCTGGCACAAAGCCCTTACTGCTACTAAAGTTTCACTGATTATGCCAATACTACATGAGCAAGTGGATGTTGAGCCATTGGAATCTGATTCCGATGACTGATTTGGGCGACTGACAGTTTTTAGGATGTCGAATGTATTTTTACAGTTTTTAATTTGGTATTTTTTATGTGTTGCTACAGTCATAGCTGTTTGCTAGGCATTTTCATGCGGGCTTGTAGCTTTTTGTTTAGTAATTTGCGTATATAAAATTTCATGAGTTGTGCTCAACTTGCTAAGGAAAATGTTGTTGATGAATGATATTGCTTTCAGTTATGGTTAGATCGGCTGCCTAGCTTAGGTATTTGACCGACCAGATTAGTAAATCTGCCCTTGCCTTAGCCAGGGTGCGAGCTTGCGAAGCCGAATGGGCCTAACTCGTGGGCTGGCTGAGGCATAGATTGATCAGCGCTTGCGCTTGAAACATGGCCGACCAGATTAGTAAATCTGCCCTTGCCTTAGCCAGGGCGCGAGCTTGCGAAGTTGGATGGGCCTAACTCGTGGGCTAGCTGAGGCACAAATTGATCGACGCTTGCGCTTGGAAACATGGCCGACCAGATTAATAAATCTGCCCTTGCCTTAGCCAGGGCGTGAGCTTGCGAAGCCGAATGGGCCTAACTCGTGGGCTGGTTAAGGCACAGATTGATCGGCGTTTACGCTTGGAAACATGGCCGACCAGATTAATAAATCTGCCCTTGCCTTAGCCAGGGCACGAGCTTGCGAAGCCGAATGGGCCTAACTCGTGGGCTGGCTGAGGCACAGATTGATCGGCGCTTGCGCTTGGAAACATAGCCGACCAAATTAATAAATCTGCTCTTGCCTTAACCAGGGCGTGAGCTTGCGAAGTCGGATGGGCCTAACTCGTGGGCTAGCTGAGGCACAGATTGATCGGCGCTTGCGCTTGGAAACATGGCCGACCAGATTAATAAATCTGCCCTTGCCTTAGCCAGGGCGGGAGCTTGCGAAGCCGAATGGGCCTAACTCGTGGGCTGGCTGAGGCACAGATTGACCGGCGCTTGCGCTTGGAAACATGGCCGACCAGATTAATAAATCTGCTCTTGCCTTAGCAAGGGCGCGAGCTTGTGAAGCCGAATGGGCCTAACTCGTGGGCTGGTTGAGGCACAGATTGATCGGCGCTTGCGCTTGAAAACATGGCCGACCAGATTAGTAAATCTACCCTGGCCTTAGCCAGGGACAATTGTCATCCGTTTTTTGACGTTTGGGATTATTGACGTTGCCTCGGGAGAGCTGCATATATTGAAGGATAAATGGGGCCGGCGTACGCCAGAGGCCCTACTTATTTCCGTTCAGACGACTTGGGAGGTGCGAAGATTGGCTGAATTAGGCGCCGCAATGAGTCGCAGTAGCGAGCCTATGCGTACGGGAAGAAGAACGTCCAAGGATCGGGAAACACAGCAGCCTCTTAGTCGTCGAAGCAGATCGCCCCGAAAGGACTGGCAATAACGGGGAAATTCTCCGCACCCGCGACTGAGAATCTAGCCCGATGCGACGCCACGACCGTTGAGTTTTGTGGTTTTCATGAGGAATAGACCAATGACGGAGGCGGATTCTATCATTAAAGACCCAGGTATGGCAGTCGAGTTTGCTCGACAGATCTTCCCGTCGGAAGTCCAACAATCGATGGTCGGACGTCAAGATTTTGAAGTATTTCAAGACGGCATACATGGGGCCGTGAAAGGACTATATACTGCTTACGAAGTCGGCATGCGTTTGCAGGAAGCGCGACGTGAGAGTGAGAAAAAGGACGAAAGGAATCGCAGTCTGGAGATTCGCGCGGAAAAGGCTGAGCATGAGCTTCAGGAGTTGAAGAATGTTCAAACGAGCACGTCAGTGGCGGCCGGTCAATCTAAATTGGTCGTTAAGGAGAGAGTGACCCAACGGACCTCGGGTTATGAAAATGGGTTTCAGGACGGCCTGAAGGTCGGGATAGAGAAGACCAAACGAAACCTTGCCGAGGAGGTCTGCCGATGTGAAAATCGTGAATTCAAGCAGGGATGGATCAAGGCCCTTCAAACCGAGAAAGCTCTCAAAGCCGTGGGCATTGATTCGGCTTCGCCCCTGTATCATCGTCACTACTTACCCTATTCTGACTTCGAAATTGAGAAGAGCGACGATGAGGGTGCCGAATAAATAGACTTTGGAACGCGAGAACGGATTTCGCACCGAACAAATAGAATTTCTTTTATTTTCAACGTTCATATTTGGTCTTGAAATATTATGTGCTTAATTAAACGAATTATTTCAACTTACTCGCAAGTTTTGTGTTGCGTGGTGCAAATGTTTAAACATACATTGACTGGCTCGAATCAAGAACAATTCTCAGTGAATATTTATTTGGCCGGTGAAGTGGTCCGAATGCATCTCTCACAAAGGTTTTGAATTCGGAGTCTTAATCGGCTTTAAGAGACTTAATCGGCCCTAAGATGTTATTCGCCAAAAGGGACTCTGAATCCGGAGACTTTATTTTGGCCAATCGTGATATTCACGAAGGACGCTCCGAATCTGAAGTCTTAATCGGCCCTAAGGTGTCATGTACCAAAAAGGGGCTCTGAATCCGGAGACTTTATTTTGGCCAATCGTGATATTCACGAAGGACGCTCCGAATCCGGAGTCTTAATCGGCCCTAAGGTGTCATGTACCAAAAGGGGGCTCCGAATCCGGAGACTTTATTTTGGCCAATCGTGATATCCACGAAAGGCGCTCTGAATCCGAAGTCTTAATCGGCCCTAAGGTGTCATGCACCAAAAAAGGGGGCTCCGAATCCGGAGACTTTATTTTGGCCTTAGAAGGCTTAATCGGCCCCTAAAGGCTTAGGAGCGATCTTGAGAAAACGAGAAGCTTTGTATTGCAACGGTGGAATATGTACAAGTATCAAGCCCATAAGTCGGGTCAATGATAGAATTTACGTAAATGTGTTGAATTCCAAGGCCGTGGCAGGCTTCTTCCTGACATGTCTGAGAGCCGGTATGCCCCTGTTCTTGCGATGGATTCTATCTGATAGGGGCCGTTCCAGTTTGGACCCAATTTTCCATCGGCCGGTCTCTGGTTGGCTGGAAGTACCTTCTTTAGGACCAACTCTCCTGGCATGTATCGGCGCAGCTGAACTTGCTGATTATACGACTTGGTGAGCTGCTGCTGATACCGTGCCATGGATGCTAGGGTGCGATTTCTGCGTTCTTCGATTAGAATCAGGTCCAGGGCAAGCATTATGTCGTTTAGGCCCGTATCAAAAACTTGTGATTTCAGAGTTGGTAGGCCGATTTCCAGGGGTAAGATTGCCTGGGTTCCAAAGCATAGAGCAAACGGCGTTTCTCCAGTGGATTTCCTCGACGTAGTACAGTGAGCCCACAATACACTCGGCAATTCTTCGACCCATTTGCCTTTAGCTTTTTCCAGCCTCTTTTTGTTGCCATCCAAGATGGATTTGTTAGAGGTTTCGGATTGACCATTGCTTTGGGGGTAGGCCGGTGTAGAGAAGTAAGGCCGAATGCCATATTTGCTGCATAACTCTCGATATACGCCACAATCGAACTGGGTGCCATTGTCTGAGATGAGAGCTCTCGGAATACTGAATCGTGTTATGATGTTTCTCCATACAAAGCGTTTAATATCGGCATCTCGTATATGTGTTAAAGCCTCCGCTTCGACCCATTTTGTGAAGTAATCTGTTGCGACGATTAAGAATCGCTTGTTCCCTAGGGCCCTCGGCAATGGTCCTACGATATCAAGTCCCTACTGAGCAAACGGCCAGGGGCTGGTGATAGAGTTCAACTCTTCAGCAGGCAGATGGGTTAATGGGGAGAACTTTTGGCACTGTTCGCATTTTTTTGCATAACTCTCTGCGTCAGCTCTCATTGTCGACCAATAATACCCCTGTGTTATAGCTCGATGGGCCAGGGAGCGTCCGCCAGAATGGGCACCACAACTGCCCTCATGTATTTCTGTCAGAAGCTCCTGCACTTTGTCGGGGTGCACGCATTCTAAATATGGACCGGAGAGGGACTTTTTATAAAGCCCTCCTTGCGGATCCAAATAGTATCGCAGGGCTTTATTTCACAGCTTGTGTGCTTCTTTTTTGTCCTCTGGGAGTTGTTCAGAAGAGAGGAATGCAACAATGGAGTCCATCCAGCTTGGTGCGGATTCTATAACGTTGACATGGATTTCCTCCGAAAGGCCAATACTTGGCTCCGGGATGAAACCTACTTCGATGGTCCGTTTGATCTCAAAATTGATGGCGGAGGCTAGGCACGCCAAGGCATCCGCGTGTGTGTTCTGGTCGCGTGTAGGCCGCCATACGGTCGTTTCTTGCCGCGTACTCCCCTTTTAGCTGACTGATTACAAATTTTGAATCACAAAACACAAGCAGACGCCGAGCACCGAGAAGGTGCGCATTCCGTAGACCGACTAGAAGGGCTTCGTATTCGGCTTCGTTATTTGATGCTTCGAAGCCAAGCTTGACGGCCTGCTCAATTACTGCGCCGTCTGGAGACATGATCACAACTCTGGCGCCGCTGCCCCTTTGGTTAGACGATCCATCATAGTATAATTGCCAAATATCCTCGACATAAATTCTCCAGTTCGGCTTTGGTCGAACTTCAGCCTTTGGTCGAACTTCGTCAGGTTTGAGGTTGGCAAGCTCGCCGGTGAATTCGACAACAAAGTCGGCCAGCACCTGCCCCTTGATTGCGGTTTTAGGTAAAAACTGAATATTGTATTGGCCGAGTTCAAGAGCCCATTTTGAAACACGTCCTGATGCTTCTGCACTCCGTAGTACTGATCGGAGGGGATAATCTATTAGCACCCCAATGCTATGTCCCTGGAAGTAATGCATCAGTTTTCTTGCAGCCATGACTAGGGCTAAGATGAGTTTTTTCAGCGGAAGGTAGCGTGTTTCGGCATCAACCATTGCCTTGCTCACATAATACACTGGTCGTTGCTCCCCCTCCTCCTCTTTTAGCAGTATGGCACTGACGGCCCTATCGGAAACTGCCAGATATAGAATGAGCGGGTCACCAGCGACGGGTGTTGTCAAGAGAGGTACTGAGCGGAGGTAGGTCATGAGTTCGTTGAAAGCTGTTTCGCATTCCGTGGACCATTCAAAAGCCTTACCCTGCCGTAGTGTCTGAAAGAATTGTCGGCAGCGATCTGTAGACCGGCTAATGAACCTGTTGAGTGCAGCGGCCATCCCCATCAACTTTTGGACTTCTTTTGCTGAACGGGGGGAGCCGAGTTCCAAGATTGCTGTGACTTGCCTCGAGTTGGCTTCGATTCCTCGGTGATTGACGATGTAACCCAGGAATTTGCCAGAGCCAATTCCGAATGCACACTTGGAAGCGTTCAGTTTCATTCTGTATTTGCGTAAGATGCTGAATGTCTTTTCTAGATCGGCTATATAATTCTGTTCTTCTTTGGACTTGACCACCATATCGTCGATGTATACTTCCATAGTGTGGCCGAGTTGCTCTTTGAACATGGCGGTGACCAGTCTTTGGTAGGTTGCCCCTGCATTCTTTAGCCCGAAAGGCATAACTTTGTGGCAGTAGGTTCCTCTTGGGGTAAGGAATGCGGTTTTGTCTTGGTCATCTGGATGCATGGCGATTTGATGGTAGCCTCAGTAAGCATCGAGGAAGCTCATGCGTTGATGGCGTGCCGTCGCATTGACAAGCTGGTCGATTCTGGGTAGAGGAAAACAGTCTTTGGGGCAAGCTTTGTTCAGATCCGTGAAATCGACGCACACTCGCCAAGTCCTATTTTTCTTCTTCACCACCATTGTATTGGAGAGCCACATAGGGTAAGTGACTTCTCTAATTGCCCCGGCGTCAAGCAGTCTGTCTACCTCCTCAACAACGGCGACAGTGTGCTCCGCGGCTGACCGTCGGCCTTTCTGAATGATCGGCTTACATTTGGGATCAACATTCAGATGGTGCTGTGAGACTGACGGGTCTATTCCTGGCATTTCGTACGGAGTCCACGTAAAGACATCGAGGTTGTTGAGCAAGAAAGAGATCAGCTGCTACCTGTCGGCCTGATTCAGAGAAACGCCGACCATGAAGAACTTTTCTGGGCTTCCATCAATGTCAACTCGGTCTAAACCTTCCGTGGCCTTCTCATTTGGATGCCGCCCAACGTCATCAAGGATCTCCCGATTCGGCACCTCAATGGAGTTTACTTGCAGTTCCTTTGGCATTTTGGCGGCAAGGAGATAACATGCTTTTGCCGATTTCTGGGAGCCGCGGATTTGCTCAATGTCGTGTTCTGTTAGGAAACGTAGCAGTTGATGATATGTGCTTGGGACGACCTTCAAGGTATGCAACCATGATCGCCCCATGATGAGATTGTACGGCGATGGCAGCCTGACGACCAAGAATTCCACATCCACCATTCTGGAACCTGCCCGAACGGGTAAGCTGATCTTTCCCAATGGGTACTCTGGATTGGCATTGAAGCCGAATAGTGGATAAGGAGCCGGAGTCAGGTCTGACTCGTTGAATCCGAGTTTGATGAAGGTTTTATAATACATAACTTCCGAAGTACTGCCCTGGTCGATAAGAATGCGTTCGACGATGAACCAGTTTACGCATAGCTCAACAACCAATGGATCGATGTGAGGGAGTATTAAGCCGATCAAATCAGAGTCGTCAAAGGTGATACTTGGCGTTTCTTAGAGCCGCTTTGCTGGCGTGAGTTGCTACTGGGGGCCTAGATGGGATTGGATCGCATGCACGGCCGGGGCTGCTGGCAGGCTATATATCATGTGGATGGTGTCAAGCGGAAATGCATCCTTCGGAAGGGGAGGTGTTTTGGTTGCACTCCTCCGGATGCATTGTTGGAGACGTTCGTCCTTTGCCAACTCCTTAAGATGATCTGTTGAGGCATAGTGGCAGTCAGTTTCTTGCTGTCGGGCTCGAGATCGCCGATCATCTGCCCTCGGGGGTCGTTCATAAGCCTAGCGCAATGTTTGTTTGGATTTTGCTATTTTCGAGGCCAGATCGCGACGAAGGCGTTCGTTCTCAGCGATGATGTCGTCCAACCTCTGTTTGGTTTGCCTAGCTTGTGCCATGGTCGCTTGTATCGTCTTTTGCGTTGGGTTTGAAGATGGGGAGAGGTCCAAGGCAAGTCTTCCTGCAATGGTTTTTGGTCCAAGCGAGTTTGCTGGAGTGAGGTCATCTCTCTATGTGGTCTCGTTAATGGCTATCGGAGGATCTTCAGTCACGCCTGCCATGGATGTATTTGAGTATTTCCACAGACGGCGCCAGTTGTGGAAAAGTGGTTTGGAAATACTCTTTAGATCTTGGGAGACGCTAATGATCCTCAGCTAGTCACCTGAAAAGATACAAACACTCTGGTCGGGGGTGTCGGAATTAGCACTCCGACGGACAAGTTAGTTCAGACACTCAAGACAGCTTGTTTACTAAGTTAAGTGAAGTGATTCTTACATACCTTGTATTTATACTTGCTTTTTGGATCTCGGGGCCTGAGCCTGCTTTTATCCCATTTCCCTTTTATTTATTCGGAGCTACTGATCTCCGGCTATTTGGCCTTACTAACGTATTCGGCATCCTAGTCACGCAATATGGAGCCGAATAATATCTGATTTCTGGGGTATGTACCTTTCGACTATTCTATTTATTCGGCTCTCACAAGTTTAAATTGACAAAATTAAAAATGTAAATTTTATTTTATTATAAAGGTCAAATTGTAAAAAATTTTATAATAATTTTTATAAAAATAAATATTTTGAATTTGGATCCTCCAATCTGCAGCCTAAGAATTGAATAGCAGGAAAGCCAAGTCTATACCTATTTTGGAAAGTAGATTAACAGTTCAGCTTTTAACTTTTTCTTTAAAAAAAATGTGTAAAAAAGGTAAAAAAATAATGTCCTCCAAAAAATTAAAAAGCTAACTTCTAACCCAATTGACAAAATAGACATATTTATACATCTGTATCTATTATATTATATAAATCAAATGGTTAAGACTTTTTTAGAGTTAAAAGTCACAATCTATTTTTATCATATATTTTTAATCATTACTACACTCAATATACACACATCACTTTGTGATTAGATCAAAATTCAAATTAAATTTAAATTCTCACCATTATTGCCAAAAATATATTAATATGGAGCAACACAATGTATAAATTTTGCAGAAAACACACATCATCAAATACCTTAATTAACTTAATGCAGTACACAACACATTCATACCCTCTTCTTTAATTACATTAAAAAAATAAAAGCAACCAAACTAATTCCACATATTATGACATTTTAGAACTCCACTAATGCAGTACACAACACATTCATACCCTCTTCTTTAATTACATTAAAAAAATAAAAACAACCAAACTAATTCCACATATTATGATATTTTAGAACTCCACTATGATTTTCCCTGTAGCATGACCATCCATAATCTTAGCCCAAGCCTCTTCAGCCTTACTCAGATGATACTTCGAGTCTATCACTGTCTTAAGCTTCCCTTCCTTCACCAACTTCACCAGATACTCGAGGTTCTGAGCTTTGGGTACTAAAAGCAGTGGCACAAGCTGCTTCTTAGAGAATGTGAGTTTCTTCATTGCAAAAGTCATCATGGCACTCGGACTGGGAGTCAAATCAATTACCTTCCCATTTGTGCTCAGACTAGGCTCGAAAGTAGACCAAGGAAAGCCCATGGCGCAGTGGATGACAGCATCATATTTCTTGCCCGATGGGCTCTTCAGAGCTTGCCCCTCAGGTGTTTTGTAGTCGATTACCTCATCAGCACCCAAGCTCTTCACGAAACCGATGTTGCGGGCCCCACAAGTGGCCGTCACATGCGTGTTTCCGAGCTTTGCGAGTTGAACCGCATAGTGACCAACGCCGCCAGAAGCAGCCGTGATCAGAATATTTTTTGTCGGGCCAGTTCCGTCGAGCTTGACCCCTGCTGGTTGGGTAAGGGCCTGGTGAGCTGTAAGAGCAGCAACAGGTAAGCTCGCGACTTCTGCTGCTGATACCTCAGGTGGCTTTGGAACTGTCAGAGTCTCGCTAGCCACGGCAAACTCAGCTAGTCCACCTCCACTCTGCGCTTCAGTTCCATGAACAATCAGAAACAAAAATGGGGCGAATTAACCCCTTAAATCCTAAGGGATATTTTTATATCAAATCTTAGTATTCTCTCTCTATAATATATTCAGGAGACCAAGATTAATATATAAGAGGAAGACAATGTCAAAATAACAAGGGAAAACACTTTAAAAAGCAGTATAAATTACATGGACATATCACTTCAACACCCTCAACTTTAAAACCGTAAATTTAGACCCCTCAACTATAAAAAACCGTAAAAATGACTTCCTTCTGGAGGGGTGAAAGTGACAGAATTTTAAGGTAATATACGGTTTTGAAGTAGAGAGGGACAAAGTGATATTCAATGATAAACATTATCCTTTCCCTAAGGCTTTGCTTGGCTAGAATGAAAACACACTAGAGAATGAAAGTACAGGTGAATGAACGAAAAGTGAAAAGAAAAATGACTTTACGATATGTATTTAGTTGGGTAGAAGTCTTTATAGAAAACTAAAAGAAATAAGATTTTATTTTTTCAATGGTAGGAAAGTTAAAAAGAAAATGAATTTAGTTTGTCCAAACTAGAGTCCTAATTTCTCAAATGTTTTTCCCCTTCTTGCAAACCAAAGTAATATATATACCTATGCTTTCAAGTTTCAAGCACTCTCTGCATAATCAAAGGGGCCTAAAGATTTTGGACCTGTTTAGGTCTCCTTGAAGGTTTGCCATCCATATTGTAACAGATGCATATGGAAAATGTTTCTAAAATGTCCTTCAATTTCTGCACTGAAATATAATTCTCTTCTGGAACGCATACAATGTTTTCAGTGGCAAAAACACAAGGCAAGGATATCTATGCCCAACAAGGGGCAAAATCTAGACAACCAAGAAACAGGAGAAATTTTAGAATCAAGTTACCTCATGATTAAAGCATAAAGATGGTGACAAAAAGAAAAACAAAACTATTAAGAACCTCAGGCTCATAAGGCAATTGCCCAATAACACTTAGGCCCAGTTTTTGGGTAAGTTCATGATGTTAAAGTGCAAAGCTTCAAGGTAAACCGCCTCACCCAGAGGGGAGCCTAAAAAAGGACTTGTGAGCCTAAAAAGTATTTATTTAATGATGTTATATTCTCCTTGTGAAACAAACAAGTTGTGATCATGCAAAGCTTTTTAACTACAAGTTTGACTATGCGGCTTTGTCTAACAGTGAAGAGACACGTAACAAATACTAAATAGAAAGGTGAACAGAACATGGCATAAATGACACTTACAAAATGACTAAGCACAGCTACAACTTTGTCACCAGCTTTAAATTTTGTGACTCCAGATCCAACCTCCACTACTTCTCCTGCTATATCAGTTGCTGTTAACCACGAGAAAGAAAGAAAAAGAAGAAAAAAAATCAGCCAGAAAGTAACCTGCAATTCTTCGAAGGTTTACATTATAAATTCCCTAGGCTATAAATAATACATTACACTTGAATGCAAGAAAACTCCTTCAGATGTAAGACATGTACTGGCCAACAAAACACAGTTAAATCAGGGGAAAAGAGAGTTTTCAATTCCATGTAGAATTAAAAGAGTCATGAATCAATCACATGTGACATGGGTATTAAATAGGAGAGAAAGCTTCTATGAAGAATGGACACTCCAAAATCAGTGCCGTGGCGGTGTCCGACACGGGGACACGACGGAGACATGTACGTGGCGTGTCCCTTTAATTTAATTATTTTTTTTGTAGGGGACACAACGGGGACACACGTGTCCATATGGGGACACGACATTGGACACGGCGGGGTATTTTTTTTTTTATTTTTTCTTTTGGCTCTCTTGTTTAGTGCTTTTATGAAGAATATTGTTGGATATTGAATGTTTTCTACTTTTCGTCTTAGTTCTTGTTATCGTTTATTATGACTTTTTTGTGAATGGATGATCTATTAATTTGTTTAAATGTAGTGGTTATATTTATTGAATTAATGTTACTATGTTAGTGTTTGTTAATTTTGATTTAGGATGAATGTAATATGAATCTACATAACACATAAAAATATATAAAAATAAATAAAATAAAATTCGCCGTATCCCCCGCCGTGTCCATGTCCCTATTTTTTGAAAATTGTTGTGTCCCGAGTCTGAGTCCGTGTCCGTGCTTCATAGGAAAACTTTCGGATTATTTGTGAACTACTGAATTTGTAACAATTCTAGAAGTTTTTAATATTCCCTTCCAGTTAAAAATTTCATTGCTTTCCCCTATTCATTTCAATCCAGAAATTTCCCCCAATCATGGTGATTCCAAGAGGACAACCGTGTGGAGAATCTGGTGATCATTTCAAGGATACAAAAAATCATGTGGATGTGAGAATATTTTGTGTAACTTACAACTATTATGTAAATATGTAATTATGAAATGCTATGTAAATATGGAATTAGGTTTGTATTTCCTATTCTAGATTAGAGTTAGGATTCCTATAAATATTAGTTGTAATCTTTGTATTATTTACAAGTTGACTATACAATTCATTCAGAAATACTTACATTGTATCAGAGCTTGGTTTGAAACCCTAGCTTGCAGAGTCGAAACCCTAGTAGCCGTGACCCCTCTGTTCAGCCGTAGCCTCTTTGTTTAGTCGCAACCTATCGGCTGTAAATCGCGATCAATCATCGCGCCTGCTTTATCGTGTCTCTCTCAGTCCTTGTTGGCTTCGTCTCGGTTCATCACCGCGACTCCTTCTCGCGATTATCTGACTCTGGTTCTCTCTCTCTCTCTCTCTCTGTGGCTCTCTCTCGGCTCATCTCGGTTCATCATCGCGACTCTCTCTCGTTACTCTGGTTCTCTCTATCTCTGTCTCTGTGATTTGTTATCAATGCTATTAAAACCCTTATTTTTGTTTGGCCTATTTATTAAGTTATTAGTATACTTGGCTCACTTATTAAGTTATTAGTATACTTTGACCCATTAATCTTTAGTTTATTACAATGACGGATACCAAAATTCAGGCCATCAGATGTAAATTCACTGGTGCCAATTATGCTTATTAGGCTAGTGTTATGAAGAATTTCCTTCTTGGTCAGAAAAAATGGGGCTATGTTTCTGGTTCTGTTCCTCGTCTATTGGACTCGAAACAAGAAGGATATCTAACTTCCTGTGACACTTGGGATTATGATACTACCCAAGTTCTGACCTGGTTTCATAATTCTATAGATGACCGTATTTGAATGATGTTTTCCAAATATAGTACTGCTAAGGAGGTGTGGGACTATTTATTGGATGCGTATCAATAGTCTAACTTTGCCAAACGATATGAGTTGGAAACAACGATTCAGAGTACTCGTCAGCGGGATCAATCTATTCAGGACTTCTACATTGAGATGACAGGTCTCTGGGATCAGTTGGCTCTCATGGAACCATCTAGTCTTAAGGCACTAAACGCTTATGTTGAGTTTCGATAGCAAGGTCGCTTAGTACAGTTCTTAACGGCTCTCTCCCCTCAGTATGAGGCTATCCGTGATGGCATCCTTCATTGGTCTCCTCTCCCCTCTGTAGATGCTATTGTTTGTGACCTCCTCTTCGAGGAAACCCATCTTAAGACGGCCAGTCAGACTCTATCTCCTTCAGTTTTCTTAGCATAGCCACCCCTATTGGCGACTCCATCTGCCTCTCAGCCTTAGTCTTCTGCCAAGGTCAAAATGGGGCCCTTAGCATCAGACGAGTGTGCTTTCTGCCATAAAAAAGGTCATTGGAAGTACAATTGTCCCAAGAAGAGCCGTCAGTCTGCTCAGCCGTCTCAGCAACAATTTCGAGGTCCTACTCCGAGTACTTTTTGCCCTCCTGCTGCTTATACTGCATCTGCTCCGGCTTTTAATCCTGACTTGGCTTCCTCGAGTGCCCAGATTGTCCAGCATCAGTATCTCTAGTCCACCTCTCAGTCATTTTCCTTTGCCTCTACTCTCACCTCTCTTCATTTAGGTTTGCTTGGATCCTCTTTAGGTATTTCTTCCTCTGTTTGGCTTTTTAATTCTGGTGCCTCTCATCATATGACTCCTTACCTTTCCTTACTCCAAAACTATATCCCCCCTCCCGTTCCTATTACTATTAATACTGCTAATGGGTCTGGTATGTTTGTCCTATCTATTGGGTCTATTTTACCCTCTATCCTGTCTACTGTTACTATTCCCTCTGTTCTTTATGTTCCTCAATTGTCAGTTAGCTTGCTTTCTATCAGTCAGCTTGATACTTCTGGTTTTGATGTTATATTTTCTTCTTCTGTCTGTTGTGTGTAGGATCGGGTGTCCAAGAGGCAGATTGGGACCGGCCGTAAAGTTGGAGATCTCTATGTAATGGAAAGCCTACATCTTCCTCTGTTTACCTCCCCTGTTGCCGTTTCATCTTTTCAGTTAGATTCTCAGTCGAGTCAGTTTTATTTATGGCATTCTCGTTTAGGTCATTTGTCTGTTGACCGCTTGCGGTCTTTATCCCAATTAGAATTGTTAGGTAAAGTTTCTCCTAGTCAAATTAATGAGTGTGGAGGATGTAAACTTGCTAAAATGACAGCTTTACCTTTTAATAACAATACTACTATTTTTGTTTCCCCTTTTTCTCTTGTCCATACTGATGTCTGGGGCCTTTCTCCTGTTCTAACTAAAGGGGGTTCTGCGTACTATGTGTCATTTGTTGATGATTGTACCCGCTATACCTGGGTTTATCTTATGGCTCATAAATCTGACTTCTACCAAATATATTGTACCTTTCAGTCTATGATCACTAAATAGTTTGAGGCCACAATTAAAATACTCTAATCTAACTTGGGTAGGGAATACTTTAAAATTGAATTCTATGAGTATTTGGCCAACTTAGGCACCATTCACCAAACCTCTTGTACTGATATCCCTGCCCAAAATGGTTGTGCTAAGCGTGAACACTGTCATCTCCTTGAGACAACTTGATCTCTCATTCTCTCTGCCTCTGTTTCGGCACCATTCTGGGGTGAGGCCGTTTTTACCGCTGCTTTTCCTTAATCGCATGCTGACTCCCCTACTCTCCAGTCAATCTCCTTATAAGGCTCTGTATTCTCAACCTTCCACTTATTCCCTCCTGCGTGTCTTTGGGTCTGCTTGTTTTGTCCTCCTTCCCCCTAAAGATCGAACCAAACTCAGTGCCCGGTCTGTTTTGTGCGTCTTTTTGGGCTACAGTCTTACTCAGAAAGGCTACCGCTATTACGACCCCGTCTCTCGTCGCCTCTATGTTTCCCGTTATGTTGCCTTTCTCGAACGTCTGTCTTACTTTCAGCTTCCCTCTTTCACTGCTTCCGTTTCCAAAGAGGATTTGGTTCACATTGACCTTTTTCCTTCTAAGGTCTCATCAGATGAGTATGTCGCCAATGTTCCTCCTAAGGCCATTCCTACTTCTCCCTCTATATCACCTATGGCTCCTTCTTCTCCTTCGGCTGCTTCTTCCCCTCCGTTGTTGGTCTATTCTCGTCGCAAGACTCCCCTATCACCAGTTGTCTCTACTCCTGTTGCTGTTCCTTTTGCTTCTAACGACTCTGATCCTGTTGCACACTGCTATCCTCCTCGTGAGCATCGTCCTCCAAACAAGTTGGGTTGGTCTAATGCATGTTTTTCTGCTTCCTATCATACTTTTTTTGTCTATTATTCACTCTTTTTTAGAAACTCAGTCTTATAAGGATGTCTGTCAGGATCCTCATTGGGTTCAAGCTATGGAGGATGAGTTGTCTGCTTTACAGAAAACTAGTACTTGGGAGTTGGTTCCTTTGCCTGCTGGTAAGAATCTAGTTGGTTGCAAATGGATCTACAAAGTCAAGACTCATTCTGATGGTTCTCTTGAGCGCTACAAAGCTTGTCTGGTTGCCAAAGATTTCTCACAGGAGTATGGTATTGATTATGAGGAGACATTCGCTCTTGTTGCCAAGATGACTACTGTCTGTTCTTTGATCTATGTCGCTGCTGTTCGTTCTTGGCCTCTTTATCAAATAGATGTTAAGAATGCTTTTCTTAATGGCTATGTCACTGAGGAAGTTTATATGCGTCCTCCCCCTGGCCTTCACCATTTCTCTAGATAGGTTTGTCGCATTCGGTGTGCTCTGTATGGTCTAAAACAATCTCTTTGTGCTTCGTATGATCGCTTTCAAAATGCTATTACTGAGCTTGGGTTTCATCCTTTTGCTTTCAACTATGCTTTGTTTTTGAGACATACCTCGGCTGGTTTTGTTGCTCTCCTACTCTATGTGGATGATATGATCATCACTGGCTCTGACTCTTCTGCTATCTCTGAGGTCAAGCAACATCTCTTTCGCACATTTGAAATGAAGGATCTGGGTTTATTGCGGTATTTTCTTGGTATTGAGGTTGCCTTTTCTCCAAAGGGCTACTTTCTGTCTCAAGCCAAGTATCCTAATAAAGTTATTCACCGTGCTTGTCTTACTGATACTAAGGTTTCTAATACACCTATTGAGCTTAATGTGAAGCTCAACTCTACTGATGGTGTCTCTCTACATGATCCCACGATCTATCGCAAGCTTGTGAGTTGTTTAATTTATTTGACTGTCACTCGCCCTGATCTTGCTTATGCTATTCATGTGGTTAGTCAGTTCGTTTTTGCTCCTTGCTCTACTCATTGGGCTGTTTTGGTTCGCATTCTTCGCTATCTCCAGGGTACCATCTTTCAGGATTTATTATTGTCCTCTACTTCCTCTTTAGACTTGGTGGCCTATGCTAATGCTGATTGGGCTGGTGATGTTTGTAAAAATTTATGTATTATTGATTGATATTGATATCTGATTGTTGTGCTGTTGATATTACAAGGCTTCCTATTATATAGGAGAGGATTTGGGAGTAGGTGAGTGTGTGTGGTAGGTGTAGGAAAGTAGGTGAAGTAGGTGAGTGTGTGTGGTAGTGGAGGTGGTAGGTGGAGTGGGTTATGGTAAATTCTAACAGCCCCCCGCAAACTCAAGGAGGATAGAAACTAACCAACTTGAGTTTGAAGAGAGGAACAAAACAAGAAAATACATAAAAATAAAAAAGGATAGGAGACATTGGATGGTCGTGTCAGACCATTGGTGAAGACACTGGATGGTGGTGTCATAACGTTGTAGAAGACAGTTTATGGGGTCATGTCAGACCGTTGTAGAAGACAGGTTATGGGGTCATGTCGGACCGTTGTAGCAGACAATGTTGTGACAGTTGTTGTGACAGTTTACGGAGTCTTGCTGGACCCTTGTAGAAACTAACCGGAATCAATGTCGGGACAGTTTACAGAGTCTTGTCGGACCCTTGTAGAAACTAACCGGAATCTATGTCGGGACAGTTTACAGAGTCTTGTCGGACCCTTGTAGAAACTAACCGGAATCAATGTCGGGACAGTTTACAGAGTCTTGGCGGACCCTTGGAAAAGTGGCACCCTCAAAAGGTGTGCCCAATTTTGTCAAAAGGCGTGCCATCAAAAGGCGTTCCCAATTCATCAAAAGGTGTGCCGGACATGATGGCGAGGCACGTGGGCGCCTTGGCTTGCGTGCCCGTTTGTCGGCTGGTGGTAAGAGGCGCGCGATGCGCGTGGCTGCCTCGGCTATAAGACAGAGGCTGAGGCTGAGGCTGAGGCAAAAAACCTGCGAGAGATATTCTGAGAGAGATTTCTGAGAGAGATTCTGTAACACTCTGTTTTCTGAGAGAGAATTCTGAGAGAGATACTGTGTAACACTCTGGTGCCTAGAAAATGGCTTCATCGTCTTCCCGCGGGCTGCTCACCCTCTTTCCCGACCTCAACGAGTCAACGAGAGAGAGAACTGGTGCGGTGGCACTGGAAACTCAACCAAGCGCCCCGGAGTTTGCTCCGTTGAACTTTCCGATGCGGTCGGTGGAGCAAAGAATGGCAGTGCAGTCAGATGTGGAGGCCAATCAGTATACTTTGAAGGCATGTGTGGAAAGCATGACGGCGGTCACAAATTTGTCGAACCGGCTGCAGAGTAGGACAAATGAGGTGCAGCATGTAAACGCCCAACTGGCTCTGCTCCAACGCATGTATAAGGATGCGCGAGCAGAGATAAGTGTGCTAAAGGCGGAAAACAAGGAGCTGAAGCGGAAGGCCACCGTGATGTTCCGATTTGGAGGGCTGCCATATGCTGCAGTGGAAGAGTATGGGGGAGTGAACGTGCTGGGCGGCGTGGAAAACTCAGATGCAGCACCGTCAAGGACTGTCCAAGACGGAGGCAAGAAGAAGAGACCCGCAGCAGAGTAGAGAAGAAAACCCCACTGTGGGTGTGGGTATTTTTTTTTTTTTTTTTTTTTTTTTAGTGTTGTTGTAAAATGGTGATCGGGGTGAGCCCCAACATGAATAAAATGAGTTTGGTGGGAAAAGCTATATGGTATGAATGGAATTGAAAAAAAAAAAAAAATTAAAAATAAGATGAAAGAAAAATAAAGAAAGAAATAATAAGAAGAAATGTGAAATCAAAATGAAAGATGGGTTCGAGACGGATTTGTGAAAAACAACAATGGTGTTTGGAAATATATATATATATATATTTTTATTTATTTATTTATTTTTGAAGAATAAGAATAATAAAAAATAAAATATGAATGGAGAAAGCATATAGTGGGAAACATGCGGGGGTGGAAAGATGGAACCAAAAAAGTATGAGTGGGAAAAAGTAAAGTGAGAAAAGAGGAGAGAGAGGGAGATTGAGTGGGTGCAGGAGTGGGTTAAAAAAAATAAAAATAAAAAAGGAGGATGGATGATACGGCTGCCAGGCTAGGAGATGATGATGTTGGTTTTAAAAAAAGAAGAGAAAAATAAAAAATCAATCACTGCGCAAAGGGAGAGAGATAGTGGGTTGATTAAAAAAAAAAAAACAAGAATGTGGGTGTATGGTACAGTGAACGAGGGATTCATCTTTCCCTTCTATCCCACTACTCAAGTTCTTTGCACATGGAAGCCAGCCACTTAGTCCAACAGCGGCACTTAAATTGGCTGGGTATGGGCTGCCATTCGCATACTTCCCAAGAGCAAAGCAAGTTGCAGAATAGAGGGCTGTTGCTGCACCCATACTAAAACCTCCAACTGCAAGCTTAATGTCAGTGGGCTCTGTGGATAACAGACTTGCAACATGTGCTGCTGTTGCATCCAAACCCTCTAAATCATCGTGAGCATTTTCCGAAAGGTCGTGTACGTCAAACCAAGCAGTAGAAGGAAAACCACCAAACAAAGATATTGGTTGAGAAGGAGCAGTTGGGCAAATCCATTTAATATTTGGAAGAGGGAGCGTCTCCAGGAGTTGGGACCAGCTGGCACCATTATCGCCGAGGCCGTGCAACCAGACTATAGTGGCCTGGTGTCTGCCTTTGGGCCTGACCACATAGGTCCTCCCAAACTCAAATGCCCTTCTAGCACGTCTCTCACCAGAACCCACGGAAGGGCCACCAAGGCTCATGATAGCTCTGTAAAAAAAAAAGCACTTGAGCACAGCTTGATGAACTAATCACAGTGACTGGAAGAAGTTCCTGAGCGGTTGAGAAACAGAGGAAGTCGGAGACTCCAAGGGAGACAAGCAAGAGGAATGTAAGAAGAAGATGCAGAGGGTCGGAAGGGATGATGCCAACGAAGGTATAAAGAAGGTATGTGTAGAGGTCCAGCGGGCGGCCAAGGCGAGGCTGCCGCCCGCCGGTGAAGCGGAAGTACTAAGTTGTTAACCTTGCTCTGATACCATGTAAAAATTTATGTATTATTGATTGATATTGATATCTGATTGTTGTGCTGTTGATATTACAAGGCTTCCTATTATATAGGAGAGGATTTGGGAGTAGGTGAGTGTGTGTGGTAGGTGTAGGAAAGTAGGTGAAGTAGGTGAGTGTGTGTGGTAGTGGAGGTGGTAGGTGGAGTGGGTTATGGTAAATTCTAACAATGTTAATGATCGCAAGTCTATCTCTAGTTTCTGTGTGTTTCTTGGCGATTCTTTGATCTCTTGGAAAAGCAAGAAACAAATTGTTGTTACTCGCTTTACTGCTGAAGCTGAGTACCGTGCTATGGCTCATGCTACTGCTAAGTTTGTTTGGCTTGGTTGCCTTCTCTCTAATTTGGGTGTCCCTCAGTCTTCTTTGACCTCTCTCTATTGTGACAACTGCAGTGCTATTCAAATTGCTCACAATACTGTTTTCCATGAACGGACGAAACACATTGAGATTGATTGTCACTTTATCCGACAGCATCTGCAGTCTGGCTCTCTCTTGCTTCCTTTCGTCTCCTCGGTTTTGCAACTTGCGGACTTCTTCACCAAGACTCACACTACTGATCGGTTTCAGTTTCTTCTTAGCAAATTCTCAGTATTTTATGCTCAAACACCTTGAGTTTGAGCGGGGGTGTGAGAATATTTTGTGTAACTTACGACTATTATGTAAATATGGAATTAGGTTGCTATGTAATTATGGAATGTTACGTAAATATCGAATTAGGTTTGTATTTCCTATTCTAGATTAGGGTTAGGATTCCTATAAATATTGGTTATAATCTTTATATTATTTACAAGAATCAATATTTTGAGGGAAATATCTGTTATAATAGTTTAACAGAGCTGGTTTGAATGTTAGACTGAAAATACTACAAAGATAAATTTAAACTCACCTCCCTACTTAGGAACATTATGTCAATTCAACTCGGAGATAGCACTATACTTAACAATCAATGTGTTAGGTTTTTGTAATTGGCAATCCCGTTTGACAAAATTCCTTTCAGTTGTAATTTTATTAGATCTTTTATTTCAGTGAGGCTATGAGTATTTAGATGTGAATCCAACTCGAATTGTGCCTATGCAGAGGAATTTGTGATCTTAATTCTATCATGTTTGCCACTCCGTTGACTATGTTGGGGATCGAGCTGCCTGGTCAGCTCGTGGGGGTTCCAGGGGGCAGCGCCCGGGCGGCGTTGAGGGGCAAAAAGCAAAATTGCAGTCGAAGTTGTTTGACCACTGGAGCGACCATTCCTGCATTCGAGCGAAGATCGCGACCTTTCAGAAGTTTCACTTGTCAGCAAAAGTACTGAGAGTTATATTTTTATGCTTGAGTGGCCTTTCTTACGCTCGAGCGTAGATCCTTGTTCTGAAACACGCATTTTAGTCAAACAGCTCGAGTGGCCATTCCTGCGCTCGAGCGGAGATCGCAATTCTATTTGCTATAAATTTGCAATTAATTCAGTTTCTAGGGAATGGCTTCTAGATTTTCTTCTTGGGTATTAGGGTTTTAATCTGGAGCTTCTTTGCTTGTTTCCTTTGATATTTGTTAGAGTTTATATTATGAGTTGAGTGGATTATATCAAATGGTTTGTTTATTTTGTTTATTAAAAAAAAAAAGAGTTATTCTTCAGTGGATTCCGTGGAATTTGGGCCTGAAACTTTGGTGGATTCCGGAGTGGCTCATCGTTGTGGATTCGATATTAGCGTTATGGATTCAACGTTGAACAAGACAATTCCGAGGTGAAGACAGTGGTGGAAGAGGCACATTGGGGTCGGTTCAATTTAGGCGTGGATTCGCCAAGTAATTGAGAGTACACTTGTGTAATTCCTTTTGTCTTTTTAGTGGATTGTTTTATGGCTTTGACCCGTGGTTTTTATCACAATTAAAGGTGCTCCAATTGTCGTTTTTTCATATTAAAATCGTTGCGTCGATTTGTTTTTGATTGTTTGATTGAGATTGCTATTTACTGGTTAAAATTGATACATAATCACAAATCAATATCTCGGGGATTTTGAATTTTTCACAATGGTATACAAATGTTTCTCCTCAGATAATATAAAGTTTTTATTAATAAGAGCTACGCTTGTATAAAATATTGCTGCCTCTTTTTAGTTTAAATATATATTCAACTAACATCACGCCACATTCAGGTTCCAGCTATGAGGATACAATGAAGAAATCAGATTCTCCATGACAGACATGCAATTAATGCCACAATGAGGGTCCATTTCAGGGGGAAAGACATTCTAATAACACAGAAGAACAAATTATTCGATTTGTAAGAGTGAAGGATAAAAGGTCTCAGATACAATGAAATAACAAATATCCAGCTTTAAAGTTGAGGCAAGACATAATTCAGCTAGGAAAACAAAAGATAGGTATTATGCAAGCTCATAAAAGAAAAAGTAAGAAATAATTCAGGTATGGATTTAGACTACACATCAATGAAGTTACCAGGTATGCAAGGAAATTTGCGAGGAAAAAGAGGACGCAGGATGCCTTTCTGAATTTTCCAATCAACTGGATTTAAGCTTGTTGCTTCCAGTTTTAGCAAAACCTCGCCCTTTTTTGGAGCAGGAACAGGAACTTCGACATGCTGCAAGATGCATCGAGTGCAACTTAAAACCAATTGGAATGGTGGCAAATTCATTACTTACAGTGAATCCTTATTACTTCAGGAAGCATTTATAAGATTAAATAATTATGGATAACGCAACCAGATTTTGACCTCAAACTCTCTTAACTATATTTTGAAATCTTTTGGCTAGTTTAATGGTCTTCTATTTAGACCAGGCTTACTACAAATAAATTCAAACTATTGCACATGAACCCACCTCAGTTTTTACATGTATTATGATCCATGTCTACATACTCAAGCAATTCAACTAACAACAACTAATCTTACTACTAATCAGGTTGCATCCAGTGAAGTAGATTGAACAATTGAAGCTGTGTATAAATAACTACGAAAATCCTATTTTTGGGCAATAAAAAATCCATTCGGTAAAGCATTTGTTGCACACATGTACATATGAAGTTTGGAGTTATTTGCATATTTAATCAATAAACTTGATTACTTGAGTAACTAGAACTCTGTTGACATGGTGATATAGATATAACTTTTAAAAGAAAAGGCTTTATGAGCATTTAGTCACACCTAAATTTTGGATGGTTAGAAGCAAAGTCCCTGTCCAGGTTCAAGCTCCATTCACAATATAGAATTATCTAAAAGGAAATATAAGAGGGCCTTACTAGAACCACATGTTGTTGATCTTTAAAGCAGGTCCTTCACTTATTTAAAATCAACATATTGGGCAGATCATTAAGAAGATTTCGACTCTGGATACAGCATTCTGTGGAATTTATAGGCATTCCCACTAATTATATACTGTGTGTCATCTCTTTCTTGTAACTATCAGGTGAACAAGTTTTCTATAGGATTCTCTGTCTCATAGGGTTTGTAATTCAGTATAATTGCAAGTTTGTGATTGTTATGCTGCCAAATATGTGATTATTCAATTTTACTTAGTATTATGTTGTTTTCAAACATAAATAAATTTATATATATTTGTATGTGTTTCTCAAGTGTCGAGTCCTATATTTTTTTAAAAAGTTACGTGTTCACATCAATATCACATCTGTGCCTGTGCTTAGATAATTAGCAACAATTCCCAATGTAACTATAAATATCAGAAATTTCTCTTGCATAGACAGGTCTGCCATTCTGTAATGATCCGGAAACCTAATTCTTAGGGCAAATCATTGCACTCCATTTTGCTTGGAGCTAAAAGCAAGAGTTTGGTGTGTGTAATATCAATTTTAGCGGAAATCCCAACATCGACATATATTCAACCAAGGAAAATGATTTTTTTTTTCGAATTTTGTCCCCCCTAATCCCCCGAATGTCCAAAATAACGTCATTTTGGGTATTCTTTTTTTTTTCTTCTTCTTCTTCTTCATGTAGGTGCAAGTCTGAGACAGAGGGAGAGGGAGAGGGAGAGAAGAGAGGCCGATCGTCGCAGCACTCCAGTCCAGTCCGATGGCGGCCGATCGTCGCAGCTCGTTGGCCGATCGTCTCCGCCTCGCCTCCGCCCCCTGCCCAGCCCGGTTGATGTTGGCCCCTCCAGTCCAGTCCTTCTTCTTCTTCCTTCTCTTCTTTTTCTTCCTTTTTTGAATTCGGGGGATTCGCGGGGGGAGGGGGGGCTTTCAAGCTCCCTAGCACGACTCATTCAACCAAATTGTACCGATGAAATTTAAAACGACCTCGCTACGTAGCTCGAAAACGGAGAGCCCGAATGGCTCAAATTTTTTTTTATTCTTTTTCCTTCTCCTTCATTCTTTCTCTTCTTCCTTCCCTTTGGGTTTGTTGACTCACAGCCATCTCTCTCTCTCTCTCTCTTTCCTTCTTTCTGTTCTTCCTTCCCTCTCTTTTTCCTTGTGGGTTTGTTGAAAAAGCCACACAGCCCCCCCTCCTCTCTCTCTCTCTCTCTCTCTCTCCTCTCTCTTCTCAAACCCAAGGAAGAAGAAGAAGAAGAGATCAAAAAAATAATGGTTCAACCGAAGATCAAAATCAACACACACAAAATCAACACAGTTTGCAAAATCAAAATAAAAAAAAAAAAATCAAAAAGTTTGCAAAATAACCCAAAAAATCACAATAAAAATAAAAAATCGAAATAAATCAAAACAACCACAGTCGAAGAGTCCGAAGATCAAGCTTCGCCCTCTTCGTCCATGGTGGATCAAGCTTCCCTCTCCGTCCATGGCAGATCAAGCTTCACTGATCTGGAGTTTTGGACCTTGCATCATCGGATTTCAGAAATCGGGATGATTGGAGTAGGAATTGTTTGGAGGGAGAAAGGAGTTTTGGGGGTGATGAATTGCAGATTTGAGAAAGAAGAAGGAAGGCACATCGAAGATGGAGTGAGAAACAGGAAGAGAGAAAGGAGAGACAGAGGGAATGATAGAGAGAGGGTGAAAGAAATGGTAAACACATGAGAGAGAGAGAGAGAGAAAAAAAAAATAGACACTCGACTTTCGAGCTACCACGCATTTCTCAATTTAAAAAACAATAAATCTTCAAACTATGCCTACTCTAACTAATTCATAGATGATAGAACCTCAGTCTATTAATTTCTTCAGTGAAAATAAGGGAAATACTATGGTACACACCTTTATGCTAGGTTTAGTTGGAGAATTTAGGAAGAGATTTGGAAAGGGATAGGAAAAAGATGTGTAAAACTAGGTAAAATTTATGTATATTTTATTCATATTTTACTTACTTTTTTTATTTTCCTTTTCAAATCTCTCCTCAAATTCTCCCACCAAACCTAGCATTAGTATAAAAAAAATGACATAACTTTAATTTTCTGCATCATAACTAAAGAAAAGAAAAAATAATTTAAAGAATTCATGAGTCATAACTAAAATAATAAGATCATAATTAAAGAACAAAATTGGTCGTAAAACTATATCTCCATACAAAAGCCAAGTTTGTTTGGTTTAATTTTCAGTCTGAATAAGGGATGGTTTGAGATGTTCTAAACAAGTGTACTTTTTGATTTTTTATGAAATATGCGTTGGGTATGGGTTGGGTTTGAGGCGATGTCATAGAGAGGTGACATGACTTAAATAAGATGATGTGACTTAAATAGAATAGTGACTTTTTGACTTTTTTAATATATGTCAAACAAGACTTAAATATAAATATTAAAAAATTAATTTGCTCCCAAAAAATACAAGGCCACAGCTTGTTTTTGAATTTTTCATTTTTTTCATCATATTAGGTTTTAGTTTTTTATTTATGACCATGTTAAATATCCACATTTTACATCCACAAATGCATCACAAGACGACAATATTAAATAACTACATTTTACGCCCACAAATACATCACGAGGACGTAGTAGGGTGGTGGTTCCATCATATCATTGAGTGGATAAACAATAAAAAATTCACACTTACCAGTCACATAATGGGTTGAATTGTGGAAGACGATCTAAAATATTTTTCTTTTATTTATTATTTAATTCAGAAAATTAATCCCGGAAACGAAACCAAATCAAGGGCATCTGATCCCCCCACCCACCCACCCACCCACCAAAAAATAAATAAATAAATAAATACAATAAAATAAAATAAAATAAAAATTAAATCCTCGTAATAGAAATTCGTCCCCTTAGATTATAGAACACAAATAAAAGATTTACAGTGAATTGCACATAGCCCACCTCATCTTCGAAAGTTGTGGAATTGAATAATTGCATGAACAATACTAAAAACTCAGATTTAGAAAGGCGAGGAAAGTCAAAACGAAAAAGAAAAGAAAAGAAATAAAATAAAACATACGGAGTTACCTTCAAACCAGCAACTCCTCCTCCATAACAGTCGTACTGAACCGCATTCATGAGCTTCCCTGCCATTTTCTTTCACAAATGCAATTTCTGAAGATTTCGTCAGACAGAGCAAAATATAGCAGTCTAGAGAGAGAGAGAGAGAGAGAGAAAAAGAACAAAACTAAGAATCAAGCAGCGGCAATCTGAGTACAGAAAGTGATATTTTTGGTAGTGTTGTGGACCGTTAGTGCAACTGTTTCATCCACACGTGTCATCATCGTGAGCTTATCTCCTTTGTGAAATTGACGGTTATGGCCCTAATGACTTGCTTGCCAATCTACACCCGCGTAGCGTAGGATTCATTCTAATATATATAATGTTTTTTTTTTTTTAAACTTGATTTAGGAAATTGATTATTTTAGTTAGTTTTTTAATTTTTGAATGAATTACACTGAGATTCTGAGATTTGTTCTAATTATATTTCACTTCTTAACGTTTTGGAAATTACATACTTATTTTTGTAGTTAATAATCTCATTTTATAAATCCCTACTTATATAAAAGGTAACAACTCGTAATAGAAAAATAGATAAAATTACATTAAAAAAAAAGGTAAAACAAAGGAAATGAGAGGGAAAAAAACAGATGAAGTAAAAACAAAGTAAGAAAAGAGAGAGTACATGAATTTAATGTTTTCATTTTGTCTAAATATTTACAATGATAAGGGGTTAGTGTAATTTTTCAAACGTCAGGGAATGATATGTATTACATTCAAACCTCATGAGATGTAAGTATAATTTACCCTTAATAACTATTTTAACTTGAGTAATGTTAGGGATTCTAAATATTTTATCAATATTTTTAATAAATTTCTCACTTGGATATGGAAATGTGATTTACATGGTGTGAGTCACATACCTATGTGGACATTTGATAAAAATATTGATAAAATATTTGGAGTCCTTAACATTTTTTTTTAACTTGGCTAAAAAAAGTTATGTTTGAAAAGGTGATTATTATTATTATTATTATTATTATTATTATTGTAGTTGATTTGATAATTGTGAAAGAAAAAGTGAAATAATTATAATTTGAATGTGATATTTTATTTTATGAATTATTTTAACTTATTTATCTTTATTAATTATTTTAACTAAAAAAAGAGTCATTGGGCCATTGAACGCGATAAGGGGTTGTTTGGGGTATTCTTAGTAAGTGCACTTTTTAAAATTTTTAGACTAAAAAGTTGAGGGAAAAAAAATGATTGCTTGGATTAGCTTTTTGACTTTTTACGAAAAAATATATATTAAAAAATTGTATAAATTAATATGTAGGAGAAGATAAGAACAGTAAGCAGTAGGCCGTACCGTATGGGGGAGACAAGATATGGTTGCCTACTTTTCAGGCATTGCATTGGACGGTGTTGTTCGGTCCGTGGAGGCCATCACAGGTCCTGTTTTTGATAATTTGAACCGTTCAATGTGTAGAACTCGTTGAGTAGTATATGCTTGTAAAAAATCACATTGATAGCTATCTGATCGGATTAGTTTTTTTTCAAACGTTAACTATAACACCATTTATTTTTTTATACAAAATTGATTTAATCATATAGTTAGCGATATCCGATCAATGTGATTTTTTTACAAACATATAGTACTCGACGAGTTCTACATATTGAACGGTTTAGATTATCAAAATGGGACCCTTGATGGGCCCTACGGGCCGAACAACATTGTGTTGTTTGTGCACCTCGCCTGTGCAATTTTTCCAAATCATTTCAGCAACTTAGCAACAGTTTATGGGACGGTTCAAACTGAGTTGTAAAAATTTGTATGTAAAATTATTTATTTATTTTTTTGGTGAATAGTGATAACTTTTTAACTTCTTTTAGTAACTTTTTGACTTTTTGAAATTTTGTTAGTATCCCAAACCTGCCCTAAATTGCAAGAAAATCACCGACATTGGGCGTTCGAATCAGGATAGTGTGAGGAATATCAAATTTTCTACCAAATGAATGATCAAATGTCTCATATGGATGTAGGGTAAGTGTGGACTTACACCCATATGAGACCTTTGATCATTCATTTAATAAAAAATTTGAAACCTATAACATTTTCTTTCGAACCATGATAACGTGCCAACTTCATGCAATACCTTGAATACATAAGACTATAAAAATATAATTTTAAGACTACATTTTTAATTTTAATTAAAAACAATGTATTTTTGTAGATGATTTGAAATACTAAAAAAATTGAATGTTAAATGATACATAAATGTGATTCTTTAATATTATTCTAGATTTAACATGATAAAATTTTCTATTTTAAGTAATAACATAATAATTTAAATATTTCAAACAATGCATTTATAACATGATAAAAGCAATTTATTAAGTAAGAATAATTTATAATATATACATAAATGTGATTCTTTAATATTATTCTAGATTTAACATGATAAAATTTTCTATTATAAGTAATAACATAATAATTTAAATATTTCAAACAATGCATTTATAACATGATAAAAGCAATTTATTAAGTAAGAATAATTTATAATATATACATAAATGTGATTCTTTAATATTATTCTAGATTTAACATGATAAAATTTTCTATTATAAGTAATGACATAATAATTTAAGAGTCATGATAGAGACCCCCTCTAATCACCACCCCACAACCCCACAGACACGTGGCGGGTGGTGATTGGAGGAGCAGGAAAAAAAGAAAAAAAAAAAAATATAACCAATGAGAGAGAGAGGGTGTCAAAGGGGGTGGGAGGAAAATGGGGCATGAAACATTTTTGATAATTTAAATATTTCAAACGATACTTTTATAACATGATTTGCAATACTAAAAAAAAGTGAATGTTATTTAAAGTGTTACATTGAATGATACATAAATGTGATTCTTTAATATTATTCTAGATTTAACATGGTAAAATTTTCTATAATAAGTAATAACATAATAATTTAAATATTTCAAATGATACTTTTATAACATGATAGAAGCAATTTATTAAGTAAGAATAATTTATAATTTTTACGTATTTTGATAGATTTTTTTTTTCTTTCAAAATGTAAACACTTAATAATTTATAAATTTAATCACAATGAAAATGACCCTCGAAATCATGTTCTTAAGTTTTCTCCACGGCACGATTTGGTAAATTAATTAATTTTCAATTTGAAAGAGGCAACGATACCTCAAGAAACTATTTTTTTGGGTAGACGACATCAATGACATCATAATTCATCTATCAATTAACAAATTTTATACATCTCACATCATTATTTTTTTCTATCATCATACTAAAAAATAAGGTTTTTTTGGTGAGTTCCCGTTCCTATTGGGCCTTTTTTATGTAAATGATATGGAATAAATTAATGTTGTCAAAATTCTTCAGAATTAAAAGATAAGTTAAAAAGATAAGAATACCCTTGCATATATATGGGTAATAGTATGTAGTTGAGAAGCTCTCTTTCTTTTACAACTCTCTTTCTCTCTCCACCAACTCTACCATCGATGTTTGATCATTGCCTATACCATCTCCATCATCGGTCATCCTCACCGTTGGCCCGCATCGCTCATCCTCACCGTTGGCCGGCGACCACCATTTTTACTATCAACCATCACCATCTCAGATTTGATGCCTATGAACTCATGTTTGAAATCAATAACTTTAAATTTGAGATAAAATGACCTCATATATGTCAAAAAGATAATAAATTGATATATTACAATGAAAAATCGAGAATTTTTTGTTTGTTTGTTCATAGTTCTAAAATAAAATTCGACTATAACTCCTTTATCTAGTATATACTTTGTTTTCGTAAGAGTAAAATTTTACTCTAGTTAATGAAAAATAAAATTTGTTCTCTTATGCTATTTGCACTACAAAAATTTTAGTTTTTTTCGACGGCAAAATGCCATCGCTAATACTCCTAATGCCGTCTCAAAAAACTTTTAGCGACGACAAATGACTTTTAGCAATGACAAGTGTGAGCCACAACAGAGGACGTTGCTAAAACGTTGTCGTCGCCTTTTTTTTGCGACAACAAATGTGGCCTTTTGCAATGACATGTTACCATCACCTATAATATGTAAAAAATTGAGACCTTTTGCGACGACAATGTTGTACCATCGCTAAAATTTTTATTTGAGACGGCAAAAAAATGTTGTTACAAAATGTTTTCTGTTGCGACGACATGACCTCTATCGCCAATTCCTTTTGTGACGACATTGCCTATGTCGCCAAAAAAACATTTTAGTTCTAATGTTTTTTGCGACAATGTGGTGTCATCGCCAAAAAAAAAAAAAAAGAAAGAAAAAAGAAAAAAAAGAGCCCTGCAATGAAATTATTAAAAATATTCAAATTACCTGTATTAAATGAAACAAAATTTGAAAAAGAAACCAATACTTACATAATAATATAAAAATTCCTGTATAGAAATAATAATTTCTCCAGAATAAAAATATTCTTACATTCATAATTACACATAAGCAAATTTGCCCCACTACATAATGTTCTATAATACATATATAATGTTTAATTACATAATATTGTTCACAATTCAAAATAACATAAACCAAAAACAAAAGTTTTCCACATCATTCTCCGTGGGTAACAAAAAAAAAAGTTAGTCGCATTCTTCACAGGCATGCATTCCACAAGAAGCAAACTCCTACTCGGGAAATATCTGAAAGCAAAAAACAAAAATAATTAATGATAATATAATTATGTGCTAATATGTTAATTACAAAAAAAACATAAAAATTTAACTACTATACAATTACAAAGATAATTAAGTAAATAATTTTGCCTAGACCGAAATCCGACTCTAATTTCTAAACCGGGAACCCGATTCGAGTCACGTCTTCTCCCACAAGTCTCTCGTCCTGTCGTGTGTGCCAAGTTTCATGCTAATCTGACGCTGTTTGGCCATTTTGGGGCTTCAACACCTCGAATTTTAAGTTTCCTAAGGAACTAATTCGCCTAAACCGAAATTTGGCTCTAACTCCCAAATCGGGAACTTGATTTGAATCCCGTCTTCTCCCACAAGTCTCTCGTGCCTAAGTGGTCGTGTGTGCCAATTTTTGTGCTAATCCGACGCCGTTTGGTGATTTTGGGGCGTCAACACCTCGAATTTTAAGTTTTTTAAGGAACTAATTTGCCTAGACCAAAATTCTTCTCTAACTCCCAAACCGGGAACTGGATTCGAGTCTCGTCTTCTACCACAAGTCTCTGGTGCCAAGACGGTTGTGTGTGCTAAGTTTCGTACTAATCCGACGCCGTTTGGTGATTTTGGGGCAACAATACCTCAAATTCTAAGTTTCTTAAGGAACTAGTTTGCCTAGACTGAAATCCGGCTCTAACTCCCAAACCGGGAACCCGATTCAAGTCTCATCTTCTCCCTCATGCCTAGGCGGTCGTGTGTGCCAAGTTTCATGCTAATCCGATGCTGTTTGGTGATTTTGGGGTGTCAACACCTCGAATTCTAAATTTCTTAAGGAACTAGTTTTTCTAGACCGAAATCCGGCTCTAACTCCTAAACCGAGAACCTGATTCTAGTCTCGTCTTCTCCCATAAGTCTCTCGTGCCAAGGGAGTCGTGTGTGCCAAGCTTCATGCTAATCCAATGCCATTTGGTGATTTTGGGGCGTCAACACCTCGAATTCTAAGTTTCTTGAAGAACTAGTTTTCCTAGACCGAAATTCGGCTCCAACTCCCAAATCGGGAACCCGATTCGAGTCCCATCTTCTCCCATAAATCTTTCGTGCCAAGCTGGTTGGGTGTGCCAAGTTTCATGCTAATCCGACGCCGTTTGGTGATTTTGGGGCATCAATACCTCAAATTCTAAGTTTCTTAAGGAACTAGTTTGCCTAGACCGAAATCTGGCTCTAACTCCCAAACCGGGAACTCGATTCGAGTCTCATCTTCTCCCTCAAGTCTCTTGTGCCCAGGCGGCCATGTGTGCCAAGTTTCGTGCTAATCCATCGCCGTTTTGTGATTTTGGATCGTCAATACCTTGAATTCCAAGTTTCTTAAGAAACTAATTTGTCTAGACCAAAATTCGGCTCTAACTCCCAAACCGGGAACTTGATTCGAGTCTCGTCTTCTCCCATAAGTTACTGGTGTCAAGGCAGTTTTGTGTGCCAAGTTTTGTACTAATCCAACGCCGTTTGGTGATTTTGGGGCATCAACACCTCAAATTTTAAGTTTCTTAAGGAACTAGTTTACCTAAACCGAAATCTAGCTCTAACTCCCAAACCAGGAACCCGATTCGAGTCTCGTCTTCTCCTACAAGTCTCTCATGCCTAAGTGGCCGTGTGTGCCATGTTTCATGCTAATCCGACGCCGTTTGATTATTTTGGGGTGTCAACATCTTGAATTCTATGTTTCTTAAGAAACTAGTTTTGCTAGACCAAAATTCGGCTCTAACTCCCAAATTAGGAACTCGATTTGAGTCCCATCTTCTCCCGCAAGTCTCTCATGCCAAGGTGGTCGTGTGTGCCAAGTTTCGTGCTAATCCGACGCCGTTGAGTGATTTTGGGGCGTCAACACCTCGAATTCTAAGTTTATTGAGGAACTAGTTTGTCTAGACCAAAATCCGGTTCTAATTCCCAAACCGGGAACCCAATTCGAGTCCCGTCTTCTCCCACAAGTCTCTCGTGCCTAGGTGGTCGTGTGTGCTATGTTTCATGCTAATTCGATGTCGTTTGGTATTTTGGGGCGTCAACACCTCGAATTCTAAGTTTCTTAAGGAACTAGTTTTCCTAGACCGAAATCTGACTCTAACTCCTGAACCGAGAACCCAATTTGAGTCCCGTCTTCTCCCACAAGTCTCTCGTGCCAAGGTGGTTGTGTGTGCCAAGGTCCGTGCTAATCCGACATTGTTTGGTGATTTAGGGGCGTCAACACCTGGAATTCTAAGTTTCTTGAGGAACTAGTTTGCCTTGACTGAAATCCGGCTCTAACTCCTGAACCAGGAACTCGATTCTAGTCCCATTTTCTCTCACAAGTCTCTCGTGCCAAGGCGGTTGTGTGTGCCAAGTTTCGTGCTAATACGACATCGTTTGGTGATTTTGGGGCATCAACACCTCAAATTCTATGTTTCTTAAGGAACTAGTTTGCCTAAACCAAAATCTGACTTTAAGTCCCAAATAGGGAACCCGATTCGAGTCTCGTCTTCTCCCTCAAATCTCTCGTGCCTAGGCAGTCGTGTGTGCCAAGTTTCGTGCTAATCCGACGCCGTTTGGTGATTTTGAGGCGTCAACACCTCGAATTATAAGTTTCTTAAGGAACTAGTTTTCCTAGACCAAAATCCGACTCTAACTCCTAAACCGAGAACCCGATTGGGGTCCTGTGGCTCGCCTTTTTCCGCACCCACTTTCGAAAAGGTTTGAAAAGAAAGACCTCACAGTTTGAACTCCCGCGGTTCTGAATCTAGTCTCACAAGTGTAATGTCAAACTGATAAACACCAAAGAGTCCAAATCCGGCAAATCTTTTTGGAAAATCAGTTTTAAATCAAATAATGCCAAATTTCGACTGCTTTGCCAGATACAGAGTCGCCACCTGAATATTTTATTTTTGGAGAAATTTAGGAAACCCATGACTCGTGCCACAGGCCACATATCCGTCATGACCAAAGTTGCCTCAGCTCGGGAACTTAGGTACGAGAGGGGAAGGTCCTGAATTGAGCACCTCTGCTCGCCCGATCAAAGATTGACCTTTACTAATCATGATATGAAATTTTATAAACATTATGTGTTCTTATTCCGGTTATTAAACTGGCTTTACTATGTGATGCGCACAATCAAGTATAGACTAGTTTGCAAGACTTGGAACAATTCAATTCATGTTTGTTTGCGAAAATGGTTTGAATTTGCCACCTCAAGTGGGCTTAAAGATGTGGTTTTTCCACCAAACATAATGGGCTTAAAACATGATTTGTCACTCAACAAAGTGAACTTAAAACGCACATTCGTTGAATTATTCCAATTCAAACAACAAGCCTTCATCCACAGGCATTCAAGCAGTTTAACATTTAAGCATATAGCCTCATGGTAAGCATGCTAATCATGGCAACATTCACACTCATGCAACTATGCTAAAGTGTAAAACTCACCTAGTACTTCAAGCTAGGAAGATATGTGTTAGAAAACTATGCATGATTCCTAACTATGCAAGATGCCTAATGCAACACATGCAATACGTAATTAATAGGCTCGAATACTAATATGGCATATGGATTGATTTGAACAACATGCGATTAAACACGTATTCAAAGAAGTATTGAAATGATAATGTAGTTTGAATGATACGCTGAGCCTCAGTGCATGCAATACGAATGAATGGATGCAAGCATGCGATATGCTAATTGAAATATGATCCCTAATCTAACCATTGAAAGCGATTAAATAAAAGAAAGAAAGATGTGGGATTAGAAAACATACACACACGCACACACACTTATTACAACATTACGCCCTCGCGAAGGAGGGTCCGAATGAATAAGTTAACTAACTAGCTACGCTAATTAAGCTAACTAATTATTACAAATGAAACTAATTAACTATTCTAGCTAACTAATTATTACAAAACAAAAATGAATAACTAGTTAAACTAACTAATTATTTACAACTCTTAATTAGCTATAACTAATTAAATACTACATATATTTGAATGAATGCTAATTAAACTAACTAGCTAATCTCAGGAACCGAGAGATGAATGCATGCTTCATTCTTCACCCGAAAAGCCACTGCCCTGCTGTTGAAAGCCTCTGTTTGCACATTTGATCACTGAAAATGCTGCCCACTTCCAGAACACCTCTGTACCACCTTACCAACACACTGCTCAATTTTCATTGGTGGCCGACAGGGGGCCGGTCGACTACCATTGGTGGTCGGTCGGCCATTGGTGGTTTGAGCTTCTTTACTGTAATAGAGAGCAAAACAGAGCATATCTCAAGGGTTGTTTGCACACCTTGCCTCTCCTTTTCATGGGGAAATCAAATGAGGGACAAGCTTTGGTTCACAAACCATCAATTAAGCAATTTCATTGCATGATGGCTTGTGAAACCAATTGTGCAAGATCAATGAATGCAAAGACAAGACCAAAAGGACTATTACCCTATCATGCATGATCAAGGGCAATGGAGACCAAGGAAAGTGACACATTTCATCACTTTTGAGTATGAAATGTCTTATTTTCCTTGTGTTCAAGTTAATGTCCGATTTGAACACATGCAATGCAACACAAAGAATGCTTATCTTACCTCTTTTACTTGCCAATTTTGTTTACTCGTTTTAATTATCAAACCATTCATTAATCCATTAAGTCCATTGGTGAGTGTCCTCTAATGGAAGGAGGGCTCAAACCCCAAGTTGCTTTGAGCATGAAAGAGGCATTACACTGTTGGTAATGAACCCTCTAAGGGATTAAACCATTAGGTGTATCACTTTCATTTCACACTTAGGCAAACAAGTGGTTTGAAACCACTTTCAAAGAAAAACCAAAAAGTGAAGAAACAAGGGAGATTGCAGAGATTATAAGTGCTGAAATGAAGTAAAAAAAGCACTAAAACATGCAATCAACTCACACCAATGATGGTTAAAACCTTAAAACACCAAGCTAGTGAAGGAATTAACACTACAACCATGCCATACAAGGCTCAAATGAAACAAATAACCAAAAACAGAGGCAAAACAACCCTAAATATGATCTAAAACATGTTGGACTCAAGTCACAAAAAGCTAAAACAATAAGTTAATACATGGGGTTACACTATAACCATGCAAAACAAGATTCAAACAAACTAACCGGCCCAAAATAGAGCTAAAATATGTTATTTCAGAGGCTAAGACATGCTGGACTTGAGCTAAGTTAAGCTAGAAAAACATGCTAACAAGTTAAGCTAACTAGGCATGCAAACAAGACACAAAGAGGAAAGGCTAACCCCTCCAATTTTGGACTTCAAAATGAGTTTTTTACCACTAAAAAACCTCTGAAATTCAGTGGTTAAAAGGCCCAAAAAAGTTGATTTGAAAGTGATGAATAAAGGCACTAAGCTTTACAAACTAACAAACAAGAAGGGTGAACCACCCCTTAACTTAAAAAAGGGCTCAAACCATCACTTATAGGCCACAAAAACAGAGTTTTTATCAGCTCAAAACCAGCCCCAAAACAGTAAGAAAATATGAAAAAACAAGTTTGCAAAATAAAGTAAATAAGACAAGTATACTACCTCTTGAAGGAAAGGGGCAGTCTAGACACAAGAACAAGCTAAAACCACCTTCAAGGGCTACAAGATGACCCCAAATAACCTCAGCTCAAAGGTAAGAGGATTTGATTTAGGAAGTGTATGCAAAAGTGTAGAGAAAACAAGCGCTTAGGCACAAAATTGTAAGAGAGAGAGAGAGAGATTTTTGCTCTGAATTTTCTAACCCTGAAAAATGGGGGGAGGAACCCCCCTATATATAGAAAAACATACCTTGAGCTTAGAAACATCCTACCATACATGTGTAGGAAGATGCAGCTCAATGTGCTAACAGTTGGCACAGTTGTCAACAAATATCAAGAAATATCTGGAAAAAAAGACTGGTGGCCGACCGGCTACACCAATGGCTGTCAAGAGTAAGCCATGGATGATAGCCTCTGGTGGTGGCCGACAGGTCACCACAAGGTTCTAGGCACCAAGTTTTGATCCAAAACAAGGCACATGAAAAACAATGTCTAAAGGCTCAAAGACAGGGCGTTCCGCTGAGGACTTCGGGAGCTCAAAATAAACACAAACAAGCATAATCATCATATGCACAAGTGATGATGTCCCAGTCTTGAGGACGGTCAAAAATTGGGTGTCTACAAGTCCCGTCTTCTCCCACAAGTCTCTCGTGCCAAGGGGGTCGTGTGTGCCAAGTTTCGTGCTAATCCGATGCGGTTTGGTGATTTTGGGACATCAACACCTCAAATTCTAAGTTTCTTAAGGAACTAGTTTGCCTAAACCAAGATCCGGCTCTAACTCCCAAACTGGGAACCCGATTTGAGTCTCATCTTCTCCCACAAGTCTCTAGTGCCAAGGCGGTCGTGTATGCCGAGTTTCATGTTAATCCGACGTCGTTTGGTGATTTTAGGTTTTTAACACCTCGAATTTTCAATTTCTTAAGGAACTAGTTTGCCTAGACCGAAATCTGGCTTTAACTCCCAAACAGGGAACCCGATTCGAGTCCTGTCTTCTCCCACAAGCCTCTCGTGCCTAGGTGGTCGTGTATGCTAAAGACCAAGCTACAATGGTGCTCCAGTCCGAGTGGGAAACTTAACAATGGAAAATCCTTTGTCTTTCTTTCTAATTATGCAATTAGCCTCTATCCTTTTGGGTTGTGTACAATTAATATATGGTTATTCTTAGCTTAGAATGTAAAATACATTTTATACCTGATCTTTTGGTGGTGGTGTATATGGAGTCTCATCTCCTACAGATTTCCTAAATATCTGGTGGCCACTCGATGCATCAGGAACCTATGACAGTCCATACATAATGTGTTAATCATATTTGAATTTTATTATATATATGTTGTGTGAAAATTTAATGATCAAACAATTTAATTTATATCGAACTTGTCTCTTGGGATCCACACTTGCCCCCTGTGACACAAAGGCCATCATTTCAGCTCTCATTTGTTGTAAATATGTAAAGAACTCTGCTTGCATCTCCTCCCTCAGCTCCTCCATCAACTCATCCCTTAGCTCCGTATGAACCTGCTGGGTGATCTGAACAATAGTCGATGGCTGGGGTGTTAATCGTGATGGCCCAGCACTATCTTTATACACTACGCTCCGAGGTACAATTCTCTCGTAAGTGCGACAATATCTATGTCCGTCATGACCTATCAACTCATGGAAAATGGCGTTCCTAGCCTCTAAAGTCTGGCAATCCTCAGGTAGCATGGAGAGTTGACGATTAAACTCATCTTGTATTGAATAAGACATACAAGTATATGTCAAATTAAGATGGTTAACACACAAAAAATAAAAAATAAAATTTAAATATAATGTTAGGTGTTTGGAAACTACCAAGGTCTAGATAACCTCAGGGTCATCTGCTCTTTGTGTCATAAGCCAAACATTCATCTTATAGTGGGCTCTCCATTGCTGATCATTTAGATTTTTTTAGAAATATGAAAATTAGAATCCAAATAATTTGCAAATATATAATGCTTATTTATTTACAAAAATAAAAACAATAAAATATAAACCTCATATAGGATCTGAGCGAAAGTAGTATGTCCTGTGGTATGAGGTATGTCTTGAGCTCATTGATTTTTAGCGTTCCTAGTTGCAATTTTCTATAACAGGTTCAACAAATATAAGTATATAAATATGATTTCTATGTTTACATATCATACATATAACTTATTTGTATACCTCAGCATCAGAAGTACGCCAATACTCCACAAGTTCTTCCCACTGGCTTGGCATAATGTGAAAAGGAACATCATCCTTTAGATTAGGATTAGAACTTCTAGGCTTGAAATACTTAGTCTTAATCTTATTCTTGTGATCCTTCCATATGCTGTTGCAGGTTTTTCATGTAGATTGGCTTATACTCCTCTAGACATACATTCAAATTGTCCTACAAAACACAATTTAAAATTTTAAATAATAATAACACGATTTTGGAATAATGAAACCAATGGACAAAAATATACTTTTACCTTTACATCATTCCATATAGCATCAAGAATATCATCAGGCACAGTGGTCCAGTCAAGAAAAGTAAGAGGAACAATGTTACCATTGTGCACAATAATGCCAAGTTAAGTAGTTAACTTAGACACATTATCCCCTATTGGCTAGTAATTTTCGTCCAATTGTATGTCCAACTTTGTACCAGTACCCTACTCCTTAATGCCTTTGGCACATCCTCTACCACGCCTAGTCGAGGTTGATGAAGAACTAACATGACCTGTGAGATACAATAAGAATAAACAATATACAATGATAATAAAGAAATGCAAATTTAAATAATGTTAATACAAATCGAATTCTTATACCTAAGGTGGGTTGTGAAGAAGTCGAAGGGTCTGGAAGACACAATGAGAATAAACATGTTATATGTAATGAGAATAAATAAATGTATATTTAAATAATTTTCATACAATTCAAAGCAAATTTATATACCTGCGGTTGGCTATGAAGATGATGACTCTAGTCGGGATGATAGTTGTTGTGGTGCCACTGATGGTGGATTCACTGATGGCAGAGGTGGAGGCTGAGTAAATGATAGCTGTTGTGGTGCCATTGATGGTGGTCGATGCGGTGGCACTAATGGCCTCCTTCGATGGTGGTCGTTGTGATGCCTCCTCTAATAGTGGTGCCACTAATGGTGGACGCTGCGGTGGTTGGTCAAATGGTGGTGGCACTAATGGCCCCTCTGATGGTGGTCGATGTGATGCCTCCTCTGATGGTGGTGCCACTGATGTCCTCTTACGTACCACATCGGGCATCATGTGTAGGGGACGATTAGGCTTCCTATTCCTTGCTGTAATAATCTATAAGCAATATGACATTAATTGACATTAGAAACATAGAGAATGGTTTTGAATCAACTATAATATGACATTAATTGAGCTAATACAATTACAAAGACAAAGTAAATTAAGAAACTGATGATTAACTACAACCTTGGCCTTAATTCAATTACTGATGTTTATTAAATATCAACCTATTTCAATATCAAGTGTTTCTCCTTCTGCGGCTTCCCTCACCTAACCAACTTCTTCATCACGGAACATTATGTTTTCTTCTAATTGTTGACTCATAAATGGCTTAATTTTTGGATCAGTTGAATTCATATCAAATAAACCTCTTTGAGACATCTTCACCACTACTTGTCAATCTGGTTCTAACGGGTCTCCAACATACCAAACTTGCTCTGCTTGGGATGCCAAGATGAAAGGTTCATTGGTAATTCGATTATCTCAGTACAACAAATGATTGAAGTTGACCAACGTGAAATTGAAGACATCTTCTTTCTTCCCGTGAATGTTGTCAATCCAATCACACTTAAACAACACATGCTTTTTCTTATTGGAATATTGAATCTCAACAATATCTGTCAATTGTCCATAGTAGTACATAGACCCCACACGAGGATTCTTGTCTTTCTGACTAGCATAACTTATGGTATCTGCCTTCAAAGCTACACCACAATTTTGTGTGGCTCGACGGTTATCCATGGCCTTTACTCGATATCAAAACTCATTCATTATATACCCGTTGAACCTCCTTGCTAGGTTATGAGGACCATTTGCCAATACAATAATCTCTTCAGAAAATGTGACATCACTAATCCTTCGCAAAGTTTGGACCTATTTAAAACAAAAATGTAAAATTTAAAATGTTATTCGACTTAGGTAACTAGAATTTGTAAATTTGAATACATATATGTTCCTTGAACCAAATGTGAAAATTTTCAAAATGTTCACGCCGAAACTGATGATCGTCGACACGAGGCATTTTGACCTTAAGTACTTCAAGGTGTCTGCTGTGTAAATTGAAAATTTATCACTGAGCGAAAATTTTTGTTCAAAATTCAATAGAACATAATAAAATATTGAGTGAGTGACATAACCTACTTTATGAATGGTTGAACCACGCTTATATTGAATAAGACATACCGATGAGCTTGTACCCAAGAAGTATTATCAAGATAAAAGCTTGTGTTTTCACCAACAGCATGACCCAGATTATCATCACCACTGTAGCCCCTCACGAGTCGACTAGATTTGGTTTCCACATCATTGAGATATTGTGCACAAAAATTCATGCATTCTTCCATAAAATATCCTTTAGTAATTGAACCTTCTGGATGAGTTCTATTATGCACATATTACTTCAAAGTAAGAAGATACCTCTCAATTGGATACATCTATCGAAACTGTATCACTCCAGCCAATAATGCTTCACTAGCTAGATGTACAGGCAAGTGTTCCATTATATCAAAAAAATCAGAGGAAATATTTTCTCTAGATGACAAAGTGTTACGGCGATACGTGTAGACACCCTATTTTGACCGACCTTAAGACTTGGGTGCTTCTTTTTTATCACCCGATGATAAAAACAAGAAGGTGCATCTCATAAAATTCTCAATAACAATACTTAGAATTTGAGCCCTGTTTCCAACCCTAAACAGCCACAAATTACCTTTCCGAGGGAATATTTTGACCTCACGATTGCATCCAAAATGGTTCGTTTAACTAGGATCAACCTTTGCTACACTTCCGAGGGCCTTACTGAAAAATTCTCCCGAAATCTGGGTTATAACACAATTATTTGAAACTTTTGGGCCAAATTGTAATTTTCAAAAATCAGGGAATATTCTGTTATGCGAGGGAATATTCTGCTAAGTCAGGAAATATTCTATCCATATGCAAAATATTCTGTAAATACTGACTGTAACGCTGACGTGGCGGTCTTACTGACGTGGCATGACTGGATTGGTCCTTGCTGATGATGTGGCGCTGACTTGTCTTTACCCAAAAAAATGAATTTAAAGAATGCTGGTGAAGAGGTTTGAACCCCCAACCTAAGACTACACACCCAACACCTTAACCACTTTGCCAAAACCTTGCCTTGTGTTATATTTCCCCTCAAATAATATTTGACCATTTCAAACTAGCAGGCAAAGAAGGTGTATTTTTTGCATTTTTTCCTTGTGTGTGGGACACTCCGCTACCCCATTTGCCGACCCACATATCACCAAATACATATCTAATCATCCCCCATTGTCAAAAAGAGGTTTTGTTTACATACATAAAAGAGTATTCCATGCAACCACCTTGAAAATTTGCCCTCCTATCACATTCTTGTCTCCCACCTTCTTTTTGACTTTCACTCTCCCTCATTGCCTATATAGAATGATCATATTGTAAGAGAGAGAGAGGACCACGAAATTGAAGAGAAAAGAGTGAGAAAAAGGTGAAAAAAAGAGAGAAAAATTGAGTTTTTGAACCAAAAACACTCCTATCTTCCATATACACCATATACCTTCCATACAAATTGAAATTCCATCTTTCCTACACCCAAAACTCCTCCAAAAATTTTGAAATAGCTAAATTTCAGTAGTGATTGATCACAGGAAAGAGTGAATGTTGTTGAAAGTGAGAAAAAATAAGAGAGTTAGCCACTTTTCTACCATACATACCCAGAGTTCCATTCAGTTTCGAATTGAGAATTGAGAACACACTTCCCAAACTTGAGAGTGAGTAAAAGGAAGTTTGGAAATCAAGAAGTTCAATCTTTCTTTGGAAGGTGAGTTTCTAGTCTTTCATTTTCTTATATTTTCTATCTCATATTTATTTTTTTGCTTCTTATTTCATAGTGTTTTGTTATAATCCAAGTGGTTAGTTTATTTCATATTTATTTTCTTACTTTATATTTCATAGTATTTTGTTATAATCCAAGTGATTTGTTTATCTCGTATTTATTTTCATACTTTATATTTCATAGTGTGTTATTGTAATCCAAGTGGTTTGTTTAGTTCATAGTTATTATTATTATTATTATTTTTGCTTATTTGCTTGCTCTTGTTTCATATTAGTTGTGATGTAAGCTAACCGGTAGTGGTTAGTTGAGCCACCTACATATTTCTTGTTTGTTGTTTTTCTTGGTTTCGTAACAAGACATGTTTTGCTCAGCCTAGTTGGCTGGCCGGCATATTTGGCCGGTCGGTTAGCTTCTTTCGGATAAGATGGCGTAATCTCCCAATGTTGACCAATTTCCGCCGACGGTTCCAAGGAACATGAAGCTTTTATTTTATATATTTTTATTTTAAGTGTTTTGCAAGATTTTTTTTATTTTTTTTATTTTGATGTAATATTCTCCTCATCCTTCTCTAATTTGGTTTGTAATTATTTTTTCGAGTGTTGTAATAATTCCCCGACTTGCTTCTTTCTATCCCGCTCTTTTACTTGCTTTCTTTATCTGTGAATATGCATCATATTTTGTCTTTCATTATATCTATGCTTTGCATCCATGTTTCATGCATCTTGATTCAACTAATTTTGCATTTGTGGATTTAATCAATTCCTATGTGATTGTGTGTACTACCACATGTTCTTGAGATGATTCACATGTCATGTCTTAGAAGCTGAATCTTTAGTTGCATCTCATGAGTGAATTGCATTAGGATTTTGTATATAAGATCATGCATGTTTTACTACCTTTGTTTTGTAACTTGTTCGCGGGACGTCAAACATGTAAGTTTTTATGCTTTAGCATCCTGTTTGTGTGTGTTTTTCTTACTATGTTTAGCATTTTATCATGAGGCTATTTGCTTATGTGATATAACTCTATGAATGCCAATGGACGGAGGTTATGTCACTTAATTTGGAATGATGTTGATTTTCATGTTTGTAAACTTAATTTATTTGGGTTGTACATCTTCAAAACTCTTTTAAAACTATATGAAATCAAGTTGTTCCAAAGTGGGTGACATAGTCTAGACTTGTATGCTTCACATAGTAATTTTTTTAGGATTTATTAAATATCAGAATATGAAAATATAAAGTAAATAAAATTCATATCATGTTTTAGTAACGGTCGATCTTTCGATCGGGTGAGCGGGGGTGCTCAATTAATGACCTTCCCCTTCTCATACCTAAGGTTCCGAATCGAGACAACTTTGGTTATGACGAACAGTGGCCTTGGCACGAGTCATGGGTTTCCTAATTTTCCAAAATATTAGGTGGTAACTCTGAGATTTGATGACACAATCCATTTTTGGCAAAATATTTTTTGCAATAAAATGGATCTTCTAAAATTTGCCAAATGTGGACTCTCGTCTATGTTTCATATTGCACTTGTGAGACTAGATCGAAGAGACAGAGGGTCCGAACTGTTTAACGTGCGTGGGTGTCCCCCGGGCATGTTACAATACGATCTTGAATTTATTGCAAATCCGTCACACGAGTCACTTTGGAACACAATTGTCTAAAGAAATTGCTCAATTCAATCAAGGGTTCAATTACATTCTTCGGTAACAATCTTCGAATAGCCAATGGAATAAGTTATTGCATCAGAATATGACTATTGTGGCTCTTAAGACCCCTAATACTTCTATATTTTGAGCGCACACGACGCAATATATTGGATGAATCCCGGTCGAGAACTCTAACTTCCTTAAACATTTTCAAGAACAAATCTTTCTCATCCTTGGTCATCATGAATTATGCTGGTGGTAAATAAGCTTTATTCGACCCTCTTAACTGCAAATGTAGGGGTTTTCTAATATTCATTTCTTGTAAATCATGCCCAGTATTAACACCATTCTTCGATTATCCTACAACCCCTAATATTGTCCACAACACATTGTCACAAACATTCTTCTCTATATGCATCGCATCGAGGTTGTGTCATATTAGATTGTGTTCTCAATATAACAGTTCATAAAAGATACTCTTTTTCTTCCAGCTATGGATGCGATGTCCAGCTTTCTCCTTCTCTACTTGTCTCCTATGCCTCTCCTTAAGGACATCCCTATTGTATTGGGTTAAAATACCCTTAAATTCTAATTGTAGCAACATCTCAGTTCTAGACAACAATTTTGGTTTGAGTCTGAATTCCCGACTACCATCAAATGATACTTTATCTTTTTGGAATTTATGGCCACTAGGTAAAAATCTACGATGACCCAAGTATGATTGTTTCCTACTATGCTTTAACCAACACGATATAGTTTCCTTATTGTAACAAAGACATGCATATTTACTTTTAGTGCTCCATCCTGACAAGTTTGCATATGCAGGAAAATCACTAATTGTCCACAGTAAAGCTGTATGCATTTGAAACATTTGATTTGTTGATGCATCAAATGTGGAGACACCGTTATTAAATGTGGAGACACCGTCATTCCATAGTTTTTTCACTTCCTTAATCAACGGTTGCATATACACATCAATCTTGTCACCAGGTCCTTTCGGGCCATCAATAAACACAAATAAAATTAGAAATGGTTGTTTCATGCATATCTATGACAGCAAGTTGTATGGAATGAGCACAACAGGCCAAGTGCTATGAACTATGTTCATCGTCCTGAATGGGTTAAAACCATTAGATGCTAAGCCAAGCCTTACACTTCGGCAATCATTGCCAAAGTCAATATTCCGACAGTCAAAATCTTCCCATGCAAGGGAGTCAGCAAGATGCCTAAAGACATCGTCATCAGTTCGTTCCTCTTCATGTTATCTCATTAACTTGGCCATCTTGGATGACATAAACAACCTCTGCAACATTGGCTTTAAAGGAAAATACCGCATCTATTTTGCAGCTATTCATTTTCCACATTTGTTAGGACCATTTGAACCACTATCACCATTTGATTTCCATCTAGAACTGTTGCATATGACACATTTATCAAGATTGGTGTCATCGTTTCGAAATGCAACTGTTGGGACATGCATCCCACGTCTCATATGTGAAGCCCAAATCTGTTGTGACCTTTTGAGCTTTATAATATGAGTCCAGGAGTTTTACACCCAACGGGAACGCCTCATTCAATAACTCAAGCAACATGTCAACAAGCTTGTCTGTCCACTAATTAAGCACCTTCAGATGTAGAAATCGAACAATGAATGACAAAGATGTGAACTTCTGACAACTCAGATACAATTCACTTTGTGCATCTTGAAGAAGTTTGAAATACTTTGCAGTCTCTACATTTGGACTGAGCTAGGGTTCAGGTGTATGGGGATCAGGCGCCTGTGGTTCATTACGCTCAACACTTGTACCGGCATGTGGATTTCCCATAGCCCCTTGTATTATTCCAACCATATCATCCCCAACGTCTAAATTACCTAATGTTTTATTCTCTCAATTACCATGCAGAGATACGTAAGATTTTCCATGATTAATCCAATGTTTGTACTTTTTTAAAAAACCATTCAAAATCAGATCCTCCCGCATGCCCTGTCGTACAATATGGTATCAATTCTCACATTTCCTACAGGGACAACTAATCATCGAACCTTCAGCCTTATTGGTGTAAGCAAACACAAGGAATTGATCAATCCCATTAATGTATTCCCTTGACATCCTATTTGGCAAATCAACCCAACTCTTATCCATCCTCTGTGCTTCCCTCAAATATCTCTTCTGCACACATCCACAAAAATTAAACATCAAAATAACTCCAAATATAATACCTACATATTCAAGCATCATGATACCTATCCGTCCAATTTCTCTCAAATAGGTATGTGGTCTTATCCCATTCAGTTATTTAGCGATTTGGTGGGAGAACCAATAACCTAATAACAAATTGAAGCAATCATATCCAAAGAAAATGCACTTGACTTTGAAGTTTACATTGAGAACATAAATAAATGAAACACTTATATAACAACACGTGGGACATAAAAATGCGGCAAAACGCCAAGTATTCCATCACTAATTCAACATGTCTAGAACATCAAGAGGTGCACAGAACATCGTAGGTGTAACAAGTCCGCGGGGGACCTCACTACAGTTCGGACTCGACTTTTGTAGTCACGGTTCTAAATCTGAACCAAAGAGTCCAAATCCGGCAAATCGTTTTAAGAAAACAGATTTTTTGAAAGAAGTGCCAAACATGGACTGCTTTGCCAGATACAGAGTCGCCACCTAAATATTTTATTTTGGGAAATTTAGGAAACCCTGACTCGGTGCCAAAAGGCCACGTGTCCGTCATCACCAAAGTTGCCTCGGCTCGGGAACTTGGGTACGATTGGGGAAGGTCACTTCGTGAGCACCCCCGCTCGCCCGGTCATAGACCGGCCTCTACTAACTATGATATCTATTTTTGAAAACATTGTGTGTTCTTATTCCGGTTATTAGCCTAGGTTACTATGTGATGCGCACAGCATACAAGTATAGACTGGATCGCCTGAATTGGAACAAATCATTTCATTTTTGCTTTTGAAAATAGTTTGCTACCCGCAGGTAGGCTTGAAACATTTGATGATTTATTCCAATTCAGATAACCCAACCTTCACCCACAGGCATTCAGGCAGTTATATCATATAAGCACATAGCCTCATGGTAAGCATGCTATTCATGGCAGCACTCACACGCATGCAAGGATGCTAAAGCATAAAACTTACCAAGTACTCCAAGCCAAAATAGAAACTCATTAGAAATCATGCATGAATCCTAAGTATACAGAAATGCCTAATGCAACACATGCAAAATGCAACTATAGCAGGCTCGGCTATTCTAAGATGGTATATGAAATGCTACAACTATCATGTATTCAATTTAGAATTAAAAAAAAAAATACAATGCAGTTAGTATGATGCGCCGAGCTCGGTGCATGCAATACAAATGAATGATGCAAACATGCTGTCATACTGTATGCTAATTTAAACATGCCCTAATCTAACCATCAAAAGCGGATAAATAAAAGGGAGAAAGACGTGGGGTTGGAAGACATACAACACACACACGCACACTTATTACAGTTGTGCCCTCGCGCAGAGGGTCCGAATAAATATACAGTCCCGAATAAAAGAATATTACAGTCCAAATATTACAATCCGAATAATATACAAATTTCTAATTAATTAAGAAATTAACTAAGAAAGCGGTAAAACTGGCATGCAAGCCAGGGACTGCCTTGCTTCTGATGGATGATGTATGTTAGGCTGCTTTGCGCGAAAATCCACCGGGATGCCCCGATTAGCCTCTGTTTAGCAGTTAACCTTGGAAAGCGTGCCAAGCTCCGAAAAGTTGCTGATTCTTCATTTTGCTGCGACAGAGAGCAGGAAAGGGGCATAGCAATGTATTTTCACAGATATATGCATACCTCGATCCTCGTGCCACCAATCACGCATACCGAGGCATGATGGCCGAGGAATCGAAATGCACAATTCAATATAGGATGAATGCACATGAAAACACAATAAAACCTAACTCCATCATAGATGATCCGGAGTGTCGGTGACTAGGGAATTGAGACACATTCCGTCACTCGGAGTACGAAATGCACCTCGTTTCCCGTGCCCGGGCTAACTCTTATCCCGAACACGATGCAATATGCATGACATGCATGAGATGCGACTAAGGTACAATCCTAACATACACAATGCTATGGAATGACATGCCTCGAAATGCGTGCACACGAGCACGCAAATAGAGGCGATGGCAGAATGCGATCTAAGATACAACCTAGCATGCACTATGCTGTAAAAATGAGGTGCTTCGAAATGCGTGCACACGGGTACGCAAACCGAGGAAATGACAGAATGCAATGTAATATGGCTAAAATGGCATGGAAAATGTAACATGGACTTATACTAATATGAGAGAGCCTCAGCCACACTCACATGAGAAGTCGGTAGGTAAAAATGAAGTGCCTCGAAATGCGTGCATACAGGCACGCAAATCGAGGTAATGGCATACGAAATGCGAATGGCATGAAAACATGATATGGGCTTATACCAATATGAATGAGCTTCAGCCACACTCATATAGGATGCCGGTGAATGAAAATGAAGTGCCTCGAAATGCGTGCACACGGGCACGCAAGCCGAGGCGATGATAGAATGCGATGCAATGACATGGAAGCATGATATAGGCTTATACCAACATGAGTGAGCCTCAGCCACACTCACATAGGATGCCGAAGGATGAAAATGAGGTGCCTCGAAATGCGTGCACATGGGCACGCAAACCGAGGCGATGATAGAATGCGATGCGATGACATGAAAACATGATATGGGCTTATACCAACATGAGTGAGCCTCAGCCACACTCACATAGGATACCGAAGGATGAAAATGAGGTGCCTCGAAATGCGTGCACACGGGCACGCAAACTGAGGCGATGATAGAATGCGATGCGATGACATGAAAACATGATATGGGCTTATACCAACATGAGTGAGCCTCAGCCACACTCACATAGGATGCCGAAGGATGAAAATGAGGTGCCTCGAAATGCGTGCACACGGGCACGCAAACCGAGGTGATGATAGAATGCGATGCAAATGACATGAAAACATGATATGGGCTTATACCAACATGAGTGAGCCTCAGCCACACTCACATAGGATGCCGAAGGATGAAAATGAGGTGCCTCGAAATGCGTGCACACGGGCACGCAAACCGAGGCAATGGCAGAATGCGATGCAAATGACATGAAAACATGATATGGGCTTATACCAACATGAGTGAGCCTCAGCCACACTCACATAGGATGCCGAAGGATGAAAATGAGGTGCCTCGAAATGCGTGCACACGGGCACGCAAACCGAGGCAATGGCAGAATGCGATGCAATGACATGGAATGGAAAGCAATCATTCTAATAGAATTTCAGTACTAAAATATGGGGGAAAACAGTCCCGAAATGAGGTGAAATGACACTAAATGCATGGAATTGTCCCGAAATGCGAATTTAGGCACCCGAAATGGCCTATAGATATGCCAAACATGCATGATATGGACATGTAATGCAAAGACAGAAGCTAGGCAGTCCCAAAAAAGGCACTTTCACAGTTATAAACATGGCCAAACAGCAAGCATAGGTAGGGCAAAAATGGCATGCAAGAATAGGGGCCAAGAGAGGGGTAATGAAGCAAGTGATATAAGAAAAATCCAAACTGAAAAATTTCCTTCTACAACATTGAAGAGGGACCAAAAATATGAATGTTTACAGTATATGGCAAACCTCAAATCAATATACAAACATGCTAAAAAAAAGACACAAGATTGAGGCTCAAAAGGTGCTATAACATGAAGTATACAAAATAATCACCAAACAGAAAAAAAAATGTGAATGAAACATGAAGTATAGGCCAAAATAAGATTATCTCTAGGCCTGTAAAATGGCCAAAAACAAAAGCATGGTAGGCTGCCATAGCATGCAAAAATGGGGAATAAAAGAGAGATATAACATGAAGTGGCATATGGAGGTCCCAAACCATGAAAGGACCTAAATGAAACATGAAGAATGGACCAAAATAAGAACTTTTTCAGAACTGTAAAATGGCCAAAAACAAAAGCATGGTAGGCTGCCATTGCATGCAAAAATGGGGAATAAAAGAGAGATATAACATGAAGTGGCATATGGAGGTCCCAAACCATGAAAGGACCTAAATGAAACATGAAGAATGGACCAAAATAAGCACTTTTTCAGAACTGTAAAATGGCCAAAAACAAAAGCATGGTAGGCTGACATTGCATGCAAAAATGGGACCAAAAGGGGAGTATAAAGGTAAGTATAACATGGAAGTCCCAAATGGTGTTGAGCCCTTCTTCAATGTCGGAGAGGGGCTCAAAATAAGCCTATTATCAGTTTACAATATGCTCAAAAACAGATTACTCATGGGCCAAAAATAGCATGCAAGATTATGATATATAAGAGGATCAATGAAGCAAGTGCATCATGGAGGGCTCAAACAGGGTTGAGCCCTTAATGAAAAATGAAAATGAGCTCAAAAGAGGGCCACTTTAAGTTAGGTCCGGAGCTTGAAACAAAAAGCATATAGGGCTTACAAATGGATCAAGAAAAAGGGTCAAAAGAGGAGAAATGTCACTTACCCTTGAAGACCAAAGCTTTTGTTGCTTCTTGGACCAATTTGCAGCTCCTTTAGCCTTTGAGAAGCTCTCCTTGTTGCTGGAAATGAAGTGGTGATGGTAGAGCTTGGTGGTGATGAAGAACACAAGGTATAGGACTTAAGGTTTTTTAGGAAAATGAGAAGGATTGAGGGAGATATGGATCTTGAGGCTTGAAGAACAAATTTTCTAACCCTTGAATATGATATAGCTTGCTGGTTATAAGGGCAAAAAAGGGGGTGTAAAGGTGGGGGAAAAGGAGGGCAACTTTCCCCCACAAAATATCCCCCGGATATTGATATTTTCTGGGGGATAAAGCTATACAACTGTAAAGTGAACAGTGCAAGGAACTCGGCCGGCCAGTTACTTTTGCTGCCGGTGGCCGGCCGGCCACACCCCCTAGCCGGCCGGCTAGGGGTCAAAAGGGTCAAGCAGATTTAGTGGCCGGCCACCATTTTTTAGGGTCCTCCCATGTGTGTACATCACAAATATGTGGTTCAAAGTTCAAGAATGTGGGTCCAAGGGGTTCAACATTAGTCCGGAAAGAGGGGTTCAAAAGGGTCAAGCAACATTAGTGGCCGGCCACCACTTTTTAGGGTCCTCCCATGTGTGTACATCACAAATATGTGGTTTGGGTTTGAAGAAAATGGCCCCAAGGTGTTCAACATTAGCCCGGAAAGAGGGGTTCAAAAGGGTCAAATTGAATTAATGGCCGGCCACCACTTTTTAGGATCCTCCCAAGTGTGTACATTACAAATATGTGGTTGAAAGTTCAAGAAGATGGCCCCAAGGTGTTCAACATTAGCCCGGAAGTGCGAAAAACGGGCGCCGGAGGGCGTCGGAGGATGTATAACTGGTTGCTGCAACAATTACTGGCCTCCCACCTTTCCATGACCTTCCTAGTGATGAAACAGAGGTACCTGCCAAAAATGAACGAAAACCGATGCAAAACGAATGCTCGGGGACCAAAACGCGCAGTTCGAGATCCCGAAAATAGGCTGTTAAGCACCGAAAGTGGCATTCGGCCACGAAGTGGGTTTCTCAGACCCCAGTGTCCTTCAAAAGGGAGAAAATAGGAAGTATGCCAAAAACCAGAGCAATAGGAGATGGTTAAGCGGTCCCGAACCGAGGCACACGGCCTGACGGCTCCGAGAACCGGAAACCGGACTCCGAAATGGGAAAAATGGCCTACGGCCACCAAATGTAGCCTACGGACATTGAGATGGTTTACGGGACCTCTCCCTTCCCTCAGGAAAAGAAACAAAGAAAACCGAGCCTGGTTCGCAAACCGAGACAAAGTACAAAAGAGGGTTCGGAAGTCCGGAGGCAGGGCTTACGGCCGCAACTCTGAAACTTCTGAACGAGCACATTATGCAACATCACCAAGCGCTCAATCAGTGACGTCTGAGTCTTAAGGTCGGTCAAAAATGGGGTGTCTACAGTTGCCCCTCTTTGACAGAACTCGAAAGTCATAAGTGACGGGAGTGAATGTCAAAGCCCAGAGACGACCCATTTTTGACAAGGCCGAAGACTTAGACAAACGTACAAGATGAACAGAGATGTGCCCGCAGGCATGCCCGCAGGCAGGGGGCAAAATGCAAATGATAATGCAAGAAGATTTTGAAGATTGGACTTATACGCTACGCGAAGCCAGTCATCACTCATGATCATGCGAATGCAGCAAGCTGTAATGAAGCAAGTATTTGTAAATAGATGCAACAGTTTTAAGCAAGAATGCAAAGCAACAACTACATTTCAGACAGTTAAGAATGCGGAGGATTATTCAATCCCCGCCATGTCTCACACGGAGAAGATACGATACCTGCGCGATTCGTCTGGTCGCACCAGCCTCAATTGAACCGTACATACAATATCGTGCCTGCAAAAGAGAGAAACTCAACGAGCACAATATGCTAACAACATATATTTAATGTGATTCCGAAAGTTCGACACACGCAGTGCCGATGAGTGAATGCATCGCAATGCAAGAGTGGAACATGCGTGACAACGTATGCTCAAACATAGAGGTATGCCAATATCAAGAAATGTGCATAAAAATGTGAGTATGCTCATGAGAATGCAAGTTATGTGCATGATAGTACAAAATGAGCATGAATCAGGGTGCCCGTTTGTCATGAAATAACGAGCACGGAAACGCGTGTTTCGGCGAAGGCAATTCGATCGCGGCCTCCGATCCGCTTCCCAGAAAGGCTACAACTCATTCAAAAGGATATACTTCGATTTCGATGAATGATGATGAGACATATGTCAGAACTTGAAGCTGAAGTCCCGGCGGATCAATTTTGCGACCGGGAGTGTACTTTTCTTAAACTTTTTCAGGTCCCGGGAACTCCGATCTTCCTCAAAATTTGCAGGGAGCTAGGTGAGCCTGTGAGGGACATGGCCGGCCGGTTATATGGGAAGGGGGAGGTGGCCAACCGGTTTTCCAAAAAGCAAATAGCTGGCCGGCCAGTTTTCCAAAAAGGAAATGGCTGGCCGGCTAGAAAAAGTGGCCGGCCGGCCATATGCCCAAATCCGAGGGCATTTTGGTATTTTCACCTCCTTTTTGATGCTCCTTCAATCCAAGACTTGGGGCCTATATAATGCAGCCGAGATCTCTTCCTTTCTTGCCTCCTACAACACTTTCTTCTCCAGATCTGAGTTCCATACGCGTTTTCCAACGCCCCACGCAAGTTGTTTCCGCAAAAACATTTAGTTTTAAACACTTTGAAGCGATTAAATTTCGGTTTCGGAGCTTCTTTTCTCATTTTTGCCACTTGAGGTAAGTTTGTCTCAATATTTGGAAGATTTTCTCGGGAGTTGACTTTTGTTGACTTTTTCATTTCCCGAGAGTTGACTTTTGTTGACTTTTTCCAATTTTGGCTCATTTTCGCTCATTTTTGCTCCTTTTGCAGATTCTTTGAAAATGGCGGGTAATTCTCCCCACGGCGGAGGCTTTCCAGGTGCCGGAGACGATTTTGATCCCATGACTCTACCCCCGAGGACTCGACCTTTTATTCCCGGGAGGTACAATCCGCCAGCACACGTCCTCCCTCATGCCGTCTTCCGTCACTTCACTAGCTTTGACGAGCGAGCGGCCGGGGATCTGCTTCTCCGAGAGCCAGAGCATCACCTCTCTCATGAGGCTCGAGAGGTATTTACTTCATTCTGCAATTTCCGTACATTTCAGCACCTTTGCCATGCTTGAACACGCAGTTTAGCTTATGACATAGTACTTTGCTTGCATCCTGAACATGTAGTTTCAACACTCGAATTTCTGAACACTCGGCTCAAACACTGATTTGTCGAACACACAGCCCGAATTCGAAAGTGAACACACAGCCCACACTTTAAATTTTCTGAACACGCAGCCAGATTAGAACAGTGAACACGCAACCCACACTGATTGAAAGTTGAACACGCAGCCCAAACTTTAAATTTTCTGAACACGCAGCCCAGATTAGAACAGTGAACACGCGGCCCACACTGATTGAAAGTTGAACACGCAGCCCAAACTTTAAATTTTCTGAACACGCAGCCCAGACTTTAAATAGTGAACACGCAGCCCACACTGATAGAAATTTGAACACGCAGCCCAAACTTCAAATTTTTTGAACACGCAGCCCAGATTAAATAGTGAACACGCAGCCCACACTGATAGAAAGTTGAACACGCAGCCCAAACTTCAAATTTTCTGAACACGCAGCCCAGGTTAGAATAGTGAACACGCAGCCCACGCTAGTTGAAATTCGAACACGCAGCCCAAACTTCAAATTTTTTGAACACGCAGCCTAGATTAGAATAGTGAACACGCAGCCCACGCTAGTTGAAATTCGAACACGCAGCCCAAACTTCAAATTTTTTGAACACGCAGCCCAGATTAGAATAGTGAACACGCAGCCCACACTGAAAGAAAGTTGAACACGCAGCCCAAACTTTAAATTTTCTGAACACGCAGCCCAGTTGAATAGTGAACACGCAGCCCACACTGATAGAAAGTTGAACACGCAGCCCAAACTTTAAATTTTCTGAACACGCAGCCCAGTTGAATAGTGAACACGCAGCCCACAGTAGTTGAAAGTTGAACACGCAGCCCAAACTTTAAATTTTCTGAACACGCAGCCCAGATTAGAATTTGCATGTAGCTTATTTCACTTCATCGGTACACAACCCATTTCATTTTATCGGCACGCAGCCCAGTTCATCTCATTGGCACGCAGCCCAGTTCACTTCATCGGCAAACAGCCCATTTCATCTCATTGGCACACAGCCCATTTCATCTCATTGGCACACAGCCCAGTTCATCTCATTGGCACGCAGCTCATTTCATCTCATTGGCACACAGCCCATTTCATTATTGACACATGTATTCATTCTGAATGCAGGTTGGTTCCCGCAGCGTACGGGGGTATGGTTCCACCGCCGCACGGGACTGGTACGCTGAGCTCCCGGAGGCCGTCCGAGATTTGGTAGACTTGGCAGGATTCGGGGCTTTCTGCGTTGGGTTTTCCCATTGCTCTGCCAGGAGGACTCTGATGGCAGCCTTGGTAGAGAGATGGTGGGACACCACCAACTCCTTTCATTTCTCTGCTACCGGGGACATGACCATGACGCCTCTAGACTTCGCTGTATTGACTGGCTTGGACATAGGAGGTTGGCCCATCCCCTATGATGAGGATATGGGCGAGTGGGAGGCCGCTTGGATGTATCTATTGGGGGCTCGCCCGCTTGTTGACAGGGTTTCTGGGAGAGTCCGATACACTTGGTTCTCTTCCCATTTCCGGCGGGCGGAGATGGTGCCCGAGACTCCTGAGGAGACGGAGCAGTACGTCCGTGGTTTCCTTATGTTCCTCTTCGGGACTACCTTGTTCGCCGATAGAGGGAACACAGTCGGGCTATACCTGCTGAGCGCTCTGGTTGACCTATCACAGGTCCATCGATATGACTGGGGTGGCGCCGGCCTGGCTACCCTTTACTTTTATATGAGCGCGACCTCCCGCGGGCGGGGAGATTTACTTGGCGGCTACTGGAGAGCCTGGGAGGTACTTTTCTGTCCCCTTGATTTACATTTCTGCTTTTCATTACTTGTACATGGCACTCACAGCGCACTTTTACAGTCTGTATTTTGCTCTCAGCATTTCGTACTTACATTCTGCACTGCTTTTCTCAGCTATGGGTCTATGTATACTTCCCAGCATTAGCCCCAGAGTTGGAGGTGGCAGGGCTTCCCATGACTCCATACTCACTGGTGTTCGAGGGCCCGCACCGGCCGAGACCTCGAGAGACCCTCATTTACCTGCGACAGTACTTTGACACTGTGCGGCATTCGGAGGTACTTCAGAACTTTCAGTTCCTTTCATTTTCATCTTTGATTTGCTCCGTATATTCCCGATTTTTGATTGGTTCATGCATTTATCATCCGCAGATCTCATGGCAGCCTTGGGCGCCCCTGGGTGATGGTCTCCGACTTCAGTATACTGGAGGGTCGGACATCTCCTAGTATAGGGTCCTGCTCGAAGGGCCGGTTGGCAGGGCATGGTTCCTGGGGGAACGCTTTCTGCGTCAGGTATGGGGGTATCTTTCTCAGGATCCTCCCGCAGTACCCCCAGTCAGTATGCGGACTGCTGACAGGCTCCCTTACTCGGAGGTAGTGGGCGCTATGCTGGGTAGCGATGCTTTATTATATCTTGAGGAGGGGGACTACGCCACTTACCGTCACATATATTTGATGCCTCCATTAACGGGAGCTCGCACCCCGATGACGAGGCCTGCTGGTATGTCATCCTCGGGCCAGGCCCGGGCTCGGGCTGCAGACGCCCCTTCTACTAGTAGGGCTGGTACATCTAGAGGTGGGGGTAGACCGGTTCCTCCGATTCCGTCGACTTATCCTCATCCTGGATGGCCAGATATGCCGACTGAGTTGATGGCGTGGCAGTATGGGGCTATCTCTCCGACCCCGATCCCGCTAGAGCCTCCGATGCCCAGTGATCGATACGCCATTGATCCTGACTCACCGCTGGTATGCTCCACTATTTTTCATTCATCATTCAGATGTTTAGACATTCTTTCGTTCACTGATGATTATGAGCTCATATTTGCAGCCATCGCGAGGGTACATGGAGGAGGTGGTTGGACTGGTGGCCACACTCGAGGGCATGGTCCTGCGCAGGGAGGCACAGTTGTCTGTCGCGGGCATCCAGGTATCCTTCAGTTTTCTGGCATTTATCATACTTCTGATGACATGCTGATTTCTACTGCATCGATAGACTACTTGTGTAGAGCACATCTGACACACACCCCACTTGTACACTGTATTTACATGCACACACTTCACGTAGCCTTTGCTTGTAACTGCATTTGATGTATATATTTAGACTGATGTATTTGAATTGAACTTTTTGTTTTCAGATGCCTTTATGGTCCGGTCAGCCGCAGGCCAGGCCACCTGGGCCTCCTTGGGGAGTTGGGTCATCTGGACCTTTTCAGGGAGTTGGGTCACCCGGGCCTTTTCAGGGGGCTGGGCCATCTAGGCCTTTTCGAGGAGCCGGGCCATCTAGGCCTTTTCGAGGAGCTCGAGGAGGGCCTGTCCGCAGACGCAGGGCTCACGTTGTAGAGGCGGAGTCTGATGAGGAGGAGGAGGATGCTGAGGAGGAGGAGGAGGAGGCTACCGACCGTCAGTCAGAGACATCTGCTGAGGAGGGGGGCTCCGGTCTTGGTTCGGGGAACAGAGGCGAGGCTGAGGGGGATCCTGAGGATGACAGCTCCGACTCAGATGATGATGACGGTGCAGAGGTTGTCCCGCAGAAGAAGATGAGGAGTGCTTCTCATTCCCACTCCCGAGGACATTGATGCTGTTATTTCCTGCTTTATTTTTCTTTTTGCTAGTAGTTTGTAGCACTTTGCACATTGTTAGGTAGTTCTATTTTTCGTAAAACTTGTACCTTTGTTCGTTGTAAAGCATGATGGAATGAAATAGCTTTTGAAAAGGTGTTCATATTTTAAAATTTTAGCATCGTATCGCATCATTTATTTCGCACAAGAAAAGAATGAATTTGAATGGAAATGCGCATTGTGTAATCACCAAGTCAGGTAGTGAATCGACGCAACAAACTAAGCAACTCAACTTACTAAGATATAACAGAACCTTTAGCAAGTTTACAACTCAATAAACAAAATGCAATAACGTTGACAACGCAAATAAACAAGACTTAAACAAAGATTGCTTAAACAGAGCGCAATGACTCAAAAACATGAAACACGTCCGCTCGATAAACAACTCGATAAGCAAAACAATAACTCGATAAACAAAACTCAGCAACAACAGAGCGTACTTCTGACGATCTGGGCACCGGAACGCATCCGAAACAGAGGGAAATGAAGGTCTTTGACTCTCCCGTTGCACGGAAATGCTTGGAATTTTCCCCCGAAGGGTAAAACAGGGCCAAGGGGATACACTGCAGCATTGCCGGCCATCTTTGGGAGCCGGCCGGCCAAATTTGTGGAGAGAGACAGCTGGCCGGCCATTTTTGAAAAAGAGAATGGCTGGCCAGCCAGAAAAGGTGGCCGGCCGGCCACTTATTCCTGCAGCCACCTGGTTTTTGACACGTGTCCCCGTGAATAGTGTTTTTCCCTCTATAAAAGCCTCAACTTCGGGAACATTCATTTCATCTTAGTTTTACACAAAGATGGAGGCATTTCTCGCGGAAAATCTCACATCTTGGATCTCTTCTCTAGATGGTTCGGAAAAGCTGAACTTCCGGGGTTTCGGTTTGAATGCACTATTCACGTTGAGCCGTACTCCGCTACAGCTCCCTTTTCTCCATGCCGCGGCAAGGTTCTGGAATCCAGTGACGCACGTTTTTAGCTTTGGTGGCCAAGAGATGTGTCCCACTTTCGAAGATTTTCAAGTTTTGATGGAGTCTGAATGCTCTGAAGTGATCTTGCCCCAGCTCCGTTTTGGCCATGCTCAGGCTTTAGGGCGAATGTGTGGGCTCACGGCACATGATGCTCGATCTCTGATCTGCAGTGGGGAACTGGACATCCTCGGCTTGATCCATCGTTTTTCCTACGCTGGTGACCGCAGCAACCATTATTGGCAGGGTTTCCGGCAACACGCCCTCTGCTTATGTTTGTTGTCTCACTTTCTGCTTTCCTTGGGCTTCGGCGGGGCTAGCATTCGCCTGATTAAAGTCGCCCAAGGCTTGAGAGAAGGGAAGAGCTGTATTGCCATGACCTTGGCCGAGACACTGATGGGCTTAGATTCTGTCTATCGCCGGGAGGCGACTAGGTTTGCTGGGAGTCCACTGCTGCTGCAGGTAATATTTCCTACCCGACCTCACATATATATTTGTTCACATCACTCGACCCTCAGGCTTGGTTTTTCTCACAAAACCCTTGTCTTACTTTTCTCTCATCGTACATCTCTCTGTTCTTTATTCTCTCATTTTCCATCCCTCCCCTAGGTATGGTTAATGGATAAGTTGCAGGTTGTGGACTCTTGCCCAGCTTATTCAGCTCGAGGCTACTTCTTTCGACAGCGCCTAGTCAATGCTCTTGACGAAAGGTGGTGGTTCGATTGGATGTGCAACTTGTCCGCAGACGGCATTGCTTGGCGTTGTCCTTGGCTCAACCTCCCGGCAATGAGCTATAGTATGTCCCGGCTGATTGGGATCCAATCGATTGGTCTAACCCACTGCGTATTCTATTTTCCGTTCCGGTTTCTGCGTCAGTTTGGTCATGATCAGACTTGCCCACCGGAGGGGATTGAGTACCCAGCCGCTTTCCCGATCCGGGGTGCACACCTTGCCCGATATGCCACAGCATGGAGGACTAGAGAGCTCCTGGCCCCTGCTTCCACTTTCAGTTGCACTTTGTCCGATGAGTGCTTGGATTGGCTCAATGAGGAGGCACAGGTTGGGCCTAGCTTGGCATCAGATGCTTCGTCCAGCTCTGGGAGGGGACGCAGAGATACTTGATTCAACTATGCCCCAAATTTATTGCTTATTTAGCATTTTCAAGTTTTCTTTATGAATGTACTAAAAAGCAACCTCGATTATAATGCAAGAGCAGGAGAACTCAGTTTTGAAATCAATGAAATTGAAAGTTGTGGTACTGAAAATTTTCCGCTTTTGGTCCAAAAATGGTCTTAGTCGTAAAAAGATTGATTTGAACAAAGTCAACTTTTATTAAAACTTTTCAAAACTATTTTCGATGTGGATCAGAACTGGACACGCCGAAGATCTGTCACTGAGATGCACAACCCCAGATCCCTGCAACTGGAAAGTTGCCCCTAGTCTGAAGAACAACGCGGCACTTCATAGCAACAGAAAGTTGCCCCTAGTCTGAGTAACTTTGCACCGTCGCGGCAACGGAAAGTTGCCCCTAGTCTGAACAGCACTGTACCGGAGATCGCGATAAATGCTGATGGATAAAGATGCCTGAGATGATCGAAATGGACAGAGTTGATCGGGAAAAAGTTTATGGCTGAACTTCAAGGTGAAGTTGCCTACGTATCCCAAAGATGGGAATCAAGCCTTACGTAGTTCAGGCCGAGGTTCACTCGAGTATTTTCACTCTCCTTTTGCGCTCTAACTTTTGCCAAGGCCGCCCTTTGCGGGTTTTCAACCTTGCGAGCTCAGTTTTTATATTTTCTAATTTTTTGTGCTCTGACTTTTGCCTAGGTCGCCCTTTCGGGTTTTCGGCCTAGCGAGCCTCTCAAGGATAGTATTTCTTCAACTTGTCCATATTGATCGGTTGTGAGAACTCTAAGCCATCTAGATCCATCAGAACCACAGCTCCACCTGACCAGATAGCTTTGATGATGTAAGGACCAGTCCAATTGGGTTTGAACTTGCCCCTTGGGTCGTGGATGGGAGCTCGGTTGTCTTTGAGCACCAAATCTCCTTCTTTCAGATTCCTGGACTTAACCTTCTTGTTGAAAGCCCGGGCAATTCTGCGTTGATAGCCTTGGATGTGGTACAGTGCTTTCAGTCTTCTTTCATCAAAGAGCATGAGTTCTTCAAATCTGCTTTGCTGCCAATCTGCTTCGGCTATTTGGCATTCAGCCAATACTCGTAACGAAGGAACCTCAATCTCGATGGGTAGAACAGCCTCCATTCCATAGACCAATGAATATGGAGTTGCTCTAGTAGAAGTTCTGATTGAAGTCCTGTAGCCCCACAGAGCAAATGGCAGCTTGTCTGGCCAATCCCGATAGGTTCCCACCATCTTCTGTAGTATATGCTTGATATTCTTGTTGGCGGCCTCAACCGCTCCATTAGTCTGCGGCCGGTATGTAGATGACTTATGGAAAGCCACATTGTATTTCTCCAACAAGTCTATCACTTCTTTCTTGAAATGGGAACCATTATCTGAAATTATCTCGTTTGGCACCCCGTAGCGATAGATGATGTTGTTTCTGATGAACTTTGCGACGTGCGACGCCTTCAACACCGCGTATGATTGGGCCTCGACCCACTTTGTGAAATAATCTATCGCTACCAGGATAAACTCATGTCCGTTTGACCCCTTCGGGGTAACAGCTCCGATCACATCAATTCCCCAGACTGAAAAAGGCCATGGTGAAGTCATGTTGTACAGCTTTGACGGCGGGATGTTCATGCGGTTTGCATGAATTTGACATTTGTGGCATCGCTGAACAAAACTAATACAATCCTCCTCCATGGTTGACCAGTAGTAGCCCTGTCTGAGGATCTTTCTAGCCAGCATTACTCCATTCATGTGTGCACCGCACTCCCCCCCATGGATGGCTTCCATCAGGCGTTTCGACTCTTCAGCTTCTACACAGAGCTTATGCATTCCCAGATGACCCCTTTTGTACAGCTTACCCTCACAGATAATGAACTGAGCAGCCATTCTTCTGATGGCCCTCTTATCCTTGGCATTTGCCCCTGGTGGATATGTCTCCTTTTCCAAGAAGTTCCAGATGTCGTAATACCAGGGGTTGCCGTCTTGAACCTCATCTATGGCGGAAATCGACTCGTATGCTGGCGCAAACTTTTGATCAATAATGACTGGACGCATCCGGACTCCGGACGGGATGTCTATCATAGAAGATAGAGTTGCTAGTGAATCTGCGAACCTGTTGTTCTCTCTTACGAGGTGGGTGAAATTTAGCTTCTCAAATTGAGGAATTAACAAATCCAAGGTTTGGTGGTAAATTATCATCCTTTCCTCCTTGACTTTCCAATCTCCTTTTGCTTGAGACACAACAAGGTTCGAGTCCCCAATGACGTCCAACCGTCTTGCCCCTAGTTCTAGGGCTGCTTCCAGGCCAGCAATACATGCCTCATACTCTGCTTCATTGTTGGAGACTTTGAACCGAAGCTTCAATGCTAAAGGGATACGGGAATCGTCAGGCGCTATCCCATACCCATACTGGTTTGACGCTCCGTCAAAGTACATCGTCCAAGTCTCATCTTCGACGTGCAGAATGGCTTCATCTAGGAATAGATACTCAACCGCTTCATCCCCCTCAACCGGGTGGTCGGCAAGGAACTCTGCTACCGCTCTTCCTTTTACTGACTTGCGCGTTACATACTTCAAATCAAATTCGGAGAGCAACAGCAGCCAACGAGCTAGCCTACCCGTAAGTGCTGGTTTCTCGAAAAGATATTTGATGGGATCCAAACGCGAAACCAACATTACAGAGTGAGCTAACAAGTAGTGCCGCAGCTTCCTGGTTGCCCATACCAAGGCCAAACAAGCCTTCTCCAGCGGTGTATAGCGGGTCTCGTAATCCAGCATCTTTTTGCTCAGATAGTAAATGGCTCTTTCCACTTTGTCTTCTGACTCCTGCGCGAGCATGCAGCCCATGGTAGTCTCAGTTACCGAAAGGTACAATATCAACGGTCTCCCCGGCTCTGGTGGTGACAACACGGGCGGGTTCTGTAGATACTCTTTGATCTGCTCAAAAGCTGCTTGACATCGGCCGTCCCATTGGAATTTCTTTCCTTTCTTCAGGAGACCCAAAAGTGGTTCACAAGTCAAGGTTAATTTAGAAATAAACCGTTTTATGAATTGCACTTTACCCAGAAAGCCTCGCACCTCCTTTTCAGTCCTTGGTGATGGCATTTCTAAGATGGCCTTGATTTTGGAAGGGTCGACCTCGATGCCCCTTTGTGTAATCAGAAACCCTAGCATCTTCCCTGCTGTAACACCAAACGTGCATTTCTGGGGATTCAGTCGCAGCCGAAACTCTTTGATCCTCTGAAAGAATTTTTGTAAGGCAGTGTAGTGGCCCTCTCTTTCTTTGGACTTGATAATCATGTCGTCCACATACACCTCGACCTCTTTATGGATCATATCATGCAATATTGTAGTTGCTGCCCGTTGATACGTAGCTCCAGCATTTTTCAACCCGAATGGCATCACTCTATAACAATATGTCCCCCACGGGGTAGTGAACGCAGTCTTCTCCCGGTCTTCGGGTGCCATTACTATCTGATTATAGCCTGAGAAACCATCCATAAACGAAAGCAAGGCGTGTCCTGCCGTGAAATCCACCAATTCATCAATGTGTGGCAAGGGAAAGTCGTCCTTCGGACTGGCCCTGTTCAAATCTCTGAAGTCTACACAGACCCGAATTCTGCCGTCCTTCTTTGGCACCGGAACAATGTTGGCCAACCAAGTTGGGTATTCAGATACCAGCAGGAACCCTGCGTCAATTTGCTTGGTGACCTCTTCCTTAATTTTGAGAGCCCAGTCCGGGCGAATCCTTCTGAGTTTCTGTTTGACAGGGCGGGCCTCGGGATCAAGAGGGATCCGGTGCTATGCAATCTCAGGATCGATTCCAGGCATGTCTTCGTAGGACCACGCGAAAACATCTTTGAAATCTTTTAATAAAGCGACTAAGCGCTCGCGCTCCTCCGAAGACAACGTGGACCCGATCTGGACCAGCCGCGGGTCCTTCTCAGTACCAACATTCACAGTAGTGATTTCATCCATTAAAGGTTTAACAAATCTTTCCTGCTCTTGATCAATTAATCGTTGCAAAACTGGGGGAATTTCTCCCTCGTTGTTTTCATCAAAATTTTGAAAATCCTGATTTAAGCAATAAATCAAAGGCACAGAAAAATACTCAGAAACCACATCCACATCATTCTCATTAAATATTTCCAAGCCGTCAGATTCCTCTGTTACAACAGACTCAAAAGAAAATGAAAATGACGACCTAGACAGGACTGTGGCATCTGGGTTATCACCCCCAGGAATACCGGACTCAGACTCAGTCGAGCTGGAATCTGATTCCGACGCACAAGATTCGGTGGAATCAGATTCCGGCTCACTACCTGACCCGGAACTGCTAGATAAAAAGCCTTCTTCATATTGCCAGATGAGAGAAGGTGCGATAGATGCATCCAAGATCGACGCTGGAAAGCCTGCAGCTATTTCATCTCCAATCATAGAAACCGAAGAGTTATCCCCCAAGCACTCTTGGTCGATCGGAGGATTTGATAGTAGACACGCCAGTGCTACCCCTATTTCAAGCTCTGTGCTCTCAGGCTCCACTGCTTCACATTGCTCAACCTCAGTTGGTGGGTCTGTTTGCGCTTCGGCAACGTCATCCCCAGATAATTGTATGTCGAAGAAGATTTCAAAACCAGGCACGCGCTTCCCCTCCGCGTTTAGCCATGGCTCCGGGAAGCCGCAGAATGGAAAATCTTCCCCCTCCCGGACGAAGCATCCGTTTAGGGTACCCCAGATGGGCCTATGCATTAACTCAAATGGCTTCCCGGCCTTCTTTGCTCTGGCCCTTCCGGCCATTTCTTTCCCTTTCCTCACCCAGTCCTCTTTGGTGGGCAGATAACCCAGTCCAAAGGCGTGAGGGTTGTGTGGCACTTCGGCCAACACTGAGACGCCCTTCCGGCCACTTCTCCCTAATCCCATCCCGGGAGTATGTTTTAGCTTGTTCATGAGGTAGATAGATTGAGCACTAACGTACATACCCTCATTCACAGCCATGACATTCTGTACCACTTGAGCCTCGGCCAAAGTGAACCCCGACAAAAACACATCCTCCGTGCCGTGCTCGATCTCCAAGACAGGTGTGGACACTTCCGGTGGCGGATGGATTGATGAATTCCCAAAAACGATCGCTACCCCTTTCCCGTGAGGGTACTTTAGCATCTGATGTAGAGTGGAAGAGACTGCTTTGACCTGGTGCAACCACGGTCGTCCCAAAAGTAGGTTAAAGGTTGCGGGAACGTCCAAGATATGAAATTCGATGCTGTGTTGTCCTGGACCAACCTTGGTTTGAATTTTAACAGTCCCCATCACTTCTCTGCTGGTATTGTCGTATGCTCTGATCACTTGGGTAGTTGGGACGAAGTCCACGGGCTTTAACCCGATTGCATATGCCGTTCTGGTTGGGCAGACATTAATCGCAGACCCGGTATCAACAAGTACCACCGGTATCCACTTATCTCTACATTCCACAGAAATATAGAGAGGTTTGTTATGATTTGTGCCCTCAGGTGGTAGTTCCTTGTCCGAAAAGGTTAATGCCGGGGAACCTCCTCCCGGAAAAACCAGCCCAACCAGCTGTTCAGGCGTGGTGTCTATGGAGAGTTTGGACTTGTCCATAGCAGATAGGACAGCTTCTCTATGTACTCGTGATGCCATTAGCAGTCCCCAGATGGAGATGTCTGCTTGTATCTTCTTTAATTGTTTCAGCACAGCTTCCTCTTCAATCTGCTTCTCCTTCTGCTTCTCCGCTTCTCTATCCTTCCCGGATGCCTCGGGTTGGTCCAGGTGTGGGGGTTTGAAGTACCGCCCACTTCTCGTCATATGGTCAACCTCATCGAGGTACCAAGTGTCATCTGGTTGATTATTTCCCCAGTCTTCATCTGTGTGGGCAAGACATAAGTCATCGTCTTCCCACCACATTCCGTCGGCAGCCAACAGACACCTGTCTGGCTCCGGTTTAGTTGCACTCGCAGTACTCCCTGTCCACATGCTCACAGCATTCTCCATCTTCGTGCACGCAGCACTTTCAGTCCCCTCAGGGCCTTTAACTTTCCTAATTCTCTCAGCCTCCTCAAACTTTTCTCGTTCCAGCTGCATCAGTACAGCTGTTTGTTCAACAATTCCCGTATCCATAATGCCCATATCTCGAGCGGAATTCTTAGCACCGGCGCTCTCCGGCGATACAACTTGACTTTCGGCCATTCCGGCCACAACTGATACCTCTGCCCCTGCCGGGCTCTGTTCTGGTTGGGCTTCCCCCATTACATCTGGTTGATCCTCGAGCCATCCAGTGGCCTCCGCTGATCCCTCATAATCGTACCAGTTGATTGACGCATCCCCCAGTTCTTGGTCATCGAAAAATTGCAGGTTGGCAAAGTCCTCCTCTATGGCTGTCAGATCATCTGCCCATAGCCCAGATCCATCCCCCTGGATCATGCATAGCTCTCCTGTCTCTGGCAATTCTATACCTAGCCCAATTCGGCTCGTTGATAGGATGTACTTGCTTGGATCATAGGCTCCCCCAGCAAAACTCTGTCCAGTCCCAGATTCAACAATCTCATTCTCTCCCAAAATCTGCCTTGCCCCGTCTTCGACGGTCACCACCATCTGTTCTGGTTGGGTTTTGGAGATGTCCACCATGCACAAGAAATCAGTGCAATCGGGGAGGAGCACCTCCGGCTTGGGTAGGTGGGTGGGCGTAATATAGATACTAGGATCGTAAGATGCGACCCCAGTCTGGATAAAATTAATTCTGTTGGGAGGGGGAGGTTGGTTATGTGGTGGGAGAGGGTTGGTTGTGACATTGGGTTTATCAGGAGGCGCGATCACTTGTTTGTCAATAAGATCCTGGATCTCATGACGCTATCTGTAACAACGATTGGTGTCATGACCGTGTTGTTGGTGGTACGCACAGTATTTTGCTGGGTCGTAAGAGGGGGGGAGTGGATTTGGTAATGGCTTTGGCTCCAGGGGTTTCAAATGATTTTTTCTGATCAATATTCCCAGAACTTTGGTCAGAGGCATATATAGTGGGGTAAAGGTTCTTTGGCCTTGCGGTTGGAATCTGTTGGTTTATGTGTTTCTTCTGGACGCGCCGGAGAAGGGTGTGGCAGCCATGGGCCTTGGAGGGGGAGGGGGAGTGGTGGTGACCATACTAACTTCCGAGGCTCTTGTATTTGCAGCGCCACTCGGGCCCGCATTGTTGTTACGGTTGAACGTCCTCCTCGGTTGTTCTCTGTCGTGGTCAAACAGACCTTGTTTCATTGCATCTTCGATTTGCACCCCCATCTCATGTAAATCTGCGAAAGTAGGGAAGGGGACTACAATCATTCTCTACATCAACTTTGGGTGGAGATTGCGCACAATCATCCGGATTTGATCTTTGTTAGTGGGCCTTAAAGTCATCATTGACGCCTTTGCCCTCCATCGGATCACAAAGTCCGAGAAAGTTTCCTTGGGCTCTTGCCTTGTCGTTTCGAGATCACGAGTTGTGATCTCGATCTGAGTGTTGTATGAATATTGTGTGACAAAAGCCTCAGCCATTTCATCCCAATTCCTTTTCACTTCATCTTGTAACTTTGCGTACCAATGGGCGGCCACACCCGACAGGGTTCGGCCGAATAGTGAAAGCTTCTGTGGTCGTGTTAGGCCCATTGGCCGCAAGATGTCTGCAAACAGTCGGAGATGGACCATGGGGTCGCCGGACCCGTCAAAGCGGTCGATTTGTGGCATTTTGAACCTATCGGGGAGTGTTACGGCCTCCTCGGTATATCCGTCTTCGATATCCGGCATAGCCTTGACCCCTTGGGATTTCTTGAAGAGTTTCTCAAGTTTGCTCAATTTCAGAGCTGTATGATCAACCTCGAACTCGAAGGGAGAGTCGGGGCGATTGGGTGCATGGACCTTGGACAGTTGTGGTGGAAGCGGGGGCGGAGCTGGCCCCGTTGGAAGATTCGTGTCCTCTTGTAAGTTTTGGACATTCGGCAGGGTATTCTGGGCATTTGGTGGGGCGTTCTGAACAGTAAGTGCCTGCTCAGGTAATGGAGCCCCTGCCGGAGGAGGAATTTGGTGTGAAGCAGATGCTGTATTCTGTTGTTGCAGTCTGGTAATCAGCTCAGCCTGCTGGGTCATAATCTCAGCTTGCTACTTGGCGAGTTCATCTCGGCGAACGGCATCCTGCTGCATGGCCCGCATGGTTTCTTGCATTTGGCGCATCATTTCCTCAACTCCTGTTGGTGCCGTCATACTGTTTTGATTTGTCTGAACTACTGGCAGATCTGTCTCAATGGGGATCTCAATCCGACTGTCCACTGATGGGGGAAACCACTGTTCTGGTGATCTCTGTTCAGATACACTGCGCTTTTTCTGCTTTCTTCTGGTAACAGGGGGTAGAGAATGGAACACTGGCTGTCCGTCGATTAGATCCTCAGATCGATTGAGTCGACGACCTCGTGTCCAAAGTGCTTGGGGAATGCCTGCTGGGTTGGAAGCAATTGTGCTAGAACTGACCTAGCAAAAGATAAATAAAGCGAAAAGGAAATAAATGGACAGCATAACAGCTTAAAATAAAATGCATGACACACAGCCGGGCATAATCAACACACAGTCAATAAGCTGAATACACACTGTCCTCAAACACTGATTATTATCCCTGTATCACTGTCCCCTAAAACAGAATCTGATATCCGCAGATAACTAATTCTCAAATACTGGCTGATGCCCGCAGGCCTGATACCCAAACTCATGTACTGAACTGATGCCCGCAGGCTTGATACTGACAATACTGAACTGATGCCCGCAGGCCTGATACCCAAACTCATATACTGAACTGATGCCCGCAGGCCTGATGCCCAAACTCATATACTGATACATGCATTCTTGTAGAGACGCACTCTAAAGCACATAACAGATAAGTGAGAGCCAAAACACCCCTATGTTGGGGTAGGGTTTCCCTGTCCTATTTTGTCAGGAGCTAGGGTTTCACTACGCACACAGTGGTTTCAAACAACCTATAAACGGGTAAGCAACCTGTCCTAATTTGGAATGGTCACTATGGATCCGAATATGCACTAGGTCGAAAGGTCAAAGAGGGTGCCCCGGTAAAACCGGGGTTTGTGTTCCCATACTGGCAGAGCCCACAACCGGTCAGCCTTATGGTCATGCCTTGACAAGACAAGCCTCCGGCAAACCGTTCAGGAATAGCAGATGGCAAACACGATGTCCTAGGCGCACCAATGCAAATGCAATGCAAAGAAACATACAAGTGTAGTCAAAAACAGATATCATGAGTTCGAGTCAAGTTCTCAAAATCCCCAGCAGAGTCGCCAGAAACTGTAACAAGTCCGCGGGGGACCTCGCTACAGTTCGGACTCGACTTTTGTAGTCACGGTTCTAAATCTGAACCAAAGAGTCCAAATCCGGCAAATCGTTTTAAGAAAACAGATTTTTTGAAAGAAGTGCCAAACATGGACTGCTTTGCCAGATACAGAGTCGCCACCTAAATATTTTATTTTGGGAAATTTAGGAAACCCTGACTCGGTGCCAAAAGGCCACGTGTCCGTCATCACCAAAGTTGCCTCGGCTCGGGAACTTGGGTACCATTGGGGAAGGTCACTTCGTGAGCACCCCCGCTCGCCCGGTCATAGACCGGCCTCTACTAACTATGATATCTATTTTTGGAAACATTGTGTGTTCTTATCCCGGTTATTAGCCTAGGTTACTATGTGATGCGCACAGCATACAAGTATAGACTGGATCGCCTGAATTGGAACAAATCATTTTATTTTTGCTTTTGAAAATAGTTTGCTACCCGCAGGTAGGCTTGAAACATTTGATGATTTATTCCAATTCAGATAACCCAACCTTCACCCACAGGCATTCAGGCAGTTATATCATATAAGCACATAGCCTCATGGTAAGCATGCTATTCATGGAAGCACTCACACGCATGCAAGGATGCTAAAGCATAAAACTTACCAAGTACTCCAAGCCAAAATAGAAACTCATTAGAAATCATGCATGAATCCTAAGTATACAGAAATGCCTAATGCAACACATGCAAAATGCAACTATAGCAGGCTCGGCTATTCTAAGATGGTATATGAAATGCTACAACTATCATGTATTCAATTTAGAATTAAAAAAAAAATACAATGAAGTTAGTATGATGCGCCGAGCTCGGTGCATGCAATACAGATGAATGATGCAAACATGCTGTCATACTGTATGCTAATTTAAACATGCCCTAATCTAACCATCAAAAGCGGATAAATAAAAGGGAGAAAGACGTGGGGTTGGAAGACATACAACACACAAACGCACACTTATTACAGTTGTGCCCTCGCGCAGAGGGTCCGAATAAATATACAGTCCCGAATAAAAGAATATTACAGTCCAAATATTACAATCCGAATAATATACAAATTTCTAATTAATTAAGAAATTAACTAAGAAAGCGGTAAAACTGGCATGCAAGCCAGGGACTGCCTTGCTTCTGATGGATGATGTATGTTAGGCTGCTTTGCGCGAAAATCCACCGGGATGCCCCGATTAGCCTCTGTTTAGCAGTTAACCTTGGAAAGCGTGCCAAGCTCCGAAAAGTTGCTGATTCTTCATTTTGCTGCGACAGAGAGCAGGAAAGGGGCATAGCAATGTATTTTCACAGATATATGCATACCTCGATCCTCGTGCCACCAATCACGCATACCGAGGCATGATGGCCGAGGAATCGAAATGCACAATTCAATATAGGAGGAATGCACATGAAAACACAATAAAACCTAACTCCATCATGGATGATCCGGAGTGTCGGTGATTAGGGAATTGAGACACATTCCGTCACTCAGAGTACGAAATGCACCTCGTTTCCCGTGCCCGGGCTAACTCTTATCCCGAACACGATACAATATGCATGACATGCATGAGATGCGACTAAGGTACAATCCTAACATACACAATGCTATGGAATGACATGCCTCAAAATGCGTGCACACGAGCACGCAAATCGAGGCGATGGCAGAATGTGATCTAAGATACAACCTAGCATGTACTATGCTGTAAAAATGAGGTGCCTCGAAATGCGTGCACACGGGTACGCAAATCGAGGAAATGACAGAATGTAATGTAATATGGCTAAAATGGCATGGAAAATGTAACATGGACTTATACTAATAAGAGAGAGCCTCAGCCACACTCACATGAGAAGTCGGTAGGTAAAAATGAAGTGCCTCGAAATGCGTGCACACAGGCACGTAAACCGAGGCAATGGCATACGCAATGCGAATGGCACGAAAACATGATATGGGCTTATACCAATATGAATGAGCTTCAGCCACACTCATATAGGATGCCGGTGAATGAAAACGAAGTGCCTCGAAATGCGTGCACACGGGCACGCAAGCCGAGGCGATGATAGAATGCGATGCAATGACATGGAAGCATGATATGGGCTTATACCAACATGAGTGAGCCTCAGCCACACTCACATAGGATGCCGAAGGATGAAAATGAGGTGCCTCGAAATGCGTGCACACGGGCACGCAAACCGAGGCGATGATAGAATGCGATGCAATGACATGAAAACATGATATGGGCTTATACCAACATGAGTGAGCCTCAGCCACACTCACATAGGATGCCGAAGGATGAAAATGAGGTGCCTCGAAATGCGTGCACACGGGCACGCAAACCGAGGCGATGATAGAATGCGATGCAAATGACATGAAAACATGATATGGGCTTATACCAACATGAGTGAGCCTCAGCCACACTCACATAGGATGCCGAAGGATGAAAATGAGGTGCCTCGAAATGCGTGCACACGGGCACGCAAACCGAGGCAATGGCAGAATGCGATGTAATGACATGGAATGGAAAGCAATCATTCTAATAGAATTTCAGTACTAAAATATGGGGGAAAACAGTCCCGAAATGAGGCGAAATGACACTAAATGCATGGAATTGTCCCGAAATGCGAATTTAGGCACCCGAAATGGCCTATAGCTATGCCAAACATGCATGATATGGACATGTAATGCAAAGACAGAAGCTAGGCAGTCTCAAAAAAGGCACTTTCACAGTTATAAACATGGACAAACAGCAAGCATAGGTAGGGCAAAAATGGCATGCAAGAATAGGGGCCAAGAGAGGGGTAATGAAGCAAGTGATATAAGAAAAATCCAAACTGAAAAATTTCCTTCTACAACATTGAAGAGGGACCAAAAATATGAATGTTTACAGTATATGGAAAACCTCAAATCAATATACAAACATGCTAAAAAAAAGACACAAGATTGAGGCTCAAAAGGTGCTATAACATGAAGTATACAAAATAATCACCAAACAGAAAAAAAATGTGAATGAAACATAAATTATAGGCAAAAATAAGATTATCTCTAGGCCTGTAAAATGGCCAAAAACAAAAGCATGGTAGGCTGCCATAGCATGCAAAAATGGGGAATAAAAGAGAGATATAACATGAAGTGGCATATGGAGGTCCCAAACCATGAAATGACCTAAATGAAACATGAAGAATGGATCAAAATAAGCACTTTTTTAGAACTGTAAAATGGCCAAAAACAAAAGCATGGTAGGCTGCCATTGCATGCAAAAATGGGGAATAAAAGAGAGATATAACATGAAGTGGCATATGGAGGTCCCAAACCATGAAAGGACATAAATGAAACATGAAGAATGGACCAAAATAAGCACTTTTTCAGAACTGTAAAATGGCCAAAAACAAAAGCATGGTAGGCTGCCATTGCATGCAAAAATGGGACCAAAAGGGGAGTATAAAGGTAAGTATAACATGGAAGTCCCAAATGGTGTTGAGCCCTTCTTCAATGTCGGAGAGGGGCTCAAAATAAGCCTATTATCAGTTTACAATATGCTCAAAAACAGATTACTCATGGGCCAAAAATAGCATGCAAGATTATGATATATAAGAGGATCAATGAAGCAAGTGCATCATGGAGGGCTCAAACAGGGTTGAGCCATTAATGAAAAGTGAAAATGAGCTCAAAAGAGGGCCACTTTCAGTTAGGGCCGGAGCTTGAAACAAAAAGCATATAGGGCTTACAAATGGATCAAGAACCTTGAAGACCAAAGCTTTTGTTGCTTCTTGTACCAATTTGCAGCTCCTTTAGCCTTTGAGAAGCTCTCCTTGTTGCTGGAAATGAAGTGGTGATGGTAGAGCTTGGTGGTGATGAAGAACACAAGGTATAGGACTTAAGGTTTTTTAGGAAAATGAGAAGGATGGAGGGAGATATGGATCTTGAGGCTTGAAGAACAAATTTTCTAACCCTTGAATGTGATATAGCTTGCTGGTTATAAGGGCAAAAAAGAGGGTGTAAAGGTGGGGGAAAAGGAGGGCAACTTTCCCCCACAAAATATCCCCCGGATATTGATATTTTCTGGGGGATAAAGCTATACAGCTGTAAAGTGAACAGTGCAAGGAACTCGGCCGGCCAGTTACTTTTGCTGCCGGTGGCCGACCGGCCACACCCCCTAGCCGGCCGGCTAGGGGTCAAAAGGGTCAAGCAGATTTAGTGGCCGGCCACCATTTTTTAGGGTCCTCCCATGTGTGTACATCACAAATATGTGGTTCAAAGTTCAAGAATGTGGGTCCAAGGGGTTCAACATTAGCTCGGAAAGAGGGGTTCAAAAGGGTCAAGCAACATTAGTGGCCGGCCACCACTTTTTAGGGTCCTCCCATGTGTGTACATCACAAATATGTGGTTTGGGTTTGAAGAAAATGGCCCCAAGGTGTTCAACATTAGCCCGGAAGGAGGGGTTCAAAAGGGTCAAATTGAATTAATGGCCGGCCACCACTTTTTAGGATCCTCCCAAGTGTGTACATTACAAATATGTGGTTGAAAGTTCAAGAAGATGGCCCCAAGGTGTTCAACATTAGCCCGGAAGTGCGAAAAACGGGCGCCGGAGGGCGTCGGAGGATGTATAACTGGTTGCGGCAACAATTACTGGCCTCCCACCCTTCCATGACCTTCCTAGTGATGAAACAGAGGTACCTGCCAAAAACGAACGAAAACCGATGCAAAACGAATGCTCGGGGACCAAAACGCGCAGTTTGAGATCCCGAAAATGGGCTGTTAAGCACCAAAAGTGGCATTCGGCCACGAAGTGGGTTTCTCAGACCCCAGTGTCCTTCAAAAGGGAGAAAATAGGAAGTATGCCAAAAACCAGAGCAATAGGAGATGGTTAAGCGGTCCCGAACCGAGGCACACGGCCTGACGGCTCCGAGAACCGGAAACCAGACTCCGAAATGGGAAAAATGGCCTATGGCCACCAAATGTAGCCTACGGACATTGAGATGGTCTACGGGACCTCTCCCTTCCCTCAGGAAAAGAAACAAAGAAAACTGAGCCTGGTTCGCAAACCGAGGCAAGGTACAAAAGAGGGTTCGGAAGTCCGGAGGCAGGGCTCACGGCCGCAACTCTGAAACTTCTGAACGAGCACATTATGCAACATCACCAAGCGCTCAATCAGTGACGTCTGAGTCTTAAGGTCGGTCAAAAATGGGGTGTCTACAGTAGGCTTTAAGAGCCAGGAAAAAAAATGCAGACAAAAATAATTGCACCATCATCTCGCAAAACAAGTAGTACACTTCCATTCTATAGCAATGAATTTAGCTATCCAAAGTAATCCAATTTCTCAACTATTTTCTTAAGGAATTCCTTAAGAGGGAAAAAATAAAATGCAATGAACTAAAATATAGGGAGAATGAGGTTTGGTAGAGAAAAATGTAAAAAATTTTGGCATAATACTCCTACAAATTTGTTTTTACATGATTAATTTGGGAAAAAAAAATCGTCTCAAAACATCAGTCTCACATAAGTTTTTCAAATCAAAATCATTCAAATAGAGCAAAACCATAACAAAAAACAAAAACAGACCTCAGCACATAGAAGAATGTGTCCAGTTATAAAATTAGAGCAAACTCTATCAAAACAAAATCAATAAAAAAAGAGAATTCTTTCCCTTTCTATGCCAGTGACAGAAAAAGAGATAGAAGCAAAGTAAACCAAAAAAAAACTATTAAAAGTATGGATATTCCATTTCAAACTTAGAAGGAACAAGAAAAACTTTTCAAAAAATGGGTATGACAGACAACTAGTTCTGCTTTCATATTGTGAAATGAAGTGAAATTGGGTCAATGGTCATCATTTCTGAGAACCCAACAACCAAAAGTCTTTCTTCTTCTTCTTTCTTATTCAGTTTTCTCTGAAATTGGCACGTGAAACCATCTCTTTTTTGCGGAAAAAATTACAACCTAAAAAACAACAATAGAGTCAAATCATTCCTCACTTTCACCACCCTTACACAAGAATTCACCACCAAAGCAATTGTCTCATTTTTTCTTCCTTTTCTTTTCCCTTCATTTAGAAGTTTCAAAGCAATGGTTTTGACTAAACAAAATAAAGGTTTTAAAACCCAAAGGAGTGTTGTATGAAACAAAAGGTTTTTGCAATCTTCAAATTATAGCTTTGACATATTAATATATTGAACAGGGTACTATTTGCACAGTTTTTGCTCAGTTTAAGGACGAACACACAAAAAAAAAAAAAAAACCTAAGGAATGGACAACATGCCCGCCGCCTATCCAAGCTCTACCAGGTTTGAGGTGTTGAATTTAGACTCCCTTTTGTAACTAATGTTGATCATCATCATCATTGATAATGTTAAATGGAATAAAATTTATTTAATTGAAAAAAATGCTCACAAAAAAGAAAACTGCTCAATCTACTAGAGTCACAACTTAAGGTTAAACCAGCCAGGCAAAGATTAAACCAGCAAGATGCCATGTAAAAAAATGATGGACATCAACTTGTTAAATGGTATGGCAAACATGTTAGATGTTTAGAGAGTAATATACACATTGTAGAAAAGATTAAAATATAAAAATAAAAAAGAAGAAGAAGAAAGAAAAAAAAAAGAAGAGAGAAGCATGCCATAAATGAAGCTGTCTTTATTTAAACTTACTCAAAATATGACCAATTTAGCAATCCCTTGGTGCCTGAAGTTGGTGTTACTTGACAATAGAAGAAGCTAGTTAAGTTCAATGCATATGCAGCCACTTTGCCTAAAAGCGACAACACATCTATTGCTTTGCTGGAAAAAAGAATCAGGTGACATTCATATCAATGATACGTGTTACATAGTATCAAAATTGAACATAAGAAATGAGAAGCCTATGTACTTTTTAGAGTATTTGTTTAGGTCCCAGTGAAGGAACTTCAAGCGATTCTCCTCCGTTAAATCTTTATTAATGAAAGCAATAGCCTTGGCAAACTCAGCACGTAGAATAGATTCTTTGGGCTTCTTCTCATGAGTCTTTTAAACGTAAACCAATACAAAAGACAAAGTAAAAGAAGGTTGAAGATTCAAATCAGATTTTGATGAACATAAACATATTGAGCATCATTAAAATACTACGTCGTTCATCAGTTAATGCACAAAAGCCTACCTTTATCAAATTTAATATAATAATTGGATTTTCATTTCGCTTGACAAGATTCTCAAAGTGAAGTCTAGTGGCTTGATAATTATGGTCCTCCTTTGATACTAGAAGCATAAAGATCAGTGAGCAAAACATGACAGAACATTACCATCTTCAGAAAAAGATAAAAAAAAAGAGTATGTGGCCAAACCATACATATGATGTCTGGTTTAATATTCAATCTTGAAGTTTCTTGTGACCAAAAAAGGGGTGACTGTGCAAAGTGATTTTGGGCCAGGAATGCTTATGTGTCACCTCACCATTGGGCTAAATCTATTTGGGTAGTCGGAGTCCACTAGATCCTTTTCAAATTTTAAATTTGAAGAAAATTTGTCCAAAAAATTTATTCAAAATGAATAAATTTTATAAACATTAAAAAATAAAATCATAAAATTTATCATGTGTTCGTAAATTATTTTTTTAGGCTATTTTTCAGAAGTAATTTTCCCAAATAATCTGAAGTGAAAATCACCCATGAATTTGTCCTGTATCGCCATTTTAAAACTATTTACAAGATGAATATAAACTATTTATCAGATCATTCAGAGAGAAATTTGAAGAAATCCAGAGAAAGAGAGAGAGAAAGAGAAAGAGAGGGCATACAGTCGTCGTCACTTGTTGAGTGAGTGAGAGTGGCGCGATTGAGACTGATTGCTCATCGTCGTCATCACTCGCTGCTCGTTGTCGCTCACTACTAGCCGTCACTCGCTGCTACTCGTTGTCGTCGTCCACTGTCGTCACTCACTGTTCACTCGCAGCTAGCCGTCGTCGTTCACCGTCGTCACTTGCTGCTAGTCGTCGTCGTCGTTCACCATCATCGTCCTTCACCGTCATCGAATTTTGGCTAAAGTGTTTTGGGGATTTTGCTTCAAAAAGGTTTTAGGGATTTTGGGAAAAACTTGACCGCGAATGGGCTAAAATAAGCGGGATAGAAAAATTTTCATTACTTTTTGCGACGGCATATTTAAACCGTCACAAATGATAAATCTAACAAATAAAACGATATCGTTTTAACAAGAGTTTGTTTGCGATGGACTTTTGCCGTCACAACTGGTCCACTATTTGCGACAGTAAATGTTTCCTATCTCAATTTTTTTTTTTTTTTTTGCGACAGTACACCAGACGTCACAAATGTATATGTATTTTTCTTGTATATTCATTAGCGACAGGGTCACCACCGTCGCAAAAGGCAATTTTTGGCGACGGTTTGAAAATGTCGTTGCAAAAAACCATTTTTTGCGACGGCACCTATACCGTCACAAAAAGCTCCATGTTATTTGGGCCATTTTCTTGTAGTGTTATATGTTTTTTTTTGGCATTGTGATGTTTTAATTTTCTTAAATGTTAGATTAATGGATTTAATCTCTATTTTGTGTTGGTAATAATGAATATTTTTTTTATTACAATGTATGGATTATAATGTGAGTTTGTTCTATATTAATTGTTGGAATTATGATTTTATAGGCTTATTTTGGACCAACTTTGAGTTCAAATTTGAGTGGGTCTCAAACGTCTTTTGGGATGGGTCCAAAGAGGTGATGTGTTCCTTGCCGCGTGGCAAGTCACATGGTGCAAACGGTTCGTCAAAACCATTTATGAGTGAATGGGAAGTTGACGTCATTTTCAGGTTCATGGAATGGACAAATAAAGAATAAAATGTGTGTTTCCTTATAAGGCTTGTCCCACATTGAAAATTTAAGAGAACTTATGTGTGTATATAAGTTGTAGGTGGAAATACTTGGGTTGAGCCCTAAGGGGCACCCCAAGTTTGTAGAAGAGAGGAGTTATGGACAAATTGAACCTTGGCTTAAACCACCACACACACGCGCGCTCTGCCGCTGTCCGTCCGACCACCGAGCCATGCCAGGCAGAGTTGTGGGTCGGGTCGGTTATAATATTAATTTTTTGGGCAAAATTTATTTGAATTTTTTTTGCAGGAAATTGTTTAAAATTTGCACCAAATTTGAATTCAAATTTTCTGTCCATAATTGTACCTCTTCTGGTCTGAAATTTCCAACAGATAAACTGTTTTTTAACAGGTTTAAAGCTACCAGAAACTGCCCAGCAGTTCCGGACAGTTTATTTCTTCCTAGACAGATTCAAATATGTATTTACACCTGTTCTGTTCTTTAACAGATCTGTTCATTTCAAAAACACACCTGTTCGGTTTGAAATTCAAACCTATTCAGTCCTATAAATACCAAGGCATTCCAGCAGATTTCCATTTTTCCGAAAATCTATTTTCTTTCCTTTCTTTGTGCTCTTTTGCATATATATTCTACGTATTGTTTTAGGAAAATTTCTGAGAGTATAGAGCACAGGTTTTTATTTGCCGTACAAATTGTTTGGAGTGCTAATAAAATTTGTGAAGATCATTGTATCTTGAGGGATAAACGCCATTTATCCGTAAGCACCGTAGCGGGGCAAATTTGTCTTAAGAACAGAGTGTTACACACTTGACTTGATCTTTTTGTACTTTTATAGTTTGGTAAAATAAATTCTATAAGTAATTTATTTTTATTTGTTACAGAAATTTAATTTTCTATATGGAATTAATTTGTTTAAATAAAATTTTATTTTATTTTCAAATTAATTAAAAATAAAAGTTACAATTTTTGTTACTTTTATTTTTACGAAATTTAATTCTGTGGTTTTGGTTTAATTTTCTGTGTAGTATAGAATTTTAATTATAATTTTGTTTTATAATTTAGAATTCGTGGCTACTGAAACTGGCCAAACTAATGCTCAAACAAGTACTAGTATGGTGGTTGCAATTGCGCCAACCCCTTCTTCTGTTGTGACTATGCCAGTCAGTCATGGTGAGAAGTCAGAGAAGTTCTCAGGAACTGATTTTAAAAGATAGCAGCCGAAAATGTTGTTCTATCTTACTACTCTAAACTTGTCGCGTTTCGTCCGTGAGAATGCTCCTACTCTAAACGATGATGAAACTGATCGGCAAGTGGTTGTTGTGGTCGATGCTTGGAAACATGCTGATTTTCTTTACCGGAACTACATCTTGAACGGACTTGACAACACATTATACAATGTCTACAGTCCTATCAAAACAGTAAAGGAACTTTAGGAGACTTTGAAGAAAAAGTACAAAACAGAAGATGCTGGCTCAAAAAAATTTGTGGTTGGCAAATTCCTGGACTTTGTGATGGTTGATTCTTAGATTGTGATCAGCCAAGTTCAAGATCTCCAACTTATTCTGCATGACATTCATGTAGAAGACATGTCTTTCAGTGAATCCTTTCAAGTTGCTGCCTTAATTGAAAAATTACCACGAGGCTAGAAGGAATTCAAGAACTACCTCAAACACAAACACAAAGAAATGACTTTGGAGGAATTAATTGTGCGTTTGAGGATTAAAGAGGAGAACTGCAATTCTGAGAAGCAGGCTGGTAAGCATCCAATGGAGTCTAAGGCAAATGTGGTGGAATATGCTCAAAAAGCCAAGAAACAAAAGTTTTCTGGAGAAAGTTCCGCACAAGGCTCTAAAGGAGGTGTGGAGAAGTGGTTTTGGAAATACTCTTCAGATCCTGGGAGACGCTAGTGATCCTCAGCTTGTCACCTGAAAAGACACAAACACACCGGTCGGGGGTGTCGGAATTAGCACTCCGACGGACAAGTCAGTTCTTGTACTCAAAATAGCTTGTCTTCTAAGTTAAGCAGAAAGTGATTCTTACATACCTTTCTAAATCTGTGGTTCTGGTATTTATACTTGCTTTTTGGGCCTCGGGGCCTGAGCCTACTTTTATCTCATTCCCCTTTTATTTATTCAGAGCTACTGATCTCCGGCTATTCGGCCTTCCTAACGTATTCGGCTTCCTAGTCACGCAGTATGGAGCCGAATAATATCTGATTTCTGGGGTACGCACCTTCCGACTCTTCTATTTATTCGGTTCCCACAATTGCCCCCCAAGCACTTTACCAACGACAGTTGGCTGGAGTGCTTGGTTCTGAGTTTTGAAAAATCAGAACCAAAATTCGGCGGTTGGCCTCATCCTCATGCGGATATCTAAGCGCACCCCTTTCGATTGTCGTGTTGACTTCCCGTCCCCTCGTACATGTCTATTTATTGCGATTTAAAATTTTGACGTCCTTTCGAGTATGTATTTTATGACGCTCGTCGCTGGATTGCCTTTTGAATCGTCCCTGTAACTCTCTTCTCCGATATCCTCTTCGTCCTTTGTAAGTTCTCTCATTCCTTGCTTTGAAGACTCTTTCTGGTTTATTCCTTCCTTGGCATATTCTTATAAACTGTAGGGTATGGCGAAACATTTAAAAGGCCTTCTCTCGTCAGATCGAATTGCTCTCCATTCCTGATGATGTCCGTCTGTCGTTTGTGGCAGACGGCACTCTTTATATGGAGAGAGAGGACAAAACCACGATTGTCTTTCCTCTTTTGTCAATCGCCGAGGGTGGAGTCCGTTTTCCCCTTCACCCGTTTCTTAGGGTTGTGCTTCACCATTGGGGTTTAATCTCTTCCCAATTCAATGTGAATTTCTTTAGAATTATAATGGTGGTTATAGCACTCAACCGTCGCCTTAGAATTAACCTTGGCATTCTAGCCATTCGGCGTTGCTATGCCTTGGCTAAGTCTTCTGGTCGACACGGGCGTTTCTTCCTTAGGGCCAAGGATATCGACCATCAGCTAATTACTATGCTTTCCAGTTCTGGGAAACGAGTTGATGATGTTATGGTCGTTGTCCAGGGTAATTGCGAATTTGGTGAAGGGGAGGATCACGTCAACCCTATTCCTAGACGGAGGGGCGAGCCAGGTGGCCGATTGCCTTATCGCTTTTATTATTTGTTCATTTTTGTTGTAAAGCATCTTCTTTGAAATGTTACGGCTTGGCTTGTGCAAGGAACGATTTGAAGAAAGTCCTGTCTTCGACTGACGACGCCGTTCTTTCGGGTATCAAAGTTGCGCTCAAGTATTTCGGCCGTCGAAGTCTTCAGAAACAAGGGAGGGCGGCCCACGTTCTGCTTCGTTACGAGCTGACATATACGACCTTCTCGGCGGCAGAAAATATCCCAGTTGCGGAGGGTGAAGATTCTCTTATCGCTCTTATTTTGTCCGACTTCAAAAACTTGAGGCAGGTTGGTTTTGAAGGGTCTAATTCGGAGCGGGATGTAGCTAATGTTATTGAATTAGATCAGTACGAAATCGAGTCTGACGAGGTATTGAATTCGGCCGATCCTCCATCCACTTCGGGCCGAGGGGATTTTTCACTTGACGGCGTTTTTCACGGCTTAGAGGATCTTCCCGCCGCAGGCCCCGAAGACATGGCCGGGTTAAGCCTGACAAAACTTGCCAAGAAGGCGAATATGGAAAGGTTGGCCGCACGGTGAAGAACGGGGGCCTTTCCGTCTGAAGTACCACGTGCCACCGAATCTCAACTCTCCTTGCCTGTTAGCGAATCAGAGTCCTTGCACGTTATTGAGGTGGAGACTGGCCAAGAAGTTGAGGAAGAGGCAGAGAAACGCCCTGCCGAGTTTGAGGCCGGCTCAGAAGAACAAGGCGGCAAACGTCCTCGATTAGAGGGATCGAATGTGATCGTTCCTTTTGTCATTCAGTCGATGATAAAAAACATGTCGGTTTCTTCTGATGCTTCGGCGCTTAAAGATCCAGAAGTCACATTCAGCTTGGCTACGTCCGTGTCGTTGCCGTCTGACAGGAAGGCTTTCCGGGTGGAACCAGATCTGAATACGACAGCACTAGCCACCCAATCGGCACTTTTGGTACGTATTCGGACTTTGCTTCACTTAATCCAAATACTGTTGAAGTTATGGTTTTAAATTCTTGTTTTGCAGACTGTCGGAAGGATAGTTGATATGGGCCGTCGCCATCGCGACGCCGTCAAACAGATTGGTCGTTTACGAAAGGAAGTTGAGGACCAGAGGAGAAGGGCCGAGGTCGAAGCTTTGAGGGTGAACAAGGAAGCCTCAAGGGCCGAGGCCGAGGTGGAGAGGGCTCGTAGCGCGAATCAATTGAGATCGGAAGCTGAGAAGGAGGCGGACGCAAGCGATGCGTTCAAATTGGCCCAGAAGGCGGTCTCCAAACTGGAGGCTGAGTTGGCTGAAATGAAGGTGGCGAAGGAAACAGCCGACTCAGAGGCTTCCAAAGTATTCGAGGCCGGGAAAAATGTTGGACTCGTCGAGTATTTGGACCAAGTCCCCAAGTTTGAAAATCGGGGATTCAAACATGGCTGGCACAAAGCCCTTGCTGCTGCTAAAGTTTCATTGATTATGCCAATACCATATGAGCAAGTGGATGTTGAGCCATTGGAGTCTGATTCCGATGACTGATCTGGGCGACTGACATAGTTTTTAGGATGTCAAATGTATTTTTACAGTTTTTAATTTGGTATTTTTCATGTGTTGCTACAGTCATAGTTTTTTGCTAGGCATTTTCATGCGGGCTTGTAGCTTTTTGTTTAGTAATTTGCGTATATAAAATTTCATGAGTTGTGCTCAACTTGCTAAGGAAAATGTTGTTGATGAATAATATTGCTTTCGGTTATGGTTAGATCGGCTGCTTAGCTTAGGTATTTGGCCGACCAGATTAGTAAATCTACCCTTGCCTTAGCCAGGGCGCGAGCTTGCGAAACAGAATCTTGGGAAGCCGAATGGGCCTAACTCGTGGGCTGGTTGAGGCACAGATTGATTGGCGCTTGCGCTTGAAAATATGGCCAACCAGATTAGTAAATCTGCCCTTGCCTTAGCCAGGCACGAGCTTGGGAAGCCGAATGGGCCTAACTTGTGGGCTGGCTGAGGCACAGATTGATCGGTGCTTACGCTTGAAAATATGGCCGACCAGATTAGTAAATCTGCCCTTGCCTTAGCCAGGGCGCGAGCTTGGGAAGCCGAATGGGCCTAACTCGTGGGCTGGCTGAGGCACAGACTGATTGGCGCTTGCGCTTGAAAATATGGCCGACCAGATTAGTAAATCTGCCTTTACCTTAGCCAGGGCGCGAGCTTCGGAAGCCGAATGGGCCTAACTCGTGGGCTGGCTGAGGCACAGATTGATCGGCGCTTGAGCTTGAAAACATGGCCGACCAAATTAGTAAATCTGCCCTTACCTTAGCCAGGGCGTGAGCTTGGGAAGCCGAATGGGCCTAACTCGTGGGCTGGCTGAGGCACAAATTGATCGGCGCTTGCACTTGAAAATATGGCCAACTAAATTAGTAAATCTGCCCTTGCCTTAGCCAGGGCGCGAGCTTGGGAAGCTGAATGGGCCTAACTCGTGGGCTGGTTGAGGCACAGACTGATCGGCGCTTGCGCTTGAAAATATGGCCGACCAGATTAGTAAATCTAACCTTGCCTTAGCCAGGGCGCAAGCTTGGGAAGCCGAATGGGCCTAACTCGTGGGCTGGACAATTGTCATCCGTCTTTTGACATTTGGGATTATTGATGTTGCCTCGGGAGAGCTGCATACATTGAAGGATAAATGGGGTGGGTGCACGCTAGAGGCCCTACTTATTTTCATTCAGGCAACTTGGGAGGGACAAAGATTGGCTGAATTAGACGCCGCAATGAGTCGTAGTAGCGAGCCTATGCATACGGGAAAAAGGACGTCCAAGGATCGGGAAACACAGCAGCCCCTTAGTCGTCGAAACAGATCGCCCCGAAAGGACAGGCAACAACGGGGAAATTCTCCGTGCCTGCGACCAAGAGTCGAGCCTGATGCGACGCCACGACCGTTGAGTTTTGCGATTTTTGTGAGGAATAGACCAATGACGGAGGCATATTCTATCATTGAAGACCCAGGTGTGGCAGTCGACTTCGCTCGACAGATCTTCCCGCCGGAAGTCCAACAATCGATGGTCGGACGCCAAGATTTTGAAGTATTTCAAGACGGCATACATGGGGCCGTGAAGGGGCTATATACTGCTTACGAAGTCGGTATGCGTCTGTGGGAAGCGCGACGTGAGAGTGAGAAAAAAGATGAAAGGAATCGCAGTCTGGAGATTCGCACGGAAAAGGCTGAACGTGAGCTTCGGGAGCTGAAGAATGTTCAAATGAGCGCGTCGGTGGCGGCCGGTCAATCTAAATTGGTCGTTGAGGAGAGAGTGACCCAACGGACCTCGGGTTATGAAAAGGGGTTTCAGGACAACCTGAAGGTCGGGATAGAGAAGACCAAACGAGACCTTGCCGAGGAGGTTTGCCGATGTGAAAATCGTGGATTCAAGCACGGATGGATCGAGGCCCTTCAAACCAAGACAGCTCTCGAAGCCGTGGGCATTGATTCGGCTTTGCCCCTATATCATCGTCACTACTTAACCTATTCCGATTTTGAAATTGAGAAGAGCGACAATGAGGATGCCGAATAAATAGTCTTTGGAACGCGAGAACAGACTTCACGCCGAACAAATAGAATTTCTTTTATTTTCAACGTTCGTATTTGGTCTTGAAATGTTATGTGCTTAATTAAATGTATTATTTCAACTTACTGGCAAGTTTTGTGTTGCGTGGTGCAAATGTTTAAACATGTATTGACCGGCTCGAATTAAGAACAATTCTCAGTGAATATTTATTTGGCCAGTGAAGTGGTCCGAATGCATATCTCACAAAGGCTCCTAATTCGGAGTCTTAATCGGCCTTAAGAGGCTTAATCGTCCCTAAGATGTCGTTCACCAAAAGGGGCTCCGAATCCGAAGACTTTATTTCGGCCAATCATGATATCCACAAAGGGCGCTCTGAATTTGGAGTCTTAATCGGCCTTAAGGTGTCATGCACAAAAAGGAGGGGCTCCGAATCCGGAGACTTTATTTTGGCTAATCGTGATATCCACGAAGGGTGCTCCGAATCCGGAGACTTAATCGGCCCTAAGGTGTTATGCACCAAAAGGGGGGCTCCGAATCCGGAGACTTTAATTTGGCCAATCGTGATATCCACGAAGGGCGCTCCGAATCTGGAGTCTTAATCGGCCCTAAGGTGTCATGCCCCAAAAGGGGCTTCGAATCCGGAGACTTTATTTTGGCCTTAGAAGGCTTAATCGGCCCTTAAAGGCTTGGGAGCGATCTTGAGAAAACGAGAAGCTTTCTATTGCAACGGTGGAATATGTACAAGTATTAAGCCCACAAGTCGGGTCAATGATAGAATTTACGTAAATGTGTTGAATTCCAAGGCCGTGGGAGGCTTCTTCCTGACATGTCTGAGAGCCGATATGCCCCTGTTCCTGCGATGGATTCTATCTGATAGGAGCCGTCCCAGTTTGGACCCAATTTTCCATCCGCCGGTCTTCGGTCAGCTGGAAGTACCTTCTTTAGGACCAACTCTCCTGGCGTGTATCGGCGCAACTGAACTCGCTGATTATACGACTTGGCGAGCTGCTGCTGATACCGTGCCGTGGATGCCAGGGCACGGTCTCTTCATTCTTTGATTAGAATCAGATCCAGGGCAAACATCATGTCGTTTTGGCCCGTATCAAAAACTTGCGATTTTAGAGTTGGGAGGCCGATTTCCAGGGGTAAGATTGCCTAGGTTCCAAAGCATAGAGCAAACGACGTTTCTCCAGTGGATCTCCTCGGCGTAGTACGATGAGCCCACAATACACTCGGCAATTCTTCGACCCATTTACCTTTAGCTTTTTCCAGCCTCTTTTGATGCCGTCCAAGATGGATTTGTTAGAGGCTTCGGCTTGACCATTGGTTTGGGGGTAGGCCGGTGTAGAGAGTAAGGTCGAATGCCATATTTGCTGCATAACTCTCGATATACGCCACAATCGAACGGGGTGCCATTGTCTGAGATCAAAGCTCTCGGAATACCGAATTGTGTTATGATGTTTCTCCATACAGAGCGTTTAATGTCGGCATCTCGTATATGTGTTAAAGCCTCTGCTTCGACCTATTTTGTGAAGTAATCTGTCGCGACGATTAAAAATCGCTTGTTCCCTGGGGCCCTCGGCAATGGTCCTATGATATCAAGTCCCCACTGAGCAAATGACCAGGGGCTGGTGATAGAGTTCAACCCTTCGGCAGGCAGATGGGTTAATGGGGAGAACTTTTGGCACTGTTCGCACTTTTTTACATAACTCTCCGCGCCAGCTCTCATTGTCGGCCAATAATACCCCTGTGTTATAGCTCGATGGGCCAAGGAGCGTCTGTCAGAATGGGCACCACAACTGCCCTCATGTATCTCTGTCAGAAGCTCCTCCACTTTGTCGGGGTGCACGCATTCCAAATATGGACTAGAGAGGGACTTTTTATAAAGCCATCCTTGCGGATCCAGATAGTATCGCAGGGCTTTATTTCGCAGCTTGTGTGCTTCTTTTTTGTCCTCTGGGAGTTTGTAGACGCGCCCTCGGGCCTCATGCTACAGTTTGAACTCAATTGGTGTCACGGTCCTGTATCTAATCTCGCAGAGTGCAATGCAAGACTGATGAATCATCAAAGAGTCCAAATCTGGCAAATCGTTTTTGAAAACAGATTTTTTTGAAAGAAGTGCCAAACATGGACTGTTTTGCTAGATACAGAGTCGCCACCTAAATATTTTATTTTGGAGAATTTAGGAAACCCTGACTCGTTTGCCTAAGGCCACGTGTCCGTCATCACCAAAGTTGCCTCGGCTCGGGAGCTTAGGTACGATTGGGGAAGGTCAGCTATGAGCACCCCCTCTCGCCCGATTCGAAGATCGGCCTCTACTAACCATGATATCCGTTTTTGAAAACGTTATGTGTTCTTATTCCGGTTATTAGCCTAGGATTACTATGTTATGCGCACAGCAAACAAGTATAGACCAAACCGTCTAAATTGGAACAAAACATTTCATGCTTGTTTTGAAAATGGTTTGCTACTCGCAAGTAGGCTAAAAATGTAGATTTCGCCACCCTCAGGTGGGATTTAGAAAAGATGATTTTGCCACTATCTAGTGGGCTTAAAACTCACAGTTTTAATGCATTATCCCAATTTAGTTAATTCAACCGCCATCCACAGGCATTCAAGCAGTTATATCACATAAGCAGCTAGCCTCATGGTAATCATGCTATTATGGCAACACTCACACGCATGCGGTATGCTAAAGCATAAATGCTTACCGAGTACTCCAAGCCAGAACAGAAGCTAGTTAGTAATCATGTGCATAATCCTAGTTCATGTTGAGATGGCTAATGCAACACATGCAAGATGCAACTACAATAGGCTCGGCTATCCTAAAGATGGCATGTGAAAATGCTGTAACTAACAGGTATTCAACTTGGAATTGAAATACAAGTGCAGTTAGTATGATGTACCGAGCCCGGTGCATGTAAGACGAATGAATGGATGCAAACATGCTATCATACTACATGCTAATTGAAGCATGCCCTAGACTAACCATTGAAAGCTAGTAAATAAAAGGGAAGAAAGACGTGGGGTTGGGAGACATACACACACTCACGCACACTTATTACACAATTGCCTTCTCTCGGAGGGTCCGAATAAATATTATAGTCCGAATAAATAATACTAAATTAATTATTACAGAATTTCTAATTAATTAACAAATTAAATGCAGAAAGAAGGTGACCACAGCCCCGCCTCGGGATGCGTGAATGATGCATGCTTGACTCGTTTCACTCGGAAACTCGCTGCCACAGCACTGTTGCCTCTGTTTACACTGCCTTGCCCCTCTAAAAATTCTGAAAGTCCCCAGAACTGCTCCTTGAGCGTTGTGGAATGTTACCGGCCAAAAGAATATACTACCGGCCATGAAAATACTCTCATCGGCTAAATATTGTGCTCTCGGCCAAACATTCTTTGCCGGTCGGCACTCAACACTGCCGGCCGGCCAAATATTCCTGTTGAAACCTGCAGTTGACAGCAGCAGAGGGCAAGCAGTGTATGGCATGGAATTTTCAAGCAAATGTATGCATGGACACACTCCCTATCATGTTATGGACACAAGGGAGCGTGGCCCTCGACCCTCGGGGCATCAATTGCGCATTTCGATGCATGATGGCCTAAAAGGCCAAGTATGCAATTTCAATGTAAAATGAAATGCACACAAAACATACAAAGGGGCCCCAACCTCCATCATGTTTGATCAAGAGGGATGGGATGCAAACATGCAAGCAAGACTAATGCAACATGAGCATGTTATATTATGCAAACCGTGAACTATTCAACAAGCATGCAACAATGTCATGCGACCATGGATGCCTCAAAACAGTCCCTAAGCATGCCATAACAATGCCAAAACCATGCTTAAACACAAGCAATACATGCTAGAATGAAAGGGTAAAATGTCAAGCAAAGTAGGCCAATAAGCATGATTTACACTATAAGTGCAAGAAGCAAATGAGGGATGCTCTAACCAACCCAAAACAGAGCTAAAGCATGGCAAAACATGGACAAAATCTTCTCAGAGCTAAGCCAAAATATGCTAGAATGATGGTCTAAACACATGATACACATTAAGGCTAGAGAGAGGATTGCACTACAAGTACATGGAGCATGCAAGAGGTGTCCGAACCAATGCAAAACAGGGTTATGACATGCCAAAATACTACCAAAAACATGCAGAAGAGGAGTCGAATCATGCTTGAGAAACATGTCACTTTGGTGAGCCTCAAGTAGGATTACACTACAAGTATTAGAAGCATGCAAGGGGTGACCAAACCAAGCAAAAACAGAGTCAAGGCAAGTCTAAAAAGTCACAAAAACATGCTCAAACAAGGGCTCAAGAAGATGGAAACACATGCTCATTTGGTGAGCCATTAACACAAACCGACAAAAGCAAGGTAGGAGGTACAACCCCCACCCATTTGGGACCTCAAAACCCCATCCCCACCACTGAAATTCCTCTAGAATTCAGTGGTTAAAAGGCCAAGACAAGACCAGCTCGGAGGTCAACAAAAGTGGCCCAAAACAAGGCAAAACAAAGCTCAAAAGGGGGTAGATCACCCCCAACACCAAAATGACCTCAAACAAACATGTTAGGGACTTAAAAACAAGACTTTTTTTAGTTGAGAGGTAAGTCTAAAACAGCATGCAAATATGGAAAGACAAGCTATGAAAACAAGGCTTGAAAGAGGTAAAAAAGCTCACCCTTGAAGCACAGTAGCAAATCAGCAACTTTTGGACCAAAAAAAAGGCTTCAAATCACCCCAAAAATCACCTCCAAGGACCTCAGCTCAATAAATCGAGTAGAGAACTAGGTGTTTGTGTGCAAAAGTGCAAAGAAAATGCACTTTTGAGCACAAACAAGCCCTAAACCTTAGAGAGAGAGGCAGAAAATGTAGAGAGAGAGAGAGAGATTTTTTTTTGCTCAAAATTGTATCTCCTCATTTTTTTCTTTTTTTTTGTTTTTTTTTTCTTTTTCATGAGAGAGCTTGATTGATATAGATATATATCAATCTGTAGCTCCTCAGAACACCCACGTCCAGGTATGGGCTGGGGTATGGCCTAGAATGACAGCTGTGCCAGCTGTCTATAGAGATATCTGTTGAAAACCACACTTGGCCGACCGGCCATCAAAGTGGCCAACCGGCAGTCAAACTGGCCGGCCGGTCATCACATTTGGCCGATTGAAAAGCAAGGTGGCCGGTGGGCAGGAGGCTTGGTCGACAGGCCATCCCCTTCCCTCAGGAACACATCCACAAGCTCTTGGTGCAAAACCAGACACAAAAAAATCGAGCCGAGAGATCCTGAGGCAAGGCGCGTAGCCGAGGCCTCCAGGAACTCAAGACGAACACAAACAAGGATGATCACCGAGTGTTCAAACGGTGACGTCCAAGTCTTGGGGACGGTCAAAAATGGGGTGTCTACAGTTGCCCCTCTTTGATAGAACTCGAAAGTCATAAGAATGATGGGAGTGAATGTCAAAGCCCAAGGACGACCCATTTTTGACAAGGCCGAAGACTTAGACAAGCATGTAAGACAACAAAGGTATGCGCCCGCAGGGTGGGGCAAAATGCAAAAGACAATGCAAGGAGCCGAACATAACTTATGATCATGCAAAGAAAGCTGTAACGAAGCATAACATGCGACAGTTTTAAGCTAGCATACACCAAACTACACTACAATGCAGAAAGGATGTAAGAGAATTATGCAATTCTCGATACGTCTCACTCGGAGAATACAGTACCTGTCCGGTTCGTCTGGTTACACCAGTCTCAAATGAACCGTACATACAATATCGTGCCTACAAAGAAAGCAAACTTAACAGGTACAATATTGTTAGCAACATGCCTAATAATGCAATCGAAAGTGCGTGACAACGCAAGTCGAGTGGGGTGCATAACAATGCTGTGAAGGCACAAACACATGTAAGTAAAGAACACGTGACAATGTGCATAATGTGTATGAAGAAATTTGAACACATGTAAGTAAAGCATGCGTGTCTACGCAAGCAATGTGTATAGAAAGGAACTTGAACACATTTAAGTAAAGCATGCGGTCTACGCAAGCAATGTGTATAAAAAGGAACTTGAACACATGTAAGTAAAGCATGCGGTCTACGCAAGCAATGTGTATAGAAAGGAACTTGAACACATGTACGTAAAGCATGCGGTCTACGCAAGCAATGTGTATAAAAAGGAACTTGAACACATGTAAGTAAAGCATGCGGTCTACGCAAGCAATGTGTATAGAAAGGAACTTGAACACATGTAAGTAAAGCATGCGGTCTACGCAAGCAATGTGTATAAAAAGGAACTTGAAATATGGTAAAGGTAAGCTATCCAAGATGTCGAAATACAAAGTACTGCAATACATTATAATTGAAGTGATTTCTGGAGTTCACAAGATACACAAAGGATACGGGAGGGGATGCTCCTCGCACGCACGGAGTATTACTCATAGCAGACACAATTTGAGGTCAACTCGGCAGGTCTACGGACGTTTCAAACGTGTACTTCCTTGCACTGCCTTGAGAAACTTGAGGTGCCACACCAAACAATGGATCCCAACAAAGGCGCGAGAGATGTATTGACCTCAAGGGATGGGTTACCGGTATCAACTCTGATACTTTGCTGCCCTACTCTCTTTTTTTGCTTTACTTTCCTTTTTACTAGTAGTTAAGCACATTGCACTGCCTTAGGCAGGGTTTGTTATCATTTTTTCAAAACTATGTATTTTCGCAAAACACATGATGGAAATGAAACTGCTATTTTGTTCAACAGGGTGTTACATTTGTGCTTTCTATGCATCGCATCGCATGGGATCACATAACAATGTGAATGAAATTCGTTTGAAAATAGAGTGATCGCATCGTAATAATCAGGTAGTGAACCCATTTACAACTCGATAACCAAAACAGAGAGACTCGATACAACCAAACAAGTGCGAGTACAACCCGATAAGCAAATCAAAAACCTAAAGGGAGTGAAACATAACTCGATAAGCAAATATACGACAACTCGATAAGCAAATAGGCATGACTCCGCAAGAATCAATCATCGGAGGGCCTTGGAGGTGGTAGAATTCCCCAATCCTCAGCATAAACAGTTCATAGAACAAGGAGGAAGACCACCGGCCAGGGGTAGAGGCCATCGGCTATGATAACTTGTCACCGGCCAAAAGTAGTGGCCGATCGGCACTATATTTGGCTGGCCGGCCATAAATTTCTGGGACCACCAGAACTTTGACATCTGTCCTCCACTCACACCTTATCTCCTACAAAAGGCCTTAGCTTCGTAGTTCTACTCAATTCAACACTGATTTGCTCGAAATGGAGGGATTTCTTGCCCAGAATCTTTCGTCCTGGATTAACAACTTAGATGGCTCGGAAAAGCTGAATTTCTGGGGTTTCGGCATAAATGCACTATTCACTCTGGGTCGTACCCCGTTACACCTCCCGTTTCTCCATGCGGCGGCAAGGTTTTGGAATCCAGTGACACATGTCTTTAGCTTTAGCGGGCAAGAAGTGTGTCCTACCTTTGAAGATTTCCGAGTTTTACTGGAATCTGAGCGTGACGAGGAGATCCTGTCCCATCTTAATTTTGGCCATGCCCAAACCTTAAGGCGAATGTGTGGACTCACTATGCGTGATGCTTGGTCTCTGATTTACGACGGAATGCTGGACATTCCCAGTTTGATCTATCGGTTTTTTGATGCCGGCGATCGCAACGACCATCATTGGCAAGGCTTCCAGCGACACGCCCTCTGTTTGTGCATGCTATCTCATTTTCTGTTTGTCTCAGGCTCCGTTCGATTGATCGAGGTTACCCAGGGCTTGAAAGAGGGCAAGAGTTGCGTTGTCATGACTCTGGCTGAGACGTTGATGGGGTCAGACGCCTTTTATCGTCGAGAGACGACCAGATTTGCGGGGAGTCTATTATTGCTACAGGTAAAGTTTCCCACCCAATCTCACATGTGTACTACTCACGCCGTTCGACCCTCAAACTCGTTTTCTCACAAAACCCTTTTCTCACTTTTTCTCTCATCGTACATCTCTCTATTCTTTATTCTCTCATTTTTCATCCCTTTCCAAGTGTGGTTGATGGACAAGTTGCAGGTTGTGGACTCTTGCCCAGCATACTCAGCTCGCGGCTACTTCTTCAGGCAACGTCTGGTCGACGCCCTTGATGAGGGTTGGTGGTTCGACTGGATGTGCAATTTATCTGCCGACGTCATTGCTTGGCGGTGCCCTTGGCTCAATCTACCAGCAATGGGCTACAGTATGTCCCGACAGATTGGGATTCAGTTGATTGGCTTTACTCACTGTGTGTTCTATTTCCCATTCCGGTTCCGACGCTAGTTCGGCCATGACCAGATTTGCCCCGCAGAGGGGATAGAATATCCTGTTGCCTTTCCGTTTCGAGGTGCGCAGCTTGTTCGGCAGGCCACAGCGTGGAGGACAAGAGAACTCCTGGCCCCCGCTCCTACTTTCAGTTGTACTTTGTCTGATGAGTGCATAGATTGGCTTAATGAGGAGGCACAGATCGGGCCCAGCTTGGCACCGGGGGCTTCGACCAGCTCTAGGAGGGGGCACAGGAACACTTGACTTGGCTATGCCTCGGATTTATTGCTTTATTAGTACTTTCAAGTTTTCCTTATGAATGTGATAAAAAAGCAACTTCAATTTGTATGCAAGAGCAGGAGGACTCTATACTGAAATCAATGAACTTGAAGATTGTGGTACTGAAAATTTTCCGTTTTGGTCCAGAGATGGTCTTAGTTGTAAAAAGATTAATTTGAACAAAGTCAACTTTTATGAAAACTTTTCAAAAATATTTTCGATACGGATCAGAACTGGACACGCCTGGGATCTGTCATTGAGATGCACAAACCCCGAATCCCAGCAACTGGAAAGTTGCCCCTAGTTTGACAAGCACTGCTTCAGAGATCATAACTGAGCTCTTGGATGCTGAATAGACAAAGATGGCCCAAGACGATCAAATGGACAAAGTTGATCAGGGAAAAGTTTATGGCTGAACTTCAGGACGAAGCTGCCTACGTATCCCAAAGATGGGAACCAAGCCTTACGTAGTTTAGGCTTGGGTTCACTCGAGTATTTTCGCTCTCCTTTTACGCTCTAACTTTTGCCAAGGCCGCCCTTTGCGGGTTTTCAACCTTGCGAGCTCAGTTTTTATATTTTCTAATTTTTCGTGCTCTAACTTTTGCCTAGGTCGCCCTTTCGGGTTTTCGGCCTAGCGAGCCTCTCAGGGGTAATATTTCTTCAATTTGTCCATGTTGATTGGTTGGGAGAACTCTAGGCCATCTAGGTCCATCAGAACGACATCTCTACCCGACCAAATAAATTTAATGATGTAGGGACCAGTCCAATTGGGTCTGAACTTGCCCCTTGGGTCATGGATGGGAGCTCGGTTGTCCTTGATTACCAAATCTCCTTCTTTCAAATTCCTGGACTTAACCTTCTTGTTGAAAGCCCAGGCAATTCTGCGCTGATAACCTTGAACATGGTACAATGCTTTCAGTTTTCTCTCATCAAAGAGCATGAGTTCCTCGAATCTGCTCTGCTGCCAATCTGCTTCGGCTATTTGACACTCAGCCAATACTCGCAATGACGGAACCTCAATTTCGATTGGTAGAACGGCCTCCATCCCATAGACTAATGAATACGGAGTCGCCCCAGTAGAAGATCTAATTGAAGTCGGGTAGCCCCACAGAGCAAACAGCAACTTATCTGGCCAGTCCCGGTAGGTTTCCACCATCTTCTGCAGTATGTGCTTGATGTTCTTGTTGGCGGCCTCAACTGCTCCGTTGGTCTGCGGTCGGTATGTGGACGACTTATGTAAAGCCACATTGTATTTCTTTAACAAATCAATCACCTCTTTCTTGAAATGGGAACCATTGTCTGAAATAATCTCGTTTGGGACCCCATAGCGGCAGATGATGTTGTTTCTGATGAATTTCGCAACATGTGAAGCCTTCAACACCGCATAAGATTGGGCCTCAACCCACTTCGTAAAGTAATCTATCGCGACCAGGATGAACTCATGCCCATTCGACCCCTTCGGAGTAACAGCCCTGATCACATCAATTCCCCAAACTGAAAATGGCCATGGCGAAGTCATATTGTACAGCTTCGACGGCGGAATGTTCATGCGATTTGCATGGATCTGGCATTTGTGGCATTGCCGAACAAAGCCGATACAATCCTCCTCCATGGTGGACCAGTAGTAACCCTGTCTGAGGATCTTCCGCGCTAGCATTACCCCATTCATATGTGCCCCACATTCTCCTCCGTGGATGGCCTCCATCAGGCGCTTTGATTCCTCAGCTTCTACACACAGCTTATGCATTCCCAGATGACCTCTCTTAGACAGCTTACCCCCGCAGATGATGAATTGAACGGCCATTCTTCTGATTGCCCTTTTATCCTTGGCGTTTGCCTCCGGTGGATACATTTCCTTCTCCAAGAAGTTCCAGATGTCGTAATACCAGGGGTTTTCGTCCTGAACCTCATTTATTACGGCAATCGACTCGTAGGCTGGCGCAAATTTCTGGTCAATGATGACTGGACGCATCCGGACTCCGGACGGGATGTCTATCATGGAAGATAGAGTTGTTAAAGAATCTGCGAACCTGTTATTCTCTCTTAGTAGATGAGCAAAATTTAGCTTCTCAAACCGAGGAATTAACAAGTCCAAGGTCCGGTGATACACCATCATCTTTTCTTCTTTGACTTTCTAGTCTCCTTTTGCTTGAGATACAACAAGGTTCGAGTCCCCGATGACGTCCAACCGTCTTGCCCCTAGTTCTAGGGTTGCTTCTAGACCGGCAATGCATGCCTCATATTCTGCTTCGTTGTTCGAGACTTTGAATCGGAGTTTGAATGCTAGAGGGATACAGGAATTGTCGGGTGCTATCAGTAACACCCCTATTCCATACCCGTACTGGTTTGACGCTCCATCAAAGTACATCGTCCAAGTTTCATCGTCGATATGCAAAATGGCCTCATCTGGGAATAAGTACTCAACTGCTTCGCCCTCTTCAACTGGATGGTCGGCTAAGAATTCTGCTACTGCTCTTCCTTTGATTGACTTGCGCGTCACATATTTCAGATCGAATTCGAAAAGCAACAGCAACCAACGAGCTAGCCTACCCGTAAGTGCCGGTTTCTCGAAAAGATATTTGATGGGATCGAGTCGTGAAACCAACATTACGGAGTGAGCTAACAGGTAGTGCCGCCGCTTTCTGGTAGCCCATACCAAAGCTAAGCAAGCCTTCTCCAACGGTGTGTAGCGAGTCTCATACTCTAGCATCTTCTTGCTCAGATTGTAGATGGCTCTCTCCACTTTGTCCTCTGATTCTTGTGCAAGCATGCAGCCCATTGTGGTCTCGGTTACCGAAAGATACAATATCAACGGTCTCCCCGGCTCTGGCGGTGACAACACAGGCGGGTTCTGTAAGTATTCCTTGATCTGTTAAAAAGTAGCTTAGCATCGGCCGTCCCATTGGAATTTCTTTCCTTTCTTCAGGAGACCAAAAAGTGGTTCACAAGTCAAGGTTAATTTTGAGATAAACCGTCTTATGAATTGCACTTTACCCAGAAAGCCTCGCACCTCCTTTTCAGTCCTTGGTGGTGGCATTTCTAGGATGGCCTTGATTTTAGAAGGGCCAACTTCAATACCTCTCTGTGTAATAAGAAACCCCAGCATTTTCCCTGCTGTAACACCAAACGTACACTTCTGAGGATTCAAACGCAACCGAAATTCTCTGATCCTTTGAAAGAAATTTTGCAAGGCGGTGTAGTGGCCCTCTCTTTCTTTAGACTTGACAATCATGTCATCCACGTACACCTCAACCTCTTTGTGGATCATGTCATGCAATATTTTGGTCGCGGCCCGTTGATATATAGCTCCAGCATTCTTCAACCCAAACGGCATCACTCTGTAGCAGTATGTCCCCCACGGGGTGGTGAAAGTAGTCTTTTCCCGATCTTCAGGTGCCATCACTATCTGATTGTAACCTGAGAAGCCATCCATAAACGAAAGCAAAGCATGCCCTGCCGTGAAATCCACCAACTCATCAATATGTGGCAAGGGGAAGTCGTCCTTTGGACTAGCTCTGTTCAAATCCCTGAAATCCACGCATACTCGGATTCTGCCATCTTTCTTCGACACTGGAACAATGTTGGCCAACCAAGTCGGGTATTCGGATACCAGCAGGAAGCCTGCATCGATTTTCTTGGTGATATCTTCCTTAATCTTGATGGCCCAATCTGGACGAATCCTTCTGAGTTTCTGTTTGACAGGTCAGGCCTCGGGGTCAAGAGGGATCCAGTGCTGTACAATCTCAGGATCGATTCCAGGCATGTCTTCGTAAGACCACGCGAAAACATCTTTGAAATCTTTTAATAAAGCGACTAAGCGCTCGCGTTCCTCCGAAGACAACGTGGACCCGATCTGGACCAGCCGCGGGTCCTTCTCAGTACCAATATTCACAGTAGTGATTTCATCAACTAAAGGTTTAACAAATCTTTCCTACTCTTGATCAATTAATCGTTGCAAAACCGGAGGAATTTCTCCCTCGTCGTTTTTGTCAAAATTTTGAAAGTCCTGATTTAAGCAATATATCAAAGGCACAGAAAAGTACTCGGAAACCACATCCACATTATTTTCATTAAGTACTTCCAAACCGTCCGATTCTTCTGTTACAACAGACTCAAAGGAGAAAGAAAAAGACGACCTGGACAGGACTGTGGCATCCGGGTTATCACCCCCAGGAATACCAGACTCAGACTCAGTCGAGCTGGAACCTGATTCCGACTCACAAGACTCGGTGGAATCAAATTCCGGCTCACTACTTGACCCGGCGCTGTTCGACAAAAATCCCTCTTCGTATTGCCAAACGAGAGAGGGTGCGATGGATGCATCCAAAATAGTTGATGGTAGGCCCGCAGCCGTTTCATTCCCGATCATGGACACCGAGAAGTTATCCCCCAAGCACTTCTGTTCGATTGGAGGATCTGAAAGTAGACATGCCAGTGCTACCCCCATTTCAAGTTCGATGTCCTCAGACTCCATTTCCCCACTACACTCAGCCTCGACAGTTGGGTCTGTCTGCTCTTCGACAACATCGTCCCCAGATAATTGTAGGTCAAAGAAAATCTCGAACCTCGGTACGCGCTTCCTCTCCGCGTTCAGCCACGGCTCTGGAAAACCACAGAATGGAAAATCTTCTCCCTCCCGGACGAAGCGGTCGTTTAGGGTATCCTGGATGGGCCGGTGCATCAACTCAAAAGGCTTCCCCATCTGTTTCGCTCTGGCTCTTCCAGCCATTTCCTTTCTTTTCCTTACCCAATCCTCCTTGGTGGGCAGATAACCCAAGCCAAAGGTATGAGGGTTATGTGGCACTTTGGCCAATGCTGCGACGCCCTTCCGGCCGCTCCTTCCTAACCCCATCCCGGGGATGTGTTGGAGTTTGTTCATGAGGTATACCACTTGAGCACTGACATATATCCCCTTGTTAGCAGCCATGATGTTTTGTACAACCCAAGCCTCAGCAAGGGTGAAACCTGATATAAACACGTCCTCCATGCCGTGCTCAATTTCTAAGACTGGTGTAGATATCTCTGGAGGTGGGTGGATCGATGAATTTCTGAAAACAATGGCTACTCCCTTTTCATAGGGGTATTTCACCATCTGATGCAGAGTGGACGAGACGGCCTTCACTCAATGCAGCCACGGCCTCCCCAAAAGTAGGTTGAAAGTTGCCGGAACTTCTAAGACATGGAAATCTATCTCATGCTATCCTGGCCCAACTTTAGTCTGAATTTTCACCGTCTCCATGACCTCTCTACTTGTGTTATCGTATGCATGAATTACTTGGGCTGTTGGTAAAAAGTGCGCGGTTTTCAAGCTGATCGCATACGCTGTCCTTGCCGGGCAGACGTTGATGGCGGATCCGGTATCAACAAGAACCACCGGTATCCATTTATTCTTACACTCCACAGAGATGTAGAGTGGTTTGTTATGGTTTGCCCCCTCAGGTTGCAGTTCCTTGTCGGAGAAAGTCAGCGTCGGGGTAGCCCTTCCCGGAAAAACTAATCCTACTAGCTGTTCTGGTGTGGTTTCTATCGAAAGCTTTGCCTTGTCCATGGCTGATAAGACAGTCTGTCTGTGCACTCGTGATGCCATAAGCAGTCCCCAAATGGAGATGTCTGCTTGTATCTTTTTTAACTGTTTGAGCACAGCCTCCTCTTCAAGTTGTTTTTCTTTCTGCTTCTCTGCCTCCTTATCTTTCCCAGACGCCTCTAGCTGATCTAGATGTGGGGGCTTGAAATACCGCCCACTCCTAGCCATATGATCGACTTCGCCGATGTACCAGGTATCATTTGGTTGGTTATTTCCCCAATCCTCATCCGTGTGGGCAAGACATAAATCCTCATCTTCCCACCACATTCCATCAGCAGCCGACAAACACCTGTCCGGCTCTGGTATGATTGTTCTCATACTCGCGGTACCTTCCATCCCTATGCTTGCAGCATTCTCTGTTCCTGTGCACACAGCAGTTTCAGTCCCCACATGGGCCTTTGCCTTTCCGATTCTCGCGGGATCTTCAAATCTTTCCTGTTCCGACCGTATCAACACAGTTGGCTGCTCAATAATTCCTGCATTCAGAATGCTCCAATCCTGAGTAAAATTCTTGACACTGGCGTTCTCTGGCGATGTATTTTGTTCTCCGACTCTCTCGACTATCACCGACATTCGTGCCCCTGCCGGACCCTGTCTTGGTTGGAACTCTTCCACCACATCCGGTTGATCATCCAACCACCCAGTAGCCTCTGCTGATTCCTCATAACCAAACCAGTTGACTGCTGCGCCCCCTAGATCTTGGTCACTGTAAAACTGGAGATTGGCAAGGTCTTCTTCCACAGCCCTTAAATCATCTGTTCCCTGTCCCAAACTATCCCCTTGGATCACACACAATTCTCCCCCTGTTGGCAATTCCACATCTGGCCCATCCTGGCCTATTGATGAAATGTAGTCACCCGGACTATATGTCTTCTCAACACGACTCCCAGATTCTGCAGACTCTGACTCAACAACCTTCTTCTCCTTTGGGATCTCCTCTCTCCTGTTCTCGATAGTCACCATCGTTGGCTTAGGTCGGGTCATGGAGATGTCCATCATGCACAAGTCGGTGCAGTCGGGAAGGAATACCTCCGGCTTAGGCAGGTGGGAAGGAGTGATATAGATGCTAGGATCGTAAGGCACGACCCCAGTTTGGATGAAGTTGATCCTTTTAGGCGGTGGAGCTTGGTTATGTGTGGGGAGAGGGTTTGTTGTAACATTGGGTTTCTCAGGAGGCAGAATCACCCCGTTATCGATGAGATCTTGAATCTCATGATGTAATCGGAAGCACAGATCGGTGTCATGACCGTGCTGTTGGTGAAATGCACAATATTTGGTTGGGTTGTGGGTAGGCGGAAGTCTTTCTGGTAAGGGCCGCGGTTATAGGGGCTTCAAATGCCCTTTTTTGATTAAAACCCCCAGAGCTTTGGATAGGGGCATGTACAGTGGAGCGAAGGTTCTTGTGTTTTTGGGTGGGTATTTGGCTGTTTGGGTATGGCTTTCGGACGCACCGGAGAATGGTGCAGCTGCCATGGTCCTTGGAGGGGGGTTGGTGGTGACCATGCTCACTTCGGAGGCTCTTGTAGTTGTAGTACCGCTTGGGCCTGCATTAGTGTTGCGATTGAAAGTTCTTTGGGGTTGCTCCCGGTCATTATCAATTAAGCCTTGCTTTAAGGCATCCTCAATCTGCACCCCCATTTCATGTAGATGAGAAAAGATAGGGAAGGGGAGTACAATCATCTTTTGCATCAACTTCAGCTGAAGATTACGCACAATCATCCGAATATGGTCTTTGTCTGTAGGCCTTAAGGTCATCATCGAAGCCTTGGCCCTCCATCTGGTCACGAATTCTGAGAAACTCTCTTTAGGCTCTTGCCTTGTTGTCTCGAGATCACGGGTTGTAATCTCGATTTGTGTATTGTATGAGTATTGCGTAATGAAGGCCTCGACCATCTCGTCCCAGTCTCTCTTGACATCATCTTCTAATTTGGCATACCATATGGCTGCCACACCCGACAGGGTTCGGCCGAACAGAGACAGCTTCTGAAGTCTGCTGAGGCCCATTGGCCTTAAGATGTCTGAAAATAGTCTCAGGTGCACCATGGGGTCCCCGAACCCATCAAATCGATCAATGTGCGCCATTTTGAATCTGTCAAGCAGCGTCACAGCTGCGTCGATATATCCATCTTCGATGTCAGGGATGGTCTTGACTCCTTGGGATCTCTTGAACAGCTTTTCGAGCTTGCTCAACTTCAATGCTGTGGGGTCTGTCTTGAACTCATAGGGAGAGTCCGGTAGGTTGGTGGGTGTTTTGGATAACTGGGGTTGGATTTGGGGTAGGATCGGGGGTAGAGGTGGTCCCGTGGGAATGTCCGTATCATTCTGAACATTAGCTGTCTCCCTGGGGGTTGGAATTCCTGGCGGGAGAGGAGCTTGCTGCGAAACAGATGCTCCTGTTTGCTGCTGTAACCTCACGATTAACTCTGCTTGTTCATTCATAACCGTGGCCTGCTGCTTGGCGAACTCTGCCTGTCGGACAGCATCCTGCTGCATCATTTTCATACTCTCTTGGAGCTGGCACACCATCTCCTCTAAATTGGCCATACTGTTCTGCTCTGACTGAATTATTGGTATATGTTCCCTTTCTGTGAGAGAAGTAGAATCCTGATCCCTACTGTACACAGGTGGAGTAGAACTGATGCCCTCTGCCTAGCTGTCCTCCGTCTAGTAACTGGGGGTAGAGAGTGGTACACTGGTTGTCCGTCTACCAGATCCTCAGATCGATGGAGTCGACGACCTCTAATCCAGAGTGCTTGGGGAATATCTACTGGGTCAGAAGCAATTGTGCTCGACTACCTAGTAAAAAAATAAATAAAGCATATAAATAAACAGACAATTGGACAGCGTAACAACGTAAAATAAACACAACACACAGCCGGGTATCACAACAAACTGCCAACAAGCTGAATGTACTGTTCCTTAATCACTGATCACTGTTTCCAAATCGTTGCCCCTAAGTCTGAATCTGATACCCGTAGATGACTGAGTCCCAAAAACACTGATGCCCGCAGGCCTGGTACTCAGACTTGCGAACTGATATGTGTGTTCCCTGCATAGATACACTCTAAAAACACGTAGCAAGTAAAAGAGAGCCAAAACACCCTTAAGTTGGGGTAGGGTTTCCCTGTCCTATTTTTGTCAGGAGCTAGGGTTTCCCTATGCATGCTACAGTTTTCAAACAACCTAACATCGGGTAAGCAACCTGTCCTAGTTTGGAATAGTCACTATGTATTTCGATATGCACTAGGTCGAATGGTCGAAAAGGGTGCCCCGGTAAAACCGGGGTTTGTGTTCCCATACTGTCAGAGCCCACAACCGGTCAGTGTTATGGCATGCTTTGACAAGGTCAAGCCTCCGACAAACCGTTCAGGAATGGCAGATGGCAAACACGGTGTCCTAGGTGCACCAATGCACATGCAATGCAAAGAGACACATAAATGAAATCAAAACAGGATATCACGAGTTCGAGTCAAGTTCTCTAACTCCTCAGCAGAGTCGCCAGAAACTGTAGATGCGCCCTCGGGCCTCATGCTACAGTTCGGACTCAATTGGTGTCACGGTCTTGTATCTAATCTCGCAGAGTGCAATGCAAGACCGATGAATCATCAAAGAGTTCAAATCTGGCAAATCATTTTTGAAAATAGATTTTTTTAAAAGAAGTGCCAAACATTGACTACTTTGCCAGATACAGAGTCGCCACCTAAATATTTTATTTTGGGAAATTTAGGAAACCCTGACTCGTTTGCCTAAGGCCACGTGTCCGTCATCACCAAAGTTGCCTCAGCTCGGGAACTTGGGTACGATTGGGGAAAGTCAGCTATGAGCACCCCCTCTCGCCTGATTCGAAGATCGGCCTCTACTAACCATGATATCCGTTTTTGAAAACGTTATGTGTTCTTATTCCGGTTATTAGCCTAGGATTACTATGTTATGCGCACAGCAAACAAGTATAGACCAAATCGCCTAAATTGAAATAAAACATTTTATGCTTGTTTTGAAATGGTTTGCTACTCGCAAATAGGCTAAAAATATAGATTTCGCCACCTTCAAGTGGGCTTTAGACTCACAGTTTTAATGCGTTATCCCAATTTAGTTAATTCAACCTCCATCCACAGGCATTCAAGCAGTTATATCACTTAAGCAGCTAGCCTCATGGTAATCATGCTATTATGGCAACACTCACACGCATGCGGTATGCTAAAGCATAAATGTTTACCGAGTACTCCAAGCCAGAATAGAAGCTAGTTAGTAATCATGTGCATGATCCTAGTTCATGTTGAGATGGCTAATGCAACACATGCAAGATGCAACTACAATAGGCTCGGCTATCCTAAAGATGGCATGTGAAAATGCTGTAACTAACAGGTATTCAACTTGGAATTGAAATACAAGTGTAGTTAGTATGATGTACCGAGCCCAGTGCATGTAAGACGAATGAATGGATGCAAACATGCTATCATACTATATGCTAATTGAAGCATGCCCTAGACTAACCATCGAAAGCTAGTAAATAAAAAGGAAGAAAGACGTGGGGTTGGGAGACATACACACACTCACGCACACTTATTACACAATTGCCCTCACTCGGAAGGTCCGAATAAATATTACAGTTCGAATAAATAATACTAAATTAATTATTACAGAATTTCTAATTAATTAACAAATTAAATGTAGAAAGAAGGTGGCCACAGCCCTGCCTCGGGATGCGTGAATGATGCATGCTTCACTCGTCTCGCTTGAAAACTCGCTGCCATAGCACTGTTGCCTCTGTTTACACTGCCTTGCCCCTCTAAAAATTCTGAAAGTCCCCAGAACTACTCCTTGAGCGTTGTGGAATGTTACCGGCCAAAAAAATATACTACCGGCCATGGGAATACTCTCATCGGCTAAATATTGTGCTCTCGACCAAACATTCTTTGCCGGTTGGCACTCAACACTGCCGGCCGGCCAAATATTCCTGCTGAAACATGCAGTTGACAGCAGCAGAGGGCAAGCAATGTATGGCATGGAATTTTCAAGCAAATGTATGCATGGACACACTCCCTATCATGTTATGGACTCAAGGGAGCGTGGCCCTCGACCCTCGGGGCATCAATTGCGCATTTTGATGCATGATGGCCCAAAAGGCCAAGTATGCAATTTCAATGTAAAATGAAATGCACACAAAACATACAAAGGGGCCCCAACCTCCATCATGTTTGATCAAGAGGGATGGGATGCAAACATGCAAGCAAGACTAATGCAACATGAGCATGTCATATTATCAAACCGTGAACTATTCAACAAGCATGCAACAATGCCATGCGACCAAGGATGCCTCAAAACAGTCCCTAAGCATGCCATAACAATGCCAAAACCATGCTTAAACACAAGCAATACATGCTAGAATGAAAGGGTAAAATGTCAAGCAAAGTAGGCTAATAAGCATGATTTACACTACAAGTGCAAGAAGCAAATGAGGGATGCTCTAACCAACCCAAAACAGAGCTAAAGCATGGCAAAACATGGACAAAATCTTCTTAGAGCTAAGCCAAAATATGCTAGAATGATGGTCCAAACACATGATACACATTAAGGCTAGAGAGAGGATTGCACTACAAGTACATGGAGCATGCAAGAGGTGTCCGAACCAATGCAAAATAGGGTTATGACATGCCAAAATACTACCAAAAACATGCTGAAGAGGAGCCAAATCATGCTTGAGAAACATGTCACTTTGGTGAGCCTCAAGTAGGATTACACTACAAGTATTAGAAGCATGCAAGGGGTGACCAAACCAAGCAAAAATAGAGTCAAGGCAGGTCTAAAAAGTCACAAAAACACGCTCAAACAAGAGCTCAAGAAGATGGAAACACATGCTCATTTGGTGAGCCATTAACACAAACCGACAAAAGCAAGGGAGGGGGTAAAACTCCCACCCATTTGGGATCTGAGAACCCCATCCCCACCACTAAAATTCCTCTAGAATTCAGTGGTTAAAAGGCCAAGAAAAGACCAGCTTGGAGGTCAACAAAAGTGGCCCAAAACAAGGCAAAACAAAGCTCAAAAGGGGGTAGATCACCCCCAACACCAAAATGACCTCAAACAAACATGTTAGGGACTTAAAAACAAGACTTTTTTTAGTTGAGAGGTAAGTCTAAAACAGCATGCAAATATGGAAAAACAAGCTATGAAAACAAGGCTTAAAAGAGGTAAAAAGCTCACCCTTAAAGCACAGTAGCAAATCAGCAACTTTTGAACCAAAAAAAAGGCTTCAAATCACCCCAAAAATCACCTCCAAGGACCTCAGCTCAATAAAGGGAGTAGAGAACTAGGTGTTTGTGTGCAAAAGTGCAAAGAAAATGCACTTTTGAGCACAAACAAGCCCTAAACCTTAGAGAGAGGCAGGAAATGTAGAGAGAGAGAGAGAGATTTTTTTTTTTGCTCAAAGTTGTATCTCCTCCTTTTTTTCTTTTTTTTTTTGTTTTTTTTCCTTTTTCTTGAGAGAGCTTGATTGATATAGATATATATCAATCTGCAGCTCCTCAGAACACCCACGTCCAGGTATGGGCTGGGGTATGGCCTAGAATGACAGCTGTGCTAGCTTTCTACAGAGATATCTGTTAAAAACCACACTTGGCCGACCGGCAGTCAAACTGGCCGGCCGGTCATCACATTTGGCCGATTGAAAAGCAAGGTGGCCGGTAGGCAGGAGGCTTGGTCGACAGGCCATCCCCTCCCCTTAGGAACACATCCACAAGCTCTTGGTGCAAAACCAGACACAAAATAGTCGAGCCGAGAGATCCTGAGGCAAGGCGTGTAGCTGAGGCCTCCGGGAACTCAAGACGAACACAAACAAGGATGATCACCGAGTGTTCAAATGGTGACGTCCAAGTCTTGGGGATGGTCAAAAATGGGGTGTCTACAGAGTTATTCAGAAGATAGGAATGCAGCAATGGGGTCCATCCAGCTTGGTGCGGATTCTATAACGCTGGCATGGATTTCCTCCGAAGGGCCAATACTCGGCTCTGGGATGAAACCTACTTTGATGGTCCGTTTGATCTCAGAATTGATGGTGGAGGCTAAGCACACCAAGGCATCCGCGTGTGTGTTCTGGTCGCGTGTTATTTGGTTCAGTTCGTGATGGTCAAATTTTGCCAGCAAGGAATTGGCCGTTTTCATGTAGGCCGCCATACGGTCGTTTCTTGCCGCATACTCCCCCTTTAGCTGACTGATTACCAATTTTGAATCACAAAACACAAGCAGACGCTGAGCGCTGAGAAGGTGCGCATTCCGCAGACCGGCTAGAAGGGCTTCGTATTCGGCTTCGTTATTTGATGCTTCGAAGCCAAGCTTGATAGCCTGCTCAATTACTGCGTCGTCTGGAGACATGATTACAACTCCGGCGCCGTTGCCCCTTTGGTTAGACGATCCATCACAGTATAATTGCCAAATATCCCCGACATAAATTCTCCAGTTCAGCTTTGGTCGAACTTCGTCAGGTTTGAGGTTGGCAAGCTCGCCGGTGAATTCGGCAACAAAGTCGGCCAACACCTGCCCCTTGATTGCGGTTTTAGGTAAAAACTAAATGTCGTATTGGCCGAGTTCAAGAGCCCATTTTGAAACACGTCCTGATGCTTCTGCACTCCGTAGTACTGATCGGAAGAGATAATCTATTAGCACCCCAAAGCTATGTCCCTGGAAGTAATGCATCGGTTTTCTTGCCGTCGTGACTAGGGCAAAGATGAGTTTTTCCAGCGAAAGATAGCGTGTTTCGGCGTCAACCATTGCCTTGCTCACGTAATACACTGGCCGTTGCTCCCCTTCCTCCTCTTTTAGCAGTACGGCACTGACAGCCCTATCGGAAACTGCCAGATATAGAATGAGCGGGTCACCAACGGCGGGTGTTGTCAAGAGAGGTACTGAGCGGAGGTAGGTCTTGAGTCCGTGGAAAGCTGTTTCGCATTCAGCGGACCATTCAAAAGCCTTACCCTGTCGTAGTGTCTGAAAGAATTGTCGACAGCGATCTGTAGATCGGCTAATGAACCTGTTGAGTGCAGCGGCCATCCCCATCAACTTTTGGACATCGTTTACTGAACGGGGGGAGCCGAGTTCCAAGATTGCTGTGACTTGCCTCGGGTTGGCTTCGATTCCTCGGTGATTGACGATGTAACCCAGGAATTTGCCAAAGCTGATTTCGAACGCACACTTGGAAGTGTTCAGTTTCATTCTGTATTTGCGTAAGATGCTGAATGTCTATTCTAGATCGGCTATATGATTCTGTTCTTCTTTGGACTTAACCACAATATCGTCGATGTATACTTCTATAGTGTGGCCGAGTTGCTCTTTATAACAGTAGGTTCCTCTTAGGGTGAGGAATGCAGTTTTGTCCTGGTCATCTGGATGCATGGCGATCTGATGGTAGCCTCTGTATGCATCGAGGAAGCTCATGCGTTGATGGCGTGCCATCGCATCGACAAGCTGGTCAATTATGGGTAGAGGAAAACAGTTTTTGGGGCAAGCTTTGTTCAGATTCGTGAAATCAACGCACACTCGCCAAGTCCCATTTTTCTTCTTCACCACCACTGTATTAGAGAGCCACGTAGGGTAAGTGACTTCTCTAATTGCCCCGGCGTCAAGCAGTCTGTCTACCTCCTCAACAACGGCGGCAGTGTGCTCCGCGGCTGACCACTGGCCTTTCTGAATGATCGGCTTACATTTGGGATCGACATTCAGATGGTGCTATGAAACTGACGGGTCTATTCTCGGCATTTCATACGGAGTCCACGCAAAGACGTCGAGGTTGTTGAGCAAGAAAGAGATCAGCTACTGCCTGTCGGCCTGATTCAAAGAAGCGTCGATCATGAAAAACTTTTCGGGGCTTCCATCGATGTCAACTCGATCTAAACCTTCCGTGGCCTTCTCATTTGGATGCTGCCTAACGTCATCAAGGATCTCCCTATTCGGCACCTTAATGGAGTTTACTTGCAGTTCCTTTGGCGTTTTGGCGGCAATGAGATAACATGCTTGTGCCGATTTCTGGGAGCCGCGGATTTGCTCAATACCGTGTTCTGTTGGGAAACGTAGCAGTTGATGATAGGTGCTTGGGACGGCCTGCAAGGTTGCAACCACGATCGCCCCATGATGAGATTGTACGGCGATGGCAGCTTGACGACCAAGAATTCCACATCCACCATTCTGGAACCTACTCGAACGGGTAAGCTGATCTTTCCCAATGGGTACTCTGGATCGGCATTGAAGCCGAATAGTGGATAAGGAGCCAGAGTCAGGTCTGACTCGTTGAATCTGAGTTTGATGAAGGTTTTATAATACATAACCTCCGAAGTACTGCCCTGGTCGATAAGAACGCGTTCGACGGTGAACCGGTTTACGCGTAGCTCAACAACCAATGGATCGATGTGAGAGAGTGTTAAGCCGATCAAATCAGAGTCGTCAAAGGTGATACTTGGCGTTTCTCGGAGCCGCTTTGCTAGCGTGAGTTACTGTTGGGGGCCTGGATGTGATTGGATCGCATGCACGACCGGGGCTGCTGGCAGGCTGTATATCATGTGGATGGTGTCAAGCGGAGATGCATCCTTCGGAAGGGCAGGTGTTTTGATCGCAGTCATTTGGACGCATTGTTGGAGATGTTCGTCCTTTGCCAACTCCTCAAGATGATCTGTTGAGGCACAACGGCCGTCAGTTTCTTGCTGTCGGGCTCGAGATCGTCGATCATCTGCCCTCGGGGGTCGCTCAGAATCCTGGCGCACTGTTTGTTTGGATTTTTCTATTTCTGAGGCCAGATCGCGACGAAGGCGTTCGTTCTTAGCGATGATATTGTCCAACCTCTGTTTAGTTTGCCTAGCTTGTGCCATGGTCGCTTGTATTGTCTTTTGCATTGGGTTTTGAAGATGAACAGAGGTCCAAGGTAAGTCTTGCTGCGATGGTTTTTAGTCCAAGCGAGTTTGCTGGAGTGAGGTCATCTCTCTGTATGGTCTCGTCAGTGGCTATCGGGGGATCTTCAGTCACGCCTGCCATGGATGTATTTGAGTATTCCCACAGACGGCGCCAATTGTGGAGAAGTGGTTTTGGAAATACTCTTTAGATCCTGGGAGACGCTAGTGATCCTCAGCTTGTCACCTGAAAAGACACAAACACTCTGGTCAGGGGTACTGGAATTAACACTCCAACAGACAAGTCAATTCTTGTACTCAAAATAGCTTGTCTTCTAAGTTAAGCAAAAAGTGATTCTTACATACCTTTCTAAATCTGTGGTTCATGTATTTATACTTTCTTTTTGGGCCTCGAGGCCTGAGCCTACTTTTATCTCATTCCCTTTTTATTTATTCGGAGCTACTGATCTCCAGCTATTCGGCCTTCCTAACGTATTCAGCTTCCTAGTCACGTAGTATGGAGCCGAATAATATCTGATTTCTGGGGTACGCACCTTCCGACTCTTCTATTTATTCGGCTCCCATAGGAGGAGAAACTAAAAAGTATGAGTTCAATGGAAAATGTTACATCTGTGACAAAAAGGGATATCGGGCCAAAGATTGTTGTATCAAACGCAAAGGCAAAGGAAGATCAAGTAAGAAGTCTGCTCAAGCCAATATGATCGAAAGTGGACAAAATTTCCAATGGTGTAGATGACAAAAATCTTTCTACAGTTGTTTCCGAGGCAAACCTTGTCGAAAATCCTAAAGAATGATGGGTGGACACTGGTGTTACTCGCCACATCTGTGCTGACAAAAAGATGTGCACATCTTATTCTATAGTGGACAATAGTGAACAACTTTTCATGAGTAACTCTTCGACTTCTAAAGTTGAAGGACAAGGAAAGATTATTCTGAAGTTGACATCTGGAAAGGAACTCACTCTCAACAATGTGCTGCATGTACTAGACATTCGCAAGAATCTAGTCTCCAGATCTCTATTGAGTAAAAATGGGTATAGCCTAGTGTTTGAGAGTGACAAATTTGTACTCAATAAGAATGGGATGTATGTAGGAAAATGTTACATATTTGATGGCCTTTTCAAAATGAATGTAATGACTGTTGTACCCTCTGTTATTAACAATCATACATCTTCTTCTTACTTGCTTGAGTATTCAAATTTGTGGCATGGTAGACTAGGACATGTTAATTATGGATCTTTGTGTAGATTAATTAATATGGAATGTTTACCTAAATTTGACATTGATTTAAATCATAAATGTGAAATTTGCGTTGAGGCAAAATTAACTAAAACTCATTTCCATTCAATTGAAAGAAGTACGGAACCACTTGAATTAATTTATGGTGACATTTGTCATTTTAAATCAATTCAAACCAAAAGTGGGAAAAAATATTTTATCACTTTCATAGATGACTATACTAGATATAGTTATGTTTATTTAATTCGAACCAAGGATGAAGCTTTGGAAACTTTCATTTAATATAAGAATGAAGTTGAAAATCAACTTGGTAAGAAAATTAAAAAAACTTAAAAGTGATAGAGGTGGTGAATATGAATCACCTTTTGGTGAATTTTGTAAAGAACATGGAATAATTCATCAAACCATCGCTCCTTACTCACCTCAGCAAAATGGAACTGCTGAAAGGAAAAATAAAACTTTAAAAGAAATGATGAATGCCATGTTAATAAATTCTGGATTACTTGAGAATTTGTCAGGAGAAGCAATACTTTCTGCTAATTATATACTTAATAAAGTACCGCAAAAGAAAGTGAATCAAACACCTTATAAAATGTGGCATGGGAAAGTACTATTTTACAAATACCTAAAAGTGTGAGGTGTTTGGCTAAAGTGGATATTCCTAGTCCGAAAAAGATTAAGATAGGTCTTAAAACTGTTGATTGCATTTTCATTGGTTATGTCATGAATAATAATGCATATTGATTTTTGATTCATAAGTCAGAACATTCTGAAATGTATGTAACTACTATTATTGAATCTCGGAATGCTTCTTTCTTTGAACATGTGTTTCCAAATAAAACTGGAAAAGAGACTTGTAGTAATAAAAGATCTTATGATGCTATTACTAGTCATGATCAAGAACAAGATTAAGATTAAGAACAAGAGCTAGAGATAGATCAAAATGAGGAAACGGAACTTAGGCGTAGTAAACATGCTAGAACCTCAAAATCTTTTAGTCCAGATTTTCTAACATTTTTGTTATAAAATGAGCCCTTAACTTTTAAAGAAGCTATGCCCAGTCCTGAGGCTCCTTATTGGAAAAAAGCTGTAAATAGTGAAGTTGAATCCATCCAACAAAATCACACTTGGGAATTGGTGGATCTGCCACCAGGTTGTAAACCTCTTGGGTACAAGTGGATTTTCAAGAGAAAAATGAAAGTGGATGGATCAATTGACAAAAACAAGGCAAGACTTGTAGTAAAAGGATATAGACAAAAAAAAAAAGGTCTTGATTACTTTGACACATACTCACCAGTTATGAGAATAACATCTATTAGAATTGCGATTGCATCTTTGTACAATCTAGAAATTCATCAAATGGATGTTAAAACCACTTTCTTAAAATAGTGAGTTAGATGAAGAAATTTACATGGAATAACCAGAAGGATTTTCTGTTCCAGGAAAAGAAAAGAAAGTGTGTAAATTGGTGAAGTCATTATGTGGTTTAAAACAAGCGCCAAAGCAATGGCATGAGAAATTTGACAAAGCAATGATGTCAAATAGATTCAAAATTAATGAATGTGAGAAATGTGTTTATATTAAAAACACAAACAACAATTATGTTATAGTATGCCTTTATGTGGATGATATGCTCATCATAGGTAGTAATAATGACATGATTAAAACTACCAAAAAAATATTGAATAAACATTTTGACATGAAGGACATGGGCATTGCCGATGTAATTCTTGGAATGAAAATTACCAAAACATCAGAAGGATATGTTTTGTCACAATCACATTACATTGAGAAAATACTTGATAAATTTAGCAAAGATGATGATCATCTTGCTAGAACACTTGTGGATGGTAATTTGTTTCTTTCTAAAAATGTACAAGAAAGTATTTCTCAATTAGAAGATGCCCAAATTATTGGAAGCTTAATGTACTTGATGAACTGCACTCGCCCGGATATAGCTTATACAGTAAGTAAATTAAGTAGATATGTGAGTAATCCAGCAGTATAACACTGGAAAGCAATTATAAGGGTTCTAAGATATCTCCGATTTACTCATAACATTGGGCTAAATTATACTAGATATCCAGCAATACGTAAAAGGTATTGTGATGCAAATTGGATATCGGATACTAGAGACTCAAAATCCACCAGTGGGTATGTCTTTACTCTTGGTAGGGAGGCTGTATCTTGGAAATCTTCCAAATAGACTTGCATTACTAGGTCTACTATGGAACTAGAATTTATAGCTTTAGATAAAGCTGGGGAAGAAGCAGAATGGCTTCGCCACTTCCTTGAAGATATTCTAATGTGGCAAAAACTGATGCATGCTATATGCATACATTATGATAGTCAATCAACAATAGGTAGAGCATAGATTCATATGTATAACGATAAGTCGTGACACATTCGTCGTCGACATAACACCGTAAGACAACTACTCTCTAATGGAATTATTTCCATTGAATATGTGAAGTCTAAAGACAACATAGCGGATCCACTAACCAAAGGGTTAGCAAGAGAGTTAATTGAAAATTCATCGAGGGAAATGAGACTTAAGCCTATTAAATAAGAGTTACCACAACGACAACCCAACTTAGTTGACTGGAGATCCCAAGATCTAGGTTTAAATGGACATCCAAGTTGTGTATGACTCAGAAGGATCACTGGGGAGTCAGACTTCTACCCATTTCTATGATGAAATAGTGATGTCTGCAGAGTTTTAGGTTAAGTAATACTTTTAATGATTCTTGTATCTAGGAATACCTAGTGGAGTATGGCAGGATACTCTTTATAAGAATCACCTACATAAGTGTGAACTGGGCCGGTTCTATGAAATTTGTGAAGGGCTACAATTTTCTAGAGCACTCATGAAAGACCAGGTTGTTTAGGGCCAAAATGAACACAATAGTGAGAACAAAACTATGTCTGGTAATATACTGTGTGAGTTCTATTGTCTTGGTTTACACAAACGGCTGAACAGTTCAAGACATCATGTTCACTAGTTAGCTAGTAAATCCGATAGTGTCTTATAAGGGAAGGTTCAAAGCCAAAAGCTACATATCCTTTGCAGAATATTTCCAATTTCTGAATCTCTGTAATTAGATCATGTTGTTGTATTTTCTCTCCATCAAATTCCATTCATGTGAAGGATTGTTGGAATTATGGTATTTTAGGCTTATTTTGGACCAACTTTGAGCCCAAATTTGAGTGGGTCCCAAACGTCTTTTAGAGTGGGTTCAAAGAGGTGACGTGTTCCTTGTCGTGTGGCCAGTCACACAGTGCAAATGGTTCGTCAAAACTATTTATGAATGAATGGGAAGTTGACGTCGTTTTAGGTTCGTGGAATGGACAAATAAAGAATAAAATGTGGGTTTACTTGTAAGGCTTGTCCCATATTGGAAACTTAAGAGAACTTATGTGTGTATATAAGTTCTAGGTGGCAACACTTGGGTTGGGCCCGAAGGGACACCCCAAGTTTGTAGAAGGCATGAGTTATGGACAAATTGAACCTTGACACAAACCACCTTATGAGTGCGCGCCGCCGCCGCCGTCGTCTGTCTGTCTGATTGGCCGGCCAAGCTGAGCCAAGCCGGGTGCGAGTGTGGGTTGTGGGTTGTGGGTTGATTCGATTCTAATATTAATTATTAAGACAATTTATTTGATTTTTTTTGCAAGAAATTAATTCAAAATTTGCACCAAATTTGAATTCAAATTTTCTGTCCATAATTGTGCCTCTTCCAAACCGAAATTCTCAACAAATAAATTGTCTTTTAACAGGTTTAAAATTGCCATTCCCAGACAGATTCAAATCTATATTTGCACCTATTATGTTCTTTAACAGATCTGTTCATTTCAAAAACACACCTGTTCGGTTTGAAATTCAAACCTGTTCAGTCCTATAAATACCAAGGCATTCGAGCAGATTTCTATTTTTCCAAAAATCTATTTTCTTTCCTTTCTTTGTGCTCTTTTGTATATATATTCTACATATTATTTTAGGAAAATTTTTAAGAGTATAGAACACAGGTTTTTGTTCACCGTACAAATTATTTGGAGTGCTACTACAATTTGTGAAAATCATTGTATCTTGGAAGATAGACTTCATTTATCCGTAAGCACCATAGCAGGGTGAATTTGTCTTAAGGACAGAGTGTCACATACTCGACTTGATCTTTTTGTACTTTTACATTTTGGTAAAATAAATTCTGTAAATAATTTATTTTTATTTGTTTGATTTGTTTCAAGTTATTTAATTTACAGAGAAGATTGTTCTAACATTAATTTCCTTTCTTGTTGCTTTTGACTTGAATTGAGGCCCTAAAAATGATCGATTTTAATGTAGTTTGGTATGTTTGGTTAATTTGAATTTGTTTGTCTTGTTACTTTCTTGTTGCTTTTATATGATTTAATTGTAATAATTTCGAAATTAAGTGACAGTGTAGATGCTTGCCTACTTATTTGGTGCTTTATTGACTTATGTTACAAACAAAACTACTAATCAATCAAGATGAAATTTTACTTTCAATGAGAGTAATATTTTATTTCTAAACAGAGTAAAATTTTACTTTCATAATAAAATTTACTGTTTCATTACAATGTTTGTGCATTTTTCCCTACTTTTTTTTTTTATTATTTCTTTGGCCTCATGAATATTCTTCGTTTATATGTTAGAAATGGTAAGCTTCATGATTTTGTTGATTTTCGAATTTAAGTAAATCTAACAAGATTTTGATTTCTATTAATAGTGCTGATTGTGAAATTATTGTATGTTATATCGTACGTCAAATCATGAGAGATGAGTCTATTGAAAAGTCTATGGAAGATGATGAAATTAACAATTTCTAAGCGTTAATAGTGTATTAATTTTTGAATGATTCTTCAAAAGCATCGGGTGAGGAACAGTTCAACCTCAAAAGAAAAATAGCCAAGTAATAAGATCACAAGGACGACGATGTGGACGACTTTTGAGAACTATTTTTTGTATCTGATGTGAATGATGAATGTAATTTTGATTTTTTGCAAATGAAAGAATGCTGAAAGAGTAATTGTAGGTGAAAGAATGCTAAAAGAGTAACAATGATACATGTTATACTTGCTATGGATTAGGATGGAACATTATTATAAACATTGTTATGGATAGAATACAATGATACAATTTATATTTTGTCTCTTGATAATAAATGTAGTCATGGTGTTATATTATTTTTGCATAAAGATTGCGTTATGAGCAACAAGGACTTTGTGTATTGTTGTAAATTTTGGTGCGGGTTGGAAATGTTAGAAAACAAATCAGAAACAGCATAGACAAACATTCAACAACACAATAAAATTTTACTTTCAATTTAGAGTAAATTTTGTAATGCCCCAAAAAAATGCAACTAATCTAACTCATAAGAGAAGTGAGTTTAATAGAATTAGTGTGCTTGCATTCATCAGATTTCGCATTACAAAAGATAACACATGCAATATACATTCATAAATGTTCATCTTGAATCCATAGCATGTAATACCAGTTAATAATCAACCAAATAAATGTCCTACGGGCTTACATCTTTCCAAGACATTGCTTGGTTACAGCAAAAGGGAGAGTCTAGCTCAATACAACTTAGCCCTTGGCTATACAAAATAAATAAAATAAAAGGAAGCTCTTGCTCCAAGTCTCTCCAAACTACTGTCTCGGGGGAAACATGTCTCCAACACCTGAAAATGGTTCCCAAGTAGGGTGAGCCAAAGCCCAGTAAAAACATACTAACACAATATATGAGAATTAACAAGATAGAAGCATGATGCACATGTTCATTGTCCTATGACAAAATCTTTAGAACTCTTTCCAAAACCATGTTATGCCAAACTCGCATCTCAATTTATTCATTTTGGTTCAATAGATACATCTACTGCATTGCACCCATCAACAAAGGTTACATCTCATGAGTTTTCAACAGATAAAAATCTTCATACAAATACATTTACTTCTATTTGTCGTTTTACAGAAATTTCGTCCGCAGGAATCGGCATCCATGTATACAAATGGTTTTCAGGACTTTCACCATGAACACACAAGCCAACTTAGTTCAATGGAGTCCATTCCCTTTCTTCTCCCCAAAACATAGAGTACATCTGTAGACATCCCATTTTTGACCGCCTTTAAGACTTGGGCGCCGCTGATTGCTTACTTAGTGATGCAGGCTATGCTATGCAAAGGTTCAATTTCTTTGGCACAGAGAACTCCAAATCCAAACCTCACACCCCATTGTTGGACAAAAAAGATTTTATATCATAAAACCCTCTCTTTCAAAATATTTTGAAAAAGGTTTCTGCGATGCTCTGAGGCTCACATTTTGTTAAATGTTGCGCTTTTCGGTAAACTGAGCCAGGACAAAGTGGAAATGAATGAAAGAGAGGTGAAATCTCTGAAACATATTTAAAACATCTTGTTTAGAGGTTTGGAGTTGAGGAAAGTTGGAGAGGAGAGGGAAGAAACTAAGTTGGGGGAGAAAATGGGCATGAACTGTTAAGAGAGAGTCGAGCAGCCCTCGCTGAATCAGGCCTATTCATTTGCACACTCAGATTTCAGCTATGAGGCCACCACCATTGGAAAGAAGACTTTCGGGGCTTCATTTTTTACTAGAGAATCTCCTAAAGCCGTGTCCGAATGAGGGAGATATGGCTGGTTGAAGTTAGGCATCAATCCGGTTGGACCGAAACTGAACAATCTTCACTAAAAGAGGGATATCTCTTTGCACAATTAGAATTTTGATGCAAGGCTTCCACAATTGGAAAGCTTACTTCCGGGGCTTCAATTTTCACACAAGAATGACCTGAAAAGGCATCCAGATGAAGGAATTATGCTTGTTTCAAATCAGGGACTAGGACTGATTTTTGCTGCCGGCCCCTATGGGAGTGTGTCAGCTACTTATGGAGCATGCCGGCCCCATGTCGTCTAAAAATGGTTCTTGTCGGCCACTTCAGGTGGTTGGTCGGCCAGTTGAAGTGGCTGGTCGGCCAGAAATTCCCAGAAAGCCCAGAATCTGCAGATATTTCTTCTCCAGCTATTGCACACTGCTTCAGATATTTCCAAATCAGATATTTCGACCAAATGCTCATATATTGCTAGATATTGAGCCATATCTCATGGATTGAATGGTGAGAAATTGTGGGAGCTTCTCACGCTAAAATTCTTCTCTCTCTAGAAATTTTAGAGCTGAAAACTCTCTCTCTCTCTAGAATTCTCTCATTCTCTTCTTGTTTTTGAGCCTTAAGCTTAGAATTCTCTACACTTTGGCAAAGAGACCCTTAACCAAAGTTGATCACCATTGGGTGTAGATTCCTTGGAGCCTTGTTTGAGCTCCAAAAAGTGGTTCTAGCTCAGAATTGGATCTGTTTTGCAGCTGTGCTTCAAGGGTAAGAACTCTTTCCCTTTTAGCTTATTTTGCATGCTTGCTTTACCATAGTTTTTAACTACTTTGGGGTTGTTTTTTGGGGTGGTGTTGAACTAAACAAAACTCTGTTTTTCAGTCCTCAAAATGGTAGTTTAAGCCCCTTTTGTGTTAGGGGGTTGTCTCTCCCTTTGCTTTTTGGCTTGTAAAGCCTTTTGAGCCAACTTTCTAAGCTTTTGAAACCATCTTTTCTTGGCCTTTAAACCACTGAATTTTAGGAGAATTTCAATGGTGGAAATGTGGTTTTAAGGTCCAAAATGGGAGGGGGTGGTCCCCTCTTCTCTTGTCTTGCTTGCTTGTGTTGTTGGCCTATCAAATGAGCATGTGTTTCTACTTCTTTGTTGCTTTGTTCAAGCATATTTTTGTGACTTTTCAGACCTGCCATAACTCTATTTTTGGCTGGTTTGGTCACCTCCTGCATGCCTATTGCACTTGTAGTATAATCTTGCATGCTAGCCTAGTGTACTTAATGTTGCGGCCTATTGTTCTAGCATGTGTATGCTCTACTCCAGCATGTTTTTGGCTATGTTTTAGCATGCTTTAGGACTGTTTTGAGTGTTCTTGGCTTTTTGGGGCTTGCTTTGTATAGCTATGGCATAGATGGCTTCACTAGCCTTGAGTTTTGAGACCACTAGCATGTTATATTTGTGATGTGTGCATGATATGGCTTCATTTGATATGTAATTTCAATGCCTATATCTCTGCCATACTCTCTTATTTATCACTTCTTCATTGTGTTTGAGAGTTGTGTTTAATGTCTGGCTTGCGAGCCAATGCATGAGCATGTTGTTGTAGCTTTTGGTGCTTCATTTCTAGCATGATTGTACCATTGTTGTGGCATGAGGTAGGTTTGACCATTTGAGCATTGTAATGCGTGCCTCATGTGTAATACACTTCACTAGCCTTGATGCCTTAGCTTCTAAACATGCCATGCATGCATTGCTTACATGATAGAGCCTTGTACATGCCACTCTAGCATTGATAGATAAGCATATTGTTTGCATGTGTGTTTGGATTGGACGTTAATCCAAACACGAGAAACGAGGGGCGTTTCATACTTGAAGTGATGAAACGCGCCTCATTTCTTGGTCGCCGTCCTCCTTGGTTATGCATGATAGGGTGGATGCCTCTTGAGTCTTATGTGTTACTTGTGCATTCATTAACTTGTACAAACTTGGTTTCTCGGCCACCGTGCATTGTGATGCTCGGTTGGTGGCCCGAGAGTCGAGTACCGCACTCCTTTGAGCTTGAAAAATGATAAGGAGGGTGGTTGTACATACATACCCTGCAAATGCCTTGTCTTCTCCCTTTTGCCTCTGTTTGCAGCAAAATTAGAGTATGTAGAAGCAAGTGGCTGACCGGCTAGGGCAAGTGGCCGACCGGCCATAGGAAGTGGTCGATCGGCCACTTTAAGTGGCCTACAGCCTCCTTAAGTGGCCGACAAGTGGCCTACAGCTTCCCCTGGTGGCCGACAGTCCACCAGTTTGAAGGTGGTTCAAAGTTGTTATGATTCTGCAGCAGAAACAACCTGAAGATTGGTTCGGTGTTCAAGAATCAAGGCAAATGCAAACAGAGGCAACCGGTGGCAATACGACGGATTTTTGGGAAGAAATAACCGAGCATGCATACATCTCTCATCCTTCGAGACTGTTTAATTGATTTATTAGTTAGTGAACGTGTTTAGCTAATTAATTCAATTTGTAATATTTAGCTAACTTACAATAGTTAGTTAATTTCAAATCATGTGTTGTAATTAATTAGCTAGAATAGTTATTTAATTAGTTATTTTGTAATAAGTAGCTTAGCATAGCTTAGCCTATTGTTCAGACCCTCCGTCGAGAGGGTGCAATGTTGTAATAAGGGTGCGTGTGTGTGTGCATGTCTTCTAACTCCCATTTTTTTCTCCCTTCTACTTATCAGCTTTTAATGGTTAGTTTAGGGCATATCTCAATTAGCATACCTTATGCTTGCATGCGTGTATCATTCATTTGTCTTGCGTGCACCGGGCTTGGCGCATCATTCAAACTGTATTGTATTTCAATACACCTATTTGAATACGTGTATCCAAGTGTTGCATTCATATGCCATCTTAGATAGCCGAGCCTATTTAGTTGCATTGTTGCATGTGTTGCATTAGGCATTTTAGCAAAGTTAGGATTCATGCATGATTTCTAACTAGTTTTCTGTTTTGGCTCAGAGTACACTGTAAGTGTTTTCGCTTTAGCATCCTTGCATGTGTGTAAGTGACTGCCATGACAGCATGCTTGCCATGAGGTTATTTGCTTAAATGCTATAACTGCATGAATGCCTGTGGATGAAGGCTTCATTACTTGAATTGGAACAATTCATCAAAATGTGAGTTTTAAGCCCACTTGTTTGTGGCAAATCATGTTTTAAGCCCACTTGAGGATGGCAAAGTCCGCACTTTAGCCTACTTGAGGGTAGCAACTTCAAACCATTTTCGAAAAACAAACATGAGATGTTTTGTTCCAAATTGAGTGATTTAATCTATACTTATATGTTGTGCGCATCACATAGTAAGTTAGCTAATAAATCAGAATAAGAATACATGTGTTTATAAAAACAACATATCATGCTCAGTAGAGGCCGATCTTTGATCGGGCGAGTGGGGGTGCTTATTTCAGGACCTTCCCCTCTCGTACCCAAGTTCCCGAGTTGAGGCAACTTTGGTGATGACGGACACATGGCCTTAAGCACGAGTCAGGATTTCCTAAAATTCCCAAAAGAAAATATTTAGGTGGCGACTCTGAAATCTGGCAAAGTAGTCCATTGTAACAAGCCCGCGGGGGACCTCGCTACAGCTCGGACTCGATTCGTGTTACGGTTCGTAATCTGAACCAAAGAGTCCGAATCCGGCAAATCGTTTTGAGAAAACAGATTTTTGAAAGAAGTGCCAAACATGGACTGCTTTGCCAGATACAGAGTCGCCACCTAAATATTTTGTCTTGGGAAATTTAGGAAACCCTGACTCGGTGCCAAAGGCCACGTGTCCGTCATCACCAAAGTTGCCTCGGCTCGGGAACTTGGGTACGATTGGGGAAGGTCACTTCGTGAGCACCCCCGCTCGCCCGATCAAAGATCGGCCTCTACTAACCATGATATCTATTTTTGAAAACATTGTGTGTTCTTATTCCGGTTATTAGCCTAGGTTACTATGTGATGCACACAGCATATAAGTATGGACTGGGTCGCCCGAATTGGAACAAAACATTTCATGCTTGTTTATTTGAAAGATGGTTTGCTACTCGCAAGTAGGCTTAAAATGCAGATTTTGCCACCCTCGGGTGGGCTTAGAAAAGATGGTTTTGCCACTATCTAGTGGGCTTAAAACTCACACTCAATGATTTGTTCCAATCTAAACAACCCCACCTTCACCCACAGGCATTCAGGCAGTTATATCACATAAGCATATAGTCTCATGGTAAGCATGCTATTCATGGCAGTCACTCACACGCATGCAAGGATGCTAAAGCATAAAACTCACCGGGTACTCCAAGCCAAAACAGAGATTACATTAGAAATCATGCATGATCCTAAGTATACAGAAATGCCTAATGCAACACATGCAGAATACAACTATAGCAGGCTCGGCTATTCTAAACATGGCATATGAGATGCAACAGCTAACAAGTACTCAACTTGGAATTGAAATACGAATGCAGTTAGTATGATGCGCCGAGCCTGGTGCGTGTAAGACAGATGAATGAATGCAAACATGCTATCATACTGTATGCTAATTGAAAAAATGCCCTAATCTAACCATCATAAGCGGATAAATAAAAGGGAGAAAGACGTGGGGTTGGAAGACACACAACACACACACGCACACTTATTACAGTTGTGCCCTCGCGCAGAGGGTCGGAATAATACAGTCCCGAATAAAAGAATATTACAGTCCAAATAATACAGTCTAAATAATATACAAATTCCTAATTAATTAACAAATCAACTAAGAAAAACTGTAAAACTGGCATGCGAGCCAGGGACTGCCTTGCTTCTGATGAATGATGTATGCCTGGGCTGCCTTGCGCGGAAATCCACCGGGATGCCCCAATTAGTCTCTGTTTAGCAGTTATTCTTGAAACGCGTGCCAAGTCCCGAAAAATTGCTGATTCTTTATTTTGCTGCAACAGAGAGCAGGAAAGGGGCATAGCAATGTATTTTCACAGATATATGCATGCCTCGATCCTCGTGCCACTAATCACGCATATCGAGGCATGATGGCCGAGGAGTCGAAATGCATAATTCAATATAGGATGAATGTACATGAAAAACACAACAAGACCTGACTCCATCATGGAAGATCCGGAGTGTCGGTGACTAGGGAATTGAGATACATTCCGTCACTCGGAGTACGGAATGCACCTCGTTTCCCATGCCCGGGCTAACTCCTATTCCGAACACGATGCAATATGCATGATATGCATGAAATGCAAGTAAGAAACAGCCTAGCATGCACAATGTTATGAAATGAGATGCCTCGAAATGCGTGCACGCGGGCACGCAAACCGAGAAAATGACATACACAATGCAAATGATATGAAATGCGACATGGGCTTACACTAGCATGAGAGAGCCTCAACCACACTCACATAAGAGGCCAGTAGATGAAAATGAAGTGCCTCGAAATGCGTGCACACGGGCACGCAAACCGAGGCAATGGCATACGCAATGCAATGGCATGGAAAATGATATATAGAATGCAACATGGACTTATACTAACATGAGAGAGCCTCAGCCACACTCATATAAGAAGCCGATGGATGAAAATGAAGTGCCTCGAAATGCGTGCACACGGGCACGCAAACCGAGGCAATGGCATACGCAATGCAATGGCATGGAAACGGTATGCAAACATGCTAATGGATTTTCAGCAATGAAATGTGGGGGAAAACAGCCCCGAAATGAGGCGAAAACACACCCGATGCATGGAATCTCTCCCGAAATACAAAATTAGGCGCATAGAATGAACTACAGCTATACAAAGCATGCATAATTGGTACATGGAATGAAAATAAGGAAGCAAGACAGACCCAAAATAAGCATTTTCACAGTACAAATCATGGCCAAACAGCAAGCAAAAATAGGGCAACAATGGCATGCAAAAATGGCCCTAAACATGAGATTATGAAGCAACTCATAGCTGCTAACTCCAAATAGGTTAGGGCCCTTCAACAACATTGAAGAGGGGCCAAAAATAAGCCACTTTACAGAACTGTAAAAACCCCAAAAACAAACACAGGTATGGCTTCACTCCCATGCAAGAAAAAGGGCCAAAAGGTGGCCAAAGAGGCAAGTGGTATATGCAAAGCCCAAACTGAAAAATTCCCTTCTACAACATTGAATAGGGACCAAAAATATGCATATTTGCAGAACTATAAAAACTCCAAAACAGTATACAAACATGCTAGAAATGCAATGCAAAATGAGGCTCAAAAGTGGCTATAACACAAAGTATGAAAAATATTCATCAAATGACCAAAGACCCTTAATGAAACATGTTAATAAGGTCAAAATAAGACTACTTATAGGCCTGTAAAAAGACCAAAAACAGAAGCATGATAGGCTGCCAAAGCATGCAAGAAAACGGCATTCAAGGAGGATATTGAAGCAAGTGCAATATGGAGGGCTCAAACAGGGTTGAGCCCTGAATGAAACAAGAAAATGAGCTCAAAAAAATGACCTTTTCAGTTTTGGTCGGAGCTCAAATCAATAAGCATGTATGGCTTACAAAAGGTGCAAGAAATGGACCAAAAAGGGGGAAATGCTACTCACCCTTGAAGACCAATGCTTTTGTTGCTTCTTGGACCAACTTCGATGACTTTAAGCTGCTGGAATTCCTCCCCTTGCTGCTGGAATGGAGGGGTGGTGGTAGAACTTGATAATGATAAAGAAATGAGGTGTAGAACTTGGATATTTTTTGAGAAAATGAGAGAGATAGAGGGAGAGTTGTATGTAAAGCTTCAAAGCAATTTTTTTTTCAACCCCTTATGCAAGTGTTGGAAGCTGGCTATAAGGAACAAAAAGAGGGTGTAAAGGTGGGGGAAAAAGGAGGCAAGCTTTCCCCCACAAAATATCCCCCGGATTGAGATATTTTCTGGGGGAAACAGCTATACAGCTGTAAAGTGTGCAGAGAGAGGAACATGGCCGGCCCATTTTCAAAGCTCCATGTGGCCGGCTGGCCACCTACCCTAGCCGGCCGGCTAGGGGTCAAAAAGGCCAAGTTGGAATAGTGGCCGGCCACCACAAAAAGGTGGCCTCCCAGCTCTCCTCTTCACAACCCTGTGGTTCGAATTTGGAAATTCTAAAACAGGAGAGAGAACAAGCCACTTCTAGGGGGTGTCAAAAGGGTCAGGTGACATTAGTGGCCGGCCACCAACTTTTAGGGTCCTCCCATGTGTGTACATCACAAATATGTGGTTTGGGGTTGAAGAAAATGGCTCCAAGGTGTTCAACATTGGCTCGGAAGCGCGAAAAACGGGCGTCGGAGGGTGAAAATGGAATATAACTGGTTGCCGAGATAATTGCTGGCCTCCCACCCTACTACGGCCTTCCCAGTGATAAAACAGAGGTACCTGCCAAAAATGAACGAAAACCGTTGCAAAACGAATGTTCGGGGGCCAAAACGCGCAGTTCGGGGTCCCGAAAATGGGCTGTTAAGCACCGAAAGTGGCGTTCGGCCACGAAGTGGGTCTCTCAGACCCCAGTGTCCCTCAAAAGGGAGTAAATAGGAGGTATGCCAAAATTTAGAGCAAACAGAGATGGTTAAGCGGTCCCGAACCGATGCACACGGCCAACGGTCCTGAAAAACCGAAAATCGGGCTCCGAAATGGGAAAAATGGCCTACGGCCACAAAATGTAGCCCACGGCCACTGAGAGATGGTCTACAGGACCTCTCCCTCCCCTCAGGAAAAGAAACAGAGAAAACCGAGTCTGGTTCGCAAACCGAGGCAAGGCACAGAAGAGGGTTCGGAAGTTTGGAGGCAGGGCTCGCAGCCAAGACTCTGAAACTTCTGAACGAGCACATTATGCAATATCACCAAGCACTCAACTGGTGACGTCTAAGTCTTAAGGTCGGTCAAAAATGGGGTGTCTACAGTTGCCCCTCTTTGACAGAACTCGAAAGTCACAAGTGACGGGAGTGAATGTCAAAGCCCAGAGACGACCCATTTTTGACAAGGCCGAAGACTTAGACAAACATACAAAATAGCGAAGAAATGTGCCCGCAGGCAGGGGCAAAATGCAAATGATAATGCAAGAAGCCGAACATAACTTATGATCATGCAAATGCAGCAAGCTGTAATGAAGCAAGTATTCGCAAGTAGATGCAATAATTTTAAGCAAGAATGCAAAGCAACAACTACAATTTATGCAGTTAAGAATGCAGAGAATCATTCAATCCTCGTCGCGTTTTACATGGAGAAGATACGATACCTGCGCGATTCGTCTGGTCGCACCAGCCTCAAATGAACCGTACATACAATATCGTGCCCGATGGTGCTGGGGATCTCTCGCTTCTTCTCAGTTGAACCACAGGTACTACTTTTCTCCCTGACTATGGTTGCAGCTTTCCCTATTCTCCAACAGGGTGACAGACTAGGTTGGATCAGTATCCAGAATTGAGGTGCATACAGATGCTATCTCAATCTATGGGGCTGCCATACAGATTTCAAGCCGAGGATACACCCCTGGGTATTTAAACCAGACTTTAGTCTCGGAAATCCCGAACCTTTGCGTTCTAGGCATAAGGCATTCGAACTCTAGTTTCCACCGTCTCAGTTGGTCTCCTAGGAACTCACCGCAAACACAAGCAGGTGGCTATACCAGACCACTGGAAGTCGTTCGGCACGACAAACACCAAAGGAATTGCACCTTTAAAGGATTTAAGGTCTCCTAGACCGGGGAGTGCACAAGACAGTGCGAATAAAGATGCAGGATTTAAGGTCTCCTTAGACCGGAGGATTTAAGGTCTCCTAGACCAGGTGAGTGCACAAGACAGTGCGAGCTAAAGGTGCACAAAACAGTGCGAGTAGGGTGAATGCACAAAACAGTGTGATGCTAAAGGTGAGGTGCACAAGATAGCGCGATAAAATGCATGCACAATGCAAGTAATGGTCACGGCGCAAGATAGCGCGATGCAATACACTAACAAGTGTAGGTGAGGTGCGCAAGATAGCACGAATGATACAATGCACAAAATAGTGCGATACGCTAAACAGCGCAATTGATTTGAAATGCACAAGATAGTGCGGTGTGATATGCAAAGCACAAAATAGCGCGATGGATGCAATGCACAAGACAGTGCGATGGGGGTGCTCAAAATAGCACGAATGATAAACTGCACAGAATAGTACGATACGCAAAATAGCGCGAATGATAAACTACACAAAACAGTGCAATTGAGGTACGCAAAATAGCGCGAATGATACAATGCACAAAATAGTGCGATACGCTAAACAGCGCGATTGATTTGAAATGCACAAAGTAGTGCGATGTGATATGCTAAGCACAAAATAGCGCGATGAATGCGATGCACAAGACAGTCCGATGGAGGTGCGCAAAATATCGCGAATGATAAACTACACAAAACAGTGTGATTGTGATGCGCAAAATAGCGCGAATGATAAGAAATGCACAAAACAGTGCGATACGCTAAACAGCGCGATTGATTTTGAAATGCACAAGAAAGTGCAATTGATTTGAAAGGCACTAAACAGTGCGATACGCTAAACAGCGCGATTGATTTTGAAATGCACAAGAAAGTGCGATTGAATGCATGTTCTATGCAAATGAGGTGCATTTTCTATGCAAGAAACAGGAGCATATTCTATGCAATATTGAAAGCAAATTCTATGTAGAATCGAAAGTAAGCATATTCTATGCATGAATCATAATGATGCGCGGCACGTATGTCACAGAAGTGTATATGAAAGTGCACATTCTATGTAGCAGAGGAGCATCAAATACGTACTCTGGTGCCTCTGATTTACCTTTTAGAGGACTTTGCAACACATTCAGCTCAAAAGGGGCACACCCTGTTCATATTGGCGAGAGATAACATCTGCTGCTGCTGCTTTAATTGCCGTTCTGGCTTGAAGCATGCTTAAACTTGGAGTAGAGGCCCGCTCATTCTTCAGGGCACTGGCAAGGCCTGAAGAGGTACATCCGGAGCACAATCACGGAGTTTGAAGAAGGTGAAACACACTCAGATGCTTCGGTTTTCCCTCTTTTCTTTTGCTTTGTAGTCTGGAACCCATATAGCTTCAAATAGGTCCTTGTTTTACTGTTCTTGCATGACCTGGGTTGAACCTTGCGGTTTTAAGAAAGAACAAATTCTTGTTTTGCACAAATGTGGAGAATGGCACAGCACTCCGAGCACAAAACGATTTTATTCTTTTGAAATTCAGAGATGAGCTTTCGACCAAGTATTGAGCCTATGACTGAACACAGCAAAACGACTCAACAAGGAAATAAAAGGCACACTAGCTAGACACATTGAGTAACACTCGAAACGACTCAAAACAAGAATCGAGATAAAACAAAAAGACACGACACTCAGACGTGCACAGGGAGCCTGTTCCACCGGGTAGTGTTTCCCACCCTCTTTCATTTGTGGTTCTCACGTTACTCGGCCCTCAAGCTCTGTTTTTCTGAAAAACCCCTCTTCTCACTTTTCCTCTCATCGCACATTTCTCTATTCTTCAGTCTCTCATTTTTCATCCCTCCCATGGGTGGTTGATGGATAAACAGCAAATTGTGGGCTCGTGTCCCTAACATTCTGCTAGATTCTCTTTCTTTCGCTCACAGTTAGTGAATTCTTCCCACGGAAAGGTTGCGCTACAGCTGGGTGTGTAGCAAATCTGCAGCTAACATCAGCTGATGATGCTTTGTTGGGGAGTTTGGACGTGATAAGATCTGTCCAGATGACGGAGTGGAATATCTTGCCCCATTCTAGTTCGTGCTTCGCACTTTGCTTGATACCTCGTTACTTGGAGGATGTGAGAGCTTTCTGCCCTTAGTTGTGCCCTTTTTCTGGCAGATAGAGTGCCCTTGTTGGCAAGTATGTTGACAATGGGAAAGACAGGAAGCCTGACTCAACTGTGCCCCTGGTTCATCATTTTGACCATTTTTTGTTTTAGTTTTCTCCCAAAAAAAAAAATTTGACCAAAATGAGAGTTAGATTAACATGCTTGTTCAAATTTCTGATTTAAATCATGCAAGTTAGGCTGTGAGCACTGAAAATTTTCCACTTTTTTTGGGGTCCAAGAAATGGCCCAGTTTTGAAAAATGGAGTTCTTTTCGAGAAGATTAGTCAACCTCGGTAAAAATTTTCAAAAACTATTTTTGCAAACGACCACTGCTCAATGAGCACGGAACCTACTCTTGAGATGCGCAATCTCGGATTCGAAGGAAGATTTCCCCCTTGCTTGAGGGGAACTGCATGGCAACGGAAAGTTGCCCCTTGTTTGAACGGCACCGCAGCGCATTGGATGGCAACGGAAAGTTACCCCTTGTTTGAACGGCACCGCGGCGCATTGAATGGCAACGGAAATTTACCCCTTGTTTGAACGGCACCGCGGCGCATTGTAGGCAGTCCTCAGAGTGATGAACACAACCCGACTCTCAGATACAGAGAAGGCAAAGATGATCAAAACTGTTATATGGACACAATCAAATTGTTTTACGGCTGGACTTCAGAATGAAGTTGCCTACGTATCCCAAAGATGGGAATCAAGCCTCACGTAGTTCGGGGTTAAGGTACGCTCGGGTATTAACCTCTCCTTTTTAGGCTCTAACTTTTGCCAAGGCGCCCGTTGCGGGTTTTCGACCTTGCGAGCTTTGTTCTTCTTTTTTCAATTTTTGTATCTTTTCATTCTTTTTCATTTCTTTTTGTTGATTTTCTTTTTTTTGCTCTTTTCTTTGTATCTTTCTTTTGTTCTTTTGTTCTTTTTTTTTTTTCTTCTTTTCATGCTCTAACTTTTGCCTGGACCGCCCTTCCGGGTTTTCGGCCCAGCGAGCCTCTCAAAGGGTAAAAGTGTGACAAGTCCATGCCAAATGGTTTTAGGATCTCAAAGCCATCTGTATCCAGGAGAATGGCTGCTGCTCTAGCTTCGTAAACTTCTTCTGATGAGACCTAATCTTCTTGACCCGACTTCCTTGCCTCTTGTTCGAGGGCTGCTTTGAATCTGGCCACACAGGCCTCACATTGTAGTTGATCGTTGAACGTTCTGAATGGGCCCAAGGTTTGAAAGCAAGGGCTCGAGTCTCGAGGCTGAGAGCGATCCTAAGCTGCACAATCTCAAAAGCGATTCCACACAAGTCTTCGCAGGACCGCGCAAAACATTTTGTTTTTGAAAATTTTTTAAGAACGCGACAAATCACTCGTGCTGAAGATAGTGTAGAACCAATCTGGATCAAGCCAGGATCCTTCCCAGTACTCACGCTAACAAGCATGATCTCAATCATTAAGGGCTTAGCATGCCTCTCTTTCTCTCAGTTGATCAAAATTTTGCAAAACCCGAGGAATCCCTTCCTCTTCGTTTTCACCGCAGTGTTCAAAAACTTTGAAAAACTTAGGTTAATGGAATGATTTTGGGGTGCAGAAGAGTAGGCGAAAAGTACCGCTGTTTCATTCAAACTTTCTAGCACAACTGGCACAAAGCAGAAGCAAGCACAAAGCATGAAAAACCACTGCTGTTCATTCAAATCTGTTGGTACAACTGGCTCCAAGGCAGAAACAGACTCACAAGGAAGCGAAAAGACAGACGCAAAACAAAATAATGATATCCGAGGTAACACCCCCGGAATCATCCGACTTCTGTACAACAGGACTGACTCGATACAACAAGACAGACCCTACTGACTCAGTAAGAAAAGACTGACTCTGTACAAAACAACAAGACTGACCCAATACCCAAGTCAGACAGTACAAAGACCAGCATTCACAAATGCTCAAAACAGTGCGTACCATACACCATATCTGAAATAAACTGAACGTCGCCCGCAGGTGGTTCATCCCTCGATCACATCACATTATCCCCTACAAGTTCACTGATCAAGTGCCGATAGACTTTGCAAGACCTGGTGCGGGGATGACTCCATTGTCGATCAGATCTTGTATTTCGTGGCGGAGACGAAAGCACATGTCAGTGTCATGGCCAGCTCGCTGATGGAAGGCACAGTAGTCAGTTGGGTTGTGCGAGAGAGGGAGGTTCTCTGGTAATGGCTGCGGCTCCAGGGGCTCCAAATCCCCCTCTCTAATCAAGATCCTAAAGGCCGCTGATAGAGACATGTATAGTGGTGCGAACACCCTCTGGCCTCGAGGTGGGTATTTTGAGGTTTGTGGATTTTTACTGGGCGCACCAGCAAAGGGATTGGCAGGTGCTGGCCTGGTTTTCCGATCTCTTCCGAGTGGAGGATTAGAGATAGCAGGATCGTCTCTAGTATGACAGTCCTTCTCCCGATGTTCCCTTTGATTCAGACCGCCCCCAACTTGAGCAGCGAAAGTGTCATCCACAGCTTTTGCAATAACTGCGAGGAATTGCTCTTTGTTCAGTCCCTCAGCTTTCAAAGCCTCAATATCCCACCGAAGGTGTTCATGGGGACCAATGCCTGCCCCTACCTTGCTTCTACTAGTCGCTTCCACTTTGTCAAGAGATTGGCTTTCCTCAAATGCAGCCCGTCCCAACATCGGGGAGTCTTTCGACACGAAGTTCCCGGTATGTGGTGTGGTCGATGATGGAGCCAATGTCCCGGAGGCCAGATCCGTCACGGTTTTTTGAAGATCTTTAATCATTCCCATCAACTCGGAAGTAGTGGGTTCACGGGTTTGAGATGGTTGAGGTTCAGGTGCACCCATCATGCATAAGTCCATGCTTTCTGGGATAAACACGTCAGGCTTGGTTAGATGGGCCGGGGTGATGTATATGCTGGGGTCATAGGTGGATGGCAGTATGTGGATGAGATTGAGGTAAGCAGGAGATGTTTGGTCATTGGGGTCTGAAGGTGGAGCTATCGTCCGGTTGTCGATGAGATTTTGGACCTCATGACGAAGGCGGTAGCAACGGTCGGTGCCATGACCGCGCTGTTGATGGTACATACAGTACTTGGAGGGGTTATGTCTGGCTGGGAGTGGGTTGGGAAGAGGTTGAGGATTGAGGGGTTTGAGATGCCCTTTTTCCATCAAGGCTTTTAGTGTGCTAGTCAGGCTCATATAGAAGGGGGTGAAAGTTCTACCCTGAGCTCGGACTGGGCCGGTTGTTTCTATGCTTGGTTTGGCAAAAGGGTTGGCTGTGGTGACTGTATTGATTTCGGTGGGTTTGGGAATAGCGCTACTACCAGCGTTGGTACTCCCTGAAATCACCTTCCTTGTCAGTTCCCTTATCCTGGGAATGATCCCGCTGTTGAACGCATTCTCGACTTGAACCCCCAGTTCATGCAAACTTTTGAAAGTGAATAGTGGAGCGACTATCAACTTTTGCAACATATCATGCTCGAGGTTTCGGACCATCATCTGCACTTGATCCCTCTCAGAAGGGCGACGATCTGTCATTTGTGCTGCCTTTGCTCTCCACCTTGCAATGAATTCTACAAAAGGCTCTGTTGGGTTCTGGCGAGTTGCTTCGAGCTCTTGGATGGTCATTTCAACTTGGGTATTGTAGGAATACTGGTCGACAAAGGCCTCAGCCAGTTCTTCCCAGTTTTGCTTCACTGTATCCTCCAATTTGGCATACCAAGTGGCTGCTACACCCGACAGGGTTCTTCCATACAGAGAGAGTTTCTATGGCTTAGTCAGACCCATCGGCTTCAGGACATCTAAGAAAAGTCGGATATGTACCATTAGATCTCCAAACCCGTCGAAACGGTCGATATATGGCATTTTGAATCTGTCTGGGAGCCGGATGGCGGACTCGGTGTACCCATCCTCAATGTCGGGAATGGAATTAAGGCCCTGTGCCTTTTTAAACTGCTTCTCAAGGTTCGCAATTTTCACTGCGGTCAAATTGAACTCATCAACATGAAAGGGTTGAGTTCTCTCATTAGGCTGCACTAGGGGTCTGAGTACCTGAGCTTGAGCCAACCCTTCTCGAGGATTTGGATCTTGCAAATCTTTAACTGGTGGAATTGGGTCAAAGTTCGGCTGGGGTCCCAAAGCTGGATGTGAGGCAGATGCCCCAGATGGGCGCTGCGTTTCAATACTGGTTTCGGCCTGCATGGCAGTTCCCTGATTTAGCGCTGCTATTACAGCCACAAATTCTTCCGAACCTTGTGCCATCGCGGTCTGCTGAGCCTGAACAAAGGTGATGTGACTGGCGACTGACGGATTAGATGAACCAATGAGCCCTGACCGGCTTTTCTTTACCTCGCCTCAACGAAAGAACACTGGTTGCCTTTGAATTGAATTTCTGACCTATCAAAGTCTATCAGCTCTAGTCCAATGTACCCGGGGGATATCGGAACCTTCTGAAGCTATGGTTCCAAGACTACCTTGCAAAAGAGAAAACAGACAGCACCTCAGCCTGATTTTACGATAACCCATATGAGCAAAGCTGAGTGAGTGTACTCTCTACTGAATTCTGCCCCAAAATTCTGCCCCAAATTTGAGTCTGATACCCACAGGTAAAGCTGACTCTCAAATACTGATAGTAATGCCCGCAGGCCTGATGCCCAAACTCATATACTGATACATGCATTCCTGTAGAGACGCACTCTAAAGCACATAACAGATAAGTGACAGCCAAAACACCCCTATGTTGGGGTAGGGTTTCCCTGTCCTATTTTGTCAGGAGCTAGGGTTTCACTACGCACACAGCGGTTTCAAACAACCTATAAACGGGTAAGCAACCTGTCCTAGTTTGGAATGGTCACTATGGATCCGAATATGCACTAGGTCGAATGGTCAAAGAGGGTGCCCCGGTAAAACCGAGGTTTGTGTTCCCATACTGGCAGAGCCCACAACCGGTCAGCCTTATGGTCATGCCTTGACAAGACAAGCCTCCGGCAAACCGTTCAGGAATAGCAGATGGCAAACACGGTGTCCTAGGCGCACCAATGCAAATGCAATGCAAAGAAACACACAAGTGTAGTCAAAAACAGATATCATGAGTTCAAGTCAAGTTCACTAAATCCCCAGCGGAGTCGCCAGAAACTGTAACAAGCCCGCGGGGGACCTCGCTACAGCTCGGACTCGATTTGTAGTCACGGTTTGTAATCTGAACCAAAGAGTCCGAATCCGGCAAATCGTTTTGAGAAAACAGATTTTTGAAAGAAGTGCCAAACATGGACTGCTTTGCCAGATACAGAGTCACCACCTAAATATTTTGTTTTGGGAAATTTAGGAAACCCTGACTCGGTGCCAAAGGCCACGTGTCCGTCATCACAAAAGTTGCCTCGGCTCGGGAACTTGGGTACGATTGGGGATGGTCACTTCGTGAGCACCCCCGCTCGCCCGATCAAAGATCGGCCTCTACTAACCATGATATCTATTTTTGAAAACATTGTGTGTTCTTATTCCGGTTATTAGCCTAGGTTACTATGTGATGCACACAGCATATAAATATAGACTGGGTCGCCCGAATTGGAACAAAACATTTCATGCTTGTTTATTTGAAAGATGGTTCGCTACTCGCAAGTAGGCTTAAAATGCAGATTTTGCCACCCTCGGGTGGGCTTAGAAAAGATGGTTTTGCCACTATCTAGTGGGCTTAAAACTCACACTCAATGATTTGTTCCAATCTAAACAACCCCACCTTCACCCACAGGCATTCAGGCAGTTATATCACATAAGCATATAGTCTCATGGTAAGCATGCTATTCATGGCAGTCACTCACACGCATGCAAGGATGCTAAAGCATAAAACTCACCGGGTACTCCAAGCCAAAACAGAGATTACATTAGAAATCATGCATGATCCTAAGTATACAGAAATGCCTAATGCAACACATGCAGAATACAACTATAGCAGGCTCGGCTATTCTAAACATGGCATATGAGATGCAACAGCTAACAAGTACTCAACTTGGAATTGAAATACGAATGCAGTTAGTATGATGCGCCGAGCCTAGTGCGTGTAAGACAGATGAATGAATGCAAACATGCTATCATACTGTATGCTAATTGAAAAAATGCCCTAATCTAACCATCATAAGCGGATAAATAAAAGGGAGAAAGACGTGGGGTTGGAAGACACACAACACACACACGCACACTTATTACAGTTGTGCCCTCGCGCAGAGGGTCCGAATAATACAGTCCCGAATAAAAGAATATTACAGTCCAAATAATACAGTCCAAATAATATACAAATTCCTAATTAATTAACAAATCAACTAAGAAAAACTGTAAAACTGGCATGCGAGCCAGGGACTGCCTTGCTTCTGATGAATGATGTATGCCTGGGCTACCTTGCGCGGAAATCTACCGGGATGCCCCAATTAGTCTCTGTTTAGCATTTATTCTTGAAACGCGTGCCAAGTCCCAAAAAATTGCTGATTCTTCATTTTGCTGCAACAGAGAGCAGGAAAGGGGCATAGCAATGTATTTTCACAGATATATGCATGCCTCGATCCTCGTGCCACCAATCACGCATATCGAGGCATGATGGCCGAGGAGTCGAAATGCACAATTCAATATAGGATGACTGCACATGAAAAACACAACAAGACCTGACTCCATCATGGAAGATCCGGAGTGTCGGTGACTAGGGAATTGAGATACATTCCGTCACTCGGAGTACGGAATGCACCTCGTTTCCCGTGCCCGGGCTAACTCCTATTCCGAACACGATGCAATATGCATGATATGCATGAAATGCAAGTAAGAAACAGCCTAGCATGCACAATGTTATGAAATGAGATGCCTCGAAATGCGTGCACGCGGGCACGCAAACCGAGAAAATGACATACACAATGCAAATGATATGAAATGCGACATTGGCTTACACTAGCTTGAGAGAGCCTCAGCCACACTCACATAAGAGGCCAGTAGATGAAAATAAAGTGCCTCGAAATGCGTGCACACGGGCACGCAAACCGAGGCAATGGCATACGCAATGCAATGGCATGGAAAATGATATATAGAATGCAACATGGACTTATACTAACATGAGAGAGCCTCAGCCACACTCATATAAGAAGCCGATGGATGAAAATGAAGTGCCTCGAAATGCGTGCACACGGGCACGCAAACCGAGGCAATGGCATACGCAATGCAATGGCATGGAAACGGTATGCAAACATGCTAATGGATTTTCAGCAATGAAATGTGGGGGAAAACAGCCCCGAAATGAGGCGAAAACACACCCGATGCATGGAATCTCTCCCGAAATGCAAAATTAGGCGCATAGAATGAACTACAGCTATACAAAGCATGCATAATTTGTACATGGAATGAAAAGAAAGAAGCAAGACAGCCCCAAAATAAGCATTTTCACAGTACAAATCATGGCCAAACAGCAAGCAAAAATAGGGCAACAATGGCATGCAAAAATGGCCATAACACATGAGGGGCCAAAAATAAGCCACTTTACAGAACTGTAAAAACCCCAAAAACAAACACAGGTATGGCTGCACTCCCATGCAAGAAAAAGGGCCAAAAGGTGGCCAAAGAGGCAAGTGGTATATGCAAAGCCCAAACTGAAATATTCCCTTCTACAACATTGAATAGGGACCAAAAATATGCATATTTACAGAACTGTAAAAACTCCAAAACAGTATACAAACATGCTAGAAATGCAATGCAAAATGAGGCTCAAAAGTGGCTATAACACAAAGTATGAAAAATATTCATCAAATGACCAAAGACCCTTAATGAAACATGTTAATAAGGTCAAAATAAGACTACTTATAGGCCTGTAAAAAGACCAAAAACAGAAGCATGATAGGCTGCCAAAGCATGCAAGAAAACGGCATTCAAGGAGGATATTGAAGCAAGTGCAATATGGAGGGCTCAAACAGGGTTGAGCCCTGAATGAAACAAGAAAATGAGCTCAAAAAAATGACCTTTTCAGTTTTGGTCGGAGCTCAAATCAATAAGCATGTATGGCTTACAAAAGCTGCAAGAAATGGACCAAAAAGGGGGAAATGCTACTCACCCTTGAAGACCAATGCTTTTGTTGCTTCTTGGACCAACTTTGATGACTTTAAGCTGCTGGAATTCCTCCCCTTGCTGCTGGAATGGAGGGGTGGTGGTAGAGCTTGATAATGATGAAGAAATGAGGTGTAGAACTTGGATATTTTTTGAGAAAATGAGAGAGATAGAGGGAGAGTTGTATGTAAAGCTTCAAAGCAATTTTTTTTTCAACCCCTTATGCAAGTGTTGGAAGCTGGCTATAAGGAACAAAAAGAGGGTGTAAAGGTGGGGGAAAAAGGAGGCAAGCTTTCCCCCACAAAATATCCCCCGGATTGAGATATTTTCTGGGGGAAACAGCTATACAGCTGTAAAGTGTGCAGAGAGAGGAACATGGCCGGCCCATTTTCAAAGCTCCATGTGGCCGGCCGGCCACCTACCCTAGCCGGCCGGCTAGGGGTCAAAAAGGCCAAGTTGGAATAGTGGCCGGCCACCACAAAAAGGTGGCCTCCCAGCTCTCCTCTTCACAACCCTGTGGTTCGAATTTGGAAATTCTAAAACAGGAGAGAGAACAAGCCACTTCTAGGGGGGGTCAAAAGGGTCAGGTGACATTAGTGGCCGGCCACCAACTTTTAGGGTCCTCCCATGTGTGTACATCACAAATATGTGGTTTGGGGTTGAAGAAAATGGCTCCAAGGTGTTCAACATTGGCTCGGAAGCGCGAAAAACGGGCGTCGGAGGGCGAAAATGGAATATAACAGGTTGCTGAGATAATTGCTGGCCTCCCACCCTACTACGGCCTTCCCAGTGATAAAACAGAGGTACCTGCCAAAAATGAACGAAAACCGTTGCAAAACGAATGTTCGGGGGCCAAAATGCGCAGTTTGGGGTCCCGAAAATGGGCTGTTAAGCACCGAAAGTGGCGTTCGGCCACGAAGTGGGTCTCTCAGACCCCAGTGTCCCTCAAAAGGGAGTAAATAGGAGGTATGCCAAAATTTAGAGCAAACAGAGATGGTTAAGCGGTCCCGAACCGAGGCACACGGCCAACGGTCCTGAAAAACCGAAAATCGGGCTCCGAAATGGGAAAAATGGCCTACGGCCACAAAATGTAGCCCACGGCCACTGAGAGATGGTCTACAGGACCTCTCCCTCCCCTCAGGAAAAGAAACAGAGAAAACCGAGTCTGGTTCGCAAACCGAGGCAAGGCACAGAAGAGGGTTCGGAAGTCCGGAGGCAGGGCTCGCAGCCAAGACTCTGAAACTTCTGAACGAGCACATTATGCAATATCACCAAGCACTCAACTGGTGACGTCTAAGTCTTAAGGTCGGTCAAAAATGGGGTGTCTACAGTTGCCTCTCTTTGACAGAACTCGAAAGTCACAAGTGACGGGAGTGAATGTCAAAGCCCAGAGACGACCCATTTTTGACAAGGCCGAAGACTTAGACAAACATACAAAATAGCGAAGAAATGTGCCCGCAGGCAGGGGCAAAATGCAAATGATAATGCAAGAAGCCGAACATAACTTATGATCATGCAAATGCAGCAAGCTGTAATGAAGCAAGTATTCGCAAGTAGATGCAATAATTTTAAGCAAGAATGCAAAGCAACAACTACAATTTATGCAGTTAAGAATGCAGAGAATCATTCAATCCTCGTCGCGTTTTACACGGAGAAGATACGATACCTGCGCGATTCGTCTGGTCGCACCAGTCTCAAATGAACCGTACATACAATATCGTGCCCGATGGTGCTGGGGATCTCTCGCTTCTTCTCAGTTGAACCACAGGTACTACTTTTCTCCCTGACTATGGTTGCAGCTTTCCCTATTCTCCAACAGGGTGACAGACTAGGTTGGATCAGTATCCAGAATTGAGGTGCATACAGATGCTATCTCAATCTATGGGGCTGCCATACAGATTTCAAGCCGAGGATACACCCCTGGGTATTTAAACAAGACTTTAGTCTCGGAAATCCCGAACCTTTGCGTTCTAGGCATAAGGCATTCGAACTCTAGTTTCCACCGTCTCAGTTGGTCTCCTAGGAACTCACCGCAAACACAAGCAGGTGGCTATACCAGACCACTGGAAGTCGTTCGGGCACGACAAACACCAAAGGAATTGCACCTTTAAAGGATTTAAGGTCTCCTAGACCGGGGAGTGCACAAGACAGTGCGAATAAAGATGCAGGATTTAAGGTCTCCTTAGACCGGAGGATTTAAGGTCTCCTAGACCAGGTGAGTGCACAAGACAGTGCGAGTAGGGTGAATGCACAAAACAGTGTGATGCTAAAGGTGAGGTGCACAAGATAGCGCGATAAAATGCATGCACAATGCAAATAATGGTCACGGCGCAAGATAGCGCGATGCAATATACTAACAAGTGTAGGTGAGGTGCGCAAGATAGCGCGAATGATACAATGCACAAAATAGTGCGATACGCTAAACAGCGCAATTGATTTGAAATGCACAAGATAGTGCGATGTGATATGCAAAGCACAAAATAGCGCGATGGATGCAATGCACAAGACAGTGCGATGGGGGTGCTCAAAATAGCACGAATGATAAACTGCACAGAATAGTACGATACGCAAAATAGCGCGAATGATAAACTACACAAAACAGTGCAATTGAGGTACGCAAAATAGCGCGAATGATACAATGCACAAAATAGTGCGATACGCTAAACAGCGCGATTGATTTGAAATGCACAAAGTAGTGCGATGTGATATGCTAAGCACAAAATAGCGCGATGAATGCGATGCACAAGACAGTGCGATGGAGGTGCGCAAAATATCTCGAATGATAAACTACACAAAACAGTGTGATTGTGATGCGCAAAATAGCGCGAATGATAAGAAATGCACAAAACAGTGCGATACGCTAAACAGCGCGATTGATTTTGAAATGCACAAGAAAGTGCAATTGATTTGAAAGGCACTAAACAGTGCGATACGCTAAACAGCGCGATTGATTTTGAAATGCACAAGAAAGTGCGATTGAATGCATGTTCTATGCAAATGAGGTGCATTTTCTATGCAAGAAACAGGAGCATATTCTATGCAATATTGAAAGCAAATTCTATGTAGAATCGAAAGTACGCATATTCTATGCATGAATCATAACGATGCGCGGCACGTATGTCACAGAAGTGTATATGAAAGTGCACATTCTATGTAGCAGATGAGCATCAAATACGTACTCTGGTGCCTCTGATTTACCTTTTAGAGGACTTTGCAACACATTCAGCTCAAAAGGGGCACACCCTGTTCATATTGGCGAGAGATAACATCTGCTGCTGCTGCTTTAATTGCCGTTCTGGCTTGAAGCATGCTTAAACTTGGAGTAGAGGCCCGCTCATTCTTCAGGGCACTGGCAAGGCCTGAAGAGGTACATCCGGAGCACAATCACGGAGTTTGAAGAAGGTGAAACACACTCAGATGCTTCGGTTTTCCCTCTTTTCTTTTGCTTTGTAGTCTGGAACCCATATAGCTTCAAATAGGTCCTTGTTTTACTGTTCTTGCATGACCTGGGTTGAACCTTGCGGTTTTAAGAAAGAACAAATTCTTGTTTTGCACAAATGTGGAGAATGGCACAGCACTCCGAGCACAAAACGATTTTATTCTTTTGAAATTCAGAGATGAGCTTTCGACCAAGTATTGAGCCTATGACTGAACACAGTAAAACGACTCAACAAGGAAATAAAAGGCACACTACCTAGACACATTGAGTAACACTCGAAACGACTCAAAACAAGAATCGAGATAAAACAAAAAGACACGACACTCAGACGTGCACAGGGAGCCTGTTCCACCGGGTAGTGTTTCCCACCCTCTTTCATTTGTGGTTCTCACGTTACTCGGCCCTCAAGCTCTGTTTTTCTGAAAAAGCCCTCTTCTCACTTTTCCTCTCATCGCACATCTCTCTATTCTTCAGTCTCTCATTTTTCATCCCTCCCCTGGGTGGTTGATGGATAAACAGCAAATTGTGGGCTCGTGTCCCTAGCATTCTGCTAGATTCTCTTTCTTTCGCTCACAGTTAGTGAATTCTTCCCACGGAAAGGTTGCGCTACAGCTGGGTGTGTAGCAAATCTGCAGCTAACATCAGTTGATGATGCTTTGTTGGGGTGTTTGGACGTGATAAGATCTGTCCAGATGACGGAGTGGAATATCTTGCCCCATTCTAGTTCGTGCTTCGCACTTTGCTTGATACCTCATTGCTTGGAGGATGTGAGAGCTTTCTGCCCTTAGTTGTGCCCTTTTTCTGGCAGGTAGAGTGCCCTTGTTGGCAAGTATGTTGACAATGGGAAAGACAGGAAGCCTGACTCAACTGTGCCCCTGGTTCATCATTTTGACCATTTTTTGTTTTAGTTTTCTCCCAAAAAAAAAAAATTGACCAAAATGAGAGTTAGATTAACATGCTTGTTCAAATTTCTGATTTAAAATCATGCAAGTTAGGCTGTGAGCACTGAAAATTTTCCTCTTTTTTTGGGGTCCAAGAAATGGTCCAGTTTTGAAAAATGGAGTTCTTTTCGAGAAGATTAGTCAACGTCGGTAAAAATTTGCAAAAACTATTTTTGCAAACGACCACTGCTCAACGAGCACGGAACCTACTCTTGAGATGCGCAATCTCGGATTCGAAGGAAGATTGCCCCCTTGCTTGAGGGGAACTGCATGGCAACGGAAAGTTGCCCCTTGTTTGAACGGCACCGCAGCGCATTGGATGGCAACGGAAAGTTACCCCTTGTTTGAACGGCACCGCGGCGCATTGAATGGCAACGGAAATTTACCCCTTGTTTGAACGGCACTGCGGCGCATTGTAGGCAGTCCTCAGAGTGATGAACACAACCCGACTCTCAGATACAGAGAAGGCAAAGATGATCAAAACCGTTATATGGACACAATCGAATTGTTTTACGGCTGGACTTCAGAATGAAGTTGCCTACGTATCCCAAAGATGGGAATCAAGCCTCACGTAGTTCGGGGTTAAGGTACGCTCGGGTATTAACCTCTCCTTTTTAGGCTCTAACTTTTGCCAAGGCGCCCGTTGCGGGTTTTCGACCTTGCGAGCTTTATTCTTCTTTTTTCAATTTTTGTATCTTTTCATTCTTTTTCATTTCTTTTTGTTGATTTTCTTTTTTTTGCTCTTTTCTTTGTATCTTTCTTTTGTTCTTTTGTTCTTTTTTTTTTTTTTCTTCTTTTCATGCTCTAACTTTTGCCTGGACCGCCCTTCCGAGTTTTCGGCCCAGCGAGCCTCTCAAAGGGTAAAAGTGTGACAAGTCCATGCCAAATGGTTTTAGGATCTCAAAGCCATCTGTATCCAGGAGAATGGCTGCTGCTCTAGCTTCGTAAACTTCTTCTGATGAGACCTGATCTTCTTGACCCGACTTCCTTGCCTCTTGTTCGAGGGCTGCTTTGAATCTGGCCACACAGGCCTCACATTGTAGTTGACCGTTGAACGTTCTGAATGGGCCCAAGGTTTGAAAGCAAGGGCTCGAGTCTCGAGGCTGAGAGCGATCCTAAGCTGCACAATCTCAAGAGCGATTCCACACAAGTCTTCGTAGGACCGCGCAAAACATTTTGTTTTTGAAAACTTTTTAAGAACGCGACAAATCACTCCTGCTGAAGATAGTGTAGAACCAATCTGGATCAAGCCAGGATCCTTCCCAGTACTCACGCTAACAAGCATGATCTCAATCATTAAGGGCTTAGCATGCCTCTCTTTCTCTCAGTTGATCAAAATTTTGCAAAACCCGAGGAATCCATTCCTCTTTGTTTTCACCGCAGTGTTCAAAAACTTTGAAAAACTTAGGTTAATGGAATGATTTTGGGGTGCAGAAGAGTAGGCGAAAAGTACCGCTGTTTCATTCAAACTTTCTAGCACAACTGGCACAAAGCAGAAGCAAGCACAAAGCATGAAAAACCACTGCTGTTCATTCAAATCTGTTGGTACAACTGGCTCCAAGGCAGAAACAGACTCACAAGGAAGCGAAAAGACAGACGCAAAACAAAATAATGATATCCGAGGTAACACCCCCGGAATCATCCAACTTCTGTACAACAGGACTGACTCGATACAACAAGACAGACCCTACTGACTCAGTAAGAAAAGACTGACTCTGTACAAAACAGCAAGACTGACCCAATACCCAAGTCAGACAGTACAAAGACCAGCATTCACAAATGCTCAAAACAGTGCGTGCCATACACCATATCTGAAATAAACTGAACGCCGCCCGCAGGTGGTTCATCCCTCGATCACATCACATTATCCCCTACAAGTTCACTGATCAAGTGCCGATAGACTTTGCAGGACCTGGTGCGGGGATGACTACATTGTCGATCAGATCTTGTATTTCGTGGCGGAGACGAAAGCACATGTCAGTGTCATGGCCAGCTCGCTGATGGAAGGCACAGTAGTCGGCTGGGTTGTGCGAGAGAGGGAGGTTCTCTGGTAATGGCTGCGGCTCCAGGGGCTCCAAATCCCCCTCTCTAATCAAGATCCTAAAGGCCGCAGATAGAGACATGTATAGTGGTGCGAACACCCTCTGGCCTCGAGGTGGGTATTTTGAGGTTTGTGGATTTTTACTGGGCGCACCAGCAAAGGGATTGGTAGGTGCTGGCCTGGTTTGCCGATCTCTTCCGAGTGGAGGATTAGAGATAGCAGGATCGTCTCTAGTATGACAGTCCTTCTCCCGATGTTCCCTTTGATTCAGACCGCCCCCAACTTGAGCAGCGAAAGTGTCATCCACAGCTTTTGCAATAACTACGAGGAATTGCTCTTTGTTCAGTCCCTCAGCTTTCAAAGCCTCAATATCCCACCGAAGGTGTTCATGGGGACCAATGCCTGCCCCTACCTTGCTTCTACTAGTCGCTTCCACTTTGTCAAGAGATTGTCTTTCCTCAAATACAGCCCGTCCCAACATCGGGGAGTCTTTCGGCACGAAGTTCCCGGTATGTGGTGTGGTCGATGATGGAGCCAATGTCCCGGAGGCCAGATCCGTCACGGTTTTTTGAAGATCTTTAATCATTCCCATCAACTCGGAAGTAGTGGGTTCACGGGTTTGAGATGGTTGAGGTTCAGGTGCACCCATCATGCATAAGTCCATGCTTTCTGGGATAAACACGTCAGGCTTGGTTAGATGGGCCGGGGTGATGTATATGCTGGGGTCATAGGTGGATGGCAGTATGTGGATGAGATTGAGGTAAGCAGGAGATGTTTGGTCATTGGGGTCTGAAGGTGGAGCTATCGTCCGGTTGTCGATGAGATTTTGGACCTTATGACGAAGGCGGTAGCAACGGTCGGTGCCATGACCGCGCTGTTGATGGTACATACAGTACTTGGAGGGGTTATGTCTGGCTGGGAGTGGGTTGGGAAGAGGTTGAGGATCGAGGGGTTTGAGATGCCCTTTTTCCATCAAGGCTTTTAGTGTGCTAGTCAGGCTCATATAGAGGGGGGTGAAAGTTCTACCCTGAGCTCGGACTGGGCCGGTTGTTTCTATGCTTGGTTTGGCAAAAGGGTTGGCTGTGGTGACTGTATTGATTTCAGTGGGTTTGGGAATAGCGCTACTACCAGCGTTGGTACTCCCTGAAATCACCTTCCTTGTCAGTTCCCTTATCCTGGGAATGATCCCGCTGTTGAACGCATTCTCGACTTGAACCCCCAGTTCATGCAAACTTTTGAAAGTGAATAGTGGAGCGACTATCAATTTTTGCAACATATCATGCTCGAGGTTTCGGACCATCATCTGCACTTGATCCCTCTCAGAAGGGCGACGATCTGTCATTTGTGCTGCCTTTGCTCTCCACCTTGCAATGAATTCTACAAAAGGCTCTGTTGGGTTCTGGCGAGTTGCTTCGAGCTCTTGGATGGTCATTTCAACTTGGGTATTGTAGGAATACTGATCGACAAAGGCCTCAGCCAGTTCTTCCCAGTTTTGCTTCACTGTATCCTCCAATTTGGCATACCAAGTGGCTGCTACACCCGACAGGGTTCTTCTATACAGAGAGAGTTTCTATGGCTTAGTCAGACCCATCGGCTTCAGGACATCTAAGAAAAGTCGGATATGTACCATTGGATCTCCAGACCCGTCGAAACGGTCGATATATGGCATTTTGAATCTGTCTGGGAGCCGGATGGCAGACTCGGTGTACCCATCCTCAATGTCGGGAATGGAATTAAGGCCCTGTGCCTTTTTAAACTGCTTCTCAAGGTTCGCAATTTTCACTGCGGTCAGATTGAACTCATCAACATGAAAGGGTTGAGTTCTCTCATTAGGCTGCACTAGGGGTCTGAGTACCTGAGCTTGAGCCAACCCTTCTCGAGGATTTGGATCCTGCAAATCTTCAACTGGTGGAATTGGGTCAAAGTTCGGATGGGGTCCCAAAGCTGGATGTGAGGCAGATGCCCCAGATGGACGCTGCGTTTCAATACTGGTTTCGGCCTGCATGGCAGTTCCCTGATTTAGCGCTGCTATTACGGCCACAAATTCTTCCGAACCTTGTGCCATCACGGTCTGCTGAGCCTGAACAAAGGTGATGTGACTGGCGACTGACGGATTAGATGAACCAATGAGCCCTGACCGGCTTTTCTTTACCTCGCCTCAGCGAAAGAACACTGGTTGCCTTTGAATTGAATTTCTGACCTATCAAAGTCTATCAGCTCTAGTCCAATGTACCCGGGGGATATCAGAACCTTCTGAAGCTATGGTTCCAAGACTACCTTGCAAAAGAGAAAACAGACAGCACCTCAGCCTGATTTTACGATAACCCATATGAGCAAAGCTGAGTGAGTGTACTCTCTACTGAATTCTGCCCCAAAATTCTGCCCCAAATTTGAGTCTGATACCCACAGGTAAAGCTGACTCTCAAATACTGATAGTAATGCCCGCAGGCCTGATGCCCAAACTCATATACTGATACATGCATTCCTGTAGAGACGCACTCTAAAGCATATAACAGATAAGTGACAGCCAAAACACCCCTATGTTGGGGTAGGGTTTCCCTGTCCTATTTTGTCAGGAGCTAGGGTTTCACTACGCACACAGCGGTTTCAAACAACCTATAAACGGGTAAGCAACCTGTCCTAGTTTGGAATGGTCACTATAGATCCGAATATGCACTAGGTCGAATGGTCAAAGAGGGTGCCCCGGTAAAACCGGGATTTGTGTTCCCATACTGGCAGAGCCCACAACCGGTCAGCCTTATGGTCATGCCTTGACAAGACAAGCCTCTGGCAAATCGTTCAGGAATAGCAGATGGCAAACACGGTGTCCTAGGCGCACCAATGCAAATGCAATGCAAAGAAACACACAAGTGTAGTCAAAAACAGATATCATGAGTTCAAGTCAAGTTCACTAAATCCCCAACGGAGTCGCCAGAAACTGTAACAAGCCCGCGGGGGACCTCGCTACAGCTCGGACTCGATTTGTAGTCACGGTTCGTAATCTGAACCAAAGAGTCCGAATCCGGCAAATCGTTTTGAGAAAACAGATTTTTGAAAGAAGTGCCAAACATGGACTGCTTTGCCAGATACAGAGTCGCCACCTAAATATTTTGTTTTGGGAAATTTAGGAAACCCTGACTCGGTGCCAAAGGCCACGTGTCCGTCATCACCAAAGTTGCCTCGGCTCGGGAACTTGGGTACGATTGGGGAAGGTCACTTCGTGAGCATCCCCGCTCGCCCGATCAAAGATCGGCCTCTACTAACCATGATATCTATTTTTGAAAACATTGTGTGTTCTTATTCCGGTTATTAGCCTAGGTTACTATGTGATGCACACAGCATATAAGTATAGACTGGGTCGCCCGAATTGGAACAAAACATTTCATGCTTGTTTATTTGAAAGATGGTTCGCTACTCGCAAGTAGGCTTAAAATGCAGATTTTGCCACCCTCGGGTGGGCTTAGAAAAGATGGTTTTGCCACTATCTAGTGGGCTTAAAACTCACACTCAATGATTTGTTCCAATCTAAACAACCCCATCTTCACCCACAGGCATTCAGGCAGTTATATCACATAAGCATATAGTCTCATGGTAAGCATGCTATTCATGGCAGTCACTCACACGCATGCAAGGATGCTAAAGCATAAAACTCACCGGGTACTCCAAGCCAAAACAGAGATTACATTAGAAATCATGCATGATCCTAAGTATACAGAAATGCCTAATGCAACACATGCAGAATACAACTATAGCAGGCTCGGCTATTCTAAACATGGCATATGAGATGCAACAGCTAACAAGTACTCAACTTGGAATTGAAATACAAATGCAATTAGTATGATGCGCCGAGCCTGGTGCGTGTAAGACAGATGAATGAATGCAAACATGCTATCATACTGTATGCTAATTGAAAAAATGCCCTAATCTAACCATCATAAGCGGATAAATAAAAGGGAGAAAGACGTGGGATTGGAAGACACACAACACACACACGCACACTGATTACAGTTGTGCCCTCGCGCAGAGGGTCCGAATAATACAGTCCGGAATAAAAGAATATTACAGTCCAAATAATACAGTCCAAATAATATACAAATTCCTAATTAATTAACAAATCAACTAAGAAAAACTGTAAAACTGGCATGCGAGCCAGGGACTGCCTTGCTTCTGATGAATGATGTATGCCTGGGCTGCCTTGCGCGGAAATCCACCGGGATGCCCCAATTAGTCTCTGTTTAGCAGTTATTCTTGAAATGCGTGCCAAGTCCCGAAAAATTGCTGATTCTTCATTTTGCTGCAACAGAGAGCAGGAAAGGGGCATAGCAATGTATTTTCACAGATATATGCATGCCTCGATCCTCGTGCCACCAATCACGCATATCGAGGCATGATGGCCGAGGAGTCGAAATGCACAATTCAATATAGGATGAATGCACATGAAAAACACAACAAGACCTGACTCCATCATGGAAGATCCGGAGTGTCGGTGACTAGGGAATTGAGATACATTCCGTCACTCGGAGTACGGAATGCACCTCGTTTCCCGTGCCCGGGCTAACTCCTATTCCGAACACGATGCAATATGCATGATATGCATGAAATGCAAGTAAGAAACAGCCTAGTATGCACAATGTTATGAAATGAGATGCCACGAAATGCGTGCACGCAGGCACGCAAACCGAGAAAATGACATACACAATGCAAATGATATGAAATGCGACATGGGCTTACACTAGCATGAGAGAGCCTCAGCCACACTCACATAAGAGGCCAGTAGATGAAAATGAAGTGCCTCGAAATGCGTGCACACGGGCACGCAAACCGAGGCAATGGCATACGCAATGCAATGGCATGGAAAATGATATATAGAATGCAACATGGACTTATACTAACATGAGAGAGCCTCAGCCACACTCATATAAGAAGCCGATGGATGAAAATGAAGTGCCTCGAAATGCGTGCACACGGGCACGCAAACCGAGGCAATGGCATACGCAATGCAATGGCATGGAAACGGTATGCAAACATGCTAATGGATTTTCAGCAATGAAATGTGGGGGAAAACAGCCCCGAAATGAGGCGAAAACACACCCGATGCATGGAATCTCTCCCGAAATGCAAAATTAGGCCCATAGAATGAACTACAGCTATACAAAGCATGCATAATTGGTACATGGAATGAAAAGACAGAAGCAAGACAGCCCCAAAATAAGCATTTTCACAGTACAAATCATGGCCAAACAGCAAGCAAAAATAGGGCAACAATGGCATGCAAAAATGGCCATAAACATGAGATTATGAAGCAACTCATAGCTGCTAACTCCAAATAGGTTAGGGCCCTTGAACAACATTGAAGAGGGGCCAAAAATAAGCCACTTTACAGAACTGTAAAAACCCCAAAAACAAACACAGGTATGGCTGCACTCCCATGCAAGAAAAAGGGCCAAAAGGTGGCCAAAGAGGCAAGTGGTATATGCAAAGCCCAAACTGAAAAATTCCCTTCTACAACATTGAAGAGAGACCAAAAATATGCATATTTACAAAACTGTAAAAACTCCAAAACAGTATACAAACATGCTAGAAATGCAATGCAAAATGAGGCTCAAAAGTGGCTATAACACAAAGTATGCAAAATATTCATCAAATGACCAAAGACCCTTAATGAAACATGTTAATAAGGTCCAAATAAGACTACTTCTAGGCCTGTAAAAAGACCAAAAACAGAAGCATGATAGGCTGCCAAAGCATGCAAGAAAACGGCATTCAAGGAGGATATTGAAGCAAGTGCAATATGGAGGGCTCAAACAGGGTTGAGCCCTGAATGAAACAAGAAAATGAGCTCAAAAAAATGACCTTTTCAGTTTTGGTCGGAGCTCAAATCAATAAGCAGGTATGGCTTACAAAAGCTGCAAGAAATGGACCAAAAAAGGGGAAATGCTACTCACCCTTGAAGACCAATGCTTTTGTTGCTTCTTGGACCAACTTTGATGAATTTAAGCTGCTGGAATTCCTCCCCTTGCTTCTGGAATGGAGGGGTGGTGGTAGAGCTTGATAATGATGAAGAAATGAGGTGTAGAACTTGGATATTTTTTGAGAAAATGAGAGAGATAGAGGGAGAGTTGTATGTAAAGCTTCAAAGCAATTTTTTTTTCAACCCCTTATGCAAGTGTTGGAAGCTGGCTATAAGGAACAAAAAGAGGGTGTAAAGGTGGGGAAAAAAGGAGGCAAGCTTTCTCCCACAAAATATCCCCCGGATTGAGATATTTTCTAGGGGAAACAGCTATACAGCTGTAAAGTGTGCAGAGAGAGGAACATGGCCGGCCCATTTTCAAAGCTCCATGTGGCCGGCCGGCCACCTACCCTAGCCGGCCGGCTAGGGGTCAAAAAGGCCAAGTTGGAATAGTGGCCGGCCACCACAAAAAGGTGGCCTCCCAGCTCTCCTCTTCACAACCCTGTGGTTCGAATTTGGAAATTCTAAAACAGAAGAGAGAACAAGCCACTTCTAGGGGGGGTCAAAAGGGTCAGGTGACATTAGTGGCCGGCCACCAACTTTTAGGGTCCTCCCATGTGTGTACATCACAAATATGTGGTTTGGGGTTGAAGAAAATGGCTCCAAGGTGTTCAACATTGGCTCGGAAGCGCGAAAAACGGGCGTCGGAGGGCGAAAATGGAATATAACTGGTTGTCGAGATAATTGCTGGCCTCCCACCCTTATACGGCCTTCCCAGTGATAAAACAGAGGTACCTGCCAAAAATGAGCGAAAACCGTTGCAAAACGAATGTTCGGGGGCCAAAACGCGCAGTTCGGGGTCCCGAAAATGGGCTGTTAAGCACCGAAAGTGGCGTTCGGCCACGAAGTGGGTCTCTCAGACCCCAGTGTCCCTCAAAAGGGAGTAAATAGGAGGTATGCCAAAATTTAGAGCAAACGGAGATGGTTAAGCGGTCCCGAACCGAGGCACACGGCCAACGGTCCTGAAAAACCGGAAACCGGGCTCCGAAATGGGAAAAATGGCCTACGGCCACAAAATGTAGCCCACGGCCACTGAGAGATGGTCTACAGGACCTCTCCCTCCCCTCAGGAAAAGAAACAAAGAAAACCGAGTCTGGTTCGCAAACCGAGGAAAGGCACAGAAGACGGTTCGAAAGTCCGGAGGCAGGGCTCGCAGCCAAGACTCTGAAACTTCTGAATGAGCACATTATGCAATATCACCAAGCACTCAACTGGTGACGTCTAAGTCTTAAGGTCGGTCAAAAATGGGGTGTCTGCATCCATGTTTGGCGCTTTTTTGATTAAAATCGATTTTCCAAAACAATTTGTCGAATTTGGACTCTTTGGTGATTTATCAGTCTTACATTGCACTTTGTGAGATTAGATTCAGAACCGTGATAGGAGTCCGAACTGTAGTAACTAGAACCCAATTCGTGCCCTCGCGCGCTAAGCGAGTTCGGGCGGTCTACAACATCCCATTTCTCCTTCCAAATATCATACATATATAATGTATATCATTCATAATCATATTCAATGATTATGGTTAAGGGATTAGTTTCAATTCGCCTAATCCACATGCAATGTCTACAACAATCATGACTATCCTCCATCGATAGTCCAAAGCAGATATTTCTAAACAAATATGCAATCTCCAAAACAAATAAATCTTCAAATTTCCATAAGTGAGCAATTAAACAAATCCAACAATACCATTCATGTATACATCCTCCCAATTTCACATTTTCCATACCAATTTCATTATTTATATAAAATACTTATTCAGGACATTTTAGGGCAAAGCTTCCTATTTTTCAAATATTAACCCAAAGGTCAAAATTAACTATTTTAACACAAGATGACCTCATATCCAAATCCCATAATCATTTATATAACACCTACATAGAAACCCCTCTTTTCAAATTTGAACCTAAACCCTAGGTTTGCTCAAAACACCTCTAAATCTCACAATTTTCACACAATAACCTATAACCAAGTTAAAACTCATATTAAGGTGTAGAGAGTCCTTACCTCAAGTTTAGAAGACCAATGGAGCAACGATGAAACTTCAACGACGCCGAAACCAAACTCCAATCGGATCAAAACGGAGCTCTCAAGATGCTCTACCATTTTCCTAAAGACACTAGGGCAGAGAGATGAACGGATCTAGGAGAAAATTAGAGACAGAGTATTTTAGAGAGAGAGTATCTTACTTTAGGGTTTTTGGAAGAAAAGATCTGAAAAAGTGATGTAAAAAGTCATTTTTACGAACTGATATACACACAGTCCATTCGAACGCAAGAGTTGACGCTCGAGCGTCAGACACAATAAATTGTTTTGCTCGAGCGCAAGAAGTGACCCACTCGAGCGCAGAATACACACATCCAGTACTTTTGCAAAAAAACAGACAAACCACTTGAGCGCAAGAAAGATCGCTCGAGCACCCACCCGCTCGAGTGTGGGCAACGCCGCTCAAGCGTAGAAAACACTCTTCTTGAACTTTTGTAGACGTGCAAAGTACTGAGAGTTCGCAAATCTCGCTTGCGCGGAGGACCAAAAATCCAAGCAACATAAGGTTTGAAAACGAAACAACCAACCTGTTCTGGACACGCTCAACACGTCCAAATAATCAAATTTAAGGAGGAATAACGGGAAAACGACAATAAACAACATTCAGAAACCATAAACCTGAGTTCGGACTACCACCAGTGTTGGGTCAAAACTGGGATCGTTATAAATTTTACTTTCATGTTAAGAAAATATTTTACTATCTTTTAAACTAGAATTTCACTCATATTAAACAAACTCCAACATAGTAAAATTTTACTATCAATTCAAAGTAAATTTTACTTTGAAATATAATAAAATTTTACTCTAAATAGGAGTAAAATTTTACATTCATATTAAGAAAAGTAATGTTTACTATTTTTAAGACTAGAATTTTGCTCAAAATCTTCATGTTAACAAACTCTATTATTAATTCCTTTGTATGAAACTAATCCAACCACATGAAAAAAAATATATTAAAACGTCAAATTCAACCACAAAGCAAATCATAAACTTGGATAGACATCCAATAGTAACCCGACACTTGTCATTTTTTACATACACAATCTCAAATCCTATCTCCATGGCATATTTACATAACGCAATCCAAAAATTCTTTACATCTCCAACAAATCTTTGACCTACATAAGTAATTCCATTCACCCATCCAGAAGACAACAAAAGTCCTTTCTTCATGGCGACAAAACATAGGAACTAAATCCATTTCATCATCAGTAATGTTGGATGTACTTGCATAACAACATAAGAGCTGGAACTATTTTTCAAATCTATAATCAGTTTACAGTAAAAATGTACTGGCAATCAAAGTAAGATTCTACTGTCACTACGAATCCAAAAACAAATCACAAAAGCACAGAATACTAGAGTAAAATTTTACTGTCATTCTATCAAACAAAAATAGAGCACATAATACCAGAAAAAAAAATTTATTCTAATTTTATCAAACAAAAACAGAGAACATAATACTAGAGTAAACTTTTACTCTCAAACAAAAAACAAAGCACATAGAATCAGAGTAAAATTTTACTCCTAAACAAAAGCAGAACACATAGTACCAGAATAAAATTTTACTTTCTTTCTATAAAATAAAAATAATTAATCAACCAAAAACAAACAAACAAACAAACAAACAAACAAACAAACAAACAAATAAAAAATAACTAATTAACAAATCAACATACATGATCAAACTCGAACAATAATCAAACACGTGATCAAAGTAAAACCTCTAAAACTGGATCAACACTCTCATTCTTGGTGAAACTCTCAAAATTTGATTCAGATTTGTACATATTTGAAATATAAAGCTCTTGTTGATACAGATTTCAAGATTGCCGATGAACATGTGATTAAACCAAATTTGGTGAGATCGTCGGCAGTGAATCGTCTATTGTTGACTAACGGCAAGATTGTCGATGGCGAGATCTTCAGATTTCGAGATCGAGTTTTTGCAAGATATTCACTGATTAGATTTTCAAATATATGAGATCGTGTATATATGGATCTGATTTTCATGTGTGTGTGTGTGTGTGTGTGTGTGAAAGGGCAATATAATCAATAAAAAAAGAAAAAATTATGGTATGTCCTTCCTAAGCTACTCTCCTCTTTCTTAAAGACTTTTTGAAGTTAAATGAGTTAAACTGTCCTTTATCCTAGAAAAAAAAAAGCCCAAAAAGAGGAGTTATTAAAGTATTTATTTTTGATTGGGCCAAGCTTGATCAACCCTCACCGGCCCAATCAACAGGCCTTAGTGGGCTATTGACTAATTAAAAATTATGGATAAGTTTGGCCCAGTTTATTTGATGCAGTTTATTAACTTGCTTATAAAATAAAGAGCAAATTACTCACACCTCCCTTGAGATTGAATTAAATTACAAATTTTTCTTGATATTTCAGAAATTACATCACACCTCCCAAGATTTATATTTGTATAATAATTTAACCCTTACCATTAACTAAACGTTAAGATTAATCAGCAGACATCACCAAAATATAAATTGATGGACGATATTGCCCCTACTGAAATCCCTTTGATAAATCAACAAAATTTACAAAAGAATTACGTTAGATGGAAAAAAAAATTAAGTTTTTGGAATCAAGTTTGATTTGTTGTTTAGAAAAAAAAAATTATAATTTTTTTAAAAAAATAAAAACTTATTTAATAAAAATAAATATGAAAAAATATATTTAATTTGTAAAAATTATTTCTAACCACTCAAAAGATAAAATTATATAAAAATAATTATTATTTTTTATTTTTTATTTCTTAACCAAATTAATTTTTAATATTTTTAATTTTTTTTTCTAAAAATCAAACTAAACGTATTCTAAGAATCTTTTGACAAACTATTTCTTGTGTTTTTAGCTTATGTAATTATTTGTTAATTTTGTGATATTTTCACCATCTGACACTATAACATATAAGAGTTTTAGAAACCAATTTTTTTTATCTTTAAAAGTGAAAATTTTGTTACAAAATACAATTAGGGACTAATTTCTCTCGTCGGGAGGATAGTCACTAAAAGGTCGCCCTTAAAAGTAAAAAATAAGGCTTTTAGCAATAAAATTTCGAAAATGTTAATAATAAATAGACTTTTAGGGAAAAATATAATTTGGTCTCAAAATGATTTATTTTTTTAGACAAACAAATTGATACCAAAAAATATTCAATTTTCGTTGCTAAAAATATAATAATGACACTTTTCGCAACAAAAATATTTGGTCCCCTAAAAATAATTTTGTCCCTAAATTTTGGTTTCTAAAACTTTAATTTTTTTTAGTGTGAAGTGTTTTTCTATTTTAATTTTACATTTCATAAGTTACTTAAAAATGATAATTTAACTAAACCTCATGGGGAATCTGTAATTTAGCTAAACCTCAGGGAAAATCTATAATTTAGCTAAACCTCAAGGAGGTGTAGATAATTTGCCCTTATTTGTCAAGAGGACATTTTAGTCAATTTATGATATCCGTTAAAGACGTTAATTTCAATAGGAATTGATGTAATTTTTAAAATTTTAGAGAAAAATCTGTAATTTCGTTAAACTTGAATAGAGGTGTAGGTAATTTGCCCTAAAATAAAATGTTAAGACTTCTTTGAAGTTAAAAGTTACAATCTCTTTTTTTCCCCCTTTTTTTAATTTTTTTTTTTTTAACAACACTCAATATACACACATCATTAAAAGTCAATTTATATAAATTGAATTTAAATTTAAATGCTGAGCATTATTGCCAAAAAAATATTAAGATGGATCAACACAGTATAAATTTAACAGAAAAACACACATCATCAAATACCTTAACTAACTTAATGCAGTACACAACACATTCCCACTCATTCATGTATAAAACATGGATCACATTCATACCCTCTTCTTTAATTACATAAAAAAACAAAGAACAAAACAACCAAACTAATTCCACATATTATGATATTTAAAACACCACTATGATTTTCCCTGTAGCATGACCATCCATCATCTTAGCCCAAGCCTCTTCAGCCTTACTCAGAGGATACTTTGAGTCTATCACAGTCTTAAGCTTCCTCTCCTTCACCAATGTACGGGGAGAAAATATTTGACACCACCCGTACTCCTCGCGTCCAAGCTGCACTTTCCTCCGATCGTCCTGCAAACACAACGAAGGTGAGCTATCCGGCGGTGTGTTGCCAAAAAACCCCTTTGACGGTCAAGTTAGCACACACTCAAAGAGAGAAAGAAAGAGAAGAAAAGACCATATGTTAGTGTTTTCCTCACCAGAAGATGTTCCATCCTCAGCATGGGGAGTGCAGTCACGTTTATATACTTTTTGTGCTCACTTCTGCATCCATTCGCCCATTGACGCGTGGACCTACTCCCCTATCACGCTCTCCCACGTGTTAGCGCAAATTCAGCTAAATACCACCTAATTAAACCGCCAAACGGCGTTGGCGCGAACAGGCTACCCAATGGCATTAACCCAGCCTTCTACGACCGTGTTACTTTACGAGACAAATAGTGCTCCTCGCCGAGCTCCTTTATGACCGAGCTCAGTAGCCCTCCGTTATGACCGAGCTCCTGCTCAGTTAGGCCGGTCTGTGGCGGACCTTACTCGCCAAGCTAAACGAGCGAACAATAGAGACCGGACTGACAGAGAATTATCTTGGCCAAATGGGGCCTGAACTTTAACCGAGCAAACTCCAACTGGATTGGCCCAAGTCAGCTCGGCCCAAACACACTTGGACCCAATTTCGCCCGGCCATTACCACAGCCCAAGGCCAGATTATGAAATCTCCCTCTCAATTGCCCCTTAATTCCGTCCGCGCTAGCGTGACTGGGATTACATGCATCGACCGGGGTTGATCCTCTGCCCGGCCTTACTCAGCAAGCCATTAATCGTGCTAATTTCCATGCTCGGTCGGCACCTCGACTTGCCAACCTGTCTCTTCAGTACTGGCGCCGCCGTCATTACAGACACGCGTCACTCATTCATTGGCCTCGAACAGCCAACCTCATGCCTCTTCACGTTCGAATTTTGGCGCTTCTTTTTCTCTTCTATATACGTCGCTTGCCGCTTCACATTTCTTCCTTACTGTTCATCTTCCCTCCCAGACAACCCAACGACCCAGAGCTATAGTGCAACCCCCTCTAACCAACACTATTCTCGCCCACATCATAGCATCTATCTGGTGGATTTGGCTTCGCTGTTGTCGCTCAGGTGTGTTTCCGCGCTTAAAGATTCGATTTTCGCCTCCAATCCGGTAAGTTCTTCGAATCTCTTCTGCTCCTCCTCTGTTACTCGTGTTCTTACTGTACAACTGGGCCTGTGATTCTCATAGTTGAGTCCAGGGCATGGTAACAGTAGGCTTTAGGACTTTGAATATAGTTAACTTAGGATGTAGCCCCCAAAAACCACATCTACCCCTTCTCCCTCAACTGTTCATCATCTTCTGTGATGAACACGCGAGGATCTAGGGCAGACCGGGCTCCAGGTCTTCCTTTGATCCCGAAAAATACAAAAACTGAGCAAGTTGCAAGTTTGTGAGACTTGGGTAGAAACCGAGCTAAAAAAACGTGAGGCCGCTCGACCGGGCTAATATCTAGTCTGCTTGAGCGACTGAGCTACCGAGTAATGTCGCATATCCAATGTCCGGGCTAAAGTCGAGCTCGTTTGCACGACCGCGCTATCACTTATACTTGCCTTTTATTGCAGAGTCCTAGGAGACCAGACACCAACACCGAGGCTCTCAAAGGCCGAGCAGCCATTGAACGATATTCTGCAAAACCAACATAGCCGTGCTGAAATTAGTCGGCTTCACATGGGGCATTACCGCTTCATTGTTGACACGCCGAGCACACTAGCCGTGTTCTGAGAGGAATATGGCGTACTCGCAGACGTCTATCTTAAGCTCGATGGAGAGGACACCACCCCATGGGGTAGATTGGACCAACGCCCGTTCACTGTGCTGTCTATAGTCAAAGAAGGCTTACGTTTTCCAATTCAGCCGCTAATGCGTAAGTTCCTTAGGCGTACCGGGTTAACGCCAACACAAGTTTCGACAAATATATTCAGAATAATAAACGGCGTAGCCAAGCTGAACAACCGGCTTGGCCCGAACTTAGCACTGGCCGAGATTTTGCGCCAATACACCCTCAGGCACACGGCCGATGGGTTTAGCTATTATTTAAAAATTAGACCGGGCAAGGAAAAACTGGTAACCGGTACCCTGGATAAGGATATGCATGATGACGACTTCTTTTGGGTATCTGGGAATTATGAGACAGCAGATGTGCCTGGCTGGTACATCAGCAAGAACTTCAGTTTGACATGTAAGTCGTGTTCACTGACCTGTCAAATTACTTTCCTTTACTATTTCGTGCTAACCGCTCTTTTCCTTGCAGCTATCGAAGCCTTACAAGCAAATTACTTCAACCCAAACGAGGTTGCTATCAAAGCCATACTACGGTATCGCCACCAAGATTGTCACGGTCTTCTCGGCTACGTCCCCTTCTACTGCTACTCAGCATCGCGCAGGAGTAAGGTCATAAACTTTCTCCGAGCTCCATCTTCTCCTCCTGATCCAAGTCTGCCTGACGTGCCCCTAATACGACTGATCGAAGAAGAAGAAATGGCAAAAAAGAGCAGGATCAAGAACCTGATTACCGCTACCTCAACCGAGATTCCACCTCCAGCCCCATCAGTCGGCCAGAGTTCGGGGACCATGATCGCCCTGGCTTCCACGACCGCCCCCTCCGAGTCGCGTTGAACTGACAAGAGAGCACAGTCAGCTGACCCCTCCACGGAGCTTGTTGTCGAACTGAGCACTGAACAAATGACGCGTGAGGCCGAGCCAGCTGCAGTCTGGAGGCCGGAGTTGAAACATCGGGGCAAGGAGATCCAGGTTACCGCTTCCGTTAAGAGTGACAAGGAGCATCTCCTTGCCTTCGACTTATCGAAGGCGTTGCTTCTGCCGAGCAACATGCCCGGGAGCGAACACGTACCAGACACCCGGCTAATCAAATTTGCGGTCAAATCCATGACCAGGGTATGCTTCTAAACCCTACCATGTCTTATTATTACTTCGGTTTATCTTCTTATTTCGCTTTTGCCGAGCTAAGTTTGTCTTCTGATTTCGGCTTAAATTTTTCTTGTTACAGGCCCTCCAGAAGCAGCACATGGTCATGGATCGAATAGTGAACCTACGCCACAAAGTCACCGAGCTGAACAACACCGGTAAAAACGTGGCCGCTAAGCTTGGCCGGGCAAAGGCTTCATTTGAAATGACGAATGCTGACAACGCAAGACTCCTTGGCCAGCTCGGCAAGGCAGAGCAAGAGAGGGACAAGCTAGAAGCCCAACTTGCAGCCAAAAAAGAGGCGAGGAAGGCCGCCGTGGACGAGGCCAACAATCTTGGTTTCCAGAAGGCCGAGGACAACTATACCAAGCAAGTCGAAACCACCAAGGACATTTACTTCAAGTCTGGTTGGAAGGTTGCTTGCGAAAAAATCGACCAAGGATCTGAGACCGAGGTGTTTGCTTCTTCGCCCCCAGCCTTTTTGTCGGTCTACCTGATTCCTTACGCCAACGAAGTCTTCAACGCTTTGTAAAAGGAGGTAGAAAAAGAAGCTAAGGACGAGGGTAGCAAGTAGGAGCTCGGAAAGGAAAAAGCTGTTGTTGTTGACCTAGAGGTCACGACGGAAGGAGCTGGGGATGAGTTTGCCGACCTCTCCCCATTAGAGTAGTTTAGACTTGTCTTCTTTTTTTTTTTGAATTCCGTTTGAATTTTTGTAACCGGGCTACAAGCCCCACTACATGTACCAAATTTTCTATTCAATGAAAAGTTCTCATTTTGCCTATACTCTTGCAATGTTTGCCGTAATATTTCATTTAACAGTGCTATTCTTGCCCTGCGTAAACTGATTGAACCGAGTAAATTATCCCAGCTGTGAAAAATGAAAATTATCTAGAGTCGAGCAAATCACTAACTCTTCTAGCCGGGGTAAAACATCTTGGCTATACTATCTCCATCAGCCGTGATAAAACACCACGGCTAGCTTACTTAAATCATCAACTATTCCAGCCGGGTAAATCATCTCGGCAAAACCTTCAGAGTTGAGCAAATCATTAACTTTTCTAGCAAGGGTAAACCATCTCGGCTAAAATCTCAGAGTTGAGCAAATCATCAATTCTTCTAGCGGGGGTAAATCATCTCGGCTAAAAAATCAAAGATGAGCAAATCATCAACTCTTCTAGCCGGGGTAAATCATCTCGGCTAAAACCTCAGAGTTGAGCAAATCATCAACTCTTTTAGCAGGGGTAAATCATCTCGGCTTTAGAGGCAGTTTCCCCTCATTCACTACATTACTTTGAGCACAACAAATAATTCATTTCTATTACATTAGCAAATGGAGTATTACATTCATAAATGAAGGGGAAACTTGTCCCTTCACAAAAAATTACAGACAAAAGACAAAGACTAAAAATAATACAGCTTGAGGTTGGCCGCATTTCATGGCCGGCGTATGCCTTTTCCATCCAAGTCCTCTAGGTGGTATGCCCCCTTGCCCGCCAGACCGATTATCCTGTACGGCCTTTTCCAATTTATCCCGAGTTTGCCTTCACCTGGCACCAGGGTGTTGCCCATCACCTTCTTTAAAACCCAGTCCCCGACTTTAAACGGTCTGGGGTGCACTGTTTTGTTGTATTTTCTGGACAATTCTTGTTGATATGTGGCCACATGGGTTAACGCCTTTTCTCGGCGCTCGTCAGCTAGGTCCAATTCCAAGGCAATGGCTTCAGAGTTTAGCTCGGGCTCAAAATTTTCGCTACGGATGGTGGGCATGCCGATCTCTAATGGAATGACCGCCTCTATGCCATATGCCAGGGCAAAAGAGGTCTCCCCGGTCGGGCGTCTCGGGGTCGTCCGATATGCCCAAAGGACATTAGGGAGTTCCTTGGCCCATTTGCCTTTGGCCTTCTCAAGTCTCTTCTTCAACCCATCTAGAATGGTCTTGTTTGATGCTTCAGCTTGGCCGTTGGACTGAGGGTAGGCCGGGGTGGAATTGTAGAATTTTATTTTCAAGTCCTCACAAAATCCTCTGAACATCCGCCTTTCAAACTGGGTGCCATTATCACATATCAAAGCCTTGGGGACGCCAAACCGCGTTATCACGTTCTTCCAAACAAACCGCTTGACATCCTTCTCTTTGATGGTGACTAAGGGCTCGGCTTCAACTCATTTGGTGAAGTAATCAGTTGCCGCAATAAAGAACTTCTGGTTGCCTGGCGTGGTTGGAAGTGGCCCCACTATGTCCAGCTCTCACGTTGCGAAAGGCCAAGGACTTGTGAGAGGGAGAAGTTCTCTGGCCGGCTAGTGAATTTGGTGGGCGAATTTTTGGCATTTTTTGCATTTTCTAACATATTTCTGCGCGTCTGCTTACATGCACAACCACCAGTATCCTTGTGAAATAGCGCAGTAGGCCAAGGATCCCGATGTGACTTCCGCACATGCCTTCGTGGATCTCGTAAAGGAAAGCTTCAACGCGGTTTGGATGAACACACTTGAGATACGGACTGGTGAATGACTTCTTATATAAAGCACCAGATGGAGAGAACCAAAACCGCTATGACTTCACCCGGACTTTATGTGCTTCATTTTTTTCGGCCGGGAGGGTTCGTTCTTTCAGGAAAAGTATGATAGGGTCCATCCAAGAGGGGCCAAGCTCAGTGCATAGTACTTCCATCTGCTCGGAGTCCTCAATACTAGGCCTTGGAAGAAACTTGATCAGGAGAGGATTGGGAGTTGGACTGTCGAACATGGAAGCTAGACCGGCTAACTCATCCGCTCGGCCGTTTGCTTTACGACCAATTTGTTGGACCCTTATTGCTTAGAATTCCTTAATGTGTTTTCTCACTAGAGCCTGGTATTTGACCATTCTGTCATCTTTGGCTTCGTACACTCCAGATACTTGGTTTACAACGGGTTGGGAGTCGCTGCAAACCATAAACTCGGATGTGTACAATTGGAGCGCACTTTTAAGTCCGACAAGCAGTGCTTCGTACTCAGCCTCGTTGTTTGATGCCAAAAATCCGAGTATGACAGAGTGTTCGATCGTTATACCGTCTAGCGAGATCAAAACTATGCCCAGCCTGGCGCCGTACCGATTCAAGACGCCATCTACAAAGAGTTTCCACATGTCACCAATGAAAAGTTTCCAACATTCTAAGGGATCTTGAGAGGCTTGAAGGTTGATGGGATCATGGTCGCTCGGCTGCTCAGCTATGTCCGCTACAAGCTCGCCGTTGATGATTTCAACAAACACGTCTTCATTCCCCCTCGGCGACTCGGCGCCGGACCCAACAGGTTGATCTGTTATTCCCAAGTCCATCGTCGTGTTGCTGGGCTGAAGTGCACTTCCGCTAAAGGTTTTGTGGACGGGCACGCAAGTTCCGCGTCGCCAACATCACTCTGTTGTGCAATTTTTCATTGGGCTTACATTCGCCACCCCGGCTGTCGCGGTAAGATCCACCAAGCATATCGGGTGAATTCCAGGCAAGAATTCAGCAACAAAGTCGGCTAAGGCTTGGGCTTTGATAGCGGTACAGGGTTGAAACTTAACGTCGAATTACCCTAGTTCGACTGCCCACTTCAAAATTCGACTAGAGAAATCCGCCCGCTCAAATAAGGCTTTCAGAGAGAATTCGATCAACGCCACAATTGTGTGAGCATAAAAGTAGTACGATAATTTCCTAGAGGCCATCATTAGCGCCAAAGCAAGTTTTTTCAGCGGCAAGTACCTCGACTTTGCCGGTAGCAAGGTTTTGCTCACGTAAAAGATAGGGAGATGTTGGATGCCTTCTGACCGGACAAGCGCTACACTAATTGCATGTTGAGAAACTGCCAGATAAAGGTAGAGTTCTTCGCCGAGCTTGGGTGTCACCAAGAGTGGGGCGGAAGACAAATACGTCTTGAGCTCGGCCAAAGCCCTGTCACATTCTTTATCCCATGAAAACTTGGACTTCAAGGATCGAAAGAAAGGGCGACAACGATCTGATTACCGACTTATGAATCGATTAAGTGCAGCTGCCATACCGACAAGATGTTACACGTCCTTTGCCGAGTTGGGCTGCTTTAATTCTTGTATGGCTTTGATTTGTGAGGGGTCCACTTCAATGCCTCGGTTTGTGACTAGGAAACCCAGGGATTTCCCTGATCTCACGCCGAAGGCACACTTTGACGCATTCAAGCGAATCTTGTGTTGTTTAAGAATGGTGAACATCTCGGCTAGGTCGGATAAGCGGTCGGTCTGCTGCTTGCTTTTGACCACCATGTCGTCGATGTAAGCCTCCATCGTGCGGCCTAGCAGAAGGGCAAACATTTTGGTCACCATCTTCTGGAAAGTTGCCCCAGCATTTTTCAAACCAAAAGGCATGACTCTATAGTAGAACAATCCCCTTGGGGTCGTAAAAGAGGTTATCTCACGGTCGGGTGCATGCATGACAATCTGGTGATAATCGCAATAGGCATCTGAGAAACTAAGTCAGTTATGTCCGACTGTAAGATCCACTAGCTGGTCTATTCTGGGCAGAGGAAACCTATCTTTGGGGCAAGCTCGGTTGACCGTCTTGTAATCAACGTAAACTCGTCACTTCCCATTCTTCTTGGGTACTACGGCCGTGATCGAAACCCACCGAGGGTAGTGCACTTCCTGGATTGCCCTTACTTCTAGCAAGTTTTTGACTTCCTCAGCGATGACCTTGGCGTGATGAAGGGTTAATCTCCTCGTTCTTTGAATGACAGGACGCGCATACGGGAAGGCATTAAGTTGGTGGCAAATAAAGCTTGGATCAATGCCAGGCATGTCGTATGGCGTCCATGCAAAGACTTCGATATTCGCCACCAAGAACTCTACCATCTCAGTCCTTTCTTGGGCGATGAGACTAGATCCCAGCAAAAAGAACTTGTCAGGCTTTTCTGCGTCGATCCGCACCTCCACCAACTCTTCAACAGCCTTTTCCTCAACCGTAGTGCCTACGTCATTCAGGACACTCTGGTCTTCTGGACCTTCGATCATTTGCACGAAGCCTTTGGCTGCTCGGCTCCCATTCACTACCACAAAACATAGCTTCGCCATGACTTGATCACCCCAAATCTCCTCAACTTCCCCCGTAGCCGAGGGGAACCTCATGACCTAGTGGTAGGTTGACGCTACCGCCTGCATGGCATGAAGCCGTCCCCTTCCATGGATCAAATTGTATGTGGATGACACCTTTAATACCCAGAACTCTACCTGCTTGACCATGGATCCGACTTTGACCGGTAGGATTATCTTTCCTAATGGCCACTCTAGTTGTGAGTTAAAACTAACCAATGGTGAAGTTGTCGGAGCCAAGTCTGTATCTTAGAGTTTGAGCTGCTTGAAAGCATCGTAGTACATGATCTCGACCGAGTTGCCTTGGTCGATAAAGATGCGCTTAACATCGAAGTCCCTAACGTGAAGGGTGACCACCAGGGCATCATTATACGGCGTTTGAATGCGCTCAAGATCCCTACTTGAGAAGATAATCACATTTTTCTCCTCGGTTTTGCATCTTTTGATCGTGGGCTGGACCGACAAAACTTCCCTCATGTGTTTAGCCTTTTTGATCATCCCTTGGAGCTTGCATACCCGCACCGACTCTACTATACCGTGGATCACATTGACCACTCCTTGGGGTGGATCCTCTAGGTCATCCGAACCACTTGGCTCAGTCGGTGTGCGGTGCGCGGCCCTGACGCCCCTATCGATGTAACGGTCCAAGTGACCGGTTGCCACTAACTCCTCCAAGTGTTGTTTCAAGGGCAAACAGTCCTCCGTCCGGTGCCCCCTCTCCCGATGAAATGTGCAGCGGTACCGAGGATTGAAGCCTTTTTGTGCATTACCTAACTTAACGGGAAATCGGACGTAAACCTCATCGCGGATTTCACTAAGGCCTCGTTTGGGAACAGACTAATTTAGTAACTTTTTGCTATTTGGCTAAAAAGGTAGGTAAAAAAAACTTGTATGTTTGGGATGACTTTTTGGCTAATTACGAAAAGATGTGCAAAAAGTAGAGAGAAAAGAGAATCTTTGACTTTTTGGTATGAGTTGTTGGCTTTTTGGCTAATTTAGTAACTTTTTGGCTAATTGGCTAAAAAAGTAAGTCCCCAAACGGGGCCTAAGTATGCGGTAGATTGGAATTTTAAAAACCATGGCGATGCCCGTCTCAGCGTTCGACTTTCTGTTCGCATCTGATGCGTCATTGCGAGGATAATCTGCTCGGTCATTACACCAACCTTTACCCCGGTTTCTACAATCCGAACCACAGTTGGATTCCCTTGCGCGGTCATTTGGACGGTTTGTCTCTTGTCCAACCGCATGTACCTTTCCAACCACCCTTTTGTCCATTGCCACCGGATTTGTCTTCACAGTGGACGCCACCGCATCATCCTCTACTCAGATGTGCTCGTTGATGCGTTGTATCAGCTGCTCCATGGAAGTCGGTTGGTTTATCGTGAGCGAGTCCCTTAGTCTATGTCCGACCGGGAGACCGCGCTTATATTGGGTGATTGCCAGGTTGGTCGGGCAATCTAGGATCTTGTTGAAGGTTTCCCAATGCCTGGCGTTGTACGCTTTAAGGAAGTCACTCGACTCCATTTTGATGCTCAGGAGATGGTCCACTTCCTTTGGCATTTTGGTGTTGGTTTTGAATCGAGTCACGAATGCTTCCGCCAACTGCTGCCACCTTTCGATGCTTTCCTCCGGAAGCCTTTCAAACCATTTCAAGCCCAACTCGCCCAAACTCGATGGGAAAATAAGGCACATGAGAGCATCATTACGCTTGTGTCCAACCATGACCTGCCGGAAATGGCTTACATGCATGTACGGATCGATTTTCCCATCATAAAGCGTAAACTTGGGCTGGTGAAAGCCCACTGGGAGCGGTATGGTCTCTATCTCAAGGGAGAAGGGGGCGGCGCTCAGCCTCGCCAAATCTTTATCCAAAGGGACAGGTATGGCTGGACGAGGTGGCGGCATTATGACTTCCTCACTGGCGTGACCTTCGTACGATAATCGCTAGAGCGCCGGCACCCTTTGGACCTCCCGTTGGCGAGCTCGTTCCTTCAAGACATCCCTCAAGTCCTCCGAACGAGTGGAGTAGGAATATCTCGATATCGTCGGCGGACGTGAAGGATGGTAGCTACTATCTTGCGTGCTAGACTTCTCTGCAAACGGGTCTGAGTCTTCAACCCCATATCTTCTGGTGATGGAAAGGGAGGGCATGTGCTACTGGTTCTGGCTGCCTGAGCGGCGGGATTGGGTGCGCTCACTGTGGTTTCCCACTCCAGCAACACCCTTTCCTTTGACTTGCCGTTTGAGAGCTTCCATCTCTGCCGCCATTCTCTGGATGACGGCGTCTTGGTCCCTCAACTTGTGCTCCAAGCGTTGAGCGTGCGACTCTCTTCGCCGCCGGTGTCCGTTCGAACTCCGCGAGTGACCAAAGCTCTGGTGCGCTTATCTCGTGCATCTCTAGGAAGTCCTCCTGGGGAAGTCTCCAGGTCTGCCATGTTCAGAACGGCAGGAAGTCCATCTCTCCATCAGACTGATTCTGGGGTAATACCATCGATGGCAGACAATGGTACTTCATCGTTGTTTGCCATGAAGGGTGATCCGATGAGCTTGGAGGGCAAGGTTGTGTCTGCTCAAACTTCCCACAGATGACGCCAATTGTACGGGGAGGAAATATTTGACACCACCTCTACTTCTCGCGTCCAAGCTGCGCCTTCCTCCGATCATCCTGCGAACATAACGAAGGTGAGCTACCCGGCTGTGTGTTGTCGGAAAACCCCTCCAACAATCAAGTTAGCACACACTCAGAGAGAGAAAGAGAGAGAAGAGAAGACCATATGTTAGTGTTTTTCTCACCAGAAGATGTTCCATCCTTAGCATGGGGAGCACAATCACATTTATATACTTTTTGCGCTCACTTCTACATCCATTCGCCCATTGATGCGTGGACCTGCTCCCCGATCACGCTCTCCAACGGGTCAGCGCAAATTCAGCTAAACACCACCTAATCAAACTGCCAAACAGCGTTGGCGCGAACGGGCAGCCCGACGGCGCAAACCCAGCCTCCTACGACCGTGTTACTTTACGAGACAAATAGTGCTCCTCACCAAGCTTCTTTATGATCGAGCACAGTAGCCCTCCGTTATGACCGAGCTCTTACTCGGTTAGGCCGGTCTGCAGTGGACCTTACTCGCCGAGCTAAACGAGCGAACAATAGAGACCAGACTGACAGAGAATTATCTTGGCCAAATGGGGCCTAAACTTTAACTGAGCAAACTCCAACTGGATTTGCCCAAGCCAGCTCGGCCCAAACGCACTTGGACCCAATTTAGCTCGGCCATGACCACGGTCCAAGGCCAAAAATCTCCCTCTTAACCAACTTCACAACATACTCAAAGTTCTCAATTTTGGGTACTAAAAACAGTGACACAAGCTGCTTCTTAGAGAATGTGATTCTCTGCATTGCCAATGTCATCATGGCACTCGGACCGGGTGTCAAATGGATTACCTTCCCGTTTGCGGTCAAACAAGGCTCAAAAGTCGACCAAGGAAAGCCCTTGGCACAGTGGACGACAGCGTCATATTTCTTTCCCGATGGGCTCTTCAGAGCTTCCCCCTCCGGTGTTTTGTAGTCTATTACCTCATCGGCACCTAAGCTCTTCACGAAATTGAGGTTGTGCGCCTCACAAGTGGCCATCACGCGTGTGTTTCCGAGCTTTGCAAGTTGAACTGCGTAGTGACCAACGCCACCAGAGGCAGCCGTGATCAGAATATTTTTTTTAGGGCCAGTTCCGTCGAGTTTAATGCTTGCCTGTTGGGTAAGGGACACGTGAGCAGTGTGAGCAGCGATAGGTAAGCCAGCGGCTTCTGCTGCTGATACCTCAGGTGGCCTTGGAACTGTCATTGTCTCGCTAGCCACCGCCAACTCAGATAGTCCACCCCCACCCTGTGATTCAGTTCCATGAACAATCAGATACAAAAATCGGGGGGAATTAACCCCTGAAAATCCTAAGGGATATTTTCATGTCAAATTTTTTAGTTTTCTCTCTTTAGTATATTCAGGAGACCAAGATTAACAGGAGGAAGACAATGTCAAAATAATGGGGAAAACAATTTAAAAATAAGATCAATTACGTGGAAAGATCGCTTTAACGCCGTCAATTTCAAAATTGTAAATTTAGAAAATCGTAAAAATTACTCCTTCTGGAGTGGTGACAGTGACAGAAGAATAATGCTTGGGACCCCCTTTTGGGGGTCACTCCCTCACCCCCCTTTGTCACGTGGCGAGTAGTGATTGGAGGAGCAGGAAAAAAAAGAAAAAGAAAAAGAAAATGTAACCAATGAGAGAGAGGGGGGTCAAAGGGGGTGGGAGGAAAATGGGAGATGAATCATTGTTGGTGACAGAATTTCGTGGTTATATACAGTTTTGATGTTGAGAGGGACCTAAAGATTTTGACTTATGAGACAACCATGTCCGGTTGGTTTGAATTTTTTAAATTATTTTTTTTTTTGAAAATTGAATTTTTTTTGATTTTTTGTTTTTTGTGTTTTTTTATTTTTGGTGAATATTTTTAAAATTTTAAGTATTGTTTTTTTATATTTTTTAGATACACCTTATTTAGATGTATCTAAAAAGTAAAAAATTTATGAAAAAATATTTTAAAAAAATAATAAATACATAAAAATATACTGAATTCTCATTTTTTTTTATTTTTTTACTTTTGTATTTTTGATATTTAGTGAATTTTTAAAAGATTTTTTTTACAAAAATTATACTTTTTATGTGTGTTTATGTTAGGTGTATCTAAAAATTTTAAAAATTACTCAAAATATTAAAAAAATTCAATAAAAACAAAAATAAAATAAAAAACAAGAAAGTAGAATTTTCTAAAAAGTATTTTTAGAAAACTAAAAACAAGCATAATGATTTAATGATGTTATCTCCTCGCGAAACAAGTTGTGATCCTGCAATGTATTTTAATTACGAGTTTGACTAACGCTGCTTTGGCTTTGCCCAACTGTGAAGAAATACATAGTAAATACTACAACATGGTGTAAATGACACTTACAGATAGTAAATACTACAACTTGGCGTAAATTAAAGACTAAGAAAGGCTACAACTTTGTCACCAGCTTTAAATTTTGTGACCCCAGTTCCAACCTCCACTACTTCTCCTGCTATATCAATTGCTGCACCAGCCATAAGACAGGAAAAAAAATTCAGCCTAGAAAGGAACCTTAATTCTTCTAAGGTTTACATTATAAATACCCTAGGCTATAACTAATACATTAGCATGAGACTTGAGGTATTAGGTTACATAAATGCAAGAAAACTCCTTCAAATGTGAGATACAGTGGTCAAGTAAATACCGTTAAATTAAGAGAAAATGAAGTTTTCAAATCCACATAGAATTAGAAGAGTCATGAATCATTCACAAATGACATGGGTATTAAACAAAAGAGAAACCTTTAAGATTATTTGTGAACTACTGAATTTGTAACAGTTCTATAAACTTTTGTTATTTCATTCCAATGACAAACTCCATTGCTCTTCCTCATTCATTTCTTTCTAGAAATTTCTCCCAATTCTGGTGATGCCATGACAAACTTGCCATTAGATTGACCGACCATATTAGCTAAGAATTAATGCCACAATGAGGGTCTATTTGTGGGGAAAAAAGCATCCTAATAACATGGAGGAACAAACTCTTTGATCTGCAAGAGTGAAGGACAAAAATCCTCAGATACAACGAACTAAATAGATATCCAATTTTAAAATTGAGGCAAGACATAGTTCAGTTAGGAAAACAAAAGGTAGATACAGAAACATACAAGGTCATAAAAGAAAAGGAACTCTAACAAATAATTAAGGTGTAGATTTAGACTAGACATCAATGAAATTACCAGGTATGAAAGGAAATTTGCGAGGAAAAAAAGGACGCTTGGTGCCTTTTTGAATTGTCAAATTAACTGGATTTAAGCTTGTTGCTTCCAGTTTTAGCAAAATCTCACCCTTTTCGGAACAGGAATAGGAATTTCGACATGCTGCAAGATTCATCAAACGCAATTTAATACCAATTGGAATGGTGGTAAATTCATTAATTACAGTTAACTTCAAAAAGCATTTATACGATTAAACAAATTAATATGGATAAAGTTATGCTCGGACCCCAATATTCTACTACATCTCTCACATGGGTGTGGGACACACATGTGGATTTGTATGAATCCCACACATATGAGAGATTTGATAAAATATTTGATAGAATATTTGGGATCCATAGTATTTCTCAATGGATAATGCAACCAGATTTTGATGTTAAACTCTCAAGCTATAAAACATGCTCTGTGCCACTGTATTTATAGGTCTTTGTATGATTTCATAACATCAAACTAGAAGTAAAGGCTTAAAGTTAAAACGAACAGATTTAGATCAAGCAGTAAATACAAACTCACTGTAATGGTTGGACAAAAAGGCCCAATGAAATCGCGTAGTAAAAACAGTCAGAATAAAAATTCAATACTGACTTTTGGGTTGCGAATTTTTATAATTTTGAGGATGCGATCTACTAAAATTTTGAAAATACAAAGTATTTTATTTTGAAATTATTTTATTAATTATTAGAATAATATACATAAGGGGTGTTTGGGAAGGATTTTTTTTTATTTTTTTTGTTTTTTTTACTAAAAGACAAATTGGTTACAAAATAAATAAATAAAAAAAAAACAAATTCAAAGAAAATATCACATCAAATCCCATAATCATTTCACTTTTTCTCTCACAAATATCACATCCAACCATAAAAAAACCCAACTATCTTCATAATTTAAAAAATTTTGACACAAATAAAAGAAATTCGTCCCCTTTGATTGTAGAACACAAATAAAAGATGTCCGCACAAATAGTAGTTACATGAAAAATACAAAATAAAAAAACGCAGTTAGAAAGCCGAGAAGAGTCAAAACGAAAAAGAAAGTAAAGGAAAAGAAAAGAAAGAAAAAAAAACATATGAAGTTACCTTCAAACTAGCAACTCCTCCATAACAGTTGTACTGAACGGCATTCATGAGCTTCCTTGCCATTTTCATTCACAAATTGCAAACTCTGAAGATTTCAGAGAGAGAGAGATGCAAAAAGAACAAAACGAAGAAGAATGAAGCAGCGGCAATGTGACTACAGAGCAAAAGCAGTGGCGGAGGGTGATATTTTTGTAGAGGGAAATTTTGTTGGCAACTATAAGAAATCTCCCTACACATTATTTATTTTTGTTGGGATATAAATTTTTAAGCAAAATGGAAATGTTTGGACATAAACTGATGAATAAAAATAAATTATTCAAATATACATTTCATTCAATTATGTCTGAATAATTATTTTTTGTTTGTAAATTTATATTCCAATATTTGAGTTTTGTTCAACAATTTATATCCAAACAATATGAATAATGTGTACTGAGTTTCGTTGTAGGGAGATTTATTAGAAATTTTTTTTTTAAGTTTTTGTATCACAATTAGTTCATAAGATGCTCTCGTATTTCAATAAGTCCTATTATTTGAACAATTGATCTACCTAATCTTAATTTTCATATTTAAAGTATTTTATGAACATTTATACCCTTACAAATATTTTTTGAATGGTTAGCAATTTGGTGATGTGAACATTCACATTGACGGTGTGAACATTCATATTACGGAACATTCATATTGTAAATGTAAATATTATTACTGGTATTTTGGTAACCATGTACCCATAGGACTTATTGAAATATAAGAAAATAATGTGGACGAAATGGAACATAAATAAGTGAAAAGAGATTTATGAAAAAGTGTCCCGTTGTTGTATTATGTAAATAGAATTACTCTTTAGTTTGGACCCTATAGCATCCATATTAGCCTCAACAAATTAACTATTTAGCTAAATGTAATTAGAAAATAATGAAAATATTACTCCATCAATCTCAATAAATTAATTCTATGGGATTTTTTTTTAGTCCTGGTATTAAAATTTTATAGCATAAAGGGCATCTAATATTTTTATAGTGTCTAAGGTCCCTCAACATCAATCCAAAGAAAATTTGATCTAGAGAATTTCTCTGGACTTCTTAAAGAATTTTTTTCCAGAGAAATTCTCTCTAGAGAAATTCTGGGAATTTTTTTGAACTTCCTAGAGATTTTCTCTGGATTCTAATCTAGAGATTTTGGAATCCAGTCTATAGATTCTGGGCAGACCAGAAAAATTACGTGCACAGAATTTTTCTAGGTTTAAACCAAAGAAAATTGAAGGTCAAAATATAGTTCCACACTCACTTTTAAGTGTGGCGTTTGTTTAGCATTTTCACAAATTAATTCCACACTCACTTTTGAAAACTTTTTTCAAGGCAGGAAAATTTAGGCTAACCGGTCGTCTCGCCGGTTGACCGAAACAATGTTCGATTTTTTTTTTTTTTTTGCACCTGTTATTTTTATATTATAAAAAAAATATTTGTGAATTTTTTTAAAAAAATTTTATGGGCTTTGAATAGAATTTTGGGTTGTGTATTTGGTTATGAGTTATAAGTTTTTGCATCAAAGTCAAGTGCAGGCATCATTAGTTTAGCCCAGTCTGTATTCTTGAGTAGGAGAAATATTTTAGATGGCATATTGGTAGCAAATGAAGTGGTAGATTGGTGAAAAAGAATCAAAAGAAGTGGGCTAATTATAAAACTTGACTTTGAAAAGGCGTATGACACAGTAAACTGGAATTTTTTGTTTGATATGTTAAGGTGTTGTTTGGCAAGTTGGTTTGTGGCTAAAATAGCCACAAAAGACAAAATAGGTTATTTTAGCTACAACAAACAAAATATCACATCTAATCCATAATCATTACATTCTTCTCTCACAAAAAAAAAAAAGCCAAAAAAGCCAAAAAGTCCTTCTCAAACCAAGCTTTTTAGCTCAGGTTAAAATAGCCAAAAAAATTAAAAAGCTAAAAAGCCAACCCACTTCCCAAACGGAGGCTAAGAAAATTTGACTTTGGGTTAAAATAGGTGAAATGGATGAAAGCTTGCCTATCTTCAGCTAGAATATCAATTCTTGTGAATGGGTCTCCATCTGAGGAAGCAATTCCACAGAAAGGTTTGAGGCAATGGGATCCAATCTCCCCTTTTTTGTTCAATGTTGCGGCTGAAGGCTTAAATATGCTTCTGGTTCGAGCAAAAGAGTTAGGTCTGATAAGAGGGGCTACTATTGGGGCTGGTGGTGTGAATGTTTCGCATTTACAATTCGCTGATGACACAATTCTATTCTGCGAGGCAGATTAGGTGGAGGTCACAAATATTAAGTGAGTGTTAAGTAGTGTCTGGTTTAAAAATTGATTATCACAAGAGTGCTGTCACTGGAGTGGGTTTTGATGAGGCAATAGTTGCTAAGTTTGCTTCCAGACTTAATTGCACAAGTCATAAATTACATTTCAAATACATAGGCATGCCATTAGGGGCTAATCCTAGAAGAAAGCAATCTTGGAAACCTGTAGTGGACATGTTCAAAACTAAATTAGCCGGTTGGAAGAGAAGAATGCTTTCTTTTGCTAGGAGGGTGACACTCATTAAATTTATGCCAGCCAATTTACCAATTTGTTACATGTCAATTTTCAGGATACCTTCTGGAATAGTAGCTTGAGAAGATTCAAGCAGCTTTTTTATGGAGTGATACTGATTTGAAGAGGAAGATCCATCTAGTGAAGTGGAAAGAGGTTGCAACTAGTAAAAAGTTTGGGGGATTAGGCATAAGGGACTTGAAAGCAGTAAATGATAGCCTTCTTGCCAAGTGGTGGTGGAGGTTTGGATCTGAAGATGATGCATTTTAGAAAAAGCTAATTTTCAACAGATATGGATATGCTGATGGGAGATGGTTTCCATTCCACATGGTTGACAGTTCTAGCTCTAGGATATGGAGTGATATATTATCAATAGCATATTCAAATCCCAGACTTCATCATTTTTTTATGAAAAATGTTGAGATTAAAATTGATAATGGGAGTAGGATTATGTTTTGGGATGATGCTTGGCTGGGCAAAGGTTGTCTTAAAGAGAAATACCTGAGGCTTTTTAGTATTTCAAATGACAAAGAGGTTACTTTGAAATTGATGTTAGCTAATAAAGTCAGTGATGCGAAGTGTTGTTTCAACTTTAGAAGGAATTGATTGGCATAGGAATAGGAGGACCTAAGCAACTTGAAAATGGAGTTAGGAACAGGACCCGTAATATGTTTAGAGAGTCTGGACAGTATCATATGGAAAGTTGACAGTTCTGGTTGTTTCAAGATTAAGTTAGTGTTTAACTGGTGTGAGTTGACTGTTGGACCAATGAAAAATTTATCTGTTTTAATATGGAATAATGCAACTCCCCCAAGGTCTCAATTCTTTGCTTAGTTGGTGTGGAAGGGGAGAATTAAGACAATTGAGTTTTTGAAAAAATTTGGAGTTGTTACTACAAATGTAGGTGTTGTTTGTGCTTTGTGTAACTCATGGGAGAAATCACTTAACCACATAATGCTTCAATGTCCGTTCGTTTGAAGAATATGGTCCAGCATCATCAAATGGTGGGGTGTGTAGTGGGTTCTTCTAGGCTCAGTGGATAGCTTGTTGTAGTGGTAGAATGGTTGGAAGTTTAAAAAAAAGGTACTACAGATTTGGAAAGTATTACCTTTAGCAACTTTTTGGTCTGTTTGGAAACACAGAAATGAAGTTATTTTCAACAAGGTTCAACCCAATTTTGAAGTCCTCTGCGACATCATCAAGGTTAGAGTGGCCATGTGGATGAAGTCTAGTAGGGTAGGAAGTGATTATTCTATTCATCAGTTTGTAACAAATATACATCAAGTCAAGAATTGCATCAAGTGAGGAGCCCATGAGTTGTGGCTGGTTTTGAAGGTCTTGGTGGGCTTTAGAGCTGGAATCTGGTCTGCAGTTTTACTGGCGGATTCATGTTGTGTTTTGCTGTTGCATGCTGCTGTGTATGTTGCTCTGCAATTTGGCCTGTTGTATGCAAGCTGCTGTTGTATGCTGTTCTGTTTGGTGTTATTGTTCTGTTTTTTGGTTTTAGTTGCTCTTGATTGGCTTCTCACCAATCGTGGGTTAAGTGCTTGCAGATGATTGGACTTCCTTTGCGATGCCAACCTGGTTGGGATTGTGGGGGTGGCTATGATGCTTGGTGCACTTCCCTGATTTGTTAATGTAATTTACATGTTCTTTACTTTTATCATCATAAATCTCTTTTTGGCTGATCAAAAAAAAAAAAAGTTTTTATACCAAATATCATATGTCACATCATTCAATTCAAACTCAATTTAAAACTCTTTTCAAAACTCATAACCAAACAAATTTTCCACACTCAAATCATAATTTTAAAACTCACAAACTCAAAATACAACTCTATTCTCAAATTATAATTCTAAAACTCTACCAAACACTACTGAAATTTCTTTAACTTTGTTCACAAATTTCTTTGTGTTGTTTGTTCACAATTTTAAACCAAAGAAAATTATTTTAACCAAATCAGGGAAGTCAAAAAAGAAAATAAGCCGAAGAGAGCAATAAAGGAACTTCGTCCCATTAGGGTTCTGCATTACATACCTATATATATATATGAACACAATAAAATCACAAAAATATACATATATGCATACACATGTAGAGAGAGAGAGAAAGAGAGAGAGAGAGAGAGAGATATATTATACTTCTATATGAGGGGGATAAAGTGAAAGTTGATTCTAGGGTGTAATAATTCTCTTTGCTTCTGAAACCGTAATTAGAGTTCACAAGGTGTAATAATTCAAGCGAGAAATCTCTAGAGATTGGAATTGGGAAGTGGCTTCTTGAGAAAAGTGTTGTTGATGGGTTTAGTGAACTGTAGGTTGAAGTCATTGTTGTGTGCAAGTATTAAGAGAGTTCGCAAAAATTAGGAGAGAATAATGGGATTTCTTTGATCTTTTGTATTGGGTTTTCTTTTCACAATGGAGAAGAAACAGATGAGAGAAAGAGAGAGAGTGAGTGGTGATGGAAGAGGAGGGTGGTGGTGGGGCAGGGAGGATTAGGAACCAATCCATAAAGAAGAAGGTTCAAATGGATGTGCAAATTCGATACAAATCTGAGAAGAATCGAAGACTGATCGAAGCGCCATTGAAGCTCTCTCTACCTATCTTTGAATTCGAGATTTCAAAGTTCAGTCTTTTTCCTCGCCGGATAATCTGCCTCCGTTGGTCTAGACCTTACTCAAGGAGACCCCTGCAGACTTGACAAAGGCTGCCGAGACTCTATCGGTGCATTAGAACAAAAGCAAGATCTTCATCCTTATCAACTACCAGTCTCTGTGTTCTTCTCTCCAATACCACACTGTAGCAATTGGAGGGAGATATATGAAGGTTGGCGAGGGATCTTAGACATCACAAAATAATATTGTGAATCTTTTTCATTACTAAAAATGAAAAAGACCTTAAACTAATTTTCTCTTAATTCTTTAACTAGTTATTATTTATATTTATTACAATAACTCAATAAAGATATTATCATTGACTCAATATTTTATTACGTTTTTGAAAACTATATTGACTTTTTAGAATAGTGACTGTAATGCTTAGGCCTAGTTTGGGAAGATTAAATAAGTGTACTTTTTGACTTTTTAAGAAATATAGGTTGGGTTTGGGTTGGGTTTGAAGTGATGTGTTAGAGAGGTGATGTGACTTAAATAAGATGATGTGACTTAAATAGGATAGTGACTTTTTGACTTTTTATCTTTTTTCAATCATGCCAAACTTGGCCTTAATGTGAATGGTCTTAGTGCAAGCTTTGAATCATCATGAGCGTTTCCTTTTTTTTGGAAATAGACCTAATGCCTTGCTGGATAATTCACACCCGCGTAGCCCTAGCTGAATCTTCAACGACCGAATGTCTTGTTTTTTTTGGATACATAGGAAATATTCAAGGATTGAATGTTCGAACCACGGTAACAAGCAAGCAAGGACTATTGTGCTCTTCGTGAATTCATTTTGAGTCTTATTTTAATGATTTAATTATTTATTTTAAAAAAAATATCGAATAAAATATATCTATAAAAATTTAAGTTGATCAGATATCAATAGCACTTTCATTAAATCTAATTTGTTTTCATCTTTATACTTAAATTCATATTTACAATTCATTTTTTATCTACAAATGTGATTTGATAAAGATGTTATTCATGTCCAATCAACTTGATTTTTTACAGTTATGTTTTACTTGATATTTTTTAAAAAAATTAACGGTTCGAATTATCAAAATAGAGTCCAAAATGAGCTCCACAAGACACACAACAATCACTATTGTGCTATGGGCACTCATATCCTATTTTGTGCTTGCAGATAGGAATTTTTTCACAACATTACATGTTATTTTTTTTTTGGTAAATTACGCTTACACCCCTGAGGTTTGGATTTAATAGATATCACCTCCTGACGTTTGAGAAATTACACTAACCCCCCTGTCATTATAATAATTTAAACGAAATAAAAATATTAAACTCATGTACTCTCTTTTTTTTTTTTTTTTGCTTTACTTTCTTTCTTTTTTTTCCCCTTTCCTTTATTTTTTTTTAATGTAATTTTTTCTATTTTTCTACTAGGAGTTGTTATCTTTTATGTAAGCGAGGGGTTTGTGAAATGAGATTATTAACCATAGAGGTGGAAATGTAATTTTCAAAACGTCAGGGGTGGGTTGTAATTGGACCAAACGTCAAGGGGTGTCAATGTAATTTACCCTCTTTTTTTACTAAATTAGAAAACTAAATTAATTTGAAATTATATATTTTATAAATAATTCTATTTAGTAACGATTAATTTTTTAAGTTGAACTTGTGTTTTTGTGAATAATTTTTGGGCAAATTACATAAATAGTCCTTGTAGTTTACCCCGTGTGTCATTTTGGTTCTTGTCATTTCAATTTGCCTGATTTTGCTCCTAAATTTAACGAGGTGTGTCAAATTCGTCCAATAATTGACGTCTGCTTGAAATTATGAATGGAAAGTCATCATGTACCTCTCACATGCTCCCTCTAACAATTACTAGGGGTACACTCGTCTTTTCACTTCAAACCCCAACTTACCTTCAAACCCTAGGTGTATATTGGGGGTGTTTGGGAAGAAAAAAATAGCCTAATTTAGGCTAAAATTTACAAAAAGACAAAATAGGCTAAAATAACTAATAAGACAAAATATCATATCAAACCCATAATCATTTCACTTTTTCTCTCACAAACATCACATCCAACCATAAAAAAATCCAATCATCTTCCCAAACACAAAAATTTTAACCTACTAAAATAACCAAAAACTAAAATAACCTACTAAAATAGCAACTTCCCAAACGAAGCAATTGATAGTCCATACCACAAAATCTCCACCTTCACAATCTAAGCAACACAAAAATGGCGTTCCTTCTCACATCTCCTCCTTCACCTCCCTCTCTTGTCCCCAAAAACCCTAACCCTACTCTCCTCCTCCGCCCCACCAATCCCCATTCTCTCTCTTTCTCTCTCCTCCCCAAAACCACAACCACAGCCTGCTTCTCCTCCCCCGACCCTCTCTCCGGCGAACCCCTCATCTACAACTTCTCCGTCGACGAGTGAGGCGATTCCAGAAGTTGTCCAACTCCGATCCGCCCCTAAAATGAAGACGAGTGAGGCAAAGCTGCTATTGGGGCTCAAGTCGAAGTCGTGGACAAGTGGGAGAGAGTCAAGCCTGACGCCGAGCCGCTGAAGAAGGAAGTTGTCGGAGTCTGATCCGCCGAAGATGCAGATGAATGGGGAAGTGAAGAACATTATGTTTATCTCTAGTAATGATAACGGTAGTGTTGGAGAAGAAGCTAAAGTGATTGATGATGATGATGATGATGATAAGCTAATGGAGCTGAAGAGGTGCTTGGTGGATAGTGTTTATGGGACTAATTTAGGGTTTCGGGCATCGGTGGAGGTTAGGGTGGAGGTTTTGAAGCTGATCAATCAATTGGAGGCAACGAATCCGACTTCGGTGCCGACAGAGGCTACTGATGTTCCTGATGAGAACTGGGTTTTGGTGTAATCTATTCTTTTAAATTTGGACTGTATGTAGACTATGTATGTGTGTGTAAGTATAGATATGAGCAATGGATTGATTGATTTTGTATGTGGCTAGGCAGTAGAGAAATTGTAAACATTGATGTTCTTGATGAGAACTGGGTTTTGGTGTAATCTATTCTTTTAAATTTGGACTGTATGTGTGTGTTAGTATAGATATGAGCCATGGATTGATTGATTTTGTATGTGGCTAGGTAGTAGAAAAAGTGTGAGCATTGATTGTAACTAATATCTCAATTAATTGATGTAGGGTTTAAAGTGAAAAGACGAAGATGCCCCTAAGTAATTGTTTGAGGAAGCACGTGAGAGGTGCATGATGACTTTCCATCCATAATTTCAGGTGCATGATGACTTTCCATCCATAATTTCAAACGGGCATCAATTATTAGACGAATTTGACACATCTCGTTAAATTCAGGAGTAAAATTGAGCAAATTGAAATGATAAGGACCAAAATGACACACGGAATAAACTACAAGGATTATTTATGTAATTTGTTCATAATTTTTTATGCATTCAATAATTGTACTAATATTGAAATTTTTTGACATGACTTGTTAATATAACACAAATCAGATACAAATAAAAAAATGATACGACACAATAATATAACATAATAAAAGGATTAAATTAAAATTAAAACAATTTTAACACGATGACATCCACCCTTATGTGCACAATACTCTAACAATATTATTCACATTTCAATATAAAAGACTCGTGGTCCAATTGTAGCACTTACTTTTTGGTATTATGAATGGTTAATTTTTTTAAAACTAATCAAGTAAATTACTTCTATAAAAAGTTAATTTGATTGGATATCATAATCATATAATTAGATTATATTTACCTTTAAAAGAATAGACAGTTTTTTTTTTATTAAATGACACTTGTCTTTAGTTTTTTAAGAGAAATATGAAATAATTATGTGGACTATTTATATCTAATTAACCTAATTTTTTGTGCATGAATAATTTAGTTAAAGTATGAAAAAAAAAATATTGAATCAACGAAAGGATCCTATAGTCCAATACGACTAGAGAGAAATCTAATTTATATCTATATTTTGTAGATTTCTTGGTCCATTGAAGACCCAACAGAGTGTTCTCACAAAACACTTCCATAATTCAATTATTGAAAAAAAGTAAAAATAAAATTGTAGGATGATGCTGCGGAATCCCTAATATATGTTGACTTCTCATAGGAGTTCCTTTTCTTTCCATCCAAACTAATTGAACTTTCAACAAAATGAAAACACAGATTGTTGTTGATCCCATAAGCATAGCTGTATTAATTTATGATATTTTTTTACAAAAGAATGAACGATAAATATTATTTAAAAACTAAATAATTTTTTAGAATACAAATGATAAAATAATGTAATTATAGTTAGCAAATTGGTCTATTTTTTTATATAAATAATTTACACGTTGTGATTTGAAAAAATAAACGATTTATATTATTAAATTAGGACCTGTAGTGAGCTCATAGACTCAAACAAATAGTATGCTCCCTATTAAAATTATGCTATAATAAATATATTAAATATGAAAAGGCCTAAAAAGTCAATACATGTTCTTTCAGGGATACAAATTCTCATGGCCTGTTTATCTTTCACTAAACATAATTGTCTGAAAGTAATTTGCCCAACATAATTCTTATGGCCTCATTTCACAATGAAAATAACCCCCTAAATCATGTCCTCAAGTTTTCTCCACGTCACGATTTAGTAAATTAATTAAGTTTTAATTTGAGAAAAGCAACAATACATTGAGCAACATTTATTTGAAAAGACAACATCAATGGCATCATAATTTGTTTATCAATTAACAAATTATATATATATATATATATATGTCTGACATCATTATTATTATTTTTTTTTTTTTTGGTAATCAAACTGAAAAATATTTTTTTTTAATTGAACTGAGGTTGATCAACCCTCAGCCCACCCCAATTGATAGGCCTCAGTGGGCTATTGACTAATTTAACATTATAGGCAAGTTTGGCAAATTTAATGAAGGTCATTGAATCATTTATTTCCGAGTAATGTTAGAGATTTTAAAATTTTTATTAAAATCTTTATTAAATGTTTTATAGGGGTGTAGGACTTATTTGGTGTCACTCATGTAACACATTTAGTAGAAATTTTGATAGAACTTTTGTATAAGGCTCACACTCATATAAGACATTTAGTAAAAATTTTAATAGAATTTTTAGAATTTATAACATTTTTGTTTATTCAAAAACAAAACAACCAAACTAATTACATATCTATATAATAAGATAAGAGGGTTTTTGAAAATATATAAATGTATGAGAGATACATTTTGAATTAAGGGCTGAGATGATTTGTTTTTATTTTTTAAAGGCTGAGATCCTTTGTGACATTTTCGCATTCCCGCCCAAAACAATCCCTCTCTCGCTCTCTCTGCAGCGTCCCACCCACCCACGACAAACCCAAACATTACTTGCACTTCTCTCTCTCTCTCTCCAACTTCTCAGATCTCTCTCTCTTCCTCTCTCTTCCCCTCCTCTTCCTCTCTGCAGCGTCCCACCCACCCACGACAAGCCCTAATTTTGGGTTTGCTTTGATCTAATTTTATGCAGATAAATCGGCGATAAAGACGACTGATGAAGAGTGGTTCTTTTTCTGTCCTAAAGATCGCAAGTATCAGAATGGGCAGCGATTGAACAGAGCGACTCTGGCTGGGTCCTGGAAGGCCACGGATAAGGATAGGTCTATCATGTCTCTGAGGGGAACCACTGTGATTGGCATGAAGAAGACTTTGGTTTTCTCTCAGATCTTCTCTCTCCTCCGATCTCCACCGACAGTAACTCCTTCTGCCTCTCGAACTCAGCTTGCAAGGTAAGATTTCTGCCTCTCCCCTTCTCTCTCTGTTCCCCTTCTCTCTCTGTCGGGCTGTGTCTGCCTCTCCAGTCCTCTGCATCTCTACCGCTTAATTCTAGGGATAATGAGTGAATGTTTAGTGAAGCACTGATTTGGAAGAGCAACACATCAGCAATTAGCATCAGCCTTGACACACAGAAACACGCACAAAACCCCCATATGTCAGTTATTTAGTATATTTAAATTATCTTATGCTTAAACATCTTTAGGTTTTATTATGTAATGGTAAAACTTTAAAACTATTTATCTAAATGAGTGTTGCTATTTATCACCTTCTCTGACTCTGGAGAACTGCACTGCACCTGTTCGATTTTTGAGTTGATTTTCGTAGAGGCTGGCTTGGGTTGCTTTAGTTTGGTCAAACAAAGTTTGATGTTAACTGTAATTTCAATCTATGAACGAACAATTTTCCCAAATTTTTTGAAATGATGTGGCAGTAAATTTTTTTGAAATTTAGAATCATCTTGGTGGGGTTTTTTTTTTTTTTTGATAATTTGAGAATTCAACTATATCGTTCTATATGTATTTTTTTTATTTGTATATCATTACTCAATTTAAAAATGAAGTTGTAAGGATTGGAGTTAATTGTTAGGGACTTTGAAAGGAGATAACTGCTTTGGTGTCTTGAAGATTTTGGAATGTAGTCGAGATAGATCAAGTGGAGGAACTGAGTTCTTGGAATCAGTGGTGAACATCAATCAGATTGGGATTACACTACATAATAAGAAATATACATGTTACTTTAAGCCTAAACAGAGCCAGACTAGCATCAACCTAATTTAGTCATCCAAAATTTAGCAGAAAAGAATTATTAAATCCAAGTCCACCCGCTTAATATATATTAACTATTATCGTCAACCCACTAATTTAGTCACACTTTGAATAGATATTTATATTTGAGCCTAAAAAAATTATTATGTTTATTCTTTTATTTTCTAAACAAATAGAGTCATACATCAGAGAAAAAGAGATTAAACACAGAATAATTTATTGTATTAATAATTGTTTGGTCTTGAAATATTTGGTTTTTGTTAGGTTTTGCATTTATTAGAGGAAGAGGAGTCGTTGGTTTGCTATGAACTTGAGGACACAATGTTGGACATTCAACTGATGTTTTTGAAGGGAATCCTGATGAAGTGGTTGATAATTACATTGGTAGAAGAGATGGGAGCAACAGAGAACCAGGTGTGAGAGAGTAATACATCAGCAAGTGAACATGAAATTAAATGCTTAGACCAAGATGAATCTTTTAGGTGTTGCAATAGACAATGAAGTCATGGAAATAAGGGATTCTTCCAACAGTTTATTTTAGGGTTTTGTTTACGGGTCATTTGTAATTATAAACCAATCATATCACTTACATATCATTCAGTATAGAAAATAAGTCCACAAAATAAACTTATATATATCATTAAAAGAAAAATAAGTTTATATATCATTTTTCATAATAGAAAGGCATGTCACTAAAAAAAATGTAGGAACAAAAGGAACACTTGAATACTTTTGTAGTTGTAGGGACACAAGACTAGCGTGGTGTTGCCCACCCACTGATAATTTCTAATTGGTTAGGTCAATTTTGATTTCAGGAGGAAGAGTCATCATCAGGCAAGGGTTTTGTCTTGCTCCAGACAAGCACAACAAGGTAGATAGGTTGGATGGTTTAAGGATTACTTGCAAGACAACAACAATATGTTTCTAATTTCATAACTAGGAAAATCATAACTTGCTAGGAAAATCATAACTTGCAACAGAGTAAAGATTCTTGAATCCTCTGTGCTAGCTGGAGAGGATGAATTTTAGCGGCCTGATCATTTGAAGGAATAAATTCATGGATTGCAAAAAAGAATTTTTTTTCCGTCATGTTGATGCAGAAGAGAGGAGACAGTACTTTCTTATGTGGTGAACTCAATTTTTTTTTTGCTATTTCTTTGATGCTGCGTATTTTTTTAGCTAATGTGACAGATTTTGAATTGCATTGGTTCTGACTTTGGGGTTGAGCATGTCTAATTTAAATCTTGATTCTTCATGCGTAGATTTTGTGGTGTGAACATTATTTTTTTGGCAGAGATGTGGAGTCCTTCATATTGGTTTGGTTTGTAAACTGTGTTCACATACTAATTTTTGGTTTGGAATTGTTTTGCTTCCGCTACTATGAAACATTATTTGGCCATTTTCGCCTTATCTTCTACACTTAAATTAGGGCTTTCTTTTTCTTTGAGAGATTTCTTTTTCTTCTTTTTCTTTTTTCCTAGAAAGATTTCTTTTCTTCTTTTTCTTTTTTCCTTCAATTTGTGTAGTGGATTACAAATATTTACTTTTAGATTTGTGGATTATGCTGATTAAGTTATACAACTATTTCTCTTTTGATCAACAAAACATGCTGATGTACACAGATTTCTCCACCATGACCACAGTAGCAGATTTGCCTCTTCCTTTTCGCAGACACCCACACTTCTCACAACCATCTCTGCTCCTCCCTCCTTAACGACCCTTTGTTGACATCTTGATCGCAACAATTGTAGCAACCCCACTCCCCATCTCAACCATCGCACAGCTACCATCTTAGCCTCATGCAACATTGCGAAGGGTAAGCACATTTATTTATATACATGCTTCAGTTTGATCAAGATTTTTAACTGCATTCGCATGATTTTACTTAATCTAACTATTGTTCTCATATAGCAGAAAGCCCTAAATTAGTTGGAGTGAGCTGAATCTGCATATTATCTAGATGTAACAAAATCAAATACTGGAAGGGACATACAAAAAGCCTGTACGAAAAACATGTATAATAATCGTTTCATTGTCTCTTCAATATGGCTCATATGATTGTACCGTTGGATTTCAGATTGTCCATCACTCTCTTTCTGCAATTGCAGTGGCATATGCTATGTTTACTGGGGAAGGGCAGCTTTACACGTTCATGGTTCTGATATCCGAGATTACAACTCCAGAGATCAATATGAGATGGTATGTTTTAATAAGGGAGGCTCTGATAATGATACGAGTCTTGGAAGCATTTGACTTTGACATATCTTACTTGGTCTCATGCAAGTATCTTGATACTGCCGGTTTAAAGAGGTCAAGTGCATATCTCATAAATGGCGTGGTTATATTTTTTGCTTGGCTGGTGAGTTAAAATCCATTTATAATTTTATTTCAGATGGACAACCTAATTTAGTAACTGGAAGTTCTCTTCTTTTTTTTTTTTCTTTTTTTTTTTTGATTTGAACTATAACTGGAAGTTCTCTGTCCAAGAAATATGAGCTATTTTAGATGATCAAATTGGTGGCCGTGCACTCAATGACATGCCCGTGTAATAGAAGATAACCTTGCCATTCATGCTGGACACCAAACAGATTAAAGGGAAGCTGATTTTATTGCAGCCACACGGATGGGCCTATATATCCCAATCCTAAACATATCAGTTTTTATTTTTATTTATTTTTTTAATTTTTATGATAAGTAGCATATCTATTTTGTTTTCTGCTTGATTTATTAAGTAATTCCTTAGACATGTTTGCTATTATGGAATGCAGGTTGCAAGAATTTTGTTGTTCGCTTACATGATTTGTCATGTGTACTTGCACTATGATCAGGTAATTCTACCTCCTGACTTACTGGTTTATTAGGGCATGAATCATGTGAACTAACAATTTCTACTGTTAGTTGGTGATAGTCTATATTTAGTCGGTAAAAAAATTTAGTCGCTAAATATTAATAAGTAATAGGAGACTAAAAACCTGTTAGTCGGGGATAGTCTATATTTTAGGCTACGAAAAATTTAATTTGATCGTTGTATACAATTATTTGCCGACAAAATTTAGTTTATAATTTAGTCTATATTTTAGTTTAGTTTAGCTGACAAAATTTAATTTAATTTAGTTTATTTGTCGTTAACAAAATTTAGTTTAGTTGTCAAAGACCATGCATATTTTTTGGGTTACTCTTTGCTGACCAAAGAATTTCGTTGCCAAATATAAGCTTTTCGTGACTAAAAAAATGTCTACCTCGCTTCCTCTTCCAACACCAACACATCTCCACCACTGCCGCGGCCGCCGCAACAACCACCACCCACATTATCAACCTCTCTAGAATAGATGTGTGTGTTATATTTTCTGTAGTCAATTTCTTAGTCTCTACCATTTCTATATCCAAAAACTAATCTCTTTTTTTGTTTCTCTAAAAAATAAAAAATTAAATGATGAGCTTATCTGAGATTCTACTACTCTCTCTCTTACCCAATTTGAAAACAACCTCTCCAGAACATAATGATTATGTAGTTTTATCTGTTTGGTATGTTTCTATTTGGTATTTTTCCACTTTTTTTTTTTTGTTTCTCCTGTTCAATTTTTTTTTTTTTTTTGGCCCAAGTGTGATATATCTTAAGGCACAGGTTATATTCTAATTCTAACGATAGTCAAATTTTTGTTTGGCCCAAGAGTGATATATCTTCAAGTTTGTTGGTGGAATTGAGGTCTTGATCATCATTTCTGTTGGTGGAATTAATCTTGCAATTTATGTGTTAAGCTTTATTAATCTAGGTTTGAATTGTGATAAAATTACCGGGTTTTGTTTGTGCATATCAGCTCCAATTTTGTCATTTCTGTTGCATTTGTGTTTTTGTTCATAAAAATTAATTCAAAAACTTGGCAGAAAGTTTGTAATCTCTAGGTTTGTGTTTATTTGTGTCTGAGAATATGTATTTTATCTTTCAAGTTCTATTTTTTCCTTTTTTGATAAATTTCTTGACCCACGACAATGGTGGAAACAGCGTAGAGAATACCCTAAAAGTTCCATGGTCATCTTCTCAATTTATTCATCAGATCCAAAGCTCACAGACCCGCGGAACTAAAGAAGGGTTGGATTCTGCGAATGTATTCTCAATTTATTTAATTTTTTATTTTTACATAGCCGTATTGTTTTTTTTTTTTTTTTTGGACAGAGGATATTCACTCCCTTCAGCTACATTGCTGGATGGATGTTGTGGTCCTTGCTTTATTGTTCCAGTCCCTTGATCCAATTTCATGGTGTGTTTATCTGAGCAAACCAAATGGATAGTTTTATTTGAATTTTTTATCAGTTGTTCATAGCATTTTAGTGCACAACATTAACTCATTAATATTCTTTAATATGATGCTTGGGTTCTATTGGGAATTAAATTGTTCAATCTATTTTTAGTTTACAATTATTTTTTTAAAAAAATTAATATTATCATCTATAACTTAAGGAAACAGAGAGTCTTCGTTTGAGAAGAGAGAGGAACCGGGGGGATATCAGTCGGTGAGAGAGAGAGAGACAGTTGAGAAGATTAATGTTTTACAGTCTTTGGGGGAGAGAGACTGAGGTAATAGAGAAGAGGAGAGACAGTGGGTGAGAAAATTGAGAGATTGCAATTTGGGAGAAGTGCAATTTATCTTGGGAAGATTTTTTTTATTAAAAATATAAAAAATGCTACATATTCTTAAAAAAATACAACTTTATAACTCATTCATCTGTGATTGGTCCAGAAAGGAAATAAAAACAATAAAAATATATGATTGGTTTACATCATTTTGGGAGTCATGGAGGTTCTTAATTTTGGGGGTTCCTGAAATTTATTTGGGTTACTAATAAATTGGTGTTTCATTTGAGTTTCATGTCTTCATTTAGAAAATTTTCTCCTTCCGGTGAATTCATTACCTACTCTTTGAAAAGAAAAGAAAAAAAAACAAAAAACAATAAATTTGAATGCATTCTTCTCTAATTTTGATTTATATTTTAATCTCATCATTAATTGTATCGTGCCTTCAGGCACGGGCATACGCTAGTATTATGATATCTTAGAACTCCACTACGATTTTCCCTGTAGCATGACCATCCATGATCTTAGCCCAAGCTTCTTCAGCCTTACTCACAGGATACTTTTAGGCCAAGTTTGGCATCTACTAAATAATACAAAAAGTCAAAAAGTCACTATCATATTTAAGTCACATCATCTTATTTAAATCACATCACCTCTCTAACACATCACATCAAACCCAACCCAAACCCAACCCATATAAGCCAATAAGTCAAAAAGTGCACTTTTTTAGAACATCCCAAACCAACCCTTAGTCTATCACTGTCTTAAGCTTCCCTTCCTTCACCAACTTCACAACATACTCAAGGTTCTCAACTGCGGGTACGCAATTCTTGTTTCACGAGCTGCAGGTTATATGTAGTATTTTTTTTTTATTTTTTTTTTTCTAAATGTAAATTCTCAAAGCTCAAAAACAAAATTTAGGAGTTAGTTGATTCAAAAGTTGAACTACGACAAATATTTTAAAAAGATATAAGGGTGATGACGATCCCTATCAAATTGGAAATTGGAGTACTAAGGATTGGTTTGGAATGCTCTAAAAAAATGTACTTTTTGACTTATTGGCTTATATAGGTTGGGTTGGGGTTGAGTTTGATGTGATGTGTTAGCGAGGTGATGTGATTTAAATAAGATGATGTGACTTAAATAGGATAGTGACTTTTTGACTTTTTGTATTATTTAATTTATGCCAAACCAACCCTAAAATTTATCTGCCAAGAGATGTTCCTCCGAGAAAGGAGGGAAGGCAGACATTTTCAAAATAGAACGCATGGTCTCTATTTAATCGAATAGATCATTAGTCATCCTCTAGTTGAACCTAAAATCTACTACACAATCTTAGCCCAGTGATCTTGAACCCATAAGTTGCAACACAATCACTAGGTTGATTTTTAAGAATAGTCCAGTAGATTAATATTATAAAAAATTTAATTGATCGAATTTTAATAATTACTTAATTAAGGAATACAAAAAAATATTTATCTTGAAAAAATAGAGTCATCTAATTATAATACTAAATAAATGAATATTTTGAATATGGATCCTCCTACCCATAGCACAATAAGTGAACAGGAGGAGTGTTTAAGTCAATATTTATACTTCTGTATCTTTATTATTATATAAAATAAAATATTAGGACTTCTTAGGAATTAAAAGTTACAATATATTCTTTTTATTTTTATTTTTTAAAATTTTACAACACTCAATATACACACATCATTTTGTGATCAGATTGAAATTCAATTTATATAAGTGAAATTTAAATTCCCACCATTATTGCCAAGAATAGATAGATGGAGCAACACAAAAAGTTAGCAGAAAGCACACACCATCAAATATCTTAACTAACTTAATGCAGTACACAACACATTCATTCATGTATAAAACATAGATCACATTCATACCCTCTTCTATAATGACATAAACAAAAACAAAACAACCAAACTAATTGCATATATTATATCTTAGAACTCCACTATGATTTTCCCTGTAGCATGACCATCCATGATCTTAACCCAAGCTTCTTCAGCCTTACTCACAGGATACTTTGAGTCTATCACTGTCTTAAGCTTCCCTTCCTTCACCAACTTCACAACATACTCAAGGTTCTCAACTGTGGGTACGCAATACATTGGCACAAGCTGCTTCTTAGAGAACGTGAGTTTCTGCATTTCAAAGTTCATCATGGCATTCGGACTGGGAGTCAAATCGATTACCATCCCGTTTTCGCTCAGACAAGGCTCGAAAGTCGACCAAGGAAAGCCCGTGGCACAGTGGACGACAACGTCATATTTCTTGTCCGATGGGCTCTTCAGAGCTTGTCCCTCGGCTGTTTTGTAGTCAATAATCTCGTCGGCACCTAAGCTCTTCACGAAATTGAGGTTGCGAGCTCCACAAGTGGCCGTCACGTGCGTATTTCCAAGCTTTGCAAGTTGAACTGCGTAGTGTCCGACACCGCCAGATGCAGCCGTGATCAGAATATTTTTTTTGGGGCCAGTTCCGTCGAGCTTGACCCCTGCCGGTTGGGTAAGGGCCTGGTGAGCTGTAAGAGCAGCGATAGGTAAGCCCGCGGCTTCTGCTGCTGATACCTCAGGTGGCCTTGGAACTGTCATTGTCTCACTAGCCACAGCAAACTCAGCTAGTCCACCTCCACTCTGTGAATAGTTCCATGAACAATCAGAAACAAAAATGCTGGGAATTAACCCCTTAAACCCTAAGGGATATTTTCATATCAAATCTTAGTTTTCTCTCTTCAGTATATACAGGAGACCAAGAGGAAGACAATGTCAAAATAATGAAGGAAAACAACCTAAAAAATAGGATCAATTAAATGGAAATATCGCTTTAAGGCAATAAACTTCAAAGCTTTACTTTACACTATATTTGGATTAAGTGATTTGGAGACAAAGAAAATAAATAGAGAGATATGTATCTCTTTTACTTGTCTAGATAACTTAATTGGAGAGAAATTGAAAAAAATATAAAGAAATTGAGAGAAACTCATTTCTTTTATAATCTTCATTTTCAATCATCCCAAAAGTAGAGAGATTGAGAGAGAAAAGAAACCAACAGATTCTTATATTTTCATAATACAATTTTGTTCCTGTAAAAATAAAAGAAATAAAATGATTGAAATTATAAATAAGTTATTTTGGTAATATAACATAAAGTAATTTCTTTTCTTTTCTTTTCTTTTCTCTTAATGAAATCTAATCAAACAAAAAGAAAAAAAATAATAATCATTTCTTTTTTTTTATTTCTTACTTATTCAAACAAGAATGAGAGAAATCACAATTATTTCTTTTATTTTCTTTTCTGTTCTTTTCTCTTATAACTTAAATAATTCTTTCTTTTCTTTTCTCTCATAGATTCCCAAAAATAGTATTAACGCAACCAACTTCAAAACCGTAAATTTAGACCCCTTAACTACAAAATGACTCCCTTTTGGAGGGGTAAAAGTAACAGAATTTTATGATTATATACCGTGTTGAAGTTAAGAGAACCTAAAGACTTTGGGCCCGTTTAGGTCGTTGAAGGTTTGCTATCCATATTATGGCCTCATCTGGAAAGTTGCCTATTTCAGTAAATCATTGTAGTTTTTAATTATTTTAGTAGGCTAAAATTTTTATATTTGGAAAGGTGATTAGATTTTTTGTAATTGGAATGTGATATTTGTGAAATAAAAAGTGAAATAATTATAAGTTTAATGTGACGTTTTGTCTTATTGTTTATTTTAGCCTATTTTATCTTTTTATGAATTTTAATCTAAAAAAATCAAAAATTCACTTCCCAAACAAGGCCATACCATATGGAAAATGTTTCTAAAATGTCCTTCAATTGAGTATAATTTCCTTCTGGAAGGCATACAGTGTTTTCAGAGGCAAAAAAGCAAGGCAGGGAACCCTATGCCCAACAAGGGACAGAATCTAGACAATCAAGAAACAAGAGAAATTTTATAATCAAGTTACCACATGGTTAAAGCATAAAGATGGTGAGAAAAATAAAAAGAAACTATTAAGAACCCGAGGCTCATAAGCCAATTGCCCAATAAGACTCGGGCCTTGTTTTTGGGTAAGTACATGATATTAAAGTTCAAAGCTTCAAGGCAAACTGCCTCAACCTAGGTGGGCCTCAAAAATGACTTATGAGATGACGATAGTATTTATTTAGAATAATACTATATATATATCAATTGATATATTAATTAGTGTATTAACGGATGATATAATATAATTTTAAAAGTTTTAACTATTTATAATTTGTATAATCGGTGGGATTATAATTTTAAAGTGATACAATCATAATATATGTTAATATACTAATTGCTATACAAATTGGTGTGTAACACCACTGATTTATTTAATGGTGACATGATCTCCTCGTGAAACAAGTTGTGATCCTCCAAAGCTTTTTAACTACAAGTTTGACTATGCGGCTTTAGCCAACTGTGAAGAGACACATAATAAATACTACATAAAAAGGTGAGCACAACATGGTATAAATGACACTTACAGTAAAACACTTACAGTAAAACCAAGATAGGATACAACTTTGTCACCAACTTTAAATTTTGTGACTCCAGTCCCAACCTCCACTACTTCTCCTGCTATATCAGATGCTGCACCAACCATAAAAGGGGGAAAAATTCAGCCTAGAAAGTAATCTTGAATTCTTCAAAGTTTTACATTATAAATACCTTAGGCTATAAATAATATATTGGCACGATACTTGAGGTGTTAAGTTACATAAAATGCAAGAAAAAGACACATAGCAGTCAAGTAAACACTGTTAACTCAGGGAAAAAGGAAGTTTTCAAATCCATATAGAATTAAATGGATCATGAATCATTCACAAATGACATGGGTATTAAACAAAAGAGACCTTTCAGATTATTTGTGAACTACTGAATTTGTAACAATTCTAGAAATTTTTGTTATTTCATTCCAGTTACAAACTCCATTGGTTTTCCTTATTCATTTTTTTTCCAGAAATTTCCCTCGATTGTGGTGATGCCAAGAGGACAAGCATGTGGTGAATCAAATAAAATCATGTGGTACACGTACATATTCTGAGGAAAATATCTGTTATAATAGTTTAATAGAGCTGGCTCGAATGTTAGCCTGAAAATACTGCGAAGATCAATTTAAACTCACCTCCCTACTTAGAACATACTTTATGTCAATTTAATTTACCTAAACTTAACAATCAAGGGCATACAAATGTTTCTCTACCAATGGTTGCTCATATTATATAAAAGTTCTTATTCATAAGAGCTAAGTTTGTATAAAATATTGCTGGGCCATTCTAGTTTAAAGACATATTCAAATAACATCATGCCACATCCAGGTTCCGTCAGTGAGGTCACAATGAAGAAATCAGATTCTCCATGAAAAACATGCCCTTACATTGATCATATTAGCTAAGAATTAATGCCACAATGAGGGTCTATTTGAGGGGAAAAAAGCATTCTAAAGAATTCTAAAAACACAGAAACAAATTCTTTGATCTGCAAGAGTGAAGGACAAAAAGCCTCAGATACAATAAAATAAACAGATATCCAGCATTAAAATTGAGGCAAGACATAGTTCAGCTAGGAAAACAAAAGATGGGTACAGAAACATACAAGGTCATAAAAGAAAAGAACTCTAACCAATAATTGAGGTGTAGATTTAGACTAGACATCAATGAAGTTACCAGGTATGAAAGGAAGTTTGCGAGGAATTAAATTAGGAGGCATGAGGCCTTCTTGAATTTTCCAATCAACTGGATTTAAGCTTGCTGCTTCCAGTTTTAGCAAAATCTCACCCTTTTTCAGAGCAGGAACAGGAATTTCGACATGCTGCAAGATGCATCGAACGCAACTTAAAACCAATTGAAATGGTGTAATATCAATTTTAGCAAAAATCCCAATATCCACATATGTTCACATTTATTCAACCAAATTGTTCCGTTGAAGTTTATAAAACACTAATTCACAGATGATAGAACATCAGTGTATTGATTTCATATTGTATTTATGTCTTCAGTGAAAATAAACCCCACAGGTGGCAGTCAAAAGAACAGAGAGAGAGAGAGAGAGAGAATATATACATATATATGTACAATTATAAAAGTCAGGTTTGTTTGATTTGATTTTCAGTTTGATTATTTATTTATTTTTTATTTTTTTTTGGGTAAAATTAATAAAAACTAATTTGACAAAAATAATGATAAAAAAAATATTTTTCCTCCCAAAAAATATAAGACCTTTGAATGTTTTTGATTTTATTTCATCACATTAGATTTTAGTTTTTTTAAAAAAAAAAAATTCAGAAAAGTAATCCTGAAAAAGAAACCAAATCAAGGGCATATAAAAAAACAAAAATAAAAACTCCTTGTAATGAAATTTGTTCCCTTGGAGCCTCCCATCGCCTTTTTTTTAATCAAATTTGAGTAAGGATTTGAGTTAAAACTTAATCTGATACAAAATAGTTCAACGTTAGATTTTTAATTTTCATCAAATAATACGTTGACTGGCTAGTGTAAAATTTTCATCAAATTCATTCCAAAACCGGTTGTTCGGGAGGATATCCGGACAAATGTCCGGTCCAACGATCACCTACAAAATAGATGAAAAACTAAACACGCCCTTGATTTGATGAAAAAGGTACCGCGTTATCAAACTAATGAAAAAAGATGAAACAACATTTTCATTAATTTTTCATCAAATTTAAATTTAATAAAAGATCTCGTAAAATTAGAGATGGTCTTATATAGAACACAAATGACAGATTACAGTCAATTGTATATAGCCCACCTCATTCGAAAGTTGTTGAATTGAATAATTACATGAAAAAAATACTAAAAACTCAAATTAAAGGCAAAAAGAGTCAAAACAAAATTATACATTATTCTCGGATACACGAATCTATACTCTTAACTAATCATAATTTGCAAATATAATATCTCACTTACTCACGATACTATAAAAATAACACGCGCCTATATTATTATGAGATTTCTAAATAATTATCCCTCAAAACAAAACAAAAAGGAAATGAAAAGAAAAGAAAGCAAACAAAACATAAGTAGTTACCTTCAAACCAGCAACTCCTCCCCCATAAGAGTCATACTGGACCGCATTCATGAGCGTCCTTGCCATTTTTATTGACAAATCACAAATTCTGAAGATTTCTTCAGAGAGAGCAAACTTATACCACTCTAGAGGGAGAGAGAGAGAGAGAGAGAGAGAGAGAGAGAAGGTCAACAAAGACTAAAAATCAAGCAGCGGATATGTGATGTGAGTACAAAGCAGGGGCAGGGTCTTAGATATTTATAAGTAGTTTGGGGAATTTTAGTTGGGTGTTATTTGGGGTAATTTTATTTTTTTTAGATAGACAAATAATAAGTATATTTATTTGAAAAGTATATTTATTTTGGTCATATAAGATTTTTATATTTTATATATATTTTTATAAAAATCTTAAAAATATACTTCTTTCATTCTGAAATATTAGTTTCTTATTTATTTTTCGTTATTCTGAAATATTAGTCAATTTTTAAAAATCAAGAATTAAAATAATATAAATTTTTTATTTTGTCATTCTTTTAAATTCATTAATAACACAAGAAATACAATTATGACAATTGATATTTCTTAAAAAATGTACTATCAAATGATAGTTTTGAAAATTTAATTTTTTTAAGTGTAATAATTGTACTATTAAAAAAAATTAATTTTTTTAAAAAAGATTAACATTTTGAGACTGAGGAAGTACTAAAATAAGCAAATCTAAACAATCGACAATTGTTTGGGCTCGAATTCTTGTTTGGTTCATCGTGTTCTATTTTGACTCAGCTTCTTGTTGTGATATGTAGAGGAAGTTTATTTTGGGTTTCATTTAAAATAAATTATTTTAGTAACTTTTTAGTTTTATATAAAAATATATATATAAAAATAACAACCGTGCTGGGGCGCCCTAGTGGGAGGTAACCCCAGCAACCCCAGCTCCACATGGGGGGCAACAAGTGGAAGGCAAAAAAAAAAAAAAAAAATATGGACCAATCAAAAACAGTGGGGGTGGTGGGGGTCATCCCCACTAGGGGTCTAAGGCATTAGTCTAAAAAATGTGATAATTTACGTGTAAGTACAAATACTGCCAAACACCAAATGGTAAAACCATCTAATGGTATTGACACATACGGACGGCGGAATCTTTTTCTTGCAATCCAATCATGGCACGTAGTACTTCTTACCGAGATGTGTCTAGTGCGGCATCATAATCTTCCTCTAGGACTGCGCTGCTTGCCCGGCCTTGACAAATAAACCTGAATGTCAGCCCAATCGAGCTGGCCAATTCGCAAAGAGCTACCGCTCGGCTGAACATGGTCCATCATGGACAAATTCCGTCTAACTCTTGGTGAGATTCTGTAGACACCCCATTTTTGACCGTCCTCAAGACTTGGACGTCACCGTTTGAATACTTGGTGATTATCCTTGTTTGTGTTCGTTTGGAGTTCCCGGAGGTCTCGGCTCGCGCGCCCTACCTCAGGATCTCCGAACTCAATCGTTTAGTGTCTGGTTTTGCACCAAACACTTGCGTCTTGCCTTTGAGAGGCAGGGTAGGGCTTGTGGACCATCCCCACACCCCACCGGCAGTGGCTAGAGGCCACCAGCTGGTTTTTTGCTGCTATCGGCACTTTTGTTTGCCGGTCGGCATATTTTATTGCCGGTCGGCATAGTTTGTTGCCGGTCGGCACTGTTTTTTGCCGAAATGGCATTTTTGGGCAGCCGACCACTGTTCATCCACTTTATGGAGATATTTTGTGCCAACTGTGATAGCTGGCACCAACTCTTCCCTCCTCCATACACGTGTATGGAGGGATCTCCCTCTAAGCAAGCTTGTTGTATAAGCTTTGCAAGAGGGAGTCTTATAAGAGGAGGGCCTTCCTCTTTGATCTAGGTTAGACTCTTGCAACCAAAAACCAGACCTTGGAGATATAGATACATATTATCTCTATACCTCCCTCTCTCTCCTCCTTTGTGTGTGTTTCTTAGCTCAAAAGGTGTTTTTTACCTTACTTTTGCACCATTACACACACCATCACACCTTACTCCGAGATTGAGGGACTTGGGGGCTTGTTTCTTGAGTTTTTGGACTGATTTTGATCAAAAGAAGGAGGCTAGACTATTTGTTCTTCAAAGGTTCTTCAAGGGTGAGCATCTTGATTTATATTCCCCAAACTTGCAATAGTTTTTTACCTATCTTGCTTGCTGTTTTAGCTCTTGTGTATAACATAAAAAAGGGCTTGTATTTTCCTGCTTTAGCACTTTCATTAAGGTCATTTTGTGGTTTGAGTGTAAACTCACCCTTCTAGGCCTTATTTGGTCCATTTTGGTGCCTCTTTCATAAGGTTTTGTTCACTTCAGTGTTTTGGTCCTTTGACCATTGAAAATCAGTGTATTTTCAGTATCAAAAAAGTTGGTTTGAAGTCTTGCATAGGGGAGGGACACCCCTCTCCCTTTATGGTTTTGTTTCATTGAGTTGTGGCCCAAAAGGGTGACATGCATGTGTAGACACCCCATTTTTGACCGACCTTAAGACTCAGACGTCGCCAATTGAGCACTTGGTGATGTTGCATAATGTGCTCGTTCAGAAGTTTCAGAGTCGCGGCCGTAAGCCCTGCCTCCGGACTTCCGAACCCTTTTCTGTGCCTTGTCTCGGTTTGCGAACCAGACTCGGTTTTCTCTGTTTCTTTTCCTGAAGGGAGGGAGAGGTCTCGTAGACCATTTCTCAATGTCTGTAGGCTACATTTGGTGGCCGTAGGCCATTTTGCCCATTTCGGAGTCCGGTTCCCGGTTTTCGGAGCCGTCAGGCCGTGTGCCTCGGTTCGGGACCGCTTGACCATCTCCTATTGCTCTGATTTTTGGCATACATCTTATTTCATCCCTTTTGAGGGACACTGGGGGCTGAGAAACCCACTTCGAGGTCGAATACAATTTTCGGTGCTTAACAGCCCATTTCCGGGACCCCGAACTGCGTGTTTTGGCTCCGGAACATTCGTTTTGCAACGGTTTTCGCTCATTTTTGGCAGGTACCTCTGTTTTATCCCGAGGAAGGTCACTGAAGGGTGGGAGGCCAGCAATTGTTGCAGCAACCAGTTATCTCTCCTCCCGAGCCTCCCGGCGCCCGTTTTTCGCACTTCCGGGCTAATGTTGAATACCTTAGAGCTAGCGTTGCCAACTTTCAACCACATATCTGTGATCTACACATCTGGGAGGCCCCTAAAAGTTCATGGCCGGCCATTTAGGTCACCTGACCCTTTTGACCCCTTTCTTCCGGGCTAATGTTGAACCCCTTGGACCCTTTTTCTTGAACTTTGAACCACATATCTGTGATCTACACATCTGGGAGGCCACTAAAAGTTCATGGCCGGCCAGTAAGTCAACTTGACCCTTTTGACCCCCTCTTTCCGAGCCATTGTTGAACCCCTTGGGCCCACTTTCTTGAAATTTCAATTACATGGTTGTGTTGTACACACATAGGGCTACCTCCCCAATACTTGGCCGGCCAGAAAATCTGGTTGACCCTTTTGACCCCTAGCCGGCCGGCTAGGGGGTGTGGCCGGCCGGCCACCTCCGGCCACCTCCGGCCAAAGTGAGCGGCCGGCCGTGCTCTCCTCACTGTGCCCTTTCCAGCTGTGGGGCAATATCCCCCAGATATTTTCTGTATCCGGGGGATATTTTGGGAGAGAGTTTTCCTCTCCATTTGACCCCCCTTTTACACCCCTTTCTTGACCATATAAACCAGCTGAGGGTCTTCTTCATAGAGGTTAGAAAAATTCATCTCCAAGGCTCAGCCCTAAACTCCATTGTTATAACTCTCAAAACTTCAAAAAACCCTAACTCCTTAACCTTCATTTCTTCTACACCACCAAGCCCTACCACCACTATCTCATTTCCAGCAACAAAGAAGGGTTCTTGAAGGCCAAAGGAGCAGCAAATCCATCCAAGAAGCAACCAAAGTCTAGATCTTCAAGGGTAAGTTACACTTTTACCCTTTTGACCCTTTTTCTTAATCAATATGTAAGCCATGCATGCTTTTTGTGTTGAGCTTCGGCCTTAACTGAAAAGGGCCATATTTTGAGCTCATCTTCACTTCTCATCAAGGGCTCAACCCTGTTTGAGCCCTCCATAATACACTTGCTTCTTTGACCATCTTGTATGTCATAATTTTGCATGCTATTTTTGACCCATGAGTAATTTATTTTCGAGCATGTGGTAAACTGATTTAGGGCTTATTTTGAGCCCCTCTTCAACATTGGAGAAGGGCTCAACATTGTTTGGTGTTTCCATATGTCACTTGTAGTTATATCCCCTATTTGGCCTCATTTTTGCATGAATTAGTAGCCCTCTTTGTTTTTGTTTTTGGACCTTGGTCCGAACTGAAAGTGGTCTTATTTTGGCCTATAATTCATGTTTCATTCACACTTTTTTTCTGTTTGGTGATTATTTTATACACTTCATGTTTTAGCACCTTTTGAGCCTTATTTTGCATCATATTTTTAGCATGTTTGTATACTGATTTTGAGGCTGCCATATACTGTAAATGTTCATATTTTTGGTCCATCTTCAGTGTTGTAGAAGGAAATTTTTCAGTTTGGGTTTAGCTTATACCACTTGCTTCATTACCCCTATCTTGGCCCCTATTCTTGTATGCTATTTTTTCCATACCTATATTTGCTGTTTGGCCATGTTTATAACTGGAAAAGTGCTTATTTTGGGACTGTCTAGCTTCTGTCTTTGCATTGCATGTCCATGTTGTGCATGTTTAGTATGGCTATAGGCCATTTCGGATGCCTAATGTTGCATTTCGGGTCATTTCCTTGCATTTCATGTCATTTCGCTTCATTTCGGGACTGTTTTCCCCCATATTTTGTTGCTGAAATTCCATTAGCATGCTTGCATATCATTTTTGCCATGTTTCATCGCATTTTACCATTGCCTCGGTTTGCGTGCCCGTGTGCACGCATTTCGAGGCACTTCATTTTCTGCCACCGGCATCTTATGTGAGTGTGGCTGAGGCTCACTCATGTTAGTATAAGTCCATTTGTCATTTTCCATGTCATTTGCATTGCGTATGCATTGCCTCGGTTTGCGTGCCCGTGTGCACGCATTTCGAGGCACTTCATTTTCTGCCACCGGCATCTTATGTGAGTGTGGCTGAGGCTCACTCATGTTAGTATAAGTCCATTTGTTATTTTCCATGTCATTTGCATTGCGTATGCATTGCCTCGGTTTGCGTGCCCGTGTGCACGTATTTCGAGGCATTTCATTTTCTGCCACCGGCATCTTATGTGAGTGTGGCTGAGGCTCACTCATGTTAGTATAAGTCCATTTGTCATTTTCCATGTCATTTGCATTGCGTATGCATTGCCTCGGTTTGCGTGCCCGTGTGCACGTATTTCGAGGCACTTCATTTTCTGCCATCGGCATCCGATGTGAGTGTGGCTGAGGCTCACTCATGTTAGTATAAGCCCATTTGTCATTTCCATGTCACTTTAGCACCGCCTCGGTTTGCGTGCCCGTGTGCACGCACTTCGAGGTATCTCATTTTCGTTGCATCTGTCATCGCCTCGGTTTGCGTGCCCGTGTGTACGTACTTCAAGGCATCTCATTTTCGTTGCATCTGTCATCGCCTCGGTTTGCGTGCCCGTGTGTACGTACTTCAAGGCATCTCATTTACACAGCATTTTACCATTGCCTCGGTTTGCGTGCCCGCGTGCATGCATTTCGAGGCACCTCATTTTCATTGCATTCTGTCATCTTCTCGGTTTGCGTGCCCGTGTGCATGCACTTCGAGACATCTCATTTTATAGCATTGTGTATGTTAGGATTACATCTTAGTTGCATTTCATGCATATCATGCATATTGCATCGTGTCCGGAATATGAGTTAGCCCGGGCACGGGAAACGAGGTATGTTTCGTACTCCGAGTGACGGAATGTGTCTCAATTCCCCAGTCACCGACACTCCGGATTATCCATGATGGAGTTAGGTTTTAGCTGTAGTTTCATGTGCATTCATCCTATATTGAGTTATGCATTTCGACTCCTCTGCCATCATGCCTCGGTATGCGTGATTGGTGGCACGAGGATCGAGACATGCATATATTTGTGCAAATACATTGCTATGCCCCTTTCTTGCTCTCTGTTACAGCAAAATCAGGAATCAGCAACTTTCCGGGACTTGGCACGCTTTTCAAAAAATAACAGGTGTAAACAGAGGCTAATTGGGGCATTCCGGTGGATTTCCGCGCAAGACAGTCCGGACATGCATCATCCACCAGAAGCAAGGCAGTCCCTGGCTTGCATACCAGTTTTACAGCTTTCCTAGATTAATTTGTAAATTAATTAGGAATTTGTATATATTCGGACTGTAATATTTGGACTGTATATTTATTCGGACCCTCCGAGTGAGGGCACAACTGTAATAAGTGTGGGTGAGTGTGATGTATGTCTTCCAACCCCACGTCTTTCTCCCTTTTATTTATCCGCTTTTGATGGTTAGATTAGGGCATATTTCAATTAGCATACAGTATGACAGCATGTTTGCATCATTCATCTGTATTGCATGCATCGGGCTCGGCGCATCATACTAACTGCATTGTACTTTCAATTCCAAATTGAATAAATGGTAGTTGTAGCATTTCATATGCCATCTTAGAATAGCCGAGCCTACTATAGTTGCATTTTGCATGTGTTGCATTAGGCATTTCTGTACACTTAGGATCATGCATGATTTCTAATATAGTTTCTATTTTGGCTTGGAGTACTCGGTGAGTTTTATGCTTTAGCATCCTTGCATGCGTGTGAGTGACTGCCATGAATAGCATGCTTACCATGAGGCTATATGCTTATGTGATATATCTGCCTGAATGCCTGTGGGTGAAGGTTGAGTTGTTTAGATTGGAATAAATCATCGACTGTTTGTTTTAAGCCCACTAGATTGTGGCAAAACCATCTTTTCTAAACCCACCTGCGGGTGGTAAAATCTGCATTTTAAGCCTACTTGCGAGTAGCAAATCATCTTTCAAATAAACAAGCATGAAATGTTTTGTTCCAATTCGGGCGATCCAGTCTATACTTATATGCTGTGTGCATCACATAGTAACCTAGGCTAATAACCGGAATAAGAACTCACAATGTTTTCAAAAATTGATATCATGGTTAGTAGAGGCCGGTCTATGACCGGGCGAGCGGGGGTGCTCACGAAGTGACCTTCCCCAATCGTACCCAAGTTCCCGAGCCGAGGCAACTTTGGTGATGACGGACACGTGGCCTTTTGGCACCGAGTCAGGGTTTCCTAAATTTCCCAAAATAAAATATTTAGGTGGCGACTCTGTATCTGGCAAAGCAGTCCATGTTTGGCACTTCTTTCAAAAATCTGTTTTCTCAAAACGATTTGCCGGATTTGGACTCTTTGGTTCAGACTTAGAACCGTGACTACGAAAAGTCGAGTCCGAGCTGTAGCGAGGTCCCCCCGCGGGCTTGTTACAGCATGCTTGCTTGGTTTTTGCTTCATTTCAGAACTTTTTGGGTGTTTTTAGGTCATGTGGGATCTCTATTTTTGGCTGGATTTGTACCTCCTTGTATGCTTGTAGTACTTGCTTTGTATTGCTCTATTTTGCTTAGAAGTGCATCCCATGATTAGGCCATGATTCTTGTGTGTGTTGGCTTAGTTCCATGAAGTTTTTAATGTTGTTTTTCCATGCTAAAAATCTGTTGGTTATCCATTTGTTCATGCTTGACATGTTTGTTAGGTTTGCTTTGTATTTTGGCTTGAAAGCTTTAAGCATGTTGACCTCTAGCATGCATGGTTGTGATTACCCTCATGATTTAACACCATCTAGGACCACATTTTAGTCCAAGAATCATGTTTGTATGTGTGCATGCATGACCTCTTTTATGCCTTAAGGGTGTACCCTCTTGTGCCTAGGAATGAGCCTTAGTGCATATGCCTCGTGGGAGTCATCTTGGCTGCCATTTTAGGAGTTTTTGAAGTCCCATTTTGCATGTAAAAATTCTGTTTTTACTTGTTTTAATCATGCCATGAGAGGTCATGTTGGTGGAAGTAAGTTGTCTCCTTTTTGTGCCTTAACCTTGGGACCATAAGTTTGTTTGTTAACATGAGATGTTGTCCATCTTTTTGGGCACTTTTTGGTGCCGTCTTGGGGTGGACTAAGGTCTGTCCCTTTATGGTCCAATGGCTCCATTGCATGCTTGTTTCATGTAAGTTGCATGATTGTTTCATTAAGCCTCATAGCATGCTAATCCCATTACCAAATTGGTCTATGTTTGCACCACATTTGCACCTTGCATGCTTGGCATTACACATTTGTCATGTTGGTTGCATAGTGCTTGTTGGGCTTTACATCTTGGTACCATGTTGCATTTTGAGCCTTGTGAGCATAACATGCATTGCATCATTTGGCTTGGGGTGTCAAGCCAAATATGAGGGTCAAGGGACATTCATACTCCAAGTGATGCAATGTACCTTGATTCTCGGTCACCGGGGCCTTTGACTTCGACATGATAAGGCTTCGGATCTCATTTTGTTTGTTGCATGCATCCTTACATTGAGTGGCGAATTTGATCCCTTGGGTCATCATGCTCCATTGATGGCTCAAAGATCGAGGGTCGTGCTTCTTTGAGTCCAAAACATGATAAGAAGCACAACCATGCCCACATGTACCTGAGAAGCCCATGCCATGCACTGTCTGTTCTCTGTTTGCTGTCAAATTGTCTTCTACAGGAAGTTTCTGCCGACTGGCAGAATTTAGTGCCGACCGGCAATATCTGGAGTGCCGAGGAATCCAACAAATGCCGATGGGAATTGTGAAGTGCCGGTGGGGATTCTGTCCGGCCGGTGGTGCTCTGCAGGATGCAAGGAACATGCTCCAGTACTTTGGCAATTTTCAGAAAGCCAAGGCAGTACAAACAGAGGCGGCAGGAGTACAGTACGGGTTTTTCGGGCGAGACGGATTCGAGCATGCATCATTCGCGCATCCCGAGGCAGAGGCTGCGGCTACCCTCTTCTTTCCTTTGTCATCTTTTCCTTTAAATTAAATCAGAAATTTTGTAATAATTTTATTCGTTTATTATTTTGGGACTGTAATATTTATTTGGGCCCTCTGAGTGAGGGCAAATCTGTAATACGTGTGTGTGGGTGGTGTGTATGTCTTCTAATCCCCATTTCTTTCTTCCCTTTTATTTACCTGCTTATGATGGTAGATTAGGGCATTTTTGAAATTAGCATACCTTATGCTATGCATGCGTGCATCCATGCATTTGTATTGCATATATTAGGCTCGGTACATCACGCTAACCGCATTTGTATTTCAAATTCTAAACCGAATATGTGATAATTGTGCATTTCCACATACCATGTTTAGGGCTAGCCGAGCCTGCCTAGATCGCATTTTGCATGTGATGCATTAGCTACTTTTAACATGAACTAGGACATGCATGTTTGCTAACTAGTTTACTGTTTTGGCACGGAGTACAATGTAAGTATTTTTGCTTTAGCATCCAGCATGCGTGTGAATGTTGCCATAATAGTATGCTTGCCATGCGGCTAAGTGCTTACATGAGATAAACTGCTTGAATGCCTATGGGTGGAGGTCAAATTGCTTAAATTGGGATAATGCGTTAAAACTGTGATTTTTAAGCCCACTAGATAGTGGCAAAACCATCTTTTCCAAAAGCCCACTTGAGGGTGGCAAAATCTGCATTTTAGCCTACTTGCGAGTAGCAAACCATTTTCAAAACAAACATGAAATGCTTTGTTCCAATTTGGGCGATTTGGTCTATACTTGTTTGCTGCGCGCATAACATAGTAATTCTAGGCTAACAATTGGTTTAAGAACACATAACGTTTTCAAAATTGGATATCACGGTTAGTAGAGGCCGGTCCTCGGACCGGGCGGAAGGGGGTGCTCATAGCTGACCTTCCCCGATCGTACCCAAGCTCCCGAGCCGAAACAACTCCGGTGATGACGGACTTGTGGCCTTCGGCACCGGGTCAGGGTTTCCTAAATTTCCCCATTTTAAAATATTTAGGTGGCGACTCTGTATCTGGCAAAGCAGTCCATGTTTGGCACTTCTTTTCAAAAAATCTGTTTCTCAAAATGATTTGCCGGATTTGGACTCTTTGGTTCAGATTAAGAACCGTGATACAAATCGAGTCCGAACTGTAGCGAGGTCCCCCGCGGGCGCGTCTACAGTTTCTGGCGACTCTGCTGGGGAAATTTTTAGAGAGCTTGACTCAAACTCGTGATATCCTGTTTTGATTTCGCTTATATGTTTCTTTGCATTGCATGTGCATTGGTGCGCCTAGGAACACAGTGTTTGCCATCTGCCATTCCTGAACGGTCTGCCGGAGGCTTGTCTTGTCAAGGCATGTCCATAAGGCTGACCGGCTATGGGCTCTGACAGCATGGGAACACAAACCCCGGTTTACCGGGGCACCCTTTTTGACCATTCGACCTAGTTCATATTCGGATCCATAGTGACCATTTCAAATTAGGGCAGGCTGCTTACCCGATATTAGGTTGTTTGAGAACTGCTGCGTGCATAGTGAAACCCTAGCTCCTGACAAAATAGGACAGGGAAACCCTACCCCAATATAGGGGTGTTTTGGCTCTCTTTACTTGCTATGTGCTTTTAGAATGTATTTCTACAGGGGAATGTACATACCAGTTTGCAAGTCTGGGCGTCAGGCCTGAGGGCATCAGTATCAGTTTAAGAGAATCAATTATCTGCGGGTATCAGGGTTCAGTGTTGAGAATAGAGTTTGTTTTTGGGGAAACAGTGTGCAATATCGAGGAATAGTGTGTTCGGCTCACTGACTTTGTATTTTGAATATCCAACTGTGTATTATTTGTTTATTTTATGCCGTTGTGCTGTCCAGTTGTTGGTTTATTTATTGCTTTATTTATCTTTTTGCTAGGTAGTTTAGCATCATTGCGTCTAACCCAGTAGACATTCCCCAAGCACTCTGGATCAGAGGTCGCCGGCTCCATCGATCTGAGGATCTGATAGAAGGACAACCAGTGTACCATTCTCTACCTCCGGTTACTAAACGGAAAGCAACTAGGCAGAGGACATTGGTTCAACAGTCAGTGCAAAGGGCTTCGTCTACCCCACCTGTGTACAGTAGGGATCAGGATCTCGTTTCACCCACAGAGAGGGAACGCATACCAGTAATTCAACCAGAGCAGAACAGTATGGCTAGCTTAGAGGAGATGGTGCGCCAACTTCAGGAAAGCATGAAAATGATGCAGCAGGACGCTGTCCGACAGGCAAAATTCGCCAGACAACAAGCCATAGTTATGAGTGAGCAGGCGGATTTAATTGGGAGATTGCAACAGCAAACTGGGGCATCACCATCGCAGCAAATCCCTCCTCCATTAAGGGTTCCAATACCTGAAGAGACACCAAACGCCCGGAATGTCCAAGAGGATACAGACATCCCAACAGGGCCAGCTCCCCTCCCGATTCCACCTCAACAATCCAAGGCACCCACCCCCATCAATCTGTCGGATTCTCCCTTTGAGTCCGAGGTAGACCCCATGACGTTAAAAATGCACAATCTTGAAAAGCTGTTCAAGAAATCTCAAGGTACGAAGTCCATTCCGGACATTGGAGACGGATACATCGACACAGCTGTGACGCTGCCAGATCGGTTTAAGATGCCACAAATTGATCGTTTTGATGGATCTGAGGATTCCATGGTACACTTGCGACTATTTTCAAACGTCCTAAGGCCAATGGGCCTCACCAGATTACAAAAGCTGTCTTTGTTTGGCCGGACCCTGTCGGGTGTAGCGGCCGCATGGTATGCCAAGTTAGAGGACGACGTCAAGAGAAGTTGGGACGAGATGGCTGAGGCCTTCATCTTGCAGTACTCATACAATACGTAAATCGAGATCACGACCCGGGATCTCGAGACAACGAGGCAAGAACCCAAGGAAAGCTTCTCAGAATTTGTAACTAGATGGCAGGCTAAGGCTTCAATGATGACCTTGAGACCCACAAACAAAGACCAGATTCGGATGATTGTGCGCAATCTTCAGCCGAAGCTAATGCAAAAGATGATTGTAGTCCCCTTTCCCACCTTTGCTGATCTGCATGAAATGGGGGTGCAGATCGAGGACGCCTTGAGACAAGGTTGGATTGATAATGACCGGGAGCAACCCCGCAGAAATTTCAATCGTAATACTAATGCAGGCCCGAGCGGCGCTACGACTGCCAGGACCTCCGAAGTGAGTATGGTCACCACTAACCCTTCCCCAAGGAATACGGCAGCCACACCATTCTCCGGTGCGTCCGGAAGCAACTCACAAACAGCCAAATACCCTCCCAGAAACACCAGAACCTTCGCTCCACTTTATATGCCCCTGTCCAAAGCTTTGGGGGTTTTGATCAGAAAAGGGCATCTGAAGCCCCTAGAGCCGCGGCCCTTACCTGAAAGACTGCCTGCCACCCACAATCCGGCCAAGTATTGTGCGTTCCACCAGCAGCACGGTCATGACACCGACCTATGCTTTCGTTTACGTCATGAGATTCAAGATCTCATTGATAATGGGGTGATTCTACCCCCTGAGAAACCTAATGTTACTACAAATCCTCTCCCCACACATAACCAAGTTCCACCACCCAAAAGAATCAACTTCATCTACACTGGGGTCGCATTCTACGATCCTAGTATCTATATCACATCCTCCTACTTGCCTAAACCGAAAGTTTTCCTCCCTGATTGCACCGATTTGTGCATGATGGACGTCTCTATAACCCAACCCAAGCCAGTAGTGGTGACCATCGAGAACAGGAAAGAGGTTGTCAAACCAGAGTCTGCGGAGCCTGAGAATGATGTTGGGAATGCTTACAGTCCGAGTGACTACATTTCACCAGTGGGCCAGAATAGACCAAATGTCGAATTTCCAGTCGGGGGAGAGCTGTGTGTAATCCGAGGGAATAGTCCAAGACAGGAAACGGATGATTTGGCAGCCATGGAAGAGGATTTTGCCAAGTTCCAATTTTGCGATAACCAAGATCTAGAATATTCAGCCACCAACTGGTACGATAATGAAGAATCAGCGGAGGCCACGAGATGGTTAGACGATCAGCCAAATGTAATAGGGGAGTTCCAGTCAGAACAAGGCCCGGTAGGGGCGGGAATGTCCACAACGGCCGGGAGTGTCGAAGAACAGAAAACATCGCCGGAGAGCGCCGTGTCGAGAGTTTCGCTCGGGAATGGAGCATTTTAAGTACAGGGATCAGTGAGCAATCTACTGCATTGACACAGCCAGAACAAGAGAGATTCGAGGATTCTGAGAGGATCAGGAAAGCAAAAGGCCACGTGGGGGTCGAAACCGCCACAAGTACGGAAATGGAGAATGTTGCGAGCATAGGGATAAACGGTACTGCGAGTATCGGGACAGTTGTGCCAGAACCAGACAGATGCTTGTCAGCTGCAGATGGTATGTGGTGGGAAGACGACGATCTATGTCTTGCCCACACGGACGAGGATTGGAAAGGTAACCAACCAGATGATACCTGGTATATCGGCGAAGTCGACCACATGACTAGGAGTGGACGGTATTTCAAGCCTCCACACCTAGATCAACCAGAGGCGTCTGGAAAAGATAATGAAGCAGAGAAACAAAAGGAGAAGCAACTCGAAGACGAGGCCGTATTGAGACAATTGAAAAAGATACAAGCAGACATCTCCATCTGGGGACTGCTTATGGCTTCTCGAGTACATAGGCAGGTTGTCCTTTCGGCCATGGATAAGGCCAAACTTTCCATAGATACCACGCCCGAACAACTGGTGGGCTTAGTCTTTTCGGGAGGAAGTTCCCCAACATTGAGTTTTTCTGACAAAGAACTGCCACCCGAGGGTGCGAACCATAACAAGCCGCTCTACATCTCTGTCGAGTGCAGAGATAAATGGATACCTGTGGTACTTGTCGACACGGGGTCCGCCATCAACGTCTGCCCAGTAAGGACAGCTTATGCGATTGGTTTGAAAGTCGCGGATTTTGTGCCAACGGCCCAGGTGATTCGGGCGTATGACAACACAAGCCGGGAAGTGATGGGGACAGTTAAGATTCAAACAAAGGTTAGGCCAGGACAGCACGAGATAGATTTCCATGTCTTGGAGGTTCCTGCAACGTTCAACTTGCTTTTGGGACGGCCGTGGCTGCATCAGGTAAAGGCGGTCTCCTCTACCCTACATCAAGTGGTGAAATACCCCTATGAGAAGGGAGTAGCCATTGTTTTTGGAAACTCATCAATTCATCCACCACCAGAGGTATCTACGCATGTTCTAGAAATTGAGCACGGTATAGAAGATGTGTTCGTATCAGGTTTTACCTTGGCTGAGGCTCGGGTCGTACAGAACATCATGGCAGCTAATAAAGGGGTGTATGTTAGTGCCCAAGCAGTCTATCTCATGAACAAACTCCAGCACATCCCTGGGATGGGATTAGGCAAGAGCGGCAGGAAAGGTGCCGCAGCATCGGCCGAAGTGCCACATAACCCCCATACCTTTGGTTTGGGCTACCTACTCACCAAAGAGGATTGGATAAGGAAAGGAAAGGAAATGGCCGGAAGGGCCAGGGCGAAACAGATGGGGAAGCCCTTTGACTTAATACACCAGCCCATTCGGGGGACCCTAAACGGACGTTTCGTCCGGGAGGGGGAGGACTTTCCGTTTTGTGGTTTCCCGGAGCCGTGGCTCAACGCGAAGAAGAAGCGCGTACCGGGATTTGAGATTTTCTTTGATTTACAGTTACCTGAGGATGACATCGCCGAAGGGCAGGCAGAACTATCGGCTGAGGCTGAGCAAAGTAAGGAAGTGCAGTCTGAGGACGCTGAAAACGAAATGGGGGCAGCGCTGGCGTGTCTGCTTTCAGATCCTCCGATCGAACAGAGGTGCTTGGGGGATAGCTCCTCGGTATGTGTGATTGGGAATGAAGCGGCTGCGAGCCTACCATCAGCTATTTTGGATGCGTCCATCGCACCTTCTCTCATCTAGCAATATGAAGAAGGCTTTTTATCAAGCAGCATCGGGTCAGGTAGTGAGCCGGAATCTGATTCCACTGAATCTTGTGCGTCGGAATCAGATTCCAGCTCAACTGAGTCTGAGTCCGGTATTCCCGAGGGTGATAACCCGGATGCCATAGTCCTGTCTAGGTCGTCTTTTTCATTTTCTTTTGAGTCTGTTGTAACAGAGGAATCCGACGGCTCGGAAGTATTTAATGAGAACGACGTGGATGTGGTTTCGGAGTATTTTTCTGTGCCTTTGATTTATTGCTTAAATCAGGATTTTCAAAATTTTGATGAAAACGACGAGGAAGAAATTCCTTCGGTTTTGCAACGGTTAATTGATCAAGAGCAGGAAAGATTTGTTAAACCTTTAATGAATGAAATCACTACTGTGAATGTTGGTACTGAGAAGGACCCGCGGCTGGTCCAGATCGGGTCCACGTTGTTTTCTGAGGAACGCGAGCGCTTAGTCGCTTTTGTAGAAATTTAATGTATAAAGAGAAATAGAGAATTGTATTATTGATTGATTGATATGTTGTTGTGTATATTACAAATGGTGGGTGGCTCATTATATAGGAGAGGGTGAGTGTAGTAGGTGAGGAGTAGGTGGTGGTAGGTGATGGTAAATTGGTGGTAGGTGATGGTAAATTTTAACAGCCCCCCGCAAACTCAAGGAGGATAGAAACTAACCAACTTGAGTTTGGAGAGAGTAACAAAACAAGAAAATACATAAAAATAAAAGAGGATAGGTGACACTGTATGGTCGTGTCAGACCATTGGTGAAGACACTGGATGGTGGTGTCATAACGTTGTAGAGGACACTGTATGGGGGTGTCATAACGTTGTAGAGGACACTGGATGGCGGTGTCAGACCGATGTAGAAGACAGTTTATGGGGTCATGTCGGACCGTTGTAGCAGACAATGTTGTGACAGTTGTTGTGACAGTTTACAGAGTCTTGCTGGACCCTTGTAGAAACTAACCGGAATCAATGTCGGGACAGTTTACAGAGTCTTGTCGGACCCATAAAGGAACAAACCGAAATTAATGTCGGGACAGTTTACAGAGTCTTGTCGAACCCATAAAGGAGCTAACCGGAAGTAATGTCGGGACAGTTTATAGAGTCTTGTCGGACCCATGAAGGAGCTAACCGGAATCAATGTCGGGACAGTTTACAGAGTCTTGTCGGACCCATAAAGGAGCTAACCGGAATCAATGTCGGGACAGTTTACAGAGTCTTGTCGGATCCCTAAAAAGTCGCACCCTCAAAAGGTGTGCCCAATCTTTCAAAAGGCGTGCCATCAAAAGGCGTGCCCAATCCATAAAAAGGCGTGCCAGATATGATGGCGAGGCACGTGAGTGCCTCAGCTGGCGTGTCCGTTTGTCGTCTGGCGTCAAGTGGCGCGCGATACGCGTGGCTACCGCGCTATTTAACCAAGGTTGATGCTGAGGCTGAGGCAGACAAAAAACTTCTGAAAATCCTCTGAAAAAAACTCTTCCTTTGCTGAGAGAGAAACTCTGTAATACTCTGTAACCAACCCGTCTCTGAAACACTCAGCAACATGGCCTCTTCTTCCCGTCCAGCTACCCAGAACATGGCCTCCTCTTCCCGTGGTCTGCTCACGCTCTTTCCAGAACTGAACGAGTCCACAAGAGAAATAACTGGTGCGGTGGCCAGTGAACCTCAACCAAACACCTCTGGTTTTGCTCCGTTGAACTTTCCGATGCGGTCGGTGGAGCAAAAAATGGCGGTGCAAACTGATATTGAGGCCAATCAGTATACTCTGAAGTCATGTGTGGAAACCATGACTGCGGTCACAAACTTGTCGCACCGGTTGCAGAGCAGGACAAATGAGGTGCAACAGTTAAACTCCCAGCTGGCTCTGCTCCAACGCATGTATAAGGATGCGCGAGCAGAGATAAGTGTGCTAAAGAGAGAAAACAAGGAGCTGAAGCGGAAGGCCACCGTGATGTTCCGATTTGGAGGGCCTCCATATGCGGCAGGGGAGGAGCAGGGGGGATTGAAAGTACTCGGTGGCATGGGAAACACGGAGGCAACACCGTCAAGGACTGCCCAGGACGGAGGCAAAAAGAAGAGACCGGCGACAGAATAGAGAAGAAAAATCCCACTGTGGGTGTAGTTGTTCTGTGTGTTTTGTGGTTGGTTGTTTTTTTTTTTTTTTGTTGTTTGTTTGTTTGTGTTTTTTTTTTTTTTTTTGTGGTGTAAAATGATGATCGGGGTTGATCCCGGAGAGGAATAAAATATGGTTGGTGTGCAAAGCTATATGGTATGAATGGAATTGGAAAAAGATTAAAAATAATGTGAAAGAAAAATAAAGGAAAAAAAAAATAAAAATATATTTGAAATCAAAAAGGAAAGATGGGGGAAATAAGGAAAGTGGTTTGGAGAAAAAAAAGAAAAATAATGGAGTTGGAAATCAAACGGAGGAGAGATGATGTTTTTTTTTTTTTTTTGGTTATTTAATATATAATAAAAAGATATATATATATATATATATATATATAAAATAAGGAAAGTGGGGAACAAGGAGTGCACCAATTAAGCTTTAGGATAAAAAAAAATTTGGGGGCGGTGGATGCAAAGTGAAGAGAGAGAGTGTAAAAGGAGATGATGATGTTTGTTTTAAAAAAAAAGAAGAAAAAATAAAAACAGAATCAATCACTGCTCAAAGAGAGAGAGAGTAAAGGGCATTGGTTAGTGGGATCACGTGGGTAGCTGGTCTTTTCTGTGGGTGATGGGTGTGTGTTTTGTAATTTGCTTTGCCCTCAAAGGGTTAAAAGCTACAGCATATAATAATCACATCAACTATGAGGATGATGACCACCACCCTCCTGTGAAAGTCTAACAGAGGCAGCCCGGACCATATCAACAAGCTCTTCGTCCAGTTCTTCGAGTTTACCAGAGTTGCGCAGATGATGATACGATGGTGCCATGTAATTTGCCGCGGCTTAAGATAATTTCCATTGAGAGAGATTGGCAGCGATTTGAAGTATTTTTATAGACAAATTTCTGGTGGAGTCCAAACAGGATATCACCATTCTAGTGCAGTGTTCATGAACATCTCCTAACAGCCAAAATTCAGCAAGCCAACAAAGCTCGACATAAGGATGCAGCTCATTTAGCTTCTCCTCAACATCCAAGTTGTCCCATAAACAGCTGGAAATGGGCTCCAACAATTCACCGGAATAAAACTGGTTTGGCGGCGGCGGAGCTGTGGAGATGGAACTGGAGTAGGAGGAAGAGGAGGAGGAAACGCATTTTTCTGGGTTTCTCTCTCTCTCAGCAATGGATTTGAGAGAGAGAAGAAGAAGAGAGTGACTGAGAGAGTTCAGTATGCAGATGGAAAGTGTGAATTGAAGCTTGAAGAAAAAGGGTTGTTCTTGTGATTGGAAAGAGTGGAACAAACTTGGTGGGTGTGTAGAGGTCCGGTGGGCGGCCAAGGCGAGGCTGCCGCCCGCCGGTGAAGCAGAATTACTAGCTTCTTAACCTTGCTCTGATACCATGTAGAAATTTAATGTATAAAGAGAAATAGAGAATTGTATTATTGATTGATTGATATGTTGTTGTGTATATTACAAATGGTGGGTGGCTCATTAAAAGATTTCAAAGATGTTTTCGCGTGGTCCTACGAAGACATGCCTGGAATCGATCCTGAGATTGTACAGCACCGGATCCCTCTTGATCCCGAGGCTCGACCTGTCAAACAGAAGCTCAGGAGGATCCGCCCTGATTGGGCCATTAAGATCAAGGAAGAGGTCACCAAGCAGATTGATGCAGGCTTCCTGTTGGTGTCTGAGTACCCGACTTGGCTGGCCAACATTGTTCCGGTGCCGAAGAAAGACGGCAGAATTCGGGTCTGTGTAGACTTCAAAGACTTGAACAAGGCCAGTCCGAAGGACGACTTTCCCCTGCCGCACATTGATGAATTAATAGATTTCACGGCAGGACACGCCTTGCTTTCGTTTATGGATGGCTTCTCAGGCTATAATCAGATAGTAATGGCACCCGAAAACCGGGAGAAGACTGCATTCACTACCCCGTGGGGTACATATTGTTATAGAGTGATGCCATTTGGGCTGAAAAACGCTGGAGCTACCTATCAACGGGCAGCAACTACAATATTGCATGATATGATCCATAAAGAGGTCGAGGTGTATGTGGACGACATGATTGTCAAGTCCAAAGAAAGAGAGGGCCACTACGCCGCCTTACAAAAATTCTTTCAGAGGATCAGAGAGTTTCGGCTGCGGCTGAATCCCCAGAAGTGTACTTTTGATGTTACAGCAGGGAAGATGCTAGGGTTTCTGATTACGCAAAGGGGCATCGAGGTCGACCCTTCCAAAATCAAGGCCATCTTAGAAATGCCACCACCGAGGACTGAAAAGGAGGTGCGAGGCTTTCTAGGTAAAGTGCAATTCATAAGACGGTTTATCTCTAAATTAACCTTGACTTGTGAACCACTTTTTGGTCTCCTGAAGAAAGGAAAGAAATTCCAATAGGACGGCCGATGTCAATCAGCTTTTGAGCAGATCAAAGAGTATCTACAGAACCCGCCTGTGTTGTCACCGCCAGAACCGGGGAGACCGTTGATATTGTATCTTTCGGTAACTGAGACCACCATGGGCTGCATGCTCGCACAGGAGTCAGAAGACAAAGTGGAAAGGGCCATCTACTATCTGAGCAAAAAGATGCTGGATTACGAGACCCGCTACACTCCGCTCGAGAAGGCTTGCTTGGCCTTGGTATGGGCTACCAGGAAGCTGTGGCACTACCTGTTAGCTCACTCTGTAATATTGGTTTCACGTTTGGATCCCATCAAATATCTTTTCGAGAAACCAGCACTTACGGGTAGGCTAGCTCGTTGGTTGCTATTGCTTTTCGAATTTGACTTGAAGTATGTAACACGCAAGTCGGTGAAAGGGAGAGCGGTAGCGAAATTCCTTGCCGACCATCCGGTTGAGGGGGATGAAGCGGTTGAGTACCTATTCCCAGATGAAGCCATTCTGCACATCGAAGATGAAACTTGGACGATGTACTTTGACGGAGCGTCAAACCAGTATGGGTATGGGATAGGAGTGTTGCTGATAGCGCCTGATGATTCCTGTATCCCTTTAGCATTCAAGCTCCAGTTCAGAGTCTCGAACAATGAGGCAGAGTATGAGGCATGTATTGCTGGTCTGGAAGTAGCCCTAGAACTAGGGGTAAGACGGTTGGACGTCATTGGGGACTCGAATCTTGTTGTGTCTCAAGCAAAAGGAGACTGGAAGGTCAAGGAGGAAAGGATGATAATCTACCACCAAACCTTGGATTTGTTAATTCCTCGATTTGAGAAACTAAATTTCACCCACCTCGTAAGAGAGAACAACAGGTTCGCAGATTCACTAGCAACTCTATCTTCCATGATAGACATCCCGTCGGGAGTCCGGATGCGTCCAGTCATCATTGATCAGAAGTTTGCGCCAGCATACGAGTCAATTTCCGCCATAGAGGAGGCCCAAGATGACAACCCCTGGTATTACGATATTTGGAACTTCTTGGAAAATGAGACGTATCCACTAGGGGCAAGCGCCAAGGATAAGAGGGCCATTAGAAGAATGGCTATTTAGTTCATCATCTGCGGAGGTAAGCTGTACAAAAGGGGTCATCTGGGAATGCATAAGCTATGTGTAGAAGCTGAAGAGTCGAAGCGCCTAATGGCGGCCATCCACGGAGGGGAGTGCGGCGCGCACATGAATGGAGTAATGTTGGCCAGAAAGATCCTCAGGCAGGGTTACTACTGGTCGACCATGGAGGAGGATTGTATCGGCTTTGTTCGGCGATGCCACAAATGCCAGATCCATGCAAACCGTATGAACATCCCACCATCCAAGCTTTACAACATGACGTCCCCGTGGCCATTTTTCGTGTGGGGATTGATGTGATCGGAGCTTGTAACAACCCTCATACTGTTTACCGACTTATGACTGATTGATTACCGTTAAACTGAATTGATTACGACTGATGATTGAACTGATTAAAGTACGGAACTGACTGACTGAAATTTGGAAACCGAATTGATTGATTATATGTTAGTTAAATTGCATTCTATCTGTTTGACTGGATGATTATCTGTTCATGCTTATATGTTTAAACTGCTAATTGAAGGCCATATCGGCGGCCGAATTAGAAACCGATTGATGTTCCATGATCCTCAGAATTAATGTGATTTTATGGTATATTTATCTGAAAATTGATTAGGTATGATTAAATTAGATTAAAATAAGTTAATTGCAATAGTTGCTCTATTTACCTTATTGCCATTGTTAGTGGGCCCTTATTATAACATGTTAGAGCCTTGGTATGCTTGAATCAAACATTTTGCTCAGCTCATTTCTTGCTTTTGCCGACTAGAGGGAGAGAGTTAAGGGAGAGAGTTAGATTTCACCTCTTTTGGCTTGGTTTTGCTTGGAAATTAAAGAAATTGTTAAGGAGATTGCATATTTGAGCTCCCTTCTTGAACTACAAGACTAAAGGTAGCTCCATTGTCTTCTTGTTCATGTTTTGAGTTGATTGTTGCATGGTCCAGGTTAGATTGTAGAAGCTAAGTCATGTTTTGGGTCATTAATGTTGAATTGAAGCTTGATTGTTGCATGCATGTTGCCATTCTTGAGTTTTGAGGTTGTAAGTTCATGTTTCCTCACATGCATGTCCATAATTTTGTAATGGTCCATGATTTCATCATGTTTTGGAAACAATTAGCTCCTTAGAGCATAAATTGGAGCTTTGAAATTGGTTTGAATTCATGCATGTTTGCATGTTCTTCATATTCTTGAAAATGGGTTTGAATATGGTTTTAATTGACTCACCTTTGGGGCTTGAATTCATAAAGTGAGCTTTGAAACTTGTTATACATTGAATTTAGTTATGTTTTCCAGAATTTGGGCCCAAGAGGTCGAGTTTGGAGTGGTAGAATGCTTGGTTTGAGCTTGGGAGGCAGATCTGGAAATTCCAGATTTGGCTTCCTCGCTCGAGCGAAGGATTACCCGCTCGAGCGAGCACCTTTGTCCAGGGCTCCGCTCGAGCGACCATCGAGCGACCATCGCGCGCAAAATCGCAGCATCCAGTATTTTTACTGTTTTGCAGACCGCTCGAGCGAAGGATTCCTCGCTCGAGCGAAGCCTTTGATTTTGGACTTACGCTCGAGCGTAGAAAGTCCCGCTCGAGCGAGGCTCCTATTTTCAGCAAACTTTGCGAAATGTTTTCTAAGTATATTTTTGCATCCTCATCCCATCCTAGGCATTCTTAGGCCTAGTTTAAGACATTTAGATGAGGATATCGTTGTAGAACACACCAAGGCAAATTAGGGATTAAGTTATGATATTTCCCAACTGTGTAGCTTAGTGTGTGTTCAACCTGTAAACTGTGTAGGGTTGGCAACTGGGGAGACACGCTCTAGCATACTGTAGCCCAGAACTCTGTGAGTAACAATTGTGTAAAGATATGTTCAACTGATTATCTTTTGGATACTGAACTGAACTGTTTACTGAACTGGTATTATTTACTGAATGAATGTATGTCCTTTATTTCTGAACTGTACTGTGGCATCCTTAGTACTTACTGTTTACTGTTACTGTTACTGCGACAGAATTCTCTGTCGGTTCCCTCGTGGAACCACTACTGTTTACTGACTGATGGCCATCATTACTGTTCGGTCTTTTAAGACCTACTGTCACTGTTATGCTAATGGATGTACCACATATGACTGTTTACTGTACTGAACAACTGAAATACTGATTGAATTGAACCGTTTTCATTACTGTAAGGACATTCATTCTAAACCCCTTTACGCTTTATGTTATTCACTGGGCTTTAGCTCACTGCTCATATATATATGTAGGTGTACAGGCACCAGATCGGAGCTAGGAGCGTCAGGGTAACTCCAGTTTTGTCAAGCCAGCCTTTGTGCCTCACTGCGAGGTTCCGAGTTGCCATGCTATGGCTTTGGGGTGTTTTGTTTGTTTCCCCCGTCTGTCACCATACTGTTTGGATTACTGTATAGACTGTCTGTTGCTAACTGTACTGTTATCAAGGGATTAGGTCCCTGTACTGTGTGACTGTAAATTTTGTATAGACTGTACTGTTTGTGTATGTATGAATGCATGAAAAATCTTTTTGGCTTACAGACTGTCACAGCTCAATGGACACTATTTACTTACTGTATTGGCTTCTGCCAGGCCCTGTACTCTGTTTTACTGTATTACTGTTAAGCAGGCCTTCGGTAATCTCGGATTACTGGCCGGTTACGGTGCTAAACCCATAGGGCCGGGTTTGGGTCGTGACAGAGCTGTTACCCCAAAGGGGTCGAACGGACATGAGTATATCCTGGAAGCGATAGATTATTTCACAAAGTGGGTCGAGGCCCAATCATACGCGGTGTTGAAAGCGTCGCACGTCACAAAGTTCATCAGAAACAACATCATTTGTCGCTACGGGGTGCCAAACGAGATTATTTCGGATAACGGATCCCACTTTAAGAAAGAAGTGGTCGACTTGTTGGAGAAGTATAACGTGGCTTTTCATAAGTCGTCTACATACCGGCCGCAAACCAACGGAGTAGTTGAGGCCGCCAACAAGAACATCAAGCATATACTGTGGAAAATGGTGGAGACCTACCGAGATTGGCCAGATAAGTTGCCGTTTGCTCTACGGGGCTACAGGACTTCAATTAGAACTTCAACCGGAGCAACTCCGTATTCGTTAGTTTATGGAATGGAGGCTGTTCTACCTATTGAGATTGAAGTTCCGTCTTTACGGGTATTGGCCGAGTGTCAGATAGCTGAGGCAGATTGGCAGCAGAGCAGGTTCGAGGAACTTATGCTGTTTGACGAAAGAAGGCTGAAAGCATTGTACCATGTGCAAAGTTATCAGCGCAGGATTACTCGGGCTTTTAACAAGAAGGTTAAGTCCAGAAATCTAAAGGAAGGGGATTTGGTACTCAAAGACAACCGAGCACCCATCCACGACCCGAGGGGCAAGTTCAGACCCAATTGGACTGGTCCATACATCATCAAAGCTATCTGGTCAGGTGGAGCTATGGTTCTGATGGACTTAGATGGCTTGGAATTTTCCCAACCGATCAACATGGACAAGTTGAAGAAATACTATCCTTGAGAGGCTCGCTAGGCCGAAAACCCGAAAGGGCGACCTAGGCAAAAGTTAGAGCACAAAAAAAAATTAGAAAATATAAAAACTGAGCTCGCAAGGCTGAAAACCCGCAAAGGGCGGCCTTGGCAAAAGTTAGAGCGCAAAAGGAGAGTGAAAATACTCGAGCGAACCTAAGCCGGAACTACGTAAGGCTTGATTCCCATGTTTGGGATACGTAGGCAGCTTCATCCTGAAGTTCAGCCATAACACTTCCTCGATCAACTTTGTCCATTTGATCATCTCAGCCATCTTTGTTCATCAGCGTTCGTTGGAATCTCCGGTGCAGTGCCACTCAGACTAGGGGCAACTTTCCGTTGCTATGCAGTGCTGCGGCGCTTTTCAGACTAGGGGCAACTTTTCAGTTGCAGGGATTTGGGGTTGTGCATCTCAAGTGACAGATCTCAGGCGTGTCCAGTTCTGATCCACATCAAAAATGTTTTTGAGAAGTTTTAATAAAAGCTGACTCTGTTCAAATAAATCTTTTTACAACATTGACCATTTTTGGACCAAAGCGGAAAATTTTCAGTGCCACAACTTTCAATTTCTTTGATTTCAAAAACAGAGTTCTCATGCTTTTACATACAATTGAAGTTGATTTTTATTACATTCATAAAAGAAAACTTGAAAGTACTAATAAAGCAATAAATCTGGGGCATAGTCAAGTCAGGTGTTCCTGCGCCCCCTCCCAGAGCTGGTCGAAGCCTCTGATGCCAAGTTGGGCCCAATCTGTGCTTCTTCATTGAGCCAATCCATGCACTCATCAGACAAAGTGCAACTAAAAGTAAGAGCAGGGGCCAGGAGTTCTCTTATCCTCCACGCAGTGGCCTGCCAAGCAAGCTGCGCGCCCCGGCTGGGAATACAGCAGGATACTCTATCCCCTCTGGCGGGCAGGTCTGATCATGGCCAAATTGGCGTCGAATCCGAAATGAGAAATAGAATACACAGTGAGTGAGACCAACCAGTTGAATCCCAGTCTGCCGAGGCATATTGTAACTCATTGCCGGAAGGTTCAGCCAAGGGCACCGCCAAGCAATACGGTCTGCGGACAAGTGGCACATGCAAGCGAACCACCATTCCTCATCCAAGGCATTGACTAGACAATGCCGGAAGAAGTAGCCGCGAGCTGAATATGCTGGGCAGGAGTCCACAACCTGCAGTTTGTCTATCAACCATACCTGGGGAGGGATTGAAAATGAGAGAATAAAGAATAGAGAGATGTACGAGGAGAGAAAAGTGAGAATGGGGTTTTGTGAGAAAAAGATCGAGCTCGAGGGCCGAGTGATGTGAGCAATACATAAATGCGAGATTGGGTGGGAAACATTACCTGTAGTAGTAGTGGACTCCCCGCCAATCTAGACGTCTCATGACGATAAAAGGCGTCTAAGCCCATTAGCGTCTCGGCCAGAGCCATGGCAATACAACTCTTGCCCTCCTTCAAGCCTTGGGCAACCTCAATCAACCGGATACTAGCCCCTCCAGACCCTGAGACGAACAGGAAATGAGACAGCATGCACAAGCAAAGGGCATGTCGCCGAAAGCCTTGCCAGTGATGGTTGTTGCGATCACCAGCATCAGAAAATCGATTAGCCAAACTCGGAATGTCCAACATCCCGTCACCCATCAGAGACCGAGCATCGCGCATGCTGAGTCCGCACATGCGCCCTAAGGATTGGGCATGACCAAAATTAAGTTGGGGCAGGAGCTCCTCGTCGCGCTCGGACTCCACTAAAGCTCGGAAATCTTCAAAGGTAGGACATATCTCTTGCCCGGCGAAGCTAAAGACATGTGTCATCGGATTCCAAAACCTTGCCGCGGCATGAAGAAACGGGAAGTGCAAGGGGGTACGACCCAAAGTGAATAGTGCATTTATGCCAAAACCCCGGAAATTCACTTTTTCCGAGCCATCCAAGCTAGCAATCCAAGCTGTGAGATTTTGAGCAAGAAACTCTTCCATTGGAGCAAATCAGTGTGAAAATGAGAAAAACTACGAAGCTGGGATCTTTTGTAGGAGATAAGGTTGAGTGGGGGACAGGTGTCAACATTCTGCTGATCCCCTCATTTAGTGCCGACCGGCCAAAAACTCTGCCGACCGGCCATCTCATTTTGCCGACCAAACATATAAACGGCCGGTAGCCATTCCTTGCAGCCGGTGGCCCCTACACCAAGCCGGTGGGCTTCCTTCTGGTTTCCTGAGCTGTTTTGCTAAGAATTGGGGAACTCCATCACCTCCAACCCCTCCCTGGCGATCGATTCTTGCGGAGCCACGCCTGTCTGCTTGTCGAGTTTTTGAACATTTGCTTATCGAGTTGTATTCCGCTCTCTTTGAGCTCTTGATTTGTTTATCGAGTTGTATTCACACTTATTTGGTTGCATCGTGTCTTTGTTTTGTTTATCGAGTTGTAAGTCAGTTCACTACCTGATTATTACGATTGCAAATTTCCAAAATGAGTTCAATTTCGTTCACATTGTGGTGTGATACCCTGCGATGCGATGCACAGAAGATCCACAAATGCAACATCTTTTGAATAAAATGATTTGTTTCATTCCCATCACATGTTTTGCAAAGTGTATAACTTTGAAAAAGAATAAAACCTGCCCGAGGCAGTGCAATGTGCTTAAATTACTAGTAAAAAAGGAAAATAAAACGTAGAATGGCAGGGTAGCCAAGTATCAGAATTGATACCAGTGAAACTCCCCTTGCGGTTAACGCACCTTCCGCATCTTTGTTCGGGTCAGCCACGTCGTTGGACGCCCTCACAATACGGGAAGTCACACCTTTGAAACGTGAACCTTCGAGTTGACCTCAGGCCACAACTTCTGCGAGCAACCCTCGATGCGTGCGAAGAATGCCCCGCCCCATATCCTTTTCATGCTTTGTGAACTCCACAAATTATTTCAATTATGCTATGTAATGGTACATCCTTTCTTTACTTGCGTAGACCGCATGTTTAATTTCACTACCTGCGTAGACCCCAAGTTTTGCTTGCGTAGACCGCATACTTGTCAATTTCACTACCTGCGTAGACCGCATGTTTTGATTGCGTAGACCGCATGTCAATTTCACTACCTGCGTAGACCGCATGTTTTGATTACGTAGACCGCATGCTTAATTTCATTACCGGCGTAGACCGCATGTTTCGAGTGCGTAGACCGCATATTTAATTTCAATACCTGCGTAGACCGCATGTTTTGATTGCGTAGACTGCATGTCAATTTCACTACCTGCGTAGACCGCATGTTTTGATTGCGTAGACCGTATGCTTAATTTCATTACCTGCGTAGACCGCATGTTTCGATTGCGTAGACCGCATATTTAATTTCAATACCTGCGTAGACCGCATGCTTTGATTGCGTAGATCGCATGTTTAATTTCATTACCTGCGTAGACCGCATGTCTTGATTGCGTAGATCGCATGTCTTGATTGCGTAGACTGCATGTTTAAATTCAATACCTGCGTAGATCGCAATGTTTTGCTTGCGTAGACCGCATACTTGTCAATTTGAATACCTGCGTAGACCGCATGTTTTGATTGCGTAGACCGCGTGCCTTGATTGCGTAGACCGCATGTTTTGATTGCGTAGACCGCATGTTTAATTTCATTACCTGCGTAGACCGCATATTTTGATTGCGTAGACCACATGTTTAATTTCATTACCTGCGTAGACCGCATGTTTTGATTGCGTAGACCGCATGTTTAACTTCATTACCTGCGTAGACCGCATGTTTTGATTGCGTAGACCGCATGTTTAATTTCAATACCTGCGTAGACCGCATGTTTTGATTGCGTAGACCGCATGTTTAATTTCAATACCAGCGTAGACCGCATGCTTCACTCACATATTCATACTTTCACAGCATTGTTATACTCCCTACTTGCTTTGCGTTGTCACGCGTTTCGAGTACACTACTTTGCATATTGCTAACGATATTGTACCTGTTAAGTTTGTTTTCTTTTCAGGCACGATATTGTATGAACGGTTCATTTGAGGCTGGTGCAACCAGACGAGCCGCACAGGTATTGTATCCTCCGAGTGAGACATATTGAGAATTGCATAATTCTCTTACATCCTTTTTGCATTGTAGTGTAGTTTGGTGTATGCTAGCTTAAAACTGTCGCATGTATGCTTCGTTACAGTTTTCTTTGCATGATCATAAGTTATGCTCGGCTCTGCATTGTCTTGCATTTCGCCCCTGCCTTCGGGCGCGTATCTTGCTTGTCTTGCATGTTTGTCTGAGTCTTCGGCCTTGTTAAAAATGGGTCGTCTCTAGGCTTTGACATTCACTCCCGTCATTGTTATGACTTTCGAGTTCTGTCAAAGAGGGGCAACTGTAGACACCCCATTTTTGACCGTCCTCAAGACTTGGACGTCGTTTGAATACTTGGTGATTATCCTTGTTTGTGTTCGTTTGGAGTTCCCGGAGGTCTCGGCTCGCGCGCCCTACCTCAGGATCTCCGAACTCAACCGTTTAGTGTCTGGTTTTGCACCAAACACTTGCGTCTTGCCTTTGAGAGGCAGGGTAGGGCTTGTGGACCATCCCCACACCCCACCGGCAGTGGCTAGAGGCCACCGGCTGGTTTTTTGCTGCTATCGGCACTTTTGTTTGCCGGTCGGCACATTTTATTGCCGGTCGGCATAGTTTGTTGCCGGTCGGCACTATTTTTTGCCGAAATGGCATTTTTGGGCAGCCGACCACTGTTCATCCACTTTATGGAGATATTTTGTGCCAGCTGTGATAGCTGGCACCAACTCTTCCCTCCTCCATACACGTGTATGGAGGGATCTCCCTCTAAGAAAGCTTGTTGTATAAGCTTTGCAAGAGGGAGTCTTATAAGAGGAGGGCCTTCCTCTTTGATCTAGGTTAGACTCTTGCAACCAAAAACCAGACCTTGGAGATATAGATACATATTATCTCTATACCTCCCTCTCTCTCCTCCTTTGTGTGTGTTTCTTAGCTCAAAAGGTGTTTTTTACCTTACTTTTGCACCATTACACACACCATCACACCTTACTCCGAGATTGAGGGACTTGGGGGCTTGTTTCTTGAGTTTTTGGACTGGTTTTGATCAAAAGAAGGAGGCTAGACTATTTGTTCTTCAAAGGTTCTTCAAGGGTGAGCATCTTGATTTATATTCCCCAAACTTGCAATAGTTTTTTACCTATCTTGCTTGCTGTTTTAGCTCTTGTGTATAACATAAAAAGGGCTTGTATTTTCCTGCTTTAGCACTTTCATTAAGGTCATTTTGTGGTTTGAGTGTAAACTCACCCTTCTAGGCCTTATTTGGTCCATTTTGGTGCCTCTTTCATAAGGTTTTGTTCACTTCAGTGTTTTGGTCCTTTGACCATTGAAAATCAGTGTATTTTCAGTATCAAAAAAGTTGGTTTGAAGTCTTGCATAGGGGAGGGACACCCCTCTCCCTTTATGGTTTTGTTTCATTGAGTTGTGGCCCAAAAGGGTGACATGCATGCTTGCTTGGTTTTTGCTTCATTTCAGAACTTTTTGGGTGTTTTTAGGTCATGTGGGATCTCTATTTTTGGCTGGATTTGTACCTCCTTGTATGCTTGTAGTACTTGCTTTGTATTGCTCTATTTTGCTTAGAAGTGCATCCCATGATTAGGCCATGATTCTTGTGTGTGTTGGCTTAGTTCCATGAAGTTTTTAATGTTGTTTTTCCATGCTAAAAATCTGTTGGTTATCCATTTGTTCATGCTTGACATGTTTGTTAGGTTTGCTTTGTATTTTGGCTTGAAAGCTTTAAGCATGTTGACCTCTAGCATGCATGGTTGTGATTACCCTCATGATTTAACACCATCTAGGACCACATTTTAGTCCAAGAATCATGTTTGTATGTGTGCATGCATGACCTCTTTTATGCCTTAAGGGTGTACCCTCTTGTGCCTAGGAATGAGCCTTAGTGCATATGCCTCGTGGGAGTCATCTTGGCTGCCATTTTAGGAGTTTTTGGAGTCCCATTTTGCATGTAAAAATTCTGTTTTTACTTGTTTTAATCATGCCATGAGAGGTCATGTTGGTGGAAGTAAGTTGTCTCCTTTTTGTGCCTTAACCTTGGGACCATAAGTTTGCTTGTTAACATGAGATGTTGTCCATCTTTTTGGGCACTTTTTGGTGCCGTCTTGGGGTGGACTAAGGTCTGTCCCTTTATGGTCCAAAGGCTCCATTGCATGCTTGTTTCATGTAAGTTGCATGATTGTTTCATTAAGCCTCATAGCATGCTAATCCCATTACCAAATTGGTCTATGTTTGCACCACATTCGCACCTTGCATGCTTGGCATTACACATTTGTCATGTTGGTTGCATAGTGCTTGTTGGGCTTTACATCTTGGTACCATGTTGCATTTTGAGCCTTGTGAGCATAACATGCATTGCATCATTTGGCTTGGGGTGTCAAGCCAAATATGAGGGTCAAGGGACATTCATACTCCAAGTGATGCAATGTACCTTGATTCTCGGTCACCGGGGCCATTGACTTCGACATGATAAGGCTTCGGATCTCATTTTGTTTGTTGCATGCATCCTTACATTGAGTGGCGAATTTGATCCCTTGGGTCATCATGCTCCATTGATGGCTCAAAGATCGAGGGTCGTGCTTCTTTGAGTCCAAAACATGATAAGAAGCACAACCATGCCCACATGTACCTGAGAAGCCCATGCCATGCACTGTCTGTTCTCTGTTTGCTGTCAAATTGTCTTCTGCAGGAAGTTTCTGCCGACTGGCAGAATTTAGTGCCGACCGGCAATATCTGGAGTGCCGAGGAATCCAACAAATGCCGATGGGAATTGTGAAGTGCCGGTGGGGATTCTGTCCGGCCGGTGGTGCTCTGTAGGATGCAAGGAACATGCTCCAGTACTTTGGCAATTTTCAGAAAGACAAGGCAGTACAAACAGAGGCGGCAGGAGTACAGTACGGGTTTTTCGGGCGAGACGGATTCGAGCATGCATCATTCGCGCATCCCGAGGCAGAGGCTGCGGCTACCCTCTTCTTTCCTTTGTCATCTTTTCCTTTAAATTAAATCAGAAATTTTGTAATAATTTTATTCGTTTATTATTTTGGGACTGTAATATTTATTTGGGCCCTCTGAGTGAGGGCAAATCTGTAATAAGTGTGTGTGGGTGGTGTGTATGTCTTCCAATCCCCATTTCTTTCTTCCCTTTTATTTACCTGCTTATGATGGTAGATTAGGGCATTTTTGAAATTAGCATACCTTATGCTATGCATGCGTGCATCCATGCATTTGTATTGCATATATTAGGCTCGGTACATCACGCTAACCGCATTTGTATTTCAAATTCTAAACCGAATATGTGATAATTGTGCATTTCCACATACCATGTTTAGGGCTAGCCGAGCCTGCCTAGATCGCATTTTGCATGTGATGCATTAGCCACTTTTAACATGAACTAGGACATGCATGTTTGCTAACTAGTTTACTGTTTTGGCACGGAGTACAATGTAAGTATTTTTGCTTTAGCATCCAGCATACGTGTGAATGTTGCCATAATAGTATGCTTGCCATGCGGCTAAGTGCTTACATGAGATAAACTGCTTGAATGCCTGTGGGTGGAGGTCAAATTGCTTAAATTGGGATAATGCGTTAAAACTGTGATTTTTAAGCCCACTAGATAGTGGCAAAACCATCTTTTCCAAAAGCCCACTTGAGGGTGGCAAAATCTGCATTTTAGCCTACTTGCGAGTAGCAAACCATTTTCAAAACAAACATGAAAATGTTTTGTTCCAATTTGGGCGATTTGGTCTATACTTGTTTGCTGCGCGCATAACATAGTAATTCTAGGCTAACAATTGGTTTAAGAACACATAACGTTTTCAAAATTGGATATCACGGTTAGTAGAGGCTGGTCCTCGGACCGGGCGAAAGGGGGTGCTCATAGCTGACCTTCCCCGATCGTACCCAAGCTCCCGAGCCGAGACAACTCCGGTGATGACGGACTTGTGGCCTTCGGCACCGGGTCAGGGTTTCCTAAATTTCCCCATTTTAAAATATTTAGGTGGCGACTCTGTATCTGGCAAAGCAGTCCATGTTTGGAACTTCTTTTCAAAAAATCTGTTTCTCAAAACGATTTGCCGGATTTGGACTCTTTGGTTCAGATTAAGAACCGTGATACAAATCGAGTCCGAACTGTAGCGAGGTCCCCCGCGGGCGCGTCTACAGATTCACATCTCCAAACTGAGCTAGCGCCTCAAACTCTCTTCCTTAACCTGACCAGGTTAATATCTCGATCTGATGCGTATCCAACATTTGATCGTGCCAAGAATCTGGCCGAGCGTAAGTCCTCATTTTGCCCGAGTTAAAACCTCAACCGAAGCCCAAACTAGCTCCATCCACGTCAGGTCACAAATCTCTCTCTCAATGGACTTGTTTGGTTTGTATTTCAAGATATAATTTTTGACAAAAATTTTCAAAAATTTTTTTTTTCAAATTTTTCAAAAAAAATTCCAAAATCACTTTCTCTCTCTTTCACATCAATCAATCATTTTTTTTCTCTCCTCTCTTCTTCTCAATCACTTTCTCTTTTATACACATCTAGTCAACTATAACAAAATATCAAATCATCCCAAATTTCCAAACTCCAAAACTATTTTCAAAATATATAACCAAACAAATCAAAAAAAAATTCTAAACTCTCTTTTCAATTTTTTTTTTTTTTGAAAATTTATCTCAAAATACAAACTAAATACACCCAATAATTTTTTTATTTTTTACCTAAAATTTGTAGGTATCAAATGAGACTTTAGTGTGAGTTCATTCTTTTGAATTGAATTATATTTGAACAGTCTGGAACTTGTGATAAAAAAATAAAAATAAAAAATTAATTCTTTTAAATTCATTAATAACACAAAAAATACAATTATGACAATTGATATTTCTTAAAAAATGTACTATCAAATGGTAGTTTTGAAAATTTAATTTTTTTAAAGTGTAATAATTGTACTATTAAAAAAGTTAAATTTTTTTTAAAAGATTATCATTTTGAGACTGAGCAAGTACTAAAATAAGCAAATCTAAACAATCGACAATTGTTTGGGCTTGAATTCTTGGGGGCATAAATAAGTTTGGTTCATCGTGTTCTATTTTGACTCAGCTTCTTGTTGTGATATGTAGAGGAAGTTTATGTTGGGTTTCATTTAAAATAAGTTATTTTAGTAATTTTTTAGTTTTATATAAAAATATATATATATAAAAATAACAACCATGCTGGGGCCCCCAGTGGGGGTGACCCCCAGCTCCACGTGGGGGGCGGCAAGTGGAAGGGAAAAATATATATATATATATATATATGGACCAATCAAAAACAGTGGGGGTGATGGGGGTCACCCTCACTGAAGGTCTAAGGCATTAGTCTAAAAATAAAGAGAGTGATGTGATAATTTATAATGGGTGTACGGGCAGGAAATATTCATCGCTCTTCGTACTCCTCATGTACAAGCTCTAAGTAACGTCGCTCAACTTGAGAACATAAAGACGGTGAGCTACCCAACGAGTGTGTGGTCGGAAAATCCCTTCAACGACCAAGTTAGTACACTTGGGGAGGGGAAAAAAATGAAAAGAAGGAGACAAAGGTGTAGGTAGCTTTGATAACCAGAAAATTTCAAACCTGTGCATGGAGGCGTTGTACCGTTTATATAGTTTTTGCGCACACCTCTCTGTTCGTCGTCGTTTGGACGTGTGGATATGTTCCTCGCTTATCTTTTTTCACGTGTAAGTATAAATACTGCCAAACATCAAATGGTGAAACCGTCTAATGGTATTGACACATACGGACGGCGGAATCTTGTTCTTGCAATCCAATCATGGCACGTAGTACTTCTTACCGAGATGTGTCTAGTGCAGCATCACAATCTTCCTCTAGGACCGCGCTACTTGCCCAACCCTGACAAATAAACCTGAATGTCGGCCCAATTGAGCTGGCCAATTTGCAACGAGCTACTGCTCAGCTGAACATGGTCCATCATGGACAAATTCCATCCAAGTCTTGGTGAGATTCACATCTTCAAACCGGGCTAGCGCCTCAAACTCTCTTCCTTAACCTGACCAGGTTAATATCTCGGTCTGATGCATATCCAACATTTGATCGTGTCAAGACCCTGGCTGAGCGTAAGGCCTCGTTTTGCCAAAGTTAAGACCTCAACCGAAGCCCAAACTAGCTAGCTCGATCCACGTTAGGTCACAAATCTCTCTCTCAATGGACTTATTTGGTTTGTATTTCAAGATACAATTTTTGACAAAAATTTTCAAAATTTTGTTTGGTTCAAATTTTTCAAAAAAAATTCCAAAATCACTTTCTCTCTCTTTTTCACATCAATCAATCACTATTTTTCTCTCATCTCTCATTCTCAATCACTTTTTCTCTTATACACATCTACTCAACTATAACGAAATATCAAATTATCCCAAACTTCCAAACTCCAAAACTATTTTCAAAATGGGTTTAGCTTTGGTCTAGTCCACCATCGGACTGGACTGTCTTGTTGGGCCCGTGGAGGCCCACCACAGGTCCCGTTTTGAAAATCTGAACCGTTCAATGTGTAGAATTCTTCGAGTACTATATGCCTATAAAAAATCACGTTGATTTGATATCGATAACTATGTGATCAAATCAGTTTTTTGTCAACCGTTAATTTATTCACCGTCCATTTTTTTTAATACAAAACTGATTTGATCACATAGCTATCGATATCCGATCAACGTGATTTTTTACAGGCATATAGTATTCGAAGAGTTCTACACATTGAACGGTTCAGATTTTCAAAACGGGACCCGTGGTGGGCCCCCAAGGGCCCAACAGCACGGTCCAGTCCGATGATGGACTGGACCAAAGTCAGACCCTTTCAAACTATACAACCAAACAAATCAAAAAAAAATTCTAAACTCTCTTTCTAATTTTTTTTTTTAAAATTTATCTCAAAATACAAACTAAATGCACCCAATAAGTTTTTTATTTTGTACCTAAAATTTGTAGGTATCAAATGAGACTTTAGTGTGAGTTCATTCTTTTGAATTGAATTATATTTGAACAGTCTGGAACTTGTGATAAAAAAAATAAAAATAAAAAATTATTCTGAAATCAAGTTTCACGGATTTTTTTTTCAACAAAAAAAAATACTGTTTTATCCACACATGCCATCATGGTGAGCTTTTTTTTCAACAAAAAAAAAAAACTGTTTTATCCACACATGCCATCATGGTGAGCTTTTTTTTTTGTGAGGATTGTCGAAAATAGCTCTAATGATAATCAGCCTTCATTTGGCAACTTGGGTTGGGTTGGGTTGGGTTGGGTTTGGGGCTATTTTAATCATAAAAAAAGGTCTTTTAGCTTAAAGAGATAAAATATTATATCTAAACCATAATCATTATATTATTTCTCTCACAAAAGTCAAAAAAATCCATTCCAAACTAGATTTTTTAGTCCCAAGTTAAAATAATTAAAAAATCAAAAGGCTAACCCACTTTGCAAACGAACCCTCACTTAGGAAGGTTTTGAAAAGATGATTAAAATTTGATTTTTTTGATTTTTTTAAAAAAAAAATATGTAAAAAATGTAAAAGATGATGTGATATAAAATGAATTAAAAACTTAAAAATAATTTTTAACACACTTTTCAAAAGAGGTCTTATTGGACAATTCACATCCACATAGCCTTGAAGATTGAGGGATGTTTTGAGAATATGATTAAAAGCTTATTTTTTAACTTTTAAATTTTTTTTTTAAATTTTTTTTTTAAAAATGTGAGAAATATTGTAACCTAAAATAAATTAGAACTTAAAGATTAACTTTTAAGCCACTTTCTAAAAAGCCCTGAATGTTCCACCTGAAGTCAATTATTTCCTTTTCTTTTTGGGGGGAAAGACGACATCAATGACATCATAATTTGTTTTGTTTTGTTTTGCCATCAATGACATCATAATTTGTTTTGTTTTATCATCAATGACATCATAATTTTATTAAAAAAATTTCATGTTCAGTTTTTTTTTTTAATAATTTTTTTTTGTCATCAATGACATCATAATTTGTTTTGTTTTGTCATCAATGACATCATAACTTGTTTTCTTTTATCATCAATGACATCATAATTTTAATAATTTTTTTTCATATTTAGTTTTTTTTTTTTGTAAAAAAAAACTTTTTTTAGATGATTTTAATCTTAATGCATTTACAAATTAAAAAAATAATTAAAATATAAAAAAATTCAATAAAAATAAACGAAAACTCGTTTAAAATAATATCCGACAATTTAAATCAAACAAACTCTTTGGTTGTGTTTGATTTGCCTTTAAAATCATGATTTCAAAGGTAAAATTTTCAAATCATTTTTTAAAATTTATAATCAAACATACAATTCAAAATTATTCAAAAATTAATTTCAAAACTCATAATCAAGCACATAACTCAAAATTATTTTTAAAACTTTTTTGACGATATAGTGTTGAAGATGGTTAGTGATAGAATTGTAAATTATTTTTATAAAAAATCTAAAAAAATAATTTCTATGTTTGAAAAATATGTATTTATTTTAGATATTTTTTAAATAACATGTTGCAATTGTAAGAAAAAAAATAAATAAAAATTATACTATTTCGATCAACTCATCGAACATTTGAGAAAATATCCGGATAAACGACCGAATAGATCCACTCTACTCTTCTCAAAATTTAAATTTTTAACAGAAATCTGGTCGATCAAACCTTGGGCCGGCCCAATTGACAGGCCGTCAGTGGTCATGACTAATTTAACAATATGGGCAAGTTTGGCCTATTTGATGCAATTATAAATTTAAAAGGAAAAAAATTTGTATGATGTAGAGTTAATTGACTAACATAAATCCACCCTAAAAAACTTAGGTAATATTTGGTAGAGTTTTAGAATTATAATTTGAAAATAAAATTTTATTTTAAATTTGTGCTTTTTGAAATTATGATTTGAGTGCATAAAATTTGTTTGGTTATGAATTTTGAAAAGAGTTTTGAATTGAGTTTAGAATTTTTAATGTGACATATAATATTTGATTCAAAAACTTAGAACTCATAATCAAACAAACAACCCAAAATTCTATTCAAAGTTCATAAAAAATTTTGAAAATAATTTTTATTTAACAGGTGCCAAAAAAAAAAAAAAAAAACACAAACACTATTCCAATCAACCGATCGGACAACCAGCCGGATGTCTGGAAGGATGACCGGGTAGATGTATTTTTAAAAGTAGGTGTGGAATCAATGTTTAAAAACTGTAACCAAACACCACATTCAAATCAAGAGGTGAAATTGAGTTTTAAAAGTCTTACTAAACACAACCTTAGATTGTTTGGTATATTTATAATATTTTTTTGATTTATATAATAACTTTTTAAAATGTCTAAAGTTTTTTTTTTTTTTTTTTTTTTTTTGTTGAAAAATATGCCAAATGAGCTTAAAAAAAAAAATTAGAAAAAAATAAGGTCGTGTATAGTGTGCAACTCTAATCAATTTTCCACCCTTATATCTGAATGTTATGTTTGGTAGAGGTTTTTAAATCATGATTCCAAATTAATTTCAAAACATATTTTGAAAGCTGTTTGGTAAATCAGACTGTTTTTGAATTTTTGGTCTACCCCGGTCGTCCACTCGGACATCCTTCGAACGTCCGGCTGGTCGTCTGGCCGATTAACAGAAACAATACTTTTTTTTTGGGGTAGGCAATTGTCAATCGTCAATCGTCAATCGTCAATTGTTACTTGTTACTTGTTTTTGGAAAAAATATATATATTTTGTTTTTAATATTTTTTAAATATAGAAATTATTTTTTTAGACTAAAATGACCAAAAAAAATTTGAATTGAATTTTAAAAAGAGTTCGGTTATGAGTTTTGAATATAATTTTCAATAGAGTTTTGAGTTGTATATTTGGTTTAAGTTTTGAAAACTTATAACCAAACAACTTTTCTCATTTCATATGTCATATCAAAAATTCAAAACTCTTTTCAAAACACATAACGAAACAAATTTTCTTATTTGAAATCATAATTTTAAAATTCACAAACTCAAAATGCAACTATATTCTCAAATTATAATTATGAAACTCTTCCTAAATTTTTTTAGATAATAAATTGACTTTTTAGTCCATGTGAAAGGAAACCTTATGCTATAGTATAAGACAATTTTGTTTTTTAAATAAAAATTTATTATCTGAAAGTTGTGAAAGAGTGATTTTAATTTCTCTGATTTATTCCAAACAGATTCATTATTAGGCCATGTACAAGGAGCAAATATTCGTCGTTTTCCGTACTCCTTGTGTCCTAGCTTCACTTCTTTCCTAGTGACCTGAGAACACAAAACAGTAGCTACCCGGCAGTGTGCTGCCAGAAAAACCCTCGGACGATCAAGTTAGCACACTAAGAGAGAAGAAGAAGAGGGAAAGACAAAGGGATAGGTAGCTCTAATAACCAAATGTTCCAGACCTGTTGTATAGAGGCGCCGCACAGTTTAAATAGCTTCTGTGTGCACCACTCTACTCATCCTTTTTATGGACGCGTGGTTGTATTGCTCTCTCTATTCCTTACACATGTATGCATCAATACTGCTAAACAACATTTGGCTAAACCGTCAAACGGTATTGAAGCCCAACTACTAGCGGGTTTTTCTCCTCGCACTCCAATTGGGACACGTAGCGACTTCGGTCGTGCTACCCATAACTCGACACAAGACCATTTACCAACTTTCATGAATCGGTTTAGCTCCGAATTATCCAACCGATCAACCGCGGCTCGGCCAAATATTTCTCGGTCCATATAGAGGATGGTGTCATTAGCTCGAACTATCCTTAGGTCGGCCCATTCCACATGTAGTCTGGTCCTTTATTCGGTGTAAATTCCCCTCAATTGCACACATAGGTCGGTCCACACTTCTCGACCGAGCACATACATTGCTCAGCCCATTCTACTCATTGGATTTTCCCCTCTCAATTGCCCCTTAATCCTATCAGTTACAACCTGATTGGGATTACTTTATTCTTATATAATCTTCATTTCAGCTCGACTCGTTATCAAGCTTCATCATAGCTCAATCAAGTTTTATCACTCGTTTTCAAGGCCCGCGCTGCACTGCTGCACAAATCTTCATAGCTCTAATTTTTCAAAATGTTCTTAGGCTTTCGTGTTAACCACTTAACCAGCTCAGCTCGGCGATTCACTTCTCGGCAAGCAAAATCAGTACAACTCCTTGGTAGCAAAATAAACTTCGCTCGACGATTTACTTCTCGGCGAGCAAAATCAGATCGGCAAGGAATTGCAAAGTTGGCGATCAAGGTCAGCTCAGCAACTTGCATCTTGGCGAGCAAAATTAGCTCGGCAAGGAATTCCAAAGTTGGCAAACAAGGTCAGCTCGGCAACTTGCATCTTGACGAGCAAATTAACTCGGCAAGGAACTCCAAGGTTGGCAAGCAAGGCCAGCTTGGCCACTTGCTTGTTGGCGAGCAAAATCAGCTCAGCAAGGAACTTCAAGGTTGGCGAGAAAAGTCAACTCGGCAACTTGCATCTTGGCGAGCAAAATCAGCTCGACAATGAACTACAAGGTTGGCAAGCAAGGTCAGCTCAGTGACTTGCTTCTTGGCGAGAAAAAATCAGTGTGGCAAATAACTTCAATGTTGGCGAGCAAAGTCAGGTCGGCAACTTACTTCTTAGCGAGCAAATCATTAATAAACTTCGAAGTTGGTGAGCAAGATCAGCTCGACAACTTGCTTCTTGGTGAGTAAAATCATCTCGGCAAGAAATTCTAAAGTTGATCAAAACTATCAACAAATCTCTTGCCGAGCAAAATTTGCCTAGCATCGAATTCCAAAGTCGATCAAAACCATTAACAAACCTCTTGCCGAGCAAAATCCGCCCAGCAAGGAACTTCACAGTGGATAAAAACCATCAACAAACCTCTTCTCGAGTAAAATTTGCCTGGCAAGGAATTTTAAAGTCGATCAAAACCATCAACAATCCTCTTACTGAGCAAAATCCGCCCGGTAAGGAATTTCAAAATCGATCAAAACCATCAACAAACTTGCTCAACAAAATTTGCCTGGCAAGGGATTCCAAAGTTGAACAAAGCACCAACTTTCATCTTGCTGAGCAAAATTAGCTCGGCAAGGAATTCTGAAGTTAATCGAAACCATCAACAAACCTTTTGCCCAGCAAAATTCGCCGGCCAAATAATTCCGAAGTTGAACAAAACACCAACTTTCATCTTGCCGAGCAAAATTAGCTCGACATGGAATTTTGATCTTTCTGTCAAAATGATTGTCAGTTGCCCCTTGAACCGCACTAAATCTGCTTGGCGAGGCAAAAATACAACGATTTTCAAGAAAACAGTCTAATTGTTCCATTACTTCAATGGCAAAAAAGGTTACAAAAATAGAACTAAGAACAAAATTTTAAATTGGTAGAGTTCGATTTCTGGAAATGGATCAGCTAACACGAAGAAGATCCAAACCTCCAACTTGAGATTTTTCGATCTCACTGGAACCAATGGAAGGATCTACCATCCAAATATAGAAAAACTCCACTCGCCAACAGCAAGTCAACAGTATATACAGAAAGAGGGCATGGCATTGTGGGTAGGTGAGGAAAACATTCTTGGCATAAAAACGGAAAGAGGCTTGGCGAGGCATTATTTAGCTTATTTAGTGATTACACTTAACTTACACAAGTGTGAATGTTGTTTGTCAAGGCTTTATATAGGGGGAGGTCACACCAGATGGGGGGGGCGCTATATATAATATTACTGTAGACACCCCATTTTTGACCGACCTTAAGACTCAGACGTCACCGATTGAGCGCTTGGTGATGTAGCATATTGTGCTCGTTCTGAGGTTTCAGAGTCTCGGCTGCGAGCCTTGCCTTCGGACTTCCGGACTCTTTCATGTTTTGCCTCGGTTTGCGAACCAGGCTCTATTTTCTCTGTTTTCTCTTCCCGAAGGGAGGGAGAGGTCTCGTAGATCATCTCTCAGTGGCCGTAGGCTACGTTTCGTCGTCATAGGCCATTTTGCCCGTTTGGAGTCCGGTTTCTGATTTTTCGGAGCTGTTGGCCGTGTGCCTCGGTTCAGGACCCCTTAACCACCTCCGTTTGCTCCGGTTTTTGGTATGCATCTTATTTGCTCCCTTTTGAGGGACACTGTGGCTCGAGAGACCAACTTCATGGTCGAACACCACTTCCGGTGCCTAACAGTCAATTTTCGGGCCTCTGGCTGCGCGTTTCAACCCCCGAACCTTCATTTTGCATCGGTTTGGGTTCATTTTTGGTAGGGACCTCTGTTTCATTGTTAAGAAGGTCGTAGAAGGGTGGGAGGTCAATAATTGTTCTGACAACCAGTTTTATTCCTCCATCGCCCTCCGTGGCCCGTTTTTCTCACTTGAAAGCCAATGTTGACCACCCTAAGGCCACTTTTTCCAACCCTAAACCACATATTTGTGTTGTACACACCTGGGAGGCCACCAATATCACATGGCCGGCCAGTAATTGTGTTTGACCCTTTTGAACCCCTCCTAAAAATGGCATTTTCTCTCTCCTGGTTCATTCTCTCCAGTTTTTAAACACATGGTTGTGTTGTGCACACATGAGAGACCCTCTTTTTGGCATGGCCGGCCATTAATCTTCATTGACCCTTTTGAACCTTGGCCGATCGGCCATGGGGAAGGCCGACCGGCCACCTAAACCCTAGGAAACCGGCCGGCCATGATCCTCTCTCCAGGTACATTACAAATATGTATTTTGTTTCCCCCCAGATTGTGTATTCGGGGGGGCCAACTTTTGGGGGAAACTTGAATTCCATTCCCCCCCTTTTTTCCCCCCTCTTTTGCCTATATAACAGCACCTCCAGCTGCATTTCAAAGGGTTAGAAGTTTTGGTTGAAGCCTCCTACATTGTATCTCTCTCTCTACACCCTCCAACCCTCAAAACCTTTCAAATCCTACACCCATTCTACTCCATCTCCAAGCCAACCAATCCACCATCCTTTCCAACACTTGGAGATGGTTTTCCAGAGGCAAGGAGCACCTTTTCTCAAGCCAAGAGGCTGTTGAAGTTTGGTCTACAAGGGTGAGCCATACTTTCCCTCTTTTTGAGCTTCTTTTGCATGCTATCTAAGCCATACTTGCTTACATTTTTGGGCTCCAACCCTAACTGAAAATAGTCATGTTTTGATGTATTTTTTATGATTGATTAAGGGTCCTTCCATGTTTAAGGTCTCTAGCTACCACTTGCTTCTTTACCTCTCTTGTATGCCTCTTTCTTGCATAGTATTTTAGGCTCATTTTTAAACTGTTTTGAGCTTGGTTATAAACTGTAAAGTGGCTTATTTTGAGCCTTTATTCAACATTTTTGAAGAGCTCTTCACTGTTTGAGGCTTCCTTTTGTCACTTGTCTCTTTATCCCTCTTTTGGTCTTATTTTTTGCATGTTTTGTTAGCCCCTTGTGCTTGTATTTTTGGGCTCTGGTCTGAACTGTAAATAGCCTTATTTTGACCCCCTCTTCATATTTGATCAAGGAACCTTTGCTGTTTGAAGCTCCCTTTTTGCTCTTTGTGTTTAAACCTCTTTTTAGGCCTCATTTTGCATAGTATTTTAAGCTTGCATGTGAACTGTTTTGGGTTTGGTCACTAACTATAAAACACCATATTTTGGGCCCCTCTTCAACTTTGTTGAAGGGCCCTCCTCTTTTTGAGGCCAGCAACCATCACTTGCTTCTTTGTCTCCATTTTGGCCCATTTCTTGCACAATTGTTTAGCCATACTTGTGTTTGTTTTCGTGGCTTGTTGTAAACTGTAAAGTGCTTCATTTTGAGCCCCTCTTCAACTTTGTTGAAGTGCCCTTGGCCATTTAGGGCCAGAAGCTGCTACTTGCTTCATTATCTCTCTTTTGGGGCCATTTTTGCATGTTAACTTAGCCCTATTTGTGTTCACCTTTTGGCCTTGCTTAAAACTGTAAATATGCTTGTTTTGGGACTGTCTTGATTCTGTCTTCACACTTCGTGTTCAAATAATGCATGCTTTGCATAGCCATAGGTCATTCCATGTACATAATTTCATGTTTCGGGTCTCATTTCATGCATCGGGTGCCATGCTTCCATGTTTTGAGATCATTTTGCATCACATTTCAATGCTGAAACTTGCATGTTTGTATGCCATATTTCGTGCCTTGCCATGCCTTGTTAGAGTGGCATTTGTGCCTTAGGATCGGTCCTCGGTTTGCGTACATGTGTGCATGCATTTTGAGTACCTCATTTTCATCTCATGGCCTCCTATGTGAGTGTGGCTATGGTCTACTCGTGTTGGTGTAAGTCCATTGTGCATTGTGTATGCCATTTCATTTCATAGCATTGTGTATGATAAGTTATATGTTAGCGCATTGTGTATGCCATGTTACCTCGTGCATTGTGTATGCCATTTCATAGCATTGTGCATGTTAGGTTGTATCTTAGTTACATTCATGCATGTCATGCATATTGCATTGTGCTTGGGATAAGAGTTAGCCCGAGCACAGGAAACGAGGGACGTTTCGTACTCCGAGTGACGGAACGTGTCTCAATTCCCGGCCACCGACATTCCGGATTATCCATGATGGAGTTTAGGTCTTGTTGTGTTTATATGTGCATTCATTTCATATTGAGTCGTGCAATTCGACTCCTCGGCCATTATGCATCGATATACGTGATTGGTGGCACGAGGATCGAGGACTACACTCCCCGAAGAGTAGTCATGCATACATGTGTGAAAATACTTTGCCATGCCCCTTTGTTGCTCTCTGTTGCAACAAATCAAGAATCAGCAGTCTTTCGGAGCTTGGCACGTATTCCAAGAACAATTACAAACAGAGGCAAACCGGGACATCGCGAGGGATTCTCCGCACAAGGCAACCCGAGCATGCATCATTCATCATCTGGAGCAGATTTGAGGCAGTCCCTTGCTTGCATGCCAATTTATTGTTTTCCTAATTTAATTTGTTAATTAATTAGGGTTTTGTACATATTTGGATTGTAATTATTTGGGACTGTATATTATTTATTCGGACCCTCTGCGCGAGGGCAATGTTGTAATAAGTGTGCGTGTGTGTGATGTATGTCTTCCAACCCCACGTCTTTCTCCTTTTTATTTACCCGATTATGATGGTTAGATTAGGGCATGTTTCAATTAGCATACAGTATGATAGCATGTTTGCATTCATTCATCTGTTTTGCATTCACCGGGCGCGGCGCATCATACTAACTGCATTGTATTTTCAATTCCAAGTTGAATACATGTTAGCTGTAGCATTTCACATGCCATGTTTAGAATAGCCGAGCCTGCTATAGTTGCATTTTTGCATGTGTTGCATTAGGCATTTCCATATAATTAGGATCATGCATGGATTTCTAATTAGTTTCTGTTTTGGCTTGGAGTACTCGGTAAGTTTTATGCTTTAGCATCCTTGCATGCGTGTGAGTGACTGCCATGAATAGCATGCTTACCATGAGGCTATATACTTATGTGATATTACTGCCTGAATGCCTGTGGGTGAAGGTTAGATTATTTGGATTGGAACAATTCATCAAATGTGTGTTTTAAGCCCACTAGATAGTGGCAAAATCATGTTTTCTAAGCCCGCCTGAGGGTGGCAAATCCACGTCTTAGCCTACTTGCGGGTAGCACCATCAAACCATTTTCAAACAAACAAACATGAAATGTTTTGTTCCAATTCAGGTGATCCAGTCTATACTTGTATGCTGTGCGCATCACATAGTAAATCTAGGCTAATAACCGGAATAAGAACGCATAATATTTTCAAAAATAGATATCATGGTTAGTAGAGGCCGATCTTTGATCGGGCGAGCGGGGGTGCTCACGAAGTGACCTTCCCCAATCGTACCCAAGTTCCCGTGCCGAGGCAACTTTGGTGATGACGGACACGTGGCCTTAGGCAAACGAGTCAGGGTTTCCCAAATTTCCCCAAAATAAAACATTTAGGTGGCGACTCTGTATCTGGCAAAGTAGTCCATGTTTGGCACTTCTTTCAAAATTTGTTTTCTCAAAACGATTTGCCGGATTTGGACTCTTTGGTTCAGATTTAGAATCGTGACAATTTGAGAGTCCGAACTATAGTGAACCCCAAATGAACAGAACGGGACTCATCCCTCCCGGGGCGTTCGGGGACGTCTACAGTTTCTAGCGACTCTGCTGGGGAGTTAGAGAACTTGACTCGAACTCATGATATCTTGTTTTGATTACACTTATGTGTTTCTTTGCATTGCATTTGCATTGGTGCGCCTAGGACACTGTGTTTGCCATCAGTTATTCCTGAACGGTTTGCCGGAGGCTTGTCTTGTCAAGGCATGACCATAAGGCTGACCGGTTGTGGGCTCTGCCAGTATGGGAACACAAACCCCGGTTTTACCGGGGCACCCTTTTTGACCATTCGACCTAGTGCATATTCGGATCCATAGTGACCATTCCAAACTAGGACAGGTTGCTTACCCATTTATAGGTTGTTTGAAACTGCTGCGTGCGTAGTGAAACCCTAGCTCCTGACAAAATAGGACAGGGAAAACCCTACCCCAACATAGGGGTGTTTTGGCTCTCAATTATCTGTTATGTGCTATCAGAGTGTGTCTCTACAGGGGTTGCATGTATCAGTTTGCGAGTTTAGGGCATCAGGCCTGCGGGCATCAGTCAGTGTTTGAGAATCAGTTATCTGCGGGTATCAGATTTAGTCTCCGGGGACAGTGATTCAGGGATAATGATCAGTGATTGAGGACAGTGTGTGTTCAGCTTATCGACCATGTGTTGTCATGCCCAGCTGTGTGTTGTGTATTTACTTTAAGCTGTTATGCTGTCTGTTTATCTGTTTATTTATTTTCTTATTGCTTTATTTACCTTTTTACTAGGGCAGTTTTAGCACAATTGCTTCCGACCCAGTAGATATTCCCCAAGCACTTTGGACAAGAGGTCGTCGGCTCAATCGATCTGAGGATCTGGTTGACGAATAGCCAGTGTTTCATTCTCTACCCCCAGTTGTCAGAAGAAGGCCAAGAAGACGCAGTGTGTCTGAGCAGAGGTTACCAGAACAGTGGTCTACCCTAGCAATGAACAGTCGGGCTGAAGTTTTAGTTTCTGCCATAGAAATACACATACCAGTCAGTCAGCAGGATAAGCAGAGTGTAGCCGGAATGGAGGAAATGATGCGTCAGCTCCAAGAGAGCATGAAGCAAATGTAGGAGGACGCTGTCCGCCAAGCGGAATTCTCTAAGCAGCAGGCCACAATCATGGCCCAACAGGCGGAGATAATTACCCGGCTCCAGTAGTAAGCCGGAGCGTCAGCCTCACATCCAGTTCCTCCCCCACCAGGGATCCCATTACCAGAACAGACACCAACTGTCCAGAATGTCCTGCCAAACACCCAGAACACCTTACCCAATGTCCAGAACATCCAAGAGGACACAGACCTTCCAACGGGGCCAGCTCCGCTCCCGTTTCTACCTCAATTGTCCAAGACCCATACACCCAACCACCCGGACTCTCCCTTCGAGTTCGAAATAGACCATACAGCTCTGAAACTGAGCAAACTCAAGAAGCTTTTCAAGAAATCACAAGGAGTAAAGGCTATTCCGGATATCGAGGACGGATATACCGATGTGGCCGTAACGTTGTCAGATAGATTCAAGATGTCGCAGATTGATCGTTTCAACGGATCCGGGGATCCCATGGTCCACCTCCGGTTATTCTCAGATATACTGCGGCCAATGGACCTAACCCGACCACAAAAGCTTTCATTGTTCGGCCGAACCCTGTCGGGTGTGGCCGCTATCTGGTACGCAAAGTTGAAAGATGAGGTAAAAAGAAGTTGGGATGAAATGGCTGAGGCCTTTGTCGCACAGTACTCGTACAATACCCAGATCGAGATTACAACTCGTGATCTCGAAACAAGGCAGGAGCCCAAAGAGACTTTCTCAGATTTCGCAACTCGGTGGAGGGCGAAGGCATCGATGATGACTTTGAGGCCTACTAATAAGGACCAAATCAGGATGATTGTGCGCAACCTCCAACCAAAATTGATGCAGAAGATGATTGTACTCCCCTTCTCCATCTTTTCGGATCTACATGAGATGGGGGTACAAATCGAGGATGTGATGAAGCAAGGTCTGATTGACCAGGACAGGGAGCAACCCCGGAGAACATTTAACTGCAACAATAACGCAGGCCCGAGTGGCGCTGCAACCGCAAGAGCTTCGGAGGTCAGCATGGTCACCACCATTCCCCCTCTCTTTCCAAGGCCCATGACAGCCACACCCTTCTCCGGTGCATCCGGAAGTAATACCCAAACCACTAAATACCAGCCCAGAGGCCAAAGAACCTTCACCCCACTGTACATGCCTTTGTCTAAGGCTCTGGGGTTCTTAATCAGAAAGGGGCATCTAAAACCCCTGGAGCCAAGGCCATTACCAAATCCACTCCCACCCTCTCACAACCCAGCCAAGTACTGTGCATATCACCAGCAGCACGGTCATGATACTGACCAATGTTTCAGGCTGCGTCACGAGATTCAAGACCTCGTTGACAAAAATGTGATTCTACCTCCAGAGAAACCCAACGTCACAACCAATCCACTCCCTACACACAACCAAGCTCCACCTCCCAAAAGAGTCAATCTTATCCAGACTGGGATCGTGTCTTACGATCCTAGAATCTATATTACTCCTACACATCTACCTAAGCCGGAGGTGCTCCTTCCCGACTGCACTGACTTCTTGTGCATATGGGACATCTCTACAACCCAACCTGAGTCAGTGGTGGCGACCGTGGAAGACAGCGCAACAGAGGTTGCAGAGGAGGATGGAATGGTTGAGACAGGGTTTGAGCAGTCTGGAAACTTTGCTGGGGAAACCTACGACCCAAGTGAGTACATCCTGTCAGTAGGCCAATCTGAGCTAAGGGTAGGGCTGCCAGAAAAAACAGAACTATGTGTGATTCAGGGGGACAGATTTGAACAAGGAACGAACAATCTGACGGCTGTAGAAGAGGGTCTTGCCAACCTCCAGTTCTTCAGTGACCAAGAATCAGGGGATGCGGCAGTCAACTGGTTTGAATATGAGGAGTCGGCGGAAGTTACCGGATGGTTAGATGATCAACCAAACATTGTAGAATTTTAACCAGAACAAGGCCAAGCAGAGGCGAGAGTACCAGTGATGGCCGGAAGGGCCGAAAATCAGAGTGCATTGTCGGAGAGCGCCGGTACAAAGAATTTCGCTCAGGACAGAAGCATTGTGAAAGCAGGGAAAGTTGAACAACAAACTGCACTGACGCAGATAGAACAACAGGGTTCTGAGAGAACCGGGAAAGCCAAAATCCATGAGGGGATCAGAAGTGCTGTGGGCACAAGAACAGAGGATGCTGTGAGCATGCAGGCTGAAAGTGCTGTGAGTACAAACATGCCCGAGCCAGACAGGTGCCTTTTGAATGCCAACGAAATGTGGTGGGAAGACGATGACTTATGTCTTGCCCACACAGACGAAGACTGGGGAAGCAATCAACCAGACGACACCTGGTACCTCGATGAGGTTGATCACATGACAAGAAGCGGCGGTACTTCAAGCCCCCGCACCTAGACCAACCCAAGGCATCTGGGAAGGACAAAGAAGCTGAGAGACAGAAAGAGAAGCAGATCGAAGAGGAAGCTGTACTGAAACAGCTGAAGAAGATATAAGCAGACATCTCCATTTGGGGACTGCTTATGGCGTCACGAATACACAGACAGGCTGTCTTATCTGCCATGGACAAGGCCAAACTCTCTATAGATACTACACCAGAACAGCTGGTTGGGCTGGTTTTTCTGGGAGGAGGTTCCCCGGCATTAACCTTTTCAGACAAAGAACTACCACCTGAGGGCACAAATCACAACAAACCCCTCTACGTTTCCGTGGAATGTAGAGACAAGTGGATACCGGTGGTACTTGTTGATACCGGGTCCGCCATCAATGTCTGCCCAGCCAGAACAGCGTATGCAATCGGGTTGAAGCCCGCGGACTTCGTGTCGACTGCTCAGGTGATCAGAGCATATGATAATACTAGCAGGGAAGTGATGGGGACTGTCAAAATTCAGACCCAGGTTGGTCCCGGACAGCACAACATTGAATTCCATATCTTGGACGTTCGCGCAACCTTCAATCTACTCTTGGGGCGGCCGTGGTTGCACCAAGTAAAGGCAGTCTCTTCCACTTTACATCAGATGTTGAAGTACCCTCACGGGAAGGGGGTGGCTATTGTCTTCGGGAATTCATCAATCCATCTTCCACCGGAAGTATCCACACCAGTCTCGAAAATCGAGCATGGCACTGAGGATGTATTCTTATCAGGGTTCACTTTGGCTGAGGCTCGAGTGGTGCAGAATATTATGGCTGTGAATGAGGGGGTGTACGTCAGTGCTCAATCCGTCTACCTCATGAACAAGTTACAACACATCCCCGGGATGGGATTAGGAAGGAGCGGCCGAAAGGGCGTCGCAGCATTAGCCGAAGTGCCACACAACCCTCATACCTTTGGCTTGGGTTATATGCCCACCAAAGAGGACTGGGTAAGGAAGGGTAAGGAAATGGCCGGAAGAGCCAGTGCAAAGCAAGTTGGGAAGCCTTTCGAATTAATACATAGGCCCATTCGGGGTACCTTGAACGGACGCTTCGTCAGGGAGGGGGAGGACTTTCCGTTTTACGACTTCCCAGAGCCGTAGCTAAACGCGGAGAAGAAGCGCGTGCCAGGTTTCGAGATCTTCTTCGACCTGCAACTACCCGGGGATGATATTACCGAAGAACAGACAGACCCATCAGCTGAGATTGGGCAGTGTAAGGCAGTGGATTCCGAAGGCACTGAAATTGAAATGGGGGTAGCGCTGGCGAGTCTACTCTCAGATCCTCCGATCGACCATAAGTGCTTGGGGGATAACTTCTCGGTATGCGTGATCGGGAATGAAACGGCTGCGGGCCTTCCAGCGACTATTTTGGATGCATCTATCGCACCCTCTCTCACTTGGCAGTATGAGGAGAGATTTTTGTCCAGCAGCACCGGGTCAGGTAGTGAGCCGGAATCTGATTCCACCGAGTCTTGTGAGTCGGAATCAGGTTCCAGCTCGACTGAGTTTGAGTCTGGTAATCCTGGGGATGATAACCCGGATGCCACAGTTATGTCCAGGTTGTCTTTTTCTTTCTCGTTTAAGTCTGTTGTAACCGAGAATTCGGACGATTTGGATGTACTTAATGAGAATCAAGTAACTGTGGTTTCTGAGTACTTTTCTGTGCCCTTAATTTATTGCATAAACTCAGACTTTCAAAATTTTGATGAAAACGACGAGGACGAAGTTCCTCCGGTTTTGCAACGCTTAATTGAACAAGAGCAAGAAAGATTTGTTAAACCCCTGGTTGATGAAATCATTACAGTAAATATTAGTACTGAGGAGGACCCGCGGCTGGTCCAGATCGGGTCCATGTTGTCTTCGGAGGAACGCGAGCGCTCAGTCGCCTTATTAAAAGATTTCAAAGATGCTTTCACGTGGTCCTGCGAAGACATGCCTGGGATCAATCCTGCGATTGTACAGCACCGGATCCCCCTTGACCCCGAGGCCTGACCTGTCAAACAGAAACTCAAAAGGATCCGCCCGGACTGGGCTCTCAAGATTAAAGAAGAGGTCACCAAGCAAATCGATGCAGGCTTCCTGCTGGTGTCCGAATACCCGACTTGGTTGGCCAACATCGTTCCAGTGCCGAAGAAGGATGGCAGGATCCGGGTGTGCGTGGATTTCAGGGATTTGAACAGAGCTAGTCCGAAGGACGACTTTCCCTTGCTGCATATTGATGAGTTGGTGGATTTCATAGCAGGGCATGCTTTGCTCTCATTCATGGATGGCTTCTCAGGGTACAATCAGATAGTAATGGCACCTGAAGATCGGGAAAAGACTGCATTCACCACCCCGTGGGGGACATACTGCTACAGAGTAATGCCGTTTGGGTTGAAGAATGTCGGAGCTACTTATCAACAGGCCGCGACCACAATATTGCACGACATGATCCACAAAGAGGTTGAGGTGTACGTGGACGACATGATTGTCAAGTCCAAAGAAAAAGAGGGCCACTACACCGCCTTACAGAAGTTCTTCCAAAGGATCAGGGAATTCCGGTTGCAGCTGAATCCTCAGAAATGTACGTTCGGTGTTACAGCGGGAAAAATGCTGGGATTTCTGATTACACAAAGAGGTATCGAAGTCGACCCGTCCAAAATCAAGGCCATCCTAGAAATGCCCCCACCAAGGACTGAAAAGGAGGTGCGAGGCTTTCTGGGTAAAGTGCAATTCATAAGATGGTTTATCTCGAAATTAACCTTGACTTGTAAACCACTTTTTGGTCTCTTGAAGCAAGAAAAGAAATTCCAATGGGACGACCGATGCCAAGCTGCTTTTGAACAGATCAAGAAATATTTACAGAACCCGCTCGTGTTGTCGCCGCTAGAGCCGGGGAAACTGTTGATATTGTACCTTTCAGTGACTGAGACTACAATGGGCTGCATGCTCGCACAAGAATCAGAGGATAAGGTGGAGAGGGCCATCTACTATCTGAGCAAGAAGATGTTGGATTACGAGACCCGCTACACTCCGCTGGAGAAGGCTTGCTTAGCTTTGGTATGGGCTACCAGGAAGCTGCGGTACTACTTGTTAGCTCACTCCATAATGTTGGTTTCACGACTGGATCCCATCAAATACCTTTTCGAGAAACCGGCACTTACGGGTAGGCTAGCTCGTTGGTTGCTGTTGCTCTCTGAATTCGACCTGAAATATGTGACACGCAAGTCAGTCAAGAGAAGAGCAGTGGCAGAGTTCTTAACCGATCATCCAGTGGAAGGAAGTGAAGCAGTTGAATATTTATTCCCAGATGAAGCCATTTTGCACATCGACGACGAATATTGGACGATGTACTTTGACGAAGCGTCAAATCAGTACGGGTATGGGATAGGAGTGTTGCTGATAGCACCCGACAATTCTCGTATCCCTCTAGCCTTCAAACTCCGGTTCAAAGTCTCGAACAACGAAGTAGAATATAAGGCATGCATTGCCGGTCTAGAAGCAGCCCTAGAAGTAGGAGCAAGATGGTTGGACGTCATCGGGGATTCAAACCTTGTTGTGTCTCAAGCAAAAGGAGACTGGAAAGTCAAAGAAGAAAAGATGATGATGTACCACCAGACCTTGGACTTGTTAATTCCTTGGTTTGAAAAGCTAAACTTTGCTCATCTTCCAAGAGAGAACAACAGGTTCACAGATTCTTTAGCAACTCTATCTTCCATGATAGACATCTCGTTTGGAATCCAGATGCATCCAGTCGTCATTGACCAGAAATTTGCGCCAGCCTATGAGTCGATCGCTGCTATAAATGAGGTTCAAGACGAAAACCCCTGGTATTATGACATTTGGAATTTCTTGGAAAAGGAAGCATACCCGCCAGGGGTAAATGCCAAGGATAAAAGGGCAATCAGAAGAATGGCCGTTCAGTTCATCATCTGTGGGGGTAAGCTGTATAAGAGAGGTCATCTGGGAATGCATAAGCTGTGTGTTGAAGCCGAGGAATCGAAGCGCCTGATGGAGGCCATCCATGGAGGAGAATGCGGTGCGCATATGAACGGAGTAATGCTAGCATGGAAGATCCTCAGACAGGGTTACTACTGGTCCACCATGGAGGAGGATTGTATCAGTTTTGTCCGACGATGCCACAAGTGTCAGATTCATGCAAACCGCATGAATATCCCGCCGTCAAAGCTGTACAACATGACTTCGCCATGGCCATTTTCAGTCTAGGGAATTGATGTGATCGGGGCTGTCACTCCAAGGGGGTCGAATGGACATGAGTTCATCCTGGTCGCGATAGATTATTTCACAAAGTGGGTTGAGGCCCAATCGTATGCGGTGTTGAAGGCGTCGCACATTGCAAAGTTTATCAGAAACAACATCATCTGTCGCTATGGGGCCCCAAACGAGATCATTTCAGATAATGGTTTCCACTTTAAGAAGGAAGTGATTGACTTGTTGGAGAAATAGAACGTGGCTTTCCATAAGTCATCCACATACCGGCTGCAAACCAACGGAGCGGTCGAGGCCGCCAACAAGAATATCAAACACATACTGCAGAAGATGGTGGAAACCTACCGGGATTGGCCAGATAAGCTGCCCTTTGCTCTGTGGGGCTACCGGACGTCAATCAGGACTTCTACCAGAGCGACTCCGTATTCATTGGTTTATGGGATGGAAGCCGTTCTACCTATCGAGATTGAGGTTCCGTCATTGCGAGTATTGGCTGAGTGTCAAATAGCCGAAGCAGATTGACAGCAGAGCAGGTTTGAGGAACTCATGCTTTTTGATGAGAGGAGACTGAAAGCACTATACCATGTTCAAGGTTATCAGCGTAGAATTACCCGGGCTTTCAACAAGAAAGTTAAGTCCAGGAATCTAAAGGAACGAGATTTGGTGCTCAAGGACAACCGAGCTCCCATCCACGACCCAAGGGGCAAGTTCAGACCTAATTGGACTGGTCCATATATCATCAAAGCTATCTGGTTAGGTGGAGCTGTGGTTCTGATGGACCTAGATGGCTTGGAATTTTCCCAACCGATCAACATGGACAAGTTGAAGAAATATTACCCCTGAGAGGCTCGCTAGGCCGAAAACCCGAAAGGGCGACCTAGGCAAAAGTTAGAGCACAAAAAAATTGAAAAATATAAAAACTGAGCTCGCAAGGTTGAAAACCCGTAAAGGGCGACCTTGGCAAAAGTTAGAGCGTAAAAGGAGAGTGAAAATACTCGAGTGAACCTAAGCCTGAACCACGTAAGGCTTGATTCCCATCTTTGGGATACGTAGGCCACTTCATCCTGAAGTTCAGCCATAAACTTTTCCCGATCAACCCTATCCATTTGATCATCTCAGTCATCTTTGTCTATCAGCATTTGAGGGCTTCCATTGGAATCTCCGGTGCAGTGCTATTCAGACTAGGGGCAACTTTCCGTTGCCACACGGTGTCGCGGTACTATTCAAACTAGGGGCAACTTTCCAGTTGCTAGGATCCAGGGTTGTGCATCTCAGTGACAAATCTTAGGCGTGTCCAGTTCTGATCCATGTTGAAAATGGTTTTGAAAAGTTTTAATAAAAGTTGACTTTGTTCAAATTAATCTCTTTACAACTAAGACCATTTTTGGACCAAAGCGGAAAATTTTCAGTCCCACAACCTTCAATTTCATTGATTTCAAAACAGAGTTCTCCTACTCTTGCATACAATCGAAGTTGCTTTTTATTACATTCATAAAGAAAACTTGAAAATACTAATAAAGCAATAAATCCGGGGCATAGTCAAGTCAAGTATCCCTGTGCCCCCTCCCAGAGCTGGTCGAAGCCTCCGTTGCCAAGCTGGGCCCGACCTGTGCCTCCTCATTAAGCCAGTCCCAACACTCGTCAGACAAAGTGCAACTGAAAGTGGGAGCAGGGGCCAGGAGCTCTCTAGTCCTCCATGCTGTGGCATATCGGGCAAGCTATGCACCTCGGACCGGGAAAGCAACCGAGTACTCAATCCCCTCTGGTGGGCAAATCTGATCATGACCGAACTGGCGCAGGAACCGGAACGGAAAGTAGAACACACAGTGGGTCAGACCAATCAACTGAATCTCGATCAACCGGGACATGCTATAGCTCATTGCCGGGAGATTGAGCCAAGGACAACGCCAAGCAATGTGACCTGCAGACAAATTGCACATCCAGTCAAACCACCACCTTTCATCAGGGGCATCGACTAGGCGCTGTCGAAAAAAATAGCCTCGAGCTGAGTAGGCTAGGCAAGAGTCCACAACCTGCAATTTGTCCATCAACCATGCCTGGGGAGGAATGAAAAATGAGAGAATAAAGAATAGAGAGATGTACAGTGAGAGAAAAGTGAGAAAAGGGTTTTCGTGAGAAAAACCGAGCCTGAGGGCCGAGTGATGTGAGCAAATACATATGTAAGATTGGGTGGGAAACATTACCTGCAGCAGCAGTGGACTCCCAGCAAAATCTAGTCATCTCCCGGCAATAGATAGCATCCAAGCCCATCAGTGTCTCGGCCAAGGTCATGGCGATCCAGCTCTTTCCTTCTTTCAAGCCTTGAGCAACTTCAATCAGACGAATGCTAAATCCGCCAAAGCCCGGGGAAAGCAGAAAGTGAGACAGCAGGCACAAGCAAAGGGCGTGTTGCCGGAAACCTTGCCAATAATGGTTGCTGCGGTCACCAGCGTCAGAAAAGCGATGAATCAAACTGAAGATATCCAGTTCCCCATTACAGATCAGAGACCGAGCGTCATGCGCGGTGAGTCCACACATCCGCCCTAAAGCTTGGGCGTGGCCAAAGCGGAACTGGGGCAAGATCTCTTCATGACATTCAGATTCCATCAAAACTTGAAAATCTTCAAAAGTTGGACATACCTCTTGCCCGCCAAAGCTAAAGACATGCGTCACCGGGTTCCAAAACCTCGCCACGGCATGGAGGAAAGGAAGGTGCAGCGGAGTGCGACTCAGCGCGAACAGTGCATTCAAGCCGAAACCCCGGAAGTTCAACTTTTCCGAACCATCTAGAGAAGCGATCCAAGTTGTGAGATTTTCAACGAGAAACGCCTCCATTTTTGTGCAAAACTAAGATGAATTGAATGAACCACGGAGCTAAGGCTTTTAAAAAGGAAAAGACACTATTCGGGGGACAAGTGTCAAAAATTTGACGGTTGCTGAGCTGAGTGGCCGGCCGGCCACCTTTTCTGGCAGGCCGGCCATTTTCTTTTTCAAAACCTGGCCGGTGGCCTCCCCTTTGCAATAAATCTGGCCGGCCGGCCCCCAAAAGTAGTCGGCCATGCTCCAATGTGTGTCTTTAGCCCTGTTTTACCCTTCAACAGAAAGTTTCAAGCATTTCCATGCAACGGGTGTGTCGAAGGCCTCTATTTCCCTCTATTTCGGATGCGTTCTGTTGCCCAGATCGTCCGAAGTACACTTTGTTTTGTTAAGTTTTGTTTATCGAGTTGTTGTTTTGTTTATCGAGTTGTCGTTTTGCTTATCGAGTTGTTTGTCAAGCTGTCGTGTTTCGTGTTTTTGAGTTGTTACTCTTTGTTTAAGCAATTTTTGTTTGAGTCTTGTTTATTGAGTTGTCAATACTATTGTGTTTTGCTTATCGAGTTGTAAACTTGCTAAGGTTTTGTTATATCTTAGAAAGTTAAGTTGTTGCGTCGGTTCACTACCTGACTAGGCAAAATGCATAATGCACATTTCCATTCAATCTCATTATAGTGCAAAATGATGCGATATGATGCTAAGAGTTTAAAATACAACACTTTTTTTAAAGGCTGTTTCATTCCATCATGCCTCACTTGTTACAACATTTTACAAACTAAGGCACAAGTTTTACAAAGAATAAAACTGCCCAATAATGTACAAATGTGCTACAACTACTAGCAAAAAGATAAATAAAACAGGAAACAGCCGCATCTGTGCTCTCAAGAGCAGGAATAAGAGGCCCTCTTTGCCCTCTTCTGCGGAATAGAATCTCCGCCACCATCGCCATCATCATCATCTGAATCGGAGTCGTCATCCTCGGGATCCCCCTCAGCCTCACCTCCACTCCCGGAACCAAGACCGGAGTAGTCCTCTCTGTCAGCAGATGTCTTCGACTGACGATCTGCAGCCTCCTCCTCCTCATCCTCACCGGGCTCCTCCTCTACAATGTGTGCTCTGTGTCTACGAGACGACCCCCCCTCTAGCTCCTCAAAAAGGCCCAGATGGCCCAGCTCCTTGAAAAGGCCTGGATGGCCCAGCTCCTCGAAAAGGCCCGAATGGTCCACCTCCCTGAGAAGGCCCAGGTGGCCCAGCCTGCGGCTGAGCATATACGGGGGGCATCTGAGAATAAAGAGTTCAATTTAAATACATAAGTCCAAATATGTACATCGGATGCAGATACAAGAAAACTACATGAAGTTGGTACATGTAAACACAGTGTATAAGTGAGGTGTGTGTCAAATGTGCTCTACACAAGTAGCCTATCAATACAGTAGAAATCAGCATATCATCAGAAGTATGATAAATGCCAGAAAACTAAAGGGTACCTGGAAGCCCATGATGGACAACTGCGCCTCCCTCCGCAGGACCATCCCCTCAAGTGAGGCTACCATCTCAAGCACCTGATCCATGTACTCAACAGGGGGCTACAGATGCAAAGGCAAGGATATCAGTAACAGAATGAATGTCCAAGTATCTGAGTAATGAATCAAAGCCATAAAACATATCGGTGGTAAGTCGGGGTCTCTGACATATCGATGGCCAGGCATCGGAGGCTCTATCGGGATCGGAATCGGAGAGGTAATCCCATATTGCCACCCCATCAACTCGGTCGGCATGTCCGGCCATCCAGGATGAGGATAAGTCGAAGGAATCGGGGAAACCAATCCACCCCCACCTCTAGATGTACCAGCCCTACTGGTGGAAGGGGTGTCTGCAGCCCTAGCCCGAGCCTGGCTCGAAGATGGCATGCCAGTAGGCCTCATCGTCGGAGTACAAACTCCCGTCAATGGAGGCATCAGGTATATGTGACGGTAAGTAGCATAATCCCCCTCCTCAAGATGTAGCAAAGCATCAGTACCCAGCATAGCACTAACAATATCCCAGGAAGAGAGCCTATCAGCAATCTGCATATCGACTGGGGGTGCTGAGGGAGGGTCCTGAGAAGTGTACCCCCAGACCTGACGCAAGAAGCGGTCCCCCAAAAACCAGGCCCTACCAACTGGCCCTTCGAACAGGATCCTGTACCGGGAGACACCCCACCCTCCGGCAAACTGGAATCGGAGACCTTCACCTAAAGGTGCCCAGGGCTGCCATGTAATCTACGGATAACAGACGCATAAACCAAGAAGAAATCGAAAATGTACAGGACAAATCAAAGATGAAAACAGAAAGGACTGAGAGTTCTGAAATACCTCCGTCGACCGCACCGTGTCGAAATACTGCCGCAGATAAAGGGGAGACTCCCGAGGTCTTGGCCGGTGCTGGCCTTCAAATACAAGTGAGTACGGGGTCACGAGAGGTCCCTCTACCACCAACTCCGGGGCCAATATCGGGAAATACACATAGACCCACAACTGTGGAAAACAAAGCAGAATACGAAGTGCTGAGGGCAAAGTGCACGATACAGAGTATAAAGTGCGCCGTGTGTGCAATGTGCAAGTAATGAGGGGCAAAAATGTAAATTAAGAAGGCAGAAAGTACCTCCCAGGCTCTCCAATAGCCGCCAAGTAAGTCCCCCCGTCCGCGAGAGGTCGCGCTCATGTAGCAATAAAGGGTAGCCAAGCTGGCGCCACCCCAGTCATACCGTCTGACCTGTGACAGGTCCACCAAAGCACTCAACAGATAAAGCCCAACAGTGTTCCCCCTGTCAGCAAACAAAGTGGTCCCGAAGAGGAACATCAAAAAGCCGCGGGCATACTGTGCTGCCTCCTCAGGAGTCTCGGGCTCCATCTCCACCCGCCGGAAATGGGAAGAGAACCAGGTGTATCGGACTCTCCCTGAAGGTCTATCAACAGGCGGGCGAACCCCCAGCAAATATATCCAAGCAGCCTCCCACTGGCCCATGTCCTCATCGTAAGGAATGGGCCAACCTCCCACGTCAAGGCCAGTCAATATAGCAAAGTCAAACGGGGTCATAGTCAAGTCCCCCGTGGCAGAAAAATGGAAGGAGTTGGTGGTGTCCCACCATCTCTCCACCGAGGCGGCCATCAACGTCCTCCTGGCAGGACAACGAGATAGCCCAGTACAGAAGGGCCCAAACCCCGCCAAGTCAACCAAGTCCCGAACAACCTCCGGGAGCTCGGCGTACCAATCTCTCGCCGCGGTAGAGCCGTATCCCCGCACAGTGCGAGAAGTCACCTGCATTCAGAATGAATACATGTTTCAGCATAAAATGAATAAGCTACGTGCAAATAAAATGAATAGGCTGCGTGCAAAGTAAAGTAAGTGAGCCGCGTGTTCAACTCTCAATCAGTGTGTGCTGCGTGTTCACCTTCAATTTGGGTTGTGTGTTCAGAAAATCAGTGTTTTGGGCTGCGTGTTCAACTCTCGATCAGTGTGTGCTGCGTGTTCACCTTCAATTCGGGCTGTGTGTTCAGAAATCAATGTTTTGGCCTGCATGTTCAACTCTCAATCAGTGTGTGCTGCGTGTTCACTTTCAATTTGGGCTGTGTGTTTAGAAAATCAGTGTTTTGGGCTGTGTGTTCAACTCTCGATCAGAGTGTGCTGCGTGTTCACATTCAATTTGGGCTGTGTGTTCAGAAAATCAATGTTTTGGGCTGTGTGTTCAACTCTCGATCAGTGTGTGCTGCGTGTTCACCTTTAATTCGGGCTGTGTGTTCAGAAAATCAGTGTTTTGGGCTGTGTGTTCAACTCTCAATCAGTGTGTGCTGCGTGTTCACCTTCAATTTGGGCTGTGTGTTCAGAAAATCAGTGTTTTGGGCTGCATGTTCAACTCTCGATCAGTGTGTGCTGCGTGTTCACATTCAATTTTGGTTGTGTGTTCAGAAAATCAGTGTTTTGGGCTGCATGTTCAACTCTCGATCAGTGTGTGCTGCGTGTTCACCTTCAATTTGGGCTGTGTGTTTAGAAAATCAGTGTTTTGGGCTGCGTGTTCAACTCTCAATCAGTGTGTGTTGCGTGTTCACCTTCAATTTGGGCTGTGTGTTCAGAAAATCAGTGTTTTGGGCTGCATGTTCAACTCTCGATTAGTGTGTGCTGCGTGTTCACATTTAATTTGGGCTGTGTGTTCAGAAAATCAGTGTTTTGGGCTGCGTGTTCAACTCTCGATCAGTGTGTGCTGCGTGTTCACATTCAATTTGGGTTGTGCGTTCAGAAAATCAGTGTTTTGGGCTGCGTGTTCAACTCTCAATCAGTGTGTGCTGCGTGTTCACCTTCAATTCGGGCTGTGTGTTCAGAAAATCAGTATTTTGGGCCGTGTGTTCAACTCTCAATCAGTGTGTGCTGCGTGTTCACCTTCAATTTGGGTTGTATGTTCAGAAAATCAATGTTTTGGGCTGCGTGTTCAACTCTCAATCAGTGTTTGCTGCGTGTTCACCTTTAATTTGGGCTGTGTGTTCAGAAAATCAGTGAGTAGGCTGTGTGTCCAACCCTCAACCGGTGTGTGCCGTGTGTTCACAATCAATTTATAGGCTGAGTGTTCAGGAATTCAAGTGATTGAACCGTGTGTTCAGAATGCAAACAGAATGCATGAAAAATTCATAATATGTTACAGAAAAGGTAAGAACGAAGTAAATACCTCTCGTGCCTCATGGGAGAGGCGATACTCTGGCTCCCGTAGAAGGAGATCCCCGGGTGCTCGCTCGTCGAAATCGGTGAAGTGATAGAAAACAGCCCGCGGAAGAATATGTGCCGGTGGGTCGTACCTCTCGGGTATGAAAGGTCGAACCCCCGGAGGCAGAGCCATGATATCAGGATCACCTCCGGCGTCTGAAGGACCTCCACCGTGGGGGAAATGACCGGCCATTTCGGAAAATCTGCAAAAAGGGCAAAAATGAGCCAAAATTGAAAAAAGTCAACAAAAGTCAACTCTCGGGAAATGAAAAAGTCAACAAAAGTCAACTCCCGAGAAAATCTTCCAAATATTGAGACAAACTCACATCAAGTGGCGAAAATGAGAAAAGAAGCCCCGAAATCAAAATTTAATCGGTTCAAAGTGCTTAAAACTGAAAGATTTCACGAAAACAACTTGCGTGAGACGTTGGAAAACGCGTATAGAGCACAGATCTGAGGAAGAAAATGGTTTGGGAAGCTAGAGGAGATGTTTTCGGAGCTGCACTTGTGACCACAAAGTGTTTGGATGAGTGTATTTAAAGAAAAGAGGCTGAAAAGACAAAATTGTCCCGAATCTGGGCTAGGTGGCCGACCGGCCACCTTTTCTGGCAGGCCGGCCATTCCCTTTTCAAAAACTGGCCAGTGGCCTCCCTCCCCCAATAAAGACGGCCGGTGGTGTTCCCCACATGCCCCCCAAGGTCCCTGCAAATTTTGGGGAGGATTGGAGTCCCCAGGACCTGAAAAAGTACAGGAGAAGTGTACTTTCTGTCGCGAAATCGCTCTGTCGGAACCTCAGCTTCAACTTCCAATGCGTGTCTCATCATTACTCATCGAAAGTGAGATATATCCTTTCAAACATGTTGTAACCTCTTCGGGAGGTGAATCGGAGGCCGCGATCAAGTCGTCCACGCCGAAACGCGCATTTCCTTGCTCGTTGTTTTGGGACAAACATACATCCTAGTTTACGCTTGTTCTGCATTATCATGCACATAACTTGCATTCTCATGCACATACTTGCATTGTTATGCACGTCTCTTTGATATCACCGAGCCTCCGTGCTTAAACTTGCATTGTCACGCGCGTTTCTTCCCGCATTGCGATGCACTTTTCCATCGACACCGCGATTGTTTGCATTCGATATCACATTGAACATATGTTGTTAGATCTGTTGTGCTCGTTGAGTTTCTTTCTTTTGTAGGCACGATATTGTATGTACGGTTCATTTGAAGCTGGTGCGACCAGATGAATCGTGCAGGTATCGCATCTTCTCCGTGTGAGACGCGATGAGAATTGAATAAATTCTCTGCATTCCTAACTACATAAAATGTAGTTGTTGCTTTGCATTCTTGCTTAAAACTGTTGCATCTATTTGCAAATACTTGCCTCATTACAGCTTGCTGCATTTGCATGATCATGAGCTACATTCGGCTTTGTGCATATCATTTTGCATTTTGTCCCTGCCTGTGGGCATGCCTATGGGCACGTCTTTGTTATTTTGTATGTTTGTCTAAGTCTTCGGCCTTGTCAAAAATGGGTCGTCTCTGGGCTTTGACATTCACTCCCGTCACTTATGACTTCCGAGTTCTGTCAAAGAGGGGCAACTGTAGACACCCCATTTTTGACCGACCTTAAGACTCAGACGTCACCGATTAAGCGCTTGGTGATGTAGCATATTGTGCTCGTTCTGAGGTTTCATAGTCTCGGCTGCGAGCCTTGCCTCCGGACTTTCGGACTCTTTTATGCTTTGCCTCGGTTTGCGAACCAGGCTCTGTTTTCTCTATTTTCTCTCCTCGAAGGGAGGGAGAGGTCTCGTAGATCATCTCTCAGTGGCCGTAGGCTACGTTTCGTGGTCATAGGCCATTTTGCCCGTTTGGAGTCCGGTTTCCGATTTTTCGAAGCCGTTGGCCGTGTGCCTCGGTTCGGGACCGCTTAACCACCTCCGTTTGCTCCGATTTTTGGCATGCATCTTATTTGCTCCCTTTTGAGGGACACTGTGGCTCGAGAGACCAACTTCGTGGTCGAACACCACTTCCGGTGCCTAACAGTCAGTTTTCAGGGCCTCGGGCTGCGCGTTTCGGCCCCCGAACCTTCATTTTGCATCGGTTTGGGTTCATTTTTGGCAGGGACCTCTGTTTCATTGTTAAGAAGGTCGTAGAAGAGTGGGAGGCCAGTAATTGTTCTGACAACCAGTTTTATTCCTCCATCGCCCTCCGTCACCTTTTTTCTCACTTGAAAGCCAATGTTGACCACCCTAAGGCCACTTTTTCCAGCCCTAAACCACATATTTGTGTTGTACACACCTGGGAGGCCACCAATATCACATGGCTGGCCAGTAATTGTGTTTGACCCTTTTGAACCCCTCCTAAAAGTGGCCTTTTCTCTCTCCTGGTTCATTCTCTCCAGTTTTTGACCACATGGTTGTGTTGTGCACACATGAGAGACCCTCTTTTTGGCATGGCCGGCCATTAATCTTCATTGACCCTTTTGAACCTTGGCCGACCGGCCATCGAGAAGGCCGACCGGCCACCTAAACCCTAGGAAACCGGCCGGCCATGATCCTCTCTCCAGGTACATTACAAATATGTATTTTGTTTCCCCCCAGATTGTGTATCCGGGGGGGCCAACTTTTGGGGGGAAACTTGAATTCCATTCCCCCCATTGTTTTCCCCCTCTTTTGCCTATATAATAGCACCTCCAGCTGCATTTCAAAGGGTTAGAAGTTTTGGTTGAAGCCTCCTACATTGTATCTCTCTCTCTCTACCCTCCAACCCTCAAAACCTTTCAAATCCTACACCCATTCTACTCCATCTCCAAGCCAACCAATCCACCATCCTTTCCAACACTTGGAGCTGGTTTTCCAGAGGCAAGGAGCACCTTTTCTCAAGCCAAGAGGCTGTTGAAGTTTGGTCTACAAGGGTGAGCCATACTTTCCCTCTTTTTGAGCTTCTTTTGCATGCTATCTAAGCCATACTTTCTTACATTTTTGGGCTCCGACACTAACTGAAAATAGTCATGTTTTGATGTATTTTTGATGATTGATTAAGGGTCCTTCCATGTTTAAGGTCTCTAGCTACCACTTGCTTCTTTACCTCTCTTGTATGCCTCTTTCTTGCATAGTATTTTAGGCTCATTTCTAAACTGTTTTGAGCTTGGTTATAAACTGTAAAGTGGATTATTTTGAGCCTTTCTTCAACATTGTTGAAGGGATCTTCACTTTTTGAGGCTTCCTTTTGTCACTTGTCTCTTTATCTCTCTTTTGGCCTTATTTTTTGCATGTTTTGTTAGCTCCTTGTGCTTGTATTTTTGGGCTCTGGTCCGAACTGTAAATAGCCTTATTTTGACCCCCTCTTCATGTTTTATCAAGGGACCTTTGCTGTTTGAAGCTCCCTTTTTGCTCTTTGTGTTTAAACCTCTTTTTAGGTCTCATTTTGCATAGTATTTTAAGCTTGCATGTGCACTGTTTTGGGTTTGGTCACTAACTGTAAAAAATCATATTTTGGGCCCCTCTTAAACTTTGTTGAAGGGCCCTCCTCTGTTTGAGACCATAAACTATCACTTGCTTCTTTGTCTCCCTTTTGGCCCATTTCTTGCACAATAGTTTAGCCATACTTGTGTTTGTTTTCGTGGCATGTTGTAAACTGTAAAGTGCTTTATTTTGAGCCCCTCTTTAACTTTGTTGAAGGGATCTTGGCCATTTAGGTCCAGAAGCTGCTACTTGCTTCATTATCTCTCTTTTGGGGCCATTTTTGCATGTTAACTTAGCCCTATTTGTGTTCACCTTTTGGCCTTGCTTAAAACTGTAAATATGCGTGTTTTGGGACTTTCTTGATTCTGTCTTCACACTTCATGTTCAAATAATGCATGCTTTGCATAGCCATAGGTCATTCCATGTACCTAATTTCATGTTTCAGGTCTCATTTCATGCATCGGGTGCCATGTTTCCATGTTTCGGGATCATTTTGCATCACATTTCAGTGCTGAAACTTGCATGTTTGTATGCCATATTTCGTGCCTTGCCATGCCTTGTTAGAGTGGCATTTATGCCTTAGGATCGGTCCTCGATTTGCGTGCATGTGTGCACGCATTTCGAGTACCTCATTTTCATCTCATGGCCTCCTATGTGAGTGTGGATGTGGTCTACTCGTGTTGGTGTAAGTCCATTGTGCATTGTGTATGCCATTTCATTTCATAGCATTGTGTATGCTAAGTTGTATGTTAGCGCATTGTGTATGTCATGTTACCTCGTGCATCGTGTATGCCATTTCATAGCATTGTGCATGTTAGGTTGTATCTTAGTTGCATTCATGCATGTCATGCATATTGCATTGTGCTTGGGATAAGAGTTAGCCTGAGCACGGGAAACGAGGGACGTTTCGTACTCCGAGTGACGGAACGGGTCTCAATTCCCGGCCACTGACATTCTGGATTATCCATGATGGAGTTTAGGTCTTGTTGTGTTTATATGTGCATTCATTTCATATTGAGTCGTGCAATTCGACTCCTCGGCCATTATGCATTGATATGCGTGATTGGTGGCACGAGGATCGAGGACTACACTCCCCGGAGAGTAGTTATGCATACATGTGTGAAAATACTTTGCCATGCCCCTTTGTTGCTCTCTGTTACAGCAAATCAAGAATCAGCAGTCTTCCAGAGCTTGGCACGCATTCTAAGAACAATTGCAAATAGAGGCAAACCGGGACATCGCGAGGGATTCTCCGCACATGGTAACCCGAGCATGCATCATTCATCATCCGGAGCAGATTTGAGGCAGTCCCTTGCTTGCATGCCAATTTATTGTTTCCCTAATTTAATTTGTTAATTGATTAGGGTTTTGTACATATTTGGACTGTAATTATTTGGGACTGTATATTATTTATTCGGACCCTCTGCGCGAGGGCAATGTTGTAATAAGTGTGCGTGTGTGTGATGTATGTCTTCCAACCCCACGTCTTTCTCCCTTTTATTTACCCGCTTATGATGGTTAGATTAGGGCATGTTTCAATTAGCATACAGTATGATAGCATGTTTGCATTCATTCATCTGTTTTGCATGCACCGGGCGCGGCACATCATACTAACTGCATTGTATTTTCAATTCCAAGTTGAATACATGTTAGCTGTGGCATTTCACATGCCATATTTAGAATAGCCGAGCTTGCTATAGTTGCATTTTTGCATGTGTTGCATTAGACATTTCCGTATAATTAGGATCATGCATGGATTTCTAATTAGCTTCTGTTTTGGCTTGGAGTACTCGGTAAGTTTTATGCTTTAGCATCCTTGCATGCGTGTGAATGACTGCCATGAATAGCATGCTTACCATGAGGCTATATGCTTATGTGATATAACTATCTGAATGCCTGTGGGTGAAGGTTGGATTATTTGGATTGGAACAATTCATCAAATGTGTGTTTTAAGCCCACTAGATAGTGGCAAAATCATGTTTTCTAAGCCCGCCTGAGGGTGGCAAATCCACGTCTTAGCCTACTTGCGGATAGCACCATCAAACCATTTTCAAACAAACAAACATGAAATGTTTTGTTCCAATTCAGGCGATCCAGTCTATACTTGTACGCTGTGCGCATTACATAGTAAATCTAGGCTAATAACCGGAATAAGAACGCATAATGTTTTCAAAAATAGATATCATGGTTAGTAGAGGCCGATCTTTGATCGGGAGAGCGGGGGTGCTCACGAAGTGACCTTCCCCAATCGTACCCAAGTTCCCGAGCCGAGGCAACTTTGGTGATGACGAACACGTGGCCTTAGGCAAACGAGTCAGGGTTTCCTAAATTTCCCCAAAATAAAATATTTAGGTGACGACTCTGTATCTGGCAAAGCAGTCCATGTTTGGCACTTCTTTCAAAATCTGTTTTCTCAAAACGATTTGCCGGATTTGGACTCTTTGGTTCAGATTTAGAACTGTGACAATTTGAGAGTCCGAACTGTAGTGAACCCCAAATGAACAGAACGGGACTCATCCCCCCCGGGGCGTTCGGGGACGTCTACAATTACTAGCGCCCCCCTGTTGAAATTGTACCCGTTAGGCAATTTCATCCGTTGATGGACGTACGGATGGTGACGTGTAAGGCAGAGATTAAATCCGTACTCACACCAAATAGTAATCACTATTTGGTGTGAGTAGCCGGGGCTTGGTGTGAGTAGACGTGGCCATCTCCTGTCCACCCACGTGCCACGATCGTGGTGGTTTTGCTTGGATATAAAGCAAAGGTGCACAGAATTCCGCGTGAATGAACAGTAATGGGCGAGAATTCAAATTTTAATTTCCAAATCTCCGTATTTACAGCTGTCTATATATCTGGGTGCAGCCTCAGATATTTTTCGGTGGAGAGAGATAAGAGAGATATGCTTTTGTAGTTAGAGAGTTATTACACTGAGGTGATTTCCTGGTACCTTGTTTCGTCCCTCTTTTTCTTTCTGCCATTTTTGTCGATTTATTTGGTATACAATGTTGTACTCCTTAGAAGAGTATCCCGAGAATTACGGGCAGTTCACTCAAATGTGTGTAGATCGCTTTTTGATGTGGCAACTAGGACTGTGGGAAGAGAGTCGGCGGAGAGCTCCGGTGAAGTTTGTTCCGGTGTATGAAGAGCAGAGGGCAAAAATATCAAAACTAAGGTGTCTGAACAGAAGGGTTAGCAGAGGTAACAGATCCTGTAGAAGTGTTTGTATAAAAGATTTGGAGTTATTTATAAAAAATGAGAGGAATAGGAAGCAGTTATTACCGGACCCCCCTTGCGTACCAGAGGTCAAGGATACTGGCGGCTAGTGGATATAGGCGTAGTTACTGTACTCGTGCACCTTTTAAGACCCAGTATGTTCGCAGACGGTACGTTCAGAATATTCCCCGATTTATTAAGAAGACTAAGAGAGGAGTAAGGAAATTACAGCTATACGATGAACAATTAAGGGACGTTAAGTTTGATAATAAAGGCGTGGCGAGATTACTTAATGGTATTGAGTTGGGTAATAAGAGATCTGACCGTCAATCAGACAAGATCGTGGTTAAGGGTATCAAATTCAATGGTAATGTTCAATTGGGACAGGATGCTAAGGACGAAGCTGTGGTCCACCACGTGTTGTTTTTTGTCATCAGTGATAATAGTCCGTCAGATTCTGTCCCTACACCTGACAAGATATTTATTGGAGTTGGTGAGGGTAATCCTGAGACTTGGATTGTTGATCCTGACCAGTCCGACCGTTTTCGGATGCTAAAGAAAATGAGATTCAAGCTCGTTGGTGGCAAGGACAAAGAGTACGTTCATCACGAGATAGAAGTTATAGACTGGTTCTTCCCAGTTGATGTTTGGACGGACTACAAAGATACGCTGTTGGGAAATGTTGGAAGCATTCAAAAGGGTGCCATATATTTAGTGGTTGCTACTGTTAGTGGAAATGAATGCAAAATTACTTTAAGGAGTTAAATGTACTTTAAAACTGTTTAGAATTGTAATTTGATGTATTTTTATTTTTAATGTTCAGGTTAATGGAGGTGGACGATATAAAAACTGGGGTTGTTGAAGGTGTTTCGGCAAGTGATTTCAGTTGTATTGAACTTGCGTTGCCTAATTTATTTTCTCAATTGAGGTTAAGATACAAACAAAAAAGTATTAAGGTTGATAAAATATTGATAAAATATTCTCCCCTTTGCGCACCCAATGCTAGTGGGTTGGTCAGAGTAAATATTTATGATCGGAGGTTAGACGGTAATGACAGTTTGCAGGCATGGTTTATTTTCCCAATAGATTGTCAATGCGAGTTAGTCTATTATGGGAATGGTTATTGTTCAATTAACGACAAACAGGTGCCATGGATGGTGAAGTATCAACTTGAAAATTCCAATATTAAAAGGAGGGTTACGTATTGTAAAATGAAGGGGTATCTGAAGTATTTTACGAGTGACATGCCAGAAGATTCGCAAATGAGGGCCCCCTCTATTGTTGTGTTATCTAAAAAATATACTAATGATAATGTTGATGTCTGGCATTGTCCTCCAACAAAGGCCATTCCAATTCTGACACGGACTAAGTCTATTGGTTTACTGGAGAGGCGAAGAGATTTGTTGTTAGGAGGTTTTGGGGAAAGTGGTTCAGCTATTCATAAACGCAGAGGTCGTCTGAGTTTGTCAGAGATTGATGTACGCAGAGGTGGTGATGACACTAGTGATGTTGATCCTGGTCCGTCGATTTCAGAGGTTGGTAAAGAGGAAGTTGATCGTAGAGGATCAGTTGTTATGGATGCAGCAGAATTTTCTAATGTTTTACGAAATGTAATCATCAGTGTAAAAAATAGTGATGTGACTCAAGATGTAATAGTTGATGATAAGGGAAATGTAGTAAGTAAATAAAATTTTGAGTGGTTTCATAAATAAAATTAATAAAATTTTTCATTAATCATGACAGTGGTTACATTAACATCAAACCATTCTCTCATTTTTTGGGACATTGCATCTAACCAACTACTGTCCCCATTTGTTAATAAAATACAAGGAATTCCTCCTCTAATAGTGAGATCTGGTTGGAACTTAACAAATACATGGAAATCTCTTTGGCAGCCTACTAAATTCTTCATTAATTCGGTAGGGACTGTCGAGTATTTGATGTCATCTATCAAGTTGTAGACGGCGTCTTGGTCGTAGTCCTTGAAGCTTATTCTGCCAGAGAAGTAATTGTGTCGTCTGAGGCTTCTGGTCCAGGCGGTTTTGCCTATTCTTGAGGGTCCTTCGAGGTAGAGGGACATTGAGCGGATGTGCCTCTGCTCTGGTTCCTGTTATTAGAGGAGGAGGAGAGTTCTTCGTCAGTATATAAATTGTTTATATTATTTTTATGTATCCCTAATCTAAGGAAATCGTCTTCCCACCAACGGAAAGACAGCAATTTTGACATAACTCGTATTGAACGCAATTTCGACTTACAAACAAAATATTATTTTCTGCCCATTTTTTTACTTCTTCATTTAAGAAAGGAAATGAATTAAAAGGGCTAGTATATGGGGGCCTCTCTCTTTTGTAATGATCCCTGAAAAATGTTTTTAATTGGGGGTATTTTGTGACGTAATCAGTGGGACATCTTTCTTTACATTCTGCAAGTTTTATGCCCCTTTTCCTCGGCCTTCTTACAGACGTCTTCCAAAATCGAACTCCCTAGATCTCTTCCATGGTGGTTCGCATGGCCATTATCTTGTCCGACTGCGTGAACGTTTCCCACTACTCTCTTGTCCTTTATTACCGGACTTGCCGTCACGGTAGTTGCAGTTGCGTCGTCTTCGACTCGGACGTGCTCATTAATGTGTTGATGAGCAATTCCATGGTTGATGGTTCATTCATTGTGAGTGAGTTTCTCAGTCAATCTCCAACTGGAAGATCGCGCTTATACTGAGTGATTGCAAGGTTGGTCGGGCAATCAAGGATCTTGTTAAAAGTCTCCCAATATTTAGCGTTATACGTCTTCAAAGAGTTGTCGGGCTCCATCTTCACTCCCAAGAGATGGTCAACTTCCTTAGGCGTGTTAAACTTATTTATTTTGATGATTTATTTAATTATGTTTTAATTTATTTGAAACAGAAAAATAGAATCCAAAATTTATTTTGATTATTTATTTAATTATATTTTAATTTATTTGAAAAAGAAAAATAGAATCCAAAATTTATTTTGATGATTTATTTAATTATGTTTTAATTTATTTGAAAGGAAAAAATAGAATCAAAATTTATTTTGTCCCATTATTTCTCACCTAAACTTTTATCCTAAATGTTATTAGAATGTATTTAATATTTGATTAAATTAGGAGTTCAAACAACCCAAAAATAGAGGTTCAAACAGCCCAGCACAGTAATAGTTCAAAAGGTTCAAGTGGAAGATATTCAAATTAGTAATGATGGAGTGAAAGATATTCAAATTAGTAATGGTGGAGTACAACGGCTATAAATTCAAATGAATAGTTCAAAATGTTCAAAAGGTTCAAGTGAAAGATATTCAAATTAGTAATGATGGAGTGGAAGTTATTCAAATTAGTAATGATGGAGTACAACGGCTATAAACGGCTATAATTTTCATTATATATACCAAAGCCTCTAATGTAAACAAGCTACAAAAAATCAGAAAATAATCTTTGATCTATAATTACTCACATCTATTCTCTGAAAAATTTTATGACAAGTGTTCTTCAATTTTTGTTTACATCCTCTTTCATAAATTATACACTGAGACGTATAGCTTTAAACCCATCTTTCTTGTGTGAGATTTACAGAAAAATCAGAGCTTCATTTTTATATTTATCTTTGAGAGATAATTCTTGTAGCTTTCTGTGAAAGCAAAAACACATTCTTTTCAACTTTGTAAGAGTGTAGTACACTTAGTGTTCTTGACTTAGAAAGCCTATGTAAAATCTGTGGAGGATTGTTCCATTTGTAAAGAGGTTGCTAGCACCCCTGTAAAAGTAGAGCATAATAAAAAATCTCCAGTGAAACTTAAGGAGTGGATGTGGGTCAAGTTGAAATCGAACCACTATAAATTTGTTTGTCTCTCTCTCCCTTATCTCTTTATTTTATTTAAATTTCTGTACCTATATTTCATATTTTTATTGTGCTAAAATCATTAATTGACATAGTTGTTAGAACACTTGTTTTAATTATTTTTATTTCATCAACTATATTTGTCTATTGTGGTAGTCATAATTTTTATTGGGGTATTATTATTTTTAATTGTAAATACCTAATTCACCCTCCCTCTTAGGTTGTCTTTTGGATAACAATTGGTATCAGAGCCTAGACTCCTGTTTTAGATTTAATCATCTGGGAGTTTCGATTCATGGCATCCTTAGCTGAAAGACAAGCCACAAATAGGCCACCATGACGGAAAAAACTATAGTCATTGAAAGGATAAGATGACCCTCTACCTACAAGCCATTGATTATGCCATGTGGATTATTGTCACCAAAGGTCCAAAAATCCCTACCAAATTAGTAAACGACATTAGTGTACCTAAAACAGAAGATGAATGTGATGAGAAGGATTACAAATTATTGCAAGCCAATGCTAAAGCCAAACTCACCCTTATTTGTGGATTAGACTCTAAGGAGTATAATAGAATTTCAAGTTGTGATTCGGCAAAAGAAATTTGTGACAAACTTGAGGTAACATATGAAGGTACAAACCAAGTGAAGGAATCTTGTATTGATATGCTTGTTCATAGTTATGAATTATTTAAAATGAACTGAGAGGGTGATTTATGATCCGGTGTTGGGCCGAGGTATAGACCGAGCAAGTTGAGGGCCCAGCAGAGCATTGGGCCGAGATGATCGACTGTTCACCCGGAGATGGGCTACCAGAACTTGGGCCGGGCAGAGTTTGGACTGAGTGTGTGCTGCCCCGGACCGTGCAGAAGCTGCTCGGCCAGGAAGTGACCGGTCAGACCAGGATGCTCGGTCCGAGGATGGTCGAAACCAGTCAGACCGAGAGACCGGCGCTCGGAAAGGCGCGGTCAGCCGAGGTAGTTGATTGACCGGCGAGAAGGCCGACCAAAGGAGGAGCCCGGGCTAGGCTTTGCCGAGATGCCGCCTAGCCCGGTCCTTCATTTCTTTATCCGGTTAGGCGCTTAAGGTATGAAGCATGGTACGACCGAGGTAGGGCAGCTCGGCTGCCGAGCTCCTGCTGTGCTAACAGGCAGTTGAGAGCAGGTGATGAATGGCATGGTTTATGCTGACAGATGGGATAGCAGAGCCACGTGTCAGGAGATGACAGGGAGTGGATATGGGGCTCAGAAGGTATATAAGCATGTCTGCGCCCCCCATACGCGACAGATGAACATATCTGTAAGAAATCCTTACACGAAAACACTCTCTCCCTTCTCTCTATTCCCTCTAAGGTGTGTGCTAACTTGACCGTCGGAGGGTTTTTTCGGCCACACACCGCCGGGTAGCTCACCATTATTTGCTCGCAGGTGATCGGACATCGACGGAGCTCGGAAGAAAGGAATACGGGCACGCCGGAATATTTGCTCCCCGTACAATTGGCGCCGTCTGTGGGAATCTTGACAGACAAAACCTTGTCTTCCAGGTTCATCTGATCGCCATCAATGGCGAACAACAACGAGTTCCCGTTGTCCGCCATCGATGGAGCCACCCCGGAGTATACCCGAAGGAGAGAGGGACCACCTGCCGTCCATCCAATGGCTGACTTGGGGACGCCCACTGGAGGACAGTCAGGTGACGCGCGGGATAAGCGCGGAAGGAGTCATGGGCATTCACGAAGTCCAGACGGTCACCAGCGGAGAGACTCACACGCCAGGCGATTGGAAAGCAAGTTAAGGGACCAAGACGCTGTCATCAGGCGGATGGCGGCGGAGATGGAGGATCTTAAGCGGCATGTCAAAGGGAAAGGTGTAGCTGGGGTGGGAGACCACAGTGAGCGCACCCCATCCCGCCGGTCAGGCGATCAGAGTCAGCGACGTACTCAGTCCATTTCCATCACCAGGAGTTACCAGGTTGGTGATTCCGACATGCGTGCAGAAAAGTCTAGCGCGCAAGACAGCACTTACAAACCCTCACGTCCGGCGACGACGTCGAGGTACTTTTATTCTGCTCAGTCAGAGGATCTACGGGCCGTGTTAAAGGAGCGGGCTCGCCGGCGCGAAGCTCAGAGAATACCTGCTTTCCAGCGGCTCTCCTACGGGGTTCACGGCAGCGAGGAGGTCGGAATGCCTCCACCCCGCCCAGCAATGCCAATATTCGAAGATACAGACTTGGCAAGGCTGAGTGCCACTCCTTTTTCCCTGGAAATAGAAACAACGCCGCTTCTGGCAGGCTTCCACCAGCCTAAGTTCACACTTTACGACGGAAAAACCGATCCGTACATGCATGTGAGCCACTTCCGACAGGTTATGGCCGGACATCGGCGCAATGACGGACTTATGTGCCTAATCTTCCCGTCAAGTTTAGGCGAGCTGGGCCTAAAGTGGTTCGAGAGGTTGCCGGAAGAGAGCATACAAAGGTGGCATCAGTTGGCCGAGGCGTTTGTTACGCGCTTCAAAACCAACACAAAAACGCCAAAGGAAGTCGATCACTTGCTAAGTGTCAAGATGGAACCGTGCGACACACTGAAGGCGTACAATTCAAGGTATTGGGAAACCTTCAACGAGATCTTAGACTGCCCGGTCAACCTTGCTATCACGCAATATAAGCGCGGTCTCCCGGTCGGACATAGACTGCGGGACTCGCTTACCATGCACCAACCGACCTCCATGGGCCAGCTCATGCAGCGCATCAATGAGCACATCCGAGTAGAGGATGATGCGTCGGCTTCCACCGTGAAGGCCACTCCGGTCGGAACAGACAAGAAGACAGCAGGCAAGGTGCACGCAGTTGGGCAAGAGTCCAACCGCTCAAATGACCGAGCAGAGGAATCAGACCGAGGTTCAAATCGAAAAAACCGGGGTAGAGGACGTCGGAATGACCGGGATGATTATCCCCGAGATGACGTTGAGGACGCAAACAGAAGAATGAAGGCAAGGACTGGCATAACCACGGTCTTCAAGATTCCAATCTATCGCATACTTAGTGAAATCCGAGACGAGGAGTATGTCCGGTTTCCTGCTAAATTGGGCGATGGACAAAAGGGCTACAATCCGCGGTATCGTTGTACGTTTCACCGGGAGAGGGGCCACCGGACTGAGGATTGTTTGCCTCTGCGACAACACTTGGAAGAACTGGTTGCGGCCGGGCATCTGGACCTTTACATCGATGGCGGAGTGAAACCGAATCAGGCTCCGGTCGATCCCAGGGGACAAGACGACCGAGATGCACCACCACAGGGAGTAATTAATGTCATCCACGGAATCGTGGAACCGGAGCGTGTTTGCGAACTCCGGGGCATGATTAAGAAGGCAGAGCATATGAGGGAGGTTTTGTCAGTACAGCCTGCCATCAAAAGGGGGAAGACAGAGGAGAAAGACGTGATCAGTTTCACCTCAAGGGATTTAGAGCGTATCCAGACGCCGCACAACGATGCTCTTGTCGTAACACTACGCGTCAAAGAATTTGATGTTAGACGGATCTTGATCGATCAGGGAAGCTCGGTCGAGATCATGTATTATGATGCGTTCAAACAGCTCAAACTTCGTGAGACAGACTTGGCACCGGCCACTTCGCCACTGGTTGGATTTAACTCGCAGCCGGAGTGGCCATTGGGAAAGATTATCCTGCCGGTCAAAGCGGGATCCGTGGTCCAGCAAGTGGAGTTTTGGGTGCTACAAGTGCCTTCAACATACAACCTTATCCTTGGAAGAGGATGGCTTCACGCCATGCAAGCCGTAGCATCGACCTACCACCAGGTGATGAGATTCCCCTCGGCTATGGGGGCAATCGAGGAGATTTGGGGTGATCAGGTCATGTCCAAGCAGTGCTTCGTGGCGGTCAACGGGAGCCGGGCTGCCAAAGGATTCGTTCAAATGATCGAGAGACCGGAGGACCAGAGTGTCTTGGATGATGTTGGCACCAAAGCAGAAGACAAGGCAGTTGAAGAATTGGTTGAGGTGCGGATTGATGCCGAGCAGCCGGACAGATTCTTCTTGCTCGGTTCAAGTCTCTCGGCCATGGAGAGAACCGAGATGATTGAGTTTTTAATGGCGAACATCGAAGTCCTTGCATGGTCGCCCTATGACATGCCTGGTCTTGACCCAAGCTTTATCTGCCATCACCTCAATGTCTTCCCTGGAGCAAAGCCAGTCATCCAGCGAACAAGGCGATCGGCGCTGCATCACGCCGAGGTAGTAGCAGAGGAGGTAAAGAACTTGCTTGAGGCACGAGCAATACAGGAAGTGCACTACCCTCGGTGGATTTCCAACACGGTAGTGGTGCCCAAGAAAAATGGAAAGTGGCGAGTTTGTGTCGACTACAAGACAGTCAACCGAGCTTGTCCAAAAGACAGCTTCCCTTTGCCGCGCATTGACCAGCTAGTGGATTTGACGGCTGGACACAATCGGCTCAGTTTCTTGGATGCGTACCGCGGCTATCACCAGATTGCCATGCATGGGCCTGACCAAGAAATCACCTCTTTTACGACTCCAAGGGGACTCTTCTGCTATCGAGTTATGCCCTTTGGTTTGAAAAACGCCGGGGCAACCTTTCAGAGGATGGTGACCAAAATGTTCGCTCCTTTGCTCGGCCGGACAATGGAGGCTTACATCGATGATATGGTGGTAAAGAGCCGACATGAGGCACACCATTTGTCCGACTTAGCCGAGATGTTCGCCATTCTTAAGAAGCACAAGCTGCGCTTGAACGCCTCGAAGTGTACCTTTGGCGTGGGATCCGGGAAATTTTTGGGATTCTTAGTCACGAACCGAGGCATCGAAGCAGACCCTACTCAGATCAGAGCCGTGCAAGAATTGAAACAACCCAGCTCGGCTAAGGACGTGCAGCATCTGGCCGGGATGGCCTCCGCGCTTAATCGATTTATAAGCCGGTCATCAGATCGCTGCCGCCCTTTCTTTCAAGCATTGAAGTCAAAGTTCTCATGGGATGACGAGTGTGACCGAGCTTTGGCCGAGCTCAAAGATTATTTGTCTTCTCCGCCGCTGTTGGTTACACCAGAGCCCGGTGAGGAACTCTACCTTTACCTTGCCGTCTCCCAGCACGCAGTAAGTGCGGTGTTAGTCCGGGCTGAAGGAATTAAGCACCTCCCAATTTTTTACGTAAGTAAGACCCTTCTGCCGGCTGAGACGAGGTACTTGCCGCTGGAAAAGCTTGCGTTGGCACTGATGATGGCTTCGAGGAAATTGGCACATTATTTTCACGCCCATACCATCGTCGTACTGACCGAGTTCCCCCTCAAGGCCTTGTTTGAGCGCGCAGACTTTTCCAGCCGAATATTAAAATGGGCGGTCGAGTTAGGACAGTTCGATGTGAAGTTCCAGCCGCGCACCGCAATCAAAGCCCAAACCTTGGCCGATTTTGTTGCCGAGTTCTCACCTGGCACTCATCCGGTATGCCCGGTCGACATTGCCGGGGCAGATGATGAGACGCCCACAATGCCAACCGAGGAACTACCAGCTGCAGAAGGTCGCGCCGCGGAGTTAGCGCGCACCATCGAAATTCCCTCAGTTTGCACGGTAATACCTCCCGGTGCTGCGATGACGGAGTTGTGCATCACCAACCCATCCACTCTGTCCGGTACCGCATCACCAAGGGGGGAAGGAATGGTTCCACACAGCTCAGAACTTGATGATTCGCCTACGGACTTGGGCATTCTGAACCAACTTGCTAAGTCCGGTGCCGAATCCTCAAGGGGGGAAGGAATGGTTCCAGGCAGCTCAGAACCTGCGGCCGGCTTCACACCGCAACCTGGTGTTTCGCCTACGGACTTGGGCATTACGGACCAACTTGCTGAGTCCGGTGTCGAATCACCAAGGGGCACTGACTTTGAACCGGTCAACACCAAACTTGACACCGCACAGCCGAGCAGTTGTGATCCCATTGCCCTTCGCAACTCTCAGGACCCATCTGACTGCTGGAAGCTTTTCGTGGGGGACATGTGGAAGCTATTTGTTGATGGAGCGTCCAACCGCCATGGTGCCGGCCTAGGTATTGTTCTTATATCCCCGGACGGCCTAACCATTGAGCATTCTATCACACTCGGCTTCCCGGCGTCTAACAACGAGGCTGAGTACGAGGCGCTTCTTGCTGGGCTCAAGAGCGCAATCCAAATGAAGGCTGCCGAGCTTCTGGTATATAGTGATTCCCAGCTTGTGGTTAATCAAATTTCCGGGATTTATGAAGCGAAGGACGACAGGATGGCGAAGTACCAAGCTCTGGTCAGGGACCATATCAAGCAGTTTGAGGCAATCAGAGTCCAGCAGATTGGCCGGGAAGAAAACAGCCGGGCTGATGAACTCGCCGGCCTCGCTTCCATGGTAGATAGCACATCTCCAAACCCCCTGTTGATTGACTTTCTTCCGCGGCCAAGCATTGAAAACGCCGGGCAGACGGATGTACTCTGCGCCGAGCTAGGTCCTTCATGGATGGACCCCTTGATCTCGTTCCTCAGAGACCGGACTCTTCCAGCGGACAAGAAAGAAGCACACAAAATCCGGGTGAAGTCCGAGCGGTTTTGGCTCTCTCCATCAGGCGCGGTGTATAAGAAGTCCTTCACCGGTCCTTATCTCAAGTGCGTGCACCCGAACAGTGTGGAGGCCTTCTTGTTTGAAATTCATGAAGGCAGTTGTGGCAGCCACGTCGGGGGACGGTCCTTGGCCTACCGAGCTATTTCGCAGGGATACTGGTGGCCGTGCATGCAGGCCGACGCCCAAAAATATGTCCGCAAGTGCGAGAAATGCCAAAAATTCGCCCATCAGATCCACCAGCCTGCTAGGGAACTTCTTCCCCTCACCAGTCCTTGGCCTTTCGCCATGTGGGGGCTAGATATAGTGGGACCGTTGCCAACAGCACCGGGCAACCGGAAATTCTTCATCGCGGCCACAGATTACTTCACAAAGTGGGTTGAAGCTGAGCCCTTGGCAACCATCAAAGAAAAAGACGTGAAGCGATTTGTCTGGCAGAACATTGTCACGCGGTTTGGCGTCCCCAAGATTTTGATCTCTGACAACGGTACCCAGTTTGACGGTCGCCTATTCAGAGGATTTTGTGAAGATCTGAAGATAGAATTCTACAACTCCACCCCGGCCTACCCGCAGTCCAATGGTCAAGCCGAAGCATCAAACAAGACTATACTGGATGGGTTGAAGAAACGGTTGGAAAAGGCTAAAGGCAAGTGGGCTGAAGAATTACCGAGCGTCCTTTGGGCATATCGAACAACCCCGCGACGTTCGACCGGGGAAACTCCATTTGCTTTGGCTTATGGCATGGAGGCGGTCATACCCTTGGAAGTTGAAATGCCCACCCTCAGAACTGAGAGTTTTGAGCCCGAGCTAAATGCCGAGGCTATTGCCTTGGAGTTGGACCTAGCGGAAGAGCGCCGGGAGAAAGCCCTCATCCATGTTGCCGCTTACCAACAAGAGCTCTCCAAGAAGTATAACAAGACAGTGCACCCCAGACCGTTCAAAGTTGGGGATTGGGTTTTGAGGAAGATTATGGGCAACACCCTGGTGCCAGGAGAAGGCAAACTAGGGGCAAATTGGGAAGGACCCTACAAGATCACTGGTCTGGCTGGCAAGGGGGCTTACCACTTGGAGGATCTAGAGGGAAGAGCCATACCCCGGCCATGGAATGCGGCCAACTTGAAATTGTATTATTTTTAAGCTTTTTACTTTCCTCTTTTTGTAAAGCAATTTTTTGGCTTGCAAAGCAGAATGTAATTCTTTTTGTCAAATTATAGAAGTCATTTTGCATTAGCACTTGGATTGTTCTTTTAATGTTTAAAACCGAGATGATTTGCTCCGGTTGGAAGAGTTGGTGTTTTGTCCAACTTAGGATTCCCAACCGAGATGATTTGCTCCGGTTGGAAGAGTTGGTGTTTTGTCCAACTTAGGATTCCCAACCGAGATGATTTGCTCCGGTTGGAAGAGTTGGTGTTTTGTCCAACTTAGAATCCCCAACCGAGATGATGTACTCCGGTTGGAAGAGTTGGTGATTTGTCCAACTTAAAATTCCAAACCGAGATGGTGTATTCCGGTTGGAAGAGTTGGTGTTTTGTCCAACTTTGGATTCCCAACCGAGATGAAGTACTCCGGTTGGAAGAGTTGGTGTTCTGTCCAACTTGGGATTCCCAACCGTGATGAAGTACTCCGGTTGGAAGAGTTGGCGTCTTGTCCAACATGGTATCTTGTCCAAACTTAGCTACAACCGAGATGGGTATTTTGGTGCATGAATTTGTTTTGTTATGCTCAAATTGCTTCGACCGTGTTATGGACTCCGGTCGACAAAGTGTTCCAATGATAAGTTATACCGAGATAGTTTGCTGAAGATGGAATGGATTACTACCGGACAAACACTTGGCGAAAATTCAAAATTTTTCATTGATAAAGAAATTCATTACAAGAGGTGGGGACAGAGCCCGGTTACATCAAAAGTATTGAAAGCAAAAATACAAAGAAAAGAAAACTAAACCAAGGGGGATAGATTGGTGAATTCATCCTCGGCAGCCTCAAGGTTGACGGTTGGGCTCGCTTCTTGGGCACCGGGCTCAACTTGACCGGGCTGCACTTCCACTTCGGCGTCCTCAGCCTCCGAATCTGTCTCGTCACTTCCTTCTTCAAGCCCCTCCTCGGCCTCCGCTTGAAGCGCACTGAATACATCATTTGCGTAAGGCACGAGGTAGACCGGTAGCTTGGCGGGAGGAGGATTAGTAAATACATCGGTGTCGGAGCCCTGGCCGAGGTGCTCGCAGGCGGACTTCCAGCCAGCCTTGAAAAAGATGTCTTGTGTTGCAAAGACTTACTTCTTGTAGTTCTTCTCGGCTTCGTTAAACCCGGCATTGTTGGCAGCCCGGCAAGCTCTCCTCTTCGTCTTCTTAAAAGCGTCCACCTCAATCTGGAGCTCACTTTGTTTTTTCTCGGCCGCCTCCAGCTGACCGAGCAGTCTGTTGTTGTCAGCATTGGCTATCTGGAGGGAAGCCTTAGCCCGGCCCAGCTCGGCTTGAAGGCTCTCAACCTGGCTGGCTGTGTCATTTGCCTTTTGCCTAAGCCGGTGGATGCGCTCCAAAACCAGATGCTGTTTTTGAATGGCCTGCAAAAAAACAAAGTTGATGAGAAACGGAACCGGGCAAACACTTAGGAAAATTTTCAGAGCTGCATTGGCTTACCCTGGCCATGGACTTTACTGATGACTTGACTAACCGAGTGTCAGGGACGTGGTCGCTGCCAACCACGTCGCTCGGTAGTAGGAATGCTTTGGACAGATCAAAGGCGAGCAGATGCTCTTTGTCAGCCTTGATCGAAGCCGTCGCCGGGATGTCCTGACCCCGGTGCTTCAGATGTGGGCGCCAGGCTGGCACTGGGGCGGGGGCGTCCGTGGGGTGCTCGGTGGCGAGCTCGGTGACTAGCTCGGCGGACGGATCTGCCCGAGCTCTTTTCCCGACCCGCCGCGCAGAAGGTTCTCGGCTGGATTGCCCGGCGGATGCAGTGGCTAGGGCGACCACGGCGCCACTGGATTGACCGGCGGTTGGCGACCGGGTTACCACGCTCGACACCTCGGCAGATGTGGCGGTGAGCAGGTTCTTGATTCAACTTCTCTTGGCCATTTCTTGCTCGTCTGTTAAACGGATTAACGGGATGTCGGGAAGGGTTGGATCTGGCGGTGGCGAAGGAGCTCTGAGGAAGTCGGTTACTTTACTCCGGCGGGGAGCGAAATATCTATATGTAGGACTGTAGCCGAGTAGTTGGTTACAGTCACGATCCCGGTAGCGAAGCGCGGTCCTGATCGCCTCTACGTTGGGGAAGTTGTAGTTGGCTTGCAAGGCTTGGATGGCTGCAAAAGAAACAAGAGAATGATTAAACTGCGAAAAACATAAGTATGTAAACCGAGATTATTTGCGCAGCTTACATGTGCTCCCAAAACTTTTGCTAATCATCCAGCCCGGTGTCTCGGCTGTTTCATAGTTACCAGACACCCAGAAGAAATCATCGTCATGAAGATCCTTGTCTGGTGTGCCGGTTACGATTTTTTCTCGGCCCGGTCGAATCTTCAAGTAATAGGCGAGACCGTCGCCGGTGTGGCCAAGTGTGTACTGGCGTAGGATCTCGGCTAAACCTAGGCTTATGCCTAACCGGTTATTTAACTCATGCACGCCATTTATTATCCTGTATGTGTTGGTGGACACTTGGGTTGGCGCTAGCCCGGTTCGACGTAAGAACTCGGTAATCAGCGGGTTAAGAGGGAAACGAAGGCCCCCTTCGACAATGGACAGCACGGTGAAGGGGCATTCCTCCCTACCCCAAGGCGTGGTTTCTTCTTCGGCCAGCTCGAGATGGACGTCGGCCGGGACGCCGTAATCCTCTCTGAAAACGGCTAGCGCGGCCGGAGTGTCCACTAGGAAGCGGAATTTCCCCATTCGAGGCCGACTTACTATAGCCCGGTTGATGGGTTGGGCACGGTGGTAATTGGCTACAGCTCGGTCCTGAGAAGTTCAGGAATGGCAGTGGTCCCCTTGGACTCTGCAGGAAAAGGATGGCAAGTGTAAGTGAGCGCGGTTTCGCATTAGGAGCTAGACTTCAGCTCGGTCGGTAAGGGTGCCAAACCACCTCGGTTGACTAATTAAGGAGCTCGGTCGCCCAAGCAGACCTAATTTTAGCCCGGTTAAGCGATCGAGTAATTGGGTTATCTCGGTTTGTGCCGTGGTTATTACAAACATGTTGTTTGCCCGGTTTGGTTGGTTTTTTGGATCAAAAGAAGGCCCAAAGCCCGGTTCACCCCAGTTCTTCAGCGTTCTTCAGGGAGACGAAGAACGCCAAGAACAGTGGGAGGTTTGTGACGTTTTCAATGATCAATGCCCTAAAAGCTACGTTTTTGTGCCCTAATGTGTGTAAAATAAAAGAAAATAGCAACGTAAGAGGGATTGAGTATCTTACCTGGGAAGGGCTGAGGGTGTTCTTCCAAAACACGAAGGATGGCAGAGTGGCAGAAGATTTGAATACGAGAGTGCTGGGGCTCTGAGGCTGAATATCGAAATGGCAGTAGGGATTGGAGTTTGGGGGAGGACTCGTATGTATAAGCAAGGGGGAGTCCGCCCAAATTCAAATTCTGACAAAAACGGCGGGTTGGCTGCCCGATGCCCAATGGCAGGCCGCCACGTGTCCCCATTTATGGCTACGTCGGGGCTGAAGCGGCGGGTTGAAAAGACGAAGAGCCAACCGAGCTACTTTCGACGAGAACAGGTCGGTCGAGGAATATAACCGGTCAAATCTGCAGACAATGACGTCAACTAGCTCGGTCAAGGCTTGGCAACTTGACGACCTGAGAAATGTTATCTCGGTCGAAGTGAATAATCCCAGTCACGCTTTCGCGGACGGGATTAAGGGGCAATTGAGAGGGTGATTTATGATCCGGTGTTGGGCCGAGGTATAGACCGAGCAAGTTGAGGGCCCAGCAGAGCATTGGGCCGAGATGATCGACTGTTCACCCGGAGATGGGCTACCAGAACTTGGGCCGGGCAGAGTTTGGACTGAGTGTGTGCTGCCCCGGACCGTGCAGAAGATGCTCGGCCAGGAAGTGACCGGTCAGACCAGGATGCTCGGTCCGAGGATGGTCGAAACCAGTCAGACCGAGAGACCGGCGCTCGGAAAGGCGCGGTCAGCCGAGGTAGTTGATTGACCGGCGAGAAGGCCGACCAAAGGAGGAGCCCGGGCTAGGCTTTGCCGAGATGCCGCCTAGCCCGGTCCTTCATTTCTTTATCCGGTTAGGCGCTTAAGGTATGAAGCATGGTACGACCGAGGTAGGGCAGCTCGGCTGCCGAGCTCCGGCTGTGCTGACAGGCAGTTGAGAGCAGGTGATGAATGGCATGGTTTATGCTGACAGATGGATAGCAGAGCCACGTGTCAGGAGATGACAGGGAGTGGATATGGGGCTCAGAAGGTATATAAGCATGTCTGCGCCCCCCATACGCGACAGACGAACATATCTGTAAGAAATCCTTACACGAAAACACTCTCTCCCTTCTCTCTATTCCCTCTAAGGTGTGTGCTAACTTGACCGTCGGAGGGTTTTTCCGGCCACACACCGCCGGGTAGCTCACCATTATTTGCTCGCAGGTGATCGGACATCGACGGAGCTCGGAAGAAAGGAATACGGGCACGCCGGAATATTTGCTCCCCGTACATGAACTCTGATGAATCTATTTCAAGTATGTTTACTAGATTTACTGAAATTGTAAACTCTTTGAAATCTCTTGGCAAAATTTATACTAACAGTGAGTTAGTAAGAAAAACTCTTACGTGTTTACCAAAGAATTGGGAAGCAAAGGTCACCGCTATTATAGAAGCCAAAAATCTGTCCACACTTAGATTAGATAAGCTCATGGATTCCCTTATGACTCATGAGATCACCATGAAAGGACACGAAGATGTTGAAAACAAAAAGAAAAGTAGAATTGCATTCAAAGTCTTATCAAATGAAGAAGAACATGAAAACTCCAGTGAAGATGAAAGTTATGCCATGTTTAGTAGAAATCTCAAAAAACACTTCAAGAAAAACAATTATGGAGGAAGAAGACCTTTCAAGAAAGAGTACAACAAAGATAACAAGAAAGAGCCTATTATTTGTTATGAGTGTAATAATTCTGGACATATAAAGATGGATTGTCCAAAATTGAAGAATCGTGGAAAATACTACAAAAGAAACAAAAAGGCCATGGTAGTAGCTTGGGGAGAAAGTGAAGATGAAAACTCAAATGATGAAATTGAAAATGAAGTAGCCAACTTATATCTCATGACTCTTGAAGATGAAAACTTTACTCAAAATGAGGTAACTATTCTTTATGAAGAACTTGAAAGTGCATTCCATGAACTACAAAATGAATTTAGAAAAGTTTGTACAAAAAATAAGGTGTTAAAAAATTCTGTTGCATCTTTATCTAGTAATATAGAACAATTAAATAAAGAGAAAATTGTTTTGAAAAATGATTTTGATACCATCTTTCATGAGAAAACTGATTTAAAAAACAATGTTGATGATTTAACAAAAACACTTGAAAATTTTGTAAAAGGTAGAAATAATCTCAACATGCTTCTTGGAAATCAAAGATGCGTTTTCGATAAAGCGGGCATTGGATATGACCCTATTAAGAAACAAAAGAATCTCAATACAATTTTTAAAAAGGCACCTCTTATGACACACTGTCATATTACTTGTCATTATTGTAGAAAGAAAGACTATTATATATCTTCTTGTCCATTCAAAAATAATATAAACATGGGAATTAAAAAGATTTTGATTGTTAAGGGATCTAACAAAACTAACTAAGAAGGACCCAAGAAACCATGGGTACCAAAAACCAACACTTGATTGTCATCTTGTAGGTTTGTTTTAAGTCCAAAGCTAAAGAAGGGAAGTGGTACCTTGATAGTGGATGTTCCAGACACATGACCAGAGATAAATCATTCTTTACTGAATTATCATCTAAAGATGGAGGATTTGTTACTTTTGGAGACAACAAGAAAGGAAAAATCATCGGTATTGATAGCATCGATATTTCTCCTAACCCTTCTATTGAAAATGTTTTACTTATTGATGGACTTAAACATAACCTACTTAGTATTAGTCAATTATGTGATAAAGGTAATCGAGTTATTTTTGATAAATCACATTGCACAATTGAAAGCAAAAATGATCATAAAGCTTTATTCATTGGTAATCGCTATGATAATGTTTATATTTTTCATCTTAATAATCTCTATGCTAGTGATGTTAAATGTTTATATGTTAATAATAAAAATAGTTGGTTATAGCATAGAAGACTTGGTCATGCTCATATGAATTTAATTGCTAAACTTTTGAGAAAGGATTTGGTCGTTGGACTTCTAAAAATTAAATTTGAAAAATATCATCTTTGTAGTGCTTGTCAACAAGGAAAACAAACTAAAACATCATTTAAATCAAAATTTCATATTTCCACAACTAGACCTTTACAACTATTGCGTATGGATTTATTTGGTCCCTCAAGGACATCTGGTCTAGGTGGTAAACATTATTGTTTTGTTATTGTTAATGATTATTCAAGATTTATATGGGTTATGTTGTTAGCATACAAAGATGAAACATTTTCTTCTTTCACAAAACTCTGTCGTAGAATTCAAAATGAAAAAGGCTTTCTTATTACTAATATTCGAACTGACCATGATAGAGAACTTGAAAATGAGAAATTTGAATTGTTTTATGATGAGCATGGCATTGGACATAATTTTTCAGCACCTAGAACCCCTCAACAAAATGGTGTAATAGAAAGGAAGAATAGAACTTTAGAAGAGATGAGTAGAACAATGCTTTGCGAAAATAATCTTCCTAAATATTTTTGGACCAAAGCCGTTCACACCGCATGCTATATTTTAAATCGTGCATTAATTAAACATATTCTCAAAAAGACTCCTTATGAACTTTGGCATGATAGAAAGCCTAACATTAGTCACTTGCATGTTTTTGATTGTAAATGTTTTATGCATAAAAATGGTAAGGATAACTTAGGTAAATTTGATTCAAAATCTGATGAAGCAATTTTTCTTGGTTATTTCTTAACTAGCAAAGCTTATCGTGTTTTTAATAAAAGAACTCTTGTTGTGGAAGAATCTATACATGTGGCATTTGATGAAACTAACATCTCTACTCAAAAGCAAATTGTTAGTGATAATATAGATTTGGAACCAAATGTGAAAGATTCAAGTATCTACAAAGAAGAGAACCAATCATGTAAGTTGAACAAAAAGATTGAATAACCTATTCTCTCACCTCAAGAAGAAGGAGGAAACAATGATGATTTGCCAAGAGAATGAAAGTTTGTTCATAATCACCCTAGGGATTTAATCCTACGTGACCCTACAAAAGGCATTGAAACTCGCTCTTCACTTAGAAACATTTGTAGTAACTTGGCTTTTTTCTCACAGATTGAGCCTAAAAACTTTCAAGAAGCCAAATTTGATGAACATTGGATGATAGCTATGCATGAAGAGCTTAACCAATTTGAGAGAAACAATGTGTGGGAACTTGTGCCAAAACCTAAAGATTATACCATTATCGTACCAAATGGATCTTTCGAAACAAGCTTGATGAATCCGACACAATTATAAGAAACAAGGCTAGACTTGTTGCACAAGGATACAATCAAGAAGAAGGTATTGATTTCAATGAAACTTTTGCTCCGGTTGCTAGATTAGAAGCCATTCGCATGTTACTTGCATTTGTATGTTTTAGAGATTTCAAACTTTATCAAATGGATATAAAAAGTGCCTTTCTTAATGGTTTTATAAATGAGGAAATTTATGTCAAACAACCCCCAGGTTTCGAAGATCATGCTTTTCCAAATCATGTTTTTAAACTATCAAAAGCTTTATATGGTTTGAAACAAGCACCTCGTGCATGATATGAATGATTAAGTAAATTTTTGATTGAAAATAATTTTTCTGGAGGAACAATTGACACAACACTTTTTGTTAAAACTAAAAATGATGATTTACTTATTGTGAAAATTTATGTAGATGACATTATATTTGGTGCTACTAATGAAACCTTGTGTAAGGAATTTTCTAAGTGTATGCAAGGTGAGTTTGAGATGAGCATGATGGGGGAGCTAAATTATTTCCTTGGACTTCAAATCAAACAATGTAAGGAAGAAATTTTTATCAACCAAGCTAAGTACACAAAAGAACTACTCAAAACGTTTGGTATGTATGACTCAAAAATAGCTAGAACACCTTGTAGACACCCTATTTTTTACCGTTCTCAAGACTTGGACGTCATCATTTGAACATTCGATGATCATCCATGCTCGTGTTCGTTTTGAGTTCTTGGAGGTCTCAGCTACGCGCTTTGCCTCAAGATCTCTCAACTTGTCTGTTTTGTGCTTGGTTGTGGACCAAACACTTGTGTTTTTGCTTCTAAGGGAAAATGGTGGCTTGTTTGCCATACCCTTAACCCACCGGCCAAGGCTTGAGGCCATCGGCCCTGTTTTCTTTCCATCGGCCAAAAGTATTGGCCGATCGGCACTATATTTGGTCAGCCGGTACTTATGTTGGTCGATCAGCCTTTTTTGGTGGCCAAACCCTGTTCATCTACTTTATGCAAATATTTTGTGCCAGATGACACAGTTGGCATCCACAATTAACCCCCTCCATACACGCCCTTTGCTTAACTTCTCCAAGAAGCTTTGCAAATTGGATTTCTATAAGAGGGGAGGCCCTCCTCCCTTTTCAGAGGTTCGAAAATTATGGTTAGAAAAAGTTGTATCTCTCTATCTCTATATCTTCCTATCTCTATCATTTGTTTGTGTACTTGTGACCTAAAGTGATTTTTGTTCACACTATTGCACACAAGCACCTAGCATTACACCATCCTTGTTTGTTGAGGTTCTAAGGAGTTATTGTTAGGGTTCTTGGAGTGGTTTTGATCAGAGAAGGTTGCTGGTGTTGTGTTCTTGAAGGTGTTCTTCAAGGGTGAGCATTCTTGCTTTAGATACCCTTTTCTTGCTTAGGCTTTTAGCCCTTCTTGCTATTGTTTTAAGCTTAGCTATTAACTGATAAAAGTTCTATTTTTACTTGCTTTTAAACTTTGTTTAAGGTCATTTTGAGGTTTGGGGTCGTTTACCCCCTCCAAGGCCTTGTTAGGCCTTGTTTTAGGCAATTCCTTTTGGCCCTTGCTTTGAGCTTTGCATGGCCTCTCTACCACTGAAATCCAGAGGATTTTCAATGGTGGAGAGGTGGTTTTTGTGTCCTAAATAGGAGAGGGTCATCCCCTCTCCTTGTCATCTTGAATACTAGCATAAGTGGCTTATGTTGGTGGCTTGTATGCCTAGCTTGTTTTAGCTTCATTTCAGCAAGTATTTGGTGTTGTTTTACCATAATTTACCTCTGTTTAAAGTTGGTTTAGTGGTCTCTTGCATGCACCATATACTTACCTTACAATCCCCTTATTTGCCTTAACATGCATCTAGCATTTGGACTATCATGCTTGCATGTTTTGGCTCAACTCCATGAAGCTTCTAGCCTTATTTTAACATGCTTGAGCTCTGTTTTTCATTGTTTTGGTCATGCTTACATTGTTTTCTATAGCTACTATGCAATCTAACTTGTTAGATTTGGGTGTTTGAGTCACTAGCATACTCTATTCGGATCATTTCAGTGGTTTGGCATCACTTGTAATATTATTTCAGTCCATATAGTATGCTCATATACTTGCATTTGTCACTCCTTTAATGCTTTAAAGGGTTTGTGTTTTATGCCTCATGAATGTGTCATTGTGTATGCCACCATGCTTAGGTCTTTGTGATGCCATCTAAGTAAGTGAGTTCTTGGGCTTACTTTGACATGTCATAACTCTGTTTTTCATTGCTTAAATCATGTCATGTTTGGTTTTGATAGGTGTAGTGGAACACCCTCTTTGGTAGCCTTGCATGCCTCATGTTTTGGCATTGTGTTCTAACTTGTGTTGGCTAGTTTCGAGCATGCTTTCGGTCTTGTTTGGACCTGCCTTAGGACTGTTTTAGGTCCTCTTGGCCCTTTGGGGCTTGCTTTGTATAGCCATGGTTTGAACCCTTAAGCTAGTTTCAAGCTTTAAGCTTTCTTGCATGCTTTGCTTGTGTACTTTGGTCGGTTTGGCACCTCTCCTAACATGATTTCAGAGCTTAACATGTTTGCCTAATATCCATGTTTGTCTCCCTTTAAGCGTTCTTAAAAGTTGCTCTACAATGCTTAAGGTAATGGACCATTAGCATTCATGTTTATATGTGTGTTTCATGCCTTTGTTTCATCACTTTGGACACTGATTTGGACCTATTTGAGAGCTGTCCATTTTTTTTTAAGACCCTTATCGCATGTTGTTGCATGCTTGCCTTGCATGTTGTTGCATACTTGGCCTATTGCATGCTGTTGCATACTTGAGTTATATCGCATTTGGCATGCCCCTTTTGTTAAGTTGCTTTGCATGTTTCCATGCATTGTCCCTTGCATGTTGTTGCATGCTTGCCTTGCATGGTATTGCATACTTGGCCTATTACATGTTGTTGCATGCTTGAGTTATATCGCATTTGGCATGCCTCTTTTGTTAAGTTGCTTTGCATGTTTGCATGTATTGTCCCTTGCATGTTGTTGTATGCTTGCCCCACATGTTGTTATATGTTATTATTATTATTATTATTTTGTAATCAAACTGAAAAATATTTATTTTTAATTGAACTGAGGTTGATCAACCCTCAGCCCAGTCCAATTGATAGGCCTCAGTGGGCTATTGACTAATTTAACATTATAGGCAAGTTTGGCAAATTGAATGAAGGTCATTGAATCATTTATTTACAAGTAATGTTGGAGATTTTAAAATTTTTATTAAATGTTTTATATGGGTATAAAATTTACATGGTGTCACTCATATAAGATATTTGGTAAAAAATTTAATAAAATTTTTGTATAAGTCCCACATTTATATAAGATATTTAGTAAAAAATTTAATAAAATTTTTAAAATTTCTAACATTTTTGTTTATTCAAAAACAAAACAACCAAACTAATTACATATATTATGATATCTTAGAACTCCGCTATGATTTTCCCTGTAGCATATGACCACCCATGATCTTAGTCCAAGCTTCTTCAGCCTTACTCACAGGATACTTTGAGTCTATCACTGTCTTAAGCTTCCCTTCCTTCACCAACTTCACAACATACTCAAGGTTCTCGACTGCGGGTACGCAATACAGTGGCACAAGTTGCTTCTTGTTTCACGAGCTGCAGGTTGAATGTAGTATTTTTATTTTTTATTTTTCTAAATGTAAATTCTCAAAGCTCAAAAACACAACTTAGGAGTTAGTTTATTCAAAAGTTGAACTACGAAAAATATTTTAAAAAGACATAAGGGTGATGACGATCCCTATCAAATTGGAAATTGGAGTACTAAAATTTATCTGCCAAGAGATATTCCTTTGAGAAAGGAGGTAAGGCAGACATTTTCAAAATAGAACGCATGGCCTCTATTTAATCAAATAGATCATTAGTCATCCTCGAGTTGAACCTAAAATCTTCTACACAATCTTAGCCCAGTGATCTTGAACCCATAATTTGCAACACAATCACTAGGTTGATTTTTAAGATTAATCCAGTAGATTAATATTATAAAAAATTTAATTAATCGAATTTTAATAATTACTTAATTAAGGAATATAAAAAATATTTATCTTGAAAAAAATAGGGTCATCTAATTATAATACTAAATAAATGAATATTTTGAATATGGATCCGCCTATCCATAGCACAATAAGTGAACAGGAGGAGAGTTTAAGTCAATATTTATACTTCTGTATCTTTATTATTATATAAAATAAAATATTAGGACTTCTTAGGAATTAAAAGTTACAATATATATATATATATATATATATTTTAAAATTTTACAACACCCAATATACACACATCATTTTGTGATCAGATTGAAATTCAATTTATATAAATAAAATTTAAATTCTCACCATTATTGGCAAGAATAGATTAAGATGGAGCAACACAAAAAGTTTGCAGTACACAACACATTCATTCGTGTATAAAACATAGATCGCATTCATTCCCTCTTCTATAATGACATAAACAAAAACAAAACAACCAAACTAATTACATATATTATGATATCTTAGAACTCCTCTATGATTTTCCCTGTAGCATGACCATTCATGATCTTAGCCCAAGCCTCTTCAGCCTTACTCAGATGATACTTTGAGTCTATCACTGTCTTAAGCTTCCCTTCCTTCACCAACTTCACAACATACTCAAGGTTCTCAACTGTGGGTACGCAATACAGTGGCACAAGCTGCTTCTTAGAGAACGTGAGTTTCTGCGTTTCAACAGTCATCAGGGCACTCGGACTGGGAGTCAAATCGATTACCATCCCGTTTTCGCTCAGACAAGGCTCGAAAGTCGACCAAGGAAAGCCCCTGGCACACTGGACGACAACGTCATATTTCTTGTCCGATGGGCTCTTCAGACCTTGTCCCTTGGCTGTTTTGTAGTCAATTACCTCGTCGGCACCTAAGCTCTTCACGAAATTGAGGTTGCGAACAAGTGGCCGTCACGTGCATGTTTCCAAGCTTTGCAAGTTGAACTGCGTAGTGTCCGACACCGCCAGAGGCAGCCGTGATCAGAATATGTTTTTTGGGGCCAGTTCCGTCGAGCTTGACCCCTGCCGGTTGGGTAAGAGCAGCGGTAGGTAAGCCCGCGGCTTCTGCTGCTGATACCTCAGGTGGCCTTGGAACTGTCATCGTCTCACTAGCCACAGCAAACTCAGCTAGTCCACCTCCACTCTGTGAATCAGTTCCATGAACAATCAGAAACAAAAATTCTGGGAATTAACCCCTTAAACCCTAAGGGATATTTTCATATCAAATCTTAGTTTTCTCTCCTCAGTATATACAGGAGACCAAGAGGAAGACAATGTCAAAATAATGAAGGAAAACAACCTAAAAAATATCGCTTTAAGGCAATAAACTTCAAAGCTTTACGCTATGTTTGGATTGAGTGATTTGGAGAGAAAAGAAAAGAAAAGAAAAGAAATAGAGAGATATATATTTCTCTTATTTGTGTAGATAACTTAAGTAGAGAGAAATTGAGAGAAATTGAGAGAAATTCATTTCTCTTATAATCTTCATTTTTAATCTTCCCAAAAGTGAAGAGATTGGAAGAGAAAAGGAACTAACAGATTCTTATATTTTCATAATATCAATTTTGTCCCTATAAAAATAAAAGAAATAAAATGATTGAAAATATAAAAAGGTTATTTTGATAATATAACATAAAATAATTTCTTTTCTTTTCTTTTATGAAATCTAACCAAACAAGAAGAAGAAAAATCATAATCATTTCTTTTATTTTATTTCTTACTTATTCAAATAAGAATGAGAGAAATCATAATCATTTCTTTCTTTTCTTTTCTCTTATAACTTAAATAATCATTTTTTTTCTTCTCTCTCCTAGGTTCTCAAAAATAGTGTTAACGCAATTAACTTCAAAATCGTAAATTTAGAACCCTTAACGACAAAATGACTCCCTTTTGGATGAGTAAAAGTAACATAATTTTATGATTATATACTGTGTTGAAGTTGAGAGAACCTAAAGACTTTGGACCCGTTTAGGACATTGAAGGTTTGCTATCCATATTATGGCCTTGTCTGAAAAGTTGCCTATTTCAGTAAATTATTGTAGTTTTTTATTATTTTAATAGGTAAAAATTTTTGTATTTAGAAAGATGGTTGAATTTTTTGTAGTTAGATGTGATGTTTGTGAAATAAAAAGTGAAATGATTATAAGTTTACTGTGACATTTTGTCTTATTGTTTATTTTAGTTTATTTTATCTTTTTCTGAATTTTAGTCTAAAAAAATCAAAAATCTACTTCCCAAACTAGGCCATAGCATATTGAAAATGTTTCTAACTTGTCCTTCAATTGAGTATAATTTCCTTCTGGAAACCACAGAGTGTTTTCAGAGGCAAAAAAGCAAGGCAGGGAACTCTATGCCCAACAAGGGGCAGAATATAGACAACCAAGAAACAAGAGAAATTTTATAATCAAGTTACCTCATGGTTAAAGCATAGAGATGGTGAGAAAAATAAAAAGAAACTATTAAGAACCCAAGGCACATAAGGCAATTGCCCAATAAGACTCAGGCCTTGTTTTTGGGTAAGTACATGATGTTGACATTCAAAGCTTGAAGGCAAACTGCCTCAACCTAGGTGAGCCTCAAAAACGACTTATGAGATGACGATAGTATTTATTTAGAATAATACTATATACATCAATTGATATATCAATTAATATATTAATAAATGATATAATATAATTTTAGAGATTTTAGCTATTTATAATTTGTATAATCGATGGGGTTATAATTTTGAAATAACACTATCATAACATATGTTAATATACTAAGTGCTATATAAATTAATGTGTGTAACACCACTGATTTATTTAATGGTGACATGATCTCCTCGTGAAACAAGTTGTGATCCTCCAAAGCTTTTTAACGATAAGTCTGACTATGCGGCTTTAGTCAACTGTTAAGAGACACATAATAAATACTACATAGAAAGGTGAACGCAACAGGGTATAAATGACACTTACAAGAAAACCAAGATAGGACACAACTTTGTCACCAACTTTGCAATCTCTGCATTTGGACTGAGCTGGGGTTCTAATGCATGGGGATCAGTCCCCTGTGGTTCATTACCCTCAACACTTGTACCGACATGTGGATTTTCCATAACCTCTTGTATCATTCTAATCATATCATCCCCAATATCTAAATTAGCTAATGTTTCATTCTCTCGATTACATGCAAAGATACGTAAGATTCCCCATGATTAATCCAATGTTTGTATTTTTTTTAAAAATCATTCAAAATTAGATGCTCTTGTACACCCTCTCGTACAAGATGGTATCGATTCTCACACTTCCTACACGGACAATTAATCATCGAACCTTCAACCCTATTGGTGTAGGCAAACACAAGAAATTCATCAATCCCATTAATGTATTTGCTCAACATCCTATTTGGCAAATCAATCCAACTCTTATCCATCATCTGTACACATCCACAAAAATATCTCATCAAAGTAACTCTAAATATAATACCTACGTATTACACCCTCATCTCTCAAAACAAGTAGTACACTTCCATTCCATAGCAATGAATATAGCTATCCATTAAATTTTAAGGATCTAAAATGAATTGATTTGAGACGGAATATGAAGATCATATTCATTTAGACTCCTTAAGTTTAAAAAACTTTTGAGTAAGATACTTAGTTCTAAAACATACGACAAGTTTTGACATGAATAAGACACTTTTTTTTTTTTTTGAACAGCAAAGAAAATGAACTTTATTGATGAAACAGAAAAACTATTACATCAAAAAAGGAAAGGAGGAGGAGTGCAGAAAGCATCATAGTGAACCCAATCAATCCTAACTAGGTTGGCACCGATAAGACCGCTCAATCATATGCTAGCACAACCACAAGAGTTGGTGAGGAACCAACCACAAACATCAAAGACTACCTCACCCAAAAAAGCATTGACCACACCTAGAACAAACCAAGCAATCAATCTACCTACCACCTGCAGCAACCTCGAGCATTCAAACTACCTAACAACAAAACAGGATATATATTCCTAATCACCAGCCTCTCTGATCAACCAACCTCAAAGCAGCAGCAAAGGAGACTTGAGCAGCAGCAAAACCAGAGCAACCAGCAGTAACTTGGACTGTGTTTCCCACCTTGCCTTCAATTCTACTACCTGCTTTACTTCCCACAAACAGATTGCAGGAGACCAAAGCAGTCCAAAACATGCCCAGCAGTCCAAGGCAGTTCAGAATCAACATGCCCAGTAGTCCAAATATAACAACTAACTCCTCTGCTAGGAGGCCAGAAGTAGTCCAACATGCCCAGCAGGCAGCATTCTACATCCCACTTCAACCCACTCCAAGCAGCATCAACATTCAGAGCAGCATCAGACCACTGCCACTGCAAACTGTAATAGTCCAGACCTGCACACTAAACTCCCTCTGCATCAGTCCAGCATCACCAAAACATGCACCAAGACAGCAGTAGGCCAACTCAGATCATCGAACCCTGGCCCGAGGTAAATAGAACCAACTTCCCACCCAGCAGCAAACAACCCAGCAGCCCATACACCTATACCTACTTCAACCGATGCCCCTGATGCAGAACCTTACCTGTTGCAGGTTATTTACGAAATCAGTTACAGAATAACCTGAGTAGAAAGAGCCAGCATCTTTGCACCACAACGCGACTCGCACTTTAATGACCTCACACAGCTCCTCAAAATTTGGGTGAATGCCATTAAAGATACAATCATTTCTTAATTTCCAGATGGACCAAATCACGGCCAGAGGCATGGCCTTCCAAATCACCCTCTCTTGTTTATTCAGCCTTGTACCAACCCACCAATCAAAAAGACAAAGCACTGAACCAGGTAGAACCCACTGCAAACCCCACCAATTTAGCATATGTGCCCAAACCTTCCAAGCAAAAGGGCAAAGAAGAAGCACATGATTTACACTTTCCACTTCTTCATTGCAGAAAGTGCAACTCACATTAGCCTCATCTGAAAGCACTCTAATTCATTGCAAAAAACTAGAGGTCTTTAACCTTCCTTTCCATGCCAACCAACCAAAAAATTGAGCTCTAGGCGAAGAAACATTATTCCATAACAGAACTGAAACCTTACATACTGAACCAAAGGAATTCTCACACCACTTATAAACAGAGGACACAGTGAAGTTACCTGATGGGTCTGCTTTCCAATGCAAAGCATCAACCACACTTTCCCTAAGGGTTGGAGCATTACTCAGCATCAATTTCAATCTATGCAAATCCTCCACCTCCCACTGAAAAAGTGCTCTTCTAAAATTGAGGTTCCACTCCACCCCACTGTTTCTTCTGGAGTGCATCACATACACAGAATCAAACTTTTCTAAAGACAAGGAGTATAGCCTAGGGAAAACTTCCATCAAACTCACATTATTACACCATGTACCTTTCCAGAACAGAGTGTTTTTCCCATCCCCAATCACTGGAGCAGAGTTTTCTTTAAAGAATTCTACCAGATCCGGTCTGGTTCTAGCAACACCCAAGATATCAGCCCATATACATGAGATCCTAGGGTTATCAACAGGTTCTGGACACCACCCTACACCCACCTGCTTGTATTTGTTATCTATCACCTGTTTCCACAGAGCATTAGGTTCAGCCCCAAACCTCCACCACCATTTCAATAAGAGGCACTCATTCATGAGTCTAATCCTTTTAACCCCGAGACCCCCCTGCTGTTTGCTTTTAGCAATCTCCTTCCATTTAACCAAATGTATTTTCCTTCTAAAGCCATCCCCACCCCAGAGAAAGTTGGATTAAATAGACACAAGTTCCTTAGCAACCCCTGCTGGCATTTTGAACAAAGATAAATAATATATAGGTAAGCTAGACAACACAGATTTAACCAAAGTCACCCTACCAGCAAAGGAGAGGTATCTTCTCTTCCAAGAGGAAAGTCTTTGTTTGCATTTGGCTAACACCGACTGCCAAGTCCTCTTTCTCCTTGGGCTTGCACCGAGAGGGAGTCCTAAGTACTTAAGGGGCAAACTTTGGTGAAGACAATTGAACTTATCTGCAAATTCCTTGGATGCTTCATCTGTTAACCCAACACCACACACCACACTCTTGTGGTAGTTAATTTTCAGACCGGACAACACTTCAAACCATCTCAAAATTCTCTTTAAGTTATTGACCTCCCCCCAATGAGCTTCACAAAATAGAATTGTGTCGTCCGCAAATTACAGGTGAGAGATCCTAAAGGCACTTGAACCGACTGCTACCCCTTTGATCAACCCCAGCTATTTTGCTCTTTCCAGCAGGATATTCAGGCCCTCAGCCACAATGTTAAAAAGGAAGGGGGATAGAGGGTCACCTTACCTTAGACCTCTTTGCGGGCTAAATTCTGATGTTGGCGAACCATTTACCAAAATAGAAACTCTGGATGTTGAGACACACTCCCTCATCCAACTAATCCATTTAACCCCAAAACCAAAATTTGAAAGCATGGTAAATAAGAAATTCCAATTGATTGAATCATAAGCTCTTTCAAAATCTAACTTTAGGACAATGCCACTCTTACGATTCTTCTTCCAGCCATCCACTATCTCATTGGCTATCAACACCCTATCTAAGATGTTTCTGCCCCCAATGAATGCTGATTGTGCCACACTAATGATTTTAGGCATCACAGTTTTGATTCTGTTAGCTAATACTTTTGCCAATATTTTATACAAAGAGCCGATGAGACTAATAGGACGATAATCGTTCAATCCAGAGGGGTTCTCATTCTTCGCAATCAAAGCAACAAAAGAACTATTTATACCTTTGACCAGTTTTGCATTTTGATGGAATTCCTGCATGAATTGCAACACATCTACCTTGATCACCTTCCAACACTTTTTAAACATCATAAGATTAAACCCATCTGGTCCAGGTGCTTTGTTACCTTCACAACTTTTAATTGCAGCTACAATCTCATTTTCCGAGAACTCAGCTTCCAAGAGCTCAACAGCTTCTCTATCCCCAACAGATACGAAAGACCTAGTTAACCGTGGTCTATTGCACCATGGTTCCGTAAATTGATTAATAAAATGTTGTTGAACTGCAGCCCTCACCTCCACAGGATCCTCCTTAACAATTCCATTGACTGCTATTGAGCACAGAGAGTTTCTGATTCTCCTAGAGCTGGCCATAATGTGAAAAAACTTTGTGTTCCTATCTCCTTGTGTTGACCACTTTATTCTGGATTTTTGTATCCAAGACCATTCCACCATTTTACTTAGTTTCCAAGCTACACCTTTAGCCTCTCTTCTTCTAGCTTGCTCTGCAATAGATAATGGTCTTTCTTCAGCACTTAAATCAAATGCATGAATCTCCTCTTCTACTTTTTTAAGTTTATGCTCCACATCACCAAAGACTTCTTTAGCCCACTGTTTCAAAGCCAGTTTTAGAATTTTGAGTTTCTGAAGACATTTGAAACCGGCCCATCCCACCACATTAGCTTCTACCCACGTATTTTTCACAAAAAATCTGAACTTCGGATGTAAGGTCCAAGCATTTAGAAATCGAAAAGGAGTTGGACCCCAATCTCTCTCATCCTCCATCAACAGAATAGGACAGTGATCTGAGACCTTCCGGGGCAGCCCCCAAAGCTTAAAATTGAACACTTGTAGCCATTCTGGATTAAGCAAAAACCTGTCAATTCGGCTCCACTTCTCCCCCTCCTGCTAGTTACACCAAGTAAATTTTCTTCCCCTCATTGGTAAATCAGCCACTTCAAGATTATCAATTAACTCATTAAACTCCCTCATACCTTTATCTCACCTTGAACTCCCTTTCCTTTCTGATATACTCCTGATCTCATTGAAGTCCCCTCCCAAGCACCAAGGTTTATCATACACCGACTTTAATCGAACCAAGCTATCCCACACCGCCTTTCTCCTCCCTATATCATTTGGCCCATAAATATTTAAAATCACACACTCAAAGCTGTTATAGAGAGTACCTGATAAAATTATGAAGTTCATGTTGCTGCAGCAATCAACCAGTTGAAATACTTCTGGGTTCCAGATGCATAGTAGGCCACCAGCAGCTCCAGCTGAATCAACTGCCATGAAGTCCATTTTATCACTGCCCCAGATTGATCGAACAAATTTTTCATCAATTGTGGATCTCTTGGTCTCTTGTAGTAGCACCATATCAACCCTTCTTTCACAGAACACTTGTTTAATCTTCCTCCTTTTCCCAGGCCTTCCTAACCCTCTCACATTCCAAGAAATGAGCTTCATAAAAAGAAATTTTTCAACTCCTAAAACCCCCGGGGCAGCTGCTTAACAAGCATCCCCACCCATTTTCCTCATTTTTTCTTTGTCATTGACTTCCAAAGCTATTAGTTTATTGAGGACAACTTCGTCATTCCCATCACAGTTCACTCCAAGAATATGCCCAATTTGGAGCAATGCTTCAGCCTCGGTGAGTAATATTCTCTTACTGTTTGCTTCAGATGCCGCTGAGAGTGAGAGGGCTGCCACTGCCGACCGGAACACTGCACCTTTCTTCAAATTTAGAGAGGTTCCCACCATTGGGTTATCCCTTTGGAGACTACCTTTTTTCTTATGATGATTGTTAGGAAGCTCGTGATTTTGCACCCTCTTGATTGCTGCCCTCTTCTGAATTGATTCTGCAGCAGAACCCAAAATCTCGCTTCTGACCTCTCTTTCCTTTCGGACTACTGGTTCTTCATCAGTGCAAGTTTGAATAGAGTCTTCTAAATCACTTTGGGCCTCCACTGATTTAATTGCATGTGGTCTGTGGGTTTGGGTTTCCACTACATTTAGTTCATGGGCTTTAGTCAAGACAACCTCAATGTTGAGCCCAGGCCTTAATATTTCAGATTCACTTAGACTTTTTAAGAGGCCTGGGTTACTAAAATCACCATCCACGGATCTATTCACCCCATTTTGACCGTTGATAGAGCTCATCACCAGATCTACCTCCCTACTCCCGCATGCGCCCCCAGAAATTGCTTTCCCCATGTCGCTGACAGTTTGAGCCACCACAGACGAGCTCTTACAGCTAGCCTCCCCTTCCCTGCCAATACCATCATCATTTCTTGGGTCACTACACCTTACTGCTACGACTCCATCATCGTCCACCTCATTGCCAACTAGTGCCTCCATGACATCATCACCATTTTCTTGCTTGCTCTCTGCTTCCACCCTCTGGGTAACCTCATCCCCATAAGAGCTATGGTTGACACTAACACCATGTTGATGACGGCATATACAGTGTTTATTCACCATCTTCGCAGTAACCATCTGATCTTCACAAACTTTTATCGGATAGAGTACCCCTTTGCAATCCAAATTGATTGTTTCATTAATGGATTCCATGCACTTGGTTACTATTCGAACCTTACCGCAGATCAGGTTGTCCATATTGGATGTTTCATCAGCGAGACTAGTCACTTCCCCCCATAATCTACCTATTGAAAAGAAGGTGTTGTTGTTCCAAACGTTTAGAGGCAACCCATAACAGCTCAACCAGACATCTCTTTGTTGTGCAATGGACATCCCCTGTTTCCACTCTGAAACCGATTTAGCCCAATCCTGAACCCAAGCCTCCATTAGTTCTAAAAAAAACGACACTTAGTTCAAAACATAATGCAAGCACCATGTTATTCTATCATACTAGAGCCTAGTAGGCAAACACTTGATTCTCTAATTTTAGCACTATTTGTAATTGATATTGCTACTATTTTTAATTATTAAACTTTGGTTCTTGTTGTCTTCACAATGAGAATGCATATATGACAAAAAAGAGCATTACCTTGACTTTAAGTGCTCTCCCTTTAAGTGCTCCCTTTAAAATATATTAATAAGTGTACTTAAATCAATCATTAACTTGAGTATCACATGTATATTATTGACTAATATACCATGTTGGACGCATCAATCAATTTTAAGTTTGTTGATTTGAATAATAAACCTCCATGAAGAAAAATTATTCAGTGTGCACATCACGCATGGTGTTATTGTAAACAAATTTTAACAAAGATTTCCACATAAAAGTAATAATATATATATATATATATATATAATTATATAACAAAATTATAGACCTATTATTTTAAAACATCAGAAGTATTTCATAATATCATAAAACATAAGAGGAATGAAAAGTGTTTGGCAGCCGAGAAAGCCATGGATATGGATAGAGACAGAAAGAGGGGTTGATGGCTGGTCCTTAGGAAATGTTGTGATTTTCCTTCCTTTATATAGGGATTCACATAGTTTTCATTAGGAATGGAAATCAGTATATTTCGTAATCAAGGGTTAAAAAATATTCATATTAACATGTATTTAAATTTTAAATTCTAAATTTATTTGGATTACAGATTTGAGTAACAATTTAGAAAGAAGGAAAAAAAACTTGTGAAATATAATTATATTTTATTTACATTTCCCTCATCTTTTTATTTTTGATTTTCAAATTTCTATTCAAAAACACGATCCAAACACAATTTGAAGAAAAGTTTTCAAATTTAAAATGAAATATTGTGATTGTAAATTATTAATTTTATATTAAATAATGTTAGGAATGGTAAAAAAAATTACCAACAAACACATTGACTAGACATAATATAGGAATTAAGATTATATTCATTACATTAGATTGAATGAAATCAAAGATTCATATTAACATACTTTCATTATAAATTCAAAATTTATTTAAGGGAACTTTTCAAACTTAAAATGATATTGTAATCACAAATTATTAATTTTAAAATTTAATAATTATAGGGACAATAACAAACATACTAACTAGATATTATTAGATAAGTTCTATGTTAAGTATTGAAATCTATATACATATCTTGAGTTTTGATCAATCCTAGAAACTTCTAAAATTAATGACCGAATAAATCTCCAATAATTCCTTGAAAGACTCTAATTTAAGATTTTAGATACTATTTTCAAGTCTTTACAATTTTTTGGGGTTAGAATTTCCTTTTCATATAGAATTTTCTTTTTTTTAATTACATGATACTGATTGGATATTTACAGTTCTCTCCTCCATGTACTGAATAATTGTTACATATAAAGCCCATGAGATGGTCTGCACTATTGATCCGACCCTTAAAGATTTATATTGAATTATTAATTTGTGTCTCTCCAATTTTTATAAACAGGACTATAGAGCATAATTATGGTCTTTATCTTTGCCCTTAAGATTCAATCATGTGACTCATAAGCATGTTCCAAACAGCCTAATTACAAAAACTGATTTTTTTTTTTTTATATCTCGCTCATTTCTTATGTCGTGACTTTCCAAGAAAATAAAATTCAGTGGAGAAGTTGAGGTAAATTACGATTCATAGCTTCCACAGTCCACTCCTACGCTATCATAGTTCTTAAGCTAATGAATAATCCCGAGGAACCCAATTCTTTAATGCTGTGTTTAGTTGGATTTAGAGAAAAATTTGAAAAAAGAAATGAAAAAGGTATATGAAATGTAAATAAATTATGTCTATATTTTACATAGTTTCACATACTTTTTCTTTTTTTCTTTCTAAATTCCTTCCTAAATCTCCCAATCAAACACAGCATAAATGTTTGTTTAATTATTTATTATTATTAATTTTTATAAGTTGAATTTGTCTAAACATATTTGGTCTCGTGAGTCCATCCTAAGGCCTCGTTTGGGATCAAGTTAATTTAGTAACTTTTTAGCTATTTAGTTAAAATATGAGCTAAAAAAAACTAATATGTTTGAGATGACTTTTTGACTTTTTACGAAAGGATGTGCAAAAAGTAGAGAAAAAAGAGAATCTTTGACTTTTTGATATGGATTGTTGGCTTTTTGGTTAATTTAGTAATTTTTTGACTTTTTTGCTAAAAGGGAGAGTTTCCAAACGAGGCCTAAGTTATATTTTAATCATTTTAATAATTTATTTTATAAAATTTATGTCTGAAACAAATAAATCAATTCAATAATTGTAATATTTCTAATTTATCGCATTTATTTAAAAATATACTAAAAAGTTTATTAATTAAAAATAATTGTTAGGATCAATAAATAACTACATAATAACCAACTACAACTCATTTAAATAATTTTACACTAATATATTTTACGCTAAATTTACACTAAATAATTTACACTAATCATATATATTCATGTATATTTTTATTTTTTTTTGAACAGTTAATACACACACACACACACATATATATATATATATATATATACAGAGAGAGAGAGAGCATACGCTGAGTGAGAAAGTCGTCGCCGCACCACCGCTAGCTGTCATCGTCGACACACCACCGCTAGCCGTCGTCGACAGCGATTGAGCCTGCTCGCCGTTCATCGCTCGTCCAGAGAGAAAGCCGTTCGCCGTTCGTCGCTTGTTCAGGAATTTTTGGGGAAAAAAATATGTTTCAAAGATTTAGAGATTTCGATCCAAATGATCGAGCGCCAAACAATAGAGAGAGCGAGGCAAATTTTTTTTATTACTTTTTGCAACGGTACATTTTACACTGTTGCAAATGATAAATAAATATAGATAAACCGACGCCGTTTTGATAATGGTTTTTTTGTGACGGACATTTGCCGTCACAAATTGTCACTATTTGCGACAGCAAACTTCTGCCGTCTCAAAAAAGTTCTTTTTTGCGACGGTAAAAAAACGCCGTCACGAATACTTCCGTATTTATCACACTCCCCGTGTAGGTTTATTATCGACGGTACAACTGCCGTCGCGAAAGCTCTTTATTTGTGACGGTTTAATCTGCCGTTGCAAAAGATCATTTTTTGTGACGGAAAACACGCCGTCGCAAAAGGTTTCGTGGTTTATACTCCATTTTCTTGTAGTGGTTTTATAGTTTGGGCTTTAATTACTAGGGAAAGGAATATTGTCGGTGAAGGGGCTAAATGTGAAATGGGTCGGGTCCAAACCTTGGGCCGGCGCAATCCGCTCAAGTCCAAATCCAAGTGAGTTGGATGAGTATATGGGCAAACCAATTGAGCCCAACTTCACGATCAACAGTTCACCCAAGTCCTCAAGCACTTGGGTCCAACCCGCAGTGGAAAGGCTAGTCCAACTGCGGTGCTGGGCTGGGTCGAGCTGCGAGACTGAACCTATGGACCGAGCAGAAAATGGGCCGAGCCCATACAAAGATATCCGAATGGATCAGCCCATCTACATGAATGATCCAGTAAAAGGCCGAGACAAGGCATAATGATGCCGAGCTAAAGAACATCGGTACCGAGCTGAGGAAACCTCGCAAGGAAACGTGGAAGCTGTGAATGTGTGCATGTGCAAGTTGCCACCTCAGTTGGTCCCCTACACCTAGAATCACGGAAGTTGTTGAACCAAAGGAACGTGGTTTGTTATCATCATGACTACAATGAGAATTTGCATTTATTGGCAACTAACAGGTGGTCCCCCACCATAAGCAATGCCAAAAGGACACCTGGCAGCATCCAAGCTCCATGAACCCACCTTGAGAAGCGAGCAAGGAACACTATATATACAACATGAACTTCACATTGAAGGTAACTGAACCATTCCAAGTACAACTATAAGCTCAACTCGATATACATTCTCTCTCCGATCACTAATTCCCACACCGAAGGGGTTATCCGGCCAACCCCGGCCGGGCAGCTCTAACGGTGCTTCTTGTGGCAGGAACCTCAGTCCCTGGATAGTCCGACCTAGTGCGAAGCCCCGATCCACTTTCATCTAGTGTGGAATCTGGTACGCACAATTGGTGCGGTGAGAGTGGATGACTTCATCTCTGAGCTCTGCACTCAGTCTTGGCGATGGGGATTGAGGACATTCCGCCGTCAACACATACTCCACAGACGGAGAAAACAAAGGACAAAGGTTTGGCACTCCCAACAGTCTCGGAGGAACAAATTGGAAACAATAATCGAACCCCTGAATCCGTTGAGCACCAATTACCATTCGCTGGAGGTTCTTCTCATCACTTTCTTCTGGGAAATGATTATAGAGATCGCATCATAGACTCCATGGGGATGGAGATACAGGAATTGAAAGCCCAACTTAAGAGGGTGCTGGGTGATCCAACAGAAAAGAAGACGGAAGCGGAGCCCTCTCATTTGCGATGGAGGAGCTCATCCAGAGAGCCACCGGTGAAGAAGTTCCCCATGAATGATTCTCAACAACAAAGCCAGCCTATCCTAGTACAAAGTGAGGCGGCAAGTAGTCACACCCGTGGGTCACGCCGGAAAAGGGCCAAGAGGCAGAAGACCGTTAGTCAACAGACCGAATACCCTCCTCAGGACCTTCGCACTTGGTTGATTGGCAATAGGCAGAATGAACAACATCGGGATCATCTGGACTGTACTGTTCACCAGAGGGAACACCGAGCGCTGGACAGGTCCATCGTTTCGCCATTCTCCCCGGAGATCGAGACCATGAGACCTCCAAAGAAATTCACCCCACCAAAGTTCACTTCATACGACGGGAAGTCAGACCCGCTGACACATATTAGCCACTATAGACAGATGATGTCCCTATGGAACCGAGACGAGGCACTGATGTGTAAAGTCTTCCCATCCAGCTTGGGAGAAACCGAACTTCGATGGTTCGATCGTCTCCCCACTGGATCAATTCATGGCTAGAAGCAGCTCTTCGAAGAGTTCCTAGCCAAGTTCGTCTCCAACACTAAGATCCCGAAGGAGCCGGATACACTGTTTGGCCTCCGAAAGGAGCGAGAGGAAACACTGCGCAATTATGCTAGGAGGTACTGGGAAGAATACAATGACCTGGAGAAAAATGTGTGTAACGAGCAGATGACCGTTATGTCCTTCAAACATGGTCTGCGCCCGGAAAGTAAGCTGAGACAATCACTTACCAAGCGTCCGGCCACAGCTTTGAAAGATTTGCGTGCCAGGATTGAGCAGTACGCACGCCTCGAAGACGATCAGATCCCCATCGAGGTAGCATCAGCAGAACAAACAGCTCGGCACAAGAAGAGATCAGACCGAGGAGAACACCGAGGGATTGCAGTGAATGAAGTGGATAAGTCCAAATCCCACGAAGCCGTTGTAACTGTATTCAAAGAGCCAATCTATCGAATCTTGGAAAAGATCAAGAGAGAGCCCTTCTTCATTTGGCCGTTGAAAACGTTGGGAGATCTAGCTCAGCGTAATCAGAAGCTCAGATGCACCTACCACCAAGACAGGGGGCACATGACTCAGAACTGCAGGGCACTGAAGCAACACTTGGAAGACCTAGTGGCAGCTGGACACCTAAGGGATTACATTGATCAGGATAAGGAAGTGACCGAACTGGAGAACCCGCCACCAGAACCAAACATTGAGCATCTACCTCGGCTGATAATAAATGTGATCCACGGGACAGCGACTCAGGAGTCTGAGGAGGCACTAAAGGAAGAGATCGTTAAGGCTGCGCAAATTCAGCGGGTCATATCTGTGGAGCCTGCATTGAAAAAGGTACGTATAGTACCTAAATCCCCCTTGTGCACTGTTTTATTTACTAGCAAAGATTTAGAAGGCATACAGCACCCACATACTGATGCATTAATTATAACTGTGGGAATTGGGAAACGATTTGATGTGAAACAAGTTTTGATAAATCAAGGTAGTGCAACAGATATATTGTATTATGATTTATTCAGAAAGCTGGGTCTCTCCGAGTAGCACCGCACCCCAGCGGTAGCCCCGTTGGTCGGTTTCAATTCACAACCAGAATGACCGCTTGGTAGAATAGTGTTGTCAGTCGTAGCGGGAACAAAAACCCTCAAAATAGAGTTCTTGGTAATTAATATACCATCCCCTTACAATGCCATACTTGGTCGTCCATGGATTCATCAAATGGAGGCAGTCCCTTTAACCTACCACCAGCTTATCCGTTTCCCAACGGAACACAGAGTAGAGCAGATCTCAGGGGATCAAGTTGGCAGCATTAAAGGTAAAGCAACTCTGCAATCGGGTACAGACGGTAGAAGTGGCCGAACAGCCAGTCTTGGAAGATGTAAGGGGAACCCCAGGGGAAAAGATGGTAGAGGATTTGGAGAAAGTCTTGGTAAAAGGGGATGACCCAGAAAGTATTTCCTTATCGGTACCTCGCTAAGCGCTGATGAGAAACTTCAGTTGCTAGAACTGCTGAGGGAGAATATGGAGGTATTCGCGTGGTCGGCGTATGATACTTTAGGGTTGGACCCAGAATTTGCTTGCCACAAGCTCAACATCAACCCTTCAGCTCGGCCCATTGTGTAAAAAAGTTAGAGATCGTCAGTCGAGCACACGGAAGCAGTAATTGCCGAAGTCGAAAAACTCCTGGCTTCAGGAGCAATCAGGGAAGTTCAGTACCCATAATGGTTGTCCAACACAGTTGTGATTAAAAAGAAGAACGGAAAATGGAGAGTTTGCGTTGATTTCACTTGCTTGAACAAAGCCTGCCCTAAAGATAACTTTTCGCTGCCTCACATTGATCAACTAGTAGAATCAACAGCAGGGCATAAGCGCATGAGCTTTCTGGACGTTTATAGCGGCTATCATCAGATACCGTTGTTCGGTCCGGATTAAGAAAAGACAGCGTTTATCACTCCAAGGAAAACTTATTGCTACAAAGTAATGCCATTTGGCTTCAAGAACGCCGGGGCAACCTACCAGCGAATGATTACACAGATGTTCAAGGACCAACTGGGAAAAACCATGGAAGCATATATAGACGATATGGTAGTAAAAAACAAGCTCGCTGCAAACCATCTCACAGACTTGAGAGAAGTTTTTGGCAACCTGAAAAACCACCAGCTTTGCCTCAATGCCTCGAAATGCGCTTTCGGGGTAGGAACAGGGAAGTTCTTGGGTTACATGGTCACTCATAGAGGAATTGGGGCGAATCCGGATCAGATCAGAGCGATACGAGATCTTGAAGTACTAACAAAGGCTAAAGAGCTGCAGAAGCTGGCCGGAATGGCGGCCGCACTGAATCGATTTATTAGCAAATCCTCAGATTGGATGAAACCCTTCTTCCAGCGTTTAAGGAAAAATGCAGCATTCGAATGGAATAACGAATGTACCGAAGCACTATAAAGCCTCAAAAGATACCTCAGTACACCTCCTCTGCTGTCCACTCCAAAACAACAGAGAGGAGCTGTACCTCTATCTAGCAGTCTCAGATCATGCCGTGAACGCAGTATTAATTCGAGAAGTTGACAAGGAACAGAGGCCTGTCTACTATGTCAGCAAGACTTTACTAGACGCCGAGACACGGTATCTACCGTTGGAAAAGTTATCATACGCGCTGCTTATCGCCTCAAGAAAGCTGCAACATTACTTCCAAGGGCATACCATTAACGTCCTCACTGAATTCCCCCTCAAATCTGTGTTCAGCTGAGCCAATTTTTCAGGCCGAACAGCAAAATGGGTGGTAGAACTTGGTGAGTTTGACATTCGGTATCAACCCAGGACAGCGATCAAGGCCTAGGTCTTAACGGATTTTGTTGCAGAATTTGCTCCCACCTAGAGCAAATTCGGCACAGGTGCCATGCACTACCGAACAAGGGAAACCTTGCGCTTCGGAAGCTTGGAAACTCTTTATTGGAAACATCTGGCAGCTCTATGTTGATGGATCGTCCAATAACCGAGGCTTGGGGGCAGGAGTAGTACTTATTTCACCAGAAGGGTTCATCTGGGAACAGGCTCTCAGGCTCGGTTGGAAGGCTTCAAACAACGAGGCCGAGTACGAAGCGTTATTGGTCGGCTTGCGTAGTGTCGAACACTTCAGTGCAGAACAGCTTTTTGTTTTCAGCGATTCACAACTAGTGGTAAACTAGCTTTTCGGGGTCTATGAAACACGAGATGAAAGAATGGCTATGTACGCAGGCAAGGCCAAGGACCTACTCAGAAAATTTCAATCCATACGAGTGGAACGAATCAGTCGGGACAAAAACAGTCACGCTGATGCTCTGGCATGCCTTGGCTCATCAACGGATACGAAGGATGCCAGAAAAGTTTGGATTGAGTTAGTACCAAAACCAAGTATTGCATCTCCAGTCCTCTACAACAACTTAGAGTCGAGCTAGATGGATCCGATATTTGCTTTTCTGAAATATGGTACACTCCCCGAAGACAAAAGGGAAGCCAACAAGGTCAGACATAAGTCAGCTCAGTTCTAGATCTCACCATCTGGGAAGCTTTACAAACGTTCCTATCTTAGCCCCTACCTCCTTTGTGTACATCTAAATCTCGTCAAAAATGTTCTCTACGAAATTTACGATGGGATTTGTGGATGCCACGTTGGCGGAAGGTCACTGGCACACCGAGCCCTCACTCATGGGTACCAGTGCCCACGGATATAACAAGATGCACAGCAGTACGTACAGAAGTGTGACAAATGTCAGAGGTTTGCTCCGCTCATTCATCAGCCAGCCAAAACTCTCACTCCACTCACCAGCCCATGGCCCTTTGCGCAATGGGGTCTGGATATTGTCGGACCATTGGCGCGAAGCACTAGGAACAGGCGATTCTTCATTGCTGCAACCGACTATTTCACTAAGTGGGTTGAAGTTGAGGCGCTGGCAAGCATCAAAGAGGCGGACACGAAGCAGTTTGTGTTGAGGAATGTGGTAGTGCGTTTCGGCATTCCGCGGGTACTGATTGCGGATAATGGAACGTAGTTCGATGGTAAGGTCTTTAGAAAGTTTTGTGCCGACCTCAGAATCGAGTATAGGAACTCTTCTCCAGGGTACCCGCAGAGTAATGGACAGGCAGAAGCGTCAAACAAAACCATCATCAACGGAGTAAAGAAGCAGCTTGAACACGCAAAAGGCAAATGGGTTGAAGAGTTACCTCACATATTATGGGCCTACCGAATCACAGCACGGCGTTCAACGGGGGAAACACCTTACTCCTTAACTTATGGAATGGAGGCCATCATCCCACTCGAAGTGGGTCTCCCAACCCTTCGGTCTGAATTATTTGAAAGCTCCAGTAATGAGGAAGCTATTGCACAAGCACTGGATATGGCAAAGGGCCGAAGAGAAGCAGCGCTGATCAGGCTTGAAGCGTATCAGCAGCAGCTCATCAGAAGTTTCAATCAAAAATGTCACGACCCAAACCCGGTACCCAAAGGCTCGGCGTCGTAACAAGATAAAAATAAAATAATTCGGATAATTCTGTAGTCACAGCGCAAGCGGATAAATTAAATAATTTAAAATAAATAACTGGGTAGCAACTGTTTATTTTAAATGAAATAAAACATAGTTACTTGAACTTCATTGTATTACAAGAGTCTAATAAAAAAAAGATAGAAAACAAAATAACGTAGCAATTCAATTTCCATCTTGATCTCGCTAAACCTCGTCACCTGAAAGGGGTAACAGCTATAAGCACATAGCAGAGTGAGAAATATTATACTATAAGGGGTACAAAATGGCCATGGATATTTAGTTAAGCTAAAACATTATAAATTGAGTTGAGTTGAATACACAAATTAATTAAGTGCCAGAAATTGAAATAATCACTATAACCACGGTACATCACTAAGTGACAACACTACACTGGTCAATGGATCCACGACAAATACTGGACCACAAAGTGGTCAAACAGTAGCCAATAGTTATTTAAGTCTCCCAAGGCATGGGACTCCCGTGGTGGTACTTACAAAACATATTTTCAAAGAAGGTCATAGCCAAATATTCTTTAAAAGTAAAACAAACATATCCGTGGGTTTCTTTTTAAACAAATAGGGTTCAGAAAATAAACCACGTAACTGAAACTTTTATAAAACATAACTTTTATTAATATACTAATAAAATATAACTTTTATAAAATAGATTTTGGTAAGTCAAAACATACATAAAATACATTTTGGAGACTCAAGGTATAATATAACTCACCTCTAGTATAATTTTATCCCTATTTTCCTCGCACTTCAGAGCCTCACTTGTTACGTTTCCTACGCTCACCTTCTTTCTGTGCTTCAGTAACGAATTTCACTTCTCTATTTATACTTAATAAGGTGTAAGGCCCAAGCAATTAGTCGTATACGTGGCAACATCTCTCAATTCTCCTCTGATTTACTTTTACTTGGACTCATAAACTTTGACTCTGATCTTAATTCAAGGGCCTTATCCATTGTTCAACCCTTATCCTGTACTAACCCAAGTCTTGAGAACCAACCCAAGTCTTGAGAATTTGAGTTATAAGTTTAAAGGGTTACTATCCTCTTTGGTAATCCACAATGATTCCTACAAATTACGTATAATGATAAGTTAGGGTCACGTCTAAAAACCTCACTACCCAACTATAAATCACCACGTACCACTTACCAAAATATTTAATGTGTAGTGTTTCACAACGTGTTTCTTTAACCATAAAATTCTCAATCTCTTAAATTATGCATTTATTTATTATTATTTATTTATTTATTATTATTGTCACTACATGTATATATATACTTATTTTATTATTATTATTATTATTATTATTTATTATTTTTAATTTCTGAGTTCTATTTATCGTAATGTTAAATTTAAAACATTCGGGTGTCACAAAAAAGTTTTCCCAAGGCAATTTACACCTGGAGGACTGGTTTTGAGGAAAGTTATGGATCACAAAAGGGTGTCTGGCGAGGGCAAACTTGAGCCTAACTGGGAAGGTCCCTACAAAGTCACAGTTGTTGTTGGAAATAAAGCTTACTACCTAGAGAATCTGAATGGCAGAGCTATACCTCGGCCTTGGAACGTAGCAAATCTCAAGAAATACTATCAGTAGAATTACCCCCCAACTTCTCTATCAGAATGTAAAGGCATTTATCTGTTGACCAGTGCAAATACTTCTCCACTTTTCTCAAATTTATCAAATTCTTGTAATTAGCTTTGATGTTTATCAAACGGAATTAGCTTTAGTTCATACCAAACGGAATTAGCTTTGATGTTTATCAAACGGAATTAGCTTTGGTACATGCCAAACGGAATTAACTTTGATGCTTATCAAACGGAATTAGCTTTGGTTCTTACCAAACGGAATTAGCTTTGGTCTTTACCAAACGGAATTAGCTTTGATGTTTATCAAACGGAATTAGCTTTGGTCCTTACCAAACGGAATTAGCTTTGATGTTTATTAAACGGAATTAACTTTGGCCTTTGCCCAAATGGACTTAGTTTCAAAACAACTGGACGGAATATAAATTTGGTTAGCACTCAAACATGCTAAGTGGTATTGCTTGGTGGAATAATGTTTGGCAACTGAATTGGACTTTAGCCAAGTGGAACTGCTTGGTGGAAACCACACTAACATATCTTAAGTAAACGTCTTTGAATCCACAGAATTCCTTAATTACCAACACGTTGACACTTCAGTACTGACTCAAACAAGCAGCATTGAAACAATCACGACCAGGTTCTATCAGGAGTAAACTTCCAACATTAGTCTTACTCAACTCCAGGTGGGGGCAAACAATTGTTTTTCAAAACCAACCTGGACCTGAGTAAGACACCTCTTCATGCCTTTATCGCATTCAAATGCCCTTATGCTATCAAAGTTGCAACAGACTTAAACGGCTCTACCTAAAGAGCACAGTCTTCAGTGCCGATCTTACTTAGCTCTAGGTGGGGGAAACAATTGTTTTTCAAAACCAACCTGGACCTAAGTAAGACCCACTTACGAACTCAAGCACAGCCACATATCCGTTAGCCACACCGAGCATCAGTTCGGCCCCGAGGTCCCAACAGTGCTCGGCCGGGGGTAAACGGTATAAAGCCGCACCGAGCATCAGTTCGGCCCCGAGGTCTCAACAGTCCTCTGCTGGGGGCAAACGGTACAAAGCCGCACCGAGCATCAGTTCGGCCCCGGGGCCCTAACAATGCTCGGCCGAGGGCAAGCAGTACAGAATCAGACAGAGCATCTATTTAAAAATAATTCAGACATAAAAGCCAAACAGCATCAGATTGCAAGTTCAAAGAGAAAATTCTATCATCCAAAGGCATAGATGGCCTCATAACCAGCAGCAAAGAAAAGAAAAGAGAAAAGAAAAATTGTCTTGGCAAGTGCAGAAAGAAAGCTCGTCATGGAGACCGAGCCACAATACATCAAAACAGAAAAGAAAAAAAGTTCCAATCATTTCAACATCAATTTTCATCAACAGTGGACAACTCAAGAGCAGCATCAGCAATTTTTTCGGGGCCGTCTACGGGAGGAAAAGTAGAGGAGGCTCCAACTTCCTAAGAAGTAGAAGCTTCCCTAACCACATCTCCCATGGCTTCAATCTCTGGGGTTTCAATCCCTTCAACATCCACCGTTTCAGCGGCAACATTCCTGTCCTGGGTCTTGCTTGCAGAATCATCTTCTAGAGAAACTTCGGTTGGAAGAACAGCAGGGGTGGAAACAGTCTTCGAACCCAAGGATCTCGAAGGAACGGGAATATCCTGAAATAGGGAAGAGCCTTCAGGAACTAGTGCAGCAGTCAAGGCACTCGTCCAACCCTTCACGAAAAGTTTATCTCGCAGCACTAGCACCTCTTCCTAATAGGCAGCCCCAGCTTCATCCCAACCCTGTTGCTAGTGTTTGGCTTCCAGTGCAGAACGCTTGGCAGCCAGTACGGCAATAACGGCCTCCAGTTCGGTCACTTTCCCCTCGAGTTGAGCCTGTGTCCCAATAGCAGCCTCCTTCGATTTTTTAGCTGAAGTGACAATCTTGTTCAAACGAAATGCTTCCCTCTCCGCGGTTCGGCGTCCCTCCTTCTCTGTCTCCAAGCTTACCGTCAGTCTTTCAACGTTCATTGCGGCCTCCAGCATGGCCCTTTCTAGCTCTTCAGCACGAGTAATGGACAGATGCATTCTCTGGATACACTGCAAAGGGTAACGAAGAATTAAGAGAAAAGGAGATAGCAACGCAACAGTAAAGACAAGTAAAACAGGAAATACTTACAGCGGTCATCATTTGAAGGGTCCCCTTCAGGATAGGAATATCACGGGGCCCATTATGGTCAGCCATATCAACCGGCATCAACAAAAACTTAGTCAAATCAAAGGCAAAATCTTGTGAAGTAACAACTGAATCAGAAGTGGAAATGGGACTGCCCTCATGCGATATTGGCGGCTCCCATTTCTCAAAAGCATCATCTTCAGCAGGATCCTCAGAAGCTTCCCCCACTACTGCTTTGCCAGCCTCCCTCCTTCTCTTTTTCACTCGAGCAGCTACTAAAGCTAAGGGCTCGGCAACAGTCGCAGGGGTCCCAGAAGCTCCAACCTCCATCTTCACCTCCATGAGACTCTTCACCTCGGTCTTTTCCAGAGGGGTTTGCAAGGCATCGGAGGCTCTAAAGGCCTCGGCCTCTAAATCCACCAACACCCTTTTCTTCGCCACAGACCCGCTCCTTGCGAAACTGGGGGCAGAGGAAGGCGCTCTTTCAGAAAATGCACCTTGACTCCTACGACGGTTCGTGACCAAAGGAGTGAGAGACGTGTCGGTCTCAGTATCAGAGTCCAGAAGGGCAACAGCGAGCATCGCCTTCTTTGGAATAGTAGAACGGTAAGTAGACTGGTATTCCAATAACTCGGGTGCAGATCTCTTTTTATACCTCAAGGCCGCTTTTATGGCTTCAGCATTCTCTCGGTTCGGTCTTCATTGGAAACGAGAGGCCAGTGTAAAAAAGAAGTGATCCATTAGTGCAACATCCAAAATAAAGCAAGAAATACAAAAGGCATTAGAATGAGAGGCCTGAACCTGGATAGCCGTCTTTCTGGGGCATCCTCTCAGACTGAAACTCAATTCCGGAGGGAAACTCCCAATTTCCACCAACTTGTAAGAAATCATCGTTGTGTTTATCCGAATCAGGCAGCCCAGTGACCAAATGGCAATCAAATGAGTGAACACGCAAGTAATATGTGCTGTGGTCTTTGTTATGAGAAAGAGTATAACCTAAGATATCCCATATGTCAAGGTTCAAACCCAATCGTCTATTAAGGACAGAGACACTGCAAACGACATGGAAAAGGTTCACAGACACTTGCATTGGGGTTAACTGGACTTGATGCAGAAACCAGCTGTACGGGGAGAAAATATTCTGGCAAGCCCATACTCCTTTCTTCCGAGCTCCGTCTCTGTCCGATCACCTACGAGCCAATAAGGGTGAGCTACCCGGCGGTGTGTGGCCGGAAAAACCCTCCGACGATCAAGTTAGCACACACCTTAGGATAGAGAGAGAGAGAGAAGAGTGTTTGAGTGTAAGAATTTCCTTACAGAATGTTCATGTGTCCGCGTACGGGGGGCGTCCACATGCATATATACCCTCTGCGCCCCATATCTACTCCCAGTCATCTCCTGACACGTGGCTCCGCTATCCCATCTGTCAGCATAAACCTTGCTGACCATCACCTAATCTCAACTGCCTGCCTTCACAGCTGGAGCTCGGCAGCCGAGCTGCTCTATCCACTGCCGTGCCGTGCTTCATACCCAAGCACTACACTGGCTAAGCCCAAGGAGGACCGGACTAGGCTGCATCTCGGCAAAGCCTAGCCCGAGGCACCTCCTGTGGTCGGCCTTACTGCCGATCAAATGATTATCTCGGCTAACCACGCCTTTCCGGGCGCCGGTCATTCAGCTTGACTGGCTCCACCTTTGCCTGATCAAGGAGCTCAGTCCAATCGAGCACTACCTGCTGTAGACGCGCCCGCGGAGGGGGACCTTCGCTGCTACTACAGTTCGGACTCGCGATTTTTGTTGTCGCGGTTCTTAATCTGAACCAAAGAGTCCAAATCTGGCAAATCGTTTTGAGAAACAGATTTTTGAAAAAGTAGTGCCAAACATGGACTACTTTGCCAGATACAGAGTCGCCACTTAAATATTTTTTAAAATGGGGAAATTTAGGAAACCCTGACTCGGTGCCGAAGGCCACATGTTCGTCATCACCGGAGTTGTCTCGGCTCGGGAGCTTGGGTACGATCGGGGAAGGTCAGCTATGAGCACCCCCTTTCGCCCGGTCCGAAGACCAGCCTCTACTAACCATGATATCCGATTTTGAAAACGTTATGTATTCTTATTCCATTTATTAGCCTAGAATTACTATGTTATGCGCGCAGCAAACAAGTATAGACTAGATTGCCTAATTTGGGAAGAAACATTGCATATCCGTTTGTTTTGAAAATGCTTTGGAATTTGCTACTCGCGAGTAGGCTAAAACACGGATTTCAATGAGTTTTTCCAACTCAAACAATCCAACCTTCACCCACAGGCATTCAAACAGTTTAACATATAAGCATTTAGCCGCATGGCAGGCATACTGTCATGGCAACACTCACACACATGCGGGATGCTAAAGCGTAAATACTTACATCGTACTCCGTGCCAAAACAGTAAACTAGTTAGCAAACATGCGTGTCCTAGTTCATGTTAAAAATGGCTAATGCATCACATGCAAAAATGCAATCTAGGCAGGCTCGGCTAACCCTAAACATGGCATGTGAAATGCGGTCAACTACCACATATTCAATTTGTGAATTGAAGTACAGATGCAGTTAGCGTGATGTACCGAGCCTAATGCATGCAATACAAATGGATGCACACATGCATAGCATAAGGTATGCTAAATTAAACGTGCCCTAATCTACCATCATAAGCAGGTAAATAAAAGGGAAGAAAGACGTGAGGTTGGAAGACATACACACACTCACGCACACTTATTACAGATTTACCCTCACTCGGAGGGACCAAAATAATAATACAAATTAATCAACTACGCAAGCTAATTAAATATTACAAATTGCTTAATTAATTAACAAATTAACTAAACTAAAGAAAAACAGTAAACCGCCTCGGGGAACGCGCCGCCATGCATAGGCTGCCTCTGTTTTCCTTCCTTCACTCCTCTGGAGGCTGTCAAAACCTCAGGACTGCATCCCTGGACACTGGGGAGTGTCACCGGCTGAGTGGAATTACCACCGGCAGTGGTGTGTGGCCATCGGCACAAAATGAAGCTGTCGGCAGAGGAATTGTTGCCGGTCGGCACCTTACACTGCCGGTCGGCAGAGTGTTCCTGCAGAATCTGCAAATGACAGCAACAGAGGGCAAGGCAAAGCATGGCAGCACAATTCAAGGCATATATGCACCAACCATGTCCCTTATCATGATAATGACTCAAAGGGGCATGTGCCTCGATTCTCGGACCACCAATCACGCATTTCCATGCATGATGGCCCAAAGAACCAAGTATGCAACTTTGATTTCAAATGCAATGCAAACCAATCAAACCAAACAAGGCCCAATTCCTATCATCAAGTCAAGGAACAAGGCATGCATGCAAGATGCAATGCAACCTAAGCATGCAAGCTAAGGATGCAACATGGCATGGCAACTAACTTATGCAAGCATACAAGCAAACATAGGGGCATGTAAATGGATGCAAAGATGGACTTATGCATGAATTAGGCGGCTCTAAATAGGCCTAAAACAGTAGCCAAAATGCTACAATATGAGGGACCAAATACATGCACACATGCACCTAATTGAAGGCCAACACTTAAGCACAAATTGAACAACCCTCGAACACATTTGAAAGGGGGAACATGGACTAATTAGCATGCAACATGAGCTCTAAAAATGCATGTTAGGATGGTGCCAAACCAAGCAACAAAATCAAGCCAAACATGCAACAAATAGTCCAAGTGTTCAAAGCAAACCAATGGGGCATTGAACTACACTTAGTAAGACCAAACATGGCATGAACTCATTGACCAAAAACAGAGTTTTGGGACATTAATACAAGGCCTAAGGACCACTTAGATGGCATCCAAATGACTCAAAACAAAGGCATGCATAATCACCAAAACATGGAGCATGAGATGACAACCTTGCAAGGCATTAAAGGGACATCAAATGCAAGCTCTCAAGCATACAATAAGGTCTGAAATGGCATGGTGGATGGTCCCAAATCACCAAAACAATGCAAAGATGCCATGCTATACATTCATATGCTCAAGGCCAACAAGCCTAAATACAAAGGAGCTATATGATGCATGCCAAATTCGACCCAAACAACCTAGGACAGACCTAGAACATGGCAAAACATGCACAAAATCTTCACAAGACTAAGCCTAAAACATGCTCCAACAAAGGCTAACAACCTAAGGCACATTGAGGCAATAACATGGCATTACATGGCAACTATGCTAAGCATACATGGAGTACCAAAACCAACTTAAAATCATGTTATATTATGGATATATAAGCATGAAAAATAGCCTAAACATGCTCAACACACACTCAAGCATAATGCTCTCTCAAGAAGCCAAAATATGCCCTTTTCAAGGACAACAAGGAGAGGGGGTGGCCCTCTCCTTCTTGGGACTTCAAGGCATCACCTCCACCACTGAAATCCCTCAAGATTTCAGTGGTGAAGGGACCCCAACACCAAAATCCCGGAGCTAGCACAAAGGGCACAAAATGAGGCCTTTTAAGGCCTAAGGGTGTTCAAACTTACCCAAACCACAAAACACACTTAATAAACAATCAAGAGGACTAAAAAACAGAACTTTTTTATGTTATACAATAAGCACAAAAACAGCTCTAAGATACGTAGAAAATCAATGCAAAATTGGGGAAAAAGGAGACTAGGTTCTCACCCTTGAAGACCCCTTCACAAATGGTGCTCCAATGGCCTCCTTTAGCTTGAATCCAACACCAAAACTTCAAAATCAGTCCCTTAGAACCTCAGTTCCAAGAGGAAGGTGAAACACTAGGTGTTTGTGTGCAATAGTAAGACACAAAACACCTAGTGCACAAAAGAGAGGGAAAGAGATATAGGAAGTGTATCTAACTCAAACCCTAAAACCAGAGCTTAACAATGGCTGTCTAGCTCTCAAAATATCCTAAGTCTCTCCTCCCTCAAGCCAAGAGACTAACCTCTCTCTATATGGCACTTCTTGTCTTGTAAAGCTTACAAGACAAGCTTCATAAGAGGGAGATCCCTCCATACACGTGTATGGAGGGGAGCAAAAGCAAGACAGCTGTCTTAAAATATCTGCAAAAGCAGATGCACAGTAATCGGCCGGCCAAAAATGCCATCTTGGCCAAAAAGAGTGCCGACCGGCACTCAAACGTGCTGACCAGCAATATACATTGCCGGTGGCAGCAAAAACCAGCCGGTGGCCTCTAGCCACTGCCGGTGATGGGTGGGGATGGTCTACAAGCCCTACCCTGCCTCTCCAAGGAAAAACACAAGTGTTTGGTGTGAAACCAGACACTAAACAGTCAAGTTCGGAGATCCTGAGGCAAGGCACGCAAGCCGAGGCCTCTGGGAACTCCAAACGAACACAAACATGGATGATCACCGAGTGTTCAAACGGTGACATCCAAGTCTTGAGGACGGTCAAAAATGGGGTGTCTACACCTGCCGAGCAACTTCTTTACGGTCTGGTCGGCACATGCTTGGCCCAATTTCTGCCCGGCCCAATTCCTGGCAGCCCGTCAACGGGCGGATCGCCGGTCATCTCGGCCCCATGCACCATTGGGCTCTCAACCTGCCCGGCCGTTACCTCGGCCCAATTCCAGACCATAAATCTCCCTCTCAATTGCCCCTTAATTCCGTCCGCACGAGCGTGACTGGGATTACCTATACTTCGACCGGGGTAACATTTCCTCGGTCTTCAAAATGCCAAAGGGCGACCGGGCTAGTTAATCATTACTGTCTGCAAACTTGCCCGGTTGTACTCCTCGGCTGACATCCTCTTCTTTTGAAAGTATCCTGGTTAGCTCTTCGACTCTTCAACCTGTCTCTTCAGTTCTGACGTTGCCATAAATGGGGACACGTGGTGGGCTGCCATTGGTCCTCGAGCAGCCAACCTGCCGTTTTTACCAGAATTTGAATTTGGGCGGCCTCTCTTGCCTACATATACCAGACCCCTCTTGTTCAATCTCTTCCTACTGCTTCTCTTCTATCTGACGCTTTGGAGCTCAAGCAACTTCCTCCTAGCCTCGACTGCCATTCTTCGTGCTTGAAGGAACAGTTCCTTCCCTTCACAGGTAAGACCTTCAATCCCTCTTTAGTTACTATTTTCTTTAATATAACACACATTAGGGCACTAAAACGTAGCTCTTAGGGCATAGGCCATAGAAACTGTCCTAAAACCTCCCACTGTTCTTGGTGTTCTTTATTTTCCTGAAGAACACTAAAGAACTGGGGCGGACCGGGCTCCTAGTCTTCATTTGATCCAAAAAACCAATCTAACCGAGCAAATAACATGTTTGCCTATAACCCAGCAAAAACCGAGATAACAAAAGGACTTGGCCGCTCAACCGGGCTAACATCTGGTCTGCTTTGGGCGACCGAGCTCCTTAGTTAGATTAGACAACCGAGGTGGTTTGGCACTCTTAATGACCGAGCTAAAGTCCAGCTCCTTTCGCGCGACCGCGCTCACACTTACACTTGCCATCCTTTTCCTGCAGAGTCCAAGGGGACAATTGTCCATTCCTGAGGCTCTCAGGACCGAGCAGCAACCAATTACCACAGTGCCAAACCCCTCAGCCGAGCTATACTAGGCCGGCCACAAATGGGGAAATTCCGCTTCCTAGTGGATACTCCAGCCGAGCTGGCTGCGTTCAGGGAGGAGTACGGCGTCCCGGCTGATGTCCACCTGGAGCTCGCAGAAGAAGAGACCACGCCTTGGGGTAGAACCGAACAATGCCCCTTCACCGTGCTGTCAATCGTCGAAGGAGGCCTCCGCTTCCCTCTGAACCCACTTATCACCGAGTTCCTACGCCGAACCGGGCTAGCACCCACGCAAGTGTCCACCAACACTTACCGGATAATAAACGGCGTGCACGAGCTAAACAACCGGTTAGGCATAAGCCTAGGTTTAGCCGAGATCCTGCGCCAATACACCCTAGGCCACACCGGCGACGGTCTCGCCTATTATCTCAAGATTAGACCGGGCAGAGAGAAAATCGTGACCGGTACACCAGACAAGGATCTTCACGACGACGATTTCTTCTGGGTGTCTGGCAATTACGAGACAGCCGAGGTACTGGGCTGGATGATAAGCAAAAACTTTGGCAGCACATGTAAGCCGCGCAAACTATCTCGGTTAATACCCTTTCTTCGTGTTTTGGTACTTTAATCATTTTCTTTCTTGTTTCTTTTGCAGCAATCCAAGCCTTGCAAGCCAACTATCATTTCCCCAACGTAGTGGCAATTAGGACCGCGCTCCGTTATCGCGACCGAGATTGCAACCAGTTGCTCGGCTACAGTCCCACATACAGATACTCCGCTCCCCACCGGAGTAAGGTTACAGACTTCCTACGCGCTCCAACACCTCTACCAGATCCAACTTTGCCAGACGTTCCCCTCATTCGCCTGACAGAGGAACAAGAAATGGCCAAACGAAGCAGAATCAAGAACCTGCTCACCGCCACATCCGCCGAGATGCTGAGCGTTGTCACTCGCTCGCCAGCCGCCGGTCAATCCAGTGGTGCTGTGGTCGCTCTTGCCTCTCAAGCGACCGGGCAGTCCAACCGAGAACCTGCTCCACGACGTGCTGGTAAAAGAGCTCAGGCAGACCCATCTGCCGAGCTAGTTGCCGAGCTGACTACCGAGCATCCATCTGACGCCTCCGCCCCAGTGCCGGCCTGGCGTCCACAATTGAAGCACTGGGGTCAAGACATCCCGGCCACGGCTTCGATCAAGGGCGACAAAGAGCATTTGCTCGCCTTCGATCTTTCCAAAGCTCTTCTACTACCGAGCGACGTGGTCGGCAGCGACCACGTCCCTGACACTCGGTTGGTCAAATCATCAGTGAAGTCTATGGCTAGGGTAAGTCAATGTTCCTCTGAAAATTTCATAAATGTTTGCCCGGTTCCTTTTCTAATCAACTTTGCTTCTTGCAGGCCATTCAGAAACAACATCTCGTATTGGAGCGCATCCATAGGCTTCGGCAAAAGGCCAATGACATAGCCAGCCAAGTGGAGAGCCTCCAAGCCGAGCTCGGCCGGGCAAAGTCTTCGCTTGAGATTGCAAACGCAGATAACAACAGACTGCTCGGTCAGCTGGATGCGGCCGAGAAAAAGTGGGATGAGCTCCAGACCGAGGTAGACGCGCTCAAAAAGTCGAAGAAGAAAGCCTGCCGGGCTGCTAACAACGCCGGCTTTAACGAAGCCGAGCAGAGCTACAAGAAGCAAGTCTTTACAACATAAGACATCTACTTCAAGGCTGGCTAGAAGTCCGCCTGCGAGCATCTCGGCCAGGGCTCTGACACCGACGTATTTGCCAATCCTCCTCCTGCTTCACTACCGGTCTACCTCGTGCCTTACGCGAACGACGTCTTCAGCGCTTTGCAAGCTGAGGCCGAGGAAGGGCTTGAAGAAGGAGATGGTGAGACAGATTCAGAGGCAGAAGATGTCGAGATGCAGGAGCAGCCCGGCCATGACGAGCTCAGTGCACGAGACAAAAGTCTAACCATCAACCTTGAAGTCGCCGAGGACGAGTTTACCAATCTCTCCCCCTTAGTTTAGTTGTCTTCTATTTTTGTATTTTTGCTTTCGCGCTTTTGATGTAACCGGGCTCTGTCCCCACCTTTTGTATTTACTTTCTTATCAATGAAAAAACTCAAATTTCGCTAAGTGTTTGCACGGTTGTTATCAATTCCATCTTCGGCAAATCATCTCGGTGTTAACAAAACGAATTCTTAAACCGAAATAACCATCTCAGTTGGCAATAAAAAAGTTGAACAAATCACCAACTCTTCCAACCGGAGTAAATCATCTCGGTTGGGAATCCTGAGTTGGGCAAAACACCAATTCTTCCAACCGGAATAAATCATCTCGGTTGGGAACCCGTAGTTGGACAAAACACCAACTCTTCCAACCGGAACAAATCATCTCGGTTGGGAATCCGAAGTTGGACAAAACACCAACTCTTCCAACCGAAGCAAACCATCTCGGTTGGGAATCCGAAGTTGGACAAAACACCAACTCTTCCAACCGGAGTAAGCTATCTCAGTTGGGAGTCCTAAGTTGGACAAAACACCAACTCTTCCAACCAGAATAACTCATCTCGGTTTTTTACATTAAAACAACAGTCCAAGTGCTAAAGCAAAATGACTTCTATAGATTGACAAAAAGATTTACATTGTGAAGTGCAAGCCAGAAAATTCCTTTGCTCAAGAAAAGAAAGCAAAAACTTAAAAGTAATACAGTTTCAAGTTGGCCGCATTCCATGGCCGGGGTATTGCTCCTCTCTAGATCCTCCAAGTGGTAAGCCCCCTTGCTCGCCAGATCGGTGATCTTGTAGGGTCCTTCCCAATTTGTCCCTAGTTTGCCTTCACCTGGCACCAGGGTGTTGCCCATAATTTTCCTCAAAACCCAATCACCAACTTTGAACGGTCTGGGGTGCACCGTCTTGTTGTATTTCTTTGAGAGCTCTTGTTGGTAGGCGGCCACATGGATGAGGGCCTTCTCCCGACGCTCTTTCACTAGGTCTAGTTCCAAGGCTATAACCTCGGCATTTAGTTCGGGCTCAAAACTCTCGCTTCTAAGGGTGGGCATTCCAACTTCCAAAGGTATGACCGCCTCCATGCCATAAGCCAAAGCAAATGGAGTTTCCCCGGTAGATCGCCGCGGGGTTGTTCGGTATGCCCAAAGGACGCTGGGTAATTCCTTAGCCCATTTTCCCTTTGCCTTCTCCAGCCGTTTCTTCAGCCCATCCAGAATAGTCTTGTTCGATGCCTCGGCTTGACCATTGGACTACGGGTAAGCCGGAGTAGAGTTGTAGAATTCAATCTTCAAATCTTCACAAAATCCTCGGAACAGGCGACCGTCAAACTGGGTGCCATTGTCAGAGATCAAGATCTTTGGGACGCCAAACCGCGTGACCACGTTCTGCCAGACAAATCGCTTCACGTCTTTTTCTTTGATGGTTGCCAAGGGCTCAGCTTCAACCCATTTCGTGAAGTAATCTGTGGCCGCAATAAAGAATTTCCGGTTGCCCGGTGCTGTTGGTAGTGGCCCCACTATATCTAGCCCCCACATGGCGAAGGGCCAAGGACTGGTGAGGGGAAGAAGTTCCCTAGCAGGCTGATGGATCTAATGGGCGAATTTCTGGCATTTTTCGCACTTGCGGACGTACTTTTGTGCGTCGGCCTGCATGCACGGCCACCAGTATCCCTGCGAAATAGCTCGGTAGGCCAAGGACCTGCCCCCTATATGGCTGCCACAAATGCCTTCGTGAATTTCGTACAAGAAGGCCTCCACACTATTCGGGTGCACGCACTTTAGATAAGGACCAGTGAAGGACTTCTTATACAGCGCGCCAGATGGAGAGAGCCAAAACCGTTCTGACTTCACCCGGATTTTGTGGGCTTCTTTCTTGTCAGTTAGTAGGATCCGGTCTCTGAGGAATAAGATCAAGGGGTCCATCCAGGAAGGACCTAGCGCGGCGCAGAGTACATCCGTCTGCCCGGCGTCGTCAATGCTTGGCCGCGGAAGAAATTCAATTAACAGGGGGTTTGGAGACGTACTATCTACCATGGAAGCGAGGCCGGCTAGCTCATCAGCTCTTCTGTTTTCTTCACGGCCAATCTGTTGGACTCTGATTGCCTCAAACTGCTTGATATACTCCCTGACCAGAGCTTGGTACTTCGTCATCCTGTCGTCCTTTGCTTCGTAAATCCCAGAGACTTGGTTGACCACGAGCTGGGAATCACTATACACCAGGAGCTCGGCAGCCTTCATTTGAATGGCGCTCTTGAGCCCGGCGAGAAGGGCCTCGTACTCGGCCTCGTTGTTAGATGCTGGGAAGCCAAGCGTGATAGAATGTTCAATGGTTAGGCCATCCAGGGAGATAAGAACGATACCTAGGCCGGCACCATGACGGTTGGACGCTCCATCAACAAAAAGCTTCCACATTTCCCCCACAAAAAGCTTCCAGCAGTCTGATGGGTCCTGAGAGTTGCGAAAGGCAATGGGATCACAATTGCTCGGCTGTGCGGTTTCAAGTTCTGTGTTGACCGGTTCCAATTCAGTCCCCATTGGTGATTCGGCACCGGACTCAGCAAGTTGATCTGTAATGCTCAAGTCCGTAGGCGACTCATCAGGTTGCGGTGTTAAGCCGGCCGCAGGTTCTGAGCTGTGTGGTTCAATTTCTTCCCCCCTTGGTGATGCAGGACCGGACAGAGCAGATGTTTCGGTGATATTTAACTCCGTCATCGCATCACCGGGTGGTAAAACCGTGCAAACTGTGGGTGCTTCAATGGTGCGCGCAAACTCCGCGTCGCTACCTCCTCCAACTGGTTGTACCTCGGATGGCCTTGCGTGCATCTCATCATCTGCCACGGTAATATCGACCGGGCATACCGGATGAGTGCCCGGTGAGAATTCGGCGACGAAGTCGGCCAAAGTCTGGGCTTTGATAGCAGTGCGCGGCTGGAACTTTACATCAAACTGTCCCAACTCGACCGCCCACTTAAGAATCCGACCGGAGAAGTCTGCCCGTTCGAATAAGGCTTTGAGAGGGAACTCGGTCAAGACGATGACGGTATGGGCGTGAAAATAATGCGCCAACTTCCTTGAAGCCATCATCAATGCCAACGCAAGCTTTTCCAGCGGCAAATATCTCGTCTCAGCCGGCAGCAAGGTCTTGCTGACATAAAAAATTGGGAAGTGCTTGATTCCTTCAGCGCGGACTAGCACCGCACTAACCGCGTGCTGGGAGACGGCAAGGTAAAGGTAAAGTTCCTCTCCTGGCTTTGGTGTAACCAACAGTGGCGGAGTAGACAAATATTCCTTAAGCTCGGCCAAAGCTCGGTCACACTCTGCGTCCCACGAGAACTTTAACTTCAATGCTTGAAAGAAAGGGCGGCAGCGATCTGATGACCGGCTTATAAACCGATTAAGCGCGGCGGCCATCCTGGCCAGATGCTGCACGTCCTTAGCCGAGCTGGGCTGTTTCAATTTTTGCACGGCTCTGATCTGAGTAGGGTCTGCTTCGATGCCTCGGTTTGTGACTAAGAATCCCAAAAAATTTTCGGATCCCACGCCAAAGGCACACTTTAACGCATTCAAGCGCAGCTTGTGCTTCTTTAGAATGGTAAACATCTCGGCTAAGTCAGACAAATGGTTTGCTTCATGTCGGCTCTTTACCACCATATCATCGATGTAGGCCTCCATTGTCCGGCCAAGCAAAGGAGCAAACATTTTGGTCACCATCCTCTGAAAGGTCGCCCCGGCGTTCTTCAAACCAAAAGACATGACTCGGTAGCAGAAGAGTCCCCTTGGAGTCGTGAAAGAGGTGATCTCTCGGTCAGGCCCGTGCATGGCAATCTGATGGTAGCCGCGGTAGGCATCCAAGAAACTGAGCCTATTATGTCCAGCCGTCAAGTCCACTAGCTGGTCAATGCGCGGCAAAGGGAAGCTATCTTTGGGACAAGCTCGGTTGACTGTCTTATAGTCGACACAAACTCGCCACTTTCCATTCTTCTTGAGCACCACTACTGTGTTGGAAATCCACCGAGGGTAGTGCACTTCCTGAATTGCTCGTGCCTCAAGCAGGTTCTTAACCTCCTCTGCAACTACCTCAGCGTGATGCAGTGCCGATCTCCTTGTTCGCTTGATGACTGGCTTTGCTCCAGGGAAGACATTGAGGTGATGGAAGATAAAACTTGGATCGAGGCCAGGCATGTCGTAGGGTGACCACGCGAAGACTTCGATGTTGGCCATCAAAAACTCAACCATCTCGGTCCTCGCTATGGCCGTGAGACTTGAGTCGAGCAAGAAGAACTTGTCCGGCTGTTCTGTATCAATTCGCACCTCAACCAATTCCTCAACAGCCTTGTCTTCGGCCTTGGTGCCCACATCATCCAAGACTCCCTGGTCCTCCGGTCGCTCAATCATTTAAACGAATCCTTTGGCAGCCCGGCTCCCGTTGACCACCACGAAGCACTACTTGGACATGACCTAATCGCCCCAAATCTCCTCGATTGCCCCCATAGCCGAGGGGAATCTCATCACCTGGTGGTAGGTCGACGCTACGGCTTGCATAGCGTGAAGCCATCCCCTTCCAAGGATAAGGTTGTACGTCGAAGGCACTTGTAGCACCCAAAACTCCACTTGCTTGACCACGGATCCCGCTTTGACCGGCAGGATAATCTTTCCCAAGGGCCACTCTGGTTGCGAGTTAAATCCAACCAGTGGCGAAGTCGCCGGAGCCAAGTCCGTCTCACGGAGTTTGAGCTGCTTGAATGCATCATAATACATGATCTCGACCGAGCTTCCCTGATCGATCAAGATCCGTCTAACATCGAATTCTTTGACGTGTAGTGTTACTACCAGGGCATCGTTGTGCGGCGTCTGAATACGCTCTAGGTCCCTTGAGGTGAAACTAATCACGTCTTTTTCTTCTGTCTTCCCCCTTTTAATGGCAGGCTGTACCGACAAAACTTCCTGCATATGTTCTGCCTTTTTTATCATGCCCCGGAGTTCGCAAACACGCTCCAGTTCTAGGATGTCGTAGATGACATTAATGACCCCCTGTGGTGGTGCGTCTCGGTCATCCTGTCCCCTGGGATCGACCGAAGCCTGATTCGGCTTTACGCCGCCATCAATGTAAAGATCTAGATGCCCAGCCGCGACCAGCTCTTCTAAGTGTTGCCGCAAAGGAAAACAATCCTCTGTTCGGTGGCCCCTCTCACGGTGGAATGTGCAACGATACCGCGGATTGTAGCCCTTCTGTCCATCGCCCAACTTCGCAGGAAACCGGACATACTCCTCGTCTCAGATTTCACTAAATATGCGATAAATTAGAATCTTGAAGACCGTGGTGATGCCAGTCCTCACCTTCAATCTTCTGTCAGCATCCGCCACATCATCTCGGGCATAGTCATCCCGGTCGTTCCGACGTCCTCTACCCCGGTTTTTGCGATTCGAGCCACGGTCTGATTCCTCTGCTCGTTCGTTTGCGCGGCTGGACTCTTGCCCAACTGCATGCACCTTGCTTGCTGTTTTCCTGTCTGTTGCTACCGGTATTGCCTTCACGGTAGAAGCTGACGCGTCATCCTCTACTCAGATGTGCTCATTGATGCGCTGCATGAGCTGGCCCATGGAGGTCGGTTGGTGCATGGTCAGCGAGTCCCGCAATCTATGGCCGACCGGGAGACCACGCTTATATTGCGTGATTGCGAGGTTGACCAGGCAGTCCAAGATCTCGTTGAAGGTTTCCCAGTACCTTGAGTTGTACGCCTTCAATGTGTCGCACGGTTCCATCTTGACACTTAGCAAGTGATCGACTTCCTTTGGTGTTTTTGTGTTGGTTTTGAAGCGTGTAACAAACGCCTCGGCCAACTGTTGCCACCTTTGTATGCTCCCTTCCGGCAACCTCTCGAACCACTTTAAGCCCAGCTCGCCTAAACTTGACGGGAAGATTAGGCACATAAGTCCGTCATTTCGCCTATGTCCGGCCATAACCTGTCGGAAGTGGCTCACATGCATGTAAGGATCGGTTTTTCCGTCGTAGAGTGTGAACTTAGGCTGGTGGAAGCCTGCCGGAAGCGGTGTTGTTTCTATTTCCAGGGAGAAAGGGGTGGCGCTCAACCTGGCCAAGTCCGTATCTTCAAAGAGTGGCACTGCTTGGCGGGGTGGAGGCATTCCGACCTCCTCACTGGCATGAACCCCATAGGATAACCGCTGGAACGCCGGTATTCTCTGAGCTTCGCGCCAGCGAGCCCGCTCCTTTAAGATTGCCCGCAGATCCTCTGAATAAGCGGAGTAAGAGTACCTTGACGTCGTCTCCGGACGTGTGGGTTTGTAGGTGCTGTCTTGCACGCTAGACTTCTCTGCTCCCGCGTCGGAATCACCAACCTGGTAACTTCTAGTAATAGATATGGACTGAGTACATCGCTGACTCTGTCCGCCTGAACGGCGGGATGGGGTGCGCTCACTGTGGTCTCCCACTCCAGCTACACCTTTCCCTTTGACATGCCGCTTCAGATCCTCCATCTCCGCCGCCATTCGCCAGATGACAGCATCTTGGTCCCTCAACTTACTTTCCAATCGCCTGGCGTGTGAATCTCTCCTCCGCCGGTGGCCGTCTGGACTCCGCGAATGACCATGACTTCTTCCGCGCTTATCCCGCGCGTCTACTGACTGTCCTCTAGTGGGCGTCCCAAGTCCGCCATTGGATAGATGGCGGGAGGACCTTCTCTCCTTCGGGTGAACTCCGGGGTGGCTTCGTCTATGGCAGACAACGGAAACTCGTCGTTGTTTGCCATGGACGGCGATCAGATGAACCTGGAAGACAAGGTTTTGTCTGTCAAGCTTCCCACAGACGACGCCAATTGTATGGGGAGCAAATATTCCGGCAAGCCCGTACTCCTTTCTTCCAAGCTCCGTCTCTGTCCGATCACCTGCGAACCAATAAGGGTGAGCTACCCGGCGGTGTGTGGCCGGAAAAACCCTCCGACGATCAAGTTAGCACACACCTTAGGATAGAGAGAGAGAGAGAGAGAGAGAGAGGAGTGTTTGAGTGTAAGAATTTCCTTACAGAATGTTCGTGTGTCCGCGTACGGGAGGCGTCCACATGCATATATACCCTCTGCGCCCCATATCTATTCCCAGTCATCTCCTGACACGTGGCTCCGCTATCCCATCTGTCAGCATAAACCTTGCTGACCATCACCTAATCTCAACTGCCTGCCTTCACAGCTGGAGCTCGGCAGCCGAGCTGCTCTATCCACTGTCGTGCCGTGCTTCATACCCAAGCACTTCACTGGCTAAGCCCAAGGAGGACCGGACTAGGCTGCATCTCGGCAAAGCCTAGCCCGAGGCACCTCCTGTGGTCGGCCTTACTGCCGATCAAATGATTATCTCAGCTAACCACGCCTTTCCGGGCGCCGGTCATTCAGCTTGACTGGCTCCGCCTTTGCCTGATCAAGGAGCTCGGTCCAACCGAGCACTGCCTGCCGAGCAACTTCTTTATGGTCTAGTCGGCACATGCTTGGCCCAATTTCTGCCCGGCCCAATTCCTGGCAGCCCGTCAACGGGCAGATCGCTGATCATCTCGGCCCCATGCACCATTGGGCTCTTAACCTGCCCGGCCGTTACCTCGGCCCAATTCCAGACCATAAATCTCCCTCTCACCAGCGTACCAACGGGTCAAGAGGGAACCGAATCCCTCCTTCGACTATGGCCGCAATGGGAAAAGCAACGATATTCCTCGTGCCCATACGCTTGGCATCTACTTTCGCCAACGAAAGGGTAACGTCGTTGGGAATATTATTGTCCAGGCAGAACATAGCCATGGCCTCGAGGGTATCAACCAGAGAACGAAACTTCCCTATTTAACAAACCTAATGGGATAAATGAGAGACTCAGATAATAGAATATGAAACACAGACAGCGAGTGGGCCAAACAAGATGATTAAGACAAAAAGAGGCAAGAGAAGAAGAGTAACAAGAGGACTTACAGAGATTAGAACAGTGGTAGCAGAGCAAGATCAGCGGCGAAAGAAAAAATCTAAGTAGGGCACCAACGAGACTGGTTCAGAGGAACAGCAAAAGACCTTTCTCTCTCTTTGAAACTCTCTAGAGAAATGAAAAAGCAGATGAAGGGATTTGTATTGACAGCCAGAGCATTAATTGCACTAGTCGGCGCGCAGGATGCATGCAGAAATTGTGTGTCAAGATTGAACTGTCACCAAGGCCAAACTGAGGAAAACCGAAACGACGCGATGCTTGGGAAGCAGAACAATAGCTCCCCTCAAGGGGAACCTTAGCGCGAGCTAGGGGGCAAATGAAAGGGGCTAAATGTGAAATGGGTCAGGTCCAAGCCTTGGGCCGGTCCAATCCGCTGAAGTCCAAATCCAAGTGAGTTGGATGAGTATATGGGCAAACCAATTGAGCCCAACTTCACGATCAACAGTCCACCCCAGTCCTCAAGCACTTGGGCCCAACCCGCAGTGGAAAGGCTAGTCCAGCCGCGATGCTGGGCTGGGCCTAGCTGCGAGACTGAACCTATGGGCCGAGCAAAAAATGGGTCGAGCCCATACAAAGATATCCGAATGGATCAGTCCATCTCCATGAATGATCCTATAAAAGGCCGAGATAAGGCATAATGATGCCGAGCTGAAGAACATCAGTACCGAGCTGAGGAAATCTCGCAAGGAAACGTGGAAGCTGTGAATGTGTGCATGTGCAAGTTGCCACCTCAACTGGTCCCCTACACCTAGAATCACGGAAGTTGTTGAACCAAAGACATGTGGTTTGTTATCAGCATGACTACAATGAGTATTTGCATTTATTGGCAACTAACAGGTGGTCCCCCACCATGAGCAATGCCAAAAGGACACCTAGCAGCATCCAAGCTCCATTAACCCACCTTGAGAAGCAAGCAAGGAACACTATATATACAACATGAACTTCACATTGAAGGTAATTGAACAATTCCAAGTGCAACTATAAGCTCAACTCGATATTCATTCTCTCTTCGATCACTAATTCCCACACCGGAGGGGTTATTCGGCCAACCCTGGCCGGGCAGCTCTAACGGTGCTTCTTGTGGCAAGAACCTCAGTCCCTGGATAGTCCGACCGAGTGCGGATCCCCGATTTACTTTCATCTAGTGCGGAATCCGGTACACACAGTCGATTTCTTGTGCTTTATTCATGTCTCTTGTGGCATGGGAGTTAGGTTTTTGTGTGTTTCGGTCCGGTTGTCTGGCTAGATTCTACTCATGTCATGATATTTTCACGAAAAGAAGTTATTGATTAGTTGAAGAGTAATATTAGGTGGCGTTTCATACTCATTATAATTGATGAAAAAAGATTGACTCGTGATTTTGTATTAAATGATTGAAGAATATAAAAAGACATAAATACTGGCTTTAAATATGGTTAAATATGATTTTGTATTAAATATGGTTTCACCAATTAATCACTTTGCTTGGTTTAAGTGGCGTTTCATACTCATTATAATTGATGAAAAAAGATTGACTCGTGATTTTGTATTAAATGATTGAAAAATATAAAAAGACATAAATACTGGCTTTAAATATGGTTACATAATGCCCCAATACCAATTAATCACTTTGCTTGGTTTAAATTTTCTAAAAATATTTTTTAGAAAATTTTATTTTCTTATTTTTTGTATTTTTTATTTTTACTAAATTTTTTAAATATTTTAAGTAATTTTTTAATTTTCAGACACACCTAATATAAATACACTTAAAAGTATAATTTTTGTGAAAAAAAATCATTAAATAATTCACTAAATACAAAAAAATATAAAAATTCAATACATTTTTTTTGTATTTTTTTATATTTATTAATTTTTAAAAATATTTTTCACAAATATTTTATTTTTTAGACATATCTAAGTAAGATACATCTAAAAAGTAAAAAAAAAATACTTGAAATTTTAAAAATATTTACTAAAAATAAAAAATATTAAAAATAAAAAATTTAATTCAGAAAACCCAAATCAAACTCACTTAATAGTTTTTTCTTTGCAGAAGTTTTTTTTTTCTATTAAAAATAAAAAATAAAAAATTGTTTTCTCCACACGTGTTGATGAGGCTTTCTTTTGGTGAGAATTGAAGGAAATATCATAATGGCTTGCTGGACAATTCGCAACCACATATCCCTAACGATTGGATGTTCCACCCGAAGTTAATTATTTCCTTTGTTTTTTGAACGGAAAGCAACAATACCTTGAGAAACAATTTTTGTGAAGACGACATCATAATTTGTTTTGGAGAAATATTATGGTGTATATTTTTTAAAAAGTGTATTTTATATATATTTTATAATTAAAATATATATATATATATATAATTTTAATTTTTTAAATTATAACTTAAAAAAATGTCATAACTAAGGCCAAATTTGGCTAAACTAAAAAAGTGTACTTATTTCATCTTTTTATCTTTTTTGAGTCACATCAATCAACATTTCCTTTTTACTTTTTCTACACATAATACAAGAAAAGTCAAAAAATACACTTATTTAGTCTTTTCAAACTTGACCTAAATGTAACATGAAATATAATTAAAGGATTTATGAGTCATAACTAAATAATATCATAACTAAATATAAAAAAAATTGATCATAGTAAAAAAATAAATAAATAAATAACTAGAAGGGTATATATTGCACCCCTTTTAGAGATGTGTAAGTTAGAATTTCCCTTTGTTTTGTCATCAATGACATCAAAATTTGTTTTGTTTTGTTTTGTTTTTTCATCAATGGTATAATAACTTGTTTTGCATCATAATTTTTTTTGCCATTGTAATTTGCTTAGTTTGATTTTTTAAAAATTATTTTTAAATGAAATATCGTTGTTGTTTAGTGAATTTTTTTTCATATTTTAGTCACTTTTTTGTATTTTTTTTTTTGTTGCACCTAATATAAATGCATCTAAAATAAAATAAACTGACTAAAATATTTAAAAATTTTACTGAAAATAAATAAAAATTTGAATAAAAATATGTGTACGTTTTTGTATGGATTTTCATTTATTTTTAATGAATTTTGTTTTATATTTAGTTAGTTTTTTTTTTAAACTTTTTAGATGAATCTGATTTTAATGCATCAACAAAATAAAAAAATAATAATAATTAAAATATATATATAAAAAAAAATCAATAAAGACGAACAAAAACCGTTTAAAAATAAATTCACCAAACAACCTCTTTATTTTTAAATCAATCTCGGTCCGGCCCAATTGGTGGGCTGTTGACTAATTTAACAATAAAGCCCAGTTCGGCCTATTTGACGTAGTCATAAATTTTTTTTAAAAAAAATTGTATTAGACTATTTGAGGTAGAGTTTATTAAGTCAATCCTAAAAAAGTTAATTTGTTTGATTTATTTTTTTTATTTTTATAATGACTATTTAAAATTTCTAAAGTTGATTTTTTAGCAAAAAAGCATGCCAAATGAGCTAAAAAAATTAGGAAAAAAAAATGAGTTTTTTTAGCTAATAAGTTTACTTTTTATTCAATGCCAAAGGAAACCTTATGATATAATTTATGAGACAATTTTTTAATTTTTTTTAAATAAAATTTATTATCTGAAAGTTGTGAAAGAGTGATTTTAATTTCTATCTGATTTATTCAAAACAGATTCATTGTTAGGCCATAATTGAAGATTTTAGGATTATAAAAAACTATAAAATACACTACTGGACATTTTCATTGTGGACAGATTGTAGGACCTATAAATGGATTGTGTTTTAGAGTTTTTTTCGTTATTAAAAAAGTCCGAGCCCAACCCCAAGTCCAAACCCAAGCCTGTAGTTCAAAACTTGAAATTGACATTTTGCTTTCCTTCCAAATTTCAATTTCCATTCCAACCTGGTAAGAGAACCCCTCCCCAAATATTAACACCACCACGTAATCTGTTGTGTTTAGTGATTTTTCTATTCTATGGTTTATAAGAAAATCAAAACTAAAAAATACTATCAAATTTTGAGTAATATTATACATAATTCAATTTTTTATTACATTTTTTTTTTTTAATTCCTAAACGCAACATAATAGGATATTAATATTTGTAAATAGGATCCACTTACCTATATTTAAATAAGATCGAAAAAAATTACCATAATAAATGGGGTTGTATGTAATTTTTTTTTTTTTTTTTTTTTTTTTTTTTTTTTTGCCAAATGTAATTCTCAAAGCTCAAAAACACAACTTAGGAGTTAGTTGATTCAAAAGTTGAACTACGAAAAACATTTTAAAAAGGCATAACATTTTAAAAAGGCATAAGGGAGATGACGATCACTATCAAATTGGAAATTGGAGTACTAAAATTTATCTGCCAAGAGATATTCCTATGAGAAAGTAAGGCAGACATTTTCAAAACAAAAATATTTCATGCCCCCTTTTGCCCCCACCCCTTTGACCCCCTCTCTCTCTCATTGGTTACATTTTCTTTTTCTTTTTATCCTGCTTCTCCAATCACGACCCGCCACGTGTCTGTGGGGAGTGGTGATTGGAGGGGGTCTCTATCATGGCTCTTTTCAAAATAAAACTCATGGCCTCTATTAATCAAATAGATCATTAGTCATCCTCGAGTTGAACCTAAAATCTACCACACAATCTTAGCCTAGTGATCTTGAACCCATAATTTGCAACACAATCACTAGGTTGATTTTTAAAATTAGTCCAGTAGATTAATATTATAAAAATTTTAATTGATTGAATTTTAATAATTACTTGATTAAGGAATATAAAAAATATTTATCTTGAAAAAAATAGGGTCATCTAATTATAATACTAAATAAATGAATATTTTGAATATGAATCCTCCTATCCATAGCACAATAAGTAAAGAGAAGAGTTTAAGTTAATATTTATACTTCTGTATCTTTATTATCATATAAAATAAAATATTAGGACTTCTTAGGAATTAAAAGTTTCAATATATATATATATATATTTTTTTAAAAAAAATTTACAACACTCAATATACACACATCATTTTGTGATCAGATTGAAATTCAATTTATATAAATAAAATTTAAATTCTCACCATTTTTGCCAAGAATAGATTAAGATGGAGCAACACAAAAAATAAGCAGAAAACACACCATCAAATACCTTAACTAACTTAATGCAGTACACAACACATTCATTCATGTATAAAACATAGATCACATTCATACCCTCTTCTATAATGACATAAACAAAAACAAAACAACCAAACTAATTACATATATTATGATACCTTAGGCTTTATTTGTCATAACTTAAAAAAGATAAAAAAATCACTATCCTATTTAAGTTGCATCACCTCTCTACCACATCACTTCAAACCCAACCTATACCCAACTCATATTTCATAAAAAGTCAAAAATTACACTTATTTAAATCACCCCAAACCATTCCTTAGAACTCCACTATGATTTTCCCTGTAGCATGACCATCCATGATCTTAGCCCAAGCTTCTTCAGCCCTACTCACAGGATACTTTGAGTCTATCACTGTCTTAAGCTTCCCTTCCTTCACCAACTTCACAACATACTCAAGGTTCTCAACTGTGGGTACGCAAATGAGTGGCACAAGCTGCTTCTTAGAGAATGTGAGTTTCTTTAGTGCAAAAGTCATCATGGTACTCGGACTGGGAGTCAAATCAATTACCTTCCCATTTGTGCTCAGAATAGGCTCGAAAGTTGACCAAGGAAAGCCCCCGGCACAGTGGACAACAACGTCATATTTCTTGCCCGATGGGCTCTTCAGAACTTGCCCCTCTGGTGTTTTGTAGTCGATTACCTCATCGGCACCTAAGCTCTTCACAAAATCGAGGTTGCGAGCTCCACAAGTGGCCGTCACATGCGTGTTTCCAAGCTTTGCGAGTTGAACTGCGTAGTGACCGACACCGCCAGAGGCAGCCGTGATCAGAATATTTTTTTTCGGGTCTGTTCCGTCGGGCTTGACCCCTGCAGGTTGGGTAAGGGCAACATGAGCTGTAATAGCAGCGATAGGTAAGCCCGCGGCTTCTGCTGCTGATACCTCAGGTGGCCTTGGAACTGTCATTGTCTCGTTAGCCACGGCAAACTCAGCTAGTCCACCTCCACTCTGTGATTCAGTTCCATGAACAATCAGAAACAAAAATGGTGGGGATTAACCCCTTAAATCCTAAGGGATATTTTCATATCAAATCTTAGTTTTCTCTCTTTAGTATATTCAGTAGACCAAGACTAATAGGAGGAAGACAACGTCAAAATAATGAGAGATCATTTCAAAAAATAGGATCAATTAGAAGGAAATGTCACTTTAACGCCATCAACTTCAAAACCGTAAATTTAGACCCCTTAACTACAAAAAAACCATAAAATTACTCCCTTCTGGAGGGGTGAAAGTAACAGAATTTTATGGTTATATACAATTTTGAAGTTGAGTGGAACCCAAAGATTTTGGACCCATTTAGGTCCTCAAAGGTTTGCCATCCATATTACATCAAATGCATCTGGAAAACGTTTCTAAAATGTCCTTCAAGTTCTGCACTGAAGTATAATTCTCTTCTGGAAGGCAAAGTGTTTTCAGAGGAAAACACGCGAGCCAGAAAACTCTATGCCCAACAAGGAGAAAAATCTAGATAACCAAGAAACAAGAGAAATTTTAGAAACCTCATGGTTAAAGCATAAAGATGGTGAGAAAAATAAAAAGAAAACTGTTAAGAACCTTAGGCTCATAAGGCAATTGCCCAATAAGACTCGGGCCTTGTTTTTGTGGTAAGTACATGATGTTAAAGTTCAAAAGCTTCAAGGCAAACCACCTCACCCTGAGGTGAGCCTCAAAAATGACTTATGAGATGACAGTAGTATTTATTTAATGATGATATGATCTCCTCATGAAACAAGTGATCCTGCAAAGCATTTTAACTACAAGTTTGACTATGTAACTTTGTCCAATTGTGAAGAGACACAGTAAATACAAAATAAAAAGTTGAACACAACATGGCATAAATGACACTTACAGAAAGACCAAGATAGGATACAACTTTGTCACCAGCTTTAAATTTTGTGACTCCAGTTCCAACCTCCACTACTTCTCCAGCTATGTCAGTTGCTGCACCAACCATAAGAGGGGAAAAAATTAGCCTAGAAAGTAATCTTCAATTCTTCTAAGGTTTACATTATAAATACCTAGACTGTAAATAATACTTAGCATGAGGCTTGAGGTATTAAGGTACATAAAATGCAAGAAAACTCCTTTAGATATAAGACACATAGTGGTCAAGTAAACACTGTTAAATCAGGAAAAAAGGAAAGTTTCAAATCCATATAGAATTAAATGAATCATGAGTCATTCACAAATGACATGGGTATTAAACAAAAGAGAATTTTCATATTATTTGTGAACTACTGAATTTGTAACAATTCTAGAATTTTTTGTTATTTCATTCCAGTTACAAACTCCATTGCATTTCCACATTTATTTCTTTCTAGAAATTTCCCCCAACTGCGGTGATGCCAAGAGGACAAGCATGTCGTGAATCAGAAATCATGTGGAACACACAAATATTCTGAGGAAAATATCTGTTACAATAGTTTAATAGAGTTTATTCAAATGTTAGCCAGAAAATAATGCATAGGTCAATTTAAACTCACCTCCCTACTTAGGAACATTATGTCAATTTAACTACACTAACAATCAAGGGCATACAAATGTTTCTCCTCTACCAATGGTTGCTCAGGACTTGTTTAGTAACAGGCTATTTTAGTAACTTTTAGACTTTTTGGCTAAAATATGAGATAAAAAAAACTAGTATGTTTGAAATGACTTTTTGGTTTTTTACAAAAAAGATGTGCAAAAAGTACAAAGAAAAAAAATCTTTAACTTTTTGGTATAAGTTATAGGCTTTTTGAATTTTTTAGTAACTTTTTAACTTTTAGGCTAAAACTGTTACATGCCAAACAAGGCCTCAGATTATATAAAAGTTTTTATTGATAAGAGCCAAGTTTGTATAAAATATTGTTGGACCTTTCTAATTTAAAGATATATTCAAATAAAATCATGCCACATCCAGGTTCTAGAGCAGTGAGGACACAATGAAGAAATTGGATTCTCCATGACAAACATGCCCTTATATTGACCATATTAACCAAGAATTAATGCCACAATGAGGGTCTATTTGAGGGGAAAAAAGCATTCTAATAACATAGAGGAACAAACTCTTTGATTTGTAAGAGTGAAGGACAAAAAGCATCAGATACAACAAACTAAACAGATATCCAGCTTTAAAATTGCGACAAGACATAGTTCAGCTAGGAAAACAAAAGATAGGTAGAAAAACATACAAGGTCATAAAAGAAAAGGTACTTAAGAAATAATTGAGTTGTAAATTTAGACTAGACATCAATGAAGTTACCAGGTGTGAAAGGAAGTTTGCGAGGAATAAGAATAGGACGCATGAGGCCTTTCTGAATTTTCAGATCAACTGGATTTAAGCTTGCTGCTTCCATTTTTATTAAAATCTCACCCTTTTTCAGAGCAGGAACAGGAATTTCGACATGCTGCAAGATGCATCGAACGCAACTTAAAACCAATTGAAATGGTGTAATATCAATTTTAGCAGAAATCCCAATATACACATATACTCAACCAAATTGTACCAATGAAATTCAAAAAACACTAATTCATAGATGATCGAACAGCAGTGTATTAATTTCACATTGTATGTCTTCATTCAGTGAGAATAAGCCCCACAGGTGGTAGTTAATACAACACAGAAAGAGAGAACATAAGTCAGGTTGGTTTGGTTTGGTTTTCTTTTCGAGCAAGGATCCTCTAGAATTTTTTTTCCCTAAAGTTTCCTAGAGTGGTGTGTTGTATGGTTGAGATTTAATGACAAGTCACATCAATTTTTTAGCATTAAATCTCACCCATACAACACACCACTTTAGGAAACTTTAGGAAAAAAAAACTCTAGAGGATCCTTGGTGTTTCTTTTCAGTCTGATTTGCTTTTTGGGGTTGTAAAAAATATAGAAATTAATTTGATAAAAATAAAGATAAATTTTTTTTTTTTTTATATTTATAAATTTGATTCATAAGATATCATAATTATTTTTCCGATGTCTGCTCAATCTAATTAACCCGTTGGTTAGATATTTTTAAATTTTAAAAATTGTTTTGGCCCCAAGAAATATAAGAATAAGACCATAAAATATTTCTTGTTTTTTTCATCACATTAGATTTTAGATTTTTTTTTATTCAGAAAATTAATCCTGGAAACGAAACCAAATCAACGGCATTTGATCCCCACAACAACCAGACAAACAAAAAAAAATCCCGAAATAGAAATTCGTCGATTATACAACACAAATAAAATATCTACAGTCAATTGTATATAGCCCACCTCATCTTCGAAATTTGTTGAATTGAATAATTACATGAAAAATATTAAAAAGTCAGATTTAGAAAGGCGAGAAGAGTCAAAACGAAACAAAAAGGAAAGGAAAACAAAACAAAACATATGCAGTTGAGTTACCTTCAAACTAGCAACTCCTCCGCCAAAAGAGTCATACTGAACCGCATTCATGAGCTTCCTTGCCATTTTTATTCACAAATCACAAATTCTGAAGATTTCCTCAGAGATAGCAAAATTATATACCACTCTAGAGAGAGAGAGAGAGAGAGAGAGAGAGAGAGAGGCAACAAAGAAGAAAAATCAAGCAGCGGAAATGTGAGTACAAAGCAGAGACAGGGTCTGAGATATATTAGTAGTTTGGAGAATTTTGGTTTGGTGTTGTTTGCTAAGGTTGTGCGTGGTACGGGTCGGTGCGATTTAAGAGAAAAATAAAAATCGTATGGTGGGTGACGGATTGATAAAAGTGTCATTAGAATTTGTTATTTTTTTTTATCAAAAACCGACAGTTCGGTTGGCAAATAATGGCGGATTTGCCTTGGCTGTTCGGGCGGATTGGCGGTTTATAAAAAATATAATTCAAATTACAAAACTTAAATTAAAGAGTAAAAAAAAGACGAGAGATGCCGTAATGTTAAGCATCTTGCGAAGCTTTTTTCTGATACAGCAAGTGTAGCAACAATATGATAATATCAACGACTATGCCATCAGTTTATTACAAGCATCTGTGAAAGCTACAATGATCAAATACAATACATAAAATTAATAGCATTCAGGGTTTATAATATATTGAAAATGTTTACTGTTAAAAAGTATTTAAATTGAAAAGTGAGCTGATGAAAGTTTGCAACATGGGCAGAAAAAAAAAAAAAAGATTGAAAAGTAAATTGGAATCCAACTTTATTTTGGATTACTGACATCTTGAATTCCCCTCGAGCAATAATGTAATACTATATTCTAAGGTATAAAACAACAAGCAAACTTAAGTAAAAAAGAATTTTTAGAATCTTATAAAGCATGATTTAATAGCGGTGCGGGTCGGTGCGGTTTGAAAGAAAAATAGAAACCGGCGGATTGATAAAAGTGTCACTAGAATTTGACATTTTTCTTACCAAAAACCGACGGTTCGATTGGCAAATAATAACAAATTTGCCTTGGCGGTGTGGTTCAGTACGGTTTCGACGGTTTCGACGGTTTCGGCGGTATTATGCACACCAGTAGGGATGAGGCATATAAGTGTACTAGCGTATGTCTGTGTGAGTGAAGGTAAGGTGTAAATAATATTAGGAATAATTATAATCTCTATGTTGTTTGAATTTATTTTTTTAATTTGATAAATCTCAAATTTATAATAAAATTTTGAAGTTTTTACAAAAAAAATTTCGAAAATTTGTTTTTGCTTATATAATAAATAGCTAGATAGATAAATGTGCTTAGCATATATACAATTTCTATGGGTATACATAGTATTACATACAATACTTATTTTGCTTATATAATTATATAAAAATTGTATGTATGCCCGTAATGTCCTAATGTATTATGGGCATACATACATTGTACGAAAATGTGTAAAATATATTAAACAAAAAGGAGAAAATAAAAAAAAAATTAAAAAACAGAGAGAAAAATATAAACGGAAGAAAATTAAAAAATAAAAAGAAAAGAAAAAGGAATGCGGGATCATGGGATCATGGAAGGAGGGGTGTGAGAAATTGAAAAAGTAAGAGAGAAAGAGAAGCAGAAAAATAGAAAGTGTATATGTAGAATATTTTTTGAAAAATATATCTCAGTCATTATTTTATAATTTGAATAGCTTTGAACTATTCAAATATCCTAATAGGACAAAAATATGTTGAAGATTTAAAAACCGTCCGACCTTATTAAAATATGATGAAGATTCATATGAGATCTAAATTTACAAAGTCTATCAGGCATTCAATATATTTAAAAATAATGATTAATTGTTCAAATTTATTTAATTTGTGAACTAAAAAATTAATTAATATAATCTCCACTACACACAGTAACATCTACCTCCTAATTCTAGGATCGCAGACTTTTCCATATAATATGAATAAAAATATGTGAACAACAAGGAGAAAAAAAAAACAAATAGAGAGAAAAATAAAAATGGGAGAAAATAAAAAAAATAAAAAAAGAGAGAGAAAGAAAGATGGGATTATGGGATCACAGAAGGATGGGTGAGAAAAGGAAAAAGTAAGACAGAGAATCAGGAATATAGAAAATGCACATGTAGGATATTTTTTGAAAAATATATCTCAGCCGTTGTTTTATAATTTGAATAGATCAGAGCCGTTCAAATGTCTTAGTAGGACAAATGTGTATAGGACAAATTCAAAAACTATCCTACTTTATTATATAGATTTTGAAAATTCATATGAGGTCTAAATTTGTGAAGTCTATCAAGTATTCAATATATTTAAAAACAATAATTAATTGCTCAAATTCATTTAATTTTGGACTATAAAATTCATTAATTTAATCTCTACTATACACAGTAAAATCTAGCTCATAATTCTAGGATCACAAATGTAACAATCCAGATTTTTAATTATTCTGTAAAATTTATACTAATATTATTTAATCACAGTTAGGAAAAATATATCATTTTTTATATATTATTATGGGTAATTTTGTAAAATAATATAATTATTAAAAATTTAGGAGTCAAAATATAAATAAATAATTAAGTTTAGATAAGTTTCAATTAATTTAGATACGTTCGAATTAATGGAGATTAATAAGAAAGTGACACGTGACAGTTGGCTTGGGACTCGCGAATTGAATTTGTATAACAGTCGTGCTACCGACCCCCAGCTGGGGGCACCCCCAGTAACCCCCAGTGGCAGGTGGCACACTACCAGTGGCTGGAATCCAAGAAAAAAAAAATAAAAAAAAAGAACTATTTTTTGACAAATCACCAATGACCCCAGCACCCCCACTGGGGGTCTAAGTCATTTTTCTTTGTATAAATAGGGAGAAGTTGACTCCGTAAAAGAGAAAGAAAGAAAGGAAAAGTAAGAGAGAAAGTAGAGAAAAGAGAGAAAAGAGAGGGAAAAAATAATGGAAGCTGAAAGGGTCTTTGGTGGTAAAGAAAGAGTGAGGTATTAAAGTTAAGATGAGTTGTATTATACCTTGAGTTATCAAAATGTATTTTATGTATGTTTTGACTTACCAAAATCTATTTTATACAAGTTATGTTTTATTAGTATATTAATAAAAGTTATGTTTTATAAACATTTCAGTTACGTAGATTATTTTCTGAACCCTATTTGCTTAAAAGGAACCCTATGGATATGTTTGTTTTACTTTCAAAGAATATTTGACTATACCTTATAAACAATTATGTTTTGTAACTACCACCACGGGAGTCTCACGCCTTAGGGGACTTAAATAACCATTGGCCCGTACTTGACTACTTTGTGGTCCCGTGTTTGTCATGGATCCATTGACCCCTGTAGTGATTGTCACTTAGTGACCCTTGTTCTGTTCCATTATGTACCGTGGTTATAGTTGTTTACGTAATTTATGTAGTATATATCAAATGATTTCCGTATTATATGTTAAATGATCTCCATATTATATATGATGCATTTTAATATCAAATTCTCTTTAGCCAATAATTATTCATGGTGAATTTTATGCCCTTATACTCTTAATATAATATTTCTTACTCTGCCATGTGCTTATAGTTGTTTACCAATTTTCAGGAAACAATGCAATTCAGGAATAGCTTTTGGAAAGTCTTAGATGCGAGGTTACGAATTAGACACGCACAGCACTTTTATGATATTTTTCAATGTAAATATCGGCCTTTTTGGTCAATATATTTTGTAATAAAAATAGAAACTCCAATGATTATTTTGGTACCCTTATTTAAATATTACTTCCGCTCGCGTTATTTGATTTGTTTATGATTTGGCCGGAGATAACTTCAATTACTGGCCATCACAATACTTAACCCTTGGGTACGGGGAGTGGGTCGTGACAAATGGTATCAGAGTAATAGTTTATATAAATAAATAAAACATTGGAGCATAAGACACACGCACATTTAAGAATTAGGATAGCGGGTAATTAGTATCTAAATATTATATTTTGTTAGTCGATTTAATTATATTATAATTTTATATGATTATATATTATTATTATTATTATTATTATTATTATTATTATTATTATTTTGTATAATTTGTGATGGCTATTAGATATAATTTATATTTGTCATAGCAAAAGAGAAACAATAAACAAAAGGTATGGGACTCAAGCACCACCAAAATTATAATATAATTAAATACATAGAATTTTCAGTTCAGTATTTAAAAATAAAAAGTTTATTTTGACTTTTTAAAAGTTGGTTCAAATTTTAAAAATACTAATTTTGAAACTATTTTCCATCAATGAAAAGTTCATCTCAAAATTGTTCAACTCTTATATATGATTCTGTCATTGTGGTCTCATTTTATTTTTATTTATTTTTATCGTACACAAAACGAGTGAAAAGTTTTTAAAGTCACCCATTATTTCTCATTTTTGGTAAAGTGTTTTCTTGAAGTAATGTTTTCTATCAGATTAATCATCTAATATATATTTATCAGAGTGCGCAGCGGATAATTGCACATATGACAAATTTCGAGGACAAAATTTTAAAAGGAGGAAAGATTGTAACAATCTAGATTTTTAATTATTCTGTAGAATTTATATTAATATTATTTAATCACAGTTAAGAAAAATATATCACCTTTTATATATTATTATGGGTAATTTTGTAAAATAATATAATTATTAAAAATTTAGGGGTCAAAATATAAACAAATAATTAAGTTTAGATAAGCTTCTATTAATTTAGATAAGTTCGAATTAATGGAGATTAATAAGAAAATGACACGTGGCAGTTGGCTTGGGGCTCACGAATTGAATTTGTATAAACAACAATGCTAGAGACCTCTAAAAACACACCTTTAAACACACCTCTAATGCGGTGGAAAAGGGAAAAAAAAAAAAAATCCAGACACATGACTGACAGTGGCAGTGGGTGGGACCCACTACCACTGCCACGTCACTAGTGGTACCTCTAAATTAGAGGTCCCAAGCATTTTTCTTTGTATAAATAGGGAGAAAGAAAGAAAGGAGAAGTAAGAGAGAAAGTAGAGAAAATAGAGGAAAAAAATAATGGAAACTGGAAGGGTCTTTAGTGGTGGAAAGAAAGAGTGAGGTATTAAAATTAAGGTGAGTTATATTATACCTTGAGTTACCAAAATGTATTTTGCGTATGTTTTGACTTACCAAAATCTATTTTATACAAGTTATGTTTTATTAGTATATTAATAAAAGTTATGTTTTATAAACATTTCAGTACGTAGATTATTTTATGAACCCTATTTGCTTAAAAGGAAACCCATGGATATGTTTGTTTTACTTTTAAAGGATATTTGACTATGACCTTATAAACAATTATGTTTTGTAATTACCACCACGGGAATCCCACACCTTTGGGGGACTTAAATAACCATTGGCCCGTGCTGGACTACTTTGTGGTCCCGTGTTTGTCATGGATCCATTGACCCCTGTAGTGATTGTCACTTAGTGACTCCTGTTCTGTTCCATTATGTACTGTGGTTATAGTTATTTACGTAATTTATGTAGTATATATCAAATGATTTCCGTATTATATGTTAAATGACCTCCGTATTATATATGATGCATTTTAATATCAAACTCTTTTTAGCCAATAATTATCCATGGTGAATTTTATGCCCTTATACTCTTAGTATAATATTTCTTACTCTGCCATGTGCTTATAGTTGTTTACCAATTTTCAGGAAACAATGCAATTCAAGAATAGCTTTTTATAGCTATCCCAGTTGTCCCTTTACTGTTTTGTTGTATTCCGGACTCGGTTCCGTGGAGTTGGTAGTTGTATCTATCTTGTTGTCGTTCTTTAATTCCATTTGTTTGAGTTTTAGGATGTGTTGGGCATGTTTCGAATAGGTGGGTTGAACCTTGGTCTAAAATCTTGTTGCCAGGTTTTTGGTTGTTCCGCTCGAGCGGGCCTTGTTGAGCTCGAGCGGAGATTGCACACTCCCAATATTTCGTGTCTCTGCAAAACTTCTGCAGGTGTGATTTTTACGCTCGAGCGGGTTTCTTTACGCTCGAGCGGTCGCGCTAGAGCGGGTACTCTGGCACTCGAGCGGGTAGTACTTTTTTGTGTAAGTTCTGGGAAGGGAAAATCCACGCTCGAGCGGACTGGTTTTCGCGCTCTAGCAGATGTACTTTATTCTTGTGTCTTGGCGCTCGAGCGGGCCTTCTTGCGCTCGAGCGTACCTAGTTTTTTGTTCTTGATGCTCGAGCGTTGTGTTCTCTGCTCGAGCGGGAATGTCGTATATCAGTTGGCAGCTGGGCATTTTAAAATCACTTTTTACATTCTCTTTTTCTCTTTTACTTTCTAAAAAGATATTTTGAGAGCTCCTCTCTCTAGAAACTCCCTTCTCTCTAGGGTTTGATCTAGTTAGAGTGTCTCATTATCCTCCGGCCTTTGTAAAAAGTGTGTGGATCGTCGAGGGCTCCATTTTGATCCATGAATCTTTAAGTTTGGAGCATTTTGGTTTTCTTCAACTCCTCCGTTTGAGCTCTAACTTCGAAGTAGGGATATCCTACTCCTTCTCATGAGTTTTGTCTTTGAATTTTAGCATTTTGATGAGTTGGGGGTTGTTGGGTAATTTTGAGAAAGTTTGGGCCTTTGTGTAATTTTACAAAAGCTGGGGTTTTGTTTATAAAAACTTATATGCATGTTTGGCATAGAGAAATGAGATCAATATTGGATTATTGGTGAAAATAGAACCTTAGGGTTGTGATGTTAATTATGGGAAATGCTCTAATTACATTGATAAATTAATTGGTATAATTAATTTGAAGAAAAGAGGAATTAAATTGAGAATGTTGGAATTGGATGTGGATGAGATTAAAGGGTGTAGTTAGATTCGTTCATCACTCACCTAGTTGAAATGTTGATTATATATCCATTTGGTGCATTTATTTTCAGTATAGAAATAACTGCTTTGGGCTATCGGTAGAGGATAGTCTTGATTGTTGTAGACACTGCATGATGATTAGGCAAACTAAAACTAATCGATTGAGTATGCTATTGAATATAGCAATTGGAATAATACATTAATCCTATGTATTGATTGATTGTATATGATCTATGTTTATATACATGTGTTGTGTGGGAGGAGATATGGGATGTACTCCACGGTTTAGGGAAAGATAGGGGATGGACCTCTAAACCGGATTTTGTGTGACATTGATACAGCGCTACAATGTGTATCAAGTGTTGATTATGGAAGTGTTTGAATTGATTTGACATAGCACTAAAATGTATATCGTTATCAATTGTGAGGTATAGAAGTGATTTTATGTTATGTTGATACAGCACCGAAATGTGTATCTTTCGCAAAGTGTGGGAGTGGTTTATGTGTTATTGATACAGCATTAAAATGTGTATCCCTCATGAATTTTGAAAGTGTTTTAAAGATGAGTCTAAATCTCATTAAGTTATTTGGCTAGGTGTTGAGCCTTGTTTTCAAACTCAAAGTTGGAAAAGACATGGGAAATGAAATGTAACATGGACTAAATGTCATGAAATCGAAATGTGATATATGTGGATGTATCTGTGTTGACCATCTATCAACTGCTAATTTTTTAGTCATTGTTCATGGCTGGTTTAGTGTATTTCTACTGGGCTGTGGCTCACCCTTTATGGGACATCATTTTCAGGTACAGGTAGCATGCCACCTCCAAGGACATAGCTTGGGAGGCTAGAGGCAGACAGACTGCTTTGTTATTTGTTTTCTTTTGATGTATTACATGTAAATTCAAGCCAATGGCTTAATATGTATTGAGTTAGCACTCTTCTTTTTGTAACCTAGTGTTAACTTGGAAAGCTGTAAGTCCATAGGGCATTTGCTTTTGTTGTTAACATGTAATACTTTGTAAGAACTACTCAGATTAATGAAAAGATGGTTGGTTTCTTTGTATCAATGCATGTCCAAAGAGATGGGTTTTATGTATTTTTTTTGAGGGCATTACAACTTGGTAACAGAACGTACCGGGTTCGAATGCTTTGGGCACGTGGGAAGTGATTAGTATCACAATGGGTTTGTCTCGCTTGTTAGAGACTTATGTGTGACATTATGTGTTTATTTGATAACATGTTTATGTGACTACCTGGGTATGGGATTTAGTTTCTAGGATGTTGATTGGATCGTTGGGTTTCTGTGAGTCTTGTTGGAAAAGCACTTGATCAATGATGTTTTTAACCAGAACTCTAGTAATGCCTCGGGACTATCATTATCCGGAAATGTAATTCGTAAGTGCTTATGTATTTATGTGCTTACGTGAAGTGAATTACAGTTGTCCATGTATTAGGACGCGAGTGTTTAGTTTTGGCACATTTATGAATGTGCTAACGTTCTTCGTTACCTTTATTAGGATGTCAGGACGAGGACGTGGTAGACGTGGCAGACGTGGTAGGCAGGAGATGCCTTTACCGGATGATATTCCAGCACAGCAGGAGGGGGTTGGTCAAGCCAATGTGGCCGAGCCAATAGGTCAGGAGGCTATGGGCGCTTTAGCCCGAGGAATAGCCGATGCTTTGAGGGAGTCTATGGGAATCCTCAGAGTTGAGAATCCAGTTCAGGCTCTAGTTCAGGCCCAGGTTGTTGAGGCAGGGCCTTCCTTCTTGAAAAGGGAGTTTTTCCGGTCCAATCCGGACGAGTTTATTGGGGATCCGAAGGAGCCACTGAAGGCTGACGAGTGGTTAGAACAAATGAGTAAGACGTTCAAGATGCTTGGCATCGAGGACGGAGCGTTGAAAGTGACCTTGGCATCCTTCCAGCTTAAAGGGGGTGCGGGTCAGTGGTGGAAATACATGAGAGGTCGTATTGCTGGCACGTGGGAGGCTTTTGTGGAGGCCTTTTAGCAGAAGTATTTGTCTCCAGCAGTCAGGGAGAAGCTGAGAGGCCAGTTCTATCAGCTTTTACAGTTGAGTTCTTCAGTAGCCGAGTATGAGGCTGCTTTCACTAGTTTGTCCAGGTTCGCACCTGAACTTATGGCGTCCGAGGAACGCCGCTGTATTGAGTTCGAGAAAAGGTTGAGGCGCGGCCTCAAGATGAGAGTTGGAGGTTCGATGATCCGAGATTATGGGCGCTTGGTTGATGCTGCAGCCCATATGGAGATCATGATGTAGGAAGAGGAGGGACAGAGAGGTCTCAAGAGGAGCCAAGATGGTCAGGGTGATGGCAAGAGACAGAGGGGTACTAACCCTCATTAGTCTCAGGGTGGTGTTGCTAGGTCGACCTCTCCAGTGCCGAGTGCAGGCTCGGGGAGAGGTAATCAGGGGGGAGTTCACGTGTTACAAGTGTGGTCAGTTGGGCCACAAGGCTTCAGTTTGCCCACAGAGGGGAGGAGGTCAGAGAGCTGCTTCATCTTCAGCTAGACCGCAAAGCTAGAGTCAAGGCAGGGGTCAGCCCTTGTCTTGTTATCAGTGTGGTCAGCCTGGGCACCTAAAAAGGTTTTGCCCACAGTTGAGTGCCACTTTGGGCGCGTCTGGTTCTAGGCAGACGCAGGGTTTTCAGCCAGCTTAGTCTGTGCAGGCCTCGAGGGCCAATCCGGGAGCTTCGTCGTCCCAGTCAGTGCAGCAGTCGTTTGCTCCGAGGGGTGAGCAGTTGGATCAGGGGCCTACAGGGCGCGTGTATGTTGTTACCACGCAAGACCTAGTACCAGCTCCATCAATAGTGAGAGGTACCTTTCTGTTTTGTAACTCGGTTGCTAGTGTATTGATTAATACGGGTGCATCTCATTCTTTTGTATCTGCTGCATTTGCATCTGTTTTGGAATTGGAGTTGGCACAGTTAGCATCTCCTATATGTGTAGTATCGCCTGTTGGTGGTGAGTTGATCTTGAAACAAGGTGTTAGAGGTTGTGATATAGAGGTCGCCGACCATAGGCTTCCTTTTCCTTTTGTTGTCATGCCCATGAAGGGTTTTGATGTTATTTTGGGTATGGGCTGGCTATCGTCATACCGAGCTGTTATTGATTGCTACCGCCAGAGGGTCACAGTTTGTACCTTGAGTAGGGAGTGTTTCCATTTCTTGGGAGATCGGGTTGGTAGTGTGTTGCCACCGATGTATGATCCGCGAGGGTGGAACAAGCTCAATGGTCTACTTGCTAGCTTTATGAGTGGTGAGTGTGATGACACCCAGATTGTATTGCCGAAGGTGGTTTATGAGTATTCGGATGTTTTTTTCGAGGATCTCGTTAGTTTGCCACCTCACCAAGAGATAGAGTTCTCTATTGATTTAGTGTCCGGTACAGCGTCGATTTCTATGGCACCTTATCGTTTTGCCCCAGCTGAGTTGAGTGAGTTGAAGATTCAGCTCTAGGAATTTCTAGATAAGGGTTTTGTTCGCCCCAGTGTTTCGCCGTGGGGAGCACCGGCCCTCTTTGCTGAAAAGAAAGATGGTGCCTTGAGATTGTATATTGACTACCGAAAGTTGAATCGGACTACGGTTAAGAATAAGTACCCTATGCCTTGTATAGATGATCTGTTTGACCAGTTGAAGGATTCCTGTTGTTTCTCTAAGATAGACTTGAGATCGGGTTACCACCAGTTGAGGGTCAGGGAGGAGGATATTCTGAAGACGGCATTCCGTACGCAGTATGGCCATTATGAGTTTCTGGTGATGCCATTCGGGCTTACCAATGCACCGGCAGTCTTTATGGACTTGATGAACCGGATCTTCCGGGAATTCTTGGATCGATTTGTAGTCGTTTTTGTGGACGACATTCTTATCTATTCGCCTTCTAAGGAGGAGCACGAGGAACACTTGAGAGTGGTGCTTGAGTTGTTTAGAGCCCATAGGTTGTATGCTAAGTTTGGGAAGTGTGAGTTCTGGCTAGGAGAGGTCAAATTCTTAGGCCATGTGGTATCTGGGAAAGGGGTGTCTGTTGATACATCCAAGGTAGAGGCAGTGCAAGATTGGGCACAGCCTAAGAGTGTGTTTGAGATCCGCAGTTTTCTGGGATTAGCTGGGTATTACCGTCGGTTTGTGAAAGATTTCTCCAGGCTAGCTTCGTCGTTGACTAGATTGACGTGAAAAGGGGTCAAGTTTGTGTGGAGTGAGACTTGCGAAAAGTCGTTCCAAGAGTTGAAGGTTAGATTTACCACCGCTCCGGTCTTGATTATTCCGGAGAGAGGGTTGGGTTATGCAGTTTATTGTGATGCCTCACGAGAGGGTTTGGGTTGTGTGTTGATGCAAGAGGGAAAAGTGGTAGCTTATGGCTCACGTCAGTTGAAAATACACGAGAAAAATTATCCTACACACGACCTAGAGCTAGCAGCAGTGATCTTCGCCTTGAAGATTTGGAGGCACTACCTTTATGAGGAGAGGTTCGAGGTGTTCTCGGGCCACAAGAGTTTGAAGTATCTGTTTATACAGAGGGACTTGAATTTGAGGCAGAGGAGATGGATGGAGTTCATTGAGGACTATGATTTTGAGTTGCACTATCACCCGGGGAAGGCCAATATTGTGGCCGATGCCCTTAGTAGGAAATCCATTAGTGATGTAGCTTGTATAGCCATCCGGGAATAGGAGATGTTGGGTCCACTTGGCGAGTTTGATTTGCTTTTGGGCGAATCTGTTGAGGCTGCGGCCTTGTTTTCTGTTGTTGCGCAGCCTACACTTGTGACCCGAGTATTAGAGGCACAGAGAGGTGACCTTGAGGTAGAGTCCTTCCGAGAGAAGATCTCCAGCAGGAAGGTTGAGAAGGGTTTGACGGTGTATCCCGACCAGAGTGTGAAATACCAAGACCGTTTGTTTGTGCCGGAGTCTTGCCGAGAGGAAGTACTCCGAGAGTTCCATCATTCACGCCTTGCGGTGCATTCGGGAGGCACTAAGATGCATCGGGATTTGGGTCGCCAGTTTTGGTGGCGGGGTATGAAGAGAGATGTGGCTGTTTTTGTATCGAAGTGCCTTACTTGCCAGCAAGTGAAGGCCGAGCATCAGAGGCCAACGGGTTTGTTGCAACCCTTGCCTATTGCCGAGTGAAAGTGGGAGCACATCACTATGGACTTCGTTGTAGGTCTTCCGAGGACTCAGCGGGGTAGTGATGCCATTTGGGTAGTTGTAGACCGGTTGACTAAGTCGGCGCACTTCATTCCTATGTGCGTGAGAGATTTGGTAGATCATCTTGCCGACTTGTATATTCGGGACATAGTGAGATTGTACGGGGTCCCAGTGACGATCGTCTCAGATAGAGATCCTCGTTTTACTGTTAGGCTGTGGCAGAGTTTGCAGAGTGCCTTGGGCACTAAGTTGACCTTTAGTACGGCTTATCATCCTCAGACTGACGGGCAGTCCAAGCGTACTATTCAGATCCTTAAGGATATGCTTCGAGGTTGCGTCCTTGACTTTAGTGGGACGTGGGAGCACTTGCCCTTGGTGGAGTTTGCCTACAACAACAGTTTTCAGTCTAGCATTGGCATGGCACTGTTTGAGGCCTTGTATGGCCAACCGTGTAGGTCTCCAGTGTGTTGGGCCGAGGTGGGTGATGCACCTTTGTTGGGTTCGGAGTTGGTTAGGGAGACGACGGAGAAAGTTGAGCTTATCCGTAGAAGGCTTGTTACAGCCCAGAGTCGTCAGAAATCTTACGCCGACCGTAGGAGGCGACCTTTGGTATTTGAGGTGGGTGATCATGTCTTCCTGAAGATATCACCTAGGCGGGGATTGATGAGGTTTGGGAAGAGTGGGAAGTTGTCCCCTCGGTTTATTGACCCTTTTGAGATCCTTGAGAGGATTGGCAAGGTTGCCTATCGTTTAGCTTTTTCGCCGCAGTTGTCTGGAGTTCATGGCGTGTTTCATGTGAGTATGCTTCGGAAGTATGAGCCAGATCTATCGCATGTATTGGATTCGGCCGACTTAGAGGTTGATGAGGATGCCTCGTATGAGGAAAGACCGGTTCGGGTCTTGGATAGGCGGGATCAAGTCTTGCGAGGTAAGACCATTCCCTTGGTAAAAGTCTTGTGGAAACATCACAGAGTGGAGGAAGCCACTTGGGAACGTGAATTGCAGGTCTGAGAGAGATATCCGGATCTATTTATGGATGTTTGAGCATGTATTGTATATTTTGTTGTATTGTTGAACCTTAAGAGTATTGAATATATCTTAGGTCGTAAAACATGGTTTATGTTTTGATTTAATGGAAGTATTTTGAAACTTGCCTCAAAATGGAAGTTTAATGTAACATTGCATATGTTGGATGTATTGTAGAAATGGAAATATATCATGAATACTGAATATGATATAGAATTGTGGAATGTAGTATTGAAATTTGTGGAATTTCAGGGAATGCATAACTATAATGCATGTTGTGAAAAATGTTGTAAACTGCCTCTTGAAAAGAGATGAGATGACCGGTAATGGGTCGAGTTGTTAAAATTCGCATTGTGATAATGTTGGGAATTGAGAAAATCTTGTTTTTGAAAAACTTGTATTTAATTTCGGGAACGAAATTCTTTAAGGGGGGGAGGTTATAGCGATCCCGGTTGTCCCTTTACTGTTCTGTTGTATCTGGACTCGGTTCCGTGGAGTTGGTAGTTGTATCTATCTTGTTGTCGTCCTTTAATTCCATTTGTTTGAGTTTTAGGATGTGTTGGGCATGTTTCGAACAGGTGGATTGAACCTTGGTCTAAAATCTTGTTGCCAGGTTTTTGGTTGTTCCGCTCGAGCGGGCCTTGTTGAGTTCGAGCGAAGATTGCACACTCCTAGTATTTCGTGCCCCTACAAAACTTCTATAGGTGTGATTTTTACGCTCGAGCAGGTTTTTTTATGCTCGAGCGGGTACTCTGGCGCTCGAGCGGGTAGTACTTTTTGGTGTAAGTTCTAGGAGGGGGAAATCCACGCTTGAGCGGACTGACTTTCGCGCTCGAGTGGATGTACTTTATTCTTGTGTCTTGGCGCTCAAGCGGGCCTTCTTGTGCTCGAGCGTACCTAGTTTTTTGTTCTTGACGCTTGAGCGTTATATTCTTCGCTCGAGCGGGAATGTCGTATATCAGTTGGCAGCTGGGCATTTTAAAATCACTTTTTACATTCTCTCTTTCTCTCTTACTTTTTAAAAAGATATTTTGAGAGCTCCTCTCTCTAGAAGCTCCCTTCTCTCTAGGGTTTGATCTAGTTAGAGTGTCTCACTATCCTCCGCCCTTTGTAAAAAGTGTGTAGATCGTCGAGGGCTCCATTTTGATCTGTGGATCTTTGAGTTTGAAGCATTTTGGTTTTCTTCAACTCCCCCGTTTGAGCTCTAACTTTGAGGTAGGGATATCTTACTCCTTTTCATGAGTTTTGTCTTTGAATTTTAGCATTTTGATGAGTTGGGGGTTGTTGGGTAATTTTGAGAAAGTTTGGGCCTTTGTGTAATTTTACAAAAGTTGGGATTTTGTTTATATAAACTTATATGCATGTTTGGAATAGAGAAATAAGATCAATATTGGATTATTGGTGAAAATGGAACCTTAGGGTTGTGATGTTAATTATGGGAAATGCTCTAATTACATTGATAAATTAATTGGTATAATTAATTTGAAGAAAAGAGGAATTAAATTGAGAATGTTGAAATTGGATGTGGATGAGATTAAAGGGTGTAGTTAGATTCGTTCATCGCTCACCTAGTTGAAATGTTGATTATATATCCATTTGGTGCATTTATTTTCAGTATAGAAATAACTGCTTTGGGCTATCGGTGGAGAATAGTCTTGATTGTTGTAGACACTGCATGATGATTAGGTAAACTAAAACTAATCGATTGAGTATGCTATTGAATATAGCAATTGGAATAATACATTAATTCTATGTATTGATTGATTGTATATGATCTATGTTTATATACATGTGTTGTGTGGGAGGAGATAGGGGATGTAGTCTACGGTTTAGGGGAAAATAGGGAATGGACCTCTAAACCGGATTTTGTGTGACATTGATACAGCGCTACAATGTGTATCAAGTGTTGATTATGGAAGTGTTTGAATTGATTTGATATAGCACTAAAATGTATATCGTTATCAATTGTGAGGTATAGAAGTGATTCTATGTTATGTTGATACAGCACCGAAATGTGTATCTTTCGCAAAGTGTGGGAGTGGTTTATGTGTTATTGATACAGCATTAAAATGTGTATCCCTCATGAATTTTGAAAGTGTTTTAAAAATGTGTCTAAATCTCATTAAGTTATTTAGCTAGGTGTTGAGCCTTGTTTTCAAACTCAAAGTTGGAAAAGACATGAGAAATGAAATGTAACATGGACTTAATGTCATGAAATTGAAATGTGATATATGTGGATGTATCTGTGTTGACCATCTATCAACTGCCAATTTTTTAGTCATTGTTCATGGCTGGTTTAGTGTATTTCTACTGGGCCGTGGCTCACCCTTTATGGGACATCATTTTCAGGTACAGGTAGTATGCCACCTCCAAGGACATAGCTTGGGAGGCTAGAGGCAGACAGACTGCTTTGTTATTTGTTTTCTTTTGATGTATTACATGTAAATTCAAGCCAAGGGCTTAATATGTATTGAGTTAGCACTGTTCTTTTTGTAACCAAGTGTTAACTTGGAAAGCTGTAAGCCCGTAGGGCATTTGCTTTTGTTGTTAACATGCAATACTTTGTAAGAACTACTCAGATTAATGGAAAGATGGTTGGTTTCTTTTTATCAATGCATGTCCAAAGAGATGGGTTTTATGTATTTTTTTTGAGGGTGTTACACTTTTGGAAAGTCTTAGATGCGAGGCTGCGGATTAGACACACACAGCACTTTTATGATATTTTTCTATATAAATATCGGCATTTTTGATCAATATATTTTGTAATAAAAATAGAAACTCCAATGATTATTTTGGTACCCTTATTTAAATATTGCTTCCGCTCGCGTTATTTGATTTGTTTATGATTTGGTCGGAGGTAACTTCAGTTACTGGCCATCACCATACTTAACCCTTTGGGTACGGGGAGCGGGTCGTGACAAAAAACTTTTCCATATAACATGAATAAAAATAAGTGCACAAAAAGGACCAAAAAAAAAAAATGGAGAGAAAAATAAAAATGGAAGAAAATAAAAAAGAAAAGAAAAAAAAAGGGAGAGGAATGTGGGATCATGAGATCATATAATGATGGGTGAGAAAAAGAAAAAATAAAAGAGAGAAGCGAGAAAATAGAAAATATATATGTAGGATTTTTTTTGAAAAATATATCTCAGTCGTTATTTTATAATTTGAATAGATCTGAGCTGTTCAAATATCCCAGTAGGACAAATTCAAAAACCATCATACTTTATTATATAGATTTATTTTTTTAAATAGATAAATAAATATATTTATTTGATAAGTGTATTTGTTTAGGTTATATAATTTTTTATTTTTTATAAAAAAGATTTAAAATATCAGTAATGATTCAGATCCCTACAAAATATTACCCCCACAACCTCTACTTATTTGTGATTGGTCTAAGTAAAAATGAAAAAAAATAATAATACAAATATATCATTAATTCATATCACTGTGGGAGTGGTGGGATCTCTTTAAAAGAGAGTCCCAAATATTTTCATAAAATATATAGGTTTCGTTTGGAAACTGGGTTGGTTTTTTGATTTTTTTGGTTATTTTAGCCTAAGGATAAAAAGCCTGGTTTGGAAAGGGCTTTTGGTTTTTTTGAATTTTTTGTGAGAGAAAGAACATAATAATTATGGGTTGGATGTGATGTTTTATCTTATTAGACTAAAAAACATATTTTGTTTTTTGTGACTATTTTAGCCAAAAAAAACTCCAAACATTTCTTCCCAAATGGAGCTATAGACTAAAGCATGGTTTGGCATATATAAAAAAAGATAAAAAGTCAAAAAATTACTCAAAAAGTTAAAAAGTTATCACTATTCACAAAAAAAAATATTAAAAAATTAATATTACACACAAAATTACAAGACAAGCTAACCGATGATGGATCTATGGCTGCGTTTTTAAGAAAAATTTCACAGTTGGGTGCAATTTTAACACATTGTTGTTCGGTCGTGGAAGCCCATCATGAGTCCTGTTTTGATAATTTGAACCGTTCAATGTGTAAAACTCGTCGAGTACTATATGTCTGTAAAAAATCACATTGATCGGATATCGCTAATTACATGATCAAATCCATTTTAAATAAAAAAATGAATAGTATTATAGTTAACGGTTGAAAAAAAACTAATCTGATCAGATAGTTTTGATATCCAATAAATGTAATTTTTTACAGGCATATAGTACTCGACGAGTTCTACACATTAAACGGTTCAGATTATCAAAATGGGACACGTGATGGCCCCCCAACGGGTCGAACAACACCGTCTAGTGCAATGCCCAAAAAGTAGCCAATCATTTCTTGGCATCAATTCAACTACGCAGCTAGTAAAACCATACAACTCACACTCCTAATCTTCTCTTACATACTAATTTATATAATTTTTTAATATATATTTTTTTATAAAAAGTCAAAAAATTAACTTAAATAATAATCTTTTTTTTCTTCAACTTTTTAGCTCAAAAAATTAAAATATGTATTTATATAAGACACCTTAAACAATCCCTAAATTTCAGACAGCCGGTAGTCAACTGTCTTAAAATATATACACTAAAATTCAAACAACGCTCAGTGTCAACTGTCTTACAGGGCAGGTTCGAATTCTTGGGGCCATAAATTAGTTTGGTTTATCGTGTTCTATTTCGACTCTGCTTCCTGTTGTGATATGTGGACGAAGTTTATGTACACATTCTCAAAAAATATGTGTCATATATAGGTGATGGGGCCCGGCTTCTTTCCGTTTAGGATCGGATGGGATGATACTATTGGATTTATAGGGTCTATTACAAATCTCAAGTATTATATGTCTGTAAAAAATTATATTAATCGGATATCGATAGTTATATGATCAAATTAGTTTTGTATAAAAAATAAATGATAAAAAGATAAACAGTTGACAGAAATCTAATCCGATGAGATAACTATCAATATCCGATTAATGTGATTTTTTACAGACATATAATACTTAATGAATTCTACACATTGAATTATTCAAATTATCAAAACGAATCCCGTGGTCAGCCCCCACAAGCCCAAGGAGGGACGCCCAACACTAAGTTATGATATTTGAAATTTGATTATCATAAATATAGTAAATGCTACAGGTCTTAACTAAAAATTAAAAAAAAAAGTTATAATTAAATAACACAAAATATAACCAAAGATTTATTGAGTCATAATCAAAATAATGTAATAATCAATATTATAATAAATCATAATTAATACCATAATATGTTATAATCAAAGATTATAAATATCTTAACTAAAGTGCATATAATACAATTTCCCTTGAAAAATTTACAACCACAAACTCCAAATATGTATTATTTGATAATTTCAAATATCATTTCGCTAAATATCACCCTTTGAAAACCATTGCCCTTTCCTTTGCGTCTATATCCAATGAAATGAAAGTTCAAGTCGGCAATTGAAATGTGAAAGCAACAGCTAACTCAGTTACCTACATTGGATAAGGAAACTATGGTTAGGGTGTAAGGAGCTGTTTGAGATGTTTTAAATAAGTGTATTTTTTATCTTTTTAGATTAAAAAATTAAGGAAGAAAATATGGATGTTTGGGTTAACTTTTTGACTTTTTATGAAAAAATGTGTAATAAAAAATTGTAAAAATTGATTTGTAAGGAAAAATTAGGATTGAGAGTTGTGCAGTCGTAATTGTTGACTTTTGATGAATAGTGTTAACTTTTTAACTTTTTAAGTAACTTTTTGACTTTTAAATTTTTTGTAATATGCCAAACTTAGCCTAAGTCTCGATCGGGTGGATAATATTTTAATCAATTTTTTTTATAAAAAAAAGACCATTTAAAAAGTCAAAAAAACTCAATTCATACCCAAAAAAAATTAAAGATTTTTTTTATTCTCTCTATTTTTTTTTATATCTTTTCATAAAAAATTAAAAAATAATTCACAAGCATTTACATTTTGTTTTCTTATATTTTAGCCAAGAAATTTTAAAAAAAAATACTAAAAAAATCACTTCTCAAACCTACCCTAATCAATCGTGGTTGTTGATGTAAATTCAAAAGATTTTTCATTAAAAAAATTACAAATCAGAATATGACCAAAAATAATTATAAACACATAAAATATTACTCTTTTTGTGCAAAAAAATAACATAAAATAAAAATTTGCACTTCAAAAAAAATTCTCATATTTTCTTAAATAATTGATCCACTTCCCAATGAATCATATTTTTTTTTCTTTTTCATTCAGGTTACAAGCTGATTAAAGTTATGGCTTTCCTCTCTAAAAAAAAAGTTATGGCTTTTAAATTACAGTTCCTAATTGTTCATACAGATGCTTTGCAAGACTTTAATAGCTAGCTACTAAGCATCCTTATCAGTTTATCTAAATTTTATCTTAAAATATTATTAAAAAATTTATTTCCTATTTTTAGAATCACTTCTTTCTCTATTTTCTCCAACAAGCTTCCTATTTTTTTCTCTATTCTACTAAAATAATCTTTTTAACTATTTTTAAATTTGAATATTTTTTTAATAATAACATAATTAAACAATATGAATTAAAGTAAAAAATGGAGGCTAAAGAATAATCTTTTTAACTATTTAAGGTCAAAAAATTATTAAAATAGTTTGTTTCCAAATAAGGCCTTAGTGTAAGTCCATTCTTATGAATTAGATTAATCTAATCATGTGTGTTTTAGAGCATCCCCACAAGAACTCTTAAACCTCCTCATTACCTATTTTAAAGGGTAAATGACTCACTATATAATTATACTGGCATCCGCTCTCCTAAATAATCTCTTAAATTAGTTTTTGCTACAGTGGCTCCCTATTTGTAGAGAGTCCCTGTAACTCCCTTATATTTTTTTTCTTCTTTTTTTTTTTTTTGCTTTGCTTTGTTTAAGGACTGAAATACACATATATGATTTTTATTTTTTAAAAATTTATAATTAAAATTTATATTTTAATAAAATAAAGAAAAAAAATAAGGAGTTTGTTAATAGAATAGATAAAGAATAAGGAGTCTGTTGGGAGAAGTAAATGAAAAAATAATTCTTAAAATAGGGAATGAATTTTTTAATAATATTTGAGGATAAAATTTAGGTAAATTGGTGGGATGCTCTGTGGGTCTATTATTATGAATTGGATTAAATCTAGTAAGCTTGAAACTTGTGATATTATATATATATATATATTTTTTGTTTTTTATCTTTTTTTTTAAGTCACATTATTTTTCTATTTTTCTGTTCATCTTTCATAAAAAAGAAAAAAGAAAACAGCACACTTATTTAAATCATCCCAAACAATGTATCCTTTTTTTTTTCAAAAAAAAAAAACTATTTTATCCACACGTGTCATCATTTTGTGAGAATTGTAGAAAAGAAAATATTATGAATCTCAAATAAATTATTAAATTTTCTATCAAATCTCTTAGATCCATACAAATTACATGTATATAGATCTGTCACCTATATAAAAATTTGATAAAAAATTTAATAATTTATTTAAAATTCTTAACATAACTCTTGTTGAGATAGCCCTAATGACATACTGGACAATTCACACCCACGTAGCCTTCACGATTGAATGTTCCACCCGAAGTCAATTATGGAAAAGGGTGGGACCTTTTTTTGGAAAATCACCACCACCCTCAATATATTGTGGTTGATTAATTTTTTATTTTTATTTTATTTTCTTCTGATTGACATATGTCTGTAGAAATTATGAATGCAAAAAAAAAAAAAAGAAAAAGATTTGTATCATTTTTGGTCAATTATTTCCTTTGTTTTTTTGGGATCAATGACATCATAATTTGTTCTGTTTTGTCAATGCAATCATAACTTGTTTTGTTTTATCATCAATGACATCATAATTTTGAATAATTTTTTTTCATATTTAGTTTTTTTTTAGATGAATTTAATTTTAGGGTAAATTACAAATACACCCTGAGATTTTCTTAAAATAAATATTGTTTTCTGTGGTTTGAAAAATTACAAATACCCCATAATTAGAATTTTTCATTTAATAGAATTAACTAAAAAAATAAAATTCATAATTGCTTTCATATACAATAATAAAATTACCTAAATTATTAATTGAAACATATTTTTAATATCATTAAAAACTGTTAATTGGCTTGATAATTTATTAATAAAATATGTGATTTGTTATGAAATTAGAAACCTCATAGAGTGAAATGTAATTTTCAAAATCATAGGGAGCGATTCGTATTTTAATCAAACTTCGAGGGTGTATTTGTAATTTATCCTTAATTTTAATACATTTACAAATTTTTAAAAAATTAATTAAAATAAACAAAAAATTAATAAAAACAAACAAAAAAAATTGTTTAAAATAATATAATTTAAACCAAACAAACTCTTTATTTTATGGAACTGAGGTTGATCAATCCTCGGCCCGGCCCAATTGACAGGCGTCAGTGGTCTATTGACTAATTTCACACTATAGGCAAGTTTGGCCTATTTGATGCAATTATAATTTTTTTTTTTTAAATTTGTATGATGTGGAGTTTATTGACTAAAATAAATCCATCCTAAAAAACTTTAGTTTGTTTGGTATATTTATAATATTTTTTTGATTTTTATAATAACTTCTTAAAATGTCTAAAGTTAATTTTTTTTAGCAGGAAAATATGCCAAATGAGCTAAAAAAGAATTAGAAAAAAATAAGTTTTTTTAGCTAATACATTTTTTAGACAATGCGAAAGGAAACCTTACGCTATAGTATGAGACAATTGTTTTTGCAATAAAAATTTATTATCTGAAAGTTGTGATATAGTGATTTTAATTTCTCTGATTTGTTCCAAACAGATTCATTATTAGGCTATAATTGAAGATTTTAGGATTATAAAAAACTATAGTAATACACTACTGGACCTTTTCATTGTGGACAAAGATGACAGATGCAGTTCAAAACTTGAAATTGACATTTTTCTTTCCTCTCAAGTTTCAACTTCCATTCCAACCTGGTAAGAAAATCAAAAACTAAAAATAATATTAAATTCTGAGTAATATTATACATAATTTAATTTCTTATTATATTTTTTTATTTCTAAACACAAAATAATAAGATCCATCTTAATAAAAATACCATAATAAATGAGGTTGTGTGTAGCATTTTTCCTAAATGTAATTTTAAATGGTTCAAAAACCCAACTTAGGAGTTAGTTGATTCACAAGTTCAGCTATGAAAAATATTCTGTAACAGAAGTTTGAATCCCATGAAACATATAATCCCTGTGGGCCATCAAATCTGTACTTCATAATTACCCAATGACCATGTTTGTTTGGGAGGACTGGATTAACATTCCCATGACTAATAGTCTTAGGATTACGAATCCGTTGAATTTTATATCCTATCTTAACTAATAGTCAAGTTTAAAATAATTAGTCCGTACTTCAATTGTTTAACCAAACATCGGATTAATAATTTTATTGGACTATTAGTCCAATCCCAAACTCATGTCCATCCAAACAAACATGGCCATTGTATGAGAGGGGGATTGCATATATTTGGAGATTAATTATAGGACAAAACATCGATACCCTCTTTACGTATATCCTTAGAGAACCAAGGATTCAAGTCAATATAAGAATGTATCGATCGCCCCAGATGTCACTCCATCTCTTTAAAAATTATAACTACGGTCATTTTCTTGGTTTAGGGATTACCATGGTGTGGTCCATTTGAATTTCAGGTAAAACACAACTTAGGTTATGACAATCAACAAGATACATGGAAGTTGATGGAGAGTACTTCTGCAGATTAAAAAACAGCCAGAGAGAAAATTACTGGGGAGAATGGAAACAAAACAAAAATAAAAAAAAATAATAATTGAGACTTGATAACTCTTCAGAGACGTCTTTCTTAAATATTAGTACTCAACATTACAGGTATTTCATGATACAAATAATATATTTTACTACCAAGCATACATTGACCCAAAAAATAAAAAATTAGAAAAATAAATCAAGCATTCTCTGTTACATATCCTGTAGCTTCTTTGTGATTGTTCCACAAATCTGATATTATGGTTGAAATCATCTCTTTGAACCCTCCCAAAACATCTGGCAAATCTTTGAACAACCCGTCAAGCGAATTCCTTGTCTGTTCAACTAGTCCTCCTAGCACCAACCCAGTAGCAGCTGCAGACCCTGAAACACCCTCAACAACAAGATTAAAAAGACTCAAGATCAGATTGCTAATTGCATCCACTGCCAACCCAACCAAATACTCAATCAATGACTTTATCAATTCCGCCACTTGTTCTAACCCGCTTCGGAAGGCTTCACTGGGGACTTTGAAGGCTTGGATCATTTACATGATAAAATATGCTGTCGCGTTGAAGATTAACTTAGTGATTAGGTTTAATAATGTGCTTAAGGCTGTGAAAATAAGATTTATGAGGAAAAGAACCATGTTTTCTTGGTGGGAAAGAGAAGAAAAGGAAGAAGAAGAAAAAGAAAAGAAAAAGAGAGACTTGAGGAGGAAGGTGTGGGGGAGTATTTTATGACTGACAGCATGTGGCTAAGGTGACACTGAAGTGTCAGTCGAGGTGCCACGTGGTTTGGTCACATGTTGAGATGATCTCGGCTAGGCCGAGGTAATTTGCAGAGGTACCGAAATCTAGGATTTGGCAGATAAGGGACAAGAGTCCTAGAATAGGGGAGGATCTCAGTCTGGATAGAGATAAGACTCAATAAGAGTTTATCTCCATCTAGATGAGGGTCCAAGATAAGCATGGAGCTTGAGTCCATTGAAATGGGGCTTTTAAGGGGATCAGGTCATTGCTGGTTATAAAAATAGGGCAACCCCGTAGGTCTCAGGTATATGTGATATATGGTGAGCATTGAATTGTGAGTTAAATACTTGAATTGATATCTTTGAGAAATTATTGACTTTATCTTCAGAGTGCTCCCGGGTGGACGAGCCACCACTGGATTCTCATATTCTTGTGCAGGTTGTTGGGCTTAATCTATTTTGCTGGTGTTCTCCAGCTGAGTTCCCCTTTTGGTTGTGTGGTCGGAAATCAACACCCACAATTTGATGTCGTTTATGAGAACTTAAGGAGAATAAATAGCCAACAACAAACAAGAAGAAAAGATTGGGGACGATATCCACAGTGAGAGTGGTGAGCATGCAGATCCCAACGTCAGGGAAGAAAATTGCAATGAAAGAGCACAAGATCCAAATTCTAGGAAGAAAGACGACGGCAAAGAGGGTAACGCCCCGAAGAAAGCTGGCCAAGATGAGTATTACAATAAAAGCGACCTCCAGATATGGAAGGATAGATGCATGAGAAGAGACGGCGAGATGAAAAGGATGGCAACCAAGTTGGTAGACCTACAGTCGGTTATCAAATTCATGATGCAGAACAATGTGATGCAACCACTGTTCCCGTTATAGGACACGCCGGTACCAACGGCCAAGATTGATGCCCAGAAAGGGGACAGAAAACAATCCTAGTAGTCCTGCAGCATAGCAAGGAAAAAGAGCACTTACATCGGCCTTCACGGGATATCGAGCGAGTAGAGTCAGTGAGAGGTGAGTGGCAAAAGACTCATCGTACCAAGGGAACTTATGTCAGAGAACCTCGGCATGTCTAAGGAAAAGGCATGTGTTTTGATACAGTAAATGAAGAGATGTCCAAGAGGACATACAAAGACACCGGGAGCAACGCACTAAAAAGGCTAAAATCTATTGATAATCGAGCTCCCAGTCGAACGAAGGAGGATTTGAGAGATTATCTCCAGAGGAAATGGCTCAACGCTGAGGTCACATCTCCCGTCAAGTCGAGAATGCCGTTCTCAATAGAGTTGAATAGGTTTGAGGCCCCAAAGAGGTTCCATACGTCGTGGTTCCAGATTTATGACGGTAAGTCTGATCCGAACTTTCATGTCTGCTTATATTTAAATTTGATGGCTTTGTGTACCGGGAACGAGCGGTTACTGTGCAAGGTGTTCCCTTCATTTTTGGGGGAAATCGCATCGGATTGGTTCCACAAGATGCCGAAAGGAATTATGAAGAATCGGGAAGGCCTGGCCGAGATGTTTGTGGCCAGATTTGTAACAAACAAACTGCAGCCACTAAGGGAGGACTCCTTGCTGGCTTTGAACATTAGCAATGGTGAAAGCCTCAGGGCTTACGCTAAGAGATATTACAAGGTATTCAACCGAATTCCTGCTTGCAACCAGGAGTTGGCAGTCGTGTTTTTTAAGAACGGCTTGGGTGATGAATGCCTTCTTCGAAAATTGCTGGCCAAAACTCTACCAAAAAGCATGGAAAAGCTCATAGCACGGATCAAGAAGTATGCCAGAGTAGAAGAGCACACACAGGGGACGAAGACATCAAAGCAGGAGAAGATAAACGACTCGTCGAAGCGAGGCTGAGGTAATATTGGTTTTAATAGGCAAAAAATAAGGTTGAGGGCTGCACAGGCAGTCATTACTGTATTCAGGATCCTGGTCTACAAAGTTCTGGAAAGGATTAGGAACCAATCGTATTATAGAGCATCGGAGAAGATTCTTGGCAAGTTTATGGGAAGGAGCCTTGGGAAGCATTATGCTTACTATAATAAGGATGGGCACTTGATCAAGGATGTAGGGCTCTGAAGACACACTTAGAGGATCTGGTTAGACAGGGTCACCTGAGAGACCTAGTAGATGAGACCAGTGTCACAACCCAAACCCGCCCCTAAGGGTCTAGCATCATAACCGGCCAGTAATCCGTAAATACCAAAGGCCTGCTTAACAGTGATGACAATAATACAGTATAAAGGGGATGGCGGAAACCAATCAGTAATAAAAAGATGTCCAATGAGCTGTGAAAACCTGAATGGAAAAAGACTTTTATGGACAAAACCAAATTCATAGGCATAAACCAAAAATACATGTACAAAGTAGCATATAAGTTAGGGGATTGATCCCCCCATCATAATTGTACATTCAAAGTCTTAAACATTCTTTACATTAACAGAGACAAAAAGGGTGAATCTGAAGCACCCTAGATAGCCTTAACTCGTGTAGGTTCGGAACCTCGATATGAGGCACAATGGTTGGCTTGACAAAACAAGAGTCTAAGTCGGCGCCTCTAGCTCTGGTCTGGTGCTTGGCCACTTGCATATATATATATAAACTGTGAGCTAAAGTCCAGTGAATAACAAATGTGTAAAGAGGCTAAGAGTGAATGTCCTTTCAGTAATTGAAACAATCATTTGCATCAATAAATCAGTTATTCAATCCGTGACTCATATTTCAAGTCATATCAGTCATTTAGGAATCATAACAGTCATACGTGGTACATCCAATAGCAGAACAATACAGTAAGTCTTAATAGACCGAACAGTCAGTTGATGGCCATCAAAACAGTAAACAGTAGTAGTTTCAAACATTGGAACTGACAGAGATCTCTGTAGCAGTAGCAGTAACAGTAACAGTAGCAGTAATAGTCAATTGCTATGGATGCCACGAGTACAGTTCGTAAAATAGGACAAACATTCATTCAGTAAACAATATCATTTCAGAAAGCAGTACAGTTAATCATTCAGAAAATAATTGTAATTGAGCATAGCTTTACAACATTGTTACTCACAGATTACTGGGCTATTGGCAGGCTAATCAGCGTCCTTGGATGCCAAACCTACACAGTTGCAGAACAAACACATACTAAATTACACACCCAGAATTAATAACTTAGCCCCTTGCTTGCTTTGGTGTGGTTCTATAGCAATATCCTCAATAAGATGCCTTATACATGGATGCAAGAATATTCTTAAAAACATTTTTCAAAACTTGCTAAAAACAGGGGTCTCACTCGAGCGTGGCTTTTTTCGCTCGAGCGGACATACAGGATGTGCTTGGTCGCTCGAGCGTAGACTTCTTCGCTCGAGCGATCTGTAAAAATATGAAAAGTACTAGTTGCTGAAAATTCCCGCTCAATGCTCGCTCGAGCGTAAGACACAATTCTTTGCTCGAGCGCAAGTCTTGTCGCTCGAGCGTGCTTCTACACATGCAAAAACTTGAGACCTTGCAATTTACGCTTGAGCTAGAATTTCGTCGCTCGAGCGAAAGCATGAAAACAAAGCTTGTCGCTCAAGCGTGAAATCCTTCGCTCGAACGAGGAGGCAAAATTCTAGGTTTTCTAGATTTGCTCCCAAAGTTTAAACCATGGATTTAATAAGCCAAAACTCATCCTTTTGGGCCAATTTTCTGGAAAATACTTAGAAACTCATAACACAGCATGTTTTAAAGATCATTTCATAAGATCAAAGCCCAAGAGTGTGTCAATTGTACCAAATTTCAATCTAAACTTTATGAACAATGCAAGAACATAACATGCATGAGTTCTCTAGAACTCCATTACCTCAAAGCATGATCAAAAGCAAGATTCAACTAAAAAACATGGTGAATTCTTGGATCACAACTAAAATATGAACATGCATGTGTGAATTTTCATGAAAATAATCTCAAAATTCAATGCTATGGACATGCATGCATGAATTAATTCTCAATCCTACTCTTTAGGCTATTCCTTGATTTTAGTCTCCAATTTTTCCATGAACCATGCATGCAACAACTTAAATTCACAATCAAGAGGATAAATTCCTACCTTATGTCTTGAATTTCCAAATGTGGTAGCTCAATTATGCAAGTCTCTCTTAATTCCTCTAAACTTCAAGCAATTGCCTAGTTGAATCCAATTTTTCTTCCAACTCTCTCTCTCTCTCTCTCTCTCTCACGTTTTGTGCAAGAAGATGGAGCCTAATAGTGCCAAACACATATGAAATAAGAACAAAACAATGGCCTTGAGGAGTCCACTCAATGGCAAGCATGTAATTAACTTAGGTTATATCAATTAGCATTATTTATTCTAATTTAATCATTCCCAATCGAATTTCCATTAAACCTATCATAAAATTCTGTAAATCCTAATTAGCATATAACACAAATCAATTTCTGAATCGGTCGCCGATAAGGCTTTCAATTCGTAAACTGAAAACAAAACATGAACAGATCGTTCTATACCAAATAGATAGAAATACAATTAAGACAACACACTCACATAATCAATTTGGGATTTCATCTTAATCATTTATTTGTCATGCTTAATCATGAATTAACGCTAATCATAAGTCAGGGTTGTCACAACCAGAACAAGAAAAGAGCAAGCAAGGTTACCCTAAGCATCGACAGCACCACCTCCACCATCGCCACCGCTACCGTAGCAAGCAGATGGACCTTTGATGATCAATGTAATTCACTCGAAGGTCAATGAGAATGATGTACGAAGGGAGACTCAGAAAGTGAGGCACCTGCAGCATGTGTATCAGGTCCAGCAAAAGAAGCCATGGACGAATGAGTACCAGGGACCAATGATCTCTTTTACTGAGGCAGGCTTGGATATGGTGCAACATCCACACAACGATGCCTTAGTGATAACGCTAAAGATTAGAGAGTGCCAGGTGAAGCACATACTAGTTGATCAAAGTAGTTCTTGTGACATCATTTATGTTAGATATTACAAGGAACTTGGCCTTCACCTTGATGATCTGGAATAATCCAACAGCCCGATGGTTGGATTCAACGGAATGCCGGTGTGGCCTCTAAGATCCATGAATTTGGAGGTGCAAGTAGGCACGAAGAAGGTAAGCGCAAAGTTTACAGTAATTAACAACCCCTCCTCTTACAATGTTATCTTGGATAGACCATGGTTACATGCAATGAGAGTTGTTCCCTAAAGATTACATCAGCTGTTACGATTCCCAACCGAACATGGGCTTGAAGAGGTCAGAGGGGATCAAGTGCAGGTAAAAAATTGCTCTATGATAGCAATGAAGTCTACCTGCAATGTTTGAGAAGCAAAGACAGCAAAAATTGAAGATGAGGACATGGAGATCCCAGATAATGTCGGCAAAGAACCAGCCAACAAGAGTGAGGAAGCTTTGAAGAAGATTCTGGTCCAAGAAGATGATAAAGAACAATTCTTCTTTCTTGGCTTAGGTATAGCTGAGGAGGAAGACAGGGATTTAGAGGCTTCCTTGTGAGCAAACATAGAAGTGTTTGTCTAGATGCCTTATGAGATGCCAAGCACCGGCCCCGAGATCACTTGCCATAGCTCAATGTAGACAGACCGGTTAAACCTGTCATCCAGCGGGTAAGGAGACAGACATTAGTACATGTGGAGTTAGTTGAGAAGGAAGTGGACAAGTTGTTAGAAACCAAGGCCATTTAGGAGGTGAACTACCCAACCTGGCTGTCCAACACAGTAGTTGTGAAAAAGAAGAACGTCAAGTGAAGGGTTTGCGTGGACTTCACCAGCCCGAACAAGGCTTACCTCAAGGACAGTTTCCCACTACCCAAAATTGATTAGTTAGTAGATGCCACTTCAGGGCATAGAATGATGAGTTTCCTAAATGCATACAAAGGTTACCACCAGATAGAAATGTATGCTCTGGATGAAGAGAATACGACATTCACCCCGAAAGGACTCTATTGTTATAGAGTGATACCTTTCGGGTTAAAGAATGTAGGAGCAAACTACTAGTGGTTAGTAACCAAGATGTTTAAGCATCTTATTGGGAAGACAGTAGAGATTTACATTGATGATATGGTCGTGAAGACCAAAGAATCTGGGAATCATCTGGCCAACTTGAAGGAATTCTTTGACATCCTAAGAACATATCGGCTCTAACTCAATGCTTTGAAATGTACATTTGGAGTTGGGTCCGGTAAGTTTCTGGGATACTTGGTCACCAGGAGGGGCATAGAATCAAGCCCAGATCAGATCAAGGCTATCCTTGATTTGAAAAGCCCTACGTCAGCCAAGCAGGTCTAGATTTTGACTGGCAAGGTAATAGTCTTGAATAGATTTATTAGTCGAAATTCTGATAAATGCAAGCTATTTTTTCAATTGTTAAAGAAGGCCACAGATTTCTTATGGACAGAAGAGTACAAAGTCGCCTTGGCCGACTTGAGAAGGTACCTGACAACAGCTCTAGTTCTGTGAATCTAATACCTGGAGAAGAATTTTTCCTATGCTTGGCAGTTTCAAACCACGCAATAAAAGCGGTGGTAATCTGAGAAGATGAGGGAAAGCAAAAGGTAGTATACTATGTGAGTAAAGTCCTAGCAAGTGTAGAAACCAGGTACTTACCCCTGGAAAAATTGACACTAGCCCTGGTGCTTCCAAAAAGTTGAATCACTATTCTAAGCCCACAAGATTGTGCTACTAATTGAGCATCCCTTGAAGTCCCTGTTGCAGCATGGAGATTTGACAAACAGAATAGGCAGATGGGCAGTGGTGCTGGGCCAATACGACTTGGAGTTCAAGCCTAGAACAACAATCAAGGGCCAGGTACTGGCCGATTTTGTGGCCAAGTTCACTCCTAGCGCAATCCCAAGGCGAGCTCTGGTAAACTATGGCTTAAGATGTCTATGGGAGCAGAAAGAGACCCAGTGAGGGCCAAAGGACCCCACTCCAGCAAAACATAAGAAGGTAGAGAAATCAAATCCCTGCGACATCTACATCAGCGACTCATTCTGCCTGTTTGTTGATAGAAGTTCAAACCGTCAAGGAGCAGGGGCAAGAATAGTGCTGGCATCGCCAGATGGGTGAATGATTGAGCAATCTATTCGTTTGGGGTTCAATGCCTCAAACAACGAAGCAGAGTATGAGGCGCTAATTACCGGACTGAAACTAGCTGTAGCCATGGAAGCCGATGAGGTGATAGTTTTCTGTGACTACCAATTTATTATGAATTAGGCAACGGGCGAGTACGCAACCCGAGATGAAATGATGATAGCCTATGTCAAAGAGGTTGTCAGGCTACTAATACTATTTGAGAATTGTCAGCTATAACACATTAGCCGAGATGATAATAGCTATGCTAACGCCTTGGTAAACCTGGCTAGTACAATAAAGTCAAGGGAACCAAGGACAATCATGGTTTATTATCTGATAAGACTAAGTGCAGAGCCTCTGATAATAGAGTACAAAGCAATGTGCGTGGAAATGGGTCCTAGTTGGATGGACGCCATAGTTGTGTTCCTCAGAGAGGGTAGACTGCTAGACGACCGAAAGAGGCACACAAAACCAAGTTAACACTACAACAAAAATAGTCTTTGGAGACAAAAACTAATGATGGAAATAAATTTTGTCACGAAATACGTACCTTTTAATGACGAAAATAATATTTCGTCTCCAAATGTACCATTTTTAGAGACAAAAATAAAATTTCGTCACCAATCTAAATACATAATAAAAAAATTAAGTGACGAAATTAATTTTCATCATTATTTATATTTTTTTTGTCACCAAAGATTTTCCCGCTAATTTTTTCGGAGGGTGTCAAAATTTTGAGACTTTTGGTGAGGAAAAAATTAGTCACCAATTATAAAATTATTAATGACGAATATATTTTTGTCACCAATAATTTTTAATATTTTAATATTATTTTGTGACAAAACTATTTTTGTGGCCAATATTTTTATCTTTGGTGAAGAAATAATTTTGTTACCAATAAATGGTTAAGTTGCTTAATATTTTAGAGGGAAATTAATAAATTGGCGTCTATAGAATCAAAGGGGGAAAATGAGAAGAGAGGGAGACGACAGAGGGTTCGAAGGGTAAAGGAAGGGTTTCAATGTCTCTCTTTGGACACTTCGACGGTATGGCAAGACTAGTTCGGCGATGATAACGATCAACGGTACGTACTCATCTTATCTCATCTCTTCTCCCTCAAACATCTACATACCTAAACGATTGTCAAGCATAAGTTTATAATCACTCCCTTTGATGAGGCTAAAGCCGCGAATGGCAAGAACGATCTCGCGGTGGAGATGGTCGGCGTAGATGAGGTAGGAAGGGGCGTGGCCATGGGTTTGTTGGGGTTGAGGCAGTTGAGGGGAATTAGGGGTGCCTCTCTCTCTCTCTCTCTCTCTCTCTCTCTCTCTCTATACATATATGTATGTATATATATGACTGTTTTCAGATTCTGATGATTCTTACCTCTGCTACCATTACTTTGTTCACAATTTAACTACAATTTCTCAATTCAATCTTCACCTGTTTTAGGGCTATTTGGATTCATTTTTATATCTTAATCTGTATATGCATATGTGAAATTACTATTTCAAACAATTGTGCATTTTTATTGATAAAGTTTGCCCCTTTTTTCAAATCTTGAATAGTTTTCTTGTGTTATGAGCTAATTTCCATCTACTCTACTAGTTTTTAGCATTCCTTTTTTAAGTATTCGGATATGGGTCAAGCAGATGGTATAGGCTTTTCTAAATTTTAATTTTATTTTATAGCTGCTGATATATATTGTGCACTTGGGTCATTGTAATTCAGACATTTTGTCTGTTCCAAGCTTGTGTTTATTCTTTGGTGGGATGAAGGAGTTGGAAATCTAATTAGAGGGAAAGGAAATGAGGAGAGGGAGGGGATTTAATGGATCATCTAGATGGATAAGCTTATGGCTGTAGATAGTGGAAGTAAACAGATACAATTGAGAAATAGAAAGGTTAAGGGGAGTGCTGATGAACATAGAAATGGAGGATGATAAGGGTACAAAAGGCCAAATAAAACAAGAGTCTTGGTAGGGATCTCTAAAACAAGAGTCTAGCTAGGGTTGTGCCATAGGTGTTTGATTCTGCACATATCAACATCTGATATGTAACAGTCCACCTCATTAGGGATAAATTTAGGGGTCTCAAGCTTTTTCATAATACAATATTGGAAAAGGCCATGAGGAAACAAGCAACTAGAGACACAAAGATGCTCTCATATAGGAGAGAGTTGTCTTATGTATCGATGTATAATACTGACATAATTCCCACCTCCCACACGGAAAATAAAAATTTGTTTTTACTTTCAGGTCAAGGTCAATTCTTCAGGTCATAACTTGTGTTGGCTTCATACTAAACTTGCTTCATTATCCTTTCCAGTTCTGATTGAACATGTCGTAGACACCCCATTTTTGACCGTCCTCAAGACTTGGACGTCATCGTTTGAACACTCGATGATCATCCATGTTTGTGTTCGTTTTGAGTTCTCGGAAGTCTCGGTTGCGTGCCTTGCCTTAAGATCTCTCAACTTGTTTGTTTAGTGCTTGGTTGTGGACCAAACACTTGTGTTTTTGGCTTCTGAGGGTAGGAAGTGGCCTGTTAGCCTTCTCTTCAACCCACCAGCCATGGCCTGAAGCCACCGGCCTTGTTTTCTTGCCACCGGCCAAATGTATTGGTCGATTGGCACTGTATTTGGTCGGCCGGCCATTTTCTTGGTCGATCGGCCACTTTTTCTGGCCGAGGCATTTTCTTTGCCTTTTTCAGGCATAGTGCATGCCAGCTATGCCAGCTGGTGAGCACAAACTCTGCCCTCCATACACGTGTATGGAAGGATTTCATCCTTACACTTAGCTTCCCTTGGAAGCTTGGAATTGGATTTCCTATAAGAGGAGGGCCTCCCCTCCCTTTCCAGAGGTTGAACAATCTGAGATATTAGAGATATATCACTCTCTCTCTCTATATTTGTGTGTAATAGTGTTCTAAAGGGTGTTTTTATTCATATTTTTGCACTAAGGCACCTAGTGTTACACTTTCCTTTAGTTACTGAGGTGCTAAGGTGTTGATTTCAGAGTTTTTGAGTTGGTTTTGATCAGAAGGAGGTGCTGGAGTTGGTGTTCTTGAAGTGTTCTTCAAGGGTGAGAAACTACTCTTTTATTCCCCATTTTTGCTTAAGCTTTTAGCAATACTTGCATACTGTTTTAAGCTTAATGTCCAACTGAAAAAAGTTCTGTATTTTCATGCTTGAGATGTTTGTTTAAGTTTACTTTTGAGTCGGGGGTTGTCTACCCCCTCTTAGGCCTTGTTTGGCCTTATTTTGTGACCTTCTTCTTGAGCTTTGAATCCCTTTTGTTTTGACCTTCTCACCACTGAAATCCAAAGGATTTTCAGTGGTGGAGAAGTGGTTTTGTGGTCTTGTATAGGGGAGGGACACCCCCATCTCCTTATGTCTCATATGCTTATGTTAATGGCTCATAATGTAAGCAAGTTTACTTAGCATGTCTTGGTTCTATTTCAGCACTTTTTAGTGACTTTTAGGACCTGCCTTAACTCTATTCCATGTTGGTTTGATTGCATCTTGCACGCTTCACAAACTTGTAAAGTAATCTTGCATGTTTGCATAACATGCATCTTGTGTTTGGACTAATATTCTTGCATGTTTTGGCTCGACTCCAAGGAGCTTTCCCTCATGTTTTACCATGATTAAACTCTATTTGGGGTTGTTTGGACCATGCATGCACTGTTTTGTATAGCCATGGTTCAACTTGGCTTGTTAGCTTTGAGCATCTAAGCCATTAGCATGCATTGCTCATACCATTCTCATGATTTGGCATCTTTTGAAATCATATTTCAGTCCATGTAGTGTAGCCATACACTCATGTTTGCCATCATTTCAATGCTTTGAAGAGTTGTTGTTTTGTGCCTTAAGATTAGGTCATTGTGTATGTCTCCATGATTGGGTCTTTGGGATGCCATCTCATTGGGTTTTGGGGCTTATTTTGACATATTATAACTCTATTTTTTGTTGCATAATTCATGCCATGTTCGGTTGTGATAGGTGTAGTGTAATGCATCCTTTGTAGCCTTGCATGCCCTTTGTTTTGTGCCTATCTTTTAGCATGTTTTGGCCTTGTTCCATACATGTTCTAGCTTTGTTTTGGCCTGCCCTAGGACTATCTTAGGTCACTTTGGCCATTTGGGGCTTGGTTGATATGGCCATGGCTTGAGCCCCTTGGCTAGTCTCAAGTTTTGGGCTCCTTTGTATGCTTTACTTGCATGGCTTGGTTGATTTGGCATCATCTCTTACACATTTTCAGAGCTTATCATGGCCATATTTATCTTTGGCCCTTTGGGGCTTGGTTGATATGGCCATATTTGTCTCTTTTAAATGAGCTTAAGAGTCGCCCCTTTTTATGCCTAAGTATTGGACCTTTACATGTGCATATTTGGGTGCGTTTTGTCCATCATTCCTTGGCACTTTGGCTACTGTTTTTGGTACGGCTGAGGTCTATCCATCTTTAGTGTAAGTCCTTGAATCATGCATTTGTGTATTGTTATATGCTTATCGCATTGCAAGTTGTTGCATCCTTATGGTTGCTATCATTGTTGCATGCCTATCACTTTGTGTATTTCCATATCTAGGTCGCATTGTAGTATTGCATACTTGTTGCATTGCCATGTTGTTTGCATGTTAGGTTGCATCAAATCACATTTGGCATGCTCATGTTACATTGTCTTACACTCCCATATTGCATTGTACTTGGTTGCATGTATTGCATTTTATTTGGTTTGTGGTGTCAAACCAAACATGAGGAATGAGGGACGTTCGTAATTGAAGTGACGAAACGTACCTCAATCCTCGGTCGCTGACGCTCTTTATCAAGCATGATAGAGTTCTAGACATTCATGTGTTTTGTTGCATTCACTCCACATTGATTTGCACACTTGGCACCTTTGGCCATCATGCATTGAAATGCGTGATTGGTGGTCCGAGGGTCGAGAGCCATACTCCCTTGAGTTCATAGTATGATAGGGAGGGTGGTCGTGCACACATTGTCTTGTAAACGCCCTACCATGCATTGTCTGTCCTCTGCTGCAGCAAAAACAGCATTCTACAGGAAGGGATGGCCGGTCGGCCATCTTCAGTGCCGGCCGGCTAACTTAATCTGGCCAGAGCTCCACTTTTGGTCAATGACCATTTTTCCATGGCCGGTGACTTCATCTCTTGGCCGGTGACCTCCCACAGTGCTCAGGGAGTGTTTCAGAAGCATCCTAAGGATTTTCACAATTTTCAAAGATGCAAAACAGTGCAAGCAGAGGCAACATGCGACATGGCAACGGGTTTCCGAGCGAGGCAATCGAGCATGCATCATTCAATCATTTCGAGACGGAGTTGCGGTGGCCTCTTTAGTTTCATACTTAGATTGTTTTGTAATTAATTTGTTGATTAATTAAGAGTTTGTAATAATTAATTGGCTAGGATAGTTGATTTATTATTCAGTTTGTATTATTTATTCAGACCCTCCGTCGAGAGGGCGAATTTGTAATAAGTGTGCGTGCATGTGTGAATGTCTTCCAACCCCAGGTCTTTCTCCTTTTTACTTACCTGCTTTTGATGGTTAGTTTTAAGTCATGTTTCAATTAGCATGCTTATGTTGGCATGTTTGCATACATTCATTCGTATTGCACGCACCGGGCTCGGCGCATCATACTAATTTCATAGTATTTCAATTCCAACTTGAATACGTGTATCTAGTTGTCGCATTTCACATGCCATTCTTAGATTAGCCGAGCCTATTCTAGTTGCATTTTGCATGTGTTGCATTAGCCATCTTAATATGAACTAGGATCATAAATGATTTCTAACTAGCTATTGTTTTGGCTCGGAGTACTAGGTAAGTGTTTACGCTTTAGTATACTGCATGTGTGTTAATGTTGCCATAAAAGCATACTTGCCATAAGGCTAACTACTTATATGATATAACTGCCTGAATGCCTGTGAGCAGAGGTTAGATTACTTGAATTGGAACAATTCATTAAAATGTGAGTTTTAAGCCCACCTGATTGTGGCAAAATCATGTTTCTAAGCCCACTTGAGGGTGGCAAATCCACGTCTTAGCCTACTTGCGAGTAGCACCTTCAAACCGCTTTAAAAAAAAAAACATGAGATGTTTTGTTCTAACTTAGGCGATCCAGTCTATACTTGTATGTTGTGCGCATCACATAGTAATTCTAGGCTAATACACCGGAATAAGAACACATGTGTTTTTTCAAAACAAAATATCATGTTTTAGTACAGGCCGATCTTTGATCGGGCGAGCGGGGGTGCTCATAGATGACCTTCCCCAATCGTACCCAAGTTCCCAAGCCGAGACAACTTTGGTGATGACGGACACCTGGCCTTAGGCAACGAGTCAAGGTTTCCTAAATTTTCCCAAAATAAATATTTAGGTGGCGACTCTGTATTTGGCAAAGCAGTCCATGTTTGGCATTTCTTTCTTAAAAATTAGTTTTTCAAAATGATTTGCCGGATTTGGACTCTTTGGTGATTTATCAATCTCACATCGCACATTGTGAGATCAGATTAAGAACCGTGACAAATGAGTCCGAACTGTAGTAGCATGAGGCCCTCGGGGCGCGTCTACACATGTGCCAGTGGATTGCATCAGTTTTTATATATGGCTCTTGTTAAGATGGCTTAAAAAGATTATACATTCTTTATTATATGTTCTTTCAGGCAAAATGTACAATCTATATAAGCTTCTTAACATGTGCCTTAAGGGCACACATTGAACAAATCCTTTTTGTATTTGCAATTCTTGACTTACCTAAGCACTTTTAGTAAATTCTATATCCATTGATTATCACTTGTTTGTGCTCTTCATCCACATGATATACTCTCTCATAAACAGGAACATGTTCAAAATAAATTTCTGTGAGCATGAATTGTTTTGCCTTTATGACTTAGTGGTATGTTTAATACTAACTGTGTTTATAAATAGGGGTTCTCATGAGCAGCAAGCTCAGCCAAGTCCACAGGAGATTCCTACAAATTCATGGTATCTCCATTTGTAGTTAGCTCTCCAAGTTCTTCCTGCCCAACAACTCCTAGTAGCACCTCTTCTAGTAGCTTCAGTGTACAAAGGCCTGCAGATCGGCCAGAGTCACAATCTCATGTTTCACCTGCAGAGGCTGCTGGCATTATTGTTCTGTTAAAGGATAAGAGGTAAAGCTCATGGATCCCTAATCCATTATTATTACATTGCTAATTATTATTTTGTAATCATGATATGGATCATGTATCATTGTTATGATATATCATATTGTGTATCATTTAGATGCATTAACAAATTGGGTTCTTCTTGCCTAATTGAATAATATTCACCTCTTTCCTGAATAATCAATGGGGTTTTACCTTACTAATGAACATGCTCATGTAACATATTATGCTACGCTGCAGTATGTCAAGCGCTTTAGCTGCTACAAGAATCCAGATTCTGTTAGACAAGCTCGAGAGTATCATTTAATTATATGAAAATATTGCAACTTTATTTCTATTTTCTGAACTGTAACAGACATGTAGATGAGCACCTCCCTTTTTTTGCTTTTCCTTTTCTTTATAGTATATTAGTTTGCTCAAAGATTGGATTGGACTGCTACAATTAATATTGTTGGTATAAAGAGACAGAAGCTTAACCATTCTTCTCCATCCTGAATCTTGTAAAAACCCTTTTCCTATCATAATCGTATGTCCTTTATAATTTATGCCTGGAACTTTAGCAAGAATGCATTATGCGTGTAAAAGCCTAATCCAGCAAAACAAGGGGAGAAAACATGGGTGAGGGGGACTGAACCTGAATAGTTCAATTTATGTATATAATTGACGCACTCACCTATTCATGACTGGTAGTTTTATGAATGAGTCTTTCTTCGAAGTGAAAGTTGATGCCAACATATACATAGCCTTGTATCCTTGTGGATTATAAGATGTGCCAAGGGGTAGCACTAGGTGTATGAGTATGAGGTCAGCTGACCCCATCAAATTGGAAAAAACAAAACTAAAACTAACTTTATTTGTAATGTATTTGTGAGCTTTGAGTGGGTTTTTCATGTGATCCCATTGATCTGAATGAAAACTTACATAAAAATAGAATCTTAGAGTCATCCTAGTAGACAAAAAAAAAAAAAAAATACAAATTAGGATTTAATTTTTTTAAAATTGAGCAAAATTGAATTGGGTTGAAATTAAACATTTTTTAATGAATAATTTCATTTGGTCTGATGTAATTCAACTTATGGGTAAATAAAACTAAATTGACCCCATTGGACAAAATTCCTAGAGATACCATTGGGTGTGCCATGAATTTCGAGTTGTAAGATATGTGAAAAATTGATGGGGAGATCATTTTATGTAGACTTTTTAGGCACTGCAGTGGATTGAGAGTTTTCCAAAGTGGTGCTTCTAAGAAGAAACATAACGTGAGCTTGACATCCACATCCCATATTTTATTAATATGGAATTTTTGGTTGCGTAATAGATCCAGATTCAATGGAAATCATGGTTCACGGGGGAGATCCCTCTCCTGATTTCAATTATTCTTCTTGTTGAAGATCTCCTACATATGATTGTAGTCTCATGAGCAGGATTACTATAGCACTAACCAGATATGATATATCAAGTTTTTAAAGGACTTTCATGTAATAATGATACTTTATAATGTTGGTAATTTTCTCAACTCCTAATTCTTGTACAGAGACAGATGATATTTTAACATATTGTGACAGTCAGAATTTGCACGGTGGAGATGTCTATTGTTGAAAATTGGCATTGATTTTTGTACTTTATTGGAAGGTATGTGAAATATGGAATTCTGAAGTACAATTTCCATCTCTACATGAAAAATATATTTCCATTCTGTATAATTTGCATATGTCATTTATGTATAGTATCTGTTTTCATTATTGAGTTATCTGTGCATTATTCTATTAGCTGATAAACAAAGCCTTGGAGTTAGGTCATTGGTAGTATAACATGTGGAAGTTGTTATCCAGAAACTCTAATCCCATAGAGAGAGAGAGAGAGAGAAAGAGCCAAACTTTGATTTGAAGTTTGCAATTTACTCAAGCACTCACCGGCATTACTGGTAGTTTTGTGATTGAAGTCTTTAACTTTGATTTAAATTTTAGAATTTTCTGATGCACTCAATGGCCATGACTGGTAGTTTTGTGATTGAATTATTTCTCCAAGCTGGATGTTAATGCCAACTTATATGTATTCCTTGTGGATTATAAGATCCATGGGAAGGGGCTTATTCATTGGTAGACATTGGTACTTTTCTGTGTTAAGGGAATTCCCATGGTAGTGCTAAAGTCCTCCTTTTGTTAGATCAACACTCTCTTCCTTCTTCCTCCAGCCTGCATTGCCTCCTCTCTAGTAACAATTCTAAGACCTATCGTGTGTAACAAATATACTTGAATGCGGACCGTAAAATTTTCTGTTTTGGTCTTATTTGAACTGTTGGTTGGTCTTCCATATTTATGCCTGTTTCAATTTAAAATCTCGGTACAATTAAAGTTTCTTTTAGCATCTATCTTGATTATATTTTTCCATTTATGTGGCTTTCATCCAATAGTGGTACTATTGCAAGTTGCAAGGGAATCAAAAAAAATGTACTAAATTCAAGCAACATACACTATATTGCAACCTGTTAGGGCTAGCTTGAATAGTAAATCCTTAGGTAAACAAGAAGGAGGGCCTAGATTTGAGTCTCTACTTTGCCTGATATGTGAGACTAGCGGGTGGCCACACCACACATATCTGGGGTTTTACTCCGGGGCTCACAAAAGGTGCGATGAGGGGTGCCTGGTTATAAAAAAAAGAAGAAAGTGAACTACATTGCAAACTTGCCTTTCAATTGTTACTCATATTGAAGATTAAGTTGAGCATTCATGTAAGTTCTACCTCATTCTTCTGATTTACATTCTATGTAGTTGTACAATTTAAATTATTGCTTACCAAAAGATGAACTTTAGTTCTCCATCCTGAACATTAGTTCCCCTTGTTTTGTTGGATTAGGGTTTTAGTTCTCCATCCTGAACTTTAGTTCTTCCCTCTAGGGGGTCGGAGAAAAAAAATAGGCCATCGGGGGTCAAAATCTTGTAAAAGCCATGAGAAGGCCCGGGGAACACCTCAAACACCTCAGAAGGGACCAAAGTAAGTTGTGAAAACTTACGGAACTAGAACGGGACTCCCGGTTTGAAAACTAAGTCCAAAAATGTACTTTTTCACACTTAAGTTTCAAAAATAGGCCATCGGAGGCCAAAATCGTGCAACAGCCACGAGACGGCCTGGGAAACACCTCAAACACATCAGGCGGGACCAACATAAGTTGTGAAAACTTACGAAACTAACACGGGACTCCCGGTTTGAAAACTAAGTCCAAAAATGTATTTTTTTCATACTTAAGCTCGAAAATAGGCCTTCGGGGGCCAAACTCATGCAACAACCATGAGACGGTCTGGGAAACACCTCAAACACCTCGGGAGGGACCAATGTGAGTTGTGAAAACTTACGGAACTAGCACAGGACTCCCGATTTGAAAACTAAGTTCAAAAATGCACTTTTTCACACTTAAGCTTGAAAAACAGGTCATTGGATGCCAAAATCGTTTAACAGCCATAAGACAACCTGGGTAACACCTCAAACACCTCGGGAGGGACCAATGTGAGTTATGGAAACTTACGGAACTAGCACGGGCCTTCCGGTTTGAAAACTAAGTCAAAAAATGCACTGTTTCACACTTAAGCTTGAAAATAGGCTATCGAAGGCCAAAATCGTGCAACAGCCACGAGACGGCCCGGGTAACACCTCAAACACCTCGGGAGGGACCAGTGTGATTTGTGGAAACTTATGAAACTAGCACGAGACTCCCGGTTTGAAACTAAGTCAAAAAATGCACTTTTTCACACTTAAGCTTGAAAAGTAGGCCATCGGAGGTCAAAATCGTGCAACAACCACGAGACGGCTCGGGGAACACGTCAAACACCTCGGGAGGGATCAATGTGAGTTGTGGAAACTTACAGAACTAGCACGGGACTCCCGGTTTGAAAACTAAGTCGAAAAATACACTTTTTCGCACTTAAGTTTCAAAATAGGCCATCGGAGGCCAAAATCGTGCAACAGCCACGAGACGGCCCGGGGAACGCCTCAAACACCTCGGAAGGGACCAATGTGAGTTGTGGAAACTTACAAAACTAGCACGGGACTCCGGTTCGAAAACTAAGACAAAAATGCACTTTTTTACACTTAAGCTTGAAAATAGGCCATCAGAGGCCAAAATCGTGCAACAGCCACGAGACAGCCCGAGGAACACCTCAAACACCTCGGGAGGGACCAATGTGAGTTGTGAAAACTTACGGAACTAGCACGGGACTCTCGGTTTGAAAACTAATTCAAAAAATGCACGTTAAATTGTATATTTTTTGGATAAGATAATAATTGTCTAACTTGCATTTTTTTTTTTTGTTTCATTTTTTTGTAGATTTGAGATTTGATATGGACATGTTTGGTAATTTGGAGGGCAGATGGTAGCTCATTTTGTGTTTTTGTTCATATTACCTTACATGTATTTTGGTTGTGTTGTAAATTTTATATTTTTGTTGGTATTACAGGGCATGTTTGGTAATCCGCCCTTGATATTTTATTTTTGTTGATATTAGTAGACATGTTTTTTGTTGGATATTAGAAGATGTGTTTGGTAATCCGCATGCGGTTGATATTATATTTTTGTGGATATTAGTAGACGTTTTTTGTAGATATTAGGAGACATGTTTATAATCCGCATGCAGTTCATATTGTATTTTTGTGGATAGCGCTGAAATTCGATTATGATGTTTATGAAAATGAACAAATTTTTGTATTCATTTGTAATAGATATTTTATTGAACAGGTTATTAAAATGCGCAGGGAATTGTTACCGAAAAGAAAAAAATTCGAAAGAAAGTAGTACCCCCATTTTCAAATTTTTTAATTTTTATTATTGACGAAATAAAAAACGTCGCTATTAGTTTTCAAAAAACATGACGAATAATTTTGTCACTAATGATATAGTATGAAACAAATAATTTCGCCACATTTGCTAAATATTTTGTCTCTAAATTGAAATATTTGGTGACAAAATGTTTTTTGTCATTGAATAATTTTCTTTTTTGCTCATTTTAGTGACAAATTTTTTTGTCACCTTAATCCATATCATTGGTGAGGATAACTTTCGTCACTAAAATATGTTTGGTGACAAAATATTTTGTCGCCAAAAACAATTAAAATAAAATATTATTTTGGTGACGAAATTGATGTTTTAGAAGACGAAAAATTCGACATTTGGAGACGAAACATTTCATCGCCAAAAACAATTAAAATAAAATATTATTTTGGTGACGAAATTGATGTTTTAGAGGACGAAAAATTCGACATTTGGAGACGAAACATTTCATCGCCAAAAATGAAAAATAGGCGACAAAACTGTTTTTCGTCACCAGGTACTTTCAATGACGACGTATAGGCCACGAACGTGGTGACAATTTTTGTTTGTCGCAGATCACTTTAGTGACGAAAATTTGATGTTTGGAGACAAAATCAGTCTGTCACCAAAGGCCTTTTTTGTTGTAGTGTAAAGTCGGCCAGGTTCTGCCTATTAGCAGAAAGCCATTTGTATAGAAGATCCTTCACTGGACCTCTACTCCGATGTGTTCATCCCTCTCAGGTAAAGACTTTTTATATGAAATCCATGAAGGAGTTTATGGAAGCCATGTAGGGGGCAGGTCACTTGCCCATAGAGCCATCTCCTAGGGATACTGGTGGCCATACATGTAAAAAGATGCTGAAGCCTATGTCAAGAAGTATGAGAAGTGTTAAAGGATTGCTCCTTTGATACATCAGCCAACAGCAGATCTGAACCTAGTGTCCAATCCTTGGCCGTTTGCCCAGTGGGGCGTGGACCTGGTGGGACCATTGCCCAAGGCAACTGGACAGAGAAAGTTCTTGCTAGTAGCCACAAACTACTTTAGAAAGTGGGTAGAGGTTGAACCTCTTGCAAAGATTCGAGATATTGATATGAAGAGCTTCATCTGGAAGAGCATAATAACCAGGTTCAGGATCCCAAGGGCTATTATAGCATACAATGACACTCAGTTTGACAATAAGCTGATTAAGAGCTTTTGTGCAAAATGCAAGATTAAAAACTATTATTTCACTCCTAATTTTTGCTAGAGTAATGGTCAGGCAGAAGCATCCAACAAGACCATCTTGGATGGGATCAAGAGGAGGCTGGAAGTAGCCAAGGGCAAGTGGGTGGAGGAATTATCCAATGTGCTGTGGACATGTCGGACTATGCCGAGAAGATCAACTAGGGAGTCCGTTTTTGCCATGGCATATAGCACTAAAGCAGTCATCCCATTAGAGGTTGGCATCCCTGGAATTAGAACTCAGGAAGTGGAGAATAGGACTAACAAGACATTCTTGGCCTGAGATCTGGACCTATTAGAAGAAAGAATGGAGAGAGCAATAATTCGACTGGGGGCATATCAACAGTAGTTTGCTAGGGCTTACAACAAGAAGGTCAACCCAAGGGAGTTTAAGGTTGGGGACCTCATCCTTAGAAAAGTTGTCGGCAATAAGAAGGATCCCAATGAGGGCAAGCTTAGCCCAAACTAGGAAGGGCCTTACAGAAATCATCTCGGTTGCCGGCAATGAAGCATATCGGCTAGAAGACGGTGATGGCAAGGAGTTGCCAAGACCTTGGAACACTTGCAATTTAAAGTTTTTCTATCATTAGTTTTTTTTTTTTTTTTTTTTTTTTTTTTGTAGATATTTATGTGATTAGCCGAAGTTTTAATAAAACAATAGCTTGATTTTGTTTTCATATATTATTGTTGACACCTGTACGATAGGACTGAAACAGTCTTATGATGATGTTCTCATGGTGAACATAACGAATAACTTAGACTTGCCATATGGTAGAATTGAACTAAGTTTGTGATGTTTTCGAATGAAACACGACGAATAACTTAGACTTGCCATATGGTAGAGTTGAACTAAGTTTAATCTAGTCGGATTAACAGAGACACCGAAGTAGAAAACCTCGGCAACAATTTGTTTGAATTAGAATTCGGCAACAATTGGAGATGCATGCTTAATGTGAACATAAGCGGTACTTAAGTTCACATTATGGGGCAGGAAGTGAGAATGAGCTTAACACTTGTGAAATTTTCTGAAATTTTAAGCTGAAGTTATGCATAACACTTGAGAAATTTTATGATATTTTTTATAGATGGAACTATCTGAGATGAGTTAATCCGAGATAGGAGTACTGCTTTATACCCGAGGTATTTGTTACCCAAGGTCACCAACTAGGTTGTCAAACCTAGAAGGGTTGGAAGGGTGAAGGCTTGATAAAAGACAACAAGCACAAGTAAGGAAACAATACTTGTTGAATATTATTCAAAGAATTTTTGTAAAGTGCTCGTTGGTCGAGATCACAATAAAGTATGAACTCCGAGGTAAGTTGGTCCGAAGTGATTAACCAAGGTTGGATCCAAGGTAACACTTGTCTGAGGAGATCACACAAGAAAGTTGTAGAAGTATAAAAATATTCTAAGTATGGAAGCATACACGACAGTGAAGACAGATAAAACTTAAAGAAACAAGCACTCAACACTTAGGAAGAAAAAGTGAAACATCCATTCAAAAGAAAAAGCTTGTTTAAATACAGAAGCAAAAGGCACATCGGCCTGGCACAAGAGGCAGCTTGTTCAGTTAGAAACGAAGGCACTTCGGCCCAACAAAAGCAAAAAGATTACAGTAAACAAAATTAGAAAAAGTAAAGGAAAAGAATTCTGAGTGTTACGATCTTGGACAGACTGTCCTGCTTTGGCGGTTGGCGATGTTTTAGCCTTGGCAGATAGTTGGGAAGTTTTCTTAACAGTCTTCTCAGCCTGAATCTTGGCGTCTATCTTGAGAAGTGTCTCGTCAAGGCTCTTCTCGGCAGTCTGGACCTCGGCTTGAGAAGTTGTCTTCTTGGGAGAGGCACTCTTGAAGACCTCATCCTCCTCATCTTGAGTCAAGTCTAAGACTTGATCATTTAAAGTGAGGGAATTGGCCCCAACAACAACCTCCTTCTCTTCATTAGCATCCTCGGCCTCGGTTTCCTCTTCTTTGGCTTCGTCTTCAGAGTCCTTTGAAGAGGGAGGGAAGGGCATACTAAGCTAGTTAATATCTCAGAAAAAAGAGTCCATTGGGACAGACAACTTGTTGAGCACCGCCGTCCAGTTGAGTTAATAACCTCGGTTCCAAGCTAGATTGACTTACTCTTTGTACTGATCGCAAAAAGCGACTTGGCCTTTTTCAAAAGCCTTTTCATCGGCCGCCTTAACCTCGGCCTCCTTTAATTCAATGGCCTTCTTAAGCTTGGCCTCAAAATCCGCTGCCTTGGCCTTGACAGCCTCAACATTAGCCTTGGCGGCTTCGGTAGTAGCCTCAGCAGCTTCGACTTTAGCCTCGGCTTGGTCTTGAGCAGCCTTGGTAGCTTTGGCCTTATCAATCAGATGACAGTTGCTAGCCTCAACTTAGTTAAGAGAAGAGAGGAGGTTGGCTGCTTCTTGAGTTTTCTTCACCAACTCTTTCATCATCATCTTGGTCTTGACCGCATATGAATGGGCATGCTGGATGGCCTGCAAGGAATGAAACAGATTAGTAAAATTTGGCTAAGTGTTAGAAAACTTTAAAATATGAAGTAGGAAACTTACCAAGACGAAATGTTGCATCATAAGGTTGAAGTTCTCGTACTCGTGGAGATTGGCCATATGGTTCATGTCAACTAGAAGGAGCATGGTCGTTGACAAAGCGAAGCCGACCTCTATGTTCTCAATTGCACTGTCGTCGGCTGTCAAAGGCCGGTCTCCAAACATGACCTCGGGTGCCTAAGTTTGATTGCGGGGGAAACTGCTGCTACCCTCTAGGCGATCGGACCTCGGCTTCTTCAGAGGTGGGGCGTCGAATGTTGCGGCCTCAACTGGCCTCTTCTCGGCAGCAGTGGCAGTTTTCTCGATCTCGTCTAGCTTCGAGATTGGCACTGTGTCCTTAGAATCAACTTGGATGGCAAAGGCTTTTGCCTTAGCCCTCATCACCCTTTTTTGCTTTGGCTTGGTTTAGGATGGGGAAGAGTAGGATTAAACAGTTACAACTCCAGGGATGATAGCAAGAAGGTCCTTAACAATGGCTGGTTTGCGGCCTATCTCGTCGGTTGTTACAGCGACAGTAACCTTGGTGTCGAAACAGATTGCTAGCAGGGCCATATGTGGGTTCACTGGGTCATAGGCCGATGCCTCTGAATCTCAGCGTCGGTGGCTCCAAGTCATACCGACCAGTGCGTTTGGAGGAGCTTGGCTTCGGCATCGGCGTTGGCATCGACATCGACGCTAAGATGGTGGAATTAGTTGAACTAGAGCAGAAGTGGAGGGCTGGTCCACTGGGTCAGATGAGGAGGCTTGATCTGGTCTCGGCGAAGAAGTCACTGGTTGAGTAGCCACCGATGTCTTGCTTCTAGGAGTGTCGGGCAAAGGACTCTGGCATGCTGGTATGTAATTAAGCAGCAGTGGGGCTTTACGCCTCTCAATTGGCAAACCCAGTAGTCTTTTTAGGTCTTTGCTGGAGAAGAAAGTTTGGCAGAAATCTTTTGATAGCTGAGGAAGAACTGCAAAAGGAAAGGACGCAAACATTAATACAGATATATAAATTGACATGTCTTGACAGAGATGGAGTTATGAAATGACTCAGTTCTTACCCGCATCCTCTCTAAACACTGCTCGGCGTAGATGAAAGAGATGAAAATCATCATCAGGCGCAAATTCTCAGTTGCCCAAGATGATTGAGTAGTCATCTCTAGCACCCTTGTTGGAGTCTGGGAGGTTAGCTATAAGTTTGAAGGTGATGGAGTTGGACTTGAGGTAGTACGTGTAGCCTTTGTCAGACTTAAGGCCACACATGGTATAACAGAATTGGATGTCGACAAGTGTGATCCTAGTTTTTTCTCGGCATGCTAGTTTGATTACACCGTTGATGACCCTACATGAGGTAATGGCTAGTTGCATGGGATTGAGTTTGTAGTAGTGGAGGACTTCTCGGAAAAGAGTGTCTAAAGGGAATCGAATTCCACACTCAATGAAGGCAACTGCGGGGAAGGGTATGGAGTCTCCATCAGGCATGATAGTCCTTTTCCCCAGCCAACCTGATTTGAACGTCAATTGGAATAGAGAACTCTTGCCTGAAGTATTTTAGTTTGGTTGAAGTGTCTACTCTGCACCTAAACATACCCATTATCTCGGCTAAAGTGGGTTCGATAGTAAATTTTTGGTAACAGGCTTGGTAAGGTTCAGAGACTTCAGCTAAACCCTAGAAAGCACTAAGGTGAGGATTTTTGAAGATCTAAGGGGACATTTGTCTTAGTTTTCCTAAAGGATATGGGTTCTAAAGCAAATTCTAAACCTAAAACTACAGAAACAAAAGTGCAAGGACAAGAATTTGGAAAATAGGCCAGGAAAATAGAAAGGAACATGATTCAGAATCAAGAAATCAACATTCAAGAAACGTGGAAAATTACAAATTCATAAACATTGAGTGGATGTGTGCCAATGTACGAAAATCACAAGCAAAACAAATTGACATTCTAGAAACACAATGATAAAACCTCGAAGCACAAAATAGATTCAAGAACAAAGGTTGATTTGCAATATGGAAAATGGCAATCAAAATTAGGGAGTGAATGAAGAAAAACAGAGTATAGCTACGAATACAGATTCAATGGCAACAGATACAATATAGAAATGTGGCAGATTCGAAAAAAAAAAACATATTAAGAGAAAGTGGAAGACTAAAATTAAAGAGAGAAATTGTGAACTTACTGAAATGGGGCCAAGAATGAGGATGTCAGAGTGAGGTGTGCCGAAGTCAGAAATATGGCAGATTTTGGCTTAACTTCAGCAAGCTTTTGGTCATGTTTTAGCATGCTTAAGGTCTGATTTGTGTTGTTTTGGTCATGCATGCATTTCTTTGTATAGCCATGGTTCATTCTAGCTCATTAGCCTTGAGTTTCCAAGCCACTAGCATGCATTGCTTAGGCCATTTTCATGATTAGACATCATTTCATATGTGATTTCAGTGCACGTAGTGTGGTCATACACTCGCATCTGTCACTCTTTCAATGCTTTGGAAAGTTTGTGCTTTATGCCTTAAACATGAGACATTGTGTATGCCTTCATGCCTAAGTTTGCAAGCTATCATTTCAGTGTGTTTTTGGGGTTATTTTGCCATGATATAACTCTGATTTTTGTTGGTGAAGCCATCTCATGCTTGGTCTTGGTAGGTGTAGTGTAATCCTCCATTTTGGCATTACATACTCCATGCTTCATGCCCTTCATGCTAGCATGTTTTAGCTTTGATCCATGCATGTTTTAGCATCATTTTGGCATGTTCTAGGACTGTTTTGGGTTGTCTTGGCCATATGCTTCGTGTTTTGTATAGTTATAGTGCAAGTGTCTATGCTAGCTTCAAGCTTTGAGCCCTCTTGCATGCCATACTTGTATTGTTTGAGTGATTTGGCATCATTCCTTACATGATTTTAGAGCTTATAGTGTTGTCACATGTCCATGTTTTTCACTCTTTGATTGCTCTTAAGAGTTGCATCTTTATGCCTTAATTCTTGAGCCAATTGGCATGCATGCTTGTCTAGCCTTTTCATGTGTTTTCATGCCATCATTTTAACACTATTGGCCACTGTTTTGGACATGATTGAGGTCTGTCCATATCCGGTTTAAGTCCATCTTGCATGTTGTTTGCATTACATGTTGTTTGCATGCTTCTTGTTTGCATTGTTGCTTGCATACTTAGGTTGCATTCAATAGAGTTTGCATGCCATTAGTTTTGATAAATTGCTCATGTTGCATTGCATGTTGTTTGCATGCTTGTTGTTTGCATTGTTGTTCGCTTGCAAGCATTGCATTGTATTTGGCATACTTGTGTTGCATTGTGTTTGGATAGGGTGTTAGTCCAATCACAGGAAACGAAGGACATTTCATACTTGAAGTGATGAAACGTGCCTCATTTCTTAGTCGTCGACCCTCTTAATCATGCATGATAGAGGTTAAGGCATTTATGTGTTTTTGTGCATTCATTTCACATTGATTTGTGCAAATTGGCCTCTTTGGCCATCATGCATTAATATGCGTGATTGATGGCTCGAGAGTCGAGCACTACACTCTTTTGAGCTTTAAACATGATAAGGAGTGTGGTTGCACACACATTTTCTTGCAAATACACTGCCATGCCTCTGTTAGTGCTCTATTGTAGCAAAAAGAGAAGTTTGCAGGAAGAAGTGGCCGATCGGCTATCAAGACTGCCGATCGGCTATCAAAACTGGCCGATAGCCATAAAAATTGGCCGATGATAAATATACTTAGCCGATGGCCATTCCTCTTGGCCGACCACCTCTAAGATTGTTCCTAAGGTGGGTCAGAAGCACTATAGAGGTTAGCACAATTTTCAGAGATACAGAAGTGTGCAAACAGAGGCATCACGAGGCACGGTAATGGATTCCGGAGCGAAGTCGACCGAGCATGCATATGCCCCTCTCCTCGAGGTTGTTTTAACTACTTTGTGTAGTTAGTTAATTTGCTAATTATTTAGTTAATGTATTTGCTAATTGATTCCATCTTTGTAATATTATAATTAGCTTAGTATAGCTAGTTTTAATTTGGTTTGTACCTAATTAGCTTAGATTAGCTAGTTGATTCAAATTCAATTTGTGTTGTGTAATAATTAGTTTAATTAGCTTAGATTAGCTAGTTAGATTATTATTCGGACCCTCCGTCAAGAGGGCATAACTGTTGTAATAAGTGTGCGTGTGTGTGATGCATGTCTTCCAACCCTCATTTCTTTCTCCCTTTTATTTACCAGCTTTTAATGGTTAGTTTTAGGAAATATTTCAATTAGCATCCTTATGCTAGCATGGTTGCATTCATTCATCTATCTTGCATGCATCGGGCTCGGCGCATCATACAAACTGCATTGTATTTCAATTCCAATTTGAATACATGTATCAATTGTTGCATTTCACATGACATCTTAGAATAACCGAGCCTATCTTAGTTGCATTTTGCATGTGTTGTATTAGACATTGTTAACATAGCTAGGATCATGCATTGATTACTAACTAGCTTCTTTTTTGGCTCGGAGTACACTGTAAGTGTTTATGCTTTAGCATCCTTGCATACGCGTAAGTGTTGCCATGATAGCATGCCATGAGGCTAACTGCTTAAGTGATTAACTGTTTGAATGCCTGTGGGTGAAGGCTTGATCGCCTGGATTGGGACAACTTGATGATTGTGAGTTTTAAACCCACTTGAAGTGGCAAAATCATGTTTTCCTAAGCCCACTTGAGGGTGGCAAATCCGCGTCTTAGCTTACTTACGAGTAGCAACTTCAAACCATTTTTGAAAAACAAACATGAGTTGTTTTGTTCCAATCCGCGTGATTGAGTCTATACTTGTTTGTTGTGCGCATCATGTAGTAAAGGTTAGCTAATAACAGGAATAAGAACACATGTGTTTTCAAAAACAACATATCATGTTTAGTAAAGGCCGATCTTTTGATCGGGCGAGCGGGGGTGCTTATTGCATGACCTTCCTCTCTCGTACCCAAGTTCTCGAGCCGAGGTAACTTTGGTGATGATGGACACGTGGCCTTAGGCACGAGTCAGGGTTTCCTAAATTTTTCCAAAATAAAATATTTAAGTGGCGACTCTGTATCTGGCAAAATAGTCCATGTTTGGCACTTCTTTATTAAAAATTGATTTTCCAAAACAATTTGCCAGATTTGGACTCTTTGGTGATTTAGCAGTCTTGCATTGCACTTTGCGAGATTAGATTCAGAACCGTGACATGAGTCCGAACTGTAGTAGCTAAGAACTAACAATTCGCACCCCTCGCGCGCGGAGCGGAGTTCCCGGGCGGTCTATAGTTTCTAGTGACTCTGCTGGGGATTTAGAGAACTTGACTCGAACTCATGATATGTTGTTTTATTTACACTTATGTGTCTCTTTGCATTGCATTTGCATTGGTGCGCCTAGGACACCGTGTTTGCCGTCTGCTATTCCTGAACGGTTTGCCGAAGGCTTCGTGCCATAAGGTTGACCGGTTATGGGCTCTGCCACGATGGGAACAAAAACCTTGGTTGTTACCGAGGCACCCTTTTTGACCATTCGACCTAGCACATATCAGAATCTATAGTGACTATTCCAAACTAGGACAGGTTGCTTACCCGATTGTAGGTTATTTGAAACCGCTGCCTGCGTAGTGAAACCATAGCTCCTGACAAGATAGGACAGGAAAACCCTACCCCACCATAGGGGTGTTTTGGCTCTCACTTACTTGCTATGTGCTTTTAGAGTGTGTCTCTACACGAATGCATGTATCAGTTTGCAAGCCTAGGTATTAGGCCTACGGGCATCAGTATTTGGGGGATCATTTTTACTTGAGGGTATCAGATTTGGGGCAGTGATCTGGGAATAGTGATCAGTGGTTGAGAACAGTGTATTCAGCTTATAAATTCCAACTGTGTGTTGTCTTTATTTTAAGCCGTCATGCTGTTTGTTTTTCTGGTTGTTTGTTTCCTTATTATGCATTATTTATCTTTTTACAAGGTAGTTTAGCACAATTGCTTCCGACCAGGCAGATATTTCCCAAGCACTCTGGACCAGAGGTCGCAGACTTCATCGATCCAAGGATCTGATAAACAGACAACCAGTGTTCCACTCATTACCCTCGGTTGCTAGACGGATGTCAGTTAGGCGCAGTGCATCAATACAGCGGTTACCAGATCAGTGGTCCTTATCCCCCCCACCAGTGAATAGTCGGGCTGAGATTTCAGTTTCTACCGCAGAGACAGATATACTGGTTGTTCAGATAGATCAGTATATTATGGTAGGCATGGAAGAGATGATGCGTCAGCTCCAAGAAACTATGCAAGCCATGCAGCGGGATGCTGCCCGCCAAGCAGAGTTGGCCGCGCGCCAAGCCGAGGTTGTGGCCCAACAAATAGAGCTGATTGCCAAGCTCTAGCAATAGCAACAACCACAGCAAGCCGGAGCATCTACTTCGCACCCAGCTCTTCCCCCACCAAGAGTTCCAATACTCGGGGAGACTTCAAACGTCCAGGAAAATACGGACGTCCCAACGGAGCCGGCTCCGCCCCCAATCCTACCCCAGCTGTCCAAAGCGCCCACCAAGCTAGTGGATACACCATTTGAGTTCGAGGTGAATCCAACGGCACTAAAAGTGAGCAAGCTAGAAAAGCTTTTCAAGAAGGCTCAAGGCATGAAATCCATTCCGAACATAGAGATGGATATACCGATTTAGCCGTGACTCTGCCGGACCGGTTTAAAATGCCGCATATAGACCATTTTGATGGGTCTGGAGATCCTATGGTACATTTGCGGCTGTTCTCGGATATCCTAAGGCCGATGGGTCTCTCCAGATTGCAGAAGCATTCCCTTTTCGACCGGACCCTGTCGGGTGTTACGGCTATTTGGTATGCAAATCTGGAGGACTCTGTCAAGAGAAGCTGGGAGGAGATGGCTGAGGCCTTTATAGCTCAATACTCCTACAACACGCAGATCGAGGTCACAACTCGTGATCTCGAGACAACTAGACAGGAGCCAAAGGAAAGCTTCTCCGACTTCGTAACCCGTTGGAGGGCCAAAGCCTCGATGATGACCATCAGTCCGGTTGACAAAGATCAGATACAGATGGTTGTGCGCAACCTCCAGCCCAAGCTTATGCAAAAGATGATCGTCCTCCTCCTTCCTACCTTTGCGGATCTACATGAGATTGGGGTGCAGATTGAGGACGCCATGAAGTAGGGTCTGATTGACCATAAGAAAGAGCAGCCCAAGAGGGCATTCAACCGTAGTACGAATGCAGGCACGAGTAGTGCTGCAGTTGCCAGATCTTTAGATGTGGGCATGGTCACCACCACCACCCTAAAAACCCTTACAGCCACACCATTCATCGATGCGTCCGGAAGTAGCTCACAAACCGCCAGGTATCTACCCCGAGGCTAGAGAACCTTTACCCAGCTATACATGTCTCTGTCCAAAACTTTTAGGGTCTTGATCAGGAAAGGGCACTTGAAGCCCCTGGAGCTGCGGCCATTACCGGACAAGCTTCCTTCCTCCCATAACCTGGCCAAGTACTGTGCCTTTCACCAACAGCATGGTCACGACACTGACCAGTGCTATAGATTGTGTCATGAGATTCAAGATCTCTTTGACAACAGGGTGATCGTGCCTCCAGAGAAGTCGAATGTCACCACCAACCCTCTCCAACCAAGCTCCACCTCCCAAACGCATCAACCTGATCCAAACTAGGGTTATGTCATACGACCCGAGCATATATATCACCCCCTCTCACCTACCTAAGCCGGAGGTGTTCATCCTGGACAGCATGGATTTATGTATATGGAGCACCTCTCCAACCCAACCTGAATCGGTGGTGGTGACCATCGAAGATAGAATTAGGTCGACTCTGGGGGTAGATGGGAACGATGATTCAGAGCCTGAGAGGTCTGCGAGCTTCGTATACAACCTGAGTGGTTACATCACATCAGCAGGCCAGGCTAGGCTGAGGGTAGAATTGCCGGTTGGGGCAGAAATCTGTGTGGTTCGGCAGGATGGACCTAATCAAGGGCTAGATGACCTGGCAGAGTTGGAAGAAGATATCGCAAATCTACAGTTGTTTGAAGAGCAGGACTCAGGAGACGTGACTGTCAACTGGTTCGACTGGGATAGGTTAACAGAGAATACTGGGTGGCTTGACAACCAACTAGATGTTATTGAGCAGCTTCAGCCAGAACAGGGACAGTCAGGAGCGGGAACTTTAGCAGTGGCCGGAATGGCCAGAAATCAGAAGAAACCACTGGAGAGTTCCAGTGTTAAGAATTTCGCTCGGGATCCAGGCAGTTTAAATACAGGAGATACTGAACAACAGACTGTACTGAAGCAGTTTGAGCAGGAAGAGATTGAAGATCTGGAAAGGGCTTGAAAGGCCAAAGCCCCTATGGGGACGGAACGTGCTGTGCACACCGAATGTACTGTGAGGACGAGAACAATTACAACAGAACCGGATAGGTGTCTGTCGGTTGCCAATGGCATGTGGTGGGCAGACGACAACTTGTGTCTTGCCCACACCGACGAAGATTGGGGACAAAACCAACCAAATGATACCTGGTACGTGGAGGAGGTTGACCACATGACTAGAAGTGGGCGGTATTTCAAGCCCCCACACTTAGATCAACCAGAGGCGTTTGGAAAGGACAAAGAAACAGAGAAACAGAAAGAAAGATTGCTCGAAGAGGAGGCTATACTGAAACAGCTTAAGAAAATCCAGGCAGACATCTCCATCTGGGGACTGCTTATGGCCTCAAGAGTTCACAGGCAGGTTGTCCTTTCTGCAATGGATAAGGCCAAACTTTCGATCGACACCACGCCCGAACAGTTGGTAGGGTTGGTTTTTCTGGGAGGAGCTTCCCCGACGTTGACCTTCACTGACAAGGAATTGTCGCCTGAGGGCTTAAATCATAACAAACCACTCTGTATCTCTGTCGAGTGTAGAGGGAAATGGGTTCCGGTGGTCCTTGTTGACACAGGATCTGCTATCAACGTGTGTCCGTCGAGAATGGCATATGCTATCAGGTTGAAGCCCGTGGATTTTGTGCCTACTGCCTAGGTGATAAGGGCCTACGATAATACTAGTCGAGAGGTGATGGGGACTGTACAAATTCGGACACAGGTTGGTCCAGGACAACACGATATTGACTTTCATGTCTTGGACGTTCCCGCAACCTTCAATTAGCTGCTAGGGCGGCCGTGGCTGCACCAGGTGAAGGCCGTCTCTTCCACCTTGCATCAAATGCTGAAATACCCCCACGGGAAGGGGGTGGCCATCGTTTTTGGGAATTCTTCAATCCATCCGCCGCTAGAGGTTTCTACGCCAGTTCTAGAAATTGAGCATGGCACGGAGGATGTGTTTTTGTCAGGGTTCACCCTAGCTGAGGCCCGGGTTGTACAGAACATTCTAGCTGTTGATGAGGGGTTGTACGTCAACGTACAGTCTGTTTACCTTATGAACAAGCTCCAGCACATCCTTGGGATGGGATTAAGGCAAAGTGGCTGGAAAGGCGTTGCAACGTCGGCCGAAGTGCCATACAATCCATATACCTTTGGTCTAGGTTATCTACCTACCAAAGAGGACTGGGTGAGGAAAGGAAAGGAGATAGCCAGAAGGGCCAGAACAAAGCAAACCAGGAAGCCTTATGAGTTGGTGCATCGACCTATCCAGGGTACCCTGAACGGACGCTTTGTCCGGGAGGGGGAAAACTTCCCATTCTGCGGCTTCCCAGAGCCATGGCTAAATGCAGAGAGGCGGCGCTTGCCGGGGTTTAAAACTTTCTTTGACTTGTAGTTGTCCGGGGATGATGTTGCCGAAGAGCAGACAAACCCACCAGCTGAGGCTGAGCAGTGCAAGGGGAAGGATTCCGAGAGCACGGAGATTGAAATGGGGGTAGCACTGGCTTATCTACTCTCAGATCCTCATATTGTACAGGAGTACTCGGGGGATAACTTCTCAGTGTCCATGATCAGGAATGAAATGGCTGTGAGCCCATCTTCGAACATTCTGGATGCATCTATCGCACCGTCCCTCGTCTAGCAATACGATGAGGGATTTTTATCGAGCAGCACCAAGTCAAGTAGTGAGCCGAAATCTGATTCCATCGAGTCTGTGGAGTCGGAATCAGGTTCCAGCACGTCTGAGTCTGAGTCTGGTATTCTTGGGGGTGACAACCCGGATGCCACAGTCCTGTTTAGGTCGTCTTTTTCTTTTTCCTTTGAGTCTGTTGTAACAGAGGAATCAGGTGGATTGAATGTTATTAATGAGAATGGAATGACTGTGGCTTCCAAGTACTTTTCTATGCCCTTAATTTATTGCATTAATCAAGACTTTCAAAATTTCGATGAAAACGATGAGGAAGAAATTCCTCCGATTTTGAAATATTTGCTTGATCAAGAGTAGGAGAGGTTTGTTAAACCCTTGGTTGATGAAATCACCACAATTAATGTTGGTACTGAGAAGGACCCGCAGCTGGTCCAGATCGAGTCCACGTTGTCTTTGGAGGAGCGCGAGCACTTAGTCGCTTTATTAAAAGATTTCAAAGATGTTTTCGCGTGCTCTACAAAGACATGCTTGGAATCGATCCTGAGATTGTACAGCACCGGATCCCTCTTGACCCAGAGGCCTGACCTGTTAAGCAGAAGCTCAGAAAGATCCGCCCGGACTGGGCTCTCAAGATCAAAAAAGAGGTCACCAAGTAAATTAATGTAAGGTTCCTGCTGGTATCTGAATACCCAACTTGGTTGGCCAATATAGTTCCAATGCCGAAGAAGCGCGGCAGAATTCGGGTATGTCTGGACTTCAGGGATTTGAATAAAGCCAGTCCGAAGGACGACTTTCCTCTGCCGCATATCGATGAATTAGTGGATTTCATTGTTGGGCATACGCTGCTCTCGTTCATGAATGGGTTTTCAAGCTACAATCAGATTTTGATAGCACCCGAAGACCGGGAGAAGACTGCTTTCACCACCCCGTGGGGAACCTATTGTTATAGGGTGATGCCATTTGGGCTAAAGAATGCTGGAGCTACGTATTAACGGGCTACGACCACAATTTTGCACGACATGATTCATAAAGAGGTTGAGGTGTACGTGGATGACATGATTGTCAAATCCAAGGAGAGAGAGGGCCACTACAATGCCTTACAGAAATTCTTCCAAAGGATTAGAGAGTATCGGTTGCGGCTAAATCCTCAGAAATGTACATTTGGTGTTACAACAGGGAAAATGCTGGGGTTCTTGATCACATAGAGAGGTATCGAGGTCGATCCTTTTAAAATCAAGGTCATCTTAGAAATGCCACCATCGAGGACTGAAAATGAGGTGCGAGGCTTTCTGGGTAAAGTGCAATTCATAAGACGGTTTATTGCAAAATTAACCTTGACTTGTAAACCACTCTTTGGTCTCCTGAAGAAAGGAAAGAAGTTCCAATGGGATGGCCGATGCCAAGTTGCTTTTGAACAGATCAAGCAATATTTACAGAACTCACCTGTGTTGTCACCGCATGAGCTGGGAAAACCGTTGATTCTATACCTTTTAGTGACTGAAACTACAATGGGCTGCATACTTGCACAGGAATCTGAGGACAAAGTGGAGAAAGCTATCTACTACCTGAGCAAGAAAATGCTGGATTACGAGACCCTCTATACTTCGCTGGAGAAGGCTTGTCTGGCCTTGGTATAGGCTACCAAGAAGCTGTGACACTACCTGTTAGCTCACTCTGTAATATTGGTTTTGAGATTAGATCCCATCAAATATCTCTTCGAGAAACCAGCACTTATGGGTAGGCTAGCCCGTTGGTTGCTTCTGCTTTCTGAATTTGATCTGAAGTACATGACGCGTAAGTCAGTGAAAGGGAGAGCGATAGCGGAGTTCCTAGCCGATCACCCAGTGGACGGGGATGAAGCAGTTGAGTATCTGTTCCCAGACGAGGCCATTCTGCATGTCGAAAAAGAGACTTAGACGATGTACTTTGACAGAGCGTCAAGCCAATACAGGTATGGGATAGGGGTGTTGCTGATAGCGCCCGACAATTCCCACATACCCTTAGCATTCAAACTCCAATTCAAGGTATCGAACAATGAGGCAGAATATGAGGCATGTATTGCCAGACTAGAAGCTGCCCTAGAACTAGGGGCAAAACGGTTGGATGTCATCGGGGACTCGAACCTTGTTGTGTCTCAAGCTAAAGGAGATTGGAAAGTTAAAGAAGAAAATATGAGAATCTATCACCAGACCTTGGACGTTCTGATTCCTCGGTTTGAGAAACTGAACTTCGCTCATCTGTTAAGAGAGAACAACAGGTTCGTTGATTCACTGGCAACTCTATCTTCTATGATAGACATCCTTTTCGGAGTCCGGATGCGTCTGATCATCATCGAACAGAAATTCGTGCCGGTCTACGAGCTGATTGCTGCCATAGATGAGGTATATGATGAGAATCCCTGGTATTATGACATTTGGAACTTCTTGGAAAAGGAAACATATCCACCAGGGGCAAATACCAAAGATAAGAGGACAATTCGAAGAATGGCTGCTCAGTTCATCGTCTGCGGGGGTAAACTGTACAAGAGGGGTCATCTCGAGATGCGTAAGCTGTGTGTTGATGCTGAAGAATCCAAGCACCTGATGGAGGCCATCCATGGAGGAGAGCGCGAAGCGCACGTGAACGGGGTGATGTTAGCTCGAAAGATCCTTAGACAGGGTTATTACTGGTCCACCATGGAGGTGGATTGTATTGGCTTTGTCCGGCAATGCCACAAATGCCAGATCCATGCAAACCGCATGAACATTCCGCCGTCGAAGCTGTACAGCATGACTTCGCCATGGCCGTTTTCAATCTGGGGGATTAATGTGATTGGGGCTGTCACTCTAAAGGGGTCCAACGGGCATGACTACATTCTAGTAGCGATAGACTACTTCACAAAGTGAGTGGAGGCCCAATCTTACGCGGTGTTGAAGGCATCGCATATCGCTAAGTTCCTCAGGAACAACATCATCTGTCGCTACGGGGTCCCGAATGAGATTATTTCAGATCATGGTTCCCACTTCAAGAAGGAGGTGATCGATTTGTTGGAAAAATACAACGTGGCTTTTCATAAGTCATTTACATATCGGCCGCAAACCAACGGAGCAGTTGAAGCCGCCAACAAGAACATCAAGCACATCCTGCAGAAGATGGTGGAAACCTTCCGGGACTGGCCAGATAAGCTGCCATTTGCTCTGTGGGGCTACCGGACTTTAATTTGAACTTCTACTGGAGCAACTCCATATTCTTTGGTCTATGGGATGGAGGTTGTTCTGCCTATCAAAGTTGAGGTTCCGTCATTACGAGTATTAGCTGAGTGTCAGATAACTGAGGCAGATTGGCAGCAAAGCAGGTTCGAAGAACTCATGTTGTTTGACGAGAGAAGGCTAAAAGCACTGTATCACGTCCAAGGTTATCAACGAAGGATTTCCAAGGCGTTCAACAAGAAGGTTAAGTCCAGGAATTTGAAGAAAGGGGATCTAGTGCTCAAGGACAACCGAGCTCCCATTTACGACCCTAGGGGCAAGTTCAAACCCAATTGGACTGGTCCCTACATCATAAAGTCTATCTAGTCGGGCGGAGCTGTCGTTCTGATGGACCTAGATGGCCTAGAGTTCTCCCAGCCGATCAACATGGACAAGTTAAAGAAATACTATCCCTGAGTGGCTCGCTAGGCTGAAAACCCAAAAGGGCGACCTAGGCAAAAGTTAGAGCATGAAAAATTTGAAATAATAAAAACTGAGCTCACAAGGTTGAAAACCCAGAAAGGGCGGCCTTGGAAAAAGTTATAGCGCAAAAAGAGAGGGTTAATACACGAGCGAACCTGAGCCGAACTACGTAAGGCTTGATTCCTATCTTTGGGATACGTAGGCAACTTCATTCTGAAGTCCAGCCATAAACACTTCCAAATCAACTTTGTCCATGTAATCATGTTGGTCATCTCTGTCTATTCTGCATTCAAGAGCTCGGTTGTGATCTCCAGTGCAGTCCTATTTAGACTAGGGGGCAACTTTCCAGTTGCTGGAATCTGGGGTTGTACATCTTAGTGATAGATCTCAGGCGTGTCCAGTTGTGATCCATATCGAAAATGGTTTTGAAAAGTTTTGATAAAAGTTGATTTTGCTCAAATTAATCTTTTTATGACTTAGACCATTTTCGGACCAAACGAAAAATTTTCAGTACCCACAACCTTCAATTACATTGATTTCAGTACAGAGTTCTCCTACTCTTGAATACAAATTAAAGTTACTTTTTATTACATTCATAAGAAAACTTGAAAGCACTGATTAAAGCAAATAAATTCGGGGCATAGTCAAGTGTTCCTGCGCCCCCTTCCAAAGCTCGTAGAAGCCTCTGATGCCAAAGTAGGCCCAACCTGCGCCTCTTCATCAAGCCAAGCTATACATTTATCAGAAAGGGTGCACTAAAAGTGGGAGCGGGGGCCAGAAGCTCTCTCGTCCTCCATGCCGTGGCGTACCAAGCTAGCTGTGCGCCTCAGACTGGAAATGTGGCAGGGTACTCTATCCCTTCTTCCGAACAAGTCTGATCATGCCCAAATTGGCGCCGAAATCGGAACGGGAAGTAAAAGACACAGTGTGTCAGGCCGATCAACTGAATCCCAGGCTGGCAAGACATGCTGTAACTCATTGCCGGTAGATTGAGCCAAGGGCAGCGCCAAGCAATACTGGCAGCAGACAGACTGCACATCCATTCGCACCACCATCCCTCATCTGGGGCATCGACTAGACGTCGCCGGGAGAAATAGCCGTGAGCTGAATGTGCTGGGCATGAGTCCATGACCTTCAACTTATCCATCAACCATATATGGGGAGGGATGAAAAATGAGAGATTAAAGAATAGAGAGGTTTACGTGGAGAGAAAAGTGAGACAAGGGTTTTGAGAGAAAAACCGAGCCTAAGGGCCGAGTGATGTGAGAAATATATGTGAGATAGGGTGGGAAACATTACCCGCAGTAGTAGTGGACTCCTCACGAATCTAGTCGTCTCTCGGTGATGGAAAGCACCCAAACCCATCAACGTCTCAGCTAGTGACATGGCAATGCAGCTCTTGCCCTCTTTTAAGCCCTTGGCAACCTCAATCAAATGGACGCTAGATTCGCCAGAGCCTGGGGCAAGCAAGAAATGAGACAACATGCACAAGCAAAGCGCGTGTCGTCGAAAACCCTGCCAGTGATGATCGCCGCGGTCACCGGCATCAGAAAATCGATGAACCAAGCTGGAGATGTCCAATTCTCCATCACAGATCAAAGACCGAGCGTCATGCATAGTAAGCCCGCACATCCGTCCTAAGGCTTGGATGTGACCAAAGTGGAATTGTGGCAAAATCTCTTCCTCGCGTTCGGACTCCATCAAAGCATGGAAGTTTTCGAAAGTGGGACATATCTCTTGTCCGCCAAAGCTAAAGACGTGTGTTACCAGATTCCAACATCTTGCCACGACATGAACGAACAGAAAACGCAGCGGGGTGCGGCTCAATGTAAATAGTGCATTTATTCCGAAATTTCGGAAATTCAGCTTTTCTGAGCCATCCAAGTTAGCAATCCAATTTGCGAGATTTTGGACAAGAAATTCCTCCATTTGGTGCAAAAACATAGTTGAAATGGCGAAACTACGAAGCTGGGGCTTTTGTAGAAGATAAGATGTTGAGTGGAAGACAGGTGGCAGTATTCTGGAGGTTCTTGCCACTTTTGGCCGATCGGCCAGTAATGATGGCCGACCGACCATCTTTTTAGCCGATCGGCTAGTATGGGTGACCGATGGTCACCTCTTGTGGCCAATGGCCTTCTAATCTGGCCAATGGCCTCTCCTCTTGTTCTCTGAGTTGTCCATGAGTTGGAGATGTTGAGAACTTGTGACTTGTTCCACTTCGAATGCCTTTCGGTGACGATTTTGCGAAGTCGCGCCTGTGTTACTTCAATTTGTTTATCGAGTTGTATTTTGGTTGTTAAGTTCTTGTCTTGCTTATCGAGTTGTATTTACATTTGATTAGCGTGTTAAATCCTGTTTTGCTTATCGAGTTGTTTTGGTCTTTCAGTCGTCAGTTGGCTCATTACCTGATTAATGCAATTCGAGTGTTTAGTTTTCAAAACAAAGTTCAATCTCATTTACATTGATATGTGATATGATGCGATGCGACGCGATGCTTAGAATATACAAATGTAACACTTTTTCAATAAAAAAACTGTTTCATTCCATCATGTTTTCTTTTGCAAAAGTACAGAGTTTTAAAGAACATAGATCTGCCTGACGCAGTACAATATGCAAACAATTGCTAGCAAAAAGGAAAATAAAGCCAAAAAAAAAAAAGAGAGCATCTGAAATCGGCGTCAGTCGTCTCAAGTGCGGGAATCCCTCATCATCATCTTCCTGGACGAAGGTCCAGGATCACCACCGTCAGCTCCGCTGCCAGCGTCTGAACCCGAGCCATCTCCAGCCTTATCTCCATCCTGAGACGACTCTAACTGTGGGCTCACTGCCTCCTCGTCAGACTCATCATCATCTGGGGTAGGCTCCCACGAACTGCTCTCAGTACGAGTACGCCTATGTCTGCCTCGACTGTGTATCGACATCCCTCGTCCGGCCCCCCTACTGCTCTGGGAGGTACTGATGGTCCCGCTGAGGCACCGGCTGTGGCTGGTATCTAGAATGGGGCCTGAAAAGAACAATTGGCAGATGCATCAGTTATGCTATCCGAAGCTGAGTATGACCGTGAGCAGTGTATAATTACAATATATGAATGCTGTGAGCAGTATATGAGATACAGTGTGTCAGTGCCGTAAGTGGTATATAAGTGCAGTGTATCAAATGCCGAATCGATAATGTAATGCATCAGATCAGTATGGAACAGATTATGCAAGGTTTTCGGACTGGGGTTGAAAGAACTTACTGGGATACCGTAAATACTCAGCAGGTCTATGCTCCTCAGCAGCATCCCCATCACCGAAGCCGTCAGCTCCAGAGCCTGCCCAGTATACTCGATGGAAGCCTGCAAAAGTGTTGAAGTAATTAGTATTCTGCAGGATATTAAATCAAATGAAATGACTGTACAGAATGAAAAGCATTGCACGTACCGGGGTCGAGCCTCGAACTCCGATGAGCTCATGATCAGCTGGAGGAGGAGCAATGGGTATCTGATAGGTCTCTCCAGCCTGTCTTTGACATGTCATAGTGGTGGGCAAGTTTGGCCACTCTGCTCTCCGTCCCCTTCCGGAACCCCTCCTGCTATGGGCCTAAGTCACCCTCGATGCTCCCGCTCCTCCTACTGGGGCTGCAGGCCTTTCTCTCTCAGCTCGGTGAGTGCTGGTCAGAGGTCGCATGAGATAAGTCTGGATGAAGTCGGTGTAGTCGCCATCATCTCTGAAAAAGTCAGCATCCCAACCTATCATGAAATTGATCATCTCCTGCGGGGTGTACTTCTCTGTATGCCTCATATGGGTGGGAGGTGGCCTCGAGACTATTGGCTCAGGTAAACCAAGGGTCTGACGCAAGAAGCGCTCTCCCAAATACCATCCCTGACAGACTGAACCCTCCAGCAAAACCTGGAACCGGGCAGTCTCCCGAGCACCCATGTACTGGTCTTTCACTGCATCAGGTAGCACCGCCCAGGGCTGCCAGCTGGTCTGCAAATGACAGGATATACAGTTTGTTATCTACTATTGGAAGTATAATGTAGAGCAAAACTCAAATGAACTGTAAGCTTTGAAATACCTCTGTTGTGGCTATGGTGTCAAAATATCTGCGGAAGAAAAAGAAAGACTCTCGTGGTCTCCGCTCGCACCTCACATCATATCTGTGAGAATAGGGAACAACGAGGGGCATCTCTACCTCCTGCTCTAGAGCAAGCCTCGAAAAGTAGGCAGAATACAGCTAAAGCAGAAATCAGAGAAGGGTGTGCAGTGTATTATGCAGTAGGTGCAGTGTACAGCCAGTGTAAAGCAGATTACGTATATGCAGTGTGTGCTGTGTACAGCTAGTGTAAAGCAGAACTGTAAAGCAAAAAGGAAAGATGTGCCTCCCAGGCTCGCCAATAGCCTCCTAGCAGGTGTCCACTGCGGCGAGATGAGGAGCTCATATACCCGTACAATGTGGCCAGGCCTGCGCCATCCCAATCATAGTGCCGGATCTGGGTCACGTCCACCAACGCACTCAACAGATAGAGGCCAACGGTGTTCGCTCGGTCGGCGAAGAGAGTAGTGCCTAACATGAACATGAGGAACCCCCGGGCGTAGCGCTCGACCTCCTCTTGGGTCGTCGGTATCTGTACCCTGAACTGGTCGTCAAACCATGAATATCTCATGAACCCTAGTCGAGAGAGAGGTGGGCGAATGCCGAGCAAGAAGATCTGGGCAGCGTCTCACTCGCCCATGTCAGTGTCGAAAGGGATCGGATCATCCCCTATTCCGATGCCGGTAAGCATAGAGAAGTCGAAGGGAGTTATCGTCATCTCCTCTGCCGTGGAAAGATGGAAGGAGTTGGTGGTGTCCCACCACCTCTCCACTAGCGCGCCTAGAAGAGGCCTACTCGCAGTGAGGCGCGAGAGTCCTATGCAGAATGTGCCAAAACTGGCCTGATCAATGATGTGGAGGACCTCATCGGGTAGCTCCATGTACCAATCTCGAGCAACGGTGTTTCCATAACGCCGGAAGGCATAGGAATCTCCTTGTGTTCAAAGACAAACAGATGCGAAGCAGTGTAAGAAATACAGTGTTTGAATATGTCCAGAATTGATAAAAATGCAGTGTGAGTGCATATGTTCGAGTTGACACAGATATCATGTATGAATGTGCTCAGGATGAACTAGGCATTCGATGTACAAGTGTGTTAGGGTTAATCAGATGCAGAGTGATACTAGCTATCTGAAGCGTATGACCTATATTGAGGAAAGTAGAGGGGAAGAGTATACCTCAGCGGCACCGTAGGACAAGTGTAACTTCGGCTTGCGTAGCAGGAGCTCCAATGGCGCACCTCGCGTGAAGCTCCAGAACTGGCGAATACTGTCGAGAGGCAACACATGTACCTCGGGCTGGTACGTCGCCGGGTCGAATGGCTGAATACTGAGCGGCAAGAGCTCGAACTCGGGATCCATCTCCATCCCTGGAGGAGCCCCACCCTGTGGAATATCATCCGCCATCTCAAGAAGAGTGAGAAAATGGGCGAAGGTATGGAAAATGGGCAGGAATGCCAAAAGTCAATCGAAAGTCAACCCCGAGGGGTGAAAAATTAAAGAAAAGGTCGAAGTGCGGAAGAAGGCACGGAAACCAAAGGTAACTCGAGGGAAACAAACCCCAAGTGAGGGAAATCAAGAATGTGGCACCGAATACAATTTCCAATCGGTTCAAAGTGTTCGAAACAATGAGGGTTTCGTGAATCGAAAGTTGCGGGAGGCTTGAAAACGAAGGAAAAGCTTGGATCGAAGGATGGAAAACAACCTAGAGAGAGAGAGCAAGATTTTTCGGCTTGGAGGAAGTGAGGAAATAGGGTTTGAAACCCTATACTTAAAGACCCGAGGTGAATGGACAAAATTGCCCCGAATCTGCCACTTTTGGCCAATCGGCTAAATTGTTAGCCAATCGGCTAAATTTTTGGCCGATAAGCTTGTTTGATGGTCGATGGCTTCCCCTTGTGGCCGATGCACCTCCAATGCCCTTGTTTGGGGTAGTTCTGTTGATTGGTACCCTCATCTCTCAAGAAAGTGTAAGAAAATATACTTTTGAAGCTTAAGCGACCTCCGTAGTGACCTCAAACCGTGTCTTCCGTGTGCGATACTCGATACGCACAAGGTGTATTCTTTTTCGTATCCTTTTGTATATTGCAAGATTCAAAAATTGTTTTGAATATGTTGCATTACATTGAGTATACCTCTTCTCGTTTTGAAGTTGCATCTCAACATTATGGTTAACATGCCTTTACCATGCTTACATTGAATATGTGCCTCTCAATGTTGTTGCATTGTCATGCACACACTATTTGCGTTGTCACGCGCATTTTATTCGCATTGTTATGCACTCTATCCGCGTTGTCATGCACTCTTAGGTTGCATTGTCATGCACCCCTCCATCCACGCTGTCACGCACTCTTAGGTTGCATTGTTATGCACCCCTCCATCCGCGTTGTCACGCAATCTTAGGTTGCATTGTCATGCACCCCTCCGTCCGCATTATCATGCACTCTTAGGTTGCATTGTCATACACCCCTCCATCCATGTTGTCACGCACTTTTAGGTTGCATTGTCATGCAACCCTCTATCTGCGTTGTCACGCACACTTAGGTTGCATTGTTATGTATCCCCTTGCTTGCGTTGTCACGCACACTTGTTGCATTGTCATGCATACCTTACTTGCGTTGTCACGCACACTTGTTGCATTGTCATGCACACCTTACTTGCGTTGTCACGCACACTTGTTGTATTGTCATACACACCTTACTTACGTTGTCACGCACACTTGTTACATTGTCATGCACACCTTACTTGCATTGTTATGCACACTTTACCTACGTTGTCACGCACGTTACTTGCATTGTTATGCACCCATCCATTGGCATCATATGTGCACGTGTTTATCTTGTGTTGATATCATATCTTGATATAGCATCGATCACGTGTTTTTGTTATATTGTACCTGTCAGAGTTTCTTTCTTTTGTAGGCACGATATTGTATGTACAGTTCATTTGAAGCTGACGCGACCAGACGATATTGTATGTACGGTTCATTCAGAGAAGCTCCGGCTCAGTTTGACTACTACCTTTCTCTACTCGCGTGCCGAGTTTGGACGTACTCGCACTGTCATGTGCATCGTGCTTTCTTGCGCAACCTTTCTCCACTCGTATGCCGCGTTTGGACATACTCGCACTGTCATGTGCATCGCGCTTTCTTGCAACCTTTCTCCACTCGCGTGCCACGTTTGGACGTACTCGCACTGTCATGTGCATCGCGCTTTCTTACGCAACCTTTCTCAACTCACGTGCCGCGTTTGGACGTACTCGCACTGTCATGTGCATCGCGCTTTCTTGCACAACCTTTCTTTACTCGCGTGCCGTGTTTGGACGTACTCGCACTGTCATGTGCATCGCGCTTTCTTGCGCAACCCCCTTCTCCTCTCGCATGTGGTGCGTTAGGACGTTTTCGGTTTCGAACACTCAGATGCGTTCTGGTGTTCATTTATTCACTTTCTCCTTTCGCGTGTGGTACGCTGAGAAGTCTTGCTCTTTTCTCTCCTGCGTGTGATACGCTAAGAGATGTTATGTTTGAGACTTCGGGTATTCTCGGTGGTCACTTTTAGCCTTCTCCGCGTGAGACGCAGCGAGAATTGCATAATTTTCTTACATCTTTTCTGTTGGAATGTATGAGACTATTGTTTCTTGTTCGCTTAAACTGTTGTATTTATTTTGCATAAATGCTTCATTACAACCCACTTTGCATAATCATAAGTTATGTTCCACATCATGTCTTTTGCATTTTGCCCCTGCCTACAGGCACATCTTATTGTTATCTTGTATGTTTGTCTAAGCCTTCAGCCTTGTCAAAAATGGGTCGTCTTTGGGCTTTGACATTCACTCCCGTCATCTTATGACTTTCGAGTTCTGTTAAAGAGGGGCAACTGTAGACACCCCATTTTTGATCGTCCTCAAGACTTGGACGTCATCGTTTGAACACTCGATGATCATCCATGCTCGTGTTTGTTTTGAGTTCCCAAAGGTCTCAACTGCGCGCCTTGCCTTAGAACCTCTCAACTTGTCTGTTTTGTGCTTGGTTGTGGACCAAGGACTTGTGGTTTCGTTTTTGAGGGAAGAGGGTGGCTTGTTGGCCATCCCTACAACCCATCGGCCAAGCCTTATGCTTATCGGCCTTTCCTTCTTGCCATCGGCCCTTGGTGGTGGCCGATTGACACCCTTTTTGGACGATCGACCATATTTTTTGGCTGAGGCATTTTTGTTTGCTTTTGCAGATATTTTTGTGCCAGTTGTGACAGCTAGTGAGCACAGATTTCATCCTCCATACACGTGTATGAAGGGATTGAAACAAGTCTCAAGCTTGCTCAACAAGCTTGAGATTTGATTTTCTATAAGAAGGGAGACCCCTCTCCCTTTCCAGAGGTTCTGAAAAGTTGATATACAAGTTATATATCACTCTCTCTCTATATTTCTTCCCCTCTCTCTATATTTGCACTTATTTGTGCTCAAAAGTGTAATTTCTTCACACTTTTGCACTAAAGCACCTACTCAAACACCATACTCTTGTTGCTAAGGTACTTGAGGGTTTTGTTTGAACTCAAAGTTTGGTTTTTAGTTCAGAAAGTTACTGGAGTTGCCTCTTTGAAGTTGTTCTATAAGGGTGAGTCACTAACCCTCTTTTAAGTTTTGTATTCATTGCTTATTTAGCCTTATTTGCATGCTTATTTTGGCTTAACTCTCAACTATAAAAAGCTTTATTTTCATGTGTTTGAAATGATTGTTTAAGGTCTTGTTGGTGTTGGGGGTGGTCTACCCCCATTTGTGCCTTGTTTTGCCTTGTTTTGGGCCACCTTTTTAGGCTTTTGTTTTAGTCTTTGCATGACCTTTCTACCACTGAATTCCAGAGGAATTTCAGTGGTAGAAAGTGTATTTTGAGGTCTTAAATAGGAGAAGGTCATCCCCTCTCCTTATGTCTTGCATGCTTGTATAGATGGCTCATCAAAGTAGCATGATTATCTAGCATGTATTGGTTCCATTTCAGCATGTTTTTGGTGTTGTTTTAGCATGCCATAACTCTATTTTGGGTTGGTTTGATAGCCGCTTGCATGCTCCTTACACTTGTAGTGCATTTCCATTCACTAGCCTAATGTGTATCATACTTGAGCTTATCATTCTAGCATGATTTTGGCTTAACTTCAGCAAGCTTTTGGTCATGTTTTAGCATGCTTAAGGTCTGATTTGTGTTGTTTTGGTCATGCATGCATTGCTTTGTATAGCCATGGTTCATTCTAGCTCGTTAGCCTTGAGTTTTTAAGCCACTAGCATGCATTGCTTAGGTTATTTTCATGATTTGGCATCATTTCATATGTGATTTCAGTGCACGTAGTGTGGTCATACACTCGCATTTGTCACTCTTTCAATGCTTTAGAAAGTTTGTGCTTTATGCCTTAAACATGAGCCATTGTGTATGCCTTCATGTCTAAGCTTGCGAGCTATCATTTCAGTGTGCTTTTGTCACGACCCCATTTTGCCCCTAGTAGAATGGTGCCATGATGGCCAGTAATCCGAGATTACCAAAGGCCAACTTACAAAGATTCACACACAAACAGAGCATACATATGGGGCTTACATGTGCGGAAGCAATAATTTAATTCTAATTAGTCCATAAGAGCTGTGCATAGATCAAATGAAATGACATACATCTTATCGAGGTCTCACAACTTGAATACAAATGAATAAGTGCATAATACATCTTGATCAAAAGGCTTCTCAAGCCGACATATGCAAAATACAATGAATCACAAGCCAAGAAGCATAGTCTTCAAGATGCTATCAAAAGTATGAATCCAAAACATCATGCCAAACGCATCTAGGCGTCATCGCCGTCCTGCTCATCACCTACATATATATATAGAGAGAGAGGGTGAGCTTGGATACTTAGTGAATGATATAATTAATAAAGGGGTTTGCATGAATGATATCCGAGATCTTTATCAAATCAAAACACATCATATCTTGTACGGAATCAAAGGACAAATCAAGTTCATCTAACAAATCTTTCAAGTCTCAAGGGATGCTTACTAGTATCAATAATACAAGGGATGACATAATCAAAGGTGCTACAAAAGTTTAGAGTCCCCTAGCACGTACAGACTTGTGCTACAAATGCTTATAGTCTCCTAGAACGTACGGACTTGTGCTACAAATGCTTATAGTCCCTTAGCACGTACGGACTTGTGCTACAAATGCTTATAGTCCCTTAGCACGTATGGACTTGTGCTACAAACGCTTATAGTCCCTTAGCACGTACGGACTTGTGCTACAAATGCTTATAGTCCCTTAGCACGAACGGATTTGTGCTACAAATGCTTATAGTCCCTTAGCTCGTACGGACTTGTCAAGAATGTTATTAAAACCAAAGCTAATACTTGATACACAAAATAGGGATAGTCATTCATGCTTAACAAATACTTTTCCAAAATAAGCAAGGCAAAGTTTTATCAAATGTCATAACATATCTTTATTAAAAATACCACTCAATTAGTTCTTCAAACGTCGGGGTCAAAGCAAGAGTCCAAGTCCTACGAACACATGGCAAAGTCTATTAAATGCACTCTCAAACAAGCTTTACATGAATACAAATGATCTTGGCATTCCTTCAAAACTAAGTCGGACCAAAACAAGACACTGTTTCTTATCTCGGGAAAACATAATGGGCACCAACCAGGTCTTGGCCGAGGTCCCACACCTCCTTGCCGAGGTGTGGTCCCGATGGCCACATTCAAGGAAATGAAGTCGGGAAAATCTGGGTTTCCCTCTGCTGAAGAACATGAAGAACATGAATGCTCAATCACAACTTGTTATTACGAAATTTGGGATTTCATTAGATGAGTTCGAAAACATGGACCTGGGTACCCATACTTGAAGATCTTATGAAGACAAACACAAAAACATGAATCTTGATGCAAGCTTTCGGATCAAACAAGGCTTTTATTTAAAAACACATGAATATCACTTTCTTTTTCTAAAACCAAACTTTAAATCAATGCATGGCTTACAAATCGTGCTCGATCATGCAATGCAACTAGATGAACAATAAGAACAACAAGAGTAGATCAAGGTTCTAACCTCAAGACATGAATCTAACGGCTCAAGGTGTGAAGATCAAGCTTGGAAATCTATTCCCTCTCTAAGAACTCCTCCTTCTTCTTCCTAGAGCCTCTCTCTCTAAAAGACAAGGATATGATACAAAAATGATGTGTTTCTCAACAGCTCATTGACTTAACCCTCTGCTGGGACACGCAGCATCGGCTGGTTGGCTCTTCTAAAAAAGGTGACTAAGTGAAAAGACAAGACTATGACAAAGTGTGTTCAACAAGCAAGATGGCATAGGCACTCCGGCAGGTAATGATCTCGGCTAAGGACAAAGCTTCGGCAAGTAAGGTCTCAATGATCTCGGCTAGGAAGGACAACACTTGACTTAGCTGTGCCACACCTCGGCCTAGATGTGCCACACCTCGGTCTAGGTTATACCAATCCAGAAACAAGATCATTAGGTGCAAGGGTAACATCTCGGCTTAGATGATTCATATCTCAGCCTCGGTGGCGCACACCTCGGCCTAGATGATGACATCTTGGCCAATATGTCAGGGTGGAGGTGGAGGTCAAACAAAGTGGTTCCAAGATAGTAATAAGTGTAAGAGGTTCAAAGGCGTGACCTAGGCTTAACAAGACCTCGGCTACACACCGAGCAAGAGACGGAACACACAAACAATATGCAAGCCAAATCACATAAGCACAAAACAAGACGGAAACCTTACTTAAGGCAAAACAAGTCGAAAACTACAAATGCAAGCTTAACAAAACAAAACGTGCAAATGCACATGAACATGACTAAGATGGAGATGAGGGTCACTACAGTTTTTGGGTTTGTTTTGCCATGATATAACTCTTATTTTTGTTGGCGAAGCCATCTCATGGTTGGTCTTGGTAGGTGTAGTGTAATCCTTAATTTTGGCATTGCATACTCCATGCGTCATGCCCTTCATGCTAGCATGTTTTAGCTTTGATCCATGCATGTTTTAGTATCATTTTGGCATGTTCTAGGACTGTTTTGGGTTGTCTTGGCGATATGCTTCGTGTTTTGTATAGTTATAGTGCAAGTGCCTATGCTAGTTTCAAGCTTTGAGCCCTCTTGCATGCCATACTTGTATTGTTTGAGTGATTTGGCATCATTCCTTACATGATTTTAGAGCTTATAGTGTTGTCACGTGTCCATGCTTTTCACTCTTTAAGTGCTCTTAAGAGTTGTATCTTTATGCCTTAATTCTTAAGCCAATTGGCATGCATGCTTGTCTTGCCTTTTTCATGTTTTTCATGCCATCATTTCAGCACTATTGGCCACTGCTTTGGACATGATTGAGGTCTATCCATATCCAGTTTAAGTCCATCTTGCATGTTGTTTGCATTACATGTTGTTTGCATGCTTGTTGTTTGCATTGTTGCTTGCCATTAGCTTTGATAAATTGCTCATGTTGCATTGGATGTTGTTTGCATGCTTGTTGTTTGCATTGTTGTTCGCTTGCAAGCATTGCATTGTATTTGGCATACTTCTGTTGCATTGTGTTTGGATAGGGTGTTAGTCCAAACACGGGAAACGAATGACGTTTCATACTTGAAGTGATGAAACGTGCCTCATTTCTCGGTCGCCGACCCTCTTGATCATGCATGATAGAAGTTAAGGCATTTATGTGTTTTTGTGCATTCATTTGACATTGATTTGTGCAAATCAGCCTCTTTGGCCATCATGCATTGAGATGCGTGATTGATAGTTCGAGAGTCGAGCACTAAACTCCTTTGAGCTTTAAACATGATAAGGAGTGTGGTTGCACACACATCTTCTTGCAAATACACTGCCATGCCTCTGTTAGTGCTCTGTTGCAGCAAAAGGAGAAGTTTGCAGGAAGAAGTGGCCGATTGACTATCAAGGCTGCCGATCACCTATCAAAACTGGCCGATAGCCATAAAAATTGGCCGATGATAAATATACTTGGCCGATGGCCATTCCTCTTGGACGACCACCTCTCAGATTGTTCCTAAGGTGGGTCAGAAGCACTATAGAGGTTGTCACAATTTTCAGAGATACACAAGTGTGCAAACAGAGGCATCACGAGGCACGGTAGTGGATTTCCGAGCGAAGTCGACCGAGCATGCATATGCCCCTCTCCTCGAGGCTGTTTTAACTGCTTTGTGTAGTTAGTTAATTTGCTAATTAGTTAGTTAATGTATTTGCTAATTGATTCCATCTTTGTAATATTATAATTAGCTTAGTATAACTAGTTTTAATTTGGTTTGTACCTAATTAGCTTAGATTAGCTAGTTGATTCAAATTCAATTTGTGTTGTGTAATAATTAGTTTAATTAGTTTAGATTAGCTAATTAGATTATTATTCGGACCCTCCGTCGAGAGGGCACAACTGTTGTAATAAGTGTGCGTGTGTGTGATGCATGTCTTCCAACCCCCATTTCTTTCTCCTTTTTATTTACCAGCTTTTAATGGTTAGTTTTAGGGCATATTTAAATTAACATCCTTATGCTAACATGTTTGCATTCATTCATCTGTCGTGCATGCACCGAGTTCGGCGCATCATACAAACTGCATTGTATTTCAATTCCAATTTGAATACATGTATCAATTGTTTCACTTGACATGACATCTTAGAATAACCGAGCCTATCTTAGTTGCATTTTGCATGTGTTGTATTAGACATTGTTAACATAGCTAGGATCATGCATTGATTACTAACTAGCTTCTTTTTTGGCTCGGAGTACACTGTAAGTGTTTATGCTTTAGCATCCTTGCATGCGTGTAAGTGTTGCCATTATAGCATGCTTGCCATGAGGCTAACTGCTTAAGTGATTAATTATTTGAATGCCTGTAGGTGAAGGCTTGATCGCCTGGATTGGAACAACTCGATGATTGTGAGTTTTAAGCCCACTTGAAGTGGCAAAATCATGTTTTCCTAAGCCCACTTGAGGGTGGCAAATCTGCGTCTTAGCCTACTTGTGAGTAACAACTTCAAACCATTTTCGAAAAACAAACATGAGTTGTTTTGTTCCAATCCGCGTGATTGAGTCTATATTTGTTTGCTGTGCGCATCACGTAGTAAAGGTTAGCTAATAACAGGAATAAGAACACATGTGTTTTCAAAAATAACATATCATGCTTAGTAAAGGCCGATCTTTTGATCAGGCGAGCGGGGGTGCTCATTGCATGACCTTCCCCTCTTGTACCCAAGTTCCTAAGCCGATGCAACTTTGGTGATGACGGACACGTGGCCTTAGGCACGAGTCAGGGTTTCTTAAATTTTCTCAAAATAAAATATTTAGGTGACGACTCTGTATCTGGCAAAGCAGTCCATGTTTGGCACTTCTTTATTAAAAATCAATTTTTCAAAACGATTCGCCAGATCTGGAGTCTTTGGTGATTTATCAGTCTTGCATTGCACTTTGCGAGATTAGATTCAGAACCGTGACACGAGTCCGAACTGTAGTAGCTAAAAACTAACGATTCGCGCCCCTCGTGCGCGGAGCGGAGTTCCCAGGTGGTCTACAACTAGCCATCGTCAAAATGGCGGGCAGGCCATCTCTGAGCCGAACAGACTCTGAGGTGATGTCGTTGATGGTGGACAGCGGAATGTCGTCGTTGTTCGCCATAAAAGATGACTGCAAAAGCTTGAAGGACAAGGTTTTGTCTGTCAAAGATTTCCCACAGACGGCAGCAATTGTACGGGGAGCAAATATTCGTCGCTTTTGTACTCCTCATGTCCAAGCTTTGCTTCTTTTCGAGTGACCTGAGAACACAAAACAGTGAGCTGCCCAGCGGTATGCTGCCGAAAAAACCCTCAGACGATCAAGTTAGCACACTAAGAGAGAAGAAGAAGAGGGAGAGACAAAGGGGTAGGTAGCTCTGATAACTAGATGTTCCAGACCCGTTGTATGGAGGCGCTGCATAGTTTAACTAGCTTTTGCGCACACCACTCTGTTCGCCCTTTTCTGGACGCGTGGTTGTACTACCCTATCTATTTCTTACACGTATACGCGTCAATACTGCCAAACAACATTTGGCCAAACTGCCAAACAGTATTGACGCACAACTACTGGCGGGTTTTTCTCCTCGCACTCCAATTGGGCCACGCAGCGACTTCTGCTGTATTATCCATAACTCGGCACAAGACCGTTTACCAACTTCTATCAATCGGCTCAGCTCCGAGTTGTCCAACCAGTCAACTGTGGCTCGGCCAAATATTGCTCGGTCCATACAGAGGACGGTGTCATTAGCTCAAACTATCCTTAGGTCAGCCCATTCCATATGTAATCCGGTCCTTTATTCGGTGTAAATTTCCCTCAATTGCACACATAGCTTGGCCCACACTTATCGACAGAGCACATATATAGCTCGGCCCATTCTACTAATTGGATTTTCCCCTCTCAGGCCATAATTGAAGATTTTAGGATTATAAAAAACTATAGTAATACACTACTGGACCTTTTTCATTGTGGACAAAGTGTAGGCCTTTCATAGTTTCTTTGTTAAAAAAGCCCAAGCGCTTAAGGCCCCGTTTGTTTTCAGAGATAGAATGAAGATAATTGATAGTGAAGGGATTAATAGTGAGAGGATGGATAGTGAGGGGATTAAGTAAAATTGTGTTTATTTTGATGATAGTTGTTAGTGTAGAGATTGTCAAATTATTTTTATATAAAATAAATATAAAATAATAAAAAAAATACAAAAAATTAAACATAAATGTTTTAAAAAAATACCCAACATGTAAAAAATTTAAAAATAAAATAAAAATAAAATAAAAAAAACTTCTAGAAAAAAATAAAACAAATAAAATAATGATTTTTACTTAACAAAAAATACAAAAAATTAAACATTAATGTTCAAAAAAAAATGTCCGACATGTAAAAAATAAAATAAAAAATAAATAAAAATAAAAAATTTCTAGTCCGCTGAACTATTTTTCTAATACCAAGTCCTGGAGGCCCATCCGAATCCCCTTGGGGAGGCCCATCTTAATCCGGAGCTCACTTTCAATCGCCTCCCCATCTCTCAAAACAAACATAATATTAATAAATCCCACCTCATTATCAATCTCAATCTCCCCTATAACTCTCTAAACAAACGGGCCTAAGAGACGTAGTTCAAAACTTGAAATTGACATTTTGCTTTCCTTCCAAGTTTCAACTTCCATTCCAGCCTGATAAGAAAAGCCCTCCCCAAGATATTAACAAAACCAAGCAATCTCTAGCGTTGTGTGATTATTTTTTATTCTATGGTTTATAAGAAAATCAAAAACTAAAAATATTATTAAATTCTGAGTAATATTATACATAATTTAATTTCTTATTATATTTTATTATTTCTAAACACAAAATAATAAGATCCGCATTAATAAAAATACCATAATAAATAAGGTTGTATGTAGCATTTTTCTTAAATGTAATTTTAAATGATTCAAAAACCCAACTTAGGAGTTAGTTGATTCACAAGTTCAGCTATGAAAAATATTCTGAAACAGAAGTTTGAATCCCATGAAACATATAATCCCTTTGGGCCACCAAATCTGTACAAGATAATTACCCAATATGTATGAGAGGGGGATTGCATATATTTGGAGATTAATTGTAGGACAAAACCTCGATACGCTCCTTAGGTATATCCTTAAAGAACCAAGGATTCAAGTCAACATGAGAATGTATCGATCACCCCAGATGTCATGCCATCTCTTTAAAAATTAAAACTACAGTCATTTTCTTGGTTTAGAGATTACCATGGTGTGCTCTATTTGAATTTCAGGTAAAACACAACTTAGGTTATGACAATCAACAAGATATATGGAAGTTGATGGAGAGTACTTCCGCAGATCAAAAAACAGCCAGAGAGGGAGAATGGAAACAAAAAAAAAAAAAAAAAAAAATTGAAACTTGATAACCCTTCAGAGACGTCTTTCTTAAAGATTAGTACTCAACATTACAGGTATTTCATGATACAAATATATTTTACTACCAAGCATACATTGACCCAAAAAATAAAAAAAATAAATCAAGCATTCTCTGTTACATATCCTGCAGCTTCTTTGTAATTGTTCCACAAATCTGATATTATGGTTGAAATCATCTCTTTGAACCCTCCCAAAACATCTGGCAAATCTTTGAACAACCCGTCAAGCGAATTCCTCGTCTGTTCAACTAGTCCTCCAAGCACCAACCCAGTAGCAGCTGCAGACCCTGAAACACCCTCAACAACAAGATTAAAAAGACTCCAGATCAGATTGCTAATTGCATCCGCTGCCAGCCCAACCAAATACTCAATCAATGACTTTATTAATTCCGCCACTTGTTCTAACCCGTTCTGGAAGGCTTCACCGGGGACTTTGAAGGCTTGGATCATTAACACGATAAAATATGCTGTCGCGTTGAAGATTAACTTAGTGATTAGGTTTGATAATGTGCTCAAGGCTGTGAAAATAAGATTTAGGAGGAAAAGAACCATGTTTGGTTGGTGGGAAAGAGAGGAATAGGAACAAGAAGAAGACAAAAAATACTTGAGGAGGAAGGTAAAGGGGTTTGAGTTTTGTTTGCAGGATGTGTTTGGAAGATTATTAGTTTATATGGTTGGATTGTTGAATTTGATTTGGGTGTTTTGTTTATGGGTAGTATTTTATAAGGAGTAGTTGTGTTGTCTGCACATTTTAGCAATTCGAAGTCTTAAGGAAGAACATTTTAAAAAATGTTTTTGTTTTGTCGTATTGATTAGTGAAATTTAATGTAAAATAATGAGGATAAGATCTAAAGAGAAATTGTATATTAATTACTACTAGTCCCCTTAAGACGCGTTTGGAGAAGTCAAATAAAGAAAAGCTGGGGTCTATGGCGTTTTCTTCGCGGCATTGAAATGGCTGTCTTGTTCTCCTCTCCACCATCCTCGTATCTTACTTCCTCTACTTCTTGATCCTGTACAGTGGGCAAAAGTGGCACAGATTCTCTGTTTTCAAATTTTTTTCTCATTTTTTGTCCCAATGTATTCAATTCCTATTAAATTAAGACATTTCCACACAAAACCTAATTTATCAACTTAGACCTCGTTTGGGAATAGACTTTTTTAATAACTTTTTGACTTTTTAGCTAAAATTTGATGAAAAAAATTAGTATGTTTGGGATTATTTTTTAGCTTTTTACGAAAAGATATGCAAAAAGTAGAGAGAAAAATGAATCTTTGACTTTTTAGTATGAATTGTTGACTTTTTGATTTTTTAAGTAACTTTTTGATTAAAAATGGCAACGAGGCCTTATACTCCATTTATTTCTAACTAAATTTTTTTCGACCTTTAAGTCTTATTAAATTTTTAATAATCGAAATTACCTTTCAAAGAATGGTTGTTCTTCATTTATAATTATCTATAAAGGAATATTATGATTTGACATTTATTTTGATTTTTAAAACTTTAAACATCAACTTTCAATTTGAAAAAACTTAAAAAACAAAATATGTGCAAACTAAAAAAAATTTGAAAAAATTTAAAAAATTGAATTCTTTTTTTGTGCAAAACTGAAATTTTGTATTTATAAAGGAGCATGATAATGGAACATTGATGAAAAAAAAATTAAAAATGAATAAATTAATAATGTTTTCAGTTTTAAAATTAAAAAAAATGATAATATTCTTAGTTTTATTGGATAATTGAATCAAACTAATAAGTAGAATGACAAAATGCTAATCTTATGCTCTTATTTTTTTATCAGTTAGTGTGAAACAATTATCTGTAATATTACTATGTAAAATTGATAATGTTCTTAGTTTAAAAATTTTAAAAAAATAGAAAAAAACTATAATATTATCAGTTTTACTAAATATGACTTATACAAGCACGAAATTATCTTCTCGTATAATCTTGTTGATCAAGTCTGCGTTCCTCTAAACGTCGTTGCTTTCCTCCCTGAAAACACAAACGTGAGCCAGCCGGCGGGTGTGTGCCGAATTCCTTTCCGATGCCTAAGTCAGCAAAATAGATAAAAGCTCTGTGTATTCGAGAATCAAAGCTGTGTTACCTCACCATAGGTTCTGTTATGAGCTTTTATAACTTTTGTCTGGCATAATCCTAGTAGGACTCTTATTCCTCCATATAGAATCCTCCTAAGAATCACACTCCTGAAAGATAATGCTTATCCTTCAACACCCTCCTCACTACTTAAACCAAGTGAGATGGTTTTACCTCGGTGGAATGACAATATAACCGGGCTAACCTTTGTCATACTAAATCCAACGCCTTCACTGTAGCTCATAGCTCGGTACCTCAGTTTTGTCTGTCAAAACTGAGCTATCTACATCAAGCTTTGACCGAGCTAACAAATAGCAAGGTCTACCATAAGAAGCCAAAATACCTCGGCTCCGAATACTAGGACCGAGCTAATTATCACCACTCCGACCGTGGTAACTGTAACCATACTTGGACCGAGCTAACATTTGCAAAGCCCTTTTTACCACGGCCCATAGAACGGCCCATCATTACACCTTGGCCTCGCTCGGCCCTAATGCATATAAAAACTCCCTCTCAATTGCCCTTTAATTCCATCTGCGTAGCATGATTGGGATTACCTGTAACTAGTCGAGCTAAAACTTTTGCCTTTCAACCAAGCTACATTGTCACCGGGCTACCGATTTGCCCAGTCAAAAAAATGTCTCTTCAGTCACGTTGTGCTTCTGAATCACTTGCTATTCCTATAAACACGTGGCAGGCCCCTATTGGTTGAGTACAACTGTCGACGCCGACTTCATATCTCGCAAATTTTGAACAGTCCCGCCTTTTTCACTCTCTTTATACCAAAACCACACGTTTTGAACCAATCATTTCTACTATTCATCTTCTCTCTTTCTTTCCCTTTGAATCTCCATTCTTGCAACCCTAGCACCTGCCAAGCTCGTGTTTTTGCTGATATTGTCTCCATTTTCAGTTCCTTCATTTTGAACTGGTATGTGGCTCAAACCTGTTTCATTTCCATTTATTTCGCATTGTTTTGTAATACATAGCATAGTATGTATGTTTCTCAAAACACTTTGTAGTTTCCATAGGAAATGACCACTTTATTCCAAGAACCATGTAATAGATCCATTGGATTTATAACCAATTTGAGAAATAACGCTTTTGATCCAAAATAATATTTCAACCGAACTAGCAACCTGTTTGTACTTAAGGTGTGCACTCAGCCGAACTAGATTAAGTTTCAATAGGTTTAAGAACCTTCTGTTTCACCTAGCTGAGCTAGGGAGTTGTACTAGGTGTGCGCACTACCGAACTAGAATGCCTTAACCAATGACCGGGCTATTCCCTGGGACCAAACCAGCTCTCTGACTTAGTCGAAACTGAAGCAAGAATGTCGTACCCTATGCTTCGACCGGGCTACGAACCTCTCATTCCACTTGACCGAGTTGAAATCCATCGCCTAAACCGAGCTAAGAACGGACAGTATCCCACGTAGCCAAGCTAGGACTCCATTTATTATGCCTTTGTTTCTTTTAGCACAGCCCAACGACCTGTGCTTAACACTTTTCCTTTTCACTTTGCAGACTGACTAGGTTGGCCAGGCACACCTTTGCACGCTCAACCAAGATACCGAAGGTCATCTCAACACCGAGCTAAATTATACATAATTTAAGGCCACATGGGGAAGTATCGATTTTTAGTAAACTGTCCAGGGGCCATAGCCGAGTTCCGAAAGGATTACAACATTCCTGATGATGTTCATCTCAGTTTAGCCGAACTAGACACCATTCCTTGGGGAAAACCCGGCTTCGTCCCTTTCAATGTCATATCCATTGTAGAGGCCGACCTCCATTTTCCCGTTCAGCTTCTTCTTTGTGAATTTCTTAGACAAACAAGACTTTGCCCTACCCAGCTTTCCACAAATTCATACAGAATAATAAATGACATCGTTGAGCTAAACCGCCGGCTTGGCCTTAACCTCGGTTTAGCCAAGTTATTTCACCAGTATTCACTTGGCCAGAACGAAGATGGTTGGGTATACTATTTAAGAATAAGAAGACGCTGAGGGAAGATAATAAAAAACACCCCGGACAAAGATGTAAATGATGATGATTTTTTCTGGGTCTCGGGCAACTTCGAAGATCAAGAAGCCCAAATACCAGGAGACCGGATTAACTGGAATAAAGGAGTAGCTGATATAAATACCTCGGCTCAGTTTTGTGCTTTCTTTACTCCGTTGGTCTCATTTTCAACCGTACTAACCGTTGTCTTTTTCCTTTATGCAAACTTGAACCATCTAAAGTCCCAGTATAGTTACCCTAATCTTGACGCACTCCGCGCCGCACTAAGATATCCCAATCGAGGTTAGGCCGAGCTACTCAACTTTGAGCCGACATATAGATACAGCAGCAGGAGGAAGACCAGGGTGACAGATTTCCTTCTAGAGCCATCATCAGAACATGATTTAACCCTTCCACAAATCAACCTCATTCCATTAACAGCGGAACAAGAAATGGCCAAGAAGAGAGCAGTTAGAGTCCTCATCACCGAAACAAATCAAGCCGAGGTACCACAAGTTGGCCAATCACAAGAGGCCGTGGTATCTTTTCCAACCGCCCAGCCTTCATCATCTCGGCCAAGCAAGCGCGCTCGGACTTCCACAACCGAGCCACACCTTGTTGACAAGGATGAAACCGTGCTTCCACAAATCACTTCGCCAAGCCTAGAGCCCGAACATTCTGACTGGGCTAACTCTTTTGATTGGGCCCCAAAACTTACATTTAGGAACCGAGCTATACAAAACACAAATTCAGTTGTAGCAGACAAAGATCATACATTCGCCTTTAACCTGGCTAGGAGTGTGTGCTTGCCCTCTGACATGGAACACCATGACCATTTGACCGAGCTAAAGGCCATCCGGTCAGCGACGAAGTCAATGGTGCTGGTAAGTGCTCCTTCTAATTATCTTTTCATTTTATATCGTCTGTTTGCTCGGTTTTTATTCATAATAGCTATCTCTCCTTTTGTAGGCCATGCAGAAGAACCATGTTGCTCACAAGCGCGTGCTGGAGCTGTGCAAGACGACAAGGCTGGCCGTGGCTGAGGCCGATAGTAAGACGGCCGAGCTAAACGAAGCCAAACAAAAAATGGCCGAGCTTCAATCAGAAGTCGCCCGACTCACCGGGCTAGCAAATTCGGCGGAGGCGGACAAACAAAAGGCCTTTACCGAGCTGAAGGACCGCTATCTGTGTGAGCTGGCGAAGGTCGAGAGGAAGAAGAACGCCGAGATAGCGGAGCTGGAGAAGAAGATGGAAGACGTGGAAGACCGCAGCTACAAGGAAGGCAAAGCCACATACATCTTGCAGTGTGAAGCTGCTAATGACATTTTTTTCAAGTGTGGGTGGAAGGCAGCTGTGGCGAAGCTCGGCCATGGCCAGGAGACCGAGGTCTTTCAGAACCCCCCTCCACATTTCATACCAAGCTACATGGCGGAGTATGCAAACGTCATTCAACAAAATTTTCTTGAAGTTAAGGAAGAAGAAGCATCTCCTGAGCCCAACAACGCCCCAGTCGTCGCCAATGATCCCGCTGTTCAGTCAGCTCGGGTGGAGCCACCAGTGGAAGACTTGGTTGAAAATCTGACCGAGCTACCTGCTGAAACTGGGGTTCGAGTTGATCTGGATGCGGATCTTGACAACCTTTTTTCTTGATCTTGTATTTTCTTCTTTCTATTCTTGGAAAGGATATGTAACCGGGCTAAAGTCCCACTTCTTGTAACTTTGACTTTAACTTTGAATGAAATCTTTTTTTGCTTTCCTATATTGTTTGTTTGGTTTACTTCATGTATTTATTTCTTACTATGATTTGTATTCAGTATAACATTTGCTGGCCGAGATACCTATCTCAGTCTTAACCTCGTAATCTATTTGGTCATACCTGCCAACCTCTTTAGCCTAGATCCTTATCTCGACTGAAGAGCACTAAAAGTTAGTTATTCCAGCCAACCACTCTTCATCCTAGATCCTTATCTCGGCTGAAGAGTAATAAGTGTTGGTTTTTCCAGCCAACCACTTCAGCCTAGATCCTTATCTCGGCTAAAGAGCACTAAGTGTTGGTTTTTTCCAGCCAACCTCTTCAGCCTAGATCCTTATCTCGGCTGACGAGAGCTCAAAGTTGGTTATTCCTGCTAACTTAGAGCTAAGTGTTTGGTTATTCCTACGAAACTTCTTCAGCCTAAATTCTGATCTTGGCTGAAGAGAGCTCAAAGTTGGTTATTTCTGCCAACTTAGAGCCAAAGTGTTGGTTATTCCTGCCAACCTTCTTCAGCCTAGATCTTGATCTTGGCTGAAGAGAGCTCAAAGTTGGTTATTCCTGCCAACTTGGAGCCAAAGTGTTGGTTATTCTTGCCAACCTTCTTCAGCCTAGATCCTGATCTTGGCTGAAGAGGGCTCTAAGTTGGTTATTCCTGCCAACTTAGAGCCAAAGTGTTTGGTTATTCCTGCCAAACTTCTTCAGCCTGGATTCTGATCTTGACTGAAGAGAGCTCAAAGTTGGTTATTCCTGCCAACTCTGTTTTCATTGCCTCTAGCCCACTAAGACTATTTTTACAGAAGAAAACAATTTATGCTGAAAAGGAAACTACTTGTTTTATTGAAAAAAGAAAAAACTACAAGTATGTTTAAAGAAAAGCTAAAAATAAAATAGTTTGAGATTGACAGTGTTCCAGGGCCTGGGAATGGCCTTGCTGTCTCTATCTTTCAAGGTATGCCCATTTTCCTACTAAGCCAACCACTTTGTATAGACCTTTCCAATTAGGCCCTAACTTGCCATCTTCGAGTACCAGAGTATTTCCCATTACTTTGCGCAGCACCCAATCTCTAATTTTGAATTGCCTCGGATGTACTGTCTTGTTATATTTTCTGGATAACTCTTGCTGGTATGAGGCGATGTGAACTAGTGCTTTTTCTCTTCTCTCTTCTGCAAGGTCGAGCTCCAATGCTATGGCTTCTCCATTTAAGTCTGGGTCGAAATTTTCACTTCTAATAGTGGGGAGGCCAATTTCCAGTGGGATTACAGCTTCCATGTCATAGGCCAAGGAAAAAGGTGTTTCTCCAGTAGACCGCCGAGGTGTGGTACGGTAAGCCCATAAAACATGAGGGAGTTCCTCAGCCCACTTGCGTTTTGCTTTCTCCAGCCTTTTCTTCAATGCATCTAAGACGACTTTGTTTGATGCTTCCGCCTGGCCATTTGCTTGGGGGTATGCTAGTGTAGAATTATAGAATTCTATCTTATACTCCTCACAAAAGCCTCTGAAAATTTTGCCATCGAACTAAGTGCCGCTGTCTGATATTTAAGCCCTGGGTATGCCGAACCGAGTGATGATATTCTGCTAGACGAACTTCTTCACATCTTTCTCTTTTATTGAGGCGAGTGCTTCCGCTTCCACCCATTTTGTAAAGTAGTCTGTTGCTGCAAGAAAGAATTTTCTGTTGCTGGGCGCCGTTGGAAGTGGTCCCACTATGTCTAAGCCCCACATTGCGAAGGGTCATGGGCTAGTTAATGGTAGAAGCTCTCTGGCTGGTTGATGTATTTGGTGTGCGAACTTCTGACATTTCTCGCACTTCTTGACATACTTCTCTGAATCTGCTTGCATGTAAGGCCACCAATATCCTTGCGAAATTACTCTGTAGGCCAATGATCTTCCCCCTTGGTGGCTTCTGCATACGCCTTCGTGTATCTCGAACAAGAACGCCTCGACCTTGCTGGGATGGACACATTTCAAGAAGGTCCTGTGAAGGATTTTTTGTACAAGGCCATTAATGGGGAAAGCCAAAATCGCTGTGACTTGGCTCTGATCTTGTTAGCTTCTTTCTTCTCTTTAGGTAAGACACTGTCTTTTAAGAATACTATAATGGGATCTATCCATGAAGGGCCTAGTTCGGCACAACATACCTCAGTTACTTCGGGTTCTTCAATGCTTGGTCGAGGTAGGAAGTCGATCAGAAATAGATGTGGGATAGATGTATCTGCCATTGAAGCGAAGCCTGCTAGTTCGGCTGCTCTGCTATTTTCTTCTCGGCCGAGCTGTTCTATCCGCACTGTTTTGAATTTCATGATCTCCTTTCTAACTAACTCATGGTACTTAGCCATCCTTTCATCCTTTGCCTCGTAGTCGCATGAAATTTAGTTTACTACCAGCTGGGAGCCACTGTAAACCATTAGTTCGGTGGCCTGCATGAAGAGTGCTGATTTTAGGCCTACTAAGAGTGCTTCATACTCCGCCTCATTGTTTGATGCTGGGAAGCCAAGGTTGACTGCATGTTCCACTACTAGGCCATCTGGTGAGATGAGGACTATGCCAAGTCCTACATCATGCCTATTGGATGCTCCATCCACAAAGAGCTTCCACATCTCCCCAACGAATTCCAGCAAGTGGAGGGGTCGGATGATGTCTTGGGGTCATGAGTGCTGATGATGTCTTCTTTAAAGTCCACACCTACTGTTTGCCCCTCACCGTTTGATTGTACCAAGTTTTGACTTGTTGATGAGTCTTTGCTTGGTATAGCGCGGTTCGCCTATTCCTCCCTTTCTCCACTCCAGTATGCCTTAGGACATAGTTGTGCATCTTGTTTTGGGGGTTGCGCGGTTCCTGCGGCACTCTCTATCCCCTCTTCTATTGTACCAGTCAAGTCAACTGGGCAGATGCAATGGCTTCCTGGTGTGAATTTTGCCACAAAGTCTGCCAAGGCTTGGGCTTTTATTGCGGTTCTAGGCTAGAACTTGATATCAAATTTCCCTAATTCCACCGCCCACTTCAAGATTCGCCCAGAAAAGTTCACCCTCTCAAACAAAGCTTTTAATGGAAAAGCTATTAGGACGATTATGGTATGGGCGTGGAAGTAATACGACAGTTTTCTTGAGGCCATCATCAAGGCTAAGGCTAGTTTTTCCAATGATAGGTACCTGGTTTTTGCGCCCAGCAAGGTTTTGCTAACATAAAAGATGGGCAAGTGTTGGATTCCTTCCGCTCTGACCAACACTGCGTTGACTGCGTGCTGTGAAACTGCTAGGTACAAAAAGAACTCTTCTCCAGGTATTGGAGTTACTAGCAATGGTGGTGAAGACATGTATTCTTTCAGGTCTTCTAGGGCGCGATCGCATTCTTCATCCCACTCAAACTTGGCCTTTAATGCTTGGAAAAATGATCGACATCTGTCTGACGACCGACTTATGAACCGGTTGAGCGCGGTTGCCAGGCCAGTGAGATGCTGCACCCAAGGTTTTAAAAAGCGGTCGCAACCGTTACGTAACGGTTTTGGTGGTTACCGTCATCCGTTACGACCGCTTTTGCAGTGTGATTGAGATTCACAGGTGTGTCGGTCATAGCGGCTGCCATAGCAATCGTAACGATGCCATAACAGCCGTAACGGCCTGTTACGCACCGTTACGAAACGATTCTGAACTGTTTCTTTCGGAAAAAAACACACAAAAAAAAGTTGAAAATAGGGGGAAGAGGGATAGAGAGAAGAGGGAAGATAAAGAGAGAAGATGGAGGAGTGAAAGACAGAGAGAGAGAAGAGGGAAGATGAAGAACTAACATGTTATTGATTTATTGAAGCTATAAAACCTATGCTATTCTATTCAGCTGCTATCACTCAATCATTTTGTTTGTGTACGTCTGTCTATATATTGTTTGAAAATAATAATAATAATAATAATAATAATAATAAGTGTGGTTATTATCTATTTGACTTGGTTAAAATATGTATATATATAAATTTAGGCTCTTGTTTATTCTCTTACTTTTGTCGTTGTTTATCTTATATATAATAGTCAGTGATTGATTTTTTGTATAATATAAAGTCATTAATTAATAAAATAAAATGTAAAAAACTCAATTTATAGTGATTTAAAAATATGAAATATATTGGATCATACTTAAAAATTACAAAAATTGATCAATATTTATTTTAAACCTAATAAATATGACCATGGAAAAAAAATATGCATATCGGTAAGTTTTTTTCAAATTGTGCGAAAAATAAAAAAATTCACAGTTCCGATTACCACAACCGTTACGCTACGGCCTTTACACCCCGCAACCGCAACCGCGCCACAGCCACCGTTACGGTGACCGCAACCGCTTTTCAGAACTGTACCTCTTTGACTGTGTTGGGCCTTTCAAGATCTTGGATTGCTTTGATTTAAGAGGGGTCTGTTTCTATACCTCGGTTGGTCACCAGAAAGCCTAGGAATTTGTTCGATCCTACGCTGAATGCACACTTGGATGCATTTAGGCGCAACTTGTTCTTCTTCAGAATCTGGAACATCTCACCTAGGTCCTTAAGATGGTCCTTCTCATCTTTGCTCTTGACCACCATGTCGTCTATGTAAGCCTCCATTGTTCTGCCTAACAATGGCTCAAATATCTTGGTGACCATCCGCTGAATTATTGCCCCTGCATTCTTTAGGCCAAAGGGCATGACCTTGTAACAATACAATCCTTTTGGCGTTGTAAAGGATGTTACCTCCTGGTCTGGTTCATACATAGCGATCTGATGGTAACCTCTGTACGCATCGTGTAACGCCCTCAAAAATAAACCCATCATAACAAACATTCACGATAAATAGAAGAGATTTCATATTACAATCATCAGAGTATTCTTACAAAAGATATTACATGTTGACAACAAAAGTAAATGCCCTATAGGCTTACAACTTTCCAAGTCAACACTTGGTTACAAAAAGAGAGTACTAACTCTACACAAAATAAGCCATTGGCTTGATATACATGTAATACAACAAAACAACAAAAAGAAGTCTGACAGCCTCAAGCTTTCCAAGCTACGTCCTTGGAGGTGACATAACACCTGTACCTAAAAATGATGTCCCATATAAGGTGAGCCAACGCCCAGTAGAGATATGCTAAACATAATATGAGCAATAACTAAAACATTAGCACTTGATAAATGTTTAACTCATATAAACCAACATGCAGTACAATCCAGTTCCATAATCCTTCACTTAACAAGACTTAACTTATAAAAACCTGGCCAAATAACTTAAGTGAGACTATATCTCAAGCCAATAATACTTCAAACTGCCATTTCACGGAAATTGCATCCGCGGGATTCGGCACCCATGTGTAATTATTTTCTCATGGCCATTTTACGAAAATTTCATCTGCGGGACTCGGCACCCATGTATAGATGCCTTCGGATTGTCATTTTACGGAAATTGAGTCCGCGGGATTCGGCACCCATGTATAGATATTTTAGAATTGCCATTTTACAAAAATTGAGTCGGCGGGATTCGGCACCCATGTATAATTATTTTCGAATGGCCATTTTACGAAAATTTCATCCGCAAGATTCGACACCCATGTATTCAAATACTCAACTTGATTAGTTTTAATTCACCTAATCATTATGCAATGTCTACAACAATCAAGACTATCCTCCACGGATAACCCAAAGCAGTTATTTTTAAACAGATAATAAATGCACCAACAGGTAAACTATCAACATTTTCAAAAGTAAGTGATTAATGAATCCAACTCCACTATTCTACCTCATAATGAGCCAATTTCATTATTCCCAACTCAATTTCATAATTCTATAACATTCCCAAATTAATTATATAAATTAATTCATAACAAAAATTAGGGCTTTCTCTCCCTTTTTCTCTACAATGACCCAAAGGCCCCATATATCCTCAACAACAACAACATCATCATTTTAAGACCCAAGATACACACTATGAGTCAAAATAACCAAACCCCTCTTTATTCATTTTGAAACCCTAACACCCAAAATTACCCAACTACGACATTACATCAAAATGACCAATAATTTATGTCAAAGACCATAAAAATGAGTAGTTATCCCTACTTCAAATTCGGAGCTCAAAGGAAGAAGATGAAGAATTTCAAGATGCTCCAAATCTCAAGATTTTTGGATCAAAACATAGCCCACAACGAGATCAACACTTTTTGCAAAGGCCCAAGGATAGAGGATCACTCCTACTAGATCAAACCCTAGAGAGAAATTGGAATTTTAGAGAGAGGTGCACTCTAATGGAGGTTTTAAAAAAGTAGGAGAGAAAGGAAATCAAAAAGTGATCCAAAATGTCACTTTTCGGATTGAAATAGCAGTCACCCCGCTCGAGCGTGGAACTCCCAGCTTGAGCGTCAGACACAGACTCACACTCGAGCGTCAAAAGCGCCGCTCAAGCGCCGGATGCACACTTTCAGAAGTTTTGCAGACCATGGTCCCCGCTCGAGCGTCAAACTCCCCGCTCGAGCGGAGAAACAAAATCAAAGGACCCGCTCGAGCGTCAAAACTCTCGCTCGAGCGTACGACGACTTGCAGAGCAACATGCTGAGAGATGAAAAACCATGCTCGAGCGTCAAAACTCCCGCTCAAGCGGAGAAGCAAAAACGAAGGGCCCGCTCGAGCGTCAAAAGCCCCGCTCGAGCATAAAGACCAAAATCTGGGCATCAACTCTAGATTTCTAAACACAACCAACCTGTTTCAAACCTACCCAAGACTCAAATACAAAGAGTAAATGATGTAAATGAGAATAAAACAACAACATAACCACGGAACCAAGTCTGAAATGCAGTAAACAAAGGAAGGGAAAACCGGGATCGCTATACATCGAGGAAGCTAAGTCGATTGTGTCCTGCCGTCAGGTCTACCAGTTGGTCTATCCATGGTAGGGGAAAGCTGTCCTTTGGGCATGCCTTGTTGACTGTTTTGTAGTCCATGCAGACACGCCATTTTTCGTTCTTCTTTGGCACTACTACGGTATTGGAGATTCACATGGGGTAGTGCACTTCTCTGATAACTCCTACCTCCAGCAGGTTTCCCACTTCTTCCGCCACTATCTCGGCATGGTGGAGTGCTGATCTGCGAGTGCGCTGTATAACTGGTTGGGCAGTTGGGTGGACGTTCAGTTGGTGACAGATAAAGTTTAGGTCAATGCCAAGCATGTCATATGGTGTCCAGGCAAACACTTCGATGTTAGAGGTTAAGAATTTCATGACCTCTATTCTCTCAGTGCTGGACAGAGACGAGCCGAGTCGAGCAAAAAGAACTTTTCTGGGTCTTTTTCATCTATCCTTACCTGTACCAAGTCTTCCACTGACTTATGTTCAGCTGCTTTGCCAACATCCACAAACAGTTCATTTACTGTGACGAAGCACTGTTTTGACATGATTTGCACATACCCTTTTGCAGCACGGCTGCCATTTACTGTGACGAAGCACTGTTTTGACATGATTTGGTCTCCAAAGACCTCTTCAATTATTCCGGCTTCGTTAGGGAACCGCAATACTTGATGATAGGTTGAGGCCACCGATCGCATGGCGTGCAGCCACGTCCTCTCCAATATTATGTTGTAAGTGGAAGGGACTTTCAATACCCAGAATTCTACCTGTTTCGTCATGGTTCCTGCCTTGACTGGGAGGATTATGTTGCCCACTGGCCACTCTAGCATTGAGTTGAATTCGATTAGGAGAGATGTTGCAGGTGCCAAGTCTTTGTCCTCTAGTTTCAGTTGTTTGAAGGTTTTGTAATACATTATCTCACACGAGCTTTCTTGGTCAATCAAAATCCGCTTGACATTGAAATCCTTGACGCGTAGAGTAATAACCAGCACGTCATTGTGAGGGTAATATATCCTTGCTAAATCTTTGTCTGAAAAAGATATGACATTTGTGGCCTCTGTTCTCCCCTTTTTGATGGCAGGTTGTGCACTTAATACCTCCCTTAAGTGCTCAGTTTTTTTGATCATTCCCCTGAACTCACATACCCGCTCAGGTTCGAATACTCCATATATTACGTTAATTACGCCTTGAGGTGGGGTGTCGACCGACATTTTGTTTGGGTAGTTGTGGTTCTAGGGGGCTGGTTGTGTTTCTCCTTCTATGTATTGGTCCAGGTGCCCAGCTGCCACTAACTCCTCCAAATGCTGCCTTAACGGCTTGTAGTTTTCAGTGCGGTGCCCCTTTTCATCATGAAAGGTGCACCGGGACCTTTCGTCGTAGTCTTTTTGCGCTTCTCCTAATTTTGTTGGCTAGCGGACGAAAGGTTCATTACTTATCTCACTGAGAATTCGGTAGATTGGTTTTTTGAACACTGTGGTAATGGTAGTGCGAACTCTTAACTTCTTTTTGTCTAGGTCCTCTCTGTTGGCTCGCCTGCTTCGCCCATTCCTGCTTGGTTGTTCTACTGTGTTGACTTTTGCTGAAGTATTTTTATCTGGTGTTGCTGTTGTGCCAGATTTTCCTTTAGCACGGGCGTTGTCTTCCTCTACGCGAATATGTTGGTGCACTCTCTCCATTAAGGCCTCCATCGTGAGGGGCGGCGTCATTGTAATTGAGTCCCTCAATTTATTACCGATTGGCGGGCCTCGTTTGTATTGTGCTATGGCGAGGTTTGTGGGGTAATCCCCAATCTGGTTGAAGGTTTCCCAGTAGCGACTGTTGTAGGATCTTAACGTCTCCTTGTCGCCTATGTCAATGGAGAGTAGTTGGTCGATCTCCATTGGTGTCTTGGTGTTCGTTCTGAACCTAGTCACGAACACCTCTGCCAATTGTGCCCAGGAGGCGATGCTGCCTTCTGGTAACCTTTAGAACCAAGTTAGACCTAGGTCGCCAAGGTTGGACGGGAACAGGATACACATCAGGGTCTCATTTCGCCGGTATACTGTCATAACTTGGCGAAAGGGGCTTAAGTGCAAGTAGGGGTCCGTCTTCCCCTTATAAGTGGTAAACTTGGGCTGGTGGAAGCCTGAAGATAGCGGTGCGTTCTCAACTGCCAGAACGAACGGCGAGCTCTGTAGCCTTGCTAATGCCTTGTCTGTTGGTTCGTAAGCAGGGCGCGGCATTGGCATTCCTACCTCGACGTTCCCATGCGTCCGAGGGGCCAACCGCTGAAGGGCTGAAACTCGGCATGGGTCGCGTGCCCTGGTATCTTCCTTCAATCGTGCCATTTCTTCAAGCACAGTTTGTAAGTGAGATGATCTAGGCAACTTTGTGTGCTTAGATGACGTGTGGTGCGTGTACGAGGGCCAATAGGTGCTTCCCTCAGTATATGACCTCTCAGTTCTCGGTCTCTCAGACCTGGAGTAACGAGTCCTTGAAGTCCCCGATTGAGTGTCGCCTGTTTTACGGCTCATACTTTCTGCTTGCAATGGTGTGGTACACCTATCACGATCCTCCGAGTGGTGAGAGGGTGTGTTGCCTTTGTGCCCCTCTCCTGTCGCCACCCATTTTCCTTTTATCTGGCGTTTCATTGACTCCATGTCTGCCGCCGTCCTCCTTATTAGCTCATCCTGCTCCTTCACGCGATCCTCCAGAACTTGAGGGTCCATCATCCACCTCTGTCTTTCAAGACTTTGAGAGCGACGGGGGCTGTTAGCCCGCCTCCCCCTTGCATCCCTCCGGGGGTTCTGTCGCTGGGGTTCTAAATCCGCCATGGGAGGGATAAAAGGCAAACCTTCGTGCCTCCCACCCCCCTCTGGGGTTTGTCCGTCGATAGCAGATTGTAGCAAATCTTCATTGTGCGCCATTGCTTCCAATTAGAGAGGGAAAAACTCGATCAAGAGGTTTTGTTCTTTCTAGAATTCCCACAGACGGCGCCAATTGTACGAGCACGAAATTATCTTCTCGTATAATCCTGTTGATCAAGTCTGCGCTCCTCCAAACGTCATCGCTTTACTCCCTGAAAACACAAACGTGAGCTAGCCGACGGGTGTGTGCCGGATACCTCTCCGATGCCTAAGTCAGCAAAATAGACAAAAACTCTTTGTATTCGCGAATCAAAGTTGTATTATCTCACCATAGGTTCTGTTGTGAACTTTTATAACTTTTGTCTGGCATAATCCTAGTAGGACTCTTATTCCTCCATATAGAGTCCTCCTAAGAATCACACTCTTGAAAAATAATGCTTATCCTTCAACATCCTCCTCACTACTTAAACCAAGTGAGATGGTTTTACCTCGATGGGATGACAATATAACCGGGCTAACCTTTGTCATACTCAATCCAACGTCTTCACTGTAGCTCATAGCTCAATACCTCGGTTTTGTCTGTCAAAACCGAGCTATCTATATCAAGCTTTGACCGAGCTAACAAATAGCAAGGTCCACCATAAGAAGCCAAAATACCTTGGCTCCGAATACTATGACCGAGCTAATTATCACCACTCCGACCGTGGTAACTGTAGCTATACTTGGACCAAGCTAACATTTGCAAAGTCCTTTTTACCACGGCCCATCATTACACCTTGGCCTAGCTCGACCCTAATGCATATAAAAACTCCCTTGGTATAAAAAATCTTAGATAGAACATGAGCTACCATAACATTTGTAAATAGGACTTTTAGGTAATTAACTCATGTCTTGAGATTCACCTATTTTGAATGATTGAGAGTGCATTGAGACAGAAAAATAAAAAGATTTTAGATTATGTTTGGATTATTGATTCGGGAATAATTTGTTTAGAGAAGAGAAATGTGAATGAATTATATATGGAGTCGTGATTAAGATTCCCTCAGATTCCCACCCCCACCACCCCACACACACGTGGGGGTTTGGTGAGTGAAAAAAAAAAAAAAAAAAAAAAAAGGCAAAGTGGGTCGTGGGGGTGACTTCCAAAGGGGGTCTGAGTCTTTTTTTGTTTTATATATATATATATATATATATATATAAATATTTAAAACTTTGCTCTTACTATCTTTTTTTTTATCTAAAAATTTTCTCTCCAAACACAACCTTAAGATTTTTTAGCTGAGTAAGGTAAATTCTCTTCATTTCAATGTATACTCATTGAATAACGATATAAATAAATACAACAATTATACATAATAATATAATTGGTTCCGAGTTTATCATTTCAACTTGAATGACTCATCAATGTAGTTTTAAAAAAATATAATTATCACATTATTCACTAAAATATTATGTATAACATTTTTTAATTTAAAAGGTGGGATCTTACTTTTGAATGATTCCTATATATTGGCTAATATGTCAATTGTATTAGAAATCTATCTCCTACTCTTATTAATTAACAGAGTATCACATTGACGAACCAAGCTTTATAATAATTTATAGTATTAATCGACAGCAACATGTTACCAATTTCTCTTGGGATATTATTTAATGTTAAAAATTATGTAGAAATGATTTTCAAATTTCTGAATAGTGTGTTGTGTTGTAATTTACCCTTTTTTTATTAGGTGGAAGGACACTTGTTAATAATACCTTTATTTATATAGTCCAATAACAAGTCAAATAATTTTATACTAAATTAATTTTAATTTCAGAAATATTTCTTTTCCTCAACAACTTTATGAGTTTGTTTGAGATGTGGGTTGACTTTTTAATTTTTTAGTTATTTTAGCTTGGAGCTAAAATGTCTCATATGGGATAAATTTTTTGAATTTTTTGACTTTTGTAAAGAAAAAATAAAATAAGTATGATTTTGATGTAACATTTTATCTTATTAGACTAAAAAATATATTTTATCTTTTTGTGACTATTTTAATAAAAAAAAATTCATTTTAACTTATGCCAAATGAAGGTTATAAATGCATTTCAAAACTTTTATTTTTGGTGTGTATTGAGACTTGTGTCATGTGTAATTGTATACACTAAAATTTAAAAGTACGGAATCAAAATATCAATTGTATAAAAATAAAAATAAAAAAGAAAACAAATAATTATTTTCAGCTTCCTGTACTTGTACTTGTACTTATTGCACCTAAAGGCCTTATTTGGGGTACTCTAAAAAAATTAAAAAGTTACTATCCTATTTAAGTCATATTATCTTATTTAAGTCACATTACCTCTTTACCACATCACTTCAAATCCAACCCATACCCAACTCATATTTCACAAAAAATCAAAAAATATACTTATTTAAATCATCCTAAATCACCCCAAAATCTTAAATTTTTGTGGTGAGACCAGGCTAAACTCATCACTTCTAACTCAAAATTAGTTAGGTTCTAATTGTGTTTGAATTTTAGATTTCAATAAAAAAAATAATAATAATTATAAAGTAAAAGTTTTTTTTTTTCCTTCTAAATCTCCCAAATTCAAGATTCAAAAAAAAGTAATAAGAGCATCTTCAACGGTAGTAGGCATTTTACCTATCTAAATATTACTATAAAGTATATATTTTATTTTGCCTATCAACTGTTTTATGTTTTTATTCTAACCATACTCTTTATTTTAGTTATTTATCCAAATACTATTAATTTTATAGAATGTCACGTCAACAACAAAGATGGAGGGAAATGATCCTAATGATTGAATATATTTTACCTAGCATTGAAGGCTAGTTACATGTAGCTAGTCAATATGAGTTGAGCCAAAATGCCTAATCATATGTCTAGTGCATTGAAATTAAAAAAAATAAATCACACTAAACATTTTAACTAATAAATATTATATGCTTAGTGCATTAGAGATGCTCTAAAAATTTGAAGGATGGCTATCCCTTGCATATTTGCTGACCTCAGATTAGACCGCTATATCAATTATTATTTTTTTGGCGCGGCTATATCAAATATTAATTAATAAATAAAGTAAAATTTTAAAACAATGTTGCGTGGAGTACAAAACAAGTGGGGTTGAATAAGGAGATCTGGAGAAGTTATTTAATGGTCTGGTTATAATCACGTGTCGTTTCAAATATAGAGTTTGTTTGGAATGTGCGTTGATTTGTTGATTTTTTGATTTTTTAGTTAATTTAGGCCTCGTTTGGGGATTGATTATTTTAGTTAAAAAGTCAAAAAGTCAACTAAAACTATTTACATCATCTCTCTACTTTTCTGTACATCTTTTCGTAAAAAGTCAAAAAATTACTAAAATAGCCTGTTCCCAAACGAGGCCTAAGTCTGGGATTAAAAATTTTTATTTGGAATAGATTTTTTGATTTTTTTAATTTTAGTGAGAAAAAAATAAAATAATTATAATTTGAATGTAACATTTTATTTTATTGAATTAAAAAAACTTATTTTATCCTTTTGTGATTATTTTAACTAAAAAAATCTCATTTTAGCTCATGTCAAACAAAAGCATATAATGATTTGTGAAAAAAAATGAGAATTACAAATTTATATTAAGTGATGGGAACCAATTGGAGACGTGATATTTAGTGATTGACAAACGGCATTGCTAGGTGATGCTTCTATACCACTTACCCTTTGTTTGAAAAGTGGATTAACGTTTTGTCTTTTTGGTTATTTTAGTCAATGGTTAAAAAGTTTCGTTTTGAATAGAGACATTGATTTTTTTGAAAGAAAAATAAAATTATTAAGATTTAGATGTGATATTTTGTTTTATTTAGCTAAAATAACTAATTTTTATTTTAGCCCAAATAGACATGCCAAACATAGCTTAAATAATTTCTCCCTTGATAGAGAAGTGATTACACAAACGGTTGATCCTTGTTTGGTTAATTCCATTTGCTTAGCCACAAGTATCAAATTTCGGTTTGGTCCTTTAACGAGTTTTGGACAATTATAAATCAAATTTATTTATCAATAGATCCTGTTCTAACTTTGAATAATAAATTTACCATTATAAAAATATTTTTTAAAAATTCAATTCAATTACTTATACTTTCAACATCATATTTCAACACAAAATAATAATAATAATCAAATAATCAAAACTCAAAACTCAAAACTCAAAAACTAAAGTCAAAATATCAAAATCATTTATCGTCTTGATAAATTTTTTAGTATTATTTTCCATACCAAATGATTATTCCATCAACACAAAACATACATTTAAACAGTTTTAAAAAAAAATTCATTATCAAAATAGAATGAATACTTTAAAAAAATTCACCTAGAAACCATGAATAAATAAGTGCAATCCATACGACTTGTATCAATAGATCCTTGGTTTATGCTCTTTGTGGGGATTGAGGTCGTGTTATGGCTGGCCCAAGTCCGTCTGTTTGGGAAGAATATAGTGGGACTCACGTGTCAATATCTTGTGCAGTTGTGCCGGTTTAGACCCCCTCATGTCTTGCGGGAGCAGGGTCACTGCTGTGCCTAAAACGGCACAGTTTTAGTCTTTTTTTTTTATTTTATTTTATTTTTTTAATATTCTCATTATGTTTTTTGATATGATAAATTAGACTTTTTTATTTTATTTTATTTTAGGATTTAGGATTTAATTCTTAAAATTTATTTTTTTTTATTTTAAGGTTTAAGGTTTAGGGTTTAGGGTTTAATTCTTAATTTTTTTATTTTTTATTTTAGGGTTTAGGGTTTAATTTTTAAAATTTATTTAATTAATTTTTTTTATTTTAAGGTTTGGAGTTTAGGGTTTAATTATTATTATTTTTTTTTTTATTTTAGGGTTTATGGTTTAAGGTTTAAGGTTTAGGGTTTAATTCTTAAAATTTATTTTTTTTTATTTGAGGGTTTAGGGTTTATGTTTAAGGTTTAATTTTTAATTTTTAATTTTATTTTAGGGTTTAGAGTTTAGTGTTTAGGATTTAATTTTTAAAATGTAATTTTTTTATTTTAAGATTTAGGGTAAAGTGTAACTTATCATGTCAAAAAACATAGTGAGAAGATGAAAAATAAATAAATAAATAAAACAGGGATGAAACTGTGCCCGGTTTAGTGGCAAAAAAAATATATATATTAAACGGTGCCGTTTGAAATCACGGTAGGCACAGCAGGGACCCCGCGTCCCTTGTCTTGCTCTGAACAATTTTATTTTATTTTTTTAATAGATAAAAGTCAGTTATTACTTGTTAATTAATACTTAACAAGTTAAGAAGTTATTGATGAATTTTTCTTCAATCTTGTTTTTAAAAATGTGTCCAGGTGATCTCTATTATTGAACAAACATATATTCGGATTCACAACTCATTTCTATTTCTGTGCATCCATTTTCCTTGTATATTTCTATTTATTATTAATTTATTTTTTCTATCGTATAAATTAACCTTAGGGCAAGGGACAAACAGGACAAAAGAAAAAATTCATTTATTTTCTCTTAACCATACATGGCTAAACCTTCACAACCATTCATCCCAAACAAACCAATCAAACCCTTGTGGTTGTTGGACCATTATGGTTGTTTAAGGCCTAATATAAATCTATGAAACATCATCAAAGAAACCAAAGTCGACAATTTTTTTCTAATGTTGTGTTTGGTTAGGGGATTTGTTGAGAGATTTGGAAAGGGAAAGAGAAATGGTGGGTGAAACTATGTGAAATATAGGCATGATTTATTCACATTTCACCTACCTTTTCCATTTCCCTTTCCAAATCCCTCCCCAAATCCCCCAACCAAACACAGCATAAGTGAAATAAATAAAATGACAAACAATGAAGTCTTGGTGGTTGTGTTTTGCTTTATTGTGCATGTTCTTCATTCATGCAGGATCACATCCTCTGAAATACAGGTACACGATCACATCCTCTGAAATACAGGTACACCATTAATCCATGTGGAAGGCATGGCGGTCCACACCCAGGTTGCGACCATACCAAACCCACCAAGCCATCATTGAACCAAGGCCTTCCTAACGTGGTTGCACACAACCGTGGCAGTGGTGCCACTGCCAAGGTCTCCAAGAGCAAAGGGGGAAGGGCAAGTGCAAGAAATAGGAATTCTCCACCATGAATTTTTAGAATAATTATCATATATTTTTTTTTATTATAGTAATACGTAATTGGTCATTTGAGTTTAGAAGGTTAATTCTTGTCAAAATCAAAACTCTGTTATTTCTTTTCCACTATGGGATGCTTTTTTCTATTATGTCCTAGTTGTTAGGTGTTGGAATTTCTTGAATGGTTGATTATCTAATTTGACATAATTACTTTTAATATTTGTAAAAATGTAATATACTACTCTTACCTATTGATAAATATATATTATATTGCAAGGGTTTTAAAATTAATATTGTAAATCAAAACACAAAACATGCAGCGGAATAAAATCATCAGATCATACCTTTTGATGATAGAACCTCGTGGATAAATCACGTGCTTCCAGAATCAGATCAATCAATCCCAACAGTGGGGTGATATTACAATGGTGAATATCACCCACACAAACCACAGTGCAACTGACTTGATCGTTGTTTCTTGGGAGAGAGTCAGTATATGGGTAGAAAACAGACTCAACGTTGTTTCTCTTGGATTACCCATAACCATATAACAAATATTTAATATATTATAATATCTATCCATATCAGTTAAGATACAGATAATATCTAATATATATTATATCTATCTATATCAGTTCAAACTGATAACGTCTGTTTCAAGAGTGGTTATCCTAAATAGGTTTGATTTCAAAATCAAAACCTATTTGGATAAGGATTCAAAATCAAATTTAATGGTCATGCCACATGGGCGCCCATTACTAACATCTCCCACTCGCACATGAGTTGGCATGACACTGCCACATCTCTATCTCAATCTCCCCAAAAACGAACAATCTCATACTAGCCACTGCACCGTGCGACTGCTGAGAACACCTGCATGTGGGAGCTCTATACTAGAAACTCAAAATGAGCCAGCATAGAGACATCAACCCAAAAAGAAAAGAAATAGTGTCTCATATACCCCAGACCCATCTAATTACACCGGTCCAAAAAACATCTCTAATCCCTCAAAAAGAGCATGTTTGACCCTCTCAATTCTTGCAATATATTCACACTCAATTCGCCTCTCATACAGAGCGATGTGAGTTGCCGGCAGTGAATATACAACAGTGGTGTAATACTAGATGATCTTCCCTTTGCACTCATGCCATTTAGTTTAGGATTGACCGCTTTCCCAGTGATGTCCCTTAAGGCCGAATCATGCATGACCGCAGGCAACATACCAAAGTAGCAGAATATCAACCCCTTACCTTATGACATAGTCAAAAGTCACAAAAGGGTACATAAATGAAAGTCATATCAATAATGACACGTAAGACTCACACGGTGAGGAAGCAGGGATCCATTCTCTCACCTCATTACTCGGTCGCCAAGCACATATAGTATGAATACATGCTACGGTGGAGTAACTCTTCCATAAAGAGTGACGTCATACTCGATACACCGTACAGATATTAGTCTAGTCGCTTTCTAGCGCTTAACCCGAATTCTCTATTTGCTCGCCTTCTAGGCGCCAAATGAGATCTCGCATCTGGCTAATCATAACAGGCACAACACGGAAAGTGGGTACTAACATCCATGTTTGGTCCTTAACACGACCTCATCTTGGTTATAACCAAGGCGACATACATAGTGGATGATTTAAGCCTCTCTTGGCTCCGAATAAAAATAAACCACCAGTCTCATCCTTGCTCGCTCCCAAGCGTCAAGGGCGATTGCTCGTGTGAGTGAGCCAATCTTGCCTGCTGACATCATCATTTGCTAATCATTATGACACAAACCGTAATAGTGTCAACATCCCACCATCTCAAAATAAGTGATCGATTTTAAAAAAAAATTGACCACAGCTTGCGCAATTATAGATTCCAAACATAAGCCTTATCAGCACCTCTTGCGATAAGTATATACAACGGAATCCACCATGTGCGCCTCACATGAAATGATTTAAGATCACTACCTCTTGCGCAATAACCTCTCTAAAGATATTTTTGGTGACCAATTTGCGTTCATTCTTAATGCGCCCAACTAGCGCAGATGCGCCCAACTAGCGCATTGAATTTTACAAGGAGCAAATTAATATGCTTCTAATAAAGCATTTTATCCACAGTCTAATGAGCAAGGTCAATGTCTGAACAACTCAGTTAACCATTTATCAAAGATAACACTTATCATGCCGAATACGCCCACATAGCGTACTTTAGGCTCCCACAACAAAGAAAAGATCAAGGAATATAGGTCATCTGTTTCTTCCAAAGACAATCTGAGGATTCACTCAATAGCTAAGGCTCTGGCTTTTACCGATAGGTAAGTCAATGGGTTTGCAATTTTGCATCTAGAATCGTTCTAGGATATTCCTTATGTAAGTCATCGAAGACAAACCGAGAATTTTCCTAAAACAATCCCTAAGGATCGTACATCCGAGCATATGAATTACATCACCCATGTCCATCATATCTAAAATGGAGGACTGCCCACCCTAGGTGGCGACAACCTTATAAATTCCTGGCTCATAATGACTAAGTAAGGAAAAACTTCTTTTGGACCATTGATCATGCCTCAGTGGTCTTCATCGATCATCGTTGCCCTATCATGGCTTGACGAAATCTAAGAACCACTGTTTGGATAACTGTTTTAGGCTGTAAAAGATTTATTGGAACCAGCAACCTTTTTTTTTTTGCGCTCCTAACTTTTCACTATAAAAGCAGAAGGTAAATCCTTACGGATCTACTTATCCAATTCTCTAATGAGAAATCAGGTCACAATGTCCACAAATCAATGTTCCGAACTTATGTCAATTATAGCCTAAGTCAAAATAACCTCACTCCCCAGGAGGAAGTCTTCTCATGGTCTACACTTTCCTCAATGGTGCGACCATTCGGTATCTAGCGAGCCTTATGCCTCAACAATGACTATCCAAATTACGCATAACTTTATAACAGTTTTGCGTCATAATGGAAAGTCAACCAAATTATAAAAATGGTTAATCCTCAAAGACTTTGTCTTAAACTGCGGAACATTGATCCACTTTCTAAAAACAGGAGACTAGAGCCTTTGGCATTATCCTAGGCTCTTTATCATCTTGCGGAGCAATCATGAATGTTTCCCTCTCAATCACCCAGTGATGACGTGGAAAATTTTCACATTTGCTACCACGCAACTAAGAATGTAGAGTATTCTGTTCTAATGGTGTAATCCATTAGTAGACACATCGCTCCCACTGTCCCTAGGATATTGGAAATTTCTTTCCATTCTCAACTAGGCTACATAGAGCGCTATGCTTGGAATTCTCCATCTTATAGAGTTCCGAAAACTCTATTCACGTCACCTTTACTAATAAAACTTTATGTGACTTAGTTACACTACCACAAAGCTGCTTACCTATATGCACATGACCCGGAGGGTTTGCATGACCGCATACAATAATGCGCCACACGACCCTTTGTGTTTACAAGACAGCATACAATAATGCGCTATAGAACCCTAGGTCTTAACTTCGCAATCTTATGAGAAGTAGAATAAAGATAAGCTGCTTAATGGTTACAGATCGCCCATAGATGGCTCTCTGCTAACCCATTACTCAAAATGGAGTGTAAAAACTGATATGGAGGGCACTTAGTTAGGGATATAGGCAACAAACTAGTGCAATTCCCAATTGGGAAACATTTTGCGCCATTATCTACCTAACATTAACAATATTTAATTCCTTATCTCTACTACACCAGTGTGTTGTTGAGTACTAGGAATAATCAATGTTCTAAGCATCCATCTCTCTTCACAGAGTTTTTCTGAAAAAATAACTCAAATAGATACTCGCCACCTTGGTCAAAACTAAAAGCACAAAAAACTCTTATCTAATTGATCTCGACCTTATATGTGCAATGTCAAAAATCATCTCAAAAATTTTTGACTTATGGGAGATCAAATAGTCTTGACTCAGATGCGTATCGTAATCTATAAATGTGTCGAGATTGAGGCTTAGCTATCATACCCTCACACATATCTAGTCACAAAATATCATAGTGGACTAAATGCGCCAAAACAAATGACCTTCTGCGGCTTTCCTACTTACTTGTGCGCACCCATTGCGAACAAAGTTACACATTCACATGAGAGCAGGATGTCATAAGCGAGTGGGCCCGAGAAGGCCTACTCAAACCATCGTGTCATCATCTCATTAATGTGATTAAGTATAATAAGCCACTGGTTCATGACCAATGTCATAAACTAATTCCAATCATCTTAATGTGTGAGTTCTCGAAGACAAGTTTTAAAGGTTTAGGCCCAACTAGGTAATGACTCACGACTAAGTCATATTCACTAGATCATAAAAAGGATGTCATGGAGATATCAACTGCGCCTAAGGCGCAAATTTAACTAGTAAGTGCTAATCCCCTGCATCTTCAAGTCAATTTTATTCTCCATACACTTTAATACATCTAGTTGAAAGATGACGATACTCCTGTTGCCATCTCTATTTCTCGCTTCATAGTTACTTGCAATTAATTCTACTATCCACAAGAAGGAGAGAATAAGCTATCAACTATGATAGCTCCTGAAGTAACTTAAGCGCGAATTAGGCTAAAGAGTCTAATTCAACACAATGCTCTTACAAGCGATGCGTTAAATTCTTAGAGTCATAACAACCTTGTCAGCCTTAACCTTTTCATTACTATGCTGCAACGTTTGCGCTTAGTGGTAAATGTTATTCAAAACGTTAGCCTAGTAAAGGAATCACACAAAGAAGCACCTCATCCATGTTTCACACTCAAGTGTGGAAACAGTAAGTGTCCACACTTAGACAAGTTGGCAATGCTAATAGATTTTGCAGCCACTAAGCGCTAATCTTTTCACTCAGTGTTAATAGATTTTGCAGCTTCTAAGCGCTAATCTTTTAACTTCACGTGATATTTCAACGCACACTATTATAGTGCATGAAATTTCGCTCAATCCACTCCCAATAATTGGGTAGAGAGCAAAACACTGCTCGTACTGGCTACTCGTCTTACACTTAATGACTAATTTATTTAAGCTCGCATTTCTTGGATGACGTGACTCTTGAATGTTACTTCATCCAATGATGTAACATTATTTACAAGTCAAACTACAAAGTCAATCCGCGCAACTCATTAGTCAAGATCATATACAGATCTATTGAGGGCTTACTAATTTCATAACTCCAAAACTCGCCAACCAAAACTATGTAGCGTGCCGCTAACTATAGCGCACACATTAGTTTTTATTGTGCCAAACAAGGCAACAAAAACACGGCGACTTTGAGTCATGTTTCCTTACTTTGGCTCAATTAAGGTTTGACCTAAAGTCTCCAAGACTTTTGCTCATCTAAAGAATGAGATTAGTTTGTTCACATTTGAACATCTCTACTAAGTTTAGGTCAACCAAATTAACTTTCATAAGCTAAATCAATTTAGAGAGAAATTCGCATTGGGATTAATTTGATTAGCATAATATAATTTTGCCGCAAAAATCTAAATTAAATAGTGACAATATTACACAAGTCGCAAGATCGAAAATCCGCTATGCTCGTAATCATCTCTTGCGCCACAAGTGACAATTATCCAAAATTTAGTTTAATTTATGCGCAAAATATTGGTTTTCAGGAGTTAATCTACAAAGATTTCTCTCAACCGAATAACCTCCCACTGACTATGGCATATACAAAGCATGATAAATTCCATACAATAGCATTTTAATGTAAATCTACAAATAACTCATGCTATATTTATTTAATAATGGAATTCTAATAAATAAATAAATAAACATGCTCTTCTAATTACAACATATTACAAACCCAAAAAAATATGCTGTATCCAATATTTAAATTATGCCATAACAGAAAGTACATCATCCTGAAATTTTCTGGTATTTTCTGGAATTTTAAATAACTAATTAAACACACATAAAATTAGAAATAAAAAATCCAGAAACTAGTAAACAGAAACAATATTCAGATTATGCCATAATTAAAATGTACATTGTTCTGAAATCTTCTGAAATTTTTCTGAAATATTCTGGAATTTTAAATGACTAATAAATACACATAAAATTAGAAATAAAAAAAATCCAGAAACTGATAAAATGAGACAATATTACCAGTAGATATTAAAACATTTCAGAAGTCCACAATAAAAATTTCAACCCCAGAAAATTAATCCTGCAACACCAGATGCATTTTAAAGCAAACAAAAATGCATTATTAACACAGGAAAAATATTACATATTTTCGTAAAATTTTCAAAAATTTTACAGAATATAGAAAAATTAATTCTGAGTCTAAGGGTACCAACCATGCTTAAAACAAAGCTATAACGAATAAATTATGGCCAATTAACGCAATTCAGAATTAAAAAACAAACAAACAGAGCCTTAGAGCCAGGCCAGCGCGGAAAAACGGCTCGGCTCGGCTCGGCGCCGCTCAGCGCAAGTCGGCTCAAGGATCGGCTCGGCGCGCGGCTCAGTCTCGGCTCGGCGCGCGGCTCAGCCTCGGCTCGGCGCGCGGCTCCAGCACGCGGCGCGCGTGCGGGCGCGGACGGCGCGCGTGCGTGGACAGCACCGCCGACGAGCGCGTGATGGCGCGTGCAGGCGCGTCAGCATGGCATCCGGCGCGTGTAGGCGCGTGGGGGCGCGTGGTGGCGCGTGGCTTCGGCGTGGTGGCGCGTGAAAGCCACGCGCCGCCTTCCAGGGTACTGACAGTTCCGATTTTTGTACTGCCGGACTCCTTTTTCCAAAATAAAATCATTTATGCTCTTAAAAATGACATTAATGATCATAAAAATAAAATATTTTGGATCTCCACATCTTTTATAAATATACACATGATAAAAGAAAGCACGAAAATATCCATCATTGGCTCTGATACCAATGTAAATCAAAACACAAAACATGCAGCGGAATAAAATCATCAGATCATACCTTTTGATGATAGAACCTCGTGGATAAATCACGTGCTTCCAGAATCAGATCAATCAATCCCAACAGTGGGGTGATATTACAATGGTGAATATCACCCACACAAACCACAGTGCAACTGACTTGATCGTTGTTTCTTGGGAGAGAGTCAGTATATGGGTAGAAAACAGACTCAACGTTGTTTCTCTTGGATTACCCATAACCATATAACAAATATTTAATATATTATAATATCTATCCATATCAGTTAAGATACAGATAATATCTAATATATATTATATTTATCTATATCAGTTCAAACTGATAACGTCTGTTTCAAGAGTGGTTATCCTAAATAGGTTTGATTTCAAAATCAAAACCTATTTGGATAAGGATTCAAAATCAAATTTAATGGTCATGCCACATGGGCGCCCATTACTAACAAATATACTCTTACCTATCAATTACACAGACACTAAAATGACATTATTAATTTTAAATTTTAACAGTTATATATAACCAAGGTTCCTAGTCCTAGTCCAAGGAGAAGGAAGTGACCAGTACTGAAATTGTATAGAGATGGCAATATTATTAAAATATCATTGGGATAATTTTGAAATAAATTATAAAACTCACCCTCTGTATCACGGGGAAAAGTCAATATTTCTTAATCTTCTTTATTTTGAAATGCACTTGTTTTTAAGTTTGAAGCACTTGAATTTTTATATAGTAAAATAATAATTGTTTAAATTTAACATATTTTAAAATAGGTCTAAATTTGATATATATGGTGCGGATCTCAAATCACCTTTTAACAAGTCTTTATAATCTGACAGACAAATTGCATGATAAAAACTATAAACTATAATAAGAAACACGCAAAATTAGTAAATGGTATTCCCTTTTAATATTAGAACTATAATAAGAAAAAAAACTATGTTCTTACTTAAATTTGATAGTTTTGATTTATTGTTCATCTTCCAAGCCCGAGAAGCAGAAAATAACAATTTGGCAGACAGAGGGCCATCAATCCGAAGTATTTTGATCAAGGTTCTGAAAAACGGTTGCGGTCGCCGTAACGGTGGCGGTAACGCGGTTGCGGTTGCGGGGTGTAAAGGCCGTAGTGTAACGGTTGCGGTAACCGAAACCGTGAATTTTTTTATTTTTCGCACAATTTGAAAAAAACTTACCAATACACATATTTTTTGCCATGATCATATTTATTGGGTTAAAAATAAATATTGATCAATTTTTGTAAATTTTTAAGTATGATCCAATATATTTTATTTTTTTAAATCACTATAAACTGAGTTTTTTACATTTTATTTTAATAATTAATGACTTTATATTATACAAAAAATCAATCCCTAACTATTATATATAAGATAAACAATGACAAAAGTAAGAGAATAAATAAGAGCCTAAATATATATATATATATATATACATATTTTAACCAAGCCAAATAGATAATGACCACACTTATTATTATTATTATTATTATTTTCAAACAATATATAGATAGACACACAAACAAAATGGTTTAGTGATAGCAGCTAAATAGAATACCATAGGTCTTACAGTTTTAACAAATCAATAACATATTTTTCATCTTCCCTCTTCTCTCTCTCTATCTCTTGCTCCTCCATTTTCTCTCTTTATCTTCTCTCTTCTCTCTATCCCTCTTCTCCCATTTTTAGCTTTTTTTTGTGTTTTTTCGAAAGAAACAGTTTGGAACCGTTACGTAACGGAGCGTAACAGGCCGTTACGGCTGTTACGGCACCATTACGACCGCTATGGCAGCCGCAACAGCCGACACACCTGTGAATCTCAATCACACTGCAAAAGCGGCCGTAACGGGTGGCGGTAACCGCCAAAACCGTTACGTAACGGCGTTACGTAACGGTTGCGGCCGCTTTTTAAAACCTTGATTTTGATGAAGATACTCTGACTCATTTTGGCTCCCTAAAAAAAAAAAAAAAAAAAAAAAAAGTGAAAAAAAAGTCACATTTTTTTTTTGAATTTTTTTGTTTTTAGTAATTTTTAAAAAAAATTATATCAATTTTTTTTACTTTTCTGCCTTCTTGTCGAGATGAATTTAAAAATTATATTTTTTTTGAAAAATTCTATAAAAAAAAAATCACTAAAGACAAAAATAAGAAAAAAAAAACATTGTTTATTTTTATCTTTCATGAATTTTTTTTAAAAAAATTATAATTTTTCGATTTATTTTGTCGAGCTGAATTTAAAAACTTAAAACTTTTAATTCTTTTATTTAAAAATTCATTAAAAACCACAAAAAAAAATACAAAAAAAAAAAGAGCAAAAAATACCATTCCCAAAACACCCCAGCTATCATAAATATGGACTACAAAAAGCATGTCCGTCCCTATCCCTATAGGAGGAATCGTGCGTCCATCATGGTTGTAACTTATAAGCATCTTCAGTGATCCATGTCTCCCTTCCTACTGCATCTCTGCATACAACTGGTTTGTCTAGAAACACGTCACCAACATCATCCTCCTCCGTCAACGCAACTAAGGCTTCGTTTGGAATAGATTAATTTAGTAATTTTTTATGGGCAAATTACATATACACCCCTCGAGGTTTGGCTAAATTACAGATGCCCCCCTGAGGTTTCAGAAATTACGAATTCCCCCCTGAATGCTATATTTGCATAAGAAATTAGGGGGTAATTTGTTATGAAATATAAACCTCAGGGGGCAAATTGTTATGAAAATACAAACCTCAGGGGGCGGGATGTAATTTCTGAAACCTCAGGGGGGTATCTGTAATTTAGCCAAACCTCGAGGGGTGTATATGTAATTTGCCCATTTTTTAATTATTTGGGTAAGTAAAAAAAATTTGTATGTTTGAAATGAATTTTTGGCTAATTACAAAAAGATGTGCAAAAAGTAGAGAGAAAAGAGAATCTTTGACTTTTTTGTATGAGTTGTGGGTTTTTTGACTAATTTAGTAACTTTTTTGGCTAATTGACTAAAAAAGTAAGTTCCTAAACGAGGCCTAAGGGTTGGTTTGGAATCGGGATAATTTTTTGACTTTTTAATTTTTTTAGTTATTTTAGTCTGAAATTAAAAAGTCTTATTTGGGATGAATATTTTGATTTTTTTGACTTTTATGAGAGAAAAAATATAATGATTATGAGTTGGAGGTGATATTTTATCTTATTGAGCTAAAAAACCTATTTTTTGTAGCTAAAATAGCCAAAAAGCCCCGGACTTGAACTTTTTCTTTTCAAACGAGCTCAAAGTAAGTGTTTGGCATGTACTAAAAAAATATATTTTTTTATACATACACTTATTTGATTACATCAACATCTATTAACATTTTCTCTTTACTTTCGTATTCATTTTTTTTATTTTTTTACATATTTTTTTTTTTGGAAAGCACCAATAAATCTCAAATTTGGAAATGTTAACCCATTTAGTCCCGAAGGTTTTTTGTTGGACTAATAGGTCCTATTTCCCAAAAAACTTACTATGCCTCCGTTTGGGAAGTGGGTTGGCTTTTTGGCTTTTTGGCTTTTTTGGCTATTTTAGCCTGGGCTTAAAAGCTTGGTTTGGGAAGGGCTTTTTGGCTTTTTTGAGTTTTTTTGTGAGAGAAGAATGTAATGATTATGAGTTGGATGTGATGTTTTGTTTGTTATGACTAAAATAGCCTATTTTGTCTTTTGTGGCTAAAATAGCCAAAAAAACCCAAGAACCAACTTGCCAAACAGAGGCATAAATAAGCCTTTTTATGATTTTCCTTCTTTTCAAATATCAAACATTATTCATCTAACATCAAACATTAGCAACGTCAGGATTATTCATCAAGCATCAACTACTAAACATTAGGATTATTCATCAAACATCAAACACAAATTCTGAACCATTAAACATTATGATTATTCATCAAACATCAAACATTATCCATCAAACATCAAACATCAGATTTATGAGTAACATCATCAAAACAACATCAAACATCATCATCAAAACAACATCAAACATCACACCAGCATCATCAAAACAACATCAGAATAACGATTAAATAATTTTTTAAATAACGATTAAACATCAAAATAAAACATTATTCTTCGACATTAAACATTATTTGAGAGGGTAATTTATGATCTGGAGTTGGGCCGAGGTAACGGCCGAGCAGGTTGAGGGCCCAACGGTGCATGGGGCCGAGCTGATCAGCTATCCGCCTGGAAAGGGGATGCCAGAACTTGGGCCGGGCAGAGTTTGGACTGTGTGCCACCCCGGACCGTACAGAAACTACTCGGCCAGGAAGTGACCGATCGGACCAGGCTGCTCGGTCCGAGGATAGTCGAAGCCAGACAGACCGAGTGACCGGCGCCCGGAAAGGCGTGGTCAGCCGAGGTAGTTGTATGACCGGCAGGAAGGCCGATCAAAGTAAGTATCCGGGCTAGGCTCGGCCGGGATGCCGCTTAGCCCGGTCCTCCGTGTGTTTATCCAGTTAGGCGCTTGAAGTATGAAGCATGGTATGACCGAAGTAGGGCAGCTCGGCTGCCGAGCTCCAGCTGTGATGACAGGCAGTTGAGATTAGGTGATGAATGACATGGTTTATGCTGACAGATGGGATAGCAGAGCCACGTGTCAGGAGATGGCAGGGAGTGGATATGGGGCTCTGTAGGTATATAAGCATGTCTGCGCCCCCCATACGCAACACACGAACATCTCTGTAAGAAATTCTTACACCCAAACACTCTCTCCCTTCTCTCTAGCTATCCTCTGTGTGTGTGTTCTAACTTGATCGTCGGAGGGTTTTTCCGGCCACACACCGCCGGGTAGCTCACCCTTATTAGCTCGCAGGTGATCGGACAGAGACGGAGCTCGGAAGAAAGGAGTACGGGCTCGCCGGAATATTTGCTCCCCGTACAATTGGCGCCGTCTGTGGGAAGTTTTCAGACAAAACCTTGTCTTCCAGGCTCGTCTGATCGCCGTCCATGGCGAACAACGACGAGTTTCCGTTGTCCGCCATCGACGGAGCCACCCCGGAGTATACCCGAAGGAGAGAGGGACCTCCTGCCGTCCATCCAATGGCTGACTTGGGGACGCCCACTGGAGGATAGTCAGGAGACGCGCGGGATAAGCGCGGAAGGAGTCATGGTCATTCACGGAGTCCAGACGGTCACCGGCGGAGGAGAGACTCGCACGCCAGGCGACTGGAAAACAAGTTAAGGGACCAAGACGCTGTCATCAGGCGGATGGCGGCGGAGATGGAGGATCTTAAGCGGCATGTCAAAGGGAAAGGTGTAGCTGGAGTGGGAGACCACAGTGAGCGCACCCCATCCCGCCGGACAGGCGATCAGAGTCAGCGACGTACTCAGTCCATTTCCATCACCAGGAGTTACCAGGTTGGTGATTCCGACGTGCATGCAGAAAAGTCTAGCGCGCAAGACAGCACCTACAAACCCTCACGTCCGGCGACGACGTCGAGGTACTCTTATTCTGCTCAGTCAGAGGACCTACGGGCAGTGTTAAGGGAGCGGGCTCGCCGGCGCGAAGCCTAGAGAATACCAGCTTTCCAGCGGCTCTCCTACGGGGTTCACGCCAGCGAGGAGGTCGGAATGCCTCCACCCCGCCAAGCAGTGCCAATATTTGAAGATACAGACCTGGCCAGGCTGAGTGCCACCCCTTTTTCCCTGGAAATAGAAACGACACCGCTTCCGGCAAGCTTCCACCAGCCTAAGTTCACGCTCTACGACGGTAAAACCGATCCTTATATGCATGTGAGCCACTTCCGACAAGTCATGGCCGGACATAGGCGAAATGACGGACTTATGTGCCTAATCTTCCCGTCCAGTTTAGGTGAGCTGGGCTTAAAGTGGTTTGAGAGGTTGCCGGAAGGGAGCATACAACGGTGGCATCAGTTGGCCGAAGCGTTTGTTACGCGCTTCAAAACCAACACAAAAACACCAAAGGAAGTCGATCACTTGCTGAGTGTCAAGATGGAACCGTGCGACACACTGAAGGCATACAATTCAAGGTATTGGGAAACCTTCAACGAGATCCTGGATTGCCCGGTCAACCTTGCAATCACGCAATATAAGCGTGGTCTCCCGGTCGGACATAGACTGCGGGACTCGCTTACCATGCACCAGCCGACCTCCATGGGCCAGCTCATGCAGCGCATCAATGAGCACATCCGAGTAGAGGATGATGCGTCAGCTTCCACCGTGAAGGCAACTCCGGTCGGAACAGACAAGAAGACAGCAGGCAAAGTGCACGCAGTTGGGCAAGAGTCCAGCCGCTCAAATGACCGAGCAGAGGAATCAGACCGAGGTTCAAATCGTAAAATCCGGGGTAGAGGACGTCGGAATGACCGGGATGATTACCTCCGGGATGACGTTGAGGATGCAAACAGAAGAATGAAGGCGAGGACTGGCATAACCACGGTCTTCAAGATTCCAATCTATCGCATACTTAGTGAAATCCGAGACGAGGAGTATGTCCGGTTTCCTGCTAAGTTGGGCGATGGACAAAAGGGCTACAATCCGCGGTATCGTTGTACGTTTCACCGAGAGAGGGGCCACCGGACTGAGGATTGTTTGCCTTTGCGACAACACTTAGAAGAACTGGTTGCGGCCGGGCATCTGGACCTTTACATTGATGGCGGCGTAAAACCGAATCAGGCTCCGGTCGATCCCAGGGGACAGGATGACCGAGATGCACCACCACAAGGAGTTATTAATGTCATCCACGGCATCGTGGAACCGGAGCGTGTTTGCGAACTCCGAGGCATGATCAAGAAGGCAGAGCATATGAGGGAAGTTTTGTCAGTACAGCCTGCCATCAAAAGGGGGAAGACAGAAGAGAAAGACGTGATTAGTTTCACCTCAAGGGATTTAGAGCGTATCCAGACGCCGCACAACGATGCTCTTGTAGTAACACTACGCGTCAAAGAATTTGATGTTAGACGGATCTTGATCGATCAGGGAAGCTCGGTCGAGATAATGTATTATGATGTGTTCAAACAGCTCAAACTCCGTAAGACAGACTTGGCTCCGGCCACTTCGCCACTGGTTGGATTTAACTCGCAGCCGGAGTGGCCATTGGGAAAGATTATCCTGCCGGTCAAAGCGGGATCCGTGGTCAAACAAGTGGAGTTTTGGGTGCTACAAGTGCCTTCAACGTACAACCTTATCCTTGGAAGAGGATGGCTTCACGCCATGCAAGCCGTAGCATCGACCTACCACCAGGTGATGAGATTCCCCTCGGCTATGGGGGCAATCGAGGAGATTTAGGGTGATCAGGTCATGTCCAAGCAATGCTTCGTGGCGGTCAACGGGAGCCGGGCTACCAAAGGATTCGTTCAAATGATCGAGGGACCGGAGGACCGGAGTGTCTTGGATGATGTTGGCACCAAAGCCGAAGACAAGGCTGTTGAAGAATTGGTTGAGGTGCGGATTGATGCCGAGCAGCCGGACAGATTCTTCTTGCTCGGTTCAAGTCTCTCGGCCATGGAGAGAACCGAGATGATTGAGTTTTTGATGGCGAATATCGAAGTCTTTGCATGGTCGCCCTACGACATGCCTGGCCTTGACCCAAGCTTTATCTGCCATCACCTCAATGTCTTCCCTGGAGCAAAGCCAGTCATCCAGCGAACAAGGAGATCGGCGCTGCATCACGCCGAGGTAGTAGCAGAGGAGGTAAAGAACTTGCTTGAGGCACGAGCAATACAGGAAGTGCACTACCCTCGGTGGATTTCCAACACGGTAGTGGTGCCTAAGAAGAATGGAAAGTGGCGAGTTTGTGTCGACTACAAGACAGTCAACCGAGCTTGTCCAAAAGACAGCTTCCCTTTGCCACGCATTGACCAGCTAGTGGATTTGACGGCTGGACACAATCGGCTCAGTTTCTTGGATGCGTACCGCGGCTATCACCAGATTGCCATGCATGGGCCTGACCAAGAGACCACCTCTTTCACGACTCCAAGGGGACTCTTCTGCTATCGAGTTATGCCTTTTGGTTTGAAAAACGTCGGAGCAACCTTTCAGAGGATGGTGACCAAAATGTTTGCTCCTTTGCTCGGCCGGACAATGGAGGCTTACATCGATGATATGGTGGTAAAGAGCCGACATGAGGCAAACCATTTGTCCGACTTAGCCGAGATGTTCGCCATTCTGAAGAAGCACAAGCTGCGCTTGAACGCCTCGAAGTGTGCCTTTGGCGTGGGATCCGGGAAATTTTTGGGATTCTTAGTCACGAACCGAGGCATCGAAGCAGACCCTACTCAGATCAGAGCCGTGCAAGAGTTGAAGCAGCCCAGCTCGGCTAAGGACGTGCAGCATCTGGCCGGGATGGCCGCCGCGCTTAATCGATTTATAAGCCGGTCATCAGATCGCTGCCGCCCTTTCTTTCAAGCATTGAAGTCAAAGTTCTCATGGGATGACGAGTGTGACCGAGCTTTGGCCGAGCTCAAGGATTATTTGTCTTCTCCGCCGCTGTTGGTTACACCAGAGCCAGGTGAGGAACTCTACCTTTACCTTGCCGTCTCCCAGCACGCAGTAAGTGCGGTGTTAGTCCGGGCTGAAGGAATCAAGCACCTCCCAATTTTTTACGTAAGTAAGACCTTGCTGCCGGCTGAGACGAGGTACTTGCCGCTGGAAAAGCTTGCGTTGGCACTGATGATGGCTTCGAGGAAATTGGCACATTATTTTCACGCCCATACCATCGTCGTACTGACCGAGTTTCCCCTCAAGGCCTTGTTTGAACGCGCAGACTTTTCAGGCCGAATTTTAAAATGGGCGGTCGAGTTGGGACAGTTCGATGTGAAGTTCCAGCCGTGCACCGCAATCAAAGCCCAAACCTTGGCCAATTTTGTAGCCGAGTTCTCACCTGGCACTCATCCGGTATGCCCGATCGACATTGCCGAGGCAGATGATGAGACGCACGCAATGCCAACAGAGGAACAACCAGTTGAAGAGGGAAGCGCCGCGGAGTTAGTGCGCACCATCGAAGTTCCCTCAGTTTGCACGGTCATACCACCCGGCGATGCGATGACGGAGTTGTGTATCACCAACCCATCCACTCTGTCCGGTACCGCATCACCAAGGAGGCAAGGAATGGTTCCACTCAGCTCAGAAATTGATGATTCGCCTACGGACTTGGGCATTCTGAACCAACTTGCTGAGTCTGGTGTCGAATCATCAAGGGGGGAAGGAATGGTTCCAGACAGCTCAGAACCTGCGGCCGGCTTCATACCGCAACCTGATGATTCACCTAAGGACTTGAGCATTACAGACCAACTTGCTGAGTCCGGTGTCGAATCACCAAGGGGCATTGAATTTGAACCGGTCAACACCAAACTTGACACCACACAGCCGGGCAGTTGTGATCCCATTGCCCTTCGCAACTCTCAGGACCCATCTGACTGTTGGAAGCTTTTTGTGGGGGATATGTGGAAGCTTTTTGTTGATGGAGCGTCCAACCGCCATGGTGCCGGCCTAGGTATTGTTCTTATATCCCCGGACGGCCTAACCATCGAGCATTCTATCACACTTGGCTTCCCAGCGTCTAACAACGAGGCTGAGTACGAGGCGCTTCTCGCCGGGCTCAAGAGCGCAATTCAAATGAAGGCTGCCGAGCTCCTGGTATACAGTGATTCCCAGCTTGTGGTTAACCAAGTTTCGGGGATTTATGAAGCGAAGGACGATAGGATGACGAAGTACCAAGCTCTGGTCAGGGACCATATCAAGCAGTTTGAGGCAATCAGAGTCCAATGGATTGGCCGGGAAGAAAACAGCCGAGCTGATGAACTCGCCGGCCTCGCTTCCATGGTAGATAGTACGTCTCCAAACCCCCTGTTAATTGACTTTCTTCCGCGGCCGAGCATTGAAAACGTCGGGCAGACGGATGTACTCTGCGCCGAGTTAGGTCCTTCCTGGATGGACCCCTTGATCTTGTTCCTCAGAGACCGGACTCTTCCAACAGACAAGAAAGAAGCACACAAAATCCGGGTGAAGTCAGAGCGGTTTTGGCTCTCTCCATCTGGCGCGTTGTATAAGAAGTCCTTCACCGGTCCTTACCTCAAGTGCGTGCACCCGAATAGTGTGGAGGCCTTCTTGTTTGAAATTCATGAAGGCATTTGTGGCAGCCACATAGGAGGCAGGTCCTTGGCCTACCGAGCTATTTTGCAGGGATACTGGTGGCCGTGCATGCAGGCCGACGCGCAAAAATATGTCCGCAAGTGCGAAAAATGCCAGAAATTCGCCCATCAGATCCACCAGCCTGCCGGGGAACTTCTTCCCCTCACCAGTCCTTGGCCTTTCGCCATGTGGGGGCTAGATATAGTGGGACCACTGCCAACAGCACCGGGCAACCAGAAATTCTTCATCGCGGCCACAGATTACTTCACAAAGTGGGTTGAAGCTGAGCCCTTGGCAACCATCAAAGAGAAAGACGTGAAGCGATTTGTCTGGCAGAACGTGGTTACGCGGTTTGGCGTCCCCAAGATTTTGATCTCTGACAACGGCACCCAGTTTGACGGTCGCCTATTCAGAGGATTTTGTGAAGATTTGAAGATAGAATTCTACAACTCCACCCCGGCCTACCCGCAGTCCAATGGTCAAGCCGAAGCATCAAACAAGACTATACTAGATGGGTTGAAGAAACGGCTGGAAAAGGCTAAGGGCAAATGGGCTGAAGAATTACCTAGCGTCCTTTGGGCATACCGAACAACCCCGCGACGTTCGACCGGGGAAACTCCATTTGCTTTGGCTTATGGCATGGAGGCGGTCATACCTTTGGAAGTTGGAATGCCCACCCTTAGAAGCGAAAGTTTCGAGCCTGAGCTAAATACCGAGGCTATTGCCTTGGAGCTCGACCTAGCGGAAGAGCGCCGGAACAAAGCCCTCATCCATGTAGCCGCCTACCAACAAGAGCTCTCCAAGAAATATAACAAGACAGTGCACCCCAGACCGTTCAAAGTTGGAGATTGGGTTTTGAGGAAGATTATGGGCAACACCCTGGTGCCAGGAGAAGGCAAACTAGGGGCAAATTGGGAAGGACCCTACAAGATCACTGGTCTGGCTGGCAAGGGGGCTTACCACTTGGAGGATCTAGAGGGAAGAGCCATACCCCGGCCATGGAATGCGGCCAACTTGAAATTGTATTATTTTTAAGCTTTTACTTTCCTCTTTTTGGTAAAGAAATTTTTTGGCTTGCAAAGCAGAATGTAATTCTTTTTGTCAAATTATAGAAGTAATTTTGCTTTAGCACTTGTATTATTGTTTTAATGTTACGGACCGAGATGATGTACTCCGGTTGGAAGAGTTGGTGTCTTGCCCAACTTAGGATTCCCAACCGAGATGATGTACTCCGGTTGGAAGAGTTGGTGTCTTGTCCAACTTAGGATTCCGGACCGAGATGATGTACTCCGGTTGGAAGAGTTGGTGTCTTGCCCAACTTAGGATTCCCAACCGAGATGATGTACTCCGGTTGGAAGAGTTGGTGTCTTGCCCAACTTAGGATTCCCAACCGAGATGATGTACTCTGGTTGGAAGAGTTGGTGTCTTGTCCAACTTAGGATTCCCAACCGAGATGATGTACTCCGGTTGGAAGAGTTGGTGTCTTGCCCAACTTAGGATTCCCAACCGAGATGATGTACTCCGGTTGGAAGAGTTGGTGTCTTGCCCTACTTAGGATTCCCAACCGAGATGATGTACTCCGGTTGGAAGAGTTGGTGTCTTGCCCAACTTAGGATTCCCAACCGAGATGATGTACTCCGGTTGGAAGAGTTGGTGTCTTGTCCAACTTTGGATTCCCAACCGAGATGATGTACTCCGGTTGGAAGAGTTGATTTGTTTGACTTTGTTACAGCCGAAGTGGCTATTTCGGTTCATGAATTTGTCTTGTTCTGCTGAAGTGCTTAGACCGTGTTATGTATTCCGGTCGACAAAGTGTTCAAACGATGAGTTATACCGAGATGTTTTGCTGAAGACAGAACTGATTACAACCGTGCATACACTTGCAAAAATTTGAATTTTCATTGATAAGAAATTCAGTACAAAGGTGGGGACAGAGCCCGGTTACATCAAAAGTGTTGAAAGTAAAAATACAAAAAAAAGAACAAGAGAACTAAACTAGGGGGGAGAGATTGGTGAACTCGTCCTCGCCAGCATCCAGGTTGATGGTAGGACTGACGTCTTCGACACCGGGCTCAGCATTGCCGGGCTGCTCTTGCACCTCGGCCTCCTCTGCCTCAGAATCTGTGTCACCCTCTCCGTCCTCAAGTCCTTCCTCGGCCTCCGCTTGCAAGGCGCTGAATACGTCATTTGCATAAGGCACAAGGTAGACCGGTAGCGAAGCTGGAGGAGGGTTGGCAAATACGTCGGTGTCGGAGCCTTGGTCGAGGTGTTCGCAGGCGGACTTCCAGCCGGCCTTGAAGTAGATGTCTTGAGTAGCGAAGACTTGCTTTTTATAGCTCTGCTCGGCCTCGTTAAAACCGGCGTTGTTAGCAGCCCGGCAAGCTTTCTTCTCTGACTTCTTGAGGGTGTCCACCTCGGTCTGGAGCTCACTTTGTTTCTTCTCGGCTGTATTAAGCTGACCGAGCAGCCTATTATTATCCGCATTGGCCATCTCGAGAGAAGCTTTAGCCCGGCCGAGCTCGGCTTGAAGGCTTTCAACCTGGCTGGCAGTGTCGTTGGCTTTCTGCCTAAGCCGGTGGATGCGCTCCAAAACCAAGTGTTGTTTTTGAATGGCCTGCACAAAGAAGCAAAGTTGATCAGAAAGGAGACCGAGCAGAAAGGAAACCGAACAAACACTTATGAAATTTTTCAAAGCAACATCCACTTACCCTGGCCATGGACTTCACCAACGATTTGACCAACCGGGTGTCTGGGACGTGGTCGCTGCCGACCACGTCGCTCGGTAGCAGCAGGGCCTTGGTCAGATCAAAGGCGAGCAAATGCTCTTTGTCAGCTTTGATAGAAGCCGTCGCCGGGATGTCCTGACCCCGGTGCTTCAAATGTGGGCGCCAGGCCGGCACTGGGGCGGGGGCGTCAGTTGGGTGCTCGGTGGTAAGCTCGGTGACTAGCTCGGCGGACGGGTCTGCCCGAGCTCTTTTTCCGGCCCGACGTGCAGGAGCTTCTCGGCTGGATTGCCCGGCGGATTGAGTGGCAAGGGCGACCACGGCGCCACTGGATTGACCGGCGGCCGGCGACCGAGTTACCACGCTCGGCACCTCAACGGATGTGGCGGTGAGCAGGTTTTTGATTCGACTTCTTTTGGCCATCTCTTGCTCGTCTGTCAGCCGGATTAGCGGGACGTCGGGTAGGGTTGGATCTGGAGGTGGCGAAGGAGCTCTGAGGAAGTCGGTTACTCTACTTCGGCGCGGGGCAGAATACCTATACGTCGGGGTATAGCCGAGTAAATCGTTGTAATCCCGGTGACGATACCTAAGCACGGCCCGAATTGCTTCGACGTTGGGGAATTGGTAATTGGCTTGCAAGGCTTGGATAGCTGCAAAAGAAACAGGGAAACCGGTTAGTTAAACTAAAGAATTAAGTTCACCGAGCAAATTTGAGTGGCTTACATGAAGAACCGAAGTCCTTGCTTATGAACCAGCCCGGCACCTCGGCTGTTTCGTAATTGCCGGACACCCAGAAAAAATCATCGTCGTGCATATCTTTATCCGGGGTGCCGGTTACGATTTTTTCCTTGCCCGGTCTTATTTTCAAGTAGTAAGCTAGGCCGTCACCGGTGTGGCCCATTGTGTATTGCCTCAATATCTCGGCTAGGCCTAAGTTGGTGCCTAGCCGTTTGTTCAATTCGTGAACGCCGTTGATTATTCTATAAGTGTTGGTGGACACCTGTGTGGGTGCCAGCCCGGTGCGGCGGAGAAACTCGGTTATAAGAGGGTTGAGCGAGAAACGAAGGCCCCCTTCGACAATAGACAGCGCGGTGAAGGGGCATTCCTCCCTACCCCAAGGCGTGGTCTCTTCTTCGGCCAGCTCGAGATGGACGTCGGCCGGGACGCCGTACTCCTCTCTGAAAGCGGCTAGCGCGGCCGGAGTATCCACTAGGAAGCGGAATTTCCCCATTTGTGGCCGACTTACTATAGCCCGGTTGATGGGTTGGGCACGGTGGTAAATTGCTGCAGCTCGGTCCTGAGAGGTTCAGGAATGACAGTGGTCCCCTTGGACTCTGCAGGAAAAGGATGGCAAGTGTAAGTGAGCGTGGTTTCGCAATAGGAGCTAGACTTCAGCTCGGTCAGTAAGGATGCCAAACCACCTCGGTTGTCTAATTAAGGAGCTCGGTCGCCCAAGCAGACCTGATGTTAGCCCGGTTGAGCGACCAAGTCCTTTGGTTATCTCGGTTTTTGCTGTGGTTGAAACAAACATGTTGTTTGCCCGGTTTGGTTGGTTTTTTGGATCAAAAGAAGGCCTAGAGCCCGGTTCATCCCAGTTCTTCAGTGTTCTTCAGGAAGACGAAGAACACCAAGAACAGTGGGAGGTTTGGGACGTTTTCTATAGTCTATGCCCTAAAAGCTACGTTTTTGTGCCCTAATGTGTGTAAAATAAAAGAAAATAGCAACGTAAGAGGGATTGAGTATCTTCCCTGTGAAGGGCTGAAGGTGTTCTTCCTAAACACGAAGAATGGCAAAATGGCAGAAGAGGTGAGGTCGAGAGTGCTGGAGCTCTGAGGTTGAATATCGAAGTGGCAGTAGGAGTTGGAGTTTGGGGGAGGTCTTGTATGTATAGGCAGGAAGGAGTCCGCCCAAATTCAAAATCTGACAAAAACGGCGGGTTGGCTTCTCGATGACCAATGGGAGCTCGCCACGTGTTACCATTTATGGCTACGTCGGGACTGAAGCGACGGGTTGAAGAGACGAAGAGCCAACCGAGCTACTTTTGGCGAAAAGGCGGTAAGCCGAGGAACATGACCGGGGAAGGATTGCAGATTAACTCGGTGAAACTTTGGCATCTTGGGAACCGGGGAAACGTCATCTCGGTCAAAGTGAGTAATCCCAGTCACGCTTTCGCGGACGGAATTAAGGGGCAATTGAGAGGGTAATTTATGATCTGGAGTTGGGCCGAGGTAACGGCCGAGCAGGTTGAGGGCCCAACGGTGCATGGGGCCAAGCTGATCAGCTATTCGCCTGGAAAGGGGATGCCAGAACTTGGGCCGGGCAGAGTTTGGACTGTGTGCCACCCCGGACCGTACAGAAACTGCTCGGCCAGGAAGTGACCGATCGGACCAGGCTGCTCGGTCCGAGGATGGTCGAAGCCAGACAGACCGAGTGACCGGCGCCCGGAAAGGCGTGGTCAGCCGAGGTAGTTGTATGACCGGCAGGAAGGCCGATCAAAGTAAGTATCCGGGCTAGGCTCGGCCGGGATGCCGCTTAGCCCGGTCCTCCGTGTGTTTATCCGGTTAGGCGCTTGAAGTATGAAGCATGGTATGACCGAGGTAGGGCAGCTCGGCTGCCGAGCTCCAGCTGTGATGACAGGCAGTTGAGATTAGGTGATGAATGGCATGGTTTATGCTGACAGATGGGATAGCAGAGCCACGTGTCAGGAGATGGCAGGGAGTGGATATGGGGCTCAGTAGGTATATAAGCATGTCTGCGCCCCCCATACGCAACACACGAACATCTCTGTAAGAAATTCTTACACCCAAACACTCTCTCCCTTCTCTCTAGCTATCCTCTGTGTGTGTGTTCTAACTTGATCGTCGGAGGGTTTTTTCGGCCACACACCGCCGGGTAGCTCACCCTTATTGGCTCGCAGGTGATCGGACAGAGACGGAGCTCGGAAGAAAGGAGTACGGGCTCGCCGGAATATTTGCTCCCCGTACATTATTCATCAAACATTATTCTTCAACATCAAACATTATTCATCAACCATTATTATTCATCAAACATTATTCTTCAACATTATTCTCCAACATGATTCATCAAACATTATTCTTCGTCTCCAGCGCTACTTCGACTCTTACTCTTCATCTGCTGGTGGCCCTATCAGATCTGAAAAGATTTGACCACCGTAGGCCCACACACACCCGTCGCTATGGCCAGATCTGAAAATCTCAGATTGAAGGGGTTTGAAGCTTCAGTACATCTCTCGGTGGTGAATCCGCCATCGCCGCCGTGATATGGCAAGGGATCAGTCTCTGATATAACAGATCTGTGCACAACGATCTCGAAAAACGCGAAGCAGATGATGTATATATGTGGTGGCGTCGCCACCGGAGACAGACGAGAAAGGCAGCGAATGAGGGAAGTCATGCGAGGTGGTACGAGTAATGCGATGGTGGTGGTTAGGATTATATATTCATCTTCATGCTTCTTCTTCTTCTAGTTTTTTTTTTTTTAGTTGATGATGATGATGATGAAACTAATTGCAGATTATAATTTTGGTTTTTGTTCTTGTGTTAAATAGATGAGTAGTGAAGGTTCTTTGTTAGCAACGTCAGGATTGATGTTGTTGGACAAGAATGTTTGATAATGATGTTTGATATTGTTTTGATGATGATGTTCTGATGTAAAAAAAGGATTAAATGGTTTATAAAAAAAACACTCAGGACTAGATGGAATAACATTTTTTAATATGGGACCTATGAGTAATTTTTTCTTTTTCTTTTTTTATAAAAAATCAAAAAATATATTTATTTTAAACCTTCCAAACAACCCTAAGAAATGATACGCTACCGGAACGCCGTACTTGAACATCCATAAATTGAATTACCTACAACATAAGCGTTCCCATTGAAAACAGGATACCGAAAGTTACACTATTTTATACCGCCTCCGTCCCATTTTAATAGTCATTTTTTTAAAAATTTAACTTTTTAAGAAGACGAGTAATTATTATATTTAAATTTAAATTTTAAAATATTAATTTCAAAAATAATTTTTTTTTTATTTTTAAATTTATTTATAATTATGAATAAGGGATAATTTTAAAAAATTTAAATTTAAATTTTTGATTTTTTAAAAATAGACATACATTTTGAGACAATAAAAAATAAGATAATAAACTAATAAAATGGCACAGAGAGAATATAGAATTTGTTACCGCTTGTCTATGTATGTGTGAGGTCATAGATATATACACATATAGGTGATAGGTTGAAAGTTCACTTCTCAATTTTAATCCATTTTAAGTGACATCATCTCTAACATTTTTTATACATTTTTAAAAAAAAGTTAAAAAAAATAAAAAAATTAACTCTTAACCATTTTTCAAAAATATCCAATAGCAGCTAGATGCGCACTTCACTTGCTGTGTGAGTGGAGACAGCAGAGGCCCATGGACTATGAGCAAGGATTCTCTTCTTGACTCCGTATTTGTACGGTTTTTGAGTTTATTTTTAGGTTTAATTTTAATAATTCGAATCGTTCATATTTTAAAATTTATTCAGTATACAATATCTGTAAAAAATCAAGTTGATCGGATATCAGAAAGTATGTGTTCAGAAAAATCGAACTACAAACTATTTTTTAATAAATAGTTTTCCGAACACATACTTTTTAATATCCGATCAACTTAATTTTTTACAGGTATGATATCTTGAATAAATCTTAAAATATAACGGTTCGAATTATCAAAATTGAGCCTAAAAGTGAGTCCGAAGGCCCTGCAAGGAGGGAGTCAAGGAGAGGATTCATGGAGAGGATCCCAATTCCATGGACCATGGCCTCCTCATCTGATCCGAGTCCCCACCACCAGCTATTCTTCCACTGCCCTTTTGTTTGAATTTGGGCCATGCTTGTTTATCAAATTAACTTTGGTAAAATTATGAATAGATTAGGTAAAATTACGAGTACAGAAAAATTATTAATATAGTAGTATTATGTTAAAAATATAAGGTAAATTATTATTATTTGTAACGACTATAGCTATATTACTTTGTTAGAATTTAATTGGGGAAAGCATCATTAAATCCTGGTTTTGGAAATGTTAAATCATTTAGTTCTTTATGTTTTTATAAAGACAAATAGATCTCATTTCAATGTAAAAGACTTTGCAGCCCATGTTTTTATGAGGTACGTGTCTAAAATTAAGGGTAAATAGGGGTTTTTGTTGGTGTTTAATTTACCGAAGTGTCCAACATTGAAATGCATTGTTCTGATGTTGTCCCTCTACTGTGGGTGAATGTGGAAGGTTGTTTCCGGGTTGTCGATTGTGATTCCGACGTTGTAGCGATTCTGTTCGCGTGATTCGTGTGATTTTGTTGGTGTTTGGTTTGGTAATGTTGATGTAAATTCAAAATTTCTCATTTGTTTGCCGCCAAAAACCCTCACTAGCTCAAACCCTCATTCGTAGAAATACGTTGGAACGTCATCAAGTTGGGTCTCAGTAACGTTTTGTCCATCAGTTGGAGTTGAATCGAGTAGGGAGACATTGTTGGCGCCGGTGATTGTCGTGTGGACACATGGGGTATTCTCGCACACATCAACCCAAACATTAATCTCAATCGTCGATTGTTGATAATGCGTGCGAGAATACATTGGGTTGATGTTGTGCTCTGTGTTATACAATGGTGTGTTAATGGCAGGACTTCTATGTCGGGATTAATGTTTGCGGCTGTTGTGCCCTTTATTATGATGTAGTTGTGCTGTAATATGGATTTGTGTTTTTGTTTGAGTGAGCCATTGCCGTGGTTCTGTTGTTTTTGTGATGATCGATTTGTGTGTTTGCTTACGTGGGTGAGGAACCACTGGTTTTGGATGATGTGTTCATGACTGGTAAAAAATGAGGAGGAGAACATTGGAAATGATTTTTTGTTGTTTCTGTGTGGACTGTGGTCCCCTGTTTTTGTAGGGTATATGAATAAGTTAATAGTTGGAGTGGTATTGTTAAAATTTCAATATTCATGTTAAGTTGTGAAGTCCTTAAATTTCAGTGAGATTTGTACTGATGATTTTGTTGTGTCGATATAGTTCCTTGGCTAACGGAGATCGTATGCATGCGTATTTTTTTTGGAAACGTTAGTCAAACAGTGTTTTGATTACAAATGTATGAATGTGGTAGTTGCATAGTGTTAAATTGTGCACAACATTGTCGCAGACACATTGGGGCAAACGGTTAAATAGTGACTAAAGGATTAAGTAGTGGAAGTTTGTGGTAGGATAGTAGTGTTAGTGCGCATTGTTATCATGGTACTGTTTTGTCGTGTTTCATTGTTTTTACACACCCAAAACAACTTAATCAATAAGAACACCAATTGGGAAACAACCTACGCTTCCATATGAGTTCACGACATTGACGAAATTCCCTCCTAAGAAATAGTAATGTTACAGTATATTCCCAAACCCATGCACCAGAACAACATCAAAAACAAATCATAATATGGGCAAAAAGGTAAACCTTATATGCAATAAATCAAAAAAATATATTATATCAAAAATAAAAAGGACTAAATGGTTTAATAAAAAAACATTCAGGACTAACTAGTGAAACATTTACCTAAGTGGGATTTATTAGTAATTTTTCCAATTTAATTTATAAAATTACGAAAAATTCTAAATGAATGAGAAAATAATATTTTTATTTATAATAGCATGGGATTGTATTAGGGTTCGTTTGGAATGTGAGTTGATTTTTTGATTTTTTGACTTTTTGATTATTTTAGCCTGGGGCTAAAAAGTTTCGTTTGGGATAGACTTTTTTTGGTTTTTTTTAACTTTTGTAAGAGAAAAAATGAAATGATTATCGGTTAAATGTGACATTTTGTTCTATTTGGCTAAAATAACCTATTTTATCCTTATATGACTATTTTAGCCCCAATCCTTATCCCAAATGGGGCCTTAGTAGACCCACCACACCATAGGATTTTTTTCTTTTTTTGAATCCCTTGGTTAAAAGGTATTCAAAGAGCTCATTTGGGAAGTTAGAGTTTAGACTTTTTTGATTAAAATAGTCACAAAAAAACAAAATAGATCTTTTAACCTAATAAGACAAAACATCACATTCAACTCATAATCATTACCTCATTTCTCTTACAAAAAATCAAAAAAATCAAAAAATCTTTTACAAACGAAACTTTTTAGCCCCGTGCTAAAATAGCTAAAAAACCAAAAAGCCAATTGCCATTCCCAAACGAACCCAAAGTCCCATGACATTTTTACCAATCCAATTCTCCCTTTACAAATAATTTTAGTAGAATGATACATATATTGAATTTTTTTTATACATGAGAGTTATGTGTGAGCCTCACATTACGTAGGCTCTAATCATGTACAATTAAAATAATATGTGAAAAAATAGATATACCTAGCATATGGTTGTTGAATTTAAGGTGGTTGTTCATAGTTTTATTTTTCATTTTTATTTTTTGTACATATTTTGGACAATTCAATTAATTAACATTTTATCGGATTTTAGTCTTCCGAAATCACTATGACAAGTCAAAAAAAATTAAAACATAGAAAATCAAAGATAGTTTTTTTTTTTTGATAAAGTTATAATATTTATAGAATAAGTGTATAATCTAATCTAAGAGAAGACAGACTCACAGCCTAAATTTCGTGTGTGATAAATATAACCCTTGCTACTTGATTACACAAGATTATATTATAATATTATAGATATATATAAGAACAACTCCACAATTCCATTATATAACCATCACAACTTTGCTTCAGACCCCAGTGGAAAGCACAGTGACCCCTCCAATGACACGTGTCGGCCTGGGGTGGTTGAAAAAAAAAAAAAAAAACAATTTTTGCTGGCCAATCACAGCCGATCCCCAGCACCCCATTGCGGGTCGGAAGCTTTATTCATAACCATCATATTATATCATTTAGATCAACAGCATAAATAATACTTGACAATGACAAAAAGCCAAAAAAAACAAAAAATAAATAAATAAATAAATGACATCACTTTTACAGGACTTTTTTGGAACATATTTTGGCAACAAGCTAAAAAAGTCAACTTTTTGGTTTTTTAGTTCTTTTAGCCAAAAAAGATAACTTTTTTAGCCAAAGGAAGCCAACTTTTTGTCAAAAAAAGCCACCAAAAAAGTCAAAAAATCAAAAAATTAATTTTTTACCAACTTTTCAAAACATTCTTAACTGCACTGCATCATGAATCAGCCTGGCCAATGGCCACGACATTGGAAGTACACAAATATGGGGTTGAGGTATTGCAAAAAGCATACATTTTCTTCATCCCAAACACGAATCTCATAAAACACTGATCAACAAGTTTTACAAATAATGTCAAAATGGCATTACCACCTGAAATTCTAAAAGATAAATCTTACCCCTCTGTCAGCTGTTTCCTATTATCCAAAACATTGTTGGATTCCCGAAATCTTCTATAAAAATGCTCAGGTCTAACTGTACAACTTGTTAGCAACCCAAAAAATCTATAATGATAAAGATAACAACCAAGAAGCTTTAAAAAATTAAACAGTTCACAAAATATATACATATACTAATGATCCAAAAATAAATATTAGAAAAACCTTACTTGTCAAGGCTTCTCTCTTTGGTAGACAGTAAACCTGTTTGACGGATTCAACAGTTGTAGTGTCCACATTTATGATGTATTAAAATTAGTGATATCTGCAATAGTAAAAGTCTAAACAGTTTGCTGAGGGGAAAAAATGTCTTTCCCAAAATTTTGATTAAAAAAATTATTTGAAAACATAAATGTAGCAATGGCATGACAACAACAAAACTAATTATGTAACAATGTAACAAGGAATGAAGAAGCAGAAGGCCAAGATTGACCCATACACACCACTAAGAAGGTTCCGACTACATAATTATGTAAATGCAATATAATTCCTAACAAGCAAACAATGAGGAACCTAAAGAATACCGAAACAAGCCAAATGCATAATTATCAAAATCTTGATTCAGATTGTAGGATTGTTCGATCCTAAATTGTCAAAACAATCCAATTCATTGTCAAATCCGTAATATATTAGGACTGCAAGTAGGATCATGTGAGATTGTGTGTAGGATCAATGGGTTGGTGATTTTTCACTTTATTTTCAATATTTATCATCTTAATTGGAAGATTCTCCACACCAGAAGAGAACACCCAGTCCACTCGAAATGAAGATAGAGCCAATGCCTAAAGCTATATTACCACTACGAAGTGAATAAGAAGATGATTCACCAATTCACAGTATACAGTGCCACTTCAGTCACATGTTTTCATTGAATCACATTACCAGCAGTGAAAGATTTTCCATAAACTAAACATCACAAAAAAATGTCATCTTGGAAGGACCCTTTGAAACAAGGGTTCAGAAGAAGGCTTAAGAACCTAAAATTCTCCCATATCTCTTCAAGCTTCCAACAGTAGCAGTTGGTTCCTACCTCATCTTACACATACAAAGTCATGAACTTGTCAGCCTATGCTATAGTTCAAACACTAATGCAGACTGTGCTTTTCACTATCAGATCTTTATCTTGGGCATCAGGATTTAAGGTCATCCCACCCTGCCTAGCTCCAAATAGGAGTGATAATTACCCCAACTTTGGTTGACAAATTATGTAGTTTACTTCTATCGGGTGGGTTACAAATTGAGTCATGCTCATTGGTTAATTATATTTTAGACCAACTTTGATAAACTGAAAATCGAATGGATACAAGAAGCATAATCCATGAAGAAAACAAGTCTTTAAAATCTATAAACTATAAAGATGGAAAGTAAAAAAGAATGCAAAATTAGTGAATTAGAGAAAGGGAGAGAGAGAAGGGATGACAAAGTAGACTTACGCCGGGATGTAGCAGTGTGATAAGTTTGATAGATCAGTCTCCTTAATCTTCCAAACCCGAGAAGCAAACATAACAATAAGTGAAAAATATAGGGGGAATTACACACTAGCGGTGTATCAAAAATAAATTTATAAAAAAATGATAAAGTTTATAAATATTAATAATTAAAATTATAATTTTTTTCACTTTTGTGTAATAATTTTTTAAAACTCCTCTTGAACAGTAATTTCCCCAAAAATATATTACCTAATCTTGACCTTTCATGCCAGAAAACCACACCAAAATGGGAGCAAGTCCCATGTTGCTTTGATAAAATAGTGCAAAAGTATTTCAATAATGCATGAGATTCCTATTAAAGTGGAGTTTAAAAAAAGTGTGCATACCCATATAACTACTTTTAAATATGTTGTTTTTATGATTTCAACCTAAATCACAAAAACTGCTAACAGCACGTTCATCATTAATCAAACTATCCTTCACTCGATAAAAAAGTATGAAGTTAAATAATGAAAACAAAAATGCATATAATCACTGCATAACATGAATAATCATAAAATAACAATTATAACCACTCTTGTGATAAACAAATTGTGCAACAATTTTAAGTTCATTATGAGTTCTCACAACAAGGAAACTGGATCAGCAAAACAGGAGACTCATCTATTCCTAATACCTTTATATATGAACAAAAAACTGAGAACAGAACGCTATATAAGTTTAAATGAAATAATAAGTAGAAGAAAATTAAGAAGAAAAAAAAAAATGAATAAGAATATGATTTGTATAGTACACTAAATCAAGCCTTCCATGATAGCCACTGTACAAATAGAATAGAAACCTGTCTTCACAACTTGAATATTTACTGTTTCCATTACACCTTGTCCCTATACGCCACAATATCATCGGTCTTTAAATCCCTATGTCCACTTATCTCAAATCATCCACACCAATTGAGCTATGTCCTTAAATTACCGTGTTTTGAACTTTATAATAATCTGAATATTATGAGCATTTTGAAACAGAGGGAAAAAGAGATATACGAATAGAGAATTCTTGGCACAGACCACAGTTTAATTGGAGCCTTGTGTACGAAAGCATTTTATATTTTTAAAAGGTCATCCAGCATCCCTGGAATTGCATGAGCTTGCAAACGTAGAAGCTCCCTTAGACAAGCTTGCAGATGTGTAACCACCTTCACTAGCTTGCCATCTCTGTAAAGCTTGAGGAAGGCTCATGTCAAGGTCAATGCTGAAGCTGTCTTCTTCATCATGGGTGGTGGGTTTCCATTCATCGATAAGAGGAGACAAGACACTAACCACGTGGCCCATATCTGGCCGTTGAAATGGCTCGCGAGCAGTGCAGTGTCCTGCCAGTTCTGCTACTTTGCAGATGTTTATAAAGGTTTCTTCATCTGGATTTAGAGATGGGTCTAGATATTTCCTGATGTTGTCTTTGCTGTTGAGGAGCTTTCTGAACCAAGTGACTAGATGACATTGCTCATCTGGCAAGTTTTCATCTAGGGCTTTTCTGCCTGTGATTGTCTCCAACAAGATCACTCCAAATGCAAAAACATCCACCTTTGTGGTCACTTTTCCGGTGGCTGTCAGGAGGCAAAAGATGATGGATCAACATTCAAATTAAGATGTAAATTTGGCAATTTTGGAATTAATTGATCCATGAATTAGGTTTTTAATGTATGACTGTAAAATGAAAATCCTAAGAAATTCTATGATATATTGCTTCTTCTTTTTCCTTTCTTTTTTCTTTTTTAAAAAATAAAAATATAAACTTAACCATTTCTTTCTAAACCATACATTAAAAGATAAAATATGTTCTATTCAATGCTTAAGAAAAATTTGAATTGGCTTGTTCACAGATTGATAAATGTCTAATTAATTCATATGAAAGAAGTTGTGCTTACCAGCATACTCGGGTGCTAAATATCCAAATGTTCCGGCCAACCTTGTCTGCATCGAATGCTTCCCATCAGGGGCATTCTTAACCAAGCCAAAATCAGCCACCTTAGCTCTCATATCATCTCCAAGAAGTACGTTACAGGGTTTCAGATCTCTATGGATGAAACTCTGCTGTGCTAAGCTGTGCAAATATTCAACCCCTCTGGCAACATCCAACACTATTGTGACTCTTTGTTTCCAAGTCAGAGGAGAAACCCCCATTTCTCTGTAACCAAACAGATGTTGTGCCAATGTCCCTTGAGCCATGTACTCGTAAACCAAAAGCCTCTCATTTCCATTGACACAAAAACCATGTAGTCCGACTAAATGCTTGTGCCTAACCTTCGACAGAACGGCAATTTCAGCTTGGAATTCGCTTACCCCCTGCGAACTTGCCACGGTTACTTCCATTCTTTTCACTGCTATTTGTGTCCCATTGTGTAATTGGCCTTTGTAAACGATTCCAAAACCACCTTGGCCCAAAATGTTGTCTTCACTGAAATTGTCTGTTGCTTCTCGGAGCACTTCCATGGGGATGGCAACGCTGCCACCATCATAAACTTGGATGTCACTGTTATCACCACAGCTTTGACTCGGCAGTTCACTTCCAAATCCACCGTAACCATTCCCAGCATCATCTGCACCCTTGATATACTTTCTGGTCCCCTTTACGGATCCTTTGATGAACAATTTGTATTTCCCACTCCGTTTCTTCATAATATACTTGTAAGTTACAAATGCAAAAGCTGCTATAACAAACACAGCGGCAAAAATGATAGCAAGAATCACCCACGGAGAAAGGGACGAGTTGTTCGGCATTGCTGTTGCTGTTCCATCCAATGAACCACTCGAGCTTGAACTTCCATCTTCCAATGGCACATCTACGCCAATAAACGGATTGCCAGAAGTCTTCAATGTCACACCTGAGCCAAATTCAGGTAATTGTCCTGAAACATTGTTGTTGGAGATGTCAAGAAGCTTGAGTTGAGCCAAATTTGCCAAGCTTGGAGGTATAGTACCAGTGAGGTTATTATCATTCAGAAGCAAAGTAGTTAACACGGTGAGGTTAGCAATGGAAGGCGATATTGTCCCAACCCAACCCTGTTTCCCAAAATTGAGCACCGTTACGCTGCCTTTTGAATCACAGGAAACCGATTTCCATCCATCGCAAGGGTTGTTTCCGGACCAGGACTCAGCCAATGCCATAGGGTACCCCAATGCCCCTGCAATCTCAAGCAATGTGGTGACCTGTGGGTCACATGGACCTGGACTTGAGCTACAAAAATTGTTTGTGGTTCCAAGACTCACATGAACAGCTTTAGGAAAGCTAGGTGATGGACCTTGTAACTTATTGTTCTGCAGTGAAACATTGGCTAGGTTAGGGAGAGTAGTCAGAGAAGGAGATACAGGACCTGTTAACTGGTTATTGCGAAGCGATAGATCGAACAGTGACGTACACTTTGAAAGATCTGGAATCGGACCGGAAAACTGGTTCTGGTGAAGCCAAACCTGAGTTAACTCCGACATCGAGCCGAGCACATCGATCTTCCCGGAGAGCCCTAGGGCCTGATTGTTGAGCCAGAGGTGCTGAATTCCGGATTTCGCGAAGGAATTCGGTAGAGGACCGGTGAGATTGTTGTATGAAAGCCTTATACTTTGAAGATTCGGGAAGGACTCGAATATGTCCGGCAGGGTTCCGACGAGATTGGATTCGCCGGCGTCGATAGAGTTCAAGGTGGTGGAATCGGAAAGAGTTTCGGGGAGAGTCCATGGAGGAAGATTAGGGTTTTGGCCGATGTCTAAAACCTGTAAGCTGGTGAGGCCGGAGAGGAACGGTGATGGAACGGAGGTGAAGTTGTTGGAGTCGAGATTGAGTCGTTGGAGAGAGGTGAGGCCGGAGAGGGAAGGGAAGGAACCGGAGAGGTGGTTTCGTTGGAGAGAGAAAGATGTGAGGTGAGAGAGTTGGTTCAATTCGGAAGGTAAATGGCCGGAGAGAGATTTGGAGGCGAGGTTGATGGAGGTGATGTGGCCGGAGGAGTCGCAGGAGACGCCGGTCCAGTCGCAGGGGTCTGCGGCGGACCAGCCGGAGGGAGTTGGGATGAGAGACTTGGCGAGCTTGGCCATGACTGCGGCATCGTCATTGTTGGCCGAGGTTGCGGCGGCGGAGAGGCGGAGGAGAGAGGTGGCAGTGATGATTGTTAAGAGAGAGAAGAAGAGGAGATTTCTTCGGGATGTTTCATTTCCTTCCATTGTATCTTTTTTCTCTCTATGTCTCTCATTGCGAGAGAGAGAGAGAGAGAGAGAGAGAGGGATGGAGGGAGGGAGAATGGAGCCGATGGTGGGGTGGCTTGTTGGAGGTTGCTAGAATTCAGGGCGAAGGAGAGAAGGTGACGGGCTGACCGTTATTCGGGAAGTTGATATGCTTACGTGGCATAATGTTATTTTATATGGGACGTGGTTTTTTTTTTTTTTTTTTTTTTTGAGAAAAGTTAAGGATCATGAAATTTTTTTCATGAAAATGAACATGAAAGATTTATGATCTTTGGATTACTTTGGTTAGTGTGTGGTGCTTTATTCTAAGTGTAATCCAAGGGTCACAAAACTTTCATGATTATTTTCATGAAAGATTTTTCATGATACCTAGCATTGCTGTTTTTTTTTTTAGAGATAGAAGGGAAGGAATTCAAGATTAATAGTGAGGGGATTAAGTAAAATTATATTTGTTTTGATAATAGTTATTAGTGTAAGAATTGTTAAATTATTTTTATATAAAATAATAAAACAAATAAAAAAATACAAAAAAATTAAACATTAATGTTTAAAAAAAATTCTCAATATGTAAAAAATAAAAAAAATTCTAATTCCTTCACTATTTTTCTAATACCACCTCTACCTCTTCTATCTCAATCCCCTTTCCAACCTCCATTTTAATCCTCTCTTCCATCCTAATCCCTTCCTCAACTCTACAAACAACCACAACACTAAGGGTTGGTTTGGAAAGTGGGTTGACTTTTTTGGCTATTTTAGCCTGGGCTAAAAAGTCTAGTTTGGGAAGGGCTTTTTGATTTTTTTTTGTGAGAGAAGAGTGTAATGATTATGGGTTGGATGTGATGTTTTGTTTTTAATGGCTAAAATAACTTATTTTGTCTTTTGTGGCTAAAATAGTCCAAATGAATTTTAAATAATTCCACCTCCATCTTAATTTCATTCCATTCATTACACCTCAAAACAAACGAGACCTCATAGGGTATATACATGTTTTATTATTGTGATTACATATGACAAGAAGATTCATTATATTTATATTGAGTATTTGAAAAATAATAAAAATATATATATTTGAGATTAGTAGAAAGTAGTGACACGCAAATCCATTTTAACAATAACCCAAAAAAAAAATCACCATTTTTTTAATTTTTTTTTTTTATCTTTAGTGCTGTTTTTCAAAAATATGTCACAACTTTTTATTTTTTCGTTCTGTCTGATCAAGATAAATCTAAAAAATATATTTTTTTTAAATTTTTTTTAAAAAATCACTAAAGATAAAAATAACTCCTCGTTTGGGAATATACTATAGTAACTTTTAAATTTTTTTACTAAAATATGAGACAAAAAAATTGAGTCTAGATCCTCGGTCGCACTTTCCTACGGCTCTCCCTGCCGCGCGTCAAAGCACTTAGTTTGTGATAATTTGCTTGTAAATTTCAGTTTTGTCTGTGCATTTATTTGTGGGTATTAGTGTTGCAAAAGAGGTGTTTAAGATTCATCATGGTTTGAATTTTGTGGGCTGTTTTTGGGTTTACTTCTATTGATATCATCAGTTAATTTGTAAGGTAGTTTTGGGTACTGGGTTTACTTTTATTGAATTTTGTGAGCTGTTTTTAAGTTTACTTCTGTTGGGTAGTGTTGGGTACTGGGTTGAATTTTATGGTTTCAATTGATTTCAACTAGAGTTTCCATATCCTCTCTCTATTTCTCCATTTCATTTAGTGATTTCAATTAATTTGTGAAATTATGGTTTCTGGTTTTTTATTTTTTTTAGTAATAATTTTTGGAAAATTTTTGTAGTCCTGGGTTTGAGATATATGGGTAGATTTAGGTTTAAATTGATTTCAACTGAAGTTTTGCTATTCTCTCACTTTGTACCCATTTAGTTTATTTTTCTTTGTGAATTTTAGTATCATCGGTGCACTTGTGTGATATTAGTTCTTCAAAAGAAGTACCTAAGATTAATTATGGTTTGAGTTTCATGTGGTACTTTTGGGTTTTCTTCTGTTAATGCTTGTTAATTTGTGAAATTTTGGCTACTGGGTTATTTAATTTGTGAAATTTCTTCTATTAATGTTTGTTAATTCTATTCATTTTTTCAGTGAATGGAATGATTTGTTGAGATTTGCTGAGTTGAGTCAGTTTGTACCTCCATTGAGCTGTAATAGACAACAAAAATACCTGCTATGCCCAATTCCTCTTGGACTTGAGTTGAGTTAGTTTGCCCCTCCATTGAGCTGTAATAGACAACAAAAATACCAAGACTTAAGAAACACAATATTGTTGAACAATCTTCACTGTATTACGAATAAATTATGTTTGTATACTTAACAACAAACAGAAGAAATAAAGAAAAAAGAGAGAGATTGTTTGATTACAAAAATCAAACCAGAATATAAAATAAATAAATAAATAAAAACAAATTTTTATTTTGTTACAAAAACAAAATCAAAATCTGAAACAGAAAAATAATAAAACAGAAAATAAATTAATTACTTACCAAATTAATTTGTGAAAGAAATTTTATTGATCAAGTCCAGTGTTTAACACTGTGTTCTTAAGACAAATTCGCCCTCTCCACAATGCTTTCAGATTATGGACGTCTATCTCCCTGGATAAAATGATCAACTATGAATAATAGCAGCACCACAATGAACACACTTTGTGTTTACATTCTTTCTCACAGAACATTAAATGCAACAAAATGCAGAGGGAGCAGGCAGAATTTGGGACGAAAATTAAGTTAAAAACCGAGTGAGGGACTGCCTATTTATAGATGTAACAGTGGATATACAAATTTGAATTCAACAGGTATGGTTTGAATTTGAACAGGTAAGGCACTGTTTCAACAGATACGAACTTTTTGGGTTTGAAATTTAAACAGATTTGAATCTGTCCGGTTTATATTGGTTAGATATAAACCTGTTTGGGTGGAGAGAAAACTGGACAGATTTCGAAATTAATTTTGAATTCTGGACAGATTTTATTTTACCAAAAAATAAAATAAAATTCAAATGTTTTTTGCCCAAAAAGATAGGTATTGGGCCGGACAAGCCCAACCCAACCTTACACTACGCATCCGCGTCTAAGCCCAACCCAGTCCGACAGAACGAACGGCGGCGGCGGTGCGCGCGTGTGTTTATTTTGGGTCCAATGGGTCTAGCCCACTTTGCCCATAACCTCCCTCTCTACAAAACTTGGGTGTTCCTAGAGGCCTATCCCAAGTTCCAACCTCAAGCCTTATAAACCCACTCTAAGTTTTCTCACCAAATCAATGTGGGACAAGCCTTAAACCAAACCTTTAGGAAATTTCACCAAAAACACCATTTCCATGGAGCTATCTTTAGCTTCAATTTTCCATTCACCTGATAATGGTTTTGAGCAACCAAATATATCATGTGAATCACAACGCGGCATAGAACGCGTTACTACTTAGACCCCCTGTAACGCCCTCAAAATAAAACCATAATATATAACAGTAGCATGCATTGATAAAACAAAACCAATCATTATCTCATTCATCAGAGTATCATTATTGAAGGATATCACATGTAACATCAAAATAAATGCCTTATGGGCTTACATCTTTCCAAGCCAACACTTGGACACAAAATGTGAGTACTAACTCAACTACAAATTAAGCCCTTGGCTTGAGTTTACATGTAATATCAAATAAACTGAAATAACAACTAATCTAAACAGAGTCTTCAACTCTAAATCCTTCCAAGCTAATTCCTTGGAGGTAGCACATCACCTAGACCTGAAAATGATGTTTCCATATAGGGTGAGCCACAACCCAGTAGAAATATACTAAACCAAATATAAGCATTGAATAAAGCAATAGCATTCAATAGATGGTTAACCAAGATAATCAATTACATCATTATACAGTCTCATGACACTAATGTCCATGACATGTTTCACTTTCCATTATTATCAATATGGCTCAAAACCTGGCCAAACTATAACAGTGAGACTACATCTCTCATTAACAATATTTTCAATTCAATAAAACAAATGAGACTAAAGCTCATACCAAAACACTTCCAATATCAATAAGCACACATATAGTGGTGCTAATGGAGTCCATCCCCTATCTCCTCCCAAACAAAATCCGGTTTAGAGGTCCATCCCCTATATTCTCCTAAACCGTGGAGTACATCCCCTATCTCCTCCCAAACAAAAATGCATATACAATGTATTAAACACTTGTCATATACAACACACAATCAATACATGTATTTTCTGTATTAATTCAACAGTCTAAATCAATGACTTAACCAATGTGATTAGTTTCAGTTTTCCCTAATCCACATGCAATGTCTACAACAATCACGACTATCCTCCACCGATAGCCCAAAACAGTTATTTCCAAACAGGAAATAAATGTATCAACTAACATAATTCCAACATTTTCATAGATGAGTGATTAAACTAACCAACTACACCATTTAATCAATAAATTCATTAATTCCATGAATTCAACTAAATTCCCTAATTTTCCCTAAATTAATTATATAAATTAATTTATTACAACAACTAGGGTTTTTCCCAAAATTACCAAACAACCCCTAACATATCAAAATACCAAAACTTAGAACAAAACCTATAATATAGAGTAGGAAATCCCTACCTCAAATGAAGGGACTCAAAGAAGATGATGAAAATACTCGGATGTGTTCCAACCCACAATTTTTCGGATCAAGATGAAGATCAAAGGAAGCTCCACACTCAATACAAAGGAACTAGGGTAGAAGATCACTAGAACTAGATGTATTTATAGAGAGAAGATGTAGTCTAGAGAGAGAAACTCTCAAGTTATTCATTCAATGAACTTCATTAAATTGATTAATGTATCTCATACATTCATGATACATAATGCATCTTCTATATTAATGAATTCATTAGATAGATTAATGTATCTTGCATATTCATAATAGATCTATCACATTCAATGTATTAGCATTAGTCTTCTATACATTGTATATATAGGTATCAATGATTAGTCACCATCTAATTGATGTACATGTATCTTACTAATGAGATGAATCTAGTATAATCATGCATAATCTTTGAAAAGTTAGAGAGAGAGAATGGCCCAAAAAAGTGATCCAAAAAGCTATTTTTCGGACTGATATACAAACAGGTCCGCTCATGCGTCAAGCCCAAAATCTGGACATCAACCCTTGGTTTCCAAACACAACCAACCTGTTTCAAACCTGCCCAACATGACCCAAGACTCATATACAAAGAGTAAAGGATGGAAACGGGAATAAGACAACAACACATCTACGCAACCGAGTTCGGAATACAATTAAACAATGAAGGGAAAATCGGGATCGCTATAACCTCCCCCCCTTAAAGAATTTTGTCCCCGAAATTAGATAAATAAATTTCAAAAAATATGATTTCTCAATTCTCAACAATATTACAATTCAATATTTATCGACTTGACTCATTACCGGTCGTTCCATCTCTTTTCATGAGGCAAATTACAACATATGTTACAACATGCGTCATCAACATGCATTCCCTTGAAATTCAAAAATTTCAACACAAGTTTTCCACAGTTCAATTACATATTCAATGCCAATCAATATATTTGCATTTCTAAAACCGAATTAACATATGCAATGTTAAAATAAACTTCCATTCCAAGGCAAGTTCCATAATATTTCCGTAAACCGAAACATATACAATGTTTTACAACTTAAGACATATTCAATGCTCTTAAAGTTTATCAATACAACAAAATTCCCAATACATGTTTAAACATTAACAAACAAGTTTGGATATTTCTCACGGACCTCCAACTCACGTTCCCAAGTGGCTTCTTCCACTCTGTGATGCTTCCACAAAACTTTCACCAAAGATATCGTCTTGCTTCGCAAGACCTGATCTCGTCTATCCAAGACCCGTACCGGTCTCTCCTCATACGAGGCATCCTCATTTACCTCTAATTCGGTCCAATCCAACACATGCGATGGATCTAGCTCATACTTCCGAAGCATACTAACATGAAACACGTCATGTATCCTGGACAACTGCGATGGTAAAGCTAAACGATAGGCGACCTCACCAATCCTCTCAAGGATCTGAAAAGGGCCTACAAACCAAGGGGATAACTTCCCTCTCTTACCAAATCTTATCAACCCCTACCTAGGTGATATTTTCAGAATGACGTGGTCACCCACCTCAAACACCAAAGGTCTCCTCCTACGGTCGGCATAAGATTTCTGACGACTCTGGGCTGTAACAAGCCTCTTACGGATAAGCTCAACTTTCTCCGTCGTTTCCCTCACCAACTCCGGACCCAACAAAGGTGCATCACCCACTTCGGCCCAACAGACTAGAGACCTACACGGTCGGCCATGCAAGGCCTCAAACGGTGCCATACCAATACTAGACTGGAAACTGTTGTTGTAGGCAAACTCCACTAATGGCAAGTGCCTCTCCCACGACCCACTAAAGTCAAGAACACAACCCCGAAGCATATCCTCAAGGATCTGAATAGTACGCTCGGACTGCCCATCAGTCTGAGGATGATAAGTCATGCTAAAAGTCAACTTAGTGCCTAAGGCACTCTGCAAACTCTGCCACAACTTGGCCATAAAATAAGGATCTCTATCTGAGACAATCGTCACTAGGACCCCGTGCAACCTCATTATGTCCCGAATATACAAGTCGGCAAGATGATCTACCGAATCTCTCACGCGCATAGGAATGAAGTGCGCCGACTTAGTCAACCGGTCTACAACCACCCAAATAGCATCACTACCCCGCTGAGTCCTCGGAAGACCTACAACGATGTCCATAGTGACATGCTCCCACTTCCACTCGACAATAGGCAAGGGTTGCAACAAACCCGCTGGCCTCTGATGTTCGGCCTTTACTTGCTGACAAGTAAGGCACCTACACACAAAAATTGCCACATCCTTCTTCATACCCCGCCACCAAAACTGGCGACCCAAATCACGATACATCTTGGTGCCTCCCGGATGCACCGCAAGGCGTGAATGGTGACACTCTCGGAGTACTTCCTCTCGATAAGACTCCGGCACAAACAGACGGTCTCGGTATCTCACACTCAGGTCGGGATACACAATCTAACCCTTCTCAACCTTCCCACTGGAAATCTTCTCTCGGAGGGATTCTACCTCAAGGTCACCCCTCTGAGCCTCTAACACTCGAGTCACAAGTGTAGGTTGCACAACAACAGAAAACAAGGCCGCAGCCTCAACGGATTCGCCCAGAAGCAAATCAAACTCCCCAAGTGCACCTAACATCTCCCACTCTCGGATGGCTATACTAGCTACGTCACCAACAAACTTCCTGCTAAGGGCATCGGCCACTACATTGGCCTTCCCCGAATGATAATGCAATTCGAAGTCATAGTCCTCAATGAACTCCATCCACCTCCTCTGCCTCAAGTTCAAGTGTTTCTGTGTAAACAGATATTTCAGACTCTTATGATCCGAGAATACTTCGAACCTTTCACCGTAAAGATAATGCCTCCAAATCTTCAAGGCAAAGATCACAACTGCTAACTCCAGATTATGCGTAGGGTAATTCTTCTCGTGTATTTTCAACTGACGTGAGCCATAGGCAACCACTTTTCCCTCTTGCATCAACACACAACCCAGACCCTCTCGCGAGGCATCACAATAGACTGCATAACCCAACCCTCTCTCCGGAATAATCAAGACTGGAGTGGTGGTCAGTCTAACCTTCAACTCCTGGAACGACTTTTCACAAGTCTCACTCCATACAAATTTGACTCCCTTCGGAGTCAATCTAGTCAAAGGCGAAGCTAACCTGGAGAAATCCTTCACAAATCGACGATAATACCCAACTAATCCCAGAAAACTGCGGATCTCAAACACATTCTTAGGCTGTGCCCAATCTTGCACTGCCTCAATTTTGGATATATCAACAGACACCCCTTCCCCGGAAACCACATGGCCTAAGAACTTCACTTCCTCTAGCCAGAACTCACATTTCCCAAACTTAGCATAAAGCTTATGGGCTCTAAGTAACTCAAGCACCACTCTCAAGTGCTCCTCGTGCCCCTCCTCTAAAGGTGAATAGATAAGAATATCGTCTACAAAGACTACTACAAAACGATCCAAGAATTCCTGGAATATCCGGTTCATCAAGTCCATAAAGACTGCAGGTGCATTGGTGAGCCCAAATGGCATCACCAGAGACTCATAGCGGCCATACCGCGTACGGAATGCCGTCTTCGGAATATCCTCCTCCCTGACTCTCAACTGGTGGTAACCCGATCTCAAATCTATCTTAGAGAAACAACGGGAACCCTTCAACTAATCGAACAGATCATCTATACGAGGCATAGGGTACTTATTCTTAACCGTAGCCCGATTTAACTTCCGGTAATCTATACAGAGTCTCAAAGCACCACCTTTCTTTTTAGCAAAGAGGGCCGGTGCTCCCCACGGTGAAACACTAGGACAAATATAGCCCTTATCTAGCAACTCCTGGAGCTGAATCTTCAACTCAACTAACTCGGCTGGGGCAAAACGATAAGGTGCCATAGAAATCGGCGCCGTGCCGGGCACTAGATCAATAGAGAACTCAATCTCTCGATGCGGTGGCAGACTAACAAGATCCTTGGGAAAGACATCCGAGTACTCACAAACTACCATTGGCAACACAATCTGGGTCTCATCACACTCACCACTCTCAAAGCTGGCAAGTAGACCACTAAGCTCACCCCGCCCTCGCGGATCATACCCCGGTGGCAAAACACTACCAACCCGGTCTCCTAGAAAATGAAAACACTCCCCGCTCAAGGTACATAGTGTGACCCTCTGGCGGTAGCAATCGATAACTGCCCGGTATGACGATAATCAGTCCATACCCAAAATAACATCAAAGCCCTTCATGGGCATAACTACAAAAGGAAACGGAAGCCTATGATCGGCGACCTCTATATCACAACCTCTAACACCTTGTTTCAAGATCAATTCACCCCCAAGAGGTGACACTACACAAATAGGAGATGCTAACTGTGCTAACTCTAACTCCAAAACAGATGCAAATGCAGCAGACACAAAGGAATGAGATGCACCCGTATCAATCAAAACACTAGCAACGGAATTGCAAAACAAGAAGGTACCTCTCACAACTGATGGAGCCGGTACAAGATCCTACGCGGTAACAGCATACACGCGCCCAGATGGTCTCTGATCAGCCTGCTCACCCCTAGGAGCATAAGACTGCTGCACCGACTGGGACGATGAAGCCCCCTGATTGGCCCTCGAGGCCTGAACCGACTGAGCTAGCTGTTGACTCTGAGTTTGCCTCAAACCAGATGCACCAGATGTGCCACTCAATTGCGGGCAATACCTCTTCATGTGCCCTGGCTGACCACACTGATAACACGAGAGTGGCTGGCCTCTACCCTGACTCTAGCTCTGAGATCGAGCCGAAGAAGATGCTGCTCTCTGTACTCCTCCCCTCTGCGGGCAAACCGGAGACTTGTGGCCCAACTGACCACACTTGAAACAGGTAATGTCTCCCTGACTGCCTTTTCTCGAACCTACACTCGGCACTAGAAAAGTCGATCTAGAAAAGCTACTCTGAGACTGTTGAGGAGTGAAACCTCTTTGTCTCCTGCCATCACTCTGGCCATCCTGACTCCTCTTGGAGCCCTTTTGCCCTTCCTCCTCCTCCTGCATCATGATCTCCATATGGGCTGCAGCATCAACCATACGCCCATAATCCCGAATCATAGTTTCTCCAACTCTCAGCTTGAGGCCACGCCTCAACTTTTTCTCAAACTCGATACAACGGCGTTCCTCATACGCCACCAACTTAGGTGCAAACCTGGATAAACTAGTAAATGCAGCCTCAAACTCGGCCACTGAAGAACTCGATTGCTTAAGCTGACAGAATTGGTCTCTCAGTTTTTCCCTAACAGTTGGAGATAAGAACCTCTCCTGGAAAGCATTCACAAAAGCTTCCCATGTACCCCCTATGCGACCCTTAGTGAACTTCCACCACTGACCCGCATCCCCCTTCAGCTGGAAAGATGCCAAGGTCACTTTCAACCCCTCGTCTTCGATGCCAAGCATCTCAAACGTCTTTGTTGTCTGTTCGAGCCATTCATCTGCCTTAAGTGGCTCTTTAGGGTCACCCACAAATTCGTTCGGGTTAGACCGGAAGAACTCCCTCTTCAGAAAAGAAGGCCCTGTATCCGCAACATGAACTTGAGCCTGATTCTCAGCTTTGAGAATGCCTACTGACTCCCTGAATGCCTCTGCTATCTCTCGGGCCAAAGCACCCATAGCCTGCTGGCCTACCGGCTCGGCCACATTGGCCTGGCCAACTCCCTCCTGTACTGCCGGAATCTCATCCGGTATAGGCATCTCCTGCCCACTACGCCTACCATGCCCACCACGTCCTCGTCCTCGTCCCGACATCCTAATAAAGGTAACAAAGACGTTAGCACATTAATAAGTGTGCCAAAACTATAACACTTGCATCCTAATGCATTGGACAACAATAATTCACTCCACGTAAGCACATAATCACATAAGCACCTACGAATTTCATTCCTAGATAATGATAGTCCCAAGGCGTCACTAAAGTTCTGGTTGGAAACAACATTGATCAAGTGCCTTTCTAACAAGACTTTCAGAAACTCAAGGGTTCAATCAATATCCTAGAAACTACATTCCATACCCACATAGTCACATAAACATGTTATCATATACGCATATAACAGTACATCTAAGTCTCTATCAAACGAGACGACCCCATTGTGATACTAATCACTTCCCACGTACCCAAAGTATTCGAACCCGGTACGCTCTCATACCAAGTTGTAACGCCCTCAAAATAAAACCATAATATATAACAGTAGCATGCATTGATAAAACAAAACCAATCATTATCTCATTCATCAGAGTATCATTATTGAAGGATATCACATGTAATATCAAAATAAATGCCCTATGGGCTTACATCTTTCCAAGCCAACACTTGGACACAAAATGTGAGTACTAACTCAACTACAAATTAAGTCCTTGGCTTGAGTTTACATGTAATATCAAATAAACTGAAATAACAACTAATCTAAACAGAGTCTTCAACTCTAAATCCTTCCAAGCTAATTCCTTGGAGGTAGCACATCACCTGGACCTGAAAATGATGTTCCCATATAGGGTAAGCCACAGCCCAGTAGAAATATACTAAACCAAGTATAAGCATTGAATAAAGCAATAGCATTCAATAGATGGTTAACCAAGATAATCAATTACATCATTATACAGTCTCATGAAACTAATGTCCATGACACGTTTCACTTTCCATTATTATCAATATGGCTCAGAACCTGGCCAAACTATAACAGTGAGACTACATCTCTCATTAACAATATTTTTAATTCAATAAAACAAATGAGACTAAAGCTCATACCAAAACACTTCCATACTTCCCGATTGATACACATTTTAGTGCTGTATCAACAATATGTAAAAACGCTTCCAATATCAATAAGCACACATATAGTGGTGCTAATGGAGTCCATCCCCTATCTCCTCCCAAACAAAATCCGGTTTAGAGGTCCATCCCCTATCTTCCCCTAAACCGTGGAGTACATCCCATATCTTCTCCCAAACAAAAATGCATATACAATGTATTAAACACTTGTCATATACAACACACAATCAATACATGTATTTTCTGTATTAATTCAACAGTCTAAATCAATGACTTAACCAATGTGATTAGTTTCAGTTTTCCCTTATCCACATGCAATGTCTACAACAATCACGACTATCCTCCACCGATAGCCCAAAACAGTTATTTCTAAACAGGAAATAAATGTATCAACTAACATAATTCCAACATTTTCATAGGTGAGTGATTAAACTAACCAACTACACCATTTAATCAATAAATTCATTAATTCCATGAATTCAACTAAATTTCCCAATTTTCCCTAAATTAATTATATAAATTAATTTATTACAACAACTAGGGTTTTTCCCAAAATTACCAAACAACCCCTAACATATCAAAATACCAAAACTTAGAACAAAACCTATAATATGGAGTAGGAAATCCCTACCTCAAATGAAGAGACTCAAAGAAGATGATGAAAATACTCGGATGTGTTCCAACCCACAATTTTTTGGATCAAAATGAAGATCAAGGGAAGCTCCACACTCAATACAAAGGAACTAGGGTAGAAGATCACTAGAATTAGATGTATTTATAGAGAGAAGATGTAGTCTAGAGAGAGAAACTCTTAAGTTATTCATTCAATGAACTTCATTAAATTGATTAATGTATCTCATACATTCATGATACAAAATGCATCTTCTATATTAATGAATTCATTAGATAGATCAATGTATCTTACATATTCATAATAGATACATAATGCATCTCTAAGATTCATTCATAATAGATCCATCACATTCAATGTATTAGCATTAGTCTTCTATACATTGTATATATAGGTATCAATGATTAGTCACCATCTAATTGATGTACATGTATCTTACTAATGAGATGAATCTAGTATAATCATGCATAATCTTTGAAAAGTTAGAGAGAGAGAATGGCCCGAAAAAGTGATCCAAAAAGCTGTTTTTCGGACTGATATACAAACAGGTCCGCTCAAGCGTCAAGCCCAAAATCTGGACATTAACCCTTGGTTTCCAAACACAACCAACCTGTTTCAAACCTGCACAACACGACCCAAGACTCATATACAAAGAGTAAAGGATGGAAACGGGAATAAGACAACAACACATCTACGGAACCGAGTTCGGAATACAATTAAACAATGAAAGGAAAATCGGGATCACTATACCCCCAACTTTGGCATATGGGTCCCACCTAAAAAATAGACCAAAGTTAAGGAAAAATCATATTTTCCAAAACCATTTCTTACAATCCCCCACACGAATGGAATTTGATGACAACAGAAATACAACAATATGCAGAATTTGACAAAAGAGTATAAATTGAAAATATCTTGCATTATGATGGATAGGTTTCGGCCTTGAACCTTCCCCAGTGATAACCTATAGGACTTACTAGCTAACCAATGGACGAGATGCCTTGAATTGTTCAGCCGTTTGTGTAAGTCAAGACAATAGAATTCATACAAAATATCTTTTGACACATCGTAGTTTTTACGGTTGTGTTCATTTTGGCCTTGAACTCTCCTAGTTGTTCATGAGTGCTTTCTAGAGAATTTAGCTTTTTCATTCTCATATAACCGACCCTAGTTCGATACTCATATAGGTGATTCTTATTGTGAGTATCTTTTATACTCGTATTGATTTTTATTCCCAAATCAAGATATAAGTAATCATTAAAAGAAAAGTTTATCTTTAAACCCCTTGCATACAATACATGTTACAGATATCACTTTCACCATAAGAATGGATGGGGAATTTTAATCCCTTGGTGATTTCTGGCAAGCCACACATAACTTAATTGTTCCTTTGAACTTAGTTATTGGGATCTCTAGTCATCTAAGTAGGGTTACCATTATGATGACTCTTATGTAATAGGCTTTAATCTCATCCCTTTCAATGAACTATATACTTGCTTTTTAGTCAAACCTTTTGTTAACGGATCCGCAATATTCTCTTTAAATTTTTTATAATCTATTCAAATTATTCCATTTGAGAGCAATTGTCTTAAAGTATTATGTCGATGACGAATATGTCTTGACTTACCATTATACATATGATTCTGTGCCCTGCATATTGCAGATTGACTATCACAATGAATACAGATAGTTGGCACGGGTTTTGGCCTCATTGGAATGTCTTCTAGGAAGTGGCGAAGCCATTCTGCTTCTTCTCCTGCTTTGTCTAACGCAATGAACTCAGATTTCATTGTGAATCGTGCGATGCACGTTTGTTTCATGGATTTCCAAGAAATAGCAGCGCCACTCAGAGTAAAGACATATCCACTAGTAGATTTTGAATCTTTAGTATCTGATATCCAATTTGCATCACAATAGCCTTCGAGTACTGCAGGATATTAAGTAAAGTTCAAACCATGATCACGGGTAAATGTTAGATATATAAGAACCCGAATGATCGCTTTTCAATGGTCTTCTCCGGGGTTACTAGTGTACCTACTCAATTTACTAACAGCATAAGCTATATCAGAATGAGTGCAATTCATTAGGTACATTAGACTTCCAATGATTTGGGAGTATTTTAGCTGAGACACCGCATCACCTTTATTTTTCGATAAATAAAGACTGATGTCTACAGGTGTTCTAGTTACATTTATATAATCCTTGATAAATTTACCAAGAATTTTCTCAATATAATGAGATTGCGATAATGCATATCCATCAAATGTTTTAGTAATTTTTATTCCTAATATTACATCTGCGACTCCCATATCTTTCATATCAAATCTTTTGTTTAACATTTGCTTAGTTGATTTGATCAAGTTTTAACTACTTCTCATGATAAGCATGTCATCCACATAAAAACAAACTATGACATATCATTGGTTAGTGTTTTTAATATAAACGCACTTGTCATATTTATTTATCTTGAAGCCATTAGTAAGCATAGTATGGTCAAATTTTTCATTCCATAAAGAGATTTTACAAGCCGACAAACTTTCTTTTCTTGTCCTAGCACTACAACCCCTTTGGGTCACTCCATATAGATCTCTTCATTTAGATTACCGTTTAAGAAAGTTGTCTTAATATCCATTTGATGTATCTTTAAATTATACAACGCTGTTATGGCAATAAGCATGCGAATAGATGTTATTCTTGTCACAGGGGAATATATGCCAAAATAGTCCAGACCTTCTTTTTGTCTGTAACCTTTTACTACAAGTCTTGCTTTATACTTGTCTATTGAACCATCTGCTTTCATTTTCTCTTGAATATCTACTTATATCCAAGAAATGTAAATGATCCACCAATTCCCAAGTATGATTTTGCATAATAGATTCAATTTCATTATTAATAGCCTCTTTCCACAAAGGTGCTTCAGGACCTGTCATTGTTTCCTTAAAACTTTGAGGTTCATTTTCTAACAAGTATATCAGAAAATCTGGACCAAAAGATTTTGATGTTCTTGCTTTCTTACTTCGTCTTGGTTTATCATTAGTTAAATCCCGATGGTCGAGACCATTACTAGTCTCTTGCGTTCGATTGTCATTAGTCTCTTAACTTTGTATACAACCATAAGTTCTTTTATGTGAACTTAATTCCTGTCCTCTCTTGTAAGAAAAATCATGTTCAAAAAACACAGCATTCCTTGACTCTATAATAGTGTTCATATTTATATTAGGTATTTCTAATTTACAAGTCAGAAACTGATATGCACTACTATTCTGAACATAGCCAATAAATATACAATCCACGGTTTTTGGTCCCATCTTAGTCTATTTAGGAATAGGAACTTCTACCTTCACCAAACACCCTTACACTTTTAAGTATTTGTAGAAAGGTGGTCGTCATTTCCACAATTCATAAGGAGTGTTGTTGGTTTTCTTGTAGGGTATTCTGTTAAGAACATAATTAGCAGATAATATTGCTTCCTCCCACAAGTTCTGCAATAGGCCTGAACTTAGTAACATGTCATTCATCATTTCTTTAAGGGTTCTATTCGTCTTTTCAACAATTCTATTTTGTTATGGAGAATATGGTGATATAGTTTGGTGAACAATGTCATGTTGCGCACAAAATTCATTTAAAGGTGCATCATATTCAACACCCCTATCACTTCTAAACATTTTAATGGTTTTACCAAGTTGATTTTCAACTTCAGTTTTATAGAGTTTAAACATTTTTAAGACTTCATCTTTACTTCTCAATAAGTATACATAACAATATCTTGTGCAATCATCAATAAATGTTATGAAATACTTCTTGTCTCCTCTAGTTTGAACAAATTTAAGATCACACACATCAGTATGAATTAATTCTAGAGGTTCAATTTTTCTTTCAACCGATTTAAATGGAGTTTTAGTTAGTTTCGTTTCTACACAAATCTCACATTTGTGATTATGATCAATTTCAAACTTTGGTACATAATCTAAACCAATTAATCTATGCAAAGCATCAAAATTCACATGTCCTAATCTACCATGCCATAAATTTGACTCAACAATATAAGCAAAAGATGTGTTATTCTTATTAATAGCAAGTTTTGGTACAACCATTATTACATTCAACTTTAAGAGACCATCACTCATGTATCCCTTACCAACATACATACCACTATTTGTTTATACAAATTTATCATACTCAAATACAAACCTAAAACCATTTTTACTTAACAAAGAACCAGAAACTAAATTCTTCTGATGTCTGGTACATGTAGCACGTTGTTGAGGGCTAGTTCATTCCCTGATGTCATCTTCAAGACTATTTTCCTGTGTCCAGCCACACAAAAGTAGATGAATTTTTCACAAATAGTTGCTCACCATTTGCAGCCTCATTATAGGTAGTGAACATTTTCTTGTCCATGCAAATGTGTCGAGTTGCCCTAGTGTCAACCCATCATTCTTTGGGATTTTCAACCAAATTAGCCTCAAACACCACAGCAGAGAGATTGATGTCATTTATCCCGTCAGAGATGTAATCAAGTTCTATCACATTAGCTTTATTGGTAATCTTCTTGCTTGTACTTCCGTGATCCTTCTTAGGATGGCGGCAATCAGAGGCTCAATATCCGGTCTTGCCACAGTTATAGCATTTACCTTTGAACTTTTTATTGCCATTGTTATCACCTTGTTTAGGACCATCTCCAACAAACTTTCTCCTTTTGTTATATGGTTTGGGCACATGTTTAACCACATTAGCCTTAGACCCAATGGGATTTTTACCATTCCTCCTTTTAGCTTTACGATTATCTTCCTCAATTCTTTTTACAATCAATTCATTCATGGTCATCTTCTTGCGTTTATGTTTTAAATAATTTTTGAAATCTTTCAAAGCCGGTGGCAATTTTTCCACTAACGCAGCGACTTAGAAAGACTCAGTTAGAGACATACCCTCAACATGAATATCATGCAAAATTAATTGAAAATTTTGAACTTGATAAATTACCATTTTTGAGTCTACTATAACGAAATTCAGAAATTTACCAACAACAGATTTCTTTTTGCCGGCATCCTCTGTCTTGTATTTTTTCTCCAAAGAATCTCACAATTCTTTTGTTGTTTTCAAAGGACTGTAAACATTATGTAACATGTTGTCAAGGCCATTGAGGATTTAGTTTTTGCACAGAAAATCAAAATGTTTCCAAGCGTCTCTAGTGGCAACAACTTGCTGATCACTTTCACCCTTTTTAAGTACTGGAGCCTCTTCACAGAGAAACCGGGTCAGATTTAGAGTTGTAAGATAAAATAACATTTTCTACTGCCATCTCTTAAACACAGTACCGTTAAATTTTTCCCTTTTTTCTCCATGATTTATTGGAACTTGAACATGGTTCTAGATAGGGATCGGAGTCGATGTAACAATTGGAGTAACACTTTCAGTTGCAGTAGCAATAATATCTGATTACAAAAATCAGAAAAAATCAAAACACAAATTAATTTTCTAGTTACTAAAACCAGAAAATAAATTATAACACAAAATAATTTTATTTTCTTTGTTACTAAAACTAGAAAAATAAAATACCACAATAAATTTCTGTATCACAAATTAATATTCTAAAATTGTTAATGACACCAGTATATTACTACTAGTTGTCAAAGAAAACAAACAGTATATTACTATTATTTGTCAAACAGTATATTACTACTATTTGTATTTTCCAACCAGAATATGACTTTGTGAAAGTACAGAAAAATAAATACAATAAAGACATCCAAAAATAATATGTCTTAAGATTGATAGACAATCTTCATTGTATTACGAATAAATTATGTTTATGTTCTTAACAACAAACAGAAGAAATAAAGAAAAAAAGAGAGATTGTTTGATTACAAAAATCAAACCAGAATATAAAATAAATAAATAAAAAAAACAGATTTTCATTTTGTTACAAAAACAAAATCAAAATCTGAAACAGAAACAGAAAAATAATAAAACAGAAAGTAAATTAATTACTTACCAAATTAATTTGTTGAACAAATTTTATTAATCAAGTCCAGTGTTTAACACTATGTTCTTAAGAGAAATTCGTCCTCTTTAAACACTAAACTAATTACTTACGAAATTAATTTGTTGAACAAATTTTGTGGTTCCCGGCAACGGAACCACAAAATTTGGTAGGTCGTTGAACACACCAAATTTAAACACTAAACTACACCAAATTCTTTTAGAATAATGGCAAGTACAAGTATCAATCCACAAGGACAATTGTGAAATTAAACTAATTTAATTGATAAATTCCTAAATTAATTTTGATGAAAAGAATGATTGATCATAACCTAATTTAATAATGAATAAATTAAACTAAATAATTAAATTATCAATTATAACTGAAACTGGATTTACTGAATTGGGGAAAAACCTAGGGCAAAGAGTCCACCACTAGTCACGTAATTAGGGTTTTCAATTGAAATCAATTATGTTATGTTTTGAATGGAATAATGCTTTGCAATTACAAGTTCAAAGCATTTAACAAGAAAATCATCACGTTCAATGTACGACTACGAACCACCTCAAGTAGTACGAATCGTTCACTTTAAACTAGGGTAGTGACACGACTCGCCCCTCGTAGTATGATTCGTCTCATACCTTAAATGTGAAAGAATAGAAAACTCTTGTATGAAAAACATTCAACAATCACAGAAAGTTGAATACTTGAAGAAATAATGGAAAGTGTATATATAAAACTTCTAAAACACCATACAATTGTTCAAACATTTACATAATTGAAAATCAAAAAGAAGAACTAATTATATGGCTAGGGTTTTATCAAAACCCTAGAAGAGGAGACTAGCCACTCATGGAGGAGTGGAAGGAGGTAGATGGAGAAGAAGCCACCATGGGAGACAAGCTTGACGCTTCAAGCTCCTTCTCCTTTCGTTCCTTCTCCTTTCAAACCCTAGCCTCCCTTTCTTGACAAAACAACTTCCAAACCCTAATCCAGCCTTTTTCTTGCCTATTTATACTTCCGGTGTCTTTCCAAACAGGTTTAAAACATCTGGCACATTTTCCCAAAAAAAGTCAACACACATGCTGGAAAGTCAACGCACATGCGGGAAAGTCAACTCTCTCCAAATTCTGTCATTTTGCCCATTTTATATTCCGACTATGTACAACCTGATTGACATTCAACACACATAAAGTATACAGTTTGACAAGCAAGTGAAGTTAAGAAATCCTAATTAACGGCCTCAATGATGTACGATTCGGCCTTAATCACATCCCCCAACTTACAACTTGCTAGTCCTCAAGCAAGTAAGAAAAATAAAATAAAATTAAACAAAATCTAGCTATTTCCTCTTTCATGGGAAAACGGTTGCATTTAGCATATGCAACAAGCCTTTAAACCACAAAGTTACCCCAAGTGGACAAGTAAAGCCTCGTGAGGGTTTCCAGAAATGATACCCACAAACATTTTCATATTCGTATACGCCCAACAATTAACCACACTACTCCACCTAACAATCAACTTATGTGCCACTACAGTGTGATATTAAAACATAATGAGTCATTAAAGGCACAATGGACAAGCATGAAGGAACCTATTGAGTCAAAATCACAATTCAGTTAATATAAAAGTAAAGTCCCCTGTACTTGTGCATGCTAATAGACAAATCATGAGTATCCTCGGTGTAAAGTGCAATCTCTATATTAGTTAACTGTCCACTATAATAGCCCATTGTAACTCATAATAACACCCAAAATATATAGAAAAACTAAACTGTTGCAGCCAAGATTCTCAAAAGTTTTTTTTTTTTTAATGACTGTGCAATGTCCTGATCCATTAAGCTTTCTAAATAACCCATGTAGCAAGTATTGGGCCAATGACTCCCAAATCAGACGATTTTAGGGCACTAGGTGTAGAGACACCCCTACGGGCTTAATAACTCAAGTTGAAAAGGCTACAAATCTGAACAAGTCATTCTCCTTATTTTTCCTCAACTATGCAATGTCTAAGTCCCTTAAGCTTTCTAATTAACCCATGTAGCAAGTATTGGGCCAATGACTCCCAAACCAAACCGTTTTAGGGCACTAGGTGTAAAGACACCCCTACGGGCTTAATAACTCGAGTTAAAAAGGCTACGAACACAAACAAGTCAAGTGTTTTTTTTAAAAAATCTTGGCTTCTCATTTATTCTTTTTTGCAATCCTAGCTACTATCAATGATGTACACCAGGGATTATAATAAAAAGATCACCGCTATGATAGTGTGCTCATGTGAATTAAGGCATACTTATGACAAGTGTACTAATACCACAAACACAGACAACTCTCCTCGTGCAAACATCGCATGCAAATATCTACCCAATAAACCCTTTTCATACAAGTCTATTATGCTCTCCAATTAACATATGCAAATATCATCACCCTACTAGCAAAAAGTCACATCAAGTGAAGTAATGCAATCAAGTGAAACAGGTATAAGCATGAATTATGAGCCAAATAGAAATGCACAAAAGAAACTATAACCCTCATCCCCCAACTTGAATATGACATTGTCCTCAATGGAAAAGTGAAGAGAAATGAGAGAAGATTACCAGAGATTGTAGGTGCACATCCAGGCAGGCATATAGGAACAGAAACACACTGTACTTTTTTTCTTTTTGAGAAGAAGAAATAACTAAAAAGAAATAAAAATAAAAATAGAAGAGATAAAGCAATATACAGTGGGTACTACAGAGAATCCGGTGGCGGTGGTGGTGGCGGTGGTGGTGGCGGTGGCGGCGGCGGCGGCGGCGGGAAATGCTGGGCAAACAAGGCGTGCATCAAAGATCGTGTCTCAAAGGCTTCATCCTGAACCCATTGCTTGATGTCGAGCTAGTGGGCGTGGAGCTGGTTGAAGGCCGCCTGAGAATAGTCTCGATGCACCTAAAAATCCGTGAGCAACTCTATGAGACTCTGGTGGTGATCACGAAGAGTACTGTGGACCTGATCCACAGAGTGCTGAAGCTGTAAGTACTCCTCGTGAGTCATGTAGAGTGGGTCCCCATGGGGAGGCATGGGGGGAACAGGATGAGGTGGGTGGTCGTGTACGGGGTCCTGGGCTTCATCAACCGGGGCACCAACCTGCTGCGGGATACGAGATATGCTATGCTGCCATTCCCGCTGGTCGAAAGTCAGATACGCTCTATCAATCTCCTCATCTAAAGAAAAGGGTAGGTCGTTCAGCTCAAAGACAAGTGTCAACAAATTAGCAAATGGTAGTAGCCAAGTCAGGTTCTGCATAGGGTCAAGCCGAACGGCCTCTCGTAGAAATTTTCGCACATGCATCCAGATGATATGCTCAAGCGAGACCTGATAGCCATGCTGATAACCATGTAAAACCCAAACAAACTCCAAACGATGCTCAGCTCTATGCCTAAATGGAAGGGCATTCTTATGGACCACGGAATCAATGAATAGCAAGCAGCTAGGTAGCTTGCTCCACCGCAAGCATGTGAAATTGGGGTCACCGTGGGCCCCTGGGAAGTATTGCTAGATGAGGCTATGTATGGGTTGTCGATCCTCAACTTCCAGGAAGGGCTGATATTCTGGCATGGCGAAAAACCTTAACGCGTCAGCAATCATGGATTCAGTGATGCTAACGAGATAGCTATCAATGGTGGACAGCAGCTCGGGCTCGGTGAGTGACTCACGTAGGTTCTGGTAGAAGAGTCGTACCAAATGAGGATAAGTGGGCGTTGTCACAGTGCAAATGCCCAACTGTTGTCGGAGTTGGAGCTGCTCAACGACCCAAGAAGTGGTCGGGTCACACTGAAAATATGGAATGTTAAACTGCGTGAGCTTGTGAAGAGGGCGGGAAGCCCACTCCAGCCGTGGCAAGTCACCTGGTGGTGGTGGCGAGGATGGTGGTGACGGTGGCGCCGAGAAGGATGAACCTCTAGCCTTTTTGGAGGCCCGAGTGGATACACGTCGACTCATATCCTATACACACCAAAAGCAAATAGACACAAACCCGTGGAACTAATCATGAGAATAAAGTAAAATATGAAAGCACAAGTTTGCCCACCAATAAACCACATGCAATTCTCAGTTGTGGTTTTATTTATTTATTTTTTCTCTTTTTTTTTATATATATAAATATATATAAACTAAAAGAAATAAACTAAATAATGACTAAATAATTAAACTAATAGAACTAAACTATTAAAACAACCTAAACTATCAAGTAGAAAATGAATTAAGAAAATAAAATAGCAGAAACTAAAATAAAACAAACTATAAATGAAACTATAGAATAAAATAAACTAAACTAAACTATAAAACAAACTAAACTAAAGAATAAAATAAAATAAACTAAACCCTTTTTTTTTATTTATTTAACCAATGACTGAATAATTAAACTAACAGAACTAAAGTATTTAAATAACCTAAACTAGCAAAGAAGTAATTAATAAAAATAAAAAAAGAAAAGAAAAATGAAACAACTAAATAAATAAAATAAAATACAATAAAATACTAAACATATATTTATTTATTTTTTGGTGTGCTTGGCCGCATGTGCACCGAAGATGGCCACACGTGCGATAGTCGTCTTCTCCATGCGATTTATTTTTTTATTTTTTTATTTTTTTTAAGATGAACCATAGATGAACAACACCAAAAATTTGTACATATCCACTCCTATACCCACAAATCTACACAAAAAGGGAAATTTACCTTGAAAGTAGAGAAAGAGAGAAGAAAAATGGAGATTCGCCAGAAAAAATGGTGGTTGCCGGAGATTCGTTGGACAGAGAGGAAATAGTGATACCGGCAGTGAGATGATGGTGGTAAGGAAGAAGAAAGAATAAGAAAAGGGAAGAAAAAAAAAAAAGGAAGAAGAATAAGAAGGTGTGTAGATACCCCATTTTTTACCGTCCTTAAGACTTGGATGTGCTTCTAGGTACATCCGATTACAAGTTTGATTGCTCGCTGAGTGCTCAACTTTTACGACGGAATGTCAGGTTTGCTCTTTCCAAACCCTATTTCCATTTTGTCTCATTTTTGGACCATGCCTTGGTCCCTCTATATTGACGTTTGTGATGGCCTGTTGGCCATGGGGAAAGGGCTACCGACGATGGATTTGGCCCTGCCAGCCATTGATAAGGCCTGCCGGCCATTAATGAGGGCCGGCAGGACACCTTGTTTCAGCAGATATTATTTTATATCTTTTGAGCCAGCTGTTTTTCACTGAGCCATCCTCTATACACGTGTATGGAAGGATGGGGGCCATTTCAAGCTTGTCAAGTAAGCTTTGCATTGCATTGCTCTATAAGAGGGAAGGTCCCTCTCCCTTTCCAGAGGTTTAGAAAATTTGGATCAAATTTTCCCCTCTCTCTCTCTAGAATCCTCTCTCTCTCTTCTCTTTTAGTGCTTGAAAATGAGTTTCTTTCACATATTTGCACACAACCTCCTAGCCAAACACCACCATCTTTGTTGTTAAGGTTCTTGGAGGGTGTATTTGAGTTCTAAAAGCTGGTTTTCGGCTCAAGAAGCTACTGTTCTTATTGTTCTTCAAGGGTGAGTCATATTCCCCTTTTTAAGCTTTGTTTTGGTTGCATATTTGGCCACCTTTGCATGCTTTTTTTTACCTAAGTTTCAACTGAAAAAAGTTCTGTTTTGAAGTGTTTAAAATGGTTGTTTAAGGCTTTGTTTGAGTTAGAGGTGGTTTACCTCTTTTGGTGGCTTGTTTTGCCTTACTTTGTGCCATCTTTTAAGGCCTTTGAGACCATCTCTTTTTGGCCTTCTCACCACTGAAACTCAGAGGAATTTCAGTGGTGGAAACTTAGTTTTGAGGTCCCAAATGGGTGGGGGTGGTCCCCCCTCCTCTTCTCTTGTTTGCATGTGTTGGTGGCCCTCCAAAAGAGCATGTGTTTCTACTTCTTAGAGGCTTTGTTTAGGCTCATTTTTGTGACTTTTCAGACCTACCATAACTCTGTTTTTGGCCGTCTTGGTCACCTCTTGCATGCTTCTTATACTTGTAGTGTAATCCTACTTGTAGCCTTGCAAAGTAACATGTCTTTGTGCCTTGAATTGGCTCCATCTCAGTATGTTTTTAGCCATTATTTGCCATGTTATAACTCTGTTTTGGGTCGGTTTGATTGCCTCTTCTATGTTTTACACCCTTGTAGTGCAATCCTCCTTATAGCCTTAACATGTATCATGCTTTGTGCCTCTAATTCTAGCTTGTTTTAGCTCTGCTCCAGCAGGTTCTTTGCCTTGTTTTGACCTGCTTGAACTCTGTTTTGAGTGGTCTTGATCATTTGGAACTTGCTTTGTATAGCCATAGTACAATCTTGCTCACTAGCTTTGAGTTTCAAAGTATCTAGCATGCTTTACTTGAGTTGTGTGCATGCTTTGGCCTCATTTCTTACATGATTTCAGTGTGTGTAGGGTAGTCACACTGTCACATGTTTCACACTTTCAATGCTTTTGGAGAGTTGTGCCTAATGTCTTGATCATAAGCCAATATGTATGTATGCTTGCCTAAGCTTTGGGGCTACCATCTCAGCATGTTTTTGTTGTTACTTTGCCATGTTACAACTCTGATTTTTGTTGGTAGAGTCACCTCTAACTTGGTTTTGGTATGTGTAGTGTAATCTCACTCGTTGGCCTTTGCATGCATCATGTTTTATGCCTCCCATTCTAGCTTGTTTTGGCTACACTTCATCATGTTTCTAGCATTGTTTTGGCCTGCCTTAGGACTGTTTTGAGTAAACTTGGTCCTTCGGGGCTTGCTTGATATGGCTATGGAGCAAGTACCTTAGCTAGTCTTGAGTTTTGAGCACCGTAGTATGCTATGTTTGTAATGATTGCATGTTTGGGCATCGTCTAACATGTTATTTCAGAGCGTATACATATGTCATGTTCTTACTTCTTCCATTCCTCAAGAGCTTTTGAGAGTTGTGTTTAATGCTTAGCTTGCGAGCCAATGCATGAGCATGTTGTTGTAGCTTTTGGTGCTTTATTTCCAGCAGGATTTTGCCACGGTTTTGGCATGCATGGGGTTTGTTTGGTGTTGGTTTAGTCCATCGATCACTGCTTTGCATGATTCTAGTGCTGTGTCCTTCACTAGCTTTTAATGCTTAAGTGTTCTAGTATGTTGTGCATGAGTGCTTGCATGTTAGAGTCTTGCATTTCATGCTAAGATTAGCATGTTGTTCTCATGTCATGTTGCTTGCTTTGCATTGTGTTCAATCGGATGTTGTGTTGAACACAAGGTGGATTAGTTCATTTCATACTTGAAGTGATGAAGTGAGCCAATCTCCCTTGGTCTCCATTGCCTTTGATCTCTCATGATAAGGAGATGGTCTAAGTGTCTTGTTTGTCATGCATTTATTGAATTTGTGCATCTTGGGTCTTTGGCCATCATGCATTGAGATGCTTGATTGATGGTTTTGGATCCAACGGTGCCTCTCCCTTGATATTTTGAGGTGATATGGAGGGGTATGGTACATACATGTCCTTGGGAGACCCTCCATTTCCTCTCTTTTGAGCTTTGTTGCAGAATGAAGTTTCAGTACATCACTGGCCGATAGTGCCTTATTGATGGCCAACGCCTCTTCATTCGTGGCCGACACTGCACATCCTTGGCCGGCAGGAGGGTCGACAGTCACCATTCATGGCCGGCAGGCCACTGGTGCATTCCCCAGCAATGATTTGGTAAGGTTCAGCAGCAAGTTCTTGGAGAAACTCTGCAAACAGAGCCTCTAAAGAGCAAACCGGAGAGCTTTGCAGGGTGGAAACCGAGCATGCATCCTTCATTGTTCAAGGTAGAGCTGTGGCAGCCTAATTTAGATACTTTTCATACTTAGTTGGTTTTGTAACTTAATTAATTTGATTAATTAGTCAAAGTTTTGTAATAATTAATTAGCTTAGCATAGTTAATTAGTTGGTTTATAATAATTAATTTATTAGCATAGCTAGTTAGCTAAATTCATTCGGACCCTCCTTTGCGAGGGCGTATTATTGTAATAAGTGTGCGTGTGTGTGTGAATGTCTTCCAACCCCACGTCTTTCTCCCTTTTACTTAACTGCTTTCGATGGTTAGTTTTATGGCATATTTCAATTATCATACCTTATGCTTGCATGCGTGCATTATCCATCCGTATTGCACGCACCGGGCTCGGCGCATCATTCAAACTGTATCGTATTTCAATACTTACTTGAATACGTGTTTCAAAGCATGTTATCGAGTGTTGCATTCATATGCCATCTTAGATAGTCGAGCCTATTTAGTTGCATTTCGCATGTGTTGCATTAGGCATTTTTTTTAACATGCTAGGATCATACATGATTTTCTAACTAGCTTTTGTTTTGGCTTAGAGTACACTGTGAGTGTTTATGCTTTAGCATCCTTGCATGCGTGTAAGTGATTGCCATGACAGCATGCTTGCCATGAGGATATGTGCTTAAGTGATTAACTGTCTGAATGCCTGTGGATAAAGGCTTCATTGCTTGAATTGGAACAATTCATCAAAATGTGAGTTTTAAGCCCATTTGAAGTGGCAAATCATCATGTTTTAAACCCACTTGAGGGTGGCAAATCCGCACTATAGCTTACTTAAGGGTAGCAACTTCAAACCACTTTTTGAAAAAACAAACATGAGATGTTTTGTTCCAATTCTCGTGATTGAGTCTATACTTGTATGCTGCGCGCATCACATAGTAAGTTAGCCAAAAAATAGGAATAAGAACGCATGTGTTTTCAAAAACAACATATCATGTTAGTAGAGGCCGATCTTTGGTCGGGCGAGCGGGGGTGCTCATTTCATGACCTTCCCCTTTCGTATCCAAGTTCCCAAGCCGAGAAAACTTTGGTGATGACGAACATATGGCCTTAGACACGAGTCAGGGTTTCCTAAATTTTTCAAAACAAAATATTTAGGTGGCGACTCTAAAATCTAGCAAAGCAGTCCATGTTTGGCACTTTTTGATTAAAATTGATTTTCCAAAACGATTTGCCGGATTTGGACTATTTGGTAATTTATCAGTCTTACATTGCACTTTGTGAGATTAGATTCAAAACCGTGGCAAGAGTCTGAACTGTAGTAGCTAGAACCAAATCCACGCCCTCTCTGAAAGGGGGGTGCGGAGAGCGAGTTTGGGTGGTCTACAAGGTGATTGTGGGTTTGTGGGGTTATGAGAGATATATATATATATATATATATATAGAGAGAGAGAGAGAGAGAGAGAGAGATAATGAGAGGTAGAGAGAGAGGGGGAATTCTGAGAGTGAGTGGGAGAGAAGTGGATAGGTGTTGATAAGGTCAAACTTTTTTTTTTTAACGAAAATAAAATAAATAGAATAAAATAAATAAAAGAAGTTGACAAAGAAATCAGATTTTTATTTTTTATTTTTATTTATTTACTATTTATTAGTTATTATTATTTTTATATGTAATAAACTAAAAAAAAATTGTACATTTATGTTATTTTTAATAAAATAAAGAATAAAATTTGTAGATAAGTAAATAAAAAAAATAAGTAAGTAAATTAAAATAATAATAATAATAATAATAATAATAATAATAATAATAACGAAACAAAATCTGCATTTTTTTTTTTTTAATTTTGCGTCGTCACGCACGTGCAGGATTTCTCCACACACGTGCAGAAGTGCCCAGCACCAAGTCACGCACCTGCATATTAAGCAGTGTGCAGAGTGAGTTTCCACAAAATTTCCCACACGTGCGGGGAATGGGTCGCACGTGCGGCGCTTTCCGTCTCTTTTTTTTTTTTTTTAATAGAACGACATTCCGCACGTGCGGGGGCCTAAGCCGTACATGCGGCTTGATGGACGCACCTCCGTGCGCACTTGCAATTAATGCAGTACGCAATTTGTAGTTTGACAATTTGAGCCGCACGTGCGTGGATATTGGCGCACGTGCGGGATTTTTTTATTTTTATCTTTGTTTGAAGCCAACTTATACCAAATACAACAATTTTTTTTTTTTTTTATATAACTATATATAATATATTTTTACGAGATTAAAGAAAAGTAAATAAAAACCAAGTATACAACCCAAATCATACTTAACCATTTCTGCCTTCATTTGACATCCGAAATAAATATAGCACTTTAGAAAATATCGAAATGCCTAACAAGAGTATAATCTTCACGCGAAAAACACGGGTACTACTTTTCTCCCTAACTGTGTTTGTAACTTTCCCTATTCTCTAACAGGGTGACAGACTAGGTTGATTCGGTATCCAGAATCGAGGCGCATAAAGCTACTTCAACCTATGGGACTGCCATATAGAGTTCAAGCCGGGGTATTTAAACCAGATTCTAGTCTCGAAAATTCCAAACCTTTGTGTTCTAGGCTTTGCCATTCGAACTCTAGTTTCCACCATCTCAGTTGGTCTCCTAGGAACTCACTACAAACACGGTTAGGTGGCTATACCAGACCATCAGATGCCGTTCGGGCACGGCTAACACCAAAGAAATTACACCTTTAGAGGATTTAAAGTCTCCTAGACGCAAATAAAGCACAACAAGAACAAAGAAAAGCAGAATAGAATAGAAGGGAAATAAAAGAGAACAAGAAATCAATCTATCAATCATAGTAAAAAGGGTCTATCAAAGCAATGGACTCAATCATCTCCTCATTCCCAATCCCCTTTATATATGGCTGCAGTCTTTGGCCATTTACTTTGAAAGTGTGACCAGTCTTTGGATCTTGCACTTCAACGGCGCCATGAATAAATGCCTCAACAACCACAAAGGGACCATCCCATCTTGATCTTAGCTTACCCGGAAAGAGTCTCAATTTTGAATTAAAAAGCCATACTTTTTGGCCGGGTTCAAAGGATTTTCTATTAATGTTCTTGTCATGGAATTCTTTAGACCGAGTTTTAAAAACTCTCGAACTCTCATATGCGTCATTCCGAATTTCCTCAAACTCATTGAGTTGCAATTTCCGGTAAAGCCCAGCTGCGGCCATATCGAAGTTAAAATTCTTTATGGTGCAGAATGCTCGGTGCTCAAGTTCAACCGGGAAATGGCAAGCTTTGCTAAACACTGCCCTGTAGGGTGACATCTCAATAGGTGTCTTATAAGTAGTACGGTAGTACCATAATACATTAATCAACCGTTATGACCAATCTCTCCTATCTGGCCTCACCGTTTTCTCTATTATGTGTTTTACCTCCCTATTTGAGACTTCTACTTGGCCACTAGTTTGAGGGTGATATGGAGTGCCAATTTTATGAGTGATAGAGTATTTCTTGACCACCGACTCAAAGAACCGGTTACAAAAATGCGTACCTTGATCACTTATTATGGCTTTAGGAAACCCAAAACGACTAAAGATATTTTCATGCAAAAATTTGATTACCACTTTATGATCGTTTGTTCGGGTAGCTATCGTATCCACCCACTTAGACACATAATCTACTGCCAATAGAATATACTCAAACCCGAATGACGACGGGGAAGGCCCCATAAAATCAATCCCCCAAACATCAAATATCTTTACCACAAGAATAGGGGACATTGGCATCATGTCACTCCAAGATATGGAACCCATTTGCTGACAGCGCAAACAAGTTCTACAAAATTGATGGGCATCTTAAAAATTGTGGGCCAATAAAAGCCGCTCTGTAAAATCTTGGCGGCCGTTTTACGCCCACTAAAATGACCGCCACATGCAGAAGAATGACAAAATGTAAGAATGCTGTGCACCTCACTCTCCGGCACACACCGTCGGATCACTTGGTCAGAGCAATATTTAAACAACTCCGGATCCTCCAAAAAGTAATACCTGACCTGCGAAAAGAATCGTTCTTTGTCTTGCTTAGACCAATTCTGCGAAATTTTCCCAATGGCCAAGTAATTCACAATATGTGCAAACCACGGGGGGCTCGCTCGTGATAGCTCAAAAAGTTGTTCGTCCGGAAACGAATCATGCAAAATAAGAGGGTCACTAGTATACTCAATGAGGATTCGGGAGAGGTGATCCGCCACCACATTCTCAGATCCTTTCTTATCTCGGATTTCTAGGTCAAATTCCTGTAGCAATAATATCTATCTAATTAGCCTAGGTTTGGTCTCTTTCTTTGATAGTAAATACCGCAAAGCGGCATGATCAGTGAAGACTATGACTTTAGAACCTAAGAGATAGGACCGGAATTTGTCTAAGGCAAAGACCACAGCTAGCAACTCTTTCTCAGTGGTAATGTAATTCAATTGTGCATCTGAGAGAGTGCGACTAGCATAGTATATAGCAAATGGTGCCTTATTGACCCTTTGGCCTAACACAGCCCCGGCAGCATAATCGGAGGCATCACACATGATTTCAAAGGGAAGCGATCAATCTGGTGATTTCATGATTGGGGCAGTGGTGAGGGCCATTCTCAGTGTTTCAAACACCTTCAAGCATGCCTCATGAAAGATAAAAGGTGCGTCCTTAACAAGTAAATTGCACAAAGGACGTGATATTTTACTAAAGTCTTTGATGAACCTACAGTAAAAACCTGCATGCCCTAGGAATGACCTAATTTGACGCACGGAATTGGGTGGAGAAAGGCTTGCAATGAGGTCAACCTTAGCCTTGTCTACCTCTAGACCTCGAGGGGACACAATGTGTCCCAACACTATACCCTCACGAACCATAAAATGGCTCTTTTCCCAACTCAAAATTAGGTTTGCCTCAGTACATCGTTCCAACACTCTAGTCAAGTTCCTAAGGCATTCCTCAAAAGATGGTCCAAACATTGAAAAATCATCCATAAAAACCTCTAAGAATTTCTCCACCATATCGGAGAAAATGGCCATCATACACCGTTGAAAAGTCGCTAGTGCATTACGTAGCCCAAAGGGCATGTACCTGTAAGCAAAAGTGCCAAAAGGACATGTGAATGTGGTCTTTTCTTGGTCAGTCAAGTACATCGGGACTTGATTATACCTCGAATAACCATCAAAAAAATAGTAAAAACCCTGCCCCGCAAACCACTCTAGGATCTGGTCAATGAAAGGTAAGGGAAAATGATTCTTCCTAGTCGAGGAATTCAGTCTCCTATAATCAATGCACACTCGCCACCTAGTAGTGGTTCGTATGGGGACTAACTCTCCTCTCTCATTCTCAACAACAGTGATGCCCAATTTCTTGGGCACCACTTGTGTGGGACTCACCCACTTGCTATCCGAGATGAGGTATATAATACCCGCATCCAACAATTTCAATACCTCATTTTTCACCACCTCTTTTATATTAGGATTAAGTCTCCGTTGCATTTCACGAGAAGGTTTGGTGTCCTCCTCTAAGTATATATAACGCATTCAAATCAGCCACTGACCATCCTATAACACTCCGATGTGCCACGATAACACTCATTAACTGACTCTCCTACTCTACAGTCAAGTCAGATGCAATGATGATTGGTAAAGTATCCTGGGGCCCTAAAAATGAATACTTGAGTGTGGCCGAGAGTGACTTCAACTCAAGTGTAGGTGGTGTGACCAAAGATGGTATGGCGGGCTCTCTCGACAGAGGCGGAAGTGTCTCAAATCGGGCTTTCCACGGAGGAAAATCCGGTGTAGAAGAAGCATTAAGCAAGGCATTCACCTCCTCAACCGAGCCGTCAATATTAAAATTTTCACACCCAAAATGAGCTAGACAAGCCTCTAGAGGGTCCTTTACAAGAATGGAGGGCAAAGCCTCCTCCACAATCTCATCCACAACATCCACTAATAAGCACTCCTCTCTCTCATGAGGTTGTTGGGATGCTTGGAAAACATTAAGTTTCACTTGCATGTTACCAAATAAACTTCCATAACCTCAGTCTGACATTAATGCATGCATTGGCCGTAGCCAAGAAAGGTCGGCCTAAGATCACCGGGATTTGTTTCCTAGAACTGGCTACCGGTTCCATATCTAAAACCAAAAAGTCAACAGGAAAGTAAAACCTATCGACCTTCACTAGCACATCCTCAATCATGTCACATGGTACTTTGAGGGACCGGTCAGCCAACTGAAGAGTGACAGTAGTGGGCTTCAACTCGCCAAGCCCAAATTCCTCTAGCCCCTAAATCTAACAAGGCCCTATCAATGAAATGGTCCATTATATGCAATGGTTAGGACACCCGAGTCCTTAAGCTTAGGAGGTGTGTCATTCAACAAGATGGAGCTTACTTGCTCCGTGAGTAGGACCTTTTGGGACACGTGTGTCCTAGATTTACAGTTTTGCGTACAAAGGTCCTTCAGAAATTTGGCATAGGAGGGTACTTGCTTAATCACCTCCAACAGGGAGAAGTTGATTTTTACCTGTTTAAAGACCTCCATCATTGCTTCCATAGATGCCGCATTCTTATTAAAAGGTGACGGTGTATCAAGGCATTGGGGAAATGGTGCCTGAGGCACATATGGTGCCTTGGGCTCATGTGAAGTGTTAGGGACTATCATCCCTCTTAAGTGTTTCCCCCTCACCCTTATTCTCATTGGGTGTACCACCGTGGTCACCCTTCTTAGCTCTAGTTGCATCAGACGCAACTAACTGAGGCTCTAACTCCCTCCCACTTCTCAAAGTAATCACCGCTTGCACCTGCTGATGGTGCTTTCCATTCCCATACAAACTCTCTGCCTCGTATTGTCCCTTAGGGTTGGCCATAGTTTGACTTGGTAATTTTTCCTCCTCTCTCCGATTCATGTTGTTAGCTATTTGACCCAATTGGGCCTTTAGCTTGGCAATAGAGTGAGTATCGGAGTGAACTACTGGTGCTAACCCCTTAAGTTCTGTTAGAACTTCCAACACCTGAGCCTCAAAGGCAGAGTTGTCCTGAGGAACAGGCGGGGGTTGTGGTTACCGATACGGTTGTGGGGGTCAATAAGGTTGCGGTGGTCGGTAGGACGATTGGTTGGCAAAATTATTAAAATTTTGCCTTGATGGTGGAGGATTATAAGAAGTGCCTTGTGAAGGAGGTCTCTATGAGAAATTTGGGTGATTTCTCTATCCCAGATTATATATATTGGAGTATGGGTCATTACCCAGGTTGGAGAATCCTTGAGCCGTATTCACATGCTCTTGGACTAACTCCGGAAATTGTGATGCCGAAGGGCACTCACTCAAGTCATGAGCAAGGCTCGCACAAATAACACATGCCTCGTGAAATTGAGGCTAATCTTGCTGGGTAGGGGCATGTCCCGCAGCTAATAATTGGTCTATTTTGTGGGACAGTGCCACTACTTGTTGGGCTAACTCTAGGTTTTGCCCGACCTCATAAATGCCCCCTCTTTTCGGGGCTCCAACTACTGGTTGCCGGACTTACCGAGCTGCGGAGGTATGGTGAAGGGAATTATCACTTAGGTTCTCAAACAATTGCCATGCCTTGGCATCATTTTTGGACATGAATGTCCCACCACAGGATGAGTACATCATTTGGCGGTGTGGCTCAATTAAGCCATAATAAAATGTTTGAACAAGTTGCCAATCAGGCACTTGGTGGTGGGGACACTGTTGGAGAAGGTCTCGAAGTCTTTCCTACGTCTCATGGAATTGCTCGCCATCCATTTGAGCAAAGTTTGTGATGGCTCGCCTAAGTTGGTTGGTTTTACCTATGGGAAAATACCTCTTCAAGAACCGTTGCTGTAATTGGTCCCAAGTTGTGATTGAATTAGTAGGTAAGAAATTCAGCCAGTGTTTGGCTTTATCCTTTAATGAGAATGGAAACAATCGCAACATTAAGGCCTCATTTGTGAAATTCTGGATCCTTACTGCTGAGCAAATTTCCAGAAATTCATTCAAATGTTTGTAAGGATCATCATGAGTTAGTCCATGGAATGATGGGAGCATTTGTATGGTGCTGGACTTAATCTCATAATGAGCAGCAGTGGTGTTGGGTAATTGGATGCATGATGGTGATGTATATGCAGTGGGTGTGAAATAATCCTTAAGGGTCCGGTTAGGCACATTCGGGACATCTGGATTTGCCATCTCTAATGGCTCAATGCATGCATATGAATATTCAAGCCTAGGAACATGAGCAGAGGCCCCAAGTCTCCTAAGAGCCCTTTCTAGTTCAAGGTCCAAGCTCCATAATTCAAGGTGACAAGAACGGCGCCCATGCATACACTACCCACACACACACAAAAAGTTCCAACTCTATGCACTAAGTTATGAAAGCAAAATACCAAATGGAGAAATACTCACAGCGGTTTAACGAAAACGCTTTACTCGTCTTACTGGTGCTTGACGTGTAGACGCTATCTCCAACCTCTAATTGAGCTTTTGTCTTTCTTTTTAGCACTTTGGTGCTTTGCTTGCGAGTGTTTGCTGCTGTTTTTTTATTTTTAAAGCTCGGTTTCACTCTGCTTGCACTTCGGTGATAGTTCCAATTTCAGACGCTCTGCACACTTAGCAACACGAAAGTATAAAATCCTAAACTAACAATTAAAATAAGAATCTAACTTTAAATTAACTAATTTCGCCAGAAGTCCTCGGCAACAGCGCCAAAATTTGGTAGGTCGTTGAACACACCAAATTTAAACACTAAACTACACCAAATTCTTTTAGAATAATAGCAAGTCCAAGTATCAATCCACAGGGACAATTGTGAAATTAAACTAATTTAACTGATAAATTCCTAAATTAATTTTGATGAAAAGAATGATTGATCATAACCTAATTTAATAATGAATAAATTAAACTAAATAATTAAATTATCAATTATAACTGAAAGTGGATTTACTGAATTTGGGGAAAACCTAGGGCAAAAAGTCCACCACTAGTCACGTAATTAGGGTTTCCAATTGAAATCAATTACGTTATGGTTCGAACGGAATAATGCTTTGCAACTACAAGTTCAAAGCATTTAACAAGAAAATCATCACGTTCAATGTACGAGCGCGAACCATCTCAAGTAGTACGAATCGTTCACTCTAAACTAGGGTAGTGACACGACTCGTCCCTCGTAGCATGATTCGTCTCATACCTTAAATGTGAAAGAATAGAAAACTCTTGTATGGAAAACATTCAACAATCACAGAAACCTGAATACTTGAAGAAATAATGGAAAGTGTATATATGAAACTTCTAAAACACCATACAATTGTTCAAACCTTTACATAATTGAAAATCAAAAAGAAGAACTAATTACATGGCTAGGGTTTCATCAAAACCTTAGAAAAGGAGACTAGCCACTCATGGAGGAGTGGAAGGAGGTAGATGGAGAAGAAGCCACCATGGGAGACAAGCTTGAAGCTTTAAGTTCCTTCTCCTTTCAAACCCTAGCCTCCCTTTCTTCAAAAAACAACTTCCGAACCCTAATCCAGCCTTTTTCTTGCCTATTTATACTTCTGGTGTCTTTCCAAATAGGTTTAAAACATCTGGCACGTTTTCTTAGAAAAAGTCAACGACGTGCGAGAAAGTCAATGCACGTGCGAGAAAGTTAACTCTCTCTAAATTCTGTCATTTTGCCCATTTTATGCTTCAACTATGTACAACCTGATTGACATTCAACACACATAAAGTATACAGTTTGACAAGCAAGTGAAGTTAAGAGATCTTAATTAATGGCCTCAATGACGTACAATTCGGCCTTAATAAACAGTGCTTTCAGAATGTGGACGTCTATCTCCTAGGATAAAATGATCAACTGCGAATAATAGCAGCACTACAAATTATTCGCAAAGTGAACGCATTTTATGTTTACACTCTTTCTCATAGAAAATTAAATGCAGCAAAATGCAGAGAGAGCAGGCAGAATTTGGAACGAAAATTAAGTTAAAAAACCAAGGGAGGGACTGCCTATTTATAGATATAAAGGTGACTGTACAAATTTGAATCCAACAGGTATGGTTTGAATTTGAACAAGTAAGGTATTATTTCAACAGATACAAACTGTTTGGGTTTGAAATTTAAACAGATTTGAATCTGTCCGGTTTATATTGGCTAGATATAGACCTGTTTGGGTGGAGGGAAAACTGGACAGATTTTGAATTAATTTTGAATTCTGGACAAATTTTATTTTACCAAAAAAATAAAATTAAATTCAAATATTTTTGGCCAAAAAAAATAGGTATTGGGCCGGACAAGCCCAACCCAACCTCACACCATGCACCCGTGTCTAAGCTCAAGCCCAACCCAGCCAAATAGATAAAGTGGAAGCGGCGCGTGTATGTGTTTATTTTGAATCCAATGGGTCTAGCTCACTTTATCCATAACCTCTCCCTCTACAAAACTTGGGTGCCCCTTAGGGCCTACCTCAAGTTCCAACCTCAAACCTTATAAACCCACTCAAAGTTTACCCACCAAATCAATCTCGGACAAGCTTTAAACCAAACCTTTAGGAAATTTCACCAAAAACACAATTTCCATGGAGCTCTCTTTGACTTCAATTTCTCATTCACCCGATAATGGTTTTGAGCAACCAAATGTACCACGTGAATCACGACGCGGCATAAAACGCGTTACTACTTAGACCTGCCAACTTTGGTGAATGGGTCCTACCTAAAAAATAGACCAAAGTTAAGAAAAAATCTATTTTCCAAAACCATTTCTTACAAATAGTAGTAAAACAACTATTATACTGGGTAAGGAAAATGAGGCTATTTGGAATCCAATGTAAATCTCCAATGTTTAAATTATAATTCCACGGTAATAGTATACCTGCATCTCTGTATCGTTCCTCAACAGCAATAATCAGCATGTTGCGCACAAAATCAAACTCCTTTGTTTCGATGGATGATTGCCCATGAGTCCTGGAACACAACACCATGCATTACTTCAAGCGATTTACATTTGCTCATAAAGATAGATAATTATTGTGGTCATAACTCTTTTGATTTTTTACATGCTTAATTAGCTGTCTAGATTAAGGTTCTATGGTTATATCTGAAATTGAATTTTGTGTTTACTTGTAATTAGGATTAACATGTCAATGGGTTCAAACAATGATGCTGGATTCTTGCAAAATAAACGATGCAAATGTCAGAAAAAAGCAGGAGTGTACATATCAGAATCAAAGAAAAATCCAGGGAGATTGTATTTCAAATGTGCATATAAGATTTGTGACTACTTTGCGTGGGGAGTGGCTTTTATTGGGAATGCATCAAATATCCAAAGAAGAAGAAGTAAAGCTATTCATATGAAGAATGAAGATGAGAGCAGGTATGATTATGATTTTGAGAGAAACAATGAAGTTTTGAATATCTTGGAACGACTTGAGGCAAACCAACGAGAACGACTTAAAGCTATGAAATTCATGATGTTGACAACCATAGTGATGGTTGGTTTTGCCATGCTAGTGATGCTGCTCAAGTGAATGTAACCATTTCTACTGAATGTAACCACTACTTGTAGAACTTGTATTTGGTTTTGAAGCTTTTATATGTGTATGTAAAATCCAAACAATGCTTAATTAATAAAGTTACTATGTTATGTCAATTGTATTAATTAATGAAATTGGGTGTTATGTATATTCACAATTATAACAGAATTGTTTTAGCTTGTAATGACCAATAACGATTTAGATGACCCATTTTAAATAAATTGTACCAATTTAATTATGTATATATATGCATGCATTCTGCTCAAATATATATAAAGAATCTGTCCATCCATATCCCAGATATATATATGCATGCATTCTGCACCATGGATCAAACATACATAAAAATCAAAAAAATCATACCTTAAGAATTCTGCTCTCAAGAATCATAGCATAAGAATTCTGCTCTCAACAATTCTACTCTAAAAAGTCAAAAAAATCATAGCATAAGAATCATAGCATAAAAATCATATCATATGCATGTATTCTGCTCTCATTCATAACATAAGAATCAAAAACATAACATTGTTCCCAACACCCAATATCATAAAGCCAACCAACACCTATGAAACAAACATACAGCCAATACCCAACATCATAAACCCAACATATTCTTCCTAGTCATACAACCAACACCTAACATCATAACCATCTCTAACATCAAAAAAGAATATTGTTCCCATTGCAAACATTGTTCCCATTGCAATGAATGAGAAGAACATTGTTCCTAAACATTAAAAAAAATACATAAAAAAGATGTCCATAAAAAATACCCAAATCCGAACAACATAAAAAAATACACCCAAATCTAAAAATATAATAACATCATCGTTCGGTATAAGCCTTCCAAGGATGTCCATCCACATGACTATCAGCAGGACTATGTGAGACTTGCGACAATTGGACTGCAAAGTGTTGAGCACTAGTACCTTGAAGCAACTCCTGAAACGATGTCTGAGTGGGATAGACTAAAGGCATTGACTGAGGCGTGTTATTTCACTGCAATAGTGCTACATTTATCAAAATATTTATACAATGTATACTACCATTTCAATGTAAAGTATGTAAGCAATTATAACTCACATCATATGTAGGATACATGACATGATGAACACTTGTACGACCCATGGCAAAAGGAGGTTGAGATTGGGATTTAGGTCGAGATTGAGAAATATAGACACCATGACCATGACCCTAAAGTAAATCAACATAAAGAAAATATTATATGAAATGAAAAAAAAAATTAATAATACATTTTCATTTTAAAAAACACACAATAAGAAATATTACTTCAACATAATTACTACCCATGGCAAAAGGAGGTCGAGATTGACCTTGGGGAGTACAAACAGCAACACCTTATACAACCAATGCACGAAAAAAACAAATTTCACATGACTAGATTGCAAGAAGAACCAATTGAAGATTTGTGGGAATCTTAGTTAATAAAGTAAAACAATGGTTCCATATGAGGTTCAATTTCCTTAAGGTCTATGCATGTCAAAGGTTGTATCCAATAGTAAATATTACCTGTATTGAGTAATTACCCATGGCAGAAGAAGGTTGAGATTGACCTTGGGAAGCACAAAAAGAACCACTCTACATGCATCACAAAAGACCCAAAATAATAAATATCACCCTACTAGTTGCAAGAATAACTAATCCAAACAAGGTTAATACAAGGTTGCACACAATAGTAAATATTACCTGACTAGAATTATTACCCATGGCGACAAGAGGCTCAGATTGACCTTCGGGAGTATAAAAAGCATCACCCTACAAACGACCAATTTATTTAATTCATTATTTTTTCAACACACATAACACAAAATTGGTAACACATATCACATAACACATAACAATCACACATAACAAAATATCATTTAATCATATGCAACTTTTTCGTGTTATTACCTGCTTAGATTGCATTCTTTTCTTCTTTGTAATAGATTTTTCCATCCTGCCCTTAATCTTCCTTCTTCCTTTACTAGCTGCTTGTCTTTTTTTCAGTCCCTTAGCTTGGATTAGACAATCTATTTCATCACTTTGTGGGCATGTGTTAGTTGAAGAATTTCTCAATTCAGTGATCTCCACTTGACCACAAGTGTGCACACTTAATTTGTCTTCAACCATTACATTCAATTCTTCACCTTTTGAAAGTGACAAATGATAAGTTTCTTCACTTTCAGCTGCTCTACTTGCTATTGCTCTAAACATATTCATCAATGACCTATATCGGTCGCTTTGACGTCGTTTCACATCAGCCTTGACGTCATACCCATAGCTATCTTTCACACTTTCGGCCCTTGCTTTTTTAGTCCAATGTTTCAGTATGTATTGTGCAGGAAGGTCTGTTGCATTGAATGGTGCTGTTTGGTGTAGCTGTTAAAACATATTATAGATTATAGCTTAACAGATTATAGATTATGAATTTAATCAGAAGCTGTTAATCTATTTGGTATAGCTGTTGGATTATAGATTTAAGTTGCTGAGCAGTGTTTGTTAAATAAGCTGTGAAGTAGCTTTTTCAATTAATTTTTATTTTTTATTATTCATTATTTGTCTACATTTTTCATAAAAAATAATAATAATATTTTATAGTCCATTTGGGTCTTTTTCTATTTTTAAAAAAATAAAAAATAAAAAAAATCTAAGAGTATAACCGTAAATTAACATATCCACAGCAGAAGCTGGTAATCAGAAGTAAGGGGTGAGCAGCTTCTCAGAATCAACTTTTTTGACTTAAAATAAGTTGTTAGAATCAAAAACTGTTTGAAATAAGTTTAACCAAACAGTCCAAAATAACTTTTTGAGAGCCAGAAGCCATAAGCTAGCTCAAAAAAGCCCCACCAAACACCTCCAATATATCTCTAAGCACCTTTAGACAATGTCGACACAATATGCCCTTCACTTCAAACTTTTTGCAACTACAACTCAAAGAACCATTTCTATCCATTGTCACAATCTTATCTTCTTCTTTTTTCCATCTACCACCGTTCTAATTGTGAATATGGTACTCTTACCATCATTAATAGTGCCTACAATGGACGCTTCAATGGACTGCACGTACTCATTTTGAAATTCCTCAAAAACTGTTTTGGTGTAAATCTCTGCCTTTTGCTTTAACATCAAAGTTGGAATTGAAACACTTGGCAATTTTTTGGACAAATTATACTCGACTTCTAATTCTTTATATCTCTTCTCATAGAGCACCCTCTCAAAATGTATGAAAAATTCCATCAAGTTATGATCACAATTGAGATAATCCTTCAAAAATGCATTGAAAGATTTACTTAGTTGAGTAATACTCATTCCAGCTTCCCAAGAATTCATAATATATGGTCATTCCCATTTCTCCTTCACACTAAAAGTTTGCTCTAACCAATGATTGTTGCGTGCATCATACCTATCAAGCATTTGTTCCCATTATATTCTAAATTCTTCTTCGTCATCAATTTCATGCATAAATTTTGAAAACACACCCTTCACCCTTCACCCCTACATTTTCAAAAAGAGAACTTACATGCTTCACCGCATTTTGCATCAAATGCCATGTGCAAAGTCGGTGGTTTGTAGTAGGCATGACAATTGGAATGGCCTTAGCCATTGCAGCATCTTGATTTGTGAAAATAGTTTTCGGAGCTTTGTTTGACATTGCCTCCAAAAAAATCTAAAACAACCATGTGAATGATTCAGTAATCTCATCATACATCAACGCTGCACCGAATATAATTGTTTCTCGATGATGATTAAATCCAACAAAGGTTCCAAAAGGTCTATGCTCGCTATTTAATTTGTAAGTAGTGTCAAAGGTCACTGCATCACCAAATTGAGCATAGTCCATTATCATTTGAGCATCGGCCCAAAATATATTACTTATCTGCTCTTCACAATCTAATTAGATTGCATAATAAAATGATGGATTTTCCACAGTTTTCTTACGAAAGTATTACAACACACTACCCGCTTCTCCATATTCCAAATCTTTTTGTCTCTTCGATCTCAAGTAATTTTTTTAGTCCAATTTCGTGAAGCCAAGTGCTGCTCTTCCACCTGATTCCCTACCTAATAGCTCATAAGAAGACCTAAGAGGAATTCGAGATTCTGAAGCCAATTCTACTTCAATTGCTTGGGTGATAGATATTTTTCTTTAGGATGACAACAAATGAATGCACTCTTGATGCGCATGGTCATGATTATGATGTTCAACAAAATCAATTGCAACATATTTTCATAAATTTCTATCTAACTTGATACTCAATCGGGCACCACAACCACATCTCACCTAATGTCTCGAAAATTTTACTAGTGGATCTCGCTTGTCAATACCCCAAGTTCCCTCTTTGTAACATATAAAAGTCTGTGAAATTATTTCCTTAGTTTGTTTGTTCTTGTGTGCATACGCCTTTCTAATACTAAAGCCAACCTTTCCGCCATAGTTATTGTAAAAGTCATATGCAACTTGTACAGAGTCAAATGATATACCCAATTTCTGCTTCCAACCACAACTAGCCAACTCATCAACAACATTATTTTCTTCCATTACCTACAATTTAGTACCATACGAATAATAAAAAATATATATATAAATCATATAAACAACAATTGAATAAACATAGAATAGAGGTTTTTGACTTGAACAAATTGTCAATATTTCAACCAGTTTTGGGTATCATCTCTTCCAGACTCACCTTTAATTATTTTACCTTTAATTGTTTTTGAAAGCATACTACTAAATATACTAATGATTAGTCCTTCTCCATACTACTCACTTCAGCCAAATCATTCCATTAGATGATAAAATGTATATATATATATATATATAGTCACTTCAGCAAATCTTAGCAAATCATTCCATTCAGATTGCCTCAACAAATCAACGAATATAAATAAGGAATATAAGCAAACACATCCAATCTTCATAAAAAAAAAAAAGAAAATAACATATAAATAAGGAATATAAATAGATCCAGATTCTAGTATCAAACCAAACATAAAAAAAAAAAAAAAAAAAAATTAAAAAACTCTAGTTGAAATCAATTTCATCATTCTATTATGAATCAGATAACCCAGCAGCCAAAATTTCACAAATTAACAAACCCAGGACTGCAAAATTTTCCAAAAATTATTATTAAAAAAATAAAAAAACCAGAAACTATAATTTCACAAATTAACTGAAATCACTAAATGATATAGAAAAATAGAGAGAGGATATGGAAACTCTAGTTGAAATCAATATAAACCATAAATGAAACCATACTAAACCACAAATACATCTTACAGAAATTTAAAAGCAGATACAAAAAATTTTGGGAGAAGGATATGAAGTAATATCTGGTTGTTATTTCCGATATGAAGTATAGGGATGGCAATCTGAAACCGGCCCGATGGTGACCTGACCCCCCGACCCCGAATTCAGTGGTTATTCACCGAAAAATATCCCCTACGGGCCGGGGATGGTATTCAAAAATTCATCCCCGATGATATCCGAGCCGGGGCCGGGGACGGGGATAGGTGTTTCATACCCGGACCCGGCCCCGCCCTCCGGCCTTGGCCCTGCCCCGTTTAGTCCCCAAGCTAAAATTACGGTTTTGTCCCTGGATATATATATGCTTGATTTTTGTTAGGTTTGACACAGACACACACATTCAACCTCCCACATACGGCGCTCCTCCCTCTCTCTCACACTCGCCGCTGGTCTCTCCCTCTCTCTTTCATCTGTCACCGCTGCTCCTCCCTTCTCACCGACGGCGATCCTCCGTCACCATCGAGCCTCCCTTACCGCCTCACCTCTACCGTTTACCGTTTTACCTCCCTGTCTCTCTCTTTCTCACACACACACACACACACACACACGACGACGAGGCTGTTGCTCTCTCCCTCACCGCGGATCCTCCATCACCGCCGCTCCTCTCATCCGTCGCTGCTCTCTCTATTTAGGTATCTCTCTCTCTCTCTCTAGGGATTTCGATCTAGGGTTTATATATATGTCTATATTATATATATATATATATATATACATCTGAGTGTATATAGGGTTTCGATTAAGGGTTTCAATCTGAGTGTATATATATATATTTCGATCTAGGGTTTCGATCTAGGGTTTTCTTCAAACTCTATTTTTTTTTCCTCCAAATTTATTTATTATATATATATATATATAAATATATCTGTTTATATATTTTTATTTTAGATCTGTTTATAAAAAAAATTTATTTATTTTAGATCTGTTTATTTTTAGATCTATTTATAAAAAAATTTATTTATTTTAGATCTATTTATTTTATATATTATTGAAGATGATGATGTTGATAATGTTATTCTGTGTGCAGAAATTAGGTTAAGTTGGTTTGCTCACTACTGACATTTGGTTTGCTCATCCAGGTATTTTCTTTTTATTGATTGATGTTATTTTCTCTTTATTGATGATATATTATTGAAGATGATGATGTTGATGATGTTATGTTCTCTTTATTGATGTTATTCCGTGTGAAGATATCTGTTTGTAGTTGAATTGTTAATTTGTTAATTTGTTGAATTGTTAATTTGATAATTTGTGTCCAGATATCTGTTTGTAGTTAAAATTATGTGAAGTTGATGATGTTGATTGATGTTTAGTTAATTTGTTTAGTTAACAATTGATTTGTTAACACAAATTTGTATTTTGTTAGTGAGAATTTTAATGACATTAGATAATTGAGTTAAACATAATTATAATTTTATAGTACAAATTCTTATAACAAATTACAAAGTTTGTAACTAAATGTCCTTAGCACACACTGCAGTCGTTAACATAATCTTACCAATTTTTAAGATGAAAGGAAGGCCAGTTTTAAAATTATTTGAGTGATATTAATTTGCCAATGAATCAAATTGGTTGACTTTGGTTCATAATTATACTTCGTTTCATAATTAAAAATGAAACCAGCTTCTCATGTAAGCCTTTGGTAATAGAGCATAAAAATAAAATTATAGCTTTAATTAATTGCAGTTGTTAATTGCACTGTGTTTGTATGAAGGATAATTATTTACAAGTGCTTCAAATTAATTATAAAGCGAAAAGTTTTATGAGTGAGTCATATTAACTCACTTTTATTAACTAATTAAAGATAATAATAATAAAAAATGACTCTCTCAAATATGTTATGATTTCATATTATTATCACATTTGTTTTAAGAATATTTAATAATTTTTTGTGAAGCACTACATCAAGACAGCCATGATTGAAAATGGAAGCAAACGTTAATATGTTCAATATTGGGTGTAAATCAAGACAGCCCTTACACTTTACATCAAGACAGCCATTACACTTTACACCTTTTGTATTTGGTCATTTTATTTTTTATTTCTTTGAGTTGAATGCTAAAGTAGAGTTTGAATATTTAAAAAAAATTCACTAAAATAAAATAAAAAATTCAATTTTCAGAAAAATAGTTTAAACTAGACTGATGGTGTAATGAGTTTTCTTTTATATTGTTATGTATGAGTTTTCTTTGATATTTCTACTTTTCTAAATTTGTTATTTCACTGTTAGAAGTTTGAAACTCTTTCATTTTTTGCCTTGGCTAGATTACATAGCATAGCTATCTCTGTTATGCTATACTGCCTAGGGCAACACAATTTAGGAAAATTTGTAACTTGTAGTGAGAAAAACTTGGGAATAAAATGCATTAAGTATTTCAAGTTCTAAAAAGAAGTATGAATGGAGAGTAAGTATCTCAAATCTCAATTGCCAAATACATTGGTATATAGGAGTTAGAATCATAGTTCCAGTATTGTTAATAAAGAAAATTGATGTTTAGTTAATTTGTTTCTCAGTTCCATTAATTCAATCCATGTTATTAGTTAATATTAATTTGTTTCTTAGTTGCAGTAATCTACTTTTATGTTACCTCTGTTAATATTAATTCAATCCATATTGTTTTTATAAAGGTTAAAAATGTCAGATGTTAACTCTCAAGCATCAGTTAACTCTGAAGTACCCGTTAATTTTCAAGTACCCGTTAACTCTCAAGTACCATTTGAGAGTGACGCGTCACAACATTCATCGCCAGCTACAAACTCACCGTCTCCCCTCTCTAATCAAAATGTTATTGATTTAGAAGAAGAGTCTAATACTACTTGTGGAAGAACTAAAAGAAAACCTAGTGTTGTGTGGGAACATTTTAAAAAACAACAAGTTAATGGGGTGTGGAAGGCAATATGTAATTATTGTAATAAGCATCTTGGAGGTGATTCAAAAAATGGAACTAGGCATTTGCATGATTACCATAAGAGTTGTACTAGGAAAAAAGTGATGGATATGGGGCAAAAAGTGTTAACGAACAATTTTAACGAACTAGGCATTTGCATGCGGAGATGAAAGGTATTATTTCATCTAATCTATATATTATTATTTCACTTTTATTATTTATATTACCATGGAATAATTTCAATACTGAATTTATATTCTTTACTTTTTAGGAAATTCAACATTGAAATCGGTGGGCTATGCAACTATATATGATGATAATGAGATTGACTCGGAAGAGTCATGTGCCACTTTTGTGTTAGTTGTCATCTTTTTTGTTTAAATTGTTAACATTTTTTATATTTTATTATTAGTATTAATTATTTGTTTCTTTCCTTTTGTTATTTAACAGGAATTCAAGTTAAAGGAGATGATGAAAGTAATTGTGTGGTTTGTATGAGAATTGGAGAAACAATTCATTTGATTTTTTAAGTTGTAATGGAAATTTTTTTTTTTTTTTAAATTTCAATTTTTGGGTAACCTATCCCTTGCGGGTTGTGCTTGGGACTAATTATTCTCTTTGCAACTTGTTGAATTTTCTTGTGTGGGGCTGCTAGACATTTGTTTTGTTGTTTGTGTTATTTTGTTGAATAGGATGCTTTTCTCTCTGCTATGCTAAATGCTGCTGGACAAATTCTTTTGTTTAGAATGCTGCTGGACAGATTCTTTTTTTTTTGAGAACTGCTGGACAAATTTATTGATTTGTATATATTGATTTGAATAGGACTATTCTGCTAGACAGAGTTATTCATAGATGTTATTTTGTTCTTTACAGATACAAAATATGTTGACAAATATCATATTTGAAATATGTTTGAATTAGATGTTTATAGATTTTTTTAATTTGAAAATGTCACAAATATGTTTGAATAGGATTGTTTGAAGAGTTACACATATGTTTGAAAATATATTTCAGATTTACAAATATGAAAATATGCTAGACAGAGTTTCAAATATGTTTACAGAAAATATGATGGACGGAGCTACAAATATGTTTGAAAATATATTTCAATAGGATTGTTTACAGATCAAAAAAAAAAAAAAAACCACCGGGGATTTTTCGGGATCGGGGGCGGGGACGGGGACGGGGGTGGGCTATGGGTCCCCGTCGGGATCGGGGGCGGGGACGGGGAATATCTCACTTTCGGGGATCGGGGATGGGGAGTGTGATCCCCGGCCCCGCCCCATTCCGTTGCCATTCCTAATGAAGTAATATATGAAGTAATACAGCTTACAGTCATTTCAAAAATTTCCGATACAAAAATTAGGAAGAAAAATATGGTTATGTACGTAACATATCAGAGGAAGATGAAATGATATATCAGCAAGAAAAATCTGAAATGATGAAATGAACCTCATCATTGCCGCAATCTTGCCTTACCGTCGCGTCGTGTTCCTTCATCATCCTCCGTCCTTCGCCGTTGCCGTCTCCTCCCTCCACTATCCTTCGTCCTTTGCCATTGCAGTCGCCGTCGCGTCCCTCTACCATCTCTCTCAGTTCGTTTCTTTATGTCTCTCTCTCTCTCTCTCCGCCTTTCTCTCTCTCTTCGTCTAGCATCTCTTTCTTTCGTCTCTGTCTACTTGTTGATGTTAGGTCTAAACAGAACATATCAGAGGAAGATAAAAGTGGAAGAAGCGGGAAAATCAAATTTTGGGAGGGAAAAAAAATCACTAAACAAAATGACGTTGTTTTGGCGAGGGTGGCTAGGAGGGCCGTAAGAAAGGGAGACCAAGGATTCCTACTCAAAAAAATTAGTATGTTTATAATGACTTTTTAGTTTTTTACAAAAAAAAATGTGCAAAAGTAGAGTAAAAAAGAGAATCTAACTTTTTGATATAGATTGTTGACTTTTTAACTTTTTTAGTGATTTCTTAACTTTTAAACTAAAATATTGAGTTGCCAAATAAGGCCTAAGTAAAAAAAATTACTTATTGATTTATTTTTATCCTTTGTAAAAAAAATTTAATTTTTTTTATTATTAAAATTATAGGCATTTACACACAAGTCATAATTTATGAACTTATAGGCCATATTTTTTTGGATGAACATGAGTTTGGGATTGGACTAATAGTCCAATAAAATTATTAATCCAATATTTGGTTAAATAATTAAATTACAGACTAACAATCCATCAAGATATAGTATCTCGTATATGATGGACTATTCAATTCCACATAGGGTGGTGGGATATAAATTGAAGGATTAAGCTAAAATCTGGACTATTAGTCCCTCTTTATAATCCTAACTCAATGCAAACATAGGATATCATACATAATCCAAAGGGATTCGTAGGTCTAGGACTATTAGTCATGGAAATGCTAATCTAACCTAATCCAGTCTGTCCAAACAAACATTGCTAGGGTTGTGTTTGTTTGGAAGGACTGGATAAGGGAGGATTGGAATCCCATCGGATTGTTAGTCCTAAGATACATTGTCCCTAAACTATTTGGTTGGACTGGATTTGTATCCCATGTTTGTTTAGTCATGAGATTAGATGTCAAGAAAGGATTATTCTGTTGGATAGGATATGAATCCTATGTTTATTTGGGACATTATGGAGAATGATGAATGCTCAAATGACTATTTTACCCTTTTCAATTATTTACTAAGTAATAACATTATTAAACATATATTTAATATTTTAATTATTTTTAGCTAGATTAAATAAAAATTTATTTTTTTTTATTTTTTACACAATTAAATAAATTTATTTTAAAAATAAAATATCAATAAAAATATATGTTATTTTTTAATTAAAATTTTAAATAAATCTATTTTAAATAATAATAATTATTAAATAATGAAATTAAATAAACCATCTATTAAAATTTAAATAATGAAATTAAATAAAATATAAACAAAAATTTAAAATAAAATATCAATAAAATATCTATAAAAAATTATTTTAAATAAATAAAACATCAATAAAAATTAAATAAAATTATTTTATATTTAAATTGAGATATTTAAATTTTATTGAATTTTACTAAATATAATACATGATTAAATAGTAGAGGGTCAAGATGATTATTTCGCCCCTTATTCCATACCTCTCCTTATTCCCCCATTTGTGTCCCACCCCCCTCATGGGACACAATGACCATGTTTGATTGGGAGCTTGAGAGGGTGGATTAGATTATCAATTCGTGGAACCTATCAAACCCTTGTTTGGAAGCAATAAAATATCATAGGATTAGTAGTATAGGCCCCGTTTGTTTGGGGTTATGGGAAGGAGATTGGGTTTGATAGTGAGGAGGAGATTGAGAATGGAGTATTTGTTTTGAGAGATAGGGAGGGGATTAGTAATCCCTTGGTATTAGTAAGGAGGAGGAAGGGGGATTGGTAATGAGGAAGTAGAGATGGTATTAGAAAAATAGTGAGGGGATTAGAAATTTTTTTATTTTTTATATATTGAAATTTTTTTTTAATATAATGTTTATTTTTTTATACTTTTTTATTTGTTTTATTATTTTATATAAAAATAATTTAACAATTCCTCACTATTAATCCCCTCACTAATAATTTCCTCACTAACAATCTCCTCACTATTAATTCCCTCACTGTCAATCCCCTCTATTCTATCTCCCAAAACAAACGGGGCAATCCTCTCTGTAGAGGGATTAGCTTGGGTGAATTTTAGGTAAAATTAAGAAAATAGTGAGGAAATTGAGTCTATTTTATATCAAATCAAAAATTTATTTTTTACCAAGTGCATCTATTTGTTTTAGTTTTTTTTTAATATAGAAATAATTTAACAATCTCATCACTAATCATCTCCCACACTATCATCAAAACAAACACACTTTTACTTAATCCCATCACTAACAATCCACATTAACAATCTTCTCACTAATAATCTCATCCAACCTAATCCGCCAAACAAACATAGCCAATAATCTTACATATTTGGGACTAATAGTCCGGGGCAAAATTGAACAACCAAACAACGGACTATTAGTCCGGAGGGACTATTAGTCCAATCTCATAGCCTTATCCCTCAAAATAAACACCACCATACTCTATTAAGTCTTAACTAAAAAAAATTTGACCTTCGTGTCCTATTAAATTTTTAATAGTAGAAATTACCCTTCAAATAATAATTGTTCATTATTTATGATTATCTATATAGGAATATGATGATTTGATATTTATTTTGATTTTCAAAACTTTAAAACATTAAGTTTTAAATTGAAAAAATTTTAAAAAATTATGTGCAAAAAAAATTGAAAAAAAATGAATTATTTTTTTTTGTGCAAAATTGAAAATTTTGTGTTTATAAAGAAGTATGATGATAAAATATTTATGTGCAAAATTGAAAAAAAAAAATTAAAAATTTAAAAATAATAATGTTCTCAGTTTTAAAATTGGAAAAAACTGTTAATGTTCTCGATTTTATTGAATAATTGAATCAAACCAATAAATAGAATGGCAAAAATGTTTAATCTCATGCTCTGTTTTTTTATCAGTTAGTGAAATAATTATCTGAAATATTACTATGTAAAATTAATAATATTTTTAGTTTTAAAAATTGAGAAAAACTGATAATATTCTCAGTTTTACTAAATAAGATTCATTGGTTCAAAAAATCTTAAATAGAATTTGAACTATCATAACATTTAAAAATAAAATTTTTAGGTAATTAACTCAAAAAATTATAATCTTCGTAGTCATGTTGAATCTAAAAACCTAAACTATTTTTTAAAAAAAATTCACTGAAAACGAATAAACAAAAAATAAAGCAAAAAAATACAAAAAAAAAAAAAAAAAAAAATCTCCCTCTTCGGTTAATCTTGTTGCAGTTCGTCAAGTTACCAATCAAGACTCGTCGCGTCAGAGAGGTCTCTATCTGCTTACCTGGCGTAATTTAATTGGTCCAACTTGCTAAGCATTGTATCTTACGACGTCGTGTCCTGCGATCTCAGGGCTCCGATCTCATTGCCGTCTTCCTCGTTTTATAATTACACACACAAAAAAAAAGAGAATTAAGTACAGAGATTCGTCTGAGAGAGCGAGAGCGAAAATGGTGAAGATGAGTTTCAGATGTGCGACTTCAATATTGCTTGTGTTGGTTCTTATCTCAATAGGTGATTTTAATTTCTCACTTTTCTTCTTGTTTGTGTGATTTGTGACTGAGCATTCTGTAGAAGAGACTTGTTTTTCTAATTAAATTTTGAAGAATGTTGATTTGGATCCGAGAAAATCGAAATACAATAACTTTCATTTGATTCTCAGTTTCGGCGAAGAAGTCAGGAGATGTTACGGAGTTACAGATCGGTGTAAAGGTAAATTCCCCTATTTTTTGTTTCCTTGTTCTGATTTGCTATAACTTTTAGATTCTGATTGTATGCTGTTTTATTTGACTGGTGTTATTGTGATTCAACTTAGTTTAGCCTCAATAAGATTATGTTAGATTTTCCCCTATTTTCTGTTTTATTTTGTTGAAAACTCCTGCAAGGCAGAAGGGGTTGAGTTCTTTTGAAATTTATGAGGATTTCACACACACTTGATTGGAAATTAGGAAGGGAATTGAGGATTGTGTTCCTGCATAGTGTTAAACTACTTAGATTATGTTTGCTTCATTGGAATCAAGTGAAATAGAATGATCATATTGTCCATCCTCAGTCGCGATTGGTTCACTAAAAAAATTGATAAAGAATATATTGTAAGTAGAATCATCATTGACTTTCATTCTAGTGAACCAAACACGACCTAGAGATATGCCATGGATTGGGTTTGTGATGTATTTACGTTGGCCTATTGCCTTTGTCAATCTCAAGGGAATTCTGTAGATGTTCATACCCTGACCACTAAAATTTAGTGACGATCAATTACCTCTGAAATGCATATGGTCCCGGAAACCTAAATATAGAAGAAAATTTTACTTTTGACTTATAGTGACCACTTATGGTGGAAGAAACTGATACATGTTTGCACGTTTTTGTTTCTGCAGAACTGTTATTTGTTTCTTCAATGCTTCAAGATTCTGTTTTTATTACTAGATATATTGGAGTGATAGTTGAGGGAGACTTCGGCACATTTATAAGCTAAATATATGTGTTACTATTCTTGTTTCAGTCTGTTTCTTGCTTACTTGACTTTTGGATCTTTCTACTGTTCTTGCAGTATAAGCCGAAAACTTGTGACATTCAGGCACACAAAGGTGATAGAGTCAAAGTACATTATCGGGTGAGACATCGCTATTGTTCTGCACGCATGTTTAGACAATCTTTTTAGATTCTGACAATAGCATGTTTTTCAGTTTTTTTGTTTTGTTTTGTTTTGTTTCCAGTTATATCATCAAGTTCTTGATCTCTGAAGCTAATAATCATTTTGGTAAAATGCTTTAGTTCCATAAAGTTGAATTTGAAGAAGTTGCATGTTTACTGAGGGTTGTTGGAGTTGCAGCTACAGTTAAATGTGTTTTAATTTCTTGATAGGTGCCCTATTATTAGAATGATGTATTTTGATCCACAAGACATTGCTTTTTATCTGCTCTCATTATTCAGTGATGATCATATCAGAAAGTATTACCTGCAACAATCATCAGATCTTAAATTCCAAAGGTGCTGTTCATTTGAATAAATAAATTTGGTTTGGAATAGTTGAGCCATTTAGTTGGAAGAAATGCCACTCTTTTGTTTAAGGTCCTGTTGACTCTTGTTGTGTTGTAAAATGGAGGGAATAGATAATGTAAGTACTTCTCCTATTTATTGCTATTTCTGGAAGTTGAAATAAGCATATCTTTGTGATTTGTGTCAGTTTTGTTTGTCAAACATATAACTTTGAAGCAGATATGCACTTCCCATAGCCACATTCTTTAGGGGTTGAATATTTCTTCCGGAATTGAATTCCGGAAAATTAACCTACTTGGAAGAGTGTTCATGCTTGCAGAGTTTAGCATCATCTGTACCTAAATGTATGAGCATATTCTTTCAGTTTTCAATTCTTAATTCTGTGAAATCGGAAATAGGATTAGAATTTTATAAGATTTTTTTTAACTAATTGCTTCTTTCTAGACAGGGAGTTGGGGAGGTTAAATTTTATTGCCAAATGCTACCACGTTGTTCTTTTTCTTCTTTCCTCAGTCTTCAGTAGTATGAGTTTCACAAGAAGTAATAAGAAAATTTAACTTGACATTTCAACAGGTTATGCTAGTCCTGATAGTTCAGGTGTAGGATAGTAGTTAACCAAAAAATATCATAGGACAATTACCAGGAAAATTATGTTACACATAGCTTGGATTACCTTATAGTTTGTCCTCTGGTTTTTATTTTCTTGTTGTGAGTTAAAAATAGGAGTTTAATTGTTCCTCTTGAAGATATGTAAGATTCAGACCACCATCTATAAATGCATATGTTTGATTACTAGCCATCTTGCACTATAAAGAATATACATTCAATTCTTCATATGATTTTTGCTGGAAAAAAGATAAACCTTTAACCAATGCTACTTTTCTGATCTACCTGTCATTTTCTTACTAATGATGGTTTCCACTTATATTGGCAGGGTAAACTCACAGATGGATCTGTTTTCGATTCCAGCTTTGAAAGGGGTGACCCAATTGAGTTTGAACTTGGCAGTGGTCAAGTGATTAAAGGTGTATATTTAATGGCCAATTGCTGTTTTTGCAAATGTTCAGCTATTTCCTTTAAACTTGGAAACAAATTGAAAACTGGAGTTAGAAGTAGGTTACAATTTTCAGCCAAATTCTGATGACCCAAATATGAGGTAGTTAAGAAACCTGTTTTTTATGGCATGGATTGGTATGTTTGTCACATTGGTGCATTCTTTCCTTCTTGTGCTTAACTGAAGATAAAACTAGTCTTAGACTTGGGGGAAATTATGTGAAAGATGAGCCCTATATTTTCTATACGGAAAAAAACCCGGAAACAAGTAGGGTGTTTAGGAAGGAAACTAATCAAGAATAACAACGGAAATAGATTGGACACAAATTATTTTGCTGCCTTATATCTGACACGTGAAAAAAGTCTTCAAACAACTAAAATCTTTTTGAGGCTGCCATATTCCCAAGAGAAAAGATCCTGGTGACCATACATTTGATTCATGCCACAAGCGGGTGCTGCATGACACAAACTTGCATGACACATTTCTAGCTTTTTGGTCACCTTGGGCTTTCTGTGTAAGGAACTCATGTTTGTTATAATTTTTGTTGTTCGTAGATTCTTATATGTATGATGACATTTAAAATGTGCTCTAATTTGTTCTTGGATTGTAGCATTTTCTCCAATAGCATGGCCATAGACAATATGTACTGCAGTCATCGTGAATTTTGCATGACCATATTGAAACATCAATTTCAACCCCTTGAAATAATGTTAAGATATGTAAATCTGCATTGATTGTGAGGCTTTAAAAAAAAAACAAACATAAATAAAGTTGTATGTGAAAAATAATAGGATGCTAAGGTAAATGTTGGACTTCATTCGGCATATTTTTTGTATTTGAAATTATTATTATAGGATGATTAGGTTTATTGTAGTAGTGCATTGTGCTTGTGTTGTTGTAGCGTCAAAGCTAAGAACTGTATGTATGTGCATTGGGTTTTAAAACATGCTTACCCTTTAAAGGGTTTCGCATTTTATGGACGATTCCACCGAGTGAAGTTCCAACATCCTAGTGAAATTTATTTTTGTTTGAAAAAATTACTTTCTCACAGGATGGGACCAAGGATTGTTGGGCATGTGCATAGGAGAGAAGCGCAAGTTGAAAATACCTGCAAAACTTGGTTATGGAGAGCAGGGGTCGCCACCCACCATTCCAGGTAATAATTTATCAGTTGTCCTGTTTTTCTTGCAAACCTTTTGTTGGGGTAAGCGTAATCCGTAGATCACAAAAGCATGAAGTGATTAAGGTTCACTAAATATTTTATCAACTTTATGTATGTTATGGTGCAGACTGAAGAGTGCTGAAATGGGCCATGCCTGCCCATTAGCACCGAAGGTTTCTTTGACTTACAATATTTCTCTGACCATTCACAGGTGGTGCAACACTTGTTTTCGACACCGAGCTTGTTGCAGTGAATGGGAAAACATCTGATGGAGGGAATGCAGATGACAGTGACCTGTAGTCAGGGAAAACTCAAGTCCATGTTGTTTTCCTAGTAGCTGGATTTTGGGTGAGTCGAAGGATTGTTACCTAGTTACTATAGAGTTGACATTCAATTTTATTTTGCTCCCTAAGATATTGGAAGTCTACGGCTATTTGTAACATGGATGAGGATGTTCTCTTATGTCTGTCTAAGCAATCAGGAGTAGTTTAATTAACTTTTTGGGGAATAACTGCCTGACTTTTTAAATTGCAATTTATTGAAAATTCACTTTATGGTTACCTTTTTGTTTTGGATAGAATTATTTAACTGAAATGGCTGGTTGTACAAGCGATCGAGACATGTTGAAGAGTAGTGATCAGTTGGATGGTGTCGTGATAAGAGAGTATTTTTATGTTCTGACAAGGGGGGAGCTACTAATTAAGATGGTGTCATTTGCATTTCACAAGACATTATTCATTTAAGAACATTAGAAATATGCCAAAACTGATTCATTACAAGGATTAAGTATGTTGGCAAACTTAAAAGGATATGATTAAATTTTGATTTTCTATAAATCTAAGAAATGCAGACTGGGTTTTCGACTCACCAAAAAGTAAATTCTGCTCCCAACCCCATTTTATTTTAGACCCTATTTGGGAAGTGTCTTTTTAAATATTTTTTTATGAAAGAAGTGTGCAAAAAATAAGGTGAATGAGAAGAGATTTTGGTTTTTGATTTTTTTTTTGGTATGAGTTGAAATTTTTTTAGTGATTTTTAAAAATTATTTTAGCTAAATGTGAAATGATTTTGATCGGAAGTTATGAACCATTCTCTTTGGCTTAATTTATATATTTTTTTGATGAGATTTTTATTGATAAATCTCATTTAAGGGTGTTATAACTCAATAAGTCTTATGTGTTTATATTTTTATTCTATGAGGTCTTTTTTTTTATTTACATGATTTGTTTAACTATTATACTCTTATATTTATTATTGACATACATTACAAACAAAAAGGATATACACATTTCTTTTTTTACTATCCTTCTGTTTTGACAGTTGCCATGATTCATGCTTTTGATTGTGATTCAATTTCACTCTCGTTGTGGTGTTGTTTCGTTGTGCTAGGGTTTCATTAGTGTTGGAGGAAGATGACGAATCAAGATTGCATTGGTGTTGTTTCTTTGTGGTTTGTTTTTTTATATAATTTTGCGAAGTCAAACATTGATCAGAGGGAGAGAACGAGTAGATAATTTCATCTCAAGGTTAATATTATTTTGTTTAGAAATGCATTTATGTTTAGATTTATATAAAGAATTATATGCTCTGTTTTTTGCTTTCAACTTTATTTTTAAGAATAGATGGAGATGCAAGTTTATTTTTGTTGAATGATGTTATGATTTTTGTCTGGTAATACGTTTATATAGGGTTCTATTTTTTTGGATGTTGTGAATGTTCACATTGTTAATGTGAACAATGTTAACGTTCACATATTATTGGTTATATGATTATAGATAAATGTTTGCATATTGTTTATTGTCATTATATTTTGTGATGTGAACTTAAACTTGTCTAATCTATAGTGATGTGTAATGATGGCAATAAAATTTTTAGTTTGGGATTAGCAAGTACAAAATATAGATATAGATATATTTTTCCCATGATATGAATGTTCACATATCATTGGTTATTTCATATTTATGATATTATATGGTTATAATGTGGGTGTTTACTTCCTTAATTTTTGTGTTTTTGCACCAGATTGATACCTTCATGTATCAGCGTATGTATTTGTACATTCACATTCATTAAGATTGTTATTGTTATGAATTATCATATTTTAATGTTATGCATTTTATAATGTGAATTTCAACGTTAGGACCATGCGATGGTTGCATAATGTGCAATGAAAAATGTTTGGTGGCCTGAATTTTTGTGACTCGAATGGCTCGAATGTGTCAAAACGATATCGTTTTGGATGTTTCGAGCCATTCGAGCCATGTTTTTTCGGGCCACTCATCATTGTTGAATGTGCAATGTAGAGTAATGATTGCATAGTTATTACATAATGTGAATGTTTACATATCATTGATTATTGTATGAATTTTGCATGATTATTACATGGTGTAAATATTCATACGACAATGCTACGTAGATCAAATTTTGTGGCTCAAAAGTGGCTCAAATGGCCAAAACGACGTCGTTTTGAGTACAGAACAACATAAAAATGGCCAAAACGACGTCATTTTGGCCATTTGAGCCACTTTTGAGCCACAAAATTTGAGTTACGAGACATTTTCCATATTCATATTGCAAGGAGTCATTAGTTATTGTGAATTATTACATTATAATGTGTTGCAATTGGTATTGTGACCATTATATTATTAATCCATGTTAATATTCACATTCATAAATAGTTATACAAGCGCAAACAACATTAATGTGTTATTTTACTAACATATATTTGTAATGTGAAAGTTCATACCAATATTTATTTATCATAACTCATATTAAGCCAATTGTTATGTGTATACAAATATAAGCAATCACCAACAATATAGATGTTCACAGTGTCTACACTTCGATCGATGTGAATGTTCACGGCATTACTTTTTCATATCGAAATAAGGTAGACGATTTATGATTTTAAGAATATGAGAAATTTTCTCTCTAAAATAAGGGAGAGATTTTTTTTCATAGAATAAATGAGAGATTTTCTTCTTAGAATAATGGAGAAATTTTCTCTATGAAATGAGAGACTATTATTATTTTTTTATTATATATTGGTTCCAAAATGGAAACACGCTCAAAAAGTTTGAAATGGTAATTTGGTCATATTATCTTAAACAGGACTTAATAAAATATTAAAAAATAAAATGAATTAAATAACAAATAACATTTAAAAATAAAATTTTTTGAAAAATAACCCTCTTTTGATTGGTTTTTTATTTGATATTTGAAGTTATCAATTTTGTTTTCCTCATACATATGACAATATATTGCGATGTCTCCACTATATTTAAAACCATAGTCAAATTTTGTTGATCCACGTTTTACCTTCAAAAACAAAAGAATTATATAATTATGTGAGACACCGATAAATATAGTCAAATTTTGTTGATCCACTTTTTACCCTCAAAAACAAAAGAATTATATAATTATGTGAGACACCGATAAATATATCACAACATATTGTGAATATTTTAATTCCAAGTTCCCACTAGCCAAGTATTTTCTAGGGGTATTTTTTTTCAGGTCCTTGGTATTATGATTTTATAGCATAAAGGACACCCAATATTTTCATAATGTCTAAGGTCCATCAACAATATTTTCATAATGTCTAAGGTCCCTCAACCTTGATCCAGAGAAATTTCAGTCCAGAGAAATTTCAGTCCAGAGAAAATTCGTCCAGAGAAATTCTGGCCCAGAGAAATTTGGTCCAGAGAAATTTCAGTCCAGAGAAATTTCAGTCCAAAGAAAATTGGTCCAGAGAAATTCTGGCCCAGAGAAATTTGGTCCAGAGAAATTTCAGTCCAGAGAAATTCTGGCCCAGAGAAATTTGGTCCAGAGAAATTTCAGTCCAGAGAAAATTGGTTAGAGAAATTCTATGAACAGTGACCAGGCGAATTTCTCTGGACCAAATTTCTCTGGATGAGTTTCTCTACTTTTCTTCTCATTCACATCTAACCAGAAAAATTTTCTGCATCACCAAAAAAAAAAAAAAAAAAAAAAAAAACAACAACAACAACCCAGAGAAATTATGTTTTTGGTATTTGCTGGAGAAAATGCTCGTCTTTGAAGCCTCTGACGAAGATGGAACTGGTGAAAATGTTGTAATTCTCCAGTGGAGCAGTCATTAAATGGCTTGGAACTTATTTCCTCCATTTCCCTTGAGAGTTTCCCTGACAATGACCCATTAGGCTCGATACTGTTAGATTGACCAGTGTTCTTTGAATGTTGTTCTAGGGATGTTTTGGTAACATTGCTGTTTGAAATTGGAGGACATGAAACAGGATCATTTTTAATCAAGACAGGTTCCAAGCTTGGGTTTCCTTTGTTCTTCACAAAATATTCATGGTCCAGTGTATGTGTTTGCATATCCATGTAACATTGGCCAAATGGACTTCCTAAAATTCTTTCTTTGCTGGTATTGTTAAAAGAATATGTACAACATTTTGAATCTGCAGAAACGGAGATTCTATCGACGATGAAGGCAGAGAGAAGCTTAGCGTTGGAGAGAGAACGGAGAAGTTTAGAGAGAGAGAGATGAGTTTTGATTTGGTAAGGTCAAATTTCTTTGTGATATGTTTAGGGACCTTAGACATTAAAAAATAATTTTGTGGATCTCTTCCATTATGAAAAGTGGGAGAGGGACCCTAGACTAATTTTCCCTATTTTCTACCATAGTTTTTACATTTACATCTGCTGGTTCTAATAACGAACAAATTCGTGAAACTTCCTATTTACAAACCCTCCTTGTTTTAGCCGACTTAATTTGTCATGATCTTAATTATACAAAGTTAAACATGGCAGTTGGATTAAAAATTAACAACACGAATAAGTAAACTCTCTTATTCGTTCCATTATTTTTTTTTTATTTTTGATTTTTTAAAATTATTTTGTATTTAACATTTTTTTATATTTTAATTAAATTATTTTACGTTTGAAATGCACTTTAAAATCAAATTTTAAAACAAATAGAAAAATATAAAAAAAAAGAAAATGTTTTCACAATTTTTAAAATTGTTTTTAATAATTTTTTTTCAAATTTTTTTGTAAATATTTTATTTTCAAGTTGTAAATAATGTCAAGATACAAATAAAGTGTATTTAAATAAAAATATTATTTAAAAATAATTTTTTTTTAAAAAATTCAATTTGAAACAAACAAGATAAGTGAGAAGCAGCCGATCACGTACTCGCCACGCACTATATTTTTTTTTTTTTGGATTTTTTTTTTAATCTTTAATAATTTTATTTTAATGAAAAATTTATTAGAAAATTATTTTTTAGGTGTTTGTATCCCAATTAGTCTATAAGATATTCTTATATTCTAATAAATCCTATTATTTGAGCATTTGATCTACTAAATCCTAATTATCATATTTAAGATATTTTATGAACATTTTTACCTTTACAAATATTTTTTTGAATGGTTAGTAATTTGGTAATGTGAACATTAATATTTTAAAATGTGAATATTCACATTAATTGTGTGAACATTCATATCACGGAACATTCACACTGTAAATGTGAATATTATGATGAGTATTTTCGTAATTATGTCACCTATAGGACTTAATGGAATATAAAAAAATAATGTGGACTAAATGAAATATAAGTAGATGAAAAAGAGTTTATGAAAAAATATCCTATTTTAAAATTATGTCAATTTTTTATTTTTATTTTTCTCATCTGTCTTAACAAAAACGAATTTAAAAAGTACATTTTTTTTCAAAAATTTCAGAAAAAAAATACTAAAGATCAGTTCTAGTTGACTAAAGAAAAAAAAAATTACTTATTTTAATTTATTTTTTTTTTTATCTTTTTTGATTTTTTTAAAAAACAATTATCACTCTATTTGGTTTCAGTTTTCAAAATTTAATTTTTAAAAAGTTTTACTTTATTGTTTTTCGTATTTTTTTATTTTTACTGAATGTTTTTAATATTTTAAATAATTTTTTTAATTTTTAGATTCACCTAATATAAATACACTTAATATTTGTGAAAACAAATCTTTAAAAAATTCATTAAATATCAAAAATATGAAAATTCAGTATATTTTTCATATTTTTATATATTTATTAATTTGTTAAAATATTTTTTTATAAATATTTTGCTATTTAGGTACATTTAAGTAAGGTGCAACTAAAAATATAAAAAAATTGTTTAAAATTTTAAAATATTTACTAAAAATAGAAAAATATTTACTAAAAATAGAAAAATATAAAAAATAAAAAATAAAAAATTCAATTATTAAAAAATTAAATTCAAAAAATTAAAACCAAATACATTGTATAATTTTTTAATTTATCTTGTCGAAGTGAATTTAAAAATTTAAGGTTGCGTTTGGTAGAGTTTTAGAATTATGATTTGAGAATAGAGTTGTATTTTGAGTTTGTGAGTTTTAAAATTGTGATTTAAATGTGAAAAATTTGTTTGGTTATGAGTTTTAAAAAGAGTTTGAATTGAGTGATGTGACATATAATATTACAAAGTGGGTGTTTTGAAAAGTATTTTAAAAAGTGAGTATGAAATTAATTTTTTAAAACTGTAACCAAACAACACACTCAAATTAGAAGGTATAATTAAATTTCAAAAATTCTACCAAACAAAGCCTAAATTTTTTTAAAAACTTAAAAAAAAATTCATTACAAGCAAAAATAAGTTAAAACAAACCAAAAATTAAAATATAAAAAATAAAAAATAAAAATTAAAAAAAGAGGATTGATTAAGACTTTTTCAAAACTCTCACCTCCACCACCCTCACCACCCTCCCAACACGTGAGGGTCGGAGATTGGGTGAGAAGAAAAAATGAAAAAAATAAATATGGACCAATCAAAATCAAATGAGTCAGAGGCAGTGGAGTGGAGGAGAAAGTGGTCTTAAACATTTTTGTTAAAAAAAAAGGCACCTCCCGAAACACGCCGATGACTTTAATAAATCCTCAAGTTGATCTGATTTCTCTGGAAGCATCCTAACCCTCCACTCTCTTTGGCACTCTAAACTAAACCCTTTTTAGAACTCTCCAGAACCCAAGCAAGCCCCTCATCTCTCTCTCTCTCTCTCCATAAAAACCCCTCTCCTCAATCCCCTTCCCCTAATCTCAAATAAACTCCATAGCAATTATACATTCTCCCTCTACATATTCGTTTCACTTTCTTTCTCTAGATTCAAGTCGAAATGGATGAGGATTTCGATATTCCAGCGGCCCAGGGGATGAACGAGGATTTCGACATGCCGGACCAGAGTCCGATCATGAAGGTCGGTGAAGAGAAGGAGATCGGGAAGCTAGGGTTGAAGAAGAAGCTTCTCAAGGAAGGTGAAGGTTGGGACACTCCTGAAAATGGCGATGAAGTTGAAGGTAATAATGTCCTAATTATTCAGTCAATCTTATCAATCGTTTTTTTATGTAGTGTTCGTTTTGATCTGATTTTTTTGGATTAATTGGATTGAACTTCAGTTCATTACACTGGGACTTTACTTGATGGTACTCAGTTCGATTCGAGTCGTGATAGGGGAACACCGTTTAAGTTCACTCTTGGCCAGGGTAAGGGTTTCGTAATCTTTTCCTTATTTGATAGATCGTTATTGATTGTTTTACGTACTTTTAATTCAAGTATTACATCATCTGATTCGTACTGTTCGTATTTAATTAGCTAAAGAAATAAAAATCTTTATGCTAATCGTGATAAATGTAGTTCACGATCTTGTTCAATAACTTCGCAGAAGAAAAAAGCAAAAGATATTGTGAGAAAGGATGTACGGTTGCTTGACTTGTCAAGAAACACCCCATCATTAAATTAGTCAAGTATTGATGAAACCTAGTGATTTCTTTCGTTATCTGGAAAGTCAAAGTGTTAAGGATTGGTTCCTCTTTTGCTCAAAAGTTCCTTGTTTGCCTCTATTTTATTTATTTTGTTCAATGTTTTCTTCAATATGGTGCTTGTTTGTAGGAGAAACTTGGCATTGTAAGGCCATCTCCAATCCTTCATCAAATCTGTCATCAAATTCAACTTTGATGAAAAATGCCTAAAAAGTTAGCTCCAACCCTTTCAACAAATTGATATCAAATAGGGAGAGAGTTAATTTTTTCATCAAATCGAGGGGGCTTTATCCTTTCATTAAATTTGTAGGTGACTGTTGGACCGGATGTCGTCCCGGACAAGGGCTGCAAATGAACCGAGTTGTTCATGAACAGGCTCGGCTCGGCTTGGCTCGGTTCATTTAGTAAATGAGCTAAGCTCGAGCTCGAGCTCGAGCTTGCGTAAGCTTGGCTCGCCAAGCTCGGCTTGTTTATCTTTATTTAAATTATATAATAAATATATTATTTATATATTAAATAATATATAAATATATATAAATAATAATATAAATACATTATTTATATATTAAACAATATAAATAATATTTTTTATTTAAATATTTTTATTTAAATAATATAAATAATATTAAAAAAAATTATCGAGCTGAGCTTGAGTTTCATTAATGTTAACGAGCCGAGCCGAGCCGAGCTCGAGCTTAATACACGAGCTCGATAAATAAACGAACCGAGTTCGAGCTCAGCAAAGCTTGGCTTAGTTCGGTTCGGTTTGTTTGCAGCCCTAGACAACTGGTTTTGGGAAGAATTTGATGCAAATTTACTCTAGACTGGATGTCCGGCCGGATAATTGCCTTGATTTGATGAAACCATTGGAATGCATCGATGAAAAATTTGATGAAGCGTTGAAGATGCTCTAAGAAGCTTGTAGTGGTCAATCTTGTTAGGTATGAAAAATGTTTTCTGCCTTTAATGGGTGGAAATTGTTTTTATTCCCAAATCAGTTAATGTCCTTGTTGAAAGCGTGTTCCATTGACTTTTAGGTCGTACCAATCACAAAAACAAAGTGCAAATTATGTGTTTTTTTGGCCGAGGAGCATATTAACTGAAGTATTACTGCTCCTGGGAAAGTAGGACATTTTTATTTCTATTCACTTTGCTCTGTTTTGACAATTTTGGGAAGAATGACTGAATGCTGCCTGGGCTTGTGGCTTCTTCTTTATTTGTTTATTTTTTTACCTTGCCAAGGAATTCTAGAAGGTTAAAATATGTTGGGCGTGTTTGGTTTGTGTTTGTAGAGTAGTTTTTGAGATAAAAAGTACGAAAATTTGTTTGGTTTGTATTTTTTCAGAAATGGTTTTGAAAAATTGTTTTGGGAGAGAGTTTTAAAAAAAGTGATTGATTTGATGTGTATGAGAGAGAGTGATTTTGGAAAGTAGGTAATTAAACAAAATTTTGAGATTTTTTTGGAAAAAATTTGTTTGGTTTGATTACTCTTTAAAATTTGTTTGTAGAGAATTTTTTCCAAAAATTTTTCTGAGAAACGAACCAAACAAAGTTGTGTTCTTATGATTGGCTGGAAGTTTTGTTTGCATAAATTTTGCCCCTTTGAATGAGAACGGTAGTTCGTGACATCCATGTTTTTGCTATGACAGGACAAGTAATAAAGGGTTGGGATGAAGGTATCAAGACAATGAAGAAAGGAGAAAATGCTATTTTCACTATTCCATCTGAGCTTGCCTATGGTGAATCTGGTTCTCCTCCAACCATTCCCCCCAATGCTACTCTCCAATTTGATGTAGAATTGCTATCCTGGGTCAGTGTCAAAGACATTTGCAAGGATGGTGGAATATTCAAGAAGATACTTGCTGAAGGAGAGAAATGGGAGAATCCCAAGGACCTTGATGAAGTTTTAGGTATACTAAAATGTTCATACTCCTTGCAGATTCTACATAAAAGTATGTATGTGGTAACTTGAATTGAACATTCCATTATGTGCCTCTGCATTCTATTGCAGTGAAGTTCGAAGTGCATCTTGAAGATGGAACCTTGGTTGCAAAATCAGATGAAGTAGAGTTCACTGTTCAAGAGGGTAAAGCTTCACGAGATCTTGTTAATGGTTTTTACTGTTGCATAATTAGATTTTCTGTGTTCTAGTCTTGAGTTTCTCATATATAATCATTTGTAAACAGGATATTTCTGCCCTGCTCTTGCTAAAGCTGTGAAAACAATGAAGAAAGGAGAAAAAGTTCTTCTAACTGTGAAGCCGCAATGTATGTTGATCATTAGCTGATAATTTACTTGTTGCCTATTTTTGTTTACTTTCGAAGCATTCTTTTTTCAGTTGTGCATTTTCTTATAGTTCTTCCATTCATTTGGTTTCAGATGGGTTTGGAGAGAAGGGCAAGCCAGCATCCAGTGATGGTGGTGCAGTACCCCCAAATGCAACAATGCAGATAACTCTTGAGTTGTTGTCATGGAAGACTGTGACCGAAGTAACAGATGATAGGAAGGTTATTAAGAAGACCTTGAAGGAAGGGGAGGGATATGAGCGCCCGAATGAAGGAGCTGTTGTCCAATGTTAGTCTCGAAGTTCTTCTATGCCCCCACCTCCTTTTTTCCTTCAGTTTGCTTTTGTTTGACAACCTTGGCATTTGGATACATGGTTACTTGTCAAATTTATGTGGTGTCTGTTTTTGTTTGTACATTTTGGCAGTGAAATTGATTGGTAAGTTGCAAGATGGTACCATCTTCCTTAAGAAGGGTCAAGATAATGATGAAGATCTGTTTGAGTTCAAGACAGATGAAGGTGCTGTCACTTATCCGAGTCTTGATTTAAATGTTGCGAGTTTGTCATTTCTCATTTGTGACATTATTTGGGTGTTTTGATGGCTTAAACAGAGCAAGTCATTGTTGGGCTTGACAGAGCGGTGATGAAAATGAAGAAGGGTGAGGTGGCATTACTGTCTATTGCACCAGAATATGCCTTTGGTACATCTGATTCAAAGCAAGAATTGGCTGTGGTCCCTCCGAACTCAACTGTTTACTATGAAGTCGAGCTGGTTTCCTTTGTCAAGGTTACTCAATTACATTTGCCTACAGGTTTGCATTTTAATGTACACTATGTGTTTGGGGAACATGTTTGAGTACTTCATGTTTGTTCTTCAGGAGAAGGAATCCTGGGATATGAACACCCAAGAAAAAATTGAAGCTGCTGGGAAGAAGAAGGAAGAAGGAAATGCTTTGTTCAAGGCGGGTAAATATGCCAAGGCCTCAAAGAGATATGAGAAGGTATTCTTTTAGAGGAACATCACAATGTGAACTGGCTGTCTATCTGTATTTTGCAACACCATGCTGAACTTTCCGTTGTTGTGCAGGCTGCAAAATACATCGAGCATGATACTTCCTTCAGTGATGGGGAGAAGAAACAGGCCAAAGCATTGAAGGTTACTTGCAATCTCAATGATGCGGCTTGTAAGCTAAAATTAAAGGAGTACAAGCAGGCAGAGAAGCTGTGTACGAAGGTACAGTATGTTTTGAGAATGAAGCACTTATTAATAATTATAATCTGTTAGTTGAGCAAAAAAATTAGAACTTCACTATTTTCATCCCCTTGCTATGTTTTGGAGTTCTTCTGTCATCTGCTGTGCTGAATTTACGTGGAATATTATTGTATGCAGGTATTAGAGCTTGAGAGTAGTAATGTGAAGGCACTCTACAGGAGGGCCCAAGCCTATATCAACATGGCTGATTTGGATTTGGCAGAGTTTGATATCAAGAAAGCTCTTGAAATTGACCCGAACAACAGGTACTTGCTGTGCCTGTATTAGTTATTTCATGTGGGAATTTTGTGCCGTGGTTTGCAATTTCTGTGAAGTAGCACTATTTTTATTGAATTTGTTGGTTTTGCTTTTTGGTCAGGGATGTGAAATTAGAATACAAAACATTGAAGGAGAAGATGAAGGAATACAATAAAAAGGATGCCAAGTTTTACGGCAACATGTTTGCAAAGTTGAATAAGTTGGAGCCAGTGGAGCCTAATGTAAACCTCTAGCAATGTGCAGTTTGCGAAATTGAGTTAATATGGTTTTACTTTTTTTGTAATATAAATAAAAAAAATGCTAGTGTTTTCATGTTATCTGCTTCTTCTGATGGTGTGTTCCTCACTTTGCAGAAAGGAGCTACCAAGGAATCAGAGCCTATGAGCATAGACAGCAAAGCACAAGTGGAGTTCGAATTGGACTGCTAAACTCGTTTTATGGTTTCTATTCCATTGTTTTTTGTTTTTTCGTTTCTGTTTTTTTAAGATCTATTTGTAGGACTAGTTGGTCTTTTGGCAGACATAAAAGAGTTTGTAATGGATTTCTTGTGGGGATTTGCTTATTGGATTTCCATATGGGAATTTGCTGACATAATTGTAGTGCGAAACCATGGCTAATGAATGAGAATTGGTCAAATGCATTTTGAGTGTGATTGTGTTATGGTTCCATCAATGAGTGGTGGTTCCATTTATGCTAAATCCTACCTTTCGAGTTTGTTTCAGTGAATTGATTGAATCGTGTCTTGTTTGTGTTCTGTTTTGTCATTGGAATTGCTCATGAATGAGAATTGGTCAAACGCATTTTGAGTGATTGTGTTACGGTTCCATCAATGAGTGGTTCCATTTATGCAAATCCTACCTTTTGAGTTTTTGTTTCAGTGAATTGATTTAACCGTGTGTTGTTTGTGTTCTGTTTTGTCATTGGAATAGGTTCAAACTGCTATGCCTCCATCTGTGGGGTGAGTTTTTATTTTTCTTTACTCAGCTGCCATAGGTGTAGGAGTAGGTGTGTAACGGGCGTGTGCCTCACCCTGCCGTGGAATATTGGTAGAGTACCTTTGACGCCCCTATCGCTTACCATGGCAGTTAGTCTGAAGGGCTTTGTAAATGAGCTCCTTTATTATTTATTTATTTATTTTTGGGCTTGTAAAAATATTTGTTTGTTGTACATGTGCTCAGGAAAATTGGTTTTTTAGTTGGTTCTGTAGGTAATCTGTGTTTACTAGAGTGAGCTCTGGATAGGTCCTCGGATTTCCTAGGTTTGCAAAGGATGGGTATGGTGCCACTAATTTGTGCCATAAATAATGCATTCCTGTTGCAAATACAGCTGCAAGGGCTAGGGAAATGCAGCCGGTGCCGTCACATGCCTCAGTCAATGTTAACAAAATGAAAAATGCTCTATAAATTGATAAAATTAAATTTAAAAAATACATGCATGTATCAAAGCAAGTGTTTTTGGGGCACTTTTTGCTTGCTTTCAAAATGAAGTTTCGTTTTTGTTTTAACTAAAAATAGTAAACTATACCGTTATCCACATGACAGCAACTCATGAGTTTTATATTCAAGAAAATTGTCTAATGCATGTATTCATACCATATAGACATATTTATGTAACTTGATGGTTTGAAAGTTTTCCTTTCATATACAGTTTCTCAATGCCTAACCCTGTACTTCGATTGTAAAACCTGCTCAGGTGTACATCTCTCTCCATGGTTCTATGAAGTTACCTTAAAATATGGAGTAATTTTCTCCAAGAAACCTGGTGCTCGTTGACAATCTGCATCAAAGATCACTGCAAACTCACAATCTTTGACATAATCATAACTCATTGCAGATTTAAGATTCCTTACTGTAAAAAGGGTTTACTTGGTGAGCCTAATCGAAGCCCAATCTGAAAGCACAAAAATTGGTGAGCTTGGAGAAATTATTGCCAAATGAGCCCAAGTGAATTTTATTGAACGAGCTCATAAAAAGCCAAAAAATTAAGCCGATGAAGACCCATCAAGCATATATCTTTAAAGAGTCCAATAGGCGCACCCAAGGAGGGCATCCAAGGAGGCTCAGATTATATGGGCGTTTGAGGAGGTTAATCATTGTTTTCAGAAGAGATGAAACTCTCAGAGGAGATTCTCCGAGGTATTGACTTAGTCTTGAAAGGGTTTGAAAGCACGAACCTAGAGATCTATTTGAGCTCGGACTCGAAAGAATTTGGATCTACGAACCTGGAGATCCGAAGCACTTGGCTTTGAATGCAATCTAGAAGTCGCTCTGTTAATGAGTCCCAAAACACTTGTGAGCTCAAAACTTTTCGAGATCTACACACCAGAACCATGGGCATGATGGAGTCTGAACAAAGGACTCGATCCCGAGAACGATGAATGGAGATAAATTTACTCTTCGATTAAACTAGCCTATACCTGAGTCAAGGTGGCATGATCTAAGGGGTCCTTGAGACTCGGCAATATTTGCGGCAGAGCGTTCTCTTGAACTACCCCTGACCCGTCTACGGCAGGGCATCCTCTGGGACTACCCCTCACCCTTTGGGATGATTGAGGATCATTGGTTAGGTGTGGCTAAGAAGAAAGGTTCATCGAGAGGTTGATCTCCCCTTCAGGGCTTTCTTCATCTTTGGAGAGGTCACCTCCTTGGACAAGGTAGTTAGAGGAAATATTCCCTATGTGCCTTGCCTTGCACATGAGTTTCATCCTTCATCATGAGATGCTTATAAATAACACGCACCCATAGTTTTACAATGGATGGATTTTTTGAGAGATAACTCTTGGGAGAGAACTAATTTTCTTAATCCATTATCTACCTTGAGAGTGAAAGTGAGAGATCCATGGGAGCGCCTTGCCATTATCCTCTCTAACTGCTTTGCCTTTTTCTTCACCTAATCTCTTATCTCCATCATCTCTTTGCTATTGTGTTCATAGTTGTGACTGTTAAAGAATCTAAGCCTCTCTTCATTTCTAGAGAATTTGGATTCTCCAACAACATTCTTGAACCCTCTCATACATTTTGGTGACTCCACTGGGGAGACGGATTGGTTGATGGTCTCAACGAGATCCGGAACTCACATAACTTCGGTGAAGATGGCAGGAGAAGAAGAAGTTCACCAACAAGGATCCTCGAATGGTGGTGATGAGAGGACCATGGCTCAAGATCAGCCATTCTTGCTCGAAGCCATTCAAGGACTTCAAAATACCCAACGAGAGATTCTTACCACTCTTTAAAATTTCACTCACACCATGTTGGTGATGAGTTATACTTTTGCACCGAGCGTCAAATAGAAATCAAACTGGAGGTGGAATTGTTCTAACTGGAGTGCAAAATTAAGCCCATGGAGAAACAAACCATAACCAAGCTGCAACCCAAGGAGAAGTAGGGCATGACCAATACGTAGTTCACGGCAACATAATAGTAGCAGAAGCGGCGTGCGGTCAGGCAATGTTGGGCCATGCCCAGGCCGCAACAAATGCAGCGGTGGCACAACACGCTACAATAGTAACACATTTTCAAGCCACAGCAGGTGGCAGTAGCTTGCTTGCATTTGGGCTCCATGTTGGGCCAAGCCATGATCCGAAGGTGACCAAGGCAAGTTCTAGGGCAATGAACGGTACCCCGACAGTGGTTGGTGTTCAAGCAAATTCCGAGGGCATGTTTACACAAAATGGAGCTTTGCCTGTACCTAATTTTGTTCCACTAACGGTACATGCTACCCACGTACCGAGCGGGTCTCCTTTGGCTCTGATGCTGAGTTTGCAAGCCCAACTCGGTATAGCCGTGGCGTGCAATGGACTTTATGAGATCCAATTCAATGTCCCATCACCAAATGACATGTCCATAGGTGCCGATGGCCAATATCGTCATGTGTCTTCATTGATGGTGAATTCTCAACACCCAAATGGCCAAGTCACTCCAGGCTCAGTCTTCAGGTCTACAAGCCAAGATCTAGGAATACCACCATCAAGTTCTATCCCTCAACAATTTCTCACTCTTGCTGATGTGCAAGCCATGTTCGGTCTTGAATGGGGCAAGAGGACTTTACCCTCTTTGCTCGATCTGGATGTCAAGCTACCATACCTTATCGAGATATTGAGTTATCCATACCTAGAGAGGTACACAGTGTCGAAGTTCATCAAATTCGATGGCAAATAAGGAAATGCTAGTGAACATATTGTTCGGTTCATCGAGACTTTGGGGATTCATGGTTCAAATCATGTCCTTCGACTGAGAGAATTATCTAAGTTCTTCACTGATCGAGCATATAGTTGGTATGTTAACTTGGCCCCAAACTCTATCTGAAGTTGGGAAGAGATGGTCAACAAATTCCATGCCAAATTCTTTTTGGTGGCTAAGAAAGTGACCACATTTACACTGTGTAAGGAAAAACAGCGGCAGGGTGAAAACATTCTTGAATATGTGAAGAGGTTCCAAGACAAAGCCGTGGACTGTCATAAGGTTGTGAAGGAAAACTACTTGGTCCAAATCTGTGTTTAAGGGACATTGAACGAGTACAAAATGCTTCTTGTTAATCACAAGCTACCCACCTTCTTGGCACTAATTGAAGCATCTCGGAACATCAACATACCTTAGTCTTAGGAGCTCGGGTTTGAGACTAGTTACAAAACCAACTTCATGTCATCCTGAGGACCTTTTGTCACTGTGGCTTCCGCGTTTTCTACCCGAAAGTCGCAGGGGGAGGGATTCAGAGGGCATAAGAGGAAAAGTTGCGAAGATGACACTCATTTTCCGTGTAGTATTGAGGAGGTGACGGCCTTAATCAAAGAATGGATGGTAGGCAGGGAATTGAAGTTACCTCATATCGAAGAGCTTTTACCGAGGAAAGATCGCGAGGGCCTTAATTATTGTGTTTTCCACTGATTATTAGCATATCCTACAGAAAAGTGTCGGATGCTTAAGAAGATCTTTAGAAAGAAAGCTGAAGTAGATGAGCTAAGTTTCAAAGAACAAGGGCTCCAGGGTATCCTAGAAAACGTGGCTATGATGGTGTATGACAGTCCAAGGATTGAAACAATTGAAAACTCAGAGGATGAGGAGCACTCCTTCGAAGACGCCCTCCAGTCGAAGGATGAGAAGCACTTCCTTGAAGACACCCTTGAGCCAGAAGATGAAAAGCACTCCTCTGAAGATGCCTTTGAGCCAGAAGGCGAGAAAGTTTCTATATTAAACCTTCCATTTAGAAGAAAGAGTTGGTTACGAAACATCCTTCAATCCAAGAAGAAAACATCATGTTTGTATGCCATCCTACTTCAATGACACTGAGGAGTTGGTCAACTATGAGCCACCGAGGATAGAGAAATATCCAAATCACTATACAAAGACTCTCCAAGATAATATCAAGTTCAAACAGTTCTTTAATCAGCTTGGGCTTTCTAGGGAAGCGAGAACTGAAATTACCAAGTCCATTATTAACATTGCTGAGGCACACCATGAGGGAGGTGTAACAGTTGAGGGATCTATTCCAAGGAATGCAAGGGAGCGGACTAGCGGTATAATCTTTTCTAAGGTAGACCGAAAGTACCCTTTTCCACACAACCGACCACTCTATGCGACCGCTTACATCAATGAGGTTAAGTTGAAGAGGGTTTTACTAGATAGCAGAGCTTCCATCAGTATCATGACTTGGGTAACTTTAGAGTGATCTGTTTACCAATTACAGCCAATTTATCCAGCTTAAACCTGCTCAGAAATCGAATTTATTAAGACACATAAATTCAATAAAATTGTATTTTTTATTTAATCATAAAAATTTACATAAATATTTTCCCATCGCCAATCTTTTACATAATATGAAAGCTCGTCGAGTACAATGGTCATTGCGAGACAATAATTTACAGGGCTAATAATCCCAAAGCTGGATAATTTGTTTGTCATCCTGCGTGCAATAAGCTGGGTAAATACAGTCTCCAACAGGCTTCTGCGACCACTGGAAGTCAACCATGTATACATTGTTGCTGTAAACGTCCGGATTCCCAATGCTTTCCGGAAGTTGTAGTTGAATAGGCATTGTACCTTGTAGACCCCCTGATTGCCCGGTCTGGAGAGGTCTACTGCTTTGAACCACATCGGGTTCTTCAAAGTATCGTAAAAGACCCCTGACAGCGTCCTCTCTCTCCAATGTATGTGGTTCGACGCATCCGTTCGTATGGAATATCGAACAGCCGCATTGGAAGTGGAATATCTTCCTGCGTTGGGCCTTCTTCTTGGCATTGCGATGCCTCTTCTTGACTGGTTCTGGCGAACAGGGGCTCGTTGACTGTATAGAATTCTGCGTTTCGGATCGTCCACGCTTTGAGCCCGGCGTGTTCATGTTTTTCCAAAAACTCTTTGTAATTGGAGTCGGCTCCAGGGTTGCATAATATAATACTTGGAATCCCGCCCGTTATTTTCTTTGGGCGGACATATTTACAATTTGAAAAAAAATTCCGTTGCGCTCCAATAAACTCGCGCCAATGTTTCAAAAATTGTGGGGCCACAACATCGATTATGTTGCAGAAAGCGTCGTTCTTGTGGTCCCTCAGGTCGATGTGGCCAGAATAATAATTATGTGGTCCCAAAGAACAGGCCCAACATGTTTTCCCAATTCTAGATGGGCCTTCAATTATAATGCTCTTGGGCCTATGCGGTCTTTGGGCTTCGTCTCTTATATTGTCTGCAACCCATTGCTGTATTGCTGTTGGAACGACCCATACTATGTCTGTAAATGGATGAACATACGGCAATGGTGGATTAAATGAAATCTGGTCATAATTTGATGACAACTTGTCATAATTTAACCAGAAACATTTTGGGTCGCTATTTCGTACCGCTGCTAGTGCTTCGTCCTTGGTGCTGGCTGCAAGTGCATCCCGATATATATTTTCTTTGGTATTCTGGTTAGCGCAGCGGCTCTTCTCACGGAATTCACCCCATTCCGTGTAATCCCCGTGTTTGGAGATGTATTCCAGCACATTCCGTTGGTTGTAAGCCCCTTGTACATTCGGATGGAAATGGCGACTGGTTCGATCGTGAGTAACGTCGAAGAACCGTTCATTCTGCGTTTGAAAACGGTATGGAAATTGCACAAGGGCATGGAGGTGTGGTTGCCCATCCTCGTGTAATTCATGTGCGACCCTCACATAATTTGGTGGCTTGGTTGTGAACAGTGCTCTAATTTTCTCTAACAATCTCTCTTTAGGTATAGAACACTGGGCATATGTGAGGAATATGTTCTTGTTTTGGACTTTAAAACGACGTCGCATTGATGCCATAACTCACTCTCAATGACGTCACTTACTCTCTTGGATGACGTAAGTTACTCTCTGGAAAATTATACTGCTAGAAGAGAGTTAGGGAGTGAGTTATATAGGTGCCCAGGAGCGTCCCACTAATATTACCTGGGACGCTCCCCCCGCGCCATGTGTCGTCCTCGGATTGGTGCTCCCTTCCGCATTTCGCGGCGTGTTGTCGTCTAAGGCTTCCGCTCCGCGCCCAGATCTGCGGCCAGGATTAAAAATCTAAAAAGGCAAGCGCCGCTCCCCGATCTACGGCCAGGATTAAAAATCTAAAAAGGCAAGCGCAGGCGGGAAATTATATAAGCCAAAATAATTGGGGCAGTTTGAATTATTTTGCAAATGGATAGCGGAGATCTAGGCCAATTTCGGTAGTTGATTTTAAAATACAAGCCAGATCTATTACTCCTACATTGGTCCTTGTTGGTCGTCGGCGAAAACAACGTCAAAAGTTTAATCTGGCTCATCAACACCTTACAGCGGCAAGAAGATGCTCTATTCACCGGTCTGAAAGCGGTTTCCGAAACAGAAACCCCGGCGATGACTCCAATTATGCGTGCAGACACGTGTTCTGCCGCTGATGTCTGCTACATCACCGCGTCTTCAGAAAATCAGTCTCTGTGCCATTTTGTTGTCGTTATGGTTGTCTTTAGTGTCCACTTCTCACTAATTACCCATCTGTGTAGATCGCGGAGATCTAGGCCAATTTCGGCGGCTGATTTTAAAATACGAGCCGGATCTATTATTGCTGCATTGGTCCTTGTTGGTCGTCGGCGAAAACAACGCCGAAAGTTTAATCCGGCTCATCAACGCCTTACAGCGGCAAGAAGATGCTTTATTCGCCGGTCTGAAATCGGTTTCCGAAACAGAAACCCCGACGATGACTCCAATTATGCAGACGATGGATCAACGTGCAGACACGTGTTCTGCCGCTGATGTCTGCTACATCACCGCGCCTTCAGAAAATCAGCCCGTGCGTTCCGGTTCTGGATGTTTAGATCATAGAAAAAAATTGTAAATTATTATTCTGTAACTGTTTTGTGCGTAATAAATTTTGGGCCTTATCTTTAGTGTCCACTTCTTTCATAGTTTGGATGGGCCGCTTATTGATGGGCCTATCTCTAATGGGCTGCTGTGCCATATGTCTGGGCCTATTTTAAAATAACTAATAAACATTAAATGGGCCTCATTGTTGTAATTGGGCCGTTGGTCTGTTTACCAATTACAGCCCATTTATCCAGCTTAAACCTGCTCAGAAATCGAATTTATTAAGACACATAAATTCAATAAACTTGCATTTTTATTTAATCATAAAAATTTACATAAATATTTTCCCATCGCCAATCTTTTACATAATATGAAAGCTCGTCGAGTACAATGGTCATTGCGAGACAATAATTTACAGGGCTAATAATGCCAAAACTGGATAATTTGTTCGTCATCCTGCGTGCAATAAGCTGGGTAAATACAGTCTCCGACAGGCTTCTGCGACCATTGGAAGTCAGCCATGTATACATTGTTGCTGTAAACGTCCGGATTCCTAATGCTTTCCGGAGGTTGTAATTGAATAGACATTGTATCTTGTAGACCCCCTGATTGCCCGGTCTGGAGAGGTCTACTGCTTTGAACCACATCGAGTTCTTCAAAGTATTGTAAAAGACTCCTGACAGCGTCCTCTCTCTCCAATGTATGTGGTTCGACGCATCCGTTCGTATGGAATATCGAACAGCCGCATTGGAAGTGGAATATCTTCCTGCATTGGGCCTTCTTCTTGGCATTACGATGCCCCTTCTTGACTGGTTCTGGCGAACAGGGGTTCGTTGACTGTATAGAATTCTGCGTTTCGGATCATCCACGCTTTGAGCCCGGCGTGTTCATGTTTTTCTAAAAACTCTTTGTAACTGTAGTCGGCTCCGAGGTTGCATAATATAATACTTGGAATCCCGCCCGTTATTTTCTTTGGGCGGGCATATTTACAATTTGAAAAAAAATCCCGTTGCGCTCCAATAAACTCGCGCCAATGTTTCAAAAATTGTGGGGCCACATCATCGATTATGTTGTAGAAAGCGTCGTTCTTGTGGTCCCTCAGGTCGATGTGGCCAGAATAATAATTATGTGGTCCCAAAGACCGGGCCCAACATGTTTTCCCAATTCTAGATGGGCCTTCAATTATAATGCTCTTGGGCCTATGCGGTCTTTGGGCTTCGTCTCTTATATTGTCTGCAACCCATTGCTGTATTGCTGTTGGAACGACCCATACTGTGGTTGACTTCCAGTGGACACTAGCGGAGGTCATCGTGTTCTTCTAGTGGACATCAATACTTGCAAAAAAGAGGAGGTCATCGTCGTGGTTCTCTCTCTGCTTGTTCACCATTCTTGAAATTCATAGTTTGGCAGTCCAGACATAAATACAAAAACAACCACAACGACAACAACAGCGACAATGCCTTTTAAGATCTACAAATGTTTTTGTTTTTTTTTAGGAAAATCCTCCGTATTCTCCCGCAGGTCCAAGTTAGGACTCGCACAGCGGGAGAGCATTGAACCCACACCAAGTGCTTGTTAGACAACTTGAGATCCAACCTCCTAACGAACTGTGCTACGCAGGGACGATTTGAACTCATGACCTGGGGGGCTTAATCTCCATGTTCTTACCACAAGGCCACCCATCCCTAGGTTATTTTTTTTTTTCCCCCTCTTACTCTCTTCATGAACCGGAGGGAGGAGGATTGAAGTTCTGCTAAATTTAGAAAAGAGTTATGCTACCCGTAATAAATTATCAAATCTCTCACATAGGTGTGAGACCACACAAATCACATGTGTATAGGTCTCATACTCATGTAAGAGGTTTAGTAATTTATTTGATAATTTGTTTGGGATCTATAATATTTCTCTTTAGAAAAACGTCACTAGAGCAGGAGAGAAAAAGAGTGAAGGCATGTGTGGCAGCAAAAAAGAGTTTCGAAACTTGCGAGACTGAGACATTATGCGTGGACCTGTTGATTATGGGCAGTCATGTTTTTCAACCCAAACTAGGACGAGGCATGTGGTTTCCTCATACCGGAGTCAAATAGTGTTTGATTTATAAATTTAGATAAAATTTTAAAAAAAATTCATATAAATTTACATATATTTTTCTTTTATATTTTAAAATTCATGATTCAAATATAACTAAATGGGCCATTGGATTAAAAGAGTGTGGACTAGGCGATTGAGTTAAAAAGTGTGGTTTGGATGGGGTTTGGATTGGGTAGATATAAAATGAGTGGGCTTGTTGCTGAGAATTGGGCTGGTAGACTATTGGGTTGGGCTTTGTTTCTTCATTAATTGTTTTGATATGTTTGTTAAGGGAATTCTATTTAAACTCAAAATATATTTCAATATGCTCAATTCAAATTTATAAATTTTAATTCATATTTTATCTCAATATGAATTTATTAATAAGAACAATACATATTAAATCTTAAAATATTTTTTTTTTCTCATAGTACATCATAATCAATAATTTCTATTCAAATCTTTGTATTTTCTTCTCCAAGATATCAAAGTTATTTCTTCTTTTTCTTTTTCCACCCTCCAAGACTCCAATACATTCTACTAAAACCCACCATTATATATACATTCTGCTAAAACCCACCATTATATGCATATACACTTAAAAGTATAATATTTGTAAAACAATACATAAAAATATTCAATAAAAGAGGTAAGCTAAGCAAAGTGGCAGAGCGTTTCCCATTCAAGTATTTTGTCAAATACATAGTAATCAACAAATTGGGATAACAAAACAACAATAGAAGAAAGAGATAACAAAAAATAGAGGCAAGGCAATATGCTATGCTTAAACCTTAAACTCTAAACATTCTCTTCATGATCTAAGAGGGAGGAGGGTTGAAGTTCTATTAATATAGAAAAACATCACCAGAGAGAGAGAGAATGAAGGTTGTGTGCGGTGGCAAAAAAGAGTTTCGAAACTCACGAGATTGAGACTTCACGCGCGGACCCGCTGATTACGAGCAGTTGTGTTTTTCAACCCAAACCCGGACGAGGCACGTGGTTTCCTTATACTGAAGTCATATTAAATTGTGTTTGATTCATAAATTTAGCTAAAATTTTGAAAAAAAAAAAAAAAATTAAGTGAATAAAATATAGTCACATTTCATTTACTTTTATACATATATATATTAAATTCATGAACCAAATATAACTAGATGAGCCATTGGATTAAAAGAGTGTGGACTAGGCTATTGTAGCCCAAGTGGTCTTTAGAGAGGACACAACAGTGTCGAGAGTTTTGGGGTCTCGGGCTTAAAAATATGTTAAGATGCATCGACTTGCATGTAATCTCTTTAACATCTTACCTTGTCCAAAGTGTTTTTTTTTTTTTTTCATTATGTTATTTTATTTTATTTGCTGAGCCTTATTTAGAGTTTTTTTTATTTTTTTTATTTTTTATTAACAACCATAAGCAATTGCCAAAATGTTGATCATTCTCAGCAATTTTAATTCCATTTTTAAACCCCAAATGAGGTGAAAATTGAAAGCAAACCCTTTTTCACCTCTAACGCAATTTTACTCCATTCTCCGCAATATTGTACATTACACAATACGCGACAATGATGAGCTAGCAAAATAAAAAAAATAAAAAAATAAAAGACCAACAATGATGAAAAACACCAAGTATCATACTGTTTCCATGGTCCTAAACACAGTGAAACAATAATTTCCTGCACTTTGTTTTGCTTACCTTTATAGTTCTGTTTTCACCATTTATTCATTTCTCTCTCTCCAGACAATAATTTTTTAATTTTATTTTAACATTCACCTATGATATACTTGAACTGTAGTAAAACTTTTACTCAAATGGTTGGTGAATAACTTTCAATAATTTCATTGAAGAAATCTAGCACTCCAGTTCTACTAGTGGTATAAAGGTTTTACCCTCTGTACTCTAGCCAATTTTTAGAAGCATCCTAAGCCTAAATATAGAACAATCATGCAACTATATATATACATGTGTGATTGAAACTGTCAATATAAAAATTATCAATGAGAGTGAAAAGAGGGTAATCTAGATGTTGAGTAGTGGGAACAATTGATTTCACCTTTTAGTCCTTACAATATCTACAACTGAAGGTAAAAATTTTAAAAAATATATACATAATGTTATTGTGATTTTTCTGGGGTATCAAAATTATATAACAAAATTCGTGTTTTATATAATAGAATAGTCATCACCTAGCTAAGGACCAATTCGTAATTTCCTTTTTTTTCATCCAAGTGAGTGTTATGGGTTCACTAGTGTGACTCAAGGCATTTTAGTGTTTTTTCTAACTTTGATATGTTGGGCTTAATATTTGAAGTTAGCAAGTATTTTTGACTTTGTAGTCTTAATCATTTCCATGCTTTGCTTTCTTTTATTATTATTATTATTATTTTGAGATTGAATCTCCACAGTAATAGCAAGAAAATCTGAACCTAATTAGAAATTGAGTAACAAAATGTATATTATTTGAATATTAATGGATCAGCAGTGTAGTTGATGAAATAATAATTGACTTCATTTCATGCAAATCGCTTTCTTAATAATGGTCTCTGCAGAAAATTGTGGTTAGGGCCATTTGCTTTACAATTAAAGTGAAATGATGCTAACCTCCTTTTGCATTAATTATGATTATTATTATTATTATTTTTTGGGTGCACAAGATAAGGATGTTGCACTTCTAGTTGAATATCTTGTGATTCTTGCATTTCGTTTATCAATATTGTAGTAAAATACAGTGCTGACAACACTACATTCATATTAGATGGACTCTTATAATACCATCACTACAAGAATTTTCACTTTTGGCGATTAAATTTTAAGTCGCCAAAAGTTAATTTTTAGTCGCCGAATGGTTTTGGCGACCAAATTATTTGGTCGCAAAAGTAGTCGCCAAAAATTTGTCGGTAAAGGTAATTGGCGACTAAAATTATTTTAGTCGCCAAATGTATACAATTCCCGACTAAAATTTTAGTCACCAAAACGTTAGACATTAAATTAAATTAGACCATTTTCGGAGACCAAACTTTTAGTCGCCTAAAGTCCAGCATTTTTAGCTACTAAAATTTTAGTCAGCAAAGAGTTCTTCTTTTGGCTACTAAAAATTTAGTCACCGAAAGTCCCACATCTTTGGCTACTAAATTTTTAGTCGGCAAAGAGTTCCTCTTTTGATTACTAAATATTTAGTCGCTTAAAGTTCTACATTTTTTACTACTAAAATTTTAGTCGGCAAAAGTGTTTTTATTCTTTAGTTTTTTGTTTTTAGCTATGAAATATTTTAGTCGCCAAATGTTTGATTTTCTTTTGGCTACTAAACTTTTAGTAACCAAATGTCTACATTTGTTTTTTGGGCTAATAAACTTTTAGTCGCCAAATGTCTATTTTTTTATGTTTTTTTTGCTACAAAACTTTTAGTCGCTAAATGTCTTTTCCCAATTTCTTTTTAGCAACTAATTGTTTAGTCGCCAAAAACATGATATTGTGTTTCATTGCAAAATTATAATTTCTCCACAACCTGTTTATATTCAATACAACATGTAATACATATATAAACAAAATGATATATACTATCAATCATTTCACAATCTGTATCCAAATACCACAAATAAATAAATTTAAATGTCAAAGTCCATACAAATCAACTATTGTCCAAACTAAAATAATAATTCTATACAAAATATATCTGTGGGGATATATTTTCTGAATACCAACACGTGGCAAGGTGACACCGACGTGTCAGCCGAGGTGCCACGTGTCCTGGTCATGATGCCGAGGTGATCTCGGCAAGGCCGAGGTTACCTCCGAAGATATCGGAATCCGAGATAAGCGGATAAGGGACAAGAGTCCTAGAATGAAGAGGGAACTCAACTTGGATATGGACAAGAGTCCTAGATTGGGAGAAGACTTCAGTTTGGGTAAAGATAAGACTCTTAGAGAGTTTATCCTAATCCCACTAGGAGTCCCAGATTAGCAGTAATCCTAAGTCCATTAGGGCCAGGCTCCTTTTGGGACTAGGATTGTATTGGCTATAAAAGAGAGGCACCCCCATGGGTCTAAGGTATGCTTTTGATACTCAAGCTTGTGAGTTTAGTACTTGATTTATCTTTGAGAGATATACTGACTTGATCGTCGGAGTGCCCCCGGGTGGTCGAAACCACCGCGGGATTCTTATATTTCTATTGTAGGTCCGTCAGGTGCCATCTATTCTGCTAGTGCTCTCCAGCTGGTTACTAAGCGGGCAGTGTGGTCAGAAAATCACCCACACAATTTGGCGCCGTCTGTGGGAAAGAAAGAAGAATAGATGGCCAATGACGGACAGAAGGATCAGATTAGAGACAATGCTCCTACTGGGAGTGGGAGACCTATCGATCTCGACATTGAAGGGGATGATCGCAACACAGAAAATCGTGAACAGAGTCACGGAGTGAAAGACGCCGGCTAGGAAGGTGACGCACCAAAGACAACAGATCGAAGCGGATACTACAACGAAGATGACCTCCAGGTATGGAAGGATAGATACCTGAGGAGGAACGAAGACCCTTCCAGAAGGGATGCAAAGACAGGGGGCATGAGCGCTCCCAAGGAGATAACATTCAATTATAGAAGAGCTCAACCTAAGTAAGCAAATCCCGGATCCCAGATCCCAGAAAACATGATCTCAGCCTAGATGAGTAGGTCCGAGAAAAGAAGAGCTCAACCTGAGTGAGCAGATCCAAGATTCCAGAAGATAAGATCTCGGCACCTGAGTCCGAGAAGAGAAGAGCACAATGAGCAGATCTCAGATCCCAGAAGATAAAAAAGAAACACACAAGATCAGACTAAAGTTGGCCAGAATTGAGAAGTATGCTAAGGCCGAGGAAGACATGCCGGGAACAAAGGCGTCGGAACAAGAAAAGAGAAACGGCTCGTCGATGCGAGGCCAAAAATCAAACTCAGGTTGGAGCCAAGTAAGATCAATAGAGAAACCAAGGCCGACAACCTCGGCGACAAGGTCAAAGCTACATGTATGATGAGAACCCAAGTGGATTTTAAGTTCACACTAGGGGCATAGAGAAGAAGAATACGTTTACCACTTGTTGAAATTTGTAGCAATTTACAAGTTGGTTAAACCAAGATGATGCTTAACCGAAGTTAAGCCGAGATGATGCTTAACCGAAGTTAAGCCCAGATGATGTTTAACCGAAGTTAAACCGAGACGATGCTTAACCGAAGTTAAGCCGAGATTATGCTTAACCGAAGTTAAGCCCAGATGATGTTTAACCGAAGTGAAACCGAGACGATGCTTAACCGAAGTTAAGCCGAGATGATGCTTAGTTGAAATTAAGCTGAGATGGTTCCTTACCTTCACTTGTTGAAATTTGTAGCAATTTACAAGTTGAAGTTAAGCTGAGATGATTCCTTATCTTCACTTGTTGAAATTTGTAGCAATTTACAAGTTGAAGTTAAGCTGAGATGATTCCTTATCTTCACTTGTTGAAATTTGTAGCAATTTACAAGTCGAAGTTAAGCCGAGATTATTCCTTAATTCACTTGTTGAAATTTGTAGCAATTTACAAGTTGGAATTAAGCTGATTCCTTATCTTCACTTGTTGAAATTTGTAGCAATTTACAAGTTGGAGTTAAGCTGATTCCTTATCTTCACTTGTTGAAATTTGTAGCAATTTACAAGTCAAAGTTAAGCCGAGATTATTCCTTAATTCACTTGTTGAAATTTGTAGCAATTTACAAGTTGGAATTAAGCTGATTCCTTATCTTCACTTGTTGAAATTTGTAGCAATTTACAAGTTGAAGTTAAGCCGAGATTACTGGTTCTCTTCACTTGTTGAAATTTGTAACAATTTACAAGTCGAAATGAAACCGAGGTTATAGTTTGCACACTTATAGCAATCTACAGGTTGGTCCAACCAAAGAAGATGCTTAACACTTGTTGAAATTTGTAGCAATTTACAAGATAATGTTGAGCCGACATGTGATCATCTGTTGAAATTTGCAGCAATTTACAGGTTGAGGTAAAAGCTAAGTATATTGTTTAACCACTTGTTGAAATTTGTAGCAATTTACAAGTAGATCATTGTTATAACTTGAGAAAAATTTACAGTATATGTTAACACTTGTTGAAATTTGCAGCAATTTACAAGTAGGCTAGACCGAGATCACCGTTTAAACACTTGTTGAAACTTGAGAAAAAGTTTGCAAAAGTTAACATTGAGTAGTATATGTTCCACACTTGTTAGAATTTATGAAAAGTTTGCAGGTCAGTATCTTGCCGAAGTAAAAGTTTTGTAGCTATTATACCCGAGGTATGTAACCTTGAGAAGATTGCACAAAGGAGGCAAAGTATGAAAGGCATGCAAAATATTCTAAGTATAGAATCATGCAAGAGCAGTTAGAAGAAGATCAAAACAGAATTCGTCGTGATTGACACGCCTTCACCTTACAACATCATCTCGGGAAGGCCATGGCTGTATGCAATGAGGGCAGTTCCCTCAACGTTGCATCAACTATTGCCGTTCTCCACGGTACATGAGATTGAAGAAGTCAGAGGAGACCAACTGCAGGCAAAGAATTGCTCCATGGCAGCAATGAAAACTACCTGCAACATTCGGGAACCAGGGAAGGCAGAGATTGAAGACGAGGACATGGAGGTCCTAGATGATGTCGGCAAGGAGCCAGCCAAAAAGAGTGAAGAGACACTGAAGAAAATCCTCGTCTAGGAGGGCGACGAAGAGCGCTTCATTCAGAGAAGAAAAGTTGAATTAGACATTGAAGAACAATGAGGCACATCGGCCATATGCAGAGTTTACATTATCTAAAGAACAAAAAGGTTCAAGAGTACAAGCGACAAAAAAAGGAAAAAACTTCAAAAACTGAGATGATGCTTAACCGAAGTTAAGCCGAGATGATGTTTAACCGAAGTTAAACTGAGGTAAGGTTTAACTGAAGTTAAACTGAGATGATACTTAACCGAAGTTAAACCGAAATGATACTTAACACTTGTTGAAATTCTGAGCGAATTTACAAGTTAAAGAGTGCACAAAGTTAAATGTCGACAAAAGATTCGCCGGAGTCAAACGTCGTTTTGATTAGAACCACTAAAGTGCACGCCAGAAGTGGTGACCAGAATTGTGAAAAGAATAAATGCTTCAAGAAACAGCGATGATAGTTTGCAAAGGCCAAGAGAAAGAGGGTCTAAAGGGGGTGAATTAAATACCAGAAGTTTTAATACATTGGCGAAAGAAGAACACATCAGGTCTGTGACTACAGCACGAAGCCCACTTCCCTAATGTGATCCTAACGTTCACATTAGGGGGCAGGGAGAAGGTGCAGGGGGAAGGAGTGATAATTAAGGAGTAAGGAATGTTAACACTTGTTGAAATTTTTGAGCAAAATTACAAAATGAGTTAACCAAAGATTATGAAGTCTACCACTTGTTGAAATTTGTAGCAATTTACAAGTTTGGTATAGCCGAGATAAACACTGAAAGACGTTTCCGAGATATGGTCAACCGGGATGACCAACTAGCTTGTTAAGAGCTGAGAAGGTTGGCAAGTACAAAAATGAAGACCTTAAAGAACTAGGGACTGAAAGCAAGAACGTCGGACTAATCTGCTTCGACGGACGACAATGGTTCAGCCTCGGCAGTAAGTTGGAGGAGCTTCTCTACCGCTACCTCGGCATCAATTTCAAGAAGGAAGCAAACTACTCGGCATCAGCGGTAGGTTGTGTCTTACCCCCAGAAGACAGTTGGAAAGAACTTCTCGGCAGCTTTCTCAGCCACGAGCTCAGCATCGACCTCCTGAAGAGTTTGATCAAAGCTCTTCTTGGCGATTGGCACCTCGGAGTTTGAAGGCAAAGATTGAAAGCAAGAATCTGGAAAAAGACACAAAAAACAAAAACATGAATGTAATTCGTAATCAAGAATGATGATGAAGCTATCAAGAAATCAAGGCAAAAAGATTGCACAAGTGTGTCAAGCCAAGAACAGTGGTAGAAATCAACAGATGTGTGAACAGTGTGTATTTAAGAAGATGATTTGGAAATAACGGGTAAAACAAGCAATGGTGATTAACAATGAAGCAGAGCTTCTTGGAAAGCAACAAGAAATAAAACCAGGAGGATTAGTGGCTTACCAGAAAGAGGGAAGCCGGAATGAGAATTGCCGAAGTCTGACGACAATGACAGAATGACGTAAAGCTTCACCGGAGGAGAGAAACGAAGACAGTTGCAGAAGCTTGAAAGCTTGGAACAAATGGCGGATTCAAGCAAAAGAGCTAGAAAGCGAAGAAGCTAGAGGATTAAATGAAAAAAGAAAAAAATAGTCAAGAAGACGACGAAGTTCAAGAATAAAGCCAAGTACACAGGCGCTAAGTAAGTATGTGAAGAACAAGAAAGTAATGAACCAGACATGATGCTAGCAACAGAAAGCGAATATGACAAGAACAGTGCCAGGCATTCAAACAATTCAAAACTTGAAGACAGACGAAAATAGAAGGCAACAGATGGCAAGTAAACAGATTCAGAAGAGTTATGAAAGATCAAGCTTAATAGCAAGTAAAGAGTTTATGAACCTACCAAGTGAAATGAACGCCGATATGAAAATCGTCGGAGTCAAATAGATGACTGGAAATCGGGAACTCACCAGAGAGTGTGAGTGGAGCAGTTGCAAAGCTCTTGGAGTTTACGAATTAATGGAACCAGAACCTCGGCTAGGAGGTGCGATTTCAAGCAGCTTGGAAAGCATGAAACTTGATTCTTGACACCAGTGGATAGTAAAGTCCAGGGAACTTTGAAGTCGGCAAGTTTGATCTCGAACAGAGGGGCACAGATGAACGAACAATGTAGGTTCCATCACCTCAGAATGCCGAGGTAATAGAACCTAGGAGGCAATTGTGGGGATATATTTTCTGAATACCAACACGTGGCAAGGTGACACCGACGTGTCAGCCGAGGTGCCACGTGTCCTGGTCATGATGCCGAGGTGATCTCGGCAAGGCCGAGGTTACCTCTGAAGATATCGGAATCCGAGATAAGCGGATAAGGGACAAGAGTCCTAGAATGAAGAGGGAACTCAACTTGGATATGGACAAGAGTCCTAGATTGGGAGAAGACTTCAGTTTGGGTAAAGATAAGACTCTTAGAGAGTTTATCCTAATCCCACTAGGAGTCCCAGATAGCAGTAATCCTAAGTCCATTAGGGCCAGGCTCCTTTTGGGACTAGGATTGTATTGGCTATAAAAGAGAGGCACTCCCATGGGTCTAAGGTATGCTTTTGATACTCAAGCTTGTGAGTTTAGTACTTGATTTATCTTTGAGAGATATACAGACTTGATCGTCGGAGTGCCCCCGGGTGGTCGAAACCACCGCGGGATTCTTATATTTCTGTTGCAGGTCCGTCAGGTGCCATCTATTCTGCCAGTGCTCTCCAGCTGGTTACTAAGCGGGCAGTGTGGTCAGAAAATCACCCACACAATATCATACAAAAATCAAAACCCTTCATATACAAAAAATACATTTACTACCAAGCGAAATTACCATTTGGCATGGTACAATTACCATCGTAATCTGTACCACGACAAAATGTGATATATGTACGACGACAAAAGGTTTCTATAGACCATGACAAAACGTCCTATATGTACTCTGACAAATGGTATATATGTATCACGACAGAAGGTGATCTATGTACCACGACAATCATTATCTGTTGATTGCCAAAAGTTTTTTGTATCAGTAATTATGAACTACACAAAAGCTGAGGACGAAAAAAATATTATATTGGCTCTACACAAAAGTGAAAATTCTTCTCCATACACCAATATGGATTATCCACAAGTCCACGCAACAAAGCCATCTACAAAGAAAAACAAAAACAAAAAACAATTGGTTACAAAATATCAATTCAGTCAGCCATATGGAACATGTTCTAACATGCATTTAAAGTAGAACAATCGAGAAATGTCTTCTTGGAAATAAAAGAAAGTATATATATAAATATATATGTATCATTCAATATTTATTCCAACAAACTGCACAAACAATATAATATGTAATTTCTTCGTCCTATAAATATATAAAGGCAATTATTAGAATATGTAGATGTTATTTTCAAAATGTTGTCGTTTTTTAAACTAAGTGTTGCGAGTTTTTCGACTAAGTGTAAGGCATATTCGGTGGTTGTTATGAATTTTCACTCTCCGAAAGCTCTTTTTTGAGTAAGTTTAGGGCGTATTCGGCTCTAACTCCCAACCTACGGGTCTGAATTACATTCCGTCAGTTCTCACAAGTCCTATTTGTCATGGTGAAGCTATCCGTGTGAGCCACACGGTCGTTCGAGGGCTGTTTAGAATTTTCGCCCTCGAAATGCCATTTTTCGACTAAGTTTAGGGCGTATTGGGTTCTAACTCCCAACCTACGGGTCCGAATTATGTTCTGTCAATTCTCACAAGTTTTATTTGTCATGGCGAAGCTATCCGTGTGACCTGCACGGTCATTCGAGGGCTGTTTTGAATTTTCGCCCCCCGAAACGCCCTTGTTCGACTAAGTTTAGGGCGTATTCGGCTTTAACTCCCAACCTACGGGTCCAGATTACATTATGTCAGTTGTCACAAGTCCTATTTGTCAGTCCAAACAGAGTTTTATAAGCTAGAAAGTGTCATTTCATCAACTATAAGCACTATAAATGCAAAAAGACTCAAACCTTGACGGCCAAAGTAATTTGTCCACAAATTTTTTTAGTAATTTCCAAATAATGTTTGACAATCAAGAATAGAGTCACAAATTCATATAATTAATTTGATATAAACATTCAAGTATTAAGAAAAATTAAGAAAATGAGGACATGTTTACCATGAGTACAAACCAGGCAATTGAGAATCTGTAGGCATCCATTCCCATGTCCTTCATAAGTTTAATATCCTCCTGTATCTAAACAATTACAGAAGTTCCTAAAATATATCTCTGAGCAACAAAAAGAAAAATTATAAAACAATGGCTGCTTTGCCTAGGGCAACTTGGTCACAATTTCATTTCTTAGCAAAACGGTGACTAGGTGCAAGAGACCCTTGCTAAAATGGGGTGTAAGAAAAGAAAAATAGACTGCAAAATAGATTGTTACCATAACTTGAACCCATGCCGCCACCAGGATGCCTTTACCTTAGGGCCAAATTGTCCTTTATATTTATTTAGTGTTGATTAGGAAGAAAAAAAAGGTTTGGCCATTTGGCTAATTTAGCCGACAAAAGGGGGAAAATAAAAATTCACTCAACTTTATAGCTCACAAAAAAAAAAAAAAAGAAGCAACTTTTTAACATTTGTCAAATGCATTCGCTACAAGAAAAAGCAGAATTGGCGACTAAAAATAGAATTTTCGTTGCTAAAAGTAGCAGAATTGGCGACTAAAAAGCGACTAAAACAGTTTAGTAGCCAAATGTGTAGTTATCAGCAACTAAGAATCAGTTTAGTCGCCGATTATATGGGTTTTAGCGACTAAAAAAATTTTAGTAGCCAAAAGTGAAGGTTTTTGGCAACTAAAAAAATTTAGTAGCCAAAAGTATAGGTTTTGGCGACTAAAAAATAGTTTGGTCATCGATTATACGTGTTTTACCGACAAAAATAAATTTTGTAGACAAAAGTGAGGCTTTTTGGCTACTAAAAAAAATTTAGTAGCTAAAAGTGTACAATTGGGGACTAAAAATAAGTTTAGTCGCCAAAAGTGGTTATTTTTAGGCGGGAATTAATTTTTTTAGCGACTAAAAAATAATTAGTAGCCAAAACTATAGAATTGGCGACTAAAAAACAGATTTAGTCGCCAAAAGTGCTCTCATTTTTTTTTAGTAAATAATTTATTTTTTATATAAATTATATTGAATAAAAATAATTATGTTTATATATATAGTTTTATATTAATACGGGTCAATATAGTATATAAATAATATATGTTGCATATATATTCGTGTGGTGTTGTAGAGGCATAGTGAAGAGAGTGTGTTGATAAAGGTTTAGAATGTGGGAGGTTTAGTAATTTTTTTTTTTTTCACAGAACAACCTTTGGTGACTAAAATTATTGGTCACCAAAAGTATTTCTTTTGGCGACTAAACGGTTTAGTAGGCAATTCATTGACTATTGGCGACTAAAAGATTAGTCGCTAAATGTATAATTTTAAAAAGTGTAATTGACTATTGGCGACCAAAACTTTGGTTGCTAAAGACCTATTTTTTGCCGACTAAAACATTTTTAGTCGCCAATACCTTCCCTGACCGTGTTTTCGCGACAAAACCGGCGACTAAAAAATTTAGTCGGGGAAACTAAAAAGTCGACTTTTGGCGACTAAAAATTTAGTCGCCAAAGGTGTTTTTTCTTGTAGTGATTAGCATATGTTTTGGGAAGTTGGTAAAAAGCTGACTTTTGGCTTTTTACCAAGCTTTTTAGCTTTTTAGAAAATAATTTGGGAAGTTGGTAAAAAGCTGACTTTTGGCTTTTTAGTTTAATATTTGTTTATGGTGTCAAATCAAATTAAAATGACCAAAATACCCTTATCCAACATAAGAAATTTATTTTTTTTTATTTTTTTGTCATAGGCTCCAATTTGTAATTTCACACTTGCATTTTTATAACTTTCCAAACTAATTTTGTTGCGTTTTTGCCACTTGCGTTTTTGGACCAAAGATAAAAAAACGTGGCTTTTTATTTTGGTTCTCAAAACGGCACTTAATATCTACTTTCTCTATAAAATATATATATATATATATATATATATTGTATTTACCAAGCCACAGTGGCAACCCCAGGGCAAGTCCTTACACATAATCCACTGCTTGAACAAGAAAGGTAAACTTATAGAAAATGTTTAAATCTTGAGCGTGGTCTGCAAATAGTCCACAAACATCACTCAACAGCCACAAAGTTTGCTTAATAATCATCACAAAGAGTCAAAGAGTTTGCTACCACGTAATCTCTACACTATGTAATTTCTACACTCAAGTGCATATTTGAATCACTAAAGCTTTGATATTTAATAGTTTGCTACTCAACTCGCTATTAACAACAAGACTTTGAACTCGTATATAGAACAGCCCAGATCTTATTCATTTTTTACCCAAATTACAGTTTCTATTCATTCCCTATGAATTCCACAAACCAAACGGATCAAAACAAAATATAAAATACTTTCACTACTAGCTTGGATGTATTTGCTTTGTTGTTACAAGCAATGGTCAATGCATCTGTTTTATAACCAAGCCACCAAGTTGGAGATCATTAGTTATGAGATTATTACCTTTCACCTGAATACTCTATTTTATAACCACAAATAGATCATAAGAGTCTTTTATTTAAATAATGCAGGTCTCTTTTTATTTCACAACTACAAGAGTCTTGCTATCCTCAAGTTATGAATATAGTTTTAACTTAATGTAGCAGAAATCTCAAAGCCACCACATCAGCAAATAATGTGCATACCAAAAATCCACACATTATAGAAGCCATCAGAGAAGTCAGTTTTGTGACCACAACGACTTATTATCTCTAACACTCATTTTGCAACATGTATAATTAAATCACAATTAAAATTAACATGATCTATATAAACTCCACTTCAAATTAGCAAGGTTAAATTACAACTAATCAATATCAGTACATAAAAATACACTAATCATGTGGTGCTGAGAAATGAATTTCAAATAGTTAGCAGCATAGTTACTGCTAAACTTCCCATTACATAGATAAACAAACTTACACCATACACCACACACCAAAATTAGATATAACAATTAGACTCCAAAATGAATTATGGCTAGGTTTGAGGCACATAAAAGCAGAGTAAGGATAGCTATGGGAGAGGAATTGATTTTATAATTCAGAATGGAGATAGGTTGCAGTTAACCCCATTGCATCCCATCCCATCCCATCCCAATTATGTATTTCACGAGAGGCCTCTCTAGCATAGATCGGTTATTGAAAGAATGGTAAGGCTTTCATGCCTCTATAAAATATCTACTTTCATTATTTTTATAATTGAAAAACTAACAAATGACATTTACATATTATAAAATCAAATCAACACAATCGATGGTATTACATAATATGTGAAATAATTGAGGATCATTCCCTATGCATTGTAAAATTACATTTGAAATAGGGTACTAAAAGAAATTTCAAAAACTTAAGGGATCATCCCATCTACATTGTAAAAATGCTCTTGAAATAGAGGGCCAATAAAAAAACTTTTTAAAGATGTAAGGGGACCATTTCATATACAATATCAATATAATCTTAGAATTATTGGGTAATAATAAAATTTTGAAGAACTCCATGATATTCAAGCTGAAGTCTTTGAGCAAGGATATCTGCATGCCTACTTATCAATGTGGTAACCAAAATTTGGAGTCTTCACTTCCATGAAATCAACCCTCATTTTGCATACAATAAAAAATGTTGGGTGTACAACATTAGAGCAAAGTTTAAACCCCCATTGAAACAAAGTTTAAACACTCATTTCAAACAAAAGATTTTCACAAAAGAGATAGCAATACCATATATGTCTTTTCCTTTCCTCTATGATAATTTGGGCACATAACCTACCATATTAAAGCTTTGAAGTCTGATGCATCTTTTCAAAGTAAAACAAATATAACTGATGTTACTACTGATCAACAAATCTGTCCAAAACTTTTAACTCTTGCAACCTCCACCTATGTAAGCATTTAATCACAAGTAACAAAATATTTCACCACCTACAAAGCACATGCTTTTCTATTCTATGTTGCAGAAATCCTAACCAGACAAAGAGCTCTCTTTGTCTGGACATTGGCGACATCGAGGAAATAGAAATTTCTGAAACAGTTCAGTACAGGGTACCCACATTACTACCACCTAGTATATCATGACGATGATTAGCTCAACATCACTTCGAACAATATGTAATCATACAATGATAAACAGCGTGAACAATTTAACTTAAGCATATAGTTAACTGAACACACTAAGATAAAGGACTTTCAAAAAGAGATGTTATACGATATCTGAGTGGCACTTACTGCTGCTTCCACGTTTGCTGGAGATTCATCATTTGGACTGGAAAGCATTGAAATAATACTCAAAACTATACTTTCAACCTGTCATAACATCATTTCAAAAGTAATTAAACCTGTAATGCAGACATAAAATAAAAGGACAGACAAAACCTCTGTGTGTGTGTGTGTGTGTGTGTGTGTGTGTGTGTGTTGGACAATCCAACATCATTAGCTGTCTGTTGAATGGTTCAAGTGAGCCCATGGATGAAGCAGCAGATTCCATTCATCCAAGGTTGTGAACAAATCTTCCACAACTTTAAAAACAAACTTAGCAACCTAAACCTAAATTTGCTGCTACAAGAGGAAACTAGTTCATACTAACCATTTGGTTCTATATAAACACACACACACACACACACACACACACACACACATTATACATACATACATACATACATATATACATGTGACAAACAACCATTGACAATTATTTTCTATCTAATCCCATTGCTATGTTAATCTTAGTAGAAAGGCCAGACAAACCAATATGCTTTTTCCCTATCATCAAACAATAAATTCCTTATCCAAATAATGGAACTATGCATTTCCACCAAGGAAGAAAAGAAAAGCAGAAGAAAATTGCATGATAAAATAGAATTAGAAAGTTGTGACAAAAATTACAAAATAAAAAAAGAAACCCTACGATGTAGAACACAACACATGAAAAAAAACCATAGATCAAATGCAAAAAAGCATTCACAAAAAATAAAAATATAGAGACATAGAAGAAGAAGGAATTAACTAGAAAGGGAAACAACAAACAACCTATGAAATTGATTTGCTCCAATTAAATCGCATTACTTTTTATAGCTCTCAACTCTACCTGCATTCCAGAACCTAGGATTTTAATATGAATAAATTAAGAAAAAATAGTAGCCAATGGAATAAAAAAAAAATGAATCAAAAAATGATATGTATGACAGAGAAACAAGATTAGCCCAAAATAGAGAAACTTTAACAACTTCAATCTTTGCATACCATGCTAGATGAGCTTTATCTCTTTTTGAGCCAAAGATAACCCAGATGAAGAAAAAGTTTCATTTGGGTTTTCCAAGCTATGAGTCCCTTAGGCTGAGGCTTCCAAATAGTGCCTCTTTTATATGAGAGAGAGAGAGAGAGAGAGAGAGAGAGAGAGAGGTGCAAATTGTGAGGTAGTTCACACACTGAAAAAATTGCAGAAGAAAATTTTGGAAATCCAAAAAGGATATGAAATCAAAATGACATACAAAATCAAAATCAAAATCACATTCACACACACAATCAATGGATTAGGGCTTTGAAAATGCATACATAATCAATGGATTAGGGCTTTGAAACTAATGAGCAGCCATACATGCAAATACATACACAATGAGCCAGATTCGGGAGCGAGTGAAGGAGAATGAGAGAGACAAAGACAGAGAAAGACAGAGAGAGAGAGAGAGAGAGAGAGAGGAGAAAGAGAAAGAACCTGTTCGTATTGCGGCGGCAGTAGTGGCGGTGGTGGCGATGTCCGACGAACGTAAGGAACGGTAGTGAGGGACTTCGGTGAAGTAAGAAGATGTGAGGTTCTCTGTGTAAAAGGGAGACAGAGGAAAGTGACGTAAATCTCGGCGCAAATCATAAAAATATTTTTCCTCCAAAATTTTATAAATATTTTAGCGACTAAAACGTTTTTTAGTCAGCATAAGTTAGCTATTTGGTGAGTAATTGTTCTTTTGTCAGAAAAAATTGAGTATATGGCGACCAAAATCATTTTTGGTCACTAAAAATAAATTTTTTGCGACCAAATTTTTGGTCGCCAAAGATAAAAAGGAAAGTTTTTGTTTTTCATTCAGCTACCAAAAAATTTTAGTAGCCAAAACTAACTATACAGCGACCAAAACATTTTTTAGTTGCCAATTGTGGCAATTTTAGTGACTAAATTTTTTTTTTAGTCGCCAATAGTCAATATACCCCGACAAAAAAAAAAATAGTAACTAAATATTGTACTTTTGCCGACTAATATAGTTTTTAGTCGCCAATTCTACTATTTTTGGCGACTAAAGATTTTTTTAGTTGCCAAATTTAGTCGCCAAAACTGCAATTTATTGTAGTGCATGATGAATGCAATGTTAAGTATGGATAGCCAACAAAGCTATCTTATTACGAGACATATATGCATATATATGAGATACGGAGTATGATATATGAAAATATTTCTCTTAAACTCTCCCTCAAACTCACTGTCACTAGAGAACAGTATTGTGATTTGTGAGGGCAATATTCATACTAGAAGCATATGATTCACCCGATTTTATGAAAAACATTAAAATCTAATTTAATGAAAAATAATGACAAATTCAAAAACACTCATAATTATCATATATTGTTTACCTTTTTCCATTAAAAAAATATTTTTTTTGGTGTTTATTTTCACCAAACTAATTTACAATATTTCAAATTTTGAAAACGAAATCAAACAGATGATCACATTAAAACACACAACATCTAGATTAATTGCCTGTATTAGGAACATGAAAACCATGATGGCCTTCAACATAACAAATTAAGATGAACTTTTTAATGACAAGGTTACAAAGAAGTTTGATGATCAGTAGGGAAATCTGCAACCATGTTAGGTGTAGATGCGTGCAAGGAAAGTTAGTATATTCATACAAATACAAATAAAATACTATAGAGTAACCCCCCGGGGGGGGGGGGGGTGGTGGGGTTTAAAAACAAGCATGATTGTGATGTGTACAAACACTGCCAATAACTAATGATCACAACTCAGAAATGGAAAAGATGGCCTTTAATGGTGAGAGTTTTTTTTTGAAATGCAGAAAAACCAAAACATGTGTACAGTTGTAGAGCACGACATATATAATGCATGGTTGTTGAAACAAATGATGGTCCTTCATGGCTTTTCTTAATTTTCTCCCCCCAACAATGGCAAAAAAACTGACCTACAAGTTACAGGATAAGGGGCCATTTAGGTGATGACGGTGTTCGCGCTGGGTAGTGTAGATCTTGATAAATATTGGATATTTATTAACCTCTCAACTCTAGACTTAACTTATGACAATTCTATATATATATATATATATATATATAATTGAGGTGAGTGGCTATCTCTATGGACTTGCTTGATGTGACATTTAACAATCTAAAAAGTTGATAAATCCTTTTTTTTTGTTTCTCAATAGCAAATTTTTTTTCTTAGGTATTTCTACATCATAAACCATAAACACAAGTTGTACTAAATACTGTGACACGTTTCTAAAATAAATAAATAAAAAATACAAATAACTCTATAAACTATAACAAACAGTTCCTATATTTCATGTTTAACCTTTTTCTTTTTGTTATAGTAGAATTGCAACTATTGTGAATTGCAACGATTGTGAAAGGGAGAAACCATGTAACTCTTATGTGTGTGATTCATAATTACAAAAAGTCTAGAAACTCATAAAACAAACCAAAAAATGACTTAGAAATTGTAATTAAATATCTACATTTCCAACTGTTATTGTGGAGTCACACTCTGAATAAATCTCAATTTTTGATTACAAATTGCGACACTTTTTTTTGGTCTATTTTTCTAGGTTCCTATAATTGCAGTTTATAATTATTGTGCATTTAAATTTAACAACAATGATAGAGACCACTAATTTTGGAGTTCTAAAAAGATCACTAATGACATGACACTCAATAAAAAAAAAAAAAAATACAACACCAAGACCAAAATATCAAATCATTCATGGTAGGACCTACTGCCACATCATTAGTGGGAGCACTAATTAATGCTCCCACTCATTTTCCTAAATTTAATTATATTTTGTATTTCATCAATCCTGATTCAGTATTACAATTCCTAACATATTGGTGAGTGAAAACACTAGCAAAGGGAAAGAGTAGAAGAACAGTGAAGTTATGATAATGGACAACCACCCTAATGGTTCATTATTATGATCATGCCCTACAAAAACACACCAAACTCTCTCCGGGCTCTCTCTCCTAACCATATACACTTTCTTGGCAGAATTTCATTTTCTTGTCGACTTTGCGGGAAAATGTGAAGATCATTTGCGGGGGCTCCAAGCTTTTCCTACTAAAGATATATAGAGAGAGAGAGAGAGGACATAGATTTCAGGATATGATTGTGACAACTGACCTGGAAAATTCCCCCACTACTAGTATGGTTCCCTGGATGCAACATGTTGGACTCAGAGAGCTGTCAACGTATACCCTTTGAAGCTACAATTTTACTTCTACACCCTAGCTACAAAATAATGTTCGGATCTTGGATTTGTCAATGAAAAAAAAAAATTTGTAAGCAAAATTGAGTTGTGACTAGTTTAATGTTTTCACTCAGATAGTTAAAGAAAAATGCTTGAGATTCCTTTTTTTTTGGGACCTCACAATCTCTTTTGAATCTTAACCATTAACATATGTGTGAGATCCACTCATATATGTGTGGAGTCCACACCATTAGTGGTTGAGATCCAAAAGAAATTGTAGAGGATCTCAAAAAAAGAAAGTCTCAATCATTGTTGGACAATTAAGTTGGATGCAACATCTACCAAAAGTTACAATTTTGAATTTGAAATCAATTAGGCTTTTTGTTAGATATATGTTGATCTAACTGCTCCAGTGACTAATTTGCCACCAATTTTACATAATAAATGAAATTAGTTATGCATATGGATTTTTTAGGGGTAATTAAACAAAAAATGGATTTTTTTTTTTATTTTTATCACTATATGGCTTCATTTTCTTTCATTTTTCTAACACCAAAAATAAAGTGAGAAAAATTATAATCTTTTGCCTGAACATTGGATATTAAAAGATATCACTTGTGTTAGGTTTTTATTCTTAGCAATCCCGTTTGATAAAATTCCTTTAAATTGTATTTGTTTTCGCACTTTTTATTTCAGTGAGGATATGAGTGTTTAGATGCGAATCCAACCCGAATTGTGCCTTGCAAAAAAGTTTGTGATATTAATGCTTTCAAGATTGCCACTTCGCTGATTATGACGGGGATCGAGTTGCCCGGTTAGCTCGCGGGGGTCCAAGGGGCAGTGCCCCTTGGCGGGTCCGGGGCAGCGCCCATGCGGGGTCGAGGGGCAGCGCCCCGAAGCAAAATGCAAAATTGCATTCAAAGTTGTCTGTCCGCCCTTGTTCGCTCGAGCGAAGGAGTCCTTACTCAAGCGAAGACTGCGTCTGGCAAAAAATCGGAAAGAGATGAATGTGCGCTCGAGCGAAGCTTGCGTGGCTCGAGCGAAGCCACTTATGGAAACCACGCGTTTTTGGTTCTTCGCTCGAGCGAGAGAATCTTCGCTCGAGCGAGCATCGCGATTCAGATTTCTATAAGTACGTATTTCTATCAGATTTTAGGATTACTTCTCTAGATTTTTTTCTTGGGTTCTAGGGTTTATATCTGGGGATATTTTGTTAGTTTTCTTTGATGTTTTGATTGAGTATTCAACTCATGGTTTAAAGAGTATACATCAAAGGATTATTTGTTTGTTTTACACAAAAGAGAGAGTTGTTCTTCGGTGGATTCTGAAGAATTCGAGCCTAAAACTTTGGTGGATTCCGGAGTGGCTCATCGTCAAAACAATTTCGAGGTGAAGACGGGGTTGGAAGAGGCACATAGAGGTTGGTTCAATTCGAGCGTGGATTCGTTAGGTAATTGAGAGTATACCTGCGTAATTCCTTTATATCTTCTTAGTGGATTGTTTTGTGGCTATTGCCCGTGATTTTTTTTATCACAATTGGAGGTGTCCAATTGTGATTTTTCTACGTAAAATCGTTGTGTCGATTTGTCTTAATTGTTTGATTGAGATTGTTATATACTGCTTAAAATTGATACATAATCACAAATCAACATCTAGGGGATTTCTAGATTTTTCAACTTGGATATTAAAATTTGAATTTAAACCAATACATTAGTGATATATCAAATGATATCAAAATTCAGTAAGCAAATTTAATCACAATTGCATTATTGATGTCCAAATATGAAATTAGAAGAATTTTCTAATTTTTTTTTTTTATCTTATATAGTTGTGTCTTGTTTGGTTTAGTTTTTTTAATTTGTTTTTGACTTTGAGTTTTTCTCTTTAATGAACTTTTTTCATACTTTAGTCAAATTTTTAACTTTTTATAGGCACCAAAAAAGTAAAACAATTGTGAAAAAATTCCCAAAAAAAAAGTTTATTAAAAACAATAAAAAAGGATTGGTTATTTTATTTTTTATTCTTTATTCTTTAGTGAGGTTTTTTTTTCAATTTTTTTAACAAATATATTTTACTTTTTTGGAATATTTAAATTAAACGTGTTTAAAAAATAAAAAAATAATTAAAATGTGAAAAAAATTATTAAAGACAAAAAAAAAAAAAAATACTAAAACCAAACACAAAAATAAATTTTGAGTTATAAACCTTAGGGCTGAGCAAGAAATCCGTAAAATCCGTAATCCGATCCAGTCCAGTCCAATCCGATAGGTTTGGATTCGTTTTTTGAATCCGTGGTTCGGTTCCGGATTGAAGAATTAAAAATCCGTAGTCCACGGATTGGTTCCGGATTGAATCTCACGGTTCCGGATTGGAACCGATCCGGACCGTATACAAATAGTCTATATTTTTATTATACATCCTCCCCCATAGTATCTTCTCTTATTCTATATAAAATTTAAACTCAAACCTAAACCTCGTATAATATCTTCTTTTATTACTTTTGTTTTTTAGTTTTTAGTTTTAATTTGTAATGGTCTAAATATTTATGGTGAAACCAGTTTTTTTATGATTGTTTAAATTCTAGAACATTATGTCGCTATTATAGAAAAATATGTTGCTATTGTAGAACTAATGTAGCGCTATGTTTATATTTTTATAAAATTAAAGTGTTATATATATATATATATATTTGTTATTTAATTATGTGAATCCGTGGTCCTAAACCGATCCAATCCGTGTTGAAATGGATTGGTTCGAATTGGTTCCAAGATTTAAACGGATCGAATTGGTTCCGATTTTTCAGAAACCGTAGATAACGAATTGGTCCTGATTTTATCCTAATCCGTTCCAATCCGGACCATACTCACCCCTAATAAACCTATTCACCCACCATCACTTTGCATATAAAGAAGAACCTTGCATATAGGACACCTGTCCACTTCGTTTGCTTTTTCCTTTTCCAGTGCACACACTAGCCCACTAGCAACCTAAAAACAAAACTAAAAATAAAAAACATTCTAGGCAAAAAAATTTACAAAAATGTTAGAGGTCTAAAAAATTCTATTAAAAGTTTTACTAAAAATATGAGTCTCATACCCATGTGAGACATTTGGTAAAAATTTTAGTAAAATATTTGGAGTTTCTAGCATTACACAAAAACTTATCTTAAAACAAAAGGAGTGACAAGCTAACATTCATAGGGTGATTATTTGTTATCAGAAAAGAAAGCAAAGTGATATTGTTATAACAAAAACAGCAAAATGACGGCATTGTTTGGGAAGAAGTTTTGTAAATTTTTTTTTTTGACTATTTTAATCACAAAAAATAAAATAGGTTATTTTAGTCATAATTAATAAAATATTACATCTAATCCATAATTATTATGCTCTTCTCTCATAAAAAAAGTTAAAAAAGTCAAAAAACCACAAAATCTTTTCCAAACTAAATTTTTTAACCCAGACTAAAATAGTTAAAGAAGTCAAAAAATCAAAAGTCAACACATTTCCCAAACCAACCCTAAAGAGCAATGGACCAAAGTGAACAGTGTTGTGAGTAATAATTTTTCAATAACAATACAAATTCAAAAAAAAGTATTCAAAAATTTACTCAAAAAAAGAAATAAATGATATGACCTACATTCCATTAATTTTAAATTTATACCATATACTCATTTTCGAAACAAGATTTAGAGTATATTTTTATGATTTATAGTAGTTTTTTTTTTTTTTAATAATTCGTCCTTAGAGGCAGCTCTATCACTGATTAACACCACCTATTGCAACCCGAGTCAAGATTCCCTCATTGAGTTTTTTACTTGATTTTTTACATTCTAAGTTATTGGGTCCATTTTTAGGCCTAATTTTAATGATCCGAATCGTTCATATTTTAAGATTTGTTAAGTATGTCATATTTGGAAAAAATCAAGTTGATCGAATATAAAAAAATATGTGTTCGGATAATCAAACTAAAAACCATTTTTTAAAAAAATTTAATAAACAATTTTCTGGACATTTCTGATATCCGATCAACTTGATTTTTTACAAGTATAATATACTCAATAAATTTTAAAATATAAACGGTTTAAATTATTGAAATTGAATTTAAAAGTGAACCTAATAAACTAATAAGTAAAAAGTCAAATAAAAAATTCAAGAAGGGAATGCTGATTCATTGCAACCCATGTATTGAGTGAAAGACACATATTTAACATAAATAATGAAACAAGTTCCCTGGTTGAAAAAACACTACTTGAGATGAATGGTGTAAAAGTAGAGAGAGAATGTAAATGAGACGAGGGCCTACCTAATTAGAGTTAAACCTAGCCCCTAGCAAATCCACTATTAGATGTTCCACTCTGTAACTTTTTCGGATTTGAAATTATTTTTTTAGTAAATACAATCTAACCAATTGGAATTAGTAAATGAAGTCAAGGGTAAGTCTAGCAACATATAATTTGATAATGACATGTCTTTTAAGCTCACCTTCCCCATGAAGGTTTTTATTTTATTTTTATATTTTTATATTATTATTTTTTATTTTTTATATTCGAAAACTATAGTATGAGAAGAGAGAGGCTTATTTGTGATAAAATTTAAACAGTCGAATTATATTAACGGTCTCTATAATTTAAAATTTGTATTATTTTAATTTTTAATTTTTTAATTGTGATATATTAGACCTTAAATTTTGAATCTCATTTCAAATAAGGACAATTGAAGACATTATTACTCCATTTGAAAGGTAAAGTCGTTATATTACTTATTTTGTGTTAACTAATTACCTGTTATTTGAAATATAATGACTTTTTTTTTAATGAATAATGTTGAGACCTTTTTAGTTATAAAGTTCTGTTTGATTTGGTTTTCAGAATCTAATTTTAAAATTTTTTTTCTAAGAAATTAAAAATTAAATTGATGAAAAAAAATTAAAAACACATCATTTTTATATAATTTTATCTTTTAGGATGGTAGAAATAATTTTTTTGATATTTGTTTTCGTTAAATTAAATTTTATTTTTCAAAAGTCAAAAATAGTAACAATTTTGATGTCATTATCAAACTAATTCATCTAAAAATATCTGCTAACAACAAATATAACCATCTAATACATAATAATCATAAAAAAAATCAATAAAAACAATCACCCATTACATGATCATCATCCAAACACATACTAAAAATTAATTTGGTAAAAAAATAAAAATATAAAAGTACAAAAAAAAATCATTTTTATATGAATTTATCTCTAGTGAAGAAATAATTTATAAAAATTTAAAAATAATTTATTGACATTTATTTTATCAAATTGACAATTTTGCCTTTAAAATGAAGTAATAATGTCTTCAATTATTATTATTTGGAATGAGATTCAAAATTTAGAATCAAATGTATTACAATTGAAAAGTTAAGAACTAAGCCTCGGTTTGGTTTTCCTCTTGGGCTAAAAAATCACAAAAGGACAAAAAAAAGTCAAAAATCAAAAAAGGACAAAAAAAATTTACCATTCCAAAACCAAAAAGCCAAACAAAAAAATCAAACAAACAAAAAAATCTCAAGCTAAAAAAATCAAAAAATTAACTAAAAAATTATTACCAAACGACTCATAAAGTGATATAAATCTCAAACTATAAAGACTATTAGTATAATTCGTCAATTTAAATTCTTAACCTCCTAATAAACCGTGATAGTTATGAATAATGTGTACATTTATGAAGAGTCAATAATTGGACTTGAAATCTAAGGCATATCTCTCTCCCAGTCTATGAAGCACGGATACTTTAAAAAGGGTAACGTATCCGTATTGGATACTTATCGGATACCGATACTCCTCGGATACTCGCGGATACGTATCGGATACTTCTTAAAAGTATCGGATACTTCTTAATTAATTTTTTATTAATTTTGAAGTATCGGATACTTAATTTTTAAGTATCGGATACTCGAAGTTACATATTACTTATAATATTTTGTTTAGTTCTTTCATAAGAGGTATATAGTGAGAACTAAAGTAATAGAATTTGTCAAATTGATGTATTCTTGTTGTCTCTCTCACTTCTCTCTCGCTTTCTCACTCTCTCACGTTTCTTCTCTCTGCTCTCATTCTTTTTTTGGTGTTGGCATGTAAGGATGATGTTTAATTTGCATTTGCATTTGCTTTTACTTTTAGTTTTGGATGTTTTATGAATGTTTGAGCACTTTTAGGTTAATAGGAATCCCTCTCTTTATTTATTAATTTACTTTAAGTTTTATTTTCATGCATATTACATTATTAAAATTATAAAAAAAAAAAATTATGAATGTATCCCCGCTGTACCCGTATCATACTTTTTAAAATTTTGACATATCGCCATATCCACATTCCCATATCACCATATTCGTATCCGTGCTTCCTAGGCTATCATTGATGACTTAAAAAAGTATATTTGCTGAAATTTTTATTTAAGAATGGTTTTTTAACTTTGGCTTTAGCTAAGGTCTTGTGATATTCACTGATGAAGGGGAACAACTTGAAACTATTAATCTTGAAGACTCTCAGTTTTGTAGGAATCTTTCTTCTTTATCAAGTTGTCTTTTGCTTTAAGTTTTATTTTTATGCATACTGCATTACTAAAAATTATTAAAATAATATTTTTTACGAACGTATCCCCGCCGTACCCGTATCCTAGTTTTTCAAATTTTGTCGTATCGCCGTATCGTATATCGTATCCGTATCCGTGCTTCCTAGCTCCTAGTAGTGTTTTGAAAAGTTGATAAAAAGTTTAATTTTTTAATTTTTTGACTTTTTTGATAATTTTTGTATTTTTTTGTGATTTCTTAAAAAAAATTTGATAAAAAACCAAAAAATTAACTTTTTAGCAAGTTCCAAAAGGTCACCAAAACAGAGTAATTGGCTTTTTCATTGAAGATTAGGAAAACCTAATAAAAACAAACCCACCTAAAAGCAAGAGAAAAAGAGTCCAAATGAATAGTAAAAAAGAAAAGGTAAATTGAAAATCAAATTAGGCTGTATTTTGATGAAAAATTTGAAGGGAGATCAGTGAAGGAAAAAAAAAATTACAAATCAAGTGTTGTTTTTAAAAATAATTATCTGTATATGAAAAAATTTATGATTTTAAAAATTAAAATTTATAAATTTTATCTCACTCTAAAAAAAATTCAACCTCTACACTGAGTTGTTATTTTCCTATGAAAAAGTGAACACAATTAAACTTTATTTCATTCTTTTTTTTTTCCCTTTCTTTGAACAAAAATTATACATTTAAATTGGCTTTGGATTTAGAATTTGAGCAAAACTCTAGTTACATCTTCATATTTTTGTAATTATTTTAAAAATATTTAATTGATTTGTAATTTTCTTTATGAAAAACTAATTGAACCATCTGACAAGTTAGGCAGTATGATTATTTTCTTTAACTTTCTTGGACAAGACTGTGACCTAAACCTTTCAAATATAATAATATGTTGTTTTAACTCTTCTATGAAAAATAGTATATCATTTTCAAAGAATCTTTCCGATAATTAAGTCAGAGACTAATATGCACACCACCAATAATGGGAGTCTCAATTAAGCTATACAGAAAGCTGCAACACACAAATCTTTTCTTAATCCCTAGAAACTGGATTTTACTAACCACCTCTCATCTTATGATTAATCTATTTTTCAAGGGCATCTTTTTTTCTTACCTGAACTCCACTACATCACCTTTTCCTATTCACAATAATTTTTTTATTTTTTATATAAAAAAAGTTTTGATTAGATGTGTTAAACCCTACATATTCATTGAGTCTAGTCAGAATCTCACCACCATTGCCACCCTGGGATTCTTTTGATGTCTCACTATTAATTTTTTAAGTTTATTCCAAATTGAATGGTACCAACCTTTTGATTGTTTGATCTATTCTGTGTACAGTAAAAAAAAAAAGACAACAGAAGCTTCTGCTTTCTTGTTTAGCTATGGAAAATTACAGAAAGGCCAATATATATATATATATATATTATTTCGTAACAAAGGTATCCGAGCCTTCGTCGAAACTCATTAAGTTTTTAAAAATCTTAGGCTATATATTTAAATGAAGTCTTGTTTTATTAAACTTTTAAAAAATTAAAATCTTCAATAATAAATTTTTTATTGAAATTTTCTTAATAGTATTTAGATGATAGTTTTATCTCAACTTGTTCCTAATCTCTATTTCAAAAGAAATTTTTCTATATTAATGAAATATCACATGTCACTGCTTTTCACTAATGACACATTAAGATGGTGTTTGGGAAGTGAGTTTTTATGTAGATTTTAGTAGATGTAGGTTTTTATGAGATAAAATTTTTTTGGTGTTTGGGAAGATAGTTGGGTTTTTATGTGGTTGGATGTGATGTTTGTGAGAGAAAAAGTGAAATGATTATGGGGTTGGATGTGATATTTTGTTTGGATGTGTTTTTTTTGGTTTTGCAAAACTTTTGTCTTTTAGTGGAAAAAATGAGAAAAAAATTTGGGAACTTGCTTCCCAAACACCACCTAAGTAATTATCAAACAGAATACAAGCACTATCGGGGAGCCCCATGGGAAGGGATTATCCATTTACAGACACTTTTATCCATTTAAAAACGCTCAATTTATTACTCGAAAAATGGAATTAAGGAGCCCAAGATTTACCAGAAATTATGGTTGACCACAGCTAAAGCTAAAAACCAAGTGACCAATCATTTCAGATTTTGGACTTTTGAGAGAGTTGGGGAGGCCCACTCACCCAGCTGGTTACAACATTAAGTTAGAAACAAACCTACCAAACCACAACAAAATATGAAAAATCATTTAGAGAAGATTAGGATAAAATCATGAAATTGATTGGTTAACAGTGTATGAATGACATGATCAAAATACAAAAAAAAAATCTAAGAGAAGATTATGATAAATCTTGTTGAATTGATTGTCCGATTTTCAATTATGCAGTAGTACGATTTGGAAAGGGTTGGAAAATGAAAGCTTCCGGAAATTATATCTTACAAGTGGTGCTAATATAGGACTTTTGCACCATAATACGGAGCTGGGTTTAGGATTTTACATTGGATACTTATAACAAATCCACCCCCTCCCCCAAAAAAGAAAAGAAAATAGGAAGATCAAAAATAAAATAATAAAAGGTAAGAGGAAAAAAAATGTACTATTGATTAGACCTAAAGATGGATTGGCAGTCCATGAAAGCAACCAATTGAGAATGAAAATCTCTTTCTTTTCTATAATATACAGCAGCCTCTCTCTCTCTCTCTCTCCCCTCATGGGCTTGAATTGATGATGGATGATTGGTGATCACAGTTCAAGTTTCATGTGGGATGTCTGACTTGAGCCTGTGTTGGACAAATTTATGTATCAAAAACCATAACATAGCAAATCAAGAGAAAATATTAAACAAGTGAAAATTTAAAAAAAAAAAAAAAACTAATTGTAGATTAGTGGAGTCTGAGTATGAATTAATTCTTACTCGCACTCCACTAATTGCACTGTGTCCAGACACAGTTTTTACTTTTGTTGGGTTTGATTGATTTGCATTTATTTTATTTTATTTTATTTTATTTTTAATTTTATATTCTCCCAAAAAGTAACCTACTTCTAGGTACAGATAATCCTGGACATCTTGAAAATATATATGTTGTTTTTATTTCTTACCAGGAAAGCTTTGTGAATGAAATCCTGTGTTGCAGTTTGCGTTCTGACCAAACCCCATCTGAACAAAGCTTTGCAGATCATCTTCACATAATGTTGGAAACTGGACAATTCAAGTCAAGAACCAGAATTAGATGATAAATTATTGTTTTTTATTTTTTATTGATTGTTAATCAAACTTGTAATCTAATGTTGAGGAATTGGCCAGAGCATAAACACCTGTGGAAGACCTTGGCAAAGTTCATCAAACAGACTTAATTGCACTGAAGGGTCCACTGAGCATTTGGTCACTGTCACATTGGAAGCATTGGTATGTGTTTGTGGGGCTTGCTGGTTCTGGTGTCCGAAGAAAGGTGATGCCGAGGAATCTAATGGGTATACTGGATGAGGTTGCAAAACCTGGAATTCACAATGGACCCAACAAATCAATTTTAGAAAAATCACAAAAAAAAAAAAAAAAGGAAAAAGAAAAAAAAGAGGATAACATGTGCCACTAAGATGCTAATGACAAATCTTACTGTTAGGTCAAATCGCCCTCCCAAAACAGTAGATAAAGAAAGTGATTTTACAAAATGGCCTTTACTTACATCCTTTGGTACGAGACTATCCATGTTAAAATCCAACCTTGGATTCACTGAAGCCAACTTCATAGAGAGAAACTACATAAAAACAAAAATGAATACCGAATAAGCCACGGAACTTGATTTTATGCAATGAATTGAGAAGATGGTGATTAAATGAGTCCTAATTTACCTCAACTTGGCGCTGCAATGACTGTACATAGTTTATAATTTCATCGAGCATTAGTGCTTTGCCAGTCACCTTATTGCAACCGGGCACAAGATCTTGGAGAAGCTTCATTCTTTCACTGATCTTCTCTCTTCGAACCTGGCCAAATACCCAAAAGAGCGAAGCGTTAGACTAAGCTAACCACAGTGGAAAAGAATGAAAACTAATTTAGTTTGAGCTATGATTCGTACTCTTTCGGCTAAACTATGGCTGTCAGTGGCTTGACCCCTTCTTGCTCTGACATGAATGTAGTCCTTTGGGGGCTCAGGAAGCTTTTGGTTAGCCTTGGTTTGTTTATGATCCTCCTCCCCTGCCGCATTTGCAGTCCCCTGCATTTCCTCCTCTGTTTTGACACTACCATTTTCGCTCCCATTAGCTTCGCTAGATTTGCATCGCTTTGAATTCGAGTTGTCCTCTGTTTCTGCCACCTGAATCAGAGTTTACAAAATTCTCAGCCGAATTGAAAGAAAATAAAAATTGAGATTAACCAGAGTTTTTGCAGGCGATTTATGTACCTTTGTGGTGTTGGAAGAGGGAATTGGTGCAATCTCCTTGGATTTTCCCCTTGAAGCTGCTTTTCTTTTCCTGGAATTCGAATCACTTGGAGTTTTCAACCCTGTTTCCCCAATTGGGATTTGCTCGGAAACAGAGGAACCCTCATTAGAACTGGCAAATTCAGTCCGATCCAAGGCAGCAGACCCTGGTACTTTATTGAATTTTGTGTCCGAGCCATTTTTAGTCACCATTTCCATTTGGGTTTGTGTCGAATTCTTGTTTTCTTGATTAGCAGCCATTGGAGACACAGCTTGCTTGAGAGAAGGGCTACTCGAAACTCCATGTAAATTTAGGCTTCCCATCAATGGACTAGATCTATATGGCAATTCAGTGTTGTTCAACCCCAATTGGTTCGTTCGGCCATTGAAACTGCGACTTCCAAAGCATGAAAACTTCGCCGCCCTCTCGGCGAACCCGGGATCGTCTGAAAGTGCCCTCAAATTGGGATTCAGCGGCATTGACTTACCCAAATTGGGCAACTTTTCTTTGACAAAATGACCCATAATTGGCAAATGTGACTGTGAATTCAAAGGGCTACTGTTTCCACCGCCAATGTAGGCCGCCGTGGCCGCCAGCAAAGGGTGGGACTGCGGGGAGATCTCGCCGGAGTTGCAAATATTGGCCAGTTTTCCGATCAGTTCAGGGATTTCGAAGCTGTCGTTGGACACTGCCGAATTGGAAGCCGCGGGAGATGAGACCATTGAGCTCAGGGCAGACTCGAAGTTCGCGTACTGGTCCGTTGACTTATCCCATTTGGGATTGAGGAAACAATCCAAAGATTGCTCCGGCGAGCAATTCATCTCCTGGGATGAAAACAGAGACTGCCAGTTTTGCACCGGCGATGGTTCGAAGTGCACACAAGCACTGAGAAAGTACTCTTTGTCCATGGCAAACGATGGAATAGGATATGAATGAAGAAAAAGAGGGAGACCCAGATGAGAATTGGTGAGCAAAAGGTTGAATGTGGAGAGAATTTAAGGGTTGTTGATTTGTGTTGGGTGAAGATAGAGAAAGAAGAAAATGAAGAGGGTGTAACAAACAGAGGAAGAAGTGGAAAATGAGAAGTGGTGGTTGAATATGATGGAGGGTGCGGTTGAATGGGGCTGAGGTTGGTGAGAGGAGATTGTGTTGGTGCTGAAAAAGCAATCAATCAGACAGAGAGAGAGAGAGAGAGAGAGAGAGAAGGGGGAAGGTTTTGGGTTGGGTAGTGATGGAGTTATATAGACGAAGAAGGAACTGTTTGTTTGACCTTTTTTAAAATTTTTTTTTTTTATACCAACTGGTAATTTTCCCTCTCTCTCACTCCGTTAAAAGCGGAGGAGGAAGAGGGGTTAATGACGGGCCTTAAACGTCACAGCACCAAATTGTCAAGTCTCTTTCTTGAAATTACCATCAACGAAAACTCTATTCCTTCTTTCTTGCTCTCTCCAGCGACACACAGAGAGAGGCTTTGGAAGAGAAAAGTTACAGAAGAGTTTCACCATTGGTTTGACTTTCAGCTAGGTGTGGACAAGCAACCGGCCCGGCCGGACCCAGCCGGGCTTGCATTATCTCAAGTTTGGTCCGACCTGATATCATGTTTAATCTAATTATTTTTAAATTTCCTTTTAAAAGAAAATTACATATAGGTGAAAGAAGAAAAAAAAAAATACCAACATATGGAAGTGCATATAACACTTACACCTCCATAGTCTTTCATTTTCAACCCCATAACTGATACACTTCCTTTAATGTATTAATAATTTTTTTTCTCCTCTCCACCTGCATGTAGTTCTCTTAATTTTAAATTTAAGTTTATTGTAAATACTATTAAATTATTAGATCTTTTAAATAATTATTTAAATTTGAAATATTAACAAAATTTAACTATAAAATAAATATCATCTTTTAATAAATATTTCATTTTAAGTCATAGAAAGAAATATATATACGGTTGACTTTTTTTTTTTTTTTTTTGTAACTAAGCTAAACTAGAAAAATCTTAGTTTAGATTCAAAATTTAGTTTGTTTTGTGACAGTCATAGGCATTAGTTCAAAGGTTTTAGCTAAAAGATAAGTTTGTTGTTAAAAATTAATATAAGAAAATTTATTTGATACATTTTTTTATTTTTTGGATTATTTTAATCATTTTTTAGACGGGCTAAAGGTGAATTTTTGGTGGGAAATGAATTCGCTAAGTTAAGTTTATCTTTAGCAATTTGGACTTTTTAGACAATAACCTTTTAGCCTCCGTTTGGGAAGTGGGTTGACTTTTTGGTTTTTTGGCTTTTTTGGCTATTTTAGCCTGGGCTTAAAAGTTTGGTTTGGGAAGGGCTTTTTGCCTTTTTGACTTTTTTGAGTTTTTTTGTGAGAGAAGAATGTAATGATTATGGGTTAGATGTGATGTTTTGTTTGTTATGGCTAAAATAGCCTATTTTGTTTTTTGTGGCTAAAATAGCCAAAAAAGCCCAAACCATGGCTTCCCAAACGAAGCATTATTGATTGAGAAAATTGGTGAAAAGTTTAATTTAAGGAGGATATATGATATTAAATCTAAGGAAAAATCTTATTTGGTAATAAGAATATGGCGGAAAATTTCGTCGGTGCAGGGAAAGTCACCAGCAACAGTAAGTGGTAGTGATGAGGTAAAAAAATATATAATATTTTAAATTACTGAAATGTGTCATATTTCAATAGATAAACAGTTTTGTGAATTTTAATAAATAGAAAAACAAACTTGGTGAATTTTAATAGGGAGACAAATTAGGTGATTTCAATAGATAGATATTTTTTTTGGATAAATTATGTCGTTTTGGCCAAAAGAGATTAGAGCTCGGGTTTAATGCCGCCCCCTCTCCCAAAAAAAAAAAAAAAAAAATTAGGAAATGAACTTATGGCATGAGTACCCAAATTTATTTAACAAAAATAAATATTAAAACTATATTTTTAAATTTTCAAAAATCATTTTATCTTCCCCAAAAAAAAAAACTAATGGTTATTTTTTATTTTTTAAAAACTGGGTAAATTACACTAACACCCCTTGAGATTTTTATCGATCCCCTCACATTCGAAAAATTACATTTCCCTCCCTGAGATTTGTAATTTCATTATAAATTGCCTCATGAATTGCTAATGTCATGTCCAAAATTGTTTTAAATGACCATCTTGCCCTTATTTTTACCATTTATTTTTCTTATTCTCATGATTACATTTACAACTTTTCATCATTAAATTCTACCTGAATATATTTTTATTAAGTGATGATATATAAACATAAATTTTATACAGTAGAATTTTTAAATACAATGATATAGTTTAATGGTGACCTTTCACTTTAAAACAAAACAACCATAAACATGATTTATATTTACAATATATTACTATCACAACATTTTTATAATTTTTTTTTTGTATAAATTGTTATATATGAATATAATTTTTTATTTATTTCCACAATTATATTTAGATTAGATCGATTTAATATATATATATATATATATATATATATATATATTTAAAAAGTATAAAATTTGTACAAAAAAATTTAAAAAATCAACAAAATACAACAAAATAAGATAATTTATTAAATTTTTTTATTTTTTTACATTTGGTGAATTTTAAAAAAATACAAAATATTATATTTTTTAAGTATATCTAGATTAGGTGTATTTAAAAAATAAAATAAAATAATCTGCTTAAAATATTTTAAAAAATTGTAAAAAAAAAATGAAAAATAAAAAAATTAATTTTTTGTGTGAGTTTATCAAAGAAAATGATTGTTATTTCTCTTAAAATGACATGAATAAAATATTTATATTATTTTATTTGTATAAAGGTTAAGAGATAAATATATTATTTTAATTTGATAAAAATATAAATATAATTTTTTAAATGTAAAAAAAAAAATCTATATCGAACAAAATCTGAGGGGGTGTCAGTATATAATTTACCATTAATTTAAAAACTCAATCAAATAGAGAATGTGGCTCTTCTCCTCTTGCTGCTTGAACTCGCACATTCTCTTACTTTTCCTTTTAGCCATGAATGAGTTTAATATGTCACAACAATGACAACAATGATTGGAGTGAACAGAAGGTGTCGCCTTAGGTGAAAAGTCAAAAGTAAATTAATTACTGGTAAATCTTATTTGACAGTTATTTTTCAACTAAATTTTTATATTTTCTTTCGCATGGAAAACGCGTAAAAATAACAAACACTCACATGTTTAATTGGGTGGATTAGAATGTGAGATTGAAATTATTAATTCGTAGATTTAATTATTCTATATTTATTTTAATATTTTAATTTAGGATTATTAATTCAATGAATAATTAATCCAACAAATTTGTAAGATTATTAGTAATGAGATAAGAGTGGGATTATTAATCTAATGGATATTAATCTAATTGGATAATGAATACCACACTAATTTAATAGCATTATTAATACTTCACTATTAATATTGTGAATCAAACATGATCACATAGTATTATTTTTTAGAGTGACTAAAACAGAGTATTATTTTTTAGATTGATTTAAAAAAAAAAAAAAGTTTGGATCAAGTAGGAATCATTGCATTAAATTTCCACCTCTCCGATTGAATCAGTTTTTGTCGGGTTCACATAATAAAACAAATCCTTAATTTTTTTTGGATCTAATTGATAGGAGATTAGAATCTAGATAATCAAAAAAAAAATTGATAAAAAATTACAAGTATAAAAATAATTATATCAAACTAAATAATTATAACTCAGTAATACGATGCTTGATACTTAAAATGGTTAATTAAACTAGTCCAGTTGGTTAAAGAAGCCCATATTACTCTGCTCTATTTCTAAGGAGAAATGAGTGAAACCACTGAAAAGAAAAGCACTAATAGCTTTAAAATGGTGCAGGTCCCACATGATGGAATGTTTTGCTTTTTTTTTTTTTTCATCTCATTAGTAGTCCATTAGTACTCTCAAATTAGTGGGATGAATCATTGTTGATTTCTAAGTTATTGTAATATTAACATGCTATTTAGGACCGTAGGATCTACCACTGGTGTCATTTTGACAATTGGTTCCATTTATTTTTTTAGTTCTTTTATATAGATCTTCAATTAAAAATAAATAAAATTAAATTGATCTGATAATTATAATTGATAATTTTATCATATTTATTAAGAAATATATTCTCTAAAGTATACATGCCATAAAAAAAAACTTTTGATACAAATATGATTTAATCACATAGATATACTTATTGGACTCTTCTTCTTCTTCTTCTTCATGAATGACCTATATATACACAAAAACTTCAAAAAGAACAAAATATATTATCAAAGTGAAATTCATAATAGATATCACAGCTTCAAATAACATAGTGTTTTCCAAAACAATAGCCTTTAAATTTACTGCAATAACGTAGATAGTTACATATCAATTATTCATTTGTTTAGGAGTCAATCAATTAAGACGTCCTATCACCTAAGTGCAAATAAATTTATCAGCAATATTTTACAAATATTTAATCATTCCCCATGCAATAATAAAATTTCATTATCATATAGGACATTGATTAATAAAACATTTGTAAATTTTATTAATTTGTACAGCATTTGCTTGTAAGAAGTGAAAGTGACGCATCAACCGATTCTAACGTCAATAACATTCACAAACACAGTTGTTTCCGTAAACTTGGGTATAAATGTGCAACTACTTAACTTGTTATGGCTTTATTACTCATAATATTTAGCCAGCCAGGTAAGTTAATTCATGATGGTTATGCACCACCAAATACATAAAAATGCCTTGTGGCTTGTTTGTGTTTTCATTTTTAATATTGCATTTGTTTTTTAATTTTTTTGGGTTTTTAGATACAAACCCATAAAACCAACTTAAAGATTTTTCCTTGATAAAATATCCTAATTTTTAAAATTGCATTGTCAAACATATTTTAATTATAAAAAAAAAAAAAAACTGAAAATGTTATCGAATGCAAACTATCTGTTTAAATTTATATCTATCTATTCAATTTTTTGAACTATTTGCTTAAAATTTTTGTCTATCTGTTGAATTTTTATAATATATTTTTTTTCTATTTATTCAAATTCACGCCATTTTTCAAACTTTTCTCTCTCCACTTCTTTTTTCTCTTTCTATCTGTTGAAAAAATCTCACACTTTCAAACTTTTCTTTCTCTATCCACTTCTCATTTCTCTCTATTTGTTTCTCTCTCTTTATCTATTGAAAATCTATCTGTTGAAAAAGGAAAAAAATCTATCTGTTACAATCATCATCATCAACAACAATAATATCATCTCAGAGCCATTTTGAACAGATTAGAGTAACAACAAAAAATTATTACATTTCAAACCCTAAAGAATCCATTTCACAATTTGTTGTTATTATTATTATTATTATTATTATTATTATTATTATTATTATTATTATTATTATTATTATTTGTTGAAATACAAAGCTGTGTGTTGAAATCCAACAACATATCAAAGATAGATATCTGAACCAATAAACAAATCTACGATCACTTGGATGGTTGATCTTCAACTTTATTGTAGCAATCCCGACCTGTGATTAGCCTATAACTTATGATTAAGAATGTCTAATAAGTAATTAAGAAGAAATTCTGAATTAATTACATGTGTATTGCATTACTTATGTTTATATCTGTTTGTTGTAGAAAGATCTGTCTGTGTTTCTGTTTCTTAATGTGAATTGAATGCCTTATCGGCATCCGATCACAAAATTGACTCAGTATATGTGTTATTTAGAATTTTTAAAATTTTATGATAGGTTGAATTGAAATTTGATTTGGAACCCAATAATTAGAATAAAATAATCATTTTTGATTAGCCTAAGCTAGAGTTAATTAAACTCTACTAATGAGCCTATATAAAGCCTATACACATTCTAGACTTTCATTTTCTTCATCTTGAAGGCAACAAAATGTAGAGAGATGGAGAGAGAATAGGAGATTGAGCTCAATTAGGAGAATTACCAGAGAACTTGGAGAATTAAGCTTGAAGCCTTTGAATTTACACCTTAGGTATGAACTTCTCCCTTAATTGTTGGAAATAAAGTGTATAGGGGGTAAATTCATGAGTCATGTAGGAATACTTACATGAGATTGAAGAAAATACGTTAGAATTATGACGATCATGGAAGAAATGAGCTAATTACATGCACGTATGTATATATCACATCATTTTGAGGATGATTTTCAAGAATTCTCTCATGCATGTAATCTTTCTAGCTTAGTTTTGATTGTTCCTCACATTTTGTACCATGTTATTCAAATTGATCATAATTTGGAAAAAGAGAACCCATGTCAAGTCATACATGTAATACAATTAGAGTTTCAAGTTTGATTTTGCACAATTAGCATGCTTTCGAGTTTTGATTTTGCGAAATGATTTTGAATTCACAATGTTTTACAAGTCTACATATGTTTCCTCAAGTTTTGGGTCCAAAAGGATGTGTTTTGAAGCTTTGAAATTGAGTGACCTAAGTTGAGCTCGAGCGTAAAATGAAAGCTCCTAGAAGTTTTATAGACTTTTGTAGACCGCTCGAGCATAGAAAGTTAAGTTTGAGAGGAGACCCTGTTTACTTAGTATTTGGCTTGAGCATCCGTCGAGCGAAAAAATCATGCAACCAGTACCTTTACAAACTTTGTCGACTGCTCGAGCGACCGATGTTGCGCTCGAGCGGACTGCCCTGTTTTTGAAAATTTGACTAAGTGTTTCAATTTACATTTTGCCATCCTCATTGCATATTAGGCATTCCTAAGCCTTAATTAAGACATAATAATGAGGATAAAGATTAGAAACACACTAAGATAGAAAAGAATCGAGTTAAGTGTTTTCTGCACGTGTGTTACAATGTGTATTCGTTATGTATTTGTGTAGGTTACGCGCCATAGATCTTTGATCCGACGATTTTGACTTTTCTGCTATTGGAGTTATCTGTGATTAACAACTTTGTAAGGATATGTTGATTATAAGTGTTTTCCAAATGAAAAGATACAATTTTTTTTTATGAAATGCTATTTTATAAATCATGAATGAATGCCTATTTTTCTAAAATGTACTTGTGGCATCCTTTATTCACGTGCCCCTCGCCCGAGGGTTATAATACCGTGGCCAATATGCACATGGCCCTCGCCCAGGAGTAACAATATCGTGGCCAACATACATGTGGCCCTTGCTCCGGTGAAACAATACTGTGACTTATGTTCATGTGGCCCTCACCTGGGCGTAACAATACCGCGACTTATGTTTACGTGGCCCTTGCCTGAGGATAACAATACCATGACTACTTGCGCGCAAGATATGGATCTTTATGGTCGTCGGTATCGACTATGCATATGGGTCTTATGATTAATATGATCTGATAACTAATGGATGTACCACATATAACTGATTATGAAATATGTATAAGTATGTGAATATGAATATATTTCTGATATGAACTCTAATTTCTGAATTTGAATTGGGCATCATTCATAACCCTTTACTCTGTTGTTATTCACTGGGTTCCAGCTCACTGTGTTATTTTTGTATGTAGGTAATCAGGCGCGTGACCAAGTCTAAGCTATTTCCTGGAGGTCAGTTTTGTCCAGCCAACCACAGTGCCTCCCGTGGAGGTTCCGAAACCCGTTTGTGGTCGATGATTTATGATCTAGAATTTCATTTAAGTTTTCTTTTGTTTTATTTGTATATTGGGCTAAGTCTCATTTTGGTTATCTGTAAGTGAAGTGACGTAAGACTGTTGCTTATATGACTTCATGTTTATGTAATTAAAGTATAAAATTTTTGTCCCATGTATGTCTGCACAGCTCTATGGACATTATATTTTACTATTAGCTTTTGCTAGCCCTTGTATTTTGTTTATCATGTTCGGAGGCCTTTGGTAATTCGAGGATTACTGGATGGTTACAATACTAAACCTATAGGGGTAGGTTTGGGTCGTGACATTTATACTCTTCACAGAAGTTTCGAATGAGTTCCTCAATACCAAATCAAGATGTCATAAATCTCAAATCTATGATCACTAAATGTAAATAATTCTAAAAAACTCTTAGACTTATACATATATATACATAAATACTATTTGTGATCACTGATATATCTATATATATATGAATAGAAATGCCGATTTTTTATGTATCCAATCATATATGTATATATGTATATATATATGAATCAATAAATACAGATCTGTGAAACCGACTTCTTGATGACAAGGATCGTCATTTGGAGTCCATGGACACCACTATGAACATGGTTTGCAACAGTAAAGAAGAGAGGCGGTGATGCCGAAAGAGGAGGACGAGGTCAATGTCGATGGAGTGGCGGACTGGGTGAATGGGGAAGAGGTCAACATCGATGACGAGGCTGTCGACAATGACGTGCTCAACAGCTAATGGAGGCGATGCACAGATTGAAGAAGACGCGTAGATAAGAAGATCTCAAATTTGGATTTTCGATAGGCTCTGATTAGAACTTCCCAAATCTGAGATCTAAGATCGGCAACGACGCCACTGTAGGGATGGCGATGAGGCGACAACCGACTGAGGTGAAGAAACCTTCGACAAGAGCTCCAACGACAGATGTGACGAAAGAAAAAGGATGACGGAGGTGAAGAGAGAGAGAGCGAGAGAAATAATATAACGATTCTGGTTTAAACTCAACCCATTTGCTGCTTTCAGATCTGAGAACCCGTGTATTTAACTATTGTTCAGCTCATTTCTATTTCATTGGTTATTGGGTTTGGCTTTTGAGAGTTGTAGTTGTATTTGAAACAAGTTAAGAAGTTTGTTTTTCAAAGAGTTGTTGCTGAGAATTCTGCTTGTTTGCTCAAACGACCATTCCTGCACTCAAGTGGTCTTTTGCAGTCTGCAAACTATTGAGAGTTTGAATTCTTCGCTCGAGCGGTCTTTTTTGCGCTCGAGCGAACTTTTGCAAGTCTGAACTACTGGGAGGGGGTCATTGTGTACTCGAGCAGTGATTTTGGTCGCTCAAGCAGTGACACAAAGGTGCCACTTATTGTGTATATTGCTCGAGCGAGCATTCCTACGCTCGAGCGGTTTGTACGTATATCAGTCCAAGATGAGTACTTTTTGGATCATTTTTTTATCTCTTTCTCTCTCTAAACATTCCAAAACCCTAAATCTACTCTTTCTCTTTCTAGTTCTTGAACTCTAGCTCCAAATACTCCCAATCCGTGAGTTTCATCACCTTAGTCCTTTGGAGAAAAACATTTAGCACATCGAGAGCCTCGTTTTGATTAGATCATTTGCTGTTTTTGACTCCATTGAGTTCTACCCATATTTTCTTTGTGTCTTGTTCTTCAAGGTAGCGATTTTTTTTTATTCTCTAATATAATTTTTAGCTTAGTTATTTCCTCTTTGAAAAGTGTTAGTTGTTTGAAAATTTTTGGTAAAACGTAAGGTTTGGGTTGAAATCAAAAGAGGGGTTTTCCAAATTGATTCTTGAAAGTGGTTGTAGGTAGGGGTGAGCAGTGGATCTTCTTATCTACCTAAACTGATCGAACCAAACCGATCGGCCGCATTTTGGATGGATGCGTGATGACGAGTGGACGATTGCGGATTAATTTTTTTCAATCTGCCTAGTTTTGGATGGATAGCAAATTTGAGGTTCATTTGACCGTAGCCGAACCGCCGAACCACAATCAATAAAAAACTTACTTTATTTCTTTATTTCAATTCTTAAGCTTATCAAGTGCAAATTTATTAACCAATAAAAAACTTACGTTGTAAATTACTGCACAAATTAATCATAAAAGAGTCAGACCCCTCCTTGGATGGGGTACTTACTGGGTCACCTTGTAAGCAAGGTTCAAAGGAGTAGTAGTTAATTAATGCCATTAAGAAGGAAGGTCATCTAATGGATATACCAATCCAGTTGGGCTCTACAAAAATATTCTCGGTAGCAATCTTTGTATTTACTCGATTTTTACTAGAATACTCACTGATATTACAGCTGATGTACTTCATACAACAAGACAATTACTAGGAGGGAATTATTTCAATGTTTTAGATGAGGGATTTTGATATCTATTCGAGTGTTTTTTTGTATCCTGCTTGTGTTAAATCTTGTGGTATTCTTCAAATGAAAGAACATAATTCTTTGATCAAAAATATTTTTCCCTTACTTAAATTAGTAAAATTTGTAAAATTTTAAACCACCAAACCGATTAGCATCCATCTGCTAATCCGCATCCACCAGATTGGCGAACAGATATGGATTGATTTTCTCCAATCTGTCAATTCGGTGGCGACCGCAATTGATCCGCGCCCACCCCTAGTTGTGGGATTATGGTTATGGGTGAGTTGTGTTGAAATGATGGAAATCTTTTCTTAAAATTGATTTTGAAAGAAAATTGGATTTTAGACCTAAGTTTGGATATTTGGAATTATGAAAAGGAAAAAGGAAAACGATGATGGATATTGTGAAATTTGAATAATGGTCAAGTTGTTGATAATTATGGTGAAGTTGGATATGTAATATCACTCACATTATAATTGATAGAATGTATCTGTTGATTTGGAATTTCATCTATGGAATAGAAATATCTGTTTTGGGCTATTGGTGGAGAATAGTCTTGATTGTTGTAGACATTGCATGTGGATTAGATTGAATTGAAATTAATTTCACATCCATTGTGTATTGAGCATCATTACACATTGAACATTGTAAAAAAAATGGGTGAATACCTTGGTGAATTTGGTTAGGAGGTATGGTCGTGGTTATGATGTTGGTCTGTGTATCCTTGATGAAAGTCCAGAAACCCATGCGGTTAGGTGCCGATCCTTCCGATTAGTACCGGTAAAATAGCTTTGGTAGTGTTTGTATAACCTACTGAGACATGTACCTAGAGATTCCTAGTGTATTGTATCAACTATCCTGTTTTCTGTATAAAAGTATCATTTTATGAATTGATATATAACCTTGCATTGCATTAATTTGAGATGGAAAACGAGAAATGTTTGAAAAATAGCATGTATTGTGCCTTCACTTTATAATTTTGCTAAGATTCATACACTGTGTTAGAGTATTCCTACTGGGCTTTTGCTCACCCTGCGTGAAAAATAACTTTCAGGTGTTGATGATATACCTTTACCAAGGATATAGCTTGGGAAGACTCGGAGCTTAAGGATTTCCTTTTTGTTTCTTCATGTAAATATTTTCATGCAAGCCTTGGGCTTTATTTGTATTGAGTTTAAACTTATTTTGTTGTAACCAAGCACTGTTTTGAAAAGTTGTAAGCCATTAGAGTATTTTTTTATTTGATTTCAATTTTCTTTTTATCATGTACTCATGCCATATGATATAGATTCAGGATCTAAGATTTGTGAATATATATTGCATATGCCATCTTTTGCAATTATCAAAGCTATAGTAAATAGAAAATATGAGATTGTTGATCTATTGTGTCACTATTATGTAATGGGTTAATGTTAATTATTTTGGGACGTTACACAGAAAGAGAGAGAGAGAGCGTGTAGAGTGTTTGATTAGGGTTTGGTTTGGTTTGAAACTATATATATATATATATGAGGGACAATTTGGTCATTTTATAAAATCATGTCCTTATGGACATATCATTTTTGTGTGTGTGAACTATTAGGCAAAAACAATTCAAATTTGGATTTTTAGCCTGAGAGCCCAAGTTATAAACATCACCATAAACGGTACTAAATAAGGTCTTAATATGTTGAATAAATTATCAATATATAAAATCAAATTGATCAAAAGTCATCTAGTTTCAACCTAGGGCAAGCTTAAGCCTCCATAAGATCTAAAGAAAAACTTTATTACGAGACATTTTATATTTTGAACTTAAATGTAAATAATATTTATTATTTTTAGTAAATTATATATCATGTAAAATTCATACATCTCTTCCATTCTCATGACCAAAATTTCAAAGTTATTTAAAATATTTAGCTATAGAAAAAAAAAATTAAAAATGCCAAAAGTTATCAAATAAATGAACCTTATCACTACAGGAAATAAGACAATTAACGGCGTTTAATTAACGGCGTTTTATTAAACGTCACGTTTGTTAATTTTTAACGGCGTTTCGTAACCGTCGCATATTTTTTAAAACCAAAACGGCACCGTTTCTAATTGAAGGCGTTTAAAAGCGCCTCCGAATGCTGTAGCTACACGCGCCCCTTCATGAAACCCTTATTTTTTAATCTGAGTGCAAAGTGTAATAGCAATTTCGCGCACATCTCTCTCTCTCTCTCTCTCTCAGCGACGAAGAAGACGGAGGAGATCAATCGGCTGTTCTTGAAGCTTGAATACGCACACATCTCTCTCTCTCTCTCAATCCTTATACGCACACATTTCTTCATCGAAGCTCCAGCTGCACCTGCGATTTCGAAGATTCAGAGCGATTTCGAAGCGATTTCGAAGATTCAGATCGATTTCGAGATTCAGAGCGATTTCGAAGCTCCATCGCCACCGTCATCTGCACCGGCGAGGTAGCGAGCTCCACCGTCTCTCTCTCTCTCTCTCTCTCTCTAGATCTATGAAATCAATGTTTTGAAGGCATTCTTACTTGAACCTCATTTGCAGAGATTCAGATAGAGGCATTCTGACTTGATCCTCATTTACTGAACTTTAATCGATACTCTCTCTCTCTATTTCTTTCGAATTTTACTGCATGTATAACATTTGTATACATCGATATTTGTTGAATTGTTGAATTGATCTGTTAGGTTCTTTTTTGATCTCTCTATATACATATACATACAGCACACCCTCTCTCTCTCTCTCTCTCTCTCTCTTTTCTGGAAGTTCACTTCGATGGCGTCTGAAACCCTAGAAGACAAGAAACAAGAAGAAATAGCTAACGTCGAAGACAAAGGTGAAGTGAAAGAAGAAGGGAAAACAGAGGAGGGTGAAGAAGAGAAGGAAGTGGAAAAGAAAGAAGAGGATACGGAAATGGCGGAGAAGGAAGAACCTGAGGTGACAGGTGAAGAGAGTAAGGAGGAAGCAGAGGAGGTAAGCAAGAAGGCGAAGAGAGGCCGAAAGGCTAGTTCGAAGAAAGCTGCAAAAGATGAGAAGGCGACGAAGAGTGAGCCTGGCTCAAAAGAGCCTGTTACGCCAATTGAGAGGCCGATCAGGGAGAGGAAGACTGTCGAGCGGTATTCGGAGCTTTCGACTGGGAGAAGTGCAAGCAAAGCATTGTCCATTGAGAAGGTGTTGACAGTAAATTTATGCTATACTTTTTTTTTCCCCTTAGTAATTGTGAATTTTCTCACATTGTGTTTTGTAAATATGCAGGGTCAAGGCACACAGCTTAAGGATATACCAAATGGTATGTATTTATCATTTATCTAGTTCTGAGTTTGTCAATTCAGATGTAGAAAAGTACTAATTATGGATTGACAGCTAGAATTTGAATTGCATCAATACAGATTTGTTGTTCCTCAATCTTATTTTGTTATATTGTTTTATGCTCTGTCTAGCTAGGATGTCCTGGTTTTCACATCGATCTCTAAAGTTCATTTAAATGTTATTTTCCCAAGGAGGTGTTGTTCCAGTGTATAAGCGGAACATTTAAATGAGTTATGTTAGTGATGTCTGGGGTCTTTAGTTTCTAAGGTCAAGTCATAGCTTTTGATTGGTGAGATACCGAGGTTAATCTATTGGAATGAAGTATTACAATATCTGTAAGTACTACATCAATTACGGTTTAACAACTGATAGATAAAATCCAATTTCATTATCAACCCTTGATGCTATTAACACTTAAACATTTAATTTGGTTTATAGTTTTACTCTGGACAAACTATTGGTTCGTCTATCATCTGGTGGTAATTATGTTTGCAGAGGGTTACGTGGCAATTCTTTAACTGGAACCCTGTCCCCAGATATGTGCCAACTGACTGGCCTGTGGTATTTGTGAGTGTTCACTTCCTGGTTATGCTTGCTTTGGGCTTTTTCTGTGCTTCCTACTTGCTTTTTGCTTCATATCCATGGGGACATTGAAATCTTCCTTGATCTCTTTAGTGATGTAAGAGGCAATAACCTAACTGGAACAATCCCTGATAACATTGGCAATTGTACAAGCTTTGAGATCTTGTGTAAGTTTCTTAAATGATAACTACCCTACTATGGAAATACATTCTTTCTTTTCATTTTTGGTTAAAATTGTAGTGTATGATTTTCAGAGATATCTCATACAATCAGATCTCTGGGGAGATTCCATACAATATTGGCTTTCTACAAGTGGCCACTCTGTGAGTTCTCTTACTCCACTTTATATTTTTCTTTTGTGGAAGAAGTAGAAGCTAGAAATGTTCTTCTTCTGTTGTCTTCAAGGAAGGTCAATTGAAGTTAAAATTGATATGCACTTAATTTCTGAATTCTAATACAAAATGCATTTCGTGTTTTTCATTATGACATTACTGTGCTTATGGTTCTTGTTATTAGATCTCTGCAAGGAAATAGGCTGACAGGGAAAATTCCAGAGGTGATAGGTCTAATGCAAGCCCTTGCTGTTTTGTAAGTGTGCTTAATATAGTGGCATGTCTTTGAGAATTTTTTTTTAGAATGTGTCTGAATATAGTTGAAGTCAGATAGTACTTGCTGAGATTCTTTGAGATGGATGGACAATGTGAAAGCTGTATATTAATTATATTTATAGGGATAGTGACTAATGGAACAACATTATTTTTTGAAGTCATTATTTTTTTTCCACCTCCTCAATTGCTTGTTTTATTACATGGATATGGGCAAGTGGATCAGCGTGCTGAATACATGATTTTTATTTCCTTGCATCAGCCAATTCAACTTACTCCTTGGTTCTTGCAAATGATGGTAGGGAAGACCTATTTGAAAAAAAAGCCTTATGAATAGATGGTCGTGTCTACTTCTATATTTACTTCGGTGTTTTTAACCTATTTGTTAATATTTCATTACAGGAAGTTACAAAAAAGGCCCAAGAAGAGGCTTCTGAGCATGTGAGATGTCTGGAAGAAGATTTGGAAAAGTTGAGGTATATTTGATTTGTTTGAATTTCTTCTTTTTCTTCTTCATTTTCTACTTTCTACTGTAAGCTTAGAAGCTTGCACTGTTGAAAGAGCGTGGTGATCTGTTTTGTGAATTTTAACTTGGATTGTACACCTTCTTCTTCTTTAAATGTTTTATACTTTAATATATATTAGTATTGGTGGGTCCCCATGCTTAGCAGAAATTGGAACCACTTTATGTTCCTGAAAATGGATCCATGGACAATTTGTCCGCTAAAGAGGGTGATTTGTTGTTTCAAATAATAAAGACTATAAATTAGCTAAAAGGCTTTGTATGTTTGCTATAACACAGGCAGCTAATACATATAAATCTCAATGAGACACCATATTGTTGTGTTATATGAAGATTATACAGGTTGAAGAAAGTAAACATGCATCCCATAGTTGCACAATGGTGCATGCATTTTATACATTTTAATTCTTTCAAAATTGTATATAACGGACATGATATTCACAGAAATATTGTGCAAGATTAACAAATTGATCATGAAATTCAGTGTTTAGTCAAAGAGATGAGTTCATCTACATCAACAATCCTAAAAGTGTACTTCTATCTCTAGTATCTGATGTTTAGATATGTTGTTTTCATTTCCGTGCAGTACAAGTTTTTTGTTGATGGAGAATGGCGGCATGATGAGCACCAACCATTTGTAAGTGGAAATTATGGGGTGGTGAACAGTGTCTTCTTAGCTAGGGAGCCTGATGTGATTCCTGCAAGTTATACTCCAGAGACACCTGGTAGATCTAGTATGGATGTGGATAATGATCCATTTTTTCATTTTTTGGAAGCAAATTATCTTACAAAAGCTTTTGTAATACAAGTTGGTCTAGTTGATAAGAACAAGGCTATGTGTGACTTTTGGCTGGTGTTGATTTTTGCTGCCATAGGACTGCTGATTTTTTGGTTGAGAATTGTGAATTTAATTTTTGAATATGTTATTTTGTGGGTAATGATGATTGGATATTAAATTAAATAGGAAAGTGAATTAATGCTGCATTTATAATTTGAATGGGAGTTGTTATTTCATATTACGGCTACTCAATTTTATTATAGGTATTTTTTTAGTTTAATCACATAAAATTAGCATAATTTCAAAAAAAAAAAAAAAAAAACAAGAGGGTTTCACGGCGTTTTTAAAACGCCACCTAAACTCCAAAAGGTAACGGTCAATTTTTTTAAAAAAGATATGACGGCGTTTTGAAAACGTCGCTAAAATCATAGTAATGTCATGTAGGGACATTTCACGGCGTCTCTAAAAACGCCGCCTATTCTAATATCGCGACGTTTTTAAAACGTCGTAAAGATACAGCGACGGCCGCAGCTTCGACGTTTGGTACTAAACGTCGCAAAAGGAATTAGCGGCGTTTTTGAAAGATATAGCGGCGTTTCTTAAACGCCACTAAAAGTCTGTTTTCCAGCAGTGTATAAATTTAAAGCAAAAACTAAGAAAAGTTTATAGAACCTATTTTCAATTGGTCGGGCCTCTTCTAAAGTGAGCTTCCTCAAAATTATATATTATAAGCTTTTTAAAATTTATGGAAATTTTTTCAATGTGAACCTTTATTTATATATAAAATTAAAAATATATATATGCATATGACAAACATATACAAAACCAATGGACTTTTTACCAAAATTTTAAAACTTGTATTATGCTGATAAGAGTATATCCTTTTTCTTTTTCTTGTTTTAGTTTTGTGAAAGGCTTTCAACAAAGTAAACTGAATGAGAAACAATTGAATTATATTTAATTTATGATTATATATATAAAAATATTGAAGCCTTTTTGTAATTGAGGCCTAAAGCATTTGCTTCAATCGCTTTAGGTATCAATCATTAATCATGGTGGAGTTCAAAAAAAAAAAAAAAAAAAAAAAAAACCATTAGTCATAAAGATATATGTAATAACTAATATCCATTTTAATATTGAAGCCTTTTTGTAATTGAGAATCGCTTTAGGCATCAACCATTAGTCATGGAGGAGTTCAAAAAAAAAAAAAAAAAAAACCGTTAGTCAAAGAGATATATGTAATAACTAATATTCATTTTTGTGGGTGTTTGGAAAGTGAATTTTTTTGTAGGTTTTTTTAGTTATAGGATATTATTAGAGAATTTTTTTTTTTGTGTTTGGAAAGAGAGTTGAGTTTTTTTATAGTTAAATGTGATGTTTATGAAAGAAAAAGTGAAATGATTATGAGATTTGATGTGATATTTTGTTTAGATTTATTTTTTTTGATTTTGTAAAATATTTGTCTTGTAGTAAAAAAAAAAAAAAAACAAAAAAAAACAAAAATCAAGTTCCAAAACACTGCCTTTGTCAGGTATCTTTCCAGTTGAACGAAAAAATACGTGTATATTGATGCATTAATTGATGCAGCAACACCTCCGTTCTCTTGGACTAAAACAGTCCTTGAATTCAATTCAAAGATTATATACTACAGCTAGCTACCATGGCTGACCCGGCAAATGACATTGCTTTGGTTCTCTCTCACTCTCTCTCTCTCTCTCTCTCTCTCATTTTCGCAAAACACTTTCTGGATTCAATATGCATCTAGTGAGAGCTTTGCCATCCTTCTGTCATGTCTCACTCTCATCATTTATTAAAATTTTTTAGCCTCAATCGTGGGCGTATTCACTTTCAAGTTAAAAGTTAAAAATATAAGTGAAAATTAAAAACTGAAAGTACACCTCTATCAATTTCTTGATGTTCAATTCTTTTCATCTTATCGTGGATAGAGAATAAATAAAATGCGTTGTTTAGAAAGGAGATGAAGAAAAAAAAATCTCTTCCTGTTGGTTAAGCTGGAGAGTGAAAAAAAATACAATCAGTGTGTTTGGTTTCAAGTTTCTGGATTAAGTTTTTTGAAAATTAATTTTTTTGGTTTTCGTGTTTTTTTTGTTTTTAGTGAATATTTTTTAAATTTTAAACATTTTTTTTACTTTTTTAGATGCACCTTACTTAGATGTACCTAAAAAGTAAAAAATTTGTGAAAAAATATTTTAAAAAATTAATAAATACATAAAAATACAAAAATTATACTGAATTTTTGTATTTTTTTTATATTTTTGGTATTTAGTGAATTTTTAAAAGATTTTTTTACAAGTTTTTTTATTTTTTAGATGTATTTATGTTAGGTGTGTCTAAAAAGTAAAAAAATTCAGTAAAAACAAAAAAATACGAAAAATAAGAAAGTAGAATTTTCTAAAAAGTGTTTTTTGAAAAGTGAAAACAAGTAAGGTGATAGACAAATAATTATTGCAAACAAAAATAACATTTTATAGTTGACTAATTTCACTCTTCTCATAGTTAACTAAAAAGAAAAATAATTATTGCAAACAAAAATAACATTTTATATCTGGTATCTAGATAGACAATTTTTGGTATTATTAAAAAAAAAAAAATTAATCACCTCATTTTTTTTCCCTCCTAATCTTTTTACTATTGGAGAGATTTAAAAAGTAAGTTAACAGAGAAAATAATTTCTCCTAATTTCTTTCTCTTTCTCACAAAATTATTTAATCCAAAACACTCATGAGCATTCCCATGTCATTATTGTTAAACAATATGGGCACCGAGGAGAAGATTGATTCTGACCCTACTTGATTTTTGTCTGCTTCTAATCAGAAACAACAAGAAGGAAAAAAAAACAGTGACTATAAAATAAAAAAAAGAAGGAGAAGAAGATAAATATATGTAGAAGAAAAGAGAAACAACTAAGAAATACTAGTACGTCACATGGGAATTCCATGTTACCAACATACAAAACATATATATTTATTTTGATTATAATGTAGTGGTTAGCTATCAATATATGCATATGCATGCCTGAATCTCCAAAAAATTGTTCTAAAAAAAAAATCGAAAATTAATCTGGTCAAAATCTAACTGCTCTCCTCTCTTCTCACTACTTCTATCATCGTCCACCCAACTCTACCGACTCTCTCTCTCCGCCTAACAAAACTGCTGAATCCCATTGTATTTCTATCACTTCAACAGATTTTTGTTGTCTCGTTAAAAAGATTGCATTGGTTTTTGTCAAATGTGGAAACAAATCAATGATGAGAGTGGTAAGGTAATTGAGCGCCACTACATTAAATGAAAAAAAAAGACAAGAAAAGAAAAGAAGGAAAGAACAAGAAGAAAATTTGTAGAAATTGCACTACGAAACTCAATTGTTATCCACATTTGAAGTGAAGAAGTCAAAGAATTTTTTGAAAATCTTATAAGATTCATTCGTTCTTTATGGTTAGATTTTCATTTAAGTTCGAATCTTATTGAAAGATTTATTAGATATTAGGAATTGTTGAAGAAAAGCACTTTTTTGTGAAATTTTTAAATGTTTATAGGATTACTGCTAATGTAATTGGGAAAAAAAAAAAATTGTTATTCAAATTCAAAAATTAAACTCATTTTTTAAACCCAATAATATGACACATTATTAAAATATCTAATTCAATTTTTTCTCTCATTTCTTTTCTAATAATCAACTAATCATTTTATTTACACATCGTTAAGCATAAAAAATTAATCTAAAAAATAGACTTGCATATCATGTTTTTATTTTATTTTATTTTTAAATTAGAACCATTTTGGATGCATCCTATGGCCAACCACCACATTAAACAGTTTAACAAAAAAACAAAAAAGAAAAAATTTAATTTATATGAAAGAAAAAATAAGAACAATGAAGCATATGGATTAGTTTTATATGGTGTTGGTTTGTGCAAAAATTGCCATTACCAAGAGATAAGCAGAACACCCATACTGTGGCATTACAGACAAAATTTGATTAATAAACTTGATTAAGGCCTCGTTTGGGAACATGCTATTTTAGTAACTTTTTAACTTTTTATGAAAAGATGTGCAGAAAAGTAGAGAGGTGATGTGACAAGTTTTAGTTGACTTTTTGACTTTTTGGCTAAAATAGCCACTCCCCAAAAATAAAGGCTGTGTAGCTCTTTTCTTTTAATTTTTTATTTTTTAAAGAAAAATATATATATTTTTTTGAACGAAAAAGAAAAATATTGTTGACAGCTGCTAATTATCTGCATTTACATCCTATTAATTATTTCCCATTATTTTCGCATAAATTTGAGTTATATATCGCAGCATGTCATCGAAATTGGAACCATATTTCTAACAAGTCAGGCAGTGTAACCAAGCATATCGACCAATTACATTTCTACATGTGTCACAAAAATAATTGTATGATATTCAATTTTTTTTTTCCCCAGTTCTTGTTACATTGTCTTGTATATACTTAAATGCAACTAATCACAGATTATATGCAGCTAATCACTGATTAAATTGGTTTTGCTTTTGTTTGTCTGTGCCTTGTCCTGAAAGTAGCGCAACAAACAGCAAGCAAACCCAATAAATAAAAATTTTAAAGACAAAAAAAAAAAAAAAGAAAGAAAGGAAGGAAAAAAAAAAAGAAAAGAAAAGAAAAAGGAATTAAAAAGTAATTTGTAGCATGCAAAAGACAAACATTGCTCCTTAACAAACACACACAGATGGAAAGAAATATTTTATTACAAATCAATGGGTGTGCGGGTGGAGTGCTTTTATGTGCTTTTTTTCCTTATAAAATGTTGTATTTTTATATATATAAATGAATAATTGAATAAGAATAGTATATTTAGGCTTGGTTTGGCATCTTAAAAAAAAGTTAAAAAATAAAAAATTTAAAAAGTCACTATCCTATTTAAGTCATATCATCCTATTTAAATTACATCACCTCTCTACCATATCACTTCAAACCTAACCCATATTTCATAAAAAGTCAAAAAATACACTTATTTAGATCATTCCATATATTTGTTTGCTTTTTATTGTTTTATTATTTATTAAAATAATGGGATTATTATATAGAATGGTTGGTTTGGTTAGCCTCAAACCCAGAGGTTTGTTTCTCTCTAGTTCAAAATAGTTTGAAGGGTGTTATTGAACTTCTGTGGGAATACCATCGTATCCGCATCAATAATCTGAACTGTTCATTGTATAAAACTTATCAATATTTCATTATTGCAAAAAATCACACTGATTAGATATCGATAGTCATTTATTCAAATTATATTTGTGTCAACGGTAAGTATGATTTTTAAAATAAATTATTTATACAAATATGATTTGATTAAGTGTCTATCGATATCCAATCAAAGTGATTTTTTGTAGGGATAAAATATTCAATGAACCCTACATATTGAACGGTTCAGATTATCAATGTAAGCTTCATGGTAAATTCACAAAGATCTAACAACACCCCGTAGTTGGGTTTCCCAACTAGAGACCAGCTTCCCCTGAAAACTAGGGGCCTAATCTAAAGCATCTGAAACCGCTGGCTCTACTCAAGGGTAGGGTGTAACTTGGGCATGCTTAACCCAAAAAACTCGAGCCTAGCTTAAATTTTTTTAGAACTTGAACAAAATATTTTTAAATTCAGCATGAGTTTGGGTAAAAATTTAAAAGTCTGAATTAAATTTGGGCGAGTTTGGGCAAAGACGTCAAATAACCCGAGCAACTCAAAATCCGAATTATATATATAGATATATAAAATATTAAATATACATATAAATTATTAGTCATTACATGATATTAAAGTAATTTATATTATTAAATCATATTGAATATATATTATATATACAAATAATACAAAATCTTACTTTTTTTCTTTTTATTTTCAGTCATAAATTGTAAGGACTACTATAGTGGCATTTCTCTTACATTATATAAATTATTTATTTTGATAGTATTAATGATTTTCTATAAATAAAAAAATTATAAATAGAGTCAAATTTTAATAATTTAATAATGTAGCTGCCAAAAAAAAAATGAAATTCATTTACAATTCGGACAACTCGGACAATTTGGGTTTAACTCGGGTCGGGTTTGGACAAGTCTTAGCACAACTTGGGCTAGGCTTGGACAACCTTCTAACCCGACCGAACGGGCCCGAGTTGCACCCCTACTCAAGGGTAAATTACAAACACATTCTCTGAGATTTACTTAAATTACAAATTATCTTCTGTAGTTCTAGAAATTACATTATACTTTCTAAGGTTTCTAATTTCATAATAAATAGGTGATTTTATTAACAAATTATTAAGTTAATCAACAATTTTTAATAATGTTAAAATTTTATTTCAATTAATAATTCAAATAATTTTATTATTGTATAAACACTTAGAAGTTTTACTTTTTCAATTAATTTTATTAAATAAAAAATTCTGACATAAAAATATTTATAGTTACAAAAAATAATTTATATTTTAATCAAACCCAAGGTGCGTTTGTAATTTATCCTTTACTCAATAATGGTATGAACACAGGGTGTATTGCTTTCCTTTTCTTGGGCCACATTTTAATTTTTCATTTTTACTGGTCCGACCCAAAACCTAAGCTGAATCCAACTTTCTTGACAATCCAATTCAGCCCTCGACACAAAAGTATATACAAAGCCCAATGTCGTCAGCAACTTATGAATTTGAGTGTCTTTTTATTTATATCATTACTAGCCCATATAATTGTAGATATTTATATTTATTTTAGATTTTTTTTAATATACAAATTATCGTTTTTAAGATTTTTTATAAAAAAAATTTAACAATTTTATCATTAACTATAGTGTATGGGAGAAGTTGAAAAGGATAATGCAGTAACTATACACGGATTGTATTTATAATTATTTGTATGAGGAGATTTTAAATGGTGATCAGGGGATTTTAACCAAATCAATAAATGCAGGCATGTGGAAAGATATATGGATTGGAAAAAGTTAATAAATACTGATCGGGGGATTTTGACCAAATCAATAAACGCTAAGTTTTTTTTTTTAAATAAAAAATTTAGAAAATTCAGATTGGGATATTGAAACTCTGACGGACTTTGGGGGTTAAAAACCCGCTTTTGTTTAATATATAGTATAGATATGATCAGCTATTGTGTGTGACTACTCATAATAATGTATCAATGTCTTCATGCAATTTATGAAACTGTTTTTAAATTTTTTATTTTGAAAATATATTTCAAAATATCTGCTACAATTTTAACTTATAACTTATGTTACAAATTTTTTTTAAATAAACTCAAAATTTTAGTTATTACAAATAGAAAAAAAATTATATTTTTAACATTTTCTTTCTAAATATCAACTTTTAATTTGTAAAAACTAAACCAAATAGGCCTAATATTATCACTACGGATGTAATTTGCACTTATTTTTAATATTTAAAATTACACATTACACAAACAATTCTTGATATATTATAAAATAATTTTTGAAAAAATATCTATAAACACAAGAAATAATTGTTTTTTTAGGTTCTTCCCTTTAGCTTCTTTTCTTTTCTGCCTCCGATTTAAGTTCCTTGGCTATCACTTATTGTAGCTCTGTACATCGGAAATCATCTATCTCTTTGTAACGTCCTAAAAAATAAACCCATCATAGCATACATTCACGATAAATAAAAGAGTTTTTAGATTACAATCATCAGAGTATTCTTACAAAAGGTATTACATGTTGACAATAAAAGTAAACGCCCTATAGGCTTACAACTTTCCAAGTCAACACTTGGTTACAAAAAGAGAGTACTAACTCCACACAAATAAGCCCTTGGCTTGATATACATGTAATACAACCAAAAAAAAAAAAGAGTCTACAGCCTCAAGCCTCCTCCCAAGCTACGTCTTTGGAGGTGGCATAACACCTGTACCTGAAAATGATGTCCTATATAGGGTGAGCCAACGCCCAGTAGAGATGTGCTAAACATAATATGAGCAATAACTAAAACATTAGCACTTGATAAATGTTTAACTCATATAAACCAACATACAGTACAATCCAATTCCATAATCCTTAACTTAACAAAACTCAACTTATAAACATGGCTCAGAAGCCAAATAACTGAAGTGAGACTACATCTCATGCCAACAATACTACAAACTGCCATTTTACGAAAATTACGTCCACGGGATTCGGCACCCATGTATTTTTATTCTCTTATGGCCATTTTACGGATATTTCAACCGCGGGACTCGGCACCCATGTATAGATATTTTCGGATTTGCCATTTTACGAAAATTGCGTTTGCGGGATTCGGCACCCATGTATAATTATATTCAAATGGCCATTTTACGAAAATTTCATCCGCGGGATTCGGCACCCATGTATTCAAATACACAACTTGATTAGTTTCAATTCACCTAATCATCATACAATGTCTACAATAATCAAGACTATCCTCCATCGATAGCCCAAAGCAGTTATTTCTAAACAGATAATAAATGCCTCAACAGATATATAATTGACATTTTCAAAAGTGAGCGATTTATAAATCCAACTCCACTGTTCTATTTCATAATGAGCAAATTTCATTACCTCCGACTCAATTTCATAACAAATGTCATTAATTACACTAATGACCCAAATATACCCAAATATGACATTTTCTCCTTTAAGCTCAATATTGACCCAAAGGTCCAAATATTATCAACAACACCAATATTGTCATCTCTAGGCTCAAATACACATTTATAGACTCAAAATACAAAACCCCTCTTTTATACATTTTGAAACCCTAACACCCAAAATCACCCATACTCAACATTACATCAAAATGACCAATAGTTTATGTCAAAGACCATAGAAATGAGTAGTTATCCGTACCTCGAGATGAAGAGCTCAAATGGAGGAGATGACCAAAATCCAAAGTGCTCCAAATCCAAGATTTTTCAGATTAAAAGGAAGCCCTCAACACCCTCTATCTTTCTTACAAAGAGCGAAGGTTAGAAACTCACTACAAGTAGATCAATCCCTAGAGAGAAGTTGTTTAGAGGGAGAGAGAGCTCAGATCTAGGGTTTTTGAAAAAGAGAGAGATGAAAAAGTGAAGTGTAACCCCACTGCTGTCTACTGATACAAAAACCTGGACACGCTCAAGCGCAAATATGCCCGCTCGAGCGCCAAGACACAACTGCAAAACACACCTGCTCGAGCGCAAAGGGAAAGCCGCTCGAACGTAGATTTCCCTCTTCTAGTACTTTTACAGACAATGAACTACCCGCTCGAGCGTAAGGAAATCCGCTCGAGCGTGAAAAACGCACCTGCAGAAGTTTTGTAGAGGCACGAAATGCTGAGAGTGTGTAAACTCCGCTCGAGCGTAAAGGGACCCGCTCGAGCGGACCACGAAAAACCTGGGCAGCTAGAAATGGGACATAAGCTCAACCAACCTGTTCGAAACACGCCCAATACATCCTAAAACTCAAACACACGGAATTAAAGGATAACAACAAGATATATAACCACCAACTCAATGGAACCTAAGTCCGGAATACAACAATCAAAGGAAGAGAAACCGGGATCGCTATAACCTCCCCCCCTTAAAGAATTTCGTCCCCAAAATTAAGTACAAGTTTTTCAAAAACATGTTTTCTCAATTACCAACATTATTACAATGTAAAATTCAACAACTTGACCCATTACCGGTCATTCCATCTCTATTCAAGAGGCAAACTTCCAACATAATCTCCAACATGCATTATCAACATGCATCACAAAACAAATTCAATGCCAAAATTATATTTGCATTTCTAAAACAGAGTTAACATATGCAATGTTAAAATAAACTTCCATTACAAGGAAAGTTCCACAATATTCCCATAAACCAAAACATTCATAATGTTTTACAACTTAAGACATATTTAATGCTCTTAAAGTTCATCAATATTACAAAATCCCAATACATGGTTAAACATTTACAAACAAGTCCGGATATTTCACACGGACATCCACCTCACGTTCCCAAGTGGCTTCCTTCACTCCGTGATGTTTCCACAAAACCTTTACCAAGGGAATAGTCTTGCCTCGCAAGACTTGATCCCACCTATCCAAGACCCGAACCGGCCTCTCATCATACGAGGCATCCTCGTCAACCTCTAAGTCGGTCCAATCCAATACATGCGATGGATCCGACTCGTACTTCCGAAGCATACTAACATGAAATACGTTATGCACTCTGTAGACGTCCCTGAACGCCTCGGGAGGACGAGTCCCGTTCTGTTCATATTGGGTTCACTACAGTTCAGGACTCTCAAATTGTCACGGTTCTTAATCCGAACCAAAGAGTCCAAATCCGGCAAATCGTTTTGAGAAAACAGATTTTTTGAAAGAAGTGCCAAACATGGACTGCTTTGTCAGATATAGAGTCGCCACCTAAATATTTTTTATGGGGGAATTTAGGAAACCCTGACTCGGTGCCAAAGGCCACGTGTCCATCATCACCAAAGTTGCCTCAGTTCGGGAACTTGGATACGATTGGGGAAGGTCAGCTATGAGCACCCCCTCTCGCCCGATCAAAGATCGGCCTCTACTAACTGTGATATCCAGTTTTGAAAACGTTATGTGTTCTTATTCCATTTATTAGCCTAGAATTACTATGTTATGCGCGCAGCAAACAAGTATAGACCAACTCGCCTAAATTGGAACAAAACATTGCATGTTCGTTTTGAAGATGGTTTGCTACTCGCAAGTAGGCTAAAATGCAGGTTTTGCCACCTTCGAATGGGCTTTTAGAAAAGATGATTTTGCCACTATCTAGTGGGCTTAAAACTCACAGTTTTAATGCATTATTCCAATTTAGGTAATTCAACCTCCATCCACAGGCATTCAAGCAGTTATATCACATAAGCAGCTAGCCTCATGGTAATCATGTTGTTATGGCAACACTCACACGCATGCGGTATGCTAAAGCATAAATGCTTACCGAGTACTCCAAGCCAAAACAGAAACTAGTTAGTAATCATATGCATGATCCTAGTTTAAGATGGCTAATGCAACACATGCGAAATGCAACTAGAAATGGGCTCGGCTATTATAAACATGGCATGTGAAATGCTACAACTAACACGTATTCAATTTGGAATTGAAACACAATGCAGTTAGCATGATGTGCCGAGCCTGGTGCATGCAAGACAAATGTATGAATGCACGCATGCATAGCATAAGGTATGCTAATTTAAATATGCCCTAGTCTACCATCATAAACAGGTAAATAAAAGGAAAGAAAGACGTGGGCTTGGAAGACATACACACACTCATGCACACTTATTACACAATTGCCCTCGCTCAAAGGGTCCGAACAAATATTACAGTCCGAATAAATAATGCTAAATTAATTATTACAGAATTTCTAATTAATTAACAAATTAAACAAGGGATTAAAGTGGCCACAGCCCCTGCCTCGAAATGCGTGGATGATGCATGCTTGACTCGTCTTGCCCAAAAATCCATACCATGCCACTGTTTTTCACTGCCCTGCTCCTCTGAGGACTGCCAAAGTCCAAGGGCATGCTCTCTGGATGTTGGGGAATACCACCGACCAATTAGAAACGCCATCGGCCGGAGGGGATGATCACCGGCCACTGAATAAGCTATCGGCCAAACATGTTTTGCCGGTCGGCACCCAACTATGCCGGTCGGCCAATTTTTCCTGCTGAAACCTGCAGCTGGCAGCAGCAGAGGGCAAGCAGTGTGTGGCATGGAAATTCAAAGCAATGTATGCATGGCCATTCTCCCTATCATGCAATGGACTCATGGGAGCATGGCCCTCGACCCTCGGGCCATTAATCACGCATTTCAATGCATGATGGCCTAAAAGCCAAATGTGCAACTTCGATATCAAATGAAATGCGAGCACAAAACACATCAAAGGGCCCCAACCCCTATCATGGTTGATCAAGAGGCAAGGGATGCATGCTCAATGAAATGCAACCTAGGCATGGAGGCTAAGTATGCAACATGAACATGCAAATGAGCAATGTATACTAGGCACGCAACCTAAACATGTAAGCAAACATAGCATGCAACAACATGTGATGATGGACTTAAACTAACATGGATAGCTCGCAAGCATGCCAAAATCAGTGGCCATTAGATGAAAGTGAGACAATCGAAATGCGTGCACACATGCACGCAAACCGATGACCGAACCTAAGGCATAAAATGCGACTCTACCAAGGCATGGCAAGGGATGCAATATGGCATACAAACATGTGATTTCAGCACTAAAACATGATGCTAAACAGCCCCAAAACATGGAAAAATGGCGCTCGATGCATGAGACAAACCCTGAAACTCGAAACTAGACACACAGAATGACTTATAGCTATACAAAGCATGCATTATTTGATCATGAAGCATGAATACAGAACCAAGGCAGTCCCAAAATATGAACATTTCTAGTTCAAAGCATGGCCAAAAAGTGCTAGCAAGATGGACTAAAGTGGCATGCAACTTTGACTAGCAAACATGGTTTACATGGCAAGTGTGTGAAGCATATGGAATCTCACCAAACCAGAAGAAATCAGTGAACAAAACATGTGAAAATAAGCCCAAATAACCACTGGAATGAAGCCAACACATGCAAAAAGATGAGCTCCTTTGGAGAGCTATGCAAGGGATTCTTAGGCACACACAAGATGGACACTTAGCATGGCACAAACAACTCTGAAAATCAAATATGATAGCTCCAAAACTTACCAAATTGACCTTGAAATGTGGCTAGGAAACATGCAAGATAAGGTCTCTTTGGAAGGCCAAAAAGACCATCAAACAAGGCAAGGAGAGAGGGGGTCACCCCCCTCTAATTTTGAGGCTCAAAACAGTGTGCTAGCCACTGAAAATCCACTGGATTTCAGTGGCTAGAAGGCCAAACAAAGCATGCAACAAGAGCTTAGGTGTAAGGCTCAAAATAAGAGGCAATCAAGCATACAAGGAAGCATATGACCTCAAACAAGAAAGTTCCCTTAATCAAACATCAAGAGGGCCTCAAATTTTTTTTTTCCAGTTTGTAACAAATCTCGAAAACAAACACAAATAGGGCTAATCTATCATGCAAAAATGGCCCTAAAAGAGAGATTAGTGACAAGGGACAGTAGATGGCCTCAAACAGCAATGAGCCCTTCAACAAATTTAAAGAGGGGCTAAAAAAAAGACACTTTACAGTTTATAGAAAGTCTCGAAAATGATCACAAGTAGGGCTAAAATATCATGCAAGAAATGGCCCTAAAAGAGAGATTAAACACAAAGGGTGAGGAGAAGATCTCAAACAGAGAAAAGTCCTTGATCAAACATGGAGATGAGCTCAAAATAAGACTATTTACAGTTCAGGTCAGAGCCCAAAAATGTAAGCAACAAGAGCTAAGATAGCATGCAAGATAGGGCAAGAAAAGAGGAAATAGGGACTCACCCTTGTAGCACAAGTCTTCAGTAGCTTTTGGTCTAAGAAAGTGTGCTCCTAACCTCTGAAAATAGCCTCCAAGTTGCTGGAATAGAGTGTGGAGGTAGTAGGCTTGGAGGTGTAGTGTAAATGGTACAAGGTCAAGGGTGTTTGGAGGCTTGGATGAGAGAGATAGGGAGGGTCGTATGCATGTAGCTCCAGCTGGTTTTTCTAACCTGGTATAAGGAAGAGGAGAGCTTCCTTTATAGAGTCAATGGACTAAAGCTTCTCTTAGAAGCTTCAAACTAAGAGCAAAGATCCTCCATACACGTGTATGGAGGATCCAGTCTGTGCCCTCCAGCTGGCATAGCTGGCATCCATTCAATCTATCAAATACACCGGAAGGTCGTCGGCCAGAAAAATTGGACGGTCGGCTATTTTAAATGGTCGGTCGGCCATCTATTTGGCCGGTCGGCTAAATCTATGGCCGGTGGTGGCTGGCAAGGCCAAAAAGTGGCCGGTGGGTGTCCATATTGAAGCCCCGAAAGTTAGCTTTCCAATGGCGCAAACCTTGCATTAAAATTCCTCCTGTGGAAAAAGTTATGCCCATTTTGGTGAAGCCGCGCAGATTCGATCCAACCGGGATGATACCCAACTTCAACCAATCATATCTCCCCCACCCGGACTTGGCTCTAGGAGATTCTTGAGTGCAAAATGAAGCCCCGGAAGTAAGCTTTCCAATGGTGATGGCCTCATAGCTAAAATCCAAGTATGTAGATAAATAGGCCCGATTCAGCGAGGGCTGCTCGACCCTCTTCTACCCGGATTCATGCCGAACTTCTCCCAAACTAGTTTTCTTCTCTCCTTTCCTCTTTTCTTCAACTCCAAACCCTTAAACAAAGCGTTTTGAAAGATTTTTCAAAGATTTCATCTCTCTTTCATTCATTTCCACTTTGTCCTTGCTCGGTTTATCGAAAAGCGCATCATTTGACAAAATGTGAGCCTCGAAACATTGTAGAAACTTTATTTCAAAAATGTTTTGAAAGAGAGGGTTTTAAGGTCTAAAAACCATCCAAAATAACTTTGGCCCAAAATGGGGTGTGAAGTTGAGATTTGTCTCTCTCCTCGTCGAAGAAACTGAACCTTTGCCCTGCACACCTTTTACCACAAAGTAAACCATCAGTAACGCCCAAGTCTTAAGGGCGGTCAAAAATGGGGTGTCTACAGTTGCCCCTCTTTGACAGAACTCGAAAGTCATAACAATGACGGGAGTGAATGTCAAAGCTCAGAGACGACCCATTTTTGACAAGGCCAAAGACTTGGACAGTCAAATAAAATACTGATAAATAAATGGTTGTGCTCGCAGGCTGCCTACGTATCCCTTTGCAAGGAATCAAACCAGCGTAGTTCAGGGGCAGAATGCAAATGATATGAAAGAAGACTTTGATAATTGGACTTATACGCTATGCGGAGCCGGTTTGTATTCAAAACAATGCAATGTACTAACAAGTACAGATGAGGTGCGCAAGATAGCGCGATAGAATGCATGCAAAATGCAAGTAAGGTGCACAAAACAGTGTGACGCAATGCACTGACAAATGCTACAAGCATTTTCTATGCAAGATGAGAGAGAAAGCATGTAATGAAATGCACAAGATAGTGCGATGCGCAAGAGAGCGCGAGTGTAAACTGCACAAAATAGTGTGATGCACAAAATAGCGCGAATGAAACAATGTGATGCACAAAACAGTGCGATGCGCAAGAAAGCGCGAAAGTAAATTGCACGAAACAGTGCGATACGCTAAACAGCGCAAGTGTAAATTGCACAAAACAGTGTGATGCGCAAGAAAGCGCGAGTGATTTGAAATGCACAAGAAAGTGCGATACGCTAAACAGCGCGAGTGATTTGAAATGCACAAGAAAGTGCGATACGCTAAACAGCGTGATTGATTTGAAATGCACAAGACAGTGCGATACGCTAAACAGCGCGATTGATTTTGAAATGCACAAGACAGTGCGATACGCTAAACAGCGCGAGTGATTAACTGCACAAAATAGTGCGATGCGCAAGAAAGCGCGAGTGATTTGAAATGCACAAGACAGTGCGATACGCTAAACAGCACGATTGATATGCAATGCACAAAATAGTGCGAGTGAGATACAACCACAAGATGCACAAGACAGTGCTAGTGAGATACAAAGTGTAAGTGCACAAGACAGTGCGAGTGAATGCATGTTCTATGCAAATGAGGTGCATTTTCTATACAAGTATGGAAAAGTGCATTTTCTATGCGAAAGATACGAGCATTTTCTATGCAAGAAACAAGAGCATATTCTATGCAATATTGAAAGCATATTCTATGCAGAATCGAAATCAAGCATATTCTATGCATGAATCATAACGACACGCGGCACGCATGTAACAGAAGTGTATATGAAAGTGCACATTCTATGCAATGGAAGGGCATCAAACATGTACTCTGGTGCCTCCGATTTATCTCTCGGAGGGCTTGGCAATACGCTCATCTCAAAAGGGGACACCCTGTTTATATTGGCGAGAGATAACATCTGCATGTGAAACCCTCGGGTGTTGCTTGGACTGCCATTCTGACTTGAAGCAGGCTTACACTTGGGGTCGAGATACACTCATACTCCAGAGAAATGGCGAGGCCTGAGAAGGTGCACCTGGAGTGCAGTCTCGGAATTTGCCGAAGTTGAAACAGACTAAGATGCTCCAAATTTTCCCTCTTTTCTTTTGCTTTGCAGTCCGGAACCTATATAGCTTCAGATAGGTCCTTGTTCTACTGTTTTCACATGACCTGGGTTGAACCTTGCGGTTTATGAAAGAAAGAATCTTGTTTTACATAAATGTGCAGAATGGCACAGCACTCTGAGCACAAAACGATTTTTTGAAAATGAGAAAAGGGTTCTCAACCGGGTATTGAGCCGACAACTGAACACAGCATACTATGACTCAACAAAAGGTACACGACCTAAACACATCGAGTAACATTCGAAAAAGACTCAAAAAAAAAAAAAAGTTGAGGTAAACAAAATAAAAGACACGACACACAGACGTGTCACAAAGACAAGAGACCTCTCAGTTCGCGAGGAGCCAGTTTCTCCGGGTAGTGTTTCCCACCCTTTTCTCATTTGTGATTCTCACATCACTCTGGTACTCAATCTCTGTTTTTCTGGAAAAAAAAAAGCCATTTTCTCACTTTTTCTCTCAGCGCACATCTCTCTATTCTTCAATCTATCATTTTTTATCCCTCCCCTGGGTGGTTGGTGGATAAACCGAAAGTTGCGGGGTCTTGCCCCTAGCATTCCGCTAGATTCTTCTTCTTGTTCACAACAGTGAGTTTCTTCCATAGAGGGGCTGCGCTACAATTGGGTGTGTAGCAAATCTGCAGTTGACATCAGTTGACGATGCTCTGCTGGGGAGTTTGGACGTGATAAGATCTGCCCAGATGAGGGAATGGGATATCTCGTCCCATTCCGATTCGTGTTTCGCACTTGGCTTGATACCTCATTGCTTGGAGGATGTGAGAGCTTCCTGCCCTTTTGCGGTTAGCTTCAGTGGTGCTTTTTTCCGGCAGGTATGGTGCCTTTCTTGGCAAGCATGTTAACAATGGAGAAAAGACAGAACACCTGACTCAACTGTGCCCCTAGTTCATCATTTTGACCATTTTTTGTTTTGGTTTTCTACTAAAACAATTTTGACCAATATAAGAGTTAGATTAACATACTTGTTCGATTTTTGATTTGAAAATCATGCAAGTCAGGCTATGAGCACTGAAAATTTTCCTTTTTGGGGTCCAAGAAATGGTCCAGTTTTTTGGAAAAATGGAATAATTTTCGAGAGAATAGTCAACCTCAGTAAAAATTCTCAAAAACTATTTTTGCAAACGGCCAATGCTCAACAAGCACGGAACCTACCCTTGAGATGCACAACCTCAGATCCGAAGGAAAATTGCCCCTTGCTTGAAGAGAGCTGCACGGCAACGGAAAGTTGCCCCTTGTTTGAATGGCACCACGGCACACTGTATGGCAACAGAAAGTTGCCCCTTGTTTGGATAGCATCGCAGCGCATTGCAATCAGTCCTCACAGTGACGATGACAACCGAACTCTTGGATACAGAGAAGGCAAAGATGATCAAAACCATTACATGGACACAGTTGATTTTGAAGTGTTTTACGGCTGGACTTCGGAATGAAGTTGCCTACGTATCCCAAAGATGGGAATCAAGCCTTACGTAGTTCGGGGTTAAGGTACACTCGGGTATTTAACCTCTCCTTTTGCGCTCTAACTTTTGCCAAGGCCGCCCTTCCGGGTTTTCAACCTTGTGAGCTCTGTTTTTCTTTTCTTTTCAATTCTTTTCATTTTTTTTCATCTTCTCTTTTCTTTTTTATTTTATTTTATTTTATTTTTTCTTCTTTTCTTACTCTAACTTTTGCCTGGGTCGCCTTTCCGGGTTTTCGACCCAGCGAGCCTCTCAAGGGTAAAAGTGTAGCTTTGTCCATGTCAAATGGTTATGAGATCTCGAATCTGTTTGAATCCAGGAGAGTGACTGCTGTTCGCTGACAATGCAGGAGTCCATCCCATGGGGGCTGAATTTGCCCCTAGTGTTGTGGATAGGAACTCAGTTGTTCTTTAGCAATACTTTCTTCTTTCTTCTCTTCTGGGGTTTGGCATTCTTGCCAGTCTTCATCGATTTGCAGGACGATCCATCTTCGGCTCTTTGAGCACATCTGGCATTTTTTCCCCTAGTTCCTGGGATACTTCTGATCTAGCTTTGCAAGCTTCTTTGGCGACATCTGATCTCCTTGATCTGACTTTTCTTGCCCCTAGTTTGAAGGCTGCTTTAAATGTGGCCACACAGGCCTCCTTTGATGGTTGACCATTGACCATTCTGAATTTAAGTCCAAGGTTTGAAAATAAGGGGTCGAGTCTCGAGGCTGAGAGCGATCCTAGGCTGTACAATCTCAAGAGCGATTCCACACAGGTCTTCGCAGGATCGCGCAAAACATTTTTTTTGAAATCTTTTAAGAAAGCGACTAGTCACTCGCGCTGAAGACAGTGTGAGACCAATCTGGATCAAGCTAGGATCCTTCTCAGTACTCACATTAACAAGCATGATCTCAATAATTAAAGGCTTAGCATGCCTCTCTTTCTCTCAAATGATCAAATTTTTACAAAAACCCGAGGAATTCCTTCCTCTTCGTTTTCATCACAATGTTCAACAAGTTTTGAAAAACTTAGGTCAATGCAATGATTTTGGGGTGCAGAAGAGTAGGCGAAAAGTACTGCCGCTTCATTCAAACTTTCTGGCACAACTGGCACAAGGCAGAAACAAGCACAAAAGCATGAAAAACCACTGTTGTTTCATTCATAACTGTTGGTGTAATTGGCTCCATGGCAGAAACAGTCTCAAAAGAAAGCAAAAGGACAAACACAAAACAAAATAGTGATGCCCGAGGTAACACCCCCAGAATCACCTAACTCTAACAAAACAGGACTGACTCGATACAACAAGACAGACCCGAAACAAAAAAAAAAAAAGGCTAACTCAAAACAAAGAGACAGACTCAAAACAACACAACAAAACTGACCTAAATACCCAAGTCAGAAACTAGCATTCGCAAATGCTCAACACAGTGCGTGCCATACGCCACATCTGGAGTAAATCGAGCGCCACCCGCAGCTGGTTCATCCCTCGATCACATATTCACATTATCCCCCAAGTTCACTGATCCAATGACGATAGACTCTGCTGAGTTGATGCGACGATGACCTTATTGTCAATCAGATCTTGTATTTCGTGGCGAAGACAGAAACTGTTATCCCAGATAGGCAACCCAAGAGCGGGGGTGAATTGGGTTATTAAAAATTTCACAATATTAAAAATAACACAATATTCAGAATTTTAATAAATAAAAAAAACAGAATAATAATTATCAATATAAAAGTAGAAGAGATAGAGAGAGAAAATCAAACACTGCGATTTATAGTGGTTCGGCACGCCAGGCCTACGTCCACTCCCCAAGGAACCTCCTTGAGAATTTCTTTACTATCAATTGAATAAATACACCACCAAGCTTGTGGATTTGGCACAGGACTTACTCTTATCTATTGAGCCTCACTCAACAATAAATGCCTTACCCTTACAAAATCTCTCACAAAAATAAGGAATAAGAATAAGTGGTAATTGAACTCACTTTTACAATAATTCTCTCACAAAGAGTAGATATGAAAGTGTAAGAACAAAAGCTAGACTTAGATCTGAAAGTGAAAGAGCAGAATACTCAGAATTTTGGAGCTCACAGAAATATTTTCTCTTCAAGTTCTTGATTTTTTCTCCACACACAACACTTCTATATATACACAAAAATATACCCGTTGGACGCTCCTTGCTGACGTCATGGCTTACATAAGCACGCTCCTGACGTCATGGCTTACATAAGCACGCTCCTGATGCCATGGCTTACATAAGCACACTCTTGATGTCATCGCTTACATAAGCACACTCCTTGATTTTGAATAGTCAGCAAAAGAAAAAAAATAAGACTGATTTTTTCTTTTTGTTTTTTCAAACATGGAGCCACCATTTTTGTAGACAATTTAATACAAAGTTCACAACTTTCAAGCAAACAAATAATTTTCTCCATCTAGTTTATAATATATATATATATATATAGATACACATATATATATATAACTCCATCTTTTTCTTCTTGTTTGATTATAATATGATATAATCAATGTAATGTAAAAAATTTAATAGCGCACGTGATGTATTCTATTTATATTATATGTAATATATATAATGTTATATATGTTCTGATCAAATATTTGCATACACAGAAAAATCTCTTTAAATAATATTTATGATGGATCTGAAAATATATGCCCTCTTTAAAATATTGTATATGTTGTAGAGATTTTAAACTAAATATATTCTACCACTCCATATTAATTTTGTCAAAAGAAGACTACTCATTAATATTATATTTGTCAAAATAATACAACTAATCAATCATTTTAATCAATTTTAATTTTGTCAAAAAGTGAATAGTGATCAGCCTAAATTTTCAAAAAGTGAATAGTAAAGTTTTCAAAAATATTTTTATTTTAATTTTGTCAAAAAGTGAATAGTGATCAACCTAAATTTTCAAAAAGTGAATAGTAAAGTTTTCCAAAATATTTTTATTATAATATTTAATAAATATATATATTTTTAAAAAGATAATATTTTGTGTCAAATAATATGTATATTAAAAAAATCCAAATTGTTACAACTAATATTTTAGACATCATCAAAATTAAATAATATGATTAACAATCTCCCCCTTTTTGATGATGGCAATATTTGTATGGATTTGACACAAAATGAAATTGACAAAATATTTGATAACCCTGCAACATATAATTTTCAAAATAATATTTTTTACACAAAATAAAATTGACAAAATATTTGATAACCCTGCAACATATAATTTTCAAATTTGATAACCCTGCAACATTTGATAACCTTGCAACATATAATTTTCAAAATCATATTTTTTCTCCCCTTTTGACATCATCAAAATAAAGATGAAGATAAGAAACAAGCACATTTGATACAATAATCTGAGTGGCCAAAAATAAATTAATGGGCCGTCTGTCTTGTCAGAATCATTATGGGGATTTTGGAGCATCTCGAGCACAGGAAATATTGACAAACAAAATATTTGAGCAGATATAGCAGATATGCATTGAGTAATGGATCAATGGAGTGTATAAAAAGTGACACAGATCAGAGGCAAAGATACGAAATCATCAAGTGTTTGAGAGAAAAATTTGTTTTAGCTTCTTTTGTAATCATGTCATTCCTTACCTTGTCTATCAATGAGTCGGACCTGCATGAGGTGCCTGTAATGCAGGCAAATGAGAGAGTACCAGTGACGCAGGCACATGCTATGCCTGTAAATGAGGGTTCTAGTGATATTGGCAATCGAAATGATTTCGATGCTATTAATAACACTATGGCTCTTAGTACACAGGCCATAACTGTAGTTTCCAATATGGCGCGACGATTACAAGCAAGAGTACAAGAAAATCAGCAATGGAGAGATGAGGTGTGCTTGTTAAAACAACAAGTAGTGAATATGTGTAAGGAGAAGAAAGAGCTAAAAAGGAAAAATGCACAGTTGGAGAATGCAGTGCATTATTATGCAACGGTGATAATGCCAAGACTCACAGAAATCAAAAATAGAGAGAGACATGTAAAAGAGGCTCATGAAAAATTGTTGAGAGAAGTGAAAAAGAAAAAATATGTGAAGCCTTCTGAAAATTTACATGTAATCGAGTAATATTTTCTTTTTCTGAAATAAAATTGTGAGCATTTCTTCATTTATTTATTTATTTATGTTATTTTTATTTATTATTATTATTTTTTTAATTCTGTCGTTGCACAAAAAAAAAATTTGTTTGTTGGTGCAGATAAGGAGTATGGCAGATAAGGAGTAAAAAAAAATATGTATATATACTCCCCCTAAAATTATGCACAGAATCTACACATGCCCATTTTTTTTTTTTTTTTTATAGTTTTATAATGAAAATATATGAGTCTCCCCCTGAATTAATGCACTAAAAATTACATAAAATTGAAGAAACAAATTACCAATCTATAATACCAAGGGCCATTAAGATCCGACCATAAACAATTACACCAAGTGCACTAGCATAAAAGGAGAAAATAAAAATAAAAATAATTTCTTCAGACAAGGTAGAAACAACCATTATTAAATCCAAGAGAATTTGGAGCACATACAACAAGTAAAAAAATATAACACAGTGCAACAAGAATTTTAACATGTTGATCGGTGATAACCTTGATGAACGGAAGAAATTGAGACGACTGGATAGATCGGTGACGAATTTGTGTAGATCGGCAATGGATCTTGATGGATCAGCCACGGATCTTGATGGATCGGTGATGGAACTTGATGAATCGGTGAAGATGGTGATGTAGATTTCGGGTGGAGAAGTGATGGAGTTTGGAAGATTGGTGAGGGATTTGGATGGATGGTGCTAGTGATGAAAGTGATGGATGATTTTGTGGATGGTGGAGTTGGTTGTAGGCTATGGTGAGGGTGGCGATGGAGTTGGCTAAGGGTAGAGGAAGAAGGAGAGAGCGAGACAACAAGAGAAGGAGAAAAAAAGAGAGTAAGAGAGAGAGTGGGTGAGAGATAGAGACGGAACGGGAGAGAGAGAGAGAGAAAAAAATTATATATATAAATATATGTATATTATTATTATGGTTATTATTTTTTATAATAATAATTATTATTACAATATTTATTTTATTTAATTATTTTAAAAAAAATCATTTTTTAATATAAACATTATATTGGAGTATTCATCATACCAAGTTCTGTTCTAATATAACAAAATTGTTCTTCATTTAGAGGCTTGGTAAATATGTCAGCTAATTGACAATTTGTAGGCACAAATTCGAGTTCAATGTCACCTTTGAGTACATGATCTCTTAGAAAATGATGCCTTATTTCAATGTGTTTAGTGCGTGAGTGCTGAATAGGATTTTTTGAAAGGTTAATGACACTTGTGTTGTCATATTTTATTGGAATATGATCATAGTGAAGTCCAAAATCTTGAAGTTGTTGTTTCATCCAAAGCAATTGTGCACAACACCCAGCGGCGGCAATGTATTCTGCTTCAGCAGTTGACAAAGCCACTGAGTTTTGTTTTTTGCAAAACCAAGAAGTAAGTGAGTGTCCAAGAAAATGACAAGTGCCACTAGTGCTTTTTCGATCAAGTCTACATCCCGCAAAGTCGGCATCTGAGTAACCAAAAAGTTCAAAGGTGGTTCCCTTAGGATACCATAATCCCAAATTTTGAGTGCCGACAAGATATCTGAAAATGCGTTTGACTGCGGTGATGTGTGACTCTTTCGGTGCGGATTGAAAACGTGCACACATACAAACACTAAACATTATGTCGGGCCTACTTGCAGTAAGATAAAGTAAAGAACCAATCATACCTCGATATTTCTTTTCATCTATGGGTTTACCTTGCTCATCTTTGTCGATTTTTATCGATGTGCTCATTGGAGTTGCTGCATTCTTTGAAGATTCCATTTCAAACCTTTTGAGTAGATCTTTGATATATTTCGTTTGGTTTAAATGGATTCCATCATTAGTTTGTTTAATTTGTAGACCAAGGAAGTAATTTAATTCCCCCATCATACTCATTTCAAACTCACCCTGCATGTCTTTAGCAAACTCTTTGCACAAATTTTTATTAGTAGCACCAAAAATGATATCATCAACATAAATTTGAACGATTAGCAAATCTTCCTTTTTGATTTTTATAAAAAGTGTTGTATCAATTTTTCCTCTGCAAAAACCTTTGTCAAGTAGAAAATTACTCAATCTTTCATACCATGCTCTAGGAGCTTGTTTCAAGCCATATAAGGCTTTTGAAAGTTTGAAAACATGATCCGGGTATTTATGATTTTCAAAACCGGGAGGTTGTTCAACATAGACTTCCTTCGAAATGTACTCATTTAAAAAAGCACTTTTAACATCCATTTGATATAATTTAAAATCTTTAAAACACGCAAAAGCAAGTAACATTCTAATAGCTTCAAGTCTAGCAATTGGTGCAAAAGTTTCATCAAAATCAATTCCCTCTTCTTGATTATAGCCTTGAGCTACTAATCTAGCTTTATTTCTAGTAATAACTCCAGATTCGTCCATTTTATTTCGAAAAACCCATTTTGTACCAATAACGGGATGATTCTTAGGTCGAGGGGTCAAAAACCAAACTTCATTTCTTTCAAATTGATTTAATTCTTCTTGCATTGCTAAAATCCAGTTTTCATCATTTTCAGCTTCTAAAAATGATTTTGGTTCAATTTGTGAAACAAATGCTAAGTTACCACAAATATTTCTAACAGAGGAACGAGTTTTTATACCTTCCACCACATCACCTATGATGAGGTCTTTGGAGTGGCCATGAGCATACTTCCATTCTTTTGGTAAATTTGAGTCATTTTCTGGAAGAGCATATATTTCTTGAAGTTTCTCCATTGTCATTTCTTCGTCATGTTCGCGTAATGGATTTTCTTCATTTTCCTTTTTATAAATGCTCTCCATGCTTGGTTGATTTTCTACAATATCATTACTTAAAAAATTCTTGGAAATAATATCGTTAGATTCATCAAAAACAACATGCACAGATTCTTTAACAAGTAGAGTTCTTTTATTGAATACTTTATAAGCTTTACTAGACATAGAATAACCAAGAAATATAGTTTCATCCGATTTAGCATCAAATTTTCCTAAATTATCTTTATTGTTATTTAATACAAAGCATTTACAACCAAAAGCACGCAAGTGACTAATATTAGGTTTTCTACCTTTCCAAAGTTCGTAAGGAGTTTTCTTAAGAATAAGTCTAATCATGGCACGGTTTATAACATAGCATGCAGTGTTTACAGCTTCCGCCCAAAAATATTTAGGCAAATTATTTTCACAAAGCATAGTACGAGCCATTTTTTCAAGAGTTCTATTTTTTCTTTCAACCACACCGTTTTGTTGAGGAGTCCTAGGGGCTGAGAAATTATGATCTATTCCTAAGTCATCACAAAACTTAATAAAATCATCATTTTCAAATTCTCTACCATGGTCACTTCTAATACTACAAATATTAAGATTTTTCTCATTTTGAATTTTTTTACAAAGTTTTGAGAAATTATAAAAAGCTTCATTTTTGTGTGCTAAAAATAATACCCATGTGTATCTAGTGTAATCATCAACACAAACAAGGGCATAAGATTTTCCTCCTAAACTTAATGTTCTAGATGATCCGAATAGATCAATATGCAAGAGTTGAAGCGGTCTAGTAGTTGAAACGATATTTTTGGATTTAAAAGAAATTCTAGTTTGTTTTCGAAATTGACATGCATCACAAAGTTTATCTTTTTCAAAAACAATTTTTGGTAAACCTATGACTAACTCATTTTTTGAAAGCTTGGAAATTAAATCAAAATGAGCATGTCCTAATCTTCTATGCCAAAGCCAACCATTATCATTTATAGCAGATAAACATTTAATGTTAAAATGAGAAGATAAGTCATGTAAATCAAACACATATACATTCTCATGTCTATAACCTACAAATAAAGTTTTGTTTTTTAAGGTATTTTCAATAGTACAATGAGTTTTCTCAAAAATAACTCTATAACCTTTATCACATAATTGACTAATACTAAGCAAGTTATGTTTTAAACCTTCAACAAATAAAACATTTTCAATAATAGGAGAGGGATTTTTACCAATACTTCCTACACCAATGATTTTACCCTTGCTATTGTCGCCAAAAGTCACATATCCGCCATCCTTTGGTTGGAGTGTGGCGAACATAGCTTTATTTCCAGTCATGTGCCTCGAACATGCACTGTCGAGATACCATCTATCGTTACTGGATTTTGTCTTGAAACATACCTACAAAAATTTGATTTCTCTATTGGTACCCATTTTTTCTTGGGTCCATAAAAGTTAGAATTTGACACCCTTGAGATATCCTTAGGAACCCATATCTTTTTTAATTTAGCAAAAGGATTTCTTTTAATAGGACATGAAGGTGAAATATGACCTTTTGTTCCACAAAAATGACATGTGAGATGAGAGTGATTAGAAGATGCATATACAAAACCATTTTTGACAGTTTTTACTTTTGAAAAAGGTTTATATCCAATTCCGGCTCTACCAAAAGTACGATTTTGATTTTTAAGAATTTTATCTAAAGTCTCTCTACCTTGAGTGAACTTTGAAAGAGTAGTTTTCAAGTCTTCAATATTTTCTTTCAAAATAATTTGCTCATTTTTTAAAGACTCGTTTTCTTTTTGCAATACAACTAAATGTTTTTCAGAAATTGAAGACTCTTTTTGAGTTAAAATCTTATTTTCCTTTTTCATTTTCATGGCTTCATTTTCTAAAACATTTATATTGGAAGTCAATGATTCATTTTCTTTTGATAAACTTGAAATTACTTTCTTTTGACAATTATTTTTCAAACTAAGTTTCTTAAATTCAGCATGTAATTCATCAAAAGCTAATTGTAATTTATCAAATGTAAAGGATTTTTCATTTACCTCATTTTCATTTCCAAGTGCCATTAAACATAGGTTAGCAATCTCGTTTTTGCAAACTTCAGTTTCTGTGTCGCTTTCATCACTATCTTCTCCCCATGCTGCAATCATAGCTTTCTTTTTGTCCTTCTTGAATTTTTTCTTAAGTTCTGGACATTCTGATTTGTAGTGTCCAGGTTTGTTGCATTCATAGCAGGTTACTTCAGATTTTTTGTGATTTTCTCCTCTTTGAAAATCCCTGTTGTTGAAGTCTTTTCTAAAAAAATTTCGTACACCTTGTTTCTTTCTCACAAACCTTTGGAACTTTCTAGTGATGAATACCATTTCCTCATTCTCATCTGAATCATCTTCCTTATCCTCTTGATGTTTCGAGGTGGATTTGAAGGCTATTCCTTTCTTCTTGTTGTTGTCCTCCTCTTCCTTTCCTTCTTGCATTATGAGCTCATGAGTTAAGAGAGATCCCATTAACTCATCTAGACTTAGCTTTGATAAATCCTTGGCTTCGGTAATGGCAATGACTTTTGTCTCCCAACTTTTTGGCAATGACCTAAGCACTTTTCTTACAATTTCAGCATTAGTATATATTTTGCCAAGAGAAGTTAAACCATTAATAATATCAGTAAAACGAGTAAACATTTGAGGAATAGTTTCATCAGGCTTCATTTTAAAAAGTTCATAATTATGGACTAGCAAACAGACTCTAGATTCTTTAACTTGTTCGGTTCCCTCACGAGTCACTATAAACTTGTCCCAAATTTCTTTAGTGGTTTTACATGTGGAAATTCTATTGAACTCGTTGGCATCTAAGGCACAGTACAACATGTTTGTAGTTTTGACATTAATTTGGGCCATTCTAGTATCTGATTCATCCCACTCATCTTCAGGTTTTGGTACCCTAAGTCCATCTATAGTTTTGGTAGGAATTTTTGGACCATTACAAATAATTTTCCAACATTCATAATCATTAGATTGAATATGTATGGTCATCCTAGTTTTCCAATAGCTAAAATTTGTGCCGCTAAATAGAGGTGGCCTATTAGATGCTTGTCCCTCGGGTAAGGAATAACTAGGGGTTGTCATGATCTACTCTAAGACGGTTAAGTCACAAAAACTAGAGTTTAGGCTCTGATACCAATTGTTATCCCAGATAGGCAACCCAAGAGCGGGGGTGAATTGGGTTATTAAAAATTTCACAATATTAAAAATAACACAATATTCAGAATTTTAATAAATAAAAAAAACAGAATAATAATTATCAATATAAAAGTAGAAGAGATAGAGAGAGAAAATCAAACACTGCGATTTATAGTGGTTCGGCACGCCAGGCCTACGTCCACTTCCCAAGGAACCTCCTTGAGAATTTCTTTACTATCAATTGAATAAATACACCACCAAGCTTGTGGATTTGGCACAGGACTTACTCTTATCTATTGAGCCTCACTCAACAATAAATGCCTTACCCTTACAAAATCTCTCACAAAAATAAGGAATAAGAATAAGTGGTAATTGAACTCACTTTTACAATAATTCTCTCACAAAGAGTAGATATGAAAGTGTAAGAACAAAAGCTAGACTTAGATCTGAAAGTGAAAGAGCAGAATACTCAGAATTTTGGAGCTCACAGAAATATTTTCTCTTCAAGTTCTTGATTTTTTCTCCACACACAACACTTCTATATATACACAAAAATATACCCGTTGGACGCTCCTTGCTGACGTCATGGCTTACATAAGCACGCTCCTGACGTCATGGCTTACATAAGCACGCTCCTGACGCCATGGCTTACATAAGCACACTCTTGATGTCATCGCTTACATAAGCACACTCCTTGATTTTGAATAGTCAGCAAAAGAAAAAAAATAAGACTGATTTTTTCTTTTTGTTTTTTCAAACATGGAGCCACCATTTTTGTAGACAATTTAATACAAAGTTCACAACTTTCAAGCAAACAAATAATTTTCTCCATCTAGTTTATAATATATATATATATATATATATAGATACACACATATATATATATATATAACTCCATCTTTTTCTTCTTGTTTGATTATAATATGATATAATCAATGTAATGTAAAAAATTTAATAGCGCACGTGATGTATTCTATTTATATTATATGTAATATATATAATATTATACATGTTCTGATCAAATATTTGCATACATAGAAAAATCTCTTTAAATAATATTTATGATGGATCTGAAAATATATGCCCTCTTTAAAATATTGTATATGTTGTAGAGATTTTAAACTAAATATATTCTACCACTCCATATTAATTTTGTCAAAAGAAGACTACTCATTAATATTATATTTGTCAAAATAATACAACCAATCAATCATTTTAATCAATTTTAATTTTGTCAAAAAGTGAATAGTGATCGGCCTAAATTTTCAAAAAGTGAATAGTAAAGTTTTCAAAAATATTTTTATTTTAATTTTGTCAAAAAGTGAATAGTGATCAACCTAAATTTTCAAAAAGTGAATAGTAAAGTTTTCCAAAATATTTTTATTATAATATTTAATAAATATATATATTTTTAAAAAGATAATATTTTGTGTCAAATAATATGTATATTAAAAAAATCTAAATTGTTACAAATAATATTTTAGACATCATCAAAATTAAATAATATGATTAACAGAAACAACTATCAGTGACATGGCCGACTTGCTGATGAAAGGCACAGTACTGGGCCAGATCATGGGAGGGAGGAAGTCTATCTGGTAGTGGTCGCGACTCCAGGGGTTTCAGATCCCCCTATTTAATCAGAACCCTCAAGGCCGCTGATAGAGACATGTACAGTGGTGCGAACACCCTCTGGCCTCGAGGTGGGTGTTTTGAGGTTTGTGGAGTTTTCCTGGATGCACCAGCAAAGGGATTGGTAGGCGCTGACTGGGTTTGCTGATCTCTTCCGAGCGAGGTTTAGAGCTGAAAGGAACATTCCTGGTACAACGACCCTTCTCCCGGCTTGTCCCTTGATTTGAACTGCTCTCATTCTGGCCCTACCTTGTTCTTATCGCTGGCCTCCACTTTGCCAAGGGAGTGGCCTTCTTCCAATGCAGCCCATCCTGAGGAGCCTTTTGACATGAACTCCCTGGTATGTGATGCGGTTGATGACGGGGCCAAAACCCCAAAGGCCAGATCTGCCACAGTTCTCTGAAGGTCTTCAATCATTTTCATAAGCTCAGAAGTAGTGGGTTCGTGGGTTTGAGATGATTGGGGTTCAGATGCACTCATCATGCATAAGTCCAGGCTCTTTGGGATAAACACATTAGGCTTGGGTAGATGGGCTGGGGTGATGTATATGCTGGGGTCGTAAGAGACGGCCAGTGTGTGGATTAGATTGAGATGTGGATGAGGTACTTGGTCATTGGGGTCTGAAGGTGGAGCTATCGTCCGGTTGTCGATGAGATTTTGGACCTCATGACGAAGGCGGTAGCAACGGTCGGTGCCATGACCACGCTGCTGATGGTACACACAGTACTTTGAGGGGTTATGTCTGGCTGGGAGTGGGTCAGGCAAAGGTTGAGGATCGAGGGGTTTGAGATGCCCTCTTTCCATCAGGACTTTTAGTGCGCTAGTCAGACTCATATAGAGGGGGGTGAAAGTTCTGCCCTGAGCTCGGGCTGGGCCGGCTGTTTGTAGGCTTGGTTTGGTAAAAGGGTTGGCTGTGGTGACTGCATTGATCTCGGTGGGTTTGGGGAATACCACCGACCAATTAGAAACGCCATCGGCCGGAGGGGATGATCACCGGCCACTGAATAAGCTATCGGCCAAACATGTTTTGCCGGTCGGCACCCAACTATGCCGGCCGGCCAATTCTTCCTGCTAAAACCTGCAGCTGGCAGCAGCAGAGTGCAAGCAGTGTATGGCATGGAAATTCAAAGCAATGTATGCATGGCCATTCTTCCTATCATGCAATGGACTCATGGGAGCATGGCCCTCGACCCTCGGGCCATCAATCACGCATTTCAATGCATGATGGCCCAAAAGCCAAGTGTGTAACTTCGATATCAAATGAAATGCGAGCACAAAACACATCAAAGGGCCCCAACCCCTATCATGGTTGATCAAGAGGCAAGGGATGCATGCTCAATGAAATGCAACCTAGGCATGGAGGCTAAGTATGCAACATAAACATGCAAATGAGCAATGTATACTAGGCACGCAACCTAAACATGTAAGCAAACATGGCATGCAACAACATGTGATGATGGACTTAAACTAACATGGATAGCTCGCAAGCATGCCAAAATCAGTGGCCATTAGATGAAAATGAGACAATCGAAATGCGTGCACACATGCACGCAAACCAAGGACCGAACCTAAGGCATAAAATGCGACTCTACGAAGGCATGGCAAGGGATGCAATATGGCATACAAACATGTGATTTTAGCACTGAAACATGATGCTAAACAGCCCCAAAACATGGAAAAATAGCACCCGATGCATGAGACAAACCCCGAAACTCGAAACTAGGCACACAGAATGACTTATAGCTATACAAAGCATGCATTATTTGATCATGAAGCATGAATACAGAACCAAGGCAGTCCCAAAATATGAACATTTCTAGTTCAAAGCATGGCCAAAACGTGCTAGCAAGATGGACTAAAGTAGCATGCAACTTTGACTAGCAAACATGGTTTACATGGCAAGTGTGTGAAGCATATGGAATCTCACCAAACCAGCAAAAATCAGTGAACAAAACATGTGAAAATAGGCCCAAATAACCACTGGAATGAAGCCAACACATGCAAAAAGATGAGCTCCTTTGGAGAGCTATGCAAGGGATTCTTAGGCACACACAAGATGGACACTTAGCATGGCACAAACAACTCTGAAAATCAAATATGATAGCTCCAAAACTTACCAAATTGACCTTGAAATGTGGCTAGGAAACATGCAAGATAGGGTCTCTTTGGAAGGCCAAAAAGACCATCAAACAAGGCAAGGAGAGAGGGGGTCACCCCCCTCTAATTTTGAGGCTCAAAACAGTGTGCTAACCACTAAAAATCCACTGGATTTCAGTGGCTAGAAGGCCAAACAAAGCATGCAACAAGAGCTTAGGTGTAAGGCTCAAAATAAGAGGCAATCAAGCATACAAGGATGCATATGATCTCAAAAAAGAAAGTTCCCTTAATCAAACATCAAGAGGGCCTCAAAACAAAACTTTTTCCAGTTTGTAACAAATCTCAAAAACAAACACAAATAGGGCTAATCTATCATGCAAAAATGGCCCTAAAAGAGAGATTGGAGACAAGGGATAGTAGATGGCCTCAAACAGCAATGAGCCCTTCAACAAAGTTAAAGAGGGGCTCAAAAAAAGACACTTTATAGTTTATAGCAAGTCTCGAAAACGATCACAAGTAGGGCTAAAATATCATGCAAGAAATGGCCCTAAAAGAGAGATTAAACACAAAGGGTGAGGAGAAGATCTCAAACAGAGAAAAGTCCTTGATCAAACATGGAGATGAGCTCAAAATAAGACTATTTACATTTCAGGTTGGAGCCCAAAAATGTAAGCAACAAGAGCTAAGATAGCATGCAAGATAGGGCAAGAAATGAGAAAATAGGGACTCACCCTTGTAGCACAAGTCTTCAGTAGCTTTTGGTCCGAGAAAGTGTGCTCCTAACCTCTGAAAATAGCCTCCAAGTTGCTGGAATGGAGTGTGGAGGTAGTAGGCTTGGAGGTGTAGTGTAAATGGTGCAAGGACAAGGGTGTTTGGAGGCTTGGATGAGAGAGATAGGGAGGGTTGTATGCATATAGCTCCAGCTGGTTTTTCTAACCTGGTATAAGGAAGAGGAGAGCTTCCTTTATAGAGTCAATGGACTAAAGCTTCTCTTAGAAGCTTCAAACTAAGAGCAAAGATCCTCCATACACATGTATGGAGGATCCAGTCTGTGCCCTCCAGCTGGCACAGCTGGCATCCATTCAATCTATCAAATACACCGGAAGGTCGTCGGCCAGAAAAATTGGTCGGTCGGCTATTTTAAATGGTCAGTCGGTCATCTATTTGGCCGGTCGGCTAAATCTATGGCTGGTGGTGGCTTCCAAGGCCAAAAAGTGGCCGGTGGGTGTCCAGATTGAGGCCCCGGAAGTTAGCTTTCCAATGGCGCAAACCTTGCATTAAAATTCCTCCTGTGGAAAAAGTTATGCCCATTTTGGTGAAGCCGCGCAGATTCGATCCAACCGGGATGATACCCAACTTCAACCAATCATATCTCCCCCACCCGGACTTGGCTCTAGGAGATTCTTGAGTGCAAAATGAAGCCCCGAAAGTAAGCTTTCCAACGGTGATGGCCTCATAGCTAAAATCCAAGTATGTAGATGAATAGGCCCGATTCAGCGAGGGCTGTTCGACCCTCTTCTACCCGGATTCATGCCGAACTTCTCCTGAACTAGTTTTCTTCTCTCCTTTCCTCTTTTCTTCAACTCCAAACCCTTAAACAAAGCGTTTTGAAAGATTTTTCAAAGATTTCATCTCTCTTTCATTCATTTCCACTTTGTCCTTGCTCGGTTTATCGAAAAGCGCATCATTTGACAAAATGTGAGCCTCGGAACATTGTAGAAACTTTATTTCAAAAATGTTTTGAAAGAGAGGGTTTTAAGGTCTAAAAACCATCCAAAATAACTTTGGCCCAAAATGGGGTGTGAAGTTGAGATTTTTCTCTCTCCCCGCCGAAGAAACTGAACCTTTGCCCTGCACACCTTTTACCACCAAGTAAACCATCAGTAACGCCCAAGTCTTAAAGGCGGTCAAAAATGGGGTGTCTACAGTTGCCCCTCTTTGACAGAACTCGAAAGTCATAACAATGACGGGAGTGAATGTCAAAGCTCAGAGACGACCCATTTTTGACAAGGCCAAAGACTTGGACAATCAAATAAAATACTGATAAATAAATGGTTGTGCCCGCAGGCTGCCTACGTATCCCTTTGCAAGGAATCAAACCAGCGTAGTTCAGGGGCAGGATGCAAATGATATGAAAGAAGACTTTCATAATTGGACTTATACGCTACGCGAAGCTGGTTTGTATTCAAAACAATGCAATGTACTAACAAGTACAGGTGAGGTGCGCAAGATAGCGCGATAGAATGCATGCAAAATGCAAGTAAGGTGCACAAAACAGTGTGACGCAATGCACTGACAAATGCTACAAGCATTTTCTATGCAAGATGAGAGAGAGCATGTAATGAAATGCATAAGATAGTGCGATGCGCAAGAGAGCGCGAGTGTAAACTGCACAAAATAGTGTGATGCACAAAATAGCGCGAATGAAACAATGTGATGCACAAAACAGTGCGATGCGCAAGAAAGCGCGAAAGTAAATTGCACGAAACAGTGCGATACGCTAAACATCGCGAGTATAAATTGCACAAAACAGTGTGATGCGCAAGAAAGCGCGAGTGATTTGAAATGCACAAGAAAGTGCGATATGCTAAGCAGTGCGAGTGATTTGAAATGCACAAGAAAGTGCGATACGCTACACCGCGTGATTGATTTGAAATGCACAAGACAGTGCGATATGCTAAACAGCGCGATTGATTTTGAAATGCACAAGACAGTGCGATACGCTAAATAGCGCGAGTGATTAACTGCACAAAATAGTGCGATGCGCAAGAAAGTGCGAGTGATTTGAAATGCACAAGACAGTGCGATATGCTAAACATCGCGAGTGATTAAACTGCACAAAATAGTGCGATGCGCAAGAAAGCGCGAGTTACATCTAAGTCTCTATCAAGCGAGACGAACCCATTGTGGTACTAACCACTTCCTGCGTACCCAAAATATTTGAACCCGGTACGCTCTGATACGAAGTTGTAACGCCCTCAAAAATCAACCCATCAAAGCATACATTCACGATAAATAAAAGAGTTTTCATATTATAATCATCAGAGTATTCTTACAAAAGGTATTACATGTTGACAATAAAAGTAAACGCCCTATAGGCTTACAACTTTCCAAGTCAACACTTGGTTACAAAAGAAGAGTATTAACTCTACACAAATAAGCCCTTGGCTTGATGTACATGTAATACAACAAAAACAACAAAAGAAGAGTCTATAGCCTCAAGCCTCCCAAGCGACGTCCTTGGAGGTGGCATAACACCTGTACCTGAAAATGATGTCCTATATAGGGTGAGCCAACGCCCAGTAGAGATATGCTAAACATAATATGAGCAATAACTAAAACATTAGCACTTGATAAATGTATAACTTAACAAAACTCAACTTATAAACATGGCTCAGAACCTGGCCAAATAACTGAAGTGAGACTACAGCTTATGCCAACAATACTACAAACTGCCATTTTACGAAAATTGCGTCTGCAGGATTTGGCACCCATGTATTTTCATTCTCTTATGGCCATTTTACGGATATTTCATCCGTGGGACTCGGCACCCATGTATAGATATATTCGGATTGCCATTTTATGAAAATTTCGTTCGCGGGATTTGGCACCCATGTGTAATTATATTTAAATGGCCATTTTACGGAAATTTTATCCGCGGGATTAGGCACCCATGTATTCAAATACACAACTTGATTAGTTTCAATTTACTTAATCATCATGCAATGTCTACAACAATCAAGACTATCCTCCACCGATAGCCCAAAACAGTTATTTCTAAACAGATAATAAATGCCTCAACAGATATATAATTGACATTTTCAGAAGTGAGTGGTTCATAAGTCCAACTCCACTATTCTATCTCATAATGAGAAAATTTCAATATTCCCAACTCAATTTCATAACAAATGTCATTAATTACACTAATGACCCAAATATATCCAAATATGGCATTTTCCCTTGAAGCTCAATATTGACCCAAAGGTCCAAATATTATCAACAACACCAATATTCTCATTTCTAGGTTCAAATACACATGTATAGACTCAAAATACAAAACCCATCTTTTATACATTTTGAAAACCTAACACCCAAAATCAGCCAACTCAACATTATATCAAAAGGACCAATAGTGTATGTCAAAGACCATAGGAATGAGTAGTTATCCCAACCTCAAATTCGGAGCTCAAAGGAAGAAGATGTAGAAATCTCGAAGTGCTCCAAATCAAGAACCTTTCGGATCAAAAGATAGCCTACAACAAGATCAACACTTTTTGTAAAGGCTCAGGGTAGGGGATCACTCTAACTAGATCAATACCTAGAGAGAAGTTGGGTTTCTAGTGAGAGGAGCTCTCCAATGGAGTTTTTCGAAAAGTAACAGAGAGAAAAGATGTTGAAAAGTGATTCAAAATGACCCAGCTGTGATCTGTTATACGTATGACCCGCTCGAGCGGAGAATAGGACGCTCGAGCGTCAGACATAAAAACTTAACCTGCTCAAGCGCCAAGACACAACTGTAAAACACACCCGCTCAAGCGCAAAGGGAAAGCCGGTCGAGCGTAGATTCCCCCCTTCCAGAACTTTTATAGACAATGAACTACCCGGTCGAGCACCAAGACACCCGCTCGAGCGTGAAAAACACACCTGCAGAAGTTTTGTAAAGGCACGAAGTGCTGAGAGTGTGTAAACCCCGCTCAAGTGCAAGAAGACCCGCTCAAGCGGACAACCAAAAATCAAACTCCGCTCGAGCGCAAAGGGACCAGCTCGAGCGTACCACCAAAAATTTGGGCAAGAAGGAATGAGACTAAAGCTCAACCAACTTGCTCGAAACACGCCCAATACATCCTAAAACTCAAACACACGGAATTAAAGGATAACAAAAGATATACAACCACCAACTCCACGGAACCTAAGTCCGGAATACAACAATCAAAGGAAAAGAAACCGGGATCGTTATAACCTCCCCCCCTTAAAGAATTTTGTCCCCGAAATTAAGTACAAGTTTTTCAAAAACATGTTTTTTCAATCACCAACATCATTACAATATAAAGTTCAACCACTTGACCCATTATCGGTCATTCCATCTCTGTTCAAGAGGCAAACTTCCAACATAATCTCCAACATGCATTATCAACATGCCTCACAGAACAAATTCAATGCCAAGATTATATTTCTAAAACAGAGTTAACATATGCAATGTTAAAATAAACTTCCATTACAAGGCAAGTTCCACAATATTCCCATAAACCAAAACATTCACAATGTTTTACAACTTAAGACATATTTAATGCTCTTAAAGTTCATCAATATTACAAAATCCCAATACATGGTTAAACATTTACAAACAAGTCCGGATATTTTTCACGGACATCCGCCTCACGTTCCCAAGTGGCTTCCTCCCACCAAACCTTTACCAAGGGAATGGTCTTGCCTCGCAAGACTTGATCCCGCCTATCCAAGACCCGTACCGGTCTCTCTTCATATGAGGCATCCTCATCTACCTCTAAGTCGGTCCAATCCAACACATGCGATGGATCTGGCTCGTACTTCCAAAGCATACTAACATGAAATACGTCATGCACTCCGGACAACTGCAGCGGCAGAGTTAAACGGTAAGCAACCTCCCAAATCCTCGCAAGGATCTCAAAGGGACCGATAAATCGAGGGGACAACTTCCCACTCTTGCCAAACCTCATCAAACCCCGCCTAGGTGATATTCTCAAGAAAACATGATCACCCGTCTTAAATGCCAAAGGCCTCCTCCTACGGTCGGCATAACTCTTTTGGTAACTTTGGGCTATAACAAGCCTCTTACGGATAAGCTCAACTTTCTCCGTCGTTTCCCTCACTAACTCTGGGCCCAACAAAGGTGCATCACCCACCTCAGCCCAACAAACTAGAGACCTACAAGGTCGGCCATACAAGGCCTCAAACGGCGCCATATCGATACTAGATTGAAAGTTGTTGTTGTTGGCAAACTTCACCAAGGACAAGTGCCTCTCTCACGTCCCACTAAAGTCATGGAAACAACCTCGAAGCATATCCTCAAGGATCTGAATAATACGCTCGGACTGTCCGCCGGTCTGAGGATAGTAAGCTGTGCTAAAGGTCAGTTTAGTACCCAAGGTACTCTACAAACTCTGCCACAACCTAGCAGTAAAACGAGGATCTCTATCAGAGACGATCGATACTGGGACCCCGTGCAACCTCACTATGTCCCGAATATACAAGTCAGCAAGATGATCTACCGAATCTCTCACACGCATAGGAATAAAGTGTGCTGACTTAGTCAACCGGTCTACAACCACCCAAATAGCATCACTATCCCGTTGAGTCCTCGGAAGACCTACAACGAAGTCCATAGTGACATGCTCCCACTTCCACTCGGTAATAGGCAAGGGTTGCAACAAACCTGCTGGCCTCTGATGCTCGGCCTTTACTTGCTGACAAGTAAGGCACTTAGACACGAAAACTGCCACATCCTTCTTCATACCCCACCACCAAAACTAACGACCTAGATCACGATACATCTTGGTGCCTCCCGGATGTGCCGCAAGGCGTGAATGATGAAACTCTCGGAGTACTTCTTCTCGGCAAGACTCCGACACAAACAGACGGTCTCGGTATCTCACACTTAAGTCGGGATACACAGTCAAACCCTTCTCAGCCTTCCCACTGGAGATCTTATCTCGAAAGGATTCTACCTCAAGGTCACCTCTCTGTGCCTCTAACACTCGATTCACAAGTGTAGGCTGTGCAACAATAGAAAAGAAGGCCGCAGCCTCAACGGATTCGCCCAGAAGCAAATCGAACTCGCCAAGTGCACCAAACATCTCCCACTCCTGGATGGCTATACAAGCAACATCACTAATGGATTTCCTACTAAGGGCATCGGCCACAACATTGGCCTTTCCCGGGTGATAGTGCAACTCAAAGTCATAATCCTCAATGAACTCCATCCACCTCGCCTGCCTCAAATTTAAGTCCCTCTGTGTAAACAGGTACTTCGAACTCTTATGATCCGAGAACACCTCGAATTTCTCACCACACAGATAGTGCCTCTAAATTTTCAGGGCAAAGATCACTGCTGCTAACTCTAGGTCATGAGTAGGGTAATTCCTCTCATGAATCTTCAACTGACGTGAGCAATAGGCTACCACTTTCCCTTCTTGCATCAAGACACAACCCAATCCCTCTCGTGAGGCATCACAATAAACCGCATAACCCAAACCTCTCTCCGGAATAATCAACACCGGAGCGGTGGTCAATCTAACTTTCAACTCTTGGAACGGCTTTTCACAAGCCTCGCTCCATACAAATTTGACTCCTTTTCGCGTCAATCTAGTCAACAGCGAAGCTAGTCTAGAGAAATCTTTCACAAACCGGCGATAATACCCAGCTAATCCTAGAAAATTGCGGATCTCAAAAACGCTCTTAGGCTGTGCCCAATCTTGCACTGCCTCATTCTTGGATGTATCAACAGACACCCCTTCCTCGGAAAACCACATGGCCCAAGAACTTGACCTTTCTTAGCCAGAACTCACACTTCCCAAACTTGGCATACAGCCTATGAGCTCTAAGCAACTCAAGCACCACTCTCAAGTGTTCCTCATGCTCCTTCTCAGAAGGTGAATAAATCTGGATGTCGTCCACAAAAACGACCACAAAGCGATCTAAGAATTCTCGGAAGATCTGGTTCATCAAATCCATAAACACTGCCGGTGCATTGGTGAGCCCAAATGGCATCACCAGAAACTCATAGTGGCCATACTGCGTACGGAATGCCGTTTTCGGAATATCCTCCTCCCTGACCCTCAACTGATGGTAACCCGATCTTAATTCTATCTTAGAGAAACAACGGGACCTTTTTAACTGGTCAAACAAGTCATTTATACGGGGTATAAGGTACTTATTCTTAACCGTAGCTCGATTCAACTTCTGGTAGTCGATACAAAGTCTCAAGGCACCATCTTTCTTTTTAGCAAAGATGGCCGGTGCTCTCCACGGTGAAACACTAGGGCGAACAAAACCCTTATCTAGCAACTCCTGGAGTTGAACCTTCAACTCACTCAACTCGGCTCGGGCAAAACGGTAAGGTGCCATAGAAATTGGCGCTGTGCCCGGCACTAAATCAATAGAGAACTCTATCTCTCGATGTGGTGGCAAACTAACAAGATCCTCGGGAAAAACATCTGAATACTTGCAAACCACTCTCGGTAACTCAACCTCGGTCTCATCACACTCACTACTTATAAGGCTAGCGAGAAGCCCACTAAGCTACTCCGCCCTCGCGGATCATACACCAGTGGCAACACACTACCAACCCGATCTCCCAAGAAATGGAAACACTTCCCGCTCACGGTACAAACTGTGACCCTCTGGCGGTAACAATCAATAACTGCCCGGTATGACGATAACCAGTCCATACCCAAAATAACATCAAAACCTAACATGGGCATAACTACAAAAGGAAATGGAAGTCGGCGGTCGGCGACCTCTATGTCACAACCTCTACATCCGTGTTTCAAAATCAGTTCGCCCCCAATAGGCGATATAACACAAATAGGAGATGCTAATTGTGCCAACTCCAATCCCAAAACAGATGCGAATGTAGTAGATATAAAGGAATGAGATGCACCCGTATCAATCAACACATTGGCAACCGAGTTACAAAACAAAAAGGTACCTCTCACAACAGATGGAGCCGGTACAAGATCCTGCGCGGTAACAGCATACACGTACCCTGTAGACCCCTGATCCACCTGCTCACCTCTCGTAGCAAAGGACTGATGCACATACTGAGACGATGAAGCCCCCTAATTGGCCCTCGAGGCCTGAACAGACTGTGCTGGCTGCGAACTTTGCGTCTGTCTGAAACCAGACGCATCGGGTGTACCACCCAACTGTGGGCAGAACCTCTTCAGGTGTCCTGCCTGACCACACTGATAACAAGAGGACGATCGGCCTCTGCCTTGACTCTGGCTCTGAGGTCGAACTGAAGATGAAGTTGCGTCCTAACCTTTTCCCCTCTGCGGGCAAGCTGGAGACTTGTGGCCCAGCTGACCACATTTGAAACAGGTAAAGTCCCCCTGGCTGCCTCTCCCAGAACCTGAACTCAGCACTGGAAAGGTAGATCTCGCTAAAGCACTCTGGGACTGCTGAGGGTTAGAACCCCTCTGCCTCCTACCATCTCCCTGGCCATCCTGACTCCTCTTGGAGCCCCTCATCCTTTCCTCCTCCTCCATCATAGACTCCATATGGGTCGCGACTTCCACAAGACGCCCATACTCCCGGATCATGGATCCCCCAACCCTCATCTTGAGGCCATGCCTCAACTTCCTTTCGAGCTCCATACAACGACGTTGCTCCGACGCCACGAGCTCAGGTGCGAACCTGGACAAACTGGTAAAGGTGGCCTCAAACTCGGCCACTGACAAACCTAGCTGCTTAAGCTAGCAGAACTGGTCCCTCAGCTTTTCCCTGATAGCTAGGGCTAAGTACTTCTCCTGGAAAGTATCTACAAAAGCCTCCCAAGTGCCACCAATACGGCCCCTCGTGAACTTCCACCATTGACCCGCATCTCCCTTAAGCTGGAAAGATGCCAAGGTCACCTTTAATACCCCATTCTCGATGCCAATCATTTCAAATGTCTTGGTCATCTGCTCTAACCACTCATCCGCCTTAAGTGGCTCCTTTAGATCCCCAACAAACTCATCCGGATTAAATCGGAAGAACTCCTTCTTCTAAAAGGAAGGCCGTGCATTAACAACCTGGGCCTGAACTGGATTCTCAGCTCTGAGAATGCCCATGGATTCTCTCAAAGCATCTGCTATCCCACGGGCTAAGGCGCCCATAGCCTGGTGACCTGCTGGCTCGGCTACATTGGCCTGACCAACTCCCTCCTGCTGCACCGGAATATCATCCGGTATAGGCATTTCCTGCCTCCTAGGCCTACCTCGCCTACTGCCACGTCCTCGCCTTGACATCCTAATAAAGGTAACGAAGAACATTAGCACATTCACAAATGTGTCGAAGTTATAACACTCGCGTCCTAATGCAATGGACAACTGTAATTCATTCCACGTAAGCACGTAATCACATAAGCACCTACGAATTTCATTTCCGGATAATGATAGTCCTGAGGCGTTACTAGAGTTCCGGTTAGAAACAACATTGGTGAAGTGCTTTTCCAACAAGACTCATAGAAACCCAAGGATCCAATCAACATCCTAGAAACTAAATCCCATACCCAAATAGTCACATAAACATGTTATCACATAAGCATATAACACTACATCTAAGTCTCTATCAAGCGAGACGAACCCATTATGGTACTAACCACTTCCCGCGTACCCAAAGTATTCGAACCCGGTACGCTCTGATACGAAGTTGTAACGCCCTCAAAAATAAACCCATCAAAGCATACATTCACGATAAATAAAAGAGTTTTCATATTATAATCATCAGAGTATCAATAAAAGTAAACGCCCTGTAGGCTTACAACTTTCCAAGTCAACACTTGGTTACAAAAGAAGAGTACTAACTCTACACAAATAAGCCCTTGGCTTGATGTACATGTAATACAACAAAAACAACAAAAGAAGAGTCTACAGCCTCAAGCCTCCCAAGCTACGTCCTTGGAGGTGGCATAACACCTGTACCTGAAAATGATGCCCCATATAAGGTGAGCCAACGCCCAGTAGAGATATGCTAAACATAATATGAGCAATAACTAAAACATTAGCACTTGATAAATGTTTAACTTAACAAAACTCAACTTATAAACATGGCTTAGAACCTGGCCAAATAACTGAAGTGAGACTACAGCTCATGCCAACAATACTACAAACTACCATTTTACGGAAATTGCGTCTGCGGGATTTGGCACCCATGTATTTTCATTCTCTTATGGCCATTTTACAGATATTTCATCCGCAGGACTCGGAACCCATGTATAGATATATTCGGATTGCCATTTTACGAAAATTTCGTCCGCGGGATTCAGCACCCATGTGTAATTATATTCAAATGGCCATTTTACGAAAATTTCATCCGCGGGATTCGGCACCCAGGTATTCAAATACACAACTTGATTAGTTTCAATTTACCTAATCATCATGCAATGTCTACAACAATCGAGACTATCCTCCACCGATAGCCCAAAACAGTTATTTCTAAACAGATAATAAATGCCTCAATAGATATATAATTGACATTTTCAAAAGTGAGCGATTCATAAATCCAACTCTACCATTCTATCTCATAATGAGAAAATTTCAATATTCCCAACTCAATTTCATAACAAATGTCATTAATTATACTAATGACCCAAATATAGCCAAATATGGCATTTTTTCCTGTAAGCTCAATATTGACCCAAAGGTCCAGATATTATCAACAACACCAATATTCTCATTTCTTGTATCAAATACACATGTATAGGCTTAAAATACAAAACCCCTCTTTTATACATTTTGAAACCCTAACACCCAAAATCACCCAACTCAACATTATATCAAAAGGACCAATAGTTTATGTCAAAGACCATAGGAATGAGTAGTTATCCCTACCTTAAATTCGGAGCTCAAAGGAAGAAGATGTAGAAATCTCGAAGTGCTCCAAATCAAGAACCTTTTGGATCAAAAGATAGCCCACAACAAGATCAACACTTTTTGTAAAGGCTCAAGGGTAGGGGATCACTCTAACTAGATCAATACCTAGAGAGAAGTTGGGTTTCTAGTGAGAGGAGCTCTCCAATGGAGTTTTTCGAAAAGTAAGAGAGAGAAAAGATGTTGAAAAGTGATTCAAAATGACCCAGCTGTGATCTGTTATACGTATGACCCACTCGAGCAGAGAATAGGACGCTCGAGCGTCAGACACAAAAACTGGACCCACTCGAGCGCCAAGACACAACTGCAAAACACACCTGCTCGAGCGCAAAGGGAAAGTCGCTCGAGCGTAGATTCCCCCCTTCCAGAACTTTTACAGACAATGAACTATTTGCTCAAGTGCCAAGACACCCGCTCGAGCGTAAAGGAATCCGCTCGAGCGCAAGAAGACCCGCTCGAGCAGACAATCAAAAATCAAACTCCACTCGAGCGCAAAGGGACCCGCTCGAGCGTACCACCAAAAATCTGGGCAACAAGGAATGGGACTAAAGCTCAACCAACCTGCTCGAAACACGCCCAATACATATTAAAACTCAAACACACGGAATTAAAGGATAACACAAGATGTGCAACCACCAACTCCACGGAACCTAAGTCCGAAATACAACAATCAAAGGAAGAGAAACCAGGATCGCTATAGTTAATGCGCTTTGTGAGGATTTTCTATGTTCTATTTCAATGAGCTAAGCATTGTTGAAATACAAATCAATAATGTAGGTGTACAAAAGGAAATTACAATGAAGTACATATAAAGTGTATGTGGTTAAAAATTATTTTAGATATAATATGAGTCACATTCAAAATTACTTTTAATCACACATTGCACTTTTGGTACATTTTTTGTGTTTTATTTATGTGAGACATGTTATAATATTTTAATATTTTTTTTATATTTAAATATTTTTTAAATATAGGAAATCAAATCAAAGATTCTTTTCGAGTTAATTTTGTGTTGTAAACTTTAAACTTATGGGTGGAGTTATAAGAATTTATTTTGTATTACCGTTAGTTTTCAAAATGTTTAATTTTCAACTCTATAACTTTATATATATTTATATACATTAAATCCTACAAGTATGTGACTATTTCATGTAACGCTCTTCATTATTATTGTTAATGTATATGTGGTATTCCTAAATATATTAAGTATTGATTTCCTAAATATATTTAGGAATAGCTATAGTTAGGTTTCTAGTAGGATACTCTTTCTCATAATTAAGTTTCTAGTAGGATACTCTTTCTCAACCTATATATACATGCCTTCTATTGTACATAATACATTCAACTCGACATCATTCAATACAATTCATTAAATACAATACATATTATTCTCTCTCTCTACTATTTTGACCCCTTCAAACTGTCCCGACATTGATTCTAGTTAGCTTCTACATCGGTCCGACATGACCCTTTTAAACTTCCCTGACATTGATTCCGGTTAGCTCCTACATCGGTCCGGCATGACCCCTTCAAACTATCCCGCCTACATCGGTCCGACATTACCTCTTTAAACTGTTCCAACATTGATTCCGATTAGCTTCTACAATGGTCCATCATGACCTTAAACTGTCCCGACATTAGTTCCGGCTAGCTCCTACAACGGTCTGGCATGACCTTAAACTATCTCCTAGCATTAGCTCCGGCCTCTGATATATCTCAAGCGCCCTTGCGCTTTCGTTCAGACTTTGCAATCAATTTGCCTTTTATTTTATTTAGTTTTATTTCATATTTTAGTTTCTCTCTCCAAATTCAAGATGTTTATCCTCCTTGAGTTTGAGGGGGGATGTTAATGTATATGTGGTATTCCTAAGAACCTATGTGTGTTTGTATACAACAGTGTCAAGTGTATATAAGAATCTTTTTCTTTTTTTTTTTAATAAAGCCAATAAATTAAATAGATTACGATTATCGGATGGGTCTAATTTTTTTTGAATAAAATACATAAATTATCCGATAAAATGAATTGTTCAGATCATCAAAACGAAACCTATGGTGGAATCACAGGCCCAAATAACGCCCTCTAATCAAAATTTTAGACTAGAAAGTAGAGTTGCTCAGCGGATATTTCGATCTACCTAAACCGACCAAATCGATCCGACGGATGTTGGAGGGATGCGTGATGACGAGCAGACGGTTACGGATTATTTTTTGCAATCAGCCTAATTTTGGACGGATAACAGATTTGAGCTTCCTTTGGCTACAACTGAATCCCCAAATCGCGAGCACTCCTAATAATTTGTAAGATTTTGTATTTTCAATTTGTTTAGATATTTTATTTGCGTTTTCAATTGAAAAGAGTTTAGATATTCTGTTGTATTTTCAATTTAGAGATCCTTTTATCAAATGGCAAGTTTTAATATTTAGTATTTTTGTGTGAAAAATATAAGGCTAAATTTTGTCATTTTTTTAAAAAAAATTGATTTTGTAAAATAAATAAATAAATGTGTAAAAAATTTATCAATTTTATATAATTTTATCTTTGGTGTGTAGAAATAATTTTTTAAATTTTTAAAAAAAAAATTTGACATTTTTTTTTGAAATTAATTTATATTTTATCAAATTGACGACTTCGTCCTTAAAATTGAGTAATGATATCTTCAATTGTCTTTATTTAGAACAATATTCAAAATTCAAGGTTAAATATGCCATAATTGAATAGTCAGTGATCAAAATGGCACAAGTTCCAAACTATAGGGACCATTAGTGTAATTTTCCAAATAACCTATTAAGGAGTATAAAGCTGGCTATTAAATTAAAAAAAAAAGAAGTTAGCTATCTCTATATATTTTTTTTATTTAAGAAATTAAGGGCTCAGCCTTTGCCTTATTTATTGTATTGTCATTTTTTTAAATTATTGTTAATGAAAGCTCTTTTGTAGGTAGGTAATTTGTTCGATTGATTTTTGTTGTTTTTTTCGTTATCGAGTTGGTTATTAAACTTTTATGATTATTGATCATCCAAAACAATCTCTTATAGATTGTCAAAAATAAAAATTCACTATAACAATAATATTATATCATAACTATTATCGTCATCAATAATAAAATTATACCCTAAAAAAAAAAAAACCCTCACCATTGATGTGTAATTACCTTATTCAAAGTAATTATGGAATTATCACATCTATATAACAAAGCAAGAAAGTTTTTGAAAATTTATAAAATGTATCAGAGACACATTTCATATCAGTAGATGAGATGATTTCTAATTAAAATCTAACGGCTGAGATGAGATGAAACATAGAAAAATGCGTTTGGTTCCCACCCAAGCCTCTACCTCCTACCTACGTCTGCCTCCTACCTACACCTCCCTCTCTCTCTCTCTCTCTCTCTCTCTCTCTCTCTCTAGCTATCTATCTCTCTATCTCTCTCTCTCTTTATCTATTTATCTCTCTCTCTCTCTCTCTCTATCTATCTCTCTCTCTCTTTTTAACTTTCAAACTCCTTCTCAGTACCCATTTCTCTCTCACATTTTGCCTCTCATTTCTCTGTCCCCATTTATCTCTCTACATTTATCAAAGCTCACTCCAACCACTCCAGCAACTCAGTTATAACATCCATTAAAATCACTAAGGTGGGTTTCGTGTGATTTTGTTGGGGCTTTGATAATTACTCAACTCGGTTTTAATGATTTGGTTTGATCATATTTCCAGAAGAGTAATAAAGTAACAGAGTACTCATTTAGGCTTTGATGATTTGGTCTGTTATTTTTATATATTTGGTGTTTGTGTTTGTGTTTGTCTATATATTCAAGAAACTGATATATGTTTTTTTTTTTTTTTTTGCCTATATGTGTTTGTGTTTGTCTATATTTCCTTTTTTTCTGAGGTAGCAGCTATGGTGGGTTTATCGACTAAAATCTGTGGGTTTGAGTTGCAGCGGTAATGTATCAATCTCTTGGGGAGGTTGAGCCCTTGCTATGGTGCTCTGGTCTGGACAAATGGAAGAGAACAGAGGAAAGGGATGAGTTGGGGATCCCACTTGCAGGTTCATTGAAATTTTTTATTATAAATAAATAGTTTTGATTTGATAAATTAGAGTAGTAAAAATTTGGTGTGGTGATGGATTTCAAATTATTAAACATATATTAGACTTTTAATCACTTTGCTTAATTAGTATATATTGACTGGTATTCTTTAGTGGACTGGACTGTTTTTTGTTCAAATCCGTGAAATAGTTTAGTTAAATAATGCTTCTGAAGCTGGCAAAACATTGAAGCCATTTTTCATGTTCTAGCTAACTAAGTCTTCAGATTATGGGAGAATAGTTTAATTTATATGGAGTATGTGGGGATATATTTTCTGAGTCCCAACACGTGGCCAAGGTGACCCCGACGTGTCAGCCGAGGTGCCACGTGTCCAGGTCATGACGCCGAGGTTATCTCGGCAAGGCCGAGATTATCGCCGAAGATATCAGAATCCGAGATAATAGGATAAGGGACAAGAGTCCTAGAATGATGAAAGACTTTAGCGTGGATAAGGATAACACTCTTAGGGAGTTTATCTCTATCTCTTGGAAAGTCCAGATAAGTACTGAGCGAGAGTCCATTGAAGCTAGGCTTCTATTGGGACTAGGATTGAGTTTGCTATAAAAGAAAGGCTCCCCCGATGGGTCTAAGGTACGCAACTTATGTTCTGAATAGTGAGTTTAGCATTATTGATTATCTTTGAGAGATATACTGACTTGATCGTCGGAGTGCCCCCAGGTGGACGAACCACCGCTGAAATCTTCTCTTTCTGTTGCAAGTTAGCCAGGTGTCATCTATTTTGCTAGTACTCTCCAGCTGAATACTGAGTTGGGCAATGTGATCGGAAAATCACTCACACAATTTGGCGCCGTCTGTGGGAAAGAAAGGAGAATAGATGACCAGTGACGGACAGAAGGAAAAGATTGGGGACGACACTCCTGCTGGGAGTGGCAGACCTATCGACCTTGACATCGAAGGAGACAACCGCATCACAGAAACTCATTACCAGAATCACAGCAAGAAAGACGTCGGCCAGGATGGCGCTGTACCAAAAAAGCCAGATCGAAGGGGGTACTATAATGAGGATGACCTCCAGGTATAGAAGGATAGATGCCTGCGGAGGGATGAAAAGGTAAATGAGATGGCAAACAAATTGGCAGACCTACAATCGGTCGTCAATTTTATGATTCAAAACAATGCCATGCAGCCACCATACCCGCTGCAGGACATGCCGATCCCAACGGCCAATACCCAGAAGGGAGGGCAGAAGCAAATCCCAATAGTCCCTTAGCATACCAGGAGTGAAAAACACTCTCACCGGCCTTCAAAAAAGGTCAGACGAGGAGAGTCGAGGAGAGAAGAGTCGCGGAGGACGCATCACGCCAAGGAGGCAGACCCCAAAGAACACTAGTATGTTCAAGGGTAAACGCTCTGCTTCGACACAACTCACGGAGAAAGGTCGAAAAGAACCCACCATGAAGCTGAAAGTAGCATGCCGAAAAGATTGAAGTCAGGAGATAGCCGAGCACTTGGGTGGAGCAAAGAAGACTTGAGAGATTACCTCAAGAGGAAGTAGCAAAATGCCGATGCCGAGGTAACTTCCCTTGAAAAGCCGAGAAGACCATTCTTGGTGGAGCTGGACAAATTCAAGGCACCAAAGAGATTCAGTATGCCGAGGTTCCAAATTTACGATGGTAAGTCGGACCCCAACTTCCACGTTGGATTATACTTGAACTCGATGGCATTATATAGTGGGAATGAGCCGTTGCTCTGCAATGTGTTCCCCTTATCTTTTGGGGAGATTGCATCAGATTGGTTCCACAAATTACCAAAGGGAAGTGTGAAGACCTTGGAAGGCCTGGCCGAGATGTTTGTGGCTAGGTTCGTGACAAACAAGCTGCAGCCATTGAGAGTGGATGCATTAATGGCTCTGAAGATCAGCAAGGATGAAGGCCTTAGAGCCTATGCAAACGGTACTATGAGGTGTTCAACCAAATACCAGAGTGTAATCAAGAGGTGGTGGTCGTATCTTTCAAGAACGGCCTAAAAGACGACTGTCCACTACAAAAATCTTTGGCAAAAACATTGCCAAAAAGTATGGAAGAGCTCATGACGAGAATCGAGAAGTATGCCAAAGCCGAAGAAGGTATATTGGGGACCAATGAGGCAAAGCAAGAGAAGGGAAACGGCTCGCCGACGTGAGGCCGAGGTAAAAATGGATTGAGCAAGCAAGAGACAGAACTGAGGGCTGCATAGGCAGTGATAACTGTGTTCCGAATCCCAATTCACAAAGTCCTAGATCAAATTCGGGATCAACCCTATTTCAGAACACCAGCAAAGGCACTAGGAGAATTCATGGGAAGAAACCTTGGCAGGCATTGTGCTTACCACAATGAAAATGGGCATATGACTCAGGGTTGCAGAGCCCTGAAAACACACTTGGAAGACCTGGTGAGGCAAGGCCATCTGAGAGACCTTGTCGATGAAGCCAAAACAAGGGAAGAACAGGCAAGATTGCCTCAAGCGACAGCGGCTCCACCTCCACTAACACAACAACCTCAAGCAGGAGGACCTCGGGTAATTAATGTAATTCACTCGAAGGTCAGCGAAAACGAGATCAGGGGGGAGACCCAAAAAATGAAGCACTTGCAGCATGTCTATCAAGTCGGAGAGAAGAGACATCGGGCAAAGGAGTGCCAAGGACCAGTAGTGCCTTTTTCTAAAGTCGACCTTGAGATGGTGCAACACCTGCATAATGATGCCTTGGTAGTATCCCTCCAGGTTGGGGAATGCCAAGTAAAGCGTATCTTGATTGACCAAGGCAGCTTATGTGACAACATGTACGTCCAATGTTACAAGGAGCTCGGCCTTCACCCAGATGATATGGAGCAATCCAATAGCCCAATGGTCGGATTCAATGGAACGCCGACATGGCCACTGGGAACAACCAGCTTGGAGGTGCAGGTAGGCACCAGGAAGATAACAACAGAGTTCACCGTAATTGATACACCCTCCCCTTACAACATCATTTTGGGAAGGCCATGGTTGTATGCAATGGGGGCTGTTCCCTTAACATTGCATCAACTATTGCAGTTCCCAATAGAGCATGGGATTGAAGAGGTCAGAGGAGATCAACTGCAGGCAAAAAATTACTCCATGGCAGCAATAAAATCCACCTGCAGCATTCGAGAACCAGAAAAGGCAGAAATCGAAGACGCGGACGTGGAGGTCCTAGAGGATGTTGGTAAGGAGCTAGCCGAGAAGAGTGAAGAAGCACTGAAGAAAATCCTTGTCCAGGAAGGGAATGAAGAACGCTTCTTTCTTCTCGGCTCAGGCTTAGCCGAAGAAGAGGAAAAAGAGTTGGAAGCTTTTTTGAGAGCAAATATTGAGGTGTTCGCGTGGACGCCCTACAAAATGCCTGGCATTGACCCCGAGGTCACTTGCCATAAGCTGAACGTTGACAGGTCGGCCAAACCTGTAATCTATCGAGCAAGAAGACCGACACTGATACACGTCGAAGCAGTGGAGGAAGAAGTAGACAGACTACTGGAAGCCAGGGCTATTCGTGAGGTAAATTACCCGACATGGCTATCAAACACAGTAGCGATGAAGAAGAAGAACGGTAAATGGAGGGTCTGTGTAGACTTTACCAGTTTAAACAAAGTCTGTCCCAAAGACAGCTTCCCTCTACCCAAAATTGACCAGCTAGTGGATGCCACTTCGGGGCATGGAAGGATGAGCTTCCTGGATGCCTATAGGGGGTATCACCAGATAGCTATGGACCCAGCGGATGAAGAGAAGACTGCGTTTATCACTCCCAAGGGGCTATATTGCTACAGAGTGATGCCCTTTAGGTTAAAAAATGCAGGAGCAACTTACCAAAGACTGGTAACTAAGATGTTCAAACATCTGATTGGCAGAACGGTGGAAGTTTACATCGATGACATGGTCGTGAAGACCAAGGAACCTAAAGGTCATCTGGCCGACCTGAAAGCAGTCTTTGACATCCTTAAAACATATCGACTCCGACTCAATGCAGCAAAGTGTACATTTGGAGTAGGATCTGGTAAGTTTTTAGGATACTTGGTGACTAGAAGGGGCATTGAGGCCAATCCAGATCAGATTAAGGCCATCTTGGAATTGCAGAGCCCGACATCGGCAAAACAGGTACAAATATTGACTGGAAGGGCCGCAGCCCTGAATACGTTCATAAGCAGAAGCTTAGACAAGTGCAAACCTTTCTTCAACTTAGTGAAGAAAGCCACAGATTTTTTATGGACAGAAGAATGCGAGGCTGCCCTGGCCGACCTGAAGAAGTATTTAACCACAACTCTAGTTCTCTCAAATCCAGAACCTGGGGAGGAGCTGTTTTTGTACTTAGCAGTCTCAAAACACACAGTAGTGAAGTGGTAATCCGAGAAGAAAAATGGGAGCAAAGGGCTGTTAAGCAAAACCCTGGCCAATGCAGAAACAAGGTATCTACCCTTAGAAAAATTGGCACTGGCTTTAGTAATGGCTTCAAAGAAACTGAACCATTACTTCTAGGCCCATAAAATTGTGGTGCTAATTGAACACCCCTTGAAGTCTTTGCTACAACAAGGAGACCTGACAGGAAGAATAGCCAAATGGGCAGTGGCCTTGGGACAGTATGACTTGGAGTACAGACCCAGAGTAGCAATCAAAGGCCAAGTTTTGGCCGACTTCGTGGCTGAGTTCACACCAGAATCCATTGTACATCGGGCTCCGTTGAGTCGAGGTGAACGATCTCCAAGCAAGCAAGGAGAAGCCTAGCCAAATGCAACAGAACAAAGGAAAAAGGAAAAACTCAGACCCTGCAGCATTTACATCGGCGACTCCTTTCGACTGTTTATCGATGGGAGCTTAAACCGACAAGGAGCAGGGGCAGGAGTAGTACTGGTATCTCCAGATGGAGAAGCATTGGAACAGTCCATTCGATTGGGGTTCAAGGCCTCAAACAATGAAACAAAATATGAAGCATTGATTGCAGGACTAAAGCTGGCGGTAGCAGCAGAAGCAGATGAAGTGATAGTCTTCTGCGACTCCCAGCTCATAGTCAACCAGACAACGGGTGAGTTTGCAGCCTGAGATGAAAGGATGTCAGCCTACGCAAAAGAAGTCAACAGGTTAGTAACTTTATTTCAGAATTGCCGACTACATCAGGTTAGCCAAGATGATAACAGTCACGGCGATGCACTAGCCAATCTGGCTAGTGCAATATAACCTGGAAAAGCAAGGACGATAATGGTCGAATACTTGTCGGGCCCGAGCATCGAACCACTGACCACAGAGCATGAAGCAATGTGTGTGGACATGTGACCAAGCTGGATGGATGCAATTGTTGTATTCCTAAAAGAAGGAAAACTGCTAGATGACCACAAGGAGGCACACAAGATCAGATTGAAATCGGCAAGATTCAGCCTAACGGCAGAAGGACATCTCTACAGAAGATCTTTCACTGGACCCCTTTTAAGGTGTGTACACCCATCACAAGTTGAAGATTTTTTATATGAAATACATGAAGGAATCTGTGGAAGCCACACCGGGGGCGGATCACTAGCTCATAGGGCCATTACCCAGGGTATTGGTGGCCCTACATGCAAAAGGATGCAGAAGCCTATGTCAAGAAGTGTGAAAAATGCCAAAGGTTTGCCCCACTGATACACCAGCTAGCAGCAGACCTTAACCCAGTATCCAGTCCTTGGCCGTTTGCCCAATGGGGCACGGATCTTGTTGGGTAACTGCCCCAAGCAACTGGACAAAGAAAATACCTGCTGGTAGCAACAGATTACTTCACCAAGTGGATAAAAACAGAGCCCTTAGCCAAGATCTGAGATGTAGACGTGAAGAACTTTTTATGGAAGAACATTATTACCAGATTTGGGATTCCGAGAGCAATAGTTGCTAACAATGGAACACAATTTGATAGCAAGCTAATCAAGAACTTCTGTGCAAAGTTCAAGATCAAGAACTACTTTTCAACCCCAAGCTTTCCTCAAAGCAATGGTTAAGCAGAAGCATCCAACAAAGTTATCCTACATGGGATAAAAAAGAGACTGCAGGCAGCAAAATGAAAGTGGGTGGATGAACTACCAAGTGTGCTCTGGGCATATCGGACTACGCCGAGAAAATTAACGGGGGAATCCCCCTTTGCCATGACCTATGGCACATAAGCTGTAATTCCGCTTGAAGTCGGCATTCCTAGGATTAGAACCCAGGAAGTAGAGAACGAGACTAATGATGTACTCTTAGCCCGAGATCTGGACCTACTAGAAGAAAGAAGGGAGAAAGCTACAATTCAGCTCGCAGCCTACCAGCAATAGCTTGCCAGAGCTTATAATAAAAGAGTCAACCCAAGGGAGTTCCAAGTCGGCGACTTAGTCTTGAGAAAAGTCGTCGGCAACAAGAAGGATCCTAGGGAGGGCAAGCTTGGCCCAAACTAGGAAGGACCCTACAGAATCACTTCGGTATTGGGCAACAGGGCATATCGGCTTGAAGATAGTGAGAGCAAAGAGTTGCCAAGACCTTGGAATACTTGTAATTTGAAGTTTTTCTATCATTAGATTTTCCTTGTTGTTTGCCGACGTAATGAATAAAATTTTCAGCAGAATTCTTCTATATTTGTGACTGATGAAGATACATAACGTTGTTTCGGAATACATGCATAATGAGACCCCAAGTGGAACTTAGGTTCACATTAGGGGGCAGAGAGAAGAAGTGATATTTAACACTTGTTGAAACTTAAGAAAAGTTTACAAGTTGAAGTTAAATCGATATGATGTTTAACACTTGTTGAAACTTGAGAAAAGTTTACAAGTTGAAGTTAAACCGAAATGATGTTTAACACTTTTTGAAACTTGAGAAAAGTTTACATGTTGAAGTTAAACCGATATGATGTTTAACACTTGTTGAAACTTGAGAAAAGTTTACAAGTTGAAGTTAAACCGAAATGATATTTAACACTCGTTGAAACTTGAGAAAAGTTTACAAGTTGATGTTAAACCGAGATGATGTTTTACATTTTTGAAACTTGAGAAAAGTTTACAAGTTAAAATTAAAACCGAGATAATTTACAAGTTGAAACCGAGGTCGCGCCAAGAAAGGTACTTGGATACTTGCCAAAGTAAATTGTCAGTTTGTATAACCGAGCTATGTCACCTCGAGAAGGTTGCACAAGATTGAAGTATATATTAAAGATATGCAAATTATTCTAAGTACGAAAGTCATACAAGAGCAATAAAGGGAAGACAAACACATAAGCATTCAAGAAAGAAGGAAGTTATATTCATAAAAAGGCACATCGGCAACTTAAAGAGTTTACATTACTTTGAAAGGAGAAACAAAGTACAAGAACGGAAAAGAAAAACATAAGGCTAAGGTTCTTTAGCATCATTAGCGGGCTGAGGCTGGGTCTCGGAAGACTGTTGGGAGGGCATCTCGGCGGCCTTCTCAGCCGCAAGCTCAGCGTCAATTTCTTGCAAAGTTTGATCAAGGCTCTTGTCGGCAATGGGCACGACCGATATCGCCTTTTAAGGCACAGCATCCTTAGGAACCTCCTCAACCTCCTCATCCTGAGTCAAGTCCAGGACTTGCTCATTTTGAGTAGGTGACTTGGCCCCAGTGGCTTCCTTGGGCTTCCTCACCAAAACCTCCTCCTCGGACTCAGAGTCGTCGTCGGTGGGTTGGCTTGGAGTTGGGGGAACGACAGAGGAAGGACATCGGCATTCCTGAGGGGGGAGTCCTCGGGGACATCAAGCCTTTTCAGCAAGGTCATCCAGCCAAGGGTGAAACCCCTGTTGCATGTCTGCCTCACCTACTTTTCGTAGTCCGCCGTGACGTTGGCCACCTCCTCGTTGTAGCCCTTTTCATCGGCTGCCTTGATTTCGGCCTCTTTGGTGGCCAGAGCATCTTGTAGTTCTTTTTGGGCTGGGCCATCTTTCCTTCGGCCTCTCTCTTCTGGGCCTCAAGAACCTTCTTGATGGCCTCAACAGACTCTGTCTTTTCTTCGACATCATTTTGGGCCTTGATGGCAGCCTTGGCCTGGTCTTCCAACTTTTTCATTTTTGATTGCAAACTTGTGTTGGTCTTTTGAAGGCTGGAGACCTCCCTCTTCATTTCGGCTAGCTTCTCCCGATTCTCAAAAGATTGTACTGAGAAGGAATGGGTATGCTAGATGGCCTGAAAGTAAAACAGAACAGAAATTGTTAGAACAAATTACAAGTATGGAATGAACAAGAAAGAAAGAAAAAGTTGACAAATAAAGGCACTTACTTGAACGGAGCATTGAAGCATCAGAGCGTAGTTTTCATACACGCTTAACTCGGCATTTCGGTTAAGATTGCCGGAGAGAAACAGACTGTACTGAGGGCTACGCCGACGTTAATGTCATCAGCGCTATCATTAGCCATAACTGGCTTACCTTTTAGAGTGATTTTGGGGGCCCAGGGGGCATCATGTTTTTTGGACCCCGAGGTGGTTGTAGAGGATGACCTCGACTTCTTTGATTTTGGGGATTTCGATGGTTGGGCCTCAGAACGCCTCTTCCCAGCAGCGGACTGAGACTTGTCGCTCTCATGCAAATTAGAAATCAGCAAGGTGTCCTCAGTGTCGACCTAAGTCACCTTCGCCTTTGGTTGAGCCTTTTTAATTATTTTCTGTTTAGGTGGAGGCTGGGTTTGCGCTGGTGGAGCGTTAACGATTGATGGGATGTTGGCCAGGAGATTTTTTGCAACAGCTCTTTGACGGCCCATCTCAGCAGAAAAAATGGTTCGTCGCCAGCGTTGTCGTTGGGATATCGGGATCAGGTATGGAGCCGAGGTTGATGGCTGCTTAGCTGGATCAGAGGTTGATCCTTGGTCTGTTCGAGATGTGGACGCGACTTGTGGAGTTGTGGCAGAAGGTAGAGAAAGGCTTTTCTTCTTCTTTTTTGGGACGTCGGGAAGAGCCGACTTATACGTGGGGATGAAGTTGAGAAGTAGAGGAGCCTTCTTCTTGAGAACAGGCAGATCCAAAAGTCTCCTCAAGTCTTTGCTGGGAAGAAAGACTGACGGAAACCCTTTGGTGGCTGAGGAAGAGCTGCAAGCAAAACCGACGTTAGAAGGAGATAAAATCTTAAAGACTTTGAAAAATTTTGGAAAAAACAAACAAGTATGGATGCAGGGCTCTTACCATTGCCCTCTACAAAAACGGTTCGAGGAAGAGGGTAAAGATGGAGGTCCTCATCTGAAGCGAACTCCCAGTTCCCCGAGGTAATAAAGTAGTCATCTCCAGCTCCCTTGTTGGAGTCTGGGAGGTCGGCTACGATTTTGTACTCTGTAGATCTTGGCTTGAGATAGTAAACATAGCCCGTATCTCTTTTTAGGCCACACATGGTGTAGCAGTACTGGATATTGGCTAAGGTGATCCTAGCGTTTTCTTGTTTGGCTAAGGCTATGATACTGTTAATAACTCTGTAGGAGTTGATGGCAAGTTGCATTGGGTTCAACTTATAGTAGTGGATTATCTCGCGGAAAAGGATGTTGAGTGGAAGCCGAAGTCCACACTCAATAAAGGTTATGACAGGGAAAGGTATGGAGTTAGTTGTGGGCATGATAGAGTCGTTATCCCCAGCCAACCTTAGATGGACGTCGGCAGGGATGTCAAACTCATGCCTAAAGTGATCTAATTTGCTCGGGGTATCTACTGTATGTTTCCACATACCCATGATATCGGCCTGAATTGGAAGAACTAGGTTTCAAAGTGAAGGTGTTTTAAAAGGGTTATTTGGACCTCGGCAACAACCTAAAGTATGTGCTGGGCAAGAGTTTGTGGAAATAGTTTCAGTTTTTCCTAAAAATTGTGGGTTCTACAAGCAAATCCCAAACCTAGATCTATGGAAACGAAGATTGAAGGCGCAAAAATCTGGAAAACAGAAAAGCAAGAATGTGCTTCAGAATCAAGGACAAAGATGGACTATCAAGAACAGTGGCAAAAGTGCAGAAGAATTGTGAACAGTGTGTGCATTCAAGACGTGAGCAAGAGAAAAATCGTGAAATAGACATACTCAGATACATGATTCATAAATCAATTGCTTGAGTAAAATAGCAATAGCAACTAAAGCATAATTTCTTGAAAAACAACAAGAAATAAGAACCAAGAGGAACAGTGGCTTACCAGAAAGAGAGAAGCCGAAATGGGATTTGCCGAAGTCTGACGACGATTATAGAGGCTGAAGATCAGTGGAAATCATGCCAGAGGTGGTAAACGAATCAAGTTGCAGAACTCAGAAAGCTTGAGCAAATGGCGGATTTGAGGGAAAGAGCTAGAGAGAGAAAAAGCTAAAAGATTGAACAAAAAGTAAAACGACGAAAAAGAGGGAACAAAGTTTTTGTTAAAACTTGAAACGACGGCAAATGAAATTAATGCGCCTAAAACAACGTGAGCGTCAGACGGCGCATACATGCACGAGACGATTTAGAAGCGCGTCACAAGCACGATCCAGTAAGGAGAAGGCACGTGGTTATGATAGTTGAGTAATTATGCATGACAGCTCATGCGCGTGAAAAAGTTCTTGGAAATCTTGATCTTTAAGAAGACATGTCAGCCTATAGTAATGATCTCGGCTGAAGCCAATGTACTGGCGGGAAGTACCGATATAGGTTCCATCACCTCAGAATGCCGAGGTAATAGAACCTAGGGGGTAGTTGTGGGGATATATTTTCTGAGTCCCAACACGTGGCCAAGGTAACGCCGACGTGTCAGCCGAGATGCCACATGTCTAGGTCATGATGCCGAGGTTATCTCAGCAAGGCCGAGGTTATCTCCGAAGATATCGGAATCTGAGATAATCGGATAAGGGACGAGAGTCCTCGAATGACGAAAGACTTTAGCATGGATAAGGATAACACTCTTAGGGAGTTTATCTCTATCTCTTGGAGAGTCCAGATAAGCACTGAGCCAGAGTCCATTGAAGCTAGGCTTCTATTGGGACTAGGATTGAGTTTGCTATAAAAGAAAAGCACTCCCGATGGGTCTAAGGTACGCAACTTATGTTCTGAACAGTGAGTTTAGCATTATTGATTATCTTTGAGAGATATACTGACTTGATCGTCGGAGTGCCCCCGGGTGGACGAACCACTGCCGGAATCTTCTCTTTCTGTTGCAGGTCAACCAGGCGTCATCTATTCCGCCAGTACTCTCCAGTTGAATACTGAGTTGGGCAGTGTGATCGGAAAATCACTCACACAAAGTAGTTTAATTCACAAGGAGCAAAAACTGTTTGTGCAATACGTTAAAATACACCAATGATGCAACCCCACCATGTAAAAATCTTATTGCATATATGATGCAATATATTATGCAATTGCTTTTTTTATGGTTAATCAATTTATTATTATTTTTATTTTGCAGGTTATTTTACAATTTTGGGCTGTTCAGAACTAATAATTTCTTAAGAGGTCGTCTAATAACACCATCCTTCTTTTGTTGTAAGTGTTCTATCAGTATTTGTTGGTTTATTTATTTTTTTAGTATATAAATTCTGTAATTGTTTTTAGCCAAAAAAAATGGTATTTATTTATTATTTATTTTTGTAGTATCAAAATACATCTCAGTGACTGTTTATTTTTAAGTTGTATATAAATTTTGTAATTGTTTAAGAAAATAAAAAAATAAAAATTAGGGCATTTAACCCCTTTTCCCAATAATAGACCTAAGGCTCATTTTTCACCCATAATCCACAAACAACCTCCATTTCAAGTCTATAACACAAATATGACTCAAACATGGAAAATCCCTCTTTTAGAAATTACAAAACAAACCCTAACTTTTCCAAAAATTATCGAACAACCCCAACATATCAAAATGCCAAAATTTAAAGACAAAACTCATAAGATGGAGTAGGATGTCCCTACCTCGAAATTAGAAGCTCAAAGGAGAAGATGATGAAAACTCAAAGTGCTCCAAATCCAAGATTTTTCAGATTAGAATGTAGCCCTCACAACCCTCTACCTTTCTTACAAAGAACTTAGGGTAGAAACTCACTCTATGTAGATCAATCCCTAGAGAGAAGATATGTAGAGAGAGAGGGAGAGTCGGTTCTAGGGTTTTGAAAATGAAAGGGATGAAAAGGTGAAGTGTTTACCCGCTGCTGCCTACTGATATAACACAGGCTCGCTCGAGCGAAGGATTGGTCGCTCGAGCGACCAGACACAAAGAATTCTCGCTCGAGCGTAGAAAGCCTCGCTCGAGCCAAGAATGCGAAGCTTCAGGTCTGTAACCTAGAAACACGCTCGAGCAATAGAATGCTCGCTCGAGTGAAGAAACTCAAAACATACACCTCGCTCGCTCGAGCGAAGGAAAGCTCGTTCGAGCCAAGAAACACAGCTCTCAGGTCCAGAATCAGACGCAGACGTAAGCTCGAGCAAAGGACTTCTCGCTCGAGCCACCAGACACAAAACTCAACTCTCGCTCGAGCGAACAAACCCTGGCTCGAGCGAAGGATCTGAAACAAAAAGCTCGCTTGAGCGACAAAGTCCTCGCTCGAGCGAAGACACCAAAATCTGGGCAGCAACCAATTGCTCCCAATCACACCCAACTTGTAACAAACCTACCCAACACATCCTATAACTCATAAATAAGGAATTAAAGGATAACAACAAGATATAACAACAACCAATACTACAAAACATAAGTCCGGAACACTGTACATAAAGGGGTAAAACCCGGGATCGCTATAACCTCCCCCCTTAAAGAATTTCATCCCCAAAATTAGGCACAAGTTTTCAAAAACAAGTTTTCCTCAATTTCCAACAATATTACATTTCAATATTCAATAATTTGACCTAATACTGATCATTCCATCTCTATTCAAGAGGCATTTCACAATATATATTACAACATGCATTATCAACATGTATTTCTTCCAAATCCAACAATTTTCCAATATACATTAGTCACAATTCTATATCACATTCAATGTTCATGATATATCTCTATTTCAACAACACATTCAACATATACGATGTTATAATAAACTTCCATTTCAAGGCAAGTTCTACAATGCTTCCATAAACCGAAACATATACAATGTTTTACAACTTAAGACACATTCAATGCTCTTAAAGTTTAACAACACAATAGAATATATAACATATGCTCAAACATCCACAAATAGATCTGGATATTTCTCTCGGACCTCCAACTCACGCTCCCAAGTGGCTTCCTCCACTCCGTGATGTTTCCACAAAACGTTTACCAAGGGAATGGTCTTGCCTCGCAAGACTTGATCCCGTCTATCCAAGACTCGAACTGGTCTCTCCTCATACGAGGCATCCTCGTCAACCTCTAAGTCGGTCCAATCCAATACATGTGATGGATCCAGCTTGTACTTTCGAAGCATACTAACATGAAACACGTCATGAACTCCGGACAACTGCGGCGGCAAAGCCAAACGGTAGGCAACCTCGCCAATCCTCTCAAGGATCTAGAAAGGGCCTATAAATCGAGGGGACAACTTTCATCTCTTACCAAATCTCATCAAACCCCGCTTAGGTGATATTTTCAGAAACATGTGATCACCCACCTCAAATGCCAAAGGCCTCCTCCTATGGTCGGCATAACATTTTTGACGACTCTAGGCTGTAACAAGCCTCCTACGAATAAGCTCAACTTTCTCCGTCATTTCCCTTACTAACTCCGGGCCCAACAAAGGTGCATCACCCACCTCGGCCCAACAAACTGGAGATCTACAAGGTCGGCCATACAAGGTCTCAAACGGTGCCATACCGATACTCGATTGAAAACTGTTGTTGTAGGCAAACTCCACTAAGGGCAAGTGTCTATCCCACGACCCACTAAAGTCAAGAACATAACCTCGAAGCATATCCTCAAGGATCTGAATAGTACGCTCGGACTGCCCGCCAGTCTGAGGATGATAAGCCGTGCTAAAGGTCAACTTAGTACCCAAGGCACTCTGCAAACTCTGCCATAACCTAACAGTAAAGCGTGGATCTCTATCTGAGACGATTGACACTGGGACCCCGTGCAATCTCACTATGTCCCGAATATACAAGTCGGCAAGATGGTCTACCGAATCTCTCACGCGCATAGGGATAAAGTGCACCGATTTAGTCAACCGGTCTACTACCACCCAAATAGCATCACTACCTCGCTGAGTCCTCGGAAGACCTACAACGAAGTCCATAGTGACATGCTCCCACTTCCACTCGGCAATAGGCAAGGGTTGTAACAAACCTGCTGGCCTCTGATGTTCGGCCTTCACTTGCTGGCAAGTAAGGCACTTAGACACAAAAACTGCCACATCCTTCTTCATACCCTACCACCAAAACTGGCGACCCAAATCCCGATACATCTTAGTGCCTCCCGGATGCACCGCAAGGCGTGAATGGTGAAACTCTCGGAGTACCTCCTCTCGGCAAGACTCCGGTACAAATAAACGGTCTCGGTATCTCACACTCTGGTCGGGATACACAGACAAACCCTTCTCAACCTTCCCACTGGAGATCTTCTCTCGGAGGGATTCTACCTCAAGGTCACCTCTCTGTGCCTCTAACACTCGAGTCACAAGGGTAGGCTGTGCAACAACAGAAAACAAGGCCGCAACCTCAATAGATTTTCCCAGAAGCAAATCAAACTCGCCAAGTGCCCCCAACATCTCCCACTCCCGGATGGCTATACAAGCTATATCACTAATGGATTTCCTGCTAAGGGCATCAACCACAACATTGGCCTTTCCCGGATGGTAATGCAACTCGAAGTCGTAATCCTCAATAAACTCCAACCACCTCATCTGCCTCAAGTTCAAGTCTTTCTGTGTAAACAGATATTTCAGACTCTTATGATCCGAGAATACCTCGAATCTCTCACCATAAAGGTAGTGCCTTCAAATCTTCAAGGCAAAAATCACTGCTGCTAACTCTAGGTCATGTGTAGGGTAATTCTTCTCGTGTATTTTCAATTGCCGCAAACCATAGGCTATGACTTTCCCCTCTTTCATTAACACACAACCCAAACCCTCTCGTGAAGCATCACAATAAACCGCATAACCCGAACCTCTCTCCGGAATAATCAAGACCGGAGCAGTGGTCAATCTAACTTTCAACTCTTGGAACGACTTTTCACAAGTCTCACTCCATACAAATTTGACCCATTTCCGCGTCAATCTAGTAAATGGTGAAGCTAGCCTGGAGAAATCCTTCACAAACCGGCGGTAATACCCAGCTAATCCCAGAAAACTGCGGATCTCAAAAACACTCTTAGGCTGTGCCCAATCCTGCACTGCCTCAATCTTGGATGTATCAACAGACACCCCTTTCCCGGAAACCACATGGCCTAGAACTTGACCTCTTCTAGCCAGAACTCACACTTCCCAAATTTAGCAAACATCTTATGGGCTCTAAACAACTCAAGCACCACTCTCAAGTGTTCCTCGTGTTCCTCCTTAGAAGGTGAATAAATCAGGATGTCGTCCATGAAAACGACTACAAAACGATCTAAAAATTCTCGGAATATCCAGTTCATCAAATCCATAACCACTGCCGGTGCATTGGTGAGCCCAAAAGGCATCACCAGAAACTCATAATGGCCATATCGCGTACGGAATGCCGTCTTCAGAATATCTTCCTCCCTGACCCTCAACTGATGGTAACCTGATCTCAAATCTATCTTAGAGAAACAACGGGAACCCTTCAACTGGTCAAACAAATCATTAATACGAGGCATAGGGTACTTATGCTTGACCGTAGCCCGATTCAACTTCCGGTAATCAATACAAAGTCTCAAGGCTCCATCTTTCTTTTTAGCAAAGAGGGCCGGTGCTCTCCACAACGAAACACTAGGGCGAATAAAGCCCTTATCTAGCAACTCCTGGAGTTGAATCTTCAACTCAACCAACTCGGCTGAGGCAAAACGATATGGTGCCATAGAAATCAGTGCCGCGCCGGGCACTAGATCAATAGAGAACTCAATCTCTCGATGAGGTGGTAAGCTAACAAGGTCCTTGGGAAAAACATCCGAATACACACAAACCACTCTCGGCAATACAGTCTGGGTCTCATCACACTCACCACTCATGAAACTAGCGAGAAGACCACTAAGCTCATTCTGCCCTCGTGGATCATACACCGGTGGCAAAACACTACCAACCCGATCCCCCAAGAAATGGAAACAATCTCCGCTCACGGTACATACTGTGACCCTCTGGCGGTAACAATCGATAACAGCCCGGTATGACGATAACCAGTCCATACCCAAAATAACATCAAAACCCGACATAGGCATAACTACAAAAGGAAATGGAAGCCGGGGGTCGGCGACCTCTATATCACAGCCCCGACACCCCTGTTTCAAAATCAATTCACCCCCAACAAGTGATATAACACATATAGGAGATGCTAACTGTGCCAACTCCAGCCCCAAAACAGATGCAAATGCAGCAGATATAAAAGAATGGGATGCACCTGTATCAATCAACACATTGGCAACCGAGTTGCAAAATAAGAAGGTACCTCTCACAACAGATGGAGCAGGTACAAGATCCTGCGCGGTAACAGCATACACGCGCCCAGAAGGTCTCTGATCAACCTGCTCACCCCTAAGAGCAAAAGACTGCTGCACAGACTGGGACGACGAAGCTCCCAGATTGGCCCTCGAGGCCTGAACTGACTGTGCTGGCTGAAAACTCTGCGTCAGCCTCGACCCAGACGCACCCGATGTGGCACTCAACTGCGGGCAAAACCTCTTCAGGTGCCGTAGCTGACCACACTGATAACAAGACAGTGGCTGACCTCTGCCCTGACTCTGGCTCTGAAGTCGAGCCAAAGATGAAGCAGCTCTCTGACCTCGTCCCAGAACCTGCACTCGGCGCTGGAAAGGTAGATCTAGCAAAACCACCCTGAGACTGCTGAGGGTTAGAACCATCTGCCTCCTGCCATCACCCTGGCCATCCTGACTCCTCTTGGAGCCCCTAAATCTCTCCTCCTCCTCATGCATCATAATCTCCATATGTGCAGCTGCGTCCACAAGGTGCCTATACTCCCGAGTCGTAGACCCGCCAACTCTCATCTTGAGCCCGTGCCTCAATTTCCTCTCAAACTCGAGGCAGCGACGTTTTTCTGACGCCACAAGCTCAGGTGCAAACCTGGACAGACTAGTAAACGCGGCCTCAAACTCGGCCACTGATGAACTCAGCTACTTTAGCTGGCAGAACTGATCTCTCAACTTCTCCCTGACAGCGGGAGATAGAAACTTCTCCTGGAAAGCATCTACAAAGGCCTCCTAAGTGCCAACAATACTACCTCTCGTGAACTTCCACCACTGACCTGCATTTCCCTTTAGCTGGAAAGACGCCAAGGTCACCTTTAAAACCCCGTCCTCGATGCCAAGCATCTCAAACGTCTTAGTCATCTGCTCCAACCACTCATTAGCCTTAAGTGGCTCTTTCGGATCCCCCAAAAACTCATCCGGATTAGACCGGAAAAACTCCCTTTTTAGAAAGGAAGGCCCTGCATCAACAACCTGGGCCTGAACTGGATTCTCAGCTCTGAGGATACCTATGGATTCCCTGAATGCTCTTGCTATCTCGCGGGCTAAGGTACCCATAGCCTGCTAACCCACTGGCTCGGCCACATTGGCCTGGCCAACACCCTCCTGCTGTGCCGGAATCTCATCCGGTAAAGGCACCTCCTGCCTTCTAGGCCTACCTTGCCTACCACCACGTCCTTGTCCTGACATCCTAATAAAGGTAACGAAGAACATTAGCACATTCAAAAATATGCCGAAGCTATAACACTCACGTCCTAATGTGATGGACAACAGTAATTCACTCCACGTAAGCACATAATCATATAAGCATTTACGAATTTCATTTCCGGATAATGACAGTCCCGAGGCGTTACTAGAGTTTCAGTTAGAAACAGCATTGATCAAGTGCTTTTCCAATAGGACTCCGAGAAACGCAAGGATCCAATCAACATCCCAGAAACTAAATCCCATACTCAAGTAGTCACATAAACATGTTATCACATAAGCATACAACACTACATCTAAGTCTCTAACAAGCGAGACGAACCCATTGTGGTACTAACCACTTCCCGCGTACCCAAAGTATTCGAACCATGTACGCTCTGATACCAAGTTGTAACGCCCTCAAAATAATACATAAAACCCCACATTCTTGACAAGCATTGATATAAGAGAAATAAACACTTTCCATTTATCGGAATAGTCCTTACAGATGTATTACATGTTGATAACAAAAGTAAATGCCTAGCGGCTTACAACTTTCCAAGTCAACACTTGGTTATACAAAAGAGAGTACTAACTCACATCATATTAAGCCCTTGGCCTGAATTTACATGTAATACCACAAAAGATAACAAAATAACAAAAAGAGTCTTCAACTCCTAAGACCTTCCAAGCTATGTCCTTGGAGGTGACATATCACCTGGACCTGAAAATGATGTCCTATATAGGGTGAGCCACAGCCCAGTAGAGATATACTAAACCAAATATAAGCAATGACTAAAACAGTAGCATTTGATAGATGGTTAACACTCATAAACCAATTATATCGCAATACAATTCCATGACACTTGTGTCCATGTTACATTCCATTTTCCATCACTTATCAATTCATTTCCTAAATGTGGCTCAGAACCTGGCCAGATAATTTAATAACAACTCGTATTAAACACTTCTTACTTCACAATAGATACACATAATTGCTGTATCAATCTCAAACAAACACTTCCATACATCATATATGATATACAGATTTGCTATATCAATATTTCAATAGATACACATATTTGCTGTATCAATGGAGTACATCCCTTATCTCCTCCCAAACAATGTCCGGTTTAGGAGTCCATATCCTATCTTCCTCTAAACCGTGGAGTACATCCCCTATTTCCTCCCACACAACACAATGTATATAAACACGTATCATATACAAGGTTGATCAATACATAAATTTGATGTATTATACCAAACGGTCATATTCAATGACATACTCAATGTGATTAGTTTCGGTTTTCCATAATCAACATGCAGTGTCTACAACATTCAAGACTATCCTCCACCGATAGCCCAAAGCCGATATTTCTAAACAGAACATAAATGCAACAAAAGATATAACATCAACGTTTACCATAGGTGAGTGATAAATTAATCCAACTGCACCATTTAATCACATAATTTCCTAATTTCATTATTCTCAACTCAATTTCACATTTCCCCAAATTAATTATACAAATTAATTATTTATTACAATTAGGGCATTTAACCCATTTTTCCAATAATAGCCCTAAGGCTCATTTTTCACCCATAATCCACAAGCAACCTCCATTTCAAGTCTATAACACAAATATGACTCAAACATGGAAAATCCCTCTTTTAGAAATTACAAAACAAACCCTAACTTTTCCAAAAATTACCGAACAACCCCAACATATCAAAATGTCAAAATTTAAAGACAAAGCTCATAAGATGGAGTAGGATGTCCCTACCTCGGAATTAGAAGCTCAAAGGAGAAGATGATGAAAACTCAAAGTGCTCCAAATCCAAGATTTTTTAGATTAGAATGTAGCCCACACAACCCTCTACCTTTCTTACAAAGAACTTAGGGTAGAAACACACTCTATGTAGATCAATCCCTAGAGAGAAGATATGTAGAGAGAAAGGGAGAGTCGGTTCTAGGGTTTTGAAAATGAAAGGGATAAAAAAGTGCAGTGTTTACGCGCTGCTGCCTACTGATATAACACAGGCTCGCTCAAGCGAAGGATTGGTCGCTCGAGCGACCAGACACAAAGAATTCTCGCTCGAGCGTAGAAAGCCTCGCTCGAGCCAAGAATGCGAAGCTTCAGGTCTGCAACCCAGAAACACGCTCGAGCAACAGAATGCTCGCTCGAGCGAAGAAACTCAAAACATACACCTCGCTCGCTCGAGCGAAGGAAAGCTCGCTCGAGCCAAGAAACATAGCTCTCAAGTCCAGAATCAGACGCAGACGCAAGCTCGAGCGAAGGACTTCTAGCTCGAGCCACCAAACACAAAACTTAACTCTCGCCCGAGCGAACAAACCCTGGCTCGAGCGAAGGATCTAAAACAAAGAGCTAGCTCGAGCGACAAAGTCCTCGCTCGAGCGAAGATACCAAAATCTGGGCAGCAACCAATTGCTCCCAATCACACCCAACCTGTAACAAACCTACCCAACACATCCTATAACTCATAAATAAGGAATTAAAGGATAACAACAAGATATAACAACAGCCAATACTACGGAAGATAAGTTCGGAACATTGTACATAAAGGGGTAAAACCCGGGATCGCTATAAAATTTATGGTACATCTAATCTGTTTTGACTGTACATGTTTTGTCCATGAAAATATTGAGAAACATGACTATAATCTTTTCTTATTTTATTGCTGTTACTGATGAGAAAAAGGTATCCATTCCAATTTTTAGTCAGTTAATTTTGGTAGTAAGTCAATTATGTTTTTGGTGACTCTCAAATTCGTATTTTTACTTACATATTTTACAGTTAGAACCTGCTGAACAATCATATTCATATCAACACCATAATATATTTTAGCCAGGTCCAAAAAAACAAAACCAATCGCATGGATCCTTCAAATTCACTCATTTTTTTATTCACGAATCACATACGAGCATTGATGGGTTTCATTGATAGGTTTACATTTTCTCTCTCTACATTGATGGATTTATATAATTTTGGGTGATTCCAATTTCTGAGTTTACATTTTCTCTCTCTACAGTGATGGGTTTATATATTTCTAAGTTTATAAGAATTTCATCACCTAAAGCCATAATCAATGGGTTGAGACAAAATTTTTGCTTTTGATGAAACAAAATGAGCTGGTAAATGTATTTGTGTGTATTGCTTTAATTGCCTTCATGAACTAAATATTCATTATTGTTTATAAAATGGCTTTGTTGTCTGGTGAATTTTTTTTTTTTTTTTGGATTTTCCAAGTGATAAATGGTGAACTTCAAAATATTTATGATTACAACGGGTTTTTATTTTGGTTTTAATTTCATCGCTATAAAATTGAAGTCAGTTAGGAAAGAGAAGAGTTGAAATCCAAATTTAATTTTAATACTCTTCATGTCCAAATTTGTGCTCTGATTTTCACTCTCTTCGTGTTGTTAGGGCTGATTTCAATATTTAATTTTATTATTTTAATGTGATTGGGTTGGCCTTTTTCTTTTTTTAGATGTTCATATTTTTATTTCTTCTCCTCTTTATTGTAACCCATTAAGGTTTTTCTATCCATAACAGTTATTTATTTAAATAAGAATTTGAATTTTATTATCCGATTTGGTAGCAACTAATTTGGAAATAATATTTCATTGCCGATGAAAACCTTGTTAACTTTTAGTATTGCTAATTTTTTGTTTCTTGGTGTCTAAAATTATATAACCAAACATTTTTAGGTTCAAGTACTACAGCTATGGACAATACCACTATTTTTGGTGAAGTAAGTTTTTTTTTTTTTTTTTTAAATGCTTTTTTTTCTCATACTTTATAGGCGGATAGAGACTTACACCGAACCATAATATCAACTCCGTTTACTAATTTTCTTATTTATGTGTATAAAGTTTTATTTATCACTCTAAAGTTTTTGCATATATAGGTTTGATTCCTTCAAGAAAGAAATGTTAATGTTGTTATCCGCGATGAGCGTGATCATAATACTATTCGCATTCGTGAGGCAAACCTACAAGTCACTTGAACATTGGACATGAATTTTCTTATCATTTGAAAAATAATTGATAAATATATTCTACTTATTTTTTTATAGGCTAAGGCAAAGGAAAAAGATAAAGCAATATCAAAGGAAATAGAAAAGGTTATCCATTATGGCAAAGGAAAGGAAAATGCATATCTCGTGGTATGGTTTTTTAACAATTTTTAAAAGCTTTTTTTTTTTGAATATTTATTATTATTATTTTTTTATATAGATTTTTTTAATATTACATAGTGTCATATATGCTTTTTTATGTATATTTTTTAAAAGTTTCTTTTTCAAATATTTATTCAATTCTGATTGATTGTGAAATATTTTCTGAAGCATGTTAAAGTAAGCATTTGTACAAAATGTTAATGCATTTGTATAAACATTAATCTAAATTTTAAATATGTTTGTCAATTTGTATGAACACATGTTGCATTTACAACATAGTATAATAAAAATATAAGAGAAGAAAACGAAAAAGAAAAGAAGAAGAAGGAACAAATATGTGATGAAAAAAAACTACAGAATATAATTTTTTTGCATTTTTATTTTTCTTATAAGTTCTTAAGGAAATAAGAAAAAGACAAAATAAAATTTAATATAACGAAAATATCAAGAAGAGGGAAAAAGAAAATAGAAAACATTACACGTTAATATTTACATTTTACGTATCCAATGATCTAATATTTATCTTTTCAATGTATATTTTGTCAATGTGTCTTTAAAGCAATAAGTGCATAGTGAGTTTGCAGTTTTGTGTGCTTAATGTGATTTCAAATTATTTTTTTCTCCCTTTTTAAATTTCATCAATGCAAGCATTGGTTCTTGTTAGGTTTTATTCTTGGCAAACCCGTTTGTCAAAACTCCTTTCAGTTGTATTTGTTTTCGCACCTTTATTTCAGTGAGGCTATGAGTTTATTAGATGCGAATCCAACCCGAATCGTGCCTTTGTCCATTTCCATGGATCAAAACCGAGGGTGTAACAGGATCTAGTTTTCTAGATTTTTCAATTTTGGTCGTCTCGCTTCGACTGAAAAAGTACTGGATGGTGTGATTCGACGCTCGAGCGTGGAAACTTTCGCTCGAGCGTGAAGCCTATATGAATCACAAAATTTTGAAGCCTCCGCTCGAGCAGGAATTCCTACGCTCGAGCGGACCGCGCAAACACAGATTCGTGGATTTCTATAAGGAATTGATTTTCTTCCAAAACTAGGATTACTTTGGTTTTCTATAAATAGTTGGTTTTCTTCCAAAACTTAAATAACTTCACCAGATCTTATTTTTTGGTTCTAAGGTTTATATCTGGGGATATTTTGTTAGTTTTCTTTGATGTTTTCATTGAGTATTCAACTCATGGTTTAAGAAGCATACATCAAAGGTTTTTCTGTTTATTTTACACAAAAGAGAGAGTTGTTCTTCGGTGGATTCTGAAGAATTCGAGCTTGAAGCATTGGTGGATTCCGGAGTGGCTCATCGTCAAGACAATTCTGAGGTGAAGACGGGGTTGGAAGAGGCACATAGAGGTTGGTTTAATTCGGGCGTGGATTCGCTAGGTAATTGAGAGTATACCTGTGTAATTCCTTTATATCTTCTTAGTGGATTGTTTTGTGGCTGTTGCCCGTGATTTTTTATCACAATTGGAGGTGTCCAATTGTGGTTTTTCCACGTAAAATCGTTGCGTCGATTTGTCTTGATTGTTTGATTGGGATTGTTATATATTGCTTAAAATTGATACATAATCACAAATCAACATCTAGGGGATTTCTAGATTTTTCAATTGGTATCAGAGCAGGTTGCTCGTTTGTTTTTTAAAACTTTTGAGCCAGATCTTGTTTGATTTGTGATAATAGATTCAATTTGTGAGGGAAATTCTATGGTTTGACTACCCCTTCTTGACGGATCCAATTATTCTTTTTGGAAAGCTCGGATGAGATCGTTTTTGAAATCTATAGATGACAACGTTTGGCAATCTGTCATGAATGGGTGGACCGAACCAACAATTACTGTTGATGGAGTAACTTTCCCCAAACCAATTGAAAAGTGGGACACAATTGATTACCAAAATAGTAGCTGGAATAGTAAAGCTATCAATTCTCTCTTTTGCGTTGTCACACCTGAAGAGTTTAGCCGAATTTGCAATTGTGAAGTCACAAAAGAGGCTTGGGATATCTTACAAACTATTCATGAGGGCACTCCTTCTGTGAAACGCTCAAAACTTCAGAGGCTCGCATCTAGTTTTGAAAACCTTTTAATGAAAGATAGTAAGACCTTTGATGAATTTTATGCGAAGTTGAGTGACATTGTAAATTCCAGCTTTAATTTAGGTGAAAAAATACCAGAATCCAAAGTTGTGGAAAAAATTTTGAGATCCTTGCCCGATCGGTTCCAACCAAAAGTTACGGCTATTGAGGAGGCTCAAGATGTTGATAACCTCAAGCTGGATCAGTTGGTTGGAAATCTCCAAACACATAGAAATTTCAAAAGGAAACAAAAAGATATTTCTTTTAGTAGTGCTCATAGAGTTGGAGAGGATTCTGATGAGGATTGTGAGATAGATTCCAAGATTACGGCTACTTTTGTTAAACAATTTAAAAAATCTTTTTTGAAAAAGAATCCTAATCTTTTGGAATCTACTCATACTCATAAATCTAAAGGCAAAGATAAACTCAAAATTAATTCTATAGCCAAGAAGGAGAAAGGAAAGATACAAGGGAACTCTGAAAGAGTCCAATGCTATGAATGCCAAGGATATGACCACTTTGCTTCAGAATGCCCCACTCGTTTGAAGAAGAAGAAAGCCCTCACCATCACTTGGGTTGGTAAATCAGAATCTGATGAAGATGAAAGTGACAACGAAGATCAAGGCAAAGAGGGACATAAACAATTCCTTGCTTTCATGGTAGCTTCCGAAACTGAAGGACGAGCAGAGGATCCGAAGAGGTCGATTGAGAATGCCACTAATGATGGATCCTCGGAGAGTGATGATGAAGAGCTTGAGCAAGCTTATGAAAAGTTATATAAGGAGTCTCTTAAGTTATCCAAATTGAATGACAAACTCACTATGAAACTCATAGCATGTGAAAGTGAGAATGTCAAAATAAAGAAGGAGATTTCTGAGGCTAGGATTGATGCCATCGAGATTTCTAATGATCGACAAGCTCTTTGTGCAAAACTCTTGACTAGTGAGACAGAGAGGAATGAGCTTCAGCAAATCTATGCAACATATGAAGAAAAAATTGAAACTCTCGAGATGTCTCAAGTTGCTTTGGAAGAACTATTGATCAAGAACGAGAAAGAACTCAAGTGTGCTATGGCTACCATTGGTCTTTGGAACAGAGGATCAAAGACTTTGGACAATATCATTGGGTCTTAACAAATTTGTTCTGACAAGAGTGGCATTGGCTTTGGTGATAACAAAGAGCAAAAACAGAGTGCATCTACATCTCATGATACAAGAACTCAAGGAAAGGGAGAACAAAAATTTCAACATAAGGATGGATTTCTCAAACTTCCTAGAGTTGGTAAGGTAAAAGAAAAGAAGGTACACCCTGTTTTTATTTGTCATCATTGTGGTATGCATGGTCATATTCGCCCTTATTGTTATAAGTTGAATGGGAGAGTGTATTTGCCTAGACCTAGAAATAGGAAGTTGGAAACCACGTCGAGACGGGTTCCCATTGAAAGCAAAGGGAATCACAATGTCAAGACACCACCCAAGAACCGCAATGCTCACAACTTTGTTTATACTAAAGCGGTTTGGGTGAGAAAACTTGACTTGTGTTAATTTGTTTATTTGTTTTAGCTTTTGAGTTTTTTGTGTGTTGTTTTTAATGAAAAAAAATGTGTGCTTGTTCGTTTTTTGTCTTGCTTTGGTTAAAAAAAAAACAAAAAAAAATAAAAATAAAAAAAACCCAAAAGGATTTTCTTAGTATGGTTTTACAAGCTTGAAATTTTTGAGTGGCCCTTGGTGCATATTGGAATTGATGAGAATATCCATTACATGTTAATATATGTCTGCTTTATGTGGTCATTACTCATTTTGGAGTTCGTGTTTTTTGATTAGTATGTCTCATTCTGTACACACTCTTGGATTAGCAAATTTTAGAGTCTTCAGCCTTAGTGATTTTTTTTTCTATGGACTTCTGGCATTATATCTTTTGCGTTTCTAGAGGAATTGACCTATACTAGCATATCATGGGTGATGTTGAGTCTCTTAACCACCTTCTATCTTTTTGCATCTCCACGGCTTTCCCCTCGATTCTTTGTAGTCCAGCCATGAGGAAAAGGCTACTTCAGAGTCACCAACCAGGCCATCTTTATTATATCCATGCTTCTCTGGTTCGGTTTCCATACTCTTGAGCGTGTCAGCCACCAATGAGTGTGCAAAAGAAAAAAAAAATTGTGCACAAGAAAGAAAAAGAGAAAAAAAAAATGTGCAAAAGAAAGAAAAGAAAAAATGTGTGAAAAAAAAGGAAAAAGATGATTGAGGGGGAGCCTCCGCCTTGACTCACCAAATACCCCTTGATTCCTAGTGGTTTGACTTTCCTTAGTTGTGCTTAGATTCTCGTGCCAGAGGTCCAACTTTCAGATCACTACTAGGATTGAATCTAGTGTTTGTCGAACTTCAAGAGTCACACACACACTTTTCTCATGGGATCTATGCTTTCACATAATGCATCACCTTCTTTCATGAGGAATCTTCTATAGACTGTGCACATTGTGTTTTCTTGTAATGGTGCTTCTTGGATAATCTTATGTGTTTTAAAGTACTAATCTGATATTCCTTGCTTGCTCCACCGTAGTATTTTGTCGTTTTATTCTTGTTCACTGGTTTTCAGTGTTTGTGGTTGATTTTAGTGAGGGAGAGTTTGGTTCATTTTGTTATGTTTGGTAAGGGAGATTGGCTATACGTTTTGCAAGTTTCTATGCACTGTTTGCTAATTATTTCCTTCCTCCATGTTCCTGGTATTCACATCGTCATATCTTTGCTTGGGTTGGTTTATGATCTTGCTTTTGTTGTTTGAGAGTTGTTTTTCATGAGTCTTAGTTTTCATCTATTCATGTTTTCCATCTCATGTTTCAAGAGATCAGTCAATTCTATTAAATAAAAAATTCTAACAATTGAGTATTTATAATTTTTCAAATTACATGGGGTAACTTTTATTTTAAGCAAACTTTAGGGGTGTATTTGTAAGAAGCTTAAGATGGCCTAAGAGCTTAGGATTGTTTTTGGAAATTGAATTTTTTTTTTAGTGATTTTTTAAATTTTTACGAAAAAATATATTAAAAAAATAGATAAATTATTAACTTTTTTGTAATGACATTTTAATTTTTTTTTTATTTTTTTAACTAAAATTGTGAGTTGCCAAAATAGCCTTAATCCCTGGCGCGAAAAAGCGATCAATTCTAGAATATGGAAAACAAAGATGGGTCACTGCAAAAAAAAAAAAAAAAAAAAAGAAAAGAAAGAAAAAAGGCTCTACAATAGGGAAGAAGGATCGTTAATGCGCTTTGTGAGCATTTTCTATGTTCTATTTCAATGAGCTAAGCATTGTTGAAATACAAATCAATAATGGTAGGTGTACAAAAAGAAATTACAATGAAGTACATATAAAGTGTATGTGGTTAAAAATTATTTTAGATATAATATGAGTCACATTCAAAATTACTTTTAATCACACATTGCACTTTTGGTACATTTTTTGTGTTTTATTTATGTGAGACATGTTATAATATTTTAATAATTTTTTTTATATTTAAATATTTTTTAAATATAGGAAATCAAATCAAAGATTCCTTTCGAGTTAATTTTGTGTTGTAAACTTTAAACTTATGGGTGCAGTTATAAGAATTTATTTTATATTATCGTTAGTTTTCAAAATGTTTAATTTTCAACTCTATAACTTTATATATATTTATATACATTAAATCCTACAAGTATGTGACTATTTCATGTAACGCTCTTCATTATTATTGTTAATGTATATGTGGTATTCCTAAATATATTAGGTATTGATTTCCTAAATATATTTAGGAATAGCTATAGTTAGGTTTCTAGTAGAATACTCTTTCTCATAATTAAGTTTCTAGTAGGATACTCTTTCTCAACCTATATATACATGCCTTCTATTGTATAGAATACATTCAACGCGACATCATTCAATACAATTCATTAAATACAATACATATTATTCTCTCTCTACTATTCTAACCCCTTCAAACTGTCCCGACATTGATTCTAGTTAGCTCCTACATCGGTTCGACATGACCCTTTTAAACTTCCCTGACATTGATTCCGGTTAGCTCCTACATCGGTCCGGCATGACCCCTTCAAACTGTCCCTCCTATATCGGTCCGACATGACCTCTTTAAACTGTCCCAACATTGATTCCGATTAGCTTCTACAATGGTCCAGCATGGCCTTAAACTATCCCGGCATTAGTTTCGGCCAGCTCCTACAACGGTCTGGCATGACCTTAAACTATCTGCTAGCAATAGCTCTAGCCTCTGATATATCTCAAGCGCCCTTGCACTCCCGTTCAGACTTTGCAATCAATTTGCCTTTTATTTTGTTTAGTTTTATTTCATGTTTTAGTTTCTCTCTCCAAACTCAAGATGTTTATCCTCCTTGAGTTTGAGGGGGAATGTTAATGTATATGTGGTATTCCTAAGAATCTATGTGTGTTTGTATACAACAGTGTCAAGTGTATATAAGAATTTTTTTTTTTTTTTAATAAAGCCAATAAATTAAATAGATTACGATTATCGGATGGGTATAATTTTTTTTGAATAAAATACATAAATTGTCCAATAAAATGAATTGTTCAGATCATCAAAACGAAACCTATGGTAGAATCACAGGCCCAAATAACGCCCTCTAATCCAAATTTTAGACTAGAAAGTAGAGTTGCTCAGCGGATATTTCGATCTACCTAAACCGACCAAACCGATCCGACGGATGTTGGACAGATGCGTGATGACGAGCAGGCAGTTACAAATTATTTTTTGCAATCAGCCTAATTTTGGATGGATAACAGATTTGAGCTTCCTTTGGCTACAACTGAATCGCCAAATCCCGAGCACTCCTAATAATTTGTAAGATTTTGTATTTTCAATTTGTTTAGATATTTTATTTGCGTTTTCAATTAAAAAGAGTTTAGATATTTTGTTGTACTTTCAATTTAGAAATCCTTTTATCAAATGGCAAGTTTTAATATTTAGTATTTTTGTGCGAAAAATATAAGGCTTCATTTTGTCATTTAAAAAAAAAATTGATTTTGTAAAATAAATAAATAAATGTGTAAAAAATTTATCAATTTTATATAATTTTATCTTTGGTGTGTAGAAATAATTTTTTAAATTTTTTAAAAAAAAAATTTGACATTTTTTTTTTTGAAATTAATTTATATTTTATCAAATTGACGACTTCGTCCTTAAATTGAGTAACGATATCTTCAATTGTCTTTATTTAGAACAATATTCAAAATTTAAGGTTAAATGTGTCATAATTGAATAGTCAGTGATTAAAATGACACAAGTTCCAAGCTATAGGGACCATTAGTGTAATTTGCCAAATAACCTATTAAGGAGTATAAAGCTGGCTATTAAATCAAAAAAAAAAAAAAAGAAGTTGGCTATCTCTATATTTTTTTTTTTATTTAAGAAATTAAGGGCTCAATCTTTGCCTTATTTATTATATTGTCGTTTTTTTTTAATTATTGTTAATGAAAGCTCTTTTGTAGGTAGGTAATTTGTTCGATTGATTTTTTTTTTTTTTTTTCGTTATCGAGTTGGTTATTAAACTTTTATGATTATTGATTATCCGTATAGATTGTCAAAAATAAAAATTCACTATAACAATAATATTATCTCATAACTAATATCGTCATCAATAATAAAATTATACCCAAAAAAAAAAAAAAAACCCTCACCATTGATGTGTAATTACCTTATTCAAAGTAATTATGGAATTATCACATCTATATAACAATGCAAGAAAGTTTTTGAAAATTTATAAAATGTATCAGAGATGCATTTCATATCAGTGGATGAGATGATTTGTAATTAACATCTAACGGCTGAGATGAGATGAAACATAAAAAAATGCATTTGGTTCCCATCCAAGACTCTACCTCCTACCTACGCCTCTCTTTCTCTCTCTCTCTCTCTCTCTCTCTCTCTCTCTCTCTCTCTTTAACTATCAAACTCTTTCTCAGTACCCATTTCTCTCTCACATTTTGTCTCTCATTTCTCTGTCCCCATTTCTCTCTCTGCCTTTATCAGAGCTCACTCCAACCACTCCAGCAGCTCAGTTGCAACATCCATTAAAATCACTCAGGTGGGTTTGGTGTGATTTTGTTGGGGCTTTGATAATCTCTCAGCTCGGTTTTAATGATTTGGTTTGATCATATATCCAAAAGAGTAATAAAGTAATAGAGTACTTATTTTGGCTTTGATGATTTGGTCTGTTATTTTTATATATTTGGTGTTTGTGTTTGTGTTTGTCTATATATTCAAGAAACTGGTATATGTTTTTTTTTGTCTATATGTGTTTGTTTTTGTCTATATTTCCTTTTTTCTGAGGTGGGAGCTATGGTGGGTTTATCAACTAAAATTTGTGGGTTTGAGTTGCAGCGGTAATGTATCAATCTCTTGGGGAGGTTGAGCCCTTGCTATGGTGCTCTGGTCTGGACAAATGGAAGAGAACAGAGGAAAGGGATAAGTTGGGGATCCCACTTGCAGGTTCATTGAAATTTTTTATTATAAATAAATAGTTTTGATTTGATAAATTAGAGTAGTAAAAATATGGTGTGGTGATGGATTTCCAAAATTATTAAACATATATTAGACTTTTAATCATTATGCTTAATTAGTATATATTGACTGGTATTCTTATAGCGATCTCGGTTTTCCTTTCATTGTTTAATTGTATTTTGGACTCGGTTCCATGTTGTCCTATTCTCATTTCTATCATTTACTCTTTATATTTGAGTCTTGGGTTGTGTTGGGCAGGTTGGGAACTGGTTGGTTGTGTTTAGAAACCAAAAGTTGATACCCAAATTTTGGCCTTCACTCTCGAGCGGGGCTTTTGACGCTCGAGCGGGCCCTTTGTTTTTGCTTCTCCGCTCGAGCGGGCATTTTGATGCTCGAGCGTGATTATTCATCTCCCAGTATTTTGTTCTATAGGTCATCGGACGCTCGAGCGTCCACTTTCACGATCGAGCAGGCACCATCGACTGTAAAACTTCTGGAAGTGTGCATTCGGCGCTCGAGCGGCGCTTTTGACGCTCGAGCGTAAGTCTGTGTCTGACGCTCGAGCGTACCTGTTTGTATATTAGTCCATGAAATCACTTTTTTGACTCTCTCTCTCTTTCTCTCTTACTTTTCAAAACCCAAACTTGAGAGCCTCTCACTCTAGACTTCAACTTCTCTCTACAAAATCATCTAGATCAAGTGATCTTCTACCTTGATCCCTTTATATAAAGTGTGGGGTTTGGCTTGCTCTTCATTTTGATCCGAAAATTATTGGGTTTGGAGCACCTTTGAAATCCTTCACCTTCTCCATTTGGTCTCTCCATTTGATGTAGGGATAACTACTCATATTTATGGTCTTTGACATAAACTTGTAGTCATTTTGATGTAATATTGAACTTTGGTAATTTTGGGGGTTAGGGTTTCAAAATATATAAAGAGGGGTTTTGTTCTTTTGACTCATACATGTATATTTTGGGTCTTAAAATGAGGTTATTGATGTTCAATGAAAATATTTGAGCCTTTGGGTCAATGTTGAGAAAACGGGGAGGAAAGCCCTAATTTGTTGTTATGAATTAATTTGTACAATTAATTTGAAAAGTTATGAAAATATGAAATTGAGTTGGAAATAATGAAATTGAGGAGTTATGAGAATGAATGTTGGAGTTGGATAAGTTAATCACTCACCTTTGGAAATATTGATAATTTATCTGTTGATGCATTTATTATCTGTTTAGAAATAATTGCATTAGGCTATCGGTGGAGGATAGTCTTGATTGTTGTAGACACTGCATGATGATTAGGTGAATTAAAACTAATCAATTGGATATGTTATTGAATATGACGGATGGAATAACACATTTAATATGTGCTTTGCTTGATCATTGTATATGATAAGTGTTTAAATACATTTTATATGTATATTGTTTGAGAGGAGATAGAGGATGTACTCCATGGTTTGAGAGGAGATAGTGGATGGACTCTCAAACCTATTTGAGAGGAGATAGGGGATGGACTCTCAAACTTGTTGGACGAGATAGGGGATGGACTCCATTAATACAGCGAATATGTGTATTAATTGAAGTATTGGAAGTGTTTTAATATGAGTTACAGTCTTACTTGAATTGTGAAGTATGGAAGTGTTTTTATATGAGTTATAGTTTCATTCAATTGTTTGGCCAGGTTCTGAGCCATGTTTATGAATTGAATTGGAAGTAAAGGAAAGTGAAATGTAACATGGACATATCTGTCATGGAATTGGATTGTGTTGTACATTGGTTTGTATGAGTTAAACATTTATCAAATGCTAATGTTTTAGCTATTGCTCATATTATGTTTAGCATATCTCTACTGGGCGTTGGCTCACCCTATATGGGACATCATTTTCAGGTACAGGTGTTATGCCCCTTCCAAGGATGTAGCTTGGGAGGTTGTAGAAGCTGAAGGCTTCCTTTTTGTGATTATTTTGTGTATTACATGTAAATCAAGCCAAGGGCTTATTTTGTGTTTTGAGTTAGTACTCTCTTTTTGTAACCAAGTGTTGGCTTGGAAAGTTGTAAGCCCATAGGGAATTTACTTTTGATGTCAACATGTAATACTTTTGTAATGAATACTCTGATAAATAGAATTATGCTTTATTCTCTTAAGTTTATGGATGTCTTGGATGTATGATTTAGGGGTTTATTTTGAGGGCGTTACAACTCTTTAGTGGACTGGACTATTTTTTGTTCAAATCCGTGAAATAGTTTGGTTAAATAATGCTTCCGAAGTTGGCAAAAACATTGAAGCCATTTTTCATATTCTAGTTAAATAAGTCTTCAGATTATGGGAGAATAGTTTAATTTATATGGAGTAGTTTAATTCACAAGGAGCAAAAACTGTTTGTGCAATAAGTTAAAATACACCAATGATGCAACCCCACCATGTAAAAATGTAAAAAACTTATTGCATATATGATGCAATATATAATGCAATTGTTTTTTTTTTAATGGTTAATCAATTAATTATTATTTTTATTTTGCAGGTTATTTTTCAGAACTAATAATTTCTTAAGAGGTTGTCTAATAACACCATCCTTGTTTTGTTGTAAGTGTTCTATCAGTATTTGTTGGTTTATTTATTTTTTTTAGTATATAAATTCTGTAATTGTTTTCAGTCAAAAAATTGGTATTTATTCATTATTTATTTTTGTAGTATCAAAATACATCTCAGTGACAATTTATTTTTAAGTTGTATATAAATTTTGTAATTGTTTAAGAAAATAAAAAAATAAAAATTTATGGTACATCTAATCTGTTTTGACTGTACATGTTTTGTCCATGAAAATATTGAGAAACATGACTATAATCTTGGTTAATCAATCCAAAAGTATTACATGTTGACAACAAAAGTAAATGCCCCACGGGCTTACAACTTTCCAAGCCAACACTTGGTTACAAAAAGAAAGTACTAACTCTACACAAAATAAGCCCTTGGCTTGATATACATGTAATACACAAAAATAAACAAAAGATTCTTCAACTTCCACAACCATCCAAGTGTAGACACCCCATTTTTGATCGTCCTCAAGACTTGGACGTCACCGTTGGAACACTCGGTGATTATCCATGTTTGTGTTCGTTTGGAGTTCCCGGAGGTCTCGGCTCGCGCGCCTTGCTTCAGGATCTCCGAACTCGACCGTTTAGTGTCTGGTTTCACACCAAACACTTGTGTTTTGCCTTGGAGGGGCAGGGAATGCCTTGTGAGGCATCCCCACTCACCACCGGCAGTGGCTAGAGGCCACCGGCTGGTTTTTGCTGCCACCGGCAATGTATATTGCCGGCCGGCACTATTTGTTGCCGGTCAGCACTATTTTCTGCCGGTCGGCACTCTTTTTTGCCAAAATGGCATTTTTGGTCGGCCGATTACTGTGCATCTGCTTTTGCAGATATTTTAAGACAGTTGTCTTGCTTTTTTCTCCCCTCCATACACGTGTATGGAGGGATCTCCCTCTTATGAAGCTTGTCTTGTAAGCTTTACAAGACAAGAAGTTCTATAAAGAGAGGGGCTCTCTCTTGTTGCAAGGGTTAGACACTTGAGATATTTTAGAGAGCTTAGACAGCCATTTTCATGGTTTGAGTTCTAGGGTTAGGGTTTGATACACATTATCTCTCTCTTTTTTCCTCTTGTGTGTGTTAAAGTGTGTTTGTGTCTTACTATTGCACACAAACACATAGTGTTTCACCTTCCTTTAGCTACTGAGGTTTTAAGAGGTTGTTCTTGGTGTTCTTGAGTGGTTTTGAGCTTGAAGAACCAGCTGGTCCACTGTTCGTGAAGAAAGTCTTCAAGGGTAACAATTTTGACTTTATATTCCCCATTTTTGCATTGATTTTCTACCTATCTTAGAGCTATTTTCGTGCGTATTGTATAACACAAAAAAGTTCTGTTTTTAGACCCTCTTGATTGTTTATTAAGGGTGTTTTGTGGTTTGAGGGTGTTTGACCCCTCTTAGGCCTTGAAAGGTCCCATTTTGAGTCATTTTGAGCAAGTTTCGAGACTTTGGTGTTTGGGCCTCTTCACCACTGAAATCTTGAGGGATTTCAGTGGTGGAGATGGTGCCTTGAAGTCTCCAAAAGGAGAGGGCCATCCCCTCTCCTTGTTGTCCTTGAAACGGACCCCTTTTGGCCTCTTGAGAGAGCATCATGTTAAAGTGTGTATTGACCATGTCTTGGCTGCTTTCCATGCTTAATATGTTGTAATATACCTCTGTTTTTTGTTGGTTTTGGTACCCCATGCATGCTTAGCATACCTACCATGTAATGCCTTGTTATTGCCTTAATATGCCTTAGGTTGTTAGCCTTTGTTCAAGCATGTTTTAGGCTTAGTCTTGTGAAGGTTTTGTGCATATTTTGCCATGTTTTAGGTCTGTCCATGGTTGTTTAGGTCGGATTTGGCATGCATCATATAGCCCCTTTGCATTCCGGCTTGTTGGCCTTAAGTATGTGAATGTATAGCATGACATTTTTGCATTGATTTGGTGATTTGGAACCATCTACCATGTCATTTCAGTCCCATTTGCATGCCTATATGTTTATCTTGGACGCATCTTTAATGCTTTGAAAGCTTGTGTAATATACTCCATGTTTTGACACTTGTGCATGCCTTTGAATTTGAGCCATTTAGATGCCATCTAAGTGGTCTTTTGGGCTTTATTTTATGTGCTAAAATTCTGTTTTTAGTCATTTAGTCCATGCCATGTTTGGTCTTGCTAAGTGGAGTTCAATACTCCATTGGTTTACTTTGAGCACTTGGACCATTTGCATGCTAATGTTTAGCCTACCTTGTTGCTTGGTTTGACACCACCTTAACATGATTTTCAATGCTTACTTTGCATGCCATTAGTCCATGTTATACCCCTTTCAAATGTGTTTGAGAGTTGTCCAATTTGTGCCTAAGTGTCGGCCTTTTAACATGTGCATGTGTGTATGTGTATTTGGTCCCTCATTATAGCACTTTGGCCCTTGTTTTAGGCCTAATTAGAGCTGCCTAAATCATGTATAAGTCCATCTTTTTATTGGTTTCCATTGCCTCATGTTTGCTTGTATGCTTGCATAAGTGCCTTGCCATGCCATGTTGCATCCTTAGCTTGCATGCCTAGGTTGCCTTGCATCTTGCATGCATGCCTTGTTCCTTGACTTGGTGATAGGAATTGGGCCTTGATCTGTGTGTTTGGTTTGCATTTCATTTGACATGAAAGTTGCATACTTGATTCTTTGGGCCATCATGCATGGAAATGCGTGATTGGTGGTCCGAGAATCGAGACACATGTCCCTTTGAGTCACAAACATGATAGGGGGCATGATTGGTGCATATATGCCTTGAATTGTGCTGCCATGCTTTGCCTTGCCCTCTGTTGTTGTCAATTGCAGATTCTGCAGGAACACTCTGCCGACCGGCAGTATGTATTACCGACCGGAAATTCCTTCTCTGCCGATAGCTTCACTAATAGCCGGTGGCTACATCCCACTGCCGGTGGTAATTTCATTCAGCCGGTGGTACTCCCTGATGTCCAAGGAAGCAGTCCTGAGGTTTTGACAGCCTCCAGAGGAGTGAAAGAAGGAAAACAGAGGCAACTTATGCATGGCGGTGCACTTCCGAGCAAGACCCGAGCACGCGCTGCATCTGGCCCTCCTCCCGAGGCGGTTTATTGCCTTTCCTAATTTAATTAGTTTATTAATTAACTAGGCAATTTGTAATATTTAATTAGCTTGCGTAGTTAATTAATTTGTATTATTTATTTGGTCTCTCTGAGTGAGGGCAAATTTGTAATAAGTGTGGGTGAGTGTGTGAATGTCTTCCAACCCCCACTTCTTTCTTCCCTTTTATTTACCGGCTTATGATGGTAGATTAGGGCATGTTTAAATTAGCATACCTTATGCTATGCATGCGTGCATCCATACATTTGTCTCGCATGCACCGGGCTCGGTACATCACGCTAACTGCATCTGTATTTCAAATTCCAAACTGAATACATGTTAGTTGTGCATTTTCATATGTCATTCATAGATTAGCCGAGCCTATTCTAGTGACATTTTGTATGCGATGCATTAGGCATTTAACATGGACTTGGATCATGCATTGATTGCTAACATGTTCCTGTTTTTTAGCTCGGAGTACTATGTAAGTATTTATGCTTTAGCATCTCGCATGCGTGTGAATGTTGCCATGACAGCATGTTTGCCATGCGGCTAAATGCTTACGTGATATTACTGTTTGAATGCCCGTGGGTGAAGGTTGGATTGTTTGAGTTGGAAAACTCATTGAAATCCGTGTTTTAGCCTACTTGCGAGTAGCAAATTCCGAAGCGCTTTTCAAAACAAACGGATATGCAATGCTTGTTTCCAAATTAGGCAATCTAGTCTATACTTGTTTGCTGCGCGCATAACATAGTAATTCTAGGCTAATAAATGGAATAAGAACACATAACGTTTTCAAAATCGGATATCATGGTTAGTAGAGGCCGGTCTTCGGACCGGGCGAAAGGGGGTGCTCATAGCTGACCTTCCCCGATCGTACCCAAGCTCCCGAGCCGAGACAACTCCGGTGATGACGGACATGTGGCCTTCGGCACCGAGTCAGGGTTTCCTAAATTTCCCCATTAAAAAATATTTAGGTGGCGACTCTGTATCTGGCAAAGCAGTCCATGTTTGGCACTTCTTTTCAAAAATCTGTTTCTCAAAACGATTTGCCGGATTTGGACTCTTTGGTTCAGATTAAGAACCGTGACAATTTGAGAGTCCGAGCTGTAGTGACCCCATAAATGAACAGAACGGGACTAACCCTCCCGGGAGCGTTCGGGGACGTCTACAGTTTCTGGCGACTCTGTTGGGGATTTTAGAGAGCTTGACTCGAACTCGTGATATCCCATTTTGACTTCATTTATGTGTCTCTTTGCATTTGCATTTGCATTGGTGCGCCTAGGAACACAGTGTTTGCCATTTGCCATTCCTGAACGGTTTTTCGGAGGCTTGCCTTGTCAAGGCATGACCATAAGGCTGACCGGTTATGGGCTCTGACAGCATGGGAACACAAACCCCGGTTTACCGAGGCACCCTTTTCGACCATTCGACCTAGTGCATATTCGGATCCATAGTGACCATTCCAAGTTAGGACAGGTTGCTTACCCGATGGTTAGGTTGTTTGAAAACCGCTGTGTGCATAGTGAAACCCTAGCTCCTGACAAAATAGGACAGGGAAACCCTACCCCAACATAGGGGTGTTTTGGCTCTCTTTACTTGCTATGTGCTTTTTAGAATGTATTTTTACAGGGCAAGTACATATCAGTTTGCAAGTTTAAGTATCAGACCTGAGGACATCGGTATCAGTATCAGTTACGAGAATCAGTTATCTGCGGGTATCGGGTTCAGTTTTTGGGACAGTGATTTCTGGGAACAGTGATCAGCAGTAGAGTACAGTTGTTTAGCTACACCAGTGTTTGATCTGTTTGGGCTGAAATGCTGTTTGTTTCTCCTTTCAGTTCAGAGTGTCCAGAATCGGTACAGAATAGCCAGTGTCCCCCTTGCCGCGGCAGGGCTAATGATGACGCAGAATTCAGAAGAGATTGTAGTTATGACGACTGCATTAGAGCAAGGGGTCACCCTGCAAGGTGAGGCCAGCGTTGATGTGTCACATCCACCTAGGTCGCTTGTTGTGCACCCGGTTTGGGCCCCCCAGCTATACCAGGCTCGCGAGCCTACTACATTTGAACTGATGGGGATGATAGGTGATCTCCAAAGGTCTGTGGCGGATCTCGCCTACGGAATGTCAGCTTCACCTCCAGCCGCACCGTATGCCGGGAGTTTTGTACCCCAGGAGCCCCCGCTGTTGGGGCGAATTGTGATTGAACTTAGCCAACCGGAGATGGCCTCCAACTATGGCAATGACGTATCAACATCAACCCAAACCCTCGATCTGGCTGAGGCCAGAGGAAAAGACAAAATGAAGGCAGATGCCGATCCCATTGAAAAACTGCTGTGGGCAGTCGAGGCTTTGAAAGCCGGGGGGATGAACAAGCAACAGATATCCGCAGTTGTGGCAAAAACTGTGGAGGATGCTTTCCCCACTCCACCTGAGGGTAGTTCAAACCAGTCAGAAAATTGGGATAGGCCCCGTCATGCCAGAACAGTTCCTCCGGTTCCCACCCCTTTACCCGGGAAAGATCAGAAAGCTAAGGTGGCGCCTGCCGACGCTTTCGCCTGTGCAGCTAGTAAGGGCGCTCAAAAGTACCTGCCCCGGGGACGCAGGACCTTTCATGCTCTTTACATGCCTTTGTCCAAGGCACTTCAGATCCTTGCCGAGAGAGGGCACCTTAAACCCTTGGAGCCTCGGCCTCTCCCGAAGAATCTCCTCGCTACGCATGATGCTGCTCAGTACTGCGCGTACCACCAGCAGACAGGCCATGCTACCGACAATTGCTTCCGCCTCCGTCATGAGGTCCAAGATTTGATTGACAACGAGGTTATCCTCCCGCCCACCTCAGCCAAGTCCGTTACCATTCAGCTATTGGATTTTGAGGACACAGATACTGCAAGTATGTAATCAGAAGGTGAACCACCTGCGGGCGGCATCTGGATGTATTTTGAATATGGCGTCTGGCACGCATTTTTGAGTGGCTGTGAACGCTAGCTTTGTAAATCCTGGCTTGGGTATCGAGTCAGTCTTTTGTTTTGAGTCTGTCGCTTTGACTTGAGTCAGTCTTTTTGCTTAAAGGTCTGTCTTGTTGTAGCGAGTCAGTCCCTTTTGTATAGAATACCAGGTGATTCCGGCGTTGTTGTCTCGAACACCGTTTTGTCTTGTAATTACTTGTTTTTGTTTTTGAGTCTGTTTCTGCCGAGGGGCCAGTTACACCAACAAATCTGAATGAAACAGCTGTTGCTACCTCACTTTCGTGCTTGCTTTCAGTATAAGTGCCAGAGAATTTGAATGGGCTGACAGTACATCTCGCCTGCTCTCCTGCGCGCCAAGTTCATTGCATTAACCTAAGTTTTTCAAAAAAAAAAAAAAAAACCCTTTTGAGCACTGCGGTGATAAAAACAAAGAGGAAGGAATTCCTCAGGTTTTGCAAAATTTTGATCATTTTGAGAGAAAGAGAGGCGTGCTAAGCCTTTTAATGAATAAAACCATGCTTGTCGGCATGAGTACTGAGAAGGATCCTGGCTTGATCCAGATTGGTTCCACACTATCTTCAGCGCGAGCGATTTGTCGCTTTCTTAAAAAAGTTCAAAAAAAAATGTTTTACGCGGCCCTGTGAAGACCTGTGTGGAATCGCTCTTGAGATTGCGCAGCCTAGGATCGCTCTCAACCTCAAGATTCAACCCGTTCATTTTCAAACTTTGAACCCATTCAGAACGCTCAGAAAGTTCAACGGTCAAACGTCATGCAAGGTCTGTATGGCCAGATCAGGGGCAGCCCACGAGCAAGAGGCACCGAAGCCGAATCTGCATCAAAGGAGTAGATCTCACCAGAAGGAGCTCGTGGAGCAGCCATGATAGATTCTCCTACAAATCAGTGCAACAGCTATTCTCCTAGACACAGAGAGGCTTCAACTTCGAAAACCATTTGGCATGGATTTGCTACACTTTTACCCTTTGAGAGGCTCGCTGGGCCGAAAATCCGGAAGGGCGACCCAGGCAAAAGTTAGAGCAAGAGAAAAATACAAAAAAAGTAAAAAAAATACAAAAAAAAAAGAAAAATGCAAAAAAGAAGAAAAAGAAATGAACAAAAGAAAAAGAAAATAAAAAGAAGCTCGCAAGGTCGAAAACCCGCATCGGGCGCCTTGGCAAAAGTTAGAGCCTGAAAAGTGAAGGTTAAAATACCCGAGTGTACCTTAACCGGAACTATGTGAGGCTTGATTCCCATGTTTGGGATACGTAGGCAACTTCATCATGAAGTCTAGCCCCCAACACTGTTATAGCGTCTCAGTCCATGCAATGGTTTCAAATTCATCCCAAAAGTCTAGTCGCCAACGCTTCCAAGGCGACTGTGTCCATATATTTGTCGTGACCGTCTTCGTCATCTCTGTGTCCAAGAGCTCGACCGCCGTCAATGAAGACTGTTTGCGGACTGCTACGGCATCATCCAAACAAGGGGTAACTTTCCGTTGCCACGAGCCGTCGTGAGCCGCCATTCAAACTCTCCGGTCCGAGGTTGCGCATCTCAAAGAGTAAGTTCCATGCTCGTTGAGCATTGACTGTTTGAAAAATAGTTTTTGAAAATTTTTACTGAGGTTGACTATTTTCTCGAAAACTATTCCACTTTCCAAAACTGGACCATTGTCTTGGATCCAAAAAGGAAAATTTTCAGTGCTCATAGCCCGACTTGCATGATTTTCAAATCAAAGATCGAACAAGTACGTTAATCCGACTCTCATTTTGATCAAAACTGTTTGAGTAGAAAGCAAAAACGAAAAAAATGGTTAAAATGATAAACTAGGGGCACAGTTGAGTTAGGCGTCCTGTCTTTACCCCGTCATCGACGTACTTGCCAGAAGAGCGCTCTACCCGCCAGCAGAAATAGCCGTGAGCTAACGGTGTTGAGCATGAACCCACACCTTTCCATTTATCCATCAATCACCCCGGCGAGGGATGAAAAATGAGAGAATGAAGAATAGAGAGGTGTAAGTTGAGAGAAAAGTGAGGAAAAGGGTTTTGAGAGAAAATCCGAGCTTGAGAGTCGAGTGATGTGAGAATCACAAATCAGAGGGGGTGGGAAACAATACCCAGATTGAACTGGCTCCTTGTGATCTGAGATCCCCCGTCTTCGCCAACGCGTCTGTGTGTCGTGTCTTTTTGATTTGTCAGTCTCAACCTTTGCTTTAGGTTTCTCCCAAGCGTGTCTCGTTGTGTTTAGGTCGTGTACTTGTATTTGAGTCCTCCCCGCTGTGTTCAGTTGTAGGCTCGATACCCCGGTTTGAAAAACCCTCATTCGATTTCAAAAATCATTTACACTCAGAATGCTGTGCCATTCTCTATATTTGAGCGTGCTTCAACTCCAACCGGTTTCACCCCCGTAGTCCGTCTTGTCAGATTGGGCTGTTTTGTTTAAAGCTTGTTGAGTGCAGAATGAACCGAATGCTGTGTTTTGGGCTGTATGCAGATTAATCCCCAACAGAGTAAGGGCTGTGTATCCAGAATCAGGCAGTGGGTAGCTTGGGTTTATTTTGCTGTTGGTTGTTTAGTTATCTGATTATTACAGTGTAAGTGTTCAATTTTCAGACAACCGATCAATTTCATTTACGTTGAAGTGTAACATGATGGGATGCGATGCAATACATAAGATATGTAAATGTGACACCTTTTAAGCAAAAAAGATCTATTCATTTCATAATCTTTTTCAAGTACAAAGTTTTGAGGAAAACAAAATCTGCCTGCGGCAGTACAAAGTATCCTGACTATCAAAAAGGGAAAGTACAAGAAAGAAAGAAAAACAACAAAAATCTATGTCGAGCGACTCCAAGGGCCATCAGTCTGTCCTGGTCCTCTTCCTGGACGAGGGTCCAAGAGCATCATCAGCATCGTCGTCAGAGCCCGAGCTAGAACCGCCTCCGGTCTCCTCCTCCGATGACTCGGACTTCGCCTCTGCCTCCGCCTCTGACTCCTCGTCATCATCATCATCCGGGACTGGAGCTCGCGAGCTACTCCCGACGTAAGTGCGCCCTCCCCTGGTGCGGGGGAATGCTTTGCCCTCATCGTCTCTCCCTCGGGCAGGGACGGAAGGTCCAGCTGGAGCACCTCCTGCCATAGGAATCTGGAAAGGAGGCTGAAAAAGTACATAAAAAGGGAAATGCATCAGTATACTGTGGACAGTTTGACGGTGCAGAATGCAGTGTATGAGTACAGTGCGTGTATACTGTGGACAGTTTAACGGTGCAGAATGCAGTGTATGAGTACAGTGTGTGTATACCGTGGACAGTTTAAAAGTGCAGAATGCAGTATATGAGTACAGTGTGTGGACGCCGTGGACAGTTTATCAGTGCAGAGTGCAGAATGCAGAGTACAACGTGTAAATGCCGTGAGCAGTTTACCAGTGCAGAGTACAGTGCAGAATGCAATGAGTGCAGTGTGTCAGACGCTGTGAGATCAGTGTATTAGGTGCGGTGCCGTGCATCAGATTATGTGAAGCAGTGTATGAATGGTTTGAGGCCAGTGTCATAAGAACATACCGGAATGCTGTAGAGGGCCAGGAGATCAAAAGTCCGCTGGAGCATCCCCATCATGGAGGCATTCATCTCCAATGACTGTCGGGTGTACGCAGAAGAAGCCTGCAAAAAAATCAGATGCATCAATATTCTGTGGAATATCAAATAAACTGAAATGAAATGACTGTACAAAAATATAATAATACATACCGGAGGTAAGTCGGGGACACCGACGAACTCGTGATCAGCTGGCGGAGGGGCGAAGGGGATCTGATAGGTCGCCCCACCCTGCCCCCGGAAAGTCAGTACAGCAGGCAGGGCGGGCCAACTAGCCCCCCGTCCTCCCTGAGCTCCGCCCCTGCCACGGACTCGGGCCCTCCTCGAAGATCCAGCTCCCGCTCCTGCTCCCGCCCCAGCCGCTGGCGCCACGGGCCTAGCTCCCTCCGCTCGACGGCCACCGCTCAGAGGTCGCATCAGGTACGTCTGCACGTACTCTCGATAGTCGCCGATGCCTCTGAAGCCGGTCTCCTCCCAGCCGATGGTGTAATCGTCCATCTGCTCGGTGGTGAGCCTCTCGGTCTCCCTCATGTCCGCAGGAGGGTGAACTAGGACTATCTGCTCAGGTAACCCTAGGGTCTGGCGTAGGAAACGCTCACCTAGGTACCAAGCCCGACAAACCGGGCCCTCCAACAAGATTCGGAAACGTGAGGTCTCATAGGCACCGGCAAACCGATCCCGCGTCACAGCTGGCAAAAGAGCCCAAGGCTGCTAGGTGATCTGAAAATGCAATACAGTTTGTTATCTACCTTCTTTGAAATATGCAGTGGAAAGGCGAAGCTTAAATGAACTGAGAGTAAAACATACCTCCGCGGGGGTGATGGTGTCAAAGTATCGGCGGAAGAAGCCGAATGTCTCTCGTGGCCGCCGGGTGCATCTCCCGTCAAAGCGTCGTGAGAAGGGGACGACCAGAGGGGTCTCCGTGACCGGTACGGGAGCGAGCCTAGGAAAGTAGGCATAAACCCACAACTGCAAAACAGATGTCAGTATGACCATCAGATAAAGCAGAATACAGAATAAAGCAGAAATGGCGGAGCCATGTGTTGTGCAGTATGTTGTGCAGAGTGTGCAGTGTGAGCAGTGTACAGTCAGTGTAAAGCAGAGTGTATGTGTGTGCCGTGTGTACAGTATACAGCAAGTATAAAGCAGACTACAGTGTGTGCAGTGTACAGAGTATAGAAAAGATAGAAAAGCAGAAATGAAAAGCGGAGAAGAAATGTACCTCCCAAGCCCGCCAATAGCCTCCGAGCAACTGGCCGCTGCCGCGGGAAGCTGAGCTCATGTATCCATAGAGGGTGGCTGTAACAAGCCCGCGGGGGACCTCGCTACAGCTCGGACTCGACTTTTCGTAGTCACGGTTCTAAATCTGAACCAAAGAGTCCAAATCCGGCAAATCGTTTTAGGAAAACTGATTTTTGAAAAAGTAGTGCCAAACGTGGACTGCTTTGCCAGATACAGAGTCGCCACCTAAATATTTTATTTTGGGAAATTTAGGAAACCCTGACTCGGTGCCAAAAGGCCACGTGTCCGTCATCACCAAAGCTGCTTCGGCTCGGGAACTTGGGTACGATTGGGGAAGGTCACTTCGTGAGCACCCCTGCTCGCCCGGTCATAGACCGGCCTCTACTAACCATGATATCAATTTTTGAAAACATTGTGAGTTCTTATTCCGGTTTATTAGCCTAGGTTACTATATGATGCGCACAGCATATAAGTATAGACTAGGTCGCCTAGATTGGAACAAAACACTTCTTGTTTGTTTTTGAAAAGGGTTTGCTACCCGCAGGTAGGTTTTGAAATATTTTGATGATTTGTTCCAATTTAAGCAACCCAACCTTCACCCACAGGCATTCAGGCAGTTATATCATGTAAGCAATTAGCCTCATGGTAAGCATGCTATTCATGGCAGTCACTCACACGCATGCAAGGATACTAAAGCATAAAGCTTACCGAGTACTCCAAGCCAAAATAGAAACTACATTAGAAATCATGCATGAATCCTAAGTATACAGAAATGCTTAATGCAACACATGCAAAAATGCAACTATAGCAGGCTCGGCTATTCTAAGATGGTATATGAAATGCTACAATTACCATGTATTCAACTTGGAATTGAAAGTACGATGCAGTTAGTATGGTGCGCCGAGCCCGGTGCATGTAATACAGATGAATGATGCAAAACATGCTGTCATACTGTATGCTAATTTAAAGATGCCCTAATCTAACCATCATAAGCGGATAAATAAAAGGGAGAAAGACGTGGGGTTGGAAGACATACATCACACTCACCCACACTTATTACAGTTGTGCCCTCACTCGGAGGGTCCGAATAAATATACAGTCCCAAATAAAAGAATATTACAGATTTCTAATTAATTAATGAATTAACTAAGAAAGCAAATAAAACTGGCGTGCAAGCCAGGGACTGTCTTGCTTCTGATGGATGATGCATGTCCGGATCGTCTTGCGCGGAAATCCACCGGAATGCCCCAATTAGCCTCTGTTTACACCTGTTCTTGAAATGCGTGCCAAGTTCCAAAAAGTTACTGATTCCTCGTTTTGCTGCAACAGAGAGTAGAAAAGGGGCATAGCAATGTATTTGCACAGATATATGCATGTCTCGATCCTCGTGCCACCAATCACGCATACCGAGGCATGATGGCCGAAGAGTCGAAATGCACAACTCAATATGGGATGAATGCACATGAAGCTACAGCTAAAACCTAACTCCATCATGGATAATCCGGAGTGTTGGTGACTGGGGAATTGAGACACATTCCGTCACTCGGAGTACGAAATGTACCTCGTTTTCCGTGCCCGGACTAACTCCTATTCCGAACAAGATGCAATATGCATGATATGCATGAAATGCAACTAATATACAATCCTAACATACACAATGCCATGGAATGACATGTCTCGAAATGCGTGCACACGGGCACGCGAACCGAGAAAATGACGGAATGCTAAAAATGAGATGCCTCGAAATGCGTGCACGCGGGCACGCAAACCGAGGCGATGATATGTGTCTCGAAATGCGTACACACGGGCACGCAAACCGAGGCGATGATATGTGTCTCAAAATGCGTGCACACGGGCACGCAAACCGAGGCGATGACAGATACAATGAAAATGAAATGCCTCAAAGTACGTGCACGCGGGCACGCAAACCGAGGCGATGATAAATGCGGTGAAAATGAGATGCCTCGAAATGCGTGCACACGGGCACGCAAACCGAGGCGATGGCAGAATATGATGAAATGATATGGAAATGACAAATGGACTTATACCAACATGAGTGAGCCTCAGCCACACTCACATCGGATGCCGTCGGATAAAAACGGAGTGCCTCGAAATGCGTGCACACGGGCACGCAAGCCGAGGCAATGATAGATGCAGTGAAAATGACAAATGGGCTTATACCAACATGAGTGAGCCTCAGCCACACTCACATCGGATGCCGATCGGATAAAAACGGAGTGCCTCGAAATGCGTGCAGACGGGCACGCAAACCGAGGCGATGCTAGATGCAGTGAAAATGACAAATGGGCTTATACCAACATGAGTGAGCCCCAGCCACACTCACATCGGATGCCGATCGGATAAAAACGGAGTGCCTCGAAATGCGTGCACACGGGCACGCAAACCGAGGCGATGCTAAAATGACATGAAATATGGCAAAAATGATATGCAAGCATACTAATGGGATTTCAGCAACAAAATATGGGGGAAGACAGTCCCGAAATGAAGCGAAATGACATGAAATGCAAGGAAATGTCCCGAAATGCAACATTAGGCACCCGAAATGGCCTATAGCCATGCTAAACATGCACAACATGGGCATGAAATGCAAAGACAGAAGCTAGAAAGTCCCAAAATAAGCACTTTTCCAGTTTATAGCATGGCCAAAAAGTAAGTATAGATATGGTAAAAATGGCATGCAAGAATAAGGTATTTTCAAGGGGTAATGAAGCAAGTGGTATAAAAAAAACCCAAACCGAAAAAATTCCTTCTACAACACTGAATATGGACCAAAAATATGAACATTTACAGTATATGGAAACCCCGAAATCAGTATACAAATATGCTAAAAATGTGATGCAAAATGAGGCTCAAAAGGTGTTAAAACATGAAGTATACCAAATAATCACCAAACAGAAAAAGACCCTTAATCAAACATGAATTATGGGCCAAAATAAGACTATCTCTAGGCCTGTAAAATGGCTGAAAACAAAAGCATGGTAGTCTAACTAAACATGCAAGAAAACGAATCAAAAGTGAGATATAACATGAAGTGGCTTATGGAGGTTCCAAAACATGAAAGACCCTAAACAAAACATGAAGATTGGACCAAAATAAGGACTTTTTCAGAACTGTAAAATGACCAAAAACCTAAGCATAGTAGGCTTCTATTGCATGCAAGAATGGGGAATAAAAGAGAGATAAAGGGTAGGTATAACATGGAAGTCCCAAATGGTGTTGAGCCCTTCTTCAATATTGAATAGGGGCTCAAAATAAGCCTATTCACAGATTATAACATGCTCGAAAACAGATTTCTCATGGGTCAAAAACAACATGCAAGAAAACGGTATTTTCGAGGAGTATTGAAGCAAGTGTATTATGGAGGGCTCAAACAGGGTTGAGCCCTTAATGAGAAGTGAATATGAGCTCAAAATATGGCCCTTTTCAGTTAGGGCCGGAGCTTGAAACCAAAAGCATAGAAGACTTAGAAATAGATTAAGGAAAAGGGTCAAAAGGGTAAAAGTGGTACTTACCCTTGAAGATTCGAGCTTTTGTTGCTTCTTGGATGGATTTGGAGCTTATTTTGTCTTCTAGAAATCTTCCTTGCTGCTGGAAATGAAGTAGTGGTAGTAGAACTTGGTGGTGTAGAAGGAATGAAGGTTAGGGACTTAGGGTTTTTTGAAGAATTGAAGAAGAAGAAGATGGAGATGGCTATGGAGCTTTGAAGAAGAGTTTTTCTAACCCAAACAAAGGAGGCTATCAGCTGGTTATATGGGGCCAAAAGGGGGTGCAAAGGTGGGGGAGAAGGAGGGTAAAACTCCCCCACAAAATATCCCCCGGATACAGAAAATATCTGGGGGATATTGCCCCACAGCTGTAAAGGGTACAGTGAGAAGAACACGGCCGACCTCTTACTTTTGTTGGAGGTGGCCGGCCGGCCACACCCCCTAGTCGGCCGGCTAGGGGTCAAAAGGGTCAAGGATATTTTCTGGCCGGCCAGGTATTGGGGAGGTACCCCTATGTGTGTACAACACAACCATGTGGTTAAAATTCCAAGAAAGTTGGTCCAAGGGGTTCAACATTGGCTCGGAAAGAGGGGGTCAAAAGGGTCAATTTGAATTACTGGCCGGCCATGAACTTTTAGGGGCCTCCCATGTGTGTACATCACAGATATGTGGTTCAAAGTTGGAGAAAAAAGGTCCAAGGGGTTCAACATTAGCCCGGAAGAAAGGGGTCAAAAGGGTCAAGTGACCTTAATGGCCGGCCACCAACTTTTAGGGGCCTCTCAGATGTGTAGATCACAGATATGTGGTTGAAAGTTGGCAACACTACCCCTAAGGTATTCAACATTAGCCCGAAAGTTGGAAAAACGGGCGTCGGGAGGCTCCGGAGGAGAGATAACTGGTTGCTGCAACAATTGCTGGCCTCCCACCCTTCAGTGACATTTCTCGTGATAAAACAGAGGTACCTGCCAAAAATGAGCAAAAACCGTTGCAAAACGAAAGTTCCGGGGCCAAAACACGCAGTTCGGGGTCCCGAAAATGGGCTGTTAAATACCGAAAATGGTATTCGACCTCGAAGTGGGTTTCTCAGCCCCAGTGTCCCTCAAAAGGGATGAAATAAGATGTATGCCAAAAATCAGAGCAATAGGAGATGGTTAAGCGGTCCCGAACCGAGGCACACGGCCTGACGGCTCCGAAAAACCGGGAACCGGACTCCGAAATGGGAAAAATGGCCTACGGCCACCAAATGTAGCCTACGGACATTGAGAGATGGTCTACGGGACCTCTCCCTCCCCTCAGGAAAAGAAACAGAGAAAACCGAGTCTGGTTCGCAAACTGAGACAAGGCACAGAAAAGGGTTCGGGAGTCCGGAGGCAGGGCTCACGGCCGCAACTCCGAAACTTCTGAACAAGCACATTATGCAACATCACCAAGCGCTCAATCGGTGACGCCTGAGTCTTAAGGTCGGTCAAAAATGGGGTGTCTACAGTGGCCAGAGCGGCGCCACCCCAATCATAATGCAGGATGTCTCGGACGTCCACCAGTGCGCTGAGAAGGCAGAGAGGCACGGTGTTCGCCCGGTCGGCGAAGATGGTCGTCCCGAATAAGAACATGAGGAAGCCGCGGGTGTACCTCTCCTCGGCCTCCGGGGTCATCGGATCTGCATCACCGAGAGTGGGCTGGACCCTAAACTGTACCTCGAACCAGGAGTACCGCACAAAACCTGGGCGAGCGAGAGGTGGGGCCTCCTCCAGCAGATAGACCTGAGCGGCGGTCCACTCGTCCATATCAATATCAAAGGGGATCGGATCACCCCCTACCCCGATGCCTGTGAGCATCGAAAAGTCGTAAGGGATCATCGTCATATCCCCTGCTGTGGAGAAGTGAAATGAATCGGTGGTGTCCCACCACCTCTCCGCCAGAGCAGCGATGAGAGGCCTGTATGTGGTAAGCCTGGAGAGTCCTCGGCAGAAGGCGCCGAAGCCTGCCCGGTCCACTATGCGACGGACCGCGTCAGAGAGCTCGTTGTACCACTCCCGAGCGCCAGTGTTCCCATACCCGCGGATGGTATGGGAATCCTCCTGTAAACAGAAAATAATAATTGCAAAACAACACTCAAAATGCAGCTTTAAGAAGCATACAAATGTAGCATGCATGCAAGTTTAACAGATTTTGACAGATACCGGGTGCCGGTGTGCTTACAGTGAACTACGGCGTGTGATGTGTCAGCGTGTTTTGGTGATTCAGTACAGATATAGCATAGGTGCAAGTTTAACAGATTTAAACAGATACCGGGTACCAGTGTGCTTACAGTGAACTACAGCGTGTGATGCGTCAGCGTGTTCGGGTGGTTCAGTACAGTATAGCATGCGTGCATATGTTTAACAGATTTAAACAAATATCGGGTACCAATGTGTATGCAGTGTGCGCCGTGTGTTTGGGTGATTCAGGGCTAGTGCAGTGTGTGCGCATGTGTCAGTTTCAAGTAGATATCAGTTGTGTGTATGTTTACAGTCAACTACGGTGTATAGCATATCAGCTAAAGCAATTAAAGAGTACAACTAGCAGTTGACAGTTTTGTATCCTTCATTACAGAAAGTAAAACAGAGGAAAGAGAGTTACCTCGGAAACGCCAAAGGACAGGTGAGAGGTAGGCTTGCGCAGCAATAGCTCGGGTGGCACGTGCTTCTCGAAGCTCCGAAACTGGCGGAGTCCGTCGGGGGGCAGAACATGGATCGCCGGCCGGTAGGTCGCTGGGTCGAACGGGCGCTCGCGCAAGGGTAGGAGCTCGACCCCGGGATCCATCTCGTGATCCGGGGGAGTCCCGCCGCGTGGAATGTCGTCCGCCATGTCGAGAATAATGAGAAAATAGCCGGAGGAAGGAAACCCGGGCTAGAATACGAAGAGTCAACCAAAAAGTCAACTCCCGAGAAGGTCAAAAATGGCCGGGAGAGCCGGAATGTGAAAAGGCACGGAAATCAAGAGGAAAGCAAGGGGAACAAACTCCAAAAAAGGTGGAAACGGCAAACGAGGCACCGAAACAAAGTTTTGTTCGGTTGAAAATATCCGAAACGCGAAGAAAATCGCGAATCCGATGACGAAACGGGCATAAAACGCGAAGAAACGGGCGAAAGAGGAGAGAAAAACACTCTAGAGAGAGAGGGTTTGGGTTTTCGGCGGTGGAGGAAATGAAAAATAGGGTTTGGAAGCCCTATTTTAAAACACCCGAAGTGAAATCTCGAAACTGCCCCGACTCAGTAACTTTTTGCCGGTCGGCAATGTTTTGTGCCGGCCGGCAGTATATTGTGCCGATGGATCTATTTTGCAGCCGGTGGACAGCCGGTGGCCACCCCTCCCGGCCGGTGGTATTCCCACAACCTTGTTTAGGCCATATGAGGAGTTTCTGGTCTTCATAGCTCAAGAAAGTGCAAGAAAAGTGCATCTCCGACGCTCAACCGGCCTCCGTTGTGACCTCAGGTCGTGTCTTCTGCGTGTGGCGCTCGAATTCGTGCAAGGTGTATCCCTTTTGTATCCTTTTAAATTCAGAAGTTGCCCCATGTGCGTTGCACGCGTTCATCGCACTATTTCGGTGCATTACATCGCGCTATCATGCGCCTCACAGTTGCATTGTTATGCACATACTACATGCGTTGTAACACGCACCCCTTGCATTGTCATGCACATATCTCATGCATTGTCATTGCATTTTTATTTCATGCATTGTCATGCATTCTGAAACACGTGCGTTGTTACGCATTTGGGTCCATTTACATTCCGTGTGGCACGTGTGTCACACTTGGCATCATTTTACATTTCGTGTGGCATGCGTGTCACACTTAGCATCGTTTTACATTCCGTGTGGCATACGTGTCGCACTGAGCATCATTTTGCATCTTGTGAGGCATGCGTGTTTCATTTATATCATTTGGCATCCTATGGGGCATGCGTGTTTCATTTTGTGTCATTTTCATCGGCCTGTGCGCCTCGTTTGCATAGAACTTGCATTCACTCGCACTATCTTGTGCATTTACACTTTGTACCTCAATCGCACTGTCTTGTGCACTCGCGTTGTCTAACGCATCGCGCTGTTTTACGCGTCTTCATCGTACTATTTTGTGCATTGCATTTCCATTGCGCTATTTTGCGCACCTCAATCGCACTGTCTTGTGCACTCGCGTTGTCTAACGCATCGCGCTATTTTGCGCATCTTCATCGCACTGTTTTGTGCATTGCATTTCCATCGCGCTATTTTGCGCACCTCAATCGCACTGTCTTGTGCACTCGCGTTGTCTAACGCATCGCGCTATTTTGCGCACCTCAATCGCACTATTTTGTGCATTGTATTTCAATCGCGCTGTTTAGCGCATCGCACTGTTTTGTGCATTGCATTTCAATCGCGCTGTTTAGCGCATCGCACTGTTTTGTGCATTGCATTTCAATCGCACTGTTTAGCGCATCACATTGTTTTGTGCATTTCAAAATCAATCGCGCTGTTTAGCGCATCGCACTGTTTTGTGCATTGCATTTCACTCGCGCTGTCTAGCGCATCGCACTGTCTTGTGCATTTCAAAATCACTCGCGCTGTTTAGTGCATCGCACTGTTTTGTGCATTTCAAAGTCACTCGCGCTGTTTAGCGCATCGCACTGTTTTGTGCATTGCATTTCAATCGCGCTATTTTGCGTACCTCAATCGCACTGTTTTGTGCAGTTTACATTCGCGCTGTTTAGCGCATCGCATTGTTCTGTGCATTTCAAAATCACTCGCGCTATTTTGCGCACCGCATCGCACTGTTTTGTGCATCTTACTTGCATCTTGCATGTATCCTATCGCGCTATCTTGCGCACCTTACTTGTACTTGTTAGTACGTTGCATTGTTTTGAATATAAACCGGCTTCGCGTAGCGTATAAGTCCAATTTTCAAAATTTTGCATTTCGTGTGGCATGCGTGTCACACTTGTATCATTGTTGCATCTTATGAGGTATGTGTGTCTCATTCGTTTCATTTTGCATTCCGTGTGGCATACGTGTCACACTTGTATCATTTTGCATCTTATGAGGCACGCGTGTCTCATTTGTTTCATTTTGCATTCTGTGTGGCATACATGTCACACTTGTATCATTTTTGCATCTTATGAGGCATGTGTGTCTCATTTGTTTCATTTTGCATTCCGTGTGGCATATGTGTCACACTTGTATCATTTTTGCATCTTATGAGGCACACGTGTCTCATTCGTTTCATTTTGCATTCCGTGTGGCATGCGTGTCACACTTATATCATTTTGCATCTTATGAGGCATGCGCGTCTCATTTGTTCCATTTTGCATTCTGTGCGGCATACGTGTCACACTTGCATCATTTTTGCATCTTATGAGGCATGCGTATCTCATTTGTTCATTCTGCATTCCGTGTGGCATGCGTGTCACACTTGTATCATTTTGCATCTTATGAGGCACACGTGTCTCATTTGTATCATCTTGCATCATGCTTCATTTGCATCGGCATACGTGTCACATTTTCGCTGGTATGTGTGTCATCATTAGCATTAGCATGCGTGCCTCATTCTTGCATTGTCGTGCATGTTGTTACCCGGTCTGGCGAGACCTTAAACACGCGCGCCGGTCTGGCGAGACCTTAGACACACACGGTCTGGCGAGACCTTAAACACGCGTGGTCTGGCGAGACCTTAAACACGCACGGTCTAGGAGACCTTAAATCCTTTGGAGGTGCGAAACCTTCGGCGTATCCCTCACGCAGGTATCCCCGATCTAGGAGACCTTAAATCCTCTGAAGGTGCAATTCCTTCGGTGTTTATCGTGCCTGAACGATTTTCGGTGGTCTGGTAAAGCCACCTGCCTATGTTTGCGATGAGTTCCTAGAAGACCAACTGGGACGGTGGAAACTAGAGTTCGAACGGCTTATGCCTAGAACGCAAAGGTTCGGGAGTTCCGAGACTAAAGTCTGGTTTAAATACCCAGGGGTGTATCCTCGGCTTGAAATCTGTATGGAAGCCCCATAGATTGAGGCAGCATGTCGGCGCCTTAGTTCTGGATACTGAACCAACCTAGTATATCGCCCTGTTGGTAAGATAGGGAAAGTTGCAATCATAGCCGTTGCATCATAGTGCATTGTCATGCATTTCCATTGTAGCTTGCATGCATCCATTACATTTTCCCCCGTAGATCGCATCATACTACATTGTCATGCATTTTGTAAATATCCATCCATTCCATTGCATATTTGTAAATATTGCATTGTAGTTTGCATGCATGCATTGCATCACCTTCCATCCATGGCTCGCTCCTTTCCATGATTGAGCTTGGTCTGGTATGTGCCTTTACTTTTCACGTTAAAGCACAGTTCTGCATGTGTACGCACCTATTCCACGCTGGTATGTTGGTTTGAGGGTTGCGGCACCTTTTCTGTGTTAGACGCGGCTTGTATGTGTACATGCCTTTCCTAGGCAAGATTTGGTTTGGCCCGCGTGCCATATCCATTGCATTATAGATTGCATGCATTCATTGCATCACCTTCCACCTATGGCTTGCGCCTTTCCATGTTGAGCTTGGTCTGGTATGTGCCCTTACTTTTCACGTTAAAGCACAGTTCTGCATGTGTACGCGCCTATTCCACGCTGGTATGTTGGTTTGAGGGTTGCGGCACCTTTTCTGTGTTAGACATGGCTCGTATGCGTACATGCCTTTCCTAGGCAAGATTTGGTTTGGCCCGCGTGCCATATCCACTGCATTGTAGATCGCGTGCATTCATTGCATCATCTTCCATCCATGGCTCACGTCTTTCCATGTTGAGCTTGGTCTGGTATGTGCCCATACTTATCGTGTCGAAGCATAGTTCAGTAGACCGTTCTGTGTTAGACGTGGCTTGTATGCGTACATGCCCTACCTAGGCAAGATTTGGTTTGGCCCGCGTGCCATATTCATTTCCATTACACTGTAGTGTAATTTTTGCATCCGGCATTAGGATCATTGTCCTTTTTCCAGCGGGTTGTTTCCTCACTTATGTCAATCCCCCCCAATACTTGTTCTTGTGTCTGTCTACAATGCTCAAAGTTCAGTTGACCGTTCTATGGTAGACAGACTTGTTACCTCCATCAATCTATTTGACATAGGTGTGGTCTCGAACCACTCGTGATTGGATCGTGATTCAATTGCTTTGCATTTTAGTTTGCATTGTTTTGTGTATTACATGTAAATCAAGCCAAGGGCTTATTTTGTGTTTTGAGTTAGTACTCTCTTTTTGTAACCAAGTGTTGGCTTGGAAAGTTGTAAGCCCATAGGGAATTTACTTTTGATGTCAACATGTAATACTTTTGTAATGAATACTCTGATAAATAGAATTATGCTTTATTCTCTTAAGTTTATGGATGTCTTGGATGTATGATTTAAGGGTTTATTTTGAGGGCGTTACAACTCTTTAGTGGACTGGACTATTTTTTGTTCAAATCCGTGAAATAGTTTGGTTAAATAATGCTTCCGAAGTTGGCAAAAACATTGAAGCCATTTTTCATATTCTAGTTAAATAAGTCTTTAGATTATGGGAGAATAGTTTAATTTATATGGAGTAGTTTAATTCACAAGGAGCAAAAACTGTTTGTGCAATAAGTTAAAATACACCAATGATGCAACCCCACCATGTAAAAATGTAAAAAACTTATTGCATATATGATGCAATATATAATGCAATTGTTTTTTTTTTAATGGTTAATCAATTAATTATTATTTTTATTTTGCAGGTTATTTTTCAGAACTAATAATTTCTTAAGAGGTTGTCTAATAACACCATCCTTGTTTTGTTGTAAGTGTTCTATCAGTATTTGTTGGTTTATTTATTTTTTTTAGTATATAAATTCTGTAATTGTTTTTAGTCAAAAAATTGGTATTTATTCATTATTTATTTTTGTAGTATCAAAATACATCTCAGTGACAATTTATTTTTAAGTTGTATATAAATTTTGTAATTGTTTAAGAAAATAAAAAAATAAAAATTTATGGTACATCTAATCTGTTTTGACTGTACATGTTTTGTCCATGAAAATATTGAGAAACATGACTATAATCTTGGTTAATCAATCCAAAAGTATTACATGTTGACAACAAAAGTAAATGCCCCACGGGCTTACAACTTTCCAAGCCAACACTTGGTTACAAAAAGAAAGTACTAACTCTACACAAAATAAGCCCTTGGCTTGATATACATGTAATACACAAAAATAAACAAAAGATTCTTCAACTTCCACAACCATCCAAGTGTAGACACCCCATTTTTGACCGTCCTCAAGACTTGGACGTCACCGTTGGAACACTCGGTGATTATCCATGTTTGTGTTCGTTTGGAGTTCCCGGAGGTCTCGGCTCGCGCGCCTTGCTTCAGGATCTCCGAACTCGACCGTTTAGTGTCTGGTTTCACACCAAACACTTGTGTTTTGCCTTGGAGGGGCAGAGAATGCCTTGTGAGGCATCCCCACTTACCACCGGCAGTGGCTAGAGGCCACCGGCTGGTTTTTGCTGCCACCGGCAATGTATATTGCCGGCCGGCACTATTTGTTGCCAGTCAGCACTATTTTCTGCCAGTCGGCACTCTTTTTTGCCAAAATGGCATTTTTGGCCGGCCGATTACTGTGCATCTGCTTTTGCAGATATTTTAAGACAGTTGTCTTGCTTTTTGCTCCCCTCCATACACGTGTATGGAGGGATCTCCCTCTTATGAAGCTTGTCTTGTAAGCTTTACAAGACAAGAAGTTCTATAAAGAGAAGGGCTCTCTCTTGTTGCAAGGGTTAGACACTTGAGATATTTTAGAGAGCTTAGACAGCCATTTTCATGGTTTGAGTTCTAGGGTTACGGTTTGATACACATTATCTCTCTCTTTTTTCCTCTTGTGTGTGTTAAAGTGTGTTTGTGTCTTACTATTGCACACAAACACATAGTGTTTCACCTTCCTTTAGCTACTGAGGTTCTAAGAGGTTGTTCTTGGTGTTCTTGAGTGGTTTTGAGCTTGAAGAACCAGCTGGTCCACTGTTCGTGAAGAAAGTCTTCAAGGGTAACAATTTTGACTTTATATTCCCCATTTTTGCATTGATTTTCTACCTATCTTAGAGCTGTTTTCGTGCGTATTGTATAACACAAAAAAGTTCTGTTTTTAGACCCTCTTGATTGTTTATTAAGGGTGTTTTGTGGTTTGAGGGTGTTTGACCCCTCTTAGGCCTTGAAAGGTCCCATTTTGAGTCATTTTGAGCAAGTTTCGAGACTTTGGTGTTTGGGCCTCTTCACCACTGAAATCTTGAGGGATTTCAGTGGTGGAGATGGTGCCTTGAAGTCTCCAAAAGGAGAGGGCCATCCCCTCTCCTTGTTGTCCTTGAAACAGACCCCTTTTGGCCTCTTGAGAGAGCATCATGTTAAAGTGTGTATTGACCATGTCTTGGCTGCTTTCCATGCTTAATATGTTGTAATATACCTCTGTTTTTTGTTGGTTTTGGTACCCCATGCATGCTTAGCATACCTACCATGTAATGCCTTGTTATTGCCTTAATATGCCTTAGGTTGTTAGCCTTTGTTCAAGCATGTTTTAGGCTTAGTCTTGTGAAGGTTTTGTGCATATTTTGCCATGTTTTAGGTCTGTCCATGGTTGTTTAGGTCGGATTTGGCATGCATCATATAGCCCCTTTGCATTCCGGCTTGTTGGCCTTAAGTATGTGAATGTATAGCATGACATTTTTGCATTGATTTGGTGATTTGGAACCATCTACCATGTCATTTCAATCCCATTTGCATGCATATATGTTTATCTTGGACGCATCTTTAATGCTTTGAAAGCTTGTGTAATATGCTCCATGTTTTGACACTTGTGCATGCCTTTGAATTTGAGCCATTTAGATGCCATCTAAGTGGTCTTTTGGGCTTTATTTTATGTGCTAAAATTCTGTTTTTAGTCATTTAGTCCATGCCATGTTTGGTCTTGCTAAGTGGAGTTCAATACTCCATTGGTTTACTTTGAGCACTTGGACCATTTGCATGCTAATGTTTAGCCTACCTTGTTGCTTGGTTTGACACCACTTTAACATGATTTTCAATGCTTACTTTGCATGCCATTAGTCCATGTTATACCCCTTTCAAATGTGTTTGAGAGTTGTCCAATTTGTGCCTAAGTGTCGGCCCTTTAACATGTGCATGTGTGTATGTGTATTTGGTCCCTCATTATAGCACTTTGGCCCTTGTTTTAGGCCTAATTAGAGCTGCCTAAATCATGTATAAGTCCATCTTTTTATTGGTTTGCATTGCCTTATGTTTGCTTGTATGCTTGCATAAGTGCCTTGCCATGCCATGTTGCATCCTTAGCTTGCATGCCTCGGTTGCCTTGCATCTTGCATGCATGCCTTGTTCCTTGACTCGGTGATAGGAATTGGGCCTTGATTTGTGTGTTTGGTTTGCATTTCATTTGACATGAAAGTTACATACTTGATTCTTTGGGCCATCATGCATGGAAATGCGTGATTGGTGGTCCGAGAATCGAGACACATGTCCCTTTGAGTCACAAACATGATAGGGGGCATGATTGGTGCATATATGCCTTGAATTGTGCTGCTATGCCTTGCCTTGCCCTCTGTTGCTGTCAATTGCAGATTCTGCAGGAACACTCTGCCGACCGGCAGTATGTATTGCCGACCGGAAATTCCTTCTCTGCCGATAGCTTCACTAATAGCCGGTGGCTACATCCCACTGCCGGTGGCAATTTCATTCAGCCGGTGGTACTCCCTGACGTCCAAGGAAGCAGTCCTGAGGTTTTGACAGCCTCCAGAGGAGTGAAGGAAGGAAAACAGAGGCAACTTATGCATGGCGGTGCACTTCCGAGCAAGACCCGAGCACGCGCTGCATCTGGCTCTCCTCCCGAGGCGGTTTATTGCCTTTCCTAATTTAATTAGTTTATTAATTAACTAGGCAATTTATAATATTTAATTAGCTTGCGTAGTTAATTAATTTGTATTATTTATTTGGTCCCTCTGAGTGAGGGCAAATTTGTAATAAGTGTGGGTGAGTGTGTGAATGTCTTCCAACCCCCACTTCTTTCTTCCCTTTTATTTACCGGCTTATGATGGTAGATTAGGGCATGTTTAAATTAGCATACCTTATGCTATGCATGCGTGCATCCATACATTTGTCTCGCATGCACTGGGCTCGGTACATCACGCTAACTGCATCTGTATTTCAAATTCCAAACTGAATACATGTTAGTTGTGCATTTTCATATGTCATTCATAGATTAGCCGAGCCTATTCTAGTGACATTTTGTATGCGATGCATTAGGCATTTAACATGGACTTGGATCATGCATTGATTGCTAACATGTTCCTGTTTTTTAGCTCGGAGTACTATGTAAGTATTTATGCTTTAGCATCTCGCATGCGTGTGAATGTTGCCATGACAGCATGTTTGCCATGCGGCTAAATGCTTACGTGATATTATTGTTTGAATGCCCGTGGGTGAAGGTTGGATTGTTTGAGTTGGAAAACTCATTGAAATCCGTGTTTTAGCCTACTTGCGAGTAGCAAATTCCGAAGCGCTTTTCAAAACAAACGGATATGCAATGCTTGTTTCCAAATTAGGCAATCTAGTCTATACTTGTTTGCTGCGCGCATAACATAGTAATTCTAGGCTAATAAATGGAATAAGAACACATAACGTTTTCAAAATCGGATATCATGGTTAGTAGAGGCCGGTCTTCGGACCGGGCGAAAGGGGGTGCTCATAGCTGACCTTCCCCGATCGTACCCAAGCTCCCGAGCCGAGACAACTCCGGTGATGACGGACATGTGGCCTTCGGTACCGAGTCAGGGTTTCCTAAATTTCCCCATTAAAAAATATTTAGGTGGCGACTCTGTATCTGGCAAAGCAGTCCATGTTTGGCACTTCTTTTCAAAAATTTGTTTCTCAAAACGATTTGCCGGATTTGGATTCTTTGGTTCAGATTAAGAACCGTGACAATTTGAGAGTCCGAGCTGTAGTGACCCCACAAATGAACAGAATGGGACTAATCCTCCCGGGAGCGTTCAGGGACGTCTACACCAAGCTATGACCTCGGAGGCGGCATACTACCTGAACCTGAAAATGATGTCCCATATAGGGTGAGCCAACGCCCAGTAGAGATATGCTAAACATAATATGAGCAATAACTAAAACATTAGCATTTGATAAATGTTTAAATCACATAAATCAATTCATAACCCATTTCAATTACATGACAAATGTGTCAATGTTTCATTCCACTTTCCATTTCTTATCCAATTTCCCAATTCATAACTATGGCTCAGAACCTGGCCAAACAATTTAAATGAGATTACATCTCATATCAACAGTGCTTCCATTTCAATTGAGATAACCACTCAAATTAAACACTTCATACTTCACATTAGATACACATAATTGCTGTATCAATCTCAAATAAAACACTTTCGTACTTCATATATGATACACAGATTTGTTGTATCAATACTTCAATAGATACACATATTTGCTGTATCGATGGAGTCCATCCCCTATCTCCTCCTAAACAATATCCGGTTTAGGAGTCCATCCTCTATCTTCCCCTAAACCGCGAAGTACATCCCCTATATCCTCCCACACAATACAATGTCTATAAACACATATCATATACATAATCAATCAATACATAAATTTGATGTATTATTCCAACCGTCATATTCGATGACATATTCAATTGATTAGTTTTAGTTTGCCTAATCATCATGCATTGTCTACAACAATCAAGACTATCCTCCACCGATAGCCAAAGCAATTATTTCTAAACAGATCAACATATAATTTATCAACAATTTTCAAAGGTGAGTGATTAATAAATCCAACTCCACTATTCCATCTCATATTATTCCAATTCCATGGATTCCAACTTAACTTCATGTTTCCATAATTTTCCAAATTAATTACATGGATTAATTGGTCATAACAATTTAGGGCTTTTTCTCCCTTTTCTCAATATTGACCCAAAGGCCCAAAATATAACTTCAATAACATCAATACTATCATTTTAAGACCCAAAATATACATTTATGAGCCAAAATAACAAAGCCCCTCTTTGTACATTTAGAAACCCTAACACCCAAAATCACCCAACTTCAACATTAAATCAAAATGACTAAATACTTATGTCAAAGATCGTAAAAATGAGTAGTTATCCCTACCTCAAATTTCGGAGCTCAACGGAGAAGATGATGAAAACTCAAAGTGCTCCAAATCCCAAGATTTTCGGATCAAAAGATAGCCCACACCAAGATCAACACTTTTTACAAAGTCCCAAAGGTGGGAGATCACTAGGGCTAGATGATTTCTTAGAGAGAAGGTGAGGTTTTAGAGAGAGAAGCACTCCAATGGTGGTTTTCAAAAAGTAAGAGAGAGAAAGGCTGTTGAAAAGTGATCCAAAAAGTCAAAACTCAGACTAATATAAAAGTTGCCCCACTCGAGCGTGGAACTCCCCGCTCGAGCGTCAGACACAGACTCACACTCGAGCGTGAAAAGCGTCGCTCGAGCGTCGATTGCACACCTGTAGAAGTTTTGCAGACATGGTCCCCGCTCGAGCGTCAACTTCCCGCTCGAGCGGAGGAACAAAATCAAAGGGTCACGCTCGAGCGTCAAAACTCCCGCTCGAGCGTACGAAGATCTGCCGAGAAAAATACTGGGAGACGGAAATTCACACTCGAGCGTCAAAACGCCCGCTCGAGCGGAGAAGCAACAACAAAGGGCTCGCTCGAGCATCAAAAGCCCTGCTCGAGCGTGAAGGCCAAATTCTGGGCATCAACTTTTGGTTTCAAAACGCAACCAACCTGTTTCAAACCTGTCCAACACAACCCAAGACTCAAATACAAAGAGTAAAGGATGGAAATGAGAATGAGACAACAACACATCCACAGAACCTAGTCCGAAATACAATAAATAAAGGAAGGAAAAACTGGGATCGCTATAGTTTAATTCTTGCAATATATACTCTTACTATCACCACTTTATTATACAGATTTTAATTTGTTCACAATCCATTTCTGTAGGCATGCTCCTATAACCCCATCTAGAAATGCTGGTGTGGTCATCCGTGATGAGTACGATCTTAATGTTATCTGTGTTTGTGCAGTAAATACAAAATCAAGTCAAACATTGTATGTATTCTATTTATATAAGATTTTTTTTTTCATCTTTTGAATATTTTATTTGTATTTGTTAGGCAAAAGGGAAAGAAAATTATAGCGATCCCGGTTTCTCTTCCTATGATTTTAATTTGTTCACAATCCATTTCTGTAGGCATGCTCCTATAACCCCATCTACAAATGCTGGTGTGGTCATCCGTGATGAGTACGACCTTAATGTTATCCATGTTTGTGCAGTAAATACAAAATCAAGTCAAACATTGTATGCATTTTATTTATATAAGATTTTTTTTTTTAATCTTTTGAATATTTTATTTATATTTGTTAGGCAAAAGAGAAAGAAAATTATAGCGATCCCGGTTTCTCTTCCTTTGATTGTTGTATTCCGGACTTAGGTTCCGTGGAGTTGGTGGTTGTATATCTTGTGTTATCCTTTAAATCCGTGTGTTTGAGTTTTAGGATGTATTGGGCATGTTTCGAACAGGTTGGTTGAGCTTTAGTCCCATTCCTTGTTGCCTAGATTTTTGGTGGCATGCTCGAGCAAAGTTTGATTTTTGGTTGTCCGCTCGAGTGGGTCTTCTTGCGCTCGAGCGGGGTTTACACACTCTCAGCACTTCGTGCCTCTGCAAAACTTCTACAGGTGTGTTTTTCACGCTCGAGCGGATTCCTTTACGCTCGAGCGGGTAGCACTCGAGTGGGTGTCTTGGCGCTCAAGTGGGTAGTTCATTGTTTGTAAAAGTTCTAGAAATGGGGAATCTACGCTCGAGCGGCTTTCCCTTTGCGCTCGAGCGGGTGTGTTTTGCAGTTGTGTCTTGGCGCTCGAGCGGGAATCTTTACGCTCGAGCGAGTCCAGTTTTTGTGTCTGACGCTCGAGCGTCCTATTCTCCGCTCGAGCAGGTCATACGTATAACAGATCACAGCTGAGTCATTTTGAATCACTTTTCAACATCCTTTCTCTCTCTTACTTTTCGAAAAACTCCATTGAAGAGCTCATCTCACTAGAAACCCAACTTCTCTCTAGGTATTGATCTAGTTAGAGTGATTTCCTACCCTTGAGCCTTTACAAAAAGTGTTGATCTTGTTGTGGGCTATCTTTTGATCCGAAAAGTTCTTGATTTGGAGCACTTCGAGATTTCTACATCTACTTCCTTTGAGCTCCGAATTTGAGGTAGGGATAACTACTCATTCCTATGGTCTTTGACATAAACTATTGGTCCTTTTGATATAATGTTGAGTTGGGTGATTTTGGGTGTTAGGGTTTCAAAATGTATAAAAGAGGGGTTTTGTATTTTGAGCCTATACATGTGTATTTGAGCCTAGAAATGAGAATATTGGTGTTGTTGATAATATTTGGACCTTTGGGTCAATATTGAGCTTAAAGGGGAAAATGCCATATTTGGATATATTTGGGTCATTAGTGTAATTAATGACATTTGTTATGAAATTGAGTTGGGAATATTGAAATTTGCTCATTATGACATAGAATGGTGGAGTTGGATTTATGAATCGCTCACTTCTGAAAATGTCAATTATATATCTGTTGAGGCATTTATTATCTATTTAGAAATAACTGCTTTGGGCTATCGGTGGAGGATAGTCTTGATTGTTGTAGACATTGCATGATGATTAGGTAAATTGAAACTAATCAAGTTGTGTATTTGAATACATGGGTGCCGAATCCCGCGGATGAAATTTCTGTAAAATTGCCATTTGAATATAATTACACATGGGTGCCGAATCCCGCGGACGAAATTTTCGTAAAATGGCAATTCGAATATATCTATACATGACTGTCGAGTCCCGCGGATGAAATATCCGTAAAATGGCCATAAGAGAATGAAAATACATGGGTGCCGAATCCCGCGGATGCAATTTCCGTAAAATGGCAGTTTGTGGTATTGTTGGCATGAGATGTAGTCTCATTTCAGTTATTTGGCCAGGTTTTGAGCCATGTTTATAAGTTGAGATTTGTCAAGTTGAACATTTATCAAGTGCTAATGTTTTAGTTATTGCTCATACTATGTTTAGCATATCTCTACTGGGCGTTGGCTCACCCTATATGGGACATCATTTTCAGGTACAGGTGTTATGCCACCTCCAAGGACGTAGCTTGGGAGGCTGAGGCTGTAGACTCTTCTTTTGTTGTTTTTGTTATATTACATGTACATCAAGCCAAGGGCTTATTTGTGTGGAGTTAGTACTCTCTTTCTGTAACCAAGTGTTGACTTGGAAAGTTGTAAGCCTATAGGGCGTTTATTTTTATTGTCAACATGTAATACCTTTTGTAAGAATACTCTGATGATTATAATATGAAAACTCTTTTATTTATCGTGAATGTATGCTTTGATGGGTTTATTTTTTAGGGCGTTACAAAAATTACTCATGGGTAAATTTCAAGCACATCAACTTAAATTACAAATTATCTCCTGTAGTTTTAGAAACTGCATTATGCTCTTTAAGGTTTCTAATTTCATAATAAATAGGTCATTTTATTAACAAATTATCAAGTTAATTAACAATTTTTAATAATGTTAAAATTTTATTTCAATTAATAATTCAGATAATTTTATTATTATATAGGTAAATAGTTAGAAATTTCACTTTTTCAATTAATTCTATTAAATAAAAAATTCTGACAGAAAGATATTTGTAATTTTTCAAACCACAGGAGATAATTTATATTTTAATCAAACCTAAGGGTGCGTTGGCAATTTACCCTTTACTCAATAGTGGGTATGAACACAGCATGTACTGCTTTCCTTTTCTTGGGCCACATTTTCAATTTTTTTCAATTTACTGGTCCGACCCAAAACCTAAGATGAAGCTTGACATGGATAGGCCCACAAGGCACACGGCCCGCGGTAAACCACCCCGAACCCAGTGCTTGGGGCCAATGGCACAACCCGGTTGCTTGGATGACAAGGCCCAGAACAGCTGGAGGCCACCTAGACATGAAGGGCCAACGGCATTTAGGCACACGGCAGGTGGGACACGGGCCACATCAGCAGACAAAGATCTGCAGAGTTATTATCACAACACATCACCATTAATGCAACCCATCACAGCATTTATTACAACAGCACTCCCCGCCGGAACAGAGCCTCCATCACCCTAAACAAGATGAGCTATGGCACAGGCTTTCGGCGGAAAAAGCACGTCACAAGAGACAGGAAAAATGATGACCAAAGGATATAAGCAAGGATAAGAGGAAAAAAAGAAGGTGAGGTTGCTCTCTCTCTTGATCTTTCGATATACAGTCTTTTCATACTCTGCTCTTCTAATTCTTGCACCGGAGGGTTCACTGGGGGACTACCCCGTTCCCCCCCTGAACTTGCTTGCAGGTCATCTGACGGAGCCAGCCTTCCTGAGCCGGAGTCTGGAGAACCTGGGCCGGTCCGACCCATCCACCCGGGAATCGATACATCATCAAAGCTGAATCCTACTTTCTTGACAATCCAATTCAGCCCACGACATTGACTAGCGTTGAAACATTAAAAGCCCAAAAGTATACAAAGCCCAATGTCGTCAGCAATTTGTGAATTAGAGCATCTTTTTATTTATATGATTTTATGATCAGCAATTGTGTGTGACTGCTCATAATAATGTATCAATGTCTTCATGCAATTTATGAAACTGTTTTTAAATTTTTTATTTTGAAAATATATTTCAAAATATCTGGTAAAATTTTAACTTATAACTTATGTTACAATTTTTTTAAAATAAACTCAAAATTTTAATTATTACAAATAGAAAAAAATTATATTTTTAACGTCTTATTTCTAAATATCAACTTTTAATTTGTAAAAACTAAACCAAATAGGCCTAATCTTATCACTACGGATGTAATTTGCACTTGTTTTTAACATTTAAAATTACACATTACACTAACAATTCCTGATATATTATAAAATAATTTTTGAAAAAATATCTATAAACACTAGAAATAATTGTTTTTTTAGGTTCTTCGCTTTAGCTTCTTTTCTTTCAGCCTCCGATTTAAGTTCCTTGGCTATCACTTATTGTAGCTCTGTACATCGGAAATCATCTATCTCTTTCTTGCTTAAACTTTGTATAATTGTGAATGAAGTTCTTATATTGCACCAAAAAAATAAGAAAATAAAATATAACAATAGTAAACGGTACAAGATTAGGCACTTTTAAGTATTTTTTTTTTAATGGTAATACATGCATCACAATGAAATTATATATTCATCACCATCACAATGCTTTTTCGCCAACCATAATATATATGTTGTATGATTCATATTTCGTCTTTGTATTAGTATCATTTTTGTGCATGATCAGACATCTGGACGGCAACGAGTAATCTTGGAGCAACCGCGGCGGTAAGGGTTGGCAGCTTGTCGAGGGGTGAGACTGGGCGGGTCTGGAGGGCAACCACCAGGCTGGTAGCAACGTCGATCTAAATTTATGTATCTAATTGGGCCCTGGGCCTCAACCGTGCTGATTGTCGTCACTGTCACTGCCATGCCGATGAGAACCAGGCACAACCACCCTGCCTTCATGGTGAAATGTGCCTGATATTTATATTTATGTAATGTTTTCCTTCAATCTAGGTGATAATCTTTTCAAATGTACTGATCTTTTTGTTGTAGTTGTGGATTTGGGTGCTTTATATATAGGTTCCAAAAGAGGCCCATGGTCTAAAATAGGAGTTGATTAGCCTAATTATGAAGGTTTGTTATGGAAAATCTAATTTTGGTTCTGAATTGTTGAGAGTGGTCGTTTAATAATAGAATAATATGATGTATGTCATTAGAACACTACAACTTTTACAATTTTGTTGCTGTTCATCACCACAAAAAAAAAAAATAAATAAATAAATAAATTATAAATATTCTCTTGAGATTTATTTAAAATTTAAATTGTCTCTTATGATTTAGAAAATTACATCTTACACCATGAAATTTTTAATTCCACAACAAATGGTTATGTTATCAAATCAATTAATAACAGTTTTCAATGACATCAAAAATATATTTCAATTAATAATTCAAGCAATTTTACTACTATATAAGAGATCAGTCAATTCTGTTAAATAAAAAAATTCTAACAATTGAGTATTTATAATTTTTCAAATTACATGGGGTAACTTTTATTTTAAGCAAACTTTAGGAGTGTATTTGTAAGAAGCTTAAGATGGCCTACGAACTTAGGATTGTTTTTGGAAATTGAATTTTTTTTTTAGTGATTTTTTAAATTTTTACGAAAAAATATATTAAAAAAATAGATAAATTATTAATTTTTTTGTAATGACATTTTAATTTTTTTTATTTTTTTAACTAAAATTGTGAGTTGCCAAAATAGCCTTAATCCCTGGCGTGAAAAAGCGATCAATTCTAGAATATGACAAACAAAGATGGGTCACTGCAAAAAAAAAAAAAAAAAAAAAAGGCCTCTGCAATAGGAAGAAGGATCGTTAATGCGCTTCGTGAGCATTTTCTATGTTCTATTTCAATGAGCTAATCATTGTTGAAATACAAATCAATAATGGTAGGTGCACAAAAATAAATTACATTGAAGTACATATAAGGTGTATGTGGTTAAAAATTATTTTAGATATAATATGAGTCACATTCAAAATTACTTTTAATCACACATTGCCCTTTTGGTACATTTTTTGTGTTTTATTTATGTGAGACATGTTATAATATTTTAATAAAATATTTTTTTTATATTTAAATATTTTTTAAATATAAGAAATCAAATCAAAGATTCTTTTCGAGTTAATTTTATGTTGTAAACTTTAAACTTATGGGCGGAGTTATAAGAATTTATTTTGTATTACTGTTAGTTTTCAAAATGTTTAATTTTCAACTCTATAACTTTATATATATTTATATACATTAAATCCTACAAGTGTGTGACTATTTCATGTAACGCTCTTCATTATTATTGTTAATGTATATGTGGTATTCCTAAATATATTATGTATTGATTTCCTAAATATATTTAGGAATAGCTATAGTTAGGTTTCTAGTAGGATACTCTTTCTCATAATTAAGTTTCTAGTAGGATATCTTTCTCAACCTATATATACAGGCCTTCTATTGTATAGAATACATTCAACTCGACATCATTCAATACAATTCATTAAATACAATACATATTATTCTCTCTCTCTACTATTCTGACCCCTTCAAAATGTCCTGACATTGATTCTGGTTAGTTCCTACATCGGTCCGACATGACCCTTTTAAACTTCCCTGACATTGATTCCGGTTAGCTCCTACATCGGTCCGACATGACCCCTTCAAACTGTCCCGACATTGATTCCAGTTAGCTCCTACATCGGTCCGACATGACCTCTTTAAACTGTCCCAACATTGATTCCGATTAGCTTCTACAATGGTCCAGCATGACCTTAAACTGTCCCGGCATTAGTTTCGGCCAGCTCCTACAACGGTCTGGCATGACCTTAAACTATCTCCTAGCATTAGCTCTAGCCTCTGATATATCTCAAGTGCCCTTACGCTCCCGTTCAGACTTTGCAATCAATTTGCCTTTTATTTTATTTAGTTTTATTTCATGTTTTAGTTTCTCTCTCCAAACTCAAGATGTTTATCCTCATTGAGTTTGAGGGGGGATGTTAATGTGTATGTGGTATTCCTAAGAATCTATGTGTGTTTGTATACAACAGTGTCAAGTGTATATAAGAATCTTTTTTCTTTTTTTTTTTTAATAAAGCCAATAAATTAAATAGGTTACGATTATCGGATGGGTCTAATTTTTTTGAATAAAATTCATAAATTGTCCGATAAAATGAATTGTTCATATCATCAAAACGAAATCGATGGTGAAATCACAGGCCGAAATAACGCCCTCTAATCCAAATTTTAGACTAGAAAGTAGAGGTGCTCAGCGGATATTTCGATCTACCTAAACTGACCAAACCGATCCGACACATTTTGGACGGATGCGTGATAACGAGCAGACGGTTACGAATTATTTTTTGCAATCAGCCTAATTTTGGACGGATAACATATTTGAGCTTCCTTTGGCTACAACTGAATCGCTAAATCGCGATCACTCCTAATAATTTGTAAGATTTTGTATTTTCAATTTGTTTAGATATTTTGTTTGCGTTTTCAATTGAAAAGAGTTTAGATATTCTGTTGTATTTTCAATTTAGAAATCCTTTAATGAAATGGCAAGTTTTAATATTTAGTATTTTTGTGTGAAAATATAAGGCTTAATTTTGTCATTTAAAAAAAAATTGATTTTGTAAAATAAATAAATAAATGTGTAAAAAATTTATCAATTTTATATAATTTTATCTTTGGTGTGTAGAAATAATTTTTTAAATTTTTTTAAAAAAAATTTGACATTTTTTTTATGAAATTAATTTATATTTTATCAAATTGATGACTTCGTCCTTAAAATTGAGTAATGATATCTTCAATTGTCTTTATTTAGAACAATATTCAAAATTCAAGGTTACATGTGTCATAATTGAATCGTCAATGATCAAAATGACAGAAGTTCCAAACTATAGGGACCATTAGTGTAATTTGCCAAATAACCTATTAAGGAGTATAAAGTTGGCTATTAAATCAAAAAAAAAAAAAAAAAAGAAGTTGGCTATCTCTATATTTTTTTGTTATTTAAGAAATTAAGGGCTCAATCTTTGCCTTATTTATTGTATTGTCGTTTTTTTTTTTAATTATTGTTAATGAAAGCTCTTTTGTAGGTAGGTAATTTGTTCGATTGATTTTTTTTGTTTTTTTCGTTATCAAGTTGGTTATTAAACTTTTATGATTATTGATTATCCGTATAGATTGTCAAAAATAAAAATTCACTATAACAATAACATTATCTCATAATATTGTAACCCATTAAGGTTTTTCTATCCATAACAGTTATTTATTTAAATAAGATTTTGAATTTTATTATCTGATTTGGTAGCAACTAATTTGGAAATAATATTTCATTGCCGATGAAATCCATGTTAACTTTTAGTATTGCTAATTTTTTGTTTCTTGGTGTCTAAAATTATATAATCAAACATTTTTAGGTTCCAGTACTACAGTTATGGACAGTAACTATTTTTGGTGAAGTAAGTTTTTTTATTTATTTTTAAGAATGCTTTTTTTTTCTCATACTTTATAGGTGGATAGAGACTTACATCGAACCATAATATCAACTCCGTTTACAAATTTTCTTATTTATGTGTATGAAGTTTTATTTATCACTCTAAAGTTTTTGTATATATAGGTTCGATTCATTCAAGAAAGAAATGTTTATGTTGTTATCCGCGATGAGCGTGATCTTAATACTATTCGCATTCGTGAGGCAAACCTAAAAGTCACTTGAACATTGGACATGAATTTTCTTATCATTTGAAAATAATTGATAAATATATTCTATTTATTTTTTTATTGGCTAAGGCAAAGGAAAAAGATAAAGCAATATCAAAGGAAATAGAAAACGTTATCCATTCTGGCAAAGGAAAGGAAAATACATATCTCGTGGTATGGTTTTTTAACAATTTTTAAAAGCTTTTTTTTTTTGGAATATTTATTATTATTATTATTATTATTATTTATATGGATTTTTTTAATAATTGCATAGTGTCATATACGTTCTTTTATGTATATTTTTTAAAAGTTTCTTTTTCAAATATTTATTCAATTCTGATTGATTGTGAAATATTTTCTGAAGCATGTTAAAGTAAGCATTTGTACAAAATGTTAATGCATTTGTATAAACATTAATCTAAATTTTAAATATGTTTGTCAATTTGTATGAACACATGTTGCATTTACAACATAGCATAATAAAAATATAAGAGAAGAAAACGAAAAAGAAAAGAAAAAGAAGGAACAAATATGTGATGAAGAAAAACTACAGAATATAATTTTTTTCATTTTTATTTTTCTTATAAGTTCTTAAGGAAATAAGAAAAAGACAAAATAAAATTTAATATAACGGAAATATCAAGAAGAGGGAAAAAGAAAATAGAAAACATTACACGTTAATATTTACATTTTACACATCTAATGATCTAATATTTATCTTTTCAATGTATATTTTGTCAATGTGTCTTTAAAGCAATAAGTGCATAGTGAGTTTGCAGTTTTGTGTGCTTAATGTGTTTTTAAATCATTTTTTTCTCCCTTTTTAAATTTCATCAATGCATGCATTGGTTCTTATATGACTAATAACTCAATCGAGTCAAGAAGAAAAGTTAGTTAAAAGAAAGAAAAAATACATGATGAAATGGAAGCAAGAGATGGGATAATCTTCACATTTCATGCACCCAATTATATAACATTCTTATTTTAGGCACACAATGAAAATGTGTTATCAAAAGCTGTATTGGCCCAATATGCACGGCGAGAACGCGAAAAAAATCAAAAGCCATGTTCTGCATACCAATTGAGACAACGCTTGTGACGAGAACGAGAGAAATCAAAGGAATGTATTAACCCAAGATAACCTTCTTTAACACCAAATTGGTAAACAACTGTGTTTATGTAACGCCCTCAAAATAAACCCATAAATCATGCATTCACGACATTCATAAATGTAAGAGAAATAAACATATTTCTATTCATCAGAGTGTTTAATCCAAAAGTATTACATGTTGACAACAAAAGTAAATGTCCCACGGGTTTACAACTTTCCAAGCCAACACTTGGTTACAAAAAGAGAGTACTAACTCTACACAAAATAAGCCCTTAGCTTGATATACATGTAATACATTAAAATAAACAAAAGAGTCTTCAACTCCTACAACCATCCAAGCTATGACCTCGGAGGCGGCAAACTACCTGAACCTGAAAATGATGTCCCATATAGGGTGAGCCAACGCCCAGTAGAGATATGCTAAACATAATATGAACAATAACTAAAACATTAGCATTTGATAAATGTTTAACTCACATAAATCAATTCATAACTCATTTCAATTACATGACAAATGTGTCCATGTTTCATTCCACTTTCCATTTCTTATCCAATTTCTCAATTCATAACTATGGCTCAGAACCTGGCTAAACAATTTAAATGAGATTACATCTCATATCAACCGTACTTCCATTTCAATTGAGATAACCACTCAAATTAAACACTTCATACTTCACATTAGATACACATAATTGCTGTATCAATCTCAAATAAAACACTTTCGTACTTCATATATGATACACAGATTTGCTGTATTAATACTTCAATAGATACACATAATTGCTGTATTGATGGAGTCCATCCCCTATCTCCTCCTAAACAATATCCGGTTTAGGAGTCCATCCCCTATCTTCCCTTAAACTGTGAAGTACATCCCCTATCTCCTCCCACACAATACAATGTATATAAACACATATCATATACATAATCAATCAATACATAAATTTGATGTATTATTCCAACCGTCATATTTGATGACATATTCAATTGATTAGTTTTAGTTTGCCTAATCATCATGCATTGTCTACAACAATCAAGACTATCCTCCACCGATAGCCCAAAGCAATTATTTCTAAACAGAAAATAATTACATCAACAGATAATTTATCAACAATTTTCAAAGGTGAGTGATTAATAAATCCAACTCCATTATTCCATCTCATATTATTCCAATTCCATGGATTCCAACTTAATTTCATGTTTCCATAATTTTCCAAATTAATTACATGGATTAATTAGTCATAACAATTTAGGGCCTTTTTCCCCCTTTTCTCAGTATTGACCCAAAGGCCCAAAATATAACTTCAATAACATCAATACTATCATTTCAAGACCCAAAATATACATTTATGAGCCAAAATAACAAAGCCCCTCTTTGTACATTTAGAAACCCTAACACCCAAAATCACCCAACTTCAACATTAAATCAAAATGACTAAATATTTATGTCAAAGATCATAAAAATGAGTAGTTATCCCTACCTCAAATTTCGGAGCTCAACGGAGAAAATGATGAAAACTCAAAGTGCTCCAAATCCCAAGATTTTCGGATCAAAAGATAGCCCACACCAAGATCAACACTTTTTACAAAAGCCCAAAGGTGGGAGATCACTAGGGCTAGATGATTTCTTAGAGAGAATGTGAGGTTTTAGAGAGAGAAGCTCTCCAATGGTGGCTTTCGAAAAGTAAGAGAGAGAAAGGCTGTTGAAAAGTGATCCAAAAAGTCAAAACTTGGACTGATATAAAAGTCGCCCCGCTTGAGCGTGGAACTCCCCACTCGAGCGTCAGACACAGACTTACGCTTGAGCGTGAAAATCGCCGCTCGAGCGTCGATTGCACACCTGCAGATGTTTTGCAGACATGGTCCCCGCTCGAGCGTCAACTCCCCGCTCGAGCGAAGGAACAAAATCAAAGGGTCACGCTTGAGCGTCAAAACTCCCACTCGAGCATACGAAGATCTACCGAGAAAAATACTGGGAGATGGAAATTCACGCTCGAGCGTCAAAATGCCCGCTTGAGCGGAGAAGCAATAACAAAGGGCCCGCTCGAGCGTCAAAAGCCCCGCTCGAGCGTGAAGGCCAAATTCTGGGCATCAACTTTTGGTTTCAAAGCACAACCAACCTGTTTCAAACCTGTCCAACATAACCCAAGACTCAAATACAAAGAGTAAAGGATGGAAATGAGAATGAAACAACAACACATCCACGGAACCTAGTCCAGAATACAATAAATAAAGGAAGGAAAAATCGGGATCGCTATAGTTTAATTGTTGCAATATATACTCTTACTATATAGCGATCCCGGGTTTTACGCCTTTATGTACAGTGTTCCGGACTTATGTTCCGTAGTATTGGCTATTGTTATCTCTTGTTGTTATCCTTTAATTCCTTATTTATGAGTTATAGGATGTGTTGGGCAGATTTGTTGCAGGTTGGGTGTGATTGGGAGAAAATGGTTGCTGCCCAGATTTTGGTGTCTTTGCTCGAGCGAGGATTTTGTCGCTGGAGCGAGCTCTTTGTTTTAGATCCTTCACTCGAGCTAGGGTTTGTTCGCTCGATCGAGAGTTGAGTTTTGTATCTGGTGGCTCGACCGAGAAGTCCTTTGCTCGAGCTTGTGTCTGCGTCTGATTTTGGACCTGAGAGCTGTGTTTCTTCGCTCAAGCGAGCTTTCCTTCGCTTGAGCGAGCGAGGTGTATGTTTTGAGTTTCTTCGCTCGAGCAAGCATTCTGTTGCTCAAGCGTGCTTCTGGGTTGTAGACCTGAAGCTTCGCATTCTTGGATCGAGCGAGGCTTTCTACGCTCGAGCGAGAATTCTTTGTGTCTGGTCGCTCGAGCGACCAATCCTTCGCTCGAGCGAGCCTGTGTCATATCAGTAGGCAGCAGCGAGTAAACACTTCAGTTTTTCATCCCTTTCATTTTCAAAACCCTAGAACCGACTCTCACTCTCTCTCTACATATCTTCTCTCTAGGGATTGATCTACATAGAGTGTGTTTCTACCCTAAGTTCTTTGTAAGAAAGGTAGAGGGTTGTGTGGGCTACATTCTAATCTGAAAAATCTTTGATTTGGAGCACTTTAAGTTTTTGGTCATCTTCTCCTTTGAGCTTCTAATTTCGAGGTAGGGATATCCTACTCCATCTTATGAGCTTTGTCTTTAAATTTTGGCATTTTGATATGTTGGGGTTGTTCGGTAATTTTTGGAAAAGTTAGGGTTTGTTTTGTAATTTCTAAAAGAGGGATTTTCCATCTTTGAGTGATATTTGTGTTATAGACTTGAAATGGAGGTTGTTTGTGGATTATGGGTGAAAAATGAGCCCTAGGGCTATTATTGGAAAAAGGGGTAAAATGCCCTAATTGTAATAAATAATTAATTTGTATAATTAATTTGGGGAAATGTGAAATTGAGTTCAGAATAATGAAATTGGGAAATTATGTGATTAAATGGTGTAGTTGGATTAATTTATCACTCACCTATGGTAAACGTTGATGTTATATCTGTTGTTGCATTTATGTTCTGTTTAGAAATATCTGCTTTGGGCTATCGGTGGAGGATAGTCTTGAATGTTGTAGACACTGCATGTTGATTAGGGAAAACTGAATCTAATCACATTGAGTATGTCATCGAATATGACCATTGGTATAATACATCAAACTTATGTATTGATTAACCTTGTATATGATACGTGTTTATATACATTGTGTTGTGTGGAAGGAGATAGGGGATGTACTCCACGGTTTAGGGGAAGATAGGGGATGGACTCCTAAGCCAGACATTGTTTGGGAGGAGATATGGGATGTACTCCATTGATACAGCAAATATGTGTATCTATTGAAGTATTGATATAGCAAATCTGTATATCATATATGATGTATGGAAGTGTTTGTTTGAGATTGATACAGCAATGATGTGTATCTATTGTGAAGTAAGAAGTTTTTAATATGAGTTGTTTTTAAATTATCTGGCCAGGTTCTGAGCCACATTTATGAAATGAATTGATAAGTGAAGGAAAATGGAATGTAACATGGACACAAGTGTCATGGAACTGTATTGCGATATAATTGGTTTATGAGTGTTAACCATCTATCAAATGCTACTGTTTTAGTCATTACTTATATTTAGTTTAGTATATCTCTACTGGGCTGTGGCTCACCCTATATGGGACATCATTTTTAGGTCCAGATGATATGCCACCTCCAAGGACATAGCTTGTAAGGTCTTAGGAGTTGAAGACTCTTTTTGTTATTTTGTTATCTTTTGTGATATTACATGTAAATTTAGGCCAAGGGCTTAATATGATGTGAGTTAGTACTCTCTTTTGTGTAACCAAGTGTTGACTTGGAAATTGTAAGCCGCTGGACATGTACTTTTGTTGTCAATATGTAAGACATATGTAAGGCCTACCCTGATAAATGGAAAGTGTTTCTTTCTCTTATATCAATGTTTGTCAAGAATGTGGGGTTTTATGTATTATTTTGAGGGTGTTAGATACTATTACCACTTTATTATATAGATTATAATTTGTTCACAATCCATTTCTATAGGCATGCCCCTATAACCCCATCTACAAATGCTAGTGTGGTCATCCGTGATGAGTACGACCTTAATGTTATCTGTGCTTGTGCAGTAAATACAAAATCAAGTCAAACATTGTATGTATTTTATTTATATAAGATTTTTTTTAATCTTTTGAATATTTTATTTATATTTGTTAGGCAAAAGAGAAAGAAAATTACTCAAGGGTAAATTACAAGCACATCAACTTAAATTACAAATTACCTCCTGTAGTTTTAGAAATTACATTATGCTCTTTAAGGTTTCTAATTTCATAATAAATAGGTCATTTTATTAATAAATTATCAAGTTAATTAACAATTTTTAATAATGTTAAAATTTTATTTCAATTAATAATTTAGATAATTTTATTATTATATAGGTAAATAGTTAGAAATTTCACTTTTCAATTAATTCTGTTAAATAAAAAATTCTGACAGAAAGATATTTGTAATTTTTCAAACCACAGGAGATAATTTATATTTTAATCAAACCTTAGGGTGCGTTGGTAATTTACCCTTTACTTAATAGTGGGTATGAACATAGCATGTATTGCTTTCCTTTTCTTGGGCCACATTTTCAATTTTTTTCAATTTTACTGGTCCGACCCATAACATTCCAATTCAGCCCAGGACATTGACTAGCGTTGAAACATTAAAAGCCAAAAGTATACAAAGCCCAATGTCATCAGCAATTTGTGAATTAGAGCATCTTTTTATTTATATGATTTTATGATCAGCTATGGTGTGTGACTGCTCATAATAATGTATCAATGTCTTCATGCAATTTATGAAATTGTTTTTAAATTTTTTATTTTGAAAATATATTTCAAAATATCTTGTAAAATTTTAACTTATAACTTATGTTACAATTTTTTTAAAATAAACTCAAAATTTTAATTATTACAAATAGAAAAAAAATTATATTTTTAACGTCTTATTTCTAAATATCAACTTTTAATTTGTAAAAACTAAACCAAATAGGCCTAATATTTAAAATTACACATTACACAAACAATTCCTGATATATTATAAAATAATTTTTGAAAAAATATCTATAAACACTAGAAATAATTGTTTTTTTAGGTTCTTCCCATTAGCTTCTTTTCTTTTCAGCCTCCGATTTAAGTTCCTTGGCTATCACTTATTGTAGCTCTGTTCATCGGAAATCATCTATCTCTTTCTTGCTTAAACTTTGTATAATTATGAATGAAGTTCTTATATTGCACCAAAAAATTAAAAAAATAGAAAATAACAATAGTAAACGGTACAAGAATAGGCACTTTTAAGTAATTTTTTTTAATGGTAATACATGCATCACAATGAAATTATATATTCATCACCGTCACAATGCTCTTTCGCCAACCATAATATATATGTTGTATGATTCATCTTTTGTCTTTGTATTAGTATCATTTTTGTGCATGATCAGACATCTGGACGGCAACGAGTAATCTTGGAGCAACCGCGGCGGTAAGGGTTGGCAGCTTGTCGAGGGATGAGACTGGGCGGGTCTGGAGGGCAACCACCAGGCTGGTAGCAACGTCGATCTAAATTTATGTATCTAATTGGGCCCTGGGCCTCAACCGTGCTGATTGTCATTGCTGTCACTGCCATGCCGATGAGAACCAAGCACAACCACCTTGCCTTCATGGTGAAATGTGCCTGATATTTATATTTATGTAATGTTTTCCTTCAATCTAGGTGATAATCTTTTCAAATGTACTGATCTTTTTGTTGTGGTTGTGGATTTGGGTGCTATATATATAGGTTCCAAAAGAGGTCCATGGTCTAAAATAGGAGTTGATTAGCCTAATTATGAAGGTTTGTTATGGAAAATCTAATTTTGGTTCTGAATTGTTGAGAGTGGTCGTTTAATAATAGAATAATATGATGTATGTCATTAGAACACTACAACTTTTACAATTTTGTTACTGTTCATCACCACAAAAAAAAATAAAAATAAATTATAAATATTCTCTTGAGATTTATTTAAAATTTAAATTGTCTCTTATGATTTAGAAAATTACATCTTACCCCTTGAAATTTTTAATTCCACAACAAATGGTTATGTTATCAAATCAATTAATAACAGTTTTCAATGATATCAAAAATATATTTCAATTAATAATTCAAGTAATTTTATTACTATATAGGAGATCAGTCAATTTTGTTAAATAAAAAAATTCTAACAATTGAGTATTTATAATTTTTCAAATTACATGGGGCTTTTATTTTAAGCAAACTTTAGGGGTGTATTTGTAAGAAGCTTAAGATGGCCTACGAACTTAGGATTTTTTTTGGAAATTGAATTTTTTTTTTTAGTGATTTTTTAAATTTTTACAAAAAAATATATTAAAAAAATAGATAAATTATTAACTTTTTTGTAATGACATTTTAATTTTAATTTTTATTTTTTTAACTAAATTGTGAGTTGCAAAAATAGCCTTAATCCCTGGCATGAGAAAGCAATCAATTCTAGAATATGGAAAACAAAGATGGGTCACTGTAAAAAAAAAAAAAAAAAAAAGGCCTCTGCAATAGGGAAGAAGGATCGTTAATGCGCTTTGTGAGCATTTTCTATGTTCTATTTCAATGAGCTATGCATTGTTGAAATGCAAATCAATAATGGTTGGTGTACAAAAATAAATTACAATGAAGTACATATAAAGTGTATGTGGTTAAAAATTATTTTAGATATAATATGAGTCACATTCAAAATTACTTTTAATCACGCATTGCACTTTTGGTACATTTTTTGTGTTTTATTTATGTGAGACATGTTATAATATTTTGATAAAATATTTTTTTTTATATTTAAATATTTTTTAAATAGAAGAAATCAAATGAAAGATTCTTTTCGAGTTAATTTTATGTTGTAAACTTTAAACTTATGGGTGGAGTTATAAGAATTTATTTTGTATTACCGTTAGTTTTAAAAATGTTTAATTTTCAACTCTATAACTTTATATATATTTATATACATTAAATCCTACTAGTATGTGACTATTTCATGTAACGCTCTTCATTATTTTTGTTAATGTATATGTGGTATTCCTAAATATATTAGGTATTGATTTCCTAAATATATTTAGGGATAGCTATAGTTAGGTTTCTAGTAGGATACTCTTTCTCATAATTAAGTTTCTAGTAGGATACTCTTTCTCAACCTATATATATATGCCTTCTATTGTATAGAATATATTCAACTCGACATCATTCAATACAATTCATTAAATATAATACATATTATTCTCTTTCTCTACTATTCTGACCCCTTCAAAATGTCCCGACATTGATTCTGGTTAGCTCCTATATCGGTCCAACATGACCCTTTTAAACTTCTCTGACATTGATTCCGGTTAGCTCCTACATCGGTCCGGCATGACCCCTTCAAACTGTCCCGACATTGATTCTAGTTAGCTCCTACATCGGTCTGACATGACTTCTTTAAACTGTCCCAACCTTGATTCCGATTAGCTTCTACAATGGTCCAGCATGACCTTAAACTGTCCCGGCATTAGTTTCGGCCAGCTCCTACAACGGTCTGGCATGACCTTAAACTATCTCCTAGCATTAGCTCTGGCCTCTGATATATCTCAAGCGCCCTTGCCCTCCCGTTCAGACTTTGCAATCAATTTGCCTTTTATTTTATTTAGTTTTATTTCATGTTTTAGTTTCTCTCTCCAAACTCAAGATGTTTATCCCCTCTGAGTTTGAGGGGAAATGTTAATGTATATGTGGTATTCCTAAGAATCTATGTGTGTATATATACAACAGTGTCAAGTGTATATAAAAATCTTTTTTCTTTTTTTTTTATTTTTAATAAAGCCAATAAATTAAATAGATTACAATTATCGGATGGGTCTAATTTTTCTTGAATAAAATACATAAATTGTCCGATAAAATGAATTGTTCAGATCATCAAAACGACACCTATGGTGGAATCACAGTCCCAAATAACGCCCTCTAATCCAAATTTTAGACTAGAAAGTAGAGTTGCTCAGCGGATATTTCGATCTACCTAAACCGACCAAACCAATCCGACGCATTTTAGACGGATGCGTGATGACGAGCAGACGGTTACAGATTATTTTTTGCAATCAGCCTAATTTTGGATGGATAACAGATTTGAGCTTCCTTTGGTTACAACCAAATCGCCAAATTGCGAGCACTCCTAATAATTTGTAAGACTTTATATTTTCAATTTGTTTAGATATTTTATTTGCGTTTTCAATTGAAAAGAGTTTAGATATTCTGTTGTATTTTCAATTTAGAAATCCTTTTATCAAATGGCAAGTTTTAATATTTAGTATTTTTGTGTGAAAAATATAAGGCTTAATTTTGTAATTTTTTTTTTTAAAAAAAATTTGATTTTGTAAAATAAATAAATAAATGTGTAAAAAATTTATCAATTTTATATAATTTGATCTTTGGTGTGTAGAAATAATTTTTTAAATTTTTTTTTAAAAAATTTGATATTTTATTTATGAAATTAATTTATATTTTATCAAATTGACGACTTCGTCCTTAAAATTGAGTAATGATATCTTCAATTGTCTTTATTTAGAACAATATTCAAAATTCAAGGTTAAATGTGTCATAATTGAATAGTCAGTGATCAAAATGACACAAGTTCCAAACTATAGGGACCATTAGTGTAATTTGCCGAATAACCTATTAAGGAGTATAAAGCAGGCTATTAAATAAAAAAAAAAAAGTTGGCTATCTCTATATATATTTTTTTTATTTAAGAAATTAAGGGCTCAATCTTTGCCTTATTTATTGTATTGTCGTTTTTTTTTTAATTATTGTTAATGAAAGCTCTTTTGTAGGTAGGTAATTTGTTCGATTGATTTTTTTTGTTTTTTTCGTTATCGAGTTGGTTATTAAACTTTTATGATTATTGATTATCCGTATAGATTGTCAAAAATAAAATTCACTATAACAATAATATTATATCATAACTAATATCATCATCAATAATAAAATTATACAAAAAAAAAAAACCCCTCACCATTGATGTGTAATTACCTTATTCAAAGTAATTATGGAATTATCACATCTATATAACAAAGCAAGAAAGTTTTTGAAAATTTATAAAATGTATCAGAGATACATTTCATATCAGTGGATGAGATGATTTCTAATTAATATCTAACAGCTGAGATGAGATGAAACATAGAAAAATGTGTTTGGTTCCCACCCAAGCCTCTACCTCCTACCTACGTCTTCCTTCTACCTACGCCTCTCTCTCTCTCTATATATATATATATATATATATATCTCTCTCTCTCTCTCTTTCTTTTTAACTTTCAAACTCCTTCTCAGCACCCATTTCTCTCTCACATTTTGCCTCTCATTTCTCTGTCCCCATTTCTCTCTCTGCCTTTATCAGAGCTCACTCCAACCACTCCAGCAGCTCAGTTGCAACATCCATTAAAATCACTCAAGTGGGTTTGGTGTGATTTTGTTGGGGCTTTGATAATTACTCAGCTCGGTTTTAATGATTTGGTTTGATCATATATCTAGAAGAGTAATAAAGTAACAGAGTACTCATTTTGTATAGCGATCCTGGCTTTTCCTCTCATTATTTATTGTATTCCAGACTCGGTTCTGTGGATGTGTTGTTGTCTCATTCTCATTTCCATCCTTTACTCTTCGTATTTGAGTCTTGGGTTGTGTTGGGCAGGTTTGAAACAGGTTGGTTGTGCTTTGAAACCAAAAGTTGATGCCCAGAATTTGGCTTTCACGCTCGAGTGGGGCTTTTGACGCTCAAGTGGGCCCTTTGTTGTTGCTTCTCTGCTCGAGCGGGCGTTTTGACGCTCGAGTGTAAATTTCCATCTCCCAGTATTTTTCTCCGCAGGTCTTCGTATGCTCGAGCGAGAGTTTTGACGCTCGAGCGTGACCTTTTGATTTTGTTCCTCCGCTCGAGCGGGGAGTTTGACACTCGAGCGGGGACCATCGCCTGTAAAACTTCTGTGAGTGTGCATTCGACACTCGAGCGGGCGTTTTGATGCTCGAGCGTGAGTTTGTGTCTGACGCTCGAGCGGTGGTTCCCACGCTCGAGCGGGGCGACTTGTATATCAGTCCGAGTTTCACTTTTTTTAATCACTTTTTGATTTCCTTTCTCTCTCTTACTTTTTCAAAACCTCCATTGGAGAGCGCCTCTCTCTAAAAACCAACTTCTCTCTAGGTATTGATCTAGTTAGAGTGATCTTCCACCTTTGTCCCTTTGTAAAAAGTGTTGTGCTTGGCGTGGGCTTCACTTTGATCCGAAAATTTCTTGATTTGGAGCACTTCGAGTTTTCTTCACCTTCTCCCTTTGAGCTCCGAATTTGAGGTAGGGATAACTACTCATTCTTATGGTCTTTGACATAAATTTTTAGTCATTTTGATATAATGTTGATGTTTGGTGACTTTGGGTGTTAGGGTTTCAAATTGTATAAGGAGGGGTTTTGTTGTTTTGGCTCATAATGTGTATCTTGGGTCCTAAAATGATGTTGTTGTTGTTGTTGAGGATATTTGGGACCTTTGGGTCATTGTAGAGAAAAAGGGGGAGAAAGCCCTAATTTTTACTATGAGTTAATTTATGAAATTGAATTGGGAATGATGAAATTGGCTCATTATGTAGTAGAATGGTGGAGTTGGATTTAATAATCACTCACCTTTGAGAATTGTCGATAATTTAGCTGTTGGTGCAGTTATTATCTGTTTAGAAATAACTGCTTTGGGCTATCGGTGGAGGATAGTCTTGATTGTTGTAGACACTGCATGATGATTAGGTGAATTAAAACTAATCAAGTTGAGTATTTGAATACATGGGTGCCGAATTCCGCAGACGAAATTTCTGTAAAATGGCCATAGAAAAATAATCACACATGGGTGCTGAATCCCACTGATGCAATTTCCGTAAAATGGCAATTCAAAATATCTATACATGGGTGCCGGATCCCGCTGATGAAATTTTCGTAAAATGGTAATCCGAAAACATTTATATATGGGTGCCGTGTCCTGCAGACGAAATTTCTGTAAAATGGCCATAAGAAAATAATTACACATGGGTGCCGAATCCCGCGGACGCAATTTCCATGAAATGGTAGTTTGAAGTATTGTTGGCTTGAGATGTAGTCTCGCTTAAGTTGTTTGGCCAGGTTCTGAGCCGTGTTTATAAGTTGAGTTTTGTTAAGTGAAGGATTATGGAACTGAATTATACTGTATGTTGGTTTATATGAGTTAAACTTTTATCAAGTGCTAATGTTTTAGTTATTGCTCATATTATGTTTAGCATATCTCTACTGGGCGTTGGCTCACCCTATATGGGACATCATTTTCAGGTGCAGGTGTTATGCCACCTCCAAGGACGTAGCTTTGGAGGCGTGAGGCTGTCAGATTTCTTTTTTTCGTTTTGTTGTATTACATGTATATCAAGCCAAGGGCTTTTTTGTGTAGAGTTAGTACTCTCCTTTTTGTAACCATGTGTTGACTTGGAAAGTTGTAAGCCCATAGGGCATTTACTTTTATTGTCAATATGTAATACTTTTTGTAAGAATACTCTAATGATTGAAATAGGAAATCTCTTCTATTTATCGTGAATGTATGTTATAATGGATTTATTTTTTAGGGCGTTACAACTTGGTATCAGAGCGTACTGGGTTCGAATACTTTGGGTATGCGGGAAGTGGTTAGTACCACAATGGGTTCGTCTCGCTTATTAGAGACTTAGATGTAGTGTTTTATGCTTATGTGATAACATGTTTATGTGACTATTTGAGTATGAGATTTAGTTTCTAGGATGTTGATTGGATCCTTGGGTTTCTGTGAGTCTTGTTGGAAAAGCATTTGATCAATGCTGTTTCTAACCGAAACTCTAGTAACGCCTTGGGACTATCATTATCCAGAAATGAAATTCATAGGTGCTTATGTGATTATGTGCTTATGTGATTATGTGCTTATGTGGAATGAATTACAGTTGTCCATTGCAATAGGACGTGAGTGTTATAGCTTCGACACATTTGTGAATGTGCTAATGTTCTTCATTACCTTTATTAGGATGTTAGGACGAGGACGTGGGGGTAGGCGAAGTAGGCCTAGGAGGTAGGAGATGCCTATACCAGATGAAGTTCCGGTACAGCAGGAGGGTGTTGGTCAGGCCAATGTGGCCGAGCCAGTGGGGCAGTAGGCCATGGGTGCCTTAGCCCGCGAGATAGCAGGAGCTATGAGGGAATCCATAGGCATTCTCAGAGCTGAGAATCCAGTTCAGGCCCAGGTTGTTGATGCAGGGCCTTCCTTTCTGAAGAGGGAGTTCTTCCGGTCTAATCCGGATGAGTTTGTTGGGGATCCCAAGGAGCCACTTAAGGCTGATGAGTGGTTAGAACAGATGACCAAGACGTTTGAGATTATTGGCATCGAAGACGGGGCATTGAAGGTGACCTTGGCATCTTTCCAGCTGAAGGGGGATGCGGGTCAGTGGTGGAAGTTTATGAGAGGCCGTGTTGGTGGTACATGAGAGGCTGTTGTAGATGTTTTCCAGGAGAAGTTCTTAGCCCTAGTTGTCAGGGAGAAGTTGAGGGACCAGTTTTGTCAGCTCAAGCAGCTGAGCTTCTCAGTGGCCGAGTTTGAGGCCACATTTACTAGCTTATCCAGGTTCGCACCTGAGCTTGTGGCGTTTGAGGAACACCGTTGCATCGAGTTTGAGAGGAAGTTGAGGCATGGCCTCAAGATGAGAGTTGGGGGATCTATGATCCGGGAGTATGGGCGTCTTGTGGATGCCGCGACCCATATGGAGACTATGATGAAGGAGGATGAGAGGATGAGGGGCTCCAAGAGGAGTCAGGAAGGCCAGGGAGATGGCAGGAGGCAGAGGAATTCTAACCCTCAGCAGTCCCAGAGTGCTTTATCGAGATCTACCTTTCCAGTGTCGAGTTCAGGTTCTGGCAGAGGCAGCCAGGGAGACCTTACCTGTTTCAAGTGTGGTCAGCTGGGCCACAAGTCTCCAGCTTGCCCACAGAGGGGAGGAAGTCAGGGAGCAGCTTCATCTTCGGCTCGACCTCAGAGCTAGAGTCAGGGCAGAGGCCGGTCATCCTCTTGTTACTAGTGTGGTCAGGCAGGGCACCTGAAGAGGTTCTACCCACAGTTGGGTGGTACACCCGGTGTGTCTAGTTCGAGATAGACGCAGAGTTCGCAGCCGGCACAGTCTGTTCAGGCCTCGAGGGCCAATCAGGGGGCTTCATCATCTCAGTCTGTGCACCAGCCTTTTGCTCCGAGAGGTGAGCAGGTAGATCAGGGGCCTACAGGGCGTGTGTATGCTGTTACCGTGCAGGATCTAGTACTGGCTCCATCTGTTGTGAGAGGTACCTTTTTGTTTTGCAACTCGGTTGCCAATGTGTTGATTGATACGAGTGCATCTCATTCCTTTATATCTGCTGCATTTGCATCTGTTTTGGGGTTGGAGTTGGCACAGCTAGCATCTCCTATTTGTGTTGTATCACCTGTTGGAGGTGAGTTGATTTTGAAACAGGGGTGTCGGGGTTGTGATATAGAGGTCGCCAACCGCCGGCTTCCATTTCCTTTTGTAGTTATGCCTATGTCGGGCTTTGATGTGATTTTGGGTATGGATTGGTTATCATCATACCGAGCAGTTATTGATTGTTACCGCCAGAGGGTCATTGTATGTACCGTGAGCGGGGATTGTTTCCATTTCTTGGGGGATCGGGTTGGTAGTGTGTTGCCACCGGTGTATGATCCGCGAGGTCGGAGTGAGCTTAGTGGTCTTCTCACTAGCCTTTTGAGTAGTGAGTGTGATGAGACCGGGGTTGAGTTACCGAGAGTGGTTTGCGAGTATTCGGATGTCTTTCCGGAGGACCTTGTTAGCTTACCACCTCATCGAGAGATTGAGTTCTCCATCGACTTAGTGCCTGGTACGGCACCGATTTCCATGGCACCTTATCATTTTGCCCCAGCCGAGTTGAGTGAGTTGAAGATTCAACTCCGGGAGTTGTTAGATAAGGGTTTTGTTCACCCTAGTGTTTCGCCGTGGGGAGCACCGGCCCTCTTTGCAAAAAAGAAAGATGATGCCTTGAGACTTTGTATTGATTATCGAAAATTGAATTGGGCGACGGTTAAGAATAAATACCCTATGCCCCGTATAGACGATTTGTTTGACCAGTTGAAAGGGTCCCGTTGTTTCTCTAAGATAGACTTGAGATCGGATTACCACCAGTTGAGGGTCAGGGAGGAGGATATTCCGAAGACGGCATTCCGTACGCGGTATGGCCACTATGAGTTTCTGGTGATGCCATTTGGGCTCACCAATGCACCGGTAGTGTTTATGGATTTGATGAACCGGATCTTTCGGGAATTCTTAGATCGTTTTGTAGTCATTTTCGTGGACGACATTCTGATTGATTCACCGTCTGAGGAGGAGCACGAGGAACACTGGAGAGTGGTGCTTGAGTTGCTTAGAGCCCATAGGTTGTATGCCGAGTTTGGGAAGTGTGAGTTTTGGCTAGGAGAGGTCAAGTTCTTAGGCCATGTGGTTTTCGGGGAAGGGGTGTCGGTTGATACTTCCAAGATTTTAGCAGTGCAAGATTGGGCACAGCCTAAGAGTGTTTTTGAGATCCGCAGTTCTCTGGGATTAGCAGGGTATTACCGCCGGTTCGTGAAAGATTTCTCTAGACTAGCTTCGCCGTTGACTAGATTGACGCGGAAATGGGTCAAATTTGTATGGAGTGAGACTTATGAAAAGTCATTCCAAGAGTTGAAAGTTAGATTGACCACCGCTCCAGTTTTGATTATTCCGGAGAGAGGTTTGGGTTATGTGGTTTATTGTGATGCCTCACGAGAGGGTTTGGGTTGTTTGTTGATGCAAGAGGGGAAAGTGGTAGCCTATGACTCACATCAGTTGAAGATTCACGAGAGGAATTACCTTACTCACGACTTAGAACTACCAGCAATAATTTTTTCCTTGAAGATTTGGAGGCACTACCTTTATGGTGAGAGATTTGATGTGTTCTCGGATCATAAGAGTTTGAAGTACCTGTTTATACAGAGAAACTTGAATTTGAGGCAGAGGAGGTGGATGGAGTTCATTGAGAACTATGATTTTGAGTTGCACTATCACCCGGGAAAGGCCAATGTTGTGGCTGATGCCCTTAGTAGGAAATCCATTAGTGATGTAGCTTGTATGGCCATCCGGGAATGGGAGATGTTGGGTGCACTTGGCGAGTTTGATTTGCTTCTGGACGAATCTGTTGAGGCTGCGGTCTTGTTTTCTGTAGTTGCACAACCCACACTTGTGAATCGAGTGTTAGAGGCATAAGGAGGTGACCTTGAGGTGGAATTCCTCCGAGAGAAGATCTCCAGCGGGAAGGCTGAGAAGGGTTTGACGGTGTATCCCGACCTGAGTGTGAGATACCGAGACTGCTTGTTTGTGCCGAAGTCTTGCCGAGAGGAGGTACTCCGAGATTTTTACCATTCACGCCTTGCGGTGCATCCGGGAGGCACTAAGATGTATCGAGATTTGGGTCGCCAGTTTTGGTGGTGGGGTATGAAGAAGGATGTGGCAGCGTTTGTGTCTAGGTGCCTTACTTGTCAGCAAGTGAAGGCTGAGCATCAGAGGCCAGCGGGTTTGTTGCAACCCTTGTCTATTGCCGAGTGGAAGTGGGAGTTTGGCGTTTCCTTAATTTCGAGGACGAAATTCTTTAAGGGGGGAGGTTATAGCGATCCTAGTTTTCCCTTTTTTTTTTTTTTTTTTTTTAATTATTTCGGACTCAGTTTCGTGGTTGATGGTTGTTGTCTGTGTTGTACTTCCATCCTTTAACTCTTAGTAAGTGAGTTTAGAAATGTTTTGGGCGTGTTTGGAACTGGTTGGTTGAGCTTTGGTCTCAAGTCTTGTTGCCCAAGTTTTAGGTGATCCGCTTGAACGGGTCCCTTTGTGCTCGAGCGGAGTCCGCATACTTGCAGTATCTTGTGCATCTGCAAAACTTCTGCAGATGTGTTTTTCACGCTCGAGCGGATTTTCTTACGCTCGAGCGGGTCACGCTCGAGCGGGTATCTTGGCACTCGAGTGGGTGTTCGAACTCTATAAAAGTGCTGGATGAGTGTAATCTATGCTTGAGCGACTTTTCCTTTGCGCTTGAGCGGGTGTGTTTTGTTTTTGTGTCTTGGCGCACGAGGGATTCTTTTTGAGCTCGAGCGGGTCCAGTTTTTGTGTTTGACGCTCGAGCGTCCTATTCTCCGCTCGAGCGGGTCATACGTATATCAGTTGACAACTGGGTGATTTTAAATCACTTTTCGCATTTCCTTTCTCTCTCTTACTTTTCTAAACTCTATTTTGAGAGCCTCTCTCTCTAAAATACAACTTCTCTCTTGGGATTAATCTAGTTCTCGGGTGTTCCTACCCTCATCTCTTTGTAAGAAAGTTAGAGGGTTGTGTGGGCTTCGTTTTGATCCGAAAATCTTAGGATTTGGAGCACTTCGAGTTTTCATCATCTTCTCCATTTGAGCTCCGAATTTGAGGTAGGGATTTCCTTATTCTTTTTCAATACTTCGTCTATAGATAGACATGTGGTAGTTTTGTATTGCATAAAAAAAAAAAATTATATCCATGTTGGGTTTGTTTGAAAACCATGGAGGTGAACCTAAGGTTGGTTGTTTGAAAATGGGTTTGTTATCATTGATGGTGATTTAGACTAATTGGGGTGTAAATTAGTATATTATTGTTGATAGAAGAAAAAGCCCTAATTTATATTTAATTTGATAAATTAAAAGAGGGGTTTTGTACTTTGGGCCAATACATATGTATTTTGGGTCTCAAATGAGGTTATTGTTGTTTGTTGTTGGTATTTAAGCCTTTTTGGCCAATAATGAGAAAGAGGGAGAAAAGCCCTAATTTACTGTTATGAATTAATTCGCATAATTGATTTGGAAAGTAATGAGAGGAATGAAATTGGTTTTGAGAAATGGAAAAAGTGTTCTTGGAATAAGTGACGGAACAAGTTGATTTTGAAAATGGAAAATGAATTTGAGAATTGGAATATTGTATCTTGAGTGTTGAATACATGCGTTTTGGGTTTTACCCTTACTCATCATCCTAGTGTCGTTGTTGGGTTTAAGATCTCATGAGAGTTGAGACTTTATAATAGATGTACTAAAATCATGCATCTAGAGGTTTGTCCTTGGTCATCGGTGGAGGATGACATGGTTGTGCTGGATTGTCGTGTATGCATTACACCTATGTTGATTGAACATTATACGTAATGAAGTGCTATTATACATTATATATGTATAAACTGTTAGGGAGGAGAAAGGGGATGTACTCTAGTGTGTGGGAGGAGATAGGGGATGTACTCCACACATACTTATGTGTTCATATACTTTAACACATTGCTTATGCATCTTGATAGTTTATGTGTATGTATTACACTTGTTAGTTATAGTCTATTGTATGGTGATTATTGATGTTATGCACTGCGCTTATAATCAGAGGTACCGTTACCTTCTAGCTAGCGCCTGGAGAACTGACTGCGCTGAGAATATAAGGTACCACACCCTTCCAGCTAGTGCCTGGTAAAATGCCATATTGTTGTGAGAGTTGTATCTTCGGCTTACTGTGCATATAGCCGGTAGAGCAGAGTTTTTATTGTTTTGTCTCAGTGTATCTGAGTATATCATGGATTGTGGTGGTTACAGTTTTGGAGGGGCGAGTTGCCTCATTTGTTGATTCTATACATGTTGTTGAGTTGTTATCTCCCTTATATTGAAGGCAGGCATGTATAGTTATGATTGTATTGAAAACAAACCAAAATACCATCGTGAGATTTTGGGAAAGTGTGAAGGAAAATTTGGTATTTGAAAGTATATTTTGAAAAAGGGAAAATCTATTGTAAGTATGGAAAATGGGAGAAAGATAATGAGCTTAGAGAAATTGATTTCCTACGAAGTTGTTATTGTTGTGAAAGTTTGGGAACAAGGGTTAATGAAATGAAACGAAATATGAATCGCGTATAGCGCTGAATGGATTGACTGTTTTGAGAAAAGCTTATACTTATATATACTTTTGTATAAACTGCCACATTATTATTCTAGTACGAGATTGGGCATTCATGATCATAGCTATTTGTAAGTTGTTATTGTTGAGGATCATGTAGAGATCCCTACTGGACTATATGTTCATCCCACGTTGTTGAATATTTTTCAGGAATTATGCAGGATGTGTTACAAGATGTGGATCTTCTTACTTGTTGGCCACGGGGCCTCTTTTGTGTTGGCAGAATGCCATATGTGTAAAAGGGTTACACCCTTCTTTGATTCTTTAATGATGTAAGCCTTCGGGCATTTTATTTAGTATGTTCATGTTGTATTTAATTTGCATTTGGATGAGAGAATTGTTATTTACTTTTATTCATGGGACTGAAGAGTTTATTTCCGCATGTTATCTCTGAACTTGAATTAAGCTAATGAATTTTGTAATGACTTCGAGTAATAAAAAGTGGGGCGTTACAGCATGTCACTATGGACTTCGTTGTAGGTCTTCCGAGGACTCAGTGGGGTAGTGATGCTATTTGGGTGGTTGTAGACCGGTTGACTAAGTCGGCGCACTTTATCCCTATGCACGTGAGAGATTCGGTAGATCATCTTGCCGAATTGTATATTCGGGACATAGTGAGATTGTACGGGGTCCCAGTGTCGATCGTCTCAAATAGAGATCCACGTTTTACTGCTAGGTAGTGGCAGAGTTTACAGAGTGCCTTGGGCACTAGGTTGACCTTTAGCACGGCTTATCATCCTCAGATTGACGGGCAGTCCGAGCGTTCTCTTCAGATCCTTGAGGATATGCTTCGGGGTTGTGTCCTTGTCTTTAGTGGGTCGTGGGAGAGGCACTTGCCCTTGTTGGAGTTTGCCTACAACAACAGTTTTCAGTCGAGTATCGGTATGGCACCGTTTGAGGCCTTGTATGGCCGACCGTGTAGGTCTCCAGTTTGTTAGGCCGAGGTGGATGATGAACCTTTGTTGGGCCCGGATTTGGTGAGGGAAACGACGGAGAAAGTTGAGCTTATCCGTAGGAGACTTGTTACAGCCCAAAATCGCCAAAAGAGTTATGCCGACCATAGGAGAAGGCCTTTGGCATTTGAGGCGGGTGATCATGTTTTTCTGAAAATATCACCTAGGTGGGGTTTGATGAGGTTTGGGAAGAGTGAAAAGTTGTCCCCTCGGTTTATCAGTCCCTTTGAGATCCTTGAAAGGATTGGGGAGGTTGCGTACCGCTTAGTTTTACCGCCACAATTGTCCGGGGTGCATGACGTGTTTTATGTTAGTATGCTTCGGAAATATGAGCCGGATCCATCACATATATTAGATTGGACCGACTTAGAGGTTGACGAGGATGCCTCGCACAAGGAGAGGTCGGTACGGGTGTTGGACAGGCGGGATCAAGTCTTGCGAGGCTGTCACGACCCCAAACCGCCCCTAGTAGGATGGTGCCGTGATGGCCAGTAATCCGAGATTACCGAAGGCCAATTTTCAAAATCCACACACAACAGAGTATAAATATACGGGGCTCACAAGTACGGAAGCAATACATACAAATCAGATTAGTCCATGAGAGTTGTGCGTAAGTCAAATGAAATGGCAAACATCTTCACATGGGTTACAACTTAGTACAAATGAAGTAAAGTACTTAATACATCTTGATCAAAAGGCTTCTCAAGCCGACATGTGCAAATTACAAGTATTACAAGTCGAGAAGCATAATTTTCAAGACTGCCGACGTGAATACAAGTCAAGTCGACATAACCAAAAATCCAAAACAAGCTCGCGAATCACATCTAGGCGTCACCGCCTTCTTGCTCATCACCTACATATATATAGAGAGGGTGAGCTTGGATACTCAGTGAATAATATAAATAATAAAGGGTTTGCATGAATAATAGCCGAAGTCTTTTCAAAACGATACATATCAAAACTTTATATAACAAGGGATGTACCTCGTCCATCTAGCAAATCTTTAAAGCTTCAAGGGATGCTTACTAGCATCAACATATTACAAATGATGACATTCCGGAGAAACAAACCCATGCGGTAAACCGTCAGTGGCAAAACAAGACAAAGCAAGGGAGATATCTCAAACAATGGTGCAGTTGCATTATAGTTCCCTAGCACTAAGGACTCTCAAAACAAGATGTGCAGTTGCATTATAGTCCCCTAGCACTAAGGACTTCCGAAACAAGATGTGCAGTTGCATTATAGTCCCCTAGCACTAAGGACTTTTCCAAGAATGTCATCAAAACAAGATAATACTTGATATACAAAATAGGGACAATCATTCATGCTTAACAAATACTTTTCAAAACAAAGCAAAGCAAAGCTCATCAAAACATTGATAACATAGCTTTATTAAAAAAACCACTCACTTAGTTCTTCAAACGTCGAAGTCAAGGCAAAAGTCCGAGTCCTACAAACACAAGACAAAGTCTATTGAACATACTTTCAAACAAGATTCACATGCAAACGGATGATCTTGGCATTCATCAAAACTAAGTTAAATCAAAACAACACACTGTTTCTCATCTTGGGAGAACGTGTTGGGCACCAACTAGGTTTTGGTCGAGGTACCACACCATCTCGCCGAAGTGCGGTCTCGACGGCCTCATACAAAAGCAAAGTCGGAAAAATCTGGGTTTCCCTTTGAGGAACATGAAGAACATGAAGATGGAGAAGATGGAGAACATGCATGCTAAAATCATAACTTGTTATTACAAGGTCTGAGATTTTGTGCTTTGAGTTTGAAAACATGGACCTGGGCACCCATATTCAAAGATCTTGTGAGAACAAACACAAAAACATGGTTCTAGATGCAAACTTTCGGATCAAAACAAACTTTTCTTCAAGAACACAAGAACACTATTTTCTCTTACTAAAACCGACTTTAAATCAATGCATGGCATGCAAAACAGATTCGATCGTGCAATGCAGCTAAATGATCAATAAGAACAACAAGAGTAGATTAAGATTCTAACCTCAAAACTTTGATCTAACAGTTCAAACTCCAACGATCGAGCTTGGAAGTCTACCCTCTCACTCAAAACTTCTCCTTCTCCTTCCTAGAGCCTCTCTCTCTAAAAGACAAGATTTGATACAAAATGATATGTTTTTCTCGACAGTCACTGACTTAACCCTCTGCTGGGACACGTGGCATCGGCTGATTGGTTCTACTAAAAAAGGCGACTGACTGACAAGACAAGACCATGACAAAGTGTGTTCAACAAGCTAGACGGCAAGAGCACTCTGGCAAGTGATGATCTCGGCAAAGGGCAAAGCTTCGGCAAGTAGGGTGACAATGACATCGGCTTGGAAGGACAACACTTGACTAAGCTGTGCCACACCTTGGCCTAGATGCGCCACACCTCGGTCTAGGTCATACCATTCCAGGAACAAAATCACTAAGTGCAAGGATCAAGGATCTAGAACGCCTAGATAATAACATCTCGGCCTAGACGATGACATCTCGGCCAATATGCCAGGGTGAAGGTGGAGGTCAACCGAAGTGGTTCCAAGATGGTTCTAAGTGTGGAAAGATTCCAAGGTGTGTCTAGGCTTAAGATGACCTCAGCACACACCAGGCAAGAACAAGGCACGCAAGCAACACTTAAGCAAAACAAGACAAGATTTGCAAATTAACATAACAAGGCAAGATCACACATAAATGTATGCAAGTATGACTAAGTTGGAGTGAGGGTTGTTACAGAGGCAAGACCATTTCCTTCGTAAAAGTTTTGTGGAAACATCACGGAGTGGAGGAAGCCACTTGGGAACGTGAGGTAGATATCCGTGAGAAATATCCGGACTTGTTTGTAAATGTTTAACCATGTATTGGGATTTTGTAATATTGATGAACTTTAAGAGCATTAAATATGTCTTAAGTTGTAAAACATTGTATGTGTTTTGATTTATGGAAGTATTTTGAAACTTGCCTTGAAATGGAAGTTTAGTGTAACATTGCATATGTTGAATGTACTGTAGAAATGGAATTATATCATGAACATAGAATATGATATAGAATTGTGAAATATGTGTTGAAATTGGTAAATTTCAAAGGAAAGCATGCTAATAATGCATATTGGGTGTATACTGTGAAACGCCTCTGGAAAAGAGATGGGATGACCGGTATTGGGTCAAGTTGATGAATGTTGAGTTGTAATACTGTTGAGAATTGAGAAAAACATGTTTTTGAAAACTTGTACCTAATTTCGGGGACGAAATTCCTTAAAGGGGGGAGGTTATAGCGATCCTGGTTTTTCCTCTCTTTATTTATTGTATTCCGGACTCGGCTCCGTGGATGTGTTGTTGTCTCATTCTCATTTCCATCCTTTACTCTTTGTATTTGAGTCTTGGGTTGTGTTGGGCAGGTTTGAAACAGGTTGGTTGTGCTTTGAAACCAAAAGTTGATGCACAGAATTTGGCCTTCACGCTCGAGCGGGGCTTTTGACGCTCGAGCATAAATTTCCATCTCCCAGTATTTTTCTCCGTAGGTCTTCGTACGCTCGAGCGGGAGTTTTGACGCTCGAGCGTGACCCTTTGATTTTGTTCCTCCGCTCGAGCGGGGACCATCGCCTGCAAAACTTCTGTGAGTGTGCATCCGATGCTCGAGCGGGCGTTTTGACGCTCGAGCGTGAGTCTGTGTCTGATGCTCGAGCGGGTGTTCCCACACTCGAGTGGGGCGACTTGTATATCAGTCCGAGTTTCACCTTTTTGAATCACTTTTTGATTTCCTTTCTCTCTCTTACTTTTTCAAAACCTCCATTGGAGAGCGCCTCTCTCTAAAAACCAACTTCTCTCTAGGTATTGATCTAGTTAGAGTGATCTTCCACCTTTGTCCCTTTGTAAAAAGTGTTGTGCTTGGCATGGGCTTCACTTTGATCCGAAAATTTCTTGATTTGGAGCACTTCGAGTTTTCTTCACCTTCTCCCTTTGAGCTCCGAATTTGAGGTAGGGATAACTACTCATTCTTATGGTCTTTAACATAAATTTTTAGTCATTTTGATATAATGTTGATGTTGGGTGACTTTGGGTGTTAGGGTTTCAAATTGTATAAGGAGGGGTTTTGTTGTTTTGGCTCATAATGTGTATCTTGGGTCCTAAAATGATGTTGTTGTTGTTGTTGAGGATATTTGGGACCTTTGGGTCATTGTAGAGAAAAAGGGGGAGAAAGCCCTAATTTTTACTATGAGTTAATTTATGAAATTGAATTGGGAATGATGAAATTGGCTCATTATGTAGTAGAATGGTGGAGTTGGATTTAATAATCACTCACCTTTGAGAATTGTCGATAATTTAGCTGTTGGTGCAGTTATTATCTGTTTAGAAATAACTGCTTTGGGCTATCGGTGGAGGATAGTCTTGATTGTTGTAGACACTGCATGATGATTAGGTGAATTAAAACTAATCAAGTTGAGTATTTGAATACATGGGTGCCGAATCCCACAGACGAAATTTCCGTAAAATGGCCATAGGAAAATAATCACACATGGGTGCTGAATCCCGCGGACGCAATTTTCGTAAAATGACAATTCAAAATATCTATACATGGGTGCCAGTTCCCGCGGATGAAATTTTTGTAAAATGGCAATCTGAAAACATCTATATATGGGTGCTGAGTTCCGCGGACGAAATTTCCATAAAATGACCATAGGAAAATAATTACACATGGGTGCCGAATCCCACGGACGCAATTTTCGTGAAATGGTAGTTTGAAGTATTGTTGGCTTGAGATGTAGTCTCACTTAAGTTGTTTGGCCAGGTTCTGAGCCGTGTTTATAAGTTGAGTTTTGTTAATTGAAGGATTATGGAACTGAATTGTACTGTATGTTGGTTTATATGAGTTAAACTTTTATCAAGTGCTAATGTTTTAGTTATTGCTCATATTATTTTTAGCATATCTCTACTGGGCGTTGGCTCACCCTATATGGGACATCATTTTCAGGTGCAGGTGTTATGCCACCTCCAAGGACGTAGCTTGGGAGGCGTGAGGCTGTCAGATTTCTTTTTGTCATTTTGTTGTATTACATGTATATCAAGCCAAGGGCTTCTTTTGTGTAGAGTTAGTACTCTCCTTTTTGTAATCAAGTGTTGACTTGGAAAGTTGTAAGCCCATAGGGCATTTACTTTTATTGTCAAACATGTAATACTTTTTGTAAGAATACTCTGATGATTGAAATAGGAAATCTCTTCTATTTATCATGAATGTATGTTATAATGGGTTTATTTTTTAGGGCGTTAGATTTTGGCTTTGATGATTTGGTCTGTCATTTTTATATATTTGGTGTTTGTGTTTGTGTTTGTCTATATATTCAAGAAACTGGTATATGTTTTTTTTGGTCTATATGTGTCTGTGTTTGTCTATATTTCCTTTTTTCTGAGGTGGCAGCTATGGTGGGTTTATCAACTAAAATCTGTGGGTTTGAGTTGCAGCGGTAACGTATCAATCTCTTGGGGGAGGTTAAGCCCTTGCTATGGTACTCTGGTCTGGACAAATGGAAGAGAACAGAGGAAAGGGATGAGTTGGGGATCCCACTTGCAAGTTCATTGAAATTTTTTATTATAAATAAATAGTTTTGATTTGATAAATTAGAGTAGCAAAAATATGGTGTGGTGATGGATTTCCAAAATTATTAAACATATATTAGACTTTTAATCACTTTGCTTAATTAGTATATATTGACTGGTATTCTTATAGCGATCTCGGTTTTCCCTTCATTGTTTAATTATATTCCGGACTTGGTTCCGTGGATGTTGGTCGTTGTCTTATTCTCATTTCTATCATTTACTCTTTATATTTGAGTCTTGGGTTGTGCTGGACAGATTGGGAACAGGTTGGTTGTGTTTAGAAACCAAAAGTTGATGCCCAGATTTTGGCCTTCACGCTCGAGCGAGGCATTTGACGCTTGAGCGGGCCCTCTGTTTTTGCTTCTCCACTCGAGTGGCCATTTTGACGCTGGAGCGTGATTATTCATCTCCCAGTGTTTTGTTCTGTAGGTCATCGGACGCTCGAGCGTCCACTTTCACGCTTGAGCGGGGACCATCGACTGTAAAACTTCTGGAAGTGTGCATCCGGCGCTCAAGCGGCGCTTTTGACGCTCGAGCGTAAGTCTGTGTCTGACGCTCGAGCAGGGCATTCCACGCTCGAGCGTACCTATTTGTATATCAGTCCGTGAAATCACTTTTTGGATCACTTTTTCGACTTTCTCTCTCTCTCTCTCTCTTACTTTTCAAAACCCAAACTTGAGAGCCTCTCACTCTAGACTTCAACTTCTCTCTACAAAATCATCTTGATCAAGTGATTTTCTACCTTGATCCCTTTATATAAAGTGTGGGGTTTGGCTTGCTCTTCATTTTGATCCGAAAATTATTGGGTTTGGAGCACCTTCGAAATCCTTCACCTTCTCCATTTGGTCTCTCCATTTGAGGTAGGGATAACTACTTATATTTATGGTCTTTGACATAAACTTGTAGTTATTTTGATGTAATGTTGAACTTGGGTAATTTTGGGGGTTAGGGTTTCAAAATATATAAAGAGGGGTTTTGTTCTTTTGACTCATACATGTATATTTTGGGTCTTAAAATGAGGTTATTGATGTTCAATGAAAATATTTGAGCCTTTGGGTCAATGTTGAGAAAAGGGGGAGGAAAGCCCTAATTTGTTGTTATGAATTAATTTGTACAATTAATTTGGGAAGTTATGAAAATATGAAATTGAGTTGGAAATAATCAAATTGAGGAGTTATGAGAATGAATGATGGAGTTGGATAAGTTAATCACTCACCTTTGGAAATATTGATAATTTATCTGTTGATGCATTTATTATCTGTTTAGAAATAATTGCTTTAGGCTATCGGTGGAGGATAGTCTTGATTATTGTAGACACTGCATGATGATTAGGTGAATTAAAACTAATCAATTGGATATGTCATTGAATATGACGGATGGAATAACACATTTAATATGTGCTTTGCTTGATCATTGTATATGATAAGTGTTTAAATACATTGTATATGTATATTGTTTGGGAGGAGATAGGGGATGTACTCCATGGTTTGAGAGGAGATAGGGGATGGACTCTCAAACCTATTTGAGAGGAGATAGGGGATGGACTCTCAAACTTGTTGGAGGAGATAGGGGATGGACTCTATTAATACAGCGAATATGTGTATTAATTTAAGTGTTGGAAGTGTTTTAATATGAGTTGCAATCTCACTTGAATTGTGAAGTATGAAAGTGTTTTTATATGAGTTATAGTCTCATTGAATTGTTTGGCCAGGTTCTGAGCCATGTTTATGAATTGAATTGGTTAAGTAAAGGAAAGTGAAATGTAACATGGACAAATCTGTCATGGAATTGGATTGTGTTGTACGTTGGTTTGTATGAGTTAAACATTTATCAAATGTTAATGTTATAGTTATTGCTCATATTATGTTTAGCATATCTCTACTGGGCGTTGGCTCACCCTATATGGGACATCATTTTTAAGTACAGGTATTATGCCGCCTCCAAGAATGTAGCTTGGGAGGTTGTAGAAGCTGAAGGCTTCCTTTTTGTGATTATTTTGTGTATTACATGTAAATCAAGCCAAGGGCTTATTTTGTGTTTTGAGTTAGTACTCTCTTTTTGTAACAAAGTGTTGGCTTGGAAAGTTGTAAGCTCGTAGGGCATTTACTTTTGATGTCAACATGTAATACTTTTGTAATGAATACTCTGATAAATAGAATTATGCTTTATTCTCTTAAGTTTATGGATGTCTTGGATATATGATTTAGGGGTTTATTTTGAGGGCGTTACAACTCTTTAGTGGACTGGATTGTTTTTTGTTCAAATCTGTGAAATAGTTTAGTTAAATAATGTGTCTCGACCCCAAACCGCCCCTAATAGGATGTGGCTTCACAAGCCGACATAACAAAATACATAAGCTTTAAAATTGCCGACATCCTCACTGCCGACATAACATGCATACAAAACACACATCTCGGTGTAGCCGACTTCTTGCTTGTTACCTACATACATACATAGGGAGGGTGAGCTTGGATACTCAGTGAATGGTACAAGTAATAAAGGGGTTAAATGAATGATACCCGAGATCTTTGCAAAACATACATAGTATATCTTTATCAAAACCATACATAACATAGCTTAGCTTGGCTTGAAATAAAACATCAATCGAACCTTGGTCTTTCAAAACTTACTTACTTACTTACTTAACATACGTCAACTTAAAACATGGGGTGATGACATTCCGGGCAAAACAAAAGCATAACCTCGGCATCGAGCACACCCGTTCATAGTCTGTCGGTGGCCGATATCTTAACAAGGGTGCTACTTAGGCTTAACGTCCCCTAGCACGAAAGGACGGTGCTACCTAGGCTTAAAGTCCCCTAGCACGGAAGGACTATGCTACATAGGCTTAAAGTCCCCTAGCACGGAAGGACTATGCTACATAGGCTTAAAGTCCCCTAGCACGGAAGGACTATGCTACATAGGCTTAACGTCCCCTAACACGAAAGGACGGTGTTACTTAGGCTTAACGTCCCCTAACACGAAAGGACGGTTCCAAGAATGTCATCTAAAACAAAGCTTATACTTGATACATAAAATAGGGATATCATTCATGCTTAACAAATACTTTTATCAAAACAAGGCAAAGCTTTATCAAAACCTTATAACATAGCTTTATTAAAATTACTACTCACATAGCTCTTGGGACGTCGGGATCAAGGCAAAGGTCCAAGTCCTACAAACACGTGGCAAAGTATACTGAACGTGCTTCTTAAAACAAGTCTTACATGCATGCAAATGATCTTGGGAAAACATGCTGGGAAGTCAAAACACTGTTTTACATGTCAAGAAGACATGCTGGGTACCAACCAGGTCTTTGCCGAGGTCCCACACCTCCTGGCCGAGGTGTGGCTACCTAGGCTACGGCGTGCGGCTGCATGCCGAGGTGCGCACAAGACAAACTAAAGGTGTAAGTGATCATGCAAGGTAGGCCAAGGTGAGATACAATGCTTGGCCTAAGTGTGAGGTCTAGGTAAGAGTGATTTCGGCGACTACACTTAGGAAAGTGAGGTCTGGAGATCTGGGTTTCCACCCGTGAAGAACAGGAAGAACATGAACATGAAGATCATGAAGAACATGAATGCTAAAATCATAACTTTTTTATTACAAAATCTGGGATTTCATGCTATGAGTTCGAAAACATGGACCTGGGTACCCATACTTGAAAATCATATGAAAACAAACACAAAAACATGGATCTAGGTGTAGACGTCCCCGAACGCCCCGGGAGGAACGAGCTCCCGTTCCGTTCGTATTGGGGTCACTACAGCTCAGGACTCTCAAATTTGTCACGGTTCTAAGTCTGAACCAAAGAGTCCAAATCCGGCAAATCGTTTTGAGAAAAACAGATTTTTGAAAATAGTGCCATACATGGACTGCTTTTCCAGATACAGAGTCGCCACCTAAATGTTTTTTTAATGGGAAATTTAGGAAACCCTGACTCGTTTGCCTAAGGCCACGTGTCCGTCATCACCAAAGTTGCCTCGGCTCGGGAACTTGGGTACGATTGGGGAAGGTCACTTCGTGAGCACCCCCGCTCGCCCGATCAAAGATCGGCCTCTACTAACCATGATATCTATTTTTGAAAACATTGTATGTTCTTATTCCGGTTATTAGCCTAGGTTACTATGTGATGCACATAGCATATAAGTATAGACTGGGTCGCCCGAATTGGAACAAAACATTTCATGCTTGCTTTTTTGAAAGATGGTTTGCTACTCGCAAGTAGGCTCAAAATGTAGATTTTGCCACCCTCAGGTGGGCTTAGGAAAAGATGTTTTTGCCACTATCTAGTGGGTCTAAAATATTTGATGATTTATTCCAATTTAAGTAACCCAACCTTCACCCACAGGCATTCAGGCAGTTATATCACATAAGCATATTGCCTCATGGTAAGCATGCTATCATGGCATTCACTCACACGGATGCAAGGATGCTAAAGCATAAAGCTCACCGGGTACTCCAAGCCAAAAAAAGGGACTACATTAGAAATCATGCATGATCCTAAGTATACAGAAATGCTTAATGCAACACATGCAAAAATGCAAATATAGCAGGCTTGGCTATTCTAAACATGGCATATGGAATGCTACAACTAACATGTATTTAATTTGGAATTGAAAGTACAATGCAGTTAGTATGATGCGCCGAGCTCGGTGCATGCAATACAGATGAATGAAATGCAAACATGCTGTCATACTGTATGCTAATTGAAATATGCCCTAATCTAACCACCATAAGCGGATAAATAAAAGGGAGAAAGACGTGGGGTTGGAAGACATACAACACACACACGCACACTTATTACAATTATGCCCTCGCGCAGAGGGTCCGAATAAATAATATAGTCCCGAATAAAAGAATATTACAGTCCAAATAAATACAGTCCAAATAATATACAAATTCCTAATTAATTAATCAATTAACTAAGAAAGCTGTAAAACTGGCGTGCAAGCCAGGGACTGCCTTGCTTCTGATGAATGATGCATGTCTGGGCTGCCTTGCGCGGAAATCCACTGGGATGCCCCGATTAGCCTCTGTTTTGTGATTTTTCTTGGAAAGCGCGCCAAACTCCGGAAGTTTGCTGATTCTTCATTTGCTGCAACAGAGAGCAGGAAAGGGGCATAGCAATGTATTTCACAAATATATGCATGCCTCGATCCTCGTGCCACCAATCACGCATATCGATGCATGATGGCAGAGGAATCGAATTGTGCAACTCAATATAGGATGAATGCAGGTATAAACACAACAAAACCTAACTCCATCATGGGTAATCCGGAGTGTCGGTGACTGGGGAATTGAGACACGTTCTGTCATTCGGAGTACGAAACGCACCTCGTTTCCCGTGCCCGGGCTAACTCCTATTCCGAACACAATGCAATATGCATGACAAGCATGAATGCAACTAAGATACAGCCTAGCATGCACAATGCTATGAAAATGAGATGCCTCGAAGTGCGTGCACACGGGCACGCAAACCAAGGAAATGCATGAATGCGATCTAAGATACAACCTAGTATGCACAATGCTATGAAAATGAGATGCCTCGAAGTGCGTGCACACGGGCACGCAAACCAAGGAAATGCATGAATGCGATCTAAGATACAACCTAGTATGCACTATGCTGTGAACATGAGATGCCTCGAAGTGCGTGCATACGGGCACGCAAACCGAGAAAATGACATACGCAATGCAAATGATATGGAAATGCGATATGGGCTTACACTAACATGAGAGAGCCTTAGCCACACTCACATAAGAGACCGGTGGATGAAAATGAAGCGCCTCGAAATACGTGCACACGGGCACGCAAACCGAGGCAATGGCATACGCAATGCAATATGGCTAAAATGCCATATAGAATGCAACATGGACTTATACTAATATGAGAGAGCCTCAGCCACACTCACATAAGAGGCCGATGGATGAAAGTGAAGTGCCTCGAAATGCGTGCACACGGGCACGCAAACCGAGATAATGACATATGCAATGCAATGGCATGGAAATGGCATATAGAATGCAACATGGACTTATACTAATATGAGAGAGCCTCAGCCGCACTCACATAAGAGGCCGATGAATGAAAATGAAGTGCCTCGAAATGCGTGCACATGGGCACGCAAACCGAGGCGATGGCATGCGCAATGCAATATGGCTAAAATGATATGAAAACATGCTAATGGAATTTCAGCACTGAAATGTGGGGGAAAACAGCCCCGAAATGGGGCGAAAGTACACCCGATGCATGGAATCTCTCCCGAAATGCAAAATTAGGCACATGAAATGGCTTACAGCTATACAAAGCATGCCAAATTGGTACATGGAATGAAAATACAGAAGCAAGGCAGCCCCAAAATTAGCATTTTACTAGTACAAATCATGGCCAAACAGCAAGCAAATATAGGGCAACAATGGCATGCAAAAATGGCCCTAAACATGAGGTAAAGAAGCAACTCACAGTTGCTGACCCCAAACAGATTAGGGCCCTTCAACAACATTGAAGAGGGGCCCAAAATAATCATATTTACAGAACTGTAAAAACCTCAAAAACAAACATAGATATGGCTAAACTCTTATGCAAGAAAATGGGCCAAAAGGTGGCCAAAGAGGCAAGTGGTATATGCAAAGCCCAAACTGAAAAATTCCCTTCTACAACATTGAAGAGGGACAAAAAATAAGCATATTTACAGAACTGTAAAAACCACAAAACAATATACAAACATGCTAGAAATGCAATGCAAAATGAGGCTCAAAAGTGGCTATAACACAAAGTATGCAAAATATTCCACAAACGGCCAAAGACCCTTAATGAAATATGAAGAATGGGCCAAAATAAGACTATTTCTAGCTCTGTAAAAAGACCAAAAACAGAAGCATGATAGGCTGCCAAAGCATGCAAAAATGGGGACCAAAGAGGGGATATAACATGAAGTAGCATATGGAGGTCCCAAACAGTGATGAGCCCTTCTTCAATGTTGAAGAGGGGCTCAAAATAAGCCTATTTTTAGTTCTGTAAAACACCCAAAAATGGAAGCACACTAGGCTAATAAATCATGTAAGAAAATTGACATACAAGGGGATATTGAAGCAAGTGCAATATGGGGGCCACAAACAGGGTTGAGCCCTTAATGAAACAAGAAAATGAGCTCAAAAAAATGACCTTTTCAGTTTTTTTCGGAGCTCAAATCAGTAAGCATGTTGGCTAAGAAATTGGTGCAAAAAAGAGCCACAAAAGGGGGAAAGTCTACTTGCCCTTGAAGGCTTGACTTTGGTTGCCTCTTGGCTTGAGTTTGTGGCACCCTTAGGCCTTGGAGAACACCTTAAAACTTCTGGAATGGAGGATGGAAGGGTGGGGGTTGGTGGTGTAGAAGAAATGGTGGTGTTGAACTTGGAGGTTTTCAAGGAAATGAGAGAGATGGAGGAGGAGTTTTGCATGCAAGCTTGAAGATGAATTTTTCTAACCCTCAAGACCAATGTTGCCTGCTGGTTATATGGACCAAAAGGAGAGACAAAAGGTGGGGCAAAGGTGGGGGAAAAGGAGGCAAGTTTTCCCCCACAAAATATCCCCCGGATTGAGATATTTTCTGGGGGAAACAACTATACAGCTGTAAAGTGCAAGTTGCAAGGAACATGGCCGGCCACCTTTTAGGGCTTCAGGTGGCTGGCCGGCCACCTATCCTAGCCGGCCGGCTAGGGGTCAAAAAGGCCAAGTTGGAATAGTGGCCGGCCATCACAAAAAGGTGGCCTCCCAGGTCCTCTCATCACAACCCTGTGGTTCGAATTTGGAAACTCTAAAACAGGAGAGAGAACAAGCCATTTTTAAGAGGGGTTCCAAAGGGTCAAATGGAATTTCTAGCCGGCCATAAACTTTTAGGGTCCTCCCATGTGTGTGCATCACAAATATGTGGTTTGGGATTGAAGAAAGTGGCTCCAAGGTGTTCAACATTGGCTCGGAAGCGAGAAAAACGGGTGCCGGAGGGCGAAAATGGAATATAACTGGTTGCCAAGATAATTGCTGGCCTCCCACCCTCCAGTGACCTTCCTGGTGATGAAACAGAGGCACCTGCCAAAAATGAACGAAAACCCATGCAAAACAAATGCTCGGGGGCCAAAACACGTAGTTTGGGGTCCCGAAAATGGGCTGTTATGCACCGCAAGTGGCTTTCGGCCACGAAGTGGGTTTCTCAGACCCCAGTGTCCCTTGAAAGGGAGAAAATAAGATGTATGCCAAAAATTAGAGCAAATAGAGACGGTTAAGCGGTCCCGAACCGAGGCACACGGCCAACGGTCCCGAAAAACCGGAAACTGGGCTCCGAAATGGGCAAAATGGCCTATAGCCACAGAATGTAGCCCACGGCCACTGAGAGATGGTCTACGGGACCTCTCCCTCCCCTCAGGAAAAGAAACAGAGAAAATCGAGCCTGGTTCGCAAATCGAGGCAAGGCACAAAAGAGGGTTCGAAAGTCCGGAGGCAGGGCTCACAGCCGCGACTCTGAAACTTCTGAACGAGCACATTATGCAATATCACCGAGCGCTCAACTGGTGACGTCTAGGTCTTAAGGTCGGTCAAAAATGGGGTGTCTACAGTTGCCCCTCTTTGACAGAACTCGAAAGTCATAAGTGACGGGAGTGAATGTCAAAGCCTAGAGACGACCCATTTTTGACAAGGCCGAAGGCTTAGACAAACATACAAGATAAACAGAGATGTGCCCGCAGGCAAAGGGGGGCAAAATGCAAAATGATATGCAAGAAGATTTTGAAGATTGGACTTATACGCTACGTGAAGCCGGTTATCACTCATGATCATGCAAAGAGAGCTGTAATAAAGCAATTATGCGAAATAAATGCAACATTTTAAGCGAATGCTAGGCAAGCAAGTAAACTCGAGCCAAACTACACCTCGTGCAGAAAGGACGTAAGAAAATTATGGAATTCTCATTGCAAATACAGTGTGCATGTGTGATAGATACACAGAGCGAACATGTGATTGATACACACAAAAAGGTGAACACAAAGTGTGATAGATGCACTAAGTGAACAAGTATGATAGATACCCAAAGCGGGAGTGTGTGATTGATACATAGAGCGAACGCGTGTGATTGATACACAACGTAGGCATAGTATGAGCGTGTGTGATTGATACACAAAGTGAGCAAAGCGAGTGTGTGATAGATACACTATTTGAGCAAGGTGTAATTGATATACAAAGGGTGAAGTGAACAAAGTGTGATGGATACACTAAAGGTGAACACAAAGTGTGACAGATGCACTTAGTGAACAGGTATGATAGATATACTAAAGCGGGAGTGTGATTGATACACTAAAAGCAAACACAAAGTGTGATAGATGCACAATGTGAGCAGAGTATGATTGATATACTGAAGATTAACACAAAGTGTGATAGATGCACTATGTGAACAGAGTGTGATTGATACACTAAAAGTGAACACAAAGTGTGATAGATGCACAATGCGAACAGAGTATGATTGATATACTGAAAATGAACACAAAGTGTGATAGATGCACTATGTGAGCAGAGTATGATTGATATACTAAAAAGTGAACACAAAGTGTGATAGATGCACAATGAGAGCAGAGTATGATTGATATACTGAAAATGAACACAAAGTGTGATAGATGCACAATGTGAGCAGAGTATGATTGATATACTGAAATGTGTGAAGTGTGATTGATACACTAAACGAGAACGTATGTGATAGATACACTAAAGTGAATATGTGCATAGTAGATACACAAAATGAGAATGTGTGTGATAGCTACACAAAAGTGAATGAAGTGTGATTGATACACTAAGTGAATGAAGTGAAGTGTGATTGATACACAAAACGAGAATGTATGTGATAAATACACAAAATGAAAGAAGTGCGATTGATACACTAAGTGAAGAGAGTGTGATTGATACACTAAATAAATGAAGTGGGATTGATACACTAAATAAAGGACCTCAAACGGAACTTCTTTGAATGAACCGTACATACAATATCGTGCATGAATGAGAAAGAAACTTGATAGGTACAGTGCAATACAATGCATGATGCTTAAGGAACGCAATAAATAAGCGTAACGGCGCTTTAGAAAGCACTTCATGAGGTGAGTGGCGGTGAACCGCTCTGCTCTGACGGGGATCTCCCCTCGTGCTCTTCGAACACTTACCTTCAACTCACAGTACAAAGGCTCTGAAATACTGACAAGGGTTCTCATGTAGAATACTCTGGACGTTGCTTTTCTTCCTGATCATATTCACAACTTTCCCTATTCTCCAACGAGGTGACAGACTAGGTTGGTTCAGTATCCAGAATTGAGGTGCATACACGCTATCTCAACCTATGGGGCTTCCATACAGATTTCAAGCCGAGGACACGCCTCTGGGTATTTAAACCAGACTTTAGTCTCGGAAATCCCGAACCTTTGTGTTTTAGGCATCAGCCATTCGAACTCTAGTTTCCACCATCGCAGTTGGTCTCCTAGGAACTCATTGCGAACACAGCCAAGATGCCTCTGGCAGGGAATGGTACTCAAGGAGAGCACTTTTGATCGCCATTTTGGCTTGAAGCAGAGTTGATCTTGAGCTTGAGGTAGAGGCACACTCATACTTCGGAGCTTTGGCAAGACTTGAAGGGGTACACACGGAATGTAGTCTCGGAACTTACTGAAGTTGAAACAAACTCAGATGCTCGACATTTCCTCTTTTGCTTTTGCTTTGTAGTCTGGAACCCATATAGCTTCAAATAGGTCCTAGTTCTACTGTTCACACTTATCGGGGATGGACCCTGCAGTTTTATGAAAGAACGAATCTTGTTTTGCACAGATGTGGCGAACGGCACGGCACTCGGAGCACAAAACGATTTTATAAATTAAGAAATGTGTTCTTAACTGGGCATTGAGCCTACGACTGAACACAGCGAAAAAGATTGAACAATGGAAAAGAAAAGGTAAACAACCTAAACGAATCGAGACACACTCGGAATGACTCAAAGCCAGAATCGAGACAAACAAAACAAAAGACACGACACACAGACGTGCACAGGGAGCCTGTTTCACCGGGTAGTGTTTCCCACCCTTTCTCATTTGTGGTTCTCACATCACTTGGCCCTCAAGCTCTGTTTTTCTGAAAAAAAGCCCTCTTCTCACTTTTCCTCTTATCGCACGTCTCTCTATTCTTCAATCTCTCATTTTTTATCCCTCCCCTGGGTGGTTGATGGATAAACAGCAAATTGTGGGCTCGTGCCCCTAGCATAATCAGCTCGCAGCTGTTTCCTTCGGTGACATCTGTCGATGCGCCGGATAAGGGAATAGAGCATCTCGATCCATTCTAATTCATGCTTCGCACTCGGCTGGATACCTCGCTGCTTGGAGGATGAGAGAGCTTTCAGCCCTTTGTCGTTAATTTCAGTTATCCCCTTTTCTGGCGGGTAGAGTGTCCCTTCTTGACAAGTAGAGTGCCCTTCCTGGCAAGTATTTTGACAAAGGGGAAAAGACAGAACACCTAACTCGACTGTGCCCTTAGTTCATTATTTTGACCATTTTTGTTTTAGTTTTCTCCTAAAAAAATTTTGACCAAAATGAGAGTTAGATTAACGTGCTTGTTCGATTTTCTGATTTAAAATCATGCAAGTTAGGCTGTGAGCACTGAAAATTTTCCTCTTTTGGGTCCAAGAAATGGTCTAGCTTTAAAAAATGGAATACTTTTCGAGAAGATTAGTCAACCTTAGTAAAAATTCTCAAAAACCATTTTTGCAAACGACCACTGCTCAACGAGCATGGAACCTACTCTTGAGATGCACAATCTCGGATCCATAGCAAAGGAAAATTGCCCCTTGTCTGAAAGACACTGCGGCGTTCTGAATGGCAACAGAAAGTTGCCCCTTGTTTGAATGGCACTGCAGCGCATTGAATGGCAACGGAAAGTTGCCCCTTGTTTGGATGGCACCGCAGCACATTGTAGGCAATCCTTAGAGTGACGAACACAACCAAACTCTCGGATACAGAGAAAGCGAAGATGATCAGAACCATCGCATGGACACAATCGAATTGTTTTACGGCTGGACTTCAGAATGAAGTTGCCTACGTATCCCAAAGATGGGAATCAAGCCTTACGTAGTTCGGGGTGAAGGTACACTCGGGTATTAACCTCTCCTTTTCAGGCTCTAACTTTTGCCAAGGCGCCCGTTGCGGGTTTTCAACCTTGCGAGCTTTGTTCTTCTTTTTTTCTCTTTTCAGTTCTTTTTCTTCTCTTTTTTTTTTTTCTTTTCTTTGCATCTTTCTTTTTTGTTCTCTTTTTTTCTTTTGCATTTTTTGCTTCTTCTTCTCTTTTTTTTTATTTTTATTTTTCTCTTGCTCTAGCTTTTGCCTGGGTCACCCTTCCGGGTTTTCGGCCCAGCGAGCCTCTCAAGGGTAAAAGTGTAGCTTTGTCCATGTCAAATGGTTTTGAGATCCTGAAGTCATCTGAATCCAGGAGAATGGCTGCTGTTCTAGCTTCGCAAGCTTCTTTTGATGACATCTGATCTTCTTGACCTGACTTTCCTGGCCTCTTGTTCGAGGGCTGCTTCAAATCCGGCCACACAGGCCTCACGTCATAGTTGACCGTTGAACCTTCTGAATTCAAGTTTCAAGGTTTGGAAGCGAAGGGGTTGAGTCTCGAGGCTGAGAGTGATCCTAGGCTGCACAATCTCAGGAGCGGTTCCACACAGGTCTTCGCAGGACTGCGCAAAACATTTTGTTTTTGAAAATTTTGAAGAAAGCGACAAATCGCTCGCGCCGAAGATAGTATAGAACCAATCTGGTTCAAGCCAGGGTCCTTCTCAGTACTCACGCTAACAAGCATGATTTCATCCATTAAGGGCTTAGCACGCCTCTCTTTCTGTCAAATGATCAAAGTTTTGCAAATCCCGAAGAATTCCTTCCTCTTCGTTTTCACTGCAGTGTTCAAAAAGTTTTGGAAAACTTAGGTCGATGCAATGATTCTGGGGCACAAGAGAGCAGGTGGAATGCACTACCGTTTCATTCAAATCTCGGCACAACTAGCACATGGCAGAGGCAAACACAAGGGTGCGAAAATCACTGCTATTTCATTCAAATCTTTTGGTGTTACTGGCTCCTTGGCAGAAACAGACTCAAAACAAAACGAAAAAGACAAACACAAAACAAAATGGTGATGCCCGAGGTAACACCCCCCGGAATCACCCGACTTCTATACAACAGGACTGACTCGATACAACAAGACAGACCCAAAACAAAAAGAGACTGACTCAAAACAAAACAACAAGACTGACCCAATGCCCAAGTCAGAAAGTACAAAAACTAGCATTCACAAATGCTCAAAACAGTGCGTGCCATACGCCACATCAGGAGTAAACTGAGCGCCGCCCGCAGGTGGTTCATCCCTTGATCACATCACATTATCCCCCACAAGTTCACTGATCAAGTGCCGATGGACTTTGCTGGACTGGCGCGGGGATAACCCTGTTGTTAAACAGATCTTGTACATCATGGCGCAGACGGAAGCAACTGTCGGTGTCATGACCGGTTTGTTGATGGTAGGCGCAGTATTTAGTCTGATCATGCTTTGCAGGGATAGGATCGGGTAGGGGCCGTTGTTCCAATGGCCTCAGATGTCCTTTTTGGATTAAGGCCTCTAGAGCTTTTGACAAAGGCATATAAAGCGGGGTGAAAACCCTCTTGACTCGGGGTGGATATTTGGCTCCTTGTGAGCTACTTCCGGACGCACCGGTGAATGGGGTAGCTGTTTTTGATACGGTGGTAGCCACCATGCCCACATCAGAAGATCTTGCAGCTGCATCACCACTGGTGGTCGTATTCGAACTGCGGGAAAACACCCTCCTGGGCTGCTCCTTCTCCTAGTCAAAAAGGCCCTGTTTCGTAGCGTCCTCGATCTGTGCTCCCATCTCATGCAAATCTGAAAAGGTAGGGAAGGGGATCACAATCATTTTCTGCATTAGCTTGGGCTGGAGATTGCGCACAATCATCCGAATTTGATCCTTATCAGTAGGCCTTAGAGTCATCATCGAGGCCTTCGCTCTCCACCGGATTACAAAGTCCGAGAAAGTTTCCTTGGGCTCTTGCCTTGTCGTTTCAAGATCACGAGTTGTAATCTCGATCTGAGTGTTGTACGAGTATTGCGCGACAAAGGCCTCAGCCATTTCATCCCAATTCTTCTTCACTTCATCCTCTAACTTTGCGTACCAGTTGGCGGCCACACCCGACAGGGTTCGGCCGAATAGTGAAAGCTTCTGTGGTCGCGTTAGGCCCATTGGCCGCAAGATGTCTGAGAACAGTCGGAGATGGACCATGGGATCCCCGGATCCATCAAAGCGGTCAATTTGAGGCATTTTGAACCTATCGGGCAATGTTACGGCCACGTCGGTATATCCATCTCCGATATCTGGGATAGCCTTGACCCCCTGGGACTTCTGGAAGAGTTTCTCAAGTTTGCTCAATTTCAGAGCTGTGGGGTCGACCTCGAACTCGAAGGGAGAGCTCGGTAGATTGGTAGGTGCTTTGGATAGTTGAGGTAAAATTGGGGGCGGAGCTGGCCTTACCGGAATGTCCGTACCTTCCTGGACATTTAGCGTCTCCCCAGGTGCTGGAGCTCCTGTTGGGGGAGGAACTTGTTGTGAGGTGGACGCGTCGCTTTGCTGTTGCAGCTTGATGATGAGCTCGGCCTGCTGAGCCATGATCGCAGCCTACTGTTTGGCAAATTCCTCCTGACAGGCAGCGTCCTGCTGCATGAGTTTCATACTTTCTTGCATCTAGCGCATCATTGCCTCCATCCCTGATGTGTTCTGCTGATCCATCTAACTGACTAGTATCTATCCCTGCAGTAGAAACTGAGACCTCAGCCTGACTGTTCACTGGTGGGGTGGATAAGGGCCACTGACCTGGTAACTGTTGAACTGGTGATTTGTGCCCGACTAGCCCTTTTTACCTTGCCTCTGGCGAAGGAACACTGATTGCCCTTGAACTGAATCTCTGACCTAGCAAAGTCTATCAGCACAAGTTCGATGAACCTCGGGGGATATCGGAGCCTTTTGAAGCTTTGGTTCCCAGACTACCTAGCAAAAGAGAAAACAGACAGCATCTCAGCCTGATTCCATCTGAACAGATACGAGCATAGTTGAATGAGTGTGCCCTTTACTGAATTCTGCCCCAAAATTCAGCCTCAAAATCTGAGTTTGATACCCACAGGTAAAGCTGACTCCTAAATACTGATAGTAATGCCCGCAGTCCTGATGCCCAAATTCGCAAACTGGTGCCCGCAGGCCTGATGCCCAAACTCATACACTGATACATGCATTCCTGTAGAGACGCACTCTAAAGCACATAACAGATAAGTGAGAGCCAAAACACCCTTATGAAGGGGTAAGGTTTCCCTGTCCTATTTTGTCAGGAGCTAGGGTTTCACTACGCACGCAGCGGTTTTAAACAACCTATAAACGGGTAAGCAACCTCTCCTAGTTTGGAATGGTCACTATGGATCCGAATATGCACTAGGTCGAATGGTCAAAGAGGGTGCCCCGGTAAAATCGGGGTTTGTGTTCCCATACTGGCAGAGCCCACAACCGGTCAGCCTTATGGTCATGCCTTGACAAGACAAGCCTCCGGCAAACCGTTCAGGAATAGCAGATGGCAAACACGGTGTCCTAGGCGCACCAATGCAAATGCAATGCAAAGAATCACACAAGTGTAGTCAAAAACAGATATCACGAGTTCGAGTCAAGTTCTCTAAATCTCCAGCAGAGTCGCCAGAAACTGTAGACGTCCCCGAACGCCCCGGGAGGAACGAGCTCCCGTTCCGTTCGTATTGGGGTCACTACAGCTCAGGACTCTCAAATTTGTCACGGTTCTAAGTCTGAACGAAAGAGTCCAAATCCGGCAAATCGTTTTGAGAAAAACAGATTTTTGAAAAGAAGTGCCAAACATGGACTGCTTTGCCAGATATAGAGTCGCCACCTAAATGTTTTTTTAATGGGAAATTTAGGAAACCCTGACTCGGTGCCAAAGGCCACGTGTCCGTCATCACCAAAGTTGCCTCGGCTCGGGAACTTGGGTACGATTGGGGAAGGTCACTTCGTGAGCACCCCCGCTCGCCCGATCAAAGATCGGCCTCTACTAACCATGATATCTATTTTTGAAAACATTGTATGTTCTTATTCCGGTTATTAGCCTAGGTTACTATGTGATGCACATAGCATATAAGTATAGACTGGGTCGCCCGAATTGGAACAAAACATTTCATGCTTGCTTTTTTGAAAGATGGTTTGCTACTCGCAAGTAGGCTCAAAATGCAGATTTTGCCACCCTCAGGTGGGCTTAGGAAAAGATGTTTTTGCCACTATCTAGTGGGCCTAAAATATTTGATGATTTATTCCAATTTAAGTAACCCAACCTTCACCCACAGGCATTCAGGAAGTTATATCGCCTCATGGTAAGCATGCTGTCATGGCATTCACTCACACGCATGCAAGGATGCTAAAGCATAAAGCTCACCGGGTACTCCAAGCCAAAAAAAGGGACTACATTAGAAATCATGCATGATCCTAAGTATACAGAAATGCTTAATGCAACACATGCAAAAATGCAAATATAGCAGGCTCGGCTATTCTAAACATGGCATATGGAATGCTACAACTAACATGTATTCAATTTGGAATTGAAAGTACAATGCAGTTAGTATGATGCGCCGAGCCCGGTGCATGCAATACAGATGAATGAAATGCAAACATGCTGTCATACTGTATGCTAATTGAAATATGCCCTAATCTAACCACCATAAGCGGATAAATAAAAGGGAGAAAGACGTGGGGTTGGAAGACATACAACACACACACGCACACTTATTACAATTATGCCCTCGCGCAGAGGGTCCGAATAAATAATACAGTCCCGAATAAAAGAATATTACAGTCCAAATAAATACAGTCCAAATAATATACAAATTCCTAATTAATTAATCAATTAACTAAGAAAGCTGTAAAACTGGCGTGCAAGCCAGGGACTGCCTTGCTTCTGATGAATGATGCATGTCTGGGCTGCCTTGCGTGGAAATCCACTGGGATGCCCCGATTAGCCTCTGTTTTGTGATTTTTCTTGGAAAGCGCGCCAAACTCCGGAAGTTTGCTGATTCTTCATTTGCTGCAACAGAGAGCAGGAAAGGGGCATAGCAATGTATTTCACAAATATATGCATGCCTCGATCCTCGTGCCACCAATCACGCATATCGATGCATGATGGCAAAGGAATCGAATTGTGCAACTCAATATAGGATGAATGTACGTATAAACACAACAAAACCTAACTCCATCATGGGTAATCCGGAGTGTCGGTGACTGGGAAATTGAGACACGTTCCGTCACTCGGAGTACGAAACGTACCTCGTTTCCCGTGCCCGGGCTAACTCCTATTCCGAACACAATGCAATATGCATGACATGCATGAATGCAACTAAGATACAGCCTAGCATGCACAATGCTATGAAAATGAGATGCCTCGAAGTGCGTGCACACGGGCACGCAAACCAAGGAAATGCATGAATGCGATCTAAGATACAACCTAGTATGCACAATGCTATGAAAATGAGATGCCTCGAAGTGCGTGCACACGGGCACGCAAACCAAGGAAATGCATGAATGCGATCTAAGATACAACCTAGTATGCACTATGCCGTGAAAATGAGATGCCTCGAAGTGCGTGCACACGGGCAGGCAAACTGAGAAAATGACATACGCAATGCAAATGATATGGAAATGCGATATGGGCTTACACTAACATGAGAGAGCCTCAGCCACACTCACATAAGAGGCCGGTGGATGAAAATGAAGCGCCTCAAAATGCGTGCACACGGGCACGCAAACCGAGGCAATGACATACGCAATGCAATATGGCTAAAATGGCATATAGAATGCAACATGGACTTATACTAATATGAGAGAGCCTCAGCCACACTTACATAAGAGGCCGATGAATGAAAATGAAGTGCCTCGAAATGCGTGCACACGGGCATGCAAACCGAGGCAATGACATATGCAATGTAATGGCATGAAAATGGCATATAAAATGCAACATGGACTTATACTAATATGAGAGAGCCTCAGCCACACTCACATAAGAGGCCGATGAATGAAAATAAAGTGCCTCGAAATGCGTGCACACGGGCACGCAAACCGAGGCGATGGCATACGCAATGCAAATGATATGAAAATGCGATATGGGCTTACACTAACATGAGAGAGCCTCAGCCACACTCACATAAGAGGCCGATGGATGAAAGTGAAGTGCCTCGAAATGCGTGCACACGGGCATGCAAACCGAGGCAATGACATATGCAATGCAATGGCATGGAAATGGCATATAGAATGCAACATGGACTTATACTAATATGAGAGAGCCTCAGCCGCACTCACATAAGAGGCCGATGAATGAAAATGAAGTGCCTCGAAATGCGTGCACACGGGCACGCAAACTGAAGCGATGGCATGCGCAATGCAATATGGCTAAAATGATATGAAAACATGCTAATGGAATTTCAGCACTGAAATGTGGGGGAAAACAGCCCCGAAATGGGGCGAAAGTACACCCGATGCATGGAATCTCTCCCGAAATGCAAAATTAGGCACATGAAATGGCTTATAGCTATACAAAGCATGCCAAATTGGTACATGGAATGAAAATACAGAAGCAAGGCAGCCCCAAAATTAGCATTTTACTAGTACAAATCATGGCCAAACAGCAAGCAAATATAGGGCAACAATGGCATGCAAAAATGGCCCTAAACATGAGGTAAAGAAGCAACTCACAGTTGCTGACCCCAAACAGATTAGGGCCCTTCAACAACATTGAAGAGGGGCCCAAAATAAGTATATTTACAGAACTGTAAAAACCTCAAAAACAAACATAGATATGGCTAAGCTCTTATGCAAGAAAATGGGCCAAAAGGTGGCCAAAGAGGCAAGTGGTATATGCACAGCCCAAACTGAAAAATTCCCTTCTACAACATTGAAGAGGGACCAAAAATAAGCATATTTACAGAACTGTAAAAACCACAAAACAATATACAAACATGCTAGAAATGCAATGCAAAATGAGGCTCAAAAGTGGCTATAACACAAAGTATGCAAAATATCCCACAAACGGCCAAAGACCCTTAATGAAATATGAAGAATGGGCCAAAATAAGACTATTTCTAGCTCTGTAAAAAGACCAAAAACAGAAGCATGATAGGCTGCCAAAGCATGCAAAAATGGGGACCAAAGAGGGGATATAACATGAAGTAGCATATGGAGGTCCCAAACAGTGATGAGCCCTTCTTCAATGTTGAAGAGGGGCTCAAAATAAGCCTATTTTTAGTTCTGTAAAACGCCCAAAAATGGAAGCACACTAGGCTAATAAATCATGTAAGAAAATTGACATACAAGGGGATATTGAAGCAAGTGCAATATGGGGGCCTCAAACAGGGTTGAGCCCTTAATGAAACAAGAAAATGAGCTCAAAAAAATGACCTTTTCAGTTTTTGTCGGAGCTCAAATCAGTAAGCATGTTGGCTAAGAAATTGGTGCAAAAAAGAGCCACAAAAGGGGGAAAGTCTACTTGCCCTTGAAGGCTTGACTTTGGTTGCCTCTTGGCTTGAGTTTGTGGCACCCTTAGGCCTTGGAGAACACCTTCAAACTTTTGGAATGGAGGATGGAAGGGTGGGGGTTGGTGGTGTAGAAGAAATGGTGGTGTTGAACTTGGAGGTTTTCAAGGAAATGAGAGAGATGGAGGAGGAGTTTTGCATGCAAGCTTGAAGATGAATTTTTCTAACCCTCAAGACCAATGTTGCCTGCTGGTTATATGGACCAAAAGGAGAGACAAAAGGTGGGGCAAAGGTGGGGGAAAAGGAGGCAAGTTTTCCCCCACAAAATATCCCCCGAATTGAGATATTTTCTGGGGGAAACAACTATACAGCTGTAAAGTGCAAGTTGCAAGGAACATGGCCGGCCACCTTTTGGGGCTTCAGGTGGCCGGCCGGCCACCTACCCTAGCCGGCCAGCTAGGGGTCAAAAAGTTCAAGTTGGAATAGTGGCCGGCCATCACAAAAAGGTGGCCTCCCAGGTCCTCTCATCACAACCCTGTGGTTCGAATTTGGAAACTCTAAAACAGGAGAGAGAACAAGCCATTTTTAAGAGGGGTTCCAAAGGGTCAAATGGAATTTCTGGCCGGCCATAAAATTTTAGGGTCCTCCCATGTGTGTGCATCACAAATATGTGGTTTGGGATTGAAGAAAGTGGCTCCAAGGTGTTCAACATTGGCTCGGAAGTGAGAAAAACGGGTGCCGGAGGGCGAAAATGGAATATAACTGGTTGCCAAGATAATTGCTGGCCTCCCACCCTCCAGTGACCTTCCTGGTGATGAAACAGAGGCACCTGCCAAAAATGAACGAAAACCCATGCAAAACAAATGCTCGGGGGCCAAAACACGTAGTTCGGGGTCCCAAAAATGGGCTGTTAAGCACCGCAAGTGGCTTTCGACCACGAAGTGGGTTTCTCAGACCCCAGTGTCCCTTGAAAGGGAGAAAATAAGATGTATGCCAAAAATTAGAGCAAATGGAGATGGTTAAGCGGTCCCGAACCGAGGCACACGGCCAACGGTCCCGAAAAACCGGAAACCGGGCTCCGAAATGGGCAAAATGGCCTATAGCCACAGAATGTAGCCCACGGCCACTGAGAGATGGTCTACGGGACCTCTCCCTCCCCTCAGGAAAAGAAACAGAGAAAACCGAGCCTGGTTCGCAAATCGAGGCAAGGCACAGAAGAGGGTTCGAAAGTCCGAAGGCAGGGCTCACAGCCGCGACTCTGAAACTTCTGAACGAGCACATTATGCAATATCACCGAGCGCTCAACTGGTGACGTCTAAGTCTTAAGGTCGGTCAAAAATGGGGTGTCTACACGAGGCATGAGCTTTCGGATCAAAACATGACTTTTCTTGAAGAACACATGAATACTATTTTCTCTTTCTAAAACCGAACTTCAAAGCAATGCATGGCTTACAATCATATTCAATCATGCAATGTAATAACATGAACATAAAGAACAACATGAGCTGATCAATAATCTAACCTTAGAACACGGATCTAACGGTTCGATCTCTAGGGATCAAGCTTGGAAATCTACTCTCCCTCAAGAACTTCTCTCCCTCTTCTAGAACTTCTCTCTCCTCTTCAAAAACAAGTATAGAAATGATAGGTTTCTCCCTCTACCGGCTGACTTAACACTCAACTCGGACACGTGGCGACGGCTGGTTGGTTCTCCTCAAAAAGGTGATAGATTGACAAGGCATGTGTAAGGCAAAGCATATCTAACAAGCTACCCGGTAAGGCACTCCGGAAAGTGATGACATTGGCTAAGGACAAAGCTTCGGCAACTAAGGTGAGATCCCGGCTGTCCCTTTACTGTTCTGTTGTATTCCGGACTCGGTTCCGTGATGTTGGTAGTGGTACACCTTGTTGTCATCCTTTAATTCCACTTGATTGAGTTTTAGGATGTATTGGGCAGAGTTTTTACAGGTTGGTTAGGCTTTGGTTTCAATTCTCTGTTGCCCAGATTTTAGGAGGTCCGCTCGAGCGGGTCTTCTTGCGCTCGAGCGGAGATTGCACGCTCCCAGTTTTTCGTGTCCCTGCAAAACTTCTGCAGGTGTGATTTTTACGCTCGAGCGGTGGAGCTAGAGCGGGTAGTACCTTTGGGTGTATGTTCTGGGAGGGGGAAATCTACGCTCGAGCGGACTGGTTTTCGCGCTCGAGCGGATGTACTTTATTCTTGTGTCTTGGCGCTCGAGCGGGTCTTATTGCGCTCCAGCGGACCTAGTTTTTTGTTCTTGACGCTCGACCGTTGTGTTTTCCGCTCGAGTGGGAATGTCGTATATCAGTTGACAGCTGGGCTTTTTAAAATCACTTTTTACATTCACACTCTCTCTCTTACTTTTCCAAAACGCCATTTGAGAGCTTCTCTCTCTAGAACCTTGCCTTCTCTCTAGGTATTGATCTAGTTAGAGTTGTTTCCTCACCTTTGGCCTTTACAAAAAGGTTGTTGATCGTCGAGGGCTATCTTTTGATCCAAGAAACTTGTGATTTGGAGCAACTTCGTTTTTATCATCTTCTTCGTTGGGTGTCAACTTTTGAGGTAGGGATTCCTACTCACTCTTATGGTCTTTGACCTAGACTTTTGGTTGTTTTGATAAAGTGTTGAAGTTGGGAAATTTTGGGACTTAGGGTTTCAAAATGTGTTAAAGAGGGTTTTGTGATTTTGGGCTCATAATATGTATTTTGGGTTTCAAAATGGTGTTATTGATGTTGGTTGTTGAAATATAGACCATTGGGTCAATATTGGGAAATGGGGTAGAAAACCCTAATTGGTTGTATAAATTAATTGATATGATTAATTCGAGAAAATGGTGGTTATATGGAATTGAGTTGGAAATAATGAAATTGCTTCATTATATGGTTGAATAGTGGAGTTAGATTTGTTAATCGCTCACTTTTGAAAACATTGATATTTTATCTGTTGGAGCTTTTATTATCTGTTTAGAAATAATTGCTTGGGCTACCGGTGGAGGGTAGTTTTGATTGTTGTAGACAATGCATGATGATTAGGCAAACTAAAACTAATCAATTGGATATGTCATAGAGTATGACGGTTGATAGAATACATTAACGTTATGTATTGATTGATTATGTATAGGACCTTTGTGTATATACGTTGTGTGTGCGGGAGGAGATAGGGGATGTACTCCACGGTTTAGGGGAAGATAGGGGATGGACCTCTAAACCGGATGTTGTTTGGGAGGAGATAGGGGATGGACTCCACTAATACAGCTCATATGCTTGTCAGATAATGTATTGATATAGCTCATATGCTTATCTTTGGAAGTGTTGATACAGCTCATATGCTTATCATTGGAAGTGTTGATATAGCTAATATGCATATCTGTTGAAATGTGGCTACAGCTTGTATGCTTATCTGTTGAGATGTTGATACAACTAATATGTTTATCTATTGAAAAATGAGAAATGTCTAATATGAGTCACTGTCTCATAGAAATGGTTGGCCAGGTTCTGAGCCGTTGATGTAAATTGTGAAATTGATAAGAAATGGAAATTGAAATGAAATATGAACATGGTGGTCATGAAATGGAAATGGGTTATGGATTGATTTATGGAAATTGAACATTTATCAATTGCTAATGTCTTAGTCATTGCTCATATTGTGTTTAGCATATCTCTACTGGGCGTTGGCTCACCCTTTATGGGACATTATTTTCAGGTACAGGTAGTATGCCACCTCCAAGGACTTAGCTTGGATGATGATGAGAGTTGAAGACTCTTTTTGTTTATTTCGATGTATTACATGTAAATTCAAGCCAAGGGCTTAATATGTATTGAGTTAGTACTCTTTCTTTTTGTAACCAAGTGTTAACTTGGAAAGATGTAAGTCCATAGGGCATTTGCTTTTGTTGTTAACATGTAATACAGTTGTAAGGGTTACTCTGATGAATAGAAATAGTTGGCTTCTTTTATATCGATGCATGTCTAACGTGATGGGTTTTATGTATTATTTTGAGGGCGTTACAAAGGACAACACTTGACTAAGCTATGCCACACCTTGGCCTAGATGTGCCACACCTCGATCTAGGTCATACCACTCCAGGACAAGATCACTTAGGTGCAAAGGTAACATCTCAGCCTAGATAATACACATCTCGGCCAATATGTCAAGGCGAAGGTGGAGGTCAAACAAAGTGGTTCCAAGATAATTCTGGACTGAAGATGACCTCGGCTTGGAATGATCTAGGCTTAATATAACTTAGGCTCGAGACACCAAGGAAGGAACAAAGCATGCACACAACACTTAGACAAATCACATAAACACAAAACAAGACATGGACCTTACTTAGGCAAAACAAGTTATAAACATACAAATGCAAGCTTAACGAGTCATAATCATACAAATGCTCATGAACATGACTAAGACATAAATGTGGGTTGTTATATAATGCTTTTGAAGCTGGCAAAAACATTGAAGCCATTTTTCATGCTCTAGCTAAATAAGTCTTCAGATTATGGGAGAATAGTTTAATTTATATGGAGTAGTTTAATTCACAAGGAGCAAAAACAGTTTGTGCAATAAGTTAAAATACACCAATGATGCAACCCCACCATGTAAAAATCTTATTGCATATATGATGCAATATATAATGCAATTGCTTTTTTTTATGGTTAATCAATTTATTATTATTTTTATTTTGCAGGTTATTTTACAATTTTGGGCTGTTCAGAACTAATAATTTCTTAAGAGGTTGTCTAATAACACCATCCTTCTTTTGTTGTAAGTGTTCTATCAGTATTTGTTGGTTTATTTTTTTTTTTTTTAGTATATAAATTCTGTAATTGGTTTTAGTCAAAAAAATGGTATTTATTTATTATTTATTTTTGTAGTATCAAAATACATCTCAGTGACTGTTTATTTTTATGTTGTATATAAATTTTGTAATTGTTTAGGAAAATAAAAAAATAAAAATTTATGGTACATCTAATCTGTTTTGACTGTACATGTTTTGTCTATGAAAATATTGAGAAACATGACTATAATCTTTTCTTATTTTATTGCTGTTACTGATGAAAAAAAGGTATCCATTCAAATTTTTAGTCAGTAAATTTTGGTAGTAAGTCAATTATGTTTTTGGTGACTCTCAAATTCGTATTTTTACTTACAAACTTTACAGTTAGAACCTGCTGAACAATCATATTCATATCAACACCATAATATATTTTAGTCTGGTCCAAAAAAACAAAACCAATCGCATGGATCCTTCGAATTCACTCATTTTTTTATTCACGAATCACATACGAGCATTGATGGGTTTCATTGATAGGTTTATATTTTCTCTCTCTACATTGATGGGTTTATATAAGTTTGGGTGATTCCAATTTCTGAGTATACATTTTCTCTCTCTACATTGATGGGTTTATATATTTCTAAGTTTATAAAAATTTCATCACCTAAAGCCATAATCAATGGGTTGAGACAAAATTTTTGCTTTTGATGAAACAAAATGAGATGGTGAATATATTTGTGTGTATTGCTTTAATTGCCTTCATGAACTAAACATTCATTATTGTTTATAAAATGGCTTTGTTGTCTGGTGAATTTTGCTTTTTTTTTTTTTTTTTTGGACTTTCTAAGTGATAAATGGTGAACTTCAAAATATTTATGATTACAACGGGTTTTGATTTTGATTTTAATTTCATCGTTGTAACGCCCTCAAAATAAACTCATAAATCATACATTCTAGACATGCTTAAAGATAATAGAATGAAGCCTAATCACATTTCATCAGAGTATTCATTACAAATTGTATTACATGTTGACAACAAAAGTAAATGCCCTATAGGCTTGCAACTTTCCAAGTCAACACATGGTTACAAAAGGAGAGTACTAACTCTACACAAAAGAAGCCCTTGGCTTGATATACATGTAATACAAAAATGTAATCACAAAAGATGTCCCAGCCACTAAGCCTCTCAAGCAACGTCCTTGGAGGTGGCATGCTACCTGTACTTGAAAATGATGTCCCATATAGGGTGAGCCAACACCCAGTAGAGATATGCTAAACATAATATGAGCAATAACTAAAACATTAGCACTTGATAAATGCTCAACTTAACAAAACTCAACTTATAAACATGGCTCAGAACCTGGCCAAATAATTGAAATGAGGCTACATCTCATGCCAACAAAATTACAAACTGCCATTTTACGGAAATTACGTCCGCGGGATTCGGCACCCATGTATTTTCATTCTCTTATGGCCATTTTATGGATATTTCATCCGCGGGACTCGACGCCCATGTATAGATATATTCGGATTGCCATTTTACGGAAATTACATCCGCGGGATTCGGCACCCATGTATAATTATATTCAAGTGGCCATTTTACGGAAATTTCATCCGCGGGATTCAACACCCATGTATTCAAATACACAACTTGATTAGTTTCAATTTACCTAATCATCATGCAGTGTCTACAACAATCAAGACTATCCTCCACTGATAACCCAAAGCTGTTATTTCTAAATAAATAATAAATGCCTCAACAGATATATAATTGACATTTTCAAAAGTGAGCGATTTATAAATCCAACTCCACCATTCTATCTCTTAATGATCAAATTTCATTAACCCCAACTCAATTTCATAACAAATGTCATTAATTACACTAATAACCCAAATATACCCAAATATGGCATTTTTCCCTTTAAACCCAATATTGACCCCAAAGGTCCAAATATTACCAACAACATCAATAATCTCTTTTTAAGACCCCAAATATATATATATGAGTCAAAAAGACAAAACCCCTCTCTTTTAATAAAACACATTACAAACCCTAACTTCCTAAACCAAACCATTTATACAAAAGCTCTACATTTAGGTTAAAGATCATAAAGATGAGTAGGAATCCCTACCTCAAATTTCGGAGCTCAACGAAGAAGACGATGAAAACTCAAAGTGCTCCAAATCCCAAGATTTTTGGATCAAAAGATAGCTCACACCAAGATCAACACTTTTTGTAAAGGCTCAAGGGTAGGAGATCACTCTAACCAGATCAAACCCTAGAGAGAAGGTAGATTCTAGAGAGAGGAGCTCTCAAAAGTGGCTTTTTGAAAAGTAAGAGAGAGAAGGGAAGTGAAAAAGTGATCTAAAAGACCCAGCTGATATCTGATATACGTAAGACCCGCTCGAGCGGAGAATAAGATGCTCGAGCGTCAAGCACAAAAACTGGACCCGCTCGAGCACAAATATACCCACTCGAGCGTTAAGACACAACTGCAAAACACATCCGCTCGAGCGCAAAGGAAAAGCCGCTTGAGCGTAGATTTTCCCTTTTCAGTACTTTTACAGACAATAAACAATCCGCACGAGCGCCAAGATACCCACTCGAGCGTGAAAAACACACCTGCAGAAGTTTTGCAGGGGCACGAAATGCTGAGAGTGTGTAAACCCCGCTCGAGCGAACAACCAAAAATCAAATTCAGCTCGAGCGCAAAGTGTAACGCCCTCAAAATAATACATAAAACCCATCATTTTAGACATGCAATGATATAAGGGAAATAAACATCTTTCCATTAATCAAAGTAGTTCTTACAAAAGTATTACATGTTAATAACAAAAGCAAATGCCCTACGGACTTATAGCTTTCCAAGTTAAGACTTGGTTACAAAAAGAAGAGTGCTAACTCAATACATATTAAGCCCTTGGCTTGAATTTACATGTAATACATCAAAAGAAAGCAAACAACAAAAGGAGCCTGTCTGCCTCTAGCCTCCCAAGCTATGTCCTCAGAGGTGGCATGCTACCTGTACCTGAAAATGATGTCCCATAAAGGGTGAGCCACAGCCCAGCAGAGATACACTAAACCAGCTATGAACAATGACTAAAAGATTAGCAGTTGATAGATGGTCAACACCGATACACCCACTTATATCACATTCCAGTTTCATGACATTTAAGTCCATGTTACATTTCATTTCTCATTTCTTTTTCAATCTTGAGTTTGACAACAAGGCTCAAAACTTAGCAAAATAACTTAATGAGAAAAAGACTCATCTTTAAAACACTTTCGAAATTCATGATGAATACACATTTTGATGCTGTATCAATAACACATAAACCATTTCCATACCATACGAACGCTACACATTTGGTGCTGTATCAACATAACATAGAAACATTTCTATACTTCACAATTGATAACGATATACATTTTAGTGCTATATCAAATCAATTTAAACACTTTCATAATGAACACTTGATACACATTGTAGTGCTGTATCAATGTCACACACAATCCGGTTTAGAGGTCCATCCCCCATCTTCCAATAAACCGTGGAGTACATCCCCCATCTCCTCCCACACAATACAATGTATAGAAACAATTATCATATACAAATTCAATCAATCAATACACATTTTAGTGCTGTATTGTACCAACCACCATATTCAATGGCTTACTCAATTGATTAGTTTTAGTTTGCCTAATCATCATGCATTGTCTACAACAATCAAGACTATCCTCCATCGATAACCCAAAACGGTTATTTCTAAACAGAAAATAAATACACCAAATGGATAAAATATCAACATTTCAACTAGGCGAGTGATAAATGATCCAACTACACCCCTTTAATCCCATACCATTCTAATTTGAATATTTCCTATTCAATTTCTCATTCCCCAAAATTAATTATACAAATTAATTTATCCAACTAATTAGGGCATTTTCCCATAATTAGCATAACAACCCCAAGGTTCCACTTTCATCCATAGTTCATCATCTATCTCATTTCTCTATGCCAAACATGCATATAGGTTCAATTATAAATAAAACCCCATCTTTTGTAACATTACACAAAGACCCAAACTTTCTTAAAATTACCCAACAACCCCCAACATATCAAAATGCAAAAATTCAAAGACAAAGCTCATAAAGAGGAGTAGGATATCCCTACCTCGAAGTTAGAGCTCAATTGGAGAAGGTGAAGAAAACGAAAATGCTCCAAACACCAAGATTCTCGGATCAAAACGAAGCCCTCGACAATCAACACACTTTTTACAAAGGCCGAAGGATAGGAGGACACTCTAACTAGATCAAACCCTAGAGAGAAGGGAGATCTTAGAGAGAGAAGCTCTCAAAAAGTGTTTTTAGAAAGTAAGAGAGAGAGAGAGAGAGAATTGTAAAAAGTGATTTTAAAACGCCCAGCTGCCAACTGATATACGACATACCCGCTCGAGCGGAGAATAGAACACTCGAGCGTCAAGAACAAAATCTGGACACGCTCGAGCGCAAGAAGGCCCGCTCGAGCGCCAAGACACAAGAATAAAGTACATCCACTCGAGCGCGAAAACCAGTCCGCTCGAGCGTAGATTACCCCCTCCCAGAACTTTCACAGACAAAGTACTACCCGCTCGAGCGCCAACACACCCGCTCGAGCGCGACCCGCTCAAGCGTAAAGAAACCCGCTCGAGCGTGAAAAACACACCTGCAGAAGTTTTGCAGAGGCACGAAATACTGGGAGTATATAAACCCCGCGCGAGCGTATGAAGATCCGCTCGAGGGTACAACCAAAAACCAAACTCCGCTCGAGCGCAGAATGATCCGCTCGAGCGTAACTCCAAAAACCTGGGCAACTATACTTGAGGCCAAAACTCAACCTACCTCCTCAGAATACGCCCAACACATCCTATAACTCAAATACAAAGTACGAAAGGATGTAAACAAGATATAAACAACTGCTAACATCCACGGAACCAAGTCCGGATCACTGTACAACAAGGGGTAAAACCCGGAATCGCTATACAAAGGGACCCGCTCGAGCATACCACCAAAAATCTGGGCAACAAGGAATGGGACTAAAGCTCATCCAACCTATTCGAAACACGCCCAATGCATTCTAAAACTTAAGCACACGGAATTATAGGATAACAACAAGATATACAACCACCAACTCCACGGAACCTAAGTCCGGAATACAAAAATCAAGGAAGAGAAACCGAGATCGCTATAATCGCTATAAAATTGAAGTCAGTTAGGAAGGAGAAGAGTTGAAATCCAAATTTAATTTTAATACTCTTCATGTCCAAATTTGTGCTCCGATTTTCACTCTCTTCATGTTGTTAGGGCTGATTTCAATATTTAATTTTATCATTTTAATGTGATTGGGTTGGCCTTTTTCTTTTTTTAGATGTTCATATTTTTATTTCTTCTCCTCTTTGTTGTAATCCATTAAGGTTTTTCTATCCATATAGTTATTTATTTAAATATGATTTTGAATTTTATTATCCGATTTGGTAGCAACTAATTTGGAAATAATATTTCATTGTCGATGAAATCCATGTTAACTTTTAGTATTGCTAATTTTTTGTTTCTTGGTGTCTAAAATTATATAACCAAACATTTTTAGGTTCCAGTACTACAGTTATGGACAATATCATTATTTTTGGTGAAGTAAGTTTTTTTTTTTTTTTTTAAATGTTTTTTTTTCCTCATACTTTATAGGTGGATAGAGACTTACACCGAACCATAATATCAACTTCGTTTACTAATTTTCTTATTTATGTGTATAAAGTTTTATTTATCACTCTAAAGGTTTTGTATATATAGGTTCGATTCCTTCAAGAAAGAAATGTTAATGTTGTTATCCGCGATGAGCGTGATGTTAATACTATTCGCATTCGTGAGGCAAACCTAAAAGTCACTTGAACATTGGACATGAATTTTCTTATCATTTGAAAAATAATTGATAAATATATTCTACTTATTTTTTTATAGGCTAAGGTAAAGGAAAAAGATAAAGCAATATCAAAGGAAATAGAAAAGGTTATCCATTCTGGCAAAGGAAAGGAAAATACATATCTCGTGGTATGGTTTTTTAACAATTTTTAAAAGTTTTTTTTTTTAATATTTATTATTATTATTATTTTTTATATATTTTTTTTTAATAATTGCATAGTGTCATATACGCTTTTTTATGTATATTTTTTAAAAGTTTCTTTTTCAAATATTTATTCAATTCTGATTGATTGTGAAATATTTTCTAAAGCATGTTAAAGTAAGCATTTGTACAAAATGTTAATGCATTTGTATAAACATTAATCTGAATTTTAAATATGTTTGTCAATTTGTATGAACACATGTTGCATTTACAACATAGCATAATAAAAATATAAGAGAAGAAAACGAAAAAGAAAAGAAGAAAAAGGAACAAATATGTGATGAAAAAAAACTACAGAACATAATTTTTTTTTCATTTTTATTTTTCTTATAAGTTCTTAAGGAAATAAGAAAAAGACAAAATAAAATTTAATATAACAGAAATATCAAAAAGAGGGAAAAAGAAAATAGAAAGCATTACACGTTAATATTTACATTTTACGTATCCAATAATCTAATATTTATCTTTTCAATGTATATTTTGTCAACGTGTATTTAAAGCAATAAGTGCATAGTGAGTTTGCAATTTTGTGTGCTTAATGTGTTTTCAAATTATTTTTTTCTCCCTTTGTAAATTTCATCAATGCATGCATTGGTTCTTGTATGACTAATAACTCAATCGAGTGAAGAAGAAAAGTTAGTTAAAAGAAAGAAAAAATACACGATGAAAGGGAAGCAAGAGATGGGATAATCTTCACATTTCATGCACCTAATTATATAATATTCTTATTTTAGGCACACAATGATAATGTGTTATCAAAAGCTGTATTGGCCCAATATGCATGGCGAGAACGTGAAAAAAATCAAAAGCCATGTTCTGCATACCAATTGAGACAACGCTTGTGACGAGAACGAGAGAAATCAAAGGAATGTATTAACCCAAGATAACCTTCTTTAACACCAAATTGGTAAACAACTGTGTTTAATTCTTGCAATATATACTCTTACTATCACCACTTTATTATATAGATTTTAATTTGTTCACAATCCATTTCTGTAGGCATGCTCCTATAACCCCATCTACAAATGCTGGTGTGGTCATCCGTGTTTGTGCAGTAAATACAAAATCAAGTCAAACATTGTATGTATTTTATTTATATAAGATTTTTTTTAATCTTTTGAATATTTTATTTATATTTGTTAGGCAAAAGAGAGAGAAAATTACTCAAGGGTAAATTACAAGCACATCAACTTAAATTACAAATTATCTCCTGTAGTTTTAGAAATTGCATTATGCTCTTTAAGGTTTCTAATTTCATAATAAATAGGTCATTTTATTAACAAATTATCAAGTTAATTAACAATTTTTAATAATGTTAAAATTTTATTTCAATTAATAATTCAGATAATTTTATTATTATATAGGTAAACAATTAGAAATTTCACTTTTTCAGTTAATTCTGTTAAATAAAAAATTCTGACAGAAAGATATTTGTAATTTTTCAAGCCACAGGAGATAATTTATATTTCAATCAAACCTTAGGGTGCATTGGTAATTTACCCTTTACTCAATAGTGGGCATGAACACAGCATGTATTGCTTTCCTTTTCTTGGGCCACATTTTCATTTTTTTTCAATTTTACTACTCCGACCCAAAACCTAAGATGAAGCTGAATCCTACTTTCTTGACAATCCAATTCAGTCCACGACATTGACTAGCGTTGAAACATTAAAATCTGTAACGCCCTCAAAAAAAAAACATTAAACCCATCAATATAGACATGCATTGATATATAAAAGCTCCACATTCTTCAATTCATTAGAGTTCTATTACCCAAAAGTATTACATGTTAACGACAAAAGCAAATGCCCTAAAGGCTTACAGCTTTCCAAGTTAACACTTGGTTACAACAAAAGAGTGCTAACTCATTTACACATTAAGCCCTTGGCTTGAATATACATGTAATACATCAAAGAAACTAAACAACAAAAGTCTGCCCGCCTCTAGCCTCCCAAGCTACGTCCTTGGAGGTGGCATGCTACCTGTACCTGAAAATGATATTCCCATATAGGGTGAGCCACAGACCAGTAGAAATACACTAAACCAAATATGAACAATGGCTAAAAGATTAGCAGTTGATAGATGGCCAACACTGATACTTTCCCTTATCACACTTTACGGTTTCATGACATACAAGTCCATGTTACAATCCATTTTCCAATTCTTTTCCATTCTCAATTTATAACCATGGCTCAGAACCTGGCCAAACAACTTATATGAGACAGTAACTCAGATTAAACTTCTTCCTAATTCATATTAGATAAGCGTACTAGCTATATCAACACATCAATAGATAAGCATACAAGCTATATCATCACTTCCATAGATATTCATAAGAGCACTATCACACTTCCAAAGACAAGCATATGAGCTATGTCAACACATTACTAGATAAGCATATGAGCTCTATCTATGGAGTCCATCCCCTATCTTCTCCCAACAACATCCGGTTTAGAGGTCTATCCCCTATCATCCCCTAAACCGTGGAGTACATCCCCTAAACCGTGGAGTACATCCCCTATCTCCTCCAACACGACACAATGCATATAAACAATAATTATACACATCATCACACAACACATAAATTTAATGTATTCTTTCAACCGTCATCCTCAATGACACATTCCAGTGATTAGTTTCAGTTTGCCTAATCATCATGCATTGTCTACAACAATCAAGACTATCCTCCACCGATAGCCCAAAGCAGTTATTTCTATACAGAAAGTAAATGCAACAATGGATATATAATCAACATTTCAACCAGGTGAGTGATAAATAATCCAACTACACCCTTTAATTCCATACATTTCCAAATCAATTTCTCATTCCTCATAATTAATTATGCGAATTAATTAACCAATGTAATTAGGGCATTTTCCATAATTAGCATTACAATCCTTAGGTTCCATTTTCATTAATGTTTTAACATTAATTTCACTTTTCCATGCCAAACATGCATCTAGGTTTTATATAGCTAAAACCCCAACTTTTGTAAATTTACACAAAAGCCCCAAACTTTCACAACATTACCAACCCAACCCCAACATCTCAAAATGCTAAAATTTAAGGACAAAACACATAGTGAGGAGTAGGTTATTCCTACCTCAAAGAATGACACCCAACCAAGAAGATGATGGAAACGAAAATGCTCCAAACCACGAACTTTTCGGATCAAAGGATAGCCCTCGACGATCAACAACTTTTTCGTAAAGGCCAAAGGTGAGGAAATCACTCCTACTAGATCAATACTTAGAGAGAAGGTAGTGCTCTAGAGTGAGAAGCTCAACAATGGTGTTTTTGGAAAAGTAAGAGAGAGAAGAGAAGTGGAAAAAGTGATTTAAAAAGTCAAAATACGGAGCTTTAACCCAGTCGCCCCGCTCGAGCGTCAAACTCCCTGCTCAAGCGTCCCTCACAGACTCCCGCTCGAGCGGCGAATGCACACTCCCAGCACTTTTGCAGACAGGTCTCCCGCTCGAGCGTCCAACTCCCCGCTCGAGCGGCACTCACACACTCCCACTCGAGCGTCATAACCGCCGCTCGAGCGTACAACACTACAGAGGAGATACTGGATGGGTGTTTTTCCCGCTTGAGCGCCAAAACCCCAGCTCGAGCGGACAAGCAACAAAAGGATCCCCGCTCGAGCGGACAGGTCAAAATCTGGGCAACTAGTTTTGGTTTCTAAACCTCAACCAACCTGTAACAAACCTGTCCAACACATCCTATAACTCAGATACAAAGTAAGAAAGGATGTGAATAAGGTATACACAACAACCATCTCCACAGAACCTAAGTCCGGATACAACAATTAAAGAAAAGGGAAACCGGGATCGCTATAAAATCCCAAAAGTATACAAAGCCCAATGTCGCCAGCAATTTGTGAATTAGAGCATCTTTTTATTTATATGATTTTATGATCAGCTATTGTGTGTGACTGCTCATAATAATATATCAATGTCTTCATGCAATTTATGAAACTGTTTTTAAATTTTTTATTTTGAAAATATATTTCAAAATATCTGGTAAAATTTTAACTTATAACTTATGTTACAATTTTTTTAAAATAAACTCAAAATTTTAATTATTACAAATAGAAAAAAATTATATTTTTAACGTCTTATTTCTAAATATCAACTTTTAATTTGTAAAAACTAAACCAAATAGGCCTAATATTATCACTACGGATGTAATTTGCACTTGTTTTTAACATTTAAAATTACACATTACACAAACAATTCCTGATATATTATAAAATAATTTTTGAAAAAATATCTATAAACACTAGAAATAATTGTTTTTTTAGGTTCTTCCCTTTAGCTTCTTTTCTTTTCAGCCTTCGATTTAAGTTCCTTAGCTATCACTTATTGTAGATCTGTACATCGAAAATCATCTATCTCTTTCCTGCTTAAACTTTGTATAATTATGAATGAAGTTCTTATATTGCACCAAAAAAATAAAAAAAATAAAATATAACAATAGTAAACGGTACAAGAATAGGTACTTTTAAGTAATTTTTTTTAATGGTAATACATACATCACAATGAAATTATATATTCATCACCGTCACAATGCTCTTTCGCCAACCATAATATATATGTTGTATGATTCATCTTTTCGTCTTTGTATTAGTATCATTTTTGTGCATGATCAGACATCTGGACGACAACGAGTAATCTTGGAGCAACCGCGGCGGTAAGGGTTGGCAGCTTGTCGAGGGGTGAGACTGGGCGGGTCTGGAGGGCAACCACCAGGCTGGTAGCAACGTCGATCTAAATTTATGTATCTAATTGGGCCCTGGGCCTCAACCGTGCTGATTGTCGTCGCTGTCACTGCCATGCCGATGAGAACCAGGCACAACCACCCTGCCTTCATGGTGAAATGTGCCTGATATTTATATTTATGTAATGTTTTCCTTCAATCTAGGTGATAATCTTTTCAAATGTACTGATCTTTTTGTTGTAGTTGTGGATTTGGGTACTTTATATATAGGTTTCAAAAGAGGTCCGTGGTCTAAAATAGGAGTTGATTAGCCTAATTATGAAGGTTTGTTATGGAAAATCTAATTTTGGTTCTGAATTGTTGAGAGTGGTCGTTTAATAATAGAATAATATGATGTATGTCATTAGAACACTACAACTTTTAATATTTTGTTGCTGTTCATCACCACAAAAAAATAAATAAATAAATAAATAAATAAATAAATAAATAAATTATAAATATTCTCTTGAGATTTATTTAAAATTTAAATTGTCTCTTATGATTTAGAAAATTACATCTTACCCCTTGAAATTTTTAATTCCACAAAAAAATGGTTAGTTATCAAATCAATTAATAACAGTTTTCAATGATATCAAAAATATATTTCAATTAATAATTCAAGTAATTTTATTACTATATAGGAGATCAGTCAATTCTGTTAAATAAAAAAATTCTAACAATTGAGTATTTATAATTTTTCAAATTACATGGGGTAACTTTTATTTTAAGCAAACTTTAGGGGTGTATTTGTAAGAAGCTTAAGATGGCCTACGAACTTAGGATTGTTTTTGGAAATTGAATTTTTCTTTAGTGATTTTTTAAAATTTTTACGAAAAAATATATTAAAAAAATAGATAAATTATTAACTTTTTTGTAATGACATTTTAATTTTTTTTTATTTTTTTAACTAAAATTGTGAGTTGCCAAAATAGCCTTAATCCCTGGCGTGAAAATGCAATCAATTCTAGAATATGGAAAACAAAGATGGGTCACTGGAAAAAAAAAAAGGCCTCTGCAATAGGGAAGAAGGATCGTTAATGCGCTTTGTGAGCATTTTCTATGTTCTATTTCAATGAGCTATGCATTGTTGAAATGAAAATCAATAATGGTAGGTGTACAAAAATAAATTACAATGAAGTACATATAAGGTGTATGTGGTTAAAAATTATTTTAGATATAATATGAGTCACATTCAAAATTACTTTTAATCACACATTGCACTTTTGGTACATTTTTTGTATTTTATTTATGTGAGACATGTTATAATATTTTAATAAAATATTTTTTTATATTTAAATATTTTTTAAATATAAGAAATCAAATCAAAGATTCTTTTCGAGTTAATTTTATGTTGTAAACTTTAAACTTATGGGTGGAGTTATAAAAATTTATTTTGTATTACCGTTAGTTTTCAAAATGTTTAATTTTCAACTCTATAACTTTATATATATTTATATACATTAAATCCTACAAGTATGTGACTATTTCATGTAACACTCTTCATTACTATTGTTAATGTATATGTAGTATTCCTAAATATATTAGGTATTGATTTCCTAAATATATTTAGGAATAGCTATAGTTAGGTTTCTAGTAGGATACTCTTTCTCATAATTAAGTTTCTAGTAGGATGCACTTTCTCAACCTATATATACAGGCCTTCTATTGTATAGAATACATTCAACTCGACATCATTCAATACAATTCATTAAATACAATACATATTATTCTCTCTCTACTATTCTGACCCCTTCAAAATGTCCCGACATTGATTCTGGTTAGCTCCTACATCGATCCGACACGACCCTTTTAAACTTCCCTGACATTGATTCTGGTTAGCTCCTACATCGGTCCGGCATGACCCCTTCAAACTGTCCCGACATTGATTCCAGTTAGCTCCTATATCGGTCCGACATGACCTTTTTAAACTGTCCCAACATTGATTCCGATTAGCTTCTACAATGGTCCAGCATGACCTTAAACTATCCCGGCATTAGTTCCGGCCAGCTCCTACAACGGTCTGGCATGACCTTAAACTATCTCCTAGCATTAGCTCCGGCCTCTGATGTATCTCAAGCGCCCTTTCCCTCCCGGTCAGACTTTGCAATCAATTTGCCTTTTATTTTATTTAGTTTTATTTCATGTTTTAGTTTCTCTCTCCAAACTCAAGATGTTTATCCTCTTTGAGTTTGAGGGAGAATGTTAATGTATATGTGGTATTCTTAAGAATCTATGTGTGTTTATATACAACAGTGTCAAGTGTTTATAAGAATCTTTTTTCTTTTTATTTTTTATTTTTAATAAAGCCAATAAATTAAATAGAGTACGATTATCGGATGAGTCTAATTTTTTTTGAATAAAATACATAAATTGTCCAATAAAATGAATTATTCAGATCATCAAAACGAAACCTATGGTGGAATCACAGGCCCAAATAACGCCCTCTAATCCAAATTTTAGACTAGAAAGTAGAGTTGCTCAGCGGATATTTCGATCTACCTAAACCGACCAAACTGATCCGACGCATTTTGGACGGATGCGTGATGACGAGCAGACGGTTACGGATTATTTTTTGCAATCTGCCTAATTTTGGACGGATAACAAATTTGAGCTTCCTTTGGCTACAACCAAATCGCCAAATCACGAGCACTCCTAATAATTTGTAAGATTTTGTATTTTCAATTTGTTTAGATATTTTATTTGCGTTTTCAATTGAAAAGAGTTTAGATATTCTGTTGTATTTTCAATTTAGAAATCCTTTTATCAAATGGCAAGTTTTAATATTCAGTATTTTTGTGTGAAAAATATAAGGCTTAATTTTGTAATTTTTTTTAAAAAAAATTGATTTTGTCAAATAAATAAATAAATGTGTAAAAAATTTATCAATTTTATATAATTTTATTTTTGGTGTGTAGAAATAATTTTTTAAATTTTTTTTAAAAAATTTGATATTGTTTTTATGAAATTAATTTATATTTTATCAAATTGACGACTTCGTCCTTAAAATTGGATAATGATATCTTCAATTGTCTTTATTTAGAACAATATTCAAAATTCAAGATTAAATGTGTCATAATTCAATAGTCAATGATCAAAATGACACAAGTTCCAAAGTATAGGGACCATTAGTGTAATTTGCCAAATAACCTATTAAGGAGTATAAAGCCGGCTATTAAATCAAAAAAAAAAAAAAAGTTGGCTATCTCTGTATTTTTTTTATTTAAGAAATTAAGGGCTCAATCTTTGCCTTATTTATTGTATTGTCGTTTTTTTTTTTTAATTATTGTTAATGAAAGCTCTTTTGTAGGTAGGTAATTTGTTCGATTGATTTTTTTTTGTTTTTTTCGTTATCGAGTTGGTTATTAAACTTTTATGATTATTGATTATCCATATAGATTGTCAAAAATAAAAATTCTCTATAACAATAATATTATATCATTACTAATATCATCATCAATAATAAAATTATACCAAAAAAAAAAAAAAACCCTCACCATTGATGTGTAATTACCTTATTCAAAGTAATTATGGAATTATCACATCTATATAACAAAGCAAGAAAGTTTTTGAAAATTTATAAAATGTATCAGAGATACATTTCATATCAGTGGATGAGATGATTTCTAATTAACATCAAACGGCTGAGATGAGATGAAACATAGAAAAATGTGTTTGGTTCCCACCCAAGCCTCTACCTCCTACCTACGTCTGCCTCCTACCTACGCATCTATATCTCTCTCTCTTTCTCTCTCTCTCTCTCTCTCTCTCTCTCTCTCTTTTTAACTTTCAAACTCCTTCTCAGTACCCATTTCTCTCTCACATTTTGCGTCTCATTTCTCTGTCCCCATTTCTCTCTCTGCCTTTATCAGAGCTCACTCCAACCACTACAGCAGCTCAGTTGCAACATCCATTAAAATCACTCTGGTGGGTTTGGTGTGATTTTGTTGGGGCTTTGATAATTACTCAGCTCGGTTTTAATGATTTGGTTTGATCATATATCCAGAAGAGTAATAAAGTAACAGAGTACTCATTTTGTATAGCGATCCTAGTTTTTTCCTCTCTTTATTTATTGTATTCCGGACTCGGTTCCGTGGATGTGTTGTTGTCTCATTCTCATTTCCATCCTTTACTCTTCGTATTTGAGTCTTGGGTTGTGTTGGGCAGGTTTGAAACAGGTTGGTTGTGCTTTGAAACCAAAAGTTGATGCCCAGAATTTGGCTTTCACGCTCGAGCGGGCCCTTTGTTGTTGCTTCTTTGCTCGAGTGGGCGTTTTGACGCTCGAGCGAAAATTTCCATCTCCCAATATTTTTCTCCGTAGGTCTTCGTCCGCTCGAGCGGGAGTTTTGATGCTCGAGCATGACCTTTTGATTTTGTTCCTCCGCTCGAGCGAGGAGTTTGACGCTCGAGCGGGGACCATCGCCTGCAAAACTTCTGTGAGTGTGCATTTGATGCTTGAGCGTGAGTCTGTGTCTGACACTCGAGCGGGGGTTCCCACGCTCGAGCGGAGCGACTTGTATATCAGTCTGAGTTTTACCTTTTTGAATCACTTTTTGATTTCCTTTCTCTCTCTTACTTTTTCAAAACCTCCATTGGAGAGCGCCTCTCTCTAAAACCCAACTTCTCTCTAGAGATTAATCTAGTTAGAGTGATCTCCCACCTTTGTCCCTTTGTAAAAAGTGTTGTGCTTGGCGTGGGCTTCACTTTGATCCGAAAATTTCTTGATTTGGAGCACTTCGAGTTTTCTTCACCTTCTCCCTTTGAGCTCCGAATTTGAGGTAGGGATAACTACTCATTCTTATGGTCTTTGACATAAATTTTTAGTCATTTTGATATAATGTTGATGTTGGGTGATTTTGGGTGTTAGGGTTTCAAATTGTATAAGGAGGGGTTTTGTTGTTTTGGCTCATAATGTGTATCTTGGGTCCTAAAATGATGTTGTTGTTGTTGTTGAGGATATTTGGGACCTTTGGGTCATTGTGGAGAAAAAAGGGGAGAAAGCCCTAATTTTTACTATGAGTTAATTTATGAAATTGAATTGGGAATGATGAAATTGGCTCATTATGTAGTAGAATGGTGGAGTTGGATTTAATAATCACTCACCTTTGAGAATTGTCGATAATTTAGCTGTTGGTGCATTTATTATCTATTTAGAAATAACTGCTTTTGGCTATCGGTGGAGGATAGTCTTGATTATTGTAGACACTGCATGATAATTAGGTGAATTAAAACTAATCAAGTTGAGTATTTGAATACATGGGTGCCGAATACCGCGGACGAAATTTCCATAAAATGGCCACAGGAAAATAATCACACATGGGTGCCGAATCCCGCGGACACAATTTCCGTAAAATGACAATTCAAAATATCTATACATGGGTGCCGGATCCCGCAGATGAAATTTTCGTAAAATGGCAATCCGAAAACATCTATATATGGGTGCTGAGTCCCGCGGACGAAATTTCCATAAAATGGCCATAGGAAAATAGTTACACATGGGTGCCGAATCCCGTGGACGCAATTTCCGTGAAATGGTAGTTTGAAGTATTGTTGGCTTGAGATGTAGTCTCGCTTAAGTTGTTTGGCCAGGTTCTGAGTCGTGTTTATAAGTTGAGTTTTGTTAATTGAAGGATTATGGAACTGAATTGTACTGTATGTTGGTTTATATGAGTTAAACTTTTATCAAGTGCTAATGTTTTAGTTATTGCTCATATTATGTTTAGCATATCTCTACTGGGCGTTGGCTCACCCTATATGGGACATCATTTTCAGGTGCAGGTGTTATGCCACCTCCAAGGACGTAGTTTGGGAGGCATGAGGCTGTCAAATTTCTTTTTGTCGTTTTGTTATATTACATGTATATCAAGCCAAGGGCTTCTTTTGTGTAAAGTTGTAAGCTTATAGGGCATTTACTTTTATTGTCAACATGTAATACTTTTTGTAAGAATACACTGATGATTGAAATAAGAAATCTCTTCTATTTATCGTGAATGTATGTTATAATGGGTTTATTTTTGTGGGCGTTACAACTTGGCATCAGAGCGTACCAGGTTCGAATACTTTGGGTATGCGGGAATTGGTTAGTACCACAATGGGTTCGTCTCGCTTATTAGAGACTTAGATGTAGTGTTATATGCTTATGTGATAACATGTTTATGTGACTATTTGAGTATGGGATTTAGTTTCTAGGATGTTTATTGGATCCTTGGGTTCGTGTGAGTCTTGTTGGAAAAGCACTTGATCAATGCTGTTTCTAACCGGAACTCTAGTAACACCTCGAGACTATCATTATCCAGAAATGAAATTCGTAGGTACTTATGTGATTATGTGCTTACGTGGAATGAATTATAGTTGTCCATTGCATTAGGACGTGAGTGTTATAGCTTCGGCACATTTGTGAATGTGCTAATGTTCTTCATTACCTTTATTAGGATGTCAGGACGAGGACGTGGGGGTAGGCGAGGTAGGCCTAGGAGGCCGGAGATGCCTATACCGGATGAAGTTCTGGCGCAGCAGGAGGGTGTTGGTCAGGCCAACGTGGCCGAGCCAGTAGGGTAGCAGGAAATGGGTGCCTTAGCCCGCGAAATAGCAGGAGCTATGAGGGAATCCATAGGCATTCTCAGAGCTGAGAATCCAGTTCAGGCCCAGGTTGTTGTTGTAGGGCCTTCCTTTCTGAAGAGGGAGTTCTTCCGGTCTAATCCGAATGAGTTTGTTGGGGATCCCAAGGAGCCACTTAAGGCTAATGAGTGTTAGAACAGATGACCAAGACATTTGAGATTATTGGCATCGAAGACGGAGCATTGAAGGTGACCTTGGCATCTTTCCAGCTGAAGGGGGATGAGGGTCAGTGGTGGAAATTTATGAGAGGCCGTGTTGGGGGTACATAAGAGGCTTTTGTAGATGCTTTCCAAGAGAAGTTCTTAGCCCTAGCTGTCAGAGAGAAGCTGAGGGACCAGTTTTGTCAGCTCAAGCCGCTGAGTTTATTAGTGGTCGAGTTTGGGGCCGCATTTACTAGCTTATCCAGGTTCGCACTTGAGCTTGTGGCGTCTGAGGAACGCCGTTGCATCGAGTTTGAGAGAAAGTTGAGGCATGGCCTCAAGATGAGAGTTGGGGGATCTATGATCCGGGAGTATGGGCATCTTGTGGATGCCGCAACCCCATATGGAGACTACGATGGAGGAGGAGGAGGAGAGGATGAGGGGCTTCAAGAGGAGTTAGGAAGGCCAGGGGGATGGCAGGAGGCAGAGGAATTCTAACCCTCAGCAGCCCCAGAGTGCTTTATCGAGATCTACCTTTCCAGTGCCGAGTTCAGGTTCTGGCAGACGCATCCAGGGAGACTTTACCTGTTTCAAGTGTGGTCAGCTGGGCCACGAGTCTCCAGCTTGCCCGCAGAGGGGAGGAAGTCAGGGAGCAGCTTCATCTTCGGCTCGACCTCAGAGCCAGAGTCAGGGCAAAGGCTGGTCATCCTCTTGTTACCAGTGTGGTCAGGCAGGGCACCTGAAGAGGTTCTGCCCATAGTTGGGTGGTACACCCGGTTCCTCTAGTTCGAGACAGACGCAGAGTTTGCAGCCAGCACAGTCTGTTCAGGCCTCGAGGGCCAATCAGGGGGCTTCATCGTCTTAGTTTGTGCACTAGCCTTTTGCTCCGAGAGGTGAGTAGGTAGATCAGGGGCCTATAGGGCGTGTGTATGCTGTTACCGCGCAGGATCTAGTACCGGCTCCATCTGTTGTGAGAGGTACCTTTTTGTTTTGCAACTCGGTTGCCAATGTGCTAATTGATATGGGTGCATCTCATTCCTTTATATCTGTTGCATTTGCATCTGTTTTGGGGTTGGAGTTGGCACAGTTAGCATCTCCTATTTGTGTTATATCACCTGTTGGGGGTGAGTTGATTTTGAAGCAGGGGTGTCGGGTCTGTGATATAGAGGTCGCCGACCGCCGGCTTCCATTTCCCTTTGTAGTTATGCCTATGTCGGGCTTTGATGTGATTTTAGGTATGGATTGGTTATCATCATACCGGGCAGTTTTTGATTGTTACCACCAGAGGGTCACTGTATGTACTGTGAGCGGGGATTGTTTCCATTAGTTGGGGTATCGGGTTGGTAGTGTGCTGCCACCGGTGTATGATCCGCGAGGTCGGAGTGAGCTTAGTGGTCTTCTCACTAACCTTTTGAGTAGTGAGTGTGATGAGACCGGGGGTTCAGTTACCGATAGTGGTTTGCGAGTAGCCGAATGTCTTTCCCGAGGACCTTGTTAGCTTACCACCTCATCGAGAGATTGAGTTCTCCATCGACTTAGTGCCTGTTACGGCACCGATTTCCATGGCACCTTATCGTTTTGCCCCAGCCGAGTTGGGTGAGTTGAAGATTCAACTCCAAGAGTTGTTAGATAAGGGTTTTGTTTGCCCTAGTGTTTCGCTGTGGGGAGCACCGGCCCTCTTTGCTAAAAAGAAAGATGGTGCCTTAAGACATTGTATTGATTACCAGAAATTGAATCGGGCGACGGTTAAGAATAAATACCCTATGCCCCGTATAGACGATTTGTTTGACCAGTTGAAAGGGTCCCGTTGTTTCTTTAAAATAGACTTGAGATCGGGTTACCACCAGTTGAGGGTCAGGGAGGAGGATATTTCGAAGACGTCATTCCGTACGCGGTATGGCCACTTTGAGTTTCTGGTGATGCCATTTGGGCTCACCAATGCACCGGCAGTGTTTATGGATTTGATGAACCGGATCTTCCAAAAATTCTTAGATCGTTTTGTAGTCATTTTCGTAGACGACATTCTGATTTATTCACCGTCTGAGGAGGAGCACGAGGAACACTTGAGAGTGGTGCTTTAGTTGCTTAGACCCCATAGGTTGTATGCCAAGTTTGGGAAGTGTGAGTTCTGGCTAGGAGAGGTCAGGTTCTTAGGCCATGTGGTTTCCGGGGAAGGGGTGTCTGTTGATATTTCCAAGATTGAGGCAGTGCAAGATTGGGCACAGCCTAAGAGTGTTTTTGAGATCCGCAGTTTTCTAGGATTAGCGGGGTATTACCGTCGGTTTGTGAAAGATTTCTCTAGACTAGCTTCGCCATTAACTAGATTGACGCAAAAAGGGGTCAAATTTGTATGGAGTGAGACTTGTGAAAAGTCGTTCCAAGAGTTGAAAGTTAGATTAACCACTGCTCTGGTTTTGATTATTCCGGAGAGAGGTTTGGGTTATGCGATTTATTGTGATGCCTCACGAGAGGGTTTGGGTTGTGTGTTGATGCAAGAGGGGAAAGTGGTAGCCTATGGCTCACGTCAGTTAAAGATTCACGAGAGGAATTACCCTACTCACGACCTAGAACTACCAACAGTAATTTTTGCCTTGAAGATTTGGAGGCACTACCTTTATGGTGAGAGATTTGAGGTGTTCTCGGATCGTAAGAGTTTGAAGTACCTGTTTACACAGAGAGACTTGAATTTGAGGCAGAGGAGGTGGATGGAGTTCATTGAGGACTATGATTTCGAGTTGCACTATCACCCGGGAAAGGCCAATGTTGTGGTTGATGCCCTTAGTAGGAAATCCATTAGTGATGTAGCTTGTATGGCCATCCGGGAATGGGAGATGTTGGGTGCACTTGGCGAGTTCGATTTGCTTCTGGGCGAATCCGTTGAGGCTGCGGTCTTGTTTTCTGTAGTTGCGCAACCCACACTTGTGAATCGAGTGTTAGAGGCACAGGGAGGTGACCTTGAGGTGGAATTCCTCCGAGAGAAGATCTCCAGCGGGAAGGCTGAGAAGGGTTTGACGGTGTATCCCGACCTGAGTGTGAGATACCGAGACTGCTTGTTTGTGCCGGAGTCTTGCCGAGAGGAGGTACTCCGAGAGTTTCACCATTCACGCCTTGCGGTGCATCCGGGAGGCACTAAGATGTATCGAGATTTGGGGCGCCAGTTTTGGTGGCGGGGTATGAAGAAGGATGTGGCAGCGTTTGTGTCTAGGTGCCTTACTTGTCAACAAGTGAAGGCCGAGCATCAGAGGCCAGCGGGTTTGTTGCAACCCTTGCCTATTGCCGAGTGGAAGTGGGAGTTTGGCGTTTCCTTAATTTCGGGGATGAAATTCTTTAAGGGAGGGAGGTTATAGCGATCCCGGTTTTCCCCATTCTTTTTTTTTTCTTCTTTTTTTTATTATTTAGGACTCGGTTCCATGGTAGATGGTTGTTGCCTGTGTTGCACTTCCATCCTTTAACTCTTAGTAAGTGAGTTTAGAAATGTTTTGGGCATGTTTGGAACAGGTTGGTTGAGCTTTGGTCTCAAGTGTTGTTGCCCAAGTTTTAGGTGATCCGCTCGAATGGGTCCCTTTGCGCTCGAGCGGAGTCTGCATACTTGCAGTATCTTGTGCGTCTGCAAAACTTCTGTAGATTTGTTTTTCACGCTCGAGCGGATTTTCTTAGGCTCAAGCGGGTCACGCTCGAGCGGGTATCTTGGGGCTCGAGCGGATGTTCGAACTCTATAAAAGTACTGGATGAGTGTAATCTACGCTCGAGCGACTTTTCCTTTGCACTCGAGCAGGTGTGTTTTGTTTTTGTGTCTTGGCGCTCGAGCGAGTCTTTTTGAGCTCGAGCGGGTCCAGTTTTTGTGTTTGACGCTCAAGCGTCCTATTCTCCGCTCGAGCGGGTCATACGTATATCAGTTGACAGCTGGGTGATTTTAAATCACTTTTCATATTTCCTTTCTCTCTCTTACTTTTCTAAACCCTATTTTGAGAGCCTCTCTCTCTAAAATACAACTTCTCTCTTGGGATTGATCTAGTTCTTGGGTGTTCCTACCCTCATCTCTTTGTAAGAAAGTTAGAGGGTTGCGTGTGCTTCGTTTTGATCCGAAAACCTTGGGATTTGGAGCATTTCGAGTTTTCATCATCTTCTCCATTTGAGCTCCGAATTTGAGGTAGGGATTTCCTTGTTCTTTTTCAATACTTCATCTATAGATAGACATGTGGTAGTTTTGTATTGCATAAAAAAAAAAAAATTATATCCATGTTGGGTTTGTTTGAAAACCATGGGGTTGAACCTAGGGTTGGTTGTTTGAAAATGGGTTTGTTATCATTGATGGTGATTTGGACTAATTGGGGTGTAAATTAGTATATTATTGTTGATAGAAGAAAAAGCCCTAATTTATATTTAATTTGATAAATTAAAAGAGGGTTTAGTACTTTGGGCCAATACATATGTATTTTGGGTCTCAAATGAGGTTATTGTTGTTTGTTGTTGGTATTTGAGCCTTTTTGGCCAATAATGAGAAAAAGGGAGAAAAGCCCTAATTTACTATTATGAATTAATTCGCATAATCGATTTGGAAAGTAATGAGAGGAATGAAATTCGTTTTGAGAAATGGAAAAAGTGTTCTTGGAATAAGTGGCGGAACAAGTCGATTTTGAAAATGGAAAATGAATTTGGGAATTGGAATATTGTATCTTGAGTGTTGAATACACGCGTTTAGGGTTTTACCCTTACTCATCATCCTAGCATCGTTGTTGGGTTTAAGATCTCATGAGAGTTGAGTCTTTATAATAGATGTACTAAAATCATGCATCTAGAGGTTTGTCCTTGGTCATCGATGAAGGATGACATGGTTGTGCTGGATTGTCGTGTATGCATTACACCTATGTTGATTGAACATTGTACGTAATGAAGTGCTATTATACATTATATATGTATAAACTGTTAGGGAGGAGAAAGGGGATGTACTCCAGTGTGTGGGAGGAGATAGGGGATGTACTCTTATGTGTTCATATACTTTAACACATTGCTTATGTATCTTGATAGTTTATGTGTATGTATTACACTTGTTGGTTATACTCTGTTGTATGGTGATTATTGGTGTTATGCACTACGCTTATAATCAGAGGTACCGTTACCTTCCAGCTAGCGCCTAGAGAACTGACTGCGCTGAGAATATATGGTACCACACCCTTCCAGCTAGCGCCTGGTAAAATGGCATATTGTTGTGAGAGTTGTATCTTTGGCATACTGTGCATATAACCGGTAGAGCAGAGTTTTTATTGTTTTGTCTCAGCGTATCTGAGTATATCATGGATTGTGGTGGTTACAGTTTTGGAGGGGCGAGTTGCCTCATTTGTTGATTCTATACATGTTGTTGAGTTGTTATCTCCCTTGTATTGAAGGCAGGCATGTATAGTTATGATTGTATTGACAACAAACCAAAATACCATTGTGAGATTTTGGAAAAGTGTGAAGGAAAATTTGGTATTTGAAAGTATATTTTAAAAATGGGAAAATCTGTTGTAAGTATGGAAAATGGGAGAAAGATAATGAGCTTAGAGAAATTGATTTCCTAAGAAGTTGTTATTGTTGTGAAAGTTTGGGAACAAGGGTTAATGAAATGAAATGAAAGACGAATCACATATAGCGCTGAATGGATTGACTGTTTTGAGAAAAACTTATACTTATGTATACTTTTGTATAAACTACCACATTATTATCCTAGTACGAGATTGGGCATTCATGATCATAGCTATCTGTAAGTTGTTATTGTTGAGGATCATGTAGAGATCCCTACTAGACTATATGTTCATCCCACGTTGTTGAATCTTTTTCAGGTATTAAGCAGGATGTGTTACAAGATGTGGATCTTCTTACTTGTTGGCCACGGGGCCTCTTTTGTGTTGGCAGAATGCCATATGTGTAAAAGGGTTACACCCTTCTTTGATTCTTTAATGATGTAAGCCTTCGGGCATTTTATTTAGTATGCTCATGTTATATTTAATTTGCATTCGGATGAGCGAATTGTTATTTACTTCTATTCATGGGACTGAAGAGTTTATTTCCGCATGTTATATCTGAACTTGAATTAAGCTAATGAATTTGGTAATGATTTCGAGTAATAAAAAGTGAGGCGTTATAGCATGTCACTATGGACTTCGTTGTAGGTCTTCCGAGGACTCAGGGGGCAGTGATGCTATTTGGGTGGTTATAAACCGGTTGACTAAGTCGGCGCACTTTATCCCTATGCGCGTGAGGGATTCGGTAGATCATCTCGCCGAATTGTATATTCGGAACATAGTGAGATTGCACGGGGTTCCAATGTCGATCGTCTCAGATAGAGATCCATGTTTTGCTGCTAGGTTGTGGCAGAGTTTACAGAGTGCCTTGGGCACTAGGTTGACCTTTAGCACGGCTTATCATCCTCAGACTGACGGGCAGTCTGAGCGTACTATTCAGATCCTTAAGGACATGCTTCGGGGTTGTGTCCTTGACTTTAGTGGGTCGTGGGAGAGGCACTTGCCCTTGGTGGAGTTTGCCTACAACAACAGTTTTCAGTCGAGTATCGGTATGGCACCGTTTGAGGCCTTGTATGGCCAACCGTGTAGGTCTCCAGTTTGTTAGGCCGAGGTGGGTGATGCACCTTTGTTGGGCCCAGATTTGGTGAGAGAAATGACAGAGAAAGTTGAACTTACCCGTAGGAGACTTGTTACAGCCTAGAGTCGCCAAAAGAGTTACACCGACCGTAGGAGAAAGCCTTTGGCATTTGAGGCGGGTGATCATGTTTTTTCTGAAAATATCACCTAGGCGGGGTTTGATGAGGTTTGGGAAGAGTGGGAAGTTGTCCCCTCGGTTTATCGGTCCCTTTGAGATCCTTGAGAGGATTGGGGAGGTTGCGTACTGCTTAGCTTTACCGCCACAGTTGTCCGGGGTGCATGATGTGTTTTATGTTAGTATGCTTCGGAAATATGAGCCGGATCCATCACATGTATTAGATTGGACCAACTTAGAGGTTGACGAGGATGCCTCGTATGAGGAGAGGCCGGTACCGGTCTTGGATAGGCGGGATCAAGTCTTGCGAGGCAAGACCATTTCCTTAGTAAAAGTTTTGAGGAAACATCACGGAGTGAAGGAAGCCACTTGAGAACGTGAGGTCGATATCCGTGAGAAATATCTGGACTTGTTTGTAAATGTTTAACCATGTATTGGGATTTTGTAATATTGATGAACTTTAAGAGCATTAAATATGTCTTAAGTTGTAAAACATTGTATATGTTTTGATTTATGGAAGTATTTTGAAACTTGCCTTGAAATGGAAGTTTAGTGTAACATTGCATATGTTGAATGTACTGTAGAAATGGAATTATATCATGAACATAGAATATGATATAGAATTGTGAAATATGTGTTGAAATTGGTAAATTTCAAAGGAAAGCATGCTAATAATGCATATTGGGTGTATACTGTGAAATGCCTCTGGAAAAGAGATGGGATGACCGGTATTGGGTCAAGTTGATGAATGTTAAGTTGTAATACTGTTGAGAATTGAGAAAAACATGTTTTTGAAAACTTGTACTTAATTTCGGGGATGAAATTCCTTAAGGAGGGGAGGTTATAGCGATCCTGGTTTTTCCTCTCTTTATTTATTGTATTTCGGAGTCGGCTCCGTGGATGTGTTGTTGTCTCATTCTCATTTCCATCCTTTGCTTTTCATATTTGAGTCTTGGGTTATGTTGGGCAGGTTTGAAACAGGTTGGTTGTTCTTTGAAACCAAAAGTTGATGCCCAGAATTTGGCCTTCATGCTCGAGCGGGGCTTTTGACGCTCGAGCGTAAATTTCCATCTCTCAGTATTTTTCTCCGCAAGTCTTCGTACGCTCGAGCGGGAGTTTTGACGCTCGAGCGTAACCCTTTGATTTTGTTCCTCCGCTCGAGCGGGGAGTTTGACGCTCGAGCGGGGACCATTGCCTGCAAAACTTCTGTGAGTGTGCATCCAACGCTCGAGCGGGCGTTTTGACGCTCGAGCGTGAGTTTGTGTCTAACGCTCGAGCGGGGCGACTTGTATATCAGTCTGAGTTTCACCTTTTTGAATCACTTTTTGATTTCCTTTCTCTCTCTTACTTTTTCAAAACCTCCATTGGAGAGCGCCTCTCTCTAAAAACCAACTTCTCTCTAGGTATTGATCTAGTTAGAGTGATCTCCCACCTTTGTCCCTTTGTAAAAAGTGTTGTGCTTGGCATGGGCTTCACTTTGATCCAAAAATTTCTTGATTTGGAGCACTTCGAGTTTTCTTCACCTTCTCCCTTTGAGCTCCGAATTTGAGGTAGGGATAACTACTCATTCTTATGGTCTTTGACATAAATTTTTAGTCATTTTGATATAATGTTGATGTTGGGTGATTTTGGGTGTTAGGGTTTCAAATTGTATAAGGAGGGGTTTTGTTGTTTTGGCTCATAATGTGTATCTTGGGTCCTAAAATGATGTTGTTGTTGTTGTTGAGGATATTTGGGACCTTTGGGTCATTGTGGAGAAAAAGGGAGAGAAAGCCCTAATTTTTACTATGAGTTAATTTATGAAATTGAATTGGGAATGATGAAATTGGCTCATTATGTAGTAAAATGGTGCAGCTGGATTTAATAATCACTCACCTTTGAGAATTGTCGATAATTTAGCTGTTGGTGCATTTATTATCTGTTTAGAAATAACTGCTTTGGGCTATTGGTGGAGGATAGTCTTGATTATTGTAGACACTGCATGATAATTAGGGGAATTAAAACTAATCAAGTTTAGTATTTGAATACATGTGTGCTGAATACCGCGGACGAAATTTCCGTAAAATGGCCATAGGAAAATAATCACACATGGGTGCCGAATCCCGCGGACGCAATTTCCGTAAAATGACAATTCAAAATATCTATACGTGGGTGCCGGATCCCACGGATAAAATTTTCGTAAAATGGCAATCCAAAAACATCTATATATGGGTGCTGAGTCCCGCGGACGAAATTTTCGTAAAATGGCCATAGGAAAATAGTTACACATGGGTGCCGAATCCCGCGGACGCAATTTCCGTGAAATGGTAGTTTGAAGTATTGTTGGCTTGAGAGGTAGTCTCGCTTAAGTTGTTTGGCCAGGTTTTGAGCCATGTTTATAAGTTGAGTTTTGTTAATTGAAGGATTATGGAACTGAATTGTACTGTATGTTGGTTTATATGAGTTAAACGTTTATCAAGTGCTAATGTTTTAGTTATTGCTCATATTATGTTTAGCATATCTCTACTGGGCGTTGGCTCACCCTATATTGGACATCATTTTCAGGTGCAAGTGTTATGCCACCTCCAAGGACGTAGTTTGGGAGGCATGAGGCTGTCAAATTTCTTTTTGTCGTTTTGTTATATTACATGTATATCAAGCCAAGGGCTTCTTTTGTGTAGAGTTAGTACTCTCCTTTTTGTAATCAAGTATAGACTTGGAAAGTTGTAGGCCCATAGGGCATTTATTTTTATTGTCAACATGTAATACTTTTTGTAAGAATACTCTGAAGATTGAAATAGGAAATCTCTTCTATTTGTCGTGAATGTATGTTATAATGGGTTTATTTTTGAGGGCATTAGATTTTGGCTTTGATTATTTGGTCTGTTATTTTTATATATTTGGTGTTTGTGTTTGTTTTTGTCTATATATTCAAGAAATTGGTATATGTTTTTTTTTGTCTATATGTGTCTGTGTTTGTCTATATTTCCTTTTTTCTGAGGTGGCAGCTATGGTGGGTTTATCTACTAAAATCGGTGGGTTTGAGTTGCAGCGGTAACGTATCAATCTCTTGGGGAGGTTGAGCCCTTGCTATGGTGCTCTGGTTTCGACAAATGGAAAAGAACAGAGGAAAGGGATGAGTTGGGGATCCCACTTGCAAGTTCATTGAAATTTTTTATTATAAATAAATAGTTTTGATTTGATAAATTAGAGTAGTAAAAATATGGTGTGGTGATGGATTTCCCAAATTGTTAAACATATATTAGACTTTTAATCACTTTGCTTAATTAGTATATATTGACTGGTATTCTTATAGCGATCCCGATTTTCCCTTCATTGTTTAATTGTATTTCGGACTCAGTTCCGTGGATGTTGGTCGTTGTCTTATTCTCATTTCTATCATTTACTCTTTATATTTGAGTCTTGGGTTGTGTTGGGCAGGTTGGGAACAGGTTGGTTGTGTTTAGAAACCAAAAGTTTATGCCTAGATTTTGGCCTTCACGCTCGCGCGGGACTTTTGATGCTCGAGCGGGCCCTTTGTTTTTGCTTCTCCGCTCGAGCGGGCATTTTGACGCTCGAGCATGATTATTCATCTCCCAGTATTTTGTTCTGTAGGTCATCGAACGCTCGAGCGTCCACTTTCACGCTCGAGTGGGGACCATCGACTGTAAAACTTCTGGAAGTGTGCATCTGGCGCTCAAGCGACGCTTTTCACGCTCGAGCGTAAGTCTGTGTCTGATGCTCGAGCGGGGCGTTCCACGCTCGAGCGTACCTGTTTGTATATCAGTTTGTGAAATCACTTTTTGGATCACTTTTTCGACTTTCTCTCTCTCTCTCTCTCTTACTTTTCAAAACCCAAACTTGAGAGCCTCTCACTCTAGACTTCAACTTCTCTCTACGGTTACGGATTATTTTTTGCAATCAGCCTAATTTTGGACGGATAACAAATTTGAACTTCCTTTGGCTACAACTGAATCGCCAAATCGCGAGCACTCCTAATAATTTGTAAGATTTTGTATTATCAATTTGTTTATATATTTTATTTGTGTTTTCAATTGAAAAGAGTTTAGATATTCTGTTGTATTTTCAATTTAGAAATCCTTTTATCAAATGGCAAGTTTTAATATTTAGTATTTTTGTGTGAAAAATATAAGGCTTAATTTTGTCATTTTTAAAAAAAAAAAAATTGATTTTGTAAAATAAATAAATAAATGTGTAAAAAATTTATCAATTTTATACAATTTTATCTTTGGTGTGTAGAAATAATTTTTTAAATTTTTTTTTAAAAAAACTTGACATTTTTTTTATAAAATTAATTTATATTTTATCAAATTGACGACTTTGTCTTTAAAATTGAGTAATGATATCTTCAATTGTCTTTATTTAGAACAATATTCAAAATTCAAGATTAAATGGAACGCCCCACTTTTTATTACTCGAAGTCATTGCCAAATTCATTAGCTTAATTCAAGTTCAGAGATAACATGCAGAAATAAACTCTTCAGTCCCATGAATAGAAGTAAATAACAATTCTCTCATCCGAATGCAAATTAAATACAACATGAACATACTAAATAAAATGCCCGAAGGCTTACATCATTAAAGAATCAAAGAAGGGTGTAACCCTTTTACACATATGCCATTCTGCCAACACAAAAGAGGCCCCGTGGCCAACAAGTAAGACGATCCACATCTTGTAACACATCCTGCTTAATACCTGAAAAAGATTCAACAACGTGGGATGAACATATAGTCCAGTAGAGATCTCTACATGATCCTCAACAATAACAACTTACAGATAGCTATTATCATGAATGCCCAATCTCGTACTAGAATAATAATGTGGCAGTTTATACAAAAGTATACATAAGTATAAGCTTTTCTCAAAACAGTCAATCCATTCAGCGCTATACGCGATTCATCTTTCATTTCATTTCATTAACCCTTGTTCCCAAACTTTCACAACAATAACAACTTCTTAGGAAATCAATTTCTCTAAGCTCATTATCTTTCTCCCATTTTTCATACTTACAACAGATTTTCCCTTTTTTAAAAAATACTTTCAAATACCAAATTTTCCTTCACACTTTCCCAAAATCTCACAATGGCATTTTGGTTTGTTTTCAATACAATCATAACTATACATGCCTGCCTTCAATATAAGGGAGATAACAACTCAACAACATATATAGAATCAACAAATGAGGCAACTCGCCCCTCCAAAACTGTAACCACCACAATCCATGATATACTCAGATACGCTGAGACAAAATAATAAAAACTCTCCTCTACCGGCTATATGCACAGTAAGCCAAAGATACAACTCTCACAACAATATGCCATTTTACCAGGCGCTAGCTGGAAAGGTGTGGTACCTTATATTCTCAGCGCAGTCAGTTCTCCAGGCGCTAGCTGGAAGGTAACGGTACCTCTGATTATAAGCGCAGTGCATAACACCAATAATCACCATACAACAGAGTATAACCGACAAGTGTAATACATACACATAAACTATCAAGATGCATAAGCAATGTGTTAAAGTATATGAACACATAAGTATGTGTGGAGTACATCCCCTATCTCCTCCCACACTATAGCGATCCCAGTTGTCCCTTTACTGTTCTGTTGTATTCCGGACTCGGTTACGTGATGTTGGTGGTGGTATACCTTGTTGTCATCCTTTAATTCCACTTGATTGAGTTTTAGGATGTATTGGGCAGAGTTGTTACAGGTTGGTTAGGCTTTGGTTTCAATTCTTTGTTGCCCAGTTTTTAGGAGGTCCGCCCAAGCGGGTCTTCTTGCGCTCGAGCGGAGATTGCACGTTCCCAGTTTTTCGTGTCCCTGCAAAACTTCTGCAGGTGTGATTTTTACACTCGAGCAGATTTCTTTACGCTCGAACGGTGGCCTCGAGCGGGTACTTTGGCGCTCGAGCGGGTAGTACCTTTGGGTGTAAGTTCTGGGAGGGAGAAATCTATGCTCGAGCAGACTGGTTTTCGCGCTCGAGCGGATGCACTTTATTCTTGTGTCTTAGCGCTCAAGCGAGCCTTCTCGCGCTCGAGTGTACCTAGTTTTTTGTTCTTCACGCTCGAGCGGTGTGTTCTCCGCTCGAGCGGGAATGTCGTATATCAGTCGGCAGCTGGGCATTTTAAAATCACTTTTTACATTCTCTCTCTCTCTCTTACTTTCTAAAAAGTCATTTTGAGAGTTCCTCTCTCTAGAAACTCCCTTCTCTCTAGGGTTTGATCTAGTTAGAGTGTTTTCTTTTCCTTCGGCCTTTGTAAAAGTTGGGTTGATCGTCGAGGGCTACACATTGATCCGAGAATATTGAGTTTTGGAGCACGTTGAGTTTCTTCACCTTCTTTCCTTGAGCTCTGAATTTGAGGTAGGGATTCCTACTCACTCTTATGGTCTTTGACCTAGATTTTTGGTGGTTTTGATAAAGTGTTGAAGTTGGGTTGATTTTGGGACTTAGGGTTTCAAAATGTTAAAAGATGATTTGTTATTTTGAGTCTAAAATATGTATTGTGGGTTCAAAATAATGATATCGTTGTTGGTTGTTGATATTTAGACCATTGGGTCAATATTTGGAAATCGGGTGGAAAACCCTAATTTTGGGAAAGTTGTGACTTTATGGAATTGAGTTGAAAATAATGAAATTGGTTCATTATATGGTTGAATAGTGGAGTTAGATTTATTAATCACTCACTTTTGAAAACATTGATATTTTATCTGTTGGAGCTTTTATTATCTGTTTAGAAATAATTGCTTGGGCTACCGGTGGAGGGTAGTTTTGATTGTTGTAGACAATGCATAATGATTAGGCAAACTAAAACTAATCAATTGGATATGTCATAGAGTATGACAGTTGATAGAATACATTAACGTTATGTATTGATCGATTGTGTATATGACCTTTGTGTATATATGTTATGTGTGTGGGAGGAGATAGGGGATGTACTCCACGATTTAGGGGAAGATAGGGGATGGACCTCTAAACCGGACGTTGTTTGGGAGGAGATAGGGGATGGACTCCACTGATACAGCTCATATGCTTGTCAGATAATGTGTTGATATAGCTTATATGCTTATCTTTGGAAGTGTTGATACAGCTCATATGCTTATCTTTGGAAGTGTTGATATAGCTAATATGCATATCTGTTGAAATGTGGATACAGCTTGTATGCTTATCTGTTGAGATGTTGATACAACTAATATGTTTATCTATTGTAAAATGGGAAGTGTTTAATATGAGTCATTGTCTCATATAAGTGGTTGGCCAGGTTCTGAGTCATTGATGTAAATTGTGAAATTGATAAGAAATGGAAATTAAAATGAAACATGAACATAGTGGTCATGAAATGGAAATGGGTTATGAATTAGTTTATGGAAATTGAACATTTATCAATTGCTAATGTCTTAGTCATTGCTCATACTGTGTTTAGCATATCTCTACTGGGCGTTGGCTCACCCTTTATGGGACATTATTTTCAGGTACATGTAGTATGCCACCTCCAAGGACATAGCTTGGATGATGATGAGAGTTGAAGACTCTTTTTGTTTATTTCGATGTATTACATGTAAATTCAAGCCAAGGGCTTAATATGTAATGAGTTAGCACTCTTTTTTTGTAACCAAGTGTTAACTTGGAAAGCTGTAAGCCCATAGGGCATTTGCTTTTGTTGATTAACATATAATACAGTTGTAAGAATTACCCTAAAGAATAGAAATGGTTAGTTTCTTTTATATCAATGCATGTCTAAAGTGATGGGTTTTATGTATTATTTTGAGGGCGTTACAACTTGATATCAGAGCGTACCGGGTTCGAATACTTTGGGTACGTGGGAAGTGATTAGTATCACAATGGGTTTGTCTCGCTTGTTAACGACTTATGTGTGACATTATATGTTTATTTGATAACATGTTTATGTGACTACTTGGGTGTGGGATTTGGTTTCTAGGATGTTGATTAGATCCTTGGGTTTTTGTGAGTCTTGTTGGAAAAGCACTTGATCAATGCTGTTTCTAACCGGAACTCTAGTAGCGCCTCGGGACTATCATTATCCGGAAATGAAATTCGTAAGTGCTTATGTGTTTATGTGCTTACGTGGAGTGAATTGCAGTTGTCCATGTATTAGGACGCGAGTGTTTAGTTTTGGCACATTTATGAATGTGCTAACGTTCTTCGTTACCTTTATTAGGATGTCAGGACGAGGACGTGGTAGACGAGGCAGACGTGGTAAGCAGGAGATGCCTTTACCGGATGATATTTTGGCACAGCAGGAGGGGGTTGGCCAGGCCAATGTGGCCGAGCCAGCAGGTCAGGAGGCTATGGGCACTTTAGCCCGAGGGATAGCCGATGCTTTGAGGGAGTCTGTGGGTATTTTCTGAGCTGAGAATCCAGTTCAGGCTCCAGTTCAGGCCCAGGTCGTTGAGGCAAGGCCTTCCTTCTTAAAGAGGGAATTCTTCCGGTCCAATCCGGACGAGTTTGTTGGGGATCCGAAGGAGCCACTTAAGGCTAACGAGTGGTTGGAACAGATGGAGAAGACGTTCGAGATGATTGGCATCGAGGACGGGGCTTTAAAGGTGACCTTGGCATCCTTCCAGCTGAAGGGAGATGCGGGTCAATGGTGGAAGTACGAGAAGGGCAGTGTTGGTGGTGCATGGGAGGCGTTTGTGAATGCTTTCCAGGAGAAGTTTTTATCTTCAGCTGCTAGGAAGAAGCTGAGAGAGCAGTTTTGCCAGCTTAGACAGCAGGGCTTGTCAGCGGCTGAGTTTGAGGCTACCTTTACTAGTCTGTCCAGGTTTGCACCTGAACTGGTGGCGTCCGAGGAACGCCGTTGTTTTGAGTTTGAGCGGAAGTTGAGGCGTGGACTCAAGTTGAGGGTTGGAGGGTCCTTTATCCGAGAGTACAGACGTTTGGTTGATGCTGCTGCTCATATGGAGATTATGATGCAGGAGGAAGACGAGGGGCAGAGAGGCTCCAAGAGGAGCCAAGATGGTCAGGGTGACGGCAGGAGACAGAGGGGTTCTAACCCTCAGTAGTCTCAGGGTGGTTTGGCTAGATCGACTTTTCCAGTACCGAGCGCGGGCTCTGGAAGAGGTAGTCAAGGAGGCTTGACTTGTTTTGCGTGTGGCCAGCTGGGTCCCAAGTCTTCGGTTTGCCCGTAGAAGGGAGGGGGTCAGCGAGCTGCTTCTTCTTCAGCTAGACCTCAGGGCAGGGGCCAGCCTTTGTCTTGCTATCAATGTGGTCAGCCTGGGCACCTGAAGAGGTTTTGCCCACAGTTGAGTGCTACTTCAGGAGCGTCTGGTTCTAGACAGACGTAGAGTTATCAGCCAGCTCAGTCTGTGCAGGCCTCGAGGGCCAATCCGGGAGCTTCGTCATCCCAATCAGTGCAGCAGTCTTTTGCTCCTAGAGGTGAGTAGGTAGATCAGGGGCCTACAGGGCGCGTGTATGCTGTTACCGCGCAGGACCTAGTACCGGCTCCATCAGTGGTGAGAGGTACCTTTCTGTTTTGCAACTCGGTTGCTAGTGTTTTGATTGATACGGGTGCATCTCATTCTTTTGTATCTGCTGCATTTGCATCTGTTTTGGAATTGGAGTTGGCACAGTTAGCATCTCCTATATGTGTAGTATCGCCTGTTGGTGGTGAGTTGATCTTGAAACAAGGTGTTAAAGGTTGTGATATAGAGGTCGCCGACCATAGGCTTCCTTTTCCTTTTGTTGTCACGCCCATGAAGGGTTTTGATGTTATTTTGGGTATGGACTGGCTATCGTCATAATGGGCTGTTATTGATTGCTACCGCCAGAGGGTCACAGTTTGTACCTTGAGCGGGGAGTGTTTCCATTTCTTGGGGGATCGAGTTGGTAGTGTTTTGCCACCGATGTATGATCCGCGAGGGCGGAGTGAGCTTAGTGGTCTACTTGCTAGCTTTTTGAGTGGTGAGTGTGATGAGACCCAGATTGTATTGCCGAGGGTGGTTTGTGAGTATTCAGATGTTTTTCCGGAGGATCTCGTTAGTTTGCCACCTCACCAAGAGATAGAGTTCTCTATTGATTTAGTGTCCGGCACAGCGCCGATTTCTATGGCACCTTATCGTTTTGCCCCAGCCGAGTCGAGTGAGTTGAAGATTTAGCTCCAGGAATTGCTAGATAAGGGTTTTGTTCGCCCTAGTGTTTCGCCGTGGGGAGCACCGTCCCTCTTTGCTAAGAAGAAAGATGGTGCCTTGAGACTGTGTATAGACTACCGGAAGTTGAATCGATCAAGAATAAGTACCATATGCCCCGTATAGATGATCTGTTTGACCAGTTAAAGGGTTCCCACTGTTTCTCTAAGATAGACTTGAGATCGGGTTACCACCAGTTGAGGGTTAGGGAGGAGGATATTCCTAAGACGGCATTCCGTACGCAGTATGGCCATTATGAGTTTCTGGTGATGCCATTCGGGCTTACCAATGCACCGGCAGTCTTTATGGACTTGATGAACGGGATCTTCCAGGAATTCTTAGATCAATTTGTAGTCGTTTTCGTGGATGACATTCTTATCTATTCGCCTTCTGAGGAGGAGCACGAGGAACACTTGAGAGTGGTGCTTAAGTTGCTTAGAGCCCATGGGCTGTATGCCAAGTTTGGGAAGTGTGAGTTCTGGTTAGCAGAGGTCAAATTCTTAGGCCATGTGGTATCCGGGGAAAGGGTGTCTGTTGATACATCCAAGGTAGAGGCAGTGCAAGATTGGGCACAGCCTAAGAGTATGTTTGAGATCCGCAGTTTTCTGGGATTAGCTGGGTATTACCGTCGATTTGTGAAAGATTTCTCCAGGCTAGCTTCGCCTTTGACGAGATTGGCGCGAAAAGGGGTCAAGTTTGTGTGGAGTGAGACTTGTGAAAAGTCATTCCATGAGTTGAAGGTTAGATTGACCACCGCTCCGGTTTTGATTATTCCGGAGAGAGGGTTGGGTTATGCGGTTTATTGTGATGCCTCACGAGAGGGTTTGGGTTGTGTGTTGATGCAAGAGGGGAAAGTGGTAGCTTATGGCTCACGTCAGTTGAAAATACACGAGAAGAACTACCCTACACACGACCTAGAGTTAGCAGCAGTGATTTTTGCCTTGAAGATTTGGAGGCACTACCTTTATGGTGAGAGGTTCGAGCTGTTCTCGGACCACAAGAGTTTGAAGTACCTGTTTACACAGAGAGACTTGAATTTGAGGCAGAGGAGATGGATGGAGTTCATTGAGGACTATGATTTTGAGTTGCACTATCACCCGGGAAAGGCCAATGTTGTGGCCGATGCCCTTAGTAGGAAATCCATTAGTGATGTAGCTTGTATAGCCATCCGGGAATGGGAAATGTTGGGTGCACTTGGCGAGTTTGACTTGCTTCTGAGTGAATCAGCTGAGGCTGCGGCCTTGTTTTCTGTTATTGCGCAGCCTACACTTGTGACCCGAGTGTTAGAGGCACAGAGAGGTGACCTTGAGGTAGAATCCCTCCGAGAGAAGATCTCAAATGGGAAGGTTGAGAAGGGTTTGACGGTGTATCCCGACCTAAGTTTGAGATACCGAGACCTTTTGTTTGTGCCGGAGTCTTGCCGAGAGGAAGTACTCCGAGAGTTCCATTATTCACGTCTTGCGGTGCATCCGGGAGGCACTAAGATGTATTGGGATTTGGGTCGCCAGTTTTGGTGGCGGGGTAAGAAGAGAGATGTGGCTATTTTCGTATCGAAGTGCTTTACTTGTCAACAAGTGAAGGCCGAGCATCAGAGGCCAGCGGGTTTGTTGCAACCCTTGCCTATTGCCGAGTGGAAGTGAGAGCATGTCACTATGGACTTCGTTATAGGTCTTCCGAGGACTCAGCGGGGTAATGATGCCATTTGGGTGGTTGTAGACCGGTTGACTAAGTCAGCGTATTTCATTCCTATGCGCGTGAGAGATTCGGTAGATCATCTCGCCGACTTGTATATTCGGGACGTAGTGAGATTGCATGGGGTCCCGGTGACGATCGTCTCAGATAGAGATCCTCGTTTTACTACTAGGTTGTGGCAGAGTTTGCAGAGTGCCTTGGGCACTAGGTTGACCTTTAGTACGGCTTATCATCCTCAGACTGACGGGCAGTCCGAGTGTACTATTCAGATCCTTGAGGATATGCTTCGAGGTTGTGTCCTTGACTTTAGTGGGACGTGGGAGAGGCACTTGCCCTTGGTGGAGTTTGCCTACAACAACAATTTTCAGTCTAGCATCGATATGGCACCGTTTGAGGCCTTGTATGGCCGACCGTGTAGGTCTCCAGTGTGTTGGGCCGAGGTGGGTAATGCACCTTTGTTGGGTCTGGAGTTGGTTAGGGAGACGACGGAGAAAGTTGAGCTTATCCGTAGGAGGCTTGTTACAACCCAGAGTCGCCAAAAGAGTTATGCCGACCGTAGGAGGAGGCCTTTGGCGTTTGAGGTAGGTGTTCATGTTTTCTTGAAAATATCACCTAAGCGAGGTTTGATGAGGTTCGGGAAGAGTGGGAAGTTATCCCCTCGGTTTATTGGTCCCTTTGAGATCCTTGAGAGGATTGGTGAGGTTGCTTATCGTTTAGGTTTACCGCCGCAGTTGTCTGGAGTGCATGACGTGTTTCATGTGAGTATGCTTCGGAAGTATGAGCCGGATCCATCCCATGTGTTAGATTGGGCTGACTTGGAGGTAGATGAGGATGCCTCGTATGAGGAGAGACCGGTTCGGGTCTTGGATAGGCGGGATCAAGTCCTGCGTGGCAAGACCATTCCTTTGGTGAAGGTTTTGTGGAAACATCACGAAGTGGAGGAAGCCACTTAGGAATGTGAATTAGAAGTCCGCGAGAAATATCCGGACTTGTTTGTTGATGTGTAACCATGTATTGGTAATTTTGTAATATCGTTGAACTTTAAGAACATTGTATGTGTCTTAAGTTGTAAAACATTGTGAATGTTTTGGTTAATGGAAGTTTGTTTTAACATTGCGTATGTTAAGTATATTGTGGAAATGCAAGCATAATGATAATGTTGCATGTATTATGGAATCGTGGAAAATGAGTCGAAATTGGTAAATTTCAAAAGAATGCATGTTGATAATGCAGGTTGTAATGAATAATGTGTTATGCCTCTTGAAGAGAGATGGGATTGACCGGTAATGGGTTGGGTTGTTTAATATTATGTTGTGATAATGTTGGAAATTGAGAAAATCTTGTTTTTGAAAAACTTGTATTTCATTTCGGGGACGAAATTCTTTAAGGGGGAGAGGTTATAGCGATCCCGGTTGTCCCTTTACTGTTCTGTTGTATTCCGGACTCGGTTCCGTGATGTTGGTGGTGGTATACCTTGTTGTCATCCTTTAATTCCACTTGATTGAGTTTTAGGATGTATTGGGCAGAGTTGTTACAGGTTGGTTAGGCTTTGGTTTCAATTCTTTGTTGCCCAGTTTTTAGGAGGTCCGCTCGAGCGGGTCTTCTTGCGCTCGAGCGGAGATTGCACGCTCCCAGTTTTTCGTGTCCCTGCAAAACTTCTGCAGGTGTGATTCTTACGCTCGAACGGGTTTCTTTACGCTCGAGCGGTGGCGCTCGAGCGGGTACTTTGGCGCTCAAGCGGACTGGTTTTCGCGCTCGAGCGGATGCACTTTATTCTTGTGTCTTGGCGCTCGAGCGGGCCTTCTCGCGCTCGAGCGTACCTAGTTTTTTGTTCTTGACGCTCGAGCGTTGTGTTCTCCGCTCAAGTGGGAATGTCGTATATCAGTTGGCAGCTGGGCATTTTAAAATCACTTTTTACATTCTCTCTCTCTCTCTCTCACTTTCTAAAAAAGCCATTTTGAGAGTTCCACTCTCTAGAACCTCCCTTCTCTCTAGGGTTTGATCTAGTTAGAGTGTTTTTTTTTCCTTCGGCCTTTGTAAAAGTTGGGTTGATCGTCGAGGGCTACACATTGATCCGAGAATATTGAGTTTTGGACACGTTGAGTTTCTTCACCTTCTTTTCTTGAGCTCCGAATTTGAGGTAGGGATTCCTACTCACTCTTATGGTCTTTGACCTAGATTTTTGGCTGTGTTGATAAAGTGTTGAAGTTGGGTTGATTTTGGGACTTAGGGTTTCAAAATGTTAAAAGAGGATTTGTTATTTTGAGTCTAAAATATGTATTGTGGGTTTAAAATAATGATATCGTTGTTGCTTGTTGATATTTAGACCATTGGGTCAATATTTGGAAATCGGGTGGAAAACCCTAATTTTGGGAAAGTTGTGACTTTATGGAATTGAGTTGAAAATAATGAAATTGGTTTATTATATGGTTGAGTAGTGGAGTTAGATTTATTAATCGCTCACTTTTGAAAACATTGATATTTTATCTGTTGGAGCTTTTATTATATGTTTAGAAATAATTGCTTGGGCTACCGGTGGAGGGTAGTTTTGATTGTTGTAGACAATGCATGATGATTAGGCAAACTAAAACTAATCAATTGGATATGTCATAGAGTATGACGGTTGATAGAATACATTAACGTTATGTATTGATCGATTGTGTATATGACCTTTGTGTATATACGTTGTGTGTGTGAGAGGAGATAGGGGATGTACTCCACGGTTTAGGAGAAGATAGGGGATTGACCTCTAAACCGGACGTTGTTTGGGAGGAGATAGGGGATGGACTCCACTAATACAGCTCATATGCTTGTCAGATAATGTGTTGATATAGCTCATATGCTTATCTTTGGAAGTGTTGATACAGCTCATATGCTTATCTTTGGAAGTGTTGATATAGCTAATATGCATATCTGTTGAAATGTGGATACAGCTTGTATGCTTATCTATTGAGATGTTGATACAACTAATATGTTTGTCTATTGTAAAATGAGAAGTGTTTAATATGAGTCATTGTCTCATATAAGTGGTTGGCCAGGTTCTAAGCCGTTGATGTAAATTGTGAAATTGATACGAAATGGAAATTAAAATGAAACATGAACATAGTGGTCATGAAATGGAAATGGGTTATGAATTAGTTTATGGAAATTGAACATTTATCAATTGCTAATGTCTTAGTCATTGCTCATACTGTGTTTAGCATATCTCTACTGGGCGTTGGCTCACCCTTTATGGGACATTATTTTCAGGTACAGGTAGTATGCCACCTCCAAGGACATAGCTTGGATGATGATGAGAGTTGAAGACTCTTTTTGTTTATTTTGATGTATTACATGTAAATTCAAACCAAGGACTTAATATGTAATGAGTTAGCACTCTTTTTTTGTAACAAAGTGTTAACTTGGAAAGCTGTAAGCCCATAGGGCATTTGCTTTTGTTGATTAACATATAATACAGTTGTAAGAATTACCCTGAAGAATAGAAATGGTTAGTTTCTTTTATATCAATGCATGTCTAAAGTGATGGGTTTTATGTATTATTTTGAGGGCGTTACACACACACTGGAGTACATCCCATTTCTCCTCCCTAACAGTTTATACATATATAATGTATAATAGCACTTCATTACGTACAATGTTCAATCAACGCAGGTGTAATGCATACACGACAATCTAGCACAACCATGTCATCCTCCACCGATGACCAAGGACAAACCTCTAGATGCATGATTTTAGTACATCTATTATAAAGACTCAACTCTCATGAGATCTTAAACCCAACAACGGCACTAGGATGATGAGTAAGGGTAAAACCCCAAACGTGTGTATTCAACACTCAAGATACAATATTCCAATTCCCAAATTCATTTTCCATTTTCAAAATCGACTTCTTCCGCCACTTATTCCAAGAACACTTTTCCCATTTCTCAAAACCAATTTCATTCCTCTCATTACTTTCCAATCGATTATGCGAATTAATTCATAACAGTAAATTAGGGCTTTTCTCCCTCTTTCTCAATATTGGCCAAAAAGGCTCAAATACCAACAACAAACAACAATAACCTCATTTGAGACCCAAAATACATATGTATTGGCCCAAAGTACAAAGCCCCTCTTTTAATTTATCGAATTAAATATAAACTAAGGCTTTTTCTTCTATCAATAATAATATACTAATTTACACCCCAATTAGTCCAAATCACCATCAATGATAACAAACCCATTTTCAAACAACCAACCCTAGGTTCACCCCCATGGTTTTCAAACAAACCCAACATGGAGAAGATGATGAAAACTCGAAGTGCTCCAAATCCCAAGGTTTTCGGATCAAAACGAAGCCCACGTAACCCTCTAACTATCTTACAAAGAGATGAGGGTAGGAACCCCCAAGAACTTGATCAATCCCAAGAGAGAAGTTGTATTTTAGAGAGAGAGGCTCTGAAAATAGGGTTTAGAAAAGTAAGAGAGAGAAAGGAAATATGAAAAGTGATTTAAAATAACCCAGCTGCCAACTGATATACGTATGACCCACTCGAGCGGAGAATAGGACGCTCGAGCGTCAAACACAAAAACTGGACCTGCTCGAGCTCAAAAAGACTCGCTCGAGCGCCAAGACACAAAAACAAAACACACCCGCTCGAGCACAAAGGAAAAGCCGCTCAAGCGTAGATTACACTCATCCAGCACTTTTACAGAGTTCGAACACCCGCCCGAGCGCCAAGACACCCGCTCGAGCGTAAGAAAATATGCTTGAGCGTGAAAAACACATCTGCAGAAGTTTTACAGACACACAAGATACTGCAAGTAAGCGGACTCCGCTCGAGCGCAAAGGGACCCGCGCGAGCAGATCACCTAAAACCTGGGCAACAACACTTAAGACCAAAGCTCAACCAACCTGTTCCAAACACGCCCAAAGCATTTCTAAACTCACTTACTAAGAGTTAAAGGATGGAAGTGCAACACAGACAACAACCATCAACCACAGAACCGAGTTTGGAATAATAAATAATAAAAAAAAAGGGAAAACCGGGATCGCTATATTAAATGTGCCATAATTGAATAGTCTGTGATCAAAATGACACAAGTTCCAAACTATAGGGACCATTAGTGTAATTTGCCAAATAACCTATTAAGGAGTATAAAGCTGGCTATTAAATCAAAAAAAAAAAAGTTGGCTATCTCTATTTTTTTTTTTATTTAAGAAATTAAGGGCTCAATCTTTGCCTTATTTATTGTATTGTCGTTTTTTTTTAATTATTGTTAATGAAAGCTCTTTTGTAGGTAGGTAATTTGTTCGATTGATTTTTTTTGTTTTTTTCGTTATCGAGTTGGTTATTAAACTTTTATGATTATTGATTATCCGTATAGATTGTCAAAAATAAAAATTCACTATAACAATAATATTATATCATAACTAATATCGTCATCAATAATAAAATTATACCAAAAAAAAACCCTCACCATTGATGTGTAATTACCATAGTCAAAGTAATTATGGAATTATCACATCTATATAACAAAGCAAGAAAGTTTTTGAAAATTTATAAAATGTATCAGAGATACATTTCACATCAGTGGATGAGATGATTTCTAATTAACATCTAACAGCTGAGATGAGATGAAACATAGAAAAATGTGTTTGGTTCCCACCCAAGCCTCTACCTCCTACCTACGTTTGCCTCCTCCCTACGCCTCTCTCTCTCTCTCTTTCTCTTTGTTTTTAACTTTCAAACTCCTTCTCAGTACCCATTTCTCTCTCACATTTTGCCTCTCATTTCTCTGTCCCCATTTCTCTCTCTGCCTTTATCAGAGCTCACTCCAACCACTCCAGCAACTCAGTTGCAACATCTATTAAAATCACTCAGGTGGGTTTGGTGTGATTTTGTTGGGGCTTTGATAATTACTCATCTCAGTTTTAATGATTTGGTTTTGATCATATATCCAGAAGAGTAATAAAGTAACAGAGTACTCATTTTGGCTTTGATGATTTGATCTGTTATTTTTATATATTTGGTGTTTGTGTTTGTGTTTGTCTATATATTCAAAAAAACTGGTATATGTTTTTTTTTGTCTATATGTGTTTGTGTTTGTCTATATTTCCTTTTTTCTGAGGTGGCAGCTATGGTGGGTTTATCTACTAAAATCTGTGGGTTTGAGTTGCAGCGGTAACGTATCAATCTCTTGGGGAGGTTGAGCCCTTGCTATGGTGCTCTGGTCTGGACAAATGGAAGAGAACAGAGGAAAGGGATGAGTTGGGGATCCCACATGCAGGTTCATTGAAATTTTTTATTATAAGTAAATAGTTTTGATTTGATAAATTAGAGTAGTAAAAATATGGTGTGGTGATGGATTTCCCAAATTATTAAACATATATTAGACTTTTAATCACTTTGCTTAATTAGTATATATTGATTGGTATTCTTATAGCGATCCTGGTTTTCCCTTCATTGTTTAATTGTATTCCAGACTCAGTTCCGTGGATGTTGGTCGTTGTCTTATTCTCATTTCTATCCTTTACTCTTTATATTTGAGTCTTGCGTTGTGTTGGGCAGGTTGGGAACAGGTTGGTTGTGTTTAGAAACCAAAAGTTGATGCCCAGATTTTGGCCTTCACGCTCGACCGGGGCTTTTGACGCTCGACCGGGCCCTTTGTTTTTGTTTCTCCGCTCGAGCGGGCATTTTGACGCTCAAGTGTGATTATTTATCTCTCAGTATTTTGTTCTGTAGGTCATCGGACACTCGAGCGTCCACTTTCACGCTCGAGCGGGGACCATCAACTGTAAAACTTCTGGAAGTGTGTATCCGGCGCTCAAGCGGCACTTTTGACGCTCGAGCATAAGTCTGTGTCTGACGCTCGAGCGGGGCGTTCCACGCTCGAGCGTACCTGTTTGTATATCAGTCCGTGAAATCACTTTTTGGATCACTTTTTCGACTTTCTCTGTCTCTCTCTTACTTTTCAAAACCCAAACTTGAGAGCCTCTCACTCTAGACTTCAACTTCTCTCTACAAAATCATCTAGATCAAGTGTTCTTCTACCTTGATCCCTTTATATAAAGTGTGGGGTTTGGCTTGCTCTTCATTTTGATCCGCAAATTATTGGGTTGGGAGCACCTTCGAAATCTTTCACCTTCTCCACTTTGGTCTCTCCATTTGAGGTAGGGATAACTACTCATATTTATGGTCTTTGACATAAACTTGTAGGCATTTTTGTAATAACCCTCACTTCAACTTAGTCATACTTGCATACATTTATGTATGATCTTGTCTTGTTAAGTGCCTTTGTAAATCCTGTCTTGTTTTGCGTGAGTGTTGCTTGCATGCTTTGTTCTTGCCTGGTGTGTTGCCGAGGTCATCTTAAGCCTAGGCACCTTGGAACCTTTCCATACTTAGAACTATCTTGGAACCACTTCGGTTGACCTCCACCTTCACCCTAGCATATTGGCCGAGATGTCAACATCTAGGCCGAGGTGTGTGTCACCTAGGCCGAGATACGCATCATCTGGGCCGAGATGTTATTATCTAGACATTCTAGATCATTGATCCTTGCACTAGTGGTTTTGTTCCTGGAGTGGTATGACCTAGACCGAGGTGTGGCACATCTAGGCCAAGGTGTGGCACAACTTAGTCAGGTGTCATCCTTCCAAGCCGATGTCGTTGTCACCCTACTTGCCGAGGCTTTGCCCTTGGCCGAGATCATCACTTGCCAGAGTGCTCTTGCCGTCTAGCTTGTTGAATACACTTTGTTATGGTCTTGTCTTGTTAGTCAGTCGCCTTTTTGAGTAGAGCCAATCAGTCGATGCCACGTGTCCCAGCAGAAGGTTAAGTCAGTAGCTGTCGAGAAAACATATCATTTTGTATCAAATCTTGTCTTTTAGAGAGAGAGGCTCTAAGAAGGAGAAGGAGGAGTTTTGAGTGAGAGGGTAGACTTCCAAGCTCGATCGTTGGAGTTTGAACCGTTAGATCCAAGTTTTGAGGTTAGAATCTTAATCTACTCTTGTTATTCTTATTGATTATTTAGCTGCAGTGCATGATCGAATCTGTTTTGCATGCCATGCATTGATTTAAAGTCAGTTTTAGTAAGAGAAAATAGTGTTCTTGTGTTCTTGAAGAAAAGTCTTGTTTTGATCCGAAAGTTTGCATCTAAAACCATGTTTTTGTGTTTGTTCTCATAAGACCTTTGAATATGGGTGCCCAGGTCCATGTTTTTGAACTCATAGCACGAAATCTCAGACTTTGTAATAACAAGTTATGATTTTAGCATACATGTTCTTCATCTTCTCCATCTTCACGTTCTTCATGTTCCTTAAAGGGAAACCCAGATTTTGCCGACTTCGCTTTTGAATGTGGCCGTCGGAACCACACCTCGGCGAGAAGGTGTGGGACCTTGGCCAAGACCTGGTTGATGCCCGGCATATTTTCCCCAAGATGAAAAACAGTGTTTTGTTTGATTTAACTTAGTTTTGATAAACGCCGAGATCATCCGTTTGCATGTGAATCTTGTTTGAAAGTACGTTCAATAGACTTTGCCATGTGTTTGTAGGACTCGGACTTTTGCCTTGACCCCGACGTTTGAAGAACTATGTGAGTGGTATTTTTAATAAAGCTATGTTATCAATGTTTTGATGAACTTTGCTTTGCGTTGTTTTGAAAAGTATTTGTTAAGCATGAATGATTGTCCCTATTTTGTATATCAAGCATTATCTCGTTTTGATGACATTTTTGGAAAAGTCCTTAGTGTTAGGGGACTATAATGCAACTGCACATCTTGTTTTGAAAGTCCCTTGTGCTAGAGGACTCTAAACTTTCGCAGTACTCTCGTGTTAGGGGGCTACGGGCCTTTGTAACATAGGTCCTTTGTGCTAGAGGACTCTAAACTTTTGTAGCACCCTTGTTTGAGATATCTCCCTTGCTTTGTCTTGTTTTGCCACTGACAGTTTACCTCGTGGGTTTGTTTGTCCGGAATGTCATCATTTGTAACATGTTGATGCTAGTAAGCATCCCTTGAAGCTTTGAAGACTTGTTAGAAGGACGAGGTCCATCCCTTGTTATATAAAGTTTTGATATGTATTGTTTTGAAAAGACTTCGGCTATCATTCATGCAAACCCTTTATTATTTATATCATTCACTGAGTATCCAAGCTCACCCTCTCCATATATATATGTAGGTGATGAGCAAGAAGGCGGTGACGCCTAGATGTGATTCGCGAGCTTGTTTGGGATTTTTGCATATGTCGGCTTGACTTGTATTCATGTCGGCAGTCTTGAAAATTATGCTTCTCGACTTGTAATACTTGTATTTTGCATACGTCGGCTTGAGAAGCCTTTTGGTCAAGATGTAATTTGTACTTCACTTCATTTGTACTAAGTTGTAACCCATGTGAAGATGTTTGCCATTTCATTTGACTTACGCACAGCTCTCATGGACTAATCTGATTTGTATGTATTGCTTCCGTACTTGTGAGCCCCGTATATTTATACTGTGTTGTGTGTGGATTTTGAAAATTGGCCTTCGGTAATCTCGGATTACTGGCCATCACGGCACCATCCTACTAGGGGCGGTTTGGGGTCGTGACATAATGGTATCAGAGCACAAGTTCCCTAGTATACGTTATTCACACACTTTGAGTCCTAAGAGCATAGGATTTTCCCTTAGAAGGATGTTAGGATTGCATCATATTGCTTGCCATTTGAACGAGGTGTACATCGTCTCGGCATGCCTAATTGTTACTTGCCTACGTGTTTATTTGTTTATTTATTTTAAGGTCATACTTTGCATACTCATAGCATCATGAGAAGAGGTAGACCTCCTGTTGGCCGAGATCCCTCCGAGGACAGATTAGACAGACTGGAAAGGTTAGTTGAAGGTTTGGCCCGCGAGTTAAGGCAAACAAGACAGCAGTATGCTAGTGCTACTTCGGCTCAGACCGAGCAGACAAATGGCCAAAATGCAGTTCCGCCTCCACCTCTACCTCCTCCAGTACCACAAGTGCTCCCACAGCCAGCTTTATATGGGGACGGCACGATAGCTTTGATCAAAGAGTTCAAGAAAATGAAGCCACCGAGATTCCAAGGGGGTATAGAGTCGATGAAGGCCGAAGCATGGGTTTTGGAAATGGAGAAGTTGTTCGAGATCTTTCCCAGCACCGACACCCAGAAGGTGACATTAGCAGCCTTTACACTAGATGACGACGCTCGCAGATGGTGGATGATGGTTCGAGAAGGCAATCCAGACTTGACCTAGACCCGATTTTTGGAGTTGTTTTACACCAAGCACTTTCCCCTAAGTGTTCGAGATCGCAAGGCTACCGAATTTCAGACTTTGACGCAAGGTAATAGAACAGTAGCTGAATATGACTGTGCCTTTACCGAATTGGCAAGGTATGCACCCCACATGATCAACGATGAATATATGAAGGCTAGGAAGTTTGAAAGTGGACTGCGTGGACCGATACAAGACCGAGTTAACATGCTCAACATGCCAACTTACGCCGGAGTACTGGACAAAGCCATTCTGGCCGAAGCTAACTTGAACATATATCAGAGTTCAGGAGAGAGCCAAAGAAAGAGGCAGAGTTATGACAATCGCCGAGCACAATTTAGTACCAAGAAGAAAGCGAATGTTGGCAGTTCAAGCAACCCAAGGCAGGAAAGTGGTACTAAGCCGACATTTTCAAGTTATGGGAAGCCACATTTTGGGGTTTGTCGTCGGGCATCTGGAGCTTGTTATGAATGTGGGGAAATAGGTCATTTTGTGAGGGACTGTCCTGAAACAAGAGCTGACGATAGTAAGAAAGATGAGAATACCTCGGGTTTCGTACAGAAAGGTAACGTTGGGAAAGGACAGATGAGGCAAGGCAGATTTTTGCACGGGTAACAGGAGACACTCAGAATGCTGAGACAGTGGTGTCAGGTATACTCCCAATTTGCTCTCAAAATGCATATGTATTGATTAATTCGGGTTCTACGCATTCATTCATTTCTGCTAAGTTTGCCGAGAAGATTAATAGGAAACTAGAACCCCTTGATTATGTGTTATCTGTATCTACTCCATCTGGGAGATCTATGAATGTTGCATCCATCTATCGAGCATGTGTTGTTGTGATTGGGAATGTTGAATTATTAGCTGATTTAATGCCATTGGACATAACTCATTTTGATGTTATACTGGGGATGGATTGGTTAGTGACAAATCACGCATCCATAAATTGTGTTTCTAAAAGTGTCACGTTAAAACCCCCAAACCTAACCGAGGTCACGTTTCAGGGTAAAGGAGTAGTATCCCCACCTTACTTAATCTAATCCATGAAAACCTATAGGTTTATCCAAAAATGGTGTCAAGGTTATTTGTGTAGTGTACTAAGTAATCTAAATGGAAGTGTTGAGTTAGCCGACGTCCACGTTGTTAATGAATTCCCCGACATCTTTCCAAATGATTTGCCAGGTCACTTAGTTGATAGAGAAGTAGAGTTTACCGTTGACGTCATGTCGGGAACCCAGCCTATCTCTAAAGCACCCTATAGGATGGCCCCCGCCGAGTTTAAGGAATTGAAACTCCAACTACAAGAGTTGTTAGATAAGGGTTTTGTTAGGCCGAGCACTTCACTTTAGGGAGCACCCGTCTTGTTTGTTAACAAGAAGGATGGTACACTTCGTCTTTGTATTGATTACCGGGAACTAAATAAGGTAACCATTAAGAATAAGTACCCGTTACCGAGAATAGATGATTTGTTTGATCAGTTGCAAGGAGCACGAGTCTTTTCCAAAATTGACCTCAGGTCGGGTTATCATCAACTTAAGGTTAAAGCCGAGGATGTTGAGAAGACTGCTTTTCGGACGAGGTATGGCCACTACGAGTTTTTAGTAATGCCTTTTGGAGTGACCAATGCCCCTGCAGCATTTATGGATTTGATGAACAGAGTCTTTAAGCCATATCTAGATGAGTTTGTGGTTGTCTTCATCGATGATATATTGATCTACTCTAAGAGTAAAACTGAACACGAGGATCATTTGAGACTTACCTTACGGACTTTGAGGGATCGGAAATTGTATGCTAAGTTTAACAAGTGTGAGTTTTGGCTTTCCACTATTTCATTTTTGGGTCATGTTATTGATGAAGATGGTATTTCAGTCGATCCTAGTAAAATTGAAGCCGTTGTGAATTGGCCAAGGCCGACTAATGTGTCCGAGGTTCGTAGTTTTCTGGGATTGGCAGGTTATTACAGAAAGTTCGTGAAGGATTTCTCAAGGATTGCAATTCCGTTGACACAGCTGACTAAGAAGGGAGCGGCTTACGAATGGACTGAGGATAGGGAGTTAGCCTTCCAGGAGTTGAAGACAAGGTTAGTCGCAGCACCAGTTCTTGTACTACCATCAGGTAATGAAGAGTTTCATGTTTATAGTGATGTTTCACATAAGGGCCTGGGTTGTGTATTAATGCAAGGGGGTAAGGTCATAGCATATGCATCTCGTCAGTTGAAGCCACACGAAAAGAATTATCCTACCCATGATTTGGAACTAGCGGCCGTGGTATTTGCTTTAAAAATTTGGCGTCACTACTTGTATGGAGCTTCTTGTCAGGTTTTTACAGACCATAAGAGTTTGAAGTACTTGTTCACTCAGAAAGAATTGAATATGAGGCAGAGAAGATGGCTTGAGTTGTTGAAAGACTACGACATGCAAATTCATTATCACCTAGGTAAAGCTAACACCGTAGCCAACGCTTTGAGCAGAAAGATGGTTGGGAATTTGGCATGTCTAACCACGATCTCAGTGAAGTCGACTATTGTTGAGGAAGTAAAGACAAGACAGATGGAGGATGAATTCTTCAAGAGGGTAGCCGATGAGATTATCACAAAGCCTAGATCAGGGTACACCATAGAAAATCAAGTGCTCAAGTTTGAAGGAAGATTGTGTGTGGCCGACATCCCAGAGTTGAAAAGGAAAATTTTGCAGGAAGCTCATGGTTCCAAGTTTGTTGTTCATCCAGGGAACACCAAGATGTACCAGGATGTAAAGCAGATGTTTTGGTGGCCGAATATGAAAGAAGAAATAGCTGAGTTCGTGTCCCAGTGTCTGTATTGTCAACAAGTGAAAACAGAACATCAAAGGCCAGCAGGACTTCTCCAACCTTTACCGATTCCTGAGTGGAAATGGGAGCACATCTCCATGGACTTTGTGGTTGGTTTGCCGAAGACACAAAAGGGTATGGATTCGATTTGGGTTATCGTGGATAGACTAACTACGTCAGCACACTTCTTGCCTGTTAAGACCACCTTCAACGCCGATAAACTTGCTTTGTTGTATGTGAATGAGATTATTAGACATCATGGAGTGCCGATGTCAATTGTGTCGGAACGAGATCCGAAATTTGTTTCCAGATTTTGGCAGAGCCTGCAAAGAGCTTTCGGAGCCGAGTTGAGGTTTAGCACAGCTTTTCACCCCCAGACTAATGGGCAAACAAAGAGAACCATTCAAACACTTGAAGATATGCTTAGACTATGTGTATTGGACCTCCAAGGGAGTTGGGGAGTACATCTGCCATTGGTGAAATTTACCTACAACAACAGTTATCAAGCTAGCATTGGCATGGTGCCGTATGAAGCACTGTATGAAAGAAAGTGCAGGTCGCCGATATGTTGGATCGAGGTAGGAGACAAGGCTCTGCTGGGTCCCGAGTTAATTCAAGCAACAACCGAGAAGATTAAGCTCGTTCAGCAAAGAATCAAAACCGCACAGAATCGACAGAAGAGTTATGCCGACCAGAGAAAAAGAGAGTTGGAATTTGAAGTCGGGGATCATATATTCCTAAAGATTTTGCCGATGAAAGGAGCTACAAGATTTGGGAAGAAGGGTAAGTTAGCACCCCGTTACATCGGGCCTTTTGAAGTTCTTGAGAAGGTTAACCTCGCTACCTACAGACTTGGTTTGCCGCCAGAATTGAGCCAAGTCCATGATGTGTTTCATATTTCGATGTTGAGGAAGTATATTTGAGATCCACTGCATGTGATCGACTATTTCGAAATTGTAGTTAATGAGGATTTAGGCTACGAAGAGAAGCCGATATGGATTATCGATAGGCAGGTGAGACAATTGAGAAGTAAGTCGATACCAATGGTGAAAGTTGAATGGAATGAGCATTACGGTGAGGATGCTACATGGGAAATGGAAGAGGAAATGAAAGTCCGACATCCAGAATTGTTTTTGGAATAAGGTAACTCAAGTTTGGGGACCAAACTTCTTTAAGGGGGGGTAGGATGTAACAACCCTCACTTCAACTTAGTCATACTTGCATACATTTATGTATCATCTTGTCTTGTTAAGTGCATTTGCAAATCCTGTCTTGTTTTGATTGAGTGTTGCTTGCATGCTTTGTTCTTGCCTGGTGTGTTGCCGAGGTCATCTTAAGCCTAGGCACCTTGGAACCTTTCCACACTTAGAACTATCTTGGAACCACTTCGGTTGACCTCCACCTTCACCCTGGCATATTAGCCGAGATGTCATCATCTAGACCGTGGTGTGCGTCACCTAGGCCGAGATATGCATCATCTGGGCCGAGATGTTATTATCTAGACGTTCTAGATCATTGATCCTTGCACTAGTGGTTTTGTTCCTGGAGTGGTATGACCTAGACCGAGGTGTGGCACATCTAGGCCAAGGTGTGGCACAGCTTAGTCAAGTGTCGTCCTTCCAAGCCGATGTCATTGTCACCCTACTTGCCGAGGCTTTTCCCTTAGCCGAGATCATCACTTGCCGGAGTGCTCTTGCCATCTAGTATGTTGAATACACTTTGTCATGGTCTTGTCTTGTCAGTTAGTCGCCTTTTTGAGTAGAGCTAATCAGCCGATGCCACGTGTCCCAGCTGAGGGTTAAGTTAGTAGCTATCGAGAAAACATATCATTTTGTATCAAATCTTGTCTTTTAGAGAGAGAGGCTCTAGAAAGGAGAAGGAGGAGTTTTGAGTGAGAGGGTAGACTTCCAAGCTCGATCGTTGGAGTTTGAACCGTTAGATCCAAGTTTTGAGGTTAGAATCTTAATCTACTCTTGTTATTCTTATTGATTATTTAGCTGCATTGCACGATCGAATCTGTTTTGCATGCCATGCATTGATTTAAAGTCGGTTTTAGTAAGAGAAAATAGTGTTCTTGTGTTCTTGAAGAAAAGTCTTGTTTTGATCCGAAAGTTTGCATCTAAAACCATGTTTTTGTGTTTGTTCTCACAAGACCTTTGAATATGGGTGCCTAGGTCCATGTTTTCGAACTCATAGCATAAAATCTCAGACTTTGTAATAACAAGTTATGATTTTAGCATGCACGTTCTTCATCTTCTCCATCTTCACGTTCTTCATGTTCCTTAAAGGGAAACCCAGATTTTCCCGACTTCGCTTTTGAATGTGGCCGTCGGAACCACACCTCGGCGAGAAGGTGTGGGACCTCGGCCACGACCTGGTTGATGCCCAGCATATTTTTTCCGAGATGAAAAACAGTGTTTTGTTTGATTTAACTTAGTTTTGATGAACGCCAAGATCATCCATTTGCATGTGAATCTTGTTTGAAAGTATGTTCAATAGACTTTGCCATGTGTTTGTAGGACTCGAACTTTTGCCTTGACCCCGACGTTTGAAGAACTATGTGAGTGGTATTTTTAATAAAGCTATGTTATCAATGTTTTGATGAACTTTGCTTTGCTTTATTTTGAAAAGTATTTGTTAAGCATGAATGATTGTCCATATTTTGTATATCAGGCATTATCTCGTTTTGATGACATTCTTGGAAAAGTCCTTAGTGCTAGGGGACTATAATGGAACTGCACATCTTGTTTTGAAAGTCCCTTGTGCTGGAGAACTCTAAACTTTCGCAGTACTCTCGTGTTAGGGGGCTACGGGCCTTCGTAACATAGGTCCTTTGTGCTAGAGGACTCTAAACTTTTGTAGCACCCTTGTTTGAGATATCTCCCTTGCTTTGTCTTGTTTTGTCACTGACGGTTTACCGCGTGAGTTTGTTTGTCCGGAATGTCATCATTTGTAACATGTTGATTCTAGTAAGCATCCCTTGAAGCTTTGAAGACTTGTTAGAAGGACGAGGTCCATCCCTTGTTATATAAAGTTTTGATATGTATTGTTTTGAAAAGACTTCGGCTATCATTCATGCAAACCCTTTATTATTTATATCATTCACTGAGTATCCAAGCTTACCCTCTCCATATATATATGTAGGTGATGAGCAAGAAGGCGGTGACGCCTAGATGTGATTCGCGAGCTTGTTTGGGATTTTTGCATATGTCGGCTTGACTTGTATTTATGTCGGCTTGACTTGTATTCATGTCGGCAGTCTTGAAAATTATGCTTCTCGACTTGTAATACTTGTATTTTGCATACGTCGGCTCGAGAAGCCTTTTGGTCAAGATGTAATTTGTACTTCACTTTATTTGTACTAAGTTGTAACCCATGTGAAGATGTTTGCCATTTCATTTGACTTACGCACAGCTCTCATGGACTAATCTTATTTGTATGTATTGCTTCCGTACTTGTGAGCCCCGTATATTTATACTCTGTTGTGTGTGGATTTTGAAAATTGGCCTTCGGTAATCTCGGATTACTGGCCATCACGGCACCATCCTACTAGGGGCGGTTTGGGGTCATGACAATTTTGATGTAATGTTGAAGTTGGGTAATTTTGGGGGTTAGGGTTTCAAAATATATAAATAGGTGTTTTGTTCTTTTGACTCATATATGTATATTTTGGGTCTTAAAATGAGGTTATTGATGTTCAATGAAAATATTTGAGCCTTTGGGTCAATGTTGAGAAAAGGGAGAGAAAAGCCCTAATTTGTTGTTATGAATTAATTTGTACAATTAATTTGGAAAGTTATGAAAATATGAAATTGAGGAGTTATGAGAATGAATGTGGAGTTGGATAAGTTAATCACTCACCTTTGGAAATATTGATAATTTATCTGTTGATGCATTTATTATCTGTTTAGAAATAATTGCTTTGGGCTATCGGTGGAGGATAGTCTTGATTGTTGTAGACACTGCATGATGATTAGGTGAATTAAAACTAATCAATTGGATATGCCATTGAATTTGATGGATGGAATAACACATTTAATATGTGCTTTGCTTGATCATTGTATATGATAAGTGTTTAAATACATTGTATGTGTATATTGTTTGGGAGGAGATAGGGAATGTACTCTATGGTTTGAGAGGAGATAGGGGATGGACTCTCAAACTTGTTGGAGGAGATAGGGGATGGACTCCATTAATATAACGAATATGTGTATTAATTGAAGTATTGGAAGTGTTTTAATATGAGTTGCAGTCTCACTTGAATTGTGAAGTATGGAAGTGTTTTTATACGAGTTATAGTCTCATTGAATTGTTTGGCCAGGTTCTGAGCCATGTTTATGAATTGAATTGGTTAAGTAAAGGAAAGTGAAATGTAACATGGACATATCTGTCATGGAATTGGATTGTGTCGTATGTTGGTTTGTATGAGTTAAACATTTATCAAATGCTAATGTTTTAGTTATTGCTCATATTATGTTTAGCATATCTCTACTGGGCGTTGGCTCACCCTATATGGGACATCATTTTCAGGTACAGGTGTTATGCCGCCTCCAAGGATGTAGCTTGGGAGGTTGTAGAAGCTGAAGGCTTCCTTTTTGTGATTATTTTGTGTATTACATGTAAATCAAGCCAAGGGCTTATTTTGTGTTTTGAGTTAGGACTCTCTTTTTGTAACCAAGTGTTGGCTTGGAAAGTTGTAAGCCCGTAAGGCATTTACTTTTGATGTCAACATGCAATACTTTTGTAATGAATACTCTTATAAATAGAATTATGCTTTATTCTCATAAGTTTATGGATGTCTTGGAAGTATGATTTAGGGGTTTATTTTGAGGGCGTTACAACTCTTTAGTGGACTAGACTGTTTTTTGTTCAAATCCGTGAAATAGTTTAGTTAAATAATGCTTCCGAAGCTGGCAAAAACATTGAAGCCATTTTTCATGTTCTAGCTAAATAAGTCTTCAGATTATGGGAGAATAGTTTAATTTATATGGAGAAGTTTAATTCACAAGGAGCAAAAACTGTTTGTGCAATAAGTTAAAATACACCAATGATGCAACCCCACCATGTAAAAATCTTATTGCATATATGATGCAATATATGATGTAATTGTTTTTTTATGGTTAATCAATTTATTATTATTTTTATTTTGCAGGTTATTTTACAATTTTGGGCTGTTCAGAACTAATAATTTCTTAAGAGGTTGTCTAATAACACCATCCTTCTTTTGTTGTAAGTGTTCTATCAGTATTTGTTGGTTTATTTATTTTTCTTAGTATATAAATTCTGTAATTGTTTTTAGTCAAAAAAATGGCATTTATTTGTTATTTATTTTTGTAGTATCAAAATACATCTCAGTGACTGTTTATTTTTAAGTTGTATATAAATTTTGTAATTGTTTAAGAAAATAAAAAAATAAAAATTTATGGTACATCTAATCTGTTTTGGCTGTACATGTTTTGTCCATGAAAATATTGAGAAACATGACTATAATCTTTTCTTATTTTATTGCTATTACTGATGAAAAAAAGGTATCCATTCAAATTTTTAGTCAGTAAATTTTGGTAGTAAGTCAATTATGTTTTTGATGACTCTCAAATTCGTATTTTTACTTACAAATTTTACAGTTAGAACCTGCTAAACAATCATATTCATATCAACACCATAATATATTTTAGCCTGGTCCAAAAAAACAAAACCAATCATATGGATCCTTCGAATTCACTCATTTTTTTATTCACGAATCACATACGAGCATTGATGGGTTTCATTGATAGGTTTACATTTTCTCTCTCTACATTGATGGGTTTATACAATTTTGGGTGATTCCAATTTCTGAGTTTACATTTTCTCTCTCTACATTGATGGGTTTATATATTTCTGAGTTTATAAGAATTTCATCACCTAAAGCCATAATCAATGGGTTGAGACAAAATTTTTGCTTTTGATGAAACAAAATGAGCTGGTGAATGTATTTGTGTGTATTGCTTTAATTGCCTTCATGAACTAAATATTCAATATTGTTTATAAAATGGCTTTGTGTCTGGTGAATTTTTTTTTTTTTTTGGGCTTTCCAAGTGATAAATGGTGAACTTCAAAATATTTATGATTACAACGGGTTTTGATTTTGGTTTTAATTTCATCGCTATAAAATTGATGTCACGACTCCATTCCGCCCCTAGTAAAATGGTGTTGTGATGGCCAGTAATCCGAGATTACCAAAGGCCAACTTGCAAAGATTCTCATACAAACAGAGTATACATATAGGGCTTACATATGCGGAGGCAATAAATTTAAAACTAAATAGTCCACAAGAGCTGTGCATAGATCAAATGAAATGTCATACATCTTAATGTAACTTACAACTTGGATACAATAAAGTAAGGTAAAAAATACATCTTGATCAAAAGGCTTCTCAAGCCGACATAAACAAAAGAAGTAACTACAAGCCAAGAAGCATGATCTTCAAGATGCTACACAAATGCGAATCCAAAACAAGTTGCAAACAATCATCTAGGCGTCGCCGCCTTCTTGCTCATCACCTACATATATATAAGAAAGGGTGAGCTTGGATACTCAGTGAATGATACTAGTAATAAAGGTTTTTGCATGAATGATATACAAGATCTCTTTTCTAACAATACATAGCATAACTTGTACAAAATCAAGGGATGAACCAAGTCCATCAATCAAGTCTTCAAATCTTCAAGGGATGCTTACTAGCATCAATATAGTACAAGGGATGACATTAAACAAAGGTGCTACAAAAGCTTAGAGTCCCCTAGCACGTAAGGACTTGTGCTACAAAGGCTTAGAGTCCCCTAGCACGTACGGACTTGTGCTACAAAGGTTTAAAGGCCCTTAGCACATACGGACTTGTGCTACAAAGGTTTAAAGTCCCTTAGCACGTACGGACTTGTGCTACAATGGTTTAAAGTCCCTTAGCACGTACGGACTTGTCAAGAATGTCATCCAAAACAAGACTAATACTTGATACACAGAATAGGGGTATTCATTCATGCTCAACAAATACTTTTTCCAAAACAAAGCAAAGCAAAGTTTTATCAAAACTTTATAACATAACTTTATTAAAAATACCACTCACATAGTTCTTCGGGTGTAGGAATTACAAGTAAGGATCCAAGGCCTACAAGCACATAATAAATCCCATTGAATGCATTTCAATAAGACAAGGTGAGATGCTCAAAGATGGATATGAAATGTATCCTTAAAACAAGCTTTACATGACAGGAAAGGATCTCAGCATTTCTTTCAAAACTATGTCAAGCCAAAGCAGAACATGCTGGGAAGTTAAAACACTGTCTTTTCATCTCGGGAAAACATGCTGGGTACTAACCAGGTCTAGGCCAAGGTCCCACACCCCTTGGCCGAGGTGTGTTCCCGACGACCACATTCAAAGAAATGAAGTCTGGGAAAATCTGGGTTTCCCTCTTGAAGAACATGAAGAATAAGGACATGAAATGCCAAAATCATAACTTCTTCATTCGAAATCTAAGTTATAGTGATCCCGGTTTCTCTTCCTTTGATTGTTGTATTCCGGACTTAGGTTCCGTGGAGTTGGTGGTTGTATATCTTGTGTTATCCTTTAATTCCGTGTGTTTGAGTTTTAGGATGTATTGGACGTGTTTCGAGCAGGTTGGTTGAGCTTTAGTCCCATTCCTTGTTGTCCAGATTTTTGGTGGTACGCTCAAGCGAGTCCCTTTGCGCTCGAGCGGAGTTTGATTTTTGGTTGTCCACTCGAGCGGGTCTTCTTGCGCTCGAGCGGGGTTTACACACTCTCAGCACTTCGTGCCTCTGCAAAACTTCTACAGGTGTGTTTTTCAAGCTCGAGCGGATTTCTTTACGCTTGAGCGGGTAGCGCTCGAGCGGGTGTCTTGGCACTCGAGCGGGCAGTTCATTGTTTGTAAAAGTTCTAGAAAGGGGGAATCTATGCTCGAGCGGCTTTCCCTTCGTGCTCGAGCGCCAAGACACATGTGTTTTGCAGTTGTGTCTTGCCACTCGAGCAGGTCCAGTTTTTGCGTCTGACGCTCGAGCGTCCTATTATCTGCTCAAGCGGGTCATACGTATATCAGTAAACAACAGTGGGATTACACTTCACTTTTTCATCTATTTCTTTTTCAAAAACCCTAGATCTGATCTCTCTCTCTCTAAACAACTTCTCTCTAGGGATTGATCTACTTCTACTGAGTTTCTAACCTAGGCTCTTTGTAAGAAAGATAGAGGGTGTTGAGAGCTTCCTTTTAATCTGAAAAATCTTGGATTTGGAGCATTTTGGATTTCAGTCATCTCTTCCATTTGAGCTCTTCATCTCGAGGTAGGGATAACTAATCATTCCTATGGTCTTTGACATAAACTATTGGTCCTTTTGATATAATGTTGAGTTGGGTAATTTTAGGTGTTGGGGTTTCAAAATGTGTAAAAGAGGGGTTTTGTGTTTTGAGCCTATACATGTGTATTTGAGCCTAGAAATGTGAATATTGGTGTTGTTGATAATATTTGGACCTTTGGGTCAATATTGAGTTTAAAGGGAAAAATGTCATATTTGGGTATATTTGGGTCATTAGTGTAATTAATGACATTTGTTATGAAATTGAGTTGGGGATAATGAAATTTTCTCATTATGAGATAGAATGGTGGAGTTAGATTTATAAATCGCTCACTTTTGAAAATATCAATTATATATCTGTTGAGGCATTTATTATCTGTTTAGAAATAACCGCTTTGGGCTATCGGTGAAGGATAGTCTTGATTGTTGTAGACTGTAACACCCTCAAAATAATACATAAAACCCATCGTTTTAGACATGCATTGATAAAAAGAAACCAACCATTTTTCCATTAATCAGAGTAGTTCTTACAAAAGTATTACATGTTAACAACAAAAGCAAATGCCCTACGGGCTTACAGCTTTCCAAGTTAACACTTGGTTACAAAAAGAAGAGTACTAACTCAATACATTTTAAGCCCTTGGCTTGAATTTACATGTAATACATCAAAAGAAAGCAAACAACAAAAGCAGTCTGTCTGCCTCTAGCCTCCCAAGCTATGTCCTTGGAGATGGCATGCTACCTGTACCTGAAAATGATGTCCCATAAAGGGTGAGCCACAGCCCAACAGAAATACACTAAACCAGCTATGAACAGCGACTGAAAGATTAGCAGTTGATAGATGGTCAACACCGATACACTCACTTATATCACGTTCTGGTTTCATGACATTTAAGTCCATGTTACATTTCATTTCTCATTTCTTTTTCAACCTTGAGTTTAAAAAAAACAAGGCACAGGACTAGCCAAATAACTTGATGAGAATAAGACTCATCTTAAAAATACTTTCGAAATTCATAGTGGATACACATTTTGATGCTGTATCAATAACACATAAGCCACTCTCATACTATACGAATGATACACATTGTGGTGTCGTATCAACATAACATAGAAACACTTCTATACTTCACAATTGATAACGATATACATTTTAGTGCTATATCAAATCAATCTAAACACTTCCATAATCAACACTTGATACACATTGTAGTGCTGTATCAACGTCACACACAACCCGGCTTAGAGGTCTATCCCCTATCTTCCCCTAAACCGTGAAGTACATCCTCTATCTCCTCTCACACACACAATGTATATAAATATAGATCATATACATAACCAATCAATACATAAAGTCGATGTATCATCCCAACCGCTATATTCGATAGCATATTCAATCGATTAGTTTTAGTTTGCCTAATCATCATGCATTGTCTACAACAATCAAGGCTATCCTCCACCGATAGCCCAAAGCAATTATTTCTAAACAGGGAATAGATGCACCAAATGGATATATTATCAACATTCAACCTGGGTGAGCGATGAAATGAATCCAACTACACCCGTTAATTCCATAATCTTTTCAATTTGAATACTCTCAATTCAATTCTTCATTTCTCAAAATTAATTATACAAATTAATTTATCCAACTAATTAGGGTATTTTCCCATAATTAACATAACAACCCCAAGGTTCCACTTTTATCCATAGTTCATCATCCATATCATTTCTTTATGCCAAAACATGCATATAGGTTTAATTATAAATAAAACCCCATCTTTTGTAAAATTACACAAATACCCAAACTTTCTCAAAATTACCCAACAACCCACAACATATCAAAATGCTAAAATTCAAAGACAAAGCTCCTAAAGAGGAGTAGGGTATCCCTACCTCGAAGTTAGAGCTCTAACGGAGAAGGAGAAGAAAGTGAAAATGCTCCAAACACCATGATTCTCGGATCAAAACGAAGCCCTTGACGATCAACACACTTTTTACAAAGGCCAAAGGGGAGAAAAGCACTCTAACTAGATCAAACCCTAGAGAGAAAGGAATTTCTAGAAAGAGAGAGGCTCTCACAAACGTTTTTGGGAAAGTAAGAGAGAGAGAGGAAGTGTAGAAAATGATTCAAAAATGCCCAGCTGCCTCTGTTATACGACATTCTCGCTCGAGCGGAAAACACAACGCTCGAGCGTCAAGAACAAAAAACTAGGTACGCTCGAGCGTAAGAAGTCCCACTCGAGCTCCAAGACACAAGAATAAAGTACGTCCACTCGAGCGCGAAAACCAGTCCGCTCGAGCATAGACTTTCATCTCCCGGAACTTTCACCAATGAGGTACTACCCGCTAGAGTGCCAACAAGCCCGCTCGAGCTCAACCCGCTCGAGTGCAAGAAACCCGCTCGAGCGTAGAAAACACACTTGCAGAAGTTTTGCAGGAGATCGAAATGCTGGAAGGGTGTAAACCCCATTCGAGCGTAAAATGACCCGCTCAAGCGGACCACTCAAAATCTGGGCAACAGCAATGGGAGTCAAAGCTCTACCAACCTGTAACAACCAAGCCCAACACATCCTAAAACTCAAACAAACGGAATTAAAGGACGACAACAAGATAGACATAACTACCAACTCCACGGAACCGAGTCCGGAATGCAACAGAACAGTAAAGGGAATACCGAAATCGCTATATAGACATTGCATGATGACTAGGTGAATTAAAACTAATCAAGTTGTGTATTTGAATACATGGCTGCCGAATCCCGCGGATGAAATTTTCGTAAAATGGCCATTTGAATATAATTATACATGGGTGCCGAATCCCGCGGACGCAATTTTCGTAAAATGGCAATCCGAATATATCTATACATAGGTGCTGAGTCCCGCGGATGAAATGTCCGTAAAATGCCATAAGAGAATGAAAATACATGGGTGCCGAATCCCGCGGACGCAATTTCCGTAAAATGGCAATTTGAAGTATTGTTGGCATGAGCTGTAGTCTCACTTCAGTTATTTGGCCAGGTTCTGAGCCATATTTATAAGTTGAGTTTTGTTAAGTTAAACATTTATCAAGTGCTAATGTTTTAGTTATTGCTCATATTATGTTTAGCATAGCTCTACTGGGCGTTGGCTCACCCTATATGGGACATCATTTTCAGGTACAGGTGTTATGCCACCTCCAAGGACGTAGCTTGGAAGGCTTGAGGCTGTAGACTCTTTTTACTGTTTTTGGTTGTATTACATGTATATCAAGCCAAGGGCTTATTTGTGTACAGTTAGTACTCTCTTTTTGTAACCAAGTGTTGACTTGGAAAGTTGTAAGCCTATAGGGCGTTTACTTATATTGTCAACATGTAATACCTTTTGTAAGAATACTCTGATGGTTATAATATGAGAACTCTTTTACTTGTCGTGAATGTATGCTATGATGGGTTTTTTTTTTTTTTTGAGGGCATTACAACTTGGTATTAGAGCGTATCGGGTTCGAATACTTTGGGTACGCGGGAAGTGGTTAGTACCACAATGGGTTCATCTCGCTTGATAGAGACTTAGCTGTAGTGTTATATGCTTATGTGATAACATGTTTATGTGACTATTTGGGTATGGGATTTAGTTTCTAGGATGTTTATTGGATCCTTGGGTTTCTATGAGTCTTGTTGGAAAAGCACTTGATCAATGCTGTTTCTAACCAGAACTCTAGTAACGCCTCAGGACTATCATTGTCCGGAAATGAAATTCGTAGGTGCTGATGTGATTATGTGCTTATGTGGAGTGAATTACAGTTGTCCATTGCATTAGGACACGAGTGTTATAGCTTCGGCACATTTGTGAATGTGCTAATGTTCTTCATTACATTTATTAGGATGTCAGGACGTGGACGTGGTGGTAGGCGAGGCAGGCCTAGAAGGCAGGAAATGCCTATACTAGATGATATTCCGGCGCAGCAGGAGGGGGTTGGTCAGGCCAATGTGGCCGAGCCAGCAGGCCAGCAGGCTATAGGCGCTTTAGCCCGTGGGATAGCAGATGCTTTAAGGGAATCCATGGGCATGCTCAGAGCTTAGAATCTAGTTCAGGCCCAGGTTCAGGCCCCGGTTGTTGATGCAGGGCCTTCCTTTCAAAAGAGGGAGTTCTTCCAATTTAATTCGGATAAGTTTGTTGGGGATCCAAATGAGCCACTTAAAGCTAATGAGTGGTTAGAGCAGATGACCAAGACATTTGAGATGGTTGGCATCGAGGATGGGGTATTAAAGGTGACCTTGGCATCTTTCTAGCTTAAGGGGGATGCGGGTCAATAGTGGAAGCTCACGAGGGGCCGTATTGGTGGCACTTGAGAGGCTTTTGTGGATGCTTTCCAGGAGAAGTACTTAGCCCCAGCTATCAGGGAAAAGCTGAGGGACAAGTTTTGTCAGCTCCAGCAGCTAGGTTTGTCAGTGGCCGAGTTTGAGGCCGCCTTTACCAGTTTGTCCAAGTTCGCACCTGAGCTTGTGGCGTCGGAGGAATGTCGTTGTATTGAGTTCAAAAGGAAGTTGAGGCATGGCCTCAAGATGAGGGTTGGGGGATCCATGATCCGGGAGTATGGGCGTCTTGTGGATGCCGCGACCCATATAGAGTCTATGATGGAGGAGGAGGAGAGGATGAGGGGCTCCAAGAGGAGTCAGGAAGGCCAGGGGGATGGTAGGAGGAAGAGGGGTTCTAACCCTCAGCAGTCCCAGAGTGCTTTAGTGAGATCTACCTTTCCAGTGCCGAGTTCAGGTTCTGGGAGAGGCAGCCAAGGGGACTTTACCTGTTTCTAATGTGGTCAACTGGGCCATAAGTCTCCAGTTTGCCCGCAGAGAGGAGAAGGTCAGGGAGCAGCTTCATCTTCAGCTCGACCTGAGAGTCAGGGCAAAGGCCGGTCGTCCTCTTGTTATCAGTGTGGTCAGGCAAGACACCTGAAGAGGTTCTACCCACAGTTGGGTGGTACACCCGATGCATCTGGTTTGAGACAGACGTAGAGTTCGCAGCCAGCACAGTCTGTTCAGGCCTCGAGGGCCAATCAGAGGGCTTCATCGTCTCAGTCTGTGCATCAGTCCTTTGCTTCGAGAGGTGAGCAGGTAGATTAGGGGCCTACAGGGCGCGTGTATGCTGTTACCGCGCAGAATCTTGTACCGATTCCATTTGTTGTGAGAGGTACCTTTTTGTTTTGCAACTCGGTTGCCAATGTGTTGATTGATACGGGTGCATCTCATTCCTTTATATCTGCTGCATTCGCCTCTGTTCTGGGATTGGAGTTGGCACAGTTAGCATCTCCTATTTGTGTTATATCGCCTGTTGGGGGCGAATTGATTTTGAAACACGGATGTAGAGGTTGTGACATAGAGGTCACCGACCGCCGACTTCCATTTCCTTTTATAGTTATGCCCATGTCGGGTTTTGATGTTATTTTGGGTATGGACTGGTTATCGTCATACCGGGCAATTATTGATTGTTACTGCCAGAGGGTCACAGTTTGTACCGTGAGCGGAGAGTGTTTCCATTTCTTGGGGGATCGGGTTAGTAATGTGTTGCCACCGGTGTATGATCCACGAGGGCGGAGTGAGCTTAGTGGTCTTCTCGCTAGCCTTATGAGTAGTGAGTGTGATGAGACCGGGATTGAGTTACCGAGAGTGGTTTGCGAGTATTTGGATGTTTTTCCCGAGGATCTTGTTAGTTTGCCACCACATCGAGAGATAGAGTTCTCTATTGATTTAGTGCCGGGCACAGTGCCAATTTCTATGGCACCGTATCGTTTTGCCCCAGCCGAGTTGAGTGAGTTGAAGGTTCAACTCTAGGAGTTGCTGGTTCAACTCTAGGAGTTGCTAGATAAGGGTTTTGTTCGCCCTAGTGTTTCACCGTGGGGAGCACCAGCCCTCTTTGCTAAAAAGAAAGATGGTGCCTTGAGACTTTGTATCGATTATCGGAAGTTGAATCGGGCTACGGTTAAGAATAAGTACCCTATGCCCCGTATAGAGGACTTGTTTGACCAGTTAAAAGGGTCCCGTTGTTTCTCCAAGATAGACTTAAGATCGGGTTACCATCAGTTGAGGGTCAATGAGGAGGATATTCCAAAAACGGCATTCCGTACGCGGTATGGCCACTATGAGTTTCTGGTGATGCCTTTCGGGCTCACCAATGCACCGGCAGTGTTTATGGATTTGATGAACCGGATATTCTGAGAATTCTTAGATCGTTTTGTAGTCATTTTCATGGACAACATTCTGATTTATTCGCCTTCGGAGGAGGAGCACGAGGAACGCTTGAGAGTGGTGCTCGAGTTACTTAGAGCCCATAGGCTGTATGCCAAACTTGGGAAGTGTGAGTTCTGGCTAGGAGAGGTCAAGTTCTTAGGCCATGTGGTTTCCGGGAAAGGGGTGTCTGTTGATACATCCAAGATTGGGCACAGCCTAAGAGCGTTTTTGAGATCTGCTGTTTTCTGGGATTAGTTGGGTATTATCGCTGGTTTGTGAAAGATTTCTCTAGACTAGCTTCGTCGTTGACTAGATTGACGTGGAAAGGAGTCAAATTTGTATGGAGTGAGACTTGTGAAAAGTCATTCCAAGAATTAAAAGTTAGATTGACCACCGCTCCGGTGTTGATTATTCCGGAGAGAGGTTTGGGTTATGCGGTTTATTGTGATGCCTCACGAGAGGGATTGGGTTATGTCTTGATCCAAGAAGGGAAAGTGGTAGCCTATGGCTCACGCCAGTTGAAGATTCACGAGAGTAATTACCCTACTCATGACCTAATGTTAGCAGCAGTGATCTTTGCTCTGAAGGTTTGGAGGCACTACCTGCATGGTGAGAAATTCGAGGTGTTCTCGGATCATAAGAGCTTGAAGTACCTGTTTACACAGAGGGACTTGAATTTGAGGCAGAGGACGTGGATGGAGTTCATTGAGGACTATGACTTTGAGTTGCACTATCACCCAGGAAAAGCCAATGTTGTGGCCGATACCCTTAGTAGGAAATCCATTAGTGATGTTGCTTGTATAGCCATCCGGGAGTGGGAGATGTTAGGTGCACTTGGCGAGTTCGATTTGTTTCTAGGCGAATCCATTGAGGCTGCGGCCTTGTTTTCTGTTATTGCACTGCCTACACTTGTGACTCGAGTGTTAGAGGCACAGAGAGGTGACCTTGAGGTAGAATCCCTCCGAGAAAAGGTCTCTAGTGGGAAGGCTGAGAAGGGTTTCACTGTGTATCCTGACTTGAGTGTGAGATACCGAGACCGTCTGTTTGTGCCGGAGTCTTGCCGAGAAGAAGTACTCCGAGAGTTTCACCATTCACGCCTTGCGGTACATCCGGGAGGCACCAAGATGTATCGTGATCTAGGTCGTCAGTTTTGGTGGCGGGGTATGAAGAAGGATGTGGCAGTTTTCGTGTCTAAATGCCTTACTTGTCAGCAAGTGAAGGCCGAGCATCAGAGGCCAGCGGGTTTGTTGCAACCCTTGCCTATTGCCGAGTGGAAGTGAGAGCATGTTACTATGGACTTCATTGTAGGTCTTCCGAGGACTCAGTGGGGTAGTGATACTATTTGGGTGGTTGTAGACCGGTTGACTAAGTCAGCGCACTTTATTCCTATGCGCGTGAGAGATTCGGTAGATCATCTTGCCGACTTATATATTCGGGACATAGTGAGGTTGCACGGGGTCCCAGTGTCGATCATCTCTGATAGAGATCCTCGTTTTACTGCTAGGTTGTGACAGAGTTTGCAGAGTGCCTTGGGCACTAAACTGACCTTTAGCACAGCTTACCATTCTCAGACTGACGGACAGTCCGAGCGTACTATTCAGATCCTTGAGGATATGCTTCGAGGTTGTGTCCTTGACTTTAGTGGGACATGGGAGAGGCACTTGCCCTTGGTGGAGTTTGCCTACAACAACAGCTTTCAATCTAGTATCGGTATGGCGCCGTTTAAGGCCTTGTATGGCCGACCGTGTAGGTCTCCGGTTTGTTGGGCCAAGGTGGGTGATGCACCTTTGTTGGGCCCAGAGTTGGTGAGGGAAACGACGGAGAAAGTTGAACTTATCCGTAAGAGGCTTGTTACAGCCCAGAGTCACCAAAAGAGTTATGCCGACCGTAGGAGGAAGCCTTTGGCATTTGAGATGGCTGATCATGTTTTCTTGAAAATATTACCTAGGCGGGGTTTGATGAGGTTTGGGAAGAGTGGGAAGTTGTCGCCTCGATTTATCGGTCCCTTTGAGATCCTTGAGAAGATTGGAGAGGTTGCTTACCGTTTAGCTTTGCCGCCGTAGTTGTCCGAAGTGCATGACGTATTTCATGTTAGTATGCTTCGGAAGTACAAGCCGGATCCATCGCACGTGTTGGATTGGACCGACTTAGAGGTAGATGAGGATGCCTCGTATGAGGAGAGACCGGTACGGGTCTTGGATAGGCGGGATCAAGTCTTGCGAGGCAAGACCATTCCCTTGGTAAAGGTTTTGTGGAAACATCACAGAGTGGAGGAAGCCACTTGGGAACGTGAGGCAGATGTCCGTGAAAAATATCCAGACTTGTTTGTAAATGTTTAACCATGTATTGGGATTTTGTAATATTGATGAACTTTAAGAGCATTAAATATGTCTTAAGTTGTAAAACATTGTGAATGTTTTGGTTTATGGAAATATTATGGAACTTGCCTTGTAATGGAAGTTTATTTTAACATTACATATGTTAACTCTGTTTTAGAAATGCAAATATAATTTTGGCATTGAATTTGTTCTGTGAGGCATGTTGATAATGCATGTTGGAGATTATGTTGGAAGTTTACCTTTTGAATAGAGATGGAATGACCGGTAATGGGTCAAGTTGTTGAATTTTATATTGTAATAATGTTGGTGATTGAGAAAACATGTTTTTGAAAAACGTGTACTTAATTTCGGGGACGAAATTCTTTAAGAGGCGGAGGTTATAGCAATCCCGATTTCTCTTCCTTTGATTGTTGTATTCCGGACTTAGGTTCCGTGGAGTTGGTGGTTGTATATCTTCTGTCGTCCTTTAATTTAGTGTGTTTGAGTTTTAGGATGTATTGGACGTGTTTTGAGCAGGTTGGTTAAGCTTTAGTCCCATTCCTTGTTGCCCATATTTTTGGTGGTACGCTCGAGCAGGTCCCTTTGCGCTTGAGTGGAGTTTGATTTTTGGTTGTCCGCTCGAGCGGTTCTTCCTACGCTCGAGCAGGGTTTACACACTGTCAGCACTTCGTGCCTCTGCAAAACTTCTGCAGGTGTGTTTTACACGCTCGAGCGGATTTCTTTACGCTCGAGCGGGTAGCGCTCGAGCGGGTAGTTCATTGTCTGTAAAAGTTCTGGAAAGGGGGAATCTACGCTCGAGCGGCTTTCCCTTTGCGCTCAAGCGGGTGTGTTTTGCAGTTGTGTCTTGGCGCTCGAGCGGGTCCAGTTTTTGTGTCTGACGCTCGAGCGTCCTATTCTCCGCTTGAGCGAGTCATACGTATATCAGTAGACAGCAGCGGGATTACACTTCACTTTTTCATCTCTTTCTTTTTCAAAAACCCTAGATCTGAGCTCTCTCTCTCTCTAAACAACTTCTCTCTAGGGATTGATCTACTTGTAGTGAGTTTCTAACCTAGGCTCTTTGTAAGAAAGATAGAGGGTGTTGAGGGCTTCCTTTTAATCTGAAAAATCTTGGATTTAGAGCACTTTGAATTTTAGTCATCTCCTCCATTTGAGCTCTTCATCTCGAGGTAGGGATAACTAATCATTCCTATGGTCTTTGACATAAACTATTGGTCCTTTTGATATAATGTTGAGTTGGGTAATCTTGGGTGTTAGGGTTTCAAAATGTGTCAAAGAGGGGTTTTGTATTTTGAGCCTATACATGTGTATTTGAGCTTAGAAATGAGAATATTGGTGTTGTTGATAATATTTGGACCTTTGGGTCAATATTGAGCTTAAAGGGAAAAATGTCATATTTGTGTATATTTGGGTCATTAGTGTAATTAATGACATTTGTTATGAAATTGAGTTGGGGATAATGAAATTTTCTCATTATGAGATAGAATGGTGGAGTTGAATTTATAAATCGCTCACTTTTGAAAATGTCAATTATATATCTGTTGAGGCATTTATTATCTGTTTAGAAATAACTGCTTTGGGCTATCGGTGGAGGATAGTCTTGATTGTTGTAGACATTGCATGATGACTAGGTGAATTGAAACTAATCAAGTTGTGTATTTGAATACATGGGTGCCGAATCCCGCGGATGAAATTTTCGTAAAATGGCCATTTGAATATAATTATACATGGGTGCCGAATCCCGCGGATGTAATTTCCGTAAAATGGCAATCCGAATATATCTATACATGGGTTCCAAGTCCCGCGGATGAAATGTCCGTAAAATGGCCATAAGAGAATGAAAATACATGGGTGCCTGTAGACACCCCATTTTTGACAGTCCTCAAGACTTGGACGTCACCAGTGGAACACTCGGTGATCATCCATGTTCGTGTTCGTTTTGGGTTCCCGGAGGCCTTGGTTGCGCGCCTTGCCTCGGGATCTCTCAACTTGTTCGTCTTGCGTTTGGTTTTGCACCAAATACTTGTGCTTTTGCTTTGAGGGGCAAGGAATGGCGTGTTGGCCATCCCCACACCCCATCGGCCTTCCCTTTGCATCACCGGCCATTAATTGCTGCCACTGGCCATGGTTTCTTAATACCAATGGCCGGTCGGCACTCTATATGGACGGCCGGCACATTATTTGGCCGGTGTGACCCTTTTGCACCCTTCAGACTTGGTGCATGCCAGCTGTGCCAGCTGGAATGCACCAACACTCCTCCCCGTGCATGAAGTGGCTGTTTTGAGCCTTTGTACCCCTTTTTCCTTCTAGAAGGTTGAACCCTTTGGCCAAGCTTCTTGAGGAAGCTTGGCCAACTGTCCTAGCTTCCTCAAGAAGCCTTGACTCCTTTGCCCCCTTTGCCCCTTTCACTTAGCATCTTTGAGAAGCTTAAACCATTTCCCTTTGCCTATATAAGGACCCCTCTTCTCCCATTGTCAAGGGTTGGTGGTTTTGAAAGAAAAACCAGAGCTTATATATATATATATATATATATCTGATATATACACCCTCTCTCTCTATATTTTACTCTCTCTCCTCCCTTGTGTGTGTTTTGTGGCCTAAAAGTGCATTTTTACCTTAGTTTTGCACTAAGACACACACTACCACACCTTGCTTCGAGTTTGAGAGACATTGAGGGTTGATTCCTAAGGTTTTGGACTGATTTTGGTTAGAAAAGAATGGCTGGACCAACTGTTCTTGAAGTGTTCTTCAAGGGTAAGTTTCTTGCTTTATTTTCCCCAATCTTGCATTGGCTTTTGACCTATCTTGCATATTGATTTGAGCTTTGTGTATAACTAAACAAAGTCTTATATTTTCATGCTTAAGAACTTTCATTAAGGGTGTTTTGGCATTGGGGGTCGAAATCCCCCTCTTAGGTCTCTTTTGGCCCCTTTTGGTGTCTTTTTCTTTAAGCCTTATTTGCTTTGTTGTATTAGCCTTCTCACCACTGAAATCCAGTGGATTTTCAGTGGTGAAGAAGATGGTTTGAAGTCTTGTATAGGGGAGGGACACCCCTCTCCCTTTGTGTCTCATTTGTGCATGTTTTGGGCTCATAAGGGTAGCATATATGCTTGGTTGTTTTTGGCTCCATATCAGATGTTTTTGGTGCTATTTAGGTCACATGTTACCTCTATTTTTGGTCGGATTGGTGGCTCTTTGCATGCTTAACATACTTGCTTTGTATTCCCTTGTTTGTGCCTAGAAATGCATCGTGACTTTTGACTACCATGCTCTCATATTTTGGCTTCACTTTGTGAAGTTCTTGACCATATTTTGTCATGCATGAGGTCTGTTGGCCACTGATTTGGTCTTGTTTAGCATGCTTGATATAGTTGCTTTGCATTTTGGATCATGAGCCTTGAGTGTGTGGATCATTAACATGCCTAGCTTGGCCTATTATCATCATTTGGCATTAGTTGAGATCATATTCCAGTCCATATAATGTGGTCTTACATTGTCCTTTGTGTCTCTTTCAATGCCTTGAAGTGGTGTGTTTTCATGCCTTGACATGTGCATTGTGTATGCCTATGTGTTTGGGTCATTTTAGGGCTGCCATACCAGCGGGTTTTGGAGCTATTTTGCATGCTAAAATTCTGTTTTTGGGTTGTATAGTTCATGCCATGCTTGTTTGGGTTAGTGGTAGTGGAGTCCCCTGTTGTTATGCCTTAGCCTTGGGCCCCTTTTGACTTGCATGCTTGTAGTGCATTTTGTCCATCACTTGAGACACTTTTGGCCACTGTTTTGGGGGGTGTTTGAGGCCTCCCATTTCAGTCTAAGTCCCTTCTCGGACATGGTTGTATGCGCGACTTGTTGCCTCTAATCGCATGCTTGCATTGTACCATATTAGCATTGCATGATGAGTTGCATTGTAGCATTGCATGTTAGGAACATTGCATGCTTGCCATGATATGTTGCATTACATTTGGCATGCTTTGCATTTTAGTGATACATTGCATTTTCGAGCCATGTTTGCATAACATGCATTGCATTGCTTGGTTTAGGGTGTCAAACCAAGTGTGAGGAGGGAGAAGTGTTCATACTACAAGTGATGTAACGCGTCTCAACTCTCGGTCATCGAGGCCCTTGACTTTGGCATGATAGGGTTTTGGTATTCATTTATATGTTGCATGCATTTTCATTGGATTGCAACCTTGGCTCCTTAGGCCATCAAGCATCAAAATGCATGATTGATGGCCCGAGGGTCGAGGGTCATGCTCCCTTGAGTCCCTTGCATGATAGGGAGTGTGCCCGCGCATACATTTGCTTGAAATTCCATGTCATACACTGTCTGTCCTTGTTGCTATCAAAAACCAGTTTCTGCAGGGAGTTTTTGCCGACCGGCACTGTAGAGTGCCGACCGGCCATGGATTGGTGGCCGATAATATGAAACCCCAGCTGATGGATAAGTTCCATGGCCGGTGTGTATTCCCTTCAGCCGATGGTGTCCTACAGGGTTCAGGGAACCTGTCTCAGGATTTTGGCAGTTTTCAGAGAAGCAGGGCAGTGTAAACAGAGGCAGCAGTGGTATGGTACGGGCTTTCGGGGCAAGATAAATCCGAGCATGCATCACTTACGCATCCCGAGGCAGGGGCTGCGGCCATCTTCTCTTTGCATTTAATTTGTTAATTAGATTAGAAATTTTGCAATAATTAATTTAGTATTATTTATTCGGACTGTAATATTTATTTGGACCCTCCGAGTGAGGGCAATTGTGTAATAAGTGTGAGTGCGTGTGTGCATGTGTGCATGTCTTCCAACCCCCACTTCTTTCTCCCTTTTATTTACTCGCTTCTGATGGTAGACTAGGACATATTTAAATTAGCATACCTTATGCTATGCATGTGTGCATCCACACATTTGTCTTACATGCATCGGGCTCGGCGCATCACTCTAACTGCATTTGTATTTTAATTTCAAATTGAATACGTGTTAGTTGTAGCATTTCACATGTCATTGTAGATTAGCCGAGCCTATCTTAGTTGTATTTTGCATGTGTTGCATTAGCCATCTTAACATGAACTAGGATCATGCATATGATTACTAACTAGTTTCTGTTTTGGCTTGGAGTACTCTGCAAGTTCTTTTGCTTTAGCATCCTTGCATGCGTGTGAGTGTTGCCATGATAGCATGATTACCATGAGGCTAGCTGCTTATGTGATATAACTGCTTGAATGCCTATGGATGAAGGTTAGATTGTCTGAGTTGGAATAGCTCATTGAAATCCATGTTTCAGCCTACTTGCGAGTAGCAAATTCCAAAACATCTTTCAAAACAAACGGATATGCAATGCTTATTTCCAAATTAGGCGATCTAGTCTATACTTTTGTGCTGTGCGCATAACATAGAAATTCTAGGCTAATAATCGAGATAAGAACACATAACGTTTTCAAAAACGGATATCACGGTTAGTAGAGGCCGATCTTCGGATCAGGCGAGAGGGGGTGCTCATAACTGACCATCCCCAATCGTACCCTAGCTCCCGAGCCGAGGCAACTTTGGTGATGACGGACACGTGGCCTTTGGCACCGAGTCAGGGTTTCCTAAATCCCCCCTTAAAAAATATTTAGGTGGCGACTCTGTATCTGGCAAAGCAGTCCATGTTTGGCACTTTTTTTCTAAAAATCTGTTTTCTCAAAACGATTTGCCGAATTTGGACTCTTTGGTTCAGATTAAGAACCGTGACACAAATCGAGTCCGAACTGTAGCGAGGCCCGCGGGCGCGTCTACAGTTTCTGGCGACTCTGCTGGGGATTTTAGAGAGCTTGACTCGAACTCGTGATATCCTGTTTTGATTTCATTTATGTGTTTCTTTGCATTGCATGTGCATTGGTACACCTAAGACACCGTGTTTGCCATCTGCCATTCCTGAACGGCTTGCTGGAGACTTGACTTTGTCAAAGCATGCCATAAGGCTGACCGGTTGTGGGCTCTGACAGTATGGGAACACAAATCCTGGTTTTACTGGGGCACCCTTTTCGACCATTCGACCTAGTGCATATCAAAATCCATAGTGACCATTCCAAATTAGGACAGGTTGCTTACCCGATGTTAGGTTGTTTGAAACCGCTGTGTGCATAGTGAAACCCTAGCTCCTGACAAAATAGGACAGGGAAACCCTACCCCAACATAGGGGTGTTTTGGCTCTCACTTATCTGCTATGTGCTTTAGAGTGTATCTCTACAGGAACGTACATATCAGTTTGCAAGATTGAGTATTAGACCCGAGGGCACCAGTATCAGTGTTGTTGAGAAATCAGTTATCTGCAGGTATCAAGTTCAGTTTTGGGAACGGTGATTTGAGAACAATGATCAGTATCGAGGAACAGTGTGTTCGGCTTACCAACTGCGTGTTATAAATACCCAACTGTGCGTTGTGTGTGTTTATTTTACGCCGTTATGTTGTCCGATTGTCTGGTTATTTATTGCTTTATTTATCTTTTTGCTAGGTAGTTTAGCACAATTGCTTCCAACCCGGTAGATATTCCCCAAGCACTCTGGACTAGAGGTCGTCGACTCCATCGATCCGAGGATCTAGTAGGCGGACAACCAGTGTACCATTCTTTACCCCTGGTTACTAAACGGAGGGCAGTTAGGCCAAGGGCATCAGTTCAGCAGTCAGTTCAGAGGGCCTTATCTACCCCACCAGAGTACAGTAGGGATCAGGGTTCTGTTTCACCCATAGAGAGGGAACATATACTGATAATTCAGTCAGAACAGAACAGCATGGCTAGTTTAGAGGAGATGGTGCGAAAATCCAAGAAAGCATGAAAGTGATGCAGCAGGATGCTGTCCGACAGGCAGAGTTCGCCAAACAGCAGGCCACGGTTACGAATAAACAAGCAGAGTTAATCATGAGGTTACAACAGCAAACCAGAGCATCTGCTTCACAGCAAGTCCCTCCCCCACTAAGGGTTCCGATACCCGAAGAAACACCGAATGTCCGGAATGTCCAAGAGGATACAGACCTTCCAGCGGGGCCAGCTCCGCCCCCGATTCCACCACAACTATCCAAGGCGCCCACGCCTGTCAATATACCGGACTCTCCTTTTGAGTTTGAAGTGGACCCCACAGCCTTAAAATTAAGCAAGTTGGAAAGGATGTTTAAGAAGTCCCAGGGAGTCAAGACCATCCCTGACATCGAAGATGGATACACTGACACAGCTGTGACGCTGCCTGACAGATTCAAAATGCCGCACATTGATCGATTTGATGGGTCCGGGGACCCCATGGTACACCTGAGGTTGTTTTCAGATATCCTAAGGCCAATGGGCCTCATTAGACTGCAGAAGCTGTCTCTATTTGGCCGGACCCTGTCAGGTGTAGCGGCCATATGGTATGCTAAATTGGAGGATGACGTCAAGAGAAGCTGGGACGAAATGGTTGAGGCCTTCATCTTGCAGTACTCATACAATACACAAATCGAGATTACGACCCGGGATCTCAAGACAACGAGGCAAGAGCCCAAAGAGAGTTTCTTAGAATTCGTGACCAGATGGCGGGCTAAGGCTTCGATGATGACCTTAAGGCCTACAGACAAAGACCAGATTCGGATGATTGTACGCAATCTTCAGCCGGAGTTGATGCAAAAGATGATTGTACTCCCCTTCCCTACCTTTTCTGATCTACATGAAATGGGGGTGCAGATTGAGGATGCCTTAAAGCAAGGCTTAATTGATAATGACCGGGAGCAACCCCGAAAAAATTTCAACCGCAACACTAATGCAGGTCCGAGCAGTACTACAACTACAAGAGCCTCCGAAGTGAGCATGTTCACCACCAACCCCCTTCCAAGAACCATGGCAGCTGCGCCATTCTCCGGCGCGTCCGGAAGCCATACCCAAACAGCCAAGTACCCACCTAAAAACACGAGAACCTTCGCTCCACTATATATGCCCCTATCCAAAGCTCTGGGGGTTTTAATCAGAAAAGGGCATCTGAAGCCCTTAGAACCGCGGCCCCTACCAGAAAGACTTCCCCCTACCCATAACCCAGCCAAATATTGCGCATTTCACCAACAGCACGGTCACGACACCGATCTGTGCTTCCGATTATGTCATGAGATTCAAAATCTCATTGATAATGGGGTGATTCTGCCTCCCGAGAAACCCAATGTTACAACAAACCCTCTCCCCACACATAACCAAGCTCCACCGCCTAAAAGGATCAACTTCATCCAAACTGGGGTCGCGCCTTACGATCCTAGCATCTATATCACTCCTTCCCACTTGCCTAAACCAGAGGTACTCCTTCCCGACTGCACCGACTTGTGCATGATGGACACCTCCATGACCCGACCTAAGCCAATGGTGGTGACTATCGAGAACAAGGGAGAGGAGATCCCAAAGGAGAAGAAGGTTGTTGAGTCAAAATCTGCAGAATCTGGGAGTCGTGTTGAGAAGACATATAGTCCGGGTGACTACATTTCATCAATAGACCAGGATGGGCCAGATGTGGAATTACCAACAGGAGGAGAACTGTGTGTGATCCAAGGAGATAGTCTGGGACAGGGAACAGATGATTTAAAGGCTGTGGAAGAAGACCTTGCCAATCTCCAGTTTTACAGTGACCAAGATCCAGGGGGCGCAGCAGTCAACTGGTTTGACTATGAGGAATCAGCAGAGGCCACTGGGTGGTTAGATGATCAACCAGATGTAGTGGAAGAGTTCCAACCAGGACAGAGTCCGACAGGGGCACGAATGTCGGCGATAGTCGAAAGAGTCAGAGAACAGAATGCATCGCCGGAGAGCGCCGGTGTTAAGAATTCCGCTAGAGATTGGAGCATTCTGAATGCAGGAATTATTGAGCAGCCAGCTGTGTTGATACGGTCGGAACAAGAAAGATTTGAAGATCCCGCGAGAATCAGAAAGGTAAAGGCCCATGTAGGGGCTGAAATCGCTGTGTGCGCAGGAACAGAGAATGCTGCGAGCATAGGGGTGGAAAATACCGCGAGTGCGAGAACAATCATGCCAGAACCAGACAGGTGTCTGTCGGCTGCTGATGGAATGTGGTGGGAAGATGATGATTTATGTCTTGCCCATACGGACGAAGATTGGAGGAACAACCAACCCGATGACACCTGGTACCTTGGAGAAGTCGACCACATGACAAGAAGCAGACGGTATTTCAAGCCCCCGCACCTAGACCAACCAGAGACATCTGGGAAAGATAAGGAAGCTGAGAGACAGAAAGAGAAACAAGTCGAAGAAGAGGCTGTACTAAAGTAGTTAAAAAAGATACAGGCAGACATCTCCATCTGGGGACTGCTTATGGCATCAAGAGTGCACAGACAGGCTGTCCTATCAGCCATGGACAAGGCAAAGCTTTCGATAGAAACTACGCCAGAACAGCTAGTAGGCTTAGTTTTTCCGGGAGGTGCAACCCCGATGTTGACCTTTTTTGACAAAGAACTGCCACCTGAGGGTGCGAACCACAACAAGCCACTCTACATCTCCGTGGAGTGCAGAAACAAGTGGATACCCGTGGTACTTGTCGACACAGGCTCCGCCATCAATGTATGTCCAGTAAGGACTGCCTATGCAATTGGCTTGAAGACCGCGGACTTCGTACCAACAGCCCAGGTGATTCGGGCATACGACAATACAAGCCGAGAAGTCATGGGAACAGTGAAGATCCAGGCCAAGGTTGCGCCAGGGCAGCATGAAATTGACTTTCACATCCTAGAGGTTCCCGGCACTTTCAATCTACTCTTGGGGCGGCCGTGGCTGCATCAAGTCAAGGCAGTCTCCTCTACCCTACATCAAGTGGTGAAATACCCCTATGGGAAGGGAGTAGCCATTGTTTTCAGAAATTCATTGATTCATCCGCCGCCGGAGGGATCTACGCCTGTTCTACAAATTAAGCACGGTATGGAGGATGTGTTCATATCGAGTTTTACCTTGGCTGAGGCTCAGGTTGTACAGAACATCATGGCAGCTAATGAAGGGATATATGTCAGTGCTCAAGCAGTCTATCTCATGAACAAGCTCTAACACATCCCCGGGATGGAATTGGGAAGGAGCGGCCGAAAAGGCGTCACAGCATTGGCCGAAGTGCCACACAACCCTCATACCTTTGGATTGGGTTATCTACCCACCAAAGAGGACTGGATAAGGAAGGGAAAGGAAATGGCTGGAAGAGCCAGAGCAAAGCAGGCTGGGAAGCCTTTTGAGTTGATGCATAGGCCCATTCAGGGTACCCTAAACGGACGTTTCGTTCGGGAGGGGGAGGATTTTCCGTTTTGTGGCTTCCCAGAGCCGTGGCTGAGCGCGGAAAAGAAACGGGTGCCAGGTTTTGAGATCTTCTTCGACCTGCAAATATCCGGGGATGACGTTGCCGAAGGGCAGACAGACCTATCAGCTGAGGTTGAGCAGTGTAAGGAAGTGCAGTCTGAGGACGCTGAAAATGAAATGGGGGTAGCGCTGGCTTGTCTACTTTCAGATCCTCCGATCGTACAGAAGTGCTTGGGGGATAACTTCTCGGTATGTATGATCGGGAATGAAACGGCTTCGGGCTTACCATCAACTATTTTGGATGCATCCATCGCACCCTCTCTCGTTTGGCAATACGAAGAGGGATTTTTATCAAGCAGCACCGAGTCAGGTAGTGAGCCGGAATCTGATTCCACCAAGTCTTGTGAGTCGGAATCAGGTTCCAGCTCGACTGAGTCTGAGTCCGGTATTCCTGGGGGTGATAACCCGGATGCCACAGTCCTGTCTAGGTCGTCATTTTCTTTCTCTTTTGAGTCTGTTGTAACAGAAGAATCGGACGGCTTAGAAGTATTTAATGAGAATGATGTGGGTGTGGTTTCTGAGTATTTTTTTGTGCCTTTGATTTATTGCTTAAATCAGGATTTTCAAAATTTTGATGAAAACGACGAGGAAGAAACTCCTCCGGTTTTGCAACGATTAATTGATCAAGAGCAGGAAAGATTTGTTAAACCCTTAATGGATGAAATCACTACTGTGAATGTTGGTACTGAGAAGGACCCGCAGCTAGTCCAGATCAGGTCCACGTTGTCTTCGGAGGAACGCGAGCGCTTAGTCGCTTTATTAAAAGATTTCAAAGACGTTTTCGCGTGGTCCTACGAAGACATGCCCGGAATTGATCCTGAGATTGTACAGCATCGGATCCCTCTTGACCCCGAGGCCCGACCTGTTAAACAGAAACTCAGAAGGATTCGTCCGGACTGGGCCATCAAAATTAAGGAAGAGGTTACCAAGCAAATCGATGCAGGCTTCCTGCTGGTATCCGAATACCCGACTTGGTTGGCCAACATTGTTCCGATACCGAAGAAAGATGGCAGGATCCGAGTATGTGTGGATTTCAGGGATTTGAACAGAGCTAGTCCAAAGGACGACTTCCCCTTGCCGCATATTGATGAGTTGGTGGATTTTATAGCGGGGCATGCTTTGCTTTCGTTTATGGATGGCTTCTCAGCTTACAATCAGATAGTAATGGCACCCGAAGACCGGGAGAAAACTGCTTTCACCACCCCGTGGGGGACATACTGTTACAGAGTGATGCCGTTTGGGTTGAAGAATGCTGGAGCTACATATCAACGGGCCGCGACCACGATATTGCATGGCATGATGCACAAAGAGGTGGAGGTGTACGTGAACGATATGATTGTCAAGTCCAAAGAAAGTGAGGGCCACTACACCGCCTTGCAAAAGTTCTTTCAAAGGATCAGAGAATTCCGGTTGCGGCTGAATCCTCAGAAGTGTACGTTCGGTGTTACGGCAGGAAAAATGCTAGGGTTTCTGATTACACAAAGGGGCATCGAATTCGACCCTTCCAAAATCAAGGCCATCCTAGAAATGCCACCACCAAGGACTGAAAAGGAGGTGCGAGGCTTTCTGGGTAAAGTGCAATTCATAAGACGGTTTATCTCAAAATTAACTTTGACTTGTGAACCACTTTTTGGTCTCCTGAAGAAAGGAAGGAAATTCCAATGGGACGGCCGATGCCAAGCTGCTTTTGAACAGATCAAGGAATACTTACAGAACCCGCCTATGTTGTCACCACTAGAGCCGAGGAGACCGTTGATATTGTATCTTTCGGTAACCGAGACCACAATGGGCTGTATGCTCGCGCAAGAATCAGAGGACAAAGTGGAGAGAGCCATCTACTATCTGAGCAAGAAGATGCTAGAGTATGAGACTCGCTACACACTGTTGGAGAAGGCTTACTTAGCTTTGGTATGGGCTACCAGGAAGCTGCGGCACTACCTGTTAGCTCACTCTGTAATGTTGGTTTCACGACTCGATCCCATCAAATATCTTTTTGAGAAACCGGCACTTACGGGTAGGCTAGCTCGTTGGTTGCGGTTGCTTTCCGAATTCGATCTAAAATATGTGACGCGCAAGTCAGTCAAGGGAAGAGCAATGGCAGAGTTCTTAGCCGATCATCCAGTGGAAGGGGGTGATGCAGTTGAATAACTATTTCCAGATGAAGCCATTTTGCACGTCGACGACGAGTATTGGACGATGTACTTTGACGGAGCGTCAAACCAATACGGGTACGGAATAGGAGTGTTGCTAATAGCACCCGATAATTCTCGTATCCCTTTAGCCTTCAAACTCCGGTTCAAAGTCTTGAACAACGAAGCAGAATATGAGGCATGTATTGCCGGTTTAGAAGCAGCCCTAGAACTAGGGGCAAGACGGTTAGACGTCATCGGGGATTCGAACCTTGTCGTGTCTCAGGCAAAAGGAGACTGGAAAGTCAAAGAAGAAAAAATGATAATTTACCACCAGACCTTGGACTTGTTAATTCCTCGGTTTGAGAAGCTAACTTTCACTCATCTAGTAAGAGAGAACAACAGGTTCGTAGATTCGCTAGCAACTCTATCTTCCATGATAGACATCCCGTCTGGAGTCCGGATGCGTCCGGTTATCATTAATCAGAAGTTTGTGCCGGCGTATGAATCAATCGCCACCATAGACGAAGTTCAGGACGAAAACCCCTGGTATTACGACATTTGGAACTTCTTGGAGAAAGAGACGTATCCACCAGGGGCAGATGCCAAGGACAAGAGGGCGATCAGAAGAATGGCCGTTCAGTTCATCATCTGTAGGGGTAAGCTGTATAAGAGAGGTCATCTGGGAATACACAAGCTGTGTGTCGAAACCGAAGAATCGAAGCGCCTGATGGAGGCCATCCATGGAGGAGAGTGCGGTGCACATATGAACGGAGTAATGCTAGCACGGAAGATCCTCAGATAGGGTTACTACTGGTCCACCATGAGGAGGATTGTATTAGTTTTGTTCGGCGATGCCACAAATGTCAGATCCATGCAAACAGCATGAACATCCCGGCGTCGAAGCTGTACAACATGACTTCACCATGGCCATTTTCAGTTTGGGGAATCGATGTGATCGGGGCTGTTACTCCAAAAGGGTCGAATGGGCATGAGTTTGTCTTGGTCGCGATAGATTATTTTACAAAGTGGGTCGATGCCTAATCATACGCGGTGTTGAAGGCGTCGCACGTCGCAAAGTTCATCAGAAACAACATCATCTGTCGTTATAGGGTCCCGAACGAGATAATTTCAGACAACGGTTCCCATTTCAAGAAGGAAGTGATTGGCTTGTTGGAAAAATACAACATGGCTTTTCATAAGTCATCCACATACCGGCCGCAAACCAATGGAGCGGTCGAGGCTGCCAACAAGAATATCAAACAAATACTGCAGAAGATGGTGGAAACCTACTGGGACTGGCCAGATGAGCTGCCGTTTGCTCTGTGGGGCTACCGGACCTCAATTAGAACTTCTACCGGAACGACTCCGTATTCTTTAGTTTATGAGATGGAGGCCGTTCTACCTATCGAGATTGAGGTTCCATCATTACGGGTATTGGCTGAGGGCCAAACAGCCGAAGCAGATTGGCAGCAGAGCAAATTTGAGGAACTCATGCTCTTTGATGAGAGAAGACTTAAAGCATTGTATCATGTTCAAGGTTATTAGCGCAGAATTGCTCGGGCTTTTAATAAGAAGGTTAAGTCCAGGAATCTGAAGGAAGGAGATTTGGTACTCAAGGACAACCGAGCTCCCACCCACGACCCAAAGGGCAAGTTCAGACCTAATTAGACTGGTCCCTACATCATCAAAGCTATCTGGTTAGGTGGAGGTGTGGTTCTGATGGACCTAGATGGCCTGGAATTTTTCCAACCGATCAACATGGACAAGTTAAAGAAATATTACCCCTGAGAGGCTCGCTAGGCCGAAAACCCGAAAGGGCGACCTAGGCAAAAGTTAGAGCACAAAAAATTAGAAAATATAAAAAAAAAAAAAACTGAGCTCGCAAGGTTGAAAACCCGCAAAGGGCGACCTTGGCAAAAGTTAGAGCGTAAAAGGAGAGTGAAAATACCCGAGTGAACCTAAGCCTGAACTACGTAAGGCTTGATTCCCATCTTTGGGATACGTAGGCAACTTCATCCTGAAGTTCAGCCATAAACTTTTCCCCGATCAACTTTGTCCATTCGATCATCTCAGTCATCTTTGTCTATCAGCATCCATTGGAATCTCCAGCGCAGTGCTATTCAGACTAGGGGCAACTTTCCATTGCCATGCAGTGCCGCGGTAGTCTTCAAACTAGAGGCAACTTTCCAGTTGCAGGGATCTGGGGTTGTGCATCTCAGTGACAGATCTTAGGCATGTCCAGTTCTGATCCATATCGAAAATGATTCTGAAAAGTTTTAATAAAAGTTGACTTTGTTCAAATTAATCTTTTTACAACTAAGACCATTTTTGGACCAAAGCGGAAAATTTTCAGTGCCACAACCTTCAATTTCATTGATTTCAAAACAGAGTTCTCCTGCTCTTGCATACAATCGAAGTTGCTTTTTATTACATTCATAAAGAAAACTTGAAAGTACTAATGATAAAGTGCAATTGAAAGTGGGAGCGTGGGCCAGGAGTTCTCTCGTCCTCCACGCGGTGGCCTGCCGAGCAAGCTGTGCGCCTCGGGCTGGGAATGCAGCTGGATACTCTATCCCCTCTGGCGGGCAAGTCTGATCATGGCCAAATTGGCGTCGAATCCGGAATGGGAAGTAGAATACACAGTGAGTGAGACCAATCAATTGAATCCCAGTCTGCTGGGACATGTTGTAACTCATTGCCGGAAGGCTGAGCCAAGGGCACCGCCAAGCAATACAGTCTGCGGACAAGCGGCACATCCAAGCGAACCACCATCCCTCATCAAGGGCATTGACTAGACAGTGCCGGAAGAAGTAGCCGCGAGCTGAATATGCTGGGCGAGAGTCCACAACCTGCAGTTTGTCCATCAACCATACCTGGGAAGGGATGAAAAATGAGAGAATAAAGAATAGAGAGATGTACAATGAGAGAAAAGTGAGAATAGGGTTTTTGTGAGAAAAACCGAGCTTGAGGGCCGAGTGATGTGAGCGATACATATGTGAGATTGGGTGGGAAACATTACCTATAGTAGTAGTGGACTCCCTGCTAATCTGGTCGTCTCACGACAATAAAAGGCGTCTAAGCCCATCAACATCTCAGCCAGAGTCATGGCAATACGGCTCTTGCCCTTCTTCAAGCCTTGGGCAACCTCGGTCATCCGGACACTAGACCCTCCAGAGCCTGAGAAAAATAGAAAATGAGATAACATGCACAAACAGAGGGCGTGTCGCCGGAAGCCTTGCCAATGATGGTTGTTGCGATCATCGGCATCAGAAAACCGATCGATCAAACTCGAAATATCCAGCATCCCGCCACAAATCAGAGACCGAGCGTCACGCATAATGAGTCCACACATTTGCCCTAAGGATTGGGCATAGCCAAAATTAAGTTGGGGCAGGAGCTCCTCGTCGCACTCGGACTCCATTAAGGCTCGGAAATCTTCGAAGGTAGGACATATCTCTTGCCCAACAAAGCTAAAGACATGCGTCACCAGATTTCAAAACCTCACCACGGCATGGAGAAACGGAAGGTGCAACGGGGTACGACCCAGAGTGAATAATGCATTTATGTCGAAACCCCGGAAATTCAACTTTTTCGAGCCATCCAAGCTAGCAATCCAAGCTGTGAGATTTTGAGCAAGAAACTCTTCCATTAGAGCAAATCAGTGTGGAATTGAGAAAAACTACAAAGTTGAGGTCTTTTGTAGGAGATAAGGTTGGGTGGAGGACAGGTGTCAACATTCTGGTGATTCCTTCATTCATGGCCAGCCGGCCAAATATTGTGCCGACCGGCCATCATTTTTTGCCGACCGAACAAATTTCTGGCCGATGGCCATTTCTTGTGGCCGATGGCCTCTACCCCTGGCCGATGGTCTTCCTCCTTGTTCCCTGAGCTGTTTATGCTAGGGATTGGGGAACTCCACCACCTCCAATCCCCCCCGGTGATCGATTCTTGCGGAGTCACACCTGTCTGCTTATCGAGTTATTGTACATTTGCTTATCGGGTTGTATTTCACTCTCTTTAAGTCTTTGATTTGTTTATCGAGTTGTATTCACACTTGATTGGTTATATCATGCCTTTGTTTTGCTTATCGAGTTGTAAGTCGGTTCACTACCTGATTATTATGATGCAAGTACTCAATGTTCAAAACAGGTTCAATTTCGTTCACATTGTGGTGTGATACCTTGCGATGCAATGCATAGAAAATTTACAAATGCAACATCTTTTGAACAAAATGGTCGTTTCATTCCCATCACGTGTTTTGCAAAATATGTAATTTTGAGAAAGAATAAAACCTACCCGAGGCAGTGCAATGTACTTAAACTACCAGTAAAAAGGAAAGTAAAGCATAGAATGGCAGGGTAGCAAAGCGTCGGAATTGATACCAGTAAAACTCCCCTTGCAGTCAGCGCACCTTCCGCACCTTTGTTCGGGTCAACTACATGGTTTGGCACCTTCATCACTCGAGACAATGCGGGAAAGCACACTTTTGAAACGTGAACCTTCGAGTTGACCTCAGGCCACAACTTCTACGAGCGATGCTCGGTACGTACGAAGAACGTCCCTTCCCGTATCCTTTTTTATGTTCATCCATGTTTTGTGTTCGTCTTGAGTTCCCGGAGGCCTCGGCTACGCGCCTTGCCTCAGGATCTCTCGACTCGACCGTTTTGTGTCTGGTTTTGCACCAAACACTTGTGTTTTTGCTTTGGAGGACAGGGAATGGCTCTTGGGACATCCTCACACTCCACCGGCCATGGCTTGAGGCCACCGGCTTTGTTATGTTGCCATCGGCCAAATGTGATGGCCGGCCAGCCAATTTGACTGCCAGTCGGCCACTTTGATGGCCGGCCGGCCGGCCAAATGTGGTTTTCAACAGATATTTCTGCAGACAGCTGGCAGCTGTCATTCCAGGCCATACCCCAGCCCATGCCTGGACGTGGGACTTCTGAGGGGGCTGCAGATTGATATATCTATATCAATCAAGCTCTCTCAAGAGAGGAGAGATATACAAGAGGAAGAGGAGGAGATATACAAAAAGGAGCAAAAATCTCCCTCTCTCTCTACATTTTTCTGCCTCTCTCTCTCAGGTTTAGGGCTTATTTGTGCTCAAAAGTGCATTTTCTTTGCACTTTTGCATACAAACACCTAGTTCTCTCCTCCCTTTATTGAGTTGAGATCCTTGAAGGTGATTTTTGGGGTGATTTGAAGCCTTTTCTTGGTCCAAAAGTTGCTGATTTGCTGCTGTGCTACAAGGGTAAGACTTTTGTCCTTTTTTACCCCTTTTTTTGCAAAGCTTTTTAGCCTATCTTGAATCTATTTTTGAGCTTAGCATATAACATAGAAAAGTCTTTTTTTTGAGTGCTCTAAATAGTTTGTTAAGGGTGTTTTAAGCTTTGGGGTTGTTTGACCCCTCTTAAGGCTTGTTTGGCCCTTGTTTTGTGCCATTTCGGTTGAGCTCCGGGACCATTGTGTTTGGGCCTCGTCACCACTGAAATCTTGAGGGATTTCAGTGATGATGATGGTGCCTTGAGGTCCTAGGAAGGAAAGGGCCACCCCCTCTCCTTGTTGTCCTTGAAAAGGGCCATTTTTAGCCTCTTGAGGGAGCATATAGTTTGAGTATGTATTGACCATGCCTTGACTGATTTTCATGCTTATTATGTCATAATATAGCATTGTTGTATGTTGGTTTGGACACACCTTGCATGCCTTGCATACATGTCTTGTAATGCCACATTTTGCCTTAACATGCTTTAAGTGTAGACCCTTGTTCTAGCATGATTTGGGCTTAGCTTTGTGAAGCTTACATGCATATTTTATTGTGCTAAGGGACTGTTTTAGGTCATTTGAGTCATTCATGTCTTGCTTTGTATAGCTACCATGCAATCCCTCTTGAATGCCTTAAGTTTTGGCCTCTCTAGCATGCATTACTTGTATTGTTTTAGTGGTTTGGAACCACTTACCATGTTATTTCAGTCCTTATAACATGCTTGTATGCTTGCCTTCGATGCCTCTTTAATGCCTTAAAAGCTTGTGTTGTATGCTCCATATTTAGCCTCTTTTGCATGCTTCCATGTTTAAGCCACTTGGATACCATCTAGGTGTTCCCTTTGCATGGTCTAGGCCTACCTTGAACCTGTTTTAAGCCCTCTTGGCCTTGTGAGGCTTGGTTGGCTTGGCCATGGTTCAAGTCTCCTTGACTAGCTTCAAGTACTCGGACTAATTGCACGCTATGTTTGTCTTGGTTAAGTTGGTTTGGCACCATCATTAGCATGGTTTTCAGAGCTTACATTGCATGCCCTTAGTCCATGTTTAGTCTCTTCCAAGCGTGCTTGAGAGTTGCCTTTTGATGTTTAAGTGTCGGCCCATTAACATGTGCATGTGTGTGTGTGTGTTGGTCCTCATGTTTGAGCACTTGGGCCACTGATTTTGGCACGCTTACGAGCCATCCTAAATTAGTTTAAGTCCATCCCCTTTGCTTGATTGTTTGCTCACCCCGTATGTTTGCTTGCATACTTGCATATTCGCATTGCATTGCCATGTTGTATGCTAGTTCACATGCTTAGGATTGCATTGCATGAGTATGCATGCTTGACCTCTTGAAGTGAGTATGATAGAGGTTGAGTTTAATTTGTTTGATTATATGCATTACATTCCATATCAAGATGCACACTTGATTTTTTGGGCCATCATGCATGGAAGTGCGCGATTGGTGGTCCGAGAATCGAAGACCATACCCTTTGAGTTATAAATATGATAAGAGGTGTGATTGGTGCATACATTGCTTGAAATGCATTGCCATGCCATGTTTTGTCCTCTGCTGCTGTCAAACCAGTTTTTGCAGGAAGATTTGGCCGGCCGACAGTTTTGAGTGCCGACCGGCAAAGAATGTTTGGTCGATAGTATAATGTTTAGCCGATGATTATTCTAAATGGCCGGTGATGATCCCACTCAGCCGGTGGTGTTCCAAAACACTCAGAGAAGCAACCTTGGGAGTTGTACAATTTTCAGAGAAGCAGAACAGTCAAAGTAGAGGCAACTTGTGCATGACAGTGACTTTCCGAGCGAAGCCGAGTGCGCATTGCATTGGGCCCTCTTCCCGAGGCCATTTACTGCTTTCATTGGATTAGTTAATTTGTTAATTAATTAATTGGTCTGTAATATTTAATTAGCTTGTAGGTTAATTAACTTGTATTATTCTTTCGGACCCTCCGAGCGAGGGCAATTGTGTAATAAGTGTGCGTGAGTGTGTGTATGTCTTCCAACCCCACGTCTTTCTTCCCTTTTATATACCCGCTTATGATGGTAGACTGGGGCATATTTAAATTAGCATACCTTATGCTATGCATGCGTGCATTCATACATTTGTCTTGCATGCACCGGGCTCGGCACATCATGCTAACTGTATTGTGTTTCAAATTCAAAATTGAATACGTGTTAGTTGCAGCATTTCACATGCCATGTTTAGAATAGCCGAGCCCATTTCTAGTTGCATTTTGCATGTGTTGCATTAGCCATCTTAAACTAGGATCATGCATATGATTACTAACTAGTTTCTGCTTTGGCTTGGAGTACTCGGTAAGCATTTATGCTTTAGCATGCCGCATGCGTGTGAGTGTTGCCATAACAGTATGATTACCATGAGGCTAGCTGCTTATGTGATATAACTGCTTGAATTCCTGTGGATGGAGGTTGAATTACCTAATTTGGAATAATGCATTAAAACTGTGAGTTTTAAGCCCACTAGATAGTGACAAAACCACCTTTTCTAAAGCCCACTTGAGGGTGGCAAAACCTGCATTTTAGCCTACTTGCGAGTAGCAAACCATCTTCAAAACGAACATGCAATGTTTTGTTCCAATTTAGGCGATTTGGTCTATCTTGTTTGCTGCGCGCATAACATAGTAATTCTAGGCTAATAAATGGAATAAGAACACATAATGTTTTCAAAAATGGATATCACGGTTAGTAGAGGCCGATCTTCGGATCGGGCGAGAGGGGGTGCTCATAGCTGACCTTCCCCAATCGTACCCAAGCTCCCGAGCCGAGGCAACTTTGGTGATGACAGACACGTGGCCTTTGGCACCGAGTCAGGGTTTCCTAAATTCCCCCATATAAAAATATTTATGTGGCGACTCTGTATCTGGCAAAGCAGTCCATGTTTGGCACTTCTTTTCAAAAATCTATTTCTCAAAACGATTTGCCGGATTTGGACTCTTTGGTTCAGATTAAGGACCATGACACAAATTGAGTCCGAACTGTAGCATGAGGCCCACGGGCGCGTCTACAGGTACCCATGTATTCAAATACACAACTTGATTAGTTTCAATTTACCAAATCATCATGCAAAGTCTACAACAATCAAGACTATCCTCCATCGATAGCCCAAAGCAGTTATTTCTAAACAGATAATAAATGCTTCAACAGATATATAATTGACATTTTCAAAAGTGAGCAATTTATAAATCCAACTCCACCATTCTATCTCTTAATGATCAAATTTCATTAACCCCAACTCAATTTCATAACAAATGTCATTAATTACACTAATGACCCAAATATACCCAAATATGGCATTTTTCCCTTTAAACTCAATATTGACCCCAAAGGTCCAAATATTATCGACAACATCAATAATCTCTTTTTAAGACCCCAAATATATACATATGAGTCAAAAAGACAAAACCCCTCTCTTTCAATATAACACATTACAAACCCTAACTTCCCAAACCAAACCATTTATACAAAAGCTCTACTTTTCGGTTAAAGATCATAAAGATGAGTAGGAATCCCTATCTCAAATCTCGGAGCTCAACAAAGAAGATGATGAAAACTCAAAGTGCTCCAAATCCCAAGATTTTCGGACCAAAAGATAGCTCACCCAAGATCAACACTTTTTGTAAAGGCTCAAGGGTAGAAGTTCACTCTAACCAGATCAAATCCTAGAGACAAGGTAGATTCTAGAGAGAGGAGCTCTCAAAAATGGATTTTTGAAAAGTAAGAGAGAGAAGGGAAGTGAAAAAGTGATCTAAAAGACCCTGCTAATTTCTGATATACGTATGACCCGCTCGAGCGGAGAATAGGACGCTCGAGCGTCAAGCATAAAAACTAGATCCGCTCGAGCGCAAAGATACCCGCTCGAGCGCCGAGACACAACTGGAAAACACACCTGCTCGAGCACAAAGGGAAAGCCGCTCGAGCATAGATTTCCCCCTTCCAGAATTTTTATAGACAATGAACTACCCGCTCGAGCGCCAAGATACCCGCTCGAGCGTAAGGAAAACCGCTCGAGCGTGAAAAACACACCTGCAGAAGTTTTGCAGAGGCACGAAATGCTGAGAGTGTGTAAACCCCACTCAAGCGCAATAAGACCCACTCGAGCGGACAACCAAAAGAATCAAACTCCGCTCGAGCGCAAAGGGACCCGCTCAAGTGTACCACCAAAATTTTGGGCGACAAGGAATGGGACAAAAGCTCAACCAACCTGTTCGAAACACACCCAACACATCCTAGAATTCAAACACACGGAATTAAAGGATAACAACGTGATATACAAGCACCAACTCCACGGAACCTAAGTCCGAAATACAACAATCAAGGAAGAGAAATCGAGATCGCTATATTAACCCTCTACTGGGACACGTGGCAACGGCTAATTGGATCTCCTCAAAAGGTGATAGATTGATAAGACAAGAGTATGACGAAGTGTAAGCAACAAGTAAGGTGACAGAGCACTACGGCGGTTAATGATCTCGGCTAGGACAAAGCTTCGGCAAGTAAGGTCTCAATGATCCTGGCTAGAAAGGACAACACTTGGCCTAGCTGTGCCACACCTTGGCCTAGATGTGCCACACCTCGGTCTAGGTCGTACCAGTCCAGGGACAAGATCACTTTGGTATAACATCTCAGCCTAGATATTACACATCTCGGCCTGTGTGATGAACACCTCGGCCTAGATAATGACATCTCGGCCAACATGTCAAGGTAAAAGTGGAGGTCAACCAAGGTGGTTCCAAGATGGTCCTAGGTGTAAGAAGTTCAAAGGTGTAACCTAGGATTAAGATGACCTCAGTTAAACTCACACCAAGCAAGGAACAAAACATGCAAGCAACACTTATGCGAAACAAATCAAGATTTGCAATGCAACTTAACAAGACAAGATCATGTAAATACATGTAAGCATGACTAAAGTAAAGTGAGGGTTGCTACAATTGAAGTCAGTTACGAAAGAGAAGAGTTGAAATCCAAATTTAATTTTAATACTCTTCATGTCCAAATTTGTGCTCCGATTTTCACTCTTTTCATGTTGTTAGGGCTGATTTCAATATTTAATTTTATCATTTTAATGTGATTGGGTTGGCCTTTTTCTTTTTTTAGATGTTCATAGTTTTATTTCTTCTTCTCTTTATTGTTACCCATTAAGGTTTTTCTATCCATAACAGTTATTTATTTAAATATGATTTTGAATTTTATTATCCGATTTGGTAGCAACTAATTTGGAAATAATATTTCATTGCCGATGAAATCCATGTTAACTTTTAGTATTGCTAATTTTTTGTTTCTTGTTGTCTAAAATTATATAACCAAACATTTTTAGGTTCCAGTACTACAATTCTGGATAATATCACTATTTTTGGTGAAGTAATTTTTTTTTTTTTAAATGCTTTTTTTTTCTCATACTTTAAAGGTGGATAGAGACTTACACCGAACCATAATATCAATTCCATTTACTAATTTTCTTATTTATGTGTATAAAGTTTTATTTATCACTCTAAAGTTTTTGTATATATAGGTTTGATTCCTTCAAGAAAGAAATGTTAATGTTGTTATCCGCGATGAGCGTGATCTTAATACTATTCGCATTCGTGAGGCAAACCTAAAAGTCACTTGAACACTGGACATGAATTTTCTTATCATTTGAAAAATAATTTATAAATATATTCTACTTATTTTTTTATAGGCTAAGGCAAAGGAAAAAGATAAAGCAATATCAAAGGAAATAGAAAAGGTTATCCATTCTGGCAAAGGAAAGGAAAATACATATCTCGTGGTATGGTTTTTTAACAATTTTTAAAAGATTTCTTTTTTTGAATATTTATTATTATTATTATTATTATTATTATTTATATAGATTTTTTTAATAATTGCATAGTGTCATATACGTTTTTTTATGTATATTTTTAAAAAGTTTCTTTTTCAAATATTTATTCAATTCTGATTGATTGTGAAATATTTTCTGAAGCATGTTAAAGTAAGCATTTGTACAAAATGCTAATGCATTTGTATAAACATTAATCTGAATTTTAAATATGTTTGTCAATTTGTATGAACACATGTTGCATTTACAACATAGCATAATAAAAATATAAGAGAAGAAAACGAAAAAGAAAAGAAGAAGAAGGAACAAATATGTGATGAAAAAAAACTACAGAATATAATTTTTTTTCATTTTTATTTTTCTTATAAGTTCTTAAGGAAATAAGACAAAGACAAAATAAAACTTAATATACCGGAAATATCAAGAAGAGGGAAAAAGAAAATAGAAAACATTACACGTTAATATTTACATTTTACGTATCCAATGATCTAATATTTATCTTTTCAATGTATATTTTGTCAATGTGTCTTTAAAGCAATAAGTGCATAGTGAGTTTGCAGTTTTGTGTGCTTAATGTGTTTTCAAATTATTTTTTTCTCCCTTTTTAAATTTCATCAATGCATGCATTGGTTCTTATATGACTAATAACTCAATCGAGTGAAGAAGAAAAGTTAGTTAAAAGAAAGAAAAAATACATGATGAAAGAGAAGCAAGAGATGGGATAATCTTCACATTTCATGCACCTAATTATATAATATTCTTATTTTAGGAACACAATGATAATGTGTTATCAAAAACTGTATTGGCCCAATATGCACGGCGAGAACGTGAAAAAAATCAAAAGCCATGTTCTACATACCAATTGAGACAACGCTTGTAACGAGAACGAGAGAAATCAAAGGAATGTATTAACCCAAGATAACCTTCTTTAACACCAAATTGGTAAACAACTATGTTTAATTCTTGCAATATATACTCTTACTATCACCACTTTATTATATAGATTTTAATTTGTTCACAATCCATTTCTGTAGGCATGCTCCTATAACCCCATCTACAAATGCTGGTGTGGTCATCCGTGATGAGTACGACCTTAATGTTATCCGTGTTTGTGCAGTAAATACAAAATCAAGTCAAACATTGTATGTATTTTATTTATATTAGGTTTTTTTTAATCTTTTGAATATTTTATTTATATTTGTTAGGCAAAAGAGAAAGAAAATTACTCGAGGGTAAATTACAAGTACATCAACTTAAATTACAAATTATCTCCTGTAGTTTTAGAAATTGCATTATGCTCTTTAAGGTTTCTAATTGCATAATAAATAGGTCATTTTATTAACAAATTATCAAGTTAATTAACAATTTTTAATAAAGTTAAAATTTTATTTCAATTAATAATTCAGATAATTTTATTATTATATAGGTAAACAGTTAAAAATTTTACTTTTTCAATTAATTCTGTTAAATAAAAAATTCTGACAGAAAGATATTTGTAATTTTTCAAACCACAGGAGATAATTTATATTTTAATCAAACCTTAGGGTGCGTTGGTAATTTACCCTTTACTCAATAGTGGGTATGAACACAGCATGTATTGCTTTCCTTTTCTTGAGCCACATTTTCATTTTTTTTCAATTTTACTGGTCCGACCCAAAACCTAAGATGAAACTGAATCCAACTTTCTTGACAATCCAATTCAGTCCACGACATTGACTAGCGTTGAAACATTAAAAGCCCAAAAGTACACAAAGCCCAATGTCGTTAGCAATTTGTGAATTAGAGCATCTTTTTATTTATATGATTTTATGATCAGCTATTGTGTGTGACTGCTCATAATAATGTATCAATGTCTTCATGCAATTTATGAAACTGTTTTTAAATTTTTTATTTTAAAAATATATTTCAAAATATCTAGTAAAATTTTAACTTATAACTTATGTTACAATTTTTTTAAAATAAACTCAAATTTTTAATTATTACAAATAGAAAAAAATTATATTTTTAACGTCTTATTTCTAAATATCAACTTTTAATTTCACAAGTCTCACCCCGTACAAACTTGACTCCCTTCCGAGTCAGTCTAGTCAACGGCGAAGCTAGCCTGGAGAAATCCTTCACAAAGCGGCGGTAATACCCAGCTAATCTCAGAAAACTGCGGATCTCAAAAACGCTCTTAGGCTGTGCCCAATCCTGCACTGCCTCAATCTTGGATGTATCAACAGACACCCCTTCCCTGGATACCACATGGCCTAAGAACTTGACTTCCCCTAGCCAGAACTCACATTTCCCAAACTTGGCATACAGCCTATGGGCTCTAAGCAATTCAAGCACCACTCTCAAGTGTTCCTCGTGCTCCTCCTCTGAAGGCGAATAAATCAGAATGTCGTCCACGAAAACGACTACAAAATGGTCTAAGAATTCCCGGAAGATCCGGTTCATCAAACCCATAAAGACTGCCGGTGCATTAGTGAGCCCAAACGGCATCACCAGAAACTCATAGTGGCCATACCGCGTACGGAATGCCATCTTCGGAATATCCTCCTCCTTGACTCTCAACTGGTGGTAACCCGATCTCAAGTCTATCTTAGAGAAACAACGGGAACCCTTCAACTGGTCAAACAGATCATCTATACGGGGCATAGGGTACTTATTCTTGACTGTAGCCCGATTCAACTTCCGGTAATCGATACACAATCTCAAGGCACCGTCTTTCTTTTTAGCAAAGAGGGCCGGTGCTCCCCACGGTGAAACGCTAGGGCGAACAAAGCCCTTATCTAGCAATTCCTGGAGCTAAATCTTCAACTCACTCAACTCAGTTGGGGCAAAACGGTAAGGTGCCATAGAAATCGGCGTCGTGCCGGGCACTAAATTAATAGAGAACTCTATCTCTCGGTGAGGTGGCAAACTAACAAGGTCCTCGGGAAAGACATCCGCATACTCACAGACCACCTCGGCAGCATAACCTGGGTCTCGTCACACTCACTACTCAAAAGGCTAGCAAGGAGACCACTAAGCTCACTCCGCCCTCGCGGATTATACACCGATGGCAACACACTACCAACCCGATCCCCGAAGAAATGGAAACACTCCCCGCTCAAGGTACATACTGTGACCCTCTGGCGGTAGCAATCAATAACAGCCCGGTATGACGATAGCCAGTCCATACCCAAAATAACATCAAAACCCTTCATAGGCATGACAACAAAAGGAAAAGGAAGCCTGTGGTCGGCGACCTCTATATCACAACCTCTAACACCTTGTTTCAAGATCAAATCACCGCCAACAGGCGATACTACACATATAGGAGAGGCTAACTGCGCTAACTCCAATTCCAAAACAGATGCAAATGTAGCAGATACAAAAGAATGAGATACACCCGTATCAATCAATACACTAGCAACCGAGTTGCAAAATAAGAAGGTACCTCTCACAACTGACGCAGCAGGTACAAGATCCTGCGTGGTAACAGCATACACGCGCCCTGTAGGCCCCTGATCCAACTGCTCACCCCTCGGAGCAAACGACTGGTGCACTGACTGGGACGACGAAGCTCCCGGATTGGCCCTCGAGACCTGCACAGACTGAGCTGGCTGAAAACCCTGCGTCTGCCTAGAACCAAACGCGCCCGAAGTGGCACTCAACTGTGGGCAAAACCTCTTCAGGTGCCCAGGCTGACCACACTGATAACAAGACAAGGGCTGGCCCCTACCCTGACTCTGGCTCTGCGGTCTAGCTGAAGATGAAGCAGCTCTCTGACCTCCTCCCTTCTGTCGGCAAATTGAAGCCTTGTGGCCCAACTGACCACACTTGTAACAGGTGAAATCTCCCTGATTACCTCTCCCCGAGCCTGCACTCGGCACCGAAAAGGTCGATCTAGCAACACCCCCCTGAGACTGCTGAGGGTTAGCACTCCTCTGTCTCCTGCCATCACCCTGACCATCCTGGCTCCTCTTGGAGCCTCTCTGTCCCTCCTCTTCCTGCATCATGATCTCCATATGGGCTGCAGCATCAACCAAGCGCCCATAGTCTCGGATCATCGAACCTCCAACCCTCATCTTGAGGCCGCGCCTCAACCTCTTCTCGAACTCGATACAGCGGCGTTCCTCGGATGCCACAAGTTCAGGTGCGAACCTGGACAAACTAGTAAAAGCAGCCTCATACTCGGCTACTGAAGAACTCAACTGCAAAAGCTGACAGAACTGGTCTCTCAGCTTCTCCCTGACTGCTGGAGATAAATACTTCTCGTGAAAAGCCTCCACAAAAGCCTCCCACGTGCCAGCAATACGGCCCCTCATGTATTTCCACCACTGACCCGCACCCCCTTTTTTGCTGGAAGGATGCCAAGGTCACTTTCAATGCTCCGTCCTCGATGCCAAGCATTTCGAACGTCTTACTCATTTGCTCTAACCACTCGTCAGCCTTCAGTGGTTTCTTCGGATCCCCAATAAACTCGTCCGGGTTAGACCGGAAAAACTCCCTTTTCAAGAAGGAAGGCCCTGCATCAACAACCTGGGCCTGGACTGGAGCCTGAACTGGATTCTCTGCTCTGAGAATTCCCATAGACTCCCTCAAAGCATCGGCTATTCCTCGGGCTAAAGCGCCTATAGCCTCCTGACTTGCTGGCTCAACCACATTGGCCTGGCCAACCCCCTCCTGCTGTGCCGGAATATCATCCGGTAAAGGCATTTCCTATCTACCACGTCTGCCATGCCTACCACCTCTTCCTCGTCCTGACATCCTAATAAAGGTAACGATGGACATTAGCACATTCATAAATGTGCCAAAACTAAACACTCGCGTCCTAATACATGGACAACTGTAATTCATTCCACGTAAGCACATAAACACATAAGCACTTACGAATTTCATTTCCGGATAATGATAGTCCCGAGGCATTACTAGAGTTCCAGTTAGAAACAGCATTGATCAAGTTCTTTTCCAACAAGACTCACAGAAACCCAAGGATCCAATCAACATCCTAGAAACTAAATCCCATACCCAACTAGTCACATAAACACGTTATCAAATAAACACATAATGTCACACATAAGTCTCTAACAAGCGAGATAAACCCATTGTGATACTAATCACTTCCCACGTACCCAGAGTATTCGAACCCGGTATGCTCTGATACCAAGTTGTAACACCCTCAAAATAATATATAAAACCAATCACTTTAGACATGCATTAATATAAAAGAAACCAACCATCTTTCCATTAATTAGAGTAGTTCTTACAAAAGTATTACATGTTAACAACAAAAGCAAATGCCCTACGGGCTTACAGCTTTCCAAGTTAACACTTGGTTACAAAAAGAAGAGTACTAACTCAATACATATTAAGCCATTGGCTTGAATTTACATGTAATACATCAAAAGAAAGCAAACAACAAAAGCAATCTGTCTGCCTCTAGCCTCCCAAGCTATGTCCTTGGAGGTGGCATGCTATCTGTACCTGAAAATGATGTCCCATAAAGGGTGAGCTAGCGCCCAGCAGAAATACACTAAACCAACTATGAACAATGATTAAAAGATTAGCAGTTGATAGATGGTCAACACCGATACACTCACTTATATCACATTCCAATTTCATGACATTTAAGTCCATGTTACATTTCATTTCTCATTTCCTTTTCAACCTTGAGTTTGAAAACAAGGCTCAAAACTTAGCCAAATAACTTAATGAGAATAAGGCTCATCTTAAAAACACTTTCGAAATTCATGATGGATACACATTTTGATGCTGTATCAATAACCCATAAACCACTCCCATACTATACGAACGTTACACATTTTGGTGCTGTATCAACATAACATAGAAACACTTCTATACTTCACAATTGATAACGATATACATTTTAATGCTATATCAAATCAATTTAAACACTTCCATAATCAAAACTTGATACACATTATAGTGTTGTATCAATGTCACACGAAATCCGGTTTAGAGGTCCGTCCCCCATCTTCCAAAAAATCGTGGAGTACATCCCCCATCTCCTCCCACACAATACAATGTATAAAAACAATTATCATATACAAATTCAATCAATCAATACACATTTTAGTGCTGTATTGTACCAACCACCATATTCAATGGCTTACTCAATTGATTAGTTTTAGTTTGCCTAATCATCATGCATTGTCTACAACAATCAAGACTATCCTCCACCGATAGCCCAAAACAGTTATTTCTAAACAGAAAATAAATGCACCAAATGGATATATTATCAACATTCAACTTGGGTGAGCGATTAAATGAATCCAACTACACCCGTTAATCCCATAATCTTTTCAATTTGAATACTCTCAATTCAATTCCTCATTTTTCAAAATTAATTATACAAATTAATTTATCCCACTAATTAGGGCATTTTCCCATAATTAACATAACAACCCCAAGGTTCCACCTTCATCTATAGTTCATCATCTATATCATTTCTCTATGCCAAACATGCATATAGGTTTAATTATAAATAAAACCCATCTTTTGTAAAATTACACAAAGACCCAAACTTTCTCAAAATTACCCAACAACCCCCAACATATCAAAATGCTAAAATTCAAAGACAAAGCTCATAAAGAGGAGTAGGATATCCCTACCTTGAAGTTAGGGCTTAAACGGGGAAGGAGAAGAAAACGAAAATGCTCAAAACACCACGATTCTCGGATCAAAACGAAGCCCTCGACGATCAACAAACTTTTTACAAAGGCCGAAAGATAGAGGGACCCTCTAACTAGATCAAACCCTAGAGAGAAGGGAGATCCTAGAGAGAGAAGCTCTCAAAAAGTGTTTTTAGAAAGTAAGAGAGAGAGAGAATGTAAGAAGTGATTTTAAAATGCCCAGCTGCCAACTGATATACGACATTCCCGCTCGAGCGAATAACAGGACGCTCGAGCGTCAAGAACAGAAAACTGGGTCCGCTCGAGCGCAAGAATGCCCGCTCGAGCGCCAAGACACAAAGACAAAGCACACCCACTCGAGCGCGAAAGACCAGTCTGCTCAAGCGTAGATTTTCATCTCCCAGAACTTACACCAAAAAGGTACTACCCGCTCGAGCGCCAACAAGCCCGCTCGAGCGCAACCCGCTCGAGCGTGTAGACGTCCCCGAACGCCCCGGGAGGAACGAGCTCCCGTTCTGTTCATATTGGGGTCACTACAGCTCAGGACTCTCAAATTGTCACGGTTCTAAGTCTGAACCAAAGAGTCCAAATCCGGCAAATCGTTTTGAGAAACAGATTTTTGAAAAGAAGTGCCAAACATGGACTGCTTTGCCAGATACAGAGTCGCTACCTAATGTTTTTTAATGGGAAATTTAGGAAACCCTGACTCGGTGCCAAAGGCCACGTGTCCGTCATCACCAAAGTGGCCTCGGCTCGGGAACTTGGGTACGATTGGGGAAGGTCACTTCGTGAGCACCCCCGCTCGCCCGATCAAAGATCGGCCTCTACTAACCATGATATCAATTTTTGAAAACATTGTGTGTTCTTATTCCGGTTATTAGCCTAGGTTACTATGTGATGCACACAGCATATAAGTATAGACTGGGCCGTCCGAATTGGAACAAAACATTTCATGCTTGTTTATTTGAAAGATGGTTTGCTACTCGCAAGTAGGCTTAAAATGCAAACTTTGCCACCCGCAGGTGGGCTTAGAAAAGATGGTTTTGCCACTATCTAGTGGGCTTAAAGCATTTGATGATTTGCTCCGATTCAAATAACCCAACCTTCACCCACAGGCATTCAGGCGGTTATATCACATAAGCAAGTAGCCTCATGGTAAGCATGCTATTCATGGCAGTCACTCACACGCATGCAAGGATGCTAAAGCATAAAGCTTACCGGGTACTCCAAGCCAAAATAGAAACTTATTAGAAATCATGCATGAAACCTAAGTATACGGAAATGCCTAATGCAACACATGCAAAATGCAAACTATAGTAGGCTCGGCTATTCTAAACATGGCATATGGAGTGCTACAGCTATCATGTATTCAACTTGGAAAGTGAAAGTACAATGCAGTTAGTATGATGCGCCGAGCCCGGTGCATGCAAAACAGATGAATGAATGCAAACATGCTATCATACTGTATGCTAATTGAAATATGCCCTAATCTAATCATCATAAGCTGGTAAATAAAAGGGAAGAAAGACGTGGGGTTGGAAGACATACATCATACTCACGCACACTTATTACAGTTGTGCCCTCGCTCGGAGGGTCCGAATAAATATACAGTCCGAATATTACAGTCCCGAAAAAAAGAATATTACAGTCCCGAAATATTACAAAATCCTAATTAATTTACAAATTAACTAAGAAAATAAATAAAACTGGCATGCAAGCCAGGGACTGCCTCGCTTCTGATGGATGATGCATGTCCGGGTTGTCTTGCGCGGAAATCCACCGGAATGCCCCAATTAGCCTCTGTTTAGCAGTTATCCTTGAAAAGCGTACCAAGTCCCGAAAAATTGCTGATTCCTGATTTTGCTGCAACAGAGAGTAGGAAAAGGGCATAGCAATGTATTTGCACAGATATATGCATGTCTCGATCCTCGTGCCACCAATCACGCATACCGAGGCATGATGGCCGAGGAGTCGAAATGCACAACTCAATATAAAATGAATGCACATGAAACTACAGCTAAAACGTAACTCCATCATGGATAATCCGGAGTGTCGGTGACTGGGGAATTGAGACACATTCCGTCACTCGGAGTACGAAATGTACCTCGTTTCCCGTGCCCAGGCTAACTCCTATTTCGAACACGATGCAATATGCATGATATGCATGAAATGCAACTAAGATACAATCCTAACATGCACAATGCTATGGAATGACATGCCTCGAAATGCGTGCACACGGGCACGCAAATCGAGAAAATAACAGAATGCAATCTAAGATACAACCTAGTATGCACAATGCCATGAAAATGATATGCCTCGAAGTGCGTGCACACGGGCACGCAAACCGAGAAAATGACAGAATGCAATCTAAGATACAACCTAGTATGCACAATGCCATGAAAATCATATGCCTCGAAATGCGTGCACACGGGCACGCAAACCGAGGCAATGGTATATGCAATGCAAGTGTCTAAAATGGCATGAAAAAGGTAACATGGACTTATACTAACATGAGAGAGCCTCAGCCACACTCACATAAGAAGCCGGTTGATGAAAATGAATTGCCTCGAAATGCGTGCACACGGGCACGCAAACCGAGGCGATGACAGAATGCAATGCAATGACATGGAAACATGATATGGGCTTATACCAGCATGAGTGAGCCTCAGCCACACTCACGTAGGATGCCGATTGATGAAAATGAAGTGCCTCAAAATGCGTGCACACGGGCAAGCAAACCGAGGCAATGGCATACGCAATGCAAATGACATGAAAATGTGATATGGGCTTATACCAACATGAGTGAGCCTCAGCCACACTCACATAGGATGCCGGCGGATGAAAATGAAGTGCCTCGAAATGCGTGCACACGGGCACGCAAACCGAGGCAATGGCAGAATGCGATGTAATGACATGGAAATATGATAGGGGTCATTCTAATAGAATTTCAGCACTAAAATATGGGGGAAAATAGTCCCGAAATGAGGCGAAATGACATGAAATGCATGGAATTGTCCCGAAATGCGAATTTAGGCACCCGAAATGGCCTATAGCTATACAAAGCATGCACGATATGGACATGTGATGCAAAGACAGAAGCTAGGAAGTCCCAAAATAAGCATTTTTCCAGTTTATAGCATGGCCAAACAGTGGACAAAAACAGGGCAAAACAAGCATGCAAAAATGGGGAATAAACATGGGATTAAGAAGCAACTCATAGCTGCTGTCCTCAAACAGGTTAGGACCCTTCAACAACATTGAAGAGGGGCCAAAAATAAGCACTTTTACAGAACTGTAAAATCCTCAAAAACAAACATAGATATGGCTAAGCTTTTATGCAAGAAAACGGGCCAAAAGATGGCCAAAGAGGCAAGTGGTATATACAATGCCCAAACTGAAAAATTTCCTTCTACAACATTGAATAGGGACCAAAAATAAGTATATTTCCAGAACTGTAAAATAGCCAAAACAGTATAAAAACATGCTAGAAATGCAATGCAAAATAAGGCTCAAAAGAGGCTATAACATGAGGTATGCAAAATAATCCACAAACGGCCAAAGATCCTTAATGAAACATGTCAAGAAGGTCAAAATAAGACTATCTCTAGGCCTGTAAATCGTCCAAAAATGGAAGCATAATGGGCTGCCAAAGCATGCAAGAAAACGGTATTTAAGGAGGATATTGAAGCAAGTGCAACATGGAGGGCTCAAACAGGGTTGAGCCCTTAATGAAACAAGAAAATGAGCTCAAAAAAATGACCTTTTCAGTTTTGGTCGGAGCTCAAATGTATAAGAAGGAGAGGCTAAGAAATATTGCAAAGAAAAGCTCAAAAAAGAGAAAATGGCAACTCACCCTTGGAGACAAGTCTTTTGTTGCTTCTTGGACCAATTTGCAGCTCCTTTAGCCTTTGAGAATCTCTCCTTGTTGCTAGAAATGAAGTGGTGATGGTAGAGCTTGGTGGTGTAGAAGAAATGGTGATTAGGGACTTAAGGATTTTTAAGCAAATGAGAAGGATGGAGGGAGATATGGATCTTGAGGCTTGAAGAACAATTTTTCCAACCCTTAATTGTGATGCCATCAGCTGGTTATATGGACAAAGAGAGGGTGTAAAGGTGGGGCAAAAAGGAGGTAAGCTTTCCCCCACAAAATATCCCCCGGATTGGGATATTTTCTGGGGGAAACAGCTGCACAGCTGTAAAGTGCAAGTTGAGAGGAAGCAGGCCGGCCCCTTACTTTTGCTCCAGGTGGCCGGCCAGCCACCCCCCTAGCCGGCCGGCTAGGGGTCAAAAAGGTCAACCACAATTAGTGGCCGGCCACCACATATTGGTGGCCTCCCAGGTCTCCTCTTCACAACCCTGTGGTTCGAATTTGGAAATTCTAAAACAGGAGAGAGAACAAGCCACTTTCAAGAGGGGTTCAAAAGGGTCAAAAGGAATTAATGGCCGGCCACCACTTTTTAGGGTCCTCCCATGTGTGTACATCACAAATATGTGGTTTAAAGTTCAAGAATGTGACCCCAAAGTGTTCAACATTAGCCCGGAAGTGTGAAAAACGGGCGCCGGAGGGCGTCGGAGGATGTATAACTGGTTGCTGCAACAATTACTGGCTTCCCACCCTTCAGTGACCTCCCCAGTGATAAAACAGAGGTACCTGTCAAAAATGAACGAAAACCGTTGCAAAACGAATGCTCGGGGACCAAAACACGCAGTTCGGGGTCCCGAAAATGGGCTGTTAATCACCGAAAGTGGCATTCGGCCACGAAGTGGGTTTCTTAGGCCCCAGTGTCCCTCAAAAGGGAGAAAATAGGAAGTATGCCAAAAATCAGAACAAACGGAGATGGTTAGGCGGTCCCGAACCGAGGCTCCCGGCCAACGATCCCGAAAAATCGGAAACCGGACTCCGAAATGGGCAAAATGGCCTGCGACTACGAAATGTAGCCTACGGACATTGAGAGATGGTCTACAGGACCTCTCCCTTCCCTCAAGAAAAGAAACAAAGAAAATCGAGCTTGGTTCGCAAACCGAGACAAGGCACAGAAGAGGGTTCGGAAGTCCGGAGGCAGGGCTCACGGCCGCTACTCTGAAACTTCTGAACGAGCACAATATGCAGCGTCACCGAGCGCTCAATCGGTGATGTCTGAGTCTTAAGGTCGGTCAAAAATGGGGTGTCTACAGAGCGCAAGAAACCTGCTCAAGCGTAAAAAACACACCTGCAGAAGTTTTGCAGGGACACGAAATGCTGGAAGGGTGTAAACCCCGTTCGAGCGCAAAATGACCCGCTCGAGCGGACCACTCAAAAACTGGGCAACAACAATGGGAGCCAAAGCTCTACCAACCTGTAACAACCAAGCCCAACACATGCTAAAACTCAAACAAATGGATTTAAAGAACGACAACAAGATAGATACAACTACCAACTCCACGGAACCGAGTCCAGAATACAACTGAACAGTAAATGGACAACTGGGATCGCTATATTAACTTTTTTGTAATGACATTTTAATTTATTTATTTTTTAACTAAAATTGTGAGTTGCCAAAATAGCCTTAATCCCTGGCGTGAAAAAGCGATCAATTCTAGAATATGGAAAACATAAATGGGCCATTGCAAAAAAATAGCACCAAAAAAAAAAAAAAACCTCTGCAATAGGGAAGAAGGATCGTTAATGCACTTTGTGAGCATTTTCTAAGGTCTATTTCAATGACCTAAGCATTGTTGAAATACAAATCAATAATGGTAGGTGTACAAAAATAAATTACAATGAAGTACATATAAAGTGTGCCATGTAGTTAAAAATTATTTTAGATATAATGTGAGTCACATTTAAAATTACTTTTAATCACACATTGCACTTTTGGTACATTTTCTGTGTTTTATTTTTGTGAGACATGTTATAATATTTTAATGCAATATTTTTTTTATTTAAAGATTTTTTAAATATAAGAAATCAAATCAAAGTTTCTTTTCGAGTTAATTTTATGTTATAAACTTTAAACTTATGGGTGGAGTTATAAGAATTTATTTTGTATTACCGTTAGTTTTCAAAGAAGAAGATGTTTAATTTTCAACTTTATAACTTTATATATATTTATATACATTAAAGCCTTCAAGTTTGTGACTATTTCATGTAACGCTCTTCATTATTATATTGTCGTTGTTATCTTGATTGTGCGAACCTCTAGCTTTCTTCTCCAACATATGTAGTGAATGTCTTCTATTGTGTGTACACACAAACGCCAAATCTAAGAACCTTGTCAATTTGCTTCTCTAATCATAAGTCTTATCACAATTACTTGTTGTATGTGTCAATTTTCGACCACACTGCCAATCAAGCACTCAGCTGGAGAACACTGACAAAATAGATTAAGCCTGAACGACCTGTCACCGAAAAGAAGAGATTCTGGCGGTGATTCGTCCACTCGGGGCACTCCAACGATCAAGTTAGTTATCTCTCAAAGATAGAAAAAGAGCTTAACTCACTATTCAGAACATAAAAAACATACCTTAAACCCATGAGGGTGCCTCTCTTTTATAGCCAACACTTACCTAATCCCAATAAAAGCCTAACTCCAATGGACTTAGCATTACTGCTAATCTTGGACTTCCAGTAGGATTGGGATAAACTCTCTAAGAGTCTTATCTTTACCCAAACTGAAGTCCTCTCTCATTTTAGGACTCTTGTCCCTTATCCACTTATTCCGTATTCCGGTATCTTCGCAGATAACATCGGCCTAGCCGAAATGATCTTGGCATCATAACCAGAACACATGGCACCTCGGCTGGCACTTCAGTGACACCTTGGTCACGTGTTGTCATACAAAAATTATGTCCCCACAACTACCCCCTAGGTTCTATTACCTCGGCATCCTGAGGTGATGGAACCTATATCATTCCTCCTTTAATCATGACCCCGGTTTAACTTCAGCTTGTAAATTTTTCTTAAAATTTCAACAAGTGTTAAACATGACCTCGGTTTAACTTCAACTTGTAAATTTTTAAAATTTCAACAAGTGTTAAATATAACCTCGGTTTAATTTCAACTTGTAAATTTTTAAAATTTCAAAAAGTGTTAAACATGTCCTCGGTTTAACTTCAACTTGTAAATTTTTAAAATTTCAACAAGTGTTAAACATAACCTCGGTTTAACTTCAACTTGTAAATTTTCAAAATTTCAACAAGTGTTAAATATGACCTCGATTTAACTTCAACTTGTAAATTTAAATTTCAACAAGTGTTAAACACATCTTTGGTTTAATTTCAACTTGTAAATTTAAATTTCAACAAGTGTTAAACATGTCATCGGTTTAACTTCAACTTGTAAATTCTTAAAATTTCAACAAGTGTTAAATATGACCTCGGTTTAACGTCAACTTGTAAATTTTTCATAAATTTCAACAAGTGTTAAACCAACCTTAGCTTGTAAATTCCAACTCCCAATCATCATTCTCCAGCCCTCTTTGGTGCACTACTTCCAGTGTCATTGTAAGTCTTTTTGGACCTCTCTCCATTGGTCGTGTCGAAACAGAGTTCCTTCCCCTAAACATCCCGATGTTCTTTGGTGCAGGTTTCTTTTGTTCGACGTGTCTTCTGGGATTCTCCATGCCCAACCTCCCGCGAAGGCCAGTGAGAATGTCCCTTGGTCCCGCCATGCTGAGGGACTGCAGGAACTGTTTTCTGCCCCCTTTTCAGGGCACCTTTCTTGGCCGCTGGAATCGGCGTATCTTGTAAATGGAACAGTGACTGCATGATGTTGTTCTGCATCATGAAATTGACGACCGTTTACAGGTCCGCCAATTTGTCCGCCATTCCCTTCATCTCGTCGTCCCTCCACAGGCATCTATCTTTCCATACCTGGAGGTCGTCCTCGTTATAATACCCGCTTCGATCCGATTTCTTCGATACGCCACCCTCCTAGCCGACGTCCTTTCCTCCATGATTCTTATCACGAGTCTCTTCGTTGCAGTTGTCTTCTTCAGCGTTAAGGTCAATATGTTTCCCACTCTCAGTAGGGGTGTCGTCCCCAACCTTCTCTTTCTGTCCGTCGTTGGCCATCTATTCTCCTTTCTTTTCCACAGACGACGCCAAATTGTATGTATCAATTTCTGACCAGACTGCCAATCAAGCACTCAGCTGGAGAACACTGGCAGAGTAGATTAAGCCCAAACGACCTGCCACAGAAAAGAAGAGATTCCAGTGGTGGTTCGTCCACCCGGGGGCACTCCGACGATCAAGTCAGTTATCTCTCAAAGATAGCAAAAGAGCTTAACTCACTATTCAGAACATAAAAAGCATACCTTAGACCCATGAGGGTGCCTCTCTTTTATAGCCAATACTTACCTAATCCCAATAGAAGCCTAGCTTCAATGAACTTAGGATTACTGCTAATCTTGGACTTCCAGTAAGATTGGGATAAACTCTCTAAGAGTCTTATCTTTACCCAAACTGAAGTTCTCTCTCATTCTAGGACTCTTATCCCTTATCCGCTTATTCCGAATTCCAGTATCTTCGTAGATAACCTCGGCCTAACCGAGATGATCTCGGCGTCATGACCAGGACACGTTGTATAGCAATCCCAGTCTTTCCCCATTTGGTTGTTATATCCGGACTTAGGTTCCGTGGAGCTCGTTGTTGTATATATATTGTTGTCATCCTTTAATTCCTTATTTTTGAGTTATAGGATGTGTTGGGCAGGTTTGTTACAAGTTTGGTGTGCTTGGGAGCAAATGGTTGCTGCCCAGATTTTGGTGTCTTCGCTCGAGCGAGAACTTTGTCTGTCACGCCCCAAAATTTGAGACCACAAGAGAAATATATAAAGTACAACTCAAAAAAAAGAGATAACCACAATATTTTAATATACACATATAAGTAGAGTTATAACATAGATAACTGATTTGAGTTCCACTAGAGGTTTACAAAACACTGTCAAACCAAAAGGTAAAATGAGAGAGAATACAAAAACAAACTACTAGTTCAAATTTTTCAAGTGAACCACGGCTCTACAACTTCATCTTGATTGTCTTCGGAATAACCCTCCCCGTCGTAAGCTGCTTCTTCACCTGGCATAACACATCATGAGCTGGGAATGCCCAGTAAAAACACACACACCCCTATATCTTCTATCAATCAATCAACCATACACAAAACAAATCAGGAAACATAACATACTTACGTTAAGGTTTTATGAATTAGTAGTTAGACTAGGCATCTAGAACCCCCCAAAGAGATCTTTCTACCCAACCACAAGATTAAACACCGGACTACTCAGAACTCTCCTTTTTGCTGCTTTGCAGACCTTACCACCCATGCCCACCTCCCGGTTATTTACCGGTCAGCGACATCGATGGACCTCAAAAGGGACGGCCAAACAAGTAAGCTCTCTTACACCCCAAATCATGCCTAGGGCTCGCTTACACCCTGCACATACCATACCAAAGGGCTCGCTTACACCTTGAAACCACCGCATAGAGTCTGAATACGTCAGTGTCAACCTAGGGGCTCGTTCAAAACGCTTACACAAGACTTAACTCATTTGGTATTAATCCCATCATAATTCATGTCATGCATATGTATAAAATTGTTCTAAAACACTAAGATGAACGTCACCCATTGCCAGCCCCTTATTATTTCCCGTTTATTAAATCTTTTGCTAGGTAAGTTAGTCACATTCAGTAATTCGGTCATATAAAAGAGTATGAGAAAAACATACGAGAGGAAATATAGTCCGTGATCATCATTCATAAGTATAGTAAGGCAAGAAAACAACATTAGAAATGCTTTGAAACACTTAGAAACAAATAACATAATAGAACACAATTTCTAGCACTGTTCGGTTCTGCAAGGCTAAAAAGAACGCATTGGTAAAAATACTTCTAGGCCAAATTAGGGGCTGAAATTGCATAGAAATAGTATTCAATCTGTCTAGTTTCAGTTCCAATTTTCAGAAGTTGCACAGTCCCTCCAAAAATTCATCTACAAACTATATTTGAAAACCTGTCCAGATTTGTCACCCTTTGGGAAAACTAGCTTTTCTCTCAATCTACCTGATGGTTTTTACTCAAATAAAATCTGTTGGAAAGAGGACTCATATTTCTAAATTTTGACAGAAGAACCAACATGAGATGATTTTTCTAGAATTTTATAAAATTGCTAAAAGTGGACTGTTTTTCAGAGATTCAGGACCATATTTTTCAACAAATTATCCAAGCCCTAAAAACACACAATTAGGAGCTAATAAAATTGTCACAAGCTCTAAACACATAAAATATCCTACAATAAATTCAGATGTGAGAATTAGATAGATTTGATATTTATTTTAAATTAGAGAAGTTGCAGCAGTGCCTAATTTCACAAATTTGCAAGACAATGACACTATATCATACCCACACCTTCACACACACCAAACAAAACCTATTTACCATTAATTTGTAACACAAGAGGCATACTAGACAATAGAATGAGATGATGAAAGGATTGGAGAAAATAAGGGAGAGGTATGTTCTTACCTTCAAGAATTCCTTCTTTTTCTCTTTTTTTTTTCTTTCTTCTTCTTACTTCTCTACTTCCCTTGAGCCAACTCTCCCTCTCTCACCCTCTCCTTGGGCTGTTAAAAAACATGGGAATGGATTTGGACAAGCTCTCAATTTATAGAGCATAAGAGTAGCTTAATGGCCAAGGGAACTAAATATCTAGATATTTGTTTTGCTTTTTTTTTATTTTTTTATTTTTGGTTTGTTGTTATCCAATCAACTTTTCCACCAACATATTATATATATATATATATATAAATATATATATATATATATTTAAACTATAAATATATATATATATATATATATTTAAACTATGTATATATTCAAATAAACAATAGTATTCCATTCAAATAAATAATAAATGAAAGAACAACAAAAAAAAATAGAAATAAAAATAAAATGTGTGAATTAATTTAGAAATTATGAGGTAAAATAAATAAAACCAAGTTTTAGGATAGTTCCAATCATAAAGTGGTGTTCTATGATTTAATTATGGTAACACACGGAGAAATTATTCTTTACTTGGGCTCTTGCGCAGACTTTCACGGAACTAGGGCTAAAATACTATTAACCTAAGGCTCAGGGTTTCAAGTGTAATTACAAAAAAATTAGGTTCTCTACATTGTCGCTCGAGCGAGCTCTTTGTTTTAGATCCTTCGCTCGAGCCAGGGTTTGTTCGCTCGAGCGAGAGTTGAGTTTTGTATCTGGTGGCTCGAGCAAGAAGTCCTTCGCTCAAGCTTGCGTCTGCGTCTGATTCTGGATCTGAGAGTTGCATTTCTTGGCTCGAGCGAGCTTTCCTTCGCTTGAACGAGTGAGGATTCTTTGTGTCTGGTCGCTCGAGTGACCAATCCTTCGCTCGAGCGAGCCTATGTTATATCAGTAGGTAGCAGCAGGTAAACACTTCATTTTTTCATCTCTTTTGTTTTGCAAACCCTAGATCCGAGCTCTCTCTCTCTCTACACATTTTCTCTCTAGGTTCCATCTACTTCTAGTGAGTTTCTAGCCTAGTCTCTTTGCAAGAAAGATAGAGGGTCGCGAGGGCTTTCTTTTAATCTGAAAAATCCCGAATTTGGAGCACTTTGAGTTTTGGCCACCTTCTCTTTTGGGCTTCTAATTTCGAGGTAGGAATACCCTACTCCATCTTATGAGTTTTGTCATAAATTTTGGGCATTTTGATATGTTGCGGTTGTTGGGTAATTTTTGGAAAAGTTAGGGATTGATTTGTAAACTATAGAAAGGGGGTTTTCAAAGTATTAACTCCTATGGGTGTATGAGACCAACAAAAATGGAATTAATGTTGTTGTATTGGTGAAATCAAACCTTAGGGTTGATATGTGAAATATGGGAAAATGTCCTAATTATTATGATCAATTAATTTGTATAATTAATTGTGGGAAATGAGAAATTGAGTTGAGAATATTGAAATTGGAAAATTATGGGATTAAATGGTGTATTTGGATTAATTTATCACTCACCTATGAAAATGTTGATATTATATCCATTTGATGCATTTATTTTCTGTTTAGAAATAACTGCTTTGGACTATCGGTGGAAGATAGTCTTGAATGTTGTAGACAATGCATGATGATTAGGCGAACTAAAACTAATCAATTGAATATGTCATCGAATATGGCGGTTGGAATAATACATCAAATTTATGTATTGATTGACCTTGTATATGATATGTGTTTATATACATTGTGTTGTGTGGGAGGAGATAGGGGATGTACTCCACGGTTTAGGAGAAGATGGGGGATGGACTCCTAAACCGGACATTGTTTGGGAGGAGATAGGAGATGAACTCCATTGATACAACAAATATGTGTATCTATTGAAGTATTGATATAGCAAATCTGTATATCATATATGAAGTATGGAAGTGTTTTGTTTGAGATTGATACAACAATTATGTGTATCTATTGTGAAGTAAGAAGCATGTAATATGAATTGTTATCCCAATTGAAATGGATGTACTATTAATATGGGATGTAATCTCATTTAAATTATCTGGCCAGGTTCTGAGCCACGTTTATGAAATGAGCTGATAAGTAAAGTGGAATGTAACATGGACATAAGTGTCATGGAACTGTATTGTGATATAACTGGGTTTATAAGTGTTAACCATCTATCAAATGCTATTGTTTTAGTCATTGCTTATGTTTTGTTTAGTATATCTCTACTGGGCTGTGGCTTACCCTATATGGGACATCATTTTCAGGTCCAGGTGATATGCCACCTCTAAGGACATAGCTTGGAAGGTTTTGGGAGTTGAAGACTCTTTTTGTTGTTTTGTTATCTTTTGTTGTATTACATGTAAATTCAAGCCAAGGGCTTAATATGATATGAGTTAGTACTCTCTTTTGTGTAACCAAGTGTTGGCTTGGAAAGTTGTAAGCCGTTGGGCATTTATTTTTGTTGTCAACATGTAATACATTTGTAAGGACTACTCTGATGAATGGAAAAGTGTTTATTTCTCTTATATCAATGCATGTCAAGAATGTGGGGTTTTATGTATTATTTTGAGGGCGTTACAACTTGGTATTAGAGCGTACCGGGTTCGAATACTTTGGGTACGCGGGAAGTGGTTAGTACCACAATGGGTTTGTCTCGCTTATTAGAGACTTATGTATGATGTTATATGTTTATTTGATAACATGTTTATGTGACTATATAGGTATGGGATTTAGTTTCTAGGATGTTGATTGGATCCTTGGGTTTCTGGGAGTCCTTTTGGAAAAGAACTTGATCAATGTTGTTTCTAACTGGAACTCTAGCAACGCCTCGGGACTATCATTATCCGGAAATGGAATTCGTAAGTGCTTATGTGATTATGTGCTTGCGTGGAATGAATTACAGTTGTCCATTGTATTAGGACGTGAGTGTTATAGCTTCGGCACATTTATAAATGTGCTAATGTTCTTCGTTACCTTTATTAGGATGTCAGGACGAGGACGTGGAGGTAGACGTGGTAGGCGTGGTAGGCAGGAGATGCCTTTACCGGATGAGATTCCGGCACAGCAGGAGGGTGCTGGCCAGGCCAATGTGGTCGAGCCAGTAGGTCAGTAGGCCATGGGTGCCTTAGCCCGCGAGATAGCAGGAGCATTCAGGGAATCCATGGGCATTCTCAGAGCTGAGAATCAGGTTCAGGCCCAGGTTGTTGATACAAGGCCTTCTTTTCTGAAGAGGGAGTTTTTTCGATCTAATCCGGATGAGTTTTTGGGGGATCCGAAAGAGCCACTTAAGGCTGATGAGTGGCTTGAGCAGATGACTAAGACGTTTGAGATGCTTGGCATCGAAGACGGAGCTTTGAAAGTGACCTTGGCGTCTTTCCAGCTAAAGGGGGATACGGGTCAATGGTGAAAGTTCACGAGGGGTAGTATTAGTGGCACTTGGGAGGCCTTTGTAGATGCTTTCCAGGAGAAGTTTCTGTCTCCCACTGTTAGGGAGAAGTTGAGAGATCAGTTCTGCCAGCTAAAGCAGCTGAGTTTATCAGTGGCCGAGTTTGAGGCCGCATTTACTAGTATATCCAGGTTTGCACCTAAGCTTGTGGCATCTGAAGAACGCCGTTGTCTCGAGTTTGAGAGGAAATTGAGGCATGGGCTCAAGATGAGAGTTGACGGGTCTATGACTCGGGAGTATAGGCGCCTTGTGGACGCTGCGGCACATATGGAGATTATGATGCATGAGGAGGAGGAGAGGTTGAGGGGCTCCAAGAGGAGTCAGGATGGCCAGGGTGATGGCAGGAGATAGAGGGGTTCTAACCCTCAGTAGTCTCAGGGTGGTTTTACTAGATCTACCTTTCCAGTGCCGAGTGCAGGTTCTGGGAGAGGCAATCAGGGAGACATTACTTGTTACAAATGTGGCCAGTTGGGTCACAAGGCTCCAGCTTGCCCGCAGAGGGAAGGAGGTCAGAGAGTTGCTTCATCTTCGGCTCGACCTCAGAGCTAAAGTCAAGGCAGAGGTCAGCCACTGTGTTGTTATCAGTGTGGTCAGGCGAGGCACCTGAAGAGGTTTTGCCCGTAGTTGAGTGCCATATCGGGTGCGTCTGGTTCGAGGCAGACGCAGAGTTTTGAGCCAGCACAGTTAATTCAGGCCTCGAGGGCCAATCAGGGAGCTTCGTTGTCCCAGTCTGTGCAGCAGTCTTTTGCTCCTAGGGGTGGGGCACCTACTGTTTGTGTTTGTCTATATTTCCTTTTTTTCTGAGGCTGCAGCTATGGTGGGTTTATCAACTAAAATTAGTGGGTTTGAGTTGCAACGGTAACATATCAATCTCTTGGGGAGGTTGAGCCTTGCTATATGGCTCTGGTCTGGACAAATGGAAAAGAACAGGGGAAGGGGATGAGTTGGGGATCCCGCTTGGAGGTTCATTGAAATTTTTTATTATAAAGGGTGATTTGAGATAATCTAAATAAGTGCACTTTTTAACTTTTTATGAAATATGAGTTGGGTATGGGTTAGGTTTGAAGTGATGTGGTAGCGAGGTGATGTGACTTAAATAGGATAGTGACTTTTTGGCTTTTTGACTTTTTTAGGTTATGACAAACAAGGCCTAAATAAATAGTTTTGATTTGATAAATTAGAGTAGTAATATAGTGTGGTGATGGATTGCCAAAATTATTAAACATATGTTGGACTTTTAATCACTTTGCTTAATTAGTATATATTTACTGGTATTCTTTCAGTGGACTGGACTGTTTTTTGTTCAAATCCGTGGAATTGTTAAGTTAAATAATGCTTCTGAAGCTGGCAAAAATATTGAAGCCATTTTTCATGTTCTAGCTAAATAAGTGTTCAGATTATGGAAGAGTAGTTTAATTTATATGAAGTAGATTAATTCACAAGGAGCAAAAACTATTTGTGCAATAAGTTAAAATACACCAATGATGTAACCCCACCATGTAAAAATCTTATTGCATATATGATGCAATATATTATGCAATTGCTTTTTTTATGGTTAATCAATTTATTATTATTTTTATTTTTCTGGTTATTTTACAATTTTGTGCTATTCAGAACTAATAATTTCTTAGGAGGTTGTCTAACAACACCATCCTTCTTTTACTATAAGTGTTTTATCAATATTTGTTGATTTATTTTTTATTTTTTTTAGTATATAAATTCTGTAATTGTTTTTAGTCAAAAAAATGGTATTTATTTATTATTTATTTTTGTAGTATCAAAATACATCTCGTGACTGTTTATTTTTAATTTGTATATAAATTTTTTAATTGTTTAAGAAAATAAAAAAATAAAAATTTATGGTATATCTAATCTGTTTTGACTATACATGTTTAGTCCATGAAAAGATTGAGAAACATGACTATAATCTTTTCTTATTTTATTGCTGTTACTGATGGGAAAAAAAGTATTCATTCAAATTTTTAGTCAGTAAATTTTGGTAGTAAGTCAATTATGTTTTTGGTGACTCTCAAATTCATATTTTTACTTTACAAATTTTACGATTAGAACCTCTTGAACATTCATATTTATATCAACACCATAATATATTTTAGTCTAGTACAAAAAAACAAAACCAATCGCATGGATCCTTCGAATTCACTCTTTTTTTTTATTCACGAATCACATACGAGCATTGATTGGTTTCATTGACGGGTTTACATTTTCTCTCTCTACATTGATGGGCTTATATATTTCTGGGTTTATAAGAATTTCATCACCTAAAGCCATAATCAATGGGCTGAGACAAAATTTTTGATTTTGATGAAACAAAATGAGCTAGTGAATGTATTTGTGTGTATTGCTTTAATTGCCTTCATGAACTAAATATTCATTATTGTTTATAAAATGGCTTTGTTGGCTGGTGAATTTTTTTTTTTTTTTTTTTTTTGATTTTTTTTTTGGACTTTCCAAGTGATAAATGGTGAACTTCAAAATATTTATGATTATAACGGGTTTTGATTTTGGTTTTAATTTCATTTCTATAAAATTGAAGTCAGTTAGGAAAGAGAAGAGTTGAAATCCAAATTTACTTTTAATACTCTTCATGACCAAATTTGTGCTCTAATTTTCACTCTCTTCATGTTGTTAGGGCTTATTTCAATATTTAATTTTATCATTTTAATGTGATTGGGCTGGCCTTTTGTTTTTTTAGATATTCATATTTTTATTTTTTCTCCTCTTGATTGTAACCCATTAAAGTTTTTCTATCTGTGATAGTTATTTATTTAAATAAGATTTTGAATTTTACTATCCGATTTGGTAGCAACTAATTTAGAAATAACATTTCATTGCCAATGAAATCCATGTTAACTTTTAGTATTGCTATTTTTTTTTCTTAGTGTCTAAAGTTATAGCGATCCCGATTTTTCTTTTTGTATTTGTTGTACTCCGGAACTTTGGTTCCGTGGAGTTGGTAGTTGTGTATCTTGTTGTTGTCCTTTAATTCCCTATGTTTGAAATTTAGGATGTATTGGGCGTGTTTCGAGCAGGTAGGTTGAGTCTTGGTCTCAAGTGTTGTTGCCCAGAGTTTTGGTGTTACACTCGAGCGGGCCATTCTGCGCTCAAGCGGAGTTTGCTTTTGGTTGACCACTCGAGCGGGTCTTATTGCGCTCGATCAGAGTTTACACACTCCCAGTATTTCGTGCCTCTGCAAAACTTCTGCAGGTGTGTTTTTCACGCTCGAGCGGGTTTTTTTACGCTCGAGCGGGTTGCACTCGAGCGAACCTATTGGCGCTCGAATGGGTAGTGTTTTGTCTGTGAAAGTTCTGGGAGAGGGAAATCTACGCTCGAGCGGACTAGTTTTCGCGCTCGAGCAGATGTGCTTTATCTCTGTGTCTTGGCGCTTGAGCGGGCCTTCTTGAGCTCGAGCGGACCATGCTTTTTGTTCTTGACGCTCGAGCGTTGTGTTTTCCGCTCGAGTGGACCTGTCGTATATTAGGTAGCAGTTGGGCATTTTTTGAATCACTTTTCACTTTTCTTCTCTCTTTCTAACTTTCCCAAAATCGATTTTTGAGAGCTTCTCTCTCTAGAAACTCTCTTCTCTCTAGGGTTTGATCTAGATAGAGTGTTTCCTTTCCCTTCGACCTTTGTAAAAGTTGTGTTGATCGTCAAGGGTGTCGTTTTGATCCGAAAAGATTGGAGTTTGGAGCACTTTGGTTTTGGTCTCTTCTCCGTTTGAGCTCTAACTTCGAGGTAGGGATATCCTACTCCTTCTCATGAGTTTTGTCTTTGAATTTTAGCATTTTGATGAGTTGGGGGTTGTTGGGTAATTTTGAGAAAGTTTGGGCCTTTGTCTAATTTTACAAAAGTTGGGGTTTTGTTTATATAAACGTATATGCATGTTTGGCATAGAGAAATGAGATCAATATTGGATTATTGGTGAAAATGGAACCTTAGGGTTGTGATGTTAATTATGGGAAATGCTCTAATTACATTGATAAATTAATTTGTATAATTAATTTGAAGAAAAGAGGAATTAAATTGAGAATGTTGAAATTGGATGTGTATGGGATTAAAGGGTGCAGTTAGATTCGTTCATCACTCACCTAGTTGAAATGTTGATTATATGTCCATTTGGTGCATTTATTTTCAGTATAGAAATAACTGCTTTGGGCTATCGGTGGAGGATAGTCTTGATTGTTGTAGACACTGTATGATGATTAGGCAAACTAAAACTAATCAATTGAGTATGTTATTGAATATAGCGACTGGAATAATACATTAATTCTATGTATTGATTGATTGTATATGGTCTATGTTTATATACATGTATTGTGTGGGAGGAGATAGGGGATGTACTCCACGGTTTAGGGGAAAATAGGGGATAGACCTCTAAACCGGATTTTGTGTGACATTGATACAGCGCTACAATGTGTATCAAGCGTTGATTATGGAAGTGTTTGAATTGATTTGATATAGCACTAAAATGTATATCGTTATCAATTGTGAAGTATAGAAGTGATTCTATGTTATGTTGATACAGCACCGAAATGTGTATCTTTCGCAAAGTGCGGGAATGGTTTATGTGTTATTAATACAGCATTAAAATATGTATCCCTCATGAATTTCGAAAGTGTTTTAAAGATGAGTCTAAATCTCATTAAGTTATTTGGCTAGGTGTTGAGCCTTGTTTTCAAACTCAAAGTTGGAAAAGACATGGGAAATGAAATCTAACATGGACTTAATGTCATGAAACCGAAATGTGATATATGTGGATGTATCTGTGTTGGCCATCTATCAACTGCTAATCTTTTAGTCATTGTTCATAGCTGGTTTAGTACATTTCTACTGGACTGTGGCTCACCCTTTATGGGACATCATTTTCAGGTCCAAGTAGCATGCCACCTCCAAGGACATAGCTTAGGAGGCTTGAGGCAGACATACTGCTTTTGTTGTTTGCTTTCTTTTGATGTATTACATGTAAATTCAAGCCAAGGGCTTAACATGTATCGAGTTAGCACTCTTCTTTTTGTAACCAATTGTTAGCTTGGAAAGCTGTAAGCCCGTAGGGCATTTGCTTTTGTTGTTAACATGTAATACTTTTGTAAGAACTACTCTGATTAATGGAAAGATGGTTGGTTCCTTTGTATCAATGCATGTCTAAAGAGATGGATTTTATGTATCATTTTGAGGGCGTTACAAAAATTATATAACCAAACATTTTTAGGTTTAAGTACAACAGTTATGGACAATATCACTATTTTTGGCGAAGTAAATTTTTTTTTTTAAATGCTTTTTTTTCTCATACTTTATAGGTGGATGGAGACTTACACTGAATCATAATATCAACTCCGTTTACTAATTTTCTTATTTATGTATATAAAGTTTTATTTATCATTCTAAAGTTTTTGTATATATAGGTTCGATTTCTTCAGGAAAGAAATGTTAATGTTGTTATCCGCGATGAGCGGAATCTTAATACTATTCGCATTTGTGAGACAAACCTAAAAGTCACTTGAACATTGGACATGAATTTTCTTATCATTTGAAAAATAATTGATAAATATATTCTACTTATTTTTTTTATAGGCAAAGGTAAAGGAAAAAGATAAAGCAATATTAAATAGAAAAGGCTATCCCTTCTGGCAAAGGAAAGGAAAATGCATATCTCGTGGTATGGTTTCTTAACAATTTTTAAAAGCTTCTTTTTTGAATATTTTTTTTATATATAGATTTTTTTAATAATTGCATAGTGTCATATACGCTTTTTTTTGTACATCTTTTAAAAGTTTCTTTTTCAAATATTTATTTAATTCTGGTTGATTGTAAAATATTTTTCTGAAGCATATTAAAGTAAGCATTTGTACAAAATGTTAATGCATTTGTATAAACATTAATCTGAATTTTTAATATGTTTGTCAATTTGTATGAACACATGTTGCATTTACAACATAGCATAATAAAAATATAAGAGAAGAAAACAAAAAAGAAAGGAAGAAGAAAGAACAAATATGTGATGAAAAAGAAATTATAGAATATAATTTTTTTTCATTTTTATTTTTCTTGTAAGTTCTTAAGGAAAGAAGAAAAAGACAAAATAAAATTTAATATAACAGAAATAGCAAGAAGAGGGAAAAGGAAAGTAGAAAACATTACACGTTAATATTTACATTTTACGTACCCAATGATCTAATATTTATCTTTTCAACGTATATTTTGTCAATGTGTCTTTAAAGCAATAAGTGCATAGTGAGTTTGCAGTTTTGCGTGTTTAATATGTTTTCAAATTATTTTTTTCTCCCTTTTTAAATTTCATCAATGCATGCATTGGTTCTTATATGACTAATAACTCAACCGAGTGAACGAGAAAAGTTAATTAAAACAAAGAAAAAATACATGATGAAAGGGAAGTAAGAGAGGGGATAATCTTCACATTTTATGCACCTAATTATATAATATTCTTATTTTAGGCACACAACGATAATGTGTTATCAAAAGCTGTATTGGCCCAACGTTCACGGGGAGAACGTAAAAAAAATCAAAAGCCATGTTCTGCATACCAATTGCGAAAACGGCTGCGATGAGAATGAGAGAGATCAAAGAAATGTATTAACCCAAGATAACCTTCTTTAACACCAAATTGGTAAACAATTGTGTTTAATTCTTGCAATATATACTCTTACTATTACCACTTTATTATATAGATTTTAATTTGTTCACAATCCATTTCTGTAGGCCTGCTCCTATAACCCCATCTAGAAATGCTGGTGTGGTCATCTATGATGAGTACAACCTTAATATTATCCGTGTTTGTGTAGTAAATACAAAATCAAGTCAAACATTGTATGTATTTTATTTATATAAGATTTTTTTTAATCTTTTGAATATTTTATTTATATTTGTTAGGTAAAAGAGAAAGAAAAGGTCAACCCAATGCCTAAGGGAAAAGAAAAGATGGCTCCTTCTGACAAGAGAATGACAAATGCAAGCCAAGTGGTGTATATTGTTTTTAAAAAATATGATGCAAAACTAATCGAAATTTCGAATAGTTAAAAGCTATGAGTGTATGAAATGAATTTGTTGTTTTATATTATTTTTGTAGAATGATTGTAATATGTTTTCCTGTAACTTATTATTATTTGTATGTGTTTTCTAAATTTATTTATTTTTATTTTACATGGATACATGTGCATTTATAATGTACCATCCATATGTTGCAACTTATATGAAGAGAATAGGAAAAAAGAAATGAAGGAATAAAGAAAAAATATATGGGCCAATATTTTTAATTCTTATTTATTTTTTTAATAAAATATAATGCATGAAGAAAGAAAGAAATAAAGATTACACTATTAAAGGTATAAAACAAATATAATAGAAAACAAAATTAACAGAAATGAAAGAAATAAGAAGATATTTTCATTTTAAGCACAAAATATTCATATTTTTTGCACCAATGATAAAATATTTTTATTTTAGGCACAACATGATAATGTAATATCAAAAGCTGCCTTGGCCCAACGTGCACAGCGAGAGTGTGAAAAAAATAAAAACTCATACTTTAAATTTTAATACTTGCAATGAGAATAAGAGGGATCAGAAGAATGTATTCAACCAAGACAACCATCTTTAACACCAATTCCTCGCAATTGCGCTTGCTTGGAGTGGGAAATAATAACTGAAGATTCTCATTCGGCACAAAAACGAACAATGATTACCCATCATTATACATGTTCGTTTTCTATGCTAAGCACATCTTTAGCTTCATAAAGGAATCGGTAATCTATTATGTCTAATCTTGAAACACATACTCTTACTCATACTGTTTTGTTTTATAGAATTTTATTTATACACAAATATTCGTAGGTCTATTCCTATAAATCGATTTCTTCATGAAGATCTATGTACTGATGATGAATTAGAAGATATGCCTATGAGTACATCAATTGACGTCCAGGCACACAAAGATTCTTGCCGCTAGTATCTTAGCAAGACGGATGTATTATGTCCTTATTGTTCAGCCTTACATTGGATAAATGAAAATTTGACAAAATCATCTATGAAGCATACCTTATTCGGAACTTCCTGTTTGAAAGGAAAGATTAGGCTACCTTTACTTATTACACCCCCTTCACCACTTCAGGCATTATATGATGGGAATAATAATCAATCAAAATCCTTTCAAAGTTATACTTGAGTGTGTAATGCAACCAATACTTTTACGAGTCTTGATGCTACATTGGATCCTTGAGTACTCAATGGAAAGGACCCTATATCATTCACAATTCATGGGGAATTGTGACATCGAACAGGATCACTACAACCACAACCAGGGCAGGATACGAGTCATACTCAACTGTATATCTATGATCCTGATTCAGATTTAGAAATCCGTAATTATGGAAATCCTAACTTGAGAAGGGATGTTCTGAAAACTATTTAGGATAGTTTGTTGCAAGTCAATGGATTTATAGATAAATTTCGCCAGGCTCATGCCATTTTACATTAATTAGACTCGGTAGGACACAATCTACCTGCTCACCTACATTACAATTTAGTAACTGATCAACGTCGATATAACCTACCAACTGTAGATGAGATTGCTATTGTAATACCAGGTGATGGAACAGAGGTAAGTGGAATGAGAGATAATATTATCTTACATTTTCAAGGAAATAATGAGTTGATGCAAATTAATGAATGTCACCCAACATACTTGCCATTACATTATGTTCTATTATTTCCATATGGTGAGCTTGGATGGGAACCTGAGTTAAAATTGTAGAACGTTTAGTATGATCGACCTTCAACTGATCGACTTACTCAAATGGATTTTTATAGTTATCGTTTGTTTGAACGACCCGCAGAGTATTCAACAATTTTGAGAGGTGAGAAATTATTTCAAGAGTTGTTGGTAGATGCTTAGGCTGCAACTAGGCAAATCGATTGATATACTATAAGCTTAATCAAGGAAAACTTCGAGTTGAGCTTTACCAAAAGTTATCAGATATTGATTCAGATTATGTGCGACCTGGTCAAATTGGTCAAAGGTTTGTTTTTCCATTTTCATTTACTAGTAGTCCTAGACATATGTTTGACATCTTTCAAGATTCAATGACTATTACGCAAAACAACCAACACCTAGATATTTTTCTTATCATGACTGCAAATCCCAATTGGCCAAAAATTACTTCATCATTATTACCACATCAAAAACCTATTGATCATCTTGATTTAATTGTCTGTGTTTTTGAGTTGAAGAAAAAGTGTTTGATGAAGGAGATAGAAACATATCAGGTGTTTGGAAATAAAGTTGCATATGTTTTTACAATTGAATTTCAAAAACGAGACCGCCCTCATATGCATGCACTTTTATTTCTTAAAGGTCCAGACAAAATTTGAACATGTGCTTAAGTGGATAAATTGGTTTGTGCAGAATTTCCAAACCCAAAAAATGATCTTATGCTTTTTGAAACTATCAAATGATGTATGGTACATGGACCATATGGTGCTCGAAATCCGCAAGCACCATGTGTGGAAAATGGTAGATGCAGTAAGAGATACCCTCGAGGTTTCACATAAACAACAACTATGGATCAAGATGGATATCCTATCTATCGTCGTTGTAATAATGGTCAAGTACATACTATAAGGGACAAGAAGTTGATAATAGGGATGTCATACCATACAATGCATATCTTTCTAAACTTTTCAACTGTCATATAAATGTGAAAGTTTGTGCCGGAATGAGATGTGTCAAGTATATACATAAGTACATTTATAAGGGTTATGATCGTACAACGACGGTGTTAGGAATGATAAATGAGATTTAACAATATCTCGCTGCAAGGTATATTGGACCTCTAGAAGCTGCTTGGCGAATATTTGGTCATCCTTTGCATGCAGAGATGCCAACAGTTGTACGATTGGCACTTCATTTACCTGGAATGCATCACGTTGTTTTTAACCCAGAAAAGTCATTAGAAACGATTCAATCTAGAGCTGGTGTCACGACCCAAACCCGCCTCTATGGGTTTAGCATCATAACCGGCCAGTAATCCGTGATTACCAAAGGCCTGCTCAACAGTAATAACAATAGTACAGAGTAAGGGGCTGGCGGAAGCCAAACAGTAAATAGAAGATGTCCAATGAGCTATGAAATTCTGAGTGAAAAAAGACTTTTATGGACTAGCCACATTCATAACCAAAACATATATACATATCAGATACACTTAACAACCAGGTTAGGGACCTAATCCCTTCACCATAACTGTACAGTCAAGTCTTAAACATTTATTACAAAACAGAGACAAAAAGGTGAAACTGAGACACCCCAAAACAGTGTGAGTTGAACGGACTTGGAACCTCGAAGTGAGGCACAATGGTTGGCTTGACAAAACGAGAGCTTAACTTGACGCTCCTAGCTTCGGTCCGGTGCCTGGACACCTACGTATAAATATAAACAGTGAGCTAAAGCCCAGTGAATAGCAAGTGTGTAAAGGGGTTAAGGACGAATGTCCTTTCAGTAATTAAAACAGTCAATTTCATCTGTAGATCAGTTATTTCATCTGTAGATCAGTTATTCAATCATTGGCTCATATTACATGCCATACAGTCATTTAGAAACCATAGTGGTCATATGTGGTACATCCAATAGCAGAACAGTACAGTAAACAGTAGGTCTTAATAGACCGAACAGTCAGTTGATGGCCATCAAAACAGTAAACAGTATTAGTTCCAAACATTGGAACTGGCAGAGATCTCTGTAACAGTACAGTAATAGTAACAGTAAGTTGCTATGGATACCACGAGTACAGTTCACAAATAGGACAAACATTCATTCAGTAAACAATATTACTTCAGAAAGCAGTACAGTCGATCATTCAGAAAGTAATTATAATTGAACATATCTTTACAACATTGTTACTCACAGATTACTGGGCTATAGACAGGCTAGTCACCGTCCTCGGTGCCAACCCTACACAGTTGCAGAACGAACACACACTAAATTACACACTTGGGATTGATAACTTAACCCCTAACTTGACTTGGCGTGGTTCTATAACATTATCCTCATTAAAATGCCTTAAACATGGCCTAGGAATGCCTAGGATGGAATGAGGATGCAAAAATGTACTTCAAAATACTTTTCAAAATTTGCTGAAAATAGGGGTCTCGCTCGAGCGTGGCTTTCCCTGCTCGAGCGGACATGCAGACAAAGAGGCTCCGCTCGAGTGTGACTTCCATCGCTCGAGCGGACTGCAAACTCATGAAAAATACTGGTTGCACGCCTTTCATGCTCGATGGACGCTCGACCCACGATCAAGCGTGAGACTCAGATCCTCGCTCGAGCGGAGATTACCTCGCTCGAGTGAACTGCAAAACATATGAACTTCTGGGCATATGCATTTCAAGCTTGAGCGTGACCCTCGACGCTCGAGCGGAAGTGCATGTACTCAGAGTGTACGCTCGAGCGTGAAGTCCTCCGTTCGAGCATGGATCAAAAATCTAGAATTTCCAGATTGATCCTCAAGCACAAAACTTAACCTCTAAAGCTTCACATTCAATTTTTCTGAGCTTATTTTCTAGAAAAACACTTAGAAACCATAACACAACATGTTTCGAAGATCAGTTTACAAAATCAAAGCCCAAAAGTTTGCCAATTGAACACCAATTTCAAAGAAACTTGAAGAACAATGCAAGAACATAACATGCATGAGTTCCCAAGAACTCTAATGCTCCAAAACATAATCAAATGCAAGATTGAGCTCAAAATCAAGGTGAATTCATGGATCCAACTAAAACATGAACATACATGTAAGAATTTCGTGAAAAACAACTTCAAAACACTATGATATGGACATGCATGTACGAAATCACTCTCAAATTCAACACTTAAAGCTAATCCTTGACTCTAACCGCTATTTCTTCCATGAACCATGCATGTAACAACTTAAATTCACAATTGAGAGGATGAATTTCCTACCTTAGGTCTTGTACTTCAAGTATGGTAGCCCAATTTTGCAATTATCTTTCAATTCCTCAAATTTTCCAAGCCAAACTCTAAAAGAATCAATTTTTCCTTCCAATTCCCTCTCTCTCACGACTTGGTCTAGAAGATGGATGAAAAGTAGTGTACAAAACATATGTAAAGTGTAATAAGGGCTGGTCTTGAATTAGACCACTTAGTGGCAAAAGCGTAATTACCTAGGTTCAATTAGTTTAACATTATTTAATCTAATTTAATTATTCCAAATTGAATTTTAATTAAACCTATCATAACATTCCATAAATCCTAATTAGCATATAACTCTAAACAATTTCTGATTCAACCGCCGACAAGGCTTTCAATTCGCAATTCGAAATTAAAATATGAACAGATCATTCAATGACAAACAGATAGAAATGTAATTAAAGCAACACACTCATGCAATCAATTCAGGATTTCATCTTAATCCATTACTTATCATGCTTAACCACAGTTTAACGCTAATCAGAGGTAAGGATTGTCACAGCTGGTCAACAAATGTCAACTCTTACTGGTTTCTTTACATATTGTGCTGCCAGTGAAGATGAATGTCCATTTACTTATCAAGAATTTCCATAGCATTTTGTTTGGCTCTAGTCAGAAAAAAATGGAAATCAAGAGAAAGAGGATATGCAATTGGTAAAATGTACTTTGCCAGCACTAATTGTGGTGAAAGATTTTATCTGCGTTTGTTACTAACCGTTGTCAAAGGACCAAAGTAGTTTCAATCTTTATGCACAGTTGATAATGTTGTGCATGATACATTTAAATTAGCATGTGTTACAAAGGGGCTTTTAAAAGATGATGAAGAATGGATACAATGCTTGAAAGAGGCTGCAGTTATGAAAACTGGATATGAATTGAGGAGATTGTTTAGTATTATTCTCACCCAGTACTCTCCACTAAATCCATGTGCATTATGGAATCAATTCTCAACACATATATGTGATGATCTTACACATAAAATTCGTATATTGTTTGCCATTTCTAACCCAACTTAGGCTCAAATTAAAGATTATGGTCTCTATCTTTTGAATCAAACAAAAGTTTAATTGACTTCCCACCCATGCCGCAACCTACTGCAAATTGTAGTGCAGCAATTGGTAATCGATTGATATTTGAACATCAACAACTGCAAAGTGAGGCACAACATGCAGATCCACAAATTACTATTGATTGTCTCAACAATGGACAGCGGAATGCTTATAACATAATCACTTCTTTAGTTTTTCAAAATAAAGGAACAGTTTTCTTTCTAAATTGGAGGTGTTAGAACAATGAAAACATTTCTGTACAATACGACTGCATTAAAATGTCGCAGCCTTAGGCATATCGTTGTTACTGTGGTTTCATCTAGAATTGCATCATTGTTACTGCTAGGAGGTCGCATTGCACATTCAACATTTTCCATTCCGTTAGATGTCTTGGAAAATTCACTTTGTGGGTTTAGCAAACAATCATTACAAGCTGAGTTATTTAGAAAAACAAAACTCATAATTTGGGATGCTGTTTCTATGCAACATAAACATTGTGTTGAGGCGGTTGATTGGACATTGAGAGATATTTGTGATAGTGAAAAGCCATTTGAGGGCATTACTATTATTTTTTGTGGAGACTTTCGAAAAATCTTACCAGTTATACCCAAAAGAGTTCATGAGCAAATTGTGAATGCATCATTAAGACACTCTATTCTATGGAAGCATATATATATATATATATATATATCTTAACTTTGGATTTGAATATGCACTTGAATCATGAGGGCCATGAAAATACTAATTTTGCAAATTTCTTGATGGAGGTAACACTGCTTTAACATTTTTCCTTATTATATAAATTATTTTAAATTAATAAATTATGTTTACACTTTTATTTTTTTATTAATTTCACTTGTTTTAGATTGGGACCAATCCTCAAAAATTCGTTAACCTTCCATCAACAATACATAAATGTCAAGATTTGAATGATTTACTCTCTACTGTTATCCACAGTTGAATATGATAGAGACGTCAACCCCAACATTTTTAACCGAACGCACAATTTTGTATGCACGTAATGATGATGTCAGTGACATTAATACTAGTGCGTTAAATATCTTTCCAGGGAGATTATATACTTATCTTGCAGCAAATAAAATGTTTGAAGATAATAAAATTGTCCTACCATTACAAATAAATATCCTAATGATTATTTAAATTCATTGGATCCTTTTGGGCTGTCAACTTTTAAGTTAGAGTTGAAAGTAGGTTGTCCTATAATATTGTTAAGAAACATTGCACCGAAAGATGGACTATGTAATGGTACAAAATTGATGGTTACTAGGTGCGACACTCGCATAATTGAAGCTCAAATTTTAACTGGAGAAAAATTTGGGAATTTTGCATTCATACCAAGGAAATCTTTGACACCATCTTCAAAAATGATTTTTCAAATGACAAGACATTAATTTCCAGTCAATTGGCATATGCCTTAACCATTAATAAATCTCAAGGACAATCTGTGAAATTTGTTAGGGTTGATTTGCGCATATCAGTGTTTAGTCATGGGCAATTATATGTGGCATTGTCTAGATGTACATCCTTTGATCATATAAGTATTTTCCTCCCTAATGATAGTTTGGATTCTACTACAAATATTGTTTATCCTGAAGTGTTGTTGTAGTGTTCTATGTAGATTAAATCACGTGTTATTAGAAAGTAACCATGTAGATTTATTTCTATTGATTATATAACTTTTTATAAAATTTCAATTTAATAATAATTTGAAATATAGACTTTTGTAAGATTGGATCGAAAAATTTATGGAGCTTAAAAGGAGAAATATGACTAGCTTGCTTCGATGGGGATGTAATAAGGTAATTTCAATCTTAAAATATTTTGTGAAGTTTATTTCCTACAAATGTACTAATTTATATTTTTTTTGTTTTCACAAATTATTAGATTGTTGTGCATGTTCTTCATTGGGGATATATACAAGTTGATACAAAGACTTTTTGAAAATTAATAAGGAAGAAGTTTGGACAAACACATGTTTGAAGACATATTATTGACACATTTTTTGTAAAGCATTCATATTTGGAAAGCTTTAACTCACTTTTTGTAAAGTTTTAACCCACTCTTTTGGTGTATGACAGTATAATGTTTGTTTTTCTTATGTAGTTATAATTTGATTGGCAGTAATAGCACTAATTGGTGTGCATTTTAATTTTAATTTCTTTTAGATTGCAAAACACTGGTTGGTGTGCATTATTTGATATTTAATTTTTTTTATATTTGATTTATTTGGAATTGTAGAGTACAAGTTGTTATGTATTATTTGATATTTAATTTTCAATTTAATTTGTTGAGATTGTAGAGCACTTACTTATGTGCCTTGTTATATAGATTTAGTAATTTTTTTTATTTTTATTAAATTTTTGTTTTTTGTTCAGTATTTACAATTTTTTTTACTTACTCTTATATTTTGATTTGCAATATTGGTGAACATTATAAATCTTATATGGTTGTTTCTTAATTTTCATTATGATTAGAGGGAATTATTACTTCATTTGAGTTTTGTAGAGCGTGTAATACAAGCAAAATTATTACAAGTTCTTTAAGAAGTAAAATATTTCAATATATTTTTTTAATATTTTTATCAAAAAATGAAACAAATTTCACAAATTTCAACATAATACGTATAAATTATAAAAATATTTTAATCTTAATATTATTTACATCGTGCCTTTAAGCACGGGCATATACTAGTACATATACACAATAAAATTTGTTGTATTTACATACATACTGAATTATTTTTTAATCCTACTAATATTACGGCCCATTTTGGAAAGATGGTAAAAAGTGATTTTTTGAATTTTAACCAACTTTTTGACTTTTTTAGACAAATAATTTGAGAAATTGGTAAAAAGTTACTTTTGGCTTTTTTGATTAATACTTGTTTATGATGTCAAATCACAATAAAATGACCAAACTATCTCTATTAATTTAAAATATTTACAACTTCACTTATGTAATACATTTTAACTCAAAGGGTAGAATTTTAATTTCACCGGGAGCTAAAAACCAACTTTCCAAATGAAAAAAATACAAAAAAATCAACTTTTAACTTTTATTATAAACCAAAAAAAGTGACTAAAAACTCAATTTTCAAAATAGCCCTACATGTTAATAATAAAATAATTTTTTTAAAAAAAAAAATTCACAATAGTGCCTGCTCATTACTCAAGCCCGCATTGCACGGTCGCACAATACCAAATGGCGAACCAGTTAAGTCACACGTATACACGTGCAAATCTTGTGCCCACGCTGTAGATCTAATCGAAAACGTCACCGAAACACATTCATCTTGGGCCAATTTGAAAAAGGATAAATTACAAACACCCCCGAGATTTGTTAAAAATACAAATTTTTCCTTAAGTTTTGAGAAATTACATCCCATCCCTTGAGGTTTTTATTTTCATAACAAATTGTCCCCTAAGATTTTTATTTTCATACAGATTCCCTCCTAATTTTTCCTAATTTGTTATGAAAATTTGATCTTCAAAGGACAATTTATAATTTCTCAAACCTTAAAGGGGAATCTGTATTTTTATCAAATTTCAAGGGAGGTGTTTGTAATTTGCCCTTTGAAAAACTAGTTACCAGTAGTTTTTAATTTTTAATTCATTTTGAATTATATTATTTTTCATATTTTTTATATATAAAAAAATAAAAAAAGTTTAAAAAAATAAAAAAATTAACTTTTAACCAACTTTCTAAATCACTCTTTATCAATTCAAATAAAATTTAAAATAATTTACCATCAATTTTTTTTTAAGTTGTATTTAGATTATAAATTTTAATTGAAATTTAAAAAAAAAATGAGAGAAATGTTAACTAACTTTTATCTTCAATTTTTTTTTTTTTTTTTTTTCGAATTGCCATGAAAATCAATTATTCGAACACAACACAGAATGATAGGTCAATAGCTACTAGCGGTGTCAATAGTAATTTTTTAATTATGCGTCAAAATAATGAATATTTTTATTTGAAATGAAAAAAATTACAAAAAGCCAAATCTTGTTACGGTGTTTGGGGTTTATTATTTGGTGGCTTTTTTTTTTTTTTTTGACTTATTTTCTTTTTTAGTGATTATAATTTTTTTAAAACAAACTTAGGCTTCTAGATTTTTTAAATTCTACTTCACAAGATGAATTGAAAATTTATTTATTTTTATAAAAAAAAAAACAAATTTAGAAAAAAAAAGTCTAAAAAGACAAATAAGTCAAAATAGTTTAGTTTTTATTTATTTATTTTGACTTTAGGTTGATTATATGTTAAATTTGTGTGGATTGAATTATGTGCCATTTAAAATTTTCAACTCATCTAAATAGCAGACCCAATAATATATGAAACATCTCAACCATGAAGAAATGTTTTATTTCTGGACTTTCATCCCATGTTTGGATGTTATGCCATTATCAAAGTTTTCGAAAAACATATATATCGTTAAACATTTATTTTATAACTTCACAAATATATTATAAAGCATATGATTTTAATGTATTAGAATTTACAATCCGTCCATCTTGTTGGTTGAAGATCATCAAAATATTCCAGGGCACTTTAGGAAGCTGGTTAAAAGCCAGCTTTTGATTTTTAATTCATTTGGATCACATCATTTCTTACATTTTTTACCAACAAAAATACAAAAAAGTCAAAAAAAAAATCAAAAAATTAATTTTTAACCAACTTTCCAAAATACCCCTCAAACTAGTTAAAAATATTCAAATTTGTTGATCGATTTTGAAATTGTGTAGTTCTTAAGATTATCTTTAGCATTTTAGAATATTGTTCATTGTATTTCATGTTTGTTCTTTATTGCACCAATAAATTTATCCTTTATTGTTTACGAGAATAAAATCTTGTGGATGGATGCTTATGGCCAAAAAAAGAAACCCAATTTATTACACAATTCTAATCTCTTAGGGTGTGTTTGGTAACGTTTACGTTTTCAGTTTATATTTATAAAAAATTTATAAACTGATTTTTGTTTATTTTTTGTTTATTTTTAGAAAAACATAAACTACAAATACGTTTGGTAATTGACAAAATGTTTACAAAATTTAAAAAATATAAAAAATAGTGAAAAATGGCAAGTAGTGGCAAGTGGCGGCAAAATACGGTGGTGGCAAGTAGCGGGGAAAGAAGGTGGGTGGTGGGTAGCTGGTCGTGGTGGGTGGTGGGTGGATAACGGTGGCGGGCGGTGGGTTGTAGGATCTAATTTTTTTGTTTTTATCACAAAATCAATTTTTTTATTAAGGGTAAACTATCAATAGATCCTAATAGTTGTACTTAATTCCCATCAAGTCCTATTAAAAATAAGTCTTGATAAAATTGTCTTTAAAAATAATTTTTTATGATAATTTTTTATATATGTCGCTAAAAATTGACAATTAGTGACTTTTTTTTGTCATGATTTTTATAAATTGTCGCTAAAATTTACAATTAGTGCCTTTTTTTAGCCAAATTTTTTTCATAGGACCTATTAAACAATAAATTCACTTATTATGACCTACATATAAGTACTCATTTTATTAATCAATAATGGCAAAGCATAATATAAATTTTATAAGACCATCTTTCATCCTTTAATTTTATCAAATTTAAATTTGATAAAAAAAAAAAAGTGGTAAAAAATTATCTCCAATCCCTTCATCAAATGTTTATCATATTCACGGATAGTCATTTTTTTTAAAAATGAAACATTGGAAATGTTATCTTTTTTCATCAAATTTAATGAAAAGTGAAATTTGGAATACAAGAGAATTTTTAAAAAGATTTTGACGAAAGAATTGAAATAATTTAAATCAAATCAAATCAAATTTTTTTATTTAAAGTTAAAATTAATTTAAATAAAAAATTAGATACTCTAATTAATAATATTTACTTGGTGACTAAATATATAGTACAAGAAGAATAAACTCTTGTTGCCCGTCGGATATGCCAGGCCACTACCCCCCACTGGGATACTCTGCCGCATATCCCCATTCCTAAATTTTATTTTTTTTAAAACACCAAAACCCAAAACAATTTTTCATAAACTTATCAGACTATTTTGTGGAATATTCCTTGGCAAATTCCTTGGAATTATATATATATATATATATTTTTTTTTTAAAGCACTCCCAATCCCAACTCCTTTTATAAGCTCCTGAAATATTCTTCCCCTTCTTGCATAACCATGCTGAAAGCTGAATGACCTGTTTGTGAAAGCGCACTTATCTTCTTAAGCTACTTTTGGGAAAAACACTTTTAACCTGAAAATGGCTGCTTTTGCGAGAGCGAAGCGAGTCACGGACCCGCTTAACGATAAAGTCAAGGCTCGAATCGTCGGTAACTTCCGGTTTGAACCGGTTTACGTTAGCAGCGGAAGCGAACACGGCGGCGAGAACTCCGGCTACGACGACTCCCCGTGTCTCTCCGATCTCGTCCACGGCTTTCTCGAGGACGACGCCGGAGTAGCTGAGTCGCCGGAGTATGATTCCGATTCGGAGCGCGATATATCAATGTCTGATCCGACGGACGTGATTGAGGACCTGGTAAATCCGGCGGTCATGATCAATATAGATTCGTTCAGGAATGCACTGTTAGCTCATGTATCGAATGCTATGGCGGTGTTCTCGTGTGCGAGATCGAACAAACCTGTTTTTAGCCGGAACGTGATGGCTTTTCTCAGAAATTTAGGATACAATGCGGCAATTTGCAAGACGAAGTGGGAGAGCTCCGGCGGACTCACCTCCGGTAACTACGAGTTCATCGATGTGGTTCGGTTAGAGTCTGGTACGTCGCAATCGCACCGGTACTTCGTGGATCTCGATTTCGCCGGAGAGTTCGTGATCGCGAGGCCTACTCGGCACTACGAGCTTCTATTACAGACCTTGCCTGAGGTTTTCGTAGGGAGGATTGAGGATTTGAAGCAGATCGTGAAGGCCATGAGCGACGCAGCGAAGCGGTCTCTGAAAAGCAGAGGTCTAAGCCTCCCTCCGTGGAGAAAAAACCGTTACATGCAGAACAAGTGGTTCGGTTCACACCGCCGGACGGTGAATGTGATTCCGGCGAACTCGCAGTCACTTCCGCCGCCGACGAACCCTAGTTTCGCCGTCAAGTGTCGTTCCGTAGGATTTGACGCCGTTAACGGCAGTTTGTTCGTCCCCGCGACTACTCGCACAAGATAACACCGTATTTATTTTAATCCAATTAAATAAATAAATAAAGTATTTAAAACCCGTCGTTTTGTTGTACATATTTGTTGACTGTACGCGGCGAACCCACATCGTCTACGTGGCTGCCCAATATGTCAGGTTTATCATGGTTAGACAGGTCATCACTATGAACGGCTGGATGGTTGGTGAGGCGTTAATCACTAAATCTAATGCCTTTCGATATGTGGACCCCAATGCTTTTGCTATGTGGGCCCAGTGTTCACACAAAAAATTTGTTTGATGTGACGTATGATTGGATGTTTCAGACAAGAGAACTTGGGACAGGTGGTGCGTATCCATGGTCGTGGGTGTACCATATTATTTCTGAGAGCATTTGAAGCGGAGGGTGATAATGTTTGTGGGGTCGTACGTGTTTGGATAACGTTTTTTAGTATACGGGATAAGGCTTAATTACCTTTGGTCACTGTTGTCCTTTGTTGGGGCTAAGTCTTGAAGTGGTTGAAGTAGTGAATGACTGTGTTTATTTAGGAGATTGTGCAGTTGATTAGATTATATATATCGTGTTTGTTTCGATCCATAATTGTGGAGTGAATTATCAAATTTTGTTAATTTGTGAGAAGAAAAATCAGTCACAATGGTTCAAATGATAACAATAGAACACCTTCATCTCCACTCTCCTTCACTCTCTATTCTTGCAACGAAGGACAAAAAATTCACACTGATGGGGTGGTAGCATGGGGATTCTTCAATGTTAAAGATGGTAAATTTCTAAGTATAAAATTCTTAAAATAACTGTATAAAGACTTAATATTGTGCAGTTTTTCTTCAAAATTTAATGATTTACTTATATTATATCATCTATATATTTATAATTTTTAGTAACTATTTACACACCTCACTCCACTCTAGGAAAGATTGTGTCCCTAGTCTAGTGGTTTTTTTAGAAGCGAGGAGCATAATTAGTCTCATATTTTGTAGACTCGTTTCTTAATGGATTCATTTTTCACTCAGTCATAGTTGTTCGAATTAAATATCTGACCAAATATTTTATTATATGCATTAGTCAACCTTTAGGCCATGTGTCCTATTTGACGCTCAACCAAATAGTGTCATTATACAAAATTACCTCCCACAATTTTGTGATTCAGCCAACTAATACCAACTTGGCTTTAATTTTTTATTTTGTATCCCATCCTTTTTCTTGAGATTTAATCCTCCCTCATATGGAATAATATGTTTGCCTAAATTATAAATCTAAATTATTAATTTTTTAGACAAATATTAAATTATGTATTTTGTTAAATTATTAATTCTATCTCAAAGTTATGTCCTCTTAAACAAACCAATTACTTAAGCCCGAAGTTAAGAGTCATAATGGTAATTAGAAAATGCTATGCTTGTTCTGTGGTGTTATATTCATATCTAGTTCGTCAGTGGAGAGCAAAAAATTAAAAAGATCACCGGATGATTGATTAGTAATGATGATTAAAGAGATTAAAGACGATTAATAGCAAGATCAAAAGAAGAAGATAATGATGATGAATGTTTAATATTTTTATCTTATTACTTTAATTATTTTTATCTTTATGTTGTTGTGCCTGGTCATAGCATAACATGGGTGCTCCTGCAGGCATATTCTGATGCTTTCCATATTTTTTTGAACTATCATCATTTTCGGTTGTTCACTTCTCAAGGTTTCGTTTAGGATTTGGATTAACTTTTTAGTTTCTTGATTTTTTGATTTTTTAAATTTGGGGTTAAAAAGTATGAGTTGGATTTTTTTTTTCTTTTTTTTTTTACTTTTGTAAGAAAAAAAAATAATTATAATTTAAGTGTAATATTTTATTTTATTAACTTTTTAACTTGTTTTATTTTTTTTTAACTATTTTAATTCCTAACCTCATTTTAGTCCATTCCAAACGGAGGCTAAATCGACTTTCACCAAACTCCCAAGTCTCCCATTATTATTGCCATGGGGGCACTCCTGGTCGTCTTCAATAAATATATATATTCACAATAATATATATGTGTTAAAAAACAAGAACACACCTTTCATGACAATTAAATTGTTAAATTATTATTATTATTTTACAACATGTTACAAAAATTTAGTGATTCTAATATTACTCATTAAGATTATACATATTATTAGAAAAATAGTACCAAATTAAATGGAAAATATAATTTAAAATTATGCAAATGCTTTTTGGGCAAAACCAAAAACTGAAATAAATCAACATAATAACGTGATTAAACTTACAGTACATAAAAAAAAATAAAACCTGATCGAGTCGAGTGTGTGACACTCTTTCCTTAAGACAGATTCGTCCTCCCACCGGTGCTTAGGATTCAATGGACGTCTATCTCCCAGGATACAACGATCAATGTCTTGCACTAGCAGCACTACTATTGCAAGCCTAGCGAACTTTGCTGTGCATGAACTCTCTTTATAGGAAAATTAGACGCAGGAAAAATGAAGAAAAAATGCAAAGTGAAGAAGAATGGCAATTCCCCATTTAAAATGAAGTGAGGGACATGGAATATAAAGACTTCTAAGTGACTCTTCAAAAAGGTTGTGATCCTTCAAAAGGGCACACCCTTTCATTTCAAGAGACACAACCATTGAAGTAAATTAAATTCAAATTTTCCAACAATCCCCCACATGAATGAAATTTACGGAAAGGACATGCAACAACATGCAGACAAAGAGAGAGTTCATTATGGAAATATACTGCATCGGGATAGGTAGCTTTCGGCTTTGAACCTTCCCTAGTGAAAGCCTATCGGACTTACTAGCTAATCAGTGGACATGATGCCTTGAACTAAGTTCAAAGGGACAACTAAGTTATGTATGGCTCACCAGAAATCACCAAGGGATTAAAAAATACCTACCCATTCCTATGGTGAGAGTGATATCTGCAACATATGTTGTCTGCAGGGGTATAAGGATAAGCTTTGCTTTTAATGATTATTTATATCTTGATTAAGACATAAAATTGTTGGAAATGGTTATAAAATTTTGGATAAAACTAGAATTTTTTCCTAAGTTCGGTCTAATTTTTAGGTGGGCCCCGAGTGTCGATTTACTCTGGTCAAAGTGGTAACGTGTTCTATGCCGCGTTGTGATTCACGTGGTATATTTGGTTGCTCAAAACCATTACCGAGTGAATGGGAAATTGAAGCCAAGTGTGCTCCATGGAAATGGAGTTTTTGTGGAAATTCCTTAAGGTTGTAAATTGGCTTGTCCCACATTGATTTGGTGGGAAGTTTTGAAAGGGTTTATAAGGCTTAGGGTGAGATACTTGGGGTGTGCCCCAAGGGGTACCCAAGTGTTTTAGAGGGAGAGGTTATGGGCAAAATGGGCTAGACCCATTGGACTCAAAAATCACCACGCGCGCGCGCCGCCGTCCGTCCGGGCGGGCTGGGCTTAGGCGCTGGTGTGTAGTTGGATTGGGCTTCTAATCTTTTTGGGCCAAAAACATTTGAATTTAATTTTATTTTTTATTAAAATAAAATCCAGAATTCAAATTAAATTGGTTTGGATTTTTTGTTCATCCAAACAGGCCCTTCCCGTTTTCAAACAGAATTAAACGGATTTGGATTTATTACTCATCCAAACAGGGCCCTTCCCGTTTTCAAACAGAATTAAACGGATTTGGATTTATTGCTCATCCAAACAGAGCCCTTCCCGTTTTGCTATCTGTTTGAATTCAAAACCAACAGGTTTCATACCTGTTCAATTCAAAACCAAGAGCCACATACCTGTTCAATTCAAAACCAAGAGCCACATTCACATCTATAAATAGGACCACCCTCATTTGATGTTTTCCATTCAGAAATTTCGTATTTCACTTCTGCTATTTATATTCTTCATCTTGCTGCATTTTATTTCCGAAAGAAAGAGTGTAAACACTTAGTGTGTTCGTAAGGCAAACAATTAGTAGTGCTGTTATTGTTTGTGGTAGATCATTTCATCCTGGGAGATAGACGTCCGAATTTCTGAAAGCACCGTGGAGAGGACGAATCTGTCTTGAGGACACAGTGTTAAACACTGGACTTGATCAGAAAAGTTATTCAAATAAATTAACCAAGTAAGTTGTTTAATTTTATTCTGTTTTTATTTGTTTATTCAATCAGATTTTAATTTTGTTTTTGTAACAAAATAAAATCTGTGGTTTTATTTATTTATTATTATTTCGAGTTTGATTTTTGTAATCAAACAAATTCTCTCCTTTTATCTATTTCTTTTATTCTTGTTGTTGTTTTGTACACAACAGAATTTAATCTATTTAAATACAGTGAAGATTGTCCAACAATCTTAAGACATAATCCTTTTTGGGTATCTTCATTGTATTTAATTTTCTGTGTTTTCAAATTAATATTCTGGTTGGAAAAACAAATAGTGATTTATGCTATTTGACAGATAGTAGTAATATACTGTCTCTTTTCTTTGACAACAACTAGTAGTACGATACTGGTGTCATTAACAATTCAGAATATTATTTGGTATTACAGAAAATTCTTGTTATATTTTATTTTTCTAGTTTTAGTAACAAGTAAAATAAAATTATTTTGTTATTATAATTATTTTCTGGTTTTAGTAACTAGAAAATTAATTTGTGTTTTAATATTTTCTGATTTTTGTAATCAGAGATTATGGCTACTACAACTGAAACTGCATCTGGCAGTGGTACTCCTATTGTTACACCTACATCGGTCCCTATCCAGAACCATGTTCGTGTACCAATCAATCATGGAGAAAAATCGGAAAAATTTAACGGTACTGAGTTTAAGAGATGGCAGCAGAAGATGCTGTTCTATCTTACAACTCTTAATTTGGCCCGGTTTCTCCATGAAGAGGCTCCAGCACTTAAAGAGAGTGAAAGTGATCGGCAAGTTGTTGCCGCTGTAGATGCTTGGAAACATTCAGATTTCCTGTGCAGAAACTACATCCTAAATGGCCTTGACAATATGCTGTATAATGTATACAGTCCTCTGAAAACAGCAAAAGAATTGTGGGATTCTTTGGAGAAGAAATACAAGACAGAAGATGCCAGCACGAAGAAATTTATCGTCGGTAAATTTCTAGACTTTGTTATGGTAGACTCCCAAACGGTAATATCTCAAGTTCAAAGTTTTCAAATAATTTTGCATGATATTCATTCAGAAGGTATGTCTCTTAGCGAGTCATTCCAAGTCGCTGCTTTAGTGGAAAAGTTACCACCGGCTTGGAAAGATTTCAAAAATTATTTAAAACATAAACGCAAAGAGATGACTATGGATGAATTGATTGTAAGATTAAGAATTGAAAAAGATAACCGAAAGGCTGAAAAGAGGAATGGGAAAAATCCCATTGAGTCCAAGGCAAATGTGGTTGAACAAGTTCATAAACCACATAACAAAAAGAGAAAGTTTACTGGAGATGATCCTAAACAAGGCGATAGTAGCAAGAAGTTCAAAGGAAAATGCTATAACTGTGGCAAAACTGGACATCGAGCTTCTGACTGCCGCCGCCCTAAGAAGAATCATGGAAGTACAAGTAAGAAGACCACCAATCAGGCCAATGTAACAGAATTGGATTACATCTCTGACGGAGTGAATGACATCAACCTCTCTGATGTGGTGTCTGAGGCTAACTTGGTTGGAAATCCCAAAGAGTGGTGGGTTGACACTGGAGCAACTCGTCACATATGTACGGACAAGAAGATGTTCACTACCTACAATGAGGCAGCAAATGGTGAACAACTTTTCATGGGAAATTCTTCTACTTCTACTGTGGCTGGACAAGGGAAAGTGATCTTGAAGATGACATCAGGGAAAGAACTGACCCTCAACAACGTACTGCATGTACCTGACATCCGGAAGAATTTAGTTTCTGGGTCTTTGTTAAGTAAAAATGGTTTTACGCTTGTATTTGAGTCTGATAAATTGGTATTAACAAAGAGTGGTATGTATGTTGGTAAGGGATACATGAGTGATGGTCTCTTTAAGTTGAATGTAATGACAGTTGTACCGAAAGTTGCTATGAATAAGAATAACACATCTTTTGTTTATATTCTTGAGTCAAATTTATGGCATGGTAGATTAGGACATGTGAATTTTGATGCTTTGCGTAGATTAATTGGTTTAGATCATATACCAAAGTTTGAAATTAATCCTAATCATAAATGTGAAATTTGTGTAGAAGCAAAACTAACTAAGGCTCCATTTAAATCGGTTGAAAGAAAAACCGAACCGCTAGAATTAATTCATACTGATGTATGCGATTTAAAATTTATTCAAACTAGAGGAGGCAAAAAGTATTTCATAACATTTATCGATGATTGCACAAGATATTGTTATGTTTATTTACTTAGAAGTAAAGATGAAGCCTTAGAAATATTTAAACTCTACAAAACAGAAGTTGAAAATCAACTTGGTAAAACCATTAAAATGGTTAGAAGTGATAGGGGTGGTGAATATGATGCACCATTAAATGAATTTTGTGCACAACATTGCATTATTCACCAAACTACAGCCCCTTATTCGCCACAGCAAAATGGAATTGCTGAAAGGAAGAATAGAACCCTAAAAGAAATGATGAATGCCATGTTACTAAGTTCAGGTTTACCACAGAACTTGTGGGGGGAAGCAATATTGTCTGCTAATTATGTTCTTAATAGAATACCTCGCAAGAAAACCAAAAGCATTCCTTATGAATTGTGGAAAGGTCGACCACCTTCCTACAAATACTTAAAAGTGTGGGGGTGTTTGGCAAAAGTTGAAGTTCCTGTTCCTAAAAAGACAAAGATTGGACCAAAAACAATAGACTGTGTGTTTATTGGTTATGCTCAGAATAGTAGTGCATATCGGTTTCTGACTTATAAATTAGAAATACCTGATATAAATGTGAACACTATTATAGAGTCAAGGAATGCTGTGTTTTTTGAACATGTCTTTCCTTACAAAAAAGGACAGGAATTAAGTTCACAGAAAAGAACTTATGATTGTACACAAAGTCAAGAGACTAATGACAATCAAACACAAGAGACTAGTAATAGTCTCGACCAACAGGATTTAACTAATGATGAACCAAGACGAAGTAAGAGAGCAAGAACATCAAAATCCTTTGGTCCAGATTTTCTGACATACTTGTTAGAAAATGAACCTCAAAGCTTTAAGGCAGCAATGACAGGTCCTGAAGCACCTTTGTGGAAAGAGGCTGTTAATAATTGTAACAAGCCCGCGGGGGACCTCGCCACAGCTCGGACTCGACTTTTTGTCAGTCACGGTTCTAAGTCTGAACCAAATAGTCCAAATCCGGCAAATCGTTTTTTGAGAAAACAGATTTTTTGAAAAAAATGCCAAACATGGACTGCTTTGCCAGATACAGAGTCGCCACCTAAATATTTTATTTTGGGAAATTTAGGAAACCCTGACTCGGTGCCAAAAGGCCACGTGTCCGTCATCACCAAAGTTGCCTCGGCTCGGGAACTTGGGTACGATTGGGGAAGGTCACTTCATGAGCACCCCCGCTCGCCCGGTCATAGACCGGCCTCTACTAACCATGATATCGATTTTTGAAAACATTGTGAGTTCTTATTCCGGTTATTAGCCTAGGTTACTATGTGATGCGCACACCATACAAGTATAGACCGGGTCGCCTGAATTGGAACGAAACATTTCATGCTTGTTTTTGAAAATGGTTTGCTACCCGCAGGTAGGCTTTAAAACATTTGATGATTTATTCCAATTTAAGTAACCCAACCTTCACCCACAGGCATTCAGGCAGTTATATCAGATAAGCACATAGCCTCATGGTAAGCATGCTATTCATGGCAGTCACTCACACGCATGCAAGGATGCTAAAGCATAAAGCTTACCGAGTACTCCAAGCCAAAATAGGAATTCATTAGAAATCATGCATGATCCTAACTATACAGAAATGCCTAATGCAACACATGCAAAATGCAATTATAGCAGGCTCGGCTATTCTAAGATGGCATATGAAATGTTACAACTATCATGTATTCAACTTTGAAATTGAAAATACAATGCAGTTAGTATGATGCGCCGAGCCCGGTGCATGCAATACAGATGAATGAATGCAAACATGCTGTCATACTGTATGCTAATTTAAATATGCCCTAATCTAACCATCATAAGCGGATAAATAAAAGGAAGAAAGACGTGCGGTTGGAAGACATACATCACACTCACGCACACTTATTACAGTTATGCCCTCGCGCAGAGGGTCCGAATAAATAATACAGTCCCAAATGAAAGAATATTACAGTCCAAATATTACAGTCCGAATAATATACAAATTCCTAATTAATTAATGAATTAACTAAGAAAGCAAGTAAAACCGGCGTGCAAGCCAGGGACTGCCTTGCTTCTGATGGATGATGCATGTCCGGGTTGCCTTGCGTGGAAATCCACCGGAATGCCCCAATTAGCCTCTGTTTACACCTGTTCTTGAAATACGTGCCAAGCCCCAAAAAAAGTTGCTGATTCTTCGTTTTGCTGCAACAGAGAGCAGGAAAGGGGCATAGCAATGTATTTGCACAGATATATGCATGTCTCGGTCCTCGTGCCACCAATCACGCATACCGAGGCATGATGGCCGAGGAGTCGAAATGCACAACTCAATATAGAATGAATGCACATGAAAACACAGCTAAAACCTAACTCCATCATGGATAATCCGGAGTGTCGGTGACTGGGAATTGAGACACATTCCGTCACTCGGAGTACGAAATGTACCTCGTTTCCCGTGCCCGGGTTAACTCCTATCCCGAACACGATGCAATATGCATGACATGCATGAAATGCGACTAAGATACAATCCTAACAAACACAATGCTATGAAAATGAGATACCTCGAAATACGTGCACACGGGCACGCAAACCGAGAAAATGACAGAATGTGATCCAAGATACAACCTAGTATGCACTATGCTGTGAAAATGAGATGCCTCGAAGTGCGTGCACACAGGCACGCAAACCGAGAAAATGACAGAATGCAATCTAAGATACAACCTAGTATGCACTATGCTATGAAAAAATAGATGCCTCGAAATGCTTGCACACGGGCACGCAAACTGAGAAAATGACATATGTAATGCAAATGACATGGATATATGATATGGGCTTACACTAACATGAGTGAGCCTCAGCCACACTCACATAAGAGGCCGATGGACGAAAATGAAGTGCCTCGAAATGCGTGCACACGGACACGCAAACTGAGGCAATAGCATATGCAATGCAATAGGGCTAAAATGGCATATAGAATGCAACATGGACTTACACTAACATGAGAGAGCCTCAGCCACACTCACATAAGAGGCCGATGGATGAAAATGAAGTGCCTCGAAATGCGTGCACACGGGCACGCAAACCGAGGCAATGGCATATGCAATGCAATAGGGCTAAAATGGCATATAGAATGCAACATGGACTTACACTAACATGAGAGAGCCTCAGCCACACTCACATAAGAGGCCGATGGATGAAAAATGACGTGCCTCGAAATGCGTGCACACGGGCACGCAAACCGAGGCGATGACAAAATGTGATGTAATGACATGAAATGATGATGTGGGCTTATACCAACATGAGTGAGCCTTAGCCACACTCACATAGGATACCGACGGATAAAAATGAAGTGCCTCGAAATGCGTGCACACGGGCACGCAAACCGAGGCGATGACAAAATGCGATGCAATGGCATGGAAATGATGATGTGGGCTTATACCAACATGAGTGAGCCTCAGCCACACTCATATAGGACGCCGATGGATAAAAATGAGGTGCCTCGAAATGCGTGCACACAGGCACGCAAACCGAGGCGATGACAAAATGCGATGCAATGGCATGAAATGATGATGTGGGCTTATACCAACATGAGTGAGCCTCAGCCACACTCACATAGGATGCCGACGGATAAAAATGAGGTGCCTCGAAATGCGTGCACACGGGCACGCAAACCGAGGCGATGACAAAATGCGATGCAATGGCATGGAAATGGCATGAAATCATTCTAATGGAATTTCAGCACTAAAATATGGGGGAAAACAGTCCCGAAATGAGGCGAAATGACACCAAATGCATGGAATTGTCCCGAAATGCGAATTTAGGCACCCGAAATGGCCTATAGCTATGCCAAACATGCACAATATGGACATGCAATGCGAAGACAGAAGCTAGACAGTCCCAAAAAAGGCACTTTCACAGTTATAAACATGGCCAAACAGCAAGCATAGGTATGGCAAAAATGGCATGCAAGAATAGGGGCCAAGAAAGGGGTAATGAAGCAAGTGATATAAACAAAATCCAAATTGAAAAATTCCCTTCTAAAACACTGAAGAGGGACCAAAAATATGAATATTTACAGTATATGGCAGCCCCAAAATCAGTATACAAACATGATAGAAATGTGATGCAAAATGAGGCTCAAAAGTGGCTATAACATGAGGTATGCAAAATATTCACCAAACAGCCAAAGACCCTTAATAAAACATGTAGAATGGGCCAAAATAAGCACTTTGTCAGAACTGTAAAATGGCCAAAAACAAAAGCATGGTAGGCTAACTAAACATGCAAGAATGGGGAATAAAAAAGAGATATAACATGAAGTGGCATATGGAGGCCCCAAACCATGAAAGGAACTAAATGAAATATGAAGAATGGACCAAAATAAGCACTTTTTCAGAACTGTAAAATGGCCAAAAACAAAAGCATGGTAGGCTGCCATTGCATGCAAGAATGGGGAATAAAAGAGGAGTATAAAGGTAAGTACAACATGGAAGTCCCAAATGGTGTTGAGCCCTTCTTCAATGTTGAAGAGGGGCTCAAAATAAGCCTAATATCAGTTTACAACATGCTCAAAAACAGATTACTCATGGGCCAAAAATAGCATGCAAGATTATGACATATAAGAGGATCAATGAAGCAAGTGCATCATGGAGGGCTCAAACAGGGTTGAGCCCTTAATGAAAAGTGAAAATGAGCTCAAAAGAGGGCCCCTTTCAGTTAGGGCCGAAGATTGAAACAAAAAGCATGTGGGGCTTACAAATGGATCAAGAAAAAGGGTCAAAAGAGGAGAAGTGTTACTCACCCTTGAAGATCAAAGCTTTTGTTGCTTCTTGGATCAATTTGCAGCTCCTTTAGCCTTTGAGAAGCCTTCCTTGTTGCTGGAAATGAAGTGGTGGTGGTAGAGCTTGGTGGTGTAGAAGAAATGGTGCTTAGGGACTTAGGAATTTTCAAGGAAATGAGAGGTATAGAGATGGCTTTGTGTATGGAAGCTTGAAGACCAATTTTTCTAACCCCTACAAGTGAAGCCACCAGCTGGTTATAAGGGCCAAAAAGGGGGTGTAAAGGTGGGGAAAAAGGAGAGCAACTTTCCCCCACAAAATATCTCCCGGATAAAGATATTTTCTGGGGGATAAAGCTCCACAGCTGTAAAGTGTGTTAAGCACCGAAAGTGGCATTCGGCCACGAAGTGGGTTTTTCAGACCCCAGTGTCCCTCAAAAGGGAGAAAATAAGGAGTATGAAAAAAATTAGAGCAAACGGAGATGGTTAAGCGGTCCCGAACCGAGGCACACGGCCAACGGTCCCGAAAACCAGAAATCGGACTCCGAAATGGGAAAAATGGCCTACGGCCACCAAATGTAGCCTACGAACATTGAGAGATAGTCTACGGGACCTCTCCCTTCCCTCAGGAAAAGAAACAGAGAAAACCGAATCTGGTTCGCAAACCGAGACAAGGCACAGAAGAGGGTTCGGAAGTCCGGAGGCAGGGCTCACGGCCGTGACTCTGAAACTTCTGAACGAGCACATTATGCAACATCACCAAGCGCTCAATCAGTGACATCTGAGTCTTAAGGTCGGTCAAAAATGGGGTGTCTACAGTTGCCCCTCTTTGACAGAACTCGGAAGTCATAAGTGACGGGAGTGAATGTCAAAGCCCAGAGACGACCCATTTTTGACAAGGCCGAAGACTTAGACAAACAGGCAAGATAAACAAAGATGTGCCCGCAGGCAGGGGGCGAAATGCAAATGATAATGCAAGAAAATTTTGAAGATTGGACTTATACGCTACGCGAAGCCGGTTTTGAAAGTTGGACTTATACGCTACGCGAAGCCGGTTATCACTCATGATCATGCGAATGCAGCAAGCTGTAATGAAGCAAGTATTCGCAAATAGATGCAACAGTTTTAAGCAAGAATGCAAAGCAACAACTACATTTCATGCAGTTAAGAATGCGGAGGATTATTCAATCCCCGCCACATCTCACACGGAGAAGATACGATACCTGCGCGATTCGTTTGGTCGCACCAGCCTCAATTGAACCGTACATACAATATCGGGCCTGCAAAAGAGAGAAATTGCAACAAGTACAACATGCTACCAACATATATTTAATGTGATTCCGAAAGTTCGACACACGCAGTGCCGGTGAGTGTATGCATCGCAATGCAAGAGTGGAACATGCGTGACAACGCAGGCCCAAGCATAGAGGTATGCCATCATCAAGAAATGTGCATGTTAATGCAGGTATGCTCATGAGAATGCAAGTTATGTGCATGATAGTGCGAAATGAGCATGAATCAGGGTGTCTGTTTGTCATGAAACAACGAGTATGGAAACGCGTGTTTCGGTGAAGGTAACTCAATTACGGCCTCCGATCCGCTTCCCAGAAAGGCTACAACTCGTTCAAAAAGGATACACTTTGATTTCGATGAATGATGATGAGACATATGTCAGAACTCGAAGCCGAAGTCCCGGCGGAGCTATTTCGCGACCGGAAGTGTACTTTTCTTGAACTTTTTCAGGTCCTGGGAACTCCGATCTTCCTCAAAATTTGCAGAGAGCTAGGTGGGCATGTGGGGGACATGGCCGGCCGTTTATCTTCCCAAGGGGAGGTGGCCAACCGGTTTTCCATAAAGCAAATAGCTGGCCGGCCAGTTTTCCAAAAAACAGATAGCTGGCCGGCTAGAAAAGAGGGCCGGCCGGCTAGAAAAGAGGGCCGGCCGGCCATATGCCCAAATTCAGGGGCATTTTGGTATTTTCACCTCCTTTTTGATGCTCCTTCAATCCAAGACTTGGGGCCTATATATTGCAGCCGAGATCTCTTCCTTCCTTGCCTCCTACAACACTTTCTTCTCCAGATCTGAGTTTCATACACATTTTCCAACGCCCCGCGCAAATTGTTTTCGCAAAAATATTCGATTTCAAGCACTTTGAAGCGATTAAATTTCGGTTTCGGAGCTTCTTTTCGCATTTTCGCCACTTGAGGTAAATTTGTCTCAACATTTGGAAGATTTTCTCAGGAGTTGACTTTTGTTGACTTTTTCATTTCCCGAGAGTTGACTTTTGTTGACTTTTTCCAATTTCGCCTCATTTTGCTCATTTTTGCTCCCTTTGCAGATCTTCTGAAAATGGCGGGTAATTCTCCCCACGGCGGAGGTTTTCCAGGTGCCGGAGATGATTTTGATCCCATGACTCTACCCCCGAGGACCCGACCTTTTATTCCCGGGAGGTACCGTCCGCCAGCACATGTCCTCCCTCGTGCTGTCTTCCGTCACTTTACTAGCTTTGACGAGCGAGCACCCGGGGATCTGCTTCTCCGAGAGCCGGAGCATCACCTCTCTCATGAGGCCCGAGAGGTATTTATTTCATTTTCTGTATTTTTCTTACATTTCGCACCTTTGCCATGCTTGAACATGCAGTTTAGCTTATGACATAGTACTTTGCTTGCATCCTGAACATGTAGTTTCAACACTCGAATTTCTGAACACTCGGCTCATTAATTAATTGCGAACGCACAGTACACATTAGTTAAGAGGCGAACACACGGCTCAAACACTGATTTGTCGAACACACAGCCTGAATTCGAAAGTGAACACACAGCCCACACTTTAAATTTTTTGAACACGCAGCCCAGATTAGATAGTGAACACGCAGCCCACACCAGTTGAAATTTGAACACGCAGCCCAAACTTTAAATTTTCTGAACACGCAGCCCAGATTAGAGTAGTGAACACGCAGCCCACGCTAGTTGAAATTTGAACACGCAGCCGAAACTTCAAATTTTCTGAACACGCAGCCCAGATTAAATAGTGAACACGCAGCCCACGCTAGTTGAAATTTGAACACGCAGCCCAAACTTCAAATTTTCTAAACACGCAGCCCAGATTAAATAGTGAACACGCAGCCCACACTGATAGAAAGTTGAACACGCAGCCCAAACTTCAAATTTTCTGAACACGCAGCCCACACTGATAGAAAGTTGAACACGCAGCCCAAACTTCAAATTTTCTGAACACGCAGCCCAGGTTAAATAGTGAACACACAGCCCACACTAATAGAAAGTTGAACACACAGCCCAAACTTCAAATTTTCTGAACACGCAGCCCAGACACTGATAGAAAGTTGAACACGCAGCCCAAACTTCAAATTTTCTGAACACGCAACCCAGATTAAATAGTGAACACGCAGCCCACACTGATAGAAAGTTGAACACGCAGCCCAAACTTCAAATTTTCTGAACACGCAGCCCAGATTAAATAGTGAACACGCAGCCCACACTGATAGAAACTTGAACACGCAGCCCAAACTTCAAATTTTCTGAACACGCAGCCCAGATTAAATAGTGAACACGCAGCCCACACTGATAGAAAGTTGAACACGCAGCCCAAACTTCAAATTTTCTGAACACGCAGCCCAGATTAAATAGTGAACACGCAGCCCACACTGATAGAAAGTTGAACACGCAGCCCAAACTTCAAATTTTCTGAACACGCAGCCCAGATTAAATAGTGAACACGCAGCCCACACTGATAGAAAGTTGAACACGCAGCCCAGATTAAATAGTGAACATGCAGCCCACACTGATAGAAAGTTGAACACGCAGCCCAAACTTCAAATTTTCTGAACACGCAGCCCAGATTAAATTTGCATGTAGCTTATTTCGCTTCATCGGCATACAGCCCATTTCATCTCATTGGCACACAGCCCATTCATCTCATTGGCACACAACCCATTCATCTCATTGGCACACAGCCCATTCATCTTATTGGCACACAGCCCATTCATCTTATTGGCACACAGCCCATTCATCTCATTGGCACACAGCCCATTCATTTCATTATTGACACATGTATTCATTCTGAATGCAGGTTGGTTCCCGCAGTGTGCGGGGGTATGGTTCCACCATCGCGCGGGACTGGTATGCTGAGCTCCCGGAGGGTGTCCGAGATTTGGTAGATTTGGCAGGATTCGGGCCCTTCTGCGTCGGGTTGTCACGTTGTCCTGCCAGGAGGACACTGATGGCAGCCTTGGTAGAGAGATGGTGGGACACCACCAACTCCTTTCATTTCTCTGCTACCGGGGACATGACCATGACGCCCCTAGACGTCGCTGTGTTGACTGGCTTAGACATAGGAGGTTGGTCCATCCCCTATGATGAGGATATGGGCGAGTGGGAGGCCGCTTGGATGTATCTATTGGGGGCTCACCCGCCTGTTGATAGGGTTTCTGGGAGAGTCCGATACACTTGGTTCTCTTCCCACTTCCGGCGGGCGGAGATGGTGCCCGAGACTGCCGAGGAGACAGAGCAGTATGCCCGTGGTTTCCTTATGTTTCTCTTCGGGACTACTCTGTTCGCCGATAGAGGGAACACAGTTGGGCTATACCTGCTGAGCGCTCTGGTTGACCTATCACAGGTCCATCGATATGACTGGGGTGGCGCCGGCCTGGCTACCCTTTACTTTTATATGAGCGCGACCTCCCGCGGGTGGGGCGATTTACTTGGCGGCTACTGGAGAGCCTCGGAGGTACTTTTCTGTCCTCTTGATTTACATTTCTGCTTTTCATTACTTGTACATTGCACACACAGCGCACTTTTACAGTCTGTATTTTGCTCTCAGCATTTCGTACTTACATTCTGCACTGCTTTTCTCAGCTATGGGTCTATGTATACTTCCCAGCATTAGCCCCAGAGTTGGAGGTGGCAGGGGTTCCCATGACCCCATACTCACTGGTGTTTGAGGGCCCGCACCGGCCGAGACCCCGAGAGACCCTCCTCTACCTGCGACAGTACTTTGACACTGTGCGACATTCAGAGGTACCTCAGAACTTTCAGTTCCTTTCATTCTCATCTTTGATTTGCTCTGTATATTCTTGATTTTTGATTGGTTTATGCATTTATCATCCGCAGATCACATGGCAGCCCTGGGTGTCCCTGGGTGACGGTCTCCGACTTCAGTATACCGGAGGGTCGGACATCTCCCAGTATAGGGTCCTGCTCGAAGGGCCGGTTGGCAGGGCATGGTTCCTGGGGGAACGCTTTCTGCGCCAGGTATGGGGGTATCTTTCTCAGGATCCTCCCGCAGTGCCCCCAGTCAGTATGCGGACTGCTGACAGGCTCTCTTACTCGAAGGTAGTCGGTGCCATGCTGGGTAGTGATGCTTTATTATATATTGAGGAGGGGGACTACGCCACTTACCGTCACATATACTTGATGCCTCCATTGACGGGAGCTCGTATCCCGATGATGAGGCCTGCCAGTATGTCATCCTCGGGCCAGGCTCAGGCTCGGGCTGCAGACGCCCCTTCTACTAGCAGGGCTGGTACATCCAGAGGTGGGAATAGACCGGTTCCTCCGACTCCGTCGGCTTATCCTCATCCTGGATGGCCAGATATGCCGACTGAGTTGATGGCGTGGCAGTATGGGCTATCTCTCCGACCCCGATCCCACTAGAGCCTCCGATGCCCAGTGATCGATACGCCATTAATCCTGACTCACCGCTGGTATGCTCCACTGTTTTTCATTCATCATTCAGATGTTTAGACATTTTTTGTTCGCTGATGATTATGAACTCATTTTTGCAGCCACCGCGAGGGTACATGGAGGAGGTGGTTGGACTGGTGGCCACACTCGAGGGCATGGTCCTGCGTAGGGAGGCACAGTTGTCTGTCGCGGGCATTCAGGTACCCTTCAGTTTTCTGGCATTTATCATACTTCTGATGACATGCTGATTTCTACTGCATCGATAGACTACTTGTGTAGAGCACATCTGACACACACCCCACTTGGACACTGCATTCACATGCACCCACTTCACGTAGCCTTTGCTTGTATCTGCGTCTGATGTATATATTTGGACTGATGTATTTGAATTGAACTCTTTGTTTTCAGATGCCTTCATGGTCCGGTCAGCCGCAGGCCAGGCCACCTGGGCCTCCTTGGGGAGCTGGGCCGTCTGGGCCTTTTCAGGGAGTTGGGTCACCCGGGTCTTTTCAGGGGGCAGGGTCATCTCGGCCTTCCCGAGGAGCCGGGCCATCTAGGCCTTTTCGAGGAGCTCGAGGAGGGCCTGTCCGCAGACGCAGGGCTCACGTTGTAGAGGTGGAGCCTGATGAGGAGGAGGAGGATGCTGAGGAGGAGGAGAAGGCTATCGACCGTCAGTCAGAGACATCTGCTGAGGAGGGGGGCTCCGGTTTTGGTTCGGGGAACAGAGGTGAGGCTGAGGGGGATCCTGAGGATGACAGCTCTGACCCAGATGATGATGATGGTGCAGAGGTTGTCCCGCAGAAGAGGATGAGGAGTGCTTCTCGTTTCCGTTCCCGAGGACTTTGATGCTGTTGTTTCCTGCTTTATTTTTTCTTTTTGCTAGTAGTTTGTAGCACTTTGCACATTGTTAGGCAGTTTTATTTTTTGTAAAACTTGTACCTTTGTTCGTTGTAAAGCATGATGGAATGAAATAGCTTTTGAAAAGGTGTTTGTATTTTAAACTTTTAGCATCATATCGCATCATTTATTTTGCACAAAAATGAAATTGAAAGGGAATGTGCATTGTGTAATCACCAAGTCAGGTAGTGAACCGACGCAACAAACTAAGCAACTCAACTTACTAAGATATAACAGAACCTTAGGAAGTTTACAACTCGATAAGCAAAATGCAACAACGTTGACAACGCAAATAAACAAGACTTTAACAAAGATTGCTTAAACAGAGCGCAATGACTCAAAAACACGAAACACGTCCGCTCGACAAACAACTCGATAAGCAAAACAACAACTCGATAATCAAAACAACAACTCGATAAACAAGACGACAACAGAGTGTACTTCTGATGATCTGGGCACCGGAACGCATCCGAAACGGAGGGAGATGAAGGCCTTTGACTCTCCCGTTGCATGGAAATGCTTGAAACTTCCCCTCGAAGAAGTAAAACAGGGCCAAGGAGATACACTGCAGCATTGCCGGCCACCTTTGGGGGCCAGCCGGCCAATTTTGTGGAGAGAGACAGCTGGCCGGCCATTTTTGTAAAAAGTAAATGGCTGGCCAGCCAGAAAAGGTGGCCGGCCGGCCACTTGGTCCTGCAGCCACCTGATTTTTGACACGTGTCCCCGTGAATAGTGTTTTTCCCTCTATAAAAGCCTCAACTTCGGGAACATTAATTTCATCTTAGTTTTAGACAAAGATGGAGGCGTTTCTCGCAAAAAATCTCATATCTTGGATCTCTTCTTTGGATGGCTCGGAAAAGCTGAACTTCCGGGGTTTCGGCTTGAATGAACTATTCACGCTGAGTCGTACTCCACTACAGCTCCCTTTTCTCCATGCCGCGGCAAGGTTCTGGAATCCAGTGACGCACGTTTTTAGCTTTGGCGGCCAAGAGATGTGTCCCACTTTCGAAGATTTTCAGGTTTTGATAGAGTCTGAATGCTCTGAAGTGATCTTGCCCCAGCTCCGTTTTGGCCATGCTCAGGTTTTAGGGCGGATGTGTGGGCTCACGGCGCATGACGCTCGATCTCTGATCTGCAGTGGAGAACTGGACATCCTCGGCTTGATCCACCGTTTTTCCGACGCCGGTGACCGCAGCAACCATTATTGGCAGGGTTTCCGGCAACACGCCCTCTGCTTATGTTTGTTGTCTCACTTTCTGCTTTCCTCGGGCTTCGGCGGGGCTAGCATTCGCCTGATTGAAGTCGCCCAAGGCTTGAGAGAAGGGAAGAGCTGTATTGCCATGACCTTGGCCGAGACACTGATGGGCTTAGATTCTGTCCATCGCCGGGAAGCGACTAGGTTCGCCAGGAGTCCACTGCTGCTGCAGGTAATGTTTCCCACCCAACCTTACATATATATTTGCTCACATCACTCGACCCTCAGGCTCGGTTTTTCTCACAAAACCCTTGTCTTACTTTTCTCTCATCATACATCTCTCTGTTCTTTATTCTCTCATTTTCCATCCCTTCCCTAGGTATGGTTAATGGATAAGTTGCAGGTTGTGGACTCTTGCCCGGTCTATTCAGCTCGAGGCTACTTCTTTTGGCAGCGCCTAGTCAATGCTCTTGACGAAAGGTGGTGGTTCGATTGGATGTGCAATTTATCCGCAGACGGCATTGCTTGGCGTTGTCCTTCGCTCAACCTCCCGGCAATGAGCTATAGTATGTCTCGGCTGATTGGGATCCAATTGATTGGTCTAACCCACTGCGTATTCTATTTTCCGTTCCGGTTTCTGCGTCAGTTTGGTCATGATCAGACCTGCCCACCGGAGGGGATTGAGTACCCGGTCGCTTTCCCGGTCCGGGGTGCACAGCTTGCCCGATATGCCACAGCATGGAGGACTAGAGAGCTCCTAGCCCCTACTCCCACTTTCAGTTGCACTTTGTCCGATGAGTGCTTGGATTGGCTCAATGAGGAGGCACAAGTTGGGCCTAGCTTGGCATCAGATGCTTCGTCTAGCTCTGGGAGGGGACGCAGAGATACTTGATTCAACTATGCCTCAAATTTATTGCTTATTTAGCATTTTCAAGTTTTCTTTATGAATGTACTAAAAAGCAACCTCGATTATAATGCAAGAGCAGGAGAACTCAGTTTTGAAATCAATGAAATTGAAAGTTGTGGTACTGAAAATTTTCCGCTTTTGGTCCAAAAATGGTCTTAGTCGTAAAAAGATTGATTTGAACAAAGTCAACTTTTATTAAAACTTTTCAAAACTATTTTCGATGTGGATCAGAACTGGACACGCCGAAGATCTGTCACTGAGATGCACAACCCCAGATCCCTGCAACTGGAAAGTTGCCCCTAGTCTGAAGAACAATGCGGCACTTCATAGAAACGGAAAGTTACCCCTAGTCTGAGTAACTTTGCACCGTTGCGGCAACGGAAAGTTGCCCCTAGTCTGAACAGCACTGTACCGGAGACCGCGATAAATGCTGATGGATAAAGATGCCTGAGATGATCGAAATGGACAGAGTTGATCGGGGAAACGTTTATGGCTGAACTTCAAGGTGAAGTTGCCTACGTATCCCAAAGATGGGAATCAAGCCTTACGTAGTTCAGGCCGAGGTTCACTCGAGTATTTTCACTCTCCTTTTGCGCTCTAACTTTTGCCAAGGCCGCCCTTTGCGGGTTTTCAACCTTGCGAGCTCAGTTTTTATATTTTCTAATTTTTTGTGCTCTGACTTTTGCCTAGGTCGCCCTTTCGGGTTTTCGGCCTAGCGAGCCTCTCAAGGATAGTATTTCTTCAACTTGTCCATATTGATCGGTTGTGAGAACTCCAAGCCATCTAGATCCATCAGAACCACAGCCCCACCTGACCAGATAGCTTTGATGATGTAAGGACCAGTCCAATTGGGTTTGAACTTGCCCCTTGGGTCGTGGATGGGAGCTCGGTTGTCTTTGAGCACCAAATCTCCTTCTTTCAGATTCCTGGACTTAACCTTCTTGTTGAAAGCCCGGGCAATTCTGCGTTGATAGCCTTGGATGTGGTACAGTGCTTTCAGTCTTCTTTTATCAAAGAGCATGAGTTCTTCAAATCTGCTTTGCTGCCAATCTGCTTCGGCTATCTGGCATTCAGCCAATACTCGTAACGACGGAACCTCAATCTCGATGGGTAGAACAGCCTCCATTCCATAGACCAATGAATATGGAGTTGCTCCAGTAGAAGTTCTGATTGAAGTCCTGTAGCCCCACAGAGCAAATGGCAGCTTGTCTGGCCAATCCCGATAGGTTTCCACCATCTTCTGTAGTATATGCTTGATATTCTTGTTGGCGGCCTCAACCGCTCCGTTGGTCTGCGGCCGGTATGTAGATGACTTATGGAAAGCCACATTGTATTTCTCCAACAAGTCTATCACTTCTTTCTTGAAATGGGAACCATTATCTGAAATTATCTCGTTTGGCACCCCGTAGCGACAGATGATGTTGTTTCTGATGAACTTTGCGACGTGCGACGCCTTCAACACCGCGTATGATTGGGCCTCGACCCACTTTGTAAAATAATCTATCGCTACTAGGATAAACTCATGCCCGTTTGACCCCTTCGGGGTAACAGCTCCGATCACATCAATTCCCCAGACTGAAAAAGGCCATGGCGAAGTCATGTTGTACAGTTTTGACGGCGGGATGTTCATGCGATTTGCATGGATTTGACACTTGTGGCATCGTCGGACAAAGCTAATACAATCATCCTCCATGGTTGACCAGTAGTAGCCCTGTCTGAGGATCTTTCTGGCCAGCATTACTCCATTCATGTGTGCACCGCACTCCCCTCCATGGATGGCTTCCATCAGGCGTTTCGACTCTTCAGCTTCTACACAGAGCTTATGCATTCCCAGATGACCCCTTTTGTACAGCTTACCCCCGCAGATAATGAACTGAGCAGCCATTCTTCTGATGGCCCTCTTATCTTTGGCATTTGCCCCTAGTGGATATGTCTCCTTTTCCAAGAAGTTCCAGATGTCGTAATACCAGGGGTTGCCGTCTTGAACCTCATCTATGGCGGAAATTGACTCGTATGCCGGCACGAACTTCTGATCAATAATGACTGGACGCATCCGGACTCCGGACGAGATGTCTATCATAGAAGATAAAGTTGCTAATGAATCTGCAAACCTGTTGTTCTCTCTTACGAGGTGGGTGAAATTTAGCTTTTCGAACCAAGGAATTAGCAGATCCAAGGTTTGGTGGTAAATTATCATCATTTCCTCTTTGACTTTCCAATCTCCTTTTGCTTGAGACACAACAAGGTTTGAGTCCTCAATGACGTCCAACCGTCTTGCCCCTAGTTCCAGGGCTGCTTCCAGGCCAGCAATACATGCCTCATACTCTGCTTCATTGTTGGAAACTTTGAACCGGAGCTTGAATGCTAAAGGGATACGGGAATCATCAGGCGCTATCAGCAACACCCCTATCCCATACCCATACTGGTTTGACGCTCCGTCAAAGTACATCGTCCAAGTTTCATCTTCGACGTGCAGAATGGCTTCATCTGGGAATAGATACTCAACCGCTTCATCCCCCTCAACCGGGTGGTCAGCAAGGAACTCCGCTACCGCTCTCCCTTTTACTGACTTGCGCGTTACATACTTCAAATCAAATTCGGAGAGCAACAGCAGCCAGCGAGCCAGCCTACCCGTAAGTGCTGGTTTCTCGAAAAGATATTTGATGGGATCCAAACGCGAAACCAACATTACAGAGTGGGCTAACAGGTAGTGCCGCAGCTTCCTGGTTGCCCATACCAAGGCCAAACAAGCCTTCTCCAGCGGTGTATAGCGGGTCTCGTAATCCAGCATCTTTTTGCTCAGATAGTATATGGCCATTTCCACTTTGTCTTCTGACTCCTGCGCGAGCATGCAGCCCATGGTAGTCTCAGTTACCGAAAGGTACAATATCAACGGTCTCTCCGGCTCTGGTGGTGACAACACGGGCGGGTTCTGTAGATACTCTTTGATCTGCTCAAAAGCTGCTTGACATCGGTCGTCCCATTGGAATTTCTTTCCTTTCTTCAAGAGACCAAAAAGTGGTTCACAAGTCAAGGTTAATTTAGAAATAAACCGTCTTATGAATTGCACTTTACCCAGAAAGCCTCACATCTCCTTTTCAGTCCTTGGTGGTGGCATTTCTAAGATGGCCTTGATTTTGGAAGGTCGACCTCGATGCCCCTTTGTGTAATCAGAAACCCTAGCATCTTCCCTGCTGTGACACCAAACGTGCATTTCTGGGGATTCAGTCGCAGCCGAAACTCTTTTATCCTTTGAAAGAATTTTTGTAAGGCGGTGTAGTGGCCCTCTCTATCTTTGGACTTGACAATCATATCGTCCACATACACTTCGACCTCTTTATGGATCATATCATGCAATATTGTAGTTGCTGCCCGTTGATACGTAGCTCCAGCATTTTTCAACCCGAATGGCATCACTCTATAACAATATGTCCCCCACGGGGTAGTGAACGCAGTCTTCTCCCGGTCTTCGGGTGCCATTACTATCTGATTATAGCCTGAGAAACCATCCATAAATGAAAGCAAGGCGTGTCCTGCCGTAAAATCCACCAATTCATCGATGTGCGGCAAAGGGAAGTCGTCCTTCGGACTGGCCCTGTTCAAATCTCTGAAGTCTACACAGACCCGAATTCTGCCATCCTTCTTTGGCACCGGAACAATGTTGGCCAACCAAGTTGGATATTCAGATACCAGCAGGAACCCTGCGTCAATTTGCTTGGTGACCTCTTCCTTAATTTTGAGAGCCCAGTCCGGGCGAATCCTTCCGAGTTTCTGTTTGACAGGTCGGGCCTCGGGGTCAAGAGGAATCCGGTGCTGTACAATCTCAGGATCGATTCCAGGCATGTCTTCGTAGGACCACGCGAAAACATCTTTGAAATCTTTTAATAAAGCGACTAAACGCTCGCGCTCCTCTGAAGATAACGTGGACCCAATCTGGACCAGCCGCGGGTCCTTCTCAGTACCAACATTCATAGTAGTGATTTCATCCATTAAAGGTTTAACAAATCTTTCCTGCTCTTGATCAATTAATCGTTGTAAAATCGGAGGAATTTCTTCCTCGTCGTTTTTATCAAAATTTTGAAAATCCTGATTTAAGCAATAAATCAAAGGCACAGAAAAATACTCAGAAACCACATCCACATCATTCTCATTAAATATTTCCAAGCCGTCAGATTCCTCTATTACAACAGACTCAAAAGAAAATGAAAATGACGACCTAGACAGGAATGTGGCATCCGGGTTATCACCCCCAGGAATACCGGACTCAGACTCAGTCGAGCTGGAATCTGATTCCGACGCATAAGATTCGGTAGAATCAGATTCCGGCTCACTACCTGACCCGGAGCTGCTAGATAAAAAGCCTTCTTCATATTGCCAGATGAGAGAAGGTGCGATAGATGCATCCAAGATCGGCGCTGGAAAGCCCGCAGCTATTTCATCTCCAATCACAGAAACCGAAGAGTTATCCCCCAAGCACTCTTGGCCGATCGGAGGATCTGATAGTAGACTCGCCAGTGCTACCCTCATTTCAAGCTCTGTGCCCTCAGGATCCACTGCTTCACATTGCTCAACCTCAGTTGGTGGGTCTGTCTGCGCTTCGGCAACGTCATCCCCAGATAATTGTATGTCGAAGAAGATTTCAAAACCAGGCACGCGCGTCCCCTCCGCGTTTAGCCATGGCTCCGGGAAGCCGCAGAATGGAAAATCTTCCCCCTCCCGGACGAAGCGTCCGTTTAAGGTACCCCAGATGGGCCTATGCATTAACTCAAATGGCTTCCCGGCCTTCTTTGCCCTGGCCCTTCCGGCCATTTCTTTTCCTTTTCTCACCCAGTCCTCTTTGGTGGGCAGATAACCCAGTCCAAAGGCGTGAGGGTTGTGTGGCACTTCGGCCAACACTGAGACGCCCTTCCGGCCGCTTCTCCCTAATCCCATCCCGGGGGTATGTTTTAGCTTGTTCATGAGGTAGATAGATTGTGCACTAACATACATGCCCTCATTCACAGCCATGACATTCTGCACCACTTGAGCCTCGGCCAAAGTGAACCCCGATAAAAACACATCCTCCGTGCCGTGCTCAATCTCCAAGACAGGTGTGGACACCTCCGGCGGCGGATGGATTGATGAATTCCCAAAAACGATTGCTACCCCTTTCCCGTGAGGGTACTTTAGCATCTGATGTAGAGTGGAAGAGACTGCTTTGACCTGGTGCAACCACGGTCACCCCAAAAGTAGGTTAAAGGTTGCGGGAACGTCCAAGATATGAAATTCGATACTGTGTTGTCCTGGACCAACCTTGGTTTGAATTTTAACAATCCCCATCACTTCTCTGCTGGTATTGTCGTATGCTCTGATCGCTTGGGTAGTTGGGACGAAGTCCGCGGGTTTTAAACCGATTGCATATGCCGTTCTGGTCGGGCAGACATTAATCGCAGACCCGGTATCAACAAGTACCACCGGTATCGACTTATCTCTACATTCCACAGAAATATAGAGAGGTTTGTTATGACTTGTGCCCTCAGGCGGTAGCTCCTTGTCCGAAAAGGTTAATGCCGGGGAACCTCCTCCCGGAAAAACCAGCCCAACCAGCTGTTCAGGCGTGGTGTCTATGGAGAGTTTGGACTTGTCCATAGCAGATAGGACAGCTTCTCTGTGTACTCGTGATGCCATTAGCAGTCCCCAGATGGAGATGTCTGCTTGTATCTTTTTTAACTGTTTCAACACAGCTTCATCTTCAATCTGCTTCTCCTTCTGTTTCTCCACTTCTCTATCCTTCCCGGATGCCTCGGGTTGGTCCAGGTGTGGGGGTTTGAAATACCGCCCACTTCTCGTCATGTGGTCAACCTCATCGAGGTACCAAGTGTCATCCGGTTGATTATTCCCCCAGTCTTCATCCGTGTGGGCAAGACATAAGTCATCGTCTTCCCACTACATTCCATCGGCAGCCAACAGACACCTGTCTGGCTCCGGTTTAGTTGCACTTGCAGTATTCCCTGTCAACATGCTCGCAGCATTTTCTATCTTCGTGCACACAGCACTTTCAGTCCCCTCAGGGCCTTTAGCTTTCCTAATTCTCTCAGCCTCCTCAAACTTCTCTCATTCCAGCTACATCAGTACAGCTGTTTGTTCAACAATTCCCGTATCCATAATGCCCATGTCTCGAGTGGAATTCTTAGCACCGGCGCTCTCCGGCGATACAACTTGACTTTCGGCCATTCCGGCCACAACTGATACTTCCGCCCCTGCCGGGCTCTGTTCTGGTTGGGCTTCCCCCACTGCATCTGGTTGATCCTCGAGCCATCCAGTGGCCGCCGCTGATCCCTCATAATCGTACCAATTGATTGACGCATCCCCCAGTTCCTGGTCATCGAGAAATTGCAGGTTGGCAAAGTCCTCCTCTACGGCTGTCAGATCATCTGCCCATAGCCCAGATCCATCCCCCCGGATCATGCATAGCTCTCCTGTCTCTGGCAATTCTATACCTAGCCCAATTCGGCTCGTTGATAGGATGTACTTGCTTGGATCATAGGCTCCCCCAGCAAAATTCTGTCCAGTCCCAGATTCAACAATCTCATTCTCTCCCAAAATCTGCCCTGCCCTATCTTCGACGGTCACCACCATCGATTCTGGTTGGGTTTTAGAGATGTCCACCATGCACAAGAAGTCAGTGCAATCGGGAAGGAGCACCTCCGGCTTGGGTAGGTGGGTGGGCGTAATATAGATGCTAGGATCGTAAGATGCGACCCCAGTCTGGATAAAATTAATTCTTTTGGGAGGGGGAGGTTGGTTATGTGGCGGGAGAGGGTTGGTTGTGACATTGGGTTTATCAGGAGGCGCGATCACCTGTTTGTCAATAAGATCTTGGATCTCATGACGCAATCTGTAACAACGGTCGGTGTCATGACCGTGTTGTTGGTGACATGCGCAGTACTTTGCTGGGTCATAAGAGAGGGGGAGTGGATTCGGTAATGGCTTTGGCTCCAGGGGTTTTAAATGATTTTTTCTGATCAATATTCCCAGAACTTTGGTCAGGGGCATATATAGTGGGGTAAAGGTTCTTTGGCCTCGCGGTTGGAATCTGTTGGTTTGTGTGTTGCTTCCGGACGCGCCGGAGAAGGGTGTGGCAGTCATGGGCCTTGGAGGGGGAGGGGGAGTGGTGGTGACCATACTAACTTCCGAGGCTCTCGTATTTGCAGCGCCACTCGGGCCCGCATTGTTGTTACGGTTGAAGTGTCTCCTCGATTGTTCCCTGTCGTGGTCAAACAGACCTTGTTTCATTGCGTCTTCGATTTGCACCCCCATCTCATGTAAATCTGCGAAAGTAGGGAAGGGGACTACAATCATTCTCTGCATCAACTTTGGGTGGAGATTGCGCACAATCATCCGGATTTGATCTTTTTCAGTGGGCCTTAAAGTCATCATTGACGCTTTTGCCCTCCATCGGATCACAAAGTTCGAGAAAGTTTCCTTGGGCTCTTGCCTTGTCGTTTCGAGATCACGGGTTGTGATCTCGATCTGAGTGTTGTATGAATATTGCGCGACAAAGGCCTCAGCCATTTCATCCCAATTCTTCTTCACTTCATCTTGTAACTTTGCGTACCAATGGGAGGCCACACCCGACAGGGTTTGGCCGAATAATGAAAGCTTCTGTGGTCGTGATAGGTCCATTGGCCGCAAGATGTCTGCAAACAGTCGGATATGGACCATGGGGTCGCCGGTCCCGTCAAAGCGGTCGATTTGTGGCATTTTGAACCTATCGGGGAGTGTTACGGCCTCCTCGGTATATCCATCTTCGATATCCGGCATAGCCTTGACCCCTTGGGATCTCTTGAAGAGCTTCTCCAGTTTGCTCAATTTCAGAGCTGTATGATCAACCTCGACCTCGAATGGAGAGTCCGGGTGATTGGGTGTATGGACCTTGGACAGTTGTGGTGGAAGCGGGGGCGGAGCTGGCCCCGTTGGAAGATTTGTGTCCTCTTGCAGATTTTGGATAGTCGGCACAGTATTCTGGGTGTTTGCAGGAGCGTTCTGAACAACAGGTGTCTGCTTAGGTAATGGAGCCCCTGTCGGAGGAGGGATTTGGTGTGAAGCAGATGCTGTATTCTGTTGTTGCAGCCTGGTAATCAGCTCAGCCTGCTGGGTCATAATCTCAGCTTGCTGCTTAGCGAGTTCATCTCGGCGAACGGCATCCTGCTGCATGGCCCGCATGGTTTCCTGCATTTGGCGCATCATTTCCTCAACTCCTGTTGGTGCCGTCATACTGTTTTGATCTATCTGAACTACCGGCAGATCTGTCTCAATGGGGATCTCAATCTGACTGTCCACTGATGGGGGAAACCACGGTTCTGGTGCTCTCTGTTCAGATACACTGCATTTTTTCTGCTTCCTTCTGGTAGCAGGGGGTAGAGAATGGAACACTGGCTGTCCGTCGATTAGATCCTCAGATCGATGGAGTCGACGACCTCGTGTCCAAAGTGCTTGGGGAATGCCTGTCGGGTTGGAAGCAATTGTGCTAGAACTGACCTAGCAAAAGATAAATAAAGCGAAAAGGAAATAAATAAACAGATAAACGGACAGCATAACAGCTTAAAATAAAATGCATGACACACAGCCGGGCATAATCAACACACAGTCAATAAGCTGAATAACACACTGTCCTCAAACACTGATTATTATCCCTGTATCACTGTCCCCTAAAACAGAATCTGATATCCGCAGATAACTAATTCTCAAATACTGGCTGATGCCCGCAGGCCTGATACCCATAATACTGAACTGATGCCCGCAGGCCTGATGCTGACAATACTGAACTGATGCCCGCAGGCTTGATACTCAAACTCATATACTAATCTGATGCCCGCAGGCTTGATGTTGTCAATACTGAACTGATGCCCGCAGGCTTGATACTCAAACTCATATACTAATCTGATGCCCGCAGGCCTGATACTGTCAATACTGAACTAATGCCCGCAGGCTTGATGCTGTCAATACTGAACTGATGCCCGCAGGCTTGATACCCAAACTCATATACTGATACATGCATTCCTGTAGAGATGCACTCTAAAGCACATAACAGATAAGTGAGGGCCAAAACACCCCTATGTTGGGGTAGGGTTTCCCTGTCCTATTTTGTCAGGAGCTAGGGCTTCACTACGCACACGGCAGTTTCAAACAACCTATAAACGGGTAAGCAACCTGTCCTAATTTGGAATGGTCACTATGGATCCGAATATGCACTAGGTCGAAAGGTCAAAGAGGGTGCCCCGGTAAAACCGGGGTTTGTGTTCCCATACTGGCAGAGCCCACAACCGGTCAGCCTTATGGTCATGCCTTGACAAGACAAGCCTCCGGCAAACCGTTCAGGAATAGCAGATGGCAAACATGGTGTCCTAGGCGCACCAATGCAAATGCAATGCAAAGAAACACACAAGTGTAGTCAAAAACAGATATCACGAGTTCGAGTCAAGTTCTCTAAATCCCCAGCAGAGTCGCCAGAAACTATAACAAGCCCGCGGGGGACCTCGCCACAGCTCGGACTCGACTTTTTGTCAGTCACGGTTCTAAGTCTGAACCAAAGAGTCCAAATCCGGCAAATCGTTTTTTGAGAAAACAAATTTTTTGAAAGAAGTGCCAAACATGGACTGCTTTGCCAGATACAGAGTCGCCACCTAAATATTTTATTTTGGGAAATTTAGGAAACCCTGACTCGGTGCCAAAAGGCCACGTGTCCGTCATCACCAAAGTTGCCTCGGCTCGGGAACTTGGGTACGATTGAGGAAGGTCACTTCGTGAGCACCCCCGCTCGCCCGGTCATAGACCGGCCTGTACTAACCATGATATCGATTTTTGAAAACATTGTGAGTTCTTATTCTGGTTATTAGCCTAGGTTACTATGTGATGCGCACAGCATACAAGTATAGACCGGGTCGCCTGAATTGGAACGAAACATTTCATGCTTGTTTTTGAAAATGGTTTGCTACCCGCAGGTAGGCTTTAAAACATTTGATGATTTATTCCAATTTAAGTAACCCAACCTTCACCCACAGGCATTCAGGCAGTTATATCAGATAAGCACATAACCTCATGGTAAGCATGCTATTCATGGCAGTCACTCACACGCATGCAAGGATGCTAAAGCATAAAGCTTACCGAGTACTCCAAGCCAAAATAGGAATTCATTAGAAATCATGCATGATCCTAACTATACAGAAATGCCTAATGCAACACATGCAAAATGCAATTATAGCAGGCTCGGCTATTCTAAGATGGCATATGAAATGTTACAACTATCAGGTATTCAACTTTGAAATTGAAAATACAATGCAGTTAGTATGATGCACCGAGCCCGGTGCATGCAATACAGATGAATGAATGCAAACATGCTGTCATACTGTATGCTAATTTAAATATGCCCTAATCTAACCATCATAAGCGGATAAATAAAAGGGAGAAAGACGTGCGGTTGGAAGACATACATCACACTCACGCACACTTATTACAGTTATGCCCTCGTGCAGAGGGTCCGAATAAATAATACAGTCCCAAATGAAAGAATATTACAGTCCAAATATTACAGTCCGAATAATATACAAATTCCTAATTAATTAATGAATTAACTAAGAAAGCAAGTAAAACTGGCGTGCAAGCCAGGGACTGCCTTGCTTCTGATGGATGATGCATGTCCGGGTTGCCTTGCGCGGAAATCCACCGGAATGCCCCAATTAGCCTCTGTTTACACCTGTTCTTGAAATGCGTGCCAAGCCCCAAAAAAAGTTACTGATTCTTCGTTTTGCTGCAACAGAGAGCAGGAAAGGGGCATAGCAATGTATTTGCACAGATATATGCATGTCTCGGTCCTCGTGCCACCAATCATGCATACCGAGGCATGATGGCCGAGGAGTCGAAATGCACAACTCAATATAGAATGAATGCACATGAAAACAAAACTAAAACCTAACTCCATCATGGATACTCCGGAGTGTCGGTGACTGGGAATTGAGACACATTCCGTCACTCAGAGTACGAAATGTACCTCGTTTCCCGTGCCCGGGTTAACTCCTATCCCGAACACGATGCAATATGCATGACATGCATGAAATGCGACTAAGATACAATCCTAACATACACAATGCTATGAAAATGAGATGCCTCAAAATGCGTGCACACGAGCACGCAAACCGAGAAAATGATAGAATGTGATCTAAGATACAACCTAGTATGTACTATGCTGTGAAAATGAGATGCCTCGAAGTACGTGCACACGGGCACGTAAACCGAGAAAATGACAGAATGCAATCTAAGATACAACCTAGTATGCACTATGCTATGAAAAATGAGATGCCTCGAAGTGCGTGCACACGGGCACGCAAACCGAGAAAATGACAGAATGCAATCTAAGATACAACCTAGTATGCACTATGCTATGAAAAATGAGATGCCTCGAAGTGCGTGCACACGGGCACGCAAACCGAGAAAATGACAGAATATGATCTAAGATACAACCTAGTATGCACTATGCTATGAAAATGAGATGCCTCGAAGTGCGTGCACACGGGCACGCAAATCGAGAAAATGACAGAATGCAATCTAAGATACAACCTAGTATGCACTATGCTATGAAAAAATAGATGCCTCGAAATACGTGCACACGGGCACGCAAATCGAGAAAATGACATATGCAATGCAAATGACATGGAAATATGATATGGGCTTACACTAACATGAGTGAGCCTCAGCCACACTCACATAAGAGGCCGATGGATAAAAATGAAGTGCCTCGAAATGCGTGCACACGGGCACGCAAACCGAGGCAATAGCATATGCAATGCAATAGGGCTAAAATGGCATATAGAATGCAACACGGACTTACACTAACATGAGAGAGCCTCAGCCACACTCACATAAGAGGCCGATGGATGAAAATGAAGTGCCTCGAAATGCGTGCACACTGGCACGCAAACTGAGGCAATGGCATATGCAATGCAATAGGGCTAAAATGGCATATAGAATGCAACATGGACTTACACTAACATGAGAGAGCCTCAGCCACACTCACATAAGAGGCCGATGGATGAAAAATGACGTGCCTCAAAATGCGTACACACGGGCACGCAAACCGAGGCGATGACAAAATGTGATGTAATGACATGAAATGATGATGTGGGCTTATACCAACATGAGTGAGCCTCAGCCACACTCACATAGGATGCCGACGGATAAAAATGAAGTGCCTCGAAATGCGTGCACACGGGCACGAAAATCGAGGCGATGACAAAATGCGATGCAATGGCATGGAAATGATGATGTGGGCTTATACCAACATGAGTGATCCTCAGCCACACTCATATAGGACGCCGACGGATAAAAATGAGGTGCCTCGAAATGCATGCACACGGGCACGCAAACTGAGGCGATGACAAAATGCGATGCAATGGCATGAAATGATGATGTGGGCTTATACCAACATGAGTGAGCCTCAGCCACACTCACATAGGATGCCGACGGATAAAAATGAGGTGCCTCGAAATGCGTGCACACGGGCACGCAAACCGAGGCGATGACAAAATGCAATGCAATGGCATGGAAATGGCATGCAATCATTCTAATGGAATTTCAGCACTAAAATATGGGGGAAAACAGTCCCGAAATGAGGCGAAATGACACCAAATGCATGGAATTGTCCCGAAATGCGAATTTAGGCACCCGAAATGGCCTATAGCTATGCCAAACATGCACAATATGGACATGCAATGCGAAGACAGAAGCTAGACAGTCCCAAAAAAGGCACTTTCACAGTTATAAACATGGCCAAACAGCAAGCATAGGTATGGAAAAAATGGCATGCAAGAATAGGGGCCAAGAGAGGGGTAATGAAGCAAGTGATATAAACAAAATCCAAATTGAAAAATTCCCTTCTACAACACTGAAGAGGGACCAAAAATATGAATATTTACAGTATATGGCAGCCCCAAAATCAGTATACAAACATGATAGAAATGTGATGCAAAATGAGGCTCAAAAGTGGCTATAACATGAGGTATGCAAAATATTCACCAAACAGCCAAAGACCCTTAATAAAACATGTAGAATGGGCCAAAATAAGCACTTTGTCAGAACTGTAAAATGGCCAAAAACAAAAGCATGGTAGGCTAACTAAACATGCAAGAATAGGGAATAAAAGAGAGATATAACATGAAGTGGCATATGGAGGCCCCAAACCATGAAAGGACCTAAATGAAATATGAAGAATGGACCAAAATAAGCACTTTTTCAGAACTGTAAAATGGCCAAAAACAAAAGCATGGTAGGCTGCCATTGCATGCAAGAGTGGGGAATAAAAGAGGAGTATAAAGGTAAGTACAACATGGAAGTCCCAAATGGTGTTGAGCCCTTCTTCAATGTTTAAGAGGGGCTCAAAATAAGCCTAATATCAGTTTACAACATGCTCAAAAACAGATTACTCATGGGCCAAAAATAGCATGCAAGATTATGACATATAAGAGGATCAATGAAGCAAGTGCATCATGGAGGGCTCAAACAGGGTTGAGCCCTTAATGAAAAGTGAAAATGAGCTCAAAATAGGGCCCCTTTCAGTTAGGGCCGGAGCTTGAAAAAAAAAGCATGTGGGGCTTACAAATGGATCAAGAAAAAGGGTCAAAAGAGGAGAAGTGTTACTCACCCTTGAAGATCAAAGATTTTGTTGCTTCTTGGATCAATTTGCAGCTCCTTTAGCCTTTGAGAAGCCTTCCTTGTTGCTGGAAATGAAGTGGTGGTGGTAGAGCTTGGTGGTGTAGAAGAAATGGTGCTTAGGGACTTAGGAATTTTCAAGGAAATGAGAGGTATAGAGATGGCTTTGTGTATGGAAGCTTGAAGACCAATTTTTTTAACCCCTACAAGTGAAGCCACCAGCTGGTTATAAGGGCCAAAAAGGGGGTGTAAAGGTGGGGGAAAAGGAGAGCAACTTTCCCCCACAAAATATCTCCCGGATAAAGATATTTTCTGGGGGATAAAGCTCCACAGCTGTAAAGTGCACAGTGCAAGGAGCTCGGCCGGCCTGTTACTTTTGCTGCAAGTGGCCGGCCGGCCACACCCCCTAGCCGGCCGGCTAGGGGTCAAAAGGGTCAATCAGATTTAGTGGCCGGCCACCAACTGATGGTGTCCTCCTATCTGTGTACAACACAACCCTGCGGTTAAAAGTCCAAGAAAGTGGGTCCAAGGGGTTCAACATTAGCTCGGAAAGAGAGGTTCAAAAGGGTCAGGTGGAATTACTGGCCGGCCACCAACTTTTAGGGTCCTCTCATGTGTGTACATCACAAATATGTGGTTCAAAGTTCAAGAAAATGGGCCCAAGGTGTTCAACATTAGCCCGGAAGGAGGGGGTCAAAAGGGTCAAGTAACATTAATGGCCGGCCACCAACTTTTAGGGTCCTCCCATGTGTGTACATCACAAATATGTGGTTTAAAGTTCGAGAAAATGGGCCCAAGGTGTTCAACATTAGCCCGGAAGTGTGAAAAATGGGCGCCGGAGGGCGTCAGAGGATGTATAACTGGTTGCTGCAACAATTGCTGGCCTCCCACCCTTTAGTGACCTCCCCGGTGATAAAACAGAGGTACCTGCCAAAAATGAACGAAAACCGTTGCAAAACGAATGCTCGGGGACCAAAACGCGCAGTTCGAGGTCCCGAAAATGGGATGTTAAGCACCGAAAGTGGCATTCGGCCACGAAGTGGGTTTCTCAGACCCCAGTGTCCCTCAAAAGGGAGAAAATAAGGAGTATGCCAAAAATTAAAGCAAACGGAGATGGTTAAGCGGTCCCGAACCGAGGCACACGGCCAACGGTCCCGAAAACCGAAAACCGGACTCCGAAATGGGAAAAATGGCCTACGGCCACCAAATGTAGCCTACAGATATTGAGAGATAGTCTACGGGACCTCTCCCTTCCCTCAGGAAAAAAAACAGAGAAAACCGAGTCTGGTTCGCAAACCGAGACAAGGCACAGAAGAGGGTTCGGAAGTCCGGAGGCAAGACTCACGGCCGTGACTCTGAAACTTCTGAACGAGCACATTATGCAACATCACCAAGCGCTCAATCAGTGACATCTGAGTCTTAAGGTCGGTCAAAAATCGGGTGTCTACAATAATGAAATTGAATCCATTATGCAAAATCATACTTGGGAATTGGTGGATCTTCCACCAGGTTCTAAACCTCTTGGATATAAATGGATATTCAAGAGAAAAATGAAAGCAGATGGTTCAATTGACAAGTATAAAGCAAGACTTGTTAAAGGTTACAGACAAAAGGAAGGTCTGGATTATTTTGACACATATTCTCCTGTGACAAGAATAACATCCATTCGCATGCTTATTTCTATAGCAGCGTTGTTTAATTTAGAAATACATCAAATGGATGTTAAGACAGCTTTCTTAAACGGTGATCTAAATGAAGAGATCTATATGGAACAACCCGAAGGGTTTGTAGTATCAGGGCAAGAAAAGAAAGTTTGTCGACTTGTAAAATCCCTTTATGGATTAAAACAAGCACCTAAACAATGGCATGAAAAATTTGATCATGCAATGCTTACTAATGGGTTTAAGATAAACGAATGTGACAAATGCGTCTATGTTAAAAACACTGACCAAGGATATGTCATAGTTTGTCTTTATGTGGATGACATGCTTATCATTGGAAGCAGTCAAAACATGATCAAATCAACTAAGCAGATGCTTAACAAAAGATTTGATATGAAAGATATGGGGGTCGCAGATGTTATATTAGGAATGAAAATTACTAAAACATCTGACGGATATGCATTATCTCAATCTCATTATATTGAGAAAATTCTTGATAAATTTATCAAGGATGATTTGAATTTAGCTAGAACACCTGTAGACATCAGTCTTTATTTATCCAAAAATAAAAGTGATGCAGTGTCTCAGTTAAAATACTCCCAAATCATTGGAAGCCTAATGTACCTAATGAATTGTACTCGTCCTGATATAGCTTATGCTATCAGTAAATTGAGTAGGTACACTAGTAACCCTGGAGAAGACCATTGGAAAGCGATCATTCGAGTTCTTAGATATCTAAAATTTACTCGTGATCATGGTTTGAATTTTACTCGATATCCAGCAGTACTCGAAGGTTATTGTGATGCCAATTGGATATCGGATACTAAAGATTCAAAATCCACTAGTGGATATGTCTTTACTCTAGGAGGCGCTGTTGTTTCTTGGAAGTCCACGAAACAAACTTGCATCGCACGATCCACAATGGAATCCGAGTTCATTGCTTTAGACAAAGCAGGTGAAGAAGCAGAATGGCTTCGTCACTTCTTAGAAGACATTCCAATGTGGCCAAAACCTGTGCCAGCTATTTGCATTCATTGTGATAGTCAATCTACAATAGGCAGGGCACAGAATCACATGTATAACGGTAAGTCACGACATATACGTCGTCGACATAATACCGTAAGGCAATTGTTGTCAAACGGAATAATCTCAATAGATTATATAAAATCTAAAGAGAATATTGCGGATCCGTTAACAAAAGGTTTGACAAAAGAGCTAGTGTATAGTTCATCGAAGGGGATGGGATTAAAGCCTATTACATAAGGGTCGTCATAATGGTAACCCTACTTATATGACTGGAGATCCCAAGAACTAAGTTCAAAGGGACAACTAAGTTATGCATGGCTCGCCAGAAATCACCAAGGGATTAAAATTCCTACCCATTCCTATGGTGAGAGTGATATCTGCAACATATGTTGTCTGTAGGGGTATAAGGATAAGCTTTGCTTTTAATGATTACTTATATCTTGATTAAGACATAAAATCAAGATGAGTATAAGAAGATACTCACAATAAGAATCACCTATATGAGTGTTGAACTGGGGCCGGCTCTATGAGAATGAAGAGGCTAAATTCTCTAGAAACACTTATGAAAACCAGGTGCGTTCAAGGCCAAAATGAACACAACAGTGAGAACCACGATGTGTTAGAAGATATTTTGTGTGAAATCTATTGTCTTGGCTTACACAAACGGCTGAACAATTCAAGGCATCGCGTCCATTGGTTAGCCAGTAAGTCCGATAGGTTATCACTAGGTAAGGTTCAAGGCAGAAAACTACCTATCCTGATGCAAGATATTTTCGACTTATACTCTTTTGTTAAGTTTGCATATTGTTGCATTTCCGTTGTCATTAAATTCCATTCATGTGGGGGATTGTTGGAAATGGTTATAAAATTCTGGATAAAACCAGAATTTTTTCCTAAGTTCGGTCTGATTTTTAGGTGGGCCCCGAGTGTCAATTTACTCGGGTCAAAGTGGTAACGCGTTCTATGCCGCGTTGTGATTCACGTGGTATATTTGGTTGTTCAAAACCATTACCGAGTGAATGGGAAATTGAAGCCAAAGTGTGCTCCATAGAAATGGAGTTTTGGTAGAAATTCCTTAAGGTTGTAAATTGGCTTGTCCCACATTGATTTGGTGGAAAGTTTTGAAAGGGTTTATAAGGCTTAGGGTGAGATACTTGGGGTGTGCCCCAAGGGGTACCCAAGTGTTTTAGAGGGAGAGGTTATGGGTAAAATGGGCTAGAATTCAAAACCAACAGGTTTCATACCTGTTCAATTCAAAACCAAGAGCCACCTTCACATCTATAAATAGGACCACCCTCATTTGATGTTTTCCATTCAGAAATTTCGTATTTCACTTCTGCTATTTATATTCTTTATCTTGCTGCATTTTATTTCCGAAAGAAAGAGTGTAAACACTTAGTGTGTTCGTAAGGCAAACAATTAGTAGTGCTGCTATTGTTTGTGGTAGATCATTTCATCCTGGGAGATAGACGTCCGAATTTCTGAAAGCACCGTGGAGAGGACGAATCTGTCTTAAGGACACAGTGTTAAACACTGGACTTGATCAGAAAAGTTATTCAAATAAATTAACCAAGTAAGTTGTTTAATTTTATTCTGTTTTTATTTGTTTATTCAATCAGATTTTAATTTTGTTTTGTAACAAAATAAAATCTGTGGTTTTATTTATTTATTATTATTTCGAGTTTGATTTTTGTAATCAAACAAATTCTCTCCTTTTATCTATTTCTTTTATACTTGTTGTTGTTTTGTACACAACAGAATTTAATCTATTTAAATACAGTGAAGATTGTCCAACAATACCGAACTTAGGAAAAAATTCTGGTTTTATCTAGAATTTTATAACCATTTCATAACATTTATCGATGATTGCACAAGATATTGTTATGTTTATTTACTTAGAAGTAAAGATGAAGCCTTAGAAATGTTTAAACTCTACAAAACAGAAGTTGAAAATCAACTTGGTAAAACCATTAAAATGGTTAGAAGTGATAGGGGTGGTGAATATGATGCACCATTAAATGAATTTTGTGCACAACATGGCATTATTCACCAAACTACAGCCCCTTATTCTCCACAGCAAAATGGAATTGCTGAAAGGAAGAATAGAACCCTAAAAGAAATGATGAATGCCATGTTACTAAGTTCAGGTTTACCACAGAACTTGTGGGGGGAAGCAATATTGTCTGCTAATTATGTTCTTAATAGAATACCTCACAAGAAAACCAAAAGCATTCCTTATGAATTGTGGAAAGGTCGACCACCTTCCTACAAATACTTAAAAGTGTGGGGGTGTTTGGCAAAAGTAGAAGTACCTGTTCCTAAAAAGATTAAGATTGGACCAAAAACAGTAGATTGTGTGTTTATTGGTTATGCTCAGAATAGTAGTGCATATCGGTTTCTGACTTATAAATCAGATATACCTGATATAAATGTGAACACTATTATAGAGTCAATGAATGCTGTGTTTTTTGAACATGTCTTTCCTTACAAGAAAGGACAGGAATTAAGTTCACAGAAAAGAACTTATGATTGTACACAAAGTCAAGAGACTAATGACAATCAAACACAAGAGACTAGTAATAGTCTTGACCAACAAGATTTAACTAATGATGAACCTAGACGAAGTAAGAGAGCAAGAACATCAAAATCCTTTGGTCCAGATTTTTTGACATACTTGTTAGAAAATGAACCTCATAGCTTTAAGGCAGCAATGACAGGTCCTGAAGCACCTTTGTGGAAAGAGGCTGTTAATAATGAAATTGAATCCATTATGCAAAATCATACTTGGGAATTGGTGGATCTACCACCAGGTTCTAAACCTCTTGGATATAAATGGATATTCAAGAGAAAAATGAAAGCAGATGGCTCAATTGACAAGTATAAAGCAAGACTTGTTGTTAAAGGTTACAGACAAAAGGAAGGTCTGGATTATTTTGACACATATTCCCCTGTGACAAGAATAACATCCATTCGCATGCTTATTTCTATAGCAGCGTTGTTTAATTTAGAAATACATCAAATGGATGTTAAGACAGCTTTCTTAAACGGTGATCTAAATGAAGAGATCTATATGGAACAACCCGAAGGGTTTGTAGTATCAGGGCAAGAAAAGAAAGTTTGTCGACTTGTAAAATCCCTTTATGGATTAAAACAAGCACCTAAGCAATGGCATGAAAAATTTGATCATGCAATGCTTACTAATGGGTTTAAGATAAACGAATGTGACAAATGCGTCTATGTTAAAAACACTGACCAAGGATATGTCATAGTTTGTCTTTATGTGGATGACATGCTTATCATTGGAAGCAGTCAAAACATGATCAAATCAACTAAGCAGATGCTTAACAAAAGATTTGATATGAAAGATATGGGGGTCGCAGATGTTATATTAGGAATGAAAATTACTAAAACATCTGACGGATATGCATTATCTCAATCTCATTATATTGAGAAAATTCTTGATAAATTTATCAAGGATGATTTGAATTTAGCTAGAACACCTGTAGACATCAGTCTTTATTTATCCAAAAATAAAAGTGATGCAGTGTCTCAGTTAAAATACTCCCAAATCATTGGAAGCCTAATGTACCTAATGAATTGTACTCGTCCTGATATAGCTTATGCTATCAGTAAATTGAGTAGGTACACTAGTAACCCTGGAGAAGACCATTGGAAAGCGATCATTCGAGTTCTTAGATATCTAAGATTTACTCGTGATCATGGTTTGAACTTTACTCGATATCCAGCAGTACTCGAAGGTTATTGTGATGCCAATTGGATATCGGATACTAAAGATTCAAAATCCACTAGTGGATATGTCTTTACTCTAGGAGGCGCTGCTGTTTCTTGGAAGTCCACGAAACAAACTTGCATTGCACGATCCACAATGGAATCCGAGTTCATTGCTTTGGACAAAGCAGGAGAAGAAGCAGAATGGCTTCGTCACTTCTTAGAAGACATTCCAATGTGGCCAAAACCTGTGCCAACTATTTGCATTCATTGTGATAGTCAATCTGCAATAGGCAGGGCACAGAATCATATGTATAATGGTAAGTCACGACATATTCGTCGTCGACATAATACCGTAAGGCAATTGTTGTCAAACGGAATAATCTTGCGGATCCGTTAACAAAAGGTTTGACAAAAGAGCTAGTGTATAGTTCATCGAAGGGGATGGGATTAAAGCCTATTACATAAGAGTCGTCATAATGGTAACCCTACTTATATGATTGGAGATCCCAAGAACTAAGTTCAAAGGGACAACTAAGTTATGTATGGCTCACCAGAAATCACCAAGGGATTAAAAAATTCCTACCCATTCCTATGGTGAGAGTGATATCTGCAACATATGTTGTCTGCAGGGGTATAAGGATAAGCTTTGCTTTTAATGATTACTTATATCTTGATTAAGACATAAAATCAAGATGAGTATAAGGAGATACTCACAATAAGAATCACCTATATGAGTGTTGAACTGGGGCCGGTTCTATGAGAATGAAGAGGCTAAATTCTCTAGCAACATTTATGAAAACCAGGTGCGTTCAAGGCTAAAATGAATACAACAGTGAGAACCACGATGTGTTAGAAGATATTTTGTGTGAAATCTATTGTCTTGGCTTACACAAACGGCTGAACAATTCAAGGCATCGCGTCCATTGGTTAGCCAGTAAGTCCGATAGGTTATCATTAGGGAAGGTTCAAAGCCGAAAACTACCTATCCTGATGCAAGATATTTTTGACTTATACTCTTTCGTTAAAGTCTGCATATTGTTGCATTTCCGTTGTCATCAAATTCCATTCATGTGGGGGATTGTTGGAAATGGTTATAAAATTCTGGATAAAACCAGAATTTTTTCCTAAGTTCGGTCTATTTTTTAGGTGGGCCCCGAGTGTCGATTTACTCGGGTCAAAGTGGTAACGCGTTCTATGCCGCGTTGTGATTCACGTGGTATATTTGGTTGCTCAAAACCATTACCGAGTGAATGGAAAATTGAAGCCAAAGTGTGCTCCATGGAAATGGAGTTTTGGTGGAAATTCCTTAAGGTTGTAAATTGGCTTGTCCCACATTGATTTGGTGGGAAGTTTTGAAAGGGTTTATAAGGCTTAGGGTGAGATACTTGGGGTGTGCCCTAAGGGGTACCCAAGTGTTTTAGAGGGAGAGGTTATGGGTAAAATGGGCTAGGCCCATTGGACCCAAAAATCACCACACACGCGCGCGCGCCGCCGCTGTCCGGGCGGGCTGGGCCTCGGCGCAGGTGTGTGGTTGGGTTGGGTTGGGTGTGATAAAATCTTAAAGAATTCTACGCAAAATTGGATCGGACTGAAACTTCTTCCATCTATAAATTAGTATTATTATGTGTGCAGTAATTTATTATTATTTTTCCTGTGTCTAGTAATTTATTAAAAAAAAATTGAGTTGATATATTTTGAAAATTCTACAATACACACTCCATACCATATGCATCCTTAGTTATGCAATTTTCTTCTTTAGTTATGACCAATTTTTTTTTTAGTGATGTTTGGTTATGCTTTATTTAGTGTTTGGTTATGACTTTTTTTTTTGTTTAATTATAATGAAAATATGAAATTATATCATTTTATTCTTTAATTACAAAATATATATGACACACACTTTTTGAGAAAAGTGTGTACCACAATCTTTTCCTATTTTGAGAGATGTTTGTAATTGTATTATTTCATTATAGTTGTTTTTATTTAAAGAAATAAATGTTATATTTTTAAAAATTATACTTAACGCCTATTTTATAAAAGTAAATATAGCATATTAATATGAATGTAATTACACTATCAATTTGATTTTTTTAATTACTAATCCACACACGCAGATATAAAAGATAAACGGTCTTTGATCATTATAGTGAGCCCACTAATTGGATTGATGTGTATATGTGTTTATTTTTTCTTTCTTATGTACTGCCAATAGAAGAATTTGTTGAGAGGAAGTACAATAATTAGAGGCTGTTCAAAATATATATATATATATATAATTAGAAAGGGTGAGAGATGATCTAATTAATTATATTTTTAATTTTTTTATAAAAAAATAAATAAATAATAAAAAAAAGATAAAAAGATAAAAATAAAAAATAAAAAATAAAAAAATACTAACATAAGTGATGTCAAATAGTGCCAAGCATTATAACTACAATTAGCACTACCATTTAAAAAAAAAAATAGTACAATTAGTACTAATTGAGTGAGAAGTACAATTAGTTTTGGGGTCAACTTCCCTCCAACCTGTGATCGGACTGGAGAATACTGTTGAGTTTATGGAGGCCCATCACGGATTCTGTTTTGATAATATAAATGGTTCAGTGTGTAGAACTTGTAGAGTAATATATGCCTGTAAAAAATCACGTTGATCGGATATCGATAGCTACGTGATCAGATTAGTTTTGTATAAAAAAAATGGTGAAAAAATAAATAGTTGACAAAAATTTAATCCGATGATATAACTATCGATATCTGATCAACGTGATTTTTTAGAGGCATATAGTTCTCCATGAGTTTTACACATTGACAGTTCAAACTATCGAAACGGTATCTGCGATGGGCTCTTAGGGGCCTAATAGTACCCTCCAGTCCGTGATCGGACTAGAGGGAAGCCCAGCCCATTAGTTTTTGGTGTTGAACTATAGAATTAGTTTTTGATGTTGAAGTAGTAAAATGTTAGAACCTTAAACAATCCACTAAATTTTTTATCAAACGTTTTACATGAGTATAGGACCTACACAAATTTACATGTATATGGGTCTCACATTCATGTAAGAGATTTGATAAAAAATTTAATAAATTATTTAAAATTCCTAACATAATTAGTTGAATTATAAACCAACTTTTTAGAATGCACACCCCCTTGGTTATGTATGTGAAGTGGTGACGTGTTCGAATTTTTGACTCAATCATATTGTTTTGTAATTCTATGAAGATCTCGTTTGTCAATAAATTATTTTAGTTAAAAAGTTATCTTACAAGTTATCACATTTATTTTTTTTACACGTTTTTTACATAAAAGTAAAAAAAAAATGTTAAAATAGTGAGGGGCCATTTGACAAGTCAAAAAAAATTAGCTTTTAGCTTTTAATTCATTTTGGATTACATCACTTCTTATATTTTTTACACACAAAAAGATAAAAAAAAGCAAAAAAATCAACTTTTAACTAATTTTTCAAATCACCCCTTAATTCTCAAACCAACCCTAAGTCACTTATTGTTACAATAATTTTGATTACATTACATCTTATCAAAAAGTAAGGATGTGAATTCAAAAAATTAAATCAAAATTTTATTCTGAATGAAAATGAGTCTTAGATTTAACTTGAGTGTTGTGACTCATATATAAAATTCATCTGGATAGTCATTTTTATGTTTTTGGGTAAAATTTTTGAATATGGTATACAACTATTATGCAAAAAATCACATTTCATTATGTGTATTATTAGGAGTGCATGCCATACTGGGGGTAAGATGATGTGGGCACCTTAACTTGATTTGTATTAATTAAAATAATAAAATTCATATTTCTTATGTTGTATTTAAAAAGACAATCAAACAATAGTTAAAAAATAAAAAAAGATAAAAAGATAAAAATAAAAAAATACTAATATAAGAGATGTGAAATAGTGCCAAGCATTATAACTACAATTAGCACTACCATTTTAAAAAAAAAAAATAGTACAATTAGTACTAATTGAGTGAGAAGAACAATTAGTTTTGGGGTTAGCTTCCTCCAGTCTGTGATCGGATTGGAGAATATTGTTGAGTTTATGGAGGCCCATCACGGATTCTGTTTTGATAATATAAATGGTTCAATGTGTAGAACTTGTAGAGTAATATATGCCTGTAAAAAATCACGTTGATCGGATATCGATAGCTACGTGATTAGATTAGTTTTGTATAAAAAAAAAAGATGGTGAAAAAATAAACGGTTGACAAAAATTTAATCCGATGATATAGCTATCGATATCTGATCAACGTGATTTTTTAGAGGCATATAGTTCTCTATGAGTTTTACACATTGACAGTTCGAATTATCGAAACGGTATCTACGATGGGCTCTTAGGGGCCTAATAGTACCCTCCAGTCCGATCACGGACTGGAGGGAAGCCCAGCCCATTAGTTTTTGGTGTTGAACTATAGACCAAATTTCTACTAAATGAGTGAGACGTACAATTAGTTTTTGATGTTGAAGTAAGAAAATGTTAGAACCTTAGGTGTCGTTTGGGAAGAGCTTATTTGGCTCTTTGAGCCACAAAAGATAGAATAGGCTATTTGAAGCACAGTAGACAAAACATCACATCCAACCCATAATCATTACACTCTTCTCTCACAAAAAAAGTCAAAAAAACCAAAAAGTCATTCCCAAACTAAGCTTTTGAGCCCAGGGTCAAATAGCCAAAAATGTCAAAAAGTCAACCCACTTCCCAAACGGAGGCTAAATAATCCACTAAATTTTTTATCAAACGTTTTACATGAGTATGACCTACACAAATTTACATGTGTGTGAGTCTCACACCCATGTAAGAGATTTGATAAAAAATTTAATAAATTATTTAAAATTCCTAACATAATTAGTTGAATTATAAACCAACTTTTTAGAATGCACACCCTCTTGGTTATGTATGTGAAGTGGTGACATGTGTTCGAATTTTTGACCCAATCATATTGTTTGGTTATTCTATGAAGATCTCGTTTGTCAATAAATTATTTTAGTTAAAAAGTTATCTTACAAGTTATCACATTCATTTTTTTTTACACGTTTTTTACATAAAAGTAAAAAAAAAAATGTTAAAATAGTGAGGGGCCATTTGACAAGCCAAAAAAAAATTAACTTTTAGCTTTTAATTCATTTTGAATTATATCACTTTTTATATTTTTTACACACAAAAGAATAAAAAAAAGTCAAAAAATCAACTTTTAACTAATTTCTCAAATCACCCCTTAATTCTCAAACCAACCCTAAGTCACTTATTGTTACAATAATTTTGATTACTTTACATCTTATCAAAAAGTAAGGATGTGAATTCAAAAAATTAAATCAAAATTTTATTCAGAATGAAAATGAGTCTTAGATTTAACTTGAGTGTTGTGACTCATATATAAAATTCATCTGGATAGTCATTTTTATGTTTTTGGGTAAAATTTTTGAATATGGTATACAACTATTATGCAAAAAATCACATTGCGTTATGTGTATTATTAGGAGTGCATGCCATACTGGGGGTAAGATGATGTGGGCACCTTAACTTGATTTGTATTAATTAAAATAATAAAATTCATATTTCTTATGTATTAAAAAGACAATCAAACAATAGTTAAAAAATAAAAATAAAAAAGGTGAAACAATGTTAGAAAATTATCAAATTATTGCTCCAAATAATGACCCTGAATTTTTCAAGTGTAATAATTTATCTATTACAATTAGTACGGCATAGTTTAGGAAGTTGGTTTTGGTGGGTTAGGGGTTACAATAGCTACAAAAAATAAAATTGGCTATTTTAGTCACAAAAAATAAAACATCAAATGTAACCCACAATCATTACACTCTTTTCTCGCAAAAAAAAAGGTCAAAAAGTCAAAAAACTCTTTTCAAATCAAACTTTTTAATCCCAAACTAAAATAATTAAAAAATCAAAAAACCAACCCACTTAGCAAACGGAGGCTACATGTATGTAATTCTCATCTGTTCCATCAAAAAAAAATGTCTCAATTAATTTTTGGAAGTTGAGAAATGCTTTATTTCGTTGACTCATGGTAACTTGTAGATGAAAAAACAGCATGGCTTTGAAAAATAATTTTGGAGACTCAGAAAAAGTATGTTAGGTTGTGGAGTTGTGGCAACAATTGCTACTTGAACAGCTAGCTATGTAAGTAAGCCCACTCTCTTACTTAAACAAGATGTGATAAACACAACAACAAAAATAAATAATAATTGTACGGGAAGCAAATATTCCGGTAAGCCCGTATTCCTTTCTTCCGAGCTCCGTCGATGTCCGATCACCTGCGAGCAAGTAACGGTGAGCTACCCGGCGGTGTGTGGTCAGAAAAACCCTCCGACGATCAAGTTAGCACACACCTTAGGATGGATAGAGAGAAGGGAGAGAGTGTTTGGGTGTGAGAATTCCTTACAGAGATGTTCATATGTCACGTATGGGGGGCGCAGACATGCTTATATACCTTCTGAGCCCCATATCCACTCCCAGTCATCACCTGACACGTGGCTCTGCTATCCCATCTGTCAGCGTAAACCTTGCCGATCATCACCTAATCTCAACTGCCTGACTTCACAGCTGGAGCTCGGTAGCCGAGCTGCTCTACCACGGCCATGCCATGCTTCATACCCAACCGCCTAACCGGATAAACACGTGGAGGACCGGGCTAGGTGGCATCCCGGAAGAGCCTAGCCTGGGTACCTCCTTTGGTCGGCCTTCCTGCCGGTCGAACAGTCTCCTCGGTTGACCACGCCTTTCCGGGCGCCGGTCACTCAGCTTGTCTGGCTTCAGCCATCCCCTGATCGGGCAGCTCGGTCCAACCAAGCGCTATCTAGCCGAGCTCCTTCTTGGGCCGGGGCGGCTCACACTTGGCCCAAGTTCTGCCCGGCACAAGTTCTGGCAGCCCACTTCTTGGCAGATGGTCAATCATCTCGGCCCCATGCACCGTTGGGCTCTCAATCTGCTCGGCCGTTACCTCGGCCCAACTCCTGATCATAAATCACCCTCTCAATTGCCCCTTAATTCCGTCCGCGAAAGCGTGACTGGGATTATTCACTTCGACCGAGATAACATTTCTCCGGTCTCCAAGAGGCCAGAAGACAACCGGACTGGTTAACAACTGTCTGCAAACTTGACCGGTTGTCCGCCACGGCTGACGTCCTCTTCTTCAGAAGTAACTCGGTTGGCTCTTCGACTATTTAACCCGTCGCTTCAGTACTAACATTGCCATAAATAGGGACACGTGGCGGGCTGCCATTGGTCATCGAGCAGCCAACCCGCCATCCGTGCCAGAATTTTGAATTTGGGCGGCCTTTCGTGCTTACATATACACGACCCTCCTAATGCCATTTCTTCCTACTGCCTCTCTTCTACCTGACAATCCAAAGCTCAAGCCATCTTTTCTCATACTCGACTGCCATTCTTCGCGCTTGGAAGGACAACTCCAGCCCTTCACAGGTAAGACCTTCAACCCATCTATAGTTACTATTTTCTTTCATATTATACACATTAGGGCACAAAAACGTAGCTCCTAGGGCATAGGCCATAGAAAACGTCCCAAACCTCCTACTGTTCTTGGTGTTCTTCATCTTCCTGAAGAACACTGAAGAACTGGGGCGAACCGGGCTCTTGGCCTTCTTTCGATCCAAAAAACCAATCAAACCGGGCAAACAACATGTTTGTCTCAACCACAGCAAAAACCGAGATAACAAAAGGACATGGTCGCTCAACCGGGCTAACATCTGGTCTGCTTGGGCAACCGGGCTCCTTAGATAGAGTAGACAGCCGAGGTGGTTTGGCACTCTTAATGACCGAGCTAAAATCCAGCTCCTTTTGCGCGACCGCGCTCACACTTAACACTTACCATCCTTTTCCTGCAGAGTCCAAGGGGACCACTGTCATTCCTGAGGCTCTCTGGATCGAGCAGCATCCAATAACCAGTGCCAAACCCCTCAGCCGGGATACTAGGCCGGCCACAAATGGGGAAATTCCGCTTCCGAGTGGATACTCCGGCCGCGCTACCTGCTTTCAGAGAGGATTACGGCATCCCGGCCGATGTTCATCTCGAACTGGCTGAAGAGGAGACCACACCCTGGGGCAGACTTGACCAAGGCCCCTTCACCGTGCTCTCAATTATCGAAGGGGGCCTCCATTTCCCGCTTAACCCTCTTATCACCGAGTTCCTTCGCCGCACCGGGCTGGCATCCACACAAGTATCCACCAATACCTATAGAATTATCAACGGTGTTCACGAATTGAACAATCGGCTAGGCACCAACTTAGGTCTAGCCGAGATATTGAGGCAATACACAATGGGCCACACCGGCGACGGCCTTGCATATTACGTGAAGATAAGACCGGGCAAGGAAAAAATTGTAACAGGCACCCCGGATAAAGATCTGCACGATGACGATTTTTTCTGGGTGTCGGGCAATTACGAAACGGCCGAGGTGCCGGGCTGGTTTATAAACAAGGGCTTCGGTTCTTCATGTAAGCTACTCAATTTTTCTCGGTTAGCTTAACTCTTTATTTCGTAACTAACCGGTTTTCCTATTTCTTTTGCAGCAATCCAAGCCTTGCAAGCCAACTATCAATTTCCCAACGTCGAAGCAATTCGGACCGTGCTTCGGTACCTTCACCGAGATTGCAACGATCTACTTGGCTACACACCGACCTACAGGTATTCTGCTCCGCGCCGGAGTAGAGTAACTGACTTCCTCCGCGCTCCTTCGCCGCCTCCAGATCCTTCCCTTCCTGACGTTCCCCTCATTCGCCTGACCGAGGAACAAGAAATGGCCAAGCGCAGCAGAATCAAAAACCTGCTCACCGCCACATCTGCCGAGATGCCGAGCGTCGTAACTCGCTCGCCAGCCGCCGGTCAATCCAGTGGCGCTGTGGTCGCCCTTGCCTCGCAATCCGCCGGGTAATCCAGCCGAGAACCCTCTGCACGTCGTGCCGGTAAAAGAGCTCGGGCAGACCCGTCCGCCAAGCTAGTCGCCGAGCTTACCACCGAGCATCCAGCTGACGCCCCAGCCCCAGTGCCGGCCTGGCGTCCACATTTGAAGCACCGTGGTCAAGATATCCCGGCAACGGCTTCGATCAAGGCTGACAAAGAGCATCTGCTCGCCTTCGATCTATCCAAAGCCCTACTACTACCGAGCGATGTGGTCGGCAGCGACCACGTCCCCGACACCCGGTTGGTCAAATCTTCAGTGAAGTCTATGGCTAGGGTAAGTCGATGTTCCTTTCAAAATTTCACAAGTGTTTGCACGGTTCCCTTTCTGCTCGGTCCCCTTTCTAATCAACTTTGCTTTTTTGCAGGCCATTCAAAAACAACATCTCGTCTTGGAGCGCATCCACAGGCTTCGGCAAAAGGCTAACGATACAGCCAGCCAGGTCAAGAGCCTTCAAGCCGAGCTCGACCGGGCTAAGGCTTCCCTTGAGATGGCCAACACTGATAATAACCGGCTGCTCGGTCAGCTGAATGCAGCCGAGAAAAAACAAAGTGAGCTCCAGACCGAGGTGGACACCCTGAAGAAGACGAAGAAGAAAGCTTGCCGGGCTGCCAACAACGCGGGTTTCAACGAGGCCGAGCAGAGCTACAAGAAGCAAGTCTTTGCGACACAAGACATATACTTCAAGGCTGGTTGGAAATCCGCTTGTGAACACCTCGGCCAGGGTTCTGACACCGACGTATTTGCCAACCCTCCTCCAGCTTCGCTACTGGTCTACCTCGTGCCTTATGCAAACGACGTCTTCAGCGCTTTGCAGGCTGAGGCTGAGGAAGGACTTGAAGAAGGAGACGGGGAGACAGATTCTGGGGAAGAAGAGGCCGAGGTGCAAGAGCAGCCCGGTAATGAGGAGCCCAGTGCCCAAGATACCAGTCCAACCATTGACCTTGAAGCCGGCGAGGACGAATTCACCAATCTATCCCCCTTAGTTTAGTTTCCTTTTTCCTTTTTTTGTATTTTTGCCTTCAATACTTCTGATGTAACCAGGCTCTGTCCCCACCTTTGTATTGAATTTCTTATCAATGAAAAATTCAAATTTTGCCAAGTGTTTGCACGGTATTCCATCTTCAGCAAAATATCGCGGTATAAATCATTGTTTTGAACAGAACACCTCGTCAACCGGAGAGCATAACTCGGTTGAAGTACTTAAGCAGAACAAAACAAATTTACAAAATGAGATAATAACAAAGTTGAACAAATCATCAACACTTCCAACCGGATTAGATCAGCCCGGTTGGTAATAACAAAGTTGGACAAAACACCAACATTTCCAACCGGGGTACATCATCACGGTTGGGAATCCGAAGTTGGACAAAACACCAACTCTTCCAACCGGAGTACATCATCTCGGTTGGGAATTCTAAGGTGGACAAAACACCAACTCTTCCAACCGGAGTACATCATCTCGGTTGGGGAATTCTAAGTTGGACAAAACACCAACTCTTCCAACCGGAGTACATCATCTCGGTTGGGATTTCTAAGTTGGACAAAACACCAACTCTTCCAACCGGAGTACATCATCTCGGTCTTTAACATTAAAACAACAGTCCAAGTGCTTAAAGAAAAATTACTTCTATAAATTGATAAAAAGAATTACATGCTGTGGTGCAAGCCAAAAAATTTCTTTGCATAAGAAAAGAAAGCAAAAGCTTAAAAATAATACAGTTTCAAGTTAGCCGCATTCCATGGCCGGGGTATTGCTCTTCCCTCTAAATCCTCCAGGTGGTAAGCCCCCTTGCCCGCCAGACCGGTGATCTTGTAGGGTCCTTCCCAATTTGCCCCTAGTTTGCCTTCTCCTGGCACCAGGGTGTTGCCCATAACCTTTCTCAAAACCCAATCCCCCACCTTGAACGGTCTGGGGTGCACCGTCTTGTTATATTTCTTGGAGAGCTCTTGTTGGTAGGCGGCCACATGGATGAGGGCTTTCTCCCGGCGCTCTTCCACTAGGTCCAGCTCCAAGGCAATAGCCTCGGCATTCAGCTCGGGCTCAAAACTCTCGCTTCTAAGGGTGGGCATTCCAACTTCCAAAGGCATGACCGCCTCCATGCCATAAGCCAAAGCAAATGGTGTTTCCCCGGTAGATCGCCGCGGGGTTGTTCGGTATGCCCAAAGGACGCTGGGCAATTCCTCAGCCCATTTTCCCTTTGCCTTCTCTAGCCGTTTCTTCAACCCATCCAGTATAGTCTTGTTCGATGCTTCGGCTTGACCATTGGACTGCGGGTAAGCTGGGGTGGAGTTGTAGAATTCTATCTTCAAATCTTCACAAAATCCTCTGAATAGGCGACCGTCAAACTGGGTGCCGTTGTCAGAGATCAAAATCTTGGGGACGCCAAACCGCGTGACCACGTTCTGCCAGACAAACCGCTTCACGTCTTTCTCTTTAATGGTTGCCAAGGGCTCAGCTTCAACCCACTTTGTGAAGTAATCTGTGGCCGCGATGAAGAATTTCCGGTTGCCCGGTGCTGTTGGCAGTGGTCCCACTATATCTAGCCCCCACATGGCGAAGGGCCAAGGACTGGTGAGGGGAAGAAGTTCCCTGGCAGGCTGATGGATCTGATAGGCGAATTTCTAGCATTTTTCGCACTTGCGGACGTACTTTTGTGCGTCGGCCTGCATGCACGGCTACCAGTATCCCTGCGAAATAGCTCGGTATGCCAAAGACCTGCCCCCTATGTGGCTGCCATAAATGCCTTCGTGAATTTCAAACAAGAAGGCGTCCACATTATTCGGGTGCACGCACTTGAGATAAGGACTAGTGAAGGACTTTTTATACAACGCGCCAGATGGAGAGAGCCAAAACCGCGCTGACTTCACCCGGATTTTATGCGCTTCTTTCTTGTCAGTTGGAAGAGTCCGGTCTCTGAGGAACAAGATCAAGGGGTCCATCCAGGAGGGACCGAGCGCGGCGCAGAGTACATCTGTCTGCCCGGCGTGTTCAATGCTTGGCCGCGGAAGGAAGTCAATCAAAAGAGGGTTTGGAAAAGTATTATCCACCATAGAAGCGAGACCGGCCAGTTCATCAGCTCGACTGTTTTCTTCCCGGCCAATCTGTTGGACTCTAATTGCCTCAAACTACTTGATATGCTCCCTGACCAGAGCTTGGTACTTCGCCATCCTTTCGTCCTTTGCTTCATAAATCCTAGAAACTTGGTTAACCACAAGCTGGGAATCACTGTACACCAGGAGCTTGGCAGCCTTCATTTGAATTGCGCTCTTGAGCCCGGCGAGAAGTGCCTCGTACTCAGCCTCGTTGTTAGATGCCGGGAAGCCAAGCGTGATAGAATGTTCAATGGTTAGGCCATCCGGGGAGATAAGAACGATACCTAGGCCGGGACCATGGCAGTTGGACGCTCCATCGACAAAAAGCTTCCACATGTCCCCCACAAAAAGCTTCCAGCAGTCGGATGGGTCCTGCGAGTTGCGAAGGGCAGTGGGATCACAACTGCTCAGCTGTGCGGTGTCAAGTTCAGTGTTGACCGGTTCAAATTCAGTGCCCCTTGGTGATTCGACACCGGACTCAGCAAGTTGTTCTGTAATGCTCAAGTCCGTGGGCGAATCATCAGGTTGCGGTGTGATGCCGGCCGCAGGTTCTGAGCTGTGTGGATCCATTCCTTCTCCCCTTGATGATTCGGCACCGGACTCAGCAAGTTGATCAGTAATGCTCAAGTCCGTAGGCGAATCATCAGGTTCTGAGCGGTGTGGTTCAATTTCTTCCCCCCTTGGTGATGCGGGACCGGACAGAGTGGATGGGTCAGGTATACACAACTCCGTCATCGCAGCACCGGGTGGGAGGGCCGTGCAAACTGAAGGAACTTCGATGGTGCGCGCAAACTCCGCGGCGCTACCTCCTCCAACTGGTTGTACCTCGGTTGGCATTGCGTGCATCTCATCATCTGCCTCGGTAATGTCGACCGGGCATACCGGATGAGTGCTAGGTGAGAACTCGGCGACAAAATCTGCCAAGGTCTGGGCTTTGATAGCGGTGCGCGGCTGCAACTTCACATCAAACTGTCCCAACTCGAATGCCCACTTAAGAATTCGGCCTGAAAAGTCCACGCGTTCAAACAAAGCCATGAGGGGAAACTCGGTCAGTACGACGATGGTATGGGCGTGGAAATAGTGCGCCAATTTTCTTGAAGCCACCATCAAGGCCAAAGCAAGCTTCTCCAACGACAAGTATCTCAACTCTGCTGGTAACAAAGTTTTACTGACATAAAAAATTGGGAGGTGCTTGATTCCTTCAGCCCGGACTAGCACCGCACTGACTGCGTGCTGGGAGACGGCAAGGTAAAGGTAGAGTTCCTCACCCGGCTCTGGTGTAACCAACAGCGGCGGAGAAGACAAATAGTCCTTGAGCTCGACCAAAGCTCGGTCACACTCGTCGTCCCATGAGAACTTTGACTTCAATGCTTGAAAGAAAGGGCGGCAGCGATCTGATGACCGGCTTATAAATCGATTAAGCGCGGCGGCCATACCGGCCAGATGCTGCACGTCCTTAGCCGAGCTGGGCTGCTTCAACTCTTGCACGGCTTTGATCTTAGTAGGGTCTGCTTCGATGCCTCGGTTCGTGACTAGGAATCCCAAAAATTTTCCGGATCCCACGCCGAAGGCACACTTTGAGGCGTTCAAGCGCAGCTTGTGCTTCTTTAGAATGGCAAACATCTCGGCTAAGTCGGACAAATGGTTTGCCTCATATCGGCTTTTTACCACCATATCATCGATATAAGCCTCCATTGTTCGGCCAAGCAAAGGAGCAAACATTTTGGTCACCATCCTCTGAAAGGTTGCCTCGGCGTTTTTCAAATCAAATGGCATGACTCGGTAGCAGAAGAGTCCCCTTGGAGTCGTGAAAGAGGTGATCTCTCGGTCAGGCCCATGCATGGCGATCTGGTGATAGCCGCGGTACGCATCTAAGAAACTGAGCCTATTGTGTCCAGCCGCCAAGTCCACTAGCTGGTCAATGCGCGGCAAAGGGAAGCTGTCTTTGGGACAAGCTCGGTTGACTGTCTTGTAGTCGACACAAACTCGCCACTTCCTATTCTTCTTAGGCACCACTACTGTGTTGGAAATCCACCGAGGATAGTGCACTTCCTGAATTGCTCGTGCCTCAAGCAGGTTCTTTACCTCCTCAGCAACTACCTCGGCGTGATGCAACGCCGATCTCCTTGTTCGCTGGATGACTTGCTTTGCTCCAGGGAAGACATTGAGGTGATGACAGATAAAACTTGGGTCGAGGCTAGGCATGTCGTAAGGTGACCATGCAAAGACTTCGATATTCGCCATCAAAAACTCAATCATCTCGGTCCTCTCTATGGCCGTGAGACTTGAACCGAGCAAGAAGAACTTGTCCGGCTGCTCGGTATCAATCCGTACTTCAACCAATTCTTCAACAGCCTTATCCTCGGCCTTGGTGCCCACATCATCCAAGACACCCTGGTCCTCCGGTCCCTCGATCATTTGAACGAATCCTTTGGCAGCCCGGCTTCCGTTGACCGCCACGAAGCACTGCTTGGACATGACCTGATCACCCCAAATCTCCTCGATTGCCCCCATAGCCGAGGGGAATCTCATCACCTGGTGATAAGTCGATGCTACAGCTTGCATGGCGTGTAGCCATCCCCTTCCAAGGATAAGGTTGTACGTCGAAGGCACTTGTAGCACCCAAAACTCAACTTGTTTGACCACGGATCCCGCTTTGACCGGCAGGATAATCTTTCCCAAAGGCCACTCCGGTTGAGAGTTGAATCCAACCAGTGGCGAAGTTGCCGGAGCCAAGTCTGTCTCCCGGAGTTTAAGCTGCTTGAACGCATCATAGTACATGATCTCGACCGAGCTTCCCTGATCGATCAAGATTCGCTTAACATCGAAGTCCTTGACACGTAGTGTTACTACTAGGGCATCGTTGTGCGGCGTCTGAATACGTTCTAGATCCCTTGAGGTGAAACTAATCACGTCTTTTTCTTCTGTCTTCCCCCTTTTGATGGCAGGCTGTACCGACAAAACTTCCCGCATATGCTCTGCCTTTTTTATCATGCCCCGGAGTTCGCAGACACACTCCGGTTCCACGATGTCGTGGATGACATTAATAACTCCTTGCGGTGGTACGTCTCGATCATCCTGTCCCCGGGGATCGACCGGAGCCTGATTCGGCTTCACGCCGCCATCAATGTAAAGGTCTAGATGCCCGGCAGCGACCAGCTCTTCTAAGTGTTGCCTCAAAGGCAAACAGTCCTCAGTCCGGTGGCCTCTCTCTCGGTGGAACGTACAACGATACCGCGGATTATAGCCCTTTTGTCCATCGCCCAACTTAGCAGGAAACTGGACATACTCCTCGTCTCGGATTTCACTAAGTATGCGATAGATTGGAATCTTGAAGACCGTGGTTATGCCAGTCCTCGCCTTCATCCTTCTGTTTGCGTCCTCAACGTCATCTCGGAGGTAGTTATCCCGATCATTCCGACATCCTCTACCCCGGTTTTTACGATTTGAACCACGGTCTGATTCCTCTGCTCGGTCACTTGAGCGGCCGGACTCTTGCCCAACTGCGTGCACTTTGCCTGCTGTCTTCTTGTCTGTTACTACCGGACTGGCCTTCACGGTAGAAGCTGACGCGTCATCCTCTACACGGATGTGCTCATTGATGCGCTGCATGAGCCGGCTCATGGAGGTCGGCTGGTGCATGGTAAGCGAGTCCCGCAGTCTATGTCCGACCGGGAGACCGCGCTTATACTGCATGATTGCAAGGTTGACCGGGCAGTCCAAGATCTCGTTGAAGGTTTCCCAGTACCTTGAGTTGTATACCTTCAGTGTGTCGCTCGGTTCCATCTTAACACTTAGCAAATGATCAACTTCCTTTGGTGTCTTTGTGTTGGTTTTGAAGCGTGTAACAAACGCCTCGGCCAACTGATGCCACCGTTGTATGCTCCCTTCCGGCAACCTCTCAAACCACTTTAAGCCCAGCTCGCCTAAACTTGACGGGAAGATTAGGCACATAAGGCCGTCATTGCGCCTATGTCCGGCCATGACCTGTCGGAAGTGGCTCACATGCATGTACGGATCGGTCTTTCCGTCGTAAAGTGTGAACTTAGGCTGGTGGAAGCCTGCCGGAAGTGGTGTTGTTTCTATATCCAGGGAAAAAGGGGTGGCACCCAGCCTAGCCAAGTCTGTATCTTCAAAGAGTGGCACTGCTTGGCGGGGCGGAGGCATTCCGACCTCCTCGCTGGCGTGAACCCCGTAGGATAGTCGCTGGAAAGCAGGTATTCTCTGAGCTTCGCGCCGGTGAGCCCGCTCCTTTAAAACCGCCCGTAAATCCTCTGACTGAGCGGAATAAGAGTACCTCAACGTCGTCTCCGAACGTGAGGGTTTGTAGATGCTGTCTTGCGCGCTAGAATTCTCTGCACCCGCGTCGGAATCACCAACCTGGTAACTTCTGGTAATGGATATGGACTGAGTACGTCGCTGACTCTGACCGCCTGAACGGCGGGATGGGGTGCGCTCACTGTGGTCTCCCACTCCAACTATACCCTTCCCTTTGACATGCCTCTTGAGATCCTCCATCTCCGCCGCCATTCGCCGGATGACAGCATCTTGATCTCTCAACTTACTTTCCAGTCGCCTGGCGTGTGAGTCTCTCCTCCACCGATGACCGTCTGGACTCCGCAAATGTCCATGACTTCGTCCGCGCTTGTCCCGCGCGTCTCCTGACTGTCCGCCAGTGGGCGTCCCCAAGTCAGTCGTTGGATGGACAGCAGGAGGTCCCTCTCTCCTTCGGGTATACTCCGGGGTGGCTCCGTCGATGGCGGACAACGGAAACTTGTCGTTGTTCGCCATGGACGGCGATCAGATTAACCTGGAAGACAAGGTTTTGTCTGTCAAGCTTCCCACAGACGGCGCTAATTGTATGGGGAGCAAATATTCCGGCAAGCCCGTACTCCTTTCTTCCGAGCTCCGTCGATGTCCGATCACCTGCGAGCAAGTAACGGTGAGCTACCCGGCAGTGTGTGGCCGGAAAAACCCTCCGACGATCAAGTTAGCACACACCTTAGGATGGATAGAGAGAAGGGAGAGAGTGTTTGGGTGTGAGAATTCCTTACAGAGATGTTCGTATGTCACGTATGGGGGGCGCAGACATGCTTATATACCTTCTGAGCCCCATATCCACTCCTAGTCATCACCTGACACGTGGCTCTGCTATCCTATCTGTCAGCGTAAACCTTGCCGATCATCACCTAATCTCAACTGCCTAACTTCACAGCTGGAGCTCGGTAGCCGAGCTGCTCTACCACGGCCATGCCATGCTTCATACCCAAGCGCCTAACCGGATAAACACGTGGAGGACCGGGCTAGGCGGCATCCCGGTAGAGCCTAGCCCGGGTACCTCCTTTGGTCGGCCTTCCTGCCAGTCGAACAGTCTCCTCGGTTGACCACGCCTTTCCGGGCGCCGATCACTCAGCTTGTCTGGCTTCAGCCATCCCCTGATCGGGCAGCTCGGTCCAACCAAGCGCTATCTAGCCGAGCTCCTTCTTGGGCCGGGGCGGCTCACACTTGGCCCAAGTTCTGGCAGCCCACTTCTTGGCGGATGGTCAATCATCTCGGCCCCATGCACCGTTGGGCTCTCAATCTGCTCGGCCGTTACCTCGGCTCAACTCCTGATCATAAATCACCCTCTCAATAACAATAATAATAATAATATAATGCTTTCTTCTTATTCATTCTTTAAGCTGCTTTGCAAAGCTCGAAAGAGTTGAAACCGTTGAACCCTCAAATAGATCAGTCTCGAGTAATATTTTATGTATTTCAAAATGTATTTATATTTGATTTATTTGTATAACAAGTTACTCTCAAACAAATTTTTAATGTATATATGCTTACTGAATCAAACAGTAAGTTATTTAAACTTAATATAAAATATTAATAAATTTAAATTATATTCAAATTTGCCTTCGTTATATCTTGGATGAATTTTTAATTAGTTGAATTTGTTTTATAACCCTAACCTCAAAGGAAAAATCAGCTACAGCCCACACATAGATAACAACGGGCAACAAGGCTTTTCATGGGCTACAAAGCCAATCATTGGGTTGGGCTAGTCTGGATTGGTCCAGCCTGTAAAATGGTGTGCAAACCTGCCCACGTAAATTTAGAAGCCTCAAATGAAAATGTCCTCACGTAAGTCTATTTTAGCCCAACTTATACTGCTGACCCATTATGTATCTCTGGTCTTCACTTATCCAAGCTGTGATTTATCATGTGATTTCTTTCTTTCTTTCCACCTTTTTTTTATTGAGCTATGTGATCAGAATAGAATTTTCTGTAATAATTTTCTTGCAATAATTGCAATGGTGGTAATTGGAGAGAATCCTAATCCAGTGAGACAAAGTTTATACAAAAATATAACTTTCTTATTTAGAAAAATATGTTAAATTATAAAATTTGAAATTGCAAATTTTGTACAATAAATTTTCATGCGAATGTCTAACAAATTTATACAATGTATAAACTATACAGTTAAAATAAAATAGATGATTATTTACATTTAACTCTCCTACACCTTTAAAAATAATTCTTCTACCTTGACCATCTAATTTTAATTATGGTAATCAACTCCTAACATTTTAATGTTAAGATACAATATTATTCTTTCATTCATTTTATGTTAATTAAATTAATTGTTATTGATTATGATATGAAAAAAATTAAATAAAATACTACGATCAAAAGATATTAGGCATATAAAATGTGGGGATGTATTTTCTGAATACCAACACGTGGTAAGGTGACGCCGACGTGTCATCCGAGGTGCCACGTGTCCTGGTTGTGACGCCGAGGTTATCTCGGCAAGGCCGAGGTTATCTCCGAAGATATCGGAATCCGAGATAAATGGATAAGGGGCAAGAGTCCTGGAGTAATAAGGGAACTTTGCTATGATAAGGATAAAACTCTTAGGGAGTTTATCTTATCTCTTGTGAAATCCAAAGTAAGCACTGAATAGGAGTCCATAGAAGTTAGGCTTCTAGTGGGACTAGGTTTATATTGGCTATAAAGAAAGGCACCCCCGTGGGTCTAAGGTACGCAATTTTATGCTTAAGCTTGTGAGTTTAGCACTTGATTATCTTTGAAAGATATACTGACTTGATCGTCGGAGTGCCCCCAGTTGGAAGAGCCACCGTCGGAGCCTTTTCTTTCTGTTACAGGTTAGCTGAAGCCATCTATTCTGCCAGTGCTTTTCCAGCTGATTACTAGGCGGGCAGTGTGGTCAGAAAATCACCCACACAATTTGGCGCCGTCTGTGGGAAACTTAGAAGAATAGATGGCCAATAACGGACAGAAGGAAAACATTGGGGTCGACACTCCTGCTGGGAGTGGCAGACTAATTGACTTTGACATTGAAGGAGACAACCATAATGCAGAAACTCATGACCAAGGCCACGGAGAGAAAGACGTCGGCCAGGAAGGCGACACTTCGAAGAAGACAGACCAAGGCAAGTACTATAACAAAGATAACCTTCAGGTATGGAGGGATAGGTGCCTACGGAGGGATGAGGAAGTAAAAGAATTGGCAAACAAGTTGGCGGACCTACAGTCGGTCGTCAACTTCATGATGTAAAACAATGTCATGCAGCCACCATACCCGCTGCAGGGTACGCCGATGCCAGCAACTAATACCCAGAAGAGGGGAAGAAGAACAATCCCCGAAGTCCCTCAGCACACCAGGAGCGGAAGGCACTCTCACCGACCTTCCAGGGAAGTCGGACGAGAGGAACCGAGACGAGAGGCGTCCCGAAGGACGTATCACACGAAGGACCCAGAGCCCAAAGAACATCGGCATGTTCAAGGGCAGGCACTCTGCTTTGACACAACACATGGAGAGAGATCAAAACGAGCATACCACGAGGCTGAAAGTAGTGTGCCGAAAAGATTGAAGTCCAAAGATAGCCGAGCTCCAGGGAGGAGTAAAGAAGACTTGAGAGATTACCTCAAGAGGAAACAATAGAAGCCGAGGTAACTTCCCCGATTAAGCCGAAGACACCATTCTCGGTGGAACTGGACAAATTTGAAGCACCAAAGAGATTCAGTATGTCAAGGTTCCAAATATATGATGGTAAGTCAGATCCCAACTTTCACGTTGGACTATACCTGAATTCAATGGCGTTATATAGTGGGAACGAGCCGTTGCTCTGCAAAGTATTCCTCTCATCCTTCGGGAAAATTGCATCAGATTGGTTCCATAAACTACCGAAAGGAAGCGTAAAGACTTGAAAAGGCCTGGCCGAGATGTTCGTGGCCAGGTTTGTGACAAATAAACTACAGCCCTTGAGGGTCGACGCACTGATGGCTTTAAAAATCACCAAGGATGAAGGCTTTAGGGCCTACGCAAAAAGGTACTACGAGGTGTTCAATCGAATACCTGATTGCAACCAAGAGGTGGCGGTTGTGTCCTTCAAGAACGGCCTGAAAGATAACTACCCACTACGGAAATCTTTGGCAAAGACACTGCCAAAAAACATGGAAGAACTCATGGCGAGAATCAAAAAGTACGCCAGAGCCGAGGAAGATGCGTCGGGAAATAAAGAAACAAAACAGGAGAAAGGAAACGGCTCGCCGAAGCGAAGCCGAGGTAACAACGGACCGACCAAACAAGAAACGGAATTGAAGGCTAAACAAGCAGTAACGACTATATTCCGAGTCCCGATCCACAAAGTCTTGGATTAAATACGAAACCAACCCTATTTTAGAGGACCGACAAGAACACCAGGGGAATTCATGGGAAGAAACGTCGGTAGGCATTGTGCTTACCACAATGAAGAAGGGCACCCAACTCAGGGCTGAAGAGCCCTAAAAGCACACTTAGAAGACTTGGTAAGGCAAGGACATCTGAGGGACCTTGTTGATGAGGCCAGGACTAGAGAAGAACAGACAAGATTGCCTTAAGCACCAGCAGCTCCGCCTCCCCCAGCACAGCAACCACCCGCAGGAGGACCACGGGTGGTTAACGTAATCCACTCAAAGGTGAACGAAAACGACATACGAAGGGAGACCCAGAAGGTAAAACACCTACAGCACGTGAACCAGGTTGGACATAAAAGACCTCGGCCTGAAGAATGCCTGGGACCGACGATAGCCTTTACTGAAGCCGACCTAGAGATGGTCTAGCATTCACATAATGATGCCTTGGTAGTATCCCTCCAAGTTGGGGAGTGCCAAGTGAAACGCATCCTAATTGATCAAGGCAGCTCTTGCGACATCACGTGTGTTAGATGTTACAAAGAGCTGGGCCTTCATCCTGATGACTTGGAGCAATCCAATGGCCCGATGGTCGACTTCAATAGAACGCCGACGTGGCCACTAGACGCAACAAGCTTGGAAGTACAAGCTGGCACTAAGAAGATCAGGACAGAATTCATGGTAATTGACACACCTTCGCCATACAATATCATCTTGGAAAGGCCATGGTTGCATGCAATGGGGGCAGTTCCCTCAACATTGCATCAACTACTATGGTTCCCAACAGAGCATGGGATTGAAGAAGTCAGAGGAGATCAACTGCAGGAAAAGAATTGCTCTATGGCAGCAATGAAATCCACCTGCAACATTCGAGAACCAGAAAAGGCAGAAATTGAAGATGGGGACGTGGAAGTCCTAGAAGACATCGGCAAAGAACCGGCCGAGAAGAGCGAAGAGGCGCTAAAAAAAATCCTCGTCCAGGATGGGGATGAAGAACGCTTCTTTCTTCTCGGCTCGGGCTTAGCCGAAGAAGAGGAAAAAGAGTTGGAGACTTTTCTAAGAGCCAACATTGAGGTGTTCGCCTGGACACCTTACGAAATGCTTGGCATCGACCCCGAGGTCACTTGCCACAGACTGAATGTCGACAGGTCGGCAAAACCTGTGATTCAACAAGCCAGAAGACCGACGTTGATGCACGTCGAAGCAGTAGAGGAAGAAGTGGACAGACTTCTGGAGGCCAGGGCCATCCGAGAAGTTCATTACCTGACATGGCTGTCCAACACAGTAGTGGAAAAGAAGAAGAACGGTAAATGGAGGGTCTGCGTAGATTTTACAAGCCTGAACAAAGCTTGTCCCAAAGACAGCTTTTCTCTACCCAAGATTGACCAGTTGGTAGACGCCACATCTGGACATGGAAGGATGAGCTTCCTGGACGCTTACAGAGGATACCACCAGATAGCCATGTACCCTCCAGACGAGGAGAAGACAGCGTTTATCACCCCGAAAGGGCTATATTGTTACAAGGTAATGCCTTTTGGGTTGAAAAACGCAGAAGCAACTTACCAAAGGTTGGTAACCAAGATGTTCAAAAACTTGATCGGCCAAACAGTAGAAGTCCACATCGTCGACATGGTCGTAAAGACCAAGGAACCTAAGGGCCATCTTACTGACCTAAAAAAGGTCTTTGATATACTCAAAACATACCGGCTCCGACTCAGCGCATCAAAGTGCGCGTTTGGAGTTGGATCAGGTAAATTTTTAGGGTACCTGGTAACAAGAAAGGGCATTGAGGCCAGCCCAGATAAAATCAAGGCCATTCTAGATTTGTCAAGCCCGACGTCGGCAAAACAGGTTCAGATACTTATTGGAAGGGCCGCAGCCCTAAACAGGTTCATAAGCCAAAGCTCAGACAAATATAAACCTTTCTTCAACCTGGTAAAGAAGGCCACGGACTTCCTATGGACTGAGGAATGTGAGGCCGCCTTGGCCGACCTAAAGAAATATCTGACCACGGCTCCAGTCCTCTCAACACCTGAACCTGGAGAAGAATTGTTTTTGTACTTAGCAGTTTCAGAACACGCAATAAGTGCAGTGCTAATCCGAGAGAAAAAAGGGGAGCAAAAGGCTGTTTACTATGTAAGCAAAACCTTGGCCGATGCAGAAACAAAGTACCTAACACTAGTGAAACTAATGCTGGCCTTAGTAATGGCTTCAAAAAAGCTAAACCATTACTTTCAAGCGCACAAGATTATAGTGTTAACAGAGCACCCACTAAAGTCCTTGCTACAACAAGGAGACTTAACTGGAAGAATAGCAAGATAGGCAGTGGCCTTAGGCTAGTACGACCTGGAGTTCAGGCTAAGAACAGCAATTAAGAGCCAAGTTTTGGCCGACTTCGTGACCGAATTCACGCCAGAATCCATTGAACATCAGGCTCCGTTGAGCCAAGATGAACGATGTCTAAGCAAACAAGGAGAAGCCCAACCAAAGGCAAAAGAACAAGAAAAGGAAAAACTCAGACCCTCCAACATTTACATCGGTGACTCATTTCGCCTGTTTGTCGATGAGAGTTCAAACCGGCAAGGAGCGGGGGCAGAAGTAGTGTTAATATCTCTTGATGGAGAGATATTAGAACATTCTATTCAATTGGGGTTCAAGGCCTCAAACAATGAGGCAGAATACGAAGCACTGATTGCAGGACTAAAGCTAGCAATGGCAGTAGAAGCAGATGAGGTAATAATTTTTTGTGATTCACAACTTATAGTAAATCAAACAACAGGAGAGTTTGCAACCCGAGATGAGAGAATGTCGGCATACGCAAAGCAAGTCATCAGGCTGGCAGCCCTGTTTCGCAACTGCCGACTTCTTCAAGTCAGCCGAGATGATAACAACCACGCCGACGTGTTGGCCAACTTGGCAAGCTCAATGCAAACTAGAAAAACAAGAACAATAATGATTGACTATCTGTCAAGCCCGAGCATAGAACAGCCGATCACAGAGCAAGAAGCAATGTGTGTGGACTTGGGACCAAGCTGGATGGATGCAATTATTGCATTCCTGAAAGAGGGAAAGCTGCCAGAAGACCATAAGGAAGCGCACAAGGTCAAATTGAAGTCGGCAAGATTCAGTCTGACAGCGGACAGACATCTCTACAAAAGGTCCTTCACTGGACCCCTTTTAAAGTGCGTACACCCTTTACAGGTGGAAGATTTTCTATACGAAATTCATGAAGGGATTTGTAGAAGCCATGCTAGGGGCAGATCACTAGCTCACAGGGCCATTACCCAGGGGTATTGGTAGCCCTACATGCAATACGTAAAGAAGTGTGAACAATACCAAAGGTTCGTACCTTTGATATACCAGCCAGCTGCTGACCTGAACCCTGTATCCAGTCCATGGCCGTTTGCCCAATGGGGCATGGATCTCATTGGGCAGTTGCCCCAAGCAACTGGGCAAAGGAAGTACTTACTGGTAGCAACAGATTACTTCACAAAGTGGATAGAAGCAGAACCTCTTGCCAAAATCCAAGATGTGGACGTCAAGAATTTCATATGGAGAAACATCATCACCAGATTTGGAATTCCAAGAGCAATAGTTGCCGACAACGGAACGCAGTTTGACAGCAAAACTTATCAAGAACTTCTGTGCGAAATTCAAGATAAAGAATTACTTTTCAACACCAAGTTTTCCCTAAAGCAATGGGCAAGCAGAAGCATCCAACAAAGTAATTCTAGACGGGATAAAGAAGAGACTGCAGGCAGCAAAAGGAAAATGGTTAGACGAGTTACCCAATGTACTCTAGGCATATCGGACTACGCCAAGAAGATCAACAGGGGAAACCCCCTTTGCCATGGCCTACGGCACAGAAGCAGTCATCCCACTGGAGATCGGCATCCCAGGGATCAGAACCCAGGGAGTAGAGAATGGGACCAATGATATACTTCTAGCTCGAGATCTGGATCTCTTAGAAGAAAGAAGGGAGAAAGCTGCAATTCAGCTCGCAGCGTACCAGCAGCAGCTTGCTAAAGTTTACAATAAGAAGGTCAATCCAAGGGATTTTCAGGTCGGTGACCTAGTTCTAAGAAAAGTTATTGGCAACAAGAAGGATCCCAGAAAGGGCAAGCTTGGCCCAAATTGGGAAGGGCCCTACAGAATCACTTCGGTATTGGGCAATGGAGCATACCGACTTGAGGACAATGAGGGCAAAGCATTACCAAGACCCTAGAACACTTGTAATTTGAAATTTTTCTATCATTAAATGTTCCTTGTTATTTCTTACCGACATCATCAATAAAATTTTAGCAGAGTTCTCCAAAGACTTGTAAATTGATAAAAGATGCATAATGCTTGTTTCTGAAATAATGAGAATCCAAGTGGAACTCAGGTTCACATTGGGGCAGAGAGAAGACAGTAATACTTAACGCTTGTTGAAATTTGTAGCAATTTACAAGTTGAAGTTAAGCCGAGATAATTGTTTATCTTCACTTGTTGAAATTTGTAGCAATTTACAAGTAGAAGTTATGCCGAGATAATTGTTTATCTTCACTTGTTGAAATTTATAGCAATTTACAAGTTGAAGTTAAACCGAAGTAATGCTTAACGCTTGTTGAAATTTGTAGCAATTTACAAGTTGAAGTTAAACCGAAGTAATACTTAACGCTTGTTGAAATTTGTAGCAATTTACAAGTTTTTATCTTCACTTGTTGAAATTTGTAGCAATTTACAAGTTGAAGTTAAACCGAAGTAATACTTAACGCTTGTTGAAATTTGTAGCAATTTACAAGTAGAAGTTAAGCCGAGATAATTGTTTATCTTCACTTATTGAAATTTGTAGCAATTTACAAGTTGAAGTTAAGCCGAGATAATTGTTTATCTTCACTTGTTGAAATTTGTAGCAATTTACAAGTTGAAGATAAACCAAAGACAAGAAACTTGCAGAGGTATATCATCGGTAGGCATAACCGAGGTGTGTCACCCCGAGAAGGTTACACAAAAGAGGAAGAGTGTACATGTGCAGAATATTCTAAGTATAGAATCATGCAAAGACAAAAAAGAAAATACAGGAGTGCAAACACTTAGAAAAGAAAAGTTATATTCATTCACCAAATGGCACATCGGCCACACAAAAAGCATACATTGTTCCAAAAGATAAAGAAGCAACAAAATGCAAGTAAGCAAAAAAAGACTTAGAGCTAAGGCTCCTCTCCTCCAGATTGTTGAATTTGAAGATCAGATACCACCTCGGCCTCCTTCTCTGCCGCTATCTCGGCGTCAATTTCTTGGAGAGTGTCTTCAACAGTCGTGACCTCAGAAGGGATGTCGGCTGGTGCGATGTCGAGAACAATTTCTTGGACAACCTTATCGCCTTCTTCATCATAAGTCAAGTCTAGGACTTGCTTATTCTGAAGAGGGGACATGGCCCCATCAGCATCTTTTGATTTTCTAATCAAAGCCTCGTCCTCTTCCTCCTCGGCCTCATCCTTATCCTCAGCATCAGATTCGCCGACATCTTCACTTGGAGTTGGGGCTGGAGGAAATGGCAAGGAAATGGCGTCGGCCTTCCGCAATGAAGAGTCATCAGGAACATTAAGCTTTTTAAGAAGGGACATCCAACCAAGGGTAAAACCCTTGTTGCATGCCTCCTTCACTTGTTTTCCATAGGCCTCAGTAACGTCGGCCATACCCTGTGAGTACGTCTTTTCGTCAGCGTCTTTGATTTCAGCTTCTTTGGTGGCCAGGGCCTCCTGAAGCTCTTTTTCAGCTTAGGCCATTTTTTCCTCGGCCTCTCTCCTTTGCGATTCGGCCACCTTCCTAATGGCCTCAGTAGCCTCAGCCTTTCTTCAGCTTCGGTCTGAGCCTTGATGGCTTCCTCAGCTTGGTCTTCCAGCTTCTTTATTTTTTACTAGAGGCCTTTGTTGGTCTTTTGGAGGCTGGAGACCTCCCTCTTCATCTCGGCAAGCCTCTCCCTGTTCTCAAAAGACTGTATTGAGAAAGAGTGGGCATGCTGGATGGCCTGAAAGAAAACAGAGGTATTAAAGAATATTCAAAGTGTGAAATAAAGAAAGAAAAATTTACCAAGTAGAAGACATTTACCTGAACAGAATGTTGAAGCATTAGAGCATAGTTCTCATATTCACTATACTGGGCGTTTCGCTCCAGGTCGCCTGGAAGAAGCAAGGCGGTACTGAGTGCGACGCCGACGTTTATATCATCAGCATTATCACTTGCCATGACTGGCTTGTCTTCCAAAGTAATTGTGGGGGCCCAGGGAGCATCGGGCTTTTTTGATCCCGAAGTTGTGGCGGAGGAAGACCTCGGCTTTTTTGGTTGTTAGGATTCTGATAGTTGAGACTCAGAGCGCCTCTTCCCAGCAAAAGGCTGAGATTTATCACTCTCAGCCAACTTTGAGATAGGCAGAATGTCATCAGACTCAACCTGAGCTACCTTGGCCTTTGGTTGAGCCTTTTTTATTCTTTTTGGTTTTGCTGGAGATTGGGTTTGTGTTGGTTGTTCGTCAATGGATGATGGAATGTTGGTTAGGAGGTCTTTAGCAACTGGCTTTGCGCGACCCATCTCGACTGTAAGAACAAGACGTCGTCGACGCTTTCTTTGGGATGGTGGAATGAGGTATGGAGCCGAGGTCGACGGCTGTTCTGCTGGATCAGAGGTTGATCCTTGGTCTATTCGCGATGTTGATGCAGCTGGAAGAGTTGTAGCAGAGGGAGAAGATAAGCTCTTCTTTTTCTTTTTCCTAAGGACATCGGGGAGAGCTGATTTGTATGTTAGGATGAAGTTGAGAAGCAAGGGTGCCTTTCGCTTCTGAACTGGAAGGTCCAGTAATTTCTTTAAATCCTTACTGGGAACAAAGGATTGGCGAAAGTTTTTTGGCGGCTGAGGAAGAACTACAAAAGCGAAGACAAAGCAGACATTAAGAAACAGATAAAGTATACAAGACTTTAAAAGTAAAACAAGTATGAATGCAGGGCTCTTACCATTACCCTCTATAAAGATTGATCGTGGGAGAAGGAAGAGATGGAGGTCTTCATCTGGGGCGAACTCCCAGTTCCCCGAGGTAATGGAATAATTGTCACCAGCTCCCTTGTTGGAGTCTAGGAGGTCGGCTACAATTTTGAATACTGTGGACCTCGGCTTAAGGTAATAAATGTAGCCTTTTTCTTTCAAGTTAAGGCCACACATGGTATAGCAGTATTGGATGTCAGCAAGGGTGATCCTAGCGTTTTCCTGTTTAGCTAGAGCTATAACACCATAATCACTCGGTAACAATTAATGGCCAGTTGCATAGGGTTCAACTTATAGTAATGGAGGACCTCACGAAACAGAATGTTTAGTGGAAGCCGAAGTCCACACTCGATAAAGGCGACTACGGGGAAAGGCATGGAGTCGGCAGTGGGCATGATGGAGTCATCATCCCCAGCCAACCTCAAATGGACGTCGGCTGGGATCTCAAACTCCTGTCTAAAGTACTCTAGTTTGGAGGGGGTGTTTACCCTATGTTTCCACATATCCATGATATCGGCTTAATCTTAGAAGGTGGGTCTCAGAAGATGTTTTTGAAAGGTTATTGGGACCTCGGCGAACAATAAGGTAGGGGCAAGTTTTAGTTTTTTCCTAAGTTATGGGTCCTACAGACGAATCCCAGACCTAAATCTATGGAAACACGGATTGAAAGCAAGAATCTGGAAAAGATGCAAAAAACAGAAAACAAAAACGAAGTTTCAGAAACAAGAATTGAGATGGGCTATCAAGAACATGAAGAATACAAGAGTATATGGCCAAAAACAGTGGCAAAAGTGCAAAGAAGTGGCGAAACAGTGCGTGTGTGCAAAATGTGGGCAAAGGCAAAATCATAGATGAATGCATTCAGATATACGATTTATGAATTAAAAAATCTCGCAACAGTACAGTAATGGCGACAGCAAAAAAAGAAGAAACATCAGGGAAATTGAAAACGAAAAGAACAGTAGCTTACTAGAAAAAGGGAAGCCGGAAAGGGATTTGCCGATGTCCTACGACGGTTGCAGGAGCAGAAGACCGGTGGAAATCTCGCCGGAATGGGTGAACGGAGAAGGTTGCAGAGCTTTGGAAACTTGAGCAATGGAGGGTTTGGAAAGCTAGAGAGAGATAGTAGGAGATTCGAATGAAAAAGTGAAGAGACGGAAAAAAGGAAAAAAGTTTTTGATTAAACAGAAACGGTGGCAAAAGCAATCAATACGCTTAGAAGAACGAGGGCGTCAAACGGCGCACATAAAGAAAAAGGCAGCTAACAGGCGCGTCACGTATACGGACCAGTAAGAAGGAAACGCGTAGCTAAAATGGTTGGGTTAAAGTGCATGACAGCTCATGCGTGTGAGTAGATCCTTAAAAATCTTGATTTTTTAGGGAAAGCATGTCGGCCTAAAATGAATGATCTCGGCTGTCAAATTTTAAGCCAATTTACTGGAAGAAAATACAAATATAGGTTCCATCACCTCAAAATGCCGAGGTAATAGAACCTAGGGGGCAGTTGTGGGGATGTATTTTATGAATACCAACACGTGACAAGATGACGCCGACGTGTCAGCTGAGGTGCCACGTGTCCTGGTTGTGACGCCGAGGTTATCTCGACAAGGCCGAGGTTATCTCCGAAGATATCGGAATCCGAGATAAATGGATAAGGGGCAAGAGTCCTAGAGTAAAAAGGGAACTTTGCTGTGATAAGGATAAAATTCTTAGGGAGTTTATCTTATCTCTTGTGAAATCCAAAGTAAGCACTGAATGGGAGTCCATAGAAGTCAGGCTTCTAGTGGGACTTGATTTATGTTAGCTATAAAAGAAAGGCACCCCCGCGGGTCTAAGGTACACAATTTTATGCTTAAGCTTGTAAGTTTAACACTTGATTATCTTTGAAAGATATACTGACTTGATCGTCGGAGTGCCCTCGGGTGGAAGAGCCGCCGCCGGAGTCTTTTCTTTCTGTTACAGGTTAGCTGAAACCATCTATTCTGCTAGTGCTTTTCCAACTGATTACTAAACGGGCAGTGTGGTCAGAAAATTACCTACACATAAAACATTTTAATGAGTTCTACATCACTTTATATTTAAGCCTCCGTTTGGCAAGAGCTAAACGGGGCTTTTTTGGCTATTTTAGCCACAAAAAACAAAATAGGCTATTTTAGCCACAAAAAACAAAATATCACATCCAACCCATAATCATTACATTCTTCTCTCACAAAAAAGGCCAAAAAAGCCAAAAAGCCAAAAAGTCCTTCCCAAACCAAACTTTTTAGCCCAGGCTAAAATAGCCGAAAAAGTCAAAAAGCCAAAAAGCCAACCCACTTCCCAAACGGAGGCTAAGTTTAATCTATTGTTTTTAATAAAATAGCATTATACAAATTAATAAAAAAAAATACTAATCACTCACTCAACATCTACCATAATATGGAAAATTGATTGTGCTTCAGATTTTAATGTTCCATTATTGGTTGATTTAATAACAAAATTTTGTAAAATCTATAATACATACATACAAATAAATATATATATATATATATATATATATAACATAACTAGTGATGTGGATTGATGGATGTACGAAAATGAAAAATAATTCGGAACTCTATTGGAAGAGTTCTAGTGAGTTTTAATAAGGATAGATTTCTTTATGATGTGATGTTTTGATTTTAAATTTATTTTTTTAAATTTTTTTTATTCTCTATCATATCATTATAATTTAATTAAATTTTCAAAATTAAAGAGATGCATAAAACCCCGTATGAAAAAATAGTGCACTTTTGGAAAATTATTGGTGAAAGGGTGACTGACTCCTACCGACATGGCTCATCTGGGAGACACAGGAAACGACGAAACGGGAGCGTTTTGGACAGATTCGAAGAGCTGGAAATAAGAGAAATTAAGAGAATGACACGTCATGATCAGAAGACCCACCTGGGCTCACACACACGTACGGACAGCGATCCAAGTTGGCGAAAATCTCGCTGTTGAATGGGGTTTTGGTGGGGTCGAAATGGGCCCACATCCACCTCATATCTCCGAGGCTTGGAGGTTGACGGATTGATGAGACCGATCTCTCTCTCTCTCTCTCTCTCATCATTGGGAGTAGCCAATCAGAAAAGGATAGAGCCAATAATTTTGATGTCGCACCATGGCGACAAACTGCTCATCTGGCTCGCCATGTTCCCGCCAAAATCATATTACATCCAGGTTAGTTCATTTTTGGGGATGACAATGAATAACTTACTTTGTGGGTATCTATGGAGATTCAATCTAAATATATAAGTTTTTTTTTTTTTTTTATCCATTGAGTAGGGTAGGTGATATTCTTTAAATATCCACATGGAATGGGTTGGGGATGGGTACCTACTAATTTCCCTATATGTTTTTTTTTTTTTTTTTTTTAAGATTCACAACCAAAGCTATACATTCAATCTTATTTTATTTTATTTGGCTCAACAATAAAATCAAATACACATTAATTAACATTGTCACATTATTCTTGTCAAATTTTATGCATATCTAGAATTTTTTAAATTTATTTAAAAAAAATTAAGGACACTGTCTAGTGTAGGTTTCTGTTTGCCCTTTCTATGTTATTTTATTTTGTTGTGTATTGTAATTTTCAGAATAGTTTGCTTGTTCTGAAATTTCAATTAACGAGTATGAATCTATTTGTTTTATGTTATCACACAATTTATACAATATATATATATATATATATATAAATATGAATGTATTTGAAAATAAGGAAATTGTAGAGAATCAAAACAAGCATGAGTTGTGATTGGTTAGAAATGATGGGTACAAAGATTTATTTGCTACAAAACAAAAAGGGGATACAAAGTCATACTAAATAATTTTTTTTAAATTAAAAGAATTTTTCTTAGTTATGAACAGATTTAACTGAAATCAACTTGTTTCCCAATGTTATGCTTCATTTATTTAGATAGAAAATATTTTTTAATGAAAAATATTTTTTATAAAAAAAATTCAAAATATATGTTTTTATATTTGGTGGTGGTGGTGATGGAACGAAGGTGAAAGTAGAAATTGTTACATTGTGGTGGGGTGATGGCGGCAGTGATGATGGTAGTGGCTATGGTGATGGTAGTGTGACAGTGAAAGTGAGAATAGTGGTGACGGTGTTGTGAAATTAGTAAAAATTTAATTGAAAAAATATTTTTTGTTTTTTAAAAGTAACAAACAACAAAATTCGTGGGGACTAAAGGAAGAAGATGGAGGATGGATTGGGTGTGGTAATGCATAGATATCTTAAAATCAGTGGTTCAGATTTGTTAAAGGTATAATTAGATTTTGGATAAATTAAAATGAATGGTTCAAATTTGCTAAGAGAAAGATGATTTAATGTCTAAATTGTCCGTGGCTAACAATTCCTTGTTTATGCCCTGATGCAATTTAATATGAGTCTTATAACACTTTCTTCAAACAAACTTTTAGATTGTCTCAAAATTATATATTTGATTATTATAAAACAAACTTTTTAATTAATTAATTAATGTGTATTTGATTTTGTTGTTGAACCAAATAAAATAAAATAAGATTGAATGTATATTTAGCTTTTGTTGTGAACCTTAAAAAAATAAAAAAAAATAAAAAAAATAAGTTGTTAACATTAAATATATTAAAAAAGAAAAAAAAAAGATTGAAGGTATATTTAGCTAAAACCTTTATAAAAAAAAGACAAAAGAAAAACAAGAATGTTGTTAACATGAAATATACTAAAAAAGAAAGAAAAAAGATTGAAGGTATATTTAACTTTTGTTGTGAACCTTAAAAAAAAAAAAAAAAAAAAAAAAAAAAAAAAAAAAAAAAAATTGTTAACATTAAATATATTAAAAAAGAAAGAAAAAAGATTGAAGGTAATTTAACTTTTGTTGTGAACCTTAAAAAAAAATAATAAATAAAAAATAAATAAATAAATAAATAAATAAATAAAATTGTTAACATTAAATATATTAAAAAAGAAATAAAAAAGATTGAAGGTATATTTAACTTTTGTTGTGAACCTTAAAAAAAATAAATAAAAATAAATTGTTAACATTAAATATATTAAAAAAGAAAGAAAAAAGATTGAAGGTATATTTAGTTTTTGTTGTGAACTTTAAAAAAAAAAAAAAAAAAAAAGTGGTTGTTAACATTAAATATAAAAAATTAAAAAAAAATGAGATTAAAGTGGGTTGGGGAAAATCCATACCCATTAAAAAATGGGGAGGGTGGTACCCATGGGGAATGGGGAATGGGGAAAATTTATTATAGGGGAATGGGGATGGAGAATTAATATCCACCCCATTGCCCCCCATTGCCATTCCTATTCATTTTGTTCTAAAATATTTTATTTATTTTTTATTACATGGTTGAATAAAAAGTAAAGAAAATATTTTTAAAAAATATATTTTTGCATTATTTTCTTAAAAATGATTTGTCTTTAAAAATTTTGTAAATTAATTTTTATAAAATTAACTCTCACTCACTACTTTTTCAACACATTTAATTTTTTTAAATAAATACCTTAACTCACTAAAAAGACATAGATAAAATTTTATTGAATCAAAATTTCTCATTTAGATAATAAAATATTTTTATTTCAAATGTTAACCAAATGTTGAAAAATAAATCAAAAATATTTCTTTTGTAAAATTAATTTACAAGAAAAATATTTTTTTATTTAAAATACTTTACGTCGAAACAAACGGAACCTAATATCAAATTTGTAAATATGTTTACACATGTGTAAGTAGTGGAGGCAAATATGATGCGTATGTAATTTTAAATTTATATTTTTGATTTATTTAATATATAAAAAATTGGAGAATTTATATGTACTTAGAGGATTACTTGGGATTAAATGCTGAAAACTCCTGTGATACAAAGGTATCTTTTGGTAAAAGGTTAAAAATTAATTTTTTATTTTTTAATTTTTTTAAATTATATCATCTCTCTATTTTTTATATTTTTTTTAAAAAAAATAAAAAATTAACTTTTAACTTACTTTTCCAAACAATCTAAATTGTTTTCAATTTCAACCAATTATAATAGACTAATCAACAAAAGTTGTACTTTATCAAGATGGAAATTTGATATATCAAATCTTACTTTCATTTTTTCGGTCAATAATAATTGATGTAGATTATAGGGTTATTTGGGATGACTTAAATAAGTGCACTTTTTGTCTTTTTATAAAAAAATATATAAAAAAATAAAAAGGTGATGTTATAGAAAAAAGATAAAAAGATGAATTATTTTTAAATTACCAAACTTGACCTAAATTATTCACAAAATATTAACAAATAGAACACAAAAAAGGATAGGGCCTACAAGTGAGTCGCTTATTTGAGGCCGTCCTCTTTTGTGTTTTCTATGAATCATTCTATAAGTAATTTAATATGGTCCATTTTGATTTTTTTTTTTTGTAATTATTTATATAAAAAAAAAGAAAAATTTTAATTTTTTTATAATAATTTTTTAGTTAAAATGTTGCCTTTCCAAAATAGACCATAATGTTACCAAATAATTTATGTCGTTATCATCATACAAAGCAAAGATCAGGAACATTTAATGAAAGCAAATACTCCATAAACACCATTTATAGCAAAATCTTAGCTTTTGCTAAAAGGAAGGTAATAACATGATGGCAATATGTTTCCTTTTGTTGACCAAAATTCAGTGGAGAAGGAACAAAATAAAATAAAAATATAAAAATGGTTCTTCCAGTCATGCTGTCATCCATTATTGTCATTCCAACAAAATAATATTAGGTAATCTTTCTTCTTCTTTTTTTTTTTTTTTTTTTTTTATTCATTTGAAAGATTAAAGACAAAGATAACAAATACAGTCCTGGGAAAGTCTAGGTAATCTTTCAAATGGATGAATAATATTAGGTAATCTTTCAATATTGAAGAGGAAGCATGTATTGATGATTGCTAAAATGCCCAATTTCAAAAAAAAATAATAAATGATTCATCCATTGAATTTGTTTAATCTAAATTTACCTGAGCAAGACTTTTCTCGAAAAAAGTCTAGTTTTCAAAACTGGAAACTCTTATCAGGTAGAGTCTTATTCAAACAAATTTAGACTGAACAAATTCAGTGAATATAGAAGTATTGTTCTGAAAAATAAAACTATAGATATTTAAAACAGCTGAATAGTTCAAATGATATAATGTGGTCATTTCATTTTATATCAAGTTACTATTGTGATTTTGAATTACAAAAATACTGTTGTCGCACCTTATGTATGAATTTTATGTATAAAAAATATTTTGTAAATATTTTTAATTAATATTGCATATATCTTAATCAGATCACAGAGTTATTATATATGCTGTTAGCATTACTCGAGAAAGAAAAGTAGTAAAATTGGTTGGTTAGTATATATTTTTCTTATTTTATATTTTTGTTTCTAAAAACGTTTGCATACTTTTTCAATCACTATATACACACGAGATTGTGAAAAATATATAATTTACAAAAATATATATATATATATATATATATTATCGAGATAACTAAAACAAATGAAAAAATTTATACTTATATGAGAGAGATAATTAAAATTATTTTCACAAATTAGAACCGAATCATTACTCTCATTTGACAGTGAGGGCATTCCTAGTTTTTGTTTGGTAAATTACCCAACCCTATTCAACAGCATACATCCATAAATCCACCATTAAAATTCTAGAGAATATTTGAATCTTTTGTTCACTTTTAGTCAACTAGACTGAGGGCTATTTTGGAAAGTTGGCTAAAATTCACTTTTTTTGGTTTGTAGCAAAAGCTAAAAGTTGGCTTTTTTGTCTTTTTTTTCATTTGGGAAGTTGGTTTTTAGCCAACGGTGAAATTATAATTTTACCCTCATTGGTCAAAATGTGTTACAGAGGTGAAGTCGTAAATATTTTAAATAAATGGGGGTAGTTTGGTCATTTTATTATGATTTGACATCATAAACAAACATTAATCAAAAAAGTCAAAAGTCACTTTTTACCAACTTCCCAAATCATTTGTCTAAAAAAGCCAAAAGCTTGATTAAAAGCCAAAAAGTCACTTTTTACCATCTTCTCAAAATAAGCCTAATTCAGTGCCGTTTTGAGAAGTGGCTAAAAACGCCACGTTTTTGTTGCTGCACAAAAAAGCTGAGGCAAGTATTTTGGGCAATTCTTGCCTTTGGCAAGTGATAAAAAAGCTAGGTTGGCTAATTACGTAAATACCCTCCAAGTCAACAAATTGTATAGAATTTTGAAGTTTAGTAAGGGTATTTTAGTCATTTCAATTTGATTTGACACCATAAATAAATATTAAACTAAAAAGCAAAAAAGTCAACTTTTTACTAACTTCCCAAATCACTTTTCAAAAAGCTAAAAAGCTTGGTAAAAAGCCAAAAGCCAGCTTTTTACCAACTTCCCAAAACAACCCTCAGTTGGCTATCAAGATAAAATATTATTTGTTAACATCTGTTTGGATTTTCCATCAATTAAAAAGGGTTAAATAACAATAATACAATATATGGTTTCTACATATAAAACTTTCCCCAATTTAAAATAAAATCATTTTAAAAAAAAGAAGAAAAAAAAACTACAATTATCTTATTTTCATACCTCAAGCAATGTCCATGTGAATTCATTAATGTGAGCCCATCAGAAGGACTTTCAACAGTTGGTAGTCATTGTAATTTACAGAAACTTCTTGTGGTTGTTTAAAAAGGCAGCTTGGTTGTTGAATATTCTAATAAGCTAGCAGATCTCATTAGAAAGAAAACTCATTTCAATTTTCCTTCTTTGTTACTTTTTTTTCACTCAATTATCAAGAAAGGTAATGTGAAATAATATTAGTTCACTTTTATGACATTTGCTTTTGAAAACATGTAATAATGCAAGTCCACAAGATTGCACCAAAGTTCACATTAGGTAAGAGTCTCTCTACACTTCTTGATGTTAAAATGTTAACATCAAAATGCTACAATTTGATAATTATATTTTAGTAGTGTACAAAATTTATTTTTTTGTATTATTTCAAAATAACAAAAAATAAAAATTTGTTACACTCATCATGAAAAGTGTAAAATGGGCTTGCCAAATTATAGGTAATTGTCAAAACTTGTTTGACATTTGCCACAAAATTTATAACCTTATAATTTGACAAGAAGAATGACCTAATGTTTTCGGATAGATTTTGTTAAATTTTAACTTGACAAGTGTTTTATCGCATTGTCGGAGATGTTCTTTGTGATTTCTATATCTTCATCCCATCAATTCACACATTATTATTACATTGTTTAAGAAGAAGAAGAAGGAGGAGGAGGAGGAGGAAGCACTCCAAAATTATCACCAAAAAAATTGAGAGTATGGATATAAAGTAAAACTAATTTCCATTGTCAAAATTTAACAAGTTCTAAGTTGATTAGGTTTTAGTGCCTAGCTTCACTCCAAATTTTATGGTGATAAAAAATAGGAGTTTTCTTAAGTGTGCAAGTGCACACCATGTGCCACTTACACAAAAAGTGTAAGTGTAAGGTGTAAGTATAGTATAAGGTGTAAGTGTAAGGTGTAAGTGTAAGGTGTAAGGTGTAAGTGGATTGCACATGGTGTGCAACCTCAAAAAAGGTGTAAGTGTAAGGTTTAATTTTTTACAAAAGGTGTAAGTGTAAGGTGTAAGTGTAAGGTATAAGGTGTAAGGTGTAAGTTGCACACCATAACCAAACCCTAAAAAATAATATGAAACTCATTTATTGACTCTTCTCTAGGTTCTAATAACAAACTTACTAATAAAGTTTCAATAAATTTAAGTGAACAGAGACCTTGTGTCCCATTTTGTGTTTAATTTCTATACTTTTGATTTGAAGGATTAGAGTATTGGATTAAAATTATTAATCCGTGGGTCCAATTATCCTATGCTTGTTTTGACATTTTGTTTTAGGATTATCAATCCAATGAATAATTAATCCAACAAATTTATAGGATTATTTGTAATGAGATAGGGGTGGGATTGTGAATACAAAAATGCTTTAGACCACTAATTAGTAGTGGCTCTAATGATGTGGCAGTGGGTCCCACCGCCACATGTGTTTTGTGCCTTGTTTTTTTTTTTTTTTTTTTTTTCAATTGCCACCTCACTAGTGGTGGTATTAGTGATGATAAATTAGTGGTCTATAGCATTGCTCTTGTGAATACCACACTAATTTAATTGAATTATTAATACCTCACTATTAATCTTGTACAATCAAACATTGCCTTAACATTGTCGATAAAATTTTAGATAATTATACCCTACACATTCCATTATTAGTCTGCTATTGAGAACCCCTTGTTTTGGACTCCCCTTGGAGTGGCTAAAAATTTGAAAGAGAAGAAGGCATATAATTCATTATTGAAGTCCCCTCAACCTGAACAGGGTGCATGCTATGGGCTATTTTGGAAAGTTAGTTTTTAGTCATTTTTTTTGGTTTATAACAAAAGTTAAAAGTTGACTTTTTTGTCTTTTTTTTCATTTGAGAAATTGGTTTTTAGCCAACGGTGAAATTATAATTTTACCCTCATGGGTCAAAATGTGTTACATAGGTGAAGTTGTAAATATTTTAAATAAATAAGGATAGTTTGATCATTTTATTATGATTTGACATCATAAACAAACATTAATCAAAAAAATCAAAAGTCACTTTTTACCAACTTCTCAAATCATTTATCTAAAAAAACCAAAAATTTAATTAAAAACCAAAAAATCAATTTTTACTATCTTTCCAAAACAACCCTATATATTCCTATGATTACAATTAGGGGTGTGCATAATACCGCCGAAACTGCCGAAACCGCCAAAACCGCACCGAACCGCACCGCCAAGGCAAATTCGTTATTATTTGCCAATCGAACCGCCGATTTTTGGTAAGAAAAATGACAAATTCTAGTGACACTTTTATCAATCCGCCGTTTTTTCTTTTTCTTCCAAACCGCACCGACCCGCACCGCCATTAAATCATGTTTTATAAGATTCTAAAAATTCTTTTTTACTTAAGTTTGCTTGTTGTTCTATACCTTAGAATATAGTATTACATTACTGCTCGAGGGGAATTCAAGATATCAGTAATCCAAAATAAAGTTGGATTCCAATTCACTTTTCAATCTTTTTTTTTTTTTTCTGGCCATGTTGCAAACTTGCATTAGCTCACTTTTCAATCTAAATACTTTTCAACAGTAAACATTTTCAATATATTTTAAATCCTGAATGATATTAATTTTATGTATTGTATTTGATCATTGTAGCTTCCACAGATGCTTGTAATGAACTGATGGCATAGTCGTTGATATTATCATGTTGTTGCTACACTTACTGCATCAGAAGAAAACTTCGCAAGATGCTTAATATCACGGTATCTCTCGTCTTTTTTTAACTCTTTGATTTAAGTTTTGTAATTTAAATTATATTTTTTATAAACCGCCAATCCGCCCGAACTGCCAAGACAAATTCGCCATTATTTACCAACTGAACCGTCGATTTTTGATAAGAAAAATGACAAATTCTAGTGATACTTTTATTAATCTACCACCCGCCATACAATTTTTATTTTTCTTTCAAACCGTACCGACCCGCACCACGCACACCCCTAATTACAATAGATAGAGCTGCAACCAGTTTTCCTTGAATCCAATCCCATCTCCCATCTCATCTTATGTAGCCCACATCCTGGTCCCAATTCAGAACTTCTGTGTACTCTTCTGTTTCCAAACATTTCAAAGTTCCACATTTTGACTGCATAATTAATGACTGTGATTTGATTCCCCCTTTTTAGGTAAAAGGTTAAATAAAAAAAATATATATATATATATATATAAATTAAAAAAACAGATCTGGTTAATCTTTTGGACATTCTAGAAACCATTCCCAATTAAGAGGCCTTCCTTTGCCTCTATTAACAATTAAGCAATGATAAGGTCAAGTTTGGAAAGATCAAATAAGTGCATTTTTTAATTTTTTATTAAGGTTAAGTTTGGTATTTTTTAAAAAATTTAAAAAGTCAAAAAGTTACTATCCTATTTAAGTCACATCATCTCATTTAAGTCACATCACTTCTCTAACACATCACTTCAAACCCAACCCAAATCCAACCTATATTTCATAAAAAGTCAAAAAGTACACTTATTTAGTCTTCTCAAACTTGACCTAAATATGAGTTGAGTTTGGATTGGGTTTAAAGTGATGTGTTAGAGAGGTGATGTGACTTAAATAAGATGATGTGATTTAAATAGGATAGTGACTTTTTGACTTTTTAAATTTTTTAAGAGTGGTCAAACTTAACCTCAATGGCTTTCACCTTAGTTCATAGGGGTAATAATGTCACGGGAAAGAAGTAGTTGCATACGAATTAATAAATTTTGGGTGCGACTAATAGCAATTCAATTTTTTCTTTTGGGCTTTTAATTACTTTAAAAAGTATTTATTACAAATTTATTCTATCACCAAATTTTAATTTGGTTCCCAAACCCTACTTCTAACCTTACCCCAATGCAGCCACCACTTTCACCTACCATCTTCTAGTCTCTTTCCAACTCCAACTGTCACCCGAGGCCCCCCCTATCCTCACCCAAAAGAAAAATACCTTAGAGCTCCTTACGTTTGCAACTCTCACCACTATTACCTTCACTAAAACCTTGTTTCGGAGTAGATGATTTTAATAACTTTTTACTTTTTTATAAAAAAAATATATATATAAAAAATAAAGAGAATGATGTATCAATTTTTAATAATTTTTTTGACTAAAATATTTAGTTTTGAAACGGGATTTCAAGATTTTTTTCCTCTCTTCATGATGATGGTGGAAAAGATAAATACGCGAGAAAGAGTAGAGAAGGATTGGCATGGCGGCGGATGGTGGGAAGGGACTTGGGAGGCTAGCGGCAGAGGCGAGAAAGGGTATTATTGAAGTTGGGCATGATAGCTGAAACTTGTGGTAGTAGGTGGTGGAAGGGCCGGAAGTGGGTTTGAGAAGGTGGAAGTTAATTTTGATAGCAAGCGAGGTATATATATATATATATAATTTAAAATTAATTGGTGAAAATTCAAAGAGATTAATGAAAGTGCCATTTGCAGCACTTTCAATTTTATAAATAGATAAGTAAATTTTAACTATTTTAATTAAGTGGTGGTTTGAAATTAACATTTTAAATGGTTTTTTTTTTTTGACTATTTTAAAAGATTAAAAATAATTATTGTGTTTATGAATGAATTTTTTAATTGTACGAGAAAACGTAGAGAAAATTCATTAAGAATATATCTTTTTAATTGTTTGAGTTTGGCTAAGAATATGAAGTTAATCTCATTCCATCACTTGAATCAATAAAATCTTAAAGTCAATTTAAAAAATCATATTTGTTTCTAAATTAAATGATTTTAAAAACAATATCTTGATTGTATTTTTCTATCTCTATCTTATAACACTATTATATAAAAAAATAAATTTTCAAATTGAGTAAGTCATTCAAATTGTCTCAATGATTTTGTGAAGTTATATGCCATTTGTGAGCTCCTTCATATTAGTTAGAGATTTGAAAAAACTATTAGCGATTTTTTTTTTTAAAATGTAAAAAAGTAACTTTATTGACGAAAACAAAATATATACATATTGAACCAAATATCAATACATACATTTATGAGTCCTTCATATTAGTTAGATATTTGAAAAAATTATGAGCCAATGATATGAGTATCAAGTTTGTTTGTGCCAAAAAAAAAAAATTAAAATACACAAAGATCATAATAGTTATAGTCATGCACTTATAATAGTACTCATATGTATGATGACTAAATAATCAATATATATATGTCAAATAATTTGCAAGATGGGGTCCAAAACTAAGGCACAAACAAGGGGCATTCTACTACAATCATCATGACCACTCATGGCATGGACTAAGCGACCAAAAACAGATGTTCAATGCAGCAAAATACACCCAAAAACCCGCTGATATGGCAGCCCCAAAATGTCTTAAACATACAAGCATGCACAATGCCCATTTCAAGGCACAAAGCTACAACACCTTAAAGCATGGGAAGGGACACAAATGACAATATAAGACCATCTTACATGGACTGAAATATGATCTTAAATAATACCAAATCATGAGGATAGTCTATGTTAAGTATGCTAGAAGCCAAAATACTCAAGGCCTACAAGCCAAAATGCCAAGCAACTACATCAAGCATGTCAAACATGACCAAAACAGTGGCCAACAGGCCTTGAGCATGACAAATTATGACCGAAAGCTTCAACAAGCTAAGCTAAATTATGCAAGCATGGAAGCCTAAATAGAAGATGCATTTCTATGCAAAGGGAGGGATACAAAACAAGGGTATTATGCATGCAAAAGACCACAAACCCGACCAAAGATAGAGATATATTATGATCAAAAGACACCTAAAAACCTCTGAAATAGGGCCAAAATCAGTCAAGCATGCAAGTTGCCCTTTAAGCCAAAAACGAGGATAAAAGAGAGACAAAAGGGAGAGGGGTGTCCCTCCCCTATGCAAGACCTCAAACCATCTTCTTCACCACTGAAAATCCACTGGATTTCAGTGGTGAAAAGAGCAATACAACAAAGTCAACAAGGCTTAAAGAAAAGGCACCAAAAGAGGCCAAAAGAGGCCTAAGAGGGAGAGTTCGACCCCCAATGCCAAAATGACCTCAATGAGATGTCTTAAGCAGGAAAATATAAGACTTTTTTCAGTTATACACAAAGTCTAAAACAGAAAGCAAGATAGGTCAAAAGCCAATGCAAGATTGGGGAAACTAAAGTAAAGTGATTACCATTGAAGAACCCTTGAAGAACAGTTGGTCCAGCCACCCTCTACTGACCAAAATCAGTCCAAAACCTCAACAAACAACCCTCAAAGTCCCTCAAAGTTGAAGTAAGGTGTGGTAGTGTGTGTGTTAGTGCAAAACTAAGGTAAAAATGCACTTTTAGGCCACAAAACACACACAAAGGATGAGAGAGAGGGGAATATAGAGAGAGAGAGAGAGTGTGTGTATACGATGTATATGTATATAAGCTTTGGTTTTTATGTTCAAAAACTCTAACCCTAAACATGGTGGAGGAGAGCTCTTTATATAGGCAAAGGCAAAGGCTTAAGCTTCTCAAAAAAGCTAAGTAAAAAGGGGCAAAGGGTGTAAGGGGAGTCAAGGCTTCTTGAGGAAGCTAGGACAGCTGGCCAAGCTTCCTCAAGAAGCTTGGCCAAAGGGGTCAACCTTCTAGAAGGAGAAAAAAGGGTCAAGGCGCAAAGTGGTCATCCCCATGCATGAGGAGGAGTGATGGTGCATTCCAGCTGGCACAGCTGGCATGCACCATGCCTGGAGGGTGCAAAAAGGTCACACCGGCCAGCAAAAAAAAGTCACCGGCCAGAGAAAAGTGCTGGTCGGCAAAATATAGTGTCGTCCGGCCATTAGTTTTAAGAAACCACTGTCGGTGGAACCAATAAACAGGCGGTGATGTGAGGGGACAGCCGGTGGGGTGTGGGGATGGCCAACAAGCCATTCCCTGCCTCTCAAGGCAGAAACACAAGTTTTTGGTGCAAAACCAGACACCGAAAAGTCGAGTCGAGAGATCCTGAGGCGAGGCGCGCAGCTGAGACCTCCGGAAACTCGAGACGAACACAAGCACGGATGATCACCGAGTGTTCCAACGGTGACGTCCAAATCTTGAGGACGGTCAAAAATGGGGTGTCTACAGTTGTCCCTCTTTGACAGAACTCGAAAGTCATAACAATGACGGGAGTGAACGTCAAAGCCTAGAGACGACCCATTTTTGACAAGGCCGAAGACTTAGACAGACATGCAAGGCAAACAAGATATGCGCCCGAAGGTAGGGGCAAAATGCGAGACAATGCACAAAGCCGAACATAACTTATGATCATACGAAGAAAGCTGTAACGAAGCAAAACATGCCACAGTTTTAAGCTAGCATACACCGAACTACACTACAATGCAGAAAGGATGTAAGAGAATTATGCAATTCTCAATACGTCTCACGCAGAGGATACAATACCTGTCCGGTTCGTCTGGTTGCACCAGCCTCAAATGAACCGCACATACAATATCGTGCCTGAAAAGAAAGCAAACTTAACAGGTACAATATTGTTAGCAATATGAATAACATGCAGTCGAAAGTGCGTGACAACGCAAGTTGGGTGGGACGCATAACAATGCCGTGAAGGCACAAACACATGTAAGTAAAGAACACGTGACAACGTGTACAATGTGTATGAAGAAATTTAAACACATGTAAGTAAAGCACGCGGTCTACGCAAGCAAAACATGCGGTCTACGCAAGTAATGAAATTTATTACAAACATGCGGTCTATGCAAGCAAAACATGCGGTGTACGCAAGTAATGAAATTGATTACAAACATGCGGTCTACGCAAGCAAAACATGCGGTCTACACAAGTAATGAAATTGATTACAAACATGCGGTCTACGCAAGTAGTGTGTATGAGAAGAGTTGAATGTACACGTGTAAGTAAAAACATGTTATTCACGATGCTGGAATGTAAAGTACTGTAACACAGCATAATTGAAACGATTTGTGGAATCCACAAGACATGAAGAGGATACGGGAAGGGACGTTCTTCGTACGTACCGAGCATCGCTCGTAGAAGTCGTGGCCTGAGGTCAACTCGAAGGTTCACGTTTGAAAAGTGTGTTTTCCCACATTGTCTCGAGTGATGAAGGTGCCAAACCATGTAGTTGACCCGAACAAAGGTGCGGGAGATGCGTTGACCGCCATGGGAGTTTTACTAGTATCAATTCCGACACTTTGCTACCCTGCCATTCTATGCTTTACTTTGCTTTTTACTGGTAGTTTAAGCACATTGCACTGCCTCGGGCAGGTTTTATTCTTTATCAAAATTACATATTTTGCAAAACACGTGATGGGAATGAAACAACCATTTTGTTCAAAAGATGTTGCATTTGTAAATTTTCTATTCATCGCATCGCAAGGTATCACACCACAATGTGAACGAAACTGAACCTGTTTTGAACATTGAGTACTTGCATCGTAATAATCAGGTAGTGAACCGACTTACAACTCGATAAGCAAAACAAAGGCATGATATAACCAAACAAGTGTGAGTATAACTCGATAAACAAATCAAAGACTCAAAGAGAGTGAAATACAACTCGATAAGCAAATGTACAATAACTCGATAAGCAGACAGGTGTGACTCCGCAAGAATCGATCACTGGGGAGGGGATCGGAGGTGGTGGAGTTCCCCAATCCCTAGCATAAACAGCTCAGGGAACAAGGAGGAAGACCATCGGCCAGGGGTAGAGACCATCGGCCACAAGAAATGGCCATCGGCCATGAATTTGTTCGGTCGGCAAAAAGTGATGGCCGGTCGGCACAATATTTGGCCGGCCGGCTATGAATGAAGGAATCACCAGAATGCTGACACCTATCCTCCACCCAACCTTATCTCCTACAAAAGACCTCAGCTTCGTAGTTTTTCTCAATTCCACACTGATTTGCTCTAATGGAAGAGTTTCTTGCTCAAAATCTTACAGCTTGGATTGCTAACTTGGATGGCTCGGAAAAGTTGAATTTCCGGGGTTTCGACATAAATGCACTATTCACTCTGGGTCGTACCCCGTTGCACCTTCCGTTTCTCCATGCCGCAACGAGGTTTTGGAATCCGGTGACGCATGTCTTTAGCTTTGCTGGGCAAGAGATATGTCCTACCTTCGAAGACTTCCGAGCCTTAATGGAGTCCGAGCGCAACGAGGAGCTCCTGCCCCAACTTAATTTTGGCCATGCCCAATCCTTAGGGTAAATGTGTGGACTCATTATACGTGACACTCGGTCTCTGATTTGTGACGGGATGCTGGATATTCCGAGTTTGATCGATCGGTTTTCAGATGTCGGTGATCGCAACAACCATCATTGGCAAGGCTTCCGACGACACGCCCTCTGTTTGTGCATACTATCTCATTTTCTATTTGTCTCAGGCTCCGGAGGGTCTAGTGTCCGGCTGACCGAGGTTGCCCAAGGCTTGAAGGAGGGTAAGAGCTGTATTGCCATGACTCTGGCTGAGACGTTGATGGGCTTAGACGCCTTTTATCGTCGTGAGACGACCAGATTAGCAGGGAGTCCACTACTACTACAGGTAATGTTTCCCACCCAATCTCACATATGTATCGCTCACATCACTCGGCCCTCAAGCTCGGTTTTTCTCACAAACCCTATTCTCACTTTTTTCTCATCGTACATCTCTCTATTCTTTATTCTCTCATTTTTCATCCCTTCCCAGGTATGGTTGATGGACAAACTGCAGGTTGTGGACTCTTGCCCAATGTATTTAGCTCGCGGCTACTTCTTCCGGCACCATCTAGTCAATGCCCTTGATGAGGGATGGTGGTTCGCTTGGATGTGCCGCTTGTCCGCAGACTGTATTGCTTGGCGGTGCCCTTGGCTCAGCCTTCCGGCAATGAGTTACAACATGTCCCGGCAGACTGGGATTCAATTGATTGGTCTCACTCACTGTGTATTCTACTTCCCATTCCGGATTCGGCGCCAATTTGGCCATGATCAGACCTGCCCGTCAGAGGGGATAGAGTATCCTGCTGCATTCCCAGCCCGAGGCACACAGCTTGCTCGGCAGGCGACCGCGTGGAGGACGAGAGAACTCCTGGCCCCCGCTCCTACTTTCAGTTGCACTTTATCTGATGAGTGCTTGGATTGGCTTAATGAGGAGGCACAGGTCGGGCCCACCTTGGCGTCAGAGGTTTCGACCAGCCCTGGGAGGGGGCGCAGGAACACCTGACTTGATTATGCCCCGGATTTATTGCTTTATTAGTACTTTCAAGTTTTCTTTATGAATGTAATAAAAAGCAACGTCGATTGTATGCAAGAGCAGGAGCACTCTGGTTTGAAATCAATGAAATTGAAGGTTGTGGCACTGAAAATTTTCCGCTTTGGGTCCAAAAATGGTCTAAGTTGTAAAAACGATTAATTTGAACAAAGTCAACTTTTATTAAAACTTTTCAGAATCATTTTCGACATGGATCAGGACTGGACACGCCTAAGATCTGTCACTGAAATGCACAACCCCAGATCCCTGCAATTAGAAAGTTGCCCCTAGTCTGAAGAGTACCGCGACACTGCATGGCAACGGAAAGTTGCCCCTAGTCTGAATGACACTGTATCGGAGATCATAACCGGACTCTTGAATGTTGAATAGACAAAGATGATAGAGATGATCAAATGGGCAAAGTTGATCGGGGAAAAGTTTATGGCTGAACTTCAGGATGAAGTTGCCTACGTATCCCGAAGATGGGAATCAAGCCTTACGTAGTTCAGGCTTAGGTTCGCTCGGGTATTTTCACTCTCCTTTTACGCTCTAACTTTTTCCAAGGTCGCCATTTGCGGGTTTTCAACCTTGCGAGCTCAGTTTTTATATTTTTTAATTTTTTATGCTCTAACTTTTGCCTAGGTCGCCCTTTTGGGTTTTCAGCCTAGTGAGCCTCTCAGGGGTAATATTTCTTCAACTTGTCCATGTTGATCGGTTGGGAAAATTCTAGGCCATCTAGGTCCATCAGAACCATAGCTCCAGCTGACCAGATAGCTTTGATGATATAGGGACCAGTCCAATTAGGTCTGAACTTGCCCCTTGGGTCGTGGATGGGAGCTCGGTTGTCCTTGAGCACCAAATCTCCTTCCTTTAGATTCTTGGACTTAACTTTCTTGTTGAAAACCCGGGCAATTCTGCGCTGATAGCCTTGAACATGGTACAGTGCTTTCAGTCTTCTCTCATCAAAGAGCATGAGTTCCTCAAACCTGCTCTGCTGCCAATCTGCTTCGGCTATTTGACACTCAGCCAATACTCGCAATGACGGAACCTCAATCTTGATAGGTAGAACGGCCTCCATCCCATAAACCAATGAATACAGAGTCGCTCCGGTAGAAGTTCTGATTGACGTCTGGTAGCCCCACAGAGCAAATGGCAGCTTATCTGGCCAATCCCGGTAGGTTTCCACCATCTTCTGCAGTATGTGTTTGATATTCTTATTGGCGGCCTCGACCGCTCCGTTGGTTTGCGGCCGGTATGTGGATGACTTATGAAAAACCACGTTGTATTTCTCCAACAAGTCAATCACTTCCTTCTTAAAGTAGGAACCATTATCCGAAATGACCTCGTTTGGGACCCCATAGCGATAGATGATATTGTTTCTGATAAATTTTACAACGCGTGACGCTTTCAACACCGCATATGATTGGGCCTCGACCTACTTTGTAAAGTAATCTATCGCGACCAAGATGAACTCATGCCCATTCGACCCCTTCGAAGTGACAGCCCCGATCACATCAATTCCCCAAACTGAAAAAGGCCATGGCGAAGTCATGTTGTATAGTTTTGACGGCGGGATGTTCATGCGGTTTGCATGGATCTAACATTTGTGGCATCGCCGAACAAAACTGATACAATCCTCCTCCATGGTGGACCAGTAGTAACCCTGTCTGAGGATCTTTCGTGTTAGCATTACTCCGTTCATATGCGCACCGCATTCTCCCCCATGGATGGCCTCCATCAAGCGCTTCGATTCTTCAGTTTCAACACATAGCTTATGCATTCCCAAATGACCTCTCTTATACAGCTTACCCCCACAGATGATGAACTGGACGACCATTCTTCTGATTGCCCTTTTATCATTGGCACTTACCCCTGGCAGGTATGCTTCTTTCTCCAAGAAATTCCAAATGTCGTAATACCAGGGGTTTTCATCTTGAACCTCATCTATAACGGCAATTGACTCATAGGCTGCACGAATTTCTGATCGATGATGACTGGACGCATCCGGACTCCAGACGGGATGTTAATCATGGAAGATAGAGTTGCTAGTGAATCTGCGAATCTGTTGTTCTCTCTTACTAGATGAGTGAAAGTTAGCTTCTCAAACCGAGGAATTAACAGATCCAAGGTCTGGTGGTAAATTATCATATTTTCTTCTTTGACTTTCCAGTCTCCTTTTGCCTGAGACACAACAAGGTTCGAATCCCCGATGACGTCTAACCGTCTTGCCCCTAGTTCCAGGGCTGCTTCTAAACCAGCAATACATGCCTCATATTCTGCTTCGTTGTTCGAGACTTTGAACCGGAGCTTGAAGGCTAGAGGGATACGGGAATCGTCGGGTGCTATCAGCAACACTTCTATCCCATACCCGTACTGATTTGACGCTCCGTCAAAGTACATCGTCCAATACTCGTTGTCGACGTGCAAAATGGCTTCATTTGGAAATAGGTATTCAGTTGCTCCACCTCCTTCTACTGGATGATCGGCTAAGAACTCTGCTACTGCTCTTCCTTTTATTGACTGACGCGTTACATACTTCAGATCGAACTCGGAGAGCAACAGCAACCAACGAGCTAGCCCACCCGTAAGCGCTGGTTTCTCGAAAAGGTATTTGATGGGATCCAGTCGTGAAACCAACATTACGGAGTGAACTAATAGGTAGTGCCGCAGCTTTCTGGTAACCCATACTAAGGCCAAGCAAGCCTTCTCCAACGGTGTGTAGCGAGTCTCATACTCTAGCATTTTCTTGCTCAGATAGTAGATGGCTCTCTCCACCTTGTCCTCTGACTCTTGCGCGAGCATACAGCCCATGGTGGTCTCAGCCACCGAAAGATACAATATCAACAGTCTCCCCTGCTCTGGTGGCGACAACACGAGCGGGTTCTGTAAATATTCTTTGATCTGTTCAAAAGCAGCTTGGCATTGGCCGTCCCATTGGAAATTCCTTCATTTCTTCAGGAGACCAAAAAGTGGTTCACAAGTCAAGGTTAATTTTGAGATAAACCGTCTTATGAATTGCACTTTACCCAGAAAGCCTCGCACCTCCTTTTCAGTCCCCGGTGGTGGCATTTCTAAGATGGCCTTGATTTTGGAAGGGTCGACTTCGATGCCCCTTTGTGTAATCAGAAACCCTAGCATTTTTCCTGCCGTAACACCGAACGTACACTTCTGAGGATTCAGCCGCAACCGGAATTCTCTGATCCTTTGAAAGAACTTTTGCAAGGCGGTGTAATGTCCCTCCCTTTCTTTGGACTTGACAATCATATCGTCCACGTACACCTTCACCTCTTTGTGGATCATGTCATGCAATATTGTGGTTGCAGCTCGTTGATACGTAGCTCCAGCATTCTTCAACCCAAACGGCATCACTCTGTAGCAGTAAGTCCCCCACGGGGTGGTGAAAGCAGTCTTCTCCCGCTCTTCGGGTGCCATTACTATCTGATTGTAGCCTGAGAAACCATCCATAAACGAGAGCAAAGCGTGCCCCACCATAAAATCCACCAACTCATCAATATGTGGCAAGGGAAAGTCATCCTTCGAACAAGCTCTGTTCAAATCCCTGAAATCCACGCATACTCGAATCTTGCCATCCTTCTTTGGTACTGGAACAATGTTGGCCAACCAAGTCGGATATTCGGATACCAGCAGGAAGCCTGCGTCGATTTGCTTGGTGATCTCTTCCTTAATCTTGAAAGCCCAGTCTGGGCGGATCCTCCTAAGTTTTTGTTTGATCGGTCGGGCCTCGGGGTCAAGAGGGATCCGGTGCTGTACAATCTCAAGATCGATTTCGGGCATGTCTTCGTAGGACCACGTGAAAACGTCTTTGAAATCTTTTAATAAAGCGACTAAGCGCTCGCATTCCTCCGAAGACAACGTGGACCCGATCTGGAGCAGCTGCGGGTCCTTCTCAGTACCAACATTCACAGTAGTGATTTCATCTATTAAGGGTTTAACAAATCTTTCCTGCTCTTGATCAATTAATCGTTGCAAAACCGGAGGAATTTCTTCCTCGTCGTTTTCATCAAAATTTTGAAAATCCTGATTTAAGCAATAAATCAAAGGCACAGAAAAATACTCAGAAACCACATCCACATCATTCTCATTAAATACTTTTAAGCCGTCCGATTCTTCTGTTACAACAGACTCAAAAGAGAAAGAAAATGACGACCTAGACAGGACTGTAGCATCCGGGTTATCACCCCCAAGAATACCAGACTCAGACTCAGTCGAGCTGGAACTTGATTCCGACTCACAAGACTCGGTGGAATCAGATTCCGGCTCACTACCTGACCCGGTGCTGCTTGATAAAAATCCCTCTTCGTATTGCCAAACGAGAGAGGGTGCGATGGATGCATCCAAAATAGTTGCTGGTAGGCCCGCAGCCGTTCCATTCCCGATCATGCATACCGAGAAGTTATCCCCCAAGCACTTCTGTTCAATCGGAGGATCTGAAAGTAGACATGCCAGTGCTATCCCCATTTCATTTTCAGCGTCCTCAGACTGCGCTTCCTTACTCTGCCCAACCTCAGCTGATAAATCTGTCTGCCCTTCGGCAACGTCATCCTCAGGTAGCTGCAGGTCAAAGAAAATCTCAAACCCTGGTACGCGCTTCCTCTCCGCGTTCAGCCACGGCTCTAGGAAGCCACAGAACGGAAAGTCCTCCCCCTCCCGAACGAAGCGTCCGTTTAGGGTACCCTGAATGGGCCTATGCATCAACTCAAAAGGCTTCCCAGCCTGCTTTGCTCTGGCTCTTCCGACCATTTCCTTTCCCTTCCTTACCCAGTCCTCTTTGGTGGGTAGATAACCCAAGCCAAAGGTATGTGGGTTATGTGGCACTTCGGCCAATGTTGCGACGCCCTTCCGGCCGCTCTTTCCCAATCCCATCCCAGGGATATGTTGAAGCTTGTTCATGAGGTATACCGCTTGGGCACTGACATATACCCCTTCGTTAGCAGCCATGATGTCCTGTACAACCCGAGCCTCAGCAAGGGTGAAACCTGACAAAAACACATCCTCCATGCCGTGCTCAATTTCCAAAACTGGTGTAGATACTTCCGGCGGTGGATGGATCGATGAATTCCCAAAAACAATGGCTACTCCCTTTCCATAGGGGTATTTCACCATTTGATGCAAGGTAGAAGAGACTGCCTTGACTTGATGCAGCCACGGCCGTCCCAAAAGCAGGTTGAAAGTTGCAGGAACCTCCAAGACATGGAAATCTATCTCATGCTGTCCCGGCCCAACTTTTGTTTGAATCTTAACTGTTCCCATTACTTCCCGGCTTGTGTTGTCATACGCCCGAATCACCTGGGCTGTTGGCACAAAGTCCGCGATTTTTAAACCGATCGCATAGGCTGTTCTTGTCGGGCAGATGTTGATGGCGGACCCTGTGTCGACAAGGACCACCGGTATCCATTTATTCCTACACTCCACAGAGATGTAGAGTGGCTTGTTATGGTTTCCCCCCTCGGGCGGTAATTCCTTGTCGGAAAATGTCAGCATCGGGGTAGCTCCTCCCGAAAAAACCAATCCAACCAACTGCTCTGGCGTAGTCTCTATTGAGAGTTTGGCCTTGTCCATGGCTGAAAGGACAGCCTGTCTATGTACTCGAGAAGCCATAAGCAGCCCCCGGATGGAGATGTCTGCCTGTATCTTTTTCAATTGTCTCAATACGGCCTCATCCTCGAGTTGCTTTTCTTTTTGCTTCTCTGCCTCCCTATCTTTTCCAGACGCCTCTGGTTGATCTAGGTGTGGAGGCTTGAAATACCGTCCACTCCTAGTCATGTGATCGACTTTGCCGATATACCAGGTATCATCTGGTTGGTTATCCCCCCAATCTTCGTCTGTGTGGGCAAGACACAAGTCCTCATCTTCCCACTACATTCCATCAGCAGCTGACAAACATCTGTCCGGCTCTGGTATGACTGTTCTTGTACTTGCAGTACCTTCTATCGTTATGCTTGCGGCATTCTCCATTTCTGTGCTCACAGCAGTCTCAATCCCCACATGGGCTTTTGCCTTCCTGATTCTCTCGGAATCTTCGAATCTTTCCTGTTCTGGGTGCGTCAATACAATCGACTGTTCGATAATCCCCGTACTAGAAATGCTCCAATCCCGAGCGAAATTCTTAACACCGGCGCTCTCCGGCGATACACTCTGTTCGTCGACCCTCCCGGCTGTTACTGACATTCTTGCCCCTGCCGGGCCTTGTTGTGGCTGAAACTCTTCCACCACATCTGGTTGATCATCCAACCATCCCGTAGCCTCCGTTGATTCCTCATAATCGAACCAGTTGACGGCTGAGTCCCCTGGATCTTAGTTACTGTAAAACTGGAGCTTGGCAAGGTCCTCTTCCACAGCCGTTAAATCATCCGTTCCCTGTCCCAGACTGTCCCCTTGGATCATACACAGCTCCCTTTCTGTTGGTAGTTCCATATCTGGCCTATCCTGGCCTAATGACAAAATGTAGTCACCTGGGCTATAAGCTTTCTCAATACCACTCCCAGATTCCGCAGACTCTGGCTCAACAACCCCCTTCTCCTTAGGAATCTTCTCTCTCCTGTCCTCGACAGTCATCACTACTGGCTTAGGTTGGGTTATGGAGGTGTCCATCATGCACAAATCGGTGCAATCGGAAAGGAACACTTCCGGCTTAGGCAAGTGGGAAGGAGTGATATAGATGCTAGGATCGTAAGGCATGACCCCAGTTTGGATGAAGTTGACTCTTTTGGGTGGTGGAGCTTGGTTATGTATGGGAAGAGGGTTTGTAGTAACGTTGGGTTTCTCGGGAGGCAAAATCACCCCGTTATCGATGAGATCTTGAATCTCATGACGTAATCGGAAGCACAGATCGGTGTCATGACCATGTTGTTGGTGAAATGCACAATATTTGGCTGGGTTGTGGGCAGCGGGGAGTCTTTCTGGTAAGGGCCGCGGCTCTAGGGGCTTCAAATGCCCTTTTCTGATTAAAACCCCCAAAGCTTTGGACAGGGGCATATAAAGCGGAGCAAAGGTTCTAGTGTTTTTGGGTGGGTATTTGGCTGTTTGTGGGTTGCTTCCGGATGCACCGGAGAATGGTGCGGCCGCCACAGTTCTTGGGGGAGGGTTGGTAGTGACCATACTCACTTCGGAGGTCCTGGTAGTTATAGCGCCACTCGGGCCTACATTAGTGTTACTATTGAAAGTTCTGCGGGGTTGCTCCCGGTCATTATCAATTAAGCCTTGCTTCAGTGCATCCTCAATCTGTACCCCCATTTCATGTAAATCGGAAAAGGTAGGAAAGGGGAGTACGATCATCTTCTGCATTAACTTCGGCTGAAGATTGCGCACAATCATTCGAATATAATCTTTGTCCGTGGGCCTTAGGGTCATCATCGAAGCCTTAGCCCACCATCTGGTCACGAATTCTGAGAAGCTCTCTTTGGGTTCTTGCCTCGTTGTCTCGAGATCTCGGGTCGTAATCTCGATTTGTGTATTGTACGAGTACTGCGAGATGAAGGCCTCAGCCATTTCGTCCCAGCTTCTCTTGACGTCATCCTCCAATTTGGCATACCATATGGCCGCTACACCCGACAGGTCCGGCCAAATAGAGACAGCTTTTGCAGTCTAGTGAGGCCCATTGGCCTCAGGATATCTGAAAACAACCTCAGGTGCACCATGGGGTCCCCGGACCCATGAAATTGATCAATGTGCGGCATTTTGAATCTGTCAGGCAGCGTCACAGCTGTGTCAGTGTATCCATCTTCGATGTCAGGGATGGTCTTGACTCCCTGGGACTTCTTAAACATCTTTTCCAACTTGCTTAGTTTTAAAGCTGTGGGGTCCACTTCGAACTCAAAAGAAGAGTCCGGTATATTGACAGGCGTGGGCGCCTTGGATAGTTGTGGTGGAATCGGGGGCGGAGCTGACCCCGCTGGAAGGTCTGTATTCTCTTGGACATTCCGGACATTCGGTGTTTCTTCGGGTATCGAAACCCTTAGTGGGGGAGGGACTTGCTGTGAAGCAGATGCTCCGGTTTGCTGCTGTAACCTCACGATTAACTCTGCTTGTTCATTCATAACCGTGGCCTGCTGTTTGGCGAACTCTGCCTATCGGACAGCATCCTGCTACATCATTTTCATGTTTTCTTGGAGTTGGCGCACCATCTCCTCTAAACTAGCCATACTGTTCTGTTTTGACTGAATTATCGGTATATGTTCCCTCTCTGTGGGTGAAGCAGAACCCTGATCCCTACTGTACTCGGGTGGGGTAGACAAAGCCCTCTGTACTGACTGCGGAACTGATATCCTCTGCCTAACTGCCCTCCGTCTAGTAACCGGGGGTAGGGAGTGGTACACTAGTTGTCCGTCTACCAGATCCTCAGATCGATGGAGCCGACGACCTCTAATCCAGAGTGCTTGGGGAATATCTACTGGGTCAGAAGCAATTGTGCTCGACTACCTAGTAAAAAGATAAATAAAGCAAATAAATAAACGGGCAATTGGACAACATAACAACGTAAAATAAACACACACAACGCACAGTTGGGTATTTATAACACACAGTTGGTAAGCCGAACACACTGTTCCCCGATACTGATCATTGCTCTCAAATTACCGTTCCCAGAACTGAACTTGATACCCGCAGATAACTGATTTCTCAAATACTGATCATGACGCCCACAGGCTTGATACACAAACTCGCAAACTGATACATGCAATCCTGTAGAGGCCAACTCTAAAGCACATAGCAGATAAGTGAGAGCCAAAACACCCCTATGTTGGGGTAGGGTTTCCCTGTCCTATTTTGTCAAGAGCTAGGGTTTTACTATGTACGCAGCAGTTTTCAAACAACCTAACATCAGGTAAGCAACCTGTCCTAATTTGAAATGGTCACTATGGATTTCGATATGCACTAGGTCGAATTGTCGAAAAGGGTGCCCCGGTAAAATCGGGGTTTGTATTCCCATACTGTCAGAGCCCATAACCGGTCAGCCTTATGGTCATGTCTTGACAAGACAAGCCTCCGGCAAACCGTTCAGGAATGGCAGATGGCAAACACGGTGTCCTAGGCGCACCGATGCACATGCAATGCAAAGAAACACATAAATGAAATCAAAACATGATATCACGAGTTCGAGTCAAGCTCTCTAACTCCCCAGCAGAGTCGCCAGAAACTGTAGACGTCCCCGAACGTCCCGGGAGGGTGAGGTCCCGTTCCGTTTGTTTTGCTGGTCTACCACAGTTCGGACTCAAATTGTCACGGTTCTTAATCTGAACCAAAGAGTCCAAATCTGGCAAATCGTTTTAAGAAAACAGATTTTTGAAAGAAGTGCCAAACATGGACTGCTTTGCCAGATACAGAGTCGCCACCTAAATATTTTTTATGGGGAAATTTAGGAAACCCTGACTCGGTGCCAAAGGCCACGTGTCCGTCATCACCAAAGTTGCCTCGGCTCGGGAGCTTGGGTACGATTGGGGAAGGTCAGCTATGAGCACCTCCTCTCGCCCGATCCGAAGATCGGCCTATACTAACCGTGATATCCTTTTTTGAAAACGTTATGTGTTCTTATTCCGGTTATTAGCCTAGAATTACTATGTTATGCGCGCAGCAAACAAGTATAGACCAAATCGCCTAAATTGGAACAAAACATTGCATGTTCGTTTTGAAGATGGTTTGCTACTCGCAAGTAGGCTAAAATGCAGGTTTTGCCACCCTCGAGTGGGCTTTTAGAAAAGATGGTTTTGCCACTATCTAGTGGGCTTAAAACTCACAGTTTTAATGCATTATTCCAATTTAGGTAATTCAACCTCCATCCACAGGCATTCAAGCAGTTATATCACATAAGCAGCTAGCCTCATGGTAATCTTGCTGTTATGGCAACACTCACACACATGCGGTATGCTAAAGCATAAATGCTTACTGAGTACTCCAAGCCAAAACAAAAACTAGTTAGTAATCATATGCATGATCCTAGTTTAATATGGCTAATGCAACACATACGAAATGCAACTAGAAATGGGCTCGGCTATTCTAAACATAGCATGTGAAATGCTACAACTAACACGTATTCAATTTGGAATTGAAATATAAATGCAGTTAGAATGATGCGCCGAGCCCGGTGCATGCAAAACGAATGAATGGATGCAAACATGCTATCATACTGTATGCTAATTGAAACATTCCCTAGACTAACCATTGAAAGCTAGTAAATAAAAGGGAAGAAAGACGTGGGATTAGAAGACATACACACACTCACACACACTTATTACACAATTGCCCTCGCTCGGAGGGTCCAAATAAATATTACAGTTCGAATAAATAATACTAAATTAATTATTACAGAACTTCTAATTAATTAACAAATTAAATGCAAAAGGAAGGGGGCCACAGCCCTGCCTCGGAATGCGTGAATGATGCATGCTTGACCCATCTCGCCCGGAAAGTCGCTGCCATAGCACTGTTGCCTCTATTAACACTGCCCTGCTCCTCTAGGGACTGCCAAATTTCAAGAGTATGCTCTCTGGATGTTAGGGAATACCACCGGCTAGGACAAAATTCCACCGGCCGAAGGGGAAGATCACCGGCTGCCTTTTGATCTATCGGCCACAGATTACTGGCCGGTCGACACTAAACACTGCCGATCGGCCACAAATTCCTGCTGGGACCTGCAATTGACAGCAGCAGAGGACAGAGCAGTACATGGCATGGAATTTTGAGCAAATGTGAGCTTGGTCACACTCCTAATCATGCAAGAGACTCAAGGGAGCGTGACCCTCGACCTTCGGGCCATCAATTGTGCATTTTGATGCATGATGGCCTAAGAGGCCGAGGTTGCAATTCAATATAAAATGCATGCAAACAAAACACATGAATACCAATACCCTATCATATTGGAGTCAAGGGGATTGGCGACCGAGGGTTGAGGCGCGTTTTGTCACTTGAAGTACAAACACTCCTCAATCTCCATGCCCGGTTTGACACCCCAAACCAAGCAATGCAATGCATATATACAAACTTGGCCCAAATGCACAACATGAGGTTAAAATGAAAAACATGCCAAATGTAATGCAACCTAAAGATGCAAACTAAGTTAGTGCATTCTAAATGTGCCAAGTATGGTACAATGTATATGAGATGCAACTAGATAAATGCCATGCCAACATGCAAGTATGATACAATGTAAGCGCGAGGACCAAAATAATGCAACATGATCATGCAATGGTGGTGCTAAACCATGAAGGGCAGACCTCAGTCCATCCCAAAACAGTGACCAAAAAGTATCCAAAATGATGAACAAGCACTCATGCCAACATGTAAGCCAAAAGGGTCCAAAGCTAAGGCACAAACAAGGGACATTCTACTACAATCATCATGACCACTCATGGCATGGACTAAGCGACCAAAAACAGATGTTCAATGCAGCAAAATACACCCAAAAACCCGCTGATATGGCAGCCCCAAAATGTCTTAAACATACAAGCATGCATAATGCCCATTTCAAGGCACAAAGCTACAACACCTTAAAGCATGGGAAGGGACACAAATGACAATATAAGACCATCTTACATGGACTGAAATATGATCTTAAATAATGCCAAATCATGAGGATAGTCTATGTTAAGCATGCTAGAAGCCAAAATACTCAAGGCCTACAAGCCAAAATGCCAAGCAACTACATCAAGCATGTCAAACATGACCAAAACAGTGGTCAACAGGCCTTGAGCATGACAAATTATGACCGAAAGCTTCAACAAGCTAAGCTAAATTATGCAAGCATGGAAGCCTATATAGAAGATGCATTTCTATGCAAAAGGGAGGGATACAAAACAAGGGTATTATGCATGCAAAAGACCACAAACCCAACCAAAGATAGAGATATATTATGATCAAAAGACACCTAAAAACCTCTGAAATAGGGCCAAAATCAGTCAAGCATGCAAGTTGCCCTTTAAGCCAAAAACGAGGATAAAAGAGAGACAAAGGGGAGAGGGGTGTCCCTCCCCTATGCAAGAGCTCAAACCATCTTCTTCACCACTGAAAATCCACTGGATTTCAGTGGTGAAAAGAGCAATACAACAAAGTCAACAAGGCTTAAAGAAAAGGCACCAAAAGAGGCCAAAAGAGGCCTAAGAGGGGGAGTTCGACCCCCAATGCCAAAATGACCTTAATGAGATGTCTTAAGCAGGAAAATATAAGACTTTTTTCAGTTATACACAAAGTCTAAAACAGAAAGCAAGATAGGTCAAAAGCCAATGCCAGATTGGGAAAACTAAAGTAAAGTGATTACCCTTGAAGAACCCTTGAAGAATAGTTGGTCCAGCCACCCTCTACTGACCAAAATCAGTCCAAAACCTCAACAAACAACCCTCAAAGTCGAAGTAAGGTGTGGTAGTGTGTGTGTTAGTGCAAAACTAAGGTAAAAATGCACTTTTAGGCCACAAAACACACACAAAGGATGAGAGAGAGGGGAATATATAGAGAGAGAGAGTGTATATGATGTATATGTATATAAGCTCTGGTTTTTATGTTCAAAAACTCTAACCCTAAACATGGTGGAGGAGAGCTCTTTATATTGGCAAAGGCAAAGGCTTAAGCTTCTCAAAGAAGCTAAGTAAAAAGGGGCAAAGGGTGCAAAGGGAGTCAAGGCTTCTTGAGGAAGCTAGGACAGCTAGCCAAGCCTCCTCAAGAAGCTTGGCCAAAGGGGTCAACCTTCTAGAAGGAAAAAAAAGGGTCAAGGGTGCAAAGTGGTCATCCCCGTGCATGGGGAGGAGTGATGGTGCATTCCAGCTGGCACAGCTGGCATGCATCATGCCTAGAGGGTGCAAAAGGGTCACACCGGCCAGCAAAAAAAAGTCATCGGCCAGAGAAAAGTGTCGGTCGGCAAAATATAGTGCCATCCAGCCATTAGTTTTAAGAAACCACTGCCGGTGGAACCAATAAACGGCCGGTGATGTGAGGGGACAGCCGGTGGGGTGTGGGGATGGCCAACAAGCCATTCCTTGCCTCTCAAGGCAGAAACACAAGTGTTTGGTACAAAACCAGACACCGAAAAGTCGAGTTGAGAGATCCTGAGGCGAGGCGCGCAGCCGAGACCTCCGGGAACTCGAGACGAACACAAGCACGGATGATCACCGAGTGTTCCAACGGTGACGTCCAAATGTTGAGGACGGTCAAAAATGGGGTGTACATTATCTCGTAGGAGCTCCCTTGGTCAATTAGGATCCGTTTGACATCGAAGTTCTTGATGCGCAAAGTCACCACCAGTGCGTCATTGTGAGGGCGTTGTAACCTTGCTAAGTCCTTGTCAGAAAAGGAGATGATGTTCGTTGCCGTCGTTTTTTCCCTTTTGATGGTAGGTTGTGCACTTAGTACCTTTCTCATGTGCTCAACATTTTTTATCATCCCTCTGAGTTCACATACCCACTCAGGTTTGACGATCCCATGTATTACATTGATTATGCCTTGGGGCTGGTCGTTGACCGGCATCCCATCTGGCCTATTACGGTCCTAGGGGGCTAGTTATGTTCCTCCTTCAATATACTGGTCCAGGTGGCCTGCGGCCACTAACTCTTCCAAATGTTGCCGTAATGGCGTATAGTTTTCAGTTCGGTGCCCCTTTTCATTATGGAAGGTGCAACGGTACCTCTCATCGTAGCCCCTCTACATCTCTCCCAACTTGGCTGGCCGCCGAACGACGGGTTCATTGCGTATCTCGCTAAGAATCCGGTAGATAAGTTTATTGAATACCGTGGTGATGGCAGTGCGGACTCTCAACTTCCTTACTTGGGGGGTCCTCCCTGTTAGCTCTTCTGCTTTGCCCATTTTTGCTTGGTTGTTCAACTGTGTTGACTTTTGTTGCGGTCTTTCTATCTGGCATCGCTGTTGTGCCAAATTTTGCTTTAGCGCGGGCGCTATCTTCTTCTACCCAAACATGCTAATGCACTCTCTCCATTAGGGCCTCCATCATGAGGGGTGGCATCATTGTTATTGAATCCCTCAACATGTTACCGGCTGGTAAACCCCGTTTTGTACTGTGCAATGGCAAGGTTTGTAGTGCAATCTCCAATCTGATTGAAAGTCTCCCAATACCGACTGTTGTAAGACCTCAATGTTTCCTTCTCGTCCATGTTAATGGAGAGTAGTTGGTCAATCTCCACTGGTGTCCTGGTATTTGTTCTAAATCTGGTCACAATTGCCTCCGCCAACTACGCCCATGGAGCTATGCTACCTTCTGGCAACCTTTCAAACCATGTTAAACCCAAGTCACCAAGGTTGGAAGGAAACAAGATACACATTAGAGCCTCGTTTCGTTGATACACAACCATAATGTGGCAAAAGTGGCTTAAGTGCATGTAGGGGTTAGACTTTCCCTCATAAGTAGTGAATTTTGGTTGGTGAAAGCCTGAGGGCAGCGGTGCGTTCTCAATTGCCGGAACGAACGGTGAGCTCTGTAACCTTGCTAACACTTTATCTGCTGGTTCGTAAGTAAGGCGCAACATTGGCATCCCTACCTCGGCACTCCCATGTGTCCTAGGGGCTAATCGCTGTAGAGCTGAAACTCTACGAGGGTTGCGAGCCCTGGTGTCCTCCTTCCATCAAGCCCTCTCCTCTAGCACTGTTCGCAAGTCTGCTAACCTACGCAACTCCGTGTGCCTAGATGTCGTTTGGTGCGTGTGCAAGGGCCGATAACTGCTTCTCTCCGTATACGACCTCTCAATCCTCGTTCTCTTAGACCTGGAGTAACGAGTCCTAGAGGTTCGTGATTGTGTATCGCCTGTCCTTAGGCTTCTACTTTCCGTCTGGGACGGTGTGACTTGCCTGTCACGATTTTTTGAGTGGCGAGGGTGCGTACTACTCTTGCCCACCTCTTCTTCCGTCGCCCCTTTACCCTTTATCTGGCGCTTCATAGTCTCCATGTCTGTCGCCATCCTCCTTATCAATTCGTCTTGCCCCCTCATGCGATCCTCCAAAACCTAAGGATCCAACCTCTTCATCTGCCTTTCAGGACTTTGGGAGCGACGAGGACTGGATCCCCGTCTCTCCCGTGTATCCCTCCGGGAGTTCCGTCACTGGGGGTCTAACTCTACCATGGGTGGGATAACAGGTAAGCCTTCATGTCTCCCGCCCCCCTCCATGGTTTGCCCATGAATGGCAAATTGTGCCAAATCTTCATTGTGCGCCATTAATTTCAACTAAAGAGGAAAACTCGATCAAAAGGTTTTGTTCTTTGTGATTCCCACAGACGGCGTCAATTGTACGAGCATGAAATAATCTTCTCGTATAATCTTGTTGATCAAGTTTGCACTCCAAACGTCGTCACTTTGCTTCTTGAAAACACAAACGTGAGCTAGTCAACAGGTGTGTGCCGGAAACCTCTCCGATGCCTAAGTCAGCAAGTAGACAACAGACACAAAAGCTCTGTGTATTCTAGAGTCAGAATTGTGATACCTATATATAGGTCCTATACGAGTTTTTATAGATTTCGCATGGCACAATTTTAGTAGGACTCTTATTCTCCAATGTAGAATCCTCCTAGGAATCACATCTCTTAAAAGATAATGCTTATTTTTTAACACCCTCCTCACTACTTAACCAAGTAAGATGGTTCAAACACTATACCATGGTTTGGTAACAACACAACTGAGCTAGCACAACTTTGCCTTACACCAGACTTAACCAGGCTCACTCAACGCAATGTTATCTTGGGCAACACGATCAGTCTTGAGATTATGCTCTGTAGTGCCATCCTCTAGCTCAGTTCTTCTTCAATCGATACCTCGATCCAAGGCATCCAGACCAGGCCACTAGTAGCCACCTCTGACCGAACTGACGGGATCAAGGACAAAGCTGCGTAGACTATTACCTCGGCCCATTGCTCGGTCCATTTCAACATCTGGACTTAGCTTGGCCCAAGCTACTCATAAATTACCCTCTCGGATCCTTTATTGTATTGATATACACTATCTAAAAAAAATGATATAATATTTGAAGGGAGAAGAAAGTTCATAAAATGAATCATCAATCACATTATAAGGGAATAAAAACTAGCTAATAATTTTTTTTAATTATTAAAAAAATTAAACATCAAGAGAAATAAATATGAAAGATGTAAATTGATTCCTATATTATAGTGATATAAAAATTAATCATTTTCAAATTTCTACATTTAAAATTTTAATTGACTAATTAACTTTCTTTTTGAAATGTGTAAATAAAGGCATAATAAGATATTTTTTTAAATGATTCAATAAAAGTTATAAGATTTGTTTTAAATTTTAAAACTGATTAGTTAACTTCCCTTTTCAAACTTCTAAATTTATAAATAGATTAATTAATTTTCCTTTTAAAATGTAAATCAAAGTATAATAAGATTTTTTTTAAATGATTCAATAAAAGCTGGAAATTTTTTTAAAAAAAAATTAAAATTGATTAGTTAATTTTTCTTTTCAAATTTCTAAATTTAAATTTATAAATGGATTAATTAATTTTTCTTTTGAAATGTGTAAACCAATGCATAATAAAAAAAAAAAATTTTAGTAATTCTTAAAAGTTAGCCAATAGAAATTTTTTTAATTATTTAAAAAATAAAAAATTTTAAAAAGTAGTTTGAGAATTTCGGGATTCACAATGCTCTTCTCATTAATTTTTTTTCTTCTTAATATATAGTATAAATATATAGATAGCATTTATAATCATGGAATTAGTAATATCCTTGGTAAAAGTATGACATGGTAAACTATTAAAAATATGCCATTTGGATGGTTCTCCTCAATAGGTACATAAATTATTCCCTCTGTTTCATTAAAATAGTTACCTCACTGTCAATTTCTTTAGAATGGAGGTTTTTCTTTTTAATTTAAAATTTAAATTTTTTTGCCTGAAAACAGAAAGCATTTCCAACCTCCTTAATTACAAAAAAATAATTTGCTCCTCTTAGAAAGACAAAGTACTAAAAAATGTAAATTAAGTAAATATAAATGTTATATGAAATGATTGCAAATATAAAATGCAAAATTAAATATAAATTTCAAAAAAAATATTGAATTCCAAATCTGTTGAGAATATTACAAATATATATCTTTTAAAATATTATTACATATATGAAATAAAAGGCCATAGATAGGTAGTTAAGAAATAGCTCATGATTTTTTTTTTTCTTCTATTAATTAACCCACAAAAGGTTGAGTTCATATTAGACAGTGTCATGTGTCCAACAAAAAGATCTCCCAATTTAATAATGCACATACTTTGTAGTGGCACTAGTTAGTTTAGACTTGAAACAAAATAATAATAATAATAATAATATCATAAAAAATAATTTTAAATGTCTACAATTTAATTATATAATGTTGAAGCAGCCAACCCCATCAGCATAATATTGTACCACCGCGGGTGGTGGTCCAGTGGTGAAAGTATTGTCTTCCCACAGCCATGAGTCAAGTTCGACTCCTGGGGCGCGAAAAATCCTGGATTTTCCAGTGGCTCTCTTCGGAGACCTCGCGATGTACTCTAATCGAAACTTGGCCATGGCTGGAGCGGTTGATGAGTTCCACTGGTGCCTCGGTGGTAGGTCCCTTCCTATGGGTTGGGTTAAATCAGGCTGGCAACTGGCTACCCCGGGGCCTGGGCCTACAGATGTAGTGATGACACCTCAAAACATCCTTATTTTACTTTGAGCAAAAAAAAAAAAAAAAAGCATAATATTGTTTGTTTTGAGCATATCCTCACGGCTTTATGCATAATATTGTCCGCTTGGCTCTCTTCGGAGACCTCGCGCTATACTCCGATCGAAACTTGGCCATGGCTGGAGCGGTTGATGAGCTCTACTGGTGCCTCGGTGGCAGGTCTCTTCCTATGGGTTGGGTTAAATCAGGCTGGCAACCGGCTACCCCGGGGCCTGGTCCTACGGATATAGTGATGACACCTCAGAACATCCTTATTTTACTCTGATAAAAAAAAACAAAAAAAAAAAACAGCATAATATTGTTTGTTTTGAGCATATCCTCACGGCTTTGTGCATAATATTGTCCGCTTTGGATGTACCTTCACGGCTTTGTTCTTTCCTTAGGAAAAGGGCTTGTGCTAATTTAAAGGAGATGTGGGATGGTGAATGACGCAACCAACCCCCCATTAGCACAATATTATCCCCTTTGGGCGTATCCTCACGGCTTTGTTCTTCCTTTAGAAAAATGCCTTGTACTAATTTGAAGAAGTTAGTCAACTTATATAGTGGAGTGTGGTTTCCTCAATGAACGATATGGGATGGACACCCATTGGGGTCCCACAAATGTTAATTTAAATTTAGTGTAATGTTTAAATTAAGTATGATGTGAACAATATATGTTTTGATTTTAGCTACCAACTTCCCAAATCAGCCATTAAGAGTGTAACTTGGGCAAGACTATTGAGTGACCCTAGTCCAATTCAAAAAAAGAAATAGAATTTGAACAGTATAATTCCAAATTTGGTGAGGGGCTTTGTTAAAATTTAGGAAAAATTATTTTTAAAAAAATAATTCAGGGTTTGATCATTAAAATAAAATAAACTATGAATTTTTAATTTTGTCAATTTAAATACTAAGGTACCATTTGGTAACACTTACGTTTTCAATTTTTTGTTTATATTTACAAAAATTTTAAAAACTCAAATAAAAACTTGTTTGGTAAATTTTTGATTTATAAATTAGTGGTCTCAGTTTATAAATTTGGCCAAAAAATGTAAACTCAAAAAATGCGTTTCCGTTTTGAGTTTTTATTTTTATTTTTTTTACTACCCAACACTAGCCACCACCCGTCACCATTTTCCACCACCGTCTTTCACCACCACCACCCACCACCCACCCGCCACCACTACCTGCCACCACCACCCACCACCCACCTGCCATCCACCCGCCACCCGTCACCCGTCACTACCATCCACCGCCCGCCACCACCACCACCCGCCACCTACCCGCCACCACCACTCATCACCCACCTGCCGCCACCACTATCTACCACTTGCCACTTACCCGCTATCACCACCCAGCACCACCACCACCACCTACCACCCATCTGCCATCCACCCACCACCACCACCACCACCCGTCACCTGCCACCCACCTGCTACCTGCCGCCACCACTCGCCGCTGCTACTACCACCACCCACTCGCTACCACCCACAACCCGCCACCGTCATCCACCCACCCACCATCAGCACCCGCCACCCCCATCCGCCCGCCACCATCCACCACCACCCACCTGCCACCACCACCCATTACCCGCCACAACCACCACCACCACCACCACCACCCACTCGCTACCACCCACCACCCGCCACCGTCACCCACCCACCAACCACCACCACCCGCCATCCGTCACGCACCAGCCACCACCACCCACCACCCACCACCCGCCACCACCCACCGCCCGCCAACGTTACCCATCCACCCACCACCACCCGCTACCCACCACCCACCGTCACCACTTTCCACCACCGTCTTCCGCCGCCACTTGCCACCATTTGTCATTTCTCACTCTTTTTTATATTTTTAAATTTTTTTAAACATTTTGTCAATTACCAAACGTATTTGCAGTTTATGTTTTTCTAAAAATAAATAAAAAATAAACAAAAATCAGTTTATAAAATTTTTGTAAATATAAACTGAAAACGTAACGTTACCAAACAAATAGTAAACTTTTTATTTGTTTTCAATTTAAATTATTTGCATGTTTCTATTAAGTAAAATAGATAGAACAAAAGATATTTTAATCATGTTAGTCAATGAAAATGGATATTTCAGACGTATTATGTATATCTATATTAAGGCCTCGTTTGGGAACAGGCCAATTTAGTAATTTTTTGGCTATTTAACTAAAATATGAGCTAAAAAAAAATAGTATGTTTGGGATGACTTTTTGACTTTTTACGAATAGATGTGTAAAGAGTAGAGAGAAAAGAGAATTTTTGATTTTTTTGTATGGATTGTTGGCTTTTTGGCTAAAAACAAGGGTTCCCAAACGAGGCCTAAATTTAATAATTAAAATATTGTTTTTGTTGATTTTCGTTAACGAAAATAGATACATAATTAAATTAAAAATATTAAAATTTAAATTGATAAAATTAAAATATCAAAATTTAAATTAGGGTTTAATTTAAACAAAATGTTCAGGCAAAGTCAAGCTTAATTAAGTTTGAACAAATTCCCTACATTTTAAGTTTTTAAGTTGAATTTGAATAAAATCAACCATATTGAACTCACCCGAGTGGTAGTGGCCTTACGTGGTGTTTGGCAAGTTGATTTGTGACTAAAATAGTCACACAAGACAAAATAAGTTATTTTAGTCATAACAAACAAAACATCACATTCAACCCATAATCATTACACTCTTTTCTCACAAAAAAAGTCAAAAAAATAAAAAACCCTTTCCAAACCAAGCTTTTCAGCCCAGGCTAAAATAATCAAAAAAATCAAAAAGTGAACCCACTTCTTACTTAGGCCTATAATGAGAATACAAATATGAGTACGCGATAAAAAAAAATAATGCATTAAATTATCTGTAACCCAAATTTAAATTTGATAAAAATTTAATAAAAGTGGTGTTCTAACTTTTTTAGGTCCGTTTGGGAAGCTAATCTTGAGGTTTTTTTGGTTATTTTAACCACAAAAAATAAAATAGATTTTTTAACTCAATAAGACAAAATATCACATTCAACTCATAATCATTACATTCATTCTCTCACAAAAAAGTCAAAAAAGTCAAAAGTTCTTCCCAAACCAGGCTTTTTAGCCTCCGGCTAAAATAGCTAAAAAAGTCAAAAAGTCAAAATGCCAACCCCCTTTCCAAACGAAGCAATATCAAATTAGTTTCAAATGAAAGGAATGTTATCAAATCTCGCAGGTGACTATTGATAGACGACCAGATGGATGACCGGCTGGCTAATCAATGAATGACCAAATTGGGAAAAATTTAATGAAAATTTACACCAAGTCGGACGACTGTACAGACATTCTTTCAATCATCTTCTTAGTCGATCAGTTGTTTAATGAAAATTAAAAATTTAGCATCAAAACGTTTGGTATTAAATGAAATTTTTAATTAAATCTTTACTCAAATTTAAGTAATAAAAAAAAAGTAAAAAGTTGAAGATACTCTTAGGGGGTGTTTGGTGTGGATTATTATAAGTTAAAAACTGATAATCAAAAAGCTGTAAGCAGAAGCACCTCTTTCTCAGTTTCTAAATAATTAGTTTTTCTCAGCTTATTTAAACTATTTTTACTTAAAAAGCTATAAGCAAAAACTGTATCAAACAGTATGACGCAGATTCTCAAATTAAAACAAGCTATAATCACCCCCTATAGGGGGTGTTTGATTGAGCTTTTCTAAGTCAACTTATAGCTTTTAGTTTTGGAAAAGCTATTTTGAATTGTTTGGTTAAACTTATTTTAAACAACTTCTGATTCTAACAATTTATTTTAACTAAAAAAAACTGATTCTGAGAAGCTGCTCATCCCTTTCTTCTGATTATCAGCTTCTGCGGTGGACATGTTAATTTACCGTTATACTCTTAGATTTTTTTATTTTTTATTTTTTTAAAAATAAAAAAAGACTCAAATAGACTATAGATTATTATTATTATTATTATTATTATTATTGAGAAATGTAGATAAGTAGTGAATAACAAAAAATAAAAGTTAATTGAAAAAATTACTTCACAGTTTATTTAACAAACACTACTTAACAACTTAAATTTATAATTCAACAACTATACTAAATAAATTAATAATCCCTAATTAAAGTCATAATTTATAATATAATCTATAATCTGCGCCAAGCGGGGTCATAATCACCAAACGGGGTCATAATCCACAACAAACACCCGCTTAGTACACCAAAGATTGAACTGGTTGCAGGTAAACCCTACACCGCCTGTTAATGCATAAAATAAAAATTAAAACAAATTGAGTAAAAAAAAAAAAAAAAGCAGTGGCATGAGGAGTCGAAAGCAAGCTTTTCCCCCCCGCGTAGATGCCAGCTGTCAGGCCATGGATTCCGTGATTGCGTACATCATGGACCACCGTTAGCCCCCCACACACATATACATACACACACACATACATACATACATACTCTCTCTCTCTCTCTCTCTCTCTCCTTCGCAGCAGAGCAGACTCACATTATCATCGTCATCATTCTCATCCTCCTCTCTCTCTCTCTCTCTCTCTCTCTCTCTCTGCACTCGCCATTATAATTTGTTTGAACCTATATAGCATTGTACATATAGAAAGTGGAGAGAGAAGAAGTGTAGAAGTAGAGGAAAGTAAAAGATGAAACAGGGCACGCAATCTACAGTAGAAGCGAAATTCGATTGTGATTATTCTTCTTCTTCTGATTGGAAGATCTGAGGAACAATTTGTGTGGGAATGGCGAAAACTGGGGTTTTCGAAGGCGATCCGGCCATGGCCGCCAAGGCGAATGAGTTGAAGAAGGATTTGCAGAGGCTGGTCAAGGCTATTCTCGAAGATGACGACGCCGACGAAAATTTCAATGCCGAGGCCATCGATCGAGCCACTCAGACTCTACTTGCATTGAAGGACTTCAAGTCCAAGAGATCAGTCTCTCTGAAACTGAGCGAACACTTGGCTTGTCCTGAGGAGTTTCGATGCCCTCTTTCCAAGGAGCTCATGAGAGATCCTGTTGTTGTCGCCTCTGGTCTGGTTAGTTCTCTTCCAATTAGGGTTTTTTTTTTTTTTAATGTATATAATAATGTATGTATTTTCGTGTGCTGCTTGATCAATTTTGAGGTAATTTTTATGGTGAATTTGGTTCTTGTTGTTGATGCATATGAAATTTGTGGACTTTGAAGTGGTAATTCTTTGATGGGTGAAGATTTTGTTATTCCTTTTGCTCTGTTCTTGGTAATTTAATTTTTTTTTTTTTTTTGGTTTGTTTTCAAATATCTTATTTTGTTCTGATTTTGTGACAGAAGCTCTGTAGCTGGGAATGTTGAATTTATGTTTTTCGTCTGTAGCTTTTGTTCTTTTCTCTTATTGTACTATCTTATGATCAACCCTTCATCACTAATCTTTTAGTTTCAATGATAGATGCGATAAAAATGTAATTTTTTTTTGTTCTTTTACAGAAATTAGTTGTCGGACCCTCCTGAAAAACTCTATTAAACTGTAAGGATTTGTGTTCTCCATTTATCCATTGATACTATGATGTTCATTATTAGTATTAATTTTTCATCAATTGAAAATGCTATACTAGTTTGCATTTTTGTATGTTTATTCATTCCCTGAATGTCTTTGTTATGGTTGAATTGGTTTGATTTTGCTAACTTTTTTCTTCTTCTTCTTCTTCTTCTTTTTTTTTTTCCCCTGATTTAACAGACTTACGATAGACCCTTTATCCAGAGATGGCTAAAAGCGGGGCACCAAACATGCCCTCAAACTCAACAAGTCCTCTCGCATACTCTCCTCACGCCTAATCTTTTGATTCGGGAAATGATATCACAATGGTGCAAAAATAATGGGACACAATTACCGGACCCTACTCAATATTCCAATGAGGATGGGATAACAGAAGCAGATCGAGACCATTTCATTTCTTTGCTTGAGAAGATGTCTTCAACTCTGTCCGATCAGAAGGAAGCTGCAAGAGAGTTACGATTGTTGACAAAGAGGATGCCTTCTTTTCGGGCACTATTTGGAGAGTCTGTTGATGCAATACCTCAACTGCTCAATCCGCTCTCTCAAAGCAGGTCTCAAAGTGACATTCCCACAGATCTTCAAGAAGACTTAATTACAACGGTTTTGAATCTTTCAATCCATGACAACAACAAGAAGTTTGTCGCAGAGACCCCAATGGTTATTCCTCTTCTTATGGATGCATTGAGATCAGGAACAATACAAACGAGGACCAATGCAGCTGCAGCCCTCTTCACATTATCGGCCCTAGACTCTAGTAAGTCGCTGATTGGGAAATCCGGTGCCCTGAAACCACTTATAGAACTTTTAGAAGAAGGGCATCCACTGGCTATGAAAGATGTTGCCTCAGCTATTTTCAACTTATGCATCATCCATGAGAACAAGGCAAGAGCAGTGAGGGATGGTGCTGTGAGAGTGATCCTAAAGAAGATCATGAATCGTATGCATGTTGATGAATTGTTGGCTATCCTTGCCATGCTTTCAGGCAATCCGATGGCTGTTGAGGAAATGGGAGAGCTTGGAGCGATTTCTTGTTTGCTTAGTATAATCAGGGAAAACTCATGTGCGCGGAACAAGGAGAATTGCATTGCAATCCTCTATGCAATTTGTTTCAATGACCGAACCAAGTGGAAGGAGATGAGAGAAGAAGAGAAAACTTATGGAACAATCTCTCAACTTGCTCAAAATGGGACTTCAAGGGCAAAGAGGAAGGCCAGTGGCATTCTTGAGAGACTGAATAAGGCTGTCAATCTTACCCATACCGCTTGATGAGGTCTCTCGTGCAGTTTTTCCAAGCTCAAATTCTGTAAATTCTATGTCCTCGAGCATTACAATCGCATGTGGCTCTCACACATCATTCTCAACCTCCATGTAAATTATATTTCCCCCCTGGTGTTTTACCGTTGCTGTGAATAATTATGATGCAAGCTCTTGTAAGATTCTCTCTCTCTCTCTCTCTCTCTCTCTCTCATTGGGCAATAATTCATGCACATGGCTCACTAAATAGATTGCTTGAAAAAATAGATGAAGCAGAGCATAGTTGCTCATATACTTGTTTGTCAGCAATGATTTAAATTTTGTATTATTTTGTCTTCTATTATTTGTCGAATAAATATTTGCACATGGTTTTTAGTAGATTGCTTGAACTCTACTTGAAGTAGCAATGGTGACCCTTTTTCTTGTTTTGATAGCAACAATCCCTTGCATGTACTAATTTTTTACTTTTTAATATAGATGTTCCCTTTTGTTTTTTTGTCTTCACTACACATTCAATGTGAGTTAATTTTGGTGGATAGATATCTGAATTTTTATTTACTTGTAGCAGAAAAAAGGGCTGTAATAGTCATTGGAACATTTTACGTGGCTTTTTATGACTTGGGAACAAAGCCAAACCTTGTCTTTGTTGCTACTTGGAATGATTTTATGGATAATTGAATTGAATTGAATGAATGGCTGAGAATTGGGTTGGAAATGCAATTGGGAAAAATGTGCCCATATTGAATGAATGGTACTCTGATATATGGTGTTGTGGGCCTGTGGCCCGTCCACTCTTTTGTGCAAGTCTTCATTGGAACAGTTACTATACATCCTGTGACCACCAAGGTTTTTGTTTTTCTTGTTTTTGTCTTTTGTCTTTTGTTTTTATTTTTACTCTACCTGATGTGGGCATGGAGGTTGCATGCCCTCTGAAGTTTTTACATAATGCCATATGTCTACATGTAGAAAGCGAAGGGGAAAAAAATGGCGAAATTCCTTTTGCTGATATATAGCAGGCTTAGCAGCCCTCTACAAAAGGATTGAAGAATAGAGGGTTGATTGGTTATGTGACAAGTGGTAATTTTGATATATGCAGCAAACTGATATGTTGTCAAGGCACAGTTCTTGAAATTTGTCAGGTACTTGCAGTGGTATGGTTGATCATGGTCCACACGCATGCATCTGCTACATACGGTTCTGGTTCATGAATAATACAAGCAAATTTTTTTGGACAGCTTGTAATTTTCTTGATATTGACTGCCTGCATTACATACATTCATATTCATATATATATATATATACACATATAAGAGTACTTCAAATTTTATTTTAACTTTAAGAGCTTTGATAGACTCTCTTCAATCACCACCCCCACACACACACGTGGCCGGTGGTGATTGAAAGAGAAGGAAAAAAAAAAAATAGAAAAAAAAAATTGGCCAATGGAGGGAAAGGGTCAAAGGGGGTGAGAGAGAAAGGGTCTCAAACATTTTTGTAACTTTAAATATAAATAGTTAGATTATCATTATATTATATGACCACTAACAAAGATATTAATTGCAAATAAATGGGGAGTTGCGTAGGGCATCTACTTTCTTGTTTACACGTTTTGTGGGGCATGAATTTTGTGCTCTTAAGCATTTGGCGCAGATCTAAAAGCTAATAGATTCGAAATGCTTTCCCAATCCGGCCGAAATTGGGTATATGGAAATTGAACACATTCTGGGCAAATAAGTTGAATTTACATATATTTTAAAATTTATCATTATTTTTTTTGGAAGTTTGACTGAAATTTAGCTTAATAAATTTGTTATTATTATCGAATTTATTTGAATTGTTGAGTCTTGTTCGATTAAATTTCTTTTGAAATCTACTCAAAAAATAAACAAATTAAGCTCTTTAAATTACTTAACTCGTTTACAACCTGAATACATGTATTACTATAATCTTATTTAACCTGATTCAACAAACAAATTATCTGAAAATCACACAACTGCTAGAATTTTCTCACTCAAAAAAAAAAAAAAAAGACGCATAATATGGGAGACACATATGTATACCTTTGATAAATTGGGCCTACAATTTGTATTAGATGCATTGCTTTATTGAGCTTTATTGTGATAAGACATGACCAAAATGACTATTCTTCATGGGTAAGTGATAATGCCAAGACAGGTCTAATCATCCATTCATTCAGCCCCTCAAAAGTTGGAACCAAATGCCTAGACTTATTGGGTGCTATGAGGCATTTTTCAAGTAGTTCCCATTTTTTACGTAATTAGCTTATAGAGTAAGATCTGTAATCTGTGTGTTTTGCCATGTGTCAAATGATAATTGATATAAACTAATTCTCTAAAAATATTTAATAATTTCTCACTGATTAGGACTGATTTTTATTAGGTTTTAATTTTTTAGAAAAAAGAAAAATAAGAAATGCGTTTTTTTTAACAAAATATAAAGACAAATAACTTATTTAGCTAGAAGAACAAAGTAAGGGATTCGATGGGGGCAGTAGTGGGATGTTGTGGGCAGAAGTGGGAGGTGGGAGAGTGGAGAGGAAAAGACAGGAAAGAGAAAGGAAAGGGAACTTTAGTAATTTTACAAAAACATAACTTCATAATTTAATTTTACAAATTTTCATGTCTATTTAAAGTATTTAATTATGATTCTCCATTCTGTATGATTACTTTTTGGTCAACCACAGTTATTTGTAATTCCTCCCCATACATATGATATGAAGTTATCCTTGAATTTGTTGCAACTTACAAGAAAGATCAAATATTGGCCAAAATACATGAAATTATGATTTGTTGAGTAATGAGAAGACAAAATTGTGATTTTTCATCCACAAATCACTCCAAAATCTTAAGACCCAAACACAATTTTGAAAAAGATATAATTCTTATATTAAAAAAAAGATTCACCCAAGGTCACCACGTCCTAGTGAAGTTTAGACACGCCGCCCCGCCTCCGACCAAGGCATCTTGAAAAGACACGCCATTCATTTAAGCACCGGAAAAACTAGTCTGCCATTGACTTTTGAGGATTGCAAATTAATTTAAGTGTAGCAATTAATTAATCATAGAAAAACCAAACAAGACCTTCAATAACTAGCAAAGCCAATACATAAAAGACATCATTGGCATTCAGGCCAAATTTTACTCAGACGAAAGGCAGTTGATTTCTATTGCCAATGAGAAGGCATTCTCTTCTTACGACATACCAAACTCATCTCAAAGATAGGTTCAATAAACTGTACAGAGTACAAGAAATGATATTAATAATAACTGAAACAATTCAAGAAGACTAATGCTACTATCTCACATATTGGACAAATGTGAAAATTACATACCGAACACGATTGCCTAATGCATCAAAATGAGAATTGAGAGGTGAAACCAAATACTAGATCATTGTTGACGACATACTATGCAAAACGATCAGCTCTTCTTGAGTTCTCTCATTGACGAAATAACTTTCAATCCATCTTGTATGCCCAACCATGTTTTCCTAGAAAGGCTTGGACTGCTTCTTTTATGGCCAAATTTGGTATCAGCTGGGATTCACTAAGAGGTTCCCGTGTGATCGGATCAAACGTTCCCACCTGATTCATGGTTAAGACAGAAATCAATACATGATGAAGACCAAAATTCAACTATACAAATCAAAATCAAATTCTACCTTCTGAAGATGGTCAAGGATCACCCCCCTCTCGTATGTAATCCCACTAGGACTAATGACAGGATCACGGAAAATATCAAGCGTAATTTTACAACATAGGTAATCTGGCACCTGAAATGCACAACCACGGAAAATATCAAGAAATTATAGATTGTAACCTTTTGAGAAGGGGTAAAAGAAGCAATTAAGTGTCCCCAATGCTCACGTCTGTTGGCGTGTCAGCTTCTGCAGCCGTGCTAAACACTCGTTCTAGAGCCTCCAATTCTGCTGAATGGGCATCAGTAGCTTTATCTAAAAACCCTTCCATTTGACAAATATCGAGTAAATGTTTCTCCTTAAGAGCAGACTCACAAGCTTCTCTGAGGCATGCACAAATGAAGATAATAAAAAGCCAACAGCACGATGGACACACAAATATCTAAGGACTAAAACTACAAAAGAAATGAAGGCCTTTCAAACACAGAAGGCTTCAACACATTGAAAAAACACTTACTTCAAGCTTTGCAATTCCCAAGAACGCTTGCTAGATTCATACTCCCATTCCAGGTATTTAGCTTTTGCAAGCTCCTGCCATATCTCCTCTACAATATAACTCTTAGGGTTTGCACCCCTCCCAAGATCCAAAGCCTACAGAAGTCATTTGCATCACATTTCAGTAAGTTCTGATTCTCGTAAGAAAACATCATGCTCATTTTGTCCCAAAGCAGCAATGAACTTTCCCTTCCAAAAAGTTTTTTGTTTTTTCTGATGCTAGGGGTAACAAAGTGTCATGTTCAAAACATGCATGTTAATTTAGGAACCATTACGGAAAATTAATCACTCTAGAATAGTTCTACAAGACGCTAGAGCTTGTTATGCATCAAAATAATTTCCTTCAAACTACAATAATCGGTCAGGTTTCTATTTTTTTTAATCTGTATTTTTCATCCAATTGGAGTCAAGTAGGAGAAAGATCATACTCTTTCCAATTCCTTGATTCCTTCAGCATATTCTTCCTTCTGTAGCAATGCAAGCCCAAGCATATAGTGGGCCTGTCATGTCCAGAATGTGTCAGAACTAGGTTAGATTATAATAATTTAAAAAGACAAGTGTATAATAATCAGACAAGACATTGAACATCAGCTCCTTTTGATAAGAAGAACAAACTAAATAAACATGTAATAATGTAAACAACTAATACCATAATATTGCTCAGACAACATCTTAAAAGCACAAGCTAGCAGTAAAAAAGGTTAATACTCCTTTATGAATTGCAAATCGAAGATAAAACTCTCCTTTCTGAGTGGTAGCACAAAACTATTATGCTGTATCCCACACACTTGAGAAGACAATGCAGTGGAGGTGACACACTCCAGGTTCATGTCATGCCAGAAATACCAACAATATGCTCAGAGAGAGGAGGGGGAAAATGAAGATAAACACCGTACGATAGATCAACTCATATGTAACAAACAAGTATTTAAGTCAAAATTTTCTTGCTGAAGCAAAAATTCCAATCATAAGCTTAGCACTCATTGTTTATCCACTACAATGAAGCAACCTATTTTCATCTCCCAAAGACCATAAATAGTAAGCAGCAATGACGAGTATATATATATCAAAGAAACATAGGAATTTATGGTCCTACCATGTGGCATATATGAATATACAAAGAACTAGTCTAATTATCAAAACAGCCATCATATAAGGTAATATGGCAACTCTACATCAAGGAACAAGCCACACAACAGTAGTACCGATAGCTCGTGGCAATGATCTATCAAGGTAATGTCTCAATTTCCAACTTATCAAAGCAATATCATATAGAGGAAGCATGGCAATCCCATGTATTAAGGCAGCCATCAATTACGACAACATGGTATTGCAACAACTTTCTCTTTCCAGATTGGAAAGACAAGAAAATATGGTGCTTTGAAGTCTCACTAAATAGTTAAAATCCACAAGAACTACAAATCAAGGTAACAAATCATAAATTACAGCTAAGATGTCACATTGTAAAATATGTTCAAATCTAATTCGTGAACTGATAAAAGTTTCAAAGGAAACCACCTGATTGAAGAGATTGCCAAATTTTATATTTCTAGAGGTGACAATAAAATGGGGTTTTGTCATTACAGCGGGTGTGATTTATGGGAGAAATGAGAAATGATAAACAAGCATGAATAAAGCTAAGCTGCACAAAAAAATAGTAGTAAAAAATGGTACAAAGCTATCCACAACAAGTCATAGACAAACAACCTCCACCCCTTATTTTCTAAATCTAATTGAAATTTAGTTATGGTAACATTTCTCAAGAATCTCTGTCTTATGTAAATTATACAATATGGTTCCTGTAGGTTAAGCACCTTTTCAAATGAAATATAGAACAAGAACAGTAAGTGAGTTTACACAAAAACTTTTGTGAAGGTTGAAGAATTAGTTCTTTCCTCCCCAAGGAACTTTTGAAAAGCATGTCACTGGGGAACAATCCTTCGATAATTTGGACTGATGATTACCGTGAGTTATTGCACAGCATTATAGCCTTTGAGACATAGCTATCTATAATGGCAAGCTGGTCATCAAACTTGACTGCCAATGACAATCGACCCTTGCAACATGTAATGCAATCTGAATTTTATTATGTTATCTATTATAATTAGGTGCTTTTGTACTCCTTCCTCTATTTTTTAAATTTTACAGTCCATAAATTCATTATATTTGCACCAAAAGGATTAAATCTCAGCAGCATCATCAACTAACAAAAAGCATAATTTAAAACCATGAATAAACAATGTAAAACGAGACACATATGTTTCATAAAGGTGCCATAAAAAAACATTTCTGAGTTTACAAGTCTAAAACAATCTCAATACATATCACTATGATGTCCACTAAAAAATCCATCATATATATACGTATATGTAAGTGTGTTTTGAACTGTATTAAGCTTTCGATTTCTTTTTTTTTTTTTTTTTTTTGGAAGGGGGAAAGGATGTCCACCTAGAACAAAAGCTTGTGTGTGATGTTTTGTATAATTATGTGGCAAGTTATTCTACTTGCCTAACAAAAGCAAAGCAGCCTTTTGACAGATTGCCCAATTGTGGCCCTTTAAGGCCTAAGAAAAGGACCCTTCCTAGCTACTCATCTAATATCCAAGTATAAACTTCAAGTTATTACCAAGCGCGTTTGTTAAATATTCTCATTTGGTAAGATATTGTTTGTTTGCACAAATAAAGGACAGAAAAATACCAACAACTCTAAAACCAATGACCACAATAATGCAATGGAACAAGTGAGATTAGGGTGAATTCAGTACCCCTAACCTTGACAGAATTGTTATCAAGCTGAATGGCTCTTCTACAATCCTCCTCAACTTTTGTCCAATCACTATCAAAAAAATAAAAAAACACCCAAATCGTAAAGCAAAAACACAATGAATAGGATTATGAATAACACAAACAAAAGTTAATGATTAAAGTGGTAAAAAAATGAATTTGCAAGGAGGGTTTGTGTTCGTACATACTTGCGCTTGCGATGACATAAAGCGCGATTGGTCCAATATACAGGAACATTAGGGCACAAAGTAATTGCCTACAAAAATCAAATAAACTAAACAAAAATGAGAAATTTATGCAACACAAAGAACAAACCATAGACCAATAAAACTAAAAATTTTAAAAAATAAATAAATAAATAAAATCATCAATTTTTTTTTTTTTTTAAAGATTGAATTTACAAATTGATATACATAGAGAAATAGGGTTGATAAAATAGAAAGATGAGATAGATGGATAGAGAAAAAGAGACCTCGGTGTAGGCATCAATGGCGGCGCCGAATCGATCTTTCTTGAAGTAGGTATTTCCATCTTGCCTGAGTTGTTCTGCTTGTTTCGACGCCGTAGCTACGGCCACAGTCGGAGCCATATTCTCTCTCTCTCTCTCTCTCTCTCGCTATATATATATATACACTTCAAATCTCCTTCTTTCTTTCTCTCTCTAAATCGATCAATCCTACGTTTTCCAGCTGATCTCTGCCCTAATTCTATATCTAAGTATATACACACAAACACAAGACTTCGATGAATACAAGAGAGAGAAGAAGAGGAAGTAATCGAAACAGTTGCGAAACGGAGGTTGGAATTTGGAGAGGTATAAGGAATACACGATTGAGGAGGTTAAGATGGAGATTTTTCAAGTCGAAACGACGCAGGGAAGACTTCCTCCTCCTAAAGAACGACCGGTAATTAAAGGCCTAGTTAGGTGACCCTGGAATTTTATTGGCTGATTATTCTTTTTTGCCCTTTTCTTTATTCGTGTTTGCCTCTCATTAGTTGCTTTGCTATGTGGAAAATTTTACTTTTATATGTAAGGGATATATAAAGTGTAAAATTACACTAACCTTTTTAGAGTTTACAAAAAAAAAAAATGGATCAAATTCTACAAATTGAATATGATTATATTATTTTTTTTAATATTTAATGTATGTAATTTATAATTTTTTCATTAATAATTCATTAATTATATATTTTTTATATTAAAATATATATTAGTTATGTCTGTTATCTATAAACCATATATTTCTATTAATTTTGATCTTTTTAACTTTATTAAATTTATAAAAGTCATTATATATATATTTTTTAACTTTAAGAGTAGTCATTGTAATTTATCTAATAATAAATTTTATAAATATTTTTTACTCATTGAGGAAGTGGTTGAGATTTTGGGAGGAAGTGGATGTTTGTTCTTCGTTTGACTAGTAACAATACTTTAAGGTGAGTAAAAAAAAAAAATTTTATTTAGAAGGTAGTTTCGTTGAAATTTAAAGATTGTTTATTTATTTTAATTTTTAACATTATCAGCAATTGTCCTTGTTTTCATGTCACTGGCTATATATGCCTGATGGAGGACTCACGTATTATTTTGAAGAAATTATTGTAAGGGAGAATCATCTGTTTATATGCTTAAGTCTGTCCAATTAAGTTATTTTCGCTTTCACAATCCAAAGTTCATTTTTAGAATAGTGTTATGATCCAAATTTAAGTATATTCTAATTAATCGTAAATAAGTTTAGTCAAATTGATTAGTGAATTGTATCAAAAACTAAATAGGTTTCAAAATGTCAATTTTAAATGAATTTTAATAAAGTCAGTCACAAGCAAACACACACATAACCAAAAAAAAAAGTTTTTTCTATAGTTCACTGAGCCAAATTACCGAGCTTAAAAAGGTAACGAAGTTTCAAAATGTATTCGATACATACAAAGAAGCTGTTGAGAGAGAGAGAGAGAGAGAGAGAGAGAGAGAGAGTTGAATTTAAAAAGAATGTCTTCAATGTTAACCATGTAACAGGTACTGATAATGGTACAACACAACCCCAAGCAACTCTCTCTGAGTCTCAGCTGAAGAAATTTTCTGAACATGGAAATATATTATCATCACAGTAAATATAACTCATTCCACAAGTATACTCCATGAAAGAATGGGCTATATAATTATACATATTGTACAAATGGGTACATGTGATAACAACACTAGTTTGCGAAGAGACTAGATCCTTGGCCCTTGCTATATTCGGAGTTGTCTGAGAATAATAATTCTTTGCGAATTCGATCAGCGAGTCCTGAAGTTTCCTGGTCTAATTTTAGAGGACACCTAGGCAAACTCTGTAGATTTAAATTTTTAGATATCCCATCAGGGTGAGTAAAAATTTTAAAAAAGAAAAAGAGAAACAAATCTAGGATACCTCAGAGCTCCACAAGCAATCACGTGCCTTCCGAGGAATTATATGAAGATGAGTCTAGACGAAGAAGAAGAAGAAGAAGAGCAAATGCTAATCAGTTCCCTCAACAAAAAAACAGTAGCCACTCCATTATTTGTACACAAACAAATTAAAGTCTCATAAAACCTTACATGAATATGAACAATACATGTTTTAAGGTTTCACGAAAGAAAAAATGTCTTCACAAGAGCATGCAACAGCTATCTTGTCAAGTATGAAATGGTTGAACAAAAAGTGTCCATGTCACATCAAATGCAAATTAAATTCAAATATCATAAAACTTACATGAAATATGACTTGGCCAGCAGCTGCACCATTGTTAACCAACAAGTTGAATGAATCTGCACCGTTCAAACTTCATATAAATTGAAGTTCATAATAAGGTGGTTAAAGAATTTTGGCGATACAATTGACCAAAGAAAGTGCCATCCAAACTATTCTAAACGAGGAAGGAATGATTTCAATGACTATGAAACTACTAGTAATTAGGCTTGTAAGTTTCACCTTCACTTGAAACATCACCTGTACGAGCCATCAAATATGTATTTCAGATTCATCAACTAGTTTTTATTCGTAAATCATCATTACTCTCTCCCTGTTTCCCCTTTTGCCTTTCCATTGGTAGTGAAATTTGTTGAAAGCAACTGAAAAAGGGTGCTCAGATTTTATTCTTATTTCGAGTGGCTCATATTTGGGCTTTTATCTATGTAAATCTTTTTTCTGATAGACTCAACGCGATCCAACCCAACAATATACCTCCCCTGTCATCCATGATTAAGAATTGCATACATGCAATCCATCACAACATAAACTAAAGAACCATGATTACATACCACAGCCAGTAGCTTTCATAACCGCATTGCTAATAAAAGGTACTTTTGAGCACATGGCACCGACTGCCTGCATCACACATAAACTACATTAGGTATATTAAGAATCAATCATGTACTTCTATGAAATATGAACTGAAGAAATATAGGAATGTGATCACTTCCTTCAACAAAATATGATTGTATTTTGTGCACAAACACAAAAAGATATACGAAGTATTGTTCGTACTCGTATACTTTCCGGTTTAAAATAAGATTTAACCAGCCACAAAATTTGAATAATTGGAGTTATGATTTTCCTTATAATACAGTGGGAATTTCTTGCTCTTACTTGTTTTTGTTACACATAGATATATAATAATAATAATAATAATAAAATAAAAAATAAAAAAACAATGCACAAATAGTACATATTAATGAGTGTTTGGGAGGGGAAAGATTGTGCATAGTTTACAAAGTGGTTGTCCCGAGATTTGAACCCATTACGTCAAGGTTATTAGTTCAAGATGTTACACATTGATATACATAATAATAATTTGGAATTGACCAATATTGCCCTTCCAAAGTAATCCTGTGAAATTTTATATCATGATATGGCATATGTCCACATCATGAAGACACAACAATAACAATTGAGTATGAAGAATAACCATGATTGGATCAGCTAGACAGACGGTTAAGATCTGGATTACATGATGCAGACTAATTACACACGTGAACAAAACTTACAGAAGGTGGAGTTGCTCGCAAGGAAGAAAAATGTGACTTTGGGATTATAAGAGCATGCCTATAAAACAAATTATAGAAGAATCAGTGGATGATAATTTTAAGTAATAGAATAATATACAGAAAATAAAAACGAATAGCTAATATTTATGGATACCATAAAATAATGACGACATTTGTAAGAAATATTCCTAAGAACCATATATGAAGGGCGGGCCTAGCATAGCAGTAAATCTACCCCTTGGTGACCTGGAGGTCACGGGTTCGAGTCACGAAAATAGCCTCTCCACTTAAGGGGGTAAGGTTGCGTACATCAACCCTTCCTCAAACCCCACTTAAGCGGGAGTTTCGTGCACTGGATACGCCCTTTAATCCTAAGAACCATATACACGCGAGATGACAATCTTAAACGATTTTAGCACACTAATCTCTAATGCTAAAAACAAAGGCTGTGTTTGGTTTAGGGGTGAAATCATAATTCCACCTTCCTATTTCAATGCTGTGTTTAGATATAGTTTTCAAAAATTGATTCCACACCCACGTTTGAAAAAAAAAATTCAAAACATGTTTAGCAGAGTGATTTTGGAATTTTAAATTTTGAAATTAAGTCTACCCGGTCGTCGGCTCGGATATCCTCCCGGACAATTTTTGAACTTTTGGGTCTACCTAGTCGTCCTTTCAGATGTCTGGCCGGTTGACTAGAATAGTTTTTTTTTTTTTTTTTTTTTCACCTGTTATTTGAAAAAAAAAATTATATTTGTTTTTGATATGTTTAAAATATAGAAATTATTTTTTTAGACCAAAATGACAAATTATTTGGCCATTTATTTAAAATTAACAAAAAAAATTTAAAATAAAAATTAATTTGTCGCAATAATTTTTTTTAAAAAAAATCCAATCAAATATATAATCAAAAGTAATTTTAAAGCACTAGATGAATATTTTTTTAACAAAAAATAATATATACACATATTTTTTTTTTAATATTTTAAATAAAAATATATTTTCGAAATTTTTTGAATTTTTTAAATAAAAAATTTATTTTTTTTAATTGAATTTAAAAAAGAATTTGATTATGAGCTTTAAATAAAATTTTCAATAGAGTTTTGAATTATATGTTTGGTTATGGGTTATAACTTTTTGAATTAAGTTTTAAAAAATCTTTTCAAAACTCATAACCAAACAATTTTTCTTATTTCAAGACTCAATTAAAAAATTCAAAACTCAATTAAAAATTCAATTCAAAACTCATAACCAAACAATTTTTCTCTTCTCAAATCATGATAACAACTCACAAACTCAAAATACAACTCCATTCTCAAATCACGATTCTAATACTAAACCAAATGCTATATTCTACTGAAAAGCAGAAGATGTTCTTCGTAAAAAGCCAAAAAATCATTCCAAGCATACTAATTTTTTTTAGCTCATATTTTAGCCAAATAACCAAAAAGTTACTAAATTACCCTGTTCCCAAACGAGGCCTAAGTAATAAACCACTACTTATCCAAAAAAATAATGAACCACGAAAAACATAAAAGTAGACATTGTAGCCAAGTTATTGAGACCAGCGTAGCACTAACAAGGACAGACTCCTGATAGGAAACCTAAGATCATGACTACTCATATTAAAAGAGAACTCGAAACAAAAAAGAAAAAGCAGACTTGTATAGCATTGCAAATATATATAGATGATACCTTACCCATGACTCACTGGATTTTTGTCCAAAATGCATAGGCATATGTCATCTTCATAAAGCTGCAATCAAATCAAATTAAATGTATAAAATGATCAAGGTTTAAAAAAAATCATATTTTCACATCAGACCAGCAATGAAGGCATAAACATCATTCTTAATACAAAGGAATTAGATTGAAAAACAATTCATGAGCATATAGAAAGGAGCAACTTCTAAATAATAAAAACCAAATTTCTTTGAATTGAGCCAAGCTTCTAACATTTTTTGGGGTTGTCTAGAAATTTGAAGAATCTGAAGATAGTATATTCATTTCCCATGGTCATGTTAAAACCTGTGAAGCTCTCATCAGTTTGCTATATGAACAACATGTTGATTTACTGAAACTACGCCCTCACGTGTGTCCTAAGAATCCGGACTTCTAGACCCACAAGTGATTGTGGAAGCGGAACCTAATAAGCATATGTTGTTACATCAAGAATGGATGAGATTGCTCAAGAGAATGCCAGTCCCTAGAACCTGGTTTTGATCCAAGTAGTAATTTTTTTATCTTTATCTTGTAGGCTCAAAAACATACTCTGGAGATTCCCACAACCATTCATCATATTAAAGAAACCAACACACATCAGATCATAAACAATGCAAGTTGTGCTTTTACCAATCAATCACCAACATCAACAGAAGTGGAAACCTAACTGATAGAACATAAACCCGATAAGGAAGATCAAATTAGTCCTTTTAAAATACTTAAACCACAAAATTTAAAATGCATTAAAATGTAATTCTTTAACAATCAGTAATGGCATTATACTAGATGATTGCAATGAGACAATGTTCCGAGTCATGCATGGTGTCTTATCATCTTCACAGAACTGCCATGGGTACAAAGTACACATTATTCATATGCTAAATTACAAGTTAATAAAGACCACACACACACACACACACACACAGAGACACACACAAAAGGCAATTAGATCCTAAATTTAACAAATGAAAAAAGAGTCAAAAAATCAGAAGAGCAAGATTGAAAAATGACCAAAACTATCAAATTCAATATCAAACACGCGAACATCACAAAAACCCAGAAAAAAATAATCATCCACAACACAAACCCAAGTGTATAAAGAAATTAAATTGCTAAACGATCAAAATTAGAAATTCAATTGGAGAGAGAGGGAGAGACCTTGAAAGCGGGGGATTCGCCTCGAATAATCTGGCAGAAAACGCAGTCAGATTGTTGTTGAGTTCCCTTGTCGCCATCGGAACTGGAAGCTGAATTCGAATCTGAAACGCATGAAAAGGGTTTGAGGGTCGAATTTTCAGGAGAATCGATTATTGGGCGGAGGTGGGAAGAGAGAAGGGCCAGACGGCGACGTGCCTCCATATTTTAACAGGAAATGGAATGCTTTTTATAATATGGGGGGGTTTAGTGGTGCGGAGTTGCAGTGGGTCACCATACGATGTGAATTGAATTCAGAGATAGCCTCGAAGCTTTTTTCAGCTCTCTCTGTGGTTGGGTTATGGAGAAAAAGGGTTGATTGCTGTTGCAGACTGTAGCAACGCGGTTGGGTTGGGTTTGGGGGTCGTGTGGTGTGGTGTGCTTTATCCACAGAGATCAGTACCCGACGTTTTCAGGCGTTTGTTTGGATATGAAAAAACTGAAAATTATACTATAGTTCCGTACTATCACCTGGTCCATTTGACAATAGTGTATTTTCGTTGACTATTTAGGCTAGCATTTTCTCTATTTTTTTTTTCACATTTTTCGTAAATTATTTAAATCATCTCCACTTAATCCTTTTAATTATTTTAATTTGACTAAAAAAAAATTATATTTTGAATGATATTTAGCATTTTTTAGTTGATTTGATGGTTTTAAGAAAAAAAATAAAAATATTATAAGTTAGATGTGATATTTTACCTTATAATAATGTTAGAGACCCACATTTTACATTCATAAATACATCTACAATGATATAAAAAATATCAACAATGCTAGAGGGACATAATTTTTGTGGCCACAATGGCTCAAAACTGTCAAAACGACGTCGTTTTGACATGTTTTACACCCAAAACGACGTTGTTTTGACAGTTTTGAGCCATTGTGGCCACAAAAATTGTGGCACTCAAATATTTTCCAAAAAAGATAGTAGATCTCATATAATTAAGTGTATGACTAATTAAATAATTTTTTCCCATTCCTCCTTCCCCATCCCCCATGGGTACTACCATCTCCATCCCTTAATGGGTTTAGATTTTCCCCAACCCAACTTGGCATTTTTTTTAATTTTTTTTCAAGAGTTCACAACCAAAGCTAAATATACATTCAATTTTATTTTATTTGGCTCAATAACAAAATCAAATACATATTAATTAATTAATCAAAAAATTTGTTTTAAAATAATCAAATATATAATGTTGAAACAATCAAATAAATTTTTAGTAATTAAAAGAAAAAATGTGATTGAAAAAAAAAAAAGAGTAAAACTTTTATAATTTTACTAACATTGGCTCTTTCTTTGGCTAAAGCGAGGCTTCAAGTGGCAGTAGATTCCTTAGAAGCCGCGAAGGAAGAAAGAGTGATTTAGAACTTATTTGGAATGTCGGTTGGATTTTTAACATTTTAATTTTTTGATTATTTTAATTTGAGATTAAAAGTCTCGTTTGTGATAGATTTTTTTGACTTTTATAAGAGAAAAAAATGAAATGATTATGAATTGAATGTGACGTTTTGTCATATTTAACTAAAATAGTCAATTTTGTCCTATATAGCTATTTTAGCCCAAAGTGATATCTCAAACGGAGAACATGAAAGTGGAGGCGAAGAATCGAATATATTAAGGAAAGATGAGGGAGTAGTCTTGGTTGCTTCGGATGATATTAGAGTTTGTTAAGTTACTTTGACAATTCTGGGACAGAGTTGAGACAATTTCAAAGCAGAAAAGAGGAATTGCAAAAAGAAGTGGACCGACTAAATGAGATTGCAAAGAAAGTGGAAATGAATGTTTTAAAAGTGAAGGAAAATGCGGCAAATATCATGCATTTAGGAAAGCAAGTTGTGAGAATGAGAACCCTAATTCTAAATAGGATAGTGAAAACATATGGAGGAAATGGGCGGATACTCATCCCTGACCCATTCTTAATGGATATTTAAAAAATACCTCTTACCTAACCCGATAGGTAAAGCAAAAAAAAAATCCATATATTTGAATCGAATATCCATGGATACCCATAAGGTAGGATAGATCCCATTGAGGGCTCCACTTCTTATCTTTATCAATAATTCTAATCTTGTAAGGTTTGTGTGGAAAACTATTGATATCAAAATTTTAAATTAATTAATATGATTAGATTATTTGTTTTAAAAAATATAAATAACAAAAATAATTTAGAACCTTACAATTCGAATGGTTGAGACGAATCCAGAAGGCAGCCTGGAAAGAAATCATCAAATTTCATTCTAGAAAGTTGAATTCACTTTTTAAAAGACAAGTTTTTTACTTTATATTTTTTTTAGTGAATTTTTTAATATTTTAGGGAAAAAAAATTTAAATATATCTAATCTAAATATACGTATAATATTTGTGAAAATAAATTTAAAAATTTTACCAAATACAAAAAAAATATATACGAAAATTTAATATATTTTCATATTTTGTTATATTCAATGATTTTTTAACAAAATTTATACAAATTTTTTACTTTTTAAATAAATTAAAATTAAAGAAAATTTGTGATAAATCCAATCTAAGTATATAATATATGAAATCCAATGAATATTTTTTTATTGGTGAAAGGTCCACCTTTTATGAAATAGTTTGGCGATAAATCTTTTTGTTTATTTTGAATGACATTTTGTTTTTAATTTTACCTTTAATATATCTAATTGACTTTTTTCATCGGTTAACTATCTATTCAAATTTTTTCTTATCTGTCCAAAAAAAATTCATTTTTTTCAATTTTCTTACTTATCTGTTTAATTTTTTAAACTTTTCAATTCAAATTTCTCATATCTATTTAAATATTTGTCCAAATAAAATTCTATCTCTAAATTTATTACCTACAAAAAATAATTGAACAGATCTTGATTTACCTGATGCAATTTGTTTTTTCATTATCATCCACAACAACAACAACAACAACAATAATAATAATAAACAACTAAAAAAATAAAGATTTGTTCACCTCAGATTGGCCGTGACCTTCTCCATAATATATGAAATCCAGTGAATATTTTTTTTTTTGTTAGTGAAAGATTCACTTTTATGAAATAATTTGGTGAAAAATATTTTTGTTTGTTTTGAATAACATTTTGTTTCTAATTTTACCTTTAATATATCTAGTTGACTTTTTTTTTCATCTGTTGACTATCTGTTCAAATTGTTTCTTATCTTTCCAAAAAAAATTCTTATCTGTTCATTATCTGTTTAATTTTTTACACTTTTCAATTCAAATTTCCCATATCTATTTAAATATTTGTCCAAATAAAATTCTATCTCTAAATTTATTACCTGTTCAAATTTTTTGACTTGTTATTTAATTTTTTTCCCTCATCTATCAAATATCTGAACAAATTTGATTATCTGTTGAAATTTATATGTTAAAGAGGAAAGATCTGTTCAAATAACCTTTTCAAAAAATGTATGACATTATTTGTTAAAAAATATATCTGTTGCAAATCTATACGTTCAAGTTCTCTCTCTCTTGCCATTATTTATAAAATAAAATTCAAATTCAACAACAAAAAAACAACAAAAAAAAATAATTGAACAGATCTTAATGTACCTGATGCAATTTGTTTCTTCATCATCATCATCCACAACAACAACAACAATAATAATAATAATAAACAACTAAAAAATAAAGATTTGTTCATCTCAGATCGGTGACCTTCTCCATAGATCCAGATCTACCACAACAACAATAAAGTCATGGACGATTCACACAACTCTCCAAACTTCACCATCAGCTTTGTAAAACAATCAAATCCACTTCAATACTCCAATTCCTCCGAAATTTCAAACATATAAAACACATATATTAAAAAAAATCAACCTGTCGTCGGTAGGACGACGGAGGATTTAGCCAACGCAGCGGTGGTCGCCGGTGACTCTGGTGTTGGAGTTCATGGACTGAAGAGCTTTTAGAAGGATTCCAGTGGTGAGAGGATTTGATGAAGAACCGATGCAGACCTTCGTCAAAAGGAGAGAGAAATAAAATGGCTTTTATAGAGAGAGAGAGAGAGAGAGAGAGAGAGAGAGAGTTTGGGGGTTTGACATCTGAGATCTGTCGATCCGCCAAGGAGCAACGTCGGAGGCGACAGTGGAGAGGTAGCGAAAACGGCGGTGGCTAGCGTTGTGCCTGGGCGCCAAACACCTTCTATGCAAGAGTGCATACGAGCTCTGACTTTCAAGTTCTTGGCTGATCTGGTATTAGAGTAGGTGTTTGCGTTAGTCCTTCCAGCAGCGGCGAACAGCGGAGCATTGCAGAGCCAATGCAGGTGAGGAAGTCGACGGTGATGGAGCCAATCGAGATCTGACTCACGATTTCTCTGCCTTCTTCACTGATCTCTCTCTCTCTCTAGGTTTCAAAATCTCTCTTATTTTGTTCCATGTGGTTGTCCTAATCGACATACTCCCTCCAACTCAAAATAATGGGTCATTTTAGACCATCTTCAATAATCTATCAAATTCATCATTAAATTTAAATTTAGTAAAAAAGAAATTCTTTTTGTACTCTAACGGCTTCATCAAAACAGTATCAAATTGAAAAAATATTTCACCAAATTGAAGATCGCTTGCATCTTTCAACAATTTACTGTGTATAGCTGTTGAATGTAACCCACCAGACGACCGACCGAACATCTAGCCGGACGTCCTCCCGAATGACAGCCTCAAACAAAATTTTGTGAAAATTTTACACTAAGAGGTTGACCCCATGGTCGACCACCAACAATTAATAACTTTGCTTCCTTAACATGTCCATATCTACTCAACAAGTCCACGATAAGAACATAGTGATCCATGTTTGGTTCAATCCCATAATTTGTTTTCATTTTCCCAAATTCTCTTTTCTCTTATTTTTTATTATTATTATTATTTTATTTTATTTTTTGAGAGAAAGAGTTGAAGTCATGAAATCTATAAATAATTCCATGCTTCCCAGCTGCTAGATTTTGGGTTTGTTTTACTTCTTCAACCCAGATTTGTTTCTAACAGAAGAATGGTTTCTCTGCTGATTGAGCAATTTTGCAGTTGAAAAAAGAAAAGAAAAGAAAAGGCTGCCAATGGATCAGAGTTGATCCGAATCCAGTCCAAATTCAATAAGGAGAAATCCGATCGAATAATCCAAAAAGATACCAATTCAAAAATTTGATAATGAAATATTATTGTTATTCGATCATTAATTCAATCCCCAAAACATCTGTGAAAATCAAACATGGCTAAGAGAGAGTTTTAAAATGGTGAGTTTTGTCAAATTTACATGGCTATTGTGTTATGTGATGGTGAGAGATAGCTTTCAAGATTAGAAGATGCCACAAGGAAGAGAAAGAGGCTCGTGAATGCCACACATTTAGGACCATTTGATGATCTGTTTCATGCGGGACTTGCCTCTGCTTTTGCTTTCAACATTGCTTCTCAAAAACCTCATCAATGACAATGGAAACTTGTCTGTCTTGTTCGGACTACTCGACATGGGTTTTGCTAAAATCTTCTCTCCCTCTCTTTTGGGTCTCTTGAAATGATCATAGCCAAACACCATCCATTCTCTGTTGAAAAAGAGAAGTCCGACCAAGTCTGTGAGACCTCTAACTTTTGTAAACCTTATTAGGTCCTTAAATTTTGAGTTATTATAATAAAGCCCTTAATTCATTGATTGTTTGCAAATTAAACCCTAGAACCGAAAATGCATCACGGACGAGGCCATACAAACCCTAATCGACCCTAGAAGCTTAGAAATCATTTCTAAAACTTTAATATTAATTATTTAACTCTCAAATTTTAGATTAATCGCTCTAAACTTTAACTTCCGGTTTTCACAATTTTTGTTCGGTTATTTACCTTTAAATTCAAAGCAAGATAATACAAACTGAATTATTTTTCCTAACACTAATTTGTTAACTCTACACTTGAAATAGATACTTAATTGAGCCCAAGCCCTCACATTGTTATTGAATCACAAATTGACCCCAAACAAGTATCATTATATATTTATATATACGCTTGTAACCTAAAATCTTTTTAAAAACATTTTATTTTACAAATTCCAACAATTTTACACAAATATATATATATATATATATATATATATAAATAAAATAAAATATAAAACAAGTCCATCAATTCACCATCACATAGCTAGCCATCACTATTGTAGGTGTAATGAATGTGCTATGAGACAAATTTTCCATGATTTAAGGAAGAAAAATCTTTGACTTGGTACAAACTTTTATATACATGTATATAAGCAACTAAGTTGGTTTGATTAGAAGGAAAATCCTAACTGGATCATATTTAGAAACCTAATTAAGACCTTTAATCCTCCACTATTCCATTGAATTCAAACTATTCAATTCAATTCCAACCAAGGGGCATTTAGGACCTTTTGCATCAAATTCATTATATAAACAACCCCTCCCCTAGCATTTTACATACAAGAACAACACTTATACACACTATATTCAGCTGAGAGAGAAGAAAAGAAGGAGGGTGAGCTTAGTAGAAGAGATGAAGGAAGAAAAAGTTTGCTAGTAATTCCAACAACCCTCAAGTAAGCCACAACACAACTCTCTCTTCCATTTTCTTTTTTCAAATACATGTTATTAGAAGTTTAAAATGGTATTTTCAAACGTGTTATAATGGTATTCTTGTGTCAAAAATGAAAGGAGTAAAGCCTTGATTGTACCCTTCTTCTATTTCTCTTAATCAGTATAAGACTATATTTTTCCCTATCAACCTTTCAAAATTTTCAAAGGCACACCTTCACCTTAAATTTCTGATTTTAATACATATTATTTATCATGTTTTTATCACAAGATAAGTGGAAAATTTCCCCTAGCTGACCTCTTTTCTCACCAACTTTCTATTTTCAAGAACTGTGCCAGAAAAATCTATTTTACTGCCACCTTACGAAAATTGTAGAAAAATGTATAAAAATATTCTAGACCTCCATTTTATGTCAAAATCTTTCTTAAGGAGTTATCTTTCAAGGAAAATTTGTTTCATTGAAAACAAGTGAGCGGTTTGTGAGAAAAACTGATTTTCGTAACGGTCGACGAATCTGAACAGAGCTGGAGTATTTTTGAAATAACTACAAATCTGGAAAAGCCATTCCATTTCTGAAAAATGTCCTGAAAATTAGATAAAATTCCCTACGAACTATAGGAAGGCCAGGCTCTAGAAAAATCTGAAATAACCCTTTTGAGTATAATCTTTAGGTAGTACTGAATTTGAAAATTATGTTTTCATTAGTGTTTTATGCTCTTGTGTTTATGAATATTCTTATTAATTTATGATCATGTCACGATATGACATTTCAAATGTCGTAGCTTTATATATTTTATTTTAATCCTTCGATGGTGCTCACACTTATGCAAATTTAGAAATTATATTCATGTACGAATTTATTCCCTTAACTACTTGAATATGCCTAGAGCTACTTGTGCCTATCTTCATATGTAAATCTCATGTGTTGTAACCTTATTTCCTTCTATTTGTACTATTTAGTTGTTCAAACTTGTGCAATAGATGTTGCTTGAACGGAAAACTTAATAGGTGGTAATGGGTTGCGAATTTTTGGACAAGACTAAGATATTGATTGGTTGACGGGATGCATTTCCTAGTTGGAAGTTAAAATCTTGCGCAAGTGGTTTTCGGAACCCTTGAACGGAGCGGTTGTAATCGGACCCTAGGTATTTGGTGTAAGGAGGGATATGGGCAAGGCCCATTATTACCGTCTCTTTTGAGACCCTACGGTTGGCGCTACGTGGTATATAACCGTTGGTAGGCATCCAAGATTAGTTCTGCAACAAAGCAGCAAAAGAGGGGGCATACCGAATAATCCGCGTCCGATTCTTGTGGTTGGGAGGACGAAGTCTCTTTGAAGGATTTCTAAATTTCTAATATCTAACCTTGTAATCCTTTATTATTGAATAATTATCATGCTTCATTACTTGCTTGTTATAATTGTGATGGTGTATTGGATTGGGAAAAAGGGATGGGATGTGTGTGCGTTCTCTGGGCATTCAAAGCTCATGGCGTTTCATGCCAAGTATCGAAGAAACGTACGAAGCCAACGAAGAGTCAAAGACATTTGAAGACTTAAGTTTTTCTTAGAGAAAGTTTGGAACCATTTTGCTCATTAGTCTAATTGTGTTTTTATTTATTCTTTTTAGATTGTAATAGTAATAGAACTAGTTTTGTAAATTTAAAATTTAAGATGCTGTAATTATTATTTACTTTGTAATCCTATGCCTATCTCTGCGTTACTTATGAGACCTTACGTCAATGTCTTTTAAGATCTGTCAAAAGGGTGGTAAGCTACCTAAGAAAGCTGGACTTAGAAGGGAGGCTAACTTGACTCCTCCGGCGATCTGGGATCTTACTTGGTTTTTGGCCATAGGACTCATTAGTGCCGTTTCCTAGACTCCTAATCTTGGATAAACCTTGTATTTAATTGATAATATATTCCCTGAAGTTCGCGATTTTTGGGGCATCACAAAGTCTCCAAGGATGCTGCAAAAAGAAATTCAGACTTTATCTCTTTCCGGCCGACCAGCCAGTTGTCCCTCCAGATGTCTAGTGTTTTGATGAAAGCTATAGTATTCTACCGTTGGAGTAGCTGATATCAGATTAAAGAATTCGTCTTTTTTTTACTCAGATTTGATGAAATTTTTGATAAGCCGTTGAAGATGCTCTTAGGAAATTTAACTTTTTTTTAATAATATAATTATTATATTTTAAAAATATTAATTTTTTAAAATTAAATTTTAATAGTATTTTTTTTAAGAATATCAATTGTTATAATTGTACTTTTTGTGTTATTAATGAATTTTTTTTAAAAAAAGATAAAATAGTAAATTCATATTACTTTATTCCTTAATTTTTTTTAAAAAACTAATATTTTAAAATAATAAATAATAAAATAAATGATTAATATTTTGAGACGAAAAAAGCAATAACTTAACGCTTGAATCTGTGGGTAAAAAAAATGTAAAATTGGACTTTTTGTACAAGTACCCTTAAAATTAAGGTCTTGTTTAGGAATTAAACTATTTAAATAATTTTTTTAACTTTTTATGAATAGATGTACAAAAAAAGAGAGAGAGAGAGAGAGTGATATAATAATTTATAATAACATTTTGACTTTTTAACTAACATATGTAATCTACGGGAAAGAAATAAACCTTCTCGTATAATCCTGTTGATCAAGTCTGCGCTCATTTGTACGTCGTCGCTTTATCACCTGAAAACACAAACGTGAGCTAGCCGGCGGGTGTGTGCCGAAAACCTCTCCGATGCCTAAGTCAGTAAGCTTGACAAATAGACAAAAGCTCTGTATATTCAGAAAGCAAAGTTGTGTGTTACCTCTCCAAAGGTGATGTTTGTGAGTTTTTATAGGTTTCGTGTGGCATAATCCTAGTAGGACTTCTACTTCTTCATGCAGAGTCCTCCTAGGTTTCTTACTCCTGAAAGATAATGCTTATCTTTCAACACCCCCCTCACTGCTTAAATCAAGTGAGATGGTTTTTACCATGGCCGAACTCCAACATGACCGAAGTAATCATGGCTATGCTGAGCCGCAGAGTAGGCCGAACTATCCTTAGTTCGATTCTTCCTTTCGCTATACCTTATCTCGGTTCTCTCATGTACGAATCATGGTGTGTTTAGACCGAGCTACCGAGTAGCAAGGTTCTGACCGTTCTAACCATAATGCGCTATGACCGGACTAACTCCAAGTCGCTTCCGGACCGGAGTAACATTATATTTATCTCAGGCCGGAGTAATTTTGTACCTCTCTTGGGCCGGAGTAACTTTATATTTATCTCGGGCAAGAGTAATTTTACGGCCTTTTTACTCAGCCCTTCGTATTGGGGGCCATAATAACCATCTCCCAGCTTGGCCCAATTTTCACAAAAATTACCCTCTCAATTGCCCCTTAATTCCATCTGCGCAGCATAATAGGGATTACTTGTCTATCAACCGAGCTGAAGTTTTTAAGCCTTTCCAGCCGAGCTAAAAAACCCTTTAGCCTTTCTTGCCGAGCTAAAACTCTTAAGCCCTCCAGCCGAGCTAATTTCACACCGGGCTCTGCTTATCCGGTCAAAACGTCTCTTCAATCACAGCAACTGAATCGATTCTTATTCTAATGACACGTGGCCAGCCCTTATTGGCTCTCTGCAACTATCCCGCCGCCCTCGTACTTCGCAAAATTTGAACAGTTCCCGCCCTTCCACTTTCGTCCTTTTCACAAAACAATCTCCACATCTTTGGACTCACTATCTGCATTTCTCATTTCCCTTATTCTCTCTTTCAAGCTCCATTGCTCTCCAATTGTTGCAACTGTGAAGCTTGCTTCGTGTTCCCCTTTTACCGCCGTTGCTTCCATCTCCAGGTCTTCTACTTCAATCTGGTAAGCAAATCTATTTTTCTTGCTCTGTTTGTTTTCGTATTTTGCTTTCTGCGTTTTGTTTTCTGTGTTTTTGCGAAACATATTTTTCCATTTTGCTTTGCTTCTGTACTTTTATGGAAAAAACTTAACCATAGAACACATGAGTATATGAAATATCCTGTAGAAAACTGGTTTTTGATCCAAAATCATGATGCAACCGAACTAGGATACTGTTTAAGCCAGGTAAAAGTCTAATCAGCTTACAACCGGACTAACACTTCATGTTTACACCAGTAGCTTTGAATAAGTCAAACCACTTCTTGACAGACCTTAGCCAAGGTAACCAACCGAACTAGGTTTGCACTTAGCATACTGAGATACCTGAACTCCAACCGATCTAGGCCTTTGGGGCTAAACCAGTTTTCTTAGTTTTTTAGATGGAACTCAGAAAGCTGCCCCTAGACGATCAACCGGTCAAACAGAACCGTTTCCACAACCGAGATATCTAGACGCTTGCCAAGCCCGAACTAACAAAGCCCTCCTCAAACCGAGCTACCAATCACCTTGCAGAAACCGAGATAAGACCTGTAGCATCTACATAGCCGAAGTAGGGCTCCTATTTTTTACTTTTATTTTGTAGCACGGTCCAATGATCTGTGCTTAACCCCTTTGTTTTCTACTTTGCAGACTTAAGTTGCCCAGGCACTCCTCTGCGCGCTCAACCGTGCTACTGAGCACAATTTTTGGACCGAACTAATTTTATTCATAAATTATACAATAAATGGGGAAGTATAGGTTTCTAGTTGAGACGCCAGGTGGTCTAGCCGAATTCCGAAGGGATTATGGCATACCTAACGATGTACACCTTATCTTGGCAGAAAAAGATGTCATACCCTGGGAGAATGAAGGCTTTGTCCCCTTCACCCTCTTGTCCATAATTGAAACCGGACTACGATTTTCAGTCCAACCCTTGATTTGTGAGTTTCTTAGGCAAACCAGACTATGCCCAACCCAACTATCCACCAATTCATACCGTATAATAATGGGAATAGTCGAACTAAATCGCCAAGCTGGTCTCAACCTCGGTCTGGCCGAAATCTTTCACCAATACTCCATTGGTTCGAAGGAAGACGGCTGGCTGTACTACCTTAGAATACGTCGTCGTCATGAGAAAATAATAAAAAACATACTGGATAAAGACTTGAATGACGACGATTTTTTCTGGGTGTCTGGGAACTTTGAGGATCATCAAGCCCAGATTCCTGGCCGACGTATAAACTGGAAAAAAGGAGAACCCGGTATATTTACTTCGGTTTTCTTGCGTGCTTTACTATATTTCGGTTTTTCAATCTTTCAGCCGAACTAACAGTTGTCTTCTTTTGCAGATTCTGCCCACCTCCATTCTCTATACAGCTACCCAAATCTAGCGACCTTGCGCGCCGCACTACGGTATACAGAACGTAGTTGGGCCAAGCTGCTAAAGTTCGAGCCGACCTATAGATATAGCAGCCGCCGAAAAGCGAGGGTGACCGACTTTCTGCTAGAGGAGGCCCCAGAACCGGACCCAACCTTGCCAGAAATCAGACTAATCCCACTAACCGCTGAAGAAGAAATGGCCAAAAGAAACAGAGTAAGGGCCCTCTTGACCGAGACCAACAGGCCCGAAGTACCGCCACCAAGCCAAACGCAACCTGCCATTGTTGCCCTTCCTTCTTAATAGCCTTCTTCATCACGCCCATCCAAGCGCGCCCGGTCTACCCAGACCGAACAGCGTCTTGTGGATGAGGACGAATCCATCCCTCCACCAATTCCACAGCTGGAGCCTTCTGACTGGGCTGACTCTTCCAGATGGGCACCGAAGCTGAAATTTCAGAACCGCTTTATTCAAGATACTGATTCGGTGGTTGCTGAGAAGAATCACTTGATGGCCTTCAATCTTGCCAAAAGTGTGTGCCTTCCAGTAGACATGGAACACCACCAGAATTTGACCGAGCTGAAGGCCATTCGATCGGCCACTAAGTCCATGATCCTGGTATGATGCCTCTTGTCTCTAACTTTAAAAAAATTTTCTCAACTTTCAGTTTGGTTTCCTCATTGATTTCTTTCCATTCATTTTAGTCTCTTCAGAAGAGCCAAATTGCCCACCAAAAGGTATTGGAGCTCAGGAAGACTACTACACAAGCCTTGGCGGAGGTTAAAGAGAAAACAACCGAGTTGAAGAAGTTCCAACAACAATCGGTCGAGCTAGAGGCTGAGGTAGCTCGTCTAACCGGACTAGTTACCTCGGCTGAAGCTGACAAACAGAAGGTGTTAGTCGTAATGAAAGACAAGTACCTTCGTGAGCTGGTCAAGCTTGAAGGGAAAAAGGACGCCGAAATAGCCAATCTGAAGAAGAAGGTCGGTGATGCCAACGCCGAAGGTTTCAAAGAGGCGAAGGGCCTCTACATTCCACAGTGTGAGGGGGCAAAAGACTTATTCTTCAAGTGCGGTTGGAGAAGTGCTGTGGAGCAGCTCGGCTGTGGGCCTGAAACCGAGGTCTACAACGCTCCTCAGTATTTCATTCCGGCCTCACTAGCAGAGTATGCTGCTTCCGTCCAACAACAATTTTTGCAAGGTTCAGATGATGAAGATGAAGAAAATGAGCCAACTGTTACTTCGGTAGTCAACGAGCAAGGCAACGATCCATCAGCTCGGTTGGAGGCAACGGTTGAAGACCTGCCTATTGAGCCGTCGACTGACATCGTTCTGCTAGTTGCTACTGAGACTGATCTTCCATCTGCAACCGGTGTTCAAGTTGATATTGACGCCGACCTCGAAGACCTTTTTACTTGATTCTGCACTTTCTTTTTGTTTGTTACTCTTTGCTCTTGTAACCGGGCTAAGGCCCCCCCTTTGTAATTGCTCTTTTGATGAATGAAAAATTCCTTTTTCTTATCTCGGTCGATTTGTATGTTTGTACTTGCAATGACTTTTCCATGATCTTTTTATTTCCAACTGTTATCTCGGTTTAAATTCCTGTTTGAGCTTGCTTTCTAATAGTAGTGTGGCCTAGATATTTTATCCCGGTCTCAGCTGAGCAATCTGACTGAGCTTACGAGCCAACCACTCTTTTGGTCGATGTCCTTACTTCGGCTAAAGAGTACTAAGAGTTGGTTTAATCCAGCCAACCACTCTTTTAGCCGATGTCTTTACTTCGGCTAAAGAGTACTTACTTCGGCTAAAGAGTACTAAGAGTTGGTTTAATCCAGCCAACCACTCTTTTAGCCGATGTCCTTACTTCGGCTAAAGAGTACTAAGAGTTTAGTCCGGCCAACCACTCTTTTAGCCGATGTCCTTACTTTGGCTAAAGGAGTTCTAAGAGTTGGTTTTTTTCAGCCAACTTAAAAAAGAATGTTTGGTTATTTCGACCAAATGTCCTGCAGCCTGGATCCTTATCCTAGGCTTAGGAAGGGTGTTGGTTTAATCCAGCCAGCCTCCAAGTTAGTTTTTTCAGCCAACTTAGAATAATGTTTGGTTATTTCGACCAGATGTCCTGCAGCCTGGATCCTTATCCTGGGCTTAGGAAGGGTGTTGGTTTAATCCGGCCAACCTCTAAGTTAGTTTTTTCAGCCAACTTAGAATAATGTTTGGTTATTCCGACCAAACGTCCTGCAGCCTGGATCCTTATCCTAGGCTTAGGAAGGGTGTTGGTTTAATCCAGCCAACCTCTAAGTTAGTTTTTTCAGCCAACTTAGAATAATGTTTGGTTATTCCGACCAAACGTCCTGCAGCCTGGATCCTTATCCTGGGCTTAGGAAGGGTGTTGGTTTAATCCAGCCAACCTCTAAGTTAGTTTTTTCAGCCAACTTAGAATAATGTTTGCAATATACCTAACTTCACTTTTACAGAGAACAACTTATGCTGAAAAGAATCGATTTGTTTTATTGAGGAAAGAAAAAATTACATATGTTTGAAAAAGCTAAAAATAAAATAACTTGAGATTGGCTGTGTTCCATGGCCTAGGGATTGCTTTGCCATCTTTGTCTTCTAGGTGGTATGCCCCTTTGCCTGCTAACCTAACCACTTTGTAAGGTCCTTCCCAATTAGGCCCTAGCTTGCCATCTCCTAGCACCAGGGTGTTTCTCATTACTTTGCGCAGCACCCAATCTCCGATCTTGAATTGCCTTGGATGTACTGTTTTGTTGTATTTCTTGGATAACTCCTGTTGATACGAGGCAATGTGGACTAGTGCTCTTTCTCTTCTTTCTTCGGCGAGGTCGAGCTCCAATGTTATAGCTTCTCCATTCAAGTCGGGATCAAAATTTTCACTTCGAATTGTGGGGAGGCCAACTTCCAGTGGGATTACTGCTTCCATTCCGTAGGCTAAGGAGAATGGTGTTTCTCCTGTTGATCGTCGAGGTGTGGTGCGGTAAGCCCATAAAACATGAGGAAGTTCTTCCGCCCACTTGCCTTTTGCCTTCTCTAACCTTTTATTCAGTCCATCCAAGACAATCTTGTTTGAAGCTTCTGCCTGTCCATTTGCTTGGGGATATGCCGGTGTAGAGTCATAGAACTCTATCTTATACTCTTCACAAAAGCCTCTGAAGATTCTGCCGTCGAACTGAGTGCCATTGTCTGAGATTAGGGCTTTTGGTATGCCAAACCGAGTGATGATATTTTGCCAGACAAACTTCTTCACATCTCTTTCCTTGATTGATGTCAATGCTTCTGCTTCCACCCACTTTGTGAAGTAGTCTGTTGCTGCGAGAAAGAACTTCCTGTTGCCGGGTGTTGTTGGAAATGGTCCTACTATGTCCAAGCCCCACATTGCAAAAGGCCATGGGCTAGTCAATGGTAGGAGTTCCTGGTTGATGTATTTGGTGTGCGAATTTTTGGCATTTCTCACACTTCTTCACATATTTCTCTGAGTCTGCCTGCATGTATGGCCACCAGTATCCTTGTGAAATGGCCCTGTAAGCTAGCGATCTTCCTCCTTGATGGCTTCCGCACACCCTTCGTGTATCTCGTACAAGAATGCTTCTACTTTGCTGGGGTGGACACACTTTAGATAGGGTCCTGAGAACGACTTTTTGTATAATGCCAAAGATGGGGAGAGCCAAAATCGCTGTGACTTTGCTCTAATTTTGTTGGCTTCTTTCTATTCTTTTGGTAGGACGCCATCTTTCAAGAATAGTATGATGGGATCCATCCAAGAGGGGCCTAGATCGGCGCAGCATACTTCTTCTGCTTCGGGGTCTTCGATGTTTGGTCTTGGCAAGTAGTCGATGAGTAATAGATGAGGGATGGATGTATCTGCCATTGAAGCAAAGCCTGCTAGTTCATCTGCTCTGCTGTTTTCCTCTCTGCCAATCTGTTCTATCCTCATTACTTCAAATTTCTTGATCTCTGTTCTGACCAATTCTTGGTACTTGGTCATCCTATCATCCTTTGCTTCATAGTCGCCAGAAATTTGGTTTACCACTAACTGTGAGTCGCTGTAGACCATTAATTCGGTGGCCTTCATGTGGTATGCTGATTTGAGTCCTGCTAGAAGTGCTTCATATTCCGCTTCGTTGTTTGATGCTGGGAAGCCAAGGTTGATTGCTTGCTCCACAACCAGGCCGTCTGGTGAGATGAGGACTATGCCAAGTCCTGCAACATGCCGGTTGGATGCTCCATCCACAAAGAGCTTCCACATCTCACCAATCTGATGTCGTGGGGTCAAGAATGTTGCTAGTGTTTTCTTCAAGGTCCATGCTTGCTGTCTGCCCCTTGCTATCTGATTGAACCAAGTCTTTATTTGTTGGTGAGTCTTGGTTTGTTGTAGCTTGGTTTACTTCTTCCTTGTTGTCTATAGTCTGGTCTGCCTTGGAGTCTGACTGAGTACCTTCTGCTAGGGGTTGCGCTATTCCGACGTCAACTTCCATCCCTAGTTCGGTTGTGTCAGTTAGGTCGACTGGGCAGATATGATGACTTCCAGAAGTAAACTCTACGACGAAGTCTGCCAAAGATTGGGCCTTTACTGCGGTCCTGGGTTGGAACTTGATGTCGAATTGTCCCAATTCTACTGCCCACTTCAAGATTCGCCCAGAAAAGTTCGCCCTCTCAAACAAAGCTTTTAGTGGAAAAGCTGTGAGGACAACTATGGTGTGGGCGTGAAAGTAGTGTGCCAATTTCCTGGAGGCCATCATTAAGGCCAATGCAAGTTTTTCCAGTGGCAAGTACCTTGTTTCGGCTTCCAGGAATGTCTTGCTGACATAAAAGATGGGCAAATGTTGGATTCCTTCTACACGAACCAACACTGCGCTAATTGCGTGCTGAGGGACTGCCAGGTACAAGAAAAGTTCTTCACCAGGTACTGGGATAACCAGCAGTGGTGGGGAAGACATATATTTCTTCAAGCTTTCCAGAGCTCGGTCGCATTCTTCATCCCACTCGAACTTGACTTTTAATGCTTAAAAAAATGGTCGTAGTCTGTCTGACGATCGGCTGATGAATCGGTTGAGTGCAGCCGCCATGCTGGTGAGTTACTGCACTTCTTTTACTGAGTTTGGTCTCTCCAAATCCTGGATTGCTTTGATCTGGGAGGGGTCTGCTTCTATACCCCGGTTGGTCACTAGGAAGCCCAGGAATTTGCCAGATCCTACTCCGAATGCACACTTAGATGCATTGAGGCACAACTTGTGTTTCTTCAGGATTTCAAACATCTCTCCTAGGTCCTTGAGATGGTCATTCTCATTTTTGCTTTTGACCACCATATCGTCGATGTAAGCCTCCATCGTTCTTCCTAACAATGGTTCAAACATCTTGGTGACCATTCGTTGGAATGTTGCCCCTGCGTTCTTCAGGCCAAAGGGCATGACCTTGTAACAGTATAGTCCTCTTGGAGTTGTAAAGGATGTGACCTCCTGGTCTGGTTCATGCATGGCGATTTGGTGATAGCCTCTATATGCATCTAGAAAGCTAAGTCGGTTGTGCCCCGCTGTTAGGTCTACCAGTTGATCTATTCGTGGAAGAGGAAAGCTGTCTTTTGGGCACGCCTTGTTGACTGTTTTGTAGTCGACGCAGACACGCCATTTGTCATTCTTCTTTGGCACTACGACCGTGTTGGAGATCCATTTTGGGTAGTGCACCTCTCTAATTGCTCCTGCCTCCAGCAGGTTACCTACTTCTTCCGCCACTATTTCGGCATGGTGAAGTGCCGATCTGCGAGTGCGCTGAGATGACTGGTCTGGCGGATGGGTGGACATTGAGTTGGTGATAGATGAAGTTTGGATCAATGCCTGGCATGTCGTAGGGTGTCCAGGCGAACACTTCGATGTTAGAGATTAAGAATTCCAAGACCTCTAATCTCTCAGTGCTGGACAGCGACGAACCGAGTAAAAAGAACTTATCCGGGTTCTTTTCATCTATTTTTACCTCTACCAAGTCCTCCACTGGTTTTTGATCCGCTGTTTTGCCGACATCTGCAAATAGCTCATTACTCTCAAGTTCTTCCACCGAATGAACATATCCTTTGGCAGCGCGGCTGCCATTTACCATGACGAAGCATTGCTTCGACATGATCTGATCTCCATAGACTTCTTCAATTACACTGGTGTCATTGGGGAACCGCATTACTTGGTGGTAGGATAACGCCACCGATCGCATGGCATGCAGCCATGTTCTGCCCAGGATGATGTTGTAAGTGGAGGGGACCTTCAATACCCAGAACTCCACTTGTTTCGTCACTCTTCCTGCTCTAACTGGAAGAATTATTTTGCCGACGGGCCATTCTGGCATGGAGTTGAATCCAATTAGAGGAGATACAGCAGGCACCAAGTCTTTGTCTTGTAGCTTCAGTTGTTTAAATGTTTCATAGTACATGATTTCACATGAACTACCTTGGTCAATCAGAATCCGCTTGACGTCCAAATCCTTGACTCGGAGAGTGACGACCAGGGCGTCATTGTGAGGGCAATATATCTGTTCTAAGTCTTTATCTGAAAAAGGACATGACGTTTGTGGCTTCTGTCTTCCCCTTCTTGATGGCAGGTTGAGCACTTAGCACCTCTCTTAAGTGTTCAGCCTTTTTGATTGATCCCCTGAGCTCGCATACACGCTCAAGTTCGAAAACTCCATGAATCACATTGATAATGCCTTGAGGCGGGGCATCGATTGGTATCTCATTGGGGTTATTATGGTTTTGGGGGGCTGGTTGCGTCCCTCCTTCAATGTATTTATGCAAGTGACCTGCCGCCACCAATTCCTCCAGGTGCTGTCTCAATGGTGTGCAATTCTCAGTGCGGTGCCCCTTTTCTTTATGAAAGGTGCACCGCGATCTTTCGTCGTAGTCTTTCTGTGCTTCTCCCAGCTTAGCTGGCCACTTGACGAAAGGCTCATCTCTTATTTCGCTCAGAATTCGATATATCGGTTTCTTGAACACCGTGGTTATGGCAATACGAATTCTCAACCATCTTTTATCCGGGTCTTCTCCGTTTATCTCGTTTGCCATACTCCTTGCATTGTGCTTTTTCTTCAAGCACGGTTCGTAAGTCGGATGATTTGGGTAACTCCGTCTGTCTAGATCTGGTTTGGTGCGTATGTGAGGGCCAATACGTGCTTCCTTCAGTGTATGATCTTTCAGATCTCGTCCTCTCAGACCTGGAGTGACGAGTTCTGGAAGACCTGGATTGAGTATCGCCTGTCCTGAGGCTTCTACTCTCTCCTTGCGAGGGTGTGGTATTCCTACTATGATTTTCTGAGTGGGGAGGGGGCGTCTTATTTTTGCGCCCATCTCCTGTCGTCACTTCTTTGTTCTTTATCTGGCGCTTCAAGGCCTCCATGTCCGCCGCCATCTTCCTTATCAATTCGTCTTGCCCCTTCACGCGATCCTCCAGAACTTGAGGATCAATCCTCCGCCTTTGCCTGTCAGGACTTTGTGAACGAGAGTGACGGGGGCTGTGAGTCCGTCTCCCCCTAGTATCCCTCCTGGTGTTATGTCGCTGGGACTCCAAGTCCGCCATAGGATGGATAGAAGGTAATCCCTCACGCCTTGCACCCCCATCTGGAGTTTGCCTGTCGATGGCGGACTGTGGCAATTCTTCAATGTGTGCCATTGTTTCTAAAGAGGTAAAGCTTGATCAAGAGGTTTTGTCCTGTCTGTTACTTCCCACAGACGGCGCCAATTGTACGGGAAAGAAATAAACCTTCTCGTATAATCCTGTTGATCAAGTCTGCGTTCCTCTGTACGTCGTCGCTTTATCACCTGAAAACACAAACGTGAGTTAGCCGGCGGGTGTGTGCCGGAAACCTCTCCGATGCCTAAGTCAGTAAGCTTGACAAATAGGCAAAAGCTCTGTATATTCAGAAAGCAAAGTTGTGTGTTACCTCTCCAAAGGTGATGTTTGTGAGCTTTTATAGGTTTCGTGTGGCATAATCCTAGTAGGACTTCTACTCCTCCATGCAGAGTCCTCCTAGGATTCTTATTCCTGAAAGATAATGCTTATCTTTCAACACCCCCCTCACTGCTTAAACCAAGTGAGATGGTTTTTACCATGGCCGAACTCCAACATGACCGAAGTAATCATGGCTATGTTGAGCCGCAGAGTAGGCCGAACTATCCTTAGTTCGGTTCTTCCTTTCGCTATACCTTATCTCGGTTCTCTCATGTACGAATCATGGTGTGTTTAGACCGAGCTACCGAGTAGCAAGGTTCTGACCGTTCTAACCATAATGCGCTATGACCGGACTAACTCCAAGTCGCTTCAGGACCGGAGTAACATTATATTTATCTCGGGCCGGAGTAATTTTGTACCTCTCTTGGGCCGGGGTAACTTTATATTTATCTCGGGCAAGAGTAATTTTACGGCCTTTTTACTCAGCCCTTCGTATTGGGGGCTATAATGACCATCTCCCAGCTCGGCCCAATTTTTACAAAAATTACCCTCTCATGTAATTACCAAACGAGACTTAAGTGAAACTAATTTTTTTTTAAAAAAAAATGATTAAGATAGCCCCGTAGTGTTTCGTTGGGTTAACGAGTTAAGAGTATCCACACCAACCTCTTCAAATTTTTAGTCAAATTATAGCTAAAAAAGTTATTTTGCTATTTTAGTTAGTCACCTGTTTAGTACCTACTGTATCAAAAATATTATTTTCTTATTATGTTTGTTATTCTTTTTTTTTATTATTAAATTAATGAGTTACCAACCAAACAATTCTTAAAAAATGTAAAAAAAAACTTTAAAAAAATGGTCGTTGACCGGTTGATCGGCCAGACTTCCGGGCGGACATCCGGTAATATTAATCTCTGTGTTGTAGCGATGAATAGTACCTTACTTGTTGTAACAAGATACTGTAGCAATCATAAATTAGCACGATACTGTAGTGAGACTGATGAACGTCCATTTTTTATGAATAGTATCGCTAATTTAGTTAAAAAACGATTTTAACTAGTTTGATACGGATGCTCTAAGGCCCTATCTCTTGTCGAAGAGGCTTCAGGCTAAATTTACCTCCTTCACCTCTAACTATTATCATTTTTTAAAATTTTATTTTTATATTATCAATTTCAATTTCTGATTTATTAAAATGATAGTGAAAATAGAATAAAATGGTCACTCACTTGTAATGATAAATAATAATTTTATTTATAATATTTTTTCTAATAAATAAAACGTGAAAACAAGCATTTTAATACAATTCATTTTAACCAAACACAAGTTGTTTAGAGTGTTCCAAATAAGTACACTTTTTGACTTTTTGAATTAAAAAGTTGAGGAAAAAAATATGATTGTTTCAGATAATTTTTTAACTTTTTACGAAAAAATATGTATTAAAAAATTATATAAATTAGTGTATATGAGAAGCTTGCGCAGAGTAGACAGTACGGTGGGCAGAGTAATGTATAGGAAAAGCTTGCCTCCTTTTCGAGTATTGAATTAGACGGTGTTGTTCGGCCCGTGGGGGCCCACCACGGGTCTCATTTTGCTAATCGGAACCGTCAATGTGTAGAACTCGTTGAGTACTATATGATTGTAAAAAATCACGTTATTCGAATATCGATAACCATCTAATCGGATTAGTTTTTTTGCCAACCGTTAACTATAACACCATCTAGTTTTTTATACAAAACTGATTTGATCGTGTAGTTAGTGATATCTGATCAACGTGATTTTTTACAATTACTCGACGAGTTTTACACATTGAACGGTTCAGATTATCAAAATGGGACCCATGATGGCCCCCCAAGAGCCGAACAACATCGTCATGTTTGCTTCTCTTCCTCCCTTTGTACAAACGGTGGACAGTTAAAGTACAACTCACGTGACATGTAAGTTGTACTTTTTTTTGTAAAATTAAATTTTTTTTATATTTTTTTTTTTTTGTGAATAATGATAACTTTTTAACTTTTTAAGTAACCTTTTAGCTTTTTTGAGATATGTCAAACTAGCCCTTAGGTCTTATTTGGAAACGAGAGAAAATAGTCAAAAAAATAAAAATAAAAAATCATTAAAAGTTATCATATCCCTTTATCTATTTTTTTATACTTCTTTTCGGTCAAATAGTAAAAAATAATAATTAATTAATTAAAATAATTAATTCTCAAACTGGCCTTTAATTTATTTATTTTTTATTTTTAATTTCAACTTATTTACTTGTAAGACTATCTCCAACGGTGAACCAAATTCACCATCAGATTTGAATTTGGTGAAAAATTATTACGTTTATGGCTCAAACGGTTTCACCAAATGGATATCAAATTGAGAATTCACCAAAAGTTTCACCAAAATGAGAAGTGGAGCAGATTTCACCAAAACACTATACGTTTACGTTGGAGGTGGATCCCACCGGACAACCGACCGGACGTCCTCCCGGATGACCACCTTATGCAAAAATTTGTAAAAATTTTACACTAGGCGGTCGACCACCTCTTTATTTTTTCAGTTTTTCAAGTTTTTGCATTGGCCAGTTATTCGCCCGGTCAACCGAAAGTTTGATGAAAAATTAAATTTTTCCGTTGAAACATGTGATATCACATAGAGGAAATCATTTCTTTTTTACTCAAATTTGAGAAAAAAATCTAATGAACTATTGAACATGCTCTAAAGATTCAGAAGACTAATTTTAGAAATAAATTTTAAAACCGCTTCTAGAAGGACAAAGCTCTGCCCTCGACCGCAAGTACCTCACCGTTTTAATATTAATTTTTTTTTTAAAAAAATTCAACTCTCTCACTTTTCCTTCCCTTGAATTGAATCCTTCCTGAGCAAGAAAGTGGGAAGCTGCGTTCGCATTCAGCTTTCTCTTAAAAAACGTGTGACAAATTTCTATTCCTCTAAACAATAGTAATAATAAAACAAAGCAAACAATTCCAACTCCGCAACAAACTCCAATTACGTACTTTCCTCAAAATCTCCATTATCACTCCTACCCTCTCAGCTCCGCCATGAGCGACGGCGACGACCACCTGGACATCCCTTCTTTAGAGCTCAGCCGCCTCAAAGCCATTTCCGCCCTCGGCCGCGGAGCCAAAGGCGTCGTGTTCTTGGTCCAAACCCAATCATCATCCAAAAACGAATTCATTGCATTGAAGGCAATCTCTAAAGCTTCCATTGACAAGAAGAACAGAATCAATCACGACAGCGATGGAAGCGAGTACCGACGAATTTGCTTCGAACGAGAGGTCTTGAGGCGCTTTCGTCATCCGCTTTTGCCGAGATTGCGTGGCACTGTCTCCACCGATAAGATTGTTGGCTACGCCATCGATTACTGTCCAGGACGCGATCTTCACTCTCTCAGAAAGCAACAATCGGAGAAAATGTTTTCCGATGATATCATCAGGTAATTCACGTCAATTTCCTGTGATCAATGAAAAAAAGTCCTGATTTCTATGAAGATTTGGTCATATAACCGTTTTATCTCTATCTGTTTAGGTTTTATGCTGCGGAATTAGTACTGGCATTGGAGTACTTGCACGAATTAGGGATAGTATACAGAGATTTAAAGCCTGACAACGTAATGGTGCAACAAGACGGACATTTAATGCTCATCGATTTCGATCTCTCAACAAAACTCTCTCCAAAAAATCCCGAATCTCTTCCTCTTGTGAAATCTGAGCCTTTGAAGACGAAGAAGAAGAGACGATTTTTCTCTTGCTACTCCGGCGTTTCGCCTGAAGACTCGGTTTCTCCGGCCAAACCAGGTTTTAACCAGGCGAGTTCCGAGTCGGATTCGGTTGAGAAGTCGAACTCGTTCGTTGGCACGGAGGAGTACGTGGCGCCCGAGATCATCTCAGGCGACGGCCACGATTTCGCCGTCGACTGGTGGTGCTTAGGTGTCGTTCTCTATGAGATGCTGTACGGAGCGACGCCGTTTCGGGGGTCGAATAGGAAGGAGACGTTTTACCGGATTCTGACCAAGTCGCCGGAGCTCGTCGGAGAGCCAACGCCGTTGAGGGACCTGATTGGTAAATTGCTGGAAAAGGACCCAAAGCAGAGGATATCACTGGAGGGAATCAAGGGCCACGATTTCTTCCAAGGGGTTAGATGGGATCTGATCCTGCAGTTGGCGAGACCACCATACATTCCCGTAGGGCCTGAGGTAGAGGATATGGAGGGACATAAAGGAATTGACGTGGAGTGTTTTGTCCAGGAAGTGTTTGAAATTGGGAGTGAGGACAAAGTGGAAGCGAAGAAAGATTCAGAAAGCAAAACGAATAACGTGAACATAAATAATGGGGTGTGGGTCGAAGGATTGAATCACCCCTCTCAAACTGACAATTTCATTGTCTTTTAACTACTCAATTTTGTTAATAACTAGACTCATCAAAATGATTCTATAACATATTGTTTGATTGGTTGTAATAGTTGTAACAAATTCTATGTTGATTTAAGCTTACTATTTCTAAAATTGCTTTATCTCTTTGATATTTCATAGTCATCTAATGAAACTGGCATTGGTTAATTCTGAGTTGTGAATTTTTTTCTTTTTTTGGTTTGTTTTAAATTAAGAAAATGCTGATGACTTTTAAAATAAAAAAAATGTTTCATCTATACAATTTCATCCTTTATAACCCTCCAAATAATGTGGCACGAAAATAAATAAATTAATGATCCATACTCATACACTTTTCTCTTTCAAAAATTTTCAATCAATTCGGGAGATTGGTAGAGGAGAATTTTGTGTGAATCTAACATTATTAGTTAAAGCCTGTGTTTGGCAAGGGCTTTTTCAGGTTTTTTTGGCTATTTTAGCCACAAAAAACAAAATAGGCTATTTTAGCCATAACAAACAAAACATCACATCCAACCTATAATCATTACATTCTTCTCTCACAAAAAAAGTCAAAAAAGCCAAAAAGCCAAAAAGCCTTTCCCAAACCAAGCTTTTTAGCCCAGGCTAAAATAGCCAAAAAAGCCAAAAATTCAAAAAGCCAACCCACTTTCCAAACGGAGGCAAAATATTATTTTTAAACTTACTTTTAATGACATAAACAATCAAACCCTTGTAAAAGTAAATTTATCAGTGAAATTTCAAAGATACCAAATATTACTTTTAAAAATAAGACAGTATTTAGATAAAATATATATATATATATATATATATAAATTGTATAAGAAGAAGAAAAAAAAAAAAAAGTGAAATTATACATACAAAAAAAATCAGTTTACTTTTTTCTTCTCTTCACAAATTTCTCTCAAATTCTCTATCTAAACAAATCTAAACACAACTTGAATTGCCATCTAAACTATAGTGTAAGTCCTGGAGAATTTAACTTTAGGAATTGACAAAACAGTAATAATACACAAATAAAATATATATGAAATCATTCTTTCATTTTCAATTAAAATACTCACAATTATTCTCATAACTTCACAAATCATTATATTTTATCATTTTGAATGTTTTATTCGTATAAATTCCCGTTTACAAATCACTTTCCTTAAAAGAGAATCAAGAGAAGCGCCTCTTGCTCAAAACCGAAAACGTACGATCACATAAAATTGACCTCTATCCTACCACATAAATTAGACACAACAATAAATTTCAATAATAAAAGCTAGCTAGCGACATACTAGCACGGGACACAGCCATGGCCACACAACTTTGGCTCATTTAAAGGTGAAGTGGTAGTTGTGAAACTATCACTGACTTTTCAAACAATCGACCTCCAATAAGTTGGCCGTCCACAACCAACAATAATTATTTAGTGGGTAAATCACATTGACACTCTCTAATGTTTATATTTATTACAGTTTTCTCTTTCATATTTTAAAAATTATATCTGTCTCTTGAGGTTTAAAGTTTTATTACAAATTCTTTCTTCAGTAATTTAATTTTTTTAAATATTAATTTTGTCCTCACTAGATAAATTACATTGACACCCCTTACATTTTAGAAATTACAATCCTCTCCCTAAGGTTTAAAGTAGCGTTACTAATTGCCCCCTCGGTTAGTATTAGTTAGATAAAAATCATTGAAAAAAATTATTTGAAAAAAAAATAAATTGAAAAAAATATTTGTTAGTAAAATTTTTAAATTTCTGTTTAAAAACCAACATAAACTCATTTTTTGAATTTACGTTTTTTTTTCAAATTTACAAATTGAGACAACCATTTATAAACTAAAAAAATTATCAAACAACTTTTTATGACAGTTTTTAAAATTTTTATAAATATAAATTGAAAGCTGAAAACGAAATGGTTACCAAACAGGTTTCAGATGGTAAAAATATCGTAAAATTAACAAATAATTAAATAAGTTATCAACGAAAGAAATGACTTATCAAAAGACTCTTAGGCTATGTATGGTTTGATTTTTAGAAAAAAAATTAAAAAATTAAAAATTAATCCGGTTAAGAAATAAGAAATAAAAAATAATTATCATTTTTATATAATTTTTATCTTTCGAGTGGTTAGAAATAATTTTTTACAAATTAAATTGAAACAGCCATACGTATGTATATAACCTACCCAAAAGTTAAAATGATAATTATTTTTTACCCTTAAATGATAATTATTTTTTTTTTTTTATTTCTTAACCAAATTAATTTTTAATTTTTAAAAAAAATTCTAAAAATCAAACCATACATAACCTAAGAATCTTTTAATAAGTCATTTCTTACGTTGGTAACTTATTTAATTATTTGTTAATTTTAAGATATTTTTACCATCTGAGGCCTATTTAGTAACCATTTCGTTTTTAATTTTCAATTTATATTTACAAAAATTTAAAAAACTGTCATAAAAACTTATTTGATAATTTTTTTGATTTATAAATGGTTGTCTCAGTTTGTAAATTTGAGGAAAAAACATAAATTCAAAAAATGAGTTTATGTTGGTTTTTAAATAAAAATTTAAAAATTTTACTAACAAAATGTTTTTCAATTAATTTTTTTTCCAATTAATTTTTTTTTCAATGAATTTTTTTTCCAACTAATAGTAACCGATGGGACAATTAATAATGCTACTTTAAACCTTAGAGAGGAGATTATAATTTCTAAAATGTAAGGGGTGTCAATGTAATTTACCCAATGATGGCAAAATTAGTATTTAAAAAAAATTAAATTGCTGAGAGGAGAATTTGTAATGAAACCTTAAATCTCAAGGGGGGAGATGTAATTTTCAAAAGGTGAGGAAAAAATTGTAATAAATATAAATCTCAGAGGGTGTCAGTATAATTTACCCTTATTTAATCATGTAATAGCATTATCATAAAGTATGAAGAGAAATTTACAGATAAGTCTCATATATAAAATTTAAAATTTATTTAATTTTAAAATTAAATGCTTACACTAATTAATTTTATATATTTTTAATTGTTATTAAAAATCTTATTTTAAAAAAAAAAATTTAAACCGTTGTTACATTCCACCACTACCGGACTTCCAGACACTCGTTGGAATGTTTAATATCATCAGGAAGTCTCCTAAATATCACCGAAAATTTGCTAGAGTATCGCCGGAATGCTCTGAATATCACCGAAAGTCGTCGAAATGTCTAGAATATTCGTTGGGCATCAAGAATATTGTCGGAGACTCACCGGAATATCCAGAATATTGCCCAAGAAAAGAAGAACAATAAACTGAGAAATTAAAACAAAAAAACATAACAAAATGTGCTAAATATTGATAAATTGAAAGAAGAAAAAAAATATAAAAACAACAAACCTCCACAATGGAAAAAAAACAAAAAAAAAACATGTCATTTCAATTTTTATAGGGTTTAAGCAAATAATTTTCAATATTGATCAAATTGAAAAACAAGCTTTGAAACAGTAAAATGTTACAGTTTCAAAGTATGATTCTATTAAGTATTTATCCTTATTAATGAAACTGAAAAATATGTTATGAAACTGCAAAATTTTATAGTTCTAAAGAAAGTTATGAAACTGAAAAATTTTACAGTTTTAAAAAATTATTCATTTCAGCACCAAAAAAATTAAACTGTAAAATTTTACAGTTTTCACCTCATGTAATTAAAACTCGAAAACAACTTATTTAGAATTTAAAAATTTTCTCCATTATAATAGAAAAATAAAGTGTGTAGTGCAGAAAAAGTATTAAAACTGAGAAATCGAAAGAACGACACAGATATAGAGAGATACTTGTACTCCGGCAATTATTTTTTGGTTTAGATCTACTAAAATCTTACTACAGATTTGAGTAGATCTGCTCATCTTCTTCGTCAAAAACTCATCTCTTTCATCATCAATGAGTGTGATGCAAGGAATTGGTACTCGGTGGTTATTCGTGAATCGTAATAAATAGTAGTCGTCGGTCGATGACTGTAGATTAGAAAGAGAAAAAAAAAAGAAAAGAGTGGTCGTAATGATGGTCGTCATCGATATCAGAGAAAGAAAGATAAAGAGAAGAAGTAAGATGCAAAGAAATAGAAGAAGATAATGGCATAAGACTTTTAGATCTATTTAAAAGATTTTAAAATTAAATAGAATACATTTTTCAAAAAAGACTTGTGAATAATTTACCATAAGTATTACGTAATGTTCATGGACAAAAAAGAACGGCATAACACATTAAATGAATCTTCCTTTCAGTCTAAACTAACTAAAATGAGTTAATGTTGTCCAAAAATTAAAATTAACAACAACAAAAAAAAAAAAAAAAAGAGAGAAGAAAATTCTACGTCACAAGAAAATGGCATCAACAATGCAACAAAATGTTTTGAAATTACTAAATAATTACTCAGCACGAAACAGCACCGAACTCTATCTTAAGTAAAACAAAACTTACCATAATCAATCTCACTTGGCTTTAGTACTCATTTTCTATTCTCAGCATTTTAAGAATTTCAATACACTGCCTAACCTATTGAACAAGAAAGAAGATTAGCCTGGTATAATAAAATTTCTGAATATACTTTTGAAGTAGAACATCTTAAAGGTACTAACAATTTTCTTGCAGATTTTCTTAGCAAAAATTGTTTTAGAAAATTAAATTGTTAAACAAGTAAATTTAATTTTTGCAGAAGACCTCTAGACCAAGAGGAAACAATGGACAAGGGTAAACAACCCGCTCAAGGAGATTGGGTGAACCAACAAGCGTTTCAAAAAAGAAAACTTGTAAATGTTACATTTGTAACGAAGAAGGTCACTATGCACCCGAATGTCCAAAAAGGGGAAAAAGTGCAAAGAAAATGATCAAAATCCTTGAAGAACAAGATTTTGAAATAATATATGGAGAAGAAATTTCTGATGAAGAAAAAATCTTATATGAAATTTCTAGTGATGAAGAACTAATGTTCATGATGACTAATAATAGTCAAGAAATATCTCAAGAAGTAGATAATATATCTCAAGAAGAATTATAGGCAATTCGACTTGGAGATGTAATCGGAGAAGAAAAAACTTTTACTGACGAAGAATTAGCAAAATTTGAAAAAATGCAAGAAGTTGTTATTCCAGAAATTTACAAACTTTCAAAATTTAATATCTTTTCAGCAAGAGTGTTTGAACAATACAGTGGTAACACTCAAGCAAAATGGTCAGAAGAAGGAAATATTGATATTCCTTTTTTTGATAAGAAAAAGGTTGCAAGATGGAAAAAGAAATATCCTGAAATTCAATATATTCATATTAGATTAATTCAAGTAACCATAACAACCTTATTTCGCCAAGGGATAGATACTCCTATTTTGGCAGTAATTTTTGACAAAAGATTTTCCAACCCAATGAAAGCAATTATTAGAGGAATTCAGTCTAATTTGGCTAATGGAGTAGTTTGGTTTAATGTTAGACCAAATTTCTTTATTTCCATAAATGATCCTAATATTGAAGATACAATCAAAATAAGAATTAAAACATAAGGATTAGGAATGAAATCAAATTCTCATGATTTGGCTATTCGTTGGAAAACAATTCACGAATTAACCAAATTTCCTGAAACAAAAACAAGATCAAACGATAATAAAATCGTTGAGATCTTTAAACCAAGACCATTTGACATGGTAATACAACCTCGTTTAATGAATTGGAGCGATTTAGAAGTCCCTCGACAATGGTTAATCTAAGACCTAGTGAGACAAGGAGAATCTTCTAAAACAAAAAAACCTGCACAATTACAAATGCAGGCATCAGGAAAAAATTTATACATTGAAAATACAGTTTCAAAAATTAAAAGATCAACTTCTGTATTCGAAAAAGATTTTCCTAACAAATCATTTTCAAAGTTAAGCATTGGAGAATCAAGTAATAATTCTAATCAAGAATCTATTACTTCAAACAATGTTCAGATTCCTATTTTTTCAGGAATAAGAAAACTTGAACATATTAAGTCTGCATATATGTATCATTTTCAAACAAAAAATGATGATATTATTTTTTTACCTAGCCAAGGAAAAAGAAGATATACATATGTATTGGGAACATTTAATTTTACAGGTTACAAATTCTATAGCCTCAGTGTTCTCATAGATACAGGAGCTACAGTTAGCTCATGTAAATGGAATGCCATACCAAAGGAAAAATGGACATTAATGAAACATCCAATTTTGGTTACTAGAATAGATGGCAACCCTACTTCCATACAATTCAAGGCTAAAAATATAGCTATTTGGTTAAATGATAACAAGTTCATTATACCAAAAATTTTATGTTTTCCGTATATGCATGGAGATTTCCTTCTTGGCAATAATTTTATATATAAATACCTTCCAATGCAAATACAGAAAAAAACTATTTTATTAAGCATAAATAATGTCTTAATTCATATTCCCTTGTTAGAACAATACAAATACATTTGTGATAAAGAGTTTACGCCCGTGCCGCGTGGTGATTTAACTCCCATCATCAAAACTATTGATGAATCACATTGGATTTATAAAATTTTAGAAGAAAATTTTAGTGAACATCCATTAAAACTATTGCAATGTAGTCCACGTTATTGTAGTTTAAAATTGAAAGACCCTAATGTTATCATTAGAGTAAGACCAATGATCTATACTAGACAAGATATAGATGAATTTGATATTCAACTCCAGGAACTCTTAGACAAAAAGTTAATTGAAGAAACTAAAAGCCCTCACTCTAGCCCAGCTTTTATGGTAAGAAACCATACTGAAATTAAAAAAGGAAAAGCCCGAATGGTAGTCAACTATAAACAGCTAAATGGAAATTTAGAATTTGATGGATATTTTATTCCACGAAAAGATGTTTTGATTAACTTAACCAAAAGATCAAAAATCTTTAGCAATTTTGATAGTAAAAGTAGATTTTGGCAAATTCAATTAACTGAAGAGTCAAAAAATTGACAGCTTTCAGTACACCTAGAGGACATTACCACTGGAATGTTATGCCCTTTGGATTAAATATAGCACCACAAGTATTTCAACGGTGGATGGATACAATTTTTAAGGATCTTAAAGATTGTTGTGTAGTTTATATTGATGATATACTTATCTTCTCTAAAACCAAGGAGGAACATAAGAAACATTTAAAATTACGCTGTGAAAAATTCCAAAACATGGAATTATTTTGTCTCCAAAAAAGATTGAACTAGAAAAAGAATCAATTGAATTTTTGGGAATAATTTTAGACCAGAAAGGTTTAAAATTACAAGAACATATTTTGTCCAAAGTACGAGATTTTCCTGATACTCTTGAAAATCTAACACAATTACAGAGTTTATTAGGCATTTTAAATTATGGACGAAATTTTATCAAAAATCTTTCAAAAATAGAAATTCCTTGGTTAACCAAATTAAGGGAAAATATTATTTTTGAATGGACAGTAGAAGATGTTGCTTTGATTAAACAAATTAAAGAAAATGTTAAAACTTTACCGGATGTTTATCTTCCTAAAACAGGTGATAAATTAATTTTAGAAACAGATGCCTCCGAAGCATGCTGGGGATGTGTCCTTAAAGCAATACCAAGTAATTTATGGTATGATAAAGAGATGCCTTTATCAGAAAATAGGATTAGACCAAGAAAAAATCCAATACCCATAAAATTACAAAAAGAAGAGTTAATTTGAGAATATAATTCTGGAACATTTAAACCAAATGAACAGAAATATATTATTTTCGAAAAAGAATTACTTGCAATAAAATTGGCAATAAAGATCTTTCATATTTATTTAGCCCCCGAAAATTTTATTGTACACACTAATAATAAGGCAGTAAGAGATTTCTTGATCAATAAAAAACCTATTGAACAAGGACGAAGATTAGCCTAGTATAATAAAATTTCTGAATATACTTTTGAAGTAGAACATCTTAAAGGTACTAACAATTTTCTTGCAGATTTTCTTAGCAGAAATTGTTTCAGAAAATTAAATTGCTAAACAAGTAAATTTAATTTTTGCAAAAGACCTCTATGGAAACAATGGACAAGGGTGAATAACCCGCTCAAGGAGATTGGGTGACAATTGCTAAAAAAGCAATCCCCAGAAAAGAAAAAGTTTATGTTGTGTTTGCAGGAAGACAACCTGAAATTTACACAGACTGGAACGAAGCCAATCTACAAGTTTGTGGATATTCAGGAGCGAGCTATAAAGCATATGATAGCATGACTAAAGCTAAAAAGCTTTTTACAGTGCACCAGCTATGCCTGTTTATCAAAAGAATTTTTGTCAAATGAGAACTAACCCAGTTCCAACTAATATTCAGACATCTAGACCAGATGAATCTGAAATAATTTTTTTTTTCAATCCTGGTATATCCAGAGAAATTTATACATAACTCAATGGAGTTTGAAAAACTCACATTGTAGACAACAAAGTGAAATTTCGAAAACACATGGGAGTTCTGGCCAACAAATTAGCTGAGCAAACAACTAAATTAAAAGATTTGAAAAATCTTTGTTTCAATATTCTTAAACAAATGAATTGGAATGAAGATTTTAATTTTGAAAAAATAAACAATTTTCTTCAACTATCAGACCTCATATCAGATGAGTTTTCTGATCCAGTTTTTGAACAAATAAAAAGAATTTGTCCTTTTAAAAAAGCAAGAACTTTGCTTCCAAAAGAAATTTTTATGTTAATCAAAAATCGAGTTGAAGATCATCATGATAAGATTAGACAAATCTTAGAACGATCGTATGATAAATTAAATTTGAAAGACGGAATTCTCAAAATAACCATCATGGCAAACCATGACATGTGGTTTTTTGAGGATATAGATTGGGGAATAACTAATCAATTTATTTTCCAAATTTTAGATCCAATCCAATGGATAGATTATCCAATGATCATCAAAGCAATGCTCTCATGGATAGTAAAAGACTTTCGATAGAGCAAATATTTTACTTTATGGATCTCCAGCACTATTGGTTGGCGAGAACGAGAATATTTTTTCCAACCATACCAGATTTGGTATCTTAAACAAGCTGAAGATTTTGAATTTGGAGATGATTATTTAGATGAAGATCACCGGAGAGAGCGATTGGAAAATATCCAAAAACTTTCTTTGACAGAATATTGGATAGACAGTCTAATATCTGTTTCACAAGCAGCGTCCAACATCCATGGCTCAGAAAAATTGCCATTCATGGTTACAGATGGTAGAATATTATTTGTAACTCATTTTCCCATAACATATCAAAGGTCTCCTACACAAATTAATGAGACTCTTGACATGTTAATAAATCTCAAAAAGAGAAATAATTTGGATCTTTCGTTGAAACTAGCCATGACCGCGGATGATGTAGAACATTTCCGGAATGAGCAATACAACCAAGATCCGGATTCCCCTCCATCAGAGACTGATGAAGAATATCACAATCTCATCAACAGGATGGAAGCATAGTGGACCCCACTATCAAATGCAGCTGTCTCCTGATCGACTCTAACCTTATCCAAGACACGTGGAGTAACCTGCATTATTAGGCAGAAAGTGATCAGCCACATCTTTTCAGCCTACACTACACGACAAATTAGCTCAGCCAAAACTTATCTACAACAGTTTATCTCTTTGAAAATCGGGGAGGGTAGATAATGTGTATCAGTGTATATAATTGTAAAAACTGTAGCAAAGAGCAAATAATTATAGTCCTTCTTTTGTATTTATTTTTGTCTCTTTGTATTTACTTTTAGGTAGACTTTTCAAAAAGCCTATGATTAGGCTTGCCTAAAGAGTTAGAAATTTTGCAACTTTTAGACGAAAAGTCTTGCAAAGTTAGATATGGAGTTGGATAGGCATTAAGTTATATTTTGTTTGTATTCACCCCTTGTAAGTCTATATATTGGCCTTTATGCCAACATAATAATATATGCAAATTCTCTCCATATTCTCTCCATCTTTGAACTTCCTTCTTTGTCTCTAATTTCTCTACCTTAATTCCATAACTCCACCATAATTCCATAATAAAAATAGTAAAAAAGCTCCGTTCCTTTTTAGTTTTGTAATTGGTTGGAACTGGGTTAGTTCTCATTTGACAAAAATTCTTTTGATAAACAGGCATAGCTGGTGCACTGTAAAAAGCTTTTTTAGCTTTGGTCATGCTATCATATGCTTTAAAGCTTGCTCCTGAATATCCACAAACTTGCAGATTGGCTTCGTTCCAGTCTGTGTAAATTCCAGGTTGTCTTCCTACAAACACAACATAAACTTTTTCTTCTCTGGGGATTGCTTTTTTAGCAATTGTCACCCAATCTCCTTGAGCGGGTTGTTTACCCTTATCCATTGTTTCCTCTTGGTCTAGAGGTCTTCTGCAAAAATTAAATTTACTTGTTTAGCAGTTTAATTTTCTGAAACAAGTTCTGCTAAGAAAATCTGTAAGAAAATTGTTAGTACCTTTAAGATGTTCTACTTCAAAAGTATATTCAGAAATTTTATTATACCAGGATAATCTTCTTCCTTGTTCAATAGGTTTTTTATTGATCAAGAAATCTCGTACTGCCTTATTATCAATGCGTACAATAAAATTTTCGGGGGCTAAATAAATATGAAAACTCTTTATTGCCAATTTTATTGCAAGTAATTCTTTTTCGAAAATAATATATTTCTGTTCATTTGGTTTAAATGTTCCAGAATTATATTCTCAAATTAACTCTTCTTTTTGTAATTTTATGGGTATTAGATTTTTTCTTGGTCTAATCCCATTTTCTGATAAAGGTATCTCTTTATCATACCATAAATTACTTGGTATTGCTTTAAGAACACATCCCCAGCATGCTTCTGATGCATCTGTTTCTAAAATTAATTTATCACCTGTTTTAGGAAGATAAACATCCGGTAAAGTTTTAATATTTTCTTTAATTTGTTTAATTAAAGCAACATCTTCTGCTGTCCATTCAAAATAACATTTTTCCTTAATTTGGTTAACCAAGGAATTTCTATTTTTGAAAGATTTTTGATAAAATTTCGTCCATAATTTAAAATGCCTAATAAACTCTGTAATTGTGTTATATTTTCAAGAGTGTCAGGAAAATCTCGTACTTTGGACAAAATATGTTCTTGTAATTTTAAATCTTTCTGGTCTAAAATTATTCCCAAAAATTCAATTGATTCTTTTTCTAGTTCAATCTTTTTTGGGGACAAAATAATTCCATGTTTTTAGAATTTTTCACAAAGCAATTTTAAATGTTTCTTATGTTCCTCCTTGGTTTTAGAGAAGATAAGTATATCATCAATATAAACTACACAACAATCTTTAAGGTCTTTAAAAATTGTATCCATCCACCGTTGAAATACCTGTGGTGCAATATTTAATCCAAAGGGCATAACATTCCAGCGGTAATATCCTCCAGGTGTACTGAAGGCTGTCAATTTTTTGACTCTTCAGTCAATTGAATTTTCCAAAATCCACTTTTACAACCAAATTTGCTAAAGATTTTTGATCATTTGGTTAAGTTAATCAAAATATCTTTTTGTGGAATAAAATATCCATCAAATTCTAAATTTTCATTTAGCCGTTTATAGTTGACCACCATTCGGGCTATTTCTCTTTTAATTTCAGCATGGTTTCTTATCATAAAAACTGGGCTAGAGTGAGGGCTTTTAGTTTCTTCAATTAACATCTTGTCTAAAAGTTCTTGGAGTTGAATATCAAATTTATCTATATCTTGTCTAGTATAGATCATTAGTCTTACTCTAATGATAACATTAGGGTCTTTCAATTTTAAACAACAATGACGTGGACTACGTTGCCATAGTTTTAATGGATGTTCACTAAAATTTTCTTCTAAAATTTTATAAATCCAGTGTGATTCATCAATAGTTTTGATGATGGGAGTTAAATCACCACGTGGCACGGGCGCAAACTCTTTATCACAAATGTATTTATGTTGTTCTAATAAGGGAATATGAATTAAGACATTGTTTATACTTAATGAAATAGCTTTTTCCTGTATTTGCATTGGAAGGTATTTATATATAAAATTATTGCCAAGAAGGAAATCTCCATGCATATACGGAAAACATAAAATTTTTGGTATAATGAACTTGCTATCATTTAACCAAATAGCTATATTTTTAGCCTTGAATTGTATGGAAGTATGGTTGCCATCTATTCCAGTAACCAAAATTAGATGTTTCATTAATGTCCATTTTTCTTTTGGTGTGGCATTCCATTTACATGAGCTAACTGTAGCTCCTGTGTCTATGAGAACACAGAGGCTATAGGGTTTGTAACCTGCAAAATTAAATGTTCCCAATACATATGTATATCTTCTTTTTCCTTGGCTAGGAGAAAAAATAATATCATCATTTTTTGTTTGAAAATGATACATATATGCGGACTTGATATGTTCAAGTTTTCTTGTTCTTGGAAAAATATGAATCTGAACATTGTTTGAAGTAATAGATTCTTGATTAGAATTATTACTTGATTCTCCAATGCTTAACTTTGAAAATGATTTGTTAGGAAAATCTTTTTTATATACAGAAGTTGATCTTTTAATTTTTGGAACTGTATTTTCAATATATAAATTTTTTCCTGATGCCTGCATTTGTAATTGTGCAGGTTTTTTTGTTTTAGAAGATTCTCCTTGTCTCACTAGGTCTTGGATTAACCATTGTCGAGGGACTTCTAAATCGCTCCAATTCATTAGACGAGGTTGTATTACCGTGTCAAATGGTCTTGGTTCAAAGATCTCAACGATTTTATTATCATTTGATCTTGTTTTTGTTTCAGAAAATTTGGTTAATTCGTGAATTGTTTTCCAACGAATAGCCAAATCATGAGAATTTGATTTCATTTCTAATCCTTGTGTTTTAATTCTTATTCTGACTGTGTCTTCAAGATTAGGATCATTTATGAAAATAAAGAAATTTGGTCAAACATTAAACCAAACTATTCTATTAGCCAAATTAGACTGAATTCCTCCAATGATTGCTTTCATTGGGTCGGAAAATCTTTTGTCAAAAATTACTGCCAAAATAGGAGTATCTATCCTTTGGCGAAATAAGGCTATTATGGTTACTTGAATTAATTTAATATGAATATATTGAATTTCAGGATATTTCTTTTTCCATATTGCAACCTTTTTCTTATCAAAAAAAGGAATATCAATATTTCCTTCTTCTGACCATTTTGCTTGAGTGTTACCACTGTGTTGTTCAAATACTCTTGCTGAAAATAAGTTAAATTTTGAAAGTTTGTGGGTATGTTTGGTTTGAGTTTTAGAGATGAGTTTTAGAAAAAAATTTCCAAAAAAATGTTTGGTTTGAGATTTTTCTCAAAAAAAATTCCTAGAAACTAAATCTCATACCCAAGTAGTCACATAAACATGTTGTCAAATAAACACATAATGTCACACATAAGTCTCTAACAAGCGAGACAAATCCATTGTGATACTAATCACTTCCCACGTACCCAAAGTATTCGAACCCGGTACGCTTTGATACCAAGTTGTAACGCCCTCAAAATAATAACATTAAAACTCATCAACTTAGACATGCATTGATACAAAGAAACCAATCATCTTTCCATTAATCTGAGTAGTTCTTACAAAAGTATTACATGTTAACAACAAAAGCAAATGCCCTACGGACTTACAGCTTTCCAAGTTAACACTTGGTTACAAAAAGAAGAGTGCTAACTCAATACATATTAAGCCCGTGGCTTGAATTTACATGTAATACATCAAAAGAAAGCAATTAACAAGCAGTCTGTCTGCCTCTAGCCTCCCTAGCTATGTCCTTGGAGGTGGCATGCTACCTGTACCTGAAAATGATGTCCCATAATGGGTAAGCCACAGCCCAGTAGAAATACACTAAACCAGCCATGAACAATGACTAAAAGATTAGCAATTGATAGATGGTCAACACAGATACATCCACGTATATCACATTTCGATTTCATGACATTAAGTCTATGTTACATTTCATTTCCCATGTCTTTTCCAACTTTGAGTTTGAAAACAAGGCTCAACACCTAGCCAAATAACTTAATGAGATTTAGACTCATCTTTAAAACACTTTCAAAATTTATGAGGGATACACATTTTAATGCTGTATCAATAACACATAAACCATTCCCACACTTTGCGAAAGATACACATTTCGATGCTGTATCAACATAACATAGAATCACTTCTATACTTTACAATTGATAACGATATACATTTTAGTGCTATATAAAATCAATTCAAACACTTCCATAACCAACACTTGATACACATTGTAGTGCTGTATCAATGTCACACAAAATCCAGTTTAGAGGTCCATCCCCTATCTACCCCTAAACCGTGAAGTACATCCCCCATCTCCTCCCACACAGCACATGTATATAAACATAGATCATATACAATCAATCAATACATAGAATTAATATATTATTCTAGTTGCTATATTCAATAGCATACTCAATCGATAGTTTTAGTTTGCCCAATCATCATGCAGTGTCTACAACAATCAAGACTATCCTCCACCGATAGCCCAAAGCAATTATTTCTATACTGAAAATAAATGCACCAAATGGATATATAATCAACATTTCAACTAGGTGAGCGATGAACGAATCAAACTACACCCTTTAATCCCATACACATCCAATTCCAACATTCTCAATTTAATTCTTCTTTTCTTCAAATTAATTATACCAATTAATTTATCAATGTAATTAGAGCATTTTCCATAATTAACATCACAATCCTAAGGTTTCATTTTCACCAATAATTCAATATTGATCTCATTTCTCTATGCCAAACATGCATACAAGTCTATATAAACAAAACCCCAACTTTTGTAAAATTACACAAAGGCCCAAACTTTCTCAAAATTACCCAACAACCCCCAACTCATCAAAATACTAAAATTCAAAGACAAAACTCATGAGAAGGAGTAGGATATCCCTACCTCGAAGTTAGAGTTCAAACGGGAAAGTTGAAGAAAACCAAAATGCTCCAAACTCAAAGATTCATGGATCAAAATGGAGCCCTCGACGATCCACACACTTTTTATAAAGGCCGGAGGATAGGGAGACACTCTAACTAGATCAAACCCTAGAGAGAAGGGAGTTTCTAGAGAGAGGAGCTCTCAAAATATCTTTTTAGAAAGTAAGAGAGAGAGAGAAAATATAAAAAGTGATTTTAAAATGCCCAACTGCCAACTGATATACGGCGTTCCCGCTCGAGCGGAGAACACAACGCTTGAGCGTCAAGAACAAAAAACTAGGTACGCTCGAGCGCAAGAAGTCCCGCTCGAGCGCCAAGACACAAGAATAAAATACATCCGCTCGAGCGCGAAAACCAGTCCGCTCGAGCGTAGATTTCTCCCTCCAGAACTTACACCAAGAAGTACTACCCGTTCGAGTGCTAGAGTACCCGCTCGAGCATAAAAATCATACCTGCAGAAGGTTTGCAGGGACACGAAATACTGGGAGTGTGCAATCTCCGCTCGAGCGCAACAAGGCCCGCTCGAGCGGAACGACCAAAAACCTGGCAACAAGATTTTTAGACCAAGATTCAACCCACCTGTTCGAAACATGCCCAACATATCATAAAACTCAAACAAATGGAATTAAAGGACGACAACAAGATAGATACAACTACCAACTCCACGGAACCGAGTCCGGAATACAACAGAACAGTAAAGGGACAACCGGGATCGCTATAACCTCCCCCCCTTAAAGAATTTCGTCCCGAAATTAAATACAAGTTTTTCAAAAACAAGATTTTCTCAATTCCCAACATTATCACAATGCGAATTTTAACAACTCGACCCATTACCGGTCATCTCATCTCTTTTCAAGAGGCAGTTTACAACATTTTCCACAACATGCATTATAGTTATGCATTTCCTGAAATTCCACAAATTTCAATACTACATTCAACAATTCTATATCATATTCAGTATTCATGATATATTTCCATTTCTACAATACATCCAAATATGCAATGTTACATTAAACTTCCATTTTGAGGCAAGTTTCAAAATACTTCCATTAAATCAAAACGTAAACCATGTTTTACAACCTAAGATATATTCAATACTCTTAAGGTTCAACAATATTACAAAATTACCAAAGCATGGTTACACATTAACAAACAAGTCCGAATATTTCTCGCGGACTTCTAACTCACGTTCCCAAGTGGCTTCCTCCACTCCATGATGTTTCCACAAGAGTTTTACCAAGGGAATGGTCTTGCCTCGCAAGACTTGATCCCGCCTATCCAAGACCCGAACTGGTCTCTCCTCATACGAGGCATCCTCATCTACCTCCAAGTCGGTCCAATCTAACACATGGGATGGATCCGGCTCATACTTCCGAAGCATACTCACATGAAACGCGTCATGCACTCCGGACAACTGCGGTGGTAAAGCTAAACGATAAGCGACCTCCTCAATCCTCTCAAGGATCTCGAAGGGACCGATAAACCGAGGGGACAACTTCCCACTCTTCCCAAACCTTATCAAACCTCGCCTAGGTGATATTTTCAAGAAGACATGATCACCTAACTCGAACACCAAAGGCCTCCTCCTACGGTCGGCATAACTCTTTTGGCGACTCTAGGCTGTAATAAGCCTCCTACGGATAAGCTCAACTTTCTTCGTCATCTCCTTAACCAACTACGGACCCAACAAAGGTGCATCACCCACCTCGGCCCGACACACTGGAGACCTACACGGTCGGCCATACAAGGCCTCAAACGGTGCCATACCGATGCTAGATTGAAAACTGTTGTTGTAGGCAAACTCTACCAATGGCAAGTGCCTTTCCCACGTCCCACTAAAATCAATGACACAACCTCCAAGCATATCCTCAAGGATCTGAATAGTACGCTCGGACTGCCCGTCAGTCTGAGGATGATAAGCCGTACTAAAGGTCAACTTAGTGCCCAAGGCACTCTGCAAACTCTACCACAACCTAGCAGTAAAATGAGGATCTCTATCTGAGACGATCGTCACTGGGACCCCGTGCAATCTCATTATGTCCCGAATATACAAGTCGGCGAGATGATCTATCGAATCTCTCACACGCATAGGAATGAAGTGCGCCGACTTAGTCAACCGGTCTACAACCACCCAAATGGCATCACTACTCCGCTGAGTCCTCAAAAGACCTACAACGAAGTCCATAGTGACATGCTCCCACTTTCACTCGGCAATAGGCAAGGGTTGTAACAAACCCGCTGGCCTCTGATGCTCGGCCTTCACTTGCTGGCAAGTAAGGCACTTCAATAGGAAAACAGCCATATGTCTCTTCATACCCCGCCACCAAAACTGGCGACCCAAATCGCGATACATCTTAGTGCCTCCCGGATGCACCGCAAGGCGTGAATGATGGAACTCTCGGAGTACTTCCTCTCGGCAAGACTCCGGCACAAACAAACGGTCTCGGTATCTCACACTCTGGTCAGGACACACCGTCAAACCTTTCTCAACTTTTCTACTGGAGATCTTCTCTCGGAAGGACTCTACCTCCAGGTCACCTCTCTGTGACTCTAATACTTGGGTCACAAGTGTAGGCTGCGCAACAACAGAAAACAAGGCCGCAGCCTTAACAGATTCGCCCAGAAGTAAATCAAACTCGCCAAGTGCACCCAACATCTCCCATTCCCAGATGGCTATACAAGCTACATCACTAATGGATTTCCTACTAAGGGCATCGGCCACAACATTGGCCTTTCCCGAGTGATAGTGCAACTCAAAATCATAGTCCTCAATGAACTCCATCCATCTCCTCTGCCTCAAATTCAAGTCCCTCTGTGTAAACAGATACTTCAAACTCTTGTGGTCTGAGAACACCTCGAACCTCTCACCATAAAGGTAGTGCCTCCAAATCTTCAAGGCAAAGATCACTGCTGCTAACTCTAGGTCGTGTGTAGGGTAATTCTTCTCGTGTATTTTCAACTGATGTGAGCCATAAGCTACCACTTTTCCCTCCTGCATCAACACACAGCCCAAACCCTCTCGTGAGGCATCACAATAAACCGCATAACCCAACCCTCTCTCCGAAACAATCAAAACTGGAGCGGTGGTCAATCTAACCTTCAACTCTTGGAACGACTTTTCGCAAGTCTTACTACACACAAACTTGACCCCTTTTCGCGCCAATCTAGTCAACGGCGAAGCTAGCCTGGAGAAGTCCTTCACAAATCGACGGTAATACCCAGCTAATCCCAGAAAACTGCGGATCTCAAACACACTCTTAGGTTGTGCTCAATCTTGCACTGCCTCTACCTTGGATGTATCAACAGACACCCCTTCCTCGAATACCACATGGCCTAAGAATTTGACCTCTCCTAGCCAGAACTCACACTTGCCAAACTTGGCATAAAGCCTATGGGCTCTAAGCAATTCAAGCACCACTCTCAAGTGTTCCTCGTGCTCCTCCTCAGAAGGCGAATAGATAAGGATGTCGTCCACGAAAACGACCACAAATCGATCTAAGAATTCCCAGAAAATTCGGTTCATCAAGTCCATAAAGACTGCCGGTGCATTGATAAGCCCGAATGGTATCACCAGAAACTCATAGTGGCCATACCGCGTACGGAATGCCGTCTTAGGAATATCCTCCTCCCTGACCCTCAACTGGTGGTAACCCGATCTCAAGTCTATCTTAGAGAAACAACGGGAACCTTTCAACTGGTCAAACAGATCATCTATACGGGGCATAGGGTACTTATTCTTGACCGTAGCCCAATTCAACTTCCGGTAGTCTATACACAGTCTCAAGGCACCATCTTTCTTTTTAGCAAAGAGGGCCGGTGCTCCCCACGGCGAAACACTAGGGCGAACAAAACCCTTATCTAGCAATTTTTAGAGCTGAATCTTCAACTCACTTAACTCGGCTAGGGCAAAACGATAAGGTGCCATAGAAATCGGAGCTGTGCCGGGCACTAAATCAACAGAGAACTCTATCTCTCGGTGAGGTGGCAAACTAACGAGATCCCCGGAAAAAATATCCGAATACTCACAAACCACCCTCGGCAATACAATCTGGGTCTCATCACACTCACCTCTCATAAAGCTAGCAAGTAGACCACTAAGCTTATTCTGTCCTCGCGGATCATACATCGGTGGCAACACACTACCAACCCGATCCCCCAAGAAATGGAAACACTCCCCGCTCAAGGTACAAACTGTGACCCTCTGGCGGTAGCAATCAATAACAGCCCGGTATGACGATAGCCAGTCCATACCCAAAATAACATCAAAACCCTTCATGGGCATGACAACAAAAGGAAAAGGAAGCCTATGGTCGGCGACCTCTATATCACAACCTCTAACACCTTGTTTCAAGATCAACTTACCACCAACAGGCGATACTACACATATAGGAGATGCTAACTGTGCCAACTCCAATTTCAAAACAGATGCAAATGCAGCAAATACAAAAAAATGAGATGCACCCGTATTAATCAATACACTAGCAACTGAGTTGCAAAACAGAAAGGTACCTCTCACTACTGATGGAGCCGGTACTAGGTCCTGCGCGGTAACAGCATACATGTGCCCTGTAGGCCCCTGATCCAACTGCTCACCCCTCGGAGCAAACGACTGCTGCACTGACTGGGACGACGAAGCTCCCGGATTAGCCCTCGAGGCCTGCACAGACTGAGCTGGCTGAAAACCCTCCGTCTGCCTAGAACCAGACGCGCCCGAAGTGGCACTCAATTGTGGGCAAAACCTCTTCAGGTGCCCAGGCTGACCACACTGATAACAAGACAAGGGCTGACCCCTGCCCTGACTCTGGCTCTGCGGTCTAGCTGAAGATGAAGCAGCTCTCTGACCTCCTCCCCTCTGTGGGCAAACTGAAGCCTTGTGGCCCAACTGACCACACTTGTAACAGGTGAACTCCCCCTGCTTACCTCTCCCCGAGCCTGCACTCGGCACTGGAAAGGTCGACCTAGCAACACCACCCTAAGACTGTTGCGGGTTAGCACCCCTCTGTCTCCTGCCATCACCCTGACCATCTTGGCTCCTCTTGGAGCCTCTCTGTCCCTTTTCTTCCTGCATCATGATCTCCATATGGGCTGCAGCATCAACCAAGCGCTCATAGCCTCGGATCATTGAACCTCCAACTCTCATCTTGAGGCCGCGCCTCAACCTCTTTTCGAACTCAATACAACGGCGTTCCTCGGACGCCACAAGTTCAGGTGCGAACTTGGACAAGCTAGTGAAAGCAGCCTCATACTCAGCTACTGAAGAACTCAACTGCAAAAGCTGACAGAACTGGTCTATCAGCTTCTCCCTGATTGCCGAAGATAAATACTTCTCCTGAAAAGCCTCCACAAAAGCCTCTCACGTGCCAGCAATACGGCCCCTCATGTATTTCCACCACTGACCCGCACCACTTTTAAGCTGGAAGGATGCCAAGGTCACTTTCAACGCTCCGTCCTCGATGCCAAGCATCTCGAATGTCTTACTCATTTGCTCTAACCACTCGTCAGCCTTCAACGGCTTCTTCAGATCTCCAATAAACTCGTCCGGGTTAGACGGGAAGAACTCCCTTTTTAAGAAGGAAGGCCCTGCCTCAACAACCTGGGCCTGAACTGGAGTCTGAACCGGATTCTCAGCTCGGAAAATACCCACAGACTCCCTCAGAGCATCGGCTATCCCTCGGGCAAAAGCGTCCATAGCCTCCTGACCTGCTGGCTCGGCCACATTGGCCTGGCCAACCCCCTCCTACTGTGCCGGAATATCATCCGATAAAGGCATCTCCTGCCTACCACGTCTGCCACGTCTACCACGTCCTCGTCCTGACATCTTAATAAAGGTAACGAAGAATATTAGCACATTCATAAATGTGCCAAAACTAAACACTCGCGTCCTAATACATGGACAACTGTAATTCACTCCACGTAAGCACATAAACACATAAGCACTTACGAATTTCATTTCCAGATAATGATAGTCCCGAGGCGTTACTAAAGTTCCGGTTAGAAACAACATTGATCAAGTGCTTTTCCAACAAGACTCACAGAAACTCAAGGATCCAATCAATATCCTATAAACTAAATCTCATACCCAAGTAGTCACATAAACATGTTATCAAATAAACACATAATGTCACACATAAGTCTCTAACAAGCGAGACAAACCCATTGTGATACTAATCACTTCCCACGTACCCAAAGTAGTCGAACCCAGTACGCTCTGATACCAAGTTGTAACGCCCTCAAAATAATAACATTAAAACCCATCAACTTAGACATGCATTGATACAAAGAAACCAATCATCTTTCCATTAATCTGAGTAGTTCTTACAAAAGTATTACATGTTAACAACAAAAGCAAATGCCTTACGGACTTACAGCTTTCCAAGTTAACACTTGGTTACAAAAAGAAGAGTGCTAACTCAATACATATTAAGCCTGTGGCTTGAATTTACATGTAATACATCAAAAGAAAGCAATTAACAAGCAGTCTGTCTGCCTCTAGCCTCCCTAGCTATGTCCTTGGAGGTGGCATGCTACTTGTACCTGAAAATGATGTCCCATAGAGGGTGAGCCACAGCCTAGTAGAAATACACTAAACCAGCCATGAACAATGACTAAAAGATTAGCAATTGATAGATGGTCAACACAGATACATCCACGTATATCACATTTCGATTTCATGACATTAAGTCTATATTACATTTCATTTCCCATGTCTTTTCCAACTTTGAGTTTGAAAACAAGGCTCAACACCTAGCCAAATAACTTAATGAGATTTAGACTCATCTTTAAAACACTTTCAAAATTTATGAGGGATACACATTTTAATGCTGTATCAATAACACATAAACCATTCCCATACTTTGCGAAAGATACACATTTCGATGCTGTATCAACATAACATAAAATCACTTCTATACTTTACAATTGATAACGATATACATTTTAGTGCTATATAAAATCAATTCAAACACTTCCATAACCAACACTTGATACACATTGTAGTGCTGTATCAATGTCACACAAAATCCGGTTTAGAGGTCCATCCCCTATCTTCCCCTAAACCGTGGAGTACATCCCCCATCTCCTCCCACACAGCACATGTATATAAACATAGATCATATACAATCAATTAATACATAGAATTAATGTATTATTCCAGTTGCTATATTCAATAGCATACTCAATCGATTAGTTTTAGTTTGCCCAATCATCATGCAGTGTCTACAACAATCAAGACTATCCTCCACCTATAGCCCAAAGCAGTTATTTCTATACTAAAAATAAATGCACCAAATGGATATATAATCAACATTTCAACTAGGTGAGCGATGAACGAATCAAACTACACCATTTAATCCCATACACATCCAATTCCAACATTCTCAATTTAATTCTTCTTTTCTTCAAATTAATTATACCAATTAATTTATCAATGTAATTAGAGCATTTCCCATAATTAACATCACAACCCTAAGGTTTCATTTTCACCAATAATTCAATATTGATCTCATTTCTCTATGCCAAACATGCATACAAGTCTATATAAATAAAACCCTAACTTTTGTAAAATTACACAAAGGCTCAAACTTTCTCAAAACTACCCAACAACCCCCAACTCATCAAAATACTAAAATTCAAAGACAAAACTCATGAGAAGGAGTAGGATACCCCTACCTCGAAGTTAGAGTTCAAACGGGGAAGTTGAAGAAAACCAAAATGCTCCAAACTCAAAGATTCACGGATCAAAATGGAGCCCTCGACGATCCACACACTTTTTACAAAGGCTGGAGGATAGTGAGACACTCTAACTAGATCAAACCCTAGAGAGAAGGGAGTTTCTAGAGAGAGGAGCTCTCAAAATATCTTTTTAGAAAGTAAGAGAGAGAGAGAGAAAATGTAAAAAGTGATTTTAAAATGCCCAGCTGCCAACTGATATACGACATTCCCGCTCAAACGGAGAACACAACGCTCGAGCGTCAAGAACAAAAAACTAGGTACGCTCGAGCGCAAGAAGTCCCGCTCGAGCGCCAAGACACAAGAATAAAATACATCTGCTCGAGCGCGAAAACCAGTCCGCTCGAGCGTAGATTTCTCCCTCCCAGAACTTACACCAAGAAGTATTACCCGCTCGAGCGCTAGAGTACCCGCTCGAAGCCACCACTCGAGCATAAAGAAACCCGCTCGAGCGTAAAAATCACACCTGCAGAAATTTTGCAGGGATACGAAATACTGGGAGTGTGCAATCTCCGCTCGAGCGCAACAAGGCCCGCTCGAGCGGAACGACCAAAAACCTGGCAACAAGATTTTTAGACCAACCCACATGTTCGAAACATGCCCAAGACATCCTAAAATTCAAACAAATGGAATTAAAGGACGATAACAAGATAGATATAACTACCAACTCCACGGAACCGAGTCCGGAATATAACAGAACAGTAAAGAGACAACCGAGATCGTTATACTAACTTTGCAAGACTTTTTGTCTAAAAGTTACAAAATTTCTAACTCTTTAGACAAGCCTAGTCATAGGCTTTTTGAAAAATCTACCTAAAAGTAAATACAAAAAGACAAATAAATACAAAAAAAAAAACTACAATTATTTACTCTTTGCTACAATTTTTACAATTATATACACTGATACACAGATTTTACAACAATAGGGGCTTTTACATATTTTGCAGCAGGGCACCCTTTTCCACTCAACTACTACAATTTTCAGAAAAACATTATCTAATTGTTTATCAAAACCCCATGCAGAGTCTTTGCAAAATCACATTAACTTCTGGAAAATAATACACTTGCAAAAACCAAAAGGGCACGCCTAAATATGACTGGAATACCAACTTCCATATTATTAGTCTTATTTTGTATTTATTATATGCTCTAAAAGAAAATAGTTTTATAATTCTCATATCCATGACCTCATATGAGACCCGTCAAGGACGTCTGCAACGTCTGCTTAAATAAAGGTTTTTTGACAATTCTACCTATATTTGTCAAAACCTAAGGTTAGTGTAATTTGACCAACACAAGATAATTGACTTACAAAACTAAAAACAATAATCACAATATAACTACCAATGCCAAAAACAAGTAGGCTAAGATGTGTCCTAATCAAATGGGCATTTTCTTCAACAAATTAGTGAAGCCCTGCAAAGTATCCGCATATACCAAGCATAAAAGTATCACCACAAATACCAGATATATTTCAAAAACATGAAATGTCATAGCTTAAGCATCAAGTCAACACATAACCAACAAACATTGTAACTAGCTAAAAGTAGCAACAAAATTTAGCAACAAAACCATAGAATTTAAAACAAAAAATGGCACAAAAGTTGAAACATCCAAAGTTGTGATGCGCCTAATGCAAAGTGAATAATCCAAGACAAATACATATCATCTAATATTCTGCACCAATGATCATTCATCTTCCTGGCTGCGCAACCTAGCCAATTTGTTGGTAACAACAATATCCAACTGTGCCGCACGCTCAACAATCTCCTTCCGTTTCTGAGTCGATACATTGTGTGCTATTTCCGCACAGTAAGTCCTGAAATTACATCAATCCATAAGATGTGATGGTGAGTGACAAATTCAGGTCATTACTTTCTCAAAATAAAATATATTTTAGGAGTAGGGGCTCTACAGGATGGGGGACTTGGGAAAGATGAAGATTAATTATAATGACGCAAAGAAATGAAGAAAAAACATATCACCTGTTGTGCATCATCAAAATTTCCAGCTCCTTGACATTGTGGACAAGGAATTTCTTAAACCCATTAGGAAGATAATGACGAGTCTTCTTGTCTGAACCATAACCGATGTTAGGCATGAGGACACATCCTTTGAACTTCCTCCTCACACGGGAATCAATACCCTTGGGCCTGCGCCAGCTTGTCTGTCACACACAATCACACGCACAAAACAAAACAAAACAAAACAAAGAAATTATGTCTGTGAACAAAACAATATCCATTTAAAAAGGACAAGCCAAAATATCCCAACACAAGCATTTTCTTTAACCAGTTAGCAGGACTTGAACAGCTGAGCCAACAAAATGATACAAGGTTCAAATGCAAATAAGCATATGCAAATATCCATGAAACCATATAAAATCAAGGCATAAATAAAAAGATACATGCAACAACCTTAGACAAGAAACCCTGAGCCAACTGAAACTCGCCACATTCTTGAGTTTCACAATAGGTAAATAGAAAATACTGACAAAATGAAGATATTCCACAGAGGCATTCCTCAAGAACTTCCAATACAAATATTGTATGATTTTTGAATAGAAGGGACAAAGCATAGAAGCACACAGGAAGGAAATAAAATATGCCTTTTCAATTAGTTTTAAGATGAAATTAATTTACGCCAGAATGTAAAATATATTTCAACCACTTCATCCCAAATGTTCCGACACTAAAACCACAATCACCCATGGCTAAGATTCTCCCCACTCAAAAATAAAACCACTTCTACCTTTTCTCATGGATTCAAAAAGACACTGTAAATGTATATGTATAGCATACTCTCAGTTGATTAGGCACTGAACAAGGAACAAACAATATTCTCAAAACTTAAACCAACTAATAAACCTAGAGCCGTGCTACCGACCCCCAGTGGGGCGACCCCACTGACAACCCCCAGTGAGGTGTCGCCTCCCCATTGGCTGAAAACAAAAATAAAATAAAATAAAATAACAGTTTTTTTTTTTGCACCAATCACACGCGGCCCCCGGTACCCCCACTGGGGGTCGGAGGCTTTTTCCATAAACCTAAACAATAATTACAGCAGAAATAGGCAAACTAACAAAAATATCTTTTAAAGTCCTACACAATAAGAAGCATACTATAAGCAATTCTCATGCCCAATCAAGACATCCGACAAAACTTCGGGGCATGGTGTTAGCATGGTTGTTAAAATCGAGATCCTACGTTGGATCGTAGTAGGTGTTTATAGGATCGGATCGTAGAATCGGATCGAGGATCGTAAGATCCTACCGAAAAAGACAAATTACATAATAATTTAATTTAAATAAATATTTCTTATAAAATATACACAAAATGAGCCTATATTCTATTAAAAAGAAGTGAAAATATTGTGAAAAATATAATACTCTATGTAAAATGTATATATAATATTATGCAATAAAAAATTCGATGTTAAAAGTTTTGTATTTCATCAAAAAAGAAGGTGAAAAAGAAGAATAATTCTATAACAAAATACTTTACAATCTACAATAATGGATAAAAAGTGAAGAAAAAATATTTAACAAAGTTGGATATGAAAATAGATTAAGAACTCAAAAGAATAGCTTAGTCGAATGATAAGATTTGTCGTTAACATCCCTGGTGGAGCGGATTCGAGTCACAAAAATAATTTCTCCAAAAATTAGAATAAAGTTGCAATCATCTTACCCTCCTTAGACTCCGCTAAAGCTAATTTTGTTTTTCCGACTACTTAATTTTCTTAAATTATCACAATATTTAAATGTTTGTTTCCTAATTTATTTTTCTTAGTCTATTTAATTCAATACTACTTAATTTTTATTATTTATTTTAATCACATAAATTGGTATTTAAATAACAAACATAAAATTTACAATAAAATATGTCATACAATACAAAAGAAAGCTTGTAAATTGGATCGGGATTCTACGATCCTATAAGATCCCACTACCAGGATCGAAAGATCCTACCTATAAGAAATTTTTTACACGATCCGGATCGATTGTACTCAAATGGATCGCAAGATTGTAGGATCGTAAAATTCGAATCGGGATTCTGATAACCATAGGTGTTAGTTGTACAATAGATCTGAAAAATGAACCAATCAAATGTGTGCCCGAATGTGCATGAATATTCGGCATTCTAATGAAACTCAACCAGCAGTTACATTCGAAGCAAACACAGTAACAGTTCTTTATCACCAATAATAAAACAGTATAAATACATACTCCTTCCAAAGGATTCTACATATGATGGTGCAGACAAAAAGTATACCTTCACAGAGATCTTCCAGTCGCTTTGGGTCCTCTTGAACTGCTTCACACGCTTCTTCACAATCTTCTTGGTAATCAAAGGAACAGCCATTGTTTCTATACCATATATACCAAAAACAAACATTATATACTGAATACGAAATAATTGACACAATAACAAGAATGTAAAAGCAACAACAAAACAAAAAAACAAAGAAAGAAATGTAGAATATCACAGGAAAACTAACTTTAAAGGAAATAATTGAAGTAATAAGAATGTTTATCTCAATGAAAACTAACTTCAAATAAAAATAACTTCTTTTTTTTCTTACAAATCAATTTGAAGTATCTTCCTGATACTTGGCTACAAACTTCGATCTTTTTCATCTAAGGTTCACAGACTTCGCATCCATGAGAAAGCAAAGTCTTTAGAAAGAAATTGAAGTCGATTCAAATTCACATCCAAGGTTTAGTCATCATTTCTCAATAAATCTATGATCATTTATCAGTAGCATCAAATCTTAAGATAGAACAAAATAAACAACCCTAATTGTCAATAAGTGATAGCACAACACACATTCAACATCTTCCAAGCTCCGATTCCCAATTCAAATACGTATAGAAACAAAAGTGTGTAAATATAGCAAATACGTATACGTATGTATATATTTGCAGAGAGAGAGAGTGAGAGAGAAAGAGAGAGATGAGGTATTCGAACCTGGTGTCGACGCTGCGGAGAGCCTTGCTCCTGTGAACCCTAAAACTGCGAGGAGGATAGATACAATAGAGAACTAGGGTTTTCGAGTGTACATATTTATATAGGAAAGGCAATGATCCGGTGACTTGGTAGTACCCTAATATTTTACGGCCCATCTCAGTCATGTAAATTGGGTTTCGGCTCGATCACGGTCTGGGCCCGTCGGGCCTGGGGAAGGTTACTCCAGGTCTAAACTTCCTTGGGTAAGTGTTTGGGGTTAGTGAAACCTGGCCTGTCTTAAAAGACCAAAAACAAACTAATGGACTGAGAAATCCCGGCCCAAGTCCAAAATAGGTTTGAGGCTTGAGATTTGTTGGAGTCTGCTTACAAGAAACCGGGTGATACTATTTGCACCCAAAAAATTATTTAGTAGGCCCCATTTCTTATTATTATTTATTTAATTATTTAATTTATTCTTCATACACTCTATATTTTTCCCTAAATTACACTTCAATATAAAATAATAATTTTTGGTACATCCAAATAATAAACAAATCAATTAAAAAAAAAAAGACTTTCTCTTTTTCCTCTCTTCTCAACGCTGGGTATATCTCTCCCACATCTCCTCTTTCTCTTTATATGTATATATCATATATGGATCTTGGTTAGATCTCATGAACTTTGTTGAGTAGGTTTGTTTTTCATCAAGAACTGTGCGCTCTCTTTCTACAATTGAAAACTTTTTTCTCTCTAGGTTTTTAATTAAATTTTTTTTTTCTAATGATGATTCTAATGGTTTCATGGGTTCGAGAATGACGTTTTGTGAAGTAGGTTTTACATTGAGAGATTGACACGATTTATTCTTTTCTAAAAATCTCATCACAAAGATTCAAAGAATGATTGACAAGGTTGTTTACTCCAAAACTTCATTACCTCCTCCTCTTAGACTTTCGTGCAAGATCTAGGCTTCATTTTTTGTTTGATGATAGTGGTAAATTTTAGTGGAATGAATTAGAGTTTTGATAAAAAGAAAAAGATAAAATGAAAATAATTAAATTTTGAAGAAGAACAAGAGATTTAATATGAAAAATATGTATGAATGATTAGGGTTTACCATGAAAAAAAATATATATTTTAAGATTTAATGTGAATTGTCCTTATTATTAAATTTATATTAAAGTATAATATTAATTAAAATTTTAAAATTTTTATTGAATGTACTGAATTATTATTTAGGTGCAAATAGAATCCCCCAAGAAACCAGTTTTATATTTCTACTAATGGGCTGTAAACCCAATTAAGTAATTTAAAGTTGACTTGTTAAAAATTCGTGTGTCTAAAAATAATAATAAAATTCCCCAATTTGAACACAATTTACAATTCGTTATGTTTTTAAATTAAGTTTGAAACTTTATTAAACTAATTTGGGATCAACTCAAATTCATCCATATAATTTTTGTCTCACAAATCCTCCTGTTAAGTTTGATCACATTTTGAAACTGTTAAATTTGAACAAATTATTAATCTCGTTTACAATTCTCTACATAACAGTGAATTGCACTAACCAGAATCTAACTTGATTAAGTCTAAGCTTTGAACACTTGTTAAATATTTTCTAATTGTTTGAACTTGGTATATCTATTATTGTTTGAATTTATTTTTCTATCATGTTAACATTACAGTGTAAGGCCTTGTTTGAGAAGTTGACTATTTTAGTAAGTTATTTTAGTTTTTGTTATTTTAATAGATTAAAATTTTTGTGTTTGAAAAGATTGTTAGATTTTTTTTTTTTTATATTTTGATGTAATATTTATAAAAGAAAAAATAAAATGGCTATGAATTTAATGAGAAATTTTGTCTTATTGACTATTTTAATTTATTTTATCTTTTTGTAAATTTTAATCTAAAAAATTAAAAAATAACCTTTGCTAAAGCAGGCCTATATGTCTACTTGCTTAAATCTATACGGAAGACATCGGTCATTAATGCATGCTAAAATGATGTAATTTTGCTTTAGCATGTTTATTTTCGTAATTAGTGATTGGCCATTTCAGCCATGGATGCATCTCAAAAAAAGTGACCAATTGGTTTCTCCACTAGCATTAGTAAGCAGTTATTTGGCAATGACTTTTTTTAATTAATTTTTTAGTTTTTTTAATTTTTTTAATTTGAGATTTTTTTGTTTATTTGATTTTTTTGTCTTTTTCTAATTTTTACCCTTTTATAATTTTTTTGACTTTTATTCCTTCTTTTGCGATTTTTTAGAGGAAACCAAACGAGCCCTAAATTCTGTGAGACTATAATCGCACCGGTTTTGGGGGGACAAAACCTTGAAATTGAAAAACTTTAATAAAGGCCTTGGAATTCTAAAAGAGCAATTAATAAGTTTTTTTTTTTTTTTTTTGGTATTATATATATTAATTAGTATATTAATTAATGTATCAATATATCTTATGATATTATTATTGATCCCACCTATTATATAAATTATAATTATTTAAAATTTTTAAAATTATGGCATGTCATCTATTAATACATTAATTAATATATCAATAGTACATATAACATTTGAATAATACTATATATAATAATTAGTATATTAACTAGTGTATCAATTGATGATGTAACATAATTTAAAATATTTTTAATATTTATAATTTATATAATAAGTGAAATTAATAATAAAATTATAAATAATATTAATATGTTAATTAATAAATGTAGCACCATTTATAACATTATTCATCTTTTTTTTCATAATCATGCCTTTTAGAACATCAAAGACATGCAATGATCTACATCTATTAATAGCTTCCATTTCATGACCACTTTTCACTGAGAGAAATACTTTCTGCTTTGTTCATTAATTCGAGAGTCTACGTAGAGGATTCTGACATTGCACTAAAGAGTGCCATTAATATTATGCATTCCAAGGTGATATTACACACGTCTTTGAAAAAGTGTGTATTATAGGTAGATTCAAATCTTAAAATTTTATAATTATTGGATTTGTATCTCTGAAAATTAGGGTCTGTTTGTTTCCGGATATAGGAGTTCGGAGTGGACTGTTAATAAAAAAAAGTAATAAAATAATATCATATTTGTTTTATAAAGTGAGTTCCGAATTCGTGATCTTCTTTAGACTATGAAACGCCTTGGCAAGTAGATTAAGAATCTGGGTTAAGAGATGGCATTAGTAGGGATGATAATGAATAATTTATTTTATGGGTATTTATAGAGATTTAATTCAAATATATGAATTTTTTTTTTTCTTATCCATTAGATAGGGTAAGTGACAGGAGATGAGTTGGGGATAGGTACCCACTAATTTCTCAATATTTTTTTTTTTAAGAATTCACAACCAAAACTATATACATTCAATCTTTTATTTATTTATTTAGGTTTACAACCAACTTCTTTTTTTTTTTTTTAAGATCCACAACCAAAGCTAAATTTTTTCAATCTTTTTCTTTTGGTTTTTTTTTTTTAATTTTTTTAAGGTTCACAATTTTTTTTTTTTTTTAAGGATTCACAACCAAACCTAAATATACATTCAATCTTATTTTATTTTATTTGGCTCAACAATAAAATCAAATATAGATTAATTAACATTGTCACATTATTCTTGTCAAATTTTAGACATATCTAGAATTTTTTAAATTTATTTAAAAAAATTAAGGACACTGTCTAATGCAGGTTTCGATTTGCTTTTCTATGTTATTTTATTTTGTTATGTATTGTAATTTTCAAAATGGTTTGCTTGTTCTGAAATTTCAATTAATGAGTATGAATTTATTTGTTTTATGTTATCACACAATTTATACAACATATATATATATATATATATATATATGAATGCATTTGAAAATAAGGAAATTGTAGAGAATCGAAACAAGCATGAGTCGTAATTGGTTAGAAAGCATGGGTACAAAGATTTATTTGCTGGAAAAATAAAAAGGGAATACAAAATCTTACCAAATAATTTTATTAAAAATAAAAGAATTTTTCTTAGTTATGAACAGATTTAACTGAAATCAACTTGTTTCCCAATGTTATGCTTCATTTATTTAGATAGAAAATATTTTTTAATGAAAAATATTTTTTATAAAAAAAATTTAATTTTTTTTTTTTTATTTGGTGGTGGTGGTGGTGATGGAACGAAGGTGAAAGTAGAGATTGTGACATAGTGGTGGGGTGATGGCGGCAGTGATGATAATAGTGGCTATGGTGATGGTAGTGTGGTAGTGAAGGTGAGAATAGTGGTGATGGTGTTGTGAAATTAGTAAAAATTTAATTGAAAAAATATTTTTTGTTTTTTAAAAGTAACAAACAACAAAATTCGTAGGGGACTAAAGGAAGATGATGAAGGATGGATTGGGTGTGGTAAGGCATAAATATCTTAAAATGAGTGGTTTAGATTTGTTAAAAGGTATAATTAGATTTTGGATAAATTAAAATGAATGGTTCAAATTTGCTAAGAGAAAGATGGTTTAATGTCTAAAATGTCCGTGGCTAAGAGATCAACAAACAATTCCTAATTTATGCCCTAATACAATTTAATATGAGTCTTATAACACTTTCTTCAGACAGGTTTTTTCACATTTTATTTCTTCAAACAGGCTCTTATAACATTGGAAACAGGTTCTTATAACATGTAGGGGAGAGAGTGAGAGAGACAGAGATGGTTGTAATTTTTTTTTTTAATCTTCCACGTTCTTCCACATTTTTTTTTTCAATTACTAAAACCTATTTGATTGTCTCAAAATTATATATTTGATTATTATAAAACAAACTTTTTAGTTAATTAATTAATGTGTATTTGATTTTGTTGTTGAACCAAATAAAATAAAATAAGATTGAATGTATTAGCTTTTGTTGTGAACCTTAAAAAAAAAAAAAAATTGTTAACATTAAATATATTAAAAAAGAAAGAAAAATGATTAAAGGTATATTTAGCTAAAACCTTAATAAAAAAAAATGTTGTTAACATTAAATATATTTAAAAAAAAAAAGAAAAAAGATTGAAGGTATATTTAGCTTTTGTTGTGAACCTTAAAAAAAAAAAAAAGAAGTTGCTGCTAACATTAAATATAAAAAATAAAAATAAAATAAAAATGGGGATTAAAGTGGGTTGGGGAAAATCCAAACCCATTAAGAAATGGGGAGGGTGGTACCCATGGGAAATGGGGAATGGGGAATGAGAAAAATTTATTATAGGAGAATGTGGATGTGGAATTAATATCTACCCCATTAACCCTCATTGCCATCCCTAATAATCTGTTCAACTTAAGATGTTACTAATCGTCTGAAGGGACGTCCGACTAACATCCGATTGGTTGACCGATCAACTGGCCAAGTATATATTTTTTTTAAAACATGTTGGGCAACACATTTTGAATATTAATATTTAATATTTTTATATTTTTTGTTAAGTAAAAATCATATTTTATATTTATTTTACATAAAAATAATTTAACAGTCTCCACATTAACAACTATCATCAAAACAAATATAATTTTACTGGCTAAGTTTGGCAACTCAAAAATAATCCATCTTTTTATTTTTTTCATCACATCACCTCTCTACTTTTCTGAACATCTTTTCATAAAAAGACAAAAAATACACTTATTTAAGTCATTCTAAATAACTCATTAATCTCCTTACTATTAATATCCTTCAATCTACCCTTGAAAACAAAAAGGGACACTTCAATATTTTTAATAAGAAGTACGAAATTCTTCGGTTAATAGACGGTGAGATTTATTTTCAAATTAGTCATGTTGTTGAGCCAGAGACTAAGGTCAAATTTGACATATTTTAAATAATTTATCTTTTTTTATTATATCGTCCCTCTATTTTTTTGTACATCTTTTTATAAAAAGACAAAAAATATATTTATTTAAATCCTTCAAGCAACTCCTAAGTTATCAAAAGAAAACTATAGATACGAAGTTGTAATGGGGCCTGACGGAAGCCAATAATGGATACGAACTTGTTATCACTAGCTATAAGGGTGGCGGAGGAGGAGGTAGAGAGAGAGACCCTACACCGACCCATGACAATTGCAAAATGCCTGCAAACAAAATGCTGTTTGCTTCTCTTCTCTTCTCTTCTCTCCTATTTGAATTATCAGTGTCAATATGCTTTACAGCTTTCAACCTTTGTTTTGTGCACACGCTAAAAAAATCCAACAGAATATTACAGTGCTAGCTACATGTTAATTATTGGATTTGAAAGAGTTGATATGATGGCATAGTTGGGACAGCATGATTAAAACCAAAAACCTAACCGGAGATCTTAAATGGGAGCATAGCTTGCCTCTCGTCTTTAAACAGATTGAACGGTGTTATTCGGTTTATAAAGATTCATTATAGGTTTCATTTTAATAATTCGAACCGTTTAATATGTAGGACTTGTCGAGTAGTATCTACTTGTAAAAAATCAAGTTGATCGGATATCGATGACTATGTGATCATATCAATTTTGTATTAAAAAAATATACAGTAAACAAATTAACGATTGACAAAAAATTGATAGAATGAGATAGCTATAAATATCCGATCAATGTGATTTTTACAAGCATATAATACTTAATAAGTTCTACATATTAAACGGTTCAAATTATCAAAACGAGACCGATGATAAATCTTCACAACCGAACAACACTGTCTATTCTGATTAAAGACAGAAGGCAAGCTGCTCTCATCTTAAATTAATTACCAAAGCAAAGGTAGTAATTTGCTACTATTGCATTTTCACTACGAATGCTAGGGACTGTCTCATATTGCTTTTATAAGTAATCTAAAATTAGGCTTTGTTTGGCGTAAAGTGTTTGTACTAAAATAGTCACAAAAAAATAAAATATGTTAAAAAATTAATAAAATAAAATGTCATATTCAAATTATAATCATTTTATTTTTTTTTCTCTTGTAAAAGTTTAAAAAGTCAAAAAATTTATCTCAATAAGGCTTTTTAACTCTAAATTAAAATAGTTAAAAAATTAAAAAGTTAATCCATATCCCAAACGAAGGCTTAATATAATTTCTTTTACTTTTTGCCAATTAGTTTTATATTGAATTACTTCAAAATTATAACAAGATACTGGATCTTGGGTGTCTCTCATGGATTAAGGTTTCTTCTAGGGTCTATCTCTCTTGTGAATGATTGTACTGCATATGCGAAGTGTGATTTGTCTTGTGTTGCTTAACTTTTTTTTTTTTTAAGGTCCGAGGCGGCGCTTCTTTGTGGAGATCATTAAGGTGTCCTGTTAGCTGTTTTGAGCGACGAGACTATAACTTGGGAATTTGCCCTGACTTCCCAAGACAAGTTCCGCTTAAGTCAAGATTACTGCGGGGAAGCATTGAACCCATACTCAAGACTACTGCGGGGAAGCATTGAACCCATACTTCCCAAGACAAGTTCCGCTTAAGTCAAGACTACTGCGGGGAAGCATTGAACCACTTTGCCCTGACTTCCCAAGACAAGTTCCGCTTAAGTCAAGACTACTGCGGGGAAGCATTGAACCCATACCAAGTGCCTTTGCCCTGACTTCCCAAGACAAGTTCCGCTTAAGTCAAGACTACTGCGGGGAAGCATTGAACCCATACCAAGTGCTGGTTAGACAACTTGAGATCCAACCTCCTAACCAACTGTGCTACACCTAGGAAATTAGCCCAAGGAAGATTTGAACTCATGACCTGAAGACTTAATCTCCATGTTCTTACCACAAGGCCACCCACCCATTACTATAGTTTAGAGTCCTTTTTTCATTATTTATTACTTAATTTTGTTTTGAATATCTATAAAATTCTAATAAAGAAAAATATTGTTAAAAAAAAACAACAACAATACACGTTATGCACTGATTGTCTAAAAATTTCTCTTACGGACATAAAAAATTATTTGTTATTTTCACATTATTAATAAAAACGTTCAAACCATCTTTTTATTCATTACATAGTAACATCAGATAATAGTGAAATCAAATGAATTATAATAAAATAAAAAAATTAATACAATAAATCACTTATAACAAAAATAAAGAAGTAGAGAAATTTGAAATCCTAGCTTTCTATTAAGGCGAAATGATGTTAATAGGTTTAGGCCCTCCGGCTTTGACTCTAGCAGATCCAGATTCTTCGAACAATGACACAATTTGTCAATGGAGTGAGTAACCAACAATAATATATGGTAGAGGACTGTTCCCTGGGCATTGTTCGGTTTTTGCTTAAAAAAACCAGAGTTTACTTATTTTAACAAAAATAAATAAATATAAAATGACAGCTTGGTTTCAATTGTTTACAAATAAATAAATAAAATTCACTTTATTTTCCTTAACTCACAATGTGTGGTAATTTTTCAATTTTTTTTTGTTGTCTTTAATGAATTTTTTTAAAAAGTATTACTTTTTTAAATCCTTCTTATCTAAAAGAATCTAAAAGTTATTAAAAAAAATAATAAATAAATAAATAAATAAACAAATAAAATATTCCAAAACCACGTCAACTTTCAAAACAAACAAAAATATATTTTTTTAAACAGTTATCAAACACATGAATTTTTTCAATAATAATTTTATCTTAAATTTTTTATAAATAAATACTAACTTCAATAATAATTTTTAAACAGTTAAATAAACCACTTGTCAAATCATATTGGCGGGTGCTTTTGGTGAGCATTGCAAAAAACACTTTCTTCCCGGAAACTACTAGCTCAAAGACTCTGACCACCTTTATTCCCGCACCAAAAATAAGTCTGAAATATTGTGTGATGGACACGACCCACATGGCTTAGGACAGTCAACTTACAATTGTCTAGGGCAGTTTAAATAGGTATTTAGGCCTCATTTAACAAGTGTTTTTTTTAGTTAAAAAATTAAAAAATTAAAATTAAAAAATTATTAAAAAATATGTTCTCAAACAAGGACTTAGTTACAGTTTATGTGGTGAAACTCAATAGCTGGCTTACCGAAGAATCCACATTGGTTTAGATCCTGTGACACTTAGATACTTGGCATGTAGGGAGTTAGTCACGTGATAGATAAAGATATTATATTCTGTTGGTTTTCAGAGGTAGAATGTAAGGATTAACACTACAGGAAAAATAAGAATTAATGGCGTTGATTTGGCGGCGTTTAAAAAAATGCCTCTGTTTCTAATATTTTACGGCGTTTTTTAAACGTCGCATTCTTATTGACTTAATACGACACCGTTTTAACTTCCGAAAACGCCTTCAAATGTTTTTTGCTTTTTTTTTTTTTTAACGTAAATAGCCTGTTCTCTCTCTCTCTCTCTCTCTCTCTCGCTCTCACTGTACCCTTGATTTCACTCTCTCTTGCTTCAAACCCTTTCGTTTATCTCGATTCAAACCCCTTCATTTATTAATCGATTAATCTGCAACCCTTCTCTTCAAGTATTCGATTCACCCCTTCGTTTATTCGATTCAAGTATTCGTAGATCGTCAATTCGCAGATCATAATGTGCCATCTCGAGTTCGTGTTCGAGATCGCAGGTCTTTCTTCGTGGTAAGTGTTGATCAGTGTCATCTCTATCTTCTCACATTCAAGTTCGATTGAAGATGATACTTACTGATGGAATCATTTGATTCAGGTATGCTAGGTTTTGTCTACTTTATAATTCTTAGATCAGATTGATTAAAAATCTGTTGATCGATTGAAGGTGATTTCGAAGTTCAACCTTCTTCAGCTCGGTGATTCAATCTCAGATTCATTCAGCGATTTCGAAGTTCTCTCTCGATTTCAAAGCTCGGTGATTTAATCTCAGATTCGTTCGGTGAGGAGAGTGAGTACCATCATCTACCAAGGTGAGCACCATCGCTTCAGAAAATCTCAAGCTCTATATATCTCTCTCTCTCACTCTCAAGTTCTTCCTTCCTGTCGATTCTTCTCCTAGGGTTTTCAATCAATGTTTTGAAGAATTTTAATCTCTGTTTTTTATTGATTAGTTTGGATTGATCAATCAGTGTTTTACACATCTCATTTATTTTTCCCCAGATCACCAGAACTGATTTTTCAACCAGTGTTTTTTATTTTTCACTCTCTGTTTTTTTATTACCCTGTTTTAAACCCTAAATTACCCTGGTTCAAAGTGACCTGTTAGATCTGGATACTATTGAACTAACAATATGTCTGTTTTCCAAGAATATTTTATTTTACTATTGAGTTCTTGTTGTCCTACCCAGATATTTGGCGGTGCGGGCTTTGCTTGTCTGCCATTGGGACTTATCTTTTCATTCTTTCGGCGTCCAAAAGCTGTTATCACTCGTTCACAGTATATTAAGGTACCTTTTGCATTGTGCTTTATGTATCCATATGAAATTACCTATTTATGCCTTTTGTATCAACGTAATGGTTATTTGCATGTTCAAGTTGATTATAGGCAATTGACTCGATAATTTGAGGAAGCAACTGAACTAGGTAAGAAGGCAAGAGAATTGAAGAAAGCAGCTGATGCGCTTCGTTAGGAGGAAGAGAGTGGCTCAAAGGGAAGGAAGTGGCGTAAAAATGTAAAGGCAGTAGAAAAGGTATTAACCTTTATCAGTATTGTTAGCTGAAGGGTGCCTTGCCATGGCTAAAAGGGAAGGTGCATGGTTTAAGTCCACCCTAAGACATATCAAGAAAATTGCTACATCTTATAATTTGGTGTACTTCAGCCCAAAGTTGGTTTTACAGATGATGTAGGGTCTAAGATACAATATGTTGGATTTGAATATCGTTTCTGAGATCTGTATAAGCTTCTTTTCTTCTGTTAAAATGTTTGCATCAGAAATTAATGTCATGAATCATGATCCAACTATAAGATTGTTTTCATTTAAGACATAACAATTGATAATTACAATTACAAGGTTTCCTGCTTTTTTTCCAATTGCTATTATATGCTTAGGGGCGTTTAGGGTTTGTAGAAATTACATCATTTTTTATGAAATTTGAAGTTTACATTGTTGGTTGACTTGTCTATGTATCCATGGTTAGATAGATTGGAATCGGGTACTGACTTATTCTTAACCTTGTAGGAGCTGCTTCTTCTGGAAGAAGATGTAAAGGCTTTAGAAGAGATGTATCCTCAAGGTGAAAAGGTGATGGTTTGAAATTTTTTTAATGTGCTGACCTACACATTTTTTCAAAAGCAGTTTTTGAGAATATGTTTTTTGAAAAAATTTCAATAAAACTAAAAACTAATTTGATGAAAGAAATGAAAAAATAAAAAGCACTCATCATTTTTATATGGTTTTATCTTTTTTTGGGTGTGGAAGTAATTTTTAAAAATTTGAAAATATTATTTTTGATGTTTCTTTTTGTCAAACTAATTTCTATTTGAAAAAAGAAAAAAGAAAAAGAAGAGAGATATGATTTTGTCTCCTGACTTTGCTGCTTGATTCATTCAGGCGGAGACTGCATGGGCCATGACTGTTCTTGGATACTTGGCCAAACTAGTGTTGGGGGTTTTAGGGTAAGTGTGAATTTTATGCATATCGTTAATTGTGATTTTGACAAACAAAATGTTATTTTGATTTCCTTGAAACTGTCATTTTTTGGGGTCTCTCCAGAAAATTTTTGATGAAAATTGTGTTATCACACCAAAAACATAAAAAACAAACAAAAGGAATTTAAAAACATTTCTTATGGATAACATATGGATGATGTTTAGTTTCTAGTTATTTGTTCTGGCCTTTAATTTTAAACGCAATGTATTTGGGGATAGGGATAGGGAGCTGGCTTTGATGTGTATGAAGTATTATATTTCTTATGGGGATATTATTGTTGGGTAAATATAAGATGATCTACATCTCTTTCGTGTTGATTCTATTTGCTTTCTCTATGTTTTATCATATGCGTTTCTCCTATACCTTACTTCACACTCCACTATTCGTTTGTTCTTGGCATTTAGTTTAGGTGTGAATAGAGTCCAAATTCTCTCTTTGGAGCATGAACAATCAAGAAAAGTTCTATGTTCTAACTGTATGGAAATTCCTTGAAAGCTGAAGGACCTTAAAGGCTGAAAGACCTTAAAGAAAAACATTGAAATGCAATTTTGATGGCACCGTTAATACACATTAATAACATTGGCAAATCACCTAATTAGTTTATGGTTCTCTCTTAGATGATTTTGTTTGAACGCTGTAGTTATTGAATTCTATAATGTATGCCAGTTTAATTCTAGTTATGACATGGAGATTTTGCTATGCTTCTAGCATATATTAGCATCAGAACTTCATGAGATATCAGAAAGCTCTGTGGCTGTGTTGGTTGCATTTAGTTGGGGATTTGAAAACTCGATTGTAGTGTTGTTCTTATCACAAGTGTGCCAAGGCAGTCGAGTGGCTGCGCTATTGCTCAGGACTTCAACCCCTACAGTTGTCATTTTCTTTTCTTCTTCCCTGCTTCCACAACCTGACTCTGTCAGCCCATATAGTAATTAGTTGAGTTGAGAGCTCCAGAGATGGTGAAATATACAGGGAAGACTCAATGGCTGAAACATTTCCAAGAGGAAATATTAGTTTGTCTTTTCCCTGGTGAGATTTTTCAAAAAGAATATTTGGAAAATTGGGGAAAAGTTAAGTTCATCTCTTTTCTTTTTCTTAACTCAATTGTGACATTGACGTAGCCGTAGGTGTAACAATTTAATCGCAACTGTTCAGCTAATTTTCAGAGTTCAAGAATGAGAGTGTGAACCCTGCTCTATTTCTATTAATTTAATCACAAACATCCTAATCTCTTTTGCTTTATGTTTGATTTTAAACCTATGAATTACTGGTTTGGCTTCTTTGTTTACTTCATTTCTATATCCACTGCAAAGTCTCTGTATGGTTCCATATGGAAGAGTTTGCAAAATAAGCTGTGTAAATTGCATTCTTAATTAACCACAATTAACTAACACTTCACTTTTTTGGTTTCTTTACTATTATTTTGTTGTTATTGTAGGGTGAGGAAAAAACAAATGTGGCTCCTAATGGAGAGCTGGAGACAGAAGCCAAGGTTGTAAATATACCAAGTTCATGCTCCATGGAATTTGATGCCCAAACTATGAATGATTTACCAGAAGTAGAAGTGATCCGTAAGTGTACTTGCCATTTCTTCAAGTTTTACTTTTGTGAATAAAAAATAATGGTTAACAACTCTCAGTTATTGAAGCTAAACATTAATGAATTTCTTCAAGCTGTAAAATTTTCTATATGCAATGCTAGTAGTACATCTTTGATTTGTAACAAAACATACATGTGTTGCTCTAAGGGCTTCACTCTTCTAGTATTACCAAAATATCAACTTATATAAAACTTAGACACATGTATTGCCATATTTGGTATTGGCTGATATATGGTGATTGTAATTGCAAAGGTGCTAGCAAATCCTGTGGCAAAATCCTGAAAAATATATGACCAACTCTAGAACATGAATCAGGTGTCTACAGGAGGTATTGTTGCATTTATGAGGTTCCTGGTTTTTGGTCAGGTTGTGTTTTAAGGTTGGAAGGTGAAATATGTTTGTTTTGGCGAGTTTGTGTTTAGTTTGAATGTAGACAACCAGTGGTTTTGAAATACTCGATATGTCTAGTTGCTTCAGAGCAAAATAAGATGTCAAAAGAACTCGGGCTCATTTAGGAAGCTACTATGGTGCGACCTTTTCTTTTTGTGCAGCTCCAGAAGAAGTTTCAGCTGTTGCTTGTGACGATAAACCAGATCGTTTGGAAATGGCTCAGCTTTATAATGAGGTAAAATCCCATTTATTACAGAATCAAATCATATATCTTACCTGATTTTGATGTCTATGAGAAGAAATATTATTCAGGAAATGATATGTCATCACTAAAGATTGTTTCTTAAATGTAGATGTGCAAAGTACTTGGACAAAATGCCAATGAATCGATGGAGGCATTTTTAGCAAACAAACCAGCAGGTTTCAAGTTGAAGAAGAATCTCCTTCCACTAGAGACCATCTATCAAGATATAAACAGAATCCTCTCTCCAGTTCAGCAGGATTCTTCTAGTATAGAACCTCAGATACAAAAAGCAGATTCACACTCGGAAATGCCAACTGAAATTGCAGGACCCAATTTGCTGTCAACACTGTAGGGAGACGAACACAAGTCTGGTCCAGAGGCAACAACAGTGAAGTCAGGCCCTGAAACAGAATGTAGTAATAGATCAACAATAGGGACAGATTTTGAAAAAAGAAAGAGTAATTCGCCTGCTTGTGAAGTTGTTCCTGCTGCTGCAGATTCATTTCCACCTCAGACTGAACGTATATGTTCAACCAATGGAACTGGAGATGATGTGGAAATGAAAGAGTTGTGTGATGCTGATTCAAGTGCCGATGAACCAACTGAAGAAAGAGCCGATAAATCGGACCCTGGGTCTTCTTATTCTCACGACAATAAAGCAGTTTGTGGAGCCGAGAAATAGTGTACAATTTGCATATAGATCTCTGATGGCCCCTTACTTGCCACAGAGTGGGGCTGGTGGTGGTGGCAGTCCATACTCTGAAGGCGGTGCTCTCTATGCCCTAGGCTTGATTCATGCAAACCATGGGGAGGGTATCAAACAATTTCTTCGTGATAGCCTATGCAGTACCAACGGAGAGGTGCTTGCTCTCTATAATCTATTGTTCGGTTACTTTTGTGCACCATGAATTTCTGTTATAATAGTGGTGTTGGAAACTTTGATTGGTGCAGGTTATTCAGCATGGTGCATGCTTGGGTCTGGGCTTACCTGAGGAGTCAGGTGATTCTCGGAGTGGACTTCACTTGTCTACCCCAAAGAGAATGGTTGTTTCTCCCTTGAAGAAGCACGAAATTAAGAAATTGGCAAGGAGGAGAAAAATTAAGAGATGGAGTACACTGGAAGAAGACACTTTGAGAACTGGCGTGCAGAAGTATGTGATTTTTTACATTTAATCTAGGGAAGGCCTTTCTAGAATTTCAATTTTATGTGAATATTAAATAAACTTTATATTTTTATTGTTCTATTAGTTTAATTATGTCAGATGTTTTTCCTAGGTAAAGATTGTATTCTTTTTGTATTTTATTTCTTTAAAAGAAAAAGAAGAAATAAATATTTGTAATTCCACATTGTATAGCATCACTTTTTTATATGTGCATGTGTTTGACCCTGAAATGCTGCACCAGTTTTACCACCCTAAGGGATATGAGTTAACCATTGGGGTGGAAAGTTCTGTCCTCTTCTTCTTCGAGGACTGTTTTCATGTCAACTTTTTCCCCTTACAAACACATTAATGTATACTAATTGGACGTTATTTTTCTTACTGTTTTCATGTCAACTGAGAGAATTAAATAATCAATGATATCTTCTAGGGTAATGTAAAGCTCCTCACTCATTTGTATTTATTTCTTTTGAAGGTTTCGTAGAGGGAACTGGAAGCTCATCTTAAATTCAGATCGTTACATATTTGAAGAGAGAATCGAGGTGAGAATTTTTTATGGTTGTGCCTTTTTTCTGCTTTAATATTATTTTTCTTTATGTTAACATAAGGGCTTCTTTTGTTTAGGTTGATTTGAAGGACAAGTGGAGAAATATGATATATTACTGACTCTTAAAAAAAGAAGATGGTCTGCAGTTTGTATAAACTCTTTACTTATCTAAAGAAGATGGTCTGCAGTTTGTATTATAGGAGGGTTCTTGCATGTTGATTGATTCTTCATAGTTTTCTACTCTACTTGATGGGTCTTCAAAAAGGAAAAAGAATATATTGATTGCTTGAATACAATGTTGGTGTATCAGATTTCTTCTTCTTCTTTTACTATTATTATTTATTTATAATTTATAATTTATAATTTTTTTTAAACTTTATACCAAATGTGTTATGTGATGGATAGATGAGAGTGTAATCATGTTACTAATCGGTATAATAACATGTCAAGAGCCTTATTATTTTATTTTAATTTTGTTTTCAAACTTAGTTTATTTATTATTTTTATAAACATCAATTATTAGTTCTTAATAATTGTTTATGATAGGTTTTTTTTTCAACCATATAAAATTAGCACAACGTTAAAAATAAAAAAAATAAAAATAAAGGCTATGGCGGCGTTTTTTGAACGTCACTATATCTCTACTCCAACGGTTAGATTTTTAAAATGTATAAATATCTTTAACGGCGTTTCCAAAACGTCGCTAAATGTCATAGTGACGTCACAATACAATTAGTAGGACATTTGGCGGCGTTTTCAAAAACGCCGCCTATAATAATATAACGACGTTTTTCAAACGCCATAAAGCTATAGTGACGGCCGCGTCGTCGGCGTTTGGTACTAAACGTCACAAAAATAATTAGCGGCGTTTTTAATACCTATAGCGGCGTTAACGCCGCTAAAAATCGATTTTCCAGCAGTGTAATAGTGAGGGAATTGTTAGTGAGGGAATTAAGTAAAATTGTATTTATTTTGATAATAGATGTTAGTACAGGAATTTTTAAATTATTTTTATATAAAATAATAAAACAAATAAAAAATACAAAAAATAAACATTAATATTAAAAAAAATGCCTAACATGTAAAAAAATTAAAAAAATTAAAAAAAATTCTAATCCCCTCACTATTTTTCTAATACCACCTCCACCTCCACCTTCTCCATCCCAATCCCCCTTTCAACCTCCATCTTAATTCCCTCCATCCTAATCCCACCCTCTACACCCCAAAACAAACCGAGCCCTACAGAGTTATTGAACCCAGGCATAAAGTATTAAGGCCAAGTTTGGCATACTTGAAAAAAGACAAAAAGTCAAAAAGTCACTATTCTATTTAAGTCACATCATCTTATTTAAGTCACATCACCTCTCTAACACATCATTTTAAACCCAACCCAAACCCAACCCATATTTCATAAAAAGTCAAAAAGTGCACTTATTTAAATCATCCCAAACAACCCCTAAGGATATCATGGCATTAAATGCAACAAGACCTCTCGCCCCCGGTTATGGTGAAACTGCCATGGCCGACGACAAGTAGACCTTAGATTTTCGGCCAATAAAATAGCTTGAATGGACAAAGAAATGATTGGGAAAAGATACAAGGAAGCTCGTAAAAGAATGTTAACAATAGCAAGTAATACTCTATCTCTCGATCTCTCTCACTACTTCTCGATCATTTCTAATCTAACTTGATCGTCAGAGTGTCTACAAAGAGAAACCACTCCAATCTTGGTACCTCCCCACTGGACCTTTTGTAGGTACGCCTCAAGAAGGTGAAGGCCAGCAGACCCGCCAAAGACGTGGACCAGTTCGACCCATCCTTCATTGACAAAGTTGCATTATCATTATGTAATTGTCTACGTCTGATTAATTGTGTCTTATAATCTTCCAAAATTATTCTTATATTTTGGGCAATGTCAATACCATGTTCCAAGAAGAATAGGCAATTACTCCACACCACCTTCTTCTTTTTTTCTTTGTGCAAACAATAATTTATTTTTCGGTTAATAAATAAGATTATAATAAAAGAGTCATAATCGATCAATTCAAATTATAAACTTCTAACTTTCTCACTATTTTAATGAATAACTATATAAACTATTAAGTCAAGTGTCTTATCGTACTCTTCACTCACTTAAGCTATATAAAGAAGATTAAGACTCAATTGAATTGAATGAATTATTACAAAGTTCAGTATCTATTTATACAAGAATTAGATCAGCTAACCTAACCATAACTAACAAACTAACTACTGAATCTAACTATAGTTAAGTGCTAACAAACTATCTACAACTAACTGACTGCATGTGTATGGGCTGCAATTGTAACTGTGGCTGAGATTGCAGTAGCTCATGCTTAGTCTTGGCAAATGAAGACTCAGGTTGCTCAGATGACTTAGCAAGATGTGATGGCTGAGGTGGTTTATTAGTCCCCCGCAAACTAACAGGGCTAGGAAGAACAGTGAGTTTGGACTGAAGATATTGAAATCGAGAAATAGATAAGGGCTTTGTGAAAATATCAGCAATTTGGTCAGTGGTGGAGATATAGCTAATGTTGAGCTTCTTGGCTGCGACCCTTTCCTTAACAAAGTGATAGTCAACCTCGATGTGCTTGGTACGAGCATGGAAAACAGGATTTTTAGTCATGGCAATAGCAGAGAGATTATCACACCAAAGAGTAGGTGTAGGAACAGTGATATAAAGCTCTGCTAAGAGCATACCATGCCAGCTAAGCTCGAAGGAAGTCTAAGCCAAAGCCTTGTATTCTGCTTTAGAGGAAGACCTGGACACTGTTGGCTGTTTCTTAGCAGTCCACGCAATCAAGTTAAGGCCAAGATGAACATAGTAGCCAGTGGTGTATCGTCTATCAATTGGATTGCCAGCCCAATCAAAATCAGAGAAAGCATTAAGGATAAGAGGACCATTGGAAAAATGAAGACCATAATCCAAAGTACCCTTAAGATATCGTAGTAATCTCTTGACAATAACAAAATGAGTATTGGAAGGAGATTGCATGAACTGACAAGCATGGTTTACTGCAAAGGCCAGATCAGGCCTAGTAATAGTCATATATTGAAGTGCACCAACCAAACTACGATAAAGAGATGGATGAGAAAAGGGTAGATCATCAGTGGAAGAAGAAGAAGAATGCTTAGTAGCCATAGGAGAAGAGTATAGCTTACAAGAACTCATGCCAGCTTTAACTAAAATTTCTGAAGCATATTTATGCTGAGAAAGAACATAACCAGTGGATGTGGGAGCAACTGAAATGCCAAGAAAGTAGTTGATGAAGCCAAGCTCTTTCATAGAAAAAGCAGAATGCATTGCTTGAACAAGAGTTTGAATATATAGAGAATCACTTCTTGTGAGGAGAATATCATCTACATATATGAGTAGAATGGTAATGGATGTGGAGGTTTTCTTAACAAATAAAGAGTAGTCATATTGGCTAGGAATGAAATCCTGAGTGAGGAGCAAATTAGAGTAGGTAGAGAACCAAGCTCTTGGAGCTTGCTTCAATCCATAAAGGGCCTTCTTGAGTTTGCAGACAAAGGATGGTTGATTGGACTGAACAAAGCTTGGTGATTGATGCATATAAACCTCTTATTCAAGAATTCCATGGAGAAAAGCATTAGAAATGTCCATTTGCTTGATAGACCGATTGAAATGAAGAGTAACGCAGAATAGAATACGAATGGTAGGTTGTTTGGCTATAGGACTGAAGGTTTCATGATAGTCCACCATTTCAGTTTGAAGAAAACCCTTAGCTACCAACTGAGCCTTGTACTTAGCTATGGAGCCATCTGAATTTTTCTTAAGTTTGAAGACCCATTTACAACCAATTGCTTGCTTATCAGAAGGTAAAGGAACAAAGGTCCAAGTGTCTTGCCTCTGAAGTGCCTCATATTCATCAACCATGGCAGCTTGCCAAGCAGGAGAAAAAAGAGCCTATTGATAAGTTTGGGGCTCAACAAGGTCTACAGAAAACAAGCAAATAAGAAGATGGAAGGCTAGTCTTGGATCTGGTAAGCATATGGTGAGTATTGGAAAAAGCAAGAGGTGAAAGATTAACAAAGACAGAAGTGATGGGAATTTGATAAAAGAGATCAGAGGAAATAAGGGGATGAGAATCTTTAGCAGTTGGAGGAACTGCAGGATTGGGCAAAGAAACAGGAATTGCAGAACTGACTAGAGGAACAGCAGTAGAACTGTCTGAAGATGAAGAATGACTAGAAGAGTAGGAGAAAGGAGCTGAACAAGATTGCTGAGACTGAGAAGAAGCCCAAAAAAAATTATGCAAATGAGAAACAAATGAGGAGGATGACGAAAAAGATGTAGTCTGAAAAGGAAACAACTGCTCATCAAAGATCACATGTCTAGAAGTATAGAATTTTCCTGTTTGAGGATCAAGACATCTGTATCCTTTAGTAAAAGGTTGATAGCCTATAAAAACACAAGGAACAGACTTTGGCTGAAGCTTATGAAAGGTGTAGGGCCTTAACCATGGATAACATCTACAACCAAAAGTCCTTAAGAAAGAATAATCAGGTTTATGTTTGAATAGAACTTCATAAGGAGTAAGCTGATTAAGCTTGAGAGTAGGATGTCTATTAACAAGAAACACAGCAGTGGTAAGAGTATCCACCCAATAAGACAAAGGAAAAGATGAGTGATGCATAAGAGTGATGGTAGTCTCAATGAGATGCTTATGTTTCCTTTCTGCGTCTTTATTTTGAGCAGGTGTATGAGGACATCTCAACTGATGTTCAATGCTTTTTTGGTGGAGAAACACTTGGAATTCTTTACTAAGATATTCATCTCCATTGTCACTTCGTAAAATCTGAAGTTTGGTACTAAATTGAGTTTCCACAAAAGCTTTAAACTCAAGAAATTTAGTAAAAACCTCACTCTTGTAATGAAAAGGGAAAAGCCAGGTAAATTTGCTATAATCATCTATAAACAAGACATTGTATTTAAAACCTGAAACTGAAGGGGAGAAAGGACTCCATACATTAGTGTGAATAAGGGTCAATAGAGGACAAACCTCGTTACTAGTTTGATAATGCATCACAGTTGTAAAGACAGATGGAGACAGAGTTGCTGTTAAACAACTTAGGATATATGCATCAATTGTGAGCCACTGAGTATGACTTAGATTCAGAATTTCATGAGTGCTTCAATCTAACACAACCGGCGGAGGACAAATTTCAGATCCATCAACATATCCAATAAGCTTTGTTGGCTTTAATATGTTTTGCATCTGACTCTTCTATACTATATAATTGCTTGAATTAAGTTTTGTGGAAACAAAAGCATTATGTTGTGTTTGGTTGGAGGATTTGGGGAGGGATTTGGAAAGGGAAAGGGAAAAGGTGTGTGAAACTAGGTGAAATATAGGAATGTTTTATTCACATTTCACCTACCTTTTCCATTTCCCTTTCCAAATCCCTCCCCAAATCCCCTAACCAAACACAGCATTAAGGTTTGAAATCAGCAATGTGAGATTTGGACGTAGAACAGAGGATTGTGAAGAAGAACATGTTGAAGCTATGGTGGTTGAATCAGTAGTAGCCATTGAAATTGCTTGCTGCAAAGATCGAAGCTCAGAAGAGCAAAGGCTCTGATACAATAAAGAAGATTAAGACTCAATTGAATTGAATGAATTATTACAGAGTTCAGTATCTATTTATACAAGAATTAAATCAGCTAATCTAACCATAACTAACAAACTAACTATTGAACTTAAGTATAGTTAAGTGTTAACAAACTATCTACAACTAACTAACTAATCTGCACGTGTATGGGCTGCAGTTGTAACTGTGGTTGAGATTGCAACAACTCATGTTTAGACTTGGCACATAAAGACTCAAGTTGCTCAGATGACTTGGCAAGCTGTGATGGCCGAGGTGGTTTATCACTACACTTTTTGTACATTAAAATTGACTTTATTTCTCTAACAATTTGGTTCGTCATTTTTTTCACTTATTTTTTTTTCACACACAAAGCCCATCAAGAAATGAGAGGGGGTAAGGAAGGGTCTACCAAGTCTGGACATGTGGAATAAGTTTAAAGCACCCTACATAGTGTTTACTTTTGTTCCCACATGGCTTTTTGGAAACTCCGTAAAGTCTAAATGCGTTTAAACCATTTTAATTGACCCTTCCCTTTCACTGTTCTCTCCTTTTCTTTTTCTTTTTTGAAAAAAATAAAATAAAATAAACCATTCCAATCATCTGTTTATTTTGAAGGAATGGCTATGTAATAATAAAGGTGAATGCCCCCAAGAGATGTGGTCTTAGATCTCAAACATTTACTTACACCAAGTAGCGTAAAGCCCATGAAGTTTGCGTTTGCAATTTCGTCATAATCTTAGCTCTCTCTAGTCAAATGCTAAATTACCTAATCACTTAAAAAAAATAATTAAAAAAAAAGGAAGCAAAGTTAAAAAGCAGCCGGCCACCAACCATCGAGCAAGTATTTTGGTGACTGCTTCAAGTCCTCCATATTGGACCACCAGGGTTGGTGGCCTGGTGGAAGGACGCAGCATGTTCCCCAGCCGAGACTCAGGTTTGATTCCTGGGAGGGAGTTGTTTGTTATCTCTACGGAGAGCTCGCCCTTTACTCCTCTCGTTCCTGGGCTCTGCTGCGGCGTGTGTCTGCCCTCCACTGGTGCCTTGGTGGTGGGTCCCTCACTTGGTGAGGGTTAATTCCTGGCTGGCAACCGGTTACCCCGGGGCCAGGACCCACAGGGGCCATGATGACACCACAGAGCCCTTTTTTTTTATGATAAAAAAAAAAAAAAAGTCCTCCATATTGGAAGCCACGTTAAGGCAATCAAAACTATAAATTTTTTATTCTTACATAAAATTTATATAAAAAAAATCACAAAAATAAAGTGTCATTGTCAATTTTTGTAATAATAAAAATTATGAGTGTCTTGTCTTAAAAATTAAAAGTCTAAAATGAGATATATCATTGCAAAAATATGTATCAAATTTTTATTTTTATATCTTCAATCCTCTATGAAAACAAATATCAAGTTGATTATCCGAATCAACTTGATGATTTAGAGAGTTTCCAAGAGTATTGTTAGGCTTTCAAGGATTGTTTTAATAATTTGAATCATTTATTATATATGTGATTACTACTTTGATGTCTTGAAACTTTCTTTCTCTTTATGTCAAGTGTCCAATTTTCTATTCACAAAAAAATATATATATATAAAATAAAAATAGAGAAAAGAGTATGACTTGAACTTAAGATCACAAATTTGATAAACAAGACTTTGATCATGAATTGCATACGACATATAACAAATATTTTATTTGTTTATTTATTTATTTAACTTACACACGTATTACACACGTATTGTGTATACCAATCACTAATACTATTATAAAACGGAAGCTAAATGAGAGGGTAATTTTGAGTGAAAATTGGGCCGAGCTATGAGACAGACTTTATGGCCCAAAGTATGACGGACTGAGTAAGAAGGGCCGAAAAGTTACTCAGGCCCAAGGGAGATAAAGTTACTCCGGCCAAAAGAGATGAAGTTACTTCGGCTCGTGAATTGTTAAGCTACTTCGGTCCGGGGGCAACTTGAAGTTAGACCGGTCTTGAAGGAACATCGTTCTTGAATTTATACCGGCTTTAGAGGTATACCGGTTTTGGAGTTACACCGGTCGAAGAGTCGTTGGTTCGGTCCAAGCACACCATGAGTTGAACAGGTGAGAGCCGAGATAAGGAAATATAAGCGGAAGGGCCGAACTAAGGATAGTTCGGCTTACTTTGTGGCTCAGCATAGCTAGGTTTATCTCGGTCGAATGGTAGTTCGGCCATGGTGAAAACCATCCCACTTGGTTTAAGCAGTGGGAGGTGTAAAAGGATAAGCATTATCCTTTAGGAGTATGAATCTTAGGAGGACTCTGCATGGAGAGATAAAAGTCCTACTATGATTGTGCCATTCGAAACCTATAAAAGCTCACAAATATCACCTTGGAGGAGGTAACATAACACCACATACAATTTTGCTTCCTGAATACATTGAGCTTTGTCTATTTGTCAAGTTATCTGACTTAGGCATCGGAGAGGTTTCCGGCACACACCCGCCGGCTAGCTCACGTTTGTGTTTTCAGGTGACAAAGCGACGTCGTACGGAGAAGCATGGACTTAGTCAACAGGATTATACGAGGAGAATTATTTCTTCCCCGTACACTAAACTTGTTGTGAATGTCACAAAATTTCAACTTCCAAAAAAACCGTCGGGAGCAATTTTGGAATTGCCAAGTTGCAACCTCATCAATTAAGTTGGTATTGACACCTTTTGTGTACCATAATTTTTATTTGAAAATAGATCCAAACAACATTATATTTTTACATGTAAATTTTTTTTTTTAACTTTTGTTTTTTCATAATTTTTTTTTTCGACTTGTACACACATGATGTGTGTTCAACCACTAAAAAAAAATAAAAAATAAAGAAATAAAAATTGATATAATTAAACTATAAATATTAAATTGATGTAAATTTTTTTTTTATTGAAAATTGATAAAAATTTTATATTTTAAACATTTAAGAGTACAATTTTCCAAAAATATAAAAAGAAATAATTGTCCAACACAATTAGGGGTGTGCGCGGTGCGGGTCGGTGCGGTTTGAGAGAAAAATAGAAACTGTATGGCGGGTGGCGGATTGATAAAAGTGTCACTAGAATTTGCCATTTTCCTTATCAAAAACCGGCGGTTCGGTTGGCAAATAATAACGGATTTGCCTTGGCGGTTCGGGCGGATTGGCGGTTTATAAAAAATATAATTCAAATTACAAAACTTAAATCAAAGAGTAAAAAAAAGACGAGAGATACCGTGATGTTAAGCATCTTGCGAAGCTTTCTTCTGATGCAGTAAGTGTAGCAACAACATGATAATATCAACGACTGTGACATCAGTTCATTACAAGCATCTGTGGAAGCTACAATGATCAAATACAATACATAAAATTAATATCATTCAAGGTTTACAATATATTGAAAATCTTTACTGTTGAAAAGTATTTAGATTGAAAAGTGAGCTGATGCAAGTTTGTAACATGGCCAGAAAAAAAAAAAAAAAAAAAAGATTGAAAAGTAAATTGGAATCCAACTTTATTTTGGATTACTGACATCTTGAATTCCCCTCGAGCAGTAATGTAATACTATATTTTAAGGTATAGAACAACAAGCAAACTTAAGTAAAAAAAAAAATTTAGAATCTTATAAAGCATGATTTAATAGCGGTGCGGGTCGGTGCGGTTTGGAAGAAAAATAGAAATCGGCGGATTAATAAAAGTGTCACTAGAATTTGCCACTTTTTTTACCAAAAATCGACGATTCGATTGACAAATAATAACAAATTTACCTTGGCGGTGCGGTTCTGCAACGTCAACATAACAAAAAAGCATTACTTTCCGCTGCCAGGATTCGAACCTGGAATAATCTCAAAGCCGAGTTTGTAAATTGAGCTATAGCGGATCTTATGACAAAACCAACAATACAATAATATTTTAAACTAAAAAACTAACGTTTTAAGTGATCTTTATTTTATTTTTATTTTTGTATCGGGACTAAAGTATGTCTGTACCTTTAAATTTTTGTCTAGTTATTATTAAAAGTAGCAACTCAGATTATGTTCAAATTTTGGCAACTTCTCCTTACATGTCCTTTTTTAATTTTTATTTTATTACTTGAAATATAATAATAATAATAAAAATAGATAATTAATTAGAGTATGACTTGAACTTTAAACCTTTAAATTAATAAATAAGACTTTTAACTTTTACATAATATATCATATATAATAAAAGTTTAGTTTTATTTTTAATTATTTTAATGGTACACACATCACGTGTGTTAATCCTTAATTCATCTTATATGACTCTTTTAACAAGACTATTCATGCAACAAAATAAAGTTAATCAGACAGCTATAGTTACATTATCGAATCATTATTTATTTATTAAAATAAAATGAATAACCAGTATAATTATGAAAAATAGTTGTTCAATCGGTTTGAGCTTTTGCATAATTAATTTTCTCAAAAGGGTTGGATACCTGCCTTCCTATCCCAAAGCAGTATTGGATGGCACGGTTTAATCCCATAGCACTGATCATAAAAATCGTTTATCGTTACCTTCGGTCAAAATTTGAGAAAAGTCCAACATTTTTAAAAAAAAGAGTCTTATTATAACTTTTTTTGTTTAAATAATCAAGACTCAACCACATTAAACTATTAGAAATCCAAAAAAATTCAACCAATTATGACATGTACTCCGAACGTGAATGATTTCATAACTGTTCATTTTCCCTAATGTTACGTTTGTATTGTGATTTTGTATTTTTGTATAGAATTTTGTGAAAAAAAACAATGGAAAAAAAGAAAATAATCAGCCAAAAACAGTACATGAAGCAACAACTAAGAACACGCATTTGTCCCACACGCTTGACAATTTCTTTAATTCACATTGTATGAGTGACCTGCGACTTTCTACTCTTCTTCTGCCCCCGTTCAAAGCATTCACAAAGCTCAAATTGAATTGCCTTGTGTTGTTGAAAAAGTTATAAATACTCCGTTATTCGAATTTTATATTTAATATAATTAATAAAAAAAATAAAATTTATAACTAATCTTATATATAATAATAAAATTATTTAAATTATTAATTAAAATAAATTTATAATATTATTAAAAATTATTAATTTAATTGATAATTTATTAATAAAATGAGTATAAAATTAAAATTTTAAAAAATAAAATATAATTTTAAAATCACATAACACAAATTATATTTTAAGCAAACTTGGTAAGGTTTATTTGTAATTTATCCACCTTTTAGTTGGCATATAAAAACTTTGGTCAAACCATAAGGAACTGCTTAACCCAATCTTATAGCGCCACGTCATTAGACTCATTTCACTTTCTGACGCGTCGTTCCACAATTGGCTACTTATAACTCCGTCAATTCCCAAAATGCCACACTCTATCCGTCTCTCCAACTCCACTACTCTCCACTTCCCTTCTATAAAATTCCCCAAAATTAGAACTCCCCCACGCCACACTTCCTCCCTAGCTAATCTTTAGCTTCTCTTCTCTGTCTCTCTCTAAAATGGCAGGTCTTCAACTTCCGGCTCTGGTTCTAGGCTTCTCAGTCATGTTTATGCTAATCTCACCCTCACAGTCACTCACATGTACCTCACAAAACTTCACAAACAGCAAGCTCTACACTAACTGCACAGACCTACCTTCCTTAAGGGCCTACCTCCACTGGACCTACAACCCAACCAACTCCTCCCTCTCCATCGCCTTCATCGCTCCTCCGGCCAAACCGGACGGTTGGATCGCCTGGGCCCTCAACCCCACCGGAGCCGGCATGGCCGGCGCACAGGCTCTCGTCGCCTTCAAGCAATCCAACGGCTCGATGTCAGTCAACACCTACAATATCAGCTCCTACAGCTCCATCGTCCAATCGAAGATCGCCTTCGAAGTCCCCGATAAGAGCGCCGAGTACTCCAACGGAACGATGAAGATCTTCGCGACTCTCACATTGCCGGCGAATAGCTCGTCGATGAATCAGATTTGGCAGGTCGGCGGCTCGGTTACCAACGGTTTTCCGGACAAGCACGAGTTTCGGCCGGCGAATCTGAACGCTAAGGCGACTTTGGCTTTGGTGAAGGCAACTTCACAAAGTAACGGTACGACTCCGGCTGGGACTACGAGTAGCACTGAGTCTCCGGCGCCGAGTCCGACGAGTGGAACGACGACTCCGGGAGGATCGGGCAGTGCTGACAACGGAGCGATCTCGATGATCGGAAACAGGAACTTCGTGTTTTTTGTGATCTGTTTTGTAGCAAGTTTTGTGCTTGGTTTTTAGATTAGTATGATCATAATAATGTAATTTTTTTTCCTCACACTCTTTTAGCAGTCAGAGGACGATTATTGGTTTGGACGGCAATAAGAGTTTTTTTTTTAAAAAAAAAAGATTATTATAAATATAATTTGAGTAAATCTCTTAAAATTTCAATTTCAACTGGGGTAGTCAAATTCATTGCTAATGTTCTTCTTCTTCTTCTTCTTTTTATTATTATTATTATTATTATTTTTCTCATTTTGGCTGATATTTTTGCTGGAGTTGTTTATACCCATACTTCCGTTTGTCAATTATAAATTTTAGTTAAAAAGTCACTATAAATTATCACAATTTTTTTTTTTAATTTTTTACATATATTTTTATAAAAAATTAAAAAATTATTAAAATAACTTATTGTCAAACTATTCATAATTTGGTTTGTAGCCCTTTGTTTCTAATATAGAGAGAAATATATCTAGTAAAATATATATATATATATATTAACGAATAGTCTTTTTTCTTAAAAAAATGGACTCCCAACATATGTAATAAAGTAATGCTGATCCATATATTTTTTATGTCTAATTTTCTATTTGATTTATGTGTTTATGGGGATTCAAATCCTCTTCATTATAATCATGGGGTGTTTTAAAAAATTAGTAAAAAGTTAATTTTTGATTTTTTACTAAGTTTTTTAGCTTTTTAAAAAGTGATTTGGGAAGTTGATAAAAAATTGACTTTTTGCTTTTTAGTTTAATATTTATTTATGGTGTCAAATCAAATTAAAATGATCAAAATATTCTTACCTAACATAAGAAATTTATTTATTTTTATTTTATTTTTCATAGGCCCTAATTTATAATTTTACACTTGCGTTTTTAGTGCTTGCCAAACTAATTTTCTGGCGTTTTTGACACTTGCGTTTTTGGACATTTTGTCCAAAAACGTGACTTTTTGCTATGTTTTCAAAATGGCACCATGTAATGGATATCTCAATTTCAACGCATGGCAACATGCTGTTAAAATTTAGGGTCTGACTTTGCTCCAGTCTGTCATCGAATCAGATCGTGTTGTTAGGTTTGTGGGGGTCCATTATGGGTCCCGTTTTGAAAATTTGAATCATTCAATATGTAGAACTTGTCGAGTACTATATGTCTGTGAAAAATCACGTTGATCGGATATCGATAGCTATGTGATCAAATCAGTTTTGTATAAAAAAAATGAACGGTGAATTAATTAACGGTTGATAAAAAATTATTTTGATCACATAACTATCGATATTCGATCAATATGATTTTTCAGGGGCATATAGTACTCGACGAGTTCTACACATTGAACGGTTCAGATTTTCAAAACGGGACCCGTGGTTGACTCCCACGGGCCCAACAGCACGGTCCAGTCCGATGGTGGACTAGACCAAAGCTAGGCCCAAAATTTAAAATTAATAATGATATAGTACTCGACGAGTTCTACATATTGAACGGTTCAGATTTTCAAAACGGAACCCGTGATGGACTCCCACAGGCACAACAGCACAGTCTAGTCCGATGATGGACTGGACCAAAACCAGGCCCAAAATTTAAAATTAATAATGTATAATTGTATTTAAGTCCTGTCTTAGCCGTTTTTGTAATTGAAAAACAAAAATATTGAAGTGGTTTTAAGTTCTCTTTTTCATATTTTTAATTTAAAAAAAAAATATCTTAAGTTGTGCTTGGTTTAAGAATTTAGAAAAAAAGTTGGAAAGAGAAAGAAAAAATATGTATAAAATTAAATAAAATATAAATATATTTTATTCATATTTTACTATTATTTTTTCTTTTCCTTTTAAAATAGCAATATTTTGTACCAAATACAGCTTTAATGAAAAGATTGTAATCTATAATTGGATTTTAGCGCAAGTCTTCTTACATGGTGACTTTAGGCTCTTTTGGAAAGAGTTTAAAAGTCTATTTTTTTGATTTTTAATATCTTTTAAGTCGCATTACATCTTTATTTTTTTACATGATTTTTTAAAAAAATTAAAAAAATAATTTTTAATTAGCTTTTCAAAATAATCATGTAATAGGTGAGTTATCAATATCCCTTTTTGTTTAACATGATATGAATTATGAAACTAATTCAACTGTTTGTTGTAAATTATATAAGTTGCTTGTTTTAATGTTTTTTTTTAATTTAACATAAAATAAAATTTGTATTCTTATTTAATAATGATTAGATATGTAATAGAGATTCTCTATACAGACATGTAATAGATAGAATTAAAATCTGCACGTATATGTATATATTGTGAGAGTTTGTGTTAAATTATTCGGCAGAGTTTATGCTTTTAATTTAGGCAAAGCAGGTTAATTAAGTTGAAATAGTTGATTATATAAAAGTTAAGACAAGATTTTACTTTTTAATTATATCAATTTTTAATTTTTAATAAATTATACCAAACATACTCATATCTTGCAATTTTGGTTTAATTTAAATCTTCTTTGTAGCAACACCCTTTCACCTCGTGAGGGAAAATTATTAAGAGAATATCATGTCACGTTGTTTAGGAGATACTTCCGATCAAATTCGCAATATAAATGAAGCAAATATCATTTCGAGAAATGTTTTTCTCCCCGAATGAGCCCCCTCGAATGCCCCGAATCAGAGAGAAAGAGAGAGAGAGAGGGAGAAAGAGAGAAGAGAGAGAAGAGGGAGAGAGAGAGAGAGGGGATCGTCGCCCGCCGTCGCCTCGCAGCAGCTCCGCCTTCACCCCCTGCCTTTGCCTCTGCCTTCGCCTCCGCCTCCAGCCCTAATTTGTTGGCCCCCTCCCCTCCCCTCCTCCCCCCGCCTCTGCCTCCCCTCTCTTTCTTCTTCTCTTCTTCTTTCTTTTTGCTTCTTCTGATTTTCTGATTGAAAAAAAAAAAAAATTAAAACGACGAAACGACGTCATTTCGTCATTTCGGGGGAGCTCGATTCGGGCTCTCAATCGGAACTGTATCATTTCTCACCTTTACATAATATTTTAAAACTACTAGGCTCCGTTTGGCAAGTTAGTTTTTAGGTTTTTTTGGCTATTTTAGCCATAAAAAATAAAATAGGCTATTTTAGTCATAAAAAATAAAACATCACATTCAACTCATAATCATTACACTATTTTTTCACAAAAAGTCAAAAAAATCAAAAAATCTTTCCCAAACTAAGTTTTTTAGTCTAGGCTAAAATAGCCAAAAAAATTAAAAAGCCAAAAAACGAACCCACTCTCTATACGAAGCCTAAATAATTTGACAATATGGAGTAGCCATTGCAAACATTATAAGCTCCGTTTGGCAAGGAGATTTGTGGCTATTTTAGCCACAAAAGATAAAATAGGCTATTTTAGCCACAACAAATAAAACATCAATTAAATTTATAATCATTACACTCTTCTCTCACAAAAAAAGTTAAAAAAATCAAAAAATTCTTAACAAATCAAATTTTTTAACCTAAATTAAAAAAATTAAAAAATTAAAAAATCAGGAGGCATAGTGTTTGCTCTATATTTGAACTTTTTAAGATGGTTTATTACCAGCAATTGAAGCATGGATGTGATGTAAAATAAAGATTTGGTCCACCAGTCATACTTTTTTGGAAAATCAACAAACATATACAGTAATGCTGCTACTGCATTTTTAGCACATTAACGTCATGTTTGTTTGGACGAATTGGATTAGCATTTTCATGATTAATAATTCTAGGATTACGAATTCATTGGATTATATATCCCATCTTAACTAATAGTCAAGTTTAAAATAATTAGTCCGTACTTTAATTGTTTAACCAAACATCGGATTAATAATTTTATTGGACTATTAGTCCAATCCCAAGCTCATATCCATCCAAACAAACATGGCCTAAGGCCTCGTTTGTCAATAGGTTAATTTAATAATTTTTTAATTATTTGGTTAAAATATGAGTTAAAAAAAATTAATATGCTGAGGATGATTTTTTGAATTTTTATGAAAAGATGTGTAAAAAATAGAGAAAAAAGAAAATTTTTAACTTTTTAATATGAATTGTTGACTTTTTAACTAATTTAATAACTTTTTAATTAAAAAGGAAGGTTCTCAAATGAACCCTAAGTTTAGGTGGGGAAAGTTGTGAAGCATTGAGATCTAACTTTCCAATAAGGTAGATATTTGACGATATGACAATGTCCCACACGCTTCAAAAACAAAACACGTGTTGTGTTCTTCATTTCCCATTTTAGCAGTGTCTGTCCGTGCCCCTCTGATCAAATAGTCAAAATAAGTAGATTTTGTAGGATTGTTGACTGCAGAGCAATTTCAAAACTCGGTAATAGTCAATTTTATCAATTTTTTTTAAAAAAGTCATTAAAAAAATTAATTTTTTTTGTTAAAAAAATCACTAAAAATATTAAAAAATCAAAAAATTAACTTTTTATCAATTTTTCTTGCATATGTTTTTATTTATTTATTGATGTTTGTCTCTCTTTGTTGGTTGTTATATATGTTTGTCCTATTGAACAATAGTTTTAAAGTAATATTGGATCCTAAGTTGAGTATTAGGGGTGTTCGCGGATCGATTTTGTGCGGTTTGCGGTTCGGTTTTGACCCGTTCGCATTTATGCGATTTGGAAAAAAGTCAACCCGCAACCGCCCGCAGTGCGGTTTGCGGTTTGTGCGGATAGGGTTTGCAAATGTGCGGGCGGTTGCGGGCGGTTTGCGATTTACATTTTTTTCTTTAAAAATTAATTTTCGAGTTTTTTTTTTCCAGTGAATTTAGGCATCATATTCATTTTATATATTTGTGATAACAATTTTTTGATGAGTTTACAAATAAAAATTGAATATCAATGCATTAAATGAAAGTACCCAAAACAAAGAGACCCTACACTAGCATTTTTGCCATGAAAAAAATGTGTACCAATGCATTAAAGGTTGTACTCAATTAGTGCCAGTTCAGTAATCAATAATCAAACTATAAGTTCCATCGACCATTAGAAGGAAAATTTTATTAGGAAAAAGTGGATGAATCACCAATGAAAATCATATAAGAAACCAAGTTTAAGACTTGATAATTCTACGACATTAAGAAAGTTGAGAAATACTTAAAAATAAGGATCCTAGTGTCATAGAGAATATAATGGTGCTCCTGTAAAAGTTACAAAGTTGGTATATATAAAAAAAAAAAAATAATAATAATTAAAGTGCGGACGGTTTTTGCGGGTTGCGGGTTTAAACCGCGACCCGCCCGCAACCCGTAAATTTGTCATATTTCAAACCGCATCCGCCCGCATTATGTTTGCGAAACCGCCCATTTATATGCTGGTTGGACGGATTGGACGGTTTGAACGGTTCGAATAAACCGTTGCCCCACCCTATTGAGTATAGTATTAGAATCAAAATTAAAGTAGTTCTTGTGTCAAGATGGAGATGTTAGTGTAGAGGACACTTTCATTGTAGAGACTCGTTGTAAATATCCTTTCAAATAGTGAGTAGGCTGCGTGTCTTTTACTTTTTATGATATAATAAGGACGCGACAATTTTTTAATTTGTGTGATTATCAATAATTGCTTTTTCACTTTTCAATATTTGTATTTTTTTTTTCTTTTTGGGTTCGGATTTCTAGTCGGTTTTGACTTACGAATAGTATTAATTATTAATGCTGCATCTCGACGAAAGTGTCACCTTTCGACTAAGACGAAGAAAAGAAAATTACCTCGATGACTACATTATTGTTTTACCGATAAATTTTATACAAAAATTATATATCGCATAGTGTTTTTTTTTTAAAAATAAATAAATGAAAAAATTGAAAGCGTGTGAAGCTCCACCTCCACCTACCTACAGTCCATGTAAATGGCGGTGTTCTAAGAAGTCCAATATTTCTGCAAGTAAAGCTACAGCCCCTCCCTTCTTTTTTCAAAACAAGAAAACTTCCAACACTTTGCTAGTTTCACACCCTGCCAACTCTTTTCTATTCCAATTTGTGAATATATTTGAAATCGAGCTTGGAGAGAAAACAAATTTAATTTAAAATGTTGGAGAAATAAAATAGTCTTTCAAATTGATTCCTACCATAAAATGTGGCGGTAAGCCGGAGATTTTTGATTAAATAATCCACATTAAGCTTCCAGAGTCATGTGGAACTCTGACTATGTGAGAGGTTATAATAATATTACATACATCAATTAGTATATTAATGTGTACTAACAGATGATGTGACATAATTTTAGAAATTTTAAATTTTTATAATTTATGTAATGAATGGAATCATAATTTTAAAATAATAATATAATAATTATATTGATACACTAATTAATACCCCTGACCCCTTTTAGTTTTGATTGGTCAACTTTTTTTTTTTCACCCAATTCCCAACCTCCATGTGTGTGAGAGGGGTCTTGGGGGTGGGTGTTTTAAGGGGGTCTAAATCAATGCCCATTAATTAATACGTATAACACCCCTAGCATGGTTATTGCCTAAACACATATGGTCAATTCTTTGCCAATTAAAAATAAAATAAGTTGAATTTGGTTTGTTTCCCAATTCTCCAATAACGGTCAAGTGGAGCAAATCTTTGCCAACGAACAAAAAAATTAAAATTTGAATTTGGTTAGTCTCTCAATTCTCCAATAAAGGAAATTTATTGAATTAATTCAATTGATCATTTTTATATGAATAATACCATATGTATTAATTAATATACTAACTAATATATTAATTGATAATGTAACATAATTTAAAATATTTTTGATATTTGTAATTTATATAATGAGTGGAGTCAATAATAATATCATAAGTAGTGTTGGTATATTAATTAGTACACTAATTGATACATGTAACACCAACTGACGAGTCAAAAAAAATCAATCATTGTGAACTTATTATCGAATCGTTATGTAATTGTTTGTTTATTATCTATTGAATTTTGAGTATGAACTGCTTGATTATTCAATTTAACGTAATTATATTTGTGTTTGTAAAATACATAATATTTTTCTAATGGTTGAAAAAAAAAATTATACAAAAAAAATCCAATAACGGTCATGAGGGGGAATTAACTTTGAGTTTAAAACCAAAGTCGGTAGGTGCAAAAAACAGAGGTCGGATCAATTAATGATAGACCCACCTTTTATTTAATGCAATTAACTCAGCCAGTCCCTCTCCCGCTCCCTCTCCCTCTCTTGGGGTCGGTGTTTGTTAGTTGTTTGCTTAAAAGAATTGTTTGTGGCTTGTTTTAATTTAGAATTTTGTATCAAATTGTTTGATATGGTTTCTATTTATAATTTAGTTGGTAAAAATAACTTAAATAAATTAAAAAAGGTGATAATTTTAAAATTAGAAAAGAAATATTTTTAACTTTTGATAATGCAAAATGAACAATAGAGGAGGGGTCAGACTGATCCACGCGTTCGGCGAGCCTGCTGGCCTTCGTCTTCTTAATGTATGCCTGCAAAGGGTCCGATGGGGAGGTGCCAAGATTGGAATGGTTTCTCCTCGTAAACACTCCGACAATCAAATTAGATTAAAAGTGATAAAAAAGTAGAGAGAGAGAGAGAGAGAGAGAGAGAGAGAGAGAGAGAGAGAGAGAGAGAGAGAGAGATTTTACCGTTAACCTTCTTCACGAGCTTCTTTATATCTCTTACCAATCATTTCCTTATCCATTCAAACTGTCTTATTGGTCGAAAGTCTAGGGTCTACTTGTCATTGACCATGGCAGTTTCACCATACTCGGGAGCGAGATGTTTTGTTGCATTTAATGCCATGACAACCTCATTTAATGCTTGATGTCTGCGCTAAATAACTCTGCAGGATCTTTGTCTATCACGTGAATAACTCCCTACCCAACAGATATCTAAGTGTCACAAGGTCTGAATCAACGTGGGTCCTTGGTGGATCTTCTGTTTAGTTTCATCTATTAGATTGTAACTAACTAAATGCCTGATTAGGCCATCCAAGACAATTATGAATTGGACTATCCTAGGTCATGTGGGCTCTGCCCATCAACTTTTACTTTTATTTATCAATTTTTAACTTTGAAAAAAAATAAAAAACCTCTACCGACCAAAATATGCAGCATGTGGACCAACTTGTTAGTGTTATTTGTGATCTAATGCGGTGATACATGTTACTGTCATGGGAGTCTGGTTGGGAATTGTATGCTAACTTAAGGTATGAACTAAAAAGTCAATTTATTCATTATTTTTTATTAATTTATTTAAATATATCACACTTAATTTTTTTATACATTTTTTCATAATAAATAAAAAAATCAACTTATAAATCATCCTCAAAATATAAACTTTGGATCATGCTAACGTAATTATTAACAAGTAATTAATGTTATTTTATTTTTAAATTGGTTAAATCTTGGTCAGTGATTAGTTTTATATATAGAAAATCTAAAATATTATGTATAAATGCAAATGTCATTAATTTGAAATATTTAAATAATAAATAAATTATCTAATTTAATGAATATGTTAAAAATATAAAGTTACTAAGTACGCTTGTTGCCAGGGCCGACTCTGGGCATAAGCCCACTAGGTCATGACTTAGGACCTCTCAAAATAGATCCAAAAAAGGGACATCTCTTATTATAGTTTTTTTTTTTTGAACTCATCTCTTATTATAGTTTAGTATAATATATTAGATATATTTTAAGTCCAAAAAAAGAAAATGTTTGGGACCCCCTATGGGGATGACTCCCACACTCCCAAAGTGATCCTGGCCCTCTATGTATGTTTGAGGTCCACTCATGTATGTGTGAGGTCCGTATCATGAGTGGTTTAGATTTGTGGGGTCTTGTGGGGGTGGGGGTCTCAATCATTGCTCAAAAAATTAAAGAAAATCCAAACTAACTTAAAATAAATTAACCCATAGAAAAATTAAAAGGTCCATTCAAAATTAAAAAGGCCCATTCTCTTTCCCTATTTAATTTCTAACCCTAACTCTTTTGACACAAATCTTTTGTCATTTACCTTCAAAAAAAATTATGTTGAATAAAAAAAAATTGTGAAGGGCTCCAAATGATCTAATGATATTTATTAGTTCATTATTGACTTTGGGTCCCAAAAATCTCAAGCTGAGCCTCCTTGTTGCCTTTAATAAAAAAAAACTTTTAATATAATGTCGTTTTGGGAACCATAGTAAAAAACAACGTTTTGAACCTAGGGAAAAAACGCACAAGTCTGAAAAAACGCAAATTACACCATTTGGGAAGATCTAAAAACGCAACTCCTCAATTTACCAAACTACCCTCATCTTATGCAATTGGGGCCTAGGGCAAAACGAGTTCAGATTTGCCTCCTCCCCCCTGGTAGCGATTTCGTCCTCCTCCTTGAAGCTGTGTTTCCAACTCCCCTGAACAACCCACGACCTTGCCGTCCCCTGCCGAAGCTGCCGCCTGATTGGTCGTCCACGTCCTCCCATTCGCCGGATCTACACCATCAGGTAAGCCGAAAACCGTCTTCCATTGTTGTTTTCTCGCAAGTAGTGACAGACCTAAAACCATGGCAGCAGTTGTTCACGATTGATGGACTAGCTGTTGTATGATATATAACATTGAAACCTTGCTCCATATTCATTTGCACTTGTGATTTCGAGGTCTGAGATGTTTGTATTTCCGATCTTCGGGGTCGGTGTTTTGTGTATTCATCCCTTTCGATCTACTGGCCTTCTTTCAAAAATTTGTGTTTTACTAATTTGTGATACCAGGTTGTTATGTGCATGCATCGTTTGAAGTTTCTGTTTTGTGTAATCTGTTGAAACAAATTTCTTCTTCTTCTTTTCCATTCTTGGCACGATTGAGAAGCTCTGTTTTTTTTTTATTTTTTTATTTTTATTTTTACCTTAACCATTATAGATGTTCATCAAGAAAAATAAAATGTTATGTTCAACAGATATTTGAACCAATCAAATGGACTTTATGGCCTGTAAATTACCTTACACCTGGGTTGAACCAGACCATTTAAGCAAAACCTGAACAAAAGCATTTAACAAATACCTGAACAATTTGTTAATAATCCATTCAAGCCAATCAATTGTCAACCCTGATTTTCATGTTGTGTAATGGTTTCGACTCCATTCATGATTCCACTTGTGAGCCTCTTATATATGTGTACTCTATTAGGTGTATATATCTTTAATAGGCAGATATGCCTTGTTTCCATTCATGGGTGGGATTCTTTTTGGCTATAAATTCTTGGCATACATTGATTTTGTATTGGTCAAACAACTCAGTTCCGTAAAAAAATTATGGTTCTGTAGTGTAAAACTTTTTGCTTTTTTGAGGCAACTTGAGGAAAACCCAAACTACCGAACACTGTGCCAGTAAAACTACCACTCACATTGCACCAAGGGTTGAGGCTTTGCTCTGTTATTTTCTCTTTCAAATTGACAAAAATGCAAAACAATATATAAGAAAAAAAAAATTTAATTAATGTTTAGAACAGAAAATCAGAACATGAATTAAAAAAAGCCGTCAATGTTGGAATAGACATTTATAAAACTCCAACCAAAACTATTTATCAGTGCTGAAGCTATACATATAGATTCATCAAATAATTGTGACATGTAGCATTATTGGAACTATAGATTCAAAGAATTAGTACTGTGGATTTGGAAAATGGCTCCAAAGAATTAGTACTGTGGATTGTGTATTGTATTGTTGGGATGGGGAGGAAAAGAATTAGTATTCTGATTGGGATGTTGTCTGAGACCATTATTGTGGAGGGTGGTTATAAAATTATAGTATAATTGGGGACAAACTACAGATGCGGAGTTAGAAGACCAGTGGGGGCTTTCAACTTCTACTATTTGGAATAGGGAAACAAAATATTGGTCATTTTCATGTTAATTTGCTGTTTTATTTTACTTCCCAGACTACAGAAATTCGTATAACAATTATCTTGTGTATTCCTGAAGTAGTTTACTAAAACATGACAGCATAAGACAACTACAGCACGGAAAACTTTAAAAAAAAAAATGCCTAATCAGGACACACCAGTAAACTAGCATTTTCAATAGTTAACCTAAATTCAAAATGAAATTCTTTCAGTTATTCTCTTTCATTCCACACACTACATCATATTAGTTCAATTTATAATGAACAAAAAAAATCAAAGGACTATACAGATGACGTCCTCTACGTAAACTTCCACTTCATCATGGCCACCGAGGATGTGTGCATGTGGCTTTGGACATTACGTTGTCAAGATATCAAGATTCGCTAAAAACCCTGATTGTGCGTATTACGTTTGCCCTAGAACTGCGGTGCGTTTGTGTTGCCCCTCTCTATGTACTTAGTCATGTCGTCGTTCATTTGTGGTTGTGTCGCATAGTATGCATGCTAACTATCTACTGCACTTTTGTCCGGCAGAGATGTGTTGCGTGGGTTGGTTGGTGTGACAAGTTTCGCAGCACCAGATTTGGTACTGACCAGCCACATAATGATGTCGATATGGGGTTACGGACGGATGCTGTGTGCATAGATCAGAGCCTATGTACGCTTAGGACGGTCGTCGGTGTTTTGTGCGTCGTTGTTTTGGTGTTGTTGTTTCGGATGTGATGCATTGTCATGGATATTGCTGCATAGTTATTTTTTGTATCATATATGTACTTGTTGTCAGTTACGTGTTCGTCCTGTTACGTAGCATTTCCCCAACGTGTAATATAAACCGACTTTGTCTTTTGCAAAGCGTTGTACTCTTTGTTGTTATTACTGCAATAATTGTGTTTACACTTCGATTTCACTTTTGGGCATGCAAAAAATATCTACTTAACTTTCTTTGACACTGATATTGCATTAATTTTACAAGCAGGACAACACTACTTATGGAAACGAACTGATCATCACCCCGTACCCCTTCCAAGTCTCGAGGTAACGCTGTCACATCAACCCAACCCCAGCCAGTTCACAAATGCCAATTCCACAGTGACCATACAAAGTTGTTTCTTTAACTCGTCATTGCTGAAATGGAAGTTAGTAATCGACAATCGTGCGGATTGTCCATGGCTGTGTATAAGAACATAGCGAACAAATTTCTAGAGAAAACCGGGCTGCTACATTCGGCCAAACAAATGAAAAACAAGTTTGACAACTTGAAGAAAGATTGGGTAGCATGGAAAAAGTTGGAGAATGCCAGCCACGGCTTGACAGGGCTTGGGTACGACCATGAGATGGGCTTGTTCATTGCACCTGACCATTGGTGGGCCAAAATGCAAGCGGTATGTATTGACAAAACAATTTATTTTCCCCATTACTGTTGTACTAGTATTGCTGATTTATGGTGCCATATTTTGTTCACATAACTACTTTTGCAAATCAAAGCACTTGTTTAACATACAACTTTCACATATGTTGGGCAACCCACAACGTGTCATGTGTACACGTAATTCAAGAGTTACATTTATTGTTTTCTAATTACAACACTTAATCCCTTCATATGTTTAACCTCTGTTACTGTCATTGGTGGTACACTTTAAGGGCAGCAAATACATTTCAAGCTTTACTTACATATGTGTTTTCTCCTGTCTTAGATGAACAACCGATGTGCTAAGTTCAAGACTAAGCCTCTAGAGCACTTGGACCTCATGGAGCGGGTGTACTCTGGTGCAGCAGTGACTGGGAAACATATATGGACTCCAACAGAAGTGCGCGATGCTGCTGCTACTACTGCTGCGACCAATGCCAACGAGGATAGCGGGATGAAACCTCTCAATACAGGCGCACCACCACAGCCAGGCCATGACACTGTCGGGGAGAACGTGGTGGATAGTAGCCTCTTTGACGATGCTGCCCCCCTGTCATGACCCCATTACGCCCCTAGTAGAATGGTGCCATGATGGCCAGTGATCCGAGATTACCAAAGGCCAACTTACAAAGTCACACACAATTAGAGTATACATATGGGGCTCACATGCGCGGAAACAATAAATTTAAATCTAAATAGTACACAAGAGCTGTGCATAGATCAAATGAAATGTCATACATAACGTGGTTTTACAACTTAAGTACAAATAAAACAAATACATATTACATCTTGATCAAAAGGCTTCTCAAGCTGACATATACAAAACGAACTACAATGGCCAAGCCAAGAAGCACAATCTTCAAGATGCTACAAAATATGAATCCAAACAACTTGCAAATAATCATCTAGGCGTCACCGCCTTCTTGCTCGTCACCTACATATATATATGGAGAGGGTGAGTTTGGATACTCAGTGAATGATATTAGTAATAAAGGTTTAAATGAATGGCATCCGAGATCTTTATCAAACAATACATATCATAACTTGTACAAAATCAAGGGATGAACCAAGTTCATCTATAAAATCTGTCAAAGCTTCAAGGGGTGCTTACTAGAATCAATATAATACAAGGGATGACATTCCGGACAAACCCACGCGGTAAACCGTCGGTGGCAAGATAAGGGAGATATCTCAAACAAGGGTGCTAGTTGCATTATAGTCCCCTAGCATTAAGGACTTTCAAAACAAGGGTACTAGTTGCATTGTAGTCCTCTAGCACTAAGGACTTTCAAAACAAGGGTACTAGTTGCATTATAGTCCCCTAGCACTAAGGACTTTCCAAGAATGTCATCAAAACAAATATAATGCTTGATACAAAACTAGGGATAGTCATTCATAATTGAACAAACACTTTTCCAAAGCAAAGCAAAGCTTTATCAAAATTTTATAACATACCTTTATTAAAAATACCACTCACATAGCTCTTCGGGTGTTGGGATTTCAAGCAAGGATCCAAGGCCTACAAGTACATAATAAATCCCATTGAATGCATTTCAAGAAGACAAGAAGAGGTGCTTAAAGATCGATGTGAAATGTATCCCTAGAACAAGCTTTACATGAGTGCAAATGATCTCAGCATTTCTTTCCAAAACCAAGTCAAAACAAAGTAATCATGTGCTGGGAATCAAGCACTGTTTTTTATCTCGAGAAAACATGTTGGGTACCAACCAGGTCTTGGTCGAGGTCCCACACCTCTTGGCCAAGGTATGGTCCCAACGACCACATTCGAGGAAATGAAGTCGGGAAAACCTGGGTTTCCCTTTGAAGAACATGAAGAACATGAACGTGAATGCTAAAATCATAACTTGTTATTACAAAATCTGAGATTTCATAACATGAGTTCAAAAACATGGACCTGGGTACCCATACTTGAAGATTTTATGAAAACAAACACAAAAGCATGGATCTTGATACAACTTTCGGATCAAAACAAGGCTTTTCTTCAAGAACACAAGAACATCATTTTCTCTTTCTAAAACCGAATTTCAAAGCAATGCATGGCTCATGAATCATGCTAGATCATGCAATGTAGTTAGATGAACATAAATAACAACAAGAGCAAAACAAGAATCTAACCTCAAAACACGATTCCAACGGTTCAACCTCTAAGGATCAAGCTTGGAAATCTATTCTCACTCAAGAACTCCTTCTTCCTCTTCCTAGAATTTTTCTCTCTTCCTAGAACAAAGATGTAGCAAATGATAGGTTTTCTCTACTACCGGCTGACTTAACCCTCTGTTGGGACACGTGGCAACGGCTAGTTGGCTCTCTTCAAAAGGTGACTGACTGACAAGACAAGAGCATGACAAAGTGTATACAACAAGCAAGGTGACATGGGCACTCCGGCAGGTAATGATCTCGGGTTAGGACAAAGGCTTTGGAAAGTAAGGTCTCAATGATCTCGGCTAGGAAGGATAACACTTGGCCCAGCTGTGCCACACCTCAGCCTAGATGTGCCACACCTTGATCTAGGTCATTCCAGTCCTAGTACAAGGTCACTAGGTGCAAGGTTCAAGGATGTCGGATGCCTAGATGATAGCATCTCGGCCTAGAGGATGACATCTTGGCCAAGACGCTAGGGTGAAGATGGAGGTCAACCAAAGTGGTTCTAAGATGGTCCTAGGTGTAAGAGGTTCGAATGTGTGACCTAGGCTTAAGATGGCCTCGGTTTAACACACACTAAGCGAGAAACAAAACATGCAAGCAACACTCAGACAAAACAAATTAAGGTCTGTAAATGCCACTTAACAAAACAAATTCATGTGTATGCCTGTGAGCACGACCAAGATGAAGCGAGGGTTGTTACATCCTACCCCTTTAAGGAAGTTTGGTCCCCAAACTTAAGTTACCTCGTCCCACAAACAATTCCGAATGTCGGATTTTCATTTCTTCTTCCATTTCCCATGTAGCATCCTTGCTATAATGCTCTTTCCATTCAACCTTCACTATCGGTATCGACTTGTTCCTTAACTGTTTCACTTGCCTATCAAGAATCCGTATCGGCTTCTCCTCATAACCTAAATCTTCATTAATCACAATTCCGAAATAATCAATCACATGCAATGGATCCTGAATATACTTCCTCAACATCAAAATGTGAAACACATTGTGGACTTGACTTAATTCTGGCGGCAAAGCAAGTCTGTAAGCAACTGGGTTAACTCTTTCAAAGATTTCAAATGGTCCAATATAACGAGGTGCAAATTTACCTTTCTTCCCAATCTTGAAACTCCCTTCATCGGCGAAATCTTCAGGAATACATGATTCCCAACTTCAAATTCTAACTCTCTTCTCCTCTGGTCGGCGTAACTCTTTTGTCAACTTTGAGCAGTCCTAATTCTTTGTCAGATAAGTTTAATCTTCTCAGTTGTCACTTGAATAAGTTCGGGACCGATTAAAGCTTTGTCTCCTACTTCGGTCCAACATATCGGCGATCTGCACTTCCTTCCATACAGAGCTTCATACGGCGCCATGCCAATGCTAGCTTGATAACTGTTGTTGTAAGCAAATTCTACTAATGGCAAATGCACTTCCCAACTTCCCTTGAAGTCCAATACACATAGTCTAAACATATCTTCAAGCGTCTGAATTGTTCTCTCTGTTTGTCCATCGGTCTGGGGATGAAAAGCGGTGCTAAACCTCAACTTGGCTCCCAAAGCTCCTTGTAGACTCTACCAAAATCTAGAGACAAACTTCGGATCTCGGTCTGACACAATGGACATTGACACTCCATGAAGTCTAACAATCTCATTCATATACAACAAAGCAAGTTGATCGGCATTAAACGTAGTCTTAACAGGTAAGAAGTGTGCTGACTTAGTTAATCTATCAACGATAACCCATATCGAATCCATACCTTTTTGTGTCTTCGGCAAACCAACCACAAAATCCATGGAGATGCATTCCCATTTCCATTCGGGAATTGACAAGGGTTGAAGAAGTCTTGCTGGCCTCCGGTGTTCTGCTTTTACTTTTTGACAATACAAACACTGGACACAAATTCGGCTATTTCTCTTTTCATATTCAGCCACCAAAAAGTTTGCTTTATATCTTGATACATCTTGGTATTCCCTGGATGAACGGAAAATCTAGAACCATGGGATTCCTGCAAATTCTCCTTTTCAACTCCGGGACATCGGCCACGCACAATCTTCCTTCAAACTTAAGTACCTGATTCTCAATGGTGTACCCTAACCTCGACTTGGTGACAAACTCATCAATTACCTTCTTGAAGAATTCATCTTTCATCTGCCTGGCCTTTACCTCCTCTATAATAGTCGGCTCCACAGAAATCGTTGCCAAACATGTCAAACTTCCGACTAACTTCCTGCTCAAAGTGTCGGCTACTGTGTTAGCTTTACAGGGGTGATACTGGATTTGCATGTTGTAGTCTTTTAATAACTCGAGCCATCTTCTCTACCTCATATTCAATTCCTTCTGAGTGAACAAGTACTTTAGGCTCTTGTGATCTGTGAAAACTTGGCAAGAGGCTCCATACAAGTAATGACGCCAGATTTTTAAGGCGAATACTAAGGCTGCTAGTTCTAAATCATGGGTGGGATAATTCTTTTTGTGGGGCTTCAACTGGCGAGATGCATATGCTATAACCTTACCCCCTTACATTAATACATAACCCAAACCCTTATGTGAAGCATCACTATAAATCTGAAATTCCTCGTTACCTGATGGTAGTACAAGAACTGGTGCTGTAACTAACCTTGTCTTGAGCTCCTGGAAAGCTGATTCTTTAACCTTGGTACTGCAATCTTCGAGAAATCCTTCACAAACTTTCTGTAATAACCTGCCAAACCCAGAAAACTACGAACCTCGGACACATTAGTCGGTGTCAGCCAATTCACAATGGCTTCAATTTTGCTAGGATCAATCGAAATACCTTCTTTATTAATCACATGTCCCAAAAATGAAATGCTGGAAAGCCAAAACTCATACTTGCTAAGCTTGGCATATAATTTTCTATCCCTCAGAATTTGTAAGGCAAGTCTTAGATGCCTCTCATGCTCATCACTACCCTTGGAATAGATCAATATATCGTCGATGAAAACAACCACGAACTCATCTAGGTATGGCTTGAAGACTCTATTCATCAAATCCATGAATGTTGCAGGAGCATTAGTCACTCCAAAAGGCATTACCAAAAATTCGTAGTGGCCATATTTTGTCCGAAAAGTAGTTTTCTCAACGTCCTTGGCCTTAACCTTCAGCTGATGGTAGCCCGATCTGAGATCAATCTTAAAAAAGACTCATGCCCCTTGTAGTTGATCAAGCAAATCATTGATCCTCGGCAATGGGTACTTATTCTTAATGGTTACCTTGTTCAATTCTCGGTAGTCGATACAAAGACGAAGTGTACCATCATTTTTCCTGACAAATAGAACTGGTGCTCCCCATGGTGAAATGCTCGGCCTAATAACTCCCTTATCCAACAATTCTTGTAATTGTAGTTTCAATTCCTTAAGCTCGGCTAGGGCCATTCTATAGGGTGTTTTGGAGATAGGTTGGGTTCCCGACATGACGTCAACAGTAAACTCTATTTCTCTATCGACTAAGCAGCCAAGCAAGTCATTTGGAAAGACGTCGGTGAATTCCTTAACAACTGGGATGTCGGCCAATTCAATGTTTCCACTTAGATTGCTTTAGTATACTACACAAATAACTTGACACCCTTTCTGAATGCTCTTATAGGCCTTTATGGATGAGATCAAGTAAGGCGTAGATATTACTCCTTTACCCTGAAACGTAACCTCGGCTTGGTTTGGGGGTTTCAAGGTGACACTTTTGGAAACACAGTTAATGGATGCATGATTTTCTACTAACCAATCCATTCCCAATATGACATCAAAGTGAGTTATGTTCAACGGCATCAAATCAACTAATAACTCTACATCCTCAATCACAACAATACATGCCCTATAAATGGATGCAACAGTCATAGTTCTCCCAGATGGAGTAGACACAGATAACACATAACCAAGGGGTTCTAGTTCCCTATTCAACTTCTCGGCAAATTTAGCAGACATAAATGAATGTGTAGAACCTGAATCAATCAATATGTATGCATCTTGAGAGCAAATTGGAAGGGTACCTGACACTACTGTCTCAGCACTCTGGGTGTCTCCTAGTACTTATGGAAAAACTCTGCCCTGCCTCGCCTGGGTCCTTCCGACATTGTTTTTCTGTGCAGAGCCCGAAGTGTTCCCATTCTTCTTACCATTGTCAACCTTTGTCTTCGGACAGTCCTTCACAAGATGGCCTATCTCGCCACATTCAAAGCAAGCTCCTGATGCCCAACGACAGACCCCAAAATGTGGTTTCCCACAACTTGCACACGTCGACTTAGTATCACCTTCCTGATTTGAGTTGCTGGAATTGCCCATATTCGCCTTCTTCTTGGCATTAAACGGTACCCAGCGATTCTCATAGTTTTGTCTTTTCCTCTAACTCTCTGCTGAGCTCTGGTATCGGTTCAAGTTAGCTTCTGCTAAGATGGCCTTGTCTAACACTCTGGCGTAAGTCGGTATATTGAGCATGTTAACTCGATCCTGTATCGGTCCACGCAACCCACTTTCAAACTTCCTAGCTTTTCTATATTCGTTATCGACCATGTAAGGCGCATATCTCACCAACTCGGTAAAAGCACGGTCGTATTCTGCCATTATCTTGTTGCCTTGTGTCAGAGTCTGGAACTCTATGGTCTTGCGATCTCGGACACTAAGGGAAAAATGCTTGTCATAAAATAACTCTAAAAATCTGACCCAAGTCAAACCCGGATTACCTTCTCGGACCATCATCCACCATCTGCGAGCGTCGTCATCCAATGCGAATGCTGCCAACGACACCTTCTGAGCGTCGGTGCTTGGAAAGATCTCGAACAACTTCTCCATTTCTAGAACCCACGCTTCGACTTTCAACGGCTCTATACCCCTTTGGAATCACGGCGGATTCATTTTCTTGAACTCTTTGATCAAAGTTATTGTGTCGTCTCCATATAAAGCTGGCTGTCGAGGCACTTGCGGCACTGGAGGAGGTGGAGGCGGAACTGCATTTCGGACGTTTGTCTGCTCGGCCTGAGTAGAGGTGGTACTAGTGTCTTGTGGCCTAGGTTGTCTCAACTCATGAACCAAACCTTCGACCAACCTTTCTAGTCTGTCCAATCTGTCCTCAGAATGATCTCGGCCAACTGGAGGTCTACCACTTCTCATGATGCTAAGAGTATGCAAAATATGACTTTAAAACAAAAAAAAACAAGTAGACATGTATGCAAGTAACAAACGATTATGTCAAGATGGTGCACACCTTGTCAAATAGCAAGCAATATGATGCAGTCCTAACATCATTCCAAGGGACATCCTATGCTCTTTAGGACTCAAAGTGTGTGAATAACGTACTATAAGGAACCGGTGCTTTGATACCAATCTGTCACGACCCCATTCCGCTCCTAGTAGAATGGTGCCATGATGGCCAGTAATCCGAGATTACCAAAGGCCAACTTACAAAGTCACACACAATCAGAGTATACATATGGGGCTCACATGTGCGGAAGTAATAAATTTAAATCTAAATAGTGCACAAGAGCTGTGCATAGATCAAATGAAATGTCATACATAACGTGGTTTTACAACTTGAGTACAAATAAAACAAATACATATTACATCTTGATCAAAAGGCTTCTTAAGCCGACATATACAAAACGAACTACAATGGCCAAGCCAAGAAGCATAATCTTCAAGATGCTACAAAATATGAATCCAAACAACTTGAAAATAATCATCTAGGCGTCACCGCCTTCTTGCTCGTCACCTACATATATATATATATATATGGAGAGGGTGAGTTTGGATACTCAGTGAATGATATTAGTAATAAAGGTTTAAATGAATGGCATCCGAGATCTTTATCAAACAATACATATCATAACTTGTACAAAATCAAGGGATGAACCAAGTTCATCTATCAAATCTTTTAAAGCTTCAAGGGATGCTTACTAGAATCAATATAATACAAGGGATGACATTCCGGACAAACCTACGCAGTAAACCGTCGGTGGCAAGATAAGGGAGATATCTCAAACAAGGATGCTAGTTGCATTATAGTCCCCTAGCACTAAAGACTTTCAAAATAAGGGTACTAGTTGCATTATAGTCCCATAGCACTAAGGACTTTCCAAGAATGTCATCAAAACAAATATAATGCTTGATACAAAACTAGGGATAGTCATTCATACTTGAACAAACACTTTTCCGAAGCAAAGCAATGCTTTATCAAAACTTTATAACATAACTTTATTAAAAATACCACTCACATAGCTCTTCGGGTGTGGGGATTTCAAGCAAGGATCCAAGACTTACAAGTACATAATAAATCCCATTGAATGCATTTCAAGAAGACAAGAAGAGATGCTTAAAGATGGATGTGAAATGTATCCCTGGAACAAGCTTTACATGAGTGCAAATGATCCCGGCATTTCTTTCCAAAACCAAGTCAAAACAAAGCAATCATGTGCTGGGAATCAAGCACTGTTTTTTATCTCTGGAAAACATGCTGGGTACCAACCAGGTCTTGGCCGAGGTATGGTCCCAACGACCACATTCGAGGAAATGAAGTCGGGAAAACCTGGGTTTCCCTTTGAAGAACATGAAGAGCATGAACGTGAATGCTAAAATCATAACTTGTTATTACAAAATCTGAGATTTCATAACATGAGTTCGAAAACATGGACCTGGGTACCCATACTTGAAGATTTTATTAAAACAAACACAAAAGCATGGATCTTGATACAACTTTCGGATCAAAACAAGGCTTTTCTTCAAGAACACAAGAATATCATTTTCTCTTTCTAAAACCGAATTTCAAAGCAATGCATGGCTCATGAATCATGCTAGATCATGCAATGTAGTTAGATGAACATAAATAACAACAAGAGCAAAACAAGAATCTAACCTCAAAACACGATTCCAACGGTTCAACCTCTAAGGATCAAGCTTGGAAATCTATTCTCACTCAAGAACTCCTTCTTCCTCTTCCTAGAGTTTTTCTCTCTTCCTAGAACAAAGATGTAGCAAATGATAGGTTTTCTCTACTACCGGCTGACTTAACCCTCTGTTGGGACACGTGGCAACGGCTGGTTGGCTCTCTTCAAAAGGTGACTGACTGACAAGACAAGAGCATGACAAAGTGTATACAACAAGCAAGGTGACATGGGCACTCCGGCAGGTAATGATCTCGGGTTAGGACAAAGGCTTCGGCAAGTAAGGTCTCAATGATCTCGGCTAGGAAGGATAACACTTGGCCCAGCTGTGCCACACCTCGGCCTAGATGTGCCACACCTCGATCTAGGTCATTCCAGTCCTGGTACAAGGTCACTAGGTGCAAGGTTCAAGGATGTCGGATGCCTAGATGATAGCATCTCGGCCTAGAGGATGACATCTCGGCCAAGATGCCAGGGTGAAGATGGAGGTTAACCAAAGTGGTTCCAAGATGGTCCTAGGTATAAGAGGTTCGAAGGTGTGACCTAGGCTTAAAATGACCTCGGTTTAAAACACACCAAGCGAGAAACAAAACATGCAAACAACACTCAGACAAAACAAATTAAGATCTGTAAATGCAACTTAACAAAACAAATTCATGTGTATGCCTGTGAGCACGACTAAGATGAAGCGAGGGTTGTTACACCCCCAGTCAGCCGTGGATGGATTAGCCAATGCAAAACGTCGCAAGCGGCCAGCGCTTGGTACTGTTGTTAGTAGCATGGACAATCTCGTAGAAGTAGAGAGCAAACAAAGCCGGGAGCTGAAAATTACGCAATACGTTGTCAATGGTAAAGGTGACAACACTGTGGGGGACTGTCTTGCAAGGCTTATGAGTACGCCTGGATTGGAGCCCGGCGGTAAGTTGTTCTCATTCGCATGCGGCATAATGGATTCACCCGATAATTGGGACATCATCATGGCCCTCCCCGTGAATTACATTGTCAACTGGTTAACAGAGATGCGTACCTGCACGCCGGCCAATGTTGGCAGGGATCGTGAACGGAGGACACAGCTGTTCGAGAGTGGTGGTGTTGTTGACTTGGACTAGGCCTTTGTGGTTGGATTGTCATTTTAGTATTTGCTTATCATGAGATTGTAGTTTATTTTTCAAGTGGTGTTTTTGTCGACTATTTTGTATAACAATCTGTGTGTTTTTGTGTGAGTGTGTGTGTGTGTGTGTTTTTTTTTTTTTTTTTTTGTTGTGGTACACATGCGAGACTATTCGCATTCCTTTTATTTTGGTTTGGGCGTTTATTTATGATTTTGTATGACTTGGGTACTATCTGCCAGTATACACACACAAGATGGCACTGTTGCGTCACATGGTTGTATGTTATGCAAAATGTCATGGCCAGGGAATCTATGTTTGTGTTTGCAGGCTCTTTTTTGTTTGTTGTATAATTATTTATTTTAGGTGCTCCTTGTCACAGGCAGATGGTGATTTGTGGGCCAAACATTAGTTTGATGTGAAAAACAAAGTAGTCTATTTTGTAGTCTATTTGGATTGAATTTTTTAAATCTATTTTATAATTGACAAAACAAAAATTATATTGACAAAACCAAACACTAATTTGTAAGAAAATGAAAAAATAGATAATTTAGTCCCCAGGAAGGAAAAAAAAACACAGAAAAATGATGGGTTTTTCTTTACCATATGAAAATTAAATTTTGTGAAAAAAAAAATGAATAATATCTTGTGAAATCTTAACCAAACATTCAAAATTTGATGTAACTACAACCGTAACTGGACATCCCTAAAAATTGACATAACTAGAAATATCAACTATGTGACGAAATTTGTCCACCCATTAAATTTTGTGAAACTAATCTATATCGTAAAAAATTATTGATAACAAAGTTTGACCTGAATACTAAAAATATTTTTGCCACACATTTATTAGTGGTTATTACTTCCAAAAGTATGTTCCATTATTTTATTTATTTACATTTCTTTATTTACTTTATTTTAACTAAAAACTTCTGATGCAATATTGGAGTTATTTGATGTGGCTTACGTCAATCACAAGCACATGAAACTTGGTGCTTATATTGAAGTATGCAAAGTAGAAATTATACAAACCTGGGGAATGTACTACCATTCACATGGTAGTGTCATGTTGTTTAGCTTTGGGCAATCACATGGCCACAGCAACTTAACATAGTAGTTGAAGATGTCTAACAAGAGTGCTATATATCATGGAGTTGATCAACCCATGTTGCAAATGCGAACTACAACTTGTAGTTTTTCTTTCATATAATGTGGAACGTCTATAGATCCACAAGAGGGTACTAGCTCGGGAGTCGTACGCAATGGCCAAATAAATGCTTGGATACGAGAGACGATCGAAGAAATAGAATCGACGACATCAATGATTTGGGTGGAAATTGCTCGTGTTGCCAACGAGTATGTGTATGTTGACAAGACTCCGTTTTATACATCCGCATTGACTAGTAGCATGTGGATGCAAGAGATGCTTCAAGGTTGGAATGAAGCATTTTAGCGAAATTTTCGGATGTTACCGGATGTGTTCTTGATGTTGTGCAAGACATTAGTTGAGGATTGCGGCCTCCCAGTACCATAGCGTCCCCATGGTGTAGACTTAGTTAAAAGTGTCAGCATGTTCATATTAGTGTTACGGGGCTTCCCGAGTTGGGACATAAAAGACCGTTTTCAACACTTAGGGGAAACAGTATGGCGTCATGTAATGCGAGTTCTTAAAGCGATGAAATTGTTCACTATTGCACACTGCCGACTGACAAGGTCACAACATAGTAGACATCCGTACTTAGAATCCCGACGGAAATATTTCCCATTCAAAGTGAGTGTATTAATTTTTCGCACATTTATTTATGAATAGTAGCCACATTCAGAAAGTAAGCGAACTTTTTTCGGGTACTAGCATTTCTCCTTCACAGTTATTGTATTGCTTTGTGTGCTTCTGCAGGACTGCATTGGCACGTTTGACGGCACACATATGGAGGCACATCTCCCGCCACAGGAGACAGCGCCATATTTTGGCCGTAAAGGACAGCACACGCAAAACATACTCGCAGCGTGTGATTTCGATTTGTGTTTTACTTTTATATCTTGCGGATGGGAGGATAGTATGCATGACAGCGGAGTTTTTAACGAAGTAACACAGGACCCAGCCAAACAATTCCCCATGCCAGAGGAAGGTTAGAAGAATAACGGCTGGTTTTTTTTTTTTTAATTACTTGTGTGTATTTAATATTTGTAATGATGATACTTACGAATGCAAAATTATGAAAATACAAACAGAAAAATATTACCTTGTTGATGCGGGGTACAAGAACCAAAAAGGCTTTTTGGCGCCGTTTAAGGGATGCCGCTACCACTAGGAAGAGTTTCGCGCAACTGGACAGCCAAAAAATGCAAACAAAATTTTCAACACAGTGCACTCCTCCTTTCGGAGTGCAATTGAACATACGTTCGGAGTATGGAAAGCATGATGGAGATTCCTACATAACATGCCGCGATATGATTTCGGGAAGTGCAGGTGTCATTGGTCGGGACTTCAATGGCAATACATAATTTTATACGCCGCTACTCGAATGACGATGAAGCATTCAACAAGATTGCGAACGCAGAGAATTTTACTTTCAACGACATGCCAAATGTTGACGTGTTGGTGACGACGATGATGGTGAACCAGAAGGCGACGATGACGTACAAATGAACAAAGTAAGGAAATCAATACGGAATGAATTAGTGCAACATCAGCGTCAACTTGGGTTCTAATCCTGTTCGGTCTGTACGAGTTGATGGCAAATGAAATGAATGTGTGAAACTGTTAAAAGTGTCAAAAAAATGTACAGTTGTGTTTGTAAGTTGCAGGTTGTGAAAGGCGTTTACCAGTTTGAAATGTGGAAATGAATTAATGTAATAGCGTAATTTGTTGACAAAAATTAAGAAAATAAATATGTCATTCAATTATAATAATAAAAATAATTAACAAAATTGTAATAATAATAGAAAAAAATTTGCACTGCGTGACATTGATAAGCAAAAAAAAATTATAATACTACATTAACAAAATTCATAAAAAAAAGTTGTAATTAATTAATTTGCACTGCATAACATGTAAAAATTGTAATATTACATTTAACAAAGTATTCAAATACACAAGGGCAAAATCGTAAATTTTATAAATTGGCTAAGGGTATTTTGATCATTTTAAAGTGATTTGACACTTTAAAAAAATATTAAATTAAAAAGTAAAAAGTCAATTTTTTACCAACTTTTCAATTTACTTTCCAAAAAAGTATAAAACCTTGGTAAAAAGTCAAAAATTAATTTTTTACTAACTTCTCAAAACACCCCAATCAAAAGACAAGGAAAATATGGTTTATTTTTTGCTCTTTTTTTTGGGTGGGTGATAATTTTTTTTCCTCTTCTCACTCTTAGCCTCCGTTTGGGAAGTGGGTTGGCTTTTTGATTTTTTGGCTATTTTAGCCTGAGCTATTTTAGCCTGGTTTGGGAGGGGCTTTTTAATTTTTTTGACTTTTTGACTTTTTGGTGAGGTGTCATCCCGTTAAATTGCCCTTTTTGCCTTTCTTTTTTTAATTTTTTATTTTGGATTTGGATTTGGCATATTTTCCGTTTTTTTTTTAAATTTTGGGTTTTTGCTTAAATTTATTTATTTATTTTTCGTTTGGATTTGGCATATTTTAGTTATTTTTTTATTTTAATTTTTTTATGTTGGTTTTCGATTTGGCATATTTTGCTAAATTATTTATTTATTTTTGGGGTTTGGATTTGGCATTCTTTGCTAATTTTTTTTTTTTTTTTTTGTATGTTGGGTTTCGATCTGCTGAATTTTGCTTAAATTTTGTATTTTGTATTTTTTTTAATTTTGGGTTTGGATTTGCCATATTTTGGTTTTTTTTTTTTATTTTAATTTTTTTATGATGGGTTTCGATTTGGCGTTTTTTGCTATTTTTTTTTTTTTGTGGGGGTTTGGATTTGGGATTTTTTGCTTAATTTTTTTTTTTGACATTTTTTGTATGTTGGATTTCGATCTGCCGAATTTTGCAAATCCAATTTTTTATTTTTTATTTCTTTTTTTTTTGAGTTTGGATTTGGCGGATTTTGCTTTAATTTTTTTTTCTTTTCATTTTTTTTATTTTGCGTTTGGATTTTTCATATTTTGCTTAATTTTTTTTTCTGTTACTTTTTTTAATTTTGGGTTTGGATTTGGCGTATTGTGCTTAAATTTTTTGATTTTTTTTTTACGTTTTTGTCTTTTTGTTGTTTTTTTTTTTTACATTAATTAGTTCTTGTTCTTCATTTTTATTGGTATACAATAACCTTTTTTTTAATATGTTTATGTGTTTCATTTATTTGTAAATTACGCCGCGAATGGTAATTTATGTTTTCATGTTTTTGTTGTAAAATATTTATTGAATGTGGCGTAATTTTGTCGTTATTTTTTCAAAATTTTCGATTTTGTCATTGTCTTATTCACTCACATTAATTTGTTTTTATATTTAGAAAATGGATTTTCTCTTGTTTTATTTATTTGTAAACGACGTGGCAAATGGTAATTTCTGTTTTTTTCTTTTTTTTTTGGATGAGGCCTATGTTTGTCGTTCTTCTTTTTTTAATTTATGTTTCCGTAATTTTTTTTAATTTGTATACAGTATTTTGTTATTATATTTGACAAATCAGTTTTCGTCATGCTTATTTTATCTGTAAATTACTTGGCAAATGCTAATTTCGGTTGGTTGTTTTGTTTGGAAAAACGTTTTTTTATGTCATTTATTCAAAATGCAGTGGAAAATCATATATTGCCGTGGCACATGTCAAAAAATCTACAGTCTGTTTTGGTTTTCTTGTTGTTTTCAACTTCTGTTTTTATGTTTTTAATTGACGTCGCACATGACAATTTCTGTATTAATTTTCTTTTTCATTTGGTTTTATTTGTTTCACCTTTTTTTGTTTTTCGAAATGCTAAATTCGTATGGATTGTTGTTTTCGAAAGTTAGGCACGTCACCAACTGGAAGGGGTTACATTCCCGTGGAAACTCATACATATTGTACATGATAATATATTTGAATACAGTCTGTTCCACGTGTGTCATTATGTGACAACCATACGAAAATTATTTTGACTATTATATATTTCCTAACATTCCGTTATTACGCATGTAACATAATTTATCGCGTATGTGAAGGCGCACCAATGACATATGGGGGTCCTCATCCCCAACCATTAAACCATCCTCGTCATGTTCAACTTCTGGTATGGCATTTACTATTGTCATAGCCTCTTCCTCGTCACAGATTGGCTGAACAGTTGTTGAGTTACCTGTGTTTCGTCGTATATAATTATGTAATGCCATTGACGCACCTACTAACTGAACTTGTACATTTGCAAAGTCATACCAAGGCATGTCTCGAATAAACCCCCATCGATTTTTTCAGGCACCGAAAGTGCGTTCCACCACACTGCGTAAGGACGAGTGCACTTTGTTAAATAATTCCCTTGGCGTGTTTGCCGTCGTGTTTCGTGCAATATGTCAAAATTCTTGTTGGTGGTAACGGTGGCCTTTGAATGGTGCTAAGTAACCAATCCGGTTTGGATAGCCAGAATCGATAAGATAATATTTGCCTGCAAACATGACAACAATGTATAACACCAAAACCAAACATTTTGCGTCATTTTCAAGTAACGCTGTTTCAGGAAAAATTTATAGCCCCCTACATGTAATAACAGGACGATGTGTTACCTTCGTCAGGATGTGGGAAGGGGACATTGTCATTTGTTAGTATCTCGTTGAATATGCGACTATCATGCATAGTTCCTTCCCATCCGCAGGAAATGAATATGAAACACATATCAAAATCGACAGCGGCCATGATATTTTGCGTGTGACAGTATTTCCTACCAAAATATGTTGCCACATCTAGCCCCGTAACCCATGCACTGACATGTGTTCCGTCTATTGCGCCAATGTAGTCCTGCAAACAACCTAATTGTTTTGTTGCGTAAATGGGTAACAAGTGTTTGGTTTTCTTCCAGACGTCACATGCAGTTAATAATAAAAACAAAATATAATTAATTGTCTTGATTTATATGTCAATAATGTTTTCCAGAAGTACCTTGAACGGTAGGTATTTCCGTCTAGACCGCACGTATGGATGTATACGATGCTGACTGTATGTAGGCCGGCAATGAACAATAGTGAACTCTTTCATGGAAGTTAATACGTTATGCACGTGCCTCGACACAGTCTCCCCGGAATGTTGGAACCGTTCTTGGATTTCCCGATTTTGCTTCCCTTTCAACACATGGATAAACATTGCAACGCTTTCTTCAATAGCTAAGCCATGTGGACGTTGCGGGACTTGTAACCCAAAATCATTTACTAATGTCTCACACAATGCGGCAAAAATTTCCTTCGGCATGCAAACATTTTCCTCAAATCGACCCATATGGCCCGCATATAGTTTGCATATCCATGTATTCCTGGTTAGTATTGAAGTGCGACACGGCGTTTTATCCATGTGTTTTTCGTACCATTCTGTCGCATACTGGCATATGCTTGTAGAAATGTGCAGTTCTGTTCGTGTTGCACCTGGACCGCAATTTGATTAAGCATTTCCGTTATTTCATCATTGTTGCTTCCATCCCAGGGATTCATCGCGTCTTCGTGGATGCGAAACCTACAAGAGTGGCAGTCTTTCAATCAGTTGGCACGTGATTCATTGACTCAAATTATATTGAAGTTTGCAATTACAAAATGCCGACATTGTTTTTAATGTAAGTAATGTCGTCACCAATGTCATTTGGAATGCATAATCATATGAATTGCACAAAAAAAAGAAGCTGTTCAACTTATGCTTTACAGGGAGGCCATGGTGGTAACAACCACAAAACTAGCCAGCAAACTAAACTAACAATTGATAATATGCGACATATAGGCATTCAAAAGCGTGCAAGGAAAACGTAATTCCCTGTCTTAAAAATAGCCACACAAAATATTAAAACATAAACATCCTATTCATTTCCCAAAAACGAAGCACAACCATGCTTCCGTTCCGTCAACCCATGCAGTTAACTAAAACTTTTGGTCACCATAGCTAGCAAGAAAAAAACAAAAACGACAGAATAAAAACATGCACGCACCACCATCCTGTTTTAGTACAGTGCCAACAATACCATAAGTCAAAGTTTTAAAAAGGAAGAGAAGGACATGCATCTTCAACACTCGTAACACCGCTACATCACATCCGGCGACCCCCAAACAGGTTTGCAAAAGGCGCCGACGCAGTACACTGGAGTTGTTTCTGTGTAAGCCATCCAATGATGTGGTCGTCATCAAGCTGGCACATCATCACCTCCCAGTAATCGGCGTTATCCATAAGTGTGGAGGCGAAGTGGAATAACGGCGTACCAATCAGGGATGGAATACTGCTTAGTTTATGCATGCACTCTGAAATAGTGTACAACGATTCGTTGCCTGTGAGGTGCCTCACTGTGACCTGCTGATTCTTCGAACGCACCACATCTGTCAGATTGTTCATGCTTTCCGCAATAATGGACGCACCACTTGTTGCCTTCTTCGACTTTGAAACACTTGTTGATGGCGTCTTTTTTCTTTTTGGCTTTTCAATCGGAACATGCTCCAGTGAAGAATCTGAATCCACGTCCTATACTCCTGCGGGTATCGGATCAGCAAATGGCTGGGCTCCCAAACTACGCACTGAATCAGATGAGTCATTAGCAGCTTCAGGAAGTTTCTCTCTCGGGGTCCAATGGTGCTTCCCAGTAGCTGATGCCCCCATGAAGACCGTCTCCATCAAGTCACGGTGTTCCAAGGTTTTTTTCCTGAACTTCGCACACGCCTTGTTGATCTGCAGAAATAGAGATATATGAAAGAGGCAGACGTTATATTTCATTTAATTAATTAAAAGTTAACTGAACAAGTCAAAAATGTACTGGTAAATGACATATATAAAACTTGTTTGTACATGTACTTACTGATTCCATCTTGTCCCACCACTCCTCAGGTGCCTGAAACAAACCGGTGTCACAGTCAAAGCCTATCCCGGACACTCCTTTGCTTGAATCCATCAACTTTGTTCACGCTTGCCACTCTTTTTTCAAGCTCATGTACTTATTCTTCAACTGTTTCAGTCCATGTTTTTTTCTCAAATTTCCTTGCCAACGACTTGTACCCTGCTTGGCTGAGGACTAGGAATGGGCGATTTCCTTTACTAATCTCATTTGCAATCAACTGCAGGAAAACTCGGATTGAGTTACTGTTCCATGAGGCCTTGTGACTGAACTGATTTTGTGTCTCTTCAAGACTGCTTGACTTGTCAGTCACAACGCCTTTGCTTTTCGATTGGTTACGCGGCGAAGTACGTGTGGAAGCCATTACTAGTGTACGGTTACAAAAGATTACCATCACAAATTTGGTTGTTATATACACACGCATAAGCCATGACACATTAATAACAACAAACAGAGATATAGGATGCTAAAGTTAAATTTGCATATAACCATTGCACATTAATATGGTACGTACACAGGTTCCATGGAAGTTAGTAATGGACAAAAATATGATAGTTAGTATTACGGTTCCCATATGCGACAACATACTACCAACATACTACGAACATACTAACTACATACTAACAACATACTGACAACATACTAACGTGTTTGTACATACTGACAACATGGTAACGGTGCTTACATACGGCACAACAAAATGACAACGACAATGCAGAGCACATACACAATGGTCTTAAGGACATGCAAGGATTGTTGAATGTCTATGACATCAGCCCGCAATTGCATGGCAATTTCATCTCCGGGTGACGCATAGTCTTGGTTCTCTCGCCTTCGTTCTTCACACCAACCAATCCAACTGACATAGGGCTGATGAGTGGAAATGCTGGAACTATTAGTTTCATGGGTTGTTAATGTTCATACAGTTATGACCGGTAAAGATTGGGTCACTCACCACAAGGCGGGGACAGACAAAGTAGGGACGCCCTGGATTTTTGGGGGACCTGGAAATCTTAACAATACAGGGGCCATGTCCACAGGCACACATTCGTCGTGGCCATGTACTGGAAGTTGCAGTAGAGGTGAACGACGCCATGCTACGCTTTAAATTGCAATTAAATTTACATGAATCAACATGAACACATACAAAGACTAACGCAAGTTTATATTTTATTCCATGAACGAACTACAATGTTTGTAAAAGTATTGTGCATCATGAAATTAGGTATATTGGTAATATATTTTGAAATATATTTTTTATTAGATTTGTGCATATATTGTTAATATATTTTCTAATAATTTTTTTTTAATATATGTTTACTAAAAATTTTATTGACATATATTGTTGAAAATATTTTTTACGAAATTTTGTTTAAGATAATTTTAAAATATTTTTGAATATATTTTGAATATATTTTTTAGTAATTAAATTTTGTCATATATGTTTAATAAAATTTGTACACTCTTTACTTTTTAAATTAAAAATTGTAATATATATTTTAATATATTTTTAATATCTTTGTAATATATTTCTTAATAAACCATATTTTGTAATATATTTGTAATATAATTTTTATATATTTTGGATAAAATTTGTTGTTAATATATATAGATAATATATCTACCTTCTTTCCCAAATTTAGTTTGAAATATATTTTTTATGTAATTAATATATTGTTCACAAATGAGAATTGAGCAATTCGTATTGAGTAAAAAATATATTGAAATTAATAAATCTATTTTGTAATATATTTTAAATATATTTTATATGATATTTTCAAAATATTTTTGAATATATTTGTACTATATTTTTTAATAATTAAATTTTGTCATATATGTTTAATAAAAGTTAGACACTCTTTACTTTTTAACTCTAAATTTGTAATATATATTTTAATATATTATTAATATCTTTCTAATATATTTTTAATATATTTGTTAATAAACCCAATTTTCTAATATATTTGTAACATAAATTTTATATATTTTGTAATTTGTTGTTAATATATGTAGATAATATATCTACCTTCCTTCCCAAATTTAGTTCGAAATATAATTTTTATGTAATTAATATGTTTTTTAGAAATGAGAATTGAGCATTTTGTATTGAGTAAAAAATATACTCAAATTAATAAATCTATTTTGTAATATATTTTGAATATATTTTTTAGGATATTTTGAAAATACTTTTGAATATATTTGTAATATATTTTTTAATAATTAAATTTTGTCATATATGTTTAATAAAAGTTAGACACTCTTTACTTTTTAACTCTAAATTTGTAATATATGTTTTAATATATTATTAATATCTTTCTAATATATTTTTAACATATTTGTTAATAAACCCAATTTTCTAATATATTTGTAATATAAATTTTATATATTTTGTAATTTGTTGTTAATATATGTAGATAATATATCTACCTTCCTTCCCAAATTTAGTTTGAAATATATTTTTTTATCTAATTAATATATTTCTTAGAAATGAGAATTCAACATTTCGTATTGAGTAAAAAATATACTCAAATTAATACATCTATTTTGTAATATATTTTGAATATATTTTTTATGATATTTTGAAAATATTTTTAATATAGTTTTTCATAATTAAATTTTGTCATATATGTCTAGCTAAATTTTTACACTCTTTACTTTTTAAATCTAAATTTGTAATATATATTTCAGATATTTTTTTTAATATCTTTCTAATATATTTTTAGTATATTGCTTAATAAACCCAATTTTTGTAATATATTTGTATTATAAGTTTTATATATTTTGTAATTTGTTGTTAATATATATAGATAATATATCTACCTTCCTTCCCAAATTGAGTTGGAATTATATTTTTTATGTAATTCATATATTTTTCACAAATGGGAATTGAGCATTTCTATTAGCAAAAATTCAGGCTTCAGCATTGACTATAAACAAAAAAATATAACAAATCTGCCCTAAATTTGTGATAACTGAACAGAACAGATTTATACAAGACTTGATAATTGAGCATTTTGTAAACAAGATCTGATAAGAACAGATTTGTAAATCAGAACAGATATATAAGATCTGCTTTTCCTTCAGTTTAAACAACGGTGCCTTCAGTTTGTGATCAACAGATCTGATTTTCATAAATAAGAACAGATATTTTAATAAGAACAGATATATTATATATATATGTATATATACAAATCTGCCCCAAATTTGTGATAACTGAACAGATTTTCAAAATAAGAACAGATCCATAACCCAGATTTCTCACAGAGACAGATCGGTGCCCCAAATGTGTGTAATGTAAGCGTAATCAACCCAATCACGACTGGAAAGCAACAGATCGGTCATGAACCGATGTCGTTATCAACCCATACTATGCAGATCGGAAGAAGAAAAAGAGAAATAAGATAGGCCATAAAGCATTACCTGAATCAGATCCGTTTGAGTTTGAGAGGCTTGGTTCTTGTTCACCGCCGCGAATGGGTATTCCGGTGGCGATTACCTCTACGAAGGTCGGTCAGATGTCCTCGGATAGCTCCGTTGTTCTTCTCTTCGTCTTTTTCCAAAGGGTGTGTGTTGGGTTTGGATGAGGCGTTGTCCCTCAGATTGAAGAGGGTTGTCTTCGGGGCATTTGGGTAAATTTACACGAGTAAGGGTTTCAACATACCCGTGAATTGTATTTTGTCGGGACGTGGCTAATTTAGCCCGACTTTTCCTTCCCAAACACCACCAATGATGTGAGCCTTACTACTTTGCGTCTAAACTACGAAAATGATATAAAAGGTGAGATTATAGAATTGCTCAAAAGATAATCACATAATGAGATTGGCAGTAAAAATAAATAAGATAGTAGCTACTTTTCTGAGCCCATTGATTTGTGTATTTTAAATTTTTTTTTGGATAAAGAATCAATAAATTTGAAAATATAATCTTGTGGATTATTTAGTCATTTTTTTTTCCCCGTGAACCTGAAAGTCCCATTAAAATAAAAATTACAGTCACTTACATATTTAGGTTTAATTTTTTAGGGATAAAAGTGGGTTTCTCTAATGCTTTGCTTGGTTGGGGGATTTGGAGGGGGATTTGAAAAGAGAAATAAAAAATGTAGGTGAAATGTGAATAAAACATGCTTATATTTCACCTAGTTTCACACACCTTTTCACTTTTCCTTTCCAAATCCTTCCTCAAATCCCCCAACCAAACACAATATAAATGTAAAATTATAAATTTTGACAATTCGCACTATAGAGATTTTGAATTTTCACTCATTCTTGAACAAATCCCACATTACGAATAAGAACATAATATTCCAATGTAACATTCCAATAATGTAACACAAAAATCTCATTAGTGTACTTTTTCCAAACGTAACAACGTAACACTTCAAATTTTTTTTAAACGTAATACTCTAATGTAATACAAAAAAAAAAAAAAAAATTCTTAGTGTATTTTTTCCAAACGTAACATTCCAATAAATATAATTTCAAACGTAACACTCTAATGTAACACACAGAAAAATACTAAAAAATTACTTAGTATACTTTTTCCGAACGTAACAATCACAGTTTGAAATTATACATTAATTCAAAACTTACTAAGGAATTTTTGTTCTCTATTTAGAATAGTTTGAAGAATCCCACGTCAGTTTTTTCGAGTCTTACATTAGAATATTACATATGGAAAAAATATACTAAGAAATTTTTTATGTATTATATTAGAGTGTTGTACTGAAGAATTTTTTTTTAAGTGTTACGTTTGGAAAAAATATAATAAGGAGATTTTTTTAAGTGTTACATTGGAGTGTTGCAGAATGAATTATACATTTGCTTAAAACTTACTAAAGAGTTTTTATACTCCTTTTGAAATTAAAGAATCTCATATTCTTTTGAAAAGTTTGATGAATTCTCTATTTCAAGTCATTTTTTTATTCCTTTTGAAATATTTAAAAAATCTTAGGTGCCGTTTGGTAACACTTTCGTTTTCTGTTTTCTGTTTATATTTACAAAAATTTTAAAAACTCAAATAAAAACTTGTTTGGTAAAATTTTTGATTTATAAATCAGTGGTTCCAGTTTATAAATTTGGCCAAAAAATGAAAACAAAAAAAATGTGTTTCCGTTTTGAGTTTTCAGTTTTTTTTTTTTACCACCCAACACTAGCCACCACCTGCCACCATTTTCCACCACCGTCTTCCGCCGCTACCACCCCCCACCCACCCCCCACCACCACTCACCACCCATCTACCACCACCACCACCCACCCCCCACCACCACTCACCACCCATCTACCACCACCACCACCTGCCACCCACTCGCCACCACTACCACCACCCATCACCCACCTGCCATCCACCCGCCACCACCCACCACCTGCCGCTACCATTCGCCGCCCGCCACCACCACCTGCCACCTACTTGCCACCACCACTCACCACCCACCTGCCACCACCATCCACCACCTGCCACTACCAGCCACCCACCACCACCAGCCACCCGTCATCACCACCACCACTACCATCACCCACCACCCACCTGCCACCCACCACCCACCATCTATCACCACCACCCACTCGTTACCCCCTACCACCCGCCACCATCACCCACCCACCACCACCCGCCACCTACCCGCCACCACCAACCACCACCCACCATCCGCCACCCACTTGCCACCACCATCCGCCAGCACCACCACCCACTCGCTACCACCCACCACCCGCCACCCACTACCGTTACCTATCACCCAGCCGCCACCGTCACCCACCCACTCACCATCACCACCACCCACCATCCGCCATCCACTTGCCACCGCCACCCACCACCCGCCATTACCACCCGCCACCGTCACCCACCATCACCACTTACCACCCACCACCACACGCCATCCGCCATTCGCCACCCACCTGCTGCTACCACCCACCACCCGCCACCACCACCCACCACCCGCCATCCACCACCCACCTGCCACTACCACTCGCCGCCACCACCACCACCACCCACTCGTTACCACCCGTTACCCGCCACCGTCACCCATCCACCCACTACCACCACCCACCCGCCACCACCCACTACCACCAGCTACCCACTACCCACCGTCACCACTTTCCACCACCGTTTTCCACCGCCACTTGCCACCACTTGCCATTTCTTACTCTTTTTTATATTTTTAAATTTTTTTAAACATTTTATCAATTACCAAACACGTTTGTAGTTTATGTTTTTCTAAAAATAAACAAAAAATAAACAAAAACCAGTTTATAAAATTTTTGTAAATATAAACTGAAAACGTAAACGTTACCAAACACACCCTTACATTTTAAGTCATTTCAAATAAAAAAGATTCCCATATAAAAATTCATCTCAAATTTGATTCTCATAAGTTGTATATCTTACCTTTCTAGTGTCAAAAAATAATAATAATAATAATAATTTTCAAATAATATATTAAATCTATCTTTCTAAAATCAGTGGAATTAATTGGTCTATAAGAAAACTTTTGAGACTAATCGGATTATCATTCCTCAAGATAGGATTTATAGATAAATTTTTTATTTTTTATTTATTATTTTTTTTTTAATGATTTTATGATTTTATTTTGTATATGTAGATTAAGATACCTTTCGACATTCATTCAATTTAGGATTCGATCCTCCAAAATTCTTGGAAAGTACAATCATTCCCGAGTTAACAGTGCGATTGTGGCCCAACCACAACTCCTTTTTGGGAAGTAATTTCCAACCACAACTCCACTGCACGAAAAGAAAAAAATTTGGTCCCAGACCATTCTTGAAGTGGAGTGAGTGGACTTTGTAACCCAACTCTAACGCGCACTAAAAGATTTTTACAAAATAATGTGTTACAAATATTGTTTAAAGTGTTCCTATTTATAATTACAATATTTGCTTTAAATTTATCTAATGCATTCTACGTGCAGAAGGTTCAGTGCCTATGGAGAGCAGATCGTATGGAATGCAATTCTATAAAATGGTACCTTCTACAGTCGACTCAATTTAAACGTAACGGAGATTACATCCAAAATGATTTTGAATTGTATATTTTGTGATTTTTGTATGCACGTAGCATAACTAACAGTGATTCTAACCACCAATTCTTATAAAGTTATTTTACTATTTATTTTTTAACTCTACCAATACTATCAGACCAATAGGAGATTAAGAAATTGACTCGGTAAATGGGATACGCTCTTTTACATGATGTAATGTTTGGACTCTAATTTTACTTCTACGTTAGATCTCTTCTTATTCCTTTACCCCCTTCATATCAATTATATAAAGAAAAACAAAAAGGAAAAGAAAATAAAGAAAAATAGGAGTAAATTACCAAAAAATCTTTTTTTGAAAAATGTGTAGCTTAGTTAGTCCCATAACTTTTTATTTTTACTCAAAAGTCCTATAATATTTTTTTTCTTCTTCTCTGTCTTTCTTCTTCTCTGCCTCTTTTGCTCTTTATGATTTCTGGCTATCGTCGACGGACAACCACATCTTGTTTCTTCTATTTCTCTTTCTAATATATAGTCACCGGCGACCGACGACTGTAGACACCCCATTTTTGACCGACCTTAAGACTCAGACGTCATCGATTGAGCGCTCAGTGATTGCGCATGTTGTGCTCGTTCTGAGGTTACGGAGTCTCGGCTGAGAGCCTTGCCTCCGGACTTCAGGACTCTTTTGTGCTTTGCCTCGGTTTGCGAATCAGGTTCTGTTTTCTCTTTCCGAAGGGAGGAAGAGGTCTTGTAGATCATCTCTCAGTAACCGTAGTCTACTTTTCGTGGTCGTAGACCACTGTTTCCGTTTGGAGACCAGTTTTCAGTTTTCGGAGCCGTCGGCCGTGCGCCTCGGTTCGGGACCGCTTAACTTTCTCCGTTTGCTCCGATTTTTGACACACACCTTGTTTCCTCTCTCTAGAGGGACACTGTGGCCCGAGAGACCACCTTCGTGGTCGCACGCCACTTTCGATGCTTAACAGTCAGTTTTCAGGGCATCCGGCTGTGCGTTTTGGCCCCCGAACCCTCGTTTTGCATCGATGTGGGTTCATTATTGGCATGGACCCTATTTTCTTTGTTTGGAAGGTGGTACACGAGTGAGAGACCACCTTTTCTTCTTGGAGACCACCTTTCTCCTCGCCGGCCAATTTTCTTGACAGGAAGCTGATCTCCTTGGTCTTTGGGCCACATTTACTGGTCTCTCACCATACCACTAGCTTGCATTCAGTTGGGAGACCACCAAATGGGGCTGCCGACCACTTTTTGTTGAGTTGACCCTTTTGAACTGGCTGGCCGACCACCTGAACTGGTCGGCCCATTTCCTCCTGTTTTGTCTCTGTGAGTTGTTGCTAGTTGTGCCAGCTAGAAGGCACATACTGCATCCTCCATACACGTGTATGGAAGATCTTTGGCCTTGATTTTTAGCTTCTTGGAAAAGCTTTGGCCTCCTTATTCTACAAGAGAGGCTCTCTTCTTCCTTAGAGAGGGTTCAAAAATTTGTTGAAGAAAAAGTATATCTCCCTCTCTATATCTCTACATTTAGGCTTCGAAAGCGCTTGGTTCTTGCACCTTTGCACACCACCTCCTAGCCTAACACCTCCACCATTGCTTTGAGGTCCTTGGAGGTCATTTTCAGAGGTTGAAGGTCTAGATTTTCGGTCTCAAAGCTGTTGTCTTGCTGAGCTACAAGGGTAACACACTTATTCTCTCTTTTGAGCTTTATTTTGATCCATTTTTTAGCCTTATTTTCAAGCATATTTGAGCTTTGGTGTAAACTGAAAAAAGTCTTATTTTGAGGCTCTTAACATGTTTGTTTAAGATCATTTTTCTGTTGGGGGTCATCTACCCCCTTGCATGCTTCATTTTGCCTTATTTTGAGCCATGCATTAGGGCCTTTGCATTTACCTTTGTTTGGCCTTCTAGCCACTGAAATCCAATGGATTTTTAGTGGCTAGCATACTATTTTGAGTGCCAAAATGAGAGAGGGGTGACCCTCTCTCCCCTTGTTTTGTTTCCTAGCATATTTGGCCTAACAAAGGAGCCCTTATTTGCATGCTTCCGAGCCATGTTTCAGGCCATTTTTGGTGAGTTTTAGGACCTTCATAGGCTCTTTCTAGAGCTTTTTTTTCCATATTGGATGTCCATCTTGCATGTGTAGAATAACCCTCTTCATAGCCTATCAAAGGAGCATGTCATTCTTGCAGGCATTGACCATGTTTCAATGAGTTTTTGGGCTTTATTTGGCATGTCATACCTCTGAATTTTCCTGGTTTAGTGACCTCTTGAATGCTTTATATACTTGTAGTGTAAACTGTCTTCACTAGCTTGTATTGCATGCTATTTTGGTCTTTGATTCTAGCACTTTTTGGCCATGCCTTAAACTGATTTTATGCATATTTTGGACTGCCTTAGCTCTGTTTTTATGCCTCATGGTCGAATGATACTTGCTATGCATGGTTGTAGTGTAATACCCTTGCCTAGCCTTGAGTTTTGAAGCCTATTGCATGCTTATACTGAGGTGTTTTCATGTTTTGGGGTCATTGAGCATGTCATTTCAGAGCCTATACTTGTGCCATATTCCTATGTTTTTCACTCTTTAAATGTGTTTGAGAGTCGTGCTTAAATACCTCATTTATGGGCCACTGCATGAGTCTCATTTCTATGCCTTTCGAGTCATCATTTTAGTCGATTTTCCTACTGTTTTGGGCCTGCATAGGGACTGTTTGGGGCTGGTTTGGTCATTTGTGCATTGCTTTGCATACCTCTAGTGTAATGCACTACACTAGTTTCAGTATCCAGGCCATCTAGTATGCATTGTGTGAGGTGTTTGCATGATTTGGAGCCATTCTGTATGACATTTTAGAGCTGGAAAGTGTGTGATTGTATGCCATATTTAATCCCTTGCCATGCCTTAGTAGAGCTGCACTTTGTGTCTTAGGTTTGGTCCCTCGCATTGTGCATGTTTGCATAAGTGTTGTTGCCTTAATTTCGTCATGTTTGGCCACTGATTTGGGTGTGGCCGAGGCCCATCCATCTTAGTTTAAGTCCATCTTGCATTGTGTATGCCATATAGTCCATGATTATCACATGTTTTATCATTTCATTGCGTATGCCTCGTTCATAACATTGCGTATGTTAGTGCATTGTGTATGCATGCCATATAATCCATGTGCATTGAGTATGCCATTGATTAGTTCATAGCATTATGTATGCCATTTGCATGCTTGCATATCATTCCGTGCATCTTCGCGCCACTTAGTTGCATTGCATTTAGATCACATGCTAGAGTTACATTTGTTCATACATCGTTTGTTGCATTGTGTTTGGAGTAGGAGTTAGTCCAAGCACAAGAAACGAGAAACGTTTCATATGAAACGTGCCTCGATTCCCGGTCGCCGACACTCTTGACCATCCATGATGGAGTTGTTGGTTTTAGTTGCTTATATGTGCATCATGTCCCATTGAGTTGTGCAATTCGATTCCTCGGCCATCATGCATCGGGATGCGTGATTGGTGGCTTGAGGATCGAGGACTACACTCCCTAGAGCTTACACAATGATAGGGAGAGTGGTTGTGCACACATGTGTTGCAAATACCATGCTTTCTCTCTCTCTTGCCTTTGTTGTAGAAAATCCAAAAACCAGAGGCAGAAACTGGTTAGCCGACCAGCTTTTCTGGCAGGCCGACCACCCCTTTTGGTTTCTCCCACAGAAGGTGGTCGGCAGGTGGCCTCCCATGCCCATAAGCTGGTCGACAGCCTTCCCGCAGATTCCCAGGGTGGAGTTTCAGCCTTCTGGAGCTTTGTGCAAGCTTCTGAGTTCAATTGCAAACAAAGGCGAGTTGAGATATCGCGATGGATTTCCTGACAAGGCAACTTGAGCATGCATGCATCCTTTATCATTCGGAACAGAGCCGAGGCAGTCCATTTCATGTAGCTTGCATGCTAATTTATTTGCTTCCTTAGTTTAATTTGTTAATTAATTAATGTTGTGTAATATTTAGCTGTAATTCGTTATTCATTTCGGTTGTGTAATAACTAATTTAATTAGCTTAGATTAGCTAGTTGGTTCTGTATTGTTTATTCGGACCCTCAGCGAGAAAGCGAACTTTGTAATAAGTGTGCGTGTGTGTGATGTATGTCTTCCAACCCCACGTCTTTCTCCCTTTTATTTACCAGCCTATGATGGTTTGTTTTAGGGCATGTTTAAATTAGCATCCTTATGCTCGTATGTTTGCATCTATTCATCTGTTTTGCATGCACCGGACTCGGCGTATCATGCTAACTGCATTGTATTTCAATTCCAAGTTGAATACATGTATCGATTGTTGCATCTCATATGTCATCTTAGAATAGCCGAGCCTATCGTAGTTGTATTTTTGCATGTGTTGCATTTGGCATTCTTAGTATAGTTAGGATTCATGCATGATTTCTAATTAGCTTCTTTCTTTGGTTCGAAGTACTCGGTAAGTGTTTATACTTTAGCATCCTTGCATGCGTGTGAGTGACTGTTATGATAGCATGCTTGCCATGAGGCTATGTGCTTATGTGATATAACTGCCTGAATGCCTGTGGGTGAAGGTTGGGTTGCTTGAATTGGAATAATTCGTCGAAACCCGTGTTTTAGCCTACTTGCGAGTAGCAAACTTCAATCCATTTTCAAAATAAACGGATATGCGATGCTTTGTTCCAACTTAGGCAATCTAGTCTATACTTGTATGCTGTGTGCATCACATAGTAATTCTAGGCTAATAACCGGAATAAGAGCACATAATATTTTCAAAACTCGATATCCTGGTTAGTAGAGGCCGATCTTTGATCGGGCGAGCGGGGGTGCTCACGAAGTGACCTTCCCCAATCATACCCAAGTTCTCGAGCCGAGGCAACTTTGGTGATGACGGACACGTGGCCTTAGGCACGAGTCAGGGTTTTCTAAATTCCCCAAAAATAAAATATTTAGGTGGCGACTCTGTATCTGGCAAAGCAGTCCATGTTTGGCACTTCTTTCTAAAAATCAGTTTTTCAAAACGATTTGCCAGATTTGGACTCTTTGATGATTCATCGGTCTTGCATTGCACTCTGCGAGATTAGATACAGGACGGTGACAATTGAGTCCGAACTGTAGTAAGCCCAATGAACAAAACGAGATTCCCTCCCGGGACGTTCGGGGACGTCTACAACGACTCTCATCGATTGGGATTCACTGGCAACTACCGATCGCCGACTCCTTACATCACCCTCACCGACGGTGAAGAATATATGTTTCTGTTAAAGAAGATGAGTAAATCTACTTAGATCTAATGTAGACCTATATCAGATGCAACTAGATCTAAACAAAAAATAGTTATCAGAGTATCATCCTCTCTCTATATCTGTGTAAGAATCTGAATTTTTGGACAACTAAATAGTTTGTTCATCATAATATTAAGTCAATTCATAATGATTATTAAATTATTATGTTAATAGCATCATGATTAATACCAATATAAAATTCTTTTAAGTAAAATTATTTATTTTTCTATCATTAAATTTTTGTATCTAAACACAGTTGTGGACACTTAATGAGTTAAATAAATAATAACCAAGTTGGTTAGAGGATAGAAGGGAGGAAAAAAACATCTAGTGACTATGATATATATACATTGATTTTCATTTTGAAAAAAAAAAAAAAAAATAGAAGTCAGATTTGTTGTTTTGGGCAGAACATTTCGGCTGCCCTTCTTCCCAATAAGGCTGCTGTCAAGGCATGCCATGGCATGCAAACATACTCTAAGTCTATTCTTGTAGATGATAGTTCCCAAGCCAAAAAACAAATAAAATAAAAAATAAAATAAAAATAAAGATTGCCTCGAAACTCCTATATATAGTGCACTATTCACCCTTTTTTCATTTCCACGGCTGAGGAAAAGAAAAAATAGAGGAAGAGTAGAAAAGAAAAGAAAAAAAAGAGAAGAAGAAGAGAGGGTACTTGGCGGTTACCAATTCAAAACAAATTTTGAGAATCGTTTGTAAAAGCTCTTGAGGTAGGAATACTCAACCTCTATTCTTCCTTAGATATTTTTTTAAAACTAAATCTGTATATTAAAAATATGTAAGAGTGTGTATTGTTAATACACAATAGCTCAATGCATGTTTACATTTTGGTAGAATGAGAATCTTATGATTATATGATTTCTATCCTTCTTGCAAGCATGGATTAGATAATTTAGCTACTGATTTTTTCTTCTTATGTATTCAAATATTCTCCATTGTTTGAATTAATCTTACATGCTTATGAATTTGTGTTTACTCTTTATAAATATTATTTTCATCTATTTCCTATTATCACTAATGAAAGTAAATATGAAGGATTAGAGTTTCTGTCACGACTCAAACCCGCCTCTGTAGGTTTAGCACCGTAACTGGCCAGTAATCCGTGGATTACCAAAGGCCTCTGAACAGATTAGCAAATGATAAGGGGCTGTGGAAGCAATAATACAAAATAGACAAGGTCCAATGAGTTGTGATAACGTACATGGGACAGAACATTTCATAACTTATATATATACATAAGCATGCCAGTCAAAGGACACCAATATTTACAAAGTATTACATCCCAAGACCTGTCTTTACAACACATACAGAGACTAGCATGAGTACAAAAAAAACAGCCATAGCATTAGACTTCGACCGGAACCTCCTCGGGAGGCGCAACAGTTGGCTGACAAAACAGAACAGAAGGCCGTCAACTCTGGCCTGGTCACACGTCGGCTCACCTACATATATAATACAAACTGTGAGTGAAAGCCTAGTGAATAATAATAGAGTAAAGGGTTTCAATGAATGAATTCGTACAGATTCAGAAATCATAATTCAGTTCATATCAAAATCATAGTTTATCCAGATCATATACAGACAGAAATCATAAGTCATGATTAAGTTTACGTGATACATCCATTAGCATAAACAGAACAGAACAAAACAGAACGTATACACGTGAGGTGATGAATAACCAGTTTTATAAAGGAACCTCCGGATCCGGGCAACAGAACATAACAGAAGCTGAGCCCCCATGACAGGGCCTCCGGTACGGGTAACAGAGTGCAGACAGAAATAAGTTCCATAAAGGAACCTCCGATACTGGGTAACAGCCAACAGATATCACATGATGCTAAAGATGTCACGAATATATATTAGAAATTGAACAATCATTCATTGTGCAGAACATATCATTTCGGAAAATAGATCTTGTTTTATCACACAGAAAATAGATACAGTTGAACATAACTTTACTAAATTATTACTCACAGTTGGCCTTGAAACAAACAGACGAAGCAGGTTAGTTAGACAGGACACGGCACGTGACCTACATAACACATAACAGATACAAACTTGAAACACATGTTCTAATTGTACAAAACTTACGTCATTGGCTCTTAGTGTGTTTCTAACCTTAAATCCTCACTATAGAGTCTTAAACATGGCCTAGGAATGCCTAGGATGGAATGAGGATGCAAAGATGCCTTGGAAAACATTTCTCAAATTTTGCTGAAGATAAGGTCCACGCTCGAGCGTGGATTTCCCCGCTCGAGTGGACATGCAGAAAAAGAATCCCCGCTCGAGCGTGGACTTTCCCGCTCGAGCGGACTGCAAACTTATGAAAAAAAGTGCTGGATGCATGAAATTCACGCTCGACGGGTGCTCGACCCTTACTTGAGCGTGTGACACAGACCCTCGCTCGAGCGTGGATTCCCCCGCTCGAGCGGACTGCAAAACATACAAAGTTCTGGGTATACGCATTTCACGCTCAAGCGTGACTCTCGCCGCTCGAGCGGAAGTGCATGTACTCAGGTTTCACGCTCGAGAGTGAAAGTCCCCGCTTGAGCTTGGGTCAAATTTTTGGAAAATCCAGATTGACCTCCAAACTTGAAACTCGACCCTCAATCGTCCAAAACTCATTTTTTTGGGCCAAAACTTTGGAAAACACTTGGTAACCCATAAAACAACATGTTTAAAGCTTCAATTCAAGAAATCATGGCCCAAGAGTAAACCAATTTGTGCAAAATCAACATGAACTCTAAGAACATAACTTAAATGTAACATGCATGAATTCTCATGACTTCTAATGCTCTAAAACATGATCCAAAACAAGATTAAGCTCAAGAATAGAATGAATTCATGGACTATAACAAAAATGTGGACATGCATGTGGAAATTCATGAAGAACAACTCTAAAATCCAAGAATATGAGCATGCATGCATGAATTCACTCTCAAATCCAACTCTTAAAACCAATTCTAGACTTTAAACTCTAATCTTTCAAGAACCATGCAAAAGTTAACTTAATTCATAATTAGAAGGATGAATTCCTTACCTAGGTTCCCCAATTACAAGAATGGAAGCTCAAATACGAAATCAACCTTCAATTTCTCCAAGTCTCCAAGTTAAGCTTGATGAACTCAAGTCTATCCTCCTACTCTCTCTCTCAATCGGTTTTGTCTTCAAAATGGCAGAGGAAATGTTGTATGATCAAGTGTAATAAGGCTTTAACATAGTCTTAGGTAGTGGCCCACTAAGTGACAAAATGGTAGATAAGCCCAACTAATGTAATTTAACTTTAATTAATCATACCCAATCAAATTTAAATTAAACCTACCATAAAGTCACATAAATTCCAATTATCACATAGCACTAATCAATTCGAAATCAGGCGCCGATAAGGCTTTCAATTTGCAGTTCAAAACATAAAACAAGAACAGATCGTTTTATGGCAAACAGATAAAAACACTGAGATAATGCAATACATATGCAATTTAATTTCGGATTCTTTCTAAATTACTTTTAGGCATAACTAATCATGGTTTAGCATTAATCGGAGGTCGGGGTTATTACAGTCTTCCCCCCTTAAAAGAGTTTGGTCCTCTAAACTCGAATTACCTTCATTTGGAATCAACATTGGGTCAAATGAGAACAAATCCGGATATCTCTTCATTATGTCTTCCTCGGTTTCCCAAGTTGCATAGGTTCGTCCGTGGTTTTGCCAGTCAACTTTTACCAACGGTATTTCTTTATTCCTCAACTTTTTGATCCGGCGATTCACAATCTGGATAGGTCTTTCCTCATAGGTGTAATCATCTTTCAAAAGCACATGTGTTGGCTCAATGACGTGGAGTGGATCTCTCAAATATTCTCGTAGCATCGATACATGAAAGACGTTGTGCATATGTTCCATTACTGGAGGTAAGGCTACCCGATATGATACCGGATTGATCTTTTCGAGGACTTCATAAGGTCCAACATACCTCGGCGCCAACTTGCCCTTAACACCAAACCGAGTTTGACCTTTCATTGGTGTCACTTTAATGAACACATGGTCCCCAACTTCATATTCCCTATCTCGTCTTCGAACATCGGCATAGCTCTTCTGCCGACTCTGTGCAGTTTTCAGACGCTGCTGTATCATTTTCATTTTCTCGATTGTTTCTTGCACAAGTTCCGGTTCTAACAAAGGTCTATCACCTACTTTAGCCCAACATATCGGAGAACGACATTTTTTTCCATACAAAGCTTCGTAAGGAGCCATTCCAATGCTTGAATGGTAACTGTTGTTGTACACAAATTCAGCTAATGGCAAGTAGGTCTCCCAATTCCCTTGGAAGTCTAACACACACATTCTGAGCATATCCTCCAGAGTTTGGTTCGTTCGTTCGTTCAGTTTGGTCATCTGTCTGTGGGTGATAGGCACTGTTCAGTCTCAATTTAGTCCCCAAAGCCTGTTGCAAACTCTGCCAAAATCTCGATGCAAATTTTGAGTCCCTATTAGACACAATAGATACTGGCACTCCATGCAATCTCACAATTTCAGTCATATAGATATTGGCCAATTTATCAACATTATAAATAGTTTTGACAGGCAGAAAATGGGCAAACTTAGTTAAACGGTCAACTATAACCCAGATAGAGTCCATACCTCGAGAAGAACGAGGCAATCCCACAATGAAGTCCATAGTAATGTGCTCCTATTTCCATTCCAATATTGGAAGTGGTTGTAGCAAATCAGCGGGTCGCTGATGTTTGGCTTTAACCTGTTGGCAATGTAGACATCTAGCCACAAAATCTGCAATACTCTTTTTCATTCCAGGCCACCAAAAATTTTGTTTCAAATTATGATACATTTTCGTGTTCCCCGGATGCATAGCAAATTTACTACTGTGAGCGTCGGTCATAACACGTTTCCTCAAATCATAACAATCGGGCACACAAAGACAGTTCTGAAACTTCAGCACATCATTTTCAAACACAAATCTCGGCCTTCGCTTTGAATCAAATTCCTCTGTGATCTTTTTCAAGTATTCATCCTCGCACTATTTCTGTTTGATCTCGTCAAGAATTGTAGGTTCAGCAACAATAGCAGTTAATAGCCCATCCTGTTCTAGGTCAGTCAATAATTCTTTTTGGTTGGATAGCAACCATGACAAATTCGCACTGGATTTTTGGCTCAAGGCATCTGCTACAGTATTAGCCTTTCCTAGATGATACAAGATTTGTAAATCATAATCCTTGATTAACTCTAACCATCGCCTCTGCCTCATATTCAATTCCTTTTGGGTGAAGAAATATTTCAGGCTTTTATGATCGGTATACACCTTACAAGTTACCCCATACAAATAGTGACACCATATTTTCAAAACGAACACCACAACCGCTAATTCAAGATCGTGTGTTGGGTAATTCTTTTCATGAGGTCGAAGTTGTCTAGAAGCATAGGCAATCGCCTTTCCGTTTTGCATTAAAACACACCCCAAGCTTTTATAGGAAACATCACTGTACACTTGAAACCCATCGGTACCATTAGGCAAGGTTAATATTGGTGCAGTCACTAACCTGGTTTTCAACTCTTGGAAAGCTGCCTCTCTTTGTACGTTTCAGCCAAATGGCACATTTTTCTGAGTTAACTGAGTCAATGGCATGGCAAGCTTGGAAAAGTCTTTCACAAACCTCCAGTAGTAACCTGCAAGTCCCAAAAAGCTTCGTACTTCTGTCACATTTGTTGGTCTAGGCCAATCCACAACAGCTTCAATTTTTTGAGGGTCAACAGAAACTCCATCTTTGTTGATTACATGTCCCAAGAATGCCACACTATCAAGCCAAAATTCACACTTGGACAGTTTAGCTTACAGCCTTTTCTCTCTCAAAATCTGCAAGGTAGTTCTCAGATGGTTCTCATGTTCTTTCCTGTCTTTAGAATAAATCAAAATGTCATCAATAAATACAACAATGAAGTCATCCAGATATGATTTAAACACCCTATTCATAAGATCCATGAAAGCTGCAGGTGCATTGGTAATCCCAAACGGCATTACTAAAAATTCATAATGTCCATATCTAGTTCGGAATGCGGTTTTCTCTATGTCTTCAGCTCTAACCTTTAATTGATGATACCCGGACCTGAGGTCAATTTTGGAAAACACTTAGGCACCCTGAAGTTGATCAAACAAATCATCTATTCGGGGCAGAGGGTATTTATTCTTTATAGTCACTTTTTTTAGTTCTCGGTAGTCTATACACAATCTCAAAAATCCATCATTCTTTTTGACAAACAAAACTGGAGCACCCCAAGGTGAAGTACTCGAACGGATAAATTTCTTATCTAACTGTTCCTGAAGTTGGGTTTTCAATTCTTTCAATTTAGAGGTAGACATTCTGTAGGGAGTCTTGGAAATAGGTTGTGTCCCAGGAAACACCTCAACAGTGAATTCAATTTCTCTATCTACTAAGTCCCCAGGTAAGTCAGTCAGAAACACATCGAAAAATTCACAAGCAATAGGGATTGTTTCTACAGTAACACTGTCAGATGGTGCAGTCAGTATACAACACAGATAACCCCTACATCCCTTCCTTAGGAGTTTTACAGCTTTCATAGCCGAAATCAAATATGGGGGAGGAACTACCCCATTCCCAATGAAAGTAAATTCAGGCATACCTGATGGTCTAAACACAACAGTTTTGTTTGCACAGTCAATGGTAGCACAGTATTTAGTTAACCAGTCCATCTCCAAAATACAATCAAAATGATTAATGTCTAAGGGTAATAAGTCCGCATATAACATCATATCGCTAATCATAACATCACATGCTGGATAAATATGAGCACACATCATAGAATCCCCAGACGGCGTAGATACAGATAACACATATGTCATAAGTTCTAATGGCCTAGTTAATTTTCGAGAGAAAGCATGCGATACAAAGGAATGTGTAGAACCAGAATCTATCAGTACACATGCATTTTGAGAACATATAGAGAGTGTACCTAACACCATAGTATAGGTGTTCGGTACGTCACCGGGCACTAAGGAAAACACTCGGCCTTGTTTCAGAGGTTCTTTCCCAATATTGGCTTTGGCATTGGTTTTGGCCACATAAGCGGATCCCGCTGAACTTGCTGCAGGACGGCTAGTAGTCTCAGACCTGAGCGGGCAATCTTTCACTACATGACCTGGCTGGCCACACCGGAAACAAGCACCGGACGCTCGGTAGCATACACCCCTGTGCCTTTTTCCACAATCAGAACAGACCGGAATAAACCCACTAATCTGACTCGAGCTGTTTGAAGTCCCTGTGTTTTGCTTCTTAATAACAAAGGACCGGCCTCTTTTAAAACCAAACCCGAATTTTTTTCCTCTCCACTCAGTTGTTGTAGTTGCTGGGGCTTTACCTTGTTTCATGGCAGCTATGGTAGCTTCTGCCATTAAGGATATGTCCAAGACTTCCACATAAGTAGGCAATTTCAACACACCCACTTGATCGAACACCTCCAAATCCAATCCACCTTCAAATTTCCGTGCTTTCTTGTAATCAGTGTCCACCATATGTGGAGCAAACCATGCTAATTCGGTAAATTTAGCTTTATATTCTGCCACAGACATTCTTCCCTGTTTGAGTTCCTGAAATTCAGACACTTTCCGATCCCTGAAACATTGGGGAAAGTACTTGTCATAGAAGATAACATTAAACTGTGCCCATGTCATATTCCTATTGCCAATTCGAATTAGTAACCACCACCTGCGGGCTTCATCTTTTAGAGTGTAGGTGGCTAGGAGGACTTTATGAGTTTCAGAACAAAGAAATACTTCATACAATTTTTCCATCTCAAGCAACCACGTCTCAGCTTTCAAAGGTTCAATTCCACCATAGAACGTTGGCGGTTTCATTTTCATAAATTTCTGTGTCAGATTGATGATGTTAGTATTATCTGCCTCGGCTTGTGCCGGTGGAGGCGGAGGGGGCAAAGGTTGTTGTCTCTGTTGTTGTGTCCAGGCTTCAGTCAACGCTGCTAACATCTATTCCATTCGGCCCATGCGAGCCTTTGAGGATTCACTTTCACCACTTCCCCTTGCATTGTCCATCTTACTATACAGACATCAAATGATAATAAACACAGGCATACTCTTATTCGTTTCCATTAATTCATTTGATTCAGTGTACATTCAGTTTTCATATTCAGTTGAATTACCACACACTCACACATGAAGATAGAATGCCCCTAACTCTTACTAGGACATCCTAAGCTCATACAGACCTATGTGTGCGGTAGAACACGTGCTCTGATACCATTCTGTTACGACCCAAACCGCCCCTGTAGGTTTAGCACCGTAACCGGCCAGTAATCCGTGGATTACCAAAGGCCTCTGAACAGATTAACAAATGATAAGGGGCTGTGGAAGCAATAATACAAAATAGACAAGGTCCAATGAGCAGTGATAACGTACATGGGACAGAACATTTCATAACTTATATATATACATAAGCATACCAGTCAAAGGACACCAATATTTACAAAGTATTACATCCCAAGACCTGTCCTTACAACATATACAGAGACTAGCATGAGTACAAAAAAAAACAGCCATAGCATTAGACTTCGACCGGAACCTCCTCGGGAGGCGCAACAATTGGCTGACAAAACAGAACAGAAGGCCGTCAACTCTGGCCCTGGTCACACGCCGGCTCACCTACATATATAATATAAACTGTGAGCGAAAGCCTAGTGAATAATAATAGAGAAAAGGGTTTCAATGAATGAGTTCGTACAGATTCAGAAATCATAATTCAGTTCATATCAAAATCATAGTTTATCCAGATTATATACAGACAGAAATCATAAGTCATGATTAAGTTTACGTGATACATCCATTAGCATAAACAGAACAGAACATATTCGCGTGAGGTTACGAATAACCAGTTCCATAAAGGAACCTCCGGATCCGGGCAACAGAACAGAACAGAAGCTGAGCCCCCGTGACAGGGCCTCCGGTACGGGTAACAGAGTGCAGACAGAAATAAGTTCCATAAAAGAACCTCCGATACCGGGTAACAGCCAACAGATATCACATGATGCTAAAGATGTCACGAATATATATTAGAAATTGAATAATCATTCATTGTACAGAACATATCATTTCGGAAAAACAGATCTTGTTTTATCACACAGAAAATAGATACAGTTGAACATAACTTTACTAAATTATTACTCACAGTTGGCCTTGAAACAAACAGACGGTGCAGGTTAGTCAGACAGGACGCGACACGTGACCTACATAACACATAACAGATACAAACTTGAAACACACGTTCTAACTATACAAAACTTACGTCGTTGGCTCTTAGTGTGTTTCTAACCTTGAATCCTCACTATAGAGTCTTAAACATGGCCTAGGAATGCCTAGGATGGAATGAGGATGCAAAGATGCCTTGGAAAACATTTCTCAAATTTTGCTGAAGATAAGGTCCACGCTCGAGTGTGGATTTCCTCGCTCGAGCGGACATGCAGAAAAAGAATCCCCACTCGAGCGTGGACTTCCCCGCTCAAGCGGACTGCAAACTTATGAAAAAAAGTGCTGGATGCATGAAATTCACGCTCGACGGGCGCTCGACCCCTACTCGAGCGTGTGACACAGACCCTCGCTCGAGCGTGGATTCCCCTACTCGAGCGGACTGCAAAACACACAAAGTTCTGGGTATACGCATTTCACGCTCGAGCGTGACTCTCGTCGCTCGAGCGTGACTCTCGCCGCTCGAGCGGAAGTGCATGTACTCAGGCTTCACGCTCGAGCGTGAAAGTCCCCGCTCGAGCGTGAAAGTCCCCGCTCGAGCGTGGGTCAAATTTCTGGAAAATCCAGATTGACCTCCAAACATGAAACTCAACCCTCAACCGTCCAAAACTCATTTTTCTGGGCCAAAACTTTGAAAAACACTTGGTAACCCATAAAACAACATGTTTAAAACTTCAATTCAAGAAATCATGGCCCAAGAGTAAACCAATTTGTGCAAAATCAACATGAACTCTAAGAACATAACTTAAATGTAACATGCATGAATTCTCATGACTCCTAATGCTCCAAAACATGATCCAAAACAAGATTAAGCTCAAGAATAGAATGAATTCATGGACTATAACAAAAATGTGGACATGCATGTGGAAATTCATGAAGAACAACTCTAAAATCCAAGAATATGAGCATGCATGCATGAATTCACTCTCAAATCCAACTCTTAAAACCAATTCTAGACTTTAAACTCTAATCTTTCAAGAACCATGCAAAAGTTAACTTAATTCATAATTAGAAGGATGAATTCCTTACCTAGGTTCCCCAATTACAAGAATGGAAGCTCAAATACGAAATCAACCTTCAATTTCTCTAAGTCTCCAAGTTAAACTTGATGAACTCAAGTCTATCCTCCTAGTCTCTCTCTCAATCGGTTTTGTCTTCAAAATGGCTGAGGAAATGTTGTATGATCAAGTGTAATAAGGTTTCAACATAGTCTTAGGTAGTGGCCCACTAAGTGGCAAAATGGTAGATAAGCCCAACTAATGTAATTTAACTTTAATTAATCATACCCAATCAAATTTAAATTAAACCTACCATAAAGTCACATAAATTCTAATTATCACATAGCACTAATCAATTTCGAAATCGGGCGCCGATAAAGCATTCAATTTGCAGTTCAAAACATAAAACATGAACATATCATTTTATGGCAAATAGATAAAAGCACTAAGATAATGCAATACATATGCAATTTAATTCCGGATTCTTTCTAAATTACTGTTAGGCATAACTAATCATGGTTTAGCATTAATCGGAGGTCGGGGTTATTACAGTTTCACATGGGAATAGTAACAAGAAATAATTTTTATAGTCTTACTTATGATTTATGGTGAATACAAAGTGTGTTTTTCACAAAATAATGAACTTCTAGCAAAACAAATTTTTAATCTGTTCTGAATAAACCCAAACAAACTCATGAGAACACATTCATAAAATCTGAAACTATTGGAGTTAGTTTAACATGTTTTCATGGTGCTAGAATATTGAGAAAAAAAATTTATTTGACAACATTTCGTGGTCAAAACATATTTTTAACTTCATTGTTGTCTGGAGGCAGCAACAATGCTGACTTTACCAAGTCACCATTTATTCTACAGAATGAGTTTTCAAGTGATTCAAATTGGAAAAGTTATATCTTTAAGTTACCTTTCAAATGCCACTGGTTTCATAATTTTTTTTAAGCATTGAGAGAGAAATGTTAGTTTTTCCAAAATGTAACAGAATCTGTCCAGTTTTCTTAGAAAAATTATTTGACCATCTTCCATTGGGTTTCAATCTTCAAACTCTTCTGGAAATATGTTCTAAACTCAAATATCTAGCAAACCGTTCTGACCATACCTCTTTTTGACATCATTTGAGGCCCTTTTTTATTTTTCAAACACAGATCACCTGTGCTGGAAGTTAATGTAACTTACTATCCCAGAAAAACCAGTTTTCTTCCAAAATTTGTTTCTTCATTTTAAAATCGTTTTTAGCCCTGATATTCCTCTCAAAATATTTTCCTTATTCGATGAACTAGCACCAATTAAAATATTGTAATGGTTGAACTTTGTTTGGTATGGGTTTTATATTTTTTTTGTTTGACCATACAATGCTGAAAGAAATAGTGTGTGAATTCTTAAGAAATTTTGTGATGATTCCTAAGACATTCTATTATATTTATTTTGGTTGCCATACATGATTGTGTTGTGCTATATAAACATTAGTTCATTGTGGTTTTCAAACTAAAACTCGCACATATATCAAAACGTGAATTTGACAAAGTAAAGAAACACGAAATTGAACCGATGATACATTAAACTTTAAAAGTGATGGGGTGAGCCTGGTTTAGAATCTTGCGCAAGTGAGTTGCGAACCCTAACATGGCACAGGAAGGTATTTCGGTTCTTATCGGTGTAGATGATATAAGGTTGGTGGTGCGGGTGTCACAACATAGACCATTCCCTTGGGGCAGACCGTGATGTCACGACTCGGGTACGTAGCCCTGGTACGTGAGCATCATTGGTTGTTACAACAAGTAACATTTGAATATTTGATCAAGAGAGAGTCAAAATTGCCCGTGGCCATTACTTAGTAGCGTTGGACAATCTTCACTGTATTTCAATAGATTAAATTCTGTTGTGTACTAAACAACAACAAGAATATAAAGAAACAAAGGAAATGAGAGAATTTGTTTGATTACAAAAATCAAACTAGAAATAAATAAATAAATAACATATTTTATTTTGTTACAAAAACAAAATTAAAATCTGATTTAATAAACAAATAAAACAGAATAATAAATTAAACAACTTACTTGATTAATTTCTTCTAATAAATATATGATCAAGTCTAGTGTTTGACACTGTATCCTTAAGACAGATTCGTCATCTCCTCGGTGCTTTCAGAATATGGACGTCTATCTCCTAGGATGAAATGATCAACTACAAACAATAGCAGCACTACAAATTGTTTGCCTAACGAACACACTAAGTATTTATACTCTTTCTTACAAAAATTATATGCAGCATAATGAAGAATAAATTTGCAAAGGTGAAGTACGAAATTTTTGAACGTGTAAACATCAAATGAGGGATGTCCTATTTATAGATGTAGTGGTGGCTGTAGGTTTTGAATTAAACAGGTGCAAACCTGTTTGAACAGGTATGATTGGTTTTGAATTTAAACAGATTTGAATCTGTTCAAAAATTCAAACAGATAAAAAACCGGAAGGGCCCTGTTTGGGTGTACAGTAAAACAGGACCAGTTTATTTCCGGAATTAATTTGAATTCTGTATTTTATTTTACCAAAAAATAAAATAAAATTCAAATATTTTTTACCCAAAAAGATAGGTATTGGGCCGAACAAGCCCAACCCAACGTCACACCACGCACCCGCGCCCAAGCCCAAGCCCAGCCCACCCGACCGACCGGACGGCGGTGGCGCGCATGTGTGGTGATTTTTGGGTCCAATGGGTCTAGCCCATTTTGCCCATAACCTCACTCTCTAAAACACTTGGGTATCCCTTGGGACACACCCCAAGTTCCCATCCCATGCCTTATAAACCCATTCAAAACTTCCCACCAAACCAATGTGGGATAAGCCTTATTTAAACCTTTAAGGATTTTTCACCAAAACTCCATTTCCATGGAGCATACTTTGGCTTTAATTTCCCATTCACTCGGTAATGGTTTTGAGCAACCAAATATACCACGTGAATTATAACGCGGCATAGAACGCGTTACCACTTTGACCCGCAAAAATCGACGCATGGGGCCCACCTAAAAAATAGACCAAACTTAGGAAAAAATTCTGGTTTTACCCAGAATTTTCCAACCATTTCCAATAAGTAGTTGAGTGGAAATAGTGCTCCACGGGGAGTTACTTAAATTTATCTGATAAACTAAATCTATGAGAATTTAAAAAGAAAGGTGGGCGTTTTCCTTATGATGAAATACTGCTTCCGTTTGTCATATTTATTTATTTATTATTTATTGTTATTATTTCAACTGATAGCATTCCTGTTATGCTTATTAAATGCTACTTGTTATTTTGTTACTACACATTATTCATTAATTGCGAGTATTATTGTCGGGGTAGGTATTTTTGGGTTGTAGTATCTTATTGAGCTCGTCACTCATTGGTATTCTCATTGCCCTGGCGTTTTATGCCAGGTACCGAAGAAACCGAAACGAACACCGACACCTTGCAAGGCGACATTCAACCTTGATTAGCTTGAAGAATGCCCAAGTTTCATGAACTATTTTCCAAATTTTCTAGTTTTTTTCTCATTTTCTTTTTATATTTGTGTTATTTTTTTTTTATGTACTAAGACTAAGTTGTAATTTAAGAACTTTAATTTTCTGGGTTGTGAATTAATGGATGTTAGAAATAATGGTGGCAATATTGATTTTAATTTCTAAATCTTACTATGATGTCCTTAAATTTTGAAGCGTCACAATCTGCCTCTCTCATTCGATCTCTTAATTTTTCTACATTTTCTCTTCTATACATTTCTCTTTTCTGTTTTAATGGAGAAAATTTTCAAGTTCTAAACAAATTGCTATCGAGTTTTAGTTACAGGCGGTGAAAACTGTAAAATTTTACAACTTCAATTTTTTTTTGGTGCTGGAATGAATCATGGTTAAAAACTGCACAATTTTACAGTTTCATAACATTCTTTAGATTAGAACTATAAAATTTTACAATTTCATAACATGTTTTTCAGTTTGATTAATAAGAATAAATGCATAATGTCACGCCCTAAAATTTGGATAATTAAATATTAAATTAGGACTAAACCCCAATCAATATTCCATCATCCAAATCCTAGGGGTGAAACAAAATCTAAACGTTCTCGTCTTCATAAAGTTTAAGTAAATCTCCCTGCTCAAAAGATTACATGGGATAAAAAAAAACTAACAAAACACCAACCAAACCATCCACCATAATTTCATAACTATCCAATACCTCTAACATTAAAGTAATAATAAATAGTTAAAACAACTTAAATAATGTAAAGTTACAAACCATGTCAAATTATCCAAACACTAAGGTCATAAAAAAAATAATAAATACATAAACTAATATTAATCCTAAGCTCAAGAAAATAAAAAAAGTCCAAACGACATGTCTTACGATCATAGTTATTTCTTGTCACCACCATAGTCCCAATTAATCCTACAAAGAAAGCTCAATTTCGCTCAAATAGAATGCACCCGAGATGCCAAGAGACAAAACGGGTCAATATACAAGTATACTAGTATGAGTACAAGATTTGACATTCACGTGTCCACCAGACACCAACAAAAAGTACATTAATTCTTGTTACGGGACAAGATAAGTAGTTCCACCTGCACCGAGACGAAGGGGTAGTTTCCTGAGATACAGTGGCATTTAGTTTCTTGCTCGTACACAACTAAATATAAATTGAATATAAAATATATAAAATAAACAGAAAAATATGGTGGGTCAGTCCTGCATAAAAAGTTATTAAGACCCACCATTTTGGGAAAAAAAATAAAGTTAGTATAATTTAATCATATGTAACTTGTTGAAGAAGTATAAAAATGCACCGTTTCATACTTAAATAATTCGAATTAACCAAAACTCAAAGAACAAAAGTTGTACAGAATCAAATTTCCTAAAAGGAAACGTGAACGAATTAAGTAGAAACTGAACAGGTTAAGAGAAAAACCTGATAGGAGAACCTAGACGAAATTCTACCGAAAAATCTGAAGCTGAAAACAAAAAGAAACTACCCTAAGATGATTTTTTTCAGAAAAGTTTAAAACACAAAAAGTGTGCAGAATAATATTTTACTTAAGTTTATGTGAAACCAATAAAAATGAGCTCGTTGCGTGGGTTAAAACAGCATCTAAAATCTGCACTGCTAAAATGAATAAAAACTATTGTAACCAAGATCATCCAATTACAATTTCTAATTGATCTTTTTAAGAAAAAGTTAAAACACAAAAGTTGTTTAGAATCACGTATATATATCTCTGCTCAAATTTCATAATTTATCAAGGTCGTTTACTATTTTTCAACATATACAAATCAATACAATTCACACTATAACAATAAACTCATATTTAATTCTTTGTACCTTAACTTCACCACTTCGGCCCTTCACTTCCGGCCTACACATATATCCCATGTGCCTCTCGTATTCCTAACACCGCTTCGAAGCCAAACTTGCACAGGGATATCATCCCTAGTTTGACCCATACTTCCCGGATGGTTAGCATATACGTATGCGCGTAAATCAAAACACTCGTCTACTCTTGAGAATGAGGCAACAATATATATATATACACAATCTCTTATCTACTCATAAAAACAAGCATAACAATGCCAAGCTAAAGACATTTAAATAAATCTCATAATTCTCACCTTTTTTTTTTTATATACTCTTTCTCACTAACACTCAAATAAAACAACAATCCATGGAGTCATGGTGGAGTATAAAGAATTTATCTATGGGTTCCAAATTTATTTTAATTTCATAGATTCATGAGTGTGATAACAACCATAAAATAAATACATATAAAAACCGTAAACCTGACATACATAACTAATCAAAAAAATTAAAATCAATCTATCATCTACATGTAAATACAAAATCAAACTAACATCAAATAAATAAAATAAATAAATAAAAACAACGAATTAAACATAAATCAAGTGAAGTGGATTTTGTACTCATAATTATTTTTTGATGATCAAAAAAATATTAGGAGAATTAATTAAGCCACCAAAACAAAACCCTAATCTTTTCTTTCTCCCATTTCCCCTTTCTCTCTTGATTTCTCAGTGTCTCTCTCTCGGCCGATGATCTCAACACAAAGTCACTCTCACTTTTTTGTTTGATTAGTCTCTCTCTCTCGCGGGTCTCTCTATTCCATCAGGATCCTCTGAAGTTTTCCCCCTGAAGTGGGGTGATCCAACGGCTCAAAATGTAACTAACCAAAACGACGTCGCTTTGGTTAGTAATTTCAAAAAAAAAAAAAAAAATTTGTTGTCATTCAAAATTCCCTCAGATTTGATATGTGAAGCATTACAGAGGAAGAGAGAGAGAGAGAGAGTGAGAGAGAGAGAGAGAGAGAGAACGAAAAGGACTAAGAGGAGGAGCTTTCGATCCACGCCTAACTCGCCGCTACCACGCCGTTGCTCGCCATACTCCAACAGATTGAAGGAAAAAAGCACAGGTTCGTTCATCCTCTAAACTTAAAATATTAGGGCTTTGAATCCAAAAATTAGGGAAAATCTGAAATTGGTACACTCTGTCATTCTAAATGTGATCATGATGTTTTTTGCAAATGGTGTTTATTTAACACATTTTATAATTTGCTCCATTTGAGATTTTAATCCAAAATCAATCCTTGTTAAAGTAGTCAACATGAACCATATTACTGATTCTTCTGCTTGAGCTCAACTATCAGCCTAAACATATTAGTTATTATCGATTAAGTTTATGATGTGTTTGCTTTGTTGAGCCCTCTATTTTGTTGAGCACAGTTTATGATTTGGGTTTGGATTGGGTGTGTATACCCCTTGTGTTTGCTACGTTGACTTTGTTGCTGTGAGGTTCAGCTATGAAATCTTTGTGAATCTAATTACTTTAATGTGAGGTTGTGTCTGGATGAGTTGTTAATTTGAACTATGTGGATTAGATTTGGGATAAACCTGTAAAGTTTGTAACATTTTGTGCCAAAATCTTGGTGGGTTCTATAGATTAGGATTGCTTAAATTGGATTTGTTTCTTATAATTTGTTTGTTTCTCCAGTTACATTAGATTTGGGATAAAGTTTGTAAATAGTTTATAATTTGTTTGCTTAAATTGAAGTCTGGCTATGTGCTCTAGTATGGAGTTTAGTTATAATTTGTTTGTTTCTCTAGTTACATTGGTAGCTTAAGGTCATTTAACAGAATGAGGAATGGTTTGATGGTGATGAAACTTTCTATGCTGAAACTTTTGTTGGGATTATTCTTGTGGATTTAATCACATTCCTTTTTAAAAATTATTTTTTTTAATATCAAAAATGTTATTTTATTTTCTTGTGGAGCTGATTTGATAATTGATCTTTAGTGTACCATATAGTTCTTAAAAGTAATTGTAGTGTAGTATTTTGAGGAAAAACCCAAATCAGATGGAGAAATCTGATTGATGATATAGATTATGTTATCATTGTGTTACACCATATCATTTTACTTAAGATTTGCTTGACTGAATATTTATAAATTCCCTTCTCCTATTACTCATTTCATGTACTTATTTGCCTTCATAGATGGCAGGATTCACTCCCATTACCCATTTCATGTGATTTAGAATTTGAGTCCTACTCATTGTTGTTTCATTGTTGTTATGTCAGGTAAAAAAATGTCAACATCAAATGCATCTATGAGTGATATTAGTGAAATTCAGTTTAGAAATCGAAAATGTTGTTGCGGGGTGAGAGCAGCATTTAGGATTTTAGAGTCAAAGGACAATCTAGGGATGGTATACTTTGCTTTCCCTTCAAACAACACCAATGGATGCGGCTTCTTTGAGTGGTGGATGCCTGTACATAAGCAGCGTCAATGGTTGAAGATGATAAGGGAGAAAAGCGACGAAAATTGTAATATCAATCCTTTGCTCAATGAACTGATTGTATCCAATGATGAGTAGAAAGAGATGGTTACAAAGTTTACGAAAGAAAGTAAACAAATGGTTGTAGAGATTAGACAACTTCGGGAAAAGTTGCACTACGCCATTGAAATAATGTTATTTGGATCTGGACTTCCTTTTTTGTTTAAATATTAAGTGTAATTTAAATTCGGATTTGGACTTCGCCTTTTGTGAACTAAATATTTTGTGTAAATTAAGTTGGTTGTTGGCTTTGTTTGTTTGTTTGGATTGCTGGTATGGTATGTTACTGTTTTTTGTGCTTTTAGTTTATGTAAAATCCTCATCATTTGGGGATTAGGTTATGCATTTGTTGTTCTATGAGGTGGTTTTTGTATGCTGGGATTGAAAGAATATAAATGTACTGGAAGGAACTTATTAGTTTATGTAGATTGCTTAGCTCTTGGCATGTTGTTACTGAAGATATCAAGGACAATGGTCCATGTATACATATATAGACTTCCATGGACTGTTGCCATTTGTTAACTTTGATGGTATATGAAAAACAAACTCCATAGTCCTCATTTGGGAATGAGATATCAATTCATAATGTGAATATCAGTGGACCATTGCTGATGATTGTGTTGGATGTAGAGAGAGTGGTCCTCTTCTTATTTCTAAGATTTGTACACTCAAATGATCTATGTCCTCTTGTGATGCTCAGATTTGTGTCCCACTCAATTGATCACCATTTTTATGACCAAACATGTATTTTCAGATTTTTGGAAATTCAAATGGAATAATGTTTTATTCAAATTGAAGGGTTATGATTATTGAGAATTAGTGGAAATTATGTCTCTTGATTGTCAATAAATTTAAATACAAAAAGAGCGATCCAAATACAGATTTCTCTCTTTGAATTTCTTCCATTCTCTTTGAATCTGGTAGCAAACTCTTTCGAGTGGGGCAATTTTTACTTAAGTGTCTACTTTTACTTTCATTTCTCTTTTGGTTTACTTTTACTTGATAGATCTAAGATTTGAACATAACCTAAATGTGTTGCTATGTCAAGTATAGTTGATGCTCTGAAGTTAAGTCTGCCTGGGCTTCTCTTCTGTTTATTTTTGAGCACCATTTCAACACATATTTCAGCAACATATCTGTGACGCCCCAAAATTTGAGGACATCATAATAAGGTATAAAACTTAAAATCAATTTTCTTAATTAAGAATCCTCATCAATGTTGCCACCGAAATTACCATCATCCATTAATTAACAATGCGGAAACTAAAAGTTCTTAAATTACAACTCCAAATAACTTAAAACTTAGTCTTAGAATAAATAAAAAAAAGACACACTTATAAAAAGAATAAAACTAGGGAAATGGTTCATGGAATCTTGGGCATTCTTCAAGCTGACTAAGGCTGAATGTCACATTGCAAGGCCTCGGCGCTTCCTTCGGTTTTTTCGATACCTGGCATAAAATGCCATGGCAATGAGAATGCCAATGAGTAACGAGCTCAATAAGATACCATAACCCGAAAATATCCACCCCGATAATAATACTCACAAGTAATAAATATTGTGTAATAACAGAATAATAAGCAGCATTTAATAAGCATAACAGAAATGCCAACAATTAAAATAATAACAATAGATAAATAAATAAATAAATAAATAAATAAAATGGAAAACGGAGATAGTGATTCATTATAAGGAAAATGCATACTTTTCTTTTTAAGGTCAAATAGATTTAGTTCATCAGATAAGTTTAAGTAACTCCCCGTGGAGCACTATTTCCACTCAACTGCTAAACAATGGCCACGAGCAATTCTGATTCCCCATTGGTCAAACATTCAAATGTTGCTTACTGTAACTACCAATGATGCCCACGCACCAGGGTTACGTACCCGAGTCGTGACTGCTGGAAAATTTATAAAGAGGTAGTTGTGAATTGAAATAGACTCCATTTTTAATGAAAAGGTGTAACCTTTCATGGTGTCTTTTTGTTTTAAAAGAAGAGTCAAACCTCCATTTGAATGAAAGGGTGCAAACCTTTCATGGTGTCTCTTTATTTTAAAGGAAGGGTTATGTCCCTTCTTCATACTTTTTCTATTCAAATTGAATAGTTGCCAACAAAGCCTATATAAAGGCAGTCCCATTCCAATTTTGATTGATTCTGAAAATTCATTTTCCTTGCCTTCATTTTGCTCTCTTGCGTCCTTTATTCTTCATATTATTTTAGGGAAAATTTCAAAGAGTTATAGAATACAAGGTTCTAGTTTGCCGGACAAATTTGTTTGAAGTGCTACTACAAATTTGTGAAGATCATTGTATCTTGGGAGATAGACGCCACATAACTGTAAGCACCATAGCGGGGCGAATCTGTCTTAGGTACAGAGTGTTATACACTCGACTTGGTCTTTAATTATTTATTCGGTTCAACAAAATAAATTCTGTAAGTTTTATTTTATTTTGTTTGAATTAGTATCCATTTATTTTATTTACACAGAAGATTGTTCCAACAATCTTAAGACAGATCCGAATTATTCTGTTTACAGAATTTTTCGTTTGTTTCCTTTTCTCTTTCTTCTTTTAAGAAAATTATTTTCTGTAGATTTACAAAATAATACTCTGGTTAGAAAAATAAATAGTAATTATATGATATTTGACAGATAGTAGTAATATACTGTCTATTTTTTTTTACTACTAGTAGTACGATACTGGTGTCATTAACAATTCAGAATATATTTTTGTGAAATTTTTTCAGAAATTAATTTTGGGTTTTAGAAATTATTTTCTGAGTTTTCATTACTTAAAATTCTGTTTTAGTATTTTTATTATTGAAGTGTTACAGAAATTAATCTTCTGTGTGGATTTAATTTGGTTAAATAAATTTTATTTTATTTCCAAATTAATTGAGAAATAAAAGTTATTTTCTTATTTCTTTTATTTTACAGAATTTAATTTTCTGTGTGGATTTAATTTCATTAAATAAAATTTTATTTTATTTCCAAATTAATTGAAAAATAAAAGTTATTTTCTTATTTCCTTTATTTTACAGAATTTAATTTTCTGTATTGATTTAATTTAGTTAAATAAAATTTTATTTTATTTCCAAATTAATTAAAAAATAAAAGTTATTTTCTTATTTCTTTTATTTTACAGAATTTAATTTCCTGTGTGGAATTAATTTGGTTGAATAAATTTTATTTTATTTCCAAATTAATTAGAAAATAAAAGTTACATTCTTGTTTCTTTTATTTTTACAGAATTTAATTCTGTGAATTTGGTTTAATTTTCTGTGTAGTGTAAATTCTAATTATAATTTTATTTTATAAATTAAAATTGATGGCTACTGAAGCTAATACCCAAACAAGTACTACTGTGGTGACTGCAATTGCACCAAACCCCTCTCCTGTGGTGACAGTACCAATAAATCATGGAGAGAAGCCAGAGAAGTTCTCAGGAACTGACTTTAAAAGATGGCAACATAAAAAATTTTATTCTATCTTACAACTCTGAACCTGACTCGTTTCCTTCGTGAAGATGCTCCTATCTTGGAAGAGGATGAAACCGACCGGCAAATGGTTGCTGCAGTTGATGCCTAGAAACATGTCGATTTCCTTTGCCGGAACTACATCTTGAACGGACTTGACAACACATTATACAACGTCTACAGTCCTATCAAGACAGCAAAGGAACTTTGGGAGTCTTTGGAGAAAAAATACAAAATGGGAGATGCCGGCTCAAAGAAATTTGTGGTAGGCAGATTCCTGGATTTTGTAATGGTTGATTCAAAAATTGTAATCAGCCAAGTTCAAGATTTCTAACTCATTCTGCATGACATTCACGTAGAAGGTATGTCTCTCAATAAATCCTTCCAAGTTGCAGCCTTAATTGAGAAATTACCAAAAGGCTGGAAGGGATTCAAGAACTACCTCAAACACAAGCGCAAAGAAATTTCTATGGAAGAATTAATTGTGCGTTTGAGGATTGAGGAGGATAAATGCAATTCTGATAAACGGGCTGGTAAGCATCCTATGGAGTCTAAGGCAAATGTGGTGGAACATGCTTCAAAAACCAAGAAACGAAAGTCTTCTGGAGAAAGTTCATCACAAGGCTCTAAAGGGGGGGAAAATAAAAAGTATAAGTTTAATGGCAAATGTTACATTTGTGACAAAGAGGGACATCGGGCCAAAGATTGCCGTAGCAAAGGCAAAAGCAAAAGAAGAACAAGCAAGAAGCCTGCTCAAGCCCATATGACCGAAGTGGACAATATTTCCAATGGTATAGATGATATCAATCTTTCTGCAGTTGTTTCCGAGCAAATCTTGTCAGAAATCCTAAAGAATGGTGGGTGGACACTGGTGCTACTCGCCATATTTGTGCCGACAAAAAGATGTTCACATCTTATTCTACAGTGGACAATGGTGAACAACTTTTTATGGGCAACTCCTCAACTTCCAAAGTTGAAAGACAAGGAAAAAAATTTCTCAAAATGATATCAGGAAATGAACTCACTCTCAACACTGTGCTGCATGTACCGGACATTCGCAAGAATCTTGTTTTCAGATCTCTGTTGAGTAAGAATGGGTTTAGGCTAGTATTTGAGAGTGATAAATTTGTACTTACTAAGCATGGGATGTATGAAGGAAAATGTTACATGTCTGATGGCCTTTTCAAGTTAAATGTAATGACCGTTGTACCCTCAGTTATTAATAATAATACATCTTCTTCTTACTTGCTTGAGTCTTCAAATTTATGGCAAGGTAGACTAGGACATGTTAATTATGGATCTTTGCGTAAATTAATTAATATGGAATGTTTACCTAAATTTGACATTGATTCAAATCATAAATGTGAAATTTGTGTTAAGCCAAAATTATCTAAAACTCCTTTTCATTCAATTGAAAGAAGTACGGAACCATTTGAATTAATTCATAGTGACATTTGTGATTTTAAATCAATTCAAACTAGAGGTAGGAAAAAATATTTTATCACTTTTATAGATGACTATACTAGATATAGTTATGTTTATTTAATTCGAACCAAGGATGAAGCTTTGGAAACTTTCATTCAATATAAGAATGAAGTTGAAAATCAACTTGGTAAGAAAATCAAGAAAATTAGAAGTGATAGAGGTGGTGAATATGAATCACCTTTTGGTGAGTTTTGTAAAGAACGTGGAATAATTAATCAAACTACTGCTCCTTACTCACCTCAGCAAAATGGAATTGCTGAAAGGAAAAATAGGACTTTAAAAGAAATGATGAATGCCATGTTAATAAGTTCTGGATTACCTCAGAACTTATGGGGGGAAGCAATACTTTTTCTAATTATATACTTAATAAAGTACCCCGAAAGAAAGTGAATCAAACACCTTATGAATTGTGGCATGGAAGAGTACCATCCTATAAATACTTAAAAGTGTGGGGGTATTTGGCTAAAGTGGCTATTCCTAGTCCTAAAAAGACTAAGATAGGTCCTAAGACCATTGATTGCATTTTCATTGGTTATGCCAAGAATAGTAGTGCATATCGATTTTTTATTCATAAATCAGAACATTCCGAAATGCATGTAAATACTATTGTTGAATCTCGGAATGCATCTTTCTTTAAACATGTATTTCCAAATAAGACTAGTAACAATAAAAGATCTCATAATGCTATTACTAGTCAGGATCAAGAACATGATCAAGAACAAGAGTTAGATCAAAATGGGGAAGAGGAACTTAGGCGTAGTAAACGTGCTAGAACCTCAAAATCTTTTGGTCACGCTTTTCTAACATATTTGTTAGAAAATGAGCCTTTAACTTTAAAGAGGCTATGTCCAATCTTGAAGCTCCTTTATGGAAAGAAGTTGTCAACAGTGAAGTTGAATCCATCTTGCAAAATCACACTTGGGAGTTAGTGGACTTGCCACCAGGTTGTAAACCTCTTGGGTACAAGTGGATTTTCAAAAGGAAAATGAAAGCAGATGGATCAATTGACAAATACAAGGCAAGACTTGTGGTCAAAGGTTTTAGACAAAAAAAAGGTCTTGATTACTTTGACACATATTCACCGGTTACTAGAATAACATCCATTAGAATGCTAATTGCCATTGTATCCCTATACAATCTAGAAATTCATCAAATGGATGTAAAAACCGCTTTCTTAAATGGTGAGTTAAATGAAGAAATTTACATGGAACAACCAGAAGGTTTTTCTGTTCCAGGAAAAGAAAAGAAAGTGTGTAAATTGGTTAAATCATTATATGGTTTAAAACAAGCGCCAAAGCAATGGCATGAGAAATTTGACAAAGAAATGATGTCAAATGGATTTAAAATTAATGAGTGTGACAAATGTGTCTATATTAAAAACACAGACAAAGGTTATGTCATTGTATGTCTTTATGTAGATGATATGCTCATCATAGGTTGTAATAATGACATGATTAAAACTACCAAGAAAATGTTGAATAAACATTTTGACATGAAGGACATGGGCATTGCTGATATAATTCTTGGTATGAAAATTACCAAAACATTAGAAGGATATGCTTTGTCACAATCTCATTACATTGAGAAAATACTTGACAAATTCAACAGATGATGATCATCTTGCTAGAACACCTGTAGATGTTAATTTGTTTCTATCTAAGAATGTACAGGAAAGTATTTCTTAATTAGAGTATGCCCAAATTATTAGAAGCTTAATGTACTTGATGAACTGCACTCACCCAGATATAGCTTATACAGTAAGTAAGTTAAGTAGATATACGAGCAACCCAGGAGTAGAACACTGGAAAGCAATTATAAGGGTTCTAAGATATCTTCGATTTACTCGTAACATTGGGCTGAATTTTACTAGATATCCAACAGTACTTGAATGATATTGTGATGCAAATTGGATATCGAATACTAGAGACTCAAAGTCCACCAATGGGTATGTCTTTACTCTTGGTGGGGCGGCTGTATCTTGGAAATCTTCCAAACAGACTTGCATTGCTAGGTCTACTATGGAATCAAAATTCATAGCCTTAGACAAAGCAGGGGAAGAGGCAGAATGGCTTCGCCACTTCTTTGAAGATATTCCAATTTGGCCAAAACCAGTGCCTGCTATATGCATACATTGCGATAGTCAATCAGCAATTGGTAGAGCACATAGTCATATGTATAACGGTAAGTCTAGACACATTCGTCGTCGACATAATACCGTAAGACAACTACTCTCTAATGGAATTATTTCCATTGATTATGTGAAGTCTAAAGACAACATAGCGGATCCACTAACCAAAGGGTTAGCAAGAGAGTTAGTTAAGAATTCATTGAGGGGAATGAGACTAAAGCCTATTAAATAAGAGTTATTACAACGGCAACCCAACCTAGTTGATTGGAGATCCCAAGATCTAGGTTCAAAGGGACAACCGAGTTGTGAATCACTCAGAAAGATCACTGGGGAGTTAAACTCCTATCCATTTCTATGATGAAATAGTGATGACTGCAGAGTTTTAGGTTAAGTAATACTTTTAATAATTCTTATATCTAGGTATACCTAGTGGAGTATGGCAGGATACTCTTCATAAGTATCACCTATGTGAGTGTGAACTGGGCCGGTTTTGTGAGATTTGTGAAGGGCTATAATTCTCTAGAGCACTCATGAAAGACCAGGTTGTTTAGGGCCAAAATGAACACAATAGTGAGAACTAAACTGTGTCTGGGGATATACCGTGTGAGTTCTATTGTCTTGGTTTACACAAACGGCTAAACAGTTCAAGACATCATGTTCACTGGTTAGCTAGTAAATCCGATAGTGTCTCACAAGGGAAGGTTCAAAGCCAAAAGCTACCTATCCCTTGCAGAATATTTTCAATTTCTGTACTCTCTGTATTTACATCATGTTGTTGCATTTTCTCTCTGTCAATTTCATTCATGTGGGGGATTGTTGGAAAATTTATAAAGAGGTAGTTGTGAATTAAAATAGACTCCATTTTTAATGAAAGGGTGTAACCTTTCATGGTGTCTTTTTGTTTTAAAGGAAGGGTCAAACCTCCATTTGAATGAAATGGTGCAAACCTTTCATGGTGTCTCTTTATTTTAGAGGAAGGGTTATGTCCCTTCTTCATACCTTTTCTATTCAAATTGAATAGGTGCCAACAAAGCCTATATAAAGGCAGCCCCATTCCAGTTTTAATTGATTCTGAAAATTCATTTTCCTTGCCTTCATTTTGCTCTCTTGCGTCATTTATTCTTCATATTATTTTAGGAAAAATTTCAGAAAGTTATAAAACACAAGGTTCTAGTTTGCCGGACAAATTTGTTTGAAGTACTACTACAAATTTGTGAAGATCATTGTATCTTGGGAGATAGACGCCACATAACCGTAAGCACCGTAGCGGGGCGAATCTGTCTTAAGAACAGAGTGTCACACACTCGACTTGGTCTTTAATTATTTATTCGGTTCAACAAAATAAATTCTGTAATTTTTATTTTATTTTGTTTGAATTACTATCCATTTATTTTATTTACACAAAAGATTGTTCCAACAGTGACATCACGGTCTGCCCCAAGGGAATAGTCTATATTGTGACACCCGCACCACCAACCTTATATCGCCTGTACCGATAAGAGCCGAAATACCTTCCCGTGCCATGTTAGGATTCGCAACTCACTTGCGTAAAATTCTAAACCGGGCTCATCCCATCACTTTTAAATTTCAATGTATCTGTTCGATTCTGTGTCCCTTTACTTTGTAAAATTCACATTTTGATGCATGTACGAGTTTTAGTTTGAAAACTACAGTGACATAATGGTTATATAGCACAACAAAATTGTGTATGACAACCAAAATAAATATGATAGAATGTCTTAGGAATTATCACAAAATTTCTTAGGAATTCGCACACTACTTCCTTCAGCACTGTATGGAAAAAAAAATATTAAACCCATACCAAACGATGTTCAACCATTACGATATTTTAACTGGTGCTAGTTCATTGAGTTAGGAAAATATTCCGAAAAGAATACCAGAGCTAAAAACGATTTTAAAAGGGAGAATTAAATTTTGGAAGAAAACTGGTTTTTCTGGGACAGGTGATTTGTGTTGGAAAAATAAAAAGCGGCCTCAAACGGTGTCAAAAGAAGGTATGGTTAGAACGGCTTATTAGATACTTGAGTTTAGAACATATTTTCAGAAGAATGTGAAGACTGAAAATTGACGGAAGATGGTCAAATAATTTTTCTAAGAAAACTGGACAGATTCTATCCCATTTTGAAAAAATTTGCGTTTCTCTCTCAATACTTAATAAAAAAATTATGAAACCAGCGGCATTTGAAAGGTAACTTAAAAATATAAATTTTCCGATTTGAAACACTTGAAAATTTATTCTGTGGAATAAACGGTGACCTGGTTGTCAGCATTGCTGCTGCCTCCAAACAGCAATGAAGTAAAAAAAAAAATATTCAGGCAATGAAAACGTCAGCGCAGGTGTTCTGTGTTCGAAAAATAAAAAGGGTCCTCAAATGGTGTCGAAAAGAGGCATGGTCAGAATGGTTTGCTAAATTTTTGAGTTTAGAACATATTTCTAAAGAGTGTGAAGATTGAAAACTAGTTGAAGGAGGTAAAATAATTTTTATAAGAAAACTGGACAGATTCTGTCACGTTTTGGAAAAATTGGCGTTTCTCTTTCAATACTTAATAAAAAATTATGAAACCAGAGGCGTTTGAAATGTAACTTAAAAATATAACTTTTTCAAATGGTCGTGCTAAAAAATACCATTTGTAGAGAAAATGAGACATGTTTGAAGCCACTGCTTCTGCTGTGTTGTAAGCGACGCTTAAGGAAAATATTTGTTTCAGTAAGAAAATGGTATCCAATGATTTTATAAAAATTTTACACAGTGTATAACACCTATATATACTTCCAATATACACAGATTTTTAACATCAATTATTTTCAATTTATTAGAGCCCTCTTTTCATCCGATAAAGTCTGAAACACTGAGGAAGAATCTAAGTTTCAGGTAAAGGGAAGTCATTCTCATCTCATTTTACTCTTTTGCAAGATTATTTCAACAATGGAGAATATTGAACACATAAAAACAGTAGCTGAGCCATATATTTATATCAAGAAAGAATGTGAAATTATAACTTAATGAAACCATCATCCTATTCAAAATTTTAAGCATGCATGGTACTATTTTGCTATATATGACTTAATCATGCTTAGTCTTGTATATATAAATTATATAAATTCAGTTAGAGATATCTAAGGGAGGATAGAGGTGATGTATTCTTACCTTAATGAAGTAAAAAAAAAAATCACAAGTGTTGGGCCCTTCTTCCCTTCTTTTCTCTCCTTTCCCTCTTGCTTTCTCTCCCTCTCTTCTCTCTTTATTTTTGCTCTTGCAAGTGTGTGTAATGAGGCTGAATAGTGCTCCTAATATAGGAGTTTGAGGGCCTAATTTGTTATTATTATTATTATTATTATTTTATTTTTACTTTACTCTTCTTTTTGCTTAGGAACTATCATCTAAGCTTAGATGATAACTTACAGATTTTGCATGCCGTGGCTGCTTTAATCAAAGGCTTGGAATGCCATCTATGCATGCTTACTTCTCTAGGGAGGTTGAGTGTGAACTTGGGGAAAACAAGCATGCAAGCAAAGCAGCCTAGGTAAAAAGGAAGTGGCAGTCAGGCACTTTTCTTGCAACTTGATCACACTTTTTTTTTTTTAATTGAATTGAATTGAATTGAAATTGGTGTCAATAAAATATTAATATGTATATATAACTTTTTATTTATTTATTTACTTATTTAATATTATTATTTTCAACTGTATGGTTTTCTTCCTACTAAATTCTAACTAGCTTATTTACTATTAATTTAATCCATTTAGTTTTTACAACTGTATTTTGATACAGAAATTTAATCACATCAAGATAAATAATTTTATTTAAAAGAATTTAATATTGATATTAATTATGGTGCTATTAATATTATAATTTAATAGTTTAATAATCACTATTGATTGACTTAATATTATTATTAATAAACTAATTAGTTGTCTAAAAATCCAGGTTCTTACAATTTCAACCAAACTTCAGCAACATATCAGCACAAATTTCACAAACATATCAGCACAAATTTCAGCACCATTTCAACCAAATTTCAGCAACATATCAGCACAAATTTGAGCACCATTTCAACCAAATTTCAGCAACATATTAGCACAAATTTGAGCACCATTTCAGCACATATTTCAGCAACATATCAACACAAATTTCACAAACATATCGGCACAAATTTCAGCACCATCTCAACCAAATTTCAGCAACATATCAACACAAATTTGAGCACCATTTCAACCAAATTTTAGTAACACATCGGCACAAATTTGAGCACTATTTTAGCACAGATTTCAGTAACATATCAGCACAAATTTCACAAACTTATTAGCATAAATTTCAGCACTATTTCAACCAAATTTCAACAACATATCAACACAAATTTCAACACCATTTCAACACATATTTCAGTAACATATCAACATCCACATAAAAAAAGTTTACAAATTTCAACATTCAAATTTCAACACAATCTGTCAAGTCTTCAATATTACATATCCAACAAAAAAGTTTACAAATTTCACAAATTTCTACATTCACATGAAAAGTGTTCAATATTACATATCCAACAAAAAAATTCAACGCTATGATATTGACGTGTGATCCACATTCCCATGCCCTTGGCCACGTCCACGACCACACCCATGCCCATATAGTACCTAAAAAAGAAAACAAATATATAAAAGGAACCATAAAATAAAATGGAACTTTAAATGAATGAATGGCAAAATAAAAGAGGAGAGGTGAAAAATAAATTACTTGACTATATGCAGGACTATTCGAGGGTTACGAGTCATAACCGCTTGCATTGTTAAGCAAGGCTTGATAGCTTCCATGGACGGAATACATCGATGGCATTGAAAAAGGCATATTGTAACGAAAAAAACTTGGCTGCAACAATAACAAACACATATCAATTTAAAATGGTACAAAATATTTACAAATAAACATAATAAAACTTCTTATTAAACTAACTTACATCATAGGCGGGATACATAAATTGAGAAGACGAAGCATTAACTTGAGAAACACACGTCGAGAATGGAGGAAGTTGAGGAGCACTTATTGAAAATAAAGGAGCTAATTGAGGAATACTTGGTGAAAACAAGGGAGATGGTTCAAGAGCACTTGCCAAAAACAAGGGAGGAGGTTGAGAAGCAACAGACATAAGAGTTTGAAAAGCAGTATGTGAACTAGGTTGAGGAGCAACAGACATGGGAGTTTGAGAAGCATTATGAACTTGTTTTATTTTTCTTTGCCAACACAAGCTCCAAACCACCGGTTGTCCGCCTTCGTCCCTTGCTAGTGCACTCTCTTCATTTGAGTTCTTTTGCTTGAACTACATTTGTATCCGCTACACCATTCACTTCAAAGCTTTTGAGGCATGTGTCGAGAGGGCTTTCTTGTTCAATAGTATCTGAAAAAGGCATATTGAATTTTGTTCTTAACATGCTTTCAATGTTTGCAATTAAGTCATCCGCTTTCTCTATTGTCAAGTTATATGTTTCCTCACTTTCGGAAGCTCTACACGCTACTGCTCTGAAAATTGCCATCAATGATCTAAGCGTGAAGTTTGATGCAATCTTACATCAACCTTAATACCATGCCCACACCTATCTTTCACATTTTCAGCTATTGCTTTTTTAGTCCATCTCTTGAGAATATATTGGGAAGGAATCTCTTTAAATTTGAGGGTTTCTCTAAGGATCTTCAAACAATGACTATACAAAATGCCTTTCATTTCAAACTTCCTACAATTGCAAGTGAGTGAACCATCACACTCCACTGTCACCTTCCTCACCTTTACACCATCACTATCAAGAACCGTATAAATGGTTACTCTCACCACAAATTTCAGTTTCTTCAATGTTTACTTCAAGGGACTTGACATACTCATCTTGAAATTCTTCATAAATTTTATTTGTGTAAACATCTGCAGCTTGCTCCATAATCTTCACTTTAATATTCACCCTTGGTAACTTTTGGCATTGAGTATATTCAACTTGTAACTCTTCTCACAAAGAACTCGATCAAAATGCATGAAAAATTGCATGAAGTTATGATCAGACTGAATGAAATTCTTCAAGAATGCATTAAAGGATTTACTAAGTTGGGTGCTACTCATACCCGCACCCCATACATTTCTAACAGATGGCCAACCCCATTTTTCTTTGACCGCAAATGTTAACTTCAACCAATGATTATCTCGCACTTCATACTTGTCAAGCATTTCCTCCTACTTTAACGTAAAATCATCATCATCCTCAATGTTGTACATAAATTTGTTTAAAACACTCTTCATCCCCTTATCCATCACCTCATTATCCTTGAAGATAGAATTTGCATGCCTTAATGCATTTTGCATCAAATGCCAAGTGCAAATGCGGTGTTTTGTGTTAGGTATGACAATAGGTATGGCCTTAGCCATTGCAGCATCCTGATCCGTAAAAATTGTTTTCGGAGCCTTACTTGACATTGCCTCCAAGAATTTTCTAAAAAGCCATATAAAAGAATCAGCAGTCTCATCATACATCAAAGCTGCGCCAAATATAACAGTTTCCCTATGATGGTTAAATGCAACGAAAGACGCAAATGGTCTATGTGCACTATTTAACTTGTAAGTAGTGTCGAAAGTCACAACATCACCAAATTGCCCATAATCCATGATCATCTGAGCATCGGCCCAAAATATGTTTGTAATCTGCTCCTCACTATCTAATTGGACCGAGTAAAACAAAGATGGATTCTCCAATGTTTTCTCATGAAAATATTGCAAAATGCTACCCCATATGCTAAACTCTTTTGCCTCTTCGTTCTCAAATAATTTTTTTGGTCCACTTTTGTGAACCCAAGCGACTCTCTTCCACCAGCTTCATTACCTATGAGCTCAAATGCAGCATTAAGCCGAATTCTAGATTTTTCAGCTAAATCTATTTCGGTTGCCTGTGATGTAGATATCTTCCTTTGGGATGGTAACATATGCGTACATTCTGTTGGTACAAAAATATGATTATGTTATTCAACAAACTCACCAACAAAAAAATTATGAATATTCCTATCCCACTTAATGATAAGTCGAGCTTGACAACCAGTCCTCACTTCCTGCCTAGGATTTTTTGTTAATGGATCTCGCTTGTCGGCACCCTGAAACCCCTCCTTATTACAAACAAATAGCCTTGAAGTGATTTGCCCCTCCTTGTTCTTGTTTACATAACCCCTTCTAATACTAAAGCCCAGCCTTCCTCCATAAGGATTATAGAAATTATATGCTTCTTGTTCTGTATCAAATGTCATGTGAACTCTAGGCTTCCAATCACAATCACCCCCGCCATTCTCAATATTGTTAGGTTCCATATCAATGTGCCAACTCACTTAAAAAAAAGAGTGCTCAATATTAGCATAAAAACTGTAAATTATGTTTGCAAAATAATACAAACTAAATAAAAACACTACAAAAATTGAATCATATTAGATTATATAAACAAAGGGGAACAAATCCCTTCAATGGTAAATTATGTTTTCAATGATCCAGATTTAACGCAAATTCCTTAATTTTCTTATAATCAACATGTGAACATACAAAATCAAAATTAAACAACAAAAACAAACAAAATAAAGGGATGAATGAAATGTAAGATACTTCTATTTATATACATTATTTAATAACGAAGTATCTTTGATTGCACCAAATGTTTAAAAAACAAACATCACTTATTAGCTAAAGTGATAACCATAACAATAAACCATGATGACAATTGATGACACATTCAAGGAAAACTTGCACCTTTGTGTGATTCAGCTCATAAAGGGAAGCAAAAATTTCAGACCAACAGAATTCTCAAAATCTGTTATCTACAAACCTAAATCTCATCCCACAATATAATGAAAGAGTCGAAAAATTTTTGGGGATTATAAAGTACATAAAAATAAAATAAAGTGTAGAGATTGGGGGATTCTATATGTATAGATTTGCACAATGTTAAAAATACATCATCAAGAACATAAATATATATGTTAATGAAATATATATGTTAAAAATACATCTTCAGATTTGTATAGATTTGTACAACCATTTACAGAATTTGTATTCAAAATGGATGAATAGCAAAAATTTCAGACCAACAGAATTCTCAAAATCTGTTATCTATAGTCCTAAATCTCATCCCACAATATAATGAAAGAGTCGAAAAAGATTTGGGAATTATAAAGTACATAAAAATAAAATAAAGTGCAGAGATTGAGGGATTATAAATGTATAGATTTGCACAATGTTAAAAATACATCATCAAGAACAGAAATATATATGTTAATGAAACATATATGTTAAAAATACATCTTCAGATTTGTATAGATTTGTACAACCATTTACAGAATTTGTATTCAAAAGGGATGAATGAAATGTTCCTACACCTCAGCGATGGCGGCGACAGCTGGACGACACTCCCGCCTCTCTTCTCTCTCTGTCTTCTTCTCTCTTTCTCGCACTCCCGCTACACAACTTTGCTATACTGGAGGGCATAATTTACATTTTCAATGAAAGCAATTTTTTATTTTTTATTTTTTATTTTTTTTTTTGAAATTACTAACCAAAACGACGTCTGGATCACCCCACTTCAAGGATTACTTCAGGGGGGAAACTTCAGAGGATCCTAATACCTCTCTGTTGATGCTGCTCTTGTTTTTTTTATTTATTATTATTATCTTACTGAGCCTCTAATCTTATAATCTACTTGACATTTATTGTTATATTATATTTTACAAATACAACTTAAATACAATCTAAATACAATATATATAAATATAAATATCGTATATAAAATCTATATAAATAATTTTTTTTATATATATAAAAATATATAAATATAAATATTCAGATTAATTATATATAATAAACTAACACATTAAATTAATTGAATACAACATTAAATTCTCATGTAGTCAGGCAATTAATAAAACCAAAAATAAAATAAAGTAATAATAATAAATAATGACTTAAGAAAAGTAGGGTCACTACACATAATAGATTTTTTGCTTTGAAACTGTAACATTTTATAGTTTCAAACCTTACTTTTCAGTTTGATTAATATTGGAAATTATTTGCTTGAACCCTACAAAAAGTGAAAAATAGCATATGTTTTTTTTTCCATTGTTGTTGTTGTTTTTTGTCGTTACATTTTTTTTCTTTTAGTTTATCAATATTTAGCACATTTTGCTATTTTTTTGGCTCTAATTTATCTATTTATTCTTTTTTTTCCCCGATAATATTCTGGACATTCCAGTGAGTCTCCAATGATATTCTTAACGTCCAGCGAACGTTTTGGACATTCAAGTGACTTCCATTGACTTTCATAACACTCCGGTGAACTTTCGGCGATACTCCGGCAACTTCCCGGTGGTATTGAACACTTCGGTGAGTCTCCGGTGACCGTTTGACGGAAGTCCGACGGTAGTGAGATGTAACAACATTTGTAAATTAAAAAAAAAAAAGGAAGAAGGATTTTATGATAATAATTAAAGATATATAGAAATAATTAGTGTAAGTATTTTATTTTTGTGATAAGATGAGTTTCGAACTTTATATATGGGACCTATAAGTTTCCCAAAAATAATGCTAGACCAACAGATTCTTGGTGTCATGACATGGGTACAGACTGTTGAGCCCAAAATTTCCTTTTGGGCTTTATTGCAACCAGTATCTATCAGGAATGAAAGCCACACCTGTCGGATTATGCACCCAAAGGCAAGTCGTTGTTTGGGCCCAAAGCACATAGCATAGCCCATTTAATAAAACAATCGTGGTAGTTTTTCATGTTTAATCTCCATGGTTATTTTTTTGCTTTTTGTTTTGTTTTGTTTTGTTTGTTTGTTTGTTTGTTTGTTTTTTTTTTTTTGTTTTTTTTAGAAGGTAATCTCCATGGTTGTTGATTTTGTATATTTGTTTAAGAAATTTTAACCTTAAGACAGCTAAGACTATGTTTGGAAGAAATTTGTGGTGCACAAAGAAAGAGGTCCGTCCTTAAAATTTCTAATTCAAACACAATTTAAATTAAAAAAAAAAATCATAATAACAAAATAATACTCTCCCTGTCAAAAAATATCTTATTGTCTAAAATATTAATCCCATTTCAAAAATTAATGACTAAAATAACATAAATTTTTTATGTTGTCCTTTTAAATTCATACCCCCCCCAAAAAAAATGTATAATTATGACAATTAATATTCCAAAAAAATCAAAGGGTAGTTTTTTTAAGTGTAATAATTATGAGTGCTGCTATATCAGTGTGTTTAGTTTCAATTTTCTGAAAATTGAATTTTTTATTTTTTGTGTTTTTTTGTTTTTAGTGAATATTTTTAAAATTTTAAACATTTTTTTATTTTTTTAGATGCACCTTATTTATATGTATCTAAAAAGTAAAATATTTGTGAAAAAATATTTTAAAAAATTAATAAATACACAAAAAAGAAGAAAAGAAAAATATACTGAATTTTTATATTTTTTTGTATTTTTGGTATTTAGTAAATTTTTTAAAGATTTTTTCACAAAAATTATACTTTTTAAGTGTATTTATGTTATGTGTGTTTAAAAATTAAAAAAAAAATGCTTAAAATATTAAAAAAATACGAATAATAAGATAGTAGAATTTTCTAAAAAGTATTCTCAAAAAACTTGAAACAAACATACTATCAATTATTTTGGACCCCTCATTTTTTAACTTTTTTTATTACAATAATAACCTCAAATGAAATTACTAATAAGGACATCGATAATTTTGGAACATTTCATCTCACAATTAAGCCCACACACCCATTGCATCATGAGTTAGGATTATGAGAGAACTCACCTCCATCACCACCCATCAATCTTTCCCAAATCCCACCTTTAAGACCTACCCACCCTCAAAACTTTGTAAACTCTTTGGTGGCAATATTCTGGCGATGACGGTAGCAACTGTTTGATTACCTACACTTTTCCGGCAAAAACAATGAGTGGAAGTTTTTTTAGAAATTAAAACTCAATGAGATGAGAGGAGTATAACAATAAAAGCTCAGAGGAGATTGGCCTTATAAGGGTAAATTTCTTGAAAAAAATGACAAAAATAATAAAAAAACTATTCGTTATTTTTTTGAAACTGAATTCCCAAACATATGATTGAAATTCAGAAACACAGGCCCGAACATTGTTGATTTGTTCGGGAATAAGTAATCGAACATTTCTTATTTGTTTGGGAATAGATAATTGAAACTCGTGGAGATCACAGAACCCACAAAAAGGAAAATTTTGAATCAACAAAAAAATCCTACATTTATTTTCTCAGGTTATGAACAAATATGTGGAAATGAAATACTAATCACTTGCGTAGGTTTTGTTAGGGTTTTGGGGAGAGAGACTTTTTAGGGTGTGGGGGTGTGAGGGTATGCATTCAATTGAATGAGCGAAATATTTTCACAAAGATAATTTTGGTATTATTTAGGGGAATAAAAGAAATTTTAAGGGTTTTAGAATTTATAAGTGAGGGTCTAAAAAAATGAGGAGTTCAAAATAATTAATATAGTACTAATAGCAATACTCATAAATATACTATCAAAAAAATTAAATTTTTTAAAAAGAAGTAATATTTGAGAACAGAAGGAATATTTAAAGTTGTTTCAAAATTTTTGTCAAGGAGAAATTGAAAACAATAATGATAGGTGGTCCGAAAAATTATGACTCGAATAGTTCGAAACACTCAAAATGACGTCATTTTGAATGTAAAATGACGTCATTTTGATACATTCAAGTTATTCGAACCACAAAAATTTGGACCACCAAATATTTTTCAATTGAAAAATAATAAAAAGTCTACCAAGACAAAGTGTCATTCATTACGTAGTGTTTTTATTATAACAAATAAGAAGATGTTTCGCTGATTGCATGTTTGCAAGAATAAATAAAGTTACCACAACCTCACGAGGGGTTATATAACTTTGCATTAGTTTGGGAAGGGGGTTGCGTTTTTTGGTTTTTTGATTTTTTGGTTATTTTAGTATGAGGTTAAAAAGTTTTGTTTATGAAAGATTTTTTATTTATTTTTTGATTTTTTGTGAGAGAAAAAATATAATAATTATGGATTAAATGTGATATTTTGTCTTATTAAAATAAAATAGCCTATTTTGTACTATTTTAGCCCAAACTTTCCTCTCCAAACGGAACGAAGCAATATGAGATTGGAGTGGTGGAGCTATGAGGTCACTTGCCAATTCACTTTTTCATAGAAAAAAAATCACATGAGTGTATAATTAAAAGAATATTTTCAATTAGTTTATTCATTATAAATATTAATATATATAAAATTATAAAAAAATATAATTTTATAATTAATTTTTAAAACCACCATTAACAAGTAATTCTCCCTTTTTCATATGTAATGGTAAATTTTAGGGGAGTTATTTGGTGGGATCACATTTTCATGTGTATCTACATAAAAGATTAGAGGCGGGTGGGCCGTCATCTCTCATAATCACCACTCTCTTTTCAAAAAGCGAAGTGCATTAATTTTAGATTACTACTATTAATCTCACTCATGTTTTTTAAAAAAAGCATAATAATTTTATATTTTTAATATAATTATATTGTTATATTTTAATAAAATCAAAATAATTAAAATTAATGTAGATACTAAAATAAATATATATTATAAAAGAATAATTTAATTATTATATGAATTAAAACTTCAAAAAATATATATATATAATTATGTTAAAAATTTGAAATTAATTATTTTTTTAAATTTCAAAGGAGCTTAGTGTAATTTATCTACTATTTTAAAGATTGCTCTTATTACCTACCTTTATTCTTTGGCCTCTTCACTTTTTTGAACCCCACCCAATTAGTAAATGAATTCCTTTCATTTTCTTTTTGAACCCTCATAATTTTAGATCATTTTTTTTAAACCCCCAAACATCAATCATACCTTCCTAAGACAAATCTTACCTACTTCCACTCGTTCATGTCTTCACTCGTGATACGACATTACAATTACAACTAAGGCTTACTTTGGCAATTAAGTTAAAAGTCAAAAAAATATTTTTTAAATATATATATATATATATTTTTATCATATCACTTCTCTATTTTTTCAAAAAAAATTTAACTTACTTTCCAAAATAAGCCTAATTCCCTCTTAACCTCATTATAATATTTTTTTAATGATTGCTTAACAGTTAACTCCTAAAGAGATTATTTCTTACCAAAGCAAAATGTTTAAATTATATGTATATAAATAATAAAAAAAAAGCCTAGTCCCCCATTTTTCTTCTTCTTCTTCTTCTTATTTTTTTATTTTTATTTTTTATTTTTTTGAGGAAAGAGTCCTCCAATTTGTTATGCTGGCAATATTTTTTGTACAAAAATGTTATATATAAATAAATTTTTTATTTGACTTTCTTATCACTAAATATAAAATCATAAGTTTATCTATTTTTATTCATGTGAATTTAATACCTTTTTGGCATAAAAACATACAAGTAAATAATTATAAGATTACTCTTTTTGAAACATTTGATCATGTTTTGTGGCCTTCATTGAAAAAGAAAAATGTGTCCCTGAATGAGAATGCTGGCCAACAACTCTGCCCTCGTAAAGGCCAAACTTACATTTTTTTTTTTTCCTAAGATATCAAAGCATATCATATTGGAATGGGATCCCACAAAAGAAGTTAAATTAGGGATATTAGGAGAATGAGTTTACACTGTGTTTGATTGTAGAATTTGGGAAAGAATTTAGAAAGAGAAAGGAAAAATGTATGCGAAAGTAGGTGAAATATAGGTGTATCCTATTCACATTTTACCTATCTTTTCTATTTTCCTTTCTAAATCTCTCTTCAAATCTCCTAACCAAACACAGCATTAGAGATTTTAAAAGTTTTATCAAATGTCTCACATAAGTGTGAGATCCACACCATGTAAGTCTCACATTCATATGAAACATTTGGTAAATTTTTTGATAAAACTTTTAAATTCTCTGATATTTTTGTAGAAGAATAGCAACAAAATCAACAATAATTAATGTTCAATCGAGTAGTGGGGAGCAATATCAAAGAGGTGCACTCCATCTCAATTTAAATAGGAGAATATTGAAGGCCATTATTTAAGTAGTATTGTGAATTTGTGATTACAAAAGCACGGTAGGGTACCTGTAAGATTTGATTTGTCACAAAATCAATTATATAAAAATTTATATTTAAATTTGTAACAAATTAAAAATCAACACGTAACATTTCATGACATTGTGAATAAATTAAGAAAGACAATTTAGTAGGAGTCTCATTTTTTGTTCTTAATAATTTTAGAGTATTATAGTACAGTACATATATGTGGTGTTTTAAACTAATTATTTAAAAAAAAAAAAAACAACGCCCAATTAGTATACATTAATGTGTGTTTGGGAGGGAAAAGATTGAGTACACATCTTACCTTTAGCATAATGTACAAAAAATTTAACCAAAAAAATTTATGTTAGGACATGATAACTTAGAGCATCTCCAACATCAATAGGCCTTTTATCTATCTAAACATTATTATAAAATATATATTTTATTTTGCCTATCAGTTGTTTCATGTTTCAATTTCAACCATATTCTTTATTTTAGCTATTCATCCAAATATTATTAACTTTATAGAATATCGCATAAGCAATAAAGATGGAAGAAAATGATCCTAACGATTAAATATATTTTACTTAGCTTTGAAGGCTAATTACATATAGTTAGTGAATGTGAGTTGAGCTAAAATGCCTAATCATATATCTTGTGCATTGAAATTAAAAAAAATGAATCATACTAGACATTTTAACTATCAATCATTATATACTTAGTTCTCGTTTGGCATACGAGTATTTTAGTTTAAAAGTTAAAAAGTTACTAAACCAAAAAGCATATAACCTATACAAAAAAGTCAAAGATTTCATTTTCTCTCCATTTTTTACACATCTTTTCATAAAAAACTACAAAATCATTTCAAATATACTAATTTTTTTATCTCATATTTTAACTAAAAAGTCAAAAAATTACTAAAACAGTCTATTTCCAAACAAGGCTTCAACGGGTTAAAAATGCTTTTAATGCAAAACTCATATTTATGGGTTCTCCTTTAAGTAAAAAATATTTACATGTTAAAGCAACTTATGGTGGGCCCATTTTATATCATCTATAAATTAATTTTTATAATTATTAACGCCAAAGAATTAAAGTAAAGGATAAATTATAAAGGAAAATTTACCCATAAATCCTATTTGTTGAAATGTTGAACCATTTAGTTCTAAATGTTTTCTTATGCTCCATTTAGTCCTATTTAATATCCTGATTTTGGGGGGTTTGATTTGATCCATTGTTTTTTTACGTCAATACCCTTTTCAAGAATCTTTCCTTCAACAGTTGTTGGTGAATGGTATTGAGTTCCGTAATGTTCAACTTGTTTGTTGGTTAACACTTTTGGCACTGTTTCTGGGACACCCAAATCGGTGAGCACCATTTTTTGTCTACCATTTACGATGCATTACAATTGATTTTCTGCATTCAACGTTTTTTAGTGGGGATGATCTTGATTGATTAATTTTTTTTTCACCATTTGTGCGATCTCTCAGAAACGGTTACTTGCGTGCTGACTGCCTATCATTTCCTTTCATTGTTAATGTATTTGATTGACATTTTTTTCTGATTCTTTGTTGTTGTTGTCCACTATTTCGGTTTCATTACAATTGTTTTCCTTCATTTACATTGACTTCACCATTGTTTTCATGGAGGCAGAATACGGTGAGAGCTATTTTTCCGTTGGTCGGCGTCATCTTCCCCAGCGACGACTGCTGTTCTTCGCACTGTATCTGGACATTTCAAGTTGGTGTCTTCCTGCGGTGGCATTGCTGTGTTCAAGCCCCTGGGTAAAGGGTTTTTTTTTTCCAGAATTTTTTAAGTTTCCTCTGAACTGTCTATGGGATGGGTGCCCTGGTTATTTCAATGGCTGGGATGGGTCGTTTGGGTTTGTTTAAATTTTCCTGCAATGCTGTGTTTAATCCAACAAATGCACACATACTGTTCTGTTATGGTTGTTTCATGGGTATGTTGCAGGCGTAATGGGTTCTCCAAAATGTGTGCAGGTATGGAAGGGGGAATTTTGCTGGTGTGTTCGTATGGTTTAGTTAATGTTCTTATTCGGTTGCATCACGATTCGTCGTATGTGAAGATTGTTGATGAAATTTGTGGGAAGTTCGATGGATTGGTACCAGGTGCGGTGTGTTTGTTTTTTGATTTTCCAGGATATAAGAAGTTTAAGGTGGATAGCGACGACGACATTCAAAACATGTTGTGCCTTGCTAAGTCGTTCGGGATAAATCACATTGAGGTCGTCATTCAGGAAAGTAGTGTTGGTGTGGGGGGTAATCGTGTCGTGTTGGATTTCGCGGACGATGGGGGAATATCACGGCATGTTAGCGGGAATGGGTTCGTGAATGAGCAGATGGACTTGTTACCAATGTACTGTCCGAACAAATCGAAGACGTTTTTGTCGGCGCAATGGGCGCATGGTATTACCCATGTGGGACAATGTTTTGATGGTGGAGCAGCTGAATTTCGCGAAGTTCTGTGTAAGTATGCTGTTGAACGTGGATTTCAATTTAAGTACGTTAAAAATGACTCCGTGCGAATTACGGTAGTGTGTAAGTTTGCGGCTTCAACAGATTGTCCGTGGTCAGTTCATGCGAGGATGTTACCGTCAAGTGGGGTGTTTTGCGTTAAGAGGTTTGATAGTGTGCATACTTGTGGGGCTGCTGTACGTACTTCTAGGAACCCTCATACGGGTTCTGATTTGGTGTCTACCGTTGTTGCAGATCGAGTGCGCGATAAGCCGTTGACGCGCCCCACTGATGTTGTGTTTGATTTGAAGAACGAGTATGGTTTGGATATTAGCTACCGGGTGGCCTGGTTGGGTGTTGAGAAAGCTAGGGGCTGTACGGGGATCACGCTACATCCTTTGATCAGCTGAGGTGGTATAGCAATTCTGTTATGCAAAAAAACCCAAATAGTTACATTAATCTTGAGTTTGACCCAAAAACCGGGAGCTTTGTTAGGTATTTCATATCATTTCGCGCTTGTATAGATGGGTTCAAACACTGCCGGCCTATGCTTTTTTTGGATGGAACGTTTTTGAAAGGTAGATTTAAAGGTAATTTGCTCGCAGCTACTGCTAAAGACGCCAATCAAGGTAAGGGTGTGTCACTTTATTCCATTAGTGCTTATTTGCTGAACATACTAGTAAATAGATGCTTCAATTTTTTATACATTACAAACGTTTTTTTGCCATTTAACAAAGGAAAAAAATTGGTAACATTGAAATAGGGTCTCCTCAAATAAAACCGAATAGGAATGTAAGACACAGTGGCAGGCATATATTTTTTTAAATTTTGTAAAATGTGTTGCCCTTTTTTTTGCGTGGATGGTTGTATAAGTTTTGTCATGCCTACCTTTTAATGTTGCATGTTTGGTCTTAGGATTGTTTCCGGTAGCCTTTGCTATTGTTGATTCCGAGAATTCAGCTAATTGGGAATGGTTTCTTCGTAATTTGAAAGAAGTTGTTGGGGGTGCGCGAACATTAACTTTCATATCTGACCGCCACGTCGGATTATTACACTCTATGCCCATTATTTTCCCTTCAGCGCATCATGCATATTGTTTGTTGCATCTCCAAATGAACTTGCGGGATCGAATGAAATATGTTAATGCATCGCACAAAATTGGGTTGATGCGGAAGTTACGGGAATGTGCATATGCGCCCACTGTTGCTTGTTTCAATGAGAAATTGGAGGTATTGAAGAAGGCCAACCCAGCTGTGATTGAAGATTTTATGAAAGACCTGCACCCCAAACACTGGTCTAATGCGTATTTTAGGTAATTCACGGCCTGCACATTGGGTTATGGCATAAATAAAAATTCCTACATGTTTTTTTGCAGTTTTTTTTTTTTTTTTTTTTTGTCTTTTTAATTTATGTTTCGTAAATGGTTTTTTTTTTTTTTTTTTGAAGGGGCCAACGTTATGGGGAGATGTGCTCAAATGCTGCGGAATCTTTCAACAATTGGGTTGGTGAGGCTCGTCATCTCCCTATCACGAGATTGGTCGATATGATAAGGGGTCAAATAATGGAGCAGATGGCGGAGCGCAGAGTTAAATGCAGTAAATGGGACGGTGTGATATCCCCGAAAATGGACAAAAAATTGGTGGCAGCGTATAACGACAGTAGGGCTTGGTGTGTCAGCCAGGCTAATGATGATGTCTATGAGGTCCACTCCCACCCATCGGTGTTGGTTGATGTCAGCAAGCTGACATGTTCTTGTTTTCAGTGGCAGATCAACGGGTTCCCATGTTCCCATGCTGTCGTTGCATTCCGTAATAGTGGGAGAAACATCTACGATGCCATAGACTCTGCATTTTTCATTGACACATTTCGAGCTACTTATAGCGGAACCATATACCCCATCCCAACAGTGGGGAGGCCACTGTTTAACCCAGTTGAATGTTTGATAGCTCCACCGACGGCCAAGCGTCCTCCCGGTCGGCCAAAACGGAAGAGAATTCCATCCAAGGGGGAGGTAGTGCAACGTATACGTTGTGGTCGTTGCGGAAAAGTGGGTAATCACAATAGGAAGACATGCAAAGAGCCATTACAGGTGGGCTGCCATATGATTTAATTTGGTTGTTAACAAACTGGGATTCTGGGTTATTTTGTTTTCCGAAATGTTTTCCTGTTTTTTTTCCAATCAGTCATTCACTTTCTGTTATTGGTTTAATCTATTTTGTAGGATATACATTGGTATGTAATCCAGCAACAATTTCAGTTCCCATTGTTGAATAATTACACTCCACCTTTAACACCCAACCATTTTAGTTTGAAATCTGTTTTGCTTAACAATGTGAAGGCATGAAAATAGCCAATGGGTTTTATTTTTCAAATATGTTTGAATCACGGTGTCTACACATGAGAAGAGTCAATGGGTGCCGATTTTTGTTTGAAATCTGTGGACATGATAACAGATTTGGAAACCATTCATCCACTTTATGTTATTGGTTTAATTTGTTTATTAGGACATACATTTTTGGTCCCCACTATTGAACACTAACACTGCTCCTTTGAAACACAACCATTAAACTTTCAAATCTGGCTTTGATTAACACTGTCAAGACATGAAAAGGGGAATTGGTGCCGTTTTAGTTTACAAATTTGTTCACATCATACCATAACATTCGCCCAAAGCGGACTCGAACAACCTGCAGTTGGAACGGCAATGGATTTTTAATGTTTGGGTGGCTGCTTACAATCCATTGTCATTGCACAACACATGTACCCATTACCAACTGCGTTAAATTAAATTCAACACGAAGGTAATTTTATGTTACGCTCAACATGGTATCATCGCAATTCTGATTAAGATGCAAATGCGAAATTAATCTTTTCGCATGTCATATTTAGCATGTGGTCGACGTACTCAGTCTTTGCATGTTCACTTCCATGTACATCAAGCCACACATACTGCCGTGGTGGAAAACAGGTTTACAAAACTGAGTGTCGTCATGCCCAACTCCTGGATAGATCACACCATGTTTACATACCAAGGCCCATCTGCCATTTAAAAACAATCTACTTCACATGACATAAAAGTGTAATGCACTGTGAAACTGTTATCATGCAATAGGTGAGACTATTTGAATAGCTTACTAAATAATATCAACATTCATATCCACAAAGTACTGGATTCTAACCCAAGATTAAACCGTTGGGCACTTCTGCATTACCAAAAAAGTAATGTATAGGAAACTAGTTTTTCCCTCCTACTGTTATGTGTTTCCAAACTAACAAAAAATTATATACGTCGATACGAAAAGACACAATAAAACATCCTAATGCTGTTGTTGCACCTTGCGCGCTGGCAAATGTCTTCACAACCTCTTATAATGTCCTCCCACGGAGTCCTCTGCCCGGGTCACTTAAGAACATTTCCACCATTGCAGCTCGTAGCCCAGTTGGGGTCAGGCCGTCCATCAAAGTATTCACTTCTGCACCACGTACGTACTGCCTGATTATGAAGCACACGAAAATCCCACAATCTGACCTGCACTCACAAACACCGGTGTCAACGTCACTGACGTGATACATCATCAACATAGTCTGCTCAAAATAAAATGAACATTACTTACGACTCTGGAACTTGTTGTGGACAATCCACAACAGATACAAAACTGCCATTAAACAGCTCTGACCCAACAGCTGCAGCTGTAACTCGAGGCTTCACAAATTTGTTGTGGTGATCAGCCACCCATTGTTTCTGTCCATTTTCCACATGTCAGTGCAGTTTTGCCCACAGTAACATTAACATTTTCTACATTAAATTCTGCCCATCATGCACATTCAAAACTGAAATTTTAAAACAGCACTTACAACTTTTAGAGCCTCATTGTAGTGCTCATCGCGCACTCTACGTCTTGGCCGCATCGAGTTGTAATGTTTCCAATTCCCACTTTCTACATCGCACGCCATGACTGTCTAATGGTTGGCATTGTAGATTGGGATAACTGTGTATCTGCAACCTCGTGCAGCCTTCATGTGAACATTCAAATACTTCGCTCGGGAAACAGCACTACTGTTTCGCATCATATCCTGCACAATTGTCGAAAACCACCGTATTCGTATCAGGTTTTATTATGCAAATATTTTTTTTAGATTTCGGGCAGTAAAATAAAACTGAAGATACATACTGAACAAACACTAGTGTAAATGTATGATGTCCCAACATATTCTGCCCTTCCAGATACCATCTTATGCATTTCAGTCAACATTGCACCGTACGCATCGATTACCTGCAACATATGTTACCCATTACAATTCCCGCATAATAGCAATAAGAACTTTGTAAATTTACATTTCCATTTACATTTTGTTCACTGTGTTTTAAAATTCATTTGCCCTTTCCGACTGCCACATCACTCAATTCACAAAGGAAGCAATGGTCAGATTTGCATATGTTTTTTTAAAAATAATTAAAGAATCAATAAATACTCTACGATTCGTTACACGAAACCAGCTTACATTGCCGTGTATGGAGTTCTGCTGCACCAAATCTTTGATGTCCGTGAAATGAACTTGTATTCCATTGTGTCCACCATCCCATACTATTAACCTGCAAACCATAAATCGAAATTAAGAACCACCGTAGAGGATAGTTTCGCAAGTTGTACATGTCAAACAATACAACAGTCCATCTAAACAACCTACCCGTCCCCCTCTAAAGTGTACATTCTTTGTAGTAGTTCCCGGTCTTCATCCTTCAGCATGTTCCACACAGTGTGCCGCCTATTCAGACCGAAGCCATTCCAGGTTTTACGCTCCACCTCGATGTCCTCAACACTGTAAATCACCCCTGGTTCAACTGATTTACCAAGTCTGACATTGGTGTTTACCTGTGTACGCCCAAATATGCCGGGATATTCGTAGTCTGATAACCTAAATTCCCGTCTTGCCTTGTTCTTCACCCTTTTCACAAGTGACGTAATTTTTGGCCCAGAACTTGTTGCACCTGCTGTGTGTTCGCAATGACCTTCTACAACAACGACAGCTGCGCCATCTTTTACATTGCCAGCAGCTACTGTCTGTGCATTTATGGGGCTGCAGCTACCCTCACCCATTGCTACAGTTGTATGCACAATCCCATCTGCAAAGTCATCGGTCAAATCTTCAATCCCAGGGTCATTGTCAACAAGTTGTAATTCGTTGATCCGCACGTCTTCGGGTTACCCTGTAGGACATGCAAACTGCTGCGCACGTTCGCAACTCGTCACATTGGCAGACCCACTCACTTTCCCTGACACACTATTACTTGGTTTTCGCTGATTTGATCCATCATTCACAGCAAATTGTGTCACCTCGTGCACCTTGAGGTCATCAAGACTATCTTCCAAATTGCTTATTTTTTTCTCCAATCGATCAACCTGCTTTTTTAGCCGGGCAATTTCAGATTCCTTATCCACAATCACAGTATTTAAGTTTGCAAAGAAATTACCAGCATGCCGCCCGAGCAGTTTTTCCAGTGTTTCCACACGCTGTTCCAGTTCACATATTTGTACGTCTTTCATATTGATCTCGCTCTCTAATTCAGTAATTCTGACTTTACAAGTTATCAGCTCATTGTGCACCCCTCTTTGTTCCTCACCCACGTCTTCACCATCTGGAGTGCCGGCCAGTTCCAGAAGATATGGGAACAATACCGGCAAAACATCTCCACGTGACACCAGCTTCCCAGCTACTTTTTCCTTGCTGGTTGGTGTTCCAGTATTTTTATTATCATAGTCATTGCCCCCCTCCATTTGCATGTCACCCTTGGTTTTTTTCGCCGGCTGCCAACAATTGAAGCTTGGCTCCACGCTGCCAACATCATCTGTCTCAATCACAGCCCTGCGTTCATCGCACACTCCAGGTGGTTCCACATCCATCCTAATTCTACCACATTCTTTTGTTTCAATAGCAGCAGCAGGCACCTTCAGAATATGACATTCATTAATCGTCCCAACAAGTTTGGCACAGTGGACCTAAGCAAAATTACCATCAAAACGTAGCACAATTTCAATGTTTGGTGTTGGAAATTTTTTAAAAACAATTAAAAGGGTTCTAATTCCATACCTCAAAGCAACCTTCTGACGACAAATTTATTGCTCTTAGTTTACCCACAGCGGATGCAATGTTCCATCGACAAAATCGTGGTGTCACGTCAGGCTGTTCTGGAGCGATGATGTTGGAATGCTCACAAATAAGAAACTGAAATTACACCATGAAACATCCATTACATAAACACTGAAATGGATTATATGTTTTAAAGCTGAATTTGAACCACCAAACAACCAACAAACATACGTACCAGCAATGCTACTACGCAACCAGTGACCTTCTCTGGCTTATTGTGCATCTCATTCAGTGACCCAATCAATGTGTTCCTTATTGTTGCACTCCAGTCATACTGTTGCAATGTGTCCAGTTTGTCGATCACACGGACAAATGCCCAACCTATATGCTCGCCGGTCGTTGCGAAAAATAACTTGGCGCACACATAAAGACACAGCAATTTCGCCACATCTTCTTCGTCACGCTCTGTACGACCACATATTGCTTCTCCCAGCAAGTCCTTTATTAATTTTGAAGAAATTCGGCTAACTTTTGCACAACGTCTTTGGATGAAATCAGACGGCCCTTTCCCACCATGTGTCATATTTCTCCCTCCCACATTGTACGCCGAAGATCAACCTGATGTCGTTGTTGCGCAATGGTAACTTAGCTCCACCGATGTTGAATTTCTCATCTTCAAGGTTGTAAGTTTGTATTACCCGACATACTGTCGCATCACATTTTTTGAACATTTTAGGATCCAAGTCGTTAGCCCGAATAGCATCAATCATTAGCCAGAATGGCGTTCTCTGCAACTGTCTGATGTGGCCATCACGTAATTCCAGTTCCAGAACTGTGCTAATCAGCCCGGATATGTTTGACCGGTACATTAATTTCGACGGATCAACATAACCTCTCCGAACAGGATCACCCGGCCCTTTCTGTTTCTTGAATGGGAGCTTCGCTTGTCTTTTACTGGCTTGCCTTGTCGATGTTTGTGGTGACCTTAACTCAAGTTTCCGTTTACCAGTCCTGCTGCCACTGCTACCTGAACATGTTTTACATGCAAAGCAGCAGAAACAAATTAAAACTGCCAATAACCATGCAAAAAATGAATCATTTACACCGCCACATTTTCCAGCATCAGGCAATTTACCAGAAGAACACAAACTTTTATGCCCCATGTCATGCCATCAATGTAAAATTGGAACACAAACATTAACATCAGACAGCCAAACTCTGGTTTTTATCTCATCACGCACTAGGCAACGAGTTCGTATTGCATGCATCACTATGAAGTACTAACCACTATCACTTCCCAACTAACTAATTTTATTGTTTTGTACTACATTTTGTACAAATCCAACGAACTGTAATTACGCATTTCAACAATAACATCCAACCATTAAAGTGACGCTACATAGATTACGTCAACGCATCAAACAACAATACAAATGTGTCACCACTTCAGTATGACTTTCACATTGTCAAACACGCTACATAACATGATTACGACTAAGCATTGGACAACAAAACGTAAACAAAAAAATTGGGGCCCGAACTGAAATTTGCAAATACATCACTGACATGAATCTTGCACAACATTACAATTTTCTTCAATGTAAAATGACCAAAAAAACAGTATGCACACCCCCACAGGTACATGATTGTATACACCACCAAACCATCTTCCCCTCAACCCCCCTCAGGTACATGAACAGGTAAACTATCTTTCCCTCAACCCCCCTTCCCCCCCCCAAATATTCAGGGAAACCCAGTACGCACTTGATAATAAAATTGCATTACCATCTCATTCACATTCACCGCAGTAACATTACGACAAAATCACAAAAAAACACACCAGTTAACAGGCCAAGAACATTGACAACCTACTTTCCGAGAAGACGCGTGCATTACTCAAAATCGCACCCAAAAAACAACACTACATCAGTGTACATATTTCACAATTTCATGTATTTCACAAATCCCACAACATTAACCAGTTCCCTTAGTATATCACCCATAACTCCACAACCTCCTAATGTAAATGAAAGCAAGGGTTTATGTACAGAGACGATTACCGTACCTGGAACCATTGTCGGAGGCCTACGAAGACTTTCCGCTCGCTACTTCGAAGCACAACACTGTCACAAGCACCTACACCGCCGGAGTTGATGTATCAACAGCGTAGGGGCTTCCGTATTTGCTAGGGATTACGGTAAATCAAAAAATGCTATTCTATTGACAGGAATTTCACATCGTCAAGCAACAATCGGAAACTGCCACGCCTAACATCCCGCCATTAACATCGGAGAACTGTTCAAGCTTCCACACACGACTCTTCGATTACGGGTTTGTTTGGAGGGAAACAAATTTCTACAGAAGACAGGCTTGGGGCATTATAGTCATTACGCCGTTGGTGGTTTACTTCATTACCCTTACTAGAACGCCTAAAAATTAGTGTAACACGGGTTTAGTTGTCAATAACATTATGTTAGGACTAATTGGATCATAAGATAAAAGGTAGGACTAAATGGAACATAAGATAAAGATTTGGGATTTATTGGTGCGTGGCCCAATTATAAATACATCTCTAAAATTTACTTAAAATATAAATTACTCTTTATAATTTTTGAAATTACATTTTGTCCTTTCAAATTTTTAATTGTACAACAAATGACCTATTTGATTGATAAATTATTAAGTCAATTATCCATTTTTAATGATTTCAAAAATATATTTCAATTAATAATTATGATAATTTTATTATTGTATAAGACAATATTAAGAAATTTTATTTTTTTATTACTTCTGTTAAATGAAAAAATTTGACAAAGAAAGATTTATAATTTCTAAAATTACACGGGATAATTCATATTTTAAGAAAATCTCAAAAGATATAATTTACCCTTAAAATAAATTATAAATTTGTTTAAACAATATATTTTTTTTTAAGTAACAAATAAGTTAATTAAATAAATTGATTTATAAGTTCTATCAAAAAGGTCCATAATTTGAACAATCCCAAACCGCAATTAAAAGAACCAAAACAAATCCAAAGAAGAAAATTTGGATCTCACAAAGATCACAAGAGGCAAAGGAATACAAATCAGGAATCGATCAATCCCCACGTATATATACAAAGGATATTCCAAAAGTATGAAGTATGACCAAGACATAATGCAAATGATGAACAAAAAAACAGAAGTTCGTCGCTCTTATAGATAAAAATAAACATTGTGACATCTGAAAATGCCGGAGGAAGGAGGGAAGATGATTACAGAATCCAAGACTCTGTCATGACTCTCACGAGGCAAGGGGCTGTTGCCTGTCTTGGCCATTGTTGTATCCATTGTAGGGCCTGGTGGACTTGCTAGACTTCCTTCTTAAAACTATGACCCATGTAATCGCTTCCAACAATATTGCAATAAGACCCAACACAACGATTACAAGCAGGTAAGCTGATTTCCACTTCTTTGCAGGATTCAACATGTTTAGCCCCTTGAACACATTGAAGATACCAAGGATGAGTATGGCATACCCAATACCAAGATGGTAGATGTTCCAGTAAAACCGAAGCTTGTGATCCTTCTTTGGTCTTAGGAACAACGCAAAAATCTATATGAAAAACAATGTAGAGAGAACACATCAAAAGGTGAACATTTGAAAAGCAGCTAGCATTCATACAAATGTACTATCAGATAAAAATGATGAAGGAAATGATAAAATTATAATATCCAGCAACAAGCATTCCAAGTTCCAACCCAAGAAATCGGGTTAAATCCCCTTGCTTGTTGAGCTATGATAGGACCTAATGGTGCGTCAACCACATGAATGATGGAGTGTCTTTTAAATGAATATACATTTTAACAAAAGTAAAGTTATCTCGATTTTAAGCAATTTTTATTCATTTCTACAACATTTTAAAAATTGACATAAGCTTCTCAACGATGCACCAAATACATGAATGATTCTCTTTTAAACAAATATAAATTTCAACAAAAGTTCGGTGGTATCTCAATTTTATGCAATTTTTTTTTTCTTTTCATTTCTACGACATTTTAAAATTTGACATGAGCTTCTCAAAGATGCCTCGAGTACATGAATGACATAATATAAATTTTCACAGAAGTTAGGTGATATCTCAATTTTATGCAATTTTATATTCATTTCTACAACAATGCAAAATTTGACACAAGTTTCTCATATTCTAATTGTGTATCAGTTTAAATTTAAATTTCAGTACAGGGGTTCAAGAGAAATGAACATGGATGCTTGAGGATAAAGGAAATGACCAACTATACACAAGATAGCATGAATGACAATGAAAACACAACGGGTTTGGTTCGCAACTTCTACAAGAATTTTAATAACAAAAATGAAAATTACCTGCACAGTTGCAAGACAGAAGAGTGCAATCCCAATGTTACGATGATCAGTATATTGAAACCCCTTCGATTCACTTCCGAGCTTAAGTCCAGTTCCCCAACCAGCAACCCCAATAATATATGCACACAACTGGCAGATTACATGAAGATAAAACCATGCAGGATGCGCGGACTGGAAAGTTTTCAAGTATCTAGCGATGATGGCTCCGATTGGAAACATGATTCCCCAACTCACAGCATTCAAAATTCCATGAATCTAACACAATACCAATAATCAATTTCAATTACCACCCAATAAATTGCTTGAAAAATATAACGAACACAGAAAAGGCATTACAAACATGTTCTACAGTTAAATCAATCATTCAATTCAGTTTGACAAAAAAGTAATACTGAGCATCATGAAAAAAAATTTCGATCTTTGATTATTGTATAGAGTTTTATTATTTTTTTCATGATTTCTAATGTTACTCTAAAAGAACAGATTAACTTTTTTACGAGGGTTTCAAAATTTCAAAAAACTAGTCTATACTCTGAAATGTTGGTATGTTAGAGAGAAGAAACGTACATTTTTCTTATTAATCCTCGAGTCCCCTCCCGAAACAACATTGCTCTGTCTCTTCAACAAATCTAGGGTTCCTTTGGAGTTCAAATTCGCCGGTTGAAACTCATGCTTGTCCGGAAAACCATTCGTCACCGACGGCCCCACCTGCCACACCTGGTTCACCGCCGTCGCTGCCGTATCCGGAAGTGCCACCGTCGCGAAGATCCTGATCGTCCCGTCCGAGTACTCAGCACTCATATCCATCACATCAAACGAAAGCTTCTCTTGCACAATCGACTTGTACGAGCTTATGTTGTAGGTATTCACGATCATCGAACCGTTCGAGTCCTTGAACGCGATCAGAGCCTGTGCGCCGATCATTCCGGCGCCGGTAGGGTTTATGGCCCACGCAATCCAGCCGCCGGACTTCGACGGAGCAGCCACGAAGGCGATGGAGAGGGAAGACGAGGAGGAATCGTAGGTCCAGTGGAGGTACGAGCTCAATTGCGATAAATCGGTGCAGTGATCGTAGAGCTTGTTGTTCGTGAACTTCTGTGACGTACAGGTCAGTGACTGTGACGGTGAGATTAACGAAAATGCTAGAGAAAGCCCTAGAATTAGAGCAGAGAAGCGAAGAGACGCCATTGAAGAGAGTTGGTTGAGCTCTGTGGAGTGTAGAGAGGGAGGTAGTGAAGAGCTGTTATAGAGTGTGGGGGGCTTTCGTAAATGTGAATGGTCTGAGTGAACGGTGGACCAATGAATGAATGCCACGTAATTGGAGTTCAATATGTATGTGAGGGTACGTGGCACTTGAGGTTGACCAACTTTGGAAGAATTCACGTGGAAGGTACGATTTGTTAATCAATAGGGAAAGCATGCCTACTTAAAATCTCTGTTTTACCGAATTTCCATGTGAATGTGATGCTAGTCAATTAGAGCTTGTTTGGGAAGAATTTTAAATGTCTAGGTATTATTTAATATAAATTAATTAAGTATATTTTTTTGAATTATATTTAGTGTATTTGATTTTAATTTTTTTAATTTAATTTTTAAAAATTTAATTTTTTATTTTTTATATTTTTTTTATTTTTAGTGAATATTTTTTTAATTTTAAGAATTTTTTTTATTTTTTTAAATGCACATTATTTAGATATATCTAAATAGTAAAATATTTATAAAAAAAATTAATAAACACAAAAAAATAAGAAAAATGTACTAAATTTTCATTTTTTTGGTCATTTTTGGTGTTTAGTGAATTTTTTAAAGATTTTTTTTCACAAATATTATACATTTTAAGTGTATTTATATTAAATGTGTCTAAATTTTTTTAAAAAAAAAACTTAAATATTAAAAAAATTCATTGAAAACATTAAAATATAAAAAATAAAAAAGTAAAATTTTTTGAAAACTGTTTTTTGAAAACCAAAACCAAACAAGCTGATTATTTTTCTATTTTATATATATATATATTTTTTAATAAAAAGTCATAAATATATTTATTTAGATCATCTCAAATAACTCCTTAAATAAACATCAAAAGATAAAATAAAAATATATTTATTTAAATCATGTCAAATAACTCCTTAAAAAAACACCAAAAGATAAAATAAATTAATTTAATTAATAAGATAAAGTGTCACATTTAAATTATAATTATTTTATTTTTTCCTCCATAATCATTACATCTAAATCAAAAAAAATTAAAAATTATTTCAAACAAAACTAATTTAGTCTGACTAAATTAGTCAAAAAACTTGGCTAAATTAGTTCTTTTCACAGGAAGGTTTAGTTCGTTTGATTTTTTTAATTATTTATTTATGTTTTTAAAAAATGTATTTGATAAATATTTTTTTAATAAATTTTTTTGTTATATTTTTGATTTTTCAAGTGGCTTTCTTTTTTAATTTTTTAATTTTTGATTAAAATAAATAAAATAAATATATTATTTATTATTAATATTATTATTAAATTACAAAAAAAAATTATAAAATTGTGTGTTTTTTAATTTATATGAGGATTTCAATTTTAACAATTAAAATTCGGAGTTTAGTTCCGCATTACAATTACCACCCCCGTCCATCTCCGTCGGCTGACGTCGTCATGCATCAGTCCTATGTCATGCTGGCATCATCCCCACATCAGCCTTATGTCATGCTGACGTCATCAGACTCTAATGCCTTGGAAAAATAGCCTAAAATTGTTTCTAAAGCCTGTTTGGTAACGTTGACGTTTTCAGTTTATATTTATAAAAATTTTATAAATTGATTTTTGTTTATTTTTTATTTATTTTTAGAAAAGTATAAACTACAAACGTGTTTGATTTAGACAAAATATTTAAAAAAATTTAAAAATATAAAAAAGAGTGAGAAATGGTAAGTGGTGACGGGTGGAGACGAGTGGTGGCAACGGAAGACGGTGGTGGAAAATGATGGCGGGTGGTGGTGGTGGTGGGTGGGTGACAGTGGCGGGTGGTAGGTGGTAGCAAGTGAATGGTGGTGGCGGGTGGTGGTGACAAGTGGGTGGCGGATGGCGGGTGGTGACAGGTGGGTGGGTGGTGGTGACGGGTGGTGGTGGTGGTGGTGGTGGTGGGTGGGTGGGTTGGTGGTAGCAAGTGGGTGGTGGCAGTAGCAGTGGCGGTGGCGGTGGCGGGTGGTAGATGGTGGTGGCAGATAGGTGGTGATGGCGGGTAGGTGGTGGTGGGTGGGTGGGTGAGTGGGTGACGGTGGCGGATGGTAGCGAATGGGTAGTGGTGGTGGCAGGTGGGTGGTGGGTGGCAAGTGGGTAGCGGGTGGCAGGTGGGTGGGGGCGGCGGGTAGGTGGTGGTGGGTGGGTGGGTGACGGTAGTGGGTGGTGGGTGGTAACGAGTGGGTGGTGGTGGTGGTGGTGGCGGGTGACGGGTGGTGGTGGCAGGTGGGTGGTGGCGGATGGTGGATGGTGGTAGCGGGTGGATGGTGAGTGGTGGTGGCGGGTAGGTGGCGAGCGGTGGATGGTAGTGGCGGGTGGTGGGTGGTGGCGGGTAAGTGGTGGTGGCGAGGGGTAAGCGGTGGTAAAAGTGGGTGGCAGGTGGGTGGTGAGTGGTGGTGGCAGGTGGTGGTGCGTGCTGGTGGCAGGTGGTGGTGGGGGGTGGGTGGTGGATGGTAGTGGTGGAAGACGGTGGTGGAAAATGGTGGCGGGTGGTGACTAGTGTTGGGTGGTAAAAAAAAAAAAAACTAAAAACTCAAAACATAAACTCATTTTTTGAGTTTACATTTTTTGATCAAATTTATAAACTAAGACCATTGATTTATAAATCAAAAATTTACAAAATAAATTTTTATTTGAATTTTTTAATTTTTTATAAATATAAACTGAAAATTAAAAACGTAAGTGTTACGTTTTTAATTTTCTAAAAAACGTAATTAAATTTACAATTTAATTTTCCAAACGGCACCTTGGTGATTTAAACTTCAGACCAAGTGCTTAACAGGCACCTCTTACCCGCTCTGCCATAGCAGTTCTTTTCTAATAAACAGTTCTGAAACAAATTATTTAAACTACTAAAATTCTTTTGTATTTCATCTCCATTTAATTGTTAACATTTCCAATTTAAATTCGCATTTTAATTTGTGAATCCTATGGGTTTAATTGTTTAAATTGTAGTTGGTTGCATGACAATTTGACTTATTTTAGGAAGTAGGTTAAAAGTTGATTTTTTTGATTTTTTTTTTTAAATATGTGAAAAAATAAAGGGGCAACATAATCTAAAAAGTTAAAAAACCAACAAAATTGCTTTTAACTTTTTTACCAAAAGAGGCCTTTATCTTATGGAAACAACTTGCTCTCCAAAAAAAAAAAAATCCATGTCCATGTAAATATATGGTTCACATTCTCTTAGATTTCAAATTAATCAATCTCTTATCTTAGATTAGTGTTGTGAATTTTTTAACAACACTGCTGCGTAGCTCGAATTTAAACTTGATCCGAATGGCTCGAAATTGATCTTCTCTGTTGTCCGGCTGGTCTTTCGGCGAAAAGACTAACAGCTGCGGTCGACAAGATGACAACCGCAATAGACAAATGTTTTACTCAGTCATTCGGTAAACACCAATTTGAGTCATTCAAATCCCTCACTTTTCGAGTTACAAGGCATTTTTCGTTTTTTAATGATTATGTCAAATTCATGTTGTTAGTTGTCAACAATGTTGACAAGATGCAATGTTTGGTTTGGTTTGATTTTTGTTTTAGAAATTTAAAAAATAAAAAATAATTTGGTGAAAGAAATAAAAAAATAAAAAATAATTATCATCTATATAATAAGGGAGAAAGGTTTTTGAATTTATCCTAGAGACAATTGTCCTATTAGGACATTTTAATAGTCATGATTCACTTATGTATTTAGATAGACGGATGAGATGAGCCCCTTTAAATATATATCAATTTACTTCCTGCCCAAAGGCCTAGTTTGGAAAGATTAAATAAGTGCACTTTTTGACTTTTTATGAAATATGGGTTGGGTTTGGATTGGGTTTGAAGTGATGTGTTAGAGAGGTGATGTGACTTAAATAAGATGATGTGACTTAAATAGGATAGTGACTTTTTGACTTTTTGTCTTTTTTCAATCATGTCAAACTTGGCCTAAATCTTACTCACCCACGTCTCATCTCCATTCTATCTCCAAGATCACTCTGTTAGTCTATCTTTATCTCCTCCCTTCTTTGTTCTCACCCATCTCATTCCTTCTTTATCTCTCTCTGCCTCCCTGTTCTTCTTCTTCCATACCCTCGCTCCCGAGACTGCTGCTCTCCAGGTAAGATCACTCTGTCATTAAAGAGACCCGTTGAGTTCCCCCTCTCTCTATCTCTCTCTACTATGCTTCACAAGTTCCAATCATAGTTCACTCTGTTGAATTCGATTTAGGGCTTTCACTTTACTTTCTCGCAATTTCGTGCTATCACTCTGTTCTTGCTTTCAATTGATCTCACAAACGATTTCTTTTTAGATTTTTTCTCTGCTGCTCTCCATTCATGTTCTTCTTCTTCCATACCCTCGCTCTCGAAACTGCTGCTCTCCAGGTAAGATCACTCTTTTCATTTTCGTCAATCTATAGATTGTATAGATTTTATTTGTTAAGATTTTTTTTATAGATTCTATAGATTTTTTTACAAAGAATTTGGATATAGATTATATAGATTTTATTTGGATATAGATTGTATAGATTTTTTATTTATATATATATTTTTTACAAAGAATCTGGATATAGATTTTTTGTAGATTTTTTCCAAACATTACAAAAAATTGTATAGATTTTTTATATATATATTATCTTTGTGAGTATATTTTTATTTGAAATTTCAGATTTGGAAAGATCAATTCCATCAAATGCAGAAAGAGCACCTTCCACATTTCCCTTTTCGTATTCCAACCTTCCATAAACGATTAGTTCTTCTTCCTGTAGTGATTTCAAAAATTTAAACCATAAAGCGTCACATCTAATACATGTCCTCAAATTTTATAAAGCATGCCATTCAAATTTTATGTGAATAAGGCAATAGAAAAGACAATAATACTAACAAAGACCATGAAAGAGGGTCTCTCAGTGGTGGTAACAAGTCTTGCCTACATCCATATTGGGTGGATTTATGTGGGGCTACCATTCACCATGTAACTCATAACCATTGATCAAAAGAAAATGATTGTGGTTGCATGAGGCCTCACTAATGCTTATAACAACGAAAGTTTTGCCTACTAACATATCATTTAATCCGAGTACGAGTTGACATCTATGCACAGTTCTAATAATGTCCTTGGTGATTCATTTCATATTTAAGATATCTCATTCTTGCTTTCAATTGATCTCACAAACGATTTCTTTTTAGATTTTCCCTCTGCTGCTCTCCAGCCCTGTTCTTCTTCTTCTATACCCTCGCTCCCGAAACTGCTGCTCTCCAGGTAAGATCACTCTTTTCATTTTCGTCAATCTATAGATTGTACATAGATTGTATAGATTTTATTTGTTTAGATTTTTTTATAGATTCTATAGATTTTTTACAAAGAATTTGGATATAGATTGTATAGATTTTATTTGGATATAGATTGTATAGATTTTTTACAAAGAATCTGGATATAGATTTTTTATAAATTTTTTCCAAACATTACAAAGAATTGCATTCTCAGCAAAATAATAAGAATGAATCAACTTTAGTTTTTTATTTTGTTTTGTTTGTACTATAATGATATTCTGTAGTATCATGTTTAGTTGCTTTGCCACTTAAGTAAAAAAGAGAATTGTTGGGGAAGAAAAAAAGACAAAAAAAAGCTTAATGGATGTGTCATTAGGTGGTTGGTGCCGTGGTATTGTTTAGTGAGATGATAAGAAAATTATCTCCGCTTACGCTGAAGCTATTCTTATTATCCAGTTAGAGTTGGTTTACTTTTTTTCAAATTATGTTTTGGATGCTCTACAGATTATATGTCCTGTTCTTTTGTATTTCTTCTTTTTCATATATCTTTTCATTTTCTTATGTATATTTTTTGATCTTATGGAGTTGTTGACTGGTGATTATATGTCTCCATTTAGCTCAGCACATATTAATTGATCGAATGGTCATACTAATATCCTATGTTTAGCTCACTTTTTGTTTTCATTTATTTTAATGAAACATTGGAGGAGACTATTCTTAATGACATGAACAACTGTGATATTAATCAGATGTGTCTGTAATTTTCTTCGCCTCTCAATGAACTTCTATTTGCATCAATGTATACGATGAATCCGCTGCAAATCACCGAGCCTCAGTTGGGTGAAGAAACAATCAGCAGGGACATTGACTCTCAAGCCAATCCCAGTCTGAATGTGAACATGGATTGGATTAGTTAGTTGGTTTATTTACTTGCTTTTTTTTCCCCTTCAAATTATGTTTTAGTAGAGTCTAAATTGTGCTTTGCACTGCAAATTGTAGGAAGTATGAGTCATCTTTTTTGTTACATTATTAGTTGTATCTATTCTATTCTTCAATTTTAACAAACTTGGAATTATAACTTTTGTATCTGTTGTCCTTAGTTATTATTGTTGATGCACTATTTGGATTCTTACTATAATTTCTGTTTTGAACAATTCTAGACAAATAGTTTAATTTCTCTCCAAAACTTACACATGGAATCCTTTTTGGTAAATACAGGAAGAAAAAAAAAAAGACAATTTTTTTTTTTCTCCAACTTGTGTATCTTCAAGTAGCAAATCCTTCTAATTAAAGATTTTTTGACTAATAATTTTTCTGACCCTGTTAGATAATATCAACCAAGGTATAATCCCAACTTGCATTTCAGAGACCTCATAACAGAAATCATCAAGCTCAAGTCTTATGATTTGTATCTGTAATAATTATTTTATTTGCTTCATATGATGACATTTCAAACTGGCAGCATATGTATACTTCATTGGAAGAAGAAAAAGAGGTTTAATCAAATATCTCCTCCGTGCTACACATACATTATCAAATATTCCCTTTTATATTTTTAAATTTGTTTTTAATAATTAGTAGAAGGGCATATTGAAATTCTATTACATAAAATAATGGTATGGTTAAAACAAATGATGCTCTTTTAATAATTTATTTATTATTATTATTATTATTGTGAATTAATTTGATTTATGTTGATTTATTATGGTGTTTTGATGATTTATGTTCATTAGAGGTTAATTTGAATGTCATGTTTCATCTATCTTTTTAGTGTTATTTTAGATTGTTTATGGGTCAATTTATAATTTATTAAATAGTGTTGGGATTATAATTATATTTTAATCCTAACATTATTTACACTGTGTCTTCAGGCACGGGCATACGCTAGTTTTTTTACAATTAAACCCATAGGATTCACCTGTTAAAATGTGAATTTAAATTCGAAACGTTAACAATTAAATGGAGATGAAAGATAAATATATTTACACAACGGAGGAGGAGGCCAAGGTTAAATAGTTTGTTTGAGAATTATTTATCACAAGAATTTCTATGATAGAGTAGTTAGCCTTCGTTTGGCATGAAGAAGTTTGAGGTTTTTTGGATAGAATAGTTACAAAAGGACAAAATAGGCTAAAAAATTAATAAGACAAAATGTCACATTTAAATTATAATCATTTCATTTTTTCTTTCACAAATGTCCAAAAAAAGCTAAAAAGCCTATCCAAAATAAGGCTTTTTAAAAAGCCAAAAAGTCAACCCACATCCCAAACAAAATCTTAATGTGTTTGCTAAGCACTAGGTCTTAAGTTTGAATCTCCAAAGTGACAATTTTTTATTAATTTTTTAGGGTAGAGACTGATATGTGGATGACGTCAGCATGACACATGGTTGACGCGCGACGACATTAGTAGACGGAAATGGACGGGGGCGTTAATTGTGACACGAAAATTGTTAGAAAAAACGGTTTTTCAGCAAAACATATCCACTAATGGATTCGTAGTCCTTGTATCAGATATCCAGTAGATGCCTTTGTACCCTTCTAGTACAACTAGTTATCAAAGTCTTATGCAACCTAAAATCCCGAGTGTAGTGTAAATAATCCAACACCCACATAATGTCCTTCCAATGAATAACATTAGGATTACTCATATATCTACTAAGTCTGCTAACTGAGTAGGCTATACCCGCCCTTGTATAACTCATCAGATACTTTAAATTTCCAATGACCCAAGAATATTCTAGTTAAAATACACTTTCACCATTATTCTCGGCCAAATGTAGACTCAAATCTACCAGTGTCCTCGACACACTTGTATCTGATTTACTAAATTTTTCAAGTATCTTATCAACATAATGAGACTGAGAAAGTAGAATACTACCAGATGTTCGAGTAATCTTAATACCCATAATCACATATGCAAGGCCCATATCTTTCATATCAAACTTAGAGTACAACATCCACTTGTAATACTTATCTTTGTATGAAACACATTACAAAACTCTATCTTCATTGTCACTAATCTCCATGCTCACTGTTCATATACACACTTGGATACAAGATTAATTAATGAACCAATAAAGTGAATATTACACAAGTAATTTCAGCTATAACTTGGAATGTATAATTCAAAGGCTATAGATGCATTGCAGTTACAAGAATGTCATGAGTTGCATGGCTATAAATCAATTATACATATAGGAATATTATGGTCATAATGTTGGAAATCCAACCATGTAACTATGAGCAAGTATATAAAACAATAGAGTTAACTTTCCACTTATCATTCCATAAATATAAAAAATATTTTGGAGTAATTTCATTGATTACACATCATGACATGAAAGAACTTACAATTGATACAATAAAAATAAATAGAATGAATAAGAGTTAATATCTTTACAATGCCAAGCTATACCACTATGCGATAATGCAACATAATCATAAGCAATCACAGAAATAAAACCACTATTTTACTAAATTTTCTCCAGTTTGGAGATACTTTATACCATTGTGAGAATTAAAATAATTTAATTTAGAAAGAAAAATACCTCCTGCCATGATGTTCAAGCCTTTAAATTTTTATCCTTGAATGTATAAACAAAAGCCACTCACAGAATACTTTTACAGAACTATATGGGAAAAGTGAAAGGAACAGAGTTTCAAGCCTATTCTATTCACAAAACAACGTCTGTGTTTGATGGCTATTACAGGCATATATATAGATAGGCTTGGACCCATATCCAAGTGTAACTGCTTATAACTTCCCACCATCAGGGAAGTTGTAAGGTCCTATGAAACCACCATATGGAATAGTGAACAGACGTTAGTTACCCATTAACCATTAAACTAATTAAAGTCGAAAACCTCTCGACTAACCGAATCTCTTGAAATTCTCAAAATCCAGCTATTAGTTTTTCCCTGAATTTAATTAACCAAATCAAATCAACATTGTTACTAATCTTTTAAAACAACATATGGAATAAATCCAAAATCAAACTGAACTAATTAAATTCACTAAAATTCTGAAGGTCCAATATTATTCTTTATTCCACGCAAAGGGAATCCTATTCAAATAAAAAATTAGTAGTCTAATTTACTAGTTTCAATTTATTTTATTTGTTTGTATTATATATCATGCTTTCACGTTTAGGTAATCATGTAGAGAAAGTTAATTACAAAAGAAAACAAATAACAGATAAATCAAATGAATTAGTAAGAATATTAAGAAATAAAATTCGTATTTTATTTTTGTAAACTCCTAGCAACTTAAGCACTAACCATCACATAACTCATGCAATACAACTAATTAATATAAAATAAATTGCATGAATAAATTACTTGAAACAAACAACTCAAATTCTAATAACTCTAGACAATTAAATTAATTTTAATTCCAAGAGTCACTAGAATAAAACTATAATAAAAGTAAATTGTTTTATCAAAACTATTTATACCAATCTGTTTTAAAATTGTTGGTATTTTTCATAATAATACAAGAAAAATATATAAAATAAATTAATTAGAAATGACAAAATAATTTTTTATTAAAATAATGAAATACAGAATAAACGACACAACTAAAAATACAGAAATGAATTAGATTACATTACTAATAGAATAAATTATTAACATGGATAACTGAAAATTAGAACTCATCTTTGTAAACTAAATATAGAAAAAATTAAGAACAAATGATAAGAAAAGAAGCAAACCGAAGCATGCGCTAGACAGTTTCCTTAAAATAGATTCATTGCCTCCTGATGGATGCTGGAGGGTATGCCGGCGTCTGTCTGCCAGAATACGACAGTCTAAACCAGCTAATACAGAAGAATCTTTTGAATAGCTTCGGTGAACTTGATAATGGTTGCATTCTCTCTAATAAGAACTAAAGAAGGGGCTAGCAAAATAAGATAGGAAAAAAATTTCTTTCGTGTAAAAAATATCTTCAACTTTTATCTCAAAACACTATTTCCATTTTTCATCAAAAATCTCTCCAAATGTATTATACTAAGTTGGAGGGGAAAGACCCCTTTTATGCTTGTAGGGAATGGGTCTTAGCCATGAAGGCTACCATAAAACCTAGCATCAATGGCCATCAACTCTAGCCATTAGGGCTAAAGTTACAAAAGTGCAAACTCTCGTGTGCATAATATGATCATCAACTCCATTATCAAAAGATAAGAGTTACAAAGGTTAAAAATCTCTCCTGTATTATATATAAACAAATATATGTATATATATAATGTTATTTAAATAATCCAACTAGATGGGTCGCAAAATAGATACGGGTGTTGAGTTACACCCCGATCCAAACCCAATCTAAAACATATGCACAAGACAAGCCCAATCTAGCTGTTGGCTGTATATTTTGTAAAAACCAATCCCAGCTCGACACGTGGCACGAAAAGGGCAATGTGGGGATTTAGGGTAAGTCTCCAATCAAAGACAGACACGTGGCAACTCATATTGGTAGTAGTGTATCTGCGTAGCATTAGAATAGTTGAAAGGCGTGAGGTGATTGTAGACACCCCATTTTTGACGACCCTTACGACTTGGACACCATTACATGCACACCCGATGCTACTCGAAGTCCTCAACGGAATACTACAGCTTTGAGCCTTTCAAATCTTGCACCCCTGTTGTCATGTTTTGGACCAAGCCTTGGTCCTTCAAGCCTGCAGCTTCTGGTGACCTGCTAGCCACCTTATTAGGCTACCGGCCATCACTTTTGGGTTGTTGGCCACTGATGTGGCTTGCTAGCCACCACTGATGGCTGGCTGGCCACCAGTTTCTTTTGTAGATATTTTATGCTAGTTGTGCCAGCTGTTTGCACAGATGCATGCATCTGCACCCACATTGTAACAACACTCACCACTGTTTACCGATAAACTACCGATTACTGCTAAACTGAGACTGATTATGATTGGTAATCGAACTGATTGAAATACTGGACTGACTTATTGGAATCTGAAACTGAATTGATTAAGTATACCTGTTATATTACATTTCTATCTGTTGCTTGTTTGATTGCCTGTTTGATTATCTGTTCATGTTTCTATATTTAAACTGCAAATTGAAGGCTTTATCGGCGGCCGAACCGAAATTGATTAGTGTTTTACGCTAATTGGGATTTATATGATTTTATGATGTATTTATCTGAAATTCGATTTGGTATGGTTAAATTAGATTAAATAACATTGTATTACAAAGTACTTGTATTTACCAATTTGCCATCCTTGGTGGCCCACTACCTCAACATATTGAGCCTTGTACACTTAGACAAATATTTTCTTCAGCCATTTTGAGAGTTCTAGCCGACCAAGAGAGAGTGAGGAAGAGAATCGAATTGTTCTAGAGAATTGGCTTGATAGACTTGAAGAGATTGTAGGAGATTTTCCTAATTGAACTTCTACACTTGTAATTGAATATCTAGGTAAGGAATTCAACCTCTTAATTGTGTCCTTAAGTTGATTCTTGCATGGTTCATGTCTAATTGAGGAGCCAAGTCATGATTTAGTTCTAACATGTTGAATTATAGCTTAATTCATATATGCATGCCTATATTATTGAATTTTGAGTTGATTCCATGGAAAATTGTCACATGCATGCTCATATTTATGTTAAGCCCATGAATTCATCTTGTCTTTGAAGATATTAGCTCAATAGAGCATGTATTTGAGGCTAGTAAGTGGTTTAAATTCATGCATGTTGCATGTCCATCTTGTTCATGAAAATTGGTTTGAATTTGAGTTGAATTGATCTTCCCTTAGGCTTTGATTTTACAAATTGAGCTTTGAACCATGTTATACTATGTATTTGCAAATGTTTTCCAGGAAATGAGCCCAAGAGGATTGAATTTAATGCTTTGAAAGTTGAATTTGAGCTTGAGGTTCAAATCTGGAAATTTCAGATTTTGGACTCACGCTCGAGCGGGGTGACTGGCGCTCGAGCGTGAAATTCGTGCTCCCAATATTTTGTTCTGTTTTTAAGTCAGCTCGAGCGGGGAAATTTACGCTCGAGCATGACCTTGTGTCTTACGCTCGAGCGGATGTCAAGCGCCCAATTGAGCGTGATTTTCACCTATCCAGCACTTTTGACTGTTTTGCAGTACGCTCGAGCGTCTAAGTCTGCGCTCGAGCGGAAACCTTTGTCTGCATTTCCGCTCGGGCGGAGTAATCGACGCTCGAGCTGGAACCCTGTTCTCTGAAAATTCTGAAAATGCTTTTAAAGTGCATCTTTACATCCTCATTTCATCCTAGGCATTCTTAGGCCTAGTTTAAGGCATCTTAATGAGGATATAGATGTAGAACCACACCGAGTCAAGCTAGGGATTAAGTTATTATCTTTCCCAACTGTGTAGCTTAGTGTGTGTTCAATCTGTAAACTGTGTAGGGTTGGCGACTGGGGATGCGCTCTAGCCTAACTGTAGCCCAGAACTCTGTGAGTAACAACTGTGTAAAGATATGTTCAAAAATGATTATCTTCTGAACAATTGAACTGTACTGTTTCTGAATTGATACTGTTAATAGAATGAATGTATGTCCTCTATTCTGAACTGTATTGTGGCATCCTTAGCAACTACTGTTACTGACTGTTACTGTTACAGAGATCTCTGGCGGTTCCCTTGTTGGAACCACTACTGTTTACTGATTGATGGCCATCATTGACTGCTCGGTCTTTCAAGACCTACTATTTACTGTACTGTTATGCTAATGGATGTACCACATATGACTGTACTGACTGAACGACTAAAATACTGATTTAATGAACTGTTTTCATTACTGTAAGGACATTCATTCTAAACCTCTTTATGCATTGTGTTATTCACTGGGCTTTAGCTCACTGCTCATATATATATGTAGGTGTACAGGCACCAAACTGCGGCTAGAAGCGTCGGGGTAAGCTCCAGTTTTGTCAAGCCAACCACTGTGCCTCACTGCGAGGTTCCGAGCCTATCAAGCAATGGCTTAGGGGTGTTTTAATTTTCCCCCGTCTGTCTCTGTAACTATTTTGTTAACCGTATAGACCGTTACTGTACTATTTATCAGGGATTAGGTCCCTGCTCTGAATGATTATAAATGTCGTACATACTGTTCTGCACTGTGTATATATATATGAAAAGTCTTTTTGGCATACAGACTGTCACATCTCATTGGACATTGTTTATTTACTGTATTGGCTTCCGCCAGGCCCCTGTACTCTGTTCTACTGTATTACTGTTAAGTAGGCCTTCGGTAATCTCGGATTACTGGCCGGTTACGGTGCTAAACCCATAGGGGCGGGTTTGAGTCGTGACAGAGTGGTATCAGAGCGATACTTACCACGAGTTATACTGTACACACATGTCCAAATGAGCTATAGGATGTCCTAGAAAAGTGATTAGGGCATTTCATGAACTTGTTAAAGTATGTGTGACTATGACATGACTGAATATATGCTAATGTGATAAACTGTTTAAGTATGCAACTGCTTATGTTTATAATTGCTATAACTGCTTATAGTGAAATGGATAATACAAGAACTGCAAATGAATCTGAATCCTCATCCTCTGTGGCAAGAATGGCAAGACTGGAGAGAATGATGGAACTCATAACTGAGAGATTAGGGCAGCAACAGAACCCACAGCCCCCACCTCCTCCAGTACAGCCAGAGCCACCTGTTAATGATGATATAATTTCACTGACACATAAGTTCAGCAAGATGAAACCGTCATCCTTTTAGGGAGGCCTGGGACCGTTAAAAGCTGAAGCATGGGTCCTTGAGACAGAAAAGTTATTTGAAGTGTTTCCGTGCTCTGAAGCACATAAAGTACTGTTAGCTGCCTTTACCTTGCAAGAAGAGGCCAGAAGGTGGTGGATGCTCATCTGCGATGACAACATTGTAATGACTTGGGCTCAATTCAAAGGAGCCTTCTTTGAAAAGTACTTCCCTCAGTGTGTTAGGGATAGAAAAGTAACTGAATTTGAACAGCTGAGACGGGGCACAATGTCCGTTACTGAATATGAAACAAAGTTCACCGAGCTTGCTAGATATGCACCACACATAGTGGACACTGATTATAAGAAGACCAGAAAGTTTGACGGCGGCCTTAATGTTGCAATACTGGACAGAATTAATGTTTTGAAGCTACCGAATTATGTAAATGTTCTTGACCAAGCTTTGATGGCTGAATCGAACATCGAGGCACTGAAAACTGAAACACCAGCGTCTGAATGGCGTGGTAAAAGGCAGGGTTTTAAATTCAAGAAAGGTAAGCATAACCTATTGAGTAAGAAACAGAATACGGGGTCAACAACTAGCCCCAGCCAAGGGAGTGGTTTCATACCACCCTGTTCTGAGTGTGGCAGGAAGCACAAAGGGGTCTGTTACAAAATATCTGGAGTCTGTTACAGGTGTGGCAAGGTGGGCCACATGGTTAAAGACTGCCCCTTTGCTCCACAAGGCAATAGTAAAGCTGCACCAAACGTGGCAGCATCAACTGTTGCACCAAAACTGAACCCCAAAGCTACCGGGAAAGAGCCCATAAGGCAGGGCCGAGTGTTCGCCCTAATACCGGGAGATGTGCAGAATACCGAGACCGTTGTGTCAGGTACTCAAAATGCTTATGTACTGACTGATTCGGGGTCTACGCATTCATATGTGTCGCATGCTTTTTCGCAAAAACTGAATAGACCATTAGAACCCATGAATTATCTGTTAGCTGTATCATCACCCGTTGGGAGATCCATGACTTGTGCATATATGTACCCTGCTTGTGAAATTATTGTTGGAGATGCACATCGGTATATTGATTTACTGCCACTGAACATTGACCATTTTGATGTAATATTGGGGATGGACTAGTTACAAAAATATCAGGCTACTATTGACTGTGTAACTAAACAAGTGATTTTTCGTCCACCTGGTTTACCCGAATTTATGTTTAATGGGGTTGGAGTAGTACCTCCCCCGTATCTGATTTCATCCATGAAAGCTTGTAAATTAATTAAGAAATGATGTAAAGGGTATCTGTGTTCTGTATTGACTGTATCTACTGATGATAATGCTAATGTGAACAGTATTCCCATAGTCAGAGAATTCCCAGATGTTTTTCCAGATAATCTGCCAGGGGATTTGATTGACAGGGAGATTGAATTCACCGTTGATGTGATTCCGGGTACCCAGCCAGTATCTAAAGCTCCTTACCGAATGGCTCCGACTGAATTGAAAGAATTGAAAGTGCAACTGTGGGAACTGTTAGATACGAAGTTCATCAAGCCCAGTACTTCACCGTGGGGCGCACCTGTTTTGTTTGTGAAAAAGAAAGACGGCTCACTAAGACTGTGTATTGACTACCGTGAACTAAACAAGGTAACTGCGAAAAATAAATACCCATTGCCACGTATTAATGACTTATTTGATCAGTTACAGGGTGCTCAAGTGTTCTCTAAGATCGACCTCAGATCAGGATACCATCAGTTGAAAATTAAACCAGAAGAGATTGACAAAACTGCTTTTCGAACGAGGTACAGACATTACGAATTTTTAGTTATGCCTTTCGGAGTTACCAATGCACCTGCTACATTTATGGACCTCATGAACAGAATCTTTAAACCGTACCTTGATGAATTTATTGTTGTATTCATTGATGACATACTGATTTACTCTAAAAGTATAGAAGAACATGAATATCATCTGAGACTTGCCCTACAGACCCTAAGAGAACAAGAAACTTTATGCTAAACTATCTAAATGTGAATTTTGGCTTGATCATGTTATGTTTTTGGGGCATGTTGTTAGCAAAGATGGAATTTCAGTTGATCCACAAAAAGTTGAAGCGGTAGTAAACTGGTCTAGACAAACAAATGTGACAGAAGTCCGAAACTTTTTGGGTTTGGATGGATATTACAGAAGATTTGTCAAAGATTTCTCCAAAATTGCCTTACCGTTGACTCAGTTAACTCAGAAGGGGATATTATTTGACTGGACTGACCAAAGGGAATCAGCATTCCAAGAGTTGAAAACTCGACTTGTAACTGCACCGATTCTTACCCTACCTTCAAGTACGGATGGTTTTACTGTATTTAGTGATGCTTCTCATAAGGGTTTGGGATGTGTTTTAATGCAGAATGGGAGAGTTATTGCTTATGCTTCCCGACAACTGAGACCGTACGAAAAGAATTACCCAACCCATGACTTGAAACTTGCCGCAGTGGTATTTGCATTGAAAATCTAGCGTCACTACCTGTATGGGGCGACATATGAGGTGTATACAGATCACAAGAGTCTGAAATACTTCTTCACACAGAAAGAACTGAACATGAGACAGCGGAGATGGCTAGAACTGATTAAAGACTATGACCTACAGATTTTGTACTATCCGGGAAAAGCCAACACCGTTGCCGATGCACTGAGCCAGAAATCGATTGAAAATTTAGCCTGTTTGCTCACCGGGCAGAAAAAATTACTTTGTGACCTTGAAAAATTTGAAATTGAAATTGTTTTGCGAGAACAAGGTGGAACAATAGCTGCTATTTCTGCTCAACCGGTACTGATTGAAGAAATTAAAGAGAAACAACAATCGGATGACTTCTTGAAGAAAATCATCGAAGAAATGGGAACTAAACCAAGACCGGGTTTCAAATTTGAAAATAATGTACTGAAATTTCAAGGAAGACTGTGTGTACCGAATGACACTGAACTGAAAAGAAGAGTTCTGCAAGAAGGCCACAATTCAAAACTGTCTATCCATCCAGGGAACACGAAAATGTACCAAGATTTGAAATTGAATTTCTGGTGGCCGGGAATGAAGAAAGAAATTGTTGATTTTGTATCGAAATGTCTTCATTGCCAACAAGTTAAAGCCGAACATCAACGACTCGCAGGCTTATTGCAGCCCTTACCCATACCGGAGTGGAAATAGGAACATATCACCATGGATTTTATTGTGGGATTGCCTCGCTCCAGTAAAGGTATGGACTCGATTTGGGTTATTGTTGATAGACTGGCTAAATCTGCTCACTTCTTACCTGTTAAGACAATTTATAATGCGGACAAATTGGCTATACTCTATATTGATGAAATTGTTAGACTGCATGGAGTGCTTGTGTCCATTGTTTCTGATAGGGATTCGAAGTTTACATCGAGATTTTGACAAAGCTTACAGACTGCATTGGGTACTGAATTGAGACTGAGTAGTGCTTATCATCCTTAGACAGATGGCCAGTCAGAAAGGACCATCTAGACTCTGGAGGATTTACTGAGAATGTGTGTCCTTGATTTTCAGGGAAACTGGGAAAGCCATTTGCCTTTAGCTGAATTCGCCTACAACAGCAGTTATCATTCAAGTATTGGTATGGCGCCTTTTGAGGCATTGTATGGCAGAAAATGTAGGTCTCTGATTTGCTGGGCAGAAATTGGAGATGGGCCTTTGCTTGGGCCGAGATTGTATATGAAACGACTAAGAAAGTGAAACTGATACAACAGAGACTGAAAACCGCACAGAGTAGGCAGAAAAGTTATGCTGATGTCAGAAGACGAGACAGAGAATATGAAGTAGGTGATCACGTGTTTGTGAAAGTGACATCGATGAAAGGCCAGACTCGTTTTGGAGTCAAAGGCAAGTTAGCGCCAAGATATGTCGGACCGTATGAGATTATTGAGAAAATCAATCTGGTGGCGTATCAAGTTGCGCTTCCCCCTAAAATGGAGCATATGCACAACGTCTTCCACATTTCTATGTTGAGGGATTACCTCCGGGATCCTTTCCATGTGATAGAGCCTACTCGTGTAGTGCTGAGTGATGACTACACTTACGAGGAATGGCCTATTCAGATTGTAAACAGACGGATCAAGAAGTTGAGAAACAAAGAGATCCCGTCAGTAAAAGTCGACTGGCAAAACCATGGTGGCGTGTATGCCACTTGGGAAAGGGAAGATGACATGGCTAAAAGATATCATGAACTGTTTCCACTGAATCCTGTTTTCTTCCAAAATGAAGGTAACTCGAGTTTAGAGGACTAAAATCTTTTTAAGGAAGGGAGACTGTAACAACCCTCACCACTGTTTACCCATAAACTACCGATTACTGCTAAACTGAGACTGATTATGATTGGTAATCGAACTGATTGAAATACTGGACTGACTAATTGGAATCTGAAACTGAATTGATTAAGTATACCTGTTATATTACATTTCTATCTGTTGCCTGTTTGATTATCTGTTCATGTTTCTATGTTTAAACTGCAAATTGAAGGCCTTATCGGCGACTGAACCGGAAATTGATTAGTGTTTCACGCTAATTGGGATTTATATGATTTTATGGTGTATTTATCTAAAATTCGATTTGGTATGGTTAAATTAGATTAAATAACATTGTATTACAAAGTACTTGTATTTACCAATTTGCCATCCTTGGTGGCCCACTACCTCACCATATTGAGCCTTGTACACACTTAGACAAACATTTTCTTCAACCATTTTGAGAGTTCTAGCCGACCAAGAGAGAGTGAGGAAGAAAATTGAATTGTTCTAGAGAATTGGCTTGATAGACTTGAAGAGATTGTAGGAGATTTGCCTAATTGAACTTCTACACTTGTAATTGAATATCTAGGTAAGGAATTCAACCTCTTAATTGTTTCCTTAAGTTGATTCTTGCATGGTTCATGTCTAATTGAGGAGCCAAGTCATGATTTAGTTCTAACATGTTGAATTATAGCTTAATTCATGCATACATGCCTATATTATTGAATTTTGAGTTGATTCCATGGAAAATTGTCACATGCATGCTCATATTTATGTTAAGTCCATGAATTCATCTTGTCTTTGAAGATATTAGCTCAATAGAGCATGTATTTGAGGCTAGTAAGTGGTTTAAATTCATTCATGTTGCATGTTCATCTTGTTCATGAAAATTGGTTTGAATTTGAGTTGAATTGATCTTCCCTTGGGCTTTGATTTTACAAATTGAGCTTTGAACCATGTTATACTATGTATTTGTAAATGTTTTCCAGGAAATGAACCCAAGAGGATTGAATTTAATGCTTTGAAAGTTGAATTTGAGCTTGAGGTTCAAATCTGGGAATTCCAGATTTTGGACTCACGCTCGAGCGGGGTGACTGACGCTCGAGCGTGAAATTCGTGCTCCCAGTATTTTGTTCTGTTTTTAAGTCAGCTCAAGCGGGGAAATTTACGCTCGAGCGTGACCTTGTGTCTTACGCTCGAGCGGATGTCAAGCGCCCAATCAAGCGTGATTTTCACCTATCCAGCACTTTTGACTGTTTTGTAGTACGCTCGAGCGTCTAAGTCTGCGCTCGAGCAGAAACCTTTGTCTGCATTTTCGCTCGAGCGGAGTAATCGACGCTCGAGCTGGAACCCTGCTCTCTGAAAATTCTGAAAATGCTTTTAAAGTGCATCTTTACATCCTCATTTCATCCTAGGCATTCTTAGGCCTAGTTTAAGGCATCTTAATGAGGATATAGATGTAGAACCACACCGAGTCAAGCTAGGGATTAAGTTATTATCTTTCCCAACTGTGTAGCTTAGTGTGTGTTCAATCTGTAAACTGTGTAGGGTTGGCGACTGGGGACGCGTTCTAGCCTAACTGTAACCCAGAACTCTGTGAGTAACAACTGTGTAAAGATATGTTCAAAAATGATTATCTTTTGAACAATTGAACTGTACTGTTTCTGAATTGATATTGTTAATACAATGAATGTATGTCCTCTATTCTGAACTATATTGTGGCATCCTTAGCAACTACTGTTACTGTTACAAAGATCTCTGTCGGTTCCCTTGTTAGAACCACTACTGTTTACTGATTGATGGCTATCATTGACTGTTCGGTCTTTCAAGACCTACTGTTTACTGTACTGTTATACTAATGGATGTACCACATATGACTGTACTGACTGAACGACTAAAATACTGATTTAATGAACTATTTTCATTACTGTAAGAACATTCATTCTAAACCTCTTTACGTATTGTGTTATTCACTGGGCTTTAGCTCACTGCTCATATATATATGTAGGTGTACAGGCACCAGACCGCGGCTAGAAGCGTCGAGGTAAGCTCCAGTTTTGTCAAGCCAACCACTGTGCCTCACTGCGAGGTTCCGAGCCTATCAAGCAATGGCTTAGGGGTGTTTTAATTTTCCCCCGTCTGTCTCTGTAACTATTTTGTTAACTGTATAGACTGTATAGACCGTTACTGTACTGTTTATCAGGGATTAGGTCCCTGCTCTGAATGATTATAAATGTCGTACATACTGTTCTGCATTGTGTATGTATATATGAAAAGCCTTTTTGGCATACAGACTGTCACAGCTCATTGGACATTGTTTATTTACTGTATTGGCTTTCGCCAGGCCCCTGTACTCTGTTCTACTATATTACTGTTAAGCAGGCCTTCGGTAATCTCGGATTACTGGCCGGTTACGGTGCTAAACCCATAGGGGCGGGTTTGGGTCGTAATACACATGTAGGGCTGAATTTCCTTGTAGATAATTCATGTTTTCTATATATAGGAGACCTCTTTTTCATGTTTTAAGGTTAGAAAATTTTGAGATCAAAATTTTTCCCTTCTCTCTATAATTCTCTCTCTCTCTAGCCAATTCCTACACTTTTGCCTCCAAATCCTTAACCTTTACCTATACGCCCTTAACCAAATCTCACCATGTTTGAGCTGAGGTACTTTTGAGCTTGGTTTGATTTCTAGAGGGTGTGTGTACTTGGTTTTGTTGTCGAGAATTGATTTTCTCTTCAAGAGGTATAAGGCTTTGCCTATTTGCTTGCTTTCTTTTCTATTATTCCTACTGTTTTTCCATTGTTTTTGAGCTATTAAAACTCTATATTTTTGGGTTGAAGCTTGGGTCTAAGGGCCATTAAAGGTTGAGGGATTGATAGCCCTTCTTTATACCTTGTTTTGGAGGCCTTTGCCCTTATGTTTCCCACCATTTTACTATCTTTTTCTAAGCTTTTAAACACTGATTTTTAGAACTTTTTCAATGGCCAAAATCATATTTTGAAATCCAAATTTGGAGGGGTTAGCCTCCCCTCCTTGTGTCTTGCTTATTAGCCTAGTTTGTGCCATATTTTAACATGTTAATCTAGCTTTTTTTAGCTCAATTCCAACATATTTTAGGACTTATTTTAGACTGTTTTAGCACTGTTTTGGGTTGTTAATTGCATTTGAACTTTGTTTTGCATGCTTGTAGTATAATTGTCCTCATGAGCTTGGTGTTTTAGGCCTTAGACACTATCTTATTTGAGTTGATAGCATTTATTTATGCTTTTCTCACTTATTTTCAGTACTAATATTCTCTACAACCTCCCTCCTTTCTTAGCTTTTTGTTTTGCTTTGAAAGTGGTTCAAACTACTTGTTTGTTTAAAGCATGAGATTGAGGTGTCATGCTTAATGGTTTAATCCCTTTGGAGTTCATTACCAACGGTATGATGTCTCTTTCATGCCTAAGACAACTCTTGGTTTGAGTCTTCTTTCCGTTAGAGGACTTAAACTCACCCTTTGGACTCAATGTATTAAAGAATTGAAAGGTAATTAAAATGGAGACTAAAATGGTGAAAGATAATAAATTAGTTGTGTTCAATCGGACGTTAATTGAACACATGGAACTTGGACCATTTCATACTCACTAGTGATGAAATGATTCAAGTCTCCAAGGTCATCACTTCCCTTGATCTTTCATGATAGAGAGGTGGTTTTTGAGAGTCTCATTTTGTTGCATTTATTGAATTTGCACACTTGGTTTCATAAGCCATCATGCAATGGAATTGCATCCATTGATGGTTTGTGAACCAAACTTGCTACTCCTTTGATTTGTTCATGAAAAAGAGGGGTGAGTTGTGCAAACAAACCCTTGAAATACCCTGTATATGCTCTATTTGTCCTCTGTTGCAGCAAGGAGAATTGGGCAGCAGTGGCCGACAGGCCACTTTCTATGGCCGGCAGGTAGTCGGCAACCTTCATCACTGGTCGGCCGGCCACTGATGCAAAATTCAACAGTGTGTTCTTCAGGTAGAGCAGAGTTGTTCTGGAAGTAGACAATAGTGTTGGTGTTTTATTGTGCAACAGAGGCTTTTCAGAGGCAAAACAACGGCTTTTCGGGTGGAAACGGAGCACGTGCATGAGCATCTCTCGCATTCTGAGCTTGTTTAAAGTTCATATATTTAGATTAAATATGTGTTGTAATTAATTAATTGTAGCTAATTAATTTTGTAAAGTGTTGTACTTAATTAGTTAGTTTTTATGTTGTAATAATTAGTTAACTAGAATAGTTAGTTAATTCATTGTGTTGTAATAATTAGTTAAGTAGTTTAGCTATTTATTCATTTGTTTCGTAATAATTAGCTTAGATTAGCTTAGCTTTAATTAGTTAGTTGGTTAGCTAGCTTATTCATTCGGACTCTCCTTCGTGAGAGAGCTATGTAATAATGTGTATGTCTTCCAATCCCACGTCTTTCTCCCTTTTATTTACTAGCTTATAATGGTTAGTTTAGGGACATCATGTTTTGTTTAATATACTCCATGTTTGCGTCCACTTGTGTTGCATGCACTGAGGCTCGGTTCATCATTCTAACTGCATTGTTAGTTCAATACTTCTTTGAATACGTGTTTAGACCACATGCTATTTAATTGATTCATATGACATATTATTAGCCGAGCCTATTAATTGCATATTGCATGTGTTGCATTAGTCATATTGCATAATTTAGAATCATGCATTTTTCTAACTCATTTCTTTTTTAGCTTGGAGTACTAGGCGAGCCTTTACTCGTTTTAGCATATTGCATGAGTGTTGATATTGTCATGTTTAGCATGCTTGCCATGAGGCTAATTGCTTGAATGCCTATGGATGAAGGCTAATTGCTTGAATTGGAATAATTTGAGTAAATATTCATATGCGATCACTTTTTCGAGTGGTACATATTTTGAAACATTTTTGCAAACAAACATGATTTGAAGCGTTCCAATTCTTGCAAATTTAGTCTATACTTATGTTATGCGCATCACATAGTAATGCAAGCCTAATAAACCGAAACAAGAGCATATAATGCACATAAACATCATATCATGATTAGTAGAAGCCGATCTTTGATCGGGCGAGCGAGGGTGCTCAATTCATGACCTTTCCCTCTCGTACCTAAGTTCCCTAGCCGAGACAATCTTGGTGATGACGAACACATGGCCTTTGGCACGAGCCATGGGTTTCCTAAATTTCCCAAAAAAAATATTTAGGTGGCTAATTTGTATCTGACAAAACAATCTATTTTTGACAATTTGATTCAAAATCGATTTTTCAAAAGATTTGCCGAATTTGGAATCTTTAGTGTTTATTAATTTCACATTACACTTGTGAGATTAGATTCGGAACCGCCGGAGTCCGAACTGTAGGGATTATTTTCGACTTCCAAAAGAGGGCGCGGAAAAAAGTCGAGCTACAGTGACGTGTCTTAACAGTTACTTACAATTTAAATTCAAATCCATGAGGGAAGCCTAACTGCAAGAATGGCGTAGTGGGGTTCATATTGAGAGAACATGATCAACAACCATTGGAACATATTTCAACGGTTGAAGGCCCACTTCGACGGTTGCCATGGAAAAGCATAAATAGAAGAGAAATCCCCAGAATGAGGAGGCAAACTCAGATCCAAAAATCAGTTTATTTACTTTATATTTCTTTCCAGTTTTACATTTCTAGTTCTTTACATTTCAGCATTTCAATTCCTGAACTGTACTTCATTTCTTAGGAGTAGTCTCAAGTAGTCGTTGCTATAAACCTTTTCAAGGCTGGGTCATTTCATTGTAAGTTCTTATTTACTCAATGAAGTTCAATTTCTGAATTATTCGGTACTTGTTATTTCTTACAAATTACTTCTGAAACAAGCCACCAATAAAAGTCCTCTTTATTGAGGCTGAAATAACTTCAACACAATCGTTTGATAATTGGTTGGCAATTAAAATTCTGTAAGGGCTGATTGATCCTTGTTGGCACGCTCCAAATTACATTATTAACCTTTGAAAGCCAAAAAATCCAACATATATTTTTTGGCACGCCCAGTGGGAATATTAAAAATGGCTAGATGTAGAGTAAGAGAAGAAAATGAATGCTTAGAAGAGGGTGTGGAATGAGCGGTAGAAATACCTAACTAAGAGGACAATGTGATGGATGCACCTATCCCATCAGATCCTCCGGAAATGGTCGAACAGTCCAGCACTTCAGAGTATACAATACATGTCCAACACACTGGACATGGCCATGAGACTGGACTTTCAATTGTCCCTTCTACCCACCCAATGAATCCATGGAAAGGTTTAGCAAATGTTTGTAGCTTGTCTTTTTCGTGCCCCATTTCGGAAGATAAATAAGCCCTATAGTATCTGTAGAGATCCTAATTTTTGGTAATTACACGTGTAACCCTGGGACTTAGGTTAATAGCATTTTAGCCCCTAGTTTTGTAAAAGTCTGCAAAGTGGCGCAATAAAGGATAATTTTCCCGTATATTATTATAATTAAATTATAGAACACCACTTTATAATTGGAAATACCCTAAAGCTTGGTTTTGTTTTATTTACGTCCTAGTTTATAAATTAATTCATACAATTTATTTTTATTTTTATTTTTATTTTTGTTTTTGTTGTTATTTCATTTATTATTTATTTAAATATTTATATTTATTTGAAAAGAATATTATTATTTATTTGAATATGTACATAGGTGTTATAAGTACTATTTTGGTGGAAAATTGGTTGAAAAACAAAATAAAAAAATATATGGATAGTTATGCCTTCCTTAGTCATTAAGCTAGGACCCAAGCTTATTTCCTATAAATTGAGAGCCATCTCTCAATTCCCCCTCCCCCCCACACATATCAGCAGCCAAGGAGAGGGAGAGGGTGAGAGAAGGAGAGTGTGACTAGAGGGAAGTAGAGAAGAAGAAAAAAAGAAAAGGAAGAAAATGGTGCCTTCTAGGGTCAAAGCAAGAACACTCCCCTCCCATGTCTTCTCCAATTCTTTCACCCATCTCATCCTATTGTCTAGATGCCCTCTTGTGTTGCATATTAATGGTAAATAGGGTTTTTGATGTGTATGATAGTGTGGGTTTGATTTAGTGACTTTGCCTTACAAATTTGTCAAATTATGCACTGTTGCAACTTCTCTAATTTAAAAGAAATAACAAACCTATTTATTTCTCAAATCTGAATTTAATATAGGATATTTGGTGTGTTTAGAGCTTGTGATAATTTTATTAGCCTCTCCTTGTGTGATTTTAGGGCTTGGATATTGTGCTAAAAATCTGGTCCTGAGTCTCTGAAAAACAGTCCACTTCTTTCAATTTTATAAAATTCCAAAAAAATCATCTCATTTTAGTTCTTCTGTCAAAATTTAGAATTATGAGTCCTCTTTCCAACATAATTTATTTGGGTGAAAATCATCGGGTAGATTGAGAGGAAAACTAGTTTTCCCAAAAGGTGACAAATCTGGACAGGTTTTCAAATGTAGCTTGTAAATGAATTTCTGTAGGTTCTGTGCAAATTCTAATAATTGGAACTGAAACTAGACAGGTTGATTATTGTTTCTGTGCAATTTCAGCCCCTAATTTGACCTGGAAGTATTTTTACCAAAGCATTCTTGTTAGCCCCGCGGAACTAAACAGTGCTGAAAATGGTATTTTATTGTGTTATTTGTCTCCAAGTATTTCAAAGCATGCCTAATGTTGTTTGCTTGCCTTACCATACTTATGTATGCTTATCATGGGCTATATTTCCTCTCTTATGTTTATCTCATGCTCTTTTATATTACCGAATTACCGAATGTGACTAACTTACTTGGCAAAAGATCCAATAAACGAGGAAATGATAAGGGGTTGGCAATGGGTGACGTTCACATTAGTGTTGTGGAATAATTTATACATATGAATGACATGAATTATGGTGGGATTAAAACCAAATGCGTTAAGTCTTGCGCAAACGGTCTAAGCGAGCCCCTAAGTTGACACGGATATATTCAGACTCTATGCGGTGGTTTCAGGGTGTAAGCGAGCCCTTTGGTATGGTATGTGCAGGGTGTAAGCAAGCCCTAGGCATGATTTGGGTGTAAGCGAGCCCACTTGTTTGGCCGTCCCTTTTGAGGTTCATCAATGTCACTGACCGGTAAATAACAGGGAGGTGGGCATAGGTGGTAAGGTCTGCAAAGCAGCAGAAGGGGGAGTTCTGAATAGTCCGGTGTTCAATCCTTGTGGTTGGGTAGAAGGATCTCTTTGGGGAATTCTAAATGTCTAGTCTAACTACTAATTTATATAACCTTTTTGTAATATTGTATGTTATGTTACCCAATTTGTTCTGTGTACGGTTGATTGGTTGATAGAAGATATGGGTGTGTGTGTTTTCACTGGGCATTCCAAGCTCATGGCGTGTCATGTCAGGTGATGAAGTCGTTAGTGAAAGTTATTTCAAAGGCAAATAAGATGAAGTATTGGAGCTGTGGTTCATTTGAAGACTTAGACTAGTTGTTTTTTCTCCTTTTGACTTTTGGTTTGGCAATGTTTTGGTAATCCTGTAATGGAACATAAACAAATTATCTGTGTTATTAACTCTAGTTATATATGTATATTAAGATATTTTGGTTATCTATCCTATTTGTGTTGTATTATTGTACGTATTTAACGGCCCGGAAGTTGGGGCGTTACAGAATGGTATCAGAGCTCAGGTTCAACCCTGACCCACGCGTTTCGACTTCAAACAATTTGAGGATCACCTAAGAAGGGAAGTGGTTTTAACTTTGAATAGGGCAATGTGTTTAACGTTAGATACAATATAGAAGTAGGGGATACTGTTATTTCTACGAGTCTTCTATCGATCGTCCTATCCTTATTTCATATTTGTAACCTTGTTTAATGTTGTTCACTTCAAGATTAAGTCATTACTATTTGGTCTTATTTTATATTTTTCAATTATACCATTTGCTAGATTGACAACCTTGAGCCTTGATTATACCATCTTGTACGAGAATTTTTTTGGAAAGTTGCAATATCTTTATTCAGTGACGAATCTTGGATATTCAGCTTGAAATGTAGATGGCCGACGCAATTTCAAGTTAAATGTCTAACTTAGTCACTATCTCTATAACCTTGACCACATAAAAGTCAAAAATCATAATCCATTCGTATTTCAGATGATCCTTGTATTAATTGATGCAATTACTATAATATTCTTCCATCTCCACTTCATATTCCTTTTATTAATCCAGTTTTCAAAGTCTTGTAGTTATTATTTTGCCTATATGTATATATGTGAAGTTGTGTTGTGTGTTTCCCTATATTTGTTATTTACTACTTGATCTTATTGCTTTAAACACCGTATGATAATTAAACCATAACTTTAAGATTAGTTGATTACCCTTGAGAATTGCCTTCATAATTAGACTCCAACTTATGCATCACCCTCTACTATGAATAGAAAAAAAAAAAAAATAGTAAACCACACTCGAACCAACGGCTACACTAAGACAAGGGATAACACACGACCTCGCGAGCAATAACGCAATAAGAATGATGTATCATGTAATTAAAACCCTGAGAATGGACCAATACCCGCAGCTGAAATCTTGAGCCGGCATTGGAAACCAGATTCTGGAACAAATGGGTTAATTAAGAGGGAAAATGTAAGAAAGTTCAAATGGGGGGAGCTAGACCCTACGATCAAAGGAAGAGGACGAAGACCCGTTAGTAATTAGAGATAACATCGTACTCTATAATTCTTGGGTTGATGCTCTATTCGATTATGGCGCACCATTTTTTTTTATTTATAAAACATCATGTGTTAAATCGTTAGGTCTTACATGTGAACCATTAAAACTACTTTAAGTATCGCATCACCTTTGGGAGGAAGTGTCAATGCGAATTAAAAGTGTCAGGTTTACACTTGATTTGCGACCTTGTGGTCGAGGACATGTTCGATTTTGACATAATCTTAGGTATGGAATAGCTATCTGCCCACTGAACGGTGATTAATTGTTACCAGAAGAGGGTGAGGACTTACACACCTGATGGGAGGTGTTTTCAATTTAATGAGGATAGAGAGGAGTGTTTAAGCACGACAATGCGGTGGCATAATCAACTTGCTGCGAGTTTTGGCTGAAGGAAGTCAAATTTTAGGACACGTAGCGTCTAAGCATAGGATTGCAGTGGACCCGGCCAAGGTAGAAGTAGTATTAGATTAGAAGCAGCCAACCTCAGTATTTGAAGTTCATAGTTTCTTAGGGTTGGCCAGTTATTATTAACGGTTTGTTCAAGATATTTTTTTTTTAAACTGGCCAAGCCGATGACTCGTCTAACGCAAAAAGGGGTAAACTATGATTGGGATGAAGCATGTGAATGATCCTTTCAAGAACTTAAGAGGAGATTGACTACTGACCAATACTCATCATTTCGGAGCGAGACGAAGGATATACAATGTATTGCGATGCGTCTAAGGATGAGCTAGGCTGTGTGTTAATGCAAAACGGAAAGGTGGTGGCTTACGACTCCACACAACTGAAACTGCATAAAAGGAATTATTTGACGCATGATCTGGAGCTAGTAGCAATGGTTTTTCGTTAAAGCAATGGCGTTAATATGGTGAACAATTTGAGATTTTCATGGATCGTAAGAGCTTGAAGTATTTGTTCACACAAAAGGACTTGAAGATGAGACAAAGACGGTGGATGGAATATCTCGAACATTACCATTTTACTGTATCTTATTATCCTGGCAAAGCTAATGTGGTGGCAGATGCCCTAATGTTCAAGAACCGAGGGATTATTGTTAGCTTGGCACTCAAGGAATGGAACATGGTCGGAGCACTTAATGAGTTCGGAGTACAGATGAAAGCTTATGATGAGAAGGTATACCTTGGTGCTCAAATCACTATGCCTAAATTACTAAACGAGGTAATAAAGTCACAGAAGTATGATCAGGAGGTGGCATGCATAAAAGCGTGAATAGCATCCGGCGATCCTATACTTGATTGGATGACTCACTCGGATAGAAGTTTAAGACATCAAGGCAGCGTGTTTGTGCCATAAGATGAGTCGTTTAGAGAAAAAGTTCTGAAAAAGGTCCATCATTCGTTGTTTGCAGTGCACATAGGAGGGACAGAAGCGTACCAAGACTTAAAACACCAATACTGGTGGAACAGAATAAAGAAACTACAGAAAATGTGAAACTTATTCGACAAAGATTGGTGGTAGCTCAAGTTCATTAGAAGAGTTATGCAGATAAAGAAGACCTCTAACTTTCATTGTCGGTGATGTTGTCTAGAAAATTCAGCCCTGCCGAGGTATCATTCGTTTTGGAAAGAAAGGAAAATTATCACCTCGATATATCGGACCCTTCGAGATACTTTAGAAAATTGGAGAGGTTGCATACAAATTGGCTCTACCCCCACAATTGGCTGGAGTATATGATGTTTTTCCACGTATCTATGTTATGGAAGTACATAATGCACCATTCTCACATCATCAACTGGGAAAAAATCCAACTCAACAAAGACGATACCTTTGAGGAGGGACCAATAGCAATTATGGACAGACAAGAAAAGAACTTGCGAAGAAAGACAATTCAACTTCATAAGATACTATGGCATCACCATGGCATTGAAGAGTTCACCTAGGAACGTGAAGACACAATGCGAGCAAATTATTCACGATTATTTGAGATGTGAGGTATGATTTAATTTCTAGGATGAAATTTATTTGAGGGGGATAGGTTGTAGAGATCCTAATTTTTGGTAATTACACGTGTAATCCTGAGACTTAGGTTAATAGCATTTTAGCCCCTAGTTTTGTAAAAGTCTGCAACGTGGCCCAATAAAGGATAATTTTCCCGTATCTTATCATAATTAAATCATAGAACACCACTTTATAATTGGAAATACCTTAAAGCTTGGTTTTGTTTTATTTACTTCCTAGTTTATAAATTAATTCATACAATTTATTTTTATTTCTATTTTTCTTTTTGTTGTTCTTTCATTTATTATTTATTTGAATATTTATTTATTATTTTAATAGAACATTATTATTTATTTGAATATGTACATAGGTGTTATAAATACTATTTTGGTGGAAAATTGGTTGAAAAACAAAATAAAAAAATATCTAGATATTTATGCCTTCCTTAGTCATTAAGCTAGGACCCAAGCTTATTTCCTATAAATTGAGAGCCATGTCTCAATTCCCCCCCCCCCCCCAACACATATATCAGCAGCCAAGGAGAGGGTGAGAGAAGGAGAGTGTGATTAGAGGGAAGTAGAAAAGAAGAAAAAAAGAAAAGGAAGAAAATGGTGCCTTCTAGGGTCAACGTAAGAACACTCCCCTCCCATGTCTTCTCCAATTCTTTCACCCATCTCATCCTATTGTCTAGATGCCCTCTTGTGTTGCATATTAATGGTAAATAGGGTTTTTGATGTGTATGAAAGTGTGGGTTTGATTTAGTGACTTTGCCTTACAAATTTGTCAAATTATGCACTGTTGCAACTTCTATAATTTAAAAGAAATAACAAACGTATTTATTTCTTAAATCTGAATTTAATATAGGATATCTGGTGTGTTTAGAGCTTGTGATAATTTTATTAGCCCCTCCTTGTGTGATTTTAGGGCTTGGATATTGTGTTTAAAAATCTAGTTCTGAGTCTCTGAAAAAGAGTCCACTTCTTTCAATTTTATAAAATTCCAAAAAAATCATCTCATGTTGGTTCTTCTTTTAAAATTTAGAATTCTGAGTCCTCTTTCCAACATAATTTATTTGGGTGAAAATCATCGGGTAGATTGAGAGGAAAGCTAGTTTTCCCAAAGGGTGACAAATCTGGACAGGTTTCCGAATATAGCTTGTAAATGAATTTCTGGAGGTTCTGTGCAAATTCTGAGAATTGGAATTGAAACTTGACAGGTTGAATATTGTTTCTGTGCAATTTCAACCCCTAATTTGACCTGGAAGTATTTTTACCAAAGCATTCTTGTTAGCCCTACAGAACTGAACAGTGCTGAAAATGGTGTTTTATTGTGTTATTTGTCTCCAAGTATTTCAAAGCATGCCTAATGTTGTTTGCTTGCCTTACCATACTTATGTATGCTTATCATGGGCTATATTCTTCTCTTATGTTTGTCTCATGCTCTTTTATATTACCGAATTACCGAATGTGACTAACTTGCTTGGCAAAAGATCCAATAAATGAGGAAATGATAAGGGGTTGGCAATGGGTGACGTTCACATTAGTGTTGTGGAATAATTTATACATATGAATGACATGAATTATGGTGGGATTAAAACCAAATGAGTTAAGTCTTGCGCAAGCGGTCTAAACGAGCCCCTAGGTTGACACGGATGTATTCAGACTCTATGCGGTGGTTTCAGGGTGTAAGCGAGCCCTTTGGTATGGTATGTGCAGGGTGTAAGCAAGCCCTAGGCACGATTTAGGTGTAAGAAAGCCCACTTGTTTGGCCGTCCCTTTTGAGGTCCATCAATGTCACTGACCAGTAAATAACCGGGAGGTGGGCATAGGTAGTAAGGTCTGCAAAACAGCAGAAGGGGGAGTTCTGAATAGTCCAGCGTTCAATCCTTATGGTTGGGTAGAAGGATCTATTTGGGGGATTCTAGATGTCTAGTCTAACTACTAATTCATAGAACCTTTTTGTAATATTGTATGTTATGTTACTCAATTTGTTCTGTGTACGGTTGATTGGTTGATAGAAGATATGGGTGTGTATGTGTTTTTACTGGGCATTCCAAGCTCATGGCGTGTCATACCAGGTGATGAAGTAGTTTACAATGGTGAAGGTTATTTCGAAGGCAAATAAGATGAAGTGTTGGAGCTGTGGTTGATTTGAAGACGTAGACTAGTTATTTTTTTTCCTTTTGACTTTTGGTTTGGCAATGTTTTGGTAATCCTATAATGGAACATAAATGAATTATCTGTGATATTAACTTTGGTTGTATATGTATATTAAGATGTTTTGGTTATCTATCCTACTTGTGTTGTATTATTGTACGTATTTAACGGCCCGAAAGTTGGGGCGTTACAGTATCGGACTCCCGCTGTTCTGAATCTAATCTCACAAGTGCAATGTGAAATAGATAAACACCAAAGAGTCCAAATCTGGCAAATCTTTTTGAAAATTGATTTTGAATCAAATTGTCAAAAATGGACTATTTTCCTAGATATAGAGTAGCCACCTAAATATTTTTAGAAAATTTAGGAAACTTATGAGTCGTGCCAAAGGCCACGTGTCCGTCATCACCAAGATTGTCTCGACTCAATAACTTAGGTACGAGAGGGGAAGGTCATGAATTGAGCACCCTTGCTCGCCCGATCAAAGATCGACTTTTACTAATCATGATATGAATCTTATCTACATTATATGCTCTTGTTCTAATTATTAGGCTAGCATTACTATATGATGCGCACACATAAGTATAGACTAAATTACAAAAATTGGAACGCTCGATTCATGTTTATTTTGAAAATGGTTTCGAATACGTACCACTTGAAAAAGTGATCGCATATAAACATTACTCAAATTATTCCAATTCAAGCAAATAGCCTTCATCCACAGGCATTTAAGCAGTTTATCATTTAAGCACTTAGCCTCATGGTGAACATGCTTTGACATGGCAACACTAACATTCAAATGCAATATGCTAAAACAAAAATGCTCACCTAGTACTCCAAGCAAGCCAAAGGAAAAGAGTTAGAAAAATGCATGCTCTAACTAATGCAACATGACTAATGGAACACATGCGATATGCAATTACTAGGCTCGGCTACTAATATGGCATATGGATCAATTTGATAGCATGCAGTTTAAGCACATTTTTCATAGAAGTATTTAAACAACAATGCAAGTTAGAATGATGTACCGAGCCTTGGTGTATGCAAGACAATGGATGCAAGGCATGATATATGCTAAACGAAACATGATGCCCTAAACTAACCCAACATCAGCTAGTAAATAAAAGGGAGAAAGACGTGGGGTTGGAAGACATACATATTATTATAAGTTTACGTTCTCACGTAGGAGAGTTCGAATAAACTAACAAGCTAAACTAATTAACTAGCTATTACAACAACAAATTAACTAATTATTACAAACCGAATAAACTAACTATTCTAGCTAGCTATTACAAAACCAACTAATGAACTATTCTAGCTAATTAGTTACATCTAACTAATTACGTACGAATTAACATTAATTATAACATGAATATAGCATGAAATAGAGTAACTAAGTTAACTAATCAACCCCAGGAAGCGAGGGATGCTCATGCATGCGCAGATTCCCATCTAAAAAGCCCACTGTCCTGCTGCCAGAATGCTTCTATTGCACAGTGGAACATCTTTTCACCTCAGATTTTGTTCTGTTCTACCCCAGAAGATTGTTGCTCAATTTGACAAAAGTGGCCAGCAAGCCAGAAGAGGTGGCCTACCGGCCACAAATTGTAGCTTGCCGTCTAGAATTGGTGGCCTGGTGGCCACAAAAACTTAGTTTCTCCTACTGGAACAAAAAGCCTACAGAGTAAGAACAGGGTATTCTCAATGTATGTTTGTATACCTTATCCCTCCTTATCATCAAATAACTCAAAGGAGTGGCAAGCTTGATTCGTAAGCTATCAATCGATGCAATTTTATTGCATGATGGCCAATGAATCAAGGGGTAAAATTTCAATAAGTGCACAGGAAAAGACTTTCAAACCTCCTCCATATCATGGTTTGATCAAGGAAAACTGTTGACCTTGGAAACTTAAACCCTTTTATTACTAACAAGTATGAAATGACTTAAGTCTCCATGTGTTCAATTAACGTCCGATTGAACACCAAATTATTTTATTATCTTGCTTCATTTTAACCCCAATTTCATTACTCCATTTTCATTACCATCCATTCATTAGTTCATCAAGTCCAAAAGTGGTCTTTAAGTCCTCTAATGGAAAGAAATATCAAACAAGGAGTTGTTTTAGGCATGAGAGAAGTGTCATGCAGTAGACACCCCATTTTTGACTGCCCTTAAGACTTGGGCGCCTCAGGTTGATCACTCGATGATGAAAGTTATGTTGTACAATCGCTCAATTTCTTCAACAAGAAGAGCTTCTAAATCCCAACCTTACACCCCATTTTGAACCCAAAACTATTTTAGACCTTAAAACCTTCTCTTTCAAAATATTTTTGAAAATGTTTCTACGATATTCCGAGGCTCGTATTTCGTTAAATGTTGTACTTTTCGGTAAATTGAGCAAGGACAAAGTAGAAATAAATGGAAGAAAGGTGAACTCTTTGAAAAATCTATTAAACCTCTTATTTATAGGTCTGGAGTTGAAGAAAATTAGAGGACCAAGTGTATCACTCCTTTGAGGTGTTTTGATGATAAAGAGGGATACACAGCACAAACAACCTATGAAAATACCCTCTCTTTGCTCTCTATTACAGCAAGAAATGGTGCATCATTAGTGGCCGACAGGCCATCAGTGTTGGACAGCAACCCCCTACTGGTGGCTGGTCGGCCACCATTTCTGGCCTGCCGGCCACCAGTGAATTTTGAGTAGAATGTTTGTGCAGCAGAGCAGATTTGACTTGGAAGTGGAAAATCCGTGCAAGGGTTGTGCAACAGAGGCTTTCGGGGACAGACAGTGGACGTTCTTCAGGTGGAAACCGAGCATGCATTAGGCCTCCTTTGCTTCCCGGGACTACTTAATTAGTTTAATTAGCAATTAGTGATTTATTTGTTGTACTTAATTAATTAGTTTAGATCGATTAATTAAATTAGTTTGTGTTGTAAATATTTAATTAGCTTAGCCTAGTTAAATTATTTAATTGTTGTACTTAATTAATTAGTTTAGAATAGTTAGTTAATTTAATTCATTCAAGTTTTGTAATAATTAGTTAAGTAGTTCAACTTAGCTAGCTTATTCATTCGGACCCTCCTGCGCGAGGGCATGAATGTTGTAATAACGTATATGTCTTCTAACCCCATGTCTTTCTCCTTTTTATTTATCCGCTTTTGATGATTAGATTAGGGACATTACGTTTCAATTATCATATCATATGTTTGCATCCATTCATTTGTCTTACATACACCGAAACTCGGTTCATCATTCAAACTTGCATTATCATTTATTACCTCGTTGAATACGTATTTAAACGCATGCTATGAAATTGTTGCAAATAACATGTTAAGTAGCCGAGCCTATTTTAGTTACATTATTGCATGCGTTGCATTAGCCATCTTGTATAGTTAGGTATCATGCACATTTTTTTAACTCTTTTATTTTATCTTAGCTTGGAGTACTAGGTTAGTTTTTAGTGTTTTAGCATACTTGCATGAGTGTGAGTGACTGCCATGACTAGCATGCTTGCCATGAGGCTAAGTGCTTACTTACTAAATTGTTTGAGTGCCTGTGGATGAAAGCTTGTTGCTTGAATTGAAATGATATAATGAATGTACGTTTAAACCCACTTTGTCAAGTGGAAAATTCACATGTTTTAAGCCCACTTTGTTAAGTGGCAAAATCAAACCCCTTTTCGAAAAACAAACATGAAATTGAATTGTTCCAATTTTGGCAAACTAGTCTATACTTTGCTTGTGCGCATTAAATAGTAATGCTAGCCTAATAAACCGGAACAAGAACATATAATGTACATAAGATTCATATCATGATTAGTAGAGGCCGATCTTTGATCGGGCGAGTGAGGGTGCTCAAATGTATTCATAACCTTCCCCTCTCTTACCTAAGTTCCCAAACTGAAACAATCTTAGTGATTACGGACACGTGACCTTTGGCACGAGTCATGGGTTTTCAAAATTTCTCAAAATATTTACGTGGTGACTCTGTATCTGGCAAAACAATCCATTTTTGGCAATTTGATTCAAAATCGATTTTCCAAAAGATTTGCCAGATTTGGACTCTTTGGTGTTTATTAATTTCACGTTGCACTTGTGAGATTAGATTCAGAACCGCGGGAGTCCGAATTGTAGGGCTTCTTTTGAGCTTCCAAAAGGGGGCGTGAAAAAGTCGAGCTACACATGTCGTTGGTAATGAACCTCCAAAGGGATTTAACCATTAAGCATAACACCTCAATCTCATGCTTAAACAAACAAGTGGCTTGAAACAACTTTCAAAGAAAAGCAAAAGTCAAGAAAAGAGGGAGGTTGTAGAGGTGATTAAAGGTGATCACATGTAAGAAAAACTCAAAATAAACGCTATCAACTCAAATAGGTTGGTATCTAAGGCCTAAACCACCAAACCTATGAGGACCATTACACTACAAGTATGTAATATAAAACATAAATGGCACAACCAGCCCAAAACAATCCTAAAGTAAGTAAAAACAGTGTTGGAATTTAGATAAAAATAGCTAAAAGACTAAGCTAAAATAATAGAGAATTTAAGCTAGTAAACAAACCAAAGGAGGGGTGGCTAAACCCTTGATTTTTGGGACCTCAAAACATGATTTTTAGCCTCTGAAAAACTCTGAAATTTAGTGGTAAAAATCCCAAAAAAAGTTGAGAAAAGAATAGGAAACACAAGGGCAAAAGCTTATAGAACAAGGTTCAAAGAAGGGTGGTTAACTCCTTCACCTTTGGTAGCTTTAAACCACAAGTTTTAGCCCATAAAAACAGTTAAAAAACAGCAAGAAAATATAGGAAAGAAGTACTGCAAAAGAGCTAGTAATTATGCCTCTTAAAGAGGAATAACACTTTTGTTCCCAAACCAACAAGTTCTACTCTCAAGGGTTGAAATTTGGACTCAATAATCTCAACAAGGAGAGTTCCAATATTGGTTTAGGAAGTGTAGAGAGAGGGTGTATAGATTGCAAGATAGAGATAGAGAGAGAATTCCAAGTTTTGGGACTTTTGAAAATTTTTGTAACCTTAAATCAAGAAGGAAGGCCTAGTATATATAGAAAAATAGTCTCACAGGTCGGAAATATTCATATAGGAACAGCTGAAGCTTTTAGGGGATAGTTGGCACAAAATATCTGTGTTTTTCACAAGTGGCCGGCAGGCCAGAAGTGTGGGTTGCCGGCCACAAATAGTGGTTTGACGGTCACAAAAAATATGCTTCCAATCCAAATTTCAAACAGTCATATCTTCTTCATTCGGACTCGGTTTTAGGTCATTCTTGAGTCTAAATTGAAGGCCCGAAAGTCTACTTTCTAATGGTGGTGCCTCACATCTAAATTCTAAGCGTGGAAAGAGATGTGCCTATTTTAGTGAAGGTTGCTTATTTCTATCTTAACCGGATTGATGCCTAACTTCAAACGGCCATATCTTTCTCATTCGGACTCGACTTTAAGAGATTCTTGAGTCTAAATTGAAGCTCTAGAAGTCTAATTTCCAATGGAAGTGGCCTCATAACTAAAGTCCAAGTGTAAAAAGAGATAGGCCTAATTTAGTGAAGGCTGCCCAGTTCTCTCTTAACGGTTTGATGCCCAACTTCTTCCCTAACTAGTTTTCTTCCCTCTCCTCCAATTTTCTTCAACTCCAAAACTATAAATAAGAGGTTTTAAAGATTTTTCAAAGAGTTCACCTCTCTTCCATTTATTTCTACTTTGTCCCTACTCGATTTACCGAAAAGTGTAATATTGTGAACGAAATGCGAGCATTGAAACATCGTAGAAACATTTGAAACAATATTTTGAAAAAGAAGGTTTTACGATCTAAAATAGTTTTGGTCCAAAATGCGATGTAAGGTTGGGATTTAGAAGCTCTTCTTGCTGAAGAAATTGAGCGATTTGATAGCTTAACTTTTCATCATCAAAAGATCAACTTGAGGCCCCCAAGTCTTAAGGGCGGTCAAAAATGGGGTGTCTACAGTTGCCCCTCTTTGATAGAACTCGAAGTCATGAAATAACGTGAGTGAATGTCAAAGCTCGAAGATGACCCATTTTGATAAGGCTGTAAGACTTGGGCAAACAAATAAAATGCAAATGTAGTTGGTTGAACCCGATAGTTGCGTACATATCCCTTTGCAAGGAATCAAACCAGTGTAGTTCAGGGGTAGAATGCAAAATGATACACAATGCAACTAAACAATGTAAATAATATACAATGTAACGAAATAATCAAACCACAAGCAGTGCAAAACTACACAAATACCATAAAAGGGATGGAAATACAAAATCAAACTACGTTTTATATAGAAAAGAAGTGGGAACAACTAGATGACGCTTAACACAGGCTAAGTGCCTGCATCCTCAATACTGGCCTCAGCATAGCATAGATGCTTACACATAACAGAACCATGTTTTAACGTGAAAGGGGTGCGAGCACATGCAAGACTATGTTTTTCGTAGAAAGAGAAAGAGTACAAGTAATTGGGTGGTATGATATAAGTGAGGAATGATCTGCTGGGGAAAGATAATGATCCTAAATGCTGAATGCCACAAGACAAAGTGTAATGCAATGCATGTAATGGATGCAGTGAATAAGGCGTGCAAGCCGAACCATATTTTACCTAGAAAATGTATGGACACAAAACAAACCACGTCTAACACAGAAAAGGTGTTGACACCCTCAATACTGGTCTTAGCGCAGCATGGGCACTTACATATGATAGAACCATGTTTCAACGAGGGAAAGATATGAGCTCATGCCAAACTAAGCTTAACATAGAAATGATGTGGGTGATAAAATAATATGATGTAATGGATGTAATGGATAGTGTAGTGGATGAATAAGGTGACATACTCCAACCACGCTGATATCGTGAGAGGAGAAAGAACAAACCCTAAACACACTGAAATCGTGTGAGGAAAGAAACGCTCTAACCACGCTGAAATTGTGAGAGGAGGTCCTACCACTCAAGGTGGCGCTTCACGTGTCCTGAGATAAATTTCAAACATGCTAAAATCGTGTGAGGAAGGGAACTCTCAAACCACGCTGAAATCGGGAGAAAAAGTCCTACCGCTCAAGGTGGCGCTTCACTCCTGAGATAAATTCCAAACACGCTGAAATCGTGTGAGGAAGGGAACTCTCAAACCACGTTGAAATCATGAGAAAAGGTCCTGAGAAAACCACTCAAGGTCGCGTTCCAAGCGTCCTGAGATAAATTCCAAACACGCTAAAATCGTGTGAGAAAAGGAACACTCAAACTACGCTAAAATCGTGAGAAGAGGTCTTGAGAAAGCCATTCAAGGTCGCGTTCCACGCGTCCTGAGATAAATTCCAAACACGCTGAAATCATGTGAGAAAAAGAACATTCCAACCACACTGAAAACCATGAGAAGAGGTCCTAAGAAAACCACTTAGGGTCGCGTTCCACACGTCTTGAGATAAATTTCAAACACGCTGAAATCGTATGAGGAAAAGAACACTCCAACCAAGCTGAAAACCGTGAGAAAAGGTCCTAAGAAAATCACTTAGGGTCGCATTCCACGCGTCCTGAGATAAATTCCAAACACCCTAAAATCGTGTGAGGAAAGAAACACTCCAACCATGCTGAAAACCATGAGAAGAGGTCCTAAGAAAAGCCCCCGGGGACAACGATCCTAAACGCTACTCAGCGTAAAAGGATAAATGATACAAGATAATGCAAGATGCAAATAAATGCAATAAGTGCAATAGATAATATGATTTGTGTGACAAGCAATGTAGTGAATGATGTTTAGAGAATGCAATAAACAAGCAAAGTGGCATTTAGAAAGCACCTCATGGGGTGAGTAGCGATGAATCGCTTTACTCTGACAGGGATCTCCCTCTTATGTTCTTCGAACTCTTACCTTACACTCACAGTTCAAAGGCCCTCAAATTCTAACAAGGGGTAACCTCTGCATATAAAAACTAGGGATGCCGCTTTTCTTCCTGATCATATTTATAACTTTCCCTATTCTCCAACGGGATGGCAGACTAGGTTAGTTTAGTATCGAGAATTGAGGCGCATACATGTTATCTCAATCTATGGGACTGCCATACAAATTTCAAGCCGGGGATACACCCTTGGGTATTCAAACCAGACTTTTGTCTTGGAAATTCCAAACCTTTGCATTCTAGGCATCGCCATTTGAACTCTAGTTTTCTCCATCGCAGTTGGTCTCTTAGGAACTCATTGCAAACACAGCCAAGATGCCTCTGATGGGGAATGGTGTTTAGGGAGAGCACTTTGATTGCCATTTTGACTTTAAGCAGGCTTAAGCTTGAACTTGAGGTCGAGGTATACTCATACTTCGGAGAAAAGATAAGACCTGAAAAAGTGCCTCCAGAATGCAATCTTAGAATTTTCTGAAATTGAAATACACTAAGATGCTCCAAATTTTCCCTCTTTTCTTCTGCTCTACAGTCTGGAACCTATATAGCTTCGGATAGGTACTTGTTCTATTGTTCTCTCTTTTGATTGGAGTTGGACCCTGCAGTTTATGAAAGACAAAATCCTGTTTTGCATATCCTGTTGGGAATGACACAACACTCTGAGCACAAAACAATTTATTTTTGAAATAGAAACCAAGAATGAATCCTTGATCGGGTATTGAGCCTGCGACTGACCACAATACACCACAACTTAACAAAGGAAAAACAAAGTAAAATAATCTAAACACATTTGTTTACACTCACAATGACTTAAAACAAGAATCGAGACAAACAAAAACAACAAACACAACACTTGGATGTTTACCACCGGTGGGAGAGCTCTCAGTTTACGAGGAGCCCACTGCTTGTTCTATTGTTCTCTCTTTATAGCTCTCACATCACTTTGGCACTCAATCTCTTTTTCTCTGAAAAGCCCTTTCCTTACTTTTTCTCTCAGCGCACATCTCTCTATTCTTTAATCTCTTTTATTTTTTATATCCCTTCCCCGGTGTGGTTGATGGATAAGCTGGAAGATGTGGACCTTATGAGGGGGGGTTGAATATTCTGCTTCATTTCTAGTTCGTGTTTCGCGCTTGGCTTGATACCTCGCTGCTTGCAGGATGAGAGAGTTTTCGGCCCCTGCTGCTAGCTTCAGTTGTGCCCTTTCTGGTAAGTACGTTGACAATGGGGAAAAGACAGAAAACCTGACTCGACTGTGCCCCTAGTTCATTATTTTGACAATTTTTTTATTTTTTGGCTTCTACTAAAATAAATTTTGACCAACATGAGAGTTAGATTAACATGCTTGTTTGACTTTTTGCTTTGAAATCATCTAAGTCAAGCTGTGAGCACTGAAAATTTTTCTTTTTCGGGTCCAAGAAATGGTCCAATTTTTGAAAAATGGAATAATTTTCAAGAAAATTAGTCAACTTTACTAAAAATCCTCAAAAACTATTTTTGCAACTTAACTCCTGAGATGCACAACCTCATATCTGAACTTGATTTGTCTTGCAGCTAAATCTTCTAACAGAATAGGACACCTGATTTTGAATGAAGATGAGCCCGAAGATGAGCCAATTTACATATGAATAGGATAGCAGAGTTTGAATAAGGATAAGCTAACCAACATGGATGAGACACGCAGGTTGAAAATGGTTGGGGTTGAACCTCATGATGAAGTTGCCTACGTAACCCAAAGATGAGAATCAGAATGTACGTAGTTCCCGGATTAAGGTGCACTCAGGTATTAACACTCTCATTTTATGCTTTAACTTTTGCCAAAGCCGCCTTTTCAGGTTTTCAACCTTGCGAGCTCTATTTTTTCCTTTTCATTTTTCTTTTCTTCTTTTCTCTTTCTTTTTCTTTTTTCTTTTTTTTTTGTTTCCATTTTTTCATTTTTGTTCCTTTTCTTTTTTTTTTTTTTGCTCTAACTTTTGTCTGGGTCGCCTTTCCGGGTTTTCGGCCTAACGAGCCTCTCAAGGATAAAAAGTTTAACTTGTCCATGTTGATTGGCCGTAGGATCTCTAAGCCATCTGGATCCACGAGAATGGTTATTGTTCTTGACTAAATAGTCTTGATGATGTCGAAGCCCATCCAATTGGGTTTGAATTTGCCCCTAGTATTGTGGATAGGAACTCGATAGTCCTTTAGCAATAAATTTTCTTCTCCCCGATTATGGGATTTATGGGATGTGGCTTTCTTGCTGATCTCCATTGGCTTGAGAAATGACCCATTTTTGAATCTTCGAGCGTATCTAATCTTTTTTGCCCCTAGTTCAAGGGCTACTTCTAATCCAGCTATGCAAGCTTCCTTTGATGACATACGACCTTATTGCCCCTTGTTCAAGGGTTGTTTCCAAGTCGGCCACGCAAAGCTCATATTATGATTGATTGTTGAACATTCCGAATCAAGGTTCAAGGTTTTCAAGCAAAGGGGTCGAGTCTTGAGGCTGAGAGTGATCCTATGATGTACAATCTCAAGATCAATTCCAGGCATGTCTTCATAGAACCACGTAAAATATTTTTGAAATTCTTTTAATAAAGTGACTAGTTGTTCATGCTTTTCTGAAGACAATGTAGAACCAATCTAGATCAAGCTAGGATCCTTCTCCGTACTCATATTAATAAACATGATCTCATTCATTAAAGGCTTAACACGCCTCTTTTCCTTTCAATCGATCAAATTTTGCAAATCCCGAGGAATTCCCCTTTTTTGTTTTCATCATAGTGTAAGAAAAGTTTTGAAAAACTTTAGTCAATGCAATGACTTAAAGGCACAAAAAAGTAAGTGAAAATTACTGTCGTTTCATTCAGATCTTCTGGCCCAATTGGCTCAAAGGTAGAAACAAACGCAAAAGAAAGAGTGAAAAGACAAACAAAAACAAACAGATAAGTGATGTCCAAGTTAACACCCTTGAAATCACCAACCTCCGACACAACAAGATTGACTAAATACAATGAGACTGACTCAATACAACAAGACTGACTCAATACTCAAGTCTGAAAGTACAATAAACGGTATTTTCAAAGTGCTAAAATAGTGTGTGCCATCCACCACATTTGGAATAAAATGAGCGCCATCAGCAAGTGATTCATCCCTGATCACATAGTCACATTATCCCCCAAGTTCATCGATCCAGCACCGATAGACTTTGTAGGACCTGGTGGAGTGATGACCTTATTGTCAATCAAATCTTGAACTTCATGGCGAAGACGAAAACAACCGTCAGTGTCATGGCCAGTTTGTTGATAGAAGGCACAATACTTGGCAGCATTATGCCTGGTTGGAAGGGGATTAGGGAGAGGCCAAGGGTCAAGGAGTTTGAGATGGCCTTGTTCTATGAGGATTTGGAGACCTTTGGACAAGGTCATGTAAAGGGGATTGAAGGTACGATTTCCAGTCCGGCCAAGGTTGACAGAGGGGTTAGCAGGTGTTAACTGAGTTTGATGACCTCTTATGGGTGTAGGATTAGAGCTAAAAGGGATGTTTCTAGTCTAGCAGCCCTTTTCATGGTTTATCCCTAGATTCAAAATGCTCCCAACCTGAGTGACAAAAGTGTCATTCACAGTCTTTGCAACAATTGTAAGCACTTGTTGTTTGTTCAAAAATGGGGTGCCTACAATGCTATGGGGCAACAATTAATGTATACAATGGAAAGATGGGCAACATCCTTTTTGGATCGAGTAAACTTCCATAAACCAATGATCGCACGACAGGCCGAAGAAAACATGAATTCCCTTTATCATAGATTGGCTCGAGATAAATAGCCTATATAAAATAATGGACAAATTAATGGTCAGACTAGCAATCAGAGTCATGAGAGGTCATCACCTGTGCCTTAGTCATGGTATGAAGCTCTTTCGAGACCACAAGCAAACCAAATTGTACCATTGCCCCCCGACGAAACCATAAAAATTGGTGGATCTAGGCCAGCACAAGGGAATAGTATGAGAATGTTTCCAAATTCTATGTTTGAAGCTATACCTGGTACACAGGGTTACACTAATTCTGTGTTTGAATTTACACCTGGGGGGTTAGAAGGATTTTCTGCAGTTAAAAGAGAAACAACACCTGTTCTTCCTTCTGTAGCACCTGTCGTAGGGCCTATCCCATGACAGATTCCAAGAGGTCAACCATACCTCCAACAGCAACCAGTACAGCAAGGACAGCCAGTCTTGAATGTACCTATATACTGACCAAAAGGGCCTCAAGCACATGGTGTTGCTTCAAACCCTGTGTTTGTCCTTCCAGTAGTGGTTCAACCAGCACAAAATATGGTTCTAAGGGACTAAATTGCTGATATAGTTAAAGAAATGTGTGGACCTATGACTCGAGGGGTCCAGACACCAGTTTGCAGAAAACCTTACCTAGAGTGGATGGATAGGGTACATGAATATCCTAGCAGGTTTATAATACCAGACTTTGCCCTCTTTTATGGTAATGGAAATCAGTCAACAGTGGAACACATTGCTAGGTTTATAAGTCAGTATGGTGAGTTTGCTAATAATGATTACATCAAACTGAGACTTTTTCCAAATTCGTTAACTGGAATAGCCTTCATATGGTACATAAACCTTACACCTGGCTCTATCCAAAATTGGCAGCAAATGGAGGAAGTTTTTCATGCCCAATTTTTCTAAACAGAACCTGAAGTTTCCATGGTAGACTTGGCAAGATTGAGCCAAAGGCCTGATGAGAAGGCTGCTCAGTTTATTGCCAGATTTAAAAAGGTACAAAACAAATGTAGGGTCATGCTATTAGAGCCTGAATTTGTAAGATTGACTCAAAATGGTTTGGAGTTTAGGCTTCGAAAGAAGTTTGACTCAACTTTACTCGAAGAAGAACAAGATCGAAGTAATGTATCATATAAGACCTACTATGGGGACCTTAATTATGAAATTGATGCAACAGAGATAGTAGGAAAAGAACCTATGACTTGTGAGCCATTAATTCAGAAAGACAATACAATAGACCAGCAGTTTAAAAAGAAAGACCTACATAGGAAGTATTCTTTTGACTTAACAAAAGCAGATGACATTTTTGATCATTTGTTTGCAGCAAATTTCCTAAAGTTACCAAAGGGAGTCAAGATTCCTACCCTTGAAGAACTTAAAGGAAAACTGTATTGTAAATGGCACAATTCTTGGTCTCATTCAACTAAAAACTGTATTGTTTTTCGAGACAAGATCCAAGAACAGATTCAGAAGGGGGGGCTAAAGTTTCCAGCCAAGTCTGAGAAAGCTATGGGAATTGACACCAACCCGTTTCCAGAGATTAGGGAGGCTACAGCCAATGTTGGCATACCAAAATTCCAAAACCTATCATTGAAAGAATTGGAGGAAGTTACTATGCAAATGCATGTGGCTAGCCAAGCTGCTTTAAGGAGAACCTAAGAAGTTCACCAGCTGATGAACAAAGCTCTGCATGCCTAAAAGAAGGCTCTAGTGAAGAGATGTTGGATGTTGACTCTCTCAAAGCTACTATAATGTAGAGGATGTGTCCCAGGTGCAGGATATGTTACAAATGGCTGAAAGAGCTCCCAGTTGATGGAAAACAACATTACAAAGAGATGCAAAGGGACCGAATAACTAGCACCCATAACAAGAGGCCATACCCAATTGGCCCTAGACAACATTCATCCTTGGTAGCCCTACCAAATACCAGGATGCAATCAAAAGAAAAGAGGCCTCTATATGAAACTAGGCCACCGCATTATTACAGAGTAGACAACAAGCTTGAAATGAAGCATGGATTCAGTGCAAGGCATGGGACCAGGACTGATAATTGGGCCCCAAGGACTGCTTCAAAAAGTGGGGTGACAGATTTAACAGCCATACGAATGGGCTCATGGGTCCCACGAGTTCCAGATTCGTTTGTCATGCAGAATAAACCTAAGGAAATGCCTACTCAAAGAAAGGTATTTTAAGACCAGGGAAGAATGATTAAACTTCCCTTGGTGGCTCCAAACAATTAGGTATTATTAAATAATCCAAAAATAAGGGAGTTAGATATGGTTCCTATAATTTCTAGGTCTCAAAAGAGGAAGATCCAACGAAGATACACCCAATATTAGAGGGATCTTAAAGAAAATGGAGAGAGCACTTCCATGGCACAAACAAAAGACCAGATAGATGGAGGGATAGGTTCGAAGCCTGCTCCCAAGATCAAGAGGAGTGCCAGTATAAAGCAGTTAGCTAAAGTTCATGCTAAACTAAGAGCCAAAGAAAAATCTAGTTTAGTAGGCCTCGAGAAGGCTTTAATGGAAAGTGATAATGAAATGGATAAAGGGATTGAGCTAGGCCAAAAGAGAACATTGGCTAAAAATGGAATGTTTGAGGCATTCATGGCTGAGCAAACCTTTTTGGTTGACAAGCCAACGAAGGTATATCACCAACAAGCTGCTTCAAAGAAACCTGCTAGCACAAAGGTACCAGAGTGCAACATGGAAGATGCTTCCAAAATAACAGAACAAGCTAGTTTGGAAGGAAAAACAAGTACAGCCAGCGGTTCTGTTTGGCTCATTTCCTCCAGTGCCAATAAACATGGTATATATATTGCCATAGGAGTTCTAAGCTGAAGAGAGAAACCAAAAAGGTTTGGAAAGTGACCCCATTCCGGTTTCTAGTGAAGATTCACAGGCCAGCATGATTCAAGATGAGTCTGAAGTGGCCACACCAATGGAAACTGAAGAAGAAAGTGAGGAGGTGAGTATTAAGCTCTCATATCCCTTCGAGTACCTTACAACAACTATGACTCAGCACGTTAAGCCCTTGTATATCAAGGCTTACTTCGATGGGATACAAATGAGCAGGGTGTTAGTGGACAATGGGGTAGCAGTGAACTTGCTTCTGAAGTCCTCCGTAAAGAAATTGGGAAAAAGAAACCCCAAATTAATCTCAACCAGCACAACCATTGCTGGTTTCCTTGGGGATAAACAAATGGCTTAGGGCATTCTGCCCATCAACCTGAGTGTGGGGACCAGAGATTGCATGACAGCATTCTTTGTTATAGACAGCAATGCCAGGTATAATGCTTTGCTTGGTAGGGATTGGATCTATACCAACAAACGTGTACCTTCCTCTCTACATTAGAAAATAATGATAACATATGCAATGGAGAGACAGAGAAGATTAACGCAGACCCCCAATCCTTTATCGCTTGTGCTGATTTTGCAAAGGCCAAGTTATATACTGAAGGAGTGACACCGCTCAATGTACTGAGGAAGCCTGATGAAATAGCCGAAGTGACAGCTGATAAGGAAGTAGCACACCTGAAGCACTTAGTGTAGGAGAGTGCCGATAAAGAGTTCATTACCAAATATGACAATGATGCTTGGTTGTAGGCAAGAAGATAAGAACCAAGAAGCTAGACCCTTGGCTTTAGTTAAGTTTTCAGCATTGGACGTAAAGTCAATAGTCCAGAAGGTTCAGGAACAGGAGAAGGAAGCCATGGCAGTTGGCTATAATTAGGAGCAACAAAAGGCTAGGCCTTTGGCCCTTGATAAGTATTGTGCATTGGACATCGATACAAAAGTCCAAGAAGTACAGAAAGAAGAAGCCTTATGGACAGATTTTGTCTATGATGAAGAAAGCAAAGATATTGAATCAGAGAAGGTGTGAGCAGAACAAAATGAAGAAGTTGTTTTGAAGGCAGAAGAAGTCAAAGGAGAAGCATTCGTAAGTGCTCAAGTACAAGACCCCTTAAAAGAAGTCAATTTAGGGGAAGGTTCTAGGGGTGAGCATGGTCCGGATTAGACTGGATTGGAGTAAAACCAGGACCAATCCGTTTTTTACGGATCCTGAAAATTTGGAACCAATCCAATCCGTTTAAATCGTGAAACCAATCCGAACTAATCCATTTAAACACAAATTGGATCGGTTTAGGACCACGGATTTACATAATTAAATAACAAAAAAATATATATAGCACTTTAATTTCATAAAAATATAAATATAGCACCATATTAGTTTCACAATAGTAACATGTCTTTTCATAATAGCGACAAACTGTTCTAGAATTTAAACAACCATAAGAAAACTAGTTCCACCATAAGTATTTGGACCATTTCAAATTAACACTAAAAACTAGCAAACAAAAGTAATAAAAGAAGATACTATGCAAGTTTAGGTTTGTATTTAAGTTTTATATGAAATAAGAGAAGATACTATACAGAAGGGTGTATAATAAAAATATAGACTATTTGTATACGGTCCGGATCGGTTCCAATTCAGAACCATGGAGTTCAATCCGGAACCAATCCGTGAATTACGGATTTTTAATTTTTCAATCCGGAACCGAACCACGGATTCAAAAAACCAATCCAAACCTACTAGATTGGACTGGATTGGATCAGATTACGGGTTTCACGGATTCCTTGCTCAGCCCTAGAAGGTTCTGCACAGTAACCCACTTATATCAGTGCTTGGTTAAGTCCCATTGATAGGAACTAATTGTTGGTAGTCCTAAAGCAATATAAGGATTGTTTTGCGTGGTCTTATATTGAACTGCCTGGGTTAGATAGGTCATTAGTGGAACATAGTGTAGACACCCCATTTTTGACCGACCTTAAGACTCAGACGTCACCGATTGAGCGCTCGGTGATGTTGCATATTGTGCTCGTTCAGAAGTTTCAGAGTCTCGGCTATGAGCCTTGCCTCCGGACTTCCGGACTCTTTTGTGCTTTGCCTCGGTTTGTGAACCAGGCTCTGTTTTCTCTATTTTCTCTTCTCGAAGGGAGGGAGAGGTCTCGTAGATCATCTCTCAGTGGCCGTAGGCTACGTTTCGTGGTCGTAGGCCATTTTGCCCGTTTGGAGCCTGGTTTTCGGTTTTTCGGAGCCGTTGGTCGTGTGCCTCGGTTCGGGACCGCTTAACCACCTCTGTTTGCCTCATTTTTTGGCATACATCTTATTTGCTCCCTTTTGAGGGACACTGTGGTCCGAGAGACCAACTTTGTGGTCGGACACCACTTCTGGTGCCTAACAGCCCACTTTCGGGGCCCCGAACTGCGTGTTTTGGCTCCTGAACCTTCATTTTGCATTTTTGGGCTCCGACCTGAACTTGAGATAGTCATATTTTGAGGTCCTTTTCATGTTTGATTAAGGACCTTTTGCTGTTTGAGATCTTCTCCTATCACTTGCTTCTTTAACGCTCTTTTAGGCCTATTTTTGCACGGTATTTTAGGCTTACTTGTGAGCTGTTTCGGACTTGGTCATAAACTACAAAGTGTCTTGTTTTGAGTCTCTCTTCAACTTTGTTGAAGGGCTCTCGGCCATTTGGGTCCAGCAGCTACCACTTGCCTTTATATCTCACTTTTTGGCCTTTTTGGAGGGAAACTTGGATTGTTTTCCCTCCATTTTTTCCCTCCATTTTTCCCCCCCTTTTCCCCCCATTTTTGCCTATATATCAGCAGCTCCAGCTTCTGGTTTAGGGTAACAAAAATCCCCCTCAAGCTCTTGCATTATATCTCTCTCCCTCTCTATATTTCCAAGCTAAACACCCTTAATCCTATACCCATTTCTTCATGAACCCATAGCACCACATCCCCATCTTCCATTCCAACAAGTTGAAGCTGATTTCCAGAGGTGAAGGACTCCCAAACTCAAGCCAAGAGTTGCCTAAAGTTTGGTCTTCAAGGGTAAGCACCATTTTCCCTCTTTTTAGCTTGTTTTTGTATCCTTTCTAAGTCATTCTTGCTTGCTGTTTTGGGCTCCGACCCTAACTGAAATTAGGCTTATTTTGAGCCATTTTTCATGTTTGTTTAAGGGTATTTACCTGTTTGAGGTCTCCTTGTTGCACTTGCTTCATTATCCCTCTTGTATGCCATTATCTTGTATAGTATTTTTGGCCTATGTATAAACTGTTTTGAGCTCTGTCATGAACTGAGAAGAGGCTTATTTTGAGCCCTTCTTCAACATTGTTGAAGGGCTCATTGCTGTTTGAGACCTCTATCTCCCACTTGCCTTTATAACTCTCTTTTGGCCATATTTTTGCATGATTTGTTAGTCTATTGTGCTTCTGTTTTTGGGCGATTTTCAGAACTGAAAACAGTCTTATTTTGGCCTCCTCTTCATGTTTCATTGAGGGTCTTTCACTGTTTGAGGCATCCTCCATATACTTTGTGTTATATCTCTCTTTTTGGCCATATTTTGCATAGTATTGTTGGCTTGTATACATACTGTTTTGGGTCCGGCCATCAACTGTAAAATGCCATGTTTTGGGTCCCTCTTCAACTTTGTTGAAGGACCCTCTTGTGTCTAAGGCCAGCAACCTTCACTTGCTTCTTTGTCCATCTTTTGGCCCATTTCTTGCATGAGAACTTAGCCATACCTGTGTTTGTTTTTGGGCTCTTTTCAGAACTGTAAAAGGTCATATTTTGGGTCCCTCTTCAACATTGTTGAAGGACCCTCAGCTTTTTGGGGCCAGCAGCTGTGTGTTGCTTCATTACCTCACATTTAGGGCCATTTTTGCATGCTAGTTTTGCCCTATTTGTGTTTTCTGTTTTTCCATACTTTGAACTCTAAAAATGCTTATTTTGGGGCTGCCTTGCTTCTGTCTTTTCATTCCATGTACCAATAATGCATGCTTTGTATAGCTGTAAGCCATTTCATGTACCTAGTTTTGCATTTCGGGAGAAATTCCATGCATCGGGTGTCATTTCGCCTTGTTTCGGGGCTGTTTTGCCCCTCATTTTGCTACTGATTTTTGCATGTTTGCATATCATATTCCATGTCTTTGCCATGTCTCATTAGAGTGGCATTTCAGTGCCTGAGGGTCGGTCCTCGGTTTGCGTGCACGCGTGCACGCATTTCGAGTTGTCTTGTTTTTATCTGATGGCCTCCTATGTGAGTGTGGCTGAGGCTCTCTCATGTTGGTGTAAGCCCATTATTGCATTGCGTATGCCATTCCATCCATAGCATTGTGTATGCCCGGTTGTGTATTACCTCGTGCAGCATGTATGTCATTCCATAACATTGTGTATGTTAGGATTGTATCTTAGTTGCATTTCATGCATGTCATGCATATTGCGTCGTGTTCGGGATAGGAGTTAGCCCGGGCATGGGAAACGAGGTGCGTTTCGTACTCCGAGTGACGGAACGTGTCTCAATTCCCTAGTCACCGACACTCCGGATCATCCATGATGGAGTTAGGTTCTTGTTGTGTTTATATGTGCATTCATCTTATATTGAATTGCACAATTCGACCCCTCGGCCATCATGCATCGATATGCGTGATTGGTGGCACGAGGATCGAGGCATGCATATATCTGTGAAAATACATTGCTATGCCCCTTTCCTACTCTCTGTTGCAGCAAATCAAGAATCAGCGGTCTTCCGAGGCTTGGCACGCATTTCAAGAACAAGTGCAAACAGAGGCTAATTGGGGCATCGTCATGGATTTCCGCGCAAAGGCAACCCGGGCATGCATCATTCATCATCCGGAATGGAATCAAGGCAGTCCCTGGCTTGCATGCCAGTTTATTTATTTTCTTAGTTAATTTGTTAATTAATTAGGAATTTGTACATTATTTGGACTGTAATATTCTTTTATTCGGGATTGTATATTTATTCGGACCCTCTGCGCAAGGGCATAACTGTAATAAGTGTGCGTGTGTGTGTTGTATGTCTTCCAACCCCACGTCTTTCTTCCCTTTTATTTATCCGCTTATGATGGTTAGATTAGGACATATTTCAATTAGCATACAGTATGATAGCATGTTTGCATTCATTCATCTGTTTTGCATGCACCGGGCTCGGCGCATCATACTAACTGCATTGTATTTTCAATTCCAAGTTGAATACATGTTAGTTGTAGCATTTCATATGCCATGTTTAGAGTAGCCGAGCCTGCTATAGTTGCATTTTTGCATGTGTTGCATTAGGCATTTCAGCATATTTAGGATCATGCATGGATTTCTAATAAGTTTCTTTTTTGGCTTGGAGTACTCGGTAAGTTTTATGCTTTAGCATCCTTGCATGAGTGTGAGTGACTGCCATGAATAGCATGCTTACCATGAGGCTATATGCTTATGTGATATAACTGCCTGAATGCCTGTGGGTGAAGGTTGGGTTATTTGGATTGGAACAATTCATCAAATGTTTGTTTTAAGCCCACTAGATAGTGGCAAAATCATGTTTTCTAAGCCCACCTGAGGGTGGCAAATCCACGTCTTAGCCTACCTGCGGATAGCACCATCAAACCATTTTCAAACAAACAAACATGAAATGTTTTGTTCCAATTCAGGCGATCCAGTCTATACTTGTATGCTGTGCGCATCACATAGTAATCTAGGCTAATAACCGGAATAAGAACACATAATGTTTTCAAAAATAGATATCATGGTTAGTAAAGGCCGATCTTTGATCGGGCGAGCGGGGGTGCTCACGAAGTGACCTTCCCCAATCGTACCCAAGTTCCCGAACCGAGGCAACTTTGGTGATGACGGACACGTGGCCTTAGGCAACGAGTCAGGGTTTCCTAAATTTCCCAAAATAAAATATTTAGGTGGCGACTCTGTATCTGGCAAAGCAGTCCATGTTTGGCACTTCTATCTAAAAATCTGTTTTCTCAAAAACGATTTGCCGGATTTGGACTCTTTGGTTCAGACTTAGAACCGTGACAATTTGAGAGTCCTGAGCTGTAGTGACCCCAAATGAACAGAACGGGAGCTCACCCTCCCGGGGCGTTCGGGGACGTCTACACATAGGCTCCCTATGAAGCCTAACTTCAAGCCACACAAGTAGAAACCAAGACGGATGAACCCTAAAGTGGTTCAGAAAGTGAAGGAGGAGATTCTTAGGCTCCTTAAAGCAGGCTTCATTAGAACAGCTAGGTATATTGAATGGTTGTCTAACATTGTGCCTGTGGTTAAAAAGAATGGCAAGATGAGGGTATGCATCGATTTTAGAAATCAGAATTTGGCAACTTCAAAAGATGAATACCCCATGTCTATAGTTGATCTGTTAGTGGACAGTTTAGCAGGGCACAGGACTTTGTCTATGATGGATGGGCATTCTAGTTACAACCAGATCTATATTGCAGAGGAGGATGTCCATAAGACAGCATTTAAGTGTCCCGAGAATATTGGCACCTTCAAATAGGTGAAAATGCCAATCGGTCTAAAGAATATTAGGGCAACATATCAAAGAACAATGAATACTATCTTTCATGATCTTATTGGAAGATACCTAGAGTATTACATTGATGATATTGTTGTAAAGTCCCAGTCTATGTTGGAACACTTGGTTCACTTGATAGCAGCTTTCGAAAGAATGAGTAAGTTCAAGGTGAAGCTTAATCCTCTCAAATGTGTTTTTGGTGTATCAGCTGGAAACTTCTTGGGGTATGTAGTGCACAAGAAGGGAATAAAGATTGATCAGAATAAAGCCCAAGCCATCATTAAGGCCAAACCTCCATCAAGTAAGAAAGAATTACAAAAGTTCCTTGGTCAGGTTAATTTCTTTCGAAGATTAATTTCTAACACTGTAGGGAAAACTAAAGTAATTTCTTCTTTGTTAAAGTTGAAAAATGAGGAAGAGTGTGTGTGGACAGTAGAGCATCAAGCTACTTTTAAAGGGATTAAAGTCTATTCGGCCAAGCCTCTAGTATTGATGCCACCAAGGAGAGACAATCTCTTGAAGTTATACATTGCTACAACAGAAGATTCATTGGGAGTTTTCCTAGCTCAGGACAATGAAAAAGGCAGGGAGCAAGCAGTTTATTACCTTAGTAGGTTTTTAAATTCTTATAAATGTAAATACTTAGCTGTAGAAAAGCTGTGCCTTGCATTGTACTTTACAGCAATGAAATTAAGATATTATCGTTTGCCTACTGTTGTCTTGGTAATTGCAACCACAAATTTGGTTAAGTATATGTTATCTAGACCTGTGTTGAGCGGAAGAATTGGTAAATGGATATTAGCTCTATCAGAATTTCATCTAGAATATGTCTCTCAAAAGACAGTAAAATGACAAGTTTTGGCTAACTTCTTAGTAGATCATCCATGTTAACTAGAAAGTCAAGAGAGAATGGACCTTGGTATGGTCAATGTTGAGCCATGGCAAATATGGTTCGATGGATCAAAAGCCAATGGTTTGGTTGGAATTGGTGTTATAATTAAATCACCACAGGGGGTAGAAACCACACATGGTTTAAAATGGATGAAACTACTTGTTCCAATAATCAAGCTGAATATGAAGCTTTAATAATGGGACTTGAGATACTTATTGGATTACAAGCTCATGCAGTTGATATATTTGAGGATTCCCAATTGGTAATCAACCAAGTAAAAGGAATCTTCAAATGTCAAAGTGCAAGCATGTTACCATATTATGTTGTTGTACTGCATTTGCTTTCTCGGTTTCAGATAGCCAATGTGACTTATATCTCAAGATTCATGAACTATAAGGCCAATGATGTAGCTCAAAAGGCCTCGAATTTCAGAAGAAAGGGGAATATCCAAGTGGACATAAGTCAAGCAACATATCATAAGTTAATATCACCTTTGGCTAAAAGGGGTATCATAATAGAAGTTAATCAGAATAACTTAGAAGAGCATGATTGGAGACGTCCAATCATTCAGTATTTAACTAGCCCATCTTTAAAGGCCAGCAGGAAAATTAAATTACAGTCTATGCAATATATAGTGTATAATAATACTCTTTACAAAAGGGAAGCAGACGAGTTGCTGTTGGAATGTTTAGGGCCAAAGGAAGCATTGACTGCTATGGCTGCGGTGCATGAAGGTATTTATGGTGCCCATCAGCCTGGTGTGAAGATGAAATGGTTGCTTCGAAGGCACTCCTACTATTGGCCAACTATCCTAAAGGATTGCATAGAGTATGTTAGGGATGTCAAAAGCATGGCATGATAAGACATGTGCCAATAACTGATTTGCATGCAATTGTGAAGCCTTGGCCATTCAGAGGATTGGCAATAGATATAATAGGAAAAATACATCATCCATCTTTGAAGCAACATTGTTTCATTTGAGTGGCCACAGATTACTTCACTAAATAGGTAGAAGTTAAGCCTTATAAGGCAGTAAATCAGATTGAAGTTATTGGATTTATTAAGGAATTGATCCATAGGTTTGGTATCCCACAGACCATAACTGTAGATAATGGAACTGTATTTGATGGAAAGATAGTAAAATTTTTTGCAATAGAGTTTGGAATTAGCCTTGTTAATTCCACCCCTTATTATGCACAAGCAAATGGTCAAGCTGAGTCATCTAACAAATCCTTGAAAAAAGAAATATAAAGAGTTATGGAAAGCAATCCTAGGGATTGACATAACTTCTTGTTAGATGTGTTGTGGGCCTATAGAACTTCTCCAAGGTTAAGTATAGGAATCACTCCTTATGCCTTAGTATATGGACATGATGCAGTGTTGCCTGTGGAAATTAATATTAAATCCTTGAGAATAAAATGCCAGGACTAGTTAACTTCTGAGCAGTACCATCAAAGCATGTTCTTGGAATTAGAAAATGTGGATGAAACTAGAATTTTGGCATTAAATAGTATTCTTTTCCAAAAGAAGAAGGCAGCTAAAAACTATAATAAGAAAGTCAGGTATATTAGCTTTGATAAAGATGATTTGGTATGAAAAACAATACTTTCAATAGGAATTAAAAGTCATAAGTTTGGTAAATGGTCACTTAATTGGGAAGGACCATACCAAATTTATAGAGTCTTTCCTGGGGGAGCATATCATCTGAGAAATCTGAATGGAAGTATTTGAAGTCTTACTATCCAACTGTGTGGGAAACACAATAAGTGTGAGAAACGCTAAAGTAAAAATAAATAAAAGGGCATGAAGCACTCAGATAACAAATAAAGATTTTATTTCATAAAGAATTGAGTACACGCAGCCACAAATTGGCCTAAAAATCAGTATAATATTTTAGTTGTTCCCTTACAATTGATTCTTTACTTTTAAAGGAGGGGAATAACTGAATAGATGTAGCCATGTCTTGTCTTTTGTCAGCCAGCCCCTGATTAGTAATTTGTAACTTCTTGGCATTTTGATCCAAGGCTAGCTCGACTGCTGCTAGCTCTTCTTCCTGTTGAGCTTTCTTCTCTAACAGCTGGGATCGAAACTGGGATGCATAGGAGTATTGTTCTTTAATTCAAACACTTCAGCATAGATATGGGATACAAACTCCTTATCCTTCAATAGTTTTTCTTCTGCAGCCTTAGCCATTTGGTAGATATTGATATAAAATTCTATGATGGTTGCTGCCTAAGATAGGTGGCTTGAAAATGCCGGATTGGATTGCTCGAAGGCCTAGCAACATTTAAGGAAACCATTCTTAATGATAGGACTCTATAAAGCTTCAAATGAAATCCTCGAAAATGTTTGCAGTAAATCCAAGCAAGTGCCCAAGTCCACTCGAGGTAAGGAGGCTTCAACAACAGTGGAGGAGCTCTCAATAATCTCTAGTAAAGAATCAGTAAGGATCAATGGCTCAGCCTCACTGCTTGGTACCCAAGTTGGTGAAAAGATGCCAAACAAACTGGCCAGCTGAGCCTTGAAGATGTCCTTCTCCTTCTCTAACATTATCAATATAGAAGAATTGTTGATTGAAGGAAGAGATGAAAGTATGGAGATGGGTGAAAGAGTAAAAGTTCTCCTCGCAGAGTCGATAGTCCTAGCTACCAGCAAGTCTAAAGAAGAAGGACTGGAGCTGGGTGGTTGGAAAGAAGTTGGTGAGGTGCCAGTGTCATTCTTGGGAAACCAATGACCACTAAAGTAAAAGTGGTAATTAGAGTATTCTCAATTGGGAGAGGGGCAGCCAGGACTATAGGGGGAGTATATTGGGATGAGACAAAGGATAGATGAGGAAAATATGGAGTTAAGCTCGGACACAAGGAAGGTGAAAGACTCTACCTCATAAGAGGAGAGGAAAAGGACATAGAAGGTGTAGAGCTAGGAAGTGGAAATATTGCTTGAATAGGCTCTATCTTCATTAGCACATCACTATAAGTCTTTATTTTTCCTTCTGAGGCTGCTTCCAGTTCTGCAAAAGTTTAAGGAGGCCTTTCATCCACAGATAAAAAAGGAGGGGCCTGTGTCGAAGGAAGAAGGAATGAACTGATTACTGCTGCATAAAATAAAATTAAAAAAAAGGTGTTAATTCCATGCTAAAACCTAGAAAGGGAAATTATCACAAGGGATTGAAGGAGGTTACCAGCTTCAGAGGTTGTGGTGGTGGTGGTGCTGTTTGGAGAACCACGAATGGAGTAGTGCTCAGTAGTTTGTTTCCTCCTTGCAACCTCCTTTTGAAGTGTATTAGTAGCAACAGCTTCATCCCTTAGTATTTACTGCTATCTCCTCTTCTTAGACCTCTGAAATACAATAATTTCCTTGGAGTGCTCTTCTTCCACTGCTTTGGCAGCTGCCTCATAAATAGAGTCCGCAATAAGGTCAGAGAGAGAAACTGTCTTTTTCTTCCTTCACTTCAATGGTGTTTTTTTCTCCTTCTCTGCTTCTTCCTCTTCCAAGTGAGCCTCGGGTATCTCCTCCTCAAGATCAAGTAAAAGTCTTCTTTTCTTTTGTTGTTGCTACTTACCTTTGAGGATATTCAAAGCTTGAACTCTCTGAGGAGAGGCTTCATGTGAGGCTTCTGCACCAAAGAAAAGTTATAAGTAAATAAGCAAGGCATCATAAAGACAAAAGGAAAATAAAGGAAGCAATAGTGCATACCTTTCTTCGAAACAGCTTTAGTGACTCTAGGAGGAGGAGATAAGGCAGCAGAAACAGCCTCTGTGGCAGCAGGGCTAGAAGTTGGGATAGTAGGAGTAGTGGAAGAAGTGTTGATCCCAGCCCCCTTGAACTTGACCTGGGGCACATCTAGCCCCACCAACAGGTCCTGGGGAGGAATGGCCAAGTGCACCTTCGTATTGGCTATCCACCAATTTTGGTACCTCCTTAATGCAGTGCCTTGGGGAATGAAGGGAAAGAATTCAAACCCGATTAAGTGCTAGATCAATTTGGAGGTTGCCTCATCCAGCCTGGACCTTGGAACTCTCAGTTCTCTGCTTGCAAGATTTGAGTTAGATTGGCTACAAAGAGAGATAAGGATCCCCTGAGTAAGCCTAAATTGTCTAGCAAACTGAGCAGGACAGTAAGGTTCATAAATACATTTATAAGCTCGAGGATTCATAGGGCCAATGAAGAGCTCCCTCAGAATCAGAATAGAAAACCACATATCTCTGTGTCTGTGTTGAGGCTTGGAGTAGGACCTATCACCCAGGAATGCTCTCAGCCAGGCTGGCGCAATGTTGGCTTCGAAGGGGTAGAAAAATAGGCAAAAATGATGGGAAGCTAGAAGTTGATGAAAAAAAGAAAAGTATAAGGCAAAATTGGAAGGGTAAAGAGAGACTCTGGAAAACTTCATGTCGTAAGTGGTAGGATCTGACAACAAGAATTTTAAACATTTGGAGTGCAAGTCTGTGAAGTATGCAAAAAGCCAGAGTTGGAATACCCAGAATGGGCCTCCTTGATTAGCATCTATGGGTTTTTCACAGAATTGGGAGCATGCTCTGTAAACATGGCCCAAAACATATGGAGCCAAAGCTACTCTTTTATTCAAAACAAGAGCTTTGGTGAGAGGGGCAAACTCAGGCATAATCTTCTGAGAAAAGGTACAAAAGAAGAATTTACAAAGCCAATACAATAAAAAACAAAAGAATTCCCTATCAGTCACAAGACCTTCCATTTTATTCTCAGATTTGACAAAGTCACTATAGGAAGAGTTCAGAAGGGGAATAAGAAAATGGACAGTAAGGTCAGGATAGTTTGGACCAAAGGAAGTGACAATAGGTGATAATCCTAAAAGATGGCAAATGTCAAAGACAATAGGGGCCATCATACCACATTAAAATTGAAAGAAATTAAAAATAGAGTTCCAAAAACCAAGAGCAACAGATATTAAAAATGGATCCCCCGAAATAGTGAACCATGGATAGTTGAAGGGAATCGGAGAGGCAAATTTCCTGGAGATCCAATATCTTGGCGGGAACAACTCGATTGTACCATTTCTCTCATTCTGGCCTTACTGTGGGCCAACAGCGATGGGGTCGGTTCATCCTCCAACTCCCCCAATCAAGGCCACCTTCATAGAGGAGACAGTGATCCTCTAAACATAGGTATAAAGTAGGAAGCCGGGCAGGGGCCTCCTTAAAAATAGGCCCGAGCACGTATTCTCTTTTGCTCGTAATGGCAGGGAACGAAAATGCGCCCATCGATAGCACTCTGTTCGCCAGCTTTGTACTTTCCACATTCTTCAGCAATAACCCTCTTCAAAGCTATAGATGAGCTCACACGCTCAACAATTGGTACTTTCAAAGAGGAAGAAGCCATTAGCAGAAGCTTTTGGTGGAAGAAGCTAAGAAAATGAGTGAGGAGAAAGAGAGAGCAATAGAAATGAAAGGGTTTGCGTTTTTGGGCGAGCGAGTAAGTTAAAAGTGCAAAGAGAAAGGGTTTTTAAACCTTTCTGTCCAAAAAGATGCCCAGTCAGCCTAAAGGGGTAAAAAAGACCCGAGATAATTGCTTGACTGTTTTTGGACCCATATGGGTTTAAGCTTTTGACATAAAATTCAAAGGGGTCCGCAACATGAAAAGTTTCTCTCGAGAGTGATTGCTTGGGAGGAAACATGTTTCAAATACCCAGTTTAGCTTTGAAAATGCGTCTTTGGCTTCGAAGCCAGTTTCTTTTCAAAGTCTCTAAAACAATTTTGGCTTCGAAGCCAGTAGTCAAACACCCAGCTGAGCCCAGAAAGTAGGTAATTGACTTTGAAACACACTTTATGCCTTAAAATTCAAGAATGTTTGTGTTTAGTTTGCTTCGAAGGGGTTGGGGACATACTCTTAGGTTTTCTGTAAAAGATAAAATCCTTCAAAGGGAACTTTAAAATATTTTGCAACTGGAATTTGATTCTTATTTGATGTTTTAGACTTCACAATAATTAATTACAACAAAGGCAATACTAAGTCACGTAAAGTATCAAAACCTAAAGAGACTTACCGGAATATGAAAATTCCTTCTTGGATTTTCTGTCAAAAATAAACCCTTTTTGGGGAAGAAACCTTGTTACTTTTAAATGTAGTTCCATACTTCGAAGCACTTAAAAGTTACTTTGACGCAAAATTAGTTAATTTAAAGCCATTAGTTACATAGATTATATTGACCATGCGATTGAAATAGGACAAAAATTGTCATACTTTGGAGATATTCAAACCAGGCTTTGAAGCAAAATTGGTTAATTCGAAGCTATTATTTTTGTATGAACTAAGCGAAGAATAAGGTCACAAGCATGTAATTAGAATATAAAACCAGATCATGCAAAAGATGGAAAGAAAACCCCTAGTTTTATTGATATATAAATAATTACATTAGAAAGGCCTACTTGGCTACAAATTCAATTTCCTAATAATAGGGAATAGAAAAAGTAACAAGTTCATTAAATTTAACCCAACAGTGTTCTATGAACTTGTGTTTTTTATTTCTTCTATTCTTCACTCTATCTAACTCAGTTTGCTGTAGTTGAGAGGCTCTTATTTTATGAAAAAGTTGTTTGGCTTTCACCTCAAACTCTGTCTCTTTTAGGTTTTGCTCCATCTCCTCCATGTCCAAATCCTTCCAGTAAGTTGAGTCCTTCTTGAAAGGATTATATTCTTCAAGAAGGCTCTCTACTTCATACTAAATCTGAATTCGATTGGCTGTGGCTTCATCCAAAGAGTCACTGATAGCCAGAGAATTTTTATACTAATGGAGAAGGAGAGGGAGTTAGTTAAAAAGGCTTGGAGTTCTATCTGGGCTATGGGGTTAAGGACATGACTTCGAGTCATAATGTCATAAGCCCATTGAAAGTTCTTGAGAAGAATCTTATCCCCAAGAACGTTAAAAGGCAGACGAGAAAAGGCAACGAGCAAAAGTTGAGCTTTGTATCACTCAAATACAGTTGGAGGAACTGGGATTTGGTAGGGGGAGAAATGTCAACCCTCGAAAAAGATGAGTTTCAATTCCTCCATCCAGTGAGGGTTCTGAGGAAGGGGGGTGCAGAGGGGTCCATCCCAAAAGAAGAAGAAAACTGAGGGTTATTAACACATTCGAGCCAGTCATAAAAGCAAAACTTGGCCTTTTTGGCAAAAAATGAGGGACTGAATCCCAATGCTTTAGTGGAATAAGGAGTTTTCTATACTATCCTCGTTGGCATGGAGGAAGTATACCACGCCAGAAGCAGGTTATTCTCCAAACGGCGATTATGGTCAATAGGTATGTAGGGGTATACCACTGAACTTCGAGAAAAAGAAGGAATCGAAAGGGGACCATCGAATTCAACAAATCAGTGATGAATCCGTTTCCTTATTTGAGGTTAAGCTTGTGGTGACCAAGTACCCCAGCCAGTACTTCCGAAGGAAGCAGTTTCGTCCCATGATGAGAGTTTTGGAGCACATGAAGAACTTCCAAGATCCATTTGTGCAAATGCTTGATCCAAAGGTTTGTATAGGGCAAAAGCATCCATGACTTGTATAAATGGAGGCGAATAAGTGTGGCTAATAAGTGCATTGAAGTTCTTTTGAGGTCTTTAATCGTTTCCCAAAGCCTCATCGTATATTCGATCAATGTAAGAGAGAGTATGATTGGCCATTAGAGATGTACCAGTCCGTTCGTGTCACACAGATAATTAAAGGGCTTTCCGTTTACACAAATAGTAGAAGTTTAAAGCATGAGTATTTAATAAAGTTCGTTGCTTCACTGTTCAAAGAACGGTTATGTTTCCAGAGTAAGCAAAGTCCGTGCACGTCTTGGGACGTGGGTAAAGTGTGCTAAGTCCACTAATATCACCAAGTATTGGATATATTAATGCGAGGGGTAATGTTGGATGTATATTTTGTAAAAGCCAATCCTAGCTCGACACGTGACACGAAAAGGGCAATTTGGGGATTTAGGGTAAGTCTCCAATGAAAGACAGACAGGTAGCAACTCATATTGGTAGTAGTGGATTTGCGTAGCATTGGAATAGTTGAAAGGCGTGAGGTGACGTGTCTTAACAGTTACTTACAATTTAAATTCAAATTCATGAGGGAAGCTTAACTGCAAGAATGGTGTAGTGGGGTTAATATTGAGAGAACATGATCAGTAATCGTGGGAACATATTTCGACGGTTGAAGGCCCACTTCAATGGTTCCCATGGAAAATTATAAATAGAAAAGAAAGCCCTAGAATGATGAGGCAGACTCAGATCCAGAAATCAGTTTATTTACTTCATATTTCTTTTCAGTTTTACATTTCCAGTTCTTTGCATTTCAGCATTTCAATTCTTGTACTGCACTTCATTTCTTAGGAGTAGTCTCAAGTAGTCGTTGCTGTAAACCTTTTCAAGGCTGGGTCAAATATTGTAAGTTCTTATTTACTCAATAAAATTTAGTTTTTGAATCGTTTTGTACTTATTATTTCTTATAAATTGTTTTTTAAACAAGCCACCAGAAAAAGTTCTCTTCATTGAGGCTGAAAGAACTTCAACACAATCGTCTGATAATTGGTTAGCAATTAAATTCTGTAGGGACTGATTGATCCTTGTTGGCATGTTCCAAATTACATTATTAACCTTTGAAAGCCAAAAAAGCCAACACCAGCATAGCATAATTTGGTCCATGCCCAAGACTAAGTCTAACACATGCACATACACAAGTCTGCCAGTCCAGACCAAGACTAAAACTAAGTCCAAGTCCAAGTCCAAGTCCAAGCCTAGGCCCAAGTCCGACTTCTATTGATACCCATTTTATGAGACAATTCTCATTCACAACTCAATGGTTTCGGCTCATTATATTTGTATTGCAATATTTTCACTTAAGAGAATACAAAACCACTCAGACCCATCTTAACCGGCGGTTAGGTCCTACTTTAATTTCAAATTAATGTTACCGAAAACCATTATTTTTCAACAATCTCCCACATGAATAAAATTGGTCAAATAAAGAAAAATGGGCAACACTTAACAACAAAGACTCGGAGTGAGAGCACACACAATAACCCTGAATTAGAAAAGGTAGTTGTTGGCCTTAAACCTTTCGTAGTGAAAGCCTATCGAATTTACTAGCTGACTAGTGACCGTAATATCTTCAACTGTTCTACCATTTGCGTAAATCGAGACAATAGGCCTCACACAGGAGTTACTCCAACCATTGTTCTTGTTCTCACTGGTGTGTCTGCTGTGGCCCTAGAACACTAGCCTAGTTTAGAAAGTGTCTTTAAAGAATTTGGCCTCGTCAATTCTTAAAGAAGCGGCCCTACTTCACACTAACATAGGTGACCTACATAAGGTATCTCGTTATACCACGGTTGATTATTCACGACACTTAAGTCATTAAAAGCATCAGCTTAATCTTCCACTCCACAAGGTATCATTGTATAAAGGAATGGATAGGAGGATTTCCCTCCACAGTGACTCACCCGTTACACACAATTAGGTTGTCCCTTTGAACCTAGATCTTAAGATCTCTAGTCAATTAGGTTGAGACCCTGTATGAAATCAAGTCTTTGGGATTCATTTTATTATTTCCAAAGTGTTTTCGTTTTCTGTAATATAAACTAAAGTTTAGCCTTGGCTAAAGAGTATTTATTATTTGTTTAGAAATGACAACTAAGATGGATTTGGTTTCAAGCCTTTATGGTTAGAGGAAGTCTTTAGGTTTAATCTTTTTATTCCCAACGTGATAGGAAACTAGGTTTTGAAAAAGTCTTTAGTTATAATTTGATTATTTCCAAAGAGTTTTATTTTGAGAAAAGAAACCAAATTTTAGTATTAGCTAAAAGATTTCTAGTTTTTTATTCAGAAATAATGGGCTCAGTTCTGGGAGTACCAGTTAACTTTTATGAGTAGTGTAATTTTGATAGCAAATTTTAATTGCTAATAAGTTTCGTAAATTTGATTTGTTTTAACCTAACTTATCCTTTGGAAAACTTAATTCTAAATTTGTTTCTCATGGATTATGAGTCAACATGCTCTTGGAAGCTTTGTCTAAATTTAAGTGGGTCTTAAGTAAGACTGGTGTAACCCCTCCAATCTTTTTAGAAATTTTCCTGATCATGTTCGTTTTAAGGGTAAGTGGTGAGATTAGTTTTAAATTAAATTTCAGACTTTGGAATTTTCTAGTATAAGTTTAGTTTCTAAAAAAACAAAATAGTGAAATTCTGTTGTGATTTTTCATAAATGACTTCAAGAAGTGACCAAAAAAAAATGTTGTGGAGCTGTGTTGGGCTTAGTTTGTGTATGTATTTGAGATTGGGTTTGGATTGGGCTGTGACTCAACACCCGTATCCATTTTGCAATCCATCTAGTTTAATTATCAAAACTTATACATTATATACACATTATGATTTATATAATGGTTTTAGAGTTTTAAACCTTTGTAACTCTAGCCCTAATGACTAGAGTTGATGACATTTGATGATCCCATTGATATTAGCTTTCATAGCTAAGGCTCTCCCTTACTAATATAAATAGAGGCCTTTCTCTTCAAACTTAGTAGGTTGTTTTTAGAGAGGTTTTGTGATGGAAAATGAGATAGTGTCTTGAGATAAAAAGTTGGGGATGATTTTTTACACCAAAGAAAAGTTTTTCTATTTTCTTTTGTTAGCCTCTTCTTTGGTTCTTGTTAGAGAGAGTGCATCTATTGTCAAATTGGCCGAAACTATTCAAAATGTGCTTCTGTATTAGCTGGTTTCGACTGTCGTATCATGGAAGATAGACGCCGGCATACCTCTAGCATCCATCGAGAGGCGGTGAATCTATTTTAAGGAAACTGTCTAGTGCAGGCTTCAGTTTGCTTCTTTTCTTATAATTTGTTCTTAATTTTTCAATAATTTAGTTTACAAAGATGAGTTCTAATCTTTAGTTATCCATGTTAATAATTTTGTTCTATTAGTAATGTAATCTAATCATTTCTATATTTTTAGTTGTATATTTTATTATGTATTTCATTCTTTAAATAAATAAAAAAATTATTTTGTCATTTCTATTTAATTTATTTTATATATTTTTCTTATATTCTTATGGAAGAATACCAAGAGAAGTAACACGAGAAACTTCAAATTATTTTTTGTAATTTGCCCTATTATTTTTTAGGGTGAATTACACTAACAATCCTTATAGTTTGGGGCTTGTGTCACTTTGGTTCATGACTTTTCAATTGTAACACATTTGACCCTGAATTTTGAATCTTGTTCCCAATAAGGACAATTGAAGATACAATTGCTTAATTTCAAGGGTAAAATAGGCAATTTGATAAAATATAAATTAATTTGACAAAAATAAATGTTAAAAAAATGTTTTTAAATTTTTAAAAATTATTTCTACCCACCTGATGATACAGTTTGTTCCAGTGAATGGATCGGACTGGTCCAAGCTCCTCAAGCCCAGGTCCAAATGATCAAGCCCACCGAATAACCTGCAAACAAGTTCAACGGCGAACGGGGTAGTCCCCTAGTGAACCCTCCGACGAGCAAGTCAGGAAGAGAAGCAGAGTGTAGAGGGAGAGATTAGAGATAGAAAAGCTTAACCTTCTTCTTGTCTTCAGCGTTTGTTTATATCATTTGGTAATCATTTCACTGTCCCTTCCGACCTGACCTCCTCGCCGAAAGTCTATGCTGTAGCTTACCTTGTTCAGGGTAAGGGGGTCCTGTTCCGACGGGGAGGTGTTGTCGTAATAAATGCTGTGATGGGCTGCATTAATGGTGATGTACAGTGGTAATAACTTTGCAAATCTTTGTCTACTGATGTGGCTCGTCCTTCACCTGCCATGTGTCTGAATGTCATTGGCTCTTTATGCCATGTTGGATTCCAGCTGTCCTGGATCTCACCAGCTGGGTTATGTATTGGGCTCCAAGTGATGGGCTTGGGTTATTCATAATGATTCATGGCCTTTATGGGCTTATACACGTCAGTAGTCCCCCATTCCCGAGTGCAGCTTTAGTCCAACGAAGGGAATACTAATGAAGAAGATGAGGGTGTTAGGGATTGGCAGGATGGAGGTCGACCGGCAGGGGTGACCGAGAGGGTGAACCGACCGGGAGGTGGTCTGACCGTGCAAGGTGACCGAGTGGAAAGGCCGACCACAAGGAGGGCCGACCGCAAAGGTTGGCTGAGTGGGAGAGTCGACCACGAGGAGGGCTGACCGCGAAGGGGGGCCGATCACAGAGGTTGACCGAGTGGGAGGGTCGACTACGAGGAGGGCCGACCGCGAAGGGTGACCGAGTGAGAGGGTCGACCACGAGGAGGGTCGACCACGAAGGGTGACTGAGTGGGAGGGTCGACCACGAGGAGGGTCGACCGCGAAGGGTGAGGTGGAGGGGCGTGGGGCTCGAGAGGCGGCGTGTCACGTAGTGATTTGAAGTGGAAAAGACAGGGTAAGGGGAAGAGACAGTGGATCGTGGTCGTACACGTAGTAACATCTCGAGGGGGGGTGGGGGGGATTAGGCATTAGATCAGAAATGAAACAATAGGTCATTATGGGTGTTGAAAAGACAGTTTTGGCGGATGATTTGAAAAGTTTTCAAACTGGCGAAAATTAATTGGGATCCTTGGAATACGTAGATTTTTGGCATTATTCGATTCACCTACTTGTTTACGAAAAATCAAAATATTCCAAGTGTGAATTCCTTTGTTGCTCACGATACACCTCTACAACACTTTTTCAATTTCCTTGCACCTGCATCCGAAGCTATTCGCAGACATACCATAGAAATGGCCCAAGAAAGAGCTGCGAATGTCAGGGTGGATCCACTTGGTGATGATGATACGGTGGAGTTAGCGCAGCAATATAGGATGGAGAGGGTGGGGGAGTCGGTGGTACGATCCCATGGTTCCAACATGATAGCAGCTCCAAAGCCAATCAGCCTGGCAGAACCAGATCACTAGCATACAAAGGCAGATAGATCAACGGTGACTGCAGCGGATTTGGAGGCTATTCGTGAAAAATACCAGGTGCCTGCTGAAATAGAGTTATTGTTGTCGATGTCGACGGAGAGGCCGTCCGACACCAGGCCAGGGGAGTTTGCCCTTTATGAGGAAGCATAGAATGGAGAACTGAAGCTGCCCCTACTGCAAGTAGTGGTAAATGTCCTGAATCGTTTGAAGGTAGCGTCGAGCCAACTAATGCCTAATGCGTGGAAGATCTTACTGGCCTGTGCAAGTGCGTGGCCGAAGGTGAATGAAGGGGCGGCCATGACAGTAGACGAATTCTTCGCATGTTACAAGGTCTCAGGGCAGCAAGAGACTTGGGTCACTCTGCAGGCTACAGCAGGGAAAGGGCTGGTGGTGGGGCTACCGTTGTCGATCAAGAGGTGGAGACCACAGTGGTTCTATGTGTCTTCCAGTGGAGGGGTTGGAGTGCGCACTATTTGGAAAGTGCCCACCAAGTCTGTGGAGCCAAAGCTGGGAGCAGCAGCAGAAGAGAGGGTGAAGAGGGTAAAGGAATGGAGGGAGAAGGAAGGGGCCAGATGGGACGAGCTCGTTCAGTCGTCGGCTTTGTTTGAGGCAGGGTTGGGTCCACAGCCGAGTGGTAGGGACCTCGAGCGAACGGAGTTGGAGGCAAGGAGGAAGGCTCAAGAGGCGGAGGACCAGACCATCTTGGCCAAAGCCCAAAAATTCAAAGAGTCGCAGGCAGACCGACCGCCACAGCCGGTTGCGAGGGAGAGGATCAGACCTTACCTCAAACCGTTGGGGGAAAAAGATTTAAGTGAATTTGTGCCACAACCACCCCTAACAGATCCCTTGAAGGAGAGGGCTTTGAAGGAGATGGAGGTGAGGGGCGTAGTGAAGAAGAAGAGGAGAGTGAGGAGGAGTGAAGAAGAGCCTGCCCTGAAGAGAATGAGGGAAGTGAGGGCAGAAGAGACCAGTGTGGCCAAGGAGGCAGAGAGGGGGTAGCGGAGGAGACACCAGGAAGGGTGGTCGTCCTAGAAGTAGTGGACATCCCGTCGGAGGGGATGGAGGTCGTCCCAGTAGTGGTGGGGATCGCCACAGAGGTAACGGGGGCCGCCCCCGGAGTGCAAGTAGAAGGTGGGGCGACGGGCCCTGAGCCAAGGAGGGAAGAACAGCCCCAAAGGGGTCCTGCACCCCAAGGAGGGAGAGTCAGTCTAACTACTGCGATCTACCACGCTCGTGCAGTGGCTGGACGGTTGGAGGGAGAAGAAGGCCTAGCCAGGGCAGGGGCCGACCGCCTTGTGGGGATTGTGGAAGAGGCAGCCTTACGCTCAGCAGCCAGATTCAATGAGGCTGAGCTGCTGAGGGGGTTATGCTCCGCTCAAATGGAGGTAACCACCTTAGCAGGGGCTCTGCTGAGAAAGGCGGGGGCTGCAAAACTCAAGGCAAATGGGGCTGCAAAACTCAAGGCAGATGAGGCCAGGGCTCAACTTGCAAAGTTGAAGAAGGAGAGTGCAAGTTGGGAGAGTGCCCACGCTAATCTACAAACGGTCAAGGTGGAGCTGGAGAACACACGCCGCCAGGTTGTGTCGCTCGAGTTCCAACTGGCTGGCGAGCAGAAGAGGTTGGATGAGGCCCAAAAAGCCTACGTGGTCGCGGTCGAACGACATGAATAGACGATGAGCAGTAATGAAGAGCTGGTCAGGCAAAAGGATGAGGCAGACGTGAAGATTGACGGTCTGCAAAAGAAGCTGGAGGGCGAGCGCGCTAAGGCAGTGGAGGAAAATGTGAGCCTTCAGAAGGAGTTGGAAGCAGAGAGAGCCAAGGCGGCTGCTGAAAAGGAGAGCCTTCAGAAGGAGTTAGAGGCAGAGAAAGCCAAGGCAACTGCTGAAAAGGAGAGCCTTTAGAAGGAGTTGGAGGCAGAGAAAGCTAAGGCAACTGCTGAAAGGGCGACACTGGATAAGGAGTTGGCAGAGGAGAGGGCTAAAGCAGCCTCTGAAAGGGCGGCTTACCCCGATCTTTATGTGGCAGCAGTGGACCAGTTTAAGGGGTCTATTGAATTTCAGATGTCAGTGGATGCCGCAGTCGCCAGTAGCTTGGCGAGGGAGGAGTCTGGGAGGGCGGGTCCGTCGAGGACGACTGTTGGAGGAAGGACTGAGGCAGAAGTGATTAAGAACTTCCAGCAGTCAGACTTTTATAAGCATGAAATGGATGAGTTCTAGGACAGTGGTTGGAAAATGTTCAAGCGTAAAGCTGAGGAGCTATTCCCAGACTTGGACCTGAGTAGTGTGAAAATCGATGACGATGATGTGGCCCAAACCCCCCTTGATGAGGGTAATGAAGAAGAAGACCTTGTGTCCAGTGAAAAGGAGTAGTTTGAAGAAGAAGAAGAAGAAAGCCTTGCACAGACCTTGTGTGTTTGTGTTTGTTGTTTTGTTTTGTTTTTTGTTTTGAATGGCTGTAATGAACTCATGTACAAATTTCTGAATAAATAAAATTGCAATTATGTTTTCATTTGATTGTCTGTGCTTGTGCAACTGAAATGAATAAGGTGTGGGTGAGGCGTGTGTATAACTCATTGTGAAGTGCAAAGTGGAGTTAAACTTGTAATAAGAACTAAATTTAAGAACTCCTCAGTGTAGAGTGAAATTGAAGTTGTAATAAAAACTCAATGCAGGGTAAAGTTCGGAACTCCTCAATGCAGAGTGAAATTGAAGTTGTAATAAAAACTCAATGTAGGGTAAAGTTAGGAACTCCTCAATGCAGAGTGAAATTTAAAATGTAATAAAATTATAAGTTTGTGTTTGCCACACTACTGAAGTAGATTAGTGGTTTATTGGAGTGAGGCTTGGCTTGTAAGGAAATAGGCTGACTTGTAAGAGTTTGATTGAGAAGAAAATAACCTGACTTGTAAAGAAAACGTGTAAGAACGTCTTTGGAATTTGACTAAGCAAAGAGTGGTGTAAAGACTTGGTCCTGGAATTGTGACTAAGTGTGTCTACCAATTCCACAAGCATGAAGTTTGCATAGATGGCTTTGACTGAGCCCTGCACGCGTGCTCAGTTGGGGCTAAGCTATGATTCACTGACGTTGTAAGGAACTCAGTTTGAACCTAAAATTGTGGCACTCAGTCTGGCTGAGACTTGTTATGCTTAGGCTGGCTGAGGCTTGGTCTGGCCGAGTGCTTCATGCTCAGTCTGGATAAGGCTTTTAGTGCTCAGTCTGGCTGAGGCTTTTCGTGCTCGGTTTGGCTGAGGCTTTTAGTGCTCGGTTTGGCTGAGGCTTTTAGTGCTCATTCTGGCTGAGGCTTTTTGTGCTCGGTCTGGCTGAGGCTTTTTTATGCTCAGTCTGGCTGAGGCTTTATGATGCTCAGTCTGGCTGAGGCTTTTTAGTGCTCAGTCTGGATGAGGCTTTTTGATGCTCGGTCTGGACGAGGCTTTTTGATGCTCAGTCTGGATGAGGCTTTATGATGCTCAGTCTGGCTAAGGTTTTTCATGAGTGCTGCAATCAAAACATCATTGAGACACCATACAAACAACTGAGATATATAATTGTTGGCAGGGAAAATGTAACCCAGTTAATCAAAAAGTTAGATTGCATGAGGGGATATCAAGAATGTGTAAATTTGCCAAAAAGAAAATACAATAATTAAGCAATACAAAAGTAGGAGCTTATTGAAAGTAACGTTTCAGGTATTCAGCGTTCCATGGGTGGGGGAGGTCTCGACCTTCCATGTCCTAAAGTCGGTAGGTGCTCGGACGTGGTCGGGCTTTCACAACGTAAGGTCCCTCCCATTTGGCTGCCAATTTACCCTCAGTCGAATTTTTGGTGGCAAGAGTTGCTTCTCTCAAGACAAGGTTCCCTATAGCGAACTCCCTTGGTCGGACTTTGCGGTTGTAGTGTGTTCTCATTTTTTGTTGGTATGAGGCCAGTCTGACAGCGGTGGTCTCTCTGAGTTCTTCAATTAGGTCCAGGTCTGCCCGACGGAGCTCTTCGGTTAGTGCTAGATTCAGATGTAAAACCCTGGGAGTAGGCAGACCGACTTCTACTGGAATAACCGCCTCAGCGCCGTATGTTAAGCAGAAAGGGGTTTCCCCAGTGGGAGTCCGAGCTGTAGTTCGGTAAGCCCAGAGTACATTCGGTAGTTCCTCAGCCCAAAGTCCTTTAGCAGCTTCTAGCTTAGTTTTGATGATCTTTAGGAGAGAACGGTTGGTGACCTCGACTTGGCCATTGGCCTGGGGATGACCGGGGGAAGAGAAACATGGTTGAATCTGGAGGTCGGCACAGAACTTCCTGTACTTGGCGTTGTCAAATTGTTTGCCGTTGTCGGAGACGATGGCCTGAGGGATACCAAACCTACAAACGATCGACTGCCTAATGAACTTGGTTGTGTTCTGCTCGGTGATGGTAGCAAGGGGTTCTGCCTCTACCCACTTGGTGAAGTAATCAATGGCGATAATCGCGAACTTGGTCTGGCCTCGGCCGGTGGGAAATGGACCGACCAAGTCGATCCCCTATTTGGCGAACGAATAAGGGCTGCAAAGTGTGATCAACTCTGTAGGAGGAGCATGGGGGATGTTGGCAAAACGTTGACACTTATCATATTTAAGCACGAAATCAGTCGCATCTTGATTGAGAGTTGGCAAGAAATAACCAGTACGGAGTATTTTGTGGGCTAGAGACCTGCCGCCCGAATGATTATCACAAATTCCCTCATGGATTTCCCGCATTACATAGGTTGCTTGAGCCGAATTGAGGCATCGCAAGTATGGGCATGAAAAACCACATTTGTACAAGACGCCACTGACCAGGATGTAATTGGACGACCGGGTCCTGGCTTTGGCGGCCTATTGTTGGTCATCTGGGAGTTCCCCCGTTGTCAAAAATAGGAAGATGTCGGACGCCTAAGGCATAGGTTCGTTTTGGAGGAACTGCACTTCTTGTAGGTCGGATGAGATGGCCGAGTGGGCTAGGTATTCGAGGCGGACACCGTGGCTAAGGTCGGACTGGTCTGCAGAGGCCAACTGTGTCATCTCATCTGCCTTGGAGTTTTCCGCCCGAGGTATGTACTTGATGTGGAAGGTATTGAAGAGGCAAACAAGGGGGAGGGCCATATCCCTGTAAGCCCGCATTGTGTCCTCCTTGGCATCGAATTTCCCCGTAATCTGGCCGACAATGAGCTGGGAGTCGTTGAACACCTGGATGTGGCTGACTCTAATGTCCTTGGTGAGGCAGAGTCCTGCTATCAATGCCTCATATTCGGCCTCATTGTTACTAGCATTAAACAAGAAACAGAGAGCACATTTGAAATAGCCACCCTCAGGGACGGTGAGAATGAGGCCAACCCTACTACCTTCCCTGCAGGATGATCCGTCGACGTTGAGAGTCCATGAATGCGGGTCTTCTGGCTCGGTAGGGGTTGGTGGGGGTGGAGGCGCAGCAGTTGGGGTAGGATTAGTGAATTCTAGGATGAAATCCGTGACAGCCTGTCCCTTAATTGCTGTTCGAGGCCGGTAGGAGATGTCAAACTGACTGAGTTTCACTGACCACTGCATGAGTCTGCCGGAAAGTTCTGGTTGTTGCATGACCTTCTTCAAGGGTTGGTTGGTGAGAACCACCATGCAATGGGCCTGGAAGAAAGGACGGAGCCGTCTGGAGGCGGTGACCAAGGCCAAGGACAATTTTTCTAACAGCGGGTAATTCTGCTCTGCTCCCTTGAGAGCCTGACTGATGTAGTAGACCGGCCGTTGGACAGAGTCGTCTTCCTTGATAAGAGTTGCACTGACTGCGGTGCTTGAGACGGCTAAATAGAGGAAGAGGGGCTCACCCATAATTGCTTGTGAAAGGAGGGGAGGATTGGCCATGAACTGCTTCAACTGCTGAAAAGCCCCTTCAGATTCAGTTGTCCATTCAAAAGTTTGTCGAAGAACTTTGAAAAATGGTAGGCACTTATCTGTTGCGCGGGAAATGAAGCGGTTGAGGGCCGCAACTCGGCCAGTGAGCCTTTGAACCTCCTTAACCGTTCTGGGTGACTGCATCTCAATCAAGGCCTTGATCTTTTCAGGGTTAGCTTCAATACCCCGCTGACTGACCATAAAACCCAGAAACTTCCCAAATCCTACGCCGAAGGCGCAATTCTCTGGGTTGAGCTTCATTTGGTACTTGCGTAGGGTGGCGAAGGTCTCTCGCAGGTCGGACAGATGATCAATAGAGAGTTTGCTCTTGACTAGCATGTCGTCGACATATACTTCCATATTCCGACCTATCTGATGATGGAAAATGACATTGACCAACCGTTAGTAGGTGGCCCCAGCATTCTTCAGTCCGAATGGCATCACGCGGTAGTGGTAGGTACCTCGGTCGGTAATGAAGGATGTATGTTCCCGATCGGACGGGTGCATCAGGATTTGGTTTGTCATGACCCAAACTCGCCCCTATGGATTAAGGACATAACCGGCCAGTAATCCTGAGATTACCTACGGCCTCAAACCAAAACAGACATAACTCATCAGAGTAAAGGGGCCAAACGGAAGCAAAAATTTAAAACTTTGTCCATAGAGCCGTGCTTATATGCACATCAAACAAACTATACGCATATATGTTAATAACCCATGACAAAATACAGTACCATAAAATCCTTTACAGACAGGATCATCCAAACTGAGTCAACCCATATCAAGACTATATACAGATACCCATAAAGTCCTAGCCAACAAGACAAAATATAAATACATCGCAAAATGGCAAGGATGGGTCTTGTGCGTGAGACACAAGGCTGACTCTCCAAAACTCATGTTGTTCCTAGCAGACTTCACTGGGGCTGGGTTTGGACTTCTCTTGGCTCACCTACAAACACATGAATGAGCGTGAGCAACAGCCCAGTGAATAATATCAAATACAGAAATTACATAACAATGTAGAACAACATGTTCCAAACGGCCTTGGGCCCAATTCACATTTCTACTTGATATATAGATATATACCTATACAAAATTTAGATCAAGTGACTGTAGCTCCAACATACTGGCCTTTGGCCCATTCAGGTTTCCATTCCTGTCAAAACGGCCATCGGCCCACTCGTTTATGTAAAAACGGCCTTCGGCCCATTCATTTCTGTCAAAATGGCCTTTGGCCCATTCATTTCTGTCAAAATGGCCTTTGGCCCATTCATTTACGTCAAAACGGCCTTTGGCCCATACATTCGTGTCAAAACGGCCTTCGGCCCGCTCATTAATGTTAGAACGACCTTCGGTCCATTCATATAGGTCAAAACGACCTTCGGTCCGTTCATTTATATCAAAACGACCTTCGGTCCATTCATTTACATCAAAACGACCTTTGGTCCATTCATTTACGTCAAAACGACCTTCGGTCCATTCATTCATTCATGTCAGACTTTTGTCCACAATCCCAATTAACAATTCATAAAGTTTATAAGGGAATAAACAATTGGACATTGACAAGCTTTCAAATATTAATATTACTCATAGTGATCGGCTTGTGGATTTGCCCTAGAGCTTGACCCTACACATTTCATGAACACAAAAGGGTCACTAACAATTCAATCTGTTCCTTAATTCACATATTCTTCTTTAGGCTTTGTTCTTATCTCATTAACTCCTTTACAACGCTTAACATATGCCTAGGAGTGTTTACAAGTGAAAGAGAACGGAAAACGAATCACAAAATGCATGAACAAAGTTTCAGAAAACAGGGTCCCCGCTCAAGCGTGGACTTACCTGCTCGAGCGGACCCCTGAGGACTGCAAAAGTACTGGATATGGGAAATTTACACTCGAGCGTTCAATCCGGCGCTCGAGCATAAGGCCTCTTTACATGGCTCCTCGCTCGAGCGTGAAATTACCCGCTCGAGCGTAAGCCATGTCTGCAAAAAGTTCTAGATGTATCATTTTTACGCTCTAGTGTGACCTCGAACGCTCGAGCGGAAGTCCATCCTACATAGCTATCCGCTCGAGCCTGGACTTACCCGCTCGAGCGGACATCAAGGTCTGCAGAAAAAAATACTGGGAGCACGTATTTCCCGCTCGAGCGGCCATTACCCCGCTCGAGCGGACTTCAAAATTCTGGAAAACCCAGAATGTGTTCTCGAGCTCCAATTCGGTTTTCAAGCCACAATACTTACTCGCAATGGCTCAAATCTCAATATAATCATATCAACATGGTACTAATGCAAGATTATAACATTATAGAGCTCAATTTCTTGATTTATCTACATGCATGTCCCAAAATATGTCAAACTCAACACTAACATAACAAACTCATGCATCCAAGCTCATATCTTCTCAAATTGTACATGCATGTGATGAATTAGCCACACTCTCAACTTAGGGAACACAAATGGTGATCAAGACATGAGTTTCCTTTAACATTCACATGGATTATACACATTTGTGCTCAAACATGTAATATCAAGGTGATTTCCTACATGCATGCACATATTAAGCTTCAATTCAACAAATACAACCCAATTTCATTTTAACCTTACTCTTGATCACCAAATTAGCTTGAACACACAAAATAACAAACTATACTCCAAGGATTACTCACCTAGAAGCTTTGATCTCCTAAGCTCTAGTCAATTCTTGAGCTAAATCTCCAAGATTCCCAAGCTTTAGACCAAATTTGCACAATTCTCTCCTCTCTCACTCTAACAGCCGGCCTTGCCTCTCTCTAGAGAGTTGATCAGCCCAAATCAAGTTAAAGGAAGGGAATTGAGTGTAACATGCCTTTACATAAATCCCACTCACAATATAATCATAATAATAAAGTAATTTGGCATTGTTCATCAATTTAATCGATTTAATCTAACCCGAATCAATTTCTAATTAAATTTCACCGTTGGCTCTAAAAATTATGCCAATCACGATGGCGTAATCAATTTTGGGTTCTGTGGCCGATAAGGCCCTCAATTTAATTTCCAAAACAGATTATTCAGACAGGTATTCCTACGGTGAACAGATAAGACTTCAAAACCACAAACATTCACATAATGGCACATAAAATCATGCTAAACACATAATCATACTCAAATTAAGGACCAATTAGCATATTACGGGACAGGGGTATCACATGGTTGTACCTAGAGAAAGCATCCATGAAGCTGAGCATTTGATGACCGGCCGTGGCGTCGACCAGCAGATCTATGCGGGGAAAAGGATAGCTGTATTTGGGGTAAGCTCGGTTTAGGTCAGAGTAATCGACACAGAGTCGCCATTTGCCATTGTTCTTGCCGACTAGGACCACGTTTGACAACCATTTAGGGTAATCCACATTTTTGATGAATTGGGCCTCAAGGAGCTTGGCAACCTCTGCGGCTATAAGTGTATTGCGCTCTGGATAGAAGATGCGTTGCTTCTGGCGGTAAGGTCGGAAATGGGGTTCGATTCTGAGACGGTGAGTTATGAAAGAAGGGTCAATGCCCGGCATGTCTGAATAGGTCCAGGCAAATACATCATTGTGCTCGATCAGAAGGGCAGTAAGGTCGGCCTTGGGATCGATGGGAACCCCAACGACCTCCTTCACCGGTTCTCCTCTAACCAGCTCGTCCTCATCTCGGACGTCCAGTCCTTCAATGATCATGGCCTCCTTCAGCTTGACTTCCTTGAGTGAGGCGACATAACATTCCCTGGCTACGGTCTGCTCTCCTCTTATTGTCCCGACGCTCAGGTCGGTAGGGAACTTTATGGCAAGGTGGTAGGTTGAAGTGATAGCTTGGAAAGCGTTGAGGGCGGTGAGACCAAGGATAATGTTGTAGGCAGAGGGACAGTTGACCACAAGGAAAATGAGCAACTTGGTAGTCTGTCGTGGGTTTTCGCCGATGGTGAGGGGGAGATCGATGGAGCCGATGGAGGTCACCCGGTCGCCAGTGAAACCGACCAAAGGGGTTTGGAGGGAGACAGACTTTCCTCCGTAATCTTGAGCTGGCGGAAGCAGTTGAGGAATATGATGTCTGAAGAACTGCCGTTGTCGATGAGAACCCGTCTGACCTTATAGTTGGAGAGGAGGGCAGAAATGATGAGAGGGTCATCATGAGGATAACGGATGCCTGTACAGTCGGCGTCCGTGAAGGTGTTGGGCTCTGTCCACTGCTTGGACTGTTTGGAGGGTCGGTCCACCGTGACAACTACTTTGTCCGAGCCTTGCCTTATCTTCTTGAGTTCTGGCCTCTAAGCGGAGCGGGATGGTCTGCCACAAGCAAGGCCACCTGAAATGACTCGAATTTCACCAACTGGCGGAGGGGGATTACCTGGCGGCCGAGGCTGTTGTGGGGGGCGATCATGGCCTTGGTTAGGTTAGGCTGGCTACCGGGGTGGGGTACGCAACTGTAACACGTCCGCGAGGGACCCCGCTACAGTTCGGACTCAATTTGTGTCACAGTTCTTAATCTGAACCAAATAGTCCAAATCTGGCAAATCGTTTTTGAGAAAACAGATTTTTGAAAGAAGTGCCAAACATGGACTGCTTTGCCAGAATACAGAGTCGCCACCTAAATATTTTATTTTGGAGGAATTTAGGAAACCCTGACTCGGTGCCAAAGGCCACGTGTCCGTCATCACCAAAGTTGCCTCGGCTCGGGAACTTCAGTACGATTGGGGAAGGTCAGCTATGAGCACCCCCTCTCGCCCGATCCGAAGATCGGCCTCTACTAACCATGATATCCAATTTTGAAAACGTTATGCGTTCTTATTCCGGTTATTAGCCTAAATTTACTATGTTATGCGCACAGGAGACAAGTATAGACCAAATCGCCTAAATTGGAACAAAACATTTCATGTTTGTTTCAGAAATGGTTTGCTACTCACAAGTAGGCTAAAATGCAGATTTTGCCACCCTCAAGTGGGCTTTAGAAAAAAATGATTTTGCCACTATCTAGTGGGCTTAAAACTCACAGTTTTAATGCATTATTCCAATTTAGGTGATTCCACCTCCATCCATAGGCATTCAAGCAGTTATATCACATAAGCAGCTAGCCTCATGGTAATCATGCTATCATGGCAACACTCACACGCATGCAAGGATGCTAAAGAAAAAGAACTTACAGAGTACTCCAAGCCAAAACAGAAACTAGTTAGTAATCATATGCATGATCCTAGTTCATGTTAAGATGGCTAATGCAACACATGCAAAATGCAACTAAGATAGGCTCGGCTAATCTACAATGACATGTGAAATGCTACAACTAACACGTATTCAATTTGAAATTAAAATACAAATGCAGTTAGAGTGATGCGCCGAGCCCGATGCATGTAAGACAAATGTGTGGATGCACCATGCATAGCATAAGGTATGCTAATTTAAATATGTCCTAATCTACCATCATAAGCGGGTAAATAAAAGGGAGAAAGAAGTGGGGGTTGAAAGACATGCACACACGCACCCATACTTATTACACAATTGCCCTCACTCGGAGAGTCCAAATAAATATTACAGTCCGAATAAATAATACTAAATTAATTATTACAAAATTTCTAATCTAATTAACAAATTAAATGCAAAAAGAAGATGGCCGCAGCCCCTGCCTCGGGATGCGTGAATGATGCATACTCGGATTTATCTCGCCCCGAAAGCCCGTACCATACCACTGCTGCCTCTGTTTACACTGCCCTGCTTCTCTGAAAACTGCCAAAATCCTGGGACAGGTTCCCTGAACCCTGTAGGACACCATCGGCTGAAAGGAATACCCACCGGCCATGGAACTTATCCATCGGCTGGGGTTTCATATTATCGGTCACCAATCCATGGCCGGTCGGCACTCTACAGTGCCGGTCGGCAAAAACTCCCTGCAGAAACTAGTTTTTGACAGCAACAAGGACAGACAGTGTATGGCATGGAATTTCAAGCAAATGTATGCGCGGGCACACTCCCTATCATGCAAGGGACTCAAGAGAGCATGACCTTCAACCCTCGGGCCATCAATCATGCATTTTGATGCGTGATGGCCTAAGGAGCCAAGGTTGCAATTCAATGAAAATGCATGCAACATATAAATGAATACTAAAACCCTATCATGCCAAAGTCAAGGGCCTCGGTGACCGAGAGTTGAGACGCGTTACATCACTTGTAGTATGAACATTTCTCCCCCCTCACACTTGGTTTGACACCCTAAACCAAGCAATGCAATGCATGTTATGCAAACATGGCTCGAAAATGCAACATATCACTAAAATGCAAAGCATGCCAAATGTAATGCAACATATCATGGCAAGCATGCAATGTTCCTAACATGCAATGCTACAATGCAACTCATCATGCAATGCTAATATGGTACAATGCAAGCATGCGATTAGAGGCAACAAGTCACGCATACAACCATGTCCGAGAAGGGACTTAGACTGAAATGGGAGGCTTCAAACACCCCCAAAACAGTGGCCAAAAGTGTCTCAAGTGATGGACAAAATGCACTACAAGCATGCAAGTCAAAAGGAGCCCAAGGCTAAAGCATAACAACAGGGTACTCCACTACCACTAACCCAAACAAGCATGGCATGAACTATACAACCCAAAAACAGAATTTTAGCATGCAAAATAGCTCCAAAACCCGCTGGTATGGCAGCCCTAAAATGACCCAAACACATAGGCATACACAATGCACATGTCAAGGCATGAAAACACAACACTTCAAGGCATTGAAAGAGACACAAAGGACAATGTAAGACCACATTATATGGACTGGAATATGATCTCAACTAATGCCAAATGATGATAATAGGCCAAGCTAGGCATGTTAATGGTCCATACACTCAAGGCTCATGATCCAAAATGCAAAACAACTATATCAAGCATGCTAAACAAGACCAAATCAGTGGCCAACAGACCTCATGCATGACAAAATATGGTCAAGAACTTCACAAAGTGAAGCCAAAATATGAGAGCATGGTAGTCAAAAGTCATGATGCATTTCTAGGTACAAACAAGGGAATACAAAGCAAGTATGTTAAGCATACAAAGGGCCACCAATCCGACCAAAAACAGAGATAACATGTGACCTAAATAGCACCAAAAACATCTGATATGGAGCCAAAAACAACCAAGCATATATGCTACCCTTATGAGCCCAAAACATGCACAAATGAGACCCAAAGGGAGAGGGGTGTCCCTCCCCTATACAAGACTTCAAACCATCTTCTTCACCACTGAAAATCCATTGGATTTCAGTGGTGAGAAGGCTAATACAACAAAGCAAATAAGGCTTAAAGAAAAAGACACCAAAAGGGGCCAAAAGAGACCTAAGAGGGGGATTTCGACCCCCAACGCCAAAACACCCTTAATGAAAGTTCTTAAGCATGAAAATATAAGACTTTTTTTAGTTATACACAAAGCTCAAATCAATATGCAAGATAGGTCAAAAGCCAATGCAAGATTGGGGAAAATAAAGCAAGAAACTCACCCTTGAAGAACACTTCAAGAACAGTTGGTCCAGCTACTCTTTTCTAACCAAAATCAGTCCAAAACCTTAAGAATCAACCCTCAATGTCTCTCAAACTCGATGCAAGGTGTGGTAGTGTGTGTCTTAGTGCAAAACTAAGGTAAAAATGCACTTTTAGGCCACAAAACACACACAAAGGAGGAGAGAGAGTAAAATATAGAGAGAGAGGGCGTATATATCAGATATATATATGTATAAGCTCTGGTTTTTCTTTCAAAACCACCAACCTCTTACAATGGGAGAAGAGGGGCCCTTATATAGGCAAAGGGAAATGGTTTAAGCTTCTCAAAGAAGCTAAGTGAAAGGGGCAAATGGGGCAAAGGAGTCAAGGCTTCTTGAGGAAGCTAGGACAGCTGGCCAAGCTTCCTCAAGAAGCTTGACCAAAGGGCTCAACCTTCTAGAAGGAAAAGGGGTGCAAAGGCTCAAAACAGCCACTTCATGCACGGGGAGGAGTGTTGGTGCATTCCAGTTGGCACAGCTGGCATGCACCAAGTCTGAAGGGTGCAAAAGGGTCACACCGGCCAGCAAAATAGGTCACCGGCCAAATAAAGTGCCGGCCGGCCATATAGAATGCCGACCGGCTATTGGTATTAAGAAACCATGGCCGGTGGCAGCAATTAATGGCCGGTGATGCAAAGGTAAGGCCGATGGGGTGTGGGGATGGCCAACAAGCCATTCCCTGCCCCTCAAAGCAAAAGCACAAGTATTTGGTGCAAAACCAAACGCAAGACGAACAAGTTGAGAGATCCTGAGGCAAGGCGCGCAACCAAGGCCTCCGGGAACTCAAAACGAATACGAACATGGATGATCACCGAGTGTTCCACCGGTGACGTCCAAGTCTTGAGGACGGTCAAAAATGGGGTGTCTACAGTTGCCCCACTTTGACAGAACTCAAAAGTCATAACAATGACGGGAGTGATTGTCAAAGCTCAGAGACGACCCATTTTTGACAAGGCCGAAGACTTAGGCAAACATGCAAGGCAAACAAGATATGCGCCCAAGGGCAAGGGCAAAATGCAAGACAATGCACAAAGCCGAACATAACTGATGATCATGCAAAGAAAGCTGTAACGAAGCATAATATGCGACAGTTTTAAGCTAGCATACACCGAACTACACTACAATATAGAAAGGATGTAAGAGAATTATGTAATCCTCGATACGTCTCACTCGGAGAATACAATACCTGTGGGGTTCGTCTGGTTGCACCAACCTCAAATGAACCGTATATACAATATCGTGCCTGAAAAGAAAGCAAACTTAACAGGTACAATATTGTTAGCAACATGCATAACATGCAGTCGAAAGTGCGTGACAACGCAAGTTGAATGGGACACATAACAATGCCGTGAAGGCACAAACACATGTAAGTAAAGAACACGTGACAACGTGCACAATGTGTATGAAGAAACTTGAACACATGTAAGTAAAGCATGCGGTCTACGCAAGTAATGTGTATGGAAACTTGAAATTGAACACATGTAAGTAAAGCATGCGGTCTACGCAAGCAATGTGTATAAAAGGAACTTGAAATTGAACACATGTAAGTAAAGCATGCGGTCTACGCAAGCAATGTGTATAAAAGGAACTTGAACACATGTAAGTAAAGCATGCGGTCTACGCAAGCAATGTGTATAAAAGAAACTTGAACACATGTAAGTAAAGCATAACGCAACAACGCATGCAATGTGTATAAAAGGAACTTGAACACATGTAAGTAAAGCATAATGCAACAACGCATGCAATGTGTATAAAAGGAACTTGAACACATGTAAGTAAAGCATAACGCAACAACGCATGCAATGTGTATAGAAACTTGAAATTGAACACATGTAAGTAAAGCATGCGGTTTACGCAAGCAATGTGTATAAAAGGAACTTGAACACATGTAAGTAAAGCATGCGGTCTACGCAAGCAATGTGTATAAAAGGAACTTGAAATTGAACACATGTAAGTAAAGCATAACGCAACAACGCATGCAATGTGTATAAAAGGAACTTGAACACATGTAAGTAAAGCATAACGCAACAACGCATGCAATGTGTATAGAAACTTGAAATTGAACACATGTAAGTAAAGCATGCGGTCTACGCAAGCAATGTGTATAAAAGGAGTTAAATGTACACATGTAAGTAAAAACATGTTATTCACGATGCTGGAATGTAAAGTACTATAACACAGCATAATTGAAACGATTTGTGGAATCCACAAGACATGAAAAGGATACGGAAAGGGACATTCTTCGTACGTACCGAGCATCGCTCGTAGAAGTTGTGGCCTGAGGTCAACTCGAAGGTTCACGTTTCAAAAGTGTGCTTTCCCGCATTGTCTCGAGTGATGAAGGTGCCAAACCATGTAGTTGACCCAAACAAAGGTGCGGAAGGTGCGTTGACCGCAAGGGGAGTTTTACTGGTATCAATTCCGACACTTTGCTACCCTGCCATTCTATGCTTTACTTTCCTTTTTACTGGTAGTTTAAGCACATTGCACTACCTCGGGCAGGTTTTATTCTTTCTCAAAATTACATATTTTGCAACACACGTGATAGGAATGAAACGACCATTTTGTTCAAAAGATGTTGCATTTGTAAATTTTCTATGCATCGCATCGCAAGGTATCACACCACAATGTGAACGAAATTGAACCTGTTTTGAACATTGAGTACTTGCATCGTAATAATCAGGTAGTGAACCGTCTTACAACTCGATAAGCAAAACAAAGGCATGATATAACTAATCAAGTGTGAGTACAACTCGATAAACAAATCAAAGACTTAAAGAGAGTGAAATACAACTCGATAAGCAAATATACAATAACTCGATAAGCAGACAGGTGTGACTCCACAAGAATCGATCACCGGGGGGGATTGGAGGTGGTGGAGTTCCCCAATCCCTAGCATAAACAGCTCAGGGAACAAGGAGGAAGACCATCGGCCAGGGGTAGAGGCCATCGGCCACAAGAAATGGCCATCGGCCAGAAATCTATTCGGTCCGCAAAAAGTGATGGCCGGTCGGCACAATATTTGGCCGGCCGGTCATGAATGAAGGAATCACCAGAATGTTGACACTTGTCCTCCACCCAACCTTATCTCCTACAAAAGACCTCAGCTTCGTAGTTTTTCTCAATTCCACACTGATTTGCTCTAATGGAAGAGTTTCTTGCTCAAAATCTCACAGCTTGGATTGCCAGCTTGGATGGCTCGGAAAAGTTGAATTTCCGGGGTTTCGACATAAATGCACTATTCACTCTGGGTCGTACCCCGTTGCACCTTCCGTTTCTCCATGTCGTGGTGAGGTTTTGGAATCCGGTGACGCATGTCTTTAGCTTCGCTGGGCAAGAGATATGTCCTACATTCGAAGATTTCCAAGCCTTAATGGAGTCCGAGCGCGACGAGGAGCTCCTGCCCCAACTTAATTTTGGCCATGCCCAATCCTTAGGGCAAATGTGTGGACTCATTATGCGTGACGCTCGGTCTCTGATTTGTGACGGGATGCTGGATATTCCGAGTTTGATCGATCGGTTTTCTGATGCCGATGATCGCAACAACCATCATTGGCAAGGCTTCCGGCGACACGCCCTCTGTTTGTGCATGCTATCTCATTTTCTATTTGTCTCAGGCTCCGGAGGGTCTAGTGTCCGGCTGACCGAGGTTGCCCAAGGCTTGAAGGAGGGCAAGAGTTGTATTGCCATGACTCTGGCTGAGACGTTGATGGGCTTAGACGCCTTTTATCGTCATGAGATGACCAGATTAGCAAGGAGTCCACTACTACTATAGGTAATATTTCCCACCCAATCTCATATATGTATCGCTCACATCACTCGGCCCTCAAGCTCGATTTTTCTCACAAAAACCCTATTCTCGCTTTTCTCTCATCGTACATCTCTCTATTCTTTATTCTCTCATTTTTCATCCCTTCCCAGGTATGGTTGATGGACAAACTGCAGGTTGTGGACTCTTGCCCAGCATATTCAGCTCGCGGCTACTTCTTCCGGCACCGTCTAGTTAATGCCCTTGATGAGGGATGGTGGTTCGCTTGGATGTGCCGCTTGTCCGCAGACCGTATTGCTTGGCGGTGCCCTTGGCTCAACCTTCTAGCAATGAGTTACAACATGTCCCGGCAGACTGGGATTCAATTGATTGGTCTCACTCACTGTGCATTCTACTTCCCGTTCCGGATTCGACGCCAATTTGGCCATGATCAGACCTGCCTGCCAGAGAGGATAGAGTATCCTGCTGCATTCCCAGCCCGAGGCGCACAGCTTGCTCGGCAGGCCACCGCGTGGAGGACGAGAGAACTCCTGGCCCCCGCTCCCACTTTCAATTGCACTTTATCTGATGAGTGCTTGGATTGGCTTAATGAGGAGGCACAGGTCGGGCCCATCTTGGCGTCAGAGGTTTCGACCGGCTCTGGGAGGGGGCGCAGGAGCACCTGACTTGACTATGTCCCGGATTTATTGCTTTATTAGTACTTTCAAGTTTTCTTAATGAATGTAATAAAAAGCAACTTCAATTTGTATGCAAGAGCAGGAGGACTCTGTACTGAAATCAATGAACTTTGAAGGTTATGGTACTGAAAATTTCCCGTTTTGGTCTAAAGATGGTCTTAGTTGTAAAAAGATTAATTTGAACAAAGTCAACTTTTATCAAAACTTTTCAAAACTATTTTCGATATGGATCAGAACTGGACACGCCTGAGATCTGTCACTGAGATGCACAAACCCCGGATCCCAGCAACTGGAAAGTTGCGCCTAGTCTGAATAGTACCGCAGCACTGCATGGCAACGAAAAGTTGCCCCTAGTCTGAATAACACTGTACCGGAGATCATAACCGGACTCTTGAATGCTGATAGACAAAGATGACCGAGATGATCAAAAGGACAGAGTTGATCGGGGAAAAGGTTACGGCTGAACTCCAGGATGAAGTTGCCTACGTATCCCAAAGATGGAAATCAAGCCTTACGTAGTTCAGGCCTGGGGTTCACTCGGGTATTTTCACTCTCCTTTTGCGCTCTAACTTTTGCCAAGGCCGCCCTTTGCGGGTTTTCAACCTTGCGAGCTCAGTTTTTATATTTTCCAATTTTTTATATGCTCTAAATTTTGCCTAGGTCGCCCTTTCGGGTTTTCGGCCTAGCGAGCCTCTCAGGGGTAATATTTCTTTAACTTGTCCATGTTGATCGGTTGGGAGAACTCTAGGCCATCTAGATCCATCAGAACCACAGCTCCACCTGACCAGATAGCTTTGATGATGTAGGGACCAGTCCAATTGGGTCTGAACTTGCCCCTTGGGTTGTAGATGGGAGCTCGGTTGTCCTTAAGCACCAAATCTCCTTCCTTCAGATTCCTGGACTTAACCTTCTTATTGAAAGCCCGAGCAATTCTGCGCTGATAACCTTGAACATGATACAATGCTTTCAGTCTTCTCTCATCAAAGAGCATGAGTTCCTCAAATCTGCTCTGCTGCCAATCTGCATCGGCTATTTGACACTCAGCCAACACTCGCAATGGCGGAACCTCAATTTCGATAGGTAGAACAGCCTCCATTCCATAAACCAATGAATACGGAGTCGCTCCGGTAGAAGTTCTAATTGAAGTCCTGTAGCCCCACAGAGCAAACGGCAGCTTATCTGGCCAATCCCGGTAGGTTTTCACCATCTTCTGCAGTATGTGTTTGACATTCTTGTTGGCGGCCTCGACCGCTCCGTTGGTTTGCGGCCGGTATGTGGATGACTTATGAAAAGCCACGTTATATTTCTCCAACAAGTCAATCACTTCCTTCTTAAAGTGGGAACCATTATTCGAAATGACCTCGTTTGGGACCCCATAGCGACAGATGATATTGTTTCTGATAAATTTTGCAACGTGCGACGCCTTCAACACCGCATATGATTGGGCCTCGACTCACTTTGTAAAGTAATCTATCGCGATCAGGATGAACTCATGCCCATTCGACCCTTTTGGAGTGACAGCCCCGATCACATCGATTCCCCAAACTGAAAACGGCCATGGCGAAGTCATATTGTACAGCTTCGACGGCAGAATATTCATGCGATTTGCATGGATCTGACATTTGTGGCATCGCCGGACAAAACCGATACAATCCTCCTCCATGGTGGACCAGTAGTAGCCCTGTCTGAGGATCTTCCGCGCTAGCATTACCCCATTCATATGTGCCCCACATTCTCCTCCATGGATGGCCTCCATCAGGCGTTTTGATTCTTCAGCTTCAACACACAGCTTATGCATTCCCAGATGACCTCTCTTGTACAATTTACCTCCGTAGATGATGAACTGAACGGCCATTCTTCTGATTGCCCTTTTATCCTTGGCATTTACCCCTGGCGGGTATGCTTCATTCTCCAAGAAATTCCAAATGTCGTAATACCAGGGGTTTTCGTCTTGAACCTCATCTATGGCAGCAATTGACTCGTATGCTGGCGCGAACTTCTGGTCAATGATGACTGGACGCATCCAGACTCCAAATAGGATGTCTATCATGGAAGATAGAGTTGCTAAAGAATCTGCGAACCTGTTGTTCTCTCTTAGTAAATGAGCAAAGTTTACCGAGGAATTAACAAGTCCAAGGTCCGGTGATACATCATCATCTTTTCTTCTTTGACTTTCCAGTCTCCTTTTGCTTGAGACACAACAAGGTTCGAGTCCCCGATGACGTCCAATCGTCTTGCTCCTAGTTCCAGGGCTGCTTCTAGACCGGCAATGCATGCCTCGTATTCTGCTTTGTTGTTCGAGACTTTGAACCAGAGTTTGAAGGCTAGTGGGATACGGGAATTGTCGGGTGCTATCAGCAACACTCCTATCCCATACCCGTACTGATTTGACGCTCCGTCAAAGTACATAGTCCAATACTCATCGTCGACGTGCAAAATGGCTTCATCCGGGAATAAGTATTCAATTGCCTCACCTCCTTCCACTGGATGATCGGCTAAGAATTCTGCCACTACCCTTCCCTTGACTGACTTGCATGTCACATATTTTAGATCGAATTCGGAAAGCAACAGCAACCAACGAGCTAGCCTACCCGTAAGTGCCGGTTTCTTGAAAAGATATTTGATGGGATCGAGTCGTGAAACCAACATTACGGAGTGAGCTAACAGGTAGTGCCGTAGCTTCCTGGCAGCCCATACCAAAGCTAAGCAAGCCTTCTCTAACAGTGTGTAGCGAGTCTCATACTCTAGCATCTTCTTGCTCAGATAGTAGATGGCTCTCTCCACTTTGTCCTTGGATTCTTGCGCGAGCATGCAGCCCATTGTGGTCTCGGTTACTGAAAGATACAATATCAACGGTCTCTCCGGCTCTGGTGGTGACAACACAGGCGGGTTCTGTAAGTATTCCTTGATTTGTTCAAAAGCAGTTTGGCATCGGCCGTCCCATTGGAATTTCCTTCCTTTCTTCAGGAGACCAAAAAGTGGTTCACAAGTCAAGGTTAATTTTGAGATAAACCGTCTTATGAATTGCACTTTACCCAGAAAGCCTCGCACCTCCTTTTCAATCCTTGGTAGTGGCATTTCTAGGATGGCCTTGATTTTGGAAGGGTCGACTTCGATGCCCCTTTGTGTAATCAGAAACCCTAGCATTTTTCTTGCCGTAACACCGAACGTACACTTCTGAGGATTCAGCCGCAGCCAGAATTCTCTGATCCTTTGGAAGAACTTTTGCAAGGCGGTGTAGTGGCCTTCTCTTTCTTTGGACTTGACAATCATGTCATCCACGTACACCTCCACCTCTTTGTGGATCATGTCATGCAATATTATGGTCGCGGCCCGTTGATATGTAGCTCCAGCATTCTTCAACCCAAACGGCATCACTCTATAACAGTATGTTCCCCACGGGGTGGTGAAAGCAGTCTTCTCCCGGTGTTCGGGTGCCATTACTATCTGATTGTAACCTGAGAAGTCATCCATAAACGAAAGCAAAGCATGCCCCGCTGTGAAATCCACCAACTCATCAATATATGGCAAAGGGAAATCGTCCTTTGGACTAGCTCTGTTCAAATCCCTAAAATCCACCCATACTCGGATTCTGCCATCTTTCTTCGGCACTGGAACAATGTTGGCCAACCAAGTCGGGTATTCGGATACCAGAAGGAAGCTTGAATCGATTTGCTTGGTGACCTCTTCCTTAATCTTGATGGCCCAGTCTGGACGAATCCTTCTGAGTTTCTGCTTGACAGGTCGGGCCTCGGGGTCAAGAGGGATCCGGTGCTGTACAATCTCAAGATCGATTCCAGGCATGTCTTCGTAGGACCACGCGAAAACATCTTTGAAATCTTTTAATAAAGCGACTAAGCGCTCGCGTTCCTCCGAAGATAACATGGACCCGATCTGGACCAGCCGCGGGTCCTTCTCAGTACCAATATTCACAGTAGTGATTTCGTCAACTAAAGGTTTAACAAATCTTTCCTGCTCTTGATCAATTAAACGTTGCAAAACTGGAGGAATTTCTTCCTCGTCGTTTTCGTCAAAATTTTGAAAGTCCTGATTTAAGCAATATATCAAAGGCACAGAAAAGTACTCGGAAACCACATCCACATTATTCTCATTAAATACTTCCAAACCGTCCGATTCTTCTGTTACAACAGACTCAAAGGAGAAAGAAAAAGACGACCTGGGCAGGACTGTGGCATCCGGGTTATCACCCCCAGGAATACCGGACTTAGACTCAGTCGAGCTGGAACCTGATTCCGACTCACAAGACTCGGTGGAATCAGATTCCGGCTCACTACCTAACCCGGTGCTGCTTGACAAAAATCCCTCTTCATATTGCCAAATGAGAGAGGGTGCGATGGATGCATCCCAAATAGTTGATGGTAGGCCCGCAGCCGTTTCATTCCCGATCATGCATACCGAGAAGTTATCCCCCAAGCACTTCTGTTCGATCGGAGGATCTGAAAGTAGACATGCCAGCGCTACCCCCATTTCATTTTCAGCGTCCTTAGACTGCACTTCCTTACTCTGCTCAACCTCAGCTAATGAGTCCGTCTACTCTTCGGCAATGTTATCCTCAGGTAACTGCAGGCCAAAGAAAATCTCAAACCCCGGTACGCGCTTCCTCTCTGCGTTCAGCCACGGCTCTGGGAAGCCACAAAACGGAAAGTCCTCCCCCTCCCGGACGAAGGGTCCGTTTAGGGTACCTTGAATGGGCCGGTGCATTAAGTCAAAAGGCTTCCCCATCTGTTTCGCTCTGGCTCTTCCGGCCATTTCCTTTCCTTTCCTCACCCAATCCTCTTTGGAGGGCAGATAACCCAAGCCAAAGGTATGTGGGTTATGTGGCATCTCGGCCAATGCTGCGACGCCCTTCCGGCCGCTCTTTCCCAATCCCATCCCGGGGATATGTTGAAGCTTATTCATGAGGTACACCGTTTGAGCACTGACATATACCCCCTCGTTAGCAGCCATGATGTCCTGTACAACCCGAGCCTCAGCAAGGGTGAATCCTGACATAAACACGTCCTTCATGCCGTGCTCAATTTCCAAAACTGGTGTAGATACTTCCGGCAGTGAATGGATCGATGAATTCCCAAAAACAATGGCTACTCCCTTTCCATAGGGGTATTTCACCATTTGATGCAAGGTAGAAGAGACTGCCATGACTTGATGCAGCCACGGCCGCCCCAAGAGTAGATTGAAAGTGGCGGGAACCTCTAGGATGTGAAAGTCAATTTCATGCTGCCCTGGCCCACCTTGGTCTGGATCTTCACTGTTCCCATGACTTCTCGGCTTGTATTGTCGTATGCCCGAATCACCTGGGCTGTTGGTACGAAGTCCGCGGTCTTCAAGCCAATTGCATAGGCAGTCCTTGCTAGACATACATTGATGGCGGAGCCTGTGTCGACAAGTACCACGGGTATCCACTTGTTTCTGTACTCCTCGGAGATGTAGAGTGGCTTGTTGTGGTTCGCACCCTCAGGTGGCAGTTCTTTGTCAGAAAAGGTCAACATCGGGGTGGCTCCTCCCGGAAAAACTAAGCCTACTAGCTGTTCTGGCGTAGTTTCTATCGAAAGCTTTGCCTTGTCCATGGCTGATAGGACAGCCTGTCTGTGCACTCGTGATGCCATAAGCAGTCCCCAGATGGAGATGTCTACCTGTATCTTTTTTAACTGCTTTAGTACAGCCTCTTCTTCGACTTGCTTCTCTTTCTGTCTCTCAGCTTCCTTATCTTTCCCAGATGTCTCCGGCTGGTCTAGGTGCGGGGGCTTGAAATACCGTCTGCTTCTTGTCATGTGGTCGACTTCTCCAAGGTACCAGGTGTCATCGGGTTGGTTGTTCCCCTAATCTTCGTCCGTATGGGCAAGACATAAATCCTCATCTTCCCACCACATTTCATCAGCAGCCGATAGACACCTGTCTGGTTCTGGCGTGATTGTTCTCGCACTCGCGGTATCTTCCACCCCTATGCTCGCAGCATTCTTTGTTCCTACGCACACAGCAATTTCAGCCCCTATATGGGCCTTTGCCTTTCTGATTCTCGCGGGATCTTCAAATCTTTCTTGTTCCGACCGTATCAACACAGCTGGCTGCTCAATAATTCCTGCATTCAGAATGCTCTAATTTCTAGTGAGATTCTTAACACCGGCGCTCTCCGGCAATGTATCCTGTTCTCTGACTCTTTCGACTATCGCCGACATTCGTGCCCCTGTCGGACTCTGTCCTGGTTGGAACTCTTCCACTACATCTGGTTGATCATCTAACCACCCAGTGGCCTCTGCTGATTCCTCATAGTCAAACCAGTTGACTGCTGCGCCCCCTGGATCTTGGTCACTGTAAAACTGGAGATTGGCAAGGTCTTCTTCCACAGCCTTTAAATTATCTGTTCCCTGTACCAGACTATCCCCTTGGATCACACACAGTTCTCCTCCTGTTGGTAATTCCACATCTGGCCCATCCTGGTCTATTGATGAAATGTAGTCACCCGGACTATATGTCTTCTCAACACGACTCCCAGATTCTGCAGATTTTGACTCAACAACCTTCTTCTCCTTTGGGATCTCCTCTCCCGTGTTCTCGATAGTCACCACCATTGGCTTAGGTCGAGTCATGGAGGTGTCCATCATGCACAAGTCGGTGTAGTCGGGAAGGAGTACCTCTGGTTTAGGCAGGTGGGAAGGAGTGATATAGATGCTAGGATCGTAAGGCACGACCCCAGTTTGGATGAAGTTGATCCTTTTAGGCGATGGAGCTTGGTTATGTGTGGGGAGAGGGTTTGTAGTAACGTTGGGTTTCTCGGGAGGCAAAATCACCCCGTTATCGATAAGATCTTGAATCTCATGACGTAATCGGAAGCACAGATCGGTGTCACGACCGTGCTGTTGGTGAAATGCACAATATTTGGCTGGGTTGTGGGTAGCGGGGAGTCTTTCTAGTAAGGGCCGCGACTCTAGGGGCTTTAGATGTCCTTTTCTGATTAAAACCCCCAAAGCTTTGGACAGGGGCATATAAAGCGGAGCGAAGGTTCTGGTGTTTTTGGGTGAGTATTTGGCTGTTTGTGGGTTGCTTCCAGATGCACCGGAGAATGGCGCAGCTGCCATGGTTCTTGAAGGGGGGTTGGTGGTGACCATGCTCACTTCGGAGGCTCTTGCAGTTGTAGTACCGCTCGGACCTGCATTAGTGTTGCGGTTGAAAGTTCTTCGGGGTTGCTCCCGGTCATTATCAATTAAGCCTTGCTTTAAGGCATCCTCAATCTGCACCCCATTTCATGTAGATCAGAAAAGGCAGGGAAGGGGAGTACAATCATCTTCTGCATCAACTTCAGCTGAAGATTGCGCACAATCATCCGAATCTGGTCTTTGTCTGTAGGCCTTAGGGTCATCATCGAAGCCTTGGCCCTCCATCTAGTCACGAATTCTGAGAAGCTCTCTTTAGGCTCTTGCCTTGTTGTCTCGAGATCACGGGTTGTAATCTCGATTTATGTATTGTATGAGTATTGCGTAATGAAGGCCTCGGCCATCTCGTCCCAGTTTCTCTTGACATTATCTTCTAATTTGCCATACCAAATGGCTGCCACACCTAACAGGGTTCGGCCGAACAGAGACAGCTTCTGAAGTCTGCTGAGGCCCATTGGCCTTAAGATGTCTGAAAACAATCTCAGGTGCACCATGGGGTCCCCGGACCCATCAAATCGATCAATGTGCGGCATTGTGAATCTGTCAGGCAGCGTTACAGCTGTGTCGGTATATCCATCTTCGATGTCAGGGATGGTCTTGGCTCCCTGGGATCTTTTGAACAGCTTTTCGAGCTTGCTTAACTTCAATACTGTGGGATCTGTCTCGAACTCAAAGGGAGAGTCCGGTAGGTTGGTGGGTGTTTTGGATAACTGGGGTTGGATTTGGGGTAGGATCGGGGGTGGAGGTGGTCCCGTGGGAATGTCCGTGTCATTCTGAACATTAACTGTCTTCCCGGGGGTGGGAATTCCTGGCGGGGGAGGAATTTGTTGCGAAACAGATGCTCCGGTTTGCTGCTGTAACCTTACGATTAATTCTGCTTGTTCATTCATAACCATGGCCTGCTGCTTGGCAAACTCTGCCTGTCGGACAGAATCCTGCTGCATCATTTTCATGCTTTCTTGGAGTTGGCGCACCATCTCCTCTAAACTAGCCATACTGTTCTATTCTGACTGAATTATCGGTATATGTTCCCTTTCTGTGGGTGAAATAGAACCCTGATCCCTACTGTACTCTGGTGGGGTAGATAAGACCCTCTGAACTGACTGCTGAACTGATGTCATTGGCCTAACTGCCCTCCGTTTAGTAACCGGGGGTAAAGAATGGTACACTGGTTGTCCGCCTACCAGATCCTTAGATCGATGGAGTCGACGACCTTTAGTCCAGAGTGCTTGGGGAATATCTACCGGGTTGGAAGCAATTGTGCTAAACTACCTAGCAAAAAAATAAATAAAGTAATAAATAACCAGACAATCGGACAGCATAACGGCACAAAATAAACACACACAACGCACAGTCGGGTATTTATAACACACAGTTGGTAAGCCGAACACACTGTTCCTCGATACTGATCATTGTTCTCAAATCACCGTTCCCAAAACTGAACTTGATACCCGCAGATAACTGATTTCTCAACAACACTGATACTGGTGTCCTCGGGCCTAATACTCAATCTTGCAAACTGATATGTACGTTCCTTGTAGAGAAGCACTCTAAAAGCAAATAGCAAGTAAAGAGAGCCAAAACACCCCTATGTAGGGGTAGGGTTTCCCTGTCCTATTTTTGTCAGGAGCTAGGGTTTCACTATGCACGCAGCAGTTTTCAAACAACCTAACATCGGGTAAGCAACCTGTCCTAGTTTGGAATGGTCACTATGGATTTCAATATGCACTAGGTCGAATGGTCAAAAAGGGTGCCCCGGTAAAACCAGGGTTTGTGTTCCCATACTGTCAGAGCCCACAGCCGGTCAGCCTTATGGTCATGCCTTGACAAGACAAGCCTCTGGCAAACCGTTCAGGAATGGCAGATGGCAAACACGGTGTCCTAGGTGCACCAATGCACATGCAATGCAAAGAAACACATAAGTGAAATCAAAACAGGATATCACAAGTTCGAGTCAAGCTCTCTAAATTCCCAGCAGAGTCGCCAGAAACTGTAACACGTCCGCGAGGGACCCCGCTACAGTTCGGACTCGATTTGTGTCACGGTTCTTAATCTGAACCAAAGAGTCCAAATCTGGCAAATCATTTTGGAGAAAACAGATTTTTGAAAGAAGTGCCAAACATGGACTGCTTTGCTAGAATACAGAGTCGCCACCTAAATATTTTATTTTGGGGGAATTTAGAAAACCCTGACTCGGTGCTAAAGGCCACATGCCCGTCATCACCAAAGTTGCCTCGGCTCAGGAACTTGGGTACGATTGGGGAAGGTCAGCTATGAGCACCCTCTCTTGCCCGATCCGAAGATCGGCCTCTACTAACCATGATATCCAATTTTGAAAACGTTATGCGTTCTTATTCAGGTTATTAGCCTAAATTTACTATGTTATGCGCACAGCAGACAAGTATAGACCAAATCGTCTAAATTGGAACAAAACACTCCATGTTTGTTTCGGAACTGGTTTGCTACTCACAAGTAGGCTAAAATGCAGATTTTGCCACCCTCAAGTGGGCTTTACAAAAAAATGATTTTGCCACTATCTAGTGGGCTTAAAACCCACAGTTTTAATGCATTATTCCAATTTAGGTGATTCCACCTCCATCCATAGGCATTCAAGCAGTTATATCACATAAGCAGCTAGCCTCATGGTAATCATGCTATCATGGCAACACTCACACGCATGCAAGGATGCTAAAGCAAAAGAACTTACAGAGTACTCCAAGCCAAAACAGAAACTAGTTAGTAATCATATGCATGATCCTAGTTCATGTTAAGATGGCTAATGCAACACATGCAAAATGCAACTAAGATAGACTCGGCTAATCTACAATGACATGTGAAATACTACAACTAACACGTATTCAATTTGAAATTAAAATACAAATGCAGTTAGAGTGATGCGCCGAGCCCGATGCATGTAAGACAAATGTGTGGATACACGCATGCATAGCATAAGGTATGCTAATTTAAATATGTCCTAGTCTACCATCATAAGCGGGTAAATAAAAGGGAGAAAGAACTGGGGGTTGGAAGACATGCACACACGCACCCACACTTATTACACAATTGCCCTCACTCGGAGGGTCCAAATAAATATTACAGTCCAAATAAATAATACTAAATTAATTATTACAAAATTTCTAATCTAATTAACAAATTAAATGCAAAGAGAAGATGACCGCAGCCCCTGCCTCGGGATGCGTGAATGATGCATGCTCGGATTTATCTCACCCCGAAAGCCCGTACCATACCACTGCTGCCTCTGTTTACACTGCCTTGCTTCTTTGAAAACTGTCAAAATCCTAGGACAGGTTCCCTGAACCCTGTAGGACACCATCGGCTGAAGGGAATACCCACCGACCATGGAACTTATCCATCGGCTGGGGTTTCATATTATCGGCCACCAATCCATGGCCGGTCAGCACTCTACAGTGCCGGTCGGCAAAAACTCCCTGCAGAAATTGGTTTTTGACAACAACAAGGACAGACAGTGTATGGCATGGAATTTCAAGCAAATGTATGCGCAGGCACACTCCCTATCATGCAAGGGACTCAAGGGAGCATGACCTTCGACCCTCGGGCCATCAATCATGCATTTTGATGCGTGATGGCCTAAGGAGCCAAGGTTGCAATTCAATGAAAATGCATGCAACATATAAATGAATACCAAAACCCTATCATGCCAAAGTCAACGGCCTCGGTGACCGAGAGTTGAGACGCGTTACATCACTTGTAGTATGAACACTTCTCCCCCCTCACACTTGGTTTGACACCCCAAACCAAGCAATGCAATACATGTTATGCAAACATGGCTCGAAAATGCAACATATCACTAAAATGCAAAGCATGCCAAATGTAATGCAACATATCATGGCAAGCATGCAATGTTCCTAACATGCAATGCTACAATGCAACTCAGCATGCAATGCTAATATGGTACAATGCAAGCATGCGATTAGAGGCAACAAGTCACGCATACAACCATGTCCGAGAAGGGACTTAGACTGAAATGGGAGGCCTCAAACACCCCCCAAAACAGTGGCCAAAAGTTTCTCAAGTGATGGACAAAATGCACTACAAGCATGCAAGTTAAAAGGGGCCCAAGGCTAAGGCATAACAACAGGGCACTCCACTACCACTAACCCAAACAAGCATGGCATGAACTATATAACCTAAAAATAGAATTTTAGCATGCAAAATAGCTCCAAAACCCGCTGGTATGGCAGCCCTAAAATGACCCAAACACATAGGCATACACAATGCACATGTCAAGGCATGAAAACACAACACTTCAAGGTATTGAAGGAGACACAAAGGACAATGTAAGACCACATTATATGGACTGGAATATGATCTCAACTAATGCCAAATGATGATAATAGGCCAAGCTAGGCATGTTAATGGTCCATACACTCAAGGCTCATGATCCAAAATGCAAAGCAACTATATCAAGCATGCTAAAAAAGACCAAATCAATGGCTAACAGACCTCATGCATGACAAAATATGGTCAAGAACTTCACAAAGTGAAGCCAAAATATGAGAGCATGGTAGTCAAAAGTCATGATGCATTTCTAGGCACAAACAAGGGAATACAAAGCAAGTATGTTAAGCATGCAAAGGGCCACCAATCCGACCAAAAATAGAGATAACATGTGACCTAAATAGCACCAAAAACATCTGATATGGAGCCAAAAACAACCAAGCATATATGCTACCCTTATGAGCCCAAAACATGCACAAATGAGACACAAAGGGAGAGGGGTGTCCCTCCCCTATACAAGACTTCAAACCATCTTCTTCACCACTGAAAATCCACTGGATTTCAGTGGTGAGAAGGCTAATACAACAAAGCAAATAAGGCTTAAAGAAAAAGACACCAAAAGGGGCCAAAAGAGACCTAAGAGGGGGATTTTGACCCCCAATGCCAAAACACCCTTAATGAAAGTTCTTAAGCATGAAAATATAAGACTTTTTTTAGTTATACACAAAGCTCAAATAAATATGCAAGATAGGTCAAAAGCCAATGCAAGATTGGGAAAAATAAAGCAAGAAACTCACCCTTGAAGAACACTTCAAGAACAGTTGGTCCAACCACTCTTTTCTGACCAAAATCAGTCCAAAACCTTAAGAATCAACCCTCAATGTCTCTCAAACTCGATGCAAGGTGTGGTAGTGTGTGTCTTAGTGCAAAACTAAGGTAAAAATGCACTTTTAGGCCACAAAACACACACAAGGGAGGAGAGAGAGCAAAATATAGAGAGAGAGGGTGTATATATCAGATATATATATGTATAAGCTCTGGTTTTTCTTTCAAAACCACCAACCTCTTACAATGGGAGAAGAGGGGCCCTTATATAGGCAAAGGGAAATGGTTTAAGCTTCTCAAAGAAGCTAAGTGAAAGGGACAAAGGGGGCAAAGGAGTCAAGGCTTCTTGAGGAAGCTAGGACAGCTGGCCAAGCTTCCTCAAGAAGCTTGACCAAAGGGTTCAACCTTCTAGAAGGAAAAGGGGTGCAAAGGCTCAAAACAGCCACTTCATGCATGGGGAGGAGTGTTGGTGCATTCCAGCTGGCACAGCTGGCATGCACCAAGTCTGAAGGGTGCAAAAGGGTCACATCGGCCAGGAAAATAGGTCACCGGCCAAATAAAGTGCCGGCCGGCCATATAGAGTGCCGACCGGCTATTGGTATTAAGAAACCATGGCCGGTGGCAGCAATTAATGGCCAGTGATGCAAAGGTAAGGCCGATGGGGTGTGGGGATGGCCAACAAGCCATTCTCTGCCCCTCAAAGCAAAAGCACAAGTATTTGGTACAAAACCAAATGCAAAACGAACAAGTTGAGAGATCCTGAGGCAAGGCGTGCAACCAAGGCCTCCGGGAACTCAAAACGAACACGAACATGGATGATCACCAAGTGTTCCACCGGTGACGTCCAAGTCTTGAGGACGGTCAAAAATTGGGTGTCTACAGGTACGCCGGCGGTTGTTTCTGATGGGCTTGGTTCTTTGCCTCTGCTGTGAGCGGGTGTCTGTGAACCGGCTGAGACGCCCTTGACGAATTAGGGTCTCAACCTGATCCTTGAGGTTGATGTAGTCATCAGTGTTATGGCCATGGTCCTGGTGGAAACGACAATATTTAGACTGGTCTTTCCGATTGGAAGCGGTCCGTGAGGGTAGGGGCCATTTGAGAGGGTAGTCCTGTTGGATCTGGTAGAGGACTTGTTCCATGGGAGAATTAAGGGGCGTGTACCGCTCGAACCGATCGGGCGGTCGGGCTGGTGCCGACCGGTCAGCGCGAGGAGGTCGGTCGGTATAGTGGGATGTTTGGCTGTTATACTTCTGAGTCTTTTCTCTTTTCTCTGGGGGTCGGGTTTTTAGGTATTGGATCCTGCCGAGCGGCTAGTGAATCTTCAGCATTCATGTATTTCTAGGCTTTGGAGAGTAGGGCTGCCATGGAGGTCAAAGGGTTTTTTGAGAGGGAGAAAAGGAAATCGGATGATCGTAGCCCGGCCATGAAAGCCGTGAGGATGACCTTGTCATCGTTTTTCGCTACTTGCAGGGTTTCGGTGTTGAAGTGGGTAACGAAACTGCGCAGCGACTCCTCCTCGGTCTGACGGATGTTGAGGAGTTGGGTTGCAGGGCGGCGTTGGCGCTGGGCTCCAATGAAATGGGGAAGGAAGGAGTCGTTGAGATGCTGGAAAGTGGAGACAGAGTCTGCTGGTAACTGGCTGAACCATAGTCGAGCTAACCCCTTCAGTGTCACGGGGAAAGCCCGACACATGATCTCGTCAAGGAAGGCATGGAGGATCATGAGGGTACGGTAGGTCTCCAGATGGTCGACTGGGTCCATCTTACCGTCAAAAGAGTCAATGGTGGGCATCTTGAACTTGGCGGGCAGAGGTTTGTCCCGGATGAAGGCAACAAATGGTGAGCTTGCCGTGGTAGAGGGTTTATGCTGAATGTTCTGCATGACCCCATGGAGTTGGAGCTTCATTGCTCGGAGTTCAGCATCCCAGAGGGGAATGTGGTCACCATGGTCAGTCAATGGGGGCTGGACGCTGCTGGCTTCCCCTTCAGGGGCTAGTGCCACGACCGAAGGGTGTGGGGGTGGAGGTGGTAGATTTATATGCGGGGGAGAAGGTTACAAACCTTTCAAGTTGGGTGGATAGGGTTGCGGAACAGTATGGCTCAGGGCTCTTTCTTGGTTAGGTGAAATATTTGGAGGTGGTGGAGGAGGCATCGGAAGGTTTCTTTGGAGTAAAGCATTTATCAGGGCCTGGTTTTGTTCGGCCATGCGGTTAATGCTGTTGGTAAGCTCAATGATATACTGTGGTGGGTTGTTTGGATTGGGAGGGTCGGTTTGATGGTCGGCAGCATTATGGTGAGAAGCCATGGATCTAGTCGTGACCATACACTTGGATGGGTAGGAGGAAAAGGTTGTTAGGACAGGGTCTCCGGCGACAATGAGCACAACTGGTGTCCGGATAAGAACCACTTCCCACAAACGGCGCCAACTGATGATACAGTTTGTTCCAGTGAATGGATCAGACTGGTCCAAGCTCCTCAAGCCCGGGTCCAAATGATCAAGCCCACCGAATAACCTGCAAACAAGTTCAACAGGGAACGGGGTAGTCCCCCAATGAACCCTCCAATGAGCAAGTCAAGAAGAGAAGGAGAGTGTAGAGGGAGAGATTAGAGATAGAAAAGCTTAACCTTCTTTTTGTCTTCAACGTTTGCTTATATCCTTTGGTAATCATTTCGCTGTCCCTTCCGACCTGACTTTCTCGCCGAAAGTCTATGCTGTGGCTTACCTTGTTCAGGGTAAGGGGGTCCTGTTCCGACGGAGATGTGTTGTCGTAATAAATGCTGTGATGGGCTGCATTAATGGTGATGTGCAGTAGCAATAACTTTGCAGATCTTTGTCTGCTGATGTGGCTCGTCCTTCACCTGCCATGTGTCTGAATGTCATTGGCTTTTTCTGCCATGTTGGATTCCAACTGTCATGGACCGCACCAGTTGGGTTATGTATTGGGCTCCAAGTGATGGGCTTGGGTTGTTCATAGTGATTCATGGCCTTTATGGGCTTATACACATCACCACCATAGATAAAATTATGTTAAATTGATAAATCTTTTAGATATTTATTTATTTTATTAAATTAATTTTTATTATATGTTTGGATGATGATCCTGCAATGTGTAGTTGTTAAGCTTTTAATGTGTAATCAATATATTTAATACATGAAATATTTTTAGTTTTGGATTTTTTGATTTAATGGATTAGTTTAATAATGATATCAAAGTTGTCGCCATATTTGAATTTTGAAAAAAATAGAAACTAATTTAATGAAAAATAACCACCCATTACATGATTATTATCCAAACACATAATAAAAATTACTTTAGTAAAAAAAATAAATGTCTAACAGATTTATCAATTTTACATAATTTTATCTTTAGTGGGTATAAATAATTTTTAAAAATTTAAAAATATTTTTTTGACATTTATTTTTTATCAAATTAGTTTATACTTTATCAAATTGACGATTTTGCCCTTGAAAAATCCAATGGTATCTTCAATTATCCTTATTTGAAACAAGATTCAAAATTTAGGGTCAAATGTGTCATAATTAAAAAGTTAAGAATTAAAATGACGCAAGTGCTAAACTATAGAAATCGTTAATATAATTCACCCTATTTTTTATTGTGAAACAAAGTGTGGGTAAAACAACCTTTCAATACATTTTTTTTTTTACTTCAATAAGATAGTATGTTTCTTGAGAAAAAAACTAATGGGAATCGCTTTTGTTTAGTTCTTAATCGGATTGGACCGTACTGTTAGACTCGTGGAGGCCCACCACAGGTCCTGTTTTGATAATCTGAACCGTTAATATGTAAAACTCGTCGAGTACTATATGCTTGTAAAAAATCACGTTGATTGGATATCGATAACTATGTGATCAAAACAGATTTTTGTCGACCGTTAAATTATTCACCGTCCATTTTTTTTATACAAAACTGATTTGATCACATAGATATCGATATCCAATTAACGTGATTTTTTACAGACATATAATACTCGACGAGTTCTACACATTAGACGGTTCAGATTATCAAAACGGAACCCGTGGTGACCCCTCACAGACCCAACAATACGGTCCAATCCTTAATTGGACTAGACAGAAGCCATGCCCAAAACTAATATATATTGCCTTTTATTTTTCTTTTAAGTAAGTCGTTGTTAAACAAACTTACTGTTTTTTTTAAAAAAAAAAAACAAAAACTTTAAATAAGCTATTAACAATCAAAGTTTTTAAGTTACAAATAGTTCAATGAAAAATACAATTTTGCTATGTACCCCTATAAAACTACAGAATATTTTAAAGTAAAGCTAGAGGCCCTAAATAATCTATTAAATATTTTACTAAATCTCTCATATGGGTATAGAACTTACACACATTATATAGATTTGTGTGGATTCCACACGAGATTTGATAAAATATTTAGTAGATTATTTAGAACCTCTAACATTTTACAATATTTTAAGCACTGGTGTTGACTCCTAGTGTGTAAAATATTAGGTAGTTTCTGTAGGAATAGCTATGTTTTTTTGCCTGAAAAATATGGGCCAAATATTGGGGCTATTAGTTGGGCCGACTTGGTGTAACTCTTTTAGATGAGATGAGTTGGCCCATTTATTTGATTTCCTTGTCCCAGTTCGAGATGACACAAGTCACTCCCAAGCTTAATGATTGTTTAAAATAGGGGTTTAACTTGGGCGGGTTCAACCCAAGCAACTTAAATTTAGTTTGATTTTTTTTAGGGTTTTGACAAGATATTTTCAAATTAGGTACGGGCTTGGGTAAGAATTTAGAAGTCCAAATTAAATTTGGATGGGCTTGGGCAAAGACATCAAATAACCCGAGTAACCCGAAATCCGAATTATACATATATAGATATATAAAAATATTGAATATATATATATATATATAAAAATTATTAGCTATTATATGATATTAAAGTAATTTAGATTATTATATATATTATATATACAAATAACATAAAATCTTACTCTTTTTTTTTATTTTCACTCATAAATTGTAAAGACTATTATAGCGGCATCTCTTTTACATTATATAAATTATTTGTGTTTGATGGTATTAATGATTTTCTATATATATATATATATATATAATATAAATAGAGACAAATTTTAATAATTTAATAATATAGATGAAAAAAAAAATACAATTCGGACAACTCAGATTTAATTCGGGTCGGATTTGGACAAGCAATCTCGGGTTACAAATCGAGCTTGGGCGGGCCTAGGCAGATCTCAGCACAACTTAAGCTGAGTTTAGACAACCTTCTAACCCGACTAAATCCGCCCAAGTTACACCCTTAGTTTAAAATGAAGCTAGCCCAACATTTTGATTGACCTTCAAGAACTGAGCATGTTTGTATTAAGGGCTGGACCTGATAAATGTGATTAATCCAGGCTTGTACCCCTGGTCTATACCCACGGTTGGTTTGTATTGATGAGAAAAATAGTGAGGATCATTAGTGGAGTGATTGGGGAGCATTTTACAAATCCTATTTTGGTAATTCTTTTAGAAAAAAATAATTATTAAATATGTTTGACAAATGTTAAGAAAATAATTTTGTGTTCTTGATAAAAGTTGAGTGAGAGTTATATTTTCATTTTGTAAACTAAAATAAGTTATTACCATGCAGATAAAAAAAAACCCAAATAATAGCTGTTTGAATTTGAATTCCAAAATCCCTTTCTTCTATTCCATGGCCCTCCCTAAAGCCATAAAAAAAAAAAAATAAATAAATACATTGGAAAAAAAATAAAAATAAATTTGGATAATTCCCATAAAGAACTAAACTATTAACAAATTAAAAAGCCTTTTAACTGCATTGCTAAAAAGGAAAAACATCAATCTGAGAGTGATTTCACAATTTTCCTATGACACAATGCCAGCCGTGAGTGACTGAAAATTTTTAACCCATCTATCCCAAAATTTACAAGTTGATCGAGTATTTTGACAATATTAAACCAGTGTCTTAAGTAAGTTAAAAGTATAAAATGAAAAAGAATATTGGTGACATATCATTTTAGATTTTTAATTATTATTTAAATTTTTTTATCTCAACATAAAACTTACAAATTAATCAATTAAACTTATTTAATTACAAGTCCTGACTGATAAATTTATCACTATAAATTTATTTATATAAATAAGAGGAACTGATTAATTTATTACTGAATAAAAATGTGTTTGGTTTCAATTTTCTGAAAATTGAGTTTTTTGTTTTTCGTATTTTTTTGTTTTTAGTAAATATTTTAAAAATTTTAACCAATTTTTTTACTTTTTTGGATGTCATTTATTTAGATGTATCTAGATAGTAAAATATTTGTGAAAAAATATTTTAAAAAATTAATAAATATACAAAAATATGAAAAATATATTGAATTTTCGTATTTTTGGTATTTAATGAATTTTTTAAAGATTTATTTTTACTAATATTATACTTTTTAAGTGTATTTATGTTAGATGCGTTTAAAAATAACTTAAAATATTAAAAAAATTATTGAAAATAAAAAAAAAATCAAAAAATAAAAAAAGTAAAATTTTTTAAAAACTAAAACCAAACAATAGTATTATAATTATTATTTAAAATCAACATATAAAACAATTAAAAAATATATACAATCACAATATGTGGTGCAGAAAAATTATATATATATATATATATATATAAAATTTAGGTGGGCTCAAGTTTGACCAATTTTTTTTTTGGGTGCACTCTGGTGCCAGTATTATGATTACGATCCTTTAGCATATGCTTACCTTGTAAAAGCCCGATTCGGTTCGTTCCTCTTCGAACATTAATCGCGTATCATAAACACAAACACGCAATCATAAACCGCCAACGAACTTCTATCACGCTACTCTCTCTCTCTCTCTCTCTCTCTCTCTCATTCGATCGAATTGGATTTTAGGGTTTCGCACTGAATGTGATGGACGATGGAGTCTCTGCAACAGAGAGTGGAGACATGGATCAAAGACCAAAGCACGAAGATCTTGAAGGTCACTTGGCCTCCTCAATGGCGTATGGTGGTGAAGTGGCCATGGACAAACGGAAGGCAACAGAGGAAGCGAATTCATGAGGAGTATGAGAGAAGGAAGAAGCAGCTTCACGATCTTTGTTGCGCAGTCAAGGCTGAGTCTGTCTCTGATTTGCAAGACATTCTCTGTTGCATGGTGCTCTCTGAATGTGTTTACAAGGTTTGTGCTTTTTCGCAGCCTTTGTGTATTCAATTCTTCACCTGAATTGAAATATTTTTCATTGCATTTTGGTTTACATGATTTGTCTTGATGAAAACAAATTTCTGGAAATTCCACAGCAATGTAATAATGAATATTCGACAGTTTGATTATTTAGTTCAAGTTTGGAACTTTTGAAGTGAGATTGGTGGCAATGGCACTATGGTATGTTTGAGAATATTCTAGGTAAAATGAGGAAATAGGGTCATGGACTTGTGGTGGTGCACTTAATTTGATTAGCTTTTATGTGAAATTTTCATGGGTGATTGATTGAGCTGGCAGCACTGATCAAATAAAGGCTTTGAAGCTAGAGTGTTGCTGTTAGATCAGTAGGAGAATGTGAATCGTTTTTAAACAACAATGATGCAAATCTTTTTTCATCGAGAAGAAGAAAGTTTTCCATTAACAAATTAATACATTGACATCTATATGTACAGATTACACGGAAATTTATTGACCCCTTGATTAAAAAACTACCCAAATAATTGAAGGTATATTTGAAGTTTGTGATTATATTTGTGTACAAGCGTAATGACCATTGAACACCCATTTGAATGGCTCATGGTGACATGCATTACTGATGCATGATCCTCATCTTTCTTTTTTGGGACTTCAGTAACATTATTTAAACTTCGTGGCTGTGGAGAATTACTAGTGTTTTATCAGAACTTCTAAAATCTATATCTTGTGGAATCACTGCTAAATTTTAACAATGTGGCAGAGAAATGACTGACCAAATTACATATAGATAAGTACCCATTAAATATTGAACTCAACAAAGTGTTTGTCTTACTTATGTTGTCTTACTTATGTGGGATCACCTAGTGGAATGTTGTTCTTTATTTGGGCAAAAGAATAATGTCCATGAAAATCGGGCTGCATGTTTTATGTGCTATTAGCTACTTAAGACATAAACTCATGTTGTTATCCTGCTTCATCATGGCTGTGTGAAGATATAATTGTATTTCAATTAACGGAATTTAAATACCTTTTTTTTGGTAAAGAGTGGCAAACTGGTAGAATCACCTTTGTTGAGTAGGATATTGGTTGGTTTCATTATAATAGCAAAACTGTGTGTTAGCCTTGTGATGGTGGTGTTTCTTTAAAATGGCAACTCAAGAAGCTGAAAATGGAATATAACCATGGCTATCTGATATCTTTTCCAGATACATTCTTTCAAGGTAACTGATCTGTTAAATGTTTTAAATTAGTTCCTTGCTATGTATTTTATACTTCTTTTCTGGTCATGATTGCAATGCTGAGTGCCTCTTAAAATGTTAGCAATCGCAAGATTTGGCATTTTGTTACAATATGTGTTATTCCTTGCATGATAGAGACCTGCTGCTGAGATGCTTAGAGCAGTGAACAAATTTAAGGCAGACTTTGGGGGACAAGTTGTTTCTATAGAGCGGGTTCAGCCTTCTTCAGATCATGTTCCTCACAGGTGGATAATTTATGATCTTCAGTATAGTCATTTTTATTTTTTAGTTAAATTTTTTTTAAAACCATTTTACCTCTGATATCTGCCTAATAGTTTGTTTTCTGTTTGTTTCGAATATCAGTTTATCTGAAAATTTTATTGTGGAGTACAAGGGCTTTTTTGTTTCTTTAGGATTTAGGATTGTTTCAGTTCAAAATTTTCAACCCGACTTTATCCCATGGTGGGTTTGTTTTTATGTTTTGGGTAGCTTGACTCAAACTACGAGCTCCATGTATACTTTCTCAGAGATTATTGGTTGGCCATAAGTTGGACAAAATAGATGTGAAGCTCAGTGTCAAACCTGCCTATAAGATACAACTTGACCAAGAATATCTTATCTTATTCATCCAAAAAGGGAAGTCAAAGTGATAGCTGCTTCTTATTGTCGTTTTTTCCCCCTTCTCCATACATAAGACTTGAGTAGATCAAACTAGTAGCACTGCAGCTTATGTCTCATTATGTTGCCTTTCCTTCTTCAGACAAGAGATCAATTTGCCTCCTTTAGTTGAAACTTATTAGACTACAGGGTGCAAAGTTTTTAGCCATTCTAAGATGTGCTGTAATCACATTGCTACACATATGGATGTTTTTTTATTCTTATTGTTTGGTTATGTTTTTTTTTTTGGTCTTCCCCCCCTGTTCTGTTGGTTGTAGTTGATCATTTCAAGGATTTTCTTATTTCTAGTTTCTCCCCAACTGTTAATTTGTCATCATTATATTTAAGAATGTGATTTGTTGGAAAAATTGTGGCAAGCGGAAGACATAGCTTGACACATTTTTTTTTTTATTCTTTAAATAGCATCCTATTCTATCTAGCTTGAATGAGCTGATGCCGCCCATTTTCAATCTGAGCTAAAAAATTGAACAATGAATGAACTTCACACTGGTAGATTTAATTGTAGTTTGGGTTTGGTTTGGTGTTTGCTGTTCTGCACTTCAGGAGGAGCTTGGGTGGGTATTTAATTCATCAAAAATTATCCAAGATGTAGCCTCACAACTCAAGTTGACTTTTGCGGTTTTGCCTGTGCCTGAAACAAAATCACTCCTAACTTGGTTGTCACTGTTCTATGTTGCGTGGATGCTGATAGATTTTGATGTAATATCAAGATGCTGGCATAAGATTTTGGAATTATGGGCTAGCATGCGAGTAATGTTGTACTTTTTGTGAAATTAATAATCGATATTCTTTTCATATTTAGAATTATGTCTTCTTCCTGCAAAAATCTCACATTATCTCACTTCTTGAATTTTCAGAAGTCAGCAATGTTTAGCGCTTTTCTGCTATACTCAGACTATGCCTGGTTAAAAAATATATCTCTTTCAACATTCACTGTGTGCTCAACTGACTTCTGTCACTCATGCAAAATTCTCTTTGCTACTTGGCATTTTTCTGAACTGTTTGTTTTCTTCTCGTTTTCTGCTTTTTCCATCTTGTCAATAATTGGTTCTTCTATCACATCTACCCTAGCTACTCATGTATGCCAATGTTCTATTGCTTTCCCTCGATTGATGCTACCTATATTTTACTAATGGTTACTAAGCCTCACTCATCTATTCAACATCCTTAGTTCAATTTTGCTCATATTATGGATAATAATGCCCAGCAAGGAAGCTCTAAGCATGTGATTTCTTTGAGATTTTGTATTTTAATGCACCTTAACTGCTTTGGTTTCTCATGTACCTTTGTGTTTTACTTTTACGTAGGTATCTATTAGCAGAAGCAGGGGACACATTATTTGCTTCCTTCATTGGGACCAAGCAGTACAAGTAAGCATGATAATAATCCTTTGTTCAGTTGTCTATTCTGTAGTCTTTTTAACATAATAGTTTTTTTTTGCCTATTGTAAAGGGACGTCATGGCTGATGCAAACATACTTCAAGGTGCTATATTTCATGAGGATGCTGTAGAAGATAATTATGAGACTGCAACTACTGAATCTGCTCAAGTCGATAGTCAAAAGATAAATGTAGCAAATCTTTCAAAATCTCTTGAAGCAAAGCCTAAGCAACCAAAACCTACACCTAAACCTGCTGTCCATCGAGTAAGGGAGCAATTCATCAATTTTAGGCTTGGTTTGGGAAGAACTAAAAAAGTCAGAAAGTCATTAAAAAGTAAAAAAATCAAACAACTATACAAAAAAGTCAATGACTCCATTTTTTCTCTACTTTTTGCACTTTTTTTCATAAAAAGCCAAAAAAATCCCAAACTTATGATTTTTTTTACCTCATATTTTGACCAAAAAGCCAAAACGTTACTAAAATAGTCTATTCCTGAACCAATCCTAATTTTCATTTGAACATAGTTCGTTGCGTGTTCAATACCTTTACGATATTCTTTGCTATCTGTTTCTAAAGAATACCCCACCCCCACCCCAAAATGAGAGGGGACATATATTTGTTTTCTTTATTTTAGTAATTTTTTCTTTCAAATTCTTATCTCTAGGGATTCATGGCTCGTGCTAAAGGGATACCAGCATTGGAGTTGTACAGGCTTGCTCAAAAAAAGAAACGGAAACTTGTGCTATGTGGGCATTCACTTGGTGGAGCAGTAAGTTCAATTTATGTATTTTGCTTACATTTCGGACAGTGATTTGTTCAGTCTATAATATCTTTTTTAGTGCTCCCTCTTTCTACTGTCTAGGTAGCAGTCTTGGCTACCCTTGCCATTTTGAGGGTTATTGCTGCTTCCTCGTCATCAAAAGACAATGAAAAAGTTCAAGTCAAGTGTATCACATTCTCTCAGCCTCCAGTTGGGAATGCTGCTTTAAGAGAGTAGGTTTATCGCCATCTTGTATATTCTTATAATAGTAAAAGTATTATATATATATATATATATTAAATTTGACATATTTTTTCTTTCAGTTATGTTAACGGAAAAGGTTGGCATCATTATTTTAAGACTTACTGTATTCCAGAAGATCTAGTGCCTCGTATCCTGTCTCCTGCTTATTTTCATCATTATAATGCCCAAACGCTGCCAATCCCTGTTGATACCAAGACTAGCGATTCGTTGATGTCAAAACGTGAGGAAGGTGTGAAGAAGCAAAAAGCAGAAAAACTAAAAGAGATAGAAGGGGAGCAGCTGGTTCTCGGTTTAGGCCCTGTCCAGACTTCCTTTTGGAGACTTTCAAAGCTTGTCCCTTTAGAGGGTGTCAAAAGACAATTCAACAAATACAAAGGGAAACAAGTTGACCCTGTTGAGACATCTTCTGCTTCTGATTCTGCTGTAACATCTTCATTTGATGACGAAGCAGCTGCACCACTGTCTCTTGAAATTCAGGAAGGTTCTGATGGCATTTCTCTCAAACCATTTCCTGAGACAGAAACCAGGCCCCAAGGTGAAGCAAGAGATGCAAAGTTGTCTGGAAAAATGAACACCAGTGACACGGATAATAATAGGGCATGGCGTAGAGTGCCTTATTTACCTTCTTATGTACCGTTTGGTCAGGTAGTCACTATGAACTGATACTGTTGTTTTCTATGTTGTTTATTTAAACCCATTTGCATATATGACATAAGAAAATTTGTGGCAACCCTGGAAGTTGTGATGTTAATTTTATATTCATCATTAGATATTTATTTTCCATTTTTTAAACCAAGATTTTATGCAACTGCTTAATTTGTTTTAGTTGCTGTCAGCGCCCTCAATTAGGAGGAGGGACCGACCCTGGCTAATGTCCATTCGTTTTGTTAGAAGTTTGGAGGCATCTAACCCAAATCAGTTGTCCTTAGGTGGAGAGGCCTTTATACTATATTAACCAAACTTGAGTCGCTTAGAGAAGCAATGTGGGTTAAGTCTCTATGGCCAATTGGTTTTGCATCTTGGGTGTTTCGTGGACCAAGTTTCTGCCCGGGTCTATCTTTCTCGTTTCTCTATAACCTCCACATGCAACCAGGCCACAACTTAGGGAAGTCTTAGAGAATTGTCTGGCATCACTACTTTAAGCCACCCAAGTTTGGTTAATATATTCTAAGGGCCTGTCCAACCAAGGCCGGCCCTGAGGTAAGGCGGGGAAGGCCGCCGCCTCAGGCCCCCAAATTCTGTCTAAGAAATAGAGCCCTGAAATAATTTCGATCTTATGTTATGTTTGGTTAATTATTTTGGTCTTAAGTTATGTTTGGTTGATTAAAATAAATTTGAATAGATTAATCATTTCATCATAATGGCCATTTTCACATTTGATTTAATAAAATTACAAACAAAATCATCATTTTTCATTGTGAGGAAATAGTAATTTTATAAAGAGACTAAGAAATGGCCATTCCATTCAATTTAATTTCATTTCAGTGAACCAAACACTACATTATAATATTAGTAGTTTAAAAATGAAGATTTAAACAAACAATTTAATTGGTGAATTATTTAAAAATAATGGATGGTTGCTTGCCAATGTATGAATTATTTATAGAATATTGTTTGACTATACAATAATTTTTTTAGATTGAAGTAAATTAAATTTTACAATTTAATTTTTGTCAATAATTATGTGTACCATATGCAACAAATTTATAGAAGGTACAAGCAAAAAATAAAAATAAATTGAAGATTGTTATTATTTTACCAATATATACATACATATATATATATATATATATATTTTTAAATATGTATGAGAGCCGGGGCCCCATCTTCTGAGTTTGCCTTAGGCCCCGAAAAAGTCAGGGCTGACCTTGTCTCCAACGAAGACCAATTGGTTTTGGGTTGGATGGTCCCAAAATTCTAACATGTTTCTCATTGATCAGTCATTGAGCTTAAATGAGGAGTCTTATCCTTGTTTATATTGTTGATGACTACTCTAAACCATCAGTCCTTAAGTAGGTCCTTTGTAACGATTGTGGAAATCTTTATGCTTGTCATCCAACCTTGCTGGACTTAAAAAAAATCATTTCCTATACTTTCTGTTTTAATTTCTTTTTGGGGATTTTTTTTTTCTTTTTGTTTTGTTAATGGGATGGATGAACTAATGATGTGTAAAGGACATTACTTTGTGCTCATTAAAATTCCTTTAGAACATTTTTTTAAATTTCATTTGCGACATCATTATACGTTTTCACTTCTCATAAAGGAACAAGGCATGTGATCCTCTCAGTTCATTTAAGCTTATGTAACTTATGTCTCTATTATTTTAAGTTCTTCATGTAGCCAACCTGATTGATTGGGTTACAAGGCTTGGTTTGATTTGGTTTTTGGCAGTGAGTTCAACATTTTATATTTCATATGTAACAGCTCTATCTTTTGGGGAATTCATCGGTGGAGTCACTATCGGGTGCAGAGTACTCAAAGTTGACATCGGTATAAGTTTTGTTTACTTTTTGACCCTCAAATAATGGTTCAATATTCTGTTACTGTTAGGAATAAGCATTCTACCCTGGATGAACTGTATATTTTATTTACATATATTTATATGTAATATATTGCGGTAGTTAAAGGTTGCAAAATAGCCAATAACTTTGCACATAGTTTATGTTTACATACCAGCTTCTAGCACCTCTCATGTTGTTGCTTTCATTTGGCAAAGGCATTTTCAGGTCAGATCCGTGATTGCTGAAGTAAGGGAACGATTTCAGTCACACTCAATGAAGTCATACAGGTTTAGATTTCAAAGGTAATATCTATTCTTTTGAAAGCTGTCTTTCTTTTGTGGTCATTTGACTGTCAGTAGAACTTTTGTTGTTGTGTCCGAAGAGCAAGATCTATTCATAGATCTTGTTTTTCTGGAATTTTTTGGGGGTATATTTCACCCATCATTATAGTATATATGGTTATTTGTATTCTACATGTGTGCACACATTTAAGTTGTGTTAATTTTTTGAAGGAGAATATGTACATGGGGCTGCTTTTAACCCTTTTGGCATTGAATACATCTGCATATTAGTGTTGATTGTGTTTTTTTTTTTTTTTTTTTTTTTCTTTTTTTAATAGTAAGTTCCTTTTAGCATTATTGGTTTTGGATTCCAGGCATCTTGGGTTACCAGGACTAGTATGTCTTCTTTTCCTTGCAGAATATATGAGCTGTGCATGACTGACGATGCTTCATTCTTGGGAGTCGAGCAACTGCAGCAATTTCCTCATTTACAAAAGTGGCTAGGCCTTTCGGTCGCTGGTACTGTTGATTTTGGGCATATAGTAGAGTCTCCAGTTATTCGTGCAGCCACTTCTGTTGTTCCTCTGGGATGGAGTGGTATTCCTGGTGAGAAGAATGAGGAACCTCTGAAAGTAGATATTACTGGTTTTGGATTACATCTTTGTACGCTGGTTCAGGCTCGTGTTAATGGTAGCTGGTATTGTTTTTTATCCTATCAGTTATTCATCTTTTTGTTAATTTAAGGTTTGGTTGTAAAGAGCCATTTGAGCATCTATACAATTTTTTAGTTTCGAATCACTTGCATAAGCATATTTGGGGGTGTTTGGGCTAAAATAGCCTCAAACACTACAAAAAGCCAAAAAGTCTCAAAAATTCTAAATCAATGATTTATATATTTTTTTTTTTAAAAAAAAAAGGAAGCAAAGCCGGCAGCAGTGGGCAGCCCTACACTGTCATGACAGTGTGTAGGCACAAAATTGTGACAGCCTAGTCTTTGAGGCTGAAATGACGATTTTGCCCCTGTAGATTAATTTTGAAAAATGTGAGGTTAGGGACAAAGTTGTCATTTTAACTTCAAACATCATTTCAACACATTTTTCAATACAACAATTCAAATAAAAATCCATCCCATCTTCCCAAACACAAAAACTAAAATAGCCTATTAAAATAGCTAAAAAGCCAAGAAGTCTCTAAAATAGCCACTTCCCAAACACCCACTTTACTAGGAGATGATAAATCTATTTTATTGTATAAAGACAATAAATGACAAGTGTCTGACAGGCAATTCTGGTGTGGGAGCAGTTACAGCCTCTCAAGGAAAGAAAACACAATGCCACTTGGCACAATTGTAGGAGAATTAAATAACTAATTGATAAATTTAGAAAATACCAAGATTAGGGAATGATTAGGATATCATTCCCTATTTATATTAATGAAGATCAATAATTATAAGGAAGCCCTAAGGTATAGAATAATTATTAAATAATAACCTAAATAATAATATATTATTCTAACACTCCCCCTCAAGCTGGTGCAAAGATATTTCTCATGCCCAGCTTGCTTAAGATGCCATGAAAGGGCTTACTCCCAACTCCCTTGGTGAGGATGTCAGTAAGTTGTTCATCAGACTGCACAAAGAGAGCACATATTGTGCCACTAGTGAGTTTCTTCTTAATGAAGTGGCGATCAATCTCAACATGCTTTGTCCTGTCATGTTAAACCGGATTGTGAGCAATGTTGATAGCGGCCTTATTATCACAATATAACCGCATGGAGTCCGTTTGATTAATACCTAGATCACTCAACAATAACTTGATCAATAAGAGCTCACACACCCCTTGTGCCATAGCTCTAAACTCAGCTTCTGCACTTGACTTCGCAACCACATTCTGTTTCTTACTCCTCCAAGTAACTAGGTTGCCTCCAACAAGGTGCAATACCCTGAAATCGATCTCCTATTAGTTACTGATTCAGCCCAGTCAGCATCTGTATAGGCTTCCACACGAAGATGATCATACTTTGAAAAATAAAGACCCTTACCAGGAGCAGACTTTAAGTACCTCAAATTTTTCATGACAGCCTCGAAGTGAATCTGATGAGCAGCATGCATAAAACCACACTGACAGTAACAGCAATATCAGGACGGGAGTAAGATAGGTAAATGAGCTTACCCACTAATCACTAATAGCTCCCCTTATCAACAGCTGCCCCTCCTTTATCATCCCCTAGTTTCTGATTGGATTCCAGTGGAGTGTCACAAGCCTTGCAGCCAAGCATCCCAGTTTCCTTCAACAGGTCAAGCACGTACTTCCTCTGCGAGATAAATATCCCATCCTTGAAGCGAGCAACTTCATTTTTCAAAATTCAAGCTCATTGGCTAAATATTTCTTCAACAGAAGCGTTTTCTCACTATCATCGCCTGTAAGAACTATGTCATCTATATAAACAATGAGTGTTGTAGTCTTGCCACGTTAAGAATGTTTCACAAATAAGGTGTGATCTGCCTAACTCTGTTTGAAGCCATATTTAAGCATAGCCTGAGTAAATCTCTCAAACCAAGCCCTTGGAGACTGTTTGAGACCATATAATGACTTTCGAAGCCTGCATACTTTGCCTTCTGTCCGATGATTCTCAAAATCAGGAGGAATGTCCATATATACCTCTTCTTCGAGGTCACCATGAAGAAATGCATTCTTTACATCAAACTGATAAAGTGGCCAGTCTAGATTAGCTGCTAGAGAGAGAAGTACGCAGACCGAATTTATCTGAGCCACTGGTGCAAAGGTCTCCTAATAGTCACCGCCATATGTCTGAGTGAACTTTTTTGCCACAAGTCTAGCCTTATAACGCTCAATAGACCCATCCGCTTTGTGTTTCACAGTATATACCCATTTGCATCCCACAGGTCATTTGCCCTTAGGTAACTTAGTCAATTCCCAAGTGTCATTCTTCCTAAGTGCTTTCATTTCCTCAATCATGGCAAGTTTTCACTCAGAGATGGCAAGAGCATCCTGAAAATGGTTAAGAATGCTAACAGAGGAAATATTTGACACAAATGCTCTATATGAGGACGAGAAATGAGATTAGGACACAAAATTTGAGATAAGATGTTGAGTACAACATCTCATACCCTTTCTCTTAGCAATAGGAACATCAAGATCAATGGACTGGAGATTCAAAGTTACTTGGACTCTCATCAGAAGCAGGAGATGGCAGTGAAAGAGCAGAAGTGGTCTCTTGTATCCAGTTAACTTTTTGTTTTTCTTTGTCCCTGACATAAACTTGCCCTTCCCTATGTTTGGTAACATTGGGTTCTGTAGTCCTAGTAGGAGGTGGTGGTGCAAGAACAACTGGTTCCACTATAGAAATCATAGGAATCACTTCACACCAAGGCTCCCCCTAAAGGGAGGACTATGACACCGGAGAGGACAAGAAATAGGATTGGGACTCAAAGAATGTGACATCCATGGACACAAACCACTTATGAGAAGGAGGGTGATAACACTTACACCCTTTTTGAGTAGGAGAGTATCCAAGGAAAACACATTTTAGGGAGCGAGGGTCCAACTTACCACGAGTAGGAGAGTGATTGTGGATAAAACAGGCACATCCAAATATTTTTGGAGAAATAGAAAACAAGGACTCAGACCCTAGGAGGTCTTGAAGGGGAACTTGTTTGTGCAAGACCTGAGTAAGAAGACAATTAATGAGATGGGCAGCGGTGAGAACAGCGTTGTCCCAGTAGGACCAAGGCACACTCATAGAAAAACACATGCACTGAGCCATGTCAAGAAGATGACGATTCTTGCGTTCGGCCATCCCATTTTGTTGAGGGGTATTGGTGCAAGAGATCTGATGGATAATGCCATGAGCAGAAAAATATTGCTCTAATCCAGAATCTATGTATTCTCCCTCATTATCAGAACGGAAGATTTTGACAGTGGCCCCAAACTGAGTACAAATCATCTTATGGAAAATGCGGAACACTGGGAAAACGTCACTCTTGTCTTTCATGAGATACATCCAAGTAGTACGAGAAAAATCATCAATAAATGTAACAAACCATCGATGACCTTTCATAGACATAACACGAAATGGACCCCAAACATCAAAATGTATTAATGAAAAATGAACTAAACTTTTATTAAAACTGGGGGCAAAAGAAACTCTGTGTTGTTTTCCAAGTTGACAAGACTCACAAAGAAACTCAGACACATTATTGTTTGCAAAATCAGATGGAAATAAATGCTTAAGTAAATAAAAAGAAGGATGCCTAAGACGTCAATGCCACAGCCATAAATCATCTTGGGTAGTAGGACTCATGGTGGAAGAATAAGCAAGCTTGTCCGATTGATCCAAGAAGTAGAGACAATTTTCTGCACTACCACTACCAATCGTCATTCTCGTGACAAGGTCCTGAAAAAGACAATGATCAAGAAACGACGTCACACTACAATTCAAATTTTATGTAATACGACTCAAGGATAATAGGTTAACAGAAAAATTGAGAACATGAAGAACAGAAGATAGAGGTGTGGTAGGAGTGACATGGGCTAAATCTTTCCTAGAAATGGAAGAAATAGTACCATCTACAATTCTAACTTTGTCCTGACCTAAAAAGGGCTTATAGGCAGAGAAAAGGTCAGAGGAGCCAGACATGTGATCTGAGACACTAGAATCAATAATTCAGGGTAAAAACTTATGAGACTAGAAAACACAAGGAGAAGAGGCTAAGTTACCTGAGCGGGCAAACGACGAGGAAGATGTACTAAGAATAGTAGAAGACCGACGGTCCAGCAAGTGATGCAGAACATCCTCAAGCTCAGGAGTAGTCATGCCAGAGAGACCATCAGAAGGCTGGTTAAAGGACGCGGAAGTAGAATCAAGTGTATCAACGGTACTAAATTGATGAGCCCGTGGATGAGAATCCTATCCTCTAGACTGGCCTGACCGACCTCCTCTAAGACTAAACCGATCACCTCGACTCCCGGATGGAGTCCCATGAAGCTTCCAACATGTCTCACAAGTATGCCGCGGTTTTTTTACAGTAATCACGTAATATAGATTCCTTGGCGGCAGATGGAGGGATGAGAGTCAGGCTAAGGCCATCTCTAGGAGTAGACAGTAATGCGAAGCGGTCAGTAGAGACAGGGGACATCATAGCAGACCGGCGACTCTCCTCATTCTGTACATAGGCAAATGTCTCATAAAGTGAAGGAAGAGTGTCCATATTCAAAACCCGAGCCCTGCTAGAAACTTGAAGACCTTTTTCTGTGCAATGAACTTCCTGTACCCGAATGAAGCAGCAATGCAAACAGGCTTATAGTCCTGTAGGTGATCAAGACGTTTCCAGTCGTTGGTGAGGAAGGTGAAGTACTGGAGAACTGTCTACTCCCTCTGAACAGAGCTCTCAATAGAGCAGCGTAACTCAAATGCCTAGGAGAAATTCCCTTTGCGGAAATAGGTAACAGCCACTGCATCCCAAACATCTTGGGCAGTCTCCATAGACAAGTAGCCCTCACTGATGTTTGGTACCATCGAATGAATAAGCTAACCCATAATCAAAGAGTTGATAATCTCCCATTAGTCATAACCTGGGTCAGTGGCGCTGGGTGCCTGTGTACTGCCATCAACATACCCCATCTTCCCTCTGCTCTTCAAAAACATAGTCAAACTCTGCAACCACATTAGATAGTTTTGACCATTAAATAGAGAGGTGGTGATTTTAAGATTAGGGTTGGGGTTATCAGTCATAGTAATAGGTAGAATGGAACTCTCACTCTTAGGTGTCTGAGAAGTAGTGGAGACATTGGAGGAATCTGCCATGGAAACTATACGACTGAACCCTCAATAAAACTAGTACCAATCACAAACCCGGAAGGTGGTGGTGGAAGGCTAAGAAGCACGGATACGGATACGAGATACGGATACGATACGATACGGCGATACGACAAAATTTGAAAAACTAGGATACGGGTACGGCGGGGATACGTTCATAAAAAATATTATTTTAACAATTTTTAGTAATGCAGTATGCATAAAAATAAAACCTAAAGCAAAAGATAACTTGATAAAGAAGAAAAGTTCCTATAAAACTAAGAGTCTTCAAAGTCAATAGCTTGAACTTGTTCCCCTTCATCAGTGAATATCACAGACCTTAGCTAAAGCCAAAAAACTATTCTTAAATAAAAATTTCAGCAAATATACTTTTTTAAGTCATCAATGATAGCCTAGGAAGCACGGATACGGATATGGTGATATGGGGATGTGGATATGGCGATGTGTCAAAATTTGAAAAAGTATGATACAGGTACAGCGGGATACATTCGTAAAAAAAAGAAAATTATAATTTTAATAATGTAATATGCATGAAAATAAAACTTAAAGTGAATTAATAAATAAAAAGAGGGATTCCTATTAACCTAAAAGTGCTCAAACATTCATAAAACATCCAAAACTAAAAGCAAAAGCAAAAGCAAAAGCAAAAGCAAATGTAAATTAAACATCATCCTTACATGCCAACACCAAAAAAAGAATGAGAGCAGAGAAAAGAAACGTGAGAGAGTGAGAAATTGAGAGAGAAGTGAGAGAGACAACAAGGATACATCAATTTGACAAATTCTATTACTTTAACTCTTACTATATTCCTCTTATCAAAGAACTAAACAAAATATTATAAGTAATATGTAACTTCGAGTATCCGATACTTTAAAATTAAGTATCCGATACTTCAAAATTAATAAAAAATTAATTAAGAAGTATCTGATACTTTTAAGAAGTATCCGATACGTATCCGCGAGTATCCGAGGAGTATCGGTATCTGATAAGTATCCGATACGGATACGTCACCCTTTTTGAAGTATCCGTGCTTCATAGGTGGAAGGAAAGACACAACTACCCACTATGACAGCATAAAACAAATCAAGAACTCATAGAGTTTTTTTTTTTTTTTTGTATGTATGTATGTATGTAAAAAGAAAACTAGGGTACCAGTATTATTAGGTTACAAGTCTACAAAGGAGCAGAGGACTTGGTCAAACAGATTGTCGAAGAATACAAGAGGCCAGGGTACCAGTGTGGTTGAAGAACATTGACTGGTAAAAGAGAGGCTGTCGCAAGAGACAAGAGTGTCGCATGAGGCCAACGACGACATGGGGTTGTCGGTTGGACCAAAAAAGCTATCCGTGGCAGTCAGCAAGGCAAGGCAAGGCAAGACAAGACAAGGCCACGAGGCATGTCGGCAAAGACCAACAAGGGATGTCGATGCTTGCGGTGAAGATGTTGAGCAACCCAGGTAAGGTTCAAACCCTAGACAGACATCAACCCAAACCCGAAACCACCTGGGTCTTTCTCAGTGTAAGCCGAAACCCCTCGGGGTGGAGTCGGCTGCTGAAGGGTAGTCATTGGTGGCGTAGGATGTCTCCGGCTGATGGCTTGTGGCTCCGGTGAGTAACAAGAACTGTATGGATAGATGGGTTTAGGTTTTAAGGTTAGGCTCTAATACCATGATAAATTTAAAAATTACCGAGATGAGGGAATGATTAGGATATCATCGCCTATTTATATCAATGAAGATCAATAATTACAAGGGAGCCCTAAAGTATAGAATAATTACAAAATAATAACTCAAATAATAATATATTATTCTAACACTAACTACTACCACTTTTGCACACTTTGAAACTTTAAACATAGCTGTAAATATTAGTATGGAAAAAATTCTATAAGGTAAGGCCCATGTGCATAGCGCATGGCACCCTTCTTGTATGCCGTAATTTGGTTGCCATTACAATGATTCCGGTCTTATGCTAATCATCCTGAGAGCATGCGTTCAAATTTTTCAATTCGTTTTTCCATGTTAGTATTCTTTCATTGTAATTTATCCAAAAAAAAAAAAAAAAGAAGAAGGTATTCTTTCATTGTACATGTTATGTCTTTCCCCCCAAATGCTTTTTGGAAAACCTGATTAAATCTATTCTGTTGTGTTGCATCCATGAATTTTCTTCATGATGGTTCCATCCTAGTTTGAAGCAATAGATTATGCGCTGGATTGGAGGGGAAATCTGTGAAAGTGCAATTTTCTTTCAAGATGATGTGATGCACTTCATTGCACTAAAGATGAGGCCAAGAGACTTAATTTCCCTAATTTGGTATTCACATTACATAATCATGAAAAATGAAATCTTGGTACTTGGATGACCAATGTTCTAATCTTTGGAGTCCTTAATTTATTTATCTGACTAGATTAGAAGTTTTGGATGCAATCCCAAGCAGATTTCTTGGCTAAGACAAAATGAAAAAATTTGTTGTAACTATGGTTCTTTAATTTAAAGAACCATCCACTAATCCCTGTATTAAACTCCACAGTTTGTCTAGTAGACTACTATTTGTTTGCGGCATTCACAGGAAAATATTCCTTCAGCCAGTAAGGTTAGAAATGCAGTTTTGCAGTGAATAGAACAAAATAGTAAGTCCTTTTTACATATGAGAGTAAGAAAGGTTAAAAAAATGAGCTGAATTAAACTGGAATGAATCGTGCCTGACATATTAACTGCAATTGAGCATTGAAGTGACTACAGTGAGGGTAATTAGGAAAATATTTGGGAAATGGAACTTGAATACATATATGAATATAATGAGCGCCCCTAGATAATGTGATCCTAAACTCAAAGGCCATCAATCAATTTATATATTCAGAAATGGTTATCTCGAGTTTTCTTCATCTTATATCTATTTGGTTGAGGCTACCTAAGTAGATATGAAGTTTTATACGTCTTTTCTTTAAGATATGATAAAAGTTTTATATATCATCATAAACAATTTTCTTTACTTTTTAATCTGTTTAGTAGATACAACTTTATGATTCGCTGTCTTCATGGGGTAGTCATTTGCTATTATTTCTTTCATTCAGGTGCTCAACCACAGTTGAGTCCTTTCCTTCATCACCATCACACTCTTCGGATGGTGGAGTACAGCCAGATATACAAAATATCCGAGTGTTGGTTGGACCTCCGCTGAGACGGCAACCAAAACATCAGATGGCAGATTCGTTACTTCCTCTATTTTCTTCTATTGATTCGAAGTCTGTTGATCTGAAAGTGGAACGCAATGTCTGTGCATTTCATGAGGGAAAATTTATCCGTCCTGAAGGTTTGAGTGATTTTGTTGTATTTTGTACAAGCGATTTCTCTACAGTTTCCAAGGAGGTTCATGTCAGGACCCGTAGGGTGCGATTGGTTGGCCTAGAGGTATTCACATTAGACTCCCAATACATAAAATATGTACACCTTTACTTCATTACCAAGTGCTGAAAGATGACTTGTGGTTTTTCTAGGGTGCTGGTAAAACGTCTCTTCTTAAGGCAATCTTGGATCAAAGCAGACATGCTAATATTGAAAATTTGCATATGGATATTGATGTTCAAGAAGGTATTGCTGGTGGTTTGTGCTACTCAGATTCAACGGGAGTAAATTTGCAGGTCCGTGTTATTTAATAAGGCCTCCTGTTCTTAATCTTTTGATGAAGGTCTCCTGTTTGTACTCTGTATCTTTCTTTCTTTATTCTTTTTTTTTTTTTTTGGTCACTCACAGTGCTGGCATGCTGATTTGCTGACAATATTTCTGTTTCATGTGCTCCACCAACATTATTTCAAGCACTTCATAAACTGAGTTGTTGGCAGTTTCTCTTTTTCCCTTTTCTTCATGTCAACAGCTGTATCAGAGTTTGTCACATTTTTAAAGATAACTTTTTCTTTCATTTCAGGGTAACTCTACATTTCTTTATTTGACTAGACATTTTGTCATTTTAATGTTGTGATTTGAGTTTTAAATGAGAGTTTGGTTTAATATTGTGGAGGATGATATTCAACTTTAGATACTATGTCATAAATTTCAATGTTGAAATCTCACAAATTATCATTTATCGTATATCACATACCTTTCTTTGATGCCTGTTGATGTTATAATAAACCATTTCAAAAGCATAAGAACTTGACAACCTGTTTGCTATTGTAGATTAACAGGTAAATGTTTTCTTCATTACAGTTGTAAGCTGAAACATGCTGTATATTTCTAATAGGGTGTAGTCTATTTAAGATTATAAAAATGTTTGTTATCCTATCTTTCCAGCTAGCTTGTTTTCTGATCTATAACTTATGAACTTGGAAATCTCTGGGGTGGTACTTTTAGTTTCATGATTATTATGGGTAGTATATATAACACCACATAACAGTCAACACCACTGGTGACACTTTTCAGCATTCCTGTTTTTTCTAGCACCTTCAATTGCCTTTATATGATGCGTGGTGCCTGTCCTGCTTTTCCATCCTTGAATTCTATTCTTCAATGGTGCAATTGGTACTTTTTATGGTGATACATACTGGCATAGGCATTAAAAATGAAGGTTACATAGAGCTTTTGCTTTTCTTTGTCTGCTCTCGTTTGGATGGAAAAAAGAGTTACTTTTGGGTATTTGAGTTGCTTCTTTTGTCCTTTGTGTGGTGTCATTGAGTTCTGGTTTTTAGCATTTCATTTTACGCAATCTATTTTTACATTGCAGGACCTGAATATGGAGGCCTCTCGTTTCAGGGATGAACTTTGGAAGGGAATCTGTGATCTTAGTAGGAAAACAGACTTGATTGTTCTTGTGCATAATCTGTCCCACATAATACCTCGATACAATCAGTCAAATGCTTCTCAGCAGCAGCCAGCCCTCTCACTTTTGCTGGATGAAGCTAAGGCCCTTGGAATCCCTTGGGTCCTTGCAATAACAAACAAATTCTCAGTCAGTGCCCACCAGCAAAAGGCAGTGATAGATGCTGTTCTGCAGGCATATCAAGCATCTCCAAGCACAACTGGGGTCGTCAATTCCTGTCCATATGTCATGCCCAGTGCTGCAAGTGCTCCTCAGTCTTGGGGTGCAGGAGATAGAAATTCTGGTAGGATGGGTCCTCAACAGCTTATTCTTGTTCCTATTAATCTTGTCTGGAGGCCTTTCCAGAAGAAAGCTGTCGTTCTCCCTGTAGAGGGTGTAACTGCTTTGTGCCAGCTTGTCCACCGTGTGCTTCATAGCCATGAGGAGGCTGCTTTACAGGTACTGGATACCTTTTTCTTTTTCTTGTTTAATTCCCTTGATAAGTAGGTAGAAACATTTCATAAATATGTTGCATCATGAAAATGAGAAAAAGAGAAAGAAAAGTATCTAATCAAGTGTGAGTGAGGTTTAACATAGTAATAGGATGTATGGGCTATAGTAGGCCTGTCAGCGGGTCGGATCCGGGTCGGATCCGCCAGAATCCGATCCGATCCGATTAACTTTTAATCTGAATCCGAATCCAAATCCGATTATTGAAAATCCGATTATACGCGATCCGATCCAATCCGTTTTACACGGATATCCGATCCGAATAATCCGATCCGATCCGTTTTTTTTTTAGCCAGCCATAAAGTCAAGAAAATACCAATTATAAAAAAAACATAGTAGCTTTTTATAATGAAAAGTTCATCTTGATGTTCTGACTTTCCTAAGGCAAAACATTTAGGCAAATCATCACCAATGCAAAACATAACATCATTTCAAAACATCTTTTCAAAACAAAACATCACAATTTCTCCCCTTGTGATACAATCAAAAATACAACAAAGAAAAACTTTTTAAAAAAAATATTCAATTCCAGCAGACTAAAAGTGAAATTGAAAGATATCTAGCATGTTTGACTAGCAACATCAAAATTGGAAACAAGTCTATTTCATTACACATGCTAAACATATGTTCTCGGATTTTGAACGTACAAATCAAATCAAACAATACTAAGCTGAGCAGTCTAATTCAAAGCTTACAAGCCTAACCCAGCTCAATAACTCAACCTGATCATATCCCAGATAGAGTACAAAAGTCACTGTTGCATTCATGGTGTAAAAACAACTCAAAAGATGTCACCAGGTTTTGAGAGACAATGGAGCATCATTACAAAGCAACAAACCAATCACTTGGTTGCAAATTAAACGGTGATGTGATTCAGTTTCACTATCACCAATCATGTCCAACTCAAAAAGAATAATTCCATCATTGATAATGGGTCTATACAGAAAAAATTTCATCATCATCATGATCACCAACGAGATCCTCTGCCCATTCTCCAATCAAGTGAGTAGATTTTGTAACACTCTCAGCCATAAAATTGAGATCTCAGAACTCTACCATGTAATGTAACACTCATAGCAGTCAGATAGATACCAACCCTAATGAATCAGTCCCTACAGAAGCTTCAGTCCACCTGTTACATCATCAACCATTTCAGCAGGTCCTGCACATGCATGAGCATGAGAATTAGTCCAATGCTAATCAGAAGAGTGACATAATTTTCAAATCAATGACACATTACCCTGTTTGGATGTTATTATTATTTTTTTTAATGCCTTTCTTTTCATATCAACCTTTAATTGCTTAATTTGCAAATAAAGCACATCAGTAATGAAGAGAATTCCAACTTCTCAAGTCAATGCATTTAACTCCATGTACAAAACCATATAATATCAAAGAAAGGTCGGTGGATAATATGCTAGAAATAAATGTAAGTGTTGTTGCAACTTGCAAGTATTGAATGAAAAAGACTTGGCAGACAATGTGAGGGTATAACAGAACATAGTTGACACAAAATTGAGAAAAAAAAATTGCACATTGCTTGAAAGCTAATCCAAATTTATAGACTTGTTTTCAACATAAAAACTTTTCAATGTAAATCTTGATAACAATAATTAATCCTACAAATTTCTAGGCCTCTAAAATTCTCAATCAATTTGCCACTCATCCAATACTTATTCACAGCTCAATCCAAGAATATCAAGCTCCAAGAAGAAAAGTTATGTAACCACATTTCACCACAAGCAGTTCTAGTAAGAGATAATTAAAGCTATATACTCACGATTCTTCCAAGTCAATAACTTTAATAGCAACCACTTTGTTAAGCTCATTATCAAACCTGCAAATCAAGAAAGCTATTACCTTAATATGCAAACAGATTATCAAATTATGTCGGATACGAATTTCATAGATCACTATAAAGGCATGGGACAAGCCCCATAATCTGAACCATATTTACCCATCTACTTCAAGTGATTCGATTCAATTCAATCCATCTACTCATGTCAGCATTCTTCTACATCTGCAATTTGAAAATAATGTGACATTAAGATATTCATAGAACTAAACTAAATAACATCTAATTATTTAAAAATTTCAATATTTCACTTCTATTTTTGGTTGATTCAATCCAATCATTGCAAGTGATCAAGACCTCCACAATATCTGGAAGTAATGAAGCACGTGTCTCATCAATCACCCTACCTCCTACACTAAACTCCGCCTCTGATGCAACCGTAGTAGCAGGAACACTTAAAACATCACGAGCTATCCTTGCCAAAGTAGGAAATTTTGCTTTATTCACTTTCCACCAATGTAGAATATTGAAGCTCTCATTACTTGGAAACACCAACTCCTCCAAGTATTGCTCCACCTCTGATTTTTGACAGGCATGAATGTTAGAAGCATGTTCTTGGGCATACCACGTATGAAAAGCGGCCAAACTTTCTTGTTTCGAAGAACCGACAAGCAACTGACTACCACTTGAGCTACTATTTTCAGAAACAAGTGCAATGCTACTCATAGAATCAGAAGAATCACTCCTATACTCATAAAAAAGATCAACAAAACCATTACGGACCCTCTGAATATGCTTATTAGCATCAGCACCATAAATAAGCCCATAGTAGTATTCCACCAAGTCCATTTTAAATCTCGGATTAAGAACCACTGCAATTGCTAACACCAAAGAACATTCTTCCCAATATTTTTGAAATTTCATTCTCATTGGACCAGCCATCAATTGAATGCAATCATACTCACTTTGCTCCCATTTTTTCATTTCAAGTTGAATAAGACAAATATCGGGAAAAAACACATTTGAAGTAGGAAAAGTGGTACCACTAAAGTGAGATGTAGCATCAAAAAAAATCTTCAAACACCCACAAATCACATTTGCTACATTCCACTCATCCTCAGAAGGATTGTGCTTATATTGTTTGTCAATTTGGCCTAAGCGGTGGAATGCAGTTTTCAAATCTAATGCAGCTTCAAGCATTGAATAAGTGGAGTTCCATCTGGTAGGAATATTCATGGGGACTTTCTTTTTATGATGTAACTTAACATGATTCACTGCAACATCAAATTTTTGTTTTCCATAAGGAGACCTCCCCAAATATCTCACACTTTCTCGGATTTTTGAAATAAGACTCCCAATCACCTTCAAACCATCCTGAACAACTAAATTCAATATGTGCGCGCTACAATGCACATGAAACAATTGTCCACCCAAATGTAGTAATCCTTGGTCATGTAGCCATCGCTTTAAGAGTCTCACCATGACATCATTACTCGTCGCATTATCAACTACCATTGAAAACAACTTCTTATCTATGTTCCACTCTAAAATTAGATCTTTGATAAAGCTAAACAAATGGTCTCCATCATGCAGGTAATCAATGCGTCTATAAGCAAGGATTTTCTTCTTTAACTCCCAATCATTAGTCACATAATGGGCAGTCAAACATGTATAGGCAAAATTCTGGAGGTCTGAAGTCCATATATCAGTTGTTAAGGTGATCTTAGAAGAGAGTTCATCCAAAAATTGATATAACTTGGCCTTTTCTATTTCATAAACATCAAGGGCATCCGCTCTAACAGTGTTACGAGACACAAGTTTGAACATTGGTTGAAGATTATTGCAAAATATTTCAAAAAACTCATGCTCAGCCATGTTAAAAGGATAATTATGCTTGATTATCATCCTAGAAAAATCCATACGACTTCTCTCTTGATCGAATTTAAAAGTTGCAGCCTTAAGAGTAGATTCAGAAGCAGCCTTACTTGCATTCCTAGGGACATTTGGCCCTTTAAGTACTGGACATTTCTTTGACAAATGATTTTTTAAATGACTAGTCCCTTTCCTACTCTCTCCAACAAATTCCCTATTGCAATGCTTACATCTAGCTATGTCATTTCCACTAGGTCCTTTAAATTTGACAAAGTCATCCCATACCTTCGAAGTTAGTTTTCGAATCCTCTTTGTGGATCCTTGAGATACATCGTCATCCAACTCGGCATCATCAGGAATAATAGGTTCACTATAATCCGAAGACATCTCCAATAGCAACTGCAGACAAGCACAAAACAGTGTGCACCAAACACTTCAATTTGGAAATTATATAGATTTGTGTGCATGTGATCAATCTACTGAAGGGGAGAGGGGGGGGGGGGGGGAAATGAAGTTCAAGCTAATTCACAACCCACACCCCATTTCGTCTCTATAAATCCAACACCAAACATAGCATAACTGAAATAAATTAATTTGGAAATTACTATCCAAAAGTCAACAGAAAAATTTACTCTTAGATTCATAATGGAATAAGACTTCAAAGCAATTGAGCCATTGATGTTATATATATTGAGTAACTCAAAAATCTTACCTTTTGATAAAATTCAATGTATAAAGAGAAATAGAGAAATTGATGTATTATTGATTGATGATATTGTTATCTATTACAAATGGTGAGGGGCTCCTTATATAGGAGATGTAGTGGAGTAGGTGGTAGTAGGTGGTAGTGGTAGGTGTGTAGTAGGTGGTGGTAGGTGGTGGTAGGTGTAGTAGGTGATGGTAGGTTTTAACAGCCCCCCGCAAACTCAAGGGGGATAGGAACTAACCAACTTGAGTTTGGAGAGAGTAACAAAAAAAGAAAATAATCTGAAAAATAAAAAATGGATAGGAGACACTGTATGGTCGTGTCAGACCGTTGTAGAAGACTGTATGGTTATGGCAGACCGATGTAGAAGACACTGGCTCGTGTTGGACCGATGTAGAAGACAGTTTATGGGGTCATGTCGGACCGTTGTAACAGACAATGTTGTGACAGTTGTTGTGACAGTTTACGGAGTCTTGCTGGACCCTTGTAGAAACTAACCGGAATCAATGTCGGGACAGTTTACAGAGTCTTGTCGGACCCATGAAGGAGCTAACCGGAATCAGTGTCGGGACAGTTTACAAAGTCTTGTCGGACCCCTAAAAAGTCGCACCCTCAAAAGGTGTGCCCAATCTATCAAAAGGCGTGCCATCAAAAGGCGTGCCCAATCTATAAAAAGGCGTGCCATCAAAAGGAGCGCCCATGTTGTCGTCGAGCGCCGAGCGACGCATGATGCGCGTGTCTGCCTTGGCTATTTAACCAAGGTTGAGGCGGAGGCTGTGCAAACCAGTCTGAAACTGCCGAACATTTGCATTCTGAAATACTCTGTAAACACTCTGTAACAAATCCTTCTCTGAAAGTACCAGTCGGAAATCGCTGCTTCGCTGAAACACTCAGCAACCCAAAAACATGGCTTCTTCTTCCCGTCCAGCTACCCAGAACATGGCCTCCTCTTCCCGTGGTCTGCTCACGCTCTTTCCAGACCTGAACGAATCCACAAGAGAAATAACTGGTGCGGTGGCCAGTGAACCTCAACCAAACACCTCTGGTTTTGCTCCGTTGAACTTTTCGATGCGGTCTGTGGAGCAAAAAATGGCGGTGCAAACTGATATTGAGGCCAATCAGTATACTTTGAAGTCATGTGTGGAGACCATGACGGCGGTCACAAACTTGTCGCACCGGCTTCAGAGTAGGACAAATGAGTTGCAACAGTTAAACGCCCAACTGGCTCTGCTCCAACGCATGTATAAGGATGCGCGAGCAGAGATAAGTGTGCTAAAGGCGGAAAATAAGGAGCTGAAGCGGAAGGCCACCGTGATGTTCCGATTTGGAGGACCGCCATATGCTGCAGTGGAGGAGCAGGGAGTAGTGATCGTGCCCAGTGGAGTAGGAAACACGGAGGCAACACCGTCAAGGGCCGCCCAGGACGGAGGCAAGAAGAAGAGACCGGCGGCAGAGTAGAGAAGAAAATAAATAAAAAGAAGTGATTTTGAAATCAAACGGAGGAGAGAGAGGGGACAAGCCCATGTGATAAAGTGGAGAGAGAGGGTGTTATAGTATAATAAAAAAAAAAGATATATATATATATATATAATAAAGAAAGTTGGAGAGAGTGGGAAGCATAATAATGAGTCATGAGTCTGAGTTCAACAAGGGGCAGTGCTTTATAATAAGAAAAATAAAGGTGAGGTAGTGGATGTGTTTGGGAACTGCGTGTGAAAGAGTGTTCAGTCTGGGGCAGTCAATGGTCAAAACCCAGAATGTGTGTGCACGGTGTTGTGTGTAGGTAGTATCCATGCATGCTGGGTCTGTGTATGATCAGAGAGAGAGTGCCGTGGGTGTGTGTAGCTCCAAGCATTTTTGCTTTCTGCAGTTTATCGTCTTGTACATCAACAGCTATGATCTCAGAGGCACCAAATGCCCGTGCTATCTGCAAACAACTAGAACCAACACCCCCAATGCCAATCACAGCAACGGTATCCCCAGGACGAACCTCAGCTGCATGAGCCATAGCACCATATGCGGTAAAAACTGCACATCCCAAAATAGCAGATTCTGTATACGGCAATGTGTCGGGTAGAATGCACAAACCATGTGCTGGCACGACACAAAAATCAGCAAGGCCACCCATGCACACAACACACCCAGCACAAACACACATAGACACACGGGTTAGGGGGAAGAAGACACACACCCTCATAACAAATACACACACCCTCATAACAAATACAGCAACAACAGCAGCAATTACTCGGACTCGGAACGCAATCTGGTATGCTACAACAATCTAAGGTTCCGATGCAGCAACAAACCCAGCAGAGTTCTGCAATTTTATTGCCAACCCGAGGTCAATAGTCACAACTAGAACAACCAGCAGCAGCAGCATAAATAGGTGGTGTCGGACATCTCTGATGAAATGTTGCCGCCGTTGATGGCGAAGAACTCGAAGCTATGTGTAGAAAATTCCAGCGGGCAGCGAAGGCAAAGTTGCCGGCCGGCTGCCCGCCGGTGAGAAAACAAATACAGGCCTAAATCTTATAGCTCTGATACCATGATAAAATTCAATGTATAAAGAGAAATAGAGAAATTGATGTATTATTGATTGATGATATTGTTATCTATTACAAATGGTGAGGGGCTCCTTATATAGGAGATGTAGTGGAGTAGGTGGTAGTAGGTGATAGTGGTAGGTGTGTAGTAGGTGGTAGTAGGTGGTGGTAGGTGTAGTAGGTGGAGTAGGTGATGGTAGGTTTTAACACCTTTCTTTGGTTTTAAGAACATTTCACTACTCAAACAAAAAAGACATTTCCACTGATTGAATTTGTCAGAATATTCCTTCTAAGAAGAACATCTCCAATAGCAATTTTGTTCAAAAAAATCCAGTAAGTTTTCTCAATTAAGAATTACATATGTTTTCACCCTCAAAGTTAGAATTCTGGATCGGTCATTGTGTGGGTAGATATAAAAAAATCAAAACAATGAAGACCCAATTGAAGAGCAAAAGAGAAAGGAACCGGGTTGGACATAGAAAACCATGAATCACTCTAACAAGTATATATGATATTACATTCAAACAAACAACCCAAAGTACCCATCAAATAACAAATATATAGAGTCTCAAAAACATCCAAGAAAATGTTTCAGAATTGATTTTCCATTAAAACAAACAAACCAGACCTCTTATATAAAGGAGAAACACAAGGCAGTACAGAGTAGAAGAATACCTAGATCAGAGAAGTCGGAGAAGAAGACGAAGAATAAGTATTAAGGGTAAGAGATCAACTCCTTCCCAGTATTAAAGGCTAAGATATCAAACACAAACGGATCAGAGAGCTCAACGAAGAATACCTAGATCATAGAAGTCGGTGAAGAAGACGATGACAAATAGATTTGATACTGACCAGAGAGCTCACCAAAGAATACCTAGATCAGAAACAGCATAGGGCTCGATTTGGCTAAGTTCATCGGCATCAATCGCAGCAGGAAGAGACTATGAGAGAGAGAGAGAGAGAGAGATTTGATTATGAGAGAGATCTAGGTTTTGTTTGATGAGAAATGATGAAGAGACGATGAGATGAGAGATCTGATTTGGTTTTTGAGAATTCACTGTAATCGGATTGGGCAAACAAATGGACCGGATCGGATTTATCCGAATCCGATCCGTTTTTAAATCGAGCTATGCGGATACGGACTAAATAGATATTCGGATTCGGATATGTTTAAACGGGTCGGGTAAATCGGGTCGGATTCGGATCAGATTCGGGTTATACCCAATCCGTTGACAGGCCTAGGCTATAGCAGATAAATTGTGGATGGAAGCACGGGTGAAGCAAGGATTTGATTTTAAGGTTTCATACAAAAGCATAAATAGTAAACGAAATAAACTATATCCAGTAAAGCATGAATGATGAAATGTAATTGGTTATAATGTAGGAGACCTTCATATTAAACTAGTTATAATGTTTTTGCACTATACCATATAAAAGCCTTTCTAAAATCAAAGGGGGCCAAGGAAAATATCCGTTGAATGTAATGTTAGAAAGTAGGTCCTATATATATATACAGGAGTTTTAAAATCACCCCTATCTTCACCCTTGGATGGAAGGGTATGGGAAAAAAATTGGTGGTTAAACCTTTCCTTCCCTTCCCCTTGAACATGTTTATTTGTAGGAATGGGGCAGGGGTGGGGTTTGTGGTATCACATTCTCACCCCATTCCTTGATAGAGTAGGTGTGGGAAAAGTGGGGGCGATGATAGGAGCACAAGGAGGTGACAAGGTAATTTGCCACCTGTAGGAGGGGTGGTACTAATGAGAGATGATATGATATATGAGGGAGAATGATTATGAGTGATGAGAGGTAAAAAAAATTGAAGATGAGAGAGAAAGAGATGAAAAATGAGAGATATGTTTATGTTTTGGTGTTTTAATTTCATTATATTTAACAAATTAAATTATGTATAAATGTATACACATAAAAAGGTATTTTCTTGTCGAGGTGGGGTGGGAATCTTGTAGGTGGGTAAAGAGGTATTTTCTTAAAAATATATTTATTGTTACTCTCTTTGAATACTAGAAGATTCCCGAAGTTCTAATAACGCATCATTACCCACCTATTTTCTTAATAAAATATTTAATGCTACATTATTAGATGAAAATAGGTGGGTAATGATACAATACTAGAAAAGTTCTTGAATCTTGTAGTATTCAAAGGATAGTACCTTGATTGTGTTAATTCTCGAGTTCCTCATGTGAATAGAACAAGGATTAAGCTACTGGGTACTTTTGAATTGTGACTGCTGCAGTTGTAAACTATTCTCTTATTCATTTTCCAAGTTTGTTGACAATTCCAAAGTTTTTTTTTTCTTTTTTTTGATTTCATCTTGGCCTCTCCCTATTGTTTTAAAGGAACTTGCACAAGATACACTTATGTTGGAATTGGCACGAGATCGTGCAGTGGCTGCAACTCAAGATTCTCAGGCCAAGGCATCCTCTTTGACTAATGCAGCTGTGGGTGCTTCTCTTGGAGCCGGTCTTGGTATCATCCTAGCTGTTGTCATGGGCGCAGCATCTGCCCTAAGGAAACCATGATATCCAAAACAGTTTTGGTCCTTTGTCGTCCAATGGCATATCCGCCAGATGTATAATGAGTCAGCTAAAAAGGTTTTATATCTGTGTTCTGTTGGTGTATGTGATTTTAATCTTACTAGATTATAATTATTTTTATCTGTAGCAGATGACCTACCTTCCATTTATTCATTTTGTTAATAGACCAAACGTTGACCTACTTTTATAAGATTTTTTCTTAATGTCTATTGTAGGTTCAGTTCTCTGCTAGCATGGAGAATTTAATTATGAAGTTAAAGCCACACCTAGAGTAGGTGAGTTTCAGAAAACATCAAATGTAATTATTATTCGTGGCTAAAATTTATATTTCTTTATTGCATGAAAAATTATTAAATATTCTCGAAATAGCTCAGGCTAATCATGTGCATTGTTTACATTGTTACTTCTGCCTAATTAGAAATCACAGTTACAAATCACAATAAGTGAATTAGTATTAGTTGTCTCAAAGTACTTAACAAAGGTGAGTCCTGTAAACTTTTTCGTTATGTGATTGATTTGGAACAAAAACTGAAAAATAGACTTGCCTCTCGGTCCAGTGGCCTTGAGGCCTGTTGACCCGTGAAAGAAATATGATTTTGACACTGAAGTTTCATTGTTAACTATATATTTTAGTTAAAAAATTATTATAAGTTGTTATATTACTCTTTTTATTTTTTTTAATAAAAAATTAAAAAATTATTAAAATAATCTATTTTCAAACGAGGTCTTAAAAAACATATAATCACAATGCTAAAACCTCTATCTGTGACCGTTTGTTTGTGTTTGTGTTTTGTTTTGTTTTTTTTGTTTTTGTTTTTTTTTTATTTTTTATAATAATTTTTTGCTCAAAGTTGTATATGAGAATTTGATGATTTTCAAATGGAAAATTACTCATAAATTTTATATGGAGAAATATTGATCCATTTAATCCTAAGAATTTTTATTTATTTATGAATTAATTAGTTCTTTTTGTTTTGGAACGTTATAATTATTTGATTTTGTGTATTTGGGTTTAAGTAAATATCCTTTTTGTGGTTCATTTTTTTAATTTTTTGATTTGTTTTTTGGATGTGAATGAAAATGTGAGGTGTCAGAAGATTTTTTTTGGGGGGGATTGATGTTGAAGTGTTGGTTGTTGAGCGTGGAACTCTACATTTTTTTTAGTGTTGATTTTCTAGTGTTATGTTTGAAACAAGTATATTAAAAAGTTTTTGTGTTACATTAATTGAGATGTTATGTTTGGAAAAAAATACATTAAGAAATTTTTTTTACAATATTATGTTGTTACATTTGAGAAAAAATACGCTAATAATTTTTTTTAGAATGTTACGTTTGATAAAAATATATTAAAGAGTTTTTAATGTTTGGATAAATTACAAATACACCCTTTAAAGTTTGTTTAAAATATGAATTGCTCCCTGTAGTTTGAAAAATTACAAATATCTTTTTGTCAGAATTTTTTATTTAACAGAATTATTTGAAAAAGTGAAATTTCTAACTGGTCACCTATATAATAATAAAATTATTTGAATTATTAATTGAAATAAAATTTTAACATTATTAAAAATTATTAATTAACTTGATGATTTATGAATAAAAATGACCTATTTGTTATAAAATTAAAAACCTTAGGGGGCATAATGTAGTTTCTAAAATCACAGGGTAATTTGTAATTTAAATAAACATCAGGGAGTGTGTTTGTAATTTACCCTTAATGTTTTATATTGAGGTGTTACTTTTAAAAAAAATACACTAATAAATTTTTTTTAAATGTTATGTTAATACATTTGAGGAAAGTACAATTTTTTTAGAATGCTTCATTATTACACTAAAGAATTTTAGTATATTACATTCGAGTATAAAGCTTTTGAAATGTTATGTTTGAAAAAAATACACTGTGAATTTTTTTGAAAATATTATGTTTAGTAATTTTAATATTATAAAAAAATTCACATTTGTTTCCATACACAAACAAATAAACGTTTATACTTGGTCTTTTATATTATTCACACTAAAATAGGACGTTTAGATTCATAAAAAAATAAAATGAAATAAGAAAACCAAACAATTCATAAAAATCACTATATAAAATTTATTATTTTTTCACCTATCAAATCCATATGATATTGGACAAATCACTATGAAGTACAATAAAATATATGAAATTTTGGGTGATTGCATGATCCAGTAACAATATATAGTGCCTGTTTGACAGAAATTATAATCAGCTTATTTCAGTTTTCAACTTAATTTAAATTATTTTGATGTATTTGGTTTAGCTTATAGCTTTTAGCTTTTTGAAAGTCAAAAATCAACTTATTCTTTGAGTGGGGCAGGAGATGCTTTAAGAATAAGTCAGAAATCAGCTTATGTTCATAGTTATAAGCTATAAGCTGTTTAGGCATAACCTATAAGCACTTTCCCACAGTTCTACCAAACAGGGCTATAATCATAAAACCCAAAAAATTACATATACTTCCCATCACAGTTTAATCCCCCAATGCTAAAATTCACATCAGGGAAAAGCAACATGATCAACCAATCAACAGGCCACATAAAGATAAAAGTACTAAGCTTGTAAATTACCTTCAAAATGGAAGGAACTAACAAAAACAAGAAACTAATGTGTAGAAAAGCTAAATTAGAGAAATCATCCGGAACAACAAGATAAAGCTCCCTTATTTTGCTTGCCGGACCCATCAACGAGGGTAACACGATTGACAGATAATTCGGCCTTGTAGGAATCAGAGTTCAAGACTCTCCTGCTGACGTTGCTGTAGATTTCACGGATAACGATCTCAAATGCTGCCGTAACATTAGTGGAATCCAGTGCAGATGTCTCGATGAAGAACAATCCTTCTTCCACTGCAAGGTTTTTGCCTTCTTCTATGCTCACTTCTCTGATATTCTCCAAATCACACTTGTTTCCGACCAGCATTCTTGCTACTGTTGTATCACAATGAACTGCATGGTTATTCCATTCAGAGTTAGTCTCACTGATTGCCAAGCACAAAAATGTATAATGACAGATTTCAGATATGAAATGTCGAAGACAGACAGAAAATGAGAGGGAAAGGAAGCTAAACATTTACGATGCTTATGATAAAATAACTTTTAGTTTCATGATCTGCAGAAGAGGTCCGTTTGAAATATCATTGTCAAAAACTCTAGATCATCTACTTATATTGCACAACTTTCTCACACAATCTTTTGAAAGTACTTTTCTGCTAAAAAATTCAAAAACAATCAAGTCTGGGATGGCTTAACCATAAAAGAACAACTTTTTTAGCGAAATGGTGAAAAGACAACTTTACCCTCACTACTTTCAAAAATCCCAGTGTCTCCACAATAATATGGTAATTTCTTAGGAAAAACAAGTTTGAAAAAACCTCGAAAAGCTAGCATCAGTTTTTTCAGATTCTAAAAAAGAAAAAGCCCTAAACTAAATAAAGGAATTTCTTTCTCTAGAACCTTCAACCTCTTGGCTCTATTAAGCCCCCTACACAGCAACTACTAGTCGCCTCAAATTGGTACACCTTTTTGAATCTCCATCCACCCAATGCATATCCTGTTTTCACCTTGTTTGTGCTCTGAATAGATTAATGCAAAGGACAATCCTTCACCCAATTTTTTGCCCTAGTTACCAATGTGATCAGCTGTTTTCAGTCAGATATGCCTTATCAAAATTTTCCCCTTGTCATTGATGTAAAAAAACAGGAAGGTAGGGGACCATGTTCCCTGTCTGTATGTAGCATCCTATTATTGCATACACCCATGAATAAGTGTATGGCTACTTTTATTTAATAGTTGAAAAATGTTGTTCAAGTAAAGAATCATCCTATATATAGTCTGTATCAGAACAAAACAAACAAACAAACAAACAAGTCATTATGTTACGTTCTGTTGTTATGCAAACAAGCAAGACAAGCCAGAGTCATGTTAACATACACCGTTGGTATGTCTCTCTAGTCTCCAGGACTTTTCTATACTACCAAAAACAAAAAGGTTTTTCGAAACCATGCCCAACAATTATCTCTTATCTTTGTATTTGAATTCTAAAAAATTTCAGCCATTGATTAGTAATATCAAAACCAGGATAAAAAAAACAAACGAGATTTCCAAAAAATCAAGTGGTTTTCATTGTTTTACTCACCAATGGAATTTGGAACTGACTTTAATTTAATACACATTATGACCCTAATACACTATTGATACCTTACCTTCTTTTTTTTTTTTTGGTATGGAACCCAAAATTTCCACTTTTGTACCATAGTTGGATCCAACGTCCAGTTTTGTATGATCTAGGATAATGTGGCGGCTGACCGATCAATATGACTTACATTTTGTATAAAAATTCCGGTAATATTTCATTTTTTTTCTAACAAAAGCTGATATTTTTGCCAATCAAGAATGCATTAGACAACCATGCCAATCCCAATTTGTAATTCAGAGCATCCAATCACGGCCTAATAATTTCCAGCACAAAACAAAGCAAAATCAAGCAATACTAATCTTTAGAATTGACCAAAATCCAGAAAAATGCACTACTTGGGGTTTCAATTTCAAAATCATTAAAACACCCAAAATGGTTATTCAAACACAAATTCAGATTCACAGCAACAATTTCAATAACAAGCAATCAAACCCACAAAACAGAACAACTAATAAATAGATCGATTAAAATAAAATCGACTTACTCTTGAGTTCATCGAGCCACCGCTTGATGCTATCGAAAGTAGTCCGGCGAGTGATATCGTAGACGACGAGAGCACCAACAGCGCCTCTGTAGTAGGCGGAGGTGACGGCGCGGAAGCGCTCTTGGCCGGCGGTGTCCCAGACCTGGGCTTTGATCTCCTTGCCATCAAGCTCCATCACCTGGGTCTGAAACTCTACTCCCACTGTGGCTTTTGAGTGCAAATCGAACTCGTCTCTCGCAAATCGCGAGAGCAAGTTCGATTTTCCCACCGCTGAGTCCCCAATCACCACTATCTTGAACAAGTACTCTTCTCCTTCTTCTGATTTCTCCATTTTTTTTTTTGGTTTGTTCGGGTTAGAGAGAGAGAGAGAGAGAGATTAAATGGAGGGAGGAAAGAGTGTTGATAATGGCGGAAAGTGGTGATGAGTTTGGAAAGGAGTGAAGTTAGCAGAGACTAACTCCGTAATTGACGCACGTCTTGATAAAAATGTTCCAAGTGTTATTCACTCGCATTTCATTTTTTTTTTTTAAATTTTTTGGAATAGAATTATTAAAAAGCTTTATATTTTTGAAAAATAATGAAAAAATATTTTTTAGTGAAAAAATTGACTGGGACCCTTACTTTTTTTTATAGTCAAAAATAAAAATATAAAAGCTTCATTTTTATGACTTAAAAAGTCGAATAAAAAATTGAAACCAATTAAAATCTAAATGCATAGTGCGAATACATACGCTTACTTAGAGAACAAGGTGAAGCAATTATTTTAAAGTATAATCTTATGAATTATTTAATATTTTTTTGAAAAAATTAGTCTAAGATCACTCTTCTACTTTTAATAATAGAAGAGATCCACAATTTTATTTTATGATGTCTAAGGTCTTTCAACCCCATACTCATATATCACAGAGAAATTTAAGAATAATTTTATCATATATCACAGAAAATATCCAAATCCTCCTCCTCGTCATCATCATCATCAACAACAACAACAACAACACTAGAACAATCAACAACAATTACAAAGGGCATCGTCGGTGTAGAAATGGATCTGACACACAAGAGACATTAAATTTGAGATTTGGCAAATCAACAATCAAAATTGAGAGAAATTTTGGATCTGTAAGAGCGTACCATGCGATTCAACAATGGAGTACTGTCGATGAGTCTGCACAAGTCCAACTCGTTCCCGCACTGGTTCAGTAACAACGCTTTGAAGTCGAAGTTAGACCTAGGGTGGAATCTAGTGGGGTAAGTTACACTAACATCGTAATAGTCCCTCGAAGCTCATTGAATCATGAAGCAGTTGGCTGGTCAATTTTTGTTTATGACTGGGATTATTGTCAGGTTAGATTCAAAAGCAAGATAAAAGTTAGCAACAGTTCACTCCATTGAGTAAATAAGCAACAATAGCAACCTATATATATATATATATATATATAAATAAATATGTGTTTTTGTGCAAAGAGAAATCAATTAATGAATAACATAAACCATGAGCACAGAATCCTTGCCTGAGAATGCTAATACTGATCAGATCTATGTTGTTTGTCAGGACGATGTGCTCACTGAATTTCTCTGGAGAGAAATTCCGAAGTGCAGAGAAATTCCGAAGTCCAGAGAAATTTGGTTAAAACACAGAGAATCCAGAATTGGAGAGAAATTTCTCTAGTGGGTGGAACGTAGAGAACCTTGCAGCTTTGATTTTTCTCAAGGGACGGTGGGTTAGCAAAGCATCGATGATCCAATTTTACTTACCATTTGTCATCATATTTGGTCTGGGAATCACCTTCGGAGAATGAACTTTCATAACGTTCTTGGCCTTATTCACCTTCCTTCTAGTAGGTTGGTTTCTTCTTGGTACTTACTTTTTCAGGAATTTGATCAAGTTGTAGCCTTATGGTGTGTACCAACTTTAGTTTAACAATTGCATGTGGATTTCATGTATGATGTACCTAAAATCACCAAAAAATACTCTGATTTGCACCATTTTGGGAATTGGATAAGACATTTTCATAGCATAGAAAATCAAAAAAAAATTGAACAAACCAGAGAAACTGGTTTGAAATTTCTCTGGATAGAAATTTCTCTGCATCGATTTGAGGGATCTTAGACATTATGAAAATATTGAATGTCCTTTATGCTATAAAATCTTAATATCAGGGACCCTAAAAAAAAATCCCCTATTTTTTTTTTTACCTTATGAATTTAAAAGTTCTATTAAAATAAAAATTATATAAAAGGTAATTACTAAATTTTTTAGAGATAAAAATTGGTTTATTTAATTATGAAATTATATATTTAAACAATCCACACTATAGAGGTTTTCGATTTTTCCTTATTTTGAAACAAACCTCACATTATGAACAAGTATGTAATACTCCAATGTAATATGTAAAAAAATTTCTTAGTGTACTTTTTCCAAACATAATACTCTAATGTAACACATAAAAAAATTCCTTAGTATATTTTTCCTAAACGTAACACTCCAATGTAACAAATAAAAAAAAAATCATTAGTATACAAAAACACTAAAATTATGCATAACACTCCAATGTAATATATACAAAAACACTAAAAAATTTATGAATGTATTTTTTTTCCCCCTAAACGTAACACTTACAGTTTGAAATTATACATTACCTAAAGCTTACTATTGAATTTTTGTACTCCTTTTGGAATGGTTTGAAGAATCCCACATTCTTTTGAAATTGTTTGAAAAATCTCACATTTTTTTTAGTTTTACATTGAAATGTTATGTTTAAAAAAAGTACACTAATGTTTCGTTTGGCAAAGCAAGTTCGGATTAAAAAGTACAAAAAAATAAAAATAAAATAGGTTAAATAAGCTAATAAAACTAAATGTCACGTTCAAATTATAATCATTTCACTTTTTTCTCACAAATGTCAAAAAAACTTTAAAAAAAAAAAGTTGCCAAAATACTTTTTAGTCCCAAACTAAAAAAGTTCAACTCCAAAAAATTAACTAAATTTTTTTTTGCCAAACGACAACCAAGGATTTTTTTATGTGTTAAATTGAAGTGTTACACTTAGGAGTTTTTTTGGAGTGTTATATTGAAATATTACGTTTGGAAAAGTATACTAATAAATTTTTTTAGACTATTACAGTTTGAAATTATACATTTGCTCAAAGTTTGCTAAGGAATTTTTGCACTATTTTAAAATGTTTTAAGAATCCCACATCCTTTTATAATATTTGAAGAATCTCATATTTCAAAGAAAAATATTTCAGACCACTAATTCCACACCACTAATAGACCACTAATGACGTATCGAACGTAGACCCCACCATTGATGTGATAATTGAGCAATGCTATATACCACTAATTTGCCATTACTAATCCCACTACTAGTGAGGTGGCAATTGAAAAAAAAAAAAAAAAACAAGGCACAAAACACATGTGGCAGTGGGTGCCACCACTAATTAGTGGTCTAAAGCATTTTTGATGATAATTTGGCCCCTTTTTTTTTTCTTTTTTTTTCTCTTGCATTGCTAGCTCATTAGATCTGGCATTAGTGCTCCAAAATTAGAGCACTGAATCAGTGTTGTTTTTCAAATCATTTTTATATTCCTTTTGAAATGTTTGAAAAATCTCACATTTCAAGTCATTTCAAATAAAAAAAAATTTCCATATAAAAATTCATTTCAAATTTGATTCCCATAGGTCATCTATTTTACCTTTCTAGCACAAAAGAAAAAAGAAGAAGAAAGAAACGTAATAGAAATAAGTGAATAACTGTAAATTTAATTTTCAAATAATATATTAAATCTACATTTTCAAAATCAATGGGATTAATTGGTTTATAAAAAAATCTTTGAGACTAAACGGATCGCATTTTCTCAATGTAGGATTCATAAATAAATTTTCCTAGATAATATATGGGGAAATAAAAAATAAAAAGTGGAGCCCACTCTTATTTATTTTGTGTTTAATTTTATGATCGTATTTTGTGTCTGATTTTGTTTTATTACCCCCTCCCTCCCAAAAAACAAGAAAGATGTTAATTTTTTTTACAGAACTACTACGTAGCTCGAATAACGTTCGGCCCGAAATGGCTCGAATCCAAAACGACATCGTTTTTGGATTTTTTTTTTCTTTCTTTTCTCTGTTCTGAAATCGAGAGGATAAAGATGATGATGAAGAAAAAGAAGAAGAGAGAAGATAGAGCTGGGGACTAACAACACATCATGAACATCAACAACCAGCAATCATAAACAAAAAAAAATTGTATATACAGATCATCAAATTTTATACACAGATCATAAAAATAAAAAAATAAAAAAAAAACCGAGAGAACATCATCATCAATACGTCATCATCAACACCAGAGAGCATCATCATTATCAACACCAGATTTCATCATCATCAACACCAGATCATCTTCTTCATCTTCTCTCCTTCTTCATCTATACACACACATAATATATATGAGAGAGAGAGAGAGAGAGCACCAGATCTGCGTGATGATGCTCAAATATCTATATATATATATATACACACACATACACATCTCTATATATATATATGAGAGATAGAGAGAGGGCTGCCCACCGATAGAGAGAGAGAGAGCCACCAATCGGCCAATCGGCGCTACCATCATCGCCATCACCGTCTTCTTTTTCTCTTCCTCCCCCTTCTCTCCATATTTTCTCCTCTTCTCTCTTTCTCGCATCTTCTCTCTTTCTTCTCTGTTTCAGAGAGGGAAGGGAAAGAAAGAAGAAGAAAAAGAAAAAAAGGAATACCCAACACGACGTTGTTTTGGGTATTTGAGCCAATTCCAACCAATGGTTTTCGAGCTACCAAGTATTATCTATATATTAAATCAAAATAAAACAAAATTCTTTCATTTTATAACATTTGGTACGCATTTTATAATTTTATATACTAAATATAATATTAAAAAAAGGGAACAGCTCGGACTGGACGGTGCTGTTCGGCCTGTGGGGGCCCACTACGGGTTTCGTTTTGATAATCTGAATCGTTCAATGTATAAAAATCGTCAGTACTATATGTCATAAAAAATTACGTTGATCGGATATCGATAGCAAAGTGATCAAATTAGTTTTATATTAAAAAAATGAACGGTGAACAAATTAACGGTTGACAAAAAATTGATCCAATGCGATAGTTATTGATATCCAATTAACTTGATTTTTTAGAAGCACATAGTACTCGACGAGTTCTACACATTGAACGGTTTGAATTATTAAAACAGAATCCATAATAAACCTCCACAAACTGAACAATACCGTCCAATCTGATTTTGAACAGGAGACAAGCTACGCCCTAAAAAAAAAAAAAAAGCGTGGGTTTGTGCAAAAAAAAAGTTTGGGAGGATGCTTTTTTTTAAGGTTATACTCTTGAAAAAAGTGCAAGCAAAGCTTTGGATCTGATAAATTTGGTCAAGGTTTTGTGCTTTTGAGATTTGTTTATTTTAAAGTAGTTGTTTTTTAAGTTTATTTATTTATTTTTGATATTGACAGGTAATAATGTTCTACGCGGACTCTTAGGTCAATGGCCGATGGTTATTATGGCTGTCAAAGTTATTTCTCAAAATTGTCATTTCAATAATATGTCAAAATTCTAAAGCTTTGTTTGGTAATGGCCGTGCTTCATACCCCCAATGGGGTCGACCCTCAGCGATGTGACGTCGTTTTATTCACTGAAATAAAAAATAATAATAATAATTTTTTTTTTGGACCAATCATCTTTTTTTTTTAATTTGATTAGATTTTTTTTATATATAGAAATTGGAAACAAACACTTATTTGGTATATTATTTTTATTTTAAAAAATACTGAAATTGATTGAAATTTTTTCAAAATTAAAAAAATAATAGTTTCACTATTTTTCAAATCAGTTTTCATTCTCTCTTCTTTTTCACATCACTTCCAAACCTTCGGCCCTGCAAGCCTCTGACAACCTTCAACTACCTTTTGGCGGCCATCTATGAACTTTAGCCACCCCTTCACACTATAGCAACCACCTCCAGCTATCCCTATCATTAGCCACAATATTTGTCTACTCTTTAGTGCCAATTACCACCTCAAGTAGCTTATGTCATCTCCAACAGTACATCAAACCCTGCATTAGATTTGAAATTTGATGAAAAAGTCACTGTTTGTGTCTCCAATGGTTTCACCAAATTGATATCAAAATGAGAACAGAACAAAATTTTTATCAAATTGAGAACAAGCTCGCGATTTTAGTATTTCACTATGCTATAACGTTGGGGTGGGCCAACCGATCAACCAGCCGGATGTTCGGCCGGTTGACCCACCGATTGACCGGTTCCCTCAATTCTGCACACTGTTCATTTTTTTGGAACAGGTTCACACAGGTGCGAACTGGTTTATTTTGAGGAACAGGTTCAAATAGGTGTTACTGTTGCTTCTGTTAAGAATTTCCAGCTTGTGGCTGCTGTTGATCCGTCTCACAACATGCCAACTGCAGAGCAAGAAAAGGTAATTTACAGTTTGGAAAGATTGGAAAGACATCTTCACCATGGATTATTGATATCCATTCTCCGCCTTCCAAGCTTTTGCAATCTGCTTGAGCAGCTTCAACACAAAATCAACCTGTGAATAATGCTATTATCCATATGGAACATATCTGTTGTTGAGCATGATCATAATTTTATGCCTTTTAACTGTTATCTTAATTTTGGCATTATGGGTATTTAATGTACCAAGATCAATGATTTATATGCTTTTAGCTGCATTGGTTTGTTGTGATTTGTCTTGAAATTGGTTTTTACTCACATCATGTCAGGTATTCTTTTTCACTGTACTTGTATATTTTGAAAGCTCTGTAATGATTCATCAAAGAAATAGTAAAAAGAATTGCGAACAAAAAGGGAGGGACACAAAAAAAAATTTCGTAGCCTTACCGGTCGACCCACCAGACGACCTTTCCCTTTTGATGCACACCGTTGGAGCAAGCCATATCAGATTGAGAAAATAAGCTATTTTTTACTTAGATTTGGTAAAAAAAAGTAAGGCACCGTTGGAGATGCTCTTACCAAACTTTTTTAAAAATATATATTTTGTATATCAAATAGGCTTTTGTTTTTGTCTTTTACAAAACAAACAAACAAACAAACAAAAAAATAAAAACTTATTCCTTGTTTTTTTGTAAACATGAAACAAAAATAGGAAATAAAAAATTATTTAGCATTATCAATACTTAAATTATAACATTCTCAAATTTTATGTCGTGGGCCAAATTTTTTCATTGCCCATCAAAAGGAAATGGGCCGAATTTAGCGACACGTTTTTCCCCTCTCTAATTGGCTCACAAATTATTTTCAAGTTTGACATTTTATGAAAAAAAAAATGAAGGGCAAATTACCACAAGTCCTCTTTGGAAAGTATGCATATTATTTAATTTCAAAACTTTTTAGATAGACTCAAAAGTCCTATATTTATTTATTTTCTCCTCTTTTCTCTATACCTTACTTTTTCTCTTTATCTTTCTCTAATAACAGTGGCGATAACGACCATGACCACGACTACGCCCACGCCTTCATTCTTTTCTTTCTCTTTCTAATCTACAATCATCGGCGACCACCATTGATTGGGGTTTACGGGCAACCACCGAGTACTAACTCCTTGCTTCGTGCTTGTCGACGACAAAAGAGATGAGTTTCGAGAAAGAAGATGAGTAGATCTACTCAAATTTGAGTAGATCTATGTTAGATTCAGTTATATCTAAACCAAAAAATAATTGTTGGAATACAAGTATTTCTCTATATTTGTCTCTTTTCTTCGATCTCTCAGTTTTAATACTTTGTCTATACTACATATTTTTATTTTTTTGTTATAATGGAGAAAATTTCAAATTCTGAACAAGTTATTTTCGAGTTTTAGTTATAGGCGGTGAAAATTATAAAATTTTACAGTTTCAAATTTTTTTTTTTTTTTGTTGAAATGAATCATTCTTTAGAATTGTAAAATTTTACAGTTTCATAACATGTGTTTTTAGTTTGATTAATAACAATAAATACTTAACAGAATCATACTTTGAAACTGTAACATTTTACAATTTCAAAACTTACTTTTCAGTTTGATCAATATTGAAAATTATTTGCTTAAACCCTACAAAAATTGAAAATAATATTTTTTTTTTCTTTTATTGTTGCTGATTGTTGTTCTTAGGTTTTTTTTTCTTCTTTCAGTTTATCAATATTTAGCACATTTTGCTATGTTTTTTCATTTCAATTTATCAGTTTATTTTTTTATTTTTTGAAAATATTCTAGACATTCTGGTGAGTCTTTGACGTTATTATTGATGTTCAACGAACATTTTAGACATTCTGACAACTTCCGGTGACGTTCAAAACATTCCTACAATACTCCAGCAAATTTCTGGTGATATTCTAGTGACTTTCCGGGGGACGTTGAACATTCCGGCGAGTCTTCGATGTCCGTCTGACAGAAATCTGGTGTTAATGGGATGTAGTAGCATCTTTTAAAAAAAAAAAAGAAAAGCTAACAATTAAAAATATATAGGACTAATTGGTGCAAATATTTTGTTTTGGGACTAAATGAATTTTGAACTTTGTGTATGAGACTTATAAGTAAGTTCCCCAAAAAATAAATAATATTTGCATAATGGAAGATGTTATATCATATCAAAATGTAGTTTTTAGTATTTAGGGTAAATTACAAACACATCCTATGAGATTTATTTAAATTATAAATTACCCATTGTGGTTTTAGAAATTACATTATGTCCTCTAAGGTTTTTAATTTCATATCAAATAGTTCTTTTTATTAATAAATTATCAAATAATTAATAATTTTTAATAATGTTAAAATTTTATTTCAATTAATAATTCAAATAATTTTATTATTGTATAGGTGAACAGTTATAAATTTTAGTTTTTACTTTTTCAATTAATTTTGTTAAATAAAAAATTCTGACAAAAAAATATTTATAATTTTCTTAATTATATAGAACAATTCATATTTTAAACAAATTTTAAAAAATGTATTTGTCATTTACTCTAATATTTATTACTTGGACTCTTGAAAGAACCTTGATAATGCCATCTTTTTGTTCGGTTTGGTTTGCATAAATGTCCAACTTTGCTTCGATATGCTTACTTATTAACGTGGAGTTTAAATTTTATTACTACAACATTCATTACCATAATTGTATTAGTTTATGATATTTATTTACAAAAACAAAAAAAAATGAATGATAAATACTATTTGAAAACTAAATTATTCATATATTTCAGGAGACAAATGTAATAAATTATCGGGAAATGCATGAGACCCCCAGTGAGGGTGCTGGGGTCTCTTCCTATCGGCCAAAAAAATTATTATTTTTTTTTTTGATTTTCAGTCAATGGCAGCGTGTCACGTCACTGGGGTGCCATTGGGGGTCAGAAGCATCACCGTAAATTATTGTAGTTATAATTATCGAATCGACTTGATTTTTTACATGTATAATTTATATATTATGATTTAAAAAATAAATTAATCAACTTAATTTTTTATATATATATAACTTAAAAAATAAATTATTTAAATTATGAATTTAAACGCATGATAGATCTCCCAAGACCAAACAACACGTCTAATTTGTAAAGTGGAGAGAATCTAGTTGCTCTACGAATAGGAGTTGCATAAAAGATGGAAAAAATGGAATATTCCTTATCCATTCAATGTTCATAAGATGATATGCGCATAAGGATCGCTGAGTGCAAAATTGCTAATCAAACATCTATGATGGGATTTCCTATTTATTAAGAACAATATTCCGGTCATTGAGGAATTTGGAAAATTTAATCAAAATCCTTCAATTGGATTATTATTTAGTAAAAAAGATAGTTCAATAAATGGAAAATTTGGTTATAAACCCCCTTTACCTTCCTTTCATTGTTAAAAGGACTAAGAAAAAAATTATACTTTCTAAATCCCTTCATAATTATAAAATCTTACATAAAAGACAAAATTTATTATATAAATATTTTATTAGACTATTATACCCTCAATTAAATTTTCCCACATTCTCTACCCACTCTCTCCCCACCTTTTCTGTCTCTCTCCTCCCTCTCTCCCTTCTCTAACTCCTTCAAGCTTCAGATCTAGAAGCTCACACCGCCTCTGGAACTCCTGCGTCGACCTCGCCCACGCCGCCGACGTCAGATCCTCTTCCGCCGCTCCCTCCGTCGCTCCCTCCGTCGCCGACCTCAGTAGTTTTATATATATATAATTTGCGAAGATCTCGCCGACCTCCGTCGCCGTGGTACAGCTGCTTGAATCAACCTTACCGATGTTATGTCATGTGGTATCTATCTATCTCTCTCTCATTCATTACATGAGAATGAGATTATGTATGAAGGGACTTGATATATATATGTATATAGATAGATCGTTGTAATAAACAGTTTGCGGACTGCCTTACCATAGGTGGTGGTGAGGATGGTCATGTGTTGGCTGCTTTGTAAGAGTGTAGGCTTCGCCAAGTGTGCTGTGTTTATAGCTCTATGGATTTGTGCTCCAAAATATGTGTACACTGTTATGTATTTCTCCAAATATATGTATATATATATTATGTTATGTGTAAGTGTTCATCTATTTTGTCATTGTATATTTTTTCTTTTTTCTTTTTTAGCTAATTATATTAATAATTCCTACATTTTGTCACTAATTTCATTTTAATTCCTACACTTTGAACTAGTTCAATTTTAATGTTTAATTTTAAATATTGTGTCAATTTAGTCAAATTAATATTGCTGCTTAAGGTTTTGACGGAAAATGGTTATTAAGTTAGCTAAGGCTGAATCACTGATTTAAAAAAATTTATAATTTTACTTCTAAAAATATGACACACGATTGTTTACGTACATATTTTTCATAAAAACCACTAGCGAGAGAAATTATTTAAACTAAATTGATAGAAAATTATAAATTTATAATCAAAATCGAATCAATTAAAATTAGACAAGGATGAACGACAATATTATCAAATAATTTCAAATAATGCGTATCTCACACACACACACACACACACACACACATATATATATATATATATACATTTGTGTGTATGAGTGTTATTGAATACATGTATTCTTTGAAATCAAAAGATAGAGAGATATTTGGATGTGTTCTCTGAAATGGCCACCTCAATTAGATTATGATTATATTAATATTTGGATGTTTTTGTTTAGTTTTTGATCTGTGTGTTTTGTGGTTATATATCCTTGTAATATAGATTTGTGTTTTTACTAGTTTTTGAATTGATCTGTTCGTACTCATCTTGTTCAATGGATGATCGATCTATTAAAATGGATGATCTATTCAATTTCTCTCTCTTTTCTCTCTCTCTAATAAGAATCTCTCTAATAAGAATTTCACACAAAAATTTTACTAATCAGAGTAAAATTTACTATGATTCAAAGTATAATTGAGTAAAATTTTACTTTGATTCAGAGTAAAATTTTACTTTGAATCAGAGTAAAGTTTACTATGATTTAAAGTAAAACTTTACTCTGAATTTTTACTTTGGTTAAAAAACATGTTGATTTTCTCAGCAACCAAACTATATTTGGTTTTCTTGTTATGTTTCTGTAATTTTCTCAGCAACCAAACACACAAGGTTATTAATACATGACACTTAGTGTGATTCAAAGTGGATACTCTTCCTAAATCATAGTAAAATTGTACTTTCAGAGTAAAATTTTACTTTTATACAAAGTAAAATTTTACTTTTAGCTTCAGAGTGTAACATTTTACTCTTATTCAGAGTAAAATTTTACTTTTATACAGATTAAAATTTTACTTTTAGTTTCAGAATGTAAAATTTTACTTTTATACAGAATAAAATTTTACTTTCATACAGAGTAAAATTTTACTTTCAGTTTTAGAATGTAAAATTTTACTTTTATACATAGTAAAATTTTACTTTCATACAGAGTAAAAATTTACTTTTAGTTTTAGAATGTAAAATTTTACTTTTATACAGAGTAAAATTTTACTTTCATACAGAGTAAAATTTTACTCTGAAATATATAATGAAGATGACTTAATAGGAGAACTGATAGATATGAGGGTAATATAATAAAAGAAACAAGTTTTAAAATATTAGGGGGTTTTGAAAGTACTTATATAATTCTTGTCCTTTTGAAAGACAAATTAAATAGTGAGGGGGCTATCACCAAATCCTCCTATTTTATTTCATAAACTCCTTTAAAGAGGAAACACATAATTGAGCAAGGATAAATTGAAATATCTTTTTTTTTTCTTGGACAATATTGCCAAAATAACAAGTTATTGTTTACATCATTTTTCAACAGTAATAATTTTTTTTTTATTCTTTTAAAGAATTTTATAATTAATATGAATCTTATTTGATAGATCTTGATGAGAGAATTTTAAAAATATTAATTTTATTAAAAATCAACATCTACATCAAAAGGTTATATTATTTTAAAGTTTAATGTTTTGATAATTGTGGTATTTATTGAATTTTTCAAAAAAAAACTTTTTGTACTTATCATTAATGCATTAAAATTTTATTACCAGAGGGTTTTGACCAAATCCCCTTATAAAATTTGAATACTAAATGGTACATTCATCTACTCAATGTAATAAAAATCTCGAGATATAATTTTGTGATTAAAAATACATATTAAATTATAAAAATAAAAATTTTGAGTACAAATCGAGACAAACAAGAGAAATTGTGGGGGATAATAAGAGTCAAATATCTCACACCTAATACCATATACAGCTGCATGATGGTGCTACACAGCACAAGCAAGAGTAGTGAGATACAGGAGACAAAGCACCATGTTGAAAGTCAATTGGTCTCAAAAGATTTTTTAGAATGTGGAATTTTAGACATTGATGGTGCCCTACTCCATTCCATCTTGATTTGTTCTCTTTCAAATGTCTCCTAAATTTGGATATTAACATAGTTTTCAAATAAAGCTGATTGTTGAGTAATAATTTTAATGTTTTCAGTTTTATTTTTTTATGAAGATACCCAATATATATATATATATATCTTAAACTTTGTTTTTTAACAGATTTACTACACATGAGATGCTAGTTAGATTATTAGTTTTTTTGCTAAAGAAAAAGGTAAGAGGAGATGACTAATGCAGTACAGTTCTCTTTGGACATGACATATTAACATAGTTTTCAAATAAAGCTGATAATTGAGTAATAATTTTAATGCTTTCAGTTTCGTTTTCTTATGAAGATACCCAAAATATATACTTGTATCTTAAAATTTGTTTCTTAACAAATCTACTTCACATGGGGGAAGCTAGTTAGATTATTAGTTTTTTGCTACAGAAAAAGGTAAGAGGAGGCGACCAATGCGTTACAATTTCCTTTGGACATGATCATAGAAGTTTCTATTCAGTGAGGAATCTAACAGTATGAACTTAGACGAGCAAGACTCTTGCTTACTAATTCTGAGTAACTAATTCTTTATCATTATACTCCTAATAAAAATAGAATTAAATTATGACTCAAGTTCATCTGGAGAGTGCAACTACGAATTTGCAATATCTGTGAGAAGGCACTCCCCCATTAGATAGATAGCTAATGATGTTTGTCAAGCCTAGAATAAGGATTGGAAACAAAGTGGAGTAAAGCTATAATTTAAATGTGTAAGCTGTTGATGTGATTTTGAACAATAATTGCACCAATCCTACTGAGGAAATTGATATTCTTCCAGAAGCACTTGAATTTTCCTCCGCTCATAGTGGCAAGAATGTCACAAAGTCAATTATGTCTGCTTTGTCATATCCCCCACTTCATTTCCCACCCCCAATCCCAAGCTTAATAAGAAGGAACCCATGTAAGAGAGCTTCAAATTCAACATAGAATCAAAAAACCAAAAAACAAAAACATGGGTTGCTTGTTATGCCATCTTTTTCTTCTCTTAGTCTTACTCTTCCTCTGTACTTCCCCTGCAGAATCCACTGATCCCTCAGGCCAGTTTTGCAATACAAACACCAACATAAGCAATAATCAAATATCAGCAAACATTGATTACTTGTTGCCTCAATTGGTCAAGGGTACAATCCTAAATGGCTATATTAACACTTCCTATGGCAAAGCCAAAAACCAAGTCTATGGCTTATCACAATGCAGAGCCGATGTGAGCAACGAAGACTGCTCAAGCTGCATTCAAGACGCTGCCACAGAAATCCGCACACGCTGCCCAAACCAAGCCGATGCCAGGATTTGGTACGAATATTGCTTCCTAAGGTATGACATCAACAATTTTTTTGGACATGTAGACACAGCTTTTGGCATTTACATTTACAATGTGGAGGATGCGAATGACCCGGATACTTTCAACAAAGAACTCGGAGCTCTGTTGGATCAGATTACTACGCAGGCTGTTGTGCCTGGTAACAGAGGGAATGGGAGAGCGAAAAATAAGTATACACCATTTTTGACAATTTACGCGTTGGTGCAATGCACTAGGGACCTGTCACCGCTATCTTGCTCTCAGTGCCTCTCCATAGCGGTTGGTAACATCCCAAACTACTGCAACAACAAAAAGGGCTGTCGGGTTTTGTATAGTAGTTGTTATCTCCGATATGAACTGTATCCTTTTTACTTCCCTCTTGATTCGCAAGAAGGCTCGGCCAATGCTTCAATGGCCTATTATGTGTCTGTGGTTTCCAAACCTTAAGTCTCTTAGTCTGGCATGTCAGATGTGTTTAAGATGTCAAAAAGAATGCACATCTTCTGAATAATTTCATTTCAATTAGAACTTTTCGCCTTTGAAATATTTATAATATGTACAAGTGAATCAAATTTACATTCAGAGACACTGTGTTTGTGTCTCTGCACACACAAGATAATTAGTAGATGTGTCTGCTACGCAGCTTTTCAATCTCTACACAGAGCTTGGCGTAGCTCTCTCCAACATGGAAGTGACATTTTCGCAAGTTGAATTAGTTGTTAGCTTTGCCATGACTTCTGGGGAAAGGGATCACATCCCTGACATCGATGAGGCCGGTGGCATAGGCAACCAGAAGGTCGAACGCAAGACTGAAGCCAGAGTGTATGACGGTCCCGTGCATGCGAAGATCTAAATACCATTCATATTGTTCCTTTGGTAGGCCCAATTCCATGATCCTGCAATCATGAATAGCAGCAAATCAGTATAAAAAAAAAAAAACAATTAAAAGAAATCTCTTAAATTTTTTGAGCCTTTTTTTTAATTATTATTATTTTTTTTGAAGATATAAGCAAATTCAAAATCAGAAAATAGAACTTGGTAGCGGCAATGAACATAAAATCTGGACTTCTGCTTTCGTAAAGCTATGCTCTTACCTTGTAGTTAGCATACTCAAGCGTTCCTCATTTTGGCTAGCTCTGATCAGTTTTCCAACCTGCGAACAAATGTTCTCCAACTTAGTGACTAACAATATTGCAGTCTAGCTACATTAAAGTGAAAATCTATAGAACAAAGAATTAAAGATGAAATGATCAATTGTTGCTTAATCTCTTGCAGAAAAGAATTTCATCCTACCTTTGGTACAATCATGTCAAATGCTGCAACTGTCTTTCCATCATCGTTCAGGCGCACATAGAATGGCTTAAGTTCTTTAGGGTAACTGTCTATAATGACCGGCATTTTGTAGATTTCGTCAGCCAGATAACTGCAATCAACAAAGGGGTTAAAAGTTTACCTCTCTCTCCTCAAACAACAACACAAATACTGCTACCATGTGCACACCTTTCATGTTCTTCAGTTAAAGGTGCACCCAACTCGATTGTTGCTTCAAATTTCTTATCTTTGACCTGTCCGAAAAGCACCAAGAAGATAAATGAGATAATATTGGCAAAGATAAAATACATTTAGAACTATGTATCAATATGACATAGCAAAATATTACCTGTTTTAAAACCTCCACTGCTGCTTCATAGGAGATCCTTCGGAATGAACTTGATGTCATCTTTTCAAGGCGATCCTCAATAGTTTGGTCAACTCGTTTTGAAAGAAATTTCAGATCTTCTGAACAATTATCCAGAGCCCATTGGCTGACAGACTTCAAAAGGTCTTGTGCACAGTTTATGGCGTCCTGGAGCACCAAAAATAAGAAGAATATTAGGAAAATAACTTCACATTTCTAATTGGTACCAAGAATTTACATCAGAAATAAAGATGGAATGATATGAACAAGAGCAATATTAAAAAACCATTAATACTGAAACAAACATAAAGCTTATACCTCTAACTGTGAGAAAGCCATTTCTACTTCAACCATCCACATCTCTGCCACATTCCTTTTGGACTCTGATTTTTGTGCTTGAAATCTAGGCCCGAATGAGTATACATTTCCAAGAGCGCGTGCATAGCTCTCCAGATGAAGGCGGCCAGAAACCGTTAGATAAGTCCGGCGAGAGAAGAAATCTTCAGAGAAGTCCACAAGTACAGGTTTAACTGAAGCCCTGGACTCAAATTTTTGTTTTGCTGCTTCTTTTGCTTCCATCAGTGCTACTAGTTCACTTGTTATTTGGAGATCCTGAAGTGCAGCAGCCAGTGCTTCCTTGTTGCTATCGCTTCTTTGGAGTACTTCAATTTGTTTATTTTTTTCCTTAATAGAAGCCTTGACAGTTTCAGAGCTAATCCCTGCAGTATCATCCGTGGTAATTACCTCCTGTTTTATTTTTTCCCCAAGAAGAGTCGAAACATGGAACTTCTCACTAAATCCTTCACAATCTGCTGTTGTGATAATGGGCACTTGAACATAAAGGAATCCATTGATCATGAAGAAGGTGTGAGTGGCTTGAGTCAGGCCATTACGAATTCTTGCAACAGATGCCACCTGCAATATGGAAGAAAACTCAACAGAAGTGTTGAAAAGCTCCCAAATTTTCACAACACAATAATGAAATAAAGGACAAATTGCAATGGCATTATGAAATTACTGTAGTTGTCCGGGGTCGAAAATGTGAAAAATCCCTTAGCATATCGAGGGGTAATCGCTTCTTTGATAAGGGGTACTTGTCTTGATCTACTGTCCCAACATGAAGAAGTTTCGCTACTTTGAGTTCAACAGCATGTTTTCCAGGTTCTTCAGGCTGCTGCAAAAATCCTTCTGCTAATATACAAGTTCCAGTTTGCATGACTTGGCTTGGACGCTCAATTGATGAGTCCACTAGAACCTGAGAAATTTAAAACCAATCACCAAAATAGCTTACACATACAAGTAAATCTTTATATAGCATAATAACATTTTGTGTAGAATAAACCTCGCCTCGTAACTCAAGTGGTTGTACTTGAGGTTGGGGATTTGAGCTTATAGAGAAGCATTGATTGCTGATTGTATTAACTTACTAATCTACTGACATCCTACAAGATTTATAAAAAAAAAAAAAAGAAAAACACGGCACCAAGATTCTCAGACTTACCCAAAAAAATAAATAACTAAAATTTAAAAAAAAAAAAAAAAAAACTTATTTCCTCAATTAATTGAGACCCTAACATCAACTATAACAATAGTTGATAGCAATAATTGAAACCTCAAAAAATAAAGGAAGCTTCAATGCAAAATAGTAAATTAGCAGAATTTTTTGAAAACAAAAAATAAGAAGGAAAATATATCAACTTGAGAGAAGCTCAACACCCCCCCCCCCCCCCCCCCCCCCCCCCAAAAAAAAAAAAAGGAAAAAGATGAGAGATTTGTTGTGTATATTACTCCAATTCAACCAGAATGATGCTTATTACAAGCTGCCGACCCAAGAAACTTGATTAATCTGGTAGGTCTAACTTGGTAATTCTATTTGGGTCAGTTTTGACCCAGTTTACTACTTTGGATTTATTGTATGGGTGATTCTACCTACACTACTCATCTCCAACGGTAGTAGGCATTTTACCTATCTGAATATTACTATAAAGTATATATTTTATTTTACCTATCAACTGTTTCATGTTTCTACTCCAACCATGCTCTTTATTTTAGCTATTTATCCAAATACTATTAATTTTATAGAATGCCACGTCAACAACAAAGATGGAGGGAAATGATCCTAATGATTGAATACATTTTGCCTAGCGTTTAAGGCTAGCTACATGTAGCTAGTGAATATGAGTTGAGGCAAAATGCCTAGTCATATGCCTAGTGCATTGGAATTGAAAAAAGTGAATCACACTAGGCATTTTAACTAACAAGTATTATATGCCTAGTGCATTGAGCATCTCCAACGGTAATAGGCATTTTACCTATCTAAATATTACTATAAAGTATATATTTTATTTTGCCTATCAACTATTTCATGTTTCTACTCCAACCATGCTCTTTATTTTAGCTATTCATCTAAATACTATTAATTTTATAAAATGCCACATCAGCAACAAAGATGGAGGGAAATGATCCTAATGATTAAATATATTTTGCCTAGTCTTGAAGGCTAGCTACATGTAGCTAGTGAATGTGAGTTGAGCTAAAATGCCTAACCATATGCCTAGTGCATTGGAGTTGAAAAAAATGAGTTATACTAGGCATTTTGACTAACAAGCATGATATGCCTAGTGGGTTGGAGATGCTCTCACCTTGTTTTTTTCTTTCAAATTTATCCATGTGTGAAATTACTTAAAACGACAAAACACTAAAATTAAATATATTTGATTATCTCCTTACACCCCTTGATCTTCAATCCTTATTTTTTCTTTCTCAACTTTTCTTTTCTCTTACACATCTCTTTTGAAAAAGTGATAATCATAGTGTCTTGATCATCAAAAAAAGCAATGGATGAAGAAACGGTGGTGAAAAACCATCAAAAAAAGTGAAACGGTGAGTTTTTTTATTAGTTTGGTAGGTTTTTGTTTCAATTTTCTGGGTTGGTCTGCGACTTTTGTTCGGTGTTTCGAAATCGAACAAAATAACATAGTTCGGCATCACAGTGCCGAACAAAAAAATATAAGTCTGGTATCAAATTGCCGAATAAAAGATACATTTTCGGTAAATTACATAACAAAAAATATAAGTCTAGTAACAAATTGCTGAACAAAAAATATAAGTGTGGTATCAAATTACCGAACAAGCCCAAATTATCATTTGGAACAAAGTGGCTCTGTAAATATATAGCAACAAAACGCTAGACAAATCTATTTTTTCCAGCAACATAACATTAGAGTAATTAAAATTCACTAGCATTTTATTATCGAACAGGCCCATCACAAATTATTACTACATTATTTGAGAGGAAGTGGCTCTGTAAATGTATAGCAACAAAAGGCTGGAACAAACAATTTATTCCAGCATTATAGCACCGAATTTTTGTAAATTGTTTCGTATTGTGTGACCAAACAGGCACTTCAATGTGGGCTCTACTGATTTTGTTGGGAAGTGAACTGAAATTATCCAATTGAATGGTAACATAATACTGGGAAACAAAATTTTATCCGGTAACATGGAACTAGAGTAATTCAAATTATTTAGCATTGTATTACCGAACAGGCCCAACACAAAGTATGGGTGTAAAGAGATGAGTTTTGAAGAGTTTTTTATCATAGGGTTTGTTTTGGTAATATATTAGGTGTAATGAGAATTTAATTTTTTTTTAAATGGTGTAATGAGATAGAGAGTGTAAAGAGGGAAAAGAGTGGTGTAAGTAGAATCACCTTTATTGTATATATTGGGTTATTTTATAATTCTTAGGTTTATGATAATCTACTGAGTTTCAGAAGAGGGTTGACACACACACACACACACACACACACACACACACACACACACACACAGAGCTAGCTTATTGTAATATCTACATTCATAGTAAACTACTTCAACATTCATCTTCTCTAGTGAATGTAGACATATGTGCTTGTGTGTTTGTTGTATTTTAACCTTTTTTCATCTTCACTTTTGCCATAACAAACATATATAAAACTTTGATTGTGCAAATTGTGCCCATTCTAACTCAGACAACGAAACAGAGAATTCAAATAGAAGAAACAGAGCCCAAAACCAAATTGTATACCTGGAGATTTGCAGCGCAAGAACCATCACTAACTTGCAATACTGCAAACAAGGACGACTGTTGCAGCGGCGGCGGAGGTGGCGGCAGCTTTTGAACAACCGAATCCAACTTTTCACGAACCGGTTCATGACTTCCCACAAAAACCTTCATGATTGATCGAAAGAATGGCAATCGAGTCGGAATAGTTTCCACACACGTAACATCTTTAGAACCCACCTTATCACCTTCCACAACCGGCGGCGGCACAGGTTTTTTCGTCACCTCTTTGGAGGTCTTAACCCACCCTCCAATCACTACTCTGTCACCAACCAATCCAACTCCGCCATCGCCGCTACCCAATATGGTTTTCAATATCACCCTTTTCGAGTACTTGGAAAAGGTCACCACCGGGGCGGTGGCGGTGGCGGTGGCAGTGGCAGTGGGGGTGGGGGGTTGTTTGGTGGACATTGTTGGTTGAAAAGAGAAGAAACAGAAGTAGAGATTGAAAAACAGAGAATGGTGAAGAGAAGTTTTGTGGGAATGTAGAGAGGGAGAGGGGGGGGGGGGGGGTTTGGTGGGTTTTATTATGGGAGGTAGAGAGCAGAGGAAGGATGCTTTGCTTGGGGGAGTGAGAGGAGGAAGATGAGAGAAATGGGTGTTGGGAAGTTTGGGGATGAAGGAAGGAAAGGGATTGTTTTTGTTTGACCCTTTGCAGCCGTCTGCAAGTTAGAGAGACACAGAGATGGGGGCTGTTAAGGTTTGGCATTCTTCAAGGTTGGGTATTCGCGGGAATACCATGCTATTAAAGAATTTGAGTTTAAATTTAATTAGATTATCTGCAAATGTTTGAGACCCATTAATCTCTCGTAATTTAACTTATAATAATGTAATAAGTATCAATTTTTAATTAAGTACAGGCTTAATAATGTGAGGTCTATCACTCTTGCTATATCATTTATAAATGTAAAACATCAATCTGTTGCATTATTGTTAGATTACATGTTAAACCCAAATAAATTAGCTTTACTGTTGACGGAATCAAGTAAATATATTCTAAACTTTTGATAAACTTCTCACTAGGATTATTTTTAGAATTGCATAACCAAACTAAAGTCTAATTTTAAACTGTTAATTCTATTTTGTTAATTTCCCCTCCCTCCACTTCCACAATCTCTCTCTCTCTCTCTCTCCACCATAGGACCGTTTATTTCCAAAAGTAGAATGCAAAGAATTGATAATGAGGAGAATTAATAGTGAAGGAATTGTTAAGAAGAGTTTGATAGTGAAGGGATTAGTAAAATTATGTTTATTTTAATGATAGTTTTTATTGTAGGCATTATTAAATTATTTTTATATAAAATAATAAAACAAATAAAATTATGATTTTTACTTAACAAAAAATACAAAAACATTAAATATTAATGTTAAAAAAAAAGAAGCCCAACGAGTATAAAAAATAAAATAAAAAAATTACACTTAGGCTTGGTTTGTGAAGTGGGTTGGCTTTTTGGCTTTTTTGGCTATTTTAGCCTGGACTTAAAAGCTTGGTTTGGGAAGGGCTTTTTGGTTTTTTTGAGTTTTTTTGTGAGAGAAGAATGTAATGATTATGGGTTGGATGTGATGTTTTGTTTGTTATGGCTAAAATAGCCTATTTTGTTTTTTGTGGCTAAAATAGCCAAAAAAGCCTCCAACCTCACTTGCCAAACAGAGGCTTAGTTGGTTGATCGCCTGAATGTCCTGCTAGACGTTCGGTAACATCCTAAGTTGAACAGGCTATTTTTTAAGACTATCTCTCTGCCCAGACTTACTAATACCCTTGCCCAAATTAATCTGGAGCACCATAAACCAAACAAACATAATTTATGTCTATTGTTTATCACTATGAGTTTGGAGTGACTCTTGTAACAGAAAACAAACGTAATTTAGAATTAATTTAGGAAGTGGCTACAAGAAGGAAAAAATTAAAGTGTTTGGTAATAATTTTTTATGAACAAAAATATATAAAAAGTAGAAAAAAATGAGAATAAATTTTAATTTTTTATTTAATTTGACATTTTTAATGGCATTTTTAAGTGTTTTAGCCTCATTCTAAATGAATCATTGGTGTAGTCAAACTAAAAGTTAGATTGAAAATCAAGGACGAGCGTATCTCGTGCTATATAAATTTTTTATTTTGTTATATAGATCAAATTTTTTTTTTTTCTCTTTTATAATCTTTTCAAAATTTAAACTTGTCCAATTATCATAATTGTTTAATTTTCAGTGTTTGTTAACAAATTCAAAAATCTTTTATTAAATTGCAAGCCAGAATTATTTTGGAAAAATTGCAATTATATAATTTCAAAAAAAATATTAAATCAATGATATAAAATTTTCTACAAATTTATAAATATTTTTGTGAAAGTGATTTGTAATTTTTTTTCAATTATTTTTCAGCTAAGAGGAACCGTATATGAAAAATTAGGGCCCAGATTATTAAAAACCCAAAGTAGAATTAGAAATTTTGAAAATGGGCCTAACATGGTATTCAGGCCCAACCTAACTTCGATTAACAATTCTGGATCAATTTTAAATTATATAAAATGTATAATGGTTGGGTGTAAATTGAAAAAAAAAAAATCAATTACAAATACACTTTATATTTAAAATACGAAATGTAACAATAATTTGAAAAATCATAATTTTTTTTTTATAAATTTTTTTATCAAACATAATTAATTTAAAAAGTAATTTTTTTAATTATTTCTTATATAATAATAAAATTATTTAAATTATTAATAAAAATATATTTTTGACGTTAATAAAAATTATTAATTGATTTGATAGTTAATTAATAAAAATTTATTATCAAATTAGAAACTTCAATGTAATTTCTTGAATCAGGAAATATTTAATTCGCATTTTAAGTAAATTATTTATTTCCAGCAGCGGCGACCAATAACTGTTCCCCAGTTCTTCTTCTTCTTCTTCTTCTTCAATCCCATAAGCGTCCGAGTCCGTTGAGCATCACCGAGTAGCAGCGATCCCAACCAGGTATTCGAGTCCGGTGGGTCCTATCTCTCTATTCTTTGGGATGAATAATAAAAGTTGAATGTTTTAGGTTCAACCTTTCTTTGGTGTTATGCCCGATCTGGCATTGTGCCTGGTTTTAATAGATATACATAATTTAATAATGAATAATGCTTGGGACCCCCTTTTGGGGGTCACCCTCACCCCTCTTTGCCACGTGGCAGGTGGTGATTAGAGGAACAAGGGAAAAAAAGAAAAAGAAAAGAAAAATGTAACCAATGAGAGAGAGAGAGAGGGGGTCAAAGGGGGTGGGGGGAAAAGGGGATGAATCATTGTTGTTTAATAATTTAGGAGTGACTGGGGGTAATTGGGATTTACTTTCCAGCAAGCTGACCCCAAAACAAATTGTATTCTTAAAAGATAAACAAAATCCTGAAACTCATTTGTGAAGCCTGATTATATATATATTCCCAAATTGGTTTGTTTGCTGATTGTATATTCATAATTTGACCTTTAATTATACATTGAAGGTCTATTGATCACTATATTATGCATGATTCTGTGAGTATGTTACATGGTTTCCATATTCTTCTAGGAATTTTCAAAGAATACTCTAGGCATCTCCTAAGCCTGGAAGATGTAGATGCTGTTTGTTGGTGGGTGTGACAAATCTCTAGGAGCAATGAAATGATTGTCCAAATAGAATCCCTACAATAACCCTTCCAAAAAACTCAAAATAATCAATGTTGATTTGTAAATACACACAAAGGGCAGTGGGTACTTTTGTAATTCAAGTACACAATCCAGTAGCCCCCATGAGTTGGACCAAATATGATTTTTGTCAGTTGGGGACCTCTTTTGGGTTGTTATCAGCACTGTCTGTTTTGCCATTATTTGACCACTAGCCTTCTCTCTCTCTCTCTCTCTCTCTCTCTCTAATATATTGACTTGCAATTTATATCTGCTTCAAACTTCCCCAACACCAAGGCAGTAATGGCCAACACTAGACTCCTAAACAACTTACTCTTGCTGTTCTTCACCATAATTTGTGCTGCACATGTTATACAAGGTCAGGTTACAGTTGGTTGTTTCTTCCTAAATTTTATTCTTGTTTAATGTTCTGTTTCTTCTGGGCTTTTTGCAAAACCCTTTTTAGTAAGAACTCTGTTACCTTTTACAGTGTACATCAATTTGTTCTCTTAGTTTGCATGGTCTATCTATAGAAATTACAGGTTCATTTTCACTTGGTTCTTTGTTGCACCAACTATGCTAGTCATGGACCTAGTACTTCTCTTCGGCTGCTGATAACCAAAATGGAAAACAGCCCAATTTGGACTTCATACAGGTCTAAATGGGATAAGTTTGCATATATGTTGGCCTCCCCAGGTTCTGTTTTAACACAAGTCTCCTACATTGAGTCACTTTTTTTTTTTTTTTTAATATTTTTTTTATAGATATTTACAAATCCAAATTGTGTTTGTAACGTTCCAAAATTTGCTTATTTTCCTCCATCTTCTAGACCACCAATGAAGCTTTCATTTGGTTTTCTCAATCTTAGCTTCTATTGGATATTTACCAATCTCATAGGGCTTGAATCTCATTAAAGAAAGCAAGATTTTTGTGCATTAATGTGATTTGTTAAACACTAAAAATTCATATTCTGGCAATTTCGTTATAATTTTCACCAACAGCTTCGATACAGTCTTCATGCCACAATTGGTTTGACAAATATCCCACATTTGGATGAGTGCAGGATCTAGAACTCAAGTTTTATTTTCCTATATTCGTAGGGCACATCAATCATCTACCTCAGAAAGAGAATTTCTCATGCAGGTCAGAAAGACCAACTTTTCCTTAAAATTCCTTTGTTTTTTTCAAATTAAAACATTCACTTTTCTTTTTTAATTTCATGTTTGTTTGTAACCTCGTTGGAGTCTATAGGATAGCATTAAACAATGGATGAACAGGAATTCAAGAAGAGCGATGATTGGATCGACTGCACCGACCTGCACTTATAACGAATGCAGAGGGTGTAAGTACAAGTGCAGTGCAGAGCAAGTTCCGGTGGAGGGAAACGATCCGATCAACAGCGCATACCACTACAAATGTGTTTGCCATAGGTGAATGAATGTCCACAATTTTTGGCAAATAAATGGAGTCTCGGTAACTTCTATTTTACTACACCATTTTGTTAGAGTACAACTAGTAGTTAAAAATCAGTGACCAATTAGCTGTTATAGTGTCCTTACTGTTTCAGAATGTTGGACTGTATAAATTTTTGTATTACTCTCATTTTTAACTTTTCCTTAGAAAAATATGTTCTTGTAGATTCCCCCCCCCCCCTCTTCCAATTTTGTTTGTATTGCATCTGCTGTGTTCCATATAAATAATGAATAGAATAATAGTTTGAATAATGTTTGCCATGTTCCTAGTCATTTTAATTTCTGCCAAAATCTTGAGTGAATGGCCTTTCTAAGAACATTTGTTATTTGATGCAATGCAACTTCATGATTGCTAACACAATAAACGGAATGACGGACTGTTGAGAGGAATAACTAAAGCATTTTTATTTTATGTTTTTTGGTTGGTCTCTAGAAATGTGTAGTTTGGATTTTTGGCAGTTTGGAGAGGCACCGCACTGCAGGGGCACATGGAAGTGGTCCCAACATTATATACATAAGCCATGGGAAATTCATTATTTCAGTATACATACTTAATGAAATTCACTAGCATCTATAATATTATATGAAAATATTTTCTGTACACATCTTTTAAAAATAAAAAAAATCTCAATATATGCTTTTTGGGTAAAAAAAACTAAATTTTAATTTTTTCGTTATTATTACTTTACTTGCTACACATTATATACTCCTCTGTTGTTTGTAAAACAATACTCTTATAACAACTCTCATATTACTTTAATTTCTAGATTTATACTCTATTAGTAATAAAAAAATGTTAGTTTTTTCGAGCAGATTTTTTTTTCCTTTTGCTATTTTCAGTCGGACAACCAGTGTCGAATTATTTCATTATATTCAGACATCAACTACCGAATTATTTCATTATATTTGGACATCAACTGTCGAATTATTTCATTATATTCGGATATCAACTGCCGAAAGTTTTTTTTTTAATTTTTTTTCGTAATAAATTTGTCGAACTAATTACTTTTATTCGGAAGTTAAGTTTCGAATTAAATGTATAATTTTGGAAATCTAGTGCTGAAATTCCCACACCTAAAAACATTAATATATATATATATATACATATATATAAAACGAGGGTTTTATGGCAATAGAGTGCACAGAGATCTGAAAATGATAAATATAATAACAAAATGAAAAGATATCTCATTTTTAACAATATTTTGGAAGATTTTCAATGATATTTTTAATAGAGGTTCAATAGAATCTTCAATAGGGGTCTTCAATAAAAGACTTTGCCTTTATTTCACTTCACACTGTGATCTTGAATGGTTTTTACGCGAGTCTATAATGAGTCTACAAATCTGAAAGTAAGGTCACTCTGTTAACATATAATATACATTTGTACTATACATTTGTATCTGTAAAGAAGAAAGCTCACCTTTGTAGCTGTATACATTTGTAGCTGAAAGCTCACCTTTGTAGCTGTAAAGAGAGCTCACCCACTATACATTTATATTGTTTAATGTATTGTCATAATGCTTGTCTCCTTCTCCTCTCTATAAAGAGAGAGAGCTTATTCTCTTGTACATACACAAAAACATAATAACAGATAGTGAAGAGACAATCTTCATTCTAGTCTCTCTCTTTTTTCTCTCTCTCTCTCCTTAGCAATCTTTCATGGTATCAGAGCCCAGTAATACAATTCTGGCATTCTTCAATTTTGGTGCTTAGTCCCGTACACAGTGGAACTACACCAAACAGCTCGGAATCTCCTTACGATTCCAACGGCACCAATCCCGTCACCGGAAATGCTGTCACACGCTCTCACGCGCCGCCTCTTTGCTCGACGCGTCTCTGCTTCTGTTGCCACGCTCACACGCGCCTTCACGCGCCTTCCACTCTGCCCTTTCGTGCGCCGCGCCTGCTATCGTGCACCCGCGTGCGCCATTTGTCTACCGTGAGCCGCGCGTGCGCCGTTCCGCTATTGTGCACCCGCGTGCGCCGTTCTACTACCGTACGCCGCACGCCGTCTCTGCTACCGTGCGCCGCACGCTCTCTCTGCTAACGTGCGCCGCTGACATCATTTTCTATCCTGCTGACATCATCTCTACACAGCCCACCTTTCCTAGCTATTTTCGGCCTTCCAGACTCACTGGTACGCTCTATTTTACCTAATTTTGCTCCTACAGGTCTATTCCTATCAATTTAGCCCTACTCAACTATTATTATGGATCGTCATGATGCCTCCCATCCCATTTCTGTTATTTTGAGTGGTTCCAACTATGTTCTATGGGCCCAAGCCATGTCTTCCTTCCTCAAAGGAAAGAAGCTCTGGCGAATTATCACCGGGGACATGACCCAACCGATGAAAGACACTGCTGAAACCACTGTTTCTCCTGCTACTCCTACATATGAAGATCGTCTTGAGGAATGGGACAGTAAGAATTACCAAATCATTACCTGGTTTCGAAATACTTCTGTTACGTCTATCAGTCTTCAGTTTGGTCGCTTTCAGCTTGACTCTGTCACTACTCCTGCAAAAGACATCTGGGATTTTTTAAAAGAACGATACCAGACCACTGGTCTTGCTCATCAATATCAACTTCAGAGCCAACTTCATCGGATGCGCCAAGAATCTAGTCAGTCCATCAATGACTTCCTTTCTCAAATGTACTCCGTTTGGGACCAGCTTGCTTTTTTCGAACCGACTTGGTTTCACCGAGAAGATGCTGTTTTATTTACTGCTTATCGTAATCAGCAAAGGTTGGTGCACTTTCTCATGGCTCTCACTTCATCTTTTGAGCCCGTACGTGCCTCTCTTCTTCATCGCCATCCCTTGCCCACTCTGGAACAAACTATTTCTAAGTTGCTATCAGAGGAGACTCGTCTTGGTACTCTCCAATCTCATCATGTGGACTCTGTTCTTGCCACTCCTCCGTACCGGCCATCATTCACCCAGCGGACCACTGCCTGCCTCTACTGTCAGAATCGGGGCCTTCTTTCCACATATCTCCTAGTCAATTGCCCCGTCAGAACCTGCCGATACTGTAACAAACTTAGTCCTGGTCATCTGCAACAGGATTGTTTTCGCAATCCATCCCGCTCATCCTCCAACAGCCACTCTTCTCGCGGTGGTTCTCCTCGGGGGAGCTTTCATCGTTCCCGGAATCAGTCTCATTCTGGGAATCAGTCTCATCACACTGCTGCTGCTGCCGCTGAGGGTTTATCCGAGTCTCCTGCTCCGTCTACCCCTCTCGTTTCTCCAACGGATGTCGAGGCCATATTCAAACACCTTCTACCCCCAACTGGTACACCTCCTCATCCTGCTTTGTCTGTAATTCCAGGTAACTTTTCTTGGTATTTTGACTTTGCTTGTTGTAATCATATGACCTCCTGTTCAACTATATTTTCTTCCATCTCTTCATCTCCTCATATTCCCTCAATTCAAACTGCTGATGGTTCTCTCATGACTGTCCGTCATATTGGTACTGTTTCCACATCTTCTTTATCTTTACCTCAAGTTTATTATATCCCTGCTCTCACTTTAAACCTTATCTCCATTGGTCAATTATGTGACCTTGGTCTAACTGTCACTTTTTCTGCTACTCATTGTTTGGTACAGGACCCTCAGACGAGGCAGACTATTGGGATCGGTTGTAAGCACGGATGTCTCTATGAGCTCATTCACCTTCATGTTCCTGACTCTCCTCAGATCGCTGCTCCTGCATCTGCTTCCTCATTATCTCCTTTTCATCTTTGGCATTGTCGCTTAGGGCATATTTCTATTAATCGCTTAAAGTCTTTGGTTTCTAGTGGCCAATTGGGTCATGTAATTCCAGACTCTTTCGATTGTATACCCTGTCAACTTGCCAAACAACCTGCTTTATCCTTCAATAAAAGTACTTCTGTTTCCTGTGCACCTTTTGATCTTATACATTCGGATATTTGGGGCCCCTCCCCTACTACTACTATGGGGGGATCTCGTTATTTTGTTGTTTTTATTGATGATTTTTCACGGTTTACTTGGATTTTTCTCATGAAAACTCGGTCTAAACTCAAAACCCTTTATTATCGATTTGCCCAAATGATCCACACCCAATTTTCCAAAACCATCAAACTTTTTCGCTCTGACAATGCTATGGAATATCGGGATTCCGATTTTCTTTCTTTTCTTCAGCGTCATGGTACACTGCCTCATCGTTCCTGTGCTGGCACGCCCCAACAAAATGGCCGTGCTGAACGGAAACATAGGCATATTCTTGACACTACTCGCGCTCTCCTTCTCTCTTCTTCCTGCCCTGAAAGCTTTTGGGGGGAAGCTGTCCTCACTGCTGTCTACACTATCAATTGTGCTCCTACCCCTGTCATCCATAATCAAACTCCCTTTGAACGTCTGCATGACACTCCCCCTTCCTATACTAATCTTCGGGTTTTTGGCTTTGCCTGCTTTGTTCTCCTTCAAACTCATGAACGCACCAAGCTTGAACCTCGTTCTCGTCTTTGTTGCTTTCTTGGGTATGGAATTGAACATAAAGGTTTTCGCTGTTGGGACCCTCTCTCTAAACATCTTCGTATCTCCCGCCATGTCGTTTTTTGAGAGCACCAAATGTTTTCCTCACTATCTTCCTTTCACTTACCTGCACTTTCCACTAATGTACTGTTTACTAATCCTTCCATAGATCTCTTCTCTGATGATTTTGATACAGGTTCCTCCTTCATTGAGACACCCTTGCTCACTCCTGCTCCTGACCAGACTGCTCTCCCTGAAGGTCCACCTCTCCCTGCACCACCTTCTTCTCCACCGGTTCTTCCTCCCACCGATCCTCCTACGGGTCGACCACACCGGGTAACTCAACCTCCTATCCACCTTCGTGATTATATTGTTGGGTCTGCTGCCTTTTCTACTTATGAACCTACCTCCTATCGTGAGGCTTATACTAATCCTCTTTGGCAGCAAGCTATGACTGATGAACTTCAAGCTTTGGACAAAACTCATACTTGGGATCTTGTTGATCTTCCTCCTGGCAAAACTGCGATTGGCTGCAAATAGGTTTACAAAATCAAGACTCATTCTGATGGCTCTATTGAACGCTACAAAGCTCGTCTTGTTGCCAAGGGTTTTAACCAGGAATATGGGATTAATTATGAGGAAACCTTCTCCCCCGTTGCTAGGCTTACCTCTGTTCGCAGTTTACTGGCTGTTGCTACTGCTCGCCACTGGGAGCTCTTTCAAATGGATGTCAAAAATGCTTTCCTCAATGGTAATCTTCTTGAGGAGGTCTACATGCAACCTCCACCTGGGTCTACTTTTCCCCCTCATAAGGTTTGCAAACTCCAGTGTGCCCTCTATGGCCTCAAGCAAACACCCCGCGCTTGGTTTGCTAAGTTCAGTTCTACCATTCATGACTTCGGGTTCACCTCTAGCTCCTATAACTCTGCTCTTTTTATACGGACTACTCCTCGTGGTACCACTCTTCTCCTTCTGTATGTGGATGATATGATTATCATTGGTAATGATGCAGCTGGTATTATCCACCTTTAACGTTTTCTCCACCGTCAGTTTGAGATGAAAGACCTTGGTACTCTTAACTATTTTTTAGGCCTTGAAGTCTCTCATGATTCTACTGGCTCTTATTTATCTCAGGCCAAATATGTATCCGATCTTCTGGCTCGTGCTGGTCTTACCGATTGCAAAACTACATCTACTCCAGTTGATCCTCAGATTCGTCTCACTCCTCTCGATGGGGCTCTCCTCCATGATGCTACTCTTTATCGCCAGCTCGTCGGTAGTCTTGTCTATCTCACAGTGACTCGTCCTGACATTGCCTATGCTGTTCACATTGTTAGTCAGTACATGTCGGCTCCTCGCACTCCCCACTATACTGCTCTACTCTACATCCTTCGATACCTCAAAGGTACTCTGTTACATGGCCTTCACTACTCTGTTTCCTCCTCTCTTGAATTGCGTGCCTTTTCTGATGCTGATTGGGCTGGAGATCCTACGGATCGACGCTCCACCATGGGATTCTGTTTCTTCTTAGGGGATTCTCTTCTTACTTGGCGTAGCAAGAAACAATCCCTCACTGCCCGTTCTAGCACCGAAGCTGAATACCGGGCTCTTGCTGATACTACTCAGGAACTTCTCTGGCTTCGCTGGCTCCTCACTGATATGGGTGTTTCCTCTTCTGGCGCTACCTCTCTTTATTGTGACAATCAGAGTGCCATTCAGATTGCTCACAATGATATTTTTCATGATCGTACCAAGCATATTGAAATTGATTGTCATTTCATTTGACAGCATGTTACACGTGGTACTGTTCATCTTCTCCCTATTGCTTTTGCTGATCAACCTGCTGATATTTTCACCAAGGCGCATCCTCCTGACCGATTCCGTGATCTTGTTTTCAAACTCAACTTGGTCGATGCCTACCCTCCTTGAGTTTGCGGGGGGCTGTTAACATATAATATACATTTGTACTATACATTTGTATCTGTAAAGAAGAAAGCTCACCTTTGTAGCTGTATACATTTGTAGCTGAAAGCTCACCTTTGTAGCTGTAAAGAGAGCTCACCCACTATACATTTATATTGTTTAATGTATTGTCATAATGTTTGTCTCCTTCTCCTCTCTATAAAGAGAGAGAGCTTATTCTCTTGTACATACACAAAAACATAATAACAGATAGTGAAGAGACAATCTTCATTCCAGTCTCTCTCTCTTTTCTCTCTCTCTCTCTCCTTAGCAATCTTTCACACTCAACAAGTGTCTGGAAATGAGGGTTGAGTGATGTGTGTACAAGTGAATGATATAATTGTAACTTTTAGTGTATAGATTGAGAAAATTAATTAATAAGTGTGTATATTGAGAAAAATATGCACTAAAATAATAAAGTGCGTGAAAATAGAATTTCCCATAAGCCGTGGCTCACATGGGGAAGGAAAATTTTTGTTTATTTTCCTCTTGATTATATCTGTATATACACACCGTTTGTAACAAAGTGAAAAAATTAATGTAATTATTTTAAATTTATAGACCATATGATGTTTTTATTAGGGTAAATTATCAACAGGTCATGATAGTTAGATTTAATTTTTATCCAGTCTTATTAAAAATAAGTCATAATAAAATCATAACTAAAAATATTTTTTGTGAGGATTTTTTGTATGTGTTGCTAAAAATTAACAATTTGTAACTTTTTATTTTTTATTTTTTTATCTTGGTTTTTATAAGTTATCGCCAAAATTTAAATTTAGTGACATTTTTCTGTGATGAATTTTTTAAATTGTTGCTAAAAGTTAAAAATTAACGACTTTTTTTGTGACATTTTTTTAAATTGTTGGTAAAATTTATAATTAGTGATATTTTTTATGATAATTTTTAAACTGTTATTAAAAATTAATAATTAATAACTTTTTTTAATAGTGTTTGATGGAAAAATATTATTTGATATCAATAGGCACCCAGGAGGGTCCAACCTAGGAGGGCCCAACCCACGGATCAGGGCCCAGTCCACATTCTTGCGATCAAAGCCCAATAACATCAATATTAGGCCAAGACCAACAACATTCGAACACTTGCGAAACAGGGCCTAGATACATAAGCAAATAAAGATCTTGCAAAGTTATTACACCATACATCAGCCATTAATGAAACTCTCACAGCATTTAATGCAACAACCTCCTCACGTCGGAATATACAAACTCACCATGGACAACGCAAGCTAGAACATAGGTTTTCGGCCAACACGACGGGATGGAATAAACAAGGAAATGATGAGCAAAGGATATAAGGAAATTTTCAAGACACATCAAAAGTTAAGTTCTTCATTTTCCTCCTCTTCTCTCTCTCTCTACACCATCAATCTCTATTATTCTAACTTGATCGTCGGAGGGTTCGCCAGGGACTACTTCCCCCATTGGACCTTTTTACAGGAATGCTCCACGGACTTCCGGGCTAGTAGATTTGTTGGAAGCTTAGACTAGCCTAATCCATCTCTCGTTGGGAAAAATACATCATCATTATAAATTATTATAAAACATATTAGATAATAAATTTATTTATTAAGACTTACACATAGATCTCCCTTTTTTATTAACCCTCAAGTTGATAGTATAATTTACCTAAAATATATACTCCCAAGATGAAAGAGTGATGCTAAACAAATACAAAAATCTTGAATGACATTTACACGTACAAACTATTAATCCCCGCAAGATGTCTGGACTTTGGGAATATTATATTTTAATTTAAAAGTTAAAAAATTGTTTAAAAGGTTAAGAGGTCAAAAATTTTATTTTTTCTCTATTTTTTATACTTTTTTGGGTAAAAAATCAAAAATTATTTCGAACGTACTAATTTTTTTGTTTCATATTTTAATTAAAAGATTTTAAAAATTACTAAAATAATTTATTTCCAAATGAGGATAATTAATGGAAAACCAATCCATTCACTTGCATAAAAAATGGTAGAAGGAACTGAGTTCCTTTAGATTAGAAGAAACTTAGAAGTAGGGAGATTTTTTTTTTTTCATAATACTACACGTATCACATTTTTATATATATATTGTTAAAACTACTCCACTCCACCTACTCCACCTACTCAACTACACCTACTCTCCACCCACATCTCCTATATAAAGGAGACCAACCATGTACATAAAATATAACAATCATCACATACAACTTATTCTCTCTCTATTTCTCTTTATACATTAAATTTAATCTGGTATCAGAGTAAGGTTAAGAACCTAGTCTTTTCGCTTCACCGGCGGGCGGCAGCCTCGCCTTGGCCGCCCGCCGGACCTCTCATCTTCCAACTATTTCTGCATGACTTCCATCACAGTGAAGGCACAAGCCCTGTTCAGATTAACCTTGCCAGTTTCAATTATGTACTTCAGCCTCTTTGTGCTTCCATACATGCCGGAGATCTCTCAACAATGGCAACAACCCTCACTTTTTCTCTCTCCTCCAAGCCCAAGACCCAAAATTGGATCTGACCAAGACCTCTTTCTTGGACCAGTCCTCCTTCAAGAGCTCACAACCTTCCACACAGATAGACAACACAGACCAAACCCATCTCTCTCTGGTTTTGGAGCACTGTTGATCATCATTTGCAACAAAAAAAAGACAGACACGGGAGTGGGGTGGCTGTTTAGAGCTGCCTCTTCTCCCTCTCGGCACCGCTCTCTCTCTCCTATCACACACAGATACATGCATGCATGAGCTCTCTCTCTAGCCAGGCCAACGGTGCCGCTGCTCTTTCTCTCTCTATACATAATTCTATCAACTCAGGGACAAAGTTTTCACTTTTTGAATAAAGCCACAACATTACACAAAACCAATTTTTTTTTATTCGTTTTATTATTATCATCATCATCATCATCATGTACCCCACTCTCTCTCTCTCTCTCTCTCTCTCTCTCATTTTTTCACTTTCCAACCCACCAGGGCACATGCTTTCGCCATTAATATATTATTATTATTATTATTATTATTATTATTATTATTATTATTATTATTATTATTATTATTATTATTATTATTCTTATTAAAAAAAAAACAAAAAAAAAATACCAAACATCATTGCAGGTTTTAACAAAGCCGTGGGCCAAGAAACCCACGTGAACCAATTTCCTTTTTCCCTCACTCTCTCGTTTTGATTTCAAATATATTCTTATTATTTCTTTCTTTTTTTATTTTTCTTTCACTTTATTTTTAATCTTTTTTTCCATTATTATTTCTGCTACGTATTATGTCATTCCTGCCATACGATTTGCACCAAAAAAAAAACTCGTTTTATTCATGACAGGGATCAATCCCGATCACATTTCTACACCAACACACACACACACACCAAAAATAAATAAATAAATAAATAAAATTAAACAACCACACATTTTTTCGTTTCCCTTCCTCTACTTTGCTGCCGGTCTCTTCCTCTTGCCTTCGTCTTGGGGCGCCCTTGATGGCCCTACCTCAGTACTTCCTAATCCACCGAGCACGTTCACTCCCCCCTGCTCCTCCACTGCAGCATATGGCGGACCTCCAAATCGGAACATCACGGTGGCCTTTCGCTTCAGCTCCTTGTTTTCCGCCTTTAGTACATATATTTCTGCTCGCGCATCCTTATACATGCGCTGGAGCAGAGCCAGTTGGGCGTTAACTGCTGCACCTCATTTGTCCTACTCTGAAGCCGGTGCGACAAGTTTGTGACTGCAGTCATGGTCTCCACACATGACTTCAATGTATACTGATTGGTCTCAATATCCGATTGCGCTGCCATTATTTGCTCCACAGACCGCATAGGAAAGGTCAACGGAGCAAAACCAGGGGCGCTTGGTTGAGGTTCAAGGGCCACCGCACCGGTTATCTCTTTTGTGGACTCGTTGAGGTCGGGAAAGAGGGTGAGCAGACCACGGGAAGAAGAGGCCATGTTCTGGGTAGCTGAACGGGAAGAAGATGCCATGTTTTGGGTTGTTGAGTGTTTTAGAGAAGCAGCGATTTCCGACTGGTAATGTCATAAAGGGTTGGTTATAGAGTGTTTCAGAATGAAAATGTTCAGAGGTTTAAGACTGGTTTGGTTTACACAGCCTCCGCATTGGTTTATATCGACAATGACGACGCGAACGACACGACACTCTGTCGATCACGTGCCTCGCCGCGTGTCCGGCACAACTTTTGATGGCTCGCCGCTCGATGATTTCTGTCGGGCACGGCTTTTGATGAAGTGGGCGCGCCTTTTGAGGGCTCGATATATATCTACATGTATATCTTTTGGGCAGCTTATATACACAATCATACAGTGTCTGCTACATCGGTCCGGCATAACCCCATAAACTGTCCCGACATTGATTCCGGTTAGCTTTTACAACGGTCCGGCATGACCCCATAAACTGTCCCGACATTGATTCCGGTTAGCATTTACAACGGTCCGGCATGACCCCATAAACTGTCCCGACATTGATTCCGGTTAGCTTTTACAACGGTCCAGCATGACCCCATAAACTGTCCCGACATTGATTCCGGTTAGTTTTTACAACGGTCCGGTATGACCCCATAAACTGTCCCGACATTGATTCCGGTTAGCTTTTACAACGGTCTGACATGACCTCGTAAACTGTCCAGACATTTTCTGTTACAACGGTCTAACACAACCATACAGTGTCCTCTATAACGATCTGACATGCCCGCACAGTGTCTTCACCAACGGTCCAACAGGACCATACAGTGTCTCCTATCCTCTTTTATTTTATGTATTAGTCTATTTTCTTATTTTGTTACTCTTTCCAAACTCAAGTTGATTTGTATCTATCATCCTTGAGTTTGAGAGGGACTGTTAAAACTACTCCACTCCACCTACTCCACCTACTCCACTACACCTACTCTCTACCCACATCTCCTATATAAAGGAGACCAACCATGTACATAAAATATAACAATCATCACATACAATTTATTCTCTCTCTATTTCTCTTTATACATTAAATTTAATATATATTTTGTTTATAATATTATTTAATAGATCTCATCACTCTTGTATATCTACAATAACACTCATAACTAGCTTGACACATTAGAGCATCTCTAATGGTATTTGTTAAAATAACATTGTTATTGTTATAATTTGGTAATGAATAGTGTTATTTTGTCAAATTATAGCAATGGTGCTCCAATGAGTAAATGCTATTTTGGTAAATCTCAACAAACTTTCTCTTTAAGTTTGTAGGTGTTGTGCAGATATGACCTTTCTAGTTTTTATTTTTTATTTTTTGTCTTTTGTGAATTTTTTTTAATTGTTTTTTTTAAAAAAATTATATATTTATATTATTCCCGACTAGACAAATATTAAAAATGAAAAAAATATTAAAAAATTGAGAAAAAAATTTAAATATAATTCACCTCATCAAAAAACATATCAATACAAGATTATACTAAAAAATAGTCAACATTATACATTGCAAAAATAAAATTACATTGGAACATAAAAATACTAAAAATAAATTAACCACTACATTACATTACAAAATAAAAAAAGACATTGCAAAAAAAGACTAACAATTACATTAAAAAATAAATGACATTGCAAAATTAAAAAATACATTCTCTTGTAATTATTTATCAGAAGCATGAGAAAATAGTAATTTGGGTTGCTGACATGTGCGAACCACTTGGCAAAAATCTCATTTTTTTCGTATTGTGTAATACGCTTTCATCTGAGAGTCCAAATGAGGAATGTCCCTAGTCATTATCAAATGTTCTTCCTTTTTAATCTCATGTTCATGCCTTTGGATCTCATGTTCTTGTCTTTTGATCTCAATCTCTTTCATCTCCTGCAGTGCTTGACTCATTTTTTCTTCTCTTTCAGCTTTTTTCTTTTCCTTTTCAGCAAGATGTTGGTTAAATGTCTCCAATTGTATGCTCATTTTTTGAACTTCAGGTTCAACGACTTGATTTTTTCAAAATATTTTTTTTGCAGCTACCCATAGGCCTTTTACCCCTTGCAGAGACTACCCTCACCGATTTGATTATTACCAACAGTTGGATTGTTACCAACACTTGGACCATTGTCGTCTTCAAGATAAATGCAATTATCTATAGGGGAATTAGGGCCTGAATTAGGAGAAAACAGTGATGTATCATTGACTTCACTATGTTCATAAGAGCTAAATCTTGTCACTTGATATTGTTTTGCAAGATTGACCAACAACGTTCAAAAGCAAAATGTTTGCTTTCATCTTGATGGTATAATAGTTTTGCTTGAAGCATCTGTATTAATAAATTATTAAATTAATTAATTAGTTAATTTTTATATAAGACAAAAAAAAATTAACATAATAAATGAAGATGAAATCTTACTATATCAACTTGAGACATCTCATTTGGGTGCAGATTTTCGACTTGCGCTAAACACCTATGAAATTTGTTGCAACATTTCATGATTACACTCCATCGAGATGAGATAGACACTTGTATTCTTAAGTGATCATTCTGCAATGAACAATTGTTAAAATTGATGTATTATTGATTGATGTATGTTGTGTATTTTACAAATGGTGAGTATGTTCTTTATATAGGAGATGTAGTTGGTGAAGTGGGTGGAGTAGGTGTAGTAGGTGGTGGAGTAGGTGAAGTGGGTGGAGTTAGGGCTGTTCAAAAATCCGTTCAAACCGGTAATCCGGACCGAACCAGACCGAATTATACGGTTTGGTTCGGTTCTATTAAGAATTGGTTCGGTTACGGATTAAGAAATATGAGAACCGTAAAAATGGTTCGGTTAATGGATTTTATGAAAAAACCGCGGTTCAAACCGAACCGAACCGAATTTAAAAAAATAAAATAAAAAATATATATATAATATCAAGTTTTATTTTTATTAATTGATTTTTTATAATTTTAATGATATTAGGATGGTATATATATGTAATATTAAGTAATGCCATAATATTATTAGTTTTAATCATGAGTTAAATGTAATTAGTTTGAATAATTATTTTGCTAATATTAATAAATTATTCTTGTAAATAGAAATTTTTGGAACCGTAAACCAAACCGAAACCGAACCGTTTTTTCGGTTTGGTTCTGGTTCGGTTTTACAAATGTAACGGTCTGGTCTGGTTCTCAAAATCACAGAACCGTTAGGATTGGTTCGGTTCTTGGATTTTCTCAGAACCGAACCAATCCGGACCGTGTACACCCCTAGGTGGAGTAGGTGTAATGGAGTAGGTGAAGTGGGTGAAGTAGGTGGTAGGTTTTAACAGCCCCCCGCAAACTCAAGGGGGATAGGAACTAACCAACTTGAGTTTGGAGAGAGTAACAAAACAAGAAAATACATAAAAAGAAAAGAGGATAGGAGACACTGTATGGTCGTGTCAGACCGGTGGTGAAGGCACTGGATGGTGGTGTCATAACGTTGTAGAGGACACTGTATGGTGGTGTCATAACGTTGTAGAGGACACTGTATGGTGGTGTCATAACGTTGTAGAGGACACTGTATGGTTGTGGCAAACCGTTGTAGCAGAGAAAGTCTGGATAGGTGACGAGGTCACACCGGACCGATGGAGATGCTAACCGGAATCAATGTCGGGACAGTTTTATGTGGTCATGTCAGACCGTTGGAAAAGCTAACCGGAATCAAATGTCGGGACAGTTTATGGGGTCATGTCGGACCGTTGGAAAAGCGAACCGGAATCAAATGTCGGGACAGTTTATGGGGTCATGTCGGACCGTTGTAAAAGCTAACCGGAATCAAATGTCGGAACAGTTTTATGTGGTCATGTCGGACCGTTGGAAAAGCTAACCGGAATCAATGTCGGGACAGTTTATGGGGTCATGTCGGACCGTTGAAAAAGCTAACCGGAATCAATGTCGGGACAGTTTATGGGGTCATGTCGGACCGTTGAAAAAGTCGCACCCTCAAAAGGTGTGCCCAATTTTGTCAAAAGGCGTGCCATCAAAAGGCGTGCCCAATCCATAAAAAGGTGTGCCGGACATGATGGCGAGGCGCGTGACTACCTTGGCTTGCGTGCCCATTTTGTCGTCTGGCGTCAAGTGGTGCGCGATGCGCGTATCTGCCCTGGCTATTTAAACCAAGGTTGAGGCGGAGGCTGAGGCAGAAAACCTGCTAAAAAACTCTGAAAAAAACTCTTCGTTGTCTGAGAGAGAAACTCTCTAATACTCTGTAACACTCTGTTGCCCCGAAAATGGCCTCGTCGTCCCGTGGTCTGCTCACTCTCTTTCCCGACCTCAACGAGTCAACAAGAGAGATAACTGGTGCGGTGGCCCGTGAACCTCAACCAAACACCTCTGGGTTTGCTCCGTTGAACTTTCCGATGCGGTCTGTGGAGCAAAAAATGGCAGTGCAAACGGATATTGAGGCCAATCAGTATACATTGAAGTCATGTGTGGAGACCATGACGGCGGTCACAAACTTGTCGCACCGGCTTCAGAGTAGGACAAATGAGGTGCAACAGTTAAACGCCCAACTGGCTCTGCTCCAGCGCATGTATAAGGATGCGCGAGCAGAGATAAGTGTGCTAAAGGCGGAAAATAAGGAGCTGAAGCGGAAGGCCACTGTGATGTTCCGATTTGGAGGTCCGCCATATGCTGCAGTGGAGGAGCAGGGAGGAGTGATCGTGCCCAGTGGAGTGGGAAACACGGAGGCAACACCGTCAAGGGCCTCCCAGGACGGAGGCAAGAAGAAGAGACCGGCTGCAGAGTAGAGAAGAAAAATCCCGCCTGTGGATGTGGTTGTTGTGTGTGGGTTTTTTTTTTTTTTTTTTGGGTGTAAAATGGTGATCGGGGTAAGCCCCGACATGAATAAAATGAGTTTGGTGTGCAGTTCGTCTTCTTCTTCTGCTCTTTTGTTTTTTTTTTTTTGTTTTTTTTTTTGCGCAAAGAAATAATAATGAAAAAAGGTTTCGTGGCCCACGGTTTTGTGAAAACCTGCAATGGGTTTGGTTTTTTTTTTTTTTTTTTAAATAATAATAATATATTAATGGCGAAACCATGTGCCTCGGTGGGTTGGAAAGTAAAAAAAATGAGAGAGAGAAAGTGGGGTACAAAAAGTGAAGGAAAGGTGTGGTGGTGAATCTGTGAGTTGATATTGCGTATTAGAATATAGTATAATAGTGTGGTGGGAACAAGCCCACGAGGAAAAGTAAGATTATTGAGGTGCAAATCAGTTTGTGTTTCTTTTGCTTTTCAAAAGATGGAGTAAAAGAAATAAAAAAATAAAAAAAAAAGAAAAGAAAGTTGAGTGGGGAACAGGAGTGTGTGGAAAGAAGGAAAAATAAAAAGTATGGGTTAGAGACTGGAAGCCCTTATATTTTTTACACCTGGGGTGAAGATGGATTGGTTCAGCATTTTGATCTGAGAACTGGAGCTGCTACTCTATCGCCTTGTAGCCCTGTGCTCTGCTTCACCGTCTCCAAACAAGAGAGAGAAAGAGGGAAAGACTGCAGCGCACACTAGCGCCAGGCCTATTCTTTTCTTCTCTGGTTCGGTTTCATGAATTCTGCTCTCTCTACTCTCTCTTTCCTCGAAGGTCACTTCGTTCACACGGCATTCGATTAGAGAGAAAGGGAGGAAGGGAGAGATAGAGAGAGAACGATTGGATTCGAGCAACCCTGCTGTCGACGCCATGGTCACATGGATTGAAGCGTGGGATGAACTCAACACGGCTGAAGGAGAAGCAGCTGTACTAACCAAAGAATCCGGAAGTATCATGCTGCAGCCATTGATGTGCCTGGACCTGAAGTTCATCGATTGGCTGCTATGGCTGGAAAATATAAGGTATATTTAGTGATGGGTGTGATAGAGATGACAGCGGAATAGGTTGAGGTCCGGCGGGCGGCTAAGGTGAGGTTGCCGCCCGCCGGGGAAGCGAAAATATTAGGTTCTAAACCTGCTCTGATACCATGTTAAAATTGATGTATTATTGATTGATGTATGTTGTGTATTTTACAAATGGTGAGTATGTTCTTTATATAGGAGATGTAGTAGGTGAAGTGGGTGGTGTAGGTGTAGTAGGTGGTGGCGTAGGTGAAGTGGGTGGAGTAGGTGTAATGGAGTAGGTGAAGTAGGTGGTAGGTTTTAACAACAATAATTTTCAAAAATTCTTCCCCAAAAATGAGCATGAGATTGCGAATTCCCAACAATCGAGTCTTCAGTAATATGACACCAAGCTCTAGAAATTGACATATCTTCTTGAGTAGTGAATGATTTTCCTCTCTTTGTTTTTAATAAACCTTCCATACTGATTGTGTGAAACATAGAAAAGAAAAACATAATTGAAAAAAAAAATGTTGTTGTAAACTCAAATTGGTGAAACAAGGTGTGTGTATTTATACTACTCAAATTGAAAGAAAAATAGCCGTTTAATTATAACTGTTGGTGTCTTGTCTGTTTGGAAAAATAGTTATTTTTTTACTTTCAGATTGAAATAGAGCCGTTGGGATCATGTTACACATTCCAAGACACTCTATTTCTCATTTCCAACGGCTGAGATCTCTATTTTTCATTTCCAACGACAGAGATCCCTATCTTTTATTTCCAACGGTTGAGATCTCTATTGCCTAGAATCATCTTCCTCTATCTCTATTCTCTATAATCATCTTCCTCTCTCTATTCTCTAGATACTCTCTGTAACGCCCCACTCCCGAGTCGTTAAATACACTAAAATAGCCTCAAAAAAATATACAAGTTTTGCTCCCAAAAATAATAACTATAAAATTGTCTCCAAATTGTACTGTATCCTCCAAAATATTCTACAGTACATTTATCTCTAAAATAAACAATATTACAATTGTACGGGGAGCAAATATTCCGGCAAGCCCGTACTCCTTTCTTCCAAGCTCCGTTTCTGTCCGATCACCTGCGAGCACAATAGCGGTGAGCTACCCGGCGGTGTGTGGCCGGAAAACCCCTCTGACGATCAAGTTAGAACACACACAGGGGATAGATAGAGAGAAGGGAGAGTGTTTAGTGTTTAGTGTTTAGTGTATGTCTCACCAAATGTTCATCCCTTGTATGGGAGGCGCAGACCCGCTTATATACCTTCTGCGCCCTAGATCTACTCTCTTTAGTCTCTCGACACCTGGTGCTGCTATCCCATCTGTCAGCACAAATCTCGCTGAACACCACCTAACCCAACTGCCAGCCCACTCTACTGGGAGCTCGACAGCCGGGTTGCAGCTTCTCGGCTGCCAACAGCCATACGGCACTTCAAGACCAAGTGCTTCCAATAACCGAGCTTCGTTTCAGCCGTGCTCGACCGCATTCCGGCGACGCCGAGCACGGGATTGGTCATTTCGGTCAACCAAAGGCCTTCCTGCCGAGCTTCAGGCACGAATCTTCATGCCGAGCTATGGGTGCGCGCCTTCCGACCGAGCAACGCACGAACCGTGAAGCCCTTCTAGGCCGCGGACGTCTCAGCCGAGCTCTCACTTGACCGGCCTTCATACCAAAGAGCCCAAGTAGCTCTGCTCCGCAGGCCCTTTGCCATTACTGAGCAAAACCACGGCACAATCTTGAAGCCAAATACCTCGGCCCAATCTTGTTTGGCCGAAACTAGATCATAAATCTCCCTCTCAATTGCCCCTTAATTCCGTCCACGCTAGCGTGACTGGGATTACATTACAAGGCCGGGCTAGGCATTTTGCTCGGTGATCCACTTTCTTCGGCAAGAAACTCCAAGGAAGGTGAGCAAGGTCCGCTCGGCGACTTCCCTCTTGGCGAGCAAGATCAGCTCGGCCAAGGAACTCCAAAGAAGGGGAGCAAGGTCCACTCCGCGACTTCCTTCTTGGCAGACAAGATCAGCTCGACCAAGGAACTCCAAAGAAGGCGAGCAAGGTCAGCTCCGCGACTTCCTTCTTGGCAGACAAGATCAGCTCGGCCAAGGAACTCCAAAGAAGGCGAGCAAGGTCCGCTCCGCCACTTCTTTCTTGGCGGACAAGATTAGCTCGGCCAAGGAACTCCAAAGAAGGCGAGCAAGGTCCGCTCCGCGACTTCCTTCTTGGCGGACAAGATCAGCTCGGCCAAGGAACTCCAAAGAAGGCGAGCAAGGTCCGCTCCGCCACTTCTTTCTTGGCGGACAAGATCAACTCGGCCAAGGAACTCCAAAGAAGGCGAGCAAGGTCCGCTCCACCACTTCTTTTTTGGCGGACAAGATCTGCTCGGCCAAGGAACTCCAAAGAAGGCGAGCAAGGTCCGTTCTGCGACTTCCTTATTGGCGGACAAGATCAGCTCGGCCAAGGAACTCCAAAGAAGGCGAGCAAAGTCCGCTCCGTGACTTCCTTCTTGGCGGACAAGATCAGCTCGGCCAAGGAACTCCAAAGAAGGCGAGCAAGGTCCGCTCCGCGACTTCCTTCTTGGCGGACAAGATCAGCTTGGCCAAGGAACTCCAAAGAAGGCGTATAAGGTCCGCTCCACGACTTCCTTCTTGGCGGACAAGATCAGCTCGGACTTCCTTCTTGGCGGACAAGATCAGCTCGGCCAAGGAACTCCAAAGAAGGCGAGCAAGGTCCGCTCCGCGACTTCCTTCTTGGAGGACAAGATCAGCTCGGCCAAGGAACTCCAAAGAAGGCGAGCAAGGTCCGGTTCGCGACTTCCTTCTTGGCGGACAAGATCAGCTCGACCAAGGAACTCTAAAGAAGGCGAGCAAGGTCCGCTCCGCGACTTCCTTCTTGGCGGACAAGATCAGCTCGGCCAAGGAACTCCAAAGAAGGCGAGTAAGGTCCGCTCCGCGACTTCCTTCTTGGCGGACAAGATCAGCTCGGACTTCCTTCTTGGCGGACAAGATCAGCTCGGCCAAGGAACTCCAAAGAAGGCGAGCAAGATTCACTCCGCGACTTCCTTCTTGGCGGACAAGATCAGCTCGGCCAAGAAACTCCAAAGAAGGCGAGCAAGGTCCGGTCCGCGACTTCCTTCTTGGCGGACAAGATCAGCTCGGCCAAGGAACTCCAAAGAAGGCGAGCAAGGTCCGCTCCGCAACTTCCTTCTTGGCGGACAAGATCAGCTCGGCCAAGGAACTCCAAAGAAGGTGAGCAAGGTCCGCTCCGCCACTTTTTTTTTGGCGGACAAGATCTGCTCGGCCAAGGAACTCCAAAGAAGGCGAGCAAGGTCCGCTCCGCGACTTCCTTCTTGGCGGACAAGATCAGCTCGGCCAAGGAACTCCAAAGAAGGCGAGCAAGGTCCGGTCCGCGACTTCCTTCTTGGTGAACAAGATCAGCTCGGCCAAGGAACTCCAAAGAAGGCGAGCAAGGTCCGCTCCACGACTTCCTTCTTGGCGGACAAGATCAGCTTGGCCAAGGAACTCCAAAGAAGGCGAGCAAGGTCCGCTCCGCGACTTCCTTCTTGGCGGACAAGATCAGCTCGGCCAAGGAACTCCAAAGAAGGCGAGCAAGGTCCGCTCCGCGACTTCCTTCTTGGCGGACAAGATCAGCTCGGCCAAGGAACACCAAAGAAGACGAGCGAGGTCCGCTCCGCGACTTCCTTCTTGGCGGACAAGATCAGCTTGGCCAAGGAACTCCAAAGAAGGCGAGCAAGGTCCGGTCCGCGATTTCCTTCTTGGCGGACAAGATCAGCTCGGCCAAGGAACTCCAAAGAATGCGAGTAAGGTCCGCTCCGCGACTTCCTTCTTGGCGGACAAGATCAGCTCGGATTTCCTTCTTGGCGGACAAGATCAGCTCGGCCAAGGAACTCCAAAGAAGGCGAGCAAGGTCCGCTCCACGATTTCCTTCTTGGCGGACAAGATCAGCTCGGCCAAGGAACTCCAAAGAAGGCGAGCAAGGTCCGGTCCGCGACTTCCTTCTTGGTGGACAAGATCAGCTCGGCCAAGGAACTCCAAAGAAGGCGAGCAAGGTCCGCTCCGAGACTTCCTTCTTGGTGGACAAGATCAGCTCGGCCAAGGAACTCCAAAAAAGGCGAGCAAGGTCCGCTCCGCGACTTCCTTCTTCGCGGACAAGATCAGCTCGGCCAAGGAACTCCAAAGAAGGCGAGTAAGGTCCGCTCCGCCACTTCTTTCTTGGCGGACAAGATCAGCTCGGCCAAGGAACTCCAAAGAAGGCGAGCAAGGTCCGCTCCGCGACTTCCTTCTTGGCGGACAAGATCAGCTCAGACTTCCTTCTTGGCAGACAAGATCAGCTCGGCTGGACTCTCGGAGTTGAGCAAATCATCAACTCGCTAGCCGAAGTAAAACATCTCGGCTGGAACCTCAGAGTTGAGCAAATCATCAACTCTTCAGCCGGAGTAAATCATCTCGGCTGGAACCTCGCCGTTGAGCAAATCATCAACTCTTCAGCTGGAGTAAAACATCTCGGCTGGAACCTCAGAGTTGAGCAATTCATCAACTCTTCAGCCGGAGTAAATCATCTCGGCTGGAACCTCGTAGTTGAGCAAATCATCAACTCTTCAGCCGGAGTAAAACATCTCGGCTGGAACCTCGCAGTTGAACAAATCATCAACTCTTCAGCCGGAGTAAAACATCTCGGTTGGAACCTCAGAGTTAAGAAAATCATCAACTCTTCAGCCGGAGTAAATCATCTCGGCTGGAACCTCGCAGTTGAGCAAATCATCAACTCTTCAGCTGGAGTAAAACATCTCGGCTGGAACCTCGCAGTTGAACAAATCATCAACTCTTCAGCCGGAGTAGATCATCTCGGCTGGAACCTCGCAGTTGAGCAAATCATCAACTCTTCAGCCGGAGTAAAACATCTCGGCTGGAACCTCGCAGTTGAACAAATCATCAACTCTTCAGCCGGAGTAGATCATCTCGGCTGGAACAGAAGAGTAGGCCCCTCATCCACTATTATTTCGGACACAACAAAGCTCTTCAGCAAAAGTAATTCACTTCTATTACATTGACAAAAAGAGTATTTGCATTCAGAAGTGTAGGGGAAACAAGTCCCTCAAAAAATTACATAAGGCCGCATTCCATGGCCGGGGTACGCCTTTGCCATCCAAATCTTCTAAGTGGTATGCCCCCTTGCCCGGTTATCTTGTAAGGCTCTTCCTAGTTTGCCCCTAGCTTGCCTTCACCCGACACTAGTGCGTTGCCCATGACCTTCCTTAAAACCCAGTCGCCCACTTGCCCGTTGCCATCGAGGTTGTCTCCGCGGTGGACGTCACTGCATCATCCTCTACTCGGATGTGCTCATTGATGCGCTGCATTAGGTGCCACATGGATGTCTGCTGGTTCATTGTAAGCGAATCCCTCATCCTATGTCCGAGCGGGAGACTGCGCTTATATTGCGTGATTGCAAGGTTGACCGGGCAATCCAAGATCTCGTTGAAGGTTTCCCAATACCTCGAGTTGTATGCCTTCAGTGTGTCGCTCGGTTCCATCTTGACACTAAGTAAATGATCGACTTCCTTTGGTGTTTTTGTGTTGGTTTTGAAGCGCGTCACAAAGGCTTCGGCCAACTGATGCCACCGTTGTATGCTCCATTCCGGCAACCTCTCGAACCACTTCAAGCCCAGCTCGCCTAAACTTGACGGGAAGATCAGGCACATAAGTCCGTAATTTCGCCTGTGTCCGGCCATAACCTGTCGGAAGTGGCTCACATGCATGTAAGGATCGGTTTTCCCATCGTAAAGCGCGAACTTTGGCTGGTGGAAGCCTGCCGGAAGCGGTGTAGTTTCTATTTCCAGGGAGAAAGGGGTGGCACTCAACCTGGCCAAATCTAAATCCACTAGGAGTGGCGCTGCTTGGCGGGGTGGAGGCATTCCGACCTCCTCGCTGGCGTGAACCCCGTAGGATAGCCGCTGGAACGCCGGTATCCTCTGAGCTTCGCACCGACGAGCCCGCTCCTTTAAGACCACTCGTAAATCCTCTGAATGAGCGGAGTAAGAGTACCTCGACGTCGTCACCGAACGTGAGGGCCGGTAGGTGCTGTCTTGCGCGCTAGACTTCTCTACATGCACGTCGGAATCACCAACCTGGTAACTTCTGGTAATAGAAATGGATGGAGTGCGTCGCTGACTCTGACCGCCTGAACGGCGGGATGGGGTGCGCTCACTGTGGTCACCCACTCCCGCTACACCCTTCCCTTTGACATGCCGCTTGAGCTCCTCCATCTCTGCTGCCATTCGCCGGATGACAGCGTCTTGGTCCCTCAACTTGTGTTCCAGACGTCAGGCATGTGATTCTCTCCGTCGCCGATGACCGTCTGGACTTCGTGAACGACCATAGCTTTTTCCGCGCTTATCCCGCGCGTCTCCTGACTGTCCTCCGGTGGGCGTCTCCATGTCCGCCATTGGATGGATGGCGGGAGGTCTCTCTCTCCTTCGGGTATACTCCGGGGTGGCTCCGTCTATGGCAGACAACGGAAACTCATCGTTGTTTGCCATGGACGGCGATCAGACGAGCCTAGAAGACAAGGTTTTGTCTGTCAAGCTTCCCACAGACGGCGCCAATTGTACGGGGAGCAAATATTCCGGCAAGCCCGTACTCCTTTCTTCCAAGCTCCGTTTTTGTCCGATCACCTGCGAGCACAATAGCGGTGAGCTACCCGGCGGTGTGTGACCGGAAAACCCCTCCGACGATCAAGTTAGAACACACACAGGGGATAGATAGAGAGAAGGGAGAGTGTTTAGTGTTTAGTGTATGTCTCACCAAATGTTCATCCCTTGTATGGGAGGCGCAAACCCGCTTATATACCTTCTGCGCCCCAGATCTACTCTCTTTAGTCTCTCGACACCTGGTGCTGCTATCCCATCTGTCAGCACAAATCTCGCTGAACACCACCTAACCCAACTGCCAGCCCACTCTACTGGGAGCTCGACAGCCGGGCTGCAGCTTCTCGGCTGCCAACAGCCATACTGCACTTCAAGACCAAGTGCTTCCAATAACCGAGCTTCGTTTCAGCCGTGCTCGACCGCATTCCGGCGACGCCGAGCACGGGATTGGTCATTTCGGTCAGCCAAAGGCCTTCCTGCCGAGCTTCAGGCACGAATCTTCATGCCGAGCTATGGGTGCGCGCCTTCCGACCGAGCAACGCACGAACCGTGAAGCCCTTCTAGGCCGCGGACGTCTCAGCCGAGCTCTCACTTGACCGGCCATCATACCAAAGAGCCCAAGTAGCTCGGCTCCGCAGGCCCTTTGCCATTACTGAGCAAAACCACGGCACAATCTTGAAGCCAAATACCTCGGCCCAATCTTGTTTGGCCGAAACTAGATCATAAATCTCCCTCTCAACAACTATCTCTAAATTTAATAATTACAGTGGTAGGTCTCAAATCTCTATATTAATAAATATTTCTAATCTCAATTTCGATCTCTGCTAAAATCTGCTCCACACCTGAAAAATAAATTAATTTATAAAGTATACAATACGACAGGAATACAAGGCTCGGATACAAAATAAATTAACAGGAATCCAACAATTTATGACATTAAATCAACAATACGATAATCAAGCAATTTACCAAATTGCACAACAAATCAACTAGATATATGATAGTTTATCTAGGACAAAATACCCGGTCCTAATCAATATATGACCAGTAGGCAAATTCATTTATTCACCCATCTCACCCAAGCTCCACGCTTATCTAGGCATATTGGTGTAAACAAATTAACAAGATTCACTCGATATATGTACGGAATATTGTTGGAAAAAAATGGTTTAATATAGGCATTTTTTTTAGCCCAAAATTGAGTGGGCCCCGAACGTGTTTTGGGGCAGGTCCGAAGAGGTGAAGTGTTCCTTGCCGCGTGGCAAGTCACACGGTGAAGACGGAACGTCAAAACCATTTATGAGTGAATGGGTCGTTTTCGAGTCTAACATTAATTTTTTAGATAAAATTTATTTGAATTTTTTCAATAAAAATTATTGTGTGAATTTAATTTAATTCTAAATTTATTTTTTGGTTTCCTTAACTGGTTTCCTAAAAATGATTAAACTATTCAAATAGTTATATATATATATATATATATATATATATTAAACTAATTATCCGACATCATTATTCAAATGGCATTATGGGATTGATGGCAACATAATTATCCGACATCACTCAGTCAAATGGTGGGCTAAATTCAATTTGCCCCGCATATTTGAAATTATTTCTTCTTCTGGTAAATGTGTGTGAGTAGTATAAACAGGTTTACTAATTTGGGAAGTGGTAGAATTATCAATTCCTTTTAATTTGTGTTGGTTGGGTTGACCAAGATGTATTTGACTATTTTTTCGGAATAAAGGAGTATTAAATATTTCATCTTCAGTAATTTCAGTAGGGATACTAGAGGTACTATGCCTAGAAGATTGACTGCGATTAAATTTAATTTTAACAGAACCATCATCATATTGTTGAATATCTTGAATATCTTGAATTGAAGATTGTTGATCTTTATGTTTGTAATTTTCATTAACAGTAACCCATTGTTCAGGTAAATCGATATTTTTCCATTCAATCATTTGGGGAATATTAATATTGGATTCACCACTAGTACTACTTTGGATTAATAAGGTTTTATCTCTTGGGCTTTTCCGTAAAGCATGGACATTTAAATTTGTTTGCATACATTTATAATGGACACGATAAATCAAAGCAATATTATGAGAAGAATCTAACATTTCAGTATATTCACCATGTAATTGGATGTTTAATGTTAATGCTTTGAGAATATGTGGATCTCGTAAACTTAGTGTAAAATCAGGAAAACAATTGAAATGTACTGGACCTTTATGAAGACCAGTTTCCATCATACCCATTAAACTAGCATTGTAATTAAGAAAACGAGCATCTCGTAAACATAGTAAAACAGAAGTATTTTTACCAACAAGAGTTAATGGATTGACACCGACTTGAATTAAACCAATATGCATAAAATTATAACCATTATCCAAATGTCTTTTGATTAATTTTTTATCAAATAATTGACAGGTTTCCCTGGGTTTTTCTAAAGCATACACTTGTTCAATAGTTTTAACATGAAGTGAAACTTTAAAAACATTTTGTAAAAACGTAGTTTTATAAATTTCTGAAATTGATAATTTAGGAATATTCCATCCAGAATTAATTTGATCATTTTGTATTTCAACATCTTCTTCATTAATTACTAACCCTTGATTAGGTATTGAGGGCAAAGTTGTTGACCTAGAACTGACTGATGAGTTACTTCTAACTAATCGATTCATTGTTTTATGTAATTAATCAGTTTTACAGATATCTTAATACATACCCTATTCTTGTCATGTTACCACATACCAGTAGGTTTTAGTACAGACCCTATTCGGAAGACCCCTAAGTCTGACACTGCCTAAATCTAAGGACTTACTCAGGACAGGGAACGAAAATGGGTGACTGAAACCAGGTGGATAAACACAGACCGATCTTTCGGGTGATCAAGATGAACTGAAAACTTGATTAATCAAATAAACAACAGAATTGATTAATTGGAAGAAACTAAGCAGTTAGAAACAGGATACAACATAACTAGGCTCTGATACCAAAAAGGCGGAAGCAGCACATATATGAAGGAGATGGATTACGAAATCAAAATGCACAACATTTACTATTTAATAATATATTTAATTAAAACATTAAAACATTTAATTAAAACATTAAAACATTTAATTAAAACATGTACATCATGAAATTAACTTACAATTACAAGAACTGCAACTGCAAGGATCTTAACTAGGGATAAGGGGAGATCTTTTAAGGCACTCAGCACACTCTGGTTTTCTTACAACAATGAAGGGGAAGAAAAATTGACGAATGCCTGAATGCTTACAATTGATTACAATATAAAGAAATTAAAAGTAAATACAGTAAACTTGTGACGGATGAAGGCAGCTGGCAAAGTAGATGTTGTCGGTTGCTTTCGGCTGATTGATTGAACAGTGAGCAGCTTTAAACAAAAGTTGACTGGGTGAATAGTGATGGTGAACAGTAAAAGTGAACAGTAACTTTTACTATTCATCACTTTCGGTGGAACATGTGAATAAAGGAATCAATATACATACAAATTAGCAGCTTTTCTCAAAAGAGTATTGATTGAAGCTAATTTGTATTTATATGGAATCCTATGCAAACGGGTCTTGAGCATCTTGAAACTCTGGACCCAAATACTGATTAGTTGATTCTTCAGACGAGTGAACAGTGTCTGAACCATCTGAACTATCAGAATCTTCTTCTGAACTGGTGGATTGGGTTTTGGCTTGGGCCAAAAGCTGCTGGGCCAATTGAATCATATCTGTTTTAGCTGATTTGGATTTACTCTTGGACTTGTCCTTGAATTGAGCCGGAGGTGGTATGGGCTTTGCTTGGACCTTGGATTTTGATTTGGGCCTTGAGTGGGCTGGTTGAGCAGCAACAGCTTTGTTCTTTGATTTGGGCTTGGAACCACTGGATGAGGGGCTTCCAAGATTGACTGGAGGAAGACTGGACTGACTTCCTTTGGTGATTGCAGCAGTTGGGTTCTGCTGGACTTTGGCAATAGTAGGAGTTGGAGCACATTGATTAGGTGGGAATTCTTCATAAACAATTTCAAATATGCGGGGCAAATTGAATTTAGCCCACCATTTGACTGAGTGATGTCAGATAATTATGTTGCCATCAATCCCATAATGCCATTTGAATATCCAAGGGATTTTATACTTGGCTATAAAAATTAGCAATAGTGGGAATGATCTCTGATGGGTGGTAAATGGGTAAACAGTAGCAAAATAGTTGATTAATTCAAGCAGATTATCAGGGAGGATATCTGAAATGGCACCATAGTGAGACCACCATCTCAGAAACCAGGAAGGTAATTCAGACTTGAATTTTTGATCAAATGAAATGAACCAGGAATGAGTAAAAGTTTCATTTTGGTACAAGAAAATTTTGAACCAGGCATCAATGTAATCATGGTAATTATACTGATCACGAAGCTGGTATGGAGGACCCCATTCAGCTAAGGAAACAATGTTGTGAATGTAAATGGAATGGTACAGAATCTTATAAGCATAAGTGCGATCTTGGATTGGTTTGATCAGGATGGATTGATGATGAAGCAAAATATCTTTGTAATAGGAGAGTGTTTTCTCTGGATGAGAAAGGGTGAAATGGCATCCAGGACCAAAGTAGGATTTAGCAATGTCATTAAGGATTTGGCTTTTTGGGTGACTAGGTTCTTTATAGAATAAGTTGGTAATATGTGATTTGGTGTATTCAGTTTTGGATGACCGGACTGGGTTAGCTGGGAATGGAGTGACTGAAACTGATTGACTAGGAGCAAAAGGATCAGAAGCCAATGCAGTAGAGTAATCAGGGCGACAAAGGTTACCAAGGGTTTGGTAACGATTAACCATATCAAGTGAATAGGATGGGGTGATTGACTCCAAAGGAGGTGGAACAAGAAGTTGATTAGGTTTACTGGAAGAGGGAACCAAAGCTTTAGAGGGTGGCCTTGGACGAGACATCTGTGAAAATAAGAAATAATGATTAGCAACCAGAAAGAAGATCTAAATAATTCTGGTAGTAGTGTAAATGATTAAGGTAATCAGCAAGTAAATTGCGACGAGCTTGAATCTGGTGGTAATTAATATATTGGGCTTTGGCAGTAGTTTTGCGAGCTAATTGGAGACGTTGGATGCGGAATTGAACTTGGTGTATTAGGGTTTGGTAATGGGTAATTTGGGTTTTTAAATAGGCTATTTGTGGAGTAGCACTCATCATCCCTCACCCCCTTGTAAAAATTCCCGGGTAAGAAAATCAGGCAGGGAATTTTGACAACCAGGTATATAGGTAATATCAAAATCAAAAATACTTAAAATAGCTTGCCAACGAGCAAAAATTTGCTTACTAGCAAGATTTTGAACATCTTTTTCCAGAACATATTTAGCTGATTTGCAATCAACACGAAGTAAGAATTTTTGATTTAAAATATCGTCTTGAAATTTTTGAATACATAAGACAGTAGATAAAATTTCTTTTTTGATAGTACTGTAATTTAATTGTGCTTTATTCCAGACACCAGAATGATAGCGAACAATTTGTTCAGATGATTGAGGAGTAAGCTGTTGAAGGAGAATGCCACCATAACCAATATCGGAGGCATCAGTTTGAATAATTTTGAATGAATTCTCAGTAGGAATACCAAGACAAGGAAGAGACTTGACATATTTTTTGACCTGTTGAACAACAGAAGTATGAACAGAAGACCAAGGAGGAGGATTATCCTTTAACCTATCAAATAAAGGTTGACAAGTTTTCCTAAGGTCTTTATAAAATTCAGCAATGTAATTTAGGGATCCTAAGAACCTTTGTAATTGAGTTTTATCAAGAATTTTATCAGGAAATTTGGATGCAAATTCAATGGATCGACTAATGGGTAGGATAGTATTATGATGAATATCATATCCTAAAAAGCGAATTTTAGTTTGAAACAATTTAATTTTAGGCGCAGAAATAACAAGACCATGACTTTTAATTGTGTAAAAGAATGCAGTTAAATGTTTCCAATGTTCACTAATTGATTTGGAAAAGATTAAGATGTCATCAATGTAAACAATTGAAAAATGACTAAATGGGTTAAATATGTCATTCATAATATGTTGAAATTCACTAGGAGCATTTTTTAAACCAAATGGCATGACATTCCATTCACATTGACCAAAGGGTGTGTTAAATGCAGTTTTATATCTGTCTTTAGGATGAATTTGTATTTGCCAAAAACCACTTTTCAAATCAAATTTACTGAAAATAACAGCTTGACTAAGTCGTTTAATTAAATCTTTTTTATTAGGAATAGGATATCTAATCCATTCTAAAACAGCATTTAAAGGTTTGTAATTGATAACTAATCGAGGGACACCTCGTTCTAGTTCAGCATTTTTATTGACATAAAAGGCAGGGCAAGACCATGGTGATTTACTTGGACTAATTATCCGATGTTTTAATAAATCATTAATTTCTTTTTTACACATTTCTAATAATTCATGATTCATTTGAATAGGTCTAGATTTAGTAGGAATGTTTTTCTCATGAAAATTCTTAATATAAGGTAAAGTAACTACATGCTTTTTCCTATGCCAAAATGCAGTAGGTAAAGTGGAGCAAACAGTTGATTCAAGTTTTAATTTAAAATCATTGATTTGAGATATAAGAATTGGATCAGTCAATTGTTGGTCAATACGTTTATGATTTATTTCTTCTTTAAGAAATTTTAAATGCCGAGTCAGGCGACTGATTTGATGAGAAATGGAACAGTCTTTTAACTGATTTAAATGTAATAGTTCAGGAGGGGACAAAAATTTAAAAGTAACAGGTTGACCTAAAACATGTGTAGTTATGCCAGTACTTGAGGTAGTAAAAGGGTATAATAAATATATAAATGGGGATCCTAAAATGATTTTGTCAGTCATATTTGTGACTAAAACAAAAGAGGTTGTAAAACATACGTTATCTTGGCAAACATGTACTTTAGGTAATTTATATTTGATATGCATTTTAGTTCCATTAGCAGAAGTTAATTTTTCTTGACATTTTTCATAATACGTAGTAGGAAGTAAACCTTCTTGTATACAATTTAAATCAGCACCAGTATCAATTAAAGCAATTAATTCTAATTCAAAATTATTAACAATTATTTTGATTTTAGAATACCACTTTTGAATGTAAAGTTTATTGATTAGACTTAATCGTTTTTCTTCAGGATTATTGAATTGAGATAGACGTGATTGGTTATCAAATATTAAGTTATCCGGCTTAGGATCAGAATCATGTTCAGATTCATGTGGAGATTCCTGATTATGAGGTTGGAAATTATCTAAACTTTTATTAATTTTTAAAGTAATAATTTCATCTTCGAGTTTTCTATCTTTATGTTGTAATTCTTTGATTGTCTGTTTAATCTGATTGATTTCTTGTTGTAAATCTTGTAAGGTGACTTCTTTTTGTTTATTTTTAAATCGCTCTAAAGTTTTGGATAGACTGATTATAGGTTTATCAAACTTAGGTTTGGAATCTGAATGGATTAATAAGGATTTTAATTTGTCTGTATATTGTTGTTTTAACTTAGGATCATCTAGCTTACTAATTAGATCGATTAGAGCGGATTCTTCTTGAGTAGTTTTGGTGAGAACGGTAATTTGTTTAACCGGTTTACAACATACATCATTACAACCTATCGTAATAGCATTATCAGAATCATCACTAGGTGATTGGGAATCAGATGAAGTATCTGGATGATCAGAAGAAGAACTACTAATAGTTTGATTTAATTGAAAGATTTCATATAATTGATTTTTGGAGTTATCATCAATTTGAAGTTGATTAACTCTATCTTTTAATTTTTTCTTTTCTTTACATTTATTAGAATAGTGACCTTTTTTACCACAGTTATAACAGGTAACATCCTTAGTAGATTTAGTTTTGGGATGTGATTTAGATTTATAATATTTCTTTTTAGGTTTAGTATAAAATTTATCATTAGAATAATTCTTTTTATATTTATTAGCATATTTGTATGATGATTTGGTTTTATGTTTGGAATATTTGTGTGATTTTCGTCGAGAGGGTGCAACAGGAGGTAAGCCATATTGTTCACAAAAATTGCCTAATTCATATTTAGCTTTATGTTTATCTTTATTAGCTTTCTGAGTAAGTTTAAGATCAATACACATTTTTAATCCTTCTTTTTGAATATATATATATATATATATATAAATATTTCAATAGTTTAAAAAAAAATTAAGTTCCATCAGGTTGACTTGGTTCACTACGGTTCACTTTTCAAAGTTTAAATAATTGGTGTTGGTTGTGCAACGGTCCGAAATTGTTTGTATTATAACAGGTTACAGTTTTGTTCAAAATTTGAATTAAACATGTTCATAATTTTGTCACATCTGTTCGGCTGTCTTTGCACCTGTTCGGACAAATTTTTGGTCACCTTTCGTGCCTATATATAGAACAATTTTCTAGCAGTTCGAGGGATGAAAAATTTGAAGTCTGCATTATTGTTTTTGCTGTCCAGATTTTATTCTAGTACATTTATTCTTCATTCTAGTTTTAGGAATAAATATTAAGAGAATATAGAACACAAGGTTTGGTTCGCCGTACAAATTTGTTTGGTGTGCTACTACAAGTTTGTGAAGATCATTGTATCCTGGGAGATAGACGCCACTCAACCGTAAGCACCGTAGCGGGGCGAATATGTCTTAAGGACAGAGTGTCACACACTCGACTTGGTCTTTGAATTTTTAATTCAATTCGATAATTAAATACGGTACGTTATTTATTTATTTGTTTGGCTTTATTTCAATTTATTTTATTTACACAGAAGATTGTTCCAACAATCTTAAGACAGATTCGAATAATTCTGTTTACAGAATTTTTCGTTTGTTTCCTTTTCTCTTTCTTCTTTTAAGAAAATTATTTTCTATGGATTTACAAAATAATATTATGGTTGGAAAAACAAATAGTGATTATATGCTATTTGACAGATAGTAGTAATATACTGTCTCTTTTCTTTGACAACAACTAGTAGTACGATACTGGTGTCATTAACAATTCAGAATATATTTTTGTGGAATTTTTTCAGAAATTAATTTTGGGTTTTAGAAATTATTTTCTGAGTTTTCATTTCTTAAAATTCTGTTTTAGTATTTTAATTATTGAAGTGCTACAGAAATTAATTTTCTGTGTGGAATTAATTTGGTTGAATAAAATTTTATTTTTTTTCCAAATTAATTAAAAAAATAAAAGTTATATTCTTATTTCTTTTATTTTACAAAATTTAATTTCCTGTGTGGAATTAATTTGGTTGAATAAAATTTTATTTTATTTCCAAATTAATTGGAAAATAAAAGTTACATTCTTGTTTCTTTTATTTTTTACAGTGAATCTGGTTTCATTTTCTGTGTAGTATAAATTCTAATTATAATTTTATGTTATAATTTAGAATTGATGGCTACTGAAACAAATGCCCAAACAAATACTACTGTGGTGGCTGCAATTGCACCAACCCCCTCTTCTGTGGTGACAGTACCAATAAATCATGGAGAGAAGCCAGAGAAGTTCTCAGGAACTGACTTTAAAAGATGGCAACAGAAAATGTTGTTCTATCTTACAACTCTGAACCTGGCTCGTTTCCTCCGTGAAGATGCTCCTATCCTGAAAGAGGATGAAACCGACCGACAAATGGTTGCTGCGGTTGATGCTTGGAAACATGCCGATTTCCTTTGTCGGAATTACATCTTGAACGAACTTGACAACACATTATACAACATCAAAGTCCAATCAAGACAGCAAAGGAACTTTGGGAATCGTTGGAGAAAAAGTACAAAACGGAAGATGCCGGCTCAAAGAAATTTATGGTTGGTAGATTCTTGGATTTTGTAATGGTTGATTCAAAAACTGTGATCAGCTGAGCTCAAGATTTCCAATTCATTCTGCATGACATTCACGCAGAAGGCATGTCTCTCAGTGAATCCTTCCAAGTTGCAGCCTTAATTGAAAAATTACCAAAAGGCTGGAAGGAATTCAAGAACTACCTCAAACACAAGCGCAAAGAAATTTCTATGGACGAGTTAATTGTGCGTTTAAGGATTGAGGAGGACAACCGCAATTCTGAAAAGCGGGCTGGTAATAATCCTATGGAGTCTAAGGCAAATGTGGTGGAACATGCTTCAAAAACCAAGAAACGAAAGTCTTCTGGAGAAAGTTTATCACAAGGCTCTAAAAGGGGGGGAGGAAATAAAAAGTACAAGTTTAATGGCAAATGTTACATCTGTGACAAAGAGGGACATCGGGCCCAAGATTGCCGTAGCAAAGGCAAAAGCAAAAGAAGAACAAGCAAGAAGGTTGCTCAAGCCAATATGACCGAAGTGGACAATATTTCTAATGGTGTCGATGACATCAATCTTTCTGCAGTTGTTTCCGAGGCAAATCTTGTCGGAAATCCTAAAGAATGGTAGATGGATATTGGTGCTACTCGCCATATTTGTGCTGGACAATGGTGAACAACTTTTTATGGGCAACTCCTCAACTTCCAAAGTTGAAGGACAAGGGAAGATTGTACTTAAGATGACATCTGGAAAGGAACTCACTCTCAACAATGTACTGCATGTACCGGATATTCGCAAGAATCTTGTTTCCGGATCTCTGTTGAGTAAGAATGGGTTTAGGCTAATATTTGAGAGTGATAAATTTGTACTTACTAAGAATGGGATATATGTAGGAAAATGTTACATGTCTGATGGCCTTTTCAAGTTAAATGTAATGACCGTTGTACTCTCAATTATTAATAATACTACATCTTCTTCTTACTTGCTTGAGTCTTCAAATTTATGGCATAGTAGACTAGGACATGTTAATTATGGATCTTTGCGTAGATTAATTAATATGAAATGTTTGCCTAAATTTGACATTGATTCAAATCATAAATATGAAATTTGTGTTGAGGCAAAATTATCTAAAATTCCTTTTCATTCAATTGAAAGAAGTACGGAACCACTTGAATTAATTCATAGTGACATTTGTGATTTTAAATCAATTCAAACTAGACGTGCGAAAAAGTATTTTATCACTTTTATAGATGACTATACTAGATATAGTTATGTTTATTTAATTCGAACCAATGATGAAGCTTTGGAAACTTTCATTCAATATAAGAATGAAGTTGAAAATCAACTTGGTAAGAAAATCAAAAAACTTAGAAGTGATAGAGGTGGTGAATATGAATCACCTTTTGGTGAGTTTTGTAAAGAACATGGAATAATTCATCAAACCACCGCTCCTTACTCACCTCAGCAAAATGGAATTGCTGAAAGGAAAAATGGGACTTTAAAAGAAATGAATAATGCCATGTTAATCAGTTATGGATTACCTCAGAACTTCTGGGGGGAAGCAATACTTTCTGCTAATTATATACTTAATAAAGTACCTTGAAAGAAAGTAAATCAAACACCTTATGAGTTGTGGCATGGAAGAGTACCATGCTACAAATACTTAAAAGTGTGGGGGTGTTTGGCTAAGGTGGCTATTCCTAGTCCTAAAAAGACTAAGATAGGTCCTAAGACCATTGATTGCATTTTCATTGGTTATGCTAAGAATAGTAGTGCATATCGGTTTTTGATTCATAAATCAGAACATACCGAAATACATGTAAATACTATTATTGAGTCAAGGAATGCATCATTCTTTGAACATGTATTTCCAAATAAGGCTGGACAAGAGACTAGTAACAATAAAAGATCTCATGATGCTATTACTAGTCATGATCAAGAACAAGAGCAAGAGTTAGAAGAAGAGGAACCTAGGCGTAGTAAACGTGCTAGAACCTCAAAATCTTTTGGTCCAGATTTCTTAACATATTTGTTAGAAAATGAGCCTTTAACTTTTAAAGAGGCTTTGTCCAATCCTGAAGCTCCTTTATGGAAAGAAGCTATCAACAGTGAAGTTGAATCCATCTTGCAAAATCACACTTGGGAATTAGTGGACTTGCCACCAGGTTGTAAACCTTTTGGGTACAAGTGGATTTTCAAAAGAAAATTGAAAGCGGATGGATCAACTGACAAATACAAGGCAAGACTTGTGGTCAAAGGTTTTAGACAAAAAGAAGGTCTTGATTACTTTGACACATACTCACCGGTTACTAGAATAATATCCATTAGAATACTAATTGCCATTGCATCTCTATACAATCTAGAAATTCATCAAATGGATGTGAAAACCGCTTTCTTAAATGGTGAGTTAAATGGAACAACCAGAAGGTTTTTCTGTTCCCGGAAAAGAAAAGAAAGTGTGTAAATTGGTTAAATCATTATATGGTTTAAAACAAGCGCCAAAGCAATGACATGAGAAATTTGACAAGGCAATGATGTCAAATGGTTTTAAAATTAATAAGTGTGACAAATGTGTTTATATTAAAAACACTGACAAAGGTTATGTCATTGTATGTCTTTATGTAGATGATATGCTCATCATAGGTAGTAATAATGACATGATTAAAACTACTAAGAAAATGTTGAATAAACATTTTGACATGAAAGATATGGGCATTGCTGATGTAATTCTTGGTATGAAAATTACCAAAACATCAGAAGGATATGCTTTGTCACAATCTCATTACATTGAGAAAATGCTTGACAAATTCAGTAAAGATGATGATCATCTTGCTAGAACTCCTTTAGATGTTAATTTGTATCTTTCTAAGAATGTACAGGAAAGTATTTCTCAATTAAAGTATGCCCAAATTATCTGAAGCTTAATATACTTGATGAACTGCACTCACCCAGATATAGCTTATGCAGTAAGTAAATTAAGTAGATATACGAGTAATCCGAGAGTAGAACACTGGAAATCAATTATAAGGGTTCTTAGATATCTCCGATTTACTCGTAACATTGGGCTTAATTATACTAGATATCCAGCAATACTTGAAGGATACTGTGATAAAAATTGGATATCAGATACAAGAGACTCAAAGTCCACTAGTGGGTATGTCTTTACTCTTGGTGGGGCGGCTGTATCTTGGAAATCTTCCAAACAGACTTGTATTGCTAGGTCTATTATGGAATCTGAATTCATAACTTTAGACAAAGTAGGGGAAGAGGCAGAATGGCTTCGCTACTTCCTTGAAGATATTCCAATTTGGCCAAAACTGGTGCCTGCTATATGCATACATTGCGATAGTCAATCAGCTATAAGTAGAGCACATGGTCATATGTATAACGGTAAGTCACGGCACATTTGTCATCGACATAACACCGTGAGACAACTACTCTCTAATGGAATTATTTCTATAGAATATGTTAAGTCTAAAGACAACATAGCGGATCCACTAACCAAAGGGTTAGCAAGAGAGTTAGTTAAGATTTCATCGAGGGGAATGGGACTTAAGCCTATATAATAAGAGTTACCACAACGACAACCCAACCTAGTTGACTAGAGATCCCAAGATCTAGGTTCAAAGGGACAACCGAGTTGTGAATGACTCAGAAGGATCACTGGGGAGTCTAACTCCTACCCATTTCTTTGATGAAAAAGTGATGTTTGCAACGTTTGAGGTTAAGTAAAATTTTAATGATTCTTATATCTAGATAAACCTAGTGGAGTATGGCTGGATACTCTTCATAAGAATCACCTATGTGAGTGTCAACTGGGCCGGTTCTATGAGATTTGTGAAGGGCTACAATTCTCTAGAGCACTCATGAAAGACCAGGTTGTTTAGGGCCAAAATGAACACAATAGTGAGAACTAAACTGTGTCTGGGGATATACTGTGCGAGTTCTATTGTCTTGGTTTACACAAACAGCTAACAGTTCAAGACATCATGTTCACTGGTTAGCTAGTAAATCCGATAGTGTCTCACAAGGGAAGGTTCAAAGCCAAAAGCTGCCTATCCTTTGCAGAATATTTCTAATTTCTATACTCTCTGAATTTAGATCATGTTGTTGCATTTTCTCTCCGTCAAATTCCATTCATGTGGGGGATTGTTGGAAAAAAATAGTTTAATATAGGCATATTTTTGAGCCCAAAATTGAGTGGACCCCGAACGTGTTTTGGAGTGGGTCCGGAGAGGTGAAGTGTTCCTTGCCGCGTGGCAAGTCACACGGTGAAGACGGAACGTCAAAACCATTTATGAGTGAATGGGAAGTTGACGTCGTTTTCGAGTCTAACATTAATTTTTTAAATAAAATTCATTTGAATTTTTTCAATAAAAATTATTGTGGGAATTTAATTTAATTCTAAATTTATTTTTTGGTTTCCTTAAGTGGTTTCCTAAAAATGATTAAACTATTCAAATTATATATATATATATATATATATTCAAATAGTTTAATATATATATATATTTCAATAGTTTAAAAAAAAAATTAAGTTCCATCAGGTTGACTTGGTCCACTACGGTTCACTTTCAAAGTTTGAATAATTAGTGTTGGTTGTGCAACGGTCCGGAATTGTTTGTATTATAACAGGTTGCAGTTTTGTTCAAAATTTGAACTAAACATGTTCATAATTTTGTTATATCTGTTCGGCTGTTTTTGCACCTGTTCGGACAAATTTTTGGTCACCTTTCGTGCCTATATATAGATCAATTTTCCAGCAGTTCGAGGGATGAAAAATTTGAAATCTGCATTTTTGTTTTTGCTGTCCAGATTTTATTCTAGTACATTTATTCTTCATTCTAGTTTTAGGAATAAATATTAAGAGAGTATAGAACACAAGGTTTGGTTCGCCGTACAAATTTGTTTGATGTGCTACTACAAGTTTGTGAAGATCATTGTATCCTGGGAGATAGACGCCACTCAACCATAAGCACCGTAGCGGGGCGAATCTATCTTAAGGACAGAGTGTCACACACTTGACTTGGTCTTTGAATTTTTAATTCAGTTCGATAATTAAATACGGTACGTTATTTATTTATTTGTTTGGCTTTATTTCAATTTATTTTATTTACACAGAAGATTGTTCCAACAAATATTTCCATGTCATTCAGTCAAACAAATCATTATTTTAACACAGAAATATTTGTAGAGAGTTTATCAAATGATCAGAATATCAATGATTCAACAAAAAATGATTTTACAAAATCTATTAATAACCACGATAATCAAGTGGATTACAAATTGAGGATAATTAAAAATAGATAACTCTTTGCAAAGAGATTTAAATAGAGCACATTATATACAACCCGAATTTACCTCAAAATAATTAACTCCATCACCATAAATCTGAAATTGCTCCATAGATCACCAAAAATAATTTTGATCTCTTGTAAAATTACTAACTCTCAGTTTATATATTCCCATGTCTAAACTTAAAATTTTCATTACAAATGGAGAGAGAGCCGAAAGTAGGAGGAAAGAAAAAAAAAATGAGAGACAGAGATGAAAATGAGGGACGGATGAAAAGGATGAGAAAATGGGGCTCAATTTATAAGAAATGAAAATGGGTGGTTTAGTATGGTAAGTGGGAAGACTTTGGGTTGTTGTCCACGATTTTGTTATTTTGTTGTATTATTATTATTATTATTTTTCCACGTGATGGGGAATGGCAAGAAAAATTGATTTATTATTATATGAGAATAAATAACCATATGATAGATATAAAAGGGATGAGATAAATACAAATAAATAATTTAAAATTAGTTTCTTATCTAAAAATCTCACCACTAAATTATTATAAAAAAAACCACTAATACCACTCACTAAATATTAATACCTCAAAATACGGGATGTTATACTCTCTGTCTGTCTTCTTTCTCTATACTGATCGGCGACGGTGCAAGCTCCTCTCCACGGTAGAAACTTCTCTCTCTACTCTCTGTCGCTGCCAATCGTCGTCATTTACCCTCCCTCTCTTTATCTCACTCATCTCTCTCTCTCTCTCTTATAACCTGCTGCCGTTTGCCAATCGCCGTCGTCTGCCAGATCTGACTCCAAACGCCATGTCCATACCCATATTGGTTTCCTTCTTCTTGTTTCTCTCTGTAGCCTTTGTAACTTCCTCAGTTCCCTTTGAATCGATCGATCTTACAAACTCCTTCATTATCCATGTCTTCAAGTCTCACAAACCCACCTCCTTCATCTCCCATGGACATGGAAGACCACCTGTTGAAGTCTTCCATCCCTAATACAGATGCTTCTCTTTTCAACCACGGACGAAGAGAACCTTCCCTTGATGCTCGATTAGCTTATTTTTGCAAGGTTCTTTCTTTTTTCTTCTTCTTCCTCCTCTTATTTCTTGTTCTATTTTCTTTCCTCTAATTTTCACTTTCATTTACTAGTAATTTTTCTTTATAAAGATTTTTGTGTGTTGATTTTCAAATTTTCCCATCTGTAACGAATGAAATGTTCTGTTTTTTATTTGGGCGTTGTGATCTGATCATAGACTGGATTGTCATTGAATGAAAACACTTACACAGAGACCATGAAACTGTTTAGTGAACGCAAACACCATCTGTCTACAACTATTCTGCTATCAGAACTGGAACGGCGAATTCTTCCCCCACATTTCTGTCAGGTATTTTTTTTGACTTCACTGTGTTTATTTTCTAATTTTTTTTAAAATTTTTTTTTGCTTGAAATTGTTGAAATTAAAATATTGTTAGCTTGCATCTGTTTGAAAATTTTCAATTTGGGGTGAAATTGGGTGAAAATTGCTTCTGTGCTTGGAAAGGATGATGAGAAAGGGAGAGGGGGAAGGGAGGGATGGAGGAAACGGTTGGTTAAAGCTAACTTGGTAGTTTTGGCAGCTGCCAAAGCTTGTGCCATATTTGACACAAGCTTTGGCATTTGCCAAAGATAACAACTGCTAAAACTTACCATTGGGGGTGACTTTTTATGAATTGCTGCTATAATTTGGCAATAACTCTTAGTAATATAAGATAGTATAAACTGTTAGGCTCTGTTTGGTTTATTTTTTTTTTTTTTTAAAAAAAAATTAGTTTTGAGTTGTATTTTGAAAAATAAGTTGTTAACAAGAGTTTTGAAAATTGAAAATTTGTTTGGTTATGAGCCTTAAAGATAATTTTAGGACGATTTGTATTTTTTTTTTTTTTTTGGTAATTAAATAGATGGGTGTGAGAAAAAATTTGATTGATTAATGTGAGAGAGGAGAGAGAAGAGAGAAAAAAATAATTTATTAATTTATTAATAATTTAAAAAAAAAGAAAAAAATATAGGAAAGAGAAAAAAACAATTTTAAAGAGTCTTAGCCTCCGTTTGGGAAGTAGGTTGGCTTTTTGACTTTTTTGACTATTTTAGTCTGGGCTAAAAAGCTTGGTTTGGGAAGGATTTTTTTGATTTTTTGGCTTTTTTGACTTTTTTTGTGAGAGAATAGTGTAATGATTATGGATTGGATGTGATGTTTTGTTTGTTATGACTAAAATAGCCTATTTTATCTTTTGTGACTAAAATAGCCCAAACCTCATTGCCAAACGGAGTTTATAAATCAAACATATTTTTTAATTTTTTAATTCAAATGTTAATTTAAAAATTAAACCAAACGATATTTTAGTCATTTATTATAACATTTTTAATTTTTTAAAAATTTGTGAGTGTTTATAAAGCAAAGGAAACCACTTGGCAAGATAGTTTGTGGCTAAAATAGTCACAAAAGACAAAATTGACTATTTTAGCCACAATAAACAAAACATCACATTCAACCCATAATCATTATATTCTTCTTTTACAAAAAAAAAAGTCAAAAAAGTCAAAAAGTCAAAAAACCATTCCCAAACCTAGCTTTTTAGCCCAACCTAAAATAACTAAAAAAATCAAAAAGTCAAAAAACCAACCCGCTTCCCAAACCAACCCATAATATGGATCATTGCACTTGGACTTTCTACAAGCTTCTATTAAGTAGTACATATGAAGCATTTGCATCCATAGATTAGGGTACTTAAGTTTGGTACATTTACACTACAAATTATCTGGACTACCGTCTTAGCATTTGCAAGAGCATAAATGACCCACCATCATTACTTGTAGGTGCAAATGACAGATTTTGTAAATTCAGGTAGTACCATCCAAATTCAAGGTGTGCATTGGAATAAATATAGTACTTAAACGTCTAATTTATGCCTTTAAAGAGTTCGATCCAAACACAGACTAGAAACATAAAATTTTAATTTTTTATGTTGAATATTTATTTGTCGAATTATTTTTTTTCTCCCAATATTGATTTTAACAAAGTAAATATTTAATTATATAAAAAAATTTAACAATACATAACTATAAGTTTACATCAAACTAACGATTACACTGCAGTAGCAATAATACTACTACTAAAATCGAAAATTATTTTGTTCGAACATGTGAGTGTGTGAATAAAATATATTTTGTAATTGATTTAGATAATATAATGAACTCCATTTAGGGAGCGATGGACACATGTAAAATGGGGAGTCCAACTAGTTAAGTCAATCAAAAAATGTGTTGTGCTTGGACGTGGACACATCCATTGGCAATAGGGGTGGGTGCGGGTCGGTTGCGGCTATGAAACTTCCAATCTGTCATTCGTCCGCCAAATTGACGAATTAGAGAAAATCAATTTGTATCCGTCTGCTAATTTGGTGGATATGGATTGAGCGGATTGACGGATGGATGCAAATCAGTTTGGCGGTTTAAAATTTTATAAATTTTGAACATAATTCAACTTGTGTACTTCCTCAAAAAAAATATATATATATATATATTACAGTCAATGACTTAAAAAAATATTACAATCACTGCATGCCTCATCTAAAGAAAGAAAGTTTGAAACTTTAGAATATTATAATCACTGCATGCCTCATTCACATATTATAATTACAACATACATCATCCACATAAAGTATTACAATATGTGGTTATTAAAATATAAAAACAATTCAAATCACCAAAATTATGAATAGAACAGTAGTAGAGATTGTATGCATCTATTTTGTATCTATATCTATTTTTGAAAACAAAAACCAACCAGCATATATCATCTTTTTTATTTATTATTTTAGAATTAGATTTAAAAACCAAAAAATATAGATAAACCAGTGTATGCCCGTGCCTAAAGGCACAGTGTAATCAAAATACAGTTGTAATTTATACGTATTATGTTAAAATTTGTGGAGTTTGTAGCATTTTTTTATTCTTCTTAAAGAATTTTCAACAATTTTACTTATACGACACGCTCTATGAAACTCAATTAAAATAACAACTCCCCCTAACCTTAATACAAATTAAGGAATAAACATTTAAAATTTATAATGTTCAGTAAAATTGCAAATCAAAATAGTAAAATGTAGAATAAAAAAATAAAAATTTATAACTCGTGCCTAAAGGCACTCTCAACAATTTTTGTGGTACTTCACACTCTAAAAAACGATTAAAATAAATCAATTTAGAATGAAAATAATTTCATTGCACTATAGAACTCAATTAAAATAAATCAATTCAAAACGACAATAATTTCACTGCGCTATAGAACTCAATTATAACAAATCAATTCAAAATGACATACTTCACGCAAAAGAAGAATGGTGAATGAACATTTTGGTACAAAATAATAATCATTATAGCTTATTAAAAAACAAAAAAAATTAATCATCCAGTCAAGAATGAAAGACCAATCATTAACACACATAGAAAAAAGTAACACAACCACAACGTTTCTAATGTTAATCAATCACTTGTAACAAAATCACTCCAACACTTGAATTTGACTTTAAAAAATCAACCAAAAGAAATCATAACAGGAAAACTCATTCAAAATATTTATGAGAAAGAGGAAAACCAATAATTATGAATTAAGAAAAATTGAACAAAATTTTTTTTCTAACATAACTCTTCTTGATAAAAGCACCAGTGTCTTTCCCAATTTACCTGCAATTATTAAACTAAATACCAGCAATTATCATATTCACACTTCAACAATTTTTTCATGATCAAAATACATGATTCCTCATAGAAGGCTAAAAAAAAATATGTTTAAAAAAAAAATTACCATTAAAACAATGTAACACTTGAGAAAATCCAAACAATCCAAACTGACTATTACCGACAAAAGTTAAGAGGCAAAACAAACTATTGTATTAAAACTAAAAAGATAGAACACCTAGTCAAGGTTCCTCACCTTTGCATTGAGTTGCAATGGAGTATCATAGAACTAAATAGGAAAAGCAATATAAAGTACTACACTTCCCTCTATGTAGTGTTAAAAAAAGAACAATGCTTCCAAATGCCTTGGAGAATTACCAAATGCATCCATCACTACAATATGTGAATTAGTATTATAAAAGATTGGTTTAATTAATTCAACCTCCTTGATTTGAAGAACCTTTACAGTATGTTCACATAATGCCACATAAGAAAAGTTAATTTAAGTAAGCATGTTAAATAAATATATAGGCATTGAAGTAATAGTTAATTAAACAAAATTATTGACTGCATTATACATGATTTCATTAGACAGTGATGAGACTACTTGAATCTTTAAAATCTAAGATCTTGCACAATCATTAATAGTACATTATCCCTTGTTTCTCACTTAATCCCATTAAAAGAAAATATGTTTAGAAATTACAAACGTATTTAAACTAAGCCACCATCAAAGCCACCATCATGTTGTGCCCTTGGGTCAATATTCACTTATCCAACTTTTCATTGGAAGAAAAATTCGGAATATGCAAACCTAAAAAAAAAAAAAAAAAAAAAAAAAAAAAAAAAAAAAAATCTGCAAGCAAGAACAAATTTAAATCCTTTGTTTTTGATGAACATAACAAATCTAGTAATCCATGACAAAACTGATATTACACCTATTACATGTTGGAAAAATGGTTTAATATAGGCATATTTTTTAGCCCAAATTTGAGTGGGCTCCAAACATCTTTTGAGGTGAGTCCGAAGAGGTGAAGTGTTCCTTGCCGCGCGGCAAGTCACAAGGTGAAGACGGAACGTCAAAACCATTTATGAGTGAATGTGAAGTTAACGTCGTTTTTGGGTCTAACATTAATTTTTTAGATAAAATTCATTTGAATTTTTTCAATAAAAATCATTGTGGGAATTTAATTTAATTCTAAATTCAAATTTTGGATTCCTAAGTGGTTGCCTAAAGTTTGTAATTGTGGGAATTTAATTTAATTCTAAATTCAAATTTTGGGTTCCTAAGTGGTTTCCTAAAATTTGTACCTCTTCCTTCATTTATTAAATTATCCAAATAGTTTAATAATAAAAGGTTCAATCAGTTCTTTTGTTTGCAACGAATACACTTGTCAAAACAAAAGGTTTGATAATTTATTCCAACGGTTACCTTTTCAAATGTTAGAATAAATGTGTTTAAAAGCAAACGGTCTGCATCTGTTTAAAACAGGTTGCACCTGTTCGGACCACTGTAGTTGCCTATAAATACTAATCCTTTTCCTGCAGTCTAGAAAATCTGAAAATTCAGTATGAAATTTTTGTCTCTTTGCTGTCCATTTTGTTCTAGTGCATTTATTCTTCATATATTAGTTTTAGAATAAATATTCAGAGAGTTAGATCACAGGTTTGGTTCGCCGAACAATTTGTTTTGGAGTGCTACTACAAATTGGTTAAGATCATTGTATTCTGGGAGATAGACGCCACTCAACCGTAAGCACCGTAACGGGACGAATCTGTTTTAAGGACAGAGTGTCACACACTCGACTTGGTCTTTAATTATTGATTCGGTTCAACAAAATAATTTCTATAAGTTTATTTTATTTTGTTTGAATTTTTTTTTTCAGTTTATTTTATTTACACAGAAGATTGTTCCAACATTACATTCCTAAGTATGCATCAATGTCGGAATTAAGACCACAATGTTGCATTCAATTATTCAAACATGAGGAGCTTTCGACATAATTAGAAGCATAACAATAGAAACTTGACACAACACAACCTACCGGTAACATCAAATAAAAGTTTAACAACAATACTAATATTATGAAGCATCAAGTGCTTTGTAATCTTGAAACATACTAATATTTTAATTGTTAAATAAATAAAAATGCTTCAAAAACCATATCAGTTGATAAGAATTTTATTCAAAAACCATCCTGAGACTAAAAAAAACTACGATGTCAACACTTTAAATTCTTTGTTTTTGATGAACATGACAAATCTAGTAGTCCATGGCAAAACTGATATTACACCTATTACTACATTCCTAAGTATGTATTAGTGTCAGAATTAAGAAAAGCCCACAATGTTGCATTCAATTATTCAAACATGAGGAGTTTTCAACATAAATTTTTTTTTCTTCATAAATAAGTAGACTTTATTAAAAAGTATCAAGATGATGCAAAGAACACAAAAATTCAGCCCCCCAAAGGGATAACAAAGTTAAGAAATCAAATCATTCACAAAATCTAAAAAAGTCAAAACATCTGGATCAACCAAAACATTGACTTATTGGCTTATATTGTGGTCACATAACCTCTCTACTTTCTGTACATTTTTTCGTAATAAGCCAAAAAAACAGCTTATGAGCCACATATACTTGACAAAACTAAAAGTTTAACAACAATACTAATATTATGAAGCATCAAGTGTTTTATAGTCTTGAATCATACTAATATTTTAATTGTTAAATAAGTAAATAAATAATTCAAGAACCATACCAGTTGATAAAAAATTTATTCAAGAACCATCCTGGGACTAAAAAAAACTACGATGTCAACACTTTGAAGGTTGTTGAACCTCTTTTAAAATTAGGGCAAATTACATATACCTCCCTCGAGGTTTAGCTAAATTATAGATACCCCCTTGAGATTTTAGAAATTACAGATACCCTCCTGAGATTTATATTTTCATAACAAATTACACCCTAAGGTTTATATTTTCATAACAATTTGCCCCCTAATTTGTTATGCAAATATACATATGTTTAAAAAGAAATCCAAAATAGAATTGTAAACAAACACCAAATCAAAATCAAATTAGAAAACAAAGGCACCTAAGGATCTCATCACAGCTTGAGTTGAAGATAGAAATGTTTTTAGAGATCTACTAGTTGGCATAATGGGAAAAGAAAAAAACCAAAAAAGGAAAAGCTCAGGAGAAATGGGCAAAGCTGAGGAGGGGTTGAGAGATATCTAGAATCTGAGATGGGTGAAGTGTTAAAAAATAGACCACTAGATTAAATTAATCTAGACCATCCAAATTGCCACATAGCACAAATACATTTTCAAAATCAGTGTTGGAAATGGACAGTAGATGAAAGGGAGAAGCAATCCTAGCCATTGGATCAAATACTATCCTTCCTTGTTATATAGAATTTTCTCTGAAACTACATATTTGTTTTTTTTCAAATTTATTCCCCCATTGCATTGCCACCGCCTTATTTGTCTTTCCCTCCCCTATCGCACACCCTCTCTACCTCACCAACAACTTACCAAATTCATAAAGATAGAAATTCAGTCAAACCAAAGTAAACCAGCTAATGTGCTAAAGAAATTTAAAAGCGCACCAACTAACAAAAAATCAAAAACATCAAAATCAACAACGAACAAAAATAATGATTGAGTAGGCATAATATGAAAAGTAGATATCAATGAATACCTTCAATTATTTGGATGATCTCATAAAAGCATAATCAGAATTACTTAAATTATTTCCTGCAAAATAACGCAAAAAATCATCTAAAGGGGATTCTATTTTAGAAAACCATGTACAATAGTTTCTGAATGTGAAAATGTGCAGGAAATAGGCTTGGGAATTATTGGCCGAAATAACAAAAAATGTAGTTAGGAAATAAACAATAGTACAGGAGTTGCTAAAAAAAAATTACATGAATGCTTTAAAAAAAATTACGTGAACCTCAAATTATGAGTCCTCTTCTTGTTATAATGCTTTTAAAATTACATGAACCTCAAATATACAAACATATTTCACGAGAATTCAAATGATAAAATAAAAAATAAAAATACATAGGAAAAAAAATAATGAATCACATAAAAAATGTTCTTACAAATAGTGATTATATTAGAAACCTAAAAAATTGTTGACCTTTAGCAAGAAAAAATCAAATTTCAGAAATAGATTTAGAAAAAATTCAAAAAATCATGAATCACATAAAAAATATTCTTACAAATAGTGATTATATTAGAAACACCAAAAATTGTTATTCTTAAAGCAAGAAGAAATCAAATGACAGAAATTGATTTAGAAAAAATCCATACCAAATTTTCATACCTTTGACATAGCTTCACCATTCTACACTCGAAGAACCAAGGGACATTACAAATTCTCCTATAATACAAATTAAATAAAAAAATTGATAAAAAATTATATCAGTAATGGGAATGGTTAAAAAAAATACAAACATATTTAATGAACCATGTAAAAAATATTCAAAATTATACAAACAATGATACTATAAAGAACAAAAATTGTGCTTGAGAGAAGGGGGAGTGAGTTAGGGATTGGGCAGAAGGAGTTGGAGCTCTAGAGGGGGGGGGGGGGAGATCGAGCAAGGCTAGAGTAGATCGTAAAAAATCGGAAGAGGGTGGTTAGCACTTCATTTTAAAGCCAACTCAACAATAGGATTTTAGTTTGAGGTGGTTGCTGATTTTGCGCATGAGACAAAAAAAAAAAAAAAAAAAAAGAAGAAGAAAAAGTGGAGAAAGTAGAAGAATTATCCCTCTACTAAAAAATTATACATATTATTTTGAATTTGGATGATAATGTTAGACCTGAAAAACCAATCTCTACCTTTCTTTAACCCATTTACAAATGGATATGGTCATGGTTGTACAAATTCTCTCACAAATGGCATACAAAACGAAAGAAATTACATAGTACATTTAAGTCAACAAAAAAAAAACACACACACACACACACACAGAGTCAGCTCTATCGAGGCTTTAATGGTCTTCAAAATCAAAGAATCATGGGATTGTTGATAAAATGATATTATTTGTCAATAAAAAAACAAAGTGTTAAATGAATCAATGTAGAATTAAATTGAAAAAAATAAAATTAAATTAATGTGAGCCTACCAAATTTTTAGGTAATGAGAACATATAAATGTAATCAAATTCCAATCACAATGTTTGGATACAAGAGATTCTTAATAAGTTTCACTTTTTTATCAAGCTCTCTAATGTGAACCTATTAAGCAAATTGAAAGAAATGCTTCAAATACAAATTGTAAGAATCAATCACAATTAAAGCTATAAAATAGATAGATAAATAAATAACTAAATCAATACCAAAAACACTTGAAAAAACTAACACAATTTTTTTTCCTAAAAAAAAGAACATAAAAATTTGCCCAATCTTCTTAAATACAAATGAATGATTTACCATTGCAATTCACTTATTTCAGTTCAATAATTTAGAATAATAATTGAAAATTATTTACACAGATCGAAAGAAACTGACCAAGCTACTGCTATTCACAGTGATGCACAATACAACAAAAAATAAAAGCTAATCGAGAAAGTAGATATAGAAACATACCTTGACACATATAGAGGCATGGAGAGAGAAAATAATTGAGAAAATAAGGAATAATCTATTTTCCTTTCCATTTATATTATGATCAAAGAATATGACACAATTACACAAAATAGGAGCAAAAGTGACACAAAAACCAAATATTTTAAGTTTGAATTAACTGATAAACCTTACAAAGCCCTATCGAGGCTCATATGGCCTTCGTAGGTCATCAAAGTGAAAAAGACAATAGAAAGGAAACAAAGCCCTACAGATGTCCATACTCTGCGGCTGGAATATCTTCAAAGTCAGAAAATGACAATTGAAAAAAGGAAACAAATTCTCCGATGCAAAAATTAAAACCTAGGATTAGGAAGAGAAACATGTGCATCTGAGAAAGGGAAAAACACAATGAAAACATAATTGAAGGCCTGTGACACTCCTGATTCCATAATTAAAATAAATAAAACATAAAACACAATAACCGAGCCAGTTATCAACACTACATCATGACTTGAAAAAATAATAATTACTATAAGCTCATGGATATATCAATAGCTCTACAACAATCTCCAAAATCCCAACCTGCAAGTTAGTTTAACAATAGATCTAAAACAATATACATACACAATGATGATAATAAATGTTAAAAAAGATATAAAATAAAAAAATTAGAAACACCAATAGCTCTACAACAATCTCCGAAATCTGAACCTGCAAGTTAGTTTAACAATAGATCAAAAACAATATGCACCTGCTGATAATAAATGTTTAAAAAAAAATAATTAGAAACACATGGGTTAAGCACATTATGTAGAAACATAACTCATAACCACAACACAAAATTTCAATTAAATGGAACTCAAAATTTCAATTAGATCGTTACCTTCATAACATAGTGGGTTCTCCAGCGTGATTTGCAAAACATAGAAGATGAAGAGATTCATACAGTTGGTTGAGTTCGAAGGTTTCAAAAATGAAAAAGGAATAGTTGGCCCTTATATCTAACTGAGGAGAGAAATAGTGTTTTGTTGGAAGAAATTGAAGAAAATCTGAAATTGAAATCAGTCTCACCTATTGTAATAGGTTGACTTGGTCGAAGACGACTTGCAAAGCCCACCATTTGATCGAAGACGACTTGCTCGACTTTGAACGATTGAATGGAGTGATCGGGGTTGCAATGGGCAAAATGGAGAATGAATAGGGGGTTACAGTTGGGGTTGGGGTTGGGTATCCGCATTGGATGGGCTCGGATGGGGGGAGATCGGGTAGAAGAGAGAGAACCAAAGAGCATGTTTGACTGTGTGTGAGACAGAGAGGGGAGGAATGGGAAAGAGAACGTTGAAACCTAGAATGGGGAAGAGAACGTTGAAACCTAGAATGGGGAAGAAAGAGAGGCATCAAACCCTTGAAATGTTTGAAATTTGAAACCTGGAAAAGCAAAGCCTGAGAGAGAAAGAAAAAAAAAAAAAAAAAAAGTGTGATCTCAACCCTTGAAATGTATGCCAAGAAGTGTATTCTCAACCATTAATTTGTATGTCACCTAAGACAAATATCCCATCAACACCCTTGTTTTGTTATATAGATAATACATTTTTTTTTTCAATTCAAAAAATATGTTCAAGTGGAAAACTTTTTTTTAACAGAATATTTAAATTCTTTTTCAATTGAAAACACAAACAGAATATCTAAACAAATTGAAAATACAAAGTCTTACAAATTACTAGGGATGCTCGCGATTTAGCGGTTTGGTTACGGCCAAATGAACCTCAAATCCACCTTCCATTCAAAACTAGGCGAATTGAAAAAAAATCAATCCGCAACCGTTTGGTCGTCATCACGCATCCGTTCAAAATGCAGCAGATGGGTTCGGTTCGGTCGGTTTGGACGAATCGATATATCCGCTGCTCACCCCTAATTTGCAAAGTTTGGAATATGGACTTACCGACCCAGTTTGGGTGGGTGGTTGTGTGGTAAAAATTAAATTTGTGTAATATGAAGTTTATAAATAAATTTGAACCATAAAATGACAATTTTAAATAATTTCTAGGTAGTTAAGTCCAGATTGATAGTATTACTGATGAGTAAAATCAAACTTGGGATATTTGAGATGATCTAATTAAGTATATATTTTGTGATTTTTTACGAAAAATATTAAAAAAAAATAGAGAGATGATATGACCTAAATAAATACACTTATCTAAATAAGTACATGAGTGCCAATTTTTTTGGGGTAATTACTATGAGACCTTGTTTGGTAATTACATGTTTTAGTCAAAAAGTAAAAAATTATTATAAATTATCACATTACTGTCTCTATATTTTTACATATATTTTCGTAAAAAATAAAAAATTATTAATGCGAGTTGCTAAAAAAAGAAAGGAAAATATTTGGTAGCTCAAATTTTTGTGGCTCAAATGGCTCAAATCTGCCAAAACGACGTCGTTTTACACTCAAAATCTGTCAAAACGACGTCGTTTTGACAGATTTGAGCCATTTGAGCCACAAAAATTTGAGCTACCTAGCATTGCCGAAAAAGAAAACCAATTTGGAAGAGAATGTAATGTCAGGCTGGGTTGGTGATGGCCACAAGACGTGGATTGGGTTCCACAAATGGGTAAAAAAGTTGGGGCTATTCTTCAACCCGTAGGGTGGAGTTTCTGTACAAGAATTATGTCCAAAGATTTTGGCACGCAATAAACAATTGTGCCACTAACACACTCCACATTCGGAAATTATTCAATGTTAAGGAGTATAACGTGTATATACTCCTTAATCAATTAGCATTCAATATGTTTCTCATGTTCTCTAATCACTAATACAATATCTCACCTACCCACTTTCTCTACCAATCACAATGTTATAGAATATCACGTGCCTATACTCCGAATTACTGAATAATTACTCCCCCAACTCTATGCCTTAATTTGCAGATCAAAATATGATTAGTAAGAGATTGAACTTGTTCATTTAGGCCTTGTTTGTCATGCCCTAAAAAAGTCAAAAAATCAAAAAGTCACTATATTATTTAAGTCATATCATCTTATTTAAGTTACATCATCTTATTTAAGTCACATCACCTCTCTAACACATCACTTCAAACTCAACCCATATTTCATAAAAAGTCAAAAAGTACACTTATTTAGATTATCCCAAACCACCCATTAATTTTATTTTTAATTTTTTGTTGATCAATAACATTATGTACAATAATTTTACTTTTACTATTATACTCAATTTTATTTTATTTTATTTTTTCTATTTTTGTTATTAACTTCTTCATAGAAAAACTGTTCTAAGTGAACTGAAATTAATTAAATATGTGCAAAAGTTTAATCCCAAGAAAGCTCCTTGGTTGGTCTGGGTCAAATTGGATTACATTCAACTCACATTTAAAATAAAAAAAATGAAAAAAAAAAAAAACAAAAACAAAACAAACAAACAAACTTTATTAGGATGGTTGAATTTCACGTTTTGATCTCATGTGATCATATCACTATATTACATGTCATAATAGCTTTAGGCACATTAGATAGTGTATTGAAGCCACCACATTTGACTAAATCAGTGTCGGTTGTACGAGATAAACATTACATGATTTACATATTACAGTATGCTTATTTTTATATTTTGAATCAATGAACTTGGACAATAAATATAATTTTCATCATTTCAAGTAATAATTCGGTGCAAAAATTACGTACTACAGTATTCAGCATATCATGCTTTACATATTAACTGTTGATTACACAACGATCAACGATTAAGAGCGAATAACTTCTCATGCACATGACAAAAACTACATTTTCATAACTATCCTGCCTAATGACCTTTCGAGTCCCATTCGACACCAACAATTTTCTCAACAGTGAAGTCAACTAAGATCCTTAAGCTCCGCCTTAACTATTACTTGAGATATATAGCTAGAATATATTCCACAGCCGAAAATCAATGTTAAAGCTAGTGTTGTAGATCTTTGAAAATTCTGGTGATCTTCGCAACTTGGTTAGGGACTTTGCTTTTGGTCCACACCAACCTTTGATACTGATAGTGACTCAAAACATCTATAATCCCTATTGTTTAATCCCAAGATTAATTTAGAAGTATCCGCGAAAGCTAAGCTAGTGAAATTGAAAGCGAGAAGGGGTTATTATTATTATTAATCTCTAAATTTAAGGGCTATTTGTTAAGCATGCGTAGTATTATTTAATTAATCGTGCTTGATTGGGCCGCTTTACAATATCGTCTGATTGTTTATGTGATGGGTGGATTTAAGAAATAGACAAAAAAAAATTTAAAATCATATTCAAAATATAATATGTTTTTAATAGGTTCAAGGTAGAAATTATTTTCAGTTAAGTAATTGTGCTTTGTTTATTGATTTCAAGCAATCTAGTTATTAGAAAATTAAAAAAAATCTATATCACTGGATATGAAAAATCTTTAGCTATCATTGCCGCCTTCTTTTTGAATCCACTATATACACACTAAAAAAAATTTCTCAAAAAATTATTTAAAATTTGAAACGTTTAGATTAAATTCATTCTTCATGCAGTGGACCACACCAAATTTAAATTTGTCATATATTTAAATTTTGTACATTTTTTAAAATATTTTATTTTTTTGAATACCAGCATTATTTTTTTTAATATAGAAAGATAATAGAAGCCATGTTTGTGGATCATGGAGGCAAATCACATTAAACAAAGACAAGTGAGAAAAAAAAATTAAATGAAATCGCAACCACCGAAAGTAAGAATAAACGAGTCTTTTTTTATTTAAAAATAAAAAAATCAATGCTAAGTTCAACTATGTTAATCCTTTTGTTGGAAGTACAAAGCTTAGATGCCTTACATATCCATTTTATTATTGTGGCATTTCAAAATTTTAACTTATCCTCCATATCATTGAAGATAAGTTAGTTGTTGTGGCCAACAAACAATTAATTAAGAAAAAAAGGCAATCTCTTTGGATACTTTCGGAACAAAGTGAAGGAGGAACCATCAAATAAAAGATAGCCATTGGCCCTTTTTCCAAATTTCTTCTTTTGCATATTTTTAGAATAAAAAAAGTAAAATATTTGAAAATAATTCTTGTCTTCATTTACGTGTAAAAATAGTTTTCGAAAATTCAAAAAAATTGTAAATCTGTTTCTTAAAATTGCTTTTTTGAAAACTTTCTTAAAAATAATTTTTGAAAACAATTTGTCCATCAAATTTTAGGTATCTTACACAAAATTCTATCACACAAGACTAATTAAAGATGTGGGTCTCACTTATATGAAAGAATTGTATCCAACGATAATTGAATTTTGTACATGTAAAGAAATTTCTCCTATGAATTCACTTTCTCAATTATTTTTGGATGGTAGAAAGAGATATTATAATTTCTGGTGAATTTCTTAGTCTTGGTGTAAATAGCCTGTCTTTGATCAGACCGAGGTAAGAATTAGTCAAAATGCATGTAAGTTAATCTAGATACCGTCATTGCTGAAAAAAAAAATATATATATATATATATATATATTTGTTATGCCTGCTTTCAGATGAATAATGACCAGTTTTGAGAATATTCTTGAGCAACTTTATTATTAGGACGTGAGTGTATAGATACCTAAAACAAAGATGCTCTCCAAGCAAAAGCAATGAAACCAAAGAGAGACAGAGAGAGTGGCTCTGGACTGTGTAGTCGCGGTCCAAATTGGGGACCAGCAAGAAGGCCTATTTGCACTAGACATGGCCATCATATCATTTCGTGGTGCAAGCTTTGAACACAAATTTTGATGTGGGTACACTCTACCTGGATTATTATTATTATTTTATTTTTTTGGACTTTTACGGGGATTACTTGATTCGAATGTTTTTCTTAATGTTGTGTTAAATTTTGAGTCAAATTTGATATATCAACAAAGATAATCATGACTACATATTTTTTAATAAACAAAAATTAATAGAAAATGTAATAACAGTTTGAATTATCATTAGTAAAACTCAAACTAACATGAGAAATTAAAATAAAATGGAAACCATTGAAAAAGTATAGTAAAAAAAAGCTTTTTTTACAATGAACCAACTTAAAAAATAATTTTGATAAAACTATGTTAAATTTCACCATTTTAATTACTATTAAGAGGTTTAGAAACAACGTGATAAATGAGTTAATTTTTATATGATTAAGCGTTTAACAAATCAAAAGATTAACACCTATCCTACAATATTATTATAAATTAAATTATTTATAATAAAAAAAAACAGAAGTTTCAAATATTTTCCTTTAGTTATTACTAAGCCTAAACAGTGAATTGGGTTGGAGACTTTTGAGGCATAAAAATTTCATGCTTAAAACACGAAACATCTTTGTCAGTATAAAGTTTTAGTTAGTGTCGGTCCGCCGAAAGGGAGTGTTTTTGCTCCGACCGACCGACCTCCTCCATCAGTGATTATTTAATCCATTTTTTAAAGGTTCTTCCTTTGATTATGTCCTTAAATACGAGAAATTATAATTTGTTCTTAAGATAAATCTAGGTGGTGTCATAATTTAAATATTATTAACTAAAATAATGGGTCTCACTATCAGTTTGTCTCTTTTAAGGATACAACAGTACACAATACTCCATGACCATCAAACAATTTCTCCTTCAGGCCCTGTTTGGGAAGTAAAATTTTGACTTTTTTTAGGTTAAAATTCATAAAAAGACAAAATATATTAAAATAGTTAATAAAACAAAACATCACATTCAATCACAAAAAAATCCGACTATCTTTTCAAAACACAAAAAATTTAACTTACTAAAATAGCTAAAAACTAAAATAACTTACCAAAATAATCAACTTCTCAAATGAGGCCTCGATTATGTTTCTTCTCTCTGCTGATAGCACATGAATTTAATTTAACCTCGTTGCTAAAGATTTGGCTTGACAATAGTCAACAAACTCAGTATTAGTGATATTCCACTAGTTTTTCAACTGAAATTTTTAATTAATTTAAATCTAAATTTCCAAGGCCCATTTTTTTAATTTGAGGCCAATTTTATTTTAGTTTATCTTTTGCAATCTATAGGAGCACCTTGGACTGGACCCGTTATTTACATACATGGTTGAGGCCACCATACACTGTATCACTGTCATCAATATCAATATTTTAAATGTATTTCTAAGACTAATTTTACCCCTTCACATGAAGCAAATGATTGTCGCTTATATAATATCTTGTTTAACCCCCCCCAAAAAAAAAAAAAAAAAATAGAAGAAGAAGTAAACGATTGTCTACATTTTTTTATTTTTTTTTGGAAGTGTAATACAACTAAGCTCAATTTGTTGTGAAGTGGCTGTTGGGTTTTGAATTTTGCCAACCAAACGTCAAATTTTGTACAGTATAGCTGCTCCTTTTATAGGTGTACTAAATTCCCTTCACGGATTCATTTATTCACACCAAAAAAAAATTATTATTTTCGTATCTCAATATACTTTCTGATGTGTTGAAATTTTTGAAATATAATTATACGATTAAGAGTGTATTATGACAAGGGATAAGAATTTAAAAATGAAAAATCTTGTGTCCTTTAAATAAGAAGTAAATATAATTCTCTAATTCCTAAAAAGTTATTATTTATTAAGTTTGACCTTACGAAAGCATAAAAATTCCAAACAATATTTTACTATCCTTCGCTGCAAGTTGCAATTTTTATGTAATAAAAAAATATACATTATCCAAATACACAAACAATTCACATAAAATTAAATGGACAAAACATCTCAACCCAACTTAGCTATATGAGCTAAATATTTATCTAAAAAAAAAAGGTTCTAAAAATATCATAATGAATTGAGCCCCCCCTCCCAAAAAAAAGTATATTAATATGGGATACATTTCCCTTCCCATTTTATCTTTTCATGAGTTTTAATTGGGACTTGCACTAATGACTTGAATTATCTATCTCGTAAGTCTTATAATGAAAGTTATTCATATAAAAAATTAGTTTCATCAGACAATTATAAATATGATAACAAGTCACATTTTATTTTATAAAATAGATGGTTTAAATTTAATTATATTTTCAATTTATTTTATAAAATAAAATGCGATTTATTATTGTATTTACAATTTTTTGATAAAGTTGATTTTTTGAATGAATGACCTTCATTGCCAGGCTTACGAGATATACGATTCGGATCATCAGTGTGGGCACCAATTAAAACTCATAAAAAGAGTATGAAAAGGTATAAAGAGATGAGGTATGGAAGAGGAGCTTATCCCAATTAATATAGGTATGAAAATGTCAATATTGAAAGTAGCTACTCATATCACATATGTTCCATGTTTCATTATTTTCTCTCGTTCAAAAGATTCTGAAATAATTGCACCATTTTATTTCGTTACCTTAATAAGCAATTTCTTTAAAATAATTCTACATATACTAACAATCGTACTAAACATATAAGAGATCAAATGTGATTGGTGTGTAAAAAATAATGAAATTTAAACATTAATGATATTTAGACATGTATATTTTTATTAATATTGTCAGTAAAATTTTAAATAAATGTAGCATTTCTAACCCTGAATCTTTTAATAATAATAGAAAGTATGGACATTTTACGTTGACAACAAGCCACACATCTTCCATCGGACAACACTCATTTATAATGTGTTTGGATAGATGGAAGGAAAGAAACTTCCTCCATCTAACACTAGTTTAGAAAAGGGTAAATTACACTGACACCTCTGAAGTTTATTTTATTACAGTTTTCTCTCTCACCTTTTGAAAATTACATCTTCCCTTAAGACTTAAAGTTTCATTACAGATTCCTCCCTTCAGCAATTTAATTTTTTTAAATACCAATTTTGCCCTCATTGGGTAAATCACATTGACACCCCTCACATTTTAAAAAATTGCAATCCCCTCTCTAATGTTTAAAGTAGCATTACTAATTGCCCCCTTAGTTAGTATTAGTTGGAAAAAAAATTAATTGAAAAAAAAATTAATTGGAAAAAAAATTAATTGAAAAAAAAAATTAATTGAAATTTTTTTTTGTTAGTAAAGTTTTTAAATTTCTGTTTAAAAACTAACGTAAGCTCATTTTTTGAATTTACGTTTTTTCCTCAAATTTACAAATTGAGACAATCATTTATAAACAAAAAAAACAATTTTTAAATTTTTTGTAAATATAAATTGAAAACTGAAAACGAAATGGTTACCAAACAGGCTTGATGGTAAAAATATCGTAAAATTAACAAATAATTAAATAAGTTACCAACGTAAGAAATGACTTATCAAAAGATTCTTAGGCTATGTATGGTTTGATTTTTAGAATTTTTAAAAAAAAAATTAAAAATAAAATTGGTTAAGAAATAAAAAATAATTATCATTTTTATATAATTTTTATCTTTCGAGTGGTTAGAAATAATTTTCTACAAATTAAATTGAAACAACCATACGCATGTATATAACCTGCCCAAAAGTTAAAATGATAATTATTTTTTATTTTTTATTTCTTAACCAAATTAATTTTTAATTTTTAAATTTTTTTTCTAAAAATCAAACCATACATAGCCTAAGAATCTTTTGATAAGTCATTTCTTACATTGGTAACTTATTTAATTATTTGTTAATTTTATGACATTTTTACTATCAAGCCTGTTTGGTAACCATTTCGTTTTCAGTTTTCAATTTATATTTACAAAAATTTTAAAAACTGTCATAAAAACTTGTTTGATAATTTTTTTGATTTATAAATAGTTGTCTCAGTTTGTAAATTTGAGGAAAAAATGTAAATTTAAAAAATGAGCTTACGTTGGTTTTTAAACAAAAATTTAAAAACTTTACTAACAAAAAAAATTTTCAATTAATTTTTTTTCCAATTAATTTTTTTTTTCAATGAATTTTTTTTCCAACTAATACTAATTAAGTGGGCAATTGGTAATGCTACTTTAAACCTTAGGGTGGGAATTGTAATTTTTAAAATGTGAGGGGTGTCAATATAATTTACCTAATGAGGGCAAAATTGATATTTAAAAAAATTAAATTGTTGAAGGGGGAATCTGTAATGAAACTTTAAAGCTCAGGGGGAGATGTAATTTCCAAAAAGTGAAGAGAAACTGTAATAAAATAAACCTCAGGGTGTCAGTATAATTTACCCTTTATAAAATCTGTTTTCAATTCAATGGAAAAATTTGGAAGGAAATGGAGAATCTGATATCTACTAATATCTTATCCTTTTCTTTCATATTCTAAATGGAAAGCATGGAGGGGTTATATGATATAAATAATTGATTGATTGATCCCACATTTTAAATTAGATTCCTTGTGTCTCCCAATGTTAATCCTTTTGAAAATTACAACTCAGACATGTAATCCCAATCCAAAAAACAAAAAAAAAAATTTAATTAATACATATACTTAAATGCAATTCAAAGGCATTAAATTTCAACATTAATTGTTGCAATAAAAAAAATTTAAGTTTGTCCTTGTATTATCTGTGTGGGTAAAAATCTGACCACACTGCCTGTTTAGTGATCAACTGGAGAGCACGGGCAGAATAGATGGCTTCAGCAACCTGAAACAGAAAGAAAAGGCTCCGGCGGTGGTTCTTCCACCCGGGGGCACTCCGACGATCAAGTCAGTATATCTCTCAAAGATAATCAAGTGCAAGACTTAATACTCAAAACATAAATTGCATACCTTAGACCCACGGGGGTGCCTCTCTTTTATAATATACTCAATCCAAGTCCTACTAGAAGTATGACTTCTATGAACTCCAATTTTAGTATTTACTCTGGACTCTTTAAGAGATAAAGATAAACTCCCTTAAGAGTTTTATCTTGGTTAAGTCCCCTCTTTGTCTTAGGACTCTTGTCCCTTATCTGCTTATCTCGGATTCCGATATCTTCGGGGATAACCTCGGCAACTCCGAGATCATCTCGGCTTAACTATGACGACACGTGGCACCTCGGCTGACACGTCGGCGTCACATGTCACGTGTTGGTATTCAGAAAATATATCCCCACATTATCAATTTTGATTACATTCATAGTTATTTATAAGAAATAATTTTAAAAAATTATAAAATTTTATGTATTAACTTTTCAAATACTCTTCAGACATCACAAATTACCTGGATTAGGAAAAAGAGTAATAATTTGGGATGTAAGAAGTTTTTTTTTTTTTTTTTTTTTTCTAAAAAGTGGAAGTGAATGGATGAAAGAGAAAATATCTCATACTTGTTTTTGGTTGTGTTTTTATTTTCTGGTTTTTTGTTTTTATTTTTCTAAGAACATTGAAGCTTGTTTTGGGAATATTTTTCGAAAACACTACTTTTAGAAAATTAAATAACAATACATTTGGCCCTTCACTAACAATGGTTATGTTCATATTTAACAGACTCAGCTAACCACCACAAGTGGATTGTAACTGCCTCAAATTCATACACGTGCTCATCCTCTACACATCATCGGCAGGTGGCTTGACCAACTCTTTGAGCTGCTTGAACTGTAACTGTTTGGTTGGTAACTGCTGCTACAGCTCTGTAGACTGCTACAGCTTGACTTGTAACTCTGTGGCTTGTGACTCCTCTAGTTTGAGCTGTGGCTTAACATGCCCCCTCAAGCTTAGAGGAGGCTGCCATAAGCTTAGATTAAAAGTACTAAAACCTCTAAGTTGAAAGAGATTTGGTGAAAATATCGACCAACTGATTTGAAGTAGAAACATGAGAGATATGGAACCCTTTGTTGTAAATGAAAAAAAAAATATTATTTATTTTTCCTTATTAAGATCTCTTTTCGGATTTGACTTTAACTTTTTATTTTTTTGACTTTTTTATAATGTGAAAAAAATTATTGTATTTAAGAAATTACCTTTTTAAGTGTATGTTTGACTTTCTGTTGTGTTTGAATTATTTTTTGAATTTGTTTAACTTTGAGTAACTTTCAACCTTTTTTTTAATTTCTTAACTTTTTTTAGTGAAAAAACATGAAAAATAGTAATGTTATTTCTCTTTTCTTATTAAGATCTCTTTTTGGATTTGGCTAATGACTTTTTTTTTTTTTTTGACTTTTGAATTTTTTATAATGTGAAAAAAAATTAATATATTTAAGAAATGACCTTTTTAATTGTATGTTTGACTTACTTTTTGACTGGCTTGTATGTTTGAATTAATTTTTTAACATTTTTGATAACTTTTAACTCTTTTTTTTTTTTTTTAATTTCTTAACATTTATAGTTAAAAAAATGAAAAATTGTAATGTTATTTCTCTGTTCTTATTAAGATCTCATTTCGGATTTGGCTAATGACCTTTTTTTTTTTTGGACTTTTTTATAATGTGAAAAAAATTAATATATTTAGGAAATGACCTTTTTAATTGTATGTTTGACTTTTTTTTTTTTTTTTGACTTACTGCTATGTTTGAATTTTTTTTTTTAATTTTTAATTTTTTTTAAAGTAACTTTTAACCATTTTAGTCAAAAAATTAAGTTTCCAAACAATGCCTAACCAGCTACCAAACAATGAAAGGAAATTTTATATTATTCATCCTTATCTCCTAAACATTCAAACAAGAGGAGGAATTATACCATTAACCTTCCCCTCCTGTTTTAAATTATTTGGCACTATCTTTTGACCTTTTTGTTTTGTGTCAACATAAAAATATTATACATTTAATTATATCCAATTTCATATAAAATATATAATCTTTTATAAACGTTTGACCTATGCCTTTGCCTTAAGTCCACATATTACAGAAATTCTTTCTTTTTTCACAAAAGTTATTGAAAAAGTATTACGCCGAACAAGTATCAATGTCCCATGTCTTGTAGAGATGGCAATTAGAATTCGGCCCGACGAGAATCTGACCTCTCAATCTTGAATTGAACGGTTATTCTCTGAAAAATACTCCCGACGGGCCGGGGTTAGTATTAAAAAATGTATCCCCGGTGATGCTCGGGCCAGGGACGAGGATACATGTTTCAATCTCGGACCCGGCCGACCCCGACCCCGATCCCCGCCCCGTATAAACCCCGATGTAAAATTACTATTTTACCCCTCATTATAAATATGTGCGCATATAGGGTTTGGTTGAAGCTATCTGCTCTCACTCTCACACACAAAGCACGATGTTCTCTCTCTCTCTCTCTCTCTCTCCGCCGTTGCCAAGAGGTTAGGGTTTCGTCTCCCCCCCTCTCTCTCTTTCACACAATGAACAACGGCTGACGCGATCCCGTCACCGCCGATCCTCCCTCACCGCTACTCGTTGCTCACCGCCGATCATCCTCCCTCACTGCTGCTCTCTCTTTCTCTCCGCCGTTGCCGTTCCTCCGTTACCGCAGATCTTCCATCACTGTTGGTCGTACCTCACCGCCGATCATCCTCAGATCTGTTATAGATCTGTTACTGATCTGTACAGAGTTTAATAGATTGTGTTAATAGAATGTATTTATTTATTTATTTTGATCTGTACAGATTTTCTACAGATTGTGTAAATCTATCAGAGTTTAATAGATTGTGTTAATAGAATGTTTAATAGATTGTGTTAATAGAATGATCTGCTACTAATCTGTTATTGATATGTTATCGATCTGCTATAGATGTATAGATTTTAATGGATGTACAGATTTTCTACAAATTTTACTGAATGATTCTACAAAATGTCTGTAATTCGGGGATTTGGCAGGGTTGGGGATACCCGATCCCCGATCGGGGTCAGGGGTGGGGGCGATGGGGGTCCCCGTTGGGGATCGGGGACAGAGAATTTCGCACTATTGTGGATCGGGGACGGGGAGTGTAGTCCCCGGCCCCGCTCTCGCCCCCGCCCCCGCCTTATTGCCATTCCTAATATCTCAAAGCCACGCCTGTGGAGACATGGCCCAGTGACTCTCTAACTAGGATCCGAACCCATATATGATGTTTCGGACCGAACCCAAAACTCAACCACTATAACTTCACGCTTGCATCACACAAGAATATTTTATCTATCAACAGCTGAATTAAAAAAATAATGTTATATGTATTAATTAATATATTAATTAATATATTAATTGATAATATGATATAATTTTTAAAAAAAATTAATATTTATAATATGTATAATATTAGTTAATACACTTATTGATACATATAATACGATTGGAGAAGAATAAATAAATTAAAATTAATTCTATGAAAAAAAAAAAAAAGCGTGTGGACCCCGTATTACACGAGGGTACCCCAAGGATCCGCGCGAAAATCCGTGTATTATAAGTGTAGTGTACTTTTAGTTTTGAACCGGTGATAGCCGGTATACGCCGTATCCGAATTCCCGAACAACAAAACATCTCTCTGTCTCTCTCTCTCGTATATATAAAATAGATTGTCTTGCAAATAATTGAGAAAACAATAGAGTTTGATCTGTACCACATCTGTCTTTTCGTTGTGTTTTGGTCTTGTGGTCTGGTCTGAATAGTGTGAGAAGAGAGATGACTGGGGTTTTGGAAGGAGATGAAAGTGTAACCCTCGACCTTCTCAAGAACAAAATGGCTGACTTTGCAAAGGAAAGAGATTGGGACCGCTTTCACAGCCCTAGAAACCTCCTCTTGGCTCTGGTATGTTTATATCGTCTCTCTCTCACTCTCTCTCTATAGAGATATAGATAGATGTTGGTGTATTCCGAAGTCATTTTGTTCACGCACTTGCCAGAAAGATTGTTGGGGTATAGTTTTTTAAAAACGTTTTGAGTTATATTTTGGGAGATAAGTTATTGAAAATTAAAAGTTTATTTAATTATGAGTTTTGAAAATAATTTTAAGACGATGTGTATGTTTTTTTTTCTTGTTTTTCTTAGACGAATAAATGAGTGTGAGGAGCATGTTTGGTTATCATTTTTTAAAAATATTTTTTAATTTTTTTTTTTTTTTCGTATTTTTTTATTTTTACTGAATTTTTTTAATATTTTAAATACTAATTTTTTTAATTTTTAAATATGCTTAACATACATATACTTAAAAAGTAAAAGAATTTTGAAATTTTTTTTAAAAATTCATTAAATATCAAAAAATATAAAAGAAATACGAGAATTTAGTATATTTTTTTATATTTTTATATATTTATTAATTTTTAAAAATATTTTTTTACAAAATTTTTACTTTTTAGATACATCTAAGTAAGATGCATCTAAAAAAGTAAAAAAAAATGTTTAAAAATTTAAAAATATTCACTAAAAACAAAAAAATACGAAAACTAAAAAACTCAATTTTCAAAAAACATAATTCAAAAAAACTCAAACCAAACACATTGAATGTGATTAATCAATGTGTAAAATATAGAGAATGAGAGGGGAGAGAAAAAAAAATGATTGATTTATTTATTAATAAATAAATATAAATAAAAAAATATATATATAATTTAAAAAAAAATTAAAAATTTATTAATCAAACATATTTTTTAATTTTTTAATTCAAATATTAATTTAAAAATTAAACCAAACACTACAGTTGTGGTTGAGAGTATACTCTTTCTTTCACATTCTGTGTGAGATGTTTTCAAGATTTGACTATGAATCCAATTAATAATTCCAATTTGTTGTAATAAAATTTAATGTTCCCAATCTTTTGTTTTTGGAAGATCTATTATTATATTAATCAACTTGTTATTTTTTTATCAAAAATATTTGAGATTATTAGAAATAATTTATAATATGTAGTATAATATGTACTAACTTTTGGTTTGTTACTCATTTAATAATGATAAATCCAGTGACGGAATCAAGAAATTAAATCAGAGGAAGGACTTACTAATTATAACATTGAAAAATTTTATAAAAATATTTCACATAAATTTTTACGATTGATTTTAAGAAAAGTAAATATATATATTATTTGTAATTAGTATATCATAGACAATAAAAAAAAAAAAGAGTCATGGATATAAGTTTTAAAATAAATTATATAATGATAAAGTATTTTTTTATACAAAATTTTAGTAAAAATTTAATATAATAGTAATATCACGTCATCATTGATATATGATATTACCAACTAATAATAAACACACACATAGAGAATGAACCCCAATTGTCAAATATAACTAATAATTTAATAAATTTCATATTTTCATTGAGATTAATTATAATTGTACGTCAATAATAATACACATAATAATTATATTGAAATTTTCATAGATAATAATATGATTTATTATTATATCTTTATTTTCAATTAAAAAAACGACTATTATTATTCTCATAATTTGAAAAATGTCATTAATATTTTATTTTAAATAAAATTTTATAATTTTTTATTTAAAATATTTTCTTTATATTTGTAAAAAAAAAAATTCAAAACCCACGGACACGTGACCCCTTTACCCCACTATGACTCCGCCACTGGATACTTTACTGTAAATAAATTTATAAATACACAGGGCTTTAGCATTGCGCTTTTTTATTTAAAACTTTGTGGAGTGTTCCATTTTCGAGCTCAACGACTTTGTATCTTATGTAAGGATTACATCACTATCACATTGACAAGGAAAATGATTTATAAGTCTATTCTTCTCACTCAGTTTTTAGATTTAATGATTGTATATAAATGGTTGATTGATAATTAAAAAATAAATGAAAAAAAATATTATAAGTTGTCACATTACTCTGTTTATTTTTCTGCACATCTTTTCGTAAAAAATTAAAATAAATTATTAAAATGACTTGTTCCCAAACGAGGATAACTTACAAAAGTTAAAAACTCATTAAAAAAGTCAAAAAATTCATATTATTTGGGGGAAGCCTAGAGGGTAAAATTATTATTTTGCCCTTTAAATTCAACTTCTCAAAAGTCAAAAAGTCAATAAAGATAGAACGGTCATTTTGATTTTATTATAATATTTTATTATACATTTTTTCGTAAAAAATTAAAATTTCCATTTTTTTAACTAAATAGTCAAAAATTAAACTTATATAACACATATTACATCATTAAATTTTTAAAAAAAATTAATTTATTAATCTATATAACATTACTCATATCACAATATTACCACCGTGTGTCTAATTTTGTTGACACTCAAAAAGTTCTAAATATGTGAACAATAAGAACTTTTTGATTGCTAGAAAATAGTAAAATTCACACTTTAAGCAGGGTCAATAATAATTGTAATGGTGTATTGTGGGTGAACAAATTTGTTTTCTATAATAATGTGAAAAATTACGAAAGTAGTGTAGCATTAACTTTTTTTCTTCTTCCTTTTTTTTTTTTTAACTTACTTTTTATTTTGTTTTTGTTTTTGTTTTTGTTTTTACTTTTTGTAAACAAACTTGTCAAGTACTGATGAATACGCATTCATTCAGACAATATAATGCCATAAAAGTCACAATCTCTATACACATTTTACATATGCCCATTTAATTTTCTCTCTCTTTTACACTTCTAATATATTTTTTACATAAGTACCATCATTAAGAACAGTTTATTAGCATTTCCTTTTCTTAGATCCCAAGTTAGGGTTTTGAAACATGGTCTAGGCTGCCTAGATTCAGCAACCGTACAAACACTGGCCCATATCTTTTGTTATCTCCAAAATGCTCAGAACCCACATGTCTCCTTTTTTACAATTGCTCTCTAATGTCACACCCAGAAATAGAGAACAGAATCAAATCAAAACAGTGTATTTTCTTTTCCTTTGATCATATTCACATGTTGTCGTCAGAGATTTGGCTAAAGCAGTAGTGGTTTTTTTTTTTTTTTTTTTTTTTTTTTTTGATGATTTTGATTTTGATAATCCACACAGGTGGGAGAAGTTGGGGAGCTGTCTGAAATATTTCAGTGGAAAGGAGAGGTACCAAAGGGACTCCCTGATTGGAAAGAAGAAGAAAAGGTACATCTTGGTGAAGAGCTTTCAGATGTCTTGCTCTACCTTGTCAGACTCTCTGACATTTGTGGTGTTGACCTTGGCAAAGCTGCTCTAAGGAAGGTTGAGCTTAATGCCCTGAAATACCCAGTTAGCCTCTCCACAGACTCTTCAATCAAACAGCACAACAACAGCAATGGCTCTGAGACTACTGTTTGATTTGATATTCCATGTTGTGTCAAAATCAACACCACCCACCACCTCCATGTTAACTTTAGCCAATCAGTTCTGACATGTATATGTGAATGCTTATTTTAGGTCATTGTCGGATTTTAGATGGTGGTTAAGGATGCTGTCTCCAAAATTTTCTATTCCTAAGCGTTTGCTGTGCTTGGATTATATTAGAATTTATAGATATAATAAAAGTCTTGAAATATGATCTAATTATTGAGGCCAATTGTTGAGTACAACAATGATTCGGAGCACTAATTTTAGTACTTTAATAGAACACCAATGACATGGTATGGAGAAAAAAAAAAAAAACCTAGATCAAAACATCACATCACAATAAGTGGAGCTCACTGCTAACTCATTAGAACTAGTTTTAGAACTCAAGAATTAAAGCTCCAAAGCATTTTTCTTGTTGAGTATACTGTAGTACGGGTCCCAAGCGTTATATAAAGCCTTTTTGGGAAATGAGTTAAAAATCACTTTGAAAAATGCTTGGGAGCACTAATTAGTACTCCCACTAATTAGGTGGTAGTGGGTCCCGCCATTAATGATGTGATGTTTTGGTCTTGGAGTTGTGTTTTTTTTTTTTTTTTTTTTTACTTTTTTAATGCATTAGTGCTATTAGTGGTGATATTTTTAGTGGGATGAATCATTGTTGAATCACTTTTTAAGCCTTTTTTGGGAAATGAGTTAAAAATCACTTTTTAGTTTTTAATTCATTTTAGATCCAGTGGTGTTATATGCACTAATTAATGTACTTACTAGTATACCAACACTAGTTATGACATTATTATTGACTCATGCATTATACAAATTATAAGTATCAAAAAAAATTTAAATTATGTTACATTATCAAATGATACACTAGATAGTACATTAATTGATGCCATATATCATTATTTTTTTAAATTACATCATCTCTCATATTTTTTATAAGTGTTTTTTAAAAAAATTAAAAAAAGTAAAAAAAATTAATTTTTAATCATTTTTCCCGAAACACTCATAAATTCGGTGGCAGCTATTCATTTCAATTTATACTCTGTACAAAATTCATCTATTTTTTCCAACATTAACCTCACCAACATTGTCTTAATAAATTGAGGGTTGGTAAAAAATTCATCTACTTTTTCCAACATTAACTACACCTCACCAACATTGTCTTAATTATTGAAAATTATTACTTTTTTATTTATGAACTTGTTCATTCTAATCATTTAACTATAAAAATTTATCATTTTTATCCCCCTCCAAAAGGAGGATATTTGCACAATTTTTGTAGTTTTTATTTTTTTATTTTTTTTAGAGAGGGAAAATCAGACAAAAACTAAGAACTACCAGACTGAGCATCTGAAAGCACAAGAGCTTGAATGGAAGACGGCACATTTTCCATTTACACCCTCATACTCCCATGACGAACTGTCATTCATTTTATTTTATTTTATTTTATTTTATTTTATTTTTGATACGGATGAAATCAAGAAACACAAAAGAAGAAGAACAAGGACTAAGCCCTCACAAAACTAACTCCAATCATGTCCTCTACAACCAAAGCTCTAACAGCTTTGGGAGGGTCTTCAAGCATCACCACATGTTCAGTTTGTGCCACTCCTAAGTTGGCCAGCATATCAGCAACTCTATTGCCTTCCCTGAGTGTATGTCCAAGGGTGCAGGTGCATCTTGCCATCAGGAACTTAGTATCCTCAATGGAGGCTCTGAAGGGGGAGTTATGGCTCAGTCCATTCTGGATTAGATCAATGGCTTGTGCCGCATCAGTCTCTATTGCCATATTCATGGTGCCTTTTTGGAATAGAATTGTCAGGCCTCTATAGATGGCCCATAGTTCTGCTTCCACCCCAGAGCAGTGGCCCAGATTGCCGTAATAGCCCCATATCCATGTCCCAGTTTCATCCTGCAGAAGGCCGCCATACCCTGCTTGCCCAGGGTTACCCTTAGAACAGCCATCGACATTGAGCTTAAGTGTACCTGGAACAGAAAAGCGCCAGTAAATAGATTCAGAGGCTGTTGAATTAGGGTGGAGGGGAGAAGAGACAGCTTCTTTAATCTCCGAAGCATAGTTCCATATACTCTTGAGATTAACTTGAATAGGGTGGTTTACATTTTCAAAAACCATAGGATTACGAGATTTCCAAATCTGCCACAGGATGACAGTAAAGAAAAGGTACCAATTATTATCAAGAAACATATTTTTGTTTTTCAAATTAAAAACCACCCATTCAGTTAGGGGTTGTCTACAACCCTCCTTCCACCAGTTGAGATCTTTAATTGCAGTCCATATATCTCTGGTATGGGGGCACTCTCGAAGGAGGTGGCCCAAGTCTTCACTGTAAAGGCCACATTTGGGGCATAAATCAGATGATGTCGTATGCCTCTTGAGCCTCATTTGGTTGGTTAGTAACCTGTCATGAAGGATGAGCCAAAGGAAGCATTTGAGCATTTGAGGTATTTTAGCCTTCCATAACCATTTCCAGTCCCACCCATCAAAATCCTGGTTAATGATCAGTCTATAAGTAGAGGGTGTAGAAAAGCTTCCCCCAAAAGTACCTATCCATGAAGGTGCATCAGTGTAAGTCACAAACCTTGGTCAGTGAATCTTAGTGATCTCTTGAAGGTCTTGGTGGGTAACAATCGTAGCAATGACAAACCGTCATTCGAGCTAAACAATGTACCACTTTGGTTTCCCTCTCGATGAACATACTAGAATTGAAATGATCGTAAACTATCTAGCCCCAACCTTATTTATGAAATGAAGTGTTCATAGGTAGATAACTCACATTTTACTCCATTGATTGCCCAAACCACAGTTAAGCAATCTGTTTCCAAATGAATATCTTGGAAACCCAGCTCTTGAGCAGACATCAGTCCACGAAACACCGCCAAAGACTCCAAACAATTTATATCAGTTAACAAAAGGATGCATTCTGACAACGAGGCCATCACCAAACCTTGGTCATTCTGGACCACCACACCCACAACCGATACCCCTTTGTGGGTGTTGATTTCCGACCACACAACCAAAAGGGGAACTCATTTGGAGAGTGCCGGCAAAATAGATTAAGCCCAACAACCTATAACAAGAAGATAAGGATCCGGTGGTGGTTCATCCACCCGAGGACACTCTAACGATCAAGTCAGTAATCAATATCTCTCAAAAATAGCAAATAGTGCTTAAACTCACAAAAAAGAACTTAGCTTAGACCCACGAGAGTGCCTCACTTTTATAATCAGCAGTGACCTGATCCCCTTAGAAGCCTCACTTCAATGGACTCAGACTCCATGCTCATCCTGGACCTTCATTTAGATAGAGATAAACTCTTCTTAAGCCTTATCACTATCCAAATTGAGGTCCTCCCCTATTCTAGGACTCTTGTCCTTTATCTGCTTACCTTGGACTCCGGTATCTCCGCAGATAATCTCGGCTTAGTCAAGATCATCTCGGCGCATGACCAAGCCATGTGGCACCTTGGCTGACGCTTCAACATCACCTTAGCCACGCGGTGTCATTTACAAAATATGTCCTCATAATTTCCCCCTAGGTTCTATTACCTCGGCAACCTGAGGTAATGGAACCTACATCGTTTGTCCATTTAGCATGTTGGCTAAAAATTTATTTCGCTTTTTGACCGATATCATGACTCATCGGCTTCAGCAAAACCAAGACTTATTTGTCCACTTTCCCAAGACTCAAGAACCAATAACTCAATTCTTTAAGTATCTCATCCGAGGTCGCTCCTCTAGCCGAGGTTATGGCCTTATTACTTCAAGAATTGCAAGAGTTCTAACTAAGCATGAGCTATCACACACAGCCCTTCTAACCATTTCATATACGTATCCCTTCCTCATTGGATCGCACTTGACACGCGCTATCAGGTCGCGTTGCTTCTACTCACGCCGCCTGACAAGCACGTCGTCCATGGCTAGTTCATTACGTTTTGCCGCATTTTCATGTTTTTGACAAAACTCCTCTCTCTCTCTCTCTCTCCCTCTTTGCCTTTTCACTTCTCATTATCGTATTCTCTCTTTTGCTCAGATTTTCTCTCTCTAAAGTTCCCAATCCTCCATTGTTGTGCTTTCGAGCCCTCTGTAACTGGTGCAATCATTCTCTCCGGCGAGTTTTCCATCGTTAGCTTCCATCGTCTATCTTCGGCAAGCCTTATTCTAGTGTCTGTTGTATCGATTTCACTCGGTAAGTCCTCAACTTCTTTTTAATTTCTGGCCATGTTCTTCAATATAACTTCCTTTAGCATTTTGCTATATGTTTTCGTTGTATCTGTCGCCATTGAATCTCTTTTCATAGCTATACTCTGCTTTTCTTCATTCATCCCCTAATTTTGGTTGCCATTGTTGCTCTTGAATCTGTTCTGTACTGTTCAATTTACCCCTGTGTCTTCATATGATGTTCGTGGTTCTTGCACACACATATGTACTGTTTCATAAATTTTGGTTGCTCTGTGTGTGCACCTCTATTTCTATTTCTCTGCTTCATTTCTTGATTTCTGAATCATGTTTCTTTTCTGGTCTTCTTGCTTGGTTTCCAGATTCTTGCATTCGATTCTTGTTTCTGCATAGACTTAGGTTTGGGATTTGCTAGAAATCACATTCTTAGGAAAATTGAAACAAATTCCCCTTAGATTTTCAAAACCCTTGCCCTAGTGCCTATTTAGGGTTTAGCCGAGGTCTTCAAACCTATACCAATCACTCTTTTCTAAAATCTTGTACCAACTTCATTAAGCCGACATCATGGGTATGTTTAGGTGAAGGGTAGACACCCCGGCCAAACTAGAGTACTTTCGATAAGAGTTCTCCATTCCAGTCGATGTTCAACTTAGGTTGGCTGGGGAAAAGGACTCTATCATGCCTGATGAAGATTCCATACACTTCCCAGTAGTTGCCTTCATAGAGTGTGGACTCAGGTTTCCCTTAGACATCCTCTTTATGGAAGTCCTCTACTACTACAAACTCAACCCCATGCAGCTAGCCATCAATTCCTATAGGGTTATCAATGGTATAATCGCCCTAGCACGCCGAGAAAAGGATAAGATTACACTAGCCAATATCTAATTTTGTTACACAATGTATGGCCTTAAGTTTCAAAAAGGCTACATATATTACCTCAAGCCTAGATCCACCGCCTATAAACTCATAGCCGACCTCCCAGACTCCAACAAGGGTGTTGGAGATGATTACTTGATCGTCTCGGACAACTGGGAGTTTGCTCTTGATGATGATCTTCATCACTTTCCGCTGTGCCGAGCAGTATTTAAAGAGGGTGATGGTAAGAACTGAGTCATCTCATAACTTACCTTTACTAAGGCTTGCTAGTTCATCTATCTGTACTAATGTCTTCATTTTGTTTTTCTTTTGTAGCTCTTCTCCAGCCATTAAAGGATTTCCGCCTAACTTTTCGCCCCAGCCCTAATCTAAAAAGGCTCCTAGGTTTGGATATCGATAAGGGCAAAGCCCCTTTGCTGCTTGATTATATCCTGACCTACAAGTCTACTTAGCCCGACGTTCCCTGTCGAAGTAAGACTCCCTCATCAGTAACCACCCCACCAGTTGCTTCATCGCTAAGGCTAGACCAGGCCTCTTTCTTTAGATCTAATTGAGCTGCCATCCACCTCTGCCCCCTAACTTATCCCGACATCCCAGCACTGACGCCGACGTCATGCCCCAGCAAACGCACCAGCCGGTAAAACTCGAAGTCACAAACGTCGAGAATTAGAGACATTGGCCTACGATCTAGCTAACCCTCTTATAGCCCTTCCTGCTATCCACTTCGGCACCAAGGTTACCGTCGCTGCCACTACTGAAGACATGGGTTACAGTAAAGCCGTTGTGGAAGACCTCCTGACAGACTTTCCAGGAATGGTTTCAGTTCAATCTTCTCCGTCCCAATCTCAGCCCACTTCAACACCAAAACGAGTGAAAAGAGCCAAAGCAAAGGCTACAATAACTCAAATTCCTACTGACTCAGAGCACACGGTGCTAATCTCCAAATTGGCTGAAGCTGAGAAGAGCTCAATTGCTGCCAAGAAAAAGCCTTCCAAAGCTGAGCCATTCGACAAGCGAAAATAAAAATAAAAAACTGAGATTAGAGGGTGCAGCAGGCCCAGACGTTTTCAAGGCCGATAAGCCCTGGGCTTAAGTAATTTCGGTTGGTAACTGCCCGATGACAGCTAGTGACAGTGCTATCGACACCCTTGAGGTCGGCATCACTCTCTCCACCGCTGCTCTTCTGCCCACCGATTTGAACCGTATGGCCGAGATTAATGAATACGAAAAATTTTCTTTGATGATGCAACACTGTATTCTAGTAAGTCCTCAACACTTGTAATTTTTCTATTTTGGTTTTCTGCCCTTACTTAGGCAATTCTAACTTGTTCGTTTCTTTCTTTCTAGGCCATCCAACATGCCCACTCCTTTGCAATGAAGGCCAAGGATATCAAGAAGAAGTTGGTTCAAAAGACTAAGGAAGTTGTTGGCTTCCTCTCTTCCCTCAACAACGTTAAGGCCAAGATCAAAGGCCTGATAAATCAGGCTAGGGCTACTAAAGCTGCCCAAGACAAAGCCGAAGAAAGGGCTGACGAGGCAGAGGCTGTGGCCGAGGTTCTTAAAGTTTAGGCCAAGGAGGCCGAGGCCAAAACCGCCAAGGTCAAGGCGGAGCTCCAGGAGGTTTTGGCTACCAAAGAGGTCGAGATCAAGGTGGCCGACGAGAAGGCATTCTCCGAGGGGCAGGCATCCGCAATGCATACAAGGCCCAAGTCAACCAAGCTTGCAACCGAGGCTTTTATCTCGGCTGGATAACAGCTCTGAACAAACTCTCAATCCCCATGGATTCCCCCATCAGAGACATAAACGGGCTTCAAGTGTCTTTCCCTCCCTCTCAAAATGTCACACCCCAAACCCGGGTATGACCGGTCGTGGCCCACAGGGCCTTAGCCCAAGGCACATGTAAGCCTAACCACTAATCCATAATCACATTGAATAACTATACAAAAGTCTAGTAATAAATAACCAAACTCAATCCAGTGACATGCCACAAGTATAAACGGCAAAACCAACCGTAATCAATACCATTCAAACTTATGGGATATAAACAGACCACATATCAAAATAATCCTAAATGAACCTTAATAAAAATAAAAAACTTGACATAATAATCTAAAACAAAATAAATGAATATCCTAGAGGTCCATGCAATTGAGTTCCCTCTATGTCACGAGTCCACTCTAAGTCCTTTTAACACCTAGAAATGATAAACAACTAAGTCAACTGATAGCTTAGTGAGTAGCAACATGGATAGTAAATACAGTTTTGAAAATAGGGTTCAATTCTAAAATAAGATATATATCATAGAAACTAGATTGGCATACAATTTGGTAAAGATGATCTGTTTCAAAAAGAAGGTTCCACAGTTCAACAGTTAAAATACTCATGTCTCTCAAGAACATGATAAATGGCATTTTTCACTTAAAACAGATTACAACATGAACACCAATAATTTTCTAGGTACCAAGAATAACAAGTAATACGCCACACAGTTCTCAAGGCTATAAGCCCGTTAGATCCAATACCGAACTAAGAGCCATCCTCAGGGTGGCAACCCGGGCCTTTTCTCTAAAATGATCCGATTGAAGGTCACCTAGCCTAGCTTAGGTCTTTTCTTTACAATCATTGAGCACTAGAGTCATCACGGCCCAACCCGGATCTGTTCCCTAGTGGCCAGAGTCACCACACGCAGTGGAATAATTTCCCTGGACTAAAATACACAAATGGTCTCGATAATCAATACAATCCAGTTTCGCAAAACAGGGTAGTTCACCATTATAAACATAAGACCATAACAAATAGTTTACAGTATGCCAAGTTTATACATGTTTCAGAAATAATTTAATTCACTGATACTATAATAATTTATCAAAACAGTTTAGTCTTGAAACAACAATTTAATTTTTCAACAGTTTAGGGTATGGGAACATTTATAAAAATATGTAGCATGCAACTAATCACTTGAAAATGAAATAATATAATCCTTGAATAGAGTATGAAAGTCCAACTAGTGCCCTGAACCAAGTATGAAGATTACACGTCACTACTAATTTAAAAATACTAAAGAGAATAATAAACTAAGTAACCTCAAACTAAAGCGCACTAAAACAACTCAACCCCACTCGCCGTTACTCTTAAATAATACCTGAGTTTATTTTCTTCAAGGTTTAAAATTACCCAAGACATGGGTTCCGATCGAAACTTAACTAAAAGTAACTTTAACATAAGACAGAATTTTAAACAAGTTTTTCCAATCTATTTGCTAACTTCGAAAATGAAAAACTCACTCCACGTTGTTCGAAAAATTTCAAAACCCTCCAGATATCAACTAATATATCCTAAGTTTCAAACTTAATTGGTTTCACTTGATTTGCTTATCAAAATAATTATTTACAATTAATTATGCCCAAACAGATTATTTTCTGTAGCACTTTAAAGAAATTAATGGTTCTCCTAGTATATACGAGCAATCAATGCAAGGCTAAAAATTTAAGAAACTAGACTCGTAACCAGTTCTAATGGCGCTGATTTGATAATTTTTTGATTTATACCCAAAAAGAACAACACTTTCAAAGTTACTATTTTACACCAATTTTCTGGACAGATTTAAACGCACCAGTTAATATAGATTTTGACTCCCAAAAATTATGAGAAAATTCAGATATGCAATTCTATATGTAATTAATCTATTATAAAAATTTCAGTTCAAAATTCATTCGTTTGATATGATTTCTTGATTTTTAAAGTTTATGGTTTTGTACATAATTTTTTGGATTAAGAATTACATCCATTACTTCTCATCACCAATCACTGACTTGGCACCCAAACAACACACATGTTTCTCCTATTCCTTCCCAACAAGAAGCAGATTACACATATGAACCATCACAATATATAGATATAACAAAATAGGACAATACCTTAGAGTTGTTGACCACCAATGTTGCCAAAAGTTTCTCTCAAATCTCTCATTCATTCTCTCTCTCTCTCTCTCTCTCTCTCTCTCTCTCTCTCTCTCTCTCTCTCTCTCAGCTGTTGTGAAGAACAAATAAGAAGATAGGGTTTTGTGTATATTTTATTTAATATTAGTGGTTGGGTACACCTAAAGCATGTGTAGGTCAAATAAATAAATAATATACAAAATGTTTAAATATGTTGTAAGCAACTCAAATGGTAAGACCATTATTTATCAAATTGTGGTTTAGAGTTCAAGCCACACCCTCTTCTCTATTTATTTTAATTTTTTTAAATAATAAATCTTGCTTCTAAATTAAATATTTTCACCATAAATTTATTTTAGGTTTTAAAATTAATTAAAAGATCCTCCAATAATATTTAGTTTGCACTTAAAGATTCACAAACAAAATATTTGAGATTGTAAAATAATTATTACTTAATTATTTATTTGATTTGTATATTCGGGTTCTCACACAAAAAGACTCCGAGGACGATGATGCCAAGGCTAATGATGCTGATGAAAAAAAGGCTGCTACTGAGGCCAAGTTCTCCACTCTGAATGAACAAGTCCTACACTTGACTCAAGATAAGAAGGACAAGGTCTCCAAGAGTGCCTCCCCAAGAAGACCACTTCTGAAGCCAAGATCCAAACCGCCGAGAAGAGTCTTGACCAAACCTTTCTCAAGATCGATGCTGAGATCGAGGTTGAGAATATTGCAGAGAAGCTTTCCTAACTATCTGCCGAGGCCGAAACACCGTCAACCACCGAAGCAGAATAGTCTACTTAGAATTTTTTTTTACTTGTACTTTTCTGCTCTGAACAATGTCATCGTTTTGCTTGTTTTGAACAATGTTGGTTTTTGAACAATGTTGGTTTTGTTTTGGCTAATGCGCCTTCTACCATTGCGATTTGAACAAATATTTTGTTTGCCATGCTTTCTTTTCTTCGAAGTACTGAATGGATGCTTGTTTCCTTAAGCTTTATCTGTCTTGTATGCTTCCATACTTAGAATATTTTTGCAATCCTTCCAAGTTCACCTTAACTGTGTAATGACTTCGGGTTAGAACACATCTAACATGTATTATCTCGGATACACTTCATCTCGGGGTGTGCCCTTAGTTGGTCACCTTGGATCAACTTGCCTCAGAGTCCATTGTTTGCTGTGATCTCGGCAGATTGGTACTTTATAAAAATTCTTTAAGTATCTTGCAACAAGTGTTACTTCTTTTACTTGTGCTTGTCGTCTTTAATCAGTACGTCATTCTTTTAATCCTTCCAAATTTGGACAAACTGTTTGGTTATCTCGGATAATAAATCCCTTGGGTATTCCCTGATTTGGTTACCTCGGCTGACTCCAACTTGTAAATTATTGTCAAAAGTTTTAACAAATGTCAAGCCTATTTCATATTCCTGCTTCCTATCTCCCTAATGTGAACCTGAGTACCATATGTTCACATTAAGCATGCAAACCCAAATTTGGTCGGGGTCTGATTCAAACAAATATTAGCCGAGGTTTTCTACCTCGGTTCCTCTATTAATCTGACTAGATCAAACTTAGTTCAACTCTATCGTATGGTATGCATAATTCAACTCTACCATATGGTAAGTCTAAGTTATTCGTCATGTTTCAATCGGAAACATCGCCAACTTAGTTCAACTCTATCGTATGATAAGTATAATTCAACACTACCATATGATAAGTCTAAGTTATTCGTCATGTTTCAATTGAAAACATCGTCACAAGACTATTCAGTCCTATTGCACAAATTTGAACAATGTAGTTATAAAAACAAAATCGAACTAGTATTTTATTAAAACTTCAGCTAAGAAAATTATGACATAAATCTCAAAAAACTAATGAAAGAAAAACTTCAGATTGCAAGTGTTCCAGGGTCGTGGCAACTCTTTGCCATCAGTGTCTTCAAGCCAATATGCCCCATTACCGGTAATCGAGATGATTCTGTAAGGCCCTTCCCAGTTTGGGTCAAGTTTGCCTTCCTTGGAATCTTTCTTATTACCGACAAATTTTCTAAGGATGAGGTCCCCAACCTTGAACTCCCTTAGGTTGACCTTCTTATTATAAGTCCTAGCAAGTTGCTACTGGTATGCCCCCAGCCGAATTGCTGCTCTCTCCCTCATTTCTTCCAACAGATCCAGATCTCAGGCTAAGAATGCCTCATTGGTTCTATTCTCCACTCCCTGAGTTCTGATTCTAGGGATGCCGACTTCCAGTGGGATAACTGCTTCTGTGCCATATGTCATGGCAAAAGGAAACTCCCAAGTTGTAATAACCCCGACCTCTAGTTAACGTTAATCCATGATTTAATACACTTAACATGTAATTAAGATGAAATCCTGAGTTAATTATTTGTGCATTGCATTATTTGTGTCTCTATCTGTCTATTGTAAGAATATCTATTTGAAATTTTATTATATTTTGCGAATTGAAGGCCTTATCGGCATCCGATCACGAAATTGACTTAGTATATGTGTTATTTGGAAATTTTAGAACATTATAGTAGGTTCAATTGAAATTTGATTTGAAACGATTAAATTAGAGTAAATAATGTCAATTGATTAACCATTAATTAAGCCTTCATAATTGAGCCTATATAAGGCATGAATGGGCTCTAGAGTGCAATTTTTTTACACTCTCATTTTATCTCCTTGAGAGCAAAAATGTGGGAGAGTGAGAGAGGAGCCTAGAGAGAGACCGTTTGGACTTAAGAATTGGAAGAGAGCTTGTGGAGAGAACACCATTAAGCATCTAAGGTAAACAATCAAGCCTTTAGTCTTGTAATTTACTTGGTTAGTACATGCATTCAAGAAATTGGGCCGTGGGTTGCATGAATTGCACTAAGGAAGTAAGGAAGAAGAGCATCTCATGCACGAATACATAATTCTCATAATTTTGTAAGTTAATTTTCAAAAATTTCCACATGCATGTCCATATCTTGGTTTTGTTTAAGGAATTCAACAAGTTTTTGTTCTAAACATTTCATTTGCTTATGATTTGGAAACTTAGAGCTTAAATCACTCCATGCATGTCATATTCATGTTATGTTTTCACAATTTAAGCTTGAGTTTGTATAATTGACACACTTATGGCCTTGATTTCATGAAATGATCTTTAATTCTTTATGTTTTCCAAGCTTAGACTTGTTTCCTTAAGTTTCTAGGGAGTGCAATCTGGAAATTCCAGATTCTACTTTTCCGCTCGAGCGACCATACTGTGATCTTACACTTCTGTTCGAGCGACCAGAAGTTTGCTCGAGCGTGAAATGCAAACTCCCAGAAGTTTCATGTTTTTGCAGACCACTTGAGCGACAATAGTTACGCTCAAGCGAGGACTTGAGTCTCACGCTTCGAACGAGCGTCAAGCATTCGTCGAGCGTGAAAATCACACAACTAGTACTTTTTCAAAGTTTGCAGACCGCTAGAGCGAGGGAATCTGCACTGGAGTGGCCCCTCACATGTTTGCATGTCTGCTCGAGCGAAGGAAGCTGCGCTTGAGCGGGACCCCTGTTTCAGCAAGTTTTGTTAAGGGTTCCAAAGCGCATTTTAGCACCCACATTGCATCCTAGACATTCCTAGGTCGTGAATAAGACTCAATAAGAGGTTAAGACTTAGAAACACACTAAGAATGAAATTAAAGAAGTTAAGTATCAACCGAGTGTGTGTTTCATTATGTGTTTCTGCTATGTGTGTATAGGTCACCCGCCAGAAGTTATCTAATTTGTTTGTTCTTCAAGTGGAGCCATCTGTGAGTAATAACTTAGTAAAGCTATGTTCAAGTTAAATTATTTTTTGTATATGAAATAAGATCAGTTTTATGAAATGTTATGTCCTGTATTATGAATGATTGTCTAATTTTTGATAAGTATTTGTGACACAAGTATGTTATCTGTTTCCAGTCCGGAGGTTTCTTTATGGAACTGACAAGTTATCTGCACCCAGTTGGAGGTTCCTTATGGAACTGACAAGTTATCCGTTCCTAGTCCAGAGGTTCCTTTATGGAACTGACAAGTTATCCATACCTGGCCAAAGGTTTCTCTATGGAACTGACAAGTATGATCTTTGATACTCTATATGTGATCTGTTAGCGCTAACGAATGTATCACGGTTAATCAAACATGAACTCTGATTTCTGTATATGCTCTAAACAAGAATACGAATATGAATTTGTCTTTAATATGAACTCTGGTTTTGAATTGGTTCTGGGACATCATTCATTTACCCATTTACTCTGTTATTATTCACTAGGCATTCGCTCTCTATTTGTTATTATGTATGTAGGTGAGTAGGCGCGCGACCAAGCTTAAGATGATGCTTGAAGAGTTTTGTGTTTGTCAGCCACCCTTTTGTGCCTCTCGAGGAGGTTCCGGATTAAGCCAAGTCTTGTGGCTACATTTTGTGATTGTTTAAGACTTCATTTCTTTTGGTTTATGAACAAATTTCTGTTTATCTGTACTTGGGCTAAGTCCCCTTTTGACTTTATCTGTGTAAATGGGTGACGTAAGACTCTTGTATTTAAGACGTCACATATATATATATATATATATAAGTTTGTTTTGAAAATTTTGTCTCATATATGTCAGCACAACTCAATGGACTATGTATGTTTATATATTGCTTCTACAGCCCCTAATTATATGTTATACTGTTAAGAGGCCTTCGGTTGTCCAAGGATTACTGGCTAGTTATGACGCTAAACCTATGAGGGCGGGTTTGGGTCGTGACACCAGTTGATCTTCTCAATGTAGTCCGATATGCCCACAACACATTGGGTAATTCTTCTACCCACTTTCCCTTAGCTACTTCCAGCCTCTTCTTGACACCATCCAGGATGGTCTTGTTGGATGCTTTTGCCTGACCATTTGGGGAAAACTAGGAGTAGAGTAATAGTTCTTGATTTTGGATTTTACACAGAAGCTCTTGATTAGTTTACTGTCAAACTGCGTGTCATTGTCTGCCACAATGGCTCTTAGAATCCCAAAACTAGTGATAATGTTTTTCCAGATGAAGTTCTTCACATCAATATCTCGGATTTTGGCCGAGGGTTCTGCTTCTGCCCACTTGGTAAAATAGTCAATTGCCACCAGCAGGAACTTTCTCTGTCCAGTTGCCCAATAAGATCCATGCCCCACTGGGCAAATGGCCAGGGACTAGATACTGGATTTAAATCTACTGTTGACTGATGTATCAAGGGTGCAAATCTTTGACACTTCTCACACTTCCTGACATAGGCTTTAGCATCATTCTGCATGTAGGGCCACTAATACTCCTGGGATATGGCTCTATAGACAAGTGATTTGTCCCCAGCATGGCTTTCACATACACCTTCATGTATTTTATACAAGAAATCCTCAACCTGGGATGGATGCACACATCTTAAAAAGGGCCCAGTGAAAGATCTTCTATAGAGATAGCCTTCTGCTAACAAGCAGAACTTAGCCGACTTCAATCTGGTCTTGTGCGCTTCTCTCTTGTCCGATGGCAACTTGCCATCTTTGAGAAACATCACTATGGCATCCATCTAGCTTGGACCCATATCCAGTCATTGCTTCGTATTCTTTGATCAGTGGTTCCATACTTGGGCCTGACAAATAATCAACCATTATTGTCCTTGCCTCTCCTGATTTCATCGCATTAGCTAGGTTAGCCAAGGCATCGGCATGACTATTATCATCTCAGCTAACCTGCTGTAACTGGCAATCTTGGAACAATGCTAGCAGTCTGGCAACCTCTTTGACATAGGCTATCATTCTTTCATCTCGGGCTGTATACTCGTCCGTTGTTTGATTTACAATAAGCTGAGAGTCACAGAAGACTACCACTTCATCGGTTTCCATGGCTACTGCTACTTTCAATCCTGTAATCAGTGCTTTATACTCTGGTTTATTGTTTGAGGCTTTGAACCCCAAACGAATAGACTGCTCTATCATTCACCCATCTGGCGATACTAACACTACTCTTGCCCCTGCTCCTTAATGGTTTGAACTTCCATTAACAAACAGGCAGAAGGAATCGCCGATGTAGATGTCACAGGGTCTTACTTGCTCTGTCTTCTTCTGTTTTGCTAGCGCGGGGTCCTTTGGCCCTAATTGAGTTTCTTCTGATTCTCTTGGACATCCTAAGTCGCAGCTCACCGAAGCCCGACGTGGGATGGCACCAAGGGTGAACTCGGCCACAAAGTCGGCCAGAAACCTGGCCCTTAATTGCTATTCTAGGCCTAAACTCCAAGTCATATTGGCCCAACACTACTGCCCATCTGGCTACTCTACCTGTCAGATTTCCATGTTGCAACAGGGACTTCAGGGGATGCTTAGTTAGTACCACAATCTTGTGGGTTTGAAAGTAGTGATTCAACTTTTTGGAAGCCATTACCAGGGCTAATGTCAGTTTCTCCAGGGGCTAGTACCTAGTTTTTACACTTGCTAGGGTTTTACTTATATAGTATACCACTTTTTGTTCTCCCTCCTCTTCTCGGATTATTGCCGCACTTACTGCGTGTTTTGAAATTGCCAAGTATAGGAACAATTCTTCTCTAAGTATTGGATTTGACAGAACTAGAGCTATTGTCAGGTATTTTTTCAAGTCAACCAAGGTGACTTCGTACTCCTCTGCCCACAAAAAATCTGTGGCCTTCTTTAACAAACTAAAAAATGGTTTACACTTATTTGAACTTCGGCTAATGAACCTGTTCAGGGCTGCTGCCTTACCAGTCAAAATCTGAACCTACTTGGCTAACGTCAGGCTCTTCAAGTCAAGGATGGCCTTGATTTGATCTAGGCTTGCCTCAATGCCCCTTCTAGCGACCAAGTATCCCAGGAACTTACCAGATCTGACTCCAAATGCACATTTCGAAGCATTAAGTCAAAGCCGATAAGGTCTTAGAATATCAAAAACTGCCTTCAAGTCAGCCAAATAATTCTCAAGTTCTTTGGTTTTCACGACCATATCATCAATGTAGACCTCTACTGTCTTCTCAATTAGATGCCTAAACATCTTGGCCACTAACCTCTAGTAGGTTACTCTTACATTTTTCAACCCGAAAGGCATCACTCTGTAGCAATACAGGTCTTTTGGGGTGATGAATGCATTCATCTCCTCGTCAGGGAGATACATTGCTATCTGGTGGTTTTCTCTGTAAGCATCTAGGAAGCTCATCCTCTCATGCCCTGAAGTGGCATCCACCAGCTGATCAATTTTAGGCAAAGGGAAGCTGTCTTTGGGACAAGCCTTGTTCAGGCTGGTGAAGTCCACGCAGACCCTCCATTTCCCACTCTTTTTCTTCACAACTACTGTGTTGGATAACCAAGTTGGGTAGTTCACCTCCCAAATGGCCTTGGCTTCCAACAGCTTGTCCACTTTGTCCTCTACTGCCTCCACGTGAATTAATGTCGGTCTCCTTGCTCGCTGAATGATAGGTTTTGTCGACCTGTCTACATTGAGCCTGTGGCAAGTGACCTCGAGGTCGATGCCTGACATCTCATAGGGCGTCCAGGCAAACACTTCTATGTTTGCTCGTAAGAAAGCTTCCAACTCCTTTTCTTCCTCTTCGGCTAAATCTGAGCCGAGAAGAAAAAAGTGCTCATCGTCACTTTCTTGAACCAGAATTTTCTTCAAAGCCTCCTTACTCTTGTCGGCTGGTTCTTTACCGATATCATCTAGGACCTCCATGTCCTCATCTTCAATTTTCACTGTCTCTACTTCTCGCACATTACAGGTGGACTTCATTGCTACCATGGAGTAATTTTTTGCCTACACCTGATCCTCTCTGACCTCCTCAATCCCATGTTCAGTTAGGAATCACAACAAATGGGGCAATGTTGAGGGAACAACCCTCATTGTATGCAACCACGATCTACCCAAGATAGCATTGTAATGGGAGGGGGTGTCAATTACCGTAAACTCCGTGCTTACCTTCTTCATGCCTGCCTGCACTTCCAAATTAGTGGCTCCTACAGGCCACGTCAGCATTCCATTGAACCCAACCATCGGGCTGTTAGACTATTCCTGGTCATCTGGGTGAAGGCCAAGTTCCTTGTAATATCTAACATACATGATGTCACAAGAACTGCCTTGATTAACCAGTATGTGCCTTACCTGGCACTCCCCAATCTTCAGCATTATCACCAAGGTATTATTGTGTAGATACTACACCATATCCAGGTCTGCCTCGGTAAAAGAGACCATTAGCCCTTGGTACTCATTGGTCCTAGGCTTCTTTTGCTAGGCCTGATACACATACTGAAGGTACCTCACTCTCTGAGTCTCCCCACGCACCTCATTCTCATTGACCTTCAAGTAAATCACATTGTTCACCCAAGGTCCATCTGTTTGCCGTGGTGGCAGTAGTGGAGGTGGTGCTGCCGATGCCTAGGGCAGCCTTGCTTTCTCTTCCCTTGTTCTGGCGTCATCTACTAGGTCTCTCAAATGACCCGGTCTAACCAAATCCCCCAAGTGTGTCTTCAGAGCCCTGCACCCCCGAGTCAAGTGCCCATCATCATTATAGTGGGCACAGTGCTTCCTAAGGCTCATTCTTACAAACTCGTCAGGGATCTTCTTCAACAATCTATAATACGGGTACTTCTTGATTCTTTCTAGAACTTTGTAAACCGGGATCTGAAACACAGTGGTCTCGCATGTGCAGTCCTCAAGCCTGTCTCCTCCCTGTTAAAACTAATGTTACCTCGGCCTCGCTTCGGCGAGCCGTTTCTCTTCTCCTGCTTTGGTGCCTTTGTTTCGTGCGTGTTTTCCTTCGTTCTAGCATATTTCTCAATTCGTGCCATGAGCTCTTCCATACTCTTTGGTAGAGTTTTTACAAGGGACTTTTGAAAGGCATTCATCCTCCAAGTCATTTTTAAAAGATAGGACCGCCAGCTCCTGGTTGCAAGCCGATATTCGGTTGACCACCTCATAATATCGTTTGGCATAAATCTTGAGGCTTTCACCCTCGCTAATGTTCAAAGCTAACATGGAGTCTACCCTTAGTGGCTACAACTTATTTGTTACAAACCTGGCCACAAACATCTCTGTCAGGCCTTCCCAACTCTTCATAGTTCCTTTTGGCAACTTGTGGAACCAATCCAATGCAATTTCCCAAAAGGATGAAGGGAACTTCTTGCACAGCAGCTGCTTGTTCCCACTATACAAAGCCATTGAATTTAAATGTAAGCCAACATGGAAGTTCGGATCAAACTTACCGTCATAAACCTGGAACCTCGGCATATGAAACCTCTTCGGGGCGTCGAACCTATCCAACTCCACTAAGAATGGCGTTCTCAGCTTGACGGGGGATGTAACTTCGGCGTTGAGTCGCTTCCTCTGAAGGTAGTCTCTCAGGTCCTCCTTCATTAGATCAGGAGCTCGGCTATCAACAGATTTCAGCCTTTTTGGTGCGTTGCTCCCAGCGTTGTAGTGTGTCCTCTTGGACTTTTTTTCATTCACTGTATCAAAGCAAAGTCCCTTTCCCTGGACATGCCGATGTTCTTTGACATCAGTTCCCTTTGTATGAAGCGTCCTCTATGACTCACCTCTTACTGACTCTGTTCGCCCAACATCCCATGAAGACCGATGTGAACGCTCCTTTTTCTTGGCATGTTACAGGACTGGTGGGATGGTTTTCTGCCCCCCTTTCTAGGAGTCAGTCTTGGCCGCTGGTATCAGCTTGTCCGACAATGGGAATGGTGGTTGCGTCACGTTGTTCTGCATCATGAAGTTGACAATCGATTGTAGGTATGCCAACTTGTTTGCCATTCCTTTCATCTCTTCATCCCTCCTGAAGCATCTATCCTTTCATACCTGGGGGTCGTTTTCGTTGTAATACTCATCTCAGCCTGCTTTCTTCAAGGCGTTCCCCTTTTTGCCGACGTTTTTCCCTAAATGATTCAAATCTTGCGCTCCTTCATTACGGCTTTCTTTCCCGACGTTAGGATTTGCATGTTCACAATTCTCGCTGTTAATGTCGTCCCTAATTTTTTTTTTCCTGTCTATCGTTGGCCATCTATTCTCCTTAAGTTCCCACAGATGGCGCCAAATTGTGGGTATTGATTTTTGACCACACAACCAAAAGGGGAACTTAGCTGGAGAGCACCGACAGAATAGATTAAACCCAATAACCTGTAATAAGAAGATGAGAATCCAATGGTGGTTCATCCACTCAGGGGCACTCCGACGATCAAGTCAATAATCAATATCTCTTAAAGATAGCAAATAATGCTTAAACTCACAAGAAAGAACTTACCTCAGACCCATGACGGTGCCTCACTTTTATAATCAGCAGTGACCTGGTCTCCCTAAAAGCCTCACTTCAATGGACTCAGGCTCCATGCTCATCTTGGCCTTCATCTAGATAGAGATAAACTCTTCTTGAGCCTTATCTCTATCCAGACTGAGGTGCTCCCCTGTTCTAGGACTCTTGTCCCTTATCTGCTTACCTCGGATTTCGGTATCTCCACAGATAACCTCAACCTAGCCAAGATCATCTCGACGTATGACTAAGCCACGTGGCACATCGGTTGACACTTCGGCGTCACCTTAGCCACATGTTGTCATTTACAAAATACGTCTCCACACCCTTCATTCTTGAAAATTGTTCCATCACAGTTAACTTTATAACACCCATTCGGAGGTGGAATCCACTTCACTACCCTTGCTGCATTTTTCTTTGGTTGTATGTTTTTTGCATGGTAACAAACTCATCTAAACTATGTACTGCCAACGATGCAACTTCATAAGCCTTTTTCTATTTGTCTCGAAATACACATTGATTCCTAGTGAGCCACAGACCCTAACAAATTGAGAAGATCAAACCCATAATTTCCATTCTTTGTTGATAAAAAATTCTCCACACCCAGTCTAGAAATCCACAATTACAACTGCCCTACCATAAGTTCCTTAGCCCTACTTCTACCCAAACATCCTCTGTAAATTCGCACTTAAAGAGGCAGTAACAACGAGTTTCTAATCCGCTAGAACACAGGTCATATGCCCCTAAGAGTGAAACTCTCTTTTTAATCAAATGTGCCTTCACCGGTAGGATGTCCAAACAAGCCTTCCACGCGAATATTCTAATTTTTGTTGGGATCTTCATCTTCCAAAGGGCTTTCCAAAACCTACACAAGCCACCATCATCCTCCGAAACACCAGCTTACATGTCGTCTTGCTTGACAAGAGCCCAAGTTCTTATGCTAATTTCACAGTGAACACTCCACGCCGACTATAATGCCATATCAGCTTATCTAGTGGTAGGTGGGAACATATAGGAATAGATGAGATCATGTCTGCATCAGTTTCAAAAAAATTGGCTGATATAATCGCCTGGTCCCAACATCCTCGATCACCATCAATAAGCTCACTAACACACGCATCACTGGATGAAAGAGAAATATGACTGAATGAATAAGGCCAAGACAGCCACCTTATTCCCCAAATACGCACATTATGCCCATTCCCAATTCTCCACCGAAGCCCTTCCTCTAACAAATTCTTCGCATTCCGTATACTCTGCTAAGTGAATGATGGATTATTGCCCAGATGAGCTTGAAAAAAATCAGAATTGGGAAAGTACCTTGCTTTAAGAATGCGGGCCACCAATGAATCCGGATTTTGAAATAGTCTCCATCCTTGTTTGGCCAGCATTGCTTTATTAAATGTCATCAAACTTCGAAACTCCAAGCCTTTTTTCCATTTCGGCATGCACAATTTTGGCCACCTTACCCAATGGATTCCTTTTTGACTCCTATTGCCCCCACCAAAATTGTCCAATCATAGCATCGATTTTCCTGCACAATCTTTCAGGTAGCAAAAAACAAGACATGATAAACGTTGGGATTGATTGCACCATAGCTTTAATCAACACTTCTCGCCCCGTCGTGGACAACAATTTTTCTTTCCACCTATTAAGTCTCTTTCAAATTCGGCTTTTAATATAGCCAAATATTTCCGCTTTTGATTTTTCCACAAACATAGGCATACCCAAATATTTTCTATTCGTTGACATTATATCCACCTCCAAACTATCCTTGATTGTTGTCCGAACGTCTAGAAGAACATTCTTGCTAAAGAAGACCACTGACTTCGCAAGATTAATTTTTTGACCTGATGCTTGCTCATACTTTTGAAGAATAATTCCCAAACTCTGTACCTCCTCCACAGTAGCACTTGAGAATAGTACGCTGTCATCAGCAAAGAACAAATGGGAAATCCATGGGCTGTTTCTACAAACCACTATCCCTTTCACCAAATGTTGCTCATCGGCTTTGTTCAACAATGTCGAAAAAGCCTCTGCACAAATAAGAAACAAGTACGAGCTTATGGGGTCTCCTTGACAAAGCTCCCTTGGTGGAACAAACCGCTGTGATGGAACACCATTAATCAAAATAAAAAAGAAGACTAGCGTTACACATCGCATAATCAAGTTCGTGAATCTCTGATTAAACCCAAGTTTCAACATAAGATTTTGTAGAAAGGAACACTCCACCTTATCATATGCCTTACTCATATCTAACTTTAATGTTATCTTTACTTCTCTGCTATCGTGTCCCGAATTCCTTTTAGCTTTTGAGTGCATTATTGGTGATCTTTGTCCCTTTGCGTGTCTTCTTCATTGTTAAACCTTTTGAAGCTTGTGTTGTTATCCATTCTCCCTTGTGGTTATTCTGTTAGGTACATCCTTGTGTATTCCGAGATGTCTTTTGCACTTTTAGGTGTTGGAGAGAAACCGGGAAGGTTGGCCAATGTTTTGGTAGTTCCTAGTTTCACTTTTAGGTTGAGACTGCTCAAGTGGTCTTTTGGCCGTTCGAGTAGTGAATTTGACCTTCTAGTACTTTGTTTTATAGTCTGAACTTTTTGGAGTATGAATTCTTCGCTTGAGAGAAGAACTCATTGCTCGACCAGTCTTGTAGCAACCCTAATTTTGTTAAGTCATTATTTATTATTATTATAATTATTATTATCTTACTTTATTTTTGACTTTATTAATTGTGTGGTCAAATGAGAATTTAATGTGATATTTAATAAATTTAATGTGTTATTTAATTAATTTAATGTGTTATTCAATTATAGGTAATTAATCTAAAATTGATATATTTATATTGTTTATAAAAAAAATGTGTTTATATATTGATAAAATATATATCATATATATATATATATATATATTTATATTTATATATATTATATTTAAGTTCTATTTTTATAATATAAATATAATAGTCAAAAAAGTTATATGTATTATACAATAAAATATAGTATTAATGTGTGATATATAACATAATGTTATTAGGGTATTATATATTAACTTAGGTTTTGTTTTATAATAAAAAAGGTTTAGAGAATTCTTTTTCAAAGTAGCAGCCACGGAGAGAGAGAGAGAATTCTTTTTCAAAGTAGCAGCCACGGAGAGAGAGAGAGAGAGAGAGAGAGAGAGAGTGCGCGCTTTATCGTCTGAGTGCTTAATCACATAAGCCAAGCACGGGAGCCGAGGGTGAGAGACGGGAAAGAGGGAGGTAGAGAGGAAAAAATAAAAAGGATTACGGTTTTGTTTTGGTAGCTCTTTTAATTTTTTAAATATTTTATTAATCTTTAAAATAATATTGTGGGTATAAAATTTAATTCCTTTGATTTATATTCAGTTTTTTGTTTTTATTCATTTATTTGATATTAGTTTGATTTTGTATTCACATAAAGATGATAGATTGATTTTAATTATTTTGACTAGTGGTGTATGTAAAGTTTAGAGTTCTTAAATAATTGATTGATTTTAATTACTTTGATTAGCTGTGTAGGTGAAGTTTAGGGTTTTTAGATGATTGATTAATTTTAATTATTTTATTTAGTTGTGTATGTAAGGTTTAGGGTTTATAGATGATTGATTGATTTTAATTATTTTGATTAATTGTATATGCAAGGTTTAGGGTTTTTATATGAATTGATTTTATGATTGTAATCACACTCATGATTATATAAAATTAAAATAAACTTAGAATCCATAGATATTGGTTAGAGGATGGATTGATTCGTTGTTTTTATTTATTTATTTTTATTTGATGTTGGATTGATTTTGTATTTGCATGTAGATGATGGATTGATTTTAATTATTTTGATTAGTTGTGTATGCCATGTTTAGGATTTTTATATGGATTTATTTTATGGTTGTAATTACACTCATGGTCATATGAAATTAAAATTAATTAAGAACCTATAGATAAATTCCTTATACTCCACCATGACTCCATGGATTGTTATTTTATTTGAGTGATGGTGAGAAAGAGTGTATAAAAAAAAAAGTGAGGATTATGAGATTTATTTGAATGCCTTAGGCTCGACATTGTTATGTTTATTCTCATGTGTGAGATGTTGTGTATATATATATATTGTTGCTTCGTTCTCATGAGTAAACGAGTGTTTTGATTTGTGCACGAACGTATATGCTAACCATCCGGGGAGTGTGAGTCAAACTCGGGACGATATCCCCGTGTAAGTTTGGCTTCGGAGCGGTGTTAGGTATACGAGAGGCACATGGGATATATGTGTAGGCCGAAAGGGGAGGGCCGAAGTGGTGGAGTTAAGGTATAAAAATTTAATTATGAGTTTATTGATTTGTACATCTTGAAAAATAGTAATCAGCCTCAATAAATTATGAAATTTGAGGAGAGACATGTATACGTGATTTTGGACAACTTTTGTGCTGTAGCTTTTTATTAAAAAGATCGATTAGAACTTATAATCGGATGACCTTGGTTATTGTCGGTTTGATTCATTTTGGTAATGCAGATTTTATAGGCTGTTTTAACCCATGAAACGAGCTCATTTTTATTAGTTTCGCGTAAACTGAAGTAAAACATTATTCTGCACACTTTTTGTGTTTTGAACTTTTCCAAAAAAAAATTATCTTAGGATAGTTTCTGTTCGTTTTCAGTTTTATATTTTTCGGTTGAAATTCGTCTAGGTTTTTATATCAAGTTTTTCTCTCAACCTGTTCAGTTTATGTTAAATTCGTTCATGTAGACTTTTAGGAAATTTAATTCTGTACAACTTTCGTTCTTTGAGTTTTGGTCAATTCAAATTATTTAAGCAGGAAACGGTGCATTTTTGTACGTATTCAGCAAGTTACTTATGATTAATTTATACTAATATTATTTTTTTTACAAGATGGTGGGTCTTACTAACTTTTTATGCAGGGCTGACCCAACATATTTCTATTTCTATTTTGTTTATTTTTTAATAAATTTATATTTCGTTGTATACGGACAAAAAACTAAATGCCACCGTATCTCGGGAAACTACCCATTCGTCTCGGTGCGGTTAGAACTACTTGTCTTGTCCTGGAATAAGAATAAAATGTATTTTTGTCTGTGTCTGGTGGACACGTGGGTGTTAGATCTTGTACTCGTACCAGTATACCTGTATACTGACCCGTTTTGTCTCTTGACAACTCGGGTGCGTTCTATTTGAGCGCAGCCGAGCTTCCTTTGCAGGATTAGTAGAGGCTTTGGTGATGACAAGAAATAACTATGATCGTAGGACATGTCTTTTGGGGTTCTTTTATTTTTCTTGAGCTTAGGGTTGATACTAATTTATGTATTTATTATTTTCTTTTAATGACTTTAGTATTGGAATAATTTGGCATGGTTTGTAACCGTACTTTATTTAAGTTGTTTTGACTATTTATTGTTACCTTGATGTTGAGGTATTGGTTAGTTTTGAATTTATGGTGGATGGTTTGGTTTGCGTTTAATTTTTTTTTGCTTCACCCTTAGGATTTGGATGATGGAATATTGATTGGGGTTAGTCCTAATATAATATTTAATTGTTCAAATTTTGGGTCGTGACAAGTCTTTTACAGAGGGGAATAGAGTTTCTAGGAATATGGGCTTTTCGCTTGAGCGTAAATTTCATCGCTCGAGTGGTCTTTCAAATTGAACTTTTATTCGAGCGCATGATTGGTCACTTGAGCAGTCTGTTGACTGTCAGCTCCGAAAATTGAGTCAAATCACTTCAAAAGTTAAGCCTTACTCACTTTTCCATCACTTTTCACTTCACACACTCTCTCTAAATTAGCTCTCGCTATTTTTTCTCTCATCTCTCTCTAGAAACCCTCTAACTCACTTCATTTACTCCTTGATCTCTTATTATCTATTGAGTTTTGAACCTTGGTGCTTTCCTTAATTTTGGAGAGCTCGTCGAGAGTTACGTGGTGTACGGTGGAGATCGGATTTTAACCCTGTTGGTTTCGGTACTTCTCACCGTTTCTTCTCAAAGTCTTAAGGTAAGGATGTTCTTTGAGTTATATATATGGTTTTTAGCATACCTTGTCCTTTTCACTATGTTTTCTAGTGTAGATTGATTTTTGGATATTAAATCTTAAATATATATATATATATATATTAGAGAAATGTACTATTTCTCATGACTTAGTCCAAGATAAATTATTTGGGGTGTACTATATACTATTTGGGGATGTTTGCTAGTAGTGTTTTGAAAATAAAGGAATAATCCGTTCTTTTTTTCTTTTTTTGATAAAACCCTAGATTTTCGGAAAATTCGGAAAAAGTAAAATTGATGAGCAATCTCTTGAGAAATTAAAGAAAGCTTTCTAGATTGTTTTATGGTTGAGGCATTCATGAAAGGAAAAAATGAAAAATTTAATTGAACAGTTATGGGAACAAGAGATGTACATATTGGCATAATTGGAAAAAATTTAATGATGGATATTGATTGTAAATATGTGGAAATCTCATATGTCACATGGATTTGAAACCTGCTATGATTTTGAGAAATATTTGAATCATGGAAGTTTTATTTAAAAAAATGTGAGAATGTTGGTGATACTATATAAAGAAGATATTTAAATGTAGTCAATTCTCATTGATTCATTTGCATTATCTTCAATTTTGTTCATTTGTGATCTTAACTCTGAAATAAATTATTGGTTTTGAGAGAAAAAAAAATTTGTGGTAAATGAAAACTTTTCGAGGTAAATACGTTTGGTAAGTCCGGTTAAGGATGTAGATTGAAAATTAAGTTGGCCTGATTGTCCTTGGTGTACGACTAGAAAAGCGCGTGTATGGGTGTCTAAGCCCTCCGGTTAGTAGCCGGTACAATAGGATTTTGATATGCTTGATACACCTACTTGCAGACACTAACCCTAGAGAATTACCTGAGTCGTATTTCCACCCCATTGTTTAAATTTTGTTTTCTTGTTTTTAATAATGATAATAAATCTTGAATAAAATATTACATGGGTTTTAAAAGAAATGTAAACCTTTGATATTTGATCATGGAAATGGCACTGTATTTATATAACTTTATGATTGCTTAAAACATATATACTTTGTGAATATATCTCTACTGGACTTTGTGCTCACCTCTAGTGAAACTTGTGCGAAAAAGGATGTAGTGATCCCGCCTAGTTGAAGGCGTGGAATGTGTTGAGAGCAAGAAACTCTCCTCTTTGTGTGATGTTAATGCAAGCCAAGGGTTTAATGTGTTTGGGTTAATAACCTTTTTGTGTAACTAGGCTTAAGCCTCGAAACTTGTAACCTCAGGGCATTTACTTCATTGTTCATTCGTTTCTTTCCTTATAATTGCACATGCTATAGATTCATCTTTTTAGAAAGGTGAATATGTATTGCATATGGAAACTTCTTTTGTAAACTCCTTCCCTGTAATGAAATACGGATTAAGGAATTGGTTTATCAAGGTAGGATTGCATGATGGTTTGTCTTATTTCAATAAAAAAATTATTGTTAATATTTTGGGGGCGTTACATTTGCTATATCGTCGTTTTTTGAGCAAGGTTTTGAAACCCGGACCAAATCGGCCGGTTGAACCAGTTGAACCGGTGACCGGTTGAGGTTTCGGTCCAGTCGACTTCCTTAACCCGTTCAATGACAAAAATCGGTAGTTTTAAAGAGAACTGGATGAACTGGTGATTTAACCGTCAAACCGGTCGACCCGATTGTAGGTCAATTAAACCGGGACGATTTGATTGTGATATATATATATAAAAAAAAATACCAGATCTTTCTTTGCTTTTTCGTTTCTGTATCTCGATCTAGGGCTTTTTCATTTCGATCGGCGGCTCTTTCTCTCTCGGTAGCTTTATTTCTTTCTTTAGCAGCCGTCAATCATCATCACCACACACCATTAACCAATCTAAACTTTACGCAGTTCATCACCAAAGCTGCTGCCAAAGAATCTCAACCTCAAGGTATTACTTTCATGTAAGTTGTAGCACCATAGTGATCTTTGATTTGGTTTCAAAAGGTTTCCAATATATATATATATATATATATTATATATACAACTCTATTTCATCTTTAATTTTATTTGTTGTTAATATGTAAAGTATTATGACTTATATTTAGGATTATTTTTTTTAATATAGAAAAACATCACTAAAAATATTTAAGAATTTTTTTTAAAAAATAATTGAAAATTTAATATCTATATTGTTAATTTATAATTTTTAGAAGATTATTTATAATATAATTATGACGTCACAGTTCGATCCGGTTCAACCCGATGGTTGAACCAGTGACCCATCCACCCAATCCCTTTTCCGGTTCACTCACCGGTCCAGGTTTCAAAACCTTGTTCTTGAGCCAGTGGAATTTCTCAAAAGCTATTAGTGCATTATCCGTTAGTAACCTACCCGAAATAAACGCACTTTGATTCTCTGAAATTACTGTAGGCGGGACCAATTTGAGCCTATTGCTAGAACTTTAGACACCAATTTGTACACCACATTACACAGACTAATTGGTCTAAACTGAGAAAATTGCTTTGGTTCCGTCACCCTTGGTATGAGCACTATGAAAGTGTCGTTCAACTTTGCCACATCTTGATTTCCATTTAGAATTCCTAACACTATGCCATAAACATCCCCACCCACAATGCCCTAGAATTTTTAGAAAAACAAAGCAGGTTTATCGTCAGGCCCTGGTGCTTTAGTCAGGTGCATTTACAAAAGAGCTTTCTGAATCTCGTCTGTAGTAAATGCTCTACATAGTCCGGCATTCATCGCTAGTGTAACTTTAACTAGCACTGCATTCAACACCTCTTCATTATCATCATGTTGTGAAGTATAAAGCAAACCCTATGCCCCATATAGATGATCTGTTTGACCAGTTGAAGGGGTCCCGTTGTTTCTCTAAGATAGATCTGAGATCGGGTTACCACCAGTTGAGGGTCAGGGAGGAGGATATTCCGAAGACGGCATTCCGTACGCGGTATGGCCACTATGAGTTTCTGGTGATGCCTTTTGGGCTCACCAATGCACCGGCAGTGTTTGTGGACTTAATGAACCAGATATTCCGAGAATTCTTAGATCGTTTTGTAGTCGTCTTCGTGGACGACATTCTGATTTATTCACCTTCTGAGGAGGAGCACGAGGAACACTTGAGAGTGGTGCTTGAGTTGCTTAGAGCTCATAGGCTGTATGCCAAGTTTGGGAAGTGTGAGTTCTGGCTAGGAGAGGTCAAGTTCTTAGGCCATGTGGTTTCCGGGAAAGGAGTGTCTGTTGATACATCCAAGATTGAGGCAGTGCAAGATTGGGCACAGCCTAAGAGTGTTTTTGAGATCCGTAGTTTTCTGGGATTAGCGGGGTATTACCGCCGGTTTGTGAAAGATTTCTCTAGACTAGCTTCACCGTTGACTAGATTGACGCGGAAAGGGGTCAAATTTGTATGGAGTGAAACTTGTGAAAAGTCGGTCCAAGAGTTGAAAGTTAGATTGACCACCGCTTCGGTGTTGATTATTCCGGAGAGAGGTTTGGGTTATGCGGTTTATTGTGATGCCTCACGAGAGGGTTTGGGTTGTGTGTTGATGCAAAAGGGGAAAGTGGTAGCCTATGGCTCACGTCAGTTGAAGATTCATGAGAGGAATTACCCTACTCACGACCTAGAACTAGCTGCAATAATTTTTGCCTTGAAGATTTGGAGGCACTACCTTTATGGTGAGAGATTCGAGGTATTCTCGGATCATAAGAGTTTGAAGTACCTGTTTACACAGAGAGACTTGAATTTGAGGCAGAGGAGGTGGATGGAGTTCATTGAGGACTATGACTTCGAGTTACACTATCACCCGGGAAAGGCCAATGTTGTGACCGATGCCCTTAGTAGGAAATCCATTAGTGATGTAGCTTGTATAGCCATCCGAGAGTGGGAGATGTTGGGTGCACTTGGCGAGTTCGATTTGCTTCTGGGCAAATCCGTTGAGGCTGCGGCTGTGTTTTTTGTAGTTGCGCAACCCACACTTGTGAATCGAGTGTTAGAGGCACAGGGAGGTGACCTTGAGGTAGAATCCCTCCGAGAGAAGATCTCCAGTGGGAAGGCTGAGAAGGGTTTGACGGTGTATCCTGACCTAAGTGTGAGATACCGAGACCGTTTGTTTGTGCCGGAGTCTTGCCGAGAGGAGGTACTCCGAGAGTTTCATCATTCACGCCTTGCGGTGCATCCGGAAGGCACCAAGATGTATCGTGATTTGGGTCGCTAGTTTTGGTGTCTGGGTATGAAGAAGGTTGTGGCTGTGTTTGTGTCTAAGTGTCTTACTTGTCAGCAAGTGAAGACCGAACATCAGAGGCCAGCGGGTTTGTTACAACCCTTGCCTATTGTCGAGTGGAAGTGGGAGCATGTCACTATGGACTTCGTTGTAGGTCTTCCGAGGACTCAGCGGGGTAGTGATGCTATTTGGGTGGTTGTAGACCGGTTGACTAAGTCGGCGCACTTCATTCCTATGCCCGTGAAGGATTCGGTAGATCATCTTGCCGACTTGTATATTTGGGATGTAGTGAGGTTGCACAGAGTCCCAGTGTCGATCGTCTCAGATAGAGATCCACGTTTTACTGCTAGGTTGTGGCAGAGTTTGCAGAGTGCCTTGGGCACTAGACTGACCTTTAGCACAGCTTATCATCATCAGACTGACGGGAAGTCCGGGCGCACTATTCAGATCCTCGAGGATATGCTTCGAGGTTGTGTCCTTGACTTTAGTGGGTCATGGGAGAGGTACCTGTCCTTGGTGGAGTTTGCCTACAACAACAGTTTTCAATCCAGTATCGGTATGGCACCATTTGAGGCCTTGTATGGCCGACCGTGTAGGTCTCCAGTTTGTTGGGCCGAGGTGGGTGATGCACCTTTGTTGGGCCCGGAGTTGGTGAGAGAAACGATGGAGAAAGTTGAGCTTATCCGTAGGAGACCTGTTACAGCCCAGAGTCGCCAAAAGAGTTATGCCGACCGTAAGAGGAGGCCTTTGGCATTTGAGACGGGTGATCATATTTTTCTGAAAATATCACCTAGGCAGGAATTAATGAGATTTAGGAAGAGTGGGAAGTTGTCCCCTCGGTTTATAGGCTCTTTCGAGATCTTTGAGAGGATTGGTGAGGTTGCCTACCGTTTAGCTTTGCCGCCGCAGTTGTTCGGGGTGCATGACGTGTTTCATGTCAGTATGCTTCGGAATACGAGCCGGATCCATCACATGTATTGGATTGGACCGACTTAGAGGTAGATGAGGATGCCTCGTATGAGGAGAGACCGGTTCGGGTCTTGGATAGGCAGGAGCAAGTCTTGCGAGGCAAAACCATTCCCTTGGTAAAGGTTTTGTGGAAACATCACGGAGTGGAAGAAGCCACTTAGGAACGTGAGTTGGAGGTCTATGAAAAATATCTGGATATGTTTATTGATGTGTAATCATGTATCAGTAATTTGGTAATGTTGATGAACTTTGAGAGCATGGAACATGTCTTAAGTTGTAAAACATTGTATATGTTTTGATTTATGGAAGTATTTTGGAACTTGCCTTGAAATGGAAGTTTATTTTAACATTGCATATGTTAATTCTGTTTTAGAAATGCAATTATAATATTGGCATTGAATATGTTTTGTAATGCATGTTGATAATGCATATTGGAGATTATATTGTGATTTGCCTCTTGAAAAGAGATGGGATGACCGGTAATGGGTCAGGTTGTGGAATGTTGGTTGGTAATGTTATTCTGAATTGAGGAAAACTTATTTTTGAAAACTTATACTTAATTTTGGGGACGAAATTCCTTAAGGGGGGAGATTATAACGGTCCCGGTTTTCTTTTCCTTTGATTATTACATTCCGGACTTGGTTCCGTGGTTATGTAGTTGTCTTATTCTCATTTACGTCCTTTACTCTTTATATTTGAGTCTTGGGTTGTGTTGGGCAGGTTCGAAACAGGTTGGTTTTGTTTAGAAACCTAGAGTTGATGCTTAGATTTTGGCCTTCACGTTCGAGCGAGGCTTTTGATGCTCGAGCGGGCCCTTCGTTTTTGCTTCTCCGCTCGAGCGGGAGTTTTGACGCTCGAGCGTGGTTTTTCATCTCTTAGCACTTTTGCTCTGCAGGTCGTCGTACGCTCGAACATGAGTTTTGATGCTCGAGCAAGTCCTTTGATTTTGTTCCTTCACTCGAGCGGGGAGTTTGGTCTGCAAAACTTCTGGAAGTGTGCATCCGGGGCTCGAGCGACGCTTTTGACGCTCGAGCATGAGTCTGTGTCTAATGCTCGAGCGGGAGTTCCACGCTCGAGCGGGGCAACTGCTATTTCAATTCAAAAAGTGACATTTTGGATCACTTTTTGATTTTCTTTCTCTCTCCTACTTTTTCAAAGCCTCCATTGGAGAGCATCTCTCTCTAAAATTCCAACTTCTCTCTAGGGTTTGATCTAGTAGGAGTGATCCTCTATCCTTAGGCCTTTGTAAAAAGTGTTGATCTCGTTGTGGGCTACATTTTGATCCGAAAATCTTGGGATTTGGAGCATCTCGAAATTCTTCATCTTCTCCCTTTGAGCTCCGAATTTGAAGTAGGGATAACTACTCATTTTTATGGTCTTTGACATAAACTATTGGTCATTTTGATGTAATGTCGAAGTTGGGTAATTTTGGGTGTTAGGGTTTCAAAATGAATAAAGAGGGGTTTGGTTATTTTGACTCATAATGTGTATCTTGGGTCTTAAAATGATGGTGTTGTTGTTGTTGAGGATATATAGGACCTTTGGGTCATTGTAGAGAAAAATGAAGAGAAAACCCTAATTTTTGTTATGGATTAATTTATATAATTAATTTGGGAATGCTATGGAATTATGAAATTGAGTTGAGAATAATGAAATTGGCTCATTATAAGGTAGAATAGTGGAGTTGGATACATTAATCACTCACCTTTGAAAATGTTGATAATTTACCTGTTGGTGCATTTATTATCTGTTTAGAAATAACTGCTTTGAGCTATCGGTAGAGGATAATCTTGATTGTTATAAACACTGCATGATGATTAGGTGAATTAAAACTAATCAAGTTAAGTATTTGAATACATGGGTGCCGAATCCCGCGGATGAAATTTTCGTAAAATGGCCATGAGAAAATAATTGCACATAGGTGTCAAATTCCGCGGACGCAATTTCCGTGAAATGGCAGTTTGAAGTATTGTTGGCTTGAGATATAGTCTCGCTTAAGTTGTTTGGCCAAGTTATGAGCCGTATTTATAAGTTGAGTTTTGTTAAGTGAAGGATTATGGAAGTGGATTGTACTGTATGTTGATTTATATGAGTTAAACATTTATCAAGTGCTAATATTTTAGTTATTGCTCATATTATGTTTAACATATCTCTGCTGGGCGTTGGTTCACCCTATATGGGACATCATTTTCAGGTACAGGTGTTATGCCACCCCCAAGGACGTAGCTTGGAAGGCTTGAGGCTGTCAGACTCCTTTTTGTTGTTTTTGTCGTATTACATGTATATCAAGCCAAGGGCTTATTTTGTGTAGAATTAGTACTCTCCTTTTTGTAACCAAGTGTTGACTTGGAAAGTAGTAAGCCTATAGGGCATTTACTTTTGTTGTTAACATGTAATATATTTTGTAAGAATACTCTAATTATTATAAGTTGAAATCTCTTCTATTTATCATGAATATATGTTATGATAGATTTATTTTTGAGGACGTTGCACACCCCACTCTGGGAATCCTCTTTTATATCCTCATTTTCTATCGCCATAACCCCTCGCTTGGGTTGTACCACCCGAAGCCACGCACCATAGGGTAAAGCCGCAGGAGGACTTTCTCCCTCCGCCATGGGTTTCTTGGTGCACTCATTATCTCCATGCACCAACCTTCCACAAAAGTAACAGAAGTTCAGCAGATGTTCGTATTTGAATGAAACCCAAATTGGCTCTTAGTCCTGTAGGGAAATCATTATGCCGCGTCTCAAAGGCTTTTCTATATTCAACCACAATCAAATCCGCAGAAATTTTCCCCAAGCCATACCCCTATCACCATAATCCATATCCACAAAGTGCCCGATCTTGTTTGCAATAGCTATTCCTACTGCTTTAGTCATGCTTGCAAGAGGAAGATTGTAAACATGTATCCAAAAGGATGCATCCACAAACCGTACTTCCGATGGTTGGAGCGAGCCAACAAGCTCACCAAAGAGGAGAAGATGCTTGGCGAAACTCCACGGCTCCATTCTTAAGGACTTTAAGTTTATCAATCACATGATCAAATTGGAAAAGGAATAAATATTATCTCTAATCCCTGTAATCGTGACAGTTTGGGATAAGCGCCACACCGGAAGGAGTGTGGCCTTCGCCTCAACATTAATAGGTCGTTGGGCCAACACCTTCCCTAGCAGACATAGGTTTTCCTTCTCCTTCGTAGGCAAAATCGCCTCCTCCCCCACAGCAACCAAATCTGCCTCATCCTCAGTAAGCTTAAGCTTTCGAGACAACTCATCAATGCACACTCCATGAAAACACTTCCCGACAGATATGCAGTCCCGAGCACCACTCCATAGAAATAAAACCAAACTCTTACCCAGAAAAGAAATGATAACCCTGCACTAAAAGGCAAGACATAAACCCCTACGCCGTAGAGAGAACCCTATGCATGTGGATACAATTTTTGTAGTTAAACTTGTTAAAATATAGGGCGAATTACAGGAACAGTCCTTTTAATTTGGTGTTTGTAACATTTGAATCCTTAACTTTTTAATTATGATATATTTAATATTAAATTTTGAATCTTGTTTTAAATAAGGACAATTGAAGATACCATTGCTTAATTTTAAGGACAAATTCGTCAATTTGATAAAAATATAAATTAATTTGACAAAAATAAATATCAAAAAAATATTTTTGAATTTTTAAAAATTATTTCTACCCACCTAAGATAAAATTATGTAAAATTAATAAATCTTTTACACATTTATTTATTTGTTTTACTAAATTAATTTTTATTATGTGTTTAGATGATGATCATATGATGAGTGATTGTTAGGCTTTTGATGTGTAATCGATATATTTAATATGTGAAATATTTTTAATTTTGGTTTTTTTTTATTTAATGGATTAGTTTAATAATGATATCAAAATTGTCGTCATATTTGATTTTTGAAAAAATAGAAACTAATTCAATGAAAATAAAAATAATTACCCATTACATTATCATCATCCAAACACATAATAAAAACTAATTTGGTAAAAAAATAAATAAATAAATGTGTAAAAGATTTGTCAATTATATTTTATCAAATTAACGACTTTATCTTTAAAATTGAGTAATGGTATATTCAATTGTCCTTATTTGAAATAAAATTCAAAATTCATGATCAAATATGTCACAATTAAAAAATTAGGTATCAAAGTAATGCCAACCTTAAATTATAGGGACTTTTAGTGCAATTCGCCATAAAATACACATCAATCTGCTAAAGTTAAAAAATTTGTTGCATTGCTTTGTAGGGATGGGTCGATTGAATGCATGGAGACAAGAAGTGAGGGGGTGGAGTTTGACAAATTTATTTTGTTAGAGATTTTGTTACTGTTTTGGCAACTTGATGAGCAAATCACACTAACATACATGAGATATTATGGCAGTGATATCATGAAGATTCACATTTCTATATTTGATGTTATATTCCTTTACCTTTATATGGGTATTAATTTTGGGAGGACCAATTTCTTTCTACCATATGGTCCAACTACAGTGACTAGATTCAGAATCACTACACTTGTATATATATGGTGGGCCTAAAATATTTACTAGTCAGTCATTATAATTATGGATAAGAAAATTGCAATTTTCCTTTTTTTTTTTTTTTTTTTTTTTGTCCTTTTCATGATGATCGAAGTAGAAGTGTAATAGGATGAGATTGAAATCTACCATTTGACATGTTCGATATGGTCCGCGACAAAAGGTCAAAATAAAAGGAGGTTTGATTGGTGATACGACCCAAGTGGATTACTTGGATGAAAAGTCCAAACTGTTTGATTATGATATTGTACGGTTAGTTGTCATACTGTTTAAGTATCTGAATCAATATTTTCAAAAAATTTATTATGTTAAAAATGTAATAAAATAAAAAGACAAGAAAAAACAAGGAAAATTTGTACATAAACAAATGTATATTTTGAAAAGAAAAAATTAATTAGTGATAAATTTTATCAATTTTCATAATTATAATTATAATTTTTTTCATGAATTTATAAATATTTTGTCAAGTCACTACGTATTTATATTTTTTTTCAAAAAACAAATAGATTCAATTAAATTACAGTTGGGTTTAAACACATCATTGGGCACATAATTTGATTATAAGACATTCAACTTTGTTGTATATACTCACAAAGAATAACAATTTGATTAGCATATAGTAGATATTATGTTCTTCCATTGTTTGGCTTAATAATTAAATTATTATTATGCTGCTTTAAACTTAATTGAGATTTTATTTTATTTTTTTTGACAAACGAGGATGTCAAAACTCTGAAATGCATTTGGATCTATATTTTGAAAATGGATTTGAGGAAGGAAATGAAAATGGAAAGGGAAATTGACAAAAATGCAGGGTTTGTTTGGGTTAAAGATTTGATGAGTGCTTTCTATATAAGCAAAAAAATTCACTTTTCCTTTCTGTCCAATTGATATTTCACTAGCATACTACTCTTATTATGCACAAATATAAATATCTAATCAAAAATTAATTTATAAATTAAAATAATAATATAAAAATTATTTAAAATATGTAATAAAAACAATTTATATTTAATTAAATTTTATTCATTTTTATTAGAGTTACACATAAGAGAAAAATTTTATTCTGATGGCATTTGTGTGTTCTAAGTTCTTAATAAAAAAATACATACCATAATTTAATTGGTAAAAATTAAATAATAAATTACCAAAATTATATTTACTATAAAATATAAATACATTTCGTTTTATAAGTTTTGTTATTTTAATTTACTATACGATAGTAATAAATTATATTTGCTATACTAAAATTTTCTTATTTTGTGAAGTCTAAAAATTTGTCTACTCAAAATTGTAAATTGTCATATGTCATAACTCTTGCATAAAAATTGATTAGGATTGATTTTTAGTGTTGGACTAAACATTAGAAGTGACATAAAAGCTACTTGACTTAATATTTATGCAAATGTGACCTTCATCTACTCATTCAAAATTATTTTTATCAATTCATGACCGGTATGAGCTAGTTTGGAGGTTCCAATATTACATTAAATATTAAAAGCTAGCCAAGAAAATCTAGGTGGAGTCGATTTTTTTCAACAAATTCTTGGTTTAAGCCCAATACATCATATTTTAATAACTCAATATCATAAAATATAAAATAAATAAAAAATCTTAATGTTTATGTTATTTTTTATCAATCAATAAAAAAAATTATAAATATTAAGAGAATTACATTTGAACAAATTCTAACATAAAATTCTTTCTTTAAAACTTTAAGACCTATACATTTTCTTTGACTCTATAACTAATCTTTGAGATAGCAACTAAAATAAATTTCAATTATTATTATATGGAGAGACATGTGTGATAAAAGTTTGTAGTATACAAGTTTAAAAAGTAATATTAATTTAAAATTTTCAACATGAAAAATATGTACTCAACTTTATGTTGTGTTTGATTCATGGATTTATGTAAAAATTTAGAAAGAGAAAGGAAAAATATAAGTAAAATGTGAATGAAATATAACTAATTTCGCACACCTTTTCTTTTCTTTTTTTTCAAAATTTCTACTCAAACCCATGAATCAAGCACATCATCAATATTTGAAAGGAATTTTGGATCCTTTACTATACTGATATAGCTATCCAAAAAAAACTTATATAATATTTGGTGGGAGAAGCAAGTTCTTAAAATGAATCATCAATCACATTATAAGGGAATAAAAATAAAAGATTTTTTAATTATTTAAAAAATTAAACATTAGGAGAAAAAACCTATGGAAGATGTGAATTGATTCATATATTTTAGTAGTACAAAAATCTAAATTTTAAAACTGATCGCTTAAATGAATTAATTAATTTTCTTTTTGAAATGTGTAAATCAAGATATAATAAGATTTTTTTTTTTTAAATGATTCAATAAAAGTTAGAAGATTTTTTTAAAAAAAAAATTAACTTTTCATTTCAAATTTCTAAATGGATTAATTAACTTTCATTTTTAAATGTGTAAATCAAGGCATAATAAGATTATTTTTTTTAATGATTCAATAAAATAGTGAGTCAATAGAAGATTTTTTAATTATTTAAAATATAAAAATTCTTCTAATGATTCAATAAAAGTTAACCAATAGAAGATTTTTTAATTATTTAAAATATAAAAATTCTAAAAAAATAGTATGAAAGTTTTGAGTTTCACAATGCCCTTCTCAATAGAAATTACGGGTTCGTTTGGTTTGTATTTCTGAAACATTTTTGGAAAATTTTCTCTACAAATAAGTTCTTAAAAATAATCAAACCAAACAAATTTTTTCAAAAAAATTTCTCAAAACTTGTAAACCAAACAAGTTTTCCAAACAAATCTCTCTCTCACACACATCAAATCAATCACTTTTTCCAAAACTCTCTCTCAAAATAATTTTCCAAAACATCTTTTGAAAAAAACCAAACCAAACAACTTTTCGTACTTTTTATCTCTAAAGCATATCTCCCAAACACAAACCAAACATAATAATATAATATTTTATGATGAGTTAACCAGGGTTTTTAAAAATATTTATACAATCATAATACAAAAAATTATGAGATAATATGGTACTCTTTAATTTGTATTTAAAACTCATAAAATCAAACGTAAATCAATAAATTATTTTGAAATTGTATTTAAATGTAAATTAAAATTTTGAATTTAAAATTAAACATAAATTATAATTTTGAATTTGAATTTGTATTATAATTTTAAATTATATTGTGCCAACTTTAGATTTAAATTGATAGATTATGAGTACTGCTATTAGTACTGCATCAATAATTTTGGACCCCTATTTTTTAGCTTTTTTTTATTACAATAATAACCTCAAATGAAATTACTAAAAAGGGCATCAATAATTTTAGAACACCCCTATCTCACAATTGACCCACACACTCAATACATCATGAGTTAGGGTTTATGAGAGCACTCACCTCTATCACCATCCATCCATCCATTTTCTCCAAATTCCACCTTCAAAACCTACCCTGGTAATATTCCTGCGGTAATGGTAACAACCATTTAATTACCTACACTTCTTCGGCAATGACAATGAGTAGAAGTTTTACGGCAACCACAACTCCATGAGACGAGAAGAGATTCATAACTTTGATGATATTCTTAACTCAAAGGTGACTGGACTTATAAGGGTAAGTTTTTTTAAAAAAGAAAATGGCAAAAATAATAAAAATTGTTCACCATTTTTTTGGGAGTGAACTCTCGAATATATGACCGAAATTCAGAAACACAAACCCAAACATTGTTCTTTTGTTCGGGAACGGGTAACTAAACATTTCTTTTTTGTTCGGAAATAGGTAATCGAAACTCGTGGAGATCGCAAAACCCACAAAAGGGAAATTTTGAATCAATACCAAAAAAACCCTATATTTATTTTCTCAAGTCGTGAACAAGTACATGGAGATAAAGTAATAATCACCTTCGTAGGTTTTGTTGGAGGTGTGCATTCAATTGAATTAGTGAAATATTTTTCACAAAGATAATTTTGGTAGAAAAATGCTTGGGAGCACTAATTAGGTGGCAGTGGGTCCCGTCATTAATGATGTGATGTTTTGGTCTTAGAGTTGTGTTTTTTTTTTTTTTTTTACTTTTTTAATGCATTAGTGCTATTAGTGGTGATGTTTTTAGTGGGATGAATCATTGTTGATTTTGATATTATTTGTAAAAAAAAAAGAAATTTTAAGAGTTTTAGAATTTATAAGTAGGGATTCAAAATAATTAATGAGATACTAATAGCAACACTCTAGATTATTTACCATATTTATTAGTCCTCAAATTTAAATTTTAGAATAGATTAAATTACTTTCCTTTTAAAAAGGCATAACTCAAGAAATATTAAATATTTTTTAATACTTAAATGAGTGCTAGACAATAGAAATTATTTTAATTAATTTTAAAATCAAAAAATTAAAAATTTTAATTTGAGACCTTCGAATTATGAAAATACTTCTCACTGAAAATTTAATTTTAGCTTCAATGAGGAGTGAGGAATGAAATATTTTTCTATTGATCCACTCTCTACGATTTGAACTTTAAGATAATAATAATAATAAATCCATGTAACCAATTCCAAGCGATTGGAATTAAGACTTGTAAAAAAGTTTTGTCATATAAAGGCTTGGTTTGGGAAGTAGGTTGGCTTTTTGGTTTTTTGACTTTTTTGGCTATTTTAGCCTGGGCTAAAAAGCTTGGTTTGGGAAGGATTTTTTGGCTTTTTGACTTTTTTGACTTTTTTTGTGAGAGAAGAATGTAATGATTATAGGTTGGATGTGATGTTTTGTTTGTTATGGCTAAAATAGCCTATTTTGTTTTTTGTGGCTAAAATAGCCAAAAAAGTCTGAAAACCATCTTGCCAAACAGAAAAAACTTGTTAATAAAATTATCTTCTTGTTAAAAACTAGACTGAATTCTCCTCTCTCTCTCTCTCTCTCTCTCTCTCTCTCTCTCGTCCTTTTTGTTTCTAATACTCCCTCCGTCCCAAAATATTAGTCCCTTATTCCATTTTTCATTGTCCTAAAATATTAGTCCCTCTTCAAAAATCAAGTACAAAAATAATATAAATTTCCTATTTTACCTTTATTTTAAATTAATAAACAACATAAAAAGTACAATTATGCATTGATATTCCCAAGAAATGTACTATCAAAATGATAATTTTGGAAAATCAACTTTTTTCAAATGCAATAATTGTACTACCAAAAAAAGTTAAATTCCCCAAAAGAGACCATTATTTTGGGACGGAGGGAGTAATGATTTTATGTACTTGAAATGCTTAAGGTAACGAAGGTACCTTGGGATCAACTGAAACCGCATTGAGAGTCTTTAATTAATGGGCCTGATTTTCGTCCAGTTTATCATCGGATTGGACTGTGTTGTTGGCCCGTGGAGCTATCACGAGTCTTGTTTTGGAAATTTGAACCGTTCAATGTGTAAAATTCGTTGAGTACTATATGTCTATGAAAAATCACGTTGATCGGATATTGATAGCTATGTGATCAAAATAGTTTTTTTTATCAACCGTTAATTTATTCACCGTCCATTTTTTTTTATACAAAACTGATTTGATCACATAGCTATCGATATCCGATCAACGTGTTTTTGTTAAGCGTATAGTACTCGACGAGTTCTATACATTGACAGTTCAAATTTTCAAAATGGGACCTGTAGTGGGCTTCCACGGGCCCAACAGTACGGTCCAGTCCGATGGCGGACTGAACCAAAGCCAGACCCTTAATTAAAACTGTCCTATTTAAAAAGAATTCAGAATTAAATATATTAAAGACGTTAAATTTGAAAGTAATTGATATTCGATGGAGAAGTTTTAGACTATATTAATCAAATTAAGAGAGATAATATTAGATAAGTTTCTAACATTTTTCCAATATAAGAAACTCAATCAAATGTGAATGTAAAACAAGAAAATATATTGTGCCTGTAATGAAAAGGTAAAATATGAATAACAATTTTTTTATTTAAATTAGTTTAGCTTTGATAAAGCAGATGGAGAATAGAAAATTGAATTTGCAATATTCCATCCTGAACCATACATATCCTTTGCAAGCAAGCTTTTAAAAATGGTCTCAATTGCATACAAGCAAAACCCATCTCCACTAATGATGACACCCACACACCCCCTTTAATTAAAGATACAAAAATGAATGAAAATTCCTAGTTAATGACAATACTTTAATTTGCATTATTAGCATCAAGGCCATAACCATCATCATCATCATTGCAATAATTGCTTGTTATAATGAGCATCATGATTAATCAACCTCATGATTCACTAAAGTAGCACAGTATCACACTATATATAACAATTAGACTAAGAAATTGACAAAACACAAATCATAGCATCAACAACATTTGCAATATGCTAAAGAGAGGTTCCATTACAATCTCCCTCTTTTCCAACTCTGCCGTGTTGGTTGGGTGGTGCCGGAGGCGGAGGAGGAGGCGGAAAGGTAGCACCGTGCGGCTAGGGAATAAGAGAAGAGGGTTCTGCCTTCGGTGTCGGCCGGTGGTGGTGAATTGGGGGGTGGTGGTGTGCCCTTTTCGAATGTTGAAGAAGTTTATCACGGAGGTTGTATCAAATGGAAGATTGATGGAGACATACTATTGGTCTTTACCCATTTTTCGTCCCCAGCTATTTCCTCTTTGTTAAGAGTGCTTAACAAGCACTTGTCTTCATGTAATTGTTACTTGTTATTCCTCTCTTCTTCTTTTTTATCTTTTTTTTCATGTCACAAGGAGTGTGTAAAAGACTCTAGTGATTTTCTTTCAGATTCTCTCTATCATTGGAGGTAAGGTCTAGGCCAAACCAATGCAATATATCAATAATATAAAAAGAGTTATGTATATGAGTAATATTTGTTGTGTACATAATTATACAACTACACAAGTCGAAAGGAAAGAGTCGGGACAGAATTAAAAATGTCTTGCCTTTGAAATGTAGAATAAATTGCTCATGTTGTAATAATGGCCATTTTCATTGTTAAAATGGTAATTACAAAAAAATAATACTCACCACATGTAAAAATTGGAGTATCTTCTCATCTAACTTGATTAAGTAGGGATGACTCTGTTGGGAGAAAAATTAGCGGAGAGGAAATACTTGCTTTTGTTTAGGTACTAAATTTGTATTTGATTAGTCTTACAATTTTTTAATGTAAATATTAAATTAACAATTTTGCTATTGACATACATTATTCTACTGAGAAATCCTTGACATAATTGTAATTGTCTCGATTTTTTTCCTAATTTAATTTACCTTTCTCTATCATATTTTTTTTTTTTTTTTTTTAGGTTATTTCATATCAATGATTGAATTTTTCAATAACAACCACAAAGTTTTTCATTATTTGAATTTTCTTGTTTTAATTAATTCAAATTATCCTTTTACTAAAACAACTATAAATAGCAAGAACATATACGAGACTCACATTTATAATATAGGTAAGACCATCTTCAATGGTTATTCAGACTTGTCATCAAATTTAAATTTGATAAAAAATTATTATTTTTTCTACTCCAGTTGTTTCATCAAATAGGTATTAAATTCAGAATTTCACTTTTCTTCAAACTGAGAATGAATGTGTCTTTCATCAAATTACTATTCATAACCATTTGATTTTCACAACTGAATATCTCCCCAAATGCCCCTCAGATGACCACCTCAAGGTAAAAATTTGTAAAAAAATTATACTGGCCGGTCGAACCCCCGGATGACCACTTGAAGGCAAAATTTTGTGAAAAATTTACACTGGCCAGTCGTCCGCCTGGTCGACCAGTGTTCTGATAAAGTTTCAAAAATCTCCGTTGGAATACTTAATATCAAATGAAATTTTTACTCAAATTCGATGAAAAATTTAATACACTATTAGAGATGCTCTAAGTAATTTAATTTTCATTTGTTTCTTCAAAATTTTAAATCTTGTAACTCAATTTTTTTATATCCAAAATTAAAAAAGAAAAAAAAAATTCAACCCACTCATTCTATCATTAAACTAAAAATTAAAAAAAAATTAAATTAAATTAACCGACTCATTCTATCATTAAACCAAAAAAAAATTAGTTAAGTATTAAATGTGATGATGATTCTTTAATAAAAGGATAATTCTATAATATAGTTTCGTAATTTCCAGTTCTAAATGTGATGATGATTCTTTAATAACATTGTTTTGGTACCAAAAAAAAAAAATTAATTAATTAATTAATGTGTAGAATGCGAAAGAAGATGAGAGGAGATGATAGAAAAAGTGAATAAAAACAGTTTTGAAGAAAATTATAAAACAAACCAATTTTAAATTTTGAGCTCCTCAAAAATTGTTTTCAAAATTAAACTAAACATGTGTTTTTTTTAAACTATATTTGGATGAGTAAAAAAAAAAATAAATAATATATTAAGCGAAATTTCTTTTTATCCTTTGTATTTTACTAAGCAATCAATCAGTTTATTTGCCATCAAATTTCATCATTTTTTATGAGAAATAAAACCTATCAATTAAATAAAAGAGTGCCTGTCAATCAAAAAGAGTAAAATAAAATAAAAGAGGTTTTTTATATCTTCTCATCATTTTTCACTACTACTCATTTAACTTAGAAATGAGGTTTTTTTTTTGTTTCCCTCTCTTTCTTATCATTTGTCCCCCAATCTCATATATAAGCTACCACGAACCAGAAAACCTTTTGGAGTAAAAAAAAGGAAAAAAAAAAAAAAAAAAAAAAAAACTAGAAATTTACAGGCCTGCAAAATCAATTTCTGGAAAACAAACTACCAAGTTCTGGAAAACAAAGAGCTGCAAACAGACCACCTCATTCGGTGGCTAACATGTGGCAACAGTTTTACAAAATTCCCCTTCCATGAGAGTACAAAATATGAAGATGATTTTTAGGTTCTTAAGAACAACAAACAACAGCTTTCGCATCGGTTAAGGGAAGGTGTAAAAAAAAATCATCAAAATCCCTACAACACCTCCAAGAAGTCAATTCTTAAGATCTCTATCTACAATGGAAAATACATCATGGGGTATGTGACTATTTTTTCCCAAAGTAGGAAAATAACGTAGGTTGTTTATCACCTGCAGCACCAAGGTTTCCCTTTTTCTTAGGCGGACTTATTTGAGGCTTGTTAGTTTCCCCAATACAAGGCTTCATGTCAGCTGAAAATTCCTCGTACTCTCGCTTGATAGGCAGATTTGCAGCTGCTTTGTCAGAAAGTGTAGAAACATTAGGCTTTGATCCATCACTGGATTCTTCAGTGAGGGAAGGACAATCCACATTGTCTTTGGTCTCAGGTTCCTCTTTCAAGCTTTTATGCTGATTGGTCTTTAATGGGCAATTTATGCATGCTTCCAACTTGTGGTTTTGACTCTTGTTCACTATTGGCTCCCTTCTTTGAAAAAAACTTTGAGATCGGATATGTTGCCTCAGACTTCAACTTGATCTGCAGAACATGGTCTAATGAGTACATGGTGGAGGGATAAAATTATGCAAAACTGCAGCAGCCAGCAATTTTATGGTTTTTCAACAAGTTGGCAGTCAAAATGGAAGCAGATGTTGAAAGAGAAACAATGCTAAGCTGAAAACTTAGACCAGACAACATGTTAGTGTTGGCACTCTTCAAATCAATCTACTATTATTGTATTGTCACCACCATACACCAAATCATTAAGCTCTCCTCAAGCAGAGTCATGCAGGGAACAGGAAGTTCCCAGACCAAGGTTGAGCATGACTCAAATTAAATAAAAGCAATCGATTAGAGCATATGAAGTCATTCGATTGAAAGGCTCTGACTAGATTTTCCTGAATATCGAATGTGACAACTGACATAGGAGAGTTCGAGACACTGCAATCTGCAGTCTACCAGGTCTTCAAATTCAGTGCTGTGCAAATGTTCATTTCGGTCAACACATAATTCATTAAATACCTACTTATCAATTGTTTAACCTGACCTAAAGTCTACCTCATAAGGTTGTACCACATGCACAAGGCTCCCCGCTTGGAGCAGGTCTAGGAGAGATGGTAGGTAGACAACATTGCCCCACATTTTTGTGAAGAGGCTAATTCCCTTGACTCAAATCAAGCCACATTGTTGGGGGCAGAGAGCAATTTTCACAACCTCTAGATATCATGAACATTAATTATGTTGAAAAGTGGAAAGATAAGACAGAGTACACACACCTCCTTAATGCACTCTGGTCCATCAAAAGAAGCCTTGCCTATTGCAGGTGTCACGGAGTACCACACCTGAAAATTGAAGTTTCAGTACCCAATAAAATTATGTTTAGCTCCTGTAAGCTGGTTAATCTAATGAAGTAGATCTAGAAGTAGCAGCTACTGTTTCTTATTTTCAATAAGCTTTTACCAAATCTACCGCTTCATATGGTTTGAGTACTGTGTCAAATTTTGAAGATGAGGAACCAATTAGCCATGTCTCGGTTGATTCCTTGTCACCCAAAATAACAGGCATCCTGTCTGCAATAGCAGATTAAGTAAAACATTAGTAAAGAATTTTCAAATGTGCCACCGGGTGACATGGCACCAATGCCCATATTATGCAGGTCACAATTTCCCACTCTAATGAAAAATAAGGAATGAAAACCAGATAAAGGACTAAACAAAAATCACAAACAAGATTATAGCGATCCCGGTTTTTCCCGTCAAGTATTGTGTTCCTAACTCGGGTCTTGTGGTTGTTGTTGTTGTCGTCTTATTCTTGTTTCCATCCTTTAATTCCTTGAATTTGGGTTTTGGGATGTGTTGGGTAAGATTGGAACAGGTTGGTTGGGTGTTGGAACATATGGTTGCTATCCAGATTTTTGTTCCTTCGCTCAAGCGAGGCTTTTGTCGCTTGAGCGAGCGTTGTGTTTTGTGTCTCTTCGCTCAAGCGAGCTCTCTTGCGCTCGAGCGTGCGTCTGCGTCCAGCTTGGACCTGTAGGTTGTCATTCTTGGCTCGAGCGAGCTTTCTTTCGCTCTCGCTCGAGCGAGCAAGCCCTATGTTTTGAGTTTCTTTGCTCGAGCGAGCGGTCCTATGCTCGAGCGTGCTTCTGGTTGCAGACCTGAAGCTTCGCATTGTTCGCTTGATTTGCGCTCGAGCGAGGTATATTTGTATCTGGTCGCTCGAGCGACCAATCCTTCACTTGAGCGAGTCTCGAGTATATCAATTGTAGCAACGTGATTCTTCTTCACTTTTTCATCTCCTTTTTGCTTTAAACCCTAAATCGGCACACTCTCTCTCTAAAACACCCCTTCTCTCTACAAACACTCTTGATCTATAGCTCTTCTATCCTAGTCTCTTTGTAAGAAAGTTGGAGCTTGGCTTGGGCTATCTTTTGATCCGAAAAATCTCGCATTTGGAGCATCTTGGATTTTTTTCCTCATCTCCTTTGAGTTTCTCCATTTGAGGTAGGGATAATTACTCATTTTTATGAGCTTTAACGTAGATGTTGGGCATTTTGAATAAATGGTTAGGGCTGGGAAATTTGGGTGTTAGGGTTTTAAATGTTGAAATGTATAAAAGGGGGGTTTTGTTCCTTTTGAACTACATATGTGTATATAGGTCTTAAAATGGGGTTATTGATGTATAATGATGATATTTGGACCTTTGGATCAATGTTGAAAAAAAGAGGGAAATGCCTTAGTTGGATTTAATTGGGTTATTTGTGTAATTAATGAAATTAATTATGGGAATATGAAATTGGATTAGAAATAATGAAATTGGAAAAGTATGAGGTAGAATGGTGTAGTTGGAATGATTAATCGCTCACCAATGGAAAGTGTTATTAATTTATCTGTTTGATACAATTTATTATCTGTTTAGAAATAACTGTCTTGGGCTATCGGTGGAAGATAGTCTTGATTGTTGTAGAACATGCATGATGATTAGGTAAACTGAAACTAATAAATTTGAAATATGTCAGTGAACATGACGGCCTGAGTAAACCATTGAATATGTCATTTGATTAATCATTGTATATGATAATGTGCTTCAATACATTGTATATGTATCTTGCTTGGGAGGAGATAGGGGATGTACTACATATGTGATTATAGCCATAACACATTGAATATGTGCATTAATTGATCATTGTATATGATAAAGCCTTTAAATACATTGCATATGTATCTTTGTTTGGGAGGATAAAAGGGCTGTACTCCATGGTTTGGGAGGAGATAGGGGATGGACTCCATGGATAATTAAGTTGGCCGGAGTGTCCAGAGTGAAAGTTCCGAAATCTTAATTACGTTTGCATAACATAAATGATTGAAGTATTGAAGTGTTAACAATATGAGTTGTAATCTCATTTTGAGTTGATTATGATTGAAGTATTAATAATATGAGTTGTAGCCTCATTTTGAATTATTGATGGATTGAAGTATTAACAATATGAGTTGTAATCTCATTTTGAATTGTTGATGAATTGATGTGTTATTTTTACGAGTTGTAGTCTCAATTGAATTACTTGGATAAACGAACCCTATTAATAAAGTGAATTGGAAATAGGGATGAAACCAGATTGAAAGATGAATGCCAAAGTTGATAGGTTATAGATATGATGTTAATCGATGTACATGTGTTGAACATTTATCATATGCTAACGTTTTAGTTAATTCTCATATTATGTTTAGCATATCTCTACTGGGCATTGGCTCACCCTATATGGGACATCATTTTCAGGTACGGGAGATGTGCCGCCTCCAAGGACTTAGCTTGGGTGGTTTAGAGGCTGCAGGCTTCTTTTTGGTTGTTATGTTTATTTTGTATTACCTGTAATTCTAGCCAAGGGCTTTATATGTAAAAGAGTTAGAACTCTTCCTTTGTTGTAACCAAGTATTGACTTAGAAAGTTATAAACCCATTGGGCACTTTATTATTTTGTAAACATTTGTAATTTATATGAAATACCCTTATGTAATATTAACGCTGATGTTTGGAATATACAATTTCATTTACGTTTTATGAATCTTATGAATGAATGGATTATGTCTTTACTTAGAGGGCGTTACAAGATAATGTGATCAACACCTTGAAACAATGTTAGTTCATCCATATCTTTGTTTTGGTAAGTGCAACTGAATTCACTCATAATCAGTTCCAGTAGTGGCAGACCGAGGAATTTTGCCAGGGGGGAGACAAATTTATTTTGATTTTGGGGTACTATACACAAAACTATTTAGAGTTTTTATTGACCAAACTGCTAATTTCTTATACAAAATAAGGATGACCTTGTGGACAAGGCTCCCGTTGTGAAATCCAATATGGACAACATATGTGTACGAATGCCTCCAAAAATATGGACAAAAGAAATGATGGCATGGCAGTGACATCAGAAAGCACATGACTAACCATGTAAAGTGTTCAGACAGATTATGGGTGTGTTTAGTTTGTGTTTGTAAAGTAGTTTTTGAAATAAAAAGTACAAAAACTTGTTTGGTTTGACTTTTTTCAAAAATTGTTTTGGGGAGAGAGTTTTAAAAAAAGGGAGACTTATTTATAAGTCCTTTTTCAGACACTTATGGTAGGCTAAGTCTAGTGTAATTTCTTACAGAGTCTCAAGTCCTATTTAGATAGAAATGTATTCCACAAGATCCTATATAAACGTAACGTGACGTGACACTTACATAAACGTAACGTAACGTGACACCTACATAAATGTAACGTAACGTGACACCTACATAAACGTAACGTAACGTGTCACATTACGTTTCGCAAACTTAATGAGTTTTTATTTTTTTAAAATTGAATGTGAAAATGTTGCTGGTTTATGTTGGTGTCACATTACTTTTCATATAGGAAATTGAATGTTGCCATAGATCATAGGTGTCACGTTACGTTTATGTAGGTGTCACGTTACGTTACGTTTATATAGATATGATCTATGGCAACATTCAATTAAGAAATTGAATGTTGCCATAGATCATAGGTGTCACGTCACGTTACGTTTATGTAAATATGATCTATGATAACATGCAATTATATAGGAAATTACATGTTACCATAGATCATAGGTGTCACGTTAGGTTTATTTAGGTGTCACATTACGTTACGTTTATATAGATATGATCTATGGTAACATTCAATTTCCTATATATGGTTTTACTATTATTTATGACATTAACAACTAATATTGAGGGTAAACTTTCCATAGGATTTATGGGAACATAAGTTTTTTAGTAAGACCATATGTAGCATAAGGCTCCCTAATAGGACTTATAAATAATTTTTCCTTAAAAAAAAGTGATTGATTTGATGTGTATGAGAGAGAGTGTGATTTTGGAAAGTAGGTAACCAAACAAAATTTTGAGATTTTTTTTGAAAAAATTTGTTTGGTTTGATTACTCTTGAAAATTTGTTTGTAGAGAATTTTTTCCAAAAATTTTTCTGAAAAACAAACCAAACAAAGCCTATAACTGTAAAGTGTTCAGACAAATTAAATAACTAAAATACAGGCTATATGAATTGAACCTTAAAACATGACTAACCATGCAGCCACTCTAAAGCTGGTGACGAGGAAGTTGTCACGATAGTGAATGTATAAAGAATCTCTCCTGCAGGTAAGTACAAATTAATTAGTGCGTAGTCCAAAGTGCACAAAATCCAGCATTATCCATTTAAATAGCAGTACAATTTGAAGTCGTAATATGCCAATTGGCTGTCTACATTCAACACCAAAAGAATGGGAATTGACAGCTGCAGATAGGGAGATACTATTTACTGAAACAGTTTTCAAGCTAAAACGTAATTTTTCCACTAATATTATATGCCTAAATAGAGATGACCAAAACATCTACAATAAACAATGATCTGTCGCAACAGATATGCTAGCTCAAATGTGAATGCAAGAATGGTGGTTCACCTTCAGAGTTTTTCCAAGAATCATAAAGAGCAGCGAACACAAGGGGCCGACCATCCTTAAAATGAACGTAGTAAGGTTGCTTTTTAGACCCATCTTTTTTCCACTCGTAGAATCTGAACAGTATTCCATTCCCGTTACACATTGAACATTAGAAGCAAAACATAAATAACTGAGCTGCATACAACATACATATGTAGAAGTGCCATCTTACTGCAAACTGTTCACCTTGAATGATACAAAGAATTCTTAACTTTATGTACTTACGAACATAGAGAACTCCAGCCAGAAAAATAAACATATAATTAGGCATACGGCATTGAAAAGAAGACTCCCTTTTGTTACTATATATCAAATGTAAATACAGGGAAGTTGGTCATATGAGTGTGACAGGGTATGGGATGAATATGGTAAATGAACTACAATGACTAAATTGTCAGAATTTCATTCCAGATCAGCTCATCAGATTGCCTAAAATGAAACTAAATAAGCACCAGTGATCCCACGATTACCTTCTTTAAAGGTTGGCTAGAACACGACTGATATAGTAAACCGTGAAAGCTTATAGAAGATTGCTATACAGGAAGCAGAGCCATGATTTAGACCAGGCCAATTATGATGGAGAATAACAAAATATGATAATACACACAAGATAATCTGATCTCCTGCTCAAGCCTCTTGTCTATAGTTCCTAACTTCTGATGTTCATTTAAGATATTTTATTTCACTCTCCTTTTTCCCTAGATAAGCATGTTCATTTAGGATAAGAAAAGAATACATTCCCAGGTTAATGTCTTTCTAAGTAGAAAAAATCATAACAAAAGATTTTACATATCAAGAAAAAAATAAAAGATGCAATAAACACTTCAAAGACTCAAATGAAATGTTAAATGAGTTTTAAAATATCTTCCTTCGACAGAGGTAAAAAAGAACACAGCACTCTGCAAACAAACCATTGTACAACGCATACCCTTCGACAGCCACAAGGCACCTATTGTTGGGAACAAGGCGACGAAAAGAAGCTTTTTCACATATTGACTCGGAGCGAGCATTGAACTGCAATACACAACATAGTCGTCTTAAGGTACACAATGGCATATTTATATGGCCAACAATATGTGATTTTAAATAAGATAATTTATGAGCCTAAAAACATTCAAATTATCTTTGCTTGAGCAATAAACACCTATGAGGTTCATTTTAAACAGTAAAACAGTTTAGACCTTCAAGCTTAAATGTTATGCAAAGCAAACCACTTGGAGCTATTACATCCTGAACATATGGGAAGGAGATGAAAAGAAAAAAGGAATTAACAATATAAGTAATAAGCCTGATGTAACTTTAGGGTGGGGTTATAATTAAGATGACAAACAGGACTCACCATAACTTGACGAAGTCCTATTGAGCTTATAAAAAAACCATAAGATGATCTATTGACCAAATGCACCTTTTTCATTCTCATGAATGTTCCAACCATCACACGCATGCCAAGAATTACCACTTAATCACAAAATACGTTCTTCAAGGTGGCATATGGTTGAAAAAAATTGAAGCTCTCAACTCAACAGTTCAACCTCAGTTTTGCAGGTCCACAAACAGGTAGATATACAACATAAGTATGCCAAAAATGCTAACAAAAAGTTATAATCAATGCCAAACATAAGACCAGCAATAAACACAATAAAAATGAACCATTTGACTTTCAAATAGCATAAACATTTGTTGGGTTTTTTTTGCTATGTGACAAGAAGGGCTAAGAGGGGGCGACCATCACGTCGTGACGATAGGAATCCCTACCCACTCGAGTGCAGAACAAAAGGGATTTTCATGGACCCACTCTCAAGATGGACAACCCAACCGAGAACATAGTGATAAGGAGCCATTGGCCAAGTTTAATAGGGATTAGTCTCGGGCGCATGACCCCAGAGACTCACGAAATCACATTGGATTGGAGTAAGCCCGTAATCACGGGGCTACAACCCTCGGGTTGTAATTGTTGAGACATTCAAAATCAAACATAACTAGTCATGTGAAGTCAAAAGATGCTAAGAAGGAAGCACAACTATACCATCTTGTAGTGATCAGGTTTCTCAGTTTTCTTAGTGAAACTGGGGATGAGTCCCCACTTCATGCACTGAAGAACCGCACCGTCACCACCAGAACCATCGTCTCTTCGAACCACAGTCAAATCCCTTCCGGGAGAAACATTATAGGATGGCTGGTACCTGAAATTCAACCCAGCTTCATTAGATATTGATCGAGAGAGAGAGAGAGAGAGAGAGAGGGAAAGGGGATTACCGGTCCGTATCGACGGATCGGAGGGGGCGACCGGTGAGGTGACAAGCCCTGTGTATGTCGTCGTGCCTCAGCGTACATCGAGCTCTCCCGCACATATCTGGTTTTCTCTTTCTCTTCTCTGTTGCTCTCTCTGTTTTGTTCCTCTTTCTTTCTGGTCTCTCTGCTAGTATAAAATGCCAACTGAAAGAAGAAGCGGGAAGAAGATGCCCCCGTGCGTGCGTTGCTCTAGTGCTGCGGAGGCGTCCGGATCATCTAGAGTGATACTGTAAAGTGATCCTCTATAGTAATTTATTATCGCGCGACACGTGTTTTATTGATGGAATCAATGACCGACATGATCTCTCTTCAAAATAATATTGTTTTGATTTTTTTTTTTTTTTTGGCAGATCGAGAGGAAGGAAGGAATGGGTTAGAGAGAGAATCTCCTCGTTCTCTCTGAAACCGTGTTTTGTTCTAGGATTCTGGATTCAATCTTTCATTGAATGCGTCGAAGGTATGGTCAATTTACAAGATTTAATAAAGGATCTCAGCAAACATGGTGCACAAGTTTCCAGCAGATGAATTACACAATTTCGAAACTGAAGAACCAGACCCAGATCTCAATTTGGGCTTCAAACCCTGTTGTTAGTCATTTGGGTCTTCATCAGACAGTGAAGTGTGATAGCTTTAACGGAGGGAATTCATTTGGGTCTTCATAAGTTCAAATTTTTATTTCAATTTTAAGCTTCGAAATCGATCTTCGTTTTTTTGCTGTGTTGGGTTCGTGTGGGTTTCTCTGCAAATCCATCCTATTTCATTTTTCAATTTGTTTTTTATTTTTTATTTTTTAGGTGAATAATGAGTTTGAATTTTTATTTCAATTTCAATCTTCGAAATTGATCTTCGTTTTTTTTTTTGCTATGTTAGGTTAATGGGTTTGATCATCTTTATAAAATCTTTATATGTCCTTGAAGCTTCTTGAAAAATAGATTCAAACGGCGTGCATCAAACTTTGCAAAAAAATTGCAGAGAACAAGACGAAGGAGATTGATTCCACGGTTCTAGAGAGAATAAGGAGATTCTCTCTCTGACCCATTCCTTTCTTCCTCCCTCCCGATCTGCTAAAATAAATAAATAAAATACCAAAACGATGTCGTTTTGAAAAGGGATCATCTCAGCCCTGATTCCATTAGTGGGACACATATCACGCCATAAAAAATAACTCTAAAGGATCACTTCACAGGATCACTCTAGAGGATTGGGACACGCTGCGGAAATGTTGCTGTTGGGAGTTAGAACCACCTGATGCCCGTCGGATTTCACATTAATGTCTCCAAATTGGAAACAAATTCTTCAAACAATTTTTTTTTTTAAGAGAAATGCGTGGTAGCTCGAAAGTCGAGTGGCTCGAATGCCCCGAGTACCAAAACGACGTCGTTTTGATACTCTATTTATTTATTTATTTATTTTATTTTATTTTTCTTCTTTTTCCTTATTTGTTGAACTGTTTGAGAGAAAGAGATACGTGAGAGAGAAACAAAAAGGTGAGAGAAAGAGAGGAGCTGCCAAAGTTTGATCGGCCGAAGCTTGATCTGCCATAGACGGAGAGAGCGAAGCTTGATCTTCGGCTATAGGTCTTCAACTGTGGTTGTTTTGATTTTTTTTTTGTGATTTTTCAAGCTCTGGTTTATTAGTTTGAAATTATGTAAAATTACTCAAGCTCTGATTTTTATGGGTCTACTATGATGTTTATCAAACTAATCGCAATTAATAATTAATATGATTATTTTTCAAGCTCTGATTTTTTCAAGATTGAAATTAATTGTGGGTTTTAGGAGAGAGAGAGAGAGGGTTGTGTGGATTCAAGATGTACAGGTTTACATTTTTGGATTCAAGATGGGAAGGAAGAAGAGAAAGAAGGAAAGAGAGAGAGAAAGAATGAAGGAGAGAGAAGTCAACAAACCGAGGGAAGGAAGAAGAGAAAGAGTGAAGGAGAAGAAAAAGAATAAAAAAAGAATTTGAGCCATTCAGGCTCCTCGTTTTCGAGCTACGTAGCGGGGTCATTTTCTTAATTTGTGTTTTGAGATGTTTTTAAAATAAATTTTTCTAAAGAGTTTAAAAAATTTAAAATTTTATTTTGTTGTATATTTTTAAAATAATTTTAGAGTTTTGGCGTTTAGAATAATTTGATATTTTTTTATAGTTAAATAGATGAATGTGAAATAAAAGGTGATTGAAAATAAAAGAATTGAGAAAAAAAATGATTGATTGCCTGTAGTGTAGTATAGAAAAAAGTTATTTTGAATTTTTTTGTTTTAAAAATTCAAAGTTTTTGAATTTTTTTTTTTAAAACATGTTTGGAGAGACAAACCAAACATGTTCAATATTTACACTCACAACCCTCTTCTCTTCTAAAATCATATAGACACCTCTCTATTCCTTGAAATACACTATTTTCCTTGCTTTAATGTGTAACAACTAGGTCCACCTGTTTGTCAACATCAACATATAAAACTCCAAATGACAAATTTAGACTCCGTTTGATTTAGATTTAAAAATTAATTTTGTAAGATAGTTTTTTGAAAAGAGTAACTATAAATTTTAAAAATTTATTTGGTTGTATATTTTGAAAATAATTTTTAAATGATTTGTAATTTTTTTTTAAAGTTGAATAGATGAGTATAAAAGAAAAATTGAAAATAGTCTCGGAATATCACATTATCAGACTCCTTTACTCTTGGACTATCGAATAATCACCTGTCCAAGTTCTATTAAGCAAATTTCAAAAAATAATTATTAGGTACTCCTAAATCACGTAGTTATACTCTGATGTCATGTTTGTTTGGGTGGACATGAGCTTGGGATTGGACTAATAGTCTAATAAAATTATTAATCCGATATTTGGTTAAACAATTGAAGTACGGATTAATTATTTTAAACTTGACTATTAGTTAAGATAGGATACATAATCCAACGGATTGATAGTCCTAGGACTATTAGTCATGGGAATGTTAATCCAGTCCGCCCAAACAAACATGACCTGAAAGTACTCAATAATCACTCAATTTTGGGTGGTCATCATCTATATACATCAATCTCTTTTTATCTTTTCATAATTTTTATTAAATACTCAAACCCTCATTATTATATCGCACATATGTGATACTGGGTTTGCCAAATTGAACCTTACCAAAGTTTAGGGCTATACAATTGAGGGCCTTCATCTGGTATAATATTTTGCTACATCACTTGATTTGTGAATAGTATGCAAAATAGTATGATGTAGGCATATGGAGTGCCATATCAATATAATATCAATTGATGTAAACAATGTAGTAATCAAAACCTCGTTGTAGTAAGGTAGGTTTTGCCATGGATGTGTGAACAGTGTGCTATTGGATAGTGGAGGGAATGGTAATGTGCATATGGAATTGTTGGGTTTACTTAGGTAAACGATTCTGGCTTTACTGGTAAGATTTAAATAGATGCAAGTATGTCTAGTAAGGTGAAAGTTAATGATTCATATGGTAGTTTTCAATTGAAAGGTTAAAGAGTACAATGGAAAGACAGAATAATATAATTAAAGGGTATTTCAGTAAATTTAATCTGTTATTTAACGGTATTAGCTGACAAAGAACGTTATTGATATTTCAAGAAGAGTAATGTTATGGAAATCAAATTTTTCACTAAACAAATGATCAAATAGGTGTGTGGTCCACAATTAATTTATTTGATAAAAAATTTGGAACGCCTAATATTTTTCTTTCAAAAAATAAAAGAGAATTTCAAATTATTTAGGGAATAGTGTAATTAATTGCAAAAAATTGTATAAATTTTTAAAATTTTAGTTAGTATGATTTTTATAGAGTGCTGCTATTAGTACCTGTCAAAATTCTTTAGACCCTCATTTTATAATTTTTTTTTTATTACAATTATACCCTAAAGTAAAATCACATTAAAAGACATTATTAAATGGAACACTCACTTACCAATAAAAACTAATACTCAATAATATTGGACCCCCCACCTCCACCTCCACCTCCACCTCCAACTCCAACTCCAACTCCAACTCCAACTCCAACTATACGTATTCCATATTTATAAATCCTAAACCTATTACTTTTCATAACCAGCTAACATAAACCTTAAATCTATTATTTTTCATAATCATTTTAAATCTTGAATGTGTCATCTTCATTACCATCATCAACACTATTGAACTTTGTGTGAGTGATTTTCTGACCACACTACCCGCCTAGTAATCAGCTGGAGAACACCGGCAGAATAGATGGATTCAGCAAACCTGTAACAGAAAGAAAAGGCTCCGGCGGTGGCTCTTCCACCCGGGGGCACTCCGACGATCAAGTCAGAATATCTCTCAAAGATAATCAAATGCTAAACTCACTACTCAAAGCATAAAACTGCGTACCTTAGACCTACGGGGGTGCCTCTTTTTTATAGTTTACTCAATCCTAGTCCCACTAGAAGCTTGACTTCTATGGACTCCAATTCTGTACTTACTTTGAATTTCTCAAGAGATAAAAATAAACTCCCTAAGAGCTTTATCCTTATCTTAGCAAAGTCTTCTCTTTACTCTAGAACTCTTGCCCCTTATCCATTATCCGCTTATCTCGAATTCCGATATCTTCGGAGATAACCTCGGCCTCGCCGAGATAACCTCGGCGTCACAACCAGGACACGTGGCACTTCGGCTGACACGTCGGCGTCACCTTGCCACGTGTTGGTATTCAGAAAATACATCCCCACAAATGCCCCCTAGGTTCTATTACCTCGTCATTCTAAGGTGATGGAACCTATATCTGTATTTTCTTCCAGTAAATCGGCTTAAGATTTGACAGCCGAAATCATTCATTTCTGGCCGACATGCTTTCCCTAAAAAATCAAAGATTTTTAAGGAACTTTTTACGCGCATGAGTTGTCATGCACTTCAATTCAACCGTTTTAGACACACGTTTCTTTCTTACTGGCTCGTGCCTGTGACGCGCCCATAAGTCATCTCTTCTTCACATGTGCCGTCTGACGTATGCGCTCTTTTAGGCGTATTGCTTGCTTTTGCCGCCATTTTCATTTTTTGACAAAATCTTTCCCCCTTTCTTTCGTCTATTCACTTTTGCATCTGAGTTCTCTTGCTTTTTTCTCTCTCTAAAACTCTTTCTTTCAAATCCGCCATTGCTCAAGCTTCCAAAGCTCTGCATCCTTCTCCGTTCACCCCTTCCGGCGAGATTTCCACCGGTCTTCTGCTCTTGCAACCGTCGTAGGACGTCGGCAAATCCCTTTCCGGCCTCCCTTTTTTTGGTAAGCATCTGTTTCTTTCTATTCCAGTTCTTGATCTTTCCTGGAATTTCTTGTTTACTACTGCTTTACTTAAGTAATCAATTTGTAGATCATACATCTGAATGCGTTGATTTTGTTTTTTGCTTATGCCCTGAATACATGTACTGTTCTTAGTGTTTCTTGCACGTCTTGCTACTGTTTCCTGGCCTTCAACCCTTTGTATTCTTCATGTTCTTAATAGTCCATCTCTGTTCTTGACTCTAAAATTTCATATTTGTTTTCTGTTTTTTTGTATATTTTCCAGATCTGTACCTTTGATCTTCATCTTCATAGCTTTAGGTTTGGGATTTGTTTGTAGAACCCACAACTTAGGAAAAAACTAAAACCTGCACCTACTTTCACTGTTTGTCGAGGTCCCATCAATAAGAAACATCTTTCTGAATTTCAACCCTTCTAATAGAAGCCAATATCATGAGTATGTGGAGACATAGGGTAGATACCCCGACCAAACTTGAGTGCTCTAAGCAAGAGTTCTCCATCCCTACTAATGTCCACCTGAGACTGGCTGGGGATGACGACTCCATCATGCCTACAGAAAACGCCATGCCCCTTCCCATTGTAGTTTTTACTGAGTGCGGACTCCGACTCCCACTTAACATCCTTTTTCGCGAGATTCTTCATTATTATAAGTTGAACCCCATACAACTGGCAATCAACTCTTATCGAGTGATTTTTGGTATTATCGCCTTAGCTAAACAGGAAAACGTTAGGATCACCTTAGCCGACATATAGTATTGTTACACCATGTGTGCCCTTAACTTGAAAGAAAAAGGCTTCATTTATTATCTTAAGTCGAGGTCTACAGAATTCAAAATCGTAGCTGACCTTCCAGACTCCAACAAGGGGGCTGGAGATGATTATGTTATTGCTTCGGGAAATTGGGAGTTTGGCGCAGACGAGGACGCCCATCTCTACCCTCTTCCCCGATCAGTTAAAGAGGGCAAGGGTAAGAGCCCAGTGTCAATACTTAGTTGTTCTGTTCAAGTCTTCAATATTTTATCTGTTTCTAATGTCTGTTTCTTCTTGCAGACGTTCGCAAGCCAGCGAAAAACTTCCGCTAATCTTACGTTCCCAGTAAGGACCTGAAAAAACTCCTGGACTTGCCAGTTCACAAAAGAAAAGCACCTCTTCTTCTCAACTTTATTCCTACATACAAATCGATTTTGCCTGTCGTCCCCAAAAGAAAGAAGAAAAGTCTTTCTCCTCCTACTACCACAACTCAAACCGCCTCTACATCACGAACAGATCAAGAGTCAACATCTGACCCAACCAATCAACCATCTACTTCGGCCCCATACTTGGTCCCAATACAAGAACGAAAACGTCGGTGAAGACTTGTCAAAACTGCTGAGATGGGTCGCCCAAAGCCCGTTGCTCAAGACCTCCTTGCCGATCTCCCTGTTGACGTCGATGCTCAGCCGACGCAAACCATGCCCCCACCAAAGCCGAAACGAACCAAGAAAGCCCAGCCAAAGGCTAAAGCCACTGAAGTTAAGGCTGAGGATACCCTGATAATTTCACAATTGGCAGGGAGTGAGAAGACGGCTTCCGTTCCCAAAAAAAGGTCTGCTGAGACACAGCCATCAGAGTCCACACAATCAAAGAAGCCGAGGTCATTGTCTGCAACGACCTCGGGGTCCAGAATACCAAAAGTCCCCTGGACGCCTGAAATTACTTTAGAAGATAAGCCTGTTCTTGCCAGCGATAGTGCCGACGACATTAATGTCGGTGTAGCACTCTGTACCGCCCTACTTCTCGCAGGTGATCTTGAGCGGAATGCCAAGATGAGTGAGTACGAGAACTATGCCTTTATACTCCAACGTTCTGTCCAAGTAAGTGTCTTTACATGGAAACTTGTCTTCTCTTTTACTTTGTAAAATTTTGTAATAATTTTTGCCCTGTGCTCTTTCAAGCCATTCAACATGCCCACTCTCTCTCTATGCAAACTTTTGAAAATAGGGCAAAGTTGGCCGACATGAAGAGGGAGGTTTCTGCCCTTAAAAAGGAGAATAAAACTCTTCAATCAAAAATGAAAAAACTGGAAGACCAGGCTGAGGCTGCCACCAAAGCCCAAACCCTAGCCGAAGAAAAGACCGAATCTGCTGAGGCCATCAAGAAGGTTGCCGAGGCCGAGAAGAGAGAAGCCGAGGACAAAAAGGCCCAAGCCGAAAAGGAACTTCAGGAGGCCTTGGCCACTAAAGACGCTGAAATCAAAGCGGCTGACGAAAAAGCCTATGCCCAAGGAATGGCCGATGTTACAGAGGAATACAAATTACAAGTTAGGCAGGCATGTAACAGGGGGTTTTCCCTTGGTTGGATGTCCCTAGCCAAAAAGCTCAATATTCCTGAAGATTCACCTCTGCGCAAGGCCGAAGCTATTCTTCTCCCATTCCCTCATCCTCCTCCACCTCCAAGTCAAGTTGAACAAGAATCTGAGTCTGAAGATGAGGAGGAAGGTGAGGATGAGGCTTTAGTAAGGAAATCCAAGGAGGCTGTTGGGCCTAAGTCTTCTTCTCTGAATGAGCAGGCCTTGGATCTGACTCAAGATGATGATGGTGATGCAGTTGCCAAGGAAACTACTCCTGAACAGGCCTCATATGACGTTCCTCCAGCCGAAAAAAGTCTTGATGAAACCCTTGCGCAGATTGACGCCGAAATCGAGGCGGAAAAGACTGTCGAAGTAGCTCTCCAGGAATCAGCCGAGGTAGTTCTCCAAGAATCGGCCGAGGTCTAGTCTCAAATTGCGCCTGAAGTAAAAGAATCATAACTTTGATGTCCCTCTTTTCTTGTCTTTTGTACTTTTTTGTTTCCTGGACAGTAGAAGCTTCTCTGTACGGTCAATGTGCCTTCTGTTTGTGTTGGATATTTTAACATAACTATCTTTCTTTGAATGACTGCATTCTTTTTTGCCTTTTCTTTGACTGCCTCTGTTTGATTCTATACTTAGAATTTTTTGTATGCCTTTCATACTTTGCCTCCTTTGTGCAATCTTCTCGGAGTTACATACCTCGGGTATAATAGCTACAAAACTTTTACTTCGGCAAGATACTGACCTGTAAACTTTTCATAAATTCTAACAAGTGTGAAACATATACTATTCAATGTTAACTTTGCAAACTTTTTCTCAGGTTTCAACAAGTGTTTAAACGGTGATCTCGGTCTAACCTACTTGTAAATTGCTACAAATTTCAACAAGGATTAACATATACTGTAACAGGGATCAACAAGGATTAACATAACAATTGTTAAATAATAATCTATTTGTAAATTGTTACGAATTTCAACAAGTGTTTAAACAACATACTTAGCTTTTTCCTCAATCTGTAAATTGCTGCAAATTTCAACAGATGATTATATGTCGGCTTAACGTTATCTTGTAAATTGCTACAAATTTCAACAAGTGTTAAGCATCTTCTTTGGTTTAACCAACCTGTAGATTGCTACAAGTGTTTAGCAATAACCTCAGCTTTGCTTCAACTCGTAAATTGCTACGAATTTAAGCAAGCGAAGAGAAACAGTAATCTTGGCTTAACTTCAACTTGTAAATTGCTACAAATTTCAACAAGTGAAGATAAGGAACCATCTCAACTTAACTTCAACTTGTAAAATTGCTACAAATTTCAACAAGTGAAGATAAGGAACCATCTCGGCTTAACTTCAACTTGTAAATTGCTACAAATTTCAACAAGTGAAGATAAGGAACCATCTCGGCTTAACTTCAACTTGTAAATTGCTACAAATTTCAACAAGTGAAGATAAGGAACCATCTCAGCTTAGCTTCAACTTGTAAATTGCTACAAATTTCAACAAGTGAAGATAAGGAACAATCTCAGCTTAACTTCAACTTGTAAATTGCTACAAATTTCAACAAGTGAAGATAAGGAACCATCTCAGCTTAGCTTCAACTTGTAAATTGCTACAAATTTCAACAAGTGAAGATAAGGAACCATCTCGGCTTAACTTCAACTTGTAAATTGCTACAAATTTCAACAAGTGAAGATAAGGAACCATCTCGGCTTAGCTTCAACTTGTAAATTGCTACAAATTTCAACAAGTGAAGATAAGGAACCATTTTGGCTTAACTTCAACTTGTAAATTGCTACAAATTTCAACAAGTGAATTAAGTGTCTCTGTCTTCTCTCTGCCCCCAATGTGAACCTGAGTTCTACTTGGGTTCTCATTATTCATGTCTCCAAAAACACCAATATGTAACTTTATCAATCATATGTGTTTAAAGAAAAGGGAAAAGATTTTATTGATGACCTCGGCCAAAAATAATGCACATCTAATGATAGAAGAATTTCAAATTACAAGTGTTCCAAGGTCTTGGCAGTGCTTTGCCCTCGTTATCTTCAAGCCGATAAACTTCATTGCCTAATACCGAAGTAATTCTGTAGGGTCCTTCCCAGTTTGGGCCAAGCTTGCCCTCTCTGGGATTCTTCTTGTAGCCGACGACTTTTCTCAAGACTAGGTCGCCGACTTGAAAATCTCTTGGATTGACCTTCTTGTTGTAAGCTCTAGCAAGCTGTTGCTGGTATACTGCGAGCTGAATTGCAGCTTTCTCTCTTCGTTCTTCCAAAAGATCTAGATCTCGGGCTAAGAGTATGTCATTTGTCCCGTTCTCAACTCTCTGGGTTCGGATCCCTGAGATGCCGACTTCCAGTGGAATGACTGCTTCTGTGCCATAAGCCATGGCAAAGGGGGATTCCCCTGTTGATCTTCTCGGCGTAGTCCGATATGCCCAAAGCACGTTGGGCAATTTGTCTACCCACTTTCCTTTTGCTGCCTGCAGCCTCTTCTTTATCCCATCCAAAATTACTTTGTTGGATGCTTCTGCTTGCCCATTACTTTGGGGAAAACTTGGTGTTGAAAAGTAATTCTTGATCTTGAATTTCGCACAAAAGTTCTTGATGAGTTTGCTGTCAAACTGTGTTCCGTTGTCGGTAACTATTGCTCTTTGAATCCCAAATCTGGTGATGATGTTTCTCCATATAAAGTTCTTGACGTCCACATCTCGGATTTTGGCAAGAGGTTCTGCCTCTATCCACTTCGTAAAGTAATCTGTTGCTACCAGCAAGTATTTTCTCTGTCCAGTTGCCTGGGGAAGTTGCCTAACAAGATCCATGCCCCATTGGGCAAACGGCCAAGGGCTGGATACTGGGTTTAGGTCAGCAGCTGGCTGATGTATCAAAGGTGCAAACCTTTGGCATTGTTGACACTTCTTCACGTAGGCTTCAGCATCCTTTTGCATGTCGGGCCACCAATACCCCTGAGTAATGGCCTTGTGGGCTAATGATATGCCCCCAGCATTGTCACGACCCAAACCCGGCCCTATGGGTTTAGCACCGTAACCGGTCAGTAATCCGAGATTACCGAAGGCCTGCTTAACAGTAGTACAGTAAAATAGAGTACAGGGCCTGGCGGAAGCCAATACAGTAAAGAAACAATGCCCAATGAGCTGTGACAGTCTGCATGCAAAAAGACTTTTCAAACATATTTACATTCAGTGGAAAGGTATACACAACATATATACAATCATTCAGAATAGGGACTTACTCCCTATATAACAGTACAGTAACATTCAGCCTAAGCAATCCATTCAGTTATTACAAAACAGCAAGACAGTACAGAAGGGGGAAATTGTAAAACACCCCTAAGCCTTAACATGATAGGCTCGGAACCTCGCAGGGAGGCACATAGGCTGGCTTGACAAAACTGGAGTAACCCTGACGCTCCTAGCCGCGGTCTGGTGCCTGTATACCTACATATATATATGAGCAGTGAGCTAAAGCCCAGTGAATAACATAATGCGTAAAGAGGTTAAGAATGAATGTCCTTACAGTAATGAAAACAGTCCATTTAAACAGTATTTCAGTCGTTCAATCAGTACAGTCATATGTGGTACACCCATTAGCATAACAATAGGTCTTAAAAGACCGAACAGTAATGATGGCCATCAATCGGTAAACAGTAGTGGTTCCAACAAGGGAACCGACAGAGATCTCTGTAACAGTAACAGTAAACAGTAGGTGCTAAGGATGCCACAATACAGTTCAAAATATAGGACATACATTCATTCAGTTAACAGTATCAGTTCAGAAAGCAGTACAGTTCAGTCGTTCAGAAAATAATCATTTGTGAACATATCTTTACACAATCGTTACTCACAGAGTTCTGGGCTACAGTATGCTAGAGCGTGTCTCCCCAGTCGCCAACCCTACACAGTTAACAGAGTGAACACACTAAGCTACACAGCTGGGAAAGATAATAACTTAATCCCTAATTTGCCTCGGTGTGTTCTACATCTACGCCCTCATGAAGATGTCTTAAACTAGGCTTAAGAGTGCCTAGAATTGGATGAGGATACAAAGATGCACGTTTAAAAGCATTTTCAGATTTTTCAGAAAAACAGAGTCCTGCTCGAGCGCGGTTTTACCCGCTCGAGCGGACATGCAACAAGGTACACGCTCGAGCGTCAACTTTCCCGCTCGAGCGTACTGTAAAAGTACTGGATGGGTGAAATCTCCGCTCGACGGACGCTCGACGCCCGCTCGATCGTGAGACACATGCCTCCGCTCGAGCGCCCAATCCTCCGCTCGAGCGGACTGTAAAACAGTGCAAAGAAAATACTGGATGCTCGGATTCCACGCTCGAGCGCTACTTTCCACGCTCGAGTGGGAGTGCAAAATCTGGAAAAACCCAGATTGCACCACCAAGCTCAACTCACAATCAAATGCATCAAAACCAATCCTCTTGGGCCCATTTTCTGGAAAACATTTGTATACACATGGAATAACATGGTTCAAAGCTCAATTTGAGAAATCAAAGCCCAAGGGTGTTTAATTCAAACCCAATTTCAAACCATTTTCAAGAACATGATGAACATGCAAACATGCATGAATTCAAATCAATTCAAAGCTTCAATTTGATGCTCTAAGGAGCTAATTGTTTACAAAACATGATGAAATCATGGACTTAAACATAATTGTGAACATGCAAGTAACATTTTGTCATGAAAGCAACTCAACATCTACAATACAACCATGCATGCAAGGATTGAGCTTCAATTCAACAACAATGAACCAAAACATGACTTAGTTCTACAATGAAGCATGAATCATGCAAGAACTAGCTCAATTTATAAACAAGAGGGCAATTACTCTACCTTAGGTCTTGTATTCAAGATTTAGGAGCTCAAATAGCAATCTACACATCAATTACCAAGCAATTTTTCAAGATGAATCCAATTTCTCTCCCTCTCTCCTCTCTTCTCTCTTGGTCGGCTGTGGCAAGGAGGAAGGCTGAGCAAATGTTTTGATTTAAGTGTGTACAAGGCTCAACAGGTGTGAGGTAGTGGCCACTAAGTGGTCTAATGGTAATTAAGTCAAACTTAAGCAATTGATCAATATTTAATCTAATTTAATCATACCTAATCAGTTTTCAGATAAATACACCATAAGATCACATTAATTATGAGGATCATAAAACATCAATCAATTCCCGGTTTAGCCGCCGATAAGGCCTTCAATTAGCAGTTTAAACATAAAATATGAACAGATCAAGTAAACAATCAAACAGATAAAATACAGATTAACACACATACTCAGTCAATTCAGTTTCAGTTTTCAATCAGTCAGTTCAGTACTTTAATCAGTTCAATTATCAGTCATAATCAGTTCAGTTTGACGGTAATCAATGTTTATCGGTAAGCAGTGATGAGGGTTATTACAGTCTCCCCTCCTTATAAAGAGTTTAGTCCTCTAAACTCGAGTTACCTTCGTTCTGGAAGAAAACAGGATTCAGTGGAAACAGTTCAGGATATCTTTTAGCCATGTCCTCTTCCCTTTCCCAAGTGGCATATACACCACCATGGTTCTGCCAGTCAACTTTTACCAGCGGGATTTCTTTGTTTCTCAGTTTCTTGATCCTTCTGTTCACAATCTGTATAGGTCGTTCCTTGTAAGTGTAGTCATCACTCAGCACTATGCGAGTAGGCTCTATTACATGGAAAGGATCCCGGAGATAGTCTCTTAACATAGAAATGTGGAAGACGTTATGCATATGCTCCATTTCAGGAGGAAGCGCAACTTGATACGCCACCGGATTGATTTTCTCAATAATCTCATATGGTCCGACGTATCTCGGTACTAGTTGGCCTTTGACTCCAAAACGAGTCTGGCCTTTCATCGGTGTCACTTTCACAAATACGTGATCACCCACTTCATACTCTCTGTCTCGTCTTCTAACATTAGCATGACTCTTCTGCCTGCTCTGTGCAGTTTTCAGTCTCTGTTGTATCAGTTTCACTTTCTCAGTTGTTTCATAAACAATCTCGGGCCCAAGCAAAGGCCCGTCTCCAACTTCTGCCCAGCAAATCGGAGATCTACATTTTCTGCCATACAATGCCTCGAAAGGCGTCATACCAATACTCGAATGGTAGCTGTTATTGTAGACGAATTCAGCCAATGGTAAATGGCTTTCCTAGTTTCCCTGAAAATCAAGGACACACATTCTCAGTAAATCCTCTAGAGTCTGGATGGTCCTTTCTGACTGGCCATCTGTCTGAGGATGATAGGCACTACTCAGTCTCAATTCAGTACCCAGTGCAGTCTGTAGGCTTTGCCAAAACCTCGATGTAAATTTCGAATCCCTGTCAAAAACAATGGACACAGGCACTCCATGTTGTCTAACAATTTCATCAATATAGAGTATAGCCAATTTGTCCGCATTATAAATTGTCTTAACAGGTAAGAAGTGAGCAGATTTAGTTAGTCTATCAACAATAACCCAAATCGAGTCCATACCTTTACTGGAGCGAGGCAATCCCACAATAAAATCCATAGTGATATGTTCCCATTTCCACTCCGGTATCGGTAAGGCCTGTAATAAGCCTGCGGGTCGTTGATGTTCGGCTTTAACTTGTTGGCAATGAAGACATTTCGATACAAATTTTGCGATTTCTTTCTTCATTCCCGGCCACCAGAAATTCAATTTCAGGTCTTGGTACATCTTCGTGTTCCCTGGATGGATAGATAGTTTTGAATTGTGGCCCTCTTGCAGAACTCTTCTTCTCAATTCAGTATCATTTGGTACACATAGTCTTTCTTGAAATTTCAGTACATCATTCTCAACCTTGAAACCCGATCTAGGTTTAGTTTCCCTTTCTTCGATGATCTTCTTCAAGAAGTCATCCAGTTGCTGTTTCTCTTTAATTTCTTCGATCAGTGCCGGCCGAGCAGAAATAGCAGCTAAGGTTCCACCTTGTTCTCGCAAAACAATTTCAATTTCAGATTTTTCAAGGTCACAAAGTAGCTCTTTCTGTCCAGTGAGTAAACAGGCTAAGTTTCCAATTGATTTCCGACTCAATGCATCGGCAACGGTATTGGCTTTTCTCGGGTGGTACAAGATCTGTAGGTCATAGTCCTTTATCAGTGCTAGCCATCTTTGCTGTCTCATGTTAAGTTCTTTCTGTGTGAAGAAATATTTCAAACTCTTGTGGTCAGTATATACTTCACATGTCACCCCATACAGATAGTGACGCCAAATTTTCAAGGCAAATACCACTGCAGCAAGTTCCAGATCATGGGTCGGGTAGTTCTTTTTGTGTGGTCTCAGTTGTCGGGAAGCATAGGCGATTACTCTCCCATTCTGCATTAAAACACACCCCAATCCCTTATGAGAAGCATCACTAAACACAGTATAACCATCCGTACTTGAAGGTAAGGTCAGAACAGGTGCAATCACTAATCGAGTTTTCAACTCCTGGAAAGCAGATTCCCTTTGGTCAGTCCAGTCAAATGATATCCCCTTCTGAGTCAGTTGAGTCAATGGTAAAGCAATTTTGGAGAAATCTCTGACAAATCTTCTATAATATCCAGCCAAACCCAAAAAGCTTCGGACTTCAGTCACGTTTGTTGGTCTAGGCCAGTTCACTACAGCTTCAATTTTCTGCGGATCAACAGAAATTCCATCTTTGCTAACAACATGCCCCAAAAACATAACATGGTCAAGCCAAAATTCACATTTAGACAGTTTAGCATACAGTTTCTGTCCTCTTAGGGTTTGTAGGGCAAGTCTCAGATGATGTTCATGTTCTTCTATACTCTTGGAGTAAATCAATATGTCATCAATAAATACAACAATAAAATTGTCAAGGTATGGTTTAAAAATTCTGTTCATGAGGTCCATAAATGCAGCTGGTGCGTTCGTGACTCCGAAAGGCATAACCAAAAATTCGTAATGTCCATACCTCGTTCTAAAAGCAGTTTTATCAATGTCATCTGATTTAACTTTCAACTGATGGTATCCGGATCTGAGATCAATCTTCGAAAATACTTTAGCATCCTGTAACTAATCAAACAGGTCATCAATACGCGGTAATGGGTATTTATTCTTTACAGTTACCTTATTCAGTCCACGGTAGTCAATGCACAGTCTCAGTGAGCCGTCTTTCTTCTTTACAAACAAAATAGGCGCACCCCATGGTGAGGTACTGGGTCTGATGAACTTTTTGTCTAACAGTTCTTGCAGTTGCACTTTCAGTTCTTTCAATTCAGTTGGAGCCATTCGGTAAGGAGCTTTAGAAACTGGCTGTGTTCCGGGAACCACATCAACAATAAACTCAATCTCCCTGTCAATCAAATCCCCTGGCAAATTGTCTGGAAAAACATCTGGGAATTCTCTGACTATAGGAATACAGTTCACATTAGCATTATTATCAGTAGATACAGTCAGTACAGAACACAGATACCCTTTACATCCCTTCCTAATCAATTTAACAGCTTTCACAGATGAAATCAGATATGGGGGAGGTACTACTCTAACCCCATTAAACACAAATTCAGGCAAACCAGGTGGACGAAAAACTACTTGTTTCGTTACACAGTCTATGGTGGCATGATATTTCGTTAACCAATCCATCCCCAATATCACATCAAAATGATCAATTTTCAATGGCAGTAAATCAATAAACAGATGTGCATCTCCAACAATATTTTCACAAGCAGGATACGTATATGCACAAGTCATAGATCCCCCAACGGGTGATGATACAGCTAACAGATAGTTCATGGGTTCTAAGGGTCTATTCAATTTTCGAGAAAAAGCATGTGATACATAAGAATGCGTAGACCCCGAATCAATCAGTACATAAGCATTCTGAGTACAAATAGAGAGAATACCTGACACAACGGTCTCGGTATTCTGGACGTCTCCCGGTACTAAGGCGAACACTCGGCCCTGCCTCATAGGCTCTTTCCTGGTAGCTTTGGGATTCGGTTTTGGTGTAACAGTTGATGCCGCTACGCTTGGTGTAGCTTTACTACTAGCTTGTGGAGCAGAGGGACAGTCTTTAACCATGTGGCCCACCTTGCCACACCTGTAACAGGCTCCTGATATCCTGTAACAGACTCCCTTGTGATTTTTACCACATTCAGGACAGGGCGGTATTGTACGGTTTCCTTGACTAGACGTAGTCGTTGACCCCGTATTCTGTTTCTTGTTCAATGGTCTATGCTTGCCTTTCTTAAACTTGGAACCCTGCCTTTTTCCATGCCATTCAGGCGCTGGCGTTTCAGTTTTCAGTGCTTCAATATTTGATTCAGCCATCAAGGCTCTGTCAAGGACATTTACATAATTCGGTAGTTTCAGAACATTTATTCGGTCAAGAATTGCAACATTAAGGCCGCCTTCAAATTTTCTGGCCTTCTTATAATCAGTATCCACTATATGCGGTGCATATCTAGCAAGCTCGGTGAACTTCGTTTCATATTCAGCAACGGACATTGCCCCTTGTCTCAGCTGTTCAAACTCAATTACTTTTCTGTCCCTAACACACTGAGGGAAGTACTTTTCAAATAAGGCTCCTTTGAATTGAGCCCAAGTCAGAACGGTATTTTCATCACGGATGAGCATCCACCACCTTCTAGCTTCTTCTTGCAATGTAAAGGTGGCTAACAGTACTTTGTGTGCTTCAGAGCACGGGAAAACTTTAAACAATTTTTCAGTCTCCAGAACCCAAGCTTCAGCTTTTAACGGTTCAAGGCCTCCCTGAAAGGATGGCGGTTTCATTTTGCTGAACTTCTGGGTGAGAGCAATTATGTCCCCATCATTAGCATTCACATTCTGTTCCGGTACGACCGGAGGAGGAGGTGGGGGCTGTTGATTCAGCTGTTGGTCCAGTCTTGCAGTTATCAGTTCCATCATTTGTTCAAGTCTGGCCATTCTGGCCTCAGAGGATGAGGATTCAGTTTCATTTGCAGTGTTTGTGTTATCCATTTCACTATAAGCAGTTATAACCGTTTTAAACATAAGCAGTCATTTGTTTAACAGTTTAAAACATTAGCATATATTCAGTCATAACATAACCACACACTTATCATGCTCATGCGATGCCCTAATTAATTTTCTAGGACACCTTATAGCTCATTTGGACACGTGTGTGCGGTATAACTCGTGGTAAGTATCGCTCTGATACCATTCTGTTACGACCCAAACCCGGCCCTATGGATTTAGCACCGTAACCGGCCAGTAATCCGAGATTACCGAAGGCCTGCTTAACAGTAGTACAGTAAAATAGAGTACAGGGCCTGGCGAAAGCCAATACAGTAAAGAAACAATGCCCAATGAGCTGTGACAGTCTGCATGCAAAAAGACTTTCCAAACATATTTACATTCAGTGGAAAGGTATACACAACATATATACAATCATTCAGAATAGGGACTTACTCCCTATATAACAGTGCAGTAACATTCAGCCTAAACAATCCATTCAGTTATTACAAAACAACAAGATAGTACAGAAGGGGGAAATTGTAAAACACCCCTAAGCCTTAACATGATAGGCTCGGAACCTCGCAGTGAGGCACATAGGCTGGCTTGACAAAACTGGAGTAACCCTGACGCTCCTAGCCGCGGTCTGGTGCCTGTACACCTACATATGTATATGAGCAGTGAGTTAAAGCCCAGTGAATAACATAATGCGTAAAGAGGTTAAGAATGAATGTCCTTACAGTAATGAAAACAGTCTATTTAAACAGTATTTCAGTTGTTCAATCAGTACAGTCATATGTGGTACACCCATTAGCATAACAGTAGGTCTTAAAAGACCGAACAGTAATGATGGCCATCAGTCGGTAAACAGTAGTGGTTCCAACAAGGGAACCGACAGAGATCTCTGTAACAGTAATAGTAAACAGTAGGTGCTAAGGATGCCACAATACAGTTCAGAATATAGGACATACATTCATTCAGTTAACAATATCAATTCAGAAAGTAGTACAGTTCAGTCGTTCAGAAAATAATCATTTGTGAACATATCTTTACACAATCGTTACTCACAGAGTTCTGGGCTACAGTATGCTAGAGCGTGTCTCCCCAGTCGCCAACCCTACACAGTTAACAGAGTGAACACACTAAGCTACACAGCTGGGAAAGATAATAACTTAATCCCTAATTTGCCTCGGTGTGTTCTACATCTACGCCCTCATGAAGATGTCTTAAACTAGGCCTAAGAGTACCTAGAATGGGATGAGGATGCAAAGATGCACGTTTAAAAGCATTTTCAGATTTTTCAGAAAAACAGAGTCCCGCTCGAGCGCGGTTTTACCCGCTCGAGCGGACATGCAACAAGGTACACGCTCGAGCGTCAACTTTCCCGCTCGAGCGTACTGTAAAAGTACTGGATGGGTGAAATCTCCGCTCGACGGATGCTCGACGCCCGCTCGATCATGAGACACATGCCTCCGCTCGAGCGCCCAATCCTCCGCTCGAGCGGACTGTAAAACAGTGCAGAGAAAATACTGGATGCTCGGATTCCACGCTCGAGCGCTACTTTCCACACTCGAGTGGGAGTGTAAAATCTGGAAAAACCCAGATTGCACCACCAAGCTCAACTCACAATCAAATGCATCAAAACCAATCCTCTTGGGCCCATTTTCTGGAAAACATTTGTATACACATGGAATAACATGGTTCAAAGCTCAATTTGAGAAATCAAAGCCCAAGGGTGTTTAATTCAAACCCAATTTCAAACCATTTTCAAGAACATGATGAACATGCAAACATGCATGAATTCAAATCAATTCAAAGCTTCAATTTGATGCTCTAAGGAGCCAATTGTTTCCAAAACATGATGAAATCATGGACTTAAACATAATTGTGAACATGCAAGTAACATTTTGCCATGAAAGCAACTCAACATCTACAATACAACCATGCATGCAAGGATTGAGCTTCAATTCAACAACAATGAACCAAAACATGACTTAGTTCTACAATGAAGCATGAATCATGCAAGAACTAGCTCAATTCATAAACAAGAGGGCAATTACTCTACCTTAGGTCTTGTATTCAAGATTTAGGAGCTCAAATAGCAATCTACACATCAATTACCAAGCAATTTTTCAAGATGAATCTAATTTCTCTCTCTCTCTCACACTCTTCTCTCTTGGTCGGCTATGGCAAGGAGGAAGGCTGAGCAAATGTTTTGATTTAAGTGTGTACAAGGCTCAACAGGTGTGAGGTAGTGGCCACTAAGTGGTCTAATGGTAATTAAGTCAAACTTAAGCAATTGATCAATATTTAATCTAATTTATTCATACCTAATCAGTTTTCAGATAAATACACCATAAGATCACATTAATTATGAGGATCATAAAACATCAATCAATTCCCGATTTGGCCGCCGATAAGGTCTTCAATTAGCAGTTTAAACATAAAACGTGAACAGATCAAGTAAACAATCAAACAGATAGAATATAGATTAACACACATACTCAGTCAATTCAGTTCCAATTTTCAGTCAGTCAGTTCAGTACTTTAATCAGTTCAATTATCAGTCATAATCAGTTCAGTTTGACGGTAATCAATGTTTATCGGTAAGCAGTGATGAGGGTTATTACAAGCATGGCTTCCACAAATTCCTTCATGAATTTCATATAGAAAATCTTCAACCTGCAAAGGGTGTACGCACCTCAAAAGGGGTCCAGTGAAGGACCTTCTGTAGAGGTGTCCATCTGCTGTCAGACTAAATCTTGCCGATTTCAATCTGACTTTGTGTGCCTCCTTACGATCTTCTGGCAGCTTTCCTTCTTTCAGGAATGCAACAACTGCATCCATCCAGCTTGGCCTCATGTCTACACACATTGCTTCCTACTCTATGCTCTGTGGTTCTATGCTCGGACCCGACATATAGTCGATCATAATTGTCCTTGTTTTTCCAGTCTGCATTGAACTTGCCAGGTTAGCCAACGCGTCGGCGTGGGTGTTGTCATCTCGGCTAACTTGGAGTAGTTGGCAGTTCTGAAATAGGGTTGCCAATCTGATGACCTCTTTTGCATATGCCGACATCCTTTCATCTGTGGCTGCAAATTCTCCTGTTGACTGGTTAACAATAAGCTGTGAATCACAAAAAACGATTACTTCATCTGCTTCTGCTGCTGCTGCCAGTTTTAGCCATACAATTAATGCTTCGTATTCTACTTCATTGTTTGAGGCCTTGAACCCCAAACGGATGGATTGTTCTATTATTTTTCCATCTGGAGATATCAGCAGTACTCCTACCCCCGCTCCTTGTTGGTTCGAACTTTCATCGACAAACAGTCTGAATGAGTCGCCGATGTAGATACTTCAGGGTCTGAGTTTTTCCTTCCTTTGCTCTTTTGCCTTAGGCTGGGATTCTCCTTGCTTGCTGGGACAATGCTCATCCTGGCTCAACGGAGCTCGATGTTCGATGGTTTCAGGCGTGAATTCTGCCACGAAGTCGACCAAAACTTGGCCCTTTATTGCTGTTCTGGGCCTGAACTCCAGGTCATACTGGCCCAAGGCAACTGTTTATCTTGCGATTCTTCCTGTTAAGTCTCCTTGTTGCAACTGGGACTTCAGTGGGTGCTCTGTGAGCACCATAATCTTGTGCGCCTGAAAGTAATGGTTCAATTTTTTTGAGGCCATTACTAAGGCCAGCATTAATTTCTCTAGTGGTAGATACCTTGTTTCTGCGTCGGCCAAGGTTTTACTTACATAATAAACAGCCTTTTGTTCTCCTTGTTCTTCTCGGATTAGTACTGCACTTATTGCGTATTCTGACATAGCTAAGTACAAAAATAGCTCTTTCCTAGGTACAGGTGTCGAGAGGATCGGAGCCGTGGTCAGATATTTCTTTAGGTCGGCCAAAGCGGCCTCACTTTCCTCAGTCCATAGGAAGTCCGTGGTCTTCTTCACTAGGTTGAAGAAGGGTTTACATTTGTCTGAGCTTCGGCTTATGAACCTGTTTAGGGCTGCAGCCCTTCCAGTAAGCATTTGTACCTGTTTTGTTGATGTTGGGCTTTGTAGGTCTAGGATGGCCTTGATCTAATCTGGGCTGGCCTCTATGCCCTTCCTTGTTACCAGGTACCCCAGAAATTTACCAGATCCAACTCCAAACGCGCACTTTGATGCGTTGAGTCAGAGCCGATATGTTTTGAGGATCTTGAATACCTCTTTTAGGTCGGCAAGATGACTCTTAGGCTCCTTGGTCTTCACGACCATGTCATCGATGTAGACTTCTACTGTTTGGCCAATCAGGTGTTTGAACATTTTGGTTACCAGCCTTTGGTAAGTTGCTCTTGCGTTTTTCAACCCAAAAGGCATTACCTTGTAACAATACAATCCTTTCGGGGTGATAAACGCTGTCTTCTCTTCGTCTGGAGGGTACATGGCTATCTAGTGGTATCCTCTGTAAGCATCCAGGAAGCTCATCCTTCCATGTCCAGATGTGGCGTCTACCAACTGGTCAATCTTGGGTAGAGGAAAGTAGTATTTGGGACAAGCTTTGTTCAGACTTGTAAAATCTACGCAGACCCGCCATTTACCGTTCTTCTTCTTTACCACTACTGTGTTGGATAGCCATGTCGGGTAATAAACTTCTCAGATGGCCCTGGCCACCAGAAGTCTGTCCACTTCTTCTTCTACTGCTTCGACGTGCATCAACGTTGGTCTTCTGGCTCGTTGAATCACAGGTTTTGCCGACCTGTCGACATTCAGTCTACGGCAAGTGACCTCGGGGTCAATGCCAGGCATTTCGTAAGGTGTCCAGGCGAACACCTCAATGTTGGCTCTTAAAAAAGTCTCAAACTCTTTTTCCTCTTCTTCGGCTAAGCCCGAGCCGAGAAGAAAGAAGCGTTCTTCGTCTCCATCCTAGACGAGGATTTTTTTTAGCGCCTCTTCGCCCTTCTCGGCTGGTTCTTTGCCGACGTCGTCTAGTACTTCCACGTCCTCATCTTCAATTACTGCCTCTTTTGGCTCTCGAACGTTGCAAGTAGACTTCATTGCTGCCATGGAGCAACTTTTTTCCTACAGTTGATCTCCTCTGACTTCTTCAATCCCATGCTCTGTTGGGAACCGCAGTAGTTGATGCAATGTTGAGGGAACTGCCCCCATTGCATGCAACCATGGTTTTCCCAAGATGATGTTATATGGTGAAGGTGTGTCAATCACCATGAATTCTGTCCTGATCTTCTTAGTGCCAGCTTGTACTTCCAAGCTTGTTGCGCCCAGTGGCCACGTCGGCGTTCCATTGAAGCCGACCATCGGGCCATTCGATTGCTTCATGTTGTCTGGGTGAAGGCCTAGCTCCTCGTAACATCTAACATGCATGATGTCACAAGAGCTGCCTTGATCTATTAGGATGCATTTCACTTGGCACTCCCCAACCTGGAGGGATACTACCAAGGCATCGTTATGCGGATGCTGGACCATCTCTAGGTCAGCTTCAGTGAAGGTTATCATCGGTCCTCGGCACTCTTCAGGCCGAGGTCTTTTATGTCCGACCTGGTTCACGTGCTGCAGGTGTTTTACTCTTTGGGTTTCTCCTCGAATGTCGCTTTCGTTCACTTTTGAGTGAATTACATTAGCCACCCTAGGTCCCCCTCCCTGTGGTTGCTGTGCTGGGGGAGGCGGGGCCGCTGGTGCTTGAGGCAATCTTGCCTGCTCTTCTCTTGTCCTGGCTTCGTCGACGAGGTCCCTTAGATGGCCTTGCCTTACTAAGTCCTCTAAGTATGCTTTTAGGGCTTTGCAGCCCTGAGTTAGGTGCCCTTCTTCATTGTGGTAAGCACAACGCCTACCAACGTTCCTTCCCATGTATTCCCCTGGGGCCTTTGCTGGTGCTCTGAAATAAGGTTGATTTCAGATTTGATCCAGGACTTTGTGTGCTGGGATTCGGAACACAGTCATCACTGCCTGTTTACCCCTCAATTCTATCTCCGATTTGTTAAATCCGTTGTCACCTCGGCTTCGCTTCAGCTCGCCGTTCCCTTTTTCTTGCTTTACCTCCTTATTTCCCGATGTGTTCTCCTCGGCTCTGGCATATTTCTCAATTCTCGCCATGAGCTCTTCCATGCTTTTTGGCAAAGTTTTTGCCAAAGACTTCCGTAGTGGACAATTGTCTTTCAGGCCGTTCTTGAATGACACGACCGCTACTTCTTGATAACATTCTGGTATTCGATTGAACACCTCATAGTACCTTTTCGCATAGGCCCTAAGGCCTTCATCTTTGCTGATCTTCAGAGCCATCAATGCGTCCACCCTCAATGGCTGCAGTTTGTTCGTTACAAACCTGGCTACAAACATCTCGGCCAGGCCTTCCAAAGTCTTTACACTTCCCTTCGGTAGTTTATGGAACCAATCTTATGCAATTTCCCCAAAGGACGAGGGGAACACTTTGCAGAGCAACGGCTCGTTCCCACTATACAATGCCATCGAATTCAGGTATAGCACGACGTAGAAGTTGGGATCTGACTTACCATCATATATTTGGAACCTCGGCATACTGAATCGCTTTGGTGCTTGAAATTTTTCCAGTTCCACCGAGAATGGTGTCCTCAGCTTAACCGGGGAAGTTACCTCGGCTTCAGTATTCTGTTGCTTCCTCTTGAGGTAATCTCTCAAGTCTTCTTTACTCCTTCCTGGAGCTTTGCTATCTCTGGACTTCAATCTCTTCGGCACACTACTCTCGGCCTCGTGGTGGGCTCGTTTTGATCTCTCTCCATGTGTTGTGTCAAAGCAAAGCGCCTGCCCTTGAACATGCCGATGTTCTTTGGGTTCTGGGTCCTTCGTGTGATACATCCTTCGGGACTCCTCTCGTCTCGGCTCCTCTCATATGCCTTCCCTGGAAGGTCGGTGAGAGTGCCTTCCGCTCCTGATGCGCTGAGGGACTTCGGGGATTGTTCTTCTTCCTCCCTTCTGGGTGTTAGTTGCTGGCATCGGCATATCCTGCAGCGGGTATGGTGGCTGCATGACATTGTTTTGCATCATGAAGTTGACCACTGACTGTAGGTCTGCCAACTTGTTTGCCAAGTCTTTTACTTCCTCATCCCTCCGTAGGCACCTATCCCTCCATACCTGAAGGTTATCTTCGTTATAATACTTGCTTTGGTCTGTCCTCTTCGAAACGTCGCCCTCCTGGCCGACGTCTTTCTCTCCGTGGCCCTGGTCATGAGTTTCTGTATTGTGGTTGTCTCCTTCAACGTCAAGGTCAATTGGTCTGCCACTCCCAGTAGGAGTGTCGCCCCCAATGTTTTCCCTCTGTCTGTTACTGGCCATCTATTCTTCTAAGTTCCCACAGATGGCGCCAAATTGTGTGAGTGATTTTCTGACCACACTGCCTGCCTAGTAATCAGCTGGAAAGCACTGGCAGAATAGATGGCTTCAGCAAACCTGTAACAGAAAGAAAAGGCTCCGGCGGTGGCTCTTCCACCTGGGGGCACTCCGACGATCAAGTCAGAATATCTCTCAAAGATAATCAAGTACTAAACTCACTACTCAAAGTATAAAACTGCGTACCTTAGACCCACGGGGGTGCCTCTTTTTTATAGTTTACTCAATCCTAGTCCCACTATAAGCTTGACTTCTATGGACTACAATTCTGTACTTATTTTGGATTTCTCAAGAGATAAAGATAAACTCCCTAAGAGTTTTATCCTTATCTTAGCAAAGTCTTCTCTTTACTCTAGGACTCTTGGCCCTTATCCATTATCCGCTTATCTCGAATTCCGATATCTTCGGAGATAACCTCGGCCTCGCCGAGATAACCTCGGCGTCACAACCAGGACACGTGGCACTTCGGCTAACACGTCGGCGTCACCTTGCCACGTGTTGGTATTCAGAAAATATATCCCCACAAACTTGAAAGTTTTGCTTCAAGTATAACGTATACTTCATCATCTTATAAATTTATCTGTCTTGCTTTAACATTCTCGGTTGTTTTCGATCGTTCTTGTTTCATTCGAGCTGTTCGGTACTGGTTTGTTGACTGTTAGAATTATGTTCGGTAATACAGTACTGAACATAATCCTTTTGTTCAATACATAGGTTCCGAACATTAATGCAGATAGTCAGTTATGTAATTTTCTTTGTTAAACTAACTTTGAATGGAAAAGAGTGATCGGTAATACAGTACTGAACATAATCCTTTCGTTCAATACATAGGTTCCGAACATTAATGCAGATAGTCAGTTATGTAATTTTCTTTGTTAAACTAACTTTGAATGGAAAAGAGTGATCGGTAATACAGTACTGAACATAATCCTTTCGTTCAATACATAGGTTCCGAACATTAATGCAGATAGTCAGTTATGTAATTTTCTTTGTTAAACTAACTTTGAATGGAAAAAAGTGAATTGAAATGGATTTAAGTTATGTATTTTGAATGGATTTAATTCATGTTATTTTAAGTTGTGAATTGGAATGGATTCAAGTTACACAGTGATGAACAAATTTTGTTCGGACATACAGTACTGACAGGATCATTATTGTTCGACAAAACAGTTATGAACAAAATACATTTTTTCGACTACACAGTGGTGAACAAATTGTTTTGGGCTACATTCAGAATTCTGATGGCCATTTAGATGATGATTTTGATTTTCCTCATCTTGCAAACGGTTATACAAATCCCGTAGAAATTAGAGTATTTTTGATCGATCTCAGCGATGACAAAGATATAAAAAGCAACAAAGAAGAAGATGATAAGAGGATGAGAGAGGTTATTGATTCGGCGATACGGAGAGCGTTCAGAGAAGATGAGAGTTGTCAGAATGCTCCGTTGATGGCCGAGACGGTGACGAGAGTGATGGAGGGTTGGGGTCCAATAATTCTATACTGGACCAAAGCTCAAAACTTTAAAGATTAAGTGAGTCAGAGAAGGAGAGGGATGAAAAATTAGGTGGGTGTGCATTTTATTGTGAAAAAAATTATGAATATGGATAGATTTGATAATAAGTGGAGTATCTTAAAAAATATTATTAAAATTTAAAACTTAGGATTGGGGTCTAAAGAAATGAGAAAGAGCAAGGATCCTCTAGAGTGATTTTTTCCTAAAGTTTCCTAGAGTGCTACATTGTGTGGTTGAGATTTACTGGTAAGTCACATCAATTTTTCTGATGTGACTTGCCAGTAAATCTCAACCACACACTATAACACTCTAGAAAACTTTAGGGAAATTTCACTCTAGAGGATCCTTGGTGAGAAATGAGAGTCTAAAGAATTTTGATCGGTGTTAATAGCAGAATTATTTTTATAAATCCGCACCGACGTGGCATAGTTGCATTGGACAATACGTCAGGGGCAAGACATCAAGAGGCTTTTCCCAATATAAGCCTTTTTTACATTGTATTTCCAAAACTATGCCAACTTCTGACGGAATTCCAAAACTAAGCTAAAGCGCCATTACTATTCGCGCTTTTACTGTTAGGAGCGCAAAAGTAGATGAACAGGAAAATCGCTATTACAAATAGCGACTTTGATTAAGAAGTCGCTGTTACAAATAGTGCTTCTAGGGTTAATTTTTTTCCCAAGGAAAACGCTGTTAAGAACAACGCTTTTTACACAAAATTGTTTTGCCAGAAAAACGCTATTGCTAATAGCGAGTTTACTTAAATGAAAACGCTTTTTCAATCAGCGTTTTTAACGTCCCTCATATATACGAAGCCCCCCCTCATTTGCATACGTTTTTTAGAGTTAGGTTTTTCGGGTCTTGCTCTCCATCTCGCTCTCAGCTCACTCTCCATCTCTCAGCCTCTCCATCTCTCACCCTCCTCCATCTCAGCTCATCTCAGCTCGCTCTCGCTCTCTGCTCTCTGCTCTCGGTCTCTGCTCTCACTCTCTGTCTCTGCTCTCTCTCTCTCTCCGTGGTATGACATTAACCCTAATTTTATGTATTTAGTTTTTGTGTTTGTAAATGTGTTGCATTTTTCTGTCAATGTTAGGGTTTTACATGTGAATTATTAAATGTGTTAGGGTTTTTATCATTGTGGTTATGAAATTAGGGTTTGGAATTTTTTGAAATCAGAAATCAGGGTTTGGAAATCAGAAATGCGAATGGTTTTGAATTTGTGGAATTTTTTTGCTTTTGAATTTTTGGATGTTGCTTGTGAATTGAATATGGTTATGAATGTTTATGCTTTGTCAGTGTGGTTGTGGTGATGAAATTAGGGTTCGATATCAGATTGTTCACATTATTAGGATTGTTCAAATTAGGATGTCATTTTAGGGTTCACATTATTAAGGGTTCTAATGCTTTTGAATTTTTATGCTTTTGAATCATAAATCGGGTTTGGAATTTATTTAATTTTTTGAATTTTTTAAATAAATCATAAATATGAGAATTGAGAATTGAGAATTAAGAATTGAGAATTGAGAATTGAGAATTGAAATTTGGAATGATGAAATTCGTAAATCATCAATTCATATAATTGATAATTGTTAATGTCATATTATGAAATTCATATAATTGAGAATTGGGAATTGGGAATTGAGAATTGAGAATTGAGAATTGAGAATTGAAATGACGAAATGTTTATATTTTTAAATTTGAAATCAGGAATTGGAATTTTGAAATTATGCTTGTGAATCAAAATGTCTATATTTTGAATATTGAATAAACCAACGTACATTTGTTGAATTGAAAATTGTTTTTTTTGCTTGTGAAGAGGAATTAAAAGGAAATTAGGGTTTTAAAAGTAATTTTTTTTAATTAAGAATTGCGATTAAAAAATCCGAAATTCATATAATTGATAATTGTTAATGTCATATTATGAAATTCATGTATTTGAGAATTGTTGATTTGAAATTATGAAATGTCTATATTTTGAAATTTGAAATCAGAAAATGGAATTTTGAAATGATGCTTGTGAGTTTTTTTTTTTTTTTTGCTTGTTAACAGGAATTAAAAGGAAATTAGGGTTTCAAATTATGGTTTTAAAAGTAATTTTGTTTAATTAAGAATAAAATTAGTAAAAATTGTAATTCATATAATTCGTAATTGTTAATGTCATATTACGAAATTCATGTAATTGAGAATTGTTGAATTGGAATTATGAAATGTCTATATTTTGAAATTTGAAATCAGAAATTGGAATTTTGAAATTATGCTTGTGAATCAAAATGTCTACATTTTTTGAATCAAATTATGGTTCAGAAATTGTTAATGTCTAATTTCTACAAAATACAATTATTAAACAAAAAAATATTTAATTTTGAATGTATTTGATTAAAAAAATATTTAATTTTCTCTCCATGAAAAGATCATGTTCTCTCAAATAAAAGATCATGTTCTCTGAAATATTTAATTTTGACTCTATTTTATTAAAAAGAAATATTTTTATTGGTTTCTCAAAATATTTAATTTTGACTCTATTTTATTAAAAAGAAATATTTTTATTGGTTTCTCAAAATATTTAATTTTGACTCTATTTTATTGAAAAGAAATATTTTTATTGGTTTCTCAAAATATTTAAATTTGACTCTATTTGATTTAAAAAAAAAAATTTGGTTTAATTTCGTTTGGTTTATTTCACTATATTTGGGGTCAGGCAGCCAAAATATAATTAAAAAATTTAATGAGCTGAATTTGTAATACATATAATAGTATTCTAGTACAAATTAAAATTTTCTCAGAAAACTGAAGAAAATTTGAAAAAGTTTTTGAAATGGGTATTGAACGAACTGACTTATCGCCTTTTTCACTTTGTGATTGTCCACTACCATTGAAAAGGAAAATCTAAACATTATGTTTTAATAATGTTTATTCATGTTTGTATAATTAGAAGTCATTATTAGAGTAGTTACAATATATGCATGAAAAGAGTAATAAATTATTTTAATTAATAGTCCATAGCAATTTTGTACGTAAGAAGGAAAAAAAAAAAATTGACACTTTGATGGGTAAGCATGTGTTTTATAATACCAAATAATTGGTACAGATGCCCCGATAGATTCACATGGATAACTATCCAAAATGTAGTCCATACATTTAACCACCAACTTCAATTTAATTATCTCTAATTTTTGGCCATTATAAATTATCTCTGTAATTATTTTTTTGTTTTTGTATGTGTAAGAAAAAAAAGGAGTAAATAAATTTAATTTTTTTCTTACTTTTCAGAACGATCCAAAATGATCCAAAATTAGTTTTTTGTTTTAATTTTATAAGAAAGCCTCTATGCCCTTTACAAAATGGACGAGGGTTACTAGTTCACATAGGAAATAACTTTGTCATTAAGGTCCGTAATGGCACAAGTTGGAGCAAATCAAATTAACTTATATTTTCCATAAATCTGAACAATTACATCACCAGGTTAAAAAAATCTCTCTCAATGTTTGCACCCGGTATTTTATATTGTCCAAATCAATCGCGTCACCCTCTACTAAATATCTCTCAACCTATTTTATTTTTCGCCACTAATTTGAAAGAATTAAGACAACAAGTATACTTCTTGTTATGTGTTTTTTAGATTAAGACAATAGAGCAATAACAACAAAGAACATTCACGTTGAAAAGATAAGAGTCTTCACATAGGAAGTAAATGAGACACAATCTATAACTCCACGTATAGATGAAATCTCAGCTGTTCTGTTATACGAATAAAAATAAGTGAAAAAAATGAGAAAATAAACAGTAATAATCAAGTTGAGACACAAATATATAGTTGACAAAATACAAATTGAATTAATGTTTCACCTCTACAGTTCCTTTAACCCTGGAAAATATAAATTGATAAAAAATTAGAGGGTTGCTTTTATTTGTGGCTTCTGCAAATTTTAATGTTTATTTTACAAGTACAATTCGATAAATGTATATTGTTGATATTTTAATATTTATTGTTTCATTGAAACAAGTATATGGCAACTGTTCCAATTATCTTTTACTGGGGGGGAAACATAATTCGGGATCCCGATGAAGGTGTGTCATATGATGCTGAGCCGAAAGGGATATATAGGGTGCAACTTGGCACCACACTTGGCAATTTGGAGGAGATGTTTATGTCCAAGGTCGCAAGTTACGGGGAAACAGTCCGATTGATCTTCAAATGTAGATATCCTTATCGCCAGTGGCAAGCAACCAGCAAATACAAAATATTACCGATAAATGACGATGAGGCGTTGAACACCGTTTTAAGTATCGGTGGAAATTTTGAACCACCAAATTGTTTGGAAGTGTACATTCAGAAAGAGGTTGTACAGAATCTTCCGAATATAACACAGATGGATTCGCATCCGTTCACTACATTGCTGACACATGGGGTTGACACGACAGCATTTCAGTCTCCTATGTATGAATCAAATGAATGTTATGCAGCTGGCTACACACAACAGACATTTCATGGCCATGGTGGAGAATCAAGTTCACATGGTGGATACGAGACTGAATTTCACAATAACACCCAAGATGTGCCCACCTATAGCCATCATACGACTCCAGTTGAAGTTGCTGGTAATATGGCTGAAACGGTTAATTCTGTGCAGTTTGCTGACAGTGACATGTACGGTCCTGATGTCGCCCTAAACAATGATGAGAATGAAATGTGTGATGAAGAAAATTTATTGGGCGGATCAGATGATGATGATGATGAAGAAGATGATGTCGACGCTCCCGTTGATATTCAGAATGCCCCCATTCCACCTAGACCTAAAATCCCTTTCTATGAAAACATTCACATGGGTGGTGATTTTGACATTAGTAACTGCGATGTCGTTCCCCGTAACCGAATCTGGAATGCTGAAAATCCAGAGTTGGACAAAGGGATGGTTTTCGTTGATAAGAAGCAACTCGTACATGCTGTGAAATTGTACCATGCAACAAATAATCGAGAGTATAAAGTCGTAACCTCCAAGCGAGACGTTTGGGTGTGTGCTTGCAAGCACGATTGTAGATGTTGGTTGCGTGCATCTCTTAGTAGGAGACATGGGCTTTTTGAAATAAAGCAGTATAGGGGTCCTCACCATTGTTTATACCCACGAATGAACAGGAACCACACAAATATTAGCTCCAATTACATTGCTTCTCATCTTTTGGGACAAGTTGCGGTGAGTATACAAAATAAATGTTTACATTTATATACACATTGTTTATTTAAAGTGTTCACACCAAAATTGTGTCTTTAAAGTGTTCACACCAAAATAATCTGACTCATAGGTATTGTTGTATGCAGAACGAACCTGATATGCCCATTAAGAATGTCATCGAAGACATAAAAAAGTCCATGAACTATACTATACATTACAAGAAGGCGTGGCATGCAAGAGCAAAGGCAATTAGAATGGTATTCGGAGATTGGGATGAATCATATATGATGTTGCCTAAATTCATGTATGCATTACAAACATCTAATCCTGGCACCATCGTGCAATGGAAGCATAGATATACCGGAAATACAACCATTATGCCCGTCTTCCACTTTGTTTTTTGGTCTTTCAAACCCGTCATCGATGGATTCAGACATTGTAGGCCTGTTATAACCATAGATGGTACATTCTTATACAGGAAATACACTGGTGTGTTGCTTGTAGCAACGATTGTCACCGCCAATGGCAAAGTACTACCGCCTGCATTTGCTGTTGTCGACAAGGAGAGTTTGGAGTCTTGGTCGTTATTCATTTCAAATATCAAGGAACATATTGTCATGGACCGACACGGAGTGACTTTGATATCCGATCGAGCTGAGAGTATTTTAGCTGCTGTGAGGCGGCATTGGTTGAATCCCTCGCTCCAATTTGTTGGATATCATCGGCACTGCCTTCGACATGTTTGTAGTAACTTTAACACTACGTTCAGAAATAAGGAGCTGAAACAACTTCTATGGAAAGCAGGAAGTGCTCATCAACGACGAAAGTGTAATGGTTACTTACAACAAATACAGGCTATTGACCAAGAAGCCATCACTTGGGTTTACAAGATGAATCCTGAGGACTGGGCCCTTTCGTATGACGGTGGACATCGGTGGGGGGTATTGACTAGCAATGATGCAGAGTGCTTCAATAGCGTCTTGAAAGGTGCAAAAAACTTACCTATCTCAGCTATGGTTGAATTTACATTTCGGCGACTTGTAAAATATTTTGACGAGATGGGAGCCCAAGCTGAACTAGATGTACGAAATGAGTTCCAATACCCTAGAGAGATGCAAAAAACTATTGAGGATGGCATCGCAAGGGCAAATACTTTCAAGTTGATATCATATGACAGGTTAGTTTGTAATATAAATTAAATTATTGTTATTATGTTGTCAATTTAACTACACCTAAAAACATGAACTTCATTAGTTTCTATTACAATTTTTTTATAGGCCACGCCGCGTGTTTGAGGTGCAAACATCTTTTCGCCATGGACGAGGTCGCAATACACAAATTGTGCGGATGAATCAACCCACGTGCAGTTGTGGGAAATATGAGATACAACACTATCCATGTTCTCATATGCTCGCTGTAATGTTTGAATGCGGTGACAATCCATTCGAGTACGTTGATCTAGTATATAGGCTTCCTGTATACATGAGGGTTTGGGAAACTAAATTCAATCCAATACCGCATCAAAATTATTGGGCTGATCCGCAGTGGACTTTAATGCCTAATGTACTGCGTCTGCGACAAGTGAAACGGGGTCGTGCATCTATGTCTCGTATTCCGAATGAGATGGACATATCAGATAGGCATTTGACCGCTCGTTGCAGTGAGTGCCAGCAGACAGGTCATGACAGGCGAACATGTCCGGCGCGACTTGGTCGATGAAGACTATATAATACTTACATATTGTAATAGATCTTTTTGTAATTCTTTATTTGTAATAGATCATTTTCTTTTCTTTTGTAATTCATTATTTGTAAACGGGGTCATACATTTAATAGAACATTTTTTATTTGTAATAGATCATTTCTATTGTTTAATTCTTTATATATTGTAATTGTTTTATTTGCTTGACAAAATTTACAACTATCATAGTTTTTATTCTCTACTTCATTGAAAATGTTTATTACAGAATTTTATTTAAAATCACATAGTTCTTCTTTCATTTTAAGATTTTAATATTTCGACTGATTCAAGCATTTTGTACATTTAGAATTTATGAATTACATGTACGTAATTTACAAATTTTATACTTTATTGCAAAACAAAAATTACAAAATCAATAATGAAGTTGTCGAATATGCCATAAATGTAACGAAGTTTTGTCAAATATGTCAAAATCAATAATGAGGTTATGTCAAATATGCCAAAATCAATAATGAAGGTTTGAAAAAAAAAATGATCATTCCATTTTTTTGTAAATATTGACATACAAAAACTATCCACATGTTATTGGTCATTATTAAGCTTATGTAACTGAGATCGTAAAATGACTTTGTAAAAGATTTTTATATTAGTCCGAAGCATAGATAACGATAGGTTATGTTGAATTGCTTATCATATTTAATGGCACATAATATGCAAAATTCTGATTTTAGTTAATTGCTTCCATGTTAATGGCACACAAATTTAGACTTTTAAAATAATCGACCACATTTATTTTCCAAGTCGTCATGTACATAATAATTTGAGCTTAATTGATATAGTTAAATTACATGCTCACCAATACAGTTTTTCAAAATGTATTTGTTTTTCAACTGTACAGGCTTCATGGCACATCTACCTGATGAGGTCCCCCTTTTGAGTCATCCACATTGGGCTGACAGTATATGGGAGGACCCGGTATGCAATAACGTTTGTTGGACTTTACGCGTACAATGAAAATACACTGCATTTTGTTTTTGATTTCCTTGATAATGCTATAATTTAAAATACTCATTCTGTTATGCAGGACCAGTCACGCACCGTGGTGGCATGCCGACGGGGAGATTCCGGCCTGTGGGATCGTCCATTGGACCATAGAGTCTTGCAGTGTCTACTACGCGCGGGATTCTATGGTGTATATCGTATAGGCCATATCAGACTGGACCACCCACTCATTACTGCTCTCGTCGAGAGATGGCGCACAGAGACTCATACATTTCATTTCCCGACCGGTAAGGCCACCGTCACATTGCAGGACGTATCTGTCCTATACGGTCTACGGATTGATGGGCGAGCAGTTACTGGACTTGACCCATCATTGACGATGGAGCAGTGGATAGCGCTATGTGCTGAGCTATTGGGAGTAGCACCTACACCTGCAGACTTACAGGCAGGTAGAGTGAGGGTGAGGTGGCTGTCGGAGCATTTTCAGGGCGATTTTCCAGATCATGCTGCAGATGAGTTAGTACAGCAGCATGCGCGAGCATATATTCTGTGGCTTATTGGAGGGGTACTTCTCCCTGATAAGTCACAGAACCTGCTCAAGCTGATGTATTTGCCACTGTTAAGAGACATTGACGTCATCGGCCAGTACAGTTGGGGCGCCGCGGCTTTGGCATGCTTGTATAGGATGTTATGTCGAGCCACTCAGGTAGGTGTGACTCAGATCGGAGGACCCCTTGTCTTGCTACAGGTTAGTAAGAATTTTATTACATGTCAATTCATATTGTATGGCATATATCAGTATTGTAATTGCGTTCAAACTATTGCAGATTTGGGCGTGGGAGAGATTGATTCGCATTGCCCCGTCTAAGCGGCAACTAGTTGCTCCTGGTGAGGTTCCCATCGGGCAGGGAGACATGCAGATGCCGGCCGGACCTCGAGGTAGCCGGTGGAGGGTTGACATGAGCCACGAGGTCGTATCGACCCACGTAGTGGTCGTGTATAGAGACCAGCTTGACCGGATGATAGACGACGAGGTATCAAATTTAAATACCTAAATTTTAATTGTCATATGGACTGTATATGTTTATGAGCGATTTTTAATAGACTTGTCGTTATTGTAGTTTATCTGGCAGCCTTATGCTGATGTCCTCCAGACGCTCCCAGACTACTGCCGCCTAGGTGAGGATATATGGATGGCGAGAGTACCACTCATTTGTTTTGACGTGGTTGAGTGGCATCTCCCTGATCGTGTCCTCCGACAGTTTGGTCGGGTCCAGGCCGTGGCGGATCGGTGTGACACCGAGTGGTGGTTGCATGCGATGGATAGACGTGGCCGAGCCAACACTGACTGGAGTCTGCATCATATGCGATACATACAGTTGTGTGATGCCCGTCGCGACACTATTGTACAGGCTGACTGGAGCGATGGGGTCCTCCCCTCTCCCGACCCTTACATGTTGTGGTATCGGCGACATACACACCTACTTGTTGGTAATCCGAGCCACCTGTCCGAGGCCAGATATCAAGGAGTTGGGCCTTCTCTCAAGGCATTGGTGAGTATCGTACTATATGTCCGATAATTGTTAATATCATAATTGATTATTTTCAGTCAACTATAGCCTAATATATCTGATTTTTTTTCCAGGTGGTTCGAGCTGGGAGGTCATATCACTTGGCTGAGGACGCCATTTTCAGACGTGATGGGTAGCTTGGTCTGCAGGCCCTTGTAGAGATCAGAGAGTTATTGTACGAGGGGATCCAGCATGCCCATCAGGTAGATCGTCTGCATTTTGGGGACTACGGTGTACACAGTGCAGCAGCTGCTCCAGACACATCAGTCCCGTCCACGTCAGTGCCTCCCAGTTCAGCGCCAGCCACAGCAGGTCCTTCGACTTCAGTCACCCCACCACATGATACCCCATACATTTCTCCATATTCCCCACACGTACATCTTACCCAGCCTGCTGACCCTGACCCTGATTGGTCACCGCCCCGCTTCATGCATGATGTTATTACCCCACCCACCCAGTTACAGCCTACTTTTCTGGGGAGTACTTCGACCGCGCCCCGGTTCATGCATGATGTTGTTACCCCACCCACCCAGTTACCACCTGCTTTTATGGGGACTACTTCGACCGCGCCCAGGAGTACACATGATGCAGTTCTCACTGACATCTCCCACATTGATGATGAGGCCCATATTGAGCCCCCCCCAGAGCGCGAGGGAGAGGTTATGGTCGTGGGGGACGTCGCGGCCGAGGTCGGGGTGCGGGCAGAGGCAGAGGTCGGGGTCCAGCTGCAGATCGTGATACAGTTGCACCAGACGAGGGAGTGGGAGTTTCACAGCTCACAGCAGTATCTGATCTACAGGCACAGGCAGGATCAGGGGCATCAGATGCAGAAGAGGGGGGGTCACACTCACACTCACACTCACAGGCTCCACAGGCAGTCAGTGGAGGGCCGCATGCAGGGGAGAGAGTGCCAGATATTCAGAGAGTCTACCGTAGGAGACCGAGGAGGGAGATCCACGGTCAGGGTTATGGGACTGGGGGCAGGTTAGCGCATTAGCGGTTGCGATATGGACTATATAGGTTTTTTTTTTTCTTTTTTTTGTTTATATGTGCCAAACTTGTACAGCTGATGTAAGTGTCATACTTATTTATTCGCAATTATAATTTCACAATTTTTTATTCTTATTTATATTGATGAATCACACAAATCTCTTTCACATCTCTACCCCTCTCTCATTATCCGTAATTTAGGAGAACATAAATTACAAACGCGTTTGATTTGAACAAAACGTGTAAAGAAGCTATAAAAAATATGTTTGTTCAAGGCTAAAAATAATTGAAATATCTCGCTTCATTGATAAGTCATGGATAAGCATTACAAATTGCATGCATTACAGAAATGCCCTGGGCGTTCATCCAAACAATTTCATTCATTATCATCATCATCTGACATCTCAATATCAGATTCATACATAACATCCATGCTCCAGGCGTAGTACTGGTGTGCATCATCCATTAACCCATCTTCGGCACGTTCATTTGCGGTCTTCATTAGTCCGGACCTTTGCAAACGTTGGGTCATGCGATTAACCTCGTCGCGGATACGATGCAATGCCCTTTGCAACAACTGTGGAGTGTCAGTTGGCATACGCATGGCTAACCGGCGAGGAAATTTAAGATTAACTTCACGACATAGCTCAACGAGAACGTTTGCTCGAGTTTTGCGAAATTCCCACTCAGCTCTCATGGTATTGACGGTGGCACGTGAGTAACGCAAATTTGGATTTAATGGGTATTGAAATTCATCTCCATCTGCAACCCAATAGCGACCCATTGTTGAATATAGATCAACCACCGTATATGTCATGATGATATCGCTAGAAATAGCTGTAAAACTTTTGTTGTGGTATGCTACGATATTTATACCATATATACACATGGTAGCTGTATGTATGCAATTTCCTGTTCGATCACATGCATGCCACTGACCTTATCCAGTGCATTCGGCTGTCAGGACTCGACTTTGTGCAGTCATGAACGAATCAACGGCCTGTAGCATCGGCTATTGTGCCACAGATGCAGTGATGCCTGTGACTTTGTGCATAATTCCAATGGGCACAGTAGGTAGGAGGTATGTGACTTTGTGCAGCGATGCAGGGATGCATCTGACTTTGTGCAGTGATACAGTGATGCGTGTGACTTTGTGCATCACTGCATCACTGCATGTGACTTTGTGCAGTGATGCAATGCTGCATGTCACTTTATGCAGTGATGCAGTAATGCATGTGACTTTCTGACTTTGCCATGCTTGTATACGTTGTGACTTTTTTCTTGACATTACATGATGCATGTGACTTCTGCAGTGCAACTTACATGCTTTATTTTTTCCGCACATTTCAGAATTCATCTAAGTCACATTATTACGACTGTGAAAAGAAGCAGAAAATGCTATTATGTTGGTAAAAAAATATGATGGACGGTTGTGTAATGACAATACAAATCGGATGACTGTGAAGTTCATTAACTGAAAATAAGATAAAATATAGGCACCAAAGTTCCAATCGTGTGTTACCTAGCAGGTGACCATTTTATTATGTTGGTGAGAAAAACAATGATAGTTTATGAACAATATTACTTTAATACAAAGAAAATTTCATTTTTCGATTTCATTTATAATTTCTCGAAAACACCTATACGTACTGAAATCGTCAATTCCAAGTGACTACTTATTGTATTACAAAAGTAAGCATGACAAAATAGTTTCATGTGGCGATGTGACAACTCACTGCATTTTGTTTTATTTGACAACGCACTGCTCGAATATGAAGGGATTGCATTGTGATTCTATGGCCTACAATTATGATTTTATCTTACAACCACGTCCGTGACTACATCACAGGTACACAAAGTCACGGGTAATCAAAATTACACGAAATGAATAACATCAAATAATATCACGTGTATCACTTATTCCATAGTGCCCTAGCACCACTATGATGTCTATAAATACCCCAGTATGATGTTTGTTGAAGTCATAACAATAGTAATATATATACAATTACTATTATTATTATTTTTTTTAATTTTATTAACAATGTCTTCAAGAGGTGCAGGAAGTTCACGCTGACAAAGAAATCTGAAAGTGTGGCTGCTACCTCCATTTATGTATGACTACAAGAGCGAAAAGTACTCGAGTCCGAAGGATTATTATGCTGGTATTTGAGCAGAATGGGCGTTCAGGGTAACGGAGCAAGAAGGATTATATAATGATCTACGTAACTTTGGGGCACCGGTACCTCATCGTCGTTCATTGACCATGGCTAGACGAAATGTGAGTGACTATGAAAAAGCAGTTAGCAGAATTAAGAAGGAGAACAACAGGATGTTGATGCGGAGATGTCGACATTTCATGCTTCAGCTAGCCACTGAAATGGCAGAAGCAAGCAACAGAGATTTGACAATGGTTGAGCGAAATAATGTCTTAAACAATGAAAAATATCTCTTTGACTACTACATGTCAGATGAGGAATAAGAAATCAAACACCGTTATCTTTCATATGTTCGTTACTGGAGTGTAAGACAATGTTGTTGTTGGTCTAACGTACGGATGTATTTCAAGTATTTTTGTTATGAACCTGAAGTTTATGAAATAACTACATTTATAAGTACACATTTATGAGTTCATGACTTTCTTTATTGAATTGCAATTTGTTAATGAATGTTCTGGATTAATGAATGGATTAATGTATGTTCAATTATGTGAATACTTAAAACACATAAAATAGATCAGGCAACTCGGAGAAAAGGTTCCCTTAACTGGGGCTGCTGAAATAGGGATGAAATTACAACGAATTTCAATCTCCATCGGGAAAGAAGAAAGAGTCACCTTCCAATTCTTGAAAGTCCAATAAAAATGATGACTCCGGTAATGAATGAGGGGTTGACAAAAAACTAAACTCGGTGAATCGAACTACCGCCTTCAACAACACATAAAACATAACAGGTAGGTCGGTGAATAGCTTCCCAAATGACAAGAACAATTCAAATAGTCATACTTTTCAATGAAATACAAATAGCGGGTCGTAAGCTTCATAAGCTTCATTTTTTCACACATTGAGTAGTCAAATCATGGAGAGACTTGTCAGTATATGCAGATAGATTGTGAAGTCATGTGACCTGGTGCACAGTCTTTGGTTTTATTGATTTGTTTATTACAGTGACAACTCATCTCTTATTTACATATGTGGGATTCTCAACTCAGAAAGTCACATGGCAACAGTGAATTCACTGATTTACCTTACTGTCAGCATGCCTTTATTTTGTCTGTATATGCAGATAGATTGTGAAGTCATGTGACTTGGTGCAGAGGCTTTGGTTTTCTCGATTTTTTTTTATTACAGTGACAACTCATCTGTTATTGATATATGTGGGATTCTCAACTTAGAAAGTCACATGGCAACAGTGAATTCACTGATTTACCTTACAGCCAGCATGCCTTTATTTTGTCCTTATATGCAGATGGATTGTCAAGTCATGTGACTTGGTGCACATGCTTTGGTTTTCTCGATTTTTTGCTCGATTTTTTGTATTACAATGACGACTCATCTGTTATTGATATATGTGGGATTCTCAACTCAGAAAGTCACATGGCAACAGTGAATTCACTGATTTACCTTACAAACAGCATGCCTTTATTTTGTCCTTATATGCAGATGGATGGTCAAGTCATGTGAATTGGTGCACAGGCTTTGGTTTTCTCGATTTTTTGCTCGATTTTTTTTATTACAGTGACAACTCATCTGTTATTGATATATGTGGGATTCTCAACTTAGAAAGTCACATGACAACAGTGAATTCACTGAATTACCTTACAGTCAGCATGCCTTTATTTTGTTCGTATATGCAGATGGATTGTGAAGTCATGTGACTTGGTGCACATGCTTTGGTTTTCTCCATTTTTTGCTCGACTTTTTTATTACAGTGACAACTCATCTCGTATTGATATATGTGGGATTCTCAATTCAGAAAGTCACATGGCAACAGTGAATCCACTGATTTACCTTACAGTCAGCATGCATTTACCTTACAGTCAGCATGCATATATGTGGGATTCTCATTTATCCGTTCATAATCAACTATATAAACGAGTAAAGGTGAAGACACAACCTTACAACTCATTTCGCCCTACGAAATTATCATTCATTTGTTTTAAAAAATTAGCATGGCTACATGGTTCATAGGAGGGAGTGGGAGTCGCAGAGGTGGTAGGAACTTGCAAAGGGGTGAAAGCTCACGACGAGGAGGGGGAAGGGGAAGTGGCGATGCTGAAGATGAAACACCATTTCCTTTCTTGGATGCCTCTTGTGCTTATCATGATAGGTTTGGGAAGCGACATTTTGTCATGCCCAAGTACTATCGAGATCCATGTGGTTTGGTGGAGGATCCATCAGAAAATCAAACAGGATATGGTTATGCAAAGGCTAGACTTCTTAAGTGGCCCGCACTATTTATAGAGCGAGTGCAAAACGAAAGATTATGTCGGGAAAGACGACTGAAGGTGCCAAAAGCACGTCCTGTTGAGATCCAAAAGGAAGATCCTGATAATGTTGATCGACTATGTCAAACACTACAACGTGAGATTTCTCAAATGGGTCGTAGATTGGCCCGCGATATGCAACTACTCATACTTAAGAAGGATGCCCAGAAGAACAAAACAGAACCAAATGTTGCGGCTATCAAGGCTATCATGGAGGATCCTGAACTTGTCTCTGACGCTGAGCTTTCGGATTGTTCAGACTCTGAGTCACCTGCCGATTTAAGCGCGAATTAGGTGTTAATGTCTACACTTCGGCAATATAACAACTTGCATTAATATGTAATGTCTGTGTTAGAGTAAGTATAACTGTTATGTTATGTTATGTTTATGTTTAAGTTTATGTTTATGTATTGTGTCTGTCAAATGTTACGGCTATTAATATGCAATATTAGGTCATGAATTAGGTGTTTGTCTATCTAACTGTTATGTTTATGTATTGTGTGTTCAGTTAAGAGTGTCCAGGATGTATGTAATGTGTGTTCAGTTCATGGTGTCCATAATGTATTTTTGTGGAAGAATTATGTCTGTACTACCTATGTAACTGAAAACTATTACATTTGCAACTTCAGTTATGTTAGTTTTCATGCCCGTATGAGTATTTTGTAAAGTACTGACTTCGTATATTATGTATTAAGTATTATTACAAAAATGTTGAGAAAATTTATTTTAGGAGCTCTCGCTGTGGCCTTTGTCTTCTTGGCCTACTCCGCGGTGGTCTTCGCGTCTCACCCTTCGTCGTTGCTCGTCGAGTTGCACAGTGTGTGGGTGTGCTTCGAACTGTAGAGCATGCATATCACATTCTAACCCATAACAAAGACGATACAAAAAAATAAATTTTATAAATGAAAACGGGTACAAAACGGTTTTACTAAACTGGTTTACTAAACTGATTTTCTGAATTACATTCTCACATTCTAACCCAAAACAAAAGAATAAATATATATGTATGTTTAAATGAAAACGGCTTTCGTAAAGCTAAAATAATTTTCTAAATAACACCTTCTAACCCAAAACAAAGACAAAAAAAAAAAATTTACATGAAAACGATTTTAGTAAAGCGAAAAAAAAATTATTAATTACATTATCACCTTCTAACCCAAAACAAACACTAAACAATAAGCAAAAAAAAAAAAAAATTACATGAAAACAACTTTAGTGAAGACGAAAAAAAAATTTGAATTACATTTTCTAAATCAAAACAAAGACAAAATAAAAAATGAAAAATGTAACATGACAACGGCTTCAGTAAAGCCAAATAAATGAACATGATTGGCTTAATAATATCTACATGAATATGATTTTGAAATTATATATATGAAAAATAGTATGTAAAATTAATATATGAAAATAAGTTTTTTTTCATATTATGTAAAATTTATGAATTACACATTCTAAACAAAAACAAAAACAAAAGAAAAAAAAAACATATTTTAACATGATAATGGCTTTAGTAAAGCCAAGTACTAAAATATACAGTGTAAATATATTTTTTAAAATATATTTTATGTTTTTTTCTTTTGTTTTATCTTGAAAATAGCGTTTTATTCCAACAAAGTTTATGTTAAAAACGCTGGGCGAAAAAAAAAAAATTCTGTTAAAATCGCTATTTGTAATAGCGTTTATTCATGTTAAAATCGCTATTCGTAATAGCGTTTTCTGGGGAAAATGGATTTGGGTTAAAAGCGCTGTTCTTAACAGCGTTTTCCTTGGAAAAAAATTAATCCTAGAAGCGCTATTTGTAACAGCGACTTCTTAATTAAAGTCGCTATTTGTAATAGCGATTTTCCTGTTCATCTACTTTTGCGCTCCTAACAGTAAAAGCGCGAATAGTAATGACGCTTTAACTTAGTTTTGAAATTCCGTCAGAAGTTGGCCTAATTTTAAAAAGGAAAATTCTAGAGGTCCCAAATTTTCTACCAAATAAATGACCAAATGTCTCACATGGACCCCACACCCATGTGAGACATTTGGTCATTTATTTGGTAGAAAATTTGGTGTCCCTAACATTATCCTTTTAAAAAGGAAAATGCTAGAGGTCCCAAATTTTCTATCAAACAAATGACCAAATGTCTCACATGGGTGTGGAGTCCACAAAATTGCGGATCCCACACCCATGTGAGACATTTGGTCATTTGTTTGGTATAAAATTTGGTATCCCTAACATTATCCTTTTAAAAAGGAAAATGCTAGAGGTCCCAAATTTTCTACCAAACAAATGACCAAATGTCTCACATGGGTGTGGAGTCCACAAAATTGCGGACCCCACACCCATGTGAGACATTTGATCATTTGTTTGGTAGAAAATTTGGTGTCCCTAACATTATCCTTTTAAAAATACAATGTAAAAAAAAAAAAAAAAAAAAAAACTTATATTGGGAAAAGCCTCACACATCAATCCTACCGTACGGTGCAACGCACCCACCTAATTCCGAAACCATGCCGGCGCCAAAAGCAGCAGGACGGCCCTCTGGAATAGTTGCTTGAAAACGGAGGAGGTTCCAATTAATCAATAGCTTCGATAGCTTCCGGATCTGACTCCATTCCCGGCCATTTTCACAGTGATATGCCAGAACATAGCAGCCAACAATGAGTGGAGCGAGACTGTGTGCATTGTTGGGGGAATTGGGTTACGAAGGGCACGAGTCATTGGACCCAGACAGCTTCGAATGGCCCTTCCAATACGACGACGCTCGACCCATCCTCGACTGGCTCTGCTCTAGCCTCCGCCCTTCCAACGTCCTCTCTCCCTCCGAGGTTTCTCAGTTGCGTCTCCCTCTCTCTCAATTCAATTTACTTCAAATTTAGCAAGGTTGCAGATCAAAATGCGATGTGGGTTTTTTTTAATGCTAAATTTTCAATGATTTTGCTTCTCTTTCGAATAGGGTTCTTTGATAATTCAGTAAATTTGAAGTGGGTTTGTTGGCAAAATCAATATGGGTTTTAGGAGTATTCAGAAATTTCTATGCCTGCCTATGTTGTCTTTCTTTCTTTTCTCTTTGTTTTTACTTCCTTCTTTGTTCTGTTGCCTGGGTCAGAATTTTACATTCCTCTTGCCATCACATGTTTTGTTTGGTATTGGATTTAGCCAGGGAAGAAGAAAATAAAATGTAAAAGAAATTATTTTCCTTGTTTGGTTACAATGCAAAATAGGGAGGAAAGAAAAGAAAATATATGATGGAAAAAATTGAAATTTTTTTTTACCTTTAGGTGTTTTTAATTCTCTTCATTTTATTCTAATGTTTCCTTGCACCAAATAGAGCCTAGGACATTTTTCCCCAGCAACTACAGATACACATACCCTATGGTTTTCATTAGTAAGTGAGTTGGAAGTTAGTTATATATTTTGATTGCAGTACTCAATGTTCATATAATATAAATTTTTAATTTTGTTGAATTTACTACAACCATCAATTGATTGTGTGCCCATCATGTACTAAAGCCAAACTCATTCCCAATCACTCTCCTTGCCCTTTTAGATAATTTTGGGTTTTGTTATATTGGAAATGGTTAAGCAAAGGCAAGGCAAGGAAAATGCTAATACATACCTTAGAAAGGAAACCATTCATTAGCAACACTATTTGTTTCAAATTAGTAGGTCATGTTCAAATTGTCACTTGATTCAAGTGTTAGATTGTTAACTGTCATCTTATCTAAAAGTTTAAGTTGTTACAAAGAGGGCAACTCTATTATTTACATCCTCTACATGTCTCACGGGTGGCCCAACTCTCCTCCATAATCGCTTCATACACACTTAAGTATTATAATTATCAAGTAGGTTGAGGTTTGAACAAATTATCTGTTTCAAGCTTTGATACCACATTAGAGAGAGGGATAACTATTATTTATATTATCAGCCAGAAGTCAGTGTTTCCCTTATTAATAACTGTCTTGTATTTGTTATCCAGGTGTGAGCAATTTATACAAGAAGGGAAGTTATTGGAGGTATCATCATCTTGAGCGTTCTTCTAAATAGCATTCTATGGATTGATGAATGCTTTTAACTTCTTGCATGTTTCTTTACGAAGTTCTACTGCTGCATGAAAACTTTCCCATGGAGCCTATGAAAATGTGAAGTATCGAGGACAATAGAATCAGACTTCTTTTTTCTTGGTTACCTATCTCTATTGTTTTTCTATTTATAGTAAAAAGATACTGACATCGGTCAGTCTTTCAGGAGGCCAAGTAGTGGGAGTTTGGTGGTACACAAAACATAGTGGGTGTTTGGGAAGTGGCTATTTTAGAGGCTTTTTGGCTATTTTAATAGGCTATTTTAGTTTTTGTGTTTGGGAAGATGAGATGGATTTTTATTTGAGTTGTTGTATTGAAAAATGTGTTGAAATGATTTTTGAAGTTAAAATGACAAATTTGTCCCGAAGATTACATTTTTTCAAAATTGATGTAAAGGGGCAAAATCGTAATTTACCAAGTGATGGAACAATTTGTCAATGTGACAGTGTAGGCTGTGCCTACACTGTCCCACGGCTGCAGCTATTTTTTTTTTTTAAAAAATAAAAAGGGTTGGTTTAGGGGCTTTTTGGCTTTGTTTTAGTTTGAGGCTATTTTAGCCTCAAACCCATCTTCCCAAACACCCCCATTGGGGTCACCATATCAGGCTTTGTCTCGAAACCTTGTTAGGCATAGCCTTTGTGATGCTTATATGACTCTTTGATTTATTTTCTGGTTGGATTATGCACAGTGGAGTTATTGTAACTAGCATGTTTGCCTGAGCAGTTCAATATTTGAAAATTTGATGCTTTGTGCAGAAGTCTAGCAAGCACAGACACGGAAACATGACACGACACAAACATGACACTGCCACACATCGAATATTCTATTCATGTCGATTTGGCTGCATTTTTTCCAATTACATGGGATTAATACACTTATTACATGTACACTTGATGCGACGACTTAACAGGGGGAAGACTTGGATTTTGCTTATGATAGCATATCTGCCTTTTCAACTAGGAGAGACAACCAGGAGGCAGTTTTTGGAGCTGAAGAAGGATTGAAAGACATACGGTACAGCTTTTTTTGCACATATTTGCGAACTTGACTTTTTTGTTTTTTCTTGTGTTTATTTGAGGGCTTTTTTCTATCAGTAGTAGATGGTGATTAATTAATTTTATTCTGCAGCTTTATTTTGATAATGTCAGAGTTGTTTTTATGTGGGAAGTTTGTGTTTGTTGCTTGCTTCATATTTTTCAAACTTTTGTTACTGGACTATTGCTTGGGTGCGTGTAGTAATAGCATTGTTAATAGAGATTTTGGAAGTATATATAAGTTAAATTTTGGCAGAAAATGGTTCTGAAAATTTTAACGTAACCTTTGTTTTCAGAGAACCATTTGTGCCTCTAAATGAGTACTTTTAGCTCATGATGTCGTGTGTACTATGTTGGCATTTAGTACTTCTTTAACATTTTGCTGGAGTACAAATATTTTCACAACACAACCAAGTTAAACAGCGGTATAGGAGTGAGAAGTGTTAGATCACCACTACTCCGAAAAGTGTAAAAATAGATGTATTATTGATTTATTTTTTGATATATTACAATGATTCCTATATATAGAAGAGAGGATGTGGGAAGAGAATAGGTGAGTGTGTAGTAGGTATGGAGTAGGTGAGGAGTAGGTGGAGAGTAGGTGAAGTAGGTGAGTGTGTAGTAGGTGGTAGTGGTAGGTGTGTAGTAGGTGAATTTTAATAGCCCCCCGCAAACTCAAGGGGGATAGGAACTAACCAACTTGAGTTTGGAGAGAGTAACAAAACAAGAAAATACATAAAAATAAAAGAGGATAGGAGACACTGTATGGTCGTGTTAGACCATTGGTGAAGACACTGGATGGTGGTGTCATAACGTTGTAGAGGACACTGTATGGGGGTGTCATAACGTTGTAGAGGACACTGTATGGTGGTGTCATAACGGTGTAGAGGACACTGGATGGCGGTGTCAGACCGATGTAGAAGACAGTTTATGGGGTCATGTCGGACCGTTGTAGCAGACAATGTTGTGACAGTTTACAGAGTCTTACTGGACCCTTGTAGAAACTAACCGGAATCAATGTCGGAACAGTTTACAGAGTCTTGTCGGACCCATGAAGGAGCTAACCGGAATCAATGTCGGGACAGTTTACAGAGTCTTGTCGGACCCATGAAGGAGCTAACCGGAATCAATGTCGGGACAGTTTACAGAGTCTTGTTGGACTCCTAAAAAGTCACACCCTCAAAAGGTGTGCCCAATCGGTCAAAAAAGGCGTGCCATCAAAAGGCGTGCCCAATCCATAAAAAGGCGTGCCATCAAAAAGCGCGCCCATGTTGTCGTCGAGCGCCGAGCGGCGCATGATGCGCGTGTCTGCCTCTTCGTCAGGGTCTTTATAAACTGAGGCGGAGGCTGTGCTTGAGACAGAAGCGAAGACAAAAAAACTTTGTGAAAAAACTTCTGAAAAAACTCTTCATTTTCTGAGAGAGATATTCGTTTTCTGAGAGATTGTCTCTAAGAGCTGCAAATCTTGAAACTCTGTAATACTCGGTTGCCCAGAAAATGGCCTCTTCTTCCCGTTCAGCTACCCAGAATATGGTCTCTTCGTCCCGTGGTCTGCTCACTCTCTTTCCCGACCTCAATGAGTCAACAAGAGAGATAACTGGTGCGGTGGCCAGTGAACCTCAACCAAGCGCCTCTGGTTTTGCTCCGTTGAACTTTCCGATGCGGTCGGTGGAGCAAAAAATGGCAGTGCAAACTGATATTGAGGCTAATCAGTATACTTTGAAGTCATGTGTGGAGACCATGACGGCGGTCACAAACCTGTCGCACCGGCTGCAGAGTAGGACAAATGAGGTGCAACAGTTAAACGCCCAACTGGCTCTGCTCCAACGCATGTATAAGGATGCGCGAGCAGAGATAAGTGTGCTAAAGGCGGAAAATAAGGAGCTGAAGCGGAAGGCCACCGTGATGTTCCGATTTGGAGGGCCGCCATATGCTGCAGTGGAGGAGCAGGGAGTAGTGATCGTGCCCAGTGGAGTGGGAAACATGGAGGCAACACCGGCAAGGGCCGCCCAGGACGGAGGCAAGAAGAAGAGACCTGCGGCACAGTAGAGAAGAAAAATGCCGCCTGTGGATGTGGTTGTTTGGGTTTTGGTTGTGTGGTCTTGGTTTTTTTTTTTTTTTTTTTTTGTGATCGGGGTGGATCCCCAGCATGAAGAAATGACAAGGCTGTGGAATGTTGTTGGTGTTATTTTGTGTTGTTTAATAATAAAAATAAAAAGAAAATAAAAATAGATAAAAAAAATATTTTTGGATGGGTTATTTGAGAAAGAGATATTATTATAGAGTGGATATTTGAAAGAGAGGAAAAGTGGTTTGGCGAAAATAAATAAAAATAATTGATTTTGAAATCAAACGGAAGAGATTGGGGAAATAAGGAAAGTGGTTCACGTGGTTGTTTTTTTTTTTTTTGGAATGAAAAAGAGAAGATAAAATAAAATAAATAAAGGTAATGTTGAGGGCGGTGGTGTAGTGGTTTATAGGAATGGCAACGGGGCGGGGCGGGGCGGGGCCGGGGATCACCCTCCCCGTCCCCGATCCCCGATGGCCAAAACTTCCCCGGCCCCGGCCCCGATCCCCGACGGGGAACCTTTCGTAGTCCCCATCCCCGTCCCCAACGGGGATCGGGTTTCCCCGACCCCGAAATTTCCCGATCCTCATCAACAGATCAAAAACCAACAGATCAAAAACAAACAGATGAAGCTCATCATCAACAAAAGAGATCAAAAACAAAAAAATTACAGCTCATCATCAAATTACAGATCAAAAAAAAAATTACAGACTAAAAAATTACAGATCAAAAAAAAATTACAGATCAAAACAAAATTTACAGATTAAAAAATTATAGATCAAAAAAAAATTTACAGATTAAGAAATTACAGATCATCCGCGGTGGAGATTGGCGGATGAGGAGATCGGAGGAGATCGGCGATGGAGTCTCCAGTGAGAGATCGAGTGAGAGAGTTGAGAGAGTGAGAGATCGGCGATGGAGATCGACACGAAGCTCTCCAGTGAGAGATCGAGTGAGAGAGTTGAGTGAGTGAGAGATCGGCGATGGAGATCGACCAGTGAGAGAGAACGAGAGTTGAGAGAGTGAGAGAGAAGAACGAGAGAGAGAGTGAGACCGAGTGAGAGAGTTGAGAGACAGAGAAGAACGAGAGTTGAGAGAGTGAGAGTGAGAGCTTCGGGGACGGGTTTATCATATATATATATATGTTATATATATATATTATATAAGGGGTATAAAAGTAATTTTATTTCGGGGAATTTCGGGGCCGGGGCCGGGGCCGGGGACGGGGCCGGGCCGGGGCTTAAACACTGATCACCGTCCCCGGCCCGAAACAGATCGGGGATTGATTTTCAAATACCGTCTTCTCCCCGTCGGGGGTATTTTTCGGGGAAAAACCGTTAAAATCGGGGTCGGGGTTGGGGATCCCCGTCGGGCCGGTTTCAAATTGCCATCCCTAGTGGTTTATGTGTAGTTGATACCAGCTTTGTCTGGTACTCATTACTTGAGCATTATACAACTCCAAATAAAATAAATAAAGGAAAAGAGGGGGACAAAACCCATGTGCTCTGCTTCACCGTCTCCAAACAAGAGAGAGAAAGAGGGAAAGACTGCAGCGCACACTAAAGACTGCAGCGCACACTAACGCCAGGCCATTCTTTTCTTCTCTGGTTCGGTTTCATGAATTCTGCTCTCTCTACTCTCTTCTCTCCCTCTCTCTACAATTCAGTTGGAGGAGAGACTGTGTTGAGAGGTGTTTAAATGGAGTGATGGTGTAGAGTCAACCACCACTCGTTGCAACTACCCCCTCAGATGAAAAAGTTTGGTATAGGTGCAGCAAGTGTGCTGCCCTTCCAAAGGACTGCACCACCGTGCAGAAATGTTACATTGAGCTCTCCAAGCAAGTCAAGGCAAAGCTCGGAAAGGTGGATGAATACTTCCTCAAGCTGGCCGACGCCATGGTCACATGGATTGAAGCGTGGGATGAACTCAACCCGGCTGAAGGAGAAGCAGCTGTACTAACCAAAGAATCCAGAAGTATCATACTGCAACCATTGATGTGCCTGGACCTGAAGTTCATCGATTGGCTGCTATGGCTGGAAAATGTAAGATATATTTAGTGATGGGTGTGATAGAGATGACAGCGGAATAGGTTGAGGTCCGGCGGGCGGCTAAGGTGAGGTTGCCGCTCGCCGGGGAAGCGAAAATACTAGGTTCTAAACCTGCTCTGATACCATGTAAAAATAGATGTATTATTGATTTATTTTTTGATATATTACAATGATTCCTATATATAGAAGAGAGGATGTGGGAAGAGAATAGGTGAGTGTGTAGTAGGTATGGAGTAGGTGAGGAGTAGGTGGAGAGTAGGTGAAGTAGGTGAGTGTGTAGTAGGTGGTAGTGGTAGGTGTGTAGTAGGTGAATTTTAACAAAAAGTTTAAGTTGTTATGAAATGACCCAATAATACATATGAAGTTCTTCAACACCCTCCCTCATGTGTAATCTTGTCTTGTACTTGGAGATGCAAACATCCAAATAGAGAAGCATAATGCAAATGGAGAAACTTGAACCCATGACCTCTCCTAAATTAAGCTCTGACACCATCTTAGATCACCACTAGTTCTAGAAGCTTAAGTATTTAGAAAAGGGGCCCAACAATGCATATGAAGCTCTCCAACAAGGACTTCATAGAATTAATTTAGGCTTACTTCTTTTCTCTTTAGTATAGTCCACTCTGTCTCTTTATTTTTTGTATGGCTATATGGATTTTGAAAATTCTGGCTTTACTAAGCTTTGTCAAGAGAGGCAGCATTGGCTGTTGCAATGAGCTCATTGATGTAGAATGAGATAGGAGAAGAGAAGGAAGAGAACTCAAGAACGGCCATGGCCTAAAACTATATATAATATTATTCAAAAGTTGAATACTACAACATAAATCCTAGTAGTTACAAGCAAAAAGAAACCTAACCAAAGTAGGAAATCTAATTAACTAATATCTCTTACTAATTTTTTATTTAATTAAACCTAATTAAATAATAATAATAATTTAAAAAGAAAAACTACCTATTATATTATGGGACCAAAAAGTCTTCGGGCCCACAGGCTTCACCCCTGGCTTCCAAATTTGATAATTGGCCTCCAACCTGTCAAGGGCTGCGCCATCACTCAGCCTGCCAACATGATGATTCAAGTTTGAGTTTAAGGGCAGGCATTTGTGTGAATAATGCTAATGGTAAGGTTTGTACCCAGGTCATTACAACGTATGGTTTTTCTCACCACTAAAGTCAGTGCCTGTAAATTTCCTTTGACATGCAGAGTTAATTTTTTGCTTCATTGTTTCCTTTGAAATAAGTCATGATGATGCATACTTGTTCTTTGCTTCTCTTGATGGATTAACTTTCTTCTCCAGGGATGCTACTTTAGCATATAAAGCTGAGACTTTGGAATTGCAGAGACAGCTTAGGCAATTGCAGACTCAGTATGATATGCTTACTGGACAGGCTTCAGCATTGATCCAAGGAAGAAGGGCACGAGTGGCAGCAACATCTACTGTCAATGGACAGCTTACTACTATAGATGATAGCCTTTCAGCAAGAAATTTAGAGGTGTGCAGTACAAATCAACGTTATGTTATTAGCTTTAGCAGTTGGACTTTATTCTATGAAAATTGGTCAATCATGGTGGAATGCCTATCTCAGTTTCTTTAGGAGGTAGAAAAAGCAAGGTTTTAAGCAATGGTGTCCATTCATAATAATATCAGTGGTTGTTGAAATACATTTTCATTAATGAATATATGCTTTTAGAATTCCAAAATATGGTTTTATACAGTACACATGACAAAAATAATCTAGAGTTGGATTACATCCATTATGTGGATTTGCAGGTTTGCTGTTGATCTACTTTTTTTAAGCAAACAGTAGACAACAAATATGGCAAAACAAGAATGATGTCACATGTGATGTGCTAGTACTTTACCTTACCTTACCATATAATTTATTTTAATTTTATTTAAATATCCATTTTTTATTTTTAACTGAACCCAGTGTACTTCTTTGTAACCAACAACCTCTCCTTTTTGCTTGCCTCACTCTTTCAACCCCACAAAAAGTAGATTATTTACATTTAAATGGAAAAGCGGACATTCCCTGGGCTTGGGGAGGAACTTTTTTGCCCTTGAAGAGGTGCTTGTGTAGGGCAGAGGAGGAGGAAGAAGGCTTGGTGTTTGGCCCCTTTCACAATTATATGGCTTTTGTGGGGAGAAAAGAATATAACTTTTGAAGGCGAAGAGGTGTCAATTTTGAAATTGAAGAAAAGTTTGTCTCCATATAGTATAGTTGGTTTTTGGGGGTGGTTAACTCATCTTTGGATCAATTTTTGGACTTTATAGAGGACTCTGAATAGGTTTGGTTCCTGGAGCAGAAGCTGCAGTAATGATTTCTGTTTTTATTTATCTTTTATGATATTTTCCATAACAAATAAGAATGATAGCAAGTGTAAACATTCTGGAGGGAACTCAACATTGATTATCCAACTATAGTATTGTGTCTTTTTTTTGTTTAGTTGCATGACAGCGTTTGTATTTTCATTTGAATCTTTCACCTTAGAATAATCTCTATTGGGTAATGTTTTGGTTTTGATGCATACATTTTAATTTGGTGAGCATGTAAATGCACTTCATTTGGTGCTTGATTTCATGAGGTCTTAAAAGTTTTCTGTTGTAAATTAGATGAATGCAGTTCTCGGAAGGATGGCTTCTACGGCTCAAGAGTTGGCTCATTATCATTCGGGGGATGGTAATGTGTCTTTTCTATCCACTTTTGTCATTTGTGCACCATTTTGGTTTTGTCTATTGGCAAATTTACTAATTTTAATGTGATCTGTAAATTTTAATGTGATAAAATTACTTTTATCTTTTCCTTTGAAAGATTTCATACGGTTATCTGAATTGTATGTAAACATAGATGGGTTGGGTTTTGAATATTGAATGCTCTAATATTTTTCCATTAATAAGCTTACTTGCTTTGCTAGATACATTGGCTAAGGGTTGACCTTGTATATTGGGTATTGGTTGAGGTTCTTTGCCTGATTATTGTTGAGCTAGTCCGGGGTTGGTTGTTTTGGACCTCAGCAAACCACACATCAATTTACTCATTGTCATCTATGTCAGACGAATCTTTGGTTGTTTGTTATTTTCCAACACCAATGCTTTACGTTGGCTTGACATTCTGTACGAAAAGTAAAGAGTTTTGGGGTTGCTCGGGAAAAATGAGAAAAGCAAATGAAATGCACAACATGGTTTTGTTAAACTACTTTTGTACCTTTTTGAATGAGTTTTGGAATTATTTTACATGCAGAGGATGGCATCTACTTAGCTTATGCCGACTTTCATCCATATTTGATTGTGGATGCGTCTTGTATGAAGGAGCTGAATCAGTGGTTTCATAAACAACTGGACACGGTATATGATCATGGAACTGTTAGTTCATTTTATTGTATTCACTTGGCTTTCTTATCCAATTCCGTTGGTGTCTCATAGATATATCACAGAAGAAGAGGTGAAAGAGAGTGCTCTCCCAAAATATTTCGACTTTTCTTCTTCTATTTTGTATATGGGTAGCATTTACTTAACACCGTCTAAAACAAGAACATGCAGCAATATTGTTAGAATTCTAATGACTTACTGATAATCTTCAGATTCTTCTCATGGATCTTGCGTCAATTAGGTTGCATCTAGGGGTGTAAACGGTTCGGTTTGGTCAGTGTTAAGAATATATTTAGCACTGAACCGATTCTTTCGGTTTTTATGATTGAGAAATTGACACAGACTGTATGTTACGGTTCGGTTTTATCAGTTTGTTGGTTTGATGTAGAAGATAAATTTACATGAAATTTTAAAATATTTTATAGTAGATTATAGAATTTTACATCGAAAATAAATGAAGAAAATATATGAAAAGTCCTCTATAAATGTTTTTCTCCCTATTTTTTATCATAAAAGTGTATTATATTAGTTATTTCTCATATAATGTTCAAGAAATTATAATATAAAAATATTTAATTATAATGTTCGGTCGGTTTGGTTTGCATCGGTATAAAAGGTTTCAAAATCGAAACAGACCGTATGTTATGAAAAACGGACCGAAAACTAAAATTTCGATTGGTTTTGATCAGTCGACTCGGTTTTATCAGTTTTTCTTACATCCCTAGTTGCATCTCTCTCTCTCTCTCCCTCTCCTCTTTGAAGGAGCCATATGAAGCACATTTTTATTGCTTGCTTCCATGTGTGATGGACATTTTGTGCTTTAATCTAAAACATTCAATATACTATTGTTGCATTGTCAGTAGAATGGAATTCTGTTAAACAAATGCAAATACGTTAGACTTCTTCCACTTTTTGGATCTAAAACATTCAATAGACTATTGTTGCATTGGCAGTAGAATGGAATTCTGTTAAACAAATGCAAATACGTTAGACTTCTTCCACTTTTTGGCTGAAATAGTTGTTCATTGGCTATTTGATTAATATTGTGCGATATGGTTGCTTACAAAAGAGTCATTTGTGTCTGTTTTTATCCTGCTGCCTATACCCTTGATGGCCTATTTCATACCATAATTAAACATACTTGGAATAGCATTTCTTGGGAGTTATGATGAAATATATTATATACTGAGTGTAAATTTTCAGATATTTCTTCATGGAATTTGTGTCATGTTAGTTTTGGTGACCTTTTTTTATGATTTGATTCAGGGTCCTTATCGACTAGTTGCTGAGGAGGGCAGAGCTAAATGTTCATGGGTGAGTCTTGACGACGTCTCAAACACCTTAGTACGAGGTAGTCTTCTTTCTTTTTTCTATTGCTTAAATTATCTTGTAGTCTTTCTATATTGATGTTATGTTCTCATGGCAGCGACCGTCTGTTACTTGCTTTTGTATTGTATAATGCTTATATAATTACCATTTTCTGTTCTGATGTAGTTCTTTTTATTCCCATGATTTTTGAAATTTTTATAGTTTAAAACCAGAGGGAAGGACATGTGAGGTGTTCTTCTATTTGATACATGGGTGAATTACATTGACACCCCTTGAATTCTTTTGAAATCACACTGTCACCCCTCTATCTATTCATTGAAATATCACTGACCTCCCTTACTTTTGGTTTTAACGTATCAATTACGCCCATCCGTGAGTCATCTGTTTGTTGACTAATGGAAATTGCTAACTTTGACCAATAAGATTTTTCAAAATACCCACTTTGCTCTTGTACACAACCACTACCTATTTTCACTTCTGCAATGGGTAGGTAGTTTAATCCAAATAAGTACACACAAAAAAAACATATTTTCTTTTGGTTATATTTGTTTCTGCAGCTTGGCAGATTTTGAGAAATCCTCTTGTCAATTTGTAGGCATTGACACAAACCAACCCACATATACATGTCCAGACAATTTCAATTTCTATAGGCCATATATTATCAAGTCTACTTATAAAAAATAAAAAATAAAATAAAGCAGGAATTTTTGACTTATCATTCTCCCTTTACTGATGCAGCAGATTTAGAGAAGTCACATCATCAACGTGTATCTGAATTGCAACGGCTTCGCTCTATGTATGTAATTTTACTTATGCAACTTTTTAAAATTTTTGGTTCTTTGCATTTTAATTGTTTGGTTTCAATGTTTATGGGATTTTGAAGAAGGTTATAATCTAGATGAATATGGCTTTTTCAAGTTTTAATTAGGAAAGAGATGTGAAGGTGGTATTTATCTGTAGAAGGAAAAAATATTAGCCAAGGTCAATGATAACTATGATCTGGTTCTCTGAAGAGGTTTTGTTGGTTCTTGCTGTGAGATGTGACCATCTTCTGTAATACCCAACTTTTTTTTTTTTTTCCATTCAAATTTTTTTTTTTCAATATGTATCCATCTTCCCTCTTTCTCCAGTTTACCTTCTATAAAGAAAAAATTGAATTTGATGAATTTGATATGTCCTTGTATGACGTCTCTAGTCTTCTATTTTTCACATTTTGATCATTGAGGATGTTTTTGCTGTGGGGTGATATAATTTGAATATCTTGTTCTGTTGGGATTTTTTTTTTTGTTATCAATTAAATTGTGACAGAGCCCTCCGCCTCCTCTGTCTGTTACCTGTGTTATTATTATGCACATGACAATGAACTATGTTAGATTGATCCTACTTCTGAAACATTATCGTGAGAGTGTCTAGTTCTTCAGTATATTATGCAATCAGGTTCAATAATTTTTTTGTCAGAAGTTGTTTCTTAAACAAGACACCTACATTTTTGAACATGCTTCTTTTATAACTTTGTGATAATTGTTTATCTGCCTATATAGTTTGTAGATGTCCAATACTTATAAAAAAAGGTTTATACTTGTTCAATACTGTGACAGATTTGGAACGAGTGAAAGACAGTGGGTAGAAGCTCAAGTTGAGAATGCTAAGCAGCAAGCTATTCTCATGGCACTTAAAGCTCAAGTAACATCAGATGAAGCTCACATACATCTTGATCTTCATTCTCTTAGGTAGAAGATCTCTACTTTATTTGTGATTCTTGAACATGGATTCTTGTTGTTCATTGAGCTCCTTTCAATGCTCTTAGCAAGATGTATTACTTGAGCTGAAATGATATGCATGAAAATGTCCTATGAAAGTTGCCATTGCATTCAATGGCTTGTGGAGCTCTTTTATGCAAAATTCATATGGATGTGATTTGAGGTGGCTGTGAACAGAAAATAATTTCCAATATACTGTATAGATCTGTGGAGTAAAAAGTTACATTTCCAATTCATCGAAAGCTAATTGGTTAGGTGAAGCTCAAAAGGTCAGAATGATGCTCTAGAGGTGGAACACTTGCAACCTTTACATGCTCTTCACTTTATTGTATTTTTACTTGAAAGCACTTACTTCCTATGAATTATCTTATGTCCTTGATCTACAGTACAAATATCAAGTCTCAATTATATTGCCAAGTGACATCATTTTTAAGAACTCTGACATAATCTACTGCCACGCCAATATTGCCTACAATACCAACTCTAGAGTTCACTTCATATATTAAGGGTTGGTTTGGCATGTTTGAAAAAAGTCAAAAAGCCAAAAAGTCACTATCTTATTTAAGTCACTATCTTATTTAAGTCACATCACCTCTCTAACACATCACTTCCAACCCAACCCAAACTCAACCCATATTTCATAAAAAGTCAAAAAGTACACTTATTTAGATCATCCCAAACAACCCCTAAAATGGACTTGGATCATAGTGTGATTGGGTTACTGTGATGCAATAGGATTGATAATACCATGCTTGTACATGCTTCATAATGAGGTCTCTAAAGTTTGTTGATTAATGAAAGCTCTGTTTTGGGCATGAAACAGCTTTGGCCTTTTTCATACAGTGTTTGATCTATGAATATTTCATATTTTGGAAGTGCTTTGTTTCTGTGGGATGTTGTTGACTGTTTGCAATAGTGAGACAAGTAGGCTAAAACAGTAACTTCTTTGGTAATTAACAAACTAATAGTGCAATTATGTTTAAAAATTTTGTTTTGTCTAATGAATAGGAGAAAGCATGTTGAACTCATGGGAGAACTTTCAAATCTTTATCACAAAGAAGAGAAGTTGTTATCTGAGGTATGAACCTTCAGCAAGTATCTGATTTCTACGATCTGCTTGTTGTAACCTAAGTTCTCTATGAGTTGTTCCTTATGCTTAAATGACTCCATTCTTTAGTGGTTGTAGCCATTAATTTCTTATTTGTGACATGCTTTCAATATATTACATGTTTTTTGCAACATATGAATGCTTGATTCTTTATCTGCAGTGATGTGTCCTGGATGTTGATTCTGTTGTCAGCTATCAGATTTTGTTTTTAATTCCAAGTTAAAGCATAAATTAGTTAGGTGCTTAGAATCAATTTCTACTTGTTCTTTCTCAGTTAATAAACTTATTTGAGAAATATCCATCATGTTTGCTGTTGGCATCTTTAATGGAAATTTCCACTACAATTCTTTGGTGACTAGGTCACTTTGCTGAGGTTTAGTCATATAAAACTTAAAAGCTGATAGTTCCTCTCATTGATAGTGTTTGCAAAATTTAGTATCTACTTGATGACTTCAACTGATTGGACTAGTTTATTTATTCACAGTTAGGGGTTGTTTGGGATGTTCTAAATAAGTATACTTTTTGACTTTTTATAAAATATGGGTTGTGTTTGAAATGATGTGGTAGAGAGGTGATGTGACTTAAATAAAATGATGTGACTTAAATAGGATAGTGATTTTTTGACTTTTTGGCTTTTTTAAGACATCCCAAACAAGGCCTTAGTTTACATAAGCTATCTCAACAGTCATTCAAGCTGTTGCCTAGATATCTTCTTGTTCCAGCTTGCTTATGTGCTTGCCATGATGTCTCTCGATAATGCACATGGTCAGAATACATTTCAATTGCTGGTAGACTCTTGAGCAATAAAATGTGAATCGTCCTTTATATGTTCTTTTGTATCTTCAGGAATGGTCATTGACATCTTTTGGCTATTAACTGTATGTTGTTTTCGTGTACGAATAACTATAACACAAATTAGATACTTTTTCTAAAAAGGCCCTGATTTCTGTAATTATAAAATTTTGGGCAAATTACAAAAAACAACTGTAAGAATTTATGTATGATTGATTGATGAATTGATATTATTGATAGATCTGTATTGTGTATATTACAAGTACAAGGATTCCTATTATATAGGAGAGGATTTGGGAGTAGGTGAGGAGTAGGTGGAGAGTAGGTGAGTGTGTGTGGTAGGTGGTAGTGGATGTAGTAGGTGTAGGTTTTAACAGCCCCCCGCAAACTCAAGGGGGATAGGAACTAACCAACTTGAGTTTGGAGAGAGTAACAAAACAAGAAAATACATAAAAATAAAAGAGGATAGGAGACACTGTATGGTCGTGTCAGACCATTGGTGAAGACACTGGATGGTGGTGTCATAACGTTGTAGAGGACACTGTATGGTGGTGTCATAACGTTGTAGAGGACACTGTATGGGGTGTCATAACGTTGTAGAGGACACTGTATGGCGGTGTCAGACCGATGTAGAAGACAGTTTATGGGGTCATGTCGGACCGTTGTAGAAGACAGTTTACGGGGTCATGTCGGACCGTTGTAGCAGACAGTTTACGGGGTCATGTCGGACCGTTGTAGCAGCTGACCGGAATCAATGTCGGGACAGTTTATGGGGTCTTGTCGGACCCATGAAGGAGCTAACCGGAATCAATGTCGGGACAGTTTACAGAGTCTTGTCGGACCCTTGTAAAAATCGCACCCTCAAAAGGTGTGCCCAATCTTTCAAAAGGCGTGCCATCAAAAAAAAAAAAAGCGTGCCCAATCCATAAAAAGGCGTGTCATCAAAAGGTGTGCCCAATCCATAAAAAGGCGTGCTATCAAAAGGCGTGCCCGACAGAAAGCGTCGAGCCATCAAAAGGTGAGTCGGAGACGCGGCGAGGCACGTGGGCGACAGAGCAGCGTGTCGGCCGCGTCGTCAGTGTCGATATAAACCAATGCGGAGGCTGAGGCTGAGGCAGACAAAAAAAAAAACTTCTGAAAAAAAATCCTCTGAAAAACTCTTCCTTGTCTGAGAGAGATACTCTGTAACACGCTGGGTGCCCAGAAAATGGCCTCCTTGTCTTCCCGGGGTTTGCTCACTCTCTTTCCCGACCTCAACGAGTCAACAAGAGAGATAACCGGTGCGGTGGCCCCTGAACCTCAACCAAGCGCCTCTGGGTTTGCTCCGTTGAACTTCCCTATGCGGTCTGTGGAGCAAAAAATGGCGGTGCAAACTGATATTGAGGCCAATCAGTATACTTTGAAGTCATGTGTGGAAACCATGACTGCGGTCACAAACTTGTCGCACCGGCTGCAGAGCAGGACAAATGAGGTGCAACAGTTAAACTCCCAGCTGGCTCTGCTCCAACGCATGTATAAGGATGCGCGAGCAGAGATAAGTGTGCTAAAGGCAGAAAACAAGGAGCTGAAGCGGAAGGCCACCGTGATGTTCCGATTTGGAGGGCCGCCATATGCTGCAGTGGAGGAGCAGGGAGTAGTGATCGTGCCCAGTGGAGTGGGAAACACGGAGGCAACACCGGCAAGGGCCGTCCAGGACGGAGGCAAAAAGAAGAGACCTGCAGTAGAGTAGAGAAGAAAAATCCCACTGTGGGTGTGGGTGTTTTTTTTTTTTTTTTTTTTTTTAATGTAAAATGGTGAACGGGGTGAGCCCCGACATGAATAAAATGAGTTTGGTGTGCAGTCCGTCTTCTTCTTTTGTGTTGTTTTGTTTGTTGTTTTTTTTTTTTGTGTTTTTTTTTTTTTTTTTTTGTGTTTTTGTTTGTGTTTTACATATGTGGGTGGAAGGGTTGATAAAAAAAAAAAAAAAAAAAAAAGAAAAAAAAAGAAAAGAAAAAGGGTCAAAGAGCACATGGAGTCTGAGTAGGTGCATAATAAAAATAATAAAAGGAAGGAGTGGAGAGAGGGTTTGATATGTTTAAATAAAAAAAGAGAGTGGGGTAATAAAGTAAAAACATAACATAAATTAAAAATGAAAAGGAGTAAGGGGGAACCGAGTGGGGGTGTGGTGAGAGTGGTGGAATAAATATATATATAAAAAAAGAAAAATGATGGGAACATTGGCATGTGTTTTCAAACTGTCAAAAGGAAGAGAGAGGTTTGGTGTTAAAGGAAAGGGAATCATGGATATAATTAAAAAGGGGTCTAGTGGAGAGAAAGGGACCAAACCACCAACTCTTCTCTGCTGCATAACCGGCAACCACAATTTAAAAAAAATCAAGCCACGTGAGAAAGTTGTTCCTGTCTTCCCCATATATCAACCAGCTAGCAGACTACAGCTAGACTTGGGAGAAAAGCTGCACCAATAAAAACTCACCACGCACAACGCAGCTTAACATGCGCTGGCAGTGGAGAGGATGTTGATTTGTAACCAGAGATTCAAAAGTGTCCCTGACCAAACTTTGAACAGTTGAAGAGACTCTTGAATTTTTCTCAGCAGGGACAACAGCAAAGACAACCTTTGTTTTGTTCGATCCATCCAAAGGTTGCAGATCTGTAATCTCTACTTTAATGGTGGGAGCTACTATTTCATCAAGAATGTCACCTGAGCATCCAGATCTAGATCCTGGGCAGAGAGCAACACAGCCACACCAAGTAACAGTGGAATCAACAGTGGAAGAGACAGACTGGTCTTCGACCTTTCCCATTGGGAATGTGGGTTGCTTTTGCTAGTCTCCATGGCAGCTCTGGATCGATGAATTTGGTGAGAGAAGAGCCATGGCTGTTGTGGGTTGTAGAGAGAGAAATTGGAGTGTGAAAATTTGGGTTTGTCCGGCGGACGGCCAAGGCGAGGCTGCCGCCCGCCGGTGAAGCGGAATCACTAAATTCTTAACCTTGCTCTGATGCCATGTAAGAATTTATGTATGATTGATTGATGAATTGATATTATTGATAGATCTGTATTGTGTATATTACAAGTACAAGGATTCCTATTATATAGGAGAGGATTTGGGAGTAGGTTAGGAGTAGGTGGAGAGTAGGTGAGTGTGTGTGGTAGGTGGTAGTGGATGTAGTAGGTGTAGGTTTTAACAACAACCTTAGGGTTTCGCGTGTTTTTAATTTAAACCCTAGGGCTTTAATTTTAACAATTAAAATCCTAATGTTACTTCGGTATCACAGTTTAGCCCCCCGTCCATCTTCGTCTGATTGAACTAATGAAAATCTCAGTAAAATTTTCAAACACACATGTTCAAGCCCTTGTGTCTCCCTCATTGTAACTCCATTTCACCTTATTTTCATGTCGTTGGATGCACCTCATGGCCTATTTTTCATTTCACCCCTCATACGCCTTGTTCCACCTCTTTTTGCGTGCCATCGAAGCTCTGAAAGTTGGTCAAAATAAGATTTTTCTCTCTTTTTATTTATTTATTTATTTTCTTCTTCTATCTTCTATCTCCATACTTCTTCCTCCCTCCTTCCTTCTTCCTCCTTCCTTTCCCTCTTCCTTCATGGCCCTTCCACTGAACTCGCGGTGGCCACTGAACCTCCGACCTTCCTCCTTCCTTTCCCTCTTCCTTCATGGCCCTTCCACTGTGGCGGCGCTGTCGAGTGGTGATAACAATCTACCATGACATGCATTTTGGTTACCACCCAAATGAGGTTCTTTTTGCACATCTCCGGAGTTGCACCAAAGCCATCACCAAAAGTCTTGCACCCTTAGCATGGTTAAGAGTTGTTTCCTGCAAAAAGAGCTTATGCTTATGAAGAAGTGAACAAAGCTTAACATAATGGTAATGATGATGGTAATAATAATAATAAAAATAATGCAGTGCATGTGTTCTTTTAGCATTCTAGTTGCTTCTTTTCTTGGCTACAAAACTAAGCCAAGAATATTCTTTCTAGTACAAAATGAAACTAAAGTTTTAACCACATCTGCAAATGATTCATTAATGTCTCTATAGAAGCAGTTCGATCAGCCCCTACATCAAGCATCATCCATTGCTTTGAGAGAAGTTTTGAGAGAAAACATGACCATCCTGAACGATTTTCCCAAACCAAATGGGTCGGTGAGCATGTCAGGCCGCCTTGGTTTCCAATCAAGCTTCATCCATTGCTTCTCCATTGCCAAGAATATACCTATCAGCACTTGACGACACCGCCACCGTCACAGGTTCGGCGGAAGGGCCATGAAGGAAGAGGAAAGAGAGAGAATAATTGTGAAAATGAAGGAGGAAGGAAGAAGTACGGAGATAGAAGATAGAGGAAGAAGGGGGGGGGGGGGGAACTTATTTTGGCCAACTTTTGAAACTCTAACAACATGCAAAAAGAGGTGGAACAAAGCGTATGAGGGGTGGAATGAAAACTAGGCCATGAGGTGAATCCAACGATGCGAAAAAACTAGGCCATGAGGTGAATCCAACGATGCGAAAATGAGGCGAAATAGATTTACGACGAGGGAGTTATAAGGGCTTGAACATGTAAGTTTGAATCTGAAAATTTTGCTGAGATTTCCGTTAGTTCAATCAGACGGAGATGGACAAGGGGCTAAATTGTGACATGGAAGTAACATCGGGGTTTTAATTGTTAAAATTGAACTTTTGGGGTTTAAATTGAAAAATACGCGAAACCCTGGGATTTTTATTGTAATTTGTCCTAAATTGTTTTTACCTAGTCTTTGCGGGCTTTTGGGTGAGGATAATTTGTATAAATTCTAATTGTAAGTGCGCACCTTTATTTTCCTAGACTATTCCTGATCTTTGTTGGGAGCTGGCTCAGCTTCAAGACACATACATTCTGCAAGGTATTTGACTTGTAAAGCTAAAACAGTTGGTTCATATCTAACTTCATCTTTCTATTTCTTTTTTATATATATAATTTTTATTCTTGAGTATGCAGGTGATTATGATTTGAAGGTCATGCGCCAAGAATACTATATTAATCGACAAAAAGCGGTATGTTTAGCTACATGATAATGTAATTTTAGCACTTTTCTATTACAAATTTTCTTGTTGAGAGATGCTGATAATAATAAAAGCACACTTCCAAAAAAAATTGTTTAAGTGCTTTTTTCAGAGATGGAACTTTTTTATTCTTAGCAAAGATGAAGTTTTTTGAGTTTAGGTTGGAAACCAGATTCTTGGTCTGTTAAACTAATATTGGCTTAATTAGTTTCTCAACACCTTACTGGTTTGATCATGGTATCCAAATTTGAATTTTACAAGTTAGATTTAAGTACTTTACATGATTGGTTTTAGCCATTATAATTTCTCTGTTAATAGATTATGACACTTTGCATTTACTTTTTTTTTAATGTGTGAAACAACCATGTTCACAAAGGAATATAACCAACCCAAACAAAGTCTCAAATCCTATCAAATGGGGTTAGCTGCATGAATCATTGTTCTCCACTCGACTCTATCCAAAGCCATGTTCACAAAAGAATATATGTTGTTAAAACCAAACTAATGTTGGCATTGCTAGGGTGTGTAGTGAGTTCCATTATGTAGCAATAGCAGCTTTTGCTGCACCAATGCTATTGTGGTATATGGTGTTAGTTCACATCTTCTTCTTATTACTTTTGTGTTATTGCAGTTCATAAATCATCTGATTAATCAGCTTGCAAGGCATCAGCTTTTAAAAATAGCTTGTCAGCTGGAAAAGAAGACCATGCTTGGAGCTTATTCATTGCTTAAAGTTATTGAGTCCGAGCTGCAGGGATACCTGTCAGCAACCAAAGGCCGAGTGGTATGTGGGCACTTTATTAAGGTTCTCAGAAATCACTCATTGAGCGTTTAATTCTAGGGAAATCTGATCATTTAGTTGCATTTCCCTATTAAAGTTTTTATCAATTTTTTTTTTTATTAACTTTAATTGTTAGTATCCTTATTTTTCTGTCTTGTAATCTTTATAGGGTCGTTGCCTAGCATTGATTCAAGCTGCATCTGATGTACAAGAACAAGGAGCAGTGGATGATCGAGATACTTTTCTTCATGGTGTTAGAGACCTCTTGAGTATTCATTCAAGTAATGACAGTACAATTTCTTCAATTAATCAAATCATATTCTTCTTCTATCTTGAAGAATAAATAAAAAATTGCTCTTTTTTTTTTTTTTTTTTTTTTTTTTTTTTTTTACGTTTTGGTAGATGCTCAAGCTGGTTTGCCAACATATGTATCGGCACCAGGCATTGTTCAACAGATGTCTGGCCTTCAGTCAGACTTGATGACCCTTCAGTCTGACCTAGAGAATGCCCTTCCTGAGGACAGAAATAGATGTATCAATGAGCTGTGAGTTATCCTTCATTCCATAAAGCAAATAAAATATTTTATCGGAAAGCAGTGTATTTACCAAGCATCCCAGATATCAGCAACAGGATGTGTTTCTGTAACTATATAATTTTGTAGTTCTGTGAAATCTATGATAAGGCTGTGGCAACTTGAAAAACATGCCTATCAGGAATTTGTCATTTTCTGAGTTACAAATCAAATACTGATATTGTATGAAACTTAGAATTTACAGTGAGCACCTACTTTTGTGTTTGCTTATATGTTAGGTGCACTCTTATTCAAAGTTTGCAGCAACTACTTTTTTCGTCGTCAACAACAGCGCAACCAATACTGACAACTCGGGTATGCATTTCATCTTTTTCCATTGCATTTTTTGTTTTTTTCTTTACACTCGTTAAATGTGTTTTTCCAACATGCTCTTTCATGTCCTGTATAATCATCTTTTATTATGTTCTCCCTTTTCATCTAAATCCACCCTGAGATTAATATGATGATATACTCTTCTGGTGGTCTTGTTTCAAATTTGATATTTCTGATTCTGAAAGAGTTGGTTTGTTATAGCCATTAATGAAAGAGCTGGATGAAATGGAAAAGATCAATGCAAAACTCTCCGCTGCAGTTGAAGAAGTAACCCTTGAGCATTGCAAGAAGAGTGAGGTAACTGTCACCCATTCTTTTTTGTTTCTTGTTCTGGATCGCTTTTTAAGTTCCAAGATGTTCAATCATGGATTCGGGTTATAATTTCTACTTATTTGTTTGCAAATTGTTGGCTGGCAACATAAAGTTGAGACTATTGTTGTTGCTATTTGCTATTAATGTTTTTCCTTAGTCATCAATCCGCAAACTCATCCAAAATGCTTCTGGAATGCAGATTGTAAAACATCATTCACAAGAGGTGGGCCTTCAGAGGCGGGTTTTTGTCGACTTCTTCTGCAATCCTGAGCGTTTGCGGAATCAAGTTATAGAACTGACTGCTCGAGTCAGGGCTTTGCAAGGTTCATAGTTCATCATTTGAATGCTGTTAATATTATACATTGGGTTATCAATCCCATCAGTGAACCGATGTTCGTAAAATCTCATGTCTATTATTGTCTTATTTTTATCGATGCTGAAAGATTTTAATCGAGTGGAACCCAATGTGTAGTTTTTGTTTATTACAATACCATTAATTTTATCACAATTCGAGCACAGGTTAACCATAGAAGTTCAATTTGAGATGACATATGCAGAAGGTTCGTGCTTAGAAGCTGGAAGAACATTTACAAAGAAGAGAAAAACATTAGTTCTGTTCAGCTGCAGCTTTAGGGTTTATTTGTCTCCTTGATCGTTAAAAAAAGAACAAATTCAAAATTGAAAAAACAAGAAAAACACGTGAAACAATTAAGGAATAACAGAAAACCTATGAGGAACAACCATCAATTGTTTTGTCATAACCTAGGAGAAAAATTCAAAAGACTTCACGTGGATGCTCATCCTTGTTAATAAGGTCGCTAGGGTGTTCATATTGTGCCAAAGCAGCTCTCCCAAACCTACAATGCAATTTTGTGTTAGTCGAATTGATACTTTGAACACTTCTCTCGCTAACATCGTACTCGGACAACATCAGTGACAATTTCTGAGTCGCACCAACCCCAACCCGGTGCAGGCGGCACCTGAATGATCCGGCATGGGCTGTCGGAGCACATATGCAGTTTTTTCTCGTTGCCGCACTCGGCTTGCTGCCTATCACATTCTTCTTCACTGCATTCTGCATTGCTTTAGCTGAATCCTGTGTTGATCCCTGATTTGACGCAACACCAATAAAAGATACTTTTTTGTTTTTCTTCTTCATCTTCTTTGGACTGTATCTGTATTATGGTTAAGAAATAAAACAGGTAGTGAATGGTAGCTCACGTCTTTGTTAAAACTATAAAAGTTTGACCAGTGCTAAGAAGAGTAAACCAAACAGTAATATTACAAATCCATAATTAACCACTCAAAAATTATAGAATTATCATCTTATGAATCAGATTTATTTTACATATAGATCTTACATTATATAAATTTAATTTTCACCGTACAAATATTCACCCAACAAATTGTGGATGGGTATGTATGGTTTTCAGACTTTTCCTAAATCAAAAGAAAGATTCAAGTGTTTGAAGCTATTTGATGGAATAAAGACTTGAAAATCTCATATCTTTAAATTTTGGAACTTTCATTAGGAAAATGAGCGGTAGCTCGAAAATCTTGGCTTGAAATTGGCTCGAATGTCGTTTTGGGTGTTTTGGGTGGTCTGAAACAGAGGAGAAAGAGGGAGAGAAGAGAGGAAGAAGAGAGGAGAAGAGAAAGAGGAGGGGAAGAGGGAATTGAGAGAAGAGAGGGCCCCTTCGCTTCTGCCGTCGGCCGAGCGCCTCCGTTTCGTCGCAGCACCAGCGATCGTCGCAGCACCACTACCGTCCCCTCCGGTCCCGCCGAGCCCCTCCCCTTCGTTGCAGCACCATTGCCGTCGGCCGAGCCCCTCCCCTTCCTCCTTCATCCTCCTCCTTCCTTCTCTTCTTCCCTTGTGATTATGCCCCCTCCAGTCCTTCTCCTCCTCCTCCTTCCTTCTCTTCGCCTTCTCTGCTTCTGAAATTGGATTCGAGTCAATTTCGAGCTCGACAATTCGAGCTACGTAGCAGTTCCGCTTTCATTAACAACCCAGCGAAGGACAAATTAATCAGCATCATATCACTGATTTGATTTCTGACCTATAGTTGCTCACTAACCCGGGGGTTAGTCCAAAACAAAGCAATCACATGTTTACTTGTTGATTGATCATCTACAGTGAAAGCTAAATTTATAGTCAAAAAATTATTATATCACTCCATTTTTTTACATATTTTTTCAATTAAAATAATCAATTCAGGGGTAATCCCCATCAGTTGTAATGTTTATAGGTAAGTGTGTATGACAAAAATTATTTTACAAATCTATTTTGAAATAGTGTTGGTCGACTGGCTAATTGATTTGTGCCAATCAATCGGCCAGTTGACTAGGGCATGACTTTACCACAGATTTAATGAATTTTTATAGTAATCTCTAACATTAATGAGGGGAAACAGTAGGTAGAGTCAATTCTTGAGTAAAATATCACACATAAGAAGCAATGATCTCAACAACCGACAGAAATCGAAACAAAGGCTTAAAAAAGAAAAGAACTGTAGATGAAAATACAAGAGAGTGACACACATACATACTATACAAATTTATTTAGTTTAGTATATGCACATCTAACGCTGTGTTTAATTGGGAGATTTAAAAAGGAATTTAGAAAAAAAAATAAAAAATATGTGTGAAACTAGATGACATGTAAGTATGTTTTATTCACATTTCACTTACTTTTTTTATTTTTTTTTCCAAATATATTTTTAAATCTCCTAACCAAACACAGTACAAATAGAAATGGGAGAGAGAGAGAAAGAAAAAGGGTTTTAAAAAAAAAAGGCAGGGAACATACGAGAGATTTGAGAAGGCAGTGACAGCAACGTCCCTGTTGAGTAACTCAGTGGGCATTCTTACTGACAATCAATCAAAAGCAGAAGAAAATCTCTTAGAAAACCAAACAAGATCGACTTCCACAGTGGAGAACTAGTAGATGCAATATTGGGTGCACAAAGTTACACAACAATATGAACATGTCCTTCATACATACGTGTATATATAGAGAGCAGAGGATGAATCCAATTCCCAAAAGATGATGAGGGTGTGGTGTACTTTTTTTAATTTGGATATCATGAGTATAGATTTGGTGCGTGATAATAGGATCCTCTCTAACTAACTATCCATTATTTTGATGATATTTTGGGATTATAATGAATTAATTACTCTCTAAGTTGTTATGCTAATTTCTTTTTTCTTTTTTATTCTTTTTGGTAAGCAAATTAGTTGTACGATTTTCACTCTCTACTATCCTATAGTCTTTTATAGAAACACAAAGATGAAAAGAACTTGGCCTTGAGATATAAGACTTGTTGGGGGAGTAGTTAAAATAATTTATAAATTATTATAAATTATCATGTCACTTTCTTTATTTTTTTATATATACATATTTTTTTTTTATAAATAGTTAAAACTTAATTAAAATAATTAATTCTCAAACGAGCCTTTAATTTGATTAGTTTTCACTTGTTATATATAATAAAATTTTGGAAGGTAAGATGATAAGTCACAGTTGGTGATGGCAATACTTTGACCTATTTTGGAAAGTAGGAAAAAAGTTAAGTTTTTTTAAAAAAAAAATTATGTAAAGAGGTGATATGATTTAAATAAATTAATAAAGTAATTTTTTTTCTAGTTGCCAAAATAGCCTTTGTTTATCCCTAATACTAGATACAGTTCTTCCTATCAAGCATCATATGTGTTGTTGCTTGAATAACTAATACGTATTGCTGTCTGAATGACTAATTTTGAAAAGAGCTGAATCTCTGGGGACTCCAAGAAGATTTTAGTGCAATTGATCTAGGGTGCAACTTTTTCCTTTTTAAGTTCTCCAACCCTGAGGATTTTACTAAAGTCTATACTGGAGGCCCTTGGGTGATCATGGATCACTATCTTACAGTTAGAAGATGGGAACCAAATTTTAAGCCTTCGGAAGCTCTTGAAACCACAACTGCGATTTGGGTTCGGTTTCCAGAGCTTCCGATAGAATATTATCATGATAAGGTCCTTTTCGCAATAACTAAAACCATTGGTAAACCACTGAAGATTGACTGGACAACCACAATGGCAACCAGAGGCAAGTTTGCTAGAGTCTGTGTGGAAATGGACCTCACAAAGCCTTTGATCCCTAAGTTTGTTCTGGAGGATAACTGTTATAGTATTGACTATGAATCCCTACACTCCTTTTGCTTTCTTTGTGGACGAATTGATCACAGAAGGGAAGCTTATAGATTCAGAACACACATTGCACAACCAGCGGGGGAAAAGCTAGCCGTTACTGGCAAAATTAGTCCTGACACATCCACCACAGATGCCAACGGTAACCTGCAACCTCGGTAAGACATGGAAGATGAATTTGGGCCTTGGATGTTGGTAACAAAACGTGGGCGCAGACCGATTCAACCCAGGAAAAATCAAGCCCCTTCGGGCCCAACTACAAAGCCCAATAAATTCGCACACTTAGATGATACCCAAGTGGGGCAGGAAGATTACCCAAGGGGAAGAAAACATAATAGAGTGGGTGCTGAGAAGGCTCCAAACAACCAGTCCAACCTATTGAGCCCACGACAAAACCAAGACCCCAAAGGTAAAGGCAAAATTGATCAGATTCAACTTTCAACCAAGGAGCAGAATAAAAATCCTCACCAACCTCTGACTTCACCAACTAGTGCCAGCTCATCGAATCAAGAGAAAGAACCTTTTCCAGAATCACCAGACCCTGAGCATATTGAAATAGACAATTTCACCACTATAGAGCAGACACAGCTTGGTGTGACTGACATGATCTGTGTCTTGGAAACCAACACACGGAAAGAGGACTCAACCATGGCTATAACTCAGACAACTCAAACCCATCCCAGTAACTCCATTCCATCTTCCAGTATAAGAACTATTCCAGAGGACCAGCTAATTAAAGAAAAAGAACCTCCAGACCTAGGATCCCAACAATGGAGAAGGAAGGAGAATCGAATACAAAAAATCTGAGGCTAAGTGTGAAGGAACATCTGAGGCAGACCAGTTCGGAAGGCCTGTTGTTAGAACTAGAGAGCAAAGCTCTTCACCTAGTCGCTTTCGTCTGGTTGATAGAACAAATTCGTTTGAACATAGAACCCAGTTAGGCGGACAACCCAACCCAGCCATTCCATTTAATCCAGATGGCCTCCCTCAGATCAGTGGAGGACGATCATTGGAGGATACGTAGTATAGTAGACCTTGAAGGTAATGTCCCTCCCACATTCCCCTCTATGGATTTAATACGAATCTTGTTTTGGAATTGCTGCGGTGCCGGCAATAACAAATTTAAACGTAACCTTGTGGAAATCATTAAGTTGCATAAACCTGAGATCCTGATCCTCATGGAGACTAAAGTGGCTTTTAGTACAATGAGCAATTTCTTCAACAGCCTTGGATTTACAGCTTCATCAACAGTTGATCCTGTGGGTAGAATGGAAGGAATATAGATTGTGTGGGACACCACTCAAGTAAATGTTAGAACCTCTACAGTTAGTCCACAAGCCATTCATGCTACAGTCCATAAGGAGGATTATGAGGAATGGGTGTTGGCTGTTGTTTATGCTAGCCCTAACCCTACCCTTCGAGACCAGATGTGGCAAGATCTGACTGAGGTAGCTGATAATATAAAGAAACCATGGCTAGTTGTTGGAGATTTTAATGATTATGCAAATCAAGGGGAAAGAAGGAGCTACTCAGCAAATCAAAATACTAGAAGGACCCAGAAATTCCTTGACCCAATTAACAGCTGCAACTTGATTAACTTAGGTAGCTCCGGGCCTCGAATGACTTGGACAAACAACAGGAAAGGGCTTGCCAACACCATGGAAAGACTGGACCGGGCAATGTGTAATGCAGAATGGAGGACCATGTTTCCGGAAGCCACTGTTCGAGTTCTCCCTAGAACCTATTCAGATCATTCTCCACCCGTGGTCTACACCCAAGGTATGCACTATTTCAACCCTCGCAATAGGCCTTTTAGATTTGAGGCGGCTTGGATGTCTCATCCCGGTCTCATTGAAGTTGTTAAATCTTATTGGCATTTTATGAACAATAAACTTCTTGATGCTACTGCTGAGTTTACCCATAGAGTTAATGACTGGAATAAAGAGGTTTTTGGGAATATTTTTAAACAGAAAAAGAGGCTCCTCACAAGGATTGAGGGTATCCAAAAAGTCCTTGTTGTGCAATTCACACACTACCTCCAACATCTTGAGATTGAGCTCATTAAGGAGTATAATGAGACCCTGTTTCAGGAAGAAATGCTCTGGTTTTAGAAGTCAAGATCCAAACACATTATCCTTGGTGATAAAAACACTAGATATTTCCACATATCTACCATTAATAAGTGGAGAAAACTTAAAATCAATGCCCTTAAAAATGATGATGGCATTTGGATTAGTGATACTGAGGGGGTGAAGAATATCATTCTAGATTATTTTAAGAACCTCTTTAGCAAAGGGGATTACCAGCATCTAGATCATTGGAAGAATACCACTCATGTTAAATTCACTAAGGAAGATAATGATGGCTTCTTGAAGCCTCTATCTAACCTTGAAATTTTCCAAGCTGTGAAAGATATTGGAGCCTTCAAAGCCCCAAGGAAGGATGGGATCCCAACCATATTCTATCATAAATATTGGAGCCTTGTTGGTAAGTCTGTCTGTGATTTTATTAATAATTGCTTTCATAATAACTCTGTCCCTGAGGAGATTAATGAGACTATCATTGTCCTTATCCCTAAGATTGATAATCCTGAAAATATTAAGCAATTTAGGCCCATTAGTCTTTATAATGTCACATATAAAATCATTTCCAAAATTTTTGTGGGTAGAGTTAGACCACTTCTGGATAGTTTGGTGAGTCACAACCAATGTAGTTTCATACCTGGGAGAAGCACAACGGATAACATCATAATTACTCAGGAGATTCGTCATGCTCTAAGGCATAAAAAAGGTAGGAGGAGAGGTATGATTTTCAAAATAGATTTGGAAAAGGCTTATGACCGCTTGTCCTGGGAATTCATTAGAGACACACTCATTGAGTTTAATATGAATGAAAACTGGGTAAACCTTATTATGAGTTGTGTCACTAACAACAAATCTGTTGTCCTATGGAATGGGGAGATACTTGAAGGAATCAAAAATGAGAGAGGGCTACGACAAGGCGACCCTCCCTCTCCATATCTCTTTGTGCTATGCATGGAAAGGCTGTCTAATATGATCAATTCTAAGGTGGATAGGGGTCAGTGGCAAGGTATTAAAGCAGCCTGCAATAGTCCTCCCATCTTACATTTATTCTTCGCAGATGATCTTATCTTATTTGCCATAGCAGACCAATCTAACTGTGAAGCTATAATGGGAGTTCTCTCTGAATTTTGTGATATATCCGGGCAAAAAGTCAACTATCTTAAGTCGAAGCTGTTTGTTTCACCCAATCTCTCTCGCAACATGGCACTATCTCTAAGCTTCCAAAGTGGAATCCCTTTAACTCAAAACCTTGGGAAGTACTTGGGTTCCCCAATGCTCCATGGCAGAGTCAATAGAACCTTATTTAGGGACACTATGAAGAAGTTAAAAAATAGATTGTTAAGTTGGAAGGCTAGAAATCTCTCCCTTGCTGGAAGAACCACCTTTATCCAGTCTGTGACATCTGCAATTCCTAGCCATAATATGCAGACCATGGAGCTCCCAAGGAGGATGTGTGATGATATAGACAGACTTAATAGGAACTTCTTATGGGGTGAGACTGAGTATAATAAGAAAGTCCATCTTGTTAACTGGGACAATGTCTGTAGAAGCAAGACAGAAGGGGGGCTGGGAATTAGAAAAGCTAGGGAACATAATGCAGCATTATTGACTAAACTTGAGTGGAACATGCTGCGTGATAAGAACAAATTATGGTGTAAAGTGCTCCACTCCAAGTATCTGCGGAAGAATACCTTGTTTAATTGGCCTCTCCAAAAGAGATCATCTCATGTTTGGAAGAGTATATGTAAAAATAGAGATATTTTAAATAAAGGAGTCAAATGGAATGTGGGTAATGGTGAGAATATATCCTTGTGGTGTGACTGATGGTGTGGTAATCAACCATTAGCTACAACTTACATTTCCCAACAAGATAATGGCCTCCAAAAAGTTAGCTCAGTCCTTGATGATGAGGGTAATTGGGACATTGCTGCCTTGGACAATCTGTTAAATCCTTAAGATGTCCAGGAAATACTCAATGTCCACAGGCCCAGATTTGTCACTTACACAGATGCACCTGTTTGGGTTGGTTCCAACAGTGGCAACTTCACTACCTCATCTGCGTATAAGATCATTGCAGGCCAGGATGAGGATAACAGGGATTGGAAATGGCTTTGGAAAATCAGGGTCCCTCAGAAATTAAAATGCTTTATCTGGATCATTCTTAAGGGGAAGTTGCTTACTAACCACATGAGGCTTGTGAGGAACATAACCACATCTGCGTTATGCCATCGTTGTGGTTTAACTAGTGAAGATTTGAACCACCTCCTCAGAGAGTGCATCACATCCAAAAATATTTGGACTGAAATTAAAGATATCACCTGGTGGGAGGATAGCTGTGGTAGGCCTCTACTTGAATGGATTATCTTTAATTTAAAAAATACCAGTGAGTTTTTTGGAACAAAATGGCAAACTGTGTTTATTGCTACCCTTTGGAAAATTTGGACAGATCGTAATAAACTTGTTTTTCACAATCTGAATTCCTCCATCAAGTCAGCCTCAAGAGCATAAGAAACTATGCTCATGAGATTGAGGAAGCTTACCATTTTGGCCTCCATCCCAGGCCTTATCAGCCTCGACTAATACATTGGCTTGGTCCCTCTGCAGGTAAGATTAAACTGAATGTTGATGGCTGTTCTAAAGGTGATCCGGGTTAAGCTGGTTATGGAGGGCTGTTGCGGGACGAAACTGGCATATGGATCTGGGGATTTTATGGAAAGCTGGGCCATTGTTCAAGTCTTGAAGCCGAACTGTGGGCTATATATCGAGGCCTCACTATCCTTTTTCAAAAAGGCACGAAAGGAGTAGAAATTGAATCTGACTCTGAACTTGCAATCAATCAAATACATAATGGTCCAAATACCAATTCTCCATACAAAGCTCTAATAGAAGATACAAGGTTCCTTCTGAAAAGATGTGATTGCCTTCTGCGATATACACCAATGGAGGGTAACAGATGTGCTGATAAGCTTGCAAACCTAGGTGTGGAGCAAAGTGAACATGTAGTGCTGCTAGAGGACCCTCCTGAAGAGGTGAAGAATCTGGTCATAGATGATATGACTGGAGTTAGTGTAATAAGAGACTAGATCCTATCTATCTGTTGTATTTGTTCTATTTTCTATTGTTGTACTCTGAATTTCCTTTGAATAAAAAAAAAAAAAAGATTATAACATCTCAAAAGCTTACCACTTAACAACACCCCCATTGTTTTTTTAAGAGTTTTGTTCACCACTAAAAATTATTTTCCACTAGTGCCCAAACCAAAATTGCAGTTGTAAGTTTCACCAAAAACAACCCCACATCACACTGCCAAAATGTACATCCATTTGACTCACTTGTCGAGTTCAATACTCTTTTGTTACTTTCAATAATTCTTAATGAATTTCCATTTGCATTGTCGACTGCAAGTTTTAACATTTAAACACTGCAATTCATAGTAGCCGTTCGAACCTTGCCGTAACTGTGTGGAGATGGCTTCCTTCAGACTTAACTTTCGTAATTGAAATTATTTACATTTTTTACTTTCCAAATATATATATATATATATATATATTTAAAAAAAACATTACTATATTTTTATCATGTATAGAAAATAGGAAAAAGCATGGACGGATCTAGGATTATATCTTTTGGAGGGGCTACTCTATAGTTTAAAAAATTAGGGGGCTACTCTATATAATTTTGAAATTATCTACAAAAAATTTGGGGACACGAACTCCTATAATTTTAAGTTATTTTAAAATTTTTAATATAATATATGATATTTTTCAAATTTTTATGGGTGCGGCCGCCCCCCCTAGCGCCCCCTCCCTCAGATCCATCTTTGGGAAAAAATATTTATAAATCTTATTTGGAAGACTTATTTAATGCGAAATCTTATGAATATTCTTTTAGAGTTTGAAGTCTTATTTAAATAGGAATGCATTTCATAGGGTCCTATGAGTTGTAAATGAACGATATTAATGTACTATTGTACCCCTAATTTGTTTTCATATTGTATCTTATTTTTTTCATTCATCTTATCACGTTTGAGAAGGCTTTTAGAAAAGACAAGTCTACTGGCAACGACCATGCGAGTTTTTCTTCGCCTTGATTGCGGGATTCCAGTGCATTTTCAAAATGTTGCTTAAATGGATGTAGATATGGTCGATGATATGATGAAGTTTGAGGGTTGTGTGTTGATTTCTTTGATAAAATTGGACTCTAACCGGTTGAGGGGAAGAGATATGTGTTTTTTTTTTTTGTTGAAGTGTGTTGCTATTTGTTGAAATATGAATTGTTCATCTTTAATAGGACATTGACAATCTATTACACTTATTGATAGACACATTTTGGCTAATGTTTTAATTGAATGTGTGTATTTGACATTGTGATGGTTGATGCGTTTTGATATGTCCGATATGTGGAATGGTGTGTATGGGTTCAAGGGTTGGGTTGGGGGTATTTGGTTTTGGTTGTTAATTAGGTTTCGAATGTGAACCACGCCGTAAGATGACAATTGTACATTGGGACCTGGATGATCGTGTTACGATGCATGTTACATTTAATGTGTAACGTTAATCCACATACACCATGTAATAGATGCATTTGTCTGTTTGTTCGATTGTATATGTGTTTGAATGTGTGTTATGTCTTTGTTGTAATCAATGTTTATATATATGTCACAGTATGTTGCGCAAAATTATTGGAGATTTGGATTTGTAATTGAATGTGGATTGAATCTCATCGCTCGATGTTGAAATTACGCCAAGTTAGGAGTGATGGTGGTTCAATACATGGGTTGAGTTGGGATGTTATATGTTACATTTAGGAGGTTGCATTATTTATAATTCAATTGTGGACTATTGGAATGTCATGTTGGTTTTGGGATGAGAAGCATAGGGAAATATCACAGTGGGTTTGGAACGTTGCATGTTACATTTACGTTTGGTTTTAGATGAGAAGCATATGAGAACGTCACGTTGGGTTTGGGAATATCACGTTAAGTTTGGGAATGTCACATTGAGTTTACATTTATGTTTTGAATTTCAAATTTTTAACTATATAGATACGATCACAACCTATGGTAACATTAGATTTTTCATATATAGTATTGCCATTAATAAAGATATTTTAAATTTTAGAAATATATGAGAATATCACATTGAGTTTGAAAAAGAGCAAGGTCACTGCGGTAGTCCCTCGCTCCGATGCTTGCCGTACATGTAAAACCACATCGTTTTACATTTTTTTCAAGGGTGGGTAAGGGTGAAGGCAGTACCAACCATCACACTAGTCATAGGTGGTATGCTAAAGACACGAGGGGCGATACAAAGTTTGTAACCCATTTTACCTTTTACTGTATGGTTCATGTTAAGGAAAGAATGAATAGTTAAATTATGTCATTTTGATTTTTTTTAAGCAAATAATTCAAATAATTTTTAAATAAAAAAGTATAATAAGGTAAAAAATACTCATTATTTTATATAATTTTATATTTTTTGAAGTTGAATACTTTTTTAAATTCTTAAAATATTTTCTTTAGTGTTTATTTTTGTCAAACTAAATTGTATCTTTTAAAAATATTAATTTTGAAATTAAAATTAAACAAACCATATTTATCAAAAGTGCAATTGAAAGGGGGGGGGAATGCAATCTAATTAAACTCGCTTTGATTGCATTTTTTTCAATTACACTTTTGATGCATTCAAGCGAGTTTTGAAGTAGTCAAAATATATATAGTTTGTTTGATTTTAATTTCAAAATTAATCTTTTAAAAAAATACAATTTAGTTTGATAAAAATAAACATTAAAGAAGATATTTTTAAAATTTTAAAAGTTATCCAGCTTCAAAAAATATAAAATTATATAAAAAATAATGAGTGTCGTTTACTTTATCATAACTTTTTACTAATTAAGTCTATATGAAAATTATTTCAATTGTTTGCTTCAAAAATAATCAAAATGACGTAGTTTAGCTGTTTATTCTTCCTCTAATGTGAACCATTTAGTAAAAGATAAAATGAGTTACAAACTCTACATCACCCCTTGTGTCAAGGGTGTAAATTTGGCCCGGCCAGGTTTATGTCGGACCTCACGAGCTCCCGTCAAAATTCGAGCCGAATCGAGCCAGGCCACGGGCCAAAAAATTAGGCCCAGCCCAGGCCCAGGAGTATTTGGGCCTTGGGCGAGCCGGTGAGCTTGGGCCTAGTCTTCAAGCTTGGGCAGGCCTGACTATTTTTTTTAAAATTTTTTTTAAATTTTTTCTACCAAAATTTTATTATTTTCTACTAAAAAAGACACTGGACCTCGGCGTGGGCCAGGCCTTAAATGAGCCCACAGGCCGGGCTTCAAAATGATGGTCTCTAGACCCAGGCCCAGGGGCTCGGGCCCACCCTGGGCCTCCAGCGGGCTTTGGATCGCCCACGGGCTGTGGGCCATTTTTACACTCCTACCTTGTGTTTTTAGGATACCACCTACTAATGGGATAGTTGGTATTGCCTTCACCCTACAAGAATTAATAACCCTTGAAAAAAAAATACAAAACGTAAAACAATGTCATTTTACATGCACGACAGGTACCGCAATGAGGGACTACTGCAGTCACCCTTGATCTATTTGAGAATGTCACATTGGGTTTGGACTGTTACATGTTACATTTTAAATTTCAAATTTCTAACCATATAGATATTTTCACAATCTATGATAACATTGGATTTCTCATATATGGTATTGTCATTAATTAAGTTATTTTGAATTTCAAATTTCTAATTATATAAACATGATCACAATCTATGGTAATGTTAGATTTCTCATATATGGTATTATCATTAATCAGGTTATTAATAAATCAAGATTGGGGATAAATGTGTCCACAAAAAAATTACAAGACCTATTGGATTATAAAGTTTTTCATAGGACCATATTTTGTATAAGTATTAGTGTATGCCTGTGCCTAAAGGCACGGTGTAATCAAAATACAGTTGTAATTTATACGTATTATGTTAAAATTTGTGGAGTTTGTAGCATTTTTTTATTCTTCTTAAAGAATTTTCAACAATTTTACTTGTACGACACGCTCTATGAAACTCAATTAAAATAACAACTCCCCCTAACCTTAATACAAATTAAGGAATAAACATTTAAAATTTATAATGTTCATTAAAATTGCAAATCAAAATAGTAAAATGTAGAGTAAAAAAATAAAAATTTATAACTTGTGCCTATAGGCACTCTCAACAATTTTTGTGGTACCTCACACTATAAAAAACTCAATTAAAATAAATCAATTTAGAATGAAAACAATTTTATTGCACTATAGAACTCAATTAAAATAAATCAATTCAAAATGACAACAATTTCACTGCGCTATACAACTCAATTATAACAAATCAATTCAAAATGACATACTTCATGCATAAGAAGAATGGTGAATGAACATTTTGGTACAAAATAATAATCATTATAGCTTATTAAAAAACAAAAAAACTAATCATCCAATCAAGAATGAAAGACCAATCATTAGCACACATAGAAGAAAGTAACACAACCACAATGTTTCTAATGCTGATCAGTCACTTGTAACAAAATCACTCCAACACTTGAATTTGACTTTAAAAAATCAACTAAAAGAAATCATAACAGGAAAACTCATTCAAAATATTTATGAGAAACAGGAAAACCAATAATTATGAATTAAGAGAAATTGAACAAAAAAAAATTTCTAACATACTTCTTCTTGATAAAAGCACCAGTGTCTTCCCCAATTTACCTGCAATTATCAAACTAAATACTAGCAATTATCACATTCACACTTCAACAATTTTTTCATGATCAAATGTCACGACCCCATTCCGCCCCTAGTAGAATGGTGCCGTGATGGCCAGTAATCCGAGATTACCGAAAGCCAACTTTCAAAATTCACACACAATCAGAGTATTACATATGGGGCTTACAAATGCAGAAGCAATAAATTCAAAGCTAAGTAGTCCATAAGAGCAGTGCATAAGTTAAATGGAATGGCATACATCTTTACACAGTTTTAATACAATAAAATGAAGTACAAAAATACATCTTGACCAAAAGGCTTCTCAGCCATCAAATACAAAATACAATGAAATACAACTAAGAAGCATAATTTTCAAGATGCTGCAAAAGTGCAAAATCCAAAAAAGTGGCAAGTACATCTAGGTGTCACCGCCGTCCTGCTCGTCACCTACATATATATAGAGAGAGGGGTGAGTTTGGATACTCAGTGAATGGTATAAATAATAAAGGGTTTTACATGAATGATATCTGAAATCTTTATCAAATCAAGGCACATCACATCTTGTACAAAATCCAAGGGCAAATCAAGTTTATCTAACAAATCTTTCAAGTCTCAACAATTAAAGTCTTTCAAGGCTTTCAAGTACCAAGGGATGACATTATCAAAGATTGTGCTACAAATGCTTATAGTCCCCTAGCACGTACGGACTTTCAAGATTGTGCTACAATTGCTTATAGTCCCCTAGCACGTACGGACTTTCAAGATTGTCAAAACCAAAGCTAATACTTGATACACAAAATAGGGATAGTCATTCATACTTAACAAATACTTTTCCAAAACAAGCAAGGTAAAACTTTATCAAAACTTAATAACATAACTTTATTAAAAATATCACTCACCTAATTCTTCAAACGTCGGGGTCAAGGCAAGTCCAAGTCCTACAAACACGTGGCAAGGTCTATTGAATGCACTACTCAAAACAAGTCTTGCATGCATGCAAATGACCTCGGCATTCTTCAAAAACTAAGTCAAATCAAAACAAAACACAGTTCCTTATCTCGGAAAAACATGCTGGGCAACTACCAGGTCCAGGCCGAGGTCCCACACCTCCTTGCCGAGGTGTGGCCTCGATGGCCACATTCAAGGAAATGAAGTTGGAAAAAATCTGGGTTTCCCTCTCTTGAAGAACATGACGAACATGAAGAACATGAACATGAGGAAGATGAATGCTATGATCATAATTTGCTATTACAAAATCTGAGATTTCATGCTATGCATTCGAAAACATGGACTTGGGTACCTATACTCAAGGATCTTGTGAGAACAAACACAAAAACATGAATCTTAATGCAAACTTTCGGATCAAACAAGACTTTTTCTTCAAGAACACATGAACACTATTTTCTCTTTCTAAAACCAACTTTAAATCAATGCATGACGTGCAGAACAGGTTCGATCGTGCAATGCAGCTAGATAAACATAAAGAACGACAAGAGTAAATCAAGAATCTAACCTCAATACATGAATCTAACGGTTTGATCTCTAGGAATCAAGCTCGAAAGCCCACTCTCTCACTCTAAAACTTCTTCTTTTTCCTAGAGCTTCTCTCTCTACAAGGCAGAGATATGATACAAAATGTATATTTTTTGGGTCTGTCGGCTGACTTAACCCTCTGCAGGGGCACGTGGCAGCGGCTGGTTGGTTCTACTCAAAAAGGTGGCTGAGTGAAAAGACAAGACTATGACAAAGTGTACTCAATACGCTAGGTGGCAAGAGCACTCTGGCAAGTAACGACATCGGCTAACAACAAGACTTCGGCAAGCAAGGGGCAAAGACATCGGCTAGAAAGGACAACACTTGGCTTAGCTGTGTCACACCTCGGTCTAGGTCGTACCAATCCAGGAGTAAGGTCACTTGGGTTCAAGGGTAACATCTCGGCCTCGGCGATGAACACCTCGGCCTAGATAGTGACATCTCGGCCAACATGTCAGAGCGAAGGTGGAGTCAACCAAAGTAAGTTCCAAGATGGTCTTAGATGTAAGAGGTCCAAAACTGACCTAGGCTCAGGGTGTCCTCGGCTAAACCCACACCGGGCAAGGTACAAAGCATGCTGTAACACTTAAGCGAAGAAGGACAAGACTTGAAATGCAAGCTTAACAAGACAGAATCATATGAATGCATATGAGTATGGTTAGGACAGTGTGAGGGTTATTACATCAAAATACATGATTCCTCATAGAAGGCTAAAAAAAAACCTGTTTAAAAAAAAATTACCATTAAAATAATTTAACACTTGAGAAAATCCAAACAATCCAAACTGACTATTGCCGACAAAAGTTAAGAGGAAAAACAAACTATTGTATTAAAACTAAAAAGATAGAACACCGAGTCAAGGTTCCTCACCTTTGCATTGAGTTGCAATGGAGTATCATAGAACTAAATAGGAAAAGCAATATAAAGTACTACACTTCCTTCTACGTAGTGTTAAAAAAAAGACAATGCTTCCAAATGCCTTGGAGAATTACCAAATGCATCCATCACTACAATATGTGAATTAGTATTATAAAAGATTGGTTCAATTCATTCAACCTCCTTGATTTGAAGAACCTTTACAGTTTGTTCACATAATGCCACATAAGAAAAGTTAATTTAAGTAAGCATGTTAAATAAGTATATAGGTATTGAAGTAATAGTTAATTAAACAAAATTATTGACTACATTATACATGATTTCATTAGACAGTGATGAGACTACTTGAATCTTTAAAATCTAAGATCTTACACAATCATTAATAGTACATTATCCCCTGTTTCTCACTTAATCCCATTAAAAGAAAATATGTTTAGAAATTACAAACGTATTTAAACTAAGCCACCATCAAAGCCACCATCTTGTTGTGCCCTTGGGTCAATATTCACTTATCCAACTTTTCATTGGAAGAAAAATCCGGAATATGCAAACCTAAAAAAAAAAAAAAAAAAACCCTGCATGCAAGAACAAATTTAAATTCTTTGTTTTTGATGAACATAACAAATCTAGTAGTCTATGGCAAAACTGATATTACACCTATTACATTCCTAAGTATGCATCAATGTCGGAATTAAGACCACAATGTTGCATTCAATTGTTCAAACATGAGGAGCTTTCGACATAATTAGAAGCATAATAATAGAAACTTGACATAACACAACCTACCGGTAACATCAAATAAAAGTTTAACAACAATACTAATATTATGAAGCATCAAGTGCTTTGTAGTCTTGAAACATACTAATATTTTAATTGTTAAATAAATAAAAATGCTTCAAGAACCATATCAGTTGATAAGAATTTTATTCAAAAACCATCTTGAGACTAAAAAAAACTGCGATGTCAACACTTTAAATTCTTTGTTTTTGATGAACATGACAAATCTAGTAGTCCATGGCAAAACTGATATTACACCTATTACTACATTCCTAAGCATGTATCAGTGTCAGAATAAAGAAAAGACCACAATGTTGCATTCAATTATTCGAACATGAGGAGCTTTCAACATAATTTTTTTTTCTTCATAAATAAGCAGACTTTATTAAAAAGCATCAAGATGATGCAAAGAACACAAAAATTCAGCCCCCAAAGGGATAACAAAGCTAAGAAATCAAATCATTCACAAAATCTAAAAAAGTCAAAACATCTGGATCAACCAAAACATTGACTTATTGGCTTATATTGTGGTCACATAACCTCTCTACTTTCTGTACATTTTTTCGTAATAAGCCAAAAAACCAGCTTATGAGCCACATATACTTGACAAAACTAAAAGTTTAACAACAATACTAATATTATGAAGCATCAAGTGTTTTATAGTCTTGAATCATACTAATATTTTAATTGTTAAATAAATAAATAAATAATTCAAGAACCATACCAGTTGATAAGAAATTTATTCAAGAACCATCCTGGGACTAAAAAAAACTACAATGTCAACACTTTGAAGGTTGTTGAGCATCTTTTAAAATTAGGCAAAATTCAAAACAAAAAAAAATACTATTGTGACAAAATAAAAAATTCATCATCTCAGCAAAAAAGAAAAAATAAGAAAGAAAAAAAAAAGCATTTCTGTGAGAAAAAGACATTACCAAAAAGAAGAATATATTAGAATAATCTAGCAAATGACTTGTGCCTAAAGGCCCTCCCCAACTAAAATGAAGCGTAAATTATCAACATCTGATATTCCATAAATTCACTGTTAGCCTCACACTCCATTTTTAATCCTCAAATAGTACTCAAAGATTCAATTTTCCCAAGAAAATCAAATTAAAGATATTAATGCAACAAAGTTCACTCTGAATGGTTAACAACAAAGTCCAAAACAAAAAAAAAAATAATAAAAGAAATAAATAAATAAATAAATAAAAAAGAAAGAAAGGAAAAGCAAACAGACAAATAAAAATCTAAATAAAAGAGCTCTCATATGATCTAAACAACAATGCTAGGAATACATATGTTTAAAAAGAAATCCAAAATAAAATTGTAAACAAACACCAAATCAAAATCAAATTAGAAAACAAAGGCACTTAAGGATCTCATCACAGCTTGAGTTGAAGATAGAAATGTTTTTAGAGATTATTAGTTGGCATAATGGGAAAAGGAAAAAACCAAAAAAGAAAAAGCTCAGGAGGAATGGGCAAAGCTGAGGAGGGGTTGAGAGATATCTAGAATTTGAGATGGGTGAAGTGTTAAAAAATAGACCACTGGATTAAATTAATCTAGACCATCCAAATTGCCACATAGGACAAATACATTTTCAAAATCAGTGTTGGAAATGGACAGTGGATGAAAGGGAGAAACAATCCTAGCCATTGGATCAAACACTACCTTTCCTTGTTATATAGAATTTTCTCTGAAACAACATATTTGTTTTTTTTCAAATTTATTCCCCCATCGCATTGCCACCACCTTATTTGTCTTTCCCTCCCCTATCGCACACCCTCTCTACCTCACCAACAACTTACCAAATTCATAAAGATAGAAATTCAATCAAACCAAAGTAAACCAGCTAATGTGCTAAAGAAATTTAAAAGCGCATCAACTAATAAAAAATCAAAAACATCAAAATCAACAACGAACAAAAATAATGATTGAGTAGGCATAATATGAAAAGTAGATATCAATTAATACCTTCAATTATTTGGATGATCTCGTAAAAGCATAATCAGAATTACTTAAATTATTTCCTGCAGAATAATGCAAAAGATCATCTATAGGGGATTCTATTTTAGAAAACCATGTACAACAGTTTCTGAATGTGAAAATGTGCAGGAAATAGGCTTGGGAATTATTGGCCGAAATAACAAAAAATGTAGTTAGGAAATAAACAATAGTACAGGAGTTACTAAAAAAATTACATGAATGCTTTAAAAAAAAATTACGTGAACCTCAAATTATGAGTCCTCTTCTTGTTATAATGCTTTTAAAATTATATAAACCTCAAATGTACAAACATATTTCATAAGTATTCAAATGATAAAATAAAAAATAAAAATACATAGGAAAAAAAATAATGAATCACATAAAAAAATGTTCTTACAAATAGTGATTATATTAGAAACCTAAAAAATTGTTGACCTTTAGCAAGAAAAAATCAAATTTCAGAAATAGATTTAGAAAAAATTCAAAAAATCATGAATCACATAAAAAATATTCTTACAAATAGTGATTATATTAAAAACACCAAAAATTGTTATTCTTAAAGCAAGAAGAAATCAAATTTCAGAAATTGATTTAGAAAAAATCCATACCAAATTTTCATATCTTTTGTGAGGGTAATTTTTGTATGGAAAATTGGGTCGAGCTGGGTAAATGGGCCGTTTCGGGCCGCAATATGAAGGGCTGAGTAAAACGGCCATAGAGTTAGACCGGCCTAGGGGAATCTTGAAGTTACACCGGTCCCGAGGTAAGCTCGATCGTCGCACAAAGTTAACTCGGTCATAATCTTGCGTGGGTATCTCGGTTACCATAGGCGTGGATAGCTCGGCCGCACTATTTGGAACCAAGGCATGATGAAGAGAGAGCAAGCCTCACTCTTAATTTAGCTCGATCTCGGTAGGGAAACCGAGATACAAACTGCGGAGTAAAAGACCAGGCTAGTTGAATCTCGGGCATGTGGTAGCTAGCATAGCATGGTCATTTTACTTCGGTCGTAGTAGCCCAGCCATAGAAGAACCATCTTACTTGGTTTAAGCAGTGAGGGGGGTGTTGGAGGATAAGGATTATCCTTCAGGAGGTTAAATCCTAGGAGGACTCTGCATGGAGAAGTAAAAGTCCTACTAAGATTGTACCACACGAAACCTATAAAGCTCACAAATATCACCTGCGGAGAGGTAACACAATTTTGCTTCCTGAATATACAGAGCTTTTGTCTACTTGTCTATTATACTGACTTAGGCATCGGAGAGGTTTCCGGCACACACCCGCCGGCTAGCTCACATTTGTATTTTCAGGTGGTAGAACGATGTCGTACGGAAGAGCGCAGACTTGGTCAACAGGATTATACGAGAAGGTTTATTTCTTTCCCGTACAATTGGCGTCGTCTGTGGAAAGATCAGACAAGACAAAACCTCTTGATCAAGCTATACCTCTTTAAAAACAATGGCACACATTGAAGAATTACCACAGTCCGCCATCGACGGGCAAACACCAGATGGGGGGGCCAGGCGTGAAGGATTACCTTTTATCCCTCCCATGGCGGACTTGGAGCCCCAACGACACAACACCAGGAGAGATACTAGGGGGAGGCAGACTCACAGCCCCCGTCGCTCTCGTTCACAAAGTCCTGACAGGCAAAGGCGGAGGATTGATCCTCAAGTTCTGGAGGACCGCGTGAAGGAGCGAGATGAATTAATAAGGAAGATGGCGGCCAACATGGAAGCCTTGAAGCGCCAGATGAAGGAAAAAAGAGTGGAGACAGGAGAGGGGCGCAAAAACAAGACGCCCCCTCGCCGCTCAGAAGACCATGGAAGACATCCAACACCATCACAAGCAGAAAGTAGAAGCCTCAGGACAAACGATACTCAGTCTGGAACCTCCAGAACTCGTTACTCCAGGTCTGAGAGAACGAGATCATTGAGGTCTTACACAGAAAGGAGTACCTACCGACCCTCACACTCGCACCAAACATCATCCAAACAGACGGAGTTGCCCAAATCATCTGATTTGCGGATTATGCTGGAAGAAAAGGCACGATGGAAGGAGGACACCAGGGCGCGCGACCCTCGCAGAGTTTCTGCCCTTCAACGATTGGCTCCTCGATCGCATGGAAACGTCGAGGTTGGAATGCCATTACCACGCCCTGCCTATGAACCGACGGACAAAGCATTAGCGAGGCTACAAACCTCGCCGTTCGTTCCGGCAATCGAAAACGCGCCCCTACCTACAGGCTTCCTTCAGCCCAAATTCACTACGTACGAGGGGAAGACGGACCCCTACATTCACCTAAGTCACTTCCGCCAGGTTATGGCGGTATATCGGCGAAACGAGGCTCTAATGTGCATCCTTTTCCCGTCAAGCCTTGGCGATCTAGGCTTGACTTGGTTTGAAAAACTTCCAGAAGGCAGCATAGCCTCTTGGGCGCAATTGGCAGAGGCGTTTGTTACAAGGTTCAGAACAAACACCAAAACCCCAGTGGAGATCAACCAGCTACTCTCCATTGACATGGGTGAAAAAGAGACGCTAAGGCCCTACAATAGTCGCTACTGGGAGACATTCAACCAAATTGGCGACTGCCCCACCAATCTCGCTATTGCACAGTATAAAAGAGGCCTTCAAGTCGGGAATAGACTAAGGGACTCAATCACCATGACACCACCCCTCACCATGGAAGCCTCGATGGAAAGAGTGCATCAGCACATCAGGGTGGAAGAGGATGGCACACGTGCCAAAGCAAAATCTGGCGCGACCACAGTACCAGAAAAGAAGACCTCAGCAAAGGTCAACACGGTAGATTGACCTAATAGAAACGGACGTGGCAGGCGAGACAACGGAGAGGACCAGGATAAAAGATGGCTGAGGGTCCGCACGGCCATAATCACAGTATTCAAGAAATCGATCTATCGGGTTCTGAGCGAAATACGCGATGAGCCTTTCATCAAGTGGCCAGCTAAGCTAGGAGAAGTACAGAAAGACTATGACGAAAGATCGTGATGCACCTTCCACAAAGAAAAGGGGCACCGCACTGAGAATTGCACGCCATTAAAACAGCATTTGGAGGAGTTGGTGGCAGCCGGCCACCTGGATAAATACATTGAAGGAGGAACGCAACCAGCCCCCCAGGACCATAATAACCCCAACGGGATGCCGATTGACGCCCCGCCTCAAGGCATTATCAATGTGATACATGGAGTCTTTGAACCTGAGCGTGTATGCGAGCTCAGAGGATCAATCAAAAAAGCTGAACACTTAAGAGAGGTGCTAAGTGCCCAACCTGCCATCAAGAAGGGGAAGACAGAGGCAACAAACGTCATGTCTTTTTCGGATAAAGACTTAGAACGGATATATTGCCCTCACAATGATGCCCTGGTCGTCACTCTCCGAGTCAAGGATTTTGATGTCAAGCGGATTCTGATTGACCAGGGTAGTTCATGTGAAATCATGTACTACGAAACATTTAAACAATTAAAGCTACAAGACAAAGACTTGGCACCTGCCGTATCTCCCCTAATTGGGTTTAACTCTATGCCAGAATGGCCCGTCGGCAAAATAATTCTTCCAGTCAGAGTAGGAAGTGTGACGAAACAAGTGGAGTTCTGGGTATTGAAGGTCCCCTCCGCTTACAACATCATCTTGGGCAGAACATAGCTGCATGCCATGCGATCGGTGGCGTCATCCTACCACCAAGTAATGCGGTTCCCAAACGACACCGGTGTAATTGAAAAGGTCTATGGAGATCAGATTATGTCCAAGCAATGCTTTGTCACGGTAAACGGCAGCCGCGCTGCCAAAGGATACGTTCATTCGGTGGAAGAACCCAAGAACAATGAGCTATTCGCAGATGTCGGCAAAGCGGCAGATCAGAAAGTAGTGGAGGACTTGGTAGAGGTAAAAATAGATGAAAAGAACCTAGATAAGTTCTTTTTGCTCGGTTCGTCGTTGTCCAGCACTGAGAGATTAGAGGTCCTGGAATTCTTAACCTCTAACATCGAAGTGTTTGCCTGGACGCCCTACGACATGCCAGGCATTGATCCAAACTTCATCTGTCACCAACTTAATGTCCACCCATCCGCTAGACCAATCATTCAACGCACACGCAGATCGGCACTCCACCACGCCGAGATAGTAGCGGAAGAAGTAGGTAACCTGCTGGAGGCAGGAGCAATTAGAGAAGTGCACTACCCAAGATGGATCTCTAATACAGTCGTAGTGCCAAAAAAGAATGACAAATGGCGTGTCTGCGTCGACTATAAAACAGTCAACAAGGCATGCCCAAAAGACAGCTTTCCTCTACCATGGATAGATCAATTGGTAAACCTAACGGCGGGGCACAACCGACTTAGCTTTCTGGATGCATACAGAGGCTACCACCAAATCGTTATGCATGAGCCAGACCAGGAGGTCACATCCTTTACAACACCAAGAGGACTATACTGTTACAAGGTCATGCCCTTTGGCTTGAAGAATGCAGGGGCAACATTCCAACGAATGGTCACCAAGATGTTTGAACCATTGTTAGGAAGAACGATGGAGGCTTACATCGACGACATGGTGGTCAAAAGCAAGGATGAGAATGACCATCTCAAGGACCTAGGAGAGATGTTTGAAATCCTGAAGAAGCACAAGTTACGCCTCAATGCATCTAAGTGTGCATTCGGTATAGGATCTGGCAAATTCCTGGGCTTCCTTGTGACCAACCGGGGTATAGAAGCGGACCCCTCCCAGATCAAAGCAATTCAGGATTTGGAGAGACCAAACTCAGTAAAAGAAGTGCAGCATCTTACCGGCATGGCAGCCGCACTCAATCGGTTCATAAGCCGATCGTCAGACATACTACAACCATTCTTTCAAGCTTTAAAAGCCAAGTTCGAATGGGACGAAGAATGCAACCAAGCTCTGGAAAGCTTGAAAGAATACATGTCCTCCCCACCATTGCTGGTCACCCCAATACCAGGAGAAGAACTCTTCCTGTACCTGGCAGTCTCTCAGCACACAATTAGCGCAGTGTTAGTCCGTGTGGAAGGAATTCAACATCTGCCAATCTATTATGTTAGCAAGACATTGCTGGGAGCCGAAACAAGGTATTTGCCACTGGAAAAACTAGCATTAGCCTTGATGATGGCCTCCAGGAAATTGGCACACTACTTTCACGCCCACACGATAGTCGTCTTCACAGCTTTCCTACTAAAAGCTTTGTTTGAGAGGGCGAACTTTTCTGGGTGAATTTTAAAGTGGGCAGTAGAGCTGGGACAATTCGACGTCAAGTTCCAACCTAGAACCGCAGTAAAGGCCCAATCTTTGGCAGACTTCGTCGCAGAGTTTACTCCTAGAAGTCATCATATTTGCCCAGTCGACCTAACTGACACAACCAAACTAGGGATGGAAGTTGACGCCGGAATAGCACAACCCCTAGCAGAAGGTGCTCAGTCAGACTCCAAGGCAGACCAGACTATAGACAGCAAGGAAGAAGCAAACCAAGACTCACCAACAAATAAAGACTTGGTACAATCAGATAGCGAGGGGCAGACAGCAAGCATGGACCTTGAAGAAAACACCAGCAACATTCTTGACCCCACGACATCATCCGACCCCTCCACCTGTTGGAAATTGTTTGTTGGTGAGATGTGGAAGCTCTTTGTGGACGGAGCATCCAACCGACATGGTGCAGGACTTGGCATAGTCCTCATCTCACCAGACGGCCTGGTTGTAGAGCAAGCAATCAACCTTGGCTTCCCAGCATCAAACAATGAAGTGGAGTATGAAGCACTTCTTGCAGGACTCAAATCAGCATACCACATGAAGGCCACCGAATTAATGGTCTACAGCGACTCACAGCTGGTGGTAAACCAAATTTCTGGCGACTATGAAGCAAAGGATGATAGGATGGCCAAGTACCAAGAATTGGTCAGAACAGAGATCAAGAAATTTGAAGTAGTAAGGATAGAACAGATAGGCAGGGAAGAGAACGACAGAGCAGACGAACTAGTAGGTTTCACCTCAATGGCAGATACATCCATCCTTCATCCATTGCTCATCGATTACTTACCAGAGATGTGGAAGCTCTTTGTGGACGGAGCATCCAACCGGCATGGTGTAGGACTTGGCATAGTCCTCATCTCACCAGACGGCCTGGTTGTGGAGCAAGTAATCAACCTTGGCTTCCTAGCATCAAACAATGAAGCGGAGTATGAAGCACTTCTTGCAGGACTCAAATCAGCATACTACATGAAGGCCACCGAATTAATGGTCTACAGCGACTCACAGCTGGTGGTAAACCAAATTTCTGGCGACTATGAAGCAAAGGATGATAGGATGGCCAAGTACCAAGAATTGGTCAGAACAGAGATCAAGAAATTTGAAGTAGTAAGGATAGAACAGATAGGCAGGGAAGAGAACGACAGAGCAGACAAACTAGCAGGTTTCGCCTCAATGGCAGATACATCCATCCCTCATCCATTGCTCATCGATTACTTACCAAGACCAAGCATCGAAGACTCCGAAGTAGAAGAAGTATACTGTGCCGATCTAGGCCCCTCATGGATGGATCCCATCATACTATTTTTGAAAGATGGCATCCTACCGGAAGAAAAGAAAGAAGCCAACAAAATTAGAGCAAAGTCACAGCGATTTTGGCTCTCCCCATCTTTGGCATTATACAAAAAGTCGTTCTCAGGACCCTATCTAAAGTGTGTCCACCCCAGCAAAGTGGAAGCATTCTTATACGAGATACATGAAGGAGGATGCGGAAGTCACCAAGGTGGAAGATCGCTAGCTTACAGGGCCATTTCGCAAGGATACTAGTGGCCATACATGCAAGAGACTCAGAAAAATATGTGAAGAAATGCGAGAAATGCCAAAAATTCGCACACCAAATACATCAGCCAACTAGAGAATTCCTACCATTGACTAGCCCATGGCCTTTCGCAATGTGGGGCTTGGACATAGTAGGACCACTTCCAACAGCACCCGACAACAGGAAGTACTTTCTCGCAGTAACAAACTACTTCACAAAGTGGGTGGAAGCAGAAGTATTGGCATCAATCAAGGAAAGAGATGTGAAGAAGTTTGTCTGGAAAAATATCATTACTCGATTTGGCATACCTAAAGCCCTCAAATCAGACAACGACACCCAGTTTGATGGCAAAATTTTCAGAAGCTTTTGTGAAGAATACAAGATAGAGTTCTACAATTCTACACCAGCGTATCCTCAAACAAATGGCCAAGTAGAAGCATCAAATAAGGTTGTCTTGGATGGACTGAAGAAAAGGTTAGAGAAGGCAAAAGGCAAGTGGGCAGAAGAACTTCCTCATGTTTTATGGGATTACCGCACCACACCCCGACGATCAACAGGAGAAACACCATTCTCCTTAGCCTACGGAATGGAAGCAGTAATCCCACTAGAAGTTGGCCTCCCCACAATTCGAAGCGAAAATTTTGATCCCGACTTGAATGGAGAGGCCATAACATTGGAGCTCGACCTCGCCAAAGAAAGAAGAGAAAGAGCACTAGTCCACATTGCCTCGTATCAACAAGAGTTATCCAGGAAATACAACAAAACAGTGCATCCAAGACAATTCAAGATCGGAGATTGGGTGCTGCGCAAAGTAATGGGAAACACCCTAGTACTAGAAGATGGCAAGCTAGGGTCTAATTGGGAAGGTCCTTACAAAGTGGTTGGGTTAGCTGGCAAAGGGGCATACCACCTAGAAGACAAGGACGGCAAAGCAATCCCTAGGCCATGGAGCACCGCCAATCTCAAGTTATTTTATTTTTAGTTTTTTCTCTTTCAAACATGTGTAATTTTTTTCTTCTTTCCTCAATAAAACAATCGATTCTTTTTAGCATAAGTTGTTCTCTGTAAAAGTTAGCTTTAGTGAAGTTAGGTACATGGCAAACATTTTATTCTAAGTTGGCTAGAAAAACTAACTTAGAGGTTGGCTGGATTAAACCAACTCTTGGTACTCTTTAGCCGAAGTAAGGACATCGGCTAAAAAGTGGTTGGCTGGATTAAACCAACATCCTTCCTAAGCCCAGGATAAGGATCCAGGCTGCAGGACGTTTGGTCGGAATAACCAAACATTATTCTAAGTCGGCTGAAAAAACTAACTTAGAGGTTGGCTGAATTAAACCAACACCCTTCCTAAGCCCAGGATAAGGATCCAGGCTGCAGGACATTTGGTCGAAATAACCAAACATTCTTTTCTAAATTGGCTGGAAAAACTAAAGGTTGGCTGGATTAAACCAACTCTTGGTACTCTTTAGCCGAAGTAAGGACATCGGCTAAAAGTGGTTGGCTGGATTAAACCAACCCTTGTTACTCTCTAACCGAAATAAGGACATCGGCTAAAGAATGGTTGGCTGGATTAAACCAACTCTCAGTACTCTTTAGCCGAAGTAAGGACATCGGCTAAAGAGTGGTTGGCTGGATTAAACCAACTTTCAGTACTCTTTAGCCGAAGTAAGGACATCGGCTAAAGAGTGGTTGGCTGGATAGCTCAGTCAGATTACTCAGCTAAGACCAGATTAAAGTACCTCGGCCACATTACTATTAAAAAGGCAAGCTCAAATAGAAATTTAAACCGAGATAACAGTTGGAAGTGAAAAGATCATGGAAAAGTCATTACAAGTACAAACATGCAGATCAACCGAAGTAAGAGTTCAAAACAAGAAAATTTTCATTCATCAAAAAGCAAAATACAAAGGAGGGGCCGCAGCCCGGTTACAAGAGCAAAAAAGTAAACAAAGAAAAGAAAGTACAAAATCAAGTGAAAAGGTCTTCAAGGTCGGCATCAATATCAACTTGAACACCGGTTGCAGATGGAAGATCAGTCTCAGTAGAAACAGGCAGAACGATGTCAGTCGACGGCTCAACAGTCAGGTTTTTAACCGTTGGCTCCAACCGAGCTGATTGATCGTTGCCTTGCTCATTAACTACCGGAGTAACTGTTGGTTCGTTTTCTTCATCTTCATCATCTGAACCAAGGAAAAATTGTTGTTGGACAAAAGCAGCATATTCCGCTAGTGAGGCCGGAATGACGTATTGCGGAGCATTGTAGACCTCGGTTTCGGGCCCGCAGCCGAGCTGTTCCACAACACTTCTCCAGCCGCACTTAAAGAATAAGTCCTTCGCCCCCTCACATTGTGGAATATAGAGGCCCTCTGCCTCTTTGAAACCTTCAGCGTTGGCATCACCGACCTTCTTCTTCAGCTCGGCGATTTCGGCGTCCTTTTTCCCTTCAAGCTTGACTAGCTCACGAAGGTACTTGTCCTTCATCACGATCAACGCCTTCTGTTTGTCAGCTTCAGCCGAGGTAACCAGTCCGGTTAGACGAGCTACCTCGGCCTCTAGCTCGGCCGTCTTTTGATAGGATTCCTTCAGCTCGGTTGTTTTTTCTTCAACCTCGGCCAAGGCTTGCCTAGCCGTTTTCCTGAGCTCCAATACCTTTTGGTGGGCAATTTGGCTCTTCTGAAGAGACTGAAATGAATGGAAAGAAATCAATGAGGAAACCGAACTGAAAGTTAGAAAAAAATTTTAGAGACAAGAGGCATCATACCAGGATCATGGACTTGGTGGCCGATCGAATGGCCTTTAGCTCGGTCAAATTCTGATGGTGTTCCATGTCTGCTGGAAGGCACACACTTTTGGCAAGATTGAAGGCCATCAAGTGATCTTTCTCAGCGACCACCGAATCGGTATCTTGAATAAGGCAGTTCTGAAATTTCAGCTTCGGTGCCCACCTGGAAGAGCCAGCCCGGTCAGAAGGCTCCGGCTGTGGAATTGGTGGACGGATGGATTCGTCGTCATCCACAAGACGCTGTTCGGTCGGGGTAGATCGGGCGCGCTTGGATGGGCGTGATGAAGAAGGCTGTTGAGAAGGAAGGGCCACAACGGCAGGTTGCGTTTGGCTTGGTGGCGGTACTTCGGGTCTGTTGGTCTTAGTCAAGAGGGCCCTGACTCTATTTCTCTTGGCCATTTCTTCTTCAGCGGTCAGTGGGATTAGTCTGATTTCTGGCAAGGTTGGGTCCGGTTCTGGGGCCTCCTCTAGCAGAAAGTCGGTCACTCTCGCTTTTCAGCGGCCGTTGTATCTATAGGTCGGTTCGAACTTTAGCAGCTTGGCCCAACTACGTTCTGGATACCGTAGTGCGGCGTGCAAGGTCGCTAGATTTGGGTAACTGTATAGAGAATGGAGGTGGGCAAAATCTACGAAAAAAGACAACTGTTAGTTCGGCTGAAAAATTGAAAACTAAAATATAGTAAAGCGCGCAAGAAAACCGAAGTAATTATACCAGATGTTCCTTTTTTCCAATTGATGCTTCGGCCAGGAATCTGGGCTTGGTGATCCTCAAAATTCCCAGACACCCAGAAAAAATCATCGTCATTCAAGTCTTTATCCGGTGTGTTTTTTATTATTTTCTCACGACGATGGCGTATTCTAAGATAATACACCCAGCCATCTTCCTTCGAACCAATGGAGTATTGGTGAAAGATTTCGACCAGACCAAGGTTGAGACCGGCTTGGCGGTTTAGTTCGGCTATACCCATTATTATATGGTAAGAGTTGGTGGAAAGCTAGGTTGGGCATAGTCTGGTTTGCCTAAGAAACTCACAAATTAAGGGTGGGACTGGAAATCTTAGTCCAGTTTCAATTATGGACAAGAGGGTGAAGGGGACAAAGCCTTCATTTCACCAAGGTATGACATCTTTTTCGGCTAAAATTAGGTGGACGTCGTCGGGTATATTGTAATCTTTTCGGAATTCGGCTAGACCGCCCGGAGTATTCACTAAAAATCTATACTTCCCCATTTATTTTATAAGTAATAAATTAGTTCGGTCCAAAAATTGTGCTCAGTAGCTCGGTTGAGCGCACAGAGGAGTGCCTGGGCAACCTAAGTCTGCAAAGTGAAGAACAAAGGTGTTAAGCACAGATCATTGGGCTGTGCTACAAATTAAAAGCAAGATAAAAAGAAGTCCTACTTCGACTGTGTGGGATGTTACAGGTTTTGTCTCTGTTTCTACAAGGTGATTGGTAGCTCAGTTTGAGTAGGGTTTTTATTAGCTCGGCCTTGGCAAGCGTCTCGATATCTCGGTTGAGGAAACGGTTCTGTTTGACTGGTTGATCATCTAGGGGCAGCTCTCTAAGTTCTGTCTAAAAAACTAAGAAAGCTGGTTTAGCCCCAAAAGGCCTAGTTCGGTTGGTTACCTCGGCTGAGATAACACAAGAAGTGGTTTGACTTATTCAAACTACTGGTGTAAACATGAAGTGTTAGTCCGGTTGTAAACTAACTAGACTTTTACCTAGCATAAACAGTGTCCAAGTTCGGTTGTATCATGATTTTGGATCGAAAACTAGTTTTCTACAGGGTATTACATGTATTCATGTGTTCTATTATTAAGTTTTTTCCAGAAAAGTACAGAGCAAAGCGAAATGGTCAAATGTGTTTTGCAAAAACACACAAAACAAAGTAGATGAGCAATACTAACCAGATGAAGGGGCAAGAACTGGAGATGGAAGCAACGGCAGTAAAAGAGGAACACGAAGCAAACTTCACAGTTGCAAAAGTTGGAGAGCAATGGAGCTTGAAAGAGAGAATGAGGGAAATAAGAAATGCAGTGGTGAATCCAAAAATGAGGAGATTGTTTTGTGAAAAGGACGAAAGTGGAAGGGCGGGAACTGTTCAAATTTTGCGAAATACGAGGGCGGCGGGACAGTTGCAGAGGGCCAATCAGGACCGGCCACGTGTCATTAGAATAAGAATCGATTCAGTAGCTGTGATTGAAGGGACGTTCTGACCGAACAAGTACGGCCCGGTATGAATTTAGTTCGGCTGGAACAGAAGAGAAATCTTAGCTCGGCTGGAAGTCAGGTAATCCCTATCATGCTTCGCAGATGGGATTAAGGGGCAATTGTGAGGGTAATTTTTGTATGGAAAATTGGGCCGAGCTGGGTAAATGGGCCGTTTCGGGCCGCAAATCGAAGGGCTAAGTAAAAGGGCCATAGAGTTAGACCGGCTATAACGCCCTCAAAAAATGAACCCATTATATGTATATCATCAACATGCATTACTTAAAGAAAACAATTTATTAATTCATTCATCAGAGTATTACTAAATAAAAACATTACATGTAACATCAAATTAAATGCCCTATGGGCTTACATCTTTCCAAGCCAACACTTGGATACAAAATATGAGTTCTAACTCAAATACAAATAAAGCCCTAGGCTTGTTTATTCATCAAATAAAAACAAACAACTAAAGATAGTCTTCAAAATCCAACCCCTTCCAAGCTAAGTCCTGGGAGGTAGCTTATCACCTGGACCTGAAAATGATGTTCCCATAAAGGGTGAGCCACAGCCCAGTAGATATATACTAAACCAAATATAAGCATTGAATAAAGCATTAGCATTCAATAGATGGTTAACCAAGATAATCAATTACATCATTTTACAGTCTCATGACAATATTGTATAAGACACGTTTTACTTTCCAACTCTATCAATATGGCTCAGAACCTGGCCAAACTTACAACAGTGAACTATATATATTATATTCACATTCTTCCAATGTCAACAAACAGATGAGACTCAGGCTCAAATCAAATACTTCATACTTCCAGTTTGATACACATTTTAGTGCTGTATCAAATAAAACACTTCAATATAAATAAGCACACATAAAAGTGATGCTAATGGAGTCCATCCCCTATCTCCTCCCAAACAAAATCCGGTTTAGAGGTCCATCCCCTATCTTCCCCTAAATCGTGGAGTACATCCCCTATCTCCTCCCACACAAAACAATGTATGCAAATGCAATGCTCAAACAACACACGTATTTCTTGTATCAATGCAATAGTCAAAATTAATGACTTAACCAATGTGATTAGTTTCAGTTATTCCTAATCCACATGCAATGTCTACAACAAACACGACTATCCTCCACCGATAGCCCAAAACAGTTATTTCTAGACTGGAAATAAATATATCAACAATTCAATAAGTGAGTGATTTCAATTATCCAACTACACCATTTAATCAATGAATTCCTCAATTTCATGCATTTAACCAATTTCCCCAATTTCCTTAAATTAATTATACAAATTAATTTATTAATACAACTAGGGTTTTTCCCAAAATTACCAAAGTACTCCCAACATATCAAAGTACCAAAACTTAGAACAAAACTTATAGAATGGAGTAGGAAATCCCTACCTCAAAGACAACAACCCAAATGGAGAAGACAGAGATGATATCCAAATACCAAAGTGCTCCAAATCGCCAACTATTCAGATTAAATGGAAGCCCTCGACTCTCTCTATCTTTTTAATGAAGGATCTAAGGTAGAAACACACCTTAAGTAGATCAATCCTAAGAGAGAAGGTGTGTAGAGGGAGAGAGAACTCGTAACTAGGGTTTTGGAATATGAAAGTGTAAGAAAAACAGATCTGAAACACGCTGCTGCCTATTTAAACCTGACAGGCTCGCTCGAGCGAAGACTTGGTCGCTCGAGCGACCAGACACAGAAAAACTACGCTCGAGCCAAGGAAGCCTTGTTCGAGCCAACAACCCAAAAGCTCGCTCGAGCGAAAGAAATCTAGCTCGAGCGAAGGACTCAAACCCTCAGGTCTGTAACCAGACATACGCTCGAGCGAAGAACGAATTAACTCGCTCGAGCGAAGAAAAGCTCGCTCGAACCAAAAACCTCTGCTCTCAGGTCTAACTACAAAACGCAATCCTCGCTCGATCTAAGAAACCCTGGCTCGAGCGACGGACCAAAACAAAGAGCTAGCTCGAGCGAAGAACTGCTCGCTCGAGCGAAGGGTCAAAATTTTTGGCAACAACCCTTTGCTCCCAAGCTTAACCAACTTGTTATAAACCTGCCCATTGCATCTCCCAACTCAGAAATAGGAAATTAAAGGACGGTAACAATCATAATACAATGGCAGGAGCTACGAAACCTAAGTCCGGATACAATAATCAAATGGGAAAAGACCGGGGTCGCTATAACCTCCCCCCCTTCAAAGAATTTCGTCCCCGAAATTAAGCATAAGTTTTTTTTTTTATATGACAATTCAATAGTAAACATCTTGACCCAAAACTGTTTATTTCATCTCTTTATCAAGAGGCATCTCACAATATATATATATAAAACAGCATATATGTCAACCTGTATCATTATTATGCATTATTTCTTTCAATGTTAACAATTCCCATATCATATTCAATCGCATGATATATACAACTCATTCAACAATGTACTCAACAGATGCAATATTACACTAAACTTCTATAATGAAGCAAGTTTCAAGATACACCCATTTACCAAAACAAACTCAATGTTTGACAACTTAAGACATATATAAAGCTCTTAAGTTCAACAATATAACAGAATCTAATTATAAGATTACAAATCAATAAACATGTCCGGATATTTCTGGCAAACTTCCAATTCACGTTCCCAAGTGGCTTCCTCTACTCCGTGATGTTTCCACAAAACTTTCACCAAAGGAATGGTTTTGCCTCGCAAAACTTGATCCCGTCTATCCAATACCCGAACCGGTCTCTCCTCATACGAGACATCCTCATCAACCACTAAATCAGTCCAATCCAACACATGTGATGGATCCGGCTCATATTTCCGAAGCATACTCACATGAAACACGTCATGTATTCCGGACAACTGCGGCGGTAAAGCTAAACGATAAGCAGCCTCGCCAATCCTCTCAAGGATCTCAAACGGACCAATGAACCGAGGGAACAACTTCCTGCTCTTCCCAAACCTCATCAAACCCCGTCTAGGTGATATCTTTAGAAAGACATGATCACCCACCTCAAACACCAAAGATCTCCTCCTACGGTCAGCATAAGATTTCTGACGACTCTGTGCTGTAACAAGCCTCTTACGGATAAGCTCAACTTTCTCCATCGTTTCCCTCACCAACTCCGGACCCAACAGAGGTGCATCACCCACCTCGGCCCAACAAACAGGAGATCTACACGGTCGGCCATACAAGGCCTCAAATGGTGCCATACCGATACTAGACTGGAAACTGTTGTTGTAGGCAAACTCCACCAACGGCAAGTGCCTCTCCCACGAACCACTAAAGTCTAGAACACAACCCCGCAGCATATCCTCAAGGATCTGAATAGTACGCTCGGACTGCCCGTCAGTCTGAGGATGATAAGCCGTGCTAAAGGTCAACTTAGTGCCTAAGGCACTCTGTAAACTCTGCCACAACCTGGCAGTAAAACGAGGATCTCTATCTGAGACGATCGTCACTGGAACCCCGTGTAACCTCACTATGTCCCGAATGTACAAATCGGCAAGATGATCGACTGAATCTCTCACGCGCATAGGAATGAAGTGCGCCGACTTAGTCAACCGGTCTACAACCACCCAAATAGCATCATTACCCCGCTGAGTCCTCGGAAGACCCACAACAAAGTCCATAGTGACATGTTCCCACTTCCACTCGGCAATAGGCAAGGGTTGCAACAAACCCGCCGGCCTCTGATGTTCGGCCTTCACTTGCTGACAAGTAAGGCACTTAGATACGAAAGCTGCCACATCTCTCTTCATACCCCGCCACCAGAACTGGCGACCCAAATCCCGATACATCTTAGTGCCTCCCGGATGCACTGCAAGGCGTGAATGATGGAACTCTCGGAGTACCTCCTCTCGGCAAGACTCCGGCACAAACAGACAGTCTCGGTATCTCACACTCAGGTCGGAATACACCGTCAAACCCTTCTCAACCTTCCCACCAGAAATCTTCTCACGAAGAGATTCTACCTCAAGGTCACCCCTCTGAGCCTCTAACACTCGAGTCACAAGTGTAGGCTGCGCAACAACAGAAAACAAGGCCGCAGCCTCAACGGATTCGCCCAGAAGTAAGTCAAACTCCCCAAGTGTACCCAACATCTCCCATTCTCGGATGGCTATACTAGCTATGACACCAACAGGTTTTCTGCTAAGGGCATCGGCCACCACATTGGCCTTTCCCAGATGATAATGCAACTCAAAGTCATAATCCTCTATAAATTCCATCCACCTCCTCTGCCTCAAGTTCAAATCTTTCTGTGTAAACAAATATTTCAGACTCTTATGATCCGAGAATACCTCGAATCTCTCACCATAAAGCTAATGCCTCCAAATCTTCAAGGCAAAAATCACAGCTGCTAACTCTAGATCATGCGTAGGGTAATTCTGCTCGTGAATTTTCAACTGACGTGAACCATAGGCAATTACTTTCCCTTCTTGCATTAATACACAACCTAGACCCTCTCGTGAGGCGTCACAATAGACTGCATAACCCAACCCTCTCTCTGGAATAATCAATACTGGAGCGGTGGTCAGTCTAACTTTCAACTCCTGGAATGACTTTTCACAAGTCTCACTCCATACAAATTTGACTCCCTTCCGAGTCAACCTAGTCAAAGGCGAAGCTAATCTGGAGAAATCTTTCACAAACCGGCGATAATACCCCGCTAACCCCAGAAAACTGCGGATCTCAAACACACTCTTAGGTTGTGCCCAATCTTGCACTGCCCCAGTCTTGGATGTATCAACAGACACTCCTTCCCCAGACACTACATGGCCTACGAACTTGACCTCTTCTAGCCAGAACTCACACTTCCCAAACTTAGCATAAAGCTTATGGACTCTAAGTAACTCAAGCACCACTCTCAAGTGTTCCTTGTGCTTCTCTTCAGAAGGTGAATAGATAAGGATGTCGTCCACGAAAACGACTACAAAACGATCTAAAAATTCCCAGAATATCCGGTTCATCAAATCCATAAAAACTGCCGGTGCATTGGTGAGCCCAAATGGCATCACCAGAAACTCATAGTGGCCATACCGCGTACGGAATGCCGTTTTCGGAATATCCTCCTCCCTGACTCTTAACTGATGATAACCCGATCTCAAGTCTATCTTCGAGAAACAACGGGAACCCTTCAACTGATCGAACAGATCATCTATACGAGGCATAGGGTACTTATTCTTAACCGTAGCCCGATTCAACTTCCGGTAATCTATACAAAGTCTCAAAGCACCACCTTTCTTTTTAACAAATAGGGTCGGTGCTCCCCACGGCGAAACACTAGGACGTATAAAGCCCTTATCTAGCAACTCCTGGAGCTAAATCTTCAACTCAACTAACTCGGCTAGGGCAAAACGATAAGGTGACATAGAAATCGGCGCCGTGCCGGGCACTAGGTCAATAGAGAATTCAATCTCTCGATGCGGTGGCAAACCAACAAGATCCTCGGGAAATACATCCGAGTACTCACAAACCACCCTTGGCAACACAATCTGAGTCTCATCATCTTCACTAATCGAAAGGTTGGCAAGTAGACTACTAAGCTCACTCCGTCTTTGCGGAATATACCCCGGTGGTAACACATCACCAACCCGATCCCCCAGAAAATGAAAATACTCTCCGCTCACGGTACAACAAATGACCCTCTGGCGGTAGCAATCAATAACTGCCCGGTATGACGATAACCAGTCCATACCCAAAATAACATCGAAACCCCTCATAGGCATAACTACAAAGGAAAATGGGATTCTATGATAATCAACCTCTATATCACAACCCCTAACACCTTGTTTCAAAATCAATTCACCCCCAAGAGGTGACACTACACAAATAGGAGATGCTAGCTGTGCTAACTCCAACTCCAAAACAGATGCAAATGCAGCAGACACAAAGGAATGAGATGCACCCGTATCAATCAAAACATTAGCAACCGAGTTGCAAAACAAGAAGGTACCTCTCACAACTGATGGTGCTGGCACAAGATCCTGCGCGGTAACAGCATACACGCGCCCAGACGACCTCTGATCGACCTGCTCACCCCTAGGAGCATAAGATTGCTGCACCGACTGGGACGACGAAGCCCCCTGATTGGCCTTCGACGCCTGACCCGACTGAGCTGGCTGCTGACCCTGAATCGGCCTCAAACCAGATGCACAAGGTGTGCCACCCAACTGCGGGCAATACCTTTTCATATGCCCTGGCTGACCACACTAATAACACGAGAGTGGCTGGCCTCTACCCTGACTCTGGCTCTGAGATCGAGCCGAAGATGATGCTGCTCTCTGCACTCCTCCCCTCTGAGGACAAACTGGAGACTTGTGGCCCAGCTGGCCACACTTGAAACAGGTAATGTCTCCCTGACTGCCTTTCCCCGAACTAGCACTCGGCACAGGAAAAGTCGATCTAGAAAAGCTACCCTGAGACTGCTGAGGATTAAAACCCTTCTGTCTCCTACCATCACTCTGACCATCCTGACTCATCTTGGAGCCCTTCTGTCCTTCCTCCTCCTCCTGCATCATGATTTCCATGTGGGCTGCAGCATCAACCATACGCCCATAATCCCGAATCATAGTTCCCCCAACTCTCAGCTTGAGGCCACGCCTCAACTTCTTCTCAAACTCAATACAACGGCATTCCTCAGACGCCACCAACTCAGGTGCAAACCTGGACAAACTAGTAAATGCAGCCTCAAACTCGGCCACTGAAGAACTCGCCTGCTTAAGCTGACAAAACTGGTCTCGCAGCTTCTCCCTGACTGCCGGAGATAAAAACTTCTCCTGGAAAGCATTCACAAAAGCCTCCCACGTACCTCCTATACGCCCCTTAGTAAACTTCCACCACTGACCCGCATCCCCCTTCAACTGGAAAGATGCCAAGGTCACTTTCAACCCCTCGTCTTCGATGCCAAGCATCTCAAACGTCTTCGTTGTCTGTTCGAGCCATTCATCTGCCTTAAGCGGCTCTTTAGGATCACCCACAAATTCATCCGGATTAGACCGGAAGAACTCCCTCTTCAGAAAGGAAGGTCTTGCATCCGCAATAACAACCTGAGCTTGATTCTCAGCTCTGAGAATGCCTACTGACTCCCTGAATGCCCCTGCTATCTCTCGGGCTAGAGCGCCCATAGCCTGCTGGCCTACTGGCTCGGCCACATTGGCCTGGCCAATTCCCTCTTGAACTGCCGGAATCTCCTCTGGCACAGGCACCTCCTGCCTACCCGGCCTACCACGCCTACCGCGTCCTCGTCCTCGTCCTGACATCCTAATAAAGGAAACAAAGACATTAGCACATTAATAAATGTGCCGAAGCTAAACACTCGCGTCCTAATGCAATGGACAACAATAATTCATTCCACGTAAGCACATAATCACATAAGCACCTACAAATTTCATTCCCGGATAATGATAGTCCCAATGCGTTACTATAGTTCCGGGTGGAAGCAGTAGTGATCAAGTGCCTTTCCAGCAAGACTACTAGAAACTCAAGGGTCCAATCAACATCCTAGAAATTACATTCCATACCCACATAATCACATAAACATGTTATCACATAAACATATAACATTACACTAAGTCTCTATCAAACGAGACGAACCCAATGTGATACTAATCACTTCCCACGTACCCAAAGTATTCAAACCCGGTACGCTCTGATACCAAGTTGTAACGCCCTCAAAAAATGAACCCATTATATGTATATCATCAACATGCATTACTTAAAGAAAATAATTTATTAATTCATTCATCAGAGTATTACTAAATAAAAACATTACATGTAACATCAAATTAAATGCCCTATGGGCTTACATCTTTCCAAGCCAACACTTGGATACAAAATATGAGTTCTAACTCAAATACAAATAAAGCCCTAGGCTTGTTTATTCATCAAATAAAAACAAACAACTAAAGATAGTCTTCAAAATCCAACCCCTTCCAAGCTAAGTCCTGGGAGGTAGCTTATCACCTGGACCTGAAAATGATGTTCCCATAAAGGGTGAGCCACAGCCCAGTAGAAATATACTAAACCAAATATAAGCATTGAATAAAGCATTAGCATTCAATAGATGGTTAACCAAGATAATCAATTACATCATTTTACAGTCTCATGACAATATTGTATAAGACACGTTTTACTTTCCAACTCTATCAATATGGCTCAGAACCTGGCCAAACTTACAACAGTGAACTATATATATTATATTCACATTCTTCCAATGTCAACAAACAGATGAGACTCAGGCTCAAATCAAACACTTCATACTTTCAGTTTGATACACATTTTAGTGTTGTATCAAATAAAACACTTCACTATAAATAAGCACACATAAAAGTGATGCTAATGGAGTCCATCCCCTATCTCCTCCCAAACAAAATCCGGTTTAGAGGTCCATCCCCTATCTTCCCCTAAACCGTGGAGTACATCCCCTATCTCCTCCCACACAAAACAATGTATGCAAATGCAATGCTCAAACAACACACGTATTTCTTGTATCAATGCAATAGTCAAAATTAATGACTTAACCAATGTGATTAGTTTCAGTTATTCCTAATCCACATGCAATGTCTACAACAAACACGACTATCCTCCACCGATAGCCCAAAACAGTTATTTCTAGACTGGAAATAAATATATCAACAATTCAATAAGCGAGTGATTTCAATTATCCAACTACACCATTTAATCAATGAATTCCTCAATTTCATGCATTTAACCAATTTCCCCAATTTCCTTAAATTAATTATACAAATTAATTTATTAATACAACTAGGGTTTTTCCCAAATTACTAAAGTACTCCCAACATATCAAAGTACCAAAACTTAGAACAAAACTTATAGAATGGAGTAGGAAATCCCTACCTCAAAGACAACAACCCAAATGGAGAAGACAGAGATGATATCCAAATACCAAAGTGCTCCAAATCGCCAACTATTCAGATTAAATGGAAGCCCTCGACTCTCTCTATCTTTTTAATGAAGGATCTAGGGTAGAAACACACCTTAAGTAGATCAATCCTAAGAGAGAAGGTGTGTAGAGGGAGAGAGAACTCGTAACTAGGGTTTTGGAATATGAAAGTGTAAGAAAAATAGATCTGAAACACGATGCTGCCTATTTAAACCTGACAGGCTCGCTCGAGCGAAGACTTGGTCGCTCGAGCGACCAGACACAGAAAAACTACGCTCGAGCCAAGGAAGCCTTGCTCGAGCCAATAACCCAAAAGGTCGCTCGAGCGAAAGAAATCTAGCTCGAGCGAAGGACTCAAACCCTCAGGTCTGTAACCAGACATACGCTCGAGCGAAGGAACTCCCGCTCGAACGAAGAACGAACTAACTCGCTCGAGCGAAGAAGAGCTCGCTCGAGCCAAAAACCTCTGCTCTCAGGTCTAACTACAAAACGCAATCCTCGCTCGATCTAAGAAACTCTGGCTCGAGCGACGGACCAAAACAAAGAGCTAGCTCGAGCGAAGAACTGCTCGCTCGAGCGAAGGGTCAAAATTTTTGGCAACAACCCTTTGCTCCCAAGCTCAACCAACCTGTTATAAACCTGCCCATTGCATCTCCCAACTCAGAAATAGGAAATTAAAGGACGGTAACAATCATAATACAATGGCAGGAGCTACGGAACCTGAGTCCGGATACAATAATCAAATGGGAAAAGACCGGGGTCGCTATACCGGCCTAGGGGAATCTTGAAGTTACACTGGTCCCGAGGTAAGCTCGGTCGTCGCACATAGGTATCTCAGTTACCATAGGCGTGGATAGCTCGGCCGCACTATTTGGAACCAAGGCATGATGAAGAGAGAGCAAGCCTCACTCTTAATTTAGCTCGGTCTCAGCAAGGAAACCGAGGTACAAACTGCGGAGTAAAAGACCAGGCTAGTTGAATCTCGGGCATGTGGTAGCTAGCATAGCATGGTCATTTTACTTCGGTCGTGGTAGCCCGGCCATAGAAGAACCATCTCACTTGGTTTAAGCAGTAAGAGGGGTGTTGGAGGATAAGGATTATCCTTCAGGAGGTTAAATCCTAGGAGGACTCTGCATGGAGAAGTAAAAGTCCTACTAAGATTGTGTCACACGAAACCTATAAAGCTCACAAATATCACCTGCGGAGAGGTAACACAATTTTGCTTCCTGAATATACAGAGCTTTTGTCTACTTGTCTATTATACTCACGTTTGTATTTTCAGGTGGTAGAACGACGTCGTACGGAAGAGCGCAGACTTGGTCAACAGGATTATACGAGAAAGTTTATTTCTTTCCCGTACACCTTTGACATAGCTTCACCATTCTACAATCGAAGAACCAAGGGACATTACAAATTCTCCTGTGATACAAATTAAATAAAAAAATGGATAAAAAATTATATCAGTAATGGGAATGGTTAAAAAAAATACAAACATATTTAATGAACCATGTAAAAAATATTCAAAATTATACAAACAATGATACTACAAAGAACAAAAATTGTGCTTGAGAGAAGGGGGAGTGAGTTAGGGATTGGGCAGAAGGAGTTGGAGCTTTAGAGGGGGGGAGATCGAGCAAGGCTAGAGTAGATCGGCAAAATTTGGAAGAGGGTGGTTAGCACTTCATTTTAAAGCCAACTCACCAATAAAATTGGACTGTATGATATGCCTCAACAATAAGATTTTAGTTTGAGGTGGTTGCTGATTTTACATATGAGACAAAAAAAAAAAAAGAAGAAGAAAAAGTGGAGAAAGTAGAAGAATTATCCCTCTACTAAAAAATTATACATATTATTTTGAATTTGGATGATAATTTTGGACTCGAAAAACCAATCTCTACCTTTCTTTAACACATTTACAAATAGATATGGTCATGGTTGTACAAATTCTCTCTCAAATGGCATACAAAAAGAAAGAAATTACATAGTACATTTAAGTCAAAAAAAAACACACACACACACACACACAGAGTTAGCTCTATCAAGGCTTTAATGGTCTTCAAAATCAAAGAATCATGGGATTGTTGATAAAATGATATTATTTGTCAATAAAAAAACAAATTGTTAAATGAATCAATGTAGAATTAAATTGAAAAAAACTAAATTAAATTAATGTGAGCCTACCAAATTTTTAGGTAATGAGAACACATAAATGTAATCAAATTCCAACCACAATGTTTGGATACAAAAGATTCTTAATAAGTTTCACTTTTTTATCAAGCTCTCTAATGTGAACTTATTAAGCAAATTGAAAGATACGAATTGTAAGAATCAATCACAATTAAAGCTATAAAATAGATAGATAAATAAATAACTAAATCAATACCAAAGACACTTGAAAAAACTAACACAATTTTTTTCCTAAAAAAAGAACATAAAAATTTGCCCAATCTTCTTAAATACAAATGAATGATTTACCATTGCAATTCACTTATTTCAGTTCAATAATTTAAAATAATAATTGAAAATTATTTACACAGATTGAAAGAAGCTGACCAAGCTACTACTATTTACAGTGATGCACAATACAACAAAAAATAAAAGCTGATCGAGAAAGCAGATATAGAGACATACCGTGACACATATAGAGGCATGGAGAGAGAAAGTAATTGAGAAAATAAGGAATAATCTATTTTCCTTTCCATTTATATTATGATCAAAGAATATGACACAATTACACAAAATAGGAGCAAAAGTGACACAAAAATCAAATGTTTTAAGTTTGAATTAATTGATAAACCTTACAAAGGCCCCGTTTGGTAGAGCTGTGAGAAAGTGATTATAGATTATAGCTTAACAGATTATAACTTACAGCTGTGAACATAAGCTGGTAACCTGTTTGGTGCAGCTGTGGGATTATGGATTTAAGCCACAGAGTAGTGTTTGGTAAATAAGCTGTAAAATAGTTTTTTACTGTATAATTGTCATTTTTGCCCTTATAGGATATAAAATTTGTGATTTCATTTATAATACATTTTTTTTCTTTTCTTTTTCTTTTTCATTTTATTTTCTTTTCTTTTCTTTTTCACCTTATTTTCTTTTCTTTTTTAATTTTTTTTCTTCTCTTCTTTCTTTGTTAATTTTTTAATTTATTAATTCATTAAAATTAATATTCATGTTCTAATTTATATTAATGTTGTGATTTCATTACATATTATTTTCATATATTCATCAATTTATCAATTTATATTAATGTATCAATTTTTCCAATTTTTTATTATTATTATTATTATTATTATTATTATTATTATTATTATTATTATTATTATTATTATTATTATTATTATTATTATTATTATTATTCATTTTAATTATTTTTAGTAATATCTCATTTTTTTTCTTTATATTAATGTATCATTATTATTCTTTATATTAATGTATCAATTAATATTAATTTATCTATTTACATGTATTCATCAATTTATATTAACTTATCAATTTTTCCATCAATTAATATTATCAATTAATATAAATTACATATATTCATCAATATTAATTTTTTTCATCAATTATTACATAAATTACATATATTAATATTATCAATTATTATTAATTTTTCCACCAATTACATATATTCATCAATATTCTTATTAATAGTATCAATTAATATAATTTTTTTTTCATTTTTTCATTTTAAATTAATTAGTCTCAATTAATTAGCATCAATTATAATTTTTTATTCATTAATTATTTTGTTTTTTTTTAATTAAAAAAACACTGAAAAACCTCAAAATAATAATAATAATAATAATGAAAACCCTAGCTCTGGCGGGATGAACCGGCGTTAGGGTTTCGTTCAGATCCAGAGAAAGAGCGACGATCGCGATGGTGCAGATCGCGATGGTTCAAATGGGAAACAGACGAGTTCACGCCGAGGAGAGGGAGACATACAGGTTCGCGATGGCAGATCGCGATGGTGCAGATTGCGATGGGAGATTGCGATCGTAAAGAGGGAGACAGACGGGTTCGCGAAGGGAGAGAGAGAGAGAGCTCGGTCGTTGAAAATCGACATGCTCGCCAGAAATCGCTCTAGCTCGCCGGAAATCGCCTCTTCGTTTGTGTGAGAAAGGAAGAATGAGTGAGAAATGGTTTATATACATGGCACACTTGTAATTAGCATCAATTCGGAAGGGCATTTAAGTCATTTTAATCCTCCCATTTCAGCTTCCCGTATAAGCTGAATCCAGAAGCACCTCTTGAGGTGCTTAGAAAATTAAGCTGAAAATAGCTTAATAAAAGCTATAATTTGTCCCTTTAAGTTTTACCAAACACACTAAAATAACTTAATTTAAGCTAAAAGCAGCTTAAGCTGCTTTTAAGTGCTACCAAACAGCCCCAAAGCCCTATCAAGGCTCATATGGCCTTCATAGGTCATCAAAGTGAAAAAGACAATAGAAAGGAAACAAAGCCCTATAGATGTCCATACTTTGCGGCTGGAATATCTTCAAAGTCAGAAAATGACAACTGAAAAAAGGAAACAAATTCTCTGATGCAAAAATTAAAACCTACGATTAGGAAGAGAAACATGTGCATCTGAGAAAGGGAAGAACACAATGAAAACATAATTGAAGGTCCGTGACACTCCTGATTCCATAATTAAAATATATAAAATAGAAAATACAATAACCAAGCCAGTTATCAACACTACATCATGACTTGAAAAAATAATAATTACTATAAACTCAAGGATATATCAATAGCTCTACAACAAACTCCAAAATCCCAACCTGCAAGTTAGTTTAACAATAGATCTAAAACAATATACATACACAATGATGATAATAAATGTTAAAAAAGATATAAAATAAAAAAAAATAAAAAAATTAGAAACACCAATAGCTCTACAACAATCTCCGAAATCTGAACCTGCAAGTTAGTTTAACAATAGATCTAAAACAATATACACATGCTAATAATAAATGTTTAAAAAAAAAAATAGAAACACATGGGTTAAGCACATTATGTAGAAACACAACTCATAACCACAACACAAAATTTCAATTAAATGGAACTCAAAATTTCAATTAGATCGTTACCTTCAAAACATAGTGGGTTCTCCAGCGTGATCTGTAAAACATAGAAGATGAAGAGATTCATACAGTTGGTTGAGTTCAAAAGTTTCAAAAATGAAAAAGGAATAGTTGGCCCTTATATCTAACTGAGGAGAGAGAGAGTGTTTTGTTGGAAGAAATTGAAGAAAATTTGAAATTGAAATCAGTCTCACCTATTGTAATAGGTTGACTTGGTCAAAGACGACTTGCAAGGCCCACCATTTGATCGAAGACGACTCGCTCGACTTTAAACGATTGAATGGAGTGGTTGGGGTTGCAATGGGCAAAATGGAGAATGAATAGGGGGTTACGGTTGGGGTTGGGGTAGGGGTTGGTGTTGGGGTTGGGTATCCACATTGGATGGGCTCGGATGGGAGGAGATCCGGTAGAAGAGAGAGAGAACCAAAGAGTGTGTTTGACTTTGTGTGAGAGAGAAAGGAGAGGAATGGGGAAGAAAACGTTGAAACCTAGAATGGGGAAGAGAGAGAGGTATCAAACCCTTGAAATGTTTGAAATTTGAAACCTGGAAAAGCAAAGCCTGAGAGAGAAAGAAAAAGAAAAAAAAAAAGTGTGATCTCAACCCTTGAAATGTATGCCAAGAAGTGTAATCTCAACCATTAATTTGTATGTCACCTAAGACAAATGTCCCATCAACACCCTTGTTTTGTTATATAGACTAACGTATACCCGTGCCTGAAGGCACGGTGTAAATAATGTTAGGATTAGAATATAATTGTAATCCCAATACTATTTAATAAATTATCAATTATCAATTTAATATAATTGTAATCCCAACCCTTCTTGTCTTAAAAATAAATTATAAATTATAGAGATGAAATTATGCCTTCAACCTGAAAATCCCTGTTTCTATACCAAGAAAATGGCATAGACAAACAACCATTGTTGAGCTTTGGTGACCCACCATGAAACAAACTCAAAAACATCTATCTAAGTTCACAGAATTGAGCACACTGGCCCCATAATGAATTGGCATTTGCCTTCCTTTCCCATAATCAGCCTTGTTCCCAAAACATTGGTTGGCAAATTCTTGCAAGGTGAAACCACGCCACAACAAAACACCATGTTCCCTATACTGCATTGCATTATACATGTCCGTTTACATCATTCTCTATCGTGGACTTCCTAATATATCCAACCAATTATTGAAAACCTATCCATCACATGGAGGGGTCTAAAAGAAAATATGAAAAGTTGAAATCAAAAAAATTGCATGGTCTTCAAAAGTGACACATTTCTGGGGTTTGGGCTGGAGTTTTATCTTCTATGGATATGAAGTTGGCTTCAAATCATTCTATTTATGAGAGTTGAAGATGAATGACTGAAGCATTGAAATTAAGATCAAGCCGCATAAGCTGACAAAGAACAGAAATACATATGGTTAAAGATGTTGAAAACATAGGTAGTGGAGCAATGGAACTACAGTAGCAAGTCAGCAACCTGAAGGTGGTAAAATGAGGAAAGGAATTTGTGAGCAATATATACAATAGTGTTGTTGTTCATGGTATGTATGACTCTATATCATATGGCTCCTAACTGATTGAAATCTGTTGCTGATATTGCATAGTATATTGTGACACTAATTAATTGGTTGAGAAGAAATAAATAAGTAACCTATGAAAATTGATCTCTAATTCATCTAGTTTCTTACCTGAGGCAAGATAATATCGTCTTGGGTGAGTGCAGCAGCTGATGTAATGTTGATAGCATCTTCTCCATATGAGGTGAGATAAAAGGACATTCTTCCTTGCCTTTGTGCTTCGTAGAAGATGTTGTCCATAGTTTGAAGGGTAACCATACTACTATACATCTTCAATGCATCATCCTTGCTCACCTAATGAATGTGATAGCTGAAAAATTAACAAAAGACAATGTGCTTGCATGCAATCTAAATAATCAAATTAACTAAAGCTGAATTGTATAATTCTAAAATTTTCAGCCCTTAAAGTTGTGTTTGGATCTTGAATTTGTAGAGGGATTTATGGAGGGAAAAGGAAGGGATTTGTGGGGGTAAAAAAAGAGAGCTTAAATCACTTTTTCCCTTCCCTTTCCTTTTCCCACCACAAATCTGAAAGCCAAAAATAGCCTAAAGAGAAACTTATAAAATATTGCAAACTTGGATTATAGACTGGGTTTCATCAGGTTTTAAGTTATTTCAGGAAAGTAAAATGTACACAATGGCTAGAAAATCATGAAAAATACAACATATATTGTGCATAGTTCTAACAATATGGAGTTGGCAAAAAAATAACATATATTGTGCATAGTTCCACATATATTGTTCTAGATACAGAACACAGACCCATATTTTTATTTAAATATTTTATGTAAAATAACATATATTTCCACATATATTGTGTATCGCAAAAAAATAACAGAACACAGACCCAGAAGAATAATATTGGTAGTTGGATGATTCCCATTATCCAAAAGCAAGTTAAAAAATTATTGGGATGATTCCCATTTCTCCACAAAATCAAACCGAAAACAAAAATATGAGAGAAGATACCATCAACTGGATTTGTTGTGTGTAAATTCCATTGAAACATTTTATCAAACACTTAATAAATAAGGAATATAGAATGGTTATCGAACATTTTGGTAACAACCATTCAATAGAGTAACTCAAAAACCACTCTCCCTTATTATATGTGTGTATAAAAGTGCACCCAAAATTAAAGTGAACCCAAAATTAACAAAACCCATAAAAGTGCACCTAAAATTAAAGAAAAACAATACTCACAGAAAAAAAAAACAAAGAAAAAAATAGTAAAAGATAACACAAAGAAAAACCCGAACAACAATAGTATACTGTTGTTGTCATTTGGTTAATGTTGAAGAACCCTAACTAAACCTTTTCTTCTTACCAAGCTCAACTGAAGTATGAGAATCCAAGTAATAAAACTCTAACCAATATCCATGGCATGAATCAAAATAAATACTTGCATCTTGCAGCTGGCATTTGATTAATATAAGAAAATAAATAAATCTCCAAGAATTTTAATTTTTGTGCTTTTTGGAAAAATTGCAATAAAATGGAAAAAATTGAAACAATTGCAAGATTAAATAAATGCAATTTGAAGATTAATAATTGAAGATTAATAAAAATAATTGAAATGTAAACGCAATTTGAAGATTAATTTTAAAAACATAGTAAAATTACATTTTTACCGGCCACCCCTCACCCACCCTTCCCAGTTGCTGGCCACTCCTCCACCCTCCCCGACCCCCTCCCTCAACCCTTGTTTCCCAGACACCCCCCCAACCCTCCGCCCCTTCCCACCCTAGCAGCTGGGAAGGGGAAGGGGGGAGGAAGAAAGAGAACAGGGCAAAAGTTAGGGGAAAATTGTAAAATTTTTAAGATTAATTTTTAAGTTTCCACCTCTATTGCAATTATTTTTGATACTCAATATTTTTGCAATTATTCTACCTCATCCCATGTTTTTGTAGTTTAGCCTTTCTATTTTTCAGGGTTGGGGATAATTGTTTTGCAGCTCTGTTTCACTACACTTAATGCCAAGTAAAAACTGCACTTGAGTCAGCCAGATGCTGGCGGCTCTCCAAATTCACTGCAGCAATCAAAAGGAAACAGTAGATACATACAAAAGCAGCTGTTTTGTCACGCCCCACTTTTTATTACTCGAAATATTACCAATTTCATTTACTTAATTCCAGTTCAGAGATAACATGCGGAAATAAAGTCGTGTATTCAACTCTTATAAGTGGATAACATTGCTCTCATTCGTATGCAAGTAAGTACAACATGAGTAAAATAAAAAAATTGCCCTTGGGCTTACATCATTAACGAATCAAGAAGAAGGGTGCAACCCTTTTACACATATGGCATTCTGCCAATACAAGAGAGGCCCCGTGGCCAACAAATAAGAAGATCCAAATCTTGCAGCACATTCAGCTCAACACCTGAAAAAATTCAACAACGTGGGATGAACATATAGTCCAGTAGGGATCTCAACATGGCCCTCAACAATAACAACTTACAGATAGCTATGATCATGAATGCCCAATCTCATACTAGAATAGTAATGTGACAGTTTATACAAAATATACATAAGTATGAACTTTCTCGAAAACAGCCATTTCATTCAACGCTATAAGCGATCCATCCTTCATTTTTCTTTCATTAACTCTAATCCTTCACAACATCAACAATTACTTAGGAAATAATATTACTAAGCCCATTACTCTTTTCTATTTTCCAAATGGCAAATTGACATTTTGGTTCGTTCCCAATACAATCATAACTATACATGCATACTTTTATACAAAGGGAGATAACAACTCACTAACATGTATACAATCAACCAATAAAGTAACTTGGCCCTTCGAGACTGTAACCAACCAAATTCATGATTTCCTCAGATACAATGGAACAACAATAACAAAACTTTGCTCTACCAGTTATGTGCGTAGTAAGCCAAAGATACACCTCTTACAACAACATACCAGTTTACTAGGCGTTAGCTGGAAGGGTGTGGTACCTTAGATTCTCAGCGCAGTCAGTTCTCCAGGCGCTAGCTGAAAGGTCACGGTACCTCTGATTTTTAGCGCAAGGTATAACACCACCAACCAAAATACAACAGGGCATAACTAACATGTATAACATATATACATAAACCATCAAAATACAAGCAATGTGTTAAAGTATATGAACACATAATTAATTTCCCCCGAGCAAGTATACATATACAATGGATCTCAGCACTTCCTCACATACAATGTTCAATCAACAATGGTATAATGCATACACGACAATTCAAAACAACCATGTCATCCTCCACCGATGACCAAGGACAAAACCTCTAGATGCAACTATTTAGTATGTCTATTAAAGACTCAATTACTATGAGACCACAAACCCAATAACAACACTAACACGGTAGTTAAAGATACAACCCCCACGTGTGTGTATTTAACACTCAAGAAACAACAATCCAATTTTCATACTTATGTCGGAGATACTTTTCTTATTTCACAAAACAAATTCCATTTCCTTTTGTTTTCACAAAACCAACTCCATCCCTTTTGTTTCCACAAAACCAATTCCGATGATAATAAAGCCATAACTCACATTAGCCCACTACATTCATTTCAAAACCATCCCAAAGCCAAAGTTAACCCCTTAGGCATTAACACATTCACCCAACTCACATTAACAATAGAGATTTACAACATCGGTTAACTACCCTCCATTTTAATTTACCAAATCAAAATATAATTTAGGGCTTTTTCTTCTTTCAACTATAACATGCTAATTTACACTCCAATTAGCCCAAAACAACCATCAATGATAAAATAACCATTTTCAAACAACTAACCCTAGGTTCCTTCTCATGATTTCAAACAAATCTAACGTAGATATGATTTTCATGCAATACAAAACTACCATATAACTATCTATAGACAAAGTATTGAAAAAGAATAAGGAAATCCCTACCTCAAATGTAGAACCCAAGGAGAAGAAGAGCAAAACTCGGAAGTGCTCCAAATCCTAAATTTCTTGTATCAAACAAAGCCCTCGACGATCAACACACTTCTTACAAAGGCCCAAGGTGAGGAAAACACTCATACTAGATCAAACCCTAGAGAGAAGTTAGGCTTTAGAGTGAGGAGCTCTCAAAAATTGATTTTGGGAAAGTAAGAGAAAGAAAAGAAAAGTGAAAAGTGATTCAAAAAATGATTTCACGGACTGATATAAAACATGTCCGCTAGAGCGTACAACACCCCGCTCGAGCGTCAGACACAGGTTCATGCTCGAGTGTCGGATGCACCCTTCCAGATTTTCTGCAGACGACCAAAATGCTGAGAGAAGGAAATTCACGCTCGAGCGTCCAAACTACCGCTCGAGCGGATAGGCAACAACAAATGCCCGCTCGAGCGTCAAAGAGCCGCTCGAGCGGAGAGACCAAAACCTGGGAAAAATTCTAAGTTTTAAAACACAACCAACTTATTCTTAACTTGCCCAACACAACCCAAAACTGTAAAACAAAGAGTAAGGGATAGAAATGAGGATAAGACAACAGCAAATCTACGGGACCGAGTCTGGATTACAGTTAAACAACAACAGGGAATACCGGAATCGCTATATGTTTCATCTTAAAATTTTGGAGGAGAAGTGCAAAAAAGGGAAAGAGGAGAAAGTGAGGGAAGGAGGGATGAACATACAAATTGCAATACACACAAAGAAAACATTACCCATTATATATACATACAAACAAAACATTACCCATAAAAGTGCAACCAACTACACTTGATGATCTCTTGGCTTCAAACAAAAAAAAATCTGTAATCAATATATATACACACAAAGAAAACCTTACAAAAAATCGGTTTCATGAGGAATGAACAAAAAGATTTGCTGGCACTTTGAGAAAATAGCTAATCACAAATACAGAGCACTTTGAGCCCTCCAAGTTCAACAAAAGAAAATGAGTTCACTAACTGAGAGTCTAAGCCTTCTACTTTGCTGGCAACAAATATAGGTTTTTTGAATTCATATGTATTTATGAAGTTTATCTTTCTATCATTATTTTCTCTCCTACCAAATAGAGAATCACATAGCAAGAGCAGATATCTAGTAACCAAAAATCTTTCTTGATAAAATAAAAACAAACCAGAGAATAATAGAAAATACCCATAATCTAAATGATAGTTAAAACACCAAAAATCATCAAATTTGGGCCAAAATGAATTATATATATATATATATATATTTAAAAAAAAATCTATATAAGAACAGTATATACATCAATCAATACACATGTAAAACTGAATCAAACTAACCTTCAATTTATGAATTTCTTCTACAGGTATGCAAAAGAGACGAATAAAAAAACAAAAGAATTAGAGAAAAATTAACCTAGAATTGAACTTTTGGAATCGATTCAGTCAAACTTTGAACTGAGCTTCTGGAATCGATGTAAATCAAAGCTCTAGAAGGAAGAGAACTAACCTTAAATAAACACATTTTTAGGGTTGCTTTCATGTATCGATGTATCATTTCATATGAGAAGCAATAGATTAAAAGAATAGACAGGTAAAATACTATCCATCTAGTTTGTTGATTCCCATTCCAAATGCTACCTGTAGAAGAAGTATATGTTTCAAAATGATAGGCAGGATTTCTATAAAATTATTGGCAGGAAAATGCCATCTGTACATACCGTACCAACAATGACTTGCAACTTGCTATTGCTCCACCTGTTCCATAAAACATGTATAAGAGTCTCCAAAAAGCCAAATATGCCTTGATTACCATAATGACAAATAACTCAGCCTTCTACAATCATAACGGTTGCCAACTATGAATTATCAAAAAGTAGCAAACCAGCTTTGTAAATTCAAACAACTTTATGAAATGATTGATCACTATCAGTGGGAAAAGAACGGAGTGGTGCAGCACCTAGCCTGGAATGTGGTTAAAATTTAGGTTTACATAGCCTACACGAAAAGTGATAAATAAGTCATAAATATTAAAAGCCATTAAGAAGTCAAAAATACTAATTTTCTTTTCATGAGATTCTAAATTCATGTTGACACAACTTATGGTTTCAGTATATTGCATTGGGTTTTATTGTGTTTTAATGGAAACAATAGAATTTTGGTATATATCAGATTTATATAATTCACAAACCAAAAGAGCATTTTTAGGAAGCACACTTCTAGAAATACACAGGCATAATAAACATTACAAAACAACAATGTGTCGTAGATAGGTTAGTACATTCCATTTTACTCAAAACATGAAAAATAGATGATAGGTTTACTGTCAAGACTTTAACTTAACTAAGTGCTTATTCCTATTTTTTTCCATTTAGGTATATAGTCCCTTCTTAGAAAAATCCAAGATTTGGTATTTCAAAGACTTGGTTTTGTAGAATTTCTCAGCTCACAATATCAAAATCAGTTTCTTGTCATCAATGTGAAGATAACACATTTCCAGTCACAATCAAATGGTGAAAGCATTTTACATGATGCTCTTGCCATGCATCATTTGTCATGTCTACTAATTCACTTCTTAACACTTTGAGCACATATTGCTGCACCAACATTATCTGTAGTTGTGGCTAAAGAAATTGGGATATTTGCCTTCTTATTGTTCATCTTAGTATAATTCTAAATTCTAAAATTATAGAGAAAAATTAGAAACTTAACAAAAAAAATTTAATTCTAATTTTAATAGATAGGGATCTAAAAGTTGACCCAAATAAATGAATTTCAATAAAACAAATATACAAAAACCTGCCCATTATTAAAATTAAAAAACAAAAACACACACAGTTGTTTTAAAAAAAGTTAATGACCAAAAATAGTATGTTTTTTTCATTTATTTCATTGAATTTCGCAAGTTTCAAACACTATAATGAAATATACAAATTGAACAAAACAAATATACTTTAAAAAAATCAAAATCACACTCATAATCATCATTTTCATTGATCTTGTTAAAATTCCACAAAATATAAAAATTTCAATGAAACCTGAAAATTGAACCAAAATAATAAATGTAAAAATTGATGTATATTATTGATTGATGTATTGATCTATATTGCAATGATTCATGATTCCTATATATAAAAGAGGGTGAGTGTGTAGTAGGTAAGGAGTAGGTGAAGTGGAGGTGGTAGTGGTGTAGTGGGTTAGGTTTAGTGGAGTAGGTGAGGTGGTAGTGGTTAGTGGAGTAGGTGAGGTGGTAGTGGTGTAGTGGGTTAGGTTTAGTGGAGTAGGTTTAAGTGGGTGAAGTAGGTGGAGAGTAGATGAATTTTAACAGCCCCCCGCAAACTCAAGGGGGATATGAACTAACCAACTTGAGTTTGGAGAGAGTAACAAAACAAGAAAATACATAAAAATAAAAGAGGATAAGAGACACTGTATGGTCGTGTCAGACCATTGGTGAAGACACTGGATGGTGGTGTCATAACGTTGTAGAGGACACTGTATGGGGGTGTCATAACCATGTAGAGAACACTGTATGGTGGTGTCATAACGGTGTAGAGGACACTGGATGGCGGTGTCAGACCGATGTAGAAGACAGTTTATGGGGTCATGTCGGACCGTTGTAGCAGACACTGTGTGGTCGTGTCAGACCGATGTAGAAGACAGTTTATGGGGTCATGTCGGACCGATGTAGAAGACAGTTTACGGGGTCATGTCGGACCGTTGTAACAGACACTGTTATGACAGTTGTTGTGACAGTTTACGGAGTCTTGCTGGACCCTTGTAGAAACTAACCGAAATCAATGTCGGGACAGTTTACAGAGTCTTGTCGGACCCTTTGAAGGAGAGAACCGGAATCAATGTCGGGACAGTTTACTGAGTCTTGTCGGACCCTTGAAGGAGCTAACCAGAATCAATGTCGGGACAGTTTACAGAGTCTTGTCGGACCCTTAAAAAGTCGCACCCTCAAAAGGTGTGCCCAATCTTTCAAAAGGCGTGCCATCAAAAGGCGTGCCCAATCCATAAAAAGGCGTGCCAGATATGATGGCGAGTCACGTGAGTGCCTTGGCTGGCGCGCCCGTTTGTCGTCTGGCGTGGCGCGCGATACGCGTGGATCGGCCCTGGCTATTTAAACCAAGGTTGAGGTGGAGGCTGTGCATACCAGTCTGAAACCTCTGAAACTAACCCTTCTTGAAAAAAACTCTGCCTCTTCGGAGAGAGAAACTGTGGAACACTTTGTAGCCCAGAAAATGGCTTCGTCTTCCCGCGGTCTGCTCACCCTCTTTCCCGACCTCAACGAGTCAACAAGAGAGAGAACTGGTGCGGTGGCACTGGAACCTCAACCAAGTGCCCCGGAGTTTGCTCCGTTGAACTTTCCGATGCGGTCTGTGGAGCAAAGAATGGCAGTGCAGTCGGATGTGGAAGCCAATCAGTATACATTGAAGTCATGTGTGAAAACCATGACTGCGGTTACAAACTTGTCGAACCGGCTGCAGAGTAGGACAAATGAGGTGCAGTAGTTAAACGCCCAACTGGCTCTGCTCCAACGCATGTATAAGGATGCGCGAGCAGAGATAAGTGTGCTGAAGGCGGAAAATAAGGAGCTGAAGCGGAAGGCCACCGTGATGTTCCGATTTGGTGGTCCGCCATATGCTGCAGTGGAGGAGTATGGGGGAGTGAACGTGCTCGGCGGCGTGGAAAACACGGAGGCAGCACCGTCAAGGGCCGCGCAGGACGGAGGCAAGAAGAAGAGACCGGCGGCAGAGTAAACCTTTGTTGGGGTGATGGTGGTCAGTGCTGTGTGTTTTGTGTTTTGTGTTTTGTGTTTTGTGTTTTTTTTTTTTTTTTTTTTTTTTTTTTTTTGTGTGTGTGTGTAAGTGTGATCGGGGTTGATCCCTGAGATGAATAAAAGGACAAGGTTGTGGAATGTAAATCTATATGGTATGAATGGAATTTTGAAAAAGAATAAGAAAAAAAATGTGAAAGAAAAATAAGAAAAAAATTGAAATCAAAACGAAAGAGTGGGTCTGGACGGATTAGTGAAAAAACAGCAATGGTGTTGGGAAATGGTTTTTATTTTTTATGTTTTATTTTTGTTGTTTTGTTTTTTTTTTTTTATTTGTGTATTTTTTTTTTTTTTTTTACAGATAAAAGATATAAAGAGGGGTTAAACTAAAAATAAAAGAAAATGATGATGGAAATAAAAATAAAAGAAAATGATGATGGAATGTCAAGGATTGATTTTTTTTTTTTTTTCTCTTCCTTTTTTTTTAAAAACAAACATCATCATCGCATGTTTGCAGAGCACAGCTGCTTTATATGAAAGATAAAAGAAAAATGCTTGGGAGCACTAATTAGTGCTCCCACTAATTAGGTGGCAGTGGGTCCCGTCATTAATGATGTGATGTTTTGGTCTTGGAGTTGTATTTTTTTTATTTTTTTTTTACTTTTTTAATGCATTAGTGCTATTAGTGGTGATGTTTTTAGTGGGATGAATCATTGTTGAAGATAAAATATAGTGGATGTGAAGATTAAAATAAAAAGAAAGGAAAGAGAGGGTTAAAAGTGAGAGAGAGAGAGAGAAAATTATTATGGTAGAGGATGGTGGAAATATATTATAATAAAAAATATATATATATATATATATATATTAAAATAAAAGAAAAGTGGAAAATAACGTGGGTGTTGTGTGTGTGTGTGTGTCCCTTGTCCCTGTGCTGCGACAGTGTGTTGATATGTGTTTATTTTATTTTATGAGGGTGTCCTTGGGCAGTGTAAAGAGCTGTGAATGCACTGATTTATACAGCTGTTCTGAACTTCCACCCGGAAAATCTGTCCTCCCACATCCACGTATTAATAATGCATCACCTGTGAAAGCCATCCTTGGTTGAGGCTGATCAGGTCCATCTCCTGTAACATAGGTAACACATAGGAGACGAAGAGGATGTAGTGTAAGACGCCATAGGAGATCTGGGTTTCGAGCTTGACGATCTCGATGCAGAGATGCGAAGGAGATTGGTTGTGGGTATTGGAGAGAGAGTGGTTCGGAGCCATTTGCGGACGACGGAGGGAGTGGAGGTGACGGTGGTGGCGAGATCTGCCAGCAAGAGGGCTGGAGTGGCGGAGTAAGCATCGGCAGGACTTGCTTACCGGGGATGAGCTGCTCTCGGATTCGTGTCCATACAAGGAAAACCATAAGGAGTGTTGATGTGACTTTGGCTGTAAAGTCTCAATAGCAACTGTTGATTTTTGGTTCACTCCTGCACCTTGCTTGCATAAGGCCCAATCTGCAGAATCAAAGAAGGCTTTTTTTTTTTTTTCTTTGGAACAAGTCCTCCATATTTCTTCCCACTGGATGCCACCTCTTGTTCTTGGGTAGCAATATACTCTTCACAACTTCTGCTGTAATCTGCCATCTCTCAGCTATATATCTATCCTTGAAGTGGATGAAGGGAGAGAAGCAAGCGGAATTTAAGAAGAAGATGCAGAGGGTCGGAAGGGATGATGCCAACGAAGGTATAAAGAAGGTATGTGTAGAGGTCCGGCGGGCGGCCAAGGCGAGGCTGCCGCCCGCCGGTGAAGCAGAATTATTCGATTCTAAACCTGCTCTGATACCATGTAAAAATTGATGTATATTATTGATTGATGTATTGATCTATATTGCAATGATTCATGATTCCTATATATAGAAGAGGGTGAGTGTGTAGTAGGTAAGGAGTAGGTGAAGTGGAGGTGGTAGTGGTGTAGTGGGTTAGGTTTAGTGGAGTAGGTAAGGTGGTAGTGGTTAGTGGAGTAGGTGAGGTGGTAGTGGTGTAGTGGGTTAGGTTTAGTGGAGTAGGTTTAAGTGGGTGAAGTAGGTGGAGAGTAGATGAATTTTAACAATAAATTCTGAAAATCTACACGTAATCATCTCAGATGATTATAAAAAACTATTAAAAAAAGTCACAGCAGGGCATCCATAGGATAGACAGATTTATTATGAGTGTGATGAAGAAACTTTAAAAATTTACTACTTAAGGTCTTTTGATTTTTCTTCTTAAATTTTACTTGCAAGTATATTTGAACACTCTTGCAGATTTTGATTTCAAACATATACTTTCTTCTTAAATTTTACTTGCAGGTATACTCAAACACTCCTGCAGATTTTGATTTCAAACTTGAAAGGTACTTTCAAAATTGAGTACTATGTTCATTGAGAAATTTTTGTCAACTTAACATGGTTACAACCTAGGATTTATTTAATCAAATTTAGGATAATTTTAGACTTGTTCACATGTATCCAACCCAATTATCAAAAATTCAATCCACCAAAACCGCCACCTCCTCTCTTTCTCTCTCACTACCACCATCCTCTCCATCCTCTGCTTTTTAAACAATACAAACAAATACATGAATTATGTATGTATATACATAAATTATATCTATATATATCATCTAGCTTTCCAAAAGAGCACTAAATTATATCGTCTCTCATAACTTTTTACACAAAAAAATCAAAAAATTAACTTTTGCTCATCTTCCCAAAACAATCCAAAAATACCCACTTAAATGTGTTTTATGTAGTGCTGGAAAGAACTAAACTATTCATTTATCAAAAGTAACACAACAATATTCATGATTTTTACAATTATTCAATAATTTTTCAAGAAGGATATGGGTAAAATTGTATGAAGGCAGAAACAAAGACTAATAAATTTGTATAGTTAAAATCATATGTAGAGATATAACTATATTATATGTATAACAGTTGTATCAAACATGTTAGCTAAGAATTTGGATCATACTCTGCAGTTTGTAGTGCTACATAACTTGAAATCAACTTTAAAATTTTAAATAATAATCTATAAATAAATAAATAAAAAGAGAGTAGAGTCCTAGGAGAAGCAAGAAGAAGACCAAGATGTAGTAGTGGTGGTGTTTGGGTTGTGGAGGCGAAGAAAGTTTCTCTTCGTGGTGGAGTAGAAGAGGCCATATCGGACCCTGAACCAGACTATCTTTCGGATCTTTCTGACGGATCGAAACTTGGACCAGACGACCCTCTTGACCCGGAAGAAAGAACCCTTGATCCTCTCTGCAACACTCTTCTTCCTGCAGAACTGGTAGCTCCTCAAGAACAGTTGCCACTTCTCCATCTCCATAGAATAGATGAGGAGCAGAGAGATGAAAGGACTCCCGTATTTAGATATTGTAGAGGTGACCCCGTATTAAATATTTGAGTAAAGATTAATAGTATTTTAACTAAAAGACTAAAGATTAGAGTAAAGATTATCCAAAAATTAAAGATTAGAGTAAAGCTTATTCAAAGATTACCCAAAGATAGAAATATAAATACAAAGAAAAAGCCCAAGTTTGATCACCTGAACCGTATGTATACCGGATTATTTCTTTGTTGAACACCATTGTTCCCTTTGCAGCCCCCTTGTTCCTCTTTTGCAACGGCTCCATCGTCAATTGGGTTTGGGGCTGCCATTGCTGATGAAGATTGGGAGAAAGAGGAAGGAAGAGAGAAGATGATGAGAGGGAATGGGCTCCGACAGGGAAGGTTGGGCTCTGATGAAGAAAAGAGAGAGAGAGAGAGAGAGGGGGGCTGCGTGTTTTCAAAATTTGAAATAAAAAAGAGATAAATGAGTGGGACAAATGAGAGTGAGAGGCTGTTTGTTGAAAATGAGAGACAAATGGGGCTCAGATATTTTGAACCCTTAGATTAAATCAATCTAATGGCCTAAATTTTGACACAGGTATAAGAGTCAAATCAGGATTTAAAAATCGAGCTTCCTTATTATATAGATTTCAAATAAAACTTATAAATAATTATCCCAGAAAATATAATATTACCTTTTATGATAACTATTATTATTTTTATGTGGTACATCATTGCTCATAATAAAATAGAAAAAATTAACCATCAGTGATAATATTTAAAAATTATTATACATTAATTAAAAAATTAATAATTTTAATTAGTAATATTTATTATTTTCTTAATTATTGTTTCTAATCACCACTTCTAATTTATTTGTACATTAAAATATGGGATTATCACATTACAGTAGAGGTTAGGAAAAAAAAATACAAATTTATAAAAAAAATTATAATTATAATTATTAATATTTATAAAAGGCACTAGCTTCCTCCATTCTCAGATTGGACTAGAGAGTACTGTTGAGTTCGTAAAGGTCCATCATGAGTCCCGTTTCGATAATTCGGACTGTTTAATGTGTAGAACTCGTCGAGTACTATATGTCTGTAAAAAATCACATTGATTGAATATCGATAACTATTTCATCGAATCAGATTTCTGTCAATCGTTTATTTTTTTTATCGTCTATTTTTTTATTTAAAATTATTTTAATCACATAATTATCAATATCCGCTTAATATAATTTTTTATAAATATATAATACTCGACAAATTATACACATTAATCGATTTAAATTATCAAAATAAAATATATAATAAACCCCTACAAATTTAATGATACCTCCCAATTCAATTTGAAACGAAAGAAAGTCAGACCTTTATAAAATATATTTTTTCAAAACACCACGATTGTGACATTTCTCCTAAAAACCGATGTGTGGGCCAGGGCACGAAACACAAAGCTGTTAGTCACTGGTCCGCGGTGTTGAGATGAAAATCCATTTTCAAATCTTTTGCTTGCTTTGATGAAGTCCCTTTATCGTTAATTTATTGGAACAAACGCTGATCACCATCAAATACAAAAATGCTTTAGACAATTAGTGGTGGCTCTACTGATCACTCACTGTCACGTGTTTTGTGTCTTATTTTTTATTTTTTTTCAATTGTCACCTTATTAATGGTGATATTAATAATGATAAATTAATGATTTATAACATTGCTCCCAACAAATAATAAAAAAATTATGTCATAGTTAATATATTAATTAGTACATATAATACTATTTAAAAACAATCACTAAGACTATATATTTATAAATTTGATTTAAGTAATACTATACATATAGAGAATTAAATACAAAATTAAATAAAAATTATTTATTTGGACAACTAATTAGATAATCGGGTGGTTGATCGGCGAAAATTTGTCAATCGTGGTTGGAGCTTGTCAACCACGAATGTCATCTTGTCAACTGCGACTATCATCTTGTCATCCAGTCAACCATTCGATCATCCAGCTAGGGGTGCAACTCGGGCGGGTTCGGTCGGGTTGGGGGTCTGCCCAAGCCCGACCCGAATTGTATTTGGCATTGCTCAAGCCCGCCCAAGCCCGACCATGAACTCGAACATTGTTGCCCAAGCCCGGCCCAAGCTTTGTATTTTGAACTCGGGTTGCCCGAGTTCAGAAACCTGTAGGTAAATCTAAGGGTAGACATAAAAGATGCTAATCTAATGGTAGAAAACTAACCCAAAAAAAATAAAAAATAAAAATTAAAACTAACTCTTTTACTTAATAGAAGACTAACCAAAAATAAAAAATAAAAATAAAAATTAAGACTAACTCTTTTACTTAATTTATATATATTACATAATTTATTAAATTATATATATATTATATATTATATATTATATAATTTATATAATATATTAAATTGAATTCGGGTTCGGGTTGCTCGGGTTAGCCATTGGTTCTGCTAAAGCCCGGCCCGAATTGCAATTCGGGCATCAAAAATCTGCCCAAGCTCGTCCAGATTACAAGATATAGTTGCCCAAGCCCTAAAAAAACTCGGGCTGGGCTCGGGTTGCTCGGATTGAGCCCGCCCGAGTTGCACCCCTAACTCCAGCTAATCGTCTGAATGGACAGTTTTTGTATTTGGTCTTTTTTGTGTGTGTAGTATTATTATTTTTATTTAGATTGTATTTGATTTATGAATTTAGGTAAAAATTTAAAATTTTAAAAAAATATTAAATTTAATTTATTTTATCTATACTTTTTTCTCTTTTTTTTTAAATTTTTACTCAATTCCATAAACCAAATATAACATGAAAAATTATCAAAAATATAAACATATTGCCTAAATTTATTTTGTACATAAATCTCATTATATAAACTTCTACACTTGAGGATGATAAACGAGTCAAATAATTAATCATTCAAACATTGTTCGAAAAATTTAATAAATTTCAAAATTTGTTCATTAAACTTACAAGCTAATCTCAAATAAGTTTTTGTTGAGTCAAAGTTAGTCTCTGTTTGGGAAGTGGGTTGACTTTTTAGCTTTTTGGTTATTTTAGCCCGGAACTAAAAAGCCTGGTTTGGGAAAGGATTTTTGATTTTTTGGTTTTTTTAACTTTTTTTTGTGAGAGATGAGTGTAATGATTATGAATTAGATTTGATGTTTTATTTTTTGTGGCTAAAATAGTCTATTTTATTTTTTGTGGCTATTTTAACCCCTAACCCACCAAAACCAACTGGGTTGTTTTGGGAAGTTGGTAAAAAGCTGGCTTTTGGCTTTTTACCAAGCTTTTTGGCTTTTTTGGAAGTAATTTGGGAAGTTGGTAAAAAGTTGACTTTTTGCTTTTTAGTTTAATATTTATTTATAGTGTCAAATCAAATTAAAATGACCAAAATACCCTTACCCAACATAAGAGAGTTATTTTTTTATTTATTTTTCATAGGCCCTAATTTGTAATTTTAGGGCTGCGTTTTTAGCACTTGCCAAATGGCTTTTTTGGCGTTTTTGGCAGCCACGTTTTTTGACATTTTGTCCAAAAACGTGACTTTTTACCATGTTCCCAAAATGGCACATATGTCTTAAGTAATTTGATATTTTTATGTAATTTTAGATTTATCAAATCGAGCTAGTAATTAACTTAATCAAGTTTGATTTAAAAACTTAAACTAATTCTAAAATGTATTTAAATTTAACTTATCTAACTAACAAATTGAATTCAAACAAGAATTTTAACAAGTCAGACACAAATTAAGTTCAAATTCGAATGGTTTAATTTGTTTATCAACCCAAAGTACACAGTTCTTCCATTTAACATAATCTATAATCCAAATGAAAAAGCAGAAGTAAAGCAACATTCTCTTCCTCTCAAACCATACCTCTTTGTCTTTCTGTCTGGTAGTGGGAAACTTGAAAATCTGGGCTTCGTCCTCTCTGTTCCTTTTACTGAATTTTGCCCTCTTTGGATCGATCCCCATGCTTACTTTTCTCCTATCCCTCCTGTTCTCCTCTCTATTTTTAGTGATGAGTCTCTCTGTTTTTAACTCTGCTTTTAAAACCCACCTAAACCCAAAAGGACAAAGCAACAGAGAAAAGAAAACCGATCTAAATACCCCCATCCTCTCTGTCTTTCTCTGTTTCTTCTGTATCCTTTATATCCTTCCACGACCACATACCACAAAGGAACAAACAAAGGCTTGAAAAAAAAAAACTCATTTTTTAAAACTCTTTGAGGCTAAGATTCTATGGATGTGAGTAAGCCTTTGTTCTCACACTATACTATGCAAAATTTAAAATTAACATTTCTTATATAATGTTGTTTAATGGGTTGACTTGATTTATGATTTATGGTGGTGTGTTGATGAATTTAATAGGAATTCAGCTTTAGGGGAAGCCATGTACCGGCATTTGGAAGCTGGGATTGCAACAATGACGACTTGCCTTTCACTCAGTGTTTTGAATCTGCGAGGCAACCCGGGTTGCATCGTTACAGCTACTCAGAAGATCGTGACTTGTACGTGTCGGGGGACTTGTACCAGAACGATGTTGTCACTCCCGCCATGATCGTCGTTCCTCGCCGAAGGGTAAGCGTAAGCTCATGAAACAAGAAATCAAGAAGTGTTTTTTTGAACTCTCTCTGTTTTTGTTGGTCAATTAATGGTGGTGGTGGTGGTGGTTGCAGGCAAAAACGCATGGGAAAGAAGCGAAAAGGAAGGGTTGGGAGGTGGGTGATATGAAGGAACCAGCGAGCCCTGTTTCACCACCACCTCCGCCGCCACCAAGAAATGCTCCGAGAGCTGTTGATGAAGATCTTTACCAGATCTCACCGGACCTCCTCTACGCCAAACTCAAAAGGGTCAGTTCTTTTATCTTTTATTTTATTTGGATATTGAATTTGGAATCGGAAAGTGAGTTTTTTTATTTTTTATTTTTTTATATATAATTGATTTTACATGTAATTTTTAAGTAATTAACATCTATAATGGGGGGAGGGGGTCGAGCACTTCATGCAATTCGAACCCCTACAGTCCCTGATGTGCTCTATCACAATTCAATGCAATTTAATACTTTGCAAGTTTAGTTTAGTTTAGTTTAGTTTTTTGGAATGAGGGTGGATGATTAAAAAGCAAGCAAGACGAACATGAGTTTGATTGATTTCATATTATTTTTCAAATATTGTTTTTGCAGAAGAGAGGGCGAGGCCTCTTTTCAAGCTGCTTGCTGCCGACCTGTATTCCATGATGAATCTGACTGGAGATTTATAGTACTGCCGCGAACATATATATATATATATATATATGAAAAATGAGAATGTAATTTGTATTCTGCAGTAAAAAAATGCCAAAGAAAATGATAGAAGATAAATGATCATTATCATATGGTAATGGTTAGAGGATCTTCTTTCCAGTGTTTTAATTCTTTGTTTGTTTAGCTATTTTTTCCTGGTGCCTTTTGTTTTGTTGTCAATCCCTGCTAGCTGTGCAGAGAGTGGAGGAATTAGTGTTGGACTTTGAGGGTTGATCCAAGAAAATCTACCAAAAATATTTTTTCATCTTGAAATTATTATGGTGATCCATACCATATGTTCTACCTTTTGTTGTGTGAATATACCCCACTTTTAGGATGTTGTTGACTAACTGACGTTGAAATTACTCTCTAGATAATGGCTACGTGATTATCATAGTATATTCTCTCTCACAAACATTCAAAACCTCCTATAAATGGGTTTCACAATCTCATGCAAGAGATGTGCTGGATAGAAGATTAGAAGTGGTGTTGTATGTGAAATAATTAGATCAATTATACCAGTTGAATCAGTCATATTTTTCACAGAAATGCTAGACTCACAATAACATTGTGTTTGGTTAAGGGATTTTGAAAGGGAATTAAAAAGGAAAAAAGAAAATATAAGTAAAATATGAATAAAATATATTTATATTTTACTTAGGCCAAGTTTGGGAAGATCCAAAAAAGTCAAAAAGTCAAAAAGTTACGCAAAAAACTAAAAAGTTAACACTATTCACCAAAAGTCAACAATTACGGCTGCACAACTCCCAATTCAAATTTTTCTCTACAAATCAATTTTTACAATTTTTTATTACACATTTTTCAATAAAAAGTTAAAAAGTTAACCCAAACATTCATATTTTCAACCTCAATTTTTTAGTCCAAAAAGACAAAAAGTGCACTTTTTTAGTCTTCTCAAACTTGGCCTTAGTTTTGTATATTTTCTTTTTCTAAATTCCTTTTTAAATTTCATAACCAAACACAGCACAAGTGTGCCAGAATTTGATCAAAATACGATTTATGGTGAAAACATTGAATTGGTATAGTGTGAAATTTATGTATATGCATTAATTAGTATATTAAATAATGTACTAATAGATGATGTGATATAATTTAAGATGTTTTTGGTATTTGTAATTTGTATAATGAGTGAAGTCAATAATGAGATCATAACTAGTGTTTGTATATTAGTTAATACACTAATTGATATATGTAACACCACTCATAGGATAAATGGAGATCATTAATTAATAATTTTGAGTAAAATTTTAGGTAAAAATTATAAATTTGTAGTATTGCCATATCAGCTAGTAGCTACCTCTCAAAATTTGTTGTTATCGAACCATTCTATATACACTCATTAGGAAGAAGCTCTATATCTAGCTTTAAAGAACTAATTGTGCAAAAATATATCTTCCATTACTATAAAATTAATGTAACTATTTTGAACCACTCAATACACAATAGCTTAAAATTTTATATTATAAAATTTAATTTTCAATATTTTTTTAAGTAATATAATATATATATATATATATTTATTTATTTAAAGTTGTGACTCATGGTTTTGAGAGGTTACAGACAACGTGTGGAACTTGAAATGACGAAGATGGAGAAAAAGTCGAGCCTTATAAAATCAACAATGATTCATCCCACTAAAAATATCACCACTAATAACACTAATGCATTAAAAAAATAAAAAAAATAAAAATAAATAACAATTCCAAGACTAAAACATCACATCATTAATGACGGGACTCACTGCCACCTAATTAGTGCTCCCAAGCATTTTTTTTATAAAATTATGTGAAGCTTTTCCTTTTTTTCTTTTTTTTTTTCCTTTTCTATTTTATTTTTCTTTCTTAAAAAATCCCTAACCTCAATTTCATTCCCCACCCCATGTGAGGATACAGTGCAGTACGATAAGAAACAATAAGACAGCATACACTACCAATAATGCCACTTTTTTGTATCATAAAGTATTTTTCATTTAATAATAAACATGAATAATAAATTATTTAAATCTATAACAATAATGATAGACAATAATATTATGAATAATGTTACACTCGTCATCTTTTTATATCATAAATTTATTATATTTTTATACAATGTTTAATATACTAGATTATGTTATACAATTATAATTATTAATGTAGTAAGTTATACATGAAATATATTAATATTTAATAACTATTGTGGCTCGGACAATGAAAAATGAAGACAAAAATAGAATACAACACAAATGTCACACAAAAATTTATCTCCGTCACATTTTATATTTAGTTTTTGTATTGCTAGCATTACTCAGTGTCCATTTGGAAACTTAGGTTAAAAGTTACATTTTGCAGCTTATCTAAAAAAGCTAGATTGGATTTTTTAACATAAAAGTCATTTGGGAAGGTCCAAAAAAGTTACATATAAAATTATAATTATACCCTTCATATTGTTTAGGGTTATACATGGATGAACATGTAAATTTCCTAAATTGGGTGGGGTAGTTTGGTTATTTTATTGTGATGTGACATCATAAACAAATATTAACTAAAAAAGCCAAAAATAGTTTTTTACTAATTTCTCAAATCACTTTTCTAAAAAAGTCAAAAAATTTAGTTAAAAGCTAAAAGTCAGTTTTTAATCATCTTCTCAAAACATCCCTTATGCTATGTTTGGCATAAACTTTTTTGACTAAAATAGTCGTAAAAAGATAAAATAGGCTAAAAAGTCAATAAAATAAAATATCACATTCAAATCATAATTATTATTTATTTATTTTCACAAAAATCAAAAAAGTCAAAAAAATTCATTTCAAATTAGACTTTTTAGTCACAGATTAAAATAATCAAAAAAATCAATTTCATCTCAAACAAAATCTGATTATATAAAAAATAATAAAGTAATTGTTGAAATGAACACATTGGCCCAATTACCACACCCCGTGAGTCCGAGTCAAGCCAATTCCCATTCACGGACTCACACTTGAGGGCCCCTCCATATCTCTCTCTTCTTGATTCTCTCAACAAACAGAGAGCAGGGCAGGGCAATATAAACGGATCACCCACAACACAACAACTACAGGTATGGGTCAGTGAGAGCCAGTGTGAACTTGAGTGATCATCAAAAATAGAGATGTTGGGGAAGAGGGTGGTGTTGGTGGTGGTGGTGGTGGTGTTGCTTGGGATGGTGGTGGGGTTGGAGGGGTTGGAGTTGTGTGACATAAATGAAGATGGTTTGGTGGCATGCAAACCCTCTGTGACTCAGCCCGACCCGGTGGATCCGACTCAGGGGTGTTGTGATGCACTAAAAGTGGCTAACTTGACATGTCTGTGTGGCTACAGAAACTCATTCATGTTGCCTTCTCTTGGGATTGATCCCGACCTTGCCATGGCACTCCCTGCCAAATGCAACCTCACTCCTCCTCCCAATTGCTGAGTTCAGGAATCCAAAAGGCATTTATGTGAGTTTTATATGTTTATAAATGTTACCTTACCATAAAGGCCTTGTTTGATGTCATGATGTGTAATATCAAGATTTGACTGGATCATTGGCCTATTTTAAAAAGATAGTTATTATAATAAATTTTTTGTGATAGAGGGAAACGGGGTTATATGGGAAGTGGATTATAACCCACCTCCTAAAAGATCCCATTAATATAAGATTTAGAAAGTAATTCTAGGACAATATTAGATAAGAGTATGCTTGATCATGGTGTAATAAATTAGTAATATATTAATAGATTTTTTTATATAGAATTTATATGAAATAATGTGACTTTTTTTTTTTTTTTGTAATTTAAAAGCATCATATCACATCATACTAATTGAGTTTTTCATATAATTTTTTTGTGTAAGCATTTCATGAGATATTATTTTTTCAATAATGACAAAAACACTAACAAACGTAATACTAATAAATATACTAACTAGACAATATCATAAGGGGTCAGTATATCAATAGTGGAACTCACATGTAAATCTTGTATCTTGGTTAATATGTTTATTAATATAGTTGTTAATATCCCTAACATTATTGATAATTATTGATGAAGGTGAAATGCTCATACATGCATTAGTATATTTAAATATCATCTGCTCCTTTAAATTAATTATATTTGTTGCTTTTCTTCTTAATTTCAGGTACGTAGAAAAGGAGTATGCAAAGTATTCTGGTGTGATGTGTCTCATGAAATGTTTCAATTTCTAATGTTGTATTGTACCAAGAAGAAGACTGAAAGAATTTCTGTGTGTAATGTGAATTAGTTTGTGTTTACCTTAGACTATTCTAATTATGTGGCAATGATCTTGTGGGTTGTAATGATATTGTCAAAAATTATTCAGTACCCATCATGAATCACTTGATCACATCATCTATAAATTATTAATTGTCATTTTTTATATTGTCACTTCAAATACTAATACAAAGTGATAAATCTCTTTCTATACACACTAATCATATTTTAATATGTGACACCACATAAGCAAATACAAAAACATTCAAAATTTTTGTTTCTTTATCTTGAATATCTAACGTATTTTTCAATCATAAGTGTTTTGAAATTCACACTATTTTAGACAATTGGATGTGCATTGGATATAGAGAAACGACTATATTTTGTGCAAAAAGCCCCCTTGAGAAATTTTATGTAATCCAACTTGAGATCCTCTATTACATTTCTTCGTATCACAAAAGGAATGAGATCTGGAGCCATGTATCTAATTAAGAGACTAAAGGACAAGAACCCCAAAGCAATAATGAAGAGACTAAAGGACAAGAACCCCAAAACAATAATGAAGGGAAAAAACAAGAGAAGAGGAACAGAGTTCTCTCCCATTCTCAAATGGTTTGATGAGTATCAAATTATGTAACCAGCATGAATTTTGGTCTCCACGCAAATTTGAAGTGTTCTAGGATTTCTATTCAATTACGTTAATCCTGTGTTTGGTTGGGGGATTTTGGGAGGGATTTAGAAAGGGAAAGGGAAAAGGAAAATGTGTGTTAAACTAGGTGAAATATAGGCATGTTTTATTCACATTTCACCTACATTTTTTATTTTCCTTTCCAAATCTCTCCCCAAATTCTCCAACCAAACACAGCATAAGGGTTGATTATAGAAATGACACTGTGAAAACCCATCTTTTAATTATTCTTTAAAGAAAATTTATTAATTAATTTTGTCTACAGTCTATCTGAATTATACATTAGTGTAAAAGTTAGTTTTAAATTGACTCAAATCAATCACTAACAAGACATTATTAAGAATAATAATTTTGTGGGTGTTCAATATTTGTTGTTTATAAATTATTTTAATTATGATTCAATATAATAACTATTCTTACTAAATACCTTAGTTAAAAATCTTAGTGCGTCAATTTTCAGAAACCCACACAAAAAAAAAAAAAAAAAAAAAAATACAAACAAACAAACCATGGGCAAACAACCCATAGTTCCTACCAAACCCACCATCCTTTATAAAATTTAGGGAAGAACTTATAAAAATTAGAGAATGCTCATTCTTAGAACTTGGAGAAAGGGAATGGAATGTTTTTGAGAAAATAAAATAATGGAAAGAATGAGAGGGAAAGAGAGATGTCTTCAATATTTATATGCATGCAAGCCTTCCTTGTGCATGCAAGCATCCGGTGAAAAAAAAAAAAAAAGAAAGAGAAATCCCCAAAGCCACCAAGCTTGGTGTTAGGAGAGGAAGAAGAGTAGGAGATTAAAGAAGCCAAAATTCTCAACCATTTTGTCACTCTATTACTAAGTAAGAAAACCCTCTCAACCCTCTCATTTTTTTTTATATAATTGAAATTTTTCCGATTATGTACATTTGATACATTGTCTAAAACTGTGTTGAGAATAATCTGTCTTGAATCTGCCAGCATGTTACTCGAATTTTTAGACAATTTTATACTCAGAATTTTGAGATGATTTCTTCTACAACGTTGTTGATAATGATGTCTAGTTTATCCAGAAATTTTTGGAAACAATTTTTGAGCTTTCTACGAATTTATACAAATTTTTAACTAAATCTGAAACAGTGTTGAGAATAATCTGTCTTGAATCTGCCAACATGTTACCCGAATTTTTAGACAATTTTATACTCAGAATTTTGAGATGATTTCTTCTACAAAGTTGTTGATAATGATGTCTAGTTTATCCAGAAATTTTTGGAAACAATTTTTGAGTTTTATACGAATTTATACAAATTTTTAACTAAATCTGAAACAGTGTTGAGAATAATCTGTCTTGAATCTGCCAGCATGTTACCCGAATTTTTAGACAATTTTATACTCAGAATTTTGAGATAATTTCTTCTACAAAGTTGTTGATAATGATGTATAGTTTATCCAGAAATTTTTGGAAACACTTTTTGAGCTTTCTACGAATTTATACAAATTTTTAACTAAATCTGAAACAGTGTTGAGAATAATCTGTCTTGAATCTGCCAGCATGTTACCCAAATTTTTAGACAATTTTATACTCAGAATTTTGAGATGATTTCTTCTACAAAGTTGTTGATAATGATGTCTAGTTTATCCAGAAATTTTTGGAAACAATTTTTGAGCTTTCTACGAATTTATACAAATTTTTAACTAAATCTGAAACAGTGTTGAGAATAATCTGTCTTGAATCTGCCAGCATGTTACCCGAATTTTTAGACAATTTTATACTCAGAATTTTGAGATGATTTCTTTTACAAAGTTGTTGATAATGATGTCTAGTTTATCCAGAAAGTTTTGGAAACAATTTTCGAGCTTTCTACGAATTTATACAAATTTCTAACTAAATCTGAAACTGTGAGACAGATTTTACCATGTATTTGAAAATTTATTTAAAATTCTATACTAAGCCAAATCTGGAAATTTCTAACTAAAATATGAAATTTGCGAAGTCTAGTTTCATGATAAATTTTTAGATTATGGATTTGATCTATAAATTTAAGCATGGAATTAATGTAAGGAAATGTGACAAATCTGTGTCATAAACACCCTTGGAATTTCTTTAGAATTATTTATAAGTTATTTTTGGAAAAATCTTTCTGAAAAATAACCATAACATGTTTATTGAGTATCCTGTAAATTGATATGAATTTTAGAGTTGTATAAGTAATGTATTTATAATTTTATTTGCAAGGTTTATACTCTGAAAATTTTTCTGGACAGAATAAAATCACCACTTTAATATTATGCTAGTCTAATTTTGTAAATCAAAAATTTGTGCATGTGTGTGTTTAGGGTTTAATTCTTGTATCTAAGTTATTATATCATACCATGGTTTAAATAAATTGTTTATTTAAATTCTGTACTTTTATTTAGTATTGTGTGACACATGCAATATTTTATGATTGAAAATTTTAATGAGTTGGTATAACATTACTTGTGATTAAAAATTTGGAGTTATTTGTGATTAATATCAAAATTAACTGAAATGATTAACGACATATACAAAGTTAACAATTGACGATTAATACCAGTTGTTCGGGGTGAGTCTTGGTTTAAAGACTGTACGGAATTAAGAGTTGACGGTTAACACCGGTTGTTCAGGGTGAGCCCTGGGTTTGAGAATTCTCACGTAAATTGTGTTGCGAAACTCTAAGATGGCACGGGACTTATTTGAACCCTTTTCGGTATTCGGTTTTGGAATAAGGGTGGATGTGCAGGTGGCACACAGGGAGGTTGCTTACCCCTGGCAGACCGTTTCCTTGGGGCAGACCACAGATGCCACTACTTGGGTATATAACTCCGGACGTGGGCATCCCTGGTAGTTACGGTTGGTAACATTTAAATATTTGACCAAGGGAGGGTTTCAAATTAACCGTTGCCATACTTAGTGGTTGGTGAGTTAAATCTCTTTGGTGAGATTTCGAGTGTCACCTAAATTATTAAAATTACTGAAACTATTCTAATGGTTGTAATTTCTGTGTATAATTATATTGTTATCTCATGTTTAGAATATTATTATTTGTCTCTTAAAAAGAATGGTAGGTTGGTTACGTTTTCTTACTGTGTTGCAAAACTCATGGCATATATTTTGTTGCTCTGGCGTTTCATGCCAGATTATGTTGAAGAAGGGACTGAGGCTGAAATTGGAGCTGCTGCCAATATCGAACCTTGGCTGACTTAGAGTCAATATTTTGTCAGAATAAAATCCTGTTATCCCTTGTATTAGGATTAAACTATATTGTGACGTTGTGTGTGAACTTGTAGTTTTATTCTGTCGTTGGACTTTGGCTTTGTAAGAACTTAAAAGTTCCTAACTAGTAGTTAAAATTTTATCTAGCAAGTTATTGTTATTTAAAATCTTATGACGTTTCAAAAAAAAAAAAAATTTTTTTGGAGCGTCACAGACCCTTACAGTTTTTTTTTTTTTTTGAGGTGTTTGAAAATGTCTTTTTTACTTTTTCAAAAAAACCGAACAAAAAAAAAACATAGAGAATGAAAAGGAATTTTTGATTTTTTAAAAATATTTTTCTTTGGATTTTTGGTGTTTTAGCTTCTCCAGAGTGTTTGGGAACAACTTTAAAAACTTAACTTCTATTAAAAAAGACAAAAAGTCGTCATTTAAAAAACAGTCAAATTTCACATTAACATTTTTCATTTAAGAAAAAACAGTATTTTTTTTTATTTTTCAGATACATTAATTCTAAAAAAAAATTTCATGATCCCTAACTTTTCTCAAATTAAAAAAATGATCCCTAACTTTTCTCAAATTAAAAAAGTGAACTCATTGCGAAAGATACCGAACAACCACTAAACTAATTGAAACAACGTTGTATTTATGTTATTTACCGCCATTTTTATGCCTTCTTCCATGATTTAAACAACGCTAGAAAAGTTATTACTGTTATTTTATTTTATTTTGGAAGGACTCTGAAACCATCAAATTTAGTTTGTTATTAACAGAAGTCGTTGGGTGTTTCAGAATTTTATTGTAGCCTGTCAAAGCTGGAAGACGAATTCAATACCAAGGCATAGGAGTTACAGCTACTACATTTATTTTTAACTATATATATATATATATATTTATTTATTTTGATTGAAGTGCGAATGGGCTTCCGTTTACTTACGCATCTTTCAATTTTTCTTCGTTTCGTAAAACGGTTATAATTTCGTGGGCCCGGGTGTTATTGGGCTAAAAGTGGGCTACAGTTAACCTGGGCTGGGCTATTTTGTTTGGAAAATACTATATGGTCACGTTTGTTTGGCGCATTAGGTTTGATGAGATTGTTAGTGAAAAGATTATTAGTGAAGAGATTATTAATGTAAGGATTGTTAGTGAGGGAATTAAGTAAAAATGTGTCCATTTTGATGATAGTGTGGGAGATGGATAGTGATAGAATTGTTAAATTATTTTTATATAAAATAAATAAATAAATTATTTCTATGTTAAAAAAAACTAAAATAAATATTAAAATAAACAGGTGCACTTGATAAAAAAAATAAAATAAAATTTTATATAAAATAGATTCAATCCCTTCACTATTTTTTAATCTCACCCAAAATTCATCCAAGCTAATCCCCCTGCTGAGGGGGATTAGCAAGCCACTTGGGCCATATTTGTTTGGGTGGACATGAGCTTGGGATTGGACTAATAGTCCAATAAAATTATTAATCCGATGTTTGGTTAAACAATTGAAGTACGGACTAATTATTTTAAACTTGACTATTAGTTAAAATAGGATACATAATCCAACGGATTCGTAATCCTAGGATTATTAGTCATGGAAATACTAATCTAGTCCGCCCAAACAAACATGTCCTTGAAGTAACAACCCCCCTCCACAAAGAAGTCACCAAACAAGTTATAGTAGGACCTACCTCCTTACTACTCCAATCCCACCCCTAACTCCCAAACAAACATGACCTATGCTCTAAATTTTTTACTAAATGAATGACCAAATATCTTACATAGGTGTGGGGTCCACACTTTCGTGGATCTCACACCCAGACATTTGGTCATTCATTTGATAGAAAATTTTGTATCCTTAACATCACCCTTTTGTTTTTCCCATTAATGTTGTGTTTGGTTGGGGATTTGGAGAAAGATTTGGAAAGGGAAAGTGAAAATGTATGTGAAACTAGATAAAATATACATATATTTTATTTACATTCTACCTACTTTTTTTATTTTCTTTTTTAAATTCCTCCTTAAATCTTCTAACAAAACACAACATAAGTGTAATAGTTTAAGGTAATCTCAAGGGCAACCTGATAGACAGTTGGCTCGTCGGATCTTTTTTTTCCGGTTTTAGGTGGGCCGGCCCATTTTTGTTTCATCCAATAATGAATGTGGCAAATTGGATGTAATATTTTTTCTGATAAAACAAAAAAAGCAACATGTTGCTGATAAGGTGAATAATGTTCTAAAAATTCAATGTGGATCTTTGAATTTTTTTTTTTTCACTTTTCTTTTTCAAATTTCTTTTGAAGTCCCATAGTCAAACATCCAAAAGCTTTTGGAGATGTTGTTCTTGACTTCTAGAGCTGCCTTTTAGATAGGTTGTTTTCTTTAGGTTTTCGTTATGTATGTGCAACTTAAAACTGTTAAAAAAAACCAAATAAAATAATTTTTAAAAATAAAATGAATCAAATTGGGTTATAATGAACTAAAAATAGGTAGAAAATTTCAATTATTCGACCAAAAAGTGTTGTAATATTGAGCAATATACATGGCTCTCTGCCCCAAAAAAAAAAAAAAATTTATTCTCTTTGCTTGGTTTGAATTTTCTAAAAACATTTTTCAAAAAATTTATTTTCTTATTTTTCGTATTTTTTATTTTTATTGAATTTTTTAAAAATATTTTTTTACAAATATTTTACTTTTTAGATACATCTAAGTAAGATGCATCTAAAAAAATAAAAAAATATATTTAAAATTTTAAAAATATTTATTAAAAATAAAAAACACGAAAAATAAAAAAAATTAATTTTTAAAAAATTTAAATCAAAAAATTTAAATCAAACACTGATTATTTTTTTGAATCTTACAGTTTTTTATTGTACTTTTTTGTACAATAATTTTTTTTATTGTTAAATAATCATCTTTTTCTGTATTACAAGGTTTTGGTTTTAGCTTTTTGTTTTTAAAAAAATAACAACTTTTAGCTTCCGTTTGAGAAGTGGGTTAGTTTTTTAATTTTTTAATTTTTTTTGATTATTTTAACTTGAGTTGGAAAGTTTAGTTTGAAAATGATTTTTTGATTTTTTAAATTTTTAAAATTTTTTTGTGAGAGAAAAGTATAATAATTATGAGTTTGATGTAATATTTTATTTGTTGTGACTAAAATAGTCTTAAACCTCCTTACCAAACGTACATGGGTAAAAGACAGTGATAGAGAGTTCTAACATTAGAATTCTAACATGTGATCTAGTGAGGAATAAAAAAAGAAAAAAAAAAAAAAAGAATATGGTTACGTTTGACAATTTTTAAAAAAATAAAAAATTATTATCTTATTTAAGTCACATCACTTTTCTACCACGTCACTTTAAATCCAATTCATATTTTATAAAAAATCAAAAAAAAACATTTATTTAAAACATCTCAAATAACTCCTAAGTTAAAATATGACATCATCATGTGAGACTTACCATTAGAATTCTTAAATTAGAGTTCTATATGATGTTTTGGCTTGTTTTTTGTTTTGTTTTCTTTTTTGTCTTTTTTTTTTTTTTGTTTGACACCTCACTAGATCTCTAGTGTTAGAACACTCTATCACTTCTCGAGTTAGTTGGTGTTACGGATCAATTAATATATTAATTAGTGTATTAATATAGTTATAATATTATTATTTTAAAATTAGTGATGCTACATGTATCAATTAGTGTACTAACTAGTATACCAACACTAGTTATGACATTATTATTGACCCTGCTCATTATATAAATTACAAATATTAAAAATTTCTTAAATTATGTCATATCATCAATTAGTACACTATTTAGTACACTAATTGGTGCATATAGTATTATTCTTTTAAAATTATTATCCTATTATATGTATTAATTGATATACTAATTAGTGTACCAACATATGTTTTGATATTAAAACTTCAAAATTATGACCACACCTATTATATAAATTATAAATACTTAAAATCTCTAAAATTATAATGCATTATCTGTTAGTATACTAATTGGTATATTAATTGGTACATATAACATTATTCTTTACCAAGACTTAAAACATCTAAAATTATATTGTATAATTTATTAATACATATGTAGCAATTAATGTACACACTAGTGTACCAACTACTGTTATGTCATTATTACTGACCCCACTTATTATACAAATTATAAATATTTAAAATATTTAAAATTATATCACATTATCTATTAATAATTAATATATTAATTAATACATATATAATATTATATTAATCCATATATCAAGTGATGCATATAACATTATTCATATCCATATAAAGTCATACTCACTGCATTCATTGAAACTCTGCATTAAAATTTTGTACCTTATAAAACAAATTATTGTACAATAAGGTTTTCTTTATTTTTTGTTATTTGGTTAAATAAAAAGTAAGTAAAATATTTTTTATCATTTTCTCAAAAATGATTTTCCTTTAAAAATTTAGTAAATAAATTTTTATAAAATTGACTCTCACTTGTTACATTTTTAACAAATCTAATCTTTTCAAATAAGTATCTTAACTCGCTAAAAAGCCATAAATGAAATTTTTATTAAATTAAAATTCTTTTTTAGCAAATAATTTTTTTTGTTTCAAGTATTAACCAAATACCGAAAAATAAAAATATATTTTTTTTGGTGTAAAATCAATTACAAAAAAAATATTATTTTATGTAAAAAAATTTATTTCAAAACAAACAGAGCGTAATAAGTGTGGAGAAATTCCTTACCTGCATAAAGAATTGAACAACTGAACATAGAGTTGTTTTGGAAAGATAGTAAAAAATTAGTTTTTTGGTTTTTTTTTTTGTGATTTTTTAGTTTTTTTGTGCAAAAAAATAGAAAGATAAAGTAATTCAAAAAAATTAAAAAATTAATTTTTTACTAACTTGCCAATTGACTTCATAATCCAGTCATATAAAGTGGGGATCTGTATAGGACTTGCTCTATATAATAGGATTATGTGTGATACTATAATTGTATTTTTATTTAAGAGCTCCCCGATGCTGCACCTACCACATTACAATTGTAGTGTAAAATTTTTGGATTGGGTCAAGTTGAGTATACACAAAATAATTATTTTTTTTATTTTTTTATCTTTTTTTATCACATCATTTCTCTATTTTTTTGCACATCTTTTAGTAAAAAAGCAAAAAATACATTTATTTAGGTCATCCCAAATAACCCAGAACAGACTTTTTTGATAATTTTTAGTTTTTTGACTAAAATATGATGTAAAAAAAGTTAATATGTTTGGGATAAATTTTTAATTTTTTATAAAAAAATATGCAAAAAGTAAAGAGAAAAGAGAATCTTTGACTTTTTAATATAAATTATTAATTTTTTTTTTATTTTTTTGATAACCTTTTTACTTTTTAACTAAAAAAATCACTCACCAAACTACGCATAACATACCATTTGTACAGCTTACTAGTGTTTTTTTTTTTTTTGGTATATTTAAATTGGAAAATGTCTCGTAACTCAAATTCTGTGGCTCAAAAGTGGCTCAAATGGCCAAAACGACGTCGTTTTGGCCATTTTTATGTTGTTCTTTACTCAAAACGACGTCGTTTTGGCCATTTGAGCCACTTTTGAGCCACAGAATTTGAGCTACGTAGCATTGTCGATTTAAATTATCAGTTTTGAAAGCAACTCTAATGAAAGAAGTAACCATAGTTTTGCTGGAACAATTTGTTGACTAGCTACAGTACGTAAAAATTATTGTTTAGGCCTCGTTTAGTAACATGTTAATTTAGTAATTTTTTAATTATTTGGTTAAAATATGAGCTAAAAAAAATTAATATATTTGTGATGATTTTTTGACTTTTTACGAAAAGATGTGCAAAAAGTAAAGAGAAAAGAGAATATTTGACTTTTTTATATGAATTATTGATTTTTTGATTAATTTAATAATTTTTTGACTTTTTAACTAAAAAATTCAGTTGCCAAACGAGGCCATAGTTATACTATTCAAATGGTTTTGCATACTACCGTGACCATAAGATTAGAGAGACGGAATCAGAAAATTGACTTGAGGGGATCAAATTACAAATCTTATGTACTTTTCATAGAATTTTTTAATATATATTATTTCACAACGAAATAATTTTAAGAGCCTAGTTGGTGTATATAGTTTTTATAATTTATTTGATACTTTTTGTTTTGATATATTTTTTTTTAATCTAAAACGTATATTACTCATAGTATTAAAATATACCATTAATGTTCAGTTGAGAAATATTAAAATTTTATTATTTTCTTATTATAAAAAAAATCTTAATTAAATTTACTTACACTTTGTACTAGGTATATTATGAATACTCAAAATTTTATAGAGATTAGTTGGGGGTGCACGTGCGTTGCACATGGCATATGAATTGATTTATAAACAAAACATGAGTCCTTATTTGGAGTTCAGATCCTCTCCTTGAGGACCCTCCACCATTCCCTACGTGCAACGGCTCATCTAACGGCTGAGATTAAAAAAAAAATTAAAATTTTCATCGATCTCCCGCCCAAACAAAACACAACTCTCAAAGGCTATACATTCACATACACTCTCAGTTTCACTCAGCCGCTCGTCCACCGAACCCACCCTCATCGGCAAACCGGCGACCAGTCCCGACGGCGACCTAGACGGCGAATCCACTCGTAACTCCGCGACGACCACCATTGGTTGAGCACCATCGGCTGAGCAAAGAAATTCTTGATGAACTAGGTTGGTCTTCGAACATCTGAAATTATTTTGTCAAGAATTGTGTGAATGAGATTGAGATTTGGGTTTGGAATTGAGATTGATAAGTTAGGGTTCTGTGAACGTCTGAAAAAATTAGGGCTTTTAGAATTTCAAAATTAGGGCTTTTGAAATTTCAAAATTAGGGCTTTCAATTTATATTCCAACAGCTAAAAATTTAGGGGTTTGAAACGTTTGAAAAAATTTAGGAAGAGGATGATTTGGTAATGATTTTTTTTAAGCATTTTGTGACTCTATGCTTTGTATTTGTAGATTAATGAAGTTTTATTTATTCTCCATTCTCACACGTCTGCTAAACCCCACAAAACAAAGCCTGAGGGAGCTGTAATAAAAATAAATAAATAAGTAAATACAAACAATTGATGGCTATTCCCAAATTGATGGCTATTTCCAAATTCGTAGTTGACGGCTATTTCCAAATTCATACAGGTATTTCAATTTTCTCATAGTTCATATACCATCAAATTCCCTGTTTGGTTGCTAGGAAAATGTTCAGTCAATTCAACCACCCTGACAGTGCTTAAGCAAATGGTCGGTTGTTTGATCAGTGAAAATTACCTGTTTAGTGCATGTTGGTTTATGACTGATGATTGTAATTTCGAAGCTATGAATTAAGTTGTTCCTATACTCATTCTTGATTTTGTTATTGGTTAATTAACAAATGATGTGAATTGAAACTGTGTAAAGATTTAGTAAATTGAAAGCCGATGTCTAATTGGTTAATTAACAAATGATAAAGCAATGCATCTCTGAATGTTACTCTCTTATTATTTCAACATTGAATATGTTTGTATAAAAATCAGCTTTAGTAAATTGAAACTGTGTAAAGATTTTTGTTGGTAGACATGCAGTAGCCATAGTCCATACAGTAGCCATAGACAGATTTTTGTTGGTAGATTTAGCCATAGTCTATACAGTAGCCATAGATAGATTTTTGTAGGTAGACATGTAGTTTTTTTAGTTGTTAAGTGTTTTGAGTTTTTTTTTGTAATTCAGTGTGTTGAGTGGACCTGAAGTTTGAGCTTGCACATGATATTCTTAGCTGCAGTAGTCATTACTTAATTGCCTCAAATTTGAACAATCTGAATGTGACAACCCTCACCTCTGATTAATGCTAAACTGTGACTGAGAATGATAAGTAATTGATCATACTGAAATTCTAAACTGAATGCATGAGTATGTTGTTTAATTGCATTTCTATCTGTCTGTCATTAATTGATCTGTTCATGTTTTAAGTTTCGGATTGCGAAATGAAAGCCTTATCGGCTACCGAATTAGAAATTGATTAGTGTTTTATACTAATTAGAATTTATGTGATTTTATAGTAGATTTAATTAAAATTTGATTTGGAACGATTAAATTAGATTAAATAATGTTAAATTACATTGGATTGAGTTTTTACGAATTTGCCATCGAGTGGATTATGCTAGGCCACTACTTTTCTCACCCTTTTCATTGTTTAGCATCATTTCTTCAACCCTTTTTCTTAGACCAAACCGTATAAGAGAGGGAGAGTAAGAGAATAAGGTTGAATTCACCTAGATTTTGCTTGAACCTCGAAGATTTGAAGGAGAATTGTTCAATTAGGCCTCTGTACTTAGAATTCAAGACATAAGGTAAGGAATGCATCCTCCCTATTGTGAAGTCAAGTTGTTTCTTGCATGGTTCATGAGAAGTTAGTGAATTGAGCCAAGAATTAGCTTAATGTGTTAAATTAAGGGTCCATTCATGCATGCATGTACATATTCTTGAAGTTTAAGGTTGTTTTCCATGAAATTCTTCCATGCATGTCTAGATTATGAATGTAATCTAAGAATTCACCATGTTCTTGAGCTAAAGCTTGCATTTGATCTTGTGTTAGAAGCTTTGAATTCAAATAAACACATGCATGGCATATTTACATCTTGTTCTTGAATTTTGAGTTGATTTGGTGTCCAATTGTTTTACCATTGGGCTTGATTTTACAAATTAATCTTCAAAACATGTTATATTGTTGGTTTCCAAGTGTTTTCCAGAAAATTAGCCCAAATGAAACGAGTTTGAAGCTTTAAAAGTTGAATTTCGTGCTTGAGGATCAATCTGGAAATTCAAGATTTTGGATCCATGCTCGAGCGTAAGAATTCACGCTTGAGCGTACACTCTGAGTACATGCACTTCCGCTCGAGTGTAGGAAGTCACGCTCGAGCGTGAAATGCATATGCCCAGAAGTTCTTGTGTTTCGCAGTCCGCTCGAGCAAGAGAATTCACGCTCAAGCGGAGGTTGAGCGTCCATCGAGCGTGAAAAGCATACATCCAGTACTTTTCTTGAGTTTGCAGTCCGCTCGAGCGGGGAAAGTCACGCTCGAGCGGAGCACTTTTTTCTGCATGTCCGCTCGAGCGTAGAAAGCCACGCTCGAGTGTGGACCCCCGTTTCAACAAATTTTAAAAAGTGTTTTAAAGTACATTTTTGCATCATCATTCCATCCTAGGCATTCCTAGGCCTAGTTTAAGTCATCTTAATGAGGATAATGATATAGAACCACACCAAGTCAAGTTAGGGGACTAAGTTATTGATTTCCTAGTGTGTAACTTAGCGTGTGCTCGTTCTATTACTGTGTAGGGTTGGCATCTGAAGACGCTCATTAACTTGTCTGTAGCCCGGAACTCTGTGAGTAACAATGTTGTAAAGATACGTTCAATTATATCTATTTCTGAATGAATGACTGTACTGTTTTCTGAAATGACAATGCTTACTGAATGAATGTTTGTCCTACTTTTATGAACTGTACTCGTGGTATCCATAGCAACTTACTGTTACTATTACTGCTACTGTTACAGAGATCTCTGTCGGTTCCCATGTTGGAACTACTACTGTTTACTGTTACGATGACCATCAACTAACTGTTCGCTCTATTAAGACCTACTGTACTGTTTTGCTATTGGATGTACCACACATGACTGATATGAATGTTTAATTACTGAAAGGACATTTATTCTTAACCTCTTTATACAGCTGTTATTCACTGGGCTTTAGCTCACTGTTTATATTTACATGTAGGTGTTCAGTCACCGGATCGATGCTAGGAGCGTCAAGTTAAACTCTCGTTTTGTCAAGCCAACCACCGTGCCTCACTTCGAGGTTCCAAGTCCGTTCAAGCTAAGGCTGTTTTGGGGGTGTTCCAGAATCACCCTTTTTGTCTCCATTTTGTATAGACTGAATAAGTTGACTGTATAGTTATGGTGAAGGGATTGGGTCCCTAACTTCAATGTTTTTATGTATCTGAGATGTATATATGTTTTGGTTTTTGAATGTGGCTTGTTCATTAAAGTCTTTTTCCTTACAGATTGTCACAGCTCATTGGACATCTTTCATTTACTGTTTTGGCTTTCGCCAGCCCCTTACTCTATATTACTGTCATTACTGTTAAGCAGGCCTTCAGTGATCTCGGATTACTGGCCGGTTACGATACTAAACCCATAGGGGCGGGTCTGGGTCGTGACACTGAATAACATTGATATATTTTCTAAGGTCATTACTTAATTGCTTCATCTCCCTCAATATATTTCTGTTGGTTGACTTGTTCCTATACAATGGTAATCACTTGTTCCTATGGGACATATGGGTGATAATATAAAACTAGTTTGAACTTTGGACTTCCATTAGCACCAAGTTAACCACACATCCCTGTATGCAGATTTAGAACCAACTTCCATTAGCACCATTAGCACCAACTTCCATTAGCCTTCACACCCTGTCCATTAGCACCAACTCCATTATCCTTCACAGATTTAGAACCAACTTCCATTAGAACAACTTCGATTAGCCTTCACACTCTGTCCCTCTCCTGTATAGAACTGCCATTTAAAAAATTTCTCGTGTATGCAAATTTAAAAAATGGCTTCATCTTCTAACATTAGCAACATAAGATTACAACCGAGGCTGTGCAACTGTGGAAGAACCGCTACCATACATATTGTAAGAACCAATGAGAATGAAAATGAAGGCCGTTTGTTCTTTGTTTGCCCATCAAAATATGCAAGTTGGTAATTCTGGCTTTTTTCTTTCTTTATTATTCACATTAATATTTGTCTTATTCAACTAACTGATTCGCATGCATTACAGAGTAACACTCTCACTCACTATTGCAATTACTTCAAGTTTGTGGATAAAGATGATGAAGACGTTACGTCCAGAATCCGTTCCAACAGTACAGCTTCTGCTCGTATAACAGTAGAAGACTTGAACGATGTAAGGATAAGGCTTGGTTACATGGAAAATGACTATGGTCGAAGGCTTCAAATGATGGAAAATAATATCAAAAAGATGATGTACTTCATTGTATTTTCTATCATTTTGTACTTTATGATGTAACTTTTGTACTTTATTGTAATTTGGGAAACTGAATGGAAGTTTGTACCAATTTGGGTTTTATGTACATCAACTTGTTATCTATTACCTGTTATGGAATGAATGATGGAATGAATTTTGGGAATCATTCAACTTGTTATCTGTTATGGAATAAATGATGGAATGAATTTGGGAAAACATTCAACTTGTTATCTGTTATGGAATGAATGATGGAATGAGTATGCGAGCAGCATGACTTACTGTTAGCATTTTGGTTTAGGAAGTTTATCTGTTAGCAAGTTAGAGTATGGCAGCAGCATCACACTGAGAAGTCTTCATATGGATATGTATTGCAAATTATTTTTTTTCCTTAGGTTTTCTATGATCATCAGTAGCTTAAGTAAGTGAGAATGGTCTCTTTAAGCATGCTACAGTCTATTTTTCTCTTTTAGTATAGAACCTTTAGAGTATGCATTAACATCCATACCAGAGATCTTTTTGACTTAGCATTAATACATTAGCATCCATACCAGCAGATCTTTTTAACTTAGCATTAGTACATTAACATCCATACCAACAGATTCATGGACAACAGCAAATTGATTGATATCCATACCAGCAGATCCATGGACAAGGAGATAAACATGGACAACAATATATTAACATCCCAACAGATCCATACCAGCAGCAATACATGAAACAGAACCAGAACAGAACAAGGAGATAAACATGGACAACAATACATTAACATCCCAACAGATCCATACCAGCAGCAATACATGAAACAGAACCAGAACCAGAACAGAACAAGGAGATAAACATGGACATCAATACATTAACATCCCAACAGATCCATACCAGCAGCAGCAGATCCATACCAGCAGCAATACATGAAATAGAACCAGAACCAGAACCAGAACCAGAACCAGAACAGAACAAGGAGATAAACATGGACATCAATACATTAACATCCCAACAGATCCATACCAACAGCAGCAGATCCATACCAGCAGCAATACATGAAATAGAACCAGAACCAGAACCAGAACCAGAACCAGAACCAAAACCAGAACAGAACAAGGAGATAAACATGGACAGCAATACATTAACATCCCAACAGATCCATACCACCAGCAGCAGATCCATACCAGCAGCAATACATTAACATCCCAACAGAACCAGAACAAATGAACACCATACCAGAAGTATACCAGCAGAACCAGATTCGTGTTCAATACAGAACCAGAACCAGCATACCAAAACCAGAACCAACATGGACACCAATACAAGTTAAATGTAAATCAACCAACATCAACCAAGTTAAATGAACATGAACCACAACCAGCTCACCTAGGTTTAACATCTAAATTAAAATCAACTGTAAATGAACATCAACCAATACAAGTTTAGCATCTAAATTAAAACATTAATTGGCACATTGGTCCATGTAATTTAACACATTGGTCCATATAATTTAACATTTGAACACACATTCATCCACATCACTTTCCAGCAGCAGTTTGCTTCACAATGTCATAGGCTATGACTTCACTTTCCAGCTCAATTTCAGCATCAGTTTGCTTCTGTTTCTGCTTGTCCATAGCTTAAAAAAAAAGACATAATTTTTAGCAAGTAAATACATGATATCACAGAATTTTCATCAACTAAAAACCCAGAATTTTCAGCAACTATAAATTAAAAATACATCAAGGACGAACCTGACTACACATTGGAGTAGCTGATTCTTGAGAATATCGAAACCCAATGTCATATCCACATGAACCTTGTAGTAGTGACTGGAATGTTGGTTGAGCAGAATGTCGTTGAGGCATTGAAGTTGGCAAATAATTTGGCATCACATACATCTCCCGTAAATTGTTCGCCTACAACAATGTCATATATTAGGCTTCACAATTATGGTTTCAGTCATGGTTTGAGTCACATATTATATCCACACAAAAAATACAATGTTAAAGTAAGACTTACATGATATATGGGATACATCAATGGCGGAAGAATATAATTACCACCCATGGGCAAAGATGGAGGAAGAGGATGAAGGGGAGAAAGAGGTTGAAGAGGAGGAACATGTTGACGAACATATATATCTCCTCCAACAGATAATAGAGAAGGTGCAACTGTTGAACTTGCAATAGATTGTGACAAAGCCAAGTTGTTAGCACGAGATTTTTTTTTTGAGTTCGCTACCAACGCCGCTTCAAATCCACCTTTGACCCTCCTTTTTCCCTTACTAGTTGCCACATTTTTCTTCAATCCTTTTGGTTGCACAACATGATTTACATCTTTGCAATCCACTTCAAAGCTTTGGGTGTCATCATCATTACCTACTTCATTTCCAACACCAAAATGAGCACTTAACTTGCCTTCAACATTTGAACCTAATGTAGCAAGGTGTGCAATACAAAAATTATAAGTTTCTTCAGTTTCAGCAGCTCTACTTGCTAGTGCTCTAAATGCAGTCATCAATGTCTTATACCGCGAGGCTTGTTGGAATTTCATATCTACTTCAATATCATTCCCCTTAATGTCCTTCACAGTTTCGGCACTTGCTTGTTTGGTCCACCTCTTTAGAATGTATTGTGGAGAAACCTTTTTCATCTTCAATATGTCTCTAATAACCTTTAATGAGTGACAACACAAGATTCATTCCCTTTCAAACTTTGTACAATTACAACACAAAGAGCCATCTTTCTCCATCTTCACTTTCCTTGCATGTTTGTTACCAACATCAATAACTGTGTAAATGGTACTAGCCTCGCCATATTCAATTGCTTCTATGTCCGATTTAATGGATTGAAAGTACTCATTTTGAAATTCCTCAAAGATCTTTTTTTGTGTAGACATTACCCATTTGAATTAACATTCTTATTGTTGTTTTCACCTTTGACAACCTTTGGCACAAAGCATATCCTGCTTCTAACTCCTTGTATCGCTTCTCGTAAAGTACCCTTTTGAAATGCATGGAGAATTCATTTAAGTTAAAATCAGAACGAATGTAATCCTTCAAAAAAAGCATTAAAAGATTTACTAAATTGTGTGGTACTCATTCCCGCAACCCATGTTAATCTAACGTAAGGCTAGCCCTATTTTTCTTTTACCGCAAAAGTCAATTTCAACCAATGGTTTTCATGCGCATCATATTTATCAAGCATTTTCGCCCACTCTAACTTTCATTGATTTGCATCTTCATTGTGAAAGAAGAATTTATTTAGTACACCCTCCACCCCCTTATCTTGGAACAAACAGTTAACATGTTTTAATGCATTTTGCATCAAATGCCAAGTACACAATCGGTGACTTGTGTCAGGCATAATGATGGGTATGGCTTTAGCCATTGCAGCATCTTGATCGGTGAACAAAGTTTTTGGTGCCTTTCTTGACATAGCCTCTAGAAAATTTTCAAACAACCATACAAATGATTCGGCGGTCTCATCATACAACAATGCTGCACCAAATATAACTATTTCCCTATGATGGTTGAATCTCACAAAAGATGTAAAGGGTCTATGTTCTTTGTTTAACTTGTAAGTCATATCAAATGTGACAACATCACCAAATTGGGCATAATCCATGATCATTTGTGCATCAGCCCAAAACATATTGGTTATTTGCTCCTTATTATCTAATTGAAAAGCATAAAAGAATGAAGGATTCTGCAAAGATTTTTCTATAAAGTATTGCAACACATTGCCTATTTCCCCATATGCTAAACTTCGTTGTCTTTTGGTTCTCAAATAATTTTTAGAATCTAATTTCGTAAACCCAAGACATTGCCTTCCACCAGCTTCCCTACCCATGAGTTCAAAAGGCTGGCCTAAACGAAGACCAGATTGTGCCGCCAAATCTAACTGAATTGCTTGGGTAGTCGATATCTTTCTTTGTGACGGCAACATGTGGGCACACTCGGGTGATACAAGATCATGGTTGTGTTTTCTTTGAAATCAGTCACAACAAATTTTCCAGTACCCTCATCTAATTTAATATGAAGTCGAGCCTCACAACCAATCCTAGTTTCAGCTCTAGGGTTTTTTGACAATGGGTCTCGCTTGTCAACCTTTCGAAATCCCTCCTTGTTGCAAACCAAAAGTCTACAAATAAGTTGATTAGTGAACTTGTCATTCCTACAATAATCCCTTCTTATGCTAAACCCCATTCTTCCTCCATATGTATTATAAAAATCATACACACATTGTTCAGAATCAAATGTCATTCCCTGTTTTGACTTCCAATCACAATCATTCTCAGGTTCCATATCGATATCAAAATGCAACTAAAAACCCATATAAATAAAATCTTAGCTACATAAATTACATCTTTATTTTGCACACAAAAAAACATAATTTCAGTTTGAAAAAAAAAAAAACCAGACATAAAAACATAGAGACTAAGTTCAGTTTTAAAAAATTCCAAACACACATTTTTGGGAAGAGGACTTGTTTCAAGCTCAATCAAACATAATCAATAATCCATTACATGGATAGAGACATATAATGTGAATAGCATTCATGGATTACATATTTCCATGTTATTTCACTTTTTATGAAGTTTATGTAATTGTTGGTATGCCAAATTACTCTCATCATAAGCTCTTAATTCTACTTCTACATGTATATCTTGGAACTCTGTCATATATATTAAAATCTATTTTTCCACCAGTGTTTAGAATCTGTCACTATATAGTCTAAATAGGCTCTAATGTTGGAAATGAGACCTGACTTTCATTGTGCAAATCCAGTATCTACAGAAACTGCTACACAATAAAGCAGCATATCTATCTGTCTTCTACTTAAGATGGCCAAGTTTCTACTTAAGATGTAATATCTTTCATTTGTGAAGGCCCATTTATCTACTTAAGATGTAATTTCTTCTACTTGTCTGTCTTCTTGGTGAAGGACATATTTGATCATTTATTATATCCAGATATGATCTAATTTGTGATTAACAAAAAATGATGCAATGAAGAGACAAATAGGAGGTATTGTATATATGCTTGAGCTCAAATAATCTTGTCAATTAACAAATAATCTTGAGGATAGAGACAAACTTATCAGACTAAGTTCAGTTGAAGCTCAAATAATAAATTACAGAGAGACAGAGGGAATGAAGAAGACTAACCTCTGGTTCTCAAGGAGGGTAGATAGAAAGAGGGCAAATCGATGGGTTCGATTTGAGGAGTGCTGTAGAGAGGGTCTGCCGCTGCGAACGGTTCGGTGAGGTGGAGGAGAAGAACGTAGCAGCGAAATAGACAGAATCTATATCGATAGTGGGTCGTCGCCGGTGAGGATGGGTTCGACGGAGGAGAAGGGGTGAGTGCTGAGTGCTGTGTGAGAGATCGACCTCTGAGCTGTGTTTTTGTTTGGGCGGGAGATCAACCAAAATTTCAATTTTTTTTTTTTTTAATCTCAGCCGTTGGATGTCCAATGGCTCATCTAAGCCGTTGCAAGCAGGAAGTGGATAAGGGGCCTCATGGAGAGGATTCGAACTCCCTTATTTGGATTGTTTTTTCAGATAATCTTGTATTAATGTAGGCTTATGTTTTATATAGGGATTTTGTGCTTAGCTTACAATGCTGTAATTAAAGTTGATTTTGTTGGCACAATCACTCTAAGGTAGAAATAAGTTAAAATATCGCCTTCTCCAAGATGGGTTGTCCCATCCCAGGCTAAAATAATTAATAAAACAAAACACCCCATCACACATTTTCTCTATTTTTTTATACGTCTTTTCGTAAAAAAATCAAATAGTCAACTAAAATAGCTTACTTCCAAACGGATTTGGTGATCATTTATTGATCTCTAATTCTTTAGAAGTGAAGTTAATCTTTAGTTTTTTTATTTTATTTTCTAGATACTTAGTAAATTTATAATTTTTTTATAAAATTAATTGCAAAAAATATAACATAAAACATACAAAGAAAATGTCTTAGGTAGTAAAAATTCATTTTGAGTGTAACGTGAGTTAGACTTAAAATAAATTTCACCCAACACTTTTATGCGTTTTATTTTTGTGAGTCTTAACACTATTATTCCTACTACGTTAAAAATAAAAATAAAAATGAAACATTATTCCTTCCCTTTTACATAATCCAACTATTGTGAAAAATTTATTGAATACAAAAAATTAATACATTTTAGTATTTTGTTATATTCATTAATTTTTAATTTTTTTTTGTACAAATTATATATTTTTTAAGTGTATATTTATTAAGTCGATCTAAAATTAAAAACTCAAAAAAATAATTTTGAAAATTTCAAACCACAAGAGTGAAAATTTTATTGACACAACCTTTTAAATTACTATAAAAAAAAAAAAATTCAATTTATGACTTGTGCACAAAAGGAGTATAAACTAGGGAATAACTTATCTCCAGTCCAATCGAACTGGAGTGTGTTGTTGGGCTCTGTGAGCCCATCATAAACCCACATTGATAATTTGAACTGTCAATGTGTAGTCATCGTCGAGTACTTTATCCCTGTAAAAAATCATGCTGATCGGATATCGATAATCACTTGATCATATCATATTTGTGTCAACGGTTACTATGATTTTAAAAATAAATTGTTAATATAAATGTGATTTGATCAAATGACTATCGATATCTTATCAACGTGATTTTTACAAGAATAAAGTATTCGACGAGTCTTACGTATTCAACGGTTCAGATTATTGATGTGAGTTCTGTACTGAGCCCATAAAGACCCAACAACATGCTCCAAAATCCAACTGGAGAGAAGCATGAACCTATAAAAATATACTCAAGAGTCGTTTGCTTTTCTTTATACATATATGAACAAAGAACAAAACAAAAATGCTACTACTTGTATAAAGCCTAACCTGACAAGTGAACGGTTTGTCTACGAATTAAAGCGAGATGTTATGTTTTTATCTGTTTGTGCAACCGCTAGGTTGTCAAACATAGTTGATTGAAAGACAATGTAACCGACTGTTTGATTTTGAAATTTGAAACAGAGTAGATAACAAAGAATTAAGATGTTATGATAGTTTAGAATAATGAATCAGCTTTAAAAAAAAAAAGGAGTGAAAATAAACGAATTGAGGGTGCTTAACCCATTATTAGCGGTTTTAACAAAATCACCTACTCAAATTGATTATGGATTTGTACTGTTTAGGTAATACCTTTGAGTGGTGTAAGGCTCTTTTTAATCAGTTGACGATATTATTATGTATGATAATGTATATTATAATACAATAATATAATATAGATAATATTATTGGACATGAGCCATGAGTCTAAAACAAAGAACTTGATAACTTACCAATCACCTTATTTGGTTTCAATTTTTTGGATTTACTTTCAGAAAATTGAAATTTTTTGTTTTCACATTATCCAAGGTGTTTGATAGTAGATTGTGATATGTCAAGGTATTTGGTTGTTTTAAAGTGTTTGATGTTTAAAGGTGTTTGAATTTTGAAAGATATCTGTTGTTATTTGTGATTTTGCTAATATTTAATAAGTTTGGGAGGATATTTTCAGAATACATAAAAAGTAGAAAATAGGGCAATTCTTTACACTTTTATAATAAAATAATAATTATTATAGATTCATATATATATGTATATATATATATATATATTTGCGGAGGTAGCTGGGGCCCTATTAGTCCTTAGGTGCAGTGTCACGACCCAACCCAGGGCTTAGGATTAGAATCACAACTTACTAACATATTCTAATCGTAGCAAATTAAACTGCACAAGCGGAAGCAAGCTGTAAACGCGCCCGAACGTCCCGGGAAAATCCCGTTTTTTTCATTGGGCTCACTGCAGTTCGGACTCAATGTCACGGTTCTTAATCTGACCTTGCAAAGTGCAATGCGAGATTGATAAATCACCAAAGAGACCAAATCCGGCAAATCGTTTTGAAAAACTGATTTTTAGAAAGAAGTACCAAACGTGGACTGCTTCGCCAAATACAGAGTCGCCACCTAAATATTTTATTTTTGAGAAATTTAGGAAACCCGGACTCGTGCCTAAGGCCACGTGTTCGTCATCACCAAAGCCTCGGCTCGGGAACTTGGGTACGAGAGGGAAAGGTCATGCAATGAGTATCCCCGCTCGCCCGATCAAAGATCGACCTCTACTAACATGATATCTTATTTTCGAAAACACATGTGCTCTTATTCCGGTTATTAACCTAGAATTACTATGTGTGTGACACCCCGAACGTTTAATTAAGTACACATAAATATTTAGAGTGATACATAATTATAGTGGCATGTAATGATAGACTATTAATTAAATAAATATATAAAAATTTAATTTGGCATTGGATTATAGGACTAATTGGGAATTATTATTTGCAAAATAACACATTTATGGAATTATAATATTAATTGGGTCAAACAAAAATAAATAATAATTTAACACCAAAATAAATGAATAAAAAAAAAAAAAAAAAAAGCTAGTTGCCCAGCAAGAGTTGCACGCTTCGGCCCAAAAGAAAAGAAAAACAAAAATAAATAATAAAAGTCTAAGTTAGTTTGGCCCAGCAATGGTTTTTAGAATTTGGCCCAAGCAGAGAAAAATAAATAAATAAATAAAAGAGGCCCAAGTGTGTTAAGCCCAAGTGGGAAGATTTATGTTTATCTCTAACAAATGCAAATCTTATCTCAAATCTGCCATTAAGAACTCCACCCCCTAGCCTCATTATGCCTCCTGAGAGGGGGGGTACGTGGCGCTCCAGGAAAGCTTGGCTCACTATATAAATAGGGGTGAAGGTAATGAATCAGGAGAGGAAGAAACGTAAGAATAAAAAGAGTGGAAGCCGAGAGAGAGGGATACGTAAGTGAGAGTGAGGAGTTGATAATAGAGAAGTTCTGGTAGTAAAGTAAGGCTAAGAGTTATAATTAAGGTGAGTTATATTATACTTTGATTTACCATTATATGTTTTATGAATGTTTTGAGTTACCATAACTTATTTTATACAAGTTATTTTTATTAAGTTATATAAATAAAAGTTATATTTATAAATATTTCAGTTACGTGGGTTACTTTCTAAACTCTATTTACTTAAAAAGAAACCCATGGATATGTTGGTTTAAATTTTAGTATATATTTGACTATAACCTTATAAACAATTATGTTTTGTAAGTATCACCACGGGAATCCCACGCCTTGGGGGACTTAAATAACCACTGGCCTCTGTTTGACCACTTTGTGGTCCTCCGTTGTCGTGGATCCATTGACCTCTGTTCTGACTGTCACTTGTGACCTCTGCTCTGTTTTGTTTTATACCGTGGTTACGATTATTACCTTACATGATTTCTGTATTCTGCCACTTTAAATAAATTGTCATTTTAAATTAAATTATTCAAATATTTTAGCCTGCTCATTATCCATGGTTATTTTATTCCCTACACTCTTGGCATAATATTTCTCACTCTGCTGTGTGCTTACAGCTGTTACCCTTCAGGTGACGAGATGTAAGGGAAATCCATAACCCTACAAAATGGAACCTGCTCATGGACTGTTGTTGAACTATTATTTTATCTTTCTTTTTTTTATATTTTTGCTTCCTTTTGTTTCTATTCGGGGCTGGTCACTGAATAAGAAAATAATGAAAGCCCTAGAAATGTATTTCTTTTTTTTTTAGTAAAATGTAGTAAAATTTCTGTTTAATTATTTTTATTTTCGCTTGCGCAACTTAATTTGCTTCGAATAAGAAAGTTACTAAGTCACGATTCCAACTCTAAGCCCCTGGGGTTGGGTTGTGACAAAGGTGGTATCAGAGCAATGGTTTTAAAAAAATATATATATATATATATAAATAAATCTAAAAATAATAATAATAATAATAATCATATAGCTAAGAAAATATATATATATAGTAAAATAAAAAATAAATAAATAAATAAAATAAAATAAAATAGTAATAATAAATATTTACCTGTGACGATAGTTTTCCTGTGTAAAATCTCACGTTTATTATGGTGTTGTAGGGATGTCAGAGATTTACCTTGATGATGCTTTTTGGAATGACCTCCAGGCCATCAATTTAGTTGAATTCTTAGCTGAACACCCTGCCCCCGCCCCCGCCTCACCTGAGGGTTGGGGAGATTCTGAGGAAATAGTCAGGGAATTGCACCCAGGCCTTGGCCGATTGATGGGTCGGCCCATTTATATCCAGGTTGACCCTACCGACGTCCCACACTTATTATGAAGGCACAGCCTTGTCCATACATGCAGACGTTTTCTCGGACCATCTCGCGTCCTTAGCATCGCCCCGGGTCACGACCGCCCGCATTATATTATAGGCCCTCTAACCCCTAGAGTTTGCAACCAGGAGAGGGAACGTGTACCCCGAGGATAGTATTGTCACCACAGTTCCTAACCCACTGGAGATCATTAATATTCCAAATGTTGACTTCGAAAATGATCTGTCATATGTTGAGACACCTGTTTGGATTGTCGACCGAGTATTTGTAGGTCATATACGGTCTATCCCCATTTTCACGGTCCAGGTAGCATGGATGTGTTTTGGTGTAGTCCAGTTGGGGTGGGAGTTTGAGCTTTTTATGCAGCACTATTTCCCCTGGTTTTTCGGCCCATCTGACCCACCACTCTAGATTTGGCTAGTAGAAAATCTTTTGTATGCTAATCCTGATATGTTCTAATCCCTTTTTGTTGACTTTTGTTTTTGTTTATCACAGAGGTGGGACACTAACATATTCTGACTAATGTAATGCGAATTGAAAAAATATATATAAATAAATGAAAATGTGTAATGTTGGCAGTTTATATAAATATAAAGTGTGCTACATATGTATTGTGCTACATATATACATATATATATATATATATATATATATTGCGTTGAGAATATAATGCCTCATTTATTACTTGTAGAATGGCTAATGGTAATGGAAGTGAGTCATCAGTTAGTGGCACTGAATCGATGGAAAGGGTAATGGAAAAAGCGGTTACTAGCTTTTTGCAAGCTTTACAAACTAACATCAACAATGGGACGCCGGAACGGCGAGAAGGGCCGGTTACCATAAAACAGTTCCAGGACCTGAAACCCACCACATTTACCGGCAACCCAGACCCAATGATAGCAGACGCTTGGGTTAAAGACATGGAAAAGATTTTTCGCGCCCTACCCTGCACCGAGAGACAAAAGGTAACTTTCGCCACTTTCACTTTCAAAGACAATGCACAGGAATAGTGGCTTCTCACTCTGGAAAAAAGGAATTACGACTTGGGCAAGATTCTTAGAAGTATTCTACAAAAAATATTTTCCGGATTCATTGCGGGAACAGAAGGCATCCGAATTCATACATCTTAAGCAAGGAACCATGACGGTGGCCGAATATAAGAGCAAGTTCACACAACTCGCTCGGTTTGCAACATACGTCATCCCCACTGAAACTCGAAAAGCAAGAAAATTTGAAGCAGGATTGGATGCTGGGATTAAAGACAGACTTGAGGTCTTGAAATTGCCAACCTATACAGAAGTGGTGGACCGGGCGTACATAGCAGAAAAGGGAATTAAAGCCTCGCGTTCCGGAGAATCAAGCTACAAGAAGCAGTTCTGGGAAAGAGATAACAGAAGACTCGATGTTGTACCTCATAAAAAGGTGAAAATGGGCGCAACCAACTCAGGCCATCAAGGCCCTACCAACCCCCGAAGTGGCGCTATTCTAACTTGCCCCCCTTGTGGGAGGGCTCATTGGGGACAATGCCATAGGGACACGGGAGCATGTTTTAGATGTGGACAGTTTGGCCACTTACTAAAGGATTTTCCAAAGATGGTTAATCCTACAACCAACCCCTCTGGCCCAGTCAGGAGAACCGCGGGACCGGGAGGAGAAAGGAAGGATCAAAACCGCCAAGGTCGGGCTTTCGCCTTGGTACCTGGAAACCGAAAATGTTGTGTTAGGTACACTTTCTGTCTGTGGTCTTTTAGCTCATGTCCTTATTGACTTTGGGTCAACTCATTTTTTTGTTGCACCACACTTTGTTGCCAAGTTGACATCAACACCCGAACCATTAGGATATACATTGTCTGTGTCTTTTCCTTCTGGTAAGCCTGCCTGTGGTACTGATGTGTACAAATCCTGTGCTATATTCCTAAAAGGCAAAACCTTATATGTAGACTTGATTCCCCTCCGCATTGGAAACTTTGATGTAATCTTAGGTATGGATTGGCTGGCTGCCAACCACGCCTCTATCGATTGTAAAGCAAAAAAGGTCTCCCTCAAGTTACCAAACCAACCCGAAATTGTCTTTGATGGGGCTGAAGTTTCTAACCCTTCCTGTATCATATCCTCCATGGCGGCCCAACGACTTCTAAGAAAGGGTTGTGGTAGTTATATTTGTTATGTGATTGATACACAAAAAGAGGCCCCTACCGTTGATGCAATTCCTGTAGTTCGAGAATTCCCAGATGTCTTTCTTGAAGATCTACCCGGTATTCCAGTTGATCGAGAAATCGAATTCACCGTTGAAACCTAACCAGGCAAACAGCCTATATCAAAAACTCCTTATCGCATGTCGATGACAGAGTTGAAAGAGCTGAAGACTCAACTCCAAGAACTCCTGGACAAAGGTTTTATCCGACCTAGTACCTCACCTTGGGGAGCTCCAGTATTATTCGTGAAGAAAAAGGATGGCACGATGAGATTATGCATCGATTACTGGGAGCTGAACAAGGTCACCATCAAGAATTGATATCCTCTGCCGCAAATTAATGACTTGTTCGATCAACTTCAAGGCGCACAAGTATTTTCCAAAATTGACTTACGTTCTGGCTACCATCAACTAAAGGTTAAAACGGAAAGCATTGAAAAGACTGCCTTCAAAACCCGTTACGGGCACTACGAATTTCTCGTCATGCCTTTTGGCGTCACAAATGCCCCAGCAGCCTTCATGGACCTCATGAATAGAGTGTTCAAACCCTATCTTGATGAATTCGTCATCGTCTTCATTGACGACATCCTCCTATACTCCAAGTCACCAGAAGCTCATGAGCAGCACTTGCGAATGGTTCTACAAACACTACGTGATCACAAACTTTATGCCAAGTCGAAGAAATGCGAATTTTGGATCACTAGTGTACACTTTCTCGGTCACGTCATTAATAAAGACGGCATCTCGGTTGACCCCCAAAAAGTTACAACAATCGTGGACTGACCACGACCTACTAATGTGTCGAAAATCTGAAGTTTCTTGGGTCTAGCTGGCTATTATCGACGCTTCGTGCAAGATTTCTCAAAGATAGCATCGCCCTTGACCCAGCTAACTCAGAAGAACACACCCTTTGAATGGACTAATAAACAGGAGCGTTGTTTTCAAGAATTAAAAGGTCGACTTGTGTCAGACCCTATACTAGCACTCCCTACCGGAGCAGATGGGTTCGTAATCTATAGTGATGCCTCATACAATGGGTTGGGTTGCGTTCTCATGCAAGATGGAAAAGTCATTGCTTATGCGTCACGACAATTGAAGACTCACGAGAAGAACTACCTGACTCACAATTTGGAATTGGCTGCGGTGATCGTTGCTCTCAAAATCTGGTGTCATTATCTCTACGGTTCAACCTGCGAAATTTATACTGACCACAAGAGTCTAAAATATCTATTCACACAGAAGGAACTGAATATGAGGCAACGGCGGTGGTTGGAATTTATGAAAGACTACGATATAGAAATCCATCACCATCCGGGCAAAGCTAACGTGGTAGCAGACGCACTAAGCCGAAAGTCAACAAGAAGTTTGGCATGCACTCTCGTTTCTCGCAAGGTCAATGGGTTGCTCGCCAATGTAACTGTGGAGTCTACATTGATCGAAGAAATTAAAGCACGCCAATGGGAAGATAAACTCTTGAAGAAAAGATACGAGGAACAAAGAAACACGCCTGATCCTGATTTCACTATAAGTAATGGGATACTGAAATTTTGAAATCGAATTTGCATACCCGACATCCCGAAACTCAAGAAGAAAATACTAGAGGAAGCTCATAACTCAAGATTTGCAGTCTACCCTGGCAACACAAAGATGTATCATGATCTGAAGGAACACTACTGGTGGACCGGAATGAAAAGAGATATAGCAAGCCATGTTTCCAAATGTTTGCATTGTCAGCATGTTAAAGAAGAACATTAGAGACCTGCAAGACTGCTACAACCACTCCATATTCCTGAATGGAAATGAGAACACATTACTATGGACTTCGTGGTCGGGCTACCACAGTCATTTTCAAAGAATGATGCAATATGGGTCATAGTAGACCGATTGACAAAGCCAAGGCACTTTCTACCAATCAAAATCATGTACCCCCTGAATAAGTTTTCCACCTTATATATCAAAGAGATTATTCGGTTGCATGGTATTCCAGTTGCAATCGTGTCTGACCGAGACCCTCGTTTCGTGTCTCACTTCTGGAATAAATTGCAAGAAGCTTTGGGAACTACACTGAAGTTCAGCACGGCCTATCATCTACAAACCGATGGGCAATCCGAAAGAACAATCCAGACGTTGGAAGACATGTTACGTGTATGCGTGTTAGACCTCAAAGATAACTGGGATGAGCACCTACCTTTAGTGGAATTCGCCTATAACAACAGCTATCAGGCAAGCATTGGAATGGCGCCATTTGAAGCTATGTATGGAAGGAGATGTCGATCACCTTTGTGCTGGACGAAAGTCGGGGACAGGCAATTGTTAGGCCCCGAAATCGTGCAAATCACAAGTGAGAAAATCCAACTCATCCAACAGCAGATTCGCACTGCTCAGAGTCGCCAGAAAAGTTATGCAGATACTCGGAGACGAGACTTGGAATTTCAAGGAGGAGATCATGTGTTTCTCAAAATCTCACCAACAAAAGGAGTGATCCGATTCGGAAAGCGCGGGAAGCTAAACCCACGTTACATCGGGCCATTCGAGATACTGGAAAGAATTGGTCCTGTAGCCTATCGCCTTGCATTACCTCCTGAGCTATCTAATATCCACAACGTGTTTCACGTTTCAATGCTCCAACGGTATCTCCGAGATCCAGAACATGTCATCAACTATGAGGACTTGGAAGTTCGAGAAAATCTCTCTTACGAAAAACAACCAGTGCAGATTCTCGATCATCGTGATTAAATTCTCCAAAACAAGACCATACCACTGGTAAAGGTCTTATGGCGAAATCATCGTATCAAAGAAGCTACATGGGAAACCGAAGAACAAATGCAAGCTGAATACCAACACCTCTTTGAAAGTTAAGGTACGTCAAGTTTGGGGACAAACTTCTAATTAAGAGGGGGGAAATGTGACACCCCGAACGTTTAATTAAGTACACATAAATATTTAGAGTGATACATAATTATAGTGGCATGTAATGATAGACTATTAATTAAATAAATATATAAAAATTTAATTTGGCATTGGATTATAGGACTAATTGGGAATTATTATTTGCAAAATAACACATTTATGGAATTATAATATTAATTGGGTCAAACAAAAATAAATAATAATTTAACACCAAAATAAATGAATAAAAACAAACAAAAAAAAATAAGCTAGTTGCCCAGCAAGAGTTGCAAGCTTTGGCCCAAAAGAAAAGAAAAACAAAAATAAATAATAAAAGTGTAAGTTAGTTTGGCCTAGGAATGGTTTTTAGAATTTGGCCCAAGCAGAGAAAAAAAAACAAAAAAAAACAAAAGAGGCCCAAGTGTGTTAAGCCCAAGTAGGAAGATTTACGTTTATCTTTAACAAATCCAAATCTTATGTCAAATCTGCCATTAAGAACTCCACCTCCCTAGCCTCATTATGCCTCCTGAGAGGGGGGGGTACGTGGCGCTCCAGGGAAGCTTGGCTCACTATATAAATAGGGGTGAAGGTGATGAATCAGGAGAGGAAGAAACGTAAGAATAAAAAAAGTGGAAGCCGAGAAAGAGAGATACGTAAGTGAGAGTGAGGAGTTGATAGTAGGGAAGTTCTGGTAGTAAAGTAAGGCTAAGGGTTATAATTAAGGTGAGTTATATTATACCTTGATTTACCATTATATGTTTTATGAATGTTTTGAGTTACCATAATTTATTTTATACAAGTTATATTTATTAAGTTATATAAATAAAAGTTATGTTTATAAATATTTCAGTTACGTGGGTTACTTTCTAAACTCTATTTACTTAAAAAGAAACCCATGGATATATTTGTTTAAATTTTAGTATATATTTGACTATAACCTTATAAACAATTATGTTTTGTAAGTATCACCACAGGAGTCCCACGCCTTGGGGGACTTAAATAACCACTGGCCTCTGTTTGACCACTTTGTGGTCCTCTATTGTCGTGAATCCATTGACCTCTGTTCTGACTGTCACTTGTGACCTCTGCTCTGTTTTGTTTTATACCGTGGTTACGATTATTACCTTACATGATTTCTGTATTCTACCACTTTAAATAAATTGTCATTTTAAATTAAATTATTCAAATATTTTAGCCTGCTCATTATCCATGGTTATTTTATTCCCTACACTCTTGGCATAATATTTCTCACTCTGCTGTGTGCTTACAGCTTTACCCATTTAGGTGACGAGATGTAAGGGAAATCCATAACCCTACAAAATGGAACCTGCTCATCGATTGTTGTTGAACCATTATTTTATCTTTCTTTTTTTTTTTTATATATTTTTGCTTCCTTTTGTTTCTATTCGGGGCTGGTCACTGAATAAGAAAATAATGAAATCCCTAGAAATGTATTTCTTTTTTTTTTAGTAAAATGTAGTAAAATTTCTGTTTAATTATTTTTATTTTCGCTTGCGCAACTTAATTTGCTTCGAATAAGAAAGTTACTAAGTCACGATTCCAACTCTAAGCCCTTGGGGTTGGGTCGTGACAATGTGATGCGCACAGCATACAAGTATAGACTGGATCGCCTAAGTTGGAACAAAACGTCTCATGTTTATTTATTTTTTTAAAGCGGTTTGCTATTCGCAAGTAGGCTAAAATACGGATTTTGCCACCCTCAAGTGGGCTTAGAAAACATGGTGATTTGCCACTCTCAAGTGGGCTTAAAACTCGCAATCAATGAATTGTTCCAATTCAAGTAATCCAACGTTCACCCACAGGCATTCAGGCAGTTATATCACATAAGCAGTTAGCCTCATGGCAAGCATGCTATTATGGCAATCACTCACACACATGTAAGGATGCTAAAGCATAAACACTTACCGAGTACTTCGAGCCAAAATAAAAACTATGTTAGAAATCAATGCATGATCCTAGCTATGTCAAGAATGCCTAATGTAACACATGCAAAATGCAACTAAGTAGGCTCGGCTATTCTAAAATAACATGTGAAATGCAATTTGATACATGTATTTATCCAAGAATTTAAATACAATACAATTAGCATGATACACCGAGCCCGGTGCATGCAAGACAGATGAATGAATGCAAACATGTGAGCATAAGGATGCTAATTGAAACATGCCCTAAAACTAACCATCGTAAGCTAGTAAATAAAAGGGAGAAAGAAATGAGGGTTGGAAGACATACATCACATACACGCACACTTATTTACAACATTGCCCTCTCAGAAGAGGGTCCGAATGAATAATACAGAACCAACTAGCTAATCTAAGCTAATCTAATTAAACTAGTTATTACACAATAGAATGAATAACAAGCTACAGCTAATTATTACACAACTCTAACTAATTAACAAATTAACTAAGTTTGCAATTGAATAAGCATGTAAACTATATGATGTAGGCTGCCTCAGCTCTGCTTTGGATGACAAAGGATGTATGCATGCTTGAATCGCCTTGTTCGGAAATCCCTCGCGACGCCCCGATTTGCCTCTATTTGCAATTGATCTCAGAAACTTGCACCAAGCTCCAGATAGATGAAACTCCACCTTAGGAATCTGTAGGGATGCTGCTGACCAGATGTTGGCCTTGGAGACCACCTGCCAACCACCTTTTGTGGTGAAAACCAGAAAAAGTAGTCGGCCTGCCACTTTATCTGGTCGGCCGACCAGTTTTTGCTGCTGGTTTCTGGTTTTCTGCAACAGAGGGCAAGAGAGAGGGATGGCAAAGTATTTGCAACACATGTGTGCACAACCATCCTCTCTATCATTACATAAGCTCAAGGGAGTGTAGGTCTTGACCCTCGGGCCACCAATCACGCATCTCGATGCATGATGGCCGAGGGGCGGAATTGCGCAACTCAATATGAACACGTAAAGCCTAAAACTCCATCATGTATAGTCAAGAGTGTCGACGACCGGGAGTTGAGGCACGTTTCGTCACCTTGAGTATGAAACGCCCCTCGTTCCCCGTGTTTGGGCTAACTCCTATCCCAAACACAATGTAGCAAACATGGCATTCACAAAGCGACTTCAAGTATGCAACCTAATGCGATACAACTTAGACATGCAAACATGCAAGGAATGGACATACAAATATGCGACTAGCATACACAATGCTATGAATTACATGGCATACCCAATGCTCATGACGCTTGCATACACAATGCACATGGTAACTAACATGCATAATGCGATGAAAATGGCATGCACAAGTGTAATGATCAATCATGCAACAGTATGACACACTCAATGCTATGAACCACATGGCATACTCGATACACAATGGACTTAAACCAAGACGGATAGGCCTCAACCATGTCCAAATTAGTGGCCATTGATGATGAAATCAAAGCACCAAAAAACACACAAACATGTATAATGCAATGGCCCAAGTCTAAGGCACAAATTACAACTCTCCAAGAGCATTGAAAAGATGAAACATGGAGTACAATGGCATGTGTTCCAGCACTGAAATGGCATACAAAATGATTTCGAATCATGCAAACAACTCACGCAATGCATGTTGAAAGGCTCAAGTATCGAAAGCTAGTGAAGCATATTACACTAGAGGCATGCAAGGCGATGCTCAAATGACCAAACCAACCCCAAACAGACCCTATGCAGGCCAAAATAGTAGCAAAATGAGTTGGGATTAGGGCTGTGCAAAATACCGCCTAATTTGCTAAAATCGCACCGATCCGCATCAATCTGCACCGCTCTAACCGCTAATCGCGGTTTAAACTTTAAAATTTATAATCCGCCAACTGAACCGCTCCGCTCTGCTATAGTTAATATATATATATTTTTTAACCTCCAATGAAATTTCAATGTAAAAATGAGTATGAGAGAAATTTAAGATATAAATTTATTACAAATTAGTAGTTATATATATGAAATATATTATATAAAATTACTTTGTGTTATATATCTAAAATATATTACACAAATTAGTATTATATATTATGCGAATGTATGATAATTGGTTAGAATATTTTTCAATCCGCCAATCTGTCAAAAATCACCCAAACCGCAATTTGTCAATCCGCTAATCCGCCATCCCGCCATTCGGTTTGTAATTTTACTCTCAAACTGTCCGCACCGCACCGCACACACCCTTAGTTGGGATGATGCTTTGAAAGGCACAAAAATATGGCTCATGCAATGGCTCACAAATAGGGCATAAAAGCATAACTCTAAAAAGTACTTAAAGAGTGGAAAATATGGAAGTATAGTAGCCCTACATGCTCTGAAATAACATTCCCAATGATGCCAAAACATGCAAATATTTCAAGTTAAGCATGCAAGAGACTTCAAAACTCAAAACTAGTCAAGGCTATTACACTATAAGCATGCATGGCAAGCATCATTCGACCAAGGAGCCTCAAAACAGAGCTAAGGCAACCCAAAATATGAACAAAACCATGTTGGAGCACAGCCAAAATATACTAGAATAAATAGCCAAAACATCATGCAAACAAAGCTAGTCAACAAGGTTTGTTCTACAAGTATATGAGCCACTCAAGAGACAACCAAAACAGCTTTAGATAGAGTTATGACATGCCAAATGATGGTCAAAAACCCACTGAAATGGAGTCAATACATGCTAGCAAGACATGCTACTTTGATGGGCTACAAATAGGATTACACTACACATACTAGATGCATGTACAAGGTGACCAAACCAGCCATGGACAGACTTAAGGCAGGTCCTAAAAGTCACAAAAAAGTGCCTGAACCAAGCCTCAAAAATAAAGGGATACATGCTCCTTTGATAGGCCAAAAATGCAAGCAAACAAAACCAAAAGAGAGGGGGTCACCCCCCTCTGGTTTTAGGCCTCAAAACCACATGCCTACCACTGAAAATCCACTGGATTTCAGTGGCTAGAAGGCCAAGCAAGGACTAGCTCAAAGGCCCTAAGGCATGGCACAAAACAAGGCCAAACAAGGCACAAAAGGGGGTAGAACACCCCCAATACCCAAGGAGCCTCAAACAAACATGTTAAGTACTCAAAAATAAATCTTTTTGTAGTTTAAAGTTAAGCCAAGAGAAGCATGCAAATATGGCTAAGAGAGTGATCAAAATAGAGCTAAAAATAGGGAAAAGAAGGTTACCCTTGAAGCACTGCAACAACAGCAATTCCTCCAGCCCAAAACCAACTCCTATGACCCAAAAACCACCTCCAATGATCTCAGCTCAAATACGGTGGTGTGTGGCTAGGAGTTGTAGTGCAAAAGTGAAGGAATAACACTCTTTAAGGCACCAAATATAGAGATATATAGGGAAATACACACTTGTGCCTTAGGCCAAAATTCAAAACCTCTCCCATGGAGAGAGCCCTCTCTCTTATAGAAAAACACAAGTTAAAGCTTCTTGGAGAAGCCAAAAGTTGGATGCAATCTGTGCCCTCCAGCTGGCACAGCTGGCATCTACACAGCCTGCCAAAACAAAGGAAAAGCTGCCAATCAGAAAAGGTGGTCGGCCAACCACCCAAAGTGGTCTCCCAAGTAAAAAAGTGGTCGGCAGGGGGAATTGGTGGTCTCCACACTGAAAGCAAGCCAATGGTGGGGTGGGAAACCAAAAAATGTGGCCTAAAGACCAAAAAAGCCAGTTTCCTGACCAGAAACTCGGCTGGCGGGGAGAAAAGTGGTCTCCAAGGATAAAAGCTGGTCTCCCACCCTTGTACCACTTCCCGAACATGGAAAATAAGGTTTGTACCCAAGACAAACCAAAACGGATGCAAGACGAGGGTTCGAGAAGCAAGACGCGCGGCCGGGAGCCCCGAAAACCAGCTGCCGAGCATTAAAAGTGGCGTACGACCACAAAAATGGTTTCCCTGACCATAGTGTCCCTCTAGACAGAGGAAACAAGGTGTGTTCCAAAAATCGTGCCAAACAGAGAATGTTAAGCAGTCCTGAGCCGACGCACACGGCCGACGGCTCCGAAAACTAGAAACTAGTCTCCAAATGGGAACAGTAGCCTACGACCACGAAAAGTAGCTTACAACCACTAAGAGATGGTCTACAAGACCTCTCCCTCCCTCCGGGAAGAGAAAACAAAACTTGGTCCGCGGACCAAGTCAAAGCACGAAGAGTTCCGAGGTCCAGAGGCAAGGCTCCCAGCCAAAACTCCGAAACTCGAAATGAGCACAACATGCACTATCACCAAGCGCTCAATCGGTGACATCTGAGTCTTAAGGTCGGTAAAAAATGGAGTGTCTACACAAACGGAAATAAAAATAATTAAATAGAAAGTTACTTTATTCTACTATTTTAAAAAAAGTACATCCATAGGCTTTTATTATTTTATTATACAGCGATCGACCATCAGGGAAAAAAAAAAAAAAAGACAGGAAGAAAAGAAAAGAAAAAAAAATTAACGGATCTGCATCAATTTTTTGCACAGGTTCCACTACACGAGGTTATGGTTCTTCCTTACATCTTATCACCTGAAAAGGGTAATAGCTATAAGCACACAGCAGAGTGAGAAATATTATGACAAGAGGATAAGAAATACAAAATAACCATGGATAGTTAGTTAAGTCAAAACATTTACATAACTTAATTTGGTAAATAAATTATTTAAGTGGCAGAAACCGAAATACATTATATAAATAAATAACTATAACCACGGTCCAGAACAGATGTCACAAAAGTGACAGTCAGAACAGAAGTCAATGGATCCATGACAAACAAAGGAGCACAAAGTGACCAAACAGAGGGCAATGATTATTTAAGTCCCCCAAGGCATGGAATTCCCGTGATGGTACTTACAAAACATGATTGTTTATAAGGTTATAGTCAAATATTCTTTAAAATTTAAACAAACATATCCATGAGTTTCATTTTAAACAAATAGAGTTCAGAAATTAATCAACGTAACTGAACTATTAATATAATTTATAAAATGTAACTTGTATTAACATAATTCATAAAATATAACTTGTATAAAATAAATTATAGTAAGTCAAAATATACGTAAAATATATTATGGTGACTCAAGGTATAATATAACTCACCTTAATATTGACCCTTAGCCTTACTCCATTGTCACAACCTTCCTACTATAAGTTCCTACTTTCAGTAACTTACGTGCCTCTCACTTTTTTTTTTATTTTTTTTTTTTCCTTTTCTTTCCACTTATCTTGATCAACTCCACACATCTTGATCAACTCCTCCCTAATTATACGGAGGCAAAAGCACCCTGAGACCCACACGTGGCACCGCTCAAATCCTCCCCAGATTTGATCATAAATCACCATGGATTTGTACTTATCTTAATGAATGTTTATGGTAATTACACTTTTGTCCTATGGTAATTACACTTTTGCCCAATTTTCTAACATAACTATATAAATAAATTAATTCCTAATTAAATTACACTTTATCGTATACCAACAGAAAATTAATTATTTATTTTACTATTACACCCACTATTATTATTAGTATTTATTTATTTATTTATTGTTTTAATAATATATTATCACATACACCCACGATTATATATATAACTATAAATACGTATGTGGTATTTAATTAAACGTTCAGGGTGTCATACGCAGTTGCTTAAGGCTCAACAGATTCAAATCTTTTAGGTCACATTTGTTTGGCTTCATAAAATGGAGAGGATTAAGGGTGTGTTTGTGTGGACGAACTGGATCAGGGGGGATTGTAATCTGTCGGACTATTAGTCGGGGGATTGTAATCCATCAGACTGTTAGTCTTGGGATATATTGTCCCTGGACTATTTGGTTTGACTGGATTTGTATCCTATGTTTGTTTTGTCATGGGATTAAATATCTAGATTGAACTATTTTTAGTGAATCCAATATTTGGTTGGACGGACTGGATAAAGATAATTGTTCAAAATACTATTTTACCCTTGTAATTTATAATTTTTATTTAATATATAATTTTAAATTTGTAATCTATAATTTATAATTCAACAACACTAAAAAAATTTAATTTATAAGGTCATAATTTTTAATTTATTATTTTCAATTAAATTAAATTTATAATTTATATGTTTTATTTCATATATAGTTTTAAATTAACAACACTAAAAAAATAATTTTATTTAATATATAAATTTAATTTTTTAACAACACTAAAAAAATTTAATTTATAAGGCCATAATTTTTAATTTATTATTTTAATTAAATTAAATTTATAATTTATATTTTTTATTTAATATATAATTTTAAATTAACAACACAAAAAATTAATTTATAAATGTTTAAAAGACTATTTTACTCTTTTTCAATTGTTTATTAAGTAATAGTATGAGGGTAAAATAGATATTTTACACATTAGTCCAATGGGATACCAATCCCATAGAAATAATCTCACCCCTCTACCTAGGATACAATAATCCCTCATATGAGGTACTATTAATTTGGAACAAAAAAATTGAACCAAACAATGAACTATCCCATGAACTAATCTCTCAAAACGAACACCCTAGAGTATGATAAGATTAAGTGAGGAGATTATTAGCGTGATAATATTAGATTAAAAATATATGATAGATAGTATTTGTTTGGATACCACCGAATTAGTAATATTATAAATAATATTAATATATAAAATTAATATTTTTTAATATTATAATTATTTTTTGTTCTAAAAAATATAACATTTGCTTAAAAGTTATTTAAAAATTCACTAATTCCCTCACTCAATTTGTAACCCCAACCCTTCCATAATTTTATTAGTCCTCCCATATGAGATGATTATTAATCCAAGAAAATAATTAATTATCCTGCTCCTGTGCCTTTTAAGTGTGTCTTCCCAAATAATCAAACAAGCATGACTCTAGGGTGACGAGGTACTCCAGCGCCCTACCTCAACTGGTTAATTGTTAGATTGGTTTAGCTGATATAAACTTCAAATTGTTATTAAAAAAGGTAACAAAAATATTAATAAATGATCATTAATCTCAATTTATGTAACAAAAGCCGAAAATTCTATAATTCACACTCCTTATGATATATATATTTAAATTATGTTATTTTTTTATTTAATTATAACTAATTTTCTTTTTAGTTATAACCTTATTTTAGTTATGATTTATAAAATATTTGATTATATGTTGTGTTATTTGGTTATATATTTCTTTTAGTTATGACTCAAAAATTATAAAGTTATATTATTTTTTTTCCTTTAATTATAAAATACATATGTTACGTCTCGGAGTTAGGAAATTAAGTTAGAGGGGACACTTATTGTTAGACTTATTTATTTCGATAATTTTTTTAGTTATGTTTTAATTTATTTGGAAGAGAAAAATAGAATAAAAATTTATTTTGATGATTTATTTTAGAGAGAAAAATAGAATCAATATTTATTTTGATGATTTATTTAATTATGTTTTAATTTATTTAAAAGAGAAAAATAGAATCAAATTTTATTTTACCCCATTATTTCTCACCTAAACTTTTATCTTAAATGGTGTTAGAATGTATTTAATATTTACTTAAATCAGGAGTTCAAATAATTCAAAAACAGAAATTCAAACAGCCCAAAATAAAGGTTCAAACAGCCCAGCACATCAGCAGGCCAAAAGGCTCAAATGAAAGATATTCAAATTAGTAATGATGGAGTGGAAGATATTCAAATGAATACAACGGCTATAAACAACTATAAGTTTCATCATATATACCAAAGCCTCTAATGTAAACTAGTTACAAAAAAAAAAAAAAAAAAAAAAAAAATCAGAAAATATTCTTTGATCTATAATCACTCACATTTATTCTCTGAAAAATTCTCTAAGAAGTGTTCTTTAATTTTTGTTTACATCCTCTTTCAGAAATTATACACTGAGACGTATAGCTTTAACCCCATCTTTCCTGTGTGAGATTTACAGAAAAACCAGAGTTTCATTTTTATATCTATCTTTGAGAGATAATTTTTGTAGCTTTCTGTGAAAGCAAAAACAAATTTTTTTCAACCTTGTAAGAGTGTTGTACACTCAGTGTTCTTGACTTAAAAAGTCTGTGTAAAATCCGTGGAGAATTGCTCCATTTGTAAAGAGGTTGCTAGCACCTTCGTAAAGCTAGAGTATATTGGAAAATCTCAAATGAAACTTGAGAAGTGGACATAAGCCGAGTTGAAACTGAACCACTATAAATTTGTTTGCCTCTTTCTCTCTTATCTCTTTATTTTATTTAAATTGCTATAATTATATTTCACATTTTTCCTGTGTTAAAATCATTAACTGACATAGTTGTTAGAACACTTGTTTTAATCATTTTTATTTCATTAACTATATTTATCTATTGTGGTAATCATAATTTTTATTAGGGTATTATTAATTTTTAATTGTAAAAATCTAATTCACCCCCCTCTTAGATTGTCTTTTGGGTAACACTTATTAATTATAATTTTTTATTTAAAAGAAATCGTGATCAATTAGGCTTTGTTTGGTAGAGTTTTGGAACGTTAGTTTCAGGCTTTGATTTGCATATGGTGTTTGTTTACGGTTTTCAAAAATTAATTCCACACTCACTTTTGAAAACTCTATCCAAGGTAGAAAAATTTAGGCTAACCGAACGTCCCACCGGTCGTCCGGCCGGTTGACCGGAACAGTGTAATTTTTTTTTTTTTTTTGCAATTGACACATGTTAATTTTTATATATTCAATTAAAAAAATTGAATTTTTTAAATTTTTTTATGAGTTTTGAATAGAATTTTTAGTTGTGTATTTGGTTATGAGTTGTAAATTTTTGTATCAAATATCATATATCACATAAAAAATTCTCACTTAATTCAAAACTCTTTTTAAAACTCATTCATCAAACAAATTTTTCACACACAAATCATAATTCCAAAACTCACAAACTCAAAATATTCAAATCATATTTAGAAAACTCTATCAAACGCAACCTAAAAATCATTGTTAATAGGAACAAATCAAAATTCTATAATAGTGTGCAATAGCTCGGTGTGGGATGGTAATGTAAGTTTATAATTTTAGCACAAAATTATGGATCAAAGTTTCTAATTTTATAAAATAAAAACACATAATTTATAGCACAAATTATTATAAAATTTATTTAATTTTTATTTGATAGAAAATATTAAAGAGATGATATTGCTTATATATAATGTGTTTTGAATAAAAATTATTAAATAATTTTAAAGTATTATATGTCGTTACCTATGTGATGCTCAAAGTATGAGAAATCACAAATCACACTTAATAGTTCATCAACTACCTAAAAATAATAAGTTAATTATATTCAATCCATAAGATTTCTCACTGCATTGATTTAAACTACTACATAAATAATACCATATAGTGCTCCTAAAGTATCGATTAATTATTATTGTGAACAATATAATAAATCATTAATCAAACAATGTTAAAAAAAAATACATTTTATATATGACCATAAAACAAAAATAAAAATAAAAAAAAATTAAAATTGTAAGGGGACCCTTGTTCCCCCGAACCTTCTTTGACCCCGCCCCTGATTACATACCTTTGAGACGTGTGTACTGCAATGTTTCCCATCAAAATATATTATATAAAAAGATGTAAAACAAGAATTAAAATTACAAAACCATCACAATCCAAACCATTCTTAGCACCAACCACCTTTGGCACCGTTTGGAAAGTGATTTTATGGATTTTTTTGATTATTTTAGTCATAAAAGATAAAATAAATTATTTTAGTCGCAACTGACAAAATATCACATCTAACCCATAATCATTACACTCTTCTCTAACAAAAAAAAGTCAAAAAAGTCAAAAAATTCTTCCCAAATTAAGGTTTTTAACCCAGGCTAAAATAGTTAAAAAAATCAAAAAAATCAAAAAACCAACCGACTTTCCAAACCATTCTTAGCACCAACCCCTGGCAAAATAAACCATTCTTATTAGGAGAAAAATATATATATATATATATATATATAAAATGTGATCTGAATAAACTAAAATATTAATAAATTCATTTAAAAATCACTTCCAAAAAATGTCTAGTAAGACAAAGCTTCCGATTAGAAAATGGTTTGACTTTTTGATTTTTTTTTATTATTTTAACTTGAGTTAAAAAGTTTAGTTTAGGAATGACTTTTTGACTTTTTAAATTTTTTTTATGAAAGAAAAATGTAATAATTATGAATTAAATATAATATTTTATTTATTATGACTAAAATAACCTATTTTATCTTTTATAACTATTTTAATCACAAACTAACTTGTCAAACAACACCAAAATATGCTCCAATAGTCTGTTAAACAGTTGAATATGCCGATGGGTCTTGATAAACAGGCCCACAAAGAATGAAAAATAGAGCCTATGAGCATTAAAATTTGAGGAATCATTTTCTTTAAGTCTACAGAAAAGGACACTCTAGCCTTTCAATTTAATAAGGACGATTAAAATGAAATAATTATTGTTTGGCCTTGTGACCATTTCTATAATGACAAGTACATAATTATATTTATAATATGATTTTAATAAAACGAAAATGAAACAATTCAAGTTATATATACCATTTAATGAAAGTTTCACAGTATCCAGACTCACGAGAGACCCACCCAAAGGGCAACTAGCGTCCCCATTCCCATATCCATATCCAGAGGGACCACAAATCTCATTCCTGAAACGTTTGAAGGTACTGCATAGGACGCGTGTCACTGAAAGAGTGGCTTTCGTACTAATAGCGTCAGGGTCAGGTCTCTCAACGCTCCCTTCTCCACTCTCTAGAGCTCTGTAACACTCCCCCTTAGAAGCGCTTTCATTGTTCAATATCTCAGGTCAATTTTCACCCAATTAAAATAATCAAAAGATACACAATTCAAGCATCAAAGTAAGATATAATTTTGTTTACCGAGGAGCAACAATAAACCGTAGTCCTATCTCTCACTGTATATGCTATTAATAAAAAGTCATAATTACCCTTTTTATCTTTTTCGATCATTATGTAAGGTTAAGTTTGGCATGTGATTAAAAAGTTAAAAAATTATTATTATTTATCAAAAGTTAAAAATTATAACTGTATAATTCACAATCTTAATTTTTCCCTACACACTAATTTATACAAAAAATTAAAAAATTATTATTATTTATCAAAAGTTAAAAATTATAACTGTATAATTCACAATCTTAATTTTTTCCTACACACTAATTTATACAATTTTTTAACACATATTTTTCTTATAAAAAGTTAAAAAATTAACCCAAACAATCATTCACATAGTTCCCATTTTTTAAAAACAATTTTCACAAGAATCGACACTCTTATTTTCTGTATTTTTTTATTTTTATTAAATTTTTTAAATATTTTATATAAATTTTTACTTTTTAAACACACTTAACATAAACACACCTAAAAATAAAAAAAATATTAAAAAAATCTTATAAAAATTTATCAAATACCAAAAATATAAAAAAAAATAAAAAAATTTAATACATTTTTTATATTATTATGTATTTCTTAATTTTTTAAAATATTTTTTCATAATTTTTTTACTTTTTAAACACATCTAAATAAAGTGCATCTAAAAAAATTTAAAAAAATATTTAAAATTTTAAAAATATTCACTAAAAATAAAAAAATACGAAAATCAAAAAATTCAATTTTCAAAAAATTTAATTCAAAAACCTCAAACCAAACACAGTGATTTCTTCCTTAACTTTTTAATCTAGAGAAACCAGGAGTCATGCCGAGAGTGAGAAATTGTAAGGGAAAGCAGAAAACAACATTCAAACGACACATGATATTAGAGTCAATGACTGCCAGCTGTCGGTTGAAGATAATCGATGTTACTTTCCAAAATCACCAAACCAACATGATCTGTATTCCAAGTTACTACTGTCATTTTAGCATCCGATTAGAGACAAACAAAAACATACTAAAACAGTAAATGATAAATGGTTGAGATCGGACGACATCTAAGCCTCCACCTCAGCACACTTCTTAGCGGGAGAGCAAATAAGCCAGATGTTGCCGTAGGGATCCTTCACTTTCCCGACGCGCCCGCCGCAGCCCGCGCCATCACCTTCCACGACTTCACCCTCAGAGACAGCACCAGCGCTAACGGCCTTCGCCACAGCGCCTTCCACGTTCTCAGTCTCCAAGCACATCACGAATCCAGCTCCAGGAGTCTTGACCCTGGCCAAATACAACGCCCAACGCATCAACACATCTCTCAACTAATAATGGAGTTTCTTTTCTTTATTTTTTGAAAAATGCTAGAGGTCCCAAATTTTCTACCAAATAAATGACCAAATGTCTCACATGGGTGTGGAGCCCGCAAAATTTGGTAGAAAATTTGGTGTCCCTAGCATTACTCTTATTCTTTTGAAGAAAACTAATAATGAATCATTGCATCTCCATCTAGTTCCTCTTAGAAAATCATGTAAAAAATAAAGCAAATAATTTTGTTTGTAAGTGGTCAAAGTTGCTTTGAAACCTAATTTTAAACAAAACAGAAGGATACAAAAATGCAGAGAGATCCCACCGCATGTAGACGAGAGCAGAACAGTAAAACAGGCGCATACAGAATAAACCGGACAAAGCAAACTCCTCAAAACCGTAAGAAGACGAAGAAATAGACGTAGTCAACAGAGAAATACCAAAAGCAGCCTTAAAACCAGAGAACAAAAGATGAAATAGCGTCGCTTGCTAACAAACGATCAATAATCAAACACAATACAAGCGAAACAGACAAGACTCGAAGCATGAACAAACCTGAATAAAAATCAGTAACAATATAAAGCAACAAAAGTATCGTATGTTGAAAAAGGAAAAAAAAGAGTCCATATAAGACCAAAAGTGACGAGAAAAGCGGTTCCAAGGCTTTGAAATTCCATAAACGCAATTTACGCTCGTCATTATGCACGATCTAGATGAAAACGTAAACCGCCACGAACAAACGTCAACAAATTTAAGCAAAACATCATTTATCGCATAAGCATCTAAAATATAAAATAATAGCCGTAAAACCTCTGCTGAATATGAGAAGAAACGTCTCACAGATCTAGATACATACAGATCGGACCTAGAATACGAAGAATCACAGGAATAAAAAGGGAAATATGCAAGACTTACGGAGCAGAAGAGTCATCAGCGAGATCAGAGACGAGAATGGAAGAGGAACCTAGCTTCAGTTCAGCAGAGAGGACGAGAGGGAGCTCCTGCTCTGCCTTCCTCTTGGGGTGCATGGTACGTTTCACCTCCTCCGCTCCAAACGCGGCCTTGTAGAACTCTACAGCGTCGTTGGCCTTCGGTGCTTCCACGAACAGCTGAGGCTTCATCGCCGAGAAGGTCACCGCCTTCGAGACTTGGTGCTCAGCTCCTCCATTCTGAACCTCCTCAGCCATTAACGTTGGTTGAGAAGAGGAATAAGAGAAATGTAGAGAGAGAATGCGAAACCCTAGGAGAGAGAAACGAAAGAAGAAAAAAAGTACTGAAAACAGAAGTGGATAAAACCAAACAGAAATGGCTCGGTAGCAGGTAACGGGTATTTATAGAAGAGAGGAAGCGGAACCGTTCGGGCTTGCAGGGATAAGATTGGTATTAAAATAATTGTCCGTCTAAGCTAGCCCTTTATTTTTCTTATTATTTACCATTGTACCATACTTTGGGAGCTTCTATTTACACACACAACACACTTTCTACACATCTCCCCTCTCTACACTTTCCACACACCTCCTTCATTAAGTGTGTGTGGAGAGGGGATTTAGTGTGTGTAAAAAGAAGCTCCCCCATACTTTGTTGCTTACACTTTCTGAGTACATGTAGATCCTATTTTTTTTTTGATAAAAGAGTACATGTAGATCCTATAACAAAATAATTATAAAGCTTAATTTTTTGTTATTATGTTTTTTTTCTTTTTGAGAAAACACATGTATGTATTTTTTAAAGATTTTATTACTTTTAATTCATAAATTAAAAGTTAAAATAGTATCAAACACATTGTTATAGATTTCAATATATATATAAATAGTCGTAATAAATTACACCAAAGTAAACGTATATACTTTTCAAAAATATTCTTGGGTGTAGAAATTCAAGAGTAATATATAGGGTGTATAATAAATCCCAAATATCCCTTGTTGGGGAATTGACTAATACAGTCAGAAAAAAAATTTATTATAAATTATTATATTATTTTTTTATAAAAATTTAATTACCATATTAAAATAGTCTCATTCCTTGGTTAATCTCTTCATGTTCTCATCATGCTAGTGGGCAATGCCTCTCATCAATGCAATATTCATTGGCCGTTGAGTGAGTGACAGAAGTGTGACCTTGAGTTTTACCATGAGTAGTAAGATGTGTTGCTGTTGTGCTAGGCTCTGGCAACAATAATTGTGGCCATACTATCATCGGGGGCAGTCAAGTGGTGTTATACGCTCATTAGGGGCATTTTAGCCCATTCTCAGGGGAAGGCCTCGTTTGGGAATAGGTTAATTTAGTAATTTTTTGACTATTTAGTTAAAAAGGTAGGTAAAAAAAATTTGTATGTTTGGAATGATTTTTTGGCTAATTACGAAAAGTGTGCAAAAAGTAGAGAGAAAAAAGAATCTTTGACTTTTTTGTATGGGTTGTTAACTTTTTGGCTAATTTAGTAACTTTTTGGCTAATTGACTAAAATAGCCTCTTGCCAAACGAGGTCTAAGTTTGGCATATATAAAATAATTTATTTTTTTATTATTTTTTTTATTATATTACCTTTCTATTTTTTTTACATCTTTTAATAAAAAGATAAAAAGTGCACTTATATAAGTCATTCCAAACAACCCCTTAATGATTGGAGTTAGGGTTTGCAGTTCGATTGCGATCAGAGAATTTTTAATTCGTCATTCATTTATTAGATTGGCGGATTGAAAAAAAATCAATCCGTATCTGTATGTCGAATTGATTATGCGGACTGAACGGATTAACGAATTGACAGATAGATACGAATCGGTTTGGCAGTTTAAATTTTTATAAATTTTGAATATAATATAACAACCAGTCAACATTTTTTTATAACAATCCAACTCAACATTACCAAAAGATTATAAAGTAAATTGTCAAATACCAATAATAAATATATATAAAAAAATCATGTATTATCAAAAATATTTCATTACTTTTTTTATTAAAAAACTATTTAATTTGATTTTTTATAAGAAAATGACAAACTTAAGCCTTATATTTTCTATACAAAAATACCAAATATCAACACTTGCCATTTGATAAAAGGATTTTCAAATTGAAAACACAACAAAATATCTAAACTCTTTTCTAATTGAAAACACAAACAAAATGTCTAAATAAATTGAAAGCACAAAGTTTTACAAATTATTAGAGGTGCTTGCGATTTGGTGGTTCGGTTGCGGTCAAAAGAACCTTAAATCCGCCATCCGTCCAAAATTAGACAGATTGAAAAAAAATCAATCTGCAACCGTCCGCTTGTCATCACGCATCCAAAAAAAATGGGACGAATTGGTTCGATTTGGCCGGTTTGGGGAGATCAGAATATCCGCTCAACCCTAATTGGAGTTATTCATTCTATAAAATTTATCTATATATTATATAAGGGGAAAAAAAAAGTTTATAACCCACAAGCCTTCTAGAAATCCAAAGTTCTCAATCTAAATTTCATAATTTTTTTTTTTTAAAATTTTTTTAAAAACTTCTATTGGTTAGGCCTCGTTTGGGAACCCTCTTTTTTAGCTAAAAAATCAAAAAGTTACTAAATTAACCAAAAAGTCAACAACCCATACAAAAAAGTCAAAGATTATTATTTTCTCTCCGCTTTTTGCACATATTTTCGTAAAAAGTCATCCCAAACATATTAATTTTCTTTAGCTCATATTTTAGCCAAATAGCAAAAAAATTACTAAATTAGCATGTTCCCAAACGAGGCCTTAGTTCTTATTCAAGCAAAAACAAATAAATAAATAAATAATATTTCTTTATTTATGACTTTCAAATGGAAACTAAAAAAATGAAAAATTTAAATTTAAGGGTTATTAACTATGAAAAACAATCTATTAATTTAGATTTAAAATTAGCACAATATAAATTAAAAATTATAATGATCTATTCCTTGAATTATAAGTTTTAAATACAAATTTAAAATTATCATAATTAACTTATAATTTTTAGATTTAAGAGCAATAAGATTGACATTGAGATTATTTATATATTTTACAAAAGAACGATTTTAAGAAGAAATATTATGAGAGTTTCAAAACCTCATACAAAATCTATTTATTATTATAATTGAAAAACATTGTTATTCTATTAAAGCTTAAAGTTGCAATTATTTTATTTTTTTATTTTTAAAATATTTGTTAATGTGTGTCACAATATAATTGGTTTATAAATTAATTTTACATTCGTAAAATAAAATTTTAAATTTAGATTATTCCTTAAATTATGTTACCAGAATTAGATCAATATCCATTCCTTAATTTATGCAGCTTTTACTAAATTATAAAATAAAATTTAAATTTAAAATATTTTTTAAATTATGTTACTACAATTAAAATGAAAATAATATTCACATGTATCATAATGATGTGTTATAATATTATTGGTCTAAACATAATATGTTAATAAATACATTTATTCAAATTATTAATCATTATTAAAAGTTTATATATATATTTTTTTGTCATTTTGCTTTTAAATTTTATTTTTAAAAAAATTATGTCCTTCTAAACTATAAGGACTTAAAGAATAAATTTTTTAAATACAAATATTTTTTCAACAAAATGCAAAAATATTAAGAAAATGAATAATTTTTTTAACAATTTCCAAACATAATGGATTTTATTTATAAAAAAAAAAATTGTCTCAATTGTCAATTAAAGAAATTAAAATAAAAAAAATATTTTTTTTCTTAAATAGTAAAAAAGTGACTTTTGCTAAAATTAAACAGAAATAAACATTTTTTTCCTATTAAAAGTGATAGTTCATGAAACTTTTTTTTTTTTGTATAATCAAAAAAAATATGTGAGTTACATGTGATAATTTATTGTTTTAGCATTTCTACATACCCACACTTTTATCCACAATGATGTGACAAGGGAGTTGGATTTCGTGTCATTGAATGTATAGCAAATCAAGAGTTGTAAATATAATTGTGGATTTTTTTTGTAAAGTAATATGTGAGACATTTAGTTAAACATTTGGTAGAAATTTTGAGGCCTATATCATTTTCCTTCTTCTGGGTCTCAAACATTTTTTGTATTGTTCATCTACACTTTTGAGTATTTGCAAAGTCAATTAAACAAATTAAAATAAAAAATGAATTTTTTTTTTGCTCAAATTGCTAAAAAGTGAGTTTTGCTAAAACAAATAAAAATAAATTAGTGTGTTTGGTTTGAGTTTTCTGAATTAAATTTTTTGAAAATTGAGTTTTTTGATTTTCGTATTCTTTTGTTTTTAGTGAATATTTTTTAAATTTTAAACATTTTTTTTACTTTTTTAGATGCACCTTAGTTAGATGTATCTAAAAAGTAAAAAATTTGTGAAAAAATATTTTTTAAAAGTAATAAATACATAAAAATACAAAAAAATGTACTGAATTCTTTTTTCTTTTTTTTTATTTTTGGTATTTAGTGAATTTTTAAAAGATTTTTTTTTACAATTTTTTTACTTTTTAGGTGTATTTATGTTAGGTGTGTCTAAAAAGTAAAAAAATTGCTTAAAATATTAAAAAAATTCAGTAAAAACAAAAAAAAAATACGGAAAATAAGAAAGTAAAATTTTCTGAAAAGTGTTTTTCTGAAAAATGAAAACAAGCAAGCTGAATGTTATTTTTTTAATAAAAGTGATGGTTTGTGAAATATCTTTTTTTGTTTTTTTTTTTAAAAAATGAAGATTATAGGTGATAATTTATTGATCATCTATAATAATTTTCAGATCAAATAAAAATGCCATTCTAAATTTTTTTTTTCTTATCCTTTTTTTTTATACCGATACTTTTATTTTGTAGAAATTTAACTTTATCATATTTAAATATTTTATTGTAAATTTTAAATTATTTTTTTTTTTGGAGAATCATATTTAAATTATTTTATGCCATTATAAAAAATCAATTTTTTAATATCAAATTATTCGATAATTTTTTTAAAAAGTTGTATTTGTTTGTATTTATTAATATTAAATTTTTAATTAATCTCATTCATTATTAAAAAAATTAGCTAGTAATTTTATATATTTGTTTCAATTGCTCAGGTTATTTTTTGTCTTTGTCAAAGTCCATTCAAATTTATTCTATTTTTTTAATTGTACATAGGTTCTCACTAAATTAAAAATTATGTTGTAAAATCTTTAAAATTTTACAGGTTTTACTCGAGTTGTTTGGGTTCAACTTGCCCAAATTTACAACTTTAGCACGGGATGAAAGTTACATCATTGAAATTTTGACAAATTAAAAATTGATACATAAATTGTGAAAAGTATAAAACTTAAATTGTAAGTTTTAATATTTTTTTTCATAATTTACATACAAAAATCTAACTATTTATATTACTTCATATAAACATATTTTACTAATTTTTTCACATCCCGTGCAGAGCACGAGTTTTCACTAATTTGTTAGTAATGTAATTTAGAAAGTAAAATAAAACGGGTAATTACATGATAATATATTAATATTATATTTGTCTAAAAAAATAGATGATAATTTTGAGAGCAAATTGTTATCTTATTTTTTCAAGACGAATATAATTCAGATATACAATTATTAATATTCAGTTAACTTATTCCTTATATGAATATAGTCTTTTTAACATACATTATAAAATTAGCAATTTAAATTATTAAAATAAGTTATGAGTAGGCTTCATTAAGGACAATAGGGATCCTATTTGCCACTCCCACATGTTTACAACATTTTATTTAAATCCCATGCACATTTGTGGTGTTAAGATGTTTAACCAATTAAACAGTTAAATTATGTTATTATAATCTATATTATATATATATATATATATATATAAAAAGATTTTTAATAGGGGTGCAACTTAGGCGGGCTCAACCTGATCAACCCGAGCCTAGCCCGAATTTTTTTAGGGCTTGGACAAAATATTTTTAAATTCGGTACGAGCTTTGACAAAAATTCAGAAGCCCGAATTAAATTTAGGCGGACTTTGGCAAAGACGTCAAGTAACCCGAGCAACTCGAAACCCGAATTATACATATATAGATATATAAAAATATTAAATATACATATAAATTATTAGCCATTACATGATATTAAAGTAATTTATATTATTAAATCATATTCAATATATATTATATATACAAATAACATAAAATCTTACTTTTTTCTTTTTATTTTCACTCATAAATTATAAGGACTACTATAATGGCATCTCTCTTATATTATAGAAATTTATTTGTTTTGATGGTATTAATAATTTTCTATAAAAAACAGAATAATAATTGTAAATAGAGTCCAATTTTAAAATTTTCATAGTGTAACTGCAAAAAAAAAAAAAAAAAAAAAACTGAAATTCATTTACAACTCGGGCAATTTGGGTTTAATTCGGGTTGGGTTTGGGCAGACAATCTCAGGTTACAATTCGGGCTTGGTCAGGTCTCAGTACAACTTGGGCTGGGCTTGAACAACCTCCCAACCTGACTGAACCTGCCCGAGTTACACCCCTAATTTTTAACCCACACGGCTCTAAGAGCTCTATGTTTTCAATCTAAATTTTATAATTTTTTGATTTTTCAAAATTAAAAAAATCTTCTATTGACTAGCTCTTATTCAAAGAAAAAATTAAAATTAATATCCCTTAATTTATAACTTTCAAATGAAAAGCATATCAAATCTAAAAAAAATGAAAAGTATACTAATTCATTTCAAAATTCAAATTTAAGGGTCATTAAATATGAAAACCAATCTATTAATTTAAATTTAAATTTGACACAATATAAATTTAAAATTATAATGATGTATCTCTTGATTTATAAGTTTTAAACTCAAATTTAAAATCATCATAATTAGCTCATAATTTTTTTATTACGCAACAATAAGAGTGACGCTATATATTTTATAAAAGAAGGCTTTTAAGAAGAGATATTATAAGAGTTTCAAAATCTCATACAAAATCTATATACTATTATAATTGCAAAACATTGTTATCTTATTAAAGTTGGAAGTTACAATTATTTTTTTATTTTATTTTTTTTATTTTGTTTAATTTTTGTTAACATAACTCACAATATGATTGGTCTATAAATTAATTTTATATGCTTAAAATAAAATTTTAACTTTAGATTCTTCCTTAAATTATGTTACCAAAATAAGTCAATATTCATTCCTTAACTTATGCATCTTTTATTAAATTATAAATAAAATTTTAAATTTAAATTATTTTTTAAATTATGTTAGTACAATTAGAATATGATCAATATTTACATGTGTCATAATGATGTGTCGTAGTATTATTGGTCTAAACATAATATGTTATTAAATACACTTATTCAAATTATTAATTGCTATTAAAAGTTTATATTTTTATTTTTTGACATTTTTGGTTTTAAATTTTATAATTTTTTTTATATCCTCTAAATTATAAGGACTTACAAAATAATTTTTTTAATACAAATAATTTTTTTAACAGAAGACAAAAATATTAAGAAAATTAATGACTTTTTTTAACAATTACCAAACATAATGGACCTATTAATTATTTATTTATTTATTTCAATTGTCTATTAAACAAATTAAAATAAAAAATTATTTTTTTTGGTTTAAATAGTTAAGAAGTGATTTTTACTAAAATCAAACATAAATAAATATTTTTTTCTATTAAAAGTGATAGTTGGTGAAACTTATTTTTTTATATAATAAAAAAAAGAAAATGAGAGTTATTTAGATGATAACTTATTATTCCAATAAAGTTACAGATCCACACTTTCACCCACAATGATATGACAAGAGAGTTGAAGCCTATGTCATTGAATGTATAACAAATCAAGAGTTGCCACATAGGATACCACATCATTGTGAGTACATATGTGGATTTTTTTTGTGGGTCTCAAACATTTTTCTTATTGTTTATAAATTTTTTAGCACTTGTGAAACATGGTGGATCTTATTATTTATTTTCTTAATCTCAATTGTCAATAAACAAACTAAAATAAAAAATGATTTTTTTACTCAAATTGCTAAAAAGTGACTTTTGCTAAAATAAACAGAAATAAATAATATTTTTCTATTAAAAGTAATGGTTCATAAAATATAGTTTTTTATTAAAAAAAAATGAGGATTATGAGTGATAATTTATAGGTCATCTATAATTATTTTCAAATCAAATGCGAGTACTATTTTAAATTTTCTTCTTATCATTTTTTTAATCCAGATAATTTTATTTTTTAAGAAATTTAATTTTATTATATTTAAATATTTTATTATAACTTTAAATTAAAAATAAATTTTAAAAAATCGTATTTAAATTATTTTATGTCACTAGAAAATGTAATTTTTTTTAATATCAACTTATTCGATGATCTCTTTCTAAAAGGTGTATTTGTTTTTGTTCATTAATATTATATTTTTAATTAATATTATTTATTATTAAAAAATAAATTAGCAAATAATTTTATATATTTATATATACAAATTGTTTTTTCAATTCACTCAATATATATATAATTTTGTTTTGATTGCTCAAGTGATTTGGTATCTTTACCAAGACCATTCAATTTTTATTTATTTTTTAATTTTACATAGGTTCTTACCGAATTAAAATTTATGTTACCCAATTTTTAAAAATTTACAAGCTTGACTCAAGTTGCTTGGATTGAACTCGCCCAAATTTATTAAAATTGTGACAAATTAAAAATTGATACTCCACATAAATTGTGTGATAAAATTGTAAAACTTAAATTATAGGTGTCAATAATTTTTTTTTTTTATTTTTACAATTTACATACAAAAATCTAATTATTTATATTATTTTATTAATTTTTCAGATCTTATGCATACCACAAGTTTTTACTAGTAGGTTAGTAAAGAAATAAATACTTTTAATTAATCAAATTATTTTTTTAGCCACACATATATTATTTTGGCCAATACTATACATATATAATTATGGTTGTGAAGAGAACTTTTGGGTCAAATAGAAAAAACCCACATATTTGAAATTTCAAATAATAAAAATTGTATTACAAATCAGTCCGATAAAAATGCCAAAGTTTTTTTATGACTTTGATAAGTTCGATTTGACATATTCAAACCTAGCTTGTATTGTTTTTTATTTTATTCTATTATGTGAATCTCATAACAAATTAAATCTTCAAGTCTTTAATTTCAAAGGTAAAAATATTCATCTATTCTATTATTAAAAGGGAACAACAATTTTGGTATCATGAAGCCACTCTCATAAATTTTTTCTAATTTTTTCTAAAATAATCCTAATTTCTTGAATAATTATATTATTTTTATACTTATCAATTTGTAATTAAGGGTAAAATAATAAATTACAACCAAACCCACTTCTCATGATACCAACCAATCTCACCTCCCACATTTTCAAACTGCCATGCAGTTCTAAACAGTTTCAAGATCTTCGCCCCTCTCTTTATTTACTGTAAAATCTTCCCTTTTATTTGTTCAGTGATTTTTTTCCTTTTTGTTGGGAGAAATACTATTCAAGAACATTGCAATCTTATGATTCTCTTCCACCTTTGTTGAGTGGTTATCTGAAAGGAAAATGAGTGGGAACACTAATTAGTGCTACTACTAATGATGTGACAGTAGGCCCCACTATGAATGATTTGATATTTTGGCCTTGGTGTTATATTTTTTTTCTTTTTTTATTGAGTGTCATGTCATTAGTGGTATTTTTAGAGTTCCAAAATTAGTGGTCTCTATCATTGTTGTATCTGAAATATATATCTACTGGTTATCCTACATTGTAAGTGTAGTATTGTTAATTATATTTTTATTTTCTTCAATAAAAAGTTTCATTATGTAATTAGGTTCTTTGGAGAAAAAAATATATTGATTGAGAACGCTATTATGTATTTTTTTTCTTCATTAAAAAGTTTCATTGTGTGTTTTTGGAAAAAAAATAAAAAATCAATGTTCATAATTATGTGTGTGTGTGTGTGTTTTTTTAAAAAAAATCGGTATTTCCTGTATTTTCATTAAATTAATTTTTAAGTTCTTAATATTTATGAGTGTTTTTAATTAAACACTTTGACACCTATGTGCAATTTTTTAGAAACTTGCCTTCGTTTGGCAATGACTTTTTTAGTTGATTTTTTGACTTTTTTAGCTTTTGACTTTTTAGTTGTTTGGTATTCTTATTTGGTTTTTTTGACTTTTTGGCTTTGGAATTGTGTATTTTTTTTTTTTATCTTTTTGCTTATTTTGTCCTTTTGTGATTTTGTGATTTTTTTTTTGACCTTTTGTGCTTATTTAGCCCAAAAGGAAAACCAAATAATTTTGAATTTTTCCCTATTTCACTTTTTAAGCTATTCTTTCTTTTTGTGTATAAATTCAGTTTTTTTATAATTTGATTTGTTTTGTGTGTTTACTTTTGTGAGAAAACTATTATGTATTTTTTTTTCTTCTTTAAAAAGTTCATTGTGTGTGTTTTGAAAAAAATAAAATAAAAAAATCATTGTTCTTAATTTTTTGTGTGTGTGTTTTTGAAAAAAAAAAAGTGTTTTTTGTATTTTCATTAAATTAATTTTTAGGTTCTTAATTCATATTCATGCAGGCTTATTTGAATAATTTGGCACCATATGTGTGAAATTTTTTAAATTAGACTTAGGCCTTGTTTGGTAGAGTCGTGGGAAAGTAATTATAACTTATAACTTAACAGCTTATAGCATATAACTGTGAACATAAGTTAATTTTTGACTTATAAATAAAGTTTCTCCTCTCCTACTCAAATAATAAGTTGATTTTTGACTTACAAAAAGCTATAAGTTGTATTGTTAAGCTGAACCAAACACATCAAAATAGCTTAAATTAAACTAAAAATTTAAATAAGCTGGAAATAAGTCCTAGCAAACCGGGCCTTAGACTTAAACACTTTGGGTTTTTTTTTTTTTTCCTGTTTTATTTTTTCAAGCATTTGTTTATTTTTTGTGTATAAATTCAGTTTTTACAAATTTAGTTTGTTTGCTACTTAATTGTGTTTGTTTTTAAAAAATATTCAGTGTTCTTAAAAAAAATTCAGTGCTCTAAGTGACTTGGATTTGTGTTTTTGTATTTATTTTTTTGGTGTAATACTGTTAATTATACTTTCTATAAAATGAAATGTTTCATTATATTAATATGAAATGTTACATAGCACATAATTATATATATGTATATTATTTAAAAAAATGTCAATTTCATATTATAATTTTAATTGAGTTTACACACTCATTGCGTATGCCCGACCGCTAATATATATATATACATATCAACAAAATCTCGAAATTTTAAAATTGTGTCAAAAATGCTCTAATATATCTTGCTGAATGAAAGTTGCTCGTAGACATTTTTTATTTTTGATGTACCAGCAAAATACTGGATAGTTGCAAATATGATTATTATAGAGGGGTAGTACGGACAATGGAGCAAGAGTGGAATTTTCGAGAAGGAGGGGGGTGATTTTACAATATTACCCCAACAATTTTGAATTCTCACAACTGACATTTCCGACACATGGATTAAGGGGGTCTGGTCTGGTCAGGAATTTCCGAACCGGGGTTTGGAACTTTTTGGCATCACATGGAATGGATTTCTTTGGTTTTGCCCCCCAAGTCAGGGCAAGATCATTTTCTTGACTCTCTATTTAATGGGTCATTAAATTAAAATTTAAATTTAATTGTAATGATTTATATTTTAAAATTTATTATATATATTATATTTATAAAAAATTAAATTGATTAAATATCAAAAGAATTAAAAATTGTTTGTTTTAAAAAAATTAATAAATAATTTTATTGTTTAATAAATTTTTTAGTTTACATGATTTTTAATATCCAATCGATTTAATTTTTTATAAATATAATATACATAACAAATTTTAAAATATAAACTGTTCGAATTATAAAAATTAAATTTAAAAGTTAGCCCAATAATCTATTAAATAAAAAATCAAGGAGAGGATTTAAGGGGAGAATCCTTTCTGCCCCAAACCACACTTGCTCTCTGCTTTGCTTTTTGTCAGTGAGGATTTTCTTCATTTTTGTTTGTTTATTCCTGATTACATGTCTACTTGCTCACCATAATCTCAATACAAATTAAATACTATTTCTCTGTTTGGATAAAGGTAATTGTGTATTAGATTAATATGATTGAACACTCCAAAGTTGGACTAGTCTAGACTCTAGAGTTAAGTGTACACTTTATACTATTTTTATCTATTTATTTTATGGGATAGGTTTATCTTCTCTTCCCCTGATAAAAAAAAATAGTTTCTATTCAACTACTTAACTAATTATAATACAATTTAGATAATTTTATATAAACAAAATTTGTTTATTATTATTATGATTTTTTTTTATAGAATGTTAGGTTATATATATATATATATATATATATTTATTAATATCCTTCACTTATATTTATCATTATAAGAATAACATTACACGTTCATCTTAATCTTAATATTCTATACTAACATTATTTTATCATATTTCTAACCATAAGATATTTCAGATAATTAGTTACTACTTCATTAAGCAAAAAGTTATCACATTTTATGATCCCATAATATTTACACAAGTTTAGTAACATAATTTCCAAGATTTATATAACATTTTTTTTTCCTTTTATATAGATTATCTTTCAACTATAAATCATAAATAAATTCCATATTCCAGCACTATTGGACTTGTGCCCAACACTAGAACCAAAAAATGCATAGCCTCATGGGTTGGGCCTAAGCAAAAATGGCCCAACATTATTTGTTATCAAAGCATGGATCAAAAGAATTAGCCTATCATTATCGTAAATTTTATGGATGTATTATTCAAGGATTTAAATACACTATTTAAATAAATAATAAAAATTAGAAACAACAAAGCCGTCTTAGCTCAGCTGGTAGAGCGCATGGCTTTTAACCATGTGGTCGTGGGTTCGATTCCCACAGACGGCGCTGATTATATTTCTTTTTATTTTATGCTGCTTCAGATGCACGCAGAGTCTCTCCTCCATTTCCATCATCATCGTTCTTCTTCTTCTTCCATGGCCTCCTTCGTAACCCTAAACAGACCGTCTTCCAATCTTCACTCTCTATCATCCTTTTGTTTCATTACATCGCCGCTTCCCTCTTCTTCCACTCACCAGTGGCAACTGAAGCGGCGATTCGAGAAACGAAAATTGTTGAGGCTGTGCGCTAGCTATGAGGTCGATGGAGGTTTCTCAGATACAAGTGGAGGAAGGAAAGAAGCAGAGGAAACTAAATGGAACGCTTCTCAGTATGAAGCTCTCCTCAAAGGAGGTGAACAGGTCACCTCTGTTCTTGAAGAGATTGCCAAGCTTGTAACTACTTCTCTCCTCAATTATCTTAATATTCTCTGTGAATTTTTTGCCCTTAAAACCCTAAACCCTTTATTGTTTGCTAGAAACTGAGTCTGTTTACCTTCAAGTGTTTCTTGGTTGAATGATTTTTGTATTTTCTTTTATTCTTATTCAATTAATTTTCAAGTTCCATGGATGCCTATTTTAGACTTTCTAGATTGTTGATTGGACAGCTTGGTTTACTTGCAAACTATAGCATGGATAAACCCAAAACCCTTTTCTTTAATTGGGTGTTCCTGACACCTAATTTGCTTGTTTTAAAATGTCGGAGGTTTTTCTTGAATAATCTGAAGTTTCTCCATGATAAGATGCATATTAATGTAAAATTGATTATCTGGAGTGATGTGGGTCACAGTTGGTAGTTGCTCGTTATCATCTGCAAACACATTTCAGGTTGTACCTAAGATAACTAGAGGGCCAACAGACATGTAAGGAAATACAGGGTATACTTGCCATACAAAAATATGAATGCTTGCTTAAAGTTGCTCTTATGCGGCAGCGGAAATTCTAATCTGTCTGTTTATTAATTTTTATGGCGGTAGTCTCTCTCTCTCTCTCGTTTTAGGCTAGTCGTATGTTTGTTTGGTATGTCGGCCTTGTAATGATTAATGACATGATTCTGCAATGTTTTTACCACGTAATATGTTTTCATTCTCTTAATCCCAATCAATATGCATAATTTTGGTTTCGTGATGAGATGCCTTGTTATGTAGAGATTAGAAATTTGCTTAATGCATCAGGCTTAAGGGTCATCAATTCTAGGAAAATTTGCTCTTATTCTTGATTTTTGATTTGTATAGTATGATATTCTTCATTGTTTCCGCTGTATTTCATTTGTTAATATGGGACCCGATTTGCAATTGGTCATCGTAATACTATTTCTGGGTACAAGCCCTGCAGCATTGCTTACTACGGGTCACCTTTCCACTTTGAAAATTACTAAGTTTGTTTTGCTGTCAGGGTTGGATACTGGATTTCTAGTTGAGGACATATTAATTCACAGTATTCTTGTTCAGATTACGATTCTCTTGAAAACTGAGGCTTAATAGTTGAAGGACAATAAGAACTTTCGTTGAACATATCACTTTTTCCTAAACAATGGGGAAAAGAGTTCCTCTCTAAGTCATTAACAATAAATCTTGTTATTCACTTCATAGTTTAGTTTTTGTTAACTAAGCAACCGAAAAATTCAAGGAAATGTACACTAGCTTAACCTTGACATTTGCATCCCTGCCACTTGTCCTGGGTCCACGGCTACCAAATGTTGAACTTATATTCACATATTAAATTTGCAAACAATGAAAGATGTAATAAATTTATTGAGTGCTGAAGACCTTTTAAAACAAAATCCAAACTTAATTGTGTTCTTTGTCATAAAAAACTGTCTCTGAGTGTTAAGTGGATATACTGATTTGTTTAGGATCAGCATGGGTGTTATTATTACACTATGTTATCAGTCATTTGAGGAGTCAACAGTCATCTTCCTCATATCTCTGAAAATATTGCAATGGTCAGAACCCTCATTCTTCGAGGTGACTTGCTATGTTTAATTTCCAAGATAGACATAATTTTACCCTTTTTGTTTTGACTCAACCTGCCTACTATATTCTGAGTATCACAAGTGCTACATATTCTTACCTCGTTTTGACAATTTGCAGTTGAGACAACGACTTGTTGAGTTGAATCAACCGTGCACAATTCAACCTGTTAACTCAGAAACCGAGCTACATTTGTAGTGCATGGATTATATATATGTAGAAAATATAAATATGTTATCGTAGGTTGCAAAATTCATAATCATTACTCTATGTGCTCTTTACAAGCCTATTCTTGGAAGCTTTAGTAACATTGCTTCAAAGTTTTTTAAGTTGTTTCTGATGACATAAGGATCCAATATTTTTTTGTAAATCACTGTTTGTTATTTACATGTGGGTGCAGTTGGAAGATATGAACATGGATGAAGGATCTGAGAAGTTGGCAGTGGAGTTGGCTGCACAAGGAGTTATTGGGAAGAGAGTTGATCAGATGGAGTCAGGGTTTATGATGGCCCTAGATTACATGATCCAACTTGCTGAGAAGGACCAAGATGACAAAGTACTAATTTCAACCTTTTGTTTCACTTTCTCATACTTTGGAGGGCCATCAATTGGTACTATCTTTACATATTCATGTTTATTCATTGAGTTTAACTAAACTATTTATCTATCAAGTAATTTTTGTTATTGCAATTGTTGTTGTTGTTGTTGTTATTCTTATTGTTATCAAAATCTTTCGTTGAACCTGAATTATTTACATGGTGGATATCCAATTTTGATGTTGTATGGTTTGATATTGAAATGGACAGTCCTCTATTAATTGGCAGTGGCTTTTCTATCTAAGACGTATAGCATTTCAACAATATATGAGGGTTTTTCTCATACAATAGTGCCAATGCTTTCAGTAGAAATTTTATGATCTGAAATGGTGCATTTGTTTTTTCTTTTTTTTATAACAGTTAATTGTGATCCTTATCAGCATAAATCACTCCTTCAGTGTCTATCGGGTGATGCAGTCTCCATGGCACGTTATTGCAGTATCTTTTTGTCACATTTAAACAGTTTGCACTCCAAGGATAAAAGTTCTTTTTAATTTTATGAAAGTTTCTAGACCTTTGAAAAGGTGTTTGAATGATGATATTGATTTTGGCTGTAATGTTGGCAAGCCTGATGATTTTGATTTTGACTATAACTGCAATGGTAGTGGTGAGTGCACATTCATCCTAATTGGTGGCTTGGTGCCCATTCTCAATTGGAGCTGCTTCATGTATTTTACTGAGAGCAGCAATTATGGTGGCAATTGTGGCTGAGGAGTGTTGTGCTTCACCTGTTGGCTTTTCTTCTGTGTTACACTTGCACTGCCGTTGCATAGTTTCTCTTGTATTTTGCATGTAGCTCATTACCTTTTTATTGGTCAATTTTTTTTCTTCTTTTCTTCAGCGTTTATTTATTTAGTTATCATCGGATTTTCGTAATTTGATTTAAAAAAAAAACATTATGTGGGCATCAGCAATGGTTTTTGACAATTTGCCAGTTGATTCCCTGCAGCGCAAGTCAATCCTGGAGGTAATCAAGGAGACTGTTTTATCCCACCTTACAAAAAAATGCCCTCCACATGTGAGGATGCTTCTGAACTCAAATGCATGATATACTAATTTTGGTGATAAGGTTGTTGCAGATCTTACCTTGTATTGATTGCTATGCTTTTCTGTTATAAACCTCCTAGGTTCAAGTGATTGGCCTTCTTTGTAGAACCCCTGAGAAAGAGAGCAGACAGGAATTACTTCGACGTGTTGCTGCAGGTGGTGGTGCATTTAAAAGTGAGAATGGCACGAAAATTCATCTTCCAGGAGCAAATTTAAATGAAATAGCCAACCAGGCTGATGATTTACTGGAGGTAATTATTTGAAAGCTTCCTGCATGATTTGCTTTATAACCTCTTACCTTGCATTTGGAACTATAATATCTGTTGAAAAAATTGTTTAACTCATAGTTAATAAAACTTATTTTCAGATGAGAATGGCGACAACTGAATTTTGAAAAAAGAAGAAGAAGATATATTATGACGGGAGAGAAGAAACTTCTTGTCTTAATTTTTAAAGTAGTAGGTCAGAGAAATCATTGTGTTGGGATTTTCTATTTTCTTTGTTAACGAAATTCCTTTTCATGGTAATAATCTAAATAGGATGTATTCCTCTTTGCTGGGTTACGTTTATGCACTTTATTTCCATTCCTTCCTCGTAGGTTCTTTTCTTCTTTTTCTCTAAAAAATTATCGGGGTTCATTAACTGTTGGTTTGCAATATTCAATAGGGGTTGTGGAATTCATGTTTGAAAACTTAGGTTGGGACTTTGTTATTCCATGATGAATGTATCACCCTACGGCAACAACAATGTGGCAGGCATCTAAAGTTACTATTCACATATCAAATAAGACAAATTTTATTTTATTTTTTCTAAATTCCATAATCTGTACTGTTGAGGGGTTGGATGCGCTGTTTGAGAAAATAGTTTTCGAAATTTATTCACATTTCAAATAAGATAAAATTTTCAGAAAAATAGTTTTCGAAAACAATTTGCCAAATAAATTTTCCATGCCAATTTCCTCTTTTTCTGCTTTTGAGAACAAAAAACAGTTTAAAAAAACAAGACCAAACACGTCTTCAACTTTTTTGTGTTTTTCAATAGTACAGCTTACAAACATTACAATCACAATGGTATGCAGCCTAATCAACGTAGCCAATAGTGTACTGTGGATCTACTGCGTTTCATATTTTGTTTTTCATTATATCAAAGTAAAATTGGCACTCTTTCTTGACAATTTAAGTGAAGCTCAATCATTAGTTTATCCATTAATGGTTCATACATTGTTGGGCAATTTCCTAACAACTTATGCTTTTGAAACAATGTGTTTTAAACATGGTATCGGAGCTCAAGTTGGGAGAGATATTGGGTTCAAGTTTCACTGTCTGCATTTAGTCTCCTTTTGCATTCTTCTCTTGTTTGCATTCAAAAATCTTTGTGTGTAAGGATGCTTGCATCTCCACGTGCAAGACGGAATTGCATGTGAGGGAGAGTGTTGGAGAGCTTGGTATATATTGTTGGGACTAGTGGTGTTCTACCAGAGCTTAGGTTAGGGGAGGTATGTTGTTCAAGTCTCTCTATTTGAATTATGTTTCTTTATGTATGTCTATTTGCATCTCCACATGCAAGATGGGGTTGCATGTGAGGGAGGGTGTTGGATAGCTCAATAATACATGGGCCCATTTCCCTAACTTTAAGCTGTTGGGAAAATTGGTGACTTAATAGTCTCTTCATGCAAAAACTTGAAAGCATTTTTTATTGGCATCCCAGGGTAGTGATTCTACTCAGATTTTACCAAGAATTATGCATCTTTTCATGAAACTTATTCTGATTTGACTAACGTTAACGATTAAGTTTTCCTATTCGTATGTCTCATTGAATCACTAATATAACAATGTGTCAAAGTAGTTATGTAGGGTGTCTATCAGTATATAATGCGTTTGGATTACTTTATCTTCTGGATGCTTCTTTATTTTTGCAGACAATGGAATCCCGACCTGTGGTCCCGGATAGAAGGCTACTCGCAAGGCTTGTTTTGATCAGAGAGGAAGCTAGGAATATGATGGGAGGTGGAATACTAGACGAGAGAAATGACCGTGGTTTAAATACGCTTCCTGAATCAGAGGTCAGTTTATATCTATTTGGAGATTTAAAATCATGAATCAGATTGGAAAACCAGGCTAATTCATTTTCCTAAATAACTTATTCCTCATGAAACAGCTTTAAAAAAAATTATGATTTCTGTTGCAACTTACCTGCTAATTTTTTTTTTTAATTGATATTTTTAATTTTACTGCGAGCTTGTTTCAATGCAGGTCAACTTTTTAACTAAGCTTGTAGCTCTGAGGCCTGGGAAAACTGTGCAGGAGATGATAAAAAATGTGATGCAGGGAAAAGATGAAGGTGCAGACAACTCCAGCAGTGATGAGGAAAATACTACTCATGTTTCAAGTGGAATTGCAGGCAGGGTAAGTACTATCACCTTGAATATGAAGATTGTTTATAAAAACCAAAACGCAAAAAATGAATAAAATATTGTAATCTAGATGAATGCATGTATGCTTGGGACTGCTGTTGGTATGCTGACCCTATTGTCGTGATTTCCAGGCTAGTGTTACAGGGTATAAACCATTACCTGTGCGGCCTGGCATGTTTCTTGAGACTGTCACTAAGGTACTTGTCACTATCATTTATGCTCATAGTGTAGTATTAGTTAGTGCGGTTATTTCAAGCCTAGTGAACTTGAGGACATGATATATCGAAAAATGTTGAATTCATTGAATTTGATAAAAAAATCATGGATGTCCTCGAGTTCATGTAGGCTTTACTTTACTGCCAGTCATCTATATAATGTGTTGCAATCACCTCATTGGCTAGTTGGAAAAATCTCTTTCTTTTGTAGAAGAAAAGTGTGAGCACGATTTTGTGAGATCACTGACATACACTTTTTTGGTATGTCTGTGGGGGTACTCGTCAGGTCTTAGGAGGCATATATTCGGGAAATATCTCTGGCATCACAGCACAGCATCTAGAATGGGTAACTTAGTTTCTTTCTTCTCTATCTCTCTGTCAAATTGTCACTAGGGCATTTGATTTTATCATTGAATGGTGAACAATCTATAATTCTTTCCAAGAGGGCCAAGGCTAAATGATTAAAAAGATGTAGATCTTGTAACTAACTTAGAAAGTTTTTTGGTCACTTCTCTTGCAATGTAAGCATCCATGGTTCAAATGAAAATATTCATTTGGTTTTGGTCCCAAGAGTTTCATTACTTGATTGATAGCTATGCTTGTTTAATACTACTTTCTCATTGTCTTGAATCAATCCCTGTCAATTCAACAGTGTCTAGTTTTTTGCTTCAAATATTTGTGTCAATGGGCTTGTTAAATTATTTCCTTTGTGTGTGGTTCACTAGAATGAAGTGGAATGGAATGATTGATCATTCCATCAACGTATCTATTCCCATATTTGGTTGACTAAAAAAACAATGAAAAATGTATTACAAATGGAATTATCATTCACCATTGTAAGGATATAATCCTTCATAAGGGAGTCTAAGGAATGGCCATTCCATTCTTATTCCAGTGAACCAAATAAAGCATTAGGAACATCTACTTACGAGGTTGTAAGAAATCCTACACTACTTTGCAGTAGTAACTCGCTTTTCAATATTGTTGATCTTCCGTCCAGGTTCATCAAAAGACACTTCAAGTTCTTCAAGAGATAGCATTCTAGGTTTCCTACAGCAGGCATCGAATGATGCAGTATCTTGTACATCCAATTTTGATTGCGATTCAAGCGAAGAAGATTATTTATAGTCAAAGTTTTGTGAATAAGGTAACACTATGAAAATTACTGAATGTAGAATATTGACAGACCTTCTTGGTAATCGTTGATGCATCAATTCTTTAAGGTGTATATATGTGTGTGGTTTTAATATAAATTTTAGACCACAGTTGCACTAGCAAAGGCTATGAAGCCATTTTGTTTGGTGTTTTCCCTCATTTTCGAAGCAAATGCGCAACAGCAAGTGCATATAGAAAATTGATTGATGATATTTTTCTAGGATTATGAGATGATGTTGGCAAGTATTTGTTCAAATTGGAAGAACCTTAATGATACCCCACCATTAATGCATTGTTTCTGGATTTGTTGAGGGCGAGAAAAAAAAAAAAAAAACGCAAAGGAAATTATTTAATTCTTAATTGGCAATCTTGAAGACGACCAGGAAAAGAAAATATGATGAGAAACTAATTCACTTCAGGCATGATTTATGCTTTACTTTTTTGTGACTGCAGTCTTATATTATTTTTTTTAATTTTAAAAAATTTAACATGCTATTATTTTATTTATGTCATGATGATAGGTTTATTAGTTAGATTAACTTGTACATTCTTCGAATCTAGCAATGAAACTGCCACTGTCAAGAAGTAGAGTGATTGTGATTTGGCTGAAACCTTGAGAAATCAACCACTCTCACTATTTTTGTTTACAGCATAGTCTTTGACACATCAATGTCACATTAAAGTAAATTATACCTTTTCTTGTTCTTTGACAAAAATGGATGAACTAAACACAAGTTCCTTCATCTCACAGGGCTCAATCTGGAAAGTGACTGCAAGGAGGTTCAAGCATCAACACCAACTTTTGTCCACTAGCCATGCTTGACCCTACCTTTTACCTTGTCTTTCTCAAAAAGAGAATCAAGTCTCTCAGCTACCATTGTGCTTCAAATCCCGCTATTAGGGTCTGTCTGTCGCAACTTATTCTAAATTGAAGGTGATGATCTGTAAGTCGAATCTAAAAGTACCCTCCCTAGTGTTAAGATAATTGGATTTTTACAACTTATTAAGTTATTTTTAACGCATAAGCTGCAACACAATCTCAAAATAAGGAAAATCATAAGCAACTTATTAAAGTCACAACAAACAGCTTCTAGTGTTGCAAGCTAATAAAACTCCCCTTTTCTTGAACAGCTTCTTGGAAATTAAGGGGTGGCTTTTGCTAGGGGATTTTTTTTTTTGGTGAAATAATAAAAAAAGCCTTATAGTTTTGTAAGAACTTGTTGATCCACCAAAATCAATTGGATTTGAAACTTATATTTCATTCAAATTGACAAATAATTTATTAACAAGAAAATACTCTACAATTAAGTGAAATGAACTAGGCTGTTGGTGCGATTTATATTCGGCTTGTTACAAGATTTGTTCAATATCAACTTGTTATGTAAACAAGTTAAACGTAAACACATTAATCTTAAGTCAAATTTTAATAATCTATTTTTCAATTCGACTTGTTTACAACTCCCTAACTGACCAAGCAAAAAAGTTAAAAGAAATATACGCAAGAATCATATGGTTTTGCGAGGTCCTAATTGTACAGTTTTGGAATTTTCATACATTGGTTTAACTTGATAGTACATTTTTGGAAGTAATGTAGATTACTAATTTGTAAAATGACAAGTTCAATGATAAAGCAAATCATCCATATGCTTTTTTGCTTGGTCCAATCACTAGTAATGATGAAGATGATATTGGAGGTCAAGTTACCAGAAAATTGGAAAGCACCCCCATGTGTAGGTTGGGCCCAATTGTTTTGCAATTTAATCTCACCATTAACGCAATGTACATACACATCAGAAAGAACATGCTAATGATTCTAGTAGTGACTTGCCAAAAATAAAATAAATAATTATAGTAGTGTTGGGACATGAAGATGATGCAAATTGCAAGAAAGGATGTGATGCTACATTAATATTCCCCCAATTATGCACCAACTTTTTTTCCCCATGTCCCCATGCCTTTCTCCTTTTGCACAAAGCACATGTATATATATATATATATATATATATATAAATATACATGGGTAAATTACATTTTGCACCAAATTTCACTTTTAACCCCTACACATGAAATTATGATAGTTAACTCCCTACACTTCTGGTCAAATCTCACTTTGGTCTTTTTATATGAAATTGTGATAATCAACCCCTTATACTTTTGGTCAAATCTCAATTTGATCTCTATGCAAGTGTCAATGTCTTATTTTTGTTACTTAGTTGCTTAAATCTTTAACAAAATCTAGTCACGTGACAAGAGTATGACTACGATATGAGGATAAAAGAGGAAAATGATCTACATTTTCTACCAATACATACTTTATTTCAAAATTTACATCAAATTATGATTGTATTAGGCTAAAACAAAACGTAAATTGTAAACAATTAAGAAGATGAACTAGGATTTTGAATAAATTGGAACCAAGAAACTCTGTTCTTTACGGTAACATAATCTTTTGTTTATTCATCTTTCTTTCTCTTTGATTTTTTTATCGCACTTTTTATTTATTTCTAAAGCTCTATTTTCTTGCCTATTCGTCGCAATTTTTACCATACGAACACACACACATACACATACCATATTATATAACTCTCACGTGCTTATCATGTAGGACAAAGTGTATTAGTGGGAAACATGAATGATTTTCCTCTCTTATCCTCATTTCATATTCACATTTTTGTCACATGATTGGATTTTGTTAAAAATTTAAAAATGAAGTAACAGAAAAGAGACATTGACATTTGTGTAGGGACCAAAGTGAGATTTGAGCAAAAGTGCAGGGGGTTGACTATCACGATTTCATGTATAGGGACCAAAGCAAGATTTGACCAGAAGTACAAGGAGTTGATTGTTATATTATATGTGTAGGGGTCAAAATAAGATTTGGTGCAAAGGACGGGGGTATAAAGTGTAATTTACCTATATATACACACACTTTTGAGTATATATTTTTTAATTCATTTATTAAACTCATGTCATTTGAAAATAAAATTTTCAAACTCAGCATTGGTTTGGCATGATGGGGTGGGGCGAGTTTGGGCTAAAATAATCACAAAAAGATAAAGTAAACTTTTAGTTCTAGGCTAAAAAATGTCATATCCAAACCACAATCATTTTATTTTTTCTCTTGCAAAAGTTAAAAAAGTCAAAAAACTCATTTCAAACGACACTTTTTAACCCCATATTAAAATAGTCGAAAAACCAACTTATATCCCAAACAAAGCCTCATGCAAGTTTAAAAAAACTTCAATGAAGTTGTATTTAATTAATTTATTTTTTTAAAATGACTTTAATTAATTTATCATAGAAAATTTTGAAATCGGGTTTTGTAAAGTCCCTGTGTCTCATATCAGGAATGGAGATAGAGTTCCTGGGCTATAAAAGTAAAAACTTGGACCTTTATATAGTATCGAGGTTTTTTCTCGAGTGGTGAAATCCCTAACAGAACTCCCTAGTTAAGTGTGCTTAGGCTGGTTGGAGTAGTTCTGGGGTGGGTGACCCACTGGGAAGAACAAATCTGTGCGGACGTTGTCTAAAACAGATAATATCAATGACATATGAAGAATTGAGACGTTACAAGTTTTCAACTCATAAATTTAAACCAAGCCACTTAAAGCGTCATCTAATAAAGTTCACCAGAGTAAAATAAAAAAAATTCTTATTGTTGAAAATTTTAATTTTTTTAGAAAGATAATTTGAGTTTTAGAAATACATTTAAAACAACTGGTATAAAAAAATAAAATTTTGTAAGAAGTCAGGTTTAATAAATAATAATATATATATAAAAAAAAACTTAAAACACTTTCCCCAGTGACTTGGATTTAACACTTTTGGTATATCACGATATCTTGAGCTGGGCCCTGGGCCTCCTGGCCAAACTACACGGTGGCCTGAACCCAAGTTGTCTCCCATGCTCTTATTGCATTTTTATGGTTTTAAAATAGTTCCACGTGATATTGTGATCTTTTAGCATATTGCCTAACAGCTATGCATATCATATAAAGGTTTTTACTATATTACCTTTGCATTCTTGGATATATCAAGTACCCTTTGTACTTTTTAAACTAACGAGAGCAATAATCCCTTTTCTTTATAGATTAGTAAGAAAAAGGTTTTTTTTACTATACAGTGCAAATGGTAGCCTAGGAAGACTCATAATTGTGTTTGTTTGGACTGATAATAATCACATTAGTCAAAACTATTTACATTGACTTTGTTTAGTACAATTTATTAAGTTAAAAGTTAATAATATGAAGGTATAAGTTAAAAGCGAGTCATATCTTTCTTTTTAATAAAGATAGGTTCTCAAGGGTATCGAGGGTATGAGTTTGGTGATTGTTTTTGCTATGAGGGACCTACTAACTACCAAAAGCATGCCCTTTTTTTTGTTTTTTTTTTCCTCTCGATGATCTAAACTGTTCATATTTTAAGATTTATCAAAAAAATTATCCATATAAAAAATCATGTTAATCGGATATTCATAATTCCATGATTAGGTCCTAATTGTTTTTAAAAATTTATGAAAGTTATGTTTATCGTTAATTTTTATAAAAACAAATTTACTTTTGTTATAGGGTTGCAAATGTCCAATCAACTTAATTTTCTGTATAAATATTTTACTCGACGAATTCTACAATATAAAAAGAGGCTCGAAATGATGTTGCCTAGAAGCAATACTAGCCTTTTGAGTCCCTTTATGGGGAGAAGGGGTACAAGTGTGCCCGAAAGCACAACAGTTACTGTTGTGCCCCTTGTGGGAGATCTTTCTGAGTATTTTTTGATAATCTGAACTGTTCATATTGTAAGCTTCGTCGAGTATATTATCCATATAAAAAATCAAGTTGATTGGATATTCGTAATCCTACAACCAAAACACATTTGTTTCTATAAAAATTAACGATTAACATAATTTGCATAAATTTTTAAAAACAATTAGGACCTAATTATTGGGTTATGAATATCTGATTAACTTGATTTTTTACATGCATAATATTCTTGATGAACCCTATAATATGAACTGTTTAGATCATCGAAAAATACTCGGGAAGACCTCCCACAAAAGGGCAACAATAATTGTTGTGCCTTAAGCCACAACAGTAGCCCCTTCTCCCCCCTTTATTAGCTTCTAAATGATCAACTTATTCAAGGTATTTCTACTTAATAAACTATAAACAAAAAAAATTGCATGAAAATAGTATAACACAAACTCTCATATTAGAATACATTATAATCAACTCATTTAAATTATACAACCAACCTGTTGAAGAGGGCTTTGACCATGTAAACCTTATCGATAGTGTTACATGCACTAATTAGTGTATTAACTAGTGTGTCAATACTAGTTATGACATTATTATTGACCTCACTCATTATACAAATTACAAATATAAAAAATTTCTTAAATTATGTCACATCATCAATTGATAAACTAGTTAATACACTAACTAGTGCATATAGTATTATTCAAACACTATTCACAACAAACAAATTTACTTAGGGTTAGTTTGGAAAGTGGGTTGGTTTTTTGACCTCTTTTTGCTATTTTAACCTGGAGCTAAAAAATCTTGTTTGGGAATGCCTTTTTAAATTTTTGTGAGAAAAATAATGTAATAATTATGAATTGAATATAATGTTTTATCTTATTAAATTAAAAAATTAATTTTATTTTTTTGTGACTAAAATAGCCCCAAATCCAATGCAACCATTCTTTCCCAACAAAGCCTAATCTATCTATACTATATATTAAGCAAAAGGGGGGTTTTTAACCCCAAACCTTGTGGGAGCTCCAATCTCTCAATCTAAATTTTCTGATTTTTTGATTTAAAAAAAGAAAAATCCTTAGCATTTATTAACTTCTCCCAACCCCCAAGTCTTACCCTCATAATAACACTTTAATGCATTAAGAACAAGCATAAAAAAAATTCTTTGAAATCCAACACATATGAATTTATTGAAAAATCCCAACACATATGATTATTATCCCTCATAATAACACTTTAATGCATTAAGAACAAGCATAAAAAAAATTCTTTGAAATCCAACACATATGAATTTATTGAAAAATCCCAACACATATGATTATTATCCCTCATAATAACACTTTAATGCATTAAGAACAAGCATAAAAAAAAATTCGTGAAAAGTCTAACACATATGATTATTATCAAAATATTAAATTTTAATATAATATAATAAAAAAAAGAAGACATTTAATTCCTTGAAAAGTCTAACACATATGATTATTATCAAAATATTAAACTTTAATATAATATAAAAAAGGAAAAAAAGAAGACATTTAAAATAAAAAAAAAGACATTTAAAAATCGAAATTCACATATATAGATAATTGTAAATATATTAGGAAAAATGGGGTTTCTAAACCCCAAGCCTTGTGGGAGATTCAATCTCTCAATCTTAATTTTCTGAATTTTTGATTTAAAAAACAAATCTCAGCATTTATTGATTTGGTCAAAATCCCCTGATCAGCATTTATTAACTTTTTTTTCAATCCACATGCCTGCATTTATTGATTGGGTCAAAATCCCTGATTAGAATTTAAAATCCCCTCATAGAAATAATTATAGATACAGTCAGTGCATAGTTACTGCAGTAGCCTTTTTAATTTCTCCTGTACACTATGGTTAGTAATAATATTGTTAAATTATTTTTATAAAAAATTTTAAAAAACATAATTTATATATTAAAAAAAATTAAAACAAATATAAATATCTATAATTATCCTGTGCATAGCACGGGTGATAGGCTAGTATTATATAAGGAAAAAGTGATTTCTAACTCACAAACCTTGTGGGAACTCCAATATCTCAATCTTAATTTTTTAAGTTTTTTATTTTAAAAAAAAAACCTTAGCATTTATTGACTTCTCCTAATTCACAAGTCTTTTTGATTTCTCTCATACCTACTACTACACCATTTTCAACTTCTCCCACACACTATAGTTAGTGATGAGATTGTTAAATTATTTTTATAAAAAATCTAAAAAAATAATTTGTATATTAAAAAAAATCTAAAACAAATATAAATATCTATATCTATCTATCTATCTATCTATATTATATATATAACCAAATGTAGTTATTTTGTCAAAAGCCTCAAAATATTTATTCTTAAATTCTTATAATTTTAAAACTCTCTCTTTCCTACGTGAAAACCTTCTTTGATTGCTTTTTATGTTTTCTATTTTTCTTCATTTTCTATTTGTTTGATTAATTAAAATTAAAAGTAATTTCATTGCTCATAGATAAAGATTTGAATTTCAAAATTCCTCCGTATAGATAAACATATAAAAACTGAAAATTAATTTTATAGTCTACAGATAAAGATAAAAATTAAACAATTAATTTAAAAAAATTAATTTCATAACTTATAGATAATTTAAAATTTCTTCCCATAAATAAACAAATAAAAGTTGATAAATAACTTATAAAAATTAATTTCATGACCTACAAATAAAGATAAAGATTAAATAATTGATTTTTTTTAAAAAAAACGAAATTGCTCATTTCTCCCCCTTCATTTTGTACTTTAATTAATTTCATTATATATAAACATATAAAAATTCATAAATAATTTATGAAAGTTTATTTCATGACCTATAGATAAAGATAAAAATTAAAAAAAATTATTTAAAAAAAATAATTTCATGACTTATAGATAAATAAACATATAAAAATTGATAAATAATTTATAAAAATTAATTTCGTGGCCTACAGATAAAGATAAAGATTAAATAATTGATTTTCAAAAAATTAAAATAATAAAATTTAGATAAAGATATGATTTGTTAATCTATATATCTATGAAAAACATATATATCTAAATCTTTATTTTGATTTACTAATATATTTTTTTCTCCTATCACATATTATCTTTTTTTTTATTTTAAATTTTTTATCTTATGAAATATCCTTATCTATAACTTCTCATTTCCTATTAAATTCTTAACATTCTGTTGATAATTTTTATTATTCGTTATTATCTACCAAGCGATGAAGATTAAAAAAAAAAAAAATTATTGGCTTTGAATGAGAAAAGTATTAATAATGAAATTGGTTCACCCTGAATGAGAAGAGTATTAATAATAAAATAATAAAGGTTATATGGGAGTAGGCAACACAAAAATCTCACAATAGTAATTTTCTTTACTATATTTATAAAATGTAATAATTTGATATTCTTTCTATCAGTTATTAAAAATAATTTGCATTAAATCATTGTTATGTTTTATTTTTTATTTTTTTATAAGGTTGTCATTCGTTATGGTATTTCTTCAATCACATCTCTAAATTCTCTATTTGAAATTTTTGTTTTTTCAATAATTAAGTTTAGAATCAATTTCTTATCAAATTTATTTTCTTGGTCGTTATTTTATTGAAGGATCAAGACGAATAAAACTTTCATATAATATATGAAATTAATGAATATAATACAAAGATGATAGGGAAGTACTACATATTTGTCAATATCTCTATGTTATTATTAGTTGATTTGCTAGATTATACTATCAATTTAGAGCTCATATGATTTAATTCAATGTTTATGATTTTATTTGCATTCGACCATTTTTTCGTTGAGTAACTGATACAATTTTTTTTTTTGGGTATATAATTATTAAAGCTATCATTTGTTATATTTCTCAAGTACCATTTAAATAATTTTTCATCATATTTTTTTTATAAATAAAATGGATTAAAACTATTCTCTTATATAATTTTTATAATACTATGAAATTCTTATTTTGATTAATTTTTTTAAACTGACGTAGGAACTATATAAGTATTATTCAAACTATGGTGAAGGATTTATACTTTGATATGATATGCGTGTGTCATTGAAATAGGAAATCAAAGATAGAGAGTTGCTAATATAATCAATTAATGATTTGTTTGAGAAGTTCTTTTTATAAGACAACAAACTTAGATTAAATTTTTTTAAAAACTATTTATAAATTATAATTTGATATGGGTAAACCCATAAAGATTATAGCCCACCATTTAGGGCCCAATACACAACTCAAATACTAAGGCCCAGCACTGCCGAAGCCCCATGTAGCAATAAGAACCAATGACATCAAGACACATGTCAAGAGAAGGGCAAGCCACATAAGCAGACAAAAATCTGTAAAGTTATTGCCACGGTACATCGCCATTATTGAAGCCCCTTACAGCATTTATTACGATAACCCCTCTTCGTCGAGGCAGAACGCCTTTACCACGAATAAGATAAGTTAGAGCATAGACTTTCGGCCAAGGTGACAGGTCGAAAGGGACAACAAAATGATTACCAGAGGATATAAGCAGACGTCGAAGATAGGAAGAAGGTTAAACTTTTCTATCTCTAATCTATTTACACGTTCCACTTCTTTCTCTAACTTGCTCTTCGGAGGGTTCGCTGGGGGACTCCCCGTTCCCCGTCGAACTCTTGTGCAGGTCTTCTGGTGGGCTTGGTCATTCGGACATAGGTTTGAGGAGCGTGGATCAGTCCGACCTGTTCCATCTGGAACCTGTTGTATCATCAACTGGCGCCGTCTGTGGGAAAGGTTTTTGTTCCGCGCGCCAGTTGTGCTCATTTGTCGCCAGAGACCTTCTCCCAATAACCCCCTCCTACCACCTGTGAAGGTGGATGGTCACAACTAGATCCATGGCTTCTCACCCCAATGTTCCAGATCATCAAGCCGACCCTCTCAATCCAAATAACCCACCACAGTATTTCACTGAGCTCACCAACAGCATTAACCGCTTGGCCGAGCAAAACTAAGTCCTGATTAATGCTCTACTCCAAAGAAACCTTCCTATGCCTCTTCCACCACCTCCAGATATTCCACCCAACCAAGAACGAGCCCTGAGCCATACTATCCTGCAGCCTAACCCACCCAACTTGGAAGGCTTGCGAGCTCCCCTCCTGGATATAAACCTGCCACCCCGGGCCCCGTATCCATCTGTCCCGGTACCAACCCCCGAGGGAGAGGCCAGTAGCGTCTAGCCCCCGCTCTCCTCCGGTGGTGACAACATTCCTCTCTGGGATGCAGAACTCCGAGACATGAAGCTCCAGCTCCAAGGAGTCATACAGAACATACAGCATAAACCATCCACCACGGCCAACTCGCCATTCGTTGCCTCCATCCGGGACAAACCTCTACCCTCCAAGTTCAAAATGCCCACCATCGACTTTTTCGACGGTACAACGGATCCAGTCGATCACTTGGAGACCTACAGAACCCTCATGATCCTCCATACATTCCCCGACGAGATCATGTGTCGGGCTTTCCCCCTAACACTCAAGGGGTCGGCTCGACTTTGGTTTAGTCAACTGCCAGCAGACTCTGTCTCCACTTTCCAACACCTCAGTGACTCATTCCTCAGCAATTTCATTAGAGCCCAGCGCTAGCGACGTCCAGCAACCCAACTCCTCAATATCCGTTAGACCGAGAGGGAGTCGCTGCGCAGTTTCGTTACCCGCTTCAACACCGAAGCCTTGCAGGTAGCGAAAAACGATGACAAGGTCATCCTTACGGCTTTCGTGGCCGGTCTATGGTCATCTGATTTTCTTTTCTCCCTCTCAAAAAATCTCCCGACCTCTATGGCAGCCCTACTCTCCAAAGCCCAAAAATACATGAATGCCGAAGATTCCCTGGCCGCCCGACAAGACCCAATAGCCAAAAACCCGACCCCCAGAGAAAAGAGAAAGGACTCAGAAACCAGAAATACCCAGTACACTCACCAAACACCTCAGTACAATAATCGACCACCCCGAGCCGATCGGTCGGTGTCAGGCCGACCGCCCGGCCGGTTCGAAAGATACACACCCCTCAGCTCCCCCATGGAACAAGTCTTGAACCAGATTCAGCGAGATTATCCCCTAAAATGGCCCCAACCGTCGCGGTCTCCTTCCAACCGGCGAGACCAATCCAAATACTGCCGCTTCCACCAGGACCACAACCATAACACCAAAGAGTATGTTAACCTCAAAGACTAAGTCAAGGGCCTGATCCGTTAGGGGCGTCTCAGTCGGTTCACAGAAGCTCGCCCCCAGCAGAGGCAAAGGACTGAACCCATCAGGAACAACCGCCAGCACACCCCTCCGCGGCAACCAGCACAACCCAACCAAGGTCATGATCGCCCCCCACAGCAACCCCGGGCACAAGGTAACCCCGCCCCACCCGTTGAAGAAATCAGAGTCATTGCTGGCGGGCTTGCTTGTGGAGGACCATCCCGCTCGGCCCAGCGAGCGGAACTTAGGAAAATAAGGCAAGGCTCAGACAAAGAAGTTGCCACATTGGACCGACCCTCCAAACAACCCAAGTAGTGGACAGAGCCTATCACCTTTATGGATGCCGACTACACAGGCATCCGATACTCTTATGATGACCCTCTCGTCATTTCTATCCTCTTCTCCAACTACAAGGTCAGACGGGTTCTTGTTGACAACGGCAGTTCTTCCGACATCATTTTCTTAAATTGTTTCTGCCAGCTCAAGATCGGGGAAGAAAGTCTTTCCCCTCTCCAAACCCCATCGGTCGATTTTACTGGTAATCGGGTGACCTCCATCGGCTCTATTGATCTTCCCATCACAATCGGCGAATACCCGCGACATACCACAAAGTTACTCATCTTTCTTGTTGTCGACTGCCTCTCTGCCTACAATATTATCCTTGGCCGCACCACCCTAAATGCCTTCCAAGCTATCACATCCACTTTCCATCTTGCCATCAAGTTCCTCACCAATCTTGGAGTTGGCACAGTGAGGGGAGAGCAGACCATGGCCAGAGAGTGTTATGTCGCCTCACTTAAAGAAGTCAAGCTTAAGGAGGCTATGATCAATGAAGAACTCGACGTCAGAGATGATGACAAGCTGGTCAGAGGGGAACCAGTGGAAGAGCTCGTCGAGGTCCTCATCGATCCCACCAACTCGACAAAAACTGCCAAGATCGGCAGCCAACTATCCTCCCAGGCCAAGGCCGACCTCACCGCCCTCCTGATTGAGCACAACGACGTATTTGCCTGGACCCACTTCGACATGCCAGGTATTGACCCCTCTTTCATCACCCACCGTCTGAGCATCGAGCCCCATTTCCGACCCATCCACCAGAAACAGAGCATCTTTCACCCAGAGCGCAATAACCTTATTGCTTCTAAGTAGATAAGCTCCTTGAGGCACAGTTTATCACAAATGTGGACTACCCCAGATGGCTGTCGAATGTGATTCTGGTTCGTAAAAATAATGGTAAATGGCGACTCTGTGTCGACTACTCCGACCTCAACCGAGCTTGCCCCAGTGACAGCTACCCTCTTTTTCGCATAGATCTGCTGGTTGACGCCACGGCCGGCCATCAAATGCTCAGCTTCATGGATGCCTTCTCTAGGTATAACCAAATTCTGATGCACCCGTCCGACCAGGAACGCACCTCTTTCATCACTGACCACGGCACCTACCATTACCGTGTGATGCCGTTTGGGTTAAAAAATGTCAGAGCCACTTACCAACGGTTGGTCAATGCCATCTTCCATCATCAGATAGGCCGGAACATGGAGGTATATGTTGACGACATACTAGTCAAGAGCAAGCTCTCCACTAATCATCTTGCCGACCTGCGAGAGACCTTCAGCACCCTACGGAAGTACCAAATGAAGCTCAATCCGGAGAAATTTGCATTCGGCGTAGGATCTGGGAAGTTCTTGGGTTTCATGGTCAGTCAGCGGGGTATAGAAGCTAACCTCGAAAACATCAAGGCCTTAATTGAAATGCAGTCACCTAGAATGGTTAAGGAGGTTCAACGGCTTACTGGCTGAGTTGCCGCCCTCAACCGCTTCATTTCCTGTGCAACGGACAAGTGCCTCCCCTTCTTCAAAGTTTTTCGGCAAACTTTTGAGTGGATGGCAGAATTCGAAGAGGCCTTTCAGCAGTTGAAACAGTGCATGGCTAACTCCTCTTTACTTTCTCAGGCAATCACGGGCGAACCCCTCTTTCTCTATTTGGCCGTGTCAAACACCGCAGTTAGTGCATCACTCATCAGGGAAGACAGCTCTGTCCAACGACCGGTTTACTATATCAGTCGGGCTCTCAAGGGTGTAGAACAGAACTACCCATTGCTTGAAAAAATGGCCTTAGCCTTGGTCATAGCCTCAAGACGACTCCGGCCTTACTTCCAGGCCCACTCCATTATCGTCCTCATTGACAAACCGTTGAAGAAAATCATGCAACAACCAGAGTTGCCCGGCCGACTTATGCAATGGTCAGTCGAGCTCAGCCAGTTTGATATCTCCTACAGACCTCAAACGACGATCAAAGGACAGGCTGTCGCCGATTTTGTTTTGGAATTCACTAATCCCATTTCAACCACGGCCCTACCACCTCCTCAACCCCAGACTGAGGCAGAAGACCCCCATTCTTGGACCCTCAATGTCGACGGATCATCCCGTAAAGAAGGCAGTGGGGCTGGTCTCATCCTCACCGCCCCTGAGGGTGGTTTATTTCAAGTGTGCTCTTTGGTTCTTGTTCGATGCAAGCAATAATGAGGCCGAATATGAGGCATTGATAGTAGGTCTCCGCATACCTAGAGACATTGGTGTCAGCCATATCCGGGTGTTCAGCGATTCCCAGCTTATTGTCGGACAAATTACGAGGGAATTCGATACCAAGGAAGACACAATGCAGGCTTACAGGGATATTGCACTCCCCCTTACTCGCCTCTTCAATACTTTCCATATCAAGCAAATTCCCCGGGCGAAAAACTCCAAGGCAGATGAGATGGCTCAATTAGCTTCTGCAGACTAGTCAGACCTCAGCCACGGTGTCCGCCTCGAGTACTTGACCCACCCTGCCATTTCTCCTAACCAACAGGAAGTCCACTTCCTCCAAAATGAACCTATCCCATGGGCGTCCGACATCTTTCTATTTTTGACAACGGGGGAACTGCCATATGACAAATAGCAGGCCGCCAAAGTCAAGGCCCAGTCGTTCAATTATATTCTTGTTAGTGGTCTCTTGTACAAACGTGGCTTTTTACGTCCATACCTGAGATGCCTCAACCCTGCTCAAGCGACCTACGTGATGAGAGAAGTCCACGAGGGTGTATGTGGCAATCATTCGGGTGGCAGGTCCCTAGGCCACAAAATACTTCGCACTGGTTATTTCTGGCCTACTCTCAATCAAGATGCGACAGACTTCGTGCTTGTAGACACCCCATTTTTGACCGACCTTAAGACTCAGACGTCACCAACTGAGCGCTCGGTGATGTTGCATATTGTGCTCGTTCTGAGGTTGCGGAGTTTCGGCTGTGAGCCTTACCCCCGGACTTCGGGGCTCTTTTGTGCTTTGCCTAGGTTTGCGAACCAGGTCCTGTTTTCTCTATTTTTTCTTCCTGAAGGGAGGGAGAGGTCTTGTAGACCATCTCTCAGTGGCCGTAGGCTACGTTTCGTGGTCGTAGGCCATTTTTCCTGTTTGGAGCCCAGTTTTCGATTTTTGGAGCCGTCGGCCGTGTGCCTCAATTCGGGACCGCTTAACTACCTCCGTTTGCTCCGGTTTTTGGCACATACCTTGTTTCCTCCCTTTTAAGAGACACTGTGGCCTGGGAGACCACCTTCGTGGTCATACGCCACTTCTGGTGCTTAGCAGCCTGTTTTCGGGGCCTCAGACTGTGCGTTTTGGCCCCCGAACCTTCGTTTTGCATCCGTCTTGGTCCATTTTTGGTAGGGACCCTATTTTCATTGCTAGGGAGGTGGTAGTATGGTGGGAGGCCACCTTTTCCCCTTGGAAACCAGCTTTCTCTTTTTCTCTCTCCTCCAGCCGGTTTTTCTGACAGAAAGCTATTTTTTCTCACTTTGAGCCACAATTTCTGGTTTTTCATACCACCATTGTGTTGTACTAATCTGGGAGGCCACCAATATGGGTAGGCTGACCAGTAATTCTTCTTGACCCTTTTGAACTTTGCTAAAAAACTGGTTTTTCTCTTTCTTGGGTCACTTTTTCTGGTTTTCCACCATAAAGCTGTGTTGCACTAATCTGGGAGGCCACCTTTCTGGGGTGGCCGGCCAGCATTTCTCCTTGAACCTTTTGACCCCTGGTCGGCCGACCACTTGAACTGGTCGGCCTGCTTCTTGCTTTTTGCTCTCTCTGAATGCATCACCACTGTGCCAGCTAGGAGGCATTTGGACCATCCTCCATACACGTGTATGGAGGATATTTGAAGCTTCTAAGAGAAGCTTTAGAGCCTCTCCTCTATAAAGGAGAGGCTTGTTTTCATTTGCAAGGGTTCAACAATTTTGAAGGCTTATACACCTCTCTCTCTCTATATCTTTACACTTGAGCTCCAAAAACTCTAATAGTCTTGGCCATTTGCACGCCAACCCTTAGTACAACACCTCCACCATCCATCGAAGCATCTTGGAGCTGATTTACAGAGGTTAAAGAACTCCCATCTTGGTCCAGAAGTTGTTGGAAATCTGCTCTTCAAGGGTGAGTCTCTATTTCCCCTTTTATTGCATTATTTTGCTCAGTTGATTAGCCTTATTTGTAAGCATTTATGGACTTTTTCATAAACTGAAAAGTGTCTTATTTTGAGCTCTTCTTGAAGTTTGATTAAGGACACTTTTCTATTTGAGGCCATCTACCTCCTTGTATGTTCTATCCCTCTTTGTAGGCTTATTTTGCATCATATCTTAGTCCTATTTGTGAGCATTTTCAAGATTTGTCATGAACTAAAAAGAGTTTTATTTTGAGCTTATAAACATATTTTCTTAAGGTCATTTCCCTGTTGGGGGTCATCTACCCCCTTTCATGCTTTATTTCCTCATGTTTTGAGCTATGCATGTGAGCATTTGCATTGGCCTTGGTTTGGCCTCTTAGCCACTGAAATCCAGTGGATTTTCAGTGGCTTAGATATGTCTTTGAACTTCAAAATCATAGAGAGGTGACCCTCTCACCCCCCATTCTCTTTACTAGCTTTATTGGCCTTCCAAAGGACCCCAATTTTGCATGCTTTGAAGTCTTGTTTTAGGCCCTGTTATGTGAGTTTTGAGGTCTGCCTTAGCTCTGTTAGGAGCCCTTTTGGCCATATTTTATGTCTATCATGCATGTGTGGAGCAATCCTCTATAAGGCCTTTCAAGGGGACCTTTCATTGCATACTTCCTTGAGCCATTTTAGGCCCCTTTTGGTGAGTTTTAGGGCTGTCATAAATGAGTTCCAGAGCTAGTTTTGCTATGCTAAGTGTCCTTGATGCATGTATTGTGTAACCCCTTGCATGGCCCTCCAAAGGAGCTCATCATTTTCGCATGCATTGGATGCATTTCAGTGGTTATTTGGGTATATTTTAGCATATCATGTTCCTATTTTTGGCTGGTTTGGTGACCTCTCTTATGCTTCATGTACATGCCATGTAAACCATGCTTACTAGCCTAGTTTGCGTGTTATTTTAGCTCCTCATGTTAGCACTTTTTGGCCATGCTTTGAACTAATATTGCACATATTTTGGGACTACCTTGGCTCTATTTTTATACTTCGTGATCAAATAATGCTTGCTTTGCATGATTATAGTTCAATGCATTTGCCTAGTTTTGAGTTTTGGGGCCTCTTTCATGCATTGGGTGCCATATTTTCATGATTCGGGACCATTGTGCATCATATTTCAGTGCTGAAAATTACATGTTTGTATGCCATCTTTCATCCTTTTCCATACTTTGGTAGAGTGGCATTTGATACCTTAGGTTCGGTCCTTGGTATTTGTGCATGTGTGCACGCATTTCGGTTGTCTCATTTTCATCTAATGGCCACTGATGTGAGTGTGGTTGAGGTCCACTCATGTTGGTGTAAGTCCATCGTGCATTGTGTATGCCATTTTGGTCCATAGCATTATGTATGCTGAGTTGCATGTTAGAGCATTGTGTATGCCATGTTACATCGAGCATTGTGTATGCCATTTCATAGCATTGCGTATGCTAGGTTGTATGTTAGTCGCATTGTGTATGCCATCTCATTTGCATTGTGTTTGGGATAGGAGTTAGCCCAAGCACGGGAAATGAGGGATGTTTCGTACTCTGAGTGACGGAACGTGTCTCAATTCCCGGTCGTCGACACTCCGGATTACCCATGATGGAGTTTAGGTCTTGTTGTGTTTATATGTGCATTCATTTCACATCGAGTCATGCAATTCGACTCCTCGGCCATCATGCATCGAGATGCGTGATTGGTGGCATGAGAATCGAGGACTACACTCTCTGAAGAGTAGTCATGCATACATATGTGAAAATACTTTGCTGTGCCCCTTTCTTGCTCTCTGTTGCAGCAAATCAGAAATCAGCAGCTTTCTAAAGCCTTGCATAGCATTCCGGCATTAATTGCAAACAGAGGTGAATCGGGGCATCGCAATGGATTTCCGCGCAAGGCAACTCGAGCATGCATCTTTCATCATTCAGAACAGAGCTGAGGCGGTCCATGGATTTGCATGCTAATTTACTTGCTTTCCTAATTAAATTGTTAATTAATTAGGGTTTTGTACTTATTCAGACTGTATTATTTATTCGGACCCTCCGAGCGAGGGCACAATTGTAATAAGTGTGCGTGTGTGTGATGTATGTCTTCCAACCCCACGTCTTTCTCCCTTTTATTTACCAGTTTATGATGGTTAGATTAGGGCATGTTTCAATTAGCATACTTATGCTTGCATGTTTGCATCATTCATCTGTCTTGCATGCACCGGGCTCGGCGCATCATAGTAACTGCATTTGTATTTCAATTCCAAATTGAATATGTGTTAGTTGTAGCATCATCACATGCCATCTTTAGAATAGCCGAGCCTATTGTAATTGCATTCCTGCATGTGTTGCATTTGGCATTTCTGTATAGTTAGGATCATGCATGGATTTCTAACATAGCTTATGTTTTGGCTTGGAGTACTCGGTAAGTGTTTATGCTTTAGCATCCTTGCATGTGTGTGAGTGACTGCCATGATAGCATGCTTACCATGAGGCTACGTTCTTACGTGGTATACCTGCTTGAATGCCTGTGGGTGAAGGTTGAGTTATTTGGATTGGAACAATTCATCAATTATGAGTTTTAAGCCCACTTGAGAGTGGCAGATCATATTGTTTTCTAAGCCCACCCGAGGGTGGCAAAATCTGCATTTTAAGCGTACTTGCGAGTAGCAAACCATTTTCAAAACAAACATGAGATGTGTTGTTCCAATTCAGGCGATCCGGTCTATATTTGTATGCTGTGCGCATCACATAGTAAATCTAGGCTAATAACCGGAATAAGAGCACATAACGTTTTCAAAACTAGATATCATGGTTAGTAGAGGCCGATCTTTGATCGGGCGAGCGGGGGTGGTCACGAAGTGACCTTCCCCAATCGTACCCAAGTTCCCAAGTCGAGGCAACTTTGGTGATGACGGACACGTGGCCTTAGGCAACGAGTCAGGGTTTCCTAAATTTTCCAAAATAAAATATTTAGGTGGCGACTCTGTATTTGGCAAAGCAATCCATGTTTGGCACTTCTTTAAAAAAAAATTTGTTTTCAAAAACGATTTGTCGGATTTGGACTCTTTGATGATTCATCGATCTTGCATTGCACTCTGCGAGATTAGATACAGGACCATAATATTGAGTCCTGAACTGTAGTGAGCACAATGAACTAAATGGGGGGGATTTCCCTCCCGGGACGTTCGGGGACGTTTACAGTGCTCAAATGTGATAAGTGCCAGCGTTTTGCCAACATCTCCCATGTTCCACCTATAGAATTAATCACACTTTGCAGTCCCTACCCATTCGCCAAATGGGGGATTGACCTAGTTGGCCCATTGCCCACTGGCCGAGGCCAAACCAAATTCGTCATTGTCGCCATTGATTACTTCACTAAATGGGTGGAGGCAGAGTCCCTTGCCACAATTATCGAGTGGAACACAACTAGATTCATCTGGCAGTCGATCGTATGCAGATTTGGCATCCCTCAAGCCATCGTCTCTGACAACGGCAAACAATTCGACAATGCCAAGTTTAGAAAATTCTGTGCAAAGCTTCAAATCCAGCCATGTTTCTCTTCCCCAGGTCATCCCCAAGCCAATGGCTAAGTTGAGGTCACCAACCGTTCTCTTCTGAAGATCATCAAAACCAAGTTGGAAATTGTTTAAGGACTCTGGGTTGAGAAATTACCGAATGTACTCTGGGCCTACTGCACTACCGCTCAAACTTCCACTGGGGAGACCCCCTTTTGCTTAACATACGGCGCTGAGGCGGTCATCCCAGTGGAAATCGGTCTTCCTACCCCAAGGGTTCTACATCCGAATCCAGAACTAACTGAAGAGCTGCGTCGGGCAGACCAAGACCTAATTGAAGAACTCTGAGAAACCACTGCAGTCAGACGGGCCTCATACCAACAGAAAATGAGAACACACTACAACCGCAAAGTCTGATCGAGGGAATTCGCAGTGGGGGACCTTGTTTTGCGAGAAGCAACTCTTGCCACCAAAAATCTGACTGAGGGTAAATTGGCAGCCAAGTGGAAAGGACCTTACGTTGTGAAAACCAGACCTCATCCGGGTACTTACCGACTTCAGGATATGGAAGGTCGAGACCTCCCCCATCCGTGGAACGCCGAACACTTGAAATGTTATTTTCAATAAATTCCTATGACTGCTATTGATCAGTTATTGTATTTTCTTTTTGGCAATCTACACACTTGAATGTTTTCTTCTTCTCTCACATGATGTAAATTTCTGATCCAATGGGTTACATTTTACATGACAACAATCTTATATCTCAATTATCTGTGTGGTACCTCAATAACGTCTTGATTGCAGCACTCAGCTACAAGCCTCAGCTAGACTGAGCATGACAAGACAAGTCTCAGCCAGACTGAGCATGAAAAGCCTCAGCCAGACTGAGCATGACAAGCCTCAGCCAGATTGAGCATGAAGAGCTCAACCAGACTGAGTTACTTGAAGAGGCAGCCCGACCGATTTCATCATGGCTTAACCCGAACTGAACACAAATGAAGAGATCGGCCAAGGCCACTATTGCAACTTTATGATCGTGGCATAGTTGCCATACTTAGTCAAATTCCAGTTCAACGTTTTCCAAGTCAGACTGGCTTCTTGCTGGGTCGTGATTCACAACTTCACTTTGCATTGAGTTTTTCTTACCTTTTAAACTTCACTCTGTATTGAGGTTTTCTTACATTTTAAACTTCGCAGTGACTTATACACAAGCCCTATGTAGACCACCACTTTCATTCTTTGCAGATCCTCAAATAACAAAGACAATAACATAAAAACACAAACACAACTCATAATTTCATTCATTCACAACTTATACATGAGTTTATTACAACAACTCCAAAAAAAAAAAAAAAACAACCAAAACTCTAAGTACAAATTTTGTTCACACCAACTATTCCTCTTCATTTGAGGCGAGGTCTTTTTCTTCAACACCCTCGTCTGAGGGGGTCTGGGCCACGTCGTCTTCATCAATCTTCACACTGCTGAAGTCCAAGTCTGGGAACAGCTCTTCTGCTTTACGCTTAAACATCTTCCAGCTGCTGTCCCAGAACTCAGTCATCTCGTGTTTGTAGAAGTCCGACCGCTGGAAGCTCTGGATTACTTCTTCTTCACTCCTGCTCCCAACGGTCGCTCTCGACGGGCCAGCCCCCCCAGATGCCTCCCTTGCCAAGTTACTAGCGATCGCAGCATCGATTGCCATCTGGAAGTCAGCAGACCCCTTGAACTGCTCTACTGCTGCGACGCATAAGTCGGGGTATGCTGCCCTTTCAGAGGCTGACTTGGTCTTCTCTTCCTCCAACTCCTTCTCCAATCCCGCCTTTTCCTCCATCGACTTGGCCCGCTCGTCCGCCAACGTCCTCTCCAGCTCAGCAATCTTCAGATCCAACTCTTCTTTCTCTTTGATTGACTGAGCGTGAAGATCTTTGTTACTGGACATGGCCTCCTCCCACCGTTCGTTGGTGACGGTGCAGGCTGCCTGGGTCTCTTCTAGCTTCTTCTGCTCGTTCCCCAATTGGAACTCGAGCGACACCACCTTGGGGCGCTCCGCCTCCAGCTCCAACTTGGTCGCGAGCAATTTAGCATTGGCTCGATCAGCTGAGTACCCCTGCACCATCGTCAACACTTGCATTTTCTTGGTCTTCTGGGCCTCTTCCAACCCCCTAACGCACACACTTCGCGCGGTCTCCCTCCATTCAGCAGTTTCTCTCTTCAAGCTTTCAAGTTAGGTCTTCACTCCTCCAACTTTACCTTCAGTGGCCCCACTTCGCCTTTGGCAGCCGCCGCCTTTCTCAATAGGGCTCCTGCTAAGGCAGTGGCCTCCATTTGGGCGGAACACAGACCCCTTAGCAGCTCAGTCTCAGTAAAACTGGCCACCGAGCTTACGGCCGCTTCTTCCACTACCCCCAAAAGACGATCTGCAGCTGTCCTGGCTGGGCCTCCTTCTCCCTCCAAACGCTGCTGGCGCATGGTAGATGGCAGTCTTCAGCCTGACCCCCTCTCCTTGGGGCACAGGAACCCCCTTGGGCTGCTGCTCCACCCCCTCCTCAAGGCCAGCTGACCCACTTTGTACTTGCATCTTGGGGCCTATGGCACTCATGGGCTCTTCTCCTCCTTGGGCCCCTTGACCAGTCGCCCCACTCTCCATCCCCCTTGCTTCCCCCAACCCCACTTCGGGAGTCTTCTCCGCCGTCACCTCCTTCCTCCTCTTCACGGCAGGCTCTCCCGCGCTCTCTCTCACCCTCTTTTTCTTCTTCAAAGTCTCCATCTCCTTTTTGTTCCTTTCCTTTAGAGGATCCACTAGGGGCGGTCGTGGCTCAAAGCCCCCCAGATCCTTTTCCCCCAGTGGCTTCGGGCACGGTCAGATTCGCTCTTTGGCGATCGGTTTTGGAGCAAGCCCAAGTTGTGCCTCCTTATACTTGTCCGCTCGGGCGAACAATCTCCTCTCCTCCTCCTCCTCTGCCTTCCTCTGCGCCTCTAGCTCCTCCCTTGTTGGGTCCTCCCTCAACGGTTGTGGTCTCAATTTCAGGGCGAACAACGTCGAAGGCAGGACCAGCTTATCCCACCTTAGCCCTTTCTCTTCTCTCCATTTCCTCACCTTCTTCACTCGGTCTTTAGCCTCCCTGCCCAACTTAGGTTCGACTGATTTGGTGGGGACCTTCCACGTGGTGCGTACCCCAGCCCCACCATTCTCTGTCACAAAGAATCATCTCGGTCTCTACCCCTTTACCGACAATAGAAGACCTGCCACTAGACCTCTCCCCGCCACCGCTTGCAACGTCACCCAGGTCTTCTGCTGACCGGAGGCCTTGTAGCAGGAGCAGAACTCCTCTACTGTCATTGCTGTCCCTCTGGTCGCCTGCGGCCAAGCACTCGCACAGGCCATTACTATCTTCCAGGCATTCGGCATTAGTTGCCCTGGCGCCGCCTTTAGCTTGCTTAGCATATCCACCACAACCTGAGGGAGGGGTAGTCTCAACCCTCCTCGCAATGATTCTTCGTAGAGGCTAAATTCGCCCGGCCGCACATCTGATGTCCTTTCCGTGGTTGTGGGCAATCTTAGCCCTATCTCCGAGGGTATTTGGTACTTCTTCCTTATCCCCTCTAACTCCTTTGCTGTCAGTACGGATCTATTCGGTTTGGTGTGCCAATGGTCTGGCTCCACCTGACTGATAGGCCTCGTGGCCGAGATTATTGTCCTGGGGCGAGCCCGCATCGCTTAACTTGCTCCCTCCCCCCTACGCTCCGTACGGTATTGTTCTGCCAAACCCATCGCATCGTCGTCGCCTAGTGGATCAACCCTTTTAAAAGTGCTGCAGGGGTGTATCGCTAGCAACGAAGGAGTTTACACTTGAAATATTTTGATTTTTTTCAAAAAGGTAGGTAAAGTGAATAATACCAAAGGCCCACGGCTTGCCTGCATTCCAAGGGTCACAATTAAATTTCGCCAGTTTGAAAATTTTCAAAAATTCGCCAAAACTGTCTTTTCAGCACCCTATAATGACCTATCGTTTCACTTCTTGTTCAACGCCTAACCTCCCCACCACGAGATTCAGCCATGTGTACGACCACGATCCACTACCCCTTTTCCCTTCCCTGTCTATTTCACTTCACTTCAAACACGTACCATGCCGCCTCTCGAGCCCCGCGCCACATCACCCACCCTTCGCGGTCGGCCCTCTTCATGATCGGTCCCTCCACTCGGCCACCCTTCGCGGTCGGCCCTCCTCATGATCGGTCCCTCCACTCGGTCACCCTTCACCCTGCCAGTCTCTCACAACCCTCATTTTCTTAATTATTCCATTCGTTGGACTAAAGCTGCACTTGGGAATGGGGGACTACTGACATGGGTAACCCATAAAGATTATAGTCTACCATTTAAAGCCTAATACACAACTCAAATACTAAGGCCCAGCACTGCCGAAGCCCCACGTAGCAATAAGAACCAATGACATCAAGACACATGTCAAGAGAATGGCAAGCCACATTAGCAGACAAAGATCTGCAAAGTTATTCCCACGGCACATCGCCATTAATGAAGCCCCTTACAACATTTATTGCGATAACCCCTCTTCATCGGGACAGAACGCCTTCACCATGAACAAGATAAGCTAGAGCATAGATTTTCGACCAAGGTGACAGGTCGGAAGGGGCAATGAAATGATTACCAGAGAATATAAGCAGACGTCGAAGACAGGAAGAAGGTTAAGCTTTTCTATCTTTAATTTATCTACACGTTCTACTTCTTTCTCTAACTTGCTCTTTGGAGGGTTCGCTGGGGGACTCCCTGTTCCCCGTCGAACTCTTGTGCAGGTCTTCTAGTGGGCTTGGTCATTTGGACATAGGCTTGAGGAGCGCGGATCAATCCGACCTGTTCCATCTGGAACCCGTTGTATCATCATAATTAAAATTTGATATTCATTCATAATTTGTCCCACAATAATAATATACACCATTGATTTAAAAATCCAAGTAAATTTATGATAACTTTTCTGAGCTTATAGAATTTCTCTCTTTTAATGTTTTGTTTAGTTTGATACAAGTTATATATGTTATTAAGTGATTGTGATACTATTATTCTCAATAACTTTTATAATTAATAATTTTTTATGCCTATCAAATTTTACAGTAATGGTACAGAGCTCGAATATAGGGGCTCGAATTTAGTTCGAAATTAGGGGAAAGAAGAAGGAGGAGGAGAACTGGATTGGAGGGGCTAACAAAATCGGGCGGAGGTGGAGGTGGAGGTGGAGGTGGAGGCAGAGGCGACGGCGGGCGGATGCAGAGGTGGAGGCGGGGCTGCGATGCCGACGAGCGACGAGCTGGGACGCCGACGGCCGACAAGTTGGGACGCCGACGAGCTGCGACGACGTCTCTCTCGCCTCTGTGTTCTCTCTCTCGCCTCTGTTCAACTCAACGAAGAAGAAGAAAGAAAAGGAAGAAAAGGAAGAAAAGAAAAAGAAGAAAAAAAAAAATCAAAACTCAAAACGACGTCGTTTTGGGTTTTGAGCCAATTCGAGCCCCTAATTTCGGGCCCTCAAATATTATTCCAAATTTTATTGTAAAATTTTATGAGTTAATTATTATTAATATCTACCCAAATAACTTAATATCATGATTTATTATTATTAAAACATAATTTAAAATTAAGATGATTTATTTATCCCAAAATTTTCGGGATACCGCTAGTTAATAAAAGGAGAAAAGCTTTTATAGCGGTTAGTAACAGGGGACAAGATGGTAATAATTTGAATTGTCAAAACACAGCTTTGAACTCTCTTGACAGCTCTGCTCCGTCCCCAGTGTTAGGCCTCTCTCTTCGTACTGCTCAAACTTTAAAGACAGAGAAGAGACGAAGAAGAGAGGCTAGAGTAATCTGCGTTTGATCCACAATTCATTGATTTGTGTGCGTATAAGGAGGATCGATATGGCTGGTTACGTTGGAATTTTGGTATCAGATCCATGGCTCCAAAACCAGTTCACTCAGGTCGAGCTTCGAAGCTTGAAATCTCACGTAAGTCTCCGAAACCTCTCATTCTCATGCTAATTTTTGCTACAAATCTCTGATCTCTTCACTACAATGGCGAATTATGATTGTGATTATCGCAGTTCATGACGATGAGGAGAGAGAACGGTCGTCTCACGCTCGCCGACTTGGCCACCAAGATGTCGAGGCTCAAACACGTCGGTGAGAATCTTACGGAGCAAGAGCGAGCTTCGTTTCTTCGAGATTCGTATCAGAACTTGGACGACGATGTCGATTTCGAACTCTTTCTTCGAGTGAGTTTGGAAAATCTAGAAATGCCAGATTGTGACGCAAATTGAACATTACGAATTTAAAGTGTTTTTCGATTTGTATAATTGGTGTAAAGAACTAATTTTGATTGGTAATGGCAGGTTTATTTGAAACTTCAAGCACATGTAAGTGCAAGAATGGGGAGTGGAGCAAAGAACTCATCTGCATTCCTTAAGTCTCCTACTTCTACATTGCTTCACACGATTAGTGAATCCGAAAAGGCATCATACGTTGCGCATATCAATAACTACCTTGCAGAAGATGAGTTTTTGAAGAAATACCTTCCTATAGATCCTTTAACTAATGATCTTTTTGAGATTGCAAAAGATGGTGTTCTTCTCTGGTAATCATCATCATCAACTACACAGTGCTTTACCTATGTGTATTGAGTTTTGTTGTTTAGTGTACTTGAATCCAGTAACTAGAAACACTTTTTTGATGCAGTAAGCTTATTAACGTGGCAGTTCCTGGTACGATTGATGATCGGGCAATCAATACTAAGAGAGTGCTCAATCCATGGGAAAGGAATGAAAATCACACTCTTTGCCTTAACTCGGCCAAGGCAATTGGATGTACTGTAGTCAATATAGGGACTCAGGACTTCATTGAAGGAAGGGTATGTGCACATGATACCTCTAGATGAATGCTTTCTTCTAGATAGAAACTTCTGAAATGCTGCATAGATTGAGATCATCTTTTATGGAATTTTGATTGTAAATCCACATGATACTTAAAAACTTCTTCCTAATCAAGCAGATTGTGATTTGCTGCATCAGAAAAAGAGCCAACTTCAAATCCTCACTAATAAATTTTGTTCTTGTTTGCTGATTGTGTTGAGTTTGATTATCTGTGTTGTGATCTTTATGGGTAAGTCTATTGTCATGCCTATTCAATACTTTAAATAGTTCTAGTACTGAAATTATGTGTTCTTTTTATTTGCAGCGGCATCTTGTGCTTGGGTTGATATCTCAAATCATTAAGGTAAGATTCCTTCAGTTACCTAATTGTCCAAACCTTTTGCAGATATTGGAGTTTTTATAAACAAAATTTCTACTAGGGATATCCCATGAAGCTCTGTAGGACTTGAAATCCATCTGCCAGAGTAGAGTGCTCAATTGTTAGCATTTTACTCTATAAATGGATAAGCTCTGACCTTCCTAACATGCTATTTCAGATACAACTATTGGCAGACCTCAATTTAAGGAAGACGCCTCAGTTGGTGGAGTTGGTTGATGATAGTAAGGTGAAGACATCCATTAGAAGCTTTGGTTATTTGCGATGATCAGAGTCACGGTCTCTCAACAACAATTTATCTAATGTACTTGTTTTATATCTGAATCTATCAGGATGTAGAGGAGCTGATGAGTTTACCACCAGATAAGATTTTGCTTAGGTGGATGAATTTTCAACTGAAAAAAGCAGCATACAAGAAAACAGTCACAAACTTCTCTTCTGATATAAAAGTGAGTGATAATGAGTTGGGGTTAACTTTTTTTATGACTGCTATTTTTACTCATTTGATGTTCTTTCAATAATTTTGAACAATTATGTGTTCTCAATTTACTGTGATCTGAAATTTATGCGTATTTAAAGATGTGTTGGTTTCGGCCTCTTTTTCTTCTGGATACTGTAAGAAGCTATTCTAACTCTCAACAGTTCTTGAATATGATTAGATTGAGGATGAGGATATTTGAGCTATCGTTGAAAGGATTGATCAGGCTGAAACTTCTAACAATGTAAAAGAATTCTAAGATATGATTTTTTTTAGAATTTTATTTTGATAGACCAGAGTAGGCTACGGTTGAAACTTGAATGGATTATTAATTATTAAGAAATGAATAGTATAAAGTAAGCAAACAAATTTGATGTGCCTAATTGATAAGTTCTATTTTATGCTAAAAGCATGGTTTCTAGGAAGGCAACCATCTATTGTACTAGATACAAGAATCACGATTAACGGACCATCAGTTAACAACAGTGTTCCCCAGTTGTTTTTTTTTTTTCTCTTCTTTTTTTATAATTTTTTCCAAGCCCTAAGAGGAGTTGAATAGGTGAGTCTGGGGTATTTTGTGTAATTATTTCTGGTTTTGATTTGTTTGTTTGTTTTTTCTTTTCTTTTTCCACCTTATCGACTTATCATTGATCACAAGAAAGTTTGTTTTAGCTCATCACCGAAGTTCTTTTCTTATCTGATGCCCTGGAACCAGGCAGTTTCCCTTAATTAAATCCTATCAGGATCTATGATATTAGTTTTATGCTGCTTGTCTTTACCATCAACCTAATGTAGTAACTCACTGTGTGATGATAAGCAGTTGCTAAGTTACATACTCCATCTGCTTGAACATGGAATTATGTAGTCATCAGTTTTCAGGAAGTGCTTGTAGCTGTATACAATTTGTTTTCTTCTCTTCCATTTGTTTTTATAGGACTCCCAAAAACAAGAAGGAAATTTGTTTCTAGTTTGTCTGAAATATTTATTTACAGTTTTCTGGTTTTTAGTTATACATTAGAAAAGCAGTTTAACTACTGTTCAGGGCAATATTTGGCTATTTACTTTATTTTATTTGTAATATCTGTACTCCTTAGATGCACCTTGATATGAAGAACTTTGATGTTACATTCTCTTTTTAGTTCAGTTCCCTTGCTTATCAAAGAGAACTTTAAGAAGTTTTTCTTTTTAGTATGTGCCTCAATATTGAAAAATTATGATTTGATTTGACTTTGTAGTATTTTAAGCAAACAACATGCATTCCCTGCAGGATGCAGAGGCTTATGCTCACCTTTTAAATGTTCTTGCCCCTGAGCACAGTAATACATCTACATTGGCTGCTAAAGATCCTTTAGAAAGAGCAAAGTTAGTTCTTGAACATGCCGATAAAATGGGTTGCAGGAGATACTTAACTGCAAGAGATATCGTGGAAGGTTCTCCGAATCTGAACCTTGCTTTTGTGGCACATATTTTCCAGCATAGGTAAGATTGTACCTGTTTCATGTTCATTGAAATCCATCTAAAATGTTTACATTTGAATTCTCTGGTAGTTACAAAATATCTTTTAACAATATGGTCATGTATAGGAAGTACCAACCAGTGGTGTGGATCCTAAATTATTTGTTTACTCAGATAAAGCTATTATGCATTTATGCCTTCTGTGTGACCAAGTCGCAATGTTTCAACATGTATGCTTACAAAATTAAGGATCCACACTACGGGTAATATGCACTTCTGATGGTGTGAAAATCTGTAAATTCAAATACAATTTTGATGACTTATGTGAAAAGGTGGTGTTGTGGTCCACTTTCTTTTAGTCTTTTTATCCCCTAAACCAACCACAACAATCATGTTAACTCATTTTGACTTTTATGAAAAAATCCACCTTCATCTACCACAGAAAATGTTGGTTGAATGTGTTGTGACTTTTTATTTATGTAATTGTTTTAACTCCATTCTGCATGCATTTACATATTAATGTAGTTTCGTGAACTCATGGTATAAATGTGTGCTTTCTCCAGCACTTATCATCTTGAAACATGACATGCTTAACTGTCCACAAATCATAGCCTGCTGTACAAAAGTTTTCCTTCAATCTTGGTTATGATGTTGATGAAACTAAAACTATTAAAAGAATATCTTTTAAGGGGATTGCTAGTTCTCTAACTTATCTAAATCATGCACTCTGGATTTGTTTGTTCATGCACAAGTAGAAGCCACCTAGCTTACTCTTGCAATCACTATGGAAATTTTGATTCATGGTTGTCGTAAATTGGGGTATAATTGAGTTCTAGATGTTATAAGGCATAGTAGATTATTTCGTTTTCCATGTATGACATATCTTGTATGTTTCTTCACATTTATCACCTATTAAGTAGCTGTTGATATATATGCTAACCGTCAGTTTTGACCTGTAGGAATGGGCTCTCAACCCAAACAAAGCAGATATCTTTTCTTGAAACCTCACTGGATGACACACTGATCTCTAGAGAAGAGAAGGCATTTCGGTTCTGGATAAACAGTCTTGGAAATTCGACATATATTGATAATGTCTTTGAAGATCTTAGAAATGGGTGAGTATCCTCAAGATTGGAAGCTAGAGCGCAACTTTTCTCCCATACTTGTATATATATATATAATAAATATGTTAAAACTTCAATCATACTTATCAAAGAAAGTAAGAGGAAGGAGAACTTGAACAGTGATTTGTCATCACAATTCTGGGTCAAGATTTAAGTTTCAGTGTCGGAGGGAAAACTGAGTCAAAAAAGTTGAAATCTGTTTAAAATGGCAAAAAGTTGAATTTTTTTTAACTGTTACTAGGTAATTTGAATTCTAAATATTACTCTTGCTAACGGCTTTGCTTGATGCCATCATCATAAGATAAGTAAATTTGTTCATCTTCAGGTGGGTGCTCTTAGAGACCCTTGACAAGGCTTCACCAGGGATTGTTAATTGGAAAGTTGCAACTAAGCCTCCAATTAAAATGCCATTCAGAAAAGTAGAAAACTGCAACCAAGTTGTCAAGATTGGGAAACAATTGAAGTTTTCCCTTGTAAATATTGCTGGGAATGATATTGTTCAGGGAAACAAGAAATTGATATTGGGTATGTTCTCCATCATTTTTATCACTAGTATACTAGCTGTGTCGTGAAAACTGTTGACAAATTTAATGCATGTTTGGCACACATAAATTTCTATCAGAGCACATTGATTTATTCAATAACTTGAGAAGTTTGTATTTTTAATCTGAATCAAAGAATACTGGACTTAAATTTCAGCTTATTTGTGGCAACTGATGCGATACAACATGCTTCAACTTTTAAAGATTTTGAGATTCCATTCCCATGGGAAGGAACTTACTGATGCTGATATTTTAGAGTGGGCTAACTCTAAAGTGAGGAATTCAGGAAGCCAGAGTCGCATGGCTAGTTTTAAGGTATCATATTGAAATCTTTTCTTCTTTTATGTATGTAATAACAATATGTTGTTAAACCCTAACTTTAGCTTCTGTGGTCTAAAATGAAGGCCTACTAGGTCAGTAAATATCATACAGTTTATCTTAATCTTTGTGTATAGCTGAAGTTTAAACCTGTTACCTATATTGATATGTATGTATAATGCTTTCTTTAATGTGGTTAAATGAACTATATGCTATTACTAAGTATATCTGATATTGATTGTCTCATTTTCTCTTATCTTTGTTAATATAAAGTAATGTGGTTGGTGTCTTTAAGCTTTACAGAAGGGTTGGTGTGATGGTCTGTAAAAGTCTAAGAATTTGAACAGCAACATGATCTGGCGACTACATTAATCTTATATCAGACTTTTCCTTCAAATAGCAGGGCAACGTATTTTGGGAGACTGTTTCTTAAGTTATATTAGCAATTGAACATGATAGAGTATGGTGACAGATTCTTCCAAGATTTGTGACCATGACAGTCCAGTTAACAGATTAATTACTATTTCAATTTTACAGGATAAGAGTTTATCAAATGGCATTTTGTTCCTTGAGCTACTTAGTGCTGTGGAGCCTCGAGCTGTTAACTGGAGTCTTGTTACAAAAGGAGAAAATGGTATTTCTTCCTCAAATTTTATGTGATCAAATTTTTTTTTTAATTATTAATTTTGAAGTTTGTTTTATTTCCGTTACTGGCTATGTCTTCTATTGCTTAGAGATTCCATGTATGTTGTCATTAGTTGTATTTCTTTATATTGTTATAGACTTGTTATGGACTGTAATGTTAAGTGTTATATTGGATGATGCTCCATGGACCACACGCATAAAGAAAGGATACTCAATATTCATAATTAAATTGAAATAAAATATTTGTTTTTGTTGGAATGAATATATTTCAATAGTATCCACTTTAGAAAAATTTATCATATATGACCGTAATCAGTTTTTGATAAACATACTCAAAATTTATCATTTACCACTAACAAACGAAAACAAGAAATCTCTCTCTCAAAACATTGTGTACTAATATTTGCTTTTACTTTCTACTGGGCATTGTGTACAAAAAAATTGTAAACTGAATTGCCTTTGCTTTCCTTGTACACATTGTTTCTTGAGTTCATATAGTGAGTGTAAAGTTGGAGATTAAATGCAAGAAATTTCCAACTTAAGTTTGAGATGTGTAGTTCAATCTGCTCCAAATATTTTTAAATTTATCAATTCTTTGTCTGAAAATGTGAAGGTCTAAGGATGAACGTGAAATGCACTTTATGTCTTGTAGTCACCTGATTCATATTTTGACACAATAAATTAGAAGTAACTGTACATCATCTCTTTTGCACATTTTCTATGTATTTATTATTGTTGGTACTACTTTTTGGGTTTTCATATCACTACTATTTATGTTTGAAATTGATTATTTATTTTTCTTAAATTTTGGCAACATAGAGGAGGAGAGAAGGATGAATGCAACCTACATCATCAGTATTGCCAGGAAGCTTGGCTGTTCAATATTTTTGCTTCCTGAAGACATAACTGAGGTACTTTCAAAATCCTGAAATCTTTATCTCAATGGTTTTCGTTGTTGTCTTTCAATTTTCATAGCAGATGAATTACATATTTCACATTTCAAATATTGAGAAAAGAAAAGAAAAGAAAAGAAAAACATAGAAAGCCCGCTGGCTTGATGGAAATCTACCACGTTTATCTTTAGCTTTTGAGATTTTTTTGAGGTCAAGTTGCTGATGACTATTATGCTTAACCCTAAACCATGGCAGAATTCTTTGTTTATTATGTTTTCTGATTTTTTACCCCACCATCCCATGCCCCATCTATACATTGATGTCTTCATAGTTCGCTATAACATGAAATCTTTATGGTTTTTTTCATTTGATTCTCCTTGCAGCTATTATCATTGTATTTGATTACATAATGGTATGTCTTATCAGGTAAATCAAAAGATGATTCTTACATTGACAGCAAGTATCATGTATTGGTTCTTGAAACAACCTGTGGAAGCGAGGCCATGTGGATCCTCAGATAGTGATAGTGGCAGCCAATCAGAGACAACCTCAAACTCAACAATGGATGACACTGCTTCTGAGTCATCAACAGACGAGAATTTGAATAGATAGCTGGGTAATTTTCTGTTGAGCTTTAGATAAAGTTCTACAAAATCTTCTTGTATTGATTTTTTTACTGTTATTTTTTAAATGAAGAACAGTATATGACATTGACAGGGAGCTTTTTTTGTGCAAATTTTGCTGAATGCATATGTGAATAGTTTTAAAATTGTATCCGTATTGCTGAAATGACAAATTGTTTCTCTTTTGTCAATGTTGCTGTAGTTTAACTTCTTGCATCGCCCTCCCAAGTGACAGCCTTAGCAACTAACTCTAGAGCTTGCAATATCAGTATATTTTGAAGACAAACCTACTTGGTTGTGTTTTTGTTTTTTGTGTTTTCAGAAACAAAAACAATGAAAAATTAAAGAAAACCATCATTTTCATTTTTTGTGCAAAATAAGTTTTCAATAAATAACTTCTTGGTGTTTCCTAAAAATGGATTGTTTCACAAAATTTCCAAAAACAGTTTTCAGTAATAGTTTGCCAAACATGTTTTCTATCATTTTCAAAAAAAAAAAAAAAAAAAAAAAACGAAAACACAACCAAACAGGCGTGAATTCATAATTGTCGATTGAACTAGGTATGAATTTAGTACTCCCTTACTTATTTCTCTTTCTTTAATAGTTAATTATGCTATTCCTCTGAATCAAAACATATTCTGTTTTCAGAAGCATCTTTAACAGATTGCAACTGCTGGGAGATACAATCAGTGGCTACATCAGAATAAAGAATCTATATGCTCTCATGCAACTGACTTTACAGAGACCCAGTGAAGCAAAATTTTGTGAATGAGTGGTCAATTATTTTTTTGGCATTACAACATATCTCATGTTTGATTGGAACACTTGTTTCTATGGATATGTGTATAATACAAATTTGTGACCTTTAAAATTTTGTAATATGGGACAAAAAAACATGATTAACATGTTCACAAGTAGCCTCACAGGGTGCAAATTGCCTGGCTCTCAACATGGCTTGTCTTGCTTTTTTTTTCTTCTTCTGGACCTATCATTAAATTTGGAAGAGTCTCAATCCCCGCCTTCTTCACCTTTGAAAACTAAGATACGAAAGTTAGTTCCCATCTGGTGGAGCTGCTCACATTGGCCGTGTTTGGTTTGGTTTTTAAAAATTTGTTTCAATTTTTTTTTTCTAAAATATTTAAAATTAATTTGGTGAAAGAAATAAAAAAATAAAAAACACTCATCATTTTTACACAATTTTATCTTTTGCGATGCCAAATTTATTTATTTTTTCTTTCTTTCTCAAAAACAAACGAAACAACACAGAATTCAAGTGTAAAAGTAAACATTTTTTTTTAAAGAATCAAAAAAACATTTTGATGTTTCTTAAAAGGTGGGTGTTTTAAAAAAAAAAAAAATCTGAAAATAATTTTTGGAACCAGTTTACCAAACAAATTTTAGAGGCTTTCCAAAAAATGAAAAAAAAAAAACAAAAAACAAAAAACAAAAAACAAAAGTACAACGAAGTAGACATCCTTTCCCAATTTCGTAGGCTTCGTTTGATTGTGGCATAAGAACTAATTTTTTGGTTAAAAAAACTCATTTTAATAAAATAGTTTAAACTTATTTGACAGGCTCATTTTCTGTCAAAAATTCTACTTCAGCCACTCTAAAAAATTAACTTTTTAGCAGTAGTTTTTTTAAACTTTTAAACGAATTTCCAAATAAATCTTAATAATTAGTTTTTTAAAACTTATTTAAAATCATTTTTATGTTATCATTGCACAAACTATTTTGGCACAAAAATTTAAAATAAATAATAATAAAAAAACTCATAAATACCAACCAAAGGAGGTAGCTATCAGATCAATTTCTCTTCGATAAGTGTTTGATTCATGTGGATAGAGAAAAAAATAGAGCGAAACCCCCAACCCCCCCCAAAAAAAAATAAAAGATCTAAAACAAAAATCCAAACACATCATTGTTGTGGTGGTGTAAGTGAGGCTTGACACCTGGTGCTGAGTCACAAACCAATTAAGTGGTCCAAACAAGGAAGATGGAAGCATGTGAAACTTGCTTATCTGAACATAAACCTAATTATTAGATTAGTTAAGGAGTCTTAATTTTAAAGACCCCTTGTCTGTGGTGTGGTGTGGTGTTTGTCAACCTATAGGCAAGCTGGTCCTACACCCCCATGTTCCTCTTTTGCTATTGAAAGACACATTATGTATAGAAATAGGCTCCAATTGAGCTTGTGTGACTTGATTTTACATTTCTGTTTCTTTCTTCTTTTTAAGTTCATCATCATCTTCTACTTTTTCTTTTCTTCATTATAAAACTAACTGTAGTTGAAAAAAAAAAAAAATACAACTGAATTCACATGTTCCATGAAAAAAAAGGACTAAATCCTTTCCAAGCAAAAGTTCACTTCATCTCTCTACAAGAAGAAGAAGAAGGTACATTGTACAATATATTTAGACTCAAACTCATATATCATACTAAATCAATCATATCCCTAATCTTTGTCTAATCCTAAGATTTTATCCCATCTTATAAACTAGAAGTTTGAGCATACTACTTATGTAGTTGAAGTTGTCAATATGGAATCATGGGTGGTAACAATTAAGAGAGTATATATTGAGTTGCGGATAAACGTTTATTTTACTTTTAATCCTTATAATAAATTACAAGTAAAGGTAAAATATATAGAAAAATTTAAGGAAAATGTTATACATCTTAAATAATTTATTAAATTTGTCACTAAATCTTTTACATAGGTATGGAACCCACATAAATTCACATGTGTGTAAGTTCCATAGCCATGTGAAAAGTTTAGTAAGAAATTTGATAAATTATTTAAGGTACCTAACATAACTTAAAAATTAATGTTGCTATGATTTTTAGAAATCAAAATTATGTGACGAAGGTTCACACTACTAAGGCCATCTTCAATGGTGCATCAAACCTAGCATCAGATTTGAAATTTGATAAAAAAGCCATTGTTTGTGTCTCCAATAGTTTCACCAAATTAATATCAAAATGAGAACAGAACAAAACTTTCTTTAAACTGAGAACAAGCTCATGATTTCAGTATTTCACTGTGCTTAACGTTGGGATGGGCCAACTGGTCAACCAACCAGATGTCCGGTCGGTTGACCCACCGGTCGACCGATTCCCTTTCAAATAAGCACGTTCAAACAGGGTCAAAAAGGTTCAAATAGGTTGAAAAAAATAAATTCTTGCCTTACTGGTCAATCGGCCGGTCGACTCACCGGATGACCCTTCCCTTTTGATGTACCGTTGGAGTAAGCCATATCAGATTGATTGAGAAAATCAGCTATTTTTTACTCAGATTTGGTGAAAAAAGTAATGAACCGTTGGAGATGCTCTAAAACCTCGTTTGGCATGCGAGTATTTTAGTCTAAAAGTCAAAAAGTTACTAAAAAAATTAAAAAACCTATAACCTATACCAAAAAGTTAAAGATTCTCTTTTTTTTTTTTTACTTTTCATATATCTTTTTGTAAAAAATTTAAAAATTATTTTAAATATATTAATTTTTTTTATCTCATATTTTAATTAAAAAATTATTAAAATAACCTATTTTTAAACGAGGTCTAAGTAAATTATGTAATTTGTATGATAGAAAAGATTTATATGTTTTTTGGTTTTACGTGTACTTTCTTGTGGATAACATCACTTTTAAGATACTATTTGGAACAGTTTATATTATTGCTTTTAACTTTTTGAAAGTTAGTGGCAGAGTGCTTGGTCAATATATATATATATATATATATATTTATAAGTTAAGTAATATGTGCTATTAAATTTTATTTCTGATAATTAATTTACAACTTGGAAAAAAAATTGCACCTAACAACCCCTATGGGATTAGGTAATTTGAATCCATCAAATAGGAAAGCATCAAAACACACACATACATACAAAAGCTACAACTACTGCTCTTCCTTTCTTTTTCTTTTACTTTTTACCACTTTTGTTTTGTATTTGGTCTCACAGTTACTCAACCGTTTTGATGCTTTCTCGGAGGATAGGAGCTTTCCAACTAAGGCTTAATCTAATATTAGACCATTGATTACTTTCAAATCACATAAAAGTTTTGAAAATTGTTGAATCACAATAATGTATATATAAAATTTATTCATACTATTTTTATAAATTATAAACATAATAGTAATTATTACGTATTTAAATAAAAGTATATTTTTTTATTTGTATATTATTATTATTATTATTTTTTACATAACCACTTATTTTGTAATGAAATTTAGAGGATCACACGTGACATAAAAGTTAAGGTTTTGCAATGATCACGGGTCATATCTTCCATGGTATGTAAATGGTAGAAACACCACTTTTTTTTTTAAAAAAAATAAATATATATATATATATATATATGTTTTTAAATTTTATTTTAAACATACTTAAAAAAAATAAAAAAATTAAACCATTCAATCTATTGCAGTAGCTTTGGTGGGCCTCAATCTTTTTTTAAATGTTTGCACGCTGATTATCATTTGTAGACCTACCCATTAGCCCTTCGTCCACAAAATCCAAAATTTTCAGGCCCGCCCTTGCAAACAATGTTTGGGATAGGAGTGCAATTTAGACCGGCTCAATCCGAAAGTCTTGAATTCAGTTTGAATTCTTTTAGAGTTTGAATAAGATATTTTTAAATTCGGTATGAATTTTAATAAAAATTCAGAAGTTCGAATTAAATTTGGATGGGTTTGGACAAAGACATCAAATAACCTGAGCAATCGAAACCCAAATTATAGATATATAAATATATAAAAATATTAAATATATATATAAATTATTAGTCATTACATGATATTAAAGTAATTTAGGTTATTAAATCATATTGAATATATATTATATGTGCAAATAACATAAAATCTTACTCTTTTTTATTTTATTTTAATTTTCACTCATAAATTGTAAAGACTATTATAGTGACATTTCTCTTATATTATATAAATTATTTGTTTTAATGGTATTAATGATTTCTATATAAAAAAAAATTGTAAATAGAGTCAAATTTTAATAATTTAATAATGTAGCTGCAAAAATAAATAAATAAATAAAATTCATTTACAATTCGGGCAATTCGGACAACTTGGGCAATTCGGATTTAACTCGGGTCGAGCTTGGTCAGGCAACCTCGGGTTACAACTTGAGTCTGGACAGGCCTCAGTACAATTTGGGCTGGACTTAAACAACCTCCGAGTCCGCCCGAGTTGCACTCCTAGTTTGGGGTTGGCTTTTAGTGAATTTTTGTTGGTTTTTTATTTTTATTTTTATTTTTTTATCTTTAGTGATTTTTTTTTTTAATTTTAAAATTTTACACTCATGGATTCTACTCAACTAGACAGACCAAAAAAGAGAGAGAAAAAAGAAGTAAGAAATAGTTTTTTTTGTACTTATTATTATTTTTTTTGGATTTTTTATTTTTAATTAAAAAAGAAGTAAAAAATTTTCCTTTTTGTTTTCTTTTTAACATCTTGAAACACTTTCTGGTTAATCGGTCAGTTGGTCAATTCTAAGCTTTTCCGGTCATTTGGTGGCAACTTCAAAGTATTTTTGTGATACATTTTTTCGAGATGGTTTGGAATGTCTCTAACATTTTTTTAAAAAGAGAAAATGTGTGTTTTTGGATGGTCTCGCTGCTCTATCATGTTGACTTTCTCTCCTTCCTTTGCCATGGATTGGTATATAATTTTGTGAAAATTAAAGAGAATTTTTTTTGAACAAAATTAAAGAGAATTTGATTGTTACTATTTGGTTATGTTTAGCAAGCTGTCTATATAATTTGTAACCCAAAAAGAATATAAAATTAAAAGTCTTTATAGTATGCCAATTGACTCGGTCCATGGAGGAACGGTAGGGATGACAATGAATAACCTATCTTGTGGGTATCCATGGAGACCCAACCCAAATATATGGATTTTTTCCTTTTTTTTTTTTTCTTCTTATCCATTAGGTAGGGTAAGTGATATTCTTTAAATATCCACAGGAGATGGATTGGGGATGAGTATCCACTAATTTCTCCATATGTTTTTTTTTTTAACTAAAGCTAAATATACATTCAATTTTTTTTTTTTTTTTTTAAGGTTCACAACCATTTCCAAAGCTAAATATACAGTCAATCTTATTTAATTTTATTTGGCTCAATAACAAAATCAAATACACATTAATTAACATTGTCACATTATTCTTGTTAAATTTTATGCATATCTAGAATTTTTTAAATTTATTTAGAAAAATTCTATTCCTACAAAAAAATTCTATCTTTTTTAATTTTTTTTTAATTTTATATATCTCATTCTCCTTTCTATTAATTTTTTTTTTTTTTTTTTTGAACGGCGAAGAAAAAGATCTTTATTGATGAAACATACATAGTATGACAAAGACATCAATAAAGAGGAGCTAAAAGCTAAACACAAGCTTCAAGCTCCAGTTGGCAAGAAACCAACAAGAAAAGAGAACAGATATGAACAAGATGCAATCCAAAATACAACAGCAGCTTCAAGCTCCAGCTCGGGACTGATATGAACAAAATAGAGCTGATCCAAGAATACAGAACTGATCCAAACCAGCTACTAAAAGCAAACTAATACGGACAGCAGCAGAAGCTGATCCAAACTTGCCGAATTACACTATGGACAACAGCAGAATTTGTAGAATTACACTATGGACAGCAGCAGCAGAATTACACTATGGACAGGGTAGAACCACCTGAGTAGAATAGGGCCTGCAGAATAACTAATAGCTAACCACCTGCACAATAAAACAGCAGCAACAAATCTAACACAGCATGACTCCTGAAGCATTGAAGACACCAAGCCAACCACAATTCAAGTGCGAATGCAGTGCCTGACTCCTGAAACATTGAATTGGAAATCATTGATGGAGAATGGAAATTGGTTGGAGGAGGACTTTAACCAAATCGCTAGCCTGAAGATGATGAGTTCCTGCAGCAGCTGGGTGTTAAGATGGGAGGCTTGAAAGAGGCACTCGTTTCTGATCTTCCAAATGGACCAGAGGGTGACCAAAGGAATGGCACGCCAGATTCTCCTCTCCTTTTTCTTGCAGATGAACCCTGCCCACCACTGCAGTAGATCTTCAACAGAGGCAGGAACAACCCAGAGAATACCCCACCATTGTAATAACCCAGTCCAAACTTTCCACACCAAAGGGCAGTGAATCAGAACATGCTGGACAGTTTCCTGTTGCGAGTTACAAAAGAGGCATGAGGTGGCAGCCGATCTATCCAATACGCCAATCCGTTGCAAGAAGACAGAAGTTTTAACCTTGTGTTTCCAAGCGAGCCAACCGAAAAATTGTATTTTAGGTGGTAGATAGTTGAGCCAAATCAAATTACTAGAAGGAACATTGTTACCCAAGGCAAGATTAGAATGATTATAAAGAGTGGAAACAAAAGACTTGCTAGGATGAAGTGCTGCCCACAAAGCTCTGTCATCAACTCCTAGATTCAAGGGAGGAGGAGTAGCTAAGGTGGTAATGAGTCTGTGAAGTTCATCCTTTTCCCATTCGAAGAGGGCTCTTCTGAAGTTAAACACCCAAATGGAAGATGTGGTTGACACAAAGTCCTTGAGAAGTCCTTCCTTACTATTGGACAGTTGAAAGAGCCTGGGGAATGCATCTTTGAGGCAATGAACCCCGCACCATTGATCATACTAAAACTTAATACGACAACCATTCCCCACTTTTAGATAAAGATTACTAATATAGAACAACAGAAGGGACTCATGCTTATCTGCTGCTGCCAATATGCCACCCCAGATATTAGAATGATGAATTGTGGAGCAAAGGTTAGGAATCCAAGACCCTCCTAGAAACTTATATTTACTACATAAGACTCGCTTCCATAATGAATCATGCTCTGAGGCAAATCTCCACCACCATTTGAGTAGCAAACACACGTTCACATCCCTGATTCGTTTGATGCCCAATCCTCCTTGCTTTATGTTCTTTGTTACCTCCGACCACTTAACAAGATGAATCCTCCTCTTTAGATCTGGGCCTCCCCAAAGAAATGAAGCTTGAATTTTGTCTAGCTCCTTAGCTACGCCTTCAGGTATTTTAAACAAAGACAAGTAAAATACGGGCAAACTTGACAGCACTGCTTTCACCAGAGTCAACCTCCCAGCATGGGAGAGAAACCTCCTTTTCCACCCAGCAAGCCTCATTTTGACTTTATCTACAATTGGTTTCCACATCCTCTTTCTTTTGGGATTAGCTCCCAGCGGCAATCCAAGATACTTGAGTGGTAAGCTATGGGTCTTGCAATTCAACAAATGTGCAAACTCCTCTAGAGTATTGCCAGGGATACCGACCCCGCAAATCACACTCTTATGATAGTTGATTTTGAGACCTGACACTACTTCAAAGCACCTGAGTATCCTTTTCAAAGTGAGGACTTCCGAGAACTCCGCTTCACAGAACAGAAGAGAATCATCTGCGAATTGGAGATGAGACAACTGAACTTGATTATTTCCAATGGTGACCCCTTTGAGCAAATTCAACTCCCGAGCTCGGAGTAGGAGAATGTTAAGAGCTTCAACAACCAAATTAAAAAGGAAAGGGGATAGAGGATCTCCTTGCCTGAGACCTTTTTGAGGATTAAATTCCTTAGTTGGAGAGCCATTTACGAGGATTGAAATTCTAGAAGTAGAAATGCATTCCTTGATCCATGAATTCCATTTGGGACCGAACCCAAAGTTTGATAACATTGAGAGGAGAAAATCCCAGTTGACAGAATCAAAGGCCTTTTCGAAATCCAGTTTAAACAGCAGCCCAGATTTTCTGGATTTAAGCCAACTATCTACAACTTCATTAGCAACCAAAACTCCATCCAAAATGTTCCTGCCTCCCAGAAAAGCTGATTGTGAGTCACCAATGATCCCAGACATAACTTGTTTAAGCCTGGAAGCTAGAACTTTGGAAAGAATTTTGTATACAGAGCCAACAAGGCTTATAGGCCTAAACTCATTTAAGGTGACAGCTTTCTCTTTCTTTGGAATCAGTGTGATGAATGTACTATTGAAACAAGTTGGTAATCTGCCACTGGAGTGAAAATCCTTCATGAAGTTAAGCACCTCCCCCTTAAGCATCTTCCAAAACTTTTGAAAAAACAGAAGGTTAAAACCATCCAGCCCAGGAGCTTTGTTTCCATTACAATCAGCTACTGCTGCCCAGACTTCTTCTTCAGAGAACTCTGCCTCGAGCATAGAGAAGTGATCACTAAGCCGAACACTCTTGAAATCACCAACAAGAACTGGCCTATGCTTCCAAGTCTCGGAGAAATGGTTAGAGAAATATGAGCATACTTCATGTTTAACTTGGTCTGGTGCCTCAATGACTTCATCTCCCACTGTGATTGAATTAAGGGAATTTCGATTTTGTCTACAGGTAGCCATAACATGGAAAAATCTTGTATTTTTATCACCTTTCATATTCCAATCCTGCCTAGACTTTTGTAGCCATTCCCATTCTAACTTCTTGCTTAACTTCCACATCTCAATCTTTTTCTCTCTTTGCTGCTTCAGGTCGTCCTCCATCAAAGGCATAATCTCAGCTTTCAAGTCCAATTGATGAAGTTCATTTTCCAGAAGATGCAACCTAGAAGAGACATCACCATATTCCCCTTTACTCCATTTTTTTAGAGCCAACTTGAGGGCATGCATTTTACGCTGAAGGATAAATCCAGCAGGACCTGAGAACTGTGACTGTCTCCAATTATGTTCCACAAAGGATGCAAAGTTCAAATGCAACATCCAAGCATTTAAGAACTTAAATGGTTTAGGCCCCCAATCTCTAGAATCCTCCATAAGTACAATAGGGCAGTGATCAGAGGAGACTCTAGCAAGACCCCATTGCTTGAATTTAAACTTTTCTAGCCATTCAGGGTTGAGCATAAACCTATCAATTCGGCTCCACTTGTGGCCATCAGATGCATTACACCAGGTGTACTTTCTGCCTAGCAAAGGAAGATCAACTACCTCACATTTGTCAATAAATTTGTTGAAGTCACTCATACCCCTGTCCCTGAGTGAGACACCAACCCTTTCCCCTAAATTTCTAATCTCATCGAAGTCACCACCAATACACCATGGCTTGGGGAAAAGTGCTTTCAGACTTAGCAAAGATTCCCAAAATTTCCTTCTCTTCATAATGTCAGTAGGGGCATGAATATTGACAATAGTACAATTAAAGGAATGTAGAAGCTTACCAGAAAGAAGAATGAAGTTCCTATTGCAACAGCACTCAGACAGCTCAAATATGGCTGGATCCCAAATGCAAAGCAGACCACCAACAAAGCCTTCAGCATCAACATTCATAAACTCAAGCCTATCTCTTGGCCAGAGACTTTTCACCAATGTATTGGTTAGGTTTGATTTTTTTGTTTCTTGAATCAAAGCCATGTCAATCTTCTTATCAAATAGCAGCTTTTTGATTTTACTTCTCTTTTCGTGTCTGCCTAGCCCTCTGATATTCCAGCTTAATGTCTTCATATGAGGTATAGATTGACTCTAATAACACCCAGTGATGCAGATTAAGCCACTTTACCCTTTCCTTTTTCCAGCTGCTCCTTGTCCCTTTCCTCCATGCGTACTAATTCTCTAATTACCTCAGATTCATGGCCCTTGAAATCTAAACCCAGTCTTTGCCCCATTTGCAGAGTGGATTGAGCCTCTTGAATAGGACCACGGTCAGGAGAATGCTGAGAATATGGACTATGAGGTGAAACAGGTAAGGCTGCGACTGCGGTTCCAGATTTGAAGCTTTTGGCAGGACCCTTATTTGAGGTTGCACCCGACTGCACTATTCTCCTAGCAAAACCAGAAAACTTACCAGCTAGCAGACAATGTTTGAGACCTTCTCTTTTACTCCATTTTCTCTTACCTTTCTTCAGACGTTGGGTGTTAGAACTAGAGTTGATTGGGCTGAGGTTAGCACCAGACTTTGTTTGTGAGGCCTCCCAAGTTGTTGCATGAATAGGCCCAATTGAAGGAACCTTGAGACCAGAACTAGAGGGCCCAAATGGTTGTGGTCCAAATGCATTACCGCCCAAAGCAATTTCCAGCTGGATGCCAGGCCCAGAAGTGAAAGGTTGGCTAAGGCTTTTCAAAAAGCCTTGGGAAGGATAAGGAACATGCACAGTACTCCCTACTAGCTGAAGCGTATTCCACACGGAGGTAGCTTCCACGCCATTTTGAAAGGCATGATTACACTGCCCCTGATGCTGACTAACCATAGGTAATGATGATTCCACCACGCCTACGCCGGTTTCGTTTGAAAAGCCCGCGCCATCCTTGGTCTCCTCCACTGCTGATACATGGCTTAGGCTTCCCCCTACAGCTGCCTTGTCAGCTTCCACGTTGGATGACAGTGCCACATCGACTGCCTTGTTAGCATCGTCCCGATCCAGAGAATGCAGTTCTGCGGAGCTACTACGGCCCTCTACTAAACTCGGCTCTTCCAAGACTCGGATAGGATAGATTCTTCCTTTACACTCCAAGTTAAGGTTGGTGTTGATAGGATTCATGGCATTTGTAACAATCTTACATCATCCGCAACGGAAGGATTCTGGGTTGCAAACATCCTCAGTGAGAAGAACTATCTCTCCCCAAAGTTGCCCTATCTTACGGAAAGTTGCTGGGTTCCACAGGTTGGGGGGCACTCCATAGCAAGTGACCCAAACACACCTTTCCTGTTGAAGATACATTCCGGTTCGCCATTCTGTGATATACTCACACCAGTTAGTGAACCAAGATTTAAGCAGAATAACTTTACTCACCATTTCTTCCTTAGATTTGAAAGAGATGATAACATCACGCCCACCTCCCTCCCGTACCAAAATATCCTTCTCCCCTTTATTCATAAGTTCCTTTCTGACCTGCATAGCAGAGTATGGCGTTTTGAGCCTCAAAATTATGCTTTCATAGAGCCATCCGTTCCCGGTTTCTTCGACTTTAATAGTTGTCATTGAGTGGTAGTTTGATCCATCTCCCTTAATGACATCTGCGAATGTTCTACCATCGATGCGTTGTTGCCAGATCTGATTTGGTGCTACAGAACTATCCTTCACAGGTTCAAAAGATCTTGGTGGTAGCAGCTTCTTTCGATGACTAACTTCACTTCCTTTATTGTAGTCCGCAACTTTCACTGATAAAGACTTGTCATCAACCCACAAACCATTGGCCTTTTGCTCAGCTATACCGGCTGCGATGGAACAATTGTAACGCACGAATCCAAATCTGGTGTTGGTTGCTTTCCTTCTCTTTTGTGGAATGTAAATGTCCTTCACCACGCCAAACTTGTTAAACAGTTCATAAAGCTTTCTGGGTACCATTGATTCAGGCAAGTTGTCCACAAATAGTGTATACAAGGATGTTCTGTGATCTGTAAACCGTGAGTTGGGACGCAGCTGCCTAGCTCTGTGCTTGACCACTGGGATCCAGCCTCCCCTTGCTCCGATCTCTATCTCTATCTCTCTCTCCATTCTCTGTTTCTTGTGCAAGAGATGGAAGACACATCCTCCTTTCTATTAATTGATCTTCGATAATCTGAAGGTGAGTTATTGCTCTCGTTTCCATCTTCTTCTTCTTCTTCTTCTTCTTCTTCTTTTTTTAATTTTTTTATTTGCATTTATAGAATGAATTTTCTTATTTTAATATCTCCTGCAATTTTTTATTGGATTTCTCTCTGATTTGATGGTAGCCTTAGATTGAATTTCTCAATTTTCATCTTAACTAGCGATCGCCTTAATTAAAATTCTATACATTTTTGTCTTCAATTTTCATGTTTTGGTTATGATTAATTGCACGTTTTTTATCGATAGTCACAATCTTGTCACCGCTAGATTGTCGTCATTGCAAATCGCCATTATTGTAGTGAGAGGATGAGAGAGAGTGAGAATTAGAACTCTAATTGTCAACAGAGTAGTGAAAACATATGGAGAAATTATTTTTCGATGTACCAAAAAAAAAAAATGGGGAAATTAGTGGGTACCCATCCCCCGTTGAGATTTAAAGAACATCACTTACCCTACCCGACGAACAAGAAAAAAGGGGAAACCCAAGTATTTGGGTTGGGTCTCCATGGATACCCACATTGTAGATTATCCATTGCCATCCCTACTCTATTGACAATTAGAGTTCTAATTCTCACACTCTCTCATCCTCTTACTACAGCAACGGCAATTTGCGAGGACGACAATTTAGCGATGACAAAATTGTGACTGTCGATCAAAAACGCTCAATTAATCATAACCAAAACATGAAAATTGAAAACAAAATTGTACAAAATTTCAATTAAGGTGATCACTAGTTAAGATGAAAATTGAAAAATTCAATCAAAGGATACTATCAAATCAGAAAGAAATCCAATAAAAAAATTGCAGGAGATATTGAAACAAGAAAATTCATTCTATAAATGCAAATAAAAATTTAAAAGAAGAAGAAGAAGAAGAAGAAGAAGAAAATGGAAACGAGAGCAATAACTCACCTTCAGATTATCGAAGATCAATTAATAGAGAGGAGAAGGAGATACATAAAATTTTTAAAAAAAAAATTTAAGAAAGAAGATGGATTTTTTTTTTTTTTTTTTTTTTGTAGGAATAGAATTTTTCTAAATAAATTAAAAAAATTCTAGATATACATAAAATTTGACAATAATAATGTGACAATGTTAATTAACGTGTATTTGATTTTGTTGTTGAGCGAAATAAAATAAAATAAGATTGAATGTATATTTAGCTTTGGTTGTGAATCTTAAAAAATAAAAATAAAAATAAAAATAAAAATTGAATGTATATTTAGCTTTGGTTAAGATTGAGTTTTTTGAAATAAATTTTAAAAATTCTAGATATACATAAAATTTGACAAGAATAATGTAACAATGTTAATTAATGTGTATTTGATTTTGTTGTTGAGCAAAATAGAATAAAATAAGATTGGATGTATATTTAGTTTTGGTTGTGAATCTTAAAAAAAATAAAAAAAATTGCATGTATATTTAGTTTTGGTTGTGAATCTTACCCCCCCCAAAAAAAAAGTTGTGAACCTTAAAAAAAAAAATTGAATGTATATTTAGCTTTGATTGTGAATCTTACCCCCCAAAAAGAAGTAAGTTGTGAACCTTAAAAAAAAAAAAAAATTTGAATATATATTTAGTTTTGATTGTGAATCTTAAAAAAAAAAAAGGGAGGGTCACGTTGGGTTGGGGAATATTCAAACCCATTAGGAGATGGGGAGGGTAGTACCCATGAAAAATAGGGAATGAGGAATGGGAAAAAATAATTATAGGGGAATGGGGATAGAGAATTAATATCCATCCCATTAACCCCCATTGCCATCCCTAGGGAACGGTCCATGGAGGAAAGCAACAGAAAAAAGTCTGGTATGAAAATTAGGATTTAGTGTACTTGAAAATTCAATTTAAAAAAAAAAAAATCAATATGAGATAATTTTCAAATGTTATATGAACTAAGTTGAGTTGAACATTTAATAATAATAATAATAATAATAATAATAAATTAAATAGCAAGCACGAAAATACAAAAGTCTAACAACTACAATAGTATTCATCATATATATCGAGACCTCAACAACTTAGTTGAATGTTATTGAACCACATAGAGATGAACAATTGAAATTCAATTTATTAAAGGTTATGTTTGGTTCATAGATTTGAGAAAGAAAATAAAAAAAATATGTTAAATATATGTAAAATGTAATTATATTTTATTTATATTTCACTTATTTTTTTTTATTTCTTTTTTTAAATTTCTACTTAAATTCATGAATAACGTAATTACATAGTTTTGCAAAGACTAAGGGATAATATATTGTTCATTCACAAAATGGTTAACCAATTGTAAGAATTGTATTTGCTAGGTCAATGTGAAAATTGTGTTATAAATTGGTGTGTATAATGGAGAGGTACTGGAATTTTTATTTTATATATATATATATATGTGGAGATATATTTTTTGAATGACGATACGTGGCCGAGATGTCACCGGAGTGACCAGCCGAGGTGCCACGTGTCATGGTCATGATGCCGAGATAATTTCGTATAGGCCGAGGTTATCTGTGAAGATACCAGAATCCGAGATGAGCGGATAAGGAACAAGAGTCCTAGAATAAGGAAGGACTTCAGTTTGAGTAAAGATAAGACTCTTAGAGAGTTTATCCCAATCCTACTGGGAGTCCAAGATTAGCAGTAATCCTAAATCCATTGAAGCTAAGCTTCTATTGGGATTAGGTTTGTGCTGGCTATAAAAAAGAGGCACCTTCATGGGTCTAATGTATACTTTTTATGCTCTGTCTAATGAGCTAAGCACTATTGGTTATTTTTGAGAGATATTTTACTGACTTGATTGTCGGAGTGCCCCTAGGTGGACGAACCACCGCGGGATTCTTATCTTTTTGTGACAGGTTGTTCGGGCTTAATCTATTCTGCCAGTGTTCTCCAGCTAAGTGCTTGATTGACAATGTGGTCGGAAATTGACACACACAATTTGGCACCGTCTGTGGAAAAGAAAGGAGAATAGATGGCCAACGACGGACAAAAAGAGAAGGTTGGGGACGACACCCCTACTGGGAGCAAGAAACACATTGACCTTGACGCCGAAGAAGACAACTGTAACAAAGAGACTCGTGATAAGAATCATGGAGGAAAGAACGTCGGCCAGGAGGGTGGCATACTGAAGAAATCAGACCGGAGCGGGTATTATAACGAGGACGACCTCCAGGTATGGAAAGATAGATGCCTACGGCGGGACGACGAGATGAAGAGAATGGCGAATAAATTGGCAGACCTGCAAACGGTCGTCAATTTCCTGATGTAGAACAACGTCATGCAGCCACCGTTCCTGCTACAAAATACGCCGATTCTAGCGGCCAAGAAAGGTGTCCAGAAAGGGGGGCAGAAAACGGTTCCTGTAGTCCTTCAACATGGCAGGACCAAGAGACATTCTCACCGGCCTTCGCGGGAGGTCAGGCATGGAGAATCCAGAAGACACGTCGAACAAAAGAAACCTGCACCAAAGAACATCGGGATGTTTAGACACGACCAATGGAGAAAGGTCCAAAAGGACTCATAATGACACTGGAAGTAGTGCACCAAAGAGGGTTGGAGAATGATGCTTGGGAGTTGGAATTTACAAGTTAAGGTTGGTTTAACACTTGTTGAAATTTTATAGAAAAATTTACAAGTTGAAGTTAAGCCGAGGACATGTTTAACACTTGTTGAAATTTTATAGAAAAATTTACAAGTTGAAGTTAAACCGAGGTCATATTTAACACTTGTTGAAATTTTAAAAATTTACAAGTTGAAGTTAAATCGAGGACATGTTTAACACTTGTTGAAATTTTATAGAAAAATTTACAAGTTGAAGTTAAACTGAGGACATGTTTAACACTTGTTGAAATTTTAAAAATTTACAAGTTGAAATTAAACTGAAGACATGTTTAACACTTGTTGAAATTTTAAAAATTTACAAGTTGAAATTAAACCGAGGACATGTTTAACACTTGTTGAAATTTTAAAAATTTACAAGTTGAAGTTAAACCGGGGTCATGATTAAAGGAAGGAATGATATATGTTCCATCACCTCAGGATGTCGAGTTAATAGAACCTAGGGGGCAGTTGTGGGAACATATTTTTTGAATGACGACACGTGGCCGAGATGTCACCGAAGTGACCAGTCGATGTGCCACATGTCATGGTCATGATGCCGAGGTAATCTCGGCTAGGCCGAGGTTATCTGCAAAGATACTGGAATTCGAGATGAGCGGATAAAGGATAAGAGTCCTAGAATGAGGAAGGACTTCAGTTTGAGTAAAAATAAAACTCTTAGAGAGTTTATCCCAATCTTACTGGGAGTCCAAGATTAGTAGTAAGCCTAAATCCATTGAAGCTAGGTTTCTATTGGAATTAGATTTGTGTTGGCTATAAAAGAGAGGTACCCTCATGGGTCTAAGGAATGTTTTTTATGCTCTGTCTAGTGAGCTAAGCACTATTGATTATCTTTGAGAGATATTTTACTGACTTGATTGTCGGAGTGCCCCCGGGTGGACGAACCACTGCTGGATTCTTATCTTTCTGTGACAGGTTGTTCGGGCATAATTTATTTTGCCAGTATTCTCCAACTGAGTGCTTGATTGGCAGTGTGGTCGGAAATTGACACACACAATATATATATATATATATAATATTTTTATAAATTACTTCAAATTGTTTTAAGTGTGTTAATCGTTCTGTATTTGTAAAATTAGCGAGTTTCTAAATATACCAACATAATTACTTTTCACTATATTAAAGTTTACACAATTTATCATCCCTGATACATACTAGAAGACAAAAAAAAAAGTGTGATTTATAAAGAAGAGTGAAAATAACACTTTCTTAATGTTCATCCCTTGTTTCTTAATTATAAAGTAACATAATTCTAGTAGAATTAAGATATGAGTGGCTAGATAATCATAATATTCAATTCAAACACATAATCAAAACACAAAATAAGTCACAAAAAAAGAAGATTTATTCTAAATATGAATTTCTTCATAACTGAGATTAATTCCAACCTTTCATATATTTACTGCGACACATCCTTTAATCCATTCTCTATTCCTAATATGGTTTTGAAAAAAGTTAGGGATTATGAAAATGATCATGAAAGATTTATGATTCTTGGATTATCTTGATTAATGTGTGGTGCTTTATTCTGAGTGTAATTCAAAGATCACAAAATTTTCATAATTATTTTCATAAAATATTTTTCATGATACCTACCATTGTTGTATTGTTTTATGTGCTTAATTAGGTTTGCAATGGTACAAAATTTCACCATCAATTTTGCTTTTTCTATAGTAATGAAGTTTTCAGCATCATTAATTGCAGGTGGGAAGTAAAGTAGCTTGCTTGCGTAAGAGTATGGAGATTCTTGATTTCTTTATCTTTTATTAAACTTTATTGAGACTATTAAGGGTCATCTATAACCACTCAACTAACACATCAACCATTTTTCATGTGTAAAGTAATAATTTGATTTAATGCTAATGTTCAAGACATTTCAAAGAAGACAGGTAAAAAAAGTCTGAATTTCCACTCATACTTTTCAATTTCTCATTTTGATTGAATTAAATTAAAATTTTCAAAATGTTGTGGAAAAATATCACCATCTTTTGCATTGTGGAACGTTCCAACTCTTGCCACGTTGTATTCAATTTGTAAGGTTAAAAAGAAACAAAATCAATTTCATTTGATTTCATAAAATCTTTTAAATAACAATTTAAATTGCTTCACGTCTCAAAACTCAGTAATGGTAGTGATATATAACAATTCTTGGGATTCACGTACTTCCGCCTTTGTGTATAATACATGAAAGATGAGCCCATTTAAATTAATGTAATGGTGACATAAAAAATCTATCAAAAAATAAAATAAAATATAAAAAATTGTCAACAATTCAAAATATACATTTTCTTGTGTAACTACACTTATCTAGAATGAATTTAGTCCGTAAATTTTAAATTACAAGCAATTTTTTAACTAATTAAGTTTGCTGTTGATTTTTTTGCTTTACTCTGGTTGTTGATCTCTCACCAACTAGGAGGTTGAAGCTTGAATTAATTCCAAACTCCTCTTTATTGATGTATTCTATCATACTGTGTATAATTCATCAATAAAATTTTATCTTTGCCGATAAAAAAAAAAAAAAAAATTAGTAGCGATACAATATTACCTCTAAAACACGGTGTTTGAATTGACTTCCAATGACATAAAAAATTATACGTCAATTCTTAATTTATTTAAGAATTAATTATTGAACTTCAGTATGATATTATAACTAAATTTAAAATTTATAATATTATTTGACAACCACCTTATCATGCCACCGAGGTGGGTAATAAATCGGCCACCGGAGAATGAGACTTTGTTCGTGCCGCCTCCGGCACCACCTCCATTGAATTGTCAATTTCTTACCGACCAAAAAGAGACAAATAGAATAACGACCATCAGATAATTTTATAATGTAAAATAATTTAGCAGGAAAAAACAAAAATTAAAAAATATATATATATTTAAAATAAAAAAAAAATGTGAGAGGGGCCCACCTCATCCCAAGTGGGCAATGGAACCATGTGCGATCATATGGTGGTTGGGCCTTGGTAGCCCCCACAAAACTCACTTTTCACCTCTCCAAACCCACAAATACTGAACATGAAACATCCTTACTTATAATTCATTCATTCAATTATAAAATAATTCACATTAAAAAAAGATTGATTCCCCAACTCTCCCTCCTCCTCCTCCTCTCCCTCTCTCTCTCTCTCCTCACCGCCCATTCTCAATCCCTTCTCTCTCTCTTCTTTTTTTTTCCTCATTCTCTTCACACATTTGTTCTGACAATTCCCTCTCTCTGTCTCTCTGTTTGGTTTAAGATAGATAGATATTGTGTCAGAAATCAGAACTGAAGTTTGCTTTTGTCCTTCTGAGCAAGGAGGCCCCTTTGTGTCAGAAGAAAATCTTGGTGTCCAATTCTTGTTTCTCTTTCATTCCATCACAAACCCTTCATCTATATATACACACACACATACCCAACTCTCCAAAACCCTAAATTTTGCTCTCACTCTCTTACTTTCTCCATATACCCTCTCTTCAGCCCTTCATGACTCCTCAGCCCTTACTCATGAAACCTAATTCTATCAAAACTAGGTTTGCTTATGGGTTTCTAAGAGCCCTAAACAGTCTGAACAAGAACAAACCCTCTTCACCATCGTCTCCAAAAGTGATTTTTCGACGATGTCGGATGATAAAACTGGCTGCTGATGCATCCATGGCTTCTGCAGTTGGATCAAGGAGGGCTTGGAGCCGGGCTGTGCTTTGCAAAATTCGATGCCAGCGTGCCTTGGCGATGAGAGGAAGAATAAGATCTGGTGGCTTCAGAAGGAGATCAGGTGCTGGAAAAGGGTTTGGTGTTGGCAAAACCGATGGGCTCAGAAAGCTCGTACCGGGCGGTGGAGCCATGGATTTGTGCTGCTTGTTGGATGAAACTGCACACTACATCAAGTGCCTTACCACCCAGGTACAGGTCATGAGAAATATTGTTGATATTTGCTCTACTTGAGTCTTCTGTAATTGCCTTGTGTTGTTATATAGATAAATACAATACAAATAAATCCAATCCACAGAGAGAGAGAGAGACAGAGAGAGAGAGAGAGGGAGGGGGGTTATCACGGATGGTAATTTACAGTTTCTGGCAAGAGATAGCTTGAAGAGAAACTTGGGTTTTTTATTTGCAGAAGTAGAGAAGTAAAATAGCCATGACCCATGTACCAATGTAAATTATACAGATATGTGGCTTTTATTGCCTGTGTGTACATACAGAGCTGGTTTGTAATTCTACACTTTTACTATCTTGTCACAATTTGCTTGCTTTTTCTTGATTCCTTTCACTCCCTTTATTTGTTTGATCCATTATTCAGGAAGACCTGAGCTGACTTTCGGCCTAGTGTTGCAGGTTCAAAGAGGAGGCATGGTTTTAAATATCTACCGATAGATATTGAGATTTTAAACTTTTGATCTGTCAAAATGACTATGACGGTATTATCGATACTGAAATATATTATTTAAAATCATAGTAGAAGGTGTTCTTAAGGTAATCCATATATGATCTTTGAATTAGAAGATTGGAAAGATTAAAAAAAAAAATTAAAAGATGAAGAAGAAGAAGTTCCTGTCATGGATGGAGGTGAATAGGTCCAAAGAAGACATAATTATGTGGATGTTTTTTGAGGATGTCTTGAGTGTTGACCATACACATGCTTCTACAGTTGTAGCCTTTTGGGTTTGTCATCCATCTGTCTGGAATCACTAACCAATTGATTCTATTCTTCACATAACTTTCTCATCAATAATAGTCTTCTCTCATGGTGTACAGTTCCTTTTAGTTTGAAAAGAGCTAAATGCTCTAAATTTTGTTTTGTAGTTTTCATTTTTAAAAAATAAAAAGGGGTCTGAAATTCTGCATTACCATATTTTAGGATAAAATCCCATTAATTGAGAATAATCTTTTTACTTTACAGCCAATTTTTGATATTCATGCAAAGAATATCAAGTAATTAATATGACTTATATAGATATTTTTATTTCTTTCTTTTTACTCTTCATCATCTTTTTTTTTTTCTTTTTTTTTTGGGTCACAGTTCTTCTTGATAAATTGTGGCAAAAACTAGATAATTTTAAGAGCTATTTTCTGTATAAATTTTTTCTGTATAAATTAAATCTATATTAGAGATATAAAAAGTTGTTATTGTTGGAACTTTCTAAATATTAGTGATATCCTTTTGCCATGCAAAGCTATCATATACAGTTGTTTTTTGTATTAGGTTTTAAATATAGGTTGGACACATATCAATATTTAAAATTTTTTGTATCTATATTCACAGATATATGGACTATTATTGTCTGTATCACTGTATCACTGGCACTAATTTTGTTATCCAAAACCATGTGCCCTTCACTTTCATTAATACAATTATGGATATATTAAAGAAAATAGTATCACATATAAGCAAGTTATCTAACCGCAGCCACAGATATTCAAATTTAAATCTCTTCAATTAAGAGAGCCTTACTGAGGTACAAGAGGAATAGACTGACAATTTTGATGTCTCCCCTAAGATTAGATGAAGAACCCTTTTACCTTTGTTCTTGTAGAAGATTGATACAAAGTCAATTTTCTCAAAATTAAACTTTTTAGTGGGAAAAAAAGTAGGAATCAACTTGAATGATTCATAGTGCCAAAGGAAGAAAAACTAGTTTTTCAAAATATATTCTGTTATAAATGAATTGACATAGGCACTGAAACAATGTCATGACAGGTTTTATGTCGATATATTAAGTTGGTGTCGTATCAATAGCTCTACATGTGAAGGCACCAATGATTGTGTTCAGAGGCGGCGCCACATACATTTCAGTGTGTTAAAAAACACTCTAAAAAAATTACTATATAAGAATATATATATCTATATATATTTAGAATAAACTGGAATAGGAATAGTAACTATGTATAGAATAGAGTGTATTTAGAGTAAAATAAGGTAAGAATAAGGGCTCCCTATATATATATATATCTTGAATTGGTAAGTGTCCCTTCCAGAAAAGCGAAAAGAGAAAACTTGGGTTCTAGTATGAACACCTTTAGTGTTTTCTTTGGTACTTTTTGATATGCCGAACTGTGTTTAAAATGTTTTTCAATTATTCGGAGACTTGTTGATCTTTGTGTTTCTCATAGAATATTACAAATGTCTATATTGTGGGGAATTTTATTTTTTTTTATAATTGGGTATCTGGGCTAGCTTACGTATATCTCGATCAATGTTAAAGATATATTTTGAGCTCGATTGTAGTATCTATTTTTATAAATAAATTTTTTATTTGTCAAAAAATGTTTATTTGCATTGATTTAGAATCCATCAAATTGAGTTTATCATTTGCTTTTTTTATTATTTCTACCATTATGGATAAAATTTTTGAAATATTTTATTTTTCAAATTTATTTTTGATAAGTTTGATTTCTTCTATATAATTTTAAAATTTTTAAATGTTTACCCTAAAAAAAGAGGCAATCACACCCTAGTGGAACTCCCAAAAAAATAAAATAAAAATACATAATCATGAAAAGTTTACAATTTTAATTATTAATATTTATAAAATTTATCACTTATTTATAATTATTTTTTGGGAGGCTTATTTATAAGTCTTATTTTGGACACTTATGCTATGTTGAGTTCTGTGTAATTTCTTATAGAGTTTCAAGTCCTATTTAGAAAGAAATGTATTCCACAAGATCTTATTTACGAAACGTAACGTGACACGTTACGTTACGTTTATGTAGGTGTTACGTTACGTTTATGTAGGTGTCACGTTACGTTACGTTTATGTAGGTGTCACGTCACGTTTATATAATGTCTCATTTGATATGATCACGTTACGTTACATTTATGTAGGTGTCACGTTATGTTTCGCAAACTTAATCTATGGTAACATTCAATTTCCTATATATAAGAAATTGAATGTTACTATAGATCATATCTATATAAATGTGAATTTCAAAATACACGAACAAGTAACATTTTCACATTCAATTTAAAAAATTAAAAACCTAATAAGTTTGCGAAACGGAACGTGACACGTTACGTTACGTTTATGTAGGTGTCACATTACGTTTCGCAAACTTAATCTATAGTCACATTCAATTTCGTGTATATGGTTTTACCATTATTTATGATATTAACAACTAATATTGAGGGTAAATGTGTCAACAAACTTCACACAGGACTAATAGGACCATAAATTTTTTAGTGGGACCGCATGTAACATAAGTTTTCATAATAGGACTTATAAATAATTTTTTCTTACTTTTTCAAAGCCTACTGATGTGACATTTCCCAAATATATATATATATATATATATATATGTAATATACTTTTTCTTTCTGTAAATGTCATGACATGCATGAATGTTTTATCTAGCTGAATTTCATACTCCTGTGACAAGAAGTTCTTAAATACTTTGAACTTTGGTACAAAGATATGGGAGGTGTAAATATGATAAGCTCTTATTATATATATATATATATATATTGTAAGTTTTCTTCCCTAGATATAGGTACGATATTCATATCAGAAGCTTATGAGTTATTGCAGAAAGATTTATTTTCAGAAAATGCATTTAGTTTGAGAGAATTTTATATTGACAACACAACTCGTCTAGGCAAAAATGAACAAGGCACATTTGTCAATTATTATATTCAAATCCTTAGAAATATCAGCAAGGAGGCAATTGTTTTGATTTTGGAGAGCTTCCAAACTAACATTTATATTACTGAAAATTTCTCTATCTATTAATGGGATTCATTGCATTAGGAACGCAGATCCCGAGTGCTTGCGAGCTTTTTTTTTTTTGTTTTCTTGGGATGAATTGACACACTCAGATTTTGATTTTTTTTTTCTTTATATTTTTCTCTCATTAATTAGTTTGGTACTGCATAAGGTGCCTGATAGAGATCCTCCAAATGTTGGCCTAAAATATGTGTTTTACCAACACGAATTTCTTAAGTTTTTCTCACAAGCTCAACTACATGACAATTCATTTTGATTAGATAAAAAGGCAAATTTCACTTTACCAACATGTGGTTTGGGTCATGTTCTAATGCCATATTCTAATGGTTTGAGTAAATGATGACCATTCGAAGATGACATACTGTCGTCCTCATCATAATATTGCTTCTAGTTTCTTTCCTTGAAGAGCTTTGAGATGACACTTGTGCTGGAAAAAAGTAATTTGAAGTTTTCAAAATATTAACAAGTTTAAAAGTATATGGAAGATATGTTGTGAAGTGTTGATGAGTATCTAGATGACTCAATTAGGTTTTTGACATTTACTATTAAGTGAGTCTAAAATAATCACAGTGTATGTATAAATAGGTGTCATGAGTTGAGAAGAGAAGAAAAAAAGCCTCTAAGAGTGAGGAAGAAAACACCCTTAAACAAAAGCGTGTAAAATGATTTTAAGTCCCCCGAGTGAAAGGGTGAGGAAGAAGTCTCTATGAGCGACTAAGAAACTACTACTTGATGTTATTTCTTTATGTAAGTATCAAACATTTAAAATTCCAACAACTTGACGTTGCTCTATGTACTAATTGACCCGTCTCTCTCTTGTTGCATTTCACTATTTTTGGAAGAAGCTGGCATACACGAGTAAGCAAGCGTGTTATATCACTATTTTTGGAGTCTTCTGTCTCCAAATCTCTCATATAATCACAGTAGGACCCTATTCATATGTTTCAACAAGCATAATAATGTTATGTACAACAATTATAAATGACCTATTTCAAGGCATTGACTGAGGAACTAGAAAAGAAAAGAAAAAAAGAGACTAATACCAGCTGGTAGTCATCTTTGTTTTATGCATGTAATCTAATAATTGAACATAAAGATACTATTTTTTTTTGATCGGCGAACATAAAGATACTATAATACCAGCTGGTAGTCATATTTGTTTTATGCATGTAATCTAATAATTGAACATAAAGATACTCTAGTTGTAGCGAAAAAAAAACATAAAGACACTCTATGAATATCGAATCCACCTAATTTCGCATTTCAGAATTAGTCACTGATTTTATATAATCATTACATAGATCTCAACCATATGATCAATGAAATGCCCATACTAGTCTATTACTAACTCATGTCAATTAGAAAAAAGTTTTGCAGGTAAGGATATTGAGAATGATGAGTGTTCTTGAATGAAATTCACTTGGAATTAACCTCCATGTTTTAAAAGATTAGTATGATATCTGATGAACATTTTTGTCAAATCCGCGATTAATTTGTGTGTGGTAGAATCAAGTCCTTAAAGAAATGGAGAGAATCTTTGTAACCTAATTTATTAGCAAAATGTGTACAATAATTCAACTAAATAGATCACCAGTATCAAATAAGATAACAAATTAATATATGGTTGACAAGGTGAAGCCAAAATATAATCAAACTCTATTAATTTAAGTAGAAAATTTGATGGAATCGAATTGTACAATGACAAAGTTTTTTTTTTTGTAATTTTTTTGATTAGCAATTAATGTCAAAACATATAGATCATGTAGTCTAGATTATGGAAAATGATATCTTGGTTAGACTCCGTGGAGATTCAAGCATGTCAAGACATAAAAGACGGAAAACTCGTTTTAACAGGTTGAGATTCTCTATTTATAAAAGTTGTTTGTACTTCTGTTAAATTACTAATAATCATATGACCAAATTTTTTAAATTAAAGATTAATTAAAAATTAAATAATGTGACTATAAATACATGAAATATGAGGTCAGGTATCTTTTTGAGATAGATGATTCATGCCCATTTGAACAAAGCCTTTGTATATTACAAACTTGATGTTTGATTGGTAAAACAGAAACCAACAAATATTTATTATAAGGATAATGCCATTTTTTTGATTGTCTAAAATTTCGACTTGTCTTACTTGAAACTTTCAATTCATTATAACACTATAGAACAATGTTACGTGATGGGTCACCCTCTATCTGAATTTCATGCTATGAAATTGTTTTATACAATCAACAATGATTCATCCCTCCTTTTCTCCCCACCCCCTTTGACCCCCTCTCTCTCTCTCATTGGTTACATTTTCTTTTTCTTTTTTTATTTTTTCTTACTCCTCCAATCACCACCCGCCACGTGGCAAAGGGGGGTGAGGGGGTGACCCCCAAAAGGGGGTCCCAAGCATTATTCGCGCCTAGGACACCGTGTTTACCGTATGCTATTCCTGAACGGTTTGTCGGAGGCTCGCTTCGAGAAGCGTGCCATAAGGCTGACCGGTTGCTGGCTCTGCCAGTACTGAGTAGCATCATGCGTAGCCGGAAGAGGGTTCGGGAGAGGTTGAGGCTCAAGGGGTTTGAGATGGCCTTGTCCAACAAGGATTTGGAGAGTAAAATTTTACTTTTAGTTTCAGAGTGCAACATTTTACTTTTATACAGAGTAAAATTTTACTTTTAGTTTCAGAGTGTAACATTTTACTCTTATACAAAGTAAAATTTTACTTTTAGTTTTATCCCTCTGAAGAACGCTACGGGGCCCACGGTTGCGAACTTCATCAAGGAGAATATCATTTGTCGGTTTGGAGTACCAAACACCATCCTCTCGGACAATGGCACTCCCTTCATTAACAAATATGTGAAGAGCCTCCTAGAGACTTAGAGATTTCAGAGTCGCCACCTAAATATTTTATTTTGAGAAATTTAGGAAACCCTAACTCGTGCCTAAGGCCACGTGTCCGTCATCACCAAAGTTGCCTCGGCTCGGGAACTTGGGTCCTCATGGTCTGCAAAAGTACTGGTTACCTTATTTTTACGCTCGAGCATGAATTCGGATGCTTGAGCTGGAAGTCACACTATATGGCTCCCCGCTCGAGCGTGAATGTCCCCGCTCGAGCGGACATCAATGTCTGGAAAAATTCTAGGAGCTCACATTACTTTTTGGCCATGTCATAAACTGATATTGTGCTTATTTTGGACTTCCCTAACTCTTTTTTTGGGTCTCATGATTGAATGATGTTTTTTTTGCATGCTTGTAGTTCAATACCCACGCTTAACTTTGAGATTTGAGGTCCATTGCATGCATGTGCATCCGCTCGAGCAAGGAAAGTGTCTCTCGAGCGGGAAAATCAAGCTTCCAGAAATTTTGTAAATTTTGCAGTCCGCTCGAGCGGAGTACCCTGTTTTAGAAATTTTTGAAAAGCTAGTTTATATTTCGATTTCCGTTCTCTTTCACTTGTAAGCACTCTTAGGCATGTACTGAGCATTATAAATGAACAATAGAGTTAGAAAGAGCCTGAGAGAACTAAACGAATTATTAGAAATCATGAAAATTTGTTTGGTTATTTCTATTTTTTAGAAAATTGAGTTTTTTATTTTTTGTATTTCTTAAATTTTTAGTAAAAAAAATTTAATATTTAAAAAAAATATTTTTTAGATGCACCTAACTTAGATACACTTAAAAAGCATAATATTTATAGAAATTAAAAAAAAAATCATCAAATATAAAAAAATATAAAAATTCAATACATTTTTGAATTCATGTATATTTATTGAATTTTAAAAATATTTTACTTTTTAAGTGCATGTAGAAAGTAAAAAAATTACTGAAAATATTAAGATAATTAACTATAAAAAAATACAAAAAATAAAATAATTAATTTTTAAAAAATTAATCAAAACCACGCAAGGTTTTAAATTATTTTTTTTGGAGATTATCATCAAAACTCAGCTAAATATCTAGTCATGAAATAGAAATTGTAGGCGTAATTTCGTTATCAGACCTTTGTTTCAATGGGACCATCCCGAACCAATTCCCCCACAGTTTATTCGAGTTTGGGCCACTCCTTATCTTGCCGACTTATCCATTTAATTTGGAGATTCTATTCACACCAAAAAAATTATTAAATGGGTTTAATTTAAGTTAATTTTTTTAAATTTTTATTATATCTTAATTTAAATTTATTAATAAGAATAACACATATTAAATCTTAAAATAAAATATTATTATTTTTTTCATAATATACCCTAATTACATATATATATATATATTCTTCATCTTCTTCATGAGATAAAAACTTTACAATTTTTTTCTTTTTTTTTGTGCAGCCAATATTAATGGAAACCCTAGGGGCATTGCAAGCTAAAACAATTTGTTATGTTTGCCAATGATAGCTAATTTAGGTTGGGAAGGTAAAAAAAAAAAAATCAACATATTGATTAAATAAGTCACATTTCATTTCTATTAATTTTTCACATTTTTTTCATAATAAATTAATAAAAAAAATAAAAATCAGTTTATAATGGTATGGAACACAAAGGAATATCACCTTTTTCTCTGACATTATTTCGCATTTGTAACATGCATACATAAATTTATATTTTTGTTTGGTTTAACTCACTTTTTAAATAATTAAGTTTTAATTTTTTTTCCTTTCTCAGGCCAAAACTTTAAATTATTGCACCAAAATTCACCATTATTTTTAATATCATTGTTTTTTATCTTTACGAATAGAAAAAAATTTAAACAAAATCAAATAAAAAGGATAAGAATAATTATAAAAACTGTTTTTTGAAACAACCCATGAAAGAGGAGGTATTCACATAAATATTAAAATACAATTCTTGATTTTTTTTGTTTTTTTTATACGTAAAAATGAATATTCAACCTGTTTACCGTCATTGTTATTCGGACTTTTAGATCCGAATAAATTCACTTTGTTCGGCAATACACTAACAAACAAAGTTAATATGTTCAGATCTAAAAGTCCGAATCAAACAATATTGTTTTGTATTGTTTTGTTCTTATTTAAGTGTACCTTTAAAGATAATTTGAAAAAAAATTATAGTGTAACGAGAGAAATATAAAATTCTAAATAATTAAATAAAATGTAGGGGTTTTTTTTTTAAGGTCCCTGGTATTATGATTTTACAGCATAAAGGACACTCAATATTTTCATAATGTCTAAGGTCCCTCAAGTTGATCCAGAGAAAATTGATCCAGAGAAAATTGGTCCAGAGAAATTTCTCTCCAGAGAAATTCTGGAAATTTCTCTCCAGAGAAATTTTGAATTTCTCTGACTTCGGAATTTCTCTGAGTTCAGAATATGTTTTAACCAAATTTCTCTGACTTCAGAATGTGTTTTAACCAAATTTCTCTGACTTCAGAATTTATCAAATGTGTTTTCATAATGTGTTTTAACCAAATTTCTCTGACTTCGAAATTTATCTCCAGAGAAATTCAAAATTTATCTCCAGAGAAATTTTGAATTTTGTGTTCTGTGCATGTGTGTGATAGGTTTGTGATAGCCGTGTGTGTGTTGTGTGTTTTGTGGTGTGTAACGTGTATCCATCTTCTTGTGTCTGCAGATAAGAAATCAACCCTCCTCAATTGGAGCAAAAAAATTCTTTTTTTCTATTAACCTTCCACTAAGTCATTCACCTCTGAAAAAGCCTCAAAATCCCCTTTCAAGCACTGGGTTTTGCTTGCTCATACCTCAGGACCACAAACTCAAAAACGATTCACAACGTTTCGACAAAGACAACAATAACGATGAAGCAAGGTCTCGAAACAGAGCTGCCATGGAAGCTTTTGCTGCGAAGCTCTTCGCCACCATTTCAGTTGTCAAAGCCGCTTACGCGGAGCTACAAATGGCTCAGTTTCCTTACAACTGCGAAGCGATTCAGTCTGCTGATGAAGCTGTGGTGTACGAATTGAAATCTTTGTCTGAGTTGAAACAGAGCTTCTTGAAGAAACAGCTCGGTTCTTCGCCCCCTCGTGTGACTATGTTGCTTGCAGAGATTCAAGAGCAATAGAGTCTCATGAAGATGTTCGACATTACGATGAACAAAGTGAGGTCCGAATTAGATACCAAAGACAAATTTCTCTGATATATATTTAGGGACCTTAGACATCAAAAAGTAATTTTGTGGATCTCTTCCATTATGAAAAGTGGGAGAGGGACCCTAGACTAATTTTCCCTAAAATGTATTGTAAAATTGAAAGTATTTAATAATTTTTTTAGTGTAAATAAAATTCCCATTTAATTTGATTAGTGGCCTTTGATGGGCCAACAAGGTTTACATTTCAATTATTGAGATCGATATTTTGCGATAATGTAATTTGATGATGATGTGTCTCATTCTAATGATTATATATATATATATATAGCAAAAGTTAATATTGACTATTAGTTTAATAATAAAAAAATCAAACCTCTAACAACCAGTCAAGGTTAGCCATTTGACCTTGTATAATACAATTTCATGGTTGGAATACTACAAACAGAAAGAAGAAAAAAGGAATCAAAATTTTTAAGTTTTAATATTTGAGTGAATTTTTAAGATTAATAAGAAAAATTTATATAATGTTAGTTGCTGATATTAGAAATTAAATAAGAAAATAACATAAATTAAAATGAACAATAACAAATACCTTTGGCAGACTTTTTCGCTAAAAATTAAAATGATAAAATAGAATGCGCATCATTATATGAAAGTAATCTCATTTCAAACAATCATTCTCCTGCATCATCAAAAAATTATTTATTTATTTATTACTTAACATTTGTTAGCAAAAATTTAGTTTACGCCGAATTCATAGTAATTGATCGACAGACTTAAACAGATTTTAAATAAATACAAGAAGATCAAACTTTATAGTTGAGTCCTATGCCTTAAACAGATTAAGGAGTTCCTTGAAGGTAATTAAGTAAAGAAGAAATGGAACAGAATATAATATGTATTAATTCGAATAAATTGTCACTTGTCGCTAATTGCAAGAACTTAAACAAAAATAAAAAATTGAATAAATATAACAATCGACAGAAAGAAGAGAAATAGGGGTTGGAAAAACTATTAGTTTGATCTACTTCTAAAATGGCTGATTGAGAACTACTCCTAAATAACTCTTCACGAGTGTGATTGATAGTTGTTAATTGATTCCCTAATCTTTGTATGTCTCTTGGTCTATTTATAGGCTCAATCACATGAGAGGAAGAAATAAACTAAGCTCATGATTTTCTCAACAAGTTCATGATTTTCTCAACTTATCGTTATCTCATGTTTGATAGGAACCATTTTGCAGATTTGGTGCTTGATTTGATCTTGGCTACTTGATCTCCGCAACTAACTTTCAAATTGCTCAAATTGATAACTTTCTAACTCTCTATTTAACATGTCATCATGTCACGTTCCTAACACATCTGTCATGCCACGTTAGCATGCCTGTTGACAGAAATAATAATAATAAAAACAAATGTGTGTAGACACCCCATTTTTGACCGACCTTAAGACTCAGACATCACCGATTGAGCGCTCGGTGACGTTGCATATCGTGCTCGTTCAGAAGTCTCAGAGTCGCGGCCGTGAGCCCTGCCTCCGGATTTCCGAACCCTTTTTTGTGCTTTGCCTCGGTTTGCGAACCAGACTCGATTTTCTCTGTTTCTTTTCCTGAGGGGAGGGAGAGGTCCCGTAGACCATCTCTCAGTGGCCGTGGGCTACATTTTGTGGCTGTAGGCCATTTTGCCCATTTCGGAGCCCGGTTTTCGATTTTTCGGGACCGTTGGCCGTGTGCCTCGGTTCGGGACCGCTTAACCATCTCTGTTTGCTCCGATTTTTGGCATGCATCTTATTTACTCCCTTTTGAGGGACACTGAGGTCTGAGAGACCCACTTCGCGGTCGAATGCCACTTTCGGTGCTTAACAGGCGGTTTTCGGAGCCCCAAACTGCGCGTTCTGGCCCCCGAGCATTCGTTTTGCATCGGTTTTCGTTCATTTTTGGCAGGTACCTCTGTTTCATCACCAGGAAGGCCGTAGAAGGGTGGGAGGCCAGCAATTGTTTCAGCAACCAGTTATATTCCTCCGGCGCCCTCCGACGCCTGCTTTTCTCACTTCCAAGCCAATGTTGAACAACCTTGGGCCATTTTCTTGAACTTTTAACCACATATTTGTGTTGTACACACATGGGAGGACACTAAAAGTTGGTGGCTGGCCAGTAATTCCACCTGACCCTTTTGAACCCTTTTTAAAAATGGCTTGTTCTCTCTCTTGTTTTACAGTTGACAATTTTGAACCACAGGGTTGTGTTGAGGGCACCTGGGAGGACACCTATCTGTGATGGGCGGCCATTAAATCACCTTGACCCTTTTGACCCCTGGCCGGCCGGCCACCTGCAACTCCAAAAACTGGCCGGCCTCTCTCCTCAGGGTGAGTACATTATAGCTGTATATCTGTTTTCCCCCAAAAAAATCTGTATCCGGGGGACAGCTTTTGGCGGAAAACTTGGTCATTTCCCCCCCACTTTTTCCCTTCATTTCTCCCTCTCCTTGGTCCATATAACTGGCCTCCAGCACTGGTCCAAGGGTTGGGAAAATTTTACCTTCAAGCTTGCATATACATATCTCCCTCCATCTATCTCTTTCAAGCTCAAACAACCAAGTTCTACCACTTTTTCTTCATCACCACCTAGCATCACCACCACTACTCCATTTCCAGCAGCTTGGGGAGCTTTCCAGCAGCTAAGAGGCATCACTTCTCAAGCCAAGAAACATCCAAGGGTTGGTCTTCAAGGGTGAGTCGTATTTCCCCTCGTTTGAGCTTATTTTTGTATCATTTCTTAGCCATACATGCTTGCTATTTTGAGCTCCGGCCCTAACTGAAAGTGGCACTATTTTGAGCTCTTTTTCACTTTTGTTTAAGGGCCTCTCACTGTTTGAGGTCCCCATCTTATACTTGCTTCATTATCCCTCTTGTATGCCATAATCTTGCATAGTATTTTTGGCCTATATGTGATCTGTTTTGGAGCATGATGTAAACTGTAGATAGGATTATTTTGAGTCCTTCTTCAACATTGAAGAATAGCTCATCACTGTTTGGGACCTCCATGTGCCACTTGTCATTATACCCCTCTTTGGTCCCCATTTTTTCATGATTTATTAGCCTATTGTGCTTCTATTTTTGGGCGATTTTCAGAACTGAAAACAGTCTTATTTTGGCCTCCCCTTCATGTTTTATTGAGGGTATTTCACTGTTTGAGACATCCTTTATATACTTTGTGTTATACCTCTCTTTTTGGCCATATTTTGCATAATATTTTTGGCTTGTGTGCATACTGTTTTGGGTCTGGCCATCAACTGTAAAATGCCATGTTTTGGGCCCCTCTTCAACTTTGTTGAAGGGCCCTATTGTGTTTGAGGCCAGAAACCTTCACTTGCTTCTTTGTCCATCTTTTGGCCCATTTCTTGCATGAGGATTTAGCCATATCTGTGCTGGTTTTTGTGGTTTGCCATAAACTGTAAAAGGTCATATTTTGGGTCTCTCTTCAACATTGTTGAAGGACCCTAATCTTTTTGGGGACAGAAGCTGTGAGTTGCTTCTTTATCTTGCATTTAGGGCCATTTTTGCATGCTAGTTTTTCCCTGTTTCTGTTTGCTGTTTGGCCATGCTTTGAACTGTAAAAATGCTTATTTTGGGGCTTCCTTGCTTCTGTCTTTCCATTCCATGTACCAATTATGCATGCTTTGTATAGCTGTAAGCCATTTCATGTACCTAGTTTTGCATTTCGGGAGAAATTCCATGCATCGGGTGTCATTTCGCCTTGTTTCGGGGCTGTTTTCCCCTTCATTTTGCTACTGATTTTTGCATGTTTGCATATCATATTCCATGTCTTTGCCATGTCTCATTAGAGTGGCATTTCGGTGCCTGAGGGTCGGTTCTCGGTTTGCGTGCACGCGTGCACCCATTTCGAGTTGTCTTGTTTTCATCTGATGGCCTCCTATGTGAGTGTGGTTGAGGCTCTCTCATGTTGGTGTAAGCCCATTATTGCATTGCGTATGCCATTTCATCCATAGCATTGTGTATGCTCGGTTGTATATTACCTCGTGCAGCGTGTATGCCATTTCATAACATTGTGTATGTTAGGATTGTTTCTTAGTTGCATTTCATGCATGTCATGCATATTGCATCGTGTTCAGGATAGGAGTTAGCCCGGGCACGGGAAACGAGGCGCATTCCGTACTCCGAGTGACGGAACATGTCTCAATTCCCAGTCACCGACACTCCGGATTATCCATGATGGAGTTAGGTTTTAGTTTTGTTTTCATGTGCATTCATTTCACATTAAATTGTGCAATTCGACTCCTCGGCCATCATGCCTCGATATGCTTGATTGGTGGCACGAGGATCGAGGCATGCATATATTTGTGAAAATACATTGCTATGCCCCTTTCCTGCTCTCTGTTGCAGCAAATCAAGAATCAACGGTCTTCCGAGGCTTGGCACGCATTTCAAGAACAGGTGCAAACAGAGGCTAATTGGGGCATCGTCATGGATTTCCGCGCAAAGGCAACCCGGGCATACATCATTCACCAGAATCAAGGCAGTCCCTGGCTTGCACGCCAGTTTTATAGCTTTCTTAGTTAATTTGTAAATTAATTAGGGATTTGTACATTATTTGGACTGTACTATTCTTTCGGGACTGTAATTATTTACCCGGGACTGTATATTTATTTGGACCCTCTGTGCGAGGGCAATACTGTAATAAGTGTGCGTGTGTGTGTTGTATGTCTTCCAACCCCACGTCTTTCTCCCTTTTATTTATCCGCTTATGATGGTTAGATTAGGGCATGTTTCAATTAGCATACAGTATGATAGCATGTTTGCATTCATTCATCTGTTTTGCATGCACCGAGCTCGGCGCATCATACTAACTGCATTTGTATTTCAATTCCAAAATTGAATACATGTTAGCTGTAGCATTTCATATGCCATGTTTAGAATAGCCGAGCCTGCTATAGTTGCATTTTTGCATGTGTTGCATTAGGCATTTTTGTATACTTAGGATCATGTATGATTTCTAATGTAATTTCTGTTTTGGCTTGGAGTACTCGGTAAGTTTTATGCCTTAGCATCCTTGCATGCGTGTGAGTGACTGTCATGAATAGCATGCTTACCATGAGGCTATTTGCTTATGTGATATAACTGCCTGAATGCCTGTGGGTGAAGGTTGGGTTATTTGGATTGGGATAATTCATCAAATGTTTGTTTTAAGCCCACTAGATAGTGGCAAAACCATCTTTTCTAAGCCCACCCGAGGGTGGCAAAATCTCCATTTTAAGCCTACTTGCGAGTAGCAAACCACCTTTCAAAAAACAAATATGAAATGTTTTGTTCCAATTCAGGCGACCCAGTCTATACTTGTATGCTGTGCGCATCACATAGTAACCTAGGCTAATAACCGGAATAAGAACACACAATGTTTTCAAAAATAGATATCATGGTTAGTAGAGGCCGATCTTTGATCGGGCGAGCGGGGGTGCTCACGAAATGACTTTCCCCAATCGTACCCAAGTTCCCGAGCCGAGGCAACTTTGGTGATGACGGACATGTGGCCTTTGGCACCGAGTCAGGGTTTCCTAAATTTCCCAAAATAAAATATTTAGGTGGCGACTCTGTATCTGGCAAAGCAGTCCATGTTTGGCACTTCTTTCAAAAAAATCTGTTTTCTCAAAACGATTTGCCGGATTTGGACTCTTTGGTTCAGATTTAGAACCGTGACAATTTGAGAGTCCCGAACTGTAGTGAACCCCAAATGAACAGAAAGGGAGCTCCACCCTCCCGAGGCGTTCCGGGACGTCTACAGTTTCTGGCGACTCTGTTGGGGAGTTAGAGAACTTGACTCGAACTCATGATATCTGTTTTTGACTACACTTATGTGTTTCTTTGCATTGCATTTGCATTGGTGCGCCTAGGACACCGTGTTTGCCATCTGCTATTCCTGAACGGTTTGCCGGTGGCTTGTCTTGTCAAGGCATGACCATAAGGCTGACCGGTTGTGGGCTCTGCCAGTATGGGAACACAAACCCCGGTTTTACCGGGGCACCCTTTTTGACCATTCGACCTAGTGCATATTCGGATCCATAGTGACCATTCCAAACTAGGACAGGTTGCTTACCCGTTTATAGGTTGTTTGAAACCGCTGCGTACGTAGTGAAACCCTAGCTCCTGACAAAATAGGACAGGGAAACCCTACCCTAACATAGGGGTGTTTTGGCTCTCACTTATCTGTTATGTGCTTTAGAGTGCGTCTTTACAGGAATGCATGTATCAGTGTATGAGTTTGGGCATCAGGCCTGCGGGCGTCAGTTCAGTATTGTGGGTATCAGGCCTGCGGGCATCAGTTAGTATTTGAGAATCAGTTATCTGCGGGTATCAGAGATTCAGTTTGGGGACAGTGATACAGGGATAATAATCAGTGTTTGAGGACAGTGTGTATTCAGCTTATCGACTGTGTGTTGTTATGTCCGGCTGTGTGTCATGCATTTATTTTAAGCTGTTATGCTGTCCATTTAGCTGTTTATTTATTTCCTTATTACTTTATTTATCTTTTTACTAGGGGGCAGTTCTAGCACAATTGCTTCAAACCCAGCAGATACCCCCCAAGCACTTTGGACAAGAGGTCGTTGGCTCAATCGATCTGAGGATCTGGTTGACGGACAGCCAGTGTTCCATTCTCTACCACCAATAGTCAGAAGAAGGCAGAGAAAGCGCAGTGTATCTGAACAGAGATCACCAGAACAGTGGTTTCCCCCATCAGTGGACAGTCGGATTGAGATCCCCATTGTTGCTATAGAGATAGATCTGTCAGCAGTTCAAATAGATCAAAACAGTATGGCGACACCAACAGGAGTTGATGAGATGATGCGCCAAATGCAAGAGACCATGCGGGCCATGCAGCAGGATGCCATTCGCCGAGATGAGTTCGCCAAGCAACAGGCCGAGATCGTGGCCTAGCAGGCCGAGCTAATTACCAGACTGCAACAGCAGAATGCGGCATCTGCTTCACATCAAGTTCCTCCTCCGGCAGGGGCTCCATTACCCGAGCAGACACCTACTGTTCAGAACGCTCCGCCAAACACCCAGAATACCGTGCCGAATATCCAGAACCTGCAAGAGGACACGAACCTCCCAACGGGGCCAACTCCGCCCCCGCTTCCGCCACAACTGTCCAAGACCCATACACCCAATCACCCGGACTCTCCCTTTGAGTTCGAGATTGACCATACAGCTCTGAAATTGAGCAAGCTTGAGAAGCTCTTCAAGAAATCGCAAGGGGTAAAGGCTATTCCGGACATCGAGGACGGATATACCGATGTGGCCGTGACATTGCCCGATAGGTTCAAGATGCCACAAATTGACCGCTTTGACGGGTCCGGGGACCCCATGGTCCATCTTCGGCTATTCTCAGACATCCTGCGGCCAATGGGCCTAACCCGACCACAAAAGCTTTCGCTGTTTGGCTGGACTTTATCGGGTGTAGTTGCCATCTGGTACGCGAAGTTAGAGGATGAGGTGAAAAGGAGCTGGGATGAAATGGCTGAGGCCTTTGTCGCACAGTATTTGTACAACACTCAGATCGAGATTACAACTCGTGATCTCGAAACGACAAGGCAGGAGCCCAAGGAAACTTTTTCAGATTTTGTAACCCGGTGGAGGGCAAAGTCGTCGATGATGACTCTGAGGCCCACTGATAAAGATCAAATCCGGATGATTGTGCGCAATCTCCAACCAAAGCTGATGCAGAGAATGATTGTGCTCCCCTTTCCCACCTTCTCAGATTTACACGAGATGGGGGTGCAAATTGAGGATGCGATGAAACAAGGTCTGATTGACCAGGACCGGGAGCACCCCCGGAGAACATTCAACCGAAACAACAATGCAGGCCCGAGTGGCGCTGCAACTGCAAGAGCTTTAGAGGTAAGCATGGTCACCACCATTCCCCCTCCCCTTCCAAGGCCCATGGCGGCCACACCCTTCTCCGGTGCATCCGGAAGTAATAACCAAGCCTCTAAATATCCACCCAGAGGCCAAAGAACCTTCACACCCTTATACATGCCCCTGTCCAAAGCTCTAGGGGTATTGATCAGGAAAAAGCATTTGAAACCCCTGGAGCCGAGGCCACTACCGAATCCACTCCCTCCCTCTCATGACCCAGCAAAATACTGCGCGTATCACCAACAACACGGTCACGACACCGACCGTTGTTACAGATTGCGTCACGAGATCCAGGATCTTATTGACAAGCAGGTGATTGCGCCTCCCGACAAACCCAATGTCACAACCAATCCTCTCCCACCGCATAACCAAGCTCCCCTTCCCAATAGAATCAATTTTATCCAAACTGGGGTCGCATCTTACGATCCTAGTATCTATATCACCCCGTCCCACCTACCCAAGCCGGAGGTGCTCCTTCCTGACTGTACCGATTCTTTGTGCATGTTGGACATCTCCACAACCCAACCAGAGCCAACGGTGGTGACCATCGAAGATGGGGCAGGGCAGATTTCAGGAGAGAATGAGATTGTTGAATTTGGGATTGAACAGAGTTTTGCTGGGGGAGGCTATGATCCAAGCGAGTACATTTTGTCAACAAGCCAGATTGGGCTGGGTATAGAATTGCCAGAGGAGGAAGAGCTGTGTGTCATCCAGGGAGATGGATTTAGGCAAGGGGCAGATGATCTGACAGCTATAGAGGAGGACTTTGCCAACCTGCAATTTTTCGATGACCAGGAACCAGGAGATGCGGCAATCAACTGGTTTGACTATGAGGAATCGGCAGAGGCCACTGGATGGCTCGATGATCAACCAGATGTAGTGGGAGAATCCCAACCAGAACAGGGCCCGGCGGGGGCGAGAGTATCAGCTGTGGCCGGAAGGGCCGGAAGTCCAGTTATATCGCCGGAGAGCGCCGGTGCTAAGAATTCCGCTCGAGACTTGGGCATTATGGATACGGGAATTGTTGAACAACCGGCTGTACTGATGCAGCTGGAACGAGAAAGGTTTGAGGATGCCGAGAGAATTAGGAAAGCTAAGGGCCCTGAGGGGACTGAGAGTGCTGTGTGCACGAAGATAGAGAATGCTGCGAGCATGTGGACGGAGAGTACTGCGAGTGCAATTGAACCGGAGCCAGACAGGTGTCTGTTGGCTGCCGACGGAATGTGGTGGGAAGACGATGACTTATGTCTTGCCCACACAGACGAAGACTGGGGAAGTAATCAACCGGATGACACTTGGTACCTTGATGAGGTGGATCACATGACGAGAAGCGGGCGGTACTTCAAGCCTCCGCACCTAGACCAACCCGAGGCATTCGGGAAGGATAGAGAAGCGGAGAAACAGAAAGAGAAGTAGATTGAAGAGGAAGCTGTGCTGAGACAATTAAAGAAGATACAGCAGACATCTCCATCTGGGGACTGCTTATGGCATCGCGAGTACATAGGCAAGCTGTCCTATCTGCTATGGACAAGTCCAAACTCTCCATCGATACTACACTAGAGCAGCTGGTTGGGCTGGTTTTCCCGGGAGGAGGTTCCCCGGCATTGACCTTTTCAGACAAGGAACTACCGCTTGAGGGCATAAATCACAACAAACCCCTCTATATTTCCATGGAATTTAGAGACAAGTGGATACCGGTGGTACTTGTTGATACTGGGTCCGCTATTAATGTCTGCCCAGCCAGAACAGCATATGCAATCGGGTTGAAACTCGCGGATTTTGTGCCAACTACGCAGGTAATCAGAGCCTACGACAACACTAGCAGTGAAGTGATGGGGACTGTCAAGATCCAGACCCAGGTTGGTCCAGGACAACACAACATTGAATTCCATGTCTTGGACGTTCCTGCAACCTTTAACCTACTCTTGGGGCGACCGTGGTTGCACCAGGTCAAGGCAGTCTCTTCCACTTTGCATCAGATGCTGAAGTACCCTCACGGGAAGGGGGTAACAATTGTTTTTGGGAATTCATCAATCCATCCACCACTGGAAGTGTCCACACCAGTATTAGAAATCGAGCACGGCACTGAGGATGTGTTCTTATCCTGGTTCACTTTGGCTGAGGCTCGAGTGGTACAGAATATTATGGCTGTGAATGAGGGGATATACGTCAGTGCTCAATCCGTCTACCTCATGAACAAGCTACAACACATCCCCGGAATGGGATTGGGAAGGAGCGGCCGGAAGGGCGTCTCAACGTTGGCCGAAGTGCCATACAACCCTCACACCTTTGGACTGGGTTATCTGCCCACCAAAGAGGCCTGGGTGAGGAAGGGAAAAGAAATGGCTGGAAGAGCCAGAGCAAAGCAAGCTGGGAAGCCTTTCGAATTGATGCATAGGCCCATTTAGGGTACCCTGAACGGACGCTTCGTCCGGGAGGGGGAAGACTTTCCATTTTGCGGCTTCCCAGAACCATGGCTGAACGCGGAGAGGAAACGCGTGCCTGGTTTCGAGATTTTCTTCGACTTGCAACTACCCGGGGATGACGTTGTCGAAGAGCAGACAGACCCATCAGCTGAGGTTGAACAGAGCAAGAAAGTGCAGTCTGAGGATGTTGAACTTGAAATGGGGGTAGCGCTGGCAAGTCTACTCTCAGATCCTTCGATCGACCAAATGTGCTTGGGGGATAACTCCTCGGTTTCCATGATTGGGGACGAAACAGCTGCGGGCCTTCCAGCGACTATTTTGGATGCATCTATCGCACCCTCTCTCACTTGGCAATACGAAGAGGGATTCTTGTCCAGCAGCACCGGGTCAGGTAGTGAGCCGGAATCTGATTCCACCGAGTCCTGTGAGTCGGAATCAGGTTCCAGCTCGACTGAGTCTGAGTCTGGTAATCTTGGGGATGATAACCCGGATACCACAGTTATGTCCAGGTCGTCTTTCTCTTTTTCATTTGAGTCTGATGTAACCAAAATTTTGGACAATTTGGATGAACTTAATGAGAATCAAGTGACTGTGGTTTCTGAGTACTTCTCTGTGCCCTTAATTTATTGCATAAACTCAGACTTTCAAAACTTTGATAAAAACGACGAGGAAGAAATTCCTCCGGTTTTGCAACGCTTAATTGAACAGGAGCAGGAGAGATTTGTCAAACCCTTAACTGATGAAATCATTACCGTGAACATTGGTACTGAGGAGGACCCGCGGCTGGTCCAGATCGGGTCCACGCTGTCTTCAGAGGAACGCGAGCGCTTAGTCGCTTTACTAAAAGATTTCAAAGATGTTTTCGCGTGGTCCTACGAAGACATGCCTGGGATCGATCCTGAGATTGTACAGCACCGGATCCCCCTTGACCCCGAGGCCCGACCTGTCCAACAGAAACTCAGAAGGATCCGCCCTGATTGGGCTCTCAAGATTAAGGAAGAGGTCACCAAGCAGATCGACGCAGGCTTCCTGCAGGTATCCGAATACCCGACTTGGTTGGCCAACATCGTTCCAGTGCCAAAGAAGGATGGCAGGATCCGAGTATGCGTGGATTTCAGGGATTTGAACAGAGCTAGTCTGAAGGACGACTTTCCCTTACCGCATATTGATGAATTGGTGGATTTTACGGCAGGGCATGCTTTACTTTCATTCATGGATGGCTTCTCAGGGTACAATCAGATAGTGATGGCACCAGAAGACAGAGAAAAGAGTGCATTCACCACCCCGTGGGGAACATACTGCTACAGAGTAATGCCGTTTGGGTTGAAGAATGCCGGAGCTACTTATCAATGGGCCGCGACCACAATATTACACGACATGATCCACAAAGAGGTTGAGGTGTACGTGGACGACATGATTGTCAAGTCCAAGGAAAGAGAGGGCCACTACACCGCCTTGCAAAAGTTTTTCCAAAGGATCAGAGAATTTCGGTTGCAGCTAAATCCTCAGAAATGTACTTTCGGTGTCACAGCGGGAAAAATGCTGGGGTTTCTGATTATGCAAAGGGGCATCGAGGTCAACCCTTCAAAGATTAAGGCCATCTTAGAAATGCCACCACCAAGGACTAAAAAGGAGGTGCGAGGCTTTCTGGGTAAAGTGCAATTCATAAGACGGTTTATCTCAAAATTAACCTTGACTTGTGAACCACTTTTTGGTCTCCTGAAGAAAGGAAAGAAATTCCAATGGGACGGCCGATGCCAAGCTGCTTTTGAACAGATCAAAGAATATTTGCAGAATCCGCCCGTGTTGTCGCCGCCAAAACCGGAGAAGCCGTTGATATTGTACCTCTCAGTGACTGAGACCACAATGGGCTGCATGCTCGCACAAGAATCGGAGGATATGGTGGAAAGGGCCATCTACTATCTGAGTAAGAAGATGTTGGATTACGAGACTCGTTACACTCCGCTCGAGAAGGCTTGTTTGGCCTTGGTATGGGCTACCAGGAAGCTGCGGCACTACTTGTTAGCTCACTCTGTGATGTTGGTTTCGTGACTCGATCCCATCAAATATCTTTTCGAGAAATCGGCACTCACGGGTAGGCTAGCTCGTTGGCTGCTGTTGCTCTCCGAATTCAATCTAAAATATGTGACACGCAAGTCAATCAAGGGAAGAGCAGTGGCAGAGTTCTTGGCCGACCACCCAGTCGAAGGAGGTGAAGTAGTTGAGTACTTATTCCCAGATGAAGCCATTTTGCACATCGACGACGAGTATTGGACGATGTACTTTGACGGAGCGTCAAATCGGTACGGGTATGGGATAGGGGTGTTGCTGATAGCACCCGACAATTCCCGTATCCCTCTAGCCTTCAAACTCCGATTCAAAGTCTAGAACAACGAAGCTGAATATGAGGCATGTATTGCCGGTCTAGAAGCAGCCCTGGAACTAGGGGCAAGACGGTTGGATGTCATCGGGGACTCAAACCTTGTTGTGTCTCAAGCAAACGGAGACTGGAAAGTCAAGGAAGAAAAGATGATGATGTACCACCAGACCTTGGATTTGCTAATTCCTAGGTTTGAAAAGCTAAACTTTGCTCATCTTCCAAGAGAGAACAACAGGTTCGCAGATTCTTTAGCAACTCTATCTTCCATGATAGATATCCCATTTGGAATCCGGATGCGTCCAGTCGTCATTGACCAGAAATTTGCGCCAGCCTACGAGTCGATCGCCGCTATAGATGAGGTTCAGGACGAAAACCCCTGGTATTATGACATTTGGAATTTCTTAGAAAAAGAAGTATACCCGCCAGGGGTAAATGCCAAGGATAAAAGGGCAATTAGAAGAATGGCCGTTCAGTTCATCATCTGTGGGGGTAAACTGTATAAGAGAGGCCATCTGGGAATGCACAAGCTGTGTGTTGAAGCTGAGGAATCGAAGCGCCTAATGGAGGCCATCCATGGAGGAGAATGCGGTGCACACATGAACGGGGTAATGCTGGCACGGAAGATCCTCAGACAGTGTTACTACTGGTCCACCATGGAGGAGGATTGTATTAGTTTCGTTCGGCGATGCCACAAGTGTCAGATTCATGCAAACCGCATGAACATCCCGTCGTCAAAGCTGTACAACATGACTTCGCCATGGCCGTTTTCAGTTTGGGGAATCGATGTGATCGGGGCTGTCACTCCGAAGGGGTCAAATGGGCATGAGTTCATCCTGGTTGCGATAGATTATTTCACAAAGTGGGTCGAGGCCCAATCATATGCGGTGTTGAAGGCGTCACACGTTGCAAAGTTTATCAGAAACAACATCATCTGTCGCTATGGGGTCCCAAACGAGGTCATCTTAGACAATGGTTCCCACTTCAAGAAGGAAATGATAGACTTGTTGGAAAAATACAACGTGGCTTTTCACAAGTCATCTACATACCAGCCGCAAACCAACGGAGCGGTCGAGGCCGCCAACAAGAATATCAAACACATACTGCATAAGATGGTGGAAACCTATCGGGATTGGCCAAATAAGCTGCCATTTGCTCTGTGGGGCTACAGGACTTCAATCAGAACTTCTACCGGAGCGACTCCGTATTCGTTGGTGTATGGGATGGAGGCCGTTCTACCTATTGAGATTGAGGTTCCATCGTTACGAGTATTCGCTGAGTGTCCAATAGCCGAAGCAGATTGGCAGCAGAGCAGATTTGAGGAACTCATGCTCTTTGATGAAAGAAGACTGAAAGCACTGTACCATGTTCAAGGCTATCAGCGCAGAATTGCCCGGGCTTTCAACAAGAAAGTTAAGTCCAGGAATCTAAAGGAAGGAGATCTGGTGCTCAAGGACAACCGAGCTCCCATCCACGACCCAAGGGGCAAGTTCAAACCCAATTGGACTGGTCCCTACATCATCAAAGCTATCTGGTCAGGTGGAGCTGTGGTTCTGATGGATCTAGATGGCTTGGAGTTTTCACAACCGATCAACATGGACAAGTTGAAGAAATATTACCCCTGAGAGGCTCGCTAGGCCGAAAACCCGAAAGGGCGACCTAGGCAAAAGTTAGAGCACAAAAAAATTAGAAAATATAAAAACTGAGCTCGCAAGGTTGAAAACCCGCAAAGGGCGACCTTGGCAAAAGTTAGAGCGTAAAAGGAGAGTGAAAATACCCGAGTGGACCTAAGCCTGAACTACGTAAGGCTTGATTCCCATCTTCGGGATACGTAGGCAACTTCACCCTGGAGTTCAGCCGTAAACTTTTCCCCGATCAACTTTGTCCATTTTGACCATCTCAGTCATCTTTATCCATCAGCATTTATCGCAATCTCCGGTACAGTGCTATTCAGACTAGGGGCAACTTTCCGTTGCCATGCAGTGCCGCAGTACTCTTCAAACTAGGGGCAACTTTCCAGTTGCCGGGGTCTGGGGTTGTGCATCTCAGTGACAGATCTTAGGCGTGTCCGGTTCTGATCCATATCGAAAATGGTTTTGAAAAGTTTTAGAAAAAGTTGACTTTGTTCAAATTAATCTCTTTACAACTAAGACCATTTTTGGACCAAAGCGGAAAATTTTCAGTACCACAACCTTCAATTTCATTGATTTCAAAACAGGGTTCTCCTGCTCTTGCATACAATCGAAGTTGCTTTTTTGTTACATTCATAAAGAAAACTTGAAAGCACTAGTAAAGCAATAAATCTGGGGCATAGTCGAGTCAAGCATCCCTGCGCCCCCTCCCAGAGCCGGTCGAAGCCTCTGACGCTAAGCTAGGCCCAACCTGTGCCTCCTCATTGAGCCAATCCAAGCACTCGTCCGACAAAGTGCAATTGAAAGTGGGAGCAGGAGCCAAAAGTTCTCTAGTCCTCCATGCTGTGGCATATCGGGCAAGTTGCGCACCTCGGACCGGGAAAGCAGCCGGGTACTCAATCCCCTCTGGTGGGCAAATCTGATCATGACCGAATTGGCGCAAGAACCGGAACGGGAAGTAAAATACACAGTGGGTCAGACCAATTAACTGGATCCCGATCAGCCGGGACATGCTATAGCTCATTGCCGGGAGATTGAGCCAAGGACAACGCCAAGCAATGCGATCTGCAGAAAAATTGCACATCTAGTCAAACCACCACCTTTCATCAAGGGCATCAACTAGACGTTGTCGAAAGAAATAGCCTCGAGCCGAGTAGGTTGGGCAAGAATCCACGACCTGCAATTTGTCCATCAACCATACCTGGGGAGGGATGAAAGATGAGAGAATAAAGAACAGAGAGATGTACGACGAGAGAAAAGTAAGACAAGGGTTTTGTGAGAAAAATCGAGCCTGAGGGCCGAGTGATGTGAGCAAATACATATGTAAAATGGGGTGGGAAACATTACCTGCAGCAGCAGTGGACTCCCAGCAAATCTAGTCGTCTCCCAGCGATAAAAAGCATCCAAGCCCATCAGCGTCTCGGCCAGGGTCATAGCGATGCAACTCTTCCCTTCCCTCAAGCCTTGAGTAACTTCAATCAGACGAATGCTAGCTCCGCCGAAGCCCGGGGAAAGCAGAAAGTGAAACAACAAGCACAAGCAAAGGGCGTGTTGTCGGAGACCTTGCCAACAATGGTTGCTGCGGTCACCGGTGTCAGAAAAGCGATGAATCAAACCAAGGATATCCAGTTCCCCATTACAGATCAGAGATCGAGCATCATGAGCGGTGAGTCCGCACATTCGCCCCAAGACCTAGGCGTGACCGAAGCGAAACTGGGACAAGATCTCTTCTTGGCTTTCAGATTCCATCAAAACTTGAAAATCTTCAAAAGTCGAACATACCTCTTGCCCGCCAAAGCTGAAGACATACGTCACCGGGTTCCAAAACCTCGCCGTGGCATGGAGGAAAGGAAGGTGCAACGGAGTGCGACTCAGCGTGAACAATGCATTCAAGCCGAAATCCCGGAAGTTCAGCTTTTTCGGAACCATCTAGAGAAGTGATCCAAGCTGTGAGGTTTTCAACAAGAAACGCCTCCATTTTTTATGCAAAACTGAGGTGAATTGAATGAACCATGGAGCTAGGGCTTTTAAAGAGGGAAAAACACTATTCAGGAGGACACGTGTCAAAAATTGGGCGGCTGCAGGGATAAGTGGCCGGCCGGCCACCTTTTCTGGCAAGCCGGCCATTTCCTTTCTACAAAACTGGCCGGTGGCCCCCTCTCTCCAATAAATCTGGCCGGCCGGCTCCCAAAGGTGGCCGGCCATGCTCCAATGTATCTCCTTGGCCCTGTTTTACCCTCCGAGGGAAAGTTTCGAGCATTTCCATGTAACGGGAGAGTCAAAGGCCTTTATTTCCCTCTGTTTTGGATGCGTTCCGGTGCCCAGATCGTCCGGAGTACACTTTGTGTTGTTGAGTTTTGTTTATCGAGTTGTTGTTTTGATTATCGAGTTGTCGTTTTGCTTATTGAGTTGTTTGTCGAGCTGTTGTGTTTCGTGTCTTGAGTCATTGCTCTCTGTTTAAGCAATCTTTATTTAAGTCTTGTTTATTTGCGTTGTCAACGCTATTGTATTTTGCTTATTTGAGTTGTAAACTTGCTAAGATTTTTGTTATATCTTAGGAAGTTAAGTTATTGCGTCGGTTCACTACTTGACTGGGCAAAATGCACAATGCACATTTCCATTCAATCTCATTTTGGTGCAAAATGATGCAATATGATGCTAAGTGTTTAAAATACAATACTTTTTTCAAAAGCTGTTTCATTCCATCATGCCTCGCTTGTTACAACATTTTACAGACTAAGGCACAAGTTTTACAGAAAATAAACTGCCTGATAATGTACAAATGTGCTATAACTACTAGCAAAAAGATAAATAAAACAGGAAACAGTTGCGTCTGTGCTCTCAGGAGTGGGAATAAGAGGCCCTCCTCGTCTTCTTCTGCGGGACAACCTCTGCATCACCATCATTATCCGGGTCGGAGCTGTCGTCCTCAGGATCCCCCTCAGCCTCGCCTCCGCTCCCGGAACCAAGACCAGAGTCCCCCTCCTCAGCAGATGTCTCTGACTGACGGTCTGTGACCTCCTCCTCCTCCTCCTCATCGGGCTCCGCCTCTATAACATGTGCCCTGCGTCCCCCTCCTTGAAAAGGCCTGGATGGCCTAGCTCCCTGAAAAGGCCTGGATGGCCCTGCTCCGTGAAAGGGTCCAGATGGCCTAGCTCCCTGAAAAGGCCTGGATGGCCCAGCTCCGTGAAAGGGTCCAGATGGCCTAGCTCCCCAAGGAGGCCCAGGTGGCCTTGCCTGCGGCTGAGCGTACACCGGGGGCATCTGAAAATAAAGAGTTCAATTCAAATACATCAGTCCAAACATGTACATCAGATGCAGATACAAGAAAAACTACATGAAATGAGTGCATGTAAACACAGTGTACAAGTGGGGTGTGTGTCAGATGTGCTCTACACAAGTAGCCTATCAATGCAGCAGAAATCAGCATGTCATCAGAAGTATGATAAATGCCAGAAAACTAAAGGGTACCTGGATGCCCATGATAGACAACTGTGCCTCCCTCCGCAGGACCATGCCCTCGAGTGAGGCCACCAACCCGATCACCTCCTCCATGTACTCTCTGGGTGGCTGCAGACACAAGCTCAAATTATCAATGAATAAAGGAGTGTCTAAGCATTTGAATGATAAATGAAAAGCAGTAGAACATATCGGCGGTGAGTCAGGATCAATGACATATCGATGACCGGACATCGGAGGCTCTATCGGGATCGGAATCGGAGAAGTGGTCCCATACTGCCACCCCATCAGCTCAGTCGGCATATCCGGCCACCCAGGATGAGGAAAAGTCGGAGGAATCAGGGGAACCGATCTACCCCCACCTCCAGATGTACCAGCCCTGCTGGTGGAAGGGGCGTCTGCATCCCGAGCCCGGGCCTGGCTCGAGGATGGCGTACCAGCAGACCTCGTCATCGGGGTGCGAACTCCCGTCAATGGAGGCATCAGGTATGTATGACAGTAAGTGGCGTAATCCCCCTCCTCAAGATATAGCAAAGCATCACTACCCAGCATAGCACTGACTACATCCTGGGAAGAGAGCCTATCAGTAGTCCGCATACTGACTGGGGGTGCTGCGGGAGGGTCCTGAGAAGTGTACCCCCATACCTGACGCAAAAAGCGTTCCCCCATAAACCATGCTCTACCAACCGGTCCTTCGAGCAGGACCCTGTACTGGGAGGTGCCCGATTCTCCGGCATACTGAAATCGGAGACCATCACCCAAGGGTGCCCAGGGCTGCCATGTAATCTGCAGATAACAAGTCCATAAACCAATCAGAAATCGGGAATATGCGGGGCAAATCAAAGATGAAAATGGAAGGGACCGAGAGTTTTGAAATACCTCCGACGGTCGCACAGTGTCAAAATACTGCCGTAGATAAAAGAGTCTCTCGGGGTCTCGGCCGGTGCTGGCCCTCGAACACCAGTGAGTACGGGGTCATGAGGGGCCCTGCCACTTCCAACTCTGGGGCTAACGTCGGGAAATATACGTAGACCCATAACTGAGAAAAGCAGTGCAGAATGTAAGTACAGAGTGCTGAGGGCAAAATACAGACTGTAAAGTGCGCTGTGTGTGCAATGTACAAGTAATGAGGAGCAGAAATGTAAATCAAGAGGACAAAAAGTACCTCCCAGGCTCTCCAATAACCGCCAAGTAAGTCTCCCTGCCCGCGGGAGGTCGCGCTCATGTAACAGTAAAGGGTAGCCAGGCCGGCGCTACCCCAGTCGTACCGACTGACCTGTGATAGGTAAACCAGAGCGCTCAATAGATACAGCCCAACTGTGTTCCCTCTATCGGCGAACAGAGTAGTCCCGAAGAGGAACATAAGAAAACCACGGGCATACTGCTCTATCTCCTCAGGAGTCCCGGGCTCCATCTCCTCCCTCCGAAAATGGGAAGAGAACCAAGTGTATCGAACTCTCCCGGAAGCTCTGTCAACAGGCGGGCGGGCCCCCAGCAAATGTATCCAAGCGGCCTCCCATTCGCCCATGTCCTCGTCGTAAGGAATGGGCCAACCTCCTATGTCCAGGCCGGTCAATACAGCAAAATCCAGCGGGGTCATAGTCAAATCCCCAGTGGCGAAAAAATGAAAGGAGTTGGTGGTGTCCCACCATCTCTCCACCAAAGCTGCCATCAGTGTCCTCCTGGCAGGACAACGCGATAACCCAACGCAGAAGGCCCCGAACCTCGCCAGATCTACTAAATCCCGGACAGCCTCCGGGAGCTCAACATACCAATCCCTCGCAGCGGTGGAGCCATATCCCCGTACACCACGAGAACCAACCTGCATTCAGAATGAATACATGTGTCAGTATAAAAATGAACGAGCTGTGTGCCAATGAAATCAATGAGCTGTGTGCCAGTGAAATGAATAAGCTGTGTGCAAGTAAATAGGCTGCGTGCAGATGAAATTAATGAGCTGCGTGTTCAGAAGAGAAATGTGTGGGCTGCGTGTTCACAAGTGAAATATGTGAGCTGTGTGTTCAAAGTGTGATGTATAAGCTGCGTGCAAATGAAATGAATGAGCTGCGTGTTCGACTTCTAAAAACTGTGGGCTATGTGTTCACCATCAAGAGTTTGGACTGCGTGTTCAACTTTCAATCAAATGTGGGCTGCGTGTTCACAATCAAATTTGGGCTGCGTGTTCAGATTTCAGAAAATTAAAGTTTGGGCTGCGTGTTCAACTTTCAATCAAATGTGGGCTGCGTGTTCACAATCAAATTTGGGCTGCGTGTTCAGATTTCAGAAAATTAAAGTTTGGGCTACGTGTTCAACTTTCAATCAAATGTGGGCTGCGTGTTCACAATCAAATTTGGGCTGCGTGTTCAGATTTCAGAAAATTAAAGTTTGGGCTGCGTGTTCAACTTTCAATCAAATGTGGGCTGCGTGTTCACAAACAAATTTGGGCTGCGTGTTCAGAAAATCAGAGTTTGGGCTGTGTGTTCTACTCTCAATCAGTGTGGGCTGTGTGTTCACCTTTAACTTGGGCTGCGTGTTCAGAAAATCAGAGTTTGGGCTGTGTGTTCTACTCTCAATCAGTGTGGGCTGTGTGTTCACCTTTAACTTGGGCTGCGTGTTTAGAAAATCAGAGTTTGGGCTGTGTGTTCTACTCTCAATCAGTGTGGGCTGTGTGTTCACCTTTAACTTGGGTTGCGTGTTCAGAAAATCAGAGTTTGGGCTGTGTGTTCTACTCTCAATCAGTGTGGGCTGTGTGTTCACCTTTAACTTGGGTTACGTGTTCAGAAAATCAGAGTTTGGGCTGTGTGTTCACCTTTAACTTGGACTGCGTGTTCAGAAAATCAGAGTTTGGGCTGTGTGTTCTACTCTTAATCAGTGTGGGTTGTGTGTTCACCTTCAATTTGGGCTGTGTGTTCACCATCAAGAGTTTGGACTGCGTGTTCAACTTTTAATCAAATGTGGGCTGCGTATTCACAATCAAATTTGGGCTGCGTGTTCAGATTTCAGAAAATTAAAGTTTGGGCTGCGTGTTCAACTTTCAATCAAATGTGGGCTGCGTGTTCACAATCAAATTTGGGCTGCGTGTTCAGATTTCAGAAAATTAAAGTTTGGGCTGCGTGTTCAACTTTCAATCAAATGTGGGCTGCGTGTTCACAATAAAATTTGGGCTGCGTGTTCAGAAAATCAGAGTTTGGGCTGTGTGTTCTACTCTCAATCAGTGTGGGCTGTGTGTTCACCTTTAACTTGGGTTGCGTGTTCAGAAAATCAGAGTTTGGGCTGTGTGTTCTACTCTCAATCAGTGTGGGCTGTGTGTTCACCTTTAACTTGGGCTGCGTGTTCAGAAAATCAGAGTTTGGGCTGTGTGTTCTACTCTCAATCAGTGTGGGCTGTGTGTTCACCTTTAACTTGGGCTGCGTGTTTAGAAAATCAGAGTTTGGGCTGTGTGTTCAGAAAATCAGAGTTTGGGCTACGTGTTCTACTCTCAATCAGTGTGGGCTGTGTGTTCACCTTCAACTTGAGCTGCGTGTTCAGAAAATCAGAGTTTGGGCTGCGTGCTCTACTCTTAGTCAGTGTGTGCTGTGTGTTCACCTTCAAATTCGGGCTGTGTGTTCGACAAATCAATGTTTGAGTCGTGTGTCCACTTCTTAACTAATGTGTGCCGTGCGTTCGCAATAAATTAATGAGCCGAGTGTTCAGAAATTCAAGTGTTTAAGCTACATGTTCAGGATGCAAACAAAGTACTATGTCATAAGCTAAACTGTGTGTTCAAGCATGGCAAAGGCACGAAATGCACGAAAAATGCAGAAAATGAAGTAAGTACCTCTCGTGCCTCATAGGATAGGTGATGCTCTGGCTCTCGCAGAAGTAGATCTCCAGGTGCTCGATCATCAAAATCAGTAAAGTGACGAAAAATGGCCCGGGGAAGAACATATGCCGGCGGAGCATACCTCCCGGGAATAAAGGGTCGAACCCTCGGAGGCAAAGTCATGACATCAAAATCATCCCCGGCACCCGGAGAACCTCCACCATGAGGAAAATTACCCGCCATTTCGGAAAACCTGCAAAAGGAGCAAAAATGAGCCAAAATTGAAAAAAAGTCAACAAAAGTCAACTCTCGGGAAATGAAAAAGTCAACAAAAGTCAAATCCCGAGAAAATCTTCCAAATATTGAGACAACCTCACCTCAAGTGGCGAAAATGAGAAAAGAAGCCCCGAAACCAAAATTTAATCGGTTCAAAGTGCTTGAAACTGAATGTTTTCGCGAAAACAACTTGCGTGGGGCGTTGGAAAACGCATACGGAGCCCGGATCTGAGGGAGAAAATGGTGTAGGAAGCAAGAGGAGAAGATTTCGTGGCTGAGGTTATGAGCTCAAAGTGTTTGGGTGAGAGAATATATAGAAAAGAAGGTGAAAAGATAAAAATGCCCGCGGATTTGGGCAGGTGGCCGGCCGGCCACCTTTTCTGGCTGGCCGGCCATTCTCTTTTTGAAAACTAGCCGGCCACCTCCCCCTCTCCATAAAATTGGCCGGCCATGTCCCCCACATGCTCACCTAGCTCTCTGCAAATTTTGAGGAAGATTGGAGTTCCCGGGACCTGAAAAAGTTCAAAGAAAGTGCACTTTCTGTTGCTAAATTGCTCCGCCGGAACTTCAACTTCAAGTTCTGACATGTGTCTCATCATTATTCATCGAAATCAAAATGTATCCTTTTTGAATGTGTTGTAGCCTTTCCAGAAAGTGGATCGGAGGCCGTGATCGAGTCGCCTTCGCCGAAACACGCGTTTCCTTGCTCGTTATTTCGTAACAAACGGGCACCTTGATTTATGCTCATTTTGCACTATCATGTACATAACTTGCATTCTCATGAGCATACTTGCATTATTATGCACTTTTCTTGATATTACCATACTTCTGTGCTTGAGCATGCGTTGTCACGCACGTTCCTTTCTCGCATCGCGATGCATTCACTCGCCGGCACTGCGTGTGTCAAACTTTTGGAATCACATTGAATATATGTTGGTAGCTTATTGTGCTTGTTGAATTTCTCTCTTTTGCAGGCAGGATATTGTATGTACGGTTCATTTGAGGCTGGTGCGACCAGACGAATCGCGCAGGTATCGTATCTTCTCCGTGTGAGACGTGGCGAGGATTGAATAATTCTCCGCATTCTTGACTGCATGAAATGTAGTTGTTGCTTTGCATTCTTGCTTAAAACTGTTGCATCTATTTGCGAATACTTGCTTCATTATAGCTTGTTACATTTGCATGATCATTGAGTTACCTCCGGCTCTGTGCATATCGCTTTGCATTTTGCCCCCTTGCCTACGGGCATGCTTGCGGGCACATCTCTGTTTATCTTGTACGTTTGTCTAAGTCTTCGGCCTTGTAAAAAATGGGTCGTCTCTGGGCTTTGACATTCACTCCCGTCACTTGTGACTTCCGAGTTCTGTCAAAGAGGGGCAACTGTAGACACCCCATTTTTGACCGACCTTAAGACTCAGACATCACCGATTGAGTGCTCGGTGACGTTGCATATCGTGCTTGTTCAGAAGTCTCAGAGTCGTGGCCGTGAGCCCTGCCTCCGGATTTTCGAACCCTCTTCTGTGCCTTGTCTCGGTTTGCGAACCAGACTTGGTTTTCTCTGTTTATTTTCCTGAGGGGAGGGAGAGGTCCCGTAGACCATTTCTCAGTGGCCGTGGGCTACATTTTGTGGCTGTAGGCCATTTTGTCCATTTCAGAGCCCGGTTTCTGGTTTTTCGGGACCGTTGGCCGTGTGCCTCGGTTCGGGACCGCTTAACCATCTCTGTTTGCTCCAGTTTTTGGCATGCATCTTATTTACTCCCTTTTGAGGGACACTGAGGTCTGAGAGACCCACTTTGCGGTCGAATGCCACTTTCGGTGCTTAACAGGCGGTTTTCGGGGCCCCAAACTGCGCGTTCTGGCCCCCGAGCATTCATTTTGCATCGGTTTTCGTTCATTTTTGGCAAGTACCTCTGTTTCATCACCAGGAAGGCCGTAGAAGGGTGGGAGGCCAGCAATTGTTTCAGCAACCAGTTATATTCCTCCAGCGCCCTCCGACACCCGTTTTTCTCACTTCCAAGCCAATGTTGAACAACCTTGGGCCATTTTCTTGAACTTTTAACCACATATTTGTGTTGTACACACATGGGAGGACACTAAAAGTTGGTGGCCGGCCAGTAATTCCACCTAACCCTTTTGAACCCTTTTTAAAAATGGCTTGTTCTCTCTCCTGTTTTACAGTTGACAATTTTGAACCACAGGGTTGTGTTGAGGGCACCTGGGAGGACACCTATCTGTGGTGGCCGGTCATTAAATCACCTTGACCCTTTTGACCCCTGGCCGGCCGGCCATGGGGGGTGGCCGGCCGGCCACCTGCAACTCCAAAAACTGGCCGGCCTCTCTCCTCAGGGTGAGTACATTACAGTTGTATATCTGTTTTTCCCCAAAAAAATCTGTATCCGGGGGACAGCTTTTGGGGGAAAACTTGGTCCTTTTTCCCCCACTTTTTCCCTCTATTTCTCCCTCTCCTTGGTCCATATAACTGGCCTCCAGCACTGGTCCAAGGGTTGGGAAAATTTTACCTTCAAGCTTGCATATACATATCTTCCTCCATCTATCTCTTTCAAGCTCAAACAACCAAGTTCTACCACTTTTTCTTCATCACCACCTAGCATCACCACCACTACCCCATTTCCAGTAGCTTGGGGAGCTTTCCAGCAGCTAAGAGGCATCACTTCTCAAGCCAAGAAGCATCCAAGGGTTGGTCTTCAAGGGTGAGTAGTATTTCCCCTATTTTGAGCTTATTTTTGTATCATTTCTTAGCCATACATGCTTGCTATTTTGAGCTCCGGCCCTAACTGAAAGTGGCACTCTTTTGAGCTCTTTTTCACTTTTGTTTAAGGGCCTCTCACTGTTTGAGGTCCCCATCTTATACTTGCTTCATTATCCCTCTTGTATGCCATAATCTTGCATAGTATTTTTGGCCTATATGTGATCTGTTTTGGAGCATGATATAAACTGTAGATAGGCTTATTTTGAGCCCTTCTTCAATATTTAAGAAGGGCTCATCACTTTTTGGGACCTCCATGTGCCACTTGTCGTTATACCCCTCTTTGGTCCCCATTTTTTCATGATTTATTAGCCTATTGTGCTTCTATTTTTGGGCAATTTTCAGAACTGAAAACAGTCTTATTTTGGCCTCCTCTTAATGTTTCATTGAGGGTATTTCACTGTTTGAGACATCCTTTATATACTTTGTGTTATACCTCTCTTTTTGGCCATATTTTGCATAATATTTTTGGCTTGTGTGCATACTGTTTTGGGTCCGGCCATCAACTGTAAAATGCCATTTTTTGGGCCCCTCTTCAACTTTGTTGAAGGGCCCTATTGTGTTTGAAGCCAGAAACCTTCACTTGCTTCTTTGTCCATCTTTTGGCCCATTTCTTGCATGAGGGTTTAGCCATATCTGTGCTGGTTTTTGTGGTTTTCCATAAACTGTAAAAGGTCATATTTTGGGTCCCTATTCAACATTGTTGAAGGACCCTAATCTTTTTGGGGACAGAAGCTGTGAGTTGCTTCTTTATCTCGCATTTAGGGCCATTTTTGCATGCTAGTTTTTCCCTGTTTCTGTTTGCTATTTGGCCATGCTTTGAACTGTAAAAATTCTTATTTTGGGGCTGCCTTGCTTCTATATTTTCATTCCATGTACCAATTATGCATGCTTTGTATAGCTGTAAGCCATTTCATGTACCTAGTTTTGCATTTCGGGAGAAATTCCATGCATCGGGTGTCATTTCGCCTTGTTTCGGGGCTGTTTTCCCCCTCATTTTGCTACTGATTTTTGCATGTTTGCATATCATATTCCATGTCTTTGCCATGTCTCATTAGAGTGGCATTTCGGTGCCTGAAGGTCGGTTCTCGGTTTGCGTGCACGCGTGCACGCATTTCGAGTTGTCTTGTTTTCATTTGATGGCCTCCTATGTGAGTGTGGCTGAGGCTCTCTCATGTTGGTGTAAGCCCATTATTGCATTGCGTATGCCATTTCATCCATAGCATTGTGTATGCTCGGTTGTATATTACCTCGTGCAGCGTGTATGCCATTTCATAACATTGTATATGTTAGGATTGTATCTTAGTTGCATTTCATTCATGTCATGCATATTGCATCGTGTTCGGGATAGGAGGTAGCCCGGGCATGGGAAACGAGGCGCATTCCGTACTCCGAGTGACGGAACGTGTCTCAATTCCCCAGTCACCGACACTCCGGATTATCCATGATGGAGTTAGGTTTTAGTTTTGTTTTCATGTGCATTCATTTCATATTAAATTGTGCAATTCGACTCCTCGGTCATCATGCCTCGATATGCGTGATTGGTGGCACGAGGATCGAGGCATGCATATATTTGTGAAAATACATTGCTATGCCCCTTTCCTGCTCTCTGTTGCAGCAAATCAAGAATCAGCGGTCTTCCGAGGCTTGGCACGCATTTCAAGAACAGGTGCAAACAGAGGCTAATTGGGGCATCGTCATGGATTTCTGCGCAAAGGCGACCCGGGCATACATCATTCACCAGAATCAAGGCAGTCCCTGGCTTGCACGCCAGTTTTACAGCTTTCTTAGTTAATTTGTAAATTAATTAGGAATTTGTACATTATTTGGACTGTACTATTCTTTTATTCGGGACTGTAATTATTTATCCGGGACTGTATATTTATTTGGACCCTCTGTGCGAGGGCAATACTGTAATAAGTGTGCGTGTGTGTGTTGTATGTCTTCCAACCCTACGTCTTTCTCCCTTTTATTTATCCGCTTATGATGGTTAGATTAGGGTATGTTTCAATTAGTATACGGTATGATAGCATGTTTGCATTCATTCATCTGTTTTGCATGCACCGGGCTCGGCATATCATACTAACTGCATTTGTATTTCAATTCCAAAATTGAATACATGTTAGCTGTAGCATTTCATATGCCATGTTTAGAATAGCCGAGCCTGCTATAGTTGCATTTTTGCATGTGTTGCATTAGGCATTTTTGTATACTTAGGATCATGTATGATTTCTAATGTAGTTTCTGTTTTGGCTTGGAGTACTCGGTAAGTTTTATGCTTTAGCATCCTTGCATGCGTGTGAGTGACTGCCATGAATAGCATGCTTACCATGAGGCTATTTGTTTATGTGATATAACTGCCTGAATGCCTGTGGGTGAAGGTTGGGTTATTTGGATTAGGATAATTCATCAAATGTTTATTTTAAGCCCACTAGATAGTGGCAAAACCATCTTTTCTAAGCCCACCCGAGGGTGGCAAAATCTGCATTTTAAGCCTACTTGCGAGTAGCAAACCACCTTTCAAAAAACAAACATGAAATGTTTTGTTCCAATTCAGGCGACCCAGTCTATACTTGTATGCTGTGCGCATCACATAGTAACCTAGGCTAATAACCGGAATAAGAACACACAATGTTTTCAAAAATAGATATCATGGTTAGTAGAGGCCGATCTTTGATCGGGCGAGCGGGGGTGCTCACGAAGTGACCTTCCCCAATCGTACCCAAGTTCCCGAGCCGAGGCAACTTTGGTGATGACGGACACGTGGCCTTTGGCACCGAGTCAGGGTTTCCTAAATTTCCCAAAATAAAATATTTAGGTGGCAACTCTGTATCTGGCAAAGCAGTCTATGTTTGGCACTTCTTTCAAAAAAATCTGTTTTCTCAAAACGATTTGCCGGATTTGGACTCTTTGGTTCAGATTTAGAACCGTGACAATTTGAGAGTCCCGAACTGTAGTGAACCCCAAATGAACAGAAAGGGAGCTCCACCCTCCCGGGGCGTTCGGGGACGTCTACAATGTGGTCAAGGTTATTCTTTGAAAATAGTTTATGATTTCAATCAACAAACAATAATTGAACTTGGCCATATTTAATAGGTCACAATTGACAGAAAAAAGAAAATGTGGTGCAGACAATGCCCTAAACATTTAAATGGATTGAATAATAATCGACATAAAATATTTTATAGTGTAAATAATTCAAATTCTTGAAGAGTTATGTCACACCCATAGTAATTTTTAATCTATCATTGTCGATTGGCAAACACTCCATCTTTGACTCTGTCGAGTGACATAAAAAAGAGTCACATTTCTTATTTTTAAAATAAAACAATTCTCTATTAGCCACATTTTGGCTAATTAAAGAGAATTCACTACATACAACATTTTTCAACCATTGTTATTTTTCAAACCATGTTATGAAAATTAATTTTTTGTGTGATCCACAAATCCAAAGTGGATGTTGGATCCCAAAACTCACATAATTGAATGTTATGAAAAATTCATAAATTTTGATACTTTGAACAATGTCAAAAAATTCACATTCAACAAACGTGGGTTCATCATATACCCCCAAGTTCATAATTTTCAGCCATCTTTGGCTTAAAATCATGCCCTCCAAGTAAATTTTTACCATCATTTTGTGATATTTTTTTAACATTTTTTTAAAGAAGATGTTGTTCTTCTTTTTTAGTCATTAATGGCTTGTCACTTTTTATCACGTTTGGCAACACATCATGCCCCCATACGTGAACCTTTATTATCAGAATTCTCAATATTTTTTGAGTGAAAGGGGTGTTATTTAATTTTAGCCATTGATGGCCTATGAAAATTCTCCAAAGGGGGTGTTTTTTAATTTTAGCCATTGATGGCCTATGAAAATTCTCCAAAATCATATTGTCTTCATGGCTTCTTGTGCTACCCCTTCGAGTCACATACCTTGGCTTTTTATGAATGATTAATTGGCTTTTCAAAAATATGTGTATTAATCGTATGAGTCACATTATTTTCATATCTTAATTTTTCATTAGCCATTATGCCTTCTAATTTTTGCTTCCAATATAGAATTTCTTCATCAATTAGAAAAAATTGACCTTTAAGTCGATGAATTTTTCCATCACAGTAATTTAAATCTTTTTGCGGCAAATAATACAGAGATGATGAAATTATTTAAAATCTTTGCCTATAAAAAGAATTAGTTTCTTTTTTTAAGTCTAAAATTTCACTCTCGCGCCAATAAATTTCATCCTTACAATGCCAAATCATTTTTTTTACATAATTTGTCATGTCATTAATTATGTTGACAGTAAGCGGTAGAACTACCACCATAACACTGGTAAATTTTAGAATATGCGGCATTCCACTAATAATTGGTTTCCATGGGAATACTGTCACTCCATTGGCGGTTTGTATCTATGGGTGTGCAAGATGTAAGCATACCTATTGAAGGCATGATTTCATAAAAGTAAGTTTGCTTCTTCATTATCATCACTCTAAGGCCAAGTTTGGGAAGACTAAATAAGTGTACTTTTTGACTTTTTTTGTATTATGTGTAGAAAAAGTAGAGATGAGATGTTGATTGATGTGACCCAAAAAAGATAAAAAGATGAAATAAGTGCACTTTTTTAGGCGTGCCAATTTATGTTAGCAAAAATTCGGTTTAGACCCAATCGACAGTGATTGATCGACAGACTTAAACATATTTTAATAAACACAAAAACATTAGACTTTGTGGTTGATTCCTATGCCTTAAACAGATTAAGAATTTCCCTAGACGTAATTAAGTAAAGAAAAAATGGAACATAACATATTATGTATTAATTCGAATAAACTGTCACTTGTCACTAGTTATAAGAACTTAAACAAGAACAAAAAAAATTAAGTAAATACAACAATCGACAGAAAGAAGAGAAATAGGGGGTTGAAAAAGCTACTAGTTTAATCTCTTGGCCTATTTATAGGCTCAGCCACATGAGTGAAAGAGATAACCTAAGCCCATGATTTCCTCAACAAGTTCAAGATTTTCTCAACATTATTCATATCCCATGTTTGATAGGAACCATTTTGCAGATTTGGTGCTTGATTTGATCTTGGCTCCTTGATCTCAACAGCTAACTTTCAAATTGCTCAAATTGCTAACTTTCTAACCCTTCATTTGACATGTCATCATGTCATGTTCCCAACACATCTGTCATGCTACGTTAGCATGCCTGTCGAAAGAAATAATAATAATGAAAACAAATGTGGTGAAGGTTATTTTTTTAAAATAGTTTATGATTTCAATCAATAGACCACAGTCAAACTTGATTATAATTAATAGGTCACGATCGACAGAAAAATAAAATGTGATGCAAACAACATCATATTAGTTTCTGTTAGAAACACGACAAGAGTAAGATTTTTTAGATATTCTCTGAGAAAAGATATCTCAACCTTTTCATTTGTATAAATTGTGAACACATGATTAATGAATTGTCTTTGTTTAATTGAATGTTGAGTGTTCTCTCATAATTGGTTACCCAAAACTCGGGGAGTAAGTTTATGAAGCCAGATCGTGAGATATGACGAGGTATATGAACACACATAAGCAAATCATGGGTACAGTGATTTTATGTGGCACTACTTTTCTATTGAATATACCTCATATTTAACTATATAGGTGCAGCTGGTACATATGAACTCCTCTCTAACTGTAAAACCATCTGCTTCCATCCACAACCCTCTTTCCCACTTTACATTTTCATCTCTCCCTCACTCTGTTTGTACTCTTTGTCACTGGACTTGCTTGTGATAGGTAACATGATCACAGCCATATTCTAACATTATAAATTAGATTGTCATCTCTTCCTCACTCTGTTTGTACTCTTTGTCACTGGACTTGCTTGTGATAGGTAACATGATCACAGCCATCTTCTAACATTATAAATTAGATTGTCGCAACCAACATGTTCACATTTCTCTGCATGTATTGAATTAGCTAGGTCGGTTTTGTGGAGATCCTCTAGATGATGCTTCACTAGGCGTTGACTGTAGAACCAGCTTGTGGGATGAAAAGTGATGGTATGTCTCTGATTCGATAGCCACTGCCCCAGAACGATGCAAGACAAAGGCCCATGATAGCCATGGCAACTACTGAGCATGCTGGGGGAACTGCTTGACTGCTCCCAAGGAATTGGGTGGCAAGAAGCCCTGCCAATGTAGAACTTTGCATTCCTGTGCACAATGAAATTGTTCTGCAAACTTCTTCTTTTTGCCTGCCACAATTTCCAATGCATTATTAGACAGAATTTGAACACAAAATTTCAACGACAATATGCAGCATTATCATATGAAGGTCATTGGTGTTCGAAGTCTTATTTCAGAACATGATTTTTGGCGAAGCCACTGTTTACGTTCATATGAGAAATCAAATGCAAGAATAACAATATAAGCCTGCATAAATTGGTATTTGAGGGTGTTCAAGTTCATCAACAAAGTGTCTCTGTCTTCCAAAAGTGTACAACATGTGAAAAACGAGGTGAGGTCAGTAGGATTAAACCCTTATTCAACCCCAAGAGGAGGATTTGAGAGTTTGAAAACAAGCAACCGCCAATTTGAAGTCAAATGATTTCAAAAACATGCATGACCTAACAACTAGGTGAGATCAGTAGGATTAAATGTTACACAGAGCAGGATAGAAAAGAGAAAATAGAAGGGAAACATATATGATACACAACAAAAGTTTCATACTTACTATCTCTTGCTACCTGTTTCGGTAATCTAAAAAAAGAACAATAAGAAATGCGAATGAAATTCCATTAATGCACTCCATGTCCTCACAAATATATAACATCCATTCTAAATTATTACAAAAAGTCCCACCACTCATGTTTCGCTAGCTTAAAAGACCAAAGCTTGAACTCAAAAAAACATGATCGGGGCATGGGGCAACATGGTGTCACATGGATTCTGCCTAGAAGATAGCTATAAACACAAGTTGTTCATTTATGCAACGAATTTAAGCCGAAATTATGGAAACCCCTGAAATAGATCCTATCATTCTACATGCATCTGCCTCACCAAATATGCCAATTATTTTCACTAGTCTAGATTTCAACACTAGGAAATAGAATATGGTGCTTGGCTTCCCTACACATATAATACATATTCCTTGTGTACACAACCTTGTGATGTGGGCACTATACAAATGGTTACTCGACCAAGATCACAACAATTCTTGGAAACATTTTTCTTGAAATAAAAGGAAATACAAGGAGCTGTGTTATTGCACTAAATAAGTCTCACATTTGAACAAGCTGTGCAAGAAGAAAATTACCTAAAAACTGGAATTTTGGAGATCCAGTATCCCAAGGTGAATGCCACTCCATGAAATGTCAACACAGGACCAACCAATCGCAGACCCTCAATTGAAAGAATTTGGCTCCGATTAATAGCAAGAGGGCTGCCAATACACAATGAAGTACAAACCATTGCAACAAATGGCATCACAGGTTGAAGAATATTTACAATGGGTTTTGCATAAGTATTTAGCACGAGCCCAAGAGTGACTGGAACAAGAACAACCTGGCAATGCAGGGAATCTATAATCAAAACCAATTCAGGAACAAGATTATTGGATCCAATCTAACAAACACATCCCCCTAGGTTTTCGAATACCTGCAAAATTGACTTCGACATGGCAACTGCATCGACTGGAACAACAGACCCAATGAGAAGGCCAGTTAAAAGTGGAGTAACAAGAACTGATGCGATGGTGGTTGAGCTGGTCAAGAGAATGCTCAAGGCCACATCCCCTTTGCTCAAGAAGCTGGCATAGCTGGATAGCTGAGCCCCTGCAACACAAGACATGAGGACAAAACCAGCGTAGAACATTGGAGACATTTGGAATGCCCTTGCCACAAACACACCAAGAGCTGGTTTCAGCAGATACTGTGCCATAAACCCTATAGACAGAGCTAGAGGTCTGCACCATATAAAATTTCAAGTAACTTAAAGGCAAATTCAAAGTATCACCAAATTTGGAAATCCATGGCAAAAGATGTGACCTTCTAAATGCAAGAGCAAAATCGGCAATGGATAGTCTAATTCCAATCGACAGCATGATCCCTCCAAGAGCAGGGGCATACAATTCCTTCGACACCCTGCAGTTTCCCTCTATTATTTACATAAGCCAAAATTTATCTTTTGAAAAATATGCCATAGAATTAAAAACAAGGCTTAGGGAAAACAAAGACAAAATAAAAACCAATAAATATTGACCACACTAAATCCTTATCCACTTCAAACTATTTATTGCACTGAAAAGAAGCAAACTTTCAAGTACATAATTTCGACAGAAGAATCTCTTTTTAAAAGCGACCGTAACTGTTACGGAATGGTAGTGGTGGTTACTACCACCCGTTACGCCCGCTATAGCGGTATGACGAAAATTCACATGTATAATGGCCGTTTTGGTGTTACGTAACGATCGTAGCGGTACCGTAACAGTAGTAACAGTCCGATACACACTATTACACTCTTTTACAATATTCTAAATAACTTTCTTTCTCAAAAATTAAAAAAAAATAAAAACTTACAAAAAAAGAACAAAAACTCAAGTGAGCCAAGCCCAAATAAAAAATCTTATATGAATTTATTTTCTTTATAATTTTTTTTAATTTTTATTTCATTACATTAGCATGTAAAATAATATATATATAAACAGTAGTTATATTTATTTTTATAATCATTTTATTTAATATTTAATTATAAATATTTTTTATTTTGTTACTGTAATATGTTGTCTAAAAAATGTCTTTAAAAAACTCAAAAATATTTTTTGTTTATGGCACAATATTTATTTTTATAATCATTTCTTACTTAATTGTAAATAATTTTATTTAGTTACTTATAAGGTGTTGTCTAAAAAAAATGTCTCAAAAATAATTTTTTGTTTGTGGCATAATTTTTTATTTCTATAATCATTTCATTTAATAATTATGAATATTTTTTATTCAATTAGTTCACGTATTGATCAAAAATAATTTATAGACATTTAAAATAAATTATTCTTAAAGTCATTAATTATTGAAATAAAATGTAAAAAGTTCATTTTATAGTGGTTTGAAAATATGAAATATATTAGATCATACTTAAAAATTAACAAAAATTGATCAAAATCTATTTTAAACCCTAATAAATGTGATCATAGAGGAAAAAAAATATGCATATGGGTAAACTTTCTTCAAATTGTACGAAAAATTAAAAAAAATCACGGTTCTAATTAAGGCAACCGTTATAATATGGTCTTTATATTTCGCAACCACGCCACCGCAACCAGCAACTACAAGCACTTTTTGAAACCTTGCTTACAAGCCTTAAATAAGGCTAACAATACTAGGCGGTCTTGACAACACTAAGAAGATTTGAAATTTCTGGAATTCAATTCATTCAGTTTTAGATTACAAAAATATGAGTAATTGGTAAACGGAAGAAGAAGAAACTAAAAACAATTATATACAACAATATAGTATAAAAATATTATATTACAATTCACACACTTCAATATTTTATTATCTGAAGAAAATATAAAATTCCAAAAAATTGTAAATACAAATAGAGATTGGCATGAAGTGAATGAAGAATAATTTGCACTAGACATGAGCATAAGCATAAGCAATTGAAAGCCTTGTTAATTAAAATTTTGTTAAAAAATTGGTAAAAACATAATTCTCACCAAGTGAAAGTCGAAGGCTGAGAGAGAGCAGCAACTGCAGTGAGCGCGACGACGAACGGAAGCATAGCAGAGAGAATTTGGGAAGAATCAGACTTCATTGCAACTTCGGACGCGTGGCTAGGGTTTGTACCGAAGGAGAGCAACGAGAAGTTACCTTCTCTTCTCTGAAGTCCAACTTTTCCGATGAACGGTGACGAAGTCGAGCACGCGAATGCCGATAGCGAACCGCCATTGGAGCTCTTCGAGAGCTCGGTCACAAAGCGAGACTTTCTTCGCTTGGCTATTATAGAGAGAGCCTTCGATTTCGGAGTAGGAGAGGATAAAAAAAGGATTAATTCGGAGGCGTTTTGGTGCGATTTGAGTAGTGGCGTGAAGGAGACGAATGGAATCGAGACCATGTTTTAGAGAGAGAAAGTGATTTTGAGTAGTGGCGTGGAGGAGAGAGAGAGGCGGCGGAGAAGCTAGGGTTCCGGCAATTGGAGGTTTCTCACCGGCGGAGGATTGGTTTCGCCGGTGAGGACTGTGGGATGGAAAAAAGCAGAGGACCAGAGAGCGCGAATGAAGCGATAAAAGATTTTTTTAAAATTTTTTTATATTAAAATAATGAGAGTGAGGATTGTGTTTTAAATATATACGGTTAAGAATGCTTGTCCATTATAGGCGGTATGATGGTGTACTCGATTATTACTTCTATACTGGTTCGTAAATTTGCATTTGAACCCTTTTTGGGACAGTTTGACAAGAAGTTTGAAAAAGACAGTTTTTAGTTTTTAAATTTTTTTAATTAAAAAAATCAACTTTTTTTAGTCAAAAAAATAGACTATTTTCTAAAAAAAAATTATTAAAAAATAAAAAAATAAAAAAAAATAATTTCTCATCAACTTTCTAAAACATCCCTTAATTATTTATATTTTCATTTGGTCATCTAATTCATGCTTTTTTTTTTTTTTTTTTCTTTTTTTTTAATAACTTTGAAGAAACAAATATATACTATTTTGGCAACTCATTCTACCTGCCTCATTATGTAAATCGCATCTTCAATGAATGTTGCTATAAGAAAAATGTTATATATCTTAAATATTCTATTAAATCTCTCATATGGGGTGAGACACACAAATTCACATGTGTGTCAGTCTCATACCCATGTGAGAGGTTTGGTAGAATATTTAAGGTCTCTAGCATAACTCGTTGTTATAATGTTATTGCTATTACTATAATTTGGCAATGAATAATATCATTTTGTCAAATTATAGTAATGTTACTCCAATGGTCATTTGTATTTTGACAAATCTCAACCAACTTTCCTTTCAAATTTGTACGTGTTGTTTGGATATAAGTTTTTTGTGATTTTATTTTTGTTTATTTTTTATCTTTTGTCGCATTTTTTTTAACTGTTTGTAAAAAAATTATATATTTATATTATTCCCGACTAGAATAAAAAATGAATTTTTTTTTGAAAAATTGGAAAAAAAAATTAAATATAATTCACACCACCCAAAAACATATCACTACATATTTAATAAATTATACATTGCAAAAATAATATTACATTCTATTGTAGAAAATATTGAAAAATAAAAAAAAAATCATTACAAAATAAAAAAATGACATTGCAAATAAAGACTAACAATTACATTAAAAAATAAATGACATTGCAAAATTTAAAAATACATTATTTTGTAATTATTTGTCACGAGGTAGGGGAAATAGTAATTTGGGCTACTATTTGAGGACCACTTGAGAAAATTCTCATTTTTTCACATTGTGTAATACGCTTTCATCTGAGGATCCAAATAAGAAATGTCCGTAGTCATTATCATATGTTATTCCTTTTTAATCTCATGTTCTTATCTTCTAATCTTAAAGTCATGTTTTTTTATCTCAAGTTCCTTCAGCTCCTGCAGTGCTTGAATCTTTTTTTTCTTCTCTTTCATCTTTTTTCTTTTCTTTCTCATCAAGGTGTTGGTTAAATGTCTCCAATTATATGCTCATTTTTGGACTTCAGCTTGAATGACTTGGGTAGCGTTTGGTAGAGTTTTGTAAATGTGATTTGAGAGTATGAGTTGTATTTTGAGTTTGTGTGTTGTGGAATTATGATTTGAGTGTAGAAAATTTGTTTGGTTATGATTTTTAAATAGAGTGTTGAAATGTGTTTTGAAGATGTATTTTGAATTAAGTTTTGAAAGTTTGACGTGACATGTGAAATAAGAAAATTTGTTTGGTAATGTGTTTTCAAAATAGTTTTCAAAACTTAATTCAATCAATAATTTATAATCAAGCACACAACTCATATATCGATATCCGTATTTTTTATCAACAATAATAACCAAACTATTTTTAAAATATTGAAATTAAAAATTAATTTTTTTTCAATTAATTTTTTTTTAGTAATTTTTGTTGAATAAATTTTTTTTCAAATTATTTTTTTATTTTAAAATAAATCTATGTCAATTATTTTGTGTCAATTAATTTTTCTGTCAATTCATTTTTTACGCCTGTACAAACATCTTGTACAATACGTTTTTTATTTTATTTTTTAAATTTTGTTAAAGTTAACAACTTTTGAGAATACATATTAATAAAAATTAACATAAATACACTAAAAGTTTAATATGTTAAAATACAAATCATACCGTAAACCTTACAAAACATTATCAATTTTTTTTCTCATTTATTACACGTTATTAATTTACTAATAAAGGAGTAAAAACCAGACCATGCATTATTGAAGGAGCATTATTGTATTTCCATAATCAGCACGCTCATATAATTGGGGTGAATTGGCCTGCAAAATTACTATTTTGTCCCTCTTCATTTAAATGGGAAGTTGTTACATAAGAACAAAATTAAAAGGGTAATTTAGTAATTTAAGTTATCTACTACCTATATATCATAGCTGTGTGTTCAACATTGAGCCAAAGAAAAAGGGACACGATGTATATCATAGCTGTGTGTTCAGTATACAGATGTACTATTATTAAAAAATTATTAATATTATAAAAAAATAATAGATAAGAAATAAAAAGTAAAAAAATAAATAAAAAACAAGCTGAACCTTTTGAACCTCAGCCTTCCTATAAAATTTGAATTCTCATTCCTTTAACCACACCATCTTCACCATCTCAGCTCTATCAAGAACATTAATTAAATTTAGTGTATCAATGTGAAGGAAGATTTCAATTACAGGTTAGTTTCATCCCAGTTCATATTAGCTTCACATCTCATATTTTATTTAGAGTAGCTTCAGATAGTATTAAGATTAGAGTAGCTTTCGAAGATTGGAAGAAGAGATTGTCCGACAAGGACAACCGGGCGATCAACCGGCCGGTCATCCCATCTCCCACCAACTCATGCTCAGTCTACTCAGTCTCCTATTGCAAATCAGTTTTGTATCTGTTGCCGATCTGTTCCTGTTTTTCATATCTGTTCCATTTTTTTACACCAACATCATACTACTTTTTATATATTTTCCATACATTTTTCTTAACTCATATGTTTTAATATATATTTTTCATACATTTTTCTTTCACTGTTGCAGTCATCATGCCAAGAACAAAACGAACTAGACCCGAACGTGGTGAATCCTTAAACCCTGTACAACATCAACCACAGCAACAACATCATGACAATCCAAATAATGATTTTTTAACGTATCATCATGAACAAGCCTATTCACATTTTATTAATCGACAATTGTTACGAGGAGAAATGTAAGACTACCTTCTCAATATGATCCGTTCTTAGTTGGTAAATTAGATACAATAAGATGGTTACCTTTAACTAATTTACCAAATAAGGTATACCCCCGTCTTGTACGATTATTTTATGTTCACTTGACAGCTGGTGACCAACAAAATGAACCGTTCAGTCTGACCTCCTATGTGAATGGAAAAATAATCACACTCAGTCTCTGTGCTTTCATACAAATTATTGGAGTTGAAACAGGAGATTTACAATGCTATTTTCAAAATGAGTCTGCCTTAGAAAAAATGTTTGGTGATGTCACTCAGATTTATACCACAATTTGTGACAACCGATTCAGCGGCACTAATTTGCTAGCCAGATATTAAAAACCCCACATTCGTATTCTTCATCGATGGATAGTTGAAAATGTCACTCCAAAAAAAGGCTATTATGATACTGTTTCATGTTTTAATGTTTATTTATTATATTGTTTTGAAACTAGACAAAAATTAGGTTTATGCTTCATATTACTCGATACTCTGTCTGGCCGGTCACTACCTTTTGGAGCTTTGTTAACCATAATTTTCAAAGCGCATGATGTCAATCTTGAAAGGGAAGGATATGCCAGAATCACTTCACCAATTTCTGAGTACATACTGACCCGAGATGGTGGTGCTGACACCTTGATGGGCTCTATTAATATTGAAAATGAACCAATAGCCGATGAGGAAGAACCCAATGACAATGCCATGCCACCAAATGAACAACCCCATTACCGGACTGATTATTTAGCCTTGAAACAAGAACGGTACAATCAGAGCCTACAATGGGAACAACAAATGGCTAATCAGCTCAATACATTGGGTACTCGGTTCGATGAATTTGCCGCCGCTCAGAACTCACTAATTCAACAATTTAGTGAGTTTTGTGTAGACTAAGGGAGACATGATGAAGTGACAAGGAACCACATTGATCAGATTGACCATCGAGTCACTCAGCAGTACCATCACTATTACCCTCCATCTCCAACACCACCTGATAATGATGCTTAACTTGTTCAAAAATCAGTTTAAATGGTGAAACAGATGTAGTGGTTACATGTTTTTTTTTTCAATTTTTTTTTTCCAGTTATTTGTTTTCTTATTTTGTTGTGCTTGTTTTATTTTGTTAATTTGTTTTAAACTTCTGCATTCATGTCATGAATAACAAATAGTGTTTTTTTTTAAGCATTCTAAAACAAGTTACAATGCTATAACAATATGTACGAAAAGATTTTGCATTGGAAAAATTATTTGTACAAAAATTAATAAATAGAACTTAATAAATGTCTAACAAATCCTTCATTTCAATAAAATGAATAAAAATTAAACAATTAAAAAAAATTTGTCTGTATCAATTAATTGGAAAAATTATTTGTACAAAAATTAATAAATAGAACTTAATAAATGTCTAACAAATCATTCATTTCAATAAAATGAATAAAAATTAAACAATTAAAAAAAATTGTCTGTATCAATTAATACGAAAAATTAAATTAATGTTCTAAAATGAAATAAAACAAGTTAGAAATTAATAATAAACATTCTTTTTTTTTAATGAAAAGGGAAAAAAAAGTTAATATGAACAAAAATTAAAAAAAATAAGGTGTAAAAAGAAAAAAAATTAAATTGATAAACCGAATTAATAACAAAACCTTCAAATTGTTTTCAATTTAACAAAAAGTCAAAAACACGGATATGTCATGTACAAATATTTTTTCACAAAATTTAAAATAATAAATTGTAATTATTTTATTAATTTCAGTCATTATGACACCTTTATTACATTACTTCACCCACCACCCACCCACCACCCACCACCCACCTGCCACCACCACCCACCTACCACCGCCCACCACCACTCACCTGCCACTACTACCTACCACCCACCTGCCACCATCACCTACTTACCACCACCCACCACCCACCACCCATTTGCAACCACCACATTTAAGTTAATAACAATATATTTATTTGTGAAAGTTACTCAAAAACACATTGCATATTAAATAGAACATATTTAATTGTCTTTGGTAGACTATACATAAAATTGCATATTACACATTGCATGAACAACATATTTAATTGTCTGCGTTACTAAGAAAACCATTATCTTCATTGCCCATGTGATGATCTTTGTGTTTTCTTTTGTTTCATTGCCATTTAGCCCAATCGTTGTCCTCAGTATTAGTTATCCTACAAGAAAATAAAAGAAGTCAATAAATCACAGTTACATAAAGTGGGCGAAGTTATGTAGTAACGGTGTCATAATGACTGAAATTAGTAAAATAATTACACATTTAAAACCAGTAGTCAGTACGATATTCACTTGCCTTGTTGACATCCCTTTTCTATCCATTGCCAGCATGATTTTGCCACATAGCAGTAACAATTGCATCCCTAACGTTCGATTGGTATGTTAACCCATGTTGTGAGATGTCAACATACTCAGCTTGGTCTCCAGCAAGCCCGTCTGCTTCTGCTTCTGCGGCCATTTCATTATCAGCTTCCATAAAGAATGGGTCCATAGCTGCATGCAAACGGATCCAATTGTGCACTACACAACATGTAATCACGAGAGGCCCTTGTCTTGTAGACTTATAATTTGGCATGGACCGCAATATTGGGAAGCGCTTCTTCAGAACACCAAATGTTCTTTCTATGACATTGCGTAACGACGAATGTCAATGGTTAAACAATTCCTTAGGTCCTGCATAATGACGGCCACGAAACTCTTACAAGTGATATCGTTGAGACCGAAATGGGGCAAGAAATCCAGGCGTGTTCGTGAAACCAGCATCAACTAAATAGTACTTGCCTACATGTAAATAATGAATACACAGTTCTGTCAATTGATATGTACAAAAAAAAAGACAACGAAAAAAATGTACCGTATGTTATTTATGGACAATCACCATTGGGTGGGTGTGGGAACTGTAGATCAACTCGTGTAATAGAGTCAATCAACATAGCGTTGTCGTGAGCGCTACCTTCCCATCCAGAATTAATAAATGTGAACAACATATCGAAGTCGCAAGCTACGAGTACATTTTGCAATACCGTTGTTTTTCGACCGCGGAATGAATTTTGTGTTGGAGCAGGGACCCATGCATCCACCAATGTGCCATCGATAGCACCGACACAATCTTAATTGACAGATATTTGTTTGACATTAAAAGCGAAACAAACTTGGATATTATTGTTATAATTAAAAAAAATATATATTTATTAACCCTTATTGATATGTACAACTTACATGACAGTCATATTGTTCGTACCTTGAACTAGGGAAAAAACCTTCTGTCATTTAAAATTTTTGCTGGTATGTCGTCTTGGTTACGTGGTTTGATAATCGATAATGCAAGCTTGCACAACGCCCGCATAACAATTTTTATGTACCGACAAATTGTTTCCGTAGAGTGTTGAAATCTATCTGCCATTATTCGATGGCGATCATTTTGTGCAAAAGTATATAAAAAAATTCCAAGCGATTCCTCCACACTGATATGCATATGTTCAGTATCGATAAAGCCATTATGGAGTAAAGTGTCTTTCAATAAAATGAATGTTTGTGCATCCATTCACATAACGTTCATCATTGTTTCTGGATAGCCATTTAATAGACCGAAGATGTAATCATCACCTTTGAATGGACACGTTCGCTGCGGTCGGCAACTACTTGCCGCGTTGATGTGGTCATGCATGAAAATAATCATCAAAAAATCCATAAAATCATCAATAACCTCATCCTCCTCTGATGAGATCTCCATTGTATTGTTTTCTCTATCAGATGACATATGGTTTTGTCTACATCACAGTAAAAGCATAATTATAAAATATATTATTCATGCTGTAACAGTTTGCATTTTTGGTGAAACAGAATTAAAAAGTTAGTACATGAATAGTCGACTATATTCATTTATCAGCGTACAGTAAAATTCTTAGGAGAACAAAATTTATTTAATACGTGGTGATATTGTAATAACAGAACATAATTTGAATATAACAGAAAATACTTAAAAGTTCAAAAAAAAAAAAAAAAAAAAAACATACGAAGATAGAAAAGGAAAGAGGATATCATGGAATGAAAAAAAAAAAAGAATAAAGACCAAAACAGGAACAATCAAATCATCAAACAGTTCAGCCAAGGAGATTTGCTAACACAAGCAAAACAGAACTTCTCAGTTCACTGCAAAGCGAGGATCATGGCTAGGCGCAAATGGGTAGGAGTGCGCATAAAAAACCTTCGTCATTCCTTATCCTTGAACAGTGTTAGTGCCCTAACGTACTGCAACGGTGGTATGTCTCCAAGCTCTAACAATGCATCTTGACATGCATCAAGGGAATAATCATCACCACCTGCATTTACAGCCTCTGTCTCATTTTCTCGTGCACGTGAATGTCCTATTTTTTCTTGTACATAGGATGTGAAAACTACGCACACATCATCAAACCCACTTGACCGTGACTTTTTAGAACGACCACTATCAGTCTGGCTGGTTGTAGGGCCCCTCTTGTGACTTTTGCCCTTTGCTGGATCTATGTACTCATCCCCGAATAAGTCAACAGGAATGGCCTTAGCAGCATTACTCCCACCAGCATTACTCCCACCAACATCAGGGTTCCAAAATTTATTTAACATGTCATCTTCTTCTTTTGAGTCAAGGGCTCCTTGTGTGGATGCACAAGACAATGCCCCTGTGGCACAACAATTTTCAACAATTTCTGCCATTTCTTGAAAATATTCAAATCCTTTTGTCCTAAACTTCTTCACATTTCTGCTAGACTACAACAATTACAATTAAAGAATTAAGCATTGTATGTATCATGAAATGTTAAAAATAATATTCCAAAGTAGTACAGATTAATGAAAAATCTTATCCCAAAATTCATCGGGTGCAACAATAGTGCCTATAATGGGATCCCATCCCAGACTAGTCTGTGGCTGGAGTCGCTTAAATGTTTGGTAATCAGCTTTCAATCGCTGATATTTTTGGCGCACTTGCTTTCCTGTATACCGAAATCCATACAAGTTATGCAACTGATTTGCATAATGATTCCAATGCCTAATTGTCCACGAAGTAGTACGGCCCGATGTTTGATTGTTTCTAACCTTATCTCTCAACATATTTATTAATTTCGTTTCAATTCCGGACGTCCACATTTTTGTCTCTTGATTGTCATCAGAATTATTTTCATCCATCTATAAACGTACAAATTATATTTAAACTAGTATGGAGTGGATATACAAGAATAACAGAGCATTTTAAATTAGTTTGGGGTGGGCATATGTCACGACCCAAACCCACCCCTATGGGTTTAGTACCGTAACCGGCCAGTAATCAGAGAATTACCGAAGGCCTGCTTAACAGAAGGACAGTAAAACAGAGTACAGGGGCCTGGCGGAAGCCAATACAGTAAATAAACAATGTCCAATGAGCTGTGACAGTCTGTATGAAAAAGATCTTTCACACGTATATATGAACAGTACAAAACAGTATGTACAACATTTATAATCATTCAGATCAAGGACCTAATCCCTGATAAACAGTATAGTACAGGGCAGACAGTTTATACAGCTATTACAAAACAGATACAGAGACAGACGAGGGAAATTAAAACACCTCTAAGCCATAGCTTGGCAGGCTCGGAACCTCGCAGTGAGGCACAATGGTTGGCTTGACAAAAAGGGGAGTCTAACCCACGCTCCTAGCTCTGGTCTGGTGCCTGAACACCTACATATATATATATATATATATATAAACAGTGAGTTAAAGCCCAGTGAATAGCATAATGCGTAAAGAGGTTAAGAATGAATGTCCTTTCAGTATTGAAAACAGTCAGTTGATTCAATATATCAGTCGTTCAGTCATAACAGTCATATGTGGTACATCTATTAGCATAGCAGTACAGTAAACAGTAGGTCTTAAAAGACCGAACAGTAAATGATGGCCATCAATCAGTAAACAGTAGTGGTTCCAACAAGGGAACCGACAGAGATCTCTGTAACAGTAACAGTAAACAGTAGTTGCTAAGGATGCCACAATATAGTTCAGAATATAGGACATACATTCATTCAATTAACAGTAATAGTTTGGAAACAGTTCAATTGTTCAGAAGATAATCATGTTTGAACATATCTTTACACAGTTGTTACTCACAAAGTTCCGGGCTACAATTAAGTTAGAGCGCGTCTCCCGATGCCAACCCTACACAGTTACAGATTGAACACACACTAAGCTACACAGTTGGGAAAGATAATAACTTAATCCCTAATTTGTCTCGGTGTGGTTCTACATCTATATCCTCATTAAGATGCCTTAAACTAGGCCTAATAATGCCTAGGATGAGATGGGGATGCAAATATGCACTTTAAAAGAATTTTCAGAATTTTCAGAAAACAGGGGTCACGCTTGAGGGTAGATTACTCCGCTCGAGCGGACATGTAAACAAAGGTTTCCACTCGAGCGTATACTTACCCGCTCGAGCGTTATGCAAAACAGTCAAAAGTGATGGATAGGTGAAAATCATGCTCGATTGGGCGCTCGACACCTGCTCGAGCATGAGACACAATGTCCCGCTCGAGCGTCAATTATTCCGCTCGAGCGGAATTCAGAACAGTGCAAAGTACTAGGAGCACGAATTTCACGCTCGAGCGCCAGTCACCCCACTCGAGCGTGAGTTCAAAATCTGAAATTTCCAGATTTGAACCTTAAGCTCAAATTCAATTTTTAAAACATAAATTTCGATCCTCTTGGGCTAATTTTCCAAAAAACATCCCAAAACTCATAGTTTAACATGATTCCAAAGCTCAATTGTAAAATCAAAGCCCAAGGGTGTTTCAAACAACTCAATTTCAAACCAATTTTCAAGAATATGAAAAACATGCAAACATGCATGAATCTAACCAATTCAAGGCTTCAATACAAGCTCAAATGAGCTAACTCTTACAAAAACATGATGAAATCATGGTCTACTCTCAAAACATGGACATGCATGTGAGGAATTATGGACTACAACCTCAAAACTTCAATACATATACATGCATGCCACAATTGAGCTCTAATTCAACACTATTGAACCAATTCTTGACTTAACTCTTTAAACTACCATGACCCATGCTAGAAGGAACTTAAATACATAATAAGGAGGATGAAATTCATACCTAGGTTCCTCAATTACAAGTCTAGAGGCTCAATATGCAAGTATCCTTCAATCTCTACAAGACTCTAAGCCAAATTGTGAAGAACTCAAGCTTTCTCTACCTCTCACTCTCTCAAGTCGGCAAGAACAAGAAATGGACTGATGAAATGTTTTGTTAAAGTGTTGTGAGGCTCAAATATAGTCTAGGTAGTGGGCCACTCATGTGGCAAAATGGTAATTATGCCAACTCTTGACATTAAGCTTATTCTAATCTAATTTAATCATACTAAATCACATTGTAGATAAATACGCCATAAAATCATATAAATTCCAATGATCGTAAAACGTATATCGATTTCAGATTCGGCCGCCGATAAGGCCTTCAATTTGCAGTTTAAACAAAAATACACAAACAGATAATCAAACAGTCGAACAGATAAATGTACAATTAAACAGACATACTCAGTCAATTCAGTTCTAGATTTTAGTCAGTCAGTTCAGTATTTCAATCAGTTCGATTACTTATCATAATCAGAGTAGTAATCAGTAGTTTATCAGTAAACAGTGGTGAGGGTTATTACAACATACAAGAATAACAGAGCAAAATGGTTTGAAGGAGAACACAGATAAGAGGAAAAAAGCAGATGCTTTTATTTGAAGGGAAAAAATACGTAACAGATTAGTTAAATTTAAATAGCAGAAATATAACCACAAATAATTAAAAAAAAATCAGGTAATGTTGTCTATAAATAGTACCAAAAAATTCAGTAAAAGAAGAAATAAGGAAGAAATATTTTAAAAAAATCAGTAAAAGAAGAAGTAAGAAGAAATAAAGGAGGAAGAGGAAAAGGAGCGATAGGTCAACTGCCCGGTCGACCGGCCGGATGACCCGGGGGACAATCGGCCAGGTGTCCCAGGTACTTTTCGCTCAGTTCTCTTCGTGCAAAGGTTCAAACAGTTCAAAATTTCAAATACAAACATATCTGAAATGAAAAATACTCGTCTACAAATTCTCATAAATCATTTCGGAACTGATTTCCACTTCTCTTAAATCATTTGTACGTAACAAATGAAGATTTATTTACCAGATTAAAGGTTGAAATAGCTCAGAAAAATCACAAAACATCTGAAACTAAAAAAAATTGTCAGCTGCCCTTCTCACAAACGATTTGAGAACTGATTTCCACTCGTCTGAAATAATTTGCACATAACAGATGAAGGAATTATTTACCAGATTAGTGGGAATTGAATAGTTATCACCGGTGATAGAATGTGTATACTGACGGAATGTGCCACTTTTTGCTCGTCAGATTCGACAGTAGATTTGATAAATTTGACCTAAAAAAAAAATAATTTTAAATTAGGGATGAATTTTTCAAATCATTTCCCTATAACAAAATTCAATCAATAAATTTGTGAGTTATTTCACCTCGCACTCGTCGTTGTTTGGTTGCCCGTAATAAGAATCTTCTGCAACGCACAAATTGTAAGTCAGTTGATTTGTGGAAGATGATAATAGTAGGGAGCGGGTTGGGTGGATTCATTATTTATAAAATGAGTTTGACTTCTCTGTGAAGCCTACCCGTGACGAATGTGACGAATGTTAAGTACTGATGTTTGATACAGAGAAAGAAAGATGAGGTTCACGTGAAATTTTCAGAGACAATGGAGAAGGACGATGGAAGCTTTTCAGATCAAAAGAGAAAGAAAGATGAGGTTCACATGAAATTTTCAGCGACGATGGCGAAGGACGATGGAAGCTTTTCAGATCAAAAGAGGAAAAAGGGAGAAATGTTGAAAGTTGGGATACAAGCTGCCAAACGAGTTTTCAAACTGTAATTTGAATTAACACGGGTAATTGTATTTTGAACTACCTATCCAAACGTGAAGCGGGAGTTCACGTGTTGAAAGTTAATTTGAAAACACAAACAAACAGAGCCTTGATTTCTCCAAAATAATTCTTTTACAGCTTTCCTACCCATAGGCCTTTTTTTTTTTTGGGTACATCGGAAATGGATATCAAAACAAACAGACAGACAAAACAAACAACAACAAAAAAAGAAAAAGAAAAGTTAAGAGTTCCCAGAACGATGTCTGAGATAACTCTGACCAACCATGTCTACCACTAATTGACCTCGGATTTCTTCAGGAGGATCATCCATAACAACGAGCACTTCATTTTGATTTGCCCCTATTTTAGCAGGACCATCAGCACTCATATTGCCCTCCCTCTTAACATGTTGAATCGAAAAGCCACATCTTCGGATGAGAAACTTGGAATCCACTAAACTTCTTAGAGGGAAAATAACCTTAATGTTTTCCTTTAGCATATCAATAGCATATTGGGAGTCTGTCTCGATGCTAAGATCCCTATAGCCTTTTTCGAAAGCTATTGTCAAACCCCTGTATAGAGCCCAAATCTCCGTTTCAATGCAGGTACAATTTGTGAGCTTACCGAAATAACCACAAAGCCAAATGCCTCTCTCCTCACAGATTAGGCCCCCAAAGCCACCATCACCTGGATCTCCTTTTGAGCTTCCATCCGTGTTCATCTTTAATTTACCTAGAGGAGGAAGAGACCAACTAGTTAGCTCATTATCCAAATTGTTCACAATAGATATATTAAAAGCATCTTTAATATCAGTAGCATATCTATGTATAAGGTAAAGACTATGTTGCCAAGGTAAATCAACATTTTCAAAAACCTAAAGATTTATATTTTTCCAAATCTGCCATAATGAGGTAACAAAAAGCATGGGTTCAATGAAAGGATGAGATTTTGACTTTAAAAAGAACTCCACCCAAATTTTAAAAGATAAGTTCATGCAATTAAACAGCCAAGAAACACAATTCAAACCCATCCAGATAGATCTAGCTTTGGGACAGTTTCTGAAGATATGGTTTAAATCTTCAACTTGCACACCACAACTATTACACATAGCGGAATTTGACAATCCTCTTGTAACTCTTAGGCTGTTAGTTAGCAACTTTTGATGTAGCACCAACCAAACAAAGCCTTTGAGTTTTGGGGGATTTTCAATTTCCATAACCAAAGCCAATTCCTAGAATCAACTCCCGGATTAATCACCAACTCATAGGTCGCAGCAGTAGTGAAAACACCACGCCTCAAGCCCTTCCAATGTGGCATATCTAGGTAAGTTACAAACCTAGGAAACTAAATCTTCAAGACAAGATCCCAAGCTTCCCTAGGTAACTTAACAGATATAACACCAATATCCCATCTACCCTCCTCATCCAAGAGAGTATTCACCTTCTCTAAGCTAATAAGGTGAGAATTAGGAAATAACGAGGCCAAACTGCCCTCCACACACCACCAATCAAACTAAATGGAGATGTTGTTACCATTGCCAATACATCATTTGCTACCCTAAACAAGGAGATCACGAGTTTTAAGAATACCCCTCCAGGCGAGAGAAGCCTTTCTCTTACTAGAATAGTTAAGAAGGGAGTCCCCGTGAAGGTATTTATCTTGAAGAACTCTAGCCCATGAACAGGACTCCTCGGAAAGGAGTTTCTAGCCTAGTTTAGAAAGTAAAGCAATGTTACTATCCTTGGCCTTCCGAATGCCCAGTCTACCCAATTTCTTACTATTGCACACCATGGCCCAATTCACTAACTGAATCTTTTTGGAGGTGCCCACATCACCCCATAAAAAATTCATGTTCAGACGATCCATATCCTTACATACATTCACAAGTAAGTCCATAGTTTGCATCATATGCGGCGGGAGGGTTGAGGTAACTAAATTAATGAGGGTAGCCCTCCCTGCAATAGATAACATATTTGTTTTCCAACCAGTCAATCTGTTCTGAAGTTTCTCAAAAATGGAAGCAAAGTGAGCCCTACTCACTCTGTTATGGAGCAGTGGGATACCAAGGTACTTACCCAAATCATGAGTGAGGGGTATACCACAATTGCTACTAAAACTCTTGGCCTTGGAGATAGGCACATTAGGAGAAATGAACAACTTAGACTTAGCAAAGTTAATATGCAAACCCGAGCATTTGCTGAATTGATTTAAAACATCCATAATGGTATCACAATTCTTAGAATCTACCTTGGCAAAGAGAAGAAGATCATCTGTAAAAAATAAATATGAAATAGTAGGGCCCCTAGCAGAAGCCTTGGTACCCTTCCATTCCCCACTGCCAACTTTCAAAGTGATCAAATTAGACAATCTTTCCATACAAAGAATAAAAAGATAAGGGGATAAGGGATCTCCTTGTCAGAAACCCTTCTTGAGATGAAACTCACGGATAGTTTCCCCATTCCATAACACAGAGGAATTGACCGTAGTAACACAATTCATGATAAGTTCAATCAATGGGGATTAAGATTAAAGTCAACCAATGTATTGTGAAGAAAAGACCAAGAGACATTATCATAAGCTTTTTCAAAATCAATTTTGAAAATCATATCACCTTGTTTACCTTTTTTGAATCTGTGAGTGTGGATGATCTCTTGGGCAATAATGATATTATCATTGGCAGTCCTACCTGGGATAAAGCTGCTCTGGTTTGGGCTAATCACATTCACAAGTAGGTGTCTAAGTTTACTCACCAAGGTTTTAGAAAGGGTTTTATAAAGGACATTGCACAAACTAATGGGCCTAAAATGTTTAATGGATTCAGGATTGTCAATTTTTAGGATAAGAGTGATAAGAGTTTTGTTAATATCTGGGGAGATATCTCTTGAGTTAAAACAACATTTAACAAAATTACGAACAGAAGAACCCACAATGTCCCAATAAGAATGATAGAAAATAGATTGTATGCCATTGCAACGGGGGGCCTTAAAGGCTTTAATAGACTTTATAGCTGTTTAGATTTCCAAGTTGGTAACAGGTCTACCCAACTCAGCATTGTCATCCATAGTGAATTTAGAGAGCAGTTCATGCTCGCATCTAATTCCAGTGACCTCAGGTAAGGCAGTGAACAAATCCTCAAAATAGTTACCCACATGAATTTTCAAAGCAGTTGGTTCAGAAATCCAGTTGCCGCTAAAGTCTTTCAAAATGATAACCCGAGAATGCCTTCTCTTAGCCAAAGTAGCAATATGAAAAAATCTAGTATTTCTTTCACCCATATAGATCCAGTTAGACCGAGATTTTTGAAACCAAAAAATTTCCTCTTGGTGCAGAATATTATTGTAATCTTTAATCAACTCTTTTTCTAAAACAAACAAGTTATAAGAAAATTTTTAGGATTGGGCCTTTGGAATGTCTTCAATTCTACCAAGAAGCCATTGTTTGTTTCAAAAAATATTTCTAAAAACATTTTTATTCTATTGAGAAGCTTTAGCAGTAACTGAGGTAATGGCTTCAAAGATTGAGTTGTTGGTTTCATCTCAAGAATCTTTAACCAAATTTATAAAATCAGGGTTTAAAAACCAAGCAGCTTCTATTCTAAAAGGACACAGAATAGGGTCAGAATGTTGCATACCTTCAGTGTAGATAATCATAGGAGCATAATCAGAGTAAGTTCTTGGAAGATTTCGCATTGTCCCTTCTTGAAATTGCAATCCCCATTCCATAGTACAAACAGCTCGGTCAAGTCTTTCAAGTGTATTTGCTATACCATGCCTCTTGTTGGACCAAGTTAGTCGGGGTCCTGAACACCCCAAGTCCATGAGCTTACATCTATTTAGCCTGGCCTGGAATTTACGAGTTCTTGCCTGATCTTGGTTTGTAGAGAAGCTGCATTTTTCATTTTGGTTTGCGAAATCATTGAAGTCTCCCGCCGCAAGCCAAGGTTCAGAAATATTATCAGCCATGGACTCCAAATTATTCCAAAGAGCATCTCAGGATCTCAGGTTAGGGCTAGCGTAAACTACCGAAAGGATCCAATCTTGAAAGTTATCTTGTTTGATCTTAGTGTGAATCACTTGGGGGTTTGCATCTAAGGCCATAACAGTAGCTTTGAAGGGGTCCCACAGCATCCAAATACCACCACATGTACCCACTGGGTCAACATACGTAGAGGCTGTGAATCCCAATTTGTTGAAAAAGAGCCTTATTGAACTAAGTTGGACTTTAGTTTCCTTGAGAACCACAATAGATGGTTTATGGTTTGAGATAAGCTCACGCAAATTGCATTTAAACACCCTGTTCCCAGCACCTTTACAGTTCTATACAAGTAACTTCATGGATGATGATTTTGGAAAATTAGGTAAAGGGCAAAAATCAAGAGTCCCCAAAATTTTCCTTACCCGAATGCGATCGTTCACTATAGCCCTTGTTGAACCGATCCTGAAGCTATGAGTTTTGGAACCGTAACTCTCCATGTTCAGCTCTATCATGACTTGGGCTTCCTCTATCCACCACTCTGATGCGATTAGGTGAATATCTTCTATCTCGAGATCTATTGCTATGTACATCTGGTTGTAGGTGATCTTGTGGTGAAGCACTTTTGGAGTCTCCATCTACTAAAAGGTGAATTGGGTGAGGAGGGGGTGTGGGGTGCTCCATGGAGTGAGAAAGGGATGAAGAAGATATAATGGATGTAATGTTTGAAATAAGAGGGGGTTACTCCTGAATATCAACACAGCTCTACTGGTTTGGATATTCACCTGCCTTGTTTACTTCGAAATTAGACTGGGTTGTCCTAATCTCTTGGATTCCACAATACTCTTTCTGAATAGGTGTAGAGGTAGCGTCCTCAGATTTCTTTACAGAAGGCTGTAAGCATCCAAATGGGTTTGATGTGATTAGACTAGGGGATTCAGTAGTTGAACAGAGAACATCATGTGAGCTGCTAATAATAAAGCTGGTTTTATGGCCACTGGTTTTAAAAGTAGTTTTATGATTCTGGTTATGATAAGTCTTATAGGATTGGACTGAGGTTGGTGGATTTCTCCAATGGGTTTTATGGGAATGTGGGCTTGCGGTTTTATTCGACTCTGCGTTAGTCGCCTTGATAATGGGTCCACTCTTATTGCCTTGGTAAATATTCCTCTTTCCCTTACGATCTACAAGCATCCATGGCCCATAACTATTGTTGCCTGCGTTAACAAGCCCATTTGGTTCAGAATTAGTTTGAGATGTGCCATTATGGCCTTCTGCCTCATCTCCAATGGTCAGATTCAGATTTACAGCAACTCCGTTGGAGGCTAGATTTGCAATCGTGGTCGGTTTCTCACTACACTATTCCCACCGGTGGCCTACCTTGACACAATTAAAACAAAAAGTATGTAAATGTTCATATTCAATCGAGTAGTTATACTTACCAATAGAAAAACACGATAGCAGAGGCTTCTTGAGGTCCATCTCAATACACACATGCGCGTATTTGCCCCTAGTCGAAGTAGTTGTATTCAGGTCGATTTTCAGAGGTTTGCCCAAGGCCTTGGCAATATGAAAAATTACTTTTTCGTTGTAGTACTCTGTTGGCAATTGGGGAAATCTAACCCACAGGGTTGTTTTCACATCCTTGGCCGCCGCCGATTTGAAATCGTATTGCCATTTTCCGAACTGTGAGGTAGTGGTCAAGAACAATCCAAAGACCCCCTATATAAACATACGCACAGTCCTCTTTCATTTGGAATTTGATGAGGAAAAAACCTAAGTCAAGATCAATGGCTTTGAAATCTCTTTGGAGGTCTCAAAGTTTGCTAATCTTTGCCATTAGGAGTCTATAGCCCACCCTCTTCCCCAATAGCTTGACAATTAAGCAATCCTTCCATGGCCTTCTAATTTTAGCCAACAATTTCTTAGGTAGTGAGATCTTGGGAATGCCCTGCACTTCCGTTACCGATGATTCCGTTTCTTCGATCTTGTCACCATCATTTTCGAACTCATCATCTGTGGAAAGATCGTCTAGATTTTCATCAAAGGGTCCCTCACTCGAACTTCTAGCAGTGAGAGCATCCTTGAAGGATTTGGGTATGGAATCTCGTACTACTTTTTCGGCTAGATAGGTGTCTTTGTTTTAACTATGGCGAGTTCAACCTGAGGCTCTGCCGACGGGGTATCAAGCATGGTGCCATCTTCCTCGACGTTTACACCCTTAATCTTCTTAGTGCTCCGGATTAAGTGATCTTTTTCCTCAGAGGATTTGCCTCCACTGTTACCATTGGTCTTATCTAAACTCAGAAGGTTCGAAGACAGAGAGTTTCTAAAGAGAGAATCCATATATCAAATTAATATGTACCCATAGGCCTTTTACCTTTTATAGAGACGCTGCCCTCACCAATAGTTGGATTGTTACCAACACTTGGACTGGTGTCATCTTCAAGAAAAATGCAGTTATCCATAGAGGAATCGGGGGCTAAATTAGGGGAAAACGGTGTATGTATCATTGACTTCACCGTGTTTGTAGGTGCTACATCTTGCCACCTGATTTTGTTTTGCAAGATTGGCCAACAATGTTCAAAAGTAAAATATTTGTTTTTATCTTGATGATATAGCAGTTTTGCTTGAAGCATCTATATCAATAAAATATTAAATTAATTAATTAGTTAATTTTTATATAAGACAAAATTAAAAAAAAAAAACTAACATAATAAATGAAAATGAAATCTTACTATATCAACTTGTGACACTCCACTTGGATGTAGATTTTCGACTTGCGCTAGACACTCACGAAATTTGTTGCAACATTTCATGATTACACCCTATCGAGATAAGATAGACACTTGTGTTCTTGAGTGATCATTTTGCAGCGAGCAATAATTTTCAAAAATTCTTTCCAAAAAATTAGCATGCGATTACGAATTTCCAACAATTGGGTTTTCAGTAATGTGACACCAAGCTCTACAAATTGCCACATCTTCTTGAGTAGTGAATGATTTTCCTCTCTTTGTTTTTGATTAACCTTCCATAGTGATTAGCCGAAAAAACTAAAAACAAAATATTTTTGAAAGTAATTTTAAAAGTTTGCTATCAAATGCAATTGAGATAAAGAGAGGAGAAAAGAAATATAAAATTTGAAATATTTGCTGTGAAATGAAATTGAGATTGAGGTTTCTATTTATAGAAATACAAAATATGACTGTTAGGAAAACATGACTGTTAATTTATAGCTGGTTTTTGTTTTTTTCCAAGCAAAAAGAGCACAACGGCTCTTTCGCCTTCCCAAGATAGATCACCATCGTCCACGCAAAGCATTTCCAACGGTTGAGATGAAGATCCAAAATCATCTAACCCTTTTCCTCTCCCTCTCAGTATCCCTCTTTTTCTCACTCTCACTCTATCTCTATATGTCTTATCTCTCTTCGATCAAAGCATGTCTTCCTCTTCCTTACTGTGACTCTATCCTTCATTGGTCTCTGTTCTACTTCTCATTCACTGTCTCTCTCAGTCTTTGAATGGAAGAGACGATCACTAGATCTACCTGTCCCTCATTGTCACTCTATCTTTCATCTCTCTGTCTTCGATCGGCAACGGTACATGCTCGAAGAGATGATCGGCAACCGTCTACCCCCTACCCCTCTCTCTCTCACTTCTATCTGTCTCTCTCAATCTTAGAATGGAAGACATGATCACCAGATCTACCTCTCCTTCACTATCACTCTATCTCTCATCTCTCTGTCTTCGATCGGTGACGGTACAAGATCGAAGAGACAATTGGCAACCAAATCTACTTTGAACTACCAAAACCAGGTATTTATTATTTTCAGTTTTGTTCATATTTTTAGTTATGAAATTGCTTGTTGAGCTTATTATGAAATTGTTGAATTTTTTTTGTTGAATCTGACATTTGTTCAATTTGTTTGAGAAAAAGAATTAAAAAAAAGTTGAATTTGTTTGAATTTGTTGATTTCGGGTAAATTAAAAAAAAAATATTCAAAATTGTTTTTGGTGAATTCTGAAACATAAAAATGGTGAAACAGTTGCGGGGAGGGAAGAAGGGAAGAAAGGAAGGAGGGAAGCAGTTGGTTTTGGCTAAGTTGGCACAAATGGCAGCTACCAAAGCTTGTGTCAAATTTGACACAAGCTTTGGCATTTCTCAAATTTGGCAGCTGTTATATTCAACCATTGGAGCATCATTTTTCAACACAGCTACTATATCATGGCAATGGCAGCTCTAATGGCAAACCGTTTGAGATGCTCTAACCTGGTAATTTTTAGGCAAGGTTAACATTATACCACTTGAAATATTTTAAGATGAGAATATTAAATGATAATTTATAAATAATAATTAGTCGTGTTTACTCTTATAAAAAATGAACAATAGTTACATGTTTAGAGCTATTGATCAATTGTCTAAAATATATCAGTCAAATGTTATAAATTTTGTATTCCATCGAACGTTGAACCTTTTTTTTTTTTTTTTTGCAAATTGATGTTGCCTTGTACAATTTAATTTTGACTAAGGACATTTAAATAAATAAAAAATTTTGATGTTGCCTTCTATTTTAAAATCTTTCCAATTACTTAAAACTAATTATATGCCTAATTTTTATTGGATTACTACACTTCTATCACTTGAAATTAATTGTATAACATGTTTAACTTTAAATGCTAGAAGAGAGTGTCAAGACATGTAACGCAAATTAATAAATTGAAGATTCAACAAACATAACGTGATTAATTTAAATGTTACCTATATCAATAAGGTCATGTTTATTTGGGTGGACATGAGCTTAGGATTGGACTAATAGTCCAATAAAATTATTAATCCAATATTTGGTTAAACAATTAAAGTAGGGACTAATTATTTTAAACTTGACTATTAGTTAAGATAGGATACATAATCCAACGGATTCGTAGTCCTAGGACTATTAGTCATGAGAATACTAATTCAGTCCGCCCAAACAAACATGACCTAAGTGTCTTCGAGTACATAGACGGGCCATCAATCATAGTCATCAAATTCTATAATTTTCAATAGCTTCATATTAAGGAGCAAGGATGTAGCAAGAAAAAAAAAATGAAGTTATAAAACGTGAATTATTTAATCATTTTGAAGCATCATCGCCATCCTGAAGGATATGTAAATGAAAAAATTTATAAGAGATGTAAAGTTAGGGAATATACATAAAGTACATTGGGAAACTCGGTAATATTCGAAAGCTAAAGTATAAGCAGATAGGCCAGTAAGAAAAATTATTTGTTAGCTCTGCATGTCATGTGATCATATTTTTAATCAATCACAAATTAATATATTCTTTTATATTTTTCAATCACTTACTCTGTCTATCCATTATAACCAATCTAGGATATCACATGGCTGTACCGCACGACCACCAAATAACTTCTCTCCAAGTAGACACCAGAGCTTAGAAGTGAGTGAGCGAGGAGATGGAATCTACTGCAGTGTTTGAGTTCTGTGGGCATGTTCTAGTTTCTGTGGGCGTGTTTTGTTTGTGTATGGGAAAAAGCTTGATCTCTTTTTGCATGGAATCTCAACCAACATTACAGGACTCTGCCGGGTGGCATTTTTGCTTCCCAGAAAAGTCCACACACTTTGCAGAGCTAGCTGGTGAATCTTTTTTTATAAACAATGCCAAACAAACATGTAACTGGTAAATCAACCAACTCAAAAACACTTTATTATAAAACACTTCAGCTGTGTTTAGAGTTGACATTAGGTTTTTAACCATGCACAACCACCCATTTGCGCCATCCTATCAGATCCTCATTACATGCTTATCGGGGTTGCCCATTTGGGCTATACTCCCTTTAATGTTTTTAATTTGTATATCTTGTTTAATTAAATCATATACTATTGACATTTTAATTATTAAAACAATTAATGATGACTGCCCCTCTTTTTTCATGTGCTAATCTATTAAAGTTGTGTTTACATTGCACGGATTTATTGAAGTAAATAATAGACAGACTTACTAATCATCATTTAATTTAAAAGTCCAGATCAGTTTTTATTGAGCTTGATGAACTTTTATTTAATCTAAACTCATACTCGTAGCGGGATAAGACAGTTTGAATGAGGTTTGGACTAAGCCTAGGCATAGGATTTGAAGACCACCCAATTGGCCGGTGAGAGGAGTTGATTCCCCGGCAAAAAATATGAAAAAAATAAGAAAAATGAAAGAAAAAAAAATCAAAAAAAATTGATATACACATCCGCATGCCGGTTGACCCATGAGTGGCAACCCGTCTAGATTAAGCCCAACATGCCCATCTGATCTACAATCATGTTGGACAAGCTTGGGCACCATTTTGCAGTCCGACTCAATGCCAATCCTTAAAAAGGACCAATGGGTTACAATGGCCCATATTTTAGATCTCACCGGCTCTCACAATAATTGCATAAAAGATTTTCTTAAAATATATACATATATATAATTTATTATAAAAATAATGTGATAATAACATTTATATAGTTAATAATTTATTTGATAAAATTTTTCATTTTAAAATAACATATTCGTAATAATATCACATCATTTCATATAGTATAATTTATTTTATATAGTATTAGGTCAAGTTTGGCATACCTCAAATAATTCATCTTTTTATCTTTTTTTCATCACATTACCTCCTTACTTTTCTATATATCTTTTCGTAAAAAAATAAAAAATACACTTATTTAAATCATTCCAAAAAACACTTCACTCTTTTAAAAGTAGAGGGAAGGTTATCTCGGCAATCAAATAAGCATGGATTGGATGGCTTCAATCCTCTGTCCCAATTATCTGTACCCATCCCATTATTCTCCTATTGTCATGTGTCCATCGCTTTAATCTTTACGGCTCTTGTGTTGCCACACATTTTTCACTTAAAACTAAGAAAAATGTTTGGGAGTATTAATTAGTGCTTTCACTAATTAGGTGACAGTGAATCTCGTCATTAATGATATGATGTTTTGATCTTAAAATTATATATATATATATATATATATATACTTTTAATATATTAATACTATTAGTGGTGATATTTTTAGTGAGATGAATCATTGTTATAAAACTAAAGTTTACCTCCATAAACTTTCTTATCTATCGCTTCTCACGACTCATGAGTCAACTCATCCACCTCGAGATTTGCAACTTCATGTGAGATATTTTGGTAAGTAAGTTAAAAATTAATTTTTTAAATTTTTTATAAAAGAAAATATATTAAAAAATAAAAAAATAATATAATTTAAAAAAATTAAAAAATTAAAAAAAAATTAATTTTTAATCAGCTTGTCAAAACACCTTCCTCTGTGAGCAAAACCAGCCATTAAGCCTTGTTTGGGAACAGATTTTTCTTAGTAATTTTTAATTTTTTGGCTAAAATATGATGTTAAAAAAATTAGTATGTTTGAAATAATTTTTTTAGTTTTTTACGAAAAGATGTGCAAAAAGTAAAGAAAAAAAAGAATATTTGATTTTTTTGTATGGATTGTTAACTTTTTAATTTTTTTAGTAACTTTTTGGCTAAACCGGTCGCTTCCCAAATGAGGCATTATTATAAATTTAAGCTCTCTTAGGCCTCGTTTGGGAACAGATTTTTTTAATAACTTTTTGACTTTTTAGCTAAAATAAGATATAAAAAAACTAGTATGTTTGGGATGAATTTTTAATTTTTTACGAAAAGATGTGCAAAAAGTAGAAATTTTTTTTTTTGACTTTTTAATATAAATTGTTGACTTTTTGATTTTTTTAATAATTTTTTGACTTTTGAATTAAAAAAGTCAGTCGTCAAATGTGGCCCTGGTGCCATCTCACAAGAGTATGGGGGTGTTTGGTAGGGCTTTTTTGAGCCAGCTTATGGCTTCTGGCTTTTAAAAAGTTATTTTGGACTGTTTGGTTAAATTTATTTCAAACAGTTTCTGATTCTAACAACTTATTTTAAGTCAAAAAAACTGATTCTGAGAAGTTGTTCACCCCTTGCTTCTGATTATTAGCTTCTGCTGGAGACATGTTAATTCACGATTATACTCTTAAATTTTTTTATTTTTTATTTTTTAAAAAATAAAAAGAGACCCAAATGGACTATAAAATATTATTATTTTTTTTATGAAAAATGTAGACAAATAGTGAATAATAAAAAATAAAAATTAATTGAAAAAACTACACACAGCTTATTTAACAAACACTATTCAACAACTTAAATCTATAATCCAACAGCTATACCAAACAGATTAACAGCTTCTAATTAAAGTCATAATCTATAATCCGTTAAGTTATAATTTATAATTTATTTTAACAACTACACCAAATAGGACCTATATCCTATTACTTTCATTTCAACAGTTTCTGCTGTGTATGTGTATTACTTTCAAATTTGGTCTTGATCCCTCATTTTTTCAAGAAACATCTGTCACTCTCAACCAAAAAGAATTATATCTACCCGTAAAAGAAAATAAATTTGTCATAGCCATTGATGATAAATAGTTCATCATTATAACTGTTTTTTTCCCCTCTATGAAACCATTTGATCTGGATTTCTATAAATTTGGGTTTTCATTGGCTTTGAAGTTTTGAACTCATTCTTTCTTGGGCAAAACAGTTCCTTGGCCTATGGCTACAAGAAAAAGTAGAACAAATTTTATCTTTAATGAACCCACACAGTTAGTAATTGTACGGGGAAGAAATAATTCTCCTCGTATAATCCTGTTGACTAAGACCATGCTCCTCCGTACGACGTCGTTTTGTCACCTGAAAACACAAACGTGAGCTAGCCGGCGGGTGTGTGCCGGAAACCTCTCCGATGCCTAAGTCAGAAAACTTGACAAATAGACAAAGCTCAATGTAATCGGGAAGCAAAATTGTATGTTGTGTTATGTTACCTCCTCCAAGGTGATGCTTGTGAGCTTTTATAGGTTTCGAGTGACACAATCCTAGTAGGACTTTTATTTCTCCAGGCAGAATCCTTCTAGGATTCATGCTCCTAAAGGATAATGTTTATCCTTTTACACCCCCCCACTGCTTAAACCAAGTGGGATGGTTTTCACCACGGCCGAACTATCATACGACCGAGATAAACCTGGCTATACTGAGCCACAGAGTAGGCCGTACTAACAGTAGTTCGGTTCTTCCTCTTGCTGCGCCATATTTCGGTTCTCTCATGCACGAACCATGGTGTGGTTGGACCGATCTACCGAGTAGCAACATTCCGACCGACCTACCCAGAATACATCATGGCCGGACTATCTCCGAGACCGGCCTTACTAGAAAAGTTGTACGGACCGAAGTAACTCAACATCTCTTCTGGGCCGAAGTAACTTTACCATTCTTGAACCGGAGTAACTTTCTTACTCTTGGACCGGAGTAACTTTTACATTTCCATTGGGCCTTTTTATCCAGTCCTTCGTACTTTGGGTTATAAAGTCCATCTCTGCAGCTCGGCCCAATTTTTACCAAAAATTACCCTCACAATTGCCCCTTAATTCCATCTGCACAGCATGATTGGGATTACCAGTCTACTAGCCGAACTGGAGTTTTTTAAGCTTTTCCAGCCGAGCTAAAAACCCTTTAGCTTCTCCAGCTGAGCTAAAAACTCCAAGCTTTTTAAGCCGAGCTAATTTTTACTCCGGGCTCTGTTTTGTCCGGTCAAAACGTCTCTTCAATCACGACTGTAACGCTTCCCTTTCCAATGACACGTGGCAGATTCTGATAGGCTGAGGGCAGCTGTCACGCCGCCCTCGTACTACGAAATTTTTGAACAGTTCCCGCCCTTTCTCTCTCTCTTTCCACAAAACAAACATTCTGTCCTTTGGATTAACCATTCTATCATTACCTCTCCTCTCTCTACCCTGTGTTCTTGCTGTTCTTCCGTTGCACCTGAAGACTGATATTGCTGCCACTTTCCCATCTCCAGTTCCCTCTTCTTCAATCTGGTAAGCCAATCCATTTTTTCTCCTTTGTTTTGCTTTCGTATTTTGCTTTTAATGTTTATGCGAAACATTTTTGCCCATTTTCTGGTTTGCTTCTGTACTTTTATTTGGAAAAAACTTTATCATAGAACACTTGAATATATGCCATATCCTGTTGAATACTGGTTTTCAATCCAAAATCACCATTTAACCGAACTAGGATACCGTTCGTGCTAGATGTAAGTCTTATCAAGATAAAACCGAACTAGAGAAGATGCATGAAATCAAATGCACCGAAATAATAGGTCTTCATCTTCTTGATTGTCTTTAGCCGAGATAAAATGCACCGAACTAAGTCTGAATTTAAAACAACGGAAATCTTAGTCTTCGACCGAGCTGAGCCTTCGGGGCTAAGCCAGCTTTCTTAGTTCTTTAAACCGAACTCAGAAAGCTGCCCCTAGAGGATTAACCGAACCAGCCAAACCAGAAGTTTAAACCGAGATACAAACTGTAGCACCACACATAGCCGAAGTAGGACTTTATCTTGTTTTTATTTGTAGCACAGTCCGATGATCTGTGCTTAACCCCTATGTTTTCCACTTTGCAGACTTAGGTTGCCCAGGCACTCCTTCTTGCACTCAACCGAGCTACTGAGCCCAATCTTCCGACCGAACTAATTTATTCTTAATTTATACCATAGATGGGTAAGTATAGGTACCTAGTAAACACTCCAAGCGGCCTAGCCGAATTCAGGAAGGACTATAACATACCTGATGATGTCCACCTGACATTAGCCGAAAGAGATGTCATTCCCTGGGATAACGAAGGCTTTGTCCCCTTCACCCTTTTATCCATTATAGAAACCGGACTACGGTTTCCAGTCCAACCATTGATCTGTGAATTTCTTAGGCAGACTAGACTATGCCCTACCCAACTGTCCACTAACTCCTACCGCATCATCATGGGAATAGCCGAACTAAACCGCCAAGCCGGACTAAATCTTGGCCTGGCCGAAATTTTCCATCAATACTCCATCGGCTCAAAAGAAGATGGGTGGGTCTATTACCTTAGGATACGCCGCCGTCGAGAGAAGATAATTAAGTATACACCGGATAAGGACTTAAACGACGACGATTTTTTCTGGGTCTCTGGGAACTTTGAGGATTTTCAAGCCCCAATTCCTGGCCGACCTATAAATTGGAAAAAAAGAGAGCCTGGTAATTTGACTTCGGTCTTCTTTCTTGTATTTTTTTTATTTCGGTTTGTTAGTCTATTAACCGAACTAACAATTTCTTCCGTCGTAGATTCTGCCCACCTTCATTCGTTATACAACTATCCAAACCTTGCAATTTTGCGAGCCGCACTACGGTATCCTGAACGTAGTTGGGCCAAATTGCTGAAATTCGAGCCGACCTACCGATACAGTGGTCGCCGTAAAGCCAGAGTAACTGACTTTCTTCTCGAAGACGCCCCAGAGCCGGACCCAACCTTGCCACAAATAAGATTAATTCCATTAACCGCTGAAGAGGAAATGGCCAAGAAGAACAGACTAAGGGCGCTTCTGACCGAGACAAACAGGCCCGAAGTACCGTTACCAAGCCAAACGCAGCTTGCCGTTGTGGCCCTCCCCTCACAACAGCCATCTTCGTCGCGCCGAACCAAACGCGCCCGAACCACCGAGTCTGAACCAAGTTTGGTAGAAGATGAGACTGCTGTTCCACCGATTCTGCCACCGAGCCCCCAACCGCAGCCTGCCGACCGAACTATCACCAGCTGGGCACCAAAGCTTAGCCTCAACGACCGAGATATCCTTGATGCTGATTCGGTTGTCGCCGAAAAAGATCACCAGTTGGCCTTTAGCCTGGCCAAGAGTGTGTGCCTCCCCAAGGATATGGAGCACCACCAGAAGCAGTTAAACACCGAACTAAAGTCCATCTGGTCTGCCACAAAGTCCATGATCCTGGTATGTAGCTCTGTCCATTTTTCTGTCTAGTTTTTTAAACTTTTACTTCGGCTCATGGGAAGTCTTTGTTTTGCCAAGCAATTCAAAAAAACTACAACACTCACAAGAAAGTGCTGGAACTCAGAAAAACTACAAGGCAAGCTGTGGCAGAAGCCGAAGTGAAGTCGGCCGAGGTAGAAGACATCAAGAAGCAAATGGCCGAGCTACAAGTTGAGAACAGCAGGCTGACCGGACTGGTTAGTTCGGCCGAAGTAGAAAGGCAGAAGGCTGCCATAGCTCTGAAGGACAAGTACCTGCGCGAGCTGGTGAAGCTCGAAAGAAAGAAAGATGCCGAAATATCCCAAGTGAAGGAGAGCGCAAAAGAAGCCGGCAAATAAGGCTTCAAGAAGGCAGAGGATGCTTATGCCAAGCAATGCAATGCTGCCAAGGAGCTATTCTTCAAGTGCGGCTGGAGGGCGGCTGTTGAGAAGCTCGGTCACGATCCACAGACCGAGGTTTTCAACCCTCCAGCCTACTTCATACCGAGCTCCCTTGTGGAGTATGCTAATGCCATGCAAGAGGAGTTTCTTGAAGACTCAGATTCTGATGAAGATTCTATTTCTGAAGATACTCCGGTTGTTAGTGTGGACCCGTCAGTTCGGTTGGAGCCTACGGTAGAAGACCTGACTATTGAACAACCAGGTGAAACCGTGGTTCCGACCGAAACCACTCTTGCGACTGAAAACATCCTTCCGCCTGAAACCGGTCTTCAAGTTGATGCCGATGCTGCCTTTGATGCCGAAATTGAGGATCTTTTTTCTTGATATTTTCTTTTTTTTGTTACCTTTTCCTTGTAACCGGGCTAGGCCCCTCTGTACTTGTTTTTTAATGAATGAAAATTTTGTTGGACTCTTATTCCGGTTTTGATGTGTGCTTGCACTTGTAATGTCTTCTATTGTTCCTCCAACTGCCATTCCGGTTTTAAATGATTAAACTAACTATGCTTACCAGCCAACCACTCCTGAGCTGATATAATTACTTCGGCTGAGGAGTACAAAGAGTTGGTTTAATCCAGCCAACCACTCTTCAATCATGCCCATACTTCGGCTGAAGAGTACCAAGAGTTGGTTTAATCCGGCCAACCACTCTTCAGCCATACCCATACTTCGGCTGAAGAGTACAAAGAGTTGGTTTAATCCAGCCAACCACTCTTCAGCCATACCCATACTTCGGCTGAAGAGTACAAAGAGTTGGTTTAATCCAGCCAACCACTCTTTAGCCATGCCCATACTTCGGCTGAAGAGTACCAAGAGTTGGTTTAATCCAGCCAACCACTCTTCAGTCATACCCATACTTCGGCTGAAGAGTACAAAGAGTTGGTTTAATCCAGCCAACCTCTAAAGAACAATGTTTGGTTATTCCGACCAAACGTCCTGCAGCCTGGATCCTTATCCTGGGCTTAGGACAGGTGTTGGTTTATTCCAGCCAACCTCTAAGTTAGTTTTTTCCAGCTAACTTAGAACAATGTTCACAATATTCCTATCTTTACTAAAGCTAACTTTTACAAAGAACAATTCATGCTGAAAAAGAATCGCTTGTTTTATTGAAGAAAGAAAAGCTAAAAGTAAAATAACTTGAGATTGGCCGTATTCCATGGCCTAGGGATTGCTTTGCCGTCCTTGTCTTCTAGGTGGTATGCCCCTTTGCCCGCTATCCCAACCACCTTGTAAGGACCTTCCCAGTTTGGTCCTAACTTGCCATCTCCTGGGATCAAGGTGTTTCCCATCACTTTGCGCAGTACCCAATCGCCGATCTTGAATTGTCTTGGATGCACTGTCTTGTTGTATTTTCTGATTAATTCTCGTTGGTATGAGGCAATGTGAACCAATGCTCTTTCTCTTCTTTCTTCTGCAAGGTCGAGTTCTAATGCTATGGCTTCTCCATTCAAGTCTGGATCAAAATTTTCGCTCCGAATTGTGGGGAGGCCAACTTCCAGTGGGATTACTACTTCCATTCCGTAAGCTAAGGAGAATGGAGTTTCTCCTGTTGATCGCTGAGGTGTGGTGCGGTAAGCCCATAAAACATGAGGGAGTTCATCCGCCCACTTGCCTTTTGCCTTCTCTAGCCTTTTCTTTAGTCCATCCAAGACGACTTTATTTGATGCTTCTGCTTGGCCATTTGCTTGAGGATATGCCGGTGTAGAATTGTAGAACTCTATCTTGTACTCTTCACAAAAGCCTCTGAAGATTCTGTCGTCGAATTGAGTGCCATTGTTTGAGATTAGGGCTTTTGGTATGCCAAACCGAGTGATGATATTCTGCCAAACGAACTTCTTCACATCTTTTTCTTTGATTGATGCTAATGCTTCTGCTTCAACCCACTTTGTGAAGTAGTCTGTTGCCGCGAGAAAGAACTTCCTGCCGCCGGGTGCTGTTGGAAGTGGTCCTACTATGTCCAAGCCCCACATTGCGAAAGGCCATGGGCTAGTCAATGGTAGGAGTTCTCTAGCTGGTTGATGTATTTGATGTGCGAATTTCTGGCATTTTTCACACTTCTTCACATATTTCTCTGAGTCTGCCTGCATATATGGCCACCAATAACCTTGCGAAATGGCCCTGTAAGCTAGTGACCTTCCCCCTTGATGGCTTCCGCACACCCCTTTGTGTATTTCGAACAAGAATGCTTCCACTTTGCTGGGATGGATGCACTTTAGGTAAGGCCCTGAGAATGACTTCTTGTATAATGCCAAAGATGGAGATAGCCAAAATCGCTGCGACTTCGCCCTTATTCTGTTGGCTTCTTTTTTCTCTTCTGGTAGGATGCCATCTTTTAGGAACAGGATGATAGGATCCATCCAAGAGGGGCCTAATTCTGCGCAACATACTTCTTCTGCTTCGGGGTCTTCTATGCTTGGTCTAGGTAGGTAGTCGATTAGTAGTGGATGAGGTATGGAGGGATCTGCCATTGAGGCGAAGCCTGCTAGTTCGTCTGCTCTGCTGTTTTCCTCCCTGCCGATTTGTTCTATCCTTACTACTTCAAATTTCTTGATTTCTGTTCTGACCAACTCTTGATACTTGGCCATCCTATCATCCTTTGCTTCATAGTCGCCAGAAATTTGATTTACCACCAGCTGTGAGTCGCTGTAAACCATTAGTTCGGTGGCCTTCATGAAGTATGCTGATTTGAGTCCTGCGAGAAGCGCTTCATATTTCACTTCGTTGTTTGATGCTGGGAAGCCAAGGTTGATTGCTTACTCTACAACCAGGCCGTCTGGGGAGATGAGGACTATGCCCAGCCCGGCACCATGCCGATTGGATGCTCCATCCACAAAGAGCTTCCATATCTCTCCAACGAACAACTTCCAACATGTGGAGGGGTCAGATGATGTCGTGGGGTCAAGAGTGGTGTTTTCTTCAAGGTTCATGCTTGCTGTCTGCCCTTTGTCATCTGATTGTATTGTTGGTGAGCCTTTGTTTGTTTCTTCCTTGTTTTCCTTAGTCTGGTTTGCCTTGGAGTTTGATTGACTACCTTCTACTAGGGGTTGCGCTATTCCGGCGTCAACTTCCGTCCCTAGTTCGGTTGTGTCAGTTAGGTCGACTGGGCAGATATGATGACTTCCAGGAGTAAACTCTGCGACGAAGTCTGCCAAAGATTGGGCTTTTATTGCGGTCTTGGGTTAGAACTTGATGTCGAATTGTCCTAACTCTACTGCCCACTTCAAAATTCGCCCAGAAAAGTTCGCCCTTTCAAACAAAGCTTTTAGTGGAAAGGCTGTGAGGACGACTATGGTGTGGGCATGAAAGTAGTGTGCCAATTTCTTGGAGGCAATCATTAAGGCCAATGCTAATTTTTCCAAGGGCAAGTGTCACGCCCTACTTTTTATTACTCGAAGTCATTACCAAATTCATTAACTTAATTCAATTTCAAGGATAACATACGGAAAATAAACTCATACATTCAATCCGTAGAAGTGATTAACAGTACTCTCATTCGTATGCATAGTATATATTACATGAACATACATAATAAATTGCCCTTGGGCTTACATCACTTAAGGTACAAGAAGAAGGGTGTAACCCTTTTACAACAATGGCATTCCCCCAACATAACTGAGGCCCCGTGGCCAGTAAATAAGTAGAACCAAATCTTGCAGCCCAACCTGCTTAACACCTGAAAAAGATTCAACAACGTGGGATGAACATATAGTCCAGTAGGGAACTCAACATGATCCTCAACAATAACAACTTACAGATAGCTATGATCATGAATACTCATTCTCATACTAGAGTAGTAATGTGACAGTTTATACAAAATTATATATGTATGAACTTTTCTCGAAAACAATCGTTTCATTCAACACTACAAGTGGTTTATCTTTCCTTTTTCCTTTCATTAACCCCCATTCTCAATCTTTCATAACATTAACAAATACTTAGGAAGTAATCTCACCAAGCCCGATACCCTCTTCCATTTCCTGCACATACTCAGATGTACCTTTTCAAACATGTTTATCTATAAAACATTTGTTCTCTTCCACACTTTCCAAAAGACAAAAATGACATTTTGGTTCGTTTCCATTACTATCAAAACTATACATGCATATCTTTGTAAAAATATAAATTTACAACCCACCAACATGTATACAATCAACCAATGGAGTAACTCGGTCCTCCTAACTGTAACCAATCAAAATCCATGATATTTTCAGTTACAACGAAACAACAATCCCGTTTCACTCTACTAGCTATGTGCATAGTAAGCCAACAATACACCCCACTCAACAACATTAACAACAAGCCAGTTTACCAGGCGCTAGCTGGAGGGGTATGGTACCTTCGATTATTAGCGCAGTCAGTTCTCCAGGCGCTAGCTGGAAGGGTATGATACCTTTGATTCTAAGCGCGGGGCACGACACCAACAATCACAGCACATCAAGGCATAACCAACATGTATAATGCATATACATAAACTATCAAGACACCAGCAATGTGTTAAAGTGTATGAACACATATCTACCTCTTCCCAAGCAAGCATACATATATAATGTATCTCAATAATTCATCACATACGATGTTCCATTAACAATGGTATAATGCAAACCCGACAATTCTACACAACCGTGTCATCCTCCACCGATGACCAAGGACAAAACCTCTAAATGCATATAGTTAGTACATCTATTAAAAGACTCAAATTTCATGAATCATAAACCCAACAACAATATTAACATGGTAGTTAAAGAAATAACTTCTACATGTGTGTTCAACACTCAAGATACAACAATCCAATTCTCAAACTTATTTCGAAAACACTTCCCTCATTTTCACAAAAACGATTCCATAGAATCAACTCCCAAGCCATCGTTAATCCCTTAGGCATTAACACCCTTACCACACTCATTTTGACGAAAGAGATTTACACACAAAGGTCAACAAACCCCCATTATAATTTACTCAACCAAAATATAATTTAGGGCTTTTCCTCATTTAACTACAACATGCTAATTTATATTTATTTTAGCCAAGACAACAATCAATGAAGCCAACCCATTCTCTACACAACCAACCCTAGGTTTATTTCATGATTTTCAAACAAATCCAACGTGATACAATTTTCATGCAATACAAAAATTACCACATGTCTATCTGTAGATGGAGTATTGAAAAAGAACAAGGAGAATCCCTACCTCAAATGAAGAACTCAAATAGAGAAGATGACCCGAAATCAAAGTGCTCCAAATCCCAAATTTCTTGGATCACAACGAATCCCTCGACGATTAACACACTTCTTACAAAGGCCCAAGGTGAGGAAAACACTCTAGCTAGATCAATCCTAAGAGAGAAGTTAGGTTTTAGAGTGAGGTGCTCTCCAATGACTTTTCGGAAAAGTAAGAGAGAGAAAGGAAATCAAAAAGTGATTCAAAAAGTTGAATCTCGGTGTGTTATATAGATCGACCCGCTCGAGCGTCGAACTCCCCGCTCGAGCGTCACTCACAGATCCCCGCTCGAGCGTCCAATTACCCGCTCGAGCGGCGGATGCACGCTTCCAGAACTTTTGCAGAACAGGTCCCCGCTCGAGCGTCCAACTCCCCGCTCGAGCGTCACACACAAACTCCCGCTCGAGCGTCAAGCCTCACGCTCGAGCGTCCAACACTACAGAGGAAATACTGGGAAGGTGATTCTCCCGCTCGAGCGCCGAAACCCCCGCTCGAGCGGAGAGGCCAAAAACTGGGCAAAGATTCTAAGTTCTAAAACATAACCAACTTATTCCCAACAAGTCCAACACAACCCAAAACTCTAAGACAAAGAGTAAGGGATAGAAAAGAGGATAAGACAACAACAAACCTACGGAACCAAGTCCGGATTACAGTTCAATAACAACAGGGAATACCGGGATCGCTATAACTACCTTGTTTCGGCTCCCAACAATGTCTTGCTGACATAAAAAATGGGCAAGTGTTGTATTCCTTCTGCACGAACCAACACTGCGCTAACTGCGTGTTGAGAGACTGCAAGGTACAAGAAGAGTTCTTCACCAGGTACTGGGGTAACAAGTAATGGTGGGAAAGACATATATTCCTTCAAGCTTTCCAGAGCTCGGTCGCATTCTTCATCCCATTCAAACTTGGCTTTTAAAGCTTGGAAGAATGGTCGTAATCTGTCTGACGACCTGCTTATGAACCGATTGAGCGCAGCCGCCATGCCGGTAAGATGCTGCACTTCTTTGACTGAGTTTGGTCTCTCTAACTCCTGGATTGCTTTGATCTGGGAGGGGTCTACTTCTATACCCCGGTTGGTTACAAGGAAGCCCAAGAATTTGCCAGATCCTACTCCGAATGCGCACTTGGATGCATTGAGGCGTAACTTGTGCTTCTTCAAAACTTCAAACATCTCTCCTAAGTCCTTGAGATGGTCATTCTCATCCTTGCTTTTGACCACCATGTCGTCGATGTAAGCCTCCATTGTTCTGCCTAACAATGGTTCAAACATCTTGGTGACCATCCGTTGGAATGTCGCCCCTGCGTTCTTCAGGCCAAAGGGCATGACCTTGTAACAGTATAGTCCTCTTGGAGTTGTAAAAGACGTGACCTCCTGGTCTGGTTCATGCATGGCGATTTGGTGATAGCCTCTGTATGCATCCAGAAAGCTAAGTCGGTTGTGCCCTGCCGTCAGGTCCACTAGTTGATCTATCCGGGGTAGAGGAAAGCTGTCTTTTGGGCACGCCTTGTTGACTGTTTTGTAGTCGACGCAGACTCGCCATTTGCCATTTTTCTTTGGCACTACGACTGTGTTGGAGATCCATCTTAGGTAGTGCACTTCTCTAATTGCTCCTGCTTCCTGCAGGTTGCCTACTTCTTCCGCCACTATTTCGGCGTGGTGGAGTGCTGATCTGCGTGTGCGTTGAATGACTGGTCTGGCGGATGGGTGGACATTGAGTTGGTGACTGATGAAGTTTGGATCAATGCCTGACATGTCGTAGGGCATCCAGGCAAACACTTCGATGTTAGAGGTCAAGAATTCCAAGACCTCTAATCTCTCAGCGCTAGACAGCGATGAGCCAAACAAGAAGAACTTATCCGGGTTCTTTTCATCTATTTTTACCTCCACCAAGTCCTCCACCGCTTTCTGATCAGCCTCTTTACCGACGTCCGCGAATAGTTCATTACTTTCAGGTTCCTCCACCGAATGAACGTATCCTTTGGCAGCGCGGCTGCCATTTACCGTGGCGAAACATTGTTTTGACATGATCTGATCTCCATAGACTTCTTCAATTATACCGGTGTCGTTGGGGAACCGCATTACCTGATAGTAGGATGACGCCACCGAACGTATGGCGTGCAGCCATGTTCTGCCCAAGATGATGTTATAAGTGGAGGGGACCTTCAATACCCAGAACTCCACTTGTTTTGTTACGCTTCCTGCTCTGACCGGAAGAATTATTTTGCCGACGGGCCACTCTGGCATGGAGTTGAATCCAATTAGGGGAGAAACTGCAGGCGCCAAGTCTTTGTCTTGTAGCTTTAGTTGTTTAAATGTGTCGTAGTACATGATTTCACATGAACTACCCTGGTCAATCAGAATCCTCTTAACGTCAAAATCCTTGACTCGGAGAGTGACGACTAGGGCATCATTGTGAGGACAGTATATTCGATCCAAGTCTTTATCCGAAAAAGACATAATATTTGTTGCTTTTGTCTTCCCCTTCTTGATGGCAAGTTGTGCACTTAACACTTCTCTAAAGTGCTCAGCCTTCTTGATTGATCCCCTGAGCTCGCATACACGCTCAGGTTCTAAGACTCCATGTATTACATTGATAATGCCTTGAGGTGGGGCGTCGATTGGCATTCCGTTGGGGTTATTGTGATCTTGGGGGGCTGGTTGCGTCCCTCCTTCAATATATTTATCCAAGTGGCCTGCTGCCACCAACTCTTCCAAGTGTTGTCTCAATGGCGTGCAATTCTCAGTGCGGTGCCCTTTTTCTTTGTGGAAGGTGCACCGCGATCTTTCGTCATAATCCTTCTGGGCTTCTCCTAGCTTGGCTGGCCACTTGACGAAAGGCTCATCTCTTATTTCGCTAAGAATCCGATATATCGGTTTCTTGAACACCGTGGTTATGGCAGTACGGATTCTCAACCATCTTTTATCAGGGTCTTCTCCGTTATCTCGTCTGCCACGTCCGTTTTTGCTCTGACGATCTACTGTATTGACCTTTGCTGAGGTCTTCTTTTCTGGTACTGCGGTCGCACTAGATTTTGCTTTGGCTCGTGCGCCATCCTCTTCTACCCTGATGTGCTGATGCACTCTTTCCATCAGGGCTTCCATAGTGAGGGGTGGCGTCATGGTGATCGAGTCCCTCAGTCTGTTCCCAACTGAAAGGCCTCTTTTATACTGTGCGATGGCGAGATTGGTGGGGCAGTCCCCAATCTGATTGAATGTCTCCCAGTAGCGACTGTTATAGGATCTTAGGGTCTCTTTATCACCCATGTCGATGGAGAGTAGCTGATCGATCTCCACCGAGGTTTTAGTGTTTGTTCGGAACCTTGTCACAAAGGCTTCTGCTAATTGTGCCCAAGAGGCTATGCTGCCTTCTGGGAGTTTCTCAAACCAAGTCAAGCCTAGGTCGCCAAGACTTGATGGGAAGAGTATGCACATTAAGGCCTCGTTTCGTCTGTATACAGCCATGACTTAGCGAAAGTGGCTCAAGTGTGAGTAGGGATCCGTCTTCCCTTCATATGTAGTGAATTTCGGTTGAAGGAAGCCTGATGGAAGGGGCGCGTTTTCGATTGCTGGAACAAACGGCGAAGTCTGTAGTCTTGCCAATGCTTTGTCCATTGGTTCGTAGGTCGGTCGCGGTATTGGCATTCCAACCTCGACGCTTCCATGCGTCCGAGGAGCCAACCGCTGCAAGGCTGAAACTCTATGTGGATCCTTTGCCCTGGCATCCTCTTTGCATCGTGCTTTCTCTTTGAGCACGGTTCGTAAGTCGGATGATCTGGGTAATTCTGTCTGTCTAGATCTGGTTTGGTGTGAATGTAAAGGCCAATATGTGCTTCCTTTAGTGTATGACCTTTCAGATCTCGTCCTCTCAGACCTGGAGTGATGAGTTCTGGAAGACCAGGATTGAGTGTCGCCTGTCCGGAGGCTTCTGCTCTCTCCTTGCGAGGGTGTAGTATTCCTACTACGATTTTCTGAGTGGCGAGGGGGCGTCTTGTTTCTGCGCCCCTCTCCTGTCGCCACTTGTTTTTTCTTCATCTGGCGTTTCAAGGCCTCCATGTCCGCCGCCATCTTTCTTATCAATTCATCTTATTCTTTCACACGGTCTTCCAGAGCTTGAGGGTCAATCCTCCGTTTTTGCCTGTCTGGACTTTGTGAATGAGAGCGATGGGGGCTGTTATTCCGCCTCCCCCTAGCATCCCTCCTGGAGGTATGTCGTTGGGGCTCCAAGTCCGCCATGGGAGGGACAGAAGGTAATCCTTCACGCCTTGCGCCCCCTTCTGGAGTTAGTCCGTCGACGGCGGACTACGGCAATTCTTCAATGTGTGCCATTGAATGTAAAGGGGAGAAGCTTTAATCAAGAGGTTTTGTTCTTGTCTGTTTTTCCCACAGACGGCGCCAATTGTACGGGGAAGAAATAATTCTCCTCGTATAATCCTGTTGACTAAGACCACGCTCCTCCGTACGACGTCGCTTTGTCACCTGAAAACACAAACGTGAGCTAGCCGGTGGGTGTGTGCCGGAAACCTCTCCGATGCCTAAGTCAGAAAACTTGACAAATAGACAAAGCTCAATGTAATCAGGAAGCAAAATTGTATGTTGTGTTATGTTACCTCCTCCAAGGTGATGCTTGTGAGCTTTTATAGGTTTCGAGTGGCACAATCCTAGTAGGACTTTTATTTCTCCATGCAGAATCCTTCTAGGATTCATACTCCTAAAGGATAATGCTTATCCTTTTACACCCCCCCCACTGCTTAAACCAAGTGGGATGGTTTTCACTACGGCCGAACTGTCATACCGAGATAAACCTGGCTATACTGAGCCACAGAGTAGGCCGTACTAACAGTAGTTCGGTTCTTCCTCTTGCTGCGCCATATTTCGGTTCTCTCATGCACGAACCATGGTGCGGTTGGACCGATCTACCGAGTAGCAACATTCTGACCGACCTACCCAGAATACATCATGGCCGGACTATCTCCGAGACCGGCCTTACTAGAAAAGTTGTACGGACCGAAGTAACTCAACATCTCTTCTGGGCCGAAGTAACTTCACCATTCTTGAACCGGAGTAACTTTCTTACTCTTGGACCGGAGTAACTTTTACATTTCCATTGGGCCTTTTTATCCAGTCCTTCGTACTTTGGGCCATAAAGTCCATCTCTGCAGCTCGGCCCAATTTTTACCAAAAATTACCCTCTCAGTAATAATGGGTTCCGTCCCAACAATTATGAGACTGGGAAGATGCCGGTCAGGCGGGCTGCCTTGGCTGCAGTTGTTGATGATGGAAACAAAATCGAGTTGACTCATCGAGTTAGTATGTGAGCCATGACTCGTTAGGCGGGAGGAGTATGAAAGAGGTTCAACGGAGTCAGATAACTTTACGTTGTGTTTGGTTGAAGGATTTGAGAAGGAATTTAGAAAAGGAAAGAGAAAATGTATGTGAAAATATGTGAAATTTAAGTATATTTTATTCATATTTCATCTATTTTTTTATTTTTTTTTTTTCTAAATTTCTCTTCAAATCTATCAACCAAATACAATATTAGTGTAATGGATACGTGGTAATGGATGAATAATAGGACAGGTGATGAGTACAGATAATGGGGACAGAGGATCTGAAGCCAATAGCTTCTTCATCAACAAATTTTATTTTATTTTTTTCCGAAATTTAAAAGGGTCTCATAGGTAGAGGGAGACTCATTTGATTCAAACTTAGGAATCTGACCACATGAAATCTAGGGGACTTAGATTCGGTGAGATTGAATATGATTTATTTAAAGTTGGATGATGGGTGAGACGGTCAAATTTTTTAGAATAAACCGAATAATTATCGAACAAGGATACTTTCCATCATTTTCCGACATTGACTTTGATATTTTTAATGTGTTGTTGGTCTTGTTTCCTATTTGTTTTGAGTCCTAAAAAGCTCTTTGCACAGTTGTTCTGTATCGTCAGTAGAAAAATCTTTTCAAACAATGCTTAGACACATATTTAAGCACACACAACATCGTTGTGGTGTTGTCAACACAATTTGCAATGCTGAATTAACTACTACATTTTTCAAAAGGAAAAGTACCCCCCCCCCCCCAAAAAAAACACTGAAATTATGGACATGAAACATTTTGCTTGCATGTATAAATATAAATAAATAAATGTCAGACATGAGTCATTTTAGTGCGTGAATTTTTCAGTGATCGTAACAGTTTTTTTTTTTCTCAAAATCTTGAAGGAGAGATTTTTTTTTACAACAGTGATGCATACCCCTAGTGGGGGTCGCACCCCAGTGAGGTGTCACACCCCCACTGGCTCAAATCCTAAAAAAAAAAAAAAAAAAAAAAAAACTGTTTTTTTTTTGTCAAATGATGGAGTGCCACCTCACTGGGGGTCAACCCCAGTGGGTGTATGAGGCATTTCTATTTTTTTTATTTATTTATCAAACTCACTTAAAAAAACTTATTATGAAATCTAATTTGTAAATTATATTTTAAAAATAGGACTTTAATTTATTTATTATAAAATTTAAGTTTGTTCAAGACAAAGCTTCTTACAAACAACAAGAGTTCTAAAAAAGAGTTTTAAGAGTATTTGAATTTAAAAATAAACAGAGTATTGTTAAAAAATAAATAAAATGAGGATGAAGTATATAGGGGAAATTACACCTGAATAGCACCTTTTAAAAATAATTACAGGTTCATAAAAAATTTAACATTTAAATTATTAAAATTCATAAACTTTATCACTTATTTGAATTTTTTAATTTTTCAAATTCACTGAGAATTGTTATTTTACAAAGTATAAAGCAAAGGGTACTCTCACACGTAGTTTAAGATTGGGACCCACATAAGTAATGGGTACAATGTATAAAAAATGAAATCCGATGGGGCTGACCACGCAACATATGGTAAGAATACGGTCATCACAATGTAAGTTTAAATAAAATAGTTTAAATTTATATTCAATGAGTCTCGTCTAAAATAATTTGCCTCTGGCTTTATATCGCAAAGGTTGTTTTTTAGACACAGACTATTGTGAAGGAAGGTGTGAGAGGTCAATGATCTCTGAGCTAACTAAGAAAAATCTGCATGTTGGGTCCCCAGAAACTGAGGCAAATCGCACCAGCATGAAGTTACAACCTGACCCTTTTGAAGTTACGATTCAACTACATTTAACTCTAATGGTTTGATAAATTATTAACTCAAAAGTTATAATCCCATCTGTTCTTATGTCGTAACTAATAAGTGATCTGTTTTTATGTTGTAACTAAGAAATAAATACGTATTACGGATATTCTGACACAAAAACTAAAACTAAGGCTATGTTTGGCATGAGTTTTTTTTAGCTATTTTAGTAAAAAAAAAAAAAAAGATTAAAAAGTCAATAAAAGATAAAATGTCATATTCAAATTATAATTATTTTATTTTTTAAAAAAAAAACCAAAAAATTAATTTCAAATAAATTTTTTTAACCCTATACTAAAATAATTACAAAATTTAAAAGTCAACTCACACTTAAAAAGAAAGTAGAAGAAATTTGTGAATCAGGTGTATATCAGTAACACGCAGAGAACTAAAAAGAAAGTAGAAGAAATTTGTGAATCATGTGTATATCAGTAACATGCATTAGAGTAGATACATGGAACCAAGGAAGGCCTCATGATTAGTGCATGAGCTGCCATCCGGAAAACAAGGGGATAAATAACTTAGAGCATTTCAATGGGATAGTTAAAAATGTATATTAAAGTATTTATTATACGATAAAAAATATAAAAAGTGGAGTTTAAAAAGCTGTGTTAAGAGTTTGTTAATTTTAAAGAGTGAGTGGTGGTGTAATGGATATGTTAAAAAGTGTGTTAAGTTGTGTGGTAAAGTATAAAATAAATAAATAAATAATTTAATTTAATCCAAAATTTTAAATCCAAAAAAAATGTCCAAAAAAAAAAAAAAAAAATTTGCCCTTGACCAGTCGACCAGGTGGTCAACCTGGGAGTCGACCGGGGGTCAACTTGCTACTTTACAAAGTGCTTCATCTTCCGCTTCTCTCTCTCTGTTTCTCTCTCTTGGCTAGCTAGAAAGCCGGCCACAATTAACACACAAGTTAATAGCTGACACTAATATACAACACTAACACACTCACTAACACATCCATTGCAGCAACCAACAGTGTTTTGGGCTGATCAAAAACTAACACCTGACACTAACACACTCACTAATGCATCTATTGTGGATGCTCTTACACAAAATTGCTCATTTTTGCCAGTTTGGATGGAGCTTGAATTTTATTATTATTATTATTATTATTATTATTATATAAATGAGAGAAAGCAAGAAAGGACAATGATTCACAGATTAACCTTCGTGTCTGATTGAAGGAGGTGGTGGTGGTGGTGGTGGTGGTGAAGTTATAACGGTGCACGTTAATATTTAAGTATAAAAAAAATGTTATTATTGAATTTTTATTGAGTGTTGCTATTAATATTTTATTAATTATTTTGGACCTTTTATTTTTTAGTTTTTTTTTATTATAATAATAACCTTAAATAAAATTATTAACAATGACATCAAAAGTTTTAGGACACTCTATCTCATAATTAAATATACACATACTATATCATGAGTTAGGATTTATGAGACCACCCGCCTCCATCACCACCATCCATCTTTTCTAAATCCCACCTTCAAAACATACCCACCCTCAAAACCTTAAAAACCCTTTGGCGGCAATATTCCGACAACTACAACTCCACGAGACAAGAGGAGTACAACAACAAAAACTCAAAAGAGATTCATAACTTTGATGGTATTCTTAACTCAGAGGAGATTGGCCTTGTAAGGGTAAGTTTTTTGAAAAAAAATAATAAAAGTTGTTCGCCATTTTTTCGAGACTGAACTCTCGAACATATGACCAAAATTCAGGAACACATGTTTGAACATTGTTTATTTGTTTAGAAACAGGTAACCAAACATTTCTTATTTGTTCGGGAATAGCTAACCGAAGCAGCAGCAGCAAAAACAGACAAACATAGAAGGTCGAACCACCCTTGGATAGTTGATCGACCAGTTGATCGAGAGGTCAACCGAAGGGTGAAATCCTTCCCAGTTTTGCTCATAAAGAGAGCATATAAGTATAGTGAGGCCATAGATGAATCATAGAAAATGAACTAGAGAAACATGGAAGTAGATTGTGTTGTGTGTACGAAAAGAGGTAATAGAAAAAAAAATCAAACAAATTAATAAATCTTGTAATGAAGCAAAGAAAAAACTTCTTAATACCATAAATTTTTTCTATTGGTTTTGGGAGATTCTACTGTCATGGGTTTTGTTAGGATTTTGAGAGAAAGGCTTTTTGGGATGGGGGGGTATGCATTTGAATTGGTGGAATGTTTTTATAAGGATAATTTTGACATTATTTGGGGGATGAAATTTTTTTTAAGGGTTTTAAAATTTAAAAGTGAGGGCCTAAAAAATAAAGGATCCAAAATAATTGATGAGATTCTAATAGTAACACTTTTTTTATTTTCAATTTTTAACTTATATATTTAGTGTTACTTATATTTTTAAATAATATGAATTGTGATTACTAAATCTACTTAATTAATCTTATTTTAATGCATTCATTTGGTTTTAAACTTTTGAACATCAAGCACCACCGTATAAGTCCATCACTTTAAATTATAAACCCTTCTATATATATATATATATATAATAAAGAAAATAAGATTTTTAGACAAAAGCCTTTTAGGAGTTCTAAATTCTCATTCTAAAACTATTGAATTTTCTTCATTTGAAATAATTAAGAAAATTTTCATTGGCTAGCTTCCATTTACATCTATTTTACAATCCCATATTGGAAAAAAAGAAAAAGAAAAGTGAATTGCTTCACTTACATAAAGTGATTCTTATACTTCCATTTATATAAGCAAAATAATATTTTTAATGAGAAGCCTTATGATCAATATCTCATATTAATTTTTTTGATTTTCTTAATTTTAAACAATTAAGAAAATCTACATTGGTTAGCTTCCATTTAACTTTTATTTTATAATCTCACATAGAGGTTTTGATTTTAAAAATAATTTTGTATGAGCTTTTAAAACTCTGATAATATCTCTCCTTAAAATTATTCTTTTGTAAAATATATAAATATGTTGATAATCTCAACGTTACGCTTACTGCTCCTTAATATAAAAATTATAAAATAATTACGATAATTTTAAATTTTTATTTTAAACTTATAAATCATGGGATAAATTATTATAATTTTAAATTTATATTATGTCAATTTTAAATTTAAATTAATAGATTGCTTTCTATATTTTAGTGACAATTTAAATTTTAATAAAATAAAATTTAGAAGTTTTAATTAATTAATTTGTGTGTAAGTTGGTTAGTCTTTTGACCTAACTGATTAAACTAAACCATTTTTATTTGAATGATTTGTTGGTTTAACCGTAATTTTAGCGATTTTACATGTTACGATGATTCTTTTTTACTGATTAGATTTTTATTATTTCCCTTTTAAAAGCTAATATGAACGATTTTTAAAATTCATATATTTTTATTCTAAAATAGTAAAATATTAAAACTATATCATTTTTTTACAACAAAATATAATTTTAATATTATATATAAAATTTTATTTATAAGGAATAAAATATAAAAACAAAATTAAATATAATTATCGTATTTTTAATAAATAATATATTATTTTATTTAGTGCATAGGTGACACGCTAGTAAATTTTTATACAACAGTGAACTGAGACAACTCAGTTGATTGGTGGCTCTTGATTATTACATCAAGCTCAAATGAACTGGGTTTTTTTTAATCTTTTTTCCAAAAGCAGGACTAAAAAGTTTGAAGGTAGCAAGTCGCTTTCATTTCCAGCATCTATGTGCAGAAAGCAAATGAAAATGAAATGCGCTAATAACAAACTAGTACGACCATATCAATTTAATAGAAGGGATTCAACAAATATTACTATCAGTAGGTAAAGCTACCAAATAACAAACCAATTTGATGCCCATCTCAGCTAATAAAACCCCGGGTGTCGTTATGTTGAAACACCGTGACATGACACTGATATCGACATATATTGGTTTTCAAATACGAAGATTAATAGTTTTTTCCCACCTAATCCGTCAACAAAAATTTGATATTATATTAATACAACTGGCCATTAGCCTTGAAACATATTTTAATTTGTAAGCATACTTTCACCCAGTAAATGCGCCTAGACTAATCACCTGGTTCCTCCATTGTCCATGATGGTGCTCTAATATTCACAAAAAACATCATGTAATATATTGATGCACGACCTGTGTCCTAAAAAGTGATTATTCAGTAATTATTCAGTATTCTCAGAGAATGAACACGTGGTGATTTATAAAATTTTAATTGGTAGAGAGAGATAAAGACTCACGATTTATGTTGAGATGAGGGAACAACATGGGACTAAGTAATTAATGATTGATTTGGAGTATGACCATGTAGTATTCCAAAATTATTGAATAATTTCCTGTGTCATAACTAGGATAGATGAGTTCAACAGTCGAATTAGATCCCCTAACAACAAATTCTTATAGTCAGATGGTGGAAGGATTACACCAGAGAGAAACAACGATTCAAAGTGAATGGCATTAATTTCTCGGAGCGCCATATAGGTCTGATTTATGTTAAAAGAAAGTGCAACAGTATATTTTGAAGGCCACGAGTGGATAAATATTTCAAATGCAAGAATGCAGGAAGTTTAAACCTTTGGCATAAACTTTCTTTTGGTTGGGTTTAGGTATGTGACCTTCATAGCTTAATCTCCCCAACCAAGATTTCATACGAGGTTAATAGGGCCAGTTGGATGATTATCCAAGCCAAAGAATTGCCACGTTGGGTGGATTAAATTCATTATGAGTTGAATCATGCACCTAAGAAAACACATTGTGGCCCCAATACTGCTAGTTCTATCCCTATCGAAAGGTTCCCAGCATAATTTATATCCCCGACACATGGAACACAATACAACTTTGGTTATATTGCCATATTTGTCATCACATATCAGTATATAACAACGCTTACTAAACAAGGTGCATAGCATTAGCATTCACAGAAGAGAAAACACTATCCTGGTGCAAACCTATTTCTATAATATTCTCAGTAACAAGTTTGTCTTAATTCACCTCTACAAAAAAAGGAAAGTAAAAAGAATACTCCATAAAACCAATGAAGATCAACAATAATTGTACCAACAAGGAAACAGTGACATTGTCCACATTGAGGGCAACACTACCAAACAAGGCTGGCCAAATTTAACATGGCTTTGACGTAGTAAGGAAATATATGATAGCATTTGATTTAATTGAAATTATATATGCTCCTTGATCTAGCAGAATAGCAAAATAGATTCATGTAATTAACGCCAACAGTTCGGATAAGACATTGTTGAGCTGGGTATATACAAACCAATGGTTTAAGAACCAAAATACACCAGCTAATTGACTTGAGAAGACCAAAAATTGCTTTTGTCTTCAGTGCATAACCAGTTTGATAAGGAGAACAAAATATTGGGGGGTTCGAAATTGAATATAGCAATAAAACTGCACGAGTAAGTTATCCAATATTGCAAAACCAAAACAAAAACAGTCTTTTATAACTCCATTTTTTCCCCTTTCTTTCTTTCTTTGTTCATCTTTTCCCCACCAAACAACATAACACAGAATTCAAACCAACATAACACTAGGTGAATGGCACAGAATTCAAATAATTAAAGAAACCCATTTTATTTATTATTTTCCCAACATGGAAGTATGTATACCTCATCAACTAATGCATATACTACCAAAAAAAAAAAAAAAGGAAAAAAAAGAAAAAAGAAGAAGACTTGCAACCATATTTATGTTCATATTTATAATGAAACCAACATACAAACAGAACTTTGCAGATTTGTCACCTGAAACCAATTTGACCCAATGCTCCTGTCTCATTCTATTTTCTGTATTTAAAAGAAACCAAATGACACTTCCATATACCCTTTCTGCAAACCCATCCTCTCAATCCCATTCACCGACATCCTTATGTTGACAGGAGCTGGCATGGCTAATTTGCAGACTCTGCACTAAACAAAACCGCAAGCAAGCACACTGAAATGAAGCATAGGACCTGCTACCAGACTCTCCAAAGACATGTACATATATCGAAGGGAAAACCCATGTAGTGATTGAACTATTGCACAAATTTAATCATCCTCGCCTTCCCAACCTACAAAACAGCACTCACGAAATCACCCGATCGAGTAGATATCGAAGCTTGGCATATAGACCCTGTAAGCAAGCAGCAAACCAGATTAGTCTCATTACTTATAAAGCCACAGGTTTCAGTAGGAGTAAACTAAACAAAATCAAAGTTACAAACTCAATTGAACAAGAACTACAAAACTGAATAAGCCATAAATTCTTGTGCTCGTGCACCCAAAATTTGAGCAAAAGTTAACAAGACAGAAAATGTACTAATGAATGACTTCATCCTCCAAATATCACATTGTTAAATCTCAAACTAAGAATTTTAAACCAAAACGAATTTTAAAAATATCATTTTTTTCAGGAATTACCTCACCATTGAGAATTCTTCAGTATGAAACCTCAAACCCACATTTTCAAATTATAACATAAATACATATACATATATATATATATATATATAGATGGATAGACAAACCCAAACAAACACACATTTGAACAAATTTCTAGTAAACTATGGAATCCTTCAGAACCATGCAAATCACAACCCCATAATTCAATCAAGAAAACAAAACCCAGTTCCTAGTCAATTACCTCATCAACATCAATAATCAAGACACTGAAAATATTCAACACAACCTACAATCTGCAAACAGTGAACTGGGAAATGAAAGAAAGGAAAAAGCAGAGCACCTTAGGCACAGTTTGGGCAATGAAACTTCCACCCTGAAGATCCGGGTGAAGCAGAGCCATACAATCCCTTGGCGATTCGAACAAAGACAAAGAGAATTGCTTATACACAACCCCAACATCGAAGTAAATCAACCCAGAGCTCGGCACATCGACCCGAATTTCCTTCACAGGGAACCAAAGAAACAAATCTTGAGCCGAAATTCCAGAGAGTCCAGCGATCTGACCGTATGAGAGAGTGCCCGAAACGTTGCGATCGTAGTGCAATTCATTCTCGAACTTGGCATTGCATTCTTGATCCAAATAGGCCACGAACCTCCCTGCTTCGTCCAAGCTGAAGTCTTTGACACCGTTTGGGAGCAAACCCATGGGCAGGCCATTGGATCGAAGGACATCGTAGATAGACGATGGTTCGGAGGCCGAAACAAAGAGATGGGTCGAAATTGAAAGCAGAAACAGTATCAAGAATTGGGGAAGCATGTTGGATTTTTGTTGGTGTTAGAGCATATGAGACCCCGTGACCGGATGAAGAATTTCAGAGAGAGATAGAGAGAGGTGGGTTATATCATATGAGGATTGTGGGTATGGTTGGTGTATGTATAATTGTGTATGTATAGCTAGGGTTTAAGGAGTTGGAGAGAGAGGAGGGGGGAAGGAGGAGGAGGAGGAGGAGGAGACTGGTGCCAGCAAGAATACAGAGGGGATTAGGGGGGAATGATCAATTATTGGTGGCAGGGGTGGGGTCGGATTGAAATCTGCTACGAAGGGGTTTAAATAGTATGGTGTGGGTGCGAGTGAATAATGGACACGTGTAAAATTGAGGAGTATATTTTTATTTGCGGGAGAGTCATGTTACTATAGGTGTGGACATGCATGTACATTTGTACAGCCATGTGAAAGATTGAGGGTGGTTTGAAGATTTCTATGTTCTCCTGCTCCAGACTGGAGGAGACCGAAGTATCGTTTGCCACGTGTCTGACATATGTATAGACGAAGAACGGCGGCCCCACGTGCTTGAGAAGAGCGTGGGTATCGCTGAGGCTGATAATGGGGACATGGATGAGCGATACGTACGAGAGAGAAAAAAGAAATGAATGAGGAAAGCGTGATTCAGCCGTTCAAAAAAAACAAAAGAAAGGCACACTTGGAGAGTGAGAGAGTGGTTGAGGAGTAGGAGAGAGAGAGAGAGAGAGAGAAAGGTGTTTTCATTTGTTAGATGAATCCAACGATAGAGAAATTATTCAATAGATCATGTACATTGGCCTTGTTTGGTAAATATTATTTTTAAAATTTTTTGAGTTAAAATTTATACAAAAATAAAATAGACTAAAATAATTAATAAGATAAAATATCACATCAAACTCATAATTATTTTATATTTTTTTAATAAACATCATATCTAATTATAAAATAACTTCCAATCACCTTCCTAAACATAAAAATTTTAACTTATTAAAATAGTCAAAAAAACAATTAAATTATTCTATTAAAATAATCAACTTCCCAAACACCACCTTATCTCATCATATTGTTGTGGTGCCTTCAATTAATGAAATTTTAAGAAATGTGATATGCGCATATTTGGGGTTGGTTTGGGATGTTCTAAAAAAGTACATTTTTTGACTTATTGGCTTATATGGGTTGGATTTGGATTGGTTTGATGTGATGTGTTAGAGAGGTGATGTGATTTAAATAAGATGATGTGACTTAAATATGATAGTGACTTTTTGACTTTTTGTATTATTTAGGTCATGTCTCAAAATATATTTTTTAAGAAAAAAATTCAAAAACAAATTTTTAAAAAAAAATTAAATCACTCTTTTGTACATTACACATCAATTAATTATTATTTTTTTCTCTCTCCCCTCTCCTTCTCAATCATTTTTTATTTCACACTCATCTATTTAACTACAAAAAAATCAAATCATTCAAAATTTCAAAATTATTTTTAAAATATATAATCAAATAAAATTTTAAATTTTCTAAACTCTTTCTAAAAAATTATTTTTAAAATAATATTTTAAAACACAAACCAAATAATGCCATAGTTACTAATAAAATGACAAATTACACTAACAATCCCTATAATTTGAGGCACATGTTACTTTGGTCCCTGACTTTTCAATTTTGATGCATTTGATCCTGAATTTTGAATCTTGTTCCCAATAAGGACAATTGAAGATGTCATTGCTTAATTTTAAGGACAAATTCATCAATAACTAATTTGATAAAAATAAATGTCAAAAAAATATTTTTAAATTTTTAAAAATTATTTATACTCACCAAAGATAAAATTATGTAAAATTAATAAATCTTTTAGACATTTATTATTATTTTTTTTTTACCAAAATAATTTTTGTTATGTGTTTAGATGATGATCATGTAATAAATGATTGTTAGAATTTTAAGGTGTAATCGATTGATTTATATGAAATATTTTTAGTTTTGAATTTTTTGACTTAATGAATTGGTTTAATAATGATATTAAAATTGTCGTCATATTTAACTTTTGAAAAAATAGAAACTAATTTAATGAAAATAAAAACAACCGCCTATTACATAATCTTTATCCAAACACATAATAAAAATTAATTTTGTAAACAAAAAATAAATAGATGTCTAAAAGATTTATCAATTTTACCTAAATTTATCTTTAGTAGGTAGAAATAAGTTTTAAAAATTTAAAAATATTTTTTTGACATTTTTTTTTGTCAAATTAGTTTATATTTTATCAAATTGACGAATTTGCCCTTGACATTAAGCAATGGTATCTTTAATTGTCCTTATTTAGAACAAGATTCAAAATTCATAATCAAATAGGTCATAATTGAAAATTTAGAAACCAAAGTGATACAAGTCTCAAACTGTAAGAACTGTTAATTTAATTTGCCCTTGATAAAATTATTATAATTACTTATATTGTGTTCCCCCCCTATATTGTTTTTATTAGCCAAACACATGACTGGGGTAGAATTCTTAACTCATGAATATTTTGGGAAGTAGGTTAAAAGTCACTTCTTAATTTTTAACTCACTTTCTCCCTCACAAAATAAAAATCAAAAAGTCAAAAAAAATTAAAAAGTCAATTTTTAGCCATTTTTTTTCAAAACACCCCTAACCGGTTTATTATTATTTCATTTCAATAAAAAACTTTATTGATTAGAAGAGAAATATATATTTTTATAAATATAAAACTTTATGAGTGATTTTCTGACCACACTGCCAACTCAGTATTCAGCTGGAGAGCACTAACAGAATAGATAGCACCTGTCTGACCTGCAACAGAAAGAAAAAATTCCGGTGGTAGCTCGTTCACCCGGGGGCACTCCGACGACCAAGTCAGTAAAATATCTCACAAAGATAACCAATAGTGCTTAACTCACTAGACAGAGTATAAAAAACATACCTTAGACCCATGAGGGTGTCTCTCTTTTATAGCCAACATAATCCTAGTCCCAATAGAAGCCTAGCTCCAATGGACTTAGGATTACTGCTAATCTTGGACTCCCAGTAGGATTAGGATAAACTCTCTAAGAGTCTTATCTTTATCCAAACTGAAGTCCTCTTCTATTCTAGGACTCTTGTCCCTTATCTGCTTATCCCGGATTCCGATTTTTTCGTAGATAACCTTGGCTTAGCCGAGATCATCTCGGCGTCATGACCAGGACACGTGGCACCTCGGCTGGTACTTCGGTGACACTTCGACCACGTGTTGTCATTCAAAAATTATATCCCTACAAAAACTAATTATGTTAAATTGAATAATTAATTATTTAGTAAAATTTTAAAAATACATATCTACTGTGGGGATATATTTTCTGAATACCAACACGTGGCATAGTGACGCCGACGTGTCAGCCGAGGTGCCACGTGCCCTGGTAGTTAAGCCGAGGTAATTAAGGAGAAGTCGAGGTCATCTCCGAGGATATCGGAATCCGAGATAAGGGACAAGAGTCCTAAGGCAAGAAGGGGACTTAATCAAGATAAGGATAAAGCTCTTAAGGAGTTTATCTTTATCACTTAAAAGAGTCCAGAGTAAACAGTGAATTAGAGTTCATAGAAGTCGTACTTCTAGTGGGACTTGGATTGAGTATATTATAAAAGAGAGGCACCCCCGTGGGTCTAAGGTATGCAATTTATATTTTGAGTATTCAGTTTAGTACTTGATTATCTTTGAGAGATATACTGACTTGATCGTCGGAGTGCCCCCGGGTGGAAGAACCACCGCCGGAGCTTTTTTCTTTCTGTTTCAGGTTGCTTAAGCCATCTATTCTGCTTATGCTCTCCAGCTAATCACTAAACGGGCAGTGTGGTCAGATTTTCACCCACACAATTTGGCGCCGTCTGTGGGAACGAAGGAAGAATAGATGGCCAGTAACGGACAGCAGGAAAATATTGGGGATGACGCTCCCACTGGGAGTGGCAGACCAATTGACCTCGACATCGAAGGAGATAACCACAATGTAGAAGCCCGTGACCAGGGTCACAGAGAGAACGACGTCATCCCAGAAGGCGACACGTCAAAAAGAGCAAACCAAGGAAAGTACTACAATGAAGATAACCTCCAGGTATGGAGGGACAGGTGCCTACGGAGGGATGAAGAAGTGAAAGAACTAGCAAACAAGTTGGCGGACCTCCAGTCAGTCGTCAACTTCATGATGCAGAATAATGTTATGCAGCCACCATACCCGCTGCAAGATACACCGATGCCGGCAAACAACACTCAGAAGGATGGAAGAAAAACAATCCCCGAGGTCCCTCAGCATACCAGAAGCGGAAGGCATTCTCACTGGCCTTCCAGGGAAGTCGGACGGGAAAAGCCGAGGCAAGAAGAGTCCCAAAGGACACACCACATGAAGAATCCAGACCCCAAAGAACATCGACATGTTCAGGGGCAAGTACTCCATTTTGACACAACCCATGAAGAAAGATCCAAACGACCCCACCACGAGGCCGAAAGCAGTGTACCAAAAAGACTAAAATCCAAAGACAGCCGAGCTCTAGGGAGGAGCAAAGAAGACTTAAGGGACTACCTCAAGAGGAGGCAGCAGAATGCAGAAGCCGAGGTGAACTCCCCAGTAAAACCGAAGACGGCCTTCTCGGTGGAACTGGACAAATTCGAACCGCCCAAAAGATTCAGTATGCCGAGGTTTCAAATCTATGATGGTAAGTCAGATCCAAACTTTCACGTTGGGCTATACCTGAATTCAATGGCGTTATATAGCGGGAATGAGCCGTTGCTCTGCAAAGTATTCCCCTCATCCTTTGGGGAAATTGCATCTGATTGGTTCCACAAGTTACCAAAAGGAAGCATAAAGACATGGGAAGGCTTGGCCGAGATGTTTGTGGCCAGATTCGTGACCAACAAGCTGCAACCCCTGAGGGTTGATGCTTTGATGGCTCTACGAATCACCAAGGAAAAAGGCCTCAGGGCCTATGCGAAAAGGTACTACGAGGTGTTCAACCGAATACCCGAATGCAACCAGGAAGTAGCAGTCGTGTCCTTTAAGAACGGCCTGAAAGATGACTTCCCTCTACGGAAGTCTTTGGCAAAAACATTGCCAAAAAGCATGGAGGAACTCATGGCAAGAATTGAGAAATATGCCAGGGCCGAAGAAGATACATCGGGAAACAAAGAAGTGAAACAAGAAAAGGGAAACGGCTCGCCGAAGCGAGGCCGAGTCAACAATGGGCCGACCAAACAAGAAATAGAATTAAGAAATAAACAGGCGGTAACCACAGTATTCCGGATCCCAATCCATAAAATCTTGGATCGGATTCGAAATCAACCTTATTTCAGGGCTCCAGCAAGAGCACCAGGGGAATTCATGGGAAGGAACGTTGGTAGACGTTGTGCCTACCACAATGAAGAAGGGCATCCAACTCAAGGTTGCAAAGCCTTAAAAGCACACTTGGAGGACCTGGTAAGACAAGGCCTTCTGAGGGACCTGGTCGATGAGGCCAGAACAAGGGAAGAGCAGGCAAGGTTGCCTCAAGCACCAGCGGCACCCCCTCCCCCAGCACAGCTACCACAAGCAGGAGAACCGAGGGTGGTTAATGTGATCCACTCAAGGGTCAACGAAAACGAAGTCAGAGGAGAAACCCAGAGGGTAAGACATTTACAGCATATCTACCAAGTCGGGGAAAAGAGACATCGGCCAGAAGAATGCCAAGGGCCAATGATAGCCTTTACTGAAGCCGACCTAGAACTGGTCCAACATCCTCATAATGATGCCTTGGTAGTATCCCTCCAGGTTGGGGAGTGCCAAGTAAGACGCATCCTAATAGATCAAGGCAGCTCCTGTGACATCATGTCTGTCAGATGTTACAAAGAGCTAGGCCTTCACCCCGATGACTTAGAACAATCAAGCGGCCCGATGGTCGGCTTTAACGGAACACCGACATGGCCACTGGGTGCAACAAGCTTAGAAGTACAAGCCGGCACTAAGAAGATCAGGACAGAATTCCTGGTAATTGACACACCCTCACCATACAACATCATCTTGGGAAGGCCGTGGTTGCATGCAATGAGGGCAGTTCCCTCAACGTTGCATCAACTACTCCGGTTCCCAACAGAGAATGGGATTGAAGAAGTTAGAGGGGATCAACTACAAGCCAAAACTTGCTCCATGGCAGCAATAAAATCCACCTGTAGTATACAGGAGCCAAAGAAAGCAGAAGTCGAAGATGAGGACATGGAGGTCCTAGAAGACGTCGGGAAGGAACCAACCGATAAAAGCGAAGAAGCGCTAAAGAAAATCCTCGTCCAGGAGGACGACGAAGAGCGATTTTTTCTTCTCGGCTCAGGCTTAGCCAGAGAAGAAGAAAAAGAACTAAAAGATTTTTTAAGGGCAAACATAGAGGCGTTCGCCTGGACACCCTATGAAATGCCTGGCATTGACCCCAAGGTCACTTGCCACAGTCTGAATGTCGACAGATCGGCAAAGCCAGTGATTCAACGAGCCAGAAGGCCGACGCTAATGCACGTCGAAGCAGTAGAAGAAGAGGTAGACAGACTCCTTGAAGCCAGAGCCATCCGAGAAGTTCAGTACCCAACATGGCTGTCCAACACAGTAGTAGTAAAAAAGAAGAATGGCAAGTGGAGGGTTTGTGTAGAATTTACCAGCCTCAACAAAGCTTGCCCCAAAGACAGCTTTCCTCTGCCCAAAATCGACCAACTGGTAGACGCCACTTCGGGGCACGAAAGGATAAGTTTTTTAGATGCATATAGAGGGTACCACCAGATTGCTATGTACCCACCAGATGAGGAGAAGACCGCGTTCATCACCCCGAAAGGCCTGTACTGTTACAAGGTAATGCCTTTCGGGCTGAAAAACGCAGGAGCAACCTATCAGCGGTTAGTAACAAAGATGTTTAAACATCTAATTGGCAAAACGGTAGAAGTTTACATCGATGACATGGTCGTAAAGACCAAGAAATCAGAAGGTCATCTTGCCGACCTAAAAGAGGTCTTTGACATACTCAAAAGATATCGGCTCCGACTCAACGCCTCAAAGTGTGCCTTCGGAGTTGGGTCAGGTAAATTTCTAGGATATCTGGTAACAAGAAAAGGCATTGAGGCCAGCCCAGACCAAATCAAGGCCATCCTGGAACTACAGAGTCCAACATCGGCAAAGCAAGTTTAAGTGCTCACTGGAAGGGCCGCAGCCCTAAACCGATTCATCAGCAGAAGCTCAGACAAGTGCAGACCCTTCTTTAACCTGGTGAAAAAAGCTACGGACTTCCTATGAACAGAAGAATGTGAAGCTGCTTTAGCCGACCTAAAAAAATACTTGACCACAACCCCGGTCCTTTCTAACCCAATTCCAGGGGAGGAATTGTTTTTGTACTTAGCAATCTCTGAGTACGCAGTCAGTGCAGTGCTAATCCGTGAGGAAAAAGGGGAGCAGAAGGCTGTCTACTATGTAAGTAAGACCCTGGCTGACGCAGAAACAAGATACCTACCACTAGAAAAATTAATGCTAGCCTTGGTAATGGCTTCAAAGAAATTAAGCCATTACTTTCAGGCACACAAAATTGTGGTCCTAACAGAGCACCCGCTGAAGTCCTTATTACATCAAGGAGACTTAACAGGAAGGATAGCAAAATGGGCAGTAACACTAGGCCAGTTTGACCTAGAATTTAGGCCAAGAACAGTAATAAAGGGCCAAGTTTTGGCCGACTTCGTCGCAGAACTCACACCTGAAGCCATCACACCTCGGGCTCCGTCGAGCCAAGATGAGCATCGGCCCGACAAGCAAAAAGAATCCCAGTCAAAGACAAAAAAGCAAGAGAAAGAAAAGCTCAGACCATGCAGCGTCTACATCGGCGATTCATTCAGACTATTCGTCGATGGAAGTTCAAACCGCCAGGGAGCAGAAGCAGGAGTACTGCTGATATCTCCAGATGGAGAAATTGTAGAACAGTCCATCCGTCTGGGGTTCAAAGCCTCCAATAATGAAGCAGAATATGAAGCATTAATTGCAGGGCTAAAGCTAGCAGCAGCAGCAGAGGCAGACGAGGTAATTGTTTTTTGTGATTCACAATTGATTGTTAACCAGTCAACAGGAGAATTTGCAGCCAGAGATGAAAGAATGTCGGCATATGCAAAGGAAGTCATCCGACTGGCAGCCCTATTCCAGAACTGCAGATTACTCCAAGTAAGTCGAGATGACAACACCCACGCCGACGCGTTAGCCAACTTGGCCAGCTCAATTCAAACCGGAAAAACAAGGACAATTATGATCGACTACATGTCGGCCCCGAGCATAGATAAACAGAGCATCGAACAATAAGCAATGTGCGTGGGCTTTGGACCAAGCTGGATGGATGCAATCATTGCATTCCTAAAAGAGGAAAAGCTGCCAGAAGACCATAAAGAAGCACATAAAATAAGGCTGAAATCAGCCAGATTCAGTCTAACAGCGGAAGGTCATCTCTACAGGAGGTCGTTCACTGGACCACTCTTAAGGTGCGTACACCCTTTGCAGGTTGAAGATTTTCTGTACGAGATTCATGAAGGAATCTGTGGAAGCCATACTGGGGGCAGATCGTTAGCCCACAGGGCCATTACCCAGGGGTATTGGTGGCCCTACATGCAAAAGGATGCCGAAGCTTATGTAAAGAAGTGTGAACAATGTCAAAAGTTCGCACCTTTGATACATCAGCCAGCTGCCGACCTAAACCCAGTATCCAGCCCTTGGCCGTTTGCCCAATGGGGCATGGATCTGGTTGGACAACTTCCCCAGGCAACTGGGCAGAGAAAATACTTGCTGGTAGCAACAGACTACTTTACAAAATGGATAGAGGCAGAACCTCTTGCCAAAATCCGAGATGTGGACGTCAAGAATTTTATATGGAAGAACATTATCACAAGATTTGGGATTCCAAGAGCAATAGTTGCCGACAACGGAACACAGTTCGACAGTAAACTTGTCAAAAACTTTTGTGCAAAATTCAAGATCAAGAATTATTTCTCAACACCAAGTTTTCCTCAAAGCAATGGGCAAGCAGAGGCATCCAACAAAGTAATCCTGGATGGAATAAAGAAGAGGCTCCAGGCAGCAAAAGGAAAGTGGGTAGACGAGTTACCCAACGTACTTTGGGCGTATCGGACTACGCCGAGAAGATCAACAGGAGAATCCCCCTTTGCCATGGCCTATGGCACAGAAGCAGTCATCGCATTAGAGATCGGCATCCCAGGGATCAGAACCCAGGGAGTAGAGAATGGCACCAATGACATACTCTTAGCCCGAGACCTGGATTTATTGGAAGAACGGAGAGAGAAAGCTGCAATTTAGCTCGCAGTATACCAGCAACAGCTTGCCAGAGCTTACAACAAGAAGGTTAATCCAAGAGATTTTCAAGTTGGCGACTTAGTCCTAAGAAAAGTCGTCGGGAACAAGAAGGATCCCAGGGAGGGCAAGCTTGGCCCAAACTGGGAAGGACCCTACAGAATTACTTCGGTATTAGGCAATGGAGCATATCGGCTTGAGGACAATGAGGGCAAAGCATTGCCCAGACCTTGGAATACTTGTAATTTGAAATTTTTCTATCATTAGATAAACATCATTGTTTGGCCGATATCATCAATAAAGTCTTTTCAAAATCTTTCAACATATATGATTGATAAAGTTATGCATGGATGTTTATTGAAGACATATCAAACCCAGGCAGAGTTAAGCCGATGTTATTCCTTAATTCACTTGTTGAAATTTGTAGCAATTTACAAGTTGGAATTAAGCTGATTCCTTATCTTCACTTGTTGAAATTTGTAGCAATTTACAAGTTGAAGTTAAGCCGATGTTATTCCTTAATCCACTTGTTGAAATTTGTAGCAATTTACAAGTTGGAATTAAGCTGATTCCTTATTTTCACTTGTTGAAATTTGTAGCAATTTACAAGTTGAAGTTAAGCCGATATTATTCCTTAATTCACTTGTTGAAATTTGTAGCAATTTACAAGTTAGAATTAAGCTGATTCCTTATCTTCACTTGTTGAAATTTGTAGCAATTTACAAGTTGAAGTTAAGCCGATGTTATTCCTTAATCCACTTGTTGAAATTTGTAGCAATTTACAAGTTGGAATTAAGCTGATTCCTTATCTTCACTTGTTGAAATTTGTAGCAATTTACAAGTTGAAGTTAAGCCGATGTTATTCCTTAATCCACTTGTTGAAATTTGTAGCAATTTACAAGTTGGAATTAAGCTGATTCCTTATCTTCACTTGTTGAAATTTGTAGCAATTTACAAGTCGAAGATAGGCCGAGGTTATTGCTTAAGTTCTCATAGCAATATGTGGGTTGTTTAAACCCAAGGGAAGATGCTTAACACTTGTTGAAATTTGTAGCAATTTACAAGTTTATGTTAAGCCGACATACGATCACCCGCTGAGGTACACAGAAAGTTACAGGTTAAAATAAAGGCTAAGTATATTGTTCATTACTTGTTGAAATTTGTAGCAATTTACAAGTAGGTAAGACTAAGATAACCGTTTAATGCTTGTTAAGAGGCTTGCAAAAGTTTACATTCCGAATTATATGTTCTATACTTGTTGAAATTTATGAAAAGTTTGCAGGACAGTTTCTTGCCGAAGTAAAAGTTTTATGGTTATACCCGAGGTATATAACCCCGAGAAGATTGCACAAAGGAAGCAACATGCAAAGGATTTTTTCTAAGTACAAGACTATGCAGAAGCAGTCAACAGAATATCACAAGATCAAAACATCCAGAGAAAGAACTGTTGCAGTAACATATTGAAAAAACCACGTCGGCCAAAAGAAAGAGTTTTGCATTACCCAGAAAGTAAAAAAGTACAAAGTGCAAAGTACAGAAAAAAGAAGGAAAAAATACAAAAGGCAATTTTTTTTTCAAGCTTCTTCAATGTTAGCCACTGCAGGGACTGGGACCTCGGACGATTCTGGAGGAACCTCGTCGGCCGCTTTTTCTGCTTGTATCTCGGCATCAATCTCGGCTAACGATTCCTCAACACTTCTTTCTATCAGGAGAAGATTGGACGATAGCTCCCCAGTAGCAGTTTCCCTAGTTGCCTCATTGGCCTCATCACCCTCCTCATCCAAAGTTAAGTCCATAACCTGCTCAGCAGGAGGAGGAGATTTGGCTTCGGCAGCACCCTTAGGTTTTCTCACCAAGGCCTCACCATCATCTTTTTCTTCATCTTCATCAGCGGCCTCGGCCTCAAACTCTGATTCACCTTCAGGAGGAGGTGGAGGAAATGGTAACGGAATAGCGTCGGCCTGACGCAATGGCGAGTCAGCAGGAAGGTCAAGCTTCTTTATCAAGGACATCCAACCAAGGGAAAATCCCCTGTTGCATGCCTGCCTGACTTGAAGCTTGTAGTCTTCTGCGACGTCGGCCATACCTTGAGCATAGGCCTTTTCGTCGGCCTCTTTGATTTCGGCCTCTTTAGTGGCCAGAGCTTGCTGAAGTTCTTTCTCCGCTTGGGCCTTCTGAACCTCGGCCTCTCTTTTCTCGGCCTCAGTAACTTTTTTAACGGCCTCAGCAGCCTCGGCCTTCTCAAGAGCTAAAGTTTGAACTTTAGTTGCAGCCTCGGCTTGATCCTCCAATTTTTTCATTTTTGCTTCAAGAGACTTGATCTCTCTCTTCATAGACGATGCTTCCCTTTTCATATCAACCAACCTTTGACGATTTTCAAAGGATTGCATGGAAAATGAGTGGGCATGCTGAATGGCCTGCAGAAAAACAGAAATGTGAGACAGTACTCTCAGTGAAGAACGGAAGAAAAAATCACAAGTACAAACAGAAATACTTACTTGAGCGGAGTGTTGGAGCATAAGAGCGTAATTTTCATACTCACTAAGCTTGCTATTTCGCTCAAAGTCATTTGGTAGAAGAAGAGCAGTGCTAAGGGCGACAGCGACATTAATGTCGTCAGCACTTTCACTAGCCATAATGGGCCTATCCTCCAAGGATAGATCAGGGGCCCAGGGGACGTCGGGTTTCTTCGAAGCCGAGGTCGTCGCAGACGATGACCTTGGCCTCTTTGTTTGTGTAGACCCTGAGGGTTGGCCCTCAGCAGACCTCTTGCTTGAAGTAGAGGCTGATTTTTTGCTTTCTGCTAGTTTAGAAATCGGCAAAGCATCCTCAGCCTCGGCATCTGTGGCCTTGGCCTTAGGTTGAGCCTTTTTTACTCTCTTTGGTTTGGGTGGAAGCATTGATTGCGTTGGTGCGGCTTCGGCGTCAGTTGGAAGGTCGGCGAGAAGGTCTTGGACGACAGGCCTTGGACGAACCATTTCGGCAGTCTTTACGAGCTTTCGTCGGCGTTTACGTTCAGGAATTGGTATTAAGTAGGGGGCCGAAGTTGATGGAAGATCGGCTGGGTCAGATGTGGACTCTTGATCTGTTCGGGATGTAGAAGCAGTTAAGGTTGTGGTTGTGGGTGGAGAAAGACTCTTCTTCCTTTTTCTTGGGACGTCGGGTAAGGTGGATTTGTATGTAGGGATGAAGTTTAGTAATACTGGGGCTTTTCGTTTATGGATTGGAAGGCCAAGAAGTGTTTTCAGATCTGTTCCTGGGAAGAAGGACTGGCGAAAATTTTTCGGTGGCTGATGAAGATCTGCAAAGAAACAGACGTCAGAAACAAAAAGTATTAAAGTCTTAAATAAAAACAACTAAAGTGTTGACTCAGGGCTCTTACTCTTGCCCTCTGTAATTGTTTCGAGGAAGAGGGTAGAGGTGGACATCTTCATCTGGGCCAAATTCCCAATTTCCAGAAGCAATGAGAAAATCATCTCCAGCCCCCTTGTTGGAGTATGGGAGGTCGGCTATAATTTTGTACTGAGTGGGTCTCGGCTTAAGGTAATAGACAAAACCCCTATCCTTCAGATCAAGAGGGCACATGGTATAACAATATTGAAGGTCGGCTAGGGTGATTCTAAGGTTTTCTTGCCTAGCTAAGGCAATAATACCGTTAATTACCCTATAGGAATTGATAGTAAGTTGCATAGGGTTCAGCTTATAGAAATGGAGAACTTGACGAAAAAGAGGATCAAGTGGAAGCCGAAGTCCACATTCGGTAAAAGCAACTATTGGAAAAGGCATTGTATGGTCTGTGGGCACGATGGTATCATTATCCCCAGCCAGCTTAAGATGAACGTCGGCTGGGATAGAGAATTCTTGCCTGAAGTATTCAAGTTTTGTTGGGGTATTTACCCTATGCCTCCACATACCCATTATGTCGGCTTAAACTAAGAGGAATATGTTTCAGAAGATGGGTGTTTTTCAGGTTTCCCTAAAAGATTAAGGGTTCTACAGACAAATCCCAAATCTATGAACTATGAAGGTAAAGATCGAGGGCACAGATCTGGAGCAGATACAAAAAAAAGAAAACAAAGACGAAGTTTCAGATTCAAGAACAGAGGTATAGTTCTCAGAAACAATAGAGATACAGAAAAAATCAAGGACAGCGACAAAGAGAATGATAAAAAAGCATAGAAGTTCAAGGCATAGCCACAAATTCAAGATACAAATAAAACCAAGACCTCGAACAAGATCAGTAATGGCAACAGACAGACAAAAGCACATAAAGAGAATGAAAGAATTAAAGGAATGGGTCTTACCAGGACAAATGAAGCCGAGACAGTGCTCGCCGAACCCAGAAATTGATTGCAACAGCAAAGAGGGCTTTTGCAAGAATGAGGGATTAAGAGCAGTTCCAGAAGAAAGAATGAAGCAATGGCAGATTCGAAGAAGAATGAGCTTTCAGAGGGAGAAAGAGCAAGAAGACGGAATGAAAAAGTGAAGAAAAGATAGAGGCAAAAGAAAAGTTTTGTCAAAAATGTGAAACGGCGGCAAAATTAGGGCAATCATTACGCCTAGGGTAATGCACGCGTCAGACGGCGCAGACGAAATGAACAGACAGCTTCAGGCGCATCATCGACACGCTCCAATAAAGACGAAACACGTAAAAGAAACAGTTAGATATGCATGACAGCTCATGCGCGTGGGAGAGTACGATCGAAGCCTTGTTCTCCGAAGAGAACACGTCGGCTGAAAGTAGATAATCTTGGCTAAATAGTTTTTGAGCCATTACTCAGAAAAGAAGTGACAAAATTTCAGAATAGGTTCCATCACCTCAGAATGCCGAGGTAATAGAACCTAGGGGGCAGTCGTGGGGATATATTTTCTGAATACCAACACGTGGCATAGTGACGCCGACGTGTCAGCCGAGGTGCCACGTGCCCTGGTAGTTAAGCCGAGGTAATTAAGGAGAAGCCGAGGTCATCTCCGAGGATATCGGAATCCGAGATAAGGGACAAGAGTCCTAAGGCAAGAAGGGGACTTAATCAAGATAAGGATAAAGCTCTTAAGGAGTTTATCTTTATCACTTAAAAGAGTCCAGAGTAAACAGTGAATTAGAGTTCATAGAAGTCATACTTCTAGTGGGACTTGGATTGAGTATATTATAAAAGAGAGGCACCCCCGTGGGTCTAAGGTATGCAATTTATATTTTGAGTATTCAGTTTAGTACTTGATTATCTTTGAGAGATATACTGACTTGATCGTCGGAGTGCCCCCGGGTGGAAGAACCACCGCCGGAGCTTTTTTCTTTCTGTTTCAGGTTGCTTAAGCCATCTATTCTGCTTGTGCTCTCCAGCTGATCACTAAACGGGCAGTGTGGTCATCTCGGCGTCATGACCAGGACACGTGGCACCTCGGCTGGTACTTCGGTGACACTTCGACCACGTGTTGTCATTCAAAAATTATATCCCTACAAAAACTAATTATGTTAAATTGAATAATTAATTATTTAGTAAAATTTTAAAAATACATATCTACAATGCTAACTATACATAACAGCAAGCCCAATACCAATAATCATTGCATAAGCCAAGAAAGATTTTCATAAAAAAAACTAAAGAAAAGTCATGAGTTAGGCTAGGAAACCAAATAAATTATTAAATTTTCTATTAAATTTCTCATATGAGCGTGGAATTCACACATATGTGATTTGTGTGAGTCTCATATGTGTGAATTTTACACTCATGTAAAAGATTTAGTCAAAATTTTAATAATTTATTTAGAATCTATAGCATTTTTCAAAAATCACATGATGAGAAAGAACTAATTAATTTCTGCTTTATTTTTTAGATGATTGTACATAAGATTGATCAACGGAACTTGTCCTATTAATTTTTCAATTTATTTTTAGATTATTATGTGTAAATCATTTATTTTTAATAGTTATTGTTATGCGACTTAAAAAAATAAGGGTAAATTATAAATACATTTTGAGATTTACTTAAATTATAAATTACCCCTATGATTTTAGAAATTACATTATGGCCTATAAGGTTTTTAATTTCATAATAAATAGGTCCTTTTATTAATAACAGTTTTATTTTAATAAATAGGTCCTTTTATTTATAATAAATCATCAAGTTAATTAACAGTTTTTAGTAATATTAAAATTTTATTTAAATTAATAAGTCAAATAATTTTATTATTATATAGGTGAACAGTTAGAAATTTCACTTTTTCAATTAATTCTATTAAATAAAAAATTTTGACAAGGAGATATTTATAATTTTTCAAATCACAAGAAATAATTTATATTTTAAACAAATCTAAAGGGATGTGTTTATAATTTACCCCAAAAAAATAATAATCTACAAGTAAGATTGTCGTCTAAGAGTTAATATGATAAATTATGTAATTACATTAGTCCTATCAATTAATTGATTAATTTTTAAAGATTATTAGAGTAGGTTTCATAATAAATTCAGACAGAAAGTAGAGGAATACATCCTACAAGATGACAACCCCAACCGGAATAATCCAAGCTGCCTAATGTAGCTGGACCGTGGACCAACATAGATATAGATGCAGACATACATGCATGTTTCTATCTATATAAATGGAGAGAGAGAGAGAGAGAGAATGTGAAGATGGGAAGGGATGAGGCTGGCTTGATGATAATTATTATAATTTTGTCTCTCAACAATGCAATTATAGAGGGTATGGGGCAAATTTGACAAATTTATTTGCCTCAAATAGGCCTGTAAAATTTCTGGTCCAGGCTGGGCTGTTAATTTAGGCACTGGCATGCAAATTCAAAAATTATCACTTTCGGTGTCTTATTTTTTAGCAATATTAATAGGAAATAAATCATTAGGCCAATCGCCTAGTAGAATAGTTGGTTAGGAGATTAAGTTGTTATCATATCACTTGATGTGAGTTCAATATTTCTCTTCTATGTGAGTCTTATCTTAAACGGAATTTGTATTGGAGGTTCGGAATAAGTTCTCAATAGGACACCTTAGTAGTCTCTTGTTCGGAACAGACAATAGAATACCTTAGTAATCTCCGCGAGAGGTGCTGCATTGGATTGCAAGAGTGAGAGGATTTTCCTATAATCAAAAAAATTAAATAAAATAATAGAGAATTACACCAATATTCACAAATAGTATTGGAGAAAGACATGTTACAACTTTTAATTGTATCATAATACAGAGCAATTTACATTTTTATAATTTTGTAATTGTTGCTTGTTTTTATCAATTTACCCCTCCATTAATTGAGGAAAATTAAGGTCTCAATTGGGAAGGAAAAAAAAATCAGCTTTTGGCTTATTTTTCAAAAATCAAAAATCAAAAAGGTATTTAGGAAGTTAGAAATAAGCCAACAAGAGAAATAATTGGCCTTGTTTGGCGAAGGGCTATTTTGGTCCATTTTAGGTTAAAATTCACAAAAAGATAAAATAAGTTAAAATAGCTAATAAGACAAAATGTCATATCAAATCCATAATCATTTCACTTTTTCTCTCACAAACATCACATCCAATTAAAAAAAATCCAATAATCTTCTCAAATACAAAAATTTTAACTTATTAAAATAGCCAAAAATTAAAATAACCTACTTCCCAAACAAGGCCAAAACATCCTTGTGTGTGTATGGCTTTCACAAAATTAGATGATGGTAATATGAACAATTTATAATTTTGCAAGTGATATAACATCACATTATAATAATTTTGAAAAAAAGTAAAAAAAATATTTATTTAACACCTTCCAAATAAATTTGTCAATAAATCAAAAGGTCAAAAGATAAGCATAAAAATTATTTATTTTCAACTTTCCAAAATAGACCTAAAGTGGGTCATTTGTGTGATGATGTGGACAGGACATGACTAATGTTGGATGTTGGGCGGGAAAAATTATTTGTTCGTGAGTAGCATTCGGTGATCATATTTTTGGCCAATTATAAATTATTGCGTCCTCTTATATTATTAATCAATTAACATAAAATTATAAATTTACTTTCTTTATTAATTACAATACATATAAAGTAAGTTGCCCAAAAACCACCAAATAACTTCCCCTTGTGAGGACAACACCGAATAATTTGTCAAGTAGATTTCTTCATCAAGTTTTTTTTTGACTTGTTGGGTATGTCTTGATGTTTTACTGTATTCATAATTCTGTTTACATATGATTGTTTTGAGATATTAGTTAAAAATTAATTTTTTAACTTTCTTTTTAATATTTTTTATTATAAAAAATATGCAAAAAAACGTAGATAATTGATATGATCTAAAATAAATTAAAAGTCAAAAAATAACTTTTAACCATCTACCCAAAAGAAGCCATAATATACATCTTACTTAAAGAAAACAACAATTACATTGCTTTATTTTTAGTATTGCTGACAAAGTAGGAAGTATATAATCATAAAATCACATTACTATAACAAGTTGTTTGATTCTTGGATTTGTTGAGGGAGAAAAAATAAAGTAACAAAAATGAAGGAGAGAAGATGGTTTGGTTGGGGTTAAAAATCTTAATTCCAGACATAGTATTAATAATTTAGTACATCTTTCATTGAATCTTATTTTATCATGATTTTTATTAGCGGTGGACTACAGATATTTCGATCTGTCCAAATCGATCAAACCAAATCGATTCGCAGTATTTTGGGCGGATGCGTGATGACAAGCGAACGGTTACGGATTGATTTTTTTTAATCCGTCTAGTTTTAAACAGATGGCTGATTTGAGATTCCTTTGGCCACAACTGAACCGCCGAATCGCAAGCACTCCTAGTAATTTGTAAGACTTTGCATTTTCAATTTGTTTAGATATTATGTTTGTGTTTTTAATTGAAAAAGAATTTAGACGTTCTGTTGTGTTGTCAATTTGTTTTCAATTTGAAAATCTTTTTATCAAATAGCAATGATTGATATTTGGTATTTTTGTGCAACAAATATAAGGCTTAATTTTGTCATTTTAAAAAAAAATCAAATTAAATAGTTTTTGAATAAAAAAAGTAATGAAATAGTTTTGATAATGCATGGTTTTCTTATATGTATTTATTATTGATATTTGACAATTTACTTGATAATCTTTTGGTTAGATTAAGTTGGATTGTTATCTAAAAAAACATATTAACAAGTTGTTATATTATGTTCAAAATTGTAAAAATTTAAACCGCTAAACCGATTCGCATCAATCCGTTAATCCGTATCTATTAATTCGGCGAATAAATGCAGGTTGATTTTTTTCAATCCGCCCATCCGGGAGATGGATGACAGATTAGAGGTTTCCCGACCGCAACCGAACCACAACTACCCCTAATTTTTACAACAAAAAATACACTAATTAAACCAATTAAGCCCACTTTGAGACTTTAGCACTTAAAATTTTCTTTGATCATGTTTGGGTTGGTAAAGGGTTTTTGAGCATTTTTTTAGCATAACTAAGTGTGTGGCCAACTTGCACGTATATTAATTAATTATGTGATTCTAAAGTTAATAACTTGCTGTACTTCTAGAAGCTCAGAGTAACTTGAATTCAAGACCTTAGATCTTATTCTCAAATTTTTATTACCCAACCAACCTTAGGGAGTTAAAGGATTTTTGAGTATTAATCACCACTTTTTGTTGTCAAAGCTAAAGTCTACCTATTCCATTACAAAAAAATAGAGGGAAAAAAAAAAAAATGAGAAGAAGAAGAAGAAGAAGAAGAAGCCAAGTCTCTACCTACTCATTAAGTTTGGCAATACCTAATTGCGATACTTGCACACTACATCAAGTATTGTGCCTCCATTAACAAGCATTATAATCAAGCAAAGTACTCATGTTTTTTTGTTTTAACAACTATGTGAAAAGAGCATCGTAACTTGATAAATAGTTGTCAAATATACACAGCAGTAATTGAACATGCTTTAATGCTTTTTGAGGAAAAAAATATTAACATGCATTTTTACTTTGTTTGGCATTTGTTTGTTTAGTGAGTTTATAATCATAACAAAATAACAATATATAAAATTTATTCCCACCAGTAGAAACAGTATCCTAAGTTTTCACGCCTAAATAATTGTGTATAAAAAAAAAAAAAAAAAAAAAAAGAAGAAGAAGAAGAAGAAGAAAGTTATCCAATGTAATGAAATAATGAAGAAAATGAGCACTTGTTGTTGGATGAGGTAGATGATTGTCTGAATCAATTGAATAGTAGGTAGACATAACCTAGGAGAAGTGGAGAACACAATGGTGATGTACAATTATCCCTATAAACTTGGTGGTGCCATCCAAATGATTGTGAGTGTGCAAAACCACCTAATTCTAAAATTAATTGGGTTAAAATATTTGGTCATATTAATTTAGAAAAAAAATTCTTAAAGCATATAATTGTATACAATCTTCTCAAATTGTGTTCCTTGAATTTCTTCCTTGTCAGGGGTTCTTTGTGGAATTGTTATTTATTTATTTATTTATATTTTTTCTTATATTGATGTTGTGGTTATTAGTATTCGGCTTACAAGTGACGTTGTTGGACTTTCTATATACTCTGATAAACATATAAAAACTATAAAAAATAGAAATTAATAAAATGGATAAAAAAGAAAATTAATGTATAATTCATGAATTTAAGGCGATTTCACTTATCTTAAGTGCAAAGTTAAAATAGGGCAATCAAAAAAATCTGTCATTGTTGGTATAGTTCTTGTCATAGTAAAAAACAAAGGCATTGGCAATTGGGTTGGTTCACCTGCAGTCCAAGACATGGCCTACACTCACATAGTTTGAGTTTATATGAAAAAAATAAATTAATCTATAACTAATTGGTTTCATCATATTAATCTTAAAAAAATAAAAAATAAATATAATATTTAAAATAAGTCATTTATTTTTTTTAAAAAAAAATAAATGTAGGTTTTTTTTTTATACAACAGAAAAAATAAATAAATGTACTCATAACCAAATAAGATGAATGGATGAGATTTATCGTAATAGAATCCATGAACATGATGGGCCTCTGTTGTACGGTTGGGTCCACTAGCCAGCCCTTAATAACAACCCGGTTTTCAGTGTTATTTGCCGCAAAGGTAAAAGCGGAGGATCTCCCACATGGATCCAGTTTTTATTGGATCCAGTTTTTATTGCAATTTTGTATTTTATTTTGTGATTTCTTTGTTTGTTGTATTTTTGGATAATTAAGTGTTCAGGTTAATTTGCGTGTATCTCAAGATTAGTCCTAAGTTTTGAAATTAATAATTAGACAAACTTTGATGCTGTGTTTGGTTGGAGGATTTAGGGAAGGATTTGGAAAAAGAAAGGGAAAAGTGTGTGAAATTATGTGAAATATAAGCATGTTTTATTCACATTTCACCTACCTTTTCCATTTCCCTTTCTAAATCCCTCCTCAAATCCCCCAACCAAACACAACATGAGTGGTCTATTGGAATGACTTCAATTAAACTTAAAATTTTAAATTTTATTCTCAAATTTTTATCAATTTTTTTTTGGGTGTGTGTTTATAGTAGAACTGTTTTGAATTGTTTTCAAAGTTGTTCATAGGCATGGCATGGAGAGAAAATAAGAAATCTTGTCACAAGAATAGGAATACGAGCCATCTAAGTGATAATGGGCTATTGGGTATTAATAGCCACTGAACTGAATTCCCAACCATAGAAAAAACACAGTTGGTTATTGTAGTTGGTCTTTTAACCAATATGGGTTGAAAGTATTTTTGTGGACTTTTACTGTCTCCATAGCTGTGCACTTCTCAATTTTTTTTTTCCTAATCTTGGAAGTTTGTAGTCTAGCCTAAGCTTTTATTTCTGGGCAAATAATAGTATAGTGTAACAGTAAAAAAAAATTATAAATTAATCAAAAAGTTTATACATTTTAATAATTAAAATGTTATACCTTTTAATGGCTTTGTAATTATTTTTTTTTATTATCACCACTGTACTGTTATTTCCCCTTTATTTTTCTATTGGTCGTACCCATGTACGGAGCTTGACTATATATTTAAGAGTGGTTTGGATATGATTTATTTAGTAATTTTTTTATTTTTTTAAAAAATACTTGAAGAAAATAAAAAAGATGATGTGATAATTAAGGGACAATTTGAAAATTCAGTAAAAAATTAACTTTTTTAACTTATTTTAAATCACATCACTTCTCATATTTTTTACATATACAAAAATAAAAAAATAAAAAAATTAATTTTTAATTAACTTTTCAAATCACCCTTTGTGACGAAAAAGCTAATAAAAAAATCATTTAGATGATTGTCAAATCACCTCTCAATTTAACTGGACCAGCATGAAAAATAAAGTGATATATTAAAAAGTAATTTTAAACGTATGAAAGTACAAATTATTCATGTACCTATCCAAGTGAATATTGTACCTCCATAAATTTAAAAGGTAATTACATTCCAGTGAAAATTTGAAAAAATATTTACCTACTAGGTCCCGTTTGGAGACTTACCTTTTTAGCAAAAAAGTCAACAACTCATACAAAAAAATCAAAGATTCTCTTTTCTCTCTACTTTTTGCACATCTTTTCGTAATTAGCCAAAAAGTCATCCCAAACATATAAGTTTTGTTTACTTACTTTTTTAACCAAATAGTCAAAAAGTTACTAAATTAGTCTGTTCCCAAACGAGGCCTAATAAAATGAGCTGGAATGGGCTTGCTTGGCCATCTGTTCTAGTTAAATGGGGCGATAGAGCTGGTGTGACCCGGCTCATTTGATACATCTATGGCTCATCAAAAAGTTTCTTACTACTAGCATATGCGTTACTAGGAATGGCAACGGGGCGGGGCCGGGGATCACCCTTCCCGTCCCCAATCCCCGAAACTACAAAAATTCCCGTTCCCGGTCCCAATCCCCGACGGGAAACTCATCACTCCCCCCACCCTCGCCCCCGAAAAATCCCCGTACTCATCATCAACAATATCATTCAGCAACATCATCCAAAAATAAAATAAAATAAAATCATCAACAAAAACATCAACGGCAGCAACATCTTTAAAAAAAAAAAAAAAAAAAAAACCATCAACAACTTCATCAAGCAACAACATCATCAACAAAAAATAAAATAAAATAGAGAGATCTGGCGGAGGAGGGACAAAATCGACGGTGGCGAAGAAGGATCTTCTCAGATCTGCCATGGCAGAGAGAGGGGAAGGCGAGAGGTGACGGAGCCGACGGAGGAGGCCGCAAGAGGCGACAGAGGAGGAGGCCGCCGGATCGGATGGTGTTACTGCAACTGCGGTGATTCGGAGGAGGGAGATCGCGGTGATAGGAGGAGGGAGATTGGCGGAGGGTTTTAGAGAGAGAGAGAGAGAGAGAGAGAGATGAGGGCGGTGATGGATGATAAAATCAATTGTAAAATCAATACAGAGGGGTTGGTTTTATGTATTGATGAAAGGCGGTGATGGATGGATGATTTTATGTATTGATAAAATCAATACAGTGTGTTGTGTGAGTGACGGACGAGGGTTGGTTTATATATAAATATATATATATATATAGGGGTAAAATAGTAATTTTACTTCGGGAAAATTCGGGGCCAGGCTGGGGCTTGAACACTGATCCCCGTCCCCGGCCCGAAACTGATCGGGGATTTAATTTCGAATACCATCCTCGTCCCCACGCGGATATTTTTCGGAGAAAAACCATTATAATCTGGGGCGGGGGATCGGGTCCCCGTCGGACAGGGTTTAAATTGCCATCCCTATGCGTTATAGTAGAGATTGATTGGCAAAAAGGTTCATTCATAGTAGGATATTGTTATTCAGATCTAAAAATTAGATCTAATTTCTAGATTCAGTCATATGTTAAGAAAATAATTAATTGATAATTAAAGTTAAAAAGATGATTGGTTGATAATTAGATATATTAACTAATCATTTTTTTGACACATCATTTAAAAATTGGGTCTAAAAATGAGAAGTTATTAGTTGGCCTTGAGGTGTGATTGTTGGAGGGAGTGAAATTCATATATTTGTGTTAGGTAATTAAAAAATATAAAAAAACATAGTATGATTTGTGTAGTTAGGGGTGTAAAAATGGCCCACAGCCCGGGGTGGGCTCGACCTGATTAGGCCCAGGCTTGAGCCTAGCTCGAGACCTTGGGCCTGGGCCGTCAATTTGAAGCCCGGCCCATGGCCCGCTCAAGGTGTCAAGACCCAAACCCGCCCTTAAAGGTTTAGCATCGTAATCAGCCAGTAATCATAAGATTACCAAAGGCCTCTAAAATATATTAACAAATAAGGGGCTAGCGGAAGCAAATGCAAATATACAATATCCATAGAGTTGTGCAGACTTATGTGGGACAGAAAATTTAAAACTTTATTTACATATATAATGACGTCATCCCATGTACAGATATAACAAAAAGGGACTTAGACATATATATAGAATAGAAACAAATGTTTACAAAGGTATATAAAGACATAAGACTTCATTTCAAAAACTTGACCACACTAATTTCTAGGAACCTTTATGAGAGGCACGGTGGTTGGCTTGACAGAACAGAGCTAGACTTGAAGTCCTAAACCTGGTCACACGCTTGATCACCTACATACATATACAAAAATAATGAGCTAGAGTTCAGTGAATAACAACATACTAAAGATTTTGATGAATGATGTTCATAATAGATTCAAAAATCAAAACTTGGATCAGAAATGGATTCTTGCACATATTTAGATTTGCAAACAGTTATACGTGATACATCTATTAGCTAACAGATGAAATTGGTCACAAAGACCTACGTACAGAGTAAGCGGCCATGTAGGCCCATATTTACATGAGATGGTCATTAAGACCCATGTGCAGATCAAAGAGTTGATTATGCATAATCAGTTCCATGAATGGAACCCACATGAAACCTTGGTACTAGGTAACAGATAACACATGACATATTCACATGATGATAAGGATCTTACGAATACATTTTAGAAAATTAGACATTTATTCATGGAGTCACAAAATAGCATTTCAAAAAACAAATCGTATCATATCAGTTAGAAAATACTTAAGTCAAACATAGATCTACATAGTCGTTACTCACAGATAGCTCTAGAGATGAACTATGGCGCGTGACCTACACAAACACATGACAGATACACATTGAAACACACACTCGGCAAATACTTAACTTATCACTTTTCTTTCTTGTTGTATTTCTAATTCATTTCCTCATTATTATAGCGTAATTTATGTCTTAAGAATACCTTAAATGAAATAAGGATGCAAAAATGTACTCTGAAAACACTTGCAAAATTTTGAAAAATAGGCTAGTTCGCTCGAGCGAAGGTTTGGTCGCTTGAGCAGTCTACAAAGTTTGTAAAAGTAATAGATGCTCGATTTTCATGCTTGATGGTCGCTCGAGCCAAGTATTGAGAAAAATGGTGTTCGCTCAAGTGCACAATCGGTCGCTCGAGCCATAGTGCAATTGTCTACAAAACTACTGGGAGCTCAGAATTTTCACTCGAGCGACACTTTCATCGCTCGAGCGAACTGCTCGAATTACGAAATTTCCAAATTTTCTCTCCAAGTTCAAAACTTGATTCCAATGCATCAAAACACATTCTTTTGAGTCAAAACTTAATAAAACATGTAGAAACTCATAATACATCATGAATTGAAAATCATTTTGCAAAATCAAGCCCAAAAGCATTGCCAATTATCCGAAACTCAACTTGAAAGTCAATATATAGAACATGCATGAATTGATATGAGTTCTTTTTTTCCAAAACATGATCAATTGAAATAAAATAATGTAGAACGTGATGAATTCTTAAAACCCAGTTAGAACAATGATATGCATTAGGAAATTTCTTGGAAAATAAACTCAAATCATGATGAAATGAGAATGCATGCATGATTTGCGTCTCAATTCTACTTTCTTAGCTCAAATTACACATTAATCAACTTAATTCTCTTGAAATCTCATGTTAGCCAGCTTAAGCTCATAAAGGATGAATTAAATCCTTACCTAAAATTTAAATTCCCAAATAGAAGCTTAGTTCTCTTGATTTCCTTTCCAACCTCCCTTTTTCTCCTTGAACTCTCTATAACGTTGAATTCACTCTTCCTAGGTTTCTCTCTCTCACGTTTTAGGCAAGGAAGATGATGAAATGGTATGTATATGAGGTTTCTAGAGTCAACATTAGCCTTTTATAGGCTTGATTAGCATTAGGCTAACTAAGTGTGATTAATTTATTCTAATTATTTGGTTTTGAATCAATTTCTAATTAAATCTATTATAAAATTCTAAAAATTCAAATTATCACATTGACTGTGGCGCCCCAAATTTTCTTTTGGAACATCATAAAATTTAAATAACAAATAACTTACTAAGTAAAGATTTTAACAACTAATTAGGGGAAATTTAGATTTTCACATAGTCAAAGCTTAACAACTAAATTACGAGTCCATATACAATATTACAACAACTTTGTAACATTCGTGATTACTAATACCAAGGATAATAAAATTTTATTTCGATAGAGTTTTGACTTTAAGTTAGCCAAGGTTCAATATTAGCAGTAGCTTCAAATTCAGTCTCAGTCCCTTTTTCGACATGATCTGGCATGAAACGCCAAGGCAACAAAATATATGCCATGAGTTTTGCAACACAGTAAGAAAACGGAACCAACCTACCATTCTTTTTAAGAGAAAATAATCAAATCATGACAATTAAAATAATAGTAAAATTCAATAGCATGATAAATGTACCAACCATTATAATATTTTCGACAATTTTAATAGTTTAGGTGTGTAGACACCCCGTTTTTGACCGACCTTAAGACTCAGATGTCATCGATTGAGCGCTCGGTGATGACGCATGTTGTGTTCGTTCTGGGGTTTCGGAGTCTCGGCTGAGAGCCTTGCCTCCAGACTTCGTGGCTCTTTTGTGCTTTGTCTCGGTTTGCGAACCAAGTCCCATTTTCTTTGTTTTCTCTTCCCGAAGGGAGAGAGAGGTCTTGTAGACCATCTCTCAATGGTCGTAGGCTATGGTTCGTGGTCGTAGGTCATTTTTCCCGTTTGGAGACCAGTTTCTGATTTTTCAGAGCCGTCGGTCGTGTGCCTCGGTTCGGGACCGCTTAACTACCTCCGTTTGCTCCGATTTTTGGTACACACCTTGTTTCCTCTCCCTAGAGGGACACTGTAGCTCGGGAGACCACCTTTGTGGTCGCACGCCACTTTCGGTGCTTAACAGTCAGCTTTCGGGGCCCCCGACTGCGCATTTTGACTCCTGAACCCTCGTTTTGCATCGGTCAGGGTTCATTTTTGGCATGGACCCTAGTTTCATTGTTAGGAAGGTGGTACAAGGGTGGGAGACCACCTTTTCTTCTTGGAAACTAGCTTTCTCCTTGGAGACCACTTTTCTCTCTCCTCCAACTAGTTTTTTTGGCAGATAGCTGGTCTCCCTCACTTTTAGGCCATAATTTATGGTCTCCCATACCACCATTGTGTTGTACTCATCTGGGAGGCCACCAATATGGGTAGGCCGACCAACTTTTCTTCCTGACCCTTTTGAACCTTGTTAGAAAGCTGGTTTTCCCCTCTCTTGGGCCACAATTTTTGGTCTCCCACCATACCACTGTGTTGCATTCACCTGGGAGGCCACCTTTCTGGGTAGGCCGACCAGCTTTTCTTCCTGACCCTTTTGAACCTTGCTAGAAAGCTGGTTTTCCCCTCTCTTGGGCCACAATTTCTGGTCTCTCACCATACCACTGTGTTGCATTCACCTGGGAGGCCACCTTTCTGGGTAGGCCGACCAGCTTTTCTTCTTGACCCTTTTGACCCTTGGTCGGCCGACCAGGGCAAGTGGTCGGCCGACCACTTGACTGGCCGGCCAGCCATCTCTTTTTTTGTCTCTCTGAATGCAATCCAGCTATGCCAGCTGGAAAGCATTTGCTTCGGGTTTGACCCTTTTGTTTGGCTTCTCAAGGAAGCTTGGCCCTTTTCTCTTAGCTTCTAGGAGAAGCTTGACCTTTTGTTGAGCTTCTTGAGGAAGCTTGACCTTTTTGGTTTAGCTTCCTTAAGAAGCTTGATCCTTTTTGTTTAGCTTCTCTTAGAAGCTTGGCCCTTTTGCTCCAAGCTTCCAAGAGAAGCCTTGGACCTCCTCTTCTATATAACCAACCCTCCTCTCCACTTTCAAGGGTTGAACATTTTGGTCTCAAGATAGATACACTCTCCCTGTATATCTCTGCATCCAAGCTCCATAACTCCATAGTTCTTGGCCATTTACACTACACCTCCAAGCACAACACCTCCACTACCATCCTAAGTACCTTGGAGATGTTTTTCAGAGGTTGAAGGCTCACTTTCTTGGTCTAGAGCTTGCTGCATTGCTGTGCTACAAGGGTAAGTCTTCATTTCCCCCATTTTGACATTGTTTTGCCTCATAGTTTAGCCCTATTTGCAAGAATTTTCGAGCTTTGACATGAACTGAAAAATGTCTTATTTTGAGCTTCTCTTGAAGATTGTTTAAGGACATTTTTCTATTAGAGGTCATTTACCCCCTTGTATGTTCCATCCCTCTTTTAAGGCTTATTTTGCTTCATATCTTAGCCTTACTTGCAAGTATTTTCGAGCTTTGACATGAACTAAAAAGTGTCTTATTTTGAGCTCCTCTTGAAGATTGTTTAAGGACATTTTTCTTTTAGAGGCCATTTACCCCCTTGTATGCTTGTTTGTATCTTGTTTTGAGCCTTGCATCTAGGCCTTTGTATCATGCTTTGTTTGGCGTTCTAGCCACTGAAATCCAATGGATTTTTAGTGGCTAGCATACTATTTTGAGAGCCAAAATCAGAGGGGGGTGACCCCCTCTCTCCTTGTCTTGTTTGTTGGCCCTTTTGGACTTCCAAAGGGCCCCATATTTGTATGTTTCAAAGCTATATTTCAGGCCCTATTTGGTGAGTTTTAAAGTCTGCATTAGCTCTGTCCGGAGCCCATTTTGCCATATAAAGTGTCTATTTTGCATGGGTAGAATAATCCTCTTCAAGGCCTTTCAAAGGAGCTTTCACTTGCATGCTTCCTAGACCAATTTTAGGGCTTTTTAGTGGGTTTTAGGACCCTCATAACCTCTGTCCAGAGGTGGTTTTATCATTGTGTGTGTTCGTCATATACGTATGGAACAACCCCTTGCATGGCCCTCCAAAGGAGCCTATCATTCTTACATGTGTTGACCGAGTTTCCATGGATTTTTGGGCATATTTTAGCATGGCATACTTCTGTTTTTGGCTGGTTCAGTGAGCCCTCATGTGCTTCACATACTTGTTGTGTAAATCATGGTTCACTAGCTTATTTCGCATGCTTTGTTGACCCTTGATTTTAGCTCTTTTTGGCCTTACCTTAAACTAATTTTGTGTATATTTTGGACTTCCCTAGCTCTATTTTTGGGTCTCATGGTCGAACGATGTTTGTTTTGCACGCTTGTAGTTCAATACCCATGCTTAACTTTGAGTTTTGAGACTCATTCCATGCATATACTGAGGTGTGTTCATGTTTTGGGTTTTAGAGCTTGTTTGAATGCCATATTGCCATGTTTTGTACTCTTTAAATGCATTTGAGAGTCAGGCTTGTATGCCTCATTTACCGACCATTGAATGAGCTCCATTTCTTAGCATTCCGAGCCATCATTTTAGACCATCATTTTAGGCCATTTCCCCATTGTTTCAGACCTGCCTAGGGTCTGTTTGGGGTTGGTTTTGCCATTGGTGCATTGCTTTGGGTACCTCTAGAGTAACGCACTTCACTAGTTTCAGTACCCGGGCCCTCTAGCTTGCATTGCGTGACATACTTGCATGTTTCGGGACCATCTTTCATGCCATTTCAGAGTTGTATCATGTCCCATTCTATGCCATGTTTCATCCGCTGCTATGCTTAGTTAGAGTTGCATGTTGTGCCTTAGGATCGGTCCTTTGCATCCATGCATGTCTGCATGTGTTTCGGTTGTCTCATTTCCATCATATGGCCACTGATTTGAGTGTGGCTGAGGTCCACTCATATTGGTTTAAGTCCACCTTGCATTGTGTATGCCATTTGGTTCATGTTGTTGCATGTTTGACCATCGCATTGTGTATGCTTTGATTATGCCTTTGTGTATGTCCATCTTCGTGTGTGCATTGTGTATGCTAGGTCGTTAGTCGTATTGTGTATGCTAGTAGCATGTTTGCATCTCATCCTTGCATGTTTGCATGGTTAGGTCACATTGCATTAGGATTGCATGCTAGTTGCATTTGTGCATGTCATGCATATTGCATTGTATTTGGAGTAGGAGTCAGTCCAAACACGGGAAACGAGGGGCGTTTCATACTCAAAGTGACGAAACGTGTCTCAATTTCCGATCGCCGACACTCTTGACTAGCCATGATAGAGTTGTTGGCTTTACTTGCTTATATGTGCATTCACGTCCCATTGAGTCGTGCAATTCGACTTCTCGGCCATCATGCATCGAGATGCGTGATTGGTGGCACGAGGATCGAGGTCTACACTCTTTTGAGCTTGTGCAAGGACGGAGAGAGTGGTCTTGCACACATATGTTGAAAATACCTTGCTTTCTCTCCCTCTTGCCTTTGTTGCAGAAAAACCAGAATCCAGGGGCAGAAAGTAGTCGGCCGACCAGGTTTCCTAGCAGGCCGACCACCTTTTTTGGTTCCCACCACAAAGGGTGGTCGACAGGTGTTTCCCAAGCCAATATCTGCTCAGCAGCCTTCCCAAGGTGGAGTGTCAGCTTTCTGGAGCTTTGTGCAAGTTTCTGAGATCAATTGCAAACAAAGGCGATGCGAGGCATCGTGATAGAATTTACCAACAAGGCGACTCGAGCATGCATACACCCTTCGCCATCCGAAACAGAGTTGAGGCAGTCCATTGTATTTAGTTTGCATGCTAGTTTATTGCTTACTTAGTTAATTTGTTGATTAATTAATGTTGTGTAATAATTAGCTGTAATTTGTTATTTAGCTTAGATTAGCTAGATCGTTTGTACTATTCATTCGGACCCTCCGAGCGAGGGCACAATTGTAATAAGTGTGCGTGTGTGTGATGTATGTCTTCCAACCCCACGTCTTTCTTCCTTTTATTTACCAGCTTATGATGGTTAGGTTAGGGCTTGTTTCAATTAGCATACTTATGCTCGCATGTTTACATTCATTCATCTGTCTTACATGCACCAGGCTCGGCGCATCATACTAGCTGTATTGTATTTCAATTCCAAGTTGAATACTTGTTAGTTGTAGCATTTCACATGCCATCCCTAAAATAGCCGAGCCTACTATAGTTGCATTTTGCATGTGTTGCATTAGGCATTTCTATATAGTTAAGATCATGCATTGATTACTAACTAGTTTCTGTTTTGGCTCGGAGTACTCGGTAAGTGTTTATGTTTTAGCATCCTTGCATGCATGTGAGTGACTGCCATGATAGCATGTTTACTATGAGGCTAACTGCTTATGTGATATACATGCCTGAATACTTGTGGGTGAAGGTTGGATTATCTGAATTGGAACAATTCATTGAATACAAGTTTTAAGCCCACTAGATAGTGGCAAAACCATGTTTTCTAAGCCCACCCGAGGGTGGCAAATCCACGTCATAGCCTACTTGCGGGTAGCACCATCAAACCATTTTCAAAATAAACAAACATGAGATGTGTTGTTCCAATTCAGGTGATCCAGTCTATACTTGTATGCTGTGCGCATCACGTAGTAAATCTAGGCTAATAACCGGAATAAGAATGCATAATGTTTTCAAAACTCGATATCATAGTTAGTAGAGGCCGATCTTTGATCGTGCGAGCGGGGGTGCTCACGAAGTGACCTTCCCCAATTGTACCCAAGTTCCCGAGCCGAGGCAACTTTGGTGATGACGGACACGTGGCCTTTGGCACGAGTCAGGGTTTCCTAAATTCTCCCAAAATAAAATATTTAGGTGGCGACTCTGTATCTGGCAAAGGCCGATCTCTGTATCTGGTGATGACGGACACGTGGCCTTCTTTCTAAAAATCAGTTTTTCAAAATGATTTGCCGGATTTGGACTCTTTGATGATTCATCGGTCTTGCATTGCACTCTGCGAGATAAGATACAGGACTGTGACAATTGAGTCTGAACTATAGTGAGCCCATATGATTCAAAATCTCACTAAAGAGATTTTCTTACTAACCACTAAGCATGGCAACGGTTAATTTGAAACCCCCCCTGGTCAAATATTCAAGTGTTACCAACCGTAACTACCAGGGATGGCCACGTTCGGAGTTATATACCCAAGAAATGGCATCCGTGGTCTGCCTCAAGGAAACGGTCTGCCAGGGATACGTAACCTCCCTTTGTGCCACCTACACATCCACCCTTATTCCAAAACCGAATACCGAAAAAGGGTTCAAATAAGTCTCGTGCCATCTTAGGGTTTCGCGACACAATTTACGTGAGAATTCTCAAAACTAAGGATCACCCTGAACAACCGATATTAACCGTCAACCCTTAATTTCGTGCACTACTTAAAACCAAGACTCACCCTGAACAACTGGTATTTACTATTAATTGTTAACTTTGTATATGTCGTTAATAATTTCAGTTAGTTTTGATATTAATCACAAATAATTTTAATTTTTAATTACAAATAATGTTATACCAACTCATTAAAATTTCCAACATAAAATATTACATATGTCACACAAAAATAAATAATTGTACAAAATTTAAATAAACAATTTATTTAAACCATGGTATGAAATAATAATTTAGATACCAATAAATCATAATTACACACATGCATAGATTTTTAATCTACAAGATTAGACTAGCACAATATTAAATTTTTTTGTCCAAATAAACAATTGAAGAGATAATTTTTGATTCCTCCTTAATCTGCCAGAATTTTCAGAATGTATAACTCGTAATTAAAATTACAAATAAATTACTTATATAACTCTAAAATTCATATAAATATACAGAATACTCAATAAACGTGTTATGGTCATTTTTCAGAAATCATTTTCCAAAAATAAATTATAAATAATTCTGAACAATTCCAAGAAAATTTATGACACAGATTTATCACATTTTCTTAAATTAATTCCATACTTAAATTTATAAATCAATTCCATAATCTAAAAATTTATTCTGAAATTAGACTTCTCAAATTTCATTTTTTGTTTAGAAATTACCAGATTTGGTTTAATATAAAATTTTTAATGATTTTTCAAACACGTAGTAAAATCTGCCTATAGCTCCGGATTTGGTTAAAAATCTGTATAAATTTGTACAAAACTCCGTAATTGTTACAAAATTCATGGATGAAGTAGACATCATTCTAAACAACTTTGTAGAAGAAGTAATCTTCAAATTTTGAGTATAAAATTGTCTAAAAATTCGTACAAATTTTCTGATAGATTCAAGGACCAAATAAATTCTTCAATCCTTTCTTTAATGGTATAAACTACACATGCAAGCCTATTTTCACAATAATAACATAATTTTAAGACTATTAATATTTTCAAATATTTGATATATACATCACAAAATTTACATACATATATAAAAATTTCTATCTATAAATTAGTCATTTTATCATATGAATATAATCTGAAAATTTCAACAATTAAAAAAAAACTGAGAGGGCTGAAAGGGTTTTCTTACTTAATAATAGGATGATGAAATGGTAGAAAATTTTAGCTTCCTTAATCTCTCACTCTCCTTCTTCTCCTACTGCTTTGTTGCTCACAGAATTTTCTTTTTCCTCATTTCCTCGCTAAATGCAAGCATGCATATATATATATACACGATGCACTGCTGAGGCTTTCCCCCCACCTCTCTCTCTCTCTCTCTCTCTCTCTCTCTCTCTCTCTCTATTCTAGTCATTCTGTGGAATCTAGTCAAATGTTGCAAGTCCAAGGCATATAATTGGGTCTCATCTCCTATATTGCATCCAAGAAAACAAGTGGCAATGTTGCGACCAAAAAAATCTGCCAAAGCTTCTTTTTTTTCTTTTTTTTTGTATATTTGTGTATTTGTATGGGTTTCTTAAAATTGATACATTAAGATTTTTAACTAAGATATTTGGTAAGAATAATTATCATGTTGAATCCTTATTAAAATAATTTATAAACAACAAATATTGAACATCCACAAAATTATTATTCTCAATAATATCTTTGTTTGTGATTGAATTTGGTTAATTTAAAACTAACTTTTACACTAATATATATTTTAGATAAATTCTGGATAAGTTAATTAATTAATTATTTTTATTTTAGAATAATTAAATGCGGGTTTTCACAATCTACCCTCCTAAAAAAAATTCCGTCCTCGAAATTAATTCGTACCTTTAGACTAAAAAAGATGAGGGTGATTGGCACGTATCATATCTTCTCGTTCCCACGTTGACTCTTTCGTCCCACTATGCTGCCACAACACTCGCACCAAGTGAATAGCTTTGCCTCGCAGGTTCTTTTCTCATCGATCCATAATCTTTATAGGTCTTTTCTCAAAACCTACATCTTCATTGAGATCAATCTCTCTCCTGTTGATAACATGGGAGGGGTGTGGCTCATATTTCCGTAAACATTGAGATGTGAAAAGTATTGTGCCTTGATGAATGCTACCTCCTAATCGTACTTTTGTGATTCCAATATCTCGCTCAAAATTTTAGGCGTAACAATTTGATTACCAAGGTAAGCCTTTTCTTTTTGAACCCCTATTTATACCCCAAATTCATTGAGTGTTCCAACCATTTTCCATTCTCTAAGTGTTAAACTAGCAACAATCCCTCTATTCTTGCGACTTAGCGCATCTGCTATCACATTAGCCTTGCCGGGATGATAGAAAATGGTAAATTGGTAATCCTCGAGATACTTCATCCAATGTCTCTGACGCATGTTCAGATCATTTTGGGTGAACAGATACTTCAAGTTTTTGTGATCAGTGAATATCTCAAACTTTTCACCATACAAGTAGTGTCTCCAAATTTTGAGAGTGTGAACTATAGCTACTAACTCCAAGTCATGGGTGGGATAATTCTTTTCATGGTTCTTTAATTGCCTTGATCCATATGCCACCACATTGCCATTTTGCATCAATACGCACCCCAGACCTTCTTTGGAAGCATCACAATACACATTGTACCCAACATCACATTCTGGTATGAGAATAGGGACACTCGTCAATCTTTTCTTGAGTTCTTGGAATAAACTTTCACAAGACTCATTCCATTCAAACTTTACCCCCTTTTGAGTCAAATGTGTCATTGGTTTGGCCAATTTTGAGAAGTCTTGAATGAATCTTCGATAGTAACCGGCCAATCCTAAGAAACTACGAATCTCAAATGTGTTCTTAGGTTACTTCCATTTTGTCACTACTTTTACTTTAGTTGGGTCTACTGATATTCCCTTTTTAGATACCACGTGACCCAAAAACTTTACTTCTTCCATCCAAAATTCACATTTACTAGCCTTAACATACAGTTGGTTTTCTTTCAAAGTTTGAAGTATTATTCTTAAATGTTGTTCGTGGTCTCCTTCAAACTTGGGATATACCAAAATATCATCTATGAAAACTACCACAAGTTGATCTAAGTAAGGCGTGAATATTTTGTTCATTAAGCTTATGAACAGGCTTGGTGCATTAGATAGGCCGAATAGCAACACTACGAATTTATGGTGGCCGTAACGGGTTCAAAACGTAGTCTTAAGAATATCTTACTCCCGAACACGTAAAAAAAAAAAAAGGAAAAACTCAAAATGCATGGATGTGGGGATACGGGGTTTCAAACCCCTATCCTCAGGCTTAGTCTCTTGCCCTTTCAACCAATGAGCCACGCCATTCCGGCGATAAAATATTCAGACAAATGCACATATAGGTATACGAGACACATACAAAAAAAAAAAAAAAAACCAAAACAAAACAAAAAAAACACTCGTTGCTATAGGTGCTCGAACCTCTAACCTCCAGCTTAACCTTTCAATCCTCAACACTGAGCCGAACCACTAAACCCAAGCCACTCTTGTGACCAAATATGCAAACAAATATATATAATGCATAGATATTCAATTCATAAACATATATGCATACAACTCTCCCGCCTCTTTCTCTTCCTTTGAAAACCGCGTTTGACCTACGGCCTTGCTTTAGCGTCGGCTGGCCGACAAAGCGGACTTCCTCGATTACCGATTGCCTCGGCTCTCTTCTTCTTTGTCTTCTTCTCTTCCGTCTTCTTCTTAATCAGTATCTTCCGTCTTCTTTTTAATCACCCATCATTCTCTTCCAGCTCATTCTTCTTCATCACTCTCTTCTGTTTCTTCTTCCTCATCGAGAGAAAAAGAGAGACTGAACGGAGGAGGCCAAAAATCGATCTGTTCTCTGCTATTTCTCTGCAACTCAAACCTCTCACCTCTAATCCATGGCCTCCCCATCTCGTCCCCTTACTCTATTTCCGGACCTGAATGATCCCACAAGTTCTGTTGGGCCGAGTGCCCATGCTCCTACTTTTACTCCTCTTAATTTACCTGTGCTATCCGCTGAGCAAATAATGGCCGCTCAATCTGATATTGAGGCCAACCATTATACGTTGAAATCATGTGTGGAGACCATGACTGTGGTCACTAACTTGTCTCACCGGCTACAAAATAGAACAAATGAGGTATAACAGTTGAACTCCCAACTTTCTCTGCTCCAGCGCATGTACAAGGATGTGCGAGCAGAGATTTGCACGCTGAAGGCGGAGAACAAAGAGTTTGTTAGACTTATTTATTTTGATGATTTATTTAATTATATTTTAATAGAATCCAAAATTTATTTTGATGATTTATTTAATTATATTTTAATTTATTTGAAAAAGAAAAATAGAATCCAAAATTTATTTTGATGATTTATTTAATTATGTTTTAATTTATTTGAAAGAGAAAAATAGAATCAAAATTTATTTTGTCCCATTATTTCTCACCTAAACCTTTACCCTAAATGTTGTTAGAATGTAGTTAATATTTGATTAAATCATAAGTTCAAACAACACAAAACAGAGGTTCAAAAAACTCAGCATAGCAGCAGTTCAAAAGGTTCAAAAGATTCAAGTGGAATATATTAAAATTTGTAATGATGGAAGGAAAGATATTCAAATTAGTAATGATGGAGTTACAACGGCTATAAATTCAAATGAATAGTTCAAAAGGTTCAATTTGTGAGAGAAAAGCCAAGTTACTACAAATGTTTCTAAGTGAAGAGCGAGTTTCAATACCTTTTGTAAGGTCACCTAGGATTAAATCCTTATGGTGATTATGAACAAACTTCCATTCTCTTGAAAAATCATCATTGTTTCCTCCTTCTTCTTGAGGTGGAAGAATAGGTTGTTCAATCTCTTTGTTCAACTTACATGGTTGGTTCTCTTCTTTATAGATACTTGAATCTTCCACATTTGGTTCCAAATCTATATTATCACTAACAATTTACTTTTGAGCAGAGATATTAGTTTCATCAAATGCCACATGTATAGATTCTTCCACAACAAGAGTTCTTTTATTAAAAACACGATAAGCTTTGCTAGTTAAGGAATAGCCAAGAAAAATTGCTTCATCAGATTTTGAATCAAATTTACCTAAGTTATCCTTACCATTATTATGCACAAAACATTTACAACCAAAAACATGCAAGTGACTAATGTTGGGCTTTGTATCATGCCAAAGTTCATAAGGAGTCTTTTTGAGAATAGGTCTAATTAATGCGCGGTTTAAAATATAGCATGCGGTGTGAACGGCTTCGGCCTAAAAATATTTAGGAAGATTATTTTCGCAAAGTATTGTTCTACTCATCTCTTCTAAAGTTCTATTCTTCCTTTCTATTACACCATTTTGTTGTGGGGTTCTAGGTGCTAAAAAATTATGTCCAATACCATACCCATCACAAAACAATTCAAATTTCTCATTTTCAAGTTCTCTACCATGGTCGGTTTGAATTTTAGTAATAAGAAAGCCTTTTTCATTTTGAATTCTACGGCAGAGTTTTGTGAAAGAAGAAAAGGTTTCATCTTTGTGTGTTAAAAACATAACCCATGTAAATTTGAATAATCATCAACAATAACAAGACAATAACGTTTACCACCTAGACTAGATGTCCTTGAGAGACCAAATAAATCCATATGCAATAGTTGTAAAGGTCTAGTTGTGGAAATATGAGATTTTGATTTAAATGATATTTTAGTTTGTTTTCCTTGTTGACAAGCACTACAAAGATGATCTTTTTCAAATTTAATTTTTGGAAATCCAATGACCAAATCATTTCTCAAAAGTTTAGCAATTAAATCCATATGAGCATAGCCAAGTCTTCTATGCCATAACCAACTATTTTTATTATTAACATATAAACATTTAACATCGCTAGCATAAAGATCGTTAAGATGAAAAACATAAACATTATCATGGCGATCACCAACGAATAAGGCTTTATGATGACCTATGATTTCCTTTTGATAATGTCACAGGGGGAGAAAATATATGATGTTATGTATTATGGTATTATTTTTAAACTAATCTGATGTTATGTATTTATAGTTTGATATCTTAATCTCATATCATGTCTCTAATTAAAGCTTATTTATTATACATGTGCTAACCTATGTATTTATAAATGAATTCAGGGAGTATGACTTGAAGGGAGCCTTTCTTACTCCCAAATCAAATCAAAACATCATTGTGTGCCATCATCAAAAAGGGGGAGATTGTTAGACTTATTTATTTTGATGATTTATTTAATTATGGTTTAATTTATTTGAAAGAGAAAAATAGAATCCAAAATTTATTTTGATATTTATTTAATAATATTTTAATTTATTTGAAAAAAAAAATAGAATCCAAAATTTATTTTGATGATTTATTTAATTATGTTTTAATAGAATCCAAAATTTATTTTGATGATTAATTTAATTATATTTTAAATCCAAAATTTATTTTGATGATTTATTTAATTATGTTTTAATTTATTTGAAAGAGAAAAATAGAATCAAAATTTATTTTGTCCCATTATTTCTCACCTAAACATTTACCCTAAATATTGTTAGAATGCATTTAATATTTGATTAAATCAGGAGTTCAAACAGCACAAAACAGAGATTCAAACAGCTCAGCACAACAGCAGTTCAAAAGATTCAAGTGGAAGATATTTAAATTTGTAATCATGGAAGGAAAGATATTCAAATTAGTAATGATGGAGTTACAACGGCTATAAATTCAAATGAATAGTTCAAAAAGTTCAAAATATTCAAGTGGAAGATATTCAAATTAGTAATGATGCAGTACAACGGCTATAAATTCAAAGGAACAGGTCAAAAGGTTCAAAAGGTTCAAGTGGAAGATATTCAAATTAGTAATGATGACTACAACGGCTATAAACGGCTATAATTTTCATTATATATACCAAAGCCTCTAATGTAAAAGATGTTACAAAAAAAACTTGAAAATATTCTTTGATCTATAATCACTCACATCTATTCTCTGAAAAATTCTCTGAGAAGTATTCTTTAATTTTTGTTTACATCCTCCCTTAGAAATTATACACTGAGCCTTATAGCTTTAAGCATATCTTTCTTGTGTGAGGTTTACAGAAAAACCAAAGCTTCATTTTTATATCTATCTTTGAGAGATAATTCTTGTAACTTTCTGTGAAAGTAAAAACACATTCTTTTCAACCTTGTAAGGGTGTAGTATACTCAGTGTTCTTGACTTAGAAAGTCTGTATAAAATCCGTGGAGAATTGCTCCATTTGGAAAATCTCAAGTGAAGCTTGAGGAGTGAACGTAGGCCGAGTTGAAGCCGAGCCACTATAAATTTGTTTGCCTCTCTCTCCCTTATCTCTTTATTTTATTTAAATGGTTGTAGCTATATTTCACATTTTCACTGTGCTAAAATCATTAACTAACATAGTTGTTAGAACACTTGTTTTAATTATTTTTATTTCATTAACTATATTTATCTATTGTGCTAGTCATAATTTTTATTAGGGTATTATTAATTTTTAATTGTAAAAACCTAATTCACCCCCCCTCTTAGATTGTCTTTTGGGTAACAAAGTTGAAACGGAAGGCCACCGTCATGGCCCGCTTTGGAGCACCTTCGTGCTTTGTTTTTGATGGCCAACAGGGAGTCAACCCTCTCGGTGGTCCTATAATGTCACACCCCAAACCCGCCCCTAGAAAAATCATTAACTAACATAGTTGTTAGAACACTTGTTTTAATTATTTTTATTTCATTAACTATATTTATCTATTGTGCTAGTCATAATTTTTATTAGGGTATTATTAATTTTTAATTGTAAAAACCTAATTCACCCCCCTCTTAGGTTGTCTTTTGGGTAACAAAGTTGAAATGGAAGGCCACCGTCATGGCCCGCTTTGGAGCACCTTCGTGCTTTGTTTTTGATGGCCAACAGGGAGTCAACCCTCTCGGTGGTCCTGTAATGTCACACCCCAAACCCGCCCCTAGAAGTTTGGGCATGACCACTTCAGAAACGGACACTTAACCTGTTATATATAACATATGGGGCCGGAGTGGAAGCGTAAATTTTATATAATAACATGCAAGAAAAGAGCTACATCCATTGAGCGGCCACTATCATGCCAGGATCACAAACGAACAGATAATAATAGTTACATACACATATACAACCCCGCCCGTGTTTGGGCGTATAACAAAAAAACATTAGAATTTACAACATATTATGGACAATCAGAATGTAAGCCAAAACTTCATAAAACGGGTAGGCTTCACCCAAATGCTAGGACACACAGAGGCTGACAAAGGGAGACGAGCATTAAGAGTTGTGGCTAACCTCCAAACGTATGACCTACGGAATTAGACAAAATACAGAGTGAGATAACCTCAACGAATAATAGTACTTGAATAATTCAATGTTCAACTTGAATTATAATGCAAAGCAGAGCGTATATAATATAAAAGACAGGTAGTTAATCTGATTCTGTACTAATGTCAGAACGACCTTAGGCCCCTTTTTAACTAAATTGGCTTTAAGCCCTTGAACAGAGTGGCATTGAGCCCTTTAACAGAACGGCATTAAGCCCTTATCAGAATGGCATTAAGCCCTTGAACGTATTAACATTAAGCTTTACACATGTTGGTATATAGCCCTTGAACATACTTGTATGAACCCAAGAGGTGTCTCATACGGATTCTAGAGGTGACTCACGTCGTAGCACTTAGTTCCGTGTAGCAATTTGTTCCATATCAGAAATCATTAGGTCTTAAAGACTGATCAATTCATATCATGTTATAACATAGCATAAACGGAACGGATAAATAGAAACATATTCATACATATTCTTAATTATGCTTGAATTAGAAACAGAAATCAGAGTTCATGCTTGATCATAGCCCACCCGTACAAGACTGTCGGTGGTACCATCCGTACAAGACCGTCGATGGCAAAACATAACCCACCCGTACAAGACTGTCGGTGGTACCATCCGTACAAGACCGTCGATGGCAAAACATAACCCACCCGTACAAGACCGTCGGTGGTACCACCCGTACAAGACCGTCGGTGGTACCATCCATACAAGACCGTCGATGGCAAAACATAACCCAACCGTACAAGACCGTCGGGGGTACCATCCGTACAAGACCGTCAATGGCAAAACATAACCCACCCGTACAAGACCGTCGGTGGTACCACCCGTATAAGACCGTCGATGGCAAAACATAACCCACCCGTACAAGACCGTCGGGGGTACCATCCGTACAAGACCGTCGATGGAAAAACATAACCCACCCGTACAAGACCGTCGGTGGTACCATTCGTACAAGACCGTCGATGGCAAGAGATATCTCGTAACATACTTGAACCACGGTATTATTACCCCCGGGCAAGGGCCATAAGACCACAGTATTATTACCCCCGGGTAAGGGCCTTGTGCTAAGGATGTCATGAATACTTTTACATATATGGATAATTATTCATTAATTCATAACGTAATAGAGCATTTCTTGTTATATCATGTCATTATCGTGCGCTTAACAAAATAGAATAATTCACATTCTCATGCGGGTCACATAATGATGTTAAACTTTTGCATTCATGTCGTAGATTCTGAATAACTTTGAGTTCATATGGATTTACATAACTTTCCAATTATTCTGATTCTTCGAAGATGAACACAAAGTCTCTTTATTCATTAAGAAATGGCATGGTTCACTTGAGCTATTAATCAGCAACATACTGTAGATGTCCCCGAACGCCCCGGCAGGACGAGTCCCCCCCTCCCGGTTCTGTTCGTTTTGGGTTCACTACAGTTCAGGACTCTCAAATTGTCACGGTTCTTAATCTGAACCAAAGAGTCCAAATCCGGCAAATCATTTTGAGAAACAGATTTTTGAAAAGAAGTGCCAAATATGGACTGCTTTGCCAGATACAGAGTCGCCACCTAAATATTTTTTATGGGGAATTTAGGAAACCCTGACTCGGTGCCAAAGGCCACGTGTCCGTCATCACCAAAGTTGCCTCGGCTCGGGAGCTTGGGTGCAATTGGGGAAGGTCAGCTATGAGCACCCCCTCTCGCCCGATCCGAAGATCGGCCTCTACTAACCGTGATATCCGTTTTTGAAAACGTTATGTGTTCTTATTTCATTTATTAGCCTAGAATTACTATGTTATGCGCAAACAAGTATAGACCAAATTGCCTAAATTGGAACAAAACATTGCATGTTCGTTTTGAAGATGGTTTGCTACTCGCAAGTAGGCTAAAATGCAGGTTTTGCCACTCTCGAGTGGGCTTTTAGAAATGATGGTTTTGCCATTATCTAGTGGGCTTAAAACTCACAGTTTTAATGCATTATTCCAATTTAGGTAATTCAACCTCCATCCACAGGCATTCAAGCAGTTGTATCACATAAGCAGCTAGCCTCATGGGAATCATGCTGTTATGGCAACACTCACACGCATGCGGTATGCTAAAGCATAAATGCTTACCGAGTACTCCAAGCCAAAACAGAAACTAGTTAGTAATCATATGCATGATCCTAGTTTAAGATGGCTAATGCAACGCATACGGAATGTCACTAGAGTAGGCTCGGCTAGTCTATAAATGACATGTGAAAATGCACAAGTAGCATGTATTCAAGTTAGATTTGAAATACTTATGCAGTTAGTATGATGCGCCGAGCCTGGTGCATGTAAGACTAATGAATGATGCACGCATGCATAGCATAAAGTATGCTAAAGTAAACATGTCCTAATACTAACCGTCAAAGCAGGTAAGTAAAAGGGAGAAAGAAGTGAGGGTTGGAAGACATGCACACACGCACCCACACTTATTACAAATTCACCCTCGCTCGGAGGGACCAAAAGAATAATACAAATTAATTAACCTACAAGCTAATTAATTATTACAGACCACCTAATTAATTAAGCAAATTAACTAAGCTAAGAAAGCAGTAAAGGTCTCGAGAAGAGGATCCAATGCGCGCGTGCTCGGGTTTGCTCGGAAATCCAACGCCATGCACAAGTTTGCCTTTGCTTTGACTGTTCTGCTTCTCTGAAAATTGCACAACTCCCAAGGTTGCTTCTTTGAGTATTGTGGAACACCACCGGCTGAGTGGGATCATCACCGGCCATTTTGAAGTGGTCATCGACCATCCATTGAGCTCTCGGCCAAATATATTTGGTTGGTCGGCAGTATATATGGCCGGCCGGCCAAAACTTCCTGCAGAAACCTGTTTGACAGCAGCAGAGGGCAGGCAAGGCATGGCAATGTATTTCAAGCAAATGTATGCACCAACATATCCCCTATCATGTTTATGACTCAAAAGGACACGGTTCTCGATTCTCGAACCATCAATCGCGCATTTCAATGCATGATGGCCCAAGAAACCAAGTATGCACTTTGATTTTAAATGAAATGCAATGCAAATAAGCAAACAAAGGGGCTTTCAACGTCTATCATGGCTTGATCAAGAGGTGAAAGTTGCATGCGAATGCGATGCAACCTAAGTATGTTAACTAGGCATGCAACATGAGCATATGGGAAGCATGCAAGGCATATAACAAGCATGCAAGTTAAATAAGTATACAAGGCACAATGTCAACACGCAAGCATGCAAAACATATGGCATGTTAAGCAACCAAAACAAGAAGGAAAATACGTGCCAAATGCAACATTATTTCAACATGCAACAACATGTCATAAGCTAAGCATGCAACAACATGCCAAAGGGTGGACTTAAACTAAATTAGGCAGCCCTTAAACAAGCCTAAAACAGTGGCCAATACTATGGAAATGATAACCAATACACACACGCACATGCAAGCAAATGGGCTAACACTTGAACATCAAATAAGCAACCTTTAAGAACACTTAAAGGAAGACAAACATGGGCATATGGCATGTATCATAAGCTCTGAAATTGTATGAAAGAGAGGTGCCAAACCAAGTAATCAAAACAAGCAAAGCATGAAATAATGGTCCAAGTACTTAAGGCAAGCTAAGGAGGTATTGAACTACCCTTAGCAAAACCAAACATGGCATGAATTAAATGATCAAAATAGAGTTTTAATATATTAAAACAAAGCCTAAAGACCACTTAGATAGCATCTAAATGACTTAAATTCAAGGGCATGCACAATGACCAAACATGGAGCACAAGGCACAACCTCATAAGGCATCAAAGAGGCATCAAAGGCAAGCATACAAGCATGTTATAAGGACTAAAATAACATGGTAAGTGGTTCCAAACCATTGAAACAATGCAAGTAATGCATGCTAGAGAGGCCAAAGCTTAAGGCATTCAAGAGGGATTGCATGGTAGCTATACAAAGCAAGACATGAATGACTCAAATAACCTAAAACAGTCCTTTAGCACATCAGAATATACATGTAAGCTTCACAAAGCTAAGCCTAAATCATGCTAGAACAAGGGTCTACACCTAAAGCATGTTAAGGCAAAAATGTAGCATTACAAGACATGTATGCAAGGCATGCAAGGCGTGTCCAAACCAACTGAAAACAGAGCTATATTATGACATAATAAGCACAAAAATCAGTTAAAGCATGGCCAACATACACTTAAACAAGATGCTCCCTCAAGAGGCAAAAATGGCCATTTTCAAGGACAACAAGGAGAGGGGGTGGCCCTCTCCTTCTTAGGACCTCAAGGCACCATCCTCATCACTGAAATCCCTCAAGATTTCAGTGGTGAGGAGGCCCAAACACAGTGGTCTCGGAGCTCAACCGAAATGGCACAAAACAAGGGCCAAACAAGCCTTAAGAGGGGTCAAACAACCCCAAAGCTTAAAACACCCTTAAGAAACTATTTAGGGCAGATAAAAACAAGACTTTTCTATGTTATATATTAAGCTCAAAAACAGTTGCAAATATGGCAAAACAAGCTATGAAAACAAGGCTTAAAAGAGGTAAAAGCTCACCCTTGAAGCACAGTAGCAAATCAGCAACTTTTAGACCAAAAAAAGGCTTCAAATCACCCCAAAAATCACCTCTAAGGACCTCAGCTCAATAAAGGGAGTAGAGAACTAGGTGTTTGTATACAAAAGTGCAAAGAAAATGCACTTTTGAGCACAAACAAGCCCTAAACCTTAGAGAGAGAGGCAGAAAATGTAGAGAGAGAGAGAGAGATTTTTTTTGCTCAAAGTTGTATATCTCCCTCTTGTTGTAAAAGAGCTTGATTGATATAGAAATATATCAATCTGCAGCTCCTCAGAACTCCCACGTCCAGGCATGGGCTGGGGTATGGCCTGGAATGGCAGCTGTCAGCTGTCTACAGAGATATCTGTTGAAAACCACACTTGGCCGGCCGACCATCAAAGTGGTCGACCGGCAGTCAAATTGGCCGGCCGGCCATCATATTTGGCCGATTGAAAATCAAGGTGGCCGGTGGGCAGGAGACTTGGTCGACAGGCTACCCCCTTTCCCTCAGGAACACATCCACAAGCTCTTGGTGCAACCAAGCACAAAACAGAGAAGTTAAGAGATTCTAAGGCAAGGCACGCAACCAAAACTTTTCGAAACTCAAAACAAACACAAGCATGGATAATCATCGCGTGTTCAAACGATGACGTCCAAGCCTTGAGGACGGTCAAAAATGGGGTGTCTACAGTTGCCCCTCTTTGACAGAACTCGAAAGTCATAATAATGATGGGAGTGAATGTCAAAGCCCAGAGACGACTCATTTTTGACAAGGTCAAAGACTTAAACAAACATGCAAGACAAGCAAAGATATGCGCCCGAAGGCAGGGGCAAAATGCAAGAGACAATGTAAAGAGCCGAACATAAGTTATGATCATGCGAAGAAAGCTGTAACGAAGCATAACATGCGACAGTTTTAAGCTAGCATACACCAAACTACATTACAATGCAGAAAGGATGTAAGAGAATTATGCAATTCTCGATACGTCTCACTCGGAGAATACAATACCTGTGCGGTTCGTCTGGTTGCACCAGCCTCAAATGAACCGTACATACAATATCGTGCTTGAAAAGAAAGCAAACTTAACAGGTACAATATCGTTAGCAACATACATAACATGCAAAATGAATGCAAAATGATATGCAATATATACAAAACTATGTATAAACAATGCGAATGAAAATGCAATGCAATTGAATCATGATCAAATCCTGAGCGGTTCAAAACCACACAAATGTGTAGACACCCCATTTTTGACCGTCCTCAAGACTTGGACGTCACTGTTTGAACACACGGTGATTATCCATGCTCATGTTCGTTTGGAGTTCCCGGAGGTCTCGGCTCGCGCGCCCTGCCTCAGGATCTCCGAACTTGACCGTTTAGTGTCTGGTTTTGCACCGAACACTTGTGTTTTGCCTTGGAAGGGCAGGGAATGCCTTATGAGGCATCCCCACACACCGCCGGAGTGGCTGGAGGCCACTGGATGGTCTTTTTCTGCCATCGGCACTTTTGTTTGCCGGTCGGCACACTTTATTGCCGGTCGGCATAGATTGTTGCCGGTCGGCACTGTTTTTTGCCGAAATGGCATTTTTGGGCAGCCGACCACTGTTCATCCACTTTATGGAGATATTTTGTGCCAGCTGTGATAGCTGGCACCAACTCTTCCCCCCTCCATACACGTGTATGGAGGGATTTCCCTCTAGCCAAGCTTGTTGAATAAGCTTTGCAAGAGGGAGTCTTATAAGAGGAGGGTCTTCCTCTTTGATCTAGGTTAGCTTCTTGCAACCAAAAACCAGAACTTTGAGATATAGATACATATTATCTCTATACCTCCCCCTCTCTCCTCCTTTGTGTGTGTTTCTTAGCTCAAAAAGTGGTTTTTACCTTACTTTTGCACCATTACACACACCATTTCACCTTACTCCGAGATTGAGGGACTTGGAGGAGTTGTTTCTTGAGTTTTGGACTGGTTTTGATCCAAAGAAGGAGGCTAGACCATTTGTTCTTCAAAGGTTCTTCAAGGGTGAGCATCTTGATTTATATTCCCCAAACTTGCAATAGTTTTTTTACCTATCTAGCTTGCTGTTTTAGCTCTTGTGTATAACATAAAAAGGGCTTGTATTTTCCTGCTTTAGCACTTTCATTAAGGTCATTTTGTGGTTTGAGTGCAAACTCCCCCTTTTTAGCCTTGTTTGATCCATTTTGGTGCTCTTTTCATAAGGTTTTGTTTACTTCAGTGTTTTGGTCTTTTGACCACTGAAAATCAGTGTATTTTAGTGTCAAAAAAGGATGGTTTGAAGTCTTGCATAGGGGAGGGACACCCCTCTCCCTTCTTGGTTTTGTTTCCTTGAGTTGTGGTTCAAAAGGGTAGCATGTGTGCTTGATGATCCTTGGCCTCATTTCAGATTTTTTTTGGGTATTCTAGGTCATATGCAACCTCTGTTTTTGGCCAGATTTATGCCTCCTTGCATGCTTGTAATACTTACTTTGTATTGCTCTACTTTGCTTAGAAGTACATATCATGATTAGGCCATGATTCTTGTGTATGTTGGCTTGGTCCCATGAAGATTTTAGTATTGTTTTTCCATGCTTAAAGTTTGGTGGTTATCCATTTGATCATGCTTGACATGTTTGTTAGGGTTGCTTTGTATTTTGGCTTGAAAGCTTTGAGCATATTGACTTCTAGCATGTATGTTTGTGATTACCCTCATGATTTAACATCATCTAAGGACCATATTTTAGTCCAAGAATCATGCTTGTATGTGTGCGTGCATGGCCTCTTTAATGCCTTGAGGATGTGTCCTCTTATGCCTAGGAATAAGCCTTAGTGCACATGTTTCATGGGAGATGCTTTAGCTGCCATATTAGGAGTTTTTGGGGTCCCACTTTGCATGCAAAAAATTCTGTTTTTACTTTGTTTTGATCATGCCATGAGTGGTCATGTTGATGAGAGTGAAATGTTTCCTTTTTGTGCCTTAACCATAGGACTTTTGGCTTGCATGTTGGCATGAACATTGGTCCATCTATTGGACACTTTTGGCCACTGTTTTGAGGAGGGTGAGGGTCTGCCCCTTTGCCATTTTAAGCCATCTTTGCATGATTGCTTCGTGGTTGATGCATGGTTGCGTCGCATATTGTTGTAGCATGATGATTCTATTGCTCAAAGCGTCCATGTTTACATCACATTTGTGCCTTGTATGTCTAATATTGCATGCTTGCCATACTAGTTGCATGATTCTTGGCATACCTTGCACATTGATATCATGTTGCATTTTGAGCCATGTTTTGCATAACATGCATTGCATTACTTGGTTTGGGGTGTCAAACCAAGTGTGAGAGTTGAGGGGCGTTCATACCACAAGTGATGTAACGCGTCTTAATTTTCGGTCCCCGAGGCCTTTGACTTCGCCATGATAAGGTTTCGGAGTTCATTGTTTTTGTTGCATACATCCTTACATTAAGTGGCAAATTTGATCCCTTGAGTCATCATGCACCATTGATGGCTCAAAGATCGAAGGTCATGCTTCTTTGAGTTCAAAATATGATAGGAAGTATGACCATGCTTACATGTGTCCAAAAACTCCATACCATGCACTGTCTGTTCTCTGTTTGCTGTCAAATTGTCTTCTGCAGGAAGTTTCTGCCGACCGGCAGAATTTAGTGCCGACCGGCACTATCTGGAGTGCCGAGGAATCCAACAAATGTCGATTGGAACTGTGAAGTGCCGGTGGTAATTCTGTCCGGCCGGTGGTGCTCTGCAGGATGCAAGGAACTTGCTCCAGTACTTTGGCAATTTTCAGAAAGACAAGGCAGTACAAACAGAGGCGGCAGGAGTACAGTACGGGTTTTCCGGACGAGACGGATTCAAGCATGCATCATTCGCGCATCCCGAGGCAGAGGCTGCGGTTACCCTTTTCTTTCCTTCGCCACCTTTTCTTTTAAATTAAATTAGAAATTTTTGTAATAATTTTATTTGTTTATTATTTGGGACTGTAATATTCATTCGGACTCTCTGAGTGAGGGTAAACATGTAATAAGTGTGGGTGAGTGTGTGTATGTCTTCCAATCCCCATTTCTTTCTTCCCTTTTATTTACCTGCTTATGATGGTAGATTAGGGCATTTTCGAAATTAGCATACCTTATGATATGCATGCGTGCATTCATGCATTTGTTGACATGCACCGGGCTCGGTACATCATGCTAACCGCATTTTTATTTTCAAATTTCAAAATTGAATACATGAATCAGTTGGTTGCATATTGTATGCCATATTTAGGTTAACCGAGCCTAACTAAAATTGCATCTTGTATGTGTTGTATTAGGCAAAATAACATGAACTAGGACATGCACATTTGCTAACTAGTTTATTGTTTTGGCACGGAGTACAATGTAAGTGGTTATGCTTTAGTATCCAACATGCGTGTGAATGTTGCCATAATAGTATGCTTGCCATGCGGCTAAGTGTTTACATGAGATAAACTGCTTGAATGCCTGTGGGTGGAGGTCAAATTGCTTAAATTGGGATAATGCGTTAAAACTGCAATTTTTTTTAAGCCCACTAGATAGTGGCAAAACCATCTTTTCCAAAAACCCACTTGAGGGTTGCAAAATCTGTATTTTAGCCTACTTGCGAGTAGCAAACCGTTTTCAAAATAAATATGAAATGTTTTTATTCCAATTTGGGCGATTTGGTCTATACTTGTTTGCTGCACGCATAACATAGTAATTCTAGGCTAACAATCGGTTTAAGAACATATAAAGTTTTCAAAAATGGATATCGCGGTTAGTAGAGGCCGGTCTTCGGACCGGGCGAAAGGGGGTGCTCATAGCTGACCTTCCCCGATCGTACCCAAGCTCCCGAGCCGAGACAACTCCGGTGATGACGGACATGTGGCCTTCGGCACCGAGTCAGGGTTTCCTAAATTCCCCCATTTTAAAATATTTAGGTGGCGACTCTGTATCTGGCAAAGCAGTCCATGTTTGGCACTACTTTTCAAAAAACTGTTTCTCAAAACGATTTGCCAGATTTGGACTCTTTGGTTCAGATTAAGAACCGTGACACAAGTCGAGTCCGAACTGTGGTAACCCCAAATGAACAGAACGGGGACTAACCCTCCCGGGGCGTTCGGGGGACGTCCACAAAATGTCAAATAGATTGATGGAGATACAAAGTCCGTCTACCATAGAAAAGGTGCCGCAACCCTCAAACCAACATACCAATGTGGAATAGGCGCGTACACATGCAGAACTATGAGTGATGTAGACGGACACAAGAACAAGTAATTGGGTGGAATGACATAGGTGGGGAAATGACCCACTGAAGAAAGACCAATGATCCTAATGCTGGATGCAAAAAAATAATAATAAATAAATAAATAAATTACATTACAATGTAATATATATACAATGGATATGGAAAGCAGCCAAATCAAATCTTGCCTAGGAAAGGCATGGATACACACAAACCACGTCTAACATAGAACGGTCATACAGAACTATGAGTGTATAGACATGAAAAGTATGGACACATACCAGACCAAGCTTAACATGGAAAGGCACAAGCCATGGAAGTGATGCAGTGAATGCATACAAGCTACAATGCACTATTTACAAATATGTAATGGAATGGATACAGTGGATTAATGCCTACGGCCAAGCCGTATCTTGCCTAGGAAAGGCATGGACACGAACAAATCACGTCTAACATAGAACGGTCATACAGAACTACGAGTGTATAGACGTGAAAAGTATGAGCACATACCAGACTAAGCTCAACAAGGAAAGGCGCAGACCCTAGATGGAAGTGATGCAATGAATGCATGCAAGCTACAATGCAATATCTACAATATGCAATGGATAGACGTAAATGTAATATTTGCAGTAAGATGCATGACATATGCATTATTTACAGTGGTATGCATGACATATGCACTATTTACAATGAATGCATGACATATGCACTATTTAACAATGATGCATGACATATGCATTTTTTGCAATGATGCATGACATATGCATTTTTTGCAATGATGCATGACATATGCACTTTTTTTGTTTTGTTTTGTTTTTGAAATGCAAATGCATGATGATGCATGATTTTGAAATGCGCAACAATGTGTGGCTTTTGAGATGCATGACAATGCAGATGATCTTGAAATGGGCGACAACGTGCGGCTTTTGGAATGCACGTGAACTTGAATATGCGACGACACGAGTCGCTTGAAATACATATGTAATGCAACTTATCAAAAGTCGTTCGGGCACGACAAACACTGAAGGACTTACACCTTCAGAGGATTTAAGGTCTCCTAGACCGACCGTATTTAAGGTCTCTCCAGACCGTTAATATGCATAACAATGCAAGCATAATGATATATAACTCAACACGCGTTCATACCAAAGCGTTGTAAAGCAATGCATGCGGGGCAACTTTCGAATCTTAAAAGAGACAAAAGGATACAAAAAGGATACACCTTGCACATATTCAAGTGCCACGCGCAGAAGACACGGTCCGAGGTCAAAACAGGGGCCGGTCGAGCTTCGGAAATGCACTTTTCTTGCACTTCTTTGGGAAATGAAGGCCTAAAACTACACATATGACCCAAACAAGGTTGTAGGAGGCTCACCGGCCATCCACCGGCCACAAAAAAAACATCACCGACCAAACATTTGGCCGGCCGAACAAAGATGTAGTCGACCGGCCAAAAATGCCTGATTCGGGGCAGTTTTGACTTTTCGCCTTGGGTCTTTTAAAATAGGGTTTCAAACCCTATTTCTTTCATTCTCCTTGGCCAAAAATAGTTGCTCTCTCTCTCTAGAGCATTTTCCCCTCTTCCATTCTCCATTTTCCTTGATTCTCATGCCCTTTTCGACGTTTGATTCGCGAAGTTCATTGCGTTTCGAACACTTTCATCCGATCGAAACTTCGTTTCGGTGTCTCCTTTTCGATTTTCGCCTCTTGGGGTTTGTTTCCCTCAAGTTTTTCTTGATTTTCGTGCCTTTTCTGCACCCCGACCTTTCCAGCCATTTTTCACCCTTCTGGGGTTGACTTTTCGGTTGACTTTTCAAATTCTTGCCCGATTTTCACTCTTTCGGCCATTTTCGCACCACTTTTGACATGGCGGATGATATTCCACGGGGCGGGACTCTCCCGGATCACGAGATGGACCCAGAGGCCGAGCTCCTCCCCTTGAGCGTCCGCCCGTTCGACCTGGCGACCTACCGGCCAGCGATTCATGTGCTTCCTCCTGACGGGCTTCGCCAGTTCCGGAGTTTTGACAGGAGGGTGCCACCAGAGCTGCTTCTGCATGAGCCAGAGTCACATTTATCACATGGCGCTTCCGAGGTATACTCTCCCCCATTTCATTTTTCGCAATATAGAACACTTAACTGCCATATTTGATTATATTCTTTAACTGCTTAGCTCAGATACACTGATGCACTGTATACTGTAGTTAACTGTGAACACACTTGCAATTGATATCTATTTGAAACTGACACGTGCACACACACTGCACTGGCCCTGAATCACTCAGACACACTGACACAGTACACACTGTATTCCACGGCGAGCACACCGGCACTCGGCACCTATTTGAATCTGAAAACGTGCACACATGCTATATCTGTACTGAACCACTTAAACACACTGACACATCACATGTTGTAGTTCCCTGCTAGCACACCTGCACCCGATGTTTGTTTGAATCTGAAAACGTGCACACACGCTATATTGCCACCAATTCTGAATACTCTTCAAAATCGTACATTTTACATTCTTCGTAACTATTTTCTTTTGAACAGGGAGATTCCCATACTGTCCGCGGGTATGGGAATGTTGCCACCAGGGACTGGTACATGGAGTTACCGGACGCAGTCCGTCGCATTGTTGACCAGGCCGGATTTGGTGCATTCTGCAGGGGACTCTCGCGCCTTACGGCAAGCAGGCCTCTCCTTGCTGCTTTAGTGGAGAAGTGGTGGGACACCACCGATTCTTTCCACTTCTCCGTCGCGGGAGACATGACGATGACTCCCTATGATTTCTCGATGCTCACCGGCATCGGAGTGGGGGTTGATCCGATCCCCTTCGACACCGACATGGACGAGTGGGAGGCTGCTCAGATCTACCTGCTCGGTGAGGTGCCGTCTCTCGCACGTCCCGGCTTCGTTCGATATTCATGGTTCGAGGTCTAGTTTAGAGTCCAGCCAGCCTTAGTCGAGGAGGCTCCGATGACTCAGGAGGCGGTGGAGCGATATGCGCGCGGCTTTCTCATGTTCCTGCTGGGGACGACTATTTTCGCCGACCGGGTGAACACTGTGCCCCTCTGCCTGCTCAGCGCTCTCGTGGATGTCACCCGGATCTTGCGCTATGACTGGGGTGGCACTGCCTTGGCCACTCTGTACGGGTACATGAGCTCAGCCTCCCGTTGCAGCGGACAGCTGCTCGGGGGCTACTGGCGAGCTTGGGAGGTACGTTTTCCCCTCTACTTTTCATTTCTGCTTTACATTTTCTGTACTCTGTACACTGCACACACTGTGGTCTGCTTCATACTGATCGTATACTGTACACATGGCACACATATACTCTGCTTTACACTGACTGTATACTGCACACACGACACACATATACTCTGCTTTACACTGACTGTACACTGCACACACTGTACACTCTGCTCAATACACTGCACAATACACGTTCCTGCAATTTCTACTTTATTTTGTGTTCTGCTTTATCTGATAACCCTTATGGTATTGGCTCTACAGTTGTGGGTCTATGCTTATTTTCCGAGACTCGCCCTAGTGCCAGACGTAGAGACCCCTCTCGTCGTCCCATTTTCGCGTCGCTTTGACGTGAGGTGCGTGCGCAGGCCCCGGGAGACATTCATCTTTTTCCGCCGCTACTTCGACACTATTACCCCCGCAGAGGTATGTTTTACTTGCGGTTCATTTAAGCTTCGGTTTACACTGTATTGTCAATAATAGTAGATAACAATCTGTATTTCATTTTCAGATCACCTGGCAGCCTTGGGCTCCACTGCCAGTTATGACTCGGGATCGGTTTGCTGGTGTAGAGGAGACTGCACGTTTTTGGATTTTGCTGGAGGGCCCGGTCTGTCAGGCTTGGTACTTGGGTGAGCGTTTCCTATGCCAGACCCTGGGCTTGCCAGAGCAGATAGTTCCGGGTCCGCCTCCTACCCACATGAGGGACACCGAGAGGTTCACCGCTGAGGAGATGGCCGATTACACGATTGGCTGGAACGCGGAGGGCTTTAGGGGCGAGGGCGACTACTCAGAGTATGTTCATACGTACATTATGCGGCCTCTAAGTAGTGGCCGCCGAGCTAAGAGAGAGGGACCTGCGGCACCGGTAGTTGGAGCGGGAGCAGGGGCAGGGACGTCGAGGACAGCTCGTGTCCGTGGCAAGAACGGAGCTCGGAGGGGTCGGGGAGTTAGCTGGCTAGCGCTACCCACGATGATGACATGCCGAGGGCAGGGTGAGGCGACCTACCAGATCCCCTTTGCTCCTCCTCCGGCTGACCATGATTTGGTCGGTTTCCATGACTTGTCTCCGGTATGTATTACTACATTTTATGCATCTTATATTGGCATTTCATTTCAGTTTATTTGATATTCCGCAGAATACTGATGCATTTGACACTTTTGCAGGCTTCTTCCGAGTATACGCGGCAGTCCTTGGAGCTGAATGCCTCCATGATGGGGATGTTGCAGCGGACTTTCGACCTCCTGGCCCTCTACAGCATTTCGGTATGTTCTTCAGATCACGATCTCAAACCATACTCATAAGCTGCTTCACATAATCTGGTGCACAACACAACACTTGATAAGCTGCTCACGTCATTCATACACTGTACTCATACACTGCATTCTGCACTGATAAACTGCTCATGGCATTCTCACACTGTACTCATACACTGCATTCTGCACTGATATACTGCTCACAGTATTTACACACTGCATTCATACACTGCATTCTGCACTGATACACTGCTCACAGTATTCTGATGCGTTTGCCTTTTGTGTTTTTCAGCCTCCTTTCCAGATTCCCACTGTGGGAGGTGTTCCAGCCAGGCCTTCTGTTCCTGCTGGAGGAGATGGAAAGGGCAGAGTATTTCCCCGCACCAAGGTGGGGCGCACTCACGTCGGGAGTAGCTCGCGGGCTCCAGTCCCTGATGACGATGAAGAGGAGTCGGAGGCGGAAGCGGAGGCGGAGGCGGAGTCGTCGTCGGAGGAGATCGGAGACGGCTCGGACTCGGGCTCAGATGACAGCGCTGATCATGCTCCTGGACCTTCATCCAAGAAGAGGACTAGGACAGACTCCCAGGCCTGAGATCCTTTATCATTGATCTAGATTTTTGCTTTTTTTTTTTCTTTTTTCTTTCTTTTCCTGTTGTACCTTTTGCTGGTAGCTAGAGTACCTTGTACTGCCGCAGGCAGATTTTTATTTCCAAAACCATGTGCTTGAAAAAGATGATGAAATGAAACAAATTTTTTGACTGAAAAAGTGTTGCGTTTGTACATTTCATATATTGCATCGCATTGCATCATGTTACATCTCAAATGAAATTAATCTGTTGTCTGAAAATTGAACATTTGCATTGTAATAATCAGATAACGAACCAACCAACAGCAAAACGACCCATACCAACCAATGCACATTTTGAACACTCAGCTCACACTTTACTAGGGATTAATCTGCATACAGCTCATAACACAGCGCTTGGTTCATTTTGCACACAGCGGATCCTGAACAAACAGCCCAAATCTGACAAGACGGACCATGAAGGTTGAATCTACTGAAGTTGAAGTACACTCAGATGCGATCTGAAACCCAGAAGCTTCAAAGAGGCCCAGGTTTTTTTCTGTTCACGCTTATCGGGGGTGGACCCTGCAGTTGTATGAAAGAACCAAATCATGTTTTTGCACAAATGTGGAGAATGGCACACCATTCTGAGCACAAAACAATTAATTTTGAAATTGAAAAAGGGTTCTTCAAACAGGGGTATTGAGCCTACAACTGAACTCAGCGAGAAAGACTCAATAGCGGAGACAAAAAAAAGGTAAACAACCTAAGCACAACGAGACGCACTCAAAAAAGACTCGAAACAAAGGTTGAAGTAAACAAGACAAAAGACACGACATACAGACGCGTTAACGAAGACGGGGGACCTCAGATCACGAGGAGCCAGTTTCTCTGGGTATTGTTTCCCACCCTTTCTTATTTGTGATTCTCATGTCCCTCTGGCACTCAAGCTCGGTTTTTCTCTCAAAACCCTTTTTGCTCACTCTTTCTCTCAACTTACACCTCTCTATTCTTTATTCTCTCATTTTTATCCCTCCCCAGGATTCTTTAATGGATGAATAGGAAGTTGTGGGTTCACGCCCGACATAGTTAGCTCACGGCTGTTTCTTCTGGTGGCGCTTGGTCGATGCCCCAGGTAAAGGGAACGGAGTACCTTGATCCCTTCAGATTCGTGCTTCGCACTTGGTTTCATACCTCGTTGCTCGGAGGTTAAGAGAGCTTTCAGCCCTTTAATGACAGATTGAGTTGTGCCCTTTTTGGCAAGTATGTTGGCGATGGGGAAAGACAGAACGCTTGACTCAATTGTGCCCCTAGTTCATCATTATGACCATTTTTGTTTTGGTTTTCTACTAAAACAATTTTGACCAATATGAGAGTTAGATTAACACACTTGTTCGATTTTTGATTTAAAAATTATGCAAGTCAGGCCATGAGCACTGAAAATTTTCCTTTTTTGGGTCCAAAACGGTCTAAGTTTTGGAGAAATGAAATAGTTTTCGAGAAAATAGTCAACCTCAGTAAAAATTTTCAAAAACTATTTTCGCAAACGGCCGGTGCTAAACAAGCACGGAACTTACCCTCGAGATACGCAACCTCAGTTCGGAGGCAATGAAAAATTGCCCCTTGTTTGAAGGACGCTGCACGACAACGGAAAGTTGCCCCTGGTTTGAACGGCGACTCATGACAACGGAAAGTTGCCCCTTGTCTGGATGATGCCACAGCATATTGTAAACAGTCCTCACTAGTGATGATCGCGACCGAACTCTCTCAGATACAGAGAAGACGAAGATGGTCAAAACCAATATATGGACACAGTCACTTTGAAGGTGTTGGGGGCTGGACTTCGGGATGAAGTTGCCTACGTATCCGGTTGTCACAACTGAACTATCGGATTCGAGGAGGGCAAGAATAATCAAAACCATTACATGGACTGAGGCGCTATGAAAGCGTTGGGGGCTGGACTTCAGGATGAAGTTGCCTATGTATCCCAAACATGGGAATCAAGCCTTACGTAGTTCCGGCTACGGTACACTCGGGTATTTTAACCTTCACCTTTTAGGCTCTAACTTTTGCCAAGGCGCCCGATGCGGGTTTTCGACCTTGCGAGCTTTTCTTTCCTTTTTCTTTCTTCCTTTTCTTTTTCCTCTCTTTTGTATATTTTATTTTTTGTCTCTCTTGTATATTTTTTCTCTTTTTTTTGTATATATTTTCTTTTGCTCTAACTTTTGCCTAGGTCGCCCTTCCAGGTTTTTGGCCCAGCGAGCCGCTCAAAGGGTAAAAGTGTAACAAGTCCATGCCAAATGGTTTTAGGGTTTTGAAGCCATCCGTATCCAGGAGAGTGGCTGTTGCATTGACTTACTAAAGGACCCATCGTCGGCTCTTCGAGCAAATCGGACATTTTTGCCCCTAGTTTGGAGGGGTGCTTCTGTTCTAGCTTTACAGACTTCTTCTGATGAGATCTGATCTTCTTGATCTGGCTTTGGTGCCTCTTGTTCGAGGGCTGCTTCCAATCTGGCCACACAGGCCTCTCTTGATGGTCAATCGTTGAACACTCTGAATTGTGGTTCAAGGCTTTAAAACAAGGGCTCGAGTCTTGAGGCTAAGAGCGATCCTAAGCTGCACAATCTCAAGAGCGATTCCACACTGGTCTTCGCAAGACTGCGCAAAACATTTTGTTTTTGAAAGTTTTTAAAGAAGCAACGAATCGCTCGTGCTGAAGATAGTGTGGAACCAGTCTGGATCAAACCAGGGTCCTTCTCAGTACTCACGCTGACAAGCATGATTTCAATCATTAAGGGCTTAGCACGCCTCTCTTTCTCTCAATTTGATCAAAGTTTGCAAAACCCGAGGAATTCCTTCCTCTTTGTTTTCACCGCAGTGTTCAAAACGTTTTGAAAAACTTAGGTCAACGCAATGATTTTCAGGGCACAAGAGAACAGGTGGAATGTACTGCTGTCCCATCCAAGTCCCCTGGCACAACCAATTCAGAATAGTAGTAAGCATGGAAACATGATAGCCGCAGCTGTTTCATTCAGATTCCCTGGTTGCGACTGGTTCCACGATAGAGACAGACTCAAAAGAAAAGCAAAAAGATAATTACAAAACAAAACGGTGTTCGAGGCAACAGTTCTGGAATCACCCGACATTCTATACAAAGAGGACTGACTCGCTACAACAAGGCAGACCCATAAGCAAAAGGACTGACTCAAGACAATGAGACAGACTCAAAACAAAACAAAAGACTGACTCGACACGCAAGCCAAGATTTACAAAACTAGCATTCGAAGATGCTCTAAAAATGCGTGCCAGACGCCACATCCAAAGTACACCGAGCGCCGCCCGCAGGTGGTCCAACTCCTAATCACAAATTTGCAGTATCCTCGAAATCCAATAGCTCAGTGGTAACAGACTTTGCTGAGGTAGGCGGGAGGATGACCTCATTGTCGATCAAATCTTGGACTTCATGACGAAGGCGAAAACAACCATCGGTACTGTGACCGGACTGTTGGTGGTACGCGCAGTACAAGGTAGCATTATGCGAGAGAGGGAGATTCTTTGGGAGGGGCCGAGGCTCGAGGGGTTTAAGATGCCCCTTTTTAGCCAATATTTGAAATGCCCTAGACAAAGGCATGTAGAGGGCATGAAAGGCTCTGCGCCCTCGAGGCAGGTACTTTGAAGTCTGAGGGTTCTTGCTAGACACACTAGCGAAATGGTCGGCAGGCACTGTGTAGACACCCCATTTTTGACCGTCCTCAAGACTTGGACGTCACCATTTGAACACTCGGTGATTATCCATGTTTGTGTTCGTTTGGAGTTCCCGGAGGTCTCGGCTCGCGCGCCCCGCCTCAGGATCCCCGAACTCGACCGTTTAGTGTCTGGTTTTGCACCAAACACTTGCATCTTGCCTTTGAGAGGCAGGTTGGGGCTTGTAGACCATCCCCACCCATCACCGGCAGTGGCTAGATGCCACCGGCTGGTTTTTGCTGCCACCGGCAATTTAGTTTGCCGGTCGGCACTATTTGTTGCCGGTCAGCACTTTTTTGTGCCGGTCGGCACTTTGTTTGGCCAAGATGGCATTTTTTGCCGGCCGATTGCTGTTCATCTGCTTTTGTAGATATTTTAGGACAGCTGTATAGCTTTTGCTCCCCTCCATACACGTGTATGGAGGGATCTCCCTCTTGCAAAGCTTGTCTTGTAAGCTTTACAAGAGGCATATAGAGGGAAGCTCTCTCTAAGGCAAAAAAAGGCTTTAGACATTTTAGAGAGAGGAAAATACAGAGGAGAGCTCTGGTTTTCTAGGGTTGGGGTTAGATACACTCACCTATCTCTCTTTCCCTCTCATTTTGCACACTAGGTGTTTTGTGTCTCACTATTGCACACAAACACCTAGTGTTTCACCTTCCTCTAGGAGCTGAGGTTCTAAAGAGTGTGTTTTGAAGTTTTGGTCTTGGATTCAAGCTCAAGGAGGCCATTGGAGCATCTTTGTTGAAGAAGGCATCAAGGGTGAGAAACTAGTCTTTTTTTCCCCTTTTTTGCATTGATTTTCTACTAGTCTTAGAGCTGTTTTTGTGATTATTGTATAACATAAAAAAGTTCTATTTTTAAGCCCTCTTTATTGTTTATTAAGAGTGTTTTGTTGTTTGAGGGTTGTTGACCGCCCTTAGGCCTCAAAAGGCCTCATTTTGAGCAATTTTGTGCTAGCTCCGGGATTTTGGTGTTGAGGTCTCTTCACCACTGAAATCTTGAGGGATTTCAGTGGTGAAGATGATGCTTTGAAGTCCCAAGAAGGAGAGGGCCACCCCCTCTCCTTGTTGTCCTTGAAAATGGCATATTTTGGCCTCTTAAGGAAGCCTATGCTTGAGTGTGTGTTGAGCATGTTTGGTTTGTTTTTCATGCTTATATATCCATGGTATAACATGATTTCAAGTTGGTTTTGGAACTCCATGCATGTTTAGCATAGTTGCCATGTAATGCCTTGTTTATGCCTTATTGTGCCTTAGGTTGTTAGCCTTTGTTGGAGCATGTTTTAGGCTTAGTCTTGTGAAGATTATGTGCTTATTTTGCCATGTTCTAGGTCTGTCCATAAGTATTTGGGTTGATTTTAGCATGCATTATATAGCTCCTTTGTATTTGGGCTTGTTGGCCTTGAGTATGTGCATGTGTAGCATGCCATCTTTGCATTGTTTTGGTGATTTGGGATCATTCTATATGTCATTTCAGTCCCATTTCCATGCTTGTTTGATTGCCTTGCATGCCTCTTTAATGTTTTGGAAGCATGTGTTGCAATGCTCCATGTTTTGGTCATGATGTATGCCTTTGAATTTGGGCCACTTAGATGCCATCTAAGGAGTCTTTTGGCTTTGTTTTAACATGCTAAAAATCTGTTTTTAGTTGTTTAATGCATGCCATGTTTGGTCATGATAAGTGTAGTTCAATGCATTATTGATTTGCCTTGAACACTTGGACTACTCTTTGCATGTTTTGGCTTGATTTATAACTTGATTTGGCATCATTTTATAACATGATTTTAGGGCTCATGTTGCATGCTAATTAGTCCATGATCCCTCCTTTCAAGTGTGCTTGAATGTTGTTTGATTTGTGCTTAAGTGTTGGCCCTTATGTGCATGTGTGTGTGCATGCCATTTAGCCTTCATTTTATAGCACTTTGGCTACTGTTTTAGGCCTATTTTAGAGTTGCCTAATTCATGTTTAAGTCCATCTTTGCACTCATTTGTATTTCCATATGCATGCTTGTATGCTTGCATAAGTGTTTTGCCATGCCATGTTGCATCCTTAGCTTGTATGCCTAGGTTGCATTGCATTTTGCATGCATGCCTTGTTCCTTGAATTGGTGATAGGAATTGGGCCTAATTTGTTTGATTGGTTTGCATGCATTTGAAACCAAAGTTGCATGCTTGGTTCCTTGGGCCATCATGCATGGAAATGCGTGATTGGTGGCCCGAGAACCTAGGCACATGTCCCTTTGAGTCATTACAATGATAAGAGACATGTTTGGTGCATACATGACTTGAATTGTGCTGTCATGCTTTGTTTTGCCCTCTGTTGCTGTGAGTTGCAGGTTCTGCAGGAATACTCTGCCGACCGGCAGTGTAATGTGCCGACCGGCACAATTTTCTCTGCCGACAGACCCTATTTTGTGCCGATGGCCATACTACACTGCCGGTGGAAGTTTCATCTAGCCGGTGGTGATCCCCTCTGTCCAAGGATGTAGTCCTGAGGTTTTGACAACCTCCAGAGGAGGAAAGGGAGGAAAACAGAGGCAGCTTGCGCATGGTGGCACGCTTCCCGAGGTGTTTTCCTGCTTTAATTAATTAGTTAATTTGTTAATTAATTAATTTGTAATATTTAATTAGCTTGCGTAGTTAATTAATTTGTAATATTTATTTGGTCCCTCCGAGCGAGGGCAAATCTGTAATAAGCGTGTGTGGGTGGTGTGAATGTCTTCCAATCCCCACTTCTTTCTTCCCTTTTACTTACCTGCTTTGATGGTTAGTATTAGGGCACGTCTAATTTAGCATACCTTATGCTATGCATGTGTGCATCCATGCATTTGTATTGCATGCATTAGGCTCGGTACATCACGCTAATTGCATCAATGCTTCAATTCCAAACTGAATATGTGATAATTGTGCATTTTCACATGACATGTCTAGGATTAGCCGAGCCTATCTTAGCAACATTTTGTATGCGATGCATTAGGCACTTCACATGGACTTAGATCATGCATGTGTGCTAACAAGTTCTTTGTTTTGGCACGGAGTACTATGTAAGTATTTCCGCTTTAGCATATCGCATGAGTGTGAATGTTGCCATAACAGCATGCTTAACATGTGGCTAGATGCTTATGTGTTAAACTGTTTTGAATGCCTGTGGGTGAAGGTTGGATTGTTTGAGTTGGAAAGACTCGTTGAAATCCGCATTTTAGCCTACTTGCGAGTAGCAAATTCCAAAGCATTTTCGAAATGAACGGATATGCAATGTTTCTTTCCAAATTAGGCAATCTAGTCTATACTTGTTTGCTGTGCGCATAACATAGTAATTCTAGGCTAATAAATGGAATAAGAACACATAAAGTTTTTAAAAACGGATATCACGGTTAGTAGAGGCCGGTCTTCGGACCGGGCGAAAGGGGGTGCTCATAGCTGACCTTCCCCGATCGTACCCAAGCTCCCGAGCCGAGACAACTCCGGTGATGACGGACATGTGGCCTTCGGCACCGAGTCAGGGTTTCCTAAATTTCCCCATTTTAAAAATATTTAGGTGGCGACTCTGTATCTGGCAAAGCAGTCCATGTTTGGCACTACTTTTTCAACAAAATCTGTTTTCTCAAACGATTTGCCAGATTTGGACTCTTTGGTTCAGATTAAGAACCGTGACACAAATCGAGAGTCCGAACTGTAGTAGCATCGAGGTCCCCTTCCGCGGGCGCTGTTACACACTGCCTTGGCTTTCTGATCTTTTCTTGGTACAGGGTTAGGGATGACAGGGACTGTCTTGGCATGACGGGGCCCATCCCGATTTTTCGCCCAGCTTGAACCGCCTTCGATTGGGGTGGGGAAAGCATCATCCACAGCTTCAGTCATGACTGCGAATACTTGTTGCTTATTCATCCCCCTGGCTCTCAAAGCCTCGGCTGCCCACAACAGTTGTTCAATGGGATCGGCATCTGCCTTCATTTTGTTCTTGTCTTTGGCCTTAGCCTGATCGGGGGTTTGGGTTACTACATCAGAGCGAAGCCTGGTTGTTGCTGACACGTCGTTGCTGTAGTTGGAGGCAACCTCTGGTTAGCTGAGCTCGATCACAATCCGCCCCAGTAGCGGGGGCTCCTGTGGTATGAAATTCCCGGCATACGGTGCAGCTGGTGGCGAAGCCGACATTCCATAGGCCAGATCGGCCACGGATCTCTGGAGGTCACCTATCATTCCCATCAATTTGAATGTGGTGGGCTCACGAGCCTGATACAACTAGGGGGTCCAGACCGGGTGCGCGACAGGAGACCTGGGTGGATGCGGTACATCGACATTGGTCTTGCTTTGCAGAGTGATTCCTTGATCTGATGCAGCCGTCATAACCACAATCTCCTCCGAATTCTGCATCATGATAAGTCCGCTGTACTGAACGGTGACTGACGGATCAGATATCTGTCTTGTCTCAGCAAGGGGGAACACTAGCTATTTTGTATCAACTCTCTGAACCTTGAAAAGAAAAACAAGCAGTGTTTTAGCCCAAATGGATCAAACACAGATGTAGCCGAACAACTGTACTCTACTACTGACCATTGTTGCCCGAAATCACTGCCCCCAAAATACTGAATCGGATACCCACAGATATAACTGATTCTCATAAACTAATGCTGGTACCCTCAGGTCTGATACTCAAACTTGCAAACTAATATGTACGTTCCCTGTAGAGATGCACTCTAAAAGCACATAGCAAGTAAAGAGAGCCAAAACACCCCTATGAAGGGGTAGGGTTTCCCTGTCCTATTTCGTCAGGAGCTAGGGTTTTACTATGCACGCAGCAGTTTTCAAACAACCTAACATCGGGTAAGCAACCTGTCCTAGTTTGGAATGGTTACTATGGATTTCAATATGCACTAGGTCGAATGGTCAAAAAGGGTGCCCCGGTAAAACCGGGGTTTGTGTTTCCATACTGTCAGAGCCCACAACTGGTCAGCCTTATAGCATGCTTTGACAAAGTCAAGCCTCCGGCAAACCATTCAGGAATGGCAGATGGCAAACACGGTGTCCTAGGCGCACCAATGCACATGCAATGCAAATAGACACATAAATGAAATCAAAATAGGATATTACGAGTTCAAGTCAAGCTCTCTAAATCCCCAGCAGAGTCGCCAGAAACTGTAGACGTCCCCGAACGCCCCGGGAGGACGAGTCCCCCCCCCCTCCGGTTCTGTTCGTTTTGGGTTCACTACAGTTCAAGACTCTCAACTTGTCACTGTTCTTAATATGAGCACCCCCTCTCACCCGATCCGAAGATCGGCCTCTACTAACCGTGATATCTGTTTTTGAAAACATTATTTGTTCTTATTCCATTTATTAGCCTAGAATTACTATGTTATGCGTGCAGCAAACAAGTATAGACCAAATCGCCTAAATTGGAACAAAACATGGCATGTTCGTTTTAAAGATGGTTTGCTACTCGCAAGTAGGCTAAAATGCAGGTTTTGCCACCCTTGAGTGGGCTTTTAGAAAAGATGGTTTTGCCATTATCTAGTGGGCTTAAAACTCACAGTTTTAATGCATTATTCCAATTTAGGTAATTCAACCTCTATCCACATGCATTCAAGCAGTTGTATCACATAAGCAGCTAGCCTCATGGTAATCATGCTGTTATGGCAACACTCACACGCATGCGGTATGCTAAAGCATAAATGCTTACCGAGTACTCCAAGCCAAAACAGAAACTAGTTAGTAATCATATGCATGATCCTAGTTTAAGATGGCTAATGCAACGCATACGGAATGTCACTAAAGTAGGCTCGGCTAGTCTATAAATGACATGTGAAAATGCACAAGTAGCACGTATTCAAGTTAGATTTGAAATACTTATGCAGTTAGTATGATGCGCCGAGCCTGGTGCATGCAAGACTAATAAATGATGCACGCATGCATAGCATAAAGTATGCTAAAGTAAACATGTCCTAATACTAACCATCAAAGCAGGTAAGTAAAAGGGAGAAAGAAGTGGGGGTTGGAAGACATGCACACACGCACCCATACTTATTACAAATTCACCCTCGCTCGGAGGGACCAAAAGAATAATACAAATTAATTAACCTACAAGCTAATTAATTATTACAGACCACCTAATTAATTAAGCAAATTAACTAAGCTAAGAAAACAGTAAAGGCCTCGGGAAGGGGATCCAATGCGCGCGTGCTCGGGTTTGCTCGGAAATCCAACGCCATGCACAAGTTTGCCTCTACTTTGACTGTTCTGCTTCTCTGAAAATTACACAACTCCCAAGGTTGCTTCTCTGAGTATTGTGGAACACCACCGGCTGAGTGGGATCATCACCGGCCATTTTGAAGTGGTCATCGACCATCCATTGAGCTCTCGGCCAAATATATTTGGTCGGTCGGTAGTATATATGGCCGGCCGGCCAAAACTTCCTGCAGAAACCTGTTTGACAGCAGTAGAGGATAGGCAAGGCATGGCAATGTATTTCAAGCAAATGTATGCACCAACATATCCCCTATCATGTTTATGACTCAAAGGGACACGGTTCTCGATTCTCGGACCATCAATCACGCATTTCAATGCATGATGGCCCAAGAAACCAAGTATGCACTTTGATTTTAAATAAAATGCAATGCAAATAAGCAAACAAAGGGGCTTTCAACCTCTATGATGGCTTGATCAAGTGGTGAAAGATGCATGCAAATGCGATGCAACCTAAGCATGTTAACTAGGCATGCAACATGAGCATATGGGAAGCATGCAAGGCATATAACAAGCATGCAAGTTAAATGAGTATACAAGGCACAATGTCAACACGCAAGCATGCAAAACATATGGCATGTTAAGCAACCAAAACAAGGAGGAGAATACGTGCCAAATCCAACATCATTTCAACATGCAACAACATGTCATAAGCTAAGCATGCAACAACATGCCAAAGGGTGGACTTAAACTAAATTAGGCGGCCCTTAAACAAGCCTAAAGCAGTGGCCAATGCTATGGAAATGATAACCAATACACACACGCACATGCAAGCAAATTGGCTAACACTTGAACATCAAATAAGCAACCTTTAAGCACACTTAAAGGAAGACAAACATGGGCATATGGCATGTATCATAAGCTCTGAAATTGCATGAAAGAGAGGTGTCAAACCAAGTAATGAAAACAAGCAAAGCATGCAATAATGGTTCAAGTACTTAAGGCAAGCTAAGGAGGTATTGAACTACCCTTAGCAAAACCAAACATGGCATGAATTAAATGATCAAAATAGGGTTTTAACATATTAAAACAAAGCCTAAAGACCACTTAGATGGCATCTAAATGACTTAAATTCAAGGGCATGCACAATGACCAAACATGAAGCACAAGGCACAACCTCATAAGGCATCAAAAAGGCATCAAAGGCAAGCATACAAGCATGTTATAAGGACTGAAATAACATGGTAAGTGGTTCCAAACCATTGAAACAATGCAAGTAATGCATGCTAGAGAGGCCAAAGCTTAAGGCATTCAAGAGGGATTGCATAGTAGCTATACAAAGCAAGACATGAATGACTCAAATGACCTAAAACAGTCCCTTAGCACATCAACATATGCATGTAAGCTTCACAAAGCTAAGCCTAAATCATGCTAGAACAAGGGTCTACACCTAAAGCATGTTAAGGCAAAAATGTAGCATTACAAGACATGTATGCAAGGCATGCAAGGTGTGTCCAAACCAACTGAAAACAGAGCTATATTATGACATAATAAGCACGAAAATCAGTTAAAGCATGGCCAACATACACTTAAACAAGATGCTCCCTTAAGAGGCAAAAATGGCCCTTTTTAAGGACAACAAGGAGAGGGGCCCTCTCCTTCTTAGGACCTCAAGGCACCATCCTCATCACTGAAATCCCTCAAGATTTCAGTGGTGAGGAGGCCCAAACACAATGGTCCCAGAGCTCAACCGAAATGGCACAAAACAATGGCCAAACAAGCCTTAAGAGGGGTCAAACAACCCCAAAGATTAAAACACCCTTAAGAAACTATTTAGGGCAGATAAAAAAAAGACTTTTCTATGTTATAGGTTAAGCTCAAAAACAGTTGCAAATATGGAAAAACAAGCTATGAAAACAAGGCTTAAAAGAGGTAAAAGCTCACCCTTGAAGCATAGCAGCAAATCAGCAACTTTTGAACCAAAAAAAGGCTTCAAATCACCCCAAAAATTACCTCCAAGGACCTCAGCTCAATAAAGGGAGTAGAGAATTAGGTGTTTGTATGCAAAAGTGCAAAGAAAATGCACTTTTGAGCACAAACAAGCCCTAAACCTTCGAGAGAGAGGCAGAAAATGTAGAGCGAGAGAGAGATTTTTTTCCCCAAAGTTGTATATCTCCCTCTTGTTGTAAGAGAGCTCGATTGATATAGAAATATATCAATCTGCAGCTCCTCAAAACTCCCACGTCCAGGCATGGGCTGGGGTATGGCTTGGAATGACAGCTATGAGTTGTCTACAGAGATATCTGTTGAAAACCACACTTGGTCGGCTGGCCATCAAAGTGGTCGACCGGCAGTCAAATTGGCCGGCCGGCCATCACATTTGGCCGATTGAAAATCAAGGTGGCCGGTGGGCAGGAGACTTGGTCGACAGGCTACCCCCTTCCCTCAGGAGCACATCCACAAGCTCTTGGTGCAACCAAGCACAAAACAGAGAAGTTAAGAGATTCTAAGGCAAGGCGCGCAGCCAAGACTTTTCGAAACTCAAAACAAACACAAGCATGGATAATCATCGCGTGTTCAAACGATGACGTCCAAGCCTTGAGGACGGTCAAAAATGGGGTGTCTACACATACACCTTTATTTAATCATTCATATATGTTAATATGGTTGACCTGCAACTAACAGAGTATTACTGGTAACCATTGCATCATTCACCTGAGTTAATGCAGTTAACTTAAGTTTAACAGAACGTTCTTGATAAATATTAACGAAAGGTAAACACATTTTACCAATTGAATGATTCCAGAGATACCGGAATACCATAGTTCCATTTATTAACTATTGACAGGACATAATGATTTTAAAGTCATACCGATGTGTGCCAATCTTTCAACGTTCACATTGACTTCCAATTGTCATAAATGTTCATGTATCACTTACGAGGAACAGAGCATTAGTGACAATAATTATCAATGGTAAATAAAATGTACATTTCTGTACTATTACTCACAGTGTTCAGATGCTTGGTCCGCCCCTGTAGCTGACCCTACACAATCCATAATAATTCAAACACAATTTATCATAGTACAACACCATTCAATTCAACATTATTCAACACAACGTAATTTCAACAAAAATCAACATTTAGTTCATCAACACCATTTGTAATTTAACATAATTCAAAATAAATCCTTGAATCCCATTTCAACATTCCAAAACCGAGTTCATATCATCCATGTCAGTCATAGACTATTTCCCCAATTTTCCCTTCACATTATAGCATGAATTACAATGTTCATAACGTAGTTCATTCGCAAATTTTTAAACATAATTTTCACACATTTCTAAATTCCAATTAAACTTGAAAACATATAATTCAATTCCTCAATTTCATTATTCTACTTTCAATTTGGGCCAAATCATTGGTTATCATCATTAATCAACCTAGGGCTTAAAGAAAATTGGGGGTTTTCCCTTTTCTTAGTTAAATCTTTAAATCAACAATTACTATTTATCAATATGCTAAAAACATTCAACATCCTTTGAAAATTGGAGTGGAAACCCCATTTGTAAGTAAACAACAAGCCATTAATGTTTCTAACCCATAATCAACTCAAAATTCCAAAATGTCAACAAAATCCCAAAGTGGCAACAAAATCACTTTGAATCATAAACATTCAAGGCCAAGAGAACCCCCTACCTCAAGATTGGAAGCAAAGAAGCTAGATCGAAAGTGTCCTCTCAAAAATCTCAAAATCTAATCGGTTGGAAAAGTTGATCTTCACTTCTTCTTCATCCTTGATGCACGATCCATGGTGGATTGTTAGTGAGAATGGATGAAATCAAAGGTTTGAGGGTTAGGTTTTTAGACCTCAGAAGAGAAGAAGGAAGAGGGAAGAAGAAAATATAAGAAATGATCCAAAAATCCCGTTTTTACGCTGCTGTGCTGGCGAAACCCGCTCGAGCATCCCTATTCACGCTCGAGCGTACCTGTTCCCAACACAGATTCCAAAACTTCAAACAGGTATAACTCTCCCATCCGGACTCCGTTTTAGGTCGTTTTTGTGTCTAAATTGAAGCCCCAGAAATAAGATTTCCAATGATTCTAACCACACATTCAAATTCAAGGTATGGAAAAAGAAAAGGGCAAATGAGTGACAGCTGATCGTAGAATAACTATCCGCATTATATTCTTTGGTCCAATCTTACTTTACCATCATACCACCACCTCAATCAATACCCCAAAATAAGAGAAGAACATTCCAAATACACTAATAAGAATGTCAAAATAAGCCCACGTGCCTCAGAAGTTCAAACTTAACCAGGCGACCCGCTCGAGCGCCCAACCTTGCACTCGAGCGCGGAGACCAACAAAGACGTCCGCTCGAGCGACCACTTCTACGCTCGAGCGGTAAATCACCACTCCCAGAATTTTAGTCCACCTACAAAATTACTGGGAACCCCAAAAGTCCGCTCGAGCGTCAACTCCCCCGCTCGAGCGGAGGGAAAAAAAAATTCCCGATCGTTACAGTAAAGGTCGTCAATTCTAGTTTTAAAATCATAACTCAACAGATAGTTCTTCAATTCCAATAGATATAGTTAAATTAAAACACATTAACCCCGAATTAAATAAGGATGACTTCCTATACGCATTTTGGGGTCATTACATGTAAGCACTGAGGCAGGGCCTTCAAGGGTCGACGACAAAAAGAGGAAGAGCTCGGCGGAGGAGCCGAGTAAGTGAAGTCGGCGCGTGGCTGTCATCGAAAAAACAAGAAGGTCCTTTTTGTTTTTTTGGTTTTTTTTTTTCCTAGGCTTGTGTTTGTTTGTTTGTTTTTTTTTGTTTTTTTTTTGTCTCTGTAATTAGGGATGTCATCCCCTGACTTTATAAAATCAGTTTCTTCTTTTTTTTTTTTTGGCACATCAATGGCGTGACTGACATATTACTTTGAGCGTGAAAACAATTTTATTTGAATTTGGAGAATGATTGAATTGTGAACTCTGAACTGGACATTGATTCCATACCTACCTGAATCGAAAAATGACTTAACGAAAAAAAAATGAAACAAAGCAATCCAAACACACTTATATATTCTGACTGGTATTGACAGATCGTAAAAAAAACATGACTCTGAAACACAACCATTGAGCCTAAGCGATTCTGCAGTTTGTCCTGATGGGTTGAAATTGAAACTGATGGGCCGACCAAAAAGTTGGCCGACGAACTCTTGACTCAAGCGGTGGAGAAGATAGAATCTCCGACTCGACTATGCCCCTAATTCATTGCCTTGATTTTTATTTTATTTTTTTTTTAAAAATGTTTTGATCAACATGAGAGTTAGATTAGCATACCTATTACATTTTCTGTATTGAAATCATGTAAGCTAAGTTGTGAGCACTGAAAAATTTTCTTTTTTTTTTTAAACCCAAAGAATGGTCTGGTTTTGCAAAAATGGAATAAGTTTCGAGAAAACTTTAGTCAGCTTCATTCAAAATAATCAAAACTTATTTTTTTTGCAAATGGCCACTACCCAACCAACATGGAATCAACCATTAGGATGCATAGCCCCGACCCAGATAATCCCGAATTGGTTTTGTTGTAGCAGTGGTGATAACCGAACCGAACCGATCCAAACCGAACGAATGAAGCCAAGCGGAACTGGACCGAATCAAACTGAATCGAACGGGGCCAACTGTACTAAGCAGAACGAAGACAAATCAAGCAAAGGCTGATAGGATAGCCAAGTCGACTAAAGATACACCAATTAAACATGGACGAGATGAATGGATTAAAAAATTATTAGGGCCGAACTTCAAGATGAAGCTACCTATATATGGCCTGATTCCCAAAGATAGGAATTAGGCCATACGTAGTTTCGGATATCTTGGAGTAGAAATGCATCACCCTCGTTTGTGACATACTGCGGGGTCAGTTCCACACTCGCGTTCTATCATGAGAGTAACCAGTCACCGTCTTTTGATAGCAATTAATGGTGGTTCTATGGGCTGATAACCAGTCTATTCCTATGATAACGTCAAAGTCAAACATTTCCATGACTCGTAGGTGGCAAATTAAACGCAAACTAGAGACTCCTAGTTCACATGATTTGCATACGAGTTTTACTTGAGTTTGATCTCCTAACGGTGAAGCTACACTCATAGGTGTTTCTAATCGTTCAAGCTCTAATCCCAAGATACACACAGTTGTAGTAGAGAGGAAAGAGTATGACGTGGCTACGACAATAGCATAATTAGCATAAGAATTTAAATGGAATTTGACGGTACAGTCAGATGACATGATGTTTTTTTTTTAATAGGGTTAAGATTATAGAGCTGGTGACCAAACTAGATATTTGGATTGAAATTGTGTTTGGCCATACACATTTCAAACCAAATACCTAAGATTCTTCACCTTGTAAAGATTAAAAGGGTGCAACTGGTTTTCAAGAGATCAACATACAAGATACCATAGTCATGGCTCAAAAATTGCCAATTGATCATCTTAAGGCAATACTTTTCTGAATTAGAAAGGTTCAATCAAGATACAGAAGTGATGATTTTACATTCGACAAATTTGGCGTCAAATTAGAGGTACAGTTAGGATCAAACAAGGATAGTTACTATGATTAGCATAAAGCTCGCATAAACTATGAGTCACATAATTCTATTCCTTCTAACACATAATACTACTCCTCAATTGAGGTTAAACCTTTTCCCACCGTCCCTAGGTATTCTGACCTAGCGATCTGATACCAAATTGTGACACCCCAAATTTGCTTTTGAAACATCATAAAATTTAAATAACAAATAACTTACTAAATAAAGATTTTAACAACAAATTAGGGGAAATTTAGATTTTCACATAGTCCAAACTTAACAACTAAATTACGAGTCCACATACAATGTTATAAGAACTTTGTAACATTCGTGATTACTAATACCAAGGATAATAAAATTTTATTTTGATAGAGTCTTGACTTTAAGTTAGCCAAGGTTCAATATTAGCAGCAGCTCAAAATTCAGTCTCAGTTCCTTCTTCGACATGATCTAGCATGAAACGCTAGGGCAACAAAATATATGCCATGAGTTTTGCAACACAGTAAGAAAACGGAACCAACCTACCATTCTTTTTAAGAGAAAATAATCAAATCATGACAATTAAAATAATAGTAAAATTCAATAGCATGATAAATGTACTGACCATTATAATATTTTCGACAATTTTAATAGTTTGGGTGGCACTCAAAATCTCACCAAAGAGATTTTCTTACTAACCACTAAGCATGGCAACGGTTAATTTGAAACCTCCTGTAACACGTCCGCGAGGGACCCCGCTACAGTTCGGACTCGATTTGCGTCACGGTTCTTAATCTTGAACCAAAGAGTCCAAATCTGGCAAATCGTTTTGAGAAAATAGATTTTAGGAAAGAAGTGCCAAACATGGACTGCTTTGCCAGATACAGAGTCGCCACCTAAATATTTTTTATGGGGGAATTTAGGAAACCCTGACTCGGTGCCGAAGGCCACATGTCCGTCATCACCGGAGTTGTCTCAGCTCGGGAGCTTGGGTACGATCGGGGAAGGTCAGCTATGAGCACCCCCTCTCGCCCGATCCGAAGATCGGCCTCTACTAACCGTGATATCCATTTTTGAAAACTTTATGTGTTCTTATTCCATTTATTAGCCTAGAATTACTATGTTATGCGCACAGCAAACAAGTATAGACTAGATCGCCTAATTTGGAAATAAGCATTGCATATCCGTTTGTTTTGGAAAAATGTTTTGGAATTTGCTACTCGCAAGTAGGCTAAAATACGGATTTCAACGAGTATTTCCAACTCAGACAATCCAACCTTCACCCACAGGCATTCAAACAGTTTATAACACATAAGCATCTAGCCTCATGGTAATCATGCAATTATGGCAACACTCACACGCATGCGGTATGCTAAAGCAAAAGGACTTACAGAGTACTCCAAGCCAAAACAGAAACTAGTTAGTAATCATATGCATGATCCTAGTTCATGTTAAGATGGCTAATGTAACACATGCGGAATGTCACTAGAGTAGGCTCGGCTAGTCTATAAATGACATGTGAAAATGGACAAGTAGCATGTATTCAAGTTAGATTTGAAATACTTATGCAGTTAGTATGATGCGCCGAGCCTGGTGCATGCAATACTGATGAATGATGCACGCATGCTAGCATAAGGTATGCTAAAGTAAACATGTCCTAATACTAACCATCAAAAGCAGGTAAGTAAAAGGGAGAAAGAAGTGGGGGTTGGAAGACATGCACACACGCACCCACACTTATTACAAATTCACCCTCGCTCGGAGAGACCAAAAGAATAATACAAATTAATTAACCTACAAGCTAATTAAATATTACAAATTGCCTAATTAGCTAACAAACTAACTAAGCTAATAAAAATAGTAAACTGGCTCGGGAAGGGAACCCAATGCAATGCGTGCTCGGGTCTTGCTCGGAAGTGCACCGCCATGCATAGGCTGCCTCTGTTTTCCTTTCTTTACTCCTCTGGAGGCTGCCAAAACCTCAGGATTACTTCTCTGGATACTGAAGAATGCCATCGGCTGGGTAGAATGCTCACCGGCAGTGGCATGTGATCACCGGCCATTGGTGAAGATATCGGCAGAGGGGGGATTGCCGGTCGGCACTTATCACTGCCGGTCGGCAGAAAGTTCCTACAGAATCTGCAATTGACAGCAACAGAGGGCAAGGCAGAGCATGGCAATACAATTCAAGGCATATATGCACCGATCATGTCCCTTATCATGTTAATGACTCAAAGGGACATGCTCATTGGTTCTCGGACCATCAATCGCGCATTTCAATGCGTGATGGCCCAAGAGACCAAGTTATGCATTTCCATGTCAAATGCAATGCAAACAATCAAACCAATGGGGACTTAACCTCTATCATGGATAGTCAAGAGGCCAAGCATGCATGCCAATGCAATGCAACCTAAGCATGTTAACTAGGCATGCAATGCGGTAATGCAAATGAGCATGCAAGGAATGCAAGGCATAGAGCAATGCGACTAACAAGTGTGCAAGGCTAATGTAGGCATTCAAGCATGTAAGCCAACATGTGACTTGATTCAATCATGTGATTTCAAATATGCAACAACTCACCAATATGCTACAATATACAAGGAGAGCATGCAACAAACAAAGAGATGGACTTAAACATGATTTTGGCAGCTCTAATTGGGCCCAAAACAGTGGCCATAGTGCTATGAGATAAGGGCTAAATGACATGCAAATATGCATGCAAATATGGTCCAATTCCTAAGGCCCACCAAAGAAGTATTGAACTACACTTAGTGCAACCACACATGGCATGAATTAAATGACTAAAAACAGAATTTTAGCATATTAAAACAAGGCCTAAAGATCACTTAGATGGCATCCAAATGACCTAAATTCAAAGGCATGCACAAATGCCAAAACATGGAGCATGCTACACAAACTTTCAAAGCATTAAAGAGGTGTCCAAGGCAAGCATACAAGCATGTCAAAAGGACTGAAATGATGCTAAAAATGGTGCCAAACCAATAAAACAAAGCAAATAAAGCATGCTACATACTCACACACTTAAGGCCAACAAGCCAAAATGCAAAGGGGCTATACTAAACATGGAAAATGTGAATCTAAAGACCCAAGACAGACCTTAAGCATGTTAAAACATGACCAAAAACTTCACAAAGCTAAGTCAAAATATGCAAGCATGGTGGTCCAAAGGCAAGATGCATTTCTAGGCAAAATAGAGGAATACAAAGCAAGTGTATGATGCACATGGAATCTCACCAAACCATCAAAAATTAGTGAATAAAACATATGAAAATAGGCCCAAATAATCACTGATACGCAACCATGGCATGCAAAAATGATGAGTTACTTTAGAGGGCCATGCAAGGAGTTATTAAGCACATGCAAGATAGACATTTAGCAAGACCAAATCAACTCTGGAAATGGCTTATGGGGGTCCTAAAACCCACTGAAAAATTCTTGAAACAAGGTTTGAAAGCATGCAAATAGGAGCCCCTTTGGAAGGCCAAAAAGGGCAACAAACAAGGCAACAAGGGAGAGGGTCACCCCTCTCCTTCTTAGGACCTTAAACCACCATCCTCACCACTGAAATCCCTCAAGATTTCAGTGGTGAGGAGGCCCAAACAAGGTGGTCCCGAAACTCACCAAAAATAGCACAAAATGGGCCAAACAAGGCCTAAGAGGGGGTAAACGACCCCAAACACAAAAGTGTCCTTAATGAAGTATCTTAAACACAAAAAAACAGAACTTTTTTATGTTATATACAAAGCTCAAAACAGCAAGCAAGACAGGCTAAAAACTTGTGCAAAAACGGGAAATAAAGAGGGAAAATGAGTTACCTTTGTAGCCAAAAGGGGACAGCAGCCTCTAGACCCAAAAATGCAACCCTCAACCTCTGAAAACAAGACCCAAGAACCTCCAAGTGATGATGGAAGTGTTGTTCTAGGAGATGTAGTTCAAATGGCCTAGAACTAGACCCTTTTGGACCCTTTAACCCACCCAAATGTAGAGAGAGAGGGAGATATATAGAGAGAGTGATATATATATCTTATATATAAGATTTTCTAACCTCTCTAATGGAAGGAGAGGCTATCCTTATATAGAGAAACCAATGAGGCAAAGCTTCTCTTAGAAGCTTTGACCAAAAAGGCCAAGCTTCTCTTAGAAGCTTGGAGCAAAAGGGCCAAGAAGGCCAAGCTTCTTGGAGAAGCTAGACAAAAGGGCCAAGCTTCTTGGAGAAGCTAGGCAAATGGGTCAAGCTTCTTGGAGAAGCTAGACAAGGGGTCAAGAGGTGCAAGCTTCTCTTGGAAGCTTAGAAAGGTTCAAGCTTCTTGGAGAAGCTAAAAAAAAGGGTCAAGCTTCTTGGAGAAGCTAAAAAGGGGTCAAGCTTCTTGGAGAAGCTAGACAAAGGGTCAAAAGGTTCAAGCTTCTTCAATAAGCTAAAAAAAGGTCAAAAGGGTCAAGCTCCCTCAAGAAAAGGTCTCAGCCAGGAAAAGTGGCCGATTGATCAGAAACAGTGGCCGGCCGACCAAACACAATGCCGACCGACCATCAATAGTGCCGACCGGCAATCACCAATGGCCGGTGGCAAGGAAACAAGGCCGGTGGCCTCAAGCCATGGCCGGTGAGGTGTGGGGATGGCCTACAAGCTACTTCCCACCCTCAGAATCAAAACAACAAGTGTTTGGTGCAAAACCAGACACAAAACAGACAAGTCGAGAGGTCTTAAGGTAAGGCGTGTAGCCGAAACCTCCGAGAACTCAAGACGAACACAAACAAGGGTAATCATCGAGTGTTCAAACGATGACGTCCAAGTCTTAAGGACGGTCAAAAATGGGGTGTCTACACCTCCCCTTGGTCAAATGTTCAAGTGTTACCAACCGTAACTACCAAGGATGCCCACGTCCGGAGTTATATACCCAAGTAGTGGCATCCGTGGTTTGCCCCAAGGAAACGGTTTGCCAGGGATACATAACCTCCCTGTGTGCCACTTGCACATCCACCCTTATTCCAAAACCAAATACCGAAAAAGGGTTCAAATAAGTCTCATGCCAACTTAGGGTTTCGCGACACAATTTACGTGCGAATTCTCAAAATCATGGCTTACCCTGAACAACCGGTATTAACCGTCAACCCTTAATTTCGTACACTATTTAAAACCAAGACTCACCCTAAACAACTGGTATTTACCGTCAATTGTTAACTTTGTATATGCCGTTAATCATTTCAGTTAGTTTTGCTATTAATCACAAATAATTTCAATTTTTAATTACAAATAATGTTATACCAACTCATTAAAATTTCAAACATAAAATATTACATATGTCAAACAATAATAAATAATTGTACAAAATTTAAATAAACAATTTATTTAAACCATGGTATGAAATAATAATTTAGATACCAATAAATCATAATTACACACATGCATGGATTTTTAATCTACAAGATTAGACTAGCACAATATTAAATTTTTTAGTCCAAATAAACAATTGAAGAGATAATTTTTTATTCCTCCTTAATCTGCCAGAATTTTTCAAAATGCATAACTCGTAATTAAAATTATAAATAAATTACTTATACAACTCTAAAATTCATATAAATCTACGGAATACTCAAAAACATGTTATGGTCATTTTTCAGAAATCATTTTCCAAAAATAAATTACAAATAATTCTGAACAATTCCAAGAAAATTTATAACACAAATTTATCACATTTTCTTAAATTAATTACATACTTAAATTTATAAATCAATTCCATAATCTAAAAATTTATTATGAAACCAGACTTCTCAAATTTCATTTTTTGTTTAGAAATTACCAGATTTGGTTTAATATAAAATTTTTAATGATTTTTCAAACACAGTAAAATCTGCCTATAGCTCCAGATTTGGTTAAAAATCTATATAAATTCGTACAAAACTCCATAATTGTTACAAAAATTCATGGATGAAGTAGACATAATTCTAAACAACTTTTTAGAAGAAATAATCTTCAAATTTGGAGTATAAAATTGTCTAAAAATTCGTACAAATGTTCTGGTAGATTCAAGGACCAAATAAATTCTTCAATCCTTTCTTTAATGGTATAAACTACACATGCAAGCCTATTTTCACAATAATACCATAACTTTAAGACTATCAATATTTTCAAACATTTGATATATACATCACAAAATTTACATACATATATAAAAACTTCTATCTATAAATTAGTCATTTTATTATATGAATATATTCTGAAAATCTCAACAATTAAAAAAAAAAATGAGAGGGTTGAAAGGGTTTTCTTACTTAATAATAGGGTGATGAAATGGTAGAAAATTTTAGCTTCCTTAATCTCCTACTCTTTTTCTTCTCCTACTACTTTTTTTCTCCCATAAGTTTCTTTTTCCTCATTTCCTCGCTGAATGCAAGCATGCATATATATATGTATACACAATGCACTGCTGAGTGTAGACATCCCCGAACTCCCTGGAGGGAAATCCCTCGTTCTGTTCGTTTGGGCTCACTACAGTTCGGACTCAATGTTGTCACGGTTCTTAATCTGATCTCACAATGTACAATGTGAGATTGATAAATCACCAAAGAGTCCAAATCCGACAAATCGTTTTGGAAAACAGATTTTTGTAAAGAAGTGCCAAACATGGACTGCTTTGCCAGATACAGAGTCGCCACCTAAATATTTATTTTGGGGGAATTTAGGAAACCCTGACTCGTTGCCTAAGGCCACATGTCCGTCATCACCAAAGTTGCCTCGGCTCGGGAACTTGGGTACGATTGGGGAAGGTCAGCTATGAGCACCCCCGCTCGCCCGATCAAAGATCGGCCTCTACTAACCATAATATCGAGTTTTGAAAACGTTATGTGGTCTTATTCCGTTTATTAGCCTAGATTTACTATGTGATGCGCACAACATACAAGTATAGACTAGATCGCCTAATTTGGAACAAAGCATTGCATATCCGTTTGCTTGGAAAATAGTTTGAGATTTGCTACTCGCAAGTAGGCTAAAACACGGATTTCAATGAATTGTTCCAATTCAAGCAATCCAACCTTCACCCACAGGCATTCAGGCAGTTATATCACATAAGCAATTAGCCTCATGGTAAGCATGCTATCATGGCAACACTCACACGCATGCAAGATGCTAAAGCATAAATACTTACTGAGTACTCCGAGCTAAAACAGAAACTAGTTAGTAATCAAATGCATGATCCTAGTTCATGTTAAGATGGCTAATACAACACATGCAAAATGCAACTAGAAATAGACTCGGCTATTCTAAGATGTCATGTAAAATGCAACTTGATACATGTATTCAAATTGGAATTAAAATACAATGCAGTTAGCATGATGCGCCGAGCCTAGTGCATGCAATTCGAATGAGTGTGTGCAAACATGCTATCATAAGTATGCTAGTTGAAACGTGCCCTAAACTAACCATCATAAGCTGGTAAATAAAAGGGAGAAAGACGTGGGGTTGGAAGACATACACACACTCACGCACACTTATTACACAATTGCCCTCGCTCGGAGGGTCCGAAAGAATAGTACAAATTAACTAATTATCAAGCTAATTAAATATTACAAACCCTTAATTAATTAATAAATTAACTAAGCTATGGAAAACAGTAAAAGGCCTCGGGAAGAGGGATGCACACATGCTCGGATTGGCTTCGCCCGGAAATCTATTGCCATGATACATATTGCCTCTGTTTACACTGCTCTGCACCTCTGAGGACTGCACAAGTCTCAAGGTTGCTTCTGAAATACTCCCTGAGGGGTTGTGGGAGACCACCGGCCAAGAGGAAACACCACCGGCCATCCATCGACCAAAAATTGTGCCATCGGCTACGGATGTTTGGTCAATCGGCAATATAGATGGCCGACTGGCCATAACTTCCTGCAGAAACCTGTTTTAACAGCAGCAGAGGACAGACAAGGCATGGCAATGCATTTCAACGCAAATGTTTGCACAACCAACCTCCCTATCATGTTATGAACTCAAGGGAGTATGGTTCTCGACCCTCGAACCACCAATCACGCATTTCAATGCATGATGGCCCAAGAAGCCAAAGTGTGCAATTTCAATATGTAATGAAATGCACAAAACAAATAATGGGCCCCAAACCTCTATCATAATCAATTCAAGAGGTAAGAGATGCATGCTATGATATGCAACCTAAACATGCAAGCTAAGCATGCAACATGAGCATGTGAACATGCAATATGCAATAGGCATACAACCTAAACATGTGGACGTGTATAGCATGCAACAACATGCAACATGAAACAAGCATGCAACAACATGGTAAAATGGACTTACACTATATATGGGTAGCTCTCAAGCATGCCAAAATTAGTGGCCAACTGTTAGCACCTTCTACTTGAAGGTTGCATGGTTGGCATTGGCAACACCTTGTGCCCATGTCCAACCAAGACCAAGGCATGATGGTGGCATGCCAAGACAGCAAGGTGAAGTATTGTCCAAGTGCTGAGGCAGCAGCACAACCCTTGGCCAAAGTATGTGCAGCCGTTGCACAGATGCAAGGCATTAACATGACCCGAATGTGGGCTGCAGCATGCTTGGGGGTTCAAAGCAATCAGTAGGCAAAACTTGGTCTGGGGGCCAAGACAACCAAATTCGTGGCTGACTTGATGAGGCAAACAACATGGTAGTTTCTAGCAGTTATGCATGTCAGTTGGCAGCAGTTATCTATGATGGGCAAAGGCAAGGCAAGTCTGGACATCTGGAACCAAGGCTAAAACATAGCAGCAGTTAAAAGCAGTTATGCCCCAGAAATGTTCCTAAGTCCCTAGGCAGTTGGGGGTGTCAACTGCCATGCCACTTGGCATGCTTTCCTTGTAATGCTGGTTGTAAGTTGTAACTGATTGTAAGCCTATTTAGGCATAAGCCATGGAACTCAAAAATTAATTAAGTGTTGGTAAGAGTTTCCATAGGCATCCTTTGTATTGTTGGTACAATTAATAAAGGTTGGGAGTTTTTCCTATAATCACTTGTTGCCTATTCTTTTACTTGTTATAGCACTTTGTGTGTGTGTATTCATACTTGGCTGAGACTAAGTGTCCAACTTAGTGCCATTGCAGGCTGGAATTTTTTGAAACAAAAATTGACCCTATAACAATTGGTATCAGAGCACAGTTTTGCTCTAATGGTTTCTGGCATGGATGCCTTAAAAGACAGGGTAACTCGATTGGAAAATCTTATTGGTGACCCTGCTGATGAGAATATCTCACTGGCGGATCGATTGGATGCTGTGGCCTCAAGGCTTCTTGCCCTTGAGACCTCGACAGCAGATCGGTTCAAAGACGTGTTGTCAGATGTGCTAGCCATTTCGGATTCTTGGAAAGACAAGTTTCAAGAAGTTGTGGATGAACAGTCCCTTCTGAAGAAGGCCATCTGTGGGCATACGAATTCTGAAAAGGCTCCTTCGAAAATCAAAGTTCCAGACCCTAAAGCTTTTGGCGGAAATCGGAGTGCGAAAGAACTTGAGAATTTTCTATGGGACATGGAGCAGTATTTCAAGGCTGCTCATGTGCCTGAAGAAGAGAAGGTTACAATCACAAGCATGTACCTTACCGGTGATGCAAAACTTTGGTGGTGTACTCGTGTCGGGGATGATGCTCGGGCAGAGATCCCAACTTGGGACACTCTTAAGAAGGAAATGAAGGAACAATTCCTTCCGTGCAACATATCTTGGGTTGCAAGGGACGCCTTGAAACGGTTGAAGCATGCTAGATCGGTGAGGGACTATGTGAAAGAATTCAATTCTTTGATGCTGGACATCAAGAACATGTCGGAGGAAGATAAACTCTTCAATTTTATGTCTGGGTTGCAGAATTGGGCCCAATTAGAACTTCGAACACTCGGTGTCAAAGATTTGCCCTCTGCCATGGCTGCTACAGACGGGTTGCTTGACTACAAGTGAAGCAAGGAACCCACTACTGAAACCAGCAAATCCAAGAAGAAAGGAAAAGAGAAGACGGGAGAGAAGAAGTTTGGTTTCAAGAAGGGGAAAGAGGGTTCCAAGTACAAACATAAGGGGGATTCTTCTCAGACCAACGGTGGGAAATCTAACAACGAGTGTTTCATCTGTGATGGACCCCATAGAGCAAAGGACTGTCCCAAGCGTGAGAAACTGAATGCTATGGTTGCAGAAGATGGCAAAGGGGAGTTGGATTTTGAGGGGCCGACTAGGGTAAATCCCTTACAATTGCTCAATGTAATTCATGTGGACAAAGCCCCTACTACTGGTCTAATGTACATCAAGGTGACATTGGCGGGTACCAGCATTGCTGTGATGGTAGACACCGGTGCCACGCATAACTTTATGTCAGAAAAAGTTGTGCAGACCCTCGGATTGCAAGTTACCCAAAGCGCCAGTCGAATCAAGGTCGTGAACTCAGCGGCTCAATCAGTACAAGGAATGGCTTCCAAAGTATCAATCACAGTTGGAGATTGGACTTCCCTTGGATGATTTCGATGTCATCATATTTGGGTGGGATACTTATTTCGGATGAAGACAAGCCTTACTTTGTCGCTGGTTATAGTAAATCAAACAAAGGCAAGGGCACAAAGAGGAAGACGGAGACCCTCTCAGCCATTCAAGTGCACAACGGTTTGAAAAAGGGCGCAGAGACTTATCTTGCTACCTTGGTGGAAATCAAACCTGATCTTTTAGTAGAAGTGCCGGATGAAGTGGTAGAAGTATTAAGGGAATTTGAGGATGTGATGCCTCCGGAGTTGCCAAAGTCCCTTCCTCCTCGGTGTGCCACTGATCATAAGATAGAGTTGATTCCGGGTGCTAAGCCTCCAGCAAAGGCACCCTACAGAATGTCCCCAATGGAACTTACGGAGTTACGAACGCAATTGACGGACTTATTGGATGCTGGACTGGTTCAGCCATCCAAAGCCCCTTACGGTGCCCCAGTGCTTTTTCAAAAGAAGCAAGATGGAAGTTTACGCATGTGTGTGGACTATCGGGCTCTCAACAAAGTGACTATAAAGAACAAGTACCCAGTCCCTTTGGTGACAGACCTTTTCGATCGACTGTGCAAGGCCACTTACTTCACAAAATTGGATTTACGTGCTGGCTATTGGCAAGTTCGAGTGGCTGAAGGAGATGAGTCAAAGACCACATGTGTTACGAGGTATGGGTCTTTTGAGTTCCTAGTAATGTCGTTTGGGTTAACTAATGCCCCGGCTACATTCTGTAATCTTATAAATGATGTTTTCAATGATTATGTCAATTAGTTTGTTGTTGTTTATTTGGATGATATTGTAATATATAGTGAGTCCCTAGAGGATCACTTGCCCCACCTTCGGATGGTGTTCACTCGGTTAAGGGAACACCAGTTGTATGTCAAGAAGGAAAAGTGTGAGTTTGTCCAGCGGGAAATTAAATTCTTGGGGCATGTAATTTGCAAAGGTCACGTGAAGATGGACAATAGAAAAGTGCAAGCAATCATGGATTGGCATGCACCAAGCAAAGTGACTAAGTTGCGCTCCTTTCTGGGTTTAGCCAACTATTATAGAAAATTCATTGAGGGATACTCAAAGAAGGCAGCACCTCTCACGGATTTCCTCAAAAAAGACAGACCCTGGAAATGGGATGAAAATTGTCAAGCAGCCTTTGACAAGTTGAAAGTGGCTGTTGCAAGTGAACCGGTTTTGCGGTTACCTGATTTTGAACTTCCATTCAAATTACATACTGATGCCTCTAATAAAGCTATTGGTGGTGTTTTGGTGCAAGAGGGGCACCCGGTTGCGTTTGAAAGTCGGAAGTTAAATGATGCGGAGAAGAAGTATTCTGCCTATGAAAAGGAAATGACAGCGGTGGTACATTGTCTTCAGATTTGGAGAGTTTACCTGCTGGGAACCAAATTCATGGTATTGACGGACAATGTGGCAAATACCTTCTTCAAAACACAAAAGAAGTTGTCTCCAAGGCAGACCAGATGGCAAGAATTCCTTGAGGAGTATGACTTCGAATGGCGACACAAACCTGGACGCCACAACCAAGTTGCTGATGCTTTGAGTCGAAAGGAAATTGTGGACTACGTTACTGCGATATCAAACATTGAAACTCAACTGTTGGAAAGAATTCGGGCAAGTGCTGCAATTGATTCTGAATATCGAAGGCTGGTTCAGCAAGTGAAAGATGGCACTGTGCGTCGCTATTGGTTGGAAAACGATCTACTCCACGGCAAAGGAGATAGACTATATGTCCCTAGTGTTGGTGGACTAAGATTGGAGTTGCTTAGAGAAACTCATGATCCGCAATGGGCGGGTCACCCCGGACAACAACGCATGATGGCTTTACTGTCTCGTTCCTACTGCTGGTCAAAAATAGAGGAAGATGTAGAAGCCTATGTCAAAACTTGCCTGGTGTGCCAATTGGACAAGACAGAGAGAAAGAAGGCAGCTGAACTGCTGCAACCGTTGCCTATTCCAACGAAGCCATGGGTGTCTGTTTCAATGGACTTCATATCCGGGTTGCCAAAGGTGAACGGTATGCGTTCTGTTATGGTTGTTGTTGATCGTTTCTCTACATATGCTGTATTTATCCCTGCCCCTCATGCTTGTCCCGCCGATGTTGCGGCAGACCTTTTTTATAATAATGTGGTGAAATACTTTGGTTTGCCCGAGGATATTGTTAGTGATAGGGATACCCGGTTTACGGGACGATTTTGGACGGTGTTATTCAACTTGATGGGATCCGAATTAAAGTTTTCTACAGCAAATCATCCTCAGACGGATGGACAGACCGAGAGAATGAATGCTTTGCTAGAAGAATACCTCCGACATTATGTGACTACAAGTCAGAGGAATTGGATTGACCTGTTGGACAGCGCCTAGTTTTGTTATAATTTGCATCGGTCATCTGCCATAGGAATGAGTCCATTTGAATTAGCCACAGGGCAGTAGCCCCTCACTCCGCATGAAGTGGCAAGGACTGGCTCAGGGGGCAGATGTCCCGCAGCATACCGGTTTGCAAGAGCTAAACAAGACATGCTAGATGAAGCACAAGACAGTTTGGCTAAGGCAAGCAAGCGGATGAAAAAGTATGCTGACAAAGGGCGAAGACCCTTGGAATTCAAAGTAGGAGACAAGGTGTTGCTGAAGCTTACTCCACAGATTTGGAAAAAGATAAGTAGCAAGACAGCGCACTGCGGCTTAGTTCCAAAATATGATGGACCCTTTGAAATTCTAAAACGTGTGGGAAATGTTGCTTACAGGCTGAAATTGCCTGACCGGTTGAAGATACACCCAACAATCCATGTTAGCTACCTGAAACCTTATAACGAGGATCAGGCTAACCTAACACGGACGCAAGCTCGACACGCCCCTTCGGTGATTAGGAAACAGTTTGACAAAGAGGTGGAACAGATTCTGGATCACAAGACAGAGGGGCAAAGCAAGAAAAATCGAAGAACTCATTACTTGGTTAAGTGGAAGGGTTCTCCTCAAGCAGATGCAAGTTGGGAAAAGGATGTGACTCTATGGCAATTTGAGAAGCAAATTACAGACTACCTAGAGGCTTTACCGACGAGGACGTCGGCTTCTTCTGGTGGGGGTGGTTTGTTAGCACCTTCTACTTGAAGGTTACATGGTTGGCATTGGCAGCACCTTGTGCCCATGTCCAACCAAGAACAAGGCATGATGGTGGCATGCCAAGACAGCAAGGTGAAGTGTTGTCCAAGTGCTGAGGCAGCAGCACAACCCTTGGCCAAAGTATGTGCAGCCGTTGCACAGATGCAAGGCATTAACATGACCCGAATGTGGGCTGCAGCATGCTTGGGGGTTCAAAGCAATCAGTAGGCAAAACTTGGTCTGGGGGCCAAGACAACCAAATTCGTGGCTGACTTGATGAGGCAAACAACATGGCAGTTTCTAGTAGTTATGCATGTCAGTTGGCAGCAGTTATCTATGATAGGCAAAGACAAGGCAAGTCTGGACATCTGGAACCAAGGCTGAAACATAGCAGCAGTTAAGAGCAGTTATGCCCCAGAAATGTTCCTAAGTCCCTAAGTAGTTGGGGGTGTCAACTACCATGCCACTTGGCATGCTTTCCTTGTAATGCTGGTTATAAGTTGTAACTAATTGTAAGCTGTAACTAATTGTAAGCCTATTTAGGCATAAGCCATGGAACTCGAAAATTAACTAAGTGTTGGTAAGAGTTTCCATAGGCATCCTTTGTATTATTGGTACAATTAATAAAGGTTGGGAGTTTTTTCTGTAACCACTTGTTGTCTATTCTCCTACTTGTTATAGCACTTTGTGTGTGTGTGTATTCATACTTGGCTGAGACTAAGTGTCCAACTTAGTGCCATTGCAGGCTGGAATTTTTTGAAACAAAAATTGACCCTGTAACACCAACCATGATGAAAACTAGGCACCAAAATGCATACAAGCAGGCACAATGCAAGGGCTCAAGCCTAAGGCACAAAACTTAACTCTCCAAGAGCATGGCAAAGATGAAACAATGAATACAATGGCATATATTCCAGCTCTGAAATAGCATACAAAATGACTCCGAAATGATGCAACAACTCACATGAAGCATGTTGGATGGCTTAAGCATCGAAACTAGTGAAGTGTGTTACACTATAGGTATGCAAAGCAAGCATCATTCGACCATGGGGCCTCAAAACCAGAGCTAAGGCAGCCCAAATAATTAACAAAATCAGTTTAAAACATGGCCAAAATATGCTAGTATCAAGGGTCAAAACAACTTGCAATGTGAGCTAGTAAGCATGGTTTACATTAAAAACATGTGAGGCAAATGAGGGACCACCAAACCAGCCAAAAACAATTTCAAGGCATGCCAAAATAAGCCCAAAAAGCCACTGAAACATAGTCAACACATGATAGAATGGGGTGCTCCTTTGATAAGCCAAAAAGGGAATTCCTCTACACATGCAACAGGCAAACAAAAATGGGCCAAACCAGCTATGGAAAGAGTCTATGCAAGTCCCAAAAGTCACCAAAAAGGGCTTGAACCAAGCCTCCAAATGATCTAAACATAAGCCCCTTTGTAAGGCCAAAATGCCAACAAACGAGACAACAAGGGAGAGGGTCATCCCTCTCTGATTTAGGCCCTCAAAATAGCAAGCCAACCACTGAAAATTCACTGGATTTCAGTGGCTAGGAGGCCAAGCAAAGACTAATACAAAGGCTTCAAGGTATGGCACAAAACAAGGCCGAAACAAGCATGCAAGAGGGTAGACGACCCCCAACAGTAAAATGATCTTAAACAAACACCAAAAGGGCCTCAAAACAAGACTTTTTTCAGTTTATGACAAAGCTCAAATATGCTTGCAAGTATGGCTAAGATATGGATCAAAATAAAGCCTTAAAAGGGAGATGAAGCATACAAGGGGGTAGATGACCTCTAATAGAAAAATGTCTTTAAAAAAACTTCAAGAGGAGCTCAAAATAAGACCTTTTACAGTTTATGACAAAGCTCAAAAATGCTTGCAAGTATGGCTAAACTATGAAGCAAGATAAGCCTTAAAAAGGGAGATGAGTGTGTTACCCTTGTAGCCAAGAACTCCAGCAGCCTTTGGTCCCAAAAACCAGTCCCTTAGCCTCTGAAAACAAGTTCCAAGATGCTTGGATGGATGATGGAGAGGTTAGGTTATGAGGTGTAGGGTAATGGAGCCAAGAACCTTACACTTTGAAGCTAAAATGGAGGAGATATAAAGAGACAAAGAGGGATATATGTGTATATGCCCTAACCAAGTTCTGAACCTGGTATAAGGAGAGGGGAGCCTTCCTTTATAGAGTCAGGGGACTAAAGCTTCTCTTAGAAGCTTCAAACCAAGAGCAAAGATCCTCCATGCATGTGTATGGAGGATCCAGTCTGTGCCCTCCAGTTGGCACAGTTGGCATCCATTCAATCTGTAGAATACACCGGAAGGTCGTCGACCAGCAAAAATGGTCGTTCGGCTACTATAAATGGTCGGCCTGCTACTTATTTGGTCGGCCGGCACATTGTTCTGGTCGGTCGGCACAATGTTTGGTCGGCCGGCAGGAAAAATCTACTCTGCAGGTCCAACTTCAAACGGGCATAACTCCTTCATATGAACTCCTTTTCAGGTCATTCTTGTGTCCAAATTGAAGCCCCAGAAGTAAGATTTCCAATGGAACCAGACTTGCATAAAAATTCCAACTGTGTAAAAATTTATGCTTGTTTTGGTGAAGGTTGCTCAGTTTCAGTCCAACCGGGATGACGCCCAACTTCAACCAATCATATCTCCCCCATCCGGACTCGGCTTTAAGAGATTCTTGAATGCAAAAATGAAACCCCGGAAGTCTTCTTTCCAACGGTGATAGCCTCATAGCTTAAATTCAAGTGCATAGACAGATATGCCTGATTTAGCGAGGACCGCTCGACTCTCTCTTAGCGGTTCATACCCAACTTCTTTCTCAGCTAGGCTTCTTCTCTCTTCTCCTCTTTTCTTCAACTCCAAACCCCCAAACAAGGTGTTTTGAAAGATTTTTCAAAGATTTCATCTCTCTTTCATTCATTTCCACTTTGTCCTTACTCGGTTTATCGAAAAGCGCATCATTTGACAAAATGTAAGCCTTAGAACATTGTAGAAACTTTATTTAAAAAATGTTTTGAAAGAGAGGGTTTTAAGGTCTAAAAACCATCCAAAATAGCTTTGGTCCAAAATGGGGTGTGAAGTTGAGATTTTTCTCTCTCCTTACCGAAGAAACTGAGTCTTTGCCCTGCACACCTTTCTCCACCAAGTAAACCATCAGTAATGCCCAAGTCTTGAGGGTGGTCAAAAATGGGGTGTCTACAGTTGTCCCTCTTTGACAGAGCTCGAAAGTCATGAAATGACGTGAGTGAATGTCAAAGCCCAGAGACGACCCATTTTTGACAAGGCCGAAGACTTAGACAAACAAACAAAATACCGATAAATAAATGGTTGCGCCTGCAGGCTGCCTACGTATCCCTTTGCAAGGAATCAAACAAGCGTAGCTCAGGGGCAGGATGCAAATGATATGCAGGAAGACTTTGATAATTGGACTTATACGTTATGCAAAGCCGGTTTGAAAATTGGACTTATACACTGCGCGAAGCCGGTTTGAAAATTGGACTTATACGCTACGCGAAGCCGGTTTGAAATTTGGACTTATACGCTACGCAAAGCCAGTTTGATAATTGGGGATTTATGCCATGTAATGCAATGTAAAAAAAATGCAATGTAATAGCTAGAAAGCGAAGGTACCTTACAGGGGCAATTGGCAATGACCTACCTCATGCTACTGGGGACCTTCCCTTTCTTCTTGGTTAAACTGCAGGTACTACTTTTCTCCCTGGCTGTGGCCGCAGCTTTCCCTATTCTCCAACAGGGTGACGGACTAGGTTGGATCAGTATCCAGAATTGAGGTGCATACAGATGCTATCTCAATCTATGGGGCTGCCATACAGATTTCAAGCCGAGGATATACCCCTGGGTATTTAAACCAGACTTTAGTCTCGGAAATCCCGAACCTTTGTGTTCTAGGCATGAGCCATTCGAACTCTAGTTTCCACCGTCTCAGTTGGTCTCCTAGGAACTCACCACAAACACAGGCAGGTGGCTATACTAGACCACCAGAAGTCGTTCGGGCACGACAAACACCAAAGGAATTGCACCTTTAGAGGATTTAAGGTCTCCTAGACCAGAGAGTGCACAAGAAAGTGTGAGTGAAGAGTGAATGCACAAAACAGTGCTAAGAAGATGCACGAAATAGTGCGATGCAATGTACTAACAAGTACAGGTTAGGTGCGCAAGAAAGCACGATAAAATGCATGCAAAATGCAAGTAAGGTGCACAAAACAGTGCGATGCGCAAGATAGCGCGATAAGATGCATGCCAAATGCAAGTAAGGTGCACAAAACGGTGCGATGCAATGCACTGACAAGTGCTACAAGCATTTTCTATGCAAGATGAGAGAGAGCATGTAATGAAATGCACAAGATAGTACGATGTGTAAGAAAGTGCGAGTGTAAACTGCACAAAACAGTGCCATGTGTAAGAAAGCGCGAGTGATAAACTGCACAAAATAGTGCGATGCACAAGAAAGCGCGAGTGATTTGAAATGCACAAAACAGTGCGATACGCTAAACAGCGCGAGTGATTTGAAATGCACGAGACAATGTGATACGCTAAACAGCGCGAGTGATTTGAAATGCACCAGACAGTGCGATACGCTAAACAGCGAGAGCGATTTGAAATGCACGAGACAGTGCGATACGGTAAATAGCGCGAGTGATTTGAAATGCACCAGACAGTGCGATACGCTAAACAACGCGAGTGATTTGAAATGCACAAGACAGTGCGATACGCTAAATAGCACGAGTGATTAAACTGCATAAAACAGTGCGATGCGCAAGAAAGTGCGAGTGAAACACAACCATAGGATGCACAAGACAGTGTAAATAAGATACAAAGTGTAGGTGCACAAGACAGTGCGAGTGAATGCATGTTCTATGCAAATGAGGTGCATTTTCTATGTAAGTATGGAAGAGTGCATTTTCTATGCAAAAGATACGAGCATTTTCTATGCAAGTATGGGGGCACTTTCTATGCACGAAGCAAGCATACTCTATACAACTTTTGAAAGCACGTTCCATGCAATATTGAAAGCATATTCTATGCATGAGACAAACAAAGCATATTCTATGCAAAAATTGAAAACAAGCATATTCTATGCATGAATCATAACGATGCGCGGCACGCATGTAACAGAAGTGTCTATGAAAGTGCACATTTTATGCAATAGAGAGGCATCAAACATGAACCCCGGTGCTTCCGATTTACCTCTTAGAGGACTTTGTAACACACTCAGCTCAAAAGGGTACACCCTGTCTATATTGGCGAAAGATAACATCTACAGTTGCTTTAATTGCTATTCTGACTTGAAGCAGGCTTAAGCTTGGAGTAGAGGCACACTCATTCTTTGGGGCACTGACAAGGTCTGAAGAGGTACATCCGGAGTACAATCTCGAAATTTGCCGAAGTTAAAACACACTAAGATGCTCCAAATTTTCCCTTTCTTTCTTTTGCTTTGCAATCTGGAACCCACATAGCTTCAGATAGGTCCTTGTTTTACTGTTCACACTTATCGGGGGTGGACCCTGCAGTTTTATGAAAGAACAAATACTGTTTTGCACAAATGTGGAGAATGGCACAGCACTCTGAGCACAAGATGATTTTTTTTTTTTTTGAAATTGAGAAATGAGTTCTTGACCAAGTATTGAGCCTATGACTGAACACATCACACAACGACTCGAGAAAGAAAAACAAGAGGTAAACAACCTAAACACATCGAGAAACACTCGAAACGACTTAAAACAATAATCGAGACAAAACAAAAGACACGGCACTCAGGCGTGCACAGGGAGCCTATTTCTTCAGGTATTGCTTCCCACCCTTTCTCATTTGTGATTCTCACATCACTCGGCCCTCAGGCTCTGTTTTTCTGAAAAAGCCATTTTCTTCACTTTTTCTCTCAGTGCACATCTCTCTATTCTTCAATCTCTCATTTTTTATCCCTTCCCTGGGTGGTTGATGGATAAACAAGAAATTGCGGGCACTTGCCCCTAGCCTGCTGCTAGATTCTCTTTCTTCTACTCATAGCTAGTGAGTTCCTCCCACAGAGGGGTTGCGCTACAACTAGGTGTGTAGCAAATCTGCAGCTGGCATCGGTTGACGATGCTCTGCTGGGGAGTTTGGACGTGATCAGATCTGTCCAAATGAGGGAGTGGAATATCTTGATCCATTCCAGTTCGTGCTTCGCACTTGGCTTGATACCTCGTTGCTTGGAGGATGTGAGAGCTTTCTACCCTTTTGCGGTCAGCTTCAGTGGTGCCCTTTTCCGGCAGGTATGGTGCCCTTTTTGGCAAGCATGTTAACAACGGAGAAAAGACAGAACACCTGACTCAACTGTGCCCCTAGTTCATCATTTTGACCATTTTTTGTTTTGGTTTTCTACTAAACAATTTTGACCAAAATGAGAGTTAGATTAACATGCTTGTTCAATTTTCTGATTTAAAATCATGCAAGTTAGGCTATGAGCACTGAAAATTTTCCTTTTTGGGTCCAAGAAATGGTCCAGTTTTGGAAAAGATGGAACAATTTTTGAGAAAATTAGTCAACCTGAGTAAAAATTCTCAAAAACTATTTTTGCAAATGGTCACTGCTCAAAGAGCACAGAACCTACTCTCGAGATGCGTAACCTCAGATCCAAAACAATGGAAAACTACCCCTTGTCTGAAGGACACTGCATGGCAACGGAAAGTTGCCCCTTGTTTGAATAGCACCACAACGCATTCAATGGCAACAGAAAGTTGCCCCTTGTTTGAATGGCACCGCAGCGCATTATAATCAGTCCTCAGAGTGACGATCATAGCCGAACTCTCGGATACAGAGAAAACAAAGATGATCAGAACCATTACATGGACACAATCGAATTTGAAGTGTTTATGGCTGGACTTCAGAATGAAGTTTCCTACGTGTCCCAAAGATGGGAATCAAGCCTTACGTAGTTCGGGGTAAGGTACACTCGGGTATTAACCTCTCCTTTTGCGCTTTAACTTTTGCCAAGGCCGCCCTTCTGGGTTTTCAACCTTGCGAGCTCTGTTCTTCTTTTCTTTTCAATTCTTTTCATTTCTTTTCTTCTTTTTTCTTTTTTCATTTTATTTTCTTCATTTTTCTTCTTTTCTTTTTTCATTTTTTGCATTTTTTCATTTTTTGTTCTTTTTCTTGCTCTAACTTTTGTCTGGGTCACCCTTCCAGGTTTTCGGCCCAACGAGCCTCTCAAGGGTAAAAGTGTAGCTTTGTCCATGTTGAATGGTTTGAGATCCTGAAGTCATCTGAATCCAGGAGAATGGCTGTTATTCGCTGATGATGTAGGAGTCCATCTAATGGGGGCTAAGTTTGCCCCCAGTGTTGTGGGTAAGAACTCAGTTGCTCTTCAACAATACTTTCTTCTTTCCTCCCTTCTGGGATTTGGCATTCTTGCCGATCTTCATTATCTTGAGCAATGATCCATCTTTGGCTCTTCGAGCACGTCTGATATTTTTTTCCCCTAGTTTGAGGGGTGCTTCTGATCTAGCTTTGCAAGCTTCTTTTCATGACATCTGATCTTCTTGATCTGACTTTCTTGTCCCTAGTTCGAGGGCTGTTTCAAATCTGGCCACACAGGCCTCATGTTGTAGTTGACCGTTGAACATTCTGATTTCAAGTTCAAGGTTCGAAAGTGAGGGGTTGAGTCTCGGGGCTGAAAGCGATCCTAAGCTGCACAATCTCAAAAGCGATTCCACATAGGTCTTCGCAAGACCGCGCAAAACATTTTTTGAAAATTTTTAAGAAAACGACAAATCGCTCGCACTGAAGGCGGTATAGAACCAATCCGGATCAAGCCAGGATCCTTCTCAGCACGCACACTAACAAACATGATTTCACTCATTAAGGGCTTAGCATGCCTCTCTTTCTCTCAATTGATCAAATTTTACAAAACACGAGGAATTCTTTCCTCTTCGTTTTTACCACAGTGTTGGAAAAAGTTTTGAAAAACTTAGGTCAATGCAATGACTTAAAAGCATAGAATGAGTAGATGGAAAGCACTGTCGTTTCATTCAAACTTCTAGCACAACTGGCGCAAGGCAGAAGCAAACACAAGAGCATGAAAAACCACTGTTGTTTCATTTAAATTTTCTGGTGTAACTAGCTCCCCGGCAGAAACAGACTCAAAAGAAAGCGAAGACAAACACAAAACAAAATAGTGATATCCGAGGTAACGCCCCGGGGATCACCCGACTCTAACAAAACAGGACTAACTCGATACGACCAAACAGACCCAACTGACTCAGTATGAAAAGACTGACTCTATACAACGGGACAAACTTTAAACGACATAACAAAACTGACTCAATACCCGAGTCAGACAGTACAAAAACCAACATTCACAAATGCTCAAAACAGTCCGTGCCATATGCCACATCTGGAGTAAACTGAGTGCCGCCCGCAGGTGGTTCATCCCCTAATCACATCACATTATCCTCCAAGTGCACTGATCCAGTGCCGATAGACTTCGCAGGGTCCGGTGCGATGATAACCCCTTTATCATTCAGATCTTGTATTTCATGGCGAAGACGATAGCAACTGTCAGTGCCATGGCCGACTTGTTGATGAAAAGCGCAGTACTTGGCCGGATCATGGGGGGGAGGAAGTTTATTCAGCAGTGGTCGCAACTCCAGGGGTTTCAGATCCCCCTTTCTGATCAGGACCCTTAAGGCCGCTGATAGAGACATGTATAGTGGGGTGAACACCCTCTGGCCCCGAGGTGGGTGTTTTGAGGTTTGTGGCTTTTTGCTGGATGCACCAGCAAAGGGATTGACAGGCGCTGACTGGGTTTGTTGATCTCTTCCGAGCACCGGATTAAAGCTAAAAGGAACATTCCTGGTACAACGGCCCTTCTCCCGGCTTGCCCCTTGATTCAGACTGCTCTCATTCTGAGTGGCAAAAGTGTCATCCACAGTTTTTGCAACAACTGCGAGTACTTGCTGTTTGTTCAGTCCTTCGGCTTTCAAAGCCTCAATATCCCACTGAAGGTGTTCATGGGGACCAATGCCTGCCCCTACCTTATCCTTACCACTTGCCTCCACTTTGCCAAGGGATTGGCCTTCTTCCAATGCAACCCGTCCCAAGGTTGGGGAGCCTTTAAACATGAACTCCTTGGTACATGATGTGGTCGATGATGGGGCCAAGACCCTAATGGCTAAATCTGCCACAGTTCTCTGAAGATCTTCGATCATTCTCATCAGCTCAGAAGTAGTGGGCTCATGGGTTTGAGATGACTGGAGTCCGGGTGCATCCATCATGCATAAGTTTATGCTAACTGAAATGAACACCTCCGGTTTGGGTAAATGGGTTGGGGTGATGTATACGCTGGGGTCGTAAGGGACAACCAGTGTGTGGATTAGGTTGAGATGTGGATGAGGTACTTGGTCATTGGGGGCTAAAGGTGGAGCTATCGTCCGGTTGTCGATGAGATTTTGGACATCATGACGAAGGCGGTAGCAACGGTTGGTGCTATGACCGCGCTGCTGATGGTACATACAGTACTTGGAGGGGTTATGTCTGGCTGGGAGTGGGTCAGGCAGAGGTTGAGGATCTAGGGGTTTAAGATACCCTCTTTCCATCAAGACTTTTAGTGCGCTAGTCAGGCTCATATAGAGGGGGGTGAAAGTTCTGCCTTGAGCACGGGCTGGGCCGGCGGTTTGTAGGCTTGGATTGGCAAAAGGGTCGGCTGTGGCAACTGTATTGATTTCGGTGGGTTTGGGAATAGCGCTACTACCAGCATTGGTACTCCCTGAAATCACCCCCCTTGTCGGTTCACTTGTTCTAGGAATGATCCCACTATTGAACGCATTCTCGATCTGAACCCCCAGTTCATGCAAACTTTTGAAAGTGAATAGCGGAGCGACTATCAACTTTTGCAACATATCATGCTTGAGGTTTCGCACCATCATCTGCACTTGATTCCTCTCAGAAAGGCGACGATCTGCCATCTGTGCTGTCTTTGCTCTCCACCTCGCAACAAATTTCACAAAAGGCTCTGTTGGGTTCTGGCAGGTTGCTTCAAGCTCTTACATGGTCATTTCAACTTGGGTGTTGTATGAATACTGATCGACAAAGGCCTCAGCCAGTTCTTCTCAGTTTTGCTTTACTTTATCTTCTAACTTAGCGTACCAAGTGGCTGCTACACCCGACAAGGTTCTTCCATACAGAGAGAGTTTATGTGGCTTAGTCAGACCCATCGCTTCAGGACATCCAAGAAAAGTCGGATATGTACCATTGGATCTCCAGGCCCGTCGAAATGGTCAATATATGGCATTTTGAATCTGTCTGGGAGCCGTACGGCAACCTTGGTGTGCCCATCCTCAATGTCGGGAATGGAGTTAAGGCCCTGTGCCTTCTCGAATTGCTTCTCAAGGTTCGCAATTTTCACCGCGGTCGGATCAAGGTCATTAGCATCAAGGGGATAAAGCTTCTCATTAGGCTGCACCAGGGGTCTGAAAACTCGGGCTTGAGCCAACCCTTCTTGAGGATCTAGACCCTGCAAATCTTCAGTGGACGGAAATGGGTCAAAGTTCGGCTGGGGTCCTAAAGCTGGATGTGAGGCAGATGCCCCAGATGGGCGTTACGTTTCAGTACTAATCTCATCCCGCATGGTAGTTCCCTTATTTAACGCTGCTATCACGGCCACAAATTCTTCCGAACCCTGTGCCATCACGGGTCTGCTGATGATGTGACTGGTGACTGTCGGATCAGATGAACCAATGAGCCCTGTCTGGCCCTTTTTTGCCTTACCACTTATGAAGGAAAACTGATTGCCCTTGAACTGAATCTCTGACCTGACAAAGTCTATCAACACAAGTCCAATGAATCTGGGGGATCTTAGAGCCTTCTGAAGCTATAGTTCCAGGATTACCTAGCAAAAGAGAAAACATAGAGCATCTCAGCCTGATTTCACTAGAATGGACATGAGCCTAGCTAAATGACTGTACTCTTTACTGAATTCTGTCCCAAAATTCTGCCCTGTAAATTGATACCCTCAGGTAAAATTGATTGCCCCAAAATACTGATGCCCGCAGGCGTGATACCCAGACTTGCAAACTGATACATGCATTCCTCTAGAGACGCACTCTAAAAGCACATAACAAACAAGTAAGAGCCAAAAACACCCCTGTGTTGGGGTAGGGTTTCCCTGTCCTATTTTGTCGGGTGCTAGGGTTTCACTACGCACGCAGCGGTTTCAAACAACCTATGATCGGGCAAGCAACCTGTCCTAGCTTGGAATGGTCACTATGGATTCCGAATATGCACTAGGCCGAATGGTCAAAAGGGTGCCCCGGTAAAACCGGGGCTTGTGTTCCCATCATGGCAGAGCCCGTAACCGGTCAGCCTTATGGCACGCAGCCTCCGGCAAACCGTTCAGGAATAGCAGATGACAAATACAATGTCCTAGGCGCACCAATGCACATGCAATGCAAAGAAACACATAAGTGTAATCAAAACAAGATATCATGAGTTCGAGTCAAGTTCTTTAAGTCCCTAGCAGAGTCGCCAGAAACTGTAGACGTCCCCAAACGCCCCAAGAGGGAAATCTCTCGTTCTGTTCGTTTGGGCTCACTACAGTTCGGACTTAATGTTGTCACAGTTCTTAATCTGATATCACAATGTGCAATGTGAGATTGATAAATCACCAAAGAGTCCAAATCTGGCAAATCTTTTTGGAAAACAGATTTTTGTAAAGAAGTGCCAAACATGGACTGCTTTGCCAGATACAGAGTCGCCACCTAAATATTTATTTTGGGGGAATTTAGGAAACCCTGACTTGTTGTCTAAGGCCACGTGTCTGTCATCACCAAAGTTGCCTCGGCTCGGGAACTTGGGTACGATTGGGGAAGGTCAGCTATGAGCACCCCCGCTCGCCCGATCAAAGATCGGCCTCTACTAACCATAATATCGAGTTTTGAAAACGTTATGTGGTCTTATTCCGGTTATTAGCCTAGATTTACTATGTGATGCGCACAACATACAAGTATAGACTAGATCGCCTAATTTGGAACAAAGCATTACATATCCGTTTGCTTAGAAAATAGTTTGAGATTTGCTACTCGCAAGTAGGCTAAAACACGAATTTCAATGAATTGTTCCAATTCAAGCAATCCAACCTTCACCCACAGGCATTCAGGCAGTTATATCACATAAGCAATTAGCCTCATGGTAAGCATGCTATCATGGCAACACTCACACGCATGCAAGATGCTAAAGCATAAATACTTATTGAGTACTCCGAGCCAAAACAGAAACTAGTTAGTAATCAAATGCATGATCCTAGTTCATGTTAAGATGGCTAATGCAACACATGCAAAATGCAACTAGAAATAGGCTCGGCTATTCTAAGATGTCATGTGAAATGCAACTTGATACATGTATTCAAATTGGAATTGAAATACAATGCAGTTAGCATGATGCGCCGAGCCTAGTACATGCAATACGAATGAGTGTGTGCAAACATGTTATCATAAGTATGCTAGTTGAAAAGTGCCCTAAACTAACCATCATAAGCTGGTAAATAAAAGGGAGAAAGACGTGGGGTTGGAAGACATACACACACTCACGCACACTAATTACACAATTGCCCTCGCTCGGAGGGTCCGAAAGAATAGTACAAATTAACTAATTATCAAGCTAATTAAATATTACAAACCGTTAATTAATTAATAAATTAATTAAGCTATGGAAAGCAGTAAAAGGCCTCGGGAAGAGGGATGCACGCATGCTCGGATTGGCTTCGCCCGGAAATCCATTGCCATGATACATGTTGCCTCTGTTTACACTGCTCTGCACCTCTGAGGACTGCACAAGTCTCAAGGTTGCTTCTGAAATACTCCCTGAGGGGTTGTGGGAGACCACCGACCATCCATCGACCAAAAATTGTGCCATCGGCTACGGATGTTTGGTCGATCGGCAATATAGATGGCCGACTGGCCATAACTTCCTGCAGAAACCTGTTTTGACAGCAGCAGAGGACAGACAAGGCATGGCAATGCATTTCAACGCAAATGTTTGCGCAACCAACCTCCCTATCATGTTATGAACTCAAGGGAGTATGGTTCTCGACCCTCAGACCACCAATCACGCATTTCAATGCATGACGGCCTAAGAAGCCAAATTGTGCAATTTCAATATGTAATGAAATGCACAAAACAAATAATGGGCCCCAAACCTCTATCATAATCAATTCAAGAGGCAAGAGATGCATGCTATGATATGCAACCTAAACATGCAAGCTATGCGTGCAACATGAGCATGTGAACATGCAATATGCAATAGGCATACAACCTAAACATGTGGACGTGTATAGCATGTAACAACATGCAACATGAAACAAGCATGCAACAACATGGTAAAATGGACTTACACTATACATGGGTAGCTCTCAAACATGCCAAAATTAGTGGCCAACCATGATGAAAACTAGGCACCGAAATGCACACAAGCATGCATAATGCAAGGGCTCAAGCCTAAGGCACAAAACTCAACTCTCCAAGAGCATGGCAAAGATGAAACAATGAACACAATGGCATTTATTCCAGCTCTGAAATAGCATACAAAATGACTCCGAAATGATGCAACAACTCACACAAAGCATGTTGGATGGCTTAAGAATTGAAACTAGTGAAGTGTGTTACACTATAGGTATGCAAAGCAAGCATCATTCAACCATGAGGCCTCAAAACCAGAGCTAAGGCAGCCTAAATAATTAACAAAATCAGTTTAAAACATGGCCAAAATATGCTAGCATCAAGGGTCAAAACAACTTGCAATGTGAGCTAATAAGCATGGTTTACACTACAAACATGTGAGGCAAATAAGGGACCACAAAACCAGCCAAAAATAGTTTCAAGGCATGCCAAAATAAGCCCAAAAATCCACTGAAACATAGTCAACACATGATAGAATGGGGTGCTCCTTTGATAAGCCAAAAAGGGAATTCCTCTACACATGCAAGAGGAAAACAAAAATGGACCAAACCAGCTATGGAAAGAGTCTATGCAAGTCCCAAAAGTCACCAAAAATGGCTTGAACCAAGCCTCCAAATGATCTAAACATAAGCCCCTTTGTAAGGCCAAAATGCCAACAAACGAGACAACAAGGGAGAGGGTCATCCCTCTCTGATTTAGGCCCTCAAAATAGCAAGCCTACCACTGAAAATCCACTGGATTTCAGTGGCTAGGAGGCCAAGCAAAGACTAATACAAAGGCTTCAAGGTATGGCACAAAACAAGGCCGAAACAAGCATGCAAGAGGGTAGATGACCCCCAACAGTAAAATGATCTTAAACAAACACCAAAAGGGCCTCAAAACAAGACTTTTTTCAGTTTATGACAAAGCTCAAATATGCTTGCAAGTATGGCTAAGATATGGATCAAAATAAAGCCTTAAAAGGGAGATGAAGCATACAAGGGGGTAGATGACCTCTAATATAAAAATGTCCTTAAACAAACTTCAAGAGGAGCTCAAAATAAGACCTCTTACAGTTTATGACAAAGCTCGAAAATGCTTGCAAGTATGGCTAAGCTATGAAGCAAGATAAGCCTTAAAAAGGGAGATGAGTGTGTTACCCTTGTAGCCAAGAACTCCAGCAGCCTTTGGTCCCAAAAACCAGTCCCTTAGCCTCTGAAAACAAGCTCCAAGATTCTTGGATGGATGATGGAGAGGTTAGGTTATGAGGTGTAGGGTAATGAAGCCAAGAACCTTACACTTTGAAGCTAAAATGGAGGAGATATAGAGAGACAAAGAAGGATATATGTGTATATGCCCTAACCAAGTTCTGAACCTGGTATAAGGAGAGGGGAGCCTTCCTTTATAGAGCCAAGGGACTAAAGCTTCTCTTAGAAGCTTCAAACCAAGAGCAAAGATCCTCCATACACGTGTATGGAGGATCCAGTCTGTGCCCTCCAACTGGCACAGTTGGCATCCATTCAATCTGTAGAATACACCGGAAGGTCGTCGACCAGTAAAAATGGTCGGTCGGGTACTATAAATGGTCGGCCTGCTACTTATTTGGTCGGCCGGCACATTGTTCTGGTCGGTCGGCACAATGTTTGGTCGGCCGGCAGGAAAAATCTACTCTGCAGGTCCAACTTCAAACGTGCATAACTCCTTCATATGAACTCCTTTTCAGGTCATTCTTGTGTCCAAGTTGAAGTCCTGGAAGTAATCTTTCCAATGGAACCAGCATTGCATAAAAATTCTAATTGTACAAAAAGTTATGCTTGTTTTGGTGAAAGTTGCTCAGTTTCAGTCCAACCGGGATGATGCCCAACTTCAACCAATCATATCTCCCCCATCCGAACACGGCTTTAAGAGATTCTAGAATGCAAAAATGAAACCCCGGAAGTATTCTTTCTAACAGTGGTAGCCTCATAGCTTAAATTCAAGTGCATAGACAGATAAGCCTGATTTAGGGAGGACCGCTCGACTCTCTCTTAGCGGTTCATACCCAACTTCTTCCTCAGCTAGGCTTCTTCTCTCTTCCTCTTTTCTTCAACTCCAAACCCCCAAACAAGGTGTTTTGAAAGATTTTTCAAAGATTTCATCTCTCTTTCATTCATTTCCACTTTGTCCTTGCTCAGTTTATCGGAAAGCGCATCATTTGACAAAATGTGAGCCTCGGAACATTGTAGAAACTTTATTTTAAAAATAATTTGAAAGAGAGGGTTTTAAGGTCTAAAAACCATCCAAAATAGCTTTGGTCCAAAATGGGGTGTGAAGTTGAGATTTGTCTCTCTCCTTACCGAAGAAACTGAGTCTTTGCCCTGCATGCCTTTCTTCACCAAGTAAACCATCAGTAATGCCCAAGTCTTGAGGGCGGTCAAAAATGGGATGTCTACACTGAGGCTTTCCCCCCCCTCTCTCTCTCTCTCTCTCTCTCTCTCTCTCTCTCTCTCTATTCTAGTCATTCTGTGGAATCTAGTCAAATGTTGCAAGTCCAAGGCATATAATTGGGTCTCATCTCCTATATTGCATGCAAGAAAACAAGTGGCAATGTTGCCACCAAAAAAACTGCCAAAGTTTCTTTTTTTTTTTTTGTTTTATATATATATATATATATATATTTGTGTATTTGTATTGAATTCTTAAAATTGATACACTAAGATTTTTAACTAAGGTATTTGGTAGAATAATTATTGACATGTATAAGCCCATAAAGGCCACGAATCACCTATGGACAATCCAAGCCCATCACTTGGAGCCCAGTGCATAACCCAGCTGGTGAGGTCCAGGACAACTGGAGTCCAACATGGCATAAAGAGCCAATGACATTCAGACACACGGCTAGAGAAGGACGAGCCACATCAGCAGACAAAGATCTGCAAAGTTATTGCCACTGCACATCACCATTAATGTAGCCCATCACAGCATTTATTACAACAACACCTCTCCGCCGGAACAGGACCCCTTACCCTGAGCAAGGTAAGCTACAGCATAGGTTTTCGGCGAGGAGAGCAGGTCAGGAGGGACAACGAAATGATTGCCAAATGATATAAGCGAAAGTTGAAGACAAGAAAAAGGTTAAGCTTTCCATCTCTAATCTCTCCCCATATACTCTACTTCTCTTCCTAACTTGCTCGTCGGAGGGTTCACTGGGGGACTACCCCGTTCCTCGTTGAACTTGTTTGCAGGTTATCCGGTGGGCTCGATCATTTGGGCTTGGGCTTGAGGAGCTTGGACCAATTCGCTCCATTCACTGGGATAAACTGTATCAACAGTTGGCGCCGTCTGTGGAAACGCTTTGCTCCTTGCGCCAGTTGTGTTCACTGTCGCCGAAGACCCCGTTCCAACAACCTCTTTCTCCTACCCGTCAAAGTGCATGGTCACGACTAGATCCATGGCTTCTCACAATAATGCTGCCAACCATCAGGTCGACCCCCCCAATCCAAACAACCCACCACAGTATTTTATCGAGCTTACCAACAGCATTAACCGCATGGCCGAGCAAAACCAAGCCTTGATAAATGCTTTACTCTAAAGAAATCTTCCGATGCCTCCTCCACAACCTCCAGATATTCCCCCCGACCAAGAAAGAGCCCCGAGCCATACTGCTCCACAACTCCATCCACCCAACTAGGAAGGTTTGCAACCTCCCCACCCACATATAAATCCACCACCCCCACGCCCATCGGTCGTAGCACCAGCCCCTAAAGGGGAGGCCAGCAGCGTCCAGCCTCCATTGACTGACCATGGTGACCACGTTCCCCTCTAGGACACTGAGCTCTGAGCAATGAAGCTTCAACTCCAAGGGGTCATGCAGAATATTCAGCATAAACCCTCTACCACGGAAAATTCACCATTTGTTGCCTCCATCCAGGACAAACCTTTGCCCGCCAAGTTCAAAATGCCCACCATTGACTCCTTTGATGGCACGACAGACCCAGTCGACCATCTGGAGACTTACCGTACCCTCATGATCCTCCATGCCTTCCCTGACGAGATCATGTGTCGGGCTTTCCCCGTGACACTGAAGGGGTCAGCTCGACTGTGGTTCAGTCAGTTACCAGCGGACTCTGTCTCCACTTTCCAGCATCCCAGCGACTCCTTCCTCAGCCATTTCATTGGAGCCCAGCGCCAATGCTACCCTGCAACCCAACTCCTCAACATCCGTCAGACCATGGGGGAGTCGTTGCGCAGCTTCGTTACCCGTTTCAACACCGAAACCTTACAAGTAGCGGAGAATGACGATAAGGTCATCCTCACGGCTTTCATGGCCGGGCTACGATCATCCGATTTCTTCTTCTCCCTCTCCAAAAACCCCCCGACCTCCATGGCAGCCCTACTATCCAAAGCCCAGAAATACATGAATGCCGAAGATTCACTAGCCGCTCGGCAGGATCCAATATCCAAAAACCCGACTCCCAGAGAAAAGAGAAAATATTCGGAACCCAGAAACACCCAGTATAACAGCCAAACACCTCAATATACCGACCGACCTCCTCGCACTGGCCCGTCGGCACCGGCCCGACCGCCCGGTCGGTTCGAGCGATATACGCCTCTTAATTCTCCCATGGAACAAGTCCTCCACCAGATCCAACGGGATTACCCCCTCAAATGGCCCCTACCCTCATGGACCCCTTCCAACCGAAAAAATCAGTCCAAATATTTTCGTTTCCACCAAGACCATGGCCACAACACTGATGACTGCATCAACCTCAAGGATCAGGTCGAGACCCTTATTCGCCAAGGGCATCTCAGCCGGTTCACGGACACCCGCCCACAACAAAGGCAAAGAATCGAGCCCCTCAGAAACAACCGCCGGCGTACTCCACCCCAGCAGCCAGCCCAACCTAACCAAGGCCATGACCGCCCCCCACAACAACCTTGGCCTCCAGGTAATCCCCCTCCGCCAGTTGGTGAAATCCGAGTCATTTCTAGTGGCCTTGCTTGTGGCGGACCGTCCCGCTCCGCTTAGAGGGCAGAGCTCAGGAAGATAAGGCAAGGTTCGGACAGAGCAGTGGACACGGTAGACCGACCCTCCAAACAACCCAAGCATTGGACAGAGCCCATCACCTTCACGGACGCCGATCGTACTGGCATCCGTTATCCTCATGATGACCCTCTCGTCATTTCGGCCCTTCTCTCCAACTACAAAGTCAGACGGGTTCTCATCGACAACGGCAGTTCTTCAGACATCATATTCCTCAGCTGCTTCCGCTAGCTTAAGATTGGGGAGGAAAGTTTGTCTCCCCTCCAAACCCCCTTGGTCGGTTTCACTGGTGACCGAGTGACCTCCATCGGCTCCATCGATCTCCCCATCACCATCGGCGAATACCCACTGCAGACTACCAAGTTGCTCACTTTCCTTGTAGTCGACTATCCCTCTGCCTACAACATCATCCTTGGTGGCACCGCCCTCAACGCTTTTCAAGCTATCACTTCAACCTACCACCTCGCCATAAAGTTTCCCACCGACCAGGGCGTCGGGATAGTACGAGGAAAGCAGACCATAGCCAGGGAATGTTATGTCACCTCACTCATGGAAGTCAAGCTAAAGGAGGCCATGATCATTAAAGGACTTAACGCCCAAGATGAGGACGAGCTGGTCAGAGGTGAACCGGTGGAGAAGCTCATTGAGATTCCCATCGATCCCACCAACCCAATGAAAACTGCTAAGATCGGCAGCCAACTATCCCCCCAAGCTAAGGCCGACCTTACTGCCCTTTTAACCGAGCACAATGATGTATTCGCCTGGACTCATTCAGATATGCCAGGCATTGACCCTTCTTTCATAACTCATCGCCTCAGTATTGAACCTCATTTCCGACCTTACCACCAGAAGCAGCACATCTTTCATCCGGAGCGCAATACTCTTATAGCCGCAGAGGTCGACAAGCTCCTTGAGGCCCAATTCATCAAAAATGTCGACTACCCTAAATGGTTGTCAAACGTGGTCCTCGTCCGCAAGAACAATGGCAAATGGCGACTTTGTGTCGATTACTCTGACCTGAACCAAGCTTGCCCCAAAGACAGCTATCCTTTGCCCCACATAGATCTGCTGGTCGACGCCACAGCCGGTCATCAAATGCTCAGCTTCATGGATGCTTTCTCTGACTACAACCAAATCCTGATGCACCAATCCGATCGGGAACATACATCCTTCATCACCGACCGAGGTACCTACCATTACCGAGTAATGCCATTCGGATTGAAGAACGCTGGGGCCACCTACCAACGGTTGGTCAATGCCATCTTCCATCACCAAATAGGTCGGAATATGGAAGTATATGTCGACGACATGCTAGTCAAGAGCAAACTCTCCACTGATCATCTGACCGACCTACGGGAGACCTTCGCCACCCTACGCAAGTACCAAATGAAACTCAATCCAGAGAAGTGCGCCTTCGGCGTAGGATTCGGGAAGTTTCTGGGTTTTATGGTCAGTCAGCGGGGCATTGAAGCGAACCCTAAAAAGATCAAGGCCTTGGTCGAGATGCAGTCACCCAGAACGGTTAAAGAGGTCCAAAGACTCACTGGCCGAGTTGCAGCCCTCAATCGTTTCATTTCCCGCGCCATAGATAAGTGCCTACCATTCTTCAAAGTTCTTCAGCAAACTTTTGCATGGACATCTGAATCCAAAGAGGCTTTTCAACAGTTGAAATAGTGCATGGCCAACCCTCCCCTCCTTTCACAAGCAATCGTGGGCGAGCCCCTCTTCCTCTACTTAGCTGTGTCAAACACCGCTGTCAGTGCAGCACTTATTAGGGAAGATGGCTCTGTCCAATGACCGGTCTACTACATCAGTCGGGCCCTCAGGGGAGCGGAACAGAACTACCCACTATTAGAAAAATTGTCCTTGGCCTTGGTCACTGCCTCCAGACAACTCCGTCCTTACTTCCAAGCCCATTCCATAGTGGTCCTCACCGACCAACCCTTGAAGAAGGTCATGCAGCAACCAAAACTTTCCGGCAGACTCATGCAGTGGTCAGTGGAACTCAGCCAGTTTGACATCTCTTACCGACCCTGGACAGTAATTAAGGGGCAGGCTATAGCCGACTTCATCCTAGAATTCACTAATCCTACCCCAGCCACTGCCTCTCCACCCCCACTAGCTCCCAACGAGCCAGAAGACCCTCACTCTTGGACTCTCAACGTCGACGGATCATCCCGCAGGCAAGGTAGTGGGGCGGGCCTCATCCTCACCGCCCCTGAGGGTGGTTATTTCAAATGTGCACTCCGTTTCTTGTTTGAGGCCAGTAACAATGAGGCCGAATATGAGGCACTGATAGCAGGCCTTCGCCTAGCCAAGGACATTGGTGTCAGCCACATCCGAGTGCTCAGTGACTCCCAGCTCATCGTCGGACAGCTCACGGGAGAATTTGATGCCAAGGAGGACACAATGCGGGCTTACAGGGATCTTGCACTTCCCCTTGTTCGCCTCTTCAATACCTTCCACATCAAGCACATTCCTCAGGCAGAAAACTCTAAGGCAGATGAGATGGCCCAGTTGGCTTCTGCAAACCAGTCCGACCTCAGCAGTGGTGTCCGCCTCGAATACCTAACCCACCCCTCCATTTCCCCCGACTAGCATGAAATACAGTTCCTCCAAAATGAACCCATCCCTTGGGCGTCGGACATCTTTCTATTTCTGACAACGGGGGAAAGCAAGCCACCAAAGTCAGGGCCCGGTCGTCCAATTACATCCTTGTCAGCGGTATTTTGTACAAACGTGGTTTCTCACACCCTTATTTGCGGTACCTCAATCCGACTCAAGTAACTTATGTGATGCAAGAAATTCATGAGGGTATCTGCAGCAATCACTCGGGCGGCAGGTCCCTGGCCCACAAGATACTTCGCACTGGATATTTCTGGCCTACTCTCAACCAAGATACGGCTGACTTCGTGCTTAAATGTGATAAGTGTCAGCGTTTTGCCAATATCCCCCGTGCCCCTCCTACTGAATTGATCACACTTTGCAGCCCCTACCCGTTGAGGTCAATGGCCAAGTTGAGGTCACCAACCGTTCCCTTCTGAAGATCATCAAAACCAAGCTAGAAGCTGCCAAGGGGCTTTGGGCCGAGGAATTACCAAATGTACTTTGGGCTTACCGAACTACAGCACGGACTCCCACTGGGGAAACTCCTTTTCGCTTAACATACGGCGCTAAGGCAGTTATTCCAGTAGAAGTCGGTCTGCCTACCCCTAGAGTTTTACATCCAGATCCAACACTAACGGAAGAGCTCCGTCGGGCAGACCTGGACCTAATTGAAGAACTCAGAGAAACCACTACTGTCAGACTGGCCTCATACCAACAGAAAATGAGAATACACTACAACCGCAAAGTCCGACCAAAGGAGTTCGCTGTAGGAGACCTTGTCTTGAGAGAAGCAACCCTTGCCACCAAAAATCCGACCGAGGGTAAACTGGCACCCAAATGGGAGGGACCTTACGTTGTAAAGGCCCGACCGCGTCCGGGCACTTACCGACTTCAAGACATGGAAGGTCGAGATCTCCCCCATCCCTGGAACGCTAAACACCTGAAGCGCTACTTTCAATAAGTCCCTACTGTTGTATTGCTCAGTTGTTGTATTTTCTTTTTGTTTTGTTACATAATGTAAACTTGTATCGACTGAATTACACTGATCATGACAACAATTCTATACCTTGGCTATCTATGTGTTGTCTCAATAACATTCTCATTTGTAGCACTTATTACAAGTCTCAGCCAAACCGACCGTTAACAGCCGCAACCAGACTGAGCACCAAAAGCCTCAGCCAGACTGAGCACGAAAAAGCTTCAGCCAGACTGAGCACTAAATGCCTTAGCCAGACTGAGCATCAAAAGCCTCAGCCAGACTGAGCATCAAAAGCCTCAGCTAGACTGAGCACGAAAAAACCTCAGCCAGACTAAGCATCCAAAGCTTCAGCAAGACTGAGCACTAAAAGCCTCAGCCAGACTGAGCATCAAAAGCCTCAGCCAGACTGAGCATCAAAAGCCTCAGCTAGACTGAGCACGAAAAAACCTCAGCCAGACTAAGCATCCAAAGCTTCAGCAAGACTGAGCACTAAAAGCCTCAGCCAGACTGAGCATCAAAAGCCTCAGCCAGACTGAGCATCAAAAGCCTCAGCAAGACCGAGCGTATTTCAAATGTGCACTTGAGCATCAAAAGCCTCAGCTAGACTGAGCATCCAAAGCTTCAGCAAGACTGAGCACAAGAGCCTCAGCCAGTCTGAGCATCAAAAACCTCGGCCCGACCGAGCACTAAGAACCTCGCCCAGACCGAGCAGTAAGAGCCTTTGCCAGACCGAGCGCCACAGCCCCAGGGTCAGACACAGGTTATTTTCTCCTCAATCAAACCCTCACAAGTTAGCTCTCTCCTCCTCACAAACCACGCCTCCCTCCATGAACCACCAACTTACTTGAGCAATGTGGCAAGCACTCACTTGTAATTTTATAAGTTTAACTTTACTCTGCATTGAGTTTTGATCACAAGTTTAACTTTACTCTGCATTGAGTTTTTATCACAAGTTTAACTTTACTCTGCATTGAGTTTTTAATACAAGTCAAATTTCGCTCTGCCTTAAGGAGTCTACCCAGTCCTTATTACAATTTCAATCCCACTCTGTCTTGAGGAATTCCTAAATGTAGCTTTTATCACAAGTTCACCACAAGTTTTTATCACATGTTTTCATCCATTTCAGACACACAAGAAAAAACAGTCAAATGCACAACACAACTGAAATTTTATTTATCCACAACTTTATACAAAAATTCATTACAGCAATTCAAAAAAAAAAAAAAAAAAAACAACAACAACAACAACAACAAAAACAATGTCGATGCACAGTCTCCTTCTCCTTCTTCCCCAGTTACACCTCCTCACTGGAGAGGAGGTCTTCTTCTTCAATGCCCTCATCCAGGGGGGAGCAGCTCTTCAGCTCTACGTTTGAACGTCTTCCAGCCACTGTCCCAGTACTCAGCCATTTCGTGCTTATAAAAGTCTGACTGCTGGAAGCTCTCAATAACTTCTGCTTCAGTTCTGCCTCCAGCAGTCGCCCTCGATGGGCCGGCCCCCCCAGATTCTTGCCTAGTCAGGTTGCTCGCGACCACGGCATCAACTGCCATTTGAAATTCGGCAGACCTTTTGAATTGCTCCACTGCTGCGACGCACAGATCGGGATAAGCCGCCCTTTCAGAGGCTGCTTTCGCCCTCTCTTCGTCTAGCTCTTTCTGCAGGGTCGCCCTTTCTGACGCAGCCTTTGCCTTTTCCGCCTCCAATTCCTTCTTCAGGCTCTCCTTCTCCGCCGTCGCCTGCGCTCTCTCTATTTCCAACTCCTTCTGAAGCCTCCGCTTCTCCTCTACTGCCTTGGCGCGCTCGCCCTCCAGTTCCTTCTGGAGATCGCCCATTTTGCCATCGGCCTTATCTTTTTGCCTGACCAGCTCTTCATTACTGCTCATGGCCTCTTCATGTCACTCGACCGCTGTAACAAGCCCGCGGGAGACCTCGCTACAGCTCGGACTCGATTTCGTAGTCACGGTTCTAAGTCTGAACCAAAGAGTCCAAATCCGGCAAATCGTTTTTGAGAAAACAGATTTTTGAAAGAAGTGCCAAACATGGACTGCTTTGCCAGATACAGAGTCGCCACCTAAATATTTTATTTTGGGAAATTTAGGAAACCCTGACTCGGTGCCAAAGGCCACGTGTCCGTCATCACCAAAGTTGCCTCGGCACGGGAACTTGGGTACGATTAGGGAAGGTCACTTCGTGAGCACCCCCGCTCGCCCGGTCATAGACCGGCCTCTACTAACCATGATATCTATTTTTGAAAACTTTGTGTGTCCTTATTCCGGTTATTAGCCTAGGTTACTATGTGATGCGCACAGCATACAAGTATAGACTGGATCGCCTGAATTGGAACAAAAACATTTCATGTTCGCTTTTTGAAAATGGTTTGCTACCCGCAGGTAGGCTTGAAACATTTGATGATTTACTCCAATTCAGATAACCCAACCTTCACCCACAGGCATTCAGGCAGTTATATCACATAAGCATATAGCCTCATGGTAAGCATGCTATTCATGGCAGTCACTCACACGCATGCAAGGATGCTAAAGCATAAAGCTTACCGAGTACTCCAAGTCAAAATAGAAACTACATTAGAAATCATGCATGATCCTAAGTATACAAAAATGCCTAATGCAACACATGCAAAAATGCAACTATAGCAGGCTCGGCTATTCTAAACATGGCATATGGAATGCTACAGCTAATATGTATTCAACTTGGAATTGAAATACAAATGCAGTTAGTATGATGCGCCGAGCCCGGTGCATGCAAAACAGATGAATGATGCAAACATGATGTCATACTGTATGCTAATTGAAATATGCCCTAATCTAACCATCATAAGCAGATAAATAAAAGGGAAGAAAGACGTGGGGTTGGAAGACATACATCACACTCACGCACACTTATTACAATTATGCCCTCGCACAGAGGGTCCGAATAAATAATACAGTCCCAAATAAAAGAATATTACAGTCCAAATATTACAGTCCGAATAATATACAAATTCCTAATTAATTAACAAATTAACTAAGAAAGTAAATAAAAACTGGCATGCAAGCCAGGGACAGCCTTGCTTCTGATGGATGATGCATGTCCGGGTTGTCTTGCGCGGAAATCCACAGGGATGCCCCGATTAGCCTCTGTTTAGCAGTTATTCTTGAAACGCGTGCCAAGTCCCGAAAAGTTGCTGATCCTTCATTTTGCTGCAACAGAGAGCAGGAAAGGGGCATAGCAATGTATTTCACAAATATATACATGCCTCGATCCTCGTACCACCAATCACGCATACCGAGGCATGATGGCCGAGGAGTCGAATTGCACAATTCAATATAGGATGAATGCACATGAAAACACAGCTAAAACCTAACTCCATCATGGATAATCCGGAGTGTCGGTGACTAGGGAATTGAGACGCATTCCGTCACCCGGAGTACGAAATACACCTCGTTTCCCGTGCCCGGGGCTAAGTCCTATTCCGAACACAATGCAATATGCATGATATGCATGAAATGCAACTAAGATACAATCTAGCTTGCACAATGCTATGAAAAAAAGATGCCTCGAAATGCGTGCACACGAGCACGCAAACCGAGAAAATGCATGAATGCAATCTAAGATACAACCTAGTATGCACTATGCGGTGAAAATGAGATGCCTCGAAATGCGTGCACACGGGCACGCAAACCGAGGCAATGACAGAATGCGATCTAAATGACATGGAAATGTGATATGGGCTTACACTAATATGAGAGAGCCTCAGCCACACTCACATAAGAGGCCGATGGATGAAAATGAAGTGCCTCGAAATGCGTGCACACGGGCACGCAAACCGAGGCAATGGCATACGCAATGCAATGGCATGGAAATGGCATATAGAATGCAATATGGACTTATACTCACATGAGAGAGCCTCAGCCACACTCACATAAGAGGCCGATGGATGAAAATGAAGTGCCTCGAAATGCGTGCACACGGGCACGCAAACCGAGGCAATGGCATACGCAATGCAAATGTGGCAAAAATGGTATGCAAGCATGCTAATGGATTTTCAGCAATAAAATATGGGGTAAAACAGCCCCGAAACGAGGCGAAAGTACACCCGATGCGCGGAATCTCTCCCGAAATGCAAATTTTGGCATCTGAAATGGCCTATAGCTATACCAAACATGCACAATATGGACATGCAATGAAAATACAGAAGCAAGGCAATCCCAAGATAAGCATTTTTCCAGTTCAAAACACGGCCAAACAGCAAACAAAGATAGGGCAACAATGGCATGCAAAAATGGCCCTAAACATGAGATTATGAAGCAACTCACAACTGCTAACTCCAAATGAGTTAGGACCCTTCAACAACATTGAAGAGGGGCCCAAAATATGATGTTTTCCAGAACTGTAAAAACTCCAAAAACAAACACAGGTATGGCTGCACTCCCATGCAAGAAAAAGGGCCAAAAGGTGGCCAAAGAGGCAAGTGGTATATGCAAAGCCCAAACTGAAAATTTCCCTTCTACAACATTGAAGAGGGACCAAAAATAAGCATATTTAAAGAACTGTAAAAACTCCAAAACAGTATAAAAATATGCTAGAAATGCAATGCAAAATGAGGCTCAAAAGAGGCTATAACACAAAGTATACCAAATATTCCACAAACGGCCAAAGACCCTTAATGAAACATGAAGAATGGGCCAAAATAAGACTATTTTCAGAACTGTAAAATGGCCAAAAACAAAAGCATGATAGGCTAACAAAACATGCAAGAATGGGGACCAAAAGAGAGATATAACATGAGGTGGCATATGGAGGTCCCAAACCATGAAAGGCCCTAAATCAAACATGAATAATGGACCAAAATAAGACTATTTTCAGAACTGTAAAATGGCCAAAAACAAAAGCACAATAGGCTGCCAAAGCATGCAAAAATGGGACCAAAAATGGAGTATAAAGGCAAGTACAACATGGAAGTTCCAAATAGTGTTGAGCCCTTCTTCAATGTTGAAGAGGGGCTCAAAATAAGCCTATTATCAGTTTACAACATGCTCCAAAACAAATCACACACAAGCTAAAAATATCATGCAAGAAAATGACATTTTAGAGGGATAATGAAGCAAGTGCAAGATGGAGGGTTCAAACAGGGTTGAACCCTTAATGAGACATGAAAATGAGCTCAAAATAAGGCCACTTCCAGTTATGGCCGGAGCTCAAAGCAAAAAGCATAGATGGCTAAGAAATATTGCAAAGAAAAGCTCAAAAAAGGGGAAATGGCAACTCACCCTTGGAGACAAGTCTTTTGTTGCTTCTTGGACCAATTTTGATGACTCTAAGCTGCTGGAATTCTTCCCCTTGCTGCTGAAATGGAGTGGTGGTGGTAGAGCTTGGTGGTGATGAAGAAAACAAGGTGTAGGACTTAAGGATTTTTTAGGAAAATGAGGAAGAATGAGGGAGATATGTGTATTGAGGCTTGAAGACAATTTTTTCTAACCCCTAAATGTAATATTGCCTGCTGGTTATAAGGACCAAAAAGGGGGTGTAAAGGTGGGGGAAAAGGAGGCAAACTTTCCCCCACAAAATATCCCCCGGATATTGATATTTTCTGGAGGATAAAGCCATACAGCTGTAAAGTGAACAGTGTAAGGATCATGGCCGGCCAAGTATTTCGGTTGCAGGTGGCCGGCCGGCCACACCCCCTAGCCGGCCGGCTAGGGGTCAAAAGGGTCAAGTTGGTTTAGTGGCCGGCCACCACATGATGGTGTCCTCCCATGTGTATACAACACAACCCTGTGGTTAAAAGTCCAAGAAAGTGGGCCCAAGGTGTTCAACATTAGCTCGGAAGGAAGGGTTCAAAAGGGTCAGGTGGAATTACTGGCCGGCCACCAACTTTTAGGGTCCTCCCATGTGTGTACATCACAAATATGTGGTTCAAAGTTCAAGAATGTGGCTCCAAGGTGTTCAACATTAGCCCGGAAGGAGGGGTTCAAAAGGGTCAGGTGGAATTACTAGCCGGCCACCAACTTTTAGGGTCCTCCCATGTGTGTACATCACAAATATGTGGTTGAAAGTTCAAGAATGTGACCCCAAGGTGTTCAACATTAGCCCGGAAGTGTGAAAAACGGGCGTCGGAGGGCGTCGGAGGATGTATAACTGGTTGCTGCAACAATTACTGGCCTCCCACCCTTCAGTGACCTCCTCGGTGATAAAACAGAGGTACCTGCCAAAAATGAACGAAAACCGTTGCAAAACGAATGTTCGGGGGCCAAAACGCGCAGTTCGAGGTCCCGAAAATGGGCTGTTAAGCACTGAAAGTGGCATTCGGCCACGAAGTGGGTTTCTCAGACCCCAGTGTCCCTCAAAATGGAGTATAAAGGAAGTATGCCAAAAATCAGAACAAACGGAGATGGTTAGGCGGTCCCGAACCGAGGCACACGGCCAACGATCCTGAAAAATCGGAAACCGGACTCCGAAATGGGCAAAATGGCCTGTGGCCACAAAATGTAGCCCACGGCCACTGAGAGATGGTCTACGGGACCTCTCCCTCCCCTCGGGGAAAGAAACAGAGAAAACCGAGTCTGGTTCGCAAACCAAGACAAGGCACAGAAGAGGGTTCGGAAATCCGGAGGCAGGGCTTACGGCCGCGACTCTGAGACTTCTGAACGAGCACGATATGCAACGTCACCGAGCGCTCAATCGGTGATGTCTGAGTCTTATGGTCGGTCAAAAATGGGGTGTCTACAGTTGCCCCTCTTTGACAGAACTCGGAAGTCACAAGTGACGGGAGTGAATGTCAAAGCCCAGAGACGACCCATTTTTGACAAGGCCGAAGACTTAGACAAACGTACAAGATAAACAGAGATGTGCCCGCAGGCATGCTCGCAGGCAAAGGGGGCAAAATGCAAAATGATATGCACAGAGCCGGAGGTAATTCAATGGTCATGCAAATGCAGCGAGCTGTAATGAAGCAAGTATTCGCAAATAGATGCAACAGTTTTAAGCAAGAATGCAAGGCAACAACTACATTTCATGCAGTTAAGAATGCGGAGGATTATTCAATCCCCGCCACGTCTCACTCGGAGAAGATACGATACCTGCGCGATTCATCTAGTCGCACCAGCCTCAATTGAACCGTACATACAATATCGTGCCTGTAAAAGAGAGAAATTGCAACAAGTACAATATGCTACCAACATATATTTAATGTGATTCCGAAAGTTTGACACACGCAGTGCCGGTGAGTGAATGCATCGCAATGCAAGAGTGGAACATGCGTGACAACGCATGTTCAAGCACAGAAGTATGGTCAACATCAAGGAATGTGCATAATAATGCAAGTATGCACATGAGAATGCAAGTTATGTGCATGATAGTGCAAAGCGAGCATAAGTCAACGTGCCCGTTTGTTACGAAACAACGAGCAATGGAAACGCGTGTTTCGGCGAAGGCAACTCGATCACGGCCTCCGATCCGCTTCCCGGAATGGCTACAACACATTCAAAAAGGATACACTTCGATTTCGATGAATGATAATGAAACATATGTCAGAACTTGAAGCTGAAGTCCCGGCGGATCATTTCGCGACAGAAAGTGCACTTTTCTTGAATTTTTTCAGGTCCCGGGAACTCCAATCTTCCTCAAAATTTGCAGAGAGCTAGGTGGGCATGTGGGGGACACCACCGGCCGTTTATCTTCCCAAGGGGAGGCCACCGGCCACTTTTGCAAAAAGGAATTGGCTGGCCGGCCGGTTTTCCAAAAAGGAAATGGATGGCCGGCTAGAAAAGGTGGTCGGCCGGCCATATGCCCAAATCCGAGGGCATTTTGGTCTTTTCACCTCCTTTCTTCATGCTCCTTCATCCCAACACTTGGAGCCTATATAATGCAGCCGAGATCTTCTCCTCTCTTGCCTCCTACAACACTTTCTTCTCCAGATCTGAGTTCCATACGCGTTTTCCAACGCCCCACGCAAGTTGTTTTCGCAAAAATATTCAGTTTTAAACACTTTGAAGCGATTAAATTTCGGTTTCGGAGCTTCTTTTCTCATTTTCGCCCCTTGAGGTAAGTTTGTCTCAATATTTGGAAGATTTTCTCGGGAATTGACTTTTGTTGACTTTTTCATTTCCCGAGAGTTGACTTTTGTTGACTTTTTCCAATTTTGACTCATTTTCACTCATTTTTGCTCCTTTTGCAGATTCTTTGAAAATGGCGGGTAATTCTCCCCATGGTGGAGGTTTTCCGGGTGCCGGGGATGATTTTGATCCCATGACTCTACCCCCGAGGGTCCGCCCTTTTATTCCCGGGAGGTACAATCCGCCAGCACATGTCCTTCCGCGTGCCGTTTTCCGTCATTTCACTAATTTTGATGAGCGAGCACCTAGGGATCTGCTTCTCCGAGAGCCAGAGCATCACCTCTCTCATGAGGCCCGAGAGGTATTTACTTCATTTTCTGCATTTTTCGTACATTTCAGCACCTTTGCCATGCTTGAACACGCAGTTTAGCTTATGACATAGTACTTTGCTTGCATCCTGAACACGTAGTTTAAACACTCGAATTTCTGAACACTTGGCTCATTAATTAATTGCGAACGCACAGTACACATTAGTTAAGAGGTGAACACACGGTTCAAACACTGCTTTGTCGAACACACAGCCCGAATTCGAAAGTGAACACACAGCCCACACTTTAAATTTTCTGAACACACAGCCCAGATTAGAATAGTGAACACGCAGCCCACACTAGTTGAAATTTGAACACGCAGCCCAAACTTTAAATTTTCTGAACACACAGCCCAGACTAGAATAATGAACACACAGCCCACATTGATTGAAAGTTGAACACGCAGCCCAAACTTAAATTTTCTGAACATGCAGCCCAGATTAGAATAGTGAACACGCAGCCCACACTTTAAATTTTCTGAACACACAGCCCAGACTAGAATAGTGAACACGCAGCCCACATTGATTGAAAGTTGAACACGCAGCCCAAACTTCAAATTTTTCGAACACGCAGCCCAGATTAGAATAGTGAACACGCAGCCCACATTGATTGAAATTTGAACACGCAGCCCAAACTTTAAATTTTCTGAACACGCAGCCTAGACTTTAATAGTGAACACGCAGCCCACACTGATTGAAAGTTGAACACGCAGCCCAAACTTTAAATTTTCTGAACACGCAGCCCAGATTAGAATAGTGAACACGCAGCCCACACTGATTGAAAGTTGAACACGTAGCCTAAACTTTAAATTTTCTGAACACGCAGCCCAGACTAGAATAGTGAACACGCAGCCCACATTGATTGAAATTTGAACACGCAGCCCAAACTTTAAATTTTCTGAACACGCAGCCCAGACTTTAATAGTGAACACGCAGCCCACACTGATTGAAAGTTGAACACGCAGCCCAAACTTTAAATTTTCTGAACACGCAGCCCAGATTAGAATAGTGAACACGCAGCCCACACTGATTGAAAGTTGAACACGCAGCCCAAACTTCAAATTTTCTGAACACGCAGCCCAGACTTTAATAGTGAACACGCAGCCCACATTGATTGAAAGTTGAACACGCAGCCCAAACTTCAAATTTTCTGAACACGCAGCCCAGACTTTAATAGTGAACACGCAGCCCAAACTTTAAATTTTCTGAACACGCAGCCCAGACTTTAATAGTGAACACGCAGCCCACACTGATTGAAAGTTGAACACGCAGCCCCAAACTTCAAATTTTCCGAATACGCAGCCCAGATTAGAATAGTGAACACACAGCCCACGCTTTAAATTTTCTGAACACACGGCTACTTCATTTTATTTGCATGCAGCTTATTTCACTTCATCGGCACACAGCCCATTTCATTCCATTGGCACGCAGCCCAGTTCATTTCATTGGCACACAGCCCATTTCATCTCATTGGCACACAGCCTATTCATTTCATTATTGACACATGTATTCATTCTGAATGCAGGTTGGTTCTCGCAATGTACGGGGATACGGTTCCACCGCCGCGCGGGACTGGTACGCTGAGCTCCCGGAGGGTGTCCGAGATTTAGTAGACTTGGCAGGGTTCGGGGCCTTCTGCGTTGGGTTGTCACGTTGTTCCGCCAGGAGGACACTGATGGCAGCATTGGTAGAGAGATGGTGGGACACCACCAACTCCTTTCATTTCTCTGCCACTGGAGACATGACCATGACGCCTCTAGATTTTGCCGTGCTGACCGGCCTGGACATAGGAGGTTGGCCCATCCCCTATGACGAGGACATGGGTGAGTGGGAGGCCGCTTGGACATATCTATTAGGGGCTCGCCCACCTGTTGACAGGGTTTCTGGGAGAGTCCGATACACTTGGTTCTCTTCCCACTTCCGGCGGGCGGAGATGGTGCCCGAGACTCCTGAGGAGACGGAGCAGTACGCCCATGGTTTCCTTATGTTCCTCTTCGGGACTGCCCTGTTCGCCGATAGAGGGAACACAGTCGGGCTATACCTGCTGAGCGCTCTGGTTGACCTATCACAGGTCAGTCGATATGACTGGGGTGGCGCCGGCCTGGCTACCCTTTACTTTTATATGAGCGCGACCTCCCGCGGGCAGGGAGATTTACTTGGCGGCTACTGGAGAGCCTGGGAGGTACTTTTCTGTCCCCTTGATTTACATTTCTGCTCTTCATTACTTGTACATTGCACACACAGCACACTTTTACAGTCTGTATTTTGCTCTCAGCATTTCGTACTTACATTCTGCACTGTTTTTCTCAGCTATGGGTCTATGTATACTTCTCAGCATTAGCCCCAGAGTTGGAGGTGGCAGGGCCCCCCATGACCCCATATTCGCTGGTGTTCGAGGGCCCGCACCGGCCGAGACCCCGAGAGACTCTCATTTACCTGCGACAGTACTTTGACACTGTGCGGCATTCGGAGGTACTCCAGAACTTTCAGTTCCTTTCATTTTCATCTTTGATTTGCTCTGTATATTCCCAATTTCTGATTGGTTTATGCATTTATCATCCGCAGATCACATGGCAGCCCTGGGCGTCTCTGGGTGATGGTCTCCGACTTCAGTATACCGGAGGGTCGGACACCTCCCAATATAGGGTCTTGCTCGAAGGGCCGGTTGGCAGGGCATGGTTTCTGGGGGAACGCTTTCTGCGTCAGGTATGGGGGTATCTTTCTCAGGATCCTCCCGCAGTACCCCCAGTCAGTATGCGGACTGCTGACAGGCTCTCTTTCTCAGAGGTAGTCGGCGCCATGCTGGGTAGTGATGCTTTACTATATCTTGAGGAGAGGGACTACGCCACTTACCGTCACATATATTTGATGCCTCCATTGACGGGAGCTCGCACCCCGATAACGAGGCCTGCTGGTATGTCATCCTCGGGCCAGGCCCGGGCTCGAGCTGCAGACGCCCCTTCCGCCAGCGGGGCTGGTGCATCTAGAGGTGGGGGTAGACCAGTTCCTCCGATTCCGTCTACTTATCCTCATCCTGGATGGCCAGATATGCCAACTGAGTTGATGGCGCGGCAGTATGGGGCTATTTTTCCGACTCCGATCCCGCTAGAGCCTCCGATGCCCAGTGATCGATACGCCATTGATCCTGACTCACCGCTGGTATACCCCACTATTTTTTCATTCATCATTTAGACGTTTAGACATTCTTTTATTCACTGATGATTATGAGCTCATTTTTGCAGCCACCGCGAGGGTACATGGAGGAGGTGGTTGGACTGGTGGCCACACTCGAGGGCATGGTCCTGCGGAGGGAGGCACAGTTGTCTGTCGCGGGCATTCAGGTACCTTTCAGTTTTCTGGCATTTATCATACTTCTGATGACATGCTGATTTCTACTGCATCGATAGACTACTTGTGTAGAGCACATCTGACACACACCCCACTTGTACACTGTATTTACATGCACCCACTTCACGTAGCCTTTGCTTGTATCTGCATCTGATGTATATATTTGGACTGATGTATTTGAATTGAACTTTTTGTTTTCAGATGCCTTCATGGTCCGGTCAACCGTAGGCCAGGCCACCTGGGCCTCCTTGGGGAGCTGGGCCATCTGGGCCTTTTCAGGGAGTTGGGTCATCCGGGCCTTTTCAGGGGGCTGGGCCATCCCGGCCTTTCCGAGGAGCCGGGCCATCTAGGCCTTTTCGAGGAGCTCGAGGAGGGCCTGTCCGCAGACACAGGGCTCACGTTGTAGAGGCGGAGCCTGATGAGGAGGAGGAGGAGGATGATGAGGAGGAGGAGGAGGCTACCGACCGTCAGTCAGAGACATCTGCTGAGGAGGGGGGCTCCGGTCTTGGTTCGGGGAACAGAGGCGAGGCTGAGGGGGATCCTGAGGATGACAGCTCCGACCCAGATGATGATGATGGTGCAGAGGTTGTCCCGCAGAAGAGGATGAAGAGTGCTTCTCATTCCCGCTCCCGAGGACATTGATGCTGCTGTTTCCTGCTTTATTTTTCTTTTTGCTAGTAGTTTGTAGCACTTTGCACATTGTTAGGCAGTTTTATTTTTTTGTAAAACTTGTACCTTTGTTTGTTGTAAAGCATGATGGAATGAAACAGCTTTTGAAAAGGTGTTTGTATTTTAAACTTTAGCATCGTATCGCATCATTTTATTTTGCACAAAAATGAAATTGAATGGGAATGTGCATTGTGTAATCACCAAGTCAGGTAGTGAACCGACGCAACAAACTAAGCAACTCAACTTACTAAGATATAACAGAACCTTAGGAAGTTTACAACTCAATAAGCAAAATACAACAGTGTTGACAACGTAAATAAACAAGACTTTAAACAAAGATTGTTTAATCAGAAAGTAATGACTCGAAAACACGAAACACGTCCGCTCGACAAACAACTTGATAAGCAAAACAACAACTCGATAATCAAAACAACAACTCGATAAACAAAACAACAACTCGATAAACAAAACTCGGCAACAATAGAGTGTACTTCGGACGATCTGGGCACCGGAACGCATCCGAAACAGAGGGAAATGAAAGCCTTTGACTCTCCCGTTGCATGGAAATGCTTGAAACTTTCCCTCGAAGGGTAAAACAGGGCCAAGGAGATACACTGCAGCATTGCCGGCCACCTTTGGGAGCCGGCCGGCCAATTTTATTGAGAGTGGGAGCCGGCTGGCCAGTTTTTGAAAAAGAGAATGGCCGGCCAGCCAGAAAAGGTGGCCGGCCGGCCACTTATTCCTGCAGCCACCTGGTTTTTGACACGTGTCCCCGTGAATAGTGTTTTTCCCTCTATAAAAGCCTCAACTTTGGGAATATTCATTTCATCTTAGTTTTACACAAAGATGGAGGCGTTTCTCGCGAAAAATCTCACATCTTGGATCTCTTCTCTAGATGGCTCGGAAAAGCTGAACTTCCGGGGTTTCGGCTTGAATGCACTATTCACGCTGAGCCGTACTCCGCTACAGCTCCCTTTTCTCCATGCCGCGGCAAGGTTCTGGAACCCAGTGACGCACGTTTTTAGCTTCGGCGGCCAAGAGGTATGTCCCACTTTCGAAGATTTTCAGGTTTTGATGGAGTCTGAATGCTCTGAAGTGATCTTGCCCCAGCTCCGTTTTGGCCATGCTCAGGCTTTAGGGCGGATGTGTGGGCTCACGGCGCATGACGCTCGATCTCTGATCTGCAGTGGGGAACTGGACATCTTCGGCTTGATCCATCGTTTTTCCAACGCCGGTGACCGCAGCAACCATTATTGGCAGGGTTTCCGGCAACACGCCATCTGCTTGTGTTTGTTGTCTCACTTTCTGCTTTCCTCGGGCTTCGGCGGAGCTAGCATTCGCCTGATTGAAGTTGCCCAAGGCTTGAGAGAAGGAAAGAGTTGTATTGCCATGACCTTGGCCGAGACACTGATGGGCTTAGATTCTGTCTATCGCCGGGAGGCGACTAGGTTTGCTGGGAGTCCACTGCTACTGCAGGTAATGTTTCCCACCCGACCTTACATATATATTTGCTCACATCACTCGACCCTCAGGCTCGGTTTTTCTCACAAAACCTTTGTCTTACTTTTCTCTCATCGTACATCTCTCTGTTCTTTATTCTCTCATTTTCCATCCCTCCCCCAGGTGTGGTTAATGGACAAGTTGCAGGTCGTGGACTCTTGCCCGGCCTATTCAGCTCGAGGCTACTTCTTTCGGCAGCGCCTAGTCAATGCTCTTGACGAAAGGTGGTGGTTCGATTGGATGTGCAATTTGTCCGTAGACGGCATTGCTTGGCGTTGTCCTTGGCTCAACCTCCCGGCAATGAGCTATAGTATGTCCAGGCTGATTGGGATCCAATTGATTGGTCTAACCCACTGCGTATTCTATTTTCCGTTCCGGTTCCTGCGTCAGTTCGGTCATGATCAGACCTGCCCACCGGAGGGGATTGAGTACCCAGCTGCTTTCCCGGTCCGGGGTGCACAGCTTGCCCGATATGCCACAGCCTGGAAGACTAGAGAGCTCCTGGCCCCTGCTTCCACTTTCAGTTGCACTTTGTCCGATGAGTGCTTGGATTGGCTCAATGAGGAGGCACAGGTTGGGCCTAGCTTGGCATCAGATGCTTCGTCCAGCTCTGGGAGGGGACGCAGAGATACTTGATTCAACTATGCCCCAAATTTATTGCTTATTTAGCATTTTCAAGTTTTCTTTATGAATGTACTAAAAAGCAACCTCGATTGTATGCAAGAGCAGGAGAACTCTATTTTGAAATCAATGAAATTGAAGGTTGTGGTACTGAAAATTTTCCGCTTTTGGTCCAAAAATGGTCTTAGTCGTAAAAAGATTAATTTGAACAAAGTCGACTTTTATTAAAACTTTTCAAAACTATTTTCGATGTGGATCAGAACTGGACACGCCGAAGATCTGTCACTGAGATGCACAACCCCAGATCCCTGCAACTGGTAAGTTGCCCCTAGTCTGAGTAACTTTGCACCGTCGCGGCAACGGAAAGTTGCCCCTAGTCTGAACAGCACTGTACCGGGGATCGCGATAAATGTTGATGGATAAAGATGACTGAGATGATCAAAATGGACAGAGTTGATCGGGAAAAAGTTTATGGCTGAACTTCAAAGTGAAGTTGCCTACGTATCCCAAAGATGGGAATCAAGCCTTACGTAGTTCAAGCCCGGGTTCACTCGAGTATTTTCACTCTCCTTTTGCGCTCTAACTTTTTTTTTTGCCCTTTGCGGGTTTTCAACCTTGCGAGCTCAGTTTTTATATTTTCTAATTTTTTGTGCTCTGACTTTTGCCTAGGTCGCCCTTTCAGGTTTTCGGCCTAGCGAGCCTCTCAAGGGTAATATTTCTTCAACTTGTCCATATTGATCGGTTGTGAGAACTCCAAGCCATCTAGATCCATCAGAACCACAGCTCCACCTGACCAGATAGCTTTGATGATGTAAGGACCAGTCCAATTGGGTTTGAACTTGCCCCTTGGGTCGTGGATGGGAGCTCGGTTGTCTTTGAGCACCAAATCTCCTTCTTTCAGATTCCTGGACTTAACCTTCTTGTTGAAAGCCCGGGCAATTCTGCGTTGATAGCCTTGGATGGGGTACAGTGCTTTTAGTCTTCTTTCATCAAAGAGCATGAGTTCTTCGAATCTGCTTTGCTGCCAATCTGCATCGGCTATTTGGCATTCAGCCAATACTCGTAACGACGGAACCTCAATCTCGATGGGTAGAACAGCCTCCATTCCATAGACCAATGAATATGGAGTCGCCCCAGTAGAGGTTCTGATTGAAGTCCTGTAGCCCCACAGAGGAAATGGCAGCTTGTCTGGCCAATCCCGGTAGGTTCCCACCATCTTCTGCAGTATATGCTTGATATTCTTGTTGGCGGCCTCAACCGCTCCGTTGGTCTGCGGCCGGTATGTAGATGACTTATGGAAAGCCACATTGTATTTTTCCAACAAGTCTATCACTTCTTTCTTGAAGTGGGAACCATTATCTGAAATTATCTCGTTTAGCACCCCGTAGCGACAGATGATGTTGTTTCTGATGAACTTTGCGACGTGCGACGCCTTCAACACCGCGTATGATTGGGCCTCGACCCACTTTGTGAAATAATCTATCGCTACTAGGATAAACTCATGCCTGTTTGACCCTTTCGGGGTAACAGCTCCGATCACATCAATTCCCCAAACCGAAAAAGGCCATGGTGAAGTCATGTTGTACAGCTTTGACGGCGAGATGTTCATGCGGTTTGCATGAATTTGACACTTGTGGCATCGCCGAACAAAACTAATACAATCCTCCTCCATGGTTGACCAGTAGTAGCCCTGTCTGAGGATCTTTCTGGCCAGCATTACTCCATTCATGTGTGCACCGCACTCCCCCCCATGGATGGCCTCCATCAGGCGTTTCGACTCTTCAGCTTCTACACAGAGCTTATGCATTCCCAGATGACCCCTTTTGTATAGCTTTCCCCCGCAGATAATGAACTGAGCAGCCATTCTTCTGATGGCCCTCTTATCCTTGGCATTTGCCCCTAGTGGATACGTCTCCTTTTCCAAGAAGTTCCAGATGTCGTAATACCAGGGGTTGCCGTCTTGAACCTCATCTATGGCGGAAATCGACTCGTATGCTGGCGCAAACTTTTGATCAATAATGACTGGACGCATCCGGACTCCGGACGGGATGTCTATCATGGAAGATAGAGTTGCTAGTGAATCTGCAAACCTGTTGTTCTCTCTTACGAGGTGGGTGAAATTTAGCTTCTCAAACCGAGGAATTAACAAATCCAAGGTTTGGTGGTAAATTATCATCCTTTCCTCCTTGACTTTCCAATCTCCTTTTGCTTGAGACACAACAAGGTTCAAGTCCCCAATGACGTCCAACCGTCTTGCTCCTAGTTCTAAGGCCGCTTCCAGGCCAGCAAAACATGCCTCATACTCTGCCTCATTGTTCGAGACTTTGAACCGGAGCTTGAATGCTAAAGGGATACGGGAATCGTTAGGCGCTATCAGCAACACCCCTATCCCATACCCATACTAGTTTGACGCTCCGTCAAAGTACATCGTCCAAGTTTCATCTTCGACGTGCAGAATGGCTTCATCTGGGAATAGGTACTCAACCGCTTCATCCCCCTCAACCGGGTGGTCGGCAAGGAACTCCGCTACCGCTCTCCCTTTTACTGACTTGCGCGTTACATACTTCAAATCAAATTCGGAGAGCAACAGCAGCCAACGAGCTAGCCTACCCGTAAGTGCTGGTTTCTCGAAAAGATATTTGATGGGATCCAAACGCGAAACCAACATTACAGAGTGAGCTAACAGGTAGTGCCGCAGCTTCCTGGTTGCCCATACCAAGGCCAAACAAGCCTTCTCCAGCGGTGTATAGCGGGTCTCGTAATCCAGTATCTTTTTGCTCAGATAGTAGATGGCCCTTTCCACTTTGTCTTCTAATTCCTGCGCGAGCATGCAACCCATGGTAGTCTCAGTGACCGAAAGGTACAATATCAACGGTCTCCCCGGCTCTGGTGGTGACAACACGGGCGGGTTCTGTAGATACTCTTTGATCTGCTCAAAAGCTGCTTGACATCGACCGTCCCATTGGAATTTCTTTCCTTTCTTCAGGAGACCAAAAAGTGGTTCATAAGTCAAGGTTAATTTAGAAATAAACCGTCTTATGAATTGCACTTTACCCAGAAAGCCTCGCACCTCCTTTTCAGTCCTTGGTGGTGGCATTTCTAAGATGGCCTTGATTTTGGAAGGGTCGACCTCGATGCCCCTTTGTGTAATCAGAAACCCTAGCATCTTCCCTGCTGTAACACCAAACGTGCATTTCTGGGGATTCAGTCGCAGCCGAAACTCTTTGATCCTTTGAAAGAATTTTTGTAAGGCGGTGTAGTGGCCCTCTCTTTCTTTGGACTTGACAATCATGTCGTCCACATACACCTCGACCTCTTTATGGATCATATCGTGCAATATTGTAGTTGCTGCCCGTTGATACGTAGCTCCAGCATTTTTCAACCCGAATGGCATCACTCTATAACAATATGTACCCCACGGGGTAGTGAATGCAGTCTTCTCCCGGTCTTCGGGTGCCATTACTATCTGATTATAGCCTGAGAAACCATCCATAAACGAAAGCAAAGCGTGTCCTGCCGTGAAATCCACCAATTCATCAATGTGCGGCAAGGGAAAGTCGTCCTTCGGGCTGGCCCTGTTCAAATCTCTGAAGTCTACACAAACCCGAATTCTGCCGTCCTTCTTTGGCATCGGAACAATGTTGGCCAACCAAGTTGGGTATTCAGATACCAGTAGGAACCCTGCGTCAATTTGCTTGGTGACCTCTTCCTTAATTTTGAGAGCCCAGTCCGGGCGGATCCTTCTGAGTTTCTGTTTGACAGGATGGGCCTCGGGATCAAGAGGGATCCAGTGCTGTACAATCTCAGGATCGATTCCAGGCATGTCTTCGTAGGACCACGCGAAAACATCTTTGAAATCTTTTAATAAAGCGACTAAGCGCTCGCGCTCCTCCGAAGACAACGTGGACCCGATCTGGACCAGCCGCGGGTCCTTCTCAGTACCAACATTCACAGTAGTGATTTCATCCATTAAAGGTTTAACAAATCTTTCCTGCTCTTGATCAATTAACCGTTGTAAAACTGGGGGAATTTCTCCCTCGTTGTTTTCATCAAAATTTTGAAAATCCTGATTTAAGCAATAAATCAAAGGCACAGAAAATACTCAGAAACCACATCCACATCATTCTCATTAAATATTTCCAAGCCGTCAGATTCCTCTGTTACAACAGACTCAAAAGAAAATGAAAATGACGACCTAGACAGGACTGTGGCATCCGGGTTATCACCCCCAGGAATACCGGACTCAGACTCAGTCGAGCTGGAATCTGATTCCGACGCACAAGATTCGGTGGAATCAGATTCCGACTCACTACCTGACCCGGAGCTGCTAGATAAAAAGCCTTCTTCATATTGCCAGATGAGAGAAGGTGCGATAGATGCATCCAAGATCGGCGCTGGAAAGCCCGCAGCTATTTCATCTCCAATCATAGAAACCGAAGAGTTATCCCCCAAGCACTCTTGGTCGATCGGAGGATCTAAAAGTAGACTCGCCAGTGCTACCCCCATTTCAAGCTCTATGCTCTCAGGATCCACTGCTCTACACTGCTCAACCTCAGTTGGTGGGTCTGTCTGCGCTTCGGCAACGTCATCCCTAGATAATTGTATATCGAAGAAGATTTCGAAACCAGGCACGCGCTTCTTCTCCGCGTTCAGCCATGGCTCTGGGAAGCCGCAGAATGGAAAAACTTCCCCCTCTCGGACGAAGCTTCCGTTTAGGGTACCCCAGATGGGCCTATGCATTAACTCGAATGGCTTCCCAGCCTTCTTTGCTCTGGCCCTTCCGGCCATTTCTTTCCTTTTCCTCACCCAGTCCTCTTTGGTGGGCAGATAACCCAGTCCAAAGGTGTGAGGGTTGTGTGGCACTTCGGCCAACACTGAGACGCCCTTCCGGCCGCTTCTCCCTAATCCCATCCCGGGGGTATGTTTTAGCTTGTTCATGAGGTAGATAGATTGAACACTAACGTACATACCCTCATTCACAGCCATGACATTCTACACCACTTGAGCCTCGGCCAAAGTGAACCCCGACAAAAACACATCCTCCGTGCCGTGCTCGATCTCCAAGACAGGTGTGGACACTTCCGGCGGCGGATGGATTGATGAATTCCCAAAAACGATCGCTACCCCTTTCCCGTGAGGGTACTTTAGCATCTGATGTAGAGTGGAAGAGACTGCTTTGACCTGGTGCAACCACGGTCGCCCCAAAAGTAGGTTAAAGGTTGCAGGAACGTCCAAGATATGAAATTCAATGCTGTGTTGTCCTGGACCAACCTTGGTTTGAATTTTAACAGTCCCCATCACTTCTCTGCTGGTATTGTCGTATGCTCTGATCACTTGAGTAGTTGGGACGAAGTCCACGGGCTTCAACCCGATTGCATATGCCGTTCTGGTCGGGCAGACATTAATCGCAGACCCGGTATCAACAAGTACCACCGGTATCCACTTATCTCTACATTCCACAGAAATATAGAGAGGTCTGTTATGATTTGTGCCCTCAGGCGGTAGTTCCTTGTCCGAAAAGGTTAATGCCGGGGAACCTCCTCCCGAAAAAACCAGCCCAACCAGCTGTTCAGGCGTGGTGTCTATGGAGAGTTTGGACTTGTCCATAGCAGATAGGACAGCTTCTCTATGTAATCGTGATGCCATTAGCAGTCCCCAGATGGAGATGTCTGCTTGTATCTTTTTTAACTGTTTCAGCACAGCTTCATCTTCAATCTGCTTCTCCTTTTGTTTCTCCGCTTCTCTATCCTTCCCAGACGCCTCGGGTTGGTCCAGGCGTGGGGGTTTGAAGTACCGCCCACTTCTCGTCATGTGGTCAACCTCATCGAGGTACCAAGTGTCATCCGGTTGATTATTCCCCCAGTCTTCATCCGTGTGGGCAAGACATAAGTCATCGTCTTCCCACCACATTCCGTCGGCAGCCAACAGGCACCTGTCTGGCTCCGGTTTAGTTGCACTCGCAGTACTCCCTGTCCACATGCTCGCAGCATTCTCTATCTTCGTGCACACAACACTTTCAGTCCCCTCAGGGCTTTTAGCTTTCCTAATTCTCTCAGCCTCCTCAAACTTTTCTCGTTCCAGCTGCATCAGTACAGCTGTTTGTTCAACAATTCCCGTATCCATAATGCCCATGTCTCGAGCAGAATTCTTAGCACCGGCGCTCTCCGGCGATACAACTTGACTTTCGGCCATTCCGGCCACAGCTGATACCTCTGCCCCTGCAGAGCTCTGTTCTGGTTGGGCTTCCCCCACTTCATCTGGTTGATCCTCGAGCCATCCAGTGGCCTCTGTCGATTCCTTATGGTCGAACCAGTTGATTGACGCATCCCCCGGTTCCTGGTCATCGAAAAATTGCAGGTTGGCAAAGTCCTCCTCTACGGCTGTCAGATCATCTGCCCATAGCCCAGATTCATTCCCTCGGATCATGCATAGCTCTCCTGTCTCTGGCAATTCTATACCTAGCCCAATTCGGCTCGTTGATAGGATATACTCGCTTGGATCATAGGCTCCCCCAGCAAAACTCTGTCCAGTCCCAGATTCAACAATCTCATTCTCTCCCAAAATCTGCCCTGCCCTATCTTCTACGGTCACCACCATCGGTTCTGGTTGGGTTTTGGAGATGTCCACCATGCACAAGAAGTCAGTGCAATCGGGGAGGAGCACCTCCGGCTTGGGTAGGTGGGTGGGCGTAATATAGATGCTAGGATCGTAAGATGCGACCCCAGTCTGGATAAAATTGATTCTATTGGGAGGAGGAGCTTGGTTATGTGGTGGGAGAGGGTTGGTTGTGACATTGGGTTTATCAGGAGGCGCGATCACCTGCTTGTCAATAAGATCCTGGATCTCATGACGCAATCTATAACAACGGTCGGTGTCGTGACCGTGTTGTTGGTGATACGCACAGTACTTTGCTGGGTCATGAGAGAGAGGGAGTGGGTTCGGTAGTAGCTTCGGCTCCAGGGGTTTCAAATGTTTTTTCCTGAACAATACCCCTAGAGCTTTGGATAGGGGCATATATAGTGGGGTAAAGGTTCTTTGGCCTCGCGGTTGGAATCTGTTGGTTTGTGTGTTGCTTCCGGACGCGCCGGAGAAGGGTGTGGCAGCCATGGGCCTTGGAGGGGGAGGGGGAGTGGTGGTGACCATACTAACTTCCGAGGCTCTCGTATTTGCAGCGCCACTCGGGCCCGCATTGTTGTTACGGTTGAAGGTCCTCCTCGGTTGTTCCCTGTCGTGGTCAAACAGACCTTGTTTCATTGCATCTTCGATTTGCACCCCCATCTCGTGTAAATCTGCGAAAGTAGGAAAGGGGACTACAATCATTCTCTGCATCAACTTTGGGTGGAGATTGCGCACAATCATCCGGATTTGATCTTTGTCAGTGGGCCTTAAGGTCATCATTGACGCCTTTGCGCTCCATCGGATCACAAAGTCCGAGAAAGTTTCCTTGGGCTCTTGCCTTGTCGTTTCAAGATCACGGGTTGTGATCTCGATCTGAGTGTTGTACGAATATTGCGCGACAAAGGCCTCAGCCATTTCATCCCAATTCCTTTTCACTTCATCTTGTAACTTTGCGTACCAGTGGGCGGCCACACCCGACAGGGTTCGGCCGAATAGTGAAAGCTTCTGTGGTCGTGTTAGGCCCATTGGCCGCAAAACGTCTGCGAACAGTCGGAGATGGACCATGGGGTCGCCGGACCCGTCAAAGCGGTCGATTTGTGGCATTTTGAACCCACGGCCTCCTCGGTATATCCATCTTCGATATCCGGCATAGCCTTGACTCCTTGGGATTTCTTGAAGAGTTTCTCAAGTTTGCTCAATTTCAGAGCTGTATGATCAACCTCGAACTCGAAAGGAGAGTCGGGGCGATTGGGTGCATGGACCTTGGACAGTTGTGGTGGAAGCGGGGGCGGAGCTGGCCCCGTTGGAAGATTCGTGTCCTCTTGTAAGTTTTGGACATTCGGCAGGGTATTCTGGGCATTTGGTGGGGCGTTCTGAACAGTAGGTGCCTGCTCAGGTAATGGAGCCCCTGCCGGATGAGGGACTTGATGTGAAGCAGATGCGGCATTCTGCTGTTGCAGTCGGGTAATTAGCTCAGCCTGCTGGGTCATAATCTCGGCCTGTTGCTTGGCGAGTTCATCTCGGCGAACGGCGTCCTGCTGCATGGCTCGCATGGTTTCTTGCATTTGGCGCACTATCTCCTCAACTCCTGTTGGCGTTGTCATACTGTTTTGATCTATCTGAACTACTAGCAGATCTGTCTCAATGGGGATCTCAATCCGACTGTCCACTGATGGGGGAAACCACTGTTCTGGTGATCTCTGTTCAGATACACTGCGCTTTTTCTGCTTTCTTCTGGTAACAGGGGGTAGAGAATGGAACACTGGCTGTCCGTCGATTAGATCCTCAGATCGATTGAGTCGACGACCTCGTGTCCAAAGTGCTTGGGGAATGCCTGCTGGGTTGGAAGCAATTGTGCTAGAACTGACCTAGCAAAAGATAAATAAAGCGAAAAGGAAATAAATAAACAGATAAACGGACAGCATAACAGCTTAAAATAAAATGCATGACACACAGCCGGGCATAACAACACACAGTTGATAAGCTGAATACACACTGTCCTCAAACACTGATTATTATCCCTGTATCACTGTCTCCTAAAACAGAATCTGATACCCGCAGATAGCTAATTCTCAAATACTGGCTGATGCCCGCAGGCCTGATACCCATAATACTGAACTGATGCCCGCAGGCCTGATGCCCAAACTTGTATACTGAACTGATGCCCGCAGGCCTGATGCCCAAACTTGTATACTGAACTGATGCCCGCAGGCCTGATACCCAAACTCATATACTGATACATGCATTCCTGTAGAGACGCACTCTAAAGCACATAACAGATAAGTGAGAGCCAAAACACCCCTATGTTGGGGTAGGGTTTCCCTGTCCTATTTTGTCAGGAGCTAGGGTTTCACTACGCACAGAGTGGTTTCAAACAACCTATAAACGGGTAAGCAACCTGTCCTAATTTGGAATGGTCACTATGGATCCGAATATGCACTAGGTCGAAAGGTCAAAGAGGGTGCCCCGGTAAAACCGGGGTTTGTGTTCCCATACTGGCAGAGCCCACAACCGGTCAGCCTTATGGTCATGCCTTGACAAGACAAGCCTCCGGCAAACCGTTCAGGAATAGCAGATGGCAAACATGGTGTCCTAGGCGCACCAATGCAAATGCAATGCAAAGAAACACACAAGTGTAATCAAAAACAAATATCATGAGTTCGAGTCAAGTTCTCTAACTCCCCAGTGGAGTCGCCAGAAACTGTAACAAGCCCGCGGGGGACCTCGCTACAGCTCGGACTCGATTTCGTAGTCACGGTTCTAAGTCTGAACCAAAGAGTCCAAATCCGGCAAATCGTTTTTGAGAAAACAGATTTTTGAAAGAAGTGCCAAACATGGACTGCTTTGCCAGATACAGAGTCGCCACCTAAATATTTTATTTTGGGAAATTTAGGAAACCCTGACTCGGTGCCAAAGGCCACGTGTCCGTCATCACCAAAGTTGCCTCGGCTCGGGAACTTGGGTACGATTGGGGAAGGTCACTTCGTGAGCACCCCCGCTCGCCCGGTCATAGACCAGCCTCTACTAACCATGATATCTATTTTTGAAAACTTTGTGTGTCCTTATTCCGGTTATTAGCCTAGGTTACTATGTGATGCGCACAGCATACAAGTATAGACTGGATCGCCTGAATTGGAACAAAAACATTTCATGTTCGCTTTTTGAAAATGGTTTGCTACCCGCAGGTAGGCTTGAAACATTTGATGATTTACTCCAATTCAGATAACCCAACCTTCACCCACAGGCATTCAGGCAGTTATATCACATAAGCATATAGCCTCATGTAAGCATGCTATTCATGGCAGTCACTCACACGCATGCAAGGATGCTAAAGCATAAAGCTTACCGAGTACTCCAAGCCAAAATAGAAACTACATTAGAAATCATGAATGATCCTAAGTATACAAAAATGCCTAATGCAACACATGCAAAAATGCAACTATAGCAGGCTCGGCTATTCTAAACATGGCATATGGAATGCTACAGCTAATATGTATTCAACTTGGAATTGAAATACAAATGCAGTTAGTATGATGCGCCGAGCCCGGTGCATGCAAAACAGATGAATGATGCAAACATGCTGTCATACTGTATGCTAATTGAAATATGCCCTAATCTAACCATCATAAGCAGATAAATAAAAGGGAAGAAAGACGTGGGGTTGGAAGACATACATCACACTCACGCACACTTATTACAATTATGCCCTCGCACAGAGGGTCCGAATAAATAATACAGTCCCAAATAAAAGAATATTACAGTCCAAATATTACAGTCCGAATAATATACAAATTCCTAATTAATTAACAAATTAACTAAGAAAGTAAATAAAAACTGGCATGCAAGCCAGGGACTGCCTTGCTTCTGATGGATGATGCATGTCCAGGTTGTCTTGCACGAAAATCCACCGGGATGCCCTGATTAGCCTCTGTTTAGCAGTTATTCTTGAAACGCGTGCCAAGTCCCGAAAAGTTGCTGATCCTTCATTTTGCTGCAACAGAGAGCAGGAAAGGGGCATAGCAATGTATTTCACAAATATATGCATGCCTCGATCCTCGTATCACCAATCACGCATACCGAGGCATGATGGCCGAGGAGTCGAATTGCACAATTCAATATAGGATGAATGCACATGAAAACATAGCTAAAACCTAACTCCATCATGGATAATCCGGAGTGTCGGTGACTGGGGAATTGAGACGCATTCTGTCACCCGGAGTACGAAATACACCTCGTTTCCCGTGCCCGGGGCTAAGTCCTATTCCGAACACAATGCAATATGCATGATATGCATGAAATGCAACTAAGATACAATCTAGCTTGCACAATGCTATGAAAAAGAGATGCCTCGAAATGCGTGCACACGAGCACGTAAACCGAGGAAATGCATGAATGCAATCTAAGATACAACCTAGTATGCACTATGCGGTGAAAATGAGATGCCTCGAAATGCGTGCACACGGGCACGCAAACCGAGGCAATGACAGAATGCGATCTAAATGACATGGAAATGTGATATGGGCTTACACTAATATGAGAGAGCCTCAGCCACACTCACATAAGAGGCCGATGGATGAAAATGAAGTGCCTCGAAATGCGTGCACACGGGCACGCAAACCGAGGCAATGGCATACGCAATGCAATGGCATGGAAATGGCATATAGAATGCAATATGGACTTATACTCACATGAGAGAGCCTCAGCCACACTCACATAAGAGGCTGATGGATGAAAATGAAGTGCCTCGAAATGCGTGCACACGGGCACGCAAACCGAGGCAATGGCATACATAATGCAAATGTGGCAAAAATGGTATGCAAGCATGCTAATGGATTTTCAGCAATAAAATATGGGGTAAAACAGTCCCGAAACGAGGCGAAAGTACACCCGATGCGCGGAATCTCTCCCGAAATGCAAATTTTGGCATCCGAAATGGCCTATAGCTATACCAAACATGCACAATATGGACATGTAATGAAAATACAGAAGCAAGGCAATCCCAAGATAAGCATTTTTCCAGTTCAAAACACGGCCAAACAGCAAACAAAGATAGGGCAACAATGGCATGCAAAAATGGCCCTAAACATGAGATTATGAAGCAACTCACAACTGCTAACTCCAAATGAGTTAGGACCCTTCAACAACATTGAAGAGGGGCCCAAAATATGATGTTTTCCAGAACTGTAAAAACCCCAAAAACAAACACAGGTATGGCTGCACTCCCATGCAAGAAAAAGGGCCAAAAGGTGGCCAAAGAGGCAAGTGGTATATGCAAAGCCCAAACTGAAAAATTCCCTTCTACAACATTGAAGAGGGACCAAAAATAAGCATATTTACAGAATTGTAAAAACTCCAAAACAGTATAAAAATATGCTAGAAATGTAATGCAAAATGAGGCTCAAAAGAGGCTATAACACAAAGTATACCAAATGTTCCACAAAAGGCCAAAGACCCTCAATGAAACATGAAGAATGGGCTAAAATAAGACTATTTTCAGAACTGTAAAATGGCCAAAAACAAAAGCATGATAGGCTAACAAAACATGCAAGAATGGGGACCAAAAGAGAGATATAACATGAAGTGGCATATGGAGGTCCCAAACCATGAAAGGCCCTAAATGAAACATGAATAATGGACCAAAATAAGACTATTTTCAGAACTGTAAAATGGCCAAAAACAAAAGCACAATAGGCTGCCAAAGCATGCAAAAATGGGACCAAAAAGGGAGTATAAAGGCAAGTACAACATGGAAGTTCCAAAAAGTGTTGAGCCCTTCTTCAATGTTGAAGAGGGGCTCAAAATAAGCCTATTATCAGTTTACAACATGCTCCAAAACAAATCACACACAAGCTAAAAATATCATGCAAGAAAATGACATTTTAGAGGGATAATGAAGCAAGTGCAAGATGGAGGGCTCAAACAGGGTTGAACCCTTAATGAGACATGAAAATGAGCTCAAAAGAAGGCCACTTCCAGTTATGGCCGGAGCTCAAAGCAAAAAGCATAGATGGCTAAGAAATATTGCAAAGAAAAGCTCAAAAAAGGGGAAATGGCAACTCACCCTTGGAGACAAGTCTTTTGTTGCTTCTTGGGCCAATTTTGATGACTCTAAGCTGCTGGAATTCTTCCCCTTGCTGCTGAAATGGAGTGGTGGTGGTAGAGCTTGGTGGTGATGAAGAAAACAAGGTGTAGGACTTAAGGATTTTTTAGGAAAATGAGGAAGATGGAGGGAGATATGTGTATTGAGGCTTGAAGACAATTTTTTCTAACCCCTAAATGTAATATTGCCTGCTGGTTATAAGGACCAAAAAGGGGGTGTAAAGGTGGGGGAAAAGGAGGCAAACTTTCCCCCACAAAATATCCCCCGGATATTGATATTTTCTGGGGGATAAAGCCATACAGCTGTAAAGTGAACAGTGTGAGGATCATGGTCGGCCAAGTATTTTGGTTGCAGGTGGCCGGCCGGCCACACCCCCTAGCCGGCCGGCTAGGGGTCAAAAGGGTCAAGCTGGTTTAGTGGCCGGCCACCACATGATGGTGTCCTCCCATGTGTGTACAACACAACCTTGTGGTTAAAAGTCCAAGAAAGTGGGCCCAAGGTGTTCAACATTAGCTCGGAAGGAGGGGTTCAAAAGGGTCAGGTGGAATTACTGGCCGGCCACCAACTTTTAGGGTCCTCCCATGTGTGTACATCACAAATATGTGGTTCAAAGTTCAAGAATGTGGCTCCAAGGTGTTCAACATTAGCCCGGAAGGAGGGGTTCAAAAGGGTCAGGTGGAATTACTGGCCGGCCACCAACTTTTAGGGTCCTCCCATGTGTGTACATCACAAATATGTGGTTGAAAGTTCAAGAATGTGACCCCAAGGTGTTCAACATTAGCCCGGAAGTGTGAAAAATGGGCGTCGGAGGGCGTCGGAGGATGTATAACTGGTTGCTGCAACAATTACTGGCCTCCCACCCTTCAGTGACCTCCTCGGTGATAAAACAGAGGTACCTGCCAAAAATGAACGAAAACCGTTGCAAAACGAATGTTCGGGGGCCAAAACGCGCAGTTCGAGGTCTCGAAAATGGGCTGTTAAGCACCGAAAGTGGCATTCGGCCACGAAGTGGGTTTCTCAGACCCCAGTGTCCCTCAAAAGGGAGTATAAAGGAAGTATGCCAAAAATCAGAACAAACGGAGATGGTTAGGCGGTCCCGAACCGAGGCACACGGCCAACGATCCCGAAAAACCGGAAACCGGACTCCGAAATGGGCAAAATGGCCTGCAGCCACAAAATGTAGCCCACGGCCACTGAGAGATGGTCTACGGGACCTCTCCCTCCCCTCGGGGAAAGAAACAGAGAAAACCGAGTCTGGTTCGCAAACCAAGACAAGGCACAGAAGAGGGTTCGGAAATCCGGAGGCAGGGCTTACGGCCGCGACTCTGATACTTCTGAACAAGCACGATATGCAACGTCACCGAGCGCTCAATCGGTGATATCTAAGTCTTAAGGTCGGTCAAAAATGGGGTGTCTACAACCGCGACGGCACAGGCTCTTTGGGCCTCCTCCAACTTCTTCTGCTCGCCAACAAGTTGGAACTCGAGCGACACAACCTGGCGGCGTGTGCTCTCCAACTCCACCTCAACTGCCTGCAGATTAGCATGGGCAGCTTTCCAACTCGCCATCTCCCTCTCTAACTTCGCAAGCTGGGCCTTGGCCTCATCTGCCTTGAGTTTGGTAGCCCCCGCTTTCCTCAACAGAGCCCCTGCTAAGGTGGTTACCACTATTTGGGCGGAGCATAACCCCCTCAGTAGTTCAGCCTCGTTGAATCTGGATGCCAAGCGCAGGGCTGCCTCTTCTAAGATCCCCACCACGGGGTCTGCCCCTGCCCTAGCTGGGCCTTTATCTCCCTCCAGCTACCCAGCCACCACGCGAGCATGGTAGATCGCTATGGTCAGACTAACTCCCCCTCCTTGGGGTGTAGGGCCCCCCTGGGGCTGTTCTTATCTTCTTGAGCCAGGGCCGCTTGCCTCATCTTCTCCTTGCCCTTCAGGGACGGCCCTCGCGACCCCCGCGGCGATCGCCGCCACCACTGGCACCACCTCCATGCCCTCTGAAGCAACATCCACCGCTTCTGGGCCACCTACCCTTCCTAGGGTCCCCTCCACTTCTCCCCCCTCAGCCCCCTTGGCAGCACTGGTGTCCTTCACACTTGTCTCCCTCATTCTCTTCTGGGCAGGCACTTCCTCACTCCGCCTCACCCTCTTCTTCTTCTTCCCCACGCCCAACGCCTCTATCTCCTTCAAAGACCTCTCCTTCAAAGGATCTGTTGGGGGCGGTCGTGGCACAAGGGTTTGGGCGAGGTCGAATCCTCTCCCTCGCAACCGGTTTTGGTGGTCGGTCGGCCTGGGACTCTTTGAATTTTTGGGCTTTAGCAAGGATGGCCTGATCCTCCACCTCTTGAGCCCTTCTCCTCGCCTCCAACTCCACTTGGTCGAGGTCCCCACTACTTGGCTTTGGACCCAACCCTGCCTCAAACAATGCAGACGGCTAAACGAGCTCATCCCATTTGGCCCCTTCTTTCTCCCTCCACTCCTTCACCCTCTTCACCCTCCCCTCCGCGGCTGCTCCCAGTTTCGGCTCCACAGACCTAATGGGCACTTTCCAAACGGTGGGCACCCCAAGCCCCCCATTAGCAGATACGTAGAACCATCGTGGTCGCCACCCCTTGATCGACGACGGCAGCCCCGCCACCAACCCTTTCCCCACTGCTGCCTGCAGAGTGACCCACGTCTCCTGCTGTCCCGAGGCCTTATAACATGCAAAGAATTCGTCTACTGTCATGGCCTCCCCTCCATTCGCTTTCGGCCACGCGCTTGTACAGGCCAGCAGGATCTTCCATGCATTGGGCATTAGTTGCCCCGGTGCTACCTCCAGCCGGTTGAGCACATCCACTACCACCTGCGGCAGTGGTAACCTCAGTCCACCCTTCAGAGCTTCCTCATAAAGAGAAAACTCTCCTGGCCTGGCGTCAGACGGCCTTTCCGTTGATGTCGGCAGCAATAACTCCATTTCTCCAGGGATTTGGTATTTTTTGCGGATAGCCTCCAACTCCGCCGCAGTAATCGAGGATTTGTCAGGCTTTGTGTGCCAATGATCTGGTTCCGCCTGGCTGATTGGCTTTGGAGCTGCTATCATGGTAGAACCATGGGATCGTACCACTGACTCCCCCACCCTCTCTGTCCTATACTACACCGCTAGCTCCACTACATCATCATCTCCAAGTGGGTCTACCCTGACAATCGCATTTCCTTCTTGGGCCATTTCTGTGGTGTGTTTGCGAATCGCTTCGACGGCAGGTACAAGGAAATCAAAAAAGTGTTGCAGGGGTGTATTGTGAGCAACAAAGGAATTTACACTTGGAATATTTTGATTTTTCGTAAGCAAGTAGGTGAATCGAATAATGCCAAAAGCCCACGGTTTGCCCGTATTCCAAGGATCCCAATTAATTTTTGCCAGTTTGAAAACTTTTCAAAATCATCCGCCAAAACGGTATCTTCAACACCCATAATGACTTACCGTTTCATTTCTGATCCAACGCCTAATCTTCCCCCTACGGGATATTGCCACGTGTACGACCACGATCCACTGTCTCCTCCCCTTACCCTGTCTTTTCCACTTCAACTCACCACATGACACGCCGCGTCTCGAGCCCCACGACCCTCCACCTCACCCTTCGCGGTCGACCCTCCTCGCGGTCAGCCCTCCCACTCAGCCAAACGCCGCGGTCGGCCCTCCTCACGGTCAGCCCTCCCGCTCAGCCAACACCGCGGTCGGCCCTCCTCGCGGTCAGCCCTCCCGCTCTGCCAAACGCCGCGGTCGGCCCTCCTCACGGTCAGCCCTCCCGCTCGGCCAACCATCTAAGCTGGCCCACCCTTGCTGTCGACCATCCCACTCGGCCAACACCGCGGTTGGCCCTCCCGCTCGGCCAACCACCGCGGTCGGCCCTCCATGGTGTCGACCATCCCACTCGGCCAACCTTGCGGTCGGTCCTTTCCGTGGTCGGCCCTTCCACTCGGTCGCCCTGCGTAGTCGGACCACCTCCCGGTCGGTTCACCCCCCTCGATCACCCCTTTCGGTCGACCTCCATCCTGCCAATCCCTAACACACTCATCCACATCATTGATATTCCCTTCGTTAGATAAGCTGCACTCGGGAATGGGGGACTACTAACATGTATAAGCCCATAAAGGCCACGAATCACCTATGGACAATCCAAGCCCATCACTTGGAGCCCAGTGTAGACGCGCCCGCGTGAAGCCTTCGTGCTACAGTTCGGACTCAATTTGTGTCACGGTTCTTAATCTGAACCAAAGAGTCCAAATCCGACAAATCGTTTTGAGAAAATAGATTTTTAGAAAAGAAGTGCCAAACATGGACTGCTTTGCCAGATACAGAGTCACCACCTAAATATTTTTTAAGGGGGAATTTAGGAAACCCTGACTCGGTGCCAAAGGCCACGTGTCCGTCATCACCAAAGTTGCCTCGGCTCGGGAGCTAGGGTACGATTGGGGAAGGTCAGCTATGAGCACCCCCTCTCGCCCGATCCGAAGATCGGCCTCTACTAGCCGTGATATCTGTTTTTGAAAACGTTATGTGTTTTTATTCCGGTTATTAGCCTAGAATTACTATGTTATGCGCACAGTAAACAAGTACAGACCAAATTGCCTAAATTGGAACAAAACATTTCATGCTTGTTTTGAAAATGGTTTGCTACTCGCAAGTAGGCTGAAATGTAGGTTTTGCCACCCTCAAGTGGGCTTTAGAAAAGATGGTTTTGCCACTATCTAGTGGGCTTAAAACTCACAGTTTTAATGCATTATTCCAATTTAGGCAATTCAACCTCCATCCACAGGCATTCAAGCAGTTATATCACATAAGCAGCTAGCCTCATGGTAATCATGCTATTGTGGCAACACTCACACGCATACGGTATGCTAAAACATGAATGCTTACCGAGTACTCCGAGCCAAAACAAAAACTAGTTAGTAATCATATGCATGATCCTAGTTCATGTTAAAATGGCTAATGCAACGCATACGGAATGTCACTAGAGTAGGCTCAGCTAGTCTATGAATGACATGTGAAAATGCACAAATAGCATGTATTCAAGTCAGATTTGAAATACGATGCAGTTAGCATGATGCGCCGAGTCCGGTGCATGCAATACTGATGAATGATGCACGCATGCATAGCATAAGGTATGCTAAAGTAAACATGTCCTAATACTAGCCATCAAAGCAGGTAAGTAAAAGGGAGAAAGAAGCGGGGGTTGGAAGACATGCACACACGCACCCACACTTATTACATAATTGCCCTCGCTCGGAGGGTCTGAAAGAATAATACAGTCCGAATAACAAACCAACTATCCTAGCTAATTAATTATTACAGACCAACTAAATTAGTTAAGTAAATCAACTAATCTAAGAAAGCGATAAACGGCCTCGGGAAAAGAGCCCAATGTAATGCATGCTCGGTCTTGCTCGGAAGTCCACTGTCATGCACAAGCTGCCTCTGTTTTCCCTGCTATACTCCTCTGAAAACTGCCAAAGTCTCAGGATATTCTCACTGGATGCTGGGGAATACCACTGGCCAAAGGGGATCATCACCGGCTGTGATTTGGTGGTCATCGGCTAAAGATGAATCCATCGGCCACCGATGGATGGCCGGTCGGCACTCTGTGTAGTCGATCGGCCGAAAATTCCTACAGGACCTGTTTGACAGCAGCAGAAGGCAAAGCTTTGCATGGCAATGCAATTCAAGTGAATATGTGCACCGACACATCCCTTGTCATGTTTGTGACTCAAAGGGATATGGCCCTTGGTTCTCGGACCACCAATCGCGCATTTCAATGCGTGATGGCCCAAGAGACCAAGTTGTGCATTTTCATTTTAAATGTCATGCAATGCACATAAACAAACAAATTGAACTCAACCTCTATCACAAGCAATTCAAGAGGCCAAGCATGCATGCTAGTACAATGCAACCTAAACATATGAGCCTAAGTGTGTAACATGGAGATGCAATGCATAATGCTCACTAGGCATGCAATCATGCAAGCTAATCAAGTATGCAATGTGCAACTCAACCATGCAAACATGCAAGTCATACAAATATGCTAACAACTTGACCAAGAGGATGCATACCCAATGCAAGTGATTTTAAGCATGCGACACATGCAACCAAAGCATGCAACCATGGAATAATGTAATGACATTTGAATGGCATGCAAGGAAAGGACTTACACTAATTGGACAGCCCTAAACTAGGTCCAAAACAGTAGCCAATGCTATGGAAATGAGGGCCAACACACACACACACACATGCACATGCTAATGGGCCAACACTCAAACATCAAACATGCGACCTTTAAGCACACTTAAAAGTGACAAAACATGGATTAATGGCATGCACATAAAGCTCTGAAAAACATGTTATAAAGGTGCCAAACCAAGTAAATAAGGTAAGCCAAACATGCAACAATGGTCCAAGACTTAAGGCAAGCCAAAGGGGAGGTAAACCAAGGCTAGGTCAACCAAGCCTCACAAGGCCAAAGGGACTTAGAATAGGTCTAATGCAGACCTAAACAAAGCTAAGGATGTACTTAGATGGCATCTAAGTGGTCTAAAAATGCAAGCATACTCCAAGGCCTAAACAAGGGGCATAAGGCAACAACCTTTAAACACATTGAAGGGGGATAAAATGCAAGCATATGGACACATCATGAGGTCTGAAATGACATGTCAAGTGGTTCCAAACCACTGAAACAAAGCAAGGATGGCATGCTAGAAGGGCCAAGGCTTAAGGCATACAAGAGGGGTTACATGGTAGCTATACAAAGCAAGGCATGGATGAATCAAATGACTTAAAACAGTCCCTTAGCACATCAAAATATGCATATAAGCTTCACAAAGCTTGGCCAAAACACAAAAGCATGGTAGTCTAAATGCTATGCATGTATTGAGGCAAATCATAGCATTACAAGGTATGTATGCTAGACAAGCATGGTGTACCAAAACCAACATACAACAATGCTATATTATGACATAATAAGCTTGAAAATTAGTCAAGGCATGGTCAATACATACTCAAACTATATGCTCCTTCAAGAGGCTAAAAATGGCCCTTTTCAAGGACAACAAGGAGAGGGGGTGGCCCTCTCCTTCTTGGGACCTCAAGGCACCATCCTCACCTCTGAAATCTCTCAAGATTTCAGTGGTTAGGAGGCCCAAACATAATGATCCCGGAGCTCAACCAAAATGGCACAAAATGGAGCCTTTCAAGGCTTAAGAGGGGTCAAACAACCCCAAAACTTGAAACACCCTTAAGCAACTACTTAGAGCAAGTAAAAACACAACTTTTATATGTTATACACTAAGCTCAAAAACAGATGCAAGATAGGCTAAAAAGCTATGCAAAAATGGGGTAAAAAGGGACAAAAGTCTTACCCTTGTAAACCCTCTTCACAAATGGTGGACCAGCAGTCTCCTTAGGTCCAAACCAGCTTCAAAACTTCAAAAACAACCCTCTAGAACCTCAGTTCCAAGAGGAAGGTGTAGTAGTAGGTGTTTGTGTGCAATACTAAGGCCTAAAACACATACAAATACACCAAGAAAGAGAGATATAGAGATAGGATATATACAAACCCTAACCCTAGAACTCAAAGCTCTGAAAAATAATGCCTAACTTGTCTAATTTTGTCTAACCCTTAACAAGAGAGAAGACCCTCTCTTTTGTAGACTAAATGGTCTTGTAAAGCTTCCAAAGGAAGCTAACAAGAGGGCAATCCCTCCATACACGTGTATGGAGGGGGGAAAAGTGTATGCCAGCTGCACAAAAATATCTGCAAAAGCAGATGTACAGTAGTCGGCCGGCCAAAAATGCAATTGACCAAAAAAAGATAGCCGGCCGGCCATATATAGTGCCGGTCGGCCAAACATTTGGCCGGTGGAAGCAAAACACAGCAGGTGGCCTCAAGCCCTGGCCGGTGATGTGTGGGGATGGCCCACAAACCATTCCCTGCCCCTCCAAGGCAAAGCACAAGTGTTTGGTGCAAAACCAGACACAAAACAGTCGAGTCGAGAGGTCCTGAGGCAAGGCGCGTAGCCGAGACCCCCGGGAACTCAAGACGAACACAAACAAGGATGATCACCGGGTGTTCAAGCGGTGACGTCCAAGTCTTGAGGACGGTCAAAAATGGGGTGTCTACACCCAGTGCATAACCCAGCTGGTGAGGTCCAGGACAGCTGGAGTCCAACATGGCATAAAGAGTCAATGACATTCAGACACACGGCAAGAGAAGGACGAGCCACATCAGCAGACAAAGATCTACAAAAGTTATTGCCACTGCACATCACCATTAATGTAGCCCATCACAGCATTTATTAAGGCAACACCTCTCCGCCGGAACAGGACCCCCTTACCCTGAGCAAGGTAAGTACAGCATAGGCTTTCGGCGAGGAGAGTAGGTCGGAAGGGACAGCGAAATGATTGCCAAAGGATATAAGCGAACGTTGAAGACAATAAAAAGGTTAAGCTTTCCATCTCTAATCTCTCCCCATATACTCTACTTCTCTTCCTAACTTGCTCGTCGGAGGGTTCATTGGGGGACTACCCCATTCCCCGTTGAATTTGTTTGCAAGTTATCCGGTGGGCTCGATCATTTGGACTTGGGCTTGAGGAGCTTGGTCATATACTCTACTTCTCTTCCTAACTTGCTCGTCGGAGGGTTCACTGGGGGACTACCCTGTTCCCCGTTGAACTTGTTTGCAGGTTATCCGGTGGGCTCGATCATTTGGGCTTGGGCTTGAGGAGCTTGGTCATATACTCTACTTCTCTTCCTAACTTGCTCGTCGGAGAGTTCACTGGGGGACTACCCCGTTCCCCGTTGAACTTTTTTTGCAGGTTATCCGGTGGGCTCGATTATTTGGGCTTGGGTTTGAGGAGCTTGGACCAGTTCGCTCCATTCACTGGGATAAACTGTATCAACAATTATCATGCTGAATCCTTATTAAAATAATTTACAAATAACAAATATTGAACATCCACAAAATTATTATTCTTAATAATATCTTTGTTTGTGATTGAATTGGGTTAATTTAAAACTAACTTTTATACTAATATATATTCTAGATAAACTCTGGATAAGTTAATTAATTAATTAATTAATTAATTAATATTATTTTAGAATAATTAAATGCGGATTTTCACATTGACGTAGTCAATTTCATATTTGGATGCCGAGAAGGCCTTCAATTAACAGAACAAAGTAGAATTCTGAACAGATATTCTTACAGCTAATAGATAAGAATGCAAAACACATACAAAATGCACAATTAACACATAATCTCATTCTTAAAGCTTAATTAGCATTCTTAATCAGGGATTATTATCTAATTTCATATTGGGGTTATTATACAAGACCTACTCAAAACTCGACCCGAAGTCCAGTTCGCCTGTGGTCCAATGTCATTTTTAGTAGAGAAGAATAAAATTTTGATAGAAAAATCAAAAAAAATACATATATATTCAGGCCAAGCTCACCAACTCGCTCAAGACCCGAACACTCATTGAACCTAATTATTTAATCTGTGAGTGGGCTCGACCCAAATTTTAGAAAGAGCCTGAACGATGCGACATGAATCGATTAGAGGCCAGGTCTAATTTACACACCTAAGGCCTTATTTGGCATGATTTAAAAAATTCAAAAAGTCACTATCTTATTTGAGTCATATTATCTTATTTAATTCATATCACCTCTCTAATACATCACTTCAAATTTAATCCATACCCAATTTATATTTTATAAAAATTTAAAAAATACACTTATTTAAATTATCTCAGACCACCCAAAAAATAGTGTAGGGCATGTGAAATCTAAGGACAAATAAGACTCCGTTTGGGAAGAAAAAAGTCAGGCTTTTTTTGGCTAAAATAGCCACAAAAAACAAAATAGGCTATTTTAGTCACAAAAAACAAAACATCAAATCCAACCCATAATCATTACAATCCTCTCTCACAAAAAAAGCCAAAAAAGTCAAAAAGCTAAAAAGTCTTTCCCAAACCAGGCTAAAATAGCTTGGACTAAAATAGATAAAAAGTCAAAAAGCCAACCCACTTCCCAAACGGAGGCTAAATAATTTTTCTTAAAAAATAGAGTTTGATATTATTTTTCGTACAGTGACTAGGTTGAATAATTTTCACAGTAAAAGAGATGATTGTGTGTGATAACTTTATTTTATCAATCACGCATTTTTGAAATCAAAGGAGTCTCCAATTCCTAGAAATGGAAAAGTAAAGGGCCCACAACCCAGACTCTCCAGAACTCACTCAGAAAAGCCCAACCTCTGTCCACTCGCCATGGCCAGCATCTCTCTCTCTCTCTCTCTCTCTCTCTCATGTGATTGTATCTGTTCACGCTGCACAAACACGACACTCCCCAAAGTAAATCCGAAGATCCCCAAATTCAATTCTCTCTCTCTCTCTCTCTCTCTCAGCTCATAGTTGAAACTGTCGGTAACTGAAGGGAAAGCTGAAGGACCAAAAAAGCGAGAGACTTTGCAGAGAGAGATTGTAATCCAATGCCCTCCGGCCGACCACTTTTTTTGCTCTTCTATAGCTCTCTCTGCTTGTTTGCTGTTGTTGCTTTAGCTGAAGACCCATTTGTGTTCTATGATTGGACTGTCTCCTACACCACTGCCTCTCCACTTGGTGTTAAGCAACAGGTTTCTTTCTCTTCTCTCTCTTCAATTCTCTACCTGTTTTTCTTTATTTTTTTAAATTTATAATACATATATATATATATATATATATATATTCTTTCTGTTTGTGGCTAATAATAATATAATCAAGTTGGGGAAGGAACAAAGTTATGTCAGTGAACTTGGATTTGAGATCTTTAGAAATTAACTGAGTAATTAAATTCTTATTATGGGTAAAGATCAAAGTATGATAGGTCTCTACAATTGGGCTTTAGGGTACTAATTATTTGTGAATTTTGTACTTTTTTGAGTCCCTTGTCTTCTTGTTAATCCTGAAATCAATAGATGCATGAGAAGGATTGTTCATGGTTGCACATAGAGTCTTCAATGCTTCATGTAAATGGCTCATTTTGGATGACCCGTGTACGAGGCTCCGGAAGGTAAGATGTACGCAATCATAACCCATTTATAGAGGCGTCTGATTTCTCTACCATGGATTTCTGTATATAATCTATATCCCCCCAAATGGAGTTGAGATCCTCTCCTTGAGCTCCCTCCTGGCATCCCTACTTGCTGTTACAAATGTTTTGAAAAAATCTGGATAAAAATAGAACTTTCGTTTATTTTTTAGGTGGGATCCGTGCGCCGGGTGTAAATGGTAACACGTTCTATGCCGCGTTTTGATTCACGTGGTATATTCGGTTGCTTAAAACCATTATCGGGTGAATGAAAAATTGAAGCCAAAGTGAGCTCTGTAAAAATAGAGTTTTGGTGGAAATTTTTAAAGAGTTAAATAATGGCTTGTCCCACATTGATTTGGTGGGAAGTTTTGAGTGGGTGTATAAGGCTTGAGTTTTGAAACTTGGGCTAGGCCCTAAGGGGCACCCAAGTTTTGTAGAAAGGGAGGTTATGGGCAAAATAGGCTAGACCCATTGGACCCAAAAATCGCCACACGCGCCACCCTGGGCTTGGGCGCGGGTGCGTTGTGTGAGGTTGGATTGGGTTGGGCTTATCCGACCCAATACTAATCGTTTTGAGTAAAAAATATTTGAATTTTATTTTATTTTTTGGTAAAATAAAATTTCTGTCCAGAATTCAAATTAATTCCGGAAATAATCAGTTCCGATTTTTCCCTACATCCAAACAGGTTCCTACGGTTTTTATCTTTTTAAAATTTGAACCCAACAGATTTGTATCTGTTTATTCAAACTGAACAGGTATCATACTTGTTCAAACAGGTTTTGCATCTGTTTAATTCAAATTGAAAAGCCACCACTACATCTATAAATAGGCAGCCCTCATTTGATGTTTGCATTCAGAATTTTCGTACTTCCCTTCTACAAATATATTCTGCATTTTGTTGCATTTAATTTTTGTGAGAAAGAGTGTAAACACTTAGTGTGTTCGTTGTGCGAATAAATTGTAGTGCTACATTTATTCGTTGATTGATCATTTTATCCTGGGAAATAGACATCCATATTCTGAAAGTACTGTGGAGAGGACGAATCTGTCTTAAGGACACAGTGTCTAACACTAGACCAGATCAGAATATTGTACAAGAAATTAATAATCAAGTAAGTTAATTCTTTTTCTATTTTATTATTATTTATTTAAATCAGATTTTGATTTTGTTTTTGTAATAAAATAATAATCTTTTTTTATTTATTTATTTTTATTTATTAGTTTGATTTTTGTAATCAAACATTCTCTCTCTTTTCCTATTTTCTTTTGTATTATGTTTGTCGTTTAGTATCCAAACAGAATTAATTTATTTAAGTACAGTGAAGATTGTCCAACACTTGCAACAGTACAGATGCACTTTGAGTTGATCTAATGGTTCATATTTGACTATTTAAAAATAAAAAATAATAATAAAACAAATTCAAATTTGCTTTTCCCACCCAAATCTAGACCATTAGATCAACTCAAAATGTATCTCCACCATTGCAAGTAGGGAGGCAAGGAGAGAGCACAAGGAGAGGATCTCAACTCCCTCAAATGACATAGTTTTGTTTTAACTTTAAACATAGGCTATTGGATGAGTTTTTTTTTTATAAATATTCTGGAAAAAAAAAATTATTTAGAGAATTGACCCATTTTTTAAACTATTTGGGAAACTAACTTACTTTTTGAAATCGCATTTTAAAAATGTGATTTTGAAATTGAAATTGCAATTGCATTTTCAACATGCAATTTCACCTTGAAATTGCAGGTTGAAAATATAATTTATGATGACATGGTGAAATAGCATGTTCAACATGTGATTTCAATGTGAAATTGAATGTTGAAAATGCAATTTCAATTTTAAAATCGCATTTTCAAAATGCGATTTCAAAAACAGGTTAGTTTCCCAAATAGTTTGAAAAGTGGGTTAATTTTCTAAATAGTGTTTTTTTAGAATATTAAAAAAAAAAAACCCGTTGTTGGATTACCACAACAAAATCAATCATTGCAGAGAAATCCATTGTCGAGAAATTGTGTTCCTTTATGGGGAGGTTGTTTCCACGGCTTGATTTAAAGCCACCAAGACGCTAATGGCAAGCCTTACTGTTGTTTAGTGCATTGGGTTTAGACTGACCAAATGAACAATGGTGGAATGGAGCTTCCTTAATTAGTTGATGTCTTATATAATAGCCTCATTACTATTTCAAGATTGCATGTCCATTATCTGTTGTTCAATGTTTTCAATCTGATCCAAACAAGTGCAGTTTGCTGCCACTTGGTTGTTTTCTTCCATATTCTGGTTGGAACTTTCTTCTGGCTTCTTCGCAACTAGCTGAAGGATTTTCCACAGAAGTATCACTAGTAAACTTTTCAATCCTTGATTGTCATTGTAGTGATTGGCAATTTAAACTAATACTCGGGCCCCGTTTGAGAACTATGGTTTTTAGCTAAAAAATTATTATAAGTTATCACATCACTCTTTCTACTCTTCTACACATTTTTTCATAAAAAAGTTAAAAGCCAACTAAAATAACCAATTCCCAATTGGGGCCTCATTGAGATATATGATTCTCTAGTATCTTGTGACTAAATTCAATCGGTGATGTGACATGAAAACTTATTCTGGCAAGTTTCAAAATTAAACTAGCGTTATCGTACCTGAACAATTTTCTTTAAAGCAGGCCAATTATTATTATTTTTTTTTTTTCCTTTTTGTCGTTTGATTCAAACTGATTATTGCTTACCAATCTGTGCATATTGTTTGTAGTGTAGTTTTTTAAATCAGGAAATTTAGAATGAGCATCGACTTTTCATATGGTCATGATGCAAGTGGCAGTTATGTGAATATGTTTACAAACCAATTCGTAACTACATTTTACATACAAAGCAATATTTTATTAGGATTTCTCTATATAAAGCTCAAAACTCACACCTAATATTTTTTATGCCATATCTGAAGAGCTTCATATGAATTCATTGATATCAGATCTGAAGAGATTCATATCGATTCATTGATGAAATATGTTAATATGAAAAATGAAGTTAGTGCATAATCTACTTTTAGAAGGATTACGGAATTTACTATATGGCTCTCACATTGGGAGGCTATAGCACTTGCAACATGCATTTTTCCTTAGAGGAGTGCTTGGACTACTATTTCTTCGAGCCTTCAACTCCCATAAAACATTTAGAGGTGACATGTAGGAAATAAAATTTACTTTCTTTTTGCCCTTTTCCCCACACTGCAATTTCAAAATGTGCTGTTCATACAAGAAATACATCTTTGCCCAACTTGGTTACCCATTTAACCCATGGTATAAAAGGTTGAACAAACATTCTGGCACACAAACTAATGCCATGATTATTCTGTGACTTTCTATTCAATCCTTCTATCTTGTATTGTCCTTGAAGTTTCCATGATATATTTTTGTTTCACTTTTAATGCTATGATATTGTGCATACTTTTTGTTTCAAGGTTTCTATACTTATGAATTGTGTGCTATCAAGTTGATAGTATTTTGGCTGCTGATGTCTATTTAACTCCATAATTCTAGGTGATTGGAATTGACGGACAATTCCCTGGACCCATTCTCAGTGCCACCACAAACTGGAATGTTGTTGTAAATGTCAAGAATAATCTCGATGAGCCATTCCTTATCACATGGTATAAGTGTACTACAAAGGGTTGACACATGGCAAGTAATTATAATTGTAATGTTAATTTCACTAATCTAATTGCAGGAATGGCATACAGCATAGGAAAAATGCGTGGCAGGATGGTGTCTTAGGGACTAATTGTCCTATCCCTTCTGGTTGGAATTGGACATATCAATTTCAGGTTAAAGATCAGATAGGGAGTTTCTTTTATTTTCCCTCACTAAACTTCCAAAGAGCTGCGGGTGGGTATGGAGGAATCATCGTAAACAACAGAGACGTCATAGCAGTACCCTTTGGAACTCCAGATGGAGATATCACACTCCTTATTAGTGACTGGTACATAAAGAGTCATAAGGTCTGTGTAGATGGTCTGTTGCTCACTCCTTTTGGTGAATTCTCGCTATATTTTAGTTGGTTTAATAATGGTTATTGACAAATGCTTGTGGGGTAACAGGAATTAAGGAAAGATGTTGAAAAAGGAATTGACCTTGGAGCCCCTGATGGTATCCTCTTTAATGGGCTAGGTCCTTATCGCTATGATGCAGCACTGGTTCGTGATGGTATTGCTTACGAAACAATAAACGTTGACCCGGGTAATTTTCCTGGATGTATATTTAGTCCTTAGTTCTGTGATCCAAATTACAATTAGCAAGAAATATATTTTTGTATGAATATCCAAAATCTTCTTATCAAAGAAATTCTTGGGAAGAAAATCATTAGGAGCTTGTAAAGTATCACTCCTAGAGGCATTTTCAACGTTGCCATTTTATTTTTTAATGCTAAAAATAGTTCAAATTTTCTTATTGCACCTTGGCTGATAACTAAATGTTGATTGTTTTATGTAAACCAGGTAAAACATACCGCTTCCGGGTACACAATGTTGGCATCTCTACAAGTTTGAATTTCAGAATCCAGAATCATAACTTGCTTCTGGTAGAGACTGAAGGGTCATACACAGTTCAGCAGAACTATGCAAACATGGATATTCATGTGGGTCAGTCATACTCATTCTTGGTCACCATGGATCAAAATGCTAGCAGTGATTATTACATTGTTGCAAGTTCACGGTTTGTAAACTCATCTGCTTGGGCTAGAGCTACAGGAGTTGCAATCTTGCACTACTCCAATTCTCAGGGGCCTGTTTCAGGTCCTCTTCCAGATCCCCCTAATGAATACGACTCATTTTTCTCAATGAATCAAGCAAGATCCATAAGGTTACTGTTTTTCTGTTTGCATAAATATGGGAAATCTTCATAAGAATGTTACTGGCCTCCCCAAAGATTTGATGTAACATTAAAATTGCTTGACCCATGGTTTTAATGTTAATCGAATCTTGAATTTAGGATTTTTGGTTGTTTACCTGCTGAAGGTTATAAAATGCATAATCATGGGAGGCAAATGATGCTATGTCAGAACTTTGTAGGGAAAGTTTTTAATGTTTTTCCCTTTCTTTTGTGTTATATGTTCTGATGAACATAAATTTATAATTTACATTTTTAGTTCATTGAGGTTTCTTTAGACATTATCTTAAATATGCTGAGCTGACAAGTGTTACACTGTTGTGCTATCATTTTAATTTGTAGATGGAATGTTTCTGCTGGTGCTGCTCGTCCAAATCCACAGGGATCTTTCAAATATGGAGATATTACTGTGACTGAAGTGTTTGTGATCCACAGTAGACCTGCAGAACTTATCGATGGAAAATGGCGAACTACGCTTAATGGAATTTCGTATTTAGCATCAGCAACACCTTTGATGCTTGCTCAGCAATTTGACATTCCTGGGGTTTACAAGCTTGATTTCCCAAATACACCGATGAACAGACCTGCAAAAGTTGACGCATCTATAATTAACGGAACTTACAAAGGTTTCATTGAAATCATACTCCAAAACAATGATACTTCTGTTCAGAGCTACCATATGGATGGCTATGCATTTTTTGTTGTGGGGTAAGATCTTAGTTGTTGTACTCTCTCTCTCTCTCTCTCTCTCTCTCTCTCTCTCTCACATAATTGGATAATCCTAAGTAAGTGTTTAATAATTTCCCATTTGGAATCTAGCATGGATTACGGAGTGTGGACAGGGAACAGCAGAAGTACTTACAACAAATGGGATGGGGTTGCTCGCTCCACTACTCAGGTAACTCTTTTCTAAAATCTTGACTTTTAGTGCTTTTGAATGAAGCAAATTGTTGAATTAAGAGATTTCACCCCAAAAAGATTTGATCCCTCTCTATTTTGGGAGGAAAAGGAAGATAGTCTCAAATCAAAATCAAATTTGAACTTGATAAACACCATCTCTATAGTGCACAGCCTTTTTTATTTGTTTAGGCACCGGTCTTGTCTTTTGTTTCAGCTCCTCCTTGTGTTGTTCAAGTCTGTTGTTAATTTAACTTAAATTTTATCTACTTAAATGGTTTCATTAAGGTCTATCGGGGGTCTTAACAGCCAACTTCATTTCTCAATCAATTTCAGGTATTTCCTGGTGCTTGGACTGCCATTTTAGTCTACCTTGACAACGCTGGCATTTGGAACCTCCGTGCAGAGAACCTGAACACATGGTACCTGGGCCAAGAAGTTTACGTGAGCGTGGTGAATCCAGAGATCACAGAAAAAACCGAGCTTCCCTTGCCTGATAACACCATCTACTGTGGCGTACTCTCTGCCTTACAGAAGTAAGATATCAGCACAGCTACATTCTCTCAACACTCTGTTTCATTGGCAATTAGGTTAACAAAATTCAAAGGAAGTTCTCTATGATCAATTTTGATTGAAAATCTGTCTTGCACTAGTCATTTTCTCAGAAATTCCTGTTTTTTTCTTTTCTCTTTTCCCTCTTGCAGGGACCAGGCTCAGAGAGTTAAGTTCTCTGGTGCACCGGCTGTTGCTAAAACAACTGGAACAGTTCTGGTTGCACTTTTTGTAGCTGTGATTGGAGGTTTCACCAGGTAGTTAATTTGCAGAAATATATGGGCATTATAAATCAATAAAATCGGCGTTATTTGTTCCTGTGAAAGGTGACAGCAAGGGGAGTGTATAGATGATGTTAGATTGATCATGTATCATTATGTAATTTTATGGTTTATTTCATGATATTGAAGTACTAAATAGTCTGCACAATAGGAGATGAACAAGGTGAGTTGTTGAATTGTACAAGAGTAAGACTGCCAAAAAAAAAAAAGGAGAGAGAAGAAGAAGAAGAAAAATCTTGTGGCATGCCACATTTTGGTTTTTTTGTTGTTTTGGTTTTAAGGCTAAAAATTCAAAAACAAATTGGACACGTTTGGTTGGCCACAAAGCCGGCTTTTGAGCTTTTGTAATTTTATTTGATGCCAAATGGGTCACTCCTAGAATAACCAAGCTTCAAAGTTCCTGTTGATGCTGCCTCCAATGTATTCTTTCATCTCTGATTTCCACAAATTTTTTTTTTTTGGAACTTATTTCTCCATTTTTAATCAGGCAAGATTCATGTTCTTTACCTTTCGTTTGGAATGTGAGTTGGTTTTCTGACTTTTTAGTTATTTTAGTTTGAGGTTAAAAAATTTTGTTTGAGATGAACTTTTTGATTTTTGTGACTTTGTGAAAGAAAAAATAAAATGATTATGGTTTGATTATAACATTTTGTTTCATTAATTTTTTAATCTATTTTGGGGCAATTTTGGAAGCTAGCTTTGAATTTTTAACTCATTTTAGTCGCATTATTTTTCATATTTTTTACACACAAAAAGAGAGAAAAAAAAAAGTAAAAAAAAAATTAAAAAAACTCTATTTTTAAAAGCTTCTTAAATCAATCCAAAAATTTTGGCCAGGCCACATAGCCTTAGAAACCGAAGTTTTAAGGTACATTGGCTAAATTGGGTTGATAAAGTGAGGGTTTTTATTATTATTATTATTATTTTGTTTTGTTTTGAACCAAGTTGATAAGTTTGGTTGAAAGGTATTTTATGCATCATCTCTGAGTGGTGGGCCAATCAATGCCAGTGGTATCTTTGGAGATTTTTTATGTTTGAATTTTTCCTATTTGGGCAAATTACATATACCTCTCGAAGTTTAGTAAAATTATAAATACCCTCTAAGGTTTGAGAATTACAGATATTTTCGTAAAAGTAATATTTACATAATAAATTATGAGACAAATTGTTATGAAAATATAAATTTCATGGGGCAATTTGTTATAAAAATATAAACTTTAAGGAAGTATCTATAATTTTTGAATCTCAGGAGTATCTGTAATTTTTAAAATTTCAGGAATATCTGTAATATAATTAAACCTCGAGGGAGGTAAGTATAATTTGCCCTTTGTATTTTGTATTTATGAAGAAAAAAATTACGGGTTTAATTTTTCTGACAAAATCAACATAAATATAAGATTTTGACAAATACTTTTTTATTTTTTTTTTGGTTCTTTTGATTCTCCTATTCCAAATAAAATAAATTTAACTCTATTTAACTTTTATCATCTTTTTACTATTATAATGTCCATGTGTATATCAACTCTAGTACAATCTAGTCCATCATCACTCCAATACACAAGCAAGCTTGTATCAGTATTGTTTGGCATAAAATTACAAGATTAAAATAATCATAAAAAGATAAAATGAATTAAAAAATTAATAAAATAAAATATTATATTTAAATTATAATCACTTTATTTATTTTTTATTTTATATTATCGATGATAATATGGTGCTCTTTTTTATATTTCTCCATAAGGTCACATTGTCACATCTTTACGTGACCACTTGCTTTTTTCTTTGACTATCTCTTTATATACAATATTTGTTACACTAATGTTTCAGGTCTCGAGAGTTTCAGGCATAAATTTGTGATCACTGAACGACCGGGTGAAGTATTTATTTATCACGATTGTCACATTATTCAACCGTAGTTGTCATCCTCTTTGCCAGACGACTGATCGAACGACCGATTAAACAAATTCGAGACAAATTCACACCTCAATATTTGAGGCATGTAGCACGACTCTATCTGTTAATCCTTCACAGACGTTATGATAACTCCACCACCACCCACATTATGTTATATTATGGATATGGCGTCTACCCAGTCCGATGTTGGGCCCATGAGAGTCCACCACGAGTTCGTTTTGATAATCTGAACCGTCAATGTGTAGAACTCGTCGAGTACTATATGCCTGTAAAAAATCACATTGATCGGATATCGATAGTTATATGATCAAATCAGTTTCATATTAAAAAAATTATATGGTGAACAAATTAACGGTTGACAAAAAACTATTTTGATCACATAGCTATCGATATCCGATCAACATGATTTTTTTAAAGCATATAGTACTCGATGATTTCTACACATTGCACGATTTAGATTATCAAAACGAGACTCGTGATAAACCCTCACAGATCCAACAATACGGTCTAATCTGATCCCAGACTGGACACAACCCATACCCATTACTATATTATTGATGTACAGTCAAATTGACAACAGTAGCATTACATTGTCTCAAGATATGCTATGAAGTGGGATCGCGAGGAATCATCAGTCATGTGCAAACCATATTTTGCGGAAGTCCTTTCCGTTCCACTTTTATTGAGGTATACAAAAGTGGCTCTTGCAGGCCCCGTCACCAAAGTTAATGGGTTTAAATCAGCAATGTTAGCGTCAAAAATTCTGTGGTTTAAATGGTTTGAAATTATAAAAATAACATCATTTTGAATGTAAAATAAGTTAAAACAATATCGTTTTAGCAGTTTCGGATCATTTAAACCACAGAATTTGTGGTCATCAAACATTTTCCGTGTTTAAATTTCACTTATGTATATAATAAATTAATTTTAAATAAATTTTTAATAAGTTGAGTTCGACTCGCTTTTTATTTTTTATTTTATATATAAACTTATTTAATTGAATAGTAGATTGTTTAAATTTGATTTAAAAACTTAACAAGTTAAAATTTGTATTTATATTTAACTTATTTATATAACGAATTGATTAGTAAGATTTGTTTAAAATTCCATATGAAAATTTAATTTCTAAAATTTGTAACCTCAATGTGATTCTATATAATCAGCAATGGTAGGTGGTCACAAATTCTATAACTCGAATGGCTCGAAACACTCAAAATGACGTCGTTTTGAATACAAAACAACACAAAACGATATCGTTTTGACAGTTTCAGACCATTTAAATTACAAATTTTGTGGCTCTCAAATATTTTTTCTAAATAATGTGGGGGCAGAAGATATGATTCGAATCCTATGAAGAAAGCAGTATCACATTTTGTTACGGCAGTGAAAGATTAAACGCATGCTAACATGGAACACAGTTGTATTTTTTTTTTGTTTCTTTTCTCTTTTTTCAATCCAAAATACAATTTATTTCTAGTTTAATTGAGTACGTGGATTAATTAATTAAGACATTTAGTTTAGTGACGGTATATACTTTGTGGTTATGTTTCTACGCCTTATGTCTAGTTAGTGGGTAGTGGCAGAGCACATAGGGATTAGGGGGGTCAGGTGTCCCATAGATTTTTAATTTTTTAATTTTTTTTTACATATGTATATAAATAAAATTTTAAATAAAAATAATATTTAAAATAAAATATCAAGGAAATTTTTAAATTTATGAAAACAATAGTGATTGTTTTATTAAAAATGAAGTAGCTACAATAAATTATATTTTTATGTGTGAAAATTTTGTGAAAAAATTTCAATATAAATGTAATATCCATCATTATTGATATGCAAATATAATTAATCTCACTATATATATGTAAAAATTACTATAGTGTTAGTTCTATTTGCATGTAGAGCTCACCCTTCATATGTTGTTTTACTATTGATTGGTGATATCGTATGTCAATAATGGCGTGATATCACTATTATATGAAATTTTTACTCAAATTTTGTAAAAATTTGATTTATCTTACCATTAAATAATTTATTTTACAACTTAAATATATTACTTTTTTATATTGTCCATGATACACTAGTTATGCGCAATACTTTCTTTTCGATTTTACTCGAAATTAATTATAAAATTTAATGTGAAATACTTTTGTAACAATTTATTTAATTTTTTGTACTTAATATTAATTCAAAAATTATTATTATCTTCTTATTGTTGGTTATGAAAAAAAAAAAAGAAAAAAAAAAGCTGTAATTAATAAGTGTCCCTACTGATTTAATTTCCTAACTCCGCCACTGTTAGTAGGGGTCATTAGGTTTGGGCTTAGTGGGTTTAGTATATTAATTGTGTTAAACTTTGTTAACTTTCTAGTTATTGTGTGTTAAACTTTGTTAACTTTGAGCTTAATGAGTCTAGTATATTGGTTGTGTTAAACTTTATAAATTTGCTAATAATTGTGAACCAGTAATCTCTAGTCTCATATCAATTGACCAAAAATCTTTAAAAATAAATAAATAAAGAATCGGTGGATTAATTCACAATACAAAATGAAATTCTTTAACCCAATCTCACTTGTGGTTTAAACCCATAACTCATACCTTAAAATTCTATTTTGTTCACACATTAGTATGATCAAAATATAAATTTTAGGTAAAGTTAATATACATATATATATATATATATATATATATATATATATATATATATATTGTAATAAGAACTCAATTTTATATCAATTAGATCATTTCTAATTATTCACAATTTTTTTCATCAAATTTAAATTAATTTGATGAAAAGTGCCAAAAAAATCATCTTCAATCATTTCATCAATCCTTCATCAAATTTAAAAAATAAAACATTAAAGATGCATTTTTTTCATTAAATTTTAAAAATAAAAGGAAAATTTGGAATAAAAGGAAAAAAATTTAAAATTTTAATGAAAGAATTAATTTTTTTACTAAAATTAATATATCAATTAACTTTTTACTAAAATTAATTGTTACTAATTAATTTTTACTAAAATTTGAAGACAAATTAGGTTAAAAAAAATTGACTATCAAATTAGGTAAAAAAATTAGGTACAAAAAGTCAAATTACAACAAGTAGTTTGATTTTTTTTTTTTTGTCTTTCCTGAGAATTCTTCTTTCAATAAAATTATACACAATAATTAATAAATCAATTAATGTACTAATAGATAATATGATATAATTTTAAATTTTTTAAATATTATAATTTATATAATAAATAAGATTTATTATTTTAAAATAATAATATTGTAATATATATTGATACATTAAAATAAAATATATACCAATTAATACGTGCAACCCCACTCTTTTCTCTTTCCCTAACCGTAAATTACACGCAACAAGTGGCCTCTACCAGGGCTGTTTTCCTTTTCTTTCTCTTGCCTTTTAAGCAAACAAACAGACTACTACTTGGACCAGCATCACTGAGTCACTCAACTCCACGTCACTTTTTATTTCTATTATATATAGTTCTCATAATCAACAATAGTATGCTTATTAATTGAAACAAATAACAAGAAGCCTCTCTGTGAAAACCAGAAGCCATGGCCAAGATTACTAATGTAGTCAACACAGTGAGAGTCCTAACTTACATTGTCCTGAGCTTGAGCTTTGTGTTGATAGAATCAGCACCTGAAGGTGCACTGGTCACACAGGTTCCTGGTTTCAATGACACTTTTCCTTCCAAACACTATTCTGGGTATGTCCCTTTCCTATTCATAATTGTCCTTCTTGATTGTGATGGGTCTTTATTGGTATTTCTATTTGTTCTTTAATTGGTGTTCAATTTTTATAGGTATGTGACCATAGATGAAGCTCATGGGAAGAAACTGTTTTATTACTTTGTCCTCTCCGAAGCCAATCCCTCCAATGATCCAGTCGTCCTCTGGCTCAATGGTGGCCCTGGCTGCTCTAGCTTCGATGGATTCGTCTATGAGCACGGTATTGATTCCATCAAATTCATTTTTTACTGCACTTATTTTATATGTTTTTTTTTTTTTTCTATTATTTGCTTTTTGGGAAAACTTGATTGTGAAGCTACTAGTTAATTTTGTGAATCAATGAAACTGGTTGGATTCTTCAGATTGGAAAATTCATTGGACTGAGATGATGATCATTCATTTGGCTCGCATACACAATGATCGTTCCTTTACAATGGTTAATGACAAATTTCATTTGCGGTGTATTTTTGATTATTTAGTCAGTCAGATATTTCAGAATGGATATTTGGATGGAATTACTATTCCATTCTACTTAACCAAACACTACCTAAATGTAAGAATGTTTAGCTGATATTAACTAACACCCATTTTAGGAATCTTGAGTAAATGAAAATTTTGTAAGTCTTTTTTCTTATGGATTGAGTCTATTTTGTTTCCAAAGTCACTCAAATATTTCAGAATATGATGCCCTATTTGGTAATTTTCTTTATGATTTTGGTTTCTTTTGATTCAAATGTTATTGCACTCTGAATTGAATAAAAACACCTCCAGTTTGGTTTAGGCTTTTCTGGTTCAGCTGCTTCAAGTGGGCTAACTTTCATGTTCCATGGATTGAGAATTTGAGACAAATCATTCTCTTTGTTGTACCGTTAAATATCATAAAATTGATTGTTTGCTCTTCAATTCCAGTAATTTATAACTAAATCTTTCAATCATATTATGCAGGACCATTCAATTTTGAAATGGGAAAGACAAAGGGAAGCCTGCCCAAACTGCATCTCAATCCGTACAGCTGGTCCAAGGTTATATATGACTTGTTTCGAATGTTCATTTTTCAATAGAACTTTTTATCGCTCATGTTTCTTAAATCCGCTCTTTAATGGATGACCTTTTCCTGTCAGGTTTCCAACATTATATATTTGGATTCCCCGTCTGGCGTTGGATTTTCTTACTCAGCAAATGAATCCGATTACGTTACTGGAGACCTGAAAACTGCTTCTGATTCACATGAATTTCTCCTCAAGGTAACATTTGAATATTTTGAAACAAAGAACAAGAAAATGTGAACTCCTATAAAGGTTTGGTTTGGTGTATTGATTGTACTTATAGTTGTTGTTATTATGTTAAAATGTTCACATATCTGGAAATTACTGTTGTGTTTTTAGTGGTTTGCGTTGTACCCGGAGTTCCTCTCCAACCCATTTTTTATTTCTGGAGAGTCATATGCAGGAGTATATGTGCCAACTCTGGCTTATGAAGTAGCAAAAGGTATTTTCTTCCAATCTATGAAGTTCACAAGTGTTGCGAATTTGGATCAAAGTCTAAGGTGCATTTTTGGATCTTGTACAGGAATTGATGCTGGTGTAAAGCCCATCCTCAACTTCAAGGTACGTCTTTTCTAGAACTTCACTAAAGCGGTGGTCAAAGTTCAAGTTATTGCTTACGATTAAATATTTCAAACAGGGTTATACGGTGGGAAATGGAGTTACTGACGATGAGTTTGATGGCAATGCTCTTGTTCCATTTGCACATGGGATGGGCCTCATTTCAGATGAACTATTTGAGGTAATTGAGCTTCCTTCTCATTCTGATCTAGAATATTTATGCTAGTTTCATCGACCTCTCTGCCCATATATGCCTTCAATGTTTCATGATAAATTGTTTGAAGTTAAGTTAATTTCCAGGATCTTGAATTTGATGGAAACTTTGAAAATTTTGATGCTTTGTTTCTCAACTGTCGCTTTAATTAAGATTTTAGTATTTTCAATGTGTTGTGTATACATACAAATATACTTGTAACTTGTTTTAGATACTGCTCTACATTTAACTGCCTCGCATAGAACTGTGGTCAACTTTTTGTCTAATGTAATATCAGAGCAACCAATGGAAACCATAGGGAATAACTATGTCTAAAGAACAGCCTGCTGCTGAGCTTGCTGCTCGTGAATGTTACTCCTAATAATATTACCAAACTTAGCTAGGAGTTCGGTAAGGGAAAGAATAGGCTGTTTCTCCATGGGTTATTTTATTTTATTTTTTTTCTGCTCTGCTCCCCCCCCAACAAAAAAAAAAGGGAGACTAGTTCTTGCTCTCCCAACAATCAGGAAGACAGAAATCGCAGGTTGGTTTAACCAAGAAAGGCATGGGAGTCTTGGGACATGGAATACAATACATTCTTTTCGATGAAGTACACGAGGTGTGGTACACTGAACACTTTCGTACTTGTTCAGAACAGATCTACTGTAAATCGGAGACCGGCCTTAGTAAAGGCACTTTTGGGCGAGATTTTTCGATCTTTACATACGATAATAAGCTAGACCAAAGGAAGCTACTTATGCTGCGAAAACTACAACAAACTAAACCATAGGGAATGACTAAAAGCTGATTTCAGATTTATGTGAAAGAAGGTAAACCTTGTACCATAGGATTTGTTTTTAGTCATTTCATCATTAGTCTAAATCTAGGGAAAAATTACTTGTTAGACCCAAAAAAAAAATGAGAGGAGAGGAAAATTAGTGTCACAATTTTGGATTTAAGATGTTTGTATCTCTGAGGTTGCTACTATTTGAACCTACTACTCATGTACATTTTCTCTGCGGAAAAATCTTCCAATAACCAATTAATAAGTCTGCACAAAATTTAGAGTATTCAACTAAAAATTCAACCTTTTGGGATTTTGTCTCAAAACAATCTGATTTTGAGACAGTGACAAAATTTAGAAGACAATTCCTTTATATCTAATTTCTCATCCTGTGTACTGCAGGAAGTTACTGCTGAATGTAAAGGAAACTACTATAATCCTGCAAGCACCAGCTGTGAAAACAAGCTTGTGAAAGTTGATGAAGTATGATATTTCTCTCTACTAGTGCATAGTCGTATCATTTGCTTTCTAATTTTTATTTTTTTCATTTGCTTTTGTATTATGTCTGCATGCAGAACATCCAAGACCTTAACATATACAACATTCTAGATGAATGCTATCATGGCATGGAAGCTACGAAGACCACAACTGGTAATACAAAGTTGCCATTGAGCTTCAGGAAGTTAGGCGAGACTGAAAGACCCCTTCTTGTGAGGAATAGAATGTTTGGCCGTGCGTGGCCTCTTAGAGCTCCAGTAAGAGATGGAATTGTTCCAACTTGGCCACACCTTCTCAACAGTAATAATGTCCCATGTATCGTAAGTCACTCAAATTTTTACCCTTTTTGATCTTTTCATTCAGCTGGTTCTTGTAGCTTGGTTTCTTGAACGTGAACTTTTGAATCATCAGTGATTTTTTTAGTAAAAGTAACATGTCAGCAGCAGCATATGCCTCGTTACAATATTTGATCATCGGCATTTCTTAAAAGATTTCGTCTAGCTACTGCTATTATTTGTGGAACATTTGTCCTCGACTTCTCTCTCACTACTCTGCTTATTTCATGCTATAACCGTTCTCTTGGGAATTAGTACACATTGTCCTTGGTTTCAACTATGTGGTGGGCGGTTGATTTTATTTTTCTCCGTTGCGTCATGCTGCTCCTTCTTGGGCTTAATTATAAAACTATCACATGATTGGAATTCAATATGCAGGATGATGAAGTTGCAACTTCATGGCTCAACAATGAATCAGTTCGGAAAGCAATTCATGCTGAACAAGTAAGATTTGAAAATCTCAGTTTCTGCAATTTTTTAAAGAAAAGAAAAAATTATGATCCCTGTAATGCATTAGGCAAGTGTGGCTGGCGGTTGGGAGTTATGTACAGACAGAATTCTATTTAATCATGATGCTGGAAGCATGATCAAGTATCACAAGAACCTCACTGCCAAGGGATATCGGGCACTCATTTATAGGTAGATCAACAACTGAAACATTATTTACTACTCTAGACCTTGCCTTATATCCTTGGTTTATTTGCGACCATTTGGGTTGGATTGGCTGTAAATTCCAAAATTTCTTCCTTCTCTTCTTCGGACTTTACATCAACCAAATGGGATAATGTTATTTTCAAAAGTAAAATGACTGATCTAGCCGAATTATTGATGAATATTGTATGATTATGGCAGTGGCGACCATGACATGTGTGTTCCATACACCGGGAGTGAAGCATGGACAAGATCGGTTGGATATAAGATTGTCGATGAATGGAGGCCTTGGGGATCCAATGGACAAGTTGCTGGGTATGTCAGTACTGTGAAAGTTTCATTGTCAATTAGCAAGAACATGATTATGCACACCATGAAATTCATTAATTCATTCCTGAAGTCTTTGAACGCAGCAAATAAAATTATTTCATTCTAATTAAACAGACTTAACTAACTCTCTTCTGTTGCAGATACGTACAAGGATATGAGAATAATCTTACCTTTCTCACCGTAAAGGTTTGTACATGCGATAAACCTGTCATCTAACACAAACTTAATGTTTTTTGTTTTTTTCTTTTCCTTTCATTGTTGAGTTTTATTTATTTATTTTATTTTATTGTTGGTGCAGGGATCTGGACATACCGTCCCAGAGTACAAACCACGCGAAGCATTGGATTTTTATAGCCGTTGGTTGGCGGGAAAATCAATATAAAAGAATCTTAATGGATTTTCTTTGCGAGAAGAGGGGTGGTAATATTATTTGATGTATTTTATTTTTCCAGGCTATGGACTACAAAATAGGGCATAATTGCTAAATTATATTTAGTCAGAATAGTCAAAATTTAATGATTGAATGAGGGAATAAATTATATTTATTTTTCCAACCTAGTATAGCAATTTCCATGTATTATTGGACTAAGAGCAATGATTGTGATTGGTCTATGTATTATTTACATAGGGGTCAGTATTATTTACACAAGGGTCAATCAAAACTCAAGAGGGGTCAGTATTATTTACCTTTTTTTTTTTTAAACAGTGCATCAGATTTGCTCAAATGTTATTGATAACGAGAAAGACATATGGCACACAATGTGTATACCATGTGCACCTTTTAATTATAAAAAAATAAAAATAAAAATTATATAATTTCATATTTTTTGAATCATAATTAAAAAAAAATAAAAGATATCATAATGAAATACAAAAAAGTTATAATTAAAATTTCAAAATAATGTTATAATTGAAAAAAAATTGATCATAACTAAAGAAGAAAATGACGTAACTAAATGTGCATATGTTGTATGATGTGCATAATAGAATTCTCCATTGATAATAATCTTTTTAATCGAGCAAAACACCACATATATAGATAGAGTCCTGCTACAGACCCCCACTGGGGGTCGACCCCCAGTGACGTGGCGAACAGCCATTCGCCAGTTTTCTTTTTTTTTTTTTTTTTTTTCCTTTCTGGCCAATCACCCACAGCCACGTGGGCTGGGGTCGCTGGGGGTCGCCCCTCACTGGGGGTCCCCCGCATTTTCCTATATAGATACTTCTTGACTTTTTAATAATTTAAGTAAATTATAAATACACCTTCTAAGGTTTGTTTAAAATACGGATTGTTCTTTGTGATTTAAAAAATTATAAATATCCTCTTAATAGAATTTTTTATTTAACAAAATTAACTGAAAAAATAAAATTCTTAGCTGTTTTTCTATATAATAATAAAATTACTTGAATTATTAATTAAAATAAATTTCTAATATCATTAAAAATTATTAATTAACTTGGTAATTTATTAATAAAATAAGTTATTTATTATGAAATTAAACATTTTAAGAGATAAAATATAATTTTCAAAACTATATGTGGGTAATTTATATTTTAAATAAATTACAAGAGCATTTTTGTAATTTATCCTAATAATTTTCATGTCAGCTGAAAAATGATTTTGAGTAGTATTTTCATCATGTTTGCAAGGAAAGAAGAAATTAGATGATGCCCATTTTACTAGGTGTGGCCATTCATCCGCTGGGTCGGATTTGGTTTGGGTTGGTACTATCTAATAATTTTTTTTTTTTGTATTTGTCTAAGTCAGTTCTGTTTGAACATTAGATTTATATAATCATTCCAAATTCAGTTTTAATAGAAACTATAAATTTCAAACCAGTCCATTGGACCGTATACAAAAGTTATTAAAAAAATAAATAAACATTATGGTATCTATTATTTTTTCATAAATAAATAAAAGCCTATCAAACAACTAACAGTTAAATATTGAATACCATATTAATTAAAATACTATAAAAAATTTTAAACCAAACACACCCATAATTACATAAGCTTAAAATTTTTAAAACCAAACAATTAATAGTACATCAAACTTTAAAAAAAAAAATATTCATGGTTTAAATTTCAAACTTCTTTGTCTATTTCATTATCATCTTATACTGAGTTAGAATCACCATTAACTATTGTTTCTGATGATACTAAGTTATATTATCAACAAATAAATTATCAACGTCAAATAAAAACAAATTATACAATTAAAAGGGTTTATATATTTTTAATATATGATATAAATTAATTAATTTACTAAATTAAATATGCAGCGGACCTAATTGGAACAGAAATACAATTCTCAAACCTAATTCATTTATTAATCAGGCTGAAAATATTAACCCAATCGAGTCCTATGATTATATTCTCCACTCCCAAAATAACAAAACGAAGTTGGATTGGGTTGGGCAGATCAGCGGATTGTTGCCCATTCCTACATTTTACTTGTAATGATATTTGGAAGTGATATTTTCTTGGGTGGAAAAAAAAAATCCCAAACTATCTCAAATTTTTTTTATAACAAATTAAATTATGAATTTTTAATTTTACAATTTAAGCCAAAGAGTTTTAAATTGAAAGAAATATAAATCATCAGATCATTTTGTGATATCCTGAACATTTAATTAAATACCACATAAATATTTATAGTTAAATATAATTATGGTTGTATGTGATGATATATTATTAAATAAATAAATATATAAATCTAATTTGGCATTGAGTTATCAAATATGAGATTAATTAGGAATTATTATTTGGGGCTAAATTAACACAAATATAAAATTATAATACTAATTTGTGCCAAATTAAAATTAAAAATAATAATTAAATAAATAAAAGTAAAATAAAACAAATATAATAAATAATTTCCACGTTAATTACGCAACAATTAATGAGAAGATTTGTAAATATTTACAAATATTGGTAAAGAAATGAAATAGGGCCATGTGTACGCCTAAGCTTGAGAAGGGAGTGATTCATTATTTAGGGCAATCATGGAAGGGCGAATCATCACCAGCCAACCATGTGTATAAATAGGAAGGGGGTGCTGTGAATAGGGATGGCAATTTAAACCTGGTTTGACGGGTATTCGATCCCGTGATCTCGATAAGAATGAATTTTACTCAAAAAATACTCTCGTGGGGATGGGAATGGTATTCAAAATTAAAATCCCGTGTAGTTTCGGGTCGGGGACGATGATTAGTGTTCAAGTCCCGGCCCGTCCCCGGTCCCGAATTTTCCCCAAAGCAAAATTACCATTTTGCCCCTCTCTCTCTCTCTCTATATATATATATATATATAAATCAAAACTTTCACTCACACACACAGAGGCACGCACGGCTGAACCTCACACATATACACTCATCATCACAGCCTCTCATCGCTCTCGGTCTCCCTCTCTCCATCTCCTACAGTCGATCTCCATCTCCCACCGCCGATCTCCCTCTCTCCCACCGCCACCATCACCGACCAAGCTTCGCCGATCCGCCACAATCACCGACCAAGCTTCGCCGATCTGCCACCATCACCGACCAAGCTTCGCCGATCCGGCAGTGACACCCTCACCCTAGATCTAGAATATTCTCTCTCTCTCTCTCTTTCTCTCTTTCGATTTGTTATATATATATATATTATATTTGAGCATGAATGTAGCAACAGATCTGTTAGATCTGGTTTATTTATTTATTTTATGTTGTTGTTGATGATGATGATGATGAAGAACAGATCTGTTAGATCTGATATATTTATTTATTTATTTATTATTACATTTGAGCTCATCAGATCCCCGTTAAGGAACTGATTTATTTTGGAACTGATTTGAGCTCAAACTTTGAATCTGATGATGTTAAATCTGATGTTGTTGTTGCATCTGATTTTTTTTTTCTTTTGGTCGGGGACTTTTCGGAGTCGGGGAAACCTGATCCCCGTTAAGGGGCTGGGGCGGGGGCAGTTATGAGCTCCCCATCGGGGTCGGGACCGGGGACGAGGGAAGTTTCCACCATCGGGGATCGGGGACGGGGAGGGTGATCCCCGGCCCCGCCCCGCCCCGTTGTCATTCCTAGCTGTGAAGTTAGTGTCACAACCCACGCTCCGCACTCAATGGTTAAGTATTGTGATAATTAATAATTGAAGTTATTTTTAATTAATTTTTAAATAAATTAATAAACACAAGCAGAAACAATTTTTAAGTGAGGGTATCAAAATAATCATTGGAGTTTCTATTTTTATTATAAAATTTATTGACCAAAAGGCCGATATTTACATATAAAAATATCATAAAGTGTTGTGTGTGTCTACTCCGTAGCCCGTATCTAAGACTTTCCAAAAACTATTTCTGAATTACATGTTTCCTAAAAATTGGCAAACAACTATAAACACATGGCAGAGTGAGAAATATTATGCCAAGAGTATAAGAACACAAAATAACCATAGATAGTTATGTAACTAAAATATTTAAGATAACTTAGTCTGAACAAATAATCATTTAAGTAGCAAAATTGAGATTATGTAAATAAATAATCATAACCATGGTACAGAACAGAACAGAACAGAGGTCACATGAATGACAGTCAGAACAGATGTATGGATTCAATAGGTGGCTCATATGGATTATAGAGGTGGCTCCCACAATAGTGTAGCACTTATCTCCGCACAACACTTTGCTCCGCACAGAACAGAGGTCAATAGATCCATGACAACATAGGGCCACAAAGTGACCAAACAGGTCAATGGTTATTTAAGTCCCCCAATGCGTGGGACTCCCGTGGTGGTACTTACAAAACATAATTATTTACAAGGTCATAGTCAAATATTATTTAAAATATAAACAAACATATCCATAGGTTTCATTTTAAACAAATAGAGTTCAGAAATTAATCCACGTGACTGAAATATTAATATAACTTATAAAATATAATACTTGTATAAAATAAATTATAACAAGTCAAAACATACATAGAATATATTATGATAACTCAAGATATAATATAACTCACCTTAAAATTAATATTTCACTATTTATTTCTATTATCAAAGACCTTCTTAACTTTCAATATTTTCTTCCTCTTTTCTTAGTTTCTTTTCCTTTCATTTCATTTCCTTTCATTCTTTCTGTTTTTCCTTTTCTTTCCATACAGTGGTCACCTCCTCTTCTTTCCATACAGTGGTCACCTCCTCCCTATATAGGGAGGGGAAAACATTAGCGGGCTAACACGTTGCCCACGTATCTATCTCCAGATTTAATAATAAATTCATAGATTTATACTTATTTTTAATAAATATTTAAGATAATATAATTATATAAATTAATTAATTTTTAATTAAATTACACTCTATCGTATATCAATAGAAAATTAATTATTTATTTTACTACCACACTCATTATTATTATTATTATTATTATTATTATTATTATTATTATTTATTTACTCTTACTTTTATATTTATTTATTTACTATCTTTAACTTTAATTCGGCTCAACTAGTATTATAATTTCATATTTCTATTAATTTGGCCCCAAATAATAATTCATAATTAATCTCATATTTGGTAATCCAATGCCAAATTAGATTCTGTATTTATTATTATATATTTAATAATATATCATCACATACAACCATAATACTAGTATAACATTTAAGGGACAACTTAAATTTTTGGGTTGTTACAGTTAAGGTCAAAAAAAAAAGGGGGAGAAGAAGAGAAGGAGCCTTGGAAGCAGCATAAAAGAAAAAAAGAAAAGAAAAGGCTAAGGGTCAATATTAAAGTGATTTATATTATAGTTTGAGTCACCATAATATATTTTACGTATGTTTTGACTTATCATAATTTATTTTATATAAGTTATATTTTATGAGTTATATTAATACAAGTTATATTTTATAAATTATATTAATATTTACGCGGATTAATTTCTGAACTCTATTTGTTTAAAATGAAACCCATGAATATGTTTGTTTAAATTTTAAAGAATATTTGATTGTGACCTTATAAATAATTATGTTTTGTAAGTACCACTACGGGAGTCTCACGCCTTAGGGGACTTAAATAACTATTAGTTTCTGTTTGGCCATTTTGTGGTCCTCTGTTTGTCATGGATCCATTGGCCTCTATTCTGACTGTCCCTTCTGTAACTTCTGTTCTGTTCTGTTCTGTACCGTGGTTATAATTATTTATTTATATAATTTTTGTATTTCAGTTTCTGCCACTTAAATGATTTATTTATCAAATTAAGTTATGTAATTGTTTTGGTTTAACTAACTATCTATAGTTATTTTGTATTCCCTATACTCTTGGCATAATATTTCTCATTCTAGATATAAAGAGGACCCATAACCTCGTGTTGTCACGACCCAAACCCGGTACCCAAAGGCATGGCGTCATAACAAGATAAAAATAATGTAATTCGGATAATTCTGTAGTCACAGCGCAAGCGGATAAAATTAATTAAAATAAATAACTGGGTACCAACTGTTTATTTATAAGGAAATAAAACATAGTTTACTTGAACTTCATGATATTACAAGAGTCTAATAATAAAAGATAGAAAACAAAATAACATAGCGATTCATTTTTCATCTTGATCCCGCTAAACCTCGTCACCTGAAAGGGGTAACAGCTATAAACACATAGCAGAGTGAAGAAATATTATACTATGAGGGGCACAAAATGGCCATGGATATTTATTTGAGCTAAAACATTATAAATTGAGTTGAGTTGAATACACAAATTAATTAAGTGCCAGAAACTGAAATAATCACTATAACCACGGTACATCACTAAGTGACAAGCACTACACTGGTCAATGGATCCACGACAAACACTGGACCATAAAGTGGTCAAACACTAGCCAATGGTTATTTAAGTCCCTCAAGGCATGGGACTCCCGTGATGACACTCACAAAACATATTTTCATATAAGGTCATAGCCAAATATTCTTTAAAAGTAAAACAAACATATCCATGGGTTTCCTTTTAAACAAATAGGGTTCAGAAAATAAACCACGTAACTGAAACTTTTATAAAACATAACTTTTATTAATATACTAATAAAATATAACTTTTATAAAATAGATTTTGGTAAGTCAAAACATACATAAAATACATTTTGGAGACTCAAGGTATAATATAACTCAGCTTAAATTAATTCATTTATCCTTTCTTTCCACCAACACTCAAGATGCTCACCCGTGCGTTCTCTCTTATACCTTTTTTTTCTTTCTGTTGCCTTAACTCGCCATTCTTCCTATTTATAGGAAGGTGAAACGTGGGTAGTAAGTCTCAGAAATTGCCGAAATTTGACGCGTGTAAAACTGAGTCCACCCTTATCCATTTTATTTATTAACTTGTTTGAATTCTATGACCATTGACTAATCCATCTTCTTGGAACTTAGACATGTTTTGACCATTTGTTTTTAATTTAAAAGTTATTACTTTCTTTGGTAATTCAAAATGACTCTTAAAATTATATATGACTATAAGTTAGGTTCACGTCTAAAACCTCACTACTCAACTATAAATCACTACTTACCACTTACTAAAATATTTAATGTGTAATGTTTCACGACGTATTTCTTTAACCATAAAATTCTCAATCTCCTAAATTATGCCTTTATTTATTATTATCATTGTCACTACATGTATATATATATATATACTTATTTTATTATTATTATTATTATTTATTTATTATTTTTAATTTCTGAATTCTATTTATTGAAATGTTAAGTTTAAAACATTCGGGTGTCACATTTCTCCTCTCCTTAAAAAAAGTTTGTCCCCAAACTTGACGTACCTTGGTTTTCGAAGATGTGTGGGTATTTGGCTCGCATTTGGTTTTCAGTTTCCCATGTTGCTTCTTCGATACGATAGTTTCTTCATAAGACCTTTACGAGGGGTATAGTTTTATTTTGAAGGATCTGATCACGACGATCGAGAATCTGTACAGGTTGCTCTTCATAGGAGAGATCTTCTTGAACTTCTAGGTTCTCATGATCGACAACATGCTCTGGATCTCGAAGATATCGATGAAGCATCGAAACATGAAACACATTATGGACATTGGATAATTCGGGCGGAAGCGCAAGACGATATGCTACCGGACCAATCCTTTCGAGTATCTCGAATGGGCCGATGTATCGTGGTCTCAACTTTCCTCGTTTTCCAAATTAGATTACCCCTTTTGTCGATGAGATTTTAAGGAACATATGATCTCCTATTTGAAATTCTAAGTCTCGTCTTCGTGTATCTACATAGCTTTTCTGGCGGCTCTGGGCAGTGCGAATTCGTTGTTGGATGAGTTGAATTTTATCACTCGTTACTTGCACGATCTCGGGGCCTAATAATTTTCTGTCTCCGACTTCCGTCCAACACAGAAATGATCGACATCTTCTTCCATACAATGCCTCGTACGGTGCCATTCCAATACTTACATGGTAGCTATTATTATACGCGAACTCCACTAAAGGTAGGTGATCATCCCAGTTACCTTTGAGGTTTAGTACGCACAAACGTAGCATATCTTCCAAAGTCTGGATCGTCCTTTCAGATTGCCCATCAATTTGCGGGTGATAAGCCATGCTAAACCTTAGGGCGGTTCCCAAAGCTTCTTGTAATTTGTTCCAGAAATGAGACATGAAACGGGGGTCTCTATCGGATACAATTGAAACTGGGGTGCCGTGCAAGCGAACGATTTCCCTAATATAGAGAGTAGCGAACTTAGAGAGGGAGTACATGAATCTGATTGGTAGAAAATGCGCTGACTTCGTCAATCGATCTACGATAACCCATATTGCATCATTCTTTGAGACTGATTGCGGTAGCCCGACCACGAAATCCATAGTAATATGTTCTCATTTCCATTCGAGAATAGGGAGTGGCTGCAGCATACCTGCAGGTCTCTGATGCTCTGCGTTAACTTGTTGACAACGCAGGCATTTGGAGACATAGTTTGCTATGTCTTTCTTCATTCCTGTCCACCAGAAGTGTTCCAGCAGATTGTGATACATCTTCGCATTGACAGGATGGATCGCAACCTTCGAGCTATAAGCTTCTACCAATGTCTTTTTCTTGAGTTCTGGGAGGTCAGGTACGCAAATTCGATTTCAAAATTTTAGCATCCTATTGCTTATTGTAAAGTCAGGATCAGACGTGTTTCCTTACTCCTTGTACTTTTTTTTCAAAAGTTTATCTTCACATTTGCGGGCTCTAATTTCTTTCATCAACTCGGGTTCCATGATTATGTTGGAGAGCAATCCATGGATCTTGCGTGGAACGAGGGTACATGCCAAACTTTTGGTCATTTTTCGACTTAGTGCGTCTGCTACTACATTAGCTTTGCCGGGATGATGATGGATCTCTATATCGTAGTCCTTCATAAATTCTAGCCATCGTCGTTGCCTCATATTAATTCCTTTTGTGTAAACAGATATTTTAGACTTTTGTGATCGGTGTAGATTTCCCAGGCTACTCCGTAGAGATAATGACGCCAGATTTTGAGGGCGAAGATCACTGCAGCCAATTCTAGATCATGAGTTGGATAGTTCCTTTCGTGAGTTTTTAGTTGGCGAGAGGCATAAGCAATGACCTTCTCGTTTTGCATAAAAACGCAACCCAAACCATTGTATGAGGCATTGCTGTAAATTATAAACCCTTCTGCTTCCGCGGGGAGCGCTAGTATTGGAGCCGTCACAAGTCTGTCATTCAATTCTTGGAAGCAACGTTCCTGCTTGTCCGTCCATTTGAAGGGTGTGTTCTTTTGAGTTAGCTGGGTCAATGGTGAAGCTATCTTCGAGAAATCTTGCACAAAGCGCCGGTAATAGCCGGCTAGGCCCAAGAAGCTTCGAATCTCTAATACGTTAGTAGGTCGTGGCCAATCCACAATTGCTATAACCTTCTGGGGATCAACTGAAATGCCATCTTTGTTAATGACGTGACCAAGGAAGTGTACACTAGTGATCCAAAATTCGCATTTCTTTAACTTGGCATAAAGTTTATGATCACGTAATGTCTGCAGAACTTTTCGCAAGTGGTGTTCATGATCTTCAAGTGATTTGGAGTATACGAGAATGTCGTCAATGAAGACAATGACGAGCTCGTCAAGATAGGGTTTGAACACTCGATTCATGAGGTCCATAAAGGCTGCTGGAACATTGGTGACGCCAAATGGCATAACGAGGAACTCGTAGTGCCCATAACGGGTTCTGAAGGCAATTTTTTCGATGCTTTCCGTTTTGACTTTTAGTTGATGGTAACTAGAACGCAAGTCAATTTTTGAGAACACTTGGGCGCCTTGTAGTTGATCAAACAAGTCGTCAATTCGTGGCAGGGGGTACCAATTTTTAATGGTGACTTTATTTAGCTCTCGATAGTCAATACATAACCTCATTGTACCATCATTTTTCTTTACAAACAGTACCGAAGCTCCCCATGGTGAGGTACTTGGTCAGATGAAGCCTTTATTTAGTAGTTCTTGGAGTTGAGTTTTTAGTTTTTTCAATTCTGCCATGGACATGCGGTAATGGGTCTTTGAGATTGGTTATGTACCAGGTTGGGTTTCAATGGTGAACTCAATTTCCCAATCTATTAGGGTGCCAGGCAGGTCTTCCGGAAACACATCCGGAAATTCTCGAACTACGAGGATCGTATCAAGTGTGGGGGTCTCTTGTTGAGTATCAATCACATAGCAGATACAACCACAACAACCCTTTCTTAGCAGTCGTTGGGCTGTTATGAAGGATATAATACAGGGAGGAAGAGAGGCTCCAGTTCCTTTGAAGACAAGCTCGAGTTGGTTTGGTGACCTGAGGAATACCTTTTTGGCTTTACAATCGATAGAGGCACGATTAGCAGCTAACCAATCCATTCCTAAAATTACATCAAAGGTACTAATGCCAAGGGGTATCAAGTCTACTTGTAAGGTTTCACCTTTTAAGGTTACAGTGCAAGATTTGTATACATCAGTACTAAGGGCGGAATTTTCAGAGGGAAAAGACACAGATAGTATGTATCCTAAAGGCTCGGGTGTTGGCGTCAACTTGGTAGCAAAGTGTGGTGTAACAAAAGAATGAGTTGAACCAGAGTCAAAGAGAACATGAGCTAAGTGACCACAAACAAATAGTGTACCTGACACAATAGTTTCAGTAACTTCTGGATTTCCAGGCACCAAGGCAAAAGCTCTTCCTTGGCGTTTTTGGTCCTTTCTTGCCCCTTCGGGTACTGCAGGTTTTTGGACTGGTTCAAAGGGGCGAATGAGCATTGGGCAATTCCTCAGCCAATGGCCAACTTGGCCACATCTAAAACATGGTCCCCAATGCATCCGTCCACAAGTAGAGCAAGCTGGAATGATGCCACCTTTAGGGTCTGTAAGACTTTGATTGCTTGGACCGGTTGAACTGGTTGTGCTCGTATTTATTCTCTTGGGAGGTGCGACACTGGGCCTTCTATTATCTTTTTCCCAAAATCGCTTCCTCTGACTTGGCTCCCCAGATCGCAAGGCTTTAATTTATTTTTTCGCAATGTATGCTCGATCTACCACCACCACATAGGTTGGTAGTTTCAGAACCTCCAGCCTGTCCTTAATTTCAAGATCCAACCCCGCTTCAAATTTCCTGGCTTTTCGAGCTTCGGTGGGAATGACATATGTCGCGAATCGGGCTAGCTGTGTGAACTTACTTCCATATTCGGCCGCTGTCATGGTTCCTTGCCTTAGATGTATGAATTCTGATGCTTTTTGTTCTCGTAGTGAATCTGGAAGGTACTTTTCATAGAATACTTCTAAAAATCTCGCCCAAGTCACAATATCTTCCTTTTCTAGGGTAAGGAGCCACCATTCTTGTGCATCGTCCTTGAAGGTAAAGGTGGCAAAAGTCACATTCTGTCTTTTTGTGCAAGGTAGTGCGCGGAAGATTTTCTCCATGTCCCTGACCCAAGCCTCTGCTACTAGTGGGTTTGGACTGTCGATAAACGTAGTGGGTTTCAGATCTTGAAATTGTTTAATCGTAGTCGATTCTTCTCGTCTTTCTAATGTCCCATTGGTTATGCTGCTTTGCAAGGCCTGTAAAAAGTTGGTGACTGCCCTTTCTATGATCTGTTCCATTAGGTTGGTACCGCTGACTGATGATCCGTTTTCATTTCCTTCGTTGGCCATTACTACAAGGCAAAATGATATAAGCGTGACATCACATTGAAACAATTTTGATACAACGTCATATATAACATATTATAGACGTCCCCGAATGTCCCGGGAGGATGAATCCCGTTTTGTTCATATGGGCTCACTACAGCTCAGGACTCAAATGTCACGGTCCTGTATCTAATCTCGCAAAGTGCAATGCAAGACCGATGAATCATCAAAGAGTCCAAATCTGGCAAATCATTTTTGAAAATAGATTTTTTGAAAGAAGTGTCAAACATGGACTGCTTTGCCAGATACAGAGTCGCCACCTAAATATTTTATTTTGGGGAATTTAGGAAATCCTGACTCGTTTGGCTAAGGCCACGTGTCCGTCATCACCAAAGTTGCCTCAGCTCGGGAACTTGGGTATAATTAGGGAAGGTCACTTTGTGAGCACCCCCGCTCGCCCGATCAAAGATCGGCCTCTACTAACCATAATATCGGGTTTTGAAAATATTATGCATTCTTATTCTGGTTATTAGCCTAGATTTACCATGTGATGCGCACAGCATATAAGTATAGACTGGATCGCCTGAATTGGAACAACACATCTCATGTTTGTTTATTTTGAAAATGGTTTAATGGTGCTACTCGCAAGTAGGCTAAGATGTGGATTTGTCACCCTCGGTTGGGCTTAGAAAACAAGATGATTTGCCACTCTCAAGTGGGCTTAAAACTCACAGTCAATGCATTATTCCAATTCAGATAATCCAACCTTCACCCACAGGCATTCAGGCAGGTATATCACGTAAGCACATAGCCTCATGGTAAGCATGCTATCATGGCAGTCACTCACACACATGCAAGGATGCTAAAGCATAAACACTTACCGAGTACTCCAAGCCAAAACAGAAACTATGTTAGAAATCTATGCATGATCTTAACTATGCTGAAATGCCTAATGCAACACATGCAGGAATGCGACTACAATAGGCTCGGCTATTCTAAAGATGGCATGTGAAATGCTACAACTAACAAGTATTCAACTCAAAATTGAAATACAATGCAGTTAGTATGATGCGTCGAGCCTGGTGCATACAAAACAGATGAATGGATGCAAACATGCGAGCATAAGTATGCTAATTGAAACATGCCCTAATCTAACCATCATAAGCTGGTAAATAAAAGGGAGAAAGAAGTGGGGTTAGAAGACATATATCACACTCACGCACACTTATTACAACATTGCCCTCGCTCGGAGGGTCCGAATAAATAATACAGTCCGAATAAATAATTGCAGTCCGAATGAATGATTAAATATTACAAAACCCTAATTAATTAACAAATTAACTAGGAAAACAAATAAACTAGCATGCAAATTCATGGACTGCCTCAGCTCTGTTCCGAATGATGAAAGATGCATGCTCGAGTTGCCTCGTCGGGAAATTCCATCGTGATGCCTTGACTCGCCTTTGTTTGCAATTGAATCCAGAAACTTGCACAAAGCTCCGAGAGGCTGAAACTCCACTCTGGGAAGCTGTGGGAGGGCCACCAACCACCTATTGGGCTTGGAGACCACCAACCAACCAGTTTATGTGGGAAAAACCAAAAGGGGTGGTCGGCCTGCCAGAAAAGCTGGTCGGCCAACCAGTTCCTGCCTCCAGTTTCTGGTTTTTCTGCAACAAAGGCAAGAGAAAGAGAAAGCAAGGTATTTGCAACACATGTGTGCACAACCACTCTCCCTGTCATTGCACAAGCTCTAGGGTGTGTAGTCCTCAATCCTCGTGCCACCAATCACGTATCTCGATGCATGATGCCCGAGGAATCGAATTGCACGACTTGATGTGAAATGAATGCACATATGAGCGCAACAAGGCCTAAACTCCATCATGGATAATCCGGAGTGTCGGCGACCGGGAATTGAGACACGTTTCGTCACTTGAAGTACAAAATGTCCCTCGTTTCCCGTGTTTGGACTAAACCCTACTCCAAACACAATGCAATATGTATGATATGCATGAATGCAATTCTAACATACAATCCTAGATGCAATTCCACTTAATGACGCAAACATGCAAGGGATGAAAATACAAACATGCACCTAGCATATACAATGCTAACACTACATGGCATGCATAATGCTCATGAACTAAATGCGACTAACAACCTAGCATACACAATGCGAGGAATGACATGGCATACACAATGTTAACAACATAACATGCACAACACATTGCAACATGACATATACAATGTAAGGTGGACTTAAACCAATATGAGTAGACCTCAGCCACACTCAAATCAGTGGCCATATGATGGAAATGAGACAACCGAAACACATGCAGACATGCGTGATGCAAGGGACCGATCCTAAGGCATCAAATGCCACTCTACCAAAGCATGGCAAGGGATGAAAGATGGCATACAAACATGCAATTTCCAACTCTGAAATAAGATGCTCAATGGTCCCAAATCATGGAAACATGTCACCCAATGCACGAAATAAGCCCCGAAACTCAAAACTAGGCAAATGCATTGAACCACAAGTATGCAAAGCAAGCATTATTTGACTACGAGGCATGAAAACAGAGCCAAGGCAGTCCTAAACATGCACCAAATCAATTCTAAGCATGGCCAAAAAGTGCTAACATGAAGGGCTAAAACAACATGCAACATAGGCTAGTAAGCATGGCTTACATTACATGTATATGAAGCACAAGAGAGGTCACCAAACCAGCCAAAAATAGCAACATGGAATGCTAAAATATGCCCAAATAACCACTGAAACTCAGTCAATGCATGCAAAAATGAGGGTCTCCTTCGGAGGGCCATGCTAGGGGTTGTTCCACACGTATATGACGGACACACCAAATGGAAAAACCAACTCTGAAAATAGGTTAAGAGGGTTCTAAAACCCACCAAAAAGGCCCTGGAATGGGTCAATGAAGCATGCAAATGAAAGCCTCTTTGAAAGGCCTTTAGGAGGATTGCTCCACACATGCATGATAGACACAAAATATGGCCAAAGGGGCTCTGGACAGAGTTAAGACAAACCTAAAAACTCACAAATAATGGCCTGAAACAAGACTTCAAAGCATGCAAAATGGGGGTCCTTTGGAAGGCCAATAAAGCTAGTAAAGAGAACAAGGGGTGAGAGGGTCACCCCTCTATGATTTTGAAGCTCAAAGACACATCTAAGCCACTGAAAATCTACTAGATTTCAGTGGCTAAAAGGCCAAACCAAGGCCAATGCAAATGCTCAAATGCATAGCTCAAAACATGAGGAAATGAAGCATGAAAGGGGGTAGATGACCCCCAACAGAAAAATGACCTTAAGAAAACATGTTTATAAGCTCAAAAGAAAACTTTTTTCAGTTTATGACAAATCTCGAAAATGCTTTCAAGTAAGGCTAAGATAGGAAGCAAAATAAGCCTACAAAGAGGGATGTAGCATACAAGGAGGTAGATGACCTCAAAAAGAAAAGTATCCTTAATCAAACTTCAAGAGGATCTCAAAATAAGACAATTTTCAGTTTAAGACGAAACCCAAAAATGCTTTCAAATAGAGCTAAACTATGGAGCAAAACAATGTCAAAATGAAGAAAATAGAGACTTACCCTTGTAGCCAAAGGGACCAACAGCTTCTGGACCAAAATAACACACCTTCAATCTCTGAAAACCAGCCCCAAGTTGCTTAGAGTGATGGTGGAGGTGTTGTGCTAGGAGGTGTAAAGCAATGGTGCAAGAACAAGGGTGTTTTGAAGCTTGGAATAGAGAGATATAGGGAGAGGTGTCTGTATTAGCCTTCACCAATCTTGGAACCCTTGCAATGGAAGAGGCACCTTTCCTTTATAGAAGAGAGGGCCTAAAGCTTCTTCAATAAGCTTAAAACCAAGCTTAAACATCCTCCATACACGTGTATGGAGGATGCATTCTGAGGCTTCCAGCTGGCACAGCTGGCGCACACTCATTGAGACAAAACAGAGGGTAGCTGGCCGACCAGGGGTCAAAGGGTTCAAGCTCCAAATCTGGTCTTCCATGAAGTCGTTGAATTTAGCTTTCCAATTCCGTAAACCTTGCATTAAAATTCCTCCTGTGCAAAAAGTTATGCCTGTTTTGGTGAAGTCGCGCAGATTTGGTCCAATCGGATTGATACCCTACTTCAACCACCATATCTCCCCCACCCGGACTTGGCTTTAGTAGATTATTGAGTGCAAAATTAATCCCTAGAAGTAAGCTTTCCAATGGTGGTGGCCTCATATCTTAAATCCAAGTATGCAAATGAATAAGCCCGATTTAGCGAGGACCGCTTGACTTTTTCTCTCCTTCCCGGATTCATACTGAACCACTTTTGACCACCTAAGTGGTCGGCCATCTGATTTTCTGGTCTGCCATGTGGCCACATTGAAGCCCTAGAAGTTAGCTTTCCAATGGCTCCAACCTTGCATCAAAATTCCTCCTGTACAAAGAGTTATGCCCGTTTCGGTGAGGCCGCGCAGTTTCGGTCCTACCCGGATTCATGCCGAACTTCTCCCAAACTAGTTTTTGTCTCTCTTCTCCTCTTTTCTTCAACTCCAAACCCCTAGACAAGGTGTTTTGAAAGATTTTTCAAAGATTTCATCTGTCTTTCATTCATTTCTACTTTGTCCTTGCTCTGTTTACCGAAAAGCGCAACATTTGACAAAATGCGAGTTTCGAAACATCGTAAAAACTTTATTTCAAAAACGTTTTGAAAGAGAGGGTTTTAAGGTCTAAAATATTTTGATCAAGATTATTTTGGTCCAAAAAGGGATATAAAGTTGAGATTTGACTCTTTCTTTGCCGAAGAAACTGAACCTTTCCCCTGCACACCTTTCTCCACCACGTAAACCATCAGTCGCGTCCAAGTCTTAAAGGCGGTCAGAAATGGGGTGTCTACACATATTCGTTCTATTATCACCACATTCATATATACCGAATTAGTTTTGCTATTAATATCACCACTTTCATATATAACATATTAGTGTTACCATCATGTTAATATTACCACATATACATCGTTGTTACCATACATAGGGTGTTAGTCTGGTAGTCACAGATTAATGTCTAATCCTACTAATACAAAAAGATTAGACTGCTCATGGTCAGCTCACAAAAATGGTCTTCTAGTCAGACATCTAGACTGGTCCATTAGGCCACCAGGAGAACTGGCTTCGGAAAACTGATCCATGAAACATCCCCGGAAACTCACTTTGCATGATGGACTCAAACTCCCACCCACTAAGCTCAACTCCGAAGCAGCTCCATACTACCTGAACCATGTAAACAGGAGTACCGTGATCATAACCCCAAAATTCCCGTCCAGTAATCCATATCGGTGTCTCCAGGTATGATGCACCGTCGGTAAAGTCCACAGCTGGAGTATAAACAATGTGCTGGGGAGGTGGTGTCGTGGTGCGAAGGTGGCTACTAGGATATGCAGGTCCCCTCCTCTCTGCAAAGCCTACGAGTAGAGGTGCGACCAGAAAATGTGGTGGGTCTATGTCCGGAGCAAGACCAACAACGTGGGTCGGTCCTATGTACCTTTCACGAGTGCTACCTCGGCTAAGTCTCCAGAATAATAAGTCCTCATCGGGGTCAGCTTGTAAGTAAACGGATCTTTCCATGAGATGGTCAAGTGTTGGATGGGCTTGCCTGACAAGACTCTCTGAGTCACCCCAGCCCTCTAATTGGTTCGGGAGGAGATGAGCTTCTGGGGGCTCGCACCAGAATAGCTCCAATAGGTTCGCCATGTCCTACAACACGAGAAAACTTATCCTAGACATATATATAACATGACTTATATGCGTTAGACATATCATATAATAATGCAAGTTTAATACATTTTATTTTATTTTATTTTTTTGCGTAAAAATTTTAAAAACTTGTACTATATATATATTTATTTATTTATTTAATTATATATTATTATTTTTTTTTTATTATTATTATTATTATTATTATTATTATTATTATTATTTTTAAACTATTGCTCTGATACCACTTTTGTCACGACCCAAACCCGGTACCCAAAGGCATGGCGTCGTAACAAGATAAAAATAATGTAATTCGGATAATTCTGTAGTCACAGAGCAAGCTGATAAAATTAATTAAAATAAATAACTGGGTACCAACTGTTTATTTATAAGGAAATAAAACATAGTTTACTTGAACTTCATGATATTACAAGAGTCTAATAATAAAAGATAGAAAACAAAATAACATAGCGATTCATTTTCCATCTTGATCCCGCTAAACCTCGTCACCTGAAAGGGGTAATAGCTATAAGCACATAGCAGAGTGAAGAAATATTATACTATGAGGGGCACAAAATGGCCATGGATATTTATTTGAGCTAAAACATTATAAATTGAGTTGAGTTGAATACACAAATTAATTAAGTACCAGAAACTGAAATAATCACTATAACTACGGTACATCACTAAGTGACAAGCACTACACTGGTCAATGGATCCACGACAAACACTGGACCACAAAGTGGTCAAACACTAGCCAATGGTTATTTAAGGCATGGGACTCACGTGGTGATACTCACAAAACATATTTTCATATAAGGTCATAGCCAAATATTCTTTAAAAGTAAAACAAACATATCCATGAGTTTCCTTTTAAACAAATAGGGTTCAGAAAATAAACCACATAACTGAAACTTTTATAAAACATAACTTTTATTAATATACTAATAAAGTATAACTTTTATAAAATAGATTTTGGTAAGTCAAAACATACATAAAATACATTTTGGAGACTCAAGGTATAATATAACTCAGCTTAAATTAATTCATTTATCCTTTCTTTCCACCAACACTCAAGATGCTCACCCGTGCGTCCTCTCTTATACCTTTTTTTTTCTTTCCGTTGCCTTAACTCGCCACTCTTCCTATTTATAGGAAGGTGAAACGTGGGTAGTAAGTCTCAGAAATTTCCGAAATTTGACGCGTGTAAAACTGAGTCCACCCTTATCCATTTTATTTATTAACTTGTTTGAATTCTATGATCATTGACTAATCCAGCTTCTTGGAACTTAGACATGTTTTGACCATTTGTTTTTAATTTAAAAGTTATTACTTTATTTGGTAATTGAAGATGACTCCTAAAATTATATATGACTATAAATTAGGTTCACGTATAAAACCTCACTACTCAACTATAAATCACTACTTACCACTTACTAAAATATTTAATGTGTAATGTTTCACGACGTATTTCTTTAACCATAAAATTCCCAATCTCCTAAATTATGCCTTTATTTATTATTATCATTGTCACTACGTGTATATATATATATATACTTATTTTATTATTATTATTGTTATTTATTTATTATTTTTAATTTCTGAATTCTATTTATTGAAATGTTAAGTTTAAAACATTCGGGTGTCACACGTGTAGTGGAACCTGTGCAAGAAATTGATACGCATCCGTTAATTTGTTTTTCTTTTCTTCCTGTCGTTTTTTTTTTTTTGATGGTCGATCGCTGCATAATAAATAATAAAATCCTATGGATGTACTCTTTTTTTTAGTAAAATGAAGTAGCTTTCTGTTTAATTATTTTTATTTCCGTTTGCCTCCGCTTGCGCAATTTAATTTGCAACGATTAGAATAAGTTAATAAGCTGCGATTCTAACCCTAAACCCCTGGAATTGGATCGTGACACATTTTCTTCAATTTGCCTATTTTTTCAAGCGTCACTGACATGCTCGTAAATATAAGTGAATAATAGCACATATTACTTTCTTTTTCTTTTTTTTTGAATAGTACATATTACTAGGGTTGTACAAAATATCGCTTAATTCGCTAAACTGTATCTTGATCCGTATCAATCGGCACCGCTTTAATAGCTAACCATGGTTTAAACTTTAAAATTTATAATTCGTCAGCCGAACTGTTTTGTTCCGTTATAGTTAATACACGTATATTCTTTAACTTCAAATGAAATATCAATGTAAAAATGAGTGTGAGAGATATTTAAAATATGAAATTTATTACAAATTAGTAGTTATATATATGAAATATATTATGTAAAATTACTTTGTATTATATATCTAAAAATTATTATACAAATTAGTGTTATATATTATGAAAATGTATGATAATTAGTTAGAATATTTTTCAATCTGTCAATCTGCCAAAAATCGCCCAAACCGCAATTTGTCAATCCGTTAATCTGCCAACCCGCTATTCAATTTGTAATTTTACTCTTAAACCGTTCAAACCGCACCGCGCACACCCCTACATATTACCATTTTCTTCAATTTGTCTACTTCTTCAAACTGTTTTTTCTTTTAAGCAATGTTTGGTTTTGACTTTTGACTAAAAAAAAGTACAAAAGATAAAAATTAACTATTAATTCAAACCATAATAATTACATTTTTTATTTCACAAAAGTCAAAAATAAAAACCAAACTAAGTTAAAAAAGCCAAACTAAAATAGCCAAAAAGCCAAGTTATTTTGGGTTCATTTGGAAAGTGGGTTGACTTTTTGACATTTTACCTATTTTAGTCTGGGGCTAAAAAACTTATTTGGGAATGACTTTTTATCTTTTTTGACTTTTTGTGAGAGAATGAATGTAACAATTATGTGTTGAATGCGATATTTTATATTATTGAGTAAAGAGCCTATATTTTTTTTTTTTGGTAACTAAAATAGTTCCAAATCCAGCCCAACCCCTCTCTCTAAACAAAGCCTTCAGCTCTTCCCAAATGAAGACTTATGTTGATTTTTTTTTATTCTCAAAATAAAAAATATTAGTGAATATTATTTTATTTTTTAATTTTAAAATTGTATATCTAAATTCATTATTTTTTTTTCAAAAATCTAATTGTAAATATAAGAATAATTATAGCATTAATTTAAAAAAAGGTAAATTACATTTACTTCCCCTGAGGTTTCTGACAAATACAGGGACCTCCCCTGTGGTTTGAATAATTACAGTAACCTCCCCTACTTTACCTGACAATACCAAGATTCCCCCAATCCGTCAATTTTGCTCAAACGACGTTATTTGCTTATACAAAATGACCATATTACCCATTTACTTGAGCACAAAAAGACAAAAATACCATTTAATATTTTTTTAACCTAATAATTTATATTGATCCTTTCCCTTCCTCAATTTACCAATCTAAACCCTCTGAAGAAATAAGAGAGAGAGAGAGAGAGAGAAGCTCTTCTTCACCAGTGTCCCTTCTCTCCACTGTCTGCCACTGCCGTCTTTCCTTTTCCTCCTCTTCTTCTTCCTCCACTACATTTCCGCCGTCCGTCGCTTACCGATTTGGGTTGACCGATGATGGCAGCAGCGTTGACCGATCTGGGTTTGTGACGGTTAGTTGCCATCTTGGTCACGATCGGAATAAGAAAAAAAAAAGGAAGGAGAGGAAGAGAGAAGGGGAACGAACGGCGGGAGAATGAAATGGGGAAGATGGCATCAATTGATAAAAATAGGGCATTATCTCTTTTTGATTGCAAGGATGACAATGGTGAGCCTAAGATTGGGATAGTGTTGAAGAAATAGGAAACATAAGTTTTGCACACCAAGCATTCTGGTAGTCATTGATAGATGCAAAAGTTCATAAATCTTGCTGACTTGCTTTCTATTCCTTTTTTCTTCTTTGAAACCAGATTTCATTGATTTTAGTTTAAACCATACTTTTTTCTTCTCTTGCCTTCTCAACCATTGATTTTTGTTTAATCCATACAATTCCATTGTTACAATAGAACAGATTTATGAGCTTTATTTATTGTTGCTTGTAATGAAAAAAGAATTGAACATGATTGGCTTTATTCTTTTGGATTCTTTTTCATTAATTTTCATTTTCTCTGGCATGATGGTTCACAATACATTATAGATGCCAAAATCTAGACCAATTGAAACCCAATTTCATTATTGGGTTGCGGTAGATATGGACCATAGTTCTTTGAAATCTATTGGGTTAGTTCTAATCTTTGAACAATGAATCTGTTTGAGAAGCATTTTATTTGAATTTTACTTTTATTGCCTGTGTAGCATGTATTCTTTGATTTTATTTTATTTTTTAAAAATTAATTTAGTTTATTTTTTATTTTTCATGTTAAATCTGGATGGCCTAATAATATGAATTTACAAATTTGTATGTATATGCTAAGGCCATTCTAGTTGTTTCTGTTTGCTGCATATTATAGTTCCCAAATATTATGAATTGTTACTTCTGCACAGAGACAAATCATGCTATTATGAAGTCTACTAGTTCTTACAATTTTTGTATAAATTTAATGTTGTGTTTGGAATGGATAATAAGGAGATGGAAGTGGTAAGGATTAGAGAGAGAGAGAGAGAGAGAGAGAGAGAGAGAGAGATGTGATGGCAGTAATGCTACCAGTGGAGGAGTGTGAGAGGAGGGAAAGGAAGAAGAGCAATGTTTGTTTGTGATGTTGTGGGTTGTTTGGTTACAAGGAACAAAGGGTAATTTTGGTATTTAGTCACCATAATATGCTGATGTAAGAAATTTTCATCACCTGTCTAACGACTAGTTAACAGAAGGATGGTTTGTATATATTGTCAGGTAAAGTAGGAGATGTCACTGTAATTATTCAAAGCACAGGGAAGGTCCCTGCTTTTATCAGAAACCTCAAGGGAGGTAAATGTAATTTACCCTTTAAACGATAGTAGTTGAATAATAGATCCATTATTTAGAAAATTACATTACTTTCACGTTTTTAATTTTTAGATTACAATTTTAAATTTAATGAGATAAAAAATGAATTTTAAAATTGAAGAGATAAAAAATGACACATTAAGCAAGTATTAGTGACCTATCTTAAAAAAAAAAAAAAGAAAAAAAAACCCTAAATCTAATATTGATGAGATTAAAAATGACACATTAAGCAAGTATTAGGGACCTACCTAAGGGGGAAAAAAAAAATCCTAAATCTAAAATTGATGAGATTAAAAATGACGGATCAAGTATTAGAGCATCTCCAATGATATTAGGCATTTTACCTATCTAAATATTACTATAAAGTATACATTTTATTTTGCCTATCAACGATTTCATGTTTCTGCTCCAACCATGCTCTTTATTTTAGCTATTCATCCAAATACTATTAACTTTATAGAATGTCACGTCAGCAACAAAGATGGAGGGAAATAATCTTAATGATTAAATACATTTTGCCTAGCCTTGAAGGCTAGCTACATGTAGCTAGTGAATGTGAGCTGAGCCAAAATGCCTAAGCATATGCCTAGTGCATTGGAGTTGAAAAAAGTGAGTCACATTAGGCATTTTGACTAACAAGCATCATATGCCTAGTGGGTTGGAGATGCTCTTAGTGACCTATCTAAAAAAAGAAAAAAAAAAAAAAAAAAACCTAAACCTATCTAAAAAAAGAAAAAAAACCTAAATCTAAAATTGATGAGATTAAAAATGACACATTAAGCAAGTGTTAGTGACCTATCCAAAAAAAGGAAAGAAAAGAAAAAGCAAGTATTAGTGTGTAATTAACCCTAAATCAAAACAAAAAGCAGGAGGAAACAAAATCCAGCTTCTAAAAGCCCTAACAATGACAAATGCCCTAACAATGGTGTCTTGCCCACACCTTAGTCATACACTGTAGCAGTTGCGTAGATGATTCCTCGGCCTCCTATGCTTCAGAGGCGCTTCCTCTCCACCGCCACCGCCACCACAACCACCACCAACCACCGCCGCCGGTGGCCTGTAAAGCAAGTTACCAAGGCCAATTTCTCGGAGGCCTTAGACCAGATCAAGAACCACCTCGGCGACTCAGACTTCGTGGCCGTGTCGTTGCAGAAGACAGGTTCGTTCTCTTCTCCTTGGCACCGAGTGCTCCCCATTGACACCGCCGACACCGCCTATTTCAAGGCCAAATACGCCGCCGAGAGGTTTCAGGTTCTTCAGTTCGCCGTCTGCCCCTTCTCCATTAGAGCTTCCAAGGTCATCGCCCACCCGTAAGTACCCCATATATTCAACTACTGCATATATTTATTTTATATTTTTTGCATGATTTGGTGTATTTGGATTAGAATTGCTGAAGTGACAATGGGTAGTGAGTATGAGTCTGTTGAATGGTTGTACGTTAGATAATTGAGTCATACATAGTTGTGAGAGTTGCAAATAATTGTTTTTTTTTTTCTAATTAATGTGTAAATTGTTATAAGAGTAAGATGGAAATGGATGCAAAAATAGGAACTTGAAGTGGTAATTGTGGGGAACTGTTTATTTAATAGACACAGCTTCTCAGTGTTGATCTAGTGGTAAAAGGTTACTCTATGAAGCACGGATACTTCAAAAAGGGAGATGTATCCGTATTGGATACTTATCGGATACTGATACTCCTTGGATATTCGTAGATACGTATCGGATACTTCTTAAAAGCATCGGATATTTCTTAATTAATTTTTTATTAATTTTGAAGTATCGGATACTCGAAGTTACATATTACTTATAATATTTTGTTTAGCTCTTTGATAAGAGGAATATAGTGAGAGTTAAAGTAATAGAATTTGTCAAATTGATGTATCTTTATTATCTCCCTCACTTCTCTCTCGCTTTCTCACTCTCTCATGTTTTTTCTCTCTGGTCTCATTTTTTTTTGGTGTTGTGGCATGTAAGGATAATGTTTAATTTGCATTTGCTTTTGCTTTTGTTTTTGCTTTTACTTTTAGTTTTGGATGTTTGAAGACTTTGAGGTTAATAGGAATCCCTCTCTTTATTTATTAATTTACTTTAAATTTTATTTTCATGCATATTACATTATTAAAATTATAAAAATATTTTTTTTTACGAACGTATCCCTGTCGTACCTGTATCATACTTTCCAAATTTTGACGTATTGCCATATCCATATCCCCATATCGCCATATCTGTACCCGTGCTTCCTAGGTTATCATTGATGACTTAAAAAAATATATTTGCTGAAATTTCTACTTAAGAATGGTTTTTTGGCTTTAGCTAAGGTCCTGTTATATTCACTGATGAAGAGGAACAAGTTGAAGCTATTGACCTTGAAGACTCTTAGTTTTATAGGAATCTTTCTTCTTTATCAAGTTGTCTTTTGCTTTAGGTTTTATTTTTATGCATACTGCATTACTAAAAATTGTAAAAATAATATTTTTTACGAACGTATCTCCGCCGTATCCGTATCCTAGTTTTTCAAATTTTGCCCTATCACCGTATCCGTATTGTATCGTATCCGTATCTGTATTCGTGCTTCCTAGGTTATACTTTAGTATAATTTCTAAAGGAAATGAAAAAATGGAGAGAGGAAACCACAACTAATCTCAGGTGATGGTTGACTGCAGCTTAACATATAATAGATGCAAGTTGACAAATGATATAATAGATTTAAAAAAATTTCACCTTTGTTAATGAGTTGTGCTATTTTGAATCTTCAATATGAAAGTTGGAAGGCTCAAATAAGAAATTAAAAGTTTGAGGGTCACAACAATAGTTTAAAACTTTTGTCCAAAAAAAAAAAAAAAAAAAAAACAGTAGTTTAAAACTTGGAATTATTTTTATGGGTGGTTAGTGGAATGTTAATTGTTGTTGATTATCTCTTTTTCCTTAGAAATTTGAATTTTTCTATAAAAGTGGAGTAAAAGCAGTACTTGTGGCTCTTAAGAGCTGTGTCATTACTAAGGTCCTCCTGAAGATTGTATATAGTTTTTGGAAAGCCTAAACAATCTTCTTCTTCTTCTTTTCGTTGTTTAAATGATGATTTATTTTTATCATTTGATAATTGATAGATGACCGTGTTTTATTTTTTTGGTACAGATACAACTTTCATCTCTTTCCAAGGGATGAGTTGAAAATAGGGATGCCCTCATATAGTTTTTCATGTCAGTCATCATACTTGACCTCTATGGCTCGAGAAGGTTTTGATTTCAATGCCTGTATATACAATGGTAAGGTACTTGTTTGAATTACTGGAGCAGAGATCTTATGGATGGATGATTATGGTTTTAATTGTAACCTTGTGATGTATTCTTTACATAGGAGAGTTCATTTCTTTACCTTGAAATTAAATGCTGAGAGAGAGGGAGGGAGCTGTTCTTTCAAACAATCATGTAATTCTTATTCTCCATGTATTTTTGAGTGGTGGAAGTCCCTGTCTTTCTTTAAGGGTTGGCCAGCATGTATCCCTTTGAAATATCCATTAGTATGATGATAAAGTTTCTATCCCTTCGTGAAGTGCTTGAAGAATTACCTGTTACTTTATTCAGAACTTTTATTTTGGGATCAGGTTGTAAATTTGCGTATGGGAGTCTAAGTTTTAACAATACCTATGGCTTCCAGAATTAATATGCCGATATGTCTTGGCAGCAGCCTCTGTTGGATTTTCAACCAGCGCTGTTGTAGAGTCTTTTTCCAAAGTGCTGTGGTATCTGTTTCGCTACCCCTTATTAAGGAGGCTTACACCAACTAATAAAGGGTTGCAGTCCGATGTCCTAGCACTTGTTTTACCCCTTATTAACAAGTACTTGCATGAGAATGCATGCAAACCTTGATGTTGCCTTTTAAACTATTATGATTTAATCTGTGTTTCAATTTGCCCATTTTTTTAAGCTCACACAAAATCTCTAATGTTAAACCTGAAGTGCCTTTTTTTTTCTTTTTTTTTTTTTTTTCATTGCCTTGTACAGGCATATCATATTTATCCAGAGCACAAGAATCAGCTTCGAAAGACCGAATAGGGAACCCTGTGCCTAGTAAATATGTAATACAATCTTCCTCTGCCCTTTCGGTGGCTGATGCAGTTTTTGTTGAAAGGATCAAATCACGAGTTAGGCATTGGAGAAATGCATTTAAAGACACAAGCACAAGGGCTGAAGGTAAGGAAAATGTTGCATTACTTTCTTGTTACGTTTGATCTTGTTCCTGCATTCCTAAACTATTTTCTTGTATTTGACAGAAGCTTTAATCAAATCCCTGAGAAAACTTATCTTAGGAAGTGAAGAGTATGGGTCCAGGCCATGCTTGAGCATAGATGTTTGCAGTGAACGTCAAGTGCAGCTTGCACTAGAGGTAAAAACTGAACTCTCATGCAACCATGCCACATGATTTGATGGAAGGAATAGCAGATTATTAATTACCTCCCTAAATATTGTTCTGATTGAGTTGCTCAGTAGTATTGTGAAATGTAATTGGTTTGGTTGCAGATGCTGAGAGATTTCTCTGAAGACCTTGTACCTTTATTAATTCCAACCAAGGGTGGGGAAACTCAGGCAGTTCGAGTTGTTTTGACAAGTTCAAAAGAGGACAAGGAAACTTTTGAGGTATACAGCAAACCATAATCATTGGTGATAATGCATGTTCAACCTACAAATGGTCTATGTAATCATAGTTTTATTTAATTGATAGAGGGAGCTTCAAAATCTGGAAGATGAACAAAATAAGCGTGTTCGTGGCTTTCGAGAGGTGATCGATTTGATTTCTACTTCTCAGAAACCTGTTGTTGCCCACAACTCACTTAATGGTCTATCTCTTGAATGAACAACTTTCAGTCAATTTAAACTATACTGGCCAACCTATTTCCTTACATTTATTGATTTTCCACTCCTATTTTTTCCTTGGTGCAGATTTTACATTCATTTATTCAAAATTCCTTTCCTCACTACCTTCTAGCATGGATGAGTTCAGGTGCTCTGTGCGTTTGGTTTTCCCCCACATACTCGATGTCAACCATCTGATGAAGGAAATTGGCCTTATGAAAAAGGTGACCAATTTACCTGCAGCTATTTCGTATTTAAAAAGACGGTTCTTTGCGCCTATTGATATGGAGATTTCTCACCAAGGCAAGTCACTCTTACATACTTGTCTCTCATGCTTACAGCACAATCTGTTTTAAGTAGTATATTGATTGGAATATGCTTTCATGATTGGTTCTCTTGGTGACATGGAATTCCTGGGTATTTGCCAATATAGTTTTTGTCATATTTGGAGAATTGAAATTGCTACTAATTAATTGTATCTGATGTTTCACGAGGTTAACAGTAATTTCATGTTCCATTAACGGGCCAAGTTTCAATCTTTCAGATGATGCAAGTGAGAGCAAGATCCATGGCCATGATGTTCTGAGGATAAGTGAATTGTTTGCTAAACTGTGCTCTATTCTGAAAATTGCCCCTGTAACTCACGAGGATGAAAATGGCCATTTGCCTTCTGTACTCGAAGACTATACAAACATTTTCAATCCTTGCTCCACAAGTTCCCAAGACCACACTATTGATGAGGATGTCTCAGTTTGGACAGACAACAGAAGAAAAGTTGACAGTAAGGATTTGGTTTTCTTGTGGGGATTTAGAGGTGGGATGTCTGCCAGAACACTCAAGAAACTTCTCCATGATTCCCATGATGTGTTCTCTGAAGAATTTGATATTCGACTGCTGGATAAGAGTTGTGCTGTTGTTGCTTTCTGGAATCCTGGTTTATCAGAGAGCTTTCTCGAAGCAATGGACTCTGGAGGGATAAGCTGTGAATCACTGGGGGAGATGATATCGGAAGGCCTAAGAGCTGCGACTTATCAGACATACAGGAGAGCGTGTAGGTTGGGCATATTGGAAGCAGATTTAGCAGATTCTTTGGAGAAAGCCTTGGGAGATGCTGACAGCCTTTCTGAAGCTCATTCCGAGGAGTCATCAGAGATCTATTGGGATAGTGACTTGATGATTAACCTCGATGATTTGTAAGGCATGGCGTTTCTTATTTTTCCTTGATGCGAGAACCATGATGCTTAAATCTATATGCTGGGCAGAGTAGGGCGATGGACTGTGATCGTGTAACAATTTTGAGATTGGTTAGTGCCATCTTGTATTTGAGAGGCAAGTTTGACTTTATTGGCTTTAAACTGGCTTAAATACTTGAAAATTTGAGTTCATGAGGGCTGGGTTATTTGTTTAGTTCATCCAAAAAGAGAGAAAGGTCAGTTGTTGAGTGGCACTGTTGCTGAGTTGGAGGATAGTGTTACATAATTTCCCTTGGAAGAAACTGTTTTGCGTTATTGTCTTTTTTATTTGAAAAAAAAATAAATATAAAGAAAAAGAAAAAAGGCTGCTGCATTGATGTTGTAGAAAAACACATTCTTTTCATATATTTTTTTCTTTGGACTATCGGTGGAAAATTGATTCTACTTGTGTTAATATAGTTCAAAATAGTGAGATCTACAATTTTAGAGTCAATAAACTTTCTGAGTAAAGGGGATCTACCGTTTTAGATCAATAAAAATTAAGGTGGCGTTTGGTAAAGTATTATAAATATGATTTGAAACTATGTATTGTATTTTAAGTTCGTGAGTTGTGAAATTATGATTTGAGTGTAGAAAATTTGTTTGGTTATTATGTTTTTTTTTTAATAGAGTGTTGAATTGAGTTTTGAATTGGAATTGAGTTTTGAAAGTTTGATTTGACATGTGACTTAAGAAAATTTGTTTGGTTATGAGTTTTGGAAAGAGTTTTCAAAACTTAATTCAAATTGTTATAACTTATAACAAAACACATTACTTTCACACTATTGAAAATTCTGATCAATACTCATAACCGAACTCTTTTTAAAATTCAATTAAAAAAAATTATTATTAACAGAAAATAACATTAATCAATTTTTTAATTGAAAATACTACAAAGGAAATAATTTTTTTTCAAAATAAATATTCAAAAAATTTAAATCATATATATTTAAATAATCTAAAAAATTTAATAAGTAAAAAAATTAAAATAAATATTTAAAAAATTTAAATCGTAAAAATTTAAATAATTTAAAATTTTAATATTTTAAGTTTAAAAACAACTCTACACTCAAATCGTAACCAAACACACAAAACAATACTCAATTAAGAAATTATTTTTAAAACTCATAACCAAACACATAACTCGAAACTCCATATTACTTTCACAACTTTACACTCAAATTGTAACCAAATATATAACGAAAAAATTAAAATATTAAAAAAAAATTTATAAAATAGAGTTTGAATTTATTTTTTAAAAAAATTTTAAAATTTAAAAAATTAAAATCATAATATTTAAAAATTAAAATATTTAAAAATATTCAAAAAATTAAAAAATTAAAAAAATCGTAATATATTTAAATATTAAAATATTTAAAATCTTAACAAAATTAAAATATTTTTAAAATATTTAAATATTTAAAATATTAAAATATTAATTTGAATTGAGTTTTGAAAAAAGTTTTGAATTATGTGTTTGGTTATGAGTTTTGAAAAGTAATAATTATATTTTGAATTGAGTTTTGAAAAATAAGTATAAAATTATGATTTGAAAGCCCAAAACAAATACCACATTCAAATCTGTTAATATTATAATAGTAGATAATATATGTAGATATTATATTTAATAGATAATATCTGTAGATAGTTGTTGCATAGTTGTATGCTTTCTTTTCTTTTCCTTTTGCTAGTTGTTGCATAGTTGGTGCTAGCACAGAGATGCTTGCTTTTCCTTTCCTTTTGCTACCTTTCGGTGGCTTCATATCATTCTGTCTTGTAAACCATCTCCTATATAATGGAGGTTCCATTTGATTGCTAAATACATCAAAAACATACAGAGCTAAATTGCTCTCTCAATCTCTCTCAATTTTCTTATATGGTATCAGAGCACAGGTTTTCTGCCTAGCCTCTTCTGCCAACATATTTTTTTTTTTCTACAGATTGCATTTCATCTGTATCCCTTTTTCGTCCATCTCTGAAATACATTTTTCACCACACCAGAGCCTTCGTCTCCTCCGGACGATTCTAACGCCACCAATTTCAGCCCCATCAGACGTTACACGCGCTCTCACGCGCCGCTTCTGTGACCGGCGCGTCGCCTGCCTCCGCCTTCCGCCACACACGCGCTCTACGCGTCCTCCACACTGTCCCGTGCTAACGTGCACCGCGCACTACCTTGTTAGCGTGCGCCGCGTGTTTCTGACGTCAGCACACGTCAGCCCTCTCTGCTACCGTGCACTGCCTGCCTGTTTTTGCTAACGTGCGCCGAGCCTTTCTTGCTAACGTGCGCCGCGCCCCTTTGCCTCTCATTTTTGTGCCTCTGTGGTCATATTTTGGGTCGTTTCACTCCTTTTCCCACTAATTTCGGCCTTCTGAATTCATTGGTAACCTCGGTTTTTTCAGATTCTACCGCCATTGTGCTATTTTTCCCTCATGGATCGCCCGGATTCCTCTAATCACCCTATTTCCGTTATTCTTGACGGGACTAATTATGTCCTTTGGGCACAAGCCATGTCTGGCTTCCTCAAAGGCAAGAAACTTTGGCGTATCATTACTGGGGATGTGTGCAAACCAGTCCCAACAACCACGGAATCCGCTGCCACGGACTCCGCTGCCACGGACTCCGCTGCCAAATATATCGATCGACTAGAAGATTGGGATAGTAAAAATTATCAGATCATCACCTGGCTTCGCAATACTTCTATTACATCCATCAGCCTTCAGTTTGGTAGGTTCCAACTTGAGTCTGCTTCCTCTCCAGCCAAGGCCATCTGGGATTTTTTGCAAGAACGCTATCAGACTACCGGTCTTGCTCACCAATATCAGCTTCTGAGTCATCTTCACCGTATGCGCCAAGAAAACACTCAGACCATTAATGATTTCCTCTCCCAAATGTATTATGTTTGGGATCAACTCGCTCTTTCTGAGCCTCCATGGCCTCATACTGAGGATGCTGCCTTGTTTACTACCTACCGTGACCAACAACGCTTGGTTCAGTTTCTCATGGCTCTCACTCCTCGTTTTGAGCCCGTCCGCGCATCTCTCCTACATCGCACTCCTTTACCCACTCTTGAGCAAGCCGTTTCTGAACTCCTGTCCGAGGAAACCAGGTTTGGTACTCTCCATCCACACCCTGTGGACTCTGTTCTTGCTACTCCCCAGATTCGGAGTTCTCCTTCACCACAGCGGTCCACTACCTGCAACTATTGTCACAACCGCAATCTTCCATCGACTCATCTTCTGGTTCATTGTCTCGTTCGTCTTTGTCGATTTTGCAACAAGACTGGCCCCGGTCATCTCCAACAAGATTGCTTCCGCAATCCTACCCGTGCCTCTCGCCATGGTCCTTCCACCGGGAATCTTTCCCGCAGCAACTCTCACCGTTCTGGGACTCCATTTAAAAACATGCCTGCTCCACGCACTGCTGCTGCCGCCTCCGAAGATTCACCTTCTTCTGTCCCTGCAGATCCTTCCACTCCGGTCTTCTCTCATACCGATGTTGAAGCCATGTTTCAACATTTTTGGCAGCATTCCGGTACTCCTCCATCTCCTGCTTTGTCTACCACCGCAGGTAACACTTCCTGGTACTTTGACTCCGCTTGTTGTAATCACATGACCTTTGATCCTACTATTTTTACTCCTCTCTCTTCGACTTCTCATGTTCCTTCTATCCATACTGCTGATGGGTCTCTTCTGTCTGTAAGTCATGTTGGGTCTGTTTCCACCTCTCACTTATCTTTATCCCATGTATATCTTATGTCTGCTCTCACTTTAAATCTTATCTCCATTAGTCAATTATGTGAGCATGGTCTAACTGTTACCTTTTCCCATACTGGTTGTTTGGTGCAGGACCCTCGGACGGGGCAAACTCTTGGGATCGGCCGTAAGCAAGGACGTCTCTACGAACTTATCCATCTTCATGTTCCGGATTCCTCTCAAATCACTGCTCCTACCACTGCTACCACTGCTCCTCCTTTATCTCATTTTCAGCTTTGGCACTATCGTTTGGGCCATCTTTCTATTGGTCGTTTGAAGTCTTTAATTTCTAGTGGTCATTTGGGTACTGTAAGTTCTGATGCTTTCAATTGTGTGTCCTGTCAACTTGCAAAACAACCTGCTTTGTCGTTTAATAAAAGTGATTCTGTTTCTCTTGCGCCCTTTGATCTCATTCATTCTGATATTTGGGGACCCTCTCCTACTCCTACTATGGGAGGCGCACGTTATTTTGTTGTTTTTATAGATGATTTTTCTCGTTTTACATGGTTGTTTCTTATGAAAAATCGCTCTGAACTCAAACAACTTTATTACAATTTTGCTGCAATGGTTAAAACCCAATTTTCTAAAACTATTAAGATTTTTCGCTCCGACAATGCCATGGAATATAAAGATTTTGACTTTCTTTCTTTCCTTAGGAGTCATGGTACTCAACCTCATCGTTCCTGTCCAGGTACGTCCCAACAAAATGGCCGTGCTGAACGAAAACATCGGCATCTACTTGACACTACTCGAGCCCTCCTTCTCTCTTCCTCTTGTCCCGAAAATTTTTGGGGTGAAGCCGCTCTCACTGCTGCTTACACTATCAATTGTATCCCTACACCAGTCATTCATAATCACACTCCATATGAGCGTTTACATGGCACCCGTCCCCCTTACGACACCTTTAGGGTTTTTGGCTCTGCCTGTTTTGTTCTTCTCCAACCTCATGAACGTACCAAACTTGAACCTCGTTCTCGCCTTTGTTGCTTCTTGGGGTATGGTATTGAACATAAAGGGTATCGCTGTTGGGATCCTCTCTCCCAGCGTCTCCGTATCTCTCGTCATGTGGTCTTTTGGGAACACACAATGTTTTCCTCCCTCTCTCAATTCCGTTTATCCGTTCCCTCACCCTCTCTGTGTTTTACTAACCCTTCTGCAGATCTGTTTTCTGATGAGCTTCCTTCACTGCCCATGCCTGACTCTCTTGAGACTGCCTTGCCTACTGGTCTTTCTCAAGCACCTGCCAGCTCTGATGGTCCTGATCTTGCTCCCTCGGACTCCTCACCCCTTGTTGAGTCTCTTCCTGTGGCTCCTCCTCCTCCTGCTCGACCACACCGGGTAATCCAACCTTCTACTCGTCTTCGTGACTTTATTGTTGGTTCTACTGCTTTTTCTACTCATGAACCCACCTCCTATCGGGAGGCTCGCTCTAATCCTCTTTGGCAGCAAGCTATGACTGATGAATTACAGGCTTTAGACAAAACTCACACTTGGGACATTGTTGATCTTCCTCCTGGCAAGACTGCCATTGGCTGTAAATGGGTATACAAAATCAAAACCTGTTCTGATGGCTCTATTGAGCGCTATAAAGCTCGCCTTGTTGCTAAAGGCTTCAATCAAGAATATGGTATTGACTATGAGGAGACCTTTGCTCCTGTTGCTCGTCTCACCTCTGTTTGCAGCCTCATTGCAGTTGCTACTACCCGACACTGGGATCTTTATCAAATGGATGTGAAAAATGCCTTTCTTAATGGTGTTCTTCTTGAGGAGGTCTACATGCAACCTCCCCCTGGGTCTACTTATCCACCTCATAAAGTCTGCAAACTTCAACGTGCTTTATATGGTCTCAAACAAGCTCCCCGCGCTTGGTTTGCCAAGTTCAGCTCTACTATTCATGACTGTGGTTTCACCTCCAGCTCTTATGATACTGCACTGTTTTTCCGCAAAACTGCTCAAGGGACCACCTTGCTTCTTCTTTATGTGGATGATATGATTATCACCGGTGATGATGTCAATGGTATTCTTCATCTTAAACAATTTCTTAGCCATCATTTCGAGATGAAAGACCTTGGTCCTCTCAGCTATTTCTTGGGTCTTGAAATCTTCCATGATTCCACGGGTTCTTTTCTCTCTCAGGCTAAGTACACATCTGATCTTCTCACCCGTGCTGGTCTTACCGATTGCAAGACTGCCTCAACTCCCCTGGAGCCTCAGAGTCGTCTTACCCCTCTTGATGGCACTCTTCTCTCTGATGCTACTCTATATCGTCAGCTGGTTGGCAGTCTTGTCTATCTCACTGTTACTCGTCCTGATATTGCCTATGCCGTCCATATTGTCAGCCAGTTTATGTCGGCTCCTCGTACCACACATTATGCTGCCTTAATTCGTATCATTCGCTATCTCAAAGGCACCATGTTTCATGGTCTTCATTATTCCGCCCGCTCCTCTCTCCAGCTTCGTGCTTTCTCTGATGCTGATTGGGCTGGCGATCCTACTGACCGCCGCTCTACTACTGGGTTTTGCTTTTTTTTGGGTGATTCTCTTATTTCTTGGCGCAGTAAGAAACAATCTCTTACTGCTCATTCTAGTACCGAAGCCGAATACCGTGCCCTTGCTGATACTACTCAGGAGCTTCTCTGGCTTCGTTGGCTTCTTGCTGACATGGGTGTTACTTCCTCTGGCGCTACTGCCCTCTTTTGTGACAATCACAGTGCTCTTCAAATTGCTCACAATGATGTTTTTCATGATCGCACCAAGCACATTGAGATTGACTGTCATTTTATTCGGCAACACGTTACTCATGGTACTGTCCATCTCCATCCGATCTCTTCTGTTGATCAACCTGCTGATATCTTCACCAAAGCTCATTCTCCTGGCCGCTTCATTGACCTTGTCTCCAAACTCAAGTTGGTTGATGTTTGTCCTCCTTGAGTTTGAGGGGGGATGTTAATATTATAATAGTAGATAATATATGTAGATATTATATTTAATAGATAATATTGTAGATAGTTGTTGCATAGTTGTATGCTTTCTTTTCTTTTCCTTTTGCTAGTTGTTGCATAGTTGGTGTTAGCACAGAGATGCTTGCTTTTCCTTTCCTTTTGCTACCTTTCGGTGGCTTCATATCATTCTGTCTTGTAAACCATCTCCTATATAATGGAGGTTCCATTTGATTGCTAAATACATCAAAAACATACAGAGCTAAATTGCTCTCTCAATCTCTCTCAATTTTCTTATAAAATCAATGGATGAAACTATAATTTAAGAGCCTTACCAACGGAGCCTAATATTCTCGCATATTTTTGTTTTGAGAGAAGATTCCTTGCATGTACACCATCCAATTAATCCAGCTTGAACTAGAATTCAGTTCTATCTTCAATTCAAAGATTTTACAAATGGGAAAAAAGTATTGTAACAAATTAACTAACCATCAAAATTTTATGTAAAATATACATGTAAAACATTAACTAGAATTCAGTTCTATCGTTTGTCAGTTACGCCGGCCGTTGGCAGACAGAGAGTCCACAATACTGTGGTTTAAAGTCACTTTGGTTCGTCGTTACTCGGCCTCGGCCCCTTGAAAGATCAGTCATCACGCATTACAGATGTTGACATGAACATTACTTCAAATACCACCACTTTGGCCTTGATTCTTTTGATTATCAGGCCAACTGAGAGAGCCAAGCTAACACTGAATTTAAGAAAAATGGCTGCGATCGCTTCAAATGTCGTCTTCTCTCTGCGAAAGCCCTTGTCTCGTACTTTTGCCTCGAATTCAAGCTTGTTTGGCAACAATTTTCTCGGAAAATCTTTGTCCGCTTCTGCTCAAACGAAACGATTTCATACGGCTCGGTTTTCAGGTTCGGCACCGATCAATGCGTCGTCCCATTCTTTCGATGTGGTCGTGGTTGGTGCAGGAATTATCGGGCTGACAATCGCCCGGCAGTTGATGCTGGAGTCGGATCTCTCCGTTGCCGTGGTTGACGCAGCTGTGCCCTGCTCTGGCGCTACTGGAGCAGGTTGTCTTTGGAAGTTTTGGCTTGTATGCTCTGTTTGGTTTCGTAGGAAGAGAATACATTTTATTTACGTAAGTGGGGGTTTGATGCCCCCTTCAATTATAACTTGTCATGTAATTATAACAAAGTTGGATAGACTAGTATATATTTATTAGATTGTTGTGTGGTGTTTTATCATTCTTTGATTGCGATGATATATCTGTTTTAAGTGATAGTAATGATACTATTGTTATGTTTAAGTTTTAATTTAATTTTTGCCAATTGAAAATAATAGTTTTACTTTAATTTGTCACTTCGGCAACTATGTGCCATTAGTACGGTTATTTTAAAAAAAAATATTTTTTCAATCAACGAAAAAATAAATTACATGTACTATCTCAAGATTACTACATAGTACCGTTTTGAAAAGTCAAGTAAAAAGTCACGTTTTTTATCTAAAGGAAAAAAAGTTAGCAGCAAAAAACGTAACAAAATTCATTTAGGGAGAGATAAAATTACAAATTGAGACTTATGACAAAAAAGTAAAAATAAATTTCTTATGTTAGGTAAGGGTATTTGGTCATTTTAATTTGATTTGATACCATAAACAAATATTAAACCAAAAAGTTAAAATTCAGTTTTTTACCAACTTCCCAAATCACTTTCCAAAAAGTTAAAAAACTTGGTAAAAAGTCAAAAGTCAACTTTTTACTAATTTCTCAAAACACCCAATAATTTATTCAATTGATAGATTATTTGATGTAATTTATATGAGTTATTTGTGTAAGACTATTTGAGACAACTTTTAATTATAATTTATAAAACAAAAATAATTTAAATAAACAAAAAAATTATTTATTTAAAAAGCGGAAAAAAATGATTTGAGTTTTATTTTTTAATTAACAACTTTCAACCATTGCACCAAACCAACAAGTATGGCTGCGTAAAATATCGCATAATCGATTAAAATTGCATCAATATGTCTCAATTTATATCACTTTATTTGCTAATCACGGATTAAATTTTAAAATTTATAATTTGCTATCGAAACCGTTCCGTTCCGGTGTAATTAATACATATATATTTCTTAATCTCTAATTAAATGAGTGTGAGAGAAATTTAATATGTGAAATTTGTTACAAATTAGTAGTTATATATATAACATATTAAGTAAAATTAATTTGTATTATATAAATAAAAAATATTATGTAAATATTTAATAATTAATTAAAATATTTTTCAATTTACCAATCTACCTAAAATTACAATTTGCCAATCAACATCTAATTTATAATTTTACACTTAAATCACTCGAACCGTATCATGCACACCACTACCAGCAAGAGAGTTGGGCCCATAGGTTGCACCGACCGAACAAGATAGTCCACATTATTACTTGGGCTTGGGTCCTTGATTGATCAGATAGCGCATTAGAAACGTTGACCTCCACTCCACTTCGCTCGGGGACTTTGATCACCGGACTCTGCATTAGCAAGCACAAAGCTGCGTAGCTTCCCCTAAAACTGAAACCACGCTAGTATAGTGCCACAAGTGTAATAGAAATGGCTTCGATTGCTTCAAATGTCACTCCAAACCCTAACCCCAACACGAACGTGGTCGTCTTATCCCTCCGGAAGCCATTGTCGTGTACTTTTGCTTCGAATTCAAGCTTGTTTGGTAACAAATTTATCGGAAAATCTCTCTCCGCTTCAATCCAAAGGAAACGATCCGATACGGCTCGGTTTGCAGGTTTAGCCCCGATCAATGCGTCGTCGTCGTCCCATTCTTTCGATGTGGTTATAGTCGGTGCTGGAATCATCGGGATGTCAATCGCCCGGCAGTTTCTGCTCGAGTCGGATCTTTCCGTCGCCGTGGTTGACGCAGCTGTGCCTTGCTCTGGCGCTACTGGTGCTGGTAATATTTCTCTTGGAGTTTTCGCTTGTATTTTCTGTTTGGTTGCTTAGAAAATGTAGGAAAAGAAGAGAACATAAACTAGCATGGTTGGGGAAAGTTTGAGTGTTCAAAAGTGAGTCCCCAAAGATTTTTTTTTTTTTTTTTGAAGAAGATGCCATGGTTGGCTACAGTTTGGTTTCTGAAAACGACTCTGTTGTTGACATTATGACTTATGAATTGGTAAATGCATACACTACACGTTGGGATCTCCATGTACTTCATTGATAATTTAAAATATTAGAGCATGAAAATCGCATATATTTGTAAACGCTCAAAAGTAGGAAAAGAAATTAGCAGAGAGAAGAAGGTTGCAGCATGTAGTATGATTAAATAGAAGATGCACTGAATGAGGTAGTATTTGCAAATATAAGAAACTAAAGAGGCAGCATTATACGGAGAGTGGGACGAAGTAACAATATGTTCTTTACTTCTATTCAACTGTTTGTCAACGTATACATGTTTGTATTGGCAATTTGTATTGAGGTATCTTTTGATAGTTGAAACAACTCACTTGTGACATTTCTTTTCCCTAATGTTAAATTAAATATCTGGACGATCCATGCCAATAGAGATTCATATCAGCCAATGTAAGACCATTTATTTATTAATGCTTTGGAAAAGTGATTAATTCTATTCTATGTTTGTTATTGGTTCATGCTATGTTTTTTGAGGCATCCAATAGCATCATGGTTGGTTGAATTTGATTAAATGTTCAACAATGCGAACACAGTTCATGCAAGCTCGGTTTTTTATATTTCTTAAAGATTCTCAAAAAATGTTCACGTAGAATGAATTCTTATAAAATATGGTTGGCTTGTCATTAGTCACAAAATGTCTCAAGCTTAGCGTGAGGGTCCTCATTTTTTTAATCATGACCTTGATAGGTTTGAATAGATTTGAAGTGCATGAACAATTCTGGTCAAGCCAGTGAAGGAAAAAAAAAATGCTCAGGCTCTCTATTCAGTGCATGCTTCTTTTTTCTCTTATCTGATTGGTTGTTGGATCTCTTCTCCTCTGCCATTTCGGCTGGTTCTAGGGCAGGGCTATTTATGGATGGTTCACAAAGAACCTGGGAATGATAAATGGGAGCTAGCAATGAGAAGCCGTAAACTGTGGGAGATGATGGCAGAGAACGTACAGCAGCAAGGCATGAATCCTTTGGAGATACTCGGTTGGAAGAAGACAGGTAATCTTATTTTCTTGAGTTAATATAGTACCCTGTAATATAGTGCAAAATTAACTCAGGTTTTTCTTCTTCTTTTCTAGCATTTTGTCTTATATTTAACTTTCACTACCCTTGGAGATCAAGTGAGTTTTAAGTAAAGCATTGATGTTGATTAGTTAGTACACTAGTCCAAACCAAAGCTCATTACCCTCAGAACTATCAACCTTACAATTTCTTTCCTTTCTTTTATTTTTTATTTTTTATTTTTTAATTTATTTGGAGCTTTTATTTTTTTACTTTCACTAGTCCAAAGGTTATTTTTTTACTTATTTTTGTTCATTAATTGTACCTATATATTGATAGAATTTAGAACGAAAAATTATTTAAAACTTTGACCCCGGTATAAGTAAATGTTCTTGTTTTTTTCCCCTTTACATCGGCATGATGATTGAACTTAGGGATTTATCATGTCGTCCCAACTTTATCCAATCGCAGCTAATTCTCAAAGCAAATAGGAAAATGTTTCCTACTATGGTAGTGTGGTTGTGGTGTTGTTGATAACAAAGAACATATATTGTATATTTCGAATGAATCTCTGAGTACAAATATATATATATATATATATAACCTAAATGAAATAAACCCTAATAATCTAATAGACGAAACTACCCTAAATAACTAATATAAAATACAATAAAAGACACAATCTTCACACCTCCCATCAGACTGAGGATGTGAGCACAGAAAGCATTAAAAGTTTACCAAGAAGAAAAACGAAAACGAGTAACAGTGTGAGTCTTCGTAAAAAAATCAGCCAACTGAAGAGAGGAGGGAACAAAAGGGAGAGCAATAGTGCCAGTCTGAAGATTTTGTTGGACAAAATGACAATCGATTTCAACATGCTTGGTCTGCTCATGGAAGATTGAATTATGGGCAATCTGAACAGCACTTTGATTATCACAATACAACGGAGTCGGATCAGAAAGAGAGACACCCATATTGGAGAGAAGCCAACGAAGTCAAACGATCTCGGAAGTAGCATAAGCCATGGCGCGATACTTAGCCTCAGCGGTGGAACGAGTAACAACAGATTGTTTCTTACTTCCAAGATATGAGAGAATTGCCGAGGAAAACACAAAGACCAGAAGTGGATTTGCGATCAGAGATGTCACCTACCCAATCAGTGTCAGCATAGGCACAAAGAGTCAAGTCCGAAGAGGCAGATAACAGCAAACATTGCAACAAAGTGCCTCGAAGGTAGCGCTGAGTATGGAGTAAGGTAGCCTAGTGTGTGGAACGAGAGGCAGAAACAAATTGACTGAGAATGTGCACAACATAGGATACATTTGGACGAGTAACGGTGAGATAAACAAAGCACCCAACCAACTCACGATATAAAGTGGGATCCTCAAGAGGAACGCCATTGGAAGCAGAAAACTTAGCATGCAACTCAAGAGGAGTGTCGACAATTTTGTCATCAGTGAGATTGGCACGAGAAAGAATATCACGAGCATATTTAGTCTGAGAGAGAAGATACCCAGTAGGAGAAGTAGCAACCTCAATACTAAGAAAATACCGAAGAGACCCCAAATCCTTCATCTCGAACTCCTGAAACAACTGATACTTAACCTCCTCAATAGTACTACAATCAGAGCCAGTGATGATCATATCATCCAAATATAAGAGAAGGAGAACTAGGCCAACAGAATTATGACGAACAAATAAAGCACAATCGTGATGACTAGGGCAAAAACCAAGCCAAAGTGCAATAGAGTGAAATCGCTCATACCAAGCACGAGGAGATTGCTTGAGACCATAGAGAGCACGATGAAGACGACAAAGCACACCAGGAGGGTGAGAGACTAAGAAGCATAGATATGGATACGAGATACGAATACGACACGATACGGATATGGCGATACGACAAAACCTAAAAAAATAGGGTACTTGTACGACTAGGATACGTTTGTGAAAAATATATTTTTAAAATTATTAATAGTGAGTTACACATAAGTTAAAGAACGTTGAAAAATCACAATGTAATTTTATAATGCAAAATACTAATCTTTAAGAATTTTGTATTAATTTAAGCTAGTAGCTTGTTTACTTTTTAAATTTTTAATAGGTCTTGCAAATATTTCATTTCAATATTAAGTTTAATATATTTATATTATAATAATAGAACAATTCACAACTTGTCCCTATGCTTTTTCCTTTGACACTAGTGAAAAATATTGTATTCAAGTTTACTTGCTTATTTATTTATTGATATTTAATTTTACCATTGTTATATTCTCTTGTTAATTCCTATTTTTTATGTTATATGGGACGTGCATGAAATAATTAGGATACATCAATTTAATAAATTCTATTATTTAACTCACTATGCTCTTCTTATCGAAGAACTTAACAAAGTATTAGAAAAATATTCTTATATTTATACTTGTAATTATATTATATTACTATGCAAGAAATGTTACAATTCTAATTTCATACAACAAGTAAACATGACTTGGAGTATCCGATACTTCAAAATTAAGTATCCGATACGTATCCGCGAGTATCGGAATCCGATATGGATACGATACGGATACGTCATCCTATTTGAAGTATCCGTGCGTCATAGGTGAGAGAGACCTGGTGGAGGGCACATGTACACTTTTTTAGCAAGATGCCCATTCAGAAAAGCATTTTGACATCGAGTTGAAACAAAGGCTAGTGATGGGCAGCAGCAACAGAGGTAAGAGTGTGAACGGTAGTCATCTTGGCAACGGGGGCAAAAGTCTCATCGTGATCAATCCCATACTCCTGAGAAAAGCCTTGGGCAACCAAACGAGTCTTGTATCGTTCCAAAAAACCATCAGAAAGGATTTTGACTTATAGACCAATTTACAGCCTGCAACATTTTTGTCAGCAGGTAATGGAACCAAATCCAAGTCTGAGTATTAGCTAAAGCAGTTAACTCGTCATTTATGTTAGCAATCCAATTGGGATCATGACAAGCTTCCTTGTAGAACCTAGGCTCAAAATAAGTATGGAGACAAGAAAGAAAAGACTAATAGGAAAGAGAAAAACAAGTATTACTAAAACCATACCAGTTCGGAGGATGACGGTCACGCGTTAGAAAGTGATGTGCAGGAGGAGCGGGATCTAAAGAAACAACTGGAGGGACGGTAGAGCTAGAGACGGGAGAGCTCAGAAGTGCTTTGCGGCGCTGATAAACAAAAAGAGGAGCAGGGGAAGCGGCTGGTGGAGAGGGAGTAGCTGGCGAGATATTAGAAGTACTAAGAAGAGGCAAGGTAGAGATCTCAATACCAGAAACAAACTCATCGGGAGAAACATCAGTAGGAAATGGGTCAATATGAACCAATTCATCCTTGGTAATAGGGACAGGGGAGGGAGATATAGTGTAGTACGGTAGTTTTTTTAAAAAGGTAACATGCCTAGACACAAAAAGTTTTTTGGTGGCAGGATCATAGCACCGATAACTTTTCTGATTAATGTCATACCCTAAAAAGACACAGGACACAACGAGAACTAAGCTTAGAGCACTCCCGTTTAGGAAGGAGCACAAAGCATGCAGAACCAAAAACACGAAGAAGAGAATAATTAAGAGTAACACCAAGAAGACGCTCATTCGGAGATGAGCTGGAGAGAAGAGGAGTAGGCATCTGATTGAGAAGATATGTAGCAGTGAGCACAACTTCTTCCTGTAGACGTCCCCGAACGCCCCGGGAGGAACGAGTCCCCCGTTCCGTTCGATATTGGGCTCACTACAGTTCGGACTCTCAATTTGTCACGGTTCTAAATCTGAACCAAAGAGTCCAAATCCGGCTAATCGTTTTGAGAAAACAGATTTTGAAAGAAGTGCCAAACATGGACTGCTTTGCCAGATATAGAGTCGCCACCTAAATGTTTTATTTTGGGGAAATTTAGGAAACCCTGACTCGTTTGCCTATGGCCACATGTCCGTCATCACCAAAGTTGCCTCGGCTCGGGAACTTGGGTACGATTGGGGAAGGTCACTTCGTGAGCACCCCCGCTCGCCCGATCAAAGATCGGCCTTTACTAACCATGATATCTATTTTTGAAAACATTATGCGTTCTTATTCCGGTTATTAGCCTAGATTTACTATGTGATGCGCACAGCATATAAGTATAGACTGGATCGCCTGAATTGGAACAAAACATTTCATGTTTGTTTGTTTGAAAATGGTTTGATGGTGCTACTCGCAAGTAGGCTAAGACGTGGATTTGCCACCCTCAGGTGGGCTTAGAAAACATGATTTTGCCACTATCTAGTGGGCTTAAAACACACAGTGAATGAATTGTTCCAATCTAAATAACCCAACTTTCACCCATAGGCATTCAGGCAGTTATATCACATAAGCAATTAGCCTCATGGTAAGCATGCTATCATGGCAGTCACTCACACGCATGCGAGGATGCTAAAGCATAAAACTTACCGAGTACTTCAAGCCAAAATAGAAACTAATTAGAAATCCATGCATGATCCTAATTATACAGAAATGCCTAATGCAACACATGCAAAAGTGCAACTATAGCAGGCTCGGCTATTCTAAACATGGCATATGAAATGCTACAGCTAACATGTATTCAACTTGGAATTGAAAATTCAATACAGTTAGTATGATGCGCCGAGCCCGATGCATGCAAGACAGATGAATGAATGCAAACATGCTATCATACTGTATGTTAATTGAAACATGCCCTAATCTAACCATCATAAGCGGGTAAATAAAAGGGAGAAAGACGTGGGGTTGGAAGACATACATCACACACACGCACACTTATTACAGTTGTGCCCTCGCTCGAAGGGTCCGAATAAATAATATACAGTCCCAAATGAATAATTACAATCCGAATAAATACAGAATCCTAATTAATTAACAAATTAATCTAGGAAAGCGATAAACTAGCATGCAAGCTATGGACTGCCTCGGCTTTGTTCTGAATGATGAATGATGCATGCTCCGGTTGCCTTTGTCGGAAAATCCCTTGTGATGCCCTGGTTTGCCTCTGTTTGCAATTGTTCTTGGAATGCGTGCCAAGCTCTGGAAGGCTGCCGATTTCTAATTTGCTGTAACAAAGAGCAACAAAGGGGCATGGCAAAGTATTTTCACATATGTATGCATGACTACTCTTCAGGGAGTGTAGTCCTCGATCCTCGTGCCACCAATCACGCATCTCGATACATGATGGCCGAGGAGTCGAATTGCACGACTCAATATGAAATGAATGCACATGAAAACACAACAGGGCCTAGACGTCATCATGGATAATCCGGAGTGTCGGCGACCGAGGAATTGAGACACGTTCCGTCACTTGGAGTACGAAACGTCCCTCGTTTCCCGTGCTTGGTCTAACTCCTATCCCAAGCACAATGCGATATGCATGACATGCATGAATGCAATCCTAACATGCAACCTAGCATACACAATGCTATGAAATGGCATACACAATGCACGAGGTAACAAGGCATACACAATGCTCTAACATGCAACCTAGCATACGCAATGCTATGAAATGAAATGGCATACACAATGCATAATGGACTTACACCAACATGAGTGGACCTCAGCCACACTCACATCAGAGGCCACTAGATGAAAATGAGATACTCGAAATACGTGCACACGTGCACGCAAATCGAGGACCGAATCTAAGGCACGAATGCCACTCTACCAAAGCATGGCAAGGCATGGAACATGGTATGCAAACATGCAAATTTCAGCACTGAAATGTGATGCAAAATGGTCCCGAAACATGGAAACATGGTATCTGATGCATGAAATGAACCCCGAAACCCGAAACTAGGCACGTGGAATGACTTATAGCTATACAAAGCATGCATTATTTGATCATGAAGCATGAAGACAGATTCAAGGCAGTCCCAAAACATGCATATTTCCAGTTTATAACAAGTCCCAAAAACAAACACAAGTAGGGCTAATCTATCATGCAAAAAAGACCCCAAAAGAGGGACAAAGAAGCAAGTGGCAGCTGCCGGCCCCAAACAATGAAGAGCCCTTCAACAAAGTTGAAGAGGGGCTCAAAATAATGCACTTTACGGTTTATGACCAAGTCCAAAACAGTACACAAGTAAGCTTAAAACACTATGCAAAAATAGGCCTAAAAGAAGGTTTAAACACAAAGAGCAAAAAGGGAGCCTCAAACAGCAAAGGACCCTTGATCAAACATGAAGAGGGGGTCAAAATATGACTCTTTACAGTTCGGGTCGGAGCCCAAAAATACAAGCACAAGGAGCTAAAAAACCATGCAAACAAAGGGGCCAAAAGAGGGATAAAGAGGCAAGTGATAGAAGGAAGTCTCAAACAGTGAAGAGGCCTTCAACAAAGTTGAAGAGGGGCTCAAAATAAGGCAACTCACAGTTTATAGCAAAGCTCGAAACAGTTTACAAATAGGCCTAAAATACTAGGCAAGAAAGAGGCCTAAAAGAGGCTTTTAACACAAAGTGTAAAAAAGAAGTCTCAAACAGGGAGAAGCCCTTAATCAAACATGAAATAGAGCTTAAAATAAGACTATTTTCAGTTAGGGTCGGAGCCCAAATATGCGAGCACAAGGAGCTAGAATATAGATCAAAATAAAGCAAGAAAAGAGGAAAAGAAGACTTACCCTTGAAGAACCAATCTTTGACAGCCTTTGGACCAAGTTTGGGGACTTTTAAGCTCTGGAAATGGCGTTCGAGCTGCTGGAATGGAGTGAGGAGGAGGGGTGCTATGGGTTGTAGGGTAAAGGGTGTAGGAATGGTCCAAGAACAAAAGGGTTTTGATGTTTGGAATAGAAGGGAAGAGGGATTGAATGAAAGAGGCTTAGAACCAATTTTTGTAACCCTTAAAACTAAAGGGGAGGGGCTGGTTTTATAGGCAAAGGAGTGGAGAAAAGGGGGGAAATTTCAAATTCAAGTTTCCCCCCCAAAAGGCCAAACCCTCGGACATGGGTGAAGTGCAAAACAAAATACATGGCTGGAATGCACTTGGGACAAGGATCATGGCCGGCCAGCTCAAAAGGGCAAAAAAGGCCATTCACCAAATAGGTGGCCGGCCTGCTAGATTTTCTGGCCGGTCTGCTACTTTTCAGAACAAAAAATGGTTCTACCGGAAAGAAAGGTGGCCGGCCGGTGATTGGAAAGTCCAATGGTGGCCATTCAAGTGTCCAAATTGAAGCCCCGGAAGTTAGCTTTCCAATGGCGCAAACCTTGCATTAAAATTCCTCCTGTGGAAAAAGTTATGCCAGTTTCCGTGAAGTCGCGCAGATTCGGTCCTACCCGGATTCATGCCGAACTTCTCCCAACCTTGTTTTCTTCTCTCCTCTCCTCTTTTCTTCAACTCCAAACCCCTAAACAAGGTGTTTTGAAAGATTTTTCAAAAGAGTTCATCTCTCCTTCATTCATTTCCACTTTGTCCTCGCTCGGTTTATCGAAAAGCGCGACATTTAACAAAATGCGAGCGTCGGGACATCGTAGAAACTTTATTTCAAAAACGTTTTTGAAAGAGAGGGTTTCAAGGTCTAAAATCTTTTGATCAAGATTATTTTGGTCCAAAAAGGGGTATGAAGTTGAGATTTGACTCTCTCTCCTTGCCGAAGAAATTGAACCTTTGCCCTGCGCATCTTTCAAAACCATCAGTCGCGTCCAAGTCTTAAAGGCAGTCAAAAATGGGATGTCTACACTCCCCAAAAGACAGAAGGGACAAAGGATGAAAGTAGTAAAAAACGAGCTGTATCAAGGAGATGTCGATGTTTGCGCTCAGCTCGACCATTTTGGACAGGAGTGTCTGAACAAGAAGACTAATGAATAGTGCCATGAGTAGCTAAAAATTCCTCAAACTCAGACAAGTAATACTCACCTTCCAAATCAGAACGGAGAACTTTAATGGTGGTGGAAAATTGAGTGCATATCATGGAGTGAAAATTGGAATATATTTTGTAAAAATCAGATTTTCATGTCATCAAATAAACCCATGTAAATTGACTATAATCATCCACAAAAGACACATAATATTGCAAACCTCCCTTGGTAACTATAGGGAAAGGACTCCAAACATTAGTATAAACCAATTGAAAAGGAGAAGATGAAATAAAACTACTTTTATTAAAAGAAAAAGCAGACATTTTAGACAGTTTATAACTAAGACACTTTGAAATATCAGCAATGGAAAAATCGCCTAAATATCTAGATTGAACTAACATCCTCAAACAATCACTCGACAAATAACCTAACTTAGAATGCCAAATATAAAATAAAGAAGATTTATTATTTAAACAAAAAGAAGACAATGTAGTCGAAGACAAATCTAAAGGAACATGTAAGCTGTCCAAGATATATAGTTCTCCAACTCTATGCTCGATCCCAATCTGCTTCTTGGAGAGTCGATCTTGCACAACACAATAAGAGGAAGAGAAAACAACATCAAAACCGGAATCAGATAATTGACTAATAGAAATAAGACTGAGTGAGAGGTGAGGTACAAAAAATACAGGAGAAAGAGACAAATGGGAAGAGGAAATAGAACCAATAGAGGATACAGGCATAGAGAAATCATTAGCAGTAGCAATAGTGATAGGAGAAGGAGGGGAGACACAATTACTAAGAAGAGATGCAACAAGGGTCATATGATGTGAACAATTAGAATAAAAAATCCACGAAGTATAGCTATTACCTGAAGAGGATGAACCAAACAAATCTAATTGAGTGGTAGTCATAACGGAAGCTTGGGACGAAAGAGTTGGATTGGCCACCATGAAAGACTTGAACTGCTCAAACATAGACTGCATATTGGAAGATGGACCATTCTCAGAAACTGATGCAGAAAAGGCGGCAGATAAGCGAGATCCCAAAGATGTCGGCTTAGAAGATGGTGGACCAGACGAACGGCCCTTAGGCTGCAACAGCTTAGGACAAGCATGTTTCCAATGGCCTTTCTGATGACAGAAGTTAGACTCATCCGTAAAAACCGGAGGCTTGAGCTTAGTAGTAACTTGAAATAAAGGAGATGATGGGGTGGGCAAGAGCGGAGGAGTGGTAAAAACTAACTGGGAATGAGGAGCACCATGAGCCACCTTGAACCGAGTTTCTTCCGCAATAAGCTCATGGATAGCACCATTGACAGAAGGCAAGGGAGAAGATGAAGAATTGCGCCAAAGTGGCTCAAATTGATCACGAAGGGCCATAAGAAACTGAACAAGACGTTACTTCTCCCGATACTTGGTATAACTGTCAAGTAATTGCAAATCTGATGGTTCCATTAGAGCAAGTTGATCCGAATAAGTAGTCATCTCATTGTAAAATTCCTGAATGGACTTATCTTTCTGACTAGCACTGCGATTAGACATCTCAAGTTCATACTGTTTTGCAAAGTTAGACTTAAGGTACATAGTTTTCAAATAGTCCCAAATTTATTTAGAAGTAGAATACTTGGAGAAATTCATACCAATGGTGGTTTGAACTGAATTATGAAACTAAGTAAGAATTTGTGCATTTTTCTTATTCCATTTAGCAACATCAGCCTCAGTTTCTTTGGATTCCATTAGTCGAGTAGTCACACCAATAACATAGTTCCACATGCCTTTACCCATGATAAAATTTTTCATTAAATGAGACCAACAAGAATAATTTGTGCCATCCAACTTAGTGGTGATAGCTTGCAATTTATCATCAACCATATTGCTGTAATCAAACAACCCAGTACAAATAAAAGAGAATAGTACCAGACAGAGAGATACACACTGAACCAGAGACCACGATGAGGAAGTGCAAAGAAGAGAGTCCCAATCCTAGCGACCAGAGAACCACAAACAACCAGAGAGAGATCGAAGCAGGAGAGAGTCCCAATCCTAGCAACCAAAGAACCACGAACAACCAGAGAGAGATCAAAGAGAGTTAAGAAATCGTGCTGAAATTGACGAGAGAACCATGAACGACAATCATGAGGAAGAATAGTTGAGGCAGTCGCGAGACAAGTCAATCGGGTCTCGAAGCCAGGCAGAGGCAGTTGCGAGAGAACTGTTGGTCGCTAGAAGCCTTCAATCGAACCAGACAAACCACAGGGAAGAAAAAGTTGACTCAGGGACTCCTAGAGGTTTGACTCAGAACCTGCTCTGATATCATGATAACAAAGAACATATATTGTATATTTCGAATGAATCTCTGAGTACAAATATATATAACCTAAATGAAATAAACCTTAATAATTTAAGAGACGAAACTACCCTAAATGACTAATATAAAATACAATAAAAGACACAATCTTCACAGTTGTATGTGAGGGTTGTTAATTAATTTGATAGAATGAAGTGTTCATTGCTATTCCAATAATTATTCTTTTCTTCCTTTACAATACTGATTATTTGATGTTCTTATCAATAGGAAGCTTGTTAGTTGGTAAAACCCCTAAACAGTCAGCCATGTTAAAGAGAAAGGTGGATCAGCTATCTGAAGCTGGGCTGAGAGCCGAGTTCTTGTCTTCCTGTGATTTGCTGTTAGAAGAACCTGCACTGATGGTTGGTGAGGAAGGTGGGGCAGCTTTTCTGCCTGATGACTGTCAATTGGATGCTCAATGTACGGTTGCCTTTATTGAGAAGGTCACTCGAAGTTTCTCTTCTTACCTTTGAGAAATACTTTGTTTTTGAATGTTTTTGGCTATCTGCCAGTATAATAATGCATATATGGTTGATATGTAGGCTAACAGACATTTTGCAGCAGAAGGCAGATATGCAGAATTCTATCATCAGCCAGCAACCAGTTTATTGAGGTTCCTTGTTATTCTTTTTCGACCATGCTGAATTTTTTGTATGAAATGAAAGAATAATAAGGCCTTGTTTGGGGTACCCTAAAAAAGTCAAAAAGTCACTATCCTATTTAAATCACATCACCTCTCTACCACATCATTTCAAACCTAACCTATATTTCATGAAAAGTCAAAAAGTGCACTTATTTAGATCATCCCAAACCACTCCTTCCTTGTATGAATTATTGGTTGTGACCTCTGTTATTAGAATCTTACGATTCGCGATTCGATTCACAATTTTTACAAAATCGATATGAATCTATGGGTGAATCTCTCTGTTACCAGAATTTTATGATTCGCGATTCGATTCGAATCGAATTTTTTGCAAAATCGATACGAATCTATGGGTGAATCTATTTTGGAAGTAAATCTCTAACGAATCACACGATTCACAATCGATTCACAATTCAATTCACTTTTTACGATTCATGCAATTTTTTAAATTATTTTGTCCGACATATTCTCGACTATTTTTTTCTCCATGTTTTTAGTGAAAATGACATAATACAACTTCTAATAGCGTTTAATACCAAAATAACCAACATAGATACATAATTTATTGTTATTTTAGTGATCATGAAGTTTTTAATAGAATCCAATCAGATTTAGTCAGACCTAACATATTTTTAACCTTTTTTCTCATTTTTTCCCCCTTTAAAAAATCATAATATATCTTCTAAAAATGTTTAAGATTAAAATTACACTATAAATTATCTATTACTATTTTATTAAATTGAATATAATTGAATATTACATATGTGAGGTCAGTTATACATTTAAAAATGTTTTAGGTTTTAAAATAAAACATTCTAAATAATTCTTTCTTATTATTTGCTCACTGTTACTTAAAAAGTATGTATACTTATTGTCCAAATATCAATATCGTTGTTAATTATTATTATTTGGGAAATTGATAGTTTGTCTATTTAAAATCCGTTTGGCAAGAGCTAAACGGGGCTTTTTTGGCTATTTTAGCCACAAAAGACAAAATAGGCTATTTTAGTCACAAAAAACAAAATATCACATCCAACCCATAATCATTACATTCTTCTCTCACAAAAAAAGTCAAAAACTCAAAAAGCCAAAAAGCCCTCCCCAAACCAAACTTTTTAGTCCAGGCTAAAATAGCCAAAAAAGCCAAAAAGCCAACTTACTTCCCAAACGGAGGCTTAGTTATTATCTTTATTAAGAATGGTTGATAAGAAATATCTAAAAAGAAAAAAAAGTAAAAATAGTGATTTTACATAAGAATCTTTGTTAGCTTCTTACCTATTAAACTGTGATTATCTCTCAAAATAACGTTTTCATTGATTTAAGTCTAAATATTTCATATTCATAAGATATATTTAACATCTAAATGTATAAATATATATTTTTATGTAATTTTTAAAAAGTGACCGAATCTTTACGATTCATGATTCGATTTGATTCGCGATTCGGTACAAGGTCATTTTCATTCACGATACGAATTTCGATTTGACAACTATGGTTGTGACTAACTAGTATATTCCTTAAATGTTCAGATCTGGTAGTGGGGAGGTCAAAGCCGTTCAGACTTCCAAAAACATCTTGTATAGTAAGAAGGTTGTTGTAATTGCCACTGGTTGTTGGAGTGGGTCTTTGATGCATGACTTGATTGGGGACTCAGACATTCACTTGGATGTCCCTGTAAAGCCTAGAAAGGTTAGAATCTAGAACAGGATATACTTGCGTTGTTTAAGATGCTTAATTTGTTTTGGCATGCATATTTTGCTGCTTAAGATATTTAATTTTTCCTATGGTTCTAAAAATCAGTCAATAGCGTCTTTCAACGGTATAGCGTGGTCCAATTACTGTTTTTGAGATTGATGTATTGGTTGAGTAATGGCAACATTGAAGTTGCCTTAATTAAATAGGTCTGGAAATGGTGATTAGGAATAGCAAAAAATGCCTGTTTTTGACTGGGTGACTGTCTCTCAGTGTAAAAACTGGGGAGAAAATTGCTCCCAAACCTGGTCTCATATCTGATGCGGGACAGCTTTACACATGCTAAGGCAAACCGTGCTTTAAAATTTGTTGCAATAATTGCTTTAGGTTATGTTTGTAAATTTTGCGTCAGGGATGATCTGCATGACAGGGACACCTGCTTGTGCTGGAGAATTTGAATGCTATCAAACTGAATCATGGTCTGATGGAGGTGGGTTACGTTGATCATGAAGCTGCAGCTCTGGATTCCTCGGTTTCTGCATCAGGGCCAGTTCATGCACAAATTTCATCAATTTCAATGACAGCCACCATGGATGCTTGGGGAAACCTTGTTCTTGGTAACTGTTTTGTCCTTCTTCAACTCTGTTTCCATTTTATCCTTTTTCCAGATTATCGTTAATCTATACTTTTTCATTTTTTTTCTTTGCTATACTACTATATTGAGATTTTAAACCTTGTTTTTAAACCAAAAAATATATATATATATATATATATATTGTCCTTAGGGAAATATAATGCACAAGCACTTCCACACTTGGTCTAAAGAAGTCCAAGCTCACATGCAACCTCCAAAAGGCCCTGAATCTTGAAGTGGGATGGGAAAAACTTATCTTTCTGTCTATCTATAGTGACAATATGACATTTTCTTTGTATTCAACAATTAATTTCCTTTATGACCTTTCAAAGGTATTGTATCTTCCCTTTTCTTTCAACACCTAACCGATGTGTAGAAAGGAAATTTTTTACTATAGAGCTCCACTGATGTTGCATTAGAACTATTCTTATCTTAAATTTGAATCAGTCAAAGTTGATGTTAAACTTCAAAGTAGTATGTTCTTATGACACCATGGTGTCATTGTCTAGAATTTCCCGTTTTAGTTTTTCTTTTTCCCTCCCAGTAAACATTAAGCTATTGGAGGTATTTGAGTTAACTGAAGAAGTGAGAAAACTCAAAGCTTCTTTGAAATATATGGACTTGATCTGCAACCTCCTTTCTGATGGTTCCAAGAGGATAATAGTGGTTTAAAGGTGATTCTAGATGATCATAATGAATGGAGCTGACACCTACCTTGCCATTCCTTACTTTTTAAGAAAATGTTATGATTATTTTTCATGTTGTCATCAATAGACCATGGTTATTTCTTGTATGTGCTGGAGGTTGGTTCGGGGCCTCCTAGGTACCTGTTCAATGGTTTCAATGCTTATACATTTGCAGGACTTAGAATGGAAGAGATCACAGTTCTTGTTCGAATCTATGTGGTATTATTACATTCTAATTTTAGTTTCAGGTTTGCTCCTGCTGATTACACATTTGTATATTCTTCCATCTTATATCTGTCTTTTCAGGGAGCAGCCGCCAGTTTGTTGGGTTCGATACAGAAATTGATGAGTCCATTATCAATTGCATATGGGAGCGGGCGGTGGAGTTCTTTCCGGCTTTAATAGAATTCTCTCTTAGAGATTTCAGGGAAAGTAGAGAAGTGAGAATAGGATTAAGACCTTACAGTAAGTAGGCAATCTGTCTCATTTGTCAATTGAGGTGTAGATTTGAATTATTATGATACTGGAGATATGGTTATCACCTATAAACTGTTGTAATAATATAAAATTTCACTTGTTTCAGTGCCAGATGGGAAGCCAATGATTGGGCCGGTTCCTGGTTTGTCAAACTTGTTCCTTGCTGCTGGCCACGAAGGGGAAGGACTTTCATTGGTAATTTTCTCTGGTTTTCTCTACTCTTTTGCTTGTGAAATTCCAGAAAAATATAGAATCATTTAAAAATTGCTCCAATATGATTTGCGTATTATATTTGTTTCAAAAAATCAGAACCTTATTATTATTTTTTTTTTTCATTTTGAAGGATTACTCTAGTATATGTGTGGTTTGTTAATAAGCCCATATTTTTCTCTTTTTTAAATTGAAGTAGATATAAGTGACCCTGTCTTTCTGGGTTCATATTGATCAAGCTAAAGTTGTAGTTGTCACTAGTTCATGAAATATATACTTGATCATTTTTACCCAATTTTCCAGGCTCTGGGTACTGCTGAAATGGTTGCCAATATGGTGTTGGGCAATCCTGGGAAAGTTGACCATGCACCTTTTGCCTTGGAAAGTAGAAGCTGCATGTTTAAATAACCATGCTTGAGGATCAGAGATCCAGTGGCATACCTGTTATGTGAGCTGTTTTTATTTTATTTTGTGAGTTGTAGTTTTAGAATGTTAAAATATATCATCACCTACCACCTCCACTCAACTCACCTACCACACACACTCACCTACTCCCCAATCCTCTCCTATATAATGAGTACCTCACCATCTGTAATTTACACATCAATACATCAATCAGATATCAATCAATAATACATATATTTTTACATGGTATCAGAGCTAAGTTAAGAACTTAGTATTTTTTTCGCTTCACCGGCGGGCGGCAACCTCGCCTTGGCCGCCCGCCGGACCTCAACATAGTCCGCTAAAATTCTCTACACATACCTTCACTCTTCGTCACCTCCCTCGCCAACCACGCCGTTGCTCTCGGCGTCTGATTCATCGCCATAGTACTCTGGATCAATATATCCAACTGTCCCAGCTGCTTTCATTGGTCTGTAATCTTGATCAGACTCGGGACCCATCAATGATAATCCAAAATGTTTTTCAAAGATCTGTATCACCGCTGTTAACGGCCACCAAACGCTAGATCCCATCGAGAACCTCCCGAAGCCACTCACCATCACAGATCTCTCTCCGGCTCCGATGCACGGCGCCGACCTCCGCGTCGCCTATCCGCGTCCGAACTGCGAAGCCATACCTTGCGACCAGTTCGAAGTCGCATTCCACGCCGTCGAGCTCTGGATCGCCGCTCGCGCCGCCTTACCAATCGAGAACTCCCTCGGACTGTGATGTCTCGTATCTCATAAGCAATTTGACGATGAAGCTTCATGCTCTTAATTTCATAGTAAATCTTACAAAGAAACCCATGTAATCCACGGCGATGATAACTGGCCAGGCGAAGCATAAATTCCTCTAGAACGTCATCGGTGTCATAAACGACGTCTCTAACTTGCTTAACCCATGTTTGGAGCACCGGATCACTTCTTTCCATTGCATCTGCAACCCTCAGGAAGGCCCTCATGCCCTTTAGCTCGTCTTTGATGAACACAAGGTCTCCTTTGACTCCACCCAAGACTTTCAACTCTTCCGCAAGAATGTCACCACACTGTCTGCCATCTCTCTCTCTCTTGAGAAGAATAAAGAAGAAAAGAGCAAACAACGGACATAGCACACACTTTCTCTCTCTTTTTTTTTTAAAAATATTTTCCAACCCACCGCCCCACATGGGCATGTCTCTCTCCACCTTTCTTTATTTTATATATATATATATATATATATATATTTTTTATTATATTACTCCACCAGCGTTGTTCTCATTTTTTTTTTATTATTCTCTCAGTGCTTAGTCCACCAACTCACTTCCCTCTTTTCTTTATTTCTTTTAAACACTTTTCCACGAACAGTGAGCCAGTTTTTTTCAAATAATTTTTCATTCCATTTTTTTTATTAAAAAAAACAAAAAACAAAAAAAATAAATAAATAAAAAAAATTACAGATTTGCACAACACTTTGTTTTATTTATATTAGGGATCAACCCCGATCACCATTTTACACCAAAAAAAAAAAAAAAAAAAAAAAAAAAAAAAAAAAATACAACCACACACACCCACACCCACAGTGGGATTTTTCTTCTCTACTCTGCTGCAGGTCTCTTCTTCTTGCCTCCGTCCTGAGCAGCCCTTGACGGTGCTGCCTCCGTGTTTTCTACGCCACCGAGCACGTTCACTCCCTCATACTCCTCCACTGCAGCATATGGAGGACCTCCAAATCGGAACATCACGGTGGCCTTCCGCTTCAGCTCCTTGTTTTCTGCCCTTAGCACGCTTATCTCTGCTCGCGCATCCTTATACATGCGTTGGAGCAGAGCCAGCTGGGAGTTTAAATGCTGCACCTCATTTGTCCTACCCTGCAGCCGGTTCGACAAGTTTGTGACCGCCGTCATGCTTTCCACACATGCCTTCAGAGTATACTGATTGGCCTCCACATCCGACTGCACTGCCATTCTTTGCTCCACCGACCGCATCGGAAAGTTCAACGGAGCAAACTCCGGGGCGCTTGGTTGAGTTTCCAGTGCCACCGCACCAGTTCTCTCTCTCGTTGACTCGTTGAGGTCGGGAAAGAGGGTGAGTAGCCCGCGGGAAGACGATGAAGCCATTTTCTAGCTCTCTCAGAAAACAGAGTGTTACAGAATCTCTCTCAGAATATCTCTCGCAGGTTTTTTGCCTCAGCATCAACCTTGGTTAAATAGCCAAGGCAGCCACGCGCATCGCGCGCCTCTTGCCACCAGCCGACAAACGGGCACGCAAGCCAAGGCGCCCACGTGCCTCGCCATCATGTCCGGCACACCTTTTGATGACTTGGGCACGCCTTTTGATGGCACGCCTTTTTATGGATTGGGCACGCCTTTTGATGGCACGCCTTTTGAAAAATTGGGCGCACCTTTTGAGGATGCGATTTTTTATGGGTCCGACAAGACTCTGTAAACTGTCCCGACATTGATTCCGGTTAGCTCCTTTATGGGTCCGACAAGACTCTGTACAAGACTCTGTAAACTGTCCCGACATTGATTCCGGTTAGCTCCTTTATGGGTCCGACAAGACTCTGTAAACTGTCCCGACATAGATTCCGGTTAGTTTCTACAAGGGTCCGACAAGACTCTGTAAACTGTCCCGACATTGATTCCGGTTAGTTTCTACAACGGTCCGACATGACCCCATAAACTGTCTTCTACAACGGTCCGACATGACCCCATAAACTGTCCTCTACAACGTTATGGCACCACCTTTCAGTGTCTTCACCAACGGTCTGACACGACCATACAGTGTCTCCTATCTTTTTTTATTTTTATGTATTTTCTTGTTTTGCTCCTCTCTCCAAACTCAAGTTGGTTAGTTTCTATCCTCCTTGAGTTTGCGGGGGGCTGTTAAAATATATCATCACCTACCACCTCCACTCAACTCACCTACCACACACACTCACCTACTCCCCAATCCTCTCCTATATAATGAGTACCTCACCATCTGTAATTTACACATCAATACATCAATCAGATATCAATCAATAATACATATATTTTTACATAGAATATGTTCTTAAGATAATCTGGAAGTCACAGCACCATGGCTCCCTGAATGTGTTCTTTTGTCTTCTCGTATTTCTTTAAGACCTGCAACATGTACTCTCCATTTGGTAGTTTCTTACTTTTAAATTCGTCTTCCAACACATTAAAGCTTTGTATGCTTCCTCCACTTATTATTAATTTTTGTTTCCTCTGCTTATTATGGTACACATCTCAACAGTGTTATACACAAATTTCTTTGTTCTTTGTTATTAAGTGATATACCTATGTTGTACTGTGTATTGTGGTCCAGCTTGAAATGTTCTAGATTCTGGATTCTTTTATCCTACTCATGTCTTCAAGTGTTGTAATTTTCTGCTCTAGATTTCTACTGTCTACATAGAGTTGTATAATTTGTCAATGTAATTCCAAGCACCATGAATAACATTGTGTAATCATTATAGATTGAAGCATTATGCATAAGATGGAGATTGAGTTTAGAACCACTTACAAATTCCATTTGTACATCTGAACATGCTCAAATAATAAGATGAGTTTAGTAACTCACTTGAAACCTGTAAACTGTCGATATGCCCTCATAAGACAGAGTGATTTGTTTTCTCACTTTTGTAGGTGATTCTGCATTACTGTATGAGTTGAAAGAGACTATTCATGCAAGGAAATGCTTTGTTCAAACTATACCCTGCTTTGTTGTTGGATGTATGTATTACAGATTGAATAAACTATAAGACGACAAGAAAGTACATTTCGGAATTATCAATTTATGTTAAATTGATATGCTATTAGGTATCCCCTTTCCAGTGATTCCCCCTTTGAATCCATCATTGGATGTATCAGGGTACAAAAGCTTGTATGTTATCTTGGCAGGACCCCATCGGTTCTTAAGCTGGGGATTTTTATTCCTTTCTGATATTCTTTTTTCAACTTGTAGAAGGTTCTCACGAAATTGCTTAAATATCTGATGAATCTGTTCATTGTCTGTCCATACCACCGATGACTGGTGACCCAAGTACACTTCATCTGATGTGTGCTGAGATAGGACCTCTACCAATGCTACACTGAGGGTCATTTCGAATCTTTCAGGCAACATCCGAAGATAATATTTATCAGGATCGCTTAGAAACTCAGCAAAATCTTGTGTCCCTTCCTTGGGAATGAACTTTCGACACAATGTAGGACGATTTAGAGGATAGCCAGCATATCCATATTGCCCAAAGTTCACTGCAGCATGAAGAGCTGATGATGTCCATATGAGAGTTGTAAGAGCCTCTATTAGATCAGTAAGAGTTGTCATTGAGTACCACCACGTTTCATTGCACTTATCCCCATGACCCACATTTCGAATTTCCAACCACCATGCTTGGATTTCATCATCAGACCTTAGAGAGTCATCATTTGTGTAGAAGAGTGAGCAGAAGTTGGTTACACATGTTTTAATGGCAGCCCATATCTCCAGTCCATCTGCACCATAGGGATAGTCTTCAAAGAGGAGCTGAACCCCGCCAGGCCTGTCTGGGTTAGGAAAGGTCATATCTCTGAAATTTATGTTATGTAAATTTAGGAAAAGAAAGAAAGTATTTTGAGGTTTATACAGATAGTCTCTCTTGTGTCTGCATTATAGGAGAGTAGTTTCCATACCTTTTGAGTAGATCCGCAGGGAGGCCTTGTTCATCAAATCTCCAATCTTTATAGAGCGCAGAAGACAGCTCCATTGAGATTTCACCAGTAGCTAATGTCTTCTCAAGGATTCCACCTGAGTTAATGAGAACACTCCGAGCCAGGGCATTCATGTGCATGGTGTCTTTAAAATGAGGATCCAGTAGCCGATGAATGGGGTGCATTGCACTCAACTGCCTTCTGGTGGCTATGATGAATGGCTCAACTACTGCATGAGTTTTTAACCTATAATATACATGCATCAATTGGAAACCTAGTATTTCTAGGAGAATTTGGTTTTATAATTTGTTTCCATTTTTCTTTAATGTCCTTATTAGCTATGCTAGGCATATATATATATATATATATGGAGATTGTGTAAAAGAAACGATTACCTTTGATTGAATGGATATTGATTGAGAGAATTATCAGAAAACCTAGAACGGTATTTGTGACATTTCATCTTTTGATTAAACACCACTTAAGACTAAGGGGGATAAAAAAAATTGAACTTTCAATAAATTTTTTAGTGAAGATGACTAGGCATGTTCAGAAATTTAACTACTGCAAGGTTGCAAAATTGCTTAAATAACTTACCAGTGGCTGATCAGCTGGTGGTGACAAGAATCATTGACTGCAACATGACTTTTAGCGAACTGCCACAGTGCAGCCTCGGTGCCCTGCATTGATGGAATAAACACTCTGTGGATCTCCTCGCCACCAGAGGAGCTAGGCAAGCTCAGTTCTATTGCCAGTGGCTTTAACGTTTCATCGTTCCTTAAGAACAGTAGCGTTCGAGATGCGTAAGCACATACACCCTTTGTGTTCATTCTGTTTAAGAATGGCATGAGGTAGTCATGATGATCCAAGATGAAAATTCTCCATTGATACATAGCCTGCAATGTAATTAGATTGTGAGAAAAGTATGAATTCATGTATCAAAAACTGTTCTTTAAACACATTTTGTTGGGACTAGGATTGTAAATAGAATCAAGCTACTTGAGCTCGACTTGTGTTCAGCTCATTCGAGATTTGCTTGTTATGTGAACATGCCAAGTTTGACCACATTTTCAAGCTTGTTAAATTTTCAAACCAAGCTTAAACAACTTGCTATTTGGCTTGATATTAATTGAGAGAGAGAGAGAGATTACCTCTTCAATAGTCAGTCCATCGAGGTTGTGCTCTATGTGTGATTGCTTGATAGTACTCCACACTCCATCTTTGCTCTTTGGGGGGAATGTCTGTGGTAAGTGTCAAAATTTGAAGATTAATGCTTTTGCTCAGACTTCACTAATGGAATGAAATCATGTAAATTTATTTTAGTATTTTGCATAAAATATATGAAGAGATTGGTGAAGGTTTATATTGTTTATATTAGGTTCAAAATAGTGTTGGAAGTGATTGTGTCCCTGTCTAGTTAGACTAAGGTTTTGGATTCACTGCCTTGTTTATTCTGCTAGTGAAATTTGCTACAATTGATAACAAGAATTTCAAAAAAAAAAAATTCATATTAATTGAAGCTTCTCGATCATAAAATGCTCTTTCCAACATAATATTTCATCGAATGCAGAGTACCCAATTTAGAAATAATTTGACATTATGTTAATCTTATGTTCTGCCATCATTTTTGATCTGCTTTGACTGTTTCTGTTTAGGTGCCTTAATGATAATTTATTTTATTTTATTTTTATTTTTTTTGTAGCACAGCCTGGTTTTTGAACATACCTCCAAGGACTGGATTACTGCTGGATTAATTCCTGCTAGCATCTGTTGCACGAATTCCTCATCATCCTTCCATGCCAATTCATTTTCTGAAATTTTCAAAAAATCTCAAAATTAAAAGGGAAAAAAATGACTTCTACCTTGCAAATGTTATGCCTTCTAATCATATACCGTAACTTATAAGCACGTATCACCTGCTATTCGAGGTAATGGAAACTCTGTAGGTTTCTCTTTGCTTGCTTGTGTAATCTTCTTGAAAAGATCGGGTGTCACCATCCTCTTCAATTTCTCTGCAACCCATCCTTCAACTACTTGATTTCTGCTGCTAGTAAACAAGTCACGTATCTCATCGAAGGACTCAAAATTGCCACTATCTTTTCCAAACAATGATTTTGCCTCAGGTAAAACGAAATGTAGAGCGGCCTGGATTGAATTAGATATGAACTCTGATAGTTTCTTGGGGCTGAGTCGCTCATCTGGGGGTACGTACACATCTAACTTGATTGTTTCTGTCTGGTTATCTGTCAGAGGATTTAAACATTTGTATGTTGTAGAATTACATGCAGTGTGCATACAAAGTTGGATTATGACATTGGGAAAGCTAGAATGGTACAAATACCTTGGTTGCGACCAGGGCGGCCAGTTCTACACCTGCGGGGATAGGGATATGTTTTAGAGCCACCCAAGATGGGCCTCATGTGCTGTGATCCTTTATTGGGATTGCCAAGGTCATTATAGTAGTCGTAGTCGTAAATTCGTTCCCATTCTTTTCTTTCCCCTGTTCCATCTCCTCTCAAGCTAGTAAGTTCTTCCTTCCTCAGTTCCACCAATGCTTTTGGTGTTTGGTTTGGGAGATAACTCTAGACAACACAACAACAACATGCTTTGCAATTTTGAACACACTGGGAAACATGAAAAGCAAAACCAATTTAGTATATGGCTTACAATGTTTGAAAAGAAGAGCCGGTTAGTCTTTGTTTTGTGAGTAGGGTAAACCCATGAGTTGCAGTCAAAATAAACGGTCCGGTTGCCAGAATCTTTGAGACTGGCAGATTGAAGGAAAAACCTATCCTTGTGTTGGTTTTTTATGACAATAGCTCCTGGAATTCCAAACTCTGGCTCTACATGAAACTTTATTTCATATGTAGTGATTTTTATGCCGGAATGCTTGTTAGTCTTCCCATCTCTGAGTTTCGCTATCCCACTCATCTTCCCTTTTCCAGTGTCTGTTGGATAAAACATCATATCATCATTAGCATCATCTTATGATAATGTTTGAGGTGTGTGCTACTGACAGTTTGACTTACTAGGGTCGACTTGAGAGCAACTAAATAGTTGGACTGAAGCGGCTGATCCAGGAACTGATTCTCCGCGGCTCCGTTGAACGATAATTTGTCCCTTTATGATATGTTTGGTGGAATGACTAGTATGAGCTTTATGGATGGCATTCACACAATTCTGGAGGCTGGAACACAGGCCGCCTCCACGTTGTTCCATGATTATCCTTTCTTTTTTCTGGGTTTTTGCTCAATCTCTAATTGATGTGTTTCTGAATCACATTCTTTATGAATTTTGAGTGTTTGGGATCTGAAGATTGCTTGGGTTTGAAGAAAATAATAAATTGAGTGGAATGTAATTGGAGAAGAAAAGAATGTGCATAGGAAGAAAAGTAAACATTTGTGCTCACCTTTGGTTCTTTACTCTTTAGCAATGGATCTGATCCATTGCTTTGTTGCAGTGTTTTCATTTTCCATGTTTGTATCAGAACTGGCTTGAACAACTTTCAAACAATAGAATCAAACTTGTATTCTTAGGTCTTTTTTCTATTTTACTTTCAAATACATCAATTTCACTCTATGATTGTGTACGTGTTTATACTTGCCAAAACTTAAAGAATTCAACATTCTGGTACCAAACCAGTCACAATATGCAGTTTCTTATTCTTCTCTCTCTCTCTCTCATTTACATTTTTTGGGGATATATTGGAGGGAGAAAAGGAAGTCCGACCCGTAGTAAACGTGGACATTCCTACTTAAAAACACTTTTTAGCAATCTACAGTGCCAAGCTCCCCACCCACACTGCTGCAATGCAGACATTTTTTTTTCTCCATAAAAATATTAGTCTTGTTCGTTTAATGCTTTTTTAGGTAACAAACTAAAAAAATAAAAATAAGAATAATAATGATAATTATAATGAGCCATTAGAAGCATTTTTTTATTAGTTATTTGTCAAATGCATCAATTTTTTGGCAAATATTTTTTGCCAAAAAAAAAGAAGGGGTGGTGCTATGCATTAATTTCTCACTTCAAATATCTTCAATTTTTCGTTAAATTTAAATTTAGTAAAAAAATTTGATAAAAATGATACCTAATTCATTCATTAAACTTGTATCAAATCAAGTTTTTACTAAAAATTTCATAGAATGAAAGATGCATCAAATTTTGTATCAATTTTTCAATAATTATTTTTTCACTTAAATTTGATGAACTTTTAAATGACGAAGGATTTGAGATAATTTTTTTTATGTATTATAATTGGTTAAAAGAGATTTTTAGTATAGTTTAGATATTTTAAAAAAGATTTAATGAAAAACTAAATTCTCAAATGAGCTATATCAAATTATGTTTTTAATTTAAATTATTAAACAAATTTAATAAAGTAAAAAAAATGGCGAATTGATAGAAATATCGTTATAAATACAAATTTTGCTGTCTTTTGTATAAACAAATTACTCATATCACCATATTTTAGGCCATTTCCAACATTTACTCAAATTTGTCATCAAATTTAAATTTGATAAAAAAGTCTTAAGAAGTGAGCTCTAATGTTTTCATCAAAGTGCTATCAAATAGAGGGAGAAGCAGATATTTCATTAAATGGAGGGAGACTAGATCTTTCATCAAATTTAAATCGTTACTGTTGGATCGAATGTCCGTCTATGGTAATTTGATACAGTAGCTTTTTGTTCATGTTCAGACGAGTTCCTGGACAACCAGATATGTGAAAAAATTTAATGAAAATTCTAATTTTAGTATTGGTGTGAACATGTATCAAATCAAACTTTTCATTAATTTTTTACTCAAATTTGATAATTTTTTTTATACAACGTTGGAGATGGAGATGCTGTTAGACCATTTTCAATCCAAACTCAAATCTTTCATCAAATTTAAATTTGATGAAAACGGTATTCCAATCATTTCACCAAATTGGTACTAAATGAAGAGAGTCCTACTTTTTTCATCAAATCAATGAAGCATTTAACCTTTTATCAAATCTCGCAGGTGACTGTTGGTGGACGATCGAATGGATGATCTGCCGAACAATTGGGTGGATGATTGGATTAGGAAAAATTTAAAGAAAATTTACACTAGGCTGATTAACTGCCCAGGCATCCTCCCAGTCGACTGATTGCTTGATGAAAATTAAAATTTTAATATTAAAACTCTTGGTTTCGATGAAATTTTTAATCAAAATTTTTACTCAAATTTGCTGTTAGGAGTTTTATTAATATTAAAAGAATATAAAAAATTTAAAATTTTAATAAATGTTTTACATTAAAAAAAATGCAATGACTTCGCTCTAGTTCGAAAATCGAATTAGAGAGTATTATTGAGCTTTCGAGAGCCTATCATGGAATAATCTGAACCATTTAATATGTAGATCTCATTGAGTATTTCTTCTAAACAAAAATCACGTTTATCACATATCAATAGTCACTTAATTAGATTAAATTTGTATCAACGATAATTATAATTTCAAAAATAAATTATTCATACAAATATGATATGATCAAGTAGCTATGGATATCCGATCAATATAATTTTTTACATGGATCATTGAACGAGTTTTACACATTGAACGTTTAGGATCGTCGAGAGACCCAAAATGAGCTTGTAATGGGCCGGACTGGACTGTCGTCTAAGTCCAAAAAAAAAAATGTATTATTCACTTGACCGCACCGTATCATATTCACCGGAGAGAGGAAGACGAACCATGCCCAAGGCCATCTTGTCCACAGCTCGGTAACTTTTGCTATTTTTTTCTCGAACCCTTTTCGAAATCTCAACAATGGCGATGGCAGGTTTACAGAGACTCACAACCCAATTATATCGAAACCCTTCACTCTCTCTCTCCTCCAAAGCCATAATCACCCGATCATCCGCTTCATCATCCTCACTATCTTCTTCATCATCATCATCCAAGAAAGTCTCTGATCGAATCGTGAAGCTCTTCGCGATCGATCTCGACGGCAAGAAGCGCGAGATCGTAGGTCTCTCAGGCCACACTCTCCTGAAAGCCCTAGCCAACGCCGGCCTGATCGATCCAGCTTCGCACAGGCTGGAGGAGATCGACGCGTGCTCGGCCGAGTGCGAGGTCAACATCGCTCAGGAGTGGCTCGAGCGACTGCCTCAACCCTCGTACGAAGAGCAGTACGTGCTCAAGAGGAATTCGAGGAATAGGGTTTTGAACAAGCACTCGAGACTCGGGTGTCAGGTGGTTCTGACGCCGGACCTCCAGGGTATGGTTGTGGCCGTTCCCGAGCCTAAGCCGTGGGACATCCCGTAAAAGAGTCGAGAATTTGACTACTGTAAGGATTTTGAAATGAACATTTAGGGTTTTTGAATTGAATAATGTGCACACTTTTTGGTACTCATTGCTGTTTTATTTAATTTTTATGGTCAATTTGATGAGACACAATTTGTGTAAGATTATGTTAAAGTTCGTATTTGGAATTCTTGGAATTCAATATATCTTTGTGCTTGTTTCCATAAATTTTGTTGGTGTCAATACCATTGTTAAAGAAAACAATTTCAATCTACTCCAATAAACTCCTTAATATATGTTATACATATATCTAATTCAGCATCTAGCTTTGTGTTGCTTTTCCATGAGATTGCATTAAGATGAAATTTTCACAGAGATTGTGGAGGATAAGGTTTAGAACCTTTTTTTGGGTTCTCTTTTAAGTGCTAGAGGTACCCATGCCCCCCGCTTCTAACATGGTTTTGAACACAGTTGGTGGTTTGTTGTGCAAATATGGCATTTCCATGTACATGTGTTCAATTTGCATACCAACAGCTCTATTATTATGATCTGGTGTTAAGCTCTAGTTGGGTTTGTTGCTACTTATCGAACTGCAGTGATGTAGTTTGACGTGAATAACATGATTCAGACTTGAACCTTTACGTAGGGATCCAGTTTGAAAGTATGAAGGTTGATCTTTGGCAAAGTCATTTAGCCATGCTAATTGTTTTCATGACACTATTCCTTTAGTTTGAATTAAATATTTGAATTAGTTTGGCACATAAGAGTTCTGGATAGTTAAATGTTAAATATTAAAATGAAAGCATCATTCCAACAGGAGACTATTGTTAGAAATGGTTTCAGTGATTTTAATTTGATTAAAATCTTATCTTTTTTATCTTTTGGGAGTTTACGTGCCTAGTCTCTGGACTTGCATTTGTAGTGAGTTCTTCTTACTTATTTGTAATCATTTGAGGTATCCCCATACTGGGTCAGTGCTTATTAGCTGATAGCAAGTGAATACTAGACCAAACTCTTAAAGAAGAATTTCAATTCAAAATTTTGTATAATTTTCTTAGCCTTGATTAGTGGATATCAATTTAGCTAAACAAAAACACAAATTGCAACAATAATCAAGAGAGAAACAATTGATTTTACATGAAAAACTTGAAGAAAAAACTTTCTTTAGGAATCTGGGGTTTACCCTGCAAATGTGGGTCCAAAATGGCCCTTGCCTTGCAGGGTGGGGGTTCTTTGTCATCCAAAAAAAAAACCCGTCCATGGGAAAAACCATTGACATGGCCAAGATCAACAAGAGGGAGCTCACATCATTATTGACAAATAAATTCTTCTCGTCATGGTCTTTACTGATTTCTTCTTTTTCTTGGCTCTAGTCCCCGAGAAGGGTCTTGTAGCTTTATTGAAATGGCAGGTCTGATTCCATGGCATACTTCAGAATATTTTTGCCCTCCAATTATTATTTTCCAGCAATTGCCTCTCCTCAATTTGTAAAGCTACTCTCTCTCTTTCCATCTTTTCTTATGTTCTCTTTATCACCTCCGTCATTGCTATTGCTGTCTTCCAGAAACCCCAATTGCATGGGCAAAATAAGAGTTGTCAAACACGGGATTCCTTGCTGATGATCTGCAGAGTCGATTATCTGCATCATTGTTCCAAAAGCCAATGGGAATTGGTTGTTTGAATTCGGAGTAGGTTTCCTAGCCTGACTGGTATATTGGCGACCCACATTTTTTTACCCTGTTCATTAGGGCTTCCTTGATTGAAAGCAAATTGCTTTTCAGTGCCTTCGCCTACTCTGCAAGTAGCTTAGCCTTTCTTTAATGCTTACTAATATACATGTTGATCTGTAATTATTTGTTTCAATTTTATTTGTTGGTTCTCCTATATGGAACACTCTTTAGATTATTGATTAGAATTTTGACATTTCTCACTTAGTTCCTCCGTTCTTCGAATACTTTGCCCCAAAATAAATACATTAGGCCTTACCTGTGAGCAGGCACTTTTTTGGGCAAAATTGAATGCACATTGTTTTTCTTTGTATATTGCCTTAAATTTGACTCTGTTTTTACTTGTGTCTGTTTATACCATCTGCTTATGTCACTAGCAATAACAGGAATGAAAGAGTTTGCATCCGTTTACTGTTAGGTCAAGTTTGGGAAGACTAAATAAGTGTACTTTTTGTCTTTTTGGACTAAAAAATTGAGGTTGAAAATATGGATGTTTGGGTTAACTTTTTGACTTTTTATTGAAAAATGTGTAATAAAAAATTGTAAAAATTGATTTGTAGGGAAAAATTTGAATTGGGAGTTGTGCAGCCGTAATTGTTGACTTTTGGTGAATAGTGTTAACTTTTTAACTTTTTAAGTAACTTTTTGACTTTTTGACTTTTTTGGAACATCCTAAACTTGGCCTTAGTAGTTGGTACCTTGTGTAGTATGAATTCGGATTTTCCTATTGAGATGCAAGAAAGTGGAGAGATTGCACATAATCTATGATTAGGACTAACGGGGTTGTTTGGAGTGTCTTAAATAAGTATATTTTTTGTCTTTTTAGATTAAAAAGTTGAAGAAAAAAATATGAATATTTGGGTTAATTTTTTGATTTTTATGAAAAAATGTGTATTAAAAAATTATATAAGTAAGTGTGTATGAGAAGATAGGATAGGAGGCCGTACGGACTGACAATGGAGTCGGCTGGGTGAGTAAATGAGAAAATATTGTGTAATCGGAACCGTTGAATGTGTAAAATTCGTCGAGTACTATATGCTTGTAAAAAATCACATTAATTGAATATCGATAACTATATGATCGTGTTAGTTTTTTTGGCTAACTGTTAATTATATAACACCATATATTTTTATACAAAACTGATTTGATCATATAGTTAGCGATATCCGATAGACGTGATTTTTTGCAGGTATATAGTACTAGATGAGTTCTATATATTAACGGTTCAGATTATCAAAACGGAACCCATGGTGGGCCCCCATAGGCCCAACTTCACCATCTAATTTTGTGATTGGCCAGTTGTAATTTTTTTTTCTCTCACTGACTAGTTGATCACGTCAATATCAATCTTGGGCCAAAAAGTTGATTTATTTTAATATTTGTATATTAATTTTTTAATATTTTTTTTTGGTGAATAGTCATAACTTTTTTGGTAATTTTTTGACTTTTTGACTTTTTCTAAGGTTGCCAAATCAGTCCCAAGGGGTGTTTTAAATAAGTGCACTTTTTGTTTTTTTAAACTAAAAAATTGAGGAAAAAAATATGGATGTTTGGGTTAATTTTTTGACTTTTTATGAAAAAATGTGTATTAAAAAATTGTATAAATAAGTGTATAAGAGAAGTTAGTGATGGAATAGGCCGTACGGACGGAAGCGTAAGGGGCAGCGCGGCAGATGGTAGGGGTAGGAGATTGATTCTCTCCTTTTTGGATATAAATTGGACGGTGTTGTTCGGCTTATGGGGGCTCACTACAGGTCCCGTTTTGTTAATCGGAACCGTTCAATGTGTAGAACTCGTCGAGTACTATATATTTGTAAAAAATCACTTTGATTGGATATCAATAGCTATCTGATCGTGTTAGTTTTTCTTGTTAACTGTTAACTATAACACCATCCATTTTTTATACAAAATTGATTTGATCATGTAGTTACTGATTTCCGATCAACGTGATTTTTTACAGGCATTTAGTTCTGGGTGAGTTTTACATATTGAACTGTTCGGATTATCAAAACAGGACATGTGGTGGCCCCCCACGAGCCCAACATTTCCGTCCAACTTAATGATTTTATATATTTAATTCTTTTTTTTTTTCCTCACACGGTACTAAATGATCAATTCAGCTCCCAAAATTTTATAAATTTTGTTTGATTAAAATATTATGTATATTAATTTTTTAATATTTTTAATTTGTAAATAGTGTTAATTTATTTTTTTTATAACTTTTTAACTTTTTTTTTTTTTTTGAAACATTTCAAAACTTGCCTAACATGACTCGTATATCTTATGGACAAAAATGGTGGTGGATATGATGACTTCTTAGATTCTGAGAACCATGTCATGTCATTATGTGATTCTTAAATTAAGTCACTGATTTCGTAGGTGTGCTTGTGTGAGCCTGACAGAATGAGCTTCGTTATCTTCGGCTTTGGATAATATGGAAATGCAGATTACAAAGCTAAAAAAATTTGACTAGATCTCATTAGAACAACTCTCTAATGGTGAGCAACATACAGGGCAAAAAAAAAAAAAAAAAAAAATTGACGGGGCTAAATCTTGTCCTAAATTTGACTAAACGTTTGACAAAATCATCTTTTCTGGCATCAAATTTTTAGTTTTTATTTTTGTAAAAAAAATTCAACTAATTTTCCCTATTACAATTTTCACAAACTAAAACTCACAATCAAATATTTTTAAATACAAAAATTCTTAAATAACAAAATCTGAATACTAAAAATTATAATTGGGGAAGTTAACTTACAACAATAATTACAATTTATCTATCTTAGAAAAATAGGAAATCAAAAATTCAAAAAACGGATAAGTAACAAATCAAAAAATTCAAAAAACTTAGTATTACCTAGATTAGAGTGAGAGAAAAAGGTTTCGATTAATTTAAAGTGGATTATGTAAAAATTAGTTGAATAATGGTGATGAGGAACTTGGTAGTGTCAAATAACAAGCCACTGCCAAAAATAAAAAACATCATAACAGTTGCTTGAAGGAGAGGATCTTGGGGGAAGAGATGTGAAAAATTTCAGCAATAACACGTAGGTTTTAATAGGTAGATTTATTGTTTAATAGATTCTGTGATAATTAATAATATTTTTATAAAATATTATTAAAAAATGTCATTAATTGTTAATTTTTAATGGTAGTTTAAAAAAATTGTTACAAAAATGTTACTAATTATAAGTTTTAATGGTAATTTAAAAAAATCGTCAGGAATAAAAGTTACTAATTTTTAACTTTTAATAACAATTTGAAAAATTTGTCATAAAAAAAGTTACTAATTGTAAGTTTTAACGACAATTTATAAAAATCGTGATAAAAAAAGTCACTAATTATAAATTTTTTAACGACATATTTAAAAAAGCATCATAAAAAATTATATTTAGCAATAATTTTGCGAAGATTTATTTTCAATAAAATTTGATAAGAATTAAATGTAATTATTAAAATCCATTGATAATTTACCTAAGTTTTGTAACATTTTCATGGGTATAAGTGGGGCTGTAGCTGGACTCTACAGAATGGGCTGAAGATAGGGTCCATTTAGATTTTAGAGTCCAATCTGTTTAAAATTTTTCTACGAATCCCGAATCCAATCCATGCTAACACCTTCCCCAAACCCTAATCTCCCTTCTTTTTTCCCCTATATATATCTGTAGTCCACTTAGCATTAACCTCGACGTCTACCCTCTGCGATCCGCCTCTGCTCTCTTTCTTCATCTGTTTCTCTCTCATGTTCGGTTTATCAAATCGATTCTTTTAGGTTTTCAATTTTTTTGTAAGCGAATGATGAAAAGCAAGTCAGCTTCTTGACTGGATCTCGACAATAGCTACGATTCAGTCAATTATATACATACAAAAAACTTGCGACACCAAAATCCATCCAGTTACACTCGCCTGAATCTGACCCGATTCCGCTGATTTTTCAGGCCCTTTAATTACTGGAACATTCTTTCTTTCTTTCTTTCTTTAATTTTGTATTATTTTTGGTAGTTTCATGAGAGATTGCTGTGTTGATAAGATTTGAACGAAAATATGAAATGAAAAGAGATTTTGTTTTTGTGAGCAAACGCACTCTGTCCCAAAGCACTCAATGTTTTGTGGCAATTTCTTCGTTTGCAATATGAACATTGATTTTCAGATTCCGATTTACTCGTCCGTTTGATCTTCTCTATTCCAATGATCTTAACGGGCACATGGTTGGATTACATTTTCATCTTTCAAACACTACTAGAATTTTTGGGATTGAAATCAATTTTTTTTTAGTTGGAAAATCAAATGAATAAAATCGTCCAAACATAAAAAATGAAATCCTACTTTGATCTAGTAATTGTTGCTCAAATCATATAAAATTGATTTGCTATTCCTGAAAAATGGAAACAAAGCTGCATTGTGGATTGGATTAGGGTTTCTTGTTTGAACAAGTAAAATTGGATTAAATAATATCGGATTAAGAAACGAAATCTTTTTCATTTTGGTTGTAATTTGAAACTCTTACCAAAACTCACAATTTAGAGTCATGTTAGTCTAAAAGAGGATTTTATTCTTTTTATTGTAATTTGAATCTCCTACCAAAACGCAATTTATAAACATGTTAATCTAAAACTACTAATTCAGAAATTATGTAGAACATTATTATTTGAGTCAGATTTGGACATGGACTTCGAACCCTTACAAATTTTAAATTAGCAAATAGCCAAAAGCAAAAAATTTTAAATCGGTAAGTACTGAAAGGAAAGAGTTGGATCACAAAAATGGGCAAAAAATTAGAGGTGAGATACCCCCCACAAACCCCCCTTCCTGTTTTGTTTTGGAGTATACAGGAAGGGGAAGAGATTAGAATAGAGGTGAGACTCCTTCTCGAGTTCGTTGGAGGAATGAGATTAGAATAGAGGTGAGACTCCTTCTCGAGTTCGTTGGAGGAATGAGATTAGAATAGAGGTGAGACTCCCTCTCGGGTTTGTTTTGGGTATAGAGGGAGGGATGTGATTAAGATAGAGGTGAGACTCATTTAGTATTGTGTTTGTTTGTACAATTGGAAAAGAAATTGAGATGGTGGAGGGGATTAGATTGGGCATTGGAAGGGAGATTGGGATTGAGGTGGTATTAGAAAAATAGTTCATTAGACTAAATTTTTTTATTTTTTACATGTTGGGTATTTTTTTTGGAACATTAATGTTTAATTTTTTGTATTTTTTGTTAAGTAAAAATCATTGTTTTATTTGTTTTGTTTTTTCTGAAAATTATTTATTTATTTTTTCATTTTTTACATGTTGGGATTTTTTTTTTGAACATTAATGTTTAATGTTTTTATATTTTTTATTTGTTTTATTATTTTATATTTATTTTATATAAAAATAATTTAAAAATTCCGACACTAATAACTATCATCAAAACAAATATAATTTTACTTAATTCTCTCACTATTAATCCATTCTCTAACAATCTTTTCATTATTAATTCTGTTACTATAAATCTCCTCAATTCTATTTTTAAAAACAAACGGGACCCAATAGAAAAATGCTAGGGACATACACTCGCTAGTTTTCTGAATAAAATACATTCAATTGTCAATAATACAGAGCTTACAACAAATATTTATAGCAATCTTAAACCTAATCTATAATAAGAAATAACCCTATAGAATTAATTAGATATTTACAATCAACGTAATTGATATATTTTCATAATTACATAATATTCTCACACTTCGCTCAAACTTAAGGTGTTTTAGCAGAAAACACTGAGAGTTTGCAAAGAAAAAACTGAAATCGAGCAGTTGTGTGAATCTTCAAAAAGAAATCAGCAAGTTGCAATGCCAAAGAGACGAAGGGAAACGAGATGGAGTTAGACTGCAGATGTTGACGTACAAAATGACAATCAATCTTAATGTGCTTCGTCCACTCATGAAAGATAATGTTATGTACAATCTGAATAGCACTGCGGTTGTCACAATAAAGGAGATCGAAGAAGACTGAGGAACACCTAAATCAGTCAAGAGACAACGAAGCCAAATAATCTCAACAGTGACATGAGTCATAGCACAGTACTCAGCCTCGGCAGTGGAATGTGCAACAACAGTCTATTTCTTCCTCTTCCAAGAAATTAATGAATCACTAAGAAACATGCAGAAGCCAGACATGGACTTGCGATCAGTGACATCATTAACCCAATCAGAATTAGAATAAATGACCATGTCTAAGGAGGAAGTAGAAGACAACAGTAAACCCTGAAATATAGTACTCCGGAGATAGCGAAGAATCCAAACCAAAGCAGCCCAATGTGTAGAACAAAGAGCAGAAACGAACTGACTAACCATATGAACAGCATAGGCAGGATTAGGGCGAGTAACCGTTAGATAGACTAAGCAACCTACGAGCTCTCGATATAAAGTAGGATTATCTAGAAGAACACCATCAGAAGGGATGAGCTTCAAATTAAGCTCAATGGGGGTATCAGAAATCTTAGTGTCAGTAAGACAGATGCGATGAATAATCTCATTGGCATACTTGGCCTGAGAGAGAAAATGGCCATTGGGAAAAGAAACTACCTCAATATGAAGAAAATATCGCAAGGGGCCCAGATCTTTCATTTCAAAAGTGCGGAAAAGATACTGTTTGACCTCAGAGATAGCAGAAGAGTCAGAGCCAGTAATGATCATATCATTCACATACAATAATAAGGCAACAAATTCAGCAGAGGTGTGGAGAATGAATAAAGCAGAGTCCTGAGCACAAGGATGAAACCCAAGCGTAATAACAGCAATATGAAAGTGATCATACCAAGCACGAGGAGACTGCTTTAGACCATATAGAGCACGCCGAAGACGACAAACCTATTCAGAGAAATGGTGAAGGCCAGGGGGAGGACGCATGTAAACCTTCTCGGTGAGATGGCCATTAAGAAAAGTATTCTTAACATCCATCTGATAAAGAGGCCAAGAATGAACAGCAACGACTGAGATCAAAGTATGGACAGTAGTCATCTTGGCTATAGGAGCAAAGGTCTCCTCATAATCAATACCATACTACTGTGAGAAACCTTTGGCAATCGGATGAGCTTTATAATGCTCAAGAGAACCATCAGAATGAGTCTTGACTTTGTAGACCCATTTGCAACCAACCAAATTCTTACTAGTAGACAAATGAACCAACACCTAAGTACTAGTTTTGTGTAAAATAGACAACTCATCCTACATGGCTTGAATCTAATGGGGATCCTAACAGGCCTTCTTGTAAGGCTGAGGATATGAAAAAGAATGAATAGCAGACAAAAAAGTACAATAGGAAGCAGAAAAACATATATTAGACCAACCCAACCTGTTCGAAGGATGATGCACCCGAGTAAGATAGCGGTGTGCAACAGGATCAGAGTTGTCAGAAGCATGAGGGTCAGCAGTAGGAGCAGAGACAACTGGTGGAGGAAGAGCCGTGCGACGAGAATATACTAACAACAGAAGCGGAGAAGAAGTTAAAGGAGGAGAGGAAACTAGAGGTGAAGTAGGAGGAGGAATAACCTCAGAGGGGTTAGTGGAGAGGTACTCAACAGGAGGGGTGGAAGGTGGAGAACAAGGAACAAGGTCATAGGGAATAGTAGAGATGTGCTCATCAGGAGGAACCTCAGAAGGAAATGGATCAATGGGAACCAAATCCTCTTTGGAAACCGGAGTAGTGATAGTAGGAAGTTGAAAGTAAGGCAGACGTTCGAGAAAAGAAACATGACTGGAGACATAAAGACGACGGAAATAGGGTCATAACATCCATAGTGTCATGACTAAACCCGTCCCTATGGATTAGAGTCATAACCGACTAGTAATCAGGAGATTACCCGCGGTCTCAGTAAAAAACCAAAGCGTGACTAATAATAGGGGGCCAAAATACGGAAGGCAAAATTTACAAAGATTGTCTAATGAGCTGTGTGTATATATGGCTTAACCAAAACATTCTCATATATGTAATAACTCACACTATATAAACATTCATATATGTATTATAAAAATCCAAGACCGTTCAAAAGTTACTATTAACAAAAACCAAGGTTATACACAAATTTGGTCATACGTGACCATAAGAGAACAAAAGGGAAAGCAAAACAAAAATAAGGCCTCTTGCGTGAGGCGACCTTGGTTGACTCCTCAAAACTCGGTTTCTCAATGCTCAGTGGGGCTGGGGCTGGATATCTTGCTGTTCACCTACATATATATAAATAAGGAGCGAGCTAACGCCCAGTGAATAATACCAAAGTAAAGGAGTTCATGAATGAGATTCATTTAATCATAAGTTATAAACCAAACTTGTTGATCGATATCAATGCAAAATGACCTTAGGTCCAACATGTCATATATCATATCCATATTTATATACCAAACGACCTCAGGTCCAATTCGTACTTGCAAAACAACCTTTGGTCCATTATATGCAAAACGACCTTGGGTCTAATTCATAGGCGAAACGACCTTGGGTCCAACCAATTCATATTTACAATTGTGCGCACTCATGATTGATGATCATGTTCACATTTGCCTTTGCATTCAAAACAACCTTAGGTCCAATCATTTCCTTACTCGGAATGGCCTGTGGTCCATTCAACATTTATGCAAAACGGCCTTAGGCCCATTTTATATCCTTTTCAAGTAACTGAACGGCCTTGGGTCCATTTCATACTTGTGTATCATTTACTTCTTTTTATTTCAGTGTGAACTAAGCGAATAGAATACTCATTCACAGTATCAAAATAGAAGTTTAGAACCTTACCACACATGTAACATTTAGAACATAGTATATACACAAATTATCTTTACTAAGATATTACTTACAATGCTCCGGTGCTTGATTCGTCCTTGTATTTGACCCTACATAATTCATAATACATTGGGTCATAATACAATTCAATCTGTTCTTTAATTTGCTTAATATTCTTAGGCTTCTTTCGTGTCCTTTAATTCATTTAGGATGCTCAATGCGTGCCTAAGAATACTCAGAAACAAAAGAGAACGGAATTTGGAACATAACACAGCTTTTCAAAAATTTCTAAAATAGGGCACCTCGCTCGAGCGTAGCTTTGGTCACTCGAGCGGTCTGTAAAACTTTGTAAAAGTACTGGATGTATGAATTTTACGCTTGAGCGAGACTTTCGTCGCTCAAGCGATGTGTCAAATAAAACATGGTTTACTTGGGTGCAAGGTTTGTCGCTCGAGCTACCGTGCAATTCTTTGCAAAACTTCTGGGAGCTTGATTTTTACGCTCGAGTGACGCTTTCCTCGTTCGAGCAAACATGCCGAATTTTGAAATTTCTAGAATTGTGTTTGAAGCTCAAACTTGATGTTCACAGGTCTAAGGCTCGTGTTTTTTGTACAAAAACATGGAAAGACATTATATAGCATGAGAACATAGGTAATTTGAGACCAATTGTCCAAAACCAGGATCTAATTCCCAAATTATTTCATATTCTTCTTGACAACTTCAAAACACATGCAACCAAGCTTCATAACTGCATGGATTATGCATGCATGTATAATATAGACTCTAATACCATTTCAAATGGTAGAAATTATTGTCAAAATCATGTGGCTCAACAAAATCATGTATGCATGTGTAATTTAGCACCAAATTCTTCATATTAAGTTTGTATTCTACACCAATTCACCAATTCTTCTTGAATACACATATTCATGAACTTTAACTCATGAATTAGAGTTTAAATACTCACTTGGAGCCTTCAATCCTTCTAACTCTAGTAACTTCTTGAGCCTAGCTTCCCAAATCTTCAATCTTAAAGTCAATTCACCAAGAATTTGGTCCATTTCTCTCTCGAAATCAAGTGTTTTCCCCCTCTAAGGTGTATAACTTAGCCAATGGTGAGAAATGAGCTCAAAAATATGAGCTAAGCCTCTAATTAGCACATATATAGGTCTCATTAATGATATTAACTAATCAAGACTTAGGCCTAATCAAATAGACTTATTTAAATCAAACTAATCTAATTATTTTGATCCAAATCAATTTTAATTAAATTTCACCGCAGGCTCTAAAAATTACGCTAATCACAATGGGACAGTCAATTTCACTTTTTGTCATCTCTACGACCTTCAATTTAAATTTTATAATAGAAAATCAGACAGATTTTCCTACGGTGAACAGATCAAAATTCAAAAACACATATATACTCATGTAATTAGCACTCAAGATCATATCAAGCATATAATTATAAGTATAATTAAGATTAATTAGCGTAACACAGAATAAGGTTATCACAAATAGCCTTCCTAAATAGGATTATAACCCCAAAAGACATAGAGGATAGACCAGACACTAAGTTTGGTCCTATCTTTGCAGGAAAGAATGACAAAGTAGGTAGACCCAAACACACGAATGAGGAAGTAGTTAGGAATTTGGGAGAATAAAATCTTATAAGGAGACCGACCAGAAGAAGGGAAGTAGGTATACGGTTGAGAAGAAAAGCAGCAGTAAGAACGACCTCCCCCTAAAATGGAGCCGGAACTGAAATAGAAAAAAGAAGAGACCTAGTTGTCTCAAGGAGATGATGGTGTTTACGCTCAACTCGACTATTTTGAGCAGGTGTATCTGTACAAGAAGTTTAGCGAATGGTACCTAAATTGGCCAAATACTCACAAACTCATTTTTAAAATATTTCCCACCCAAGTCAAACTGTAAAACTTTAATTGTAGACCCAAACTAAGTAGTAATCATAAACTGAAAGATATGGTATATCTGATACAAATTGGACTTATGAGTCATAAGATAAACCCAAATGTAACGGGTGCAGTTATCAACAAAAGACACATAGTATGCAGAACCCCTTTTGGTGAGAATAGAAGAAGGGCCCCAAACATCAGTATGAACTAAAGAAAACGGTGTATCGGATATAGAAGTACTTTTACGAAACGATAAGCCTGTCATTTTGGCAAGTTTACACCACCGACATTCAGTTAGTTCACTAGGAGAAGCTTTACCTAATATACCTGACAGAGCTAAAGACCATAAGTGGTCAGCAAATAAGTGCCATAATCTAGAATATCACAAGAAGAAAGGACTAGACATAGAATCTAACTAAAAAAAAAGAAAAAAACAGTTGAAGAGTTTGTCATAGGCAGATGCAAGCTCTCCACCACATAAAAGTCTTCAACTCTATAGCCAGTCCCAATCTGCTGTTTGGACATTCGATCCTGCACAGAATAGATAGAAGAAAAGAGAACATCAAAATCAGAGGTATCAAGCTAAATGATGGATAATAAACTGACAGATAACTGAGGAACATAAAGGATAGTTGGAATAAAGACAACAGACATAGCAGACGGTAAAATAGACCCAACAGATGTAATGGACATACCAGACCCATTAGCAGCATTAACAATAATAGGAAAGGGAGGAGGAGTACAATTTTAAAGGAATGAGAGATGGGGACTCATATGATGAAAGGTATCAGAGTCAAAAATTTAGACAAACGAAGAAATACCTGAAGAAGACCAAAGCAAACCTGAATGAAGAGAGGAAACAATGGAGGCAGACAGGGATGGCTGAGGGGTAGACAGTATATATTGAAGTTAACTAATCTGAGCACTCAAGGAAGCCAAGTTAGGATCAAGAGCCAGAGCGGATGTAGTCGAAACGGTGGGAGGAACATGGAACTGATTTTGAGACTACTAAAGAGATGGGGCAGGTAGATGTCTCTTTTTGAGACAATGATTCTCTCAATGGCCCCACGAATGGCAAAATGCACACTCATCTGATACTTTGGGCTTTATAAGAGGCTGAAGTTGATGGGTATCTAGCATCATAGTTGTATTCATAAACAAGAACAATGAACACATAATATATAGCGATTCTGGTTTTGAACCGGCCCTTATTGTATCTCAGGCTTGAGTTTCATGATTCTGTATTGTTGTTCTTGTCTTTTCCTCTCTTATTCCTCATTGAAATTAAGTATTGAAGCGCCTTGGTTGTGTTTGGAACAAGTTGGTTGCTAGTTGGTTTAAATTGGTTGCTCGAGCGAAGCTTTTTGCGCTCAAACGAGCTTTGTGAGCTCCCAGTACTTTTGCAGGCTTGCAAAGATACTAGGAGGGTAGTGTTCTTCGTTTGAGCGAGAACTCTTGCGCTCGAGTGATGGTCTTCTGTTTGTAAAACTTCTGGGAATGTGTATTCTGCGCTCGAGCGAGGTGATTTATTTGTGTCTGGTCGTTCGAGCGACAACTCTTGCGCTCGAGCGAGCTGCGCGTATATCAGTTCGCAGAAATACCTTTTTATATCACTTTTTGACATCTTTTCTCTTAAAAGCCCTAGACCGACTCTCTCTCTCTCTAAAACACACACACACACACACACAATATATATATATATATATATTTACTAGATCTAGTGGGTTCTTTAACCTTGTGCCTTTGTTGAAAAGGTGCACGTCTCAAGAGCTCTCTTTTGATCATATTAAAGCTTGGTTTCAGTGTCTTTGAAGCTCTTCCATCTTTTTCTTTGGTCTTCTAAGCTCGAGGTAGGGATTTTTTATACTTTCATATAGTTTTTAACTTAGTTGTTTGATGTTGTATGGACAAGATTGGGATTTGGAGGATTTTAGACAAACCTAGGGTTTTGATTTAAAATCTCAAGAGGGGTTTTCGAATGAATGTAACGGGAACTGTTATGGAAGTAGATATGAACTTGTATTGTGTTAACATAGTTGATTTGGGTGTTTGAGATAAACTTGGGAAAAAGGAGAGCTTGGTCCTAAAATGACTCAAATGATTATTTTGTATAAATAATGGATTGGTAGTAAAAGTGTGAAATTGGAAGGTTGTTCATACAAATGATGGAGTTAGATATGTATTATCTCGCACCTATGAAAATTTTGATAATTTATCTATTGTAAAGATTGTATATCTGTTTAGATATATCTGTTTTGGGCTATTGGTGGAGAATAGTCATGATTGTTGTAGAAATTGCATGAGGATTGAGCGAATTGAAACTAATCTCTCATTGTTGTCATTAAATATGACTGTGTTATAATAGATTGTACATGTATGCTATTTGGGAGGAGAAAAGGGATGTACTCTATATGTGGAAAGAGAAAGAGGATGAACTCCATTGAATTAAGTTGGCATGTGTGTCCTGAATGTAAGACTCGAAAATTGCGCGTATACATGAGTGTCGATTCCCGGCGAATGAAATTTTCGTAAAATGACAAATTGAAGTGTTGTGCATTGATTATGTAGGTTTGAGAACCACTGAGTTGTAGTCTTAGTTGGGTGGTCCGGATAATAATGAACATGACTCATGAATTGAGATGAAATGAATTGACATAAATGAAATTGAAATAAAATAGATTTGAATAAAAGAATTTGGCATATTATGATGTTGTAAGATATGATTGATTTTATGATGGGCATTAGATATACATTTCATGTTTATACCTTTGTTAAGTTTCATATATTATGTTAGATTGTTTCTACTGGGTTTTGGCTCACCCTATTGGGAAAATTATTTTCAGGTGTTGGTGACATGCCTTCGCCAAGATAATAGCTTGGAGAGACTTGGAGCAAGGGCTTATTTTTGTTGTATTTAATTTGTATAGCCAAGGGCTTTAACTGTATTGAGTTAGACTCATTTTGTTGCAACGAATGAATGACTTGGAAAGATGAAAGCCGTTAGGACATTTAAATATCTGTTCAACTTTCATTTTTTGATTACTAGTAACACATGCTGTAGATTCAGTGTAATAATCCCGACCCATGATTAACTGCTAAACCATGATTAAGGATGCCTAATAAGTAATTAAGGCAGAATTTTGCATTAATTGCACGTGTGATATGCTATATGAGATTCTATCTGTTTTGCGTAAGTATATCTGTTTGTGTTTTTGTTTTGTACTGCGAATTGAAAGCCATATCGGCATCTGATTACGAAATTGACTTGATTTCTGTGTTAGTTAGAATTTTTAGAATTTTATGGTAGGTTTAATTGAAATTCGATTCGGAATGAAATAGTTAGACTAATTAGAGCTAATTTGTTTAGTGGTAAGCTTAATTAATTAAGTGTCTTAATCAAGCCTATAAAAAACCTATACACACCACTTGAGTCATCTTTTCTTCATCATCTTTGAGCCTAGAAGAAACAAAACGTGAGAGAGAGGAAGAGGAGACCTAGAGGGTTGAGATCAAAACTTGAGCTTGGAAGAAATTGCTAGAGAATTCAAGGGAGTTGGTTTGAAGCCTTAGTGAATTCACCAACCAGAGCTTAATTGAGAAGTTAAGGTAAGGATTCAACATTTACATTATATAATTATGATATCTAGAACATGAATCCTAGGGGAGTAAGTTGAATTATGCAAGAAATGAGGTAGTAAAGTAGAGAAGATGAACATTTCATACATGTATGGGCATTTCATGGATTTTGAGTTTTGATTTCAACAAATTCTCACATACAAGAACCTATTGTTGTTCAATTATGGGAGCTCATTGTGGTTTTGCACTTTAACACTCCATTTGTACATGTTGTTGAAGGTTAGAGTTCTTAACAGCACATGCATGTTATGTATATATATTGTTCAAGTTTGGTTTTAAAGAATTCACTTGCTTCTGGGCCTTGATTTTGTGTAATGAACCTTAATTCATGATGTTTCATAAGTTTACAACTGTCTTCTTAAGTTTTTGGCCCAAAATACCATGATTTGTAGCTTTGAATTTGAGTTTCAAACTTGGAAGAGCAATCTGGAAATTCCAGATTCTGTCTCTCCGCTCGAGCGACAGATCTTACGTTCGAGTGACCACTTTTGTTTTTGTACATTCTCTCGAGCGACGAAAAGTTGGCTCGAGTGTAAAATGCATGCACCCAGAAGTTTACACATTTTTGTAGACCGCTTGAGCGACAAGAGTTACACTCGAGCGAAGACCTCAGTCTCACGCTCGAGTGAAAAAATCACACAACTAGTACTTTTTCAGAGTTTGCAGACCGTACGAGCAAATGAAGTTGCACTTGAGCGACATTCTCATGTTTGGGCGTCCGCTCGAGTGAAGGAAGTTGCGCTCAAATGAGGCCCCTGTTTTTAGCATAATTGACTAAGTGTTTCAAAGTGCATTTTGGCATCCTCATCATATCCTAAGCATTCCTAGGCCATGATTAAGACACAATAATGAGGATAAGACTTAGAAACATACTACGAACGAAACACAATGACTGTAATGAATCCCGAGCGTGTGATTCAATGTGTATATGTTATGTGTTGTTTGTAGGTTATGCACCATAAGCTATCTGATTTGTCTGCTTCATCTATTCTGCAATTGGTGTCATCTGTGAATAATAACTTTATAAAGCTATGTTCAATTATAAGTATTTTTTGAATGATATAAGATAATCTGTTTTTTGAAATATTATTTTCTGTATGAATAAGTGGTTGTCCAATATTTCTGAAATATATTCATGGCATCCTTAGCTTCAGACGACATCTGTTATCTGTTCTGTTGTGTCCGAATTTTGGGCCAACTGTACGTCTCATGAGCCAACTGCATATGGATCCTTAAGAACGTCCCAATTATGGGCCAACTATACGTCTCATGAGCGAATTGTACCGTCTTCGTGCACATAAGTCAATTGTATGCCTTTATGGCCGTCTCTTATGGGTCAATTGTTTCCGCTAGTGCTAATAGATGTACCATGTATGATTAACTGCAAATTCTGATTATGAGTATAATTTTGAATCTATTTGTGATATGAACCATGATTTCTAAACATGATTATGAATTCCGTTTTCTGTAACTGTAATGGACAACATTCATTAAACCCTTTATTCTATTATTATTCACTGAGTTTTCGCTTACTATTTATATTTTGTATGTAGTGAGTAGGTGTGTAACCAGGCCTAAGCTATTGTCTAGAGAGTTTTGTTTTGTCAGCCAGCTACCGTGCCTCCTGAAGAGGTTCTCGTTTGTCAAGTCATGTTTGTGAATCATGTGAATGATGTTTTTGTTTCGTTTTTGTCTATCTGTACTTTGGGCTAAGTCTCTTATGACACTATCTGTATCTGTATAGCGACACATGACGTATGGAAGTTTGACATTATATATATAAGTTTTAAATCTTTTTTGTCCCATGTATGTCTACACGACTCTATGGACATTGTACTTTGTATATTTGCTTCTGTAACCCCTTATATTTTGTAATTCGGTTGAGAGGCCTTTGGTAATTCCAGGATTACTGGCCGGTTACGACGTTGAACCTATAGGGGCAGGTTTGGGTCGTGACATTTAGGATAGGGCATTTATGAATGTATATCGCATGTGTTACCATTTGTATATTAACTTTGATGAATGAAAGTATGTTGTTTCAATTCTATTTTCACAAATGAGATGGGTTTGTCATGTTTATTTTGAGGCATGACAACTTGGTATCAGAGCGTACCGAGTTTGAATACTTTGGGTACGTAAGAAGTGGTTAGTACCATAATGGGTTTGTCTCGCTTGTTAAAGATTTTAGTATGAATGATATGTGCTTATATAATAACGTGCTTATGTGATTATATGGGTATAGGATTAAATTTCTAGGATATTGATTAAGTCTACGGGTTTCTAGAAGTTCTATTAGAAGAGCACTTGATTATTGTTCTTTCTAATTAGAACTCTGGCAACGCCGCAGGACGGTCATTATCCGGGAATGAAATTCGTATATGTTTATGTGACTACGTGTTTATGTGAAGTGAATTATCATTGTCCACCACATTAGGACGTGAGTGAATTAGTTTCGGCACATTTGTAAATGTGCTAATCTTTTTTTTTTTTTTTTTTATCTTCATTAGGATGTCAGGACGTGGACGTGGTAGTAGGTGTGGTAGACGTGGTAGGCTTAGATGGCAGGAGATACTGATACCGAATGACATTTCGGTACAGGAGGAGGGTGTTAGTCAGGCCAATGTGGCCGAACCACTTGGTTAACAGGCCATGGGCGCCTTAGCCCGCGAAATGGCTGGAGTATTGAGGAAATCCACGGACATTCTCAAGGCTGAGAATCAAGTCCAGGCACGAGTAGCTGAGGCATGGCCATCTTTTCTGAAGCAGGAGTTCTTCCGGTCGAATCAAGATGAATTTTTGGGTGATCCCAAGGAGCCACTAAAAGTAGATGAGTGGCTAGAGCAGATGGTGATGACATTTGAGATGCTCGGCTTCAAAGATGGGGGTTTGAGGGTGACCTTGGCATCCTTCTAACTAAAAGGAGATGCAGGCTAATGGTGGAAGTATGCACTTGGGTGCATTGGAGTGACTTGGGAGGTTTTCGTTGACACCTTCCTGGACAAGTTCTTGCCTCCCACTATTAGGGAGAAGTTGAGGGATCCGTTTTCTCAGCTCAAGCAGTTGAGCACACCAGTGGCCGAGTTTGAGGCAGTATTTACTAGTCTGTCGAGGTTTGCACAAGAACTTGTTGCGACTGAGGAGCGTCAATGCTTAGAGTTCGAGAAGAGGTTGAGAACCGGGCTTATGTTCAAAGTGGCTGGGTCAATGATTACAGATTACGGATGCCTTGTGGAGGCGGCGACTCACCTAGAGACCGTGATGCATGCGGAGGAGAAGAGGATAAGGGGTTTCAAGAGGGGTTAGGAGGTGCAAGGAGACAGTAAGAGGCAGAGGGGTTCTAACCCACAGCAGTCCCAGGGAGCTCAGTTGAGGTTCATTTTTTCCAGTGCCAAGTTTAGGTTCTAGGAGAGGTGGTCAGAGAGATTTCACTTGTTACAAGTGTGGCCAGTTAGACCACAAGTCTCTAGCTTGTCCGCAAAGAGGATGAGGGCAACAATCTACATCGTCTTCGACTCGTTCTCAGATCTAGAGTTAGAGGAGAGGGCAGCCGTTTACTTGTTATTAGTGTGAGCAGGCGGGGCACATGAAGAGATTTTTCCCTCAGTTGGGTGGCATACCCAGTGTGTCTGGTTCAAGACAAACACAAAGCCACTAGCCAACATAGTTAGCATAGGCCTCGAGGGCCAATCAGGGAGCCTCTTCGACTCAATCAGTGCATCAGGCTTATGCTCCAGGGGGTAAGCAGGTTCAACAAAGGCCTATAGGACGTGTGTATACTGTTATTGTGTCAGATTTAGTACTAGTGCCTTCGGTAGTGAGAGGTACCTTATTGTTTTTCAATTCAATTGCTAATGTGTTGATTAATACGGGTGCATCCCATTCTTTATCTCATCTGTATTTGCATCGATTTTGGAGTTTAAGTTGGCTCAGTTAGCATCCCCTATTGTCACGACCCAAACCCGCCCTTGTAGGTTTAGCACCGTAACCGGCCAGTAATCCGTGGATTACCAAAGGCCTCTGAATAGATTAGCAAATAATAAGGGGCTACGTAAGCAATAATACAAAATAAACAAGGTCCAATGAGCTATGATAACGTACATGGCACAGAACATTTCAAAACTTATTTACATATACATAAACATGCCAGTCCAGATACACAATATTCATAAGGTATTTACAGAAAGTACTTCCCAAGACCTGACTTTACAGAGCATACACAAAGACTAGCATGATAACAAAAACAATAGCCATGGCTTTAAACTTCGTTCGGAACCTCCTCGGGAGGCACAACAGTTGGCTGATTAAAACAAAATGGAAGGCCGTCAACTTTGGCCCTAGTCACATGTCGCCTCACCTACATACATAATATAAACTGTGAGCTAAAGCCCAATGAATAATAACAGAGCAAAGGATTTAATGAATGATGTCCATCACAGAGTTAGAAATCAAATTCTTAACAGAGACAGATTCATATACATATTTATAATCATTCCATATTCAGATTTCGCATATAATCATACGTGGTACATCCCTTAGCGTTAACAAATCCGATGGCCCATAAAGGGACGGCCTCGAAGGCATTCTGATGACTCATGTGCACAGAGACGTTTCTGATGACCCATAAAGGGACCCGATGACCTATAAAAGGACGCATATCATATGATGCTAAGGATGCAACGAATAACTTTTAGAATTTTGGACAACCATTCATTCATTTCAAACATAGCATGGCATTTCAGAGAACTAATTACTTCGTATCATAATATCCAGAAAATACTTAAAAGTAAACATAACTTTACAAAGTTATTACTCACAGATGATTGGTAGCCCTAACTAGATGGTAAAGCCGCTCTCACTTGTTCTGAGGCGCGTGACCTACATGAACACACAACGGACACACACTTGAAACACACATTCTAATTGCACAAAACTTACGTCGTTGGTTCTTAGTGTGTTTCTAACCTTAAATCCTCACTATAGAGTCTTAAACATGGCCTAGGAATGCCTAGGATAGAATGAGGATGCAAAGATGCCTTGGAAAACATTTTTCAAAACTTGCTAAAAACAAGGGTCTCGCTCGAGCGAGCTTGTCAAAACAGAGAGGTCGCTTGAGCGTAGACTCCTTCACTCGAGCGGTCTGTAAAATGCAAAAGTACTGGTTGTTGAAATTTTACGCTCGATACCCGCTCGATGCTCGCTCGAGCGTGAGACACAGCTCTTCGCTCGAGTGTAGGTCTCGTCGCTCGAGCGTGCGTCTGCGTGCACCAAAAACTTGAGAGCTTGCAATTTACGCTTGAGCCATCATTTCTTCGCTCGAGCGGAGCTCTGAACAAATGATGGTCGCTCGAGCATGGAATCCTTCGCTCGAGCGAGGAAGCCAAATTCTGGAATTTCCAGATTTGCCTCCCAAGCTCAAACCAAGCATTCAACACCTCAAAACTCGACCTCTTGGGCCCATTTTCTGGAAAACGCTTGTAAACTCATAGTATAAGATGTTTCAAAGATCAATTTGTAAAATCAAAGCCTAGAGGTGAGTCAATTAAACAGAATTTCAAATAAAACTTCAAGAACATAACTTAAATGTAACATGCATGAATTCTCATGACTTCTAATGCTCCAAAACATGATCCAAAACAAGATTAAGCTCAAGAATAGGATGAATTCATGGACTATAACAAAAATGTGGACATGCATGTGGAAATTCATGAAGAATAACTCCAAAATCCAAGAATATGTGCATGCATGCCTGAATTCACTCTCAAAGCCAACTCTTTAAACCAATTCTAGACTTTAAACTCTAATCTTCCATGAACCATGTAAGAATTAAACTTAAATGCACAATTGAAAGGGGAATCTCCTACCTTAAGTCTTGAATTCCAAGCCTAGAAGCTCAAATATGCAACTACTCTTCAATTCTTTCAATTCCAAGCAAAATCTCTAGATGAAATCAATCTCCTCCCTCACTTCCTCTCTCTCACGGTTTAGGCAAGGAAAAGGCTGAAAATGGTGTATGAATCAAGTCTAAACAATGTATGAGAAAGTGGCCCACTCAAGGGCAATGATGTAATTAACTTGAACTAATGTAATTTAGCTCATTTAATCCAATTTAATCATATCAAATCAAATTTCAACTAAATTTATCATAAAATTACATTAATTCTAATTAGCACAAAACACTAATCAGTTTTGGATTCGGCCGCTGACAAGGCCTTCAATTAGCAGTTTAAAACATAAAACATGAATAGATCATTTTATGGCAAACAGATAAAAGCACAAAGATAATGCAACACATATGTAATTTAATTTCGGATTCCTTCTAAATTACTGTTAGGCATAAATAATCATGGTTTAGCATTAATCGGAGGTCGGGATTATTACACCTATCTGTTTAGAGTCATCTATTAGTGGTGAGGTTGTCTTGAAACAGGGGTGTCGGAGTTGTGATATAGACGTTGCTGGTCGCCGACCTCCATTTGCATTTGTATTGATTGGTATGTCTCGCTTTGACGTTATATTGGGTATGGATTGGTTGTCATTTTATCGGGCTGTCATAGATTGCTACCGTCAGAGGGTTACTATATGTGCCTTGAGCGGTGATTACTTCTATTTCTTGAGGGACTGGGTTGATAAAATCTTATCACTGGTGTATGATCCACGTGGGCAGAGTGAGCTTAGTTGCCTTCTTGCTAACTTCTTGAGCACTGAGTGTGATGAAGTCAGACTTGAGTTGCCAAGGATGGTTAGTGAATACTCAGATGTCTTTCTAGAGGACCTTACTAGTTTACCACCTTACGGAGAGATTGTGTTCTCTATTGATCTAGTGCTTGGCACAACACCAATTTCTATGGCACCATATAGATTTGCACCTACCAAGTTGAGTGAGTTGAAGATTCAACTCCATAAATTGTTAGATAAGGGTTTCATCTGCCCTAGTACTTCGCCGTGGGGAGCACCGACTCTTTTTGCTAAGAAGAAAGATGGTGCTTTGCGACTTTGCATAGATTACCAAAAATTAAGCCGGGTAACTGTCAAGAACAAATACCTAATGCCTCGTATAGATGATTTATTTGATCAGTTGAAGAGGTCTTGTTGCTTTTCTAAGATAGACTTAAGATTGGGTTAGCACCAGTTAAGAGTGAGGGAGAAGGACATCCCAAAGATGACATTCCGTACGCGGTATGGCCATTATGAGTTTCTAGTGATGCCCTTTAGGCTCACCAATGCACCAACTGTGTTTATGGACTTGATGAACCAGATCTTCCGTGAATTCCTAGATCGTTTTGTGGTCGTTTTTGTGGACGACATCTTGATTTTCTCACCCTCAGAGGAGGAGCACGAGGAACACTTACGAATAGTGTTTGAGTTGCTTAGAGCCCATAAACTGTATGCTAAGTTTGGGAAGTGTGAATTCTGGCTGGAAGAAGTTAAGTTCTTAGGCCATGTAGTATCTGGAAAAGGGGTGGCTGTAGATTCATCCAAGATAGAGGCAATGCAAGATTGGAAGCAACCTAAGAATGCTTTTGAGATCCGTAGTTTCTTGGGTTTGGCTAGGTATTGCTATCAGTTTGTGAATGATTTCTCTAGATTAGCCTCCCCATTAACTAGACTGACGAGGAAGAGAGTTAAGTTTGTGTGGAATAAGACTTGTGAGAAGTCTTTTCAAGAGCGTAAGGTTAGACTTACTACTGCTCCAGTATTGATTATTCCGGAGAGAGGTTTGAGTTATTCGGTATATTGTGATGCCTCACGGGAAGGCTTGGGTTGTGCTTTAATGCAAGAGGGAAAGGTAGTAGCCTATGGCTTACGGCAGTTGAAAACACATGAGAGGAACTACCCTACCCACGACCTAGAGTTAGCGGCAGTGATTTTTGCCCTAAAGATTTGGAGACATTATCTGTATAATGAGAAGTTTGAGGTGTTTTTTGATCATAAGAATCTAAAGTATCTGTTTACACAGAAAGACTTGAATCTGAGGCAGAGGAGGTGGATGGAGTTCATAGAAGATTGTGACTTTGAATTGCATTATCATCTGGGAAAAGCCAATGCGGTTGCCCATGCCTTGAGTAGAAAATCCATTGGTAGTGTGGCTAATGTTGCCATCCAGGAATGGGAGATGTTGGGTGCTATTGGGGAGTTTGATTTGCATCTTGGAGAGTCTATTGAGTCTGCAGCCTTGTTTTGTAGTTGCACAACCTACACTTGTGAACCGAGTGATAAAAGCACAAAATGGTGACCTTGAGGTAGAATCCCTTCCGGAGAAGATCTCCAGTGGGAAGGTGGAGAAAGGCTTCAATGTGTATCCCGATGCGAGTATTAGATACTGTGACCGTCTCTTCGTACCAGAGCCTTTCTGAGAGGAAGTATTCCTAGAGTTTCACCATTTACGCCTTGCGGTGTATCCGGAAGGCACAAAAATGTATCACGACCTTAGCTACCAGTCTTGGTGGAGGGGAATGAAGAAGGATGTAGCCGTATTTGTGTCGAAATACCTTACTTGTCAACAAGTGAAGGTCGAACATCAGAGGCCAACGGGTTTGTTGCAACCTTTGCCCATAGCCGAGTGGAAGTGAGAGCATGTCATGATGGATTTGTTGTGGGCCGTCCGAGGACTCAACGGGGTGGTGCTGCCAGTTGACCAGTTGACTAAGTCGGCGTACTTTATACCTATGCGTGTAAATGAATCGGTAGATTATCTTGTCGACCTTTACATTAGGGACATAGTCAAGTTTCATGGGGTCTCAATGATAATTGTTTCGGATAAAGATCCACGTTTCACGGCCCGATTGTGGCAGAGTTTACAGAGTGCCTTGGACACTAGACTGACTTTTAGTAGAGCGTATCATCCTCAGACTGATGGGTAGTCAGAGCGTACCATTTAGATTTTAGAGGATATGCTTCAAGATTGTGTCCTTGACTTTAAGGGTTCATGGAAGAGGCATTTACCCTTAGTGGAGTTTGCCTATAACAATAGCTTTTAGTCGAGTATTGGTGTGGCACCATTTGGGGTCTTGTATGGTCGATTGTATAGATCTCTTGTATGTTGGGCTGAGATGGGTGATGCACTAATGTTAGGTCCGGAGTTAGTCTGAGAAACGACGGAGAAAGTTGCACTTATCCGTAAGAGGTTGACTACAGCCTAGAGTCGCCAGAAAAGTTATGCCGACTGTAGGAGGAGACCCTTGTCTTTTGAAGTGAGAGATCATGTCTTCTTGAAGATATCACGTAGGAGGTGTTTGATGAGGTTTAGAAAGAGTGAGAAGTTGTCCCCTCGATTCATTGGGCCTTTTGAGATCCTTAAGCGGATTAAAGAGGTAGCTTATCGTTTGGCCTTGCCGCCATAGCTTTTCGGAGTTCATGATATGTTTCACATTAGCATGCTTCGGAAGTATGAGCCAGATTCATCGCACATATTGGATTGGACCAACTTAGATGTAGATGAGGATGTCTCGTATGAGGAGAGACTGGTGAGATTCTTTGATACCCGAGACCAAGTCTAGCGAGGCAAGACAATTCCCTTGGTTAAGGTATTATGGAAACATCACGAGTTTGAGGAAGCAACTTGGAAACGTGAGTTGAAAGCCTGTAAGAAATATCCGGACCTATTTGTTGATGTTTGAGCACACAATGAAATTTTGTTATGTTATCGAAATATGAAAACATTGTATATGTTTTGGAAATATGGAAACATTGTATATATGTTTATGTTTTGGAAATGTGAATTGTATATTCAATATCGAGAATTCGTTTATTATGTTGATGGGATTGAATGACCGGAGAATGAATCACGGAATTGAAATTGGAATTGATTGATGATCATCATTGTAATTGGTTTAAGCATAACTGTAAAACTTGATTTGAAATTTCGGGAACGAAATTTTTTAAGGGGAGGAGGTTATAGCGATTCCAATTTTGAACCTACCCTTGTTGTATTCTGGGCTTGAGTTTCATGATTCTATATTGTTGTTTTTGTCTATTTCTCCCTTATTCCTCATTGAAATTGAGTATTGGAGTGCCTTGGTTGTGTTTAGAACATGTTGGTTGTTAGTTGGTTCAAATTGTTGTTGCCCAGATTTTGGTCTCTTCGCTTGAGCGAGCTTTGTGAGCTCCCAATACTTTTGTAGGCCTGCAAAGATACTGGAAGGGTAGTATTCTTTGCTCGAGCGAGAACTCTTGGGCTCGAGCAACGGTCTTCTGTTTGTAAAACTTCTGAGAGTGTGCATTCTATGCTCGAGCGAGCTGTGCGTATATCAGTTCGCGGAAACACCTTTTTACATCAGTTTTTGACATCTTTTCTCTCAAAAGCCCTAGATCGACTCTCTCTCTCTCTCTCTACATTTTTCTTAGATCTAGTGGGTTCTCTACCTATGTGCCTTTGTTAAAAAGGTGGTACGTCTCAAGAGTTCTCTTTTGATCCGATTAAAGCTTGGTTTCGGCGTCTTTGAAGTTCCTCCATCTTTTCCTTTGGTCTTCTAAGCTTGAGGTATGGATTTTCTGTACTTTCATATAGTTTTTAACTTAGTTATTTGATGTTGTATGGAGATTGGGATTTGGAGGATTTTAGACAAACCTAGGATTTTGATTTAAAATCTCAAGAGGAGTTTTTGAATGAATGTAATGAGAACTGTTATGGGAGTAGCTATGAACTTGTATTGTGTTAAAATAGTTGATTTTGGTGTTTGGGATGAACTTAGAAAAAAAGGGAGCTTGGCCTTAAAATGACTCAAATGATTATTTTGTATAAATAATGGAATTGGTAGTAAAAGTGTGAAATTAGGAGGTTATTTATATAAATGGTAGAGTTAGATATGCATTATCTCGCACCTATGGAAATTTAGATAATTTATTTGTTGTAAAGATTGTATATTTGTTTAGAAATATCTGTTTTGGACTATCGGTGGAGGATAGTCATGATTGTTGTAGAAATTGCATGAGGATTAGGTGAATTGAAACTAATCTCTTATTGTTGTCATTGAATATGACTGTGTTATAATACATTGTACATGTATGATATTTGAGAGGAGAAAGGGGATGGACTCCATTGAATTAAGTTGGCCTATGTGTCCTGGGTGTAGTCCTGAAAACCATGCGTATACATAGGTGCCAATTCTCGCGGATGAAATTTTCGTAAAATGGCAAATTGAAGTGTTGTGTATTGATTATGTAGGTTTAAGAACCACTGAGTTGTAGTCTCAGTTGAGTGGTCTAGATAATAAGGAACATGACTCATAAATTGAGATGAAATGAATTGACATAAATGAAATTGAGATAAGATAGATTGGAATAAAAGAATTTGGCATATTATGATCTTGTAAGATATGATCGATTTTATGATGGGCATTAGACATACATTCCATGCTTATATCTTTGTTAAGATTCATATATTGTGTCAGATTGTTTTTATTGGGCTTTGGCTCACCCTATTGGGAAAAATCATTTTTAGGTGCTGGTGACATGCCTCCCGCCAGGACAGTAGCTTGGAGAGACTTGGAACAATGGCTTATTTTTGTTGTATTTAATTTGTATAGCCAAGGGCTTTAATTGTATTGAGCTAGACTCATTTTGTTGTAACCAAAGAATAACTTGGAAAGATGAAAGCCATTAGGGCATTTAAATATCTGTTCAACTTTCATCTTTTGATTCCTAGTAACACGTTTTGTAGATTCAGGATAGGACATTTATGAATGTATATCGCGTGTGTTACCGTTTGTATATTAACTCTAATGAATGAAAGAATATTGTTTCAATTTTATTCCCGCAAATAAGATGGGTCTGTCATGTTTATTTGGGGGCGTGACACAATATTTAGAAGTCAAATAGACCCAACTGAAATCAGAGATATAAACTGTGGTCAAAATCGTAATAAGGGAGAAACAGTAAAATAGGGTCAAAATACCAAATAAGAGAACCTTCAGATGGGTCAAGACTCAGACTCAGACCCAGACCCAGACCCAGACCCACATAGAGAGGGAGAGAACCAAACTAGAGAGGGATTGTGTCTGAGAGATCGAAAGCCCAGAAGTCGACCAAAGTAATAAAGTTGATCGACAACGACAGCAGACAACTTTAAGTGGAGCTTCAGTCGAGATCAAAGTAGATAACCTACGACGATGACCCACGACTTACAACGAGGACAGATGAAGTAGAGACTGACAAAGAAGATCACTCAAAGGTACCAATCAAACAGAGACGACAACCCACGATGAGACAAACGAGTCAGACTAGACCAGACTAGTCGAAACCCTAGGTTTGTCGCGAGGTGAACTAGAACCAGAGAGAATCAAAAAGTGGCAGACATGTAAAGTCCAGAGAAGACTAGAGATCACGAACCACCAAACTAGAAGATTGCACGATGGTAGTTAGGGTTTGAAAACTAGCTCTGATACCATGTAAGTTTTCTGAATGAAACTGTATATTTAATTGTCAATAACACAGAGCTTACAACCAATATTTATAGCAATCTTAAACTTAATCTGTAATAAGAAATAACCCTATACAATCAATCGAATATTCACAATCAACCTAATTGATATACTTCCATAATTATATAATATTCTCACAACACTCCCCTCCTCAATAGAAAAATGTTAGGAATATACACTTATATGAGTATGAGATTTACACTCATGCGAGATTTACACTCATATTTGATAAAATAAAAAATAAAAAAAAAAATTTGAGATTTCTAGCATTATTGACCTCAATATCTTTTTGGGCAAACTTCACTTTACCCCCTTGTGGTTTGGATTAGGTGTGGTTTATCCCCTGGCATTCAGAAATCACCACATGGTTGATGGACTAAAATGCACCGTTAGCTTTTCTGCCTAAAATAATAGAATGTGAAAGTCACGCGCCTCTATAGAGAGTGAGTTCATTTTTATGAAAAAAATGCCCTTTCTACCTCTTCAAATTTACAAAAGATGTCATTATATGGGATTGCATATGTATAAACTGAAACTGGTTCAATATTTCTCACCAAATCACTCAATTAATTATATTCATCAAATAAAGAAATCATAAAATTTAGATCAAACTATCTTTCATCTTTTTTTTCTTTTTTTTTTTCTCTGGGTAGAAGTTTATAGACCTGGATATTATATATATATATATATATATATGCATGTAAATATATATATATACAGCCTAATCAAATTTTTTTTTTTTAATTTTATAACTTCTGAATCAAATTGTATATATACAATCCAATCAATTTTTATTTTTTATTTTTAATTTTTAATTTTTAATTTTATAACTTGTGACTCAAACCCACCTGTGAAATCCCGTATTTTTATATAATAAAAATAATGTATATTTTAATTTTCTTAAATAATTATTCACAATATTTTGAATTTAATAGTCTGTATATTTTTATACTGAAAATTTATTCAAAATAAAATAAAATAAAATATTTTTGACTATATATTATTACTCAATATTAATTTCTGAACCGTATGATATTTTTATTATATTTTTCTCTATATTTTTTTGTAATCAAATTACACTGAAACCTAATATTTTCTGCACTAAAATCCAATTAGAAACCATGGGTTTGCTCCCCATGTTTTCTCACCGCCTACCTCCCACGTGCAACCATCTTCTGTATCAAAAAAAAATGTGGTGGACATGCAGATGCTATATACACCAGGTGTTGCATTCTTCTTTTTAATTTCTATCTTTTTTTACTCTTTCTTATTCTTCCCATAATTTGAGCCTAACTTTTCCTTATATTTCATCCTTTGCTTCACTTCCAGCTTCATCTTTCTCTCTCTCTCCGTCGGTTCTCCCTCTCCCTCCACCTCCCATTCTCAAAACTCTCTTTCTCCTTCTTTATCTATGTTTTTCCTCCTCCCCCCAACCTCCATAGCCATGGCCTCAACCCACACTATCGCCAACCCGCGAACTTCACCACCATTGGCGCACCGTCGGACCGCCACCACCACCATCACCTATTTCTATTATCATCTAGAACCACCATCCACAAAGTGTTGTAGGTGAAGAAAGAGAAGAAGGAAGAAGATGGAGGAGAAAGAAACAAAGTAAGAGAAATTTATTTTGAAGTTCAAAAGTTGGTTTTCGGCTTACTTTCGGCATGCCAAAACCATCCATTCTGGGAAGAAGTGAGACAAATATGCCATGTAAGATGAAGTACGAAGTAAGTTGAAGAGATTGGCGAAAGAATGAAGTAAAACCGTTAAGAATTAAGAAAGTTATGGGGTCCGAAAGATGGTTCGAAAAAAATGTCCGAGACGGTAGGAAAATAATCTTATTTTTGGTCAAATTTTGGAGATCCGACGGCATGCAAAACGAGACGGAACGAGGCATGTGAGTAGTGATCCAAAAACTAGGCCGTGAGGTGAATCCAATGACAGAAAAATAAGATAAAACGGAGTTACGATGAAGAAGATACAAGTATTTGAACTGGAGACATTGAAACAAAATTTCTGGGTCTCTTCTATTCGTGCATGCTACGGCGGTTGGAGAAGATGAGCTTAAATTTTATCCAGTGTTTCTCGGCCCATGCTGCTACGGTGCACCCTAGTATCTTTAGGTTAATCGAGTGGTCTTATGACTTTGGGGATGACCACCCTTAGGTTTTTCGACGTGTAGAATCTATTTTTGGGGTTAGATCTTGCAAATTCTGAGTCTAAGATGATGATCAACAGCTAAAAGTTCTAAGAGAATGCAATGGCAGATCAACGGTGAGATCGCGTCCGATTGATGTGAAATTTCAGCAAGACGATCATGGAGCCAGGACGATCATATCTTACGATCAGAATCATAAATCAAATTCGGACGATAAATCGTTAACAACCTAACATAGTAAGAAAACTCTCATAACCGTCTTATTCTTTTTAATTGTTAAATAGTTAGATTTGTGTTCATATGTTAACATAGCTAAAACTTTAGATAAAATTTTGTTTATAGTTGTATGTGAATTTGTGATTGGTATGTTAAATATTTGAAGGTCATTTCTTTATTAGTAGCCTTAAAATCATGATATAATCTTGGATTTAGACTTGCGTGCGTAATTTGTGCCATTAAAGAGATGATTAAAGATTTTATTTGGTTTGATTATATAACTCTTCAATTTGCTAGAAACTTGTACGAATTTTTAGACAATTTTATGCTCAAAATTTTGAAATGATTTCTTCTACAAAGTTGTTGAGAATGATGTCTAGTTCATCCAGGAATTTTCTTAACAATTATTGAGCTTAGTACGAATTTATACAAATTTATAATTAAATCTGCTACTGTAAGACAGATTTTAGTATATGTTTAAAAGCTTATTAAAAATTCTATATTAAGCCAAATCTGGAAATTTCTAACTAAAATATGAAATTTGAGAAGTCTAATTTCATACTAAATTTTTAGATTGTGGATCTGATTTATAAATTTAAGTATGGAATTAATTTAAGAAAATATGATAAATCTGTGTCATAAAATTTCTGGGAATTTTACAGAATTATTTATAACTTATTTTTGGGAATTTATTTCTGAAAAATGACCCAAACATATTTATTGAATATTCTATACATTTTCACGAATTTTAGAACTGTATAAATAATTTATTTATAATTTTTATTACCTAAGGTATAACCTGAAAATTTCTAGACAAGTTTAAGATCATGACTTCAATTATTTATTCGGATAAAAATCAGTTATTGTATTGGTCCAATTCATCAAATATAGTAAATTAGTAATCCATGTATGGGTGTATTGTGGTTTATTTAATATTGTGGTAGTCTAATCTTGTAAATTAAAGATCCATGCACGTGTGTGACTTTGGTTTATTTTCTCTGTATCTAAATTATTATTTCATACCATGGTTTAAATAAATTGTTTATTTAAATGTTGTACATTTAGTTATTATTGTGTGACATATGTAATATTTTATGTTGAGAATTTTAATGAGTTGATATAACCTCAATTGTGATTAAAATTTGGAATTATTTGTGAGTAATATCAAAATTAACTGAAATGATTAACGGCATATACAAAGTTAAAAATTGACGGTTAATACCAGTTGTTCAGAGTGAGTCTTGGTTTTAAAGAGTGTACGAAATTAAGGGTTGACGGTTGATACCGGTTGTTCAGGGTGAGTCCTGATTTTAAAGAGTGTATGAAATCAAGGGATTGACGGTTAAAATCGGTTGTTCAGGGTGAGCCTGGTTTTGAGAATTCTCACGTAAATTGTGTTGCGAAACTCTAAGATGGCACGGGACTTATTTGAACCCTTTTCGGTATTTGGTTTTGGAATAAGGGTGGATGTGCTGGTGGCACACAGGGAGGTTACGTACCCCTGGCAGACCGTTTCCTTGGGGCAGACCACGGATGCCACTACTTGGGTATATCACTCCGGACGTGGGCATCCCTGGTAGTTACGGTTGGTAACACTTGAATATTTGACCAAGGGAGGGTTTCAAATTAACCGTTGCCATGCTTAGTGGTTGGTAAGTTAAATCTCTTTGGTGAGATTTCGAGTGTCACCTAATTTATTAAAATTATTTTAATGGTGGTAATTTATGCTTACAATTATATTGTTACCTCATGTTTATAATCTCATTATTTTTCTCTTAAAAAGAATGGTAGGTTGGTTATGTTTTCTTACTGTGTTGCAAAACTCATGGCATATATTTTTGTTGCCCTGGCGTTTTATGCCAGGTCTTGGCGAGAAAATAATTGAAGCTGAAATGGAGTCGACGCTAACGTAGAGTATTGGCTGACCTGAAACCCCGAGTAAAGCCGAATAAATTATATTATTTTATATAATATCTATTAAGGACTTTATAATTTCATTTGATGTTGTATTTGGATAATTTTAAGTTTTTATCTATTGTTATTTGGACGTTTGGTTATGTACGAGAGTTGGATTACCCTGTTAAAATGTCAACTTTTTAGTTTATTAAGTCATTTTGTTTATTTAATTTCCCTTGATACTTCAAAAAAAAATTGGGGCATCACACCACCGCCATAGCGCATTTGTGACATTAGTGAAATTTGTGAGATTGAAAAGTTCAAACAAGAAGGAGACTGAAACAGAGGAGACCTAGAAGACCCATTTTAGAGGTTCATTTGAGTGTGCATTTGTTTTGAAGATTAAAGGGTGTGTAAATGAGTTTTTGACTGAATGGAGATATGAAGAGACGTGTAGATCTAAAGAGAAAGAAGAATGAGGATTTACATGACTAGGGTTTTAGAAGGAGCGGGCTAAAGAAGATGAAGATGAGAGAGAGAGAAAGAGATAGAGAGACAGAGAGAGAGAGAGCTATAAAATGTGAATGATGATTGATGGCAATAGAGGACTAGAATGAAAATAGAGAAACTCCTTCCAATTCCGCCGAGACAAAAATTTCACACGTACGCATTCAGATTCTTGCACTCTCTGTATTTGTGTTTGGGACGAAAATGCAGATAGAGAAGAAGATGAAGACGGAGAGAGAAAGAACTGGGGTTGCGTTTAGTAGAGCTTTCTAAATATGATTTGAGAGTAGGAGTTGTATTTTGAGTTTGTGAGTTTTGGAATTATGATTTGAGTGTGGAAAATTTGTTTGGTGAAAGAGTTTTGAATTGAGTAGGGAATTTTTGATGTGACATATGATATTTGATATAAAAACTTACAACTCATAACTAAACATACAACTCAAAATTCTATTAAAGCACATAATTTTTTTTTTTAAATTCGGAAAATATTTTTTTCGAATATATAAAAATTAACATATGTCAATTGCAAAAAAAAAAAAAAATTTACACTGTTCCGTTCAACTGACCGGACGACCGGTTTGGCCAAATTTCAAAAAAAAAAAAAAAAAATTGAAAGTCACGCCTCACACATAATTTTCTGCAGAGTTTTCTAAATGTTGTGGAAATATAGTTTGAACATCCTATCCAAACATTATATTAGAATATGGGGTAGAATCATAGTTTGGAAATCCTTCCAAACACAGCCTGGGTTTTCCAAAATTATAAATGAGGGTATAATTGTTAATTTATAACTTCTGTTAACAAAGTTGGTGTGCATTTTAGTTCATGAACCACAAAGGGTTATGTGGTGATTTCTAAATTTCAGAAGATGAAAATTTACGCTATCTTTTTCTTTCAATCTTGTCTTCAAACTTTTGTGTTTTTTCATCACCCACCCAAGTTTACTTGTTCACAGGTCTTATTAATAATATCAGCAGCCATCTAGATTTGACCCGGCTCAAGCTCTTCACATGTAACTTGTAATCATCCCCACCTATCGCCTACGTTTTACCCTGTTTTGAATTCCGATTGGCCACACTAATAAGTATCGGGATCCAATATTTAAAATAAAAACAAAGATTAACAAACTTTTATTGTTCGTGTTTGATAATAAAAAAAACATATATTATTAAAAGTAATATTTTTCTTTTATTTAGGTGGCACATTTTAAAGACTTACTTTTTTTTAAAAAAAAATCCACATTTACCTAAACTCAATTTCAATTATAATAACTAATTTTATATAGATTCTATTTGAGAAATACTTTAAAAAAAAATTATCTTGATATACAAATAAATAAATAAAACATAATGTGTTTAATTATGTGCATTGCACAGATTAAATTAATTTTCTATTACGTTTTTATTTTTTGTCTATGTTATTGATTTCTTAATATTAATTTATATTTAATTAATTATATATACATATATGTAAGTAGTGTTTATCTTCAAAATTTTTCTCTCTTATCAATTTTAATTACAAAATTTTATCTTAAATTAAATTAATATTATTTTTTTGTGACACATATCATAATAAATTCCTGTGCATTGCACAGGTCAAGTGAAATTAATGATTTTTAATAAATTTGATTAACACAAATGAAAATTTGATTTAAAGTTGAGAATACACATTTTTTTTTTTAACTTTGAAAGAAATTACTTTTACGAGCCTTTTATGTAGGATTATACACACAGTAACAAAAATTTTCATCAGCCATTAACAAATATGTTTGTATTTGACTTTCAAACTCTACATAAATTAAATATGTAGAGTATTGATTATATACTTTAGATATAATGTGCTTGAATCAAATTCTTCGTGTATTTTGAATTATTGTAATATATTTTATCTAAAAGAGATATTTAATTTGTCAACAGATTTTTTTATATAGTTGATATTTTAATTTAATTATCATTATTTTTTTAATTTAAATTATTTATTTTAATAATTTTAACATTATTTAATTTAACTTTTATATTTATTTGGAAAATAAAAATATGTAGAAATAGACATATACAAAATTTATTTAAAAGATTAAATATAAATATGTTGTGATTGGATTAATTTTAGTAGCTAAATAAAAAAAATTAGACTTTAATTAGGCGACTACACTATTTAGTAGCTAAACAACAAATTGGACTTTTGGCGACTAAACATTTAGTAGCTAAAAAAACTTAGATGAACCCCCAAAAAAATTTGCGATTAAAACTTTGGTCGCCCTAGATACCTCAAGTTTTGGCGACAAAAATTTTAGTAACTAAAAATGCGATGTTAAATTAAATTTGAAAGCTTTTGGCGACGAACAGATTAGTCGCCAATTTAGCCTGATCAGCGACTAAAGAATATTTTTGTCACCAATACATTTACTTTTAGCGACTAAAAATTAGTCACCATTTATAGGACTTTTGGCGATTAAATTTTTTTTAGTAGCCAATACCTTCTCCGACAATCTTCCCGTGACAAATCCAATGACCAAAAATATTTAGTCGGGAAAGCTTTTCAGCGACTAAAATCTTACTTTTTGCGACCAAAAATTTAGTCGCTAAAAGTGCAATTTCTTGTAGTGGGAAAATACATAGATTAATTATATATATTATTGATTTTTTTCTTTAATTAGTATTCTTTTTGAATTATTCATACATATTGTATATAGATATATAAAATTTAAATTAAATATAAATATTTTGTAATAAATAATTTCATGTTAAATAAAAAATTAAATATAAATTAATATTAAAACATCAATAAAATAGGCAAAAATAAAATAAAATGCACATAATCAAATACAAACATATTATATTTAAAATGCACATAAAAGTATCAAAATAAACAAATAATTTAACTAAATTTATTATATATAAGTATTCAGGTAACATTTTTATAGAACGATAAGGCTAAGATTACTAAAATAAATAATTTAAATTAAAAATTTATTGTAAATTAAAATTAAAATTATTATTCTTTCGTAACACATATTATAGTATGAAATGTCATTACATTAATTAAAGTTAACTCCATTGTGATTTTATATCAGACATTATATTTGTAAAAGTGATTTACATACACATGTAACGTCCAAATTGATATTGATTGATTAAAATAATAAAACCTAATACTTTTTTTTATTATTATTAAGTTTTTACAAGATAGATTAACAAATGTCAAATGATAAATAGTGCAGAGTATTATTAAGTAAAATTTATTCATCGAAATGATAGCGTGGAGTTTTTATTTTTTTTTTCAAAAAAAAAAATATTTTGATACAAGTAAAATTCATGATTTTTGATAAATTCGATTAACACAAATGAGGATTTAATTTCAAATTGAGAATATATATATATATATATATTTTCTAAACTTTGAAAGAAATTGTTCTTATTAACCTATTTTATATAGGATCACACAGTGACAACAATTTTCATATGTCATTAGCAAATCTGTTTGTATTTAGCTTTCAATTGTTAAAATTTTCTACACATAAAGTATTAAGACTCAAAATTAATTTTCCATTTTAAAAATAAATTTCCGTGCATCGCCCGGGTCACTTACTAATATCTCATATTTTAAATTTTTTTAAGTCTTTTTCTCTGGGCATTAAGAAAATTGTTGACAAGTTGAGGTGAAAAGACTTAAGGTTGTTTTAGGTATGATTTATAAACTGATTTTTTGTTTATTATGAAAGGGTAATTATATTTGCACACTACAAGCTATCTCAATGTACACCATTTACTCAGTGCACATTACACACAATTTTTACTCTTTTTTTTTTTTTTTGGCTCAATGCATATCATCATCAAATTTTAAATATTCTCAAAATATCCTCATCTTCATCAACCCCGACTTTAACCCTAACATCTCTTCACCACCGCCATCACCACTAAGCTACAACCATTGGCGTCATCCTTCCGAACCCTTTTTTGTCGCCGCCTTTCTTTTTTTGACATCATCTCCCTTCCCATCTTCTACCCCCAACTCCTGTACAACTCCCTACTCCATTGTTATACCCTCACACCTCCCCTCTCCCCCTATTTTGATGCACCACTACCACAACCATCATCCATTGCAACCCCCAACTCGCAGAGAGAGAGAGAGAGAGAGAGAGAGAGAGAGAGATTCGTCATCGCGAAAGAGGGAGATCGGCCATGAAATAGAGAGGCAGATCTAGGGTTTCAACCATCGGTGAAAAAGAAAAATAAAAAGAAAAAGAAAGAGGTGGAGCCGCGAAATAGGGGTTGTGGAAGGTCAGCATTGGTACTGGTGCCAATCGGAAGTTGGAGGTGCGGGGGTTGCAATGGTGGTTGCTGTTGGTATATCTATTAGAGTTTAGGATTTTGTCTAAAAAAATAATTTAACTTAGGGACACAATTGTAATAATAAAAAATTTGAGAGATGATGGGTACTGAGCAGAATAGCGTAAATATAATTACCAATTATGAGAAGATATGTAGAAAAAAAAAAATGTGATGTGACTCAAATAAGTTAATAAGTCAATAACTTGACCTTTTTAATTGACCCGGAAAGAGACCTAATGCCTTGTTTGGAAAACTAATATTTTAATTAAAAATTCAAAAAGATACTATAAAAACATGAACTATTTATTTTTATTTTTTTTACACGTTATAAAAAATAAATAAAAAATTACTAAAATCCTAAACCAACAACCACTCAACTTGGTAATTATTCAGTAATTTCGGAATATGAACACGTAATTTTTCATAATATTAAGATTGATAGAAAATGTGGGTATGTGAGATATTATGTTAAATGATTAAAAAACATAATAAAACATATTAAATAATGATTAATTAAGAAATACAAATGCGTAGTACTCCAAAAATATTGAATAATTTCTCCAATTAAACTTCTAACTTCCAATTCCAACGAATTGCATACTCTCTTTTTTTTTTTTGAGCAGAACGAATTGCACACTCAAGATAGGATAAACAGAGGTACATCCGCGTCACAAACGCGTATTAAGACAAAACTTTCAAAACTTAGACTGCAACAACAATAACAAGAAGGAGAAAAATAAAATAAAATCATGTCACTCACTAATTGGAATCAGTCAATCACCATTCAACGAAATTAATGGGTGTCCTCTAATTTCCCATTATTTTCTCCACTTTTCACTCAACAACTCTATAAACCCACCCACCACCACACATTCTTCCATTTCTCAGCCCCATTTTGCCAAATCCTTTTTCCATCACCATAACCTCTCTTTTCTAGTCTATTATAATTCTTTTCTACCATGTAAACTCCAGGTCCATTTTCTTTGTTCCCTCACATTATATCCCAAACACGACCACATCATTCCTCATTCTTTTTTGTTTGGTTTTGTTGTTGTTGGTTTTGATTTTGGTTTGGTTTTAAGTTTGTTTATATATATAGCTTAATGAGATATGGACCCAGGTGAGCTACGTCGGGTTTTTCAAATGTTTGATCAAAATGGGGATGGAAAGATAACCAAGAAGGAGCTTAGCGACTCGTTAGAGAACTTGGGCATATTCATTGGAGATAAAGAACTTGTTCAGATGATTGAGAAGATTGATGTGAATGGAGACGGGTACGTTGATATTGACGAATTTGGGGCATTGTACCAGACGATAATTGAGGAGAGAGACGAGGAGGAGGATATGAGAGAATCATTCAACGTGTTCGATCAAAACGGTGATGGGTTCATCACTGTGGATGAGTTGAGGTCGGTGTTGCAATCGCTAGGGTTGAAACAAGGGAGAACCCTAGAAGATTGCAAGATGATGATAAAGAAGGTGGATGTGGATGGGGATGGGATGGTCAATTACAAGGAGTTCAGACAGATGATGAAGGGTGGTGGTTTTGCTGCATTGAGTTCAAGCTGATATGATAGAAAACAAGAAAAACAAAAACAAAAGATGTACAATGTAATATGAACTTTTGGAATATAGAGGGGGAGATGAGGAGGAAAGGGAATCTTTTGTTGGAGACTTCTTGTATCATGTATCATGTATGTTTGTAATGAGTACAACCACCCCATGCATAATTGTGGATTTTCATATTATCACAACCTTTATATAGTGGCTTTTGATGTTTTTGTTTCATATAGTCTTTGTGATTTGAATTCTAATGTGTACTCTACAATAACTTTCATATTGCTAGTTTTTAATATTCTAATTTTTGTAATTTGGATTGTATGAGTTTTAATCCTGCTTGACCTTTCAAAATTATTTGTGTGACATGTTTTTAATATGGCTACCCTTAGGGTGGATAAAGATTCACCGCCACGCATTCATGATTTATTACATGTGAGATTATACTTTAGATTTGTTGAATTGAACTTGTTAAAATTTTTAAGTTTGACTATAAATATTGATAGAATTGGTTTTAATTTTGAGTAAAAGGAGGCCTTATCTTTCAATCTTTGTTTAAAACCTAAGAAAAATATACTTATTTTAAAATTTTAGAAAGAGGAAAAATCTTATATTGTTTAAAGATCAAAAAAAATAAAAATATTTCATTGTCAAAGGTTTTCAATCATAAATGCTTGAAAAACATGTTTTTGTTCGAAAGGCCCATAGTATACTTCTTTGTATAAAGGGCCCAATTGTAAAGGGCCCAATTGTAAAGGTCAAAGGAGAACAAAAATTTCTCATTTAGATCATAATAACTTGAATACATTATATGGAAATTTTAGTGAAAATCTCCTAAACCTAATATGTTAGTGTGTAAAGGATAACTCAAAATATTTTACTTCCTAAATCTCCTATGCAAAAAATGTGTTTTTCATCAAGGAAAAATAAATATGTTTCATATTTCTTTGGATAATTTTATCCTATCATATATATATATATATATATATGAGAAGTCGAAACTTCTTCATCAATCTCTTTTTTTTTTCTCTTTAAAAAACATAGACAAAGAGAGAAGAAGGAGAAGACGACAATTGATGCGAGAAAGAAGAACACAGGAAGAGCTAGTACGAAAGACATATGACCGGAGCCATCCACCGTCTATCGTTTGTGGCAGCACGATCCGCCGGAGCCCTCAATAGAATCCCTCATCGCTCTAAATTTATTATCATTTCTAGATTTCTTACAAACATTAATAGTGGTTAGAGAGAAAGAGATGCAAAATTTATTGTATAAATTGATTATATGAATTGATATTCTACAATGTGTCACTTATGTGTCATTTTCAATTAGCACAAAGAGAGTTTTTGAAGCTGCTATTGAGTATTTTACGAGCATGTATGGGTTTTAATTTCTAAAAGTAGTGTAAATTCACATGTAGGGAGGGTCATACTCTATTTTTTTTTTGTTGATGTTCTGCTCAGAACTAATAGTAAAATATTACTGTTTACGTCAATTTCGCCGATAATATATATATATATATATATTTAAGAATTTCATAACCAACCTAAATCTTATTTGATAAATCTTAATGATAAAATTCTAAAAATATTAATTTTATTAAAATTAAGATCTAAATTAAAAATTATATCATTTTAAAATTTAAAAATATTGAATTAGTTACTAAAAATATTTTAATAATAATAGAAAAACTTTTGGGGGCCTATGTTTGTGAATTTAAAACCCCATATATATGGGCCTCATAAAACCGACTAATGAGAAGCCCATAACAAAGAAACTCTCTCTCTGTCCAGCGTTGCTCAGATAACACTCCTCAGTGGAGGTAGAAGCAAATGGCGACGAGGGCTGTCTGTAAATCGCAACAGCTCAGATATCTCTTCTTCACTCCCACACTAAACAAATTCATTCTTCACAAACCCAGGTATTCTCTCTCTCTGTCTCTCTCTGTGTGTTGTTGTCTCACCATTTTTGGGATATGGTTATGGCATTCAATGTACTTTCTTGATTGTCTCCAAGACTTGTTAATCCTGCAGCTGTCTCCAAAACCCAATTCTTAGATTTCTTGAACTCTTTCTGAATTTTTGTTGCCCTTTTGGAACATTTTATACTAGTATTGCCGAGGAGTGTGGGGTTATTTTTGATGAATCGCATTCAATTTGCCCTATGATCCCCCTATCTGAAGGAACATCTTGGTTTAAGGTGCCTTTGGGCTGACACTGATCGCATTTGAGACTGACATTTGATGATCTGAAAACTGGAATTGATACTTTTAGTCTAGGAGGTACTGGTGCAGTGTTGATTTGCAGATTCATTTATTCCTAATAATGATTTATGAAAATTTTGCTTAATTCGAACTAAAATCTTATCTAGCCAATGCATTTGTTTTTAGTACACATAACAAAAATGGGGTTGGGTGTGAACGAAGAATTTTTAGGTTTGCATTGAGTTTTATGTTTGTGATTGAAGGAAATGTATGTTTTGCCAAAGTTACTAGTTCTCTCTTTGATTACTCTTGTCCGAGGTCTGATTGAGTTTCAAAAGTTTTATTCTACTTATATGCTGTGAATCTAAAGCAGCTTAAATATGATGTCTGCAATTCTTTTAAAGCTATGTTAAAATAATCTCATTGTGCAGTAGCTTCTCTGATGTTGTATGCAAGGTTTCCAATTGGGGACCAGCTTCTGTGCCACTTTTTGAAATAAGGTCGTCGCCCCTTTGGGGTACTCTATGGATTCATTCAGGTCGGTTTCTGAACATGGTTGACAAAGTTGTGGAGCAGCCAGAGCACTCTGGAAGCAGCACAGTTGCTAACGGTGCTGGTGAGGTTAAAAAGAAGAGGAAGAAACTGAAGGGAAAAAGAGCAGTTGTCAGGTGGTTAAAGTTATTCAGGTTTAAGAAAAAGAAAGAGTATGAAAGAATGACAGCAGAAGAGAAAATTCTGTACAAAATGAGGAAGGTAAGTTAGTCCTTTTTATGCTTATATACATTTGTCTAGTGGGTACACGCTACACAGCAAAGGCAGTTTACCACCATGTTGTGATGCATGTTTCATTACTGTAGGAATCTTCGATTCAAATAGTTCTTTTTATTGTCCTACCTTGGAAATCATCTGTGTTTCCCTTTGGGCTGTTTATTTACTTACTTGGGTGCTGCTTACCATTTTGCTGCATGGTGTCACACAAGTTTGGAGCCCATCAAAGTTGTCTCAGTCACTGGCCTGTATATGGTGTTCATTCAGGTTTAAACTAATTTTGAATTTTTTTAGAGTATTCTCATTGTTTTTGCGTACTTTAGACAATCATTAGGTTAAATTTGACCATACCTCGCAAATTCCTTAATTTAGTTGCTCATGTGCAGATTGGTTAATAGGCTAATTACCTTGTTTCTTGGATGATAAGTCTGGTATGGCATCTCTGTGGTAGAAGCCATATAACCATTGATTATTTCTTAACCAACTTCCTGTGCTTTATAATAAGATTATGTATTCCTCTGTAATATCTCATGCCTAGTGAGTTATCAGGAACTCTATGGCCACACCTTGTGCTTGGTTGGTCTACAATGTAACATTGTAGGCTGTCTTTTTATGGGTTCTCTGTGAGGATATTAGGTTAGATTTATACATATGGTATTGTAACACAATTGAATATATAGATTTATTCAGAAGTCTTACATGGTATCAGAGCAAGTTGAGAAATCCTAGTGCCGTCGATCTCTCTCTTTCTCTTAGACCTGGTTGTTGATTGAAGCTCTTTACTTCATCGATTGTCAATCGTGAGTCTTCTCCTTGGCTCAATCTAGTTCGCGATCTCTCTCTTTCTCTCAAACCTGGTTGTCAGTCAAAGCTCCTTGCTTCATCGATCGTTTGGTTCGTCTGGGTCTGATTCATCTGATTCGTGGCTCACTTGGTTTCGATTGAAGGCTCATTTGTCCGTATCGAAGCTTCGAAACTCCTTATCTTTTGTCGACGATTGTTGGTCTTCTTTTTCGATTTTGATCGCGATCGTGAGAATTCTTCCTCACCCCTGTTTGAAGCTCTTTGCTTCATCGATTGTCAGTCGTGAGTTTTCTCCTTGGCTCAATCTAGTTCGCGATCTCTCTCTTTCTCTCAAACCTGGTTGTCAGTCAAAGCTCCTTGCTTCATCGATTGTTTGGTTCGTCTGGGTCTGATTCATCTGATTCGTGGCTCACTTAGTTTCAATTGAAGGCTCATTTGTCCGTATCAAAGCTTCAAAACTCCTTATCTTTTGTCGACGATTGTTGGTCTTCTCTTTCGATTTTGATCGCGATCGTGAGAATTCTTCCTGACCCCTGTTTCTCTCTCAGCTTCGACCTCCTTTAGTCTCTCTCTAGTTCTCGATTTGATTTGGTGATTCTTAATACTGTTCTCAAACTCTACCTGCGTATTACACTTGACACCCTATTTTAGATTTATTACACTAAAACCCCAAAAGTTTTCTATTTATTATAATCTGCCCCTATCAATTTTCTTTTTTTGTTGGTTTATTACAATGCCGGCCGGATGATAAGATTGCTAGGCCCAAAAATAGGTCATTGGCTTCAGATAAGTGTGCCTTTTGCCATCAGAGGGGTCACCGTAAGTATCACTGCCCTAAGAAGGGATTTCTGTTTGCCTCATCTTCTCAGCAGTCTCAGACCTAGTTTTGTCCTTTTCCTTTGAGTAATTTTCGGGCTCCCACCGTTTATACTGCATTCACTCCGGTTCTTAATCCTGACTTGGCTTCCTGGAGTGCTCTGATTGCTCAATTTCAGCATATATTGTCTACCTTCCAGCTTTCCCCGTCTACCTCAGTTGTTTCCTCTCTTCATTCAGGTTTGCTTGGGTCTTCTTCAGGTATCTCTTCGTCTGTCCGGATTTTTAACTCTAGTGCCTCTCATCATATGATTCCTCATCTTTTCTTACTTCAAAATTGTACTCCTTCTCCCTTTCCTATTATTGTCAATGCTGCTAATAGGTCTGGTATGTCTGTTATATCTGTTGGGTCTGTCATACCGTCTGCTATCTGTATTCCATTTGTCTTATATGTTCTTCAGTTATCTGTCAGTTTATTATCTATCAGTTAGTTTGATGTCTCTGATTTTGATGTTATCTTTTCTTCTTCTATCTATTCTGTGTAGGATCGGATGTCTAAGCGGCAAATTGGGACTGTCCGTAGAATTGAAGACCTCTATGTGGTGGAGAGCTTGCATCTGCATATGACTACCTCTCCGACTGCATTTTTCTCTTTTCAGTTAGATTCTCTGTCAAGTCCTTTCTATTTATGGCATTCTAGATTAGGGCATTTGTTAGTTAATCGCTTACGTTTTTTAGCTCAATTAGGTATATTGGATAAAGTTTCTCCTAGTCAACTTAACGAGTGTCAGGAGTGTAAACTTGCCAAAATGACAACTTTACCTTTCCGTTAAAGTACTTCTATATTTGATACACTGTTTTATTTAGTTCATACTGATGTCTAGGGTCTTTCTCCTATTCTCACTAAAGGGGGTTCTGCATGCTGTGTGTCAATTGTTGATGACTGCATTCGTTACACTTAGATTTATCTTATGACTCATAAGTCTGACTTCTACTAGATATACCTTACTTTTCAGTCTATGGTCACTACACAGTTTAGATGTACTATTAAATTATTACAGTCTGACTTGGGTGGAGAATATTTTAAAACTGAGTTCTGTGAGTATTTAGCCAATTTAGGTACCATTCACCAGACTTCCTGTATTGATACACCTGCCCAAAATGGTCGCGCTAAATGTAAATATCGTCATCTTCTTGAGACAGTTAGGTCTCTCCTTCTTTCTGCCTCTGTTCCGGCTCCGTTTGGGGTGAGGTAGTTTTTATTGCTATTTTTCTTCTCAATCGTATGCCTGCTCCCCTTCTCTCTGGTCGGTCTCTTTATGGGACTCTATTATCTCAACTTTCCAATTACTTCCTTTTTCGTGTGTTTGGGTTTGCTTGTTTTATCCTTTTACCTCGTAAAGATAGGACCAAACTGAGTGCTCGGTCTATCTTGTGTGTCTTTTTGGGTTACAGTTTCACTTAGAAAGGTTATCATTGTTATGACTCTGTTTCCTGTCGCCTATATGTCTCTCTCCATGTTGCCTTTCTTGAACGTCTACCTTACTTTCAACTTCCTCCTCTCATAGCACCAGTTTTCAAAGAGGATTTGGTTCATATTGATACATTTCTTTCTGAGGTCCCTCTTGATGAGTACATCTCTGTTGTTCCTAATGAGCTTGTTCCTTCTTCTTCTCGTCCCACCCCACTTGATGAGTCTCTCTCTCTTGACCCCCATGAGTCTGTTCCCTCTTCTCCTCCTCGTTTTCCCCCACCTGCTCCTTTTCCTCTTCCGTTGTTAGTTTATTCTTGTTGCCAGGCTCTTCCTCCTCCAGTTGTCTCTGCCTCTACTGCTGATCTCCCTGCTTCTGACGATTCTGATCTTGCTAACCGTAAGTATCATCTTCGCATTCATAAACAGGTAGTCAAACTTGATTTTGCTAAAACATGTTTTTCTTTTTCATGCTGTACTTTTTTGTTTGTTATTCACTCTTTTTTAGAACCCCAGTCTTATAAGGAGGCTTGTCAGGATCCTAATTGGGTTCGAGCTATGGAGGATGAGCTGTCTACTTTGCAGAAGACTAATACTTGGGAGTTAGTTTCGTTGCCTGCTGGCAAAAATTTGGTTGGTTGCAAATGGGTCTATAAAGTCAAGACTTACTTTGATAGTTCTCTTGAGCGTTACAAAGCTCGCTTGGTTGCCAAATGTTTCTTCTAGGAGTATAGTATTGATTATGAGGAGACTTTTGCCCCTGTTGCCAAGATGATTACTGTTCGTTCTTTGATTTCTGTTGCTATTATTCGTCATTGGCCTCTTTATCAGATGGATGTTAAGAATGTTTTTCTTAATGGCCATCTCATTGAGGAGGTTTGCATGCATCCTCCCTTTGGCCTTCACCATTCTACTAGATAGGTTTGTCGTCTTCGGCGTGCTCTGTATGGTCTGAAGCAATCTCCTTGTGCTTGGTATGATAGCTTTCAAAGTGCTGTTACTGAGTTTGGATTTCATCTTTCTGCTCAGGACTTTGCTTTGTTTCTCCTCCACACCTCTGTTGGTTTTGTTGCCTTGTTACTGTATGTGAATGATATGATTATTACTGGCTCTAATTCTTTTGTTATCTCTGAGATCAAGCAGCATCTCTTCCGCACTTTCGAAATGAAGGATTTGGGCCCATTACGGTACTTTCTTGGTATCGAGGTGGCTTCTTCTCTCAAAGGCTACTTTCCGTCTCAGGCCAAGTATGCTAATGAAGTTATTCACCGTGTTGGTCTTACTGACAGTAAGATTGTTGATATCCCCATTGAGTTTAATGTGAAACTTAATACTACTGATGGTGTTACTCTGCCTGATCCTACTTTATATCAAGAGCTTGTGAGTTGCTTAGCCTATCTGACAGTTACTCGTCCTAATATTGCCTATGCTGTTCATGTGGTTAGTCAATTCGTTTTTACTCCTTATTCTACATATTGAGCTGCTTTGGTTCAAATTCTTCGCTATCTTCGCGGTACTATCTTCCAAGGATTGTTGTTGTCCTCTACTTCTTTCTTGGCTTTAGTAGCCTATGTTAATGCTGATTGGGCTGGTGATGTTACTGATCATAAGTTCACTTTTGGTTTCTGTATGTTTTTTAGCGATTCCTTGATTTCTTAGAAAAGTAAGAAACAAATTGTTGTTGCCCGTTCTACTGCCGAAACTAAGTATTGTGCTATGACTCATGCTACTACTGAAGTTTTTTGGCTTCGTTATCTTCTCTCTGATTTGGGCGTCCCTCAGCCTTCTCTGACCTCCCTCTATTGTGATAACTGTAGTGCTATTCAGATTGCCCATAACACTGTCTTCCATGAGCAGACAAAGCACATTGAGATTGATTGTCACTTTATCCGTCAGCATCTACAGTCTGGCTTTATCTCGGTTCCTTTTGTCTCTTCGGCCTTGCAACTTGCTGACTTCTTTACCAAGACTCACACCATTACTCGGTTTCAGTTTTTTCTTGGCAAACTATCAATGTTTTCTGCTAAAACACCTTGAGTTTGAGCGGGATGTGAGAATATTAGGTTAGGTTTATATATATGGTAGTGTATATTGTGTATATATATGGCAGTGTTTTCTTTTCTTTTTTAGTCTTAGGGTTAGGATTACTATATAATCAGATGTATTCTTTGTATTATAACACAATTGAATATTTATATATATATATATATATTTATTCAGAAGTCTTGCATTCTCATGTTGATATTTTATGTTGCATGAGCTATTTTATATGCAGCTTTTATTTTTAAATTCAGAAAATTCAACATAACTTTAACACCAAACTAATAACTGAAGCATAATTATGTCAGAAGAATATCTTGTTAAAATATATATATATATATATATATATATTAAATGATGCAACTTTAGCTATCCTTCCAACATTTTACTTGATGAAATGTCCCAAATCATGTGCTGTGCTCACAAATAATCTCTTCAAAACGGGAAATGGAAATGGTAGAATTCCATTGGTTATGGCCCTGAAACATCTCTATCCAGTCTGCAAACTTGGATATGGTAGAATAGATGAGACAAAATTGAGCAGGTCTGCTTCATTCATTTTTGGTTGTTATAGATGTGAGAAAATTATTTACGATGATTCTTTATGCCACAATTCTTAGACTTCGTATTAGGGTTGATTCATGGTCCAAAAGAAATCAAACTGTTTTCTTTTTAATTACACCTCAAACTGTTTTTGACAGTCCAGCACTATACCTATACATGCGTCTTATGGTGGATCCTGGAATCTTTTTATTCCAGGCTCGAAAGAAAGAGGAAAGGTACGTTGAAGCTCTCAAGAAGATTGAACCAAAAGAGTCATCAGAAACAACCCATGATCCAGAGATATTGACTCCAGAAGAACACTTCTACTTCTTGAAGTTGGGAATCAAGAGCAAGAATTATGTGCCGGTTGGGAGAAGAGGAATATACCAGGGTGTAATCTTAAACATGCACTTGCATTGGAAGAAACACCAAACTCTGAAGGTGGTGGTGAAGACATTTTCACCAGAGGAGGTCAAGGAGATTGCTGCAGAGCTAGCAAGATTGAGTGGAGGGATTGTGCTTGACATTCAGGAAGAGAACACTATAATTATGTACAGAGGGAAGAACTACTCTCAGCCACCAACAGAGATAATGTCGCCTAGGAGCACTCTCTCTAGAAAGAAGGTTTTTCTCTGTTCCTTTTTCTTTTTTATTTTTACGAGTAAAACAAGTTGTATTAAATAGAAGCATCAAAAGGGTATGATGCCCATGACCACTAGAAAAAGTGAGGTCTATACATTCAAAAAAATAAAATAAAAAAGGGTCCTCCTACTACTAAGAAATCCATCCCTAATTTGACAGATACCCTTCAAAGCCCTCCTACTATGTTACACAGTCAATTCTGAACGAGTCCAAATCACTCCCAGAACAGCCATGTCTGACCATCACCACCCTTCCCAAATTCTGTCCACTCACATAAATCTCCAAAACCACTTGTCTGGAAGAGCTTTATTAAAATTCCCATTCCCATTCTCCTAAGCACGCATACCTCCTTTCCTCACCTGGGTACAGACCATATCCAAGTCCACAAGATGGTATTTGAACTCTTGCCCAACACCACCCCTTCCGAAATTTCCACTGCAATTTTTTCTAGCCTCCTTGCCTCCAAAACAGAATAGTATGGAAGGACAAGGCTCCTTCCCTGACCGGCATATACAGATTTCTATGAATATGTAGCATATCAACTGAAGTTATTTCCAGTTGCTGAAGTATAAAAGCTTTTGAGCGGGTATAGAACACACAAAAATTAAAATTAATTTTGTCTCTCATCGAATCTGTGATGATTCTCAACAAAAATTGCGTTTGAACACTAGACAATGTGTTCCTGATCAAATTGGCTGTGACACATGGCTTTGTTGTGTTGAATTCAGTTCACTTGGCAGTCAAAATAATGAAATTGACCTTTTTAAATAATTATGGGTAACTACAGTTGAGTGTGATCATTCCAGTTTTTTGCAGTCCCCCAAACCCCTTTATTTTCATTTCATTCTTAGTCGTATACTAACCATGTGGAGAATTGTTAGATTTGGCATCTTCAAACAGAAATGCAACGTCACTGTAGATCTTATTCAGTTCTAAGGGGTTATTTGGGATGACCTAAATAAGTGCACTTTTTGTCTTTTTACGAAAAGATGTGCAGAAAAGTAGAGAGATGATGTGATGGAAAAAAGATAAAAAGATAAAAAGTGTGTACTTATTTTGAGTTGCCAAACTTGGCCTTAATTGAACTTCGCTCTTTGTTCTCATTTTGTTTCCCTCTTATACAGGCTTTGGATAAATCCAAGTACCGGGATGGCCTACGATCTGTTAGGAAATATATTCCAAGACTTGAACAGGACCTTGAGCTGCTTCATGCAAAAGCTGAAAATAAAACTAATATTGTGGAAGAAACCCTCTCAACTGGCATTGACAGCGTTGACTCTGGAAACATTTCTAAACTGCAGTTGGGGGATTCTGATAAGTTGAAATTGCTAATGGCTAAAAATGAAGAATGCCCCAAGTATGACCCTGCATCCGAATCAGGCATGGGTTCAGATTCTGAAGACCTGTCAGATATTTTTGAAACAGATTCTGACACTGAGAATGAGAAGAAGACAGAACGACCTCTTTACTTGGATGAGTTTGAAAAGTTCCTGGTACAAACTGATGAAATGGAAGATTTTGAGGAGCACCTGAGTCAAATGTCTGCAGACCCGGTAAAGGGCAAATCGGTGGGGAAAGATGAAGAGTTACCAGACCTCGATGAGGTCGATCAGATGTTTCTACAAGCTGCTTCTCTTTTGAAGAAAAAAAGAAGTAAAAGATAGTATTTGTCATAGCTGATAGATTTTTTTGTACTCCCATTTCCTTTGAAAGGTGCTAACATTTTCTGTACATGCTAGAGTTGAAATGTTCAGCATTTGAGTAGCTAAGAGGACCTTGTACTATTTTAAATTTTAACTCCTACTTTTCTCAGACAAGATGGTCGTACATTCTCTTATTACTCCCTCCGTCCCAAAATATTAGTCCCTTATTTCATTTTTCATTGTCCCAAAATATTAGTCCCTCTTTATAAATCAAGTACAAAAATAATGTAAATTTCCTATTTTGCCCTTCTTTTAAATTAATAAACAATTTAAAAAGTACAATTATGACATTGATATTCCCAAAAAATGTACTATCAAAAGGGTAATTTTGAAAAATCAACTTTTTTCAAATCCAATAAGTGTACTATCAAAAAAAGTTGGATTCCCCAAAAGGGACCAATATTTTGGGACGGAGGGAGTATCATTTTTACCAAATCACGTCTCTTATTAGGCATTTTTTTTTTGGGGTTGAATGCTTAGCCGCATGGAACCATACCAAGTTCCCAGAAGAAGGAACCTTGCAGACGAGAAAAAAAATCCTCCAAAATTTTCAAATCGCATCCCTCCCCTAGTCACTAGTTGAGTTTGAACAAATCCTTAAGTCCTCACCCTCCCTGCTTTGTTCCAGTAACTGCAACTTGGTAACCAAATGAACCGTAGGCTCCAAAAGTCATCCTTTTGATAATGGCATGCATATATACACTTGCTCATGTGCCTTCCTGTATTTATAAAAGACATGCTAAAATTACAAGTGATACTAAGAGCAGAACAACTTTAAACTTCAGTGCATCTTTCTGTTCACCAACCCCATCAAGGGACTCAATATGCACATTCCTCCCATAACTTACCCAGTTGCTAATTTGCTAGCTGTACTGGTTCATATCATGCGGAGCTGCCTCAGTGGTGTATACAGTCTTATCGGAAATTGTTGGGAACCTTAAATTGAACTTGGCAGGCAATACAGACAAGATCAAACAGCTGTTTAGATAATTCAACTTCTGAAATTCAATAGATTAAGGTGCAGACAGTGACAGTTCAGATGCAATGCTACTTTATCCTGTAACGAGATTCCTAATATGGTTACATGTATACCAAGATATTAAATTGTTTGTTCTTTTGCCCGGTTAAATGGCACTCACAATGAGCATGTGGCTTGCCCTGTTGGTAGGGCCTTTGATGCCAACTCTAGGAGCGCGTATGGTGTTAGGGCCTTTGATGCCAGCTCTAAGAGAGCAGATTGTTCCATTACGAGGAATGGGAACAGAGGCATGGTATGCCACACTTTTCTTCCCATTAACAACTTCAGCTACCTTAACTACTACACAAAATAACTTTAAGCCAAAACATCTGCTTTGTCAACTTTAATACTTGCCAACTTTCCTGACAAACCACCATCAAAACTGGCCGTGTTACAGAAATGAAAGCACCATCTTTGTTCCTCATTCTTTAATTTAGCTGCACTAATGTACAAAGGAAAAAAAATTAGAAAAAGAGACAACAAAACAAAAAAGAAAAGAAGAAGCTCAGAGAACAACATATACTTTATGCATCTTACAGAAAAGGTTATTTATATAATAAATACCAATCAAACTAAGAATCTAGCAATAAGATAAATATTTGCACTTAAGTTCATTGAAATACATGCTACATAAGAATATCAAGCAGACAGATTACCATGCATACTCACTCTTGGAGCAGAGGCTAATGGTGGTGCGGAGCGTTGGGTACTTCAGTTTCTAATTCTCTCACATTATTAACAACATCTTGGATTTTTGTTGACAGTACTTCAGTTTGTTCCTCAACTTTTTTCAAAAATGTAATTATCTGCTCTCTATATAGGTCGCATAACTGATCCTGGCGCTCCAACTCCATAGTGAGTTCTTGGATTCTCCTATCCTTGGTGTCCTACAAAAGCAAATTGCACGGCACGATCATACTAATTTATATATATATATGGAAATAGGTTAAATATGCCATCTTTAAGGAGTGCATGCAACCTCAGAAATCTATGTAAATTAGGTTGAAGCAAAATATGCTTCATAGCCAAATGCATAAATAACAGAGATGCCATTGAAACAGAGGACCAACTAGAGGTAATATATATCAAATGTGCATTGGATAAAGCTTGAGCGCCAAACAAACTAATATCTGAAGGCAAGCTAATGCAGAATGCACTGACACAGCTCCTATCCCCATTTTTCCAACATACAGAATTAGCCAGGTTACTTAAAAACAAGAAAAGGCAAAAATCACTTCAGAATACCTGAACTGTTGTCGTATATGTGTGGAAGTCGAGGGTGTATGGAAGCAAATTCCAAAACAAATAGCTTTCACATGGTATTTGGCAGTCACTATTGAGATGATTTATCACACATATGAACCCATTATATCTTGGAAAGTAGAAACCCTTCTAGATATGAATGAATTCAATGAAAAGAAACATTGTACAGTAGATCATTGCAAGGATTAAGTAATCTGTTGCCTTTAGGATATCTAAAATTCATTTTCAGATGCAGAAAGCACCTGTTTTGGCAGAATGATCATTTGTGTGTGTGTGTGTGAGTGTGTGTGTTTTCCAACGGACAAGGGTTTAGGACCTCTAGCAGATACTATGAAAAATACCAAAGAGGCCACTAAACTGATTTTTCATGAAAAGTTGTTTGCAATAAATAAAACCATAACTTTCCACTCAAAGAAGCAGTGGTCCTGCACTTTCAGGGCAAGAAGGGAAGGGAGCATATATAAAAAATTCCTTCAGCCAATGTTTTAATAAAAGACCTTGGGATGCTTAAACAACCTGTGTCATACTCCAAATAAAAGCTAAAGCGACTTTACCTGAAACCTATACAGGTGGGTAGCTAGAGAACAAATAGGTTGGCTGAAAGCTGGTTATTTGACATAAGAGGACCTAACTTTTTATAGTATAAGGGTAGAGAAACCAATGGCCTGTGGGTTGAATGGCATCACCCCAGCACTCCATAGGGGAGGTTGGGGGTTCAAGCCCGGTGAGAGGTATATAGGGTTTGGTACTTGTGGGGCGCCCACCTATGGGTGAGTTGGGGTTTCTGATGTGGGCTTGTGTGCCCCTTCTGGGAGAAAAAAAAAAGAAAAAGGAGAGAAAGTGCATTTGGCCAATGTTTTAGAACCAGGTGGTAAGGCACAGGAAGCAACCCATGCCATACTTCCAAGAGAACATGAAGAACCTTGAAGAAAAGAAACCTCTATCATAACTAGATCACCTCAATTTTTAGAGGTTCTATAATAATAATAATACATCATTCCAAATTTTGTCAAATGAGGGTCAAGTTTTTTTTTTCTCAATCAATTTTTGTTTTTGTTTGTTTTATTTTGTTACCTTTTTAATCATGTATAAGCTTCATTTGGGTTGAAATTGTAAGCATTGGAGAAGAGGATGGTTCTACAATTCAGCTTTGGCTAAAACAGACCAACCAACCAGAAGATGTGGTATCTGTAGCATACATACATAATTCTAAAAATCAAAGCCTAAGTTTACATATTTAAGTTGGGTAATCTCAGTCTCAGGTCCAGAAGTCCAATATGGATTGGGTTCCATGGTGAGCTAGTCAGTTTAGTTTTATAATGGGTTGATTCATAGATTGATCCTTACAATTCTCCTTTCAGATAAGGTTTTTCATTGTATTTGGTTCAAAAAAGTAGGCGTTAACAAATTAACAAACCTGATATATGCCACTCAAGTAAGAATATAAAATACATGTTACGTGGGCTCTTCTGTGTGAACCTGTGTGTGGCAAGGGTATGCAATACGTGTCCGTGATGTTTAGTTGATCATTTACCCGACAAGCATTCCTAGTAAATGAGTTCACAATATGACAGTACAAAACTCTCATTCTCATATTATGCATAAAATGCTTTACGGGACTTTGTAAGTGCCATTTTACCCTAGAATATAAATGAAGTTAATTAAGCAATATGAATATTTAGCCATGCCCTAGTTTCCTTGGACAAAGGAATTAGAAGAAAATCTGCTGCTTAGAAATACCCAAATCTGACACCCATACTCGTTGATGTAACAAAGTCAAAAACAACAATATCATTTAGTTGTTGACAGTTCTTAGTTGCACGAAGCGGGAGCGGGAGCGGGGGAACGTGGCCACTTAGAGGAGTCGTAAATTAGGAGTGGTTATATATTTATTTTATTTATTATAATAAATAATGAATAATAAATTATGTTCAAATAAATAAAAAATAAAAATTAGATCTTTTATTTTATAAATTTTTTTAACTTTTTTTTTATTATATATGATTTAAATAGATTTCTTTTAAATAATTAGATGATTTATTTTATTTATTATATGTTAAAAAGTTAGGAATAATAAATTTTAATAAATAATTTTTTATTTTAGACAGAAGAATTATATTATCTATGACAAATTATATTATATATGATAAATATTATATATATTAAATATAATAAATTATATTATATATATATGATAAATTATATTTATATTATATAATATAAAAACGGAGACGGAGAGGGAGAGGGAGAGGGAGAGGGAGGGAGAACAGAGATTGAGAGAGAGAGAGAGAGAGGGAGAACAGAGACGAGAGAGGGAGACGAACAGAGAGACGAAGCAAACAGAGACGAGAGAGGGAGACGAAGAGAGAGACGAAGCAAACAGAGGCGAAGAGAGACGAAGAGAAGATCGAGACTGAGAGAAGAGAGAGCGACAAAGACAGTCGAGATCGACCGTGAGAGAAGGTCTCAGCCCTAATCGCGATTCTTTCGCATTAGAAGCGCGATTCTCTCGTATTAGAAGCGCGATTCTTCCTTGGAAGCGCAAAATCGCGCTTCTTCCTCAGAAGCATGAGTCCCTTCCACGATTCCTGCTACTAAGTGACAGTTTACCAAAGACAAACACCAAAATTATGGAGGAGATAGCCTCTACAGCAAGAAAAGAGTAAAACTGATACCTAAAATGAGTACAAAGGAAACAAAGTGACGGCAAATCCAAGAGTCAAACTGTCAAGGAACCCCCCCCCCCAGCCACACTAGATGAATATTACGTTATCAACTTAACAACAAAATGAGAAACAAAAACTCAAGATTTTAGCCTTCTTCACAGGCCCATGCTCTTGTTTAATTCGTCACAATTGAAAAGGCAAAACAAGCTCCATATCAATAAACCAAAACAAATTCTGTATTTTTATAACGAGAGAATTTTCATAACATAAAATATAGTTTGAACAATGTGATAGTCAGACCAAACTACAATAGCAACCATGAAATTCACAAATATTAATTATAAATTAACATAGTCAATTGGTATTTGGTAGTATACACTCAGTTTTTCACTTGTGAATGAAACTCACCGTGGCATCATGAGAAGGATGACCAGAGATGACTAGCGGATGAGTATGTTCCTTTTCAAATCTTGTTACAGCCCATTTTCCAGCTTTATTCACCTTGACCAACATCATTGCCTTGCAGCCTTCCCTTGTGGTTGATCTTGGTTTCCTAGCAGGCCCAAAGCGGTCTCTCGATTTAACATAGTAACCCTGCTTATTACACGAAAGCCTCCGCGAAAGGATTCTCTTATCAACCTCTGAACGACGGCACTGATCAATGCGCATTACAAATCCTACACGTTTGGCATATTCATCGTAGAATTTCTTGGCAGCTTCTTCAGAGTCAAACTCCATACCAACATATGGTTCCTGAATCACGCCTTCTTCAGATGCACCCAATTCCATTCTGACCGAGCTATCCACATTACCATCTCCAACATCCAATTCCACTGTTACACAATACCATGTCCTATCATATTCAATGCCATCAAATATTCTGTGTGTGTGTGTGTGTGTGTGTGTGTGTGTGTGTGTGTGTATGAATTACAAAAATACATGTAACAACCACTATCACAGATCCAACACTAAAGTTTGCTGTCACACAAGATCATATCATATTATCTTGAACCCTCTATATTTATTAATCAGTCAAACAACTACATTCAACACAATCATCTTGGCCTAGTGTTAAATTAAGGCTTTAAAGGAGTAGGCAATATCAATTCAATTCTATCTAATGGTGCATATAAAAATGTGTACAAGTGAGTGTGCACATGCACATGTCTATATACAAATGTAATACCCAATCTAAATATTTTATACAAACAGAATGGCAACAGACCACACACACAAATACACAAAGGAAAGGAAAGTAAAGGAAAGAAAAATGCTTCCTCCTAGCACCTTCACGAAGCATTTTGTATATTAAGATCATCATTTGTGAGAAACATATTACGTGTTGCAAGTTCCGTTTCCTTTTTCCAATTCAACAATGCTATTCCTGCCAAAAGATTTCTCCTCTTTCCTTTTCATTGTAAATCAGTTATGTTGTGTTTGGATCTTAAATTTGTGAGGTGATTTGAGGTGGGAAAAGAAAACCGAAGAGAATAGTAGAGGAAAAAAAAAACAAATCCTTTCCTTTTCTTCCCCCTCCACAAATTCCTCCATTAATCCAATATCCAAACAAAACCTTAGTGAATCAATGAATTCTGCATTAACAAAATAACAAGGCAAAAGGCTGTTTTATCAGTCTTTCATAAAGATTCAACTACACATCTAAGTCAGCCTTTACTAATTTTGGTCATATTATTTTCACATTCTTTCATTACTGTTTATTATAATCATGGAAAGTTAGCTAGCTACACCATTTTGTAACAATTTAAACTCTGAACAAAGATAAACACACACACACACACAAGAGGGTATATGTATATGTGGTTAATAAATGTATGTATGAAGCAGTATAAAGATGGAATCTTTACAGAAAGATAAAAGTAAAATGTGAGTGAAATTAAACAAAATTGTGGATCTAGCACTTAAACTAAAGGAACTTACTGGAATAAACACCCAGTACTTGTCGAATTCGAGAAGCGTTGATCTTCAATGTCCAGAGAGAGCGAGAGAGATAAGGGTTTATCGCTGTTTGCGTATTCAGGGGTTTTTTTTTTGGGTCCCTAATTTTTGTTTCTTCTAATTGACGCAGCAAAGTGAATGTCTTGCTTCACGCGCCGGTGAAACAGACATGTACGTTTTTATTTTCAGAATATGTTTTTTTGTGAAAATACTAAAAATTAATTTAGTAAAAAAAATAATAATAAAAATTAAAAAAATCTTCTTTCTTTTTATACGAAAATAAAATAGAGTGGTCTGTCACTCTACTTTAACCCTATAGGGCATATTTGATTGGGTGGATTAAAACATGAGATTTGGATTATTAATTCGTGAGCCCAAGTATCCTACGTTTGTTTTAACATTTTGATTTAAGATAATTAATTCAATGGATAATTAATCCAACAAATTTGTAGGATTATTAGTAATAGGGTAGGGGTGAGATTATTAATCCAATGGATATTAATCCAATTGGATAGTGAATGTCATACTAATTTAATAAGATTATTAATACTTCACTATTAATTTTGTGAATCAAACATGACCATATAATATTGTTTGGGTGGCCTTAGATCTACACACTCTCTCTCTATATGTTTTATTTATTATGTAATTAGCGTATGCCCGTGCCTAAAGGCACGGTGTAAATAATTTTAAGATTAAAATGTAATTATAATTTATACGTATTATGTTGAAATTTGTAAAGTTTGTGTCATTTTTGATAAAGATACTGAAAAAATATATTAAAATATTTTTCTTCTTAAAGAACTTATAACAATTTTGCTTGTATTACACACTCTACAAAACTCAAATAAAATACAGCTCCCCCTAATCTTAATGCAAATTAAGAAACAAACATATAGGATTTAAAGTTATATTGCATATCAAAATATAAAAGGCCGTAAAAAAAAGTGTAAACACTGAACAAAAAACAGAAATAAAGTTATACTGTCATACACCAAAAGAGTAGGTTAAAACTTTACAAAAAGTGGGTTAAAGCTTTACAAAAGATGTATGTTTTACAAAAGATGTGTCACTAACATGTCATACACCAAAAATTATATTGTCATACACCAAAAATATGTATGCTTTACAAAAGATGTGTCAATAACATATTTTCAAATATGCGTTTGCTCAAACTTCCTCCTCATTACTTTCTAAAAAGTCTTTGTATCAACTTTTATGTATCCCCAATGAGGAATATGCACAACAATCTAGTAATTTGTGGAAACAAAAAAAATATAGATTAGTACATTTGTTGGAAATATACATGTCGAAATACTTTGAGATTGAAATTACCTTATTACATCCCCATTGAAGCAAGGTAGTCGTATTTCTCCATTTAAGCTCCATAGATTTTTCGGTCCAATCCTACAAAAGTCCAAATTTCAAAATATTATTAAATTGAAATTTTTTAAAAGTTTATATAATCAACAGACATAAATCTACGTGGTTGCCTTCTAATAAAACGTCATTTAATCTGCATAAAATACTACAACAACACTTCCGGATAAACAATATTTGTAGTAGAATCCAAATTATCTTTAGAGAGGAGAATACTTATATGATCAAAGGATGTACATCTAGACAATGCCACATATAATTGCCCATGGCTAAACACTGGTATACGCAAATCAACCCCAACAAATTTCACAGATTGTCCTTGAGATTTATTAATGGTCAAGGCATATGCTAATCGGACTGGAAATTGACGTCTTGTCATTTGGAAACGCATTTCTGAAGAAGATGGTGTAAAAGATATCCTTGGTATGAATGCCAAATTGCCAAACTTTTCTCCAGTTAAAATTTGAGCTTCAATTATGCGAGTGCCGCACCTAGTAACCGTCAATCTTGTACCATTACATAGTCCATCTTTCGGTGCAATGTTTCTCAACAATATTATAGGGCAACCCACTTTCAACTCTAACTTAAAAGTTGGTAACCCAGGAGGATCCAATGAATTTAAATATTCATTAGGATATCTATTTGTAATGGTAGGATCAATTTCATTATCTTCAGATATTTTATCTGTTGCAAGATAAGTATATAATCTCCCTGGAAAGATATTCAACGCAGTAGTATTAATGTCACTGACATCATCGTTACGCGCAGACAGAATTGTGCGTTCAGTTAAAAATGTTGGGGTTGACGTCTCTATCATATTCAATTGTGGAGAAACTGTAAAGAGTAATTCATTCAAATCTTGACATTTGTGTATTGTTAATGGAAGGTTAACGATTTCTTGAGGATTGGTCATAATCTAAAAAAAAGTGAAATCAATAAAAAAGTAAGTGTAAACACAATTTATTAATTTAAAATAATCTATATAATACAGGTTAAAGTAGTGTTACCTCCATCAAGAAATTTGCAAAATTAGCATTTTCATGGCCTTCATGATTCAAGCGCATATTCAAATCCATAGTCAAGATATATATATATATATATATATATGCTTCCATAGAACAGAGTGTCTTAATGATGCATTCACAATTTGCTCACGAACTCCTTTGGGTATAACTGGTAAGATTTGTCGAAAGTCTCCTCCAAGAACAACAGTAATACCCCCAAATGGCTTTTCACTATCACAAATATCCCTCAATGTGCGATCAACCGCCTCAACACAATGTTTATGTTGAATAGGAACTTCATCCCAAATTATGAATTTTGTTTCTCTAAATAACTCAGCTTGTAATGATTGTTTACTAAACCCACAAAGTGAATTTTTCAATACATCTAACGGAATAGAAAATGTTGAATGTGCAGTGCGACCTCCTACCAGTAACAGTGATGCAATTCCAGACGAAGCCACAATAACAACGATATGCCCAAGGCTACAACATTTTAATGCAATCGTATTGTATAGAAATGTTTTCCCTGTTCCTGCACCCCCATTCAGAAAGAAAGCAGTTCCTTTATTTTGGAAAACTGAAGAAGTAATTGTATTATAAACATTCCGCTGTCCATTATTGAGACAATCAATAGTAATTTGTGGATCTGCATGTTGTGCCTCACTCTGCGGCTGTTGATGTTCAACTATCAATCGATTACCAACTACTGCACTCCAATTTGCAGTAGGTTGTGGCACGGGTGGGAATTCAATTAAACTTTTGCCTGATTCATGAAGCATTTGATTTAAAAGATGGAGACCATAATCTTCAATTTGAGCCTCAGTTGGTTTAGAAATGACAAACAATGTACAAATCTTATGTGCAAGATCGTCACATATATGCGTTGAAAATTGATTCCATAATGGTGAGAATAATACTAAACAATCTCCTCAATTGATATCTAGTTTTTATGACTGCAGCCTCGTTCAAGCATTGTATCCATTCTTCATCATCTTCTAAAAGCCCCCTTGCAACACATGCTAATTTAAATGTATTGTAATAACCTGACCCTCATATCTGTTTCTGGCATACTTTCGGTCCTTTAATCTGTGCATTTAATTGTTTACTGTGAAATTGCGTGCGAAATAAAGTTTAATTAAGCAAAACTTATGATTATTGATTCATATCTGTTTAATAAGGATGCATCTGTCACAATTAAAATGTTGGGATCAGAAATTGAGAGCCTTAGAGGCTAGATAATCCGAAATCGATTTTACATTTGAAATCAGCATAATTTTTAGGTAATAATAAGCATTTCTATGAAATTTCAATTTGGGATGATTAAACGATTGATTTTCGTCCTATTCACCTTTTATATATATGTGTATGTACCAAGCCTCTTGAAACATTATGACTTAGAAGCTTCATCTCAAAATATCTCCTGAGAGAAAAGGTTAGAGTAGAGAAGGGTTTGAGAAGTAGAGGAAGAAGGTCATCAAGAAGGTTGGGAATTTTAGGGACTCAAGCCTAAGGTAAATTTATTCATCACCTATGATTCTTCTTTTGAATTTGAGATTGAATTTAAGACGGATTCCTCACAATCATGTGGGTTAGGGTGTGAAAGGGAAGTTAGTATTTGATTCTTGCTTAATTTGGAACATGGGTTATTACTTCGGTGTTTTGGAACTACCTTGGTGTTAAATGCATGGGAAGTTACACTCTATTCCTTCTATTGACATGTTTGAACTCAAGTATGTGGATATAGCCATGTGTGTATATGTCTATGTGTGTATGAAGTTAGAGTCTCGCGAATTGAGTTATGTTTTGGTTATGGAATAAAGATCTAGTTATATTTAGATCATTATATGTTGTACCTCATAATTACATGATTTTTATACCATGTTTTAGCAATTAAAGGATCTCTTTTGGACCTTGTTGATGCCCACCAAAAATTGGATTTTGTATGAATTTCGGACTGTCAAACAGGGGCCAGGCCGCACGTGCGGAAGAGAGGAAGAAAAATTGGGTTTGCATACTGTTTTTGGCCGCTCGAGCGGAAGAGGGGCACCGCATGTGCTGTCCATGTCCGCAAGTACGGAGGGGATGGCTGCACATGCGGCCCAGGTTGGGAAAATTTGCCTGCTCCGTTTTACGTGCTTATCCCTCAGATATTTTTAAAATATGTATTTGAAGCTGTTTTGATATCTGTAAATTCGTGTGAAACAAAACGAACCCGAAAATGATTAATAAAGGAAAAGGAAATAATTCATGAGTTGTGTATGTATGCAGGCCATACTCTAGGAATGACTAACGCTCTGTCACAACACTATGAGTAATAGTACTAACGTAGTATGCGTTACTTACAACTACCAATTGCCATTAGCACTCTGTTAATTGCAGGTTAATCATGTTGACGTTCATATGACGTATATGAACGATTAAACAAAGGTGTATACCTCTGTATGACTTTGATTAATAATTGATGTGAACATTCTATTCTCCGTAAGTAAATTATGTCGTTTATTAATGAAGAAAGAGAACTTGTGTTCATTCTGGAATAATGGTTTTAGTGTAACTATGAAAGCATACCGTTTTGCTACTAATGGGCCTGAGGCCGTTCAGTTATAAATCATCGAGTATGGATATTTCTGAGGGATCAAAAGAATTGGATAAGCTATGTGCATTCATATGAGTCTAAAATAGTTCTGTTGTGTTACATATGGACCCGAGGTCATTCGGAACCTACGATATGAATGCAAAGGTTTAACGTTATTATATGCTCTCTATAATAGTTATGATTCTTATTCTGCTATACGCGAGATAATTGTGTTAATCGGTAACTAAGTCACGAGAAGTTTATGTGCACCATCCCATAATGGTATTCTTAAGGAACTAAGGTTATTTTGTTTTGTTTATCCATTTCGGTTATGCTATGCTTTGACATAATATGCATTGTTCGGTCTTTATGACCTAATAATTTCTGGTATGGAACAAAGTGCTGCATGGAACTAAGTGTTGCTATGCGAGTCACCTCTAGAATCTGTGCGAGCCACCTCTTGAGTCCATACATATATGAATGAGGCCTATGGCCGTTCTGTGAAAGTAATGAGGCCTATGGCCGTTCTGTGAAAGTTATGAGGCCTATGGCCATTTTGTATGATCTGTTAGTATGAAGCAAAGTGCTGTACGGAACTAAGTGCTGCAATGCGAGTCACTTCTAGAATCCATGCGAGCCACCTCTTGAGTTCATACATGCATGATAAGGGCTTAATGCCATTCTGATAAGGGCTTAATGCCATTCTATAAGGGCTTATCGCCATTCTGATAGGGGCTTAATGCCATTCTGATAAGTGCTGTATGTCATTCTGATAAGGGCTTAATGCCGTTCTGTTTAAGGGCCAATTTGTGAATGTGTGAATCCACCCGGCCAAGGGCCAATCTGTGATGTTGTGAACCAACGAGGCCGTTTTGAATATTAGTACAGAATCAGATTAACTACCTGTCTTTTACATTATATATATGCATTGCTCTGCATTGTAATTCTAGTTGAGCATTGAGTTATCTAAGTACTATTATTCACTGAGATTGTCTCACTTTGCATTTTGTCTGATTCTATAGGTAATAAATCTGGAGGTCAGCCATAACCCTCGATGCTTGTCTTCCTTTGTCAACCTCTGTGTGTCCAAGCATTTGGGTGAAGCTTACTCGTTTTTGTGAAGTTTGCTAAGTTTTGGCTTATTCTCTGTTTGTGTATTATATGTTGAAGTTTCCATGTTTTTGTTATATGCCCAAACAAGGGGCGGGGTTGTATATGTGTATGTAAATATTTATCCTCTGATTCACTGTTTGTGATCCTGGCATGATAGTGGTCACTCAATGGATGTAGTTTTTTTTTTATTTCATGTTATTTTATGATATTTAATGCTTCCGTTCAGGCCCCATATGTATGTATATCAGATTTAATGTCTGTTTCCAATTAGGTCATGCCTAAACTTTTAGGGGCGGGTTTGGGGTGTGACATGTATCATGCACAACATTATCGACCGTGCGTAAAGACTGAAACGACTTTGGTCTTTTGACAACGGTTAGTAACAAACGTAGATAAAATCTTTCACCACAATTAGGGCTAGCAAAGTATATTCTACAAATTGCATATCCTCTTTCTCTTGATTTCCATCTCTTTTTTGACTTGAGCCAAACAAAATGTTGTGGAAATTCTTGATAAGTGAATGGACATTCATCTTCACTGGCAACACAATATGCAAAGAAGCCAGTAAGAGTTGACATTTGTTGACCAGCTCTAGGTTGAATCGTTTGTGATGACTCTTCTGGGTTAAAAACAACACGATGCATTCCAGGTAAATGAAGTGTCAATCGTACAACTGTTGGCATCTCTGCATGCAAAGGATGACCAAATATTCACCAAGTAGCTTCTGGAGGTCGAATATACCTTGCATTAAGATATTGTTGAATCTCATTTATCATTCCTAACACCATCGTTGTACGATCATAACCCTTATAAATGTATTTATGTATATACTTGACACATCTCATTCCGGCATAAACTTCCACATTTATATGACAGTTGAAAAGTTTTGAAAGATATGCATTGTATGGTACGACATCCCTGCTATCAACTTCTTGCCCTCTCACAGTATGTACTTGACCATTATTGCGACGACAATAGATAGGGTATCCATCTTGATCTATAGTTGTTGTTTCTGTGAAAGCTCGAGGGTATCTCTTAGTGCATCTAGCATTTTTCATACATGGTGCTTGCGGATTTCGAGCACCACATGGTCCATGTACCATACAAAATTTGATAGTTTCAAAAAGAATAGGATCATCTTTTGGGTCTGGAAATTCTACACAGACCAATTTGTCTACTTGAGTACATGTCCGAATTTTGTCTGGACCCTTGAGAAATAAAAGTGCATGCATATGAGGGAGGCCTCATTTTTTAAATTCAATTGTAAAAACATGTGCAACTTTATTTCCAAACACTTTATTTGTTTCTATCTCATTCATCAAACATTTTCTCTTCAACTCAAAAACACGGGCAATTAAATCAGGACGATCAATAGGTTTTTGATATGGTAATAATGCTGAAGTAATTTCTGGCCAATTGGGATTTGCAGTTATGGTAAGAAAAATATCTTGGTGTTGGTTGTATCGTGTGATACCCATTGAATCTTGAAAGATTTTAAACATATGTCTAGGACTACCAGTAAATGAAGATGGCAAAACAAACCTTTGACCAATTTGTCCAAGTCGCACATAATCTGGATCCATATCTGACAACTCTTGGTAAAGCTCAGTCCGAAGTTTCCTTTGATTAAGCTTGTAGTATGTCAATCGATTTTGCTCAGTTGCAGCCCAAGCATCTACCCAAAACTCTTGAAATAGTTTCCTACCTCTCAAAATTGTTGAATACTCTGTGGGTCGTTCAAACAAACGATAACTATAAAAATTCATTTGAGTAAGTCGATCAGTTAAAGGTCGATCATACTGAACATTCCACAATTTCAACTCAGGTTCCCATCTAAGCTCACCATATGGAAATAATAGAACATAATGTAATGGCAAGTATGCTGGGTGACATTCATTAATTTGCATCTGTAACGCCCTCAAAATAAGACAAGCATTTACATTTAAACTAACCACATTCCTTTCATTCATTAGAATTCCGTTACATAAGTATTACATGTTAACCTCATAACAAAATGCCCTACGGGCTTACAGCTTTCCAAGTTAACACTTGGTTACAACAAAGAGTTCTAACTCGTTTACACATTAAGCCCTTGGCTTGAAATTACATGTAATAAATCAAAGTAAAACGACAAAACTATGCCCGCCACAAGCCTCCCAGCTATGTCCTTGGAGGTGGCATGCTTCCTGCACCTGAAAATGATATTCCCATATAGGGTGAGCCACAGCCCAGTAGAAATACACTAAACCAACCATGGACAATGACTAAAACATTAGCAATTGATAGTTGGTCAACACTGATTCAATCACATAAATTACATGTTTATGTCAACGACTTACAAGTCCCAATTACTTTTCATTTTCCCTTTTTCAACAGATAAGCATGCTAGCTCTATCATCATTTCCACAGATATGTATAAAAACTATATCTCACATTCAGATAAGCATAAAAGCTATATCCACATTCTCAACAGATATGTATATCAACAATATCCACAGATAAGCATACAAGCTGTATCCACACTCTACAACAGATATGTATATCAACAATATCCACAGATAAGCATACAAGCTGTATCCACACTTCACTTCACAAAGATAAGCATATGAGCTCTATCTTCACTTCTCTAGACAAGCATATGAGCTCTGTCTACGGAGTACATCCCCTATCTCCTCCAAATACCTATCCGGTTTAGAGGTCCATCCCCTATCTTCCCCTAAACCGCAGAGTACATCCCCTATCTCCTCCTCTACACATAACGTATATAAACACATTGGTTCTATATACAATCACACAATACAAACAATTAATGTATTCTAGCAACTGTCAAGTTCCATAACACATTCCATTGATTAGTTTCAGTTTGCCTAATCAACATACATTGTCTACAACAATCACGACTATCCTCCACCGATAGCCCAAAGCAGTTATTTCTAAAACAGAAAATAAATGCACAAATGGATATTCAATCAACATTTCATTTCCTCATTTCTCATCAATTAATTATCCCAATTAATTAAACAATGTAATTAGGCCATTTTCCATAATTACCATTTCAACCCTTAGGTCCCATTTTCATCAATGATTCAACAATCATTCCATTTTTCTATGCCAAACATGCATCTAGGTTTATTATGAATAAAACCCCAACTTTTGTAAAATTACACAAAAGCCCCAAACTTTCACAAAATTACCAAACCAAGCCCAACATCTCAAAATACCAAAATTTAAAGACAAAACCCATAGAGAGGAGTAGGATATCCCTACCTCAAATTCGGAGTCCCAAAGGAGAAGACGACAAAAACCCAACGTGCTCCAAAACCCGTGATTTTCAGATTAAAATGTAGCCCTCGACGATCAACAACTTTTTTGTAAAGGCCAAAGGTGAGTAAATCACTCCTACTAGATCAAAACCTAGAGAGAAGGTAGTATCTAGAGAGAAAGACTCAACAATGGTGTTTTTGGAAAAGTAAGAGAGAGAAGAGAAAGTGAAAAAGTGATTTGAAAAGTCACAATTTCGGGACTTAAACCCAGTCTTCCGCTCGAGCTTAAAACACCCCGCTCGAGCGGCCACTCACAGACTTCCGCTCGAGCGGCCAACCTCCCGCTCGAGCGCAGAATGCACTCGCCCAGCACTTTTGCAGAACCAGGCCTCCGCTCGAGCTCCCAACCCTACGCTCGAGCTCACAACACTGCACAACAAGATACTGGAAGGATGTAATCTACGCTCGAGCGCCAACACCTCCGCTCGAGCGTACAGGCCAAGAATCTGGGCAACTAGTTTTGGTTTCTAAACTCAACCAACCCGTAACCAACCCGCCCAACACATCCTATAACTCAAATACGAAGAAAAAGGAATGTAAACACAAAATAACCAACTACCAACATCCACGGACACATGTCCGGATCACTATATAACAAGGGTAAACCCGGGATCGCTATAACCTCCCCCCCTTAAAGAATTTCGTCCCCGAAATTAAGCACAAGTTTTCAAACAAGTTTTTCTCCCTTTTAATCAATGTTACACTTGAACATTCAACAATTCGACCCATTCCCGGTCATCCCATCCCTTTAACAAGAGACATATCACAATATGTAAACAACATATGTACTTTCAACATGCATTAACATTATGCACTATCTTTCCAATTTCAACAATATATTCAACAGATATAATGTTACATTCAACTTCCATATGAGGCAAGTTCCAAAACATACTTCCAATAACCAAAACATTTTCAATGTTTCACAACTTAAGACATATATAAAAGCTCTTAAGTTCAACAAAATGTAAAATTTAAATACAAGATTACATATCAACAAACAAGTCCGGATATTTCTCTCGGACTTCCAACTCACGTTCCCAAGTGGCTTCCTCCACTCCGTGATGTTTCCACAAGACTTTCACCAAAGGAATGGTCTTGCCACGCAGGACCTGATCCCGCCTATCCAAGACCCGAACCGGTCTCTCCTCATACGAGGCATCCTCATCTACCTCTAAATCGGTCCAATCCAACACATGTGATGGATCTGGCTCATACTTCCGAAGCATACTCACATGAAACACGTCATGTACTCCGGACAACTGCGGCGGTAAGGCTAACCGATAAGCTACCTCACCTATCCTCTCAAGGATCTCAAAAGGACCAATAAACCGAGGGGATAACTTCCCACTCTTCCCAAACCTCATCAAGCCTCGCCTAGGTGATATCTTCAGAAAGACATGATCACCTACCTCAAACGCCAAAGGCCTCCTCCTACGGTCGGCATAACTCTTTTGTCGACTCTGGGCTGTAACAAGCCTCCTACGGATAAGCTCAACTTTCTCCGTCGTCTCCCTAACCAACTCCGGACCCAACAAAGGTGCATCACCCACCTCGGCCCAACACACTGGAGACCTACACGGTCGGCCATACAAGGCCTCAAACGGTGCCATACCGATGCTAGACTGAAAACTGTTGTTGTAGGCAAACTCTACCAATGGCAAGTGCCTCTCCCACGTCCCACTAAAATCCAGGACACAACCCCGAAGCATATCCTCGAGGATCTGAATAGTACGCTCGGACTGCCCGTCAGTCTGAGGATGATAAGCCGTACTAAAGGTCAACTTAGTGCCCAGTGCACTCTGCAAACTCTGCCACAACCTAGCAGTAAAACGAGGATCTCTATCTGAGACGATCGTCACTGGGACCCCGTGCAATCTCACTACGTCCCGAATATACAAATCGGCAAGATGATCTACCGAATCTCTCACGCGCATAGGAATAAAGTGCGCCGACTTAGTCAACCGGTCTACAACCACCCAAATAGCATCACTACCCCGTTGAGTCCTCGGAAGACCTACAACGAAGTCCATAGTGACATGCTCCCACTTCCACTCGGCTATAGGCAAGGGTTGCAACAAACCCGCTGGCCTCTGATGCTCGGCCTTCACTTGCTGGCAAGTAAGGCACTTCGATACGAAAACAGCCACATCTCTTTTCATACCCCGCCACCAAAACTGGCGACCCAAATCCTGATACATCTTAGTACCTCCCGGATGCACCGCAAGGCGCGAATGGTGAAACTCTCGAAGTACTTCCTCTCGGCAAGCCTCCGGTACAAACAAACGGTCTCGGTATCTCACACTCAGGTCGGGATACACCGTCAAACCCTTCTCAACTTTCCCACTAGAGATCTTCTCTCGGAGGGATTCTACCTCAAGGTCACCTCTCTGTGCCTCTAACACTCTAATCATAAGTGTAGGCTGCGCAACAACAGAAAACAAGGCCGCAGCCTCGACAGATTCGCCCAGTAGCAAATCAAACTCGCCAAGTGCTCCCAACATCTCCCATTCCCGGATGGCTATACAAGCTACATCACTAACGGTTTTCCTACTAAGGGCATCGGCCACAACATTGGCCTTTCCCGGATGATAATGTAACTCAAAATCATAATCCTCGATGAACTCCATCCATCTCCTCTGCCTCAGATTCAAGTCTCTCTGTGTAAACAGATACTTCAAACTCTTGTGATCCGAGAATACCTCGAACCTCTCACCATAAAGGTAGTGCCTCCAGATTTTCAAGGCAAAGATCACAGCTGCTAACTCTAGGTCGTGTGTGGGGTAATTCTTCTCGTGTATTTTCAACTGACGTGAGCCATAAGCCACCACTTTCCCCTCTTGCATCAACACACAACCCAAACCCTCTCGTGAGGCATCACAATAAACCGCATAACCCAACCCTCTCTCCGGAATAATCAATACCGGAGCGGTGGTCAATCTAACTTTCAACTCTTGGAACGACTTTTCACAAGTCTCACTCCACACAAACTTGACTCCCTTCCGAGTCAGTCTAGTCAACGGTGACGCCAACCTGGAGAAATCTTTCACAAACCGACGGTAATACCCAGCTAATCCCAGAAAACTGCGGATCTCAAACACACTCTTAGGCTGTGCCCAATCCTGCACTGCCTCAACCTTGGATGTATCAACAGACACCCCTTTCCCGGATACCACGTGGCCTAAGAATTTGACTTCCCTCAGCCAGAACTCACACTTCCCAAACTTGGCATATAGCCTATGGGCTCTAAGCAATTCAAGCACCACTCTCAAGTGTTCCTCGTGCTCCTCCTCAGTAGGCGAATAAATAAGAATGTCGTCCACGAAGACGACCACAAATCGGTCTAAGAACTCCCGGAAAATCCGGTTCATCAAGTCCATAAAGACTGCCGGTGCATTGGTAAGCCCAAATGGCATCACCAGAAACTCGTAATGGCCATACCGCGTACGGAATGCCGTCTTAGGAATATCTTCCTCCCTGACCCTCAACTGATGGTAACCCGATCTCAAGTCTATCTTAGAGAAACAACGGGAACCCTTCAACTGGTCAAACAAATCATCTATACGGGGCATAGGATACTTATTCTTAACCGTAGCCCGATTCAACTTTCGATAGTCTATACACAATCTCAAGGCACCATCTTTCTTTTTAACAAAGAGTGCCGGTGCTCCCCACGGTGAAACACTAGGGCGAACAAAGCCCTTATCGAGCAATTCCTGGAGCTGAACTTTCAACTCAACCAACTCTGCTGGAGCAAAACGGTAAGGTGCCATAGAAATCGGCGCCGTACCAGGCACTAAATCAATAGAGAACTCTATGTCTCGGTGAGGTGGCAAACTAACAAGATCTTCGGGAAAGACATCCGAATACTCACAAACCACCCTCGGTAACACAACCAGGGTCTCACCACTCTCACCACTCTCAACGCTAGCCAGTAGACTACTAAGCTCACTTCGCCCTCGCGAATCATACCCCGGTGGCAAAACACTACCAACCCGGTCTCCCAAGAAATGGAACCACTCCCCGCTCAAGGTACATAACGTGACCCTCTGGCGGTAGCAATCAATAACAGCCCGGTATGACGATAGCCAGTCCATACCCAAAATAACATCAAAACCCTTCATGGGCATGACAACAAACGGAAAAGGAAGCCTATAGTCGGCGACCTCTATATCACAACCTCTAACACCCTGTTTCAGAATCAACTCACCACCCAAAGGCGATACCACACAAATAGGAGATGCTAACTGTGCTAACTCCAATTCCAAAACAGATGCAAATGCAGCAGATACAAAAGAATGAGATGCACCCGTGTCTATCAACACATTAGCAACTGAGTTGCAAAACAGAAAAGTACCTCTCACTACTGATGGAGCCGGTACTAAATCCTGCGCGGTAACAGCATACACGCGCCCCGTAGGCCCCTGGTCTACCTGCTCACCTCTCGGAGCAAAAGACTGCTGCACAGACTGGGATGACGAAACTCCCGGATTGGCCCTCAAGGCCTGCACAGACTGAGCTGGCTGAAAACCCTGCGTCTGCCTAGAACCAGACGCTCCCGAAGTGGCACTCAACTGTGGGCAAAACCTCTTCATGTGCCCAGGTTGTCCACACTGATAACAAGTCAAGAGCTGCCCCCTGCCCAAACTCTGACTCTGCGGTCTAGCTGAAGAAGAAGCAGCTTTCTGACCCCCACCCTTCTGCGGGCAAACAGAAACCTTGTGACCCAGCTGGCCACACTTGTAACAAGTGAATTCCCCCTGACTGCCTCTCCCCGAGCCTACACTAGGCACTGGAAAGGTCGATCTAGAGACTGCACCCTGAGACTGCTGAGGGTTAGAACCCCTCTGCCTCCTGCCATCACTCTGACTATCTTGGCTCCTCTTGGAGCCTCTCTGCCCCTCATCCTCCTCCTGCATCATAAGCTCCATATGAGCTGCAGCATCCACCAGGTGTCTATACTCTCGGATATAAGACCCACCAATTCTCAACTTGAGGCCCCGCCTCAACTTCCGCTCAAACTCATAGCAACGGCGTTCCTCAGACGCCACCAGTTCAGGTGCGAACCTAGACAAACTGGTAAAAGTAGCCTCAAACTCGGCCACTGACAAGCCCTGCTGATTAAGCCGGCTAAACTGATCCCTCAGCTTCTCCCTAGCTACTGCAGACAAAAACCTCTCCTGAAAAGCATTTATAAACGCCTCCCAAGTACCACCAACACGAGCTTTCTCGTACTTCCACCATTGACCAGCATCTCCCTTCAGTTGAAAGGATGCCAAGGTCACTTTCAGTGCTCCGTCCTCGATGCCAAGCATCTCAAACGTCTTCGTTGTCTGTTCGAGCCATTCATCTGCCTTAAGCGGCTCTTTAGGATCCCCGATAAACTCGTCCGGATTACACCGAAAGAACTCCCTCTTCAAGAAAGAAGGCCCAGCCTCAGCTGCCTGATTCCCAGCTCTAAGAATACCCAAAGCTCCTGCTATCTCTCTGGCCAAGGCACCCATAGCCTGCTGACCCACTGGCTCGGCCACATTGGCCTGCCCAACTCCCTCCTGCACTGCCGGAATCTCACCCTGTAACGGTACTTCCTGCCTCGCAGGTCTACCACGCCTAGCACCTCTTCCTCGTCCTGACATCCTAATAAAGGCAACACAGAACGTTAGCACATTCATAAATGTGCCGAAACTAAACACTCACGTCCTAATGCATGGACAAGTGTAATTCACTCCACATAAGCACATAAACACATAAGCACTTACGAATTTCATTTCCGGATAATGATAGTCCCAAGACGTTACTAGAGTTCCGGTTAGAAACAGCATTGATCAAGTGCCTTTCCAACAAGACTCCCAGAAACTCAAGGATCCAATCAACATCCTAGAAATTAAATCCCATACCCACATAGTCACATAAGCATGTTAGCATTTAAGCACATAGCATATGATACTACATCTAAGTCTCTATCAAGCGAGACAAACCCATTGTGATACTAATCACTTCCCACGTACCCAAAGTATTCGAACCTGGTACGCTCTGATACCAAGTTGTAACGCCCTCAAAATAAGACAAGCATTTACATTTAAACTAACCACATTCCTTTCATTCATTAGAATTCCGTTACATAAGTATTACATGTTAACCTCATAACAAAATGCCCTACGGGCTTACAGCTTTCCAAGTTAACACTTGGTTACAACAAAGAGTTCTAACTCGTTTACACATTAAGCCCTTGGCTTGAAATTACATGTAATAAATCAAAGTAAAACGACAAAACTATGCCCGCCACAAGCCTCCCAGCTATGTCCTTGGAGGTGGCATGCTTCCTGCACCTGAAAATGATATTCCCATATAGGGTGAGCCACAGCCCAGTAGAAATACACTAAACCAACCATGGACAATGACTAAAACATTAGCAATTGATAGTTGGTCAACACTGATTCAATCACATAAATTACATGTTTATGTCAACGACTTACAAGTCCCAATTACTTTTCATTTTCCCTTTTTCAACAGATAAGCATGCTAGCTCTATCATCATTTCCACAGATATGTATAAAAACTATATCTCACATTCAGATAAGCATAAAAGCTATATCCACATTCTCAACAGATATGTATATCAACAATATCCACAGATAAGCATACAAGCTGTATCCACACTCTACAACAGATATGTATATCAACAATATCCACAGATAAGCATACAAGTTGTATCCACACTTCACTTCACAAAGATAAGCATATGAGCTCTATCTTCACTTCTCTAGACAAGCATATGAGCTCTGTCTACGGAGTACATCCCCTATCTCCTCCAAATACCTATCCGGTTTAGAGGTCCATCCCCTATCTTCCCCTAAACCGCGGAGTACATCCCCTATCTCCTCCTCTACACATAACGTATATAAACACATTGGTTCTATATACAATCACACAATACAAACAATTAATGTATTCTAGTAACTGTCAAGTTCCATAACACATTCCATTGATTAGTTTCAGTTTGCCTAATCAACATACATTGTCTACAACAATCACGACTATCCTCCACCGATAGCCCAAAGCAGTTATTTCTAAAACAGAAAATAAATGCACAAATGGATATTCAATCAACATTTCATTTCCTCATTTCTCATCAATTAATTATCCCAATTAATTAAACAATGTAATTAGGCCATTTTCCATAATTACCATTTCAACCCTTAGGTCCCATTTTCATCAATGATTCAACAATCATTCCATTTTTCTATGCCAAACATGCATCTAGGTTTATTATGAATAAAACCCCAACTTTTGTAAAATTACACAAAAGCCCCAAACTTTCACAAAATTACCAAACCAAGCCCAACATCTCAAAATACCAAAATTTAAAGACAAAACCCATAGAGAGGAGTAGGATATCCCTACCTCAAATTCGGAGTCCCAAAGGAGAAGACGACAAAAACCCAACGTGCTCCAAAACCCGTGATTTTCAGATTAAAATGTAGCCCTCGACGATCAACAACTTTTTTGTAAAGGCCAAAGGTGAGTAAATCACTCCTACTAGATCAAAACCTAGAGAGAAGGTAGTATCTAGAGAGAAAGACTCAACAATGGTGTTTTTGGAAAAGTAAGAGAGAGAAGAGAAAGTGAAAAAGTGATTTGAAAAGTCACAATTTCGGGACTTAAACCCAGTCTTCCGCTCGAGCTTAAAACACCCCGCTCGAGCGGCCACTCACAGACTTCCGCTCGAGCGGCCAACCTCCCGCTCGAGCGCAGAATGCACTCGCCCAGCACTTTTGCAGAACCAGGCCTCCGCTCGAGCTCCCAACCCTACGCTCGAGCTCACAACACTGCACAACAAGATACTGGAAGGATGTAATCTACGCTCGAGCGCCAACACCTCCGCTCGAGCGTACAGGCCAAGAATCTGGGCAACTAGTTTTGGTTTCTAAACTCAACCAACCCGTAACCAACCCGCCCAACACATCCTATAACTCAAATACGAAGAAAAAGGAATGTAAACACAAAATAACCAACTACCAACATCCACGGACACATGTCCGGATCACTATATAACAAGGGTAAACCCGGGATCGCTATAGCATCAACTCATTATTTCCTCAGAAATGTAAAATAATATCTCTCATTCCTTTTACCTCTGTTCCATCACCTAGTATTACAATTGCAATCTCAGTTGTAGTTGGTAGGTTATACCGACGTCAATCAGTTGTTGAACTATAATGAAGATGAGTAGGTAGATTGTGTCATGCCGAGTCTAATTGATGTAAAATGGCATGAGCCTGACGATATTTATCTACCAATGCATTGACTTGTAAGAAACTATCCTGAATAGTTTTGAGACATCCCTTCTCAAGTTAGGATTTCTACGATTACGAATTTCTAAAGCTGAATAAGGGTCATTGATATACAACTGAGCATAACTCACATCCTGCCCTGGTTGTGGTTGTAGTGATCCTGTTCGATGTCATAATTCCCCATGAATTGTAAATGATGTAGGACCCCTTCCAATGAGTACTCTAGGATCCAATGTAGCACCAAGACTCGTAAAAGCATTGGCTGCATTGTACACTCGAGTATAACTTCGAAAGGATTTTGATTGATCATTATTCCCATCATACAATGCCTGAAGTGGTGGAGGGGGTGTAATAAGTAAAGGTAGCCTAATCTTTCATTCCAAACAGCAAGTTTGGAATAAGGGACGTTTTATAGATGATTTTGTCAATTTTTCATCCATCTAAGTAAGGTTGAACAATAAGGACATAATACATCCATCTTGCCAAGATAATGGCGGCAAGAATCTTTGTGTGCCCAGGTGTCAATTGATATACTCGTAGGCAGATCTTCTAATTCATCATCAGTACATAGATCTTGTTAAAGAAATCGATTTATAGGAGTAGAACTACAAATATTTGTGTATAAATAAAATTTTGTAAAACAAAATGGTATGAGTAAAAGTATGTATTTCAAGATTAGACACAGTAGTTTACCGATTCCTTTGTGAATTTGAAGATGTGTTTGGCATAGAAAATGAACATGTAGAATGATGGGTAACCATTGTTCGTTTTTGTGCCGACTAAGAATCTTCAGTTATTGTTCCCACTCCAAGTGAGTGCGATCGCGACGAATTAGTGTTAAAGAACATTGTCTTAGTTGAACACATTCTTCTAATCCCTCTTGCTTTCGTTGCAAGCATTGAATTTCAATTCTTTCACGCTCTCACTGTGCCCGCTGGGCCAATGCAGCTTTTGATATTACATTATCATTTTGTGCCTAAAAAGAAAATATTTTATCATTGAAGCAAAATATGTGAATATTTTGTGCTTAAAATAAAACTATCTTCTTATTATTTCTTCCATTTCTCTTAATTTTGTTTTCTATTTTATTTGTTTTATACCTTTAATAGTGTTATCTTTATTTCTTTATTTCTTATTTCTTCCCTTTCTATCTTCTTATTTCTTTCCTTTCCCTTTCCCTTTCCCTTTCTTTATTTTCTATTTTATATATTAAATAAGAATTAAAAACCTATCTTATTTAGTTTCTCTTTTCTTTATATATTTTTTCTTTATTTCTTCATTTCTTTTTTCCTATTCTCTTTATATAAGTAGCAACTTATGGATGGTACATTATAAATGCACATGTATCCATGCAAAATAAGAATAAATAAATTTAAAAAACACATACAAATAATAGCAAGTTACAGGAAAACATATTACAATCATTCTACAAAAACAACATAAAACAATAAATTCATTTTATACACTCATATATTTTAACTATTCAAAATTTTGATTAGTTTTGCATCATATTTTTAAAAAAGAATATATACCACTTGACATGCATTTGTCATTCTCTTGCCGGAAGGAGCCATCTTTTCTTTTTCTTTAGACATTGGGTTGACTTTTTCTTTATGTTTTGCCTAACAAATATAAATAAAATATTGAAAAGATTAAAAAAATCTTATATAAATAAAATACATAAAATATTGATTTTGAAGTTACCGCACGAACACGGATAACATTAAGGTCGTGCTCATCACGGATGACCACACCAACATTTCTACATGGAGTTGTAGGAGGAGGCGGCCTACAGAAATAGATTGTGAACAAATTAAAATCTATATAATAAAGTGGTAATAGTAAGAGTAAAAAATTCAAGATTGTCTTGGGTTAACAAATTAAAATTCTTTTTCTTTTTACCAATTTAGTGTTAAAGAAGGTTGTCTTGGGTTAGTACATTCCTTCGATCTTTCTCTTTCTCGTTCTCGTCGCGGGCGTTGTCCCAATTGGTATGCAGAACATGGCTTTTGATTTTTTTCACGTTCTTGCCGTGCACGTTGGGCCAATGCAGCTTTTGATAACACATTATCATTGTGTGCCTAAAATGAGAATATTATATAAGAAGGTGCATAAAATGTGAAGATTAACTAACTTGCTTCCCTTTCATCATGTATTTTTTCTTCCTTTTAACTAACTTTTCCTCTTCACTCGGTTAAGTTGTTAGTCATATAAGAACCAATGCATGTATTTATGAAATTTAAAAAGGAAGGGAAAATAATTTGAAAACACATTAAGCACACAAAACTGCAAACTCACTATGCATGCATTTATTAGTTTTAAGACACTACCCATCTCTTTACAAAATGTACGTTGAAAAGGTAAATATTAGATCATTAGGTACGTAAAATGTGAATATTAGCGTGTAATGTCTTGTACTTTCCTTTTCTCTCTTCTTGTTGTTTCTGTTATATTAAAATGCATTTTTGTCTTTTTCTTCTTTCCTTAAGAACTTCTTACAAGAAAAATAAAAATTAAAAAAAAATTATACTTATGTAATTTCCTTTTCATCACATATTTGTTCTTTTTTCTTATTTTCCTTTTTCGTTTTCTTCTATTATATTTTTATTATGCTATGTTCTAGATGCAACATGTTGTACAAATGCAACATATTTTTATCATACAAATAGACAAACATATTAAAAATTAAAATTAATGTTCATACAATTGCATTAGGATGTTGTACAAATGCTTACTTTAACATGCTTCAGAAAAACATTTCACATTCAATAAAAAGAATTGAATAAATTTTTGAAGAAGAAACTTTTGAAAAATGTACATAAAAAATAGTATATGACACTATGCAAAAGAAACTATATAAAAAAATCTACATAATATATTCGAAAAAAACTCTTTTAAAAATTGTTGAGAAACCATACTATGGGATGTGCATTTTCCTTTCCTTTGCCATAAGAAATAGCTTTTTTTGTTTCCTTTGATATTGCTTTGTCTTTTTCCTTTGCCTTTGCCTTTGCCTGTAAAAAATAAGTAGAATATATTTATAATTTATTTTTAAAATGATAAGAAAATACATGTCCAATGTTCAAGTGACTTTTAGGCTTACTTCATGAATGCGAATAGTATTAAGGTCACGCTCATCGTGAATAACAACATTAACATTTCTTTCTTGAAGAAATCGAACCTATACATACAAAAACTTTAGAGTGATAAATAAAACTTTATACACATAAATAAGAAAATTAGTAAAGGGAGGTGATATTACGGTTCGGTGTAAGTCCCCATCTACCTATAAAGTATGAGGAAAAAAAATAATTAGAATAGTGATATTGTCCATAACTGTTGTACTTAAATTTATAAGAGAGGTACTTAAATTTATATGAAGAGAAAAAAGAAGAAAAAAAACTTACTTGACAAAAAATAGTGATATTGTTCATAACTGTTATACTTCAACCTAAAAATGATTGGTTATATAATTTTAGACACAAAGAAACAAAAAATTAGCAATAATAAAAGTTAACATGGATTTCATTGGCAATGAAATTTTATTTCCAAATATGTTGCTACCAAATCGAATAATAAAATTCAAAATTTTATTTAAATAAATAACTACCATGAATAGAAAATACATAACGGGTTACAATCAAGAGGAAAAGAAATAAATAAAAATATAAACTTCTAAGAAAAAGAAAAAGGTCAACAGATACCAGAGGCACGTGCCTTCTCTGTTTAGAATGGTACAATTTTTTTTTAATTTTTTTTTATAACAAAATGTTAAATACATTTTTTTGGGTTAAGTTAAATACTCGGTGAATTTGATTCAAAACAAAACGGATTATGTTAAATACTTGCGTTAAGTTTAATACATTTTTTTTTTCATGAAGACAACTAAAGTAATACGCACAGACATAAGGATTGATCAGAATTTTTGAAATACAATATAGAATATTATATTCTCTTAAAAAGGTGCAAAAAAAATATATATATAAACTCTCTTGCCATATTAAACATAAATGTTAAAATGCCAAGTCTTTCAAATTTTTCTTTTAATTAGGAACTCTAGATATTCACAAAAAAATTAAATGAAGAATATTTATCATCTGTACATTAGAATCACACAGCAAATAAATATTACATTTGAATGGTACAACTAAATAAATATATTACACAGCAAATAAAATGTTAAATAAATTTTTCTGAGTGTTAGTTTAATTTTTTTGTTGCAGGAAGATCAACTAAATAAATTACCCTTAATTTCTTTTTAAATAGCTCCAAACAAACAGTTCCTTCCCTATCAGACTAATTTGTACAATACAAAGCACTAATCACAAACCAAGTCTCAAATAACCTATCTCTCTCTCTCTCTCTCTACATTCTTTGAGAAACCCACAATCAAACTCACATTTTCTGATTCAACCCAGCATTTAGAATAGATGTTTTTTAACAATCACATTAAAATGATAAATTAAAACTCGAGCACAATAATTGTCCGAATTTGAACTTTTCTCTTTCTTAACTGACTTCAATTTTATAGAGATGAAATTAAAACCAAAATTAAAACCCATTATAATCATAAATATTTTGAAGTTCACCATTTATGACTTGGAAAGTCCAAACATAAATTTATGCCCAAAAAAAAAAAAAATTCACCACATAAGAAAGCCATTTTATAAGCAGTAATGAATAATTATTTCATCAAGCAACTAAAGTAATATACACATATGCATTGACCAGAATTTTTGAAATGCAACATAGAATATTATACTCCCTTAAAAAGGTGGAAAAAAAAAGGAACATAAACTCTCTTGCCATATTACACATAAATGTTAAAATGTCAAGTTTTTCAAAAAAAAAATTAAATGGAAAAAAACAGTCACTTTCTTTTTAGAACCACACAACAAATATACTACATTTGAATGGTACAATTTTTTTTTTTTTTAACAAAATGTTAAATGCATTTTTTTGGATTAAGTTAAATACTTGGTGAAGTTAAATACTTGTAGGATATCTATAACAGATTATGTTAAATACTTGTGTTAAGATAAATACTTGTGAGTTTAATGTATTTTTTTTTTTTCATGAAGACAACTAAAGTAATACACACATATATACATTGACCAGAATTTTTTGAAATATAACACAGAAAACTATACTCCCTTAAAAAGGTGCAAAAAGAAAAAAAAAATCATAAACTCTCTTGCCATATTACACATAAATATTAAAATGCCAAGTCTTTCAAACTTTTCTTTTAATTAGGAACTCTAGATATTTAAAAAAAAAATATGAAAAAAACAGTCCCTTTCTTTTTAGAATCACACAACAAATATACTACATTTGAATGGTACAATTTTTTGTTTTAATTTTTTATAACAAAATGTTAAATACATTTTTGTGGGTTAAGTTAAATACTTGGTGAATTTGATTCAAAGTAAAACGGATTATGTTAAACACTTGCGTTAAGTTAAATACTTGTAAGTTTAATACATTTTTTTTTTCATGAAGACAACTAAAGTAATACAAACATATATACATTGATCAGAATTTTTTGAAATACAACATAGAGTACTATACTCCCTTAAAAAGGTGCAAAAAAAAAAAAAAACATAAACTCTCTTACCATATTACACATAAATGTTAAAATGAAAAATGAAAAAAAAAAACATAAACTCTCTTGCCATATTCAAAAAAATGAAAAAATTGAAAAAAAATAGTCCATTTCTTTTTAGAATCACACAACAAATATATTACATTTGAATGGTACAATTTTTTTTATTATTATTTTTTATAATAAAATGTTGAATACATTTTTATGGGTTAAGTTAAATACTTGGTGAATTTGATTCAAAGCAAAACGGTTATGTTAAATACTTGGGTTAAGTTAAATCCTTGTAAGTTTAATACATTTTTTTTCATGAAGACAACTAAAGTAATATATACATATATACATTCACTGGATTTTTTTGAAATACAACATAGAATACTATACTCCTTTAAAAAGGTGCCAAAAAAAGAAAAAAGAAAACATAAACTCTCTTGCCATATTACACATAAATGTTAAAATGCCAAGTCTCTTTAATTTTTCTTTTAATTAGGAACTCTAGATATTAAAAAAAAAATTAAATGAAAAAAACCAGTCCCTTTCTTTTTAGAATCACACAACAAATATATCTTGCATACATGTGTGACCTACTAAATGAAATGTTCTTTCATTAAAAGGGTGACTAAATCATGGTTGATTGCATCTATTTTTGAAAAACAAAATTGAGCGTGTAGAGTTCTTCAACTGAGCATTCCAGTGATTAGTGATGCGCTTGATGGTTTAGTAAGTTGAATAGAAATGAATAATGCCTAGGTTTTTATTTTGGAAAGAATAAATAAATAAAAGGGAGAATAGAAGCCCATATTACATCAAAAGATATCATCACATAACTACGATGAAGCAACCCGACTATGCCTCACTAAGGGCACAATGCAAGTAGCAGTGCACACATGATTTTCAATATCAAGTTAATCTACAAAACTACCCACTACTACTATATCTAGCACTCAAGCCTCCAAGAAGAACCAAAAAATAAATAATTGTGAAGGTCCTTGGGTTAGTGTATGAGAGAGGGTACTTGACTTCTTTCTAATAATGCAGCAAAATTGATCAAATTTAAACAAATCTTGACCAAATTTTAAAAATTTAAGACAGACTAATTTTATGAATAGCGACGTAATCCTTATTTTCTTAGTTGACGATTAAGTAAACAAACAAACCAAATTTTTTAAAATTGAATTTATGCACAATTTGTGTATACAAAATCTTTTTATATAATACACCTAATATTAAAAAATCCATGGCACTCATGTGAATCAAAATTTCGAAACACACAGATTCACATGATTCACATGATTTGTCAAGATCATCTATTTTTTTAAGAGCACTGAATTTCATTTTAAATAACAAGCATAGAAAAATCAAAGCACATCTGTAAAAACCTTTTTTTGAAACCAATTTTCTAGTGTATAACACCAAACTAATTTAAAAAATCTATTGAGCAAAATTTTTGGTTGAACCAAAATTTATGATTTTGGTGATAAACAGTTGACAGTAAAGATATTGAGCAGAATTTGGTGATTTTGGTGATAAAAAACATAGCTTTTGCAACTACTCTTTGGTGATAAGAAATTCTGCTTTGAAAACACATTGAGCAGAATTCTTCTTCAGTTTTACTCAGTTGGCTCAATATCAAAGCAAAGCAATAACAGAAGTTGTAGCCAAACGTTACCAAAGCAATAAACAAACCGAGCAGCTGAGCTTTTTATTTTTTATGGCTTCAAGTTCCTGATTAACTAACCGAGCAGCCGAGCAGCCGAGCAAAGTTCCTATTTCAAGTTCAAGTTCCTGATTTCAATTAAAAAATAAGTGATATTGTTGGGTGCAAGGGGATACATGGAGCCATGTGAAACTAAGTGAATGGCATTAAATAAAATAAATGGACATTCATACTTAAAATAACATGGTCAACGTAGTTGGTTCCTATTTCATTATTATGTATGTATTTTTAGGATCTTAGAGTTTGTTAGGGATGAGTAATTGAGTTAATACTATAGGAGTAGACATTCTTATGGGATGATTTTTGAATATTGGAATTATAATTTTTCTAGAAATAATCTAGAAAGGTGATTGGTATGCATATAGCTAATTCAGTTGCTTCCTGGAGTATATTAAAAAAGATTAGCCTTTGTAAACTGACCAAAAGATTAGCCTTGCTTGCTGGTGATTGGTATTTAAAATGCAAAAATTGTATTTTCATTTTTTTGGAAACAAAAGATAATAGAGGGGACCAAATTCCACCAAGATTACCGAAGATGCCCTGCCATCATATCGTATTACCCACAAAGTTGAGACATTAATTATTTTAGTAAAACCTCAAAATCCGAGCTATGTTATTCTTTTATTGCTCAGCTTCAGTTACCCTCTCTCTGCCACAACCACTCTTTCCTTCTCTGTTGCTCACATATGCTTCAATTTTCTGATGTATAGCTTAATGACTTATAATTTGTAGGATAGGTGTGGTAATTGTGGATTAACATTTGATGTGAGTTAACATTCTATTCATCCAAATAGATGCATTTCTTCTGTCAGGTGCTGATGTCTTCTCTTTTGCATGTTTCATGTTGTTTATCTATTTTATGGGTTTTTGCTTTTTCCTCATTCGTAAATGCTAATTCAAATCCTCAGTAAAAGTCTAGTTTATGATGTTCCTTTCGAACAGTGGAATGGGTCATACATGGCGTAGTTGTGCATGTTCTTTTAATTTTTAGGTGCAGAACCACCACCTCCAAAACCTTGAGTTGCTGTATTTCAAAACCAAAATATAGAGCCGCAAACATACAAACCGAAATCATACAAATCCGAAATCAAAATACATAAATAGAAATACATAGAAATACATAAATACCAAAATACAGAGATTTGAAAACTTATTTCAAAATCAAAACCGAAATCATACAAACCCATTTCAAAATCAAAACCAAAATCATTCAAACCCATTTCAAAATCAAAATTAAAACTGAACCAACTAAAAATTTAATATATTTCTACCATACATATATTTTACAGGCCTCGTTTGGGAACTCTCATTTTTAGTCAAAAAGTTACTAAATTAGCCAAAAAGCCAACAACTCATACCAAAAAGTCAAAGATTCTCTTTTCTCTCTACTTTTTGCACATCTTTTCGTAAAAAGCCAAAAAGTCATCTCAAACATACTAATTTTTTGTAACTTAAATTTTAGCCAAATAGCCAAAAAGTTACTAAATTAGCATGTTCCCAAACGAGACCTGAGTAGTCATTAAGTATAAATATTTTACTGAGGATATATGAAAACTAAGTGTATGTTATATAAAAATTTCATCAAAGAATTTCATCCCTTATTGAACTAAATTTGAACTAAAATATACTGAGTATGTGGTTCATATAATAAGGGAAGAAATATCAGTTATGTGGGTTAAGTTAAATTTGAAATATCAGTTATTGGTTCATGTATATTTTAGTGTGAACTAAATTATATGAACCAAATATCAGTTTGAAATAAATTTGAAATATCAGTTTGAACTAAATTTGAAATATCAGTTTGAACTAAATTATATGAACCAAATTATAATTTGAAAAAATATATTTGAACTAAATATGTGGTTTATATCTATATAATAAGTCACAAAGGTTTTTGAATTTATGTCAAAAATGTATGTGAGATACATTTTGATCCAATGGCTGAGATTAATCCCAAGTTTATATCAATGGTTTAGATTTGTTTTGGATGGCTCACATTTCCCGCCCAACACATTTCTGTGTCTCCCCATACCCCCTGTCTCCCCCATACCCTCTGTCTACCATCTGTCTTCCCATACCCTCTATCTACCTTTCCATTCCTACTCTCTGATGAGATGTGAAGCTTGGCTTGGCTGTTGCAGAGTGAAGATAAATACATTTGATGATTGTTATATATATGTTGAGAGAAACAGAGTTGAGAAGGTTGGACAGATTATTATATCCTTTTATAAACATCTATATAGAAAATATAATGTGAATGAAGGACAAACAAATACTGCTGCAGAGTTGAGAGAAGCAGATAGTGAGGTGTGTATTGTATATATTGTTATAGCATTTGATGATAACATGCGAAATTGATTTGAGAAGGTTGGAAAAGAATATGCAACTTCCTGTTGCTACTTGGATTATATGTCAATCAAGAATGAGATAATCCCTTTGTGAAATCAACTACTATGTCATATATCCAATTCATAATTTGATTTCATTTGCCTTCGGGGGAAAAAAAAAATGAAAATAATAGAAGTTTGTGTTGTGATAAAAATGTTTTGACAACCCAGTTTATGAGCTAAAATGTTCTTTCAATTGCATTTGTTTTTTCAGAAAAAGTATGGATAAGAAATACTTTTGAGCATGAAAAGGATCAGAAGTTGCTCCAATTTAAGTGGTTCAATTTCTCTCTCTGTCTACCGTCTGGCTTACATTTTCCTTGCTCTGTTTTTCTATTTTTCTGTTTTTGGGTTTGGATTTTGAGTTATTTGAATGATATATATATTGGGTTCAAAAGAAATTCTGGATGATATTATTAACTATAGTAATTCATATATGGAAAAGAAATTCTGTGTGCAGATTTGAATGATAACTATAGTTGTATGGAAAAGAAATTCTGGGTTCAAAAGAAATTCTGCTGGGTTCTTAACTATAGTTTTGAAAACATGATATTATTCAGTATTGAAAACATGATATTTGAAAACATGACTTTAATAGAGTTGAAAACATAACTGTAAGATAATTTTAAAACATGATATTGAACCCAACAATATCGAGTGGTATTACACGGGTGGTTTAAGAACCTCTGTATGATATATGCTGTATGATATATGATATACCTCTCTAAATTTATGTATGATATATGCTGTATGATCTGCTGGGTTCTTAACTGCTGGGTTCAAAAGTTATTGAATTCAAATTCTGCACTCTTAACTGCTGGGTTGAATTCAAATTCTGCACAATTATTGAATCTATATAATAAAGCAAAACGGTTTTTGAAAATTATGTCAAAATGTATCAGAGATACATTTCATTTGAATGGCTCAGATCAATTCTAATAAACATCCATGGCTGAGATGATTTTCATTCCTGCCCAAGCAATCTGTGCTCTCTCCCTCTCCCACCTACCCACGTCTCCTCACCCATTCCGTCTTTATCTCTCTCCCTCTGTTACATGTCTCCTCATTCCCTCTTTATTTCTCTCCCTCTCTCTGTTATTCTTCCAGAACCACCAAAATACACCTGCCTCCCCAACTTTCCTTTGTATCTGAAACTTTTTCTCTGTTTCACTTTTTTCAGGTTGATGATGATCTACAAATGATGATCCAAGTTGGGCTTTGTTCCAATCAATCGGTGTATCTTCTTCAGCTATTAACGAGGCAAATAACTACAACAAATCTTCGAGGGCTCTTTGATTTTCAAACCCACAATGCAACAAAGAAAGAGAGAGAGAGAGAGAAAAAAAAAGAGAGACCTGATCAAGAGAAGCACGAGAGAAACCAGGGAGATGAGGGATGTCGCGAGATGAAGGAACAATTGAATTGTCAGTGAAATCAATAGCCCATCTTCGATTCATTGCCACTCCTTTCCCTTTATCCATTCAAAAACAACACCTTTTTTTTTATTTTTTTATATGTATCTGAAACTGGTAGTTTATGAATCTTTTTCTTTTTGTTTCACTTTTTCAGGTTGATGATGATCCAAGTTAGGTTATCTTTTTCAGCTATTAAGAGGCAAACAGCTTCGACAAATCTTCGAGGGCTCTGATTCTCTCTCTCTCTCTCTCTCTTGGCAGCACTACAACGATGTATTTAGTATTTTTCTCAATAAAATATCTATTTCAAACCTCCCTTTGCTTTTTGTAGCCCATGGTTTTCCAAAACCATTTTTGGGAGTGATTGGAGGTTTTTTTGAATTATTTTGAGTTGGTTTCCATGTGGGCTTATGAAGATGAAGCAACGCCTATTGATGCAAACTTGATGGACTTAGACCGTGTTTGGTGGGTTATTATTTGAAAGGTGGTGTCTTGGGCCCACGTTTAATTTAGTAAATGGGCATTAGGTCGTGGGTTGTTGTATGGTGTTCAACCACAGTTCTACTGAATTGTTTACTGAGTTGTTCAACCACTTTTTGTATAATTGTCCATATATTTATGATAGAGGGTACTTGGGAATAAAAATAATATATGGACAATCTTGATTTTTATTTATGTCTTTTTTTTGGGGGTACCCTACTGATGCGGGGGTGTTTTAATTAGTTATTTTATTAGTTCCTCTTTTTTGGGTATGAGATTTGTTATATTATTTGGGATATGTTCTTTGTAAACGTGTAATTTTTTGTTTTTAATTTATGACTTATCCACCCAAAAAAAATCTCTCCGATCAGCTTTTGACTTATCCACCCCAAAAAAATTTCTCCGTTCAACTTTGAATGGATTTCATTTTGAAATGTGTTTTGATTTCTGAAAGATTTCATTGTGTTTGGATTTGTGTTTCTAAGGTTTGGGTTTCTGATTTTTAATGCGGTGTAATGAATTTTCATTTAATTTGAAAAATAGATCTAACTTTTGTAATTTTTAATTATATCGTGCCTTCAGGCACGGGCATACGCTAGTCTATATAATAAGGGAAGAAACTAAGTGCAAGGGGATATATGAAAACTAAGTGCATGCTATATAAAAATTTGGAGTAGTCATTTTGTTTCACATTACCGAGCAAAGTTCCTGTTTCACATTACCGAGCAGCCGAGTTAATCATTTCCACCTCTGTTTCAAGTTCCTGTTTCACGTAGAGCCAGAGTGAACAACGGAAAGAGTGGTTAGAGTGATCCACAGAAGCTTTGATGAAGGCAAAAGCTGAGAGAGGAAAAAAAAAATTCAAAAAGAAGAACAAAAATGAGAGAATACTCTATTGAACCCATATATCTATTCAATAACTTTTGAAATTGAATTCAATAACTGTGCAGAATTTGAATTCAACCCAGCAGTTAAGAGTGCAGAATTTAATTCAATAACTTTTGAACCCAACAGTTAAGAACCCAACAGATCATACAGCATATATCATACTTAAATTTAGAGAGGTACAACATATATCATATATCATACATCATGTATCATATAGCATATATCATACAGAGGTTCTTAAGCCACCCGTGTAATACCACTCGATATTGTTGGGTTCAATATCATGTTTTAAAACTATCTTACAGTTATGTTTTCAACTCTATTAAAGTCATGTTTTCAATACTGAATAATATCATGTTTTCAAAACTATAATTAAGAACCCAGCAGAATTTCTTTTGAACCTAGAATTTCTTTTCCATACAACTATAGTTATCATTCAAATCTGCACACAGAATTTCTTTTCCATATATGAATTATTATAGTTAATAATATCATCCAGAATTTCTTTTGAACCCAGAATTTCTTTTGAACCCAATATATATATCATTCAAATAACTCAAAATCCAAACCCAAAAATAGAAAAACAGAGCAAGGAAAATGTGAGCCAGACAGTAGACAGAGAGGGAAATGGAACCACTTAAATTGGAGCAACTTCTGATCCTTTTGATGCTCAAAAGTATTTCTTATCCATACTTTTTTTGAAAAAACAAATGCAATTGAAAGAACATTTTAGCTCACAGAATGGGTTGTCAAAACATTTTTATCACAACATAAACTTCTATTATTTTCATTTCCCCCCCCCCCCCCGAAGGCAAATGAAATCAAATTATGAATCGGATATATGACATAGTAGTTGATTTCACAAAGGGATTATCTCATTCCTGATCGACATATAATCCAAGTAGCAACAGGAAGTTGCATATTCTTTTCCAACCTTCTCAAATCAATTTCGCATGTTATCATCAAATGCTATAACAATATATACAATACACACCTCACTATTTGCTTCTCTCAACTCTACAGCAGTATTTGTCTGTCCTTCATTCACATTATATTTTCTATATAGATGTTTATAAAAGGATATAACAATCTGTCCAACCTTCTCAACTCTGCTTCTCTCAACATCTATATAACAATCATCAAATGTATTTATCTTCACTCTGCAACAGCCAAGCCAAGCTTCACATCTTATCAGAGAGTAGGAATGGAAAGGTAGATAGAGGTATGGGAAGACAGAGGGTATGTGGGAGACACAGAAATGTGTTGGGCGGGAAATGTGAGCCATCCAAAGCAAATCTAAACCATTGATATAAACTTGGGATTAATCTCAACCATTGGATCAAAATGTATCTCACATACATTTTTGACATAAATTCAAAGACCTAATGTGGTAGGAGGTTGAATCTTATGTAGTTGATTTTTAATCTAATCAATAATTGACATGAAACAATCCACATCATTGTAGATAAATTCAAGGGTCAAGTTTTTTCTTTTCATATAAATAAAAAAAAAAATTATCACTTGTAAGAGATAAAAGAAGAAAAATCTAAAATTTAGGAAACGAACAGTTTAGATTGTTAATAAAAATGTAAAAGACTTTACTAGAACTTCCTTAATTAAAAAAAAAAATATATTTAAAAAAAGAAGAAGAAAGAAAATGTGAGTCAAAAGGAGCATCCTACTTTTTCTTAATATTTTTATTACACTGAACATTTTTCTAAATACACGATATTTTCATTGTTTAGTAATATTATTGTGTCCGTTTGTATATGTTTTGATATTATAACTCTTATATACTTTTAAAAAAAATAAAAAATAATACTGATGTTAAAATAACAAATCCATGTTTGTATAGCATTACATTTCTTTTTTAGTTATATGCTAGAACGATTCAAATCAAACTTCAATTGTAAGGTGACCAAAATGAACAATCTCCAAACCGAATATATCTTCTCTTTCTTTCTTCCTACAGTAGCCCAATGGGCTGTTCATCCCCATATAGTTCTGCTCTGAAAGTTTCAAAGGGATAGTAGATACTGAATGGTTCTTGATCTCGCAAAACTGCCATTTCTGTTACATCGCAGGACTGTGAATGAAGCATCGAGAGCTGTTACTAAAGATTTGTACACATAAATTCACTAATGGCATACATGCTTGTCATAAAACAAGCAGCCCCTGTTCAGAATTTACAAATAAAGCTTGTCACTACAAAAATTCATTTACTACAGAGAACTGGAACTGTGAATTCAACTCAGCATTCCCCTGTTCAGAATTTACAAATAAAGTTTGTACTGTACATGATCAATTTAATTGTTAATATTAATAAAGAAGTACAGGCAAGCAATGACAAAAAATCACATGGATATTGAAGGTAATCATCTCAATCTAAAATGTCAGAGAGGAGAAGCATGAAGAATCAGTACTCAGCTTCTACACTAGAGTGACCAAACACTTTCTCTTGCTATTCTAAGGTATTTTTATATGCTGCATTTTTTCAATCATCCGGTGGACTTCAACCAAGTTGGCCCTTTTTCTGACACTATCTTTCTCTTCAGCATGGTGCTCAACTTGTCTGGCTGATGTATTCCGCTAATGCCTTGATGGTTGGGTAGGCATCTAGAATAATAATGGACAATGATACCAATAAATATAGGTCATGTTTGATTCACAACACTAATAGTGAGGTATTAATAATCCTATTAAATTGGTGTGGTATTAGTTATCCCACCCCTACCCCATTACTAATAATCCTACAAATTTGTTGGATTAATTATCCATTGGATTAATAATCCTAAACTAAAATGTCAAAACAAACATAGGATGATTGGGCCCACGGATTAATAATCCCAATCCTATGCTTTAATCCTTCCAATCAAACATGCCAATAGAGTATTATTACCTCCAAGAAGGATTGTGAGTGGGAAGACAACCATTCCGCTTCTCATGTTCCCCTAGTCGCATTGTTTTCAAGTTGAATACTGGAAGAATCTGAACAGATGGCAGCAATGGAATCAAGAACCCTAGCCGCAGCTAAAATGATCACCAGAGCAGGTGTATGAATATATATATATATATATATGTAAGCGAATGATCAGATGAATGAAAGTAGTCCCAACATCTTCAGTTGATTATTGATGGTTTAATTTGTATGCAAACATGTAAGTGGCAAAATTTCTAATTCAAGAATGTAGGTAAAAATTGATTGTGAAACTTTGCATGTTAGCATCAGATTTGATGAATTTAAACTTTACAGTCGAAAGGCAGAGGCACAAATTCATGATCCATTGATGATAATCATAAAAAAGTTGACACACACACACACCCACACAAAAAGAAAAATGACCCTATTTTCTCCTTTTTAGGTAGCCAAGAGAATGTAGAGAAAGGACATATAATTTACAGCCCGTCACTCAGAGCCATAAGGAACAAGCATAGCACCATTTAAGCTTCACTCATCTTTGCCCAGTTTATGAATTATCAAGATCAGGACATAGTAAAAAACAAAGGTGCATAAATCCTCGAAATGCATAAATACAAAACTAATATAGATATGACATTATAATTTACAAAATCCGGAACAACTGACCTAGTTCATCTTTGAAGTTGCAGCAACTGTGACCTAATTTGCTTATCCAGCACAAAACCTGCCAACTCTGCCTCCTTGCAAACCTCTTTACATTTTGCCACCCTTCCAGAAACCATGTATATGGTGAACAAGTCCCGGTAAATGTCATAAGTAGGAGAGAAACCTGCTTCCTTAAGTTTTGAGAAATATCTTTTAGTCCTAGAAAGATCATTCAAAGCAACAAAAAGCTTTATTACCACACGATAAGCGGGAAGATCAAAGAGACAATTTGAACTTTCCATTTCCCAGACCACGGCCAATGCCTCCCTATATTTCTTTTCAGAGCAACGGCTGTGAATCAGAGTAGTGTACATAACTACACTTGGATCATGCCCCGATTGTTTGAACCAACTGAAAAGACTCTCCACAGTTTCAAATTTCCCAAGCCTTACACAAACTTTCATGACAACGCTACAGTCCTGCTGATTTAAGTTCAGGTCATCTCTTTCTCCAAGCTCTTCTAATAGGGTCAATACCTGCAAATGCTTATCTGGGTTCTTTCCTAATTCCAGTATTAGCTTAGCATAGATGCTGGAATCTAACATTCTTTTACCATCCTTCACAACAAACAGAAGTTTCCAGGCAAGTTCCAAGCTTCCCCCTTTAATGAACCCTCTCACCATAGCCTCAATCACACTCTGGCTAGCCAAGCTAGTGAATTTCTTTAAGTTGAATGGCATTTTTAACTCATGAGTCCTTGCCAAGACCTCAACAGTCGAAGCCAAAATTCGGTCATCTGGGAAGAGGTGGGGTTGTTTCTGAGCCCAACAGAAAGTCTGCAGAGCTCGCTTTGGAAGGCCCATGTGACCCAACTCACGGATTGTTAACGACAGAGATCCCTTCCGAAGCAATCCAGACCGCTTGTTGAGAACTACAGACACAGATTCCTCCGAAGGAAGGCTTTTAATCTCTTTGGCTAACTCAGTTAAGAAACTTGGGTTCTTGTATACTTGCTTAGACAAAGACTGTCGTGAAGAAACTGAAGTAGAAGAAGCCATTCTCGGGTGTTTCTTAGGTGAAGGGAATCCTAAAGGCCGAATTTTGTGGGGAAGTGGGAGTGGCAAAGGCCTTTCCCTACCCAGTTTTCCGGGTTTCTGAGGAATTCTCCCCCTGAAAAGAGATGAGATTGCTTCAATTTCATCTGGTTCCCAAGCAATGTTGTCTCCACCTTTTTTTTCTTCTTCATCATCATCAGTTTCAATGTCATCATCATAATTATCAAGCATATGATTTTCATCAGCTGAATCAGGTGTCTCATTTCTGAGATCCGGCTTCTTCCAAAATCTGTCAGTACCAAATTCTGGAGGAATCTTGGTGCGCCGCGGATAACGAAGGTTCTTTGGTGGTTTTCTACGGTAAGTTCTAGCCTCAAATTGCGCCATTAAGACTACTCTAATCGAGTTTGAAGTATCAATTCCAAGCACACTCATGCGGGATCGTTTGAGTCCATGAAGAACCCGAGTCTCAAAGAAAGGACATGGACTGCGAGGCAATAATATGCTACCCATGTCCTTTTTTTTTTTTTTTTTTTTTTACAGGAAAACCCTCCCTACCCTCTCGCAGGTATAAAGCAGCGCCCCTTGTGGAGATCACCAGTGTGTCCGATTAGGCAGCCGTTCTGAGCGAGAAGAATATAACCTGGAACTTACCCATGTCCCTCTTTGGTCGTTTTAAGGGAATTAAATTGCTGTGAATCAGAGGCCAAGCACGCATCTGTCAGAACCAGAAGGAAATGAATGTCTCACGGGACTTTCATCAAACACTTGGCGTGCCATCGAAGCAAGATTAAGAAAGTAGTGTGTATGTACGTTTTAGTCGGGAGGGAGGGAGGAAGAGAGAGAGCGAGCGAGCGAGGTGGTTTCAGTAAATTACTAGATGGACGTGCGCCCTAACCCTCTCTTTTTTTTTCTTTTTCTTTTTTTTAATCTAATTATTTAAATAAATATCAGAAAAATGAGAACATAAACATAATTATAAATCAAAGAGTGCAAATGAAAATTACACAAAAATATACTCCTGTGTTTGGTTGTATTTTGTAAATGTGATTTGAGAGTATGAGTTTTATTTTGAGTTTGTGTGTTGTAGAATTATGATTTGAGTGTAGAAAATTTGTTTGGTAAAGAGTTTTAAAAATAATTTTGGAAAAGAGGTTTGATTTGAGTGGGAAATTGTTGATATGACATTTGATATGTGATATAAAAATTTACAACTCATAACTAAACATACAACTCAAAATTATTTTAAAGCACATAAAATTTTTTAAAAAATTCAGAAAATATTTTTCCCGAGTATGTAAATCAATTGCCAAAAAAAAAAAATCTGGAATTCAGAGGACATCCGGGTGGACGTCCCCAAGGACATCCGGGTGGTCTTTTGGGTGGACTTCCTCAGGCAAACTTTTGACAAAAATGCGGCCTGTGCATCAGAGTTCTCTGCAGAGAGTGTGGAAAATTGATTTCAAAACCACAACCAAACATCATACTCAAACACACGTGTAGAAAATTGATTACAAATCACAACCAAACAGAGCTGTAATTTTCACTTGCACCCATTTATATTTTATTGATTTACAATTTTTTTAATCTTTTTTATTTTGTAATGTTTCTCTGAATATGAATCGCGGTGTTTGGTTTCAATTTTCTAGATTTAAACTTCTAATTATTGAGTTTTTTATTTTTCGTATTAGTGAATATTTTTAAAATTTTAAGTAATTTTTTTTTTACTTTTTTATATGCATTTTACTTAGAATTATTTAAAAAGTAAAACATTTATAAAAAAAAATTAATAAATTAATAAATATACAAGAATACAAAAATGTATCGAATTTTCATTTATTTATTTATTTTGTATTTTTGATATTTATTGAATTTTTTAAAGATTTTTTTTTCCACAAATATTATACTTTTTTTGTATATTTATATTAGGTGTGTTTAAAAGGAGATTTTTTTTTTTTTTTTTGTTATTTAAGATCTCGGGTATTAAGATTTTATAATATAAAAGACACTCAATATTTTCATAATGTCTAAGGGCCCTCAACATCGATCCAGAGAAAATTCGGTCTAGAGAATTTCTCTGGATGAATTTTATCTGGACTTTATAGAGAAATTTTAGTTCACAAGGCTTCATTATTATTGAGATTTTTTCTGGACTACAAATTTGAATTATTGAGAATTTCTCTAGACTATAAATCTGTAATTTATTGCAAGGTGCATTCACAAGGCTTCAAAATTTATTTGCTTTGTTCTTACCAACCACTTTAGAGAAATTCAAAATTTCTTTGCTTTGTTCTTACCTGATCCAAAGAAATTTCAAACCACTCCAGAGAAATTTGTTCTTACCTGATCTGGAGAAAATTTAAATCACTCGAGAGAAATTCTTTAATAGCCTTCATAATCATCATCATCATCATCATCTTCTTCTTTCTACATCAAATAAGCAGTTGTAGCAACACCATAAAAGCCATAGAAGCAATAGCACTTTGATAGCATCAACACAAATGCATAACAAAACAAATGATTAACTGGAGGTAGCATGAGGCAATAACAGTATCAACTCCACCCATCAATGGCCCGATTTGACCCTTCTAGAATAAGCTGGACAACGAGCAGATACAACAATTGCAAACTAGCCACCTATGATCTCACTTGAGTTAACAACAGCTCAAAGAAAAGAGAAAAAAACATAGCCACAACTCTAGAGAAATTCTGGGAATCCAAATTTCTCTAGACTGGACTTCTCAAAGAAATTCAACAGACTTGATCATCTTCAAATAATTTCTCCACGAGCATTTCTCTCCCAAGCTCTTCAACACAACGTGCAATTCCTTTGTCGATATCAATCCATTCTCATCCTAACTCTAACTCAGACCCAAAGCCATCAGTGTGTTTGTAGGACAAGGAGAAGGTGAAGAAGGTGTTCAATCACTTCGACGCCAATGGTGATGGCAAGGTCTAGGCAACGAAACTCGTATCAGTCATGAAAGCTCTCTAATCCAACACATCGGAGGGGGAGCTCGACACTGACATCGATGGCTTCATCAGTCTCGAAGAATTCACCAATTTCTACAAGGGCAGCGACGACACCGTTGGAGCCACCGGAGATGATGGCGGTATGGCAGGGCTGAATGATGCCTTCAAGTTGTATAATCAGGACAAGAATGGAGTGATCTTGTCATTGAGGTCGACGAGAAAGAGAGAGAGAAGAGCATTGGGAGACAGAGAGAGATAGAGAGCGTGAGATATATCAAATTTCTCTGTGATAGATGGGTGTGGGGTTTAGGAATCTTAGACATCAAAAAATAATATTGTGGATCTCTTCCATTACTAAAAATGGGAGAGAGACCTTAGACTAATTTTTCCTATTTAAAAATAAAAAAATAGTTAAAATATTAAAAAAATTCAGTAAAAACAAAAAAATACAAAAAATAAAAAATTTCAATTTTCTAAAAAGTGAATTCTGAATCCTAAAACCAAACAAGCTGAATGTTATTTAAATCTAAATTGAAAATTTAACATGCTTCAAAATGTATAGCTTAACTTGTTTACATAACGAATTGATTTCAAACGAATTTTTAACAATACATTTAAACTTGTCTTAAAAACTTAATGAATTTTTAACAAGTCGAAAACAAATCATACTAATCTTTTCCAAATAAGAATGAAGTATATGACTATCTTTCCCTTCATTACATAACCAAGAGCACTGAAGCACAAAAAACTCAAAACACCATTTCCTAAAGGGAAGCCAAAAAAAAATAAATAAATAAAAAATAAAAAAAATCACTACATAGATTTGTGGATGCTTGTTTCCAACCACACCACCAATACATACACTTCCACACTTGAACGAAAATGTAACCTGCTTCCTTTTTTTTATGGCCATATAATGACACAATTTTTACATTACAGTATATTTTTTTATTTAAACCACTTTTAAAAGAAACAATTCAAATATTAAGTTCTGTACATGACTGAAAAAAGAAGAATGCTGCAACAATATACAAGTCCCACACACATTGATAACAACAAATTTGGTGTAATTACAAGCTTATCTACGTTGGGAGAATATACAAGTCCCACACACATTGATAACAACAAATTTGGTGTAATTACAAGGTTATCTACGTTGGGAGAGTTTTTGCACTTCAGCTTCGACTTTCCTCACATTGTCAACAATAAGTTGAATTTTTGAAGACAATTGTTCAGCTTCCTGCTCAACATTAGCCAGAAACTTAAGTAGTTTTTCTCGATATGCTGCACATAGTTGGTCCTGGCGCTGCAACTCTCGAGTGAGTGCTTCTATTTTCTTATCCTTATCACCCTACAAACATGGATGAAATAAACAATATTGCCAATGGCTAAATAATAACTTATCTGTGCTATATATAAAACCTGAAACAGAAATTAGGAACTTCTACCATAAACTTGAAACATAAATAAACTACCTAATGACTAAAAAACATTTCTCCTCAAAATCAAATGTCACAAATAAGAAAGATACTATACATTATAATGACACGGGTAAGGAAAAACTTACCACATTACTAGGCCCTTGCTCAGTCACAACCAAAGGATGGTTATGCTCCTTCACAAATCTTGTCACAACCCACTTTCCAGACTTCTCCAGCTTCACCAAAATCGTTGCCTTGCAACCCTCTCGTGCACAAGGCCGTGGCTGCATATCTGGTCCAATTGTGCCATGATTGGGAGAAAAACCTTGCTTGTTACATCCAAGTCGGCGTGCAAGAGTTCTCCCATCAGCCTCTGAACGACGGCGTTGCATAATACGCACAACAAATCCTATCTGTCTAGCATAATCCATATAAAATTTTCTGGAAGCATCTTCAGAATCGAATTCCATGCCCACATATGGTTCTAAAACTTCACCTCTACCAACACTAATGTTTCCTTCAGCAGCAATGTCAACTGCCCCTTCTCCCTCGTCCAACTCCACTAACAGACAATATCGAGTGCAATATCCATGAAAATGCAATAATATTTTTTCTTTTGCACTAATCAGACAAGTGACAAAATTTTATCAAGTAAAGCCATCATTCTCAAAGTATCACAAAGTTCATATGCAACTTTTTTCAAAATCTAAATTAAAAGGTATAGATTTATTGGCTTACAATTTGAACACATATAATAAGGTTGTCAGGGTTTCAGGCAAGGCTCCCCCTCAACCATGTGTGTGTGCATTTATTTTGGTGGGATGGAGTTCCTTGTTTCAAAGACATGGAGTTTAGTGGAAAATGTCTTGGTTAAAATATCATTTAAAAGGTCAAATTCTATATCATCAAAAATGCAATTAAATGCATTAATTCTTATTACTAAATTCCAGTATAGCAAGGTCAAAGTCTATATCATCAAAGATGCAATTAAATGCATTAACTCTTATCACTAAATTCCAGTATAGCATTTTTTTTTTTCCGTAAAAAAAAGAGAAGCATAGTTCAGTGGGAATTTACCATTCGGTGATATAGCCCATTTGGTGAAAGAAAATAATTCGAGAGTTTGATCTCAGGTTCTTCAATCTTGGACCCTAAGAAACAAAACTCATTTCAGCAAACCTAAATACAATGGCACAAATTCACTGATACCAAACTTGAATTGGGAGATTCTCAGACAAAGTTGTCCAATCCATCTTTTGAAACCCAAACCCCCAAGTGAACTGGAAAAGGGACCAGGTCCAGGGTCACAACCAATCCAACTAGAATCCAATAGTGATGTCATAAATACATTTTAATAATAAACAATTTAATAATATCTGCAATCTTGAATTTTTAGACATTCTATGGCTTCCAATGGCATAATGGTGGCGTTAATTTCTTTTATTCTAATTAAGGTTCCAACACCAAAGTATACTAATAAAAAAAGGTTCTTAATCCAGAGTCAATAAATCATTGTTCATTTGACATAGGCCACATGAAATACTACTGCAACTGCAGGGCATGTGAACTCGAACACACGGATTATGAAGATAAGTAAAGGCTATACAGGCCACATTGCATACTTCTTCTGTCCTTCAAATGTTTAGATTATTGATGTTACCCATTGTGTTTAGTAATTCACCTGCCTAAATTGCAAAAAAAAACTTCAATGCAACGGTGTAATACCACATCATCGGTATCACCATCCAATCAATTCTTACCATTTAATCTGCCATGTATGTGTGGCAAGGTAGTTATATTTGGAAAGTGGGATTCACACTCCACATGTAAGTTTATTATTAGTTGGTGATACCATGTCATCATCTAGAGTGCAAATGAATCACTGTACAGTAAGTAGTTAGTGGCCATATGCCATAAACTTCAGCAGGTTCAACGACGAAAGAATATTGTTGCATATTTACCAACTGTTATGTTGTCAAACAAATTCAGAATCTTTAGCAAACAAATTTGCAATAACACTGAAGATCTCGATGATAACATTGCAAAAATGTTTCGGAGAATGAAAATAGCTCTCAAATTTATAAGCAAAATCGAAGTGAATTGGAGGTATTAAAGAATTAATCCCAAATAGGTATCAGAAACCACACAATAAATAAATAAATAAACAAACATGTTTCAAGCTCTTGACATGAACAAAGACAATTCCTGAAATTGTGAACACACAGTATAATACATAGAGAGAGGAGTGAAGACAGAGTGAAAATCAGAGAGAGAACTAACTGATTTAAGTCGCCGGAGAAGAAGAAGAAGAACAAGTTATTGAGTGACTTGGCCCATCACCAGGGAAGGAAACTTTTCGCCGGAAATCTTATCGTCGGATTGAGCCGCCGAGAAGAGAGAGAGAGAGAGAAACCTGAGGAGTAACAGAGAGAGTACACTCTCGCATCGATTCTGTGTCAAAACGGATTTGGGGGTGGTTGAGCCCTAAAAAATTTCGTTATTTATATTTAGGGCAATGCTACGTCCATCCAATTTGGCCATCGTCTCAATTTGTGCATACTGAAGTCAATTGACATACTGATTGACAAATGTAACAACTATAATTAACAAGGTGACAATCATGATTTGACAAGAAAATGCTGGTTAATTGTGTAGACGATCTCAATCGTCCAACTTACATGATTTGAGAGTTCAAATTCTATATCAATTATTTTTCTTATATTTAACTCATCAAATTGGACGGTTCATGCAGACCTTGAGCGGTTCTTTCGAGTTCCCGATCTAACCACGATTTTAAGCGAATTTGCAAAAGAAAAACCAATCAGTACTACAAATTGTACCACTACAGGAACTTAAAGAGAGAAAAAAAAAAAAAAAAAAATGACTACTTAAGTTATAAGGAAAAAGAAAAGAAATAAAATGAAATGATTGTGATTTCTCTCTTTTTTGTTTGGATAAGTAAGAAATAAAAATAAATAAATAATTGTAATTTCTCTCATTCTTTTTTTGTTAGATTTCATTAAGAAAAAAGAAAAGAAAAGAAATTATTTTATGTTATATCACAAAAATAATATTTTTATATTTCTTTTATTTTTATAGGGACAAAATTGATATTATGAAAATAATGATTTATTTTCTCTCTCAATCTCTCCACTTTTGAAAAAATTGAAAATGAAAAGAGAAATGAGTTTCTCTCAATTTTTTTCTATTTCTCTCCATTTAAGTTATCCAAACAAATAAAAAAAATATATATCTATCCATCTTTTCTCTCCAAATCACTCAATCCAAACATAGCGTAAATGTATTTGAAAGGTAATTTGGTAAAATACGTATAATTTGTTTGACAAATTATTTTTTAAAATTAATTCCAAAATTTGTCTATGAAAATAGTCCACTCTTATAAAACATTAAGATTTTTAATTAGAAAAAAATATTTTTACACAATTAAAAATAATATCATGTGTAACTATAATAATGGAACAATTGAAATAATCATCCAGTTGATTTGTTTAACCCGTCAAATTTTGATCTAATCCAACTTCAAATAAGTGATTTCGATATAAGGAGCACAAGGTTGTAGGTTTAGTAATTTTAAAAAATTGAGTTTTGATTGGATAACAAATATACAATAACGAGAAATTTGGCTGAGCACAAGGTTGTAGGTTTAGTAATTTTAAAAAATTGAGTTTTGATTGGATAACAAATATACAATAACGAGAAATTTGGCTATAAACTCCCTTTACCTTCCTGTCATTGTTAAAAGGACTAAGAAAAAAATTATACTTTCTAAGCCTCCTCATAATTATAAAATCTTGCATAAAGGACAAAATTTATTATTTAAATATTTTATTAGACTATTATACCCTCAACTAAATTTTCCCACCTTCTCCACCCACTCTCTCCCCACATTCTCTATCTTTCTCCTCCTTCTCTAACTCCTTCAAGCTTCAGATCTGGAAGCTTCAGACCTCACCAACGCCGCCGGCGTCTGATCCTCTTCTGCCACTTCCTCTGAAATTGAGCTTTGATTCAACAGGTTAATGAGAATCACCAGTCGAAGATGCCTGACAATCTCGTCAAGAACGTTGCCTTAATTCGGGAGATCAACAGTAATATATCCAAAGTCATATCTCTCTACTCTGATCTTTCCGTTGATTTCTCCAACATCGTTCAGCAATGATGCACGATCAACAATGACGACCACGTGGAGAAGAGTGCTGGTTGAGTTGTTTGGTTATACATATTTTTTTAAACACAGATTTGGGTTTTGAATATATATATATATATATATTTGTGTGTATAAGTGTTGTTGAACACATGTATTCTTTTCATTGAGATTTGTGATTGTTGATCGAGTTTTAGAAGTTTTCTTTTCATTTAGATATGTTGATTTGTTGATTAATTTGTTTTGTTTTTGTTTGTTTGTTTTTTTTTAATTTTTTTTTATTGTTTTTGATCTAATTTCATTTGACAGAACCAGAGTAAAATTTTACTCTGGTTCTATTGCTCTGTTTTTTGTTTCAGATAATGAGAGTAAAATTTTACTCTTATTCTATTGCTCTGTTTTTTGTTTAAGAGAATTAGAGTAAAATTTTACTCTGCTGTTAGAATGACAGTAAAATTTTACTATCAAGAGGTGGTTATTGCCAAACACTTCAGCCGCCACAAACACTGCCTTCGCTTTTTTACTTTTGTGCAAAGTAACATTTTAATTTTAGCTTCAGAATCTCACAGTTTACTTATTTTTCAGAGTAAAATTTTACTTTTATACAGAGTAAAATTTTACTTTTGTGTAGAGTCTAACATTTTACTAGTTTTTCAGAGTAAAATTTTATTTTTATACAGAGTAAAATTTTACTTTTACGTTCAGAGTCTCACAGTTTACTCGTTTTTCAGAGTAAAATTTTACTTTTATACAGAGTAAAATTTTACTTTTGTGTAGAGTCTAACATTTTACTAGTTTTTCATAGTAAAATTTTACTTTTATATAGAGTAAAATTTTACTTTTAGTTTCAGAGTGTAACTTTTTACTTTTATACAGAGTAAAATTTTACTCTGAAATACATAGTGAAGATGGCTTAATAGGAGAGCTGATAGATATGAGGATAATATAATAAAAGAAACAAGTTTTAAAATATTAGGAATTTTAAAAGTACTTATATAATTCTTATCCTTTTGAAAGACAAATTAGATAACGATGAGGCATCACCAAATCCCCCAATTTTAACTTGCAAACCTAACTTAATCTCAATTAGAAATTCTTTATAATTATTAATATATGTACATATTATTTATTTTTTTGATAAAAAAAAAATTAAGATTTAAAAGGGGCATTTTTTACTTTTCAGAGGAAGCACAGGACCATCATTCATCGCTTACAGTGGACTTGGATCTCTCTCAATCCAGTAAGTCTTGCATTTTCTCTGCATATTCTTCTTCTTAGTTGTATTGTATGATCAACTAATTGCCTTTTAATTACACATGTATAGTTGATTTAGCGCTCAATTGAATATGACAGTCGATCTTATTCACACTAATCAGCTGTTGTTCAAGATAACTGTAAGACCTTGAAAACGAGCAGGGGAAAAGCTCGAGCTTATGCCCCGTTTGGTTGCTTGCAAATTAAATTTAAAAAGAGAAAACTGAACCTTACAACTAGACTCGAAAAATCTTGTAAAACTCCAAGAACCTCGAAACCCATGGTTGTTTCTGCTAATGTGGGTTGTGCTAGATGGGCTGATATACTTCATCTTTGTTTTTGCTTTTTTTGTTTAAAAAAAATATTTTTATGGTAGTGGCTGCTCTTAGACTTGAACATGCAATCTGAAACTCAATACCTCAAGCTTCTCGATATTATCAGTTATTTTTCTCTTGCTTCATTAGATGGAGCAGATTGAATCGAACTGGAAATGAGAGAAATCCAGTGTCATCTTGCCCATCCTCACTACTTGGATCAAGTTAGTTTTCTTCCAAGATTCAATCATCTCGAAGTTTGTGTACTATCTGTTTTAAGGAGCAATGCCCTATTTCATTTACAGATTGACACTTAACACTTTATCTCCTAAAACTCTAACACAAAAGTGGTGAATCCCATAATTTAGACCAATAATAACTACTTCATTTGAAGCACCACTTAGACTTGCTCCAGGAGTATTGAATAATTTCTCTGTTTTTAGCTAGCTTGTGAGAAGGGGAAAAAACCCTTTTGGCCTCAACGAATTTTATCAATTTCAAATTGTGTTCTTAGAAAACTATGTTCCACCTGAACAGGAGTTTCGTGACTGTATTTGTTTAATCATGCACATTCCTAATGCACAAGAGAATGTAGGAGATCTTGTTTAATTTTATTTTGTTTCAAAATGCATCACCATGGGTGTTCAATGAGGTTTTAGTTTGGTTAGGTAGGGTGTTTTGCTTTTGATTTCATGTGGATTTTTATTGAGGGTGAATAATGTTGTGTTGCAGTGGATGAAAACCCATGTGTGAGCACCAGCGGGGAAATGATAGAGAGTTCTAATGGAAAAGAGTTAGCTACAAACAAAGGAAATTCAGATGTGGAACCATATGTGGGTATGGAATTTGAATCTGAGGAGGCTGCCAAAGTGTTCTACGATGCATATGCAACATGCTTCGGCTTCATCATGCGAGTGGATGCATTTCGGCGATCAATGCGTGATGGGAAGGTTGTTTGGCGTCGACTTGTGTGTAACAAAGAAGGTTTTCGTAAACTCAGACCGCGGAGAAATGAAAGCAGGAAACCTAGGGCAATCACCAGGGAGGGTTGTAAGGCAATGATTGTTGTAAAGAAAGAGAAGACAGGAAAATGGGTTGTTACAAGATTCGTTAAGGAGCACAATCATCCACTGGTTGTAGCACTGGCCAACAGTCATCGCAGTGTGATCCTGTCGCAAACACTAGTAAGGGTTATTACTTGAATGGAAAATTTGAAAATGATTATTCTGTGATTGTCCAATTTACATGTCAATTTTCAAGCCTATTGCTTATGGTTCTTTACCACAAATAGGTTTACTCAGGCATAACTTGGCTTTTGGCTGTACTTGAGATATAGCATGTGAAAAGTTGTATGTCCCTTTGCCCAAAACCTGAAGTTTGCTACAGGCTTTTTTGACTGCTAAAGGCTGATATGGATACAAGTAGAGAATCAAGTTTATAAGATAAAATTCCTACAGCTGTCTCTGCTTGCTACTGTTGCTGTTCCTCATACATCTACTTGTTGGTGTATGCTTGCATTCCTCCTTGTTTTTGCATTCTTCATCTTCTTTTCAATCTTTCAGCATATCTTTTGGTGCTTTACAGGACGATAAAGATGTAAAAATTCGGGAATTGACAGCTGAATTACAGCGGGAGCGAAAGAGATCTGCTGCTATCCAAGAACAGCTTGATATGGTTTTGAAAGACATGGAGGAGCACTCCAATCACCTGTCAAGAAACATTGATGACATAATTCAAGGTGTGAGAGAAATTGAATCGAAGAGAGTAGTCCGTTCGCACAGCTGATGATGGTTTCATTGGTTGTTCACTTTCACTTTGTACACGTTTTTTCGTAGGCAATATTTGTTTTCCGAACTGTAAATTATACTGTAAGTTGAGATGAATTTCCCTGTACTTGTTGTAAAAAGTACATAACCAATTGAGGTATGGTCTAATATTTTCAATTTTGATCTGTCTTCCAGTACAAGGACCCAACAGATCCAAACGATAAACCGAGTCAGAAGCATTGTTTATGCAGTATAACCTAACCCCATTACAACCCTGAGTGTGTTTGGACAGGTTGGGTCGGTTTACAAATGCATACTCTTGGATACATCAATAATTTTGGGTTAAACTTGTCAGCCCCATTCTTTTGAAGCCACTTTCAAGGTTTATTAATGGAAATCAATTTGTCGAGGGCCTTGCTAACAAGCCTTCTTAAGGCAAAAGAAAAGGACAAAATGACAAAAAAATATGTAGATTTTGACACATTTATTACTGAATTTAATGCATTTTTTTTTTTATGAATTTAGAAACACTTCAAAATCTTTTTACATTTTTTTTTTTGGCATTTCCGATATTAAAATGAATAATTTCCTACATGGTTATGTACAGTTTGCATTCCAAGAACTGTTAGAGAATGAGAGAAGGAACACCATAAAAAGAACCCCCAACTTCAATAAAAAACATACACACACAATTACACAAACATCTATATAACAAAGCACTCAGGACACAATGTTTCAAAAACTACTTTGGACAATTACATAAACATCTATACAACAAAGCACCCAGGACACTACTTTTCAAAAACAACTTTCAACATGTCTCACACATGGACTATTGAACTCAACTTGATATGAATCCCAATTAGAATGAAACCACACATTTTATTTTCTAACAATTTTTCGATCTGCTCTGCCTCTACCCTCCAACACACATTTTATTTTGGGTCAACTTTTTGCTCTGCCTCTACTCTAACAAGGGAGACAGAGGTGTACAAAGGGGGCAACATGAGAAATAGCAAGAAGAGGAGCGCAACAGAAATAATAGAAACCACCGACACAGATGCGGTGAGAGACTTGGCACCGTGGCACGACATTTTCCCCAACCGAATTTGAATCATATCGACTATGGAAAGCATCAAGAAAAAATAAACCAAAAACGACGTCAACTGTCACGCCCCAAACCTGCCCCTAAAAGTTTCGGGCATGACTTATTCAGAAACGGACACTTAACCTGATATACGTAATATATGGGGCCTGAACGGAAACATTAATAATATAAAATAACATAAAACATCATCCATTGAGCTACCACTACCATGCCAGGACCGCAAACATTGCGTTAGGTAGATACTATACAGGAAACATACACTCGAGCCTCAGTTACAGTCAGTCACATTCATACAAAAAGTATTAAAGAAGAAAGGGTTATATACATTCAACCATAGGTAGACAATCAAAGCATGAGCCAAAAACCTAGTAAAACTTTACAAATGCACAGGTTTCATCTAAGTGCCTGGACACATTGAGATTGACAAGAGAGAGACAAGCCTTGAGGGTTAGGATTGGCCTCCCGGTTGATTACCTACAGAAATAGACAAAATACAGAGTGAGTAAAACTCAGTGAATAATAACACATAAATAATGTAAGGGTTAACTTAAATAACAAAGCATATAACTGTAGAGGCATATTGATTAATTACATTCTGTAATCATTTCTAGAACGGCCATGGGCCCAATTTCCTTAACAGAGTGGCTTTAAGCCCAGTGATATACAGAACGGCCTTAGGCCTAACAGATACAAAACGGCCATCGGCCCAGAAATGACAGAACGGCCTATCGGCCCAGAAATAACAGAATGGCCTATCGGCCTAGAAATAGCAGAACGGCCATCGGCCCAGAAATAACAGAATGGCCATCGGCCCAGAAATAACATATGTATGGATTCAAGAGGTGGCTCGTACGGATTCTAGAGGTGACTCGTATTGCAGCACTTAGTTCCGTACAACACTTTGTTCCATACCAGAAACAATAGGTCTTAAAGACCGAACAATTCATATCATGTCATATCATAACGAAGCGAATAAACAGAACGGAATATATAAACAGAACAAATAAACAGAACAGGATAACCCCAAATTCATAAGAATATCGTCACACTATAGTGTACATAATTCACCTCATGGTTTATTACAAGTTGACATGGTTGTCTTGCAGATAACGGAATATTGATAATAACTATTAACAGAAGGCGGATATGTCACTGTATTAATAGGGACATAACAATTCACATCATAGTGTGGGTCACATATCAATGTTATTGACGTTCAATTCTTTCCTCGGATTGAGACATACATAGGTTAATCTGATAATGAGCATAATTTCTCAACGGTTACAACAATCACTATCGTATAAAGCAACTCGTAGGTCTATCTGATTATTCCTTCCAATGGTCCATTCAAACATCATGTTCCTGATAATCGGAGGTTACTTTCACGAATTTTTTCGGTTAACCCATTCCATTGTTTCATAGCTTGTATACGGAATCATAGGTAATTTATAGGTTATAGCACACTATCGATAACCATCAACCGCAGTCAGAATACAGAATAGTTCTAGGTTCACATTGACGTATGCCAAATCTTTCAATGTTCCCACTAATTCCCAATCAACATATATGTTAACATAGTTGCCCACAAAGATCAGAATGTTAATACCAATAATTATTAACGGTACTAGATGTACATTTATAGCACTATTACTCACCGTGACAGATTTTGGTAGTAGTGGGACGATATCCTCGTCTTGACCTACAAACACAATGCACATAGTATCATAAGATAACACCCGATTCCTTATTTTACTCTTAATCAATTAGTCATATCGGTTCTAAACTCCTTAGTCCTTAGTAAGTTATAATCCATGCCTCAGAAAATACAAGGAATCAATAGGAGAAGGGTTCAGACGAAGAAACGGTACAAACTTAGTAAACAGAAAGTGAACAGTTGTCACTAATTTTAGCATAACTATTTCTGTATGTAGAATTTGGGAGTGAGACCACTTTCATTGGAAACTAGACTTCCGGGGCTTGATTTTAGGCTCAAGAATCACTCAAAACGGAGTCCGGATGTAAAAGATATGCTTGTTCAAAGTTACAAGGTAAAAGCTGAAACAGAGTTGGCCGCTCGTGTACCCACTTTGGCCGCTCGTGCGGCCTAATTCCGCTCCACCAGAAGAACCCGGCTGCTCAAGCGCCCAAAAGCAGAATCAAAACCTCTTTTTTTCCCCATGCTCCGCTCGTGCGGTGACCGTGGCCGCTCGTGCGGCCTAGGCAAAAACAAACAATCCAAAAATGGATTTTTTCTTGCTCCAACACTAGGTTCTTTCATTTTCCAAAGCTTGTTTTCAACTTAAATCATTCAAAAACATGTAAAACTAATGAAATACATGGGATTATGATTGTTTTCTAAATTAAAACATCAAAGTTACAATGAATCTTCAAGTAGGGAAATCAATCTCTTCATTTCTTTCTTTCCCAAGACTTCCTTCGTATTCACATATATCTTCAATTATATATATAATTAACCACAAGATGAGCAAATATAACAACTTTACTCTTCAATCAAGCAACTCTAATTTATTTCCATATAAAATCTTCCATTTAATCCTTGATTCTTTGTGGTAGATGAGTTATCCACAAGGATGAAATCAAAGTCACATACCTTAACCCAAATCCATGTTTTTTCCCAAATTTCCATGGTCAATCTCCTTCCTCTTCTTCAAGCTTCCATGAGTGGTGAGCTCTCTCCCTCCTTTGCCCTCTCTTCTCCCGGTTCTCTCTCTCCCCCAGATATTTTGTTGGCTCCAAAAATGATAAGTTCCAACTCACTTAACATACACACACACACACACACACATATATATATATATATAACAAACACATAAGCTTTTCACAATAGGGAGGCCAAACAGGCCCTTACGAATCGTGTAAAATTAAATTTCAATTAAACTTTCTAGATGACTCTAAAAATTATGCTGATCTGAAATATGTCATCTGTTTTGGGTTCTGAAGCTTCTAAGGCCCTCAATTTATAGTATAAAGTTAATCATCCAAACGCACATTAACGAATTAGACAAATTAGATTTCCAATTAATTTTCCCAAGTAGTTCTAAAAATTCCCATTAACATATCCAAATATTCAATTTTGATTTCTGGATCCGTAAAGGTCGGTAATTCAATTTTTAAGCCGTGACTCAACAGATAATTTCTTCAATTGAACAGATATTATTAAATTAAAATGCATTAACCCACAAGGACATGAAAGTAATTTTGGATACGAATTTTGGGGTCGTTACATCAACCCTGCTACAAACACCATCCTTTCCCTCTGATGTTTCACACACAAAAACCGCATTTCCAAAGATCCTCCTCTACTGCGGGACATATTGAGATGAAGCTTGATTGCCATGGCAACCAGAGTCGATGAAAGGAAGCAACTGAAGGACAAAACCTCGAACACGATGAGCCTCTTGGCGACTCTGATTCCTACATTGCACTCTGCCCGATTGGCGAGGCCGTGCGGCCTGGTGGTAGCAAGTGCTAGTCCGAGGAACACTGCTAAGGTGAATAGTTTGTTGACATTGACGAGGTCGTCCACTGCCTTGTTGGAAACATCTGGGGAGATTTGCTTGATTGAATCAAAGCAGCCCACCAGATTGAAATAGAGAGAGAAGAAAAAGGCAATTCAAAAGTGAGTCAGATCATAATAATAATAAATAGTAGTAGTACATGATACATGTAAAAACAATCATGAAAATAAAAGGGAATTTGGATCGCATATCTACCACCATTACTACTACTACTACTCATGATTGATTGACTCATTTTAATTTGTTGTTTTGTTATGTATTTTACTTAGCATGCGTTGGTACCGTATTTAAAGCAAAGGGGAGATGGATCATGACCGCACCATCATGACATGGGCAGAATCTGAATTTTGGTTAGGAAAAAGTTGGAAATGTCTAAAACATGACTTCAAAATTTATGATTTCTTCATATTTGTTGTCACATTATTCAGAATGAATTTTTTATTCTTTTTAATCAATTAAAAAATATTAATGATATCGAGAAAAAAAGATACAAAGGAAAGTGCAAAATATATCATAGCAAAAACAACTCATTCCAACTAAGTTGGCACAATAAGAATCGCCCAATCATATGCAAGCACCTTCAAAAATCAGGAAAAAAAAATAGGGGTTGCAAGACACCAGCCCAAACCGAAACAGAGAAACCCAATTCAATAACCAGAAAAACAGAGTAGATGTGATCTAATTTTTTCTTTTACCATTTGTCCAAGGTGTACGCAGTAAAAGAAACAATTGAGTTAATAGTTATTATTATTATTTAATGTATGAAAGAAGTATTTCATGAGAAATCTAACAAGTTTTTTCTTCTTTTTTTCCCCATTATTCTTTGAAGTTTTGAATTATTAATTAGATCTTAATATATTATTGATTAGACTAACAAATTTGATGCTATTAACTAACACATGAAACAAGTGTAGATCATCTAAAATATTACTTACTTAGTGTAAGAGGGGCTAATTTGAGCCCACTAAATTATTTAGGCCCAATAGCCCAAGATTAGTGGGCCCGAATTTATCGCAAGTCCAAGAATCGGTGGGCCCAGATTTATCGCCATCAAACGGATTGAATCGCTCTAAGCCTCGAAAGGGTTCGGATCCACGAACCTAGAGACTTACTCGGGCCCGGACTCGAAAAGGTATTAACCAAGCCTAGAGATCCGAGGCACTCGGACTCGAAAGGGTTCGGATCCACGAACCTAGAGGTCCGAAATACTTGGCTTCGAACGGATTCAGACGCAATCTAGAAGTCGTTCCGTTAATGAGTCCCAGAACACTTGCGGGCTCGGAGCTTTCCGGGATCTACGCACCAGAACCATGGGCGTAATGGAGTTCGAACAAAGGACCCGATCCCGAGGACGGTGAGTGGAGACAAATTCACTCTTCGGTTAAACTAGCCTATACCCGGGTCGAGGTGGCACGACCCCGGGGGGTCCATGAGACTCGGCAATATTTTGCGGCAGGATGTCCTCTGGGACTACCCCTGACCCTTTGGGATGATTGGGGATCATTGGTTAGGTGTGGCTAAGAAGAAGGGTTCGCCGAGGGATTGATCTCCTCTTCGGGGTTTTCTCATCCTCGGAGAAGTCACCTCCTCGGAGAGGTCACCTCCTCGGAGAAGTTACTTCCTCGGAGAGGTCACCTCCTCGGAGAAGTCACCTCCTCGGAGAGGTCACCCCCTCGGACAAGGTGGTTAGAGAAAATATCCCCCATGTGCCTTGCACATGGGCTCCATCCTACATCATGAGGTGCCTATAAATAGCACCCACCCATAGCTTTACAAGGGATGGATTTTGGAGATTTTTAACTCTTGGGAAAGAACTAATTTCCCTTCTCCATTATCAACCTTGAGAGCGAAAGTGGGAGATCAATGGGAGAGCCTTGCCATTATTCTATTCTCTAGCCATTTTGCCTTCTTCTTCACCCAATCTCTTATCTCCATCATCTCCTTTGTTGTTGTGTTCCTAAGTTGAGATTATTGAAGAATCTAAGCCTCTCATCATATTCTAGAGAATTTGAAGTTGTTCTTCAAGGATCTTTGAAGATCTTCGAATTTTCCAACTCCTTTCTTGAACCCTCTCCTACATTTTGGCGACTCTGCTGGGGAGGCGGATTGGTTAATGGTCTCAACGAGATCTGGAATCCACACAACTCCAACAAGAATGGCGGGAGAAGATGAAGTTCACCAACAAGGATCCTCTAATGGTGGTGATGACAGAACCATGACTCCAGATCAACCACTTTTGCTTGAAGCCATTCAAGGACTTCAAAATACTCAACAAGAGATTCTTACCACTCTTCAGAATCTCACTCACACCATGATGGTGATGAGTTCTAACTTTGCACCAGCGCCAAACGGAAATCAAACTGTTGGTGGAGTTATTCCCGCCTTATCTCCATCATCTCCTTTGTTGTTGTGTTCCTAAGTTGAGATTATTGAAGAATCTAAGCCTCTCATCATATTCTAGAGAATTCGAAGTTGTTCTTCAAGGATCTTCGAAGATCTTCGAATTTTCCAACTCTTTTCTTGAACCCTCTCCTACATTTTGGCGACTCCGCTGGGGAGGCGGATTGGTTAATGGTCTCAACGAGATCTGGAATCCACACAACTCCAACAAGAATGGCGGGAGAAGATGAAGTTCACCAACAAGGATCCTCTAATGGTGGTGATGACAGAACCATGACTCCAGATCAACCACTTTTGCTTGAAGCCATTCAAGGACTTCAAAATACTCAACAAGAGATTCTTACCACTCTTCAGAATCTCACTCACACCATGATGGTGATGAGTTCTAACTTTGCACCAGCGCCAAACGGAAATCAAACTGTTGGTGGAGTTATTCCCGCCGGAACGCAAAATCAAATCCAAGGAGAAGTAGGCCCCAATCAGCCTGTGGCTCATGGCAACACAGCCACAGTAACACATGCTCAAACCACAGTAGGCGGCAGCAGTTTGCCCATGACCGGGCTCCATGGCGTTCCGAGCCAAGATCCAATGGTGACTAGGGGAGTTTCTGGTGTAATGAACGGCACTCCAACGACTGCTGGTGTCCAGGAAAACATAAGGAGCATGATGGCGCAAAAGGGAGCTATGCCCGTACCTAATCTTGTTACGCCACCAGTGAATGTTACCCAAGCACCAAGCGGGCCTCCTTTGGTGCCGACAACAAATCTGCAAGCACAACCCGGTATAGCGGCGCCGTGCGGTGGACTCTATGGGCCTCAATTCAATATCCCATCACCAACTGGCTTGTCTATAGGCGCTGATGGCCAGTATCGTCAAATGTCCTCACCAATGATGAATTCGCAGCACCAGAATGGCCTAGACGCCCCTAGCTCAGTCTTCGGGTACATAAGCCAAGTCCCAGGAATACCACCATCAAACTCTCTCCCTCAACAGTTTCTCACTCTCGCCGATGTGCAGGCCATGTTCGATCTCGAACGGGGCAAGAGGACCTTACCCTCTTTGCCTGATCCAGACGTCAAGCCGCCTTACCCTATTGAGATGCTGAGCTATCCATACCCTGAGGGGTATACAGTGCCGAAGTTCATCAAGTTCGACGGTAAACAAGGAAATGCCCGAGAACATGTTGTGCGATTCATCGAGACTCTGGGTATTCATGGTTCAAACCACGTCCTCCGACTGAGAGAATTCTCTAAGTCCCTCACCGACCGAGCATATAGTTGGTATGTTAACTTGGCCCCAAACTCGGTCCGAAGTTGGGAGGAAATGGTTAACAAATTCCACTCCAAGTTCTTTCAAGTGGCGGAGAAGGTGACCACACTTACATTGTGTAAAGAGAAGCAACAAGAAAGTGAAGACATCCTTGACTACGTCAAAAGGTTTCAGGACAAGGCCGTAGATTGTCATGAAGCAGTCGAGGAGAGTTATCTGGTTCAAATCTGTCTAGAAGGGGCATTGAGCAGATACAAAATGTTTCTAGTTAATCACAAGCTACCCACCTTCTCGGCATTAATAGAAGCAGCTCGGAACATTAGCATTCCTCATGATCAGGAGTCCGGATTTAAGGCCAGTTACAAGACTAGTTTCAAATCGTCTCGTGGACCTATTGTTGCTGCTGCCTCTGCCCCAGATACCCGAAATTCACAAGGAGGAGGTCATAGAGGCCAGAAGAGAAAGCAATATAATGGTGAAAAGGGGAATGTTTCTTATCCATGTGGAATCGAGGAAGTGAAAGCTCTAGTTAAGGAATGGGTGGCTGACGGAGAGCTAAAATTGCCTTATGTTGAAGAAATGCCATCAAAGAAAGACCGTGAGAGCCCTGAATTCTGTGTCTACCATCGTACATTGAAACATCCGACAGAGAAGTGTTGGACTCTCAGAAAAATCTTCAGAGATAAAGTCGAGGCAGACGAGTTGAGGTTCAAAAAGCAAGGGACTCAAGACATCCGAGAACAACCATATCCTCAATACCGAGACAAGGGCAAGAATGTTGCTATGATAGCTTATGAAGGCCCAATGATCGAGGCTATCGCTAATCTCGATGACGATGACTGTTATCTGGACGACATCCTCGAGCCAGAGGGTGAGCAAGTTTACTATGGAAGTGCTCTCGATCCAGAGGGCAGAACATTTATGACTCATGGCGAAGATCCCTTTGATCCAGAAGGAGGAGAAGAATACTATGGAAGAGGAGGACACCATGTTTATGTGGCATCTTATTTTGAGGAGACCGAGGAGATGGTTAACTACGAGCCTCCAAGAGTGGAAAAAGATCCGGATCACTATGCCAAAACCTTGCAAGACTGTGTAAAGTTCAAGCAGTTCTTTGACCAGCTTGGACTTTCCAGGGAGGCAAGAACGGAAATCACCAAGTCTATCATTAATATAGCCGAGGCACACCATGAGGAATGCATGTCGACTGAGGGATCTATCCCGAGGAAGACAAAAGAGCAATCTAGTGCCATTACTTTCTCCGAGGTTGATCGGAAGTATCCTTTTTCTCACAACCGCCCGCTTTATGTGACTGCTTTTATTAACGGGGTTGAGTTCAAAAGGGCCTTTCTAGATAGTGGAGCCTCTATCAATATTATGACTCGCGCTACTCTAGAAAAGGCCGGAATCTCTAAAGAACGCATTGTGAAGCAGCCGATAGTCATCACTGGCTTCGGTGGAGAAAGGAGAGTTACTATCGGATGCGTAACAGTTGATTTAGCCGTCGGAGAAATTCGCTCGGCCACCAAGTTCCATATTATCGATTCTGAGACAAATTATCACATCATTCTAGGGAGGACCTGGATGCATAGATATGGGGCTGTACCATCGAGTTATCATCAGTGTGTTAAGGCAAAATGGGGAAAGAAGACGGTGACAATTCAGGCTACAGAAAGGCCTTTCGAGATCCATGAAGCTCATTATTCTGATGCCATCTACTTCACCGAACTGGCTGTCGAAGAAGTTCCCACCACCTCTAGGCCTCGAGGGGTCAAAATTCCTCGTTGGGAGGATATCAAAGATGACAAGGAGCTGATGGCAGAGTCAAGTAAGCGGGCAATGTCTAGACCAGAAAGTCCGCCTATTCCTCGGAAGGTGATGAAAGTTCGAGAAGGAGGCAAGATGGTGTACTATTTATGATGGTGCATGATGGCCACAACCCGAGCAGCTGGTGAAAGCTTTCCAAATGATCTTGCAACTCTAGGGGCAAATTTCAACATTCCGTAGAAGAAGTCTATCTATGACATTTACAGTTTGCATTTACTACATTGTCCAAGAAGTTCTATCTTTCTTATGTCATGAAGAAATTTATTTCCTCCATATTATGTATCTCCATTAGAAGTTATTTTCTCTACATTGTATATCTTCATTGTGTTATGTTGCTTGAAACAGTTTTCAATTTTTGTTGCCCCTCAAAGAAGAAAGAGAAATAGTAGACTCAGTTACCAACCTGAAGGGAGTTTTCTTGACATAATAGAAGTATACTTCCACTCGGACTTCCGAGAGATAGACTTGTTTCTGCTCGGACTTCTGAGGGAGAGCCTTCCGAGGGACAACTCTTGCTCTCATTAGTGCGGGTCCGAAGAACAGCCCTTGATTTCATCAATACGAGCTCCGAGGATCTTTCTTTTCAAAGTAGAGTGGACTCTTACTCGAACTCCCGAGGGATAGCCTTTGCTTCCATTAGCTGCTGAAGTAGAAGTGCACATCCACTCGGACTTCCGAGGGACAGCCTCGTTTCTGCTCGGACTTCTAAAGGAGAGCCTTGTCTCCTGCTCGAACTCCCGAGGGATAGCCATTGCTTCCATTAGCTGCCGAAGTAGAAGTGCGCATCCACTCGGACTCCCGAGGGACAGCCTTGTTTCTGCTCGGACTTCCGAGGGACAGCCTTGTTTCTGCTCGGACTTCTGAGAGACAGTCTTTACTTCTGTTGGTAGAAGCTTGGTAGACTCGGTTATCTTCCAGAGGAATCTTTCTTGCCAAAGTAGGGTGTGTGCTACTTTCGGACTCCCGAGGGACAGTCTTGCTTCTGTTCGGACTTCCGAGGGACAGTCTTGCTTCTGTTCGGACTCCCGAGGAACAGCCCTTGCTCTCATTAGTGTGGGTTCTAAGGGCCCCGAGGTCGTGGATCTCAATCAAGAATTTATTTGCCTGAAATAGTAAAACCGACAAATGAGACAAACAATATCAATTTCAGATCATGATTCAGGCATTATCAGAATGGGGCAACATCAACAAATAATAATTATCTATTTAAGCTATAACAATTTTATTACTCTGAGCAAGTTCATGAAAATGCAACAATCAAGTTTTTGTCTCTCCGGGCTGGTTCCTCTCAAGCCGACGTAAAACTACAATGGTCACACAAAATTTTGGCATCAACATTTTATTTCCTCAAGTGTCCACAAGATCAACACATAACAATATATGGTCTTATGCTTTGTTACATCAGTTTATTCTTCCAAGCGAAACATTCACCGAATTTGGATATCGGAAATTCATTCATCAAGTATATAAAGCTCAATATCGGGTTTTACTATTCTTGGAGCCGAATTTCATACTCACAAATTTGGGACTGTTAGAGGGGTGAAATCCGAAGCCGATGTTGGAAATTCAAGTTGAAATCAGAAAGGTTTTATAGACTACAATCAACAGGACTGAGCTAGGCTTGGCAAGACCACACACGTTGCGTTGAGTGGGCGAACGTGCGTGGTCGGCGTCAGACAAGTTGAAGCCGGAAGCAACGCTGGTACCACAGAAGAGTCAGCAACCACACACGTTGCGTTGAGAGGGCGAACGTGTGTGGTTTGCATTGGACCGTCGAAGCCGGAGGAAGAGTTTCAGCAAAGAGAGGCCGATGGTAGGCTGGTTTGGTCTTGGCGCAAGGCATCAAGCATGACATCATTCCTATCACATCTCTACCCTGGACATCAATATTTCAATGCAAGCATCAAATATTCTATTTATGTTAGATTTGTCAACATGAGTTCAAGATTTAGCAACAAGAGTTCAACAGTAACTATTCCAATATTCATGAGGATGACGATGAATAAATTCACATGAGACAACCGGTGAATGCTCAATATTTTTCAATAGTTCTATTTGTATCAAAATTATCAAGCCACGGGCTCAAGTTATAAATATCAGGGGGTGTGCAATGTCATGGTGTGTTTTTATCTTGCAAAATCAACAGTGAAATTCAACAGCCCAGTTTTGAAGACTTATCTATATCCAGTCCATCAATAAAAGTGCCAAATCTCAAGTAAGGGTTTCAAGATGTACATAATCAGAGCCAGTTAAAGAGATCCGAAGTGATAAAGAAGAATGAAGTTTCTCAAATGAAGACCAAAGCTCGTCAAAATGAAGAGCTGGTTTGGGTCCAAGAACAACCAGGACAGGTCCGCAACGACACGATGGAGGGCAGAGACGCAGCAGTGACGACGGCGTCGAGTGATGACAGTGCTTGGAGTAGAGGAGCAAGGCAAAGCCGCGGTGCGAACAAGGCACGCGCGAGCTGACAACGCTCAGTTGAGTAAATCAGCAGCGCAAGACGCGAGCAGCATGTGTAGGGTCAACACAAGCAAGGCCACGACGGATATGGCTGAGTCACTGCGTCCCTAGGCTGTGGCTGACAGCGGCAGCAGACGGTGTGCAAGTGACGGGGTAGCTGGGCAGACCGACGCCGCGTTGAAAGGGCGACGTGGTCGGCGTTGGCCAGATCACAGTTGAAGACAGTGGGTCGGCAGCAGAGTTGCAGCAGTCGGCAGTGAGCAAACCCGAGGCAGAGCTGCTTGAAGAAGAAGAAGGAAAGCTGCTTGAAGAAGAATAAAATAGCTGCGTCTCTCTGTGTAGAGAAACAGAGCGCCGCTGTGTAACAAAGAAGAAAATAGAGGCTACATTGTTTAGGTTTTGTCCTCATCCGTAAATAAGAAAAAGGTGTGACCCTGATAGGTTACTCAAATGACCTAAGGATATATATATACAAATAATGGGCCTTATCCTTCTAAAATAAAAAAATTGATGGTGGGTGTGCTTTATTTTTAGCTTCGAGTGAAAAATATATATATATATATATTGAGATGTTCTAAAAAAAAAAAAAAAAAAAAAAAAAAAAAAAAAAAAAAAAAAAAAAAAAAAAAAATTAAATTTTTGCTTGTCAATTTTTTCTGTAAATTGAAGTGCGTCATCAACTTTATCCATAGGCTCTGTCGTGACAAAATGTTTTTTTTTTTTGGGGAACGTGACGCGAAGCAGGGTCGAAGAAATGACAGTATGCGTGTCTGAGAAATTTAAAATTTCTCATACACGCAAGGGGCAAATGTAAGAGGGGCTAATTTGAGCCCACTAAATTATTTAGGCCCAATAGCCCAAGATTAGTGGGCCCGAATTTATCGCAAGTCCAAGAATCGGTGGGCCCAGATTTATCGCCATCAAACGGATTGAATCGCTCTAAGCCTCGAAAGGGTTCGGATCCACGAACCTAGAGACTTACTCGGGCCCGGACTCGAAAAGGTATTAACCAAGCCTAGAGATCCGAGGCACTCGGACTCGAAAGGGTTCGGATCCACGAACCTAGAGGTCCGAAATACTTGGCTTCGAACGGATTCAGACGCAATCTAGAAGTCGTTCCGTTAATGAGTCCCAGAACACTTGCGGGCTCGGAGCTTTCCGGGATCTACGCACCAGAACCATGGGCGTAATGGAGTTCGAACAAAGGACCCGATCCCGAGGACGGTGAGTGGAGACAAATTCACTCTTCGGTTAAACTAGCCTATACCCGGGTCGAGGTGGCACGACCCCGGGGGGTCCATGAGACTCGGCAATATTTTGCGGCAGGATGTCCTCTGGGACTACCCCTGACCCTTTGGGATGATTGGGGATCATTGGTTAGGTGTGGCTAAGAAGAAGGGTTCGCCGAGGGATTGATCTCCTCTTCGGGGTTTTCTCATCCTCGGAGAAGTCACCTCCTCGGAGAGGTCACCTCCTCGGAGAAGTTACTTCCTCGGAGAGGTCACCTCCTCGGAGAAGTCACCTCCTCGGAGAGGTCACCCCCTCGGACAAGGTGGTTAGAGAAAATATCCCCCATGTGCCTTGCACATGGGCTCCATCCTACATCATGAGGTGCCTATAAATAGCACCCACCCATAGCTTTACAAGGGATGGATTTTGGAGATTTTTAACTCTTGGGAAAGAACTAATTTCCCTTCTCCATTATCAACCTTGAGAGCGAAAGTGGGAGATCAATGGGAGAGCCTTGCCATTATTCTATTCTCTAGCCATTTTGCCTTCTTCTTCACCCAATCTCTTATCTCCATCATCTCCTTTGTTGTTGTGTTCCTAAGTTGAGATTATTGAAGAATCTAAGCCTCTCATCATATTCTAGAGAATTTGAAGTTGTTCTTCAAGGATCTTTGAAGATCTTCGAATTTTCCAACTCCTTTCTTGAACCCTCTCCTACACTTAGTGTTAAGCAAAAGATGGAAGGAGGAGGGTGGACACCGATGATCAGAAAAAGAATGCCAAGCTTTCATCAGCGTCATCAAAAGGGAATGGGGCTGATTACTGTTTTTGTGGACAACCTTCCGAAATCTATGGTGCCAAAGAGTCTTTTCACTCTGTTTAGTAGCTATGGTGTGGTAAAGGATGTCTTCATTCCAAACAAAAGGAGGAAAGCTACTGGTTCAAGATTTGGTTTCGTTAGATATGATTGTCCTATAGTAGCTAAGGTAGCAATTCAAAAAGCTGATGGTATATGGTGTGATGATAAAAGTCTGGAGGTGAGAATAGCAGAGTATGGTAGCGAAACTCAGCTTCAGAAGAAGGAAGAAGGCAGGAAAGGCAAGACTATCCAGAAGGAGCAAAGGGTGTTCAGCAAGCTTACAAATAGGGGCAATGGCCAGAGATCTTATGCTGATGCAGTTCAAGGTATAAGAGGAGAACCCTTTGATCACAATAAGAGCATAGGAAGTTGGCAATGGCTGGCTTTACAATAGTTTGGTGGTAAAGCTTAAATCATTCTTTTCTTTCAATGCCTTTAAAGAAGAGTGCAGTAAACGAGGGTTAAAGGAGGTGAACATAAAAGATGGTGGTGGCAGAGTAGCATTCTTATCTTTTAAGTCAGTGGATCATCTAAAGGATTGGAAGGGTAGAATAGAGGAATGGATATATGAGTGGTGTACATCAGTAGAAGAATGGGAGAAAGGAGAAGTTATTGAATATGAAAGGTGTGTGTGGCTGGAATGCTATGGTATCCCTGTCAACCTATGGAATCTTGGAACCTTCAAGGAGATAGGAAAAATCTGGGGAGAAGTTATTCAACACGAAGTAGATATTAACAATGCGAAGTCATTTGAATGTGGTAAAGTAAGAATTGTCACTAGTAGAAGAGAGTTCATTAACCAAGTGATCTTGCTTGAGCATGATGGGAAGCAGCATCCAGTTAGAGTGTCTAAAGAACTATTTTCATTTGCATGGTCAAGATCTGGCTCGTGCAGTTATCAGCATAAAGAGGGTATAAACTCCGTTTCTGGCAATGAGGTTGACATGAATTCAAGCATCAAGGCTGGTTGGTTGGAGGTTGGAAAGGTAGGAAGGAAGATGTTAGTAGGGCTGATGTGGCACTTTCTAATGAGGTGGATAGCATAGTAAAAGACATAGTGGAGGGTAGTTTACACGCAGTGGAAGGCTGGGACAGGAGGGTGGTTGATTCTACAGTAAGGGAGTCAGTTATTGGCTTGGGGAACTCAACAGCTGGGGGCTACGGTAATGATGGTGCGATGCAGAGTGTGGGTATGGTTTCAAAAAAGATGGCTGAGCCTCCCCAATGTATTGATGGTGGTATACTAACGGCAGGGTTTATGACGAGTTTTAGTGGGCCTGAGCTTACTAGGCCCAATATTAATTTAGAAGTAGTGCTTCATAATCCCCAAGCAGAAGCATGTATGTTGGGCCTGTTGGGCTGTTAGCATCAAATTTGAGTGATTGTGTGGCCCAACCACAGTTCTGTGCAGATGGTGCCCACGCAACTATGAAGGAGGGGGAGGGTAGAACAATTAAGGTAAGTAAGGAGTTTGCCTTGAGTAGCAAGGGATTATGGCTATGTTTGTTTGGGTAGACTGGATTAGCATTCTCATGACTAATAGTTCTAGGACTACGAATCCGTTGGATTATGTATCCTATCTTAACTAATAGTTAAGTTTAAAATAATTAGTCCGTACTTCAATTGTTTAACCAAACATCGGATTAATAATTTTTTTAGACTATTAGTTCAATCCCAAGTTCATGTCCACCCAAACAAACATGACCTATATGTACATAGGAGAAGAGGAGCTGCAAAGAGGTGTGGCATGCCATTACAGAAAGGTAGAATACTCCCTAAAAGTTTCAATAGGGGTGCCATTTTTAGAGCAACTACTGCTACAATCTCAAATTCATTATCATTTAATAGTGAATCGAATAGAAGAAGGGGAAGGCTGATTAAGGAGGCTAAAGCAACTGTCCAGATGGGGAAATCGCTTGGAATAGATTTTGGTGGAAATGAGGCTAACGTGGTAGAGAAGATAATCCAGCTAGAATGTAGTAATTTGGAGAGGATTGCTGCAGGCGCACGGGTAGCTGAAGTCTGAACTACCAATGGAGGAGTATGGGTGTTATACAGATCTCTTTATGAAGATAATGACATGGAATGTTCGTGGTCTTAAAAGACCAGAGAAAAGGGGTAAAATCAAGAACATGATTAAAGAAAGCGGAATGGATGTGGTGTTATTTCAAGAATCAAAGAGAGGCAGTATAGAGGAAGTGTTCATTAGATCAATATGGCCATTTGATAGAATGGAGTATATGGGTGTAGATGCTGTTGGGAGTGTTGGGGGATTGTTGTGTATTTGGAACCCTGATAGGTTTAAGTTAACTGACTGTTGTGGTTCTAGACACTTTATCATACTATCAGTGTATGCTGGTGTATCTTTTGAGTGTTCTGTGGTGAATGTCTATGCTCCAACTGATGTTAGCAAGAGAAGGCAGCTGTGGGAAGTATTAAGGAGATTGAACTTTCCTTTCCTAGTCCATGGTGCATGGGTGGAGATTTCAACAAAATTAGATTTCTAAGTGAAATGAAGGGATGCTCAAGAAGGAAGAGAGGCATGAATGACTTCAATGATATGATTGATCAACTGAGCCTAGTTGATTTGCCAATGAGGGGTAGAAGCTTTACCTAGTGTAATGCACAAGATGGGGAGAGATGGAGTAGGATAGACAGATTCCTATTGGATAGTAGCTGGCTCGAGGAGTTTTCTTTCAAACAATGGGGATTGCCTAGATCAATTTTTGACCACTGTCCAGTCGTATTAATTGAGGATAAGAGGATTTGGGGACCCAAACCTTTCAGGTTTATTAATGCTTGGCTATCTCATCCCATTTCAAAGCAGTGGTGAAAAGTTCTTGGGATGAAGCTGTTGAATCTGGTTGGGCTGGGTTCAAATTAATGAGAAAGTTTGCAAAACTTAGAGCCAACCTGAGAAGTTGGAATTCAGAGGTGTTTGGCCCTGTGGAAACTCAACTTAAGAAAGCAGAGGTGGATCTACATACTCTGGACTTGGTGGCAGAAGATAGGGCTTTATCAGAGTCAGAGGTAAAGAGAAGGAGAGAAGTTAGGGTTTACGTTTGGGATCTGAGTAGGAGAAAGGAGAGTCTTTGGCATCAAAAATCTAGAATGGTGTGGGCTAAGTGTGGGGACAAAAATACAAGGTTTTTCCACATGATGGCAAGCTCAAGGCAAAGGAAAAACTTTCTTGATTCAGTTATGAAAGATGGGGTCAGATTGGTGGAGCCAGATTGTGTGAAGCAATCAATTCACAGGCATTTTGTGAAATTTTTTGCTGAAGATTGGGTTTCCAGGCCAAAGCTTCTTGGCCCTTTTGCATCCATAAATTCTGCTGTGTGGGTTGACTGCTTAGAAGCAGAGTTTTCTGAGCAGGAGATATGGGTTGCAATACAAGAGTGATGGTAACAAGGCTCCTGGACCTGACGGGTTCAATTTGGCGTTCATTCAGAAGTGCTGGCAGGTCATGAAAGGAGAAATACTACAATTCATGCATGAGTTTTACTCAAATGGGAAGCTGGTGTCGGGTGTAAATAGCTCTTTCATTACCCTCATACCTACGAAGGAGAGCCATGTGAGTTAAGTGATTATAGGCCAATTAGCTTAGTCAATTTAGTGTATAAAATTTTGGCTAAAGTGCTGTCAAAAAGATTGAAGAGAGTCATACCAGCGATCATTAGTGAAGTTCAAACATCTTTCTTGGGGGAAGATTTATTCTTGATGGTGTTCTGATTGCTAATGAAGTGGTCCATTGGTGGAAAGCTGAAAAAAATGAAAGGTATTATTCTAAAGTTGGACTTTGAAAAGGCATACGACTCAGTTAATTGGGAGTTTCTATTATCAATGATGAAGAATTTTGGTTTTGGGGTCAAATGGGTGAGTTGGATTGAAACATGCCTATCATCATCTAGAGTTTCTGTCTTGGTTAATGGTTTCTCCAACAGCAGAATTCATACCTCAAAGAGGGCTAAGGCAGGGTGATCCATTATCACCACTTCTGTTCAACATAGTGCTGAAGGCCTGAATATCTTGATTGAAAGAGCAAAGGAGAGGGGGCTTATAAAAGGCGCATGTGTGGGGCCTAATGAGATGAAATTCTCTCATTTGCATTATGCAGATGACACCACTATATTCTGTCAGGCAGAGAGGGGGGAATTGGTGAACATCAAGAGAATCTTAAGGCGCTTTGAGGTGCTGTCTAGATTAAAGGTAAATTTCCACAAAAGTGTGATGTGTGGGGTTGGCGTTAGTGATTTGGAGATAACGCAGTTTGCCTCAATTCTTAACTGTCACACCCAAAAGTTCCCTATTAGTTATCTAGGCATACCTCTTGGGGCTAATCCCAGTAGAAAAAGTACTTGGCAACCAATTATTGGGAAAGTGAAAAAGAAGCTAGCTGCTTGGAAGAAGAAGGTCCTTTCTTTTGCTGGTCGATCAACTCTGATCAGGTCAGTTCTCTCAAGTCTGCCATCTTACTTTTTATCAATTTTTAAAATACCAGTAGGCGTGGCTAAGCAGATTGAGAAGATTCTGGCAGCTTTTCTGTGGGGCAATTCTGATCTTAAGAAGAAAGTCCATATGGTGAAATGGGAGGACATAGCAGTAGATAGATCACAAGGAGGTCTGGGGGTTAGAAAGCTGAGAGAAGTCAATAACTGTCTTTTACTTAAATGGTGGTGGAGGACAAAGCCCTTTGGAACCAGATGTTGAGGTGCAAATATGGCGTGGGTGGGGTAAGCTGGGTACCTACTGCACCAGAGTCTAGTTCAGTGTCCAGAGTGTGGGCTGATGTTCTTTACATTGGTGCACATTGCCCTGGTTTGGTTGATCATTATTTATCAAATTTTAAGTTAGTTGCCAGCAATGGGCAAAGACTCCAATTTTGGGAGGATAAGTGGTTAAATAACTTGTGTTTGAAGGAGGAATTTCCTAGGTTGTATAGCTTATCTGTGGAGAAGGGTTGTACAATTCTGCAGATGTATCAAAGGAGAGGATCAATTTAGGATTGGAATTTCCTTTTCAGAAGACCTCTGCTAGCATGGGAGCAGGAGGAGCTTGTTAGGCTACAAGAGTTACTTAGGGATGCACCTTCACTCACAACAGATTCTGAGGACTCTTGCATGTGGCTGGCCAGTTCATCAGGTTCACACTCTATAGCTTCAGCATGGAAGTGGTGGGTGTCTTTGAAAGGTCCTGCTGTTGGTGTTACTGATATGCTGTGGAAGAATATTGCCCCACCCAAGGTGCAATTCTGTGGTTGGTTAGCATGGAAAGGCAGACTTAAAACTTCAACATTTCTTAAGAGGATTGGTGTGTTGAACATGGAAGCCAGTTCGATGTGTTTGCTGTGCAAAGCAAAGGAGGAGACAGTTAACCATGTGCTACTGTTCTGTCCTTTGGTTTGGAAAGTGTGGACTGATATATTGAAATTGTGGGATTTGGTTTGGGTACTGCCGGGGTCAGTTGAGGTCTTGTTGAATTGGTGGGCAGGTTTCAAGTTCAAGAAGGTGGTTCAAAAAATGTGGAAATCTATTTCTTTGGCTGTAATGTGGTCAATTTGGAAAGTAAGGAATGAGTGTCTTTTTCATGGTAAGACTGTTGATGGGCTAGAATTATTTGAATTGGTGAAAGTAAGGGTAACACTTTGGTCCAAGCATAGTACTAGAGATCTGCAGTATTCAGTGGAGGATATAGTCAATATTCTTGATAGGATCAAAGCCTACTAGTGGTGGTGGTATTTGGTGTTCTGGTGCTTTTGGTTTTTGTATTAGTGGTGTGGGGGTGTTGTTTGTCTTCTATTTTGTTCCATGTTCTGCCTGGGTTGGTCTCTCATCAACCTGGGTCTGTTTTCCTTTGTTAGTGCTTCTTAAGTGGTGCCATCTGTTGGGATCATTTGAGTAGCTTTAATGTATGCAGCCTTCCCCTCACTTTATTGCTGATTGTAAGAATGGTCTCTTCTCTTCATCAATAAAGCTTCTCTTTGCTTATCCAAAAAAAGAAAAAAAAAGTGGAGATCATCTACTCAAAAGATCTAAAGAAGTATTGAGATGTGAATATGAGAAAAGTCCAATCTTATATATATATATGTATTAGATAGAAAGAAATTTGCATGTTTAAACCCCGATATATGTGTGTATATATATATATATATATATTTTATTCATCCAAATAGAAACCATTATTCTTTATTCTTTACTCTTTTTTGATATTTGAAGATTGTTTAAACGGATCCCAAATACAAACCTTTATTCTTTTCTTTTCTGTGACATTTGAATGTCTCTTAAATACAGAAATCCCAAATATAATTTTTTTTTCATTCACTCAAATACAGACCTTTATTCCTTTCTTTCCTATGATATTCGAAGTGAGCTTAAACACGAAGATCCCAGATACAAATCTTTATTCCTTTCTTTACTATGATATTTGAAGATCACTTAAACATGGAAACATCAAAACAAACTTTTATTTCTTTCTTTTTTGTGATATTTGAAGATTGCTTAAATACAAAAATCTCAAATATAAACCTTTTTATTCCTTTCTTTTATGTGATATTTGATCTTCACTCTCAAATACGAACTTTTATTCCTTTCTTTTATGCGACATTTAAATATCGCTCTCAAATACAAAACGTTATCGCTTTCTTTCATATGCTATTTGAATTTCACTTTAACAGAGAAATCCCAAATACAAGCTTCACATAACTTTCTTTTGTGTGATACTTGAAGATCAATTATGCATTATGTAAAGCTTGAGCACCAAACAAACTAGTATCTTTATGGCCATCCTTTCTAACTGCAAAATTAGCTAAATTACTTAAAAACTAATAAATAAATAGATAAAGTGAGAAGGAAAATAATTTTGATTTGTATTTTACCTCAAACTTTGAAGACATTAGATTAAAACTTCATGGAATGATAATTAAGCAGTCATGAAAAGAGCAGTAATTAAAATTTTCATTATATTTTCTTTTCATCACAACTAAACGAAGAACAATTATTAATTGTGCACATTATTTGTCTTCTCTCTTCCACAAGACAAAATTACATCATCAGATCCTTCTTACATTTGTTTATAGAGTACTTATCAACGTGACATCATTAGATTAGTGTGATGAAGAAGATTTATTAGGTCTCCATTCCAATATATAAACTTGCAACATATTAATAAAATTTAAAAGTAATGGTCTCTAATTATTATGTCAATTTAAAATTTAAGATTTATGTTTGAACTCAAAATGAAAATATGTTACGTGTTTCACTATCATTAATTATGAAATGGACAATTTCATTGTGTTGAGATTATAATATAAATAATAAAATTATCTCTCTCACATAAATTAAGTTTTTAAACAAGTTGATGTTCAACCATTCAAAAATAATATCAGAGCAGGCAATAAATAACACTGTATTAATATACGAATCAAAAAGTATATTGGTACAGTATTATTTAATGTAACTTTTCTCGTATTGAAAATTGGAAATCATAAAGTATATCCCAGCTTCATAATTTGTTTTGGAAAACGCTATACCCCAAATAATCTATTAATTTTTTTACCAAACTTCTCATATGGGTATAGGACCCACACAAACCCATACGGGTGTGGAACCCACACATATCTATATGTGTGTGGGTTTCACACCTATGTGAGAGTTTCGGTAAAAAATTTGAAAGATTATTTGGAATCCTTAGCATAACTCTTTGTTTTTTAACATTTTTTTTAGCTTATAAGTTATAAGTAGAAACTGCAATAAACACTTTGCACAAACTCTTAAAAAAAAAAAAAAAAAAAGGAAAGGAAAAACTTCAATGTACAAGTTGCATGGAACAGTTCGAATGCCAGATGATAAAGGAAGCTTACTGAAACACAATCTACATATATTTTTTGATCGGCAAAGAAAATTTTTATTGATGAAAACAAACAAGGTATGAAAGATTACATCAATAAAGAGGAGCTTGGAGCTAGAATAAAGTTCCAAGCGTCAGTTGGTGAGGAACCAACAAAAGAGAGCAAAAGAAAAACATAGCAAAACAAAGCGGCAGCCAAACTGATAGGAGCAGCAGACAAACATAGCAGCAGCAACCTCATCCATTGCTATTCCAGCCCAGAACAGACCAGCAGCCCAAACCAACCCCTGATTTGTCTTAGGTGGGAAGATATCATAATTTCTGAATGAGCAACAGCTTTTCCCCACTTTGTCAAGCTTTGCTTTCATTAAGCAACTGAAATCATTGGAACCACAGCAGAAGCCTATCAACTAAAATCATTGCACGAACCAGTGAAGCCTATCAACTAACAGTTCAGCCTTCCCAAAGATCCATTTGCATTCCAGATGATCACAGAAACAGAACAACCAATCAGCCTTCCCATTTCTGATCATAACAACAATTCAGCCATCCCATTTCTGATCATAACAACCAATCAGCAAAGCAAAGCAGCCACAACAGAGCATGCAAAAATTACACATACAGCAGAAACTTTCAAAAAATACAACCAATCAGCAAAAATTACACATACAACAGAGCATGCGAAAATTACAACTCAGCCTTCCCATTCTGATCATAACAACAATTCAGCCTTCCCATTTCTGATCATAACAACCAATCAGCAAAGCTCAACCAGCTTGACAGATCAACCACACTCCTGTAGCAATTCAGAACAATGGCAGGTAGCAGATAATCAATGGCAGCCCCTTATTTGCCTCCAATTCACAATCTACATATATAACCGCACAGCAAAGAACACAAACAAGAAACAAGAAGAAGAACCAAACATCATGGCTCTGTATTTCATATAAAATTCATATAATAATGTGGCATTCAATTAGGATATGAAGGTAACACTCACTCTCATATCTTCTCAATTACCAACCAATCATATTATTTACACATTATTCAATTTAGAAAATGAATCTAAAAAGTAGATTTATATATCATTTTTCATTACAACAACATGTATACAACATATATATACACATGCATGCCCCTACTAGGACATAATATTTCAAACAACTTGGAACATGTCTCGCATGGATCCAAACATAGCTAGCTAGAATGAATCCAAACGTTTTTTAATATTTATTTTGACAACTTATTAAATTTATATATTGGCCTGCTTCTAGCTTTTAATACGGGAGATGGATTTGTATAAAGGAGGCAACATGAGAAACATAAAGACGACCAGAGCAGAAGAAACAATAGAAATCACGGACACGGCTGCTCCGAGAGACTTGGAACTCCTGCACGACAGTTTCCCCAACCGAATCTGGATGATATCAACCATCGAAAGCATCAAGAAAAAATAAGCAAAAAACGTGGCCAACCCTGCTACAAACACCATTATTTCCCTTATCTTGTGTTTCAATGTCCTACCACCACGGTAAATGTTGAGATGAAGCTTGATTGCCATGACCACAACGGTGGATGAAATGAAGCAAGTGAAGGACAAGACCTCGAACACAATTAGCCTCTTGGCGACTATTGTTCCTGCATCGCACTCTGCCCGATTCCCCAGGCTGTGCTGCCGACCCGTAGCCAGTGCTAATCCCAGGAACACTGCTAGGGTGAACAGTTTGTTCACGTTTACTAGATCATCCACTGCTTTGTTGTAATCCTCTGCCGAAATTTCAGTTGTCCTGAATTATCCAAGAAACAAAAACAAATCAAAGCAAATTAATAAGTTAGTCATTTCATAAATATTGCCGAGAAATTAAGCTTTACCTATCCATATGATTGATCGGTTGGTTTGGCATTTTGTTTGTTCTTAGTTGTCAAGTTGTATAAGATGCATGTCTCTTGTATTTAAGGGCAACACTAGATATGTACAAGATAAATAATAGATATTCTCTCTATTACGTATTTCTAATTGGGAGTTTCATTACATTATCTAATGATGAGTGTAATAATAATCAGTGTGTTTGGTTTGAGTTTTCTGGATTAAGTTTTTTAAAAACAGAGTTTTTTGATTTTCTTATTCTTTTGTTTTTAGTGAATTTTTTTTTAAATTTTAAACATTTTTTTAAAACTTTTTTAGATGCACCTTAGTTAGCTGTATCTAAAAAGTAAAAAAATTGTGAAAAAATATTTAAAAAAATTAATAAATACATAAAAATATAAAAATGTACTGAATTCTTATATATATATATATTTTTTGTATTTTTGGTATTTAGTGAATTTTTAAAAGATTTTTTTTACAATTTTTTTACTTTTTAGGTGTATTTATGTTAGGTGTGTCTAAAAAGTAAAAAAATTGCTTAAAATATTAAAAAAATTTAGTAAAAACAAAAAAAATACGAAAAATAAGAATGTAAAATTTTTTAAAAAGTGTTTTCTGAAAAATAAAAACAAGCAATATTTTTTTAATTTAGAATAATTGTAAATTAATATTATTATTTCATAGCCATTAAATATGTAATGAGAATTTTTCATTATATAGATGGAGTGAAAATATCAAGATTCGAAGATAATTGTTGCATGCAGCACGTTTGTGATATAAACTGTGAAAAAATTGCTGGCATATAAACACTTCTTGACACAAAATGTATTACAAGTTCACAAAAAATGTGAAAGATAAGTATTAAACTGTGGAGTTCACATTCACACGGTAATATATAAGAGTTTTAGAGACCAAATATTTTGATCTCTAAAAGTAAAAATTTTGTTGTAAAAGATATTTAGGAATCAATTTCTATCGTCATGAGGATAGTCGCTAAAAGGTCGTCTCGAAAAGTCAAAAACAAAGTTTTTAGCGACAAAATTTTGAAAATGTCACTAATAAATAGACTTTTAGGGACAAAATAATTTGATCTCAACATGGTTTATTTTTTGAGACAAAAAATTTGATCCTAAAAGGATAATAATTCATCACTAATGCCTAATTTTCATTGCTAAAAATATAATAACAACATTTTTCACAACAAAAATATTTAGTTCCTAAAAAATAATTTTATTCCTAAATTTTGATCTCTAAAACCTTAATTTTTTGTAGTGCCAGGTTTTGTTTGGAAGATTGAATTTTAATAAAAAATTTTAAAAAATAAATTATTAAAAAATTCAAAAAGTCATATAAAAAATTCATTCCCTTCTTTATTGTTTACAATTTTTTTTTAAGAAGTTAAAAAATCATTTGTAAACACTTCAGTTTTTTATTATTTTTTTATTTCATATTTAAATTAAAAAATTTAAAAATTACTAAAAAATCTCTTTCCTAACCAACCCTTTAAAATAAATTTTAAAAGCATATAAATCTATAACATATATAAAAAGGATGTAAGAGTGGTGTAACACTGCTGCTTATTTGGTATAGAAAATTGCTTTAGAGCTCTAAAACAGTGGCTCTAAATTAGCATTAAATTGTCCTTTTCCTTCCCTTATTTTGTCTTTTTCTGTTTTTTTTTTTTTTTTTTTTTTTTTTTTATAAAGTGGTTGCCAGCTCAGTAGAGCTGCTGTTAGAGCAGCTCTACTTAGAGCTCTCAATCAGAGCCCTTTGGTGTAACGTTACTGCTTGTTTTACATGTAACAGTGGTAATACGTTGATGCTTGGTTATTAAGCATAGAAGCTGTTCTAATACTTCAGTCTAACAGTCCTTTTACCAACCTCTCCATTCTATTCAAATCATAATTACAGCTCACCCTTTCTTGTCAGCTATGCCTATCTTGATCCTTCCTTAACAATGACAATAGCCACGACATCTACAACCGATTGACCAACCAATTGGAGGCCACCATCTCTCCCTTCTTGAATCTTGCACAAAATGCATACACCGCTATCACCGTTTCAAGAAGACCACAAGCAGCAGGAACCTTCAAGAAAGGATAAGCTCATGACTCAAGCGATAAGCTCTTTAGGAGTTGAGTGGTGCGATCGGTGGAACGGTGGAAGATCTTCAAGAGTTGAGTGGGCTTTCAAACTCGTCACCGAAACAGAACCTTCAATATATTTCTGACCATACATACTGGATTGGTGTATGTTCTATGAGCTAGAACAACTTACAGAAAATGAGGTGTGTCTTCTTCCTTTTGTTTATTATGAAATTATTCCTAATTTGTCTATTTGGGGCTCTATTCTTGATCCTCACAACTGTTTAATTGTGTGTCCACCATGTGTTCGATCATATGCCAAAATGAAACACACACACACAGTGCTTCATCTTTTTTGGGTTTTCATACTATTTTCATTCTTGTTTTTGCATACATTCTTTAGTGAAGAATTCTCTTTTTCTTATAAAGCATTCCAAGGAACAAAACAGAGATTTCTATGATTCTATGATTCTCATTTGATAAGATGGGTAGTTATTAAATCTTAAATATCTATAGAAATTAGTAAAAGTGTGCAATGGCTCCAAGTTTTGATGAAGCCTTCTATGTGCAGAAGACAACAACAGTAAGGAATGGGGACTTCAATTTGGAGGCTACAAAAGTGGTTGTTGATTGAATTGGAAAGGTTGGTTCATGAGCTTTCTTTAATGGGTTTCTTTTTTGTCTTTTCTTTTTAAAAGAGTATAACACTCCCGCCAAGAGGGCACACTTCAACGCTATAACACCCGTACACAATAATCACTTGTATAATTCTTATATCATATCACCAATAGTGCATAAGACCTTTCGATTGGTCAACATATATGAGATGATCCATTCAAAGACAAAAATATCATCATGCTACTAAGATAGTTTCCATGCACCACTACCTCCAAAATAAAACATACTATTCATGAATCCATCAATACATCCAACTTCACAAAGCAAATATTTACAATCAACCTACTTCATAAAACAAAAGATAAAACTACATCCTAGAGTGACCCTAAGCAAAACCTCAACTACCAAATGTTCACATTTGATCTTCCAGAAACTCTAATCTTCCAAGTTGAGGCGAGCCACACAAAAGTCTAGGAATCTGAAAAAAAATTAATTAAAAAAAAGAATGAGCTAGAGCCCAATGAGTATCCCATGGAGTTATAAAGCTTGCTCCTTCCAATTGGGTTCAAAATAAGATAATAAACATAAGAGCTTAATTGGACTGAAACTTATAAAATTTGAGAAAATTTTGCATAGACCGTTATCAAGATTTTTCCAAAGAATCTCATAATGCAGGAAAAATACATTTGAATAAGGAAAGTAAACAAAAATACAACTTTTCAATACATTAAGATTTCATGTCCATCATACGAACCACTATATAGCCTTAGGGTCGCGTTACCTCGCGACTTAGGTGGTGACGGTACCGTTACCCAAAACATAGCCAAAGGAACATAACTCTTGTTATCGTAGCACTTCAATTCTCATTTCAATGTTTCGGTCCCTAGAACCCCTTATGTACAATGACCCTTATGGTCCTTAAAACATTTCGGTCCCCAAGACCCCAAAGCATTTCGGCCCTTGTAGCCCCAAAGGCTATATTTGGTTATATGATCAATAAAAAATAAATACTCTCGCATGACGTTTCATTGTCATTTAATCATCATCATCATAAACTCTGAAGGACAAAACTTAAATAAATTCTCATAAAAATTAGTGCTTCATTATACAGATGAAATCATATATTTATTTAAACTCAACATTTGACCTCAATAAATTTATAGATTTTCTTCTTATACATATATTATGATGAAATGTGTTACTTCCTTTAATTCAAAAATATTTTCAAATTTTGTATTAAAGATAGAGATAAGGTAAATTTCCATGGTAAGTATACTCACCTCCAAAATAGCAAAAGCATAGATTTGAAATTCTACAAATTAATTCCCAAGAGGTGTAGAGACGCCTTCCTCCAATCCTAACAATTAGTAAATGGGATCTAAAATTAAGGAAAAGTTTTCAATGAAAATTACAATATCTACAAAATTGATCCTAAATAAGACATGCTACGAAATGACAAGCTAAAGAACTCCTCCAACTTCAAGTCACCCAAACAAATTTCTTATCCAATCTCCACAACACCCATCCTTTGTACATTTTTGAGTTATTAACCTTTCTAAATATCCAACTAATTTATATGCACAATACCACCATCAATTAAACCACAAAAGACAAAAATCAACATTTTCATAAACTCAGCAACTTAGGTAAAACCACTTCAATCATTAATAAAATTCCTCCAAAATCGTTTATAGAACATAGAGATACCAAATCTACCATTTATCAAATCAATTTCAACATATAAATTTCCTAACACCAAAATGTAGTGACCCTCATTCCTCACCTTAGCCTCGGGCATGAGCATTTGTATAATCTTGTTTTGCTAAGTTGCAGTAGTGAATTTTCTTGACTTGTCTTAACTAGAATGAGATTTTGTCTTGGTTTGTACTTATGTGAAATTTACTTGTTGAGTCTTGTTCTTTTCTAGTGAGTCTAGCCGAGGTCACCTTAAAGCCAGAACCACCTTGAAACCACTTTGGTTGACCTCTACCTTCGCCCTGGCATATTGGCCGAGATGTCATTTTCTAGGCCGAGGTGTATCATCAAGGCCGAGATGTTATCCTTGAACCCAAGTGATCTTGTTCCGGATTGGTGCGACCTAGACCGAGGTGTGGCATATCTAGGCCGAGATGTGGCACAGCTAGGCCGAGTGTTGTCCGTCCTAGCCGGGATCATAGATACCTCACCTACCGGAGCCAATGTTTTCACCCGATGTTAGTACCTTGTCAGAGTGCCATGCCGCTTTACTTGTTAAACACCCTTTCGCCATACTTTGTCTGGTCTGTCAGCCACCTTTTCGGGGAGAACCAACCAGCCGTTGCCACATGTCCGAGCTGAGTGTTAAATCAGCTGGCAGTGGGTAGAACCTATCATTTTGTATCATATCTTTGCCTTGAGAGAGAGAAGCTCTATAAGGAAGAAGGAGTTTTAAAGTGAAGGAGTGGATCTTCGAGCTTGATTCTTAGAGATTTAACCGTCAGATTCGTGTATTAAGGTTAGATTCTTGACCTACTCTTGTTGTTCTTGTTAGTCATCTAGCTGCATTGCATGATCGAACCTGATTTGCAAGCCATGCATTGATTGAAAGTTTGGTTTTAGAAAGAGAAAGTAGTATTCATGTGTTCTTGAATAAAAGCCTTGTTTGATCTGAAAGTTTGCATTAAGATTCATGCTTTTGTGTTTGTTTTCATAAGATCTTCGAGTATGGGTACCCAGGTCCATGTTTTTTAAATTCATAGCATGAAGTTCTAGATTTCGTAGTGACAAGTTAAGATTGAGCATTCATGTGTTTCATGTTCTTCATGTTCTTCAGCAGAGGGAAATCCAGATTTTCCCGACTTCATTTCCTTGAGCGTGGCCACCGGGACCACACCTCGGCAAGAAGGTGTGGGACCTCGGCAATAGCCTAGTTGGTACCCAGCATGTTTTTCCCGAGAAGAGAAACAGTGTTTTGTCTTGGTTCGACTTAGTTTTGAATGAATGCCGAGAACATTTGCATCCATGTAAAGCTTGTTTGAAAGTGCATTCAATAGACTTTGCCATGTGTTTGTAGGACTTGGACTCTCGCTTGACCCCGACGTTGAAGAACTATGTGAGTGGTATTTTTGATAAAGCTACGTTATAAAGTTTTGATAAAGTTTTGCTTTGTTTTGAAAAGTATTTGCTAAGCATGAATGACTATCCCTATTTGTGTATCAAGTATTAGTTTTGATCTTGACAACCTTGAAAGTCCGTACGTGCTAGGGGACTATAATCATTTGTAGCACAACCTTGAAAGTCCGTACGTGCTAGGGGACTATAAGCATTTGTAGCACAACCTTGAAAGTCCGTACGTGCTAGGGGACTATAAGCATTTGTAGCATAATTCTTGAAAGTCCGTACATGCTAGGGGACTATAAGCATTTGTAGCACAATCTTTGTTAATGTCACCCATGAAACTTGAAAGACTTTGATTGATGAGGCTCGATAGATTTGTTAGATGAACTCGATTTATCCAATGTTTGTCATAAGCTATGATTATGCATTGTTTTGTTAAAGATCTTGGATGTCATACATGCAAACCCTTTATTACTTGTACCATTCACTGAGTATCCAAGCTCACCTTCTCTATATATATGTAGGTGATGAGCAAGAAGGTGATGAGGCCTAGATGTGTTACCGATGTGTTTCGGATGTGTTTGCCGACGTGTCTTGGATTCGTATTTTTTTTTGTAACATCTTGAAGATCATGCTTCTCAGCTTATATTTCATTGTGTTTTGTATATGTCGGCTTGAGAAGCCTTTTGGTCAAGATGTATTTTTGTACTCCCTTTTGTTGTATTAAAGCTATGTAATGATGTATGCCATTCCATTTAACTTATGCACTGCTCTTATGGACTACTTAGTTTTGAATTTATTGCTTCCGCATTTGTAAGCCCCATATGTATACTCTGTTTGTGTGTGAATTTTGAAAGTTGGCCTTCGGTAATCTCGGATTACTGGCCATCACGGCACCATTCTACTAGGGGCGGAATGGGGTCGTGACACAAAATCTCCAATTTTTACATCATATTTAAACCTAGATTAACCCAAATCTCAATCTCCAAATCAACCATCAAATTGATCATTAAACCAATAATTTCATGAACTCATAATTTTTATAACTTTCTTCAAAATCATCTACATACTCCATTGCATGGATCCAATCTTCAAACATTTCTTGTTGCATGTAATTTATAGAACTTAATTTAAGAATGATTCTCAAAATTGAACCCAAATTTAACAAATTTAAGGAATCATAGCTCATATTCTTCAACCAAACTTGATTTTTGATTCAAAACCCAATTCGTATCAATTTATATTATTAATCTTCAAATCTTAATTTTTAATCCTCTCAAAATCCATCTTGAATCAATTTATGTCTAGATTATTTAAACTATACTAGAAAGAGGATGAAATTTCATACCTTAAGATGATTTTTCCACAATTTTTAACTTGAATTTTGGTATCCCACAAAACCCTCTTCTCCTTTGTTCTTCCTTCAATTCTCAAGCCTTGAGTTCCTTTTTTTCTCTTTGTCTCTGTCTCTCTGTCTCTTGGCCTTTCTCTCTTTGCGGCTCAATTTCTCTCTTCCTGAATGTTAAAGAATGAATTAATGGGCTCTATCTAATACAACGTATATACAATGAATAGACTATAGATACCCCGTTTTTGACCGCCCTTAATACTTGGGCGCTACTGATGGTTTACTTGGTGATAAAAGTTGTGCAGTGCAAGGGTTTGATTTCTTCGGCAAGGAGGGAGTCAAATCCCAACCTTACAACCCGTTTTTAGACCAAAATGATTTTGACTAAAATGATTTTTAGACCTTGAAACCCTCTCTTTCAAAATATTTTTGAAAATGATTCTACGATGTTCCGAAGCTCGCATTTTGTTAAATGTTGCGTTTTTCGATAAATCGAGCAAGGAAAAAGTGGAAATAAATGAAAGAGAGATGAAATCTTTGAAAAATCTTTCAAAACACCTTGTTTAGGGGTTTGGGGTTGAAGAAAATTGGAGGAGAGGGAAGAAACCCAGTTGGGGAAGAAGTTGGGCATGAATCGTTAAGAGAGAGTTGAGTAGCCCTCGGTAAATCGAGCCTATCCGTTTGTACACTTGAATTTCAGCTATGAGGCCACCACCGTTGGAAAGAAGACTTCCAGGGCTTCATTTTTCACTCAAGAATGACCTGAAAAGGAGTCCAGATGAAGGAGTTATGCCTGGCTGAAGTCGGGACCAGGGGCTAGTTTTTGCTGCCGGCCCCTATGGGAGTGTGCCGGCCACAAATGGAGCATGCCGGCCATGTGCCGGCCAAAAATGATCCTTGCCGGCCAGTTGAAGTGGCCGGTTGGCCAGAAATTTCCAAGAAGCCCAGAATTGGCAGATATTTCCTCTCCAGTTATTATACACTGCTCCAGATATTTCCAAACTCAGATATTTTGACCAAAGCTCAATTTTTGCTATATATGGAGCCATATCACTCATTTTGGAAAAAAAGAACAAGTTAGCAATTGTGGGAGCCTCTCTCTCTAGAAGATTTGTGAGCAAATTCTTCACTCTCTCTGGAATTCTCTCTCTCTCCTCTTGTTTTAGGCTTGAAAGTGAGAATTCCCTACATATTTGCATACACTTTCTTAACCAAAGTTGATCATCTTTGGGCTGAGGTAGCTTGGGACTTTGTTTGAGCTCCAAAAGGTGGTTTTGGCTCAGATTTTGGCTGGTTTTGCTGCTGTGCTTCAAGGGTAAGCACTTCTCCATGTCAAGCTTGTTTTTGCACACTTGCTTTATCCCCCTTTTCCATTGTTTTGTACTATTTTGGGACTGGTTTTGAACCATAAAAAACTCTGATTTTGAGGTTCTAAATTGGTGGTTTAAGCCTTGTTTGGCTAGGGGGTGTTTTCCCCTCTTTGCTCCTTGGCTTGTAAAGCCTTTTGAGCCATCTCTCAAAGCATTTCAAACAACCGTTTTCTGGCCCTTTAACCACTGAATTCCGGAGGAATTTCAGTGGTAGAAAACTTGTTTTGAGGTCCCAAATAGGAGGGGGTGGCCTCCCCTCCTTGTCTCTTTATGTTATGCCTAGTTAGCCTTGCAAAGTAGCATCTTTTTGTAACTTGTCTTAGCTTAGTTTGAGCATGTTTTTGGATATAATTTAACATGTTTAAACTTTGTTTTTGGCTGGTTTGGCCACTCATTGCTTGCATCTTGCACTTGTAGTGTAAACTTGCTCACTAGCCTAGTGTACTTGATGGTTTAGCCTATTAATCTAGCATGTGTATGCTTCACTCCAGCATGTTTTTGGCTCTGATTTAGCATGCTTTAGGATTGTTTTGAGTAGTCTTGACCTTTTGAGGCTTTCTTTGTATAGCTATAATAGAGTTGGCCTTGACTAGCTTTGTGTTTTAGGCCCTTTAGCATGCTTTATTTGAGTGATTTGCATGATATGACATCATTTTACATGTAATTTTAGTGCATAATCCTCTGTCACACACTCACATATTTCACTCTTTAATCGTTTTTGAGGGTTGTGCCTTATGCCTTGCTTGTGAGCCATTTTGAGCGCATGATTTTCTTGCCTTTTGAGCTTCAATTCCAACATTTTTAGGCTACTGATTAGCTTGATTAAGCTCTGTCCAGAGCTAGTTTGGTCATTTGAGATTGGTCTTGCATGCTTCTAGTGTAATGCATTTAGCTAGCTTTGGTGCTTTTGGCCTTTTAGCATGCCTTGCATGTATTATTTGCATGATTTAGTGTTTCTAGCATGTCATTTCAATGTTGAAATATATGCCTACACTCCATTGTTTCACTCTTTCATTTGCTTTGAAAGAGGTCCTAAGCCCCTTGTTGGCTTAAACATGGAATTGAGGCTCTCATGCCTAATGGTTTTAGCTTTCTCTTGAGGGTTTCTACTAACTAAAAGCATGAGGCTTCTTTCATGCTCAAGGTGCTTGTGGCTGAGGCCATCTTTCCCATTAGAGGGCTTTCACATTGAACTTAACCGGTTAATGAATGACTCGGTAATTTTAAAATGTGTAAACAAGAAATGGACCAAGTAAAACATGTCAAGATAAGCATGTTGTTTGCATTGCATGTGTTTGGATCGGACGTTAATCCAAACACGAGAAATGTGGAGCGTTTCATACTCCAAGTGATGAAACGTGTCACATTTCTTAGTTGCCAAGCCTCTTGATCATGCATGATAAATGTGGAGGCTTTTTGTGTTGTTTGTGCATTTACTAACATGGTGCAAGCTTGACTCTTTGGCCATCATGCATTGAGATACGTGGTTGGTGGCTTGAGAGCCGAGTACTACGCTCCTTTGAGCTTGAGAAATGATAAGGAGAGCATTTGCACATACATTTCCTTGCAAATACATTGCTGTGCCTTTGTTGTTCTCTGTTGCAGCAAAAGTGGGACTCTGGAAGGAGAGGTGGCCGGTAGACCACTTGCACTAGCCGACCGACCACTTGCACTGGCCAACTGGCCAGTTGAGGTAGCCTACCGACCCGTTGAGGTGGCCGGCCGGCCACCTGTAGCAAATTATCCAAAATCTTCTTGTATTGGGGTAGATATAACCTGGAAGTGTGTGTGATGTTCTGAGATCACCACGAGTGCAAACAGAGACAACTCATGGCAAGGCAATGCATTTCCGGGCAAAGCGAACCGAGCATGCATCTCTCCCTCGCCCTCGAGGCCATTTTACCGCTTTACTTAGCTAGTTAATTTGCCGGTTTTGTAATTAATTAGTTAATATGCTTAGCTAATTTAATTCGTCTTTGTAATAATCTAATTAGCTTAGTATAGCTAGTTTCAATTCGGTTTGTAATTAATTAACTTAGCATAGTTAATTAGTTGATTTGTAATAAATAGCTTAGCTTAGCTCTTATTTATTCGGACCCTCCTGCGAGAGGGCGTATTGTTGTAATAAGTGTGCGTGCATGTGTGCATGTCTTCCAACCCCATTTCTTTCTCCTTTTTACTTATCAGCTTTTGATGGTTAGTTTAGGGCATATTTTAATTAGCATACCTTATGCTTTGCATGCGTGCATTATTTGTTTGTCTTGCATGCACCGAGCTCAACGCATATTCAAACTGCATTGTATTTCAATATACTTTCTTGAATACGTGTTCCAAAGCATGTTATCAAGTGTTGCATTCATATGCCATCTTAGATAGTCGAGCCTATTAGTTGCATTTTTGCATGTGTTGCATTAGGCATCTAACATAGCTAGGATCATGCATGATTTCTAACTAGTTTTCCATTTTGGCTCGGAGTACATTTTAAGTGTTTACGTTTTAGCATACTTGCATGTGTGTGAGTATTGCCATGTTTAGCATGCTTGCCATGAGGCTATTTACTTAAGTGTTTAACTGCATGAATGCCTGTGGGTGAAGGATTTATTGCTTGAATTGGAACAATTCATCAAATGTGAGTTTTAAGCCCACTTTGCGGAGTGGCAAATCATGTTGTTTTAAACTCACTTGAAGGTGGCAAATCCACGTTTTAGCTTACTTGCGAGTAGCACTTCCAAACCATTTTCGAAAAATGAACATGAGATGTTTTGTTCCAAATTAAGTGATTTAGTCTATACTTGTATGCTGTACACATTACGTAGTAAGGTTAGCTAATAAACCGGAATAAGAACACATGTGTTTTCAAAATAACATATCATGTTTAGTAGAGGCCGATCCTTTGATCGGGCGAGCGGGGGTGCTCATTTCAGGACCTTCCCCTCTCGTACCCAAGTTCCCGAGCCGAGGCAACTTTGGTGATAACGGACACGTGGCCTTAGGCACGAGTCAGGGTTTCCTAAATTTCCTGAAATAAAATATTTAGGTGGCAACTCTGAAATCTGGCAAAGCAGTCCATGTTTGGCGGTTTTGATTCAAAATTGATTTTTCAAAACCACTTGTCGGATTTGGACTCTTTGGTGATTTATCAGTCTTACATTGCACTTTGTGAGATTAGATTTAGAACCGTGACAGGAGTCCGAACTGTAGTAGCTAGAACACAATTCACGCCCTCTCCGAAAAGGGGAGCGCGCGGAGAGAGTTCGGGCGGTCTACAGTTTCTGGCGACTCTGCTGGGGATTTAGAAAACTTGACTCGAACTCATGATATGTTGTTTTATCTACACTTATGTGTTTCTTTGTATTGCATTTGCATTGGTGCGCCTTGGACACCGTGTTTGCCATATGTTATTCCTGAACGGAATGCCGGAGGCTTGCTTGGAAAAACGTGCCATAAGGCTGACCGGTTACAGGCTCTGCCATGATGGGAACACAAACCTCGATTTTTCCAAGGCACACTTCTTCACCATTCGACCTAGTCGCATATCGGAAGTCGTAGAGACCATTCCAAACTAGGACAGGTTGCTCACCCGAATGTAGACTTGTTTGAAACCGCATGCGTGCGTAGTGAAACCCTAGCTCCTGACAAAATAGGACAAGGAAACCGTACCCCCTCATAGGGGTGTTTTGGCTCTCTTTAATTGGTATGTACTTTACAGTGAAACTGTACAGGGATGTGCATATCAGTTGCTAGTCTGGTATTTGATTTTGGGACAGAATTCAGTAAAGAGTGTAGTTATTCAGCTATGCTCATATCTGTTCTGGTGAAATTGGGCTGAGATGCTGTCTATTTTCTCTTTTGCAAGGTCCTGGAACCATAGCTTCAGAAGGCTCCAATATCCCCCGGGTACTCTAGACTTGTATCGATAGATTTTGTCAGGTCGGAATTGGTTTAGAAGCAACCTGTGTTTACCTTACCCCCACAGGTAACAAGACGAAGGAGGTTCAGGCAGAATTTACTATTACAGTTTCTACAGCAATCACACCTCAGTTCACCTGGGTCTAGTCTGGTCTGGGAACAGTTGTCTGCATTTAACTCAGCACGAGATCAATCACCCATTCCCATGGCTTCATATCCCCCAACCAGTGTGGAAGAACATATACAGCACCTGCAACAGACAATTGAGGCACTGCAGCAGGACGCAGTTCGTCAGGCTGAAGTCATGGCTCGTCAAGCCAAAGTGATAATCAGGCTGCAACAACAACAGCCATAGCCGGTTGTGGCTACTACATCTCATGCACCTTCCATGGGTAATCCGACACCCGGAGCCACTGCCCATACTGTTAATGTCCAAGAGACTCAGGATAATCTGGTCGAGCCAATCCCAGAGCAAGCCTCTAAAGCTCCTGTCTGTCAAGCCGAAGCTCCGTTTGAATTTGAGGTTAACCCAACTGCACTTAAGGTCAATAAATTGGAGAAGTTATTCAAACGCGCACAAGGAGTGAACTCCATTCCGGATTTAGAGAACAGGTATACTGAATCTGCAGTTACCTTACCAGAGCGGTTTAAAATGCCGCATATCGACTGCTTCGATGGCTCTGGGGACCCAATGGTGCACATCCACCTGTTTTCTGATATCCTGAGGCCAATGGGTCTGACCCCAGCCCAGAAGTTGTCTCTTTTCGGCCGAACCATGTCTGGGATAGCTGCAATCTGGTATGCAAAATTGGAGGACTCTATGCAACAAAACTCGAAAGAGCTAGCTGAGGCCTTTATTGCTCAATACTCCTACAACACACAGATCGAGGTCACAACTCATGATCTCGAAGTCACCCGCCAAGAGCCAAAGGAAGGTTTTTCAGAGTTCGTGACGAGATGGAGAGCAAAGGCCTTAATAATGACTACAAGGCCTTCCGATAAAGATCATATTAGGATGATTGTTCAGAATCTGCATGGCAAGTTACTCAAAAGATGGTCGTTCTACCTCTGTTTACCTTTCCAGCCCTTCATGAAATGGGGGTTCAAATCGAGGATGCCCTCAGACAAGGGATCTTTGCGGAAGATAATGAGCCTTTGAAGAAGAATGTTGTTTGCAGTTCCAATGCTACTACTGATGGTAGCACAACTGCAAAATGCTCAAAAGTAGACACTATCATTACTTCCCTCAATGGCCAAAAACCAGCCACTTCAACTCGGCCCCAAGCCTGAAATTTCCATCTTCTTTACATGAGTCTCTCTTAAGCTTTGAAAATGCTGCGAGAAGAAGGGCACCTAGAGCTCCTAGAACCTCAACCCCTTCCAAATCCTCTTCCACCAAGATATGACCCAGCTAAATACTGTGCCTATCATCAACAACATGGTCATGATACGAACCGTTGCAGCCACCTCCGTCATAAGATTCAGGATCTTATTGACGAAGAGACCATAGCTCCACCAAAAGGACCTCAGGCTAGTACTGACCCGCCGTCTCTTTATCTCAATCTAATCCATACACTCCTATTCGCCTACAACCCCAACATATACATCATCCCAGCCCATCTACCCAGGTCTGAGGTGTTCATTCCAGACAATACGGACTTATGTATGATGGATGCATTTGAACCCTAATCATCTTAAACCCATGAACCCACTACTTCTGAGCTGATGAGAATGATTGAAGATCTTCAGAGAACTGTAGCAGATCTGGGCTCTGGGATATTGGCTCCATTATCGACCACATCACATGCTAGAAGTTTCACGCCAAAAGGCTCCCTAATCTTGGGACGGGTTGCATTGGAAGAAGGCCAATCCATTGGCAAAGTGGAGGTAAGTGGTAAGAACAAAGTAGGGGCAGGCATTGGTCCCCATGAACACCTTTAGTGGACTATTGAGGCTTTGAAAACCGAAGGGCTGAACAAACAGCAAGTGATTGCAGTTGTTGCAAAGATTGTGGATGACACTTTCGCCACTCAAGTTGGGGGCAGTTTGAATCAAGGGGCAAGTCGGGAGGAGGGCTGTCGTACCAGAAACGTTCCTTTCAGCTCTAATCCTGTACTCGGAAGAGATCAACAAACCCAGTCAGCGCCTATCAATCCCTTTACTGGTGCATCCAGCAAAACTCCACAAACCTCGAAGTACCAACCCCGAGGTCGGAGGGTCTTCTATGCCCTCTACATGACTTTGTCCAAAGCTTTCCAAATCCTTGTTGAACAAGGCCATCTCAAACCCCTTGAGCCTCGACCTCTCCTGAATCCGCTTCTAGCTAAGCATGATGCTGCCAAGTATTGTGTCTTCCATCAACAAATCGGTCATGACACTGACTTGTGTTTTCGTCTTCGTCACGAAATACAAGATCTGATTGACAACAAGGTCATTGACGCGCCAGGTCCTACAAAGTCTATCGGCATTGGATCGATGAATGTGGGGGATAATATGATGTGATCGGGGGATGAACCACCTGCGGAGGGTGCTCAGTTTTACTCCAAATGTGATGGATGGCACGCACTATTTTGAGCAATGTGCAAATGCTGTTAATTGTGCTTTCTGACTTGGGTGTTGGGTCAGTCTTGTTGTGTTGTGTTGAGTCAGTCTTTTTGTATTGAGTCAGTCGAGTTTGTCTTGTTGTATCGAGTCAGTCCTGTTGTGTTGGAGTCAGGTGATTTCAGGGGTGTTACCTCGGGCATCACTTTCTTGTTTTGTGTTTGTCTTTTACACTTTTTCTTTTGAGTTTGTTTCTATCACTAAAGCCAGTTGTGCCAGAAGATCTGAATGAAACGGTAGAGATTTTCACCTACTTTTCTGTGCCTTGAAATCATTGCATTTACCTAAGTTTTTCAAAACTTTCTAACACTGTGATGAAAACAAAGAAGGAGGAATTCCTCGGGATTTGCAAAAATTTGATCAATTGAGAGAAAGAGAGGCATGCTAAGCCCTTAATAAATGAGATCATGTTTGTTAATGTGAGTACTGAGAAGGATCCTGGCTTGATCTAGATTGGTTTTACATTGTCTTCAGCACGAGCGACTAGTCGCTTTCTTAAAAGATTTCAAAAAATGTTTTGCGTGGTCTTGCGAAGACATGCGTGGAATTGACCTTGAGATTGTGCAGCATAGGATCGCTCTCAGCCTCAAGACTCGACCCCTTTCGCTTTCAAACCTTGAACTTGGATCTAGAATGTTCAATGGTCAACCACAATATGAGGCTTGTATGGCCAGATTTGAAGCAGCCCATGAACTAGGGGCAAGAAGGTCAGATTGATCAAAGGAAGCTTGCAAAGCTCGATCAAAAGTAGCCTTTGAACTAGGGGCAAAAATGTCAGATGTGTTCAAAGATTCAAAAGATGGGTCATTCCGCAAACCAATGAAGACTGGCAAGAAAGCCAAATCCGAGAAACAGAGAGCAAGAAGTTTTGTTGAAGGACAATCGAGTTTCTATCTACAACACTAGGGGCAACTTCAGCCCCCATTGGATGGGCTTTTACATCATCAGTGAACGACAACCATTCTCTTGGATTCAGATGGCTTTGAGATCCTACGACCGATCAACATGGACAAAGTTACACTTTTTTTTTTATTCTTGAGAGGCTTGCTAGGTTGAAAACCCGGAAGGGCGACCCAGGCAAAAGTTAGAGCAGAAAAAAAAAAAAGAAGAAAAAGAACAAAGATGAAAAAAGAGAAAAAGAACAAAAAAAGAAAAAAAAAAGAAAAAAAAAAAGAAATGAAAACAAAGAAAGAAAAGAAAAGAAGAAAGAAAAGAAAAGATGAAAAGACATGAAAAGAAAAGAAAAATAGAGCTTGCAAGTTGAAAACCCAGAAAGGGCGGCCTTGGCAAAAGATAGAGCGTAAAAGGAGAGGTTAATACTCGAGTGTACCTTAACCTGGAACTACATCAGGCCTGATTCTCATGTTTGGGATACGTAGGCAACTTCATCCTGAAGTTCGGCCCCAATCATTTTCAACCTATTTGGCTCATCCATGTTGATTGGTTTACCCTTGTTCAACTCAGCCATCTTGTCCATGTGCAAATTGGCTTGTCTCTGTTCGAAATCAGATTGTTCTATTCCACTACAAGATTCAACTGCAAGGCAATTCAAGTTCAGATCTGAGGTTGTGCATCTCGAGAGTAAATTCTGCGTTGGTTGAGCAGTGGTGTGACGCCCCGATTCTACACTATTGGTTGCAGTTAAGGGAGAGTCACTAATGAGTCCTATGGTCAATAGCCAAGTAAGATCCCAGATCATCGGAGGAGTCAAAATAGCCTCCCTTCTAAGTCCAGCTTTCTTAGGCAGAGCACTACCCTTTTGACAGATCTTAAAAGGTATTGACACAAGGTCTCATAAGCAACGATAAGGTTCATACAAATAAATATATAGAACATAATAGCCACGAATATCCTTTATTACAAAAGTTCGTTCCATTACATTACATCCCAAAAGAAAGTTTAAATCTTCGCATGAGTCTTACAAAATGTCAAAAGAAACTTCTAATATTCTAGGATAGCCAAAAGTCTTCAAATGTTTCAGGTTCGACATCTCCCGCTATGAGTTCCTCTTCGTCACCTGGCATGATACGCCGTGAGCTTTGAATGCCCAGTAAACACACGTACACACCTCACCCATTTTTCCCAGTCCAATACACAATCACAAAATATAACATCAAGTAGTAAAGCATGATACTCCAATAAATAAATAAATAAATAAATAAATGGTTAAGTTAGATGTCAGTAATCTAGAAATCCCCCAAAGAGATTTCGTCCTCCCAACCACAAGAATCGGATGCGGATTATTCGGTATGCCCCCTCTTTTGCTGCTTTGTTGTAGAACTAACCTCGGATGCCCACCAACGGTTATATACCACGTAGCGCCAACCGCAGGGCCTCAAAAGAGACGGTAAAATAGGGCCTTGCCTGAATCCCTCCTCACACCAAACCACCTAGGGTCCGAATACAACCGCTCCGTTCAAGGGTTCCGAAAACCACTTGTGCAAGACTTTAACTTTTAAATAGGGAACGCATCCCAACATACCATATACCACATATTCTCATCTTTTCATTACTCAAATGTTCGAAAAACCCAATACCCACCCAATTAGGTTTCCCGTTAGATTAAGTGTTTTAAAACAAGGTTAGTTCAACATATAAAACATTAATATCCATATAAGCATGCATTCTTAAGATGAGAAAGGTAAATAACATAACCACAACACATATATTATCAGGTCAAGACATGATTATAAGCTACAACAATCTCATGAACTCAAAGGTACAAAACATCCATACCTAACAAAATTTCCAGATTTAGCATCGCATAAAGATTAAAATGAAAGAGCTATTTTAGATCCTTTATCGGGCTTGGCCTTCCTATGATTTGTAGAGGATTCAATCTAGTTTCTATAGCATTTTTCGGAATTGGGGTTGCTCTTCCATATTCTAAGTTATTTAGAAAATATTTCAGCGCTGTCCAGGGTCCGTCCAGAATCTGCCCAGTTCTGTCGTCTGTTACGAAAACTTGATTTTCTTGCAAACCACTCAATGTTTTTCGATGAAACCAATTTTAGTTGAAAGCTAACTTCTAAAGGAAGGTTTTTACATAAAATGGAGGTTCAGAATATTTTTGTACATTTTTCTGGAATTTTTGAAAGTTGGCTGAAAAAAACAGGTTCTAAGGTAGAATGCCCAAATTAAGAAGATTTATGAAAAGGGGGTTCCACCATGGGAAAGTTTCATTTCTTTTGTGAAGAAAATATGCTAACTATCACATGTTTAACTCAGAAAATTTGTTTGAAAGAGTTCCCTTGAAAAGTTGAGAGATTTGTACAAAAAGAAGATGGTTTGTGCCAAAATGGGTAAAACACAAGAGAGATGGAAACAATACTCAAATCTTGGTATTTTTAACATAAGAACATGGTAATAACAGATCTGAAACATCACTTAAAATCTTTAAAAAGAACATGCATTAGAAAAGAAAATGAAGAGAAGGTTGTGTTGGTGGCTTACCTTCTAGCTTTGCACAAGAAACTCTCTTCTTCTTCCCTCTCCTCCTCTAGAATTCTCTTCCTTGCTCTCCTCCCTCTCTCTAACCAAAATGTATGTGTGAGTGAGTGTGTTGTGTGTATGTTTGCAAGCTAGGGAGGGTGTGGTATATATAGGCAATTTGGGGTAAAAGGACATAAAAGCCCTTTAGTTGAAAATGGATGGGAAAGCTAGGATTTTGGTTGGTGTCAAATGGGATAGGAGTAACTAAGGTGTTAAATCCTAGGTTTTGGCATCAATTAGTTGATCTCTAGTTGAAAGGTAACTAGTTTTGAGATTTGCAACCTAGGTCTAGGTCACTAGGTTTGGATTTCCTAGAATGTCTTAATCATAGTCTTGAAAATTGGCTCCTTTCTCTTCCCTAGGAGTGTGATGGGTTATTATTTTATTTGTTTTGGTCCTAGAGCACACTCTTCAAGGTGTATATATATATATATATATATATCTTACAAGATTGATGGTACTAATAATATTAGGGTACATGTACTAGTTTTTGTGGTGTATTTTGGATTTAATAAAGAAGTAAGGGTTTGGTGTTAAATACATGTAATTTATGTAGAATTAAATTAGGTTAGGGAACCTAATCCGGCTAGTGTAATTCCTGTTTTGATAAAAAAAAGGTAATGCTAACTGACAAGATTCGAATTTATTCAAGTAACCGAGGGGATTTAAGAAAATAATTCAACATTAGGGTTTTTAAAGTGAATACATATTTCGGGGGGTTCACAAGTGGCCATTTGCCAAAAACAATTTTTGAGAGTTTTTAATGAAGTTGACTAATTCTCTCGAAAATTATTCTATTTTTCCAAAACTGGACCATTTCTTGGACCCAAAAAAGGAAAATTTTCAGTGCTCATAACCTGACTTGCATGATTTCAAATCAGAAAATTGAACAAGTATGTTAATCTAACTCTCATATTGGTCAAAATTGTTTTAGTAGAAAGCCAAAAACAAAAATGGTTAAAATGATGAACTAGGGGCACAGTTGAGTCAGGTTTTTTGTCTTTTCCCCGTTGTCAACATACTTGCAAGAAAGGGCACCATACTTGCCAGAAAGGGCACCGTACTTGCCAGAAAAGGGCACAACTGAAGTTAACAGCAAAAGGCCAAAAGCTCTCTTATTCTCCAAGCAGCGAGGTATCAAGCCAAGTGCGAAACAAGAACTGGAACAGAGCAGGATATTCCGTTCCCTCATCTAGACGGGTTTGATCACACGCAAATTGGCGTCTGACCCGGAATGGGGACGTAGAAAATGCAATGTCTGTGAGATCAATCAATTGTATATCCAGCCGGTGGCACATGTTGTAGCTTATCTTAATCAAGCTAAACCAAAGGCATCGTCAACCGATGTCAGTTACGAATCTGTTGCACATCCAGTCGTAGCACAACCCCTCTGTGGGAAAGTTCACTGTTGTGAGAGGAAGAAGGAGAATCTAGTAGAATACTGGGGGCAAGAGCCCAACTTCTTGCTTATCCATCAGCCACCCAGGAGAGGGATAAAAAATGAGAGAGATTGAAGAATAGAGAGATGTGCGCTAGGAGAAAAAGTGAAGAAAGGGCTTTTTCAGAAAACAAGAGATTGAGTGCCAGAGTGATGTGAGAATCACAAATGAGAAAGGGTGGGAAACAATACCCGAAGAAACAGGCTCCTCATGAACCGAGAGGTCTCTTGCCTTTGTAACACATCTGAGTGTTGTGTGTGTGTTTTTGTGTGTCTCGATTCTTACTTTGAGTCGTTTCCGGTGTCAATAGATGTGCTTAGGTTGTTTTTACCTTTGTTTTCCTTTGATTGAGTCGTGGTGCACTGTGTTCAATCGTAGGCTCAATCCCCGGTTAAGAACTCATTTATTAGTTTCAATTTCAAAAAATCGTTTTGTGCTCAGAGTGCTGCGCCATTCCCCACATATGTGCAAAACAGGATTTGTTCTTTCATAAAACTGTAGGGTTCAACCCAGGTTATGTGAGAACAGTAGAACCGAGACCTATCTGAAGTTATACGGGTTCCAGACTATAAAGCAAAAGAAAAGAGGAAAATTTGAAGCATTTGAGTGTGTTTCGACTTCAGCAAATTCTGAGATTGTATTCCGGATGTACCTTTTTAGGCCTTGTCCATGCTCCAAATTACGAGTGTACCTCTACCTCAAGCTCAAGCTCAAGCTCAAGCCTGCTTCAAAGTCAGAATGGTGATCATAAGTGTTCTCTCTAAGTACATTCCTTGCCAAAGGCATCTTGGCTGTATTTGCAATGAGTTCCTAGGAGATCAACTGCGACGGTGGAAACTAGAGTTCGAATGGCTGATGCCTAGAACGCAAAGGTTTGGAATTTCTGAGACTAAAGTCTGGTTTAAATACCCAGGGGTGTATCCTCGGCTTGGAATTTGTATGGCAGCCCCATAGGTTGAGGTAGCATGTATGCTCCTCAATTCTGGATACTGAACCAACATAGTCTGTCACCCCGTTGGAGAATAGGGAAAGTTGTGAATATGATCGGGAAGAAAAGCGGCATCCGTGACTTCTACATGCAGAGGTTACCCCTTTGTCAGCATTTCAGAATCTTTGTACTGTGAGTTCAAGGTAAGAATTCGAAGAACAAAAGGTAAGAGTTCGAAGAACGCAAGGGGAGATCCCTGTCAGAGTAGAGCGGTTCATCGCCACTCACCCCATGAGGTGTTTTTTTTTTTTTTAAAGTGCCGCTTTGTTTGTTTATTGCATTCCCTAAACATCATGCTCTACATTGCTTGTAACATGTATCATATCATTGCACTTATTGCATTTATTTGCATCTTGTGCTATCTTGTATCATTATCCTTTTACGCTGAGTAGCGTTTAGGATCGTTGTCCCTCGGGGCCTATCTCAGGATGCGTGGAATGCGCTCCTGATTGCTTTTTTTTTGACCTCTTCTCACGGTTTCAGCGTGGTTAGAGTCTGTTCTTCCTCACACGATTTCGGCGTGTTTGGAATTTGCCTTTCATCTTCTCACAATTTCAGCGTGGTTTGAGTGTCCCTTTCCTCACACGATTTCGGTGTGTTTGGAATTTATCTCAGGTTGCGTGGAACGCGCTCTTGATTGTTTTCGACCTCTTCTCACGATTTCAGCGTGGTTAGAGTCCCTTTCTCACACGAGTTCGACGTGTTTGGAATTTATCTCAGGTTGAGTGGAATGCACTCCTGATTGTTTTCAACCTCTTCTCATGATTTTAGTGTGGTTTGAGTGTCCCTTTCCTTACGCGATTTCGGCATGTTTAGAATTTATCTCAGGTTACGTGGAACACGCTCCTGATTGTTTTCGACCTCTTCTCACGATTTTAGCGTGGTTTGAGTGTCCCCTCTCACACACGAGTTCGGCGTGTTTGGAATTTATCTCAGGTTGCGTGGAACGCGCTCCTGATTGGTTTTCCTTTGGACCTCTTCTCACGATTTCAGCGTGATTAGAGTGTCTCCTTCCTCACATGATTTCGGCGTGTTCAGAATCTTTTCTTCCTCCTCTCATAATTTTAGCATGGTTGGAGTATGTCACCCTTTTGTATCTATCGCATCTATCTGTTACATCCATTGCATCTTATCTATTTTATTGCCTGCATCTTTTCCATGTTAAGCTTAGTCTGGTATGTGCTCATACATTTCCTTCATTGAAGCATGGTTCTGTGTTAATGTGTACGTGCCTATTCCACTAAGAGAATTGTGGTCTGAGGGTTTCGGCACCTTTTTTGTGTTAGACATGGTCTGTTTCGTACCCATACATTTTCTAGGTAAAATATGGTTTGGCTGCGCGCCTTATTCATTGCATCCATCGCATCCATTGCATCGTACTATGTTTTGTTGCATTCAGCATGTAGGATCATGATCTTTTCTCAGCAGATCATTCCTCACTTATATCATGCCACCCAATCACTTGTATGCTTTTTGCGAAACACACAGTTCTGCCTGTGCACACACCTATCTCACTAAGAGAGTTGTGGTTTGAGGTTTTCGGTACCTTTTCTGTGTTAAACATAGTTTGATGTTGCATCTCCATCCCTTTATGATATTTGTATGGTTTTGCACTGCTTGTGGTTTGATTATCTCAGTTACATTGCATATCATTTGCATTATTTCATTGCACTGTATATCATTTACATTGTTTTGTTATATTGTGTATCATTTTGCATCCAGTCCCTGAACTACGCTGGTTTGATTCCTTGCAAAGGGATACGTAGGCAACCTGTGGGCGCAACCATTTGTTTCTATATTTATATTTTGTTTGTTTGTCCAAGTTTTCGACCTTGTCAAAAATGGGTCGTCTCTAGGCTTTGACATTCACTCACGTCATTTCATGACTTTGAGCTCTATCAAAGAGGGGCAACTGTAGACACCCCATTTTTGACCGCCCTTAAGACTTGGGCGCTACTGATGGTTTACTTGGTGATGAAAGTTGTGCAGTGCAAGGGTTCAATTTCTTCGGCAATGAGAGAGTCAAATCCCAACCTTACACCCTGTTTTTAGACCAAAATGATTTTGACTAAAATGATTTTTAGATCTTGAAACCCTCTCTTTCAAAATATTTTTGAAAATGATTTTACGATGTTCCGAAGCTCACATTTTGTTAAATGTTGCGCTTTTCTGTAAACCAAGTAAGGAAAAAGTGGAAATGAATGAAAGAGAGATGAAATCTTTGAAAAATCTTTCAAAACACCTTGTTTTGGGGTTTGGGGTTAAAGAAAATTGAAGGAGAGGGAAGAAACCCTGTTGGGGAAGAAATTGGGCATGAATCGTTAAGAGAGAGTTGAGCAGCCCTCGCTAAGTCGAGCCTATCCGTTTGTACACTTGGATTTCAGCTATGAGGCCACTACCGTTGGAAAGAGGACTTCTAGGGCTTTGTTTTGCACTCAAGAATGACCTGAAAAGGAGTCTAGATGAAGGAGTTATGCCAGGTTGAAGTCGGGACCAGGGTCTAGTTTTTGCTGCCGGCCCCTATGGGAGTGTGCCGGCCACCAATGGAGCATGCCGGCCATATGCCGGCCAGAAATTTCCAAGAAGCCCAGAATTGGTAAATATTTCCTCTCCAGTTGTTATACACTACTCCAGATATTTTCGAACTTAGATATTTCGACCAAAGCTCCATTTTTGCTATATATGGAGCCATATCACTCATTTTGGAAAAAAAGAACAAGTTAGCAATTGTGGGAGCCTCTCTCTCTAAAAATCCTCTCTCTCTAGAAGATTTGTGAGCAAATTCTCCCATCTCTCCAGAATTTTCTCTCTTTCTCTCTCTCTCTCTCTCTCTCTATCCCCTTGTTTTAGGCTTGAAAGTGAGAATTCCCTACATATTTGCATACACTTCCTTAACCAAAGTTGATCATCTTTGGGCTGAGGTAGCTTGGGACTTTGTTTGAGCTCCAAAAGGTGGTTTTGGCTCAGATTTTGGCTGGTTTTGCTGCTGTGCTTCAAGGGTAAGCACTTCTCCCTTTCAAGCTTGTTTTTGCACACTTTCTTTATCCCCATTTTCCCATTGTTTTGTACTATTTTGGGGCTGATTTTGAACCATAAAAAACTCTGATTTTGAGGTTCTACAATGGTGGTTTGAGCCTTGTTTGGCTAGGGGGTGTTTCCTCCTCTTTGCTCCTTGGCTTGTAAAGCCTTTTGAGCCTTCTCTCAAAGTATTTCAAACAACCTTTTTTTGGCCCTTTAACCACTAAATTCCGGAGGAATTTCAGTGGTAGAAAACTTATTTTGAGGTCCCAAATAGGAGGGGGTGGCCTCCCCTCCTTGTCTTTCTATGCTATGCCTAGTTAGCCTTGCAAAGTAGCATCTTTTTGTGACTTCTTTTAGCTTAGTTTGAGCATGTTTTTGGCTATATTTTAACATGTTTAAACTTTGTTTTTGGATGGTTTGGCCACTCATTGCTTGCAACTTGCACTTGCAGTGTAAACTTGCTCACTAGCCTAGTGTACTTGATGGTTTAGCCTATTAATCTAGCTTGTGTATGCTTCACTCCAACATGTTTTTGACTCTGATTTAGCATGCTCTAGGACTTTTTTGAGTGGTCTTGGCCTTTTGAGGCTTGCTTTGTATAGCTATAGTAGAGTTGGCCTTGACTAGCTTTGTGTTTTAGGCCCTTTAGCATGCTTTATTTGAGTGATTTGCATGATATGGCATCATTTTACATGTGATTTCAGAGCATAATCCTCTGTCACACACTCACATATTTCACTTTATAATCGCTTTTGAGGGTTGTGCCTTATGTCTTGCTTGTGAGCCATTTTGAGCGTATGATTTTCTTGCCTTTTGAGCTTCAATTCCAACATGTTTAGGCTACTAATTTAGCATGATTAAGCTCTGTCCAGAGCTGGTTTGGTCATTTGAGATTGGTCTTGCATGCTTCTAGTGTAATGCATTTAACTAGCTTTGGTGCTTTTGGCCTTTTAGCATGCCTTGCATGTATTATTTGCATGATTTAGTGTTTCTAACATGTCATTTCAATGCTGAAATATATGCCATTGCACTCCATCGTTTCACTCTTTCATTTGCTTTGAAAGAGGTCCTAAGCCCCTTGTTGGCTTAAGCATGGAATTGAGGCTCTCATGCCTAATGGTTTTAGCCTTCTCTTGAGGGTTTCTACTAACCAAAAGCATGAGGCTTCTTTCATGCTCAAGGTGCTTGTGGCTGAGGCCATCTTTCCCATTAGAGGGCTTTCACATTGAACTTAACCGGTTAATGAATGACTCGGTAATTTTAAAATTTGTAAACAAGAAATGGGCCAAGTAAAACATGTCAAGATAAGCATGTTGTTTGCATTGCATGTGTTTGGATCAGACGTTAATCCAAACACGAGAAATGTGGAGCGTTTCATACTCCAAGTGATGAAACGTGTCACATTTCTTAGTCGCCAAGCCTCTTGATCATGCATGATAGAGTTGGAGGCTCTTTGTGTTGTTTGTGCATTTGCTAACATGGTGTAAGCTTGACTCTTTGGCCATCATGCATTGAGATGCGTGGTTGGTGGCTTGAGAGCCGAGTGCTACGCTCCTTTGAGCTTGAGAAATGATAAGTAGAGTAGTTGCACATACATTTCCTTGCAAATACATTGCTGTGCCTTTGTTGTTCTCTGTTGTAGCAAAAGTGGGACTCTGGAAGGAGAGGTGGCCGGCCGGCCACTTGCACTAGCCGACCAACCACTTGCACTGGCCGGCCAGCTAGTTGAGGTAGCCTACCGCCCAGTTGAGGTGGCTGGCCGGCCGCCTGCAGCAAATTTGTCCAAAATTTTCTTGTCTTGGGGCAGATACAACCTGGAAGTGTGTGTGATTGTAGACCGCCCAAAGTCGCTCCGCATGGGAGGGCGCGAATTGGATTCTAACTACTACAGTTCGGACTCCTGTCACGGTTCTGAATCTAATCTCACAAAGTGCAATGTAAGACTGATAAATCACCAAAGAGTCCAAATCTGACAAATCGTTTTGGAAAATCGATTTTAATCAAAAAGCGCTAAACATGGACTGTTTTGCCAGATTTTAAAGTCGCCACCTAAATATTTTATTTTGAAAAATTTAGGAAACCCTGACTCATGCCTACGGCCACGTGTTCGTCATCACCAAAGTTGCCTCGGCTCGGGAACTTGGGTACGAGGGGGGAAGGTCACGAAATGAGCACCCCCGCTTGCCCGATCAAAGGATCGCCCTCTTCTAAACATGATATGTTATTTTAAAAACACATGTGTTCTTATTCCAGTTTGTTAATCTAAAATTACTATGTGATGCACGTAGCATACAAGTATAGACAAAATCACTCAATTTGGAACAAAACATCTCATGTTTGTTTTTCGAAAATGGTTTGGAAGTGCTACTCGCAAGTAAGCTAAAACGCGGATTTTTCACTCTCAAGTGGGCTTAAAACATGATGATTTTGCCACCCTCAAGTGGGCTTAAAACTCACAATCAATGAATTGTTCAAATTCAGGCAATAAAGCCTTCCTCCACAGGCATTCATGTAGTTTATCAAATAACCACATAGCCTCATGGCAAGCATACTGTCATGGCAACACTCATACTCATGCAAAGATGTTAAAGCATAAACACTTACAGTGTAAGCTAGTTAGTAATCATGCATGATCTTAGCTATGTTAGATACCTAATGCAATGCATGCGAAAATGCAACTAAGCAGGCTCGACTATCTAAGATGGCATATGAGTTGCAATACTTTGATACATGTATTCAAATAGGAATTGAAATACGATGCAGTTTGAATGATGCGCCGAGCCCGGTTCATGCAAGACAAATGAATGGATGCAAACATGCAAGCATAATGTATGTTAATTGAAACATGCCCTAAACTAACCATCAAAAGCTGATAAGTAAAAGGAAGAGAGAAATAGGGTTGGAAGACATGCACACACACACGCACCCTTATTACAACATGTTGCCCTCTCGAAGGAGGGTCCGAATAAAAGCTAAGCTAATCTAAGCTAAGCTAACTAACTAATCTAATTAAGCTAATTCGACTAATTATTACGAACGAAACGAATAACTAGTAAACTACTTACTAATTATTACGACAATTAACTAATTAAGAAATTAATTAATTACATTACAAAAACAAACTAACTAATAATTAAAGCTTTAAGCTATGCTGCCCCAGCAAGTTGAAGAAGTTTGAACATGCATGCCTCGGTTTCCACCTCGAAAAGCTCTCCAGTTTGCTCTCTTGAGGCTCTGTCTGTAGGGTGTCTTCAAGAACTAGCTGCTGAAACTTACCAAACCAAAGCTGGGGAGTGCACCAGTGGCTTGCCGGCCATGAAAGGTGGCTGCCGGCCACCTGCCGGCCAAGAGTGGGCCTCTGCCGGCCAAGGATGGAAGGTGCCGACCATCAATGTGGCACTGCCGGCCACTGGTGTGCTGTGACACCAAACTGCAACAGAGCACAAAAATAGAGGAAAGAGAGGGTCTCCCTAGGGTATGTATGTACTGTGCCACTCTATATCATTTCAAAACATCAAGGGAGAGGCACTATTGGATCCAAAACCATCAATCAAGCATGCAATGCATGATGGCCAAAGATCCAATCTTGTACACATTCAATAAATGCCATGCAAACAAGACTCTAAGACCATTGCCTTATCATGGAAGATCAAAGGCAATGGAGACAAAGGGAATTGGCCCATTTTCATCACTTTGAGTATGAAATTGACCAATTCACCTTGTGTTCAATATGACGTCCGATTGAACACAATGCAATGCACACAAAACATGATTTTCTTGGCATGCTTTACTTGATTTGATTCTTGTTTACACATTTTACATTACCGAGTCATTCGTTAACCGGTTTAGTTCAATGTGAGAGTCCTCTAATGGGAAAGATGGCCTCAGCCACAAGCACCTTGAGCATGAAAGAAGCTTCATGCTTTTGGTTAGTAGAAACCCTCAAGAGAAGGCTAAAACCATTAGGCATGAGAGCCTCAAATCCATGCTCAAGTCAACAAGGGGCTTAAGACCACTTTCAAAGCAAATGAAAGAGTGAAGCATGGAGGAAGATTGCAGAAATTTTAGCACTGAAATGGCATGCAAAAGACTCTAAATCATGCAAGCAATGCATGCAAGGCATGCTAAAAGGCCAAAAGCACCAAAGCTAGTGAAGTGCATTACACTAGAAGCATGCAACACTAATTTCAAATGACCAAACCAGCTCTAGATAGAGCTTAAACATGCTAAAACAAAGGCCAAAACATGCTGAAATGGGAGCTCAAAATGCTAGAAGAACATGCACACATGTTGGCCTATAAGCAAGGCATAACACACAACCCTCAAAAGCTATGAAGAAGTGAAGTATATGAGAGTGTGACTACACTATGTGCACTGAAATTACATGCTAAATGGTGCCATACCATGCAAACATCACATGTACAACATGTTAGAGGCCCCAAAAGTCAAGGCTAGTCAAGGCATTTACACAAGAGGCATGCAATACATGGCCTAAACAACCAAACTAGCTCTAGATAGAGCTTAATCATGCCAAAACAAAGGCCAAAACATGCTGAGATGGAAGTTCATGAGCTTAGACAAACATGCATACGTATTGGCTCATAAACAAGGCTCCAAACATGCCTCTTAAGAGAAATGAAAGAGGGAAGTATATGAGAGTATGACAGTGAAACATGCTCTGAAATCATATATCGAATGATGCCATATCATACAAAAAACCCAAACAAAGCATGCTAGCGACCTCAAACACAAAGCTAGTGAAGCCCAACTACACTATAGCTATACAAAGCTAAGCATATATGACCAAGACCACTTAAAACAGACCTCAAGCATGTTAAATTAGTGGCAAAAATGTGCTGGAGCAAAGCTAATACATGTTAGAATGATGAACTAAAGCACGAAGCATGTTAGGCTAACAAGCATAATTGCACTACAAGTACTAAAAGCATGCAAGAGGTGACCAAGCCAGCCAAAAACAGAGTTATGGAAGGTCCAAAAAGTCACAAAAAGTGCTTGAACAAAGCCACAAAGAAGTAAAAACACATGCTCATTTGGTAGGCCATCTACATATACAAACAAGACAAGGAGGGGGGGCACCCCCTCCTATTTAAGGCCTCAAAACAAGTTTTCTACCACTGGAATTCCTTTGGAATTCAGTGGTTAAAAGGCCAAAACAAGATGGTTTCAAAAGCTTTAAAGGAAGGCAAGAAGCTTAGCAAATAAGCCACCAAAGAGGATGAAACACCCCTAACTCCAAAAACACTTTAAACTACCATTTTTAAACCTTAAAAACAAAGGTTTTGTAGTTGACAACTAGGCCAAAATCAGCATGAAAAGGTGGCCAAGATTGTGTTAAAAAATAAGCTTAAAAGAGAGAGAAACTCACCCTTGAAGCACAGCAACAAACAGCCAACAAACAGCCACTTTTCTTGAACCAAAACCACCTTTAGCAGCCCAAAAAAAGTTCCAAGGAACCTCAGCCCAATGGTGATCAAGTATTCTTAAGGGTTGATAGGTTGAAGATGGTTGCATGCAAGCCTTCAAGCACAAAATCTTTAGAGAGAGTGAAATCTAGAGAGAGGTTTAGAGAGAGAGGCTCCCAAAATTTCACTCCCAAAATGTTCTCTCCATTGTTCTAACCCCTTGAATATGAGATATAAGGCTCTCATATATAGCAAAATATCAAGCTTTGGTCGAAATATCTCCATATAGGACAGGTGGCACATTGTGGAAACAGCTGGAGCAAAAATATCTGCAGAAAACTGCTTTGTTCCATCTGTGGCCGGCACTGTACCACTGTTGGCCGGAACTTGACCATTTTTGGCCGGCAGAACACTCCCTTGGACGGTAGGGGGCCGGCATTGGCCATTCATGGCCGGCACATGCCCCAAAAATCCCATTCATGGTCATAAACTTCCATCTCTGGTTGGACAGGAAAATCGGCTTTTTGGGCTTGACTTTAACCGGACATATCTCCTTCATCTGGACTCTTTTTCAGGTCATTCTTGAGCCTAAATTGTAGCCCTAGAAGTCTTCTTTCCAATGGTGGCAGCTTCACTTCAAAATTCCAAGTGTACAAAAAGTTATGCCTATTTGAGTGAAGACTACTCAGTTTTGATCCTGCCGGGATTCATGCCCAACTGCTTCTCCAACTTGTTTTCTTCTCTCCTCTCCACTTTTCTTCAACTCCAAACCACTAAACAAGGTGTTTTGAAAGATTTTTCACAAGATTTCATCTCTTATTCATTCATTTCCACTTTGTCTTTGCTCGGTTTATCGAAAAGCGTGACATTTAACAAAATACGAGCGTCGGAACATCGCAGAAGAATTTTCAAAAATATTTTGAAAGAGAGGGTTTCAGGGTCTCAAAATCTTTTGATCAAGATAGTTTTGGTCTAAAAAGGGGTATGAGGTTGGGATTTGACTCTCTTTCCTTGCCGAATAAATCGAACCCTTGCACTGCACAACTTTCACCACCAAGTAAACCATCAGTAGCGCCCAAGTCTTAAGGGCGGTCAAAAATAGGATGTCTACAGCGATGTTCTGAGATTACCACAAGTGCAAACAAAGGCAACTCATGGCAAGGCAATGCATTTCCGGGCAAAGCGAACCGAGCATGCATCTCTCCCTCGCCCTCGAGGCCATTTTACTGTTTTACTTAGCTAGTTAATTTGCCGATTTTGTAATTAATTAGTCAATGTGCTTAGCTAATTTAATTCATTTTTGTAATATTCTAATTAGCTTAGTATAGCTAGTTTCAATTCGGTTTGTAATTAATTAGCTTAGCATAGTTAATTAGTTGATTTGTAATAAGTACTTAGCTTAGCTTTTATTTATTCGGACCTTCCTGCGAGAGGGCGTATTGTTGTAATAAGTGTGCGTGCGTGCGCGTGTGCATGTCTTCCAACCACATTTCTTTCTCCGTTTTACTTATCAGTTTTTGATGGTTAGTTTAGGGCATATTTCAATTAACATACCTTATACTTTGCATGCATGCATCATTCATTTGTCTTGCATGCACCGGGCTCGGTGCATCATTCAAACTGCATTGTATTTCAATAAACTTTCTTGAATACGTGTTCCAAAGCATGTTATCAAGTATTGCATTCATATGCCATCTTAGATGGCCCAACCTATTAGTTGCATTTTTGCATGTGTTGCATTAGGCATCTAACATAGCTAGGATCATGCATGATTTCTAACTAGTTTTCTGTTTTGATTCAGAGTACACTGTAAGTGTTTACGCTTTAGCATACTTGCATGAGTGTGAGTGTTGCCATGTTTAGCATGCTTGCCATGAGGCTATTTGCTTAAGTGTTCAACTGCATGAATGCCTGTGGGTGGAGGCTTTGTTGCTTGAATTGGAACAATTCATCAAATGTGAGTTTTAAGCCCATTTTGCGGAGTGGCAAATCATGTTGTTTTAAGCCCACTTAAGGGTGGCAAATTCATGTTTTAGCCTACTTGCGAGTAGCACTTCCAAACCATTCTCGAAAAATGAACAGTAGATGTTTTGTTCCAAATCGAGTGATTTAGTCTATACTTGTATGCTGTGCGCATCACATAGTTAGGTTAGCTAATAAACCGGAATAAGAACACATGTGTTTTCAAGATAACATATCATGTTTAGTAGCGGCCGATCCTTTGATCAGGCGAGCGGGGGTGCTCATTTCAGGACCTTCTCCTCTCGTACCCAAGTTCCCGAGCCGAGGCAACTTTGGTGATGACGGACATGTGGCCTTAGGCACGAGTTAGGGTTTCCTAAATTTTCCAAAATAAAATATTTAGGTGACAACTCTGAAATCTGGCAAAGCAGTCCATGTTTGGCGCTTTTGATTCGAAATTGATTTTTCAAAACCAATTGCTGGATTTGGACTTTTTGGTGATTTATCAGTCTTACATTGCACTTTGTGAGATTAGGCTCAGAACCGTGACAGGAGTCCGAACTGTAGTAGCTAGAACACAATTCGTGCCCTCTCCAAAAAGGGGGGCGCGTAGAGAGAGTTCGGGCAATCTACATAGACACACACACAACCTTCTTTTCACACCTAGATTTTCTCAGCACACACACACACACCCACATACACACAAAATTCTAGATTATTCTACAATTTAATGTATGATCAAAATTTGTTTAATTAAGCATCACTTAGTCTTAATAATTCTTGATTAACACATAATTAAATCAATCATGACTAATCACAAATCCCACTTAATTTAATTAGTCTAATTTGACTTCTTTTAGAGCCCAATTAATTATATTTAAATTTATTAATGTGAATCAGAGTTTTTTTTTAATCAAACTCCCAAAAGGCTCCAAATATTAAATTGAACTTATTGTCATCATCAATTTTGATTTCTCAAACCATTTAGGCCTTCAATTTCTAATCAGACTCCAAATTTCCGTCAATAAATTACATATTCAAATTGGATAACCCATAAATAAATTTAATTCGTAATAATCACAATTCTCAATTCTCATAATTTAATTAACTTAATTAACTCCAATTCGGATCTAATCAATCGAATTTCAATTTTACTAAACTGAATCAAATATTTAATTAAACTCCCAAATGGGTTCCAAATGCAACAAAATAAGCAACAAAATGTTTCCTTATCATTTTGAAATACCCTACAACTCTTAATTCTTGGTTTTAATACTTAAATCTATTACACAAACACATATATATTCCCAAATGGACAACTTATCACTTACTTATTAGATGCAAGAAACTTAATTCCGTTCTAGACATTCTAGTGCTCAGTGGACTCGTGTGTGAGATATTAATTCGTGCTCTGATACCAAAATTTTTCATGACCCAATCTCGGCAAGCCAACCCCTGCCAAGAGGGCACACTTCAATGCTATAACACCTGTACACAATAATCACCTGTATAATTCTTATATCACATCACCAATAGTGCATAAGACCCTTCGATTGGCCAACATATATGAGATGATCCATTCAAAGACAAAAATATCATCATGCTACTAAGACAGTTTCCATGCACCATTACCCCCAAAATAAAACATACTATTCGTGAATCCATAAATACATCCAACTTCACAAAGAAAATATTTACAATCAACCTACTTCATAAAACAAAGGAAAAAACTACATCCTAGAGTGACGCTAAGCAAAACCTCAACTACCAGATGTTCACATTTGATCCTCCAGAAACTCTAATCTTCCAAGTTGAGGCGAGCCACACAAAAGTCTAGGAATCTGAAAAAAAATTAATTAAAAAAAAGAATGAGCTAGAGCCTAATGAGTCTGCCAATCCCATGGAGTTATAAAGCTTGCTCTTTCCAATTGGGTTCAAAATAAGATAATAAACACAAGAGCTTAATTGGACTGAAACTTATAAAATTTGAGAAAATTTTGCATAAACCGTTATCTAGATTTTTCCAAAGAATCTCATAATGCAGGAAAAATACATTTGAATAAGGAAAGTAAACAAAAATACAACTTTTCAATACATTAAGATTTCATGTCCATCATACGAACCACTACATAGCCTTAGGGTTGCGTTACCTCGCGACTTAGGTGGTGATGGTACCGTTACCCAAAACATAACCATAGGAACATAACTCATGTTATCGTAGCACTTCAATTCTCATTTCAATGTTTCGGTCCCTAGGACCCCTTATGTACAACAACCCTTATGGTCCTTAAAACATTTCGGTCCCCAGGACCCCAAAGCATTTCGGCCCTTGTAGCCCCAAAGGCTATATTTGGTTATATGATCAATAAAAAATAAATACTCTCGCATGACGTTTCATTGTCATTTAATCATCATCATAAACTTTGAAGGACTAAACTTAAATAAATTCTCATAAAAATTAGTGCTTCATTATACAGATGAAATCATATATTTATTTAAACTCAACATTTGACCTCAATAAATTTATAGATTTTCTTCTTATACATATATCATGATGAAATGTGTTACTTCCTTTAATTCAAAAATATTTTCAAACTTTGTATTAAACATAGAGATAAGGTAAATTTTCATGGTAAGTATACTCACCTCCAAAATAGCAAAAGCGTAGATTTGAAACTCTACGAATTAATTCCCAAGAGGTGTAGAGACGCCTTCCTCCAATCCCAACAATTAGTGGGTAGGATCTAAAATTAAGGAAAAGCTTTCAATGAAAATTACAACATCTACAAAATTGATCCTAAATAAGACATGTTATGGAATGATAAGTTAAAGAACTCCTCCAACTTCAAGTCACCCAAACAAACTTCTTATCCAATCTCCACAACACCCATCCTTTGTACATTTTTGAGTTATTAACCTTTCTAAATATCCAACCAATTTATATGCACAATACCACCATCAATTAAACCACAAAAGTCAAAAATCAACATTTTCATAAACTCAACAACTTAGGTAAAACCACTTCAATCATTAATAAAATTCCTCCAAAATCGTTTATAGAACATAGAGATACCAAATCCACCAGTTATCAAATCAATTTCAACATATAAATTTCCTAACACTAAAATCTCCAATTTTTACATCACATTCAAACCTAGATTAATCCAAATCTCAATCTCCAAAACAACCATCAAATTGATCATTAAACCAATAATTTCATGAACTCATGATTTTTATAACTTTTTCTTCAAAATCATTTACATACTCAATTGCATTGATCCAATCTTCAAACATTTATTGTTGCATGTAATCTATAGAACTCAATTTAAGAATAATTCTCAAAATTGAACCCAAATTTAACAAATTTAAGGAATCAAAACTCATATTCTTCAACCTAACTTGATTTTTGATGCAAAACCCAATTTCTATCAATTTATATTATTAATCTTCAAATCTTAATTTTTAATCCTCTCAAAATCCATCTTGAATCAATTTATGTCTAGATTATTTAAACTATACTAGAAAGAGGATGAAATTTCATACCTTGACATGATTTTTCCACAATTTTTAGCTTGAATTTTGGTATCCCACAAAACCCTCTTCTCCTTTGTTCTTCCTTCAATTCTCAAGCCTTGAGTTCCTTCTTTTCTCTCTCTCTCTCTCTCTCTCTCTCTCTCTCTCTCTCACTCTCTCAGCCTTTCTCTATTTACAGCTCAATTTCTCTCTTCTTGAATGTTAAAGAATGAATTCAATGGGCTCTATCTAATACAACGTATATACAATGAATAGACACACACACAGCCTTCTTTTCACACCCAGATTTTCTCAACACATACACACCCACATACACACCAAATTCTAGATTATTCTACAATTTAATGTATGATCAAAATTTATTTAATTAAGTATCACTTAGTCTTAATAAATCTTGATTAACACATAATTAAATCAATCATGACTAATCACAAATCCCACTTAATTTAATTAGTCTAATTTGACTTCCTTTATAGCCAAATTAATTATATTTAAATTTATTAAACTGAATCAGATTTTTTTTTAATCAAAATCCCAAAAGGCTCCAAACATTAAATTGAACCTATTGTCATCATCAATTTTGATTTCTCAAACCATTTAGGCCTTCAATTTCTAATCAGACTCCAAATTTTCGTCAATAAATTACATATTCAAATTGGACAGTCCATAAATAAATTTAATTCGTAATAATCACAATTCTCAATCCTCATAATTTAATTAACTTAATTAACTCCAATTCGGACCTAATTAATCGAATTTCAATTTTACTAAACTGAATCGAATATTTAATTAAACTCCTAAATGGGTCCGCAATTAAAAATTAAATTGATTCAATTTCTTAATTTCACGTCCTTAAGCCATTTGGACTCTTAATTTCTAATTGCAAAATAAATCTTTAATAGAATCATATACGAATCAGATTCCACAATTCTCATAAATTCCAAATTAAATTAGGATAACGACTACATAAAATCCCAAATCTCTTTAATTAACCAAATATAAAATATTATACGTGGCGGGTCGTCACATGTTTAGTTTCTCTTTTCTTTGTTTTTGAATTAAATGTTGATTGGGGCTGTCATTAACTAATACAAAGAATTCTTCAAAGGAGCATAAGAACAAATATAGAATGCACAATATGGTGGAATATGAAGAAATAGAGAAATTATTCCATCCGATTTTGGTCATTGACGAAATCACAACAGTTTCGCTTCAATCACAAAATCGTTGTCATTATGCTTACCAAATCAGATTGCCAACAATCTACCTTGGCAGAAAGTCAAAAGTCCATAAATAAAAACAAATAAAGTAAAACATGTTTAATTTGGTTAGAATTGTAATCAATTCTATTTACTATGAAGAAAAGAAGACAAATTGTAGCTTTGGTTTCACTAATAATTTCTTGATTGAATCATCTATTTCTTGAATGTTCCTTATGTAATTGGACTTTTTGATGTTCGAATGCCATGTTTTCGTTTTAGGTTTTCATTTTTTTTTATCATATATATGTCTATATCTGTCGATGATGTTTGCATGAAGGATTTGGAGAGGGATTTATGGAGGATTCATTCTTTTTATTTTCTGTCTTAAGTGTGTTATTATTCCTTGTAATCAAATCTTATATCGCCCTTATTGATGTGAAAAAATTATTAGTATTTGTTGGTTGGATGCATTTATTTGTCATTCTTTTTTTTAATAACCAAGAAAATTTGGGCTATTCTGGCATCTATACTATTGCCAATCTTTGGAGCTTTGTACTGCCTCTTGTTTGCCTACATGCATATGTTTCCTTCCTCTTATTTGGTCAATAAATGACAATTTAAATTTAAAAACCTGCAGGAACTAGAAAGAACAAATCTTTAAATAATCCAGTGTCACAATCTATTTATGGCGTGAACTAATGGACCTTCTTATTTCACTCTATTCTTCATTGCTTTATTTGTTATGACCCTAATATATTTAAGAAGCTATTTTTTCTTTTTCATTCTTTGGCAGGGTATTAGAGATTGGGATAATCTACTGTTGGTGGATTAACAGAGTTTCTCTATGCAAATTTCAAATTCAAATAATTTATTTAAATTGATCTACAACTTGACAACTATGCATTCTAAATTCTATTTCAACGGTCAAATAAATGCTTTAAATTTACACTTTGCCAAGCTCTTGTATTTGCCACATATTTGTCAATTCTGATTTATTATTATTTCTAATGCTTCATAATCCATTACAGCACCCTTTGTGGATCTCACTTTCTACATATTTCGTATGTCTACTTCAGGAAAAGCACAAAAATGAGACATTCAAGGATCACTTTTTGAAGAACCTTCTCATGGAGCTCTATTCTGCACTTGGGAAACATTTAAGAGGAGATTGAAGGATAACATAGATTCAAAGTGACACGTATTAACCATTTTAATGTTCTTTTATATATTTGTTAATCATTTTAGTATCTCAAAATTCTCTTCTTAACATGTTCATCCCACAAATGGTTAGACTAGCAAGCCGGTCTTGCTCATAGAACAATGTCATATGGTATTTCGCTTCTATTTATCATTGTAAACTGAACTTGAAAAATTATGCCTTCTTGTATTCCATGTAATCAAGTTTCTTGGCGTCTATTTTTATGTCCAACAATGTTTTTATTTTTATTATTTTTATTTTTTAGAGCAAAACAACACATCATTCATTGTAGAAACTTACACCACCGGCTTAAGATTGGAGATCACCTTAGCGAGGTAATCAGATCGATTCCATCTTAGAAAAGTACAAAGATTGTTAGTTATCATAATTTTTAAAATTTCCGTTAGTCTTTTACTTTTGTATTTTTGGTTTTGGGTATTATTAGTTTCTTCCGCTAGTTTAGTCCATCCATTTATTCCACCTTCCTATTGGTTATGAGGCCCACTTCAAACAGGTTATTGTTAGTTGCTTAAATGAATCTTATTTGTTCTCATAACTGAATCTCAATGATATTATCTTAGAAGATATGATGATCTAAAGGATAACTGAACTTATACATTAAAAATTTGTTGTCTGACACATTGTTTTCTATGGGTCTAAACCTATACATTAGAACGCTTCTCTACTTTGACAGGGCTGCTCAATTTTTCTTTGTAACTATTTGTGATGTGATTTTGCTAATTTCAGTTTTGAAATGGGCTTACTTCTACAAATGTTGGTGATGCTTGTTATGTTATTTTATCATTCTCTTATGATTGGAATTGTTTTCATCCACTTGCGTTTTTTGAACTTCCACGCAACAATTTGGCTTAGAAATTTTGTTTATTTTTTCTTATTTAGCTAATATAGTTCTCATGTGAAGAATGGAAATGATATAAATTGAAAAATCAATGTACACTTTATTTTTCTTTTGATGGGCTTTGCTCATTTTTTTATTTGAATTCATTAAATATTGAGCTTAAAGTCCTTGTTATGACCATTTCCACGTGTGGATTTCGAGATCAAGTTGCTAACAGTTGGTGGAAAAAGATTGAAACTTACGATTTGGGACACAGGTAATTAACATAGATGACTTGCTATTTGGAACTATTTTGTTTATTCAGTGTGGAAAATTTCTTGGATCCCAATAGCTAAAACAGTTGCTAAAATAGCTACTTTCCAATACCAAAACCCTACGCCTACCTTTATGAAAAGTTGAGTTAAAAAATAATTGCTGAAGTGTTTGTGCAAATTCGAGTGGTTTCGGAGTCTTAAATTAGATATTGACATGTATCTATCCTTCAAAACAAAAACACAAACAAAAACAACAACTTAGAAAAGCCTTTTTTACGGACAAGCTTTACTGAACTTATTTTATTCAAACATATATTATTCACTATTCAGATATGAGGCTATTAAATTTTTTGGTTTGCATCTGGACAGAAGAGATTTGGAACATTGATAAGCTCTTACTATAGAGGTGCACATGGAATTATTCTCGATAAGCTATTTACAAATGTAGAAAATTTGCATTCTAATGCCATTTATGTGGTAGTTATACTTTGATAGTATATTTTTTTTTACAGTATTTCACATGGAATAGTTCTCTGATTTTTTTTTTGGGTAACACATGAATTGTTTTGAAAATGTCTGCTTCGTCACATGCTTTTTCTTACCATTTCGATCAATTTAAATAGTTTTAATTGTTGATGCTTTGTTGTCATCTTTCCTCTACCTAATTTTTTTTTGTTTTGTTTTAGTTTATGATGTAATAGTGAAGCGACCCCACGCGTGAAGCGCGTGGGGGCCTACTAGTATTTATAAAAACTAATAGCATGGTACAACCGGCTCACATCATGCTCCCATAGCAATTATATTGTTTTGTCTAGTTCTCGATTTTGTTTCTCTAGAAGAATTGAAATAAAAATTTTAATCTGTCAATAAATTTTTTATACTCCCTATGTCCCAAAATAATAGTCTTTTTAGGAAATTTAACTTTTTTTGATAGTATAATTATTACATTTTAAAAATATTAATTTTCTAAAATTACTCTTTGATAGTACACATTTTTTTTAGAATATCAATTGTCATAATTGTACTTTTTATATTATTAATGAATTTGAAAGAAAAATAAAATAGTAAATTCATATTATTTTATTCCTTAATTTTTGAAAAATAGTTTAGAACAATGAAAAATGAAATAAGAGACGGGAATATGGATCCCAAATGCTTTATTAAATTTTCTACCAACCCTCTCACAAAGATGTAGGACCCATACAAACCCATATGTGCGTGAGTTCCAAACCCATGTGAGAGGTTTGATAAAAAATTTGATAAATTATATGAGATTTCTTGCATAACCCATAAGAGACTAATATTTTAGAACAGAAGGAGTAATTGATTGTGTTTTTAATATACATTTTTAATAATAGTGCCAAGAATTTAGACACAAAAAATATTAAAAAAATAATTAATAATTCAAATTTATTTTAAATGTAAACCTATTACATAAAAGTTAAAATTTTGAATTATACATTATTTTCATTTTTATTTTTTTTAATGTCAGAGTAACATTTGCATGTATTTTTAAGCCTATTAAATGCCCGTTGAAAATGAATAGTATTTGAATTTGATTGTAGAAGAGAGTTATAAAATATTGGCTTACCCTAATTTGGGTGAGACCATGTCTATATATAATCAATATAAGATACATGAAAAAGGAATTAAATAATTACACAATCAAACCCTAAAATTAAATTCATAAATTAAATATACAATATTCCATATTGCAACACTTCCATATTGCAACACTTCCCCTCAAGCTGGATCAAAGATGTCAACCAACCCCAGCTTGCCAATGAAAGATCGAAGTAGGGATGGTCCTACAGATTTGGTGAAGGTGTTGGCAGTTTTATCAGAAGATGGAACAAATGAAGGACATATAATGCCAGCTCGAACGTTTTCCCGGATAAAATGAATATCAACCTCAATATGCTTAGTGCGCTCATGAAGCACAGAGCCAAAGGCAAGTAAGATGGCAGACTTATTGTCACAAAATAGCTTTGAGGAATTATTCTCCTCAAAGCCTAATTCAGTAAGAATGGACCGAAGCCATAGTAACTCACATGTCCCATGAGCCATGGCGCGATATTCAGCTTCAGCAGAGGATCAAGAAACAATTGCCTATTTTTTGCTTTTCCATGACAGAAGATGGGTACCAAGGAAGGTGCATGCCCTAGAAGTGGAACGTCTATCAATCAATGAACCGACATAGTCTTCATCAGTAAAACAGGACAATCATGTCTGAATCCCACCTTTGAAGAATAAACCCAAACCTGGACATGACTTGATATATCTTATGATGTGGTGAACAACATCAAGGTGAGCAGTACGAGATGAATGCATAAACTGACTAACCACACTTACAGCAAATGTCAAATCTGGTTGTGTATTAGTCAAATAGATCAAACGTCCCACCAATCTCTGGTAGCGAGTTGGATAAAAAAGTAACTCACCAGACTCAGTCGAAAGTTTCAAATTCAGATCCATAGGAGTAGAGGCAGGCTGTAGACCGCCCGAACTCCTCTCTGCGCGCGAAGACGCGAATTGGGTTCATAGCTACTACAGTTCGGACTCCTGTCACGGTTCTGAATCTAATCTCACAAAATAGAATGTAAGACTGATAAATCACCAAAGAGTCCAAATCCGGCAAATCGTTTCGGAAATCGATTTTAATCAAGAAGTGCCAAACATAGACTGCTTTGCCAGATTTCAGAGTCACCACCTAAATATTTTGTTTTGGGAAATTTAGGAAACCCTAACTTGTGCCAAAGGCCATGTGTCCGTCATTACCAAAGTTGCCTCGGCTCGGGAACTTGGGTATGAAAGGGGAAGGTCCTGAAATGAGCACCCCCGCTCGCCCGATCAAAGGATCGGCCTCTACTAAACATGATATGTTATTTTTGAAAACACATGTGTTCTTGTTCCGGTTTATTAATCTAACTTACTACGTGATGCGCACAGCATACAAGTATAGACTCAGTCACACAGATTGGAACAAAACAACTCATGTTTGTTTTTTTCAAAAATGGTTTGAAGTTGCTACTCGCAAGTAGGCTAAGTCGCGGACTTGCCACCCACAAGTGGGCTTAGAAAAACATTATTTTGCCACTTCAAGTGGGCTTAAAACTCAAAATCATTGAATTGTTCCAATTCAGGCAATCAAACCTTCACCCACAGGCATTCATGCAGTTAAAGCACTTAAGCAAATAGCCTCATGGCAAGCATGCTATCATGGCAGTCACTTACACACATGTAAGGATGCTAAAGTATAAACACTCACAGTGTACTCCGAGTAAAAAAAAAAACCTAGTTAGTAATCCATGCATGATCCTAGCTATGTTAAATGCCTAATGCAACACATGCAAAAATGTAACTAAAATAGGCTCGGCTATTCTAAGATGACATAAGATTTACAACACTTGATACATGTATTCAAATAGGTATTGAAATACGATGCAGTTTGAATGATGCATCGAGCCTGGTGCATGCAAGACAAATGAATGATGCACGCATGCAAAGCATAAGTATGCTAATTGAAACATGCCCTAAAACTAACCATCAAAAGCTGGTAAATAAAAGGGAGAAAGACGTGGGGTTGGAAGACATGCATCACACACACACACACTTATTACAACAGTTAGCCCTCTCGACGAAGGATCTGAATGATAAGCTAAGCTAATCTAAGCTAAGCTAAGCAACTAATCTAATTAAGCTAATTAGACTAGTTATTACACAACAAATTGAATAACTAGCTACAACTAATTATTACATCACTTCAATTAATTAACAAATTAATTAAATTACATAAACATGCTAATTAACAAGTAAGCATTAAACTATGCTACTCAGCTCTGCTTTGGAAAATTGAACAATGCATGCACTTGGTTTCTCGCTCGGAAATCCATCGCTATGCCCAGACTTGCCTCTGTTTGTATTTGATTTGATCTTAGAACACTGCACAAACTTCCAAATAGCTTCTACTCCAACAAGGGGACCTCCTGGTGGGCTGCCGACCAGTAAAGGAGGCTGTAGACCACTTGTAGACTAGAAAAATTTGCTGTAGACCAGAAAACGTGGTCGGCCAGTGTAGACACCCCATTTTTGACCGTCCTCAAAACTTGGACGTCACCGCTCGAACACTCGGTGATTACTCATGTTTGTGTTTCGTTTTGAGTTTCCGGAGGTCTCGGCTATGCGCCTTGCCTCAGGATCTCTCAACTCGACTGTTCTGTGTTTGGTTTTGCACCAAACACTTGTGTTTTTGCTTCCGAGGGTAGGAAGTAGCTTGTTAGCTACCCCTGACACCCACCGGCCTTGGTTTGAGGCCACCGGCCATGTTTTGAGGCTACCGGCCATTGGTGAATTATACCATTGGCCGGTCGGCATTCAGTATGGCCGGTGAGCTCCTTTTCTAGCCGGTAGCGCCTTTTTTACCTTTTTCAGGCATGGTGCATGCCAGCTGGAATGCACCAAACCTGCCCCGGGGCATACTTGTGGCTGTTTTGCCCTTTTTGCACCCTTTTGGTCAAAGCTTCTTGAGGAAGCTTGACCCTTTGCCAAAGCTTCCTCAAGAAGCTTGCTAGCTGTCCTAGTTTCCTCAGGAAGCCTTGCACCCTTAGCTTGGCTTCCCTTGTAAGCCTTGTCCCTTTTGAGTAGCTTCCCTTAGAAGCTTTGGCCAATTACCTTGCCTATATAAGAGCCCCTCCTCCTCCTTTGTTAGGTTCAGCAAAAAACCAGAGCTATACACATATATATCTATATATATCATCCTCTCTCTCTATATCTCCATCTCTCTCTTTATTTTGTGTGTGTTTGAGGGCCTAAAGTGTGTGTTTGTTCTTAGTTTTGCACACAAACACACACTACTACACCGTACTTCAAATTTGAGAGGCTTTGAGGGTTTGTTCTTGAGGTTTTGGACTGGTTTTGATCAAAAGAAGAAGGCTGCACTTGCTGTTCATCAAGGGTTCTTCAAGGGTAACTCTTTTACTTTAGATTCCCCAATCTTGCACTAGACTTTTTCCTATCTTGCTCATTGTTTTAGACTTTGTGTATAACTGAAAAAAATCTTGTATTTGCCTGCTTAAGATATTTCATTAAGGTTGTTTTGGCATTGGGGGTCGACCTCCTCCTCTTAGGCCTTGTTTGGCCCCTTTTTGTGCTTCCTTTATTAAGTTTTGATTTCTTTGGTGTATTAGCCTTCTCACCACTGAAATCCAGTGGATTTTCAGTGGTGAAGAAGGGGGTTTGAGGTCTTGCATAGGGGAGGGACACCCCTCTCCCTTGGTCTCTCATTTTGTTCATGTTTTGGTTCATAAGGGTAACATGCATGTTTGGTTTGTTTTTGGTTCCATATCAGATGTTTTGGGTGTTGTTTAGGTCGTATGTTGCCTCTGTCTTGGTCGGATTAATGACCCATTGCATGCATATTATACTTGCTTTACATTCCTCCATGTTGTCTAAAAGTGCATCATACCATTAGACTACCATGCTCTCATATTTTGGCCTTGCTTTGTGAAGTCCTTGGTCATATTTTGCCATGTTTAAGGTCTTTGGGGTACTGATTTAGTCATATTTGCCATGTTTAGGGTAGCCTCTTTGCATTTTGGCTTGTGAGCCTTGAGCATGCGAGTCTCTAGCATGCTTAGTCTAGCTTATTCTCATGATTTGGAATCATTAGGGACCATGTTTCAGTCCATAAATCATGCTTGTATGCATACACTCATCATCTCTTTCATGCTTTAGGGGAGTTGTTTTGTTATGCCTTGAAATGAGCATTGTACATACCTATGTGTTTTAGGCTTTGAGTTGCCATAACAGTGGGTTTTGGGACTTATTTTGGTACATTAAAACTCTGTTTTTGGTTGCATGATGCATGTCATGAGTGTTTGGGGTAGTTGTAGTAGAATGCTCCTTGTTTTGGGCCTATTAGTATGCATGTTTGCGTGAACATTTATCCATCCCTTTTGGCATTTTTTTGGTTACTGTTTTGGGAGTGGGTTGAGGTCTGCCCTTTGTGTCTTAGGTCCGCCATTGCATGATCATGTTGCATTGGTTTCATGTTTGCATTGCATCATACTTGCATGCTTGCATATTATTGGCTAGTTGCATTTCATGTCTTAGCTTACATGTTTGATTGCATTGCATTGCATCTTACATGCCTAGCATTGTACATTTGCATGTTTAGCTTGCATCACATTTGGCATGTTTTGCATCTTAGCCTCATGTTGCATCTTTGAGCCAAGTTTGTATACATACATTGCATTGTTTGGTTTGGGGTGTCAAACCAAACTTGAGGGGTGAGGAGTGTTCGTACTCCAAGTGACGAAACACATCTCAACCCTCGGTAGCCAATGCCCTTGACTTCAATATGATAGGGTGTTGGCACTCATCTCTTTTGTTGCATTCATTTACATTGAATTGCAAACTTGGCCTCTTAGGCCATCATGCGCCGAAATGCGCAATTGATGGCCTGAGGGTCGAGGGTCATGCTCCCTTGAGTCCCTTGCATGATAGGGAGTGTGTCCATGCTCACATTTGTTTGAAAATTCCATGCCATACACTGCTTGCCCTCTGCTGCTGTCAGCTGCAGGTTTCAGCAGGAAGAATTGGCCGGCCGGCAGTGTTGGGTGCCGACCGGAAAAACATGTTTGGCCGATAGCTTATTCAGTGGCCGATGATCATCCCCTCCGGCCGGTGGCGTTTCTACTTGGTCGGTGGTATCCCCCAGTATTCAAAGAGCATACCCTTGGACTTTGGCAGTCCTCAAAAGAGCAAGGCAGTGTTAACAGAGGCAACAATGCTATGACAGTGAGTTTCCAGGCGAGACGAGTCAAGCATGCATCATTCACACATCCCGAGGCGGGGCTGTGGCCACCTTCTTTCTGCATTTAATTTGTTAATTAATTAAAAATTTTGTAATAATTAATTTAGTATTATTTATTCGGACTGTAATATTTATTCGGACCCTCCGAGTGAGGGCAATTGTGTAATAAGTGTGCGTGAGTGTGTGTATGTCTCCCAACCCCACGTCTTTCTTCCTTTTTATTTACTAGCTTTCGATGGTTAGCCTATGGCATGTTTCAATTAGCATACAGTATGATAGCATGCGTGTATCCATACATTTGTCTTACATGCACCGGGCTCGGCGCATCATACTAACCGTATTTGTATTTCAATTCCAAAGTTGAATGCATGTTAGTTGTAGCATCATCACATGCCATCTTAGAATAGCTGAGCCTATTGTAGTTGCATCTTGTATGTGTTGCATTAGCCATCTTAACATGAGCTAGGATCATGCATTGATTACTAACTAGCTTTTGTTTTGGCTCGGAGTACTAGGTAAGCATTTATGCTTTAGCATACCGCATGCGTGTGAGTGTTGCCATAATAGCATGATTACCATGAGGCTAGCTGCTTATGTGATATAACTGCTTGAGTGCCTGTGGGTGGAGGTCGAATTACCTAAATTGGAATAATGCATTAAAACTGTGAGTTTTAAACCCACTAGATAGTGGCAAAACCATCTTTTCTAAAGGCCACTTGAGGGTGGCGAAATCTACATTTTTTTAGCCTACTTGCGAGTAGCAAACCATTTTCAAAACAAGCATAAAATGTTTTGTTCCAATTAGGCGATTTGGTCTATACTTGTTTGCTGTGCGCATAACATAGTAATTCTAGGCTAATAACCAGAATAAGAACACATAACGTTTTCAAAATCGAATATCATGGTTAGTAGAGGCCGATCTTCGAATCGGGCAAGAGCGGGTGCTCATAGCTGACCTTCCCCAATCGTACCCAAGTTCCCGAGCCGAGGCAACTTTGGTGATGACGGACATGTGGCCTTTGGCACCGAGTCAGGGTTTCCTAAATTTCCCAAAATAAAATATTTAGGTGGCGACTTTGTATCTGGCAAAGCAGTCCATGTTTGGCACTTCTTTTAAAAAATCTGTTTCTCAAAACGATTTGCCGGATTTGGACTTTTTGGTTCAGATTAAGAACCGTGACAATTTGAGAGTCCTGAACTGTAGCGAGCCCAAAACGAACAGAACGGGACTCGTCCTCCTGGGGCGTTCGGGGACGTCTACAGCAGGCTACTTTTACTGGTCTGCCGACCAGAAATTCTACCAAACTCCAGTTTTGCTGCAACAGAGAACAACAAGGGGCATAGCAGTGTATTTGCAAGATATGTGTGCACAACCACCCTCCCTATCATTTCTTAAGCTCAAGGGAGTGCAGTACTCGACTCTCAGGCCACCAATCGAGCATCGCAATGCACGATAACCGAGAAGCCAAGTTTGCACACGTCAATGTCAATGAATGCACAAATAACACATAAGGGCCTCCACCTCTATCATGCACGATCAAGAGGGTCGGCGACCGAGAAATGAGGCACGTTTTATCACTTCAAGTATGAAACGCCCCTCGTTTCTCGTGTTTGGATTAACACTCGATCCAAACACAATACAATGCAACAACATGCAAACAACATGAGCATGGCAAGTTAGAGTCCTTAGCATTGAAACTAGTGAAGAACACAACACAAGGGCTATGTAATGCAATGCTCAATGGACTAGGCCAGCCCCAAACAGACCTCATGCATGCCGAAACAGTGGCCAAAATGCTCCGAAATACTAGCATTAAAAGCAAGAAAATGCATGCTCATGCATTGGCCCATGAACGAAGCATAAGGCTCAACTCTCAAACACAATTAAAGAGCGATATATATGAGTATATGATGGAAGTATATGCTCTGAAATACTATGCCAAATGATGCCATATCATGCAAATAGCTCAAATAAAGCATGCCAAGAGACTTGAAATACAAAGCTAGTCAAGGGCTTTACACTACAACCATGCTAATCAATGCTCAAATGACCTTATGCACTCAAAACAGACCTAAGGCAGGTCAAAATGGTGGCAAAAACATGCTAGACTTGCATCATAGATGGCAAGAAAAATATGCTCCCGTATTAGCTCACAAACAAGGCATAAGGGCACAACTCTTAAACACAATTAAAGAGTGATAAACATGGGAGTATGGAAAAGATATAAGCTCTAAAATTCCATGCCAAATGATGCCAAGGCATGCAAACATCACAAGTATAGCATGGCAGGGACCTCAAAGCTCAAGACTAGTCAAGACATTCGCACTATAGCTATACAAAACATGAGTCATATGACCAAGGCAGCCTAAAACTATCCTAAAACAGCCCAAATGGAGTTCTAAAACATGCTTGAAATAAGCTAAGAATGGCTAGATTTAGAGGCCAAAACAAATAGCACATGTTAGGCAATTTAGCACAATTGCACTACAAGTATACAAAGCAAAGCTTGAGTGATGAAGACCACTCAAAAAAAAGTTAGAGCATGCCAAAACAACACCAAAAATGGGCTGAGACTAAGCCAACACATGCTAGAGTAACAAGCTAACTCATTAGGCATGCAAGGCTAGCAAAGAAGATTTACACTACATGTGCATGAAGTATGCAACCAATGATCAAACAAGCCAAAAAAAAGAGTTAAAGCATGTTAAATAATGGCCAAAAATGTGCTGGAGTGGAGCCAAAACATGCTAGAATTATGGGCTAAAATAGCAAGCATACAAAGCTAGTGAGTAAGGTTTACACTATAAGTGTAAGGAGCATGCAAGGAGTGGCCAAGCCAGACACAAACAGAGCTAAAACATGTTAAAAAAAGTCACAAAAACATGCTTAGATCAAGTCAAGAGATTGTAGAAAAACATGCTCAAGTATGAGGCCAACAACACATACTAACAAGACAAGAGGAGGGGGGACTACCCCCTCCTATTTGGGGCCTCAAAACCAACCTTTTACCACTAAAATTCCTCTAGAATTTAGTGGTTTAAAGGCCAAAAAAGTTGGTTTGAAAGGTGGTGAAAGATGGCTTAAAAGGCCTCACAAGCCAAGGAACAAAAAGGGAGAACAACCCCCTAGCCAAACAAGGCACAAACCAACACTTTAGGACTGAAAAATAGAGGAAAAATAGAGGCTTTTGTAGTTCAACACCACCCCAAAAACAACCCCAAAGTAGTGTGAAAAGATGGCAAAGCAAGCATGCAAAATAAGCTAAAAAGGAGAGAGTTCTTACCCTTGATGCACAGCTGCAAAACAGGTCCAAATTCTGAGCTAAAACCACATTAGGAGCTCCAAATGATCCTCAAAGAACCTTAACCCAATGGTGGTTAAGTTTGATCAAGGATGCCTAGGCAAAGGAGAGGTGTATCTCCAAGTATATCTCTTGTATGCACACAAGGTCAAGAGGGAGAGCCAACTAGAGAGAAAAGTTAAAATTTAGCTCTGAAATTTCTAGAGAGAGAGGAATTTTTTAGAGAGAGAGGCTCCCAAAATTGCTTCAATGTTCTTCATTTGCAAAATGGGAGAAATGCCTTATATATAGCAAAAAGCAAGAGCTGGTTCGAAATATCTGATTATAGGACAGCTGGAGGTTGTGGAAGGCAGTTGGAGGGAAAATATCTGAGTTTGGGACCTGTCAGCCACTTTTCTGGTCGACCGACCACCTTTTGTGGTCGACTGGCTACTTTTCTGGTCGGCAACCCATTTTTCTGGTCGACAGGCAAAATTCTACTTTCCAGGTCTAACTTCAAATGGCCATAACTCCTTCGTCTGGACTCTTTTTCAGGTCATTCTTATGTCCAAATTGAAGCACCAGAAGTAAAATTTCTAATGGTGGCAGTCTTGCATCAAAATTCCAACTGTGAAAAATTTAGGCCTGTTTTGGTGAAATTACTCAGTTTGGGTCCTACCCGGATTTATGCCGAACTTCTCCCAAACTAGTTTTCTTCTCTTCAACTCCAAACCCCTAAACAAGGTGTTTTGAAAGATTTTTCAAAGATTTCATCTCTCTTTCATTCATTTCCACTTTGTCCTTGCTCGGTTTACTGAAAAGCGCAACATTTAACGAAATGCGAGCTTCGGAACATCGTAGGAACTGTATTTCAAAAATATTTTGAAAGAGAGGTGTAGACACCCCATTTTTGACCGGCCTCAAGACTTGGACGTCATCGTTGGAACACTCGGTGATCATCCATGATTGTGTTCGTCTTGAGTTCCCGGAGGTCTCGGTTGCGCGCCTTGCCTCAGGATCTCTCGACTCGACTGTTTTGTGTCTGGTTTTGCACCAAACACTTGTGTTTTGCCTTGGAGGGGCAGGAAATGCCTTGTGAGGCATCCCCACACATCACCGGCCATGGATCGAGGCCACCGGCTAGTGATTTTATGCCATCGGCAATATATATTGCCGGTCGACATTCTTTGTTGCCGATCGGCCATTTATTTTGTCAAAGTGGCAATTTTGGATGGCCGATCACTGTTCATCTACTTTTAGCAGATATTTTGTGCCAGCTGTGATAGCTGGCACCCACTCTGTTCCCCTCCATACACTAGCTGTGATAGCTGGCACCCACTCTGTTCCCCTCCATACACGTGTATGGAGGGATTTCCCTCTTGGATGGCTTGTTTTGGAAGCCTTACAAGAGGGAGTTGCCTATAAGAAGAGGTCTCCTCTCTTGGCATTAGGGTTAGAAAAAATTGTTAGAGGAGCTCTGGTTCTAGGTTTAGGGTTTTATATCTATCCTATATCTATATCTCTCATTCTCTTGTATTGTGTGTGTTTAAGCCTTAGTTTTGTACACAAACACACACTACCACACCTTTCCTTGGAGCTGAGGCCCTTGAGGGTTGTTTTTAGAGTTTTGAAGTTGATTTCAACCTCAAGACGCTGCTGGAGCTCCATTGTTGAAGAAGGTCTACAAGGGTAATCACTTTTCCCTTTTATCCCCCCATTTTTGCACACTACTTTTACCTATCTTCCAACTGTTTTTTGGCTTTGCATATAATACATAAAAGTTCTGTTTTTAAGGCCTCTAAATAGTTTGTTAAGGTTGCTTCAAGCTTTGGGGTTGTTTGACCCCTCTTAAGCCTTGTAAGGCTCCATTTTGTGCCATTTTGTGTGAGCTCCGGGACCATAGTGTTTGGGCCTCCTCATCACTGAAATCTTGAGGGATTTCAGAGGTGAGGATGGTGCCTTGAGGTCCTAAGAAGGAGAGGGCCACCCCCTCTCCTTGTTGTCCTTGAAAAGGGCACTTTTTGCCTCTTGAGGGAGCACCTAGCTTAGGCTCATGTTGACCATGCCTTGGCTGTTTTTTTTTTTTTTTTTTTTTTTTTATGCTTATTATGTCATAATATAGCATTGTTGTATGTTGGTTTTGATACACCATGCTTGCTTAGCATACATGCCTTGTAATGCCATTTTGTGGCCTTAACATGCATCTAGGTTTTAACCCTTGTTCAAGCATACTTTAGGCCTAGCTTTGTGAAGCTTTCATGTTTATTTTTCCATGTTTAAGGTCTGTCCTTGGCTGTTTTGGTCGATCATAGCTTGCATTGCATGCCCCCTTTGCATTTTGGGCTTGTTGGCCTTAAGTATATAAGTGTGTAGCATGCCTTGTTTGTATCATTTCAATGGTTTGGAACCGCTTAACATGTTATCTCAGTCCTTATGACATGCTTATATGCTTGCATTTAATCCTCCTTCAATATGTTTAAAGGTTGTTACCTTATGCCCCTTTGTTTAGGCCTCGGAGTATGCTTGCACTTTTAGACCACTTAGATGCCATCTAAGTGCACCCTTGGCTTTGTTTAAGTCTGCATTTGACTTGTTTTAAGTCCCTTTAGCCTTGTGAGGTTTGGTGGACTTGACCTTGGTTTAAGCCTCCTTGGCTTGTCTTAAGCACTTGGGCCATTGTGGCATGTTTTGCTTGCTTTGTTTAGTTGGTTTGGCACCTCCTATAGCATGATTTTCAGAGCTTCATTTGCATGTTAATTGTCCATGCTATGCCTCTTTTAAAGTGTGCTTAAAAGTTGCCTTTATGTGCTTAAATGTTGGTCCATGTTGTCATGTATGCTTGCATGTGCATTTGGCCTCATTTCCTTGGTTGATGGCCACTGTTTTGGGCTTCCTTAAGGGCTACCCAAACGAGCTTAAGTCCATCCTTTGCTTGTTTGCATGCTTACCTTGCATGTTTGCTTGCATACTTGCATAAATGCATTGTATGCCCATGTTACATGCTAGTTCACATGCCTAGGTTGCACTCCATCTAGCATGCATGCCTTGTTCCTTGATTTAGTGATGGGAGTTGGGCCTTTGTTTGTTGGTTTGCATTACATTTGAAATCAACATGCATAACTTGGTCTCTTGGGCCATCACGCATTGAAATGTGCGATTGATGGTCCGAGAACCAAGGACCATGTCCCTTTGAGTCATAAACATGATAAGGGATATGGTTGGTGCATACATTGCTTGAATTGCATTGCCATGCAAAGCTCTGTCCTCTGCTGCTGTCAAATAGATTTTGCAGGAACTTTTTGCCGATCGACTGCACAGAGTGCCGATCGGCAATCCATCTGTGGCCGATGGATTCATTTTTGGCCGATCGACACCAAATCACAGCCGATGATGATTCCCTCTAGCCGGTAGCATTCCCCAACATCCAGTGAGCACATCCTGAGACTTTGGCAGTCTTCAGAGAAGCAGAGCAGGGAAAACAGAGGCGGCTTGTGCATGGCACTGGACTTCCGAGCAAGACCCGAGCATGCGTGCATTGGACCCTCTTCCTGAGGCCCCTTTTTTATTGCTTTTCTTAGCTTAGTTAATTTGTTAATTAATTAGGTAATTTGTAATAATTAATTAGCTTGGGAGTTAGTTAATTTGTATTATTCTTTCGATCCCTCCGAGCGAGGGCGAATTTGTAATAAGTGTGGGTGAGTGTGTGTATGTCTTCCAACCCCCACTTCTTTCTCCCTTTTACTTACCTGCTTTGATGGTTAGTAATAGGTCATGTTTAATTTAGCATACCTTATGCTATGCATGCGTGCATCATTCATCAGTATTGCATGCACCGGGCTCGACGCATCATGCTAACAGCATTAGTATTTCAAATCTAACTTGAATACATGCTACCTGTGCATTTTCACATGTCATTCATAGACTAGCCGAGCCTGCTCTAGTGACATTCCGTATGCGTTGCATTAGGCATTTAAACATGGACTTGGATCATGCATTGATTGCTAATGAGTTCTTTATTTTGGCACGGAGTACGATGTAAGTATTTATGCTTTAGCATCTCGCATGAGTGTGAATGTTAACATGACAGTATGCTTGCCATGCGGCTATATGTTTACATGATATTACTGCTTGAATGCCTGTGGGTGAAGGTTGGATTGTTTGAGTTAGAACAACTCATTGAAATCCATGTTTTTTAGCCTACTTACGAGTAGCAAATTTCAAATTGTTTTCCGAACAAACGGATATGCAATGTTTCGTTCCAACCTAGGCGATTTGGTCTATACTTGTTTGCTGTGCGCATGACATAGTAATTCTAGGCTAATAACCAGAATAAGAACACATAACTTTTTCAAAAACGGATATCACGGTTATTAGAGGCCGATCTTCGGATCGGGCGAGAGGGGGTGCTCATAGTTGACCTTCCCCAGTTGTACCCAAGCTCCCGAGCCGAGGCAACTTTGGTGATGACGGACACGTGGCCTTTGGCACTGAGTCAGGGTTTCCTAAATTCCCCCATACAAAATATTTAGGTGGCGACTCTGTATCTGGCAAAGCAGTCCATGTTTGGCACTTCTTTTTCAAAATCTGTTTTCTCAAAACGATTTGCCGGATTTGGACTCTTTGGTTCAGATTAAGGACCGTGACAAATTGAGTCTGAACTGTAGCACGAAGGCCTCACGCGGGCGCGTCTACAGTTTCTGGCCACTCTGCTGGGGAGTTTAGAGAGCTTGACTCAAACTGATGATATCCTGCTTTGATTTCATTTATGTGTCTCTTTGCATTGCATGTGCATTGGTGCGCCTAGGACACCGTGTTTGCCATCTGCCATTCCTGAACGGTTTGCCGGAGGCTTGGCTTTGTCAAAGCATGCCATAAGGCTAACCGGTTGTGGGCTCTGATAGTATGGGAACACAAACCCTGGTTTTACCGGGGCACCCTTTTCGACCATTCGACCTAGTGCATATCGAAATCCATAGTGACCATTCCAAATTAGGACCGATTGCTTACCCGATGTTAGGTTGTTTGAAAACTGCTGCGTGCATAGTGAAACCCTAGCTCTTGACAAAATAGGACAGGGAAACCCTACCCCTCTATAGGGGTGTTTTGGCTCTCTTTATTTGCTATGTGCTTTTAGAGTGCACCTCTACAGGAACGTACATATCAGTTTGCAAGTTTGAGTATCAGGCCCGAGGGCATCGGTATCAGTGTTGTTGAGAAATCAGTTATCTGCGGGTATCAAGTTCAGTTTTAGGAACAGTGATTCTGGGGAACAGTGATCAGTAGTAGAATGCAGTTATTCGGCTACACCTGTGCTTGATCTGTTTGGGCTGAAATGCTGTTTGTTTTTCCTTTCAGTTCAGAGTGTCCAGAGAATAGATACAGAATAGCTAGTGTTCCCCCTTACTGAGGCAGGACTTATGATGACGCAGAATTCAGAAGAGATTGTGGTTATGACAGCTACGCTAGATCAAGGAATCACCCTGCGGGATGAAACCAATGTTGATGTATCGCATCCGCCTAGGTCGCCTGTCGCGCACCCGGTCTGGAGCCCCCAATTGTATCAGGCTCGCGAGCCCACTACATTCGAGCTGATAGGAATGATTGGTGACCTCCAGAGATCCGTGGCCGATCTGGCCTATGGAATGTCGGCTTCGCCGCCAGCGACACCGTATGCCGGGAATTTCATACCACAGGAGCCCCCGCTACTGGGGCGGATGTGATAGAGCTCAGCCAACCAGAGGTTGCCTCCAGCTACAACAACGACGTGTCAGCAACAACCGGGCTTCGCTCTGATGTAGTAACCCAAACCCCCGATCAGGCTGAGGCTAGAGGCAAGAACAAAATGAAGGCAGATGCCGATCCCATTGAACAACTGCTGCGGGCAGTCAAGGCTTTGAAAGCTGGGGGGATGAACAAGCAACAGATATCCGCAGTTGTGGCAGAAACTGTGGAGGATGCTTTCCCCACTCCACCTGAGGGTAGTTCAAGTCAGTCAGAAAATCGGGATAGGCCCCGTCATGCCAGAACAGTTCCTCCTATTCCCAACCCTGCACCTGGGAAAGATCAGAAAACTAAGGCAGTGCCTGCCGACCCTTTTGCTAGTGCGTCTAGTAAGAATACTTAGACTTCAAAGTACCTGCCCCGAGGGCGCAGGATCTTTCATGCGCTCTACATGCCTCCATCTAAGGCACTTCAGATTCTTGCCGAAAGGGGGCACCTTAAACCCCTTGAACCTCGGCCTCTCCCGAAGAATCTCCCTCTCACACATGATGCTGCTTTGTACTACGCGTACCACCAACAGACCGGTCACGCCACCGACAACTGTTTCCGCCTTCGCCATGAAGTGCAGGATCTGATCGATAATGAGGTCATTCTTCCACCTACCTCAGCGAAGTCTGTTACCACCGAGCTGTTGGACTTTGAGGATACTGCGAGTATGTGACCAGGGGTTGGACCACCTGCGGGCGGCGCTCGGTGTATTTCAGATGTGGCGTCTGGCACGCACTTTTTGAGCATTTGTAAATACAGTTTTGTAACTTCTGACTTGGGTTTTGAGTCAGTTCTCTGTTCTGTTTTTGAGTCTGCCTCTTTGCTTTGAGTCAGTCTTTTGTTTTTGGGTCTGTCTTGTGGTACCGAGTCAGTCCCATTGTATAGGATGTCGGGTGATTCTAGGGTTGTTGCCTTGAACACCGTTTTGGTTTTGTAAATACCCTTTTGTTTTGAGTCTGTCTCTGTTGTGGAGCCAGTTACAATTAGGGAATTTGAATGGAGCAGCAGCGGCTATCATGTTTCCATGTTTATTGCTAATTTTGAGCTAGTTGTGTCAAAGGATTTGAATCGAACGACCGTGCATTCCACCTGTTCTCTTGTGCCCTGAAAATCATTGCATTGACCTATGTTTTTCAAAACCTCTTTAACACTGCGGTGAAAACAAAGAGGAAGGAATTCCTCGAGTTTTGCAAAACTTTGATCAATTTGAGAAAAGGAGAGGCATGCCAAGCCTTTAATGAATGAAACCATGCTTGTTAGCGTGAGTACTGGGAAGGACCCTGGCTTGATCTAGATTGGTTCCACACTATCTTCGGCGCGAGCGATTTGTTGCTTTCTTAAAAACTTTCAAAAACAAATGTTTTGCGCGGCCCTGTGAAGACCTGTGCGGAATCGCTCTTGAGATTGTGCAGCCTAGGATCGCTCTCAGCCTCAAGATTCAACCCATTCGTTTCGAACCTTGAACCCGTTCAGAAAGTTCAACGGTCAACCGCCATGTAAGGTCTGTGTGGCCAGATTAAAAGCAGCCCTCGAACAAGAGGCACCAAAATCAGATTAAGAAGATAAGATCTCACCGGAAGAAGCGTGTGAAGCAACCGTGATGGATCCTTCTGCAAATCAACGCAACAACCATTCTCCTGGATTCAGATGATTTCAGGATCTCAAAACCATTTGGCATGGACTTGTTACACTTTTACCCTTTGAGAGGCTCGCTGGGTCGAAAACCCGGAAGGGCGACCCAGGCAAAAGTTAGAGCAAGAGAAAAATACAAAAAAGAAAAAGAAAAAGAAAAAAATACAAAAAAAAATATATATACAAGAAAAATACAAAAAAATATATATATACAAGAAAAATACAAAAAAAAGAGATAATATATATATACAAAAAAAAAGCTCGCAAGGCCGAAAACCCGCAACGGGCGCCTTGGCAAAAGTTAGAGCCTAAAAAGTGAAGGTTAAAATACTCGAGTGTACCTTAGCCGGAACTACGTAAGGCTTGATTCCCATGTTCGGGATACGTAGGCAACTTCGTCCTGAAGTCCAGCCCCCAACGCTCTCATAGCGACTAAGTCCATGCAATGGTTTTTAATCATCCTTGATTCCCATGTTTGGAGTATCTAGGCAGCTTCGCCCTGAAGTCCAGTCCTACGCACTTTCAAAGTGACTGTGTCCATATATTGGTTTTGACCATCTCCGTCTTCTCAGCATCCGAGAGTTCGTTTGCAATTATCACTGACGAAGACTGTTTACCAAATGCTACGGCGTCATCCAGACAAGGGGCAACTTTCTGTTGCCATGATGTCGCCGTTCAAACCAGGGGCAACTTTCCGTTGCCATCCACCCCTTCCAAGCTAGGGACAATTTTCCATTGCCTCCGATCCGAGGTTGCGCATCTCGAGGGTAAGTTCCGCGCTTGTTTAGCACCGGTCGTTTGCAAAAATAGTTTTTGAGAATTTTTACTGAGGTTGACTAGTTTTCTCGAAAATTGTTTTATTTTTCAAAACTTGGACCATTTTCTGGGACCCAAAAAAGGAAAATTTTCAGTGCTCATAGCCTGACCTGCATGGTTTTCAGATCAAAAATCGAACAAGTGTGTTAATCTAACTCTCACATTGGTCAAAATTGTTTTAATAGAAAACCAAAACAAAAATGGTCATAATGATGAACTAGGGGCATAGTTGAGTGAGGCTTCCTGTCTTTCCCCCATCGCCAACATACTTGCCAAGAAGGGCACAACTCAAGTTGTCATTAAAGGGGTGAAAGCTCTCTTAACCTCCGAGCAATGAGGTATCGAACCAAGTGCGAAGCACGAATCCGAAGGGATCAAGGTACTCCGTTCCCTTACCTGGGGCATCGACCAAACGCCACCAGAAGAAACAGCCGTGAGCTAACCATGTCGGGCGTGAACCCACAACTTCCTATTCATCCATTAAACACCCCGGGAGGGATAAAAATGAGAGAATAAAGAATAGAGAGGTGTAAGTTGAGAGAAAAAGCGAGCCAAAGGGATTTTGTGAGAAAAAAAAAAACCGAGCTTGAGTGCCAGAGGGATGTGAGGATCACAAATGAGAAAAGGGTGGGAAACAATACCCAGGAAAACTGGCTCCTCGTGATCTGAGGTCCCCCGTCTTCGTTAACGCGTCTGTATGTCGTGTCTTTTGTTTTGTTTACCTCAACCTTTGTTTTGAGTCTTTTCCGAGTGTTACTCGATGTGTTTAGGTCGTGTACCTTTTGTTGAGTCATAGTATGCTGTGTTCAGTTGTAGGCTCAATACCCGGTTGAGAACCCTTTTCTCATTTTCAAAGATTAATCGTTTTGTGCTCAGAATGCTGTGCCATTCTCCACATTTGTGCAAAAACATGATTTGGTTCTTTCATACAAACTGCAGGGTCCACCCCCGATAAGTGTGAACAGGAAAACACGGGCCTCTTCGAAGCTTTTGGGTTTTCAGATCGTATCTGAGTGTGTTTCAACTTCAGTGGATTCAACCTTCATGGTCCGTCTTGTCAGATTTGGGCTGTTTGTTCAGGATCCGTTGTGTGCAAAATGAGCCAAGCACTGTGTTATGGGTTGCATGCAGATTAATCCCCAGTAGAGTATCAGCCGAATGTTCAGAATGTGCAGTGGTTGGTATGGTTTGTTTTTGCTATTGACTGGTTTGTTATCTGATTATTACAATGCAAGTGTTCAATTTTCAGACAACAAATCAATTTCATTTCGTTTGAGGTGCAACATGATGCAATGCGATACAATATATGGAATGTACAAATACAACATTTTTTTTTTCCAGACAAAAGGTTTGTTTCATTTCATCATCTTTTTCAAGTACATAGTTTTGGAAATAAAAATCTGCTTGCGGCAGTACAAGGTACTCTAACTACCAGCAAAAGTACAAAAGAAACAAAAAAAAAGAAAAACCAGCAAGAGTCTGGATCAATGACAAAAGGCCGTGGCTCTAGGGGTCCGTCATCGTCCTCTTCCTGGATGAAGGTCAAGGAACATCATCAGCTCAGTCATCTGAGTCCGAGTCTGAGCTGTCTCCGGTCTCCTCCGACGACGACTCTGCCTCCGCCTCCACCTTCGACTCCTCATCATCATCATCAGGGACGGGTGCCCGTGAGCTACTCCCAACGTGAGCGCACCCCGCCTTGGTGTGGGGGTATGCTCTGCCATCTCCTCCGGTAGGAATAGAAGGTCCAGCTGGAACACCTTCCACAGTGGGAATCTGGAAAGGAGGCTGAAAAGTATAAGAGGCAAACGCATCAGTATGCCGTGAGCAGTTTATCAGTGCAGAATACAATGCAACGTGCGAATGCCGTGAGCAGTTTATCAATACAGAATGCAATGTATGCAGTACAGTGTGCAAATGTCGTGAGCAGTTTATCAGTGCAGAATGCAGTATATGTGTACAGTGTGCAAATGCCGTGAGCAGTTTATCAGTGCAGAATGCAGTATATGAGTACAGTGTATGAATGACGTGAGCAGCTTATCAAGTGTTGTGTTGTGCACTAGATTATGTTAAGCAGCTTATGAGTATGGTTTGAGGCCGTGATCAGAAGAACATACCGGAATACTATAGAGGGCCAGGAGGTCGAAGGTCCGCTGTAGCATCTCCATCATGGAGGCATTCAACTCCAGGGACTGCCAGGTGTACTCGGAGGACGCCTGCAAAAGTATCAAAGGCATCAGTATTCTGCGGAATATCAAAATAAACTGAAATAAAATGACAATGCAAGATGCAAGATGAAGTAGTACATACCGGAGGTAAGTCATAGAACCCGACCAACTCATGGTCAGCCGGAGGAAGAGCAAAGGGAATCTGGTACGTCGCCCCACCCTGCCCTCGGCATGTCATCGTCGCGGGTAGCACTGGCCAGCTAACCCCCCGACCCCTCCGAGCTCCGCTCCTGCCACGGACACGAGCCGCCCTCGACGTCCCTGCCCCAGCTCCTGCTCCAGCTACTGGCGCCGCAGGTCCCCTTCTCTCAGCTCGGCGGCCACCGCTCAGAGGCTGCATAATGTAGGTCTGGACGTACTCTCTGAAGTCGCCCTCGCCCCTGAAGTCCCCCGCGTCCCAGCCGATCGTGTAATCGGCCATCTCCTGGGCGGTGAACCTCTCAGTATCTCTTATATGGGCAGGAGGTGGACCCGGGACTATTTGCTCTGGTAACCCCAGGGTCTGGCGTAGGAAACGCTCGCCCAGGTACCAAGCCCGACAGACCGGGCCCTCCAGCAAGATCCGAAAGCGTGCAGTCTCCTCTGCCCCAGCAAACCGATCCCGGGTTACGGCTGGCAACAGAGCCCAAGGTTGCCAGGTGATCTGAAAATATCATGCAGTTTGTTATCTACTGTTATTGAAAACATACAGTGCTACGCGAAGCCTAAGCAAATTCTAAAGTTGAACATACCTCCGCGGCGGTGATGGTGTCGAAGTAGCGGCAGAAGAAAATAAAAGACTCCCGTGGTCTCCGCACGCATCGCACATCAAAGCGATGAGAAAAGGGGACGCCGAGTGGGGTCTCCACATCAGGTACTGGGGCAAACCTGGGAAAGTAGGCATACACCCACAACTGCAGAACAGATATAAGTATGACTATCAGATAAAGCAAAATACAGAATAAAGCAGAAATGGCAGAGCCGTGTGTTGTGCAGTGTATTGTACAGAGTATACAGTGTGTGCAGTATGCAGTCAAAGTAAAGTCGAGTATATGTGTGCCGCGTGTGCAGTATATAGTCAGTGAGAGGCAGACTGTGGTGTGTGCAGTGTACAGAATACAGAAAACGTGAAGCAGAAATATAAAAGGGGAAGAAGATGTACCTCCCAAGCTCGCCAGTAGCCGCCAAGAAGCTGTCCACTGAGGCGGGAAGAAGAGCTCATGTAACCATACAATGTGGCCAAGCCTGCGCCACCCCAGTCATAACGGCAGATCCGCCTGACATCCACCAGTGCGCTCAACAGACATAGAGGCACGGTGTTCGCCCAGTCGGCGAAGAGGGTCGTCCCGAGCAGAAACATGATGAAACCCCGTGCATACTGATCCACCTCCTCTGGGGTCATCTGGGCCTCCTCCGCCAAGTCCGGAAGTGGCTCTCGAACCACGAGTATCTGACAAACCCTACCCGGGCAAGGGGTGGCTGAGTGCTGAGCAGGTATAGCTGGGCGGCGTCCCACTCATCTATATCGGTATCGAAGGGGATCGGACCACCCCCTACCCCGATGCCGATGAGCATCGAGAAATCGTAGGGAGTCATCGTCATGTCCCCCGCAGCAGAGAAGTGGAAGGAGTTGGTGGTATCCCACCACCTCTCCACTAAAGCAACGACGTTCCCATACCCGCGGATGGTATGGGAATCCCCCTGTAATAAAAAACAACAATTGCGAGGCAATATTCAAAATGCAGTTTTTAGAAGCATACAGATATACAGCATGTGTGCATGTTTTCAGATTCAAGTAGATACCGGGTACTAGTGTGTATGTAGTGAAATACAGTGTGCGCCGTGCACTTGGGTGATTCAGGGTCAGTGCAGTGTGTGTGCACGTGTAAGTTTCAAACAGATACCGGTTGTAAGTTTGTTTGTGATCAACTACAGTGTACAGTGCATCAGTGTATCAGAATTAAACAGTTACAGAATATGACCAGCTACGGCAGTTTTATATTCTACATTGCGGAAAGTAAAGCAGAGGAAAGAATGTTACCTCGGAAGCGCCGAAGGACAGATGAGAGGTAGGCTCACGTAGTAATAGCTCGGGTGCCACGCCCCTCTCAAAGCCCCTGAACTGGCGCAGTCCATCGGGGAGCATCACATGAACCACTGGCTTGTAGGTCTCCGGATCGAACGACCGGATGTGAAGTGGCAAGGGCTCAGCCTCGGGATCCATCTCGTGCTCTGGAGGGGTCCCGTCCTGTGGAAGATCATCCGCCATCTCGAAGAGAACGTGAAAATGGCTGGAAGACGAAAAACCGGGCGAGAATGTGAAGAGTCAACAAAAAATCAACCTCGAGAGGGCCGAAAAAGGCCGGAAAAGCCGAAGTGCGGAAAAGGCACAGATATCGAGAAAAACTCGAGGGAAACAAGCCCCGAGTGGCGGAAATAAAAAACGAGACACCGAAACGAAGTTTCGTTCGGTTCGAAACGTTCGAAACGCGAAGGTATTCGCGAATTGGATGACGAAATGGAGGCTAGAACGCAAGAAAACGAGGAAATCAAAGGAGGAAAATGATCTAGAGAGAGATGGGGAGAAATTTCGAGCAAGAGGAAGTGAAGAAAATAGGGCTAGAAGCCCTATTTTAAAAGGCCCGTGGCCAAATGACTGAACTGCCCCGATACAGGAACATTTTGCCGGTCGGCCACACTGTTGGCTGGTCGGCAAAATATTGTGCCGATGGAATTTTGTGATGGCCGATGGACGGCCGGTGATTCATTTTGATGGCCGGTGGGTATCCGGTGGTCTCTTACAGTGGTTTTGGAGCCTCCTACATCCTTTTTTGGGTTATATGTGTGGTTTGGCACCTTCATCACTCGAGACAATGCGGGAAAGCACACTTTTGAAACGTGAACCTTCGAGTTGACCTCAGGCCACAACTTCTACGAGCGATGCCTGGTATGTACGAAGAACGTCCCTTCCCGTATCCTTTTCATGTCTTGTGGATTCCACAAATCGTTTCAATTATGCTGTGTTACAGTACTTTACATTCCAGCATCGTGAATAACATGTTTTTACTTACATGTGTACATTTCACTCTTCTCATACACACTACTTGCGTAGACTGCATGTTTGTAATCAATTTCATTACTTGCATAGACCGCATGTTTTGCTTGTGTAGACCGCATGTTTATAATTAATTACGCTACTTGCGTAGACCGCATGTTTGTAATCAAATTCATTACTTGCGTAGACCGCATGTTTTGCTTGCATAGACCGCATGTTTGTAATCAATTTCATTACTTGTGTAGACCGCATGTTTTGCTTGCGTAGACCGCATGTTTATAATTAATTACGCTACTTGCGTAGACTGCATGTTTGTAATCAATTTCATTACTTGCGTAGACCGCATGTTTTGCTTGCGTAGACCTCATGTTTATAATTAATTACGCTACTTGCGTAGACCGCATGTTTGTAATCAAATTCATTACTTGCGTAGACCGTATGTTTTGCTTGCGTAGACCGCATGTTTGTAATCAATTTCATTACTTGCGTAGACCGCATGTTTTGCTTGCGTAGACCGCATGTTCTGCTTGCGTGGACCGCATTCTTATGTTCAAATTCATTACTTGCGTAGACCGTACGTTTGAAACCAATTTCATTGCTTACGTAGACCGCATGCTTATGATCAATTTCGTTGCCTGCGTAGACCGCGTGCTCCACTTACATGTCTGTGCCTTCACAGCATTGTTATGCTTCCCACTTGCTTTGCGTTGTCACGCATTTTCAAGTACATTAATATGCATGTTGTTAATCACATTGTACCTATTAAGTTTGTTTTCTTTGCAGGCACGATATTGTATGTACGGTTCATTTAAGGTTGGTGCAACCCGACGAACCGGACAGGTATGGTATACTCCGAGTGAGACATATCGAGAATCGTATAATTCTCTTACATCCTTTCTGCAGTATAGTGTAGTTCGGTATATGTTAGCTTAAAACTGTTGCATGGGGGCTTCGTTACAACTTTCTTTGCATGGTCATAAGTTATGTTCAGCTTTGTGCATTGTCTTGTATTTTGCCCCTGCCTTCGGGCACATATCCTACTTGTCTTGCATGTCTGTCTAAGTCTTCGGCCTTGTCAAAAATGGGTCGTCTCTGGGCTTTGACATTCACTCCCGTCATTGTTATGAATTTCGAGTTCTGTCAAAGATGGGCAACTGTAGACACCCCATTTTTGACCGGCCTCAAGACTTGGACGTCACCGTTGGAACACTCAGTGATCATCCATGATTGTGTTCGTCTTGAGTTCCCTGAGGTCTCGGTTGCGCACCTTGCCTCAGAATCTCTCGACTCGACTGTTTTGTGTCTGGTTTTGCACCAAACACTTGTGTTTTGCCTTGGAGGGGCAGGGAATGCCTTGTGAGGCATCACCACACATCACCGGCCATGGCTCGAGGCCACCGGCCAGTGATTTTATGCCATCGGCAATATATATTGCCGGTCGGCATTCTTTGTTGCCGATCGGCCATTTATTTTGTCAAAGTGGCAATTTTGGATGGCCGATCACTGTTCATCTACTTTTAGCAGATATTTTGTGCTAGCTGTGATAGCTGGCACCCACTCTGTTCCCCTCCATACACGTGTATGGAGGGATTTCCCTCTTGGATGGCTTGTTTTGGAAGCCTTACAAGAGGGAGTTGCCTATAAGAAGAGGTCTCCTCTCTTGGCATTAGGGTTAGAAAAAATTGTTAGAGGAGCTCTGGTTCTAGGTTTAGGGTTTTATATCTATCCTATATCTATATCTCTCATTCTCTTGTATTGTGTGTGTTTAAGCCTTAGTTTTGTACACAAACACACACTACCACACCTTTCCTTGGAGCTGAGGCCCTTGAGGGTTGTTTTTAGAGTTTTGAAGTTGATTTCAACCTCAAGAAGCTGCTAGAGCTCCATTGTTGAAGAAGGTCTACAAGGGTAATCACTTTTTCCTTTTATCCCCCCATTTTTGCACACTACTTTTACCTATCTTGCAACTATTTTTTGGCTTTGCATATAATACGTAAAAGTTTTGTTTTTAAGGCCTCTAAATAGTTTGTTAAGGTTGCTTCAAGCTTTGGGGTTGTTTGACTCCTCTTAAGCTTTGTAAGGCTCCATTTTGTGCCATTTTGTGTGAGCTCCGGGACCATAGTGTTTGGGCCTCCTCATCACTGAAATCTTGAGGGATTTCAGAGGTGAGGATGGTGCCTTGAGGTCCTAAGAAGGAGAGGGCCACCCCCTCTCCTTGTTGTCCTTGAAAAGGGCACTTTTTGCCTCTTGAGGGAGCACCTAGCTTAGGCTCATGTTGACCATGCCTTGGCTGTTTTTTTTTTTTTTTTTTTTTTTATGCTTATTATGTCATAATATAGCATTGTTGTATGTTGCTTTTGGTACACCATGCTTGCTTAGCATACATGCCTTGTAATGCCATTTTGTTGCCTTAACATGCATATAGGTTTTAACCCTTGTTCAAGCATACTTTAGGCCTAGCTTTGTGAAGCTTTCATGTTTATTTTGCCATGTTTAAGGTCTGTCCTTGGCTGTTTTGGTCGACCATAGCTTGTTTTGCATGCTCCCTTTGCATTTTGGGCTTGTTGGCCTTAAGTATATAAGTGTGTAGCATGCCTTGTTTGTATCATTTCAATGGTTTGGAACCGCTTAACGTGTTATCTCAGTCCTTATGACATGCTTATATGCTTGCATTTAATCCTCCTTCAATGTGTTTAAAGGTTGTTACCTTATGCCTCTTTGTTTAGGCCTCGGAGTATGCTTGCACTTTTAGACCACTTAGATGCCATCTAAGTGCACCCTTGGCTTTGTTTAAGTCTGCATTTGACTTGTTTTAAGTCCCTTTAGCCTTGTGAGGTTTGGTGGACTTGACCTTGGTTTAAGCCTCCTTGGCTTGTCTTAAGCACTTGGGCCATTGTGGCATGTTTTGCTTGCTTTGTTTAGTTGGTTTGGCACCTCCTATAGCATGATTTTAGGAGCTTCATTTGCATGTTAATTGTCCATGCTATGCCTCTTTTAAAGTGCGCTTAAAAGTTGCCTTTATGTGCTTAAATGTTGGTCCATGTTGTCATGTATGCTTGCATGTGCATTTGGCCTCATTTCCTTGGTTGATGGCCACTGTTTTGGGCTTCCTTAAGGGCTACCCAAACGAGCTTAAGTCCATCCTTTGCTTGTTTGCATGCTTACCTTGCATGTTTCCTTGCATACTTGCATAAATGCATTGTATGCCCATGTTGCATGCTAGTTCACATGCCTAGGTTGCACTCCATCTAGCATGCATGCCTTGTTCCTTGATTTAGTGATGAGAGTTGGGCCTTTGTTTGTTGGTTTGCATTATATTTGAAATCAACATGCATAACTTGGTCTCTTGGGCCATCACGCATTGAAATGCGCGATTGATGGTCCGAGAACCAAGGACCATGTCCCTTTGAGTCATAAACATGATAAGGGATATGGTTGGTGCATACATTGCTTGAATTGCATTGCCATGCAAAGCTCTGTCCTCTGCTGCTGTCAAACAGATTCTGCAGGAACTTTTTGCCGATCGACTGCACAGAGTGCCGACCGGCAATCCATCTGTGGCCGATGGATTCATTTTTGGCCGATCGACACCAAATCACAGCCGATGATGATTCCCTCCAGCCGATGGCATTCCCCAACATCCAGTGAGCACATCCTGAGACTTTGGCAGTCTTCAGAGAAGCAGAGCAGGGAAAACAGAGGCAGCTTGTGCATGGCACTGGACTTCTGAGCAAGACCCGAGCATGCGTGCATTGGACCCTCTTTCCGAGGCCCCTTTTTTATTGCTTTTCTTAGCTTAGTTAATTTTTTAATTAATTAGGTAATTTGTAATAATTAATTAGCTTGGGAGTTAGTTAATTTGTATTATTCTTTCGGTCCCTCCGAGCGAGGGCGAATTTGTAATAAGTGTGGGTGAGTGTGTGCATGTCTTCCAACCCCCACTTCTTTCTCCCTTTTACTTACCTGCTTTGATGGTTAGTAATATGTCATGTTTAATTTAGCACACCTTATGCTATGCATGCGTGCATCATTCATCAGTATTGCATGCACCGGGCTCGGCGCATCATGCTAACAGCATTAGTATTTCAAATCTAACTTGAATACATGCTACCTGTGCATTTTCACATGTCATTCATAGACTAGCCGAGCCTGCTCTAGTGACATTCCGTATGTGTTGCATTAGGCATTTAAACATGGACTTGGATCATGCATTGATTGCTAACGAGTTCTTTATTTTGGCACGGAGTACGATGTAAGTATTTATGCTTTAGCATCTCGCATGAGTGTGAATGTTAACATGACAGTATACTTGCCATGTGGCTATATGTTTACATGATATTACTGCTTGAATGCCTGTGGGTGAAGGTTGGATTGTTTGAGTTGGAACAACTCATTGAAATCCGTGTTTTTTAGCCTACTTACGAGTAGCAAATTTTAAATTGTTTTCCGAACAAACGGATATGCAATGTTTCGTTCCAACTTAGGCGATTTGGTCTATACTTGTTTGCTGTGCGCATCACATAGTAATTCTAGGCTAATAATCGGAATAAGAACACATAACGTTTTCAAAAACGGATATCACGGTTATTAGAGGCCGATCTTCGGATCGGGCGAGAGGGGGTGCTCATAGCTGACCTTCCCCAATCGTACCCAAGCTCCCGAGCCGAGGCAACTTTGGTGATGATGGACACATGGCCTTTGGCACCGAGTCAGGGTTTCCTAAATTCCCCCATACAAAATATTTAGGTGGCGACTCTGTATCTGGCAAAGTAGTCCATGTTTGGCACTTCTTTTTCAAAATCTATTTTCTCAAAACGATTTGCCAGATTTGAACTCTTTGGTTCAGATTAAGGACCGTGACAAATTGAGTCTGAATTGTAGCACAAAGGCCTCACGCGGGCGCGTCTACAAGACGGTTTTAAGGTCTAAAAATCATTCAAAATAGCTTTGGTCCAAAACGGGGTGCGAGATTAGGATTTGACTTTCCTCTTGTCAAAGAAATCGAACCTTTGCATTGCATAGCCTGCATCACTAAGTAAGCCATCAATAGCGCCCAAGTTTTAAGAGCGGTTAAAAATGAGGTGTCTACACAGGCTTGCACCCCATCATACCGGTGTCCCGAAGAAGGTCCAAAGTATACTTCCGTTGGGATAATGATATCTCACTGCGAGAACAAGCTACTTCAATCCTCAAGAAATATTTGAGAGGACCCGAGTCCTTGATGTCAAAAACTCGACTAAGCTCTTGTTTTACCTTAGCAATACCAATGGTGTCATCTCTTGTAAGGATGATATATCCATATAGACCAACAAAGTAGTACATCGACCAGTGGGCTGACGACGAATGAAGCATGTATGGTCGGAGTGACACTGAGTAAAATCCATGGATAGGATAACAGAGCTGAAATGATGGAACCATGCAAGTGGAGATTGCTTCAAGCCATAGAGAGACTTATGCAGATGACAGACCTTGCCAGCATACTCCCCCTCAGCCCGAAACCCAGGTGGAGGATCCATGTAGATCGTCTCAAGTAAGTCCCCATGAAGAAAAACATTCTTGACATCAAGTTGATGAAGGTGCTAAGAAGAAGAGACAGCCAAGGAAATAAGTAAATGAACAGTGGTCAATTTAGCAGCCGGTGCAAACGTAGCCCTAAAGTCCTTGCCAGGAACCTATGTAAAGCCCTTAGTAACAAGGCGAGCCTTATAGCAGTCCATGGTACCATCAGCCAAGTATTTACAGTAAAAACCCACTTGCACCCAATAGTCGTTTCACCAGAAGGTAAAGAGACAAGATCCCAAGTGTGATTATGCTCCAAAGTAGCCATTTCAGTTTGTAGAGCGGCAACCCATTGGGTATTCTGGAGAGCCTCAGACACAGACCGCAGGATAGAGACCGACTCAAGTTGGCTAAGAAAAAACCGATGAGAAGCTAAAAGGGCATCATAACATAAAAACTGGGAAATAAGGTGATTAGTACTACTAAACCAACCAAACTGATTAGGGGGATAGTGTTCACGGGTTGGATACTGGGAAGCAGCTGGAGACACTACTAAAAAAAGTACTTTTTGCGACCGCTATAAACCGTCGCAAATAATAAAAATACAGTCGCAAAAGACCTTTTGCGACTGCCCATGCGACGGCAAATGGGGGTCGCGAATGTGGGGGTGGCAAATACTTTTTGCGACCGCAAAATAGCAGTCGCAAACTATTTGCGACCACCTAACTTACTTATGGTGACTGATATTTTGCAGTCGCAAAAAAATTTTAAAAATGCCTACAATGTATTAGCAACCATCTTGTTACCGTCGCAAAAAATTTGAAAAAAAAAAAAAACATAAAAATGTGGCGTTAAGCAATAGCAATGGCCCCAACACAATCTATTAAGCACCAACAAGAAACATAACAATGTAACGTTCACAAACAACAATTGCCACTGTTCAAGAGGAGTCTCAAGAGCCTTATTAATCCATTAAGCTTCAAATAAAACCAAATAACTAGTTTCAAACAAAGCACAAATTTCTCTTTACTCTGATTACTATTTTAAAAAGGATTAATAGGTGAAGTTGTATTTTTTGCTTATCTATCCATGATTATACAAATTATTTTTATACATAAAACACATAAGTATACATTTGTAAAATAGTAATCAGAGTAAAGAGAGGCAGTAAACTAGCTAAAACAAAAAGTTAGGTTAGCTAAAAAAGAAAAAGAAATACTTCATCTTTGAACTGGTTGCTCTAATCCTTTTTAGTCTTTAATATGACTGATTGTCCTGACCAGCACTATGTCGTGAGGTTAGAGTCATCTCTAGGCTACCTTAGATTAAGATCCAAGTATAGTTATTTTTTATTAATCTCTATACAAATTCCCCGATACATCACTCATTCGATGATAGCCTAATTGCATAGGGTCTGACTGATTATGATTATGGCACAATGATGCAAAGGTACTTCATTTATGCTAAATTGTTGTCAACTTACCAAATAAATTGAGCCAACCAATCCCATGCATTCAAACATTGAAAGTGCGTCAAAATTGTGCATTTTTTTATTTTATTTTTTTTAATCTTTTTTAGGTGTAATGTAATTGTGATCTTTCCATGCATGACATGCACGTTCACACCTGCATAAAACATTGTTAGCTGTTGAATTGTCAAACTAACCGATTTTATTATAATCCTAATGTTATTAAACTAACATGGTTGCACTTGTAGCTTATGTAACGTTGGTTTCACCTTTCACTTGAATCTGTTGTTCCTACGGTGTTAAATATTATAGACAGTGCTGCATTGAAAAGAATAAACAATACAAAAAGAAAGGGGAAAAAAAATGAAAAGATGGAATTGATGAAACAATTTAGGCAATATTTTAGAATAGAAAAGGATGATGAAAAGGAAAAATAATTTATTATGTCTTCTATATCAACCATCGTTACCTCTAATCATACTTAGACAACAAATTAACTTAACTCATTTTCACATTTTGCATCAGTGACCTAACTGATTTATCTTGGTGCATATGAAGGCCCATTTTTACTTTCCAACTTTTCTTCCAACTCAAGTATCCTTTTCTACATAAAAAGAAAAGAAAAATAAAAAAGATGAGGCATTTTATTTGCAATTAAAATGATTTAGTGCTTTATTCTCATTGTTTTATGATAGTTTGTTTTGCAGCAAATCAAACATGTGTAAAGTCCCACGTGAGATGCTATTCACTTCTTTACAAAAGGGTATTGATTTTTTTTTTTTTTTGGTGGAATTTTTGAAGCTCGAATGCAGCCATGGATGGGGAAATGGGAAACTGGTGAAGAAAACATTTGGGTTGGGTGGTTTGAACTGTGGATTGATTGCGTGGGAAGGAAAGAAGGAAGAGGTCAGAGTCATTAGTTACTGATACCATGGACTGCGTTATGTTTGGTGTGTGATTTTTTAGTGTTTGATGGTGGTGGTGAGGGTGAGCTGTCTTGGGATAAAGAAGATGTAAAGGTTAGGTGAGGGGATTAATTGTGTTCTTTTTATTTAGGTGGATGAAGATGTAAAGAAAAGTTCAGGTTCTTTGCTCCATGCTATTCTTCTTCTTTTTGATTTTTTATTGTCTTTTGTTCGTATAATCCTATTTGTGGCACATTTTGTCTAAACAAGCACAAACAAGATACTAAAAACCAATCTTTTGATGACAATTGAGACTTGTGTCTAAGATCACAACCCTAAGCCATGGCTAGAACCACATAAAATTTGACCCAACAAAGTAATAAAATAAAATAGTTTTATCTGGTACAACTTTAGACCTAATGTAAGAAACAACTGGTACCTCTCAATATTGGGCTTAGAATCGTCCTCATCATCGTCCTTGTCCTCGTTCTCGTCCTCGCCATCTAGGTCAGGCGATATGTCAAAAGTAGAATTCAACTCTGCATCAAGAAATGCAGCAAAGTCCTCGCTGCTTGACGAGTGTACTGGAGAATCAATCACAAGACTCATCTGAAATGCCATCCAAGCAATAAATTAGCAAATCCATTTGATGGATTTTAGCAACAAAGTACTTTTCAATTATGTATTTCTAAATTCATGGAGATTATTGTGATGTTAGAATTCAATTCAAATTCATGGAGATTATTGTGAATTTAGTAACATCACCAAATTTCAAACAAATTAACAAATCCATTTGACAAATTTTAGCAACAAAGCCAATCTTAAATCTTGAAGCTATCCATAATCTCATTTTCAGCAGAAACTGCACAATAATATAAATCGGTACTTCAATAAATTTGCTAAATTAATATTATTATTAAAAATAATTTGCTTTACAACCGACATTGACCCTGCTCTGGTTGAAAATAATTTACCTTCAGAATATAATCTGTCTGAAGAGTTCTTTTTTGCCCCTCAATTGAAGTCGCCTGTTAAATACCATTCTCTTTCGGATTTTCAACAAATCTTTTGAAGTAAAATAATCAATTTATAGTTATGGTTACCTTCATGAAGGTGTCAATGTCTATGTCAGGGACAATTCCTGCTTCTTTCTCTCTTTTGCTAACTTCCTTCATAATTTCTTCATTTCCAGATATGTAAGTTAAATCAACTTGTTATGAGGGCAAGTTTACACCAATATGGGATATATATAAATTATGAAAGAGTGAAGGAACCCTACCTGCTCTACTTCCAACACCTTGACAGCGTGCAGAAAAATCTATCGTTTCCCTCACAGTCATCTCAGGTTTGTGCAGGTCATATTGGCTTATGTAAGCTGATGTTTTCTGAGGTACAAACTCATCGAGCCTGTAGCTGTTGTAAAAGACTTCCCCCGCAACCTGAAGAAATTAAAAGGATTGAAAATGAAATACATTACAAACATTGTAATGATTGGCTTTTTCAAATTCATGATTGAGATTTCTGTCTATAGAACCCTTATTAATTTGAATATGTTGAAAAGATTGTAATGATATGATTTTTGATAATAATGTTTCTTTGTCGTTTCATATTACTAACTCTCTTCATAATTAGATTGGTTGGCAGAAATTGCCACCATTTATATCTATGCATTAGCACAGTAGTGGTGTCATATCAATGCAATTGTTTGGTGTCTGTCTATAGAGCCCATAAAATTTAAAAAGTTTTTTTTTTCCTTTTAAAATCATGTGATGTGATGTGATATGCTGGGAAAACTAACCTTGACAGACTGGTTTAGTTTTCCTGCTAGAGCCAATAATAAGGTGGTTTTCCCACAGCCTGCAGGCCCAAGAAGAAGAGTGAGCCTGCATCCAACAAAATCGTCCATGAACATGAATGATGGACTCTCTCTTCTCACATAAATATGAAATCTTCTCCTTTTGATACTATTTTTTTCAACAATTTTATGCTCATCATCTTGTTAATATTACACAACTTGGCTGAATTGGATCCATAAGGCAGCCTAACTTTTCTGCCTTCCCCTGCTACACAAAAATTTTAAGTATATTAAAGAACTGTCATTTTTTCTTCTTGTTTTTGTTTTTGTTTTTGTGTCATTTTTTCACACACACACACAGACGCAGGGAAGGGAAGGGATAGTTTCACTGTGTTATACAAACTAAAGGTTACCAAAGCTATGCCAAAACTAGCTATTAATGAAGGAATTTGCTAGTTCATCAATCTAATGACTGTTTCCAAAAATTGTAATATTGGTATTTTGTCAGGCCATCACTATGTGTTATGATATTCTTTGCTACTGAGCCTAAATTGATGCTGACATAAGATGGGATTCATTCCTCTGTCTGGAGTTGTTGAGATCTCTAGCATTTTTCAATAAATAATAGTTAAGGGAGGTTACTATATTCACAGTTTTATATCTACAATATTTCTAAATCTCTTTTATATGGTAAGTTGATTCATATTCTTCATAGCTCTCGATTTTACATGGTAAGGTTCCTTGATATGGGAGAGAGGACCATAGGTACAATCAGTAATAATAATAAAACCCACAAATCTAGTACCATGCATATTTAATTTAATACATAAAAAAGCATATAATCATTTCATCTGTGAAAAACCTTGTGGACACAATCTAATTTTAACTATGGAGGTAAAGCAACTTTACAATTAATTACCAAAGTTAATAACCAACCAAATATTTTTCACAGCCTTGTGAACTGGTGACCTCATTGTTCTACCTTTTCTCTCAAATGAAGGGAGAGAACGGGTGTCGTAGAAAAAGAAAATTGATAGAGAATCTGAAATGGGTACTTAGAGAGAAACCAAACAGAGAGAGTCCAAGGACAAAAAAACGAAAAAACTACATCCCCTTTTGTCTATTATTCCACTTTCCTCTGTGTGTGTTTTTTTTCTCCTCTCAGTAGCATAGCGGAATAAAAAATACTGATCTGTAATGACAAAACCTTACTCAAGATAATGGAGTAACATTATCACCAATGTGGGATTATGGTAATGACTAATTCTTCTACAACCAATGTATGTACAAATCCAATTACAGTGTCACTATTAATGAAAACCAGAAATATACTCATACCTTTATATATACCAGTTTTCAGTTGTTCAGCATATTTGAAAGTTCTCCAGTATAAGCTGAAAACAGTGATTAGCTGCTACCAGCTAGGCCAACTAAATGGCCAATCTCATCTTCAAGGTGTGAAAAGTGAGTCAAGAACTTGTCATGAAGCTCAGAGCAGTCAAAATGATTTTGCTGCAAATGAGGAAGAACATCACAAATAATTTTCAAACCACTCTGCAGCAATTCCACCCCTTGGTTAATTCCATCAGGAAGTTTCCGTATTTTATAGGCTTGGTTTTCAACGTCAATCTGAGAAAATAACTGGAGGAAAAAGAAAAATGAAAAAAAAAATGTGAACATGTTTGAGCATGGGAGATAAGATGGAAAAACAGTTGTGAACTGGTGTCTTGCAAATAACCATTGAATTTTGCTTGCCAATAGTTGTCATTCTTAGTATCTCAACAAATTATTGTTCATTACAGACTGAATAATTTAATGTCAGTTATTGGCATTCAATTTAAGACCTATCCTTAAACATGATTATTTAGTCATCATTCATTCCACATAGTCAATTTTTACTTTTACATGTAAAAGTTCATTGGTCATATGTAAAGGAATTCATTACTTACAAAGATTGCAGGGAAGCAGACAGAGCAAACACTGGTGCACCAAACACACCAGAACCGCACCCTCTGATTGATACATCATCAAAGCTCTCCATGAACTCAAAGTATTCAATTAAAATTCTTTGTGTAGCAATACTTTTCGTTCTATCATAAAGCAAATTTAGCACACTAATTTAATAATATAAATCGGTATTTTAATAATAATATAAATCAGTATTTTAATGCAGAAACACACTAATGTTTTCTCGAGAAGATAGAAAGCCACTGCTCTACTTAAATAAATGTCCAAAAACGCTTTGGAAGTTCCAAGAAACACTTTCGTTTTCCCATGAACTTCAACCCCAAAAACACAGAATCAAAAAAAAATTCAAAAACAAGAAAGATATCAATAGCAAGTAATTTATGGAGCAGATAACAAACAGCAATACAAAAACAAACATAACACACCAGAAATTCAAATCAAACTATCAATCAAGAAGCGTCTTGAACAGAAAATATAGCAAATTAGAATGTTTGAATCAATTCAGAAAACAATGTTACATGAGAGAACGGTTTTGAATACCAAAGTACAATTTGTTCGATTTGTTTAACATGCATTGCACCAGATCTGGTACATATATATGTACCAATTAGTTCGGTTTTAGGAGAATTTGATCAAATGATCGAAAATCTAAAATAAATAACAAATAAATATAGTTTCTTTTTGCTAGCATGACCAATTCGAAAGCCCAAATCTTAGATTTAATTTAACATAGCAAAAAATTCAATCAAATTTTCAGCAGGTATTAAAACAGACGAAAATTTTCAGCAAGTATTAAAACGGAGCACATGCCAATCCAATTACTATACATGCAAAACCACATAAATCCATCACCGATCATGACTATTGAACTTACAGTAAAGATATATAGACAAAAATTAAAAGCAGATCAGAAAGATATATGAATCTCGGTATAAATCAAAGTTACTTAGCAATGAATGAACACAGATATATATATATATATAACAAATTTTCATGTACTGTTAGCTGCAAAGAGAAGAAAGTGTACATGCTTAAATTGTTGCAAAATTCAAAGAATATATATATATATATATATACAGAGAGAGAGAGAGAGAAGGGGAAAAAAACATGCCAGAGATTAATCGAAAGAAATACCTAAAAATGTTGATTTTGTGTTGCCCTAGAGAGATCATTTTGGACAATTCAAGGGGCAATCTGAGTGATAATGAATGAAAAATATAGATTTCAAAAGAACCATAAAGAGAGAGCAGGAGATTGAGAAACAGAGAGAGAAAGCAAGATTGACAAAGACAAAGAGAGATATAGAACGAGATTAAGAGGTCGAGAGAGTTCGTAACGCCATTTCCTTGTTTAATCTCAAAAGTGAGCTGTGAAGAAGAGGTTGAAGTTGGATTCGACGGTGAAGATGACAGAATCGGGGCTGGCGTCTCGAGTTCTGATCATCAAACCCTAGTAGCTCCGGCATTGTGGTCTGTTGCTTCTCATCACAATCTTAGAGAGAGAGGACGAGAGAGAGAGAGCGCGACCATGGCGAGCGAGAGTGACAGAGATCTCCGTTTGTGAATTGTCGGGAAAGTCAGAGTGAAAAGGATTAGGGCATAGGAATAAGAAAAATTCAAAATAAATAGTAAAAGAAAAAATTATGAACCTGCGCTTGCAAATATTATTTTTTGCGACGGTGAAATAGTCCGTCGCAAAAAGTTAGTCGCAAAAAACTACTTTTCTAGTAGTGAGAGGGAATATGAGAGGGTGTACCTGGGCCGGAGGATGAAGAAGATGCTGGAGGGGGGAAGCACGAGGGTGACGAGAGTATGTCAGTAATGACGGAGGACTAGCAGGTGTAAACACAGGCGATGAGGAAGGATCAAATGAATTAATGATAGGAACAGGGCGAGCACTCGATGACACAATAGGAGGCGGTGCACGCGAGGCAGAATCTTGAAATAGAGGGTTATAACAAAAAAATGGCAGAGCTTCGCAAAATGTAACATTCATAGAATGATAAAAACGATGAGACAATGGATCATAGCACCTATAGTCTTTAGAGAGAGCAGAATAGCCCAAGAAGATGCATTTAAGAGACTTGTTATCTAACTCGGTTCGAGTTGGACTATGATCCTGAACAAAACAAGTACAACCAAACACATGAGGCACAAGAGGAAATAACACAGTATTTGGTCGAAGTAATTGAAAAGGGGCTGACCCATGAAGAAACCGACTAGGTGTCCGATTAATGAGGTAAACAGCAGTACGCACAGCCATATGCCAGTAGGACTTAGGGACATTCATCCTACAAAGAAGACACCGAACAACAGACATAATATGACGGTTTTTACGTTCAACAATCCCATTTTGTTTAGGGGTGTGAGTACAAGTGAGTTTCTGCAAAATTCCCTACTGATTAAGTTCGGAGCGAAATGCATTAGAGATGTACTCCCCCCCATTACCAGAACGAACATTGTGTACAATGGTGTGGAATTGGGTTTTGACCATTTGGAGAAATTGAATAAAAAGTGGAAGCACATTAGACTTATTTTTAAGCAAATAAACCCAAGTACACTGTAATACCCCTGTTCTGTAGTATACCAATTGGTCCTTAAATTGAGTATGATTACGTGTTTACCATGATTTTATGTGCCATTATGTGAATATATGTGATTTTGAAGTTTTATCTGTTCACCGTAGGAATATCTGTTTGAATAATCAGCTTTGGAAATTTAATTGAGGGCCTCATCGGCCACAGAACCCGGAATTGATTACGCCATTGTGATTGGCGTAATTTTTAGAGCCTACGGTGAAATTTAATTGAAAAATTGATTCGGGCCAGATTAAATTGAATTATTTAATGGCATTGTGCTCAAATTGTTTAATATCTTAATTGTGGCTAGTGGGACTTCTTGTGTTTGAGCACTACACTTCTCATTCTCTCATATACCTTCATTTTTGGCTGATCAAACTCTAAGAAAGGGGGGAGGTCGGCTGCTAGAGAGAGTGAGGGAGAGAGTTGTGTAATTTTTGGCCCAAGGTCACGAATTTGAAGTCCAACTCAAGAACTGACCATAGATTGAGCTTCTAGGTGATTGTTTATGAATTCATGAGTTTGAACTTGTGATTTTGTGAATTAAAGGTTAATTGGTGATCAAGAACAAGAGTTGTACTCTAGTTGATGGAATTGAAGTTAAAATGCACATGCATGTATAGAATCACCATGGTTTTGCATAATCAAGCATGTATTGGGATGAATATAGAAATATGAGTGTTAAATCCTACATGCAAGCATGTTTTTGTTGTGTTCCATGAGAATGAACACCATTTGCATTGATTGGAATAGAAATGGAGTCAAGAATTGACATGCATGCATGATTGATGAAGATATGAAACTTAAATGCATGAATTTAATGTATTGGAAGTAAGTTTGGTATAGTTTGGGTTTGCATGTGATTGATTCATGGGAATTGAGTTTCAATATGTGGTAATTTGGTGTCTATATCATGTTAGTACACATATATATGAAGTTTGAGCCGAAATCATGCATTTGGGGCCCTTGAATTCGATGTTGGAACTCAAGAACACAGTTCTGGGTTTTCCAGAATTTTGATGTCCGCTCGAGCGGGGTAATGGCCGCTTGAGCGGAAAAATCGTGCTCCCAGCATTTTGCAGAGTTGGATGTCCGCTCGAGCGGGACATATCACGCTCGAGCGTGGAATTTTGTAGACAGGCCTTCCGCTCGAGCGCCCTATTTAACGCTCGAGCGTAATTTTCATGCAACCAGTACTTTTGCAGGCCTTAAGGGTCCGCTCGAGCGGATAAGTTGACGCTCGAGCGGGGACCCTGTTTCCTGGAATTTTGTTTATGCGTTCTGTGTTTCGTTTTCCGTTCCCTTTCACTTGTAAGCACTCTTAGGCATATGTTAAACATTGTAAACGAGTTATTGAGATAAAAAGAAAGCCTAAAGAGGAATATGTGAATTAAAGAACGGATTGAACTGTTAGTGACCCTTTTGTACTCATGAAATGTGTAGGGTCAAGCTCCAGGGCGCATCCACAAGCCGATCACTGTGAGTAATATCAATATTTGAAAGCTTGTCAAATGTCCAATTGTTATTCCCCTATAAACTCTATAAGTTGTTAATTGGGATTGTGGACAAAAGTCTGACAGGAGTAAATGAATGGACCGAAAGTCGTTTTGATAGGAATAGACCGAAGGTCGTTTTGGTATAAATGGACCGAAGGTCGTTTTGATAGGAACGAATGGACCGAAGGTCGTTTTGATATAAATGAATGGACCAAAGGTCGTTTTGACATGAATGAGTGGGCCAAAGGCCGTTTTGATATGAAAGAGTGGGCCAAAGGCTGTTTTGATATGAAAGAGTGGGCCAAAGGCCGTTTTGATATGAAAGAGTGGGCCAAAGGCCGCTTTGATATGAAAGAGTGGGCCAAAGGCCGTTTTGACATGAAAGAATGGGCCAAAGGCCGTTTCGACATAAGTGAATGGGCCGAAGGCCGTTTTTCCATGAATGGAAATCCGAATGGGCCAAAGGCCATAATGTTAGGACTACAGTTACTTGATTTGAATGTTGTATAGATATATACATATATATTCGCTAAATAGAATTATGAATTGGGCCCAAGGCCGTTTGGTGCATGTTGTTCTACGTATTGTTATATAACTGTCACGTCTGATATTATTCACTGGGCTATCGCTCACGCTCATTCATGTGTTTGTAGGTGAGCCAAGGGAAGTCCAAACCCAGCCCCAGTAAAGTCTGCTAGGAAAAATCCGAGTTTTGGGGAAGTCAGCCTTGCGTCTCACTCTTGAGACCTACCCTTGCCTTTTGCTATGTAATTATATCTTGTCTTGCCGGCAGGGACTTTATGTAAATATGTAATAGTCTGTCATAGGTTGACTTGTTTTGGATGATCCTGTTTGTAATGAATTTTGTGAAACTGTACTTTTGAACTGTGGGTTATTAACGTAACTGAATATGGTCTGTTGATGTGCATATAAGCACGGCTCTATGGACAAAGTTTTTATTCATTGCTTCCGTTTGGCCCCTTTACTCTGACAACTTATGTCTGTTTTGGTTTGAGGCCGTAGGTAATCTCAGGATTACTGGCCGGTTATGTCCTTAACCCATAGGGGCGGGTTCGGGTCGTGACATACACCTAGAATGGTCATCTATAAAAGTGACATAATAGCGATGCCCAGAAAAAGTCAAAAGAGGAGAAGGACCCCAGATATTAGAGTGAATAAGGTCAAACATACATAAGGCACGATACATGCGAGGAATATAAGAAGTACGAGTATGTTTAGACAACTCACAAACAACACAATGAAACTGATGATCCTTACAAGCTTTATTAAGTGATGGAAAAAGTAAACATAAATAATTAAAGTTTGCATGTCCTAAACGAGCATGCCATAAGGCTAATGTTTGAAAAGAAAACACATAGGAAGACGACTCAGGTAACACAACTGCTTGTAGGCCACAAGTGGTAGGATGAGAAGGTGGCGGGTCCCTGAAGTAGTATAGCCCGTCGGGCTCAAACCCCCTGCCAAAAATTTTCTTCGAAGTCAGGTCCTGTAATAAACAATGAGTAGGTGAAAACATAACAGCACAATGAAGGTTTTAGCAAGACAACTCACAGAGAGAAGATTATAAGCAAAACGGGGCACATGTAAGACAAAAGTAAGTGTAATATCAGACGACAAGGACACATCACCCTTATGTTGGACATGTGAAATAGACCCATCAGTAAGACATACAGTTTGAGCAGTAATAGAGACAGGAAAGGATAAACAGAAAAACCCACCGGTCTTATGATCATTGGCCCCAGAATCCAATACCCAAGTAGGTGCAGTGCGAACATGAAAGGCTGTAGGAGTACCTATAACGAGTGTAGCAGTGGAAGGAACACTTGGAGACATGGTAGTGAATGAACCAAGTTGCTCTTGAAAGTGACCAATCTGAGATTGCAGCTGATGAAGATCAATAGGATGAGTCGGCTGAGGAAACATCTAAACGAGGTATAATGCTTTGAGTTTGTGTAACAAAATCAGACATGCTGAAACACTACGAGGCCAAAGTAGCGGCGTCACACAAAAGAGATGCTATCGAATACACTGGTAGCCTAACACAATAGAAAATCAAACTAGAAAGTGCTTACCACATCAGCACATGAACCCTATAAGGGTAAAGAGAGAAGAACAACACCTAGGAGGAGAAGCCGCACTAGACCCAAGGCAGGGAGGGTCTAGTCGTCACCTAAGGAAGCTGTGGCAGTGAGGAAAAGGGACTGTCGAGGGGCTGAGAAGGAAGATGAAAACTTTCGGCTGGGTGAAAGGAAGAAGAATGGCTGTCGGGTGGCTGGGTAGGTGGTTTAGGGCTGCCGGCAATAGAAGACAAGGGTGATGGGTTGCTAGGGTTTGGCTTTGATACCGAGAAGAGAGTTATAAAATATTGGCTTACCCTAATTTGGGTGAGACTATATCTATATATAATCAATATAAGATACATGAAAAAGGAATTAAATAATTACACAATTAAATTCTAAAATTAAATTCCTAAATTAAATATACAACATTTCATATTTTAACATTTCATATTCCAACAATTGTGACGTTAAAAAATATATCTTACATCTCTGATTTAAAATAATAATAAAAAATTCATATAAGATAAAATCCGTATGGTCACTGATGACATTTCACCTGTAAAATTAATGTATGAGTCGCTATTTCTTTCCTCTCCATGGCCAACCCGTAACAAAACAAAAAACATACACACACACAAACCACCTTTTGGAAAGGCAAAAATATTTTGTTGTTTTTAATAACTTTTTTTAACTGGATCTATTCTATTTGAAAATTGTTAAAATAGTCAAATATATATATAGTATTTATTTTATTTTATATTTAATTTTGTTACTTTACAAGTCTTTGAAAACACACAATAATTTTCCACTAACTATTTTGTTTCACAAATAAAATGTCTCAACAAAGCACTCTCTTTCATTAATTAAAAGGGTAAATTACACTTTATCTCCTTTATATTTGGCTATTTTTTATTTTAACCCTTCATATTTTAAAATTTTCTCAATTAATTTCTAAAATTAATTTTTGTTAAAAATTAAACAGAAAATAATATATTAATTGCCTTCTAACATAAAAATATTGAGAATCTCCCCAAACTGCAGTGCACATCCGAACTTAAGAATCTCCCCAGGCTGTCTCACATTCACACCCATGCATGCAATGCAACCAAAGGAACGGGAGGAACATATTAAGCAGTACGCAATAAAAAAAAAAATGTATTTCGAAAATTAAAATATTAATTAGATTTTTTTTGAGTACATACTCGTGCTCCTCCATATTTCACTAAATTAAAATGCATACCATACACTCTTTCTTATTTTTATACACAAACAAAACACAGACACAAACAGTACAGTATTCTTTCCAGCAACATAGACAACAAGGTCTAACAATTTGGGTACTACTAGTAGCCCACCCAGCCAGCCTAGCTTTGTTGTTTCCATTCTCCTGAAGGTGGTGTAGTAGTAGTAGCAGCAGCAGGAGTAGTAGCAGCAGCAGCAGCAGCAGTAGCAGTAGGAGGAGAACGCAAATCCAAATGCAAAGTCTTATGTACAGCAGCGACGACTAGAGGTAGATAGATGAGCATACCAACACAAACAATAGCAGTCATCAATAGAGTTGCTCCTTGTGTGTATGGGCTCTTGCAAGACAGCCTTCCCAACCTTATCTGAATCAGATAAAACATCGAAAGCATTAAGAAAAAACAACCCAAGAACGACGCCAACACTGACAAGATGAGGAACACCCATTTCCACGACGTCAGACGTGCTTTTCCTGGTTTATAGGTCTCAAAGTTTTCGTCGTTAAGTTGTACATTAACTTTCAATGACTTTGCAACGAGGCTTGAGAAGAGGAAGAAACTGAACGCTACGACTTCTAGTACCACGAGGTTCTTGGCCTGTCGGGGCTCCGCGTCGCACTCCGGTCGGTTCTCCAGGCTGCGTTGGCCTGGCGTCGCGTACGATAGTCCCACGAATACCGCTATGCTCAACAGTGAATTCACGTTAACCAGGTCGTCCAGTCCACTCTTCAAAATTTCTTTTATTTTCTTTTTTCGTTCTTCTTCATCTTGCCTGCAATAACAAATAAACAAACATAATAATAATACACAGAACGAAAGTGATAAGAACAAAGTCACTCACTAATCAGAATAACCATTAGAAAAGTAAGACATGTGGAGAGAGAGAGAGAGGGGTACCCGTTCATGTTGTTCTTCTTTTATTGTTTCTTCTCTATGCGATTATGTATTGTGGATTGTGTTTCTTTCTTCTTTAAAAAGAGTACTCTTATATGAAACTTCTATTGGTCAAAGTTGGATTGGCTCATTTTAATTTTTTGTTCGGGTATGTTGGAGTGTAGACATGTGGAGTATAGACATGTGATACTTTATAATATTTTGATTGGTGAAGAGACGTAAAGGTTCACGATTTATGTTAGGAATGGAAAACAACAAGAAGCTAAATAATTAGTGATTGACTTGGAGTATGAACACGTAATGATCTGAGGTCATGTTTGATTCACAACACTAATAGTGAGGTATTAATAATCCTATTAAATTAGTTATCCCACCCCTACCCCATTACTAATAATCCTACAAATTTGTTGGATTAATTATCCATTGGATTAATAATCCTAAACCAAAATGTCAAAACAAACATAGGATGATTGGGCCCACGGATTAATAATCCCAATCCTATGCTTTAATCCTTCCAATCAAACATGCCCTGAGAGTATTGAATAATTTTTCATCAAATTGTTATGTATTTACTTAGCTTGCTTGTGTACAGTTTTAAAGCAAACGGGAGATGGATCCCGACCGCACGATCATTGGCATGGGCAGAATCTGAATTTTATTCAGGAAAAAGCTGGAAATGTCTACCCGGCTTCAAAATTTACTATTTCTTTATATTTGTTGTCACAATATTAATAATGAAATTTTTATTTTTTTAATTAATAAAAAAAATTATTAATGATATCAAAAAAAAAGTTAGAAAGAAAAGTACAAAATGTATCGTAGTGAAAACAACTCATTCCAACTAAATTGGCATAAGAGGAAACTCCCAATCATATACAAGCACCTTTAAAAATCAAGAAAAATAAATATATATATTTAAAAAAAAAGAAGAAAAAACACCAGCCGAAACCGAAGCAAACCCAATTCAATAGCCAGAAAAAACAGAGTAGATGTGATCTAATTTTTTCTTTTACCATTTGTCCAGGGTGTATGCAGTAAAGGAAACAATTGAGTTAATAGTTTGATACCTGATTAATCAAAGATAATTTTTAAATTTTTTTTTTTAATTTTTTACATATGAAAGAAGTATTTCATGAGAAATTCTAACAAGTTTTTTTTTTTTTTTTTTTGAAATTTTGAATTATTAATTAGATCTTAATACATTATTGATTGGACTAACAAATTGACGCTATTAACACATGAAACAAGTGGAGATCATCTACTCAAAAGATCTAAAGGAGTATTGAGATGTGAATATGACAAAATTCTAATCTTATATATATTAGATAGAAAGAAATTTGCATGTTTCAACACCAATATATATATATATATTATTCGTTCAAATAGAAACCACTTGGTTCCATTCTTTTAAAAATACTTTTTAAAAAATTTTACTTTCTTCTTTTTCGTGTTTTTTTGTTTTTACTGAATTTTTAAAATATTTTAAACAATTTTTTTTTTCTTTCTAGACATACCCAATATAAATATACCTAAAAAGTAAAAATTTGTGAAAAAAACTTATTAAAAATTCACTAAATACAAAAAATATAAAAAAAAAATTCAAGAATTCAGTACATTTTTTATATTTTTATGTATTTATTAATTTTTTAAAATATTCTTTCACAAATTTTTTACTTTTTAGATACATCTAAATAAGGTGCATCTAAATAAGTTATTTTTTTTAAATTTCAAAAATATTTAATAAAAACACAAAAACCAATAAACTTAATCTAAAAAACTCAAACCAAACACGCTGATTATTTTTTATTCTTTACTCTTTTTTGACATTTGAAGATTGTTTAAACGGATTCCAAATACAAACCTTTATTTTTTTCTTTTCTGTGACATTGAATATCTCTTAAATACATAAATCCCAAATGTAATTTTTTTTTCATTCACTCAAATACAGACCTTTATTCCTTTCTTTCTTGTGATATTTGAAGTGAGCTTAAACACAAAGATCTCAGATACAAATCTTTGTTCCTTTCTTTACTATGATATTTGAAGATCACTTAAGCATGATCAAAACAAACTTTTATTTCTTTCTATTTTGTGAGATTTGAAGATTGCCTAAATACAAAAATCCCAAATATAAACCTTTTATTCCTTTCTTTTTTGTGATATTTGATCATCATTCTCAAATACAAACTTTTATTCCTTTCTTTTCTGTGATATTTAAATATTGCTCCCAAGTACAAAACGATATTCCTTTCTTTCATGTGCTATTTGAATATCACTTTAACAAAGAAATCCCAAATACAAGCTTCACATAGCTTTCTTTTGTATGATATTTGAAGATCAATTATGCTCTATGTAAAGCTTGAGCACCAAACAAACTAGTTTCTTTATGGCCATCCTTTCAAACTGCAAAATTATAGCTAAACTACTTCAAAACCAATAAATAAATAAATAGATAAAGTGAGAAGGAAAATAATTTTGATTTGTCTTCTACCTCAAACTTTGAAAATATTAGATTAAAACTTTATGGAATGATAATTAAGCAGCCATGAAAAGAGCAGTAATTAAAATTTTCATTATATTTTCTTTGGAAAATGTTTGGTAGCCCGAATTTTCATGGCTCGAATGGTTCGAATGTGTCAAAACGACGTCATTTTACACCCAAAACGACGTTGTTTTAGATGTTTCGAGCCATTCGAGCCATAATTTTTTGGGTCACCAATCAGTGTTGATTTTATTTTCATCACAACTAAACGAGGAACAATTATTTATTGTGCATATTATTTTTCTTCTCTCTCCCAGAAGACAAAATTGCATCATCAGATCCTTCTTACATTTGTTTATAGAGTATGTTTATCAACGTGACATCGTTAGATTAGTGTGATGAAGAAGATTTATTAGGTCTCCATTCCAATATATAAACTTGCAACATATTAATAAAATTTAAGTTCTATGTCAATTTAAAATTTAAGATCTATGTTTAAACTGAAAATGAAAATATGTTACATGTTTCACAATCATTAATTATGAAATGGACAACTTCATTGTGTTGAGATTATATTATAAACAATAAAATTATCTCTCTCATAAATTAAGCTTTTAAATGAGTTGATATTCAACCATTCAATAATACTACTATACGGATCAAAAAATATATTAGTATAGTCTTATTTAATGTAACTTTTCTCATATTGAAAATTGGTAATCATAAAGTATATCCCAACCTCGTAATTTGTTTTTTAACATTTTGTTTTAGCTCATATGTTATAAATAGAAACTGCAATAAACACTTTGCACAAACTCTCATAAAAATAAAAAGAGGAAAAACTTCAATATATAAGTTGCATGGAATAGTTCGAATGCCAGATGATAAAGGAAGCTTATTGAAACACAATCTACACACATAACCGCATAGAGAAGAACACAAACAAGAAGCAAGAAGAAGAACCAAACATCATGGCTCTGTATTTCTCTCTTTTTTCTCTCTCTCTCTCTCTCTCTCTCTCTCTCTGAAATGGTTATTCTGATCAATGACTTTGTTCACATTTTGTTTTCTTTTTCCAGGTTAGCAGAAATAGGAACAGGAAAGCTAAACAGCGAACAAGTAATAGAAATTTACAACTTTTTGGAAAGGGACTGTGCTAAAGAAAGAATGGAGAGAAATGAGCGAGAGAAAAGGAGGATGGAAGCCAGTACTTTCTGGTAAAGGGAGACGTTTCTCCAGAAGCAACGAGGATGGTAGACTAGGGTTGTTTACTATCATTGTAGACAACCTTCCTTGGTGCGTGAGTCCAAAAGGTCTTCATGCTCTATTTACAAAGTTTGGAGTTGTCAGAGATGTTTTCATTCCAAATAAAACCAGGAAAGTGACAAAGTCAAGATTCGGGTTCGTCAGGTATGATTGCCAAGTTGCAGCCGCAATGGCGGTCCAAAAGGCCAATGGGGTGTGGTGTGACGACAAAGAGCTTAAGGTTAAGGTAGCAGCGTTTGGGAAAGATGACTCTGTCAAACCCTTTAGCAAGAACCTATTGGTCATCAATAAAGAAGGAAGAAATGAGGAGCGACTTAAACCACCGTCAGGTCGAATACCTATACTGGGGTTTGTTGGTCAAAAATCTTATGTCGAAGCCTTATTTGATGATCCTGCTAAGGGGAGAGAGAGTCGTGTAGTATATGCTAACGAAGTTGGGAATGGCTAGCATTATGATAGCCTTATTGTTAAGTTGAAGTGCTTCCTAGCCTTTCCCGAGTTTCAAAAAGCTGTTCTTGAAAAAGGTTCTAAGGATATTGCAGTAAAGGAAGGTGAGGGTAGAACAGCCATAGTCTCATTCAAATTAGCTGATCATCTTAAAGAGAATCAAGTCTTACTTCATGATTGTCTGAAGGATTAGTGTGAGTTTGTATCCTTATGGGGGTAGAATGGTCACATTGAATAAGAATGAGGAGTATGGTTAAGCTGCTACGGTGTGCCACTCAATCTTTGGAACAACGACACTTTTATGAAGCTCGGAAGGTTATGGGGGGTGGTACTCCAGATTGATGAGGAAACTTCTAATCAAACATCATTCGGGTATGGGAGAATTAGAATTGCAACTAATTTTATGGACCCCATTAATACAGTTGTTCAAGTGAAGTGCAGAGACAGAAGTTACCTAGTTCGAATTTGTGAGGAGCAAATTGTGATTTCCAAGGTGGTGAATGAGGTTTGTATGTGCACTATGCATGAGTGCCTTAGCTCTAACATACATGAGAAGCATGTATAAGAGGTGGGCGATAGCCTGAAGGAAGAAGATGATGATGTGGATACTACCATCCATACAGAGGTGGCAAGTGGGGAAGAGGTGGCAACTATACAAAGGACAGAGTTGGTTAATGGTGGGTCCAATAAGGCGGATAGAATGACAAACAGTTTAGATCCATCTTTGGTGGTGGAAGCCATGAGTAGAGATATGGGGAACACAAACCAAAATGGGGTGTGCACAGTTAACGTGGTGGATGACAGCCCTTCTGATTCTTAGAAGCATGATGGGGGCAGTTTAGGTGAAGAGGGAGGGGTTTCCACTAGGGGGTTCATGAAAAGTCTTAGTGGACCAATGACTACTGGGCCTGGTATAAAGATTTAGGTTGTTTTGGAGGAGGTTTAATTGGGCAAAGTTATTGATAAGCCAAATCCAGATATTGAGGTTGTGGGTCAGGCCCACAATTGAAGGGAAATTTCTCAGACCCAGGAGATGGACCATCCTATCTCTGATCCACAGCCCATTGTTTGTGTCGGCACTTTTGAGGGAGAACCAAGCAGGTGTCATCTTCATCCTAGGGCCAACGTCCTCAAGAGAAAAGCTTTAGTTGCTTAGAGAGGATTTGGAGCAAGGATTGGTAGGGATTATCGACTTTATAGGAGGGGCTTGCAGAGTGGTGGTCCACCGACTGTGAAGAACTGGGTTAAAGGTCCAGTGTTTAGAGTTGCTGCTTTAGTGCTTTCACGCTCAAAACTGGAAGGTCAGAGCTCACGCAGTGTTGATTCTATCATGGCTGAGGCAAGGGAAACAATTAATGTGGGGAAAACTTTGGGCATCAACTTCGATGGATCTGAAGAGGAATCTTTGAGGAAAATTATAAGGATGGAGGAAGATGATGCGAGGAAAATAGCTCGTAGGGAAGGTGGTGCACCTGTGTAGGGTGTTCCACTTAGAGGCTGGGGAGTGCTCTCTGTTCTCAATGAAACTCTTATCCTGGAATATAAGGGGTCTTGGGAGACCTAGCAAAAGGAGGAAACTTAGAACATTAATTAAAGAAAGAAATATCGACATAGTATTCTTGCAAGAAACAAAGAAATCCGAACTCACATTGGAAGTAGTTAGATCTATTTGGCCAGTTGAAGACATGGATTATATGTCAGTTGATGCAGTTGGGATGGCTGGGGGAATTATGTGTATTTGGAAGCCTTCTGTGTTCTCTCTTTTCGGATGCTGCTGCTCTCGAAGCTTCATCCTTCTATCAGGTACGATTTTACCTGCCTTTTCTTGTATGTTGATTAATATCTATGCACCTAATGATGTAGATCGGAGGAATCATGTTTGGAAGGTTTTGTCTAATCTTAAATCAAAATTCAGTGTTCCATGGTGTATTGGGGGGACTTTAATGAAATTAGGTCTATAGGAGAAAGAAAAGGGTGCATAAGAGTGGATAGAGGGATGAGGGCTTTTAATGAGTTCATTGAAGAGTTGGAGCTATTTGATCCTCCTATGCAAGGTAGACAGTTCATGTGGAGCAACTCAAGTGATAGGGGAAGATGGAGCAGAATTGATAGGATTTTGTTATCCGTAGAGTGGTTGGAAAGATTCAAATTCAGCCTATGTGGCCTTCCTAGAGGAGTGTCCGATCATAGTCCACTCTTATTAACGCAGGATGATCGGGACTGGGGTCCAAGACCATTTCAATTTTTGAATGCGTAGACTTTACATCATCAGTTTCAATCAGTGGTGAAGAAGTCCTGGGAGGAGGTTGGTGTATCAGATTAGGCTGGTTTTGTGATCCAAGCTAAAATCAAGAACCTTAGATTGGCCTTAAAAAGATGGAATGAAGAGGTTTTTGGTAATGTCCATCTTGCTCTCAAGTCAGCAGAGGAGAAGCTTCATAGTCTTGACCTGCTAGCCGAATCCAGGGACCTTGATGACTCTGAGGTTGGTTGCAGGAGAGAACTTAGGAATGAGGTGTGGGTTTTAAATAAGAAGATTGATTGGATATGGCTACAAAAATCCAGATTGGACTGGTGCATGAAGGGTGACAAGAATACAAAATTCTTTCATGTAGTGGCATTAAAGAGGCAAAACAGAAATTTGTTAAGTTCAATTTCAGTGGGAGGGGTGCTCCATGAGAAGCCTAGTAGAGTGAAACAAGAAATTTTCCTGCATTTTAAAATGGTATTCTCTGAAGATTGGTCAAACAGGCCAAAGTTGTTGGGGCATTTCAACTCTATTGGTCATGACGGGGTTGTTGATGGTCTTGAAGCAGAGTTTTCTGAAGAGGAAGTGTGGGCAGCTATTAAAAGTTGTGATGAAAATAAAGCCCCCAGGCTAGATGGGCTTAATTTGATGTGTTTCAAAAAATGTTGGTAGACTTTTAAAGTTGATGTTCTACAATTTTTCAAGGAATTTCATGACAATGAGAAGTTGGCTGGTGGGATTAATAGCTCTTTCATTACACTAATTTCAAAAGTTAATGGCCCAGCTACTATTTCAGATTATAGGCCAATTAGTTTGATAGGATCTTTATACAAAATCCTTGCTAAAGTCTTGACAAGTAGGTTGAAGCTAGTAGTTCCTAGAGTGATTAGGGAGGCTCAATCTGCTTTCCTTGGGGGTAGAAACATTATGGATGGGGTTTTAATTACGAATGAAGTTGTTGATTGGTGGAAAAAGAATAGGGTAAAAGGTTTGATTCTCAAGTTGAATTTCGAAAAAGCGTTTGATTCAGTTAACTGGGAGTGCTTTATGTCTATGTTGATGGTGTTCGGTTTTGGGGCTCGATGGAGAAAGTGGATTAAGGAATGTTTGCATTCTTCTCGAATTTCAATTTTGGTGAAATGGCTCTCCAACGGCTGAATTTGTCCCTGAAAAAGGTCTCAGGCAAGGAGACCCCTTGTCACCCTTTCTTTTCAATGTTGTTGCTGAGGGGTTGAATGTTTTATTGCAAAAGGCTTTGTCATGTGGTCTTATCAAGGGGGTTGTTATAGGCCAAGGTGATTCAACATCAACTATATCACATCTTCAATTTGCAGATGACACCATAATTTTTTGTGAGGCGGTTTGGGAGGAAGTTTTGACAATAAAACGAATTTTGACATGTTTCCAGCTAGTTTTTTGTTTGAAGATTAATTTCTCCAAAAGTCTTGTGAGTGGAATTGGTGTGCCTGATCAGCTGGTTGAGGAGTTTGCTAACAGACTTCATTCCAAAAGCAAACGCCTGTCCTTTCCATACCTTGGTTTGCCTTTGGGTGCCAATCCAAGATTGAGTAAAACTTGGAGGCCAGTTATTGAAAAGATTAGAGCCAAATAGGCATCCTGGAAGAGAAAGCTACTATCATTTGGGAGGAGGCTAACTCTTATTAAATCAGCCTTGTCTTGTCTTGTCTCCCCATTTATTATCTATCTATCTTTAAGATGCCTATTTCTGTGGTTAGAGTAGTTGAAGGACTGCAAGCATTTTTTTGGGGGGCAGATTTGATTTGAAAAAGAAGATTCACTTGGTTAAATGGGCTGAGGTGTCTAAAAGTAAAGATCAAGGTGGGCTTGGGGTTAGGAAAATACGTGAGATGAATGATTGTTTGATGGCTAAATGGCGGTGGAGGTATGCTGTTGAGGACAATGCACTTTGGAAGAAAATTATTTGCAGCAGGTATCAACCAGCTGGTGGGAGGTGGTTACCTGATTTTACTGTCACAATTAACCTTTCAGTAGTATGGAGGAGGGGTATTCTTAGTGTATCCCCATCAAATCCAAATCTTCTGAATCTTTTTCGGGAAAACACTCAAATTGTGGTTGGGGATAGGGTTAGAGTATGTTTTTGGTTGGATCAATGGCTTGGGACTCAATGTTTAAAATGTTGCTTCCCTAGACTATTCAGTTTGTCAAATGAAAAGGGCATTTCTCTGAAGTTGTTGGTTGAAAGAAATGGCTGCTCCAGAGGTTGGAATCTTAATTTTTGTAGAGCTTATTTGCCTGGGAGGCTGAAGAGTTGGGCAGATTACACACCTTGCTGAATCAGTCTCTGATTTGAAACTATAATAAGTTGGATCAGTGGAAATGGTTTCCATGCTCGTCAGGTCAGTTTAGCTGCTCATCTCTTTTATCATCTGTTACTGCCTTCTGGTTCTGTGGGGGTATCAAAATTGTTGTGGTCTAATGTCTCTCCTCTAAAAGTTCAGTTCCTCGGGTGGTTGGTCTGGAAGGAAAAGTTGAAGACTTCAGTGTTCCTTAATAGAATTGGTGTTTTGGGTCATAATGTTTCGATGAATTGTGTGTTCTGTCAGTCTCATGTGGAAACAGTACCTCATGTCATGCTTTGGTGCCCTTTTGTTTGGCAAATCTGGTCTGATCTATTGAGCTGGTGGGGGCTGTAATGGATTGTACCTGATATAGTGGAGGGTCTTTTTCTCTGGTGGAGTGGTTTTAGATGGAGGACGCTTGAGAACAAAATATAGAGAGCAATGCCTTTAGCAATTATGTGGTATATCTGGAAGGTTAGAAATGAAATTGTGTTCAATGGAAATGAAGCTGTGTTGGGAGAAATTTGTGAATTAATTAAGCTGAGAATCATTAATTAAGCTGAGAATCACGTACGGGGAGCAAATATTCTGCAGAGCCCATACTCCTTTCTACCAAGCTCCTTATCCGTCCGATCGACCTGAGAACACAACGACGGTGAACTACCCGGCGGTGTGTGGCCGGAAAACCCCTCCGACGGTCAAGTTAGCACACACTCAGAAATCGAGAGAGAGAGGAGAGACTTGAATGTATAGATTTATCTCACCAAAATTGTGTTCCATCCCAGCATGGGGGGCGCAGACAAGCTTATATACTTTCTGTGCCTAAATCTGCTCCCATTAGTCTCTTGATACGTGGTGCTGCTCTCCCATCTGTTAGCACAAATCATGCAATCACCACCTAACCAAACCGTCAGGCAATATTGGCGGAGCCCGGTAGACCGGCGGAACCACCTCGGCCTTTCACGACCGCGCTGCGCAGCGTACTCGTGTGCTCCACTCGCTGAGCTCCAGAACGACCGAGCTCAGTTGCATTCCGGCAAAGCCGAGTTCAAGATAGGTCGAGCCAGCAAACCGAAGGCCTTCCTACCGTGCTAAACACGTGAATCGTGGAATACAGACTGGCAGGCAATCATCTCGGCCAAGCAACTCAAGTAGCTCGGTTTTCTACATAGACAAGCCCAAGTAACTCAGTCCTAACATGGTCTTGGGCCTCAACTGAGCAAAACCTTATCTGGACGAGCCCAAGCTATCACGGCCCAAACATGTTCGGCCCCTCATTTTGCCCGGCCTTTACCATGGCCCATTCTAGCTCATAAATCTCCCTCTCAATTGCCCCTTAATTCCGTTCGCGCAAGCGTGACTGGGATTACATGGTTCGTCTAGGGTAGACTCTCCCTCGGTCCCTAGTTTGTAAGATGTTAACCGCGCTAATCTCCATGCTCGGTTTCTGGGCTTGCTCGGTCGTCGCCTCAACCTGCCATCTTGTCTCTTCAGAATTGACGCCGCTGCCATTATGAACACGTGTCGTGCATTTATTGGCCTCAGGCAGCCAACCCAGGCATCCCTTCATATTCAAATTTAGGCGTCCTTTCACTCCTATAAGTACGCCATTTCCCCTTCACTTTCTCTTCTTATTGCCTCTCTTCCATTCCTGACATCTTCGAGCTACAGTACTTGACCTCCATTCTTGTTCTTGTTCTTCATTCGTGCTTGAAGAAGTAGCCTCTGCCTCCAAACTGGTAAGTTCTTCAAATCTTCTTTGTTGCTTTTTTTTTTTTATTTGGTATTTCACATTCTAGGGCATAAAGTCCATAGGTTTTAGGATATACCCCCCCCCAAAAACCCTCTCCTGCCCCTGTTCTTTTCGCTGTTCTTCAATTCCAGTGATGAACACAAGAAGATCTGGAGCAGATCGGGCTCCAAGTCTTCTTTTGATCCCAAAAAACATCTAAACCGAGCAAATTGCAAGTTTACAAAAACCCCTGTAGAAACCGAGGTAGGCAGAGGACTTGACCGCTCGACCGGGCTAACATCTGGTCCGCTTGAGCGGCCGAGCTCCTAGGTTTACCTTCGTGACCGAGGTGGTCTGGCACTTTACCTGATCGAGCTAAAGTCAAGCTCCTTTTGCGCGACCGCGCTTTCGCTTATACTTACCCTCCTTTTTCTGCAGAGTCCAAGGGGACCACACACCGAGGCTCTCAAAGACTGAGCAGCCATCAAACAAGAGTCTGTGCCAAACCACTTCAGCCGCGCTAAAACCAGCCGGCTACACATGGGGCGCTATCGCTTCCTGGTCGACACACCGGTTGCTCTAGCTGCGTTCCGAGAAGAGTATGGTATCCCGGACGACGTTCACCTAGAGCTTAGTGCCGAGGAGACGACCCCATGGGGCAGATTAGACCAGTGCCCCTTACCGTGCTCTCCATAATAGAAGGTGGTCTCCGCTTTCCAGTTGACCCCCTGATGTGCAAGTTCTTGTGGCGCACCGGGCTAGCACCAATCCAAGTCTCAACCAACACTTATAGAATAATTAACGGGATCCACGAGCCGAACAACCGGCTAGGAACCAATTTAGGGTTAGCCGAAATACTTCGCTAATATACCCTCGGGCATACAGGCGACGTCCTTGCGTATTATTTAAAGATTAGACCGGGCAAAGAGAAGATAGTGACCGACACCCCGGACAAGGACTTACATGACGACGACTTTTTCTAGGTGTCTGGTAACTACGAAACAGCCAACGTGCCGGGCTGGTTTATCAGCAAGAATTTCGGCGAAACATGTAAGCCGCGCTAACTGCTCGGTTAGATTACGTTCCTTAACCATTTTGTACTAATGCGTTTTGTTCCTTTCCTCTTTGCAGCGATCGAAGCTTTGTAAGCCAACTACCATTACCCCAACGAAGCAGCAATCAGGATCGTGCTTCGCTACTGCAATCGGGATTGCCACGAACTCCTCGGTTACGTACTGACCTACAAATACTCAGCTCCACGCCGGAGTAAGGTCACAGACTTTCTACGTGCTCCATCTCTACCTCCCGATCCCACTTTACCGGACGTGCCCCTTATCCGGTTGACTGAGGCAGAAGAGATGGCAAAAAGAAGCCGTATCAAAAACCTCCTCACTACTACCTCCACCGAGCTACCGAGCATCCAAACTCGCACAACTGCTGATGGTTAATCAAGCGGGACCGTGGTTGCATTGGCGTCTCCTGCCGCCGGGCAGGCAAGCAAAGAAAGCCACTGGACTGGGAAAATGCCACGTATCGACCCCTCTGCCGAGCTAGTTGCGGAGTTGAACACCGAGCAACCAGTGGTGACAATTGACCCAACATCGCCATGGAAGCCGCAGCTCAAGCACCGGGGTAAGGAGATCCCGGCGGCTGCCTCGGTCAAAGGTGACAAGGAGCATCTACTCGCCTTTGACCTAACCAAAGCCTTGCTACTACCGAGCGACGTGGTCGGCAGTGACCACGTACCGGACACCCGGCTGGTGAAGTCCTTAGTCAAGTCTATGACTCGGGTAAGAACTTTGCATACTTTGCTCAAATTTTTCCAAGTGTTTGCTCTGATAAAATTTTCTTCTTGTAAGCCATCCAGAAACAACACTTGGTGATGGAGAGGATCCACTGACTTCGGCAGAAGGTAACCGACGCTGCCAGCCAGGTTGAACACCTTCAAGCCGAGCTCGGACGATCCAAGGCTTCGCTGGAGATAGAAAATTCTGACAACTCCAGGTTGCTCGGCCAACTTGGTGTCGTCGAGCAAGAAAGGGATGCTCTCCGGACCAAGCTGGAGGCGTTGAAGCAGTCAAGGAAGGAAGAGCTGGGGGATGCCAACAACACCGGTTTCAAGGAGGCCGATGAGAGCTACACAAAGCAAGTCCATGCCACCCAAGACATCTTCTTCAAGGCGGGCTGGAAGGCGGCTTGTGAACAGCTCGACCAATGATCTGGGACCGACGTGTTTGCCTCTCCCTCAACTGCCTTCCTGCCGACGTACCTTGTGCCATATGCCAACGACGTCTTCAGCGCATTGCAGGCTGAGGCCGAGGAAGAAGAAGTGGAGGACGCCGAGGAAAATGCTGAGGGTGACAACCGCCCAAAGCAGGCCGGCCAGGAGTAGACCGGTGTTCAGGAGACCACAACCACAGTCGACCTGAAGGCGACCGCGATCGGGGATGAATTCACAGACCTTTCCCCCTTAGTTTAGTTTTCTTTGTTTTCTTTCTTTTTCGTTTGAAAATGTAACTGGGCTACTGCCTCACCTTTTGTAATGCTATTACTTATCAATGAAAAGTTGTATTTTCGTTAAGTGTTTGCATTTATCAACCTATTCAACTGGAGTAAAACATCTCGGTTGAAATCTCATAGTTGACAAAATCATCAACATGCTTAACCGGAAAAAGAAATCTCAGTTTTGATCATAGAGTTGAGTAAATCATCAACTCATTCAACCAGAGTAAAACATCTCGGTTGAAATCTCAAAGTTGAGTAAATTATCGACTTGTATAACCGGAACAAGACATCTCGGTTTGAATCACAAAGTTGAGTAAATCATCAACTAATTCAACCGGAATAAAACATCTCGGTTGAAATCTCAAAGTTGAGTGAATCATCAACTTGTTTAACCGGAATAAGACATCTCGATTTAAATCACAAAGTTGAGTAAATCATCAACTCATTCAACCGGAGTGAAACATCTCGGTTTTAATATCAAAGTTGAGCAAGTCATCAACTTAATCGACCGGAGTAAAACATCTCAGTTGGAGTCTAAAGGTTGAGTAAATCATCAACTCAACCAACCGGAGTAAAGCATCTCGGTTTCAATCACAAAATAAGCATCAAAACAACAGAATGCTTCAACAAAGGTAAGTCACTTCTATTATATTGACAAAAAGAGTATTACATTCTGAAATGCAAGGCAAACAAGTCTTTGCTCGAAAGAATAATCATAAAAACTATGAAAACTAAAAATAGTACAGTCTGAGGTTGGTTGCATTCCATGGCCGGGGTATGCCTTTGCCGTCCAAATCTTCCAAGTGGTATGCCCCCTTGCCACCCAGACCGGTTATCCTATAGGGTCCTTCCCAGTTTGCCCCTAGCTTGCCTTCGTCTAGCACCAGGGTGTTGTCCATGACCTTTCTTAAAACCCAGTCGCCAACTTTAAACGGTCTGGGGTGCACGGTTTTGTTGTACTTCCTGGACAATTCTTGTTGGTATGCAGCCACGTGAATCAAAGCTTTTTCGCGGTGCTCTTCAGCAAGGTCCAATTCCAGGGCGACTGCTTCAGAATTCAGCTCGGGCTCAAAATTTTCACTGCGGATGGTGGGCATGCCAATTTCCAATGGGATGACAGCCTCCATGCCGTATGCCAGGGCAAAAGGAGTTTCCCCGGTAGATCACCTCGGGGTCGTCCGGTATGCCCAAAGGACACTTGGGAGTTCCTCGGCCCATTTTCCTTTGGCCTTCTTAAGTCTTTTCTTCAATCCATCAAGAATGGTCTTATTTGATGCTTCGGCTTGGCAATTGGATTGCGGGTAAGCTAGGGTAGAGTTGTAGAATTCAATCTTCAATTCTTCACAAAATCTTCTGAATAAGCGGCCGTCAAATTGGGTTCCATTATCAGAGATCAGAATCTTGGGGACGCCAAACCGCGTTACCACATTCTGCCAGACAAACCGTTTGACGTCCTTTTCCTTGATAGTTGCTAGGGGCTCAGCTTCAACCCACTTGGTGAAGTAGTCCGTAGCGGCAATGAAGAACTTCCGGTTGCCCGGTGTCGTTGGGAGTGGTCCCACTATGTCTAGTCCTCACATCGCAAAAGGCCAAGGTCTTGTGAGGGAAAGGAGTTCTTTGGCCGGTAGGTGAATTTGGTGGGCAAATTTCTGGCACTTCTCATATTTGTGAACATATTTCTGAGCGTCCGCTTGCATGCACAGCCACCCAATATCCCTGCGAGATAGTGCGGTAGGCCAAAGATCTGCCCCCTATGTGATTGCTGCATATGCCTTCGTGAATTTCGTACAGGAAAGCTTCCACGCAGTTTGGGTGTACACACTTGAGATAAGGACTGGTGAAAGACTTCTTGTATAAAGCGCCAGATAGAGAGAGCCAAAACCGCTTTGACTTCACCCGGACTTTATGTGCTTCCTTTTTATCGGCTGGCAGTGTTCGCTTTTTTAGGAAGAGGATAATAGGGTCCATCCAAGAAGGGCCAAGCTCGGTGCAGAGTACTTCTGTCTGCTCCGGTTCCTCTATTCTAGGCCTTGGAAGAAACTCAATCAGGAGAGGACTGGGAGAGGTTCGGTCGACTATGGAAGCCAGATCGGCCAGCTCATTCACGCGGCTGTTGTCTTTCCGTCCAATTTGTTGGACCCTAATCGCCTGGAATCGCTTGATGTGGTCCCTTACCAGAGCTTGGTACTTTGCCATTCTGTCATCCTTAGTTTCGCAAACCCCAGATACTTGGTTGACAACCAGTTGGGAATCGCTGTAGACCATCAGCTCGGACGCGCGCACCTGGAGCGCGCTCTTAAGTCCCGCCAGTAGCGCCTCGTACTCGGCTTCGTTGTTTGATGTAGGGAATCCGAGGGTGACAGAATGCTTAATGGTCAGACCATCTGGCGAGACCAAGACTATGCCTAGCCCGGCACTGTGATGATCCGAGGCCCCATCTACAAAAAGTTTTCACATTTCACCAACAAAGAGCTTCCAACATTCTGAGGGGTTCTGGGAGGCTTGAAGGTTGATGGGATCACGGTCGCTCGGCTATTCGGCTTCAGGTTCAATGCTGATCGATTCCACTTCCTCCCCCCTCGGCGACGCGGCACTGGACCCAACAGGTTAGTCTGTTATTCCCAAGTCCGTCGTCGCATCGCCGGGCTGCGGTGACATGCCGGCTGGAGGTTCTATGGCGGGGCGCGCAAGTTCCGCGTCGCTAACACCGCCCTGCTGTATAATTTCGGTGGAATCTTCGTTGGCCTCCTCGGCTACCGTGGTGAGATCCACCGGAGATACTTGGTGAATCTTGGGCGAGAACTCGGCAACAAAATCTGCCAATGCTTGAGCTTTTATGGCCGTTCGGGGTTGAAACTTAACGTCGAATTGCCCCAACTCGACTGCCTACTTTAGAATTCGACCGGAGAAGTCCGTCCGTTCGAACAAGGCTTTGAGGGGAAACTTGGTCAAAATGATGATTGTGTGGGCGTGAAAATAGTGTGCCAATTTCCTGGAGGCCATCATCAATGCTAAGGCTAGTTTTTCTAGCGGCAAGTATCTCGACTCTGTCGGTAGCAAGGTTTTGCTCACGTAGAAGATGGATAAATGCTGGATACCTGTTGACCGGACAAGCACTGCGCTAACTGTATGCTGGGACACGGCCAAATAAAGGCAGAGTTCTTCACCGGGCTTGGGCGTTACCAATAGTGGTGCAGAAGACAAATACTCTTTGAGTTCAGCCAGAGCCCGGTCACACTCCTTGTCCCACAAAAACTTGGATTTCAAGGCTCGAAAGAAAGGACGGCAGTAATCTGATGACCGGCTTATGAATCGGTTAAGCGTGGTGGCCATGCCGGCTAGATGCTGCATATCCTTAGCCGAGTTGGGTTGCTTCAATTCCTGTACGGCTCTGATCTGTGTGGGGTCTGCCTCGATGCCTCGGTTTGTGACTAGGAAACCCAAGAATTTTCCGAATCCCACGCCAAAGGCACATTTTGACGCATTCAGGCATAGGTTGTGCTGTTTGAGGATGGAAAACATCTCGGCTAGGCCGGACAAGTGGTCTGCTTGATGCCGGCTTTTAACCACCATGTCATCGATATAAGCCTCCATCGTCCAGCCTAGCAGAGGAGCAAACATTTTGGTCACCATCCTTTGGAAAGTTGCCCCGGCATTCTTCAAACCAAAAGGCATGACTCGGTAGCAGAAGAGTCCTCGTGGAGTAGTGAAAGAGGTGATCTCACGGTCGAGGCCATGCATGGCAATCTGATGATAACCGCGGTAGGCATCCAAGAAACCGAGCCTGTTATGTCCGGCCATTAGATCCACCAATTAGTCTATTCTGGGCAGGGAAAAGCTGTCTTTAGGGCATGCTCGGTTGACGGCCTTGTAGTCGACGCAAACTCACCACTTCCCATTCTTCTTGGGTACTATGATCGTGTTTGAAATCCATCGAGGGTAGTGCACTTCTTGAATAGCCCGAGCTTCAAGCAAGTTCTTTACCTCATCTACGACTACCTCGGCGTGGTGGAGCACCGATCTCCTGGTTCTCTGAATGACCGGCCTTGCACCAGGGAAAACATTGAGGTGATGACAAATAAAGCTCGGGTCGATGCCGGGCATGTCGTAGGGCGACCATGCGAAGACTTCAATATTTGCCATCAAGAATTCTACCATCTCGGTCCTTTCTTAGGCGGTAAGGCTTGAGCAGAGCAAAAAGAACTTGTTCGGGCTTTCAGTGTCAATCCACACTTCTACTAACTCCTCAATAGCTTTGTCCTCAGCCTTGGCGCCCACATCTTCAAGGACTCCACGGTCTTCTGGTCCTTCAATCATTTGGACGAAACCTTTGGCAACTCGGCTCTCGTTCACTGGCACGAAGCATTGTTTCGACATGACTTGATCGCCCCAAACTTCCTCAATTTCCCCCATAGCCGAGGGGAATCTTATAACCTGGTGGTAGGTTGGCGCCACAGCCTGCATAGCGTGAAGCCATCCCCTACCGAGGATCAGATTGTACGTAAACGGGACTTGTAATACCCAGAACTCCACCTGCTTGACCACGAATCCGGCTTTAACCGGTAAAATTATCTTTCCCAAAGGCCACTCCGGTTGCGAGTTGAAACCAACCACTGGAGAAGTTGTCGGAGCCAAGTCTATATCTTGGAGTTTGAGTTGTTTGAACGCGTCGTAGTACATGATCTCGACCAAGCTTCCCTGGTCGATCAAGATGCGCTTGACATCAAATTCTTTGACGCGGAGTGTGACCACTAGGGTATTGTTGTGTGGCGTTTGAATGTGCTCTAGGTCCCTCGTGGAGAAACTAATCACTTCTTTCTCCTCGGTCTTGCCCCTTTTGATCGCGGGCTGGATCGACAACACTTTCCTCATGTGTTCCGCCTTTTTAATCATCCCTCGGAGCTCGCATACACGCGTCGGCTCCACTATGCCATGGATTACATTAACCACTCCTTGAGGGGGTGCCTCCAAGTCATCCGGTCCATGCTGATCATCCGGGGTGGGATGTGCGGCCTTAACACCCCCGTCAATGTAAAGATCCAAGTGTCCGGCTGCGACTAACTCCTCCAAGTGTTGCTTCAGAGGCAAACAGTCCTCTGTTCGGTGTCCTCGCTCCCGGTGATATGTGCAGCGGTACCGCGGATTGAAACCCTTTTGTGCGTCGCCTAACTTAGCAGGAAACCGGACGTAATCCTTGTCACGGATTTCACTAAGTATACGATAGATTGGAATCTTAAAGACCATGGTGATTCCTGTTCGAGCTTTCAACCTTCTGTTAGCATCAGCTACATCATCGCGGGGGTATTCCTCTCTGTCATTCTGACGACCCCTTCCCTGGTTTCGACGATTTGACCCTCAGTCAGATTCCTCGGTGCGATCATTTGATCGGTTAGTTTCCTGTCCGATCGCGTGTACCTTGCCAGCTGACCTCTTGTCTGTTACCACCGGAGTTGTCTTCACGGTGGAAGCCACTGCATCATCCTCTACTCAGATGTGCTTGTTGATGCGCTGCATTAGTTGGCCCATGGATGTTGGCTGGCTCATGGTAAGTGAGTCCCGTAATCTATGTCCGACAGGGAGACCGCGCTTATATTGGGTGATTGCCAGGTAGATCGGGCAATCTAAAATCTCATTGAAGGTTTCCCAGTATCTGGAGTTGTATGCCTTGAGTGTGTTGCTCGACTCCATTTTGACACTGAGAAGGTGATCCACCTCCTTTGGCGTTTTTGTGTTGGTCTTAAAACGAGTCACAAAGGCTTCCGCCAACTGCTGCCACTTTTCGATGCTTCCCTCCGGCAGCCTCTCAAACCATTTCAAGCCCAGCTCGCCCAAACTCGACGGGAAGATTAGGCAAATAAGAGCGTCATTCCGCCTATGTCCGGCTATGACCTGTCGGAAGTGGCTTACATGCATGTATGGATCGGTTTCCTGTCGTAGAGCGTAAACTTGGGCTGGTGAAAGACCGCAGGGAGCGGTGTTGTTTCTATCTCCAGGGAGAAGGGAGTGGCACTCAGCCTTGCCAAATCTGTGTCTAGAAGGAGGGGCACAGCTGGGCGGGGTGGTGGCATTATGACCTCTTCACTGGCATGACACCCGAAAGATAGCCGCTGGAGCGCCGGCACCCTCTGAGTCTCTTGCCAGCGAGCCCGCTCCTTCAAGACAGCTCGCAAGTCCTCAGAGCGCGCGAAGTAGGAATACCTCGACATCATCGCCAGACGCGAGGGTTGATAGGTACTGTCTTGCGTGCTCGACTTCTCTGTAGGCGCGTTGGAATCTCCAACCATGAAACTTCTAGTAATAGAAAGGGAGGGAGTGTGCCGCTGGCTTTGACTGCCTAAACGGTGTGGTTGGGTGCGCTCACTGTGGTCTCTCACTCCAGCAACACCCTTCCCTTTGACATGCCGCTTGAGATCTTCCATCTCTGCCGCCATTCTTCGGATGACGGCGTTTTGGTCCCTCAACTTGTGCTCCAGATGTCTGGCGTGCGATTCTCTCCGCCGCCAGTGCCCGTTTGGGCTCCGAGAGTGACCAAAACTCCTTCTGCGCTTATCCCGCGTGTCTCTTGAATGTCCTCTTGGGGAAGTCTCCAGGTCCGCCATGGGTGGAATGGCGGGGAGTTCGTCTCTCCATCTGGCTGACTCTGGGGTAACTCCGTCGATAGCGGACGTCGGTATCTTGTCGTTGTTCGCCATGGAAGGCGATCAGATGAGCTTGGAAGACAAGGTTTTGTCTATCAAGTTCCCACAGACGGCGCCGGTATAAAGCCCCCGGTCCCGTGCCTTGTACATATTGTCCGCTTTTGCATTTCGACCGCACGGTTTTGTTCCTCCCCCGCTGGGGGAAAAGGCATATGCAAGGTAAGAGGAGCCAGCCTGCTTATAAGGTGGGAAGTAGTCCCTTACAGACCGATGTGGGATTTCTCGCACATTAGCCCCCAGCCGCGCTGGCTCCAGTCACCTCAGAGGGAGTTTCCACAGACGGCGCCAAATAAAGCCATCGGTCCTCGTGCCTTGCACATATTGTCCGCTTTGGCATTCCGATCGCACGGTTTTGTTCCTCCATCACTGGAGAAAAAGGCCTATGCAAGGTAAGAGGAGCCAGCCTGCTTATAAGGTGGGCATGTAGTCCCTCACAGACCGATGTGGGATTTCCCGCACAGGGTGAAAGCTCACACCATGGGTTGCTCTTACACAGTGTAGGACTTCATGTCTAACCGGCAACAGATTATATGGAGTTTAGGAGCTCAGGTGGTGATGGGGAGTTTTGACTGGGTTGTTCTACTTTGGTGAGTTGCTGTGCTGTAGAGCTGTTATGCTGCTGTGTTTGTGTTTCAGGCTGTATTGTGTCCAGTTGCTGGTTCGGTTGGGTGTTTCTTTGTGTTTTATTATTGCTATAGTTGGATTTCTGGGTTCAGTTTGTCACGACCCAAACCCACCCCTATGGGTTTAGCACCGTAACCGGCCAGTAATTCGAGATTACCGAAGGCCTGCTTAACAGTAATACAGTAATACAGAGTACAGGGGCTGGCGGAAGCCAATACAGTAAATAAACAAAGTCCAATGAGCTGTGATAATCTGTATGCAAAAAGACGTTTCATTCAAATATATACAGTCAGACAAAACAGTATGTACATATATACAATTATTCAGTCAGGGACCTAATCCTTATTAAACAGTACAGAACAATACAGTACAGTAAACAAAACGGTTACAGAGACGGAAGGGGAAGCTAAAACACCCCTAAGCCATAACTTGGCAGGCTCGAAACCTCGCATTGAGGCACATAGGTTGGCTTGACAAAACTGGAGTTTACCCCGACGCTCCTAGCTGCGGTCTAGTGCCTGTACACCTACATATATATATATAAGTAGTGAGCTAAAACCCAGTGAATAACACAATGCGTAAAGGGGTTAAGAATGAATGTCCTTACAGTAATGAAAACAGTTCATTAAACCAGTATTTCAGTCGTTTAGTCAGTACAGTCATATATGGTACATCCATTAGCATAACAGTACAGTGAACAGTATGTCTTAAAAGACTGAGCAGTAAATGATGGCCATCAATCAATAAACAGTGGTGGTTCCAACAAGGGAACCGACAGAGATCTCTGTAACAGTAACAGTAAATAATAGGTGCTAAGGATGCCACAATACATTTCAGAATATAGGACATAAATTCATTCAATTAACAGTATCAGTTCAGAAAGCAGTACGGTTCAATTGTTCAAAAGATAATCATTTTGAACATATCTTTACACAGTTGTTACTCACAGAGTTCTGAGTTACAGTAAGGCTAGAGCGCATCTCCCGTCGCTAACCCTACACAGTTACAGATTGAACACACACTAAGTTACACAGTTGGGAAAGATAACAGCTTAATCCCTAATTTGCCTCGGTGTGGTTCTACATCTATATCCTCACTAAGATGTCTTAAACTAGGCCTAAGAATGCCTAGAATGAGATGAGGATCTAAAGATGCACTTTAAAAGCATTTTCAGACTTTTCAGAAAACAGGGGTCACGCTTGAGCGTAGGTTACTTCGCTCGATCGGACATGCAGACGAAGGTTTTCGCTCGAGCGTAGACTTACCCGCTCGAGTGTTCTGCAAAACAGTCAAAAGTGCTGGATAGGCGAAAATCACGCTCGATTGGGCGCTCGACACCTGCTCGAGCATAAGACACAATGCCCCGCTCGAGCGTCAATTGTTCCGCTCAAGCGGACTTCAAAACAGAACAAAATGCTGGGAGCACGATTTCCACGCTCGAGCGCCAGTCACCCTGCTCGAGCGTGAGTCCAAATTCTGGAAATTCTAGATTTGAACCTCAAGCTCAAAACCAAGTTTTAAACCATAAATTTCGATCCTCTTGGGCCAATTTTCCAGAAAACACATCAAAACTCATACTTTAACATGATTCAAAGCTCAATTTGTAAAATCAAAGCCCAAGGGTGTTTCAAATAAATCCAATTCAAACCAATTTCTATGAATATGAAGAACGTGCAAACATGCATGAATTTAAACACTTCAAAGCTTCAAATGCTAGCTCAATTGAGCCAATTCTTTCTAAAAACATGATGAAATCATGGACTACTCTTAAAACATGGACATGCATGTGAGGAATGTGAACTACAACCTCAAAACTTCAATATATATACATGCATGCAACAATTAAGCTTCAACACAACAATTTGAGCCATAAGTTGGCTCTAGTCTCCAACCTAGGTCTAAACCATGCAAGAAACAATTTAAACACAAGAATGAGAAGATGAATTTCTACCTTAAGTCTCCAATTTAAGGAAGGGAAGCTCAAATATGCAATTTCTTCTTCAATTCCAAGCAATTCACAAGCTAAAGTGAGATGAAATCCAACTCTCTCCCTTATCTCTCTCTCTCTAGTCGGCAAAGGCAAGGAATGAGATGAGCAAAAGTGTGCCTAGGTCTACACTAAGGCTCAAATGTTGATCATGGTGTGGGCCACTCGTGTGGCAAAATGGTAAATAAGGCCAACTATGCAATTTAGCTCATTTAAATCTAATTTAATTGTACCTAATCAGTTTTCAGGTAACTACACCATAAAATCACATAAATTACGATGATCATAAAACACTAATCGGTTTCCGGTTCGGCCGCCGATAAGGCCTTCAATTAGCAGTTTAAACATAAAAACTGAACAGATAATTAAACAGTTAACAGATAGACATACAGTTAAATAGATATACTTAGTCAATTCAATTCCATATTTCAGTCAGTCAGTTCAGTATTTCAATCAGTTCAATTATCAATCATAATCAGTTTCAGTTTAACGGTAATCAGTGGTTATTCGGTAAACAGTGACGAGGGTTGTTACACAGTTCCATTATATTGGTAGCATGTTGGGATGATCTTGGTTTGTTGCTTCTGCTGGAGTTGGCTTAATCGACTTATTGGTTGCTGAGGATGTTTGCTGGGTTGTTCTGGTGGTTGCCCCTGAGATAGTGGTGGGCGGCTGCTGACTATGCTGGTGTGTGTTCTGGTAGTGTTTTTATTTTGCTTTTGGTTCTCTTCTTTGGCTTGGTTTGGTTTCTCACCAACTCTTAATGGTGTGCTTGCAAGGGATTAGGTGGTCATATTGGTGCCAACTTAGTTGAGATCGATATATCTCACTATGATGCATTTTGCACCCATCCTTCCCTTTTCTTTTTTTGTTGTAATATGTTCCTTGTTTCATCAATAATTTTTTTTTCTTTTGTTGATAAAAAAAAAAAAAAAAAGAATAGAAATTTACAAGAATGGACTGGACGGTCTCGTCAACGTTAATTCACTCTTCTCCATAGCGGTTTTCTTGGGACTTTCGTTCACCACGCCAGGCCAACGAAGCCTGGAGAGCCAACCAAAGTGCAACGCAGAGCCCCACAAGGCCAAGTTGCTCGTCGTACTTGTTGCCAAGCCTGGTCGTAAAGTCATTGAAAGTCCATCTCCAAATCTACGGTCGAGATAACTTCAACCCCAAAGGTGGACTCTCGTTCTGGAAATGGTTTTTACCCTGCTTGTCGGTGTACGCATCATTCTTGGGTTGTTTTCTTCTTAATGCTTTCGATGATTTATCTGATTCAGAAAAGGTTTTGAAAGCTGTCTTGCAAAAGCCCTTATTCAGAAGGAGCTATTCTTTCAATGATTGCTATTGTTTTTATTGGTATGCTCATCTATATGCCTCTAGTTGTGGCTGCTCTACATAAACAACCTCCCAATCCTCCTCAAAAGGAGAGAATTAGAGCAGACCCTTCAAGTTAAGAGGCTTCAGCAGTAGCAGAAGAAGAATAAGGAGGCTGGTAGTACCCAAATTATAGAGTATTTGGGTTGTGGGGTGACGAAGTTATGCAATTTGAAAAACAAAATGTTTGGTGTGTATGCATTTTTAATTTAGTGTCATGTCAACATCTCACATTACTCCAAATAAATTTAATTCATATATTTTTATTTTTGGATAATTTTTTATTCAAAGGCTAATATTACTTGGTTGTATTGTATGCACTTTAGTTAAGTAATTGTTAGGTTGGGTTTGTGCTTATGTTAAATGTATTATTAGGCTATGTGTCTGGTATTTGAAAGTTGATAATTATAATATAAAAGTATATATTTTTTTTAAATTTTTAATAAAATAATGTTTAACTGATTTAAATTATTCATATCAAAAACTGTAACACATATTTTGAAAAAGTAAAAATAAAAATTATAAACAGTTTAATAAGCACCAAACAAAAACCAATTAGAGATGAGAAAAACAAATTAATAGGCTATTCCTATTGCTGATATTTACTTCATTCAATGCATCTCATCACTAAAAAAAAAAGATTTTTCTTGATGTTTTTTTCCTGACATTTTTATAAAAATTTACAAAAAGTTTTATTCCCAATGTTTTTCAATAAACTCCGGAATTTATGTTATAATTTCCAGAGTTCTTAGAAAAAATCCATAAATATTAAAGTAAAATGACGTGGTTTTAAAAAATGATGCTTGACGATTGCTAATAATTATATTTTTTGGTGTTTTTTTTTTATGGTGTTTATTAAAAAACTTCATAAAAAATATTATGAAATAATTTTTTTTAAAAAACATCACTAAAAATAAAAAAGTTTAAAAATATATAATTTGTTTAAAAGTTTTAAACGGTCCTGAGTTGGAATGAATGAGAAGAAAAGCATTCAAGTGTTAGGGGTGCTGCAAAAGGAGTCTGGATCCTCTGCGGCCTTTCTCTGCGGTGGTCCCTGTGGCACTCCTAAAACGACGTCATTTTGGGGGAAAATTTCAAAAAAAAAAAAAACAAAAACGAAAGCACAGAATCAGAGAGAAAGAGGGAAAGAAGAAAGCGGAGGAAAAGAGAGAGGAGAAGGAGAAGAAGAACGAAAAAGGCACAGAGGAAGAGAGTTCTTTCTCTCTCACCGGCGACTCCTTCGCCGTCAAACTGTCAAATTCTTTATTTCTCTTTCCGTCACTGCCGATTGAGAATTTCGCTCGTCTTTCTCTCTCTCTCTCTCTCTCTCTCTCTCTCTCTATAACCAGTAGGCGATCATTGAAGGATTTGGCCTCACCACCATGTTTCCAGATCTGAGATCGCTCCGATGAACAACGGTAAGCTCCGGTGGCGGCGGGGGAATCGGTTGGAGAATTCGATTCTCCAAATTTGAGTCTCTCTCTTTCTCTGCTCTTTTTTTTTTTTAGTTATTGTTGTTAATAATGATGATGAAATTATATCAGTGTTCTTGGGTTTATATCAGTTTTAGTGAATCACATTTATGTTGATTGGGTTTGTAGATTCCATTTATATCAGTTCTTGGGTTTATTTTTTGTATTCTTTGTATTTTTGCTTCTTTCTCTCTGGGTCTGCATTTTTTTTTTCTTTTTTTCTGGGTCTGCATTTTTTTTTTTTAAAGTTGTTGTTGTTGATGATGATTATGAAATTATTCTTTGTGTTCTTGGGAAAAATGTCCATTTTGAATGATGACCATGGCCATTTTGGATTGTCCAAATTATTCTGTGTATTCTTGGGAAATTATTCTTTGGATGACCATGGCCATTTTGGAAGACGACAGAGCTTGTGTTCTTGGTAAGTCATGGTAGACATAGATGGCCATCTTATTCCCCTCTTTCTCTCTGATTCTGTGCTTTCGTTTTTTTTTTTTTTTTTTTGAAATTTTCCCCCAAAACGACGTCGTTTTGGAGGCGCCGCAGAGAAAGGCGACAGAGGATCCAGACTCGCTGCAAAAAGAAGGTTAGTGATAGAGACGTAGACATGTTAGAGTATTTTCAATCATGTTTGTTAAAATAGTATTATTATTGTTATAATTTGATAATGAATTGTATTATTTTATCAAATTATAATAATGGTGTTCCAATGGTCACATATTATTTTGACAAATCTCAACTAACTTTTTCTTAAAGCTTGTAGGTATTGTTTGGTTATAGGTTTTTTAGTATTTTTTTTTGGTGTGTTTATTTTTTTGTCTTTTGTGACCTTTTTTCAACTATTTGTAAAAAAATTACATATTTACATTATATCCGACTAGACAAATATAAAAATTGAAAAATATCCAAAAAAAAAAAATTAAATATAATTCACCCCATAAATTTAAATATAAAATACTCCGAATTACATTGAAAAAGAAATGACATTGCAAAATTAAAAAATACATTCTCCCGTAATTATTAATCAGAAAGTAGGAGAAAATAGTAATTTGGATTGCTGGCATGTGTCGATCACTTGACGAAAATCTCATTTTTGTGCATTATGTAATACACTTTCGTCTGAGAGTTCAAATGAAAAATGTCCATAATCATTATCAAACGTTCTTCCTTTTTAATCTGAAGTTTTCTCATCTCCTGCAAATGTTCTTCCTTTTAAATCTCTAGTTCTTTCATCTCCTACAATGGTTGAATAATTTTTTTCAGCTTTTTTCATTTCCTTCTCAATAAGGTGTTGGTTAAATGTCTCCAACAAATTGTTATATTTGTGGACTTCAGCTTAAACAGAATTCTTTTGCAGATTTCCTACCGATAGGCCTTTTACCTTTGCAGAGACACTATCCTTACCGATTGGATTATTACCAACATTTGGACTGTTGTTGTCTTCAAGAGAAATGTAGTTATCCACAGGGAATTCGAGGGCTGAATGAGGGAAAAACGGTGTATGTATCTTTGACTTCACTGTGTTCGTAGGAGTTATATCTTGCCACCTGATATTGTTTTGCAAGATTGGCCAACAATGTTCAAAAGCAAAATGTTTGTTTTCATCTTGATGATATAAAAGTTTTGCTTGAAGCATCTATATTAATAAAATATTAAATTAATTAATTAGTTAATTTTTATACAACATGAAATAAAAAACTAACATAATAAATGAAAATAAAATCTTACTATATCAACTTGAGACATCCTACTTGGGTGTAGATTTTCGATTTGCGCTAAACATCCACGAAATTTGTTAGAACATTTCATAATTATACCCTATCAAGATTTGATAGACACTTGTATTCTTGACTGATCATTCTAAAGTGAGTAATAATTTTCATAAATTCTCCCTTAAAAGTGAGCATAAGATTGCGAATTGCCAATAATGGGGTCTTCAGAAATGTGACACCAAGCTTTACAAAGTGCCACATCTTCATCAATGTGAATGATTTTTCTTTCTTTATTTTTTTGAACCTCCATAGTAATTGTGTGAAAAAACTATAAATAAAAAAATAACTTGGGAGGTTTGTTGTGAAATGAAATTGAGAAAAATGGAGGAGAAAAAGAAAGCAATAATGTGTGAGGCTTGCTGTGAAATGAAATTGAGATTGAGGGTTTGTACTTGTAGAGAAAAAAAAAACTACTTTTTTTTATAGTCGTTGAAACATAAAAATATGACCGTTTATAGATGTTGTCTCTTTTTTACAATTTTCTTTTTCTTTTCAGAACAAAAAGAGTTGTTGTGCAATTCCAAGACACCATCCAAAACCATTGGATGATTTCTTAATCTACGGCTGAGATGCAGCCTCCGGATCTTCATCTAGCTTTTGCTCTCTTTTGCTCTCTCTCTCTCTCTCTCTCTCTCACATTTCAACGCAGGGCTCTTTTAAACGGTGTCTGTTTCATCTCTACTCTCTCTGTCTCTATCTCCATTTTCATCTTTACTCTCTCTTCATTTTCATCTCTCTCTCCGCTCGATCATCCTTGCCTTGCTTTGCCTCTCGCGCAGAAACCTCCATCTCTCTCTCCATCTTCATTTTCATCTCTGCTCTCTTTCTCTGCATCTCTGTCTCCATCTCCATTTTTATCTCTGCTCTCTCTTTCTCTGTCTCCATCTCTATTTTCATCTTTGCTCTCTCTTCATTTTCACTTCTATCTCTCTCTCTCTCTCTCTCTCTCTCTCTCTCTATCTCTCTTTCCACCTGATCATCCCTACCTTGCTTTGCCTCCCGCATAGATACCTCTATCTCTTTTTCCATCTCCATTTTTATCTCTGCTTTCTCTTTCTTCATCTCTCTCTCTATAGATCGTCCTTACCTCTCTCTATTCCCTCTATTTTATCTCTCTTAAAACCCTAAACCGTTTGGATCTCTTTATCTTCAATCCATCTGAGAAACCAGAAACCCTAATCGTCTTTCTGATGGAGAAGATGAAGATGAAGTACAAACAAACTCTAAGACAAAGAAAACAAATGAAGAAGATGAATAAGACGAAAGCTTGAGATTGCTGAAATCATCTGAAATCCATCATGCATCTTGTGAATCTAGGTAAATTTGTTTTAGATTTGTTATTCACTGAAATTTGTTCTAAAATTTGTTGAGATTTGTGAAAATTGGATTCACTTGTTTTAAAAATTGTTATGAGATTTGTGAAATTGTTATTAGATTTGTGAAAATTTGTTCTAAAAATTGTTATGAGATATGTTTTTTAATTTGTGAATTTGTGATGAAGAACAAAATCAGATGAATTTGTAAATTTGGAGCCAAAATTCTGTTAATCTTTGATGATGTGGCATGTTTAGCAAATGCCAAAACTTCTGCCAAATTTGACAGTAGAAATGACATCTGCTATATTTGACAGTAGGAATAACATGCCATTGGAGACCCCATTTTTTCATTCTTGTCAAATTATAGCTTTGGCAGCTCATTTGGCAGCTCCATAGAAGATGCTCTTATATGTAAAAAAGAAATGCTATACATATATCATTTATTCTCTTTCATAATCACCAAGTATTACTGTGTAGATAAAAAATTATAATTAATTTTTTTATTCGAAGATAATTATTAATAAATTAATAAAAATGAAAAACATTTTGTTCGGTAAAACAATAATATAAACCAGTGAAAAAATAAAATAAAGAGATAATATATTTAGTAGTTCTTGATTTAAAAACATCAATGACTGAGTATTTCTCTCACTATCTCTTTTTACTTTGTTCAAATGGTTATTCTGATCAATAACTTTGTTCTCATATTTTCTCTCTCTCTCTCTCCACATGATTGCTCAGCAGATATTCCAATCCACTAAAATTGACCGAGATCGAACCAATCCGCCGTATTTTAAACGGATACGTGATGACGAGCAGACGGTTGTAGATTGATTTTTCTTAATCCGTTTAGTTTTGGACGGATGACAGATTTGAGGTTCTTTTAGCCGCATTCAAACCACCAAACTGCATGCACCCCTACTAATTTGTAAGACTTTGTGTTTTCAATTTGTTTAGATATTCTATTTGTATTTTCAATTGAAAAAGAGTTTAGATATTCTGCTATGTTTTCAATTATTTTCAATTGGAAAATTCTTTTATCAGATGACAAGTGATGATATTTGGTATTTTTGTGTAGAAAATATAATGCTTAATTTTTTCATTTAAAAAAAAATCAAATTAAATAGTTTTTGAATAAAAAAAAGTAATGAAATAGTTTTGATAATGCATGATTTTCTTATATGTATTTATTATTGGTATTTGACAATTTCTTTCATAATTTTTTAGTTATGTTGAGTTTGATTGTTATCCGAAAAAAAATTGTTGACAAGTTATATTATATTCAAAATTTGTAAAAGTTTAAATCGCCAAAGCGATTTGCATCCATCCGCCAATTCGTCAACCCGCATCTGCCAATCTGACAGACGAATACGAATTGATTTTTTCCAATCCGCTAATCTGACAGACGAATAACGAATTAAAATTTTTCCGACCGTGAGCACTCCTAGTTCTCACTAACTTTGCTCTCAATTTTTGTATCTATTTTTTCTAGTTGCGGGCAAAATAAACCAAAGGCTATTACAACAAATTAACGTTTGAGGAATAAAAATGTAAGAATTAGAATCAAAATATCTTAATTATAAAAAATATCATTATTATATTTTTAATAATGAAATTTGGCATTTAGTAATAGGAAAATGTTATTCATACAAAAAAAAAAAAATTACAAGAATGATATGGTAACGTGATTTTGATAAATAAATATTATCTCGTGGCTGTTGTTTTCAAATAAATTGTTACATTCATTCATATCACTATGTAAAAAATAGTGTATCAAAATTTTGTTTTTATATCATTATTCTTGGTGATGAATTATTGCAATTCTTTCGGATCAATATTTTCGTCCAATTTTTTTCTTTGTTGGCCATTGTTTTATTAGCCATATTTTTATAATTTTATCACTAACAGTCTTTTTCCACTTGACATGACCTTTTAGTGATAACTTAAATGATGACAGAAATTAGCTTTTTAATATTTTTTATAACAAAATTTTTACTTTTAAGGATAAAATTCAAATTTTGAGCCCTAAAATTTTTATCCGGTCATTGAAAGTCAATTGACATTGACTTGGGCCGATTCATGCCATATTTCTAAAGTCTAGACTCTGATCATGGGCTAAAAAATATAGTTTATAGCCTTTGGACTGGAACTAATTTGGATATTAATATATAAAATAAATTAGAAAAAAAATATTAAATTATAATAATAAAAAAAATCCAAATGCATTACATAATTAGAATTGGATGTTGAATCATAAAAAAATTAAATTTATCTATTGAAATACATAACTACATTAACTATGATTATGCTACTAAATTTTATGCATATTTCTTGTGAAAAAAAAAAAGTTGGTGTGCTACTCAGTTTTTTTATTTTAATCTTTTTTTTTTTTTTCTTCTAAATATATATATATATATGTACACAAAAAAGAAAATAACATATATTATTCAATAAATATGGGTCATGCCTTGAAAAGTCCATCTAGCCAGCCCAGATGCCCTATCCTTCTACCTAAGCCCAATTCCTATTTTTAGGACGGGGCTTGGACATTCTGAGGCCTAGGCCTGAGCAGAAGCTCGATGGGCTCGGGCCAGAAAGGTGAGGTTTACTCTCATGCACGATTATGATACACTGCCCAACTTTTATGCTCATTTGGATTGGACCCATGTGGATATCTATCTATCTATACTGTGAAGGATATATCTCAAATTTTGAATTTTTTCAAAATGTCTCTATAGTTGGTATTTATGTAAATTTTTTAGTATCAATCATAAAATGAATAATTTTGTCATAAATTGATGTAACAAAATGTTTTAAAATTTATAATTAATGTTGCAAAAGTTTGTAACTTGATTACGATATTTTTTTTATGTCAATTTATAATATAGTTATGTATTTTGTGTTAAAATTACACAATTTTATGATAAAATTTACACCTTTTTTGATAAGGTGCACAACATATGCATAGCATTTTCCTTTTTTTATCTGTACATCATTCCTATTACTATATACATATTTACAAGACTTTAAAAGTTGAACAAATTTCGGTGGCAAATCAACCCAACTTCAATATATATCGATTGAAAATATATATATATATATATACATATGTATAAGATATAGAAGAGGCTTCTCGATTTGGACTCGGAGGGTATTGTTGGGCCTCCGTGGATCTATTACAGAGCCCACATCGATAATCCAAATCATTTAATATATAGAACTTGTTGAGTATTTTATTCTTGCAAAAACTTACATTGATCGGCTATCCGTAACCACTTGGTCAAATCACATTTATGTCAATGGTAAATATGATTTTTAAAATAAATTGTTAATACAAATATGATCTGATCAACTACCTATTGATATCTGATCAGCGAAATTTTTTACAAGAATAAAGTACTCGATGTACACAATAAACAATTTGAATTAACAATATAGGCTTCATGATGAGCCCATGGAGGTCTAATATAGTACACTCCAGTGAGTATTCCCAACTGGAAAGAACCATGCGCATACACACAATTACAAGGGTATTGCTATACAAGTTCAAAAATTAGACCCAATTTTCAAAACCAATGATGTGGCATTCAATTAGGGTATTAAATTAACATTCTCTCTCATATATTCTCAATCATCATCCAATCATATTATTTATACATCATTAAATTTAAAAAATAAGTCTACATGGATTTATATATCATTTTTCATTACAACAACATATATACAACATATATACACACATGCATGTTCCTGCTAGGACACAATATTTCAAACAACTTGGAAAAACAGGATAATTTGTAGAATTTTTGATGAAAGCGTGTGAGTCATGCCCAATTCAAATAGTTCTTATTAGATAGACCCTCCCTCAGCCCTGTATGATCCTCCATTATCATCTCTTTGCCACCTTTGTCAAAAGAGAGTTTGTTTTCTTCCTTAAAGTGGGCAACCATTTTCAATCCATCTATATCACCCCCATCACCCTTGTCTCCCATGGTCTCCCACCTCTTGGACTTTGCATCCATCTCTAATTGCATATAGAATTAGGTCTCGCATGGATCCAAACATAGCTGGCTAGAATGAATCCAAACGTTTTTTAATATTTATTTTGACAACTTATTAAATATATATGTATATATATATTGGAGGTTCTATTCTAGTTGTAGCTATATTGCTCTGCTTCTAGCTTTTAATATGGGAGATGGCTGTGTATAAAGGAGGCAACATGAGAAACATAAAGACGACCAGAGCAGAAGAAACAATAGAAATCACGGACACGGCTGCTCCGAGAGACTTGGAACCCTTGCACGACAGTTTCCCCAACCGAATCTGGATGATATCAACCATCGAAAGCATCAAGAAAAAATAAGCAAAAAACGTGGCCAACCCTGCTACAAACACCATCATTTCCCTAATCTTGTGTTTCAATTTCCAACCACCACCGTAAATGTTGAGATGAAGCTTGACTGCCATGGCCACAACGGTCGATGAAAGGAAGCAACTGAAGGACAGTACCTCGAACACAATTAGCCTCTCCGTCACTAATGTTCCTGCGTCGCACTCTGCCCGATTCTCCAGGCTTCGCTGCTGACCCGTTGCCAGGGCTAAACCCAGGAACACTGCTAGGGTGAACAGTTTGTTCACGTTTACTAGATCATCCACTGCTTTGTTGTAATCCTCTGTCGAAACTTCAAATGTCCTGAATTATCCGAGACAAAAAAACAAATCAAAGCAATTAATAAGACAGTCATTTCATAAATATTGCCGAGAAATTAAGCTTTACCTATCCATAAGATTGATCGGTTGGTTTGGCATTTTGTTTGTTCTTAGCTGTCAAGTTGTATAAGATGCATATCTCTTGTATTTAAGGGCAACACTAGATATGTACAACATAAATAATAGATATTCTCTCTATTATGTATTTCTAATTGAGAGTTTCATTACATTATTTAACGGTGAGTGTAATAATAATATTTTTTAATTTAGAATAATTATAAATTTATATTCATATTTAATAATTTCATAGCCATTAAATACGTAATGAAAATTTTTTATTATATAGATGGAGTGAAAATGATCAAGATTTGAAGATAATTGTTGTATGCAACACGTTTGTGATATAAAACTATGAAAAAATTGCTGGCATATAACATTTCTTGACGCAAAATGTATTACTAGTTCACAAAAAATATGAAGGATGAGCATTAAACTGTAGAGTTCACATTTAGGTTTTGTTTGGAAGATTGAATTTTAGTCAAAAAAGTTTTAAAAAATTCAAAAAAATCATATAAAAAACTCATGCCCTTCTTTACTGTTTACAATTTTTTTTTTTAAAAGAAGTTAAAAAATCATTTATCAACACTTCAAATTTTTTTTTTATTTCATATTTAAATTAAAAAATTAAAAAAATTACTAAAAAATGGCTTTCCTAACCAACCCTTTAAAATAAATTTTAAAAGCCTATAATTATTTACAAAAACTAATAACATGGTACAACCGGCTCTCACATCATGCTCCCATAGCAATTATATGGTTTTGTCTAGTTCTGGCTTTTGTTTTTCTAGAACAATTGAAATAAAAATTTTAATCTGTCAATAAATTTTTTATAATTGATTGTGTTTTTAATATACATTTTTAAAGCGGCTCACATCATGCTCCCATAGCAATTATATGGTTTTGTCTAGTCCTGGCTTTTGTTTTTCTAGAAGAATTGAAAGAAAAATTTTAATCTGTCAATAAATTTTTTATAATTGATTGTGTTTTTAATATACATTTTTAATAAGAGTGCCAAGACTTTAGACAAAAAAAGAATACTAAGAAAAATAATTAATGATTTAAATTTATTTTAAATATAAGGCTATTTCATAAAAATTAAAATTTTGAATTATACATTATTTTTATATATATATATATTTTTAAGTCTTTATTTATATATATATTTTTAAGTCCGAGTAACATTTGCATGTGATTTTTAAGCTTAGTAAATGCCCGTTGAAAATGAATAGTATTTGAATTTGATTGTGACGTTAAAAAATATATCTTATATCTCTGATTTAAAATAATGATAAAAAATTGATATAAGATAAAATCCATATGTTCACCGATGACATTTCACCTGTAAAATTAATGTGTAAAATATTTTGTTGTTTTTAATTACTTCTTTTAACAGGATCTATTCTATTTGAAAATTGTTAAAATAGTGAAACATATATATATATATATATATATATATATTTAGGGACATTTTGAGAAGAGATTAAAAAAGTCAGTTTTTTAATTTTTTAATTTTTTTAATAAAAAAGTCAATTTTTTTAACCAAAGAAGTCAGTTTTTTTTGTCAAAAAGCCATCAGAAAAATTTAAAAAATCAAAAAGTCAATTTTTTACCAATTTTCTAAAACAGCACTTACTATTTTTTTATTTTGTATTTAATTTTGTTACTTTAGAGCATCCCTATGAGTTTACTTAAATTTTATTCTGAAATATTATTAAAAAATTCATTTCCTATTTTAAGAATTACTTTCTCATCTACGTTTCCCAACAAACTCCCCATTCCTTTTCTATTCTATTAAAATAATCTTTTTAATTATTTTTGAATTTGAATATTTTTTTAATAATAAAATAATTAAACAATATAAAATAAAATCAATAATAGAGGCTCAAAGGCAACTCCATTTACAAAAGAAAGCAGCAGAAGCAGAAACCAGGGATCGGACGTCCAAGAGCTTGACCAGCCGGACGTCTAGCTGGACGAACGACGAAGCAATTTTTGCTCAGATCATTTTATCTGGACATCCGGATGGACAATCACTATCAGATATGAGGGAGCTATAGTGACTCCCTACAAATAGGGAGTAATTGTAGCATTCCTAAATTTAAGGGGTCATATAAGAGATTTGATAGGGAAGAATTTTTAAAGAATCAATCCCTTATAATAGCAAAAAAATTATTATAAGGAATCTGATAGGAATGCTCTCACAAGTCTTTGGAAAACACCCAATAATTTTCTACTAACTATCTTGTTTCATAGATAATATGTCTCAACAAAACACTCTCTTTCTTTAATTAAAAGGGTAAATTACACTTTGCCCTTTTATATTTGGTTATTTTTTTATTTTGACACTTCATATTTTAAAATTTTTTCACTTTATTCTTAAAATTAATTTCTGTTAAAAATTAAATATAAAATAACATATTAATAGTCTCCTAGCATAAAAATATTGAGAATCTCCCCAAACTGCAGTGCACATCCGAACTGGAGAATCTCCCCAGGTTGCCTTCAGCGAATGGTGTTCATTCACATTTACACCCATGCATGCAATGCAACCAAAGGAACTGGAGGAACATATTAGGCAATACGCAATGAAAAAAAAAAAATGCATTTCGAAAATTAAAATACATTAATTAGATTTATTTTGAGTACATACTAGTGCTCCTCCTTCATATTACACTAAATTAAAATGCATACCTTACACTCTTTCTTATTTTTATACACCAACAATGATAGAAAGTTCTAATTTTAGAATTTTAAAGAGAGCTCTAATGATGTGGTAAGAAAAAAAAAAAAAAAAAAAAAAACAAACATAGGCACACATTACATCACATGTGGGCCCCACTCATCATCACATCACTAAAGCTTTCTTCACAATTTTAAAATTAGAACTCTCAATCTTTATTCTTTTATATACAAACAAAACGCAGACACAAACAGTACAGTACTCTTTCCATCAACATAGACAACAAGGCCTAACAAACTATTTGGGTACTACTAGTAGCCCACCCAGCCAGCCTAGCTTTGTTGTTGTCCTTCTCCTGAAGGTGGTGTACTAGTAGTAGCAGTAGCAGTAGTATCACTAAAATTCAAATTCAAAGTCTTATGTAGAGCAGCGAAGACTAGAGGTAGATAGATGAGCATACCAACACAAACAATAGCAACCATCAATAGAGTTGCTCCTTGTGTGTATGGGCTCTTGCAAGACAGCCTTCCCAACCTTATCTGAATCAGATAAAACATTGAAAGCATTAAGAAAAAGCAACCCAAGAACGACGCAAACACGGACAAGCTGAGGAACACCCATTTCCACCACGTCAGACGTCCATGTCCTGTCTCTTCATCGATCTCAAAGTTTCCATTGTCGTAAATTTGGAAATTAACCTTCAATGACTTCGCAACGAGGCTTGAGAAGAGGAAGAAACTGAACGCTACGACTTCTAGTACCACGAGGTTTTTGGCCTGGTGGGGCTCGGCGTCGCACTCTGGTCGGTTCTCCAGGCTGCGTTGGCCTGGCGTCGCGTACGTTAGTCCCACGAATACCGCTATGCTCAACAGTGAATTCACGTTAACCAGGTCGTCCAGTCCACTCTTCAAAATTTCTTTTATCTTCTTTTTTCGTTCTTCTTTATCTTGCCTGAAATAACAAACAAACAAACAAACAAACAAACAAACAAACAAACATAATAATAATAATACACAGAAAGAAAGTTATAAGAACAAAGTCACTCCACTAATCAGAATAACCATAAGAAAACTTAGACGTGTAGCTTCAACTGAATCAGCTATAGAGAGAGAGAGAGGGGTACCCATTCATGTTCTTCTTTTTTAGTTTCTTCTCTATGCGATTATGTATTGTAGATTGTGTTTCTTCTTTAAAAAGAGTACTCTCATATGAAACTTGGATTGGTTAAAAGTTTAACATGTTCACTTCATTGTATGGTGAAATTATGCATTGACGGATTAATATGTACTTATATCATTTATTTGAATTGTTTAATTCATATGATAAATTGAGAAGAATATGTATATAAAAAATTAGATTGATCAGACATAAATAATCATATTAAAAATATACTATATATGAATTGTTTATTCATCAAAACATATATAACATAATTTTTAACACTACGCCAAAATTGGGCTTTAGCGGCGGTTTTTTACCGCTGTTAAAGGCTGTAAAACCGCCGTTAAAGCCTTTAATGGCGGTATTAACGGCGGTTTCGTTACCGCCGTTTATGCGTGTGTCGGAAAAAGTGAAACCGTCGTAAAAAGGCAAATTACCGTCGTTAAAAGTCGACCAAAAACGGCGGTAATATAGGACCAAAAACGGCGGTTTTTTATCGCCGTAAATAGGTTCAAATTTTTCAAAAAATAATTCTTTCTCCTTGCACTCCCCAAGTTTTGAACCCAAGACCTCTCATCCACCAACACCAACCACTCTGCCATAGCCACTCTTCATGAAATATATTCCCTAAATAAATATTTAAACATTACTTTTACTTTATTGTAGATGGTTTCGCCGGAGCTCGCCGGAGTTTCGCAGGAGCTCCGCCGGCAAAGACCACCGTCATTAACGGCGGTAATGATTGGGCATTAGCGGAGGTTTTGTTACCGCTGTTAAAAGTGGGCATTAACGGCGGTTTCGTTACCGCCGTTAAAAGTGGGTTTCATTACCGTCGTTAAAGACACTTTTAGTGGCGGTTTTTTTAATAGCGGTAACGAAACCGTCGTTAATGATACATTAACGGCGGTATTAATGGCGGTTTTCGTTACCGCCGTTAATAGTACCTTTAACGGCGGTTTTCGTTACCGCCGTTAAAAAAACCGCCGTTAATGCCCTGTTTTGGCGTAGTGTAAGTATGATCTAATAGTATGAAAATTAATATTGGATCAACTTGATTTTTTACATAGATAATTTTTTTAATTAGTTGTATAACATGAACGGTTTACATTACCGAAGTGAGTCCAAATTAATCTAATAATGGTTCAATTTTTTCGTAAAATTCACATCTTTAATTTTAGCAAATCTAAACTCTTATATGAATACACATAAAAAAGTGAAATAAATATCATAATAAAATTGCACATTATTATATAAAAAAAATAAGTCTAATTTTTGAACTACATCAGCACTACTCTTTTCTAGATAATGTGAATTTTTGCTGATCATTGCAGTGAAAGTAGGTCTAGATTTGGGTCTTGGTTGGGCTTTGATGAAAATAGTGGTGGGTGTGGAAACCTAGTGTGATTAAGCAAAGTTTTGCTGAAGGATTTGGTGGGATTGGACGAAATTTGTTCGGTTTGTTGATTAATGTTTGTAAAGTTTCCTTGAGATATGTTGAATTATTATTGATTTGTTTGTAAATTCATAGTGAAGGAACTTGCAAAGCTTCCTTCAGTTTATACTCTGTTTTTTTTTTTTTTTGTTATTGATGCCCTGTTTAAGAAGATAGTAAAGTGTTATTTTGATTTTCAGTAACATGTTATTGTTTACATTAATTTCGATGGTAATTTTTTTTAAAGAATTTTATACTCAACATTGATCTTATTTGATAGATCTTGGAAGAGAATTCTAAAAATAATAATTTTATTAACAACCGACATCTAAATCAAAAGTTATATTATTTTAAAATTTAAAATATTAAATTACTCACTAATTTTTTTTGATAATAGTGATATGTGCTGAATTTATAAAAAAATAAATAAATATTATACTTATTTTTAATATATTAAAATTTTATTATGGAGAAATTTCGATCAAATCACTTTCATTTAGGCCTCGTTTGGCAAGAGGCTATTTTAGCCAATTAGTTAAAAAGTTACTAAATTAATCAAAAAGCCAACAATCCATATCAAAAAGTCAAAGATTCTCTTTTCTCTGTACTTTTTGCACATCTTTTCGTAATTAGCCAAAATGTCATCCCAAATATACAAATTTTTTTTACCTACCTTTTTAGCCAAATAACCAAAAAATTACTAAATTAACCTGTTCCCAAACGAGGTCTTAGGAATGAGATTCTCTCTTAGTTGACAAAATCAACCAGACAATGTTTTTTGGTTTTGGTAGGTCTACACAGCCATTTAAAAAAATGATTCAAGTTGCACATTTTACAAGGTCTTGTAATTATATTATTTATGTAAAAATTAAATTAATCTAATGATAGTAGATACATATTAAATCAAATTTGTCTTTAGAATAATATATAATATATTTTTTAAATTATATTTGTTTTGTATTTTTTTTTAAATGTTATATGATCATGTGATTGCAATTGTCCAATTTTTTTTTTTTTTTTTTTTTTTTTTTTTTTTTTTTATCAATAACATTTTTATACAAATTCTATAAGATGAATAATTTAAATTATCAAAATAAATCCAATAATGAGCTCACTAAAACCTAACAGCGATTAGAGAGAATCTCTAAATTTATTTATTATCTCACATAATATATCATGAGAAATGATTTTTTCCCCGAAAAATCATTCCCCCGAATCCCCCGAATCTGAAGAAATCGAAGGCAAGAGAGAGTGAGGGAGAAAGAGAGAGGAGAGGAGAGAGGGAACAGAGGGAGAGAAGAGAGAAGAGGGAATGGACAGAGAGAGAGGGCCCCTCCTTCGCCTCCGTCGCCGCCGATCGATGGCAGATCGATCGGCCGATCGTCGCTACAGCTCTGATCGTTGCAGCTGCACCCTCGTCGCAGCTCGTCACAGCCCCACCTTCGACCGCCGTCGCCTCCGGCCCCGCCTCCGCCTCCAGCCCGATTTTGTTAGCCCCCTCCCCTCCAGTTCTTCTTCTTCTTCTTCTTCTTCTTCTTCTCCTTCTTTCTCCTTCCTCTGATTTTCTTATTCTGAAAAAAAAAATTCAAAAACGACGTCATTTTTTGAATTCGGTGAATTCGGAGACTTAAATTCGAGCTACCAATCACTACTCATATATCATTCATATACTGGTAATACAATGCAAGATACATAAAATTCATCACACTAATTCAATGATGACATGTGAAAACTAATGATGAAAAGAAAATAAAATGAAATTTTTAGTTAGCAGACATGTTTGCCCTTGCACTTTTTCATCACTGCTTATCATTTCATAAAGTTTTAATATAATATTTTTAATACAAATATAGTGTATATATATATATATATATATATATATATTTTTTTTTTCTATCTGAACTTTTCTTTGCTATTAAAGTTATAAAATTTTTCATGAATATATAATTATCTTTAAAAACTAAATCCAATTTATAATTTTTTCGCTTTATTTTTCCTTATCAACTCGACTCTTGTCTTCATGCATGAAAGAAACTAATGAACCTAATTAAATCAGATTTGTTATTTTTTTCATTTTATTTTTCCTGACCAACTTGATTATTGTCTTCATGCATGAAAGAAGCAAACAAACATATTTAAATCTGATTTGTAATTTTTCCGTTTTATTTTTTCTTACCAACTCGATTGTCTTTATGCACGAAAGAAACTAATAAACCTACTAATGAACCTACTTAAATCTGATTTGTAATTTTTCCATTTTATTTTTCCTTACCTACTCCATTGTTGTCTTTATGCATGAAAGAAACTAATGAACCTAATTAAATCTGATTTTTAATTTTTTCGTGAAAGAGAAGAAAAACAATATGCAAAAGAAATAATTGTTCTTTGTTTAGTGATGGTGAAAACTAATTATGAAAAGAAAAGGAAATAAGAATTTTATGTTTTGTTTGTTGGACAGAAAATATTTTTTTTTAAATATTTTTTCACGTTTGGTACAATAAAAAATAAAAATTAACACTGCTGGAAAACTGACTTTTAGCGGCGTTTTAAAAATGCCGCTATAGATATAAAAAATGCATCTAATTGTTTTTGTGGCGTTTAGTACCAAACGTCGAAGATGCGGCCGTCGCTATAGCTTTATGACGCTTTAAAAGCGTCGCTATATTTAGTATAGGCGGCGTTTTTAAAAACGCCGCCGAATGTCCTGTCCTAACGGTATAATGACGTCACTATGGCATTTAGCGACGTTTTGGAAACGCCGTCATAGACATTTATGCATTTTTCAAATATGGCCGTTGGGTAAGGATATAGTGACGTTTAGAAAACGCCGCCATAGCCTTTTTCAACAGAGTACCCATTTAGTACAGTTCACCTTTCATTGACAAAAGGTTCTACCACACATCTCTGCATCTCATAGAACATTAGAGAAAATTGGCTTCCTAGTTTCCAAACTGATTTTTCTGCATGTACCAAGCTAATATTTAACTGGCACTAGAATTTCTATAAAGTGTCATAACATGGACATGAAAGAGTTGAAATTTAGCAAGCATCCTCAAATCTTAATTGCTTTTCAATCAGCAAGAAATCACTCAAAGTAAAATGATTTATAAAAGCAATTGCAAGTGAATCTATCCTTGCAGCATAGTTGGTACAGTACTTTAATGAATGTAAAAATGACAATCATTTCAGATTCTTCTGAGACACATTTATTAATATCAATAAGATGTGATACATGTACAATTACAGAATATATCTAGACACAATATATTGGAAATCAGTGAGGATTTATTTACAAAGTCAGCAGGCTTGAAAACTCATGCAGAAAGCAGAGAAGATATCCATATTCCTAATGACACAATACCGATAGTAGCAAAAGCTTGGCCCAGTTTATAAACAAATTTTTTTTTTTTTTTTTCTGACGACACAAACTTTGCCAATCTGTCCTGCAAAAAGTCACAGCCAGGACCAAATTAGAAAGGTTAATATCAGTACAATAGATTAATACATTAGATTAGAATGGAAAACATTTGATTAAATTAACTTAATGCATACAAGTGCATTCCCCTAATCAGCAATGACGATGTTAACATTATCTTGTGAACTTCGGTCCTGTAATATACACAAATCACAATTTAATTTTAAGTTACTAATTCTCCGTCCAGTTTAATTATTATTTCTATTATCAAACAAAGTTCTTATTTTGCTATTTTATAATTTAATATCATATAGAATTGACAGTTTATCCCACTTTTACATTAGGCCAAGGGTATTATATCCCATGATGATGAGTCTTCGATCTAATTTGGATTTTGATGAGTCTTCAATCCATCTTATCGGTCTGATTGGTCACTGCCTTGATGATGATGATAAAAGACCCATTGCAGATTTATTACATTTTCACCTTACTTTTGCTAAACAAATAATGAGCATCATGCCCCTCAATGATGAATTTAAACATTAAATTCAATATACTTAAGGGTGATACCAAAAAGCTTCAATGTGCAAACAAAAGAAAACATAACATCATAAAAAAATTCCCTCCATAGAACCCAACTGAACTTTTTAAATAACAAAAAGCATACCAACTGATCCTCTTCCTGGAGTTCGTGCTGCTATATATGCAAAGCCCACATCTGGAAACAAGCCAATCCCATTTTCTGGCATAGCAAGCACAGTCCTCTGAAAGAAACTCAAACAAGTAAAAATTAATAACTTAAATAGTGTTTTTTTATCTAAATATATATATATATATATATATATATATATATATATATATATATATATGTGTGTGCTAGAAAAGGCAACCAGACCTCAGTGATAAGCTGGTAGCGACCACGACCAGATAGGCCAATTCCAAATCCCATTGTTATGTTGTCCATGAAGCTTATATATGGCTTTTGTACTCAGAAATTTTACATATTGAAGAATATTCTGCAGTAAATACATGCAAAAGGTTGGCATGATAAGCACTTATAATTTTTTTCTAATATAATAGACATATAAATCTACTAACTGAAGAAGCAATATTGCACAATGTGTGATGCAGATGAAATCTAAGTTAAAATTGTTATTTGATCAATCTAATGAACAAGGATGTTCACAGCTTAACTGGCACAAATTATGGTGCATAATATGATTACCCCCAGTATTTTGTCTCAAAAATGCATACCACCCCTCTCAACTTTAAAACACTACAACCCCCCCTACTCTAGACTAAAGTGAATGTTAGTTTCTCTATCCAATTGCTGGAATTACTTTTATACCCTTAAAAGTGATTGAAATATATTTGATGGTGCTCTGCAAATTTGCAAGACTGTTATTACTGTACCTAAATTCAATAAAAACCATGATTTGTTTGAGAAGGTAATGCTTGAACTTGCTCTCGACAAGGATAATCACAAGGGAAGGATGCAACGCCATAGCCGAGTTCACTGTCTCAGGTTAACCCCCACCACACCTTACCGGTCCCACTCCGCAGCCCCTCTGCTATTTGAAGAACACAACTCTTGAGGATTTTGCACTTCAACATCAAAGTCATACCAGGATAATTGCTGAGTAAATATGTCCCTCTAAAATTCTTAATTTACCACAAAAATGAGCATGGGTGATGTAGAACAAGTAGCCGAAAACTTCTTGGAACAATTGGACCGACAAAAGGCAAGAAAAAAGATGTAGAACAAAATTCTATAATTTTTAAATTTCTTAATTTTATTATTTAGAATTAGGTTTTTGACTAGGATTTTAATAGCTTAGAATTTTTAGTCTCTTAGGTTTCTTAGTTCTCTTAGGTTTCTTAATTTGTGTTGATTTAAGTTTCCTAGTTTATTTTGGAATCACTTTTCTTACAAGTATTAGGTATAGTCTATTATAAATAAGCCTACAAGCATATGTAATTTTCATTCATTCAATAATGTTTTTAAGAGCTTTCTTCTGTCTTCCTTGTGGATTCAAGGTTGTTCTTATGGATTCAAGAATTCTCGTCTACTAGAACGATATCTAGTCTCGCGTGATTTATTCCGCTGCGTCAAGTGGTATCAGAGCGAGGATTCACCTGGCTCAATGGCACAAGACAGAGTAGATCATGCAAACCCTACTGGCGGTGATCGTGGGGTCGAGGCCCTGTGGGCATTCATCCCCAGGACGGATTCGAATTTGATGGTACCCACTTCTCAGACCGATCTTTGAAAACCACTTTGATCCTTCCAGCATATCCAACATATCATCTAGTTTGGGAATGGAAAATCTATACTTGATGGTAATCTTGTTGACGGCTCGGCTGTCTACACACATTCGCCAACTTCCATATTTCTTTGGCGTTAATAATGCCGGAACAGCACATGGACTTAGGCTTTCACGAATAAGTCCCTTCGTTGTCCATCTGATAGTGAGGAGGAGTCTGAGCCAGAGTTTGAACCACTTCCAGCCAACTATCAACCCCGAAGACAACAACAACAAGGGTTCGATGAGTACCGAATGAAGATAGATCTTCCCCAGTTCAATGGAAATCTACATATTGAGGATTTTCTTGACTGGCTTTTAGAGGTGGAGCGATTTTTTGAGATGATGGATGTTCCAGAATCAATGATGGTGAAATTGGTAGCGTACAAACTAAAAGGAGGTGCTGCGGTATGGTGGGATCAATTGTAGAAAAATAGGCATCGACAAGGAAAAGAATCTGTACGGACTTGGCGTCGGATGAAACAACCCCTCAAAGACAGATTTTTACCACCAGATTATGATCAACACTTGTTTCAGTTGTACCAAAATTGCAACCAAGGAAGCCGATCTGTATTTGATTATACAACTGAATTTTGCCGACTTTCAGATCGCAATAATCTGAATGAGACCAAAGGACAGCGTGTAGCCCGGTATCTCAATGGGTTAAAATTAACCATTCGGGAGAAGATGGGGCTATCAGTAGTGTGGACTGTGGATGAAGCACATAATATGGCTCTCAAAGTCGAGCTAATGGAGCGCAAGACAACCTATTCTGGATATCGTCGGAACCTTCCTGATTCATCGTTTTCCACTAGGGAAAAAGGAAAAGGGGCTGCCTAACCAACAGTTCCAGTACATCAGTAGAGGGGTATCGCTGGTGGAGGAGGAAACCAGATGACTGGATCAAGTCGTAGAGAGGCATCTCGAAACACAAATCCTTATGCCAAACCAACAATGGATAAGTGTTATAGATGTGGTATGCCTGGCCATCGCTCTAATGTCTGCCCAGAAAGAAGGACTGCTAATTTAGTTGAAGAAGAAGATGAAATTGGAGATAATGGAGATGCAGAATATGAGGGTGATCAGTATGAAGGTGCTGAACTCGCTAGAGAAGAAGGAGAACGAGTCAACTGTGTAGTTCAAAGGGTTCTATTTACACCAAAAGCTGAGGACCTCAGTCAACGTCACAGTATTTTTCGCTCTTGTTGTACCATAAACCAAAAGGTGTGTGACCTTATTATGGACAGTGGAAGTTGTGAAAATTTTGTGGCTAAAACGATTGGTAACACACCTGAACTTGTCTCCTGAACCACACCACTCTCCCTACAGTATTGGCTGGATCAAAAAAGGACCTGCTGTCAAGATAACTGAAGTATGTAAGGTACCTATTTCTATTAGTAAACATTATAAATCTGATGTATTATGTGATGTGGTTGATATGGATGCTAGTCATGTATTACTTGGAAGACCTTGGCAATTTGATGTGGATATTACATTTAGAGGGCGTGACAACACTTATGTGTTCAATTGGGGGTCTCATAAAATTGCTATGAGTCCCTTAAAGCAACACAAAGTGCCTTCGAAAGTCGAAGCGAAGTCTTTCCTCACTATAACCAATTCAGAGGCCGAGTTTGTGGCAGATGTGAAAACTTCACAAGAGTTATATGCTATGGTTGTGAAAACAATGGTACCTATGGCCAAGGAGAACACAGTCACACCAATCCCTCAGAAAATTCAACCATTGTTGGAGGAATTCCAAGAGCTTACTGCTGACGAGTTGCCAGATGAACTTCCACCCATGAGGGACATTCAACATCAGATTGATTTCTTACCAGGAACAAGTCTGCGAAACCTACCACACTATAGAATGAGTCCAAAAGAGAGTGAGATCCTACGAGAGAAAGTTGAAGAATTGCTGTGAAAGGGACTTATTCGTGAAAGCCTAAGTCCATGTGCTGTTCCGGCATTATTAACGCCAAAGAAAGATGGAAGTTGGCGAATGTGTGTAGACAGCCGAGCCATCAACAAGATTACTATCAAGTATAGATTTTCCATTCCCAGACTAGATGATATGTTGGATATGCTGGAAGGATCAAAGTGGTTTTCAAAGATCGATCTGAGAAGTGGGTACCATCAAATTCGAATCCGTCCTGGGGATGAATGGAAAACAGCATTCAAGACTAAGGATGGTTTGTATAAATGGTTGGTTATGCCATTCGGCCTTTCTAATGCTCCTAGCACCTTCATGCGAGTAATGCATCAAGTATTACGACCTTTCACTGGGAAATTTGTCGTGGTTTATTTTGATGACATATTAATCTACAGTAAATTTGAAGAGGACCACATGTCCCATTTACGAGAGGTGTTGACAGCACTGGGGGTAAGCAAGTTGTACATTAATCTTAAGAAGTGCAATTTCCTTACAAGTAGTTTGCTGTTCTTGGGTTATTTGGTTAGTTCAGATGGCATTCATGTGGATCAAGAGAAGGTTCGAGCCATCCAAGAGTGGCCAACACCCAGGACTGTTAGTGATGTTCGGAGTTTCCATGGGTTGGCTACGCTTTATAGGCGTTTCATTCGAAGTTTCAGCACTATTATGGCACCAATAACAGAGTGCATGAAGAAAGGAAAATTCCTGTGGGATGATGATGCAGAAGAGAGCTTCTTGCCGATCAAAGAGAAGTTGTGCACTGCACCAGTACTAGCTTTGCCTAGTTTTGAGAAGATTTTTGAGATAGAGTGTGATGCCAGTGGTGTGGGCATTGGGGCTGTCCTATCTCAAGAACATAAACCAGTGGCTTTTTTCAGTGAAAAATTAAGTGAAGCTCGGCAAAAGTGGAACACTTACGACCAAGAATTTTATGCAGTGGTTCGAGCTTTGAAGCATTGAGAACATTACCTGATACAGAGAGAGTTTGTGTTGTATACTGATCATCAAGCCTTAAATTTCATCAACAGCCAGAAGCACCTAGATAACATGCATATAAGATGGTCTACTTTCCTTCAGAAATTTGCTTTTACTATTCGCCACAAATCAGGGGTTTTGAATCGAGTCGCGGTTGCCTTGAGTTGACGGGCTAGTTTATTAGTCATGTTGACACATGAGATTGTGGGTTTTGAGTTCCTGAAAGAACTTCATCCTGATGATGATGACTTCAAGGAGATATGGGCAAAGTGTATTCAAAGACAACCAGTAATTGATTTCCACATCACTGATGCCTATCTATTTCGAGGAAATCGCTTATGCATTCCCCGTAGCTCTTTGCGAGAGAAACTAATTCGAGATCTCCATGGTAGTGGCTTAAGTGGACATTTGGGCAGGGACAAGACTATCGCAAGTATGCAAGAACGATATTTCTGGCCTCAGTTGAAGCGAGATGTTGGCAATTTTGTGAGGAAGTGCTACATCATTTGTCAAGTATCCAAAGGACAGTCTCAGAATACTGGCTCTATATGTCGCTACCTATTCCTAACAGCATATGGGAAGACTTGTCGATGGACTTTGTGTTGGGACTCCCTCGTACCCAACGTGGAGTTGATTCTGCGTCCGTAGTAGTTGATAGGTTTTCAAAGATGGCGCATTTTATTCCTTGTCGAAAGACTTCAGACGCCTCTGATGCGGCTCGATTATTCTTTCGAGAAGTAGTTCGTTTGCATGGAGTCCCTCAATCCATTACCTCAGATCGTGATGTCAAGTTCCTTAGCCACTTCTGGGTGACTTTGTAGAAGATATTTAACACAGCCTTGAATCGTAGTTCAACTGCGCATCCTCAAACAGATGGTTAAACAGAGGTGACTAATAGGACTTTGGGCAATTTGGTTCGCAGCATTTGTGGAGACAAATCAAAACAATGGGATCTTGCTTTGCCTCAAGCAGAATTTGCATATAATAGCGCAGTTCACAGTGCCACAGGAAAGTCACCATTCTCTCTGGTGTCTGTCGCGCCTCCAAAACATGCAGTTGATTTGCTCCGTTTGCCTCGGGGTCCAGGAGTGAGTACTGCCGCCGAAACCATGACCAAACAAGCCCAAACAATACAAGAAGAAGTACGACAGAAGCTGGAGGAAACAAATACCAAATATAAGGCAGCTGCAGACAACCATCGGCGCTCCAAACTATTCAAGGAAGGAGATTTAGTAATGGTGTTTTTGCGCAAAGACAGATTTCAAGTTGGCACATACAACAAATTGAAGCCTCGCAAGTATGGTCCATATAGGGTGTTAAAGAAAATCAATGACAATGCTTATGTGATTGAGCTACCAGACGACATGAAGATTTCCAAGACTTTTAATGTAACTGATTTATATGAGTATCATGCTGAAGAACCCCTCTATCCAGAATCGAACTCGAGGTCGAGTTCTCTCCAAGAAGAAGGGACTGATGTAGAACAAGTAGCCGAAAACTTCTTGGAACAATTGGACCGACAAAAGGCAAGAAAAAAGATGTAGAACAAAATTCTATAATTTTTATATTTCTTAATTTTATTATTTAGAATTAGGTTTTTGACTAGGATTTTAAATAGCTTAGAATTTTTAGTCTTTTAGGTTTCTTAGTTCTCTTAGGTTTCTTAATTTGTGTTGATTTAAGTTTCCTAGTTTATTTTGGAATCACTTTTCCTACAAGTATTAGGTATAATCTATTATAAATAAGCCTACAAGCATATGTATTTTTCATTCATTCAATAATATTTTTAAGAGCTTTCTTCTATCTTCTTTGTGGATTCAAGGTTGTTCTTGTGGATTCAAGAATTCTCGTCTACTAGAACGATATCTAGTCTCGCGTGATTTATTCCGCTGCGTCAATGGGGAACTACTTATATAGACGTTATCCATGAACTACTCATCAGATTCAAGAGGCCTCATTGAATCAGGCGAAAGGCACACAACAAAATCCATAGTCCAGGTACATCGAGGGAGAAAATGGGAGGGTGAGATAAAAGATAAGAACAAAGGCATTAAATTTGAGTGAGAATCATTTCTTGTTGAGGCCATCTGTGTATTCACTTTAAACAGGAGTAGAGGGCATTTAAGGGTAGGTTTTTAAAGTTGAGGGGGATCACATCTATATATACAAACCATTTTATACACGTTCGGATGTTGCTTCTGTATCTGTAGTATTAGTGTTTGCGATATATCCATCAATACATGATGGAATTTATCATCGATATCCACAGGCAAAATATTGCAACTCTTAAATCTCAATATATCACTCAATATATATATGTACACATTACAATATTTCATTCCATTATTAGACTGTTGCCATTTTAAAATTAACAGTTTATTAGATCTCTTTTTATGTATTTTCAAGTGGGTAACACCAAGAATAATAATTTTTAGTACACTTTCAGTTCATACAGACAATTAATCTCCCAATTCCACATACATCTCCAAACACGTCCTTGAAATGAAGGCGTTTTGAATTATAACAGACAAAACAAGAAGCAAATACCTGTGGTTATCCTGAACATCCTTTAGTTCCACCACACCATTTTGTTGTTCATCTTTGACCTTTGAAAGAGGAGAAAAGAACTGCAAAGGGGGGGAAAATGAAACACAAGGTAAGCCTGAAAATAACATGGTAATCATTAAAATATATTTCTCTTTCTTGTAGTACCTGGTGCATTGAGATGAAAACAACTGTAATTCCTAACATAAAGTTTATAGTCAGAGTGGCCAAATAATGCAGCAGATGCTATGCCTGTGAATATTGTGGCAACAGTTGATGAATACTTCTTCAAGATTGTATCTGGTCACATCAATCAAAATGTCAGATTGCAACTAAGAAAATTCCCCATGCAATAACTCGTGTAATGGTGCATATTGAACAATAACAAATATAATTCTTAAAGTCTCAAATGAGCAGAACAGCATCTGAAGGTTGATGCATAGAAAGAAGACCTCAAACTACTAAGGAAAGTAATCAAACCTGCATATTTGAAGAAAAATGAGGATAGGATTCCTTGTGCTGCATTGTTAAATATTATAAGCATGGTAGCTTTTGAATGGCCTTCAAAGATGTCAAAGCTACTAGGACCTGAAATATTCAACATTACAAAATTAGAGCCACAACTCAAAAATGTATATCCCATGAACCAAGAGCACTAATCATCCTCGAGTGTCCTATACAGATTGAATTGTCTTGAAGCTACACATCCAATAGAAAGGTTATAGCCATTAAAAAGAATGGAGCCTTCAACACAACAAGGCATTAACTATTTCATGAAATTTTAGTGTGACACTGGGAAAAGACATTAACAATATGTGCTGAAGGCTCCATTCGTGTAAAGCCACTAAAATTTGTGCAATTTCTGAAATATGACCCGATCACTTTACCTGTTTAACAAAGTAGAAAATGAAAGAAAATAGAAAAAAGCAAAGACAAAAGGCAGTTTTGGTTTATCTTTTCCACCTAAGGAATTGCTAAAAAGCATTAGGGGTCTATGAAGCACGGGTATGAGAAATGGTATAATACGGATACGTCGATTCGGTAAAATTCAAAAAAATATTTATTTTTAATTTAGAGTAATACAAAATTTGATTAAATGGTTTAACTTGCTAAGATTCAACCTACAATTAACATTTAATGCCAAAAGTAAAGGTATAAATTACAAACCAAAGCTTAATTAATCGACTAGGCTGTACAATGAAGCTTCATCTCCATACCTTTGACCATGGCAGTCACAAGAATGCCTAGGAAATTATTCATAAAAGTGAAATATTATAAAAGTGAACTTATTTATAAATTATACAACGCTAAAAACTTTAAGAAAAAACTAGTGCATGAATCAATATTATTTACCTTTGACTGTTCATCACTGCAAAAAAGAAACCTAGTTCCAATCCAATTTAAGAAAAAACTAAAACTGTTCACATTGGGCACACTCACATGCTATATGAAACTTGTCCTTCCAAGAGGCCCAAAGTCTATGACTAACCCATATTTATGATTGTCATGGCAGGTTCCCCAATATGTCACTTTAAAATTTCTTATCAGTCTTTGGCATTCACTTATAGTCTATATAGCCATAGTCAATCCATTAAGTTGGATCTGAAAGCCACGCTTGGGGAAGTTGGCTTGTTTAGGTTCCAAGTAGACCGTTAAAGCATCTTTTGCAGCCATTTGAGTGCTTATTACCTCAATCAAGATTTTCAGAAGCCTAGCTCCTTGGTTTTCACAAGATCAGTTTATTGGCCTTCAATATATTTCAGCGGTTGAACAATGACTAACAATATTTTCACATCTAACACAAAATCTAATATTTTGAAGTAGTAGAAATATACATACCATTTTCCCCAGAAACTATGAAATCGTCAATGTATTCATGAACACTAATCCAAAATGCAAGAATTGCCAATCCAAATGCACGACCGCCTATGATATCAACCAAACTGTGCATCCCAAGGTAAATTCTTCCTAACAAGACAACCAAAATTTCAGTTTGAAATTGCAGAAAGAAAAAAGTAAAAAAGTTAGAAAATCAGCCATAAACTGGGGAAAAATCAAAACTAGTCTAATGCATACAATAAACACAGAACGATTTGAACTGTCTAGTGGTAACAGACAATGATCTGACCTGTCTAGTGGTAACAGCTGGTGCTTAATTTGGTGATAGAATTCACTATAAGCCAACACCATAAGAGAATAAAGAAAGTAAGAGAAACAAGTCAACTACTAACTTGTGAGTTAATCATTTTGTCTGTCTTTATTAGAGATATGGCCCAAATGATTTCAGATACATCATACCAGTGATATATTAATTTCTGCAGTGTCAATATAATAATTAACAAGCTCTGCCTAATGTTCTTGCTTTCTTCCACATTCTGCTGCTGTTTTTTCAACTCAAACCTAAGTGTGTCTTTAAATATCAGCTGATAATATGAGAATTTTGTACTTCACGTACTGATATTTATTGATACGTAATCAATGACGCTGTGGTTTTAAACATTGTTTAGATTTAATCTATACTTGAGTCATAATCATTTTTGTGTCTCATATCTCATTATTTTTATATAAACACCACACATATACTTCTAAAATAAAACTCAAAATAAATTTTAATCCTTAGCATTTTTAGAGTGGCTCCTCGAGGAGAAGAGTCTACCAAAGTGGAACACATTGACTAAATAATTTATTAGATGACCAAATTCAAAGCATCCTCCAATGTTAGTTGTAACAGGCCAACATCTCAACTTGTATTGTCCTCAAAAATTACGAAGTGATGCATTTTTTTTATATGCAAATTTAATTAAATATAAAAAAATAAATCATATTAAAATAATTTAAATTCAAACTCTGATTACTATGTTCATTTTCTTTTGATTAGTTTTAATTCAAATAATTTTATATTAGACAATTGGCATGTTCAACAAATTCTAAAATTACTATGTTCCTTTCACTCTTCCATAATTATGTGAATCATAATCACCATAATTCTTCAGATTTCAAAAATTCAAGTAAAATGCAGGGGGAAAAAAAAAACCACAAGTAAAACTTGACAACCAAAAAGAAAATCAAGTGATTGCTTTGACCATAACGAAATCACACACATATTTTATACATCATATAATTCATGAATAGACAAATTAAATTGTATGTATATATGCAGATCTTAAAAGCAAAGAAAGAAAAAATCAAATAGAGACAAACTGAAGTGAATCATCGATCATCACCTAATAGTGATTTGAGCAGAATAATAAGTAAAACTAGAAACGAAGAAGATAATGATTTAAGCAAAAAGTGGAAACAGAGCACAGAAGAAGAGATTCACGGAGCTGAAGAAACATCTAAGAATACGAAGTGTTCCAAACAGAGCACAGAAGAACATCTAACCTCTGATCGAAGAAGATGAAGACCACGGATCTGAAGAAGAGTTCCAAATCACGGTGCTCAAACAGAGCACAGAAGAACATCTATCATTTGATCGAAGAAGACGAAGATCACAGATCTGAAGAAGAGTTCCAAATCACGGTGCTCAAAATTGAACTTCGAAATCGCAATCGCAATCGCTCTGTGCTCAAGAAGAAGAATCACCGAGCTGAAGAAAAATCACTGAATCGAGAGAGAGAACTTCATATTGATTCGATCCTTTGAGAGAAAGAGAGTGAGGGAGAGATTCGAACTTCATATGTAGATGGCGGTGCTCAAAATAGGTTTTCAAAATAAAGGTTTGGAGAGATGGGATAGGGTTTGAGGAGAGACAGGATTTGAAGGCGCTTTTCAAACGTCTACTAGTCACAAAACGACACCGTTTTAATTAATAACAATTGCGACGTTTAAAAAACGCCGTTAATTTTTAAAAAAGGTGACGTTTAATAAAACGTCGTTAATTAAACGCCGTTAAATCCCCCAATTCCAGTAGTGTAAGTAGAAAATACTTTTCATGATTAATAGAAACAAATCTATTTGGCAGAAAATATTTTTCATTGGATTAAAGTCTTACTAATATTACTACACTACTATCGTCACGAGTTTACATCCTCTGCCGTAGCTTCCTGCAATTGTTCCTACCATGCTTTCAAAACAATGTCGTTTGGACAAATTTTTTTCTTTTTCCTTTTCCCTCTTTTCTTCTCTATCTAAGCTCACAAATCCTAAGCACCTCACGAACGAACGAATAGAGAGACAAAGCCGCTGTAGACACCTAAATTTTCACGTGTCTTGATCACCATCTGATTAATCAAGCCAAATAAATTTTCTTTGATTGGTCAAAATTAAGATGGTCAAAATTTTCAAATGGGTATGAGTCTTACTAAAATTATGAATCTTAACCCATTTTAAATTATGAGTCACACCAAAAGAAATTATTTTGACAATTGGGCCAACTCAAAAGTGTGGGGCCTATGAAGATATTTTTATCAAAATTTAGTGGAATAATTTAAATTTAAATTTAAATTTGAATGCAAATTGTGTCCAAAAATCAAGAAGTAAATTGCTTGTTTCTTGGAAATTGGAGTCGATTTTGGAGTTTTCAAAATTAATCCTTCCCTCCTAAGCCTATAAATAGAGGCCCTCATTAGAGGGAAAGGGAGACATTTTTTGGCCAATGGTGTTGCAAGCTCCTAAGTAATCTCGAGACTCTGCCAAATTCTCTTCTTAAAATTCTCTCAAAAATTCCTCAAACTCAAAAGAAAGGATTATCAAGCACTCCAAACTTGTGCCAATCCTTTCAAGTTATAAATACAAATTGGTCTCTCTTTTCAAGAAGATCATTTCAAGACTCATTCGAGATCAAGCCGTTCAAGCCCTTGATCAAGCCTTTCTTCTCCAAGTTTCTCCATTCGAAGACTTGAAGAAATTCATCAACTTGTCTAGTTCAACAATAAGATTTTACAGCCGTTGAATTACACCCATTTCGGAGATCGAATAAGAGGATTTGTTCTATTGTAGTAGAGCAAACCATAGAGGATTGTACCCATTTATTATAATCAATAAAATTACTTATTTGTGCATTTATTTCGCGTTTTAATTGCAGGATACGAAATTTGTGTTTACAAATTTTGGCACGCCCAGTGGGACCTCTTTGTCTCTCATCTCTTTCTACTAAAGCATCTTCGTGGAGTCTTGTTTGATTAAGTATAATGGCTTCAAAGAAAGTTCAAATTGCTCCAATCAATAAGAACGCTAGCAAGAATGCCGCTGTCATGACCAGCGACAACAGCATTTCTACGGGTCTGATCACCCGTAGTAACACGAAGGAAACCATTGCTCTCGCCACTCACGGGGTCATGCCGACCGCCAATGCAACAAAGCAAGCGCAAGGCAAGTCTTACAAATCTATCACGGTATCCATGTCTGGGGCTAAGCAAAAGGAAGTGAGGGAATGAAAGAAGTCCACTTCTATCTGAAAGGATTCTCTACCAGAAGGTTTCTCTCCACACCCAACACCCATAGCTTCTGATGTAAACTCAAGTACAGACTCACACTCAGGATCATCTCCTAATAGTCCTTAATGTTCAATTTCATCGAATCACTCAGATTTGTCTCGCTCGGTGGCTATGCAAGTCATGACCACTGGCACCACTTTAGTGGAAGAACAATTGGCGACTATGGCTCGTGCCATTAACAAGCTCACCAAAACTGTGGAGGAGAAAGATCTTCAGATTGCAACCTTGATGAACAAGCTAGAAGCACGAAATGCTGATGAGGCAAGCTAAGACAATTCTCATCAACCTAGATTTACACCACAAGGCACTCTTGTTGAGAAGGTGAACCCTGCGTATAAGTCCAAGCAAGTTATTGGTGAGGAAACTTTCCATACATCTATTGTGAGGCAAGCGATTGGCACAAGTAGTCAACCAACATCCATTGCTTCTTTGTCTATTCAACAACTCCAAGACATGATTGTAAATACCATCTGAGCACAATACGGTAGGCCCTCGTAAAGCGCTTTCATGTGCTCCAAGCCTTACACAAAGAGGATAGACATTCTCAGAATGCCTAGTGGATACCAACCTCCTAAGTTTCAACAGTTCGACGGAAAAGGTAATCCTAAACATGTCGCTCACTTTGTTGAAACTTGTAACAATGCCGGGACAGACAGAGATCTACTTGTTAAATAATTTGTTTGGTCACTCAAAGGAAATGCCTTTGATTGGTATATTGATTTGGAGGCTGAGTCAATCGACAGTTGGGAGCAAATAGAACATGAATTCCTTAATCGTTTCTATAGCACCCATTGTATAGGGAGCATGATGGAATTAACCAATACCAAGCAATGGAAGGATGAGCCCGTGGTAGACTACATCAACCGTTGGCGTGCTCTAAGTCTAGATTGCAAAGACCAACTCTCTGAGATCTCAGCTGTGGAGATGTGTATGCAAGGCATGCACTGGGGACTCCTTTACATCCTTCAAGGGATAAAACCATGAACATTTGAAGAGTTAGCTACACGTTCACATGACATGGAAATTAGCATAGCCAACCATGGCGGGAAAGACCTTCCCATTCTTGAACAAAGAAAGATAACAAAGAAGTGAAAAAAGAAGGCAAGCCTTTCAAAGGTACCACCAAAGAAGCAATGGCGATAACCACAACTCCAATCAAGATTTCAACGAAAGACAAGAAGAAAGAAGAAAGGAAGGAAATACGCCCATCTCTAAAGGAACTACCAGAAAAGAAGTATCCCTTTTTTGACTCTGACGTACTAGGGTGTAGACACCCTATTTTTGACCGTCCTTAAGACTTGGACGTCATCGTTTGAATACTCGATGATCATCCATGCTCGTGTTCATTTTGAGTTCCTGAAGGTCTCAGCTACGCGCCTTGCCTTAGGATCTCTCAACTTGTTTGTTTTGTGCTTGGTTGTGGACCAAGGACTTGTGGTTTTTGCTTCTGAGGGAAGAGGGTGGCTTGTTGGCCATCCCTACAACCCATTGGCTAAGGCCTTGTGCCATCGGCCTTGTTTTCCTGCCATCGGCCATAAGTGGTGGCCGATCGGCACTCTTTTTGGTCGATCGACCATATTTCTTGGCCGAGATGTTTCCACCTGCTTTTGCAGATATTTTTGTGCCAGTTGTGACAGCTGGTAAGCACAGATCTCATCCTCACGTGTATGGCGGTATTGATTCAAGTCTCAAGCTTGCTCAACAAGCTTGAGAGTTGAATTTCTATAAGAAGGGAGACCCCTCTCCCCTTCTAGAGGGTCTGAAAAGTTGATATACAAAACATATATCACTCTCTCTCTATATTTTACCTCTCTCTCCATATTTACCCTAGTTTGTGGTCAAAAGTGTATTTTTTTCATACTTTTACACTAAAGCACCTACTAGAACACCATCATTTTGTTGCTGAGGTACATAGGAGCTGGTGTTAGTGTTTTTGGATTGGTTTTGGTTAGAAAAGAGTGTTGGAGTTGTGTTCTTGAAGGTGTTCTTCAAGGGTGAGTCAACTAGCCTTTAAACCCTTGTTTTGGTTTAAGATTTTGGACCTATTTGCATGATGATTTAAGCTTAAATTTCTACTGTAAAAAGTTCTAATTTTTCATGCTTGTAATGTTTGTTTAAGGTCACTTTTGTGTTGGGGGTTGTCTACCCTCTCTTAGGCCTTGTTTGGTCTTGTTCTTGTGCCTTCCTTTTAAGCTATTGGGATGACCTTGTTTTGGCCTTCTCACCATTGAAATCCAGAGGATTTTCAGTGGTGAAAATGGCGTTTTGAGGTCCCAAATAGGAGAGGATATCTCCTCTCCTTATGTCTCATATGCTTGTATTGATGGCCCATAAAAGTAACATGTTTGTTAAACTTGTTTTGGCTCCATCTTAGCATGTATTAGACCTTATTTCAGCATGATATACCTCTATCTAAGGTTGGTTTGATAGCCTCTTGCATGCACCATGCACTATGCACTTGTAGTGCAATCCTCTCTATTGCCTTAACATGCATCTTGTGTTTGGATCATCATTCTTGCATGTTTTGGGTCAACTCAAAGAAGCTTTCCCTCATGTTTTACCATGCTTGAGCTCTGTTTGATATTGTTTTAGTCATGCATGCATTGCTTTGTATAGCCATAGTGCATTCTAGCTTGTTAGCTTTGAGTGTCCAAGTCAATAGCATGCATTGCTTAGACCATTTTCATGGTTTGACATCATTTCATATGTGATTTCAGTCCATATAGTGTGGTCATGTACTTACATTTGTCACCTTTTCCATGCATTGGGAGGTTTGTGTTTTAAGCCTTGAACATGAGCCATTATGCATGTCTTATTGCTTAAGCTTTTGGGATGCCATCTCAGTGGATTTTTGGGCTTATTTTGACATGCCATAACTCTGATTTTTATTGGTTAAGTCATGCCATGCTTGGTCTTGGTAGGTGTAGTGTAACCCTCTTTATTGGCCTTGCATGCATCATGCCTTATGCCCTTCATGTTGGCTTGTTTTAGCTTTGGCCTATGCATGTTTTAGACTCATTTTGGCATGATCTAGGACTGTTTTGGTTGTCCTTAGCCCTTTGGGGTTTGATTCATGTGGCTTTGGTACAAGTTCCTATGCTAGTTTCAAGCTTTGAGCTTTTCTTGCATGCCATACTTGTCTTGCTTGGTTGATTTGGCATTATTCCATACTTAATTTCATAGCTTATAGTGTTGTTACACTTCCACTTTTGTCACCCTTTGAGTGCCTCTAAGGGTTGTGTTTTTGTTGCCTAGCTTGTGGACCAATATGTGTGCATGCATGTTTTGCCTTTTGGTACCTTAGTTTTGTTGTTTTGGCCACTGATTTGGGCATGATTGAAATCTGTCCATTTTAGTTTAAGTCCATTTTGCATGTTGTTGCATGCTTGTCGCATTGCACGTTGTTGCATTGCTTGGTACATTGCATGTTGTTGCATGCTAGTTGCATTACATAACATTGTTGCATACTTGTTGCATGCCATGTTGTTTATATGTTTAGGTTGCATTGCATTGTTTGCATGCCATTAGCTTTGTTAAGTTGTGCATGCATTGCATTGTGTTTGGTTTGGGTGTTAAGACAAGCACGAGGAACGAGGGACGTTTCATACTTGAAGTGATGAAACGTGTCTCAATTCTCGGTCGCCGACCCTCTTGATCATGCATGATAGAGGTTAAGACACTTATGTGTTTTTGTGCATTTCATCCATATTGATTTGTGCAACTCGGCCTCTTTGGCCATCATGCATCGAAATGCGTGATTGATGGCTCGAGAGTCGAGCACTACACTCCTTTGAGCTTCAAACATGATAAGGAGTGTGGTTGTACAAAAATTTTCTTGTAAATGTATTACCATGCCTCTGTTTGTACTCTGCTGCAGCAAAAGAAGGGGTTTGTTGGAAGGGATGGCCAATCGGCTATCTAGTGTGCCGATCAGCTACAAATATTTGGCCGATAGTCTCAAAATTGGTCGATGACCATTATCCATTGGCTGATGGCCACCCCTCTTGGCCGATGACCTCTCAGAATGTCCATGAGGTAGGTCAGAAGCATCATAAAAGTTGGCATAATTTTCAGAGGTGCAGAACAGTGCAAACAGAGGCAATGTGAGGCATGGCAACGGATTTCCGAGCGAAGTCGATCGAGCATGCATATGCCTCTCTTCTCGAGGCCGTTTTAATTGCTTTGTATAGTTAGTTAATTTGTAATTAATTAGTTAATGTGTTAGCTAATTTAATTCATCGTTGTAAATTCTCAATTAGCTTAGTTTAGCTAATATTCAATTTGATTATGTAATAATTAGTCTAATTAGATTATTAGATTAGTTAGAATAGCTTAGCGTAGCTAGCTTGTATTATTCATTCGGACCCTCCGTCGAGAGGCCGAATTTTGTAATAAGTGTGCGTGAGTGTGTGAATGTCTTCCAACCCCACGTCTTTCTTCCTTTTACTTAACCGCTTACGATGGTTAGTTCTAGGTCATGTTTTGATTAGCATCCTTATGCTTGCATGTTTGCATTCATTCATCTGTCTTGCATGCATCGGGCTCGGCGCATTATACAAACTGCATTGTATTTCAATATTTACTTGAATACGTGTTCAACAGCATGTTATCAAGTTGCATTTCATATGCCATCTTAGAATAGCCCAGCCTATTTTAGTTGCATTTTTGCATGTGTTGCATTAGGCATCTTAACATAGCTAGGATTATGCATTGATTACTAACTAGTTGTTGTTTTGGCTCGGAGTACACTGTAAGTGTTTATGCTTTAGTATCCTTGCATGTGTGTTATAGATTGCCATGACATCATGCTTGTCATGAGGCTATTTGCTTAAATGATATAACTGCCTGAATGCCTGTGGATGAAGGCTTCATTGTTTGAATTGGGACAATTCATCGAAATACGAGTTTTAAGCCCACTCGAGGGTGGCAAATCCACATCTTAACCTACTTGCGAGTAGCACCTTCAAACCATTTTCAAAGAAACAAACATGAGATGTTTTGTTCCAACTTAAGCAATCTAGTCTATACTTGTATGCTGTGCGCATCACGTAGTAATTCTAGCTAATAACCAGAATAAGAACGCATGTGTTTTCAAAAACAAAAATATCATGTTAGTAAAGGCCGATCTTTGATCGGGCAGTCGCCGTTTGAAGAAGTCACGATGTCCGCAAAAGTTAAAGGAGACTTTGTTCACCCCATAATAAAAGAAGATCTGCAGATACTACAAGAAGATGCAACAATACCAATTCCACAGGTGGGATTGTCAAGCCTAATCAAACCTCCACTAAAGGGATTTGTTAGGCCTGCACAAAATTCTATCGAACATGGCTCCTTACCTAAAAGACGAATGGAAGGGTCTGATCCACAAGCTCACAAGCTTCTAGCCAAGTTAGGTTATGACTTTGCTGATCCCTTCTAATTGGGAGAGTTAAGTACTGAACTTACAGGTGAGAAAGTTCATGGTCTCAATGAAACTCAAAGAAAGTTAAGGCAACAAGGGTACAGGGTGAGCTCTCCAAAGACCGGAATCGGATTCATGCCAACTGAACCCATTCGTGTCACGACCCAACCCCAGGGGTTTAGGGTTGGAATCGCAACTTACTAACTTATTCTATTCGTAGCAAATTAACCTGCGTAAGCGGAAATAAAATAATTAAACAGGAAATTGCTCCATTTTACCATTTTAATAAGAGGAAACACATCTATAGGGCTTTTATTATTTTATTATTTAGTGACCAACCCCGAGTAGAAACAAAAGGGAGCAAAAATATATAGAAAAAAAAGAAAGAAAGACAAAATAGTGGTTCCACATCAATCCTCATGCGGGTTCTATTATGTGAAGTTATGGGTTTTCCCTATACCTTGTCACCTGAAATGGTAACAGCTATAAGCACACAACAGATTGAGAAATATTATGGCAAAAAATTAGGGAATATAAAATAATCATGGATAGTTAGTTAAGCCAAAACATTTACATAACTCAATTTGGTAAATAAATCATTTAAGTGGCAGAAACTGAAATACATAAATTATGCAAATAAATAGCCATAATCACGGTACAGAACAGAACATAACAGAGGTCACAGAAGTAACAATCAAAACAGAGGTCAATGGATTCATGACAAACAGAGGACCACCAAGTGGCCAAACAGAGACCAATGGTTATTTAAGTCCCCCAAGGCATGGGACTCCCCGTGGTGGTACTTACAAAACATAATTATTTATAGGATCATAGTCACATATTCTTTAAAATTTAAACAAATATATCCATGGGTTTCATTTTAACAAATAGGGTTTTGAAATTAAACCACGTAATTGAAATATTTATGAAACATAACTTGTATTAATATAACTAATAAAATGCAACTTGTATAAAATAAATTATGGTAAGTCAAAACATATGTAAAATTTATTATGGTAACTCAAGGTATAATATAACTCACCTTAAGATTAAGTCTTACTATTTCCTTCCTATTTTTCCTATATTATCGAGATCACTTCCTTCCTCCTTTCTGCCACTCTTTTTTTTCCTCCTTCCTTTATGCAATTCGTAGCCTCACTCTCTCTTATATATACACAGCACCTGATGCCTAACAAATGGTGACTCACCTCTCCTAGGGCCTAGACAATACAGGTGGCGTATCATCCTTCTCTTGGAGGATTTACAAATCTCCTTAATTAAATTCTAGTTAATTAACCTCATCAATTACTGTTAACCTTATAAGATATGGTAGGCTTATTATTATCTCTATTGTTATTACTATTATTTATTTATTATTATTGTTATCAATATTATTATGTATTTACTATCTTTAACTCTAATTTGGCCCAACTAGTATTATAATTCCATATTTGTATTAATTTGTCCCCAAATAATAATCCCTAATTAATCTCATATCTGATAACCCAATGTCAAATTAGATTTATATATTTATTTATTATTATTTATTTATTTAATAATATATCATCACATACAACTATAATCATATTTAACTATAAATATTTATGTGATATTTAATTAAACGTTCAGGGTGTCACATTTCTCCCCTCCTAAATAGAAGTTTGTCCTCAAACTTGACGTATCTTAATTTTTGAAGAGGTGTGGGTATTTGGCTTGCATTTAACTTTCTGTTTCCCACGTAGCTTCTTTGATACGATGATTTCGCCATAAGACCTTTACCAGTGGTATGGTCTTGTTTCGGAGAACTTGATCACGACAATCGAGAATCTGCACTGGTTGCTCTTCATAAGAGAGATCTTCCTAAACTTCTAGATCCTCGTAATCAACAATGTACTCTGGATCTCGAAGGTATCGCCGAAGCATTGAAACGTGAAACACATTGTGGGCATTGGATAGTTCAGGTAGTAGTGCAAGGCGATAAGCTACAGGACCAGTCCTTTCCAGTAGCTCGAATGACCTGATGTAACGTGGGTTTAACTTCCCTCACTTTCCAAATCGGATAACTCCTCTTGTTGGTGAGATTTTAAGGAACACATGATCCCCCACTTGAAATTCCAAGTCCCGTCTTCGTGTATCTGCATAACTTTTTTGGCAGCTCTGAGCAGTGCGAATTCGCTGTTGGATGAGTTGGATTTTCTCACTTGTGACTTGCACGATCTTGGGGCCTAACAATTTCCTGTTCCCGACTTCTATCCAACACAGAGGTGATCGACATCTCCTTCTATACGGAGCTTCATATGGTGCCATTCCAATGTTTGCTTGGCAGCTGTTGTTATAGGCTAATTCCACTAAAGGTAGGTGCTCATCCCAGTTACCTTTGAGGTCCAATACGCACAAACGTAACATGTCTTCCAATGTCTGGATTGTTCTTTTGGATTGCCCATCCATTTGTGGATGATTAGCCATACTAAACTTCAGTGTCGTCCCCAAAGCTTCTTACAATTTGTTCCAGAAGTGAGACACGAAGCGGGGGTCTCAGTCAGACACGATCAAAACTGGGATACCATGTAAACGAATAATTTCCTTGATGTATAAAGTGGCAAACTTATTAAGGGAGTACATGATTTTGATTGGTAGAAAATGCGCTGACTTCGTCAGTCGGTCTACTATAACCCATATTGCATCATTCTTAAAAAATGGCTGTGGTAGCCCAACCACGAAGTCCATAGTAATGTGCTCCCATTTCCATTCAGGAATAGGGCGTGGTTGCAGTAGTCCTGCAGGTCTCTGATGTTCTGCTTTAACACGCTGACAATGCAGACATTTGGAGACATGGCTTGCTATGTCTATTTTCATTCCTGTCCACCAGTAGTGTTCCTTCAGATCATGGTACATCTTTGTGTTGCCAGGGTGGATTGAAAATCTTGAGTTATGAGCTTCCACCAGTATCTTTTTCTTGAGTTCCGGGATGTCGGGTATGCAAATTCGATTTTGAAATTTCAATGCCCCATTGCTTATAGTGAAATCAGGGTCAGGCGTATTCCTTTGTTCCTCGTACTTTTTCTTCAAAAGTTTATCTTCCCATTGGCGCGTTTTAATTTCTTCAATCAATGTAGGTTCCACGGTTATGTTGGCGAGCAATCCATTAATCTTGCGGGAAATGAGAGTACATGCCAAACTTCTGGTCGTCTTTCGGCTTAGTGCGTCTACTACTACGTTAGCTTTGCCTGGATGGTGATGGATCTCTACATTAGTCTTTCATAAATTCTAGCCACCGTCGTTGCCTCATATTCAGTTCCTTCTGTGTGAACAGATATTTAAGACTCTTGTGATTAGTATAAACCTCGCAGGTTGCACCGTAGAGATAATGACGCCAGATTTTGAGGGCAAAGATTACCGCAGCCAATTCCAAATCATGAGTCGGGTAGTTCTTCTCGTGAGTCTTTAATTGTCGCGATGCATAAGCAATGACTTTTCTATTTGGCATGAGAACGCAACCTAAACCATTGTATGAGGCATCACTATAAATTATGAACCTATCTGCTCCTGTAGGGAGTGCTAGTATAGGAGCTAACACAAGTCGACTTTTTAATTCTTGAAAGCAATGCTCCTGTTTATCAGTCCATTCGAAGGGTGTATTCTTCTGAGTTAGGTGGGTCAAGGGTGATGCTATCTTTGAGAAATCTTGCATGAAGCGTCGATAATAGCCAGCTAGACCCAAGAAACTTCAGATTTCTGACACATTAGTAGGTCGTGGCCAGTCCACGATTGCTGCAACTTTTTGGGGGTCAATCGAGATGCCATCTTTGTTAATGATGTGATGAGAAAGTGTACACTAGTGATTCATAATTCGGATTTCTTCAACTTGGCATAAAGTTTGTGATCACGTAGTATTTGTACAACTGTTCATAAGTGCTGCTCATGGGCCTCTGGTGACTTGGAGTATATGAGGATGTCGTCAATGAAGACGATGATGAACTCATCAAGACAGGGTTTGAAAACTCGATTCATGAGGTCCATGAAGGCTGCTGGGGCATTTATGACGCCAAAAGGCATAACAAGAAACTCGTAGTGCCCGTAACAGGTTCTGAAGGTAGTCTTTTTGATACTTTCTGTTTTGAATTTTAGTTGATGGTAGCCAGAACGCAAGTCGATTTTGGAGAATACTTGGGCACCTTGAAGTTGATCGAACAAGTCATCGATTCGAGACAGAGGGTACCGATTCTTGATGGTGACCTTGTTCAGCTCCCGGTAATCGATGCATAATCTCATCGTGCCATCATTTTTCTTCACAAACAATACTGGAGCTCCCCAGGGTGAGGTACTAGGTCGAATGAAACCTTTGTCCAGTAGTTCCTGGAGTTGAGTCTTCAGCTGTTTTAATTCTGCCATTGACATGTGATAAGGAGCTTTTGATATTGGTTGTGTGCCAGGTTGGGTTTCAATGGTGAACTCAATTTCCCAATCAACCGGGATACTGGGTAGATCTTTAAGAAAAATGTCTGGGAACTCTCGTACTACGGGGATCACATCAACGGTGGGGGCCTCTTTTTGTGTATCGATCACATAACAAATATAACCATCACAACCCTTTCTCAGAAGTTTTGGGCTGTCATGGTGGATATAATACAGGGAGGGTTGGAAACTCCAGTCCCATCAAAGACAAGCTCGGGTTGGTTTGGTAACTTGAGGGAGACCTTTTTGGCTTCATAATCAATAGAGGCGTGGTTGGCAACCAGCCAATCCATACCTAGGATCATATTAAAGTTCCCAATGCGGAGGGGAATCAAGTTTATGTATAAGGTTTTGCCTTTTAGGAATATAGCACAAGATCTGTACACATCAGTACTACAGGCAGACTTACCAGAAGGAAAAGACACAGACAATATATATCCTAATGGTTTGGGTGTTGATGCCAACTTGGCAACAGAGTGTGGTGCAACAAAAGAATGAGTTGACCCAAAGTCAATGAGGACATAAGCTAAATGACCACAGACAGAAAGTGTACCTGACATAACGTTTTCGGTAACTTCTGGCTTTCCAGGTACCAAGGTAAAAACCTGTCCTTGGCGTTTTTGGTCCTTCCTCTCTTCTCCTAGTCCTGTGGGTTTCCTAACTAGACCAGAGGGGTTGGCTGTAGGATTAGTCATCTTTGGATAATCCCTCAGCAAGTGGCCAACTTGACCGCATTTAAAACATGCTCCTGTGTCTTGATGGCATTGTCCCCAATGAGCCTTCCCAAAAATAGGACAAATTGGAACAGTGCCACCTCAGGGGTTAGTAGGACCTTGATGGCCTGAACTGGTTGTGCCCATATTCACCTTTTTAGGAGGCACAACACCGGGTCTTCTGTTACATTTTTCCCAGAATCGCTTCTTTTGGCTTGGTTCTCTAGAACGTGAGGCTTTAATCCCCTTTTCTGCAATGTACGCCCAGTGTACCACTTCTGCATAGGTTGGCAGTTTCAAGACCTCGAGCCTGTTTTTAATTTCAACATCCAATCCTGCTTCGAATTTTCATGCTTTTTGAGTTTCGGTGGGGATGACGTATGTTGCAAACCGAGTGAGTTGTGTGAACTTGCTCTCGTATTCGGCCACTGTCATGGTTCCTTGCTTTAGATGTATGAATTCGGATGCCTTCTGCTCCCACAATGAATCTGGGAAGTATTTTTCATAGAATATTTCCAAGAATCTTGCCCAAGTCGCAATTTCTTCTTTCTCCAGAGTGAGAAGCCACCATTCCTGTGCATTGTCTTTGAAAGTGAAAGTGGCGAAAGTCACCTTCTGTCTTTCAGTGCAAGGTAGGGCACGAAAAATCATTTCCATGTCTTTAACCCAAGTGTCTGCTACCATTGGGTCTGGGTTGCCGGTAAATGTGTTGGGTTTCAGATCTTGGAACTGTTTTATGGTAACTGGCTCTTTTTGCTGTTCTGGCATCATATTGTTGATGTTAGTCTGCAAGGCTTGCAAAAAGCTAGTAACCGCTCTTTTCGTTATTCTTTCCACCGATTCAGCGCCACTGACTAATGACTCGCTTCCGTTACCATTATTGGCCATTCTACAAGGTAATAAATGAGGCATTACATTTACAACGCAACATATATGTAAGCATGTGTAGCGCAATCTATATCTATATAAAATGCCAACTTTACATTTTTTACAATTAATATTACATCAGTTAGAATATGTTAGTGTCCATCCCTATGGTAAACAAAAACAAAAAGACAACAAAAAAGGATCGGAACATATCATGGTCAGCATAAAAAAGGTTTTCTTCTACCATATCTAGAGTGGTGGGTCAAAGGGGCCAAACAACCATGGAAAATAATGTTGCATAAAGAGCTCAAATTCCCATCCTAATTGGACTACACCAAAACACATCCACGTTGCCTGGACTATGAAAATGGAGACGTACTGTATGTATCCCAAAAATGCTCGATCGACAATCCAACCGGGTGTCTCGACATATAACAAGTCATTATTAAAGTCAACATTTTGAATATTAATTATCTCCAGCGGGTTAGGGACTGTGGTGAAAATATAGTCCTCAGGGTACACATTCCCCTTTCTGGCCACAAAATCTAGGGGTAGAGGGCCTATGATATAATATGGGCGGTCATGTCCCAGGACAACACCAAGGACACGAGTGGGTCCAAGAAAACGTCTGCGTGTATCGGCACGGCTTTGTCTCCATAGTAAATGTGGGACATCGGTAGGCTCAGCCTGTATATAGATTGGCTGACCTATCAACTGGGCAAGGCCTGGATGTAGTCCTCTGATTATGTCTTCTGAATCTCCCCAACCCTCAGGTGAGGCGGGGGTGGAGTTCTTGGCTAAAATCTTTTCTAAATTAATGGCCCCGAGCTCATCCCAAAACGCATCATCAAGGTTAATCTTTGACATTCCTACATCACCAGAGTAAACGTGAGATTTTACACAAAAGGACTAAAATTGCAGGTAAATTATTATTATTATTATTATTATTATTATTATTATTATTTTCTTATCTTATTTTATTATGTTTATTTAGCTATATAGTTTTATTTATAGATTTATTTATAACTTTTCAAACTTCCTGATCAAATTAAAATAGCATTTTTTTTGAACCGTTGCTCTGATATCACCTTTGTCACGAACCAACCCCAGGCGCTTAGGGCTGGAATCGCAACTTACTAACTTATTCTATTCGTAGCAACTTGAACTGCGCAAGCAGAAATAAAATAATTAAATAGGAAATTACTCCATTTTACCATTTTAATAAGAGAAAATACATCTATAGGGCTTTTATTATTTTATTATTCAGTGACCGGCCCCGAGTAGAAATAAAAGGGAGCAAAAATATATAGAAAAAAAAAGAAAGAAAAAATAGTGGTTCCATATCAATCCTCGTGCGGGTTCCATTACGTGAGGTTATGGGTTTTTCCTACATCTTGTCACCTAAAATGGTAACAGCTATAAGCACATAGCAGAGTGAGAAATATTATGCCAAGAGTATATGGAATACAAAATAACCATGGATAGTTAGTTAAGCCAAAACATTTACATAACTGAATTTGGTAAATAAATCATTTAAGTGGCAGAAACTGAAATACATAAATTATGCAAATAAATAACCATAACCACGGTATAGAACAGAATAGAACAGAGGTCATAGAAGTGACAATCAGAACATAAGTCAATAGATCCATGACAAACAGAGGACCACGAAGTGGCCAAACAGAGGCCAATGGTTATTTAAGTCCCCCAAGGCATGGGACTCCCGTGGTGGTACTTATAAAACATAATTATTTATAACGTCATAGTCAAATATTCTTTAAAATTTAGACAAACATATCCATGGGTTTCATTTTAACAAATAGAGTTCAGAATTAAACCGCGTAATTGAAATATTTATGAAACATAACTTGTATTAATATAACTAATAAAATACAACTTGTATAAAATAAATTATGGTAAGTCAAAACATACATAAAATTTATTATGGTAACTCAAAGTATAATATAACTCACCTTAAGATTGAGTCTTACTATTTCCTTTCTATTTTCCCTATATTCTCGAGATCACTTAATTCCTCCTTTTTTTTTTTTTTTTTCTCTTTCCTTTATGCAATTCGTAGCTCCACTCTCTCTTATATATACACAGCACTTGATGCCTAACAAATGGTGACTCACCTCTTCTAGGGCCTAGACAATACAGGTGGCGTATCATCCTGCTCCTGGAGGTTTTACAAATCTCCTTAATTAAATGCTAGTTAATTAACCTCATCAATTATTGTTAACCTTATCAGATATGGTAGGCTTATTATTATCTCTATTGTTATTATTATTATTCATTTATTATTATTGTTATCAATATTATTTTGTATTTACTATCTTTAACTCTAATTAATAATCCCTAATTAATCTCATATTTGATAACCCAATGCCAAATTATATATATATATATATATATATTTATTATTTATTTTTTTAATAATATATCATCACATACAACCATAATCATATTTAACTATAAATATGTATGTGGTATTTAATTAAACGTTCGGGGTGTCACAATTTGTATCTCTACCCAGAGAAAAGAGAAGAAGGAAGACGTACAACATATCACTATGGAAGAAGTGAAGGAAGACAAAAGTCCATGCCCAACTCCTCGAGTCTCAGTGTTTGACCGCATTGAAGCTCCTGCACCTCGAACCTCAGTTTTTGATCGGATGAGCACTGTTGATACGACAGATGGAGGTACAACTTCTCAAACTTCAGTTTTTAAAAGATTAGGCACTACTAAGGAAGGGGATGAAAAACAAACTTCCTGGTCACGAAAGTCCATTTTTGCTCAACTTGGTGATATGAATGCATCACCTAAAAAAGGCAAGAATAAGAGAAGCACAACAACAATTGAGTTGAATTCTACAAAGGAGGATGATGAGACTCGAAGTTTGATTCCTTCTCGCATGAAACGCATGACGTGACTTGAAGTTAGTGTTAAAGGTCGGCTTAAGGTCAAAAGGCACACTATCATACTAACTGGGGAAGTTAAGACTCAAGTGGAAAGTAAAAGAGAAGAAGAAATTGAATGTGTTGCTTCTCACCATGTAACAGTTGAAGAAGATTCTAGCTCAGATTTAGAGGATGATGATCTCCAAGAAGCTCCTTCAGAACTTGAAGATAGGGGGCAATCAACTGTTGACAATTTGAAAGAACTCAACTTGGGAACTCCTGATGACCCTCGACCAATCTTTGTGGGAACACTCTTAATGCTTGAGGAAGAAAAGACATTTTTTGAACTGCTCCTCGAATATAAAGATGTCTTCGCATGGACGTATAAGGAGATGCCAGGTTTAAGTCCAAAGGTTGCTGTCCATCGCCTTGGGATCAAACATGGTATGCGACCAGTAAAGCACGCTCATCGATACATCAGACCTGAGTGCATCCTTAAAGTGGAAGAAGAAGTCAACAAGTTGATCGAAGCTGGGTTCATACATGAAGTAAAATATTCGATATGGATATTAAGTATGGTCTCTGTAGTCAAGAAGACTGGATAGATTAGAATATGTATCGACTTTTGAAATTTGAACGAAGCATCTCCCAAGGATGACTTTCCGCTTCCTATTATGGAATTAATGATAAACGCCATTACCGGACATGAGGTGTTGTCTTTCATGGATGGGTGTTCAGGATCCAACCAAATACAGATGGCACCTAAGGATGAAAAGTTAACTGCATTTCATACCACAAAAGGCATCTATTGTTATAAAGTGATGCCTTTCAAACTCAAGAATGTTGGTGCCACCTATCAACGTGCCATGCAAAAGATCTTCGATGACATGCTCCCTAAATTTGTTGAGTGCTATGTTGATGATTTGGTGGTCAAAACTAAGAAAAGGGAAAATCACTTAAAGGACCTTCGTGCAGTCTTCAACCGGTTGAGAAAGTATGACTTGAAGATGAATCCACTTAAATGCGCATTTGGAGTCACGTCTGGAAAATTCTTCAGCTTTATTGTTCGACGTAGAGGCATTGAGGTTGATTAGTCCAAAATCGATGCTATACAAAAGATGCCACCACCAAAAAACTTGAAGGAACTTAGAAGCCTCCAAGGTCACTTGGCATATATCCACAGATTCATTGCAAACTTGGCAAGTCGTTGTCAACCTTTCATTCAACAGAAGAAAAAGAAGGCTCCATTTGTTTGGGATCAGGCATGTGAAAATGCTTTCGACAGTATTAAGAGATACTTGCTTCATCTCCCAGTATTAGGAGCTTCTATTCAGGGGAAACTATTGATGCTTTACACTACAGCTCAAGAAGAGTCTCTTGGAGCGATGCTGGCCCAAAATAAAAAAGAAAATAAAGAGTGAGCACTCTATTACTTGAGTTACAGATTAACTGAAAATGAACTCAAGCACTCACCCATTGAGAAAATGTGTTTCGCGCTTGTTTTTGCCTCTGAAAAATTGAGACATTATTTCCAAGCCCATACAGTGCATCTTATTGCAAGAGCCGACCCAATAAAGTATGTTATGTCTAAGCCCATCCTCCCAAGACACTTAGCAAGATGGTCTTTCCTCTTTAATGAATTTGAGATAATTTACGTGCCAAGAAAAGTAGTGAAAGGGTAGGCCCTTGTAGACTTCTTGGCCAACCATCCCATCCCTGCTGATTGGGAAATTTCTGAGGAATTCCCCGACGAAGATGTATTGTTCATAGAAGTTTTACAACCTTGGTTGATGTTCTTTGATGGGGCTGCCAGGAAGGAAGGGGCAGGAACAAGTGTCATTTTGTTTCACCACAGAAGCACATTTTGCCTTAATCATTTATTCTTGGCAAAAATTGCTCAAACAATGTTGTTGAGGACCAGGCCTTGATCATTGGTTTACAAATGGTAACAGAGCTAAAAATTGTTGACCTAGATGTCTATGGGGATTCTAAGTTAATAATTAATCAGCTCCGGGGGGATTATGAAGTCAAGAAAGACAACATAGTCCCATATTTCCAGTATGCAACTGATCTCATTGAAAAATTTGAGGGGGTGGTACTTGAACATGTTCCAAGGAAAGAAAATCACATGGCTGATGCACTTGCCAATCTAGCAACTACACTGGCATTGTTAGAAGGCAAACAAGTTAGTGTCCCTATATGTCAACGATGGGTATTGCCACAATTGTTGGAATGTCGCCTTGTTGAAACAAATGGAATTTCAGTACTAGCCATCGAAGTCGACGATTGGAGAGCGCTAATTATAGACTACCTTGAACACGGGAAGCTCCCTAATGATTCTCGCCATAGAACTGAAATAAGACGCCGAGCTCCTCGATTCATCTACTACAAGGAAACTTTATTCTGACGATCATTTGAAGGAATTTTTCTTCGTTGCCTAGGGGATGAAGAAGCTCAACAAGCCACGGAAGAAGCCCATTCTGGGATATGTGAAGCCCATTAGTCTGGTCCTAAACTTCACTTTCGAGTAAAAAGGATGGGTTACTATTGGCCTACGGTGGTTAAAGATTGCTTGGACCACTCAAGAAAGTGTCAACCTTGCTAGTTTCATGCAAACTTTATCCATCAACCACTAGAACCTTTACACCAGACAATTGCTTCTTGGCCATTTGATACATGGGGTCCAGATGTAGTTGGCCCATTGACCAAGTCTTCTGCAGGCCACTTATACATCTTGGCCGCCACAGATTACTTCTCTAAGTGGGTTGAAGCCGTCCCACTTAAAGAAGTCAAGAAAGAAACACATTATTTATCGGTATGGTGTGCCTTGCTACATCATCACTGATAGCGAAAAGCCTTTCTACAATAGTCTAATGGACAAATTTTGTGAAAGATTTGGATTTAAGAAACGCAATTCCTCAATGTACAATGCACCTGCGAATGGACTGGCAAAGGCGTTTAACAAAACTTTGGGCAACCTATTGAAAAAGGTAGTTGCTAAATCAATGAGGGATTGGCATGAAAGAATTGGAGAAGCACTCTGGGCATTTCTCAATGTACAATGCACCTGCCAACGGACTAGTAGAGGCGTTTAACAAAACTTTGGGCAACCTATTGAAAAAGGTAGTTGCTAAATCAAAGAGGGATTGGCATGAAAGAATTGGAGAAGCACTCTGGGCATACCGTACGACACATCGTACCCCAACACAAGCCACCTCATACTCCCTTGTGTATGGTGTTGAAGTGGTTTTTCCTTTGGAACAACAGATTCCTTCATTAAAGATAGCTATATAGGAAGGTCTCACCGATGATGAGAATGCAAAACTATGCCTTGCGGAGTTAGAAGCATTGGATGAGAAGAGATTGGAAGCACAACAAAAACTTGAGTGTTACCAAGCTCAACTCTCCAGAGCTTTCAATAAGAAGGTTAGACCCCGATCTTTTCAAGTTAGAGAATTGGTATTGGCTATTCGAAGACCTATCATCACCACTCACCGAACCGGCAACAAGTTCTTGTCAATGTGGGATGGTCCATACGTGGTGACTGAAGTCTACACTAACGGAGCATACAAGATTGTTGATGAATAAGGTATTAGAGATGGCCCAATCAATGGCAAGTTCCTAAAGTGCTGCTATCCATGAGAATGTAACGCTCCTAATCGCATGAGCATAAACTGCATGATGTTTTTGGCCCATATGAAATAAAGTTGTTAAAAAAAAAATTGTACTACTCCTGGCCCGCACGAGTATAAGCTGTGAACGTCTAAATAAATCTATAAGCCAAATGTGTTTTACAATAAGAGTATTTCTCTTTGAACTATAATATTTATTTCATAAATAAAGTGTTTGCTAGAACAATTATTTTATAATGAAGTATTTGGTTTTAAGCTACATTTCATTAAAATAAAAAAAATGAAATAAAATAATAATGAATAATAAATCATGGCAACTATGATAAACTCTGGATCTCGCCTTGTTCAACCTTCAAGAGCTGCTCCAACTTGTGGGCGACTTCGATATCTCCGCTTCTTAACACCTCAACTGCTTCTATTGTAACTTGTTCGTCCCTTAAAATGGAAAAAAGGGCTCGCCTTTGAACCACTTCAACTTCAGCAACACTAATTGTAGTCTCTAGTTGTTGGGATTGTTCATCTAAATGTTCCAACGCCTTTAATAATTCTGCCTTCTTTGCTGTAACGTTACCCAAATCAGACTTCAGCAAGTGAACCTGTTCAATTCCTTCATTCTCAAGAGCTAGAGCATGAGTAACACGTTGACTGACATCCGCCAAACGCTAATCATGTAGCTATGAAGTCATCTCTTGAGCAAACGCTGATTTCATAGATGTACGTAGTAGCATTTTGTACATACTTCTCAATCTGGCTTTGCAACAGAGAATAGTCTATCTGAAGCTTTGAGAGCTCATCATAAAGTTCTTGGAGCTTTGGGCCCAATGCTGGAACTTTTTGAATAGGAGTTTTGCTCAATAAGCCTTTAATATGGTTATCATGTATTGAAGTTGCTGAGCGGCGAGCATTAAGGATCATGCTTATTGTATCAATGATAGAAAACACAGAAGGTGCAACTTGACTCAGTGTAGGAGTAGTAGGTAAGGAAGAAGTTTGGACAATTGGAGATGGGTCCATTGAGAGACAACTTTTACGACCAATCACTAAATCAAAGGCTGATGGCCCATTAATTGATTCTTTATTATCTGAGAACTCATTAAGAAGTCTCATATCCTCATTGTCAGATGCCAAATCAAAGTCATCATTTGGCAATGTCAAAACAAATTAAAGAGGAGTAAAAAAAGAAAAAAAAAAATTGAAATGACAAATAATAGATTCTGTCATTACTGGTACAACATCGGTAGCCAATGGTTGAGAAGTACTAGGAATGTCGATCAAAAATCACTCCATGTAATTAAAAGTAGTGGTGTTCTTTCCAATAGTACCAATACCAGATTTTCTTCCTAAGTGACGCCAATTACGATCACCGTGACTACGGTCCTCGTCTACTACTCCAGCAAGAGTCCCATCAACACTTTCTCGAACCATTTCGTTGGTCTTGGGATTAGAATTTTGCTTAGCAATTGTATTTTTCTTCGCTTTAACCATCTCTTGATTTGGTGAAGCCGAGCGTTTACTCCTTGGGATAGAATTTTCTTTGTTAAAGAAATAGCCTGCATAAAGCTAGGACCACCACTCCAAATAAACCTTGGTAGTGGAACGAGATGGGAAATCAAAATGCCCTCGTAACCTCAATACAGAACGGGTACCATCATGAACACAATAATCCCAATGCTGAATAATGTTCTGTAAACTACCATCCCGAAGATCTACCTTAAGTTTACCCGGGATGGCTTGAATAAAACCAAATTGCTTGCAAAACCTGTTGTAGACACCCCATTTTTGACCGACCTTAAGACTCATATGTCATTGATTGAGCGCTTGGTGATGTTGCATAATGTGCTCGTTCAGAAGTTTCAGAGTTGCGGCCGTGAGCCCTGCCTCCAGACTTCCGAACCCTCTTTTGTACCTTGTCTCGGTTTGCGAACCAGACTCGGTTTTCTCTGTTTCTTTTCCTGAGAGGAGGGAGAGGTCCAATAGACCATCTCTCAATGTCCGTAGGCTACATTTGGTGGCCGTAGGCCATTTTTCCCATTTCGGAGTCCGGTTTCTGGTTTTCGGAGCTGTCAGGCCGTGTGCCTCGGTTCGGGACCGCTTAACCATCTCCTATTGCTCCGATTTTTGGCATACTTCCTATTTTCTACCTTTTGAGGGACACTGGGGTCTAAAAAACCCACTTCGTGGCCGAATGCCACTTTCGGTGCTTAACAGCCCATTTTCGGGACCTCGAACTGCGCGTTTTGGTCCCCAAGCATTCGTTTTGCATTGGTTTTCGTTCATTTTTGGCAGGTACCTCTGTTTTATCACCGGAGAGGTCACTGAAGGGTGAGAGGCCAGTAATTGTTGCAGCAACCAGTTATACATCCTCCGACGCCCTCCGGCGCCCGTTTTTCACACTTCCGGGCTAATGTTGAACACTTTGGGCCCATTTTCTCGAACTTTGAACCACATATTTGTGATGTACACACATGGGAGGACCCTAAAATGTGGTGGCCGGCCATTAATGTCACTTGACCCTTTTGACCCCTTTGACCCCCTCCTTCCGGGCTAATGTTGAACCCCTTGGACCCTTTTTCTTGAACTTTGAACCACATATTTGTGATGTACACACATGAGAGGACCCTAAAAGTTGGTGGCCGGCCAGTAATTCCACCTGACCCTTTTGAACCCCTCTTTCCGAGCTAATGTTGAACCCCTTGGACCCACTTTCTTGGACTTTTAACCACAGGGTTGTGTTGTACACAGTTAGGAGGACACCATCAGTTGGTGGCCGGCCACTAAATCTGATTGACCCTTTTGACCCCTAGCCGGCCGGCTAGGGGCTGTGGCCGGCCGGCCACCTGGAGCAAAAGTAATAGGCCGGCCGAGCTCCTTGCACTGTGCACTTTACAGCTGTGGGGCTTTATCCCCCAGAAAATATCCCAATCCGGGGGATATTTTGTGGGGGAAAGCTTACCTCCTTTTCCCCCACCTTTACACCCCCTTTTTGGCCCTTATAACAAGCAAGCTATATCATTTGTTGGGGTTAGAAAAATTGCTCTTCAAGCATCCATACACAAAGCCATCTCTATACCTCTCATTTCCTTGAAAATTCCTAAGTCCCTAAGCACCATTTCTTCTACACCACCAAGCTCTACCATCACCACTTCATTTCCAGCAACAAGGAAGACTCCTCAAAGGCAAAAGGAGCTACAAATTGGTCCAAGAAGCAACAAAAGCATTTAGTCTTCAAGGGTGAGTAACATTTCTTCTCTTTGACCCTTTTTCTTGATCCATTGGTAAGCCCCATATGCTTTTTGTTTCAAGCTCCGGCCCTAACTGAAAGGGGCCCTCTTTTGAGCTCATATTCACTTTTCATTAAGGGCTCAACCCTGTTTGAGCCCTCCATGATACACTTGCTTCATTGACCCTCTTATATGTCATAATCTTGCATGCTATTTTTGGCCCATGAGAAATCTGTTTTTGAGCATGTTATAAACTGATATTAGGCTTATTTTGAGCCCCTATTCAACATCGAAGAAGGGCTCAACACCATTTGGGACTTCCATGTTGTACTTACCTTTATACTCCTCTTTTATTCCCTATTCTTGCATGCAATGGCAGCCTACCATGCTTTTGTTTTTGGCCATTTTACAGTTCTGAAAAAGTACTTATTTTGGTCCATTCTTCATGTTTCATTTAGGGCCTTTCATGGTTTGGGACCTCTATACGACACTTCATGTTATATCTCTCTTTTATTCCCCATTCTTGCATGTTTAGTTAGCCTATCATGATTTTGTTTTTGGCCATTTTACAGTTCTGGAAATAGTCCTATTTTGGCCCATTCTACATGTTTTATTAAGGGTCTTTGGCTGTTTGGTGATTATTTTGTATACTTCATGTTATAGCACCTTTTGAGCCTCAATCTTGTGCCTTTTTTTTAGCATGTTTTTATATTGATTTGAGGTTTTCCATATACTGTAAATATTCATATTTTTGGTCCCTCGTCAATGTTGTAGAAGGAAGTTTTTCAGTTTGGATTTTTCTTATATCACTTGCTTCATTACCCCTCTCTTGGCCCCTATTCTTGCATGCTATTTTTGCCCTACCTATGCTTGCTGTTTGGCCATGTTTATAACTGTGAAAATGCCTTTTTTGGGACTGTCTAGCTTCTGTCTTTGCATTGCATGTCCATATTGTGCATGTTTGGCATAGCTATAGGCCATTTCGGGTGCCTAAATTCGCATTTCGGGACAATTTCATGCATTTGGTGTCATTTCGCCTCATTTCGGGACTGTTTTCCCCCATATATTTCTTGCTGAAATTCTATTAGAATGTTTGCTTTCCATTCTCATGTCATTTCATCGCATTCCGCCATCGCCTCGGTTTGCGTGCCCGTGTGCACGCATTTCGAGGCACTTCTTTTTTTATCCGCCGGTATCCTATGTGAGTGTGGCTGAGGCTCACTCATATTGGTATAAGCCCATATCATGTTTTCATGTCATTACATCACATTCCGCCATCGCCTCGGTTTGCGTGCCCGTGTGCACGCATTTCGAGGCACTTCATTTTTTTATCCGCCGGCATCCTATGTGAGTGTGGCTGAGGCTCACTCATATTGGTATAAGCCCATATCATGTTTTCATGTCATTACATCGCATTCCGCCATCGCCTCGGTTTGCGTGCCCATGTGCACGCATTTCGAGGCACTTCATTTTTTATCCGCCGGCATCCTATGTGAGTGTGGCTGAGGCTCACTCATATTGGTAGAAGCCCATATCATGTTTTCATGTCATTACATCGCATTCCGCCATCGCCTCGGTTTGCGTCCCTGTGTGCACGCATTTCGAGGCGCTTCATTTTTCATCCACCGGCATCCTATGTGAGTGTGGCTGAGGCTCACTCATATTGGGATAAGCCCATATCATGTTTTCATGTCATTACATCACATTCCGCCATCGCCTCGGTTTGCGTGCCCGTGTGCACGCATTTCGAGGCACTTCATTTTTCATCCACCGGCATCCTATGTGAGTGTGGCTGAGGCTCACTCATGTTGGTATAAGCCCATATCATGTTTCCATGTCATTTGCATTGCGTATGCCATTGCCTCGATTTGCGTGCCCGTGTGCACGCATTTCGAGGCATCTCATTTTCATTGCATTCATGCATCGCCTCAGTTTGCGTGCCCATGTGCACGCATTTCGAGGCATCTCATTTAGATTGCATTTTGGCATTTTCTCGATTTGCGCGCCCGTGTGCACGCATTTCGAGGCATCTCATTTAGATTGCATTCTGTCATTTTCTCGATTTGCGCGCCCGTGTGCACGCATTTCGAGGCATCTCATTTAGATTGCATTCTGTCATTTTCTTGATTTGCGCGCCTGTATGCACGCATTTTGAGGCATCTCATTTTCATAGCATAGTGCATACTAGGTTGTATCTTAGATCACATTCTGCTATTTTCTCGGTTTGCGTGCCTGTGTGCACACATTTCGAGGCATGTCATTCCATAGCATTGTGTATGTTAGGATTGTATCTTAGTTGCATTTCATGCATATCATGCATATTGCATCGTGTCCGGATTAGGAGTTAGCCCGGGCACGGGAAACGAGGTACATTTCATACTCCGAGTGACGGAATGTGTCACAATTCCCCAGTCACCGACACTCCGGATTATCCATGATGGAGTTAGGTTTTAGCTGTAATTTCATGTGCATTCACCCTATATTGAGTTGTGCATTTCGACTCCTCGACCATCATGCCTCGGTATGCGTGATTGGTGGCACGAGGATCGAGACATGCATATATCTGTGCAAATACATTGCTATGCCCCTTTCCTGCTCTCTGTTGTAGCAAAATGAAGAATCAGCAATTTTTTGGGGCTTGGCACGCATTTCAAGAACAGGTGTAAACAGAGGCTAATTGGGGCATTCCGGTGAATTTCCGCGCAAGACAACCCGGACATGCATCATCCATCAGAAGCAAGGCAGTCCCTGGCTTGCACGCCAGTTTTATTTGCTTTCTTAGTTAATTCATTAATTAATTAGGAATTTGTATATTATTCGGACTGTAATATTTGGACTGTAATATTTTTTTCATTTGGGACTGTATTATTTATTCGGACCCTCTGCGCGAGGGCACAACTGTAATAAGTGTGCGTGAGTGTGTTGTATGTCTTCCAACTCCACGTCTTTCTCCCTTTTATTTATCCGCTTATGATGGTTAGATTAGGGCATATTTCAATTAGCATACAGTATGACAGCATGTTTGCATTTCATTCATCTGTATTGCATGCACCGGGCTCGGCGCATCATACTAACTGCATTGTACTTTCAATTTCAAAGTTGAATACATGATAGTTGTAACATTTCATATGCCATCTTAGAATAGCCGAGCCTACTATAATTGCATTTTGCATGTGTTGCATTAGGCATTTCTGTATATTTAGGATCATGCATGATTTCTAATGAAGTTTCTATTTTGGCTTGGAGTACCCAGTAAGTTTTATGCTTTAGCATCCTTGCATGCGTGTGAGTGACTGCCATGAATAGCATGCTTACCATGAGGCTATGTGCTTATCTGATATAACTGCCTGAATGCCTGTGGGTGAAGGTTGGGTTACTTAAATTGGAATAAATCATCAAATGTTTTAAAGCCTACCTGCGGGTAGCAAACCATTTTCAAAAAACAAACATGAAATGTTTCGTTCCAATTCAGGCGACCCGATCTATATTTGTATGCTGTGCGCATCACATAGTAACCTAGGCTAATAACCGGAATAAGAACATACAATGTTTTCAAAAATTGATATCATGGTTAGTAGAGGCCGGTCTATGACCGGGCGAGCGGGGGTGCTCACGAAGTGACCTTCCCCAATCGTACCCAAGTTCCCGAGCCGAGGCAACTTTGGTGATGACGGACACGTGGCCTTTTGGCACCGAGTCAGGGTTTCCTAAATTTCCCAAAATAAAATATTTAGGTGGCGACTCTGTATCTGGCAAAGCAGTCCATGTTTGGCACTACTTTTTCAAAAATCTGTTTCTCAAAACAATTTGCCGGATTTGGACTCTTTGGTTCAGATTTAGAACCGTGACTGCGAAAGTCGAGTCCGAGCTGTGGCGAGGTCCCCCGCGGGCTTGTTACACCTGTGAGGACTGTATGGCTCAATGACCATAGCAGACGAACTTCACAAAGTCAAATAGCTCGAGCGGATGTTGATGAAATACTCTAAGTCTATTAGAAAGATGACCGTCATCAACCAATTCCTTGAGATTGCCCTCGCTATATGCCAAACGGTGCAAGGTCATATCTTTGTATGATCGAAATAAGTCATAGGCCTTTGACTCTTCAAAATGTTTGGCCATCTTTTCACCAGCATATCTCGTCATTCGAGGCTTCAGAGAAGATTCAATACTAAAGTGTGTGTTGAAATACTTTGCTAACCAAGCATAAACATAATGGATCGGGAAGATGGGATCGCACTTTCCAGGATCATGAGAAGAAACAATTCTATTCAGCCCTTTGTAGATGCTAACAAGTATATGAATAGCAGTATTGAATGAACGACCACGAGCCATCATGCTAGCAACCTTAAACACCCTAGGTCTAATCAAGTCGCCATCCCCACGGGGTAGAACAAATTTTCACAACCAACAGACAAGGAAAACTGACAGATAAGTCTTACCCTTTGCCGCACAAACAATCCCCAAGTCAATGACAACTTTGTTCCCTCGCACAGTTCGAGACCGAGTTGTGTTAATAATACCAGAAGAGTTGCTAGTATCTGTAGACTGCCCCGAACTCTACTTCGCGCGCGAGGGCACGAATTGTAGTTCTTGCTACTACAGTTCGGACTCCTGTCACGGTTCTGAATCTAATCTCACTAAGTGCAATGTAAGACTGATAAATCACCAAAGAGTCCAAATCCGGCAAATTATTTTGAAAAATCAATTTTAATCAAAAAGTACCAAACATGGACTGCTTTGCCAGATTTCAGAGTCGCCACCTAAATATTTTATTTTGGAAAAATTTAGAAAACCCTGACTTGTGCCTAAGGCCACGTGTCCGTCATCACCAAACTTGCCTCGACTCGGGAACTTGGGTACGAGAGGGGAAGGTCCTGAAATGAGTACCCTCGCTCGCCGGATCAAAGGATCGGCCTCTACGAACATGATATGTTGTTTTTGAAAACACATGTATTCTTATTCCGGTTATTAGCTTAACTTACTATATGATGCGCACAGCCTACAAGTAGATCGCCTAAATTGGAACGAAACATCTCATGTTTGCTTTTTTTCGAAAATGGTTTGAAGTTGCTACCCTTAAGTAGGCTAAGACGCGGATTTGCCACTCTCAAGTGGGCTTAGAAAACATGATTTTACACTCTCAAGTGGGCTTAAAACGCACATTTTGATGAATTGTTCCAATTCAAGCAATAAAGCCTTCATCCATAGGCATTCATGCAGTTAATCAATTAAGCACATAGCCTCATGGCAAGCATGCTATACATGGCAACATGCACATCTCATGCAGTATGCTAAAGCGTAAAAGCTTACCTAGTACTCCGTGGCAAAAAAGAAGCTAGTTAGTAATAAATTCATGATCCAAGCTAAGTTAAGATGCCTAATGCAACACATGCAAAATGCAACTAAAATAAGCTCGGCTACCTAGAATGGCTTATGAATGCAACACTTGATAACATGCTTTAAAACACGTATTCAAGAAAGTGTATTAAAGTACAATGTAGTTTGTATGATGCGCCGAACCCGGTGCATGCAAAATAGATGAATGATGTACGCATGCGAAGCATAAGGATGCTAATTGAAACATGCCCTAAACTAACCATCGAAAGTGGTTAAGTAAAAAGGAGAAAGAAATGGGGTTGGAAGACATGCATCACACACACGCACACTGAATACAAAATACCCCCTCTCAACGGAGGGTCTGAATAATAATAAGCTAATTAGCTACGCTAAACTAACTATTACAAAACAAAACTAATTAACTTAACAAGTTAACTAATTACAAACACAAATGAATAGCTAAGTGTATTAACTACTTAAGTACAGAACCAAATAGTTAACTAGCTAAGCAAAGCAGTTAAAAGGAGCCTTGGGGCAAGAAGTGTATGCATGCCCGGTCGCCTTGTTCGGAAATCCATCGCTATGCCCCAACTTGTCTCTGTTTGCATTTGATTTCAAAACACTGTACAAACTTCCAAATAGCTTCTACTCCAACATGGAGACCTCCAGGAGGGCTGCCGACCACTTAATGGTGTTGTAGACCACCTATAGACCACTTACACATGCTGCAGACTAGAAAAAGTGGTCGGCCAGCTACTTTTTATGGTTTGCCGACTAGAAAATCCTGCCAAGCTCCAATTTGCTGCAACAGAGAACAAGAAGGGGCACAACAGTGTATTTGCAAGATATGTGTGCACAACCACCCTCCCTATCATTTCTTAAGCTCAAGGGAGTACGATTCTCAACTCTCGGGCCACCGATCGAGCATCGCAATGCACGACGGCTGAGAAGCCAAGTTTGCACGAATCAATGTCAATGAATGCACAAATAACACATAAGAGCCTTAACCTCTATCATGCATGATCAAGAGGGTCGGCAATCGAGAAATGAGGCACGTTTCATCACTTCAAGTATGAAACGTCGCTCGTTTCTCGTGTTTCGATTAACACTCTATCCAAACACAATGCAATGTAACATGATCAACCTATCAATGCTAATGGCATGCAAACATAATGCAATGCAACAACATGCAAACGACATGCAAACAACATGAGCATGGCAAGTTAAAGTCCTTAAGCATGCAAGCTAGTGAAGGATGCAACACGGGGGCTATGTAATGCAATGCTCAATGGACCAAACCAACCTCAAATGGACCTCATGCATGCCAAGATAATGACCAAAATGCTCTAAAATGAAGGCATGAAAGGCAAGATAATGCATGCTCATGTATTGGCCCATCAACTAAGCATAAGAGCACAACTCTCAAACATGATTAAGAAGTGACAAACATGGAAGTGTGACAACACTATATGCACTGAAATCAGGTGTGAAATGATGCCAAATCATCCAAACAACACAAGCATAGCATGCTAGAAGGCCTAAGGCACAAGGCTACCAAAAGGGATAACATAAGAGGCATATAATGCATGGCACAAATGAATGAACCAGCCATAGACAGAGCTCAATTAGGTCAAAACAAAGACCAAAACATGCTGAGATGGGAGCTTAAAAGTCTAGGCATGCATGTATATGCATTGGTCCACAAACAAGGCTATAATGCCCAACTCTTAAAAGCACTCAAAGAGTGAAAGAGGTGAGAACATGGCAATGCTATATGCTCTGAAATATCATGTTGAATGATGTCAAATCCTGCACATGTCACAAATGAAGCATGCTAGGAGGCTCAAAACTCAAGGCGAGCAAGGCCAATTGCACTACAGCTATGCAATACATGAACCATATGGCCAAGACAACCCAAAACAGTCCTAGAGCATGTCAAAACAATGCCAAAATATATATGGAGTATAGCCAAAACAAGCTAGCATAAAGGGCCAAAAACACCAAGTACACTAGGCTAATAAGCATGATTACACTACAAGTGTAAGAAGCAAACGAGGGATGCTCTAACCAACCAAAAACAGAGTTGTATCATGGCAAAATAACACCAAAAACACACTGAAATGGTAGCCCAAAAGCCTTTGGCATACACATAATGGCTCATGTTTAAGGCATAAATCACCAACCCTCCAAAGCATTGAAAGAGTGAAAGATGTGAGGGCATGGCCACGCTACATGCACTGAAATCACATATCAAATAATGCTAAATCATGCAAATAGCCCAAGTAATGCATGCTAGTGACTTAGAATGTAACGACCCCAAAATCTGTATATGAAATTACCCTTATGCCCTTGTGGGTTAATGCCTTTTTAATTTAATGATATCTGTTTGAATAGAAGAATTATCTGTTGGGTCACGACTTTAAAATTGAAATTACCGACCTTTACAGGTTCAAAAAATCACAATTGAGTACTTGGGTATGTTAATGGGAGTTTTTAGACCTATTTGGGAAAATTAATTGGAAATCCAACTTGTCTGATTCGTTAATGTACGATTGGGTGGTTAACTTAATACTGCCAATTGAAGGCCTTAGAGGCTTCAGAAACCAAAACAGAGGATATATTTATGATTAGCTCAATTTTTAGAGTCACCTGGGAAGTTTAATTGAAATTTGATTTTGTGCGATTTGTAAGGACGTGTTTGGCCTCCTTACTGTGAAAAGCTTAAGTGTGTGTATATTTTTATATATGGAGGCATGTTATGTGTGTTGGGAACTCAAGATATTTGAGCCAAAAATATCTAAGGTAGAAGAGAAGAGAAACGTGAGAGAGAAAGAGGGAAAGAGACCAAGATTCTTGAAGAAAAAAAAAAAAAACAACTCAACAATCATGGGGGTTTGGAGATGATTAAAGGGAATTGAAGAAAGAGAAGGGGAATCAACCATGGAGGCTTGAGGAAATGGAGGAGAATTGAGAGGAAGACCAAGATTGAACTAAGGTATGATAATATCTTGAATCCTTGTGTTTAAGACATTAATTTCATGAAATCATAATGATATGGAAAGATTTGAGACCATTTAAGTTAAGGTTCTAAGCATGTATTTAATTGAATTCAATTTAAGGAATGAGACCTTGGGTTCTATGGTTTGTTTATGATTAGGGCTCAATCTTATGAATACCATATGAAATGCACTTTGGAATTGTCCAAAGAATAAAAATCAAGCAAGAATTAAGTGAATTTGTGGGTTGTGGGTTGTGTTCTAAGACCCTTGAAGATTATGAAAGATTAAGCATGAATTTTGAACCTTGAAACAAAGATTGATTTGTTTGAAATGAAAATACATTTGGTTAATGTTAAATTATCATGTTATGGGGCAATTTTACATGTTTTTAAGTGATTTATATTAGAAACTAAGCTTAAGAACGGAAGAACCAAGTGTTGGAACAAAAAGAGCCATTTTCGGACTCCAAACTGCCCAGAGCCGCACGTGCGGCGGGTCTTCCCGCACGTGTGGTGCTACAGTACCAAAACCAAAATTGAATCTGCTAAAAAAGCCCGTTCTCCTGCACGAGCGGCCTTATTCCCACACGTGCGGCTCTATTTCCCGCACGTGCGGGGAGATAGCTCTGCTCAGCCAACTTTGAACAAGCATATCTTTTGCATCCGGACTCCGTTTTGAGTGATTCTTGAGCCTAAAATGAAGCCCCGAAAGTCTAGTTTCCAATGGTGGTGGTATCACTCCCAAATTCTAAATACAGAAATAGTTATGCCCAAATTAGTGAGAGTTGCTCACTTTCTATCTACCGGTTTTGTACCATTTCTTCGTCTGAACCTTTCTCCTATCGCTTCCTCTTATCTTGAGGCTTGGATTATAACCTATGGAGGACTAATGAGTCTAGAACCACCATGGCTATTGATTAAAGAATAAGAAAGAGATTGGTTTTATTCTCATATTCTGTTATGTGCATTATGTTTGTAGGTCAAGACGAGGACATCGTTCTACCGCTTCAGAGACCTACCACTGTGAGTAATAGTATGGAAATGTACATTTTATTTACCATTGATAATTATTGTTACTAACGCTCTGTTCCTTGTAAGTGTTACACGAACATTTATGACGATTGGAAATCAATGTGAACGCTGAAAGATTTGCGTACATCGGTATGACTTAGGAATCATTCTGTTCTATCCGTAATGAATAGTAACCCTCTATTATTTATCAACATACTACGTTACTTCTTAAAGAATAGATAGAACTTATGTTCATCCTTGAGTAATGGTATCTGTGTGAATCTAAAATTATTCTGTTGTGTTACGTATGGACCTAAGGTCGTTCAGAACCTATGACATGAATACAAAGGTTTAACGTCATTATGCGACCCACGTTGGAATGTGAATTGTTTTGTCTTTGTTAAGTGTACTGTAATGACATGATATGACAAGAAATGCTCTATTTTCTGATATGTTACGTTTTGAATCAATGAGTGATTGTCCACATATATATAAGTATTCATGGCATCCTTAGAACAAGGCCCTTACCTGGGGGTGAAAATACCGTGGTCTTATGGCCCTTGCCCGGGGGTAATAATACCGTGGTTCATGTATGTTATGCTATACTATGACACCATATGGATGATTCGGTCTTTAAGACCTAAGGATTTCTAGTATGGAACAAAGTGCTGTACGGAACTAAGTGCTGATATACGAGTCACCTCTAGAATCCGTATGAGCCACCTCTTGAACCCATACATATATGAACTGAGGCCTATGGCTGCTCTGTGAAAGTTAAGAGGCCTACGGCCGATCTGTGACATGTGTGAGGCCTATGGCCAAACTGTGACATCTGGGCCTATGGCCATTCTGTATGATCTGTTAGTATGAAACAAAGTGCTACACGGAACTAAGTATTGTAATGCGAGTCACCTCTAGAATCCGTGTGAGCCACCTCTTGAGTTCATACATGCATGAAAAGGGCTTAATGCCATTCTGTTTAAGGGCTTAATGCCACTTTGTTAAAGGGCTTAATGCCACTCTATTCAAGGGCTTAAAGCCATTCTGTTTAAAGACTAGGCCTAAGGCTGTTCTGAAATTAGTACAGAATCAGATTAACTATAATTTCTCTGCATTTATATACCTTGTGATTCAAGTTAGTTATTGGATTATCGCGTACTATTATTCATTGAGCCTTGCTCACTCTGTTTTTATGTATGTTTATGTAGGTGAGCCATCGGGGATTGACACTAGAATTGTATTGGGGTCAACCTGTTTGCCAAGCCGCCTGGTGTACGCCTCCGTGTTGAGGCCTTAATTTTGATTATTGGGAGTTATGTAATTTTTGGAGTCTTATTTAAGTTTGTGTGAGATCTGCATAATTCTGTGATTGTATATGTAATTATGGGAATGTATGTAAATACTAAATTAATTAAGCCATCATGTATGCACAAGCTCAATGGATGTTGTCTTTTATAGATGTTGCTTCCGCTTAAGGCCCCGTATGTGGTTAAATATTATTCTAAAATTTCTGTTTTGAGGCCTACGTACAGGCCGGTCATGGACCAAACTTTTAGGGGCGGGTTTGGGTCGTGACATGAAAACTCAAAGCTAGTGAGCTAGAATGCACTATGACTATACAAAGCAAGGCATGCATGAACAAAACAACATAAAATAGAGCTTAAGCATGGAAAAACATGAGTAAAAGCTTGTTGGAGTGGAGCCAAAAACATGCTAGAATGACATGCTACCTTGATGAGCCAACAAGACAAGCAACAAAGACACAAGGAAAGGGGATGACCCCCTCCTATTTGGGACCTCAAAACACACTTTCCACCATTGAAATTCCTCTGAGTTTCAGTGGTGAGAAGGCCAAAAAGAGGTGGTCCCAATAGCTTAAAAGGATAGCTCAAAGCAAGGCAAAATAAGGCACAAAAGGGGGTAGACCACACCCAACACCAAAGAGGCCTCAAACAAACATTTCAAACACTTGAAAATGAAGCTTTTTGAATTAGAAAGTTAAGCCAAAAGAAGTATGCAAATAGGGCCAAATAAGCAATGAACACAAAGCTTAAAAGGGGCTAGTGACTCACCCTTGAAGAAGAAGAACAAAGCAGTAACTCTAGCAGCTTTTCTGAGCTAAAAACCAACTCTTAAGTCCAAACAAGACCCTCAAGTACTTTAGAGACAAGAGTATGGTGTTTCACTATGTGTTTGTGTGCAAAAGTGTGAAGAAACTACACTTTCAAGCACAAATATGGAGCAAATAGAGCAATATAGAGATAGAGATTTATGTATAACCCTAATGCAAAATTCTGAACCTGAGACAAGAGGGAGGAGGCTCCCTTTTATAGAAAACCATGCCTCAAGCTTGTTCAACAAGCTAGAGGCTCCAAGTCATCCCTCCATACACGTGTATGTAGGATGCTTTCTGTGCCCAACAGCTGGCAAGAAAATATCTGTAGAAAAATATAGAAAAGGTGCCGACCAGTTGAGGTGGTCGGCCGACCACTCCCACTGGTCGACCGACCAGAAAAAGTGGTCCGCAAGGAGAACAACTGGTCGGTAATGGGGAGGGGGGGGAGGTGGTCTGCACAAAAAAAAGAAGGTGGTGGCATGGCTGTCGACCACTTTTGGTGGTCCACAGACCACCAAGACCAGCTGGTCGGCCAGAAAACTGGTTGGCAGGGGAGAAAAGTGGTCTTCAGGGGGAGAAACCGGTCCACACCCCTTGTTCCACCCTCCAGGCAAACAAAACAAGGTTTGGTTCAAAACCAAACCAAGAAGGAAGCAAGACAAAAGTCCAGGAGACAAGGCACGCAACCGGAAGCCCCGAAAACTAGTCTACGGGCACAAAAAGTGGTCTACAGACCTCTATTTCCCTCTAGGAAAAGGCAACAAGGAATGGTCCAAAAACCAGGCCAAGAGGAGAACGTTAAGAGGTCCCGAGACAAGGGGCTCAGCCGAAGGCTCCGGAAACCGGAAACTAGCCTACAAGAGGGAAAAGTAGTCTACGACTACAAAAAGTGGCCTACAAGCCTCTCTCTCCCTCCAGGCAAGGTCAACAAGGCATGGTCCACAAACCAAGCCAAAACACAAAGAGATCAGAGGCCCGAAGACAAGGCACTCAGCCGAAAACTCTGGAAACTCGAAACGAGCACAAACATGCGCGATCATCGAGCGCTCAATCGATGACGTCTGAGTCTTAAGGTCGGTCAAAAATGGGGTGTCTACAGTATCCTTAGGGCATTGAGTCTTATTCCTCGAAGCCCGCTTGGTTGATTTATGGTACTTGACTTCCCCTTTAAACCAAAATTTTATCCAGCTAGTAATACTCACCACATTCTTCTTCGACTCCTTATAAAGCCGATGGTAAACAAGGAATAAATATTCACAACTGACAGGAAGAAGGAAATTCTTGTCCCTCATGTTGCTGGCCAACTCTTGGGCATTTGGCACCACTTCATCATATATTGTATCCCTAATAAGAAGACCACCAAGCTCATGCAAATCCCATAGTGAGATAGACATCTCGCCTATGAAAGTGTGAAGGGTATTAGTGGATGGACACCAAAGCTAAGAAAAGGCCCGCATAACACTGTGCAATCGGTCATATGAGAACAATGAAGCATAAATTGCATCATAAATACTCGCTTGATGTAGTATCTCACGATGTTGCCCCAGCACATCCTCCAACCACTCCCAATATCCTTCACAAAAAGAAGGCTATGCTATGGCCTTGAAAATAGGGCCCAATGCCACCTTCTGATCTCGAACCGCACTCTCAATGATAGGAAATGAACTAAGATCCTCAATGTCTTCATGGTTAGATGACTTTAATAATAAAACCCTAGAGTGTGATAGGCCTTCAACCAATTGACATGAAGTCTCACGAGCCCATTGTGCCAAATGAAAAGAACTATCAAGCGGCTCGAACTTCAAGCCCCAAGCACCAAGGAAAGGAGGACGAATTGGAAGAGTAGTCCCCTCCTCAATAGTGTCACTAGAGTCCTCGAGAATAGTTAAGCATCCTTTCTTGAAAGTCTTGAAGTACCCCATCACTGAGTGACAAAGCCAAACAATTATTAAAAAAAAAAAATGCATGTGTTGTGGAGAGACATATATATGATCATGGCATAAGTCAAACTAATCACCTATGGTTGAATGGGTGATGGTGGAAGTGTCTACTTCGTTAGCCCAACATCAAGGCAACTAGCTCGATAGGTGCATTACCCCACATAAGTCAAACTAATCACATATGGCCAAGTGGGTGGTGGTGGAAGTGTCTACTTCGCTAGGCCAATATCAAGGTGACTAGCACGATAGGCGCATTCCCCCACATAAGTCAAACTAATCACCTATGACCGAATGGGTCCAAATCCAAGTGGCTAGCTCGATTGGCGCATTCCTCCATATAAGTCAAACTAATCATCTATAGCCGAATGGGTGGTGGTGGAAGTGTCTACTTCGCTAGCCCAACATCAAGGCGACTAGCTCGATAGACACATTCCCTACATAAGTCAAACTAATCACCTATGGTCGAATGGGTGGTGGTGGAAGTGTTTACTTCACTAGCCCAACATCAAGGTGACTAGCTTGATAGGCACACTCCTCTACATAAGTCAAACTAATCACCTATGGTAGAATGGGTGGTGGTAGAAGTGTCTAATTCACTAGTCCAATATCCAGGCGGCTAGCTCGAAAGGCGCATTCCTGCACACGAGTCAAACTAATCACCTATGATCGAATGAGTGGTGGTGGAAGTGTCTACTTCACTAGCCCAATATCCAGGTGGCTAGCATGATAGGCGCATTCTTCCCCCTCCACATAATTCAAAATAACCAATTATGGTGAAAGGGCAGTGGGATATATTACTCAATTTTTGTTACAGACAATAATAAAATACAATTTCCAAAGAAGGCTATCAAAAAAATAAAAATAAAAATTGCAAGCTTCAAATAGTTGATTTATAAATATATAAGCCACCAATTTGTGTTGCACATGCTTGTGCAGGCACCCTCCCCAAAAAAAGGGATTGAAATTTGCCAGAATATACATCTTATCAATTCATAAAATATATGTATATTTGTGTGGCTTGTCCAGGAAAAAAAAAAAGAAAAAAAAGAAAAAAAAAGTCACACAGCTATTCAAAGTCAAAGATATTCAAACCATGGTGTCTTGAAGGGTGATCTCATCAATAAAGACTAGGTGTGTATAAAGCTTTTGAATGGGCATTGATATATAAAAACAATTCCGACAAGTTAGCAAACTCACCTCGACTAGTGCTCTGCCATACGACCTCTAATTGCTTTTGATGGTGCCTTTCATTTCTGTGCATGGACCTAATACTTGTGTTGCTATAAATAGGACAAAAGAGTGTTTTGGGCTACGCAAACTCTAACAAACCCTAGCAATACTCTTCTCATTACCTTGCATATAAGGAGGAAGAGCTGATTGTGCATAGCAACACGAAAAAAAAAGCTCCTTTAAGTTATATTTAGAGGACCACACTTCGTTATTTTGAAAACAATGTATGACTGGTTTTTACACTTGTTCCATGATTAAAATCCTTACCTTGTGAACATGACAAAGATACTTTAAACCTCGCCTTTGATGCTAGCAAGCAAGCATCAAACCAAAATTTTGAAGTGGGGGCAATTTGTAGACTCTTAAATTTTCACGTGTCTTGATCACCGTCTGATTAATCAAGCCAAATAAATTTTCTTTGATTGGTCAAAATTTTCAAATGGGTATGGGTTTTACTAAATTTTGTATCTTAACCCATTTTAAATTATGGGTCACACCAAAAGAAATTATTTTGACAATTGGGTAAACCCAAAAGTGTGGGGCTTATGAAGATATTTTTATCAAAATTTAGTGGAATAATTCAAAATTAAATTTAAATTTAAATTTGAATGCAAATCATGTCCATAAATTAAGAAGTATTTTGCTTGTTTCTTGGAAATTGGAGTCAATTTTGGAGTTTCCAAAATTAATCTTCCCCTCCTAAGCCTATAAATGGAGGCTCTCATTAGAGGGAAAGGGAGCCATTTTTTGGCTAATGGTCTTGCAAGCTCCTAAGCAATCTCAAGATTCTGCCAAATTCTCTTCTTAAAATTCTCTCTAAAATTGCTCAAACTCAAAAGAAAGGATTATCAAGCACTCCAAACTTGTACCAATCCCTTCAAGTTATAAATACAAATTTGGTGTCATGACCTGAGCCCGCCCCCATGGGTTAAGGACATAACCGGCCAGTAATCATGAGATTACCTACGACCTTAAACCAAATCAAACATGTTTTAATAGAGTTAAGGGGTCAAACGGAAGCAATTTCAAACTTTTGTCCATAAAGCTGTGCTTACATGGCACATCATAACATTTCACAAATATAAATTAATAACTCACATCAAGGAAAGTTTACATATAAGCTTTACACAACAGGATCATTCAGGTCATGGTTAGCCAATCAAAACTATATACAATTGTAATCCAAAGTTCTCACCAACATGACAAAACATAACAAAATAGCAAAAGGGCGAAAACAAGTCTTATGCATGAGACGTATGGACTGACTCTTCAAAACCTTGACCGTTTCACACAAACTTCACTGAGGCTAGGTCTGGACCTCCCTTGGCTCACCTACAGACACATGAATGAGCGTGAGCGAAAGCCCAGTGAGTAATATCTTAATAAAGATATTTGAAATATGTTATTTATCCAATTGCCTACTTCCATGTAAGTCTTATAAGTTTGTTAAATTGAATTGGGGACAAATATTTGTTATGCCACATGATTGGGCCAAAGGCTGTCTGTCATGAATGATAGTTTGGCATGAATAATTAGGCTAAAGGCCGTCTGACATGAATGATTGGGCCAAAGGCCGTTTGTCATGAATGATAGTTGACACGAATGAATGGACCAAAGGTCGTATGACATGAATGAATGGGCAAGAGGCTGTATGACATGAATGAATGGGCCAGAGGCTGCCTGACATGAATGAATGGCCCAAAGGCCGTCTAACATGAATGAATGGGCCAAAGGCTATCTGACATGAATGAATGGGCCAAAGGCCGTTTGACACGAATGGTTGGACCAAAGGCTGTCGGACAGGAACGGTTGGGCCGAAGGCCGTCGGATACGAACGAATTGGGCCCGAGGCTGTTTGATGTGTTTGGAACCGTAGTCACTTGACTTGTATATATATATATATATGTATTAGATACAATATGAATTCGGCCCGAGGCCGTCTGATGTGTGTTGTTCTAAATACTATTCGTGTATCTTCTTTATTTGATATTATTCACTGGGCTTTCGCTCATGCTCATTCATGTGTCTGTAGGTGAGCCAAGGGAGGTCCAAACCCAGCCTCAGTGAAGTTTGTGTGAAATGGTCAAGGTTTTGAAGAGTCAACCCATACGTCCCACGCACGAGACTTGTTTTCGCCCTTTTACTGTTATGTTATGTTTTGTCTTGTTGGCGAGAACTTTGGATTACGATTGTATATAGTTTTGATTGGTTGACCATGACCTGAATGATCCTATTGTGTAAAGCTTATATGTAAACTTTCCTTGATGTGAGTTATTAATGTATATTTGTGAAATGTTATGATGTGCCATGTAAGCACAACTCTATGGACAAAAGTTTGAAATTGCTTCCGTTTGGCCCCTTAACTCTGTTAAAACATGTTTGATTTGGTTTAAGGCCGTAAGTAATCTCATGATTACTGGCCGATTATGTCCTTAACCCATGGGGCCGGGCTCGGGTCATGACAGAGTTGTATCAGAGCCAGGTTAATAACTCACACACTTGTCCAAAAGAGCAATAAGCGTCTAGATGAGATCTAGGATGCATTCATGTGATAAGTATGGATCTGAACGCATCAAGAATGTGCTTAAATGCTTTGAGATAAATGATTACGTGCTATATGTTTGTGCCTTACTTGCATTGCAATTATTTGAATATGTATACTTCTTGGTAGATGCATACATGTGAAACTTCTGTATAAAGAATAATGCAAGTTTAATCAGATTGTGAGAAGAAGAGGTGATGAAATAGAGGAGTCCTCTACTTCCAGAATGGATAGAATGGAAAGATTGATCCAGGAAATGACAGAAACATTGAGGCAATAACAACAGTGGCAACAACCACATCCTCCACCTCCTACTCTGGCACCACCTGTGCCAGACTTACAGAATGATGACCGAATAATAGCTCTCACCAAAGAGTTTAAGAAAATGAAACCGCCACAGTTCCATGGTGGATTAGATCCGTTGAAAGACGAAACATGGGTCCTCGGCATTGAAAAGCTATTTGAAGTGTTTCCTTGTTCGGAGACACAGAAAGTACTTCTAGCCACCTTTATGCTAGAAGATGAAGCGAGAAGATGGTAGATGTGGATGCGTGAAAATCATAAGGATGTCAATTGGACGGAATTTCTGGAAATTTTATATGATAAGTACTTCCTTGAATGTGTCCGTAACAGGAAAGTGTCGGAATTCATGGAACATAAACAAGACAGCATGACAGTGGCTGTGTATGAGGCCAAATTCACTGAATTGGCCAGGTTTGTACCACATGTGATCGATACTGATTATAAGAAAGCAAGACATTTTGAAGGTGGGCTTCATAGCGAGATTTTAGAAAGGGTGAATGTCTTGAAGCTGGAAACCTATGTTGGGGTGCTAGATAGGGCCATAATGTCAGAAGCTAACATAGCCAGACAGGCTAAGTCAACAACAGACTGGAAGAGTACCAAAAGACAGGGCTTTTTTTCGAAGAAGAAATTTTCAAATAAACAGAATACGGGCTCCTCAGGTACTTCAAATTCTTCCCGAGATACATTCCCAATGTGTAATATTTGTAGTAAAAGGCATCGTGGGGTTTGTTACCGTGTGTTAGGAGCCTGTTTTAAATGTGGTAAACAAGGGCATATGGCCAGAGATTGTAATCAAAACAGTAGAAAGCTAGTTGCTAGCTCAACTGCATCAATCTCGAAGCCGGGAAATACTATGAGATCTACTACCACCGGAGATACCGTGAGACAAGGAAGAGTTTTTGTGCTTGTTCCGGGCGATACACGGAATGCTAACGCAGTTGTCTCAGGTACTATTTCTATATGTAATCAGGATGCTTTTGTGTTAATTGACTCCGGATCAACACACTCTTTCGTAACATGTGCATTTGCATCTAGACTGAGTAGACCTTTAGAATTAATACCATATCTCCTATGTGTATCTGCTCCATCTGGGGAATCTGTATTGTGTGAATTTATATACCGATTTTGTGACATGCGTATTGAGGATGCTATCCTATATGTAGATTTGTTGCCCTTGAACTTTAGACATTTTGATGTAATTTTGGGCATGGATTGGTTAACCAAATATTGTGCCACCATTGATTGTGTGACAAAACGGGTTGTATTTAAACCACTAGAACATAAAGAAATTGTGTTTGTGGGTAATGGGGTAGTGCCTCCACCTTACTTAATATCTGTAATGATGGCATGCAAATTAATCAGGAAAGGGTGCCAGGGTTATTTGTGTTGTGTGCTATCTGAACAATCTGTGAACGTTGAATTGAATAATATCCCTATTGTTGGAGAATTTCCAGATGTGTTTCCAAATGAATTACCAGGGGAATTGGTGGACAGGGAGATAGAGTTTACGATTGAAATTATGCCAGGCACCCAGCCTATTTCTAAAACTCCCTACAGAATGGCTACTGCTGAAATGAAAGAACTGAAAGAACAGTTGCAAGACCTGCTTGACAAAGGGTTTATCCGACCTAACACTTCACCATGGGGTGCACCAGTGTTGTTTGTGAAAAAGAAAGATGGAACCTTGCGTTTGTGTATCGACTATCGAGAATTGAACAAGGTAACAACAAAGAATAAATTTCCCCTACCTTGTATTGATGACCTGTTTGACCGATTACAGGGATCACAAGTATTTTCCAAAATTGATTTGAGATCCGGGTATCATCAGTTGAAAGTGAAAGCAGAAGATGTTGAGAAAACCGCGTTGCAAACAAGGTATGGCCACTATGAATTTCTTGTTATGCCATTTGGGGTAACTAATGCTCCGGCAGCGTTTATGGACTTAATGAACCGAATTTTTAAAACCTACCTTGATGAATTTGTTATGGTTTTTATTGATGACATTTTGATATACTCCAAGAATAGATTTGAACATGAACAACATCTGAGGACTGTGTTACAGATACTTAGAGAAAAAAAATTATTTGTTAAACTAAAGAAATGTGAATTTTGGTTGGATGAAGTCATATTTTTAGGACATGCGATCAACAAAGAGGGGATTTCAGTGGACTCACAGAAGATAGAGGCAATTGTGAATTGGCCTACACCGACTAATGTGACAGAAGTCTGCAGTTTCATTGGCTTAGCCGGGTACTACAGGAGATTTGTGAAGGATTTCTCAAAAATAGTTGTACCTCTTACCCAACTGACATGCAAAGGGCAACCGTTTGAATGGGATGACGAAAGGGAAACTGCCTTTCATGAATTGAAAACAAGATTGACCACTGCACCAGTTTTGACACTACCATCAAGTACGGAAATTTTTTTGATTTTCAGTGATGCATCTTATAAAGGTTTGGGTTGTGTGTTAATGCAGAATGGGCGAGTAATTGCTTATGCCTCTCGACAGTTGAGACCACATGAGAAGCACTACCCAACACATGATTTAGAATTGGCCGTAGTTGTTTTTGCTTTGAAAATCTGGCTACAATATTTGTATGGGGCAAAGTGTGAAGTCTACACAGATCACAAAAGTCTGAAATGCTTCTTTACGCAAAAGGAGTTGAACATGTGACAAAGGAGATGGCTAGAATTGATAAAGGATTATGATCTTAAAATTCGGTATCATCCCGGGAAAGCTAACACAGTTGCTGATGCCTTAAGCAGAAAGTCGATGGGGAGTATGGCTTGCTTGTTTACTAAATAGAAAGAAATCTTGCAAGATTTTGAGAAGTCTGAAATTGAAGTGGTATTGTGTGAACATGGTGGACTGATAGCCACTATTTCAGCTGAACCGACAATCATTGATGAGATTAAACAGAAACAGAAGGAGGATGAATTCCTTAAAAAGATAGTTGATGAACCTGAAAGGAATCTGAGGCCAGATTACAGTGTGGTAAATGAGGTGCTGAAATTCCAAAACAGATTGTGTGTTCCAAACATTCCCGAGTTAAAGAAAAGAGTTTTAGATGAAGCCCATAAATCAGTGTTTGCTATGCATCCGGGTAATAATAAAATGTATCAGGATTTGAAATAAAACTATTGGTGGCCTAAAATGAAGAAAGAAATTACAGAATATGTGTCCAAATGCCTTCAGTGTCAGCAAGTAAAAGCTGAACATCAGAAACCAGGTGGTCTGCTTCAACGTCTCCCTATTCCTGAATGGAAGTGGGAACATGTGACTATGGACTTTATTGTTGGTTTGCCCCAAGCGCCTCGAGGTATGGATTCTATCTGGGTCGTAGTTGATAGACTGACTAAATCTGCACATTTTTTACCTGTCAGAACTGCATTTGATGCTTACAGATTGGCTACTATATATGTTGATGAGATTGTCCGTTTACACGGGGTCTCGGTATCCATTGTCTCGGATAGAGATCCAAAATTTGTATCCAGATTATGGAAGAGTTTGCAGAAAGCTATGGGGACAGAACTGAGGTTTAGTACCGTATTCCACCCATAGACAGATGGGCAATCAGAAAGGACTATACAAACATTAGAAGATATGCTCAGAATGTGTGCTTTAGATTTTCAAGGAAGCTGGGAAGATTATTTGCCACTGGCAGAGTTTGCATACAATAACAGCTTCCACTCCAGTATCGGTATGGCACCATACGAGGCTTTGTATGGTAGAAAGTGTAGGTCACCAATTTGTTGGACAGAAGTTGGGGATAGAGCTCTTCTTGGGCCTGAAATTGTGCAAGACACATCTAAGAAGATCAAAACTATTCGGCAAAGGCTCAAAACAGCTCAAGACTGACAAAGAATTATGCAAATGTTCAAAGAAGACCTCTTGAGTATGAGGTTGGTGACCATGTATTTATCCGTGTGACTCCGATGAAAGGCCAAGTCAGGTTTGGAAAGAAGGGTAAGTTGTTGCCCCGTTACATTGGGCCGTTTCAAATTCTGGAAAGGCTTGGTCCAGTTGCTTATCGAGTCGCTTTGCCACCGGGATTCGAACAAATCCATAATGTGTTTCATGTATCAATGTTGAGGGGTTATCTTTGAGACCCGTTTCATGTGATTGACTATCACTGGGTTGCTCTTGATGAAAATATGGAGTACGCTGAATGGCCGGAACGAATCATTGACCGACAAGTGAAACAATTAAGAAGCAAGTCCATCCCAATGGTGAAAGTGGAATGGAAAGAACACTATGAGACGGGTGCCACATGGGAAAGAGAGGATGAAATGTGACTACGCTATCCACATTTGTTTCCTGACGAAGGTAAAATAAGTTTGGAGGACCAAACTTGCTAAAAATGGGAAGACTGTGATAACCCTAGTCCGTATTATGCTAATTAATCTTAATTATGATTGTGATTATGTGTTTGATATGGTTTTGTGTGACATTTATATGAATATATGTGATTTTAAATTTCTATCTGTTCACCGTAGGAATATCTGTTCAACTTGCTGTTATAAACTGAAAATTGAAGGCCTTATCGGCCATAGAAGTCGAAATTGACTACGCCTTTGTGATTAGCGTAATTTTTAGAGCCTACGGTAAAATTTAATTGAAAATTGATTCGGATCAGATTAATTAGATTAAATTGATGATATAGTGCTCAATTATTTAATATTGATAAATGTGATTAAGGGAGCTTGTATAAAAAAGGCCACTATACACTCAATTCCTCTCTTTCATTCAATTTGGCTGAGATTATCTCTAAGGAAAGAGAGTGAGGGTCGGCTAGAGAGAGAGGGGGGAAACAATTGGAGATTTCAGTAAGGAGCTTGGAAATCTTGAAGATTAACTCAAGAATTGGCTAGAATTTGGGTGTTTGAAGCTCCTAGTTGAGTAAATTCATGGATTTTAGTTTGTTACTTTGTGAATTCAATGTTGAATAGTGATGAAGAATATGAGTTGAATTGGTTGTGATGAAAATGAGTTGGTTTTGATGAATTGGGAGCCAATATACACATGCATATAGGAAATTGCTATGAATTTGTATGTTTGAGCTTGAAATTGCATAAGCTAGTGTGGGGGTCGAATATTTGGGATCGTAAAGAGGCCAAATGGATGAGCTTGGAGAGTTGGAATACAAAAATAGTATTCAGCTTCATTCCGCAATTTCAAATCATACCCTATTCGGTCAAAAGGCCGGTTGGGTAAGGGGCCGAGTGAAAAGCAGTTTGCTTTAAGAGAAGCCGAATGAAGAACTAAAGGTAGGCCCAACCTCGAGGCCCAAGAAAGAAAATATATAAATAGAAGAACATCAGCCAGAAAGAGGTACGTGAGAACTATTACACTTTACTTAAAATACAAGTAATTGAGAGAGTAGGGACTGACTTGCCCGTCGGAGTGCTAATTCCGGCACCCCCGACCGGAGTGTTGATTCTTTTTCAGGTGGCTAGCTGAGGATCACGAGCGTCCCCCAGGATCAGAAGAGTATTTCCAAACCACTTCTCCACAATTGGCGCCTTCTGTGGGAATACTCAAACACATCCATGGCGGGCATAACGGAAGACCCTCCGATAGCCACTGATGAAACCACGCAGAGAGACGACCTCACTCCAACAAACATGCTTGGACCGGAGACTATCCCCGTAAGGTGCGCTTTGAACTTCGCCTCACCCTCGACTCCAGAGCATGAAGCAATGCAAGCGATCATGGAACAAGCAAAACAAAATGAACAAAGGTTGGAGAACATGATCGCAGAGAACAAACGTCTCCATCAAGATTTGGCCTTGGAGGTGGCGAAGTCCAAACAAGTTGTATGTCAAGGCCCGGAACGACCTGTGAGGGCAGGTGGTCGACGATCTCGAGCCCGACAACAAGACACTGATAGCAACTCCGACTCATTATCCCTGAAGCCCAAGAAGAAGGGGCGATCTGAAACCTCCAGTTCCTCTGAAGAGAGTCCCCGTATAAGGCATAAGCGAAGAAGAAACAGTTTAGATGAAGATCAGCACGACCCCTTTGTACGACGGATTGCAAAGGCAGTGCTACCCAAGAAATTCAAAGCACCGTCCTTCACTTTGTACGACGGTAAATCAGACCCCACCGATCACATCTGCCATTACAAGCAAGCCATGACACTGTATGCGGATGACGAGGCTTTGATGCGCAGAATATTTCTGAGTAGTTTGGGACTATTAGCTGTCAGGTGGTATTATAAACTAGAGCCGGCTTCGATTAAAAGCTTCCACCAACTCCAAAAATCTTTCAGGGCGAGGTTTATCACTAATGAGGTCCAGCCAAAGCAAGCCGATTCCCTCTGGGCAATACAGATTCAACCGGGGGAAACCCTTCGTGCCTACTCGGCGCGATATTGGGAATGTTTCAATCTGGTAGACGATGCTTGCAACGACTCCATGGCCATCACTACCTTCAAGATGGGGTTGCATCCCGATAGTGCCCTCCGCAGCTCTTTGACCAGACGGCCTCCCAAAACAGTTTGGTCGTTGATGAAGAAAGTTGAAGAATACTGTAAAGTGGAGGATGATGCCTTGAGGGTTAAAGCCGGAAATATGACCAACAAGACGGCTCCTGCTGAAATTACATAGCCATTAAAATCTGTAGCACTTCAGAGTCTAAACCACGGCATTAGGCGAAACGAGATAAGAGACGAGATTCTCATCGATCAAGCGACCAATGCTCCCACCAAGAAAATGAATAACTGCAAGTTGACAACAGGCACACGAGGCGTGCCGACAAGAAGTATATGGAGTTGACAGAGCAGATCAGTGCGGTTACGTGCAAAATCCAACACCTTCCGTTCTTCAAGTGGCCGTCGAAAATGGTAGGACCTCCCGACACAAGAAGATGGGATAGATGGTGTGAATATCACAAGGACCATGGCCATGATACTGAGAGTTGTTATGCACTGAAGGATCATCTGGAGGAATTGGCACAAGATGGCTGGCTACAAAAGTATGTCCGAAAAGGCAACCCGACCAAAGCAATAACCTTAAGACAGGATTCACCTCCGGTCGGGGTAATCCACATGATATACAGCCTGCCAATGTCATCAGCGGTGCATACGATTCAGTCAAGCTTCGACCTTGAAAACCAACTCACTCCGGCTAAAAGGCCCCATGAAGCCGCAGGCATTACTTTTGATGATTCAGATTTGGCTGGAGTAACACTGCCCCACATCAATCCCTTGGTAATTGAGTTACGCATAAACCAGTTCACAGTTGAGCGCGTACTCATCGATCCGGGGAGCACATCGGAGGTTATGTACCATAAGACATTTACCAAACTTGGGTTCTCCGAATCGGATCTCTCTCCGGCCCCGTATCCACTATTCGGTTTCAACGCCAATCCAGAGTACCCGTTGGAGAAGATCACACTACCTGTTCGAGTAGGCTCCCGAACAGTGGATGTGGAATTCTTGGTTGCCAAGCTGCCGTCACCGTATAATCTCATCATGGGGCGGTCTTGGTTGCATACTATGTAGGCCGTCCCAAGCACCTATCATCAGCTACTACGCTTCCCAACAAAATGCGGTATTGAGCAAATTCGTGGCTCCCAAAAATCGACACAAGCATGTTATCTCCTTGCTGAAAAAAACGCCAAAGGAGCTGCAGGTGAATTCTATTAAGGTGCCAGATCGAGAGAGCCTCGACGATGTTGGGCGGCTCCCAAATGAAAAGGCCATGGAAGGCTTTGATCAAGTTGAAATCGATGGAAGCCCAGACAAATTCTTCATGGTCGGCGCATCCCTGAATCAGGCTGATAGATAGTAGCTAATCTCTTTCCTGCTCAGCAACCTCGATGTCTTTGCGTGGACTCCATATGAGATGCCAGGTATAGATCCATCCATTTCACAGCACCGTTTGAATGTTGATCCTAAGTGCAAGCCGATCATTCAGAAAAGCCGGCGGTCGGCCGCAGAGCACACTGCCGCCGTTGTTGAGGAAGTTGACAGGCTGCTTGATGCTAGGGCAATTAGGGAAGTGACCTACCCTACATGGCTCTCTAATATAGTGGTAGTAAAGAAGAAAAATGGGACCCGACTATAGACGCGCCTGCGTGGGGCCCCGCTACAGTTCGGACTCGATTTGTGTCATGGTTCTTAATCTGAACCAAAGAGTCCAAATCTGGCAAATCGTTTTGAGAAAACAGATTTTTAGAAAAAGAAGTGCCAAACATGGACTGCTTTGCCAGATACAGAGTCGCCACCTAAATATTTTTTATGGGGGAATTTAGGAAACCCTGACTCGGTGCCAAAGGCCACGTGTCCGTCGTCGCCAAAGTTGCCTCGGCTCGGGAGCTTGGGTATGATTGGGGAAGGTCAGCTATGAGCACCCCCTCTCACCCGATCCGAAGATCGGCCTCTACTAACCATGATATCTATTTTTGAAAACGTTATGTGTTCTTATTCCGGTTATTAGCCTAGAATTACTACGTTATGCGCACAGCAAACAAGTATAGACTAGGTTGCCTAATTTGGGAATAAGCATTGCATATCCGTTTGTTTTGGGAAATGTTTTGGAATTTGCTACTCGCATGTAAGCTAAAATACGGATTTCAACGAGTTTTTCCAACTCAGACAATCCAACCTTCACCCACAGGCATTCAAACAGTTTATCACATAAGTATCTAGCCACATGGTAAGCATGCTGTTATGATAGCATTCACACGCATACGATATGCTAAAGCATGAAAATACTTACATCGTACTCCATGCCAAAACAATAAACCAGTTAGCCAACATGCATGGTCCTAGTTCATGTCAAATTGACTAATGCAACACATACAGGATGCAATTGGAGCAGGCTCGGCTAACCTAAACATGGCATGTGAAATGCAATCAATTGATGCACGTATTCAGTTTGGAATTGAAATACAAATGCAGTTAGAATGATGTACCGAGCCTGGTGCATGGGAGACAAATGTATGGATGCACGCATGCATAGCATAAGGTATGCTAATTTAAACATGCCCTAATCTACCTTCATAAGCAGGTAAATAAAAGGGAAGAAAGAAGTGGGGGTTGGGAGACGTGTACACACTCACCCACACTTATTACAAATTTGCCCTCGCTCGGAGGGACCGAATAAATATTACAGATAATTAACCTACAAGCTAATTAAATATTACAGGCCATCTAATTAGCTAAACAAATTAACTAATCTAGGGAAAGCAGATAAGCCACCTCGGGAAGAGAGCCCAATGCAATGCATGCTCGGTCCTTCTCGGAAGTGCACTGGCATGCATAGGCTGCCTTTGTTCTCCCTGCTCTGCTCCTCTGAAGACTGCCAAAGTCTCAGAATTGCTTCTCTGGATACTGGGGAATGCCACCGGCTGGAAGGAATCATCACCGGCTGTGATCTAGTGGTCAGCGGCCAAGATTGCATCCATCGGCCATCGATGGGTTGCCGGTCGGCACTCTATGCAATCGATCGGCAGAAAGTGCCTGTAGAACCTGCAATTGACAGCAGCAGAGGGCAAGGCAGAGCATGGCAATGCAATTCAAGCAATGTATGCACCAATCCTATCCCTTATCATGTGTATGACTCAAAGGGGCATGGTTCTTGGTTCTCGGACCATCAATCGCGTATTTCCATGCGTGATGGCCCAAAGAATCAAATGTGCATTTTGATATGGAATGCAATGCACATAAACAAACCAATGGGACTCAACCTCTATCACAAGCATTTCAAGGGGCCAAGCATGCATGCAAATGGAATGTAATCCTAAGCATGTGAACTAAGGATGCGACACAGGAATGCATGGATACTACCAACACGCATGCAATGTGTAGTGCCAATGTGCACACATGTGAGGCATACAACAAGTTAGACAACTTGGCAAGGAACACATGCTAAATGTAATACCACCTAAGAATGTAACAACATACCAAAGGGGCCAAATGTATTACAACATGCAAGGTGAGCATGCTACAACATATAAGAGTGGTCTTAGACTAAGTTAGGCAGCCCTAACTAGGCCCAAAAACAGTGGCCAAAGTGCCCAAAAATGAAGGACTAATGGCATGCAAACATGCATATATACAAGGACCAACACTTAGGCATAAAGGGACAATTCTCAAGCACACTCAGGAGGATGCAAACATGGACAAATGGCATGCACTAAGCTCTGAAAATCATGCAAGAACATGGTGCCCAACCAAGCAAACAAGATAGGCTAAACATGCAACAAATGGCCCAAGCATTCAAGGCAAGCTAATGAAGTATTTGACCACACTTAACAAGACCAAACATGGCATGAATTTAATGACCAAAAACAGAGTTTTAGCACATAAAACAAAGCTCAAAAGACCACTTAGATGGCATCTAAATGGCTTGAATTCAAAAGCATGCACAAATGCACTTTCAAGGAGCATACAACACAAGCTCATAAGGTGTCAAGGAGGCATCCAAGGCAAGCATACAATCATGCTAAAGGGACTGAAATGATGCTACAAGTGGTGCTAAACCACTGAAATAAAACAAGTAACACATACTATACCTTCATATACTTAAGGCCAACAAGCCAAAATGCAAAGGGGCTATACTAAACATGTCAAAGTCGAGCAAAGTGGCTAAGGATAGACTTTAAACATGGCAAAATAAGCACAAAAGCTTCACAAAGCTAGACCTAAAATATGCTTGGACAATGATTTACAACCTAAGGCATATTAAGGCCTAAACATGGCATTACAAGGTAGGTATGCTAAGCATGCATGGTGTACCAAAACCAATTAAAAACAGAAGCATATTATGACATAATAAGCACAAAAATCAACTAAGGCATGGTCAACATGAAGCTTAGCTAGGTGCTCCCTCAAGAGGCCAAAAATGGTCCATTTCAAGGACAACAAGGAGAGGGGGTGGCCCTCTCCTCCCTAGGACCTCAAGGCACCATCCTCACCTCTGAAATCCCTCAAGATTTCAGTGGTGAGGAGGCCCAAACACCAAGGTCCCGGAGCTCACTCAAAATAGCACAAAATGGGGCCTCTCAAGGCCTAAGAGGGGTCAAACAACTCCAAACCACAAAACACTCTAAACAAAACTATTTAGAGGGCCTAAAAACAGAACTTTTTTATATTATACACTAAGCTCAAAAACAGTTCTAAGATAGGCAAAAATGCAATGCAACAAAGGGGTAAAAAGGGGCAAGATTGTTACCCTTGAAGACCTCTTCAACAATGGTGGACCAGCTGCTCCGCCAAGCTCAAAACCACCCAAGAACCTCAAGAACAACCTCTTAGAACCTCAGTAGCCAAGGGAAGGTGTAACACTATGTGTTTGTGTGCAATAGTAAGACACAAATGCACTTATACACACACAAAGGTAAAAAGAATGAGAGAAATAGAGATAGGTGAGACACAAACCCTAACCCTAATCCAGAGCTCTCCTCTGTATATTTTCTAACCTTTTTTTCCAACCCTAAAGCCAAGAGAGGAGGGCTCCTCTTATAGAGGAGCCAATCTTGTAAAGCTTACAAGGTAAGCTAACAAGAAGGCCATCCCTCCATACACGTGTATGGAGGGGAACAAAATGCCATACAACTGTATTAAAATATCTGCAAAAGCAGATGAACAATAGTCGGCTGCTCAAAATTGCCATCTTGACAAAATGTACTGCCGACCGGCAACAAAGAATGCCGACCGGCAATATACATTGCCGATGGCAACAAAACACCAGCCGGTGGCCTCTGGCCATGGCCGGTGATGTGTGGGGATGCCTCACAAGGCATTCCCTGCCCCTCCAAGGCAAAACACAAGTGTTTGGTGCAAAACCAGACACTAAACAGTCAAGTCGAGAGATCCTAAGGCAAGGCGCGCAAGCCAAGACTTCCGGGAACTCAAGACGAACACAAACATGGATGATCACCGGGTGTTCAAACGGTGACGTCCAAGTCTTGAGGATGGTCAAAAATGGGGTGTCTACACCGGCGAGTATGCTTCGAATTCACGGATCTGAACAAAGCCTGCCCCAAGGATTGTTTTTCCCTACCCTAAATTGACCAACTTATAGATGCGACGGCACGCCATCAACGTACGAGCTTCCTCGATGCTTACAAAGGCTACCATCAAATTGCCATGCATCCAGAGGACCAGGACAAAACTGCATTCCTCACCCCAAGAGGAACCTACTGCTACAAGGTTATGCCTTTTGGACTGAAGAATGCAGGGGCAATCTACCAAAGACTGGTCACCGCCATGTTTAAGGAGCAACTGGGCCACACTATTGAAGTGTACATTGACGATATGGTGGTCAAGTCCAAGGAAGAGCAGAATCATATAGCTGATCTGGAAGAGACATTCGGTATTCTACGCAAATATAGAATGAAGCTGAATGCTTCCAAATGTGTGTTTGGGATCGGCTCTGGAAAATTCTTGGGATACATTGTCAACCACCGAGGAATCGAAGCGAACCCAAGGTAAATCACAGCAATCCTAGAACTCGGCTCTCCTCAATCGGTCAAGGAAGTTTAGAAGTTAATCGGGATGGCCGCTGCACTCAACAGGTTCATCAGTTGGTCAACAGATCTCTACCAACAATTCTTTCATACACTACGGCAGGGCAAGGCTTTCGAATGGTCCCCTGAATGCGAAGCCGCTTTCAACGGCCTCAAGACCTACCTTCGCTTAGTACCACTCTTGAAAACACCTACTGCTGGTGACTCGCTTATTTTGTATCTGGCAGTTTCTGACAGGACTGTCAGCGCCGTACTGATAAAGGAAGAGCTGGGGGAGCAGCGACCAGTGTATTATGTGAGCAAGGCAATGGTTGACGCCGAAACACGCTAGCTTCCGTTGGAAAAACTCATCCTAGCCCTAATCATGGCGGCAAGAAAACTGATGCATTACTTCCAGGGTCATAGCATTGGGGTGCTAACAGATTATCCCCTCCGATCAGTACTACGAAGTGCAGAAGCATCAGGACGTGTTTTAAAGTGGGCTCTTGAACTCGGCCAGTACGACATTCAGTTTCTACCTAGAACCTCGATCAAGGGACAGGTGCTTGCCGACTTTGTTGTCGAATTCACTGGGGGTCTTACCGATTTCAAGTCTGATGAGATTCGATCGGAGTCGAACTGGAGAATTCATGTTGGGTACATTTGGCAGTTGTATTGTGATGGATCATCCAATCAGCGGGGCAGCGGAGCCGGAGTTGTAATCATGGCTCCCGATGGCGCAATAATTGAGCAGGCCGTCAAGCTCAGCTTCGAAGCGTTAAATAACGAAGCCGAGTACGAAGCCCTTTTATTCGGTTTGCAGAATGCACATCTTCTGGGTGCTCGGTGTTTGCTTGTATTTTGTGATTCAAAATTGGTGATCAATCAGCTAAAGGGGGAGTACGCGGCAAGAAACGATTGTATGGCGGCTTACATGAAAACGACCAACTCCTTGCTGGAAAAATTTGACCATCATGAATTGAACCAGATAACACGTGATCAGAACACACATGCAGATGCCCTTGCTTGCCTAGCCTCCGCCATTAATTCAGAGATTAAATGGACCATTGAAGTAGGTTTCATCCCGGAGCCGAGCATTGGCCCTTCGGAGGAAGTCCAGGCCAATGTTATAGAATCTAGACCAAGTGTAACAGCGCCCGCGTGGGCCTCATGCTACAGTTCGGACTCGATTTGTGTCACGGTTCTTAATCTGAACCAAAGAGTCCAAATCTGGCAAATCGTTTTGAGAAACAGATTTTTGAAAAAGTAGTGTCAAACATGGACTGTTTTTCCAGATGCAGAGTCGCCACCTAAATATTTTAAAATGGGAGAATTTAGGAAACCCTGACTCGGTGCCGAAGGCCACGTGTCCGTCATCACCAGAGTTGTCTCGGCTCAGGAGCTTGGGTACGATCGGGGAAGGTCAGCTATGAGCACCCCCTTTCGCCCGGTCCGAAGACCGGCCTCTACTAACCGTGATATCCGTTTTTGAAAACTTTACGTGTTCTTATTCCGATTATCAGCCTAGAATTACTATGTTATGCGCACAACAAACAAGTATAGACTAGATTGCCTAATTTGGAAATAAACATTGCATATCCGTTCGGTTTGAAAATGATTTGGAATTTGCTACTCGCAAGTAGGCTAAAATGCGGATTTCAACGAGTCTTTCCAACTCAAACAATCCAACCTTCACCCACAGGCATTCAAAACAGTTTAACACATAAGCATCTAGCCACATGTTAAGCATGCTGTCATGGCAACATTCACACTCATGCGATATGCTAAAGCGGAAATACTTACATAGTACTCCATGCCAAAACAAAGAACTTGTTAGCAAACATGCATGATCCAAGTCCATGTTAAAAATGGCTAATGCAACACATGCAAAGATGCAATCTAAACAGGCTCGGCTAACCCTAAAATGGCATATGAAATGCTACAGGTAACATGTATCCAATTTGGAATTGAAAAGTACAATGTAGTTTGTATGATGTACCGAGCCCGGTGCATGTCAACAAATGCATGAATGCACGCATGCATAGCATAAGGTATGCTAAAATAAATGTGCCCTAATCTACCATCATAAGCAGGTAAATAAAAGGGAGAAAGAAGTGGGGGTTGGAAGACATACACACACGCACCCACACTTATTACAAGTTTGCCCTCGCTCGGAGGAACCGAATAAATATTACAAATTAATTAACTACGCAAGCTAATTAAATATTACAAATTGCTTAATTAATTAACAAATTAACTAAACTAAATAAAAACAGTAAACCGCCTCGGGGCGAGGGCCAGATGCAACGCATGCTCGGGATTGGCTCGGAATCGCACTGTCATGCATAGTTTGCCTCTGTTTTCCCTGCTCTGCTCCTCTGAAAACTGCCAAAGTCTCAGGGATGCCTCTCAGGACACTGGGGGATATCATCGGCTGAGCAGAATTTCCACCGGCAGTATCATTTAGTCACCGGCACAAAATAGATCCACCGGCCATCGATTGACTGCCGGTCGGCACTAAATACTGCCGGCCGGCAATGAATTCCTGCAGAACCTGCAACTCACAGCAGCAGAGGGCAAAGCAAAGCATGGCAATGCAATTCAAACAATTTATGCACCAAGCACATTCCTTATCATGTTAATGACTCAAAGGAGGATGTGCCCCGATTCTCGGACCACCAATCACGCATTTCCATGCATGATGGCCCAAAGAATCAAGTGTGCAACTTCAATTTCAAAATGCATGCAAGCCAAATAAACACACAAGGAGGCCTAACCTCTATCATACTCATCTCAAGAGGCAAGGTGATGCATGCAAGATGCAATGCAACTTAGGCATACGAGCTAAGGATGCAACATGCCGATACAAGCAAACATGCAAGATGATGCATGCAAATAAGCCAAGGATGGTCTTAAACATGAATTAGGCAGCTCTAGTTAGGCCCAAAACAGTGGCCAATGGAAGAAAATGAAGTGCCTCGAAATGCGTGCGCACGGGCACGCAAATCGAGGCAATGGCATATGCAATGCAATGGATAAAATGGCATATAGAATGCAACATGGACTCATACTAACATGAGAGAGCCTCAGCCACACTCACATAAGAGGCTGATGGATGAAAATGAAGCGCCTCGAAATGCGTGCACACGGGCACGCAAACCGAGGCAATGGCATATGCAATGCAGTGGCATGGAAAATGATATGCAAACATGCCAATGGGATTTCAGCACTGAAATGTGGTGGAAAACAGCCCCGAAATGAGGCGAAAACACACCCGATGCATGGAATAGTCCCGAAACATGGACTTTTGGCACCCGAAATGGCTTACAGCTATACAAAGCATGCACAATATGGACATGGAGCATGAAGACAGAAGAAAAACAGCGTCAAAATAAGCATTTTTCTAGTACAAGTCATGGCCAAACAACAAGCAAAGATAGGGCAACAATGGCATGCAAAAATGGCCCTAAACATGAGGTTATGAAGCAACTCACGGCTGCTAACTCCAAACAGGTTAGGGACCTTCAACAACATTTAAGAGGGGCCCAAAATAAGACTATTTAAAGTTTATGGCAGCCCCAAAAACAGTGTACAAATATATTAGAAATGCAATGCAAAAATGAAGCTCAAAAGTGGCTATAACATGAGGTATACAAAAAATTCACCAAACAAGAAAATGCCCTTAATAAAACATGTTAAGGAGGTCAAAATAAAGCCACTTTTAGTTCGGACCAAGGTCCAAAAACAGCAACATCAGGGGCTGCCAAGACATACAAAAATGGGACCAAAAAGAGGATATAAAGGGAAGTACAACATGGAAGTCCCAAACAGTGTTGAGCCCTTCTTTAATGTTGAAGAAGGGCTCAAAATAAGCCTATATACAGTTTACTATATGCCCAAAAACAGATTACACATAGGCCAAAAATAACATGCAAGATTAGGGCCTAAAAGAGAGATAAAGAAGGAAGTGGTAGCTACTATCCTCAAACAGCAAGAGGTCCTCAATCAAACATGAAGAGGACCTCAAAATATGATTATTTGAAGTTTGGATCGGAGCCCAAAAGTGCAAGAAACTATGGCTTAGATATGAAGCAAGAAAAGGCTAGAAAAGGGAAGATGAGGACTCACCCTTGAAGACCAGCAAATCAGCACCTCTTGGACCAAGTTTAGGTGCTCCTAAGCTTTGGAGAACAGCCTCAAGCTACTGGAATGGCCATTGGATGCCTTGTGCTATGAGTTGATGAAGAAATGGCCCAAGAACAAGGGTGTTTGATGGTTGAATGGGAGAGATATAGAGAGAGATCAAGGGTTGTGTGTATGTATATCAGATATATCTATATATCTCTGGTTTTTTTGTTGCCTCAAATCTCTAACCTAAACAAAGGAGGAGGAGGGGTGCTTATATAAGGCAAGGAAAACACTTAACTTACAAGCTAAGTCAAGGGAAAGGGGTCAAAGGGGTTCAAGGCTTATTGGAGAAGCTTGGACAGCTGGTAGGCTTCTTGAGGAAACCAAGACAAGGGGTCAAGGCTTCCTCAAGAAGCCTTGAGCAAAGGGTGCAAGAAAAGGGGCCAAAGGGTGTGCAAAGGGTGCAAAATGGCCACATATATGCACGTGGAGTAGGGTCTGTGCAACCCAGCTGGCACAGCTGGCATGCACCATGCTTGGAGGGTGCAAATGGTGCAAACCGGCCAGAAAATTTGGTTGTCGGCCAAAATAAAGTGCCGGTCGGCATAACATTTTGCCGGTCGGCAAAATAGATTGCCGATAGATGATTCCAATGTCAAAAAACGGCTGGTGGGTGTCCAAATTGAAGCCCCGGAAGTTAGCTTTCCAATGGCGCAAACCTTGCATTAAAATTCGTTCTGTGCAAAAAATTATGCCCTTTTTCGTGAAGCCGCGCAGATTCGATCCAACCGGGATGATGCCCGACTTCAACTGATCATATCTCCCCCACCCGGACTTGGCTCTAGGAGATTCTTGAGTGAAAAATGAAGCCCCGGAAGTAAGCTTTCCGATGGTGGTGGCCCCATAGCTAAAATCCAAGTGTACAGACAGATAAGCCCGATTCAGCGAGGGCTGCTCGACTCGCTTCTACCCGGATTCATGCCGAACTTCTCCCAAACTAGTTTTCTCCTCTCCTTTCCTCTTTTCTTCAACTCCAAAACCCTAAACAAAGTGTTTTGAAACATTTGCCTCTCTTCTAGCTGAAGAAACTGATTCTTTGCCCTGTACATCTCTCAACACCGAGCAAACCATCAGTAGTGCCCAAGTCTTAAGGGCGGTCAAAAATGGGGTGTCTACACCAAGTTGGATGGATCCCATCGCCGTATTCCTGTCTTCCGAACAGCTCCAAGAGGACAACAAAGAAACGCACAAGCTGCGAAACAAAGCCCTGCGATTCTACTTGGATCTGCAAGGAAAGCTGTATAAAAAATCCCTTTATGGTCCACACCCAGAATGTGTACACCCGGACAAAGTTGAAGAGCTTCTGGCTGAAATACATGAAGGCAGTTGTGGTGCCCATTCTGGCGGGCGCTCTTTGGCCCATCGAGCTATAACGTAGGGGTATTACTGGCAGACAATGAGAGCTGATGCCGAATGCTATGTGAAGAAATGTGAACAGTGCCAGAAGTTCTCCCCGTTAACCCATCTGCCTGCTGAAGAGTTAAGCTCCATTACCAGTCCCTGGTCGTTCGCCCAGTGGGGACTTGATATCGTAGGACCACTGTCGAGGGCCCCAAGAAACAAGCAATACTTGATCGTCACGACATATTACTTCACAAAATGGGTCAAAGCGAAGGCATTAACGCACATTCGAGATGCGGATGTTAAGCGCTTTGTATGGAGAAATATCATAACGCGATTCGGCATTCCAAGAGTCTTATTTCAGACAACGACACCCATTTTGATTGTGGCGTCTACCAAAAGCTGTGCAGCAAATACGGTATCCGGCCCTACTTTTCTATGCCGGCTTACCCACAAAGCAATGGTCAAGCTGAAGCCTCTAACAAATCCATCTTGGATGACATCAAGAAGAGGCTGGAGAGAGCTAAAGGCAAATGGGCCAAAGAATTGCCGAGTGTATTATAGGCCCATCGAACTACACCGAGGCGATCTTCTGGAGAAATGCTGTTTGCTCTATGCTTTGGAACCTAGGTGATCATACCCCTGGAGATTGGCCACCCAACCCTGAAATCTCATATTTTTGACATGGGCCGAAACAACATGATGCTGGCTTTGGATTTGATTCTGAATGAAGAATGAAGAGACCATGCCCTTGCATCCATGGCGCGGTAGTAATAGCAGCTTGCCAAGTCATATAATCAATGTGTTCAGCGATGCCGCTACATACCAGGAGAGTTGGTCCTGAAAAAAGTCCTTCCAGCTGCCAAGAAACTGACTGATGGAAAGTTGGGTCCTAACTGGGACGACCCCTATCAGATTGATTCGATCGCAGGAGTAAGGGCATATCAGCTCAGAGACATGTCAGGAAGGAGTCTGCCTCAGCCTTGGAATTCCACACTTTTACGCAAATTTTATCATTGACCCGACTTGTGGGGCATGATACTTGTAATGCAAAGATCACTATTTACAGTGATGCGAAGATCGCTATTTACTCACTTCAAAATTTAGTTCAAAGGTGTTCCGAAAAAAGCCTCTGGATTTGGAGCGCCCTTCGTAGATATCACGATTGGCCAAAGAAGTCTCCGGATTCGGAGCCCCATCAGCGCATGACGCCTTTGGGCCGATTAAGCCTCCGGATTCGAAACACCCTTCGTGGCTATCACGATTGGCCAAATAAGGCTCCGGATTCGGAGCCCCATCGGCGCATGACGCCTTTGGGCCGATTAAGTCTCCGGATTTGGAGCCCCATCGGCGCATGACACCTTTGGGCCAATTAAGCCTCTGGATTCGAAGTGCCCTTCGTGGATATCACGATTGGCCAAATAAGTCTCCGGATTTGGAGCCCCATCAGCGTATGACACCTTTGGGCCGATTAAGCCATCGGATTCAGAGCGCCCTTCATGGATATCACGATCGGCCAAATAAGTCTTCGGATTCGGAGCCCCATTGGCACATGAGGCCTTTGGGCCGATTAAGCCTCCAGATTTAGAGCACCCTTCATGGATATCACGATTGACCAAATAAGTCTCCGGATTCGGAGCCCCATTGGCGCATGACGTCTTTGGGTTGATTAAGCCTCCGGATTCGGAGCGCCCTTCGTGAATATCACGATTGGCTAAATAAGTCTCTGGATTCGGAGCCCCATCGGCGCAGGACGTCTTTGGGCCAATTAAGCCTCCGGATTCGGAGCGCCCTTCGTGGATATCATGATTGGCCAAATAAGTCTCCGGATTCGGAGCCCCATCGGCGCATGATACCTTTGGGCCGATTAAGCCTCCGGATTTGGAGCCCCATCGGTGCATGACGCCTTTGGGCTGATTAAGCCTCCGGATTCGGAGCGACCTTCGTGGATATCACGATTGACCAAATAAGTCTCTAGATTCGGAGCCCCATCGGCGCAGGACTTCTTTAGGCCGATTAAGCCTTCGGATTCAGAGCGCCCTTCATGCATATCACGATTGGCTAAATAGTCTCAGGATTCGGGGCCCCATCGGCGTGTGATGTCTTTGGGCCGATTAAGCCTCCAGATTCGGAGCGCCGTTCGTGGATATCACGATTGGCCAAATAAGTCTCCGGATTCGGAGCCCCATCGGCGCAGGACGTCTTTGGGACGATTAAGCCTCCGGATTCAGAGCGGCCTTCGTGCATATCACGATTGGCCAAAGAAGTCTCCAGATTTGGAGCCCCATTGGCACATGACGCCTTTGGGCTGATTAAGCCTCTGGATTCGGAGCGCCAGGACCGTGTATAACACGCATGCTGAATAAATATTTAATGAAGAGCGCTCCGTTATGACGAGCCAGCAAAAACCGTTTGTACATTAAGGCATATGTACATTTGAAATGAACTCTAGACGGTCAATGTCTATCCAATCATCTAAAACACATTTATTCAAACATTCATGCAATAAAGCACAAAACATGCAAACATGTGTGTACCGAACAAAAATTATAAAGAAACACGATCATTGAAAACAAAACATTTTATTCAATCAGCCAATGATTACATAGTTTTTAACGCAATCTGCATTTTTAGCATCACAATGAGTGTTTTTATCCGGCGTCTCCCTCATCGTCACTCTTTTCAACTTCAAAAGCGGAAAAGGGAAAATGATCACGCTGGTACAGCGGTGACGCCGAATCAATACCCTTTGCACGGAGAATCTTCGTGGCCTGAAGTGCCTCGATCCAACAGTGCCTAAATCCCCGGTTCTCGCATCGGCAAACCTCCTCCACAAGTTTCTCTTTGGTCTTGTCGATGTCAACCTTCCGGCCCGCATGAAAGCCTTGTTCATAACCCATTGACCTTGCATTCTCTACGGTGAACATGCTTGCCGTGTCTCGGTCGGCGATGGCATGGTTCAACAGCCGTTGAGTCACTCTCTCCTCCACGATCGGGTTGGACTGACCCACCGCATCCGGCTCAGTGGTTTGAGCCCTCCTAAGCTCCCTAAGCTCACGCTCGGTATTCTCCGCGTGAGCCTCCAAACTGCGGATTCTTTCCTCCTTCTTCTCTATTTCACATCGCGCGGCACGCAGGCACATGCCGACTTCATAGGTGGTATACAGCCCTTTCACCGCCCCATGGATGCCCTCCTAAAATACGTCGAAATCCTATCGACCAACCATCAACTGCTGGACCTCCGGTGGAAAAATCTGTCGAGCAAACTTGACCGCGACACCTGGGTCCTTGATAATGGAGTCTACCTCCGTCATCGGTTTATTCTCCATGAAAACTGCAAAGCTCAACGGTCGCGGCACCACGTCGGGCTCATTTCTTGGTCGCGGTCGCGATCGCGGAGAACTTCCCCGTTGCTGTTTCTCCTTTCGGGGTGATCTGTTTCGACGACTTGGAGGCTGACGTTTTTCCTGTTCTTTGGATGCCCTACCTCCTGCGCGAGTTGGTTTGCTGCTACGATTCATTGCACTATTAAGCCCAGCCAAAGTTTGCGCTTCTCCTTTGCTGTTGAAGAAAGCTCCATTTGACATTCGCACTTATCTAACCCCACGCAACAAGCTGTTTTAAATTAAGTCTGAACACAGTAAGTGAAGTTACTGGTGCGAAGAGTCCATCCCATTTATTTCTAATGCTTGCAGCGACCTCGAGGCGATTTCATTAACACTAAACTCCAAAAGACGGATGCCGATTGATATGAGCCACAGCCACTGCATGTGCTAATTTTCGGCTTTTTGGAGTTAAAATGGCCTAATTATATAAACGGCAATTATACATGAATGCCTTGGAGTTCATGCACTGGTTGGGGCAATGGTAGATTTATTAATCTAACTGGCCAAGCATCTAGGCCCCATGCCGATCGATATGTGCCACAGCCACTCCATGTACTAATTTTTGGCTTTTTGGAGTTAAAATGGCCTAATTATCTAAACGACAATTATACATGAATGCCTTGGAGTTCATGCACTGGCTGGGGCAAGGCAAATTTATTAATCTAACCGGGCAAGCATCTAGGCCCCATGTCAATCGATATGTGCCATAGCCACTCCAAGTACTAATTTTCGGCTTTTTGGAGTTAAAATGGCCTAATTATCTAAACGGCAATTATACATGAATGCCTTGGAGTTCATGCACTGGCTGGGGCAAGGGCAGATTTATTAATCTAACCGGCCAAGCGTCTAGGCCCCATGCCGATCGATATGTGCCACGGCCACTCCATGTACTAATTTTCGGCTTTTTGGAGTTAAAATGACCTAATTATCTAAATGACAATTATACATGAATGCCTTGGGAGTTCATGCACTGGCTGGAGTAAGGGCAGATTTAGTAGTCTAACCGGCCAAATATCTAGGCCCCATGTCGATCGACCTGTCGGCAAACATACATGAATGAATGATCCAACAACACAATTTAACACAAATAATAACAAAGTGCAAAAGGAATTTTCATTAAGTAAATTGGGCATAAATTGTAGCCATTTTACATATGAAAACTACTAAACAAGAAGCTACAAATTTACAGGGAAATGCCTAAAGAAAACTTAAAAACTGTAGCCATACATAAAAAACTAAACAAAAGTTGTAAACAAAAACTACTGTCACCCTGACCAATCCTTAGAGTCAGATTCCAACGGCTTAACATCCACTTGCTCATATGGAATTTTCATAGGCAATGTCACATTAGCAGCAACAAGGGCTTTGAGCCAGCCGTGTTTGAATCCCCGATTCTCGAATTTGGGGACTTCTTGCACATAATTATTGAGGGCAGCGCCTTGCCCGGCCTCATACGCCTTCGAAGCTTCAGAATCAGCAACTTTCTTTGCCACCTTCGATTCCGCCAAGTCCGCCTCAAGTTTGGCGATCGCCTCTTGGGCTAACTTGAGTACAGCTTCGCTTGCATCCGCCCTTTGCTCGGCAGCCAATCTGAGTTCGTCCACATTTCTGGCCCTCTCGAACTCGGCCTCGGCCCTTGTAGCTTCCATTTTCGCCCTCATGGCCTCAAACTCAGTTCGGCTCCTTTGGTCCTCAACTTCGGTCTGTAGACGGCCAATTCGTTCAATGGTGTCGTGCTAGCAGCGGCCTAACTCGGCTATCCTTTCGACCGTATACAAAATAGGAGATTAGATCCAAAAATATATACATAGAAAGGAAAGACAAGATCAAGATCTTTACCAGAAGAGCCGATTGAGCGGCTAACGCTACTGCTAAAACATCTGGCTCCGAGAGAAAAGTCACCTTATCATATGGTAATGAAACTGATGAAGCCATGTTCAGCACAACGGTTGGGTCTTTTATAGCCAACGCGTCAGAGGAGATCGACATATTTCTTATCTTTGGTTGAACCACAAAAGGCACAACCGTATCCGACTCCTCTAAACGTGGCCGTTTGCCGGCACGCTCTTCTTTAGAGCCCACTTCCTCTACTGCACGTTTCTCCGAACGTCGTTCAGTCTCATCATTTGCCGCCACGATCGGCTCTGACTCGGCATCTCATATTTGAATCGTCTCCTCAGTAACAGGCAGGGGCGGCTTAACATCTGCGACGGGCGTCACTTCGGATCGATTGGCCTCTGCGCGAATGGCCTCTGCTCTCTGCCACGCGGCCATTCGTTCGGCGTTGGCCTTTTTGGCGAGTTTTGTAAGTGATAAGCCGACCATATCTTCAGGAAACCCGCTTGGAAGATCTTCTAATCCGATAAAGACGTCATCGTAAACTTCCCCTCGACTCGAGGTGGATGGAGGGTTGGATGAATTGAGGCCGGCTTCTTCAAAAGCTACCCTTAAAGCCTCGTCTACTTCGGCCTCAGACTAGTTTGATTCTTTAGTGACCTCAACTTCTGCACGCTCTGACTTGGATCCTTCCAAGCTGATTTGGTGCAAGTTTATGAAGTTGGTCAAAATAAGAGCCATTGGAAACTCCTCGCCCCTTGGAATCGGGATGTTTTCTGCTGTCGAGAAAGTCGTGTACGTCGGCTCGTATTTAAGTAGAATATGGGCCGCCCTCCCTTGTTTCTGAAGGCTTGGACGGCCGAAGTATTTCAACCCGATTTTTATCTCCGAAAGAATGACGTCGTTGGTCGAGGTTGAAACTTTCTTCAAATCGTTTCCTGCACAAGCAAAACCATTAGGACTCAAAAATCAAGCTTTACAAATATAACAAAGGAAAAATAAACAAAAGAGGCTATACGGCCACCTGGTTCACCCCTCTACCTAGGAATAGGATCGAGGCGATCCTTGCCTTCACCGAATTCCCAGTTGCCTTGCACAATGACCATAACGTTATCGACTCGCTTCCCAGAGTTGGAAAGCATAGTCACTAGTTGATAGTCGGTATCCTTGGCCCTGAGGAAATAACGATCGTGCCGACCGAAAGACTTGGCCAAGGCATAACAATGCCGAATGGCAGGAATGCCGAGGTTGATCCTAAGGTGACGGTTTAGCTCTACAATTTCAATTATGATTCTAAAGAAGTTGACATTGGGTTGGGAAGGAATTAGACCCCAATGGCAGAGCACAACCCTAAGGAGTGGGTGAAGGGGAAATTAGACACCACCCTCTGTGATTGATAGGAGAGGGAAAATGATCGTGGTTTCATCAGCCCTTTCCATATCGAGGGTGTCGTCTTTCACGAGAGACAGACGGATGTCATCAGGAATGGAAAAATGGCGTCGGAAGCCAAAAATTTGACCCAAAGAAAGGAGATCTTTCAAATGTTTTACCATTTTCTTCAGTTTAAGGGTGTATGCTAAACCAAAAACAAAACAGGAAAAAAGGATTTAGAGCAAAGATGGAGAAAACTTACAAGAGATGAAGAGGATAGTGAAGGAAAGGAAGTTGCAAAGATAATTCGGAAGGAAATCCAAAGACAAATATCTGAAAGTGTGTATGTATTTGAAAGGACGTCCAAATTTTAAATCATAATAAATAGAAGTGTACGAAGGGGCGGGAAGTTGAAATGATGACCGAGAAGCGTGTGCTCAGACATCTCTATTGGAATGAGGTCAGTCGCCGAATTTCAGCCCTGACTTTCGAGTTCTAAACCAAACATTCCAACCAACTGTCATTTGTGGGGTGCTTGGGGGGCAATTGTGGGGGCCAAATATTTGGGATCGTAAAGAGGCCGAATGGATGAGCTTGGAAAATTGGAATACAAATATAGTATTCGGCTTCGTTCTGCAATTTCAAATCTTACCCTATTCGGTCAAAAGGCCGGTTGGGTAAGGGGTCGAGTGAAAAGTAGTTTGCTTTAAGAGAAGCCGAATGAAGAAATAAAGGTAGGCCCAGCCCCGAGGCCCAAGAAAGAAAATATATAAATAGAAGAACATTAGCCAGAAAGATGTATGTGAGAACTATTACACTTTACTTAAAATACAAACCCCCGACCGGAGTGTTGATTCTTTTTCAGGTAGCTAGCTGAGGATCACGAGCGTCCCCCAGGATCAGAAGAGTATTTCCAAACCACTTCTCCACAGCTAGCATGAATGACATTGAACATGGAGAATTGGGCACCAATCTTCACATGCATGCACAATCTATGTGGGTTTCATGATAATAAATGTCATTTGTAAGATTTGAAATAGAAATGAAGTCAAAAATTGACATGTATGCTCGATTATTGAAGGTGTGGAACTTATATGAAGTTTGAATGCATGAGTTTTGATTATACAAAAGAGATGTTGATTAATTTTGAAGATTGGACCATGATTTTGAACAATTGGCCTCATATTGTTTGTATACTCATGATATATAATTTGCTTCCCCATTTTTGGTACCTTAATTCGAGCTTTGGAGCCTTTGAATATCAAGTTTGAGCCTTGGCATGTCCGCTTGAGTGGGGAAAGCATCGCTCGAGCGGGAAATACGAGCTCCCAGAAGTTTTACAGACATGGGTGTCCGCTCGAGCGGGGATATTCACGCTCGAGCGGGGAGCCATGTAGTGAGACTTTCAGCTCGAGCGTCCGAATCCACACTCGAGCATAAAAATGAGGCAACCGGTATTTTTGCAGACCCAAGGGGTCTGCTCGAGCGGCGAAAGCCATGCTCGAGCGGGGACCCCTGTTTCAAAAAATTTGTAAAGGAGTTCTGTGTTTCACTTTTTGTTCTCTTTCACTTTTAAGTACTCTTAGGCATGCATTGAGCATTATGAATGAATGAATTAAAAGAATAAGAAAGAGGCCTAAGAGGGATGTATGAATTAAGAACGAATTTAATCGTTTTTGACCCATATGTGTTATGTAATGTGTAGGGTCGAGCTCAAGGGTGAATCCACCGGTAGAACACTGTGAGTAATATCTTAATAAAGATATTTGAAATATGTTATTGTCCAATTGCCTACTTCCATGTAAGTCTTATAAGTTTGTTAAATTGAATTGGGGACAAATATCTGTTATGCCACATGATTGGGCCAAAGGCCGTCTGTCATGAATGATAGTTTGACATGAATAATTGGGCCAAAGGCTGTCTGAAATGAATGATTGGGCCAAATGCCGTTTGTCATAAATGATAGTTTGACACGAATGAATGGGCCAAAGGCTGTATGATAGGAATGAATGGGCCAAAGGCCGTATGACATGAATGAATGGGCCAAAGATCGCCTGACATGAATGAATAGGCCAGAGGCTGTCTGACATGAATGAATGGACCAAAGGCCATATGGCATGAATGAATGGGCCAGAGGCCGTCTGACACGAATGATTCGGCTAAAGGCTGTCGGACAGGAACGGTTGGGCCGAAGGCCGTCAGATACGAACGAATTGGGCCCGAGGCCGTTTGATGTGTTTGGAACCGCAGTTACTTGACCTATATATATATATATATATTAGATACAATATGAATTGGGCTCGAGGCCGTCTGATGTGTGTTGTTCTAAATACTGTTCGTGTATCTTCTTTATTTGATGTTATTCACTGGGCTTTCGCTCACGCTCATTCATGTGTCTGTAGGTGAGCCAAGGGAGGTCCAAACCCAGCCTCAGTGAAGTTTGTGTGAAACGGTCAAGGTTTTGAAGAGTCAGCCCATACGTCTCACGCACGAGACTTGTTTTCGCCCTTTCGCTGTTTTGTTACGTTGTGTCATGTTGGCGAGAACTTTGGATTACGATTTTACATAGTTTTAATTGGCTAACCATGACCTGAATGATCCTGTTGTGTAAAGCTTATATGTAAACTTTCCTTGATGTGAGTTATTAATGTATATTTGTGAAATGTTATGATGTGCCATATAAGCACAGCTCTATGGACAAAAGTTTAAAATTGCTTCCGTTTGGCTGCTTAACTCTGTTAAAACATGTTTGATTTGATTTAAGGCCGTAGGTAATCTCATGATTACTGGCCGGTTATGTCCTTAACCCATGGGGGCGGGCTCGGCTCATGACATTTGGTCTCTCTTTTCAAGGAGATCATTTCAAAACTCGTTCGAGATCAAGCCGTTCAAACGCTCGATCAAGCCTTTCTTCTCCATGTTTCTCCATTCGAAGACCTGAAGAAATTCATCAACTTGTCTAGTTCAACAACAAGCTTTTACAGCCATTGAATTATGCCTGTTTCGGAGATCGAATAAGAGGATTTGTTCTTTTGTAATAGAGCAAACCACAGAGGATTGCATCCATTTATTATAATCAATAAAATTACTTATTTGCACATTTATTTCGCGTCTTAATTGCAGGATACGAAATTTGTGTTTACAGTTGCCATTGACGATCGGCCAGCGAGGTGACTGCAGCAGTGAGGCGACAGCGACGACGGTAGAGATGCACCTGAAATCCCAATATAAAAATATTAAAAAAGTTGAATCAATTTCCATAGAAAGTAAACAACAAAGCAAGGAACTTCAATTTTCAATTGTAAAAAAGAAATGAAAAAAATTGATCCTAGTTGTGTCATTTTTCTTAAGCAAGAATAGTGAATATTTCTGTTAAAACCAAAAAAAGAAGAAGTGAATATTTGGGTAATCTAGAGCTAGGGGTTTTGTAATGTTATCTCTAGGTGTTGAGTAAGGTGGGAGGGAAACATGATGAAATTAGAAGAAGACTATGGGTCATGTCGCATGTTTTTATGAAAAATATTATTTGTCATAACACTTTAAATATATATATATATATCATTTTACACATAAAATGACACCCAATATAAATATATGTGATTATTTTTCCATCTTGCCCTTTTTTTTTTTGGCACCAAAAAAGCTTTTTTATCCTATTAGAGATTGCTTTTATGGTATTTAATTTTTTTTTCTATGTATATATAATTTATATATCATATTGTACATACATATATGTTTGTGAATATGGTATTTAATTTATGGTATTTAATTTATATATCACCGGTATTTTTTTTTCGGCTCCTCCGAATAAAATTCTAGTTTCGTTGCTGGAGTGAAATATATATATATATATATATATATATATATATATATATGTATATGTACGTATCTATTTGTGTTTAGATATAAAAGATAGTGATGGAGAGAGATGGTGGTGAAATCAAGTTTTTTGTGGTTGATCATGGCAGTTCATCCTCTGAGTTTCATTTATGCAAATATAAAAGAGTGAGGTTCAGGTGTGTAGAAATCGTTGAGTACTTGATGCCTGCAAAAAATTACGTTGATTGGATATCGGTAGTCCCTTGATTGGAAAACATTTTTGTCAATGATAAATATGATTTTAAAAATAAATTGTTAACAAAAATATATTTTGATCAAGGGGCTACCAATATCCAATCAATGTGATTTTTTGCAAGCATGAAATACTCAACGAGCTCTACATATTGAACAGTTCAGATCATTGAAACGGGATCCATAGTGGCCCCACAAGCTCAACAGTACGCTTCAGTTCACACAATGAATCGGAAAAAGCCTCTCCATATATCAATGCCGAGATATTTATTACTAAATTTAATAGGGTTTTTTTTTTTAAAAAAAAAACACTTTATAATCTTTTTATACTTTTTCAATATATTTTTTCCACATTCTCAATATTAACAAGTGTCATATGGAGGCACTTATTTGCATTTCCTTTCAAAAAATTAGAACATATAAAATTACTAAAAATTTAAATTTATGATTGAGATTTATTTAAGTTTTGAACCAACAGTACAAATAAATAAATAAATAAATAAAGTGGGAGTGGGAGTCTGGGTGGGGAGAAAGATTAATAATGTATAAGTCCTATTTGGAATCAAATTAATGTGTTACCAAATTCAATTTTTAAACTGTCATGCTAATTGATAACAGTTATAATCTAAGGCCATGTTTGTTTGGGCGGACTGGATTAGCATTCCCATGACTAATAGTCCTAGGACTACGAATTCGTTAGATTATGTATCCTATCTTAACTAATAGTTAAGTTTAAAATAATTAATCTGTACTTCAATTGTTTAACCAAACATCGGATTAATAATTTTATTGGATTATTAGTCCAATCCCAAGCTCATGTCCACCCAAACAAACATGGCCTAAGGGTTAGTTTGGCATGCAGTTAAATTTTTTTTAAAAAAATTAATTTTTTTAAATTTTTTTTATCTTTAGTGGTTTTTTTTTTTTTTTTTTCAAAATTATATCAAAATTTTTTGGGGCAATTACAAAAAAATACCCCAAGGTTTGAGTTTTTTACAAAAATAAATTTTTAATTTTTAATTTTTTCAATTTAGACTCTAATTTTTTGATTTGTTTCAATTTAAACTATTCATCTATTTTCGTTAAGTAAAACCGATAGAAAAATAGCATTTTAAGCATTAAACTCAATACAGATATACATAAATAACATTATTTTTTATTGAGTTTAGTGACTAAAATACTCTTTTTCAGTTGATTTTACTTAACAAAAATAATCAAATCGTTTAAATTAAAAAAACAAATCAAAAGTATAAGATTTAAATTGAAAAAAATTAAACATTCAGGATTTATTTTGTTACAATGGTCAAACTTCAATTTTTTTATTATTTTTATTTTAAAATTCGTCTTGTGTAAAAGAATCTAAAAAGTAAAAATAAATAAAAGAAAGTCCATTGTTTTTTTTTGGGACTTCATTTTTCAAAATTTTATTTTTTCAGTCCATCTAGAGTAGAACCCAAAATGTAAGGTTTTTTGAATTAATTATTTTTTTAAAAACGTTATGTGAAAATGAAAAAAAATTCAAAAATTCAAAAAAAAAAATCAATCCCAACCCAAACATCTCATCAATGCATTTGTCACATGCTTCTTCATATTTTTTAGATGATCATTGGCATTTCCCATTTTTAAATGAGGTTGAAATATTACATGTTTCATTATTATTATTTTAAAAATGAAAAAAAAAGGAAAGAAATTGATCCTATTTAACTTTAATTTTCATATCCAGATTGGGGGGTGATAAAAGAAGAAAACAATAGGAATTTCCAAGTTATTTATCCAATTTTGGTTTATTTGAAGTCTACTTTCAATCCAAAATTCCTCGCTATATTTATTTACTTATTTTGGCATCCCCTTATTCAAATATTATAACCTTTTCACTTCTAGACTTCCACTCTCAAACCCAAATCACTGAACTCTAACAATCCAAGCAGAATTCAATAATTTGCCTCAAATTAGGTTCATATATTTTATGTATAAATTCAAATTTGGAGATGGAGAATCTTCCCCTCCTTCATTTTTGTTGTAGGGGATATAACACCTGTTTTGTTAGGTTAGGGAACCTTAAATTCCTCCTCACAATCAATGTCAATTGCCATTAGCTTGAGAAGCTAGGAGACGAGTGTTTTAAAAGCATATCTCCAATGGAGATGCCAAAATTGTGTTAGTATATGTCAAAGTGTACATGTAGGAATCTTGAGTAAGGCCATCATCAGATGAATGAATTTCTCTCTCTCTCTCTCTCTCTCTCACACACACACACACACACACAGTCACCAGCACTTCTAACACACCATCAGGAGCTGAGAAATGAAAGTTCGCAGATATGGGTATGCAACTATGTTTAATCACATGAATTCTTCCTGCAGAAATGCCCCAACAAGATGCCAATGCACATTACTATGAACAACCACTCATAACTCACCATCCTCATTGTTTACTGGTGGCCTGGCTTCACCTTCCAATTGCTGCCACCGCAGTGTCAACCTTGGCATGAAAAGTTCTCGATTAAGATGCATGCTCAAGCATCATGGTAAGAACAAAAAGCCACCACCCTTGATGAGTCACCAAGCACACTGGAGGTCCAGCCTTTGATTTGTGCCAAGGTTGAATTCATTCCATGCAAATCTTCATTGTTAGTGCTTGCTTGCTTTTAAACATCAAATTCTTGTATATTTCCTCATCCTGATCTATTCACCAATTCAAACAAAGCTTCTCCATAGAGCAATTCAAAGATAATGTCCTTCCACACCCTAGAGTGTTTGAACGAAGATTGCACAAGAGGATGCTAACACTCTACCTCAATCTTATATTTGCTGCAGATAACTTTTCTCCATAGAACATTAATTTGATTTCCAAATTTCCACCACCATTTGGGAAGCAAGCATGCATTAACATCCCTAATCCTTCTAATGCCCAAGCCCCCTTGGGCAACACTCTTTGTAACCTCTAACCATTTCACCAAATGTACTTTTCTTTTTAGACCATCAGCACCCCACAAGAAAGCAGCCTCAATCTTTTCAAATTCACGAGCCACCCCTTCAGGCATCTTAAAAAGGGAAAGATAGTATACAGGGAGACTTGAGAGGACAGACGTGATCAATGTTAATCTTTCTGTAAAGAACAACATTTTTCTCATCCAACCTGATAGTCTAGATCTAATATTATCAAGCACATGCTTCCAGGTTGATTTTCTACCTGGATTAGCTCCTAAAGGCAGCCCTAAAAATTTCAGTGGCAAACTTTGCACTGTACAATTCAAAAGTTTTGCAAAGGCACACATAGACTCATCAACCACACCAGCGCCACAAACAACACTCTTGTGGTAATTGATTCTAAGTCCAGATAGAACTTCAAAGCATCGAAGAATTCTTTGATAATTACTACCTAGTCCATATCAGCATCACAGAAGAGAATTGAGTCATCTGCGAATTGAAGATGCGATATAAGAACCTCATTAACCCCAACTAGTACACATTAAGGATGCCAAGATTCAGTGCTCTAGTCAGGAGAATGTTGAGCCCCTCAGCCACTATATTGAAAAGGAATAGAGATAATGGATCGCCTTGCTTGAGGCCTCTTTGTGGTGTGAGGCCTCTTTGTGGTGAGAACTCATTAGTTGGTGACCCATTCACGAGGATGGAAATCCTAGATGTAGACACGTGCTCTCATCCAAGATACCCATTTTGCCCCAAAACCAAAGCTGTACATCATAGAGAGCAAGAACTCCCAGTTTATTGAATCAAAAGCTTTCTCGAAGTCCAACTTGATAATCAACCTTTGCTACTTGGCCTTTTTCCATTCATCTACTACCTTGTCAGCAACAAACACCCTATCTAGGATATTTCTTCCCTTTATAAAAGCAGTCTGAGTGTTACCAATAATTGAGGGCATCGCTGAATTCAGTATGTGTGTTAGAACTTTTGCTAAAATCTTATAGATAGAACCCACTAGGCTAATGGGTCTGTAATTAGGCAGATTAATGGGATTAACTAACTTAGGAATAAGTATAATGAAAGAGCTGTTGATTCCATAGGTTAGACTGATGTGGTTGTGAAAATCTTTAAAGAAATGCATGATCTCCGGCTTCATGACTTTCCAAAATTTCTGATAGCACAGGAGGTTAAACCCATCGGGACCTGGTGCTTTGTTGCTATTACTCTCTTTTATGGCAGCCAATACCTCAGCTTCAGAGAAATCTGATACAAGAAGGAAAGTGATAGAGCTATTCTCGATTGAGCTGAACTCCCCTCCCTAAACAGGCCAATTAATCTAGTTTTTCTTGAATTGTTTCTTGACATGAAGGAAAACCTCATGTTTAACTCTACTAGGTTCCTCTAAAGACACTCCATTAACTGAGATGGAATTGATCATGTTCCTATTTTGTTTGGAGCTTACAATAGCATTGAAGACTCTAGTATTTTTGTCCCCATGCAGAGACTAGTTCATTCTGGATTGTTGATGCCATAACCATTCCATCCTTCTATAAAGTTTCCACACTTCACCTCTAACCTCTCTTCTTCTAGCCTTTTCTGAATCAAGCAGAACTCTTTCCTCTACAGTGATGTCTAGTGCACTTAATTCCTCCTCTGAAGCCTTGAGTTTAGCTGAAACATTGCCAAACACTTCAGTGTTCCGTTTCTTAAATTCCACCTTTAGGTGCTTCAGCTTTTGCTGGAGTACAAAACTTGCCCAACTAGTAATAGTAATGTTCTCCTAGCAAGAAATGGAAAGATTATAGAAATTGGGGTGCAGAGTCCAAGCATTGATAAACCTGAAGGGTTTGGGACCCCAATCTCTTTCATCCTCCATCATCAATAGAGGGCAATGATCTGATATGAACCTAGGCAGGCCCCAAAGCTTCATTTTGAAGTGAATCAACCATTCTGGGCTAAGCAAAATTCTGTCAATTCTTCTCAATTTCTGGGCCTCCTGAGAATTACACCAAGTGTATGATCTTCCAAGAAGGGGTAGGTCATTTAGTTCACATATGTCTATAAAGTCATTGAGTTGATTTATTCCACTGCGTCTTCTAGAACAACTTATCCTCTCTCCCATATACCTTATTTCATTTAGATCACCTCACAAGCACCAAGGATTGGGGAAAGAGTCCTTGAGCTTGATTATAGAATTCCAAAGAATGGATCTGCTGTTGACATCATTAGGTGCATAAACATTTAGAAGAACACAATCAAAAGAATTGTAAACAGTACCTGAGAGAAGAATGAGCCTCCAGTTACAGCAGCTACCAACTAGTTAGAAAACATCTGGGTCCCAAACGCAAAGAAACCCTCCTGCAATGCTACCAGGATCCACAGATATAAACTTCATTTTCCTGTTTCCCCAAAGTCCTCGAGCTACAGAATCTGAAACCACTGCTTTCATTGTTTCTTTAAGGAATGCAACATCAATGTGCCTATCTTTTAAAAGTCTTTTAATTCTGCCCCTCTTCTTAGGCTTACCAATGCCTCTGACATTCCAAGAAAAAAGCTTCATAGCAAAACAATTGACACACTATAAGACCCCCAGCCACTTTTATTACAGCTTTGCTTTACCCTCTTTGTTGATTCTCTCATTATCCTTAAGCTCTAGGTCAATAATCTTGTCTAGCACAACAACTTCTTTTCCTTTAAAGTTTATTCCAAGTTTCTCCCCCAAGTTAATAGTTGCTTTAGCTTTTTAAGGAGAAAGGTATTTGAATTAGAGTCACTCTCAAACAGATCTGAGTGAGCAAGAGCAGCTGCGGCTGGTCTGAAGATTACGGACCTCTGTAGCTTTGTGACCATAAAGCCTAGCAAAATGGGAGAAGCCCTCCACCTGAGCATTCTTTCCTGATTTCTTAACATTTCGCAGGGGATTAAGGGTGAAAGAAGGTGGTCTACCGTGGCCTTGCTCCTGAAACCCCAGAATGCCCAATCCAGTTGGGACAACATGATTATGTGGGCCTGTGGAATTAGAGTGCACATGAGAGTGACACCTAGGCAAGGCTTTACTACTGCTGGGCCTAGTAACAAGTGGTTCAGATGGCTTGATTAGAGGGCCTTGAACTAAATACTTACCATGTGAGTGGGCCAAGTCCACCTTAAGATTAATGCCAGGCTCAAGATCATCTCTTGGTCCACTAAGACTTTTGAAAAGCCAAGTGATAAAGCTTGCTCAACATATCTTTGGGGGTCAACATAGCTTTTTGGTAGGGCGCTAGCTTCTCCATCATTGCTTCTTCCACAGCTACTGCACAAGCATTGCAGAGCCGCACATCACTCAAGGTCTCCTCAACCACTGTATTCACCTTCTCTCCACTATAGCATTGAGTGAGTACCTTCCTATGGGCTACCTCATTGGAACAAGCCACAACAGCATCAGACTTGTCATACCCCTTTGCCACCTCATCATCATCAACCTTCTCCTTGAAACTTTCCTCAGGAAAATGAACTTCCTCCACCCTACAGAACTTAACAGAGAAGTTGCAACCATCCTGCCCACTGTGTGATTTGCTAGTAGACTCTACTGGGTTGTCGAGGTGATCTTCAAACATAAGTATAGGGTGCAATTTACCCTTTCACTCTAGATTTATTATTGAGGAGATGAACTCCATGCATGATGTAGCCACTTTGATTCTAGAGTAGGAGAAAGACTTAGGTTGACTAATGTTGCCTTCCAAGTTAAGAATTGATCCCCACAAGCTTCCGATGGTATTGAGTGTGTTCCTATTCCAGAGGTTTAAGGGTATGCCATAACACCTTAATCACACACATCTCTCCTGCTAGATTTGGACTTCTGGCTTCCATTTCAACACAAACTGACTCCAATCTTTAAATCATTACTTAATATTGTGGATATTTGATTTTAACTCCTCTTTGGATTTAAAAGTCAATATTAGATCACGACCTCCTCTTTTTCTGACCATAGCTTGCGGTAACCCATTAGCCTTCAGGGCCTTTTTGATGTTGTTAGTGAAGTATTTCGCATTGAGCCTGATTATGACACTCTCATAAAGCTAGCTATAGCCATCTTCATTGACTTTGATGGTAGTACGTGCCTTCCCAGCTTCTGAGATTCTGCCCCATTTTAGTACCTCTACGAACGATCTGTGACCCATATATGGTGCGTGACCCCTGCTCTTGGGTGGTTTGATTGCTTCTCTGGAATTCTAGGCCTGTCTCCTGATGTGCACCTCCCTTTTGCTCCTGTCATAAAAAGCAATTTTGACTTTGAGAACCTTGTCATCTACCAACAGACCATTTGCTTTCTGAATAGCAATATCTGATGCTATGGGACAGTCAAATCTCACAAAACCAAATCTTGAGGTAGACACCCTCATTCTTTTGAACGGGATAAAAACATCTATCACTATGCCAAACTTTGTGAAGAGCTTGAACATGAATTTAGCTTCCATTGATCTTGGAAGATTGTCCACAAATGCAGTGTGGAAGCCTTGTTTTACTTCTGTACCTCGAGCACTGCCTCCTTTCCACTACTTCACGACCTGAATCCAACCTCCTCTTTTCTCAAAACCATGCATCATCCTTTGTTGACCTAATCTGCTTTAATCCCTCTCTAAGCTCTTTTGACTTCAAAATCTGGAAAAGAACATTCAACCACCACTCTTTTTTAATGTTCAAGAGTTATCTTTGTGGTTATAAGTAGTAAAATTTCTAGTTAATTCTCTCATCAAAAGAGACATAAAATCACACACCATCACCCTATTTGGTTTGCAGACAAGGCATTATGTGCATATGCATGTGTTTTACACTGTGTAGTTTTGGTTCCCAAATATATATATTGCAAATAAAAGAAATTGAATGATGGGACATCCTCATCTAGAGGTCTAGCCAGATGAGATCAATAAGTTGAAAATTGGATAATCTATGGCCCTGTTTGGTAGGGCTTATTTCCAGCTTATTTCAGCTTTTAGCTTAATTTAAGTTATTTTGATGTGTTTGGTTCAGCTTAACAATACAGCTTATAACTTTTTGTAAGTTAAAAAACAACTTATTCTTTGAGTGGGGGAGGAGATGCTTAATTTATAAGTCAAAAATCAGCTTGTGTTCACAGTTATAAGCTATAAGCTATAATCACTTTCCCACAGCTCTACCAAACGGGGCTTATATCATATGAAAACCTGGGCAAATATTAGCACTACAAGCAAAGATAGATTCCATGAAAAGAGGAAGCACACTGATCAATGATTCCATTAAAAATCACTACATGAAATTAGGGATTTAATGGCATTTAATTAACGACATTTTATTAAACGTCACTTTTTCTAATAATTAACGGTATTTTGTGAACGTCGCATTTGTTATTAATTAAAAATGTACCGTTTTGTGAATAGAAGACGTTTGAAAAACGCCTCCAAATCCTGTCTCTCTTTACACCCTCTTCTGTCTCTCCAAATCTTTATTTTGAAAACCCTATTTTGAGCACAACCGTCTTGATGACCGAATCATATTTCACTCACTCTCTTGCTCTCTCTTTCTCTCAGAGGATCGAATCCGTTTGATTGAAAAAAAAAAGATAATCTTTCTCGATTCTTCTTCAGTCTCTTACTTAGTGATTTTTCTTCGATTCTTCTTCAGTTTGGTGATTCATCTCAGGATTGCGATTCCGAAGTTCGATTTTTAGCACAACTCAGTGAATTATCTCTATGGATTTGGAACTCTTCGTTTTCTTCGATCAGAGGTTAGTTGTTCTGTTTGTGATTTATCTCTGTTTTGGACAGTGTTTTGCTTAGTGAATACTTTTGTTTAGGGCTCTATACAGGTTTTAAGCCGTTAGGGCTCTCGATTCTTCTTCACTCTCTTACTCAGTGATTCTTCTTTGAATCTTCTTTAGTTCGGTGATTCATCTCGGGATTGCGATTTCGAAGTTCGATTTTGAGCACAGCTCCATGATTTGTCTCCATGGATTTGGAACTCTTTGTCTTCGTCGATCAGAGGTTAGTTGTTCTGTTTGTGATTGATCTCTGTTTTGGATCAATGTTGTGAAAAATGCTGAATTAGTGTTTTGAAAAATTGGTCACAGTGATTTCATATCTGTTTCAGTAATTGTTTTCAACTGATGTGTTGCTCTGCACTATGAGATCTAGATTGTGCTTTCAGTAATTGGTCTCAGTGCTTTCATCTATGTTTATATTGTGTTCGATCTGTCATCGATGTGGTTATGGATTTTGATTTTTGTGAATTCGTGTGTGATTTGTTGATTCTGTTTGGAATTGTGGATTTCACTGATCTGAGTCGACGTGGTTTGTGATTCTATTTGGTGTCAGGATTGTGATTGATGATGGGCACAAACTATATTCTTAATCATGTGCTGACACAGTTTTAGTTTTTTGATAGTGGACAAGGTTTTGCTTGAAACTCCAGAGGAAGAGATTGACTTCCAGAGTTTGAGTATTAGATAGATAATTTTGCTTGCAGAGTACTGGGAGTGGATGTCGATATGTACTATGCTTCAATTTATGATTACTTTCTTTTAATGGATATGATGAGTGGATATCATTACATGTTATGCATTGGTATTTTTGGTGATACTTTGTTATTAAAATATCACCATTTTCTTTTTTGTTGTGTTACATTTCTCTACCTGTGCAATTTGTCTAGTTTATTTTAGCATATCTAATTCAATGCCTTGGTTCCGTTTGGTTCCCTTGTTCAGAGCAAAGAGGGAAAAACATCATGACCACCTTTAACCAATCAAAGGTATGGAAGTTCTTCAAACAGGTATTCAAAAGGTTGGAAGTTATGAGAATCTTTTGCAGCCTTGTGTGATAGGTGATCTCAAGAAATCTTCGGCCTGATTCTTTAAGGAATCACGTTTTACTTACTGTTCTGGAGTAATTGCTCATAACACTTGAACAATGCTCATTTTATTCCTTAAATCCTACACCATCAAGCTCAAATAAGCCCTAACATTCTTTACCTTTTGGCCTTCAATTTTAACGTCCAAACAAGATAAGTAGTTGGTGTTCCTTTTTCTTTTTTCAACCTCCAGCAACACTCCGACCACCAACTCCAATACTCATCTTTGACCACCCCACCCTCGGCCACCACCAACAAATCATCAAACATGTTTCTTTATTTTTGTTTTCATTTATATTCAAAACAAATTACACAAAAAAAGTTTTTATTTGGTTTCTTGTTTTATGTAACAACATTATCAAACAATCCCTTAGTAATTGGTTTTTGATTTTCTAAAGGCATGTATGTTCTTTAACTTCTATTTCTGGTTATTATTTTTGCTGTGCAGTTTTGGTAATCCTTTCACCAACTATAATGAAGATGAGAACTTTGAGTCTGAACAAGGAGGATGCTCCATTAATGATCTAGCAAATCCTGTAGTTCAAGAGAGTTCTAATACCCAATTATCAGTCTTACATGACGAAAACACCAAGGTCAAGATGGTCAAAACAAGACACGAAATTTTTTTATGAGGTAAATCTTGTCGTAGTTTCAAATTTTATTTATAGTATTACTGGAGAAACCTCTTTTTGTATCTCAATTTAATATTTGATATAGAAAGATGAAAACTTATGTATATCCATGCATGCTAGAGTTGAAGTTGAAGTTAAAGTTTAGACTTTGTTAATGAGGTATCAGGAAACCAGGTAAGACTGTAGCATGAGCTGTTTATAGGAGAAAAAATTTGTGTAAAAATCATCTAACTTCTTATTATGATAACGCTTGATCAATGTGTCATTTAAAATAGATTTTTGTTATTCATTAATTATCCCTCTCATGCTTTCCCTTTACCACTTTTTGATTATAAGATGTCTCTAGCTATCTCCTGCTGATAAAAAAGAAGAAGATGTATTTAAGCTATCTATTGTTGATCAAGTATTTGCATTTTTGGAAATTGGCATTTTTCACCCTTGGAGGTGGCTTTTTGTTTGTTTTGAAGCGTGGAAAATTTAGTTACATAATCTTTGCTTTCCACCTTTTTTGTTTTGGTACTAAACTTCTAATCTAAGAATGGCAACACAGATCTTGCTGTTGCATTCTACATGAAACCAATTTGTACCTCAATGGTGAAGGCCTTATGAATAGAGAAGATTTTTACCTCTCATGCATTACAATATAAAAAATTGGGACATTGGAGCAATTATTTAACGAACTTGGTAATGAATTTGTTGGTTTCATCTAGAAATGTCAATGTGGTATAAGAAAGATGATAGTAGCAGTCTTTGTGGAGTTCTAACGTGTTATTTCAAACCTCTATGTTGCCTTTAACTCATTTCTGAGTTCTTTATGAGGACTTAAAAGAGTAGTGATTCAAGAAGTCATATATGCTCTAGTTTATTTACGTACAACGTTTTGTTCCCGAGTTAGCCAGTTTATGGACTAGACTTGATTGTTTTGACTTTATCAGCTTCATGTTCGAGCTTGTAAATGAGTGAGAAACTAGACTCAAAGTGGCTATACTAATAGTTATCTAATGTTGAAACATCTCTATTGTAAATTCTCAGTTTTTCTTGTATGATACTTGGGAGCAAATGATGTACAATAGAAGACAAACCTAGCAGCTACCATTGTGGTGACAAAGGAAGATAAATAATTGGCAATTTCTCAGCACAGAAATGAGCCCAGATGGAGGTCACTTGAGTAGAGGACGTAAGTAGGTCTGCTAGGAGTAGGACTTGCACTTTTAACAAAGACTTGTCTATTCTCCTTTGATTAAAACCATGGTTGGTCTCTGCTAATGCCACTTGGGAGTCACTTCTGTAAGATTCATATGTTTGTGATGTGATGACCTGTATCAGTCACTTGAAATTGAAGTATGATTATTGGATGGGTCACTATACATTCCTGCAGCCTGGCTGTTATATGCTGATTGTAGTGTTGACCGGTGTTTTCCTCAACAAGTTGACATTGTAATCTCTCTCTCTCTCTCTCTCTCCCCCCTCTCTATGTATTTGTGTGCTTTTTTGTGCTGCGGTTTATTTGTGTTGGAGTTAGTTGCTGCTGTTGTTGCTGTTGCTGCTTTGTGTTTGTGTTGGAGTTAGTTGCTGCTGTTGCTGCTTTGTGTTTGTTCATCTTTCACTCTCTTATTGTCTCTTATTGTTCTTAATGCTTGAAATGGTTGGTTAATTTTTTATTTTTTAATTTTTTTCTTTTTGCTGCAATTCTTGTTCCTTCAATTGATATTAGTGATCACTGAAAGACTTGGAAGCTACTGCAAAATTGTATATTTCTTATTGGTTAGAACTGGCAACTACTCGATATGGTTCACCCCTGGATTTGGCCTATAGCCCTTCCTTGAAAAAGTCACTTTAAAGCAGCAGCTAAGATGAGAGCCTTGAAGGTTGTAATTGTTAAAATAGCTTATGGGGTTCTGTGCAAATTTTCTAGCAAATCACCACTTTTAAATGTTGTTCATCTCACATTGATGAGAGCTACTCTTGAAGTTTAAGTAATTTGACTTCTTCTTAACCATTTTGATTTTAATTGCTGTATTTAAAGTCTGAACATGAATGGTTTCTATTCTTGGGTGCACTGTTTCTTATTTTTAATTTTGTTTTCAAGCTTAGTTTATTTATAATTTTAATAAACATCAATTATTAGTTCTTAATAATTGTTTATGACATGTATTTTCTTAGCTCAACCATATAAAATTACCACAACTTAAAAAAAAGAAGAAGCTATGGCAGCGTTTTTTAAATGTCACTATATCCCAACCCCAATGGCTAGATTTTTAAAATGTATAAATGTTTATGACGGCATTTGTAGACACCCCATTTTTGACCGACCTTAAGACTCAGACATCATCGATTGAGCACTCGATGATTGTGCATGTTGTGCTCGTTTCAAGGTTTCAGAGTTCTTGGCTGAGAGCCTCGCCTCCGGACCATGGGACCCTTTGTACTTTGACTCGATTTGCGGACTAAGTCTTGTTTTCTCTTCCCAGAGGGAGGGAGAGGTCTTGTAGACCATCTCTTAGTGGTCATAGGCTATTTTTCGTGGTCGTAGGCTACTGTTCCCATTTGGAGACTAGTTTTCGATTTTTGAAGCCGTCAATCGTGTGCCTCGGCACGGGACTGCTTAACATTCTCCGTTTGGCACGGTTTTTGGAACACACCTCGTTTTCTCTGTTTAGAGGGAAACTGTGGTCCGGGAGACCACTTTTGTGGTTGTACGCCACTTTTGATGCTCGACAGCTGGTTTTTGGGGCTCCCGGCCGTGCGTCTTGCCTCCTGAACCCTCGTCTTGCATCCGTTTTGGTTTATCTTGGGTACAAACCTTACTTTCCCTGTTTGGGAAGTGGTATAAGGGTGGGAGACAAGCTTTTATCCTTGGAGACCACTTTTCTCTCCGCCAGCCGATTTTCTGGTCACAAAACTGGTTTTTCTTGGTCTTTGGGCCACATTTTCTGGTTTTCCACCCCACCATTGGCTTGCTTTTAGTGTGGATACCACCAATTCCCCCTACAGACCACTTTTTGCCAAGGAGACCACTTTGGGTGGTCGGCCGACCACTAAAAGTAGCAGGTCGGCAACTTTCCCCCTGTTTTGTCAGACTGAATGGATGCCAGCTGTGCCAGCTGGAGGGAACAGACTGTATCCTCTATACACGTGTATGGAGGGATTGCATCCAATTTTACCTTCTCCAAGAAGCTTGAACCCTTTGTTTTTCTATAGAGAGGGTCTCCCTCTCCATTCCACAAGTTCTGAATTTTGCCTAAGGCACAAGTGTATATCACCCTCTATATCTCTATATTTGGTGCCTAAAGTGTGTGTGGTTCTTCACCTTTACATCACAACTCTTAACCATACACCCCACCATTGAATTGAGGTTTTGGAGGACCTTTTTCGAAGTTGAAAAGCTGGCTTTTGCCTGAGAAACTTGCTGGTATTGCAGTGCTTCAAGGGTAATCCCTTTTTCTCCCCTTTTAAGCTTTTCTTGATCATTCTCTTAGCCATACGTGCAAGCTTATTTGAGCTTTGTTTCCAACTAAAAAAAAGCTTCACTTTTGAGCACTTAACATGTTTGTTTAAGGCCTCTTGGGTGCTGAGGGTCTCCTACCCTCTTGCATGCCTTGTTTGGCCTTGTTTTGTGCCATGCCTTAGGGCCTTTGAGCTAATCCTTGCTTGGCCTTTTAGACACTAAACTCTAGTGGATTTTTAGTGGTTGGTATGTGGTTTTGAGGTCCTAAATCAAAGAGGGGTGACCCTCTCTCTTTTTGTCTTGTTTATTTGCATTTTGACCTATCAAAGGAGCATACATTTTCATACTTTCAAGGCTTGGTTCAGGCACTTTTTGGTGACTTTTAGGGCCTGCCTATACTCTATCCATGGTTGGTTTGGTCACCCTTGGCATGCTTCTCATATGTGTAGTGTATTCCCATTTATGGCTCATCAATGTGGCATGTCAATCTAGCATGTTTTAGCTCCATTTCAGTGTTTTTTTGGTCATCATTTGACATGTGATGGCTCTATTTTTGGCTGGTTTAGTAGCCTCTCACATGCTCCATATGCTTGTAGTGTAAATCTTGTTTACTAGCTTGGTTCGCATGATGTTTTGGCTCTTTATTCTACCACATTTTGGCTTTGCTCCAACATGGTTTTGTTCATATTTTGGTCTGCCTTATCTCTGTTTTGAGGCCTCTTGGTCGAATGATGCTTGCCATGCATGCTTGTTGTGTAATAGCCTTGACTAACTTTGAGTTTTGAGGTCTCTTGCATGCTTAACTCGAGATATTTGCATGTTTTGGCATCATTGGGAATGTTATTTCAGAGCATGTAGGGCTGCCATACTTCCATATTTTTCCACCCTTTAAGTGCTCTTTAGAGTTATGCTTTTATACCCTATATGTGAGCCATTGCATGAGCCCCATTTTGGTGCCTTTCAAAGCCATCATCCCAACTCATTTTGCTACTATTTTGGTTTGCATAGGGTCTTTTTGGGGTTGGTTTGGTCATTTGAACATCGCCTTGCATGTCTCTAGTGTAATATGTTTCACTAGCTTTCGATACTTGAGCCTTTCAACATGCATTGCGTGAGTTGTTTGCATGATTCGAAGTCATTTTGTATGCCATTTCAGTGCTGGTACACATGCCATTGTACTCCATGTTTCATCTTTTCAATGCTCTTGGAGACTTGTATTTTGTGCCTTAGACCTGGGCCATTGCATTATGCATGTTTGTGTGTGTTTTGGTGCCTTGAGTCCATTGTGCATTGAGTATGCCATGTAGTCCATAGCATTGAGTATGCCATGTGGTTGCATGATTAGACATTGTATTTGTGCATGCCGTATTCATTGCATTGTGTATGTTAGTTGCCACGTGCATTGTGTATGCTAGTGTCATGAGCGTTGTGTATGCCTTGGAATTCATAGCATTGTGTATGCTAGTTGCATGTTCACTTGTTTACCCCTTTGCACGCTTGCATGTCTAAGTTATGTTGCATTAAGTTGCATGATTGAGTAGCATTATGCATGCCATGTTTGTTGCATTGTGTTTGGAATAGACGTTAGCCTAAACACGGGAAACAAGGCACATTTCATACTCGAAGTGATGAAATGTACCTCGATTCCCGGTCGCCGACACTCTTGACTATACATGACGGAGTTCTAGGCTTTAGGTGTTTGTATGCGTATTCATTCCATATTGAGTTGTGCAATTCGGCCCCTCAGCCATTATTCATCGAGATGCGTGATTGGTGGCCCGAGGGTCGAGATCTACACTCCCTTGAGTTTATGCAATGATAGGGAGGGTCGTCGCGCATACATGTGTTGCAAATACTTTGCCATGCCCCTTTCTTGCCCTCTGTTGCAGAAAACCAGAAACCAGCAGCAAAAACTGGTTGGCCGACCACTTTTTCTGGTTTTCACCACAAAAAGTGGTCGGTAGGTGGTCTCCAAGGTCAATATCTGGTCGGCAGCATCCCTACAGATTTCCAAGGTGGAGTTTCGTCTCTTTGGAGCTTGGTGCAAGTTTCTGAGATCAATTACAAACAGAGGCAAATCGGGGCGTCGCGAGGAATTTCTGAACAAGGCGACTCGAGCATGCATGCATCCTTTGTCATCCAAAGCAGAGCTGAGGCAGCCTACATCATATAGTTTATATGCTTATTTAATTTCTAGCTTAGTTAATTTGTTTAAATTAGTTAAGGGTTTTGTAATATTTAATTAGATAGGGTAGTTGTTTAATTATTCGGTTTGTATTATTTATTCGGACCCTCCGTCGAGAGGGCAAATTTTGTAATAAGTGTGCGTGTGTGTGATGCATGTCTTTCACCCCCCCATTTCTTTCTCCCTGTTATTTACCAGCTTACGGTGGTTCGTTTTAGGGCATGTTTCAATCAGCATCCTTATGTTTCGCATGTTTGCATTCATTCATCTGTCTTGCATGCACCAGGCTCGGTGCATCATACTAACTGCATTGTATTTCAATACCAAGTTGAATACATGTATCAACTGTTGCATTTCACATGCCATTTTAGAATAGCCGAGCCTATCTTAGTTGCATTCTTGCATGTGTTGCATTAGCCATCTTAACATGAACTAGGATCACGCATTGATTACTAACCAGTTTCTGTTTTGGCTCGGAGTACTCGGTAAGTGTTTATGCTTTAGCATCCATGCATGAGGGTGAGTGTTGCCATGATAGCATGCTTGCCATGAGGATAACTGTTTATGTGATATAACTACCTGAATGCCTGTGGGTGAAGGTTGGATTACTTAAATTGGAACAATTCATTGATTGTGAGTTTTAAGCCCATTTGAGAGTGGCAAATCACCATGTTTTCTAAGCCCACTTGAGGGTGGCAAAATCCGCATTTTAGCCTACTTGCGAGTAGTAAACCGCTTTCAAAAACAAACATGAGATGTTTTGTTCCAACTTAGGCGATCCAGTCTATACTTGTATGTTGTGCGCATCACTTAGAAATTCTTGGTTAATAACCAGAATAAGAGCACATGTGTTTTCAAAAACAAGATATCATGTTAGCAAAGGCCGATCTTTGATCAGGCGAGCGGGGGTGCTCATTGCATGACCTTCCCCTCTCATACCCAAGTTCCCGAGCCGAGGCAACTTTGGTGATGATGGACACGTGGCCTTAGGCACAAGTCAAGGATTCCTAAATTTCCAAAAAATAAAATATTTAGGTGGCGACTCTGTATCTGGCGAAGCAGCCCATGTTTGGCACTTCTTTCTAAAAATCAGTTTTTCAAAATGATTTGCCAGATTTGGACTCTTTGGTGATTTATCAATCTCGCATTGCACTTTGCAAGATCAGATTAAAAACCATGACATTGAGTCTGAACTGTAGTGAGCCCAATGAACAAAACGGGATTTTCCCGGGACGTTCGGGCGCGCCCACAGTTTCTGGCTACTCTGCTGGGGAGTTAGAGAACTTGACTTGAACTCATGATATCTTTTTTTGATTACACTTATGTATCTCTTTGCATTGCATTTGCATTGGTGCACCTAGGACACCGTGTTTGCCATCTGCTATTCCTGAACGGTTTGTTGGAGGCTCGCTTTGAGAAGCGTGCCATAAGGCTGACCGGTTACGGGCTCTGCCACGATAGGAACACAAACCCCGATTTTTACCGGGGCACCCTTTTTTTTACCATTTGGGCTAGTGCATTTCGAAATCCATAGTGACCATTCCAAACTAGGACAGGTTGCTTATCCGGTTATAGGTTGTTTGAAACCGCTGCGTGCGTAGTGAAACCCTAGCTCCTGACAAAATAGGACAGGGAAAACCTATCCCTCCATAGGGTGTTTTGGCTCTCATTTGCTTGCTATGTGCTTTCAGAGTGCGTCTCTACAGGAATGCATGTATCAGTCTGCAAATTTGGGTATCAGGCCTGAGGGCATCAGTGTTTTAAGAATCAGTTATATCTGCGGGTATTAGATTCAGATTTGGGGCAGTGATTCGGGAGTAGTGATCAGTGGTTGAGAATGGTTCATTCAGCATGTGTTCGCCAGCTGTGTGTTGTCTTTATTTAAGTTGTTATGTTGTCCATTTTTCTGTTCATTATTTACTTATTATGCTTTATTTATCTTTTTGCTAGGTAGTTTAGCACAATTGCTTCCGACCAAGCAGATATTCCCCAAGCACGTTGGACTAGAGGTTGTAGACTCCATCGATCTGAGGATCTAATCGACAGACAACCAGTGTTCCATTCTTTACCCCCAGTTGCTAGATGAAGGTCAGTAAGGCGCAGTGTATCGATACCACGGTTTCCAGATCAGTGGTCCTTGAGTAGTCAGGTTGAGATTTTCGAGTCTACTGCAGAGACAGATATACCCATGGTTCAGTTAGATCAGGGCAGTATGGCAGGAATGGAAGAGATGATGCGTCAGCTCTAGGAAAGTATGAAAACCATGCAGTAGGACGCTGCCCGTCAAGCAGAGTTTGCCAAACAACAGGCCGAAGTCATGGCCCAACTGGCAGAGTTAATTACCAGGTTACAGCAGCAAACCGGAGCATCTGCTTCAGACCAGGTTCCTCCCCCACCGAGAGTTCCCATACCTGGGGAGACAATACACGTCTAGGATGATACGGACACTCCAACAGGGCCGGCTCTGCCCTCGATCGTACCCCAACCACCCAACGCACAGACCAACCTGCTGGATTCTCCCTTTGAGTTCAAGGTGGACCCCACGGTGCTAAAAGTGAGCAAGCTTGAAAAGCTGTTCAAGAAATCTCAGGGTGTGAAGTCTATTCCGGACATTGAGGATGGGTACATCGACTTGGCCGTGACTATGCCGCACCGATTTAAAATGTCGCACATAGACCGTTTCGATGGGTCTAGGGATCCCATGGTGCACCTACGGCTGTTTTCATATATCTTAAGGCCAATGGGCCTCTCCAGATTGCAGACGCTTTCCCTATTTGGCCGGACCCTGTCGGGTGTAGCGGCTATTTGGTATGCAAAACTGGAAGACTCCGTTAAGAGGAACTGGGAAGAGATGACTGAGGCCTTCGTGGCTCAATACTCTTACAATACATAGATCGAGATCACAACTCGTGATCTCAAGATGACTAGACAGGAGCGGAAGGAGAGCTTTTTCAACTTTGTAACCCGCTGGAGGGCCAAAGCCTCAATGATGACCATTAGGCCGACTGACAAAGATCAAATACGGATGGTTGTGCGCAACCTCCAACCCAAGCTCATGCAGAAGATGATCGTCCTCCCTCTCCCCACTTTTGCAGATCTACATGAGATTGGAGTGCAAATCGAGGATGCGTTCAAGCAGGGTCTGATTGACAATGACAAAGAGCAGCCCAGGAGGACTTTCAACCGTAGTACGAATGCAGGCACAAGCAGTGCTGCAGCTCCCAGAGCTTCAGATGTGAGCATGGTCACCGCCATCCCCCCAAGAACCCTTGTGGCTACGCCATTCACCAGCACATCCGGAAGTAACTCGCAAACAACCAAGTACCTACCTCGAGGCCAAAGAACCTTCACTCCACTATATATGCTCCTGCCCAAAGCTCTAGGGGTTTTAATCAAGAAAGGGCACTTGAAGCCCCTGCAGCCGCGGCCATTGCCAGAAACACTTCCCCCCTCCCATAACCCAACTAAATACTGCGCCTTTCACCAACAACATGGTCACAACATCGGCCATTGCTTTAGATTGCGTCATGAGATTCAAGATCTCATTGATAACAGGGTGATTATGCCTCCGGAGAAACCTAATGTCATAACCAACCCTCTCTCACCACATAACCAAGCTCTACCTCCCAAACCCATCAACTCAATCCAAACTGGGGTTGTGTCATACGACCCTAGCATATATATCACCCCTTCTCATCTACCCAAGCCGGAGGTGTTCATTCCTGACAGCACTGACTTGTGCATGTTGGACATCTCCCAAAGCCAACCTGAACCAATGGTGGTGATTATCGAAGGCAGGACAGGGATGATTTAGAAGGAAAGTGGGACTGTGGATTTAGGGTTTGAGGAATTTGGGAGCTTTGCTGAGGAGGCATACAATTCGAGTGGCTACATTACATCAGCGGGCCAGGTTAGGCCGAATGTGGAATTGCCAGTGGAGGCAGAGATTTGTGTAGTACGGGAGGATGGACTTGATCAGAGGCAATATGACTTAGCGGATTTGGAAGAGGACATTGCTAACCTTCAGTTTTTCAACGAACAAGAACCAAGAGACATGATAGTCAACTGGTTTGATTTTGATGTGTCAGCAGAGGCTACAGGGTGGCTTGATGACCAACCAGATATTGTTGAAGAATCTCAGTTAGAACAGGGTCCTTTAGGGACATGGACATCAGCTGTGGCTAGAAGGGTCGGGAATTAGAATGCATCGCCGGAGAGCACCGGTGTTAAGAATTTTGCTCAAGATCTGAACATTTCAAGTACAAAGGATGCTGAGTAGCAGGCTGCACTGAAGCAGTTTAAACAGGAAGGGATCATAGATTCTGAGAGAGCCAAAAAGGCCAAAGCCCCTATGGGGACTGAACGTACTGTGTGCACAAGAACAGAGTGTGCTGCGAGCACATGGACGGAAGGTGCTGTGGGTACGAGGATAGTTGTAACGGAGCCGGACAGGTGTTTGTCAGCTGCCGATGGAATGTGGTGGGAAGACGATGACCTATGTCTCGCCCACACCGATGAGGACTGGGGGAGAAATCAATCGGATGATACCTGGTATATTGGTGAAGTTGACCATATGACTAGGAGTGGGCAGTATTTCAAGCCCTTACACCTAGATCAACTAGAGGCGTCCGGGAAGGATAAGGAGTCAGAGAAGCAGAAAGAGAAGCAACTTAAAGAAGAGGTCGTGCTGAAGTAATTGAAAAAGATACAAGCAGACATCTCCACCTGGGGACTGCTTACGACTTCACGTGTTCATAGACAAGCTATCCTATCGGCAATGGACAAGGCCAAACTCTCAATAGACACCACGCCTGAACAGTTGGTGGGATTGGTTTTTTCGGGAGGGGTTTCCCCGATGTTGACCTTTTCCGACAAGGAACTGCCACCTGAGGGCGTGAATCATAACAAACCGTTCTACATCTCCGTGGAATGTAGAAACAAGTGGGTACCGGTGGTTCTTGTCGACACGGGATCCGTTATTAACGTGTGCCCGTCAAGGACGACATATGCAATCAGGTTGAAGCCCGCGGACTTTGTGCCAACAGCCCAGGTGATAAGGGCGTATGATAACACAAGCAGAGAGGTGATGGGGACTGTGAAAATTCAGACTCAGGTTGGTCTAGGACAACACGAGGTTGACTTCCATGTCTTGGACGTTCCCGCAACCTTCAATCTACTCCTGGGGCGGCCGTGGCTGCACCAGGTGAAGGCAGTCTCTTCCACCCTGCATCAAATGTTGAAATACCCTCACGGGAAGGCGGTGGCTATAGTTTTTGGGAATTTGTCAATCCATCCACCGCCAGAAGTGTCTACACCGGTTTTGGAAATTGAGCATGGCAGGGAGGATGTGTTCCTATCGGGTTTGACCCTAGCCGAGGCCCGGGTCATACAGAACATCTTAGCTGTTGATGAAGGGTTGTATGTTAGCGCTTAGTCAGTATACCTCATGAACAAACTCCAGCACATCCTTGGGATGGGACTAGGAAGAAGTGGCCGGAAGGGCATTGTAGTATCGGCCGAAGTACCGCACAACCCATATATCTTTGGTTTAGGTGATCTGCCCACCAAAGAGGACTGGGTGAGGAAAGTCAGGGAGATGGCTGGGAGAGCCAGAGCAAAGTAGGCGGGGAAACCTTATGAGTTAATGCACCAACCCATCCAGGGTACCCTAAACGGACGCTTTGTCCGGGAGGGGGAGGATTTTCCATACTGCGGCTTCCCAGAGCCATGGTTGAACATAGAGAAGCATCACTTGCCAGGGTTTGAGATCTTTTTTGACCTGCAGTTATCTGGGGATGATGTTGCCGAGGAGCAGACAGACCCACCAGCTGAAGTTGAGCAGTGTGGGAAAGTGGATTATGAGAACACTGAGATTTAAATGGGGGTAGCACTGGCTTGTCTACTTTCAGATCCTCCGATTGTACAGAAGTGCTTGGGGGATGACTTCTCGGTGTCCATGATCGGGAATGAAACGGCTGCGAGCCTACCTTCAAACATTTTCGATGCAGCCATCGCATCCTCCCTCATTTGGCAGTACAAGGAGGAATTTTTATCAAGCAGCACCGGGTCAGGTAGTGAGTCGAAATCTGATTCCATCGAGTCTGTGGAGTCGGAATCAGGTTCCAGCTCGTCTGAGTCTGAGTCCGGTATTCCTGAGGGTGACAACCCGGATGCCACAGTCCTGTCTAGGTCATCTTTTCTTTCTCTTTGAGTCTTTTGTAATAGAGGAATCGGATGATTTGGAAGTGATTAATGAGAATGGAATGGCTGTAGCTTCTGAGTACTTTTCTGTGCCTTTGATTTATTGTATTAATCAAGACTTTGAAAATTTTGATGAAAACGACGAGGAAGAATTTCCTCCGGTTTTACAACGATTAATTGATCAGGAGTAGGAGAGATTTGTTAAACCCTTGGTTGATGAAATCACTACAGTTAATGTTGGTACTGAGAAGGACCCGCGGCTGGTCCAGATTGGGTCCACGTTGTCTTTGGTGGAGCGCGAGCGCTTAGTCGCTTTATTAAAAGATTTCAAAGATGTTTTTGCGTGGTCCTACGAAGACATGCCTGGAATCGATCCTGAGATTATACAGTACAGGATCCCTCTTGACCTAGAGGCCCGACCCGTTAAACAGAAACTCAGAAGGATCCGCCCAGACTGGGCTCTCAAGATTAAAGAAGTGGTCACCAAGCAAATTGACGCAGGGTTCCTGCTGGTATTTGAGTACCCAACTTGGCTAGCCAACATAGTTCTGGTGCCGAAGAAGGACGGCAGAATTCGGGTATGTGTGGACTTCAGGGATTTGAACAAAGCCAGTCCGAAGGACAACTTTCCTCTGCTGCATATCGATGAATTAGTGGACTTCACTGCAGGGCATGCGCTGCTCTCATTCATGCATGGTTTTTCTGGCTACAATCAGATATTGATGGCACCCGAAGACCGGAAAGGATTGCTTTCACCACCCCGTAGGGGGACATATTGTTACAGGGTGATGCCATTTGGGTTAAAGAATGCTGGAGCTACATATCAAAGGGATGCGACCATGATATTGCACGACATGATCCACAAAGCGGTTGAGGTGTACGTGGACGACATGATTGTCAAGTCCAAAGAAAGAGAGGGCCACTACACCGCCTTACAAATTTTTTTCCAAAGGATCAGGGAATTTCGGTTGTGGCTAAACCCTCAGAAGTGTACGTTTGGTGTTACAGCAGGGAAAATGATAGGATTCTTGATTACACAGAGAGGTATTGAAGTCGACCCTTCCAAAATCAAGGCTATCTTAGAAATTCCACCACTGAGGACTGAAAAGGAGGTGCGAGGCTTTCTAGGTAAAGTGCAATTCATAAGACGGTTTATTGCTAAATTAACCTTGACTTGTGGACCACTCTTTAGTCTCCTAAAGCAAGGAACGAAGTTCCAATGGGACAGCCGATGCCAAGCTGCTTTTGAACAGATCAAGAAATACTTACAGAACCCACCTGTGTTGTCACCACCTGAGCCGGGGAAGCCGTTGATTTTGTACCTTTTAGTGACTGAAACTACAATGGGCTGCATGCTTGCACAGGAGTCTGAGGACAAAGTGGAGAGAGTTATCTACTACCTAAGCAAGAAGATGCTGGATTACGAGACCCGTTACACTCCACTGGAAAGGGCTTGCTTAGCCCTGGTATGGGATACTAAGAGGCTGCGATACTACCTATTAGCTCACTCTGTAATGTTGGTTTCAAGATTAGATCCCATCAAATATCTCTTCGAGAAACTGGCACTTACGGGTAGGGTAGCTCATTGGTTGCTTTTGCTTTCCGAATTCGATCTGAAGTATGTGACGCGCAAGTTAGTGAAGGGAAGAGTGGTAACGGAGTTCCTAGCCGATCACCTAGTTGAAGGGGATGAAGCAGTTGAGTACCTATTCCTAGATGAGGCCATTCTGCACGTCGAAGAAGAATTTTGGACGATGTACTTTGACGGAGTGTCAAACCAATACGGGTATGGGATAGGGGCGTTGCTGATAGCACCCGATAATTCTCGAATTCCTCTAACATTCAAACTCTGGTTCAAAGACTTGAACAATGAGGCAGAGTATGAAGCGTGTATTGCTGGACTAGAAGGAGCCCTAGAACTAGGGGCAAAACAATTGGACTTCATCGGGGACTCGAACCTTGTTGTATCTCAAGCTAAAGGAGATTGGAAAGTCAAAGAAAAAAAGATGAGAATTTACCACCAGACCTTGGACTTGCTGATTCCTCGGTTTGAGAAACTAAACTTCGCTCATCTGTTAAGAGAAAACAACAGGTTCACAGATTCACTAGCAACTCTATCTTCTATGATAGACATCCCTTTTGGAGTCCGGATGCGTCCGATCATCATTGACCAGAAATTTGCACTGGCCTACGTGCTGATTGCTGCTAGAAATGAGGTTCAAGATGAGAACCCATGGTATTATGATGTCTAGAACTTCTTGGAGAAAGAGGCATACCCACCAGGGGCAAATGCCAAGGATAAAAGGGCAATTCGAAGAATGGCTGCTCAGTTCATCATCTGCGGGGAAAAACTGTACAAGAGAGGTCATTTGGGAATGCATAAGCTGCGTGTTGAGGTAGAAGAGTCGAAGCGCCTAATGGAGGCCATCCATGGGGGAGGGATGGATGAGGATTGTGTCGGCTTTGTTTAGTGATGCCACAAATGTTAGATCCATGCAAACCGCATGAACATCCCGCCATCAAAGCTGTACAATATGACTTCACCATGGCCATTTTCAGTTTGGGAATCGATGTGATCAGGGCTGTCACTCCGAAGGGGTCTAATGGGCATGGGTTCATTCTGGTCGCGATAGACTATTTCACAAAGTGGGTTGAGGCCCAATCTTATGCGGTGTTGAAGGCTTCACATGTTGCGAAGTTCATCAGGAACAACATCATCTGTCGCTACGGGGTCCCGAACGACATTATTTCAGATAACGTTTCCCACTTCAAGAAGGAAGTGATTGACTTATTGGAAAAATACAACGTGGCTTTTCATAAGTCATCCACATATCGGCTGCAGACCAACGGAGCAGTTGAGGCCGCCAACAAGAACATCAAACACATTTTACAGAAGTTGGTGGAAACCTACCGGGACTGGCCAGATAAGCTGCCATTTGCTCTGTGGGGCTACCGGGCTTCAATTCGAACTTCTACTGGGGCGACACCGTATTCTTTGGTTTATGGGATGGAGACCGTTCTACCTATCGAAACTGAAGTTCTGTCATTACGAGTACTGGCTAAGTGTCAGATAGCTGAGACAGATTGGCAGTAGAGCAGATTCGAGGAACTCATGCTCTTTGATGAGAGAAGGCAGAAAGCACTGTACCATGTTCAAGGTTATCAACGACGAATTGCCAGGACTTTCAATAAGAAGGTTAAGTCTAGGAATTTGAAAGAAGGAGATTTGGTGCTCAAAGACAACTGACTCCCATCCACGACCCTAGGGACATGTTTAGACCCAATTGGACTGGCCCTTACATCATCAAGTCTATCTGGTCGGGCAGAGATGTTGTTCTAATGGACTTGGATGGTTTAGAGTTCTCACAGCCGATCAACATGGACAAGTTGAAGAAATATTACCCCTGAGTGGCTCACTAGGCCGAAAACCCAAAAGGGCGACCTAGGCAAAAGTTAGACCATAGAAAAATTTAAATTATAAAAACTGAGCTCGCAAGGTTGAAAACCCGCAAAGGGCGGCCTTGGCAAAAGTTAGAGCGTAAAAGGTGAGGGTTAATACACGAGTGAACCTAAGCCGAACTACGTATGGCTTGATTCCCATCTTTGGGATACGTAGGCAACTTCATCTTGAAGTCCAGTCATAAACACTTCCCTGATCAACTTTGTCCATGTGATCATGTTTGGTCATCTTTGTCTATTCTGCGTTCAAGAGCTCAGTTGTAATCTCTGGTGCAGTGCTATTCAGACTAGGGGCAACTTTCCAGTTGCTGGGATCCAGGATTGTGCATCTCAGTGACAGATCTCAGGTGTGTCCAGTTCTGATCCATATTAAAAATGGTTTTGAAAAAGTTTTAATAAAAGTTGATTTTGTTCAAATTAATGTTTTTACAACTTAGGCCATTTTTGGACCAAACGGAAAATTTTTAGTACCCACAACCTTCAATTTCATTGATTTCAACACAGAGTTCTCATACTCTTGAATACAAATTGAAGTTGCTTTTTTTATTACACTCATGAAGAAAACTTGAAAGTTTTGATTAAAGAAAATAAATTAGGGGCATAGTCAGGTGTTCCCGCGTCCCCTCCCAGAGCTGGTCAAAGCCTCTAATGCCAAGCTGGGCCCAATCTATGCCTCTTCATTAAGCCAATCTATGCACTCATCAGAAAGGGTGTAACTGAAAGTGGGAGCGGGGGCCAGAAGCTCTCTCCTCCTCCATGCCCTGGCATACCGAGCTAGTTGTGCACCTCAGACCAGAAATGCAGCTGGGTACTCAACCCCCTCTGCTGGGCAAGTCCGATCATGTCTGAACTGACGTCGGAACCGGAAAGGAAAGTAGAAGACACAGTAAGTCAGGCCGATCAACTGAATCCCGGTCTGTTAGGACATGTTGTAGCTCATTGCTGGTAGATTTAGCCAAGGGCACTACCAAGCAATGCGTTCTGTGGACAAACTGCACATCCAATCGAACCACCATCCCTCATCAAGGGCATCGACCAGACGTCGTCGGAAGAAATAGCCACGAGCTGAATACGCTGGGCATGAGTCTACAACCTACAACTTATCCATCAACCACACCTGGGAAGGGATGAAAAATGAGAGAATAAAGAATAGATAGATGTACGATGAGAGAAAAGTGAGAAAAGGGTTTTGAGAGAAAAACCGAGCCTGAAGGCTGAGTGATGTGAGCAATATATATGTGAGACAGGGTAGGAAACATTTCCTGTAGCAGTAGTGGACTCCCCGCGAATCTGGTCGTCTCCTGGCGATGGAAAGCGTCCAAGCCCGTCAATGTCTCGGCCAATGTCATGGTAATGCAGCTCTTGCCCCCTTTCAAGCCTTGGGCAACTTCGATCAAACGAACGCTAGGCCCATTGAAGCCTCGGGCAAGCAAAAAGTGAGACAACATGCACAAGCAATGGGCATGTCGCCGAAAACCTTGCCAGTGGTGATCACTGTGGTCACTGGCATTGGAAAAATGATGAATCAAGCTGAGGATGTCCAATTCTCCGTCGCAAATCAAAGACCGAGCATCGTGCATAGTGAGCCCACACATTCGTCCTAAGGCTTGGGCGTGGCCGAAGCGAAGTTGGGGCAAGATTTCTTCGTTGCGCTCGGATTCCATCAAAGCTTGGAAGTCTTCGAAGGTAGGACACATCTCTTGCCCACCAAAACTAAAGACATGTGTTACCGGGTTCCAAAACCTAGCCGCGACATGGAGAAACGGAAGGTGCAGCGGAGTGCGACTCAGCGTAAATAGTGCATTTATGCCGAAGCCTCGGATGCTCAACTTTTTCGAGCCATCTAAGGTAACAATCCAGGTTGTGAGATTTTGGATGAGAAATGCCTTCATTTTGATGGAAAACTAAGATGGAATGAGAGAACCACGAAGCTGGAACTTTTATGGAGGATAAGGCATTGTTGGAGGACAAGTGCCAAAAATCTGGAGGTCACCATGCCAACTGGTCGGCCGACCACTTTTTCTGGTCGGCCAGCCAGTTTTTCTACTCGGTCGACCACATAACTGGTCTATTGAGCAAAAAAAACTGGTCGGCTAGCCACTTTTGGTGGTCGGCCATGGAGAAAAACTAGTTTTTGGCCTTTTCCTAGTCTCTAGAAGAGAGCTCCTAGCCTTTCCATGTGTTGGGAGTGTTGAAGGTCCGAGTTTTCCTCTGTTTCGGATGTGTTCCGTTGCCCTATTTGTCCGAAATGCATTTGCTTATCGAGTTGTTAAGTTTTGCTTATCGAGTTGTTAAGTTTTATCGAGTTGTCGAGTTTTGTTCATCGAATTGTTGCTCTTTGTTTATCAACATTGTCGAAATCTGCTTATCGAGTTGTAAACTTGCTGAGGTTTTGTTGTTTCTCAGTAAGTTAAGCTATTTAGTTTGCTATGTTGGCTCATTACTTGACTTGGCAATGTACAATGCTCGATTTCCATTCAATATCATTTTCGTGCAAAATGATGCGATGCGATGCTAAGAATGAAAAATACAACACTTTTTGAACAAAAAGCTATTTCATTCCATCATGGCTTCTTTTGTTACAACATTTTACAACAGGGTACAAGTTTTAAAGAAAATAAAACTGCCTAAAGCTGATATGCTACAACTACTAGTAAAAAAAAAGAAGAAAAAAGAAAATAAAGCAAGAACATCTGCATCAGTGCTGTCAGGCTCAAGATCGGGAGGCTCTCTTCATCCTCTTCGGCTGAGCAGCTTCTATACCACCTCCACCAGCACCACCATCCGAATCGGAGCTGCCGTCCTCGGAACCCTCCCCGGCATCACCTCCACTCTCAGAACCGGAGCTAGAGTCCTCCTCTGTGCCTTCGGATGTCTCTGACATAGGATGCACAGACTCCTCCTCCTCGCTGGACTCCTCATAATCTTTGATAGGCGCTCTACGCCTGCCTCGGCTGCGAGCCGAGTCCCCTCTCCCAGCCCCTCGAGAAGGCCTGGATGGCCCAGCTTGTAGTGGTGGGACATGAAAAGAACAGTTTGAGTTCATTAGCCAGTCTGTATATCAGATGCAGATGCAAGAATGCTACATAGAGTGTGTGCATGCAGATACAGTATATGAATGTAGTGTGTGTCAGATGTGCTCTACACATGCAGTCAACCAATGTAGTGAAATATTCAATTTTAGTATGTCATCAGAAGTATGATAAATGCAAGAAAATTGAAAAGTACGGAAACGCCAGCGATGAACAACAGTGTCTTCCTCCGTAGGACCATGCCCTCGAGCGAGGCCACCACTCTGAGCAACCCATCAGTGTACTCTCTGGGAGGCTGCAGACGCAAGTTCAAGTCATCAGTGAATGAACGAATGTCTAAGTATATATCTGAATGATGAATAAAAACTATAAAGCATACCGGTGGTGAGTCAGGGTCACTGACGTATCAGTGATCTGGCCGCAGAGGCTCTAGTGGGATCTAGTATGGTGTCCCATACTCCCAACCTGTCAGCCCGGTCGGAAGATCTGGCCATCCGGCATACTGGCAAGTAAAGGGCATCCATCTAGCCCCACCCCTCGATGTGCTGGCTCCGCTGGTCGAAGGAATGTCTCTAGCTCCCGTGTGACTCAAGGAAGGCACGTCAGCAGCCCTCCTCCTGGGGGCATGGACATCTGACAGCGGAGGCATTAAGTAGGTAGGGCGGTAGGTCACGTACTCTCCCTCCTCTAGCAACAGAATTGCATTAGTACCCACTATGAGCTCCTCGACGTTCCGGGGAGTGAGTCTCTCAGTGGATCACATATCTTTTAGAGGTGCTAAGGGGATACCCTGATCAGGGTTGCCCATCGTCTTACGCATGAAGCGATCCCCCAGAAACCAGGCCCTGCCAACTGGCCCCTCAAATAAAGCCCTGTATCGAGAAGTGGCCCACCCCCTAGGGAATCGGAACCGGGCATCTCCTGACAAGGATGCCCAGGGCTGCTAAGTGATCTGTAGATAACAAGTGTATAAACTGATTAGATGTCGTAAATATGCAAGATGAACCAAAGCTGAAAAAATGACGAACTGATAGTTTTGGATTACCTCCGTCGGCCGTACAGTATCAAAGAAATGTCGGAGATAGGGCAAAGTCCCCCGAGTCCTCGGCCGACAAGGACCCTCAAATCTGTGTGAGAAGGGGATCTCAAGAGGTACCTCCACCTCGAGCTCAGGGGCTAATGTCGGAAAGTATGCATAAACCCATAGCTGTAAAAAAAAATAAGACAGTGGCTGCCAGAATATAGAATGTACAGAAAATACAGAATGCTGAGTGCAGAATGTAGGATACAGAATGAAATGTGTGCCATGTGTGCAGTGTACAGATAATGAAAAGCGGAAATATAAATCAAGAGGGCAGAATGTACCTCCCAGGCTCTCCAGTAGCCACCTACTATGTTCCCTCGCCCGCGGGAGGTCGCGCTCATATAACAGTAAAGGGTAGCGAGGCCGGCGCCACCCCAATCATACTGGCTGACCTGTGACAGGTCTACCAAAGCACTGAGCAAATAAAGTCCAACTGTGTTCCCCCTGTCGGAGAACAGAGTGGTCCCGATGAGGAAGATCAAAAAACCCTGGGCATATTGCTCTATCTCCTCGACAGTCTCAGGCATAGTCCTCTTGAACCACTCGGAGAACCAGGTGTACCTGACTCTACCTGATGATCTGTCTATCGGCGAGTGGGCTCCCAGCAGATAAATCCAAGCCGCCTCCCACTCGCCCATGTCTGCGTCATAGGGGACCGGTCGGTTGGCCATGTGAAGGCCCGTTAACATAGAGAAGTCATACGGGGTCATCGTCATGTCCCCAGTAGTTAAAAAGTGGAACGAGTAGGTGGTGTCCCACCATCTCTCCACAAGTGCCCCCATGAGGGTCCTACTCGCCGCGCAGAAAGGTCCAAATCCTACCTCGTCCACGATGTGACGTACAACATCAGGGAGCTCCGTATACCACTCCCTAGCAAGGATCGATCCATAACCCCGTGTGGAACGGGAAGATACCTGCATTCAGAATGAATAGATGTATTCAGTTTCAGGATGAAATATATGAGCTACGTGCAAATGAAGTAAATAAACTGTGTGTTCAGAAATGAAGTAAATAAATTGTGTGATCAGAAATGAAGATTTATGAACTGCGTGTTCAAAGTGGAATATATGAGCTGCGTGCAAACAAAAATGTATGGGTTGTGTGTTCAGAATTCAAAGGTGTGAACTGCGTGTTCAAAGTGAAATGTATGAATTGCGTGCAAACAAAAATGTATGGGCTGTGTGTTCAGAATTGAAAGGTGTGAACTGCGTGTTCAAAGTGGAATGTATGAGCTGCGTGCAAACAAAAATGTATGGGCTGTGTGTTCAGAATTGAAAGGTATGAACTGCGTGTTCAAAGTGGAATGTATGAGCTGCGTGCCCAAAAATGCGCTATGTTATGAGCTGTGTGCCCAAATGTGCTGTGTGCCCCAAATGAGCTGTGTGCCCGAAATGTGCTGTGTGCCCAAAATGAGTTGTGTGCCCGAAATGTGCTGTGTGCCCAAATGAGCTGTGTGCCAGATTAACAAAGTGTTGTGTTCTGAGCTGTGTGCCAAGTCAGCATTGTGTTATGGATAAGCTGTGTGCCAAGTCTATAATGTGCTATGTTATGAGCTGCATGCCGAGTAAACAAAATACCGTGTTGCGAGCTGCGTGCCAAATCAACAAAGTGTTGTGTTTTGAGCTGTGTACCCAAAATGTACTGTGTGCCCAAAATGAGCTGTGTGCCCAAATGTGCTGTGTGCCCAAATGAGCTATGTACCGAATGAACCAGATGCTGTGTGCAAATTATGTTCATAACATGCAGAAGTACTGTGTAAGTGAATATGTTCAGAATGAGTAGATAAAATAAATAGCGAGAACATGGAGTGTGCAAGAAATGCAAAAATACATTGCAGAGAATGTAAAAGGGAAATACGTACCTCTCGCGCCTGGTGAGATAGATGAGACTCTGGCTCCCGTAGTAGTAGGTCCGCGGGTGCTCGCTGCTTGAAGTTGGTAAAGTGATAGAAGGTGGTAGGAGGTAGGACGTGCTCCTGAGGGTGGTACCTCTCCGGGTCGAAATGGCGAATCCTCAGAGGCAATGACATGATGTCTGGCTCGTCCTCGGCATCTGGAGAACCTCCGTCGTGATGAAAGTGATCCTTCATCCGAAGAAATCAGCAAAAATGACCGAAATGAGCCAAAATTGTAAAAAGTCAACAAAAGTCAACTCTCGGGAAAAGAAAAAGTCAACAAAAGTCAACCCCCGAGAACATGTGCCAAAGTTCGAGACAAACATACCTCAAGTGTTGAAAATGGAGAAAGAAGCCCCAAAAACAAATTTTAATCGGTTCAAAACAAAGGGAATCGAAAGTTTTCGAGTAGGGCATTGGAAAACACGTATAAAGTGCAGATCTGAGAGAGAAAAGGGTCTAGGGAGCAAGAGGAGCTAATTTCGGCCTTGGAGGTGTGAGCAAAAGTGACTTGGATAAGTGAACTTAAAGATCCGGCCTTAAAAGACCAAATTGCCCCGAATTTCTGTAAACTGGTCGGCCAACCAGTTTTTCTGGTTGGCTGACCACCTTGGTGAGCAAAAACTGGTCGGCCACTAGCCTAGGTGGTCGGCCGTCCTCCTGGATGGTCTCCAAGGTCCCTTTGTTCTCCCTGTGTATTTTGGTGATGATTGGAGTCCTTGGCTCTCGAGCAAGTACAAGAAAAGCGCACTTTTCGGCGCGAAATGTCTCTGCGGGAATTTCAATTCAAGTCTTCGATGCGTGGCTCATCGTTACTCGCCAAGAGGAAGGTGTATCCTTTTTGAGTATGTTGCGACCCCTCCAAGAGGTAAATCAGAGGTCGCGTTTGAGTTGCTCTCTTTAAGGCTTGTACTTCTTTACTCAGCATTTTGTTTCAAACATGCTTTTGAAGTTGCACTTGTCCTACATTGTTATGGACACTACTTGCATTGTTGTTCATGTTTCACTGGCATTTCCATGCACCCATACTTTGCATGCGTCGTCACGCACGTTTCACTTGCGTTGCTATGCACTTTTCCATCGGCACCATATGTGTCCGCGTTTGATGTGGCATTGAGCATGTGTTGCTAACTATATTGTACCTGTTAAGTTTTCTTCTTTTGTAGGCACGATATTGTATGCACGGTTCATTTGAAGCTGGTGCGACCAGACGAACCGGAAGGTATTGTATTCTCCGCGTGTGACATGGCGAGAATTCTATAATTCTCTTACATCCTTTCTGCATGAGATGTAGTTTCATCTGTATTCGCTTCCTTAAATTGTTGCATTTATTGTGTATATGTGCTTCATTATAGTTTTCTTTGCATGATCATAAGTTATGTTCGGCCTCGTGCATGTCTTTTGCATTTTGCCCCTGCCTGCGGGCTCATCTCTTTGTTTATCTCCCCTGTTTGTCCAAGTCTTCGGCCTTGTCAAAAATGGGTTGTCTCTGGTCTTTGACATTCACTCTCGTCACCTATGACTTTCGAGTTCTGTCAAAGAGGGGCAACTGTAGACACCCCATTTTTGACTGACTTTAAGACTCAGACATCATCGATTGAGCGTTCGGTGATTGCACATGTTATGCTCGTTTCGAGGTTTCAGAGTTCTTGGCTGAGAGCCTCGCCTCTGGAACACGGGACCCTTGGTACTTTGACTCGATTCGTGGACCAAGTCTTGTTTTCTCTTCCTGGAGGGAGGGAGAGGTCTTGTAGACCATCTCTCAGTGGTCGTAGGTGTAGATGTCCCCGAACGCCCCGGGAGGACGAGTCCCCCCGTTCCGTTCATATTGGGTTCACTACAGTTCAAGACTCTCAAATTGTCACGGTTCTTAATCTGAACCAAAGAGTCCAAATCCAGCAAATCGTTTTGAGAAAACAAATTTTTTGAAAGAAGTGCCAAACATGGACTGCTTTGCCAGATACAGAGTTGCCACCTAAATATTTTTATGGGGGAATTTAGGAAACCCTGACTCGGTGCCAAAGGCCACGTGTCCGTCATCACCAAAGTTGCCTCGGCTCGGGAACTTGGGTACGATTGGGGAAGGTCAGCTATGAGCACCCCCTGTCGCCCAATCAAAGATCGGCCTCTACTAACCGTGATATCCAGTTTTGAAAACGTTATGTGTTCTTATTCCATTTATTAGCCTAGAATTACTATGTTATGCGCGTAGCAAACAAGTATAGACCAAATCGCCTAAATTGGAACAAAACATTGCATGTTTGTTTGGAAGATGGTTTGCTACTCGCAAGTAGGCTAAAATGCAGGTTTTGCCACCCTCGAGTGGGCTTTTAGAAAAGATGGTTTTGCCACTATCTAGTGGGCTTAAAACTCACAGTTTTAATGCATTATTCCAATTTAGGTAATTCAACCTCCATCCACAGGCATTCAAGCAGTTATATCACATAAGCAGCTAGCCTCATGGTAATCATGTTGTTATGGCAACACTCACACGCATGCGGTATGCTAAAGCATAAATGCTTACCGAGTACTCCAAGCCAAAACAGAAACTAGTTAGTAATCATATGCATGATCCTAGTTTAAGATGGCTAATGCAACACATGCGAAATGAAACTAGAAATGGGCTCGGCTATTCTAAACATGGCATGTGAAATGCTACAACTAACACGTATTCAATTTGGAATTGAAACACAATGCAGTTAGCATGATGTGCCGAGCCTGGTGCATGCAAGACAAATGCATGAATGCACGCATGCATAGCATAAGATATGCTAATTTAAATATGCCCTAGTCTACCATCATAAGCGGGTAAATAAAAGGGAAGAAAGACGTGGGGTTGGAAAACATACACACACTCACGCACACTTATTACACAATTGCCCTCGCTCAATAATTATTGACTCGTCCGAATAATACAGTCCAAAAGAATAATACAGTCCGAATAATGAATCAACTATCCTAGCTAATTAATTATTACAGACCCTCTAATTAATTAACAAATTAATAACAAAAGAGGGTGGCCACAGCCCCGCCTCGGGATGCGTGAATGATGCATTCTTGACTCGTCTCGCCCGGAAACTCGCTGCCATAGCATTGCTGCCTTTGTTTTTCACTGCCCTACTCCTCTGAGGACTGCCAAAGTCCAAGGGCATGCTCTCTGGATGTTGGGGAATACCACCGACCAAGTAGAAACACCACCAGCCTAACAGGATGATCACCGGCCTCCTTTTAACTCGTCAGCCACAGATTCCTGGCCGGTCGGCACTGTATTTAGCCGACCGGCCAAAGGTTCCCGCAGAACCGGCAATTGACAGTAGCAGAGGGCAAGCAGTGTATGGCATGGAATTTTCAGGCAAATGTATGCATGGCCACACCCCTATCATGCAATGGACTCAAGGGAGCATCCCTCGGGCCACCAATTGCGTATTTCAATGCATGATGGCCGAAGAGTCAAGTATGCATTTCAATGTCAAATGAAATACACACAAAACATACAAGGGGCCCAACCTCAATCATGGTTGATCAAGAGGCGAGGCAATGCGCAACGATGCACATGCGACCTAAGCATGCAAGCAAACATACAAACATGCAATGCAACTACATGGCACACACAATGCTAACAACATAACATGCACAACGCATTGAAACATGGCATACACAATGCAGGATGGACTTATACCAATGTGAGTGGACCTCAGCCACACTCACATCAGTGGCCAATAAGATGGAAATGAGGCAATCGAAATGCCCACAAACATGTCCAATGCATGGACCAATCCTAAGATACAACACGCAACTCTAACTAAGCATGGAAAATGATGAAACATGGCATATGAACACGCAAATTCCAGCACTGAAGTATGATGCTAAACAGCCCCAAAACATGGAAATATGGCACCCGATGCACGAGATGAACCCCGAAACTCAAAACTAGGCATACGCAATGACCTATAGCTATACAAAACACGCATTATTTGATCATGAAGCATAAAGACAGATGCAAGACAGTCCCAAAACATGCATATTTCCAGTTTATAACAAGGCCAAAAGATGCTAGCAAGATGGACTAAAAGAGCATGCAATTTTGACTAGCAAACATGGTTTACATGGCAAGTATAGGATGCACATGGAATCTCACCAAACCACCAAAAATCAGTGAATAAAACATGTGAAAATAGGCCCAAATAACCACTGATATGCAACCATGGCATGCAAAAATGATGAGTTACTTTAGAGGGCCATGCAAGGGATTCTTAAGCACATACAAGATGGACACTTAACATAGCCAAATCAACTCTGAAAAACAAATATTATGGTCCCAAAACTCACCAAATTAGCCCTAAAAAGGGACTTCAAAGCATGCAAGATAGGGTCTCTTTGGAAGGCCAATAAGACCATCAAACAAGGCAAGGAGAGAGGGGGTCACCCCCCTCTAATTTTGAGGCTCAAAAAAGTGTTCTAGCCACTAGAAATCCAGTGGATTTCAGTGGCTAGAAGGCCAAACAAAGCGTGCAACAAGAGCTTAGGTGTAAGGCTCAAAATAAGAGGCAATCAAGCATACAAGGAAGCATATGACCTCAAACAAGAAAGTGCCCTTAATCAAACATCAAGAGGGCCTCAAAAATTTTTTTTTTCCAGTTTATAGTAAACCTCGAAAATATTCACAAGTAGGGCTAAAATAACATGCAAAAATGGTCCTAAAAAGAGAAATATGAGACAAGAGGTAGTATATGGCCTCAAACAGAAAAGAGTCCTTCAACAAAGTTGAAGAGGGGCTCAAAATATGGCACTTTACAGTTTGGGTCGGAGCCCAGAAATGCTTTCAAGTAAGACTAAGATATCATGCAAGATAGAGCTTCAAAGAGAGAGAAGAGGACTTACCCTTGTAGCACAACAATGCAGCAGCTTTTGGTCCCAAAAATCAGTCCCTTAGCCTCTAAAAATGATCTCCAAGAACCTCCAAGCAATGGTGGAAGTGTGTGGTTGTGAGATGGTGTGTAAAGGGCCAAGAGTAATGGACTTTTGAGCTTTGGAGAAGAGAGCTATGGAGGAAGAAGGGTGTATCTATCAGATATATATGTATATCTCTTGTTTTTTGTTCAACCCTTGACAATGGAGGAGGAGAGGTTCTTATATAGACAAGCCAAGTGGCTTGAAGCTTATAAGACAAGCTTAAGAGAAAGGGTCAAAGGGAGGCAAGGGGGGTCAAGGCTTATCAAGGAACCTAAGGCAAGGGTGAAAGCTTCTTGAGGAAGCCAAGACAAGGGGTCAAAGCTTCCTCAAGAAGCCTTGAGGAAAGGGTGCAAAAAGAGGGGTCAAAGGTGGTCAAACGTACAAAATAGCCACACCCGTGCATGGGGGGACGGGTCTGTGTACTCCAGCTGGCACAACTGGCATGCACCATGCTTGAGGGGTGCAAAAGGGTCATATCGGCCATGAAAGGAGGTCATCGGCCAAATAAATGTCCGGTCGGCACAACAAATGGTTGGCCTGCTATTTGTTCTGGCCGATCGGCTAAATGGATGGCCGATAGGTGGCTTCCAAGGTCAAAAAGTGGCCCGTGGTGTCCATATTGAAGCCCCAGAAGTTAGCTTTCCAATGGCGCAAACCTTGCATTAAAATTCCTCTTGTGGAAAAAGTTATGCCCATTTTGGTGAAGCCGCGCAGATTCGATCCAACCGGGATGATACCCAACTTCAACCAATCATATCTCCCCCACCCGAACTTGGCTCTAGGAGATTCTTGAGTACAAAATGAAGCCCCAGAAGTAAGCTTTCCAACGGTGGTGGCCTCATAGCTAAAATCCAAGTATGCCAATGAATAAGTCCAATTCAGCGAGGGCTCCTCAACTCTCTCGTACCCAGATTCATACCGAACTTCTCCCAAACTAGTTTTCTCCTCTCCTTTCCTCTTTTCTTCAACTCCAAACCCCTAAACAAAGTGTTTTGAAAGATTTTTCAAAGATTTCATCTCTCTTTCATTCATCTCCAACTTGTCCTTGCTTGGTGTACCGAAAAGCGCAACATTTACTGAAATGTGAGCGTCGAAACATCGTAGGAATTTTATTTTCAAAACATTTTGAAAGAGAGGATTTTAAAATCTAAAATCTTTTGATCAAGATTGTTTTGATCCAAAAGGGGTATGAAGTTGGGATTTGACTCTCTCATTGCTGACGAATTTGAACCTTTGCCCTGCACACCTTTTACCACCAAGTAAACCATCAGTAACGCCCAAGCCTTAAGGGCGGTCAAAAATGGGGTGTCTACAGTAGGCTCCTTTTTGTGGTCGTAGCCTACTGTTCCCATTTGGAGACTAGTTTTCGATTTTTGGAGTCATCGGTCGTGCGCCTTTGCTCGGGACTGCTTAACATTCTTCGTTTGGCACGGTTTTCGGAACACACCTCGTTTCCTTTGTCTAGAGGGACACTGTGGTTTGGGAGACCGCTTTTGTGGTCGTATGCCACTTTTGATGCTCGACAGCTGGTTTTCGGGGCTCCCAGCCACGCGTTTTGCTTCCCGAACCCTCGTCTTCCAGCCGTTTTGGTTTGTCTTGGGTATAAACCTTACTTTCCTTGTTTGGGAAGTGGTACAAGGGTGGGAGACCAGATTTTATCCTTGGAGACCACTTTTCTCCCCGCCAACTAGTTTTTTGGTCGGGAAACTGGTTTTCTTAGTCTTTGGGCCACATTTTTTGGTTTCCCACCCCACCATTGGCTTGCTTTCAGTGTGGAGACCACCAATTCCACCTACCGACCACTTTTTTTCCTGGGAGACCACTTTGGGTGGTTGGCCAACTACTAAAAGTAGTAGGCCGACCAACTTTTCTGCTCGGCAGCTTTCCCCCTGCTTTGTCAGATTGAATGGATGCCAGCTGTGCCAGCTGGAGGGAACAGACTGTATCCTCCATACACGTGTATGGAGGGATTGCATCCAAGTTTAGCTTCTCCAAGAAGCTTGAACCCTTTGTTTTTCTATAAGAGAGGGTCTCCTTCTCCATTCCAAAGATTCTAAATTTTGCCTAAGGCACAAGTGTATATCTCCCTCTATATATCTATATTTGGTGCCTAAAGTGTGTGTGGTTCTTCACCTTTACACCACATCTCTTAACCATACACCCCACCATTGAACAGAGGTTCTTGGAGGACCTTTTTGGAGGTTGAAAAGCTGGTTTTTGGCTGAAAAAACTTGCTGGTATTGCAGTGCTTCAAGGGTAATCCCTTTTTCTCCCCTTTTAAGCTTTGTCTTGATTATTCTCTTAGCCATACTTGCATGCTTATTTGAGTTTTGTTTTTAACTAAAAGAAAGCTCCACTTTTGAGCACTTAACATGTTTGTTTAAGGCCTCTTGGGTGCTGAGGGTCTCCTACCCTCTTGCATGCCTTGTTTGGCCTTGTTTTGTGCCATGCCTTAGGGCCTTTGAGCTAATCCTTGCTTGGCCTTTTAGCCATTGAAATCCAGTGGATTTTCAGTGGTTGGCATGTAGTTTTGAGGTCCTAAATCAGAGAGGGGTGACCCTCTCTCTTTTTGTCTTGTTTACTTGCATTTTGGCCTATCAAAGGAGCATACATTTTCATACTTTCAAGGCTTGGTTCAAGCACTTTTTGGTGACTTTTTAGGGCCCGCCTAGACTCTGTCCATGGTTGGTTTGGTCATCCTTGGCATTCTTCTCATATGTGTAGTGTATTCCCATTTATGGCTCATCATGGTAACATGTCAATCTAGCATGTTTTAGCTCCATTTCAGTGTTTTTTTGGTCATCATTCGATATGTCATAGCTGTATCTTTGGCTGGTTTAGTAGCCTCTCACATGCTCCATATGCTTGTAGTGTAAATCCTGTTTACTAGCTTAGTTCGCATAAGGTTTTGGCTCTTTATTCTAGCACATGTTAGATTTGCTCCAACATGGTTTTGTTCATATTTTGGGTTGCCTTAGCTCTATTTTGAGGCCTCTTGGTCGAATGATGCTTGCCATGCATGCTTGTTGTGTAATAGCCTTGACTAGCTTTGAGTTTTGAGGTCTTTTGCATGCTTAACTCAAGATATTTGCATGTTTTGGCATCATTGTGAATGTTATTTTAGAGCATGTAGGGCTGCCATACTTCCCTATTTTCCCACCCTTTAAGTGCTCTTTAGAGTTATGCTTTTATGCCCTATTTGTAAGCCATTGCATGAGCCCCATTTTTGTGCCTTTCAAAGCCATCATCCCAACTCATTTTGCTACTGTTTTGGCCTGCATAGGGTCTGTTTGGGGTTGGTTTGGTCATTTGAGCATCGCCTTGCATGTCAATAGTGTAATATGCTTCATTAGCTTTCGATACTTGAGCCTTTCAACATGCATTGCGTGAGTAAGTTGCATGATTCGAAGTCATTTTGTATGCCATTTCAGTGCTGGTACACATGCCATTGTACTCCATGTTTCATCTTTTCAATGCTCTTGGAGACTTGTATTTTGTGCCTTAGACTTGGGCCATTGCATTATGCATGTTTGTGTGTATTTTGGTGCCTTGAGTCCATTGTGCATTGAGTATGCCATGTAGTCCATAGCATTGAGTATGCCATGTGGTTGCATGATTAGACATTGCATTTGTGCATGCCGTATTCATTGCATTGTGCATGTTAGTTGCCACGTGCATTGTGTATGCTAGTGTCATGAGCATTGTGTATGCCATGGAATTCATAGCATTGTGTATGCTAGTTGCATGTTCACATGTTTACCCCTTTGCATGCTTGCATGTCTAAGTTATGTTGCATTAAGTTGCATGATTGAGTCGCATTGTGTATGCCATGTTTGTTGCATTGTGTTTGGAATAGGCGTTAGCCCAAACACGGGAAACGAGGCACGTTTCATACTCGAAGTGATGAAATGTACCTCGATTCCCGGTCACCGACACTCTTGACTATACATGACGGAGTTCTAGGCTTTAGGTGTTTGTATGTATGTGCATTCATTCCATATTGAGTTGCGCAATTCGGCCCCTCGGCCATCATGCATCGAGATGCGTGATTGGTGCCTTGAGGGTTGAGACCTACACTCGCTTGAGCTTATGTAATGATAGGGAGGGTGGTCGCGCATACATGTGTTGCAAATACTTTGCCATGCCCCTTTCTTGCCCTCTGTTGTAGAAAACCAAAAACCAGCAGCAAAAACTTGTCGGCCGACCGGATAAAGTGGCTGGCCGACCACTTTTTCTGGTTTTCACCACAAAAAGTGGTCAGCAGGTGGTCTCCAAGGCCAATATTTGGTCGGCAGCATCCCTACAGATTCCCAAGGTGGAGTTTCATCTCTCTGGAGCTTGGTGCAAGTTTCTGAGATCAATTGCAAACAGAGGCAAATCGGGGCGTCGCGAGGAATTTCCGAACAAGGCGACTCGAGCATGGATGCATCCTTTGTCATCCAAAGCAGAGCTGAGGCAGTCTACATCATATAGTTTATATGCTTATTTAATTGCTAGCTTAGTTAATTTGTTTACATTAGTTAAGGGTTTTGTAATATTTAATTAGCTAGGGTAGTTGATTAATTATTCGGTTTGTATTATTTATTCGGACCCTTCGTCGAGAGGGCGAATTTTGTAATAAGTGTGCATGTGTGTGATGCATATCTTCCACCCCCCATTTCTTTCTCCCTTTTATTTACCAGCTTACGATGGTTAGCTTTAGGGCATGTTTCAATTAGCATCCATATGCTTCGTATGTTTGCATTCATTCATCTGTCTTGCATGCACCGGGCTCGGCGCATCATACTAACTGCATTGTATTTCAATACCAAGTTGAATACATGTATCAACTGTTGCATTTCACATGCCATTTTAGAATAGCCGAGCCTATCTTAGTTGCATTCTTGCATGTGTTGCATTAGCCATCTTAACATGCACTAGGATCATGCATCGAATACTAACTAGTTTCTGTTTTGGCTCAGAGTACTCGGTAAGTGTTTATGCTTTAGCATCCATGCATGAGTGTGAGTGTTGCCATGATAGCATGTTTGCCATGAGGCTAACTGCTTATGTGATATAACTGCCTGAATGCCTGTGGGTGAAGGTTGGATTACTTGAATTGGAACAATTCATTGATTGCGATTTTTAAGCCCATTTGAGAGTGGCAAATCACCATGTTTTCTAAGCCCACTTGAGGGTGGCAAAATCCGCATTTTAGCCTACTTGCAAGTAGCAAACCACTTTCACAAACAAACATGAGATGTTTTGTTCCAACTTAGGTGATCCAGTCGATACTTGTATGCTGTGCGCATCACATAGTAATTTTAGGTTAATAACCGGAATAAGAGCACATGTGTTTTCAAAAACAAGATATCATGTTAGTAAAGGCCGATCTTTGATCGGGCGAGCGGGGGTGCTCATTGCATGACCTTCCCCTCTCGTACCCAAGTTCCCGAGCCGAGGTAACTTTGGTGATGACGGACACGTGGCCTTAGGCACGAGTCAGGGTTTCCTAAATTTCTCAAAAATAAAATATTTAGATGGCGACTCTGTATCTGGCGAAGCAGTCCATGGTTGGCACTTTTTTCTAAAAATCAGTTTTTCAAAACGATTTGCCAGATTTGGACTCTTTGGTGATTTATCAATCTGGCATTGCACTTTGCAAGATCAGATTAAGAACCGTGACATTGAGTCCAAACTATAGTGAGCCCAATGAACAAAACGGGATTTTCCCGGGACGTTCGGGCGCGCCCACAGCATTTCAAACACACCGCTAAATATCATAGTGATGTCATAGTACCATTAGGATAGGACATTTGGCGGCTTTTTTAAAAACGCTGCCTATACTAATATAACAACGTTTTTCAAATGCCATAAAGCTATAGCGATGGCCGCGTTGTTGGTGTTTGGTACCAAATGTCACAAAAAGAATTAGCGACGTTTTTAGTACCTATAGTGGCGTTTTTAAAACGCCGCTAAAAGTTGATTTTCCAGCAATGAATGTTTCATAAGCTCCTGGAAGGGATGACCCAAACCCAAGGTCACATCTAACACGATAAGGGTTTTGAAATCATATTTAAGTTATTAGCTTACATTTAGATTTTCAATAAGATGTTATAGGCTTAAATTGGGTGATTTTAAATATTATGGTGATAGAAGTTATCTCAAATCTTCTCCCCCCCAAAAAAAAGGATTGTCTCAAATCCATCCCAAGAATGATTCTAGCAGCACAGAGGCCCTAATACAATATATCTCCGATACCTGTACCTATCTCAAACCTATCCATTCTTCCACTCACTCAAGTCTCCCACTCCAAATTCCTCAAAAAAAAAACAAAAAAAAGGAAAAAGTCTCCCACTCCAACTTCATTAACCATTGCTTCCAAGTACTTGTGAATTTGAACCCTAAAATGCACTTCACTTCATATACATCCATACAAACACCACTATTTTATATTCTAACAACTTCAGCCTAGCCAGACAGGTTATGCATCTCCAGGCTAATTCCAACCAAATTGTCAAAAAATTCAGCTAATGTATATGTTTGTTGATCAAATTTCCCCTCCCCTATATTCCCATGACCTCTAAAATTCAGACTCCTATTGTCCAATTAACATAACAAATGTTAACTAGGTTAGGTAGCTAAGTCAAGTACCAAATGTAACTGACGTTTGTTATTATTGAATAGTGTATTCAGGAAAGAAGATCCCACTACTAAGCAATCATTATCCAAAAGATTTACTCAGCCCTTCACAAGAATGCAATAAATTTTGATATGAAAGCTAAATATCTAAATGAGATTAAAAGTTCAAACTAGTTTAGCTACCTAAGATTTTGAGGAACAGGCTGGTAAAATTTCTGCTAGAGAAACTAGATGATCATTATTTCAGGGTAGTAATTTGACTAAAGCTATATTCTTATTTAAAAAAAAAGAAAAAGAAAAAAAAAACTAGCAGCTCTTTCAGGCATATTCTGTAATTTGTTCAACCAAATCAAAGTAAAATAGCAATACTAGACTGTTTGAGGAAACTTATATCAAAATTTAACACAGTCCTGGAGTGGCAAGCTACCTCTCCCACTATACATTTATGGAAAGCACTAGGACTTGGTTGCTTTGAGGAGTAGATATTCTAGCGTCCATTATGAAAGCAATTAGTTTAACGTTATGAATGTGTAGCTGACCGAACATGGTTGAGTTATTGTCAATGACGGAAACCCTCTCAACCATGCTTCAAATTTCAACTAATAATACAGAGAATAGATTTCAAACCAATTGATGAGTTTTGAGTTAGCAATAAATGCACATTAAGCTAATACATTCCCCCCCCAAATATACTAGAAAAAAGAATTCAAACTAGTAACCCAGACTAAACTACTCACGTTGATGCGGTGAATTCCAATGAAACTAAGCATGACTCGCATCCAAAATAAGACAAGTTTCAACTTAATAATGAAATTTGACATTTAGTAATAGGAAAATGCTATTCATACAAAAAAAAAAAAAAAAAAATTACAAAAATGATGTGGTAATGCAATTTTAGTAAATAAATATTATTTTTGGAGTTGTTTTAAAATAAATGGTCTATATTGAATCATAACACAATGAAAAATTTTGTGTATCAAATTTTTGTTTCTATACCAGTACTCTTAGTGATGAATTACTATTCTTTTGGATCAATATTTTCGTCTATAATTTTTTTTTGCCATTGTTTTATTAGCCATATTTTTATAATTTTGTCACTAAAAGTCTTTTTCGATATTTTGACATGACCCTTTAGTGAGGCATAAATTAGTTTTTTAACCTTTTTTATAACAAAATTTTTATTTTTAAGGACAAAGTTTTTAGCCATAAAATTCTTTTACAATCATTGAAAGTCATTGATTGACATTAATCGGTTAACAAGGTGGACTTGGGCCGATTCATGCCATATTTCTAAAGTCTAAACTCTCATCATGGGCTTAAAAATATAGTTTAGGGAACTGACCCAAAGGTCCAAGCCCAACATATTACGCCCCATTTAGACCCAAAACAAATTCAATACTCCATTAAGTCTTCAAATTATCAATCAGATGAAAATACCCTTAAATATCATCCCATTTACACGCGCGCAACCTCCACTCACGATCATCTCACAGTAGTCTGATCAGTACACTATCACATCTCCGCCGCTCGCCTCTGCATTCTCAGTCCTCCATCTCTCCACCGTTCGACTCCATTACCTCTGAAACCCTACCCTAACCACAAAACGAAGCCGTTCATCTTCTCAAATCGTCGACTATCACCAACACAACAAGAAGTCGTTCATCTTTTCCAATTAGCGACTCTCAACAACACGAAGAACCATCGCGACTTTGAAGAAATTTCATAGTTTCTGACTTTCGATTCACAGAAATGGGGAAAAGAAAAAGTAACATCTCTCTTCACCTTTTTATTTTTCATTCAAATTTGTACATTATTCTTTAATATTTTGTATATATCATACCTTTTCAATAACACTTTCATAAAAAAACCCTTGTAAAACACATTTTACATACTTCAAAATGTATAAACCCTATTTTATATAATCCCCTGTTTTAGAACATTCTAATCCCCTGTTTTTACGCATTCAACTCTTTTTTCTTATTCTTGTTGTTGTTGCTTCTTCTTGTTGTTAAATATTGATTTTTCTTTTTCTTATTGTTGCTACATTTCGTTGAATACTTCATCTTCTTGTTATTATTGTTGTTGTTTACAAAAAACAATGGACTCTTTTTATTGTTGCTAGTGTTTATAAAACTGAAACATTAGACAGTTTCATCACTCTACAAATAACATATCTAAATTTATTCAAACTACAAATGAAACTATAAAATTATACAGTTTAATCACTATTCAAAATAAATAGGTAACTTATTATAAAGTGCAAATCAAACTGCCAAATTATACAGTTTTGTAGCTATTAACAACAAATAGATATAACTTAATATTAAACTACATATAAGACTGTAAAATTATACAGTTTTGTCAATATATTACTCATGCCTAGTTGTTGCTTTCATTTTTTCAGAAATAGCCGTTCGAAGATATTGAAAAAAACAAACCAATATACCCAAAAATCCAATCAAAGATTTACGTGTCTCCCTTTTTGACAGTCCTTCACCTGTATCCACTAAAATGACCAACATTTTCCCTTCCACAAAAAGCCCTACCTCCACAACCAAAAACAACCAAAAAAACCCACAAAACAACCACACTACCTACAAGAAAAAGCCCAAGAACTACACCACAGACCACACCCACACAACAAACACCAACCACACCTCCAATCACAAAAAAAAAAAAAAAACAAAACAAACAAACAAACGAAAGCCAACAAAAAACAAGAATGTAAACACCCTATTTTTGACCGTCCTCAAGACTTGGACGTCACCGTTTGAACACTCGGTGATTATCCATGTTTGTGTTCGTTTGGAGTTCCCGGAGGTCTCGGCTCGCGCGCCTTGCCTCAGAATCTCCGAACTTGACCGTTTAGTGTCTGGTTTTGCACCAAACACTTGCATCTTGCCTTTGAGAGGCAGGGTAGGGCTTGTAGACCATCCCTACCCACCACCGGCAGTGGCTAGAGGCCACCGCCTGGTGTTTGCTGCCACCGGCAATGTACTTTGCCGGCCGGCACTATTTGTTGCCTGTCAGCACTATTTTGTGCCGGTCGGCACTCCTTTTGGCCAAGATGGCATTTTTGGCCGGCCGATTGCTGTTCAGTTGCTTTTTGAGATATTTTTAGGCAGTTGTATTGCAATGACTTTCCCTCCATACACGTGTATGGAGGGATGGCCCTCTAGTTTTGCTTAACTTGTAAGTTTTGCAAGTTTGGTAAAGAGGATAGATAGAGGCTCTCTCTTGGAGCTGAGGGGAGAGACTTTAGACATGTTAGAGAGGGAAAAACACAGAGAGAAGCTCTGGTTTTAGGGTTTGAGTTGCATACATATCCTATCTCTACATTTACTCTTGTGTGTGTTTTAGTCCATACTATTGCACACAAGCACCTAGTGTTTCACCTTCCTCTTGAAACTAGGGTTCTAAGGGCTCGTTCTTGAGTTTCTTGACTGGTTTGGAGCCAAAGGAGGCCATTGGAGCATCATTTGTGAAGAAGGCTTCAAGGGTGAGAATCTAGTCCCATTTTTCCCCATTTTTGCATTGATTTTATACCTTTCTTAGAGCTGTTTTTGTGCTTATTGTATAACATAAAAAATTTCTGTTTTTAGGCCCTCTTTATTGTTTATTAAGAGTGTTTTGTTGTTTGAGGGTTGTTGACCACCCTTAGGCCTTAAAAGGCCTCATTTTGAGCCATTTTGTGCTAGCTCCGGGATTCTGGTGTTGGGGTCTCTTCACCACTGAAATATTGAGGGATTTCAGTGGTGAAGGTGATGCCTTGAAGTCCCAAGAAGGAGAGGGCCACCCCCTCTCCTTGTTGTCCTTGAAAAGGGCATATTTTGGCCTCTTAAGGAAGCCTATGCTTGAGCGTGTGTTGAGCATGTTTGGCTTGTTTTTCATGCTTATATATCTATAATATAACATGATTTTAAGTTGGTTTTGGAACTCCATGCATGATTAGCATAGTTGCCACGTAATGCCTTGTTTATGCCTTAACATGTCTTAGGTTGTTAGCCTTTGTTGGAGCATGTTTTAGGCTTAGTCTTGTGAAGATTATGTTCTTATCTTGCCATGTTCTAGGTCTGTCCTAGGTTGTTTGGGTTGATTTTGGCATGCTTGATATAGCTCCTTTGTATTTGGGCTTGTTGGCCTTGAGTATGTGCATGTGTAGCATGCCATCTTTGCATTGTTTTGGTGATTTGGGATCATCCTATATGCCATTTCAGTCCCATTTCCATGCTTGTTTGATTGCCTTGCATGCCTCTTTAATGCTTTGGAAGCTTGACTTGCATGCCTCGTGTTTTGACTATTGTGCATGCCGTCGTTTTGGAGCCATTTAGATGCCATCTAAGTGGTCCTTAGGCCTTGTATTGATGCCCCAAAACCCTGTTTTTGGTTGATAAGCTCATACCATGTTTAGTCTTGTAAGTGTATTTCAATGCTCCTTGGATTTGCTTTGAACACTTAGACTATTTGTCGCATGTTTAGCTTGATTTGTTGCTTGGTTTGGCACCATCCTAACATGCATTTTCAATGCTTATGTTGCATGCTAATTGTCCATGATTCCCCCTTTCAAGTGTGCTTGAATGTTGTTTGATTTGTGCTTAAGTGTTGGTCCTTATGTGCATGCGTGTGTGCATGCCATTTAGCCCTCACTTTTTAGCACTTTGGCTATTGTTTTAGGCCTATTTTAGAGTTGCCTAATTCATGCATAAGTCCATCTTTCCATCTATTTGCATTGCCATATGTATGCTTGTATGCTTGCATAAGTGCCTCGCCATGCCATGTTGCATTCTTAGCTTGTATGCCTAGGTTGCATTGCATCTTGCATGCATTTCTTGTCCCTTGACTTGGGTGATAGGGATTGGGAGTTTTGCTTGATTGGTTTGCATACATTTGAAATCAAAGTTGCATACTTGGTTCTTTGGGCCATCATGCATAGGAATGCGTGATTGGTGGTCCGAGAATCGAGGCACATGCCCCTTTGAGTCATTATCATGATAAGGGACATGGTTGGTGCATACATGCCTTGAATTGTGCTGCCATGCCTTGTTTTGCCCTCTGTTGCTGTGAGTTGCAGGTTCTGCAGGCTTTCTTTGCCGATCGGCAGTGTAAGGTGCCGGCCGGCAATCTTTTCTCTGCCGACAGCTTCAATTTTGTGCCGATGGCCACATACCAGTGCCGGTGATGATCCCACTCAGCCGGTGGTACTCCCCAATGCCCAGGGATGTAACCCTGAGGTTTTGACAGCCTCCAGAGGAGTGAAGGAAGGAAAACAGAGGCAGCTTGTGCATGGCGGCGCGCTTCTCGAGGCGTTTTACTGTTTTTCTTAGTCTATTTAATTTGTGAATTAAATTAGGCAATTTGTAATATTAATTAGCTTGCGTAGTTAATTAATTTATAATATTTATTCGGTCCCTCCGAGCGAGGGCAAATCTGTAATAAGTGTGCGTGAGTGTGTGTATGTCTTCTAACCTCACGTCTTTCTTCCCTTTTATTTACCTGCTTATGATGGTAGATTAGGGCATGTTTAAATTCAGCATACCTTATGCTATGCATGCGTGCATTCATGCATTTTGTATTACATGCATTAGGCTCGGTACATCACGCTAACTGCATTCGTACTTCAAATCAAAAAGTGAATATGTGATAATTGTGCATTTTCACATGACATGTTTAGGATAGCCGAGCCTATTCTAGCAACATTTTGTATGCGATGCATTAGACACTCAACATGGACTTGGATTATGCATGTTTGCTAACGAGTTCTTTGTTTTGGCACAGAGTACGATGTAAGTATTTCCGCTTTAGCATATCGCATGAGTGTGAATGTTGCCATAACAGCATGCTTAACATGTGGCTAGATGCTTATGTGTTATAAACTGTTTTGAATGCCTGTGGGTAAAGGTTGGATTGTTTGAGTTGGAAGAACTCATTGAAATCCGTGTTTTAGCCTACTCGCGAGTAGCAAATCCCAAAGCATTTTCAAAACGAACGGATATGCAATGTTTCTTTCCAAATTAGGCAATCTAGTCTATACTTGTTTGCTGCGCGCATAACATAGTAATTCTAGGCTAATAAATGGAATAAGAACACATAAAGTTTTCAAAAACGGATATCACGGTTAGTAGAGGCCGGTCTTCGGACCGGGCGAAAGGGGGTGCTCATAGCTGACCTTCCCCGATCGTACCCAAGCTCCCGAGCCGAGACAACTCCGGTGATGACGGACATGTGGCCTTCGGCACTGAGTCAGGGTTTCCTAAATTTCCCATTTTAAAAAATATTTAGGTGGCGACTCTGTATCTGGCAAAGCAGTCCAAGTTTGGCACTACTTTTTTAAAAATCAGTTTCTCAAAACGATTTGCCAGATTTGGACTCTTTGGTTCAGATTAAGAACCGTGACGCAAGTCGAGTCGAACTGTAGTAACCCCAAATGAACAGAACGGGACTCACCCTGCCGGGGCGTTCGGGGACGTCTACAGTTTCTGGCGACTCTGCTGGGGAATTTTAGAGAGCTTGACTCGAACTCATGATATCCTGTTTTGATTTCGCTTATGTGTTTCTTTGCATTGCATGTGCATTGGTGTGCCTAGGAACACAGTGTTTGCCATCTGCCATTCCTGAACGGTTTGCCAGAGGCTTGTCTTGTCAAGGCATGTCCATAAGGCTGACCGGCTATGGGCTCTGACAGCATGGGAACACAAACCCCGGTTTACCGGGGCACCCTTTTGACCACTCGACCTAGTACATATTCGGATCCATAGTGACCATTCCAAGCTAGGACAGGTTGCTTACCCGATGTTAGGTTGTTTGAAACCGCTATGTGCATAGTGAAACCCTAGCTCCTGACAAAATAGGACAGGGAAACCCTACCCCAACATAGGGGTGATTTGGCTCTCGCTTACTTGCTTTGTGCTTTTAGAGTGTATCTCTACAGGAACGCATATACCAGTTTGCGAATGTGAGTATCGGGCCCGAGGGCACCAGAATCAGTATTGTTGAGAATCAGTTATCAGGAATCAGTTATCCGCGGGTATCAGATTCAGTATTTTGGGAACAGAAATCTGGGAACAGTGATCAGCAGTACGGTATAGTTGTTTGGCTACACCCGTGTTTGATCAGTTTGGGCTGAAATGCTGTCTGTTTTTCCTTTCAGTTCAGAAAGTTGCAGAGTTGATACAGAATAGCCAGTGTCTCCCCCTTGCTGAGGCAGGATTTATAGCGGCACAAAATACAGAAGAAGTTGTGGTTATGACGGCTGCATTGGAGCAGGGAACCGCTCCGCAGAGTGAGGCCGCCATCAGTATGTCATACCCGCCCAGGTCGCCCGTTGTGCACCCGGTTTGGACTCCCCAGTTATATCAGGCTTGTGAGCCCACCACCTTCGAATTGATGGGAATGATAGGGGACCTCCAGAGGACCGTGGCCGATCTGGCCTATGGAATGTCGGCTTCACCGCCAGCGGCGCCGTATGCCGGGAATTTTGTACCACAGGAGCCCCCGCTACTGTGGCGGATTGTGATAGAGCTCAGCCAGCCAGAGGTGGCTTCCGGCTATAGCCACGACATGCCAGCACCAACCCAGACCCTTGATCAGGCTGAGGCTAGGGGAAAGGACAAGGCAAAGGTAGACGCCGACCCTATTGAACAATTGCTGTGGGCAGTCGAGGCTCTGAAAGTCAGAGGAATGAACAAGCAACAAACATCCGCAATCGTGATCAAAGCTGTGGATGATGCTTTCCCCGCTCCAATCAAAGGCAGTTCAAGCCAGGTAGAAAATCGGGATGGGCCCCGTCATGCCCAGACAGTTCCTGTAGTTCCCAACCCTGCACCGGGAAAGGTTCAAAAAGCCAAGGCAGCGCCAGCCGATCCTTTCGCCAGCGCATCTGGCAAGAATCCTCAAACTGCAAGGTACCTGCCCCGGGGGCGCAGGGTCTTTCACGACCTCCACATGCCTTTGTCTAGGGCATTGCTAATATTGGCGAAGAATGGGCATCTTAAGCCTTTGGAGCCCCGGCCACTCCCGAAGAATCTCCCCGCCACTCATGATGCTACCTTGTACTGCGCGTACCACCAACAGTCCGGTCACAGTACCGATGGATGTTCCCGCCTTCGTCATGAAGTGCAGGATTTGATTGATAACATGGTTATCCTACCACCCACCTCAGGCAAGCCCGTCACCACTTAGTTATTGGATTTCGAGGGATCAGATACTGCGAGTATGTAAAGCGAACTGCCTGCGGGCAACATTTGGTGTGTTTTTGAAGCGTCTGGCACGCATTTTTGAGCATCGGTGAAACCGAGTTTTGTAAATCCTAGCTTGGATGTCGAGTCAGTCTTTTGTTTTTGAGTCTGTCTCTTTATCTTGAGTCAGTCTTTTTTGCTTAAGGGTCTGTCTGGTTGCATGGAGTCAGTCCCCGTTGTATATAATACCAGGTGATTCTGGGGTTGTTGTCCCGAACACCATTTTGTTTTGTAATTATTATCTGTTTTTGTCTTGAGTCTGTTTCTGCCGAGGGGCCAGTTGCACCAACAAAGCTGATTGAAACAGCTGTTGCTATCTCAAACTTCATGCTTGCTTTCAGCATAAATGCCAGAGAATTTGATCGGGCTGACAGTACATCTTGCCTGCTCCCCTACGTGCCAAACTCATTGCATTAACCTAAGTTTTCCAAAAAATAAACTTTTTTGAACACTGCGGTGATAAAAACGAAGAGGAAGGAATCCCTCGGGTTTTGCAAAATTTTGATCATTTTGAGAGAAAGAAAGGCGTGCTAAGCCTTTTAATGATGAAACCATGCTTGTCGGCGTGAGTACTGAGAAGGATCCTGGCCTGACCCAGATTGGTTCCACACTATCTTCGGCGCGAGCGATTCGTCGCTTTCTTAAAAACTTTCAAAAACAAATGTTTTACGCGGCCCTGTGAAGACCTGTGTGGAATCGCTCTTGAGATTGCGCAGCCTAGGATCGCTCTCGGCCTCAAGATTCAACTCACCCGCTCCGAACCTTGGACCCGTTCAGAACATCTAAATGGCTGATTGTCAGAGAAGGCCCGTGTGGCCAATTTTGAAGCAGCCCTTGACCAAGAGGCGTAGAAATTGAATCAGAAGGAGTGGATCTCGCCGGAAGAAGCTCGTGGAGCAACCGGGATGGATTCTCCGCAAATCAGTGCAATAGCCGTTCTCTTAGATATAGAGGGGCTTCAATTCAAAAAACCATTTGACATGGACTTGCTACACTTCTTACCCTTTTGAGAGGCTCGCTGGGTCGAAAACCCGAAAGGGCGACCCAGGCAAAAGTTAGAGCAAGAGAAAAATACAGAAAAGCAAAAAAAGAAAAGACAAAAGATACAAAAAAGAAAAGAAAAAAGAAATGAACAAAAGAAAATGAAAAGAAGCTCGCAAGGTCGAAAACCCGCATTGGGCGCCTTGGCAAAAGTGAGAGCCAAACAAAGTGAAGGTTAAAATACCCGAGTGTACCTTAACCGGAACTACGTAAGGCTTGATTCCCATGTTTGGGATACGTAGGCAACTTCATCATGAAGTTCAGCCCCCAATGCTTTCATAAGCGTCTCAGTCCATGTAATGGTTTCGATTTCATCTCAAAGTCCAGTGGCCGACACCCTTCAAGGTGATTGTGTCCATATATGTGTTGTGACCGTCTTCGTCATCTCTGTGTCCAAGAGTTCGACCACCGCCAATGAAGACCGTCTGCGGACTGCTGCGGCACCATCCAAACAAGGGGCAACTTTCCGTTGCCACAAGCCGTCGTGAGACGCCATTCAAACTAGGGGCAACTTTCCGTTGCCTTCCACCCCCCTTCAAACCAGGGGCAATTTTCCATTGCCTCCGATCCGAGGTTGCGTATCTCGAAGAGCAAGTTCCATGCTTGTCGAGCATCAGCCGTTTGAAAAATAGTTTTTGAAAATTTTTACTGAGGTTGACTATTTTCTCGAAAACTATTTCATTTTCCAAAACTGGACCATTGTTTTGGACCCCAAAAAAGGAAAATTTTCAGTGCTTGTTGCCTGAATTGCATGCTTTTCGAATCAAAAAATCGAACAAGTACGTTAATCCGACTCTCGTTTTGATCAAAATTGTTTTAGTAGAAAACAAAAACGAAAAAATGGTTAAAATGATGAACTAGGGGCACAGTCGAGCCAGGCGTTCTGTCTTTCCCCCGTCATCAACGTACTTGCCAGAAGAGCACTCTGCCCACCAGAAGAAATGGTCGTGAGCTAACAGTGTTGAGCATGAACCCACACCGTTCTATTTATCCATCAATCACCCCGGGGAGGGATGGAAAATGAGAGATTGAAGAATAGAGAGGTGCAAGTTGAGAGAAAAGTGAGGAAAAGGATTTTGAGAAAAAAATCCGAGCTCGAAAGCCGAGTGATGTGAGAATCACAAATCAGAAAGGGCGGGAAACAATGCCTAGAGAAACTGGTTCCTCGTGGTCCGAGGTCCCCCATCTTCGCTAACGCGTCTGTATGTCGTGTCTTTGGTTTTGTTTACCTCAACCTTTGTTTTAGGTCTTTTCCGAGCGTGTCTCGTTGTGTTAGGTCGTGTACCTTTATATTTGAGTCCTCCCTGCTGTGTTCAGTTGTAGGCTCGATATCCCGGTTTGAAAAACCCTCATTCGATTTCAAAAATCATTTATGCTCTGAATGCTGTGCCATTCTCTACATTTGAGCGTGTTTCGACTCCAACCGGTTCCATCTTTGAGGTCCGTCCTGTCAGATTGGGCCGTTTGTTTAGAATTTGTTGTGTGCAGGATGAACCGAATGCTGTGCTAAGGGCTGTATGCAGATTAATCCCCAGTAGAGCAAGGGCTGTGTGTCCAGAATCAGGCAGTGGGCTGCTTGGGTTATTTTGGCTGTTGGCTGTTTAAGTTATCTGGTTATTACAGTGCGAGTGTTCAATTTTCAGATAACCAATCAATTTCATTTACATTGAGGTGTAACATGATGAGATGTGATGCAATGCATGAAATGTGTAAATGTAAACACTTTTTCAAATGAAAAGTCCGTTTCATTTCATTATCTTTTCAAATGTACAAGTTTTGGAAACAAAATCTGCCTGCGGCAGTACAAGGTAATCTATCTACCAACAAAAAGAAAAGTACAAAAAAGAAGAAGATAGCAAAAATCTGCATCCATGTCAAGCACTCCGGGGGGCCGTCAGTCCGTCCTAGTCCTCTTCCTGGACGAGGGTCCAGGAGCATCATCAGCATCGTCGTCAGAGCCCGAGCTAGAACCGCCTCCGATCTCCTCCTCTGATGACTCTGACTCCGCCTCGGCCTCTGCCTCTGACTCCTCGTCGTCGTCATCATCCGGGACTGGAGCTCGCGAGCTGCTCCCGACGTGAGAACGCCCTCCTCTGGTACGGGGAAATATCCTGCCCTCCTCATCTCTCCCCCGAGCAGGGACAGAAGGCCTAGCTGGAGCGCCTCCTGCCATAGGAATCTGGAAAGGAGGCTGAAAAAGTACGCAAAAAGGGAAATGCATCAGTATACTGTGAACAGTTTAAAGGTTCAGAATGCAATGCCGAGTATAGTGTATGAATGCTGTGAGCAGTTTAACAGTGCAGAATGCAGTATATGAGTACAGTGTGAATGCCGTGAGCAGTTTAACAGTGCAGAATGCAGTGTGCAAGTACAGTGTAGGAATGCCGTGAGCAGTCTATCAGTGCAGAATGCAGCGTGCGAATACAGTGTAAGAATGCTGTGAGCAGTTTATCAGTACAGAGTACGGTGCAGAATGCAGTGTATGCAGTGTGTCAGATGCTGTGAGATCAGTGTATCAGGTGTTGTGCCGTGCGTCAGATTATGTAAAGCAGTATATGAATTGTTTGAGGCCAGTGTCAGAAGGACATACCGGTATGCTGTAGAGGGCCAGGAGATCAAAGGTCCGCTGGAGCATCCCCATCATCGAGGCGTTCATCGCCAACGACTGACGGGTATACCCAGAAGAAGCCTGCAAAAGTATCAGATGCATCAATATTCTGTGGAATATCGAGTAAACTGAAATGAATAACTGTACACAAATGCAGTAATACGTACCGGAGGTAAGTCGGGGACATCAATGAACTCGTGACCAGCCGGTGGAGGGGCGAAGCGGATCTGATAGGTCGACCCACCCTGCCCCTGGAAAGTCAGTACAGTAGGCAGGGCAGGCCAGCCAACTCCCCGTCCTCCCTGCACTCCACCCCTACCACGGACCCGGGCCCTCCTCGAAGATCCAGCCCCTGCTCCCGCTCCGGCCCCAGCCGCCGATGCCACAGGCCTGGCCCCCTCTGCTCGACGGCCGCTCAAAGGTCGCATTAGGTACGTCCGCACGTACTCCTGATAGTCTCCAGTGCCTCGGAAGCCGGCCTCCTCCCAGCCGATGGAGTAATCATCCAGCTGCTCAGTGGTGAGCCCCTCGGTCTCCCTCATGTCTGCAGGAGGGGGAACCGGGATTATCTGCTCAGGTAACCCTAGGGTCTGGCGTAGAAAACGCTCCCCCAGGTACCAAGCCCGACAGACTGGGCCCTCAAGCAAAATCCGGAAACGCGAGGTCTCCTCCGCACCAGGGAACCGACCCCGCATCACCGCCGGCATAGGAGCCCACGGCCGCCATGTGATCTGAAAATGATAGACAGTTTGTTATCTACTGTTATTGAAATATGCAGTCGAAAAACGAAGCTTAAATAAACTGAAAGTAAAGCATACCTCCGCGGGGGTGATGGTGTCGAAATATCGGCGGAAGAAGCCGAATGTCTCCCATGGTCGCCGGGTGCATCTCCCGTCGAAGCGACTCGAGAAGGGAACGGCCAGGGAAGTCTCCGCAACTGGCACGGGGGCAAGCCTAGGAAAGTAGGCGTAAACCCACAACTGCAAAACAGATGTCAGTATGACCATCAGATAAAGCAGGATATGCAGAATAAAGCAGAAATAGCAGAGCCGTGTGTTGTGCAGTGTATTATTTGCAGTGTACAGTGTGAGCAGTGTACAGTCAGTGTAGAGCAGAATGTATGTGTGTGCCGTGTGAACAGTATACAGCAAGTGTAGAGCAGACTACAGTGTGTGCAGTGTACAGAGTACAGAAAGTACGAGATAGAAATGAAAAGCGGAGAAGAAGTGTACCTCCCAAGCCCGCCAGTAACCTACAAGTAGCTGGCTGCTGCCGCGCGAAGCCGAGCTCATATATCCATAAAGGGTGGCCAGAGCAGCGCCGCCCCAATCATAGTGCAGGATGTCCCAGACGTCCACCAGTGCGCTGAGAAGGCAGAGAGGCACGGTGTTCGCCCGGTCGGCGAAGATGGTAGTCCCGAACAGGAACATGAGGAAGCCGCGAGCATACCTCTCCACGTCCTCGGGGGTCATCTGTGCCTCCTTCTCCAACACAGGCTGGACTCGAAACTGGACCTCGAACCAGGAGTATCGGACGAAACCTGGGCGAGCTAGGGGTGGCGCCTCCCCCAGTAGATGGACCTGAGCGGCGGTCCACTCATCCATGTCTGTGTCAAAAGGGATCGGATCCCCCCCTACCCCGATGCCAGTGAGCATCGAGAAATCATGAGGGGTCATCGTCATATCCCCTGCTGCAGAAAAATGAAAAGAATCGGTGGTGTCCCACCACCTCTCCGCCAGAGCGGCGAGGAGAGGTCTGCATGTGGACAATCTGGAGAGCCCTCGGCAGAAGGTGCCGAAGCCCGCCCGGTCTACGATGCGTCGGACCGCATCAGGGAGCTCATCATACCACTCCCGTGCACCAGTATTCCCATACCCGCGAATGGTATGGGAACCCTCCTGTAAACAGAAAATGACAATTGCAAGACAACATTCAAAATGCAGTTTTGAAAGGACAGATGTAGCATGTATGCAAGTTTGTCAGTTTTAGGCAAATACCGGGTGCCGATGTGCTTACAGTGAAATACGTGTGCTGTGTCAGCGTGTTTGGGTTTTTCAGAACAGATATGGCATGTGTGCAAGTTTGACAGATTCAGACAAATACTGGGTGCCAGTGTATATGCAGTAAAATACAGTGAGTGCGGTGTGTTTGAATGATTCAGGGCTAGTGCAGTGTGTGTGCATGTGTCAGTCTCAAGCAGATATCAGTTGTATGTATGTTTACAGTCAACTACGGTCTACGACATATCAGTTTTCAGCAGTTAAAGAATACAACTAACTATGACAGTTTTTGTATCCTACATTGCGGAAAGTAAAGCGGAAGAAAGAGAGTTACCTCGGAAGTGCCGAATGAAAGGTGGGAGGTAGGCTCACGCAGTAGTAACTCAGGCGCCACATGCCTCTCGAAGCTCCGGAACTGACGCAGGCCGTCGGGGGGCAGAACATGGATCGCCGGCCGGTAGGTCGCCGGGTCGAACGGGCGCTTGCTCAGTGGTAAGAGCTCAACCCCGGGATCCATCTCGTGGTCCGGGGGAGTCCCGCCACGTGGAATGTCGTCCGCCATGTAGAGAATGATGTGAAAATGGCCCGGAAAAGGGAAATCGGGTCGGAATACGAGGAGTCAACCGAAAAGTCAACTCCCGAGAGGGTCGGAAATGGCCGAGAAGGCCGGAATGTGAAAAGGCACGGAAATGAAGAGGAAAGTGAGGGGAACAAACCCCGAAAAGGCTAGAACGCCAAACGAGGCACCGAAACGAAAATGTGTTCGGTGGAAAATGTCCGAAACGCGAAGAGAATCGCGAATCCGACGACGAAACGAGCGTAGAACGCCAAGAAACGGGCGAAAAATGAGAGAGAAACACTCTAGAGAGAGAGGGCAAGAGTTTTCGGCGGTAGGAAAGTGAGGAATAGGGTTTTGAAACCCTATTTTATAACACCCAAGGTGAAAAGTCAAAACTGCCCCGCATCAGCAACTGTTTGCCGGTCGGCAATGTTTTGTGCCGGCCGGCACTTTTTTGTGCCGATGAACTTATTTTGATGCCGGTGGCCAGCCGGTGGCCTCCCCTTTCGGCCGGTGATGTTCCCACAGCCTTGTTTAGGCCATATGAGAAGTTTGTGGTCTTCATAGCTCAAGAAAGTGCAAGAAAGTGCATCTCCGACGCTCAATCGACCTCCGTTCTGACTGCAGGCCGTATCTCCAGTGCGTGGCACTCGAATTCGTGCAAGGTGTATCCTTTTTGTATCCTTTTTTAATTCAAAAGTTGCCCCATGTGTGTTGCACGAATTCATCACACTACTTCGGTGCATTACATCGCGCTGTCATGCGCCACACATTCGCGTTGTTGCACATGTTACATGCATTGCAACACGCACCCCTTTGCATTGTCGTGCACATTTCTCATGCATCATCATTGCATTGTCATTCCATGCATTGTCATGCATTCCGGAACACGTGCGTTGTTGCGCATTTAAGTCTTTTTTGTGCATTTCAAATAGTCGCACTGTTTTGTGCATTTCAAATCGTCGCACTGTTTTGTGCATTGTATTTCAACCGTGCTGTTTTGCGCATCGCACTATTTTGTGCACCTCAATTGCATCTTGCATGCATCCATTCGCGCTATCTTGTGCATCTTGCTTGTACTTGTTAGTACATTGCATTGTTTTGAACACAAACCGGCTTCGCGTAGCGTGTAAGTCCAACTTTCAAAACCGGCTTCGCGTAGCGTGTAAGTCCAACTTTCAAACCGGCTTCGCGTAGCGTGTAAGTCCAACTTTCAAAACTGGCTTCGCGTAGCGTGTAAGTCCAACTTTCAAAACCGACTTCGCGTAGCGTATAAGTCTAACTTTCAAAACCGGCTTCGCGTAGCGTGTAAGTCCACTTGTATCATTTTTGCATCTTATGAGACACACGTATCTCATTTGTTTCATTTTGCATTCCGTGTGGCATGTGTCACACTTACATTTTGCGCGTGGTCTGGCGAGACCTTAAGCACGTACGGTCTAGGAGACCTTAAATCCTTGGAAGGTGCAAGACCTTTAATGCATTGGTGTGCACACTATTGCTTTGTACATGTCTTAAGCCGCGCGTTGTCGCGCATTCCATGCAACATGCATCACTTGCATCATGTGCATCTCAAAAACAATTAAAAAACATGCATTGTCATGCATACATTTTGCATCCCGGTCTAGGAGACCTTAAATCCTCTAAAGGTGCAATTCCTTTGGTGTTTGTCGTGCCCGAACGATTTTCGGTGGTCTGGTAAAGCCACCTGCCTATGTTTGCGATGAGTTCCTAGAAGACCAACTGGGACGGTGAAAACTAGAGTTCGAACGGCTTATGCCTAGAACGCAAAGGTTCGGGAGTTCCGAGACTAAAGTCTGGTTTAAATACCCAGGGGTTTACCCTCGGCTTGAAATCTGTATGGAAGCCCCATAGGTTGAGGCGGCATGTCTACGCCTCAATTCTGGATACTGAACCAACCTAGTATATCGCCCTGTTGGTAAGATAGGGAAAGTTGCAATCATAATCATTGCATCATAGTGCATTGTCATGCATTTCCATTGTAGCTTGCATCCATTGCATTTTCCCCAGTAGGTCGCATCATACTGCATTGTCATGCATTTTGTAAATATCCATTCCATTGCATATTTGTACATATTGCATTGTAGATTGCATGCATCCGCTGCATCGCCTTCCGCCCATGGCTTGCGCCCTTCCAGGTTGAGCTTGGTCCGGTATGTGCCCTTACTTTTCATGTTAAAACACAGTTCTGCATGTGTATCGCGCCAATTCCACGCTGATATGTTGGTTGAGGGTTGCGGCACCTTTGCTGTGTTACACATGGCTCGTATGCGTACATGCCTTTCCTAGGCAAGATTTGGTTTGGCTTGCGTGCCATATCCATTGTATCCATATCCATTCCATTGCATATTTGTAGATATTGCATTGTAGATTGCATGCATTCATTACATCGCATTCCGCCTATGGCTTGCGCCTTTCCATGTTGAGCTTGGTCTGGTATGTGCCCTTACTTTTCACGTAAAACACAGTTTTGCATGTGTATCGCGCCGATTCCACGCTGGTATGTTGGTTGAGGGTTGCGGCACCTTTTCTGTGTTAGACATGGCTTGTATGTGTACATGCCTTTCCTAGGCAAGATTTGGTTTGGCCTGCGTGCCATATTCATGTGTATTACATTGTAGTGTAATTTTTTCATCCGGCATTAGGATCGTAGTCCTTTCTCCAGTAGGTCGTTTCCCCACTTATGTCAATTCCACCCAATACTTGTTCTTGCGTCTGTCTACAATACTCATAGTTCAGTTGACCGTTCTATGGTAGACAGACTTGTTACCTCCATCAATCTATTTGACATAGGTGTGGTTTCGAACCGCTCGTGATTGGATCACGATTCAAATGCTTTGCATGTAGCTTGCATTGTTTCAATTACATTGCATCTTGATTTGCATTGTTTATACATTGTTTTGTATATATTGCATTTCGTTTTGCATCCACATTTGCATTGTCATGCATGTTGCTAACCATATTGTACCTGTTAAGTTTGTTTTCTTTGCAGGCACGATATTGTATGTACGGTTCATTTGAAGCTGGTGCAACCAGACGAGCCGCACAGGTATTGTATCCTCCGAGTGAGACGTATTGAGAATTCCATAATTCTCTTACATCCTTTCTGCATTGTAGTGTAGTTTGGTATGCTAGCTTAAAACTGTCGCATGTTTGCTTCATTACAGCTTTATTTGCATGATCATAAGTTATGCTCGGCTCCGTGCATTGTCTTGCATTTTGCCCCTGCCTTCGGGCGCATATCTTGATTGTCTTGCATGTTTGTCTGAGTCTTCGGCCTTGTCAAAAATGGGTCGTCTCTGGGCTTTGACATTCACTCCCGTCATTGTTATGACTTTCGAGTTCTGTCAAAGAGGGGCAACTGTAGACACCCCATTTTTGACCGTCCTCAAGACTTGGACGTCACCGTTTGAACACTCGGTGATTATCCATGTTTGTGTTCGTTTGGAGTTTCCGGAGGTCTCGGCTCGCGCGCCTTGCCTCAGAATCTCCGAACTTGACCGTTTAGTGTCTGGTTTTGCACCAAACACTTGCATCTTGCCTTTGAGAGGCAGGGTAGGGCTTGTAGACCATCCCTACCCACCACCGGCAGTGGCTAGAGGCCACCGGCTGGTGTTTGCTGCCACCGGCAATGTAGTTTGCCGGCCGGCACTATTTGTTGCCTGTCAGCACTATTTTGTGCCGGTCGGCACTCCTTTTGGCCAAGATGGCATTTTTGGCCGGCCGATTGCTGTTCAGTTGCTTTTTGAGATATTTTTAGGCAGCTTTATTGCAGTGACTTTCCCTCCATACACGTGTATGGAGGGATGGCCCTCTAGTTTTGCTTAACTTGTAAGTTTTGCAAGTTTGGTAAAGAGGATAGATAGCGGCTCTCTCTTGGAGCTGAGAGGAGAGACTTTAGACATTTTAGAGAGGGAAAAACACAGAGAGAAGCTCTGGTTTTAGGGTTTGAGTTGCATACATATCCTATCTCTACATTTACTCTTGTGAGTGTTTTAGTCCATACTATTGCACACAAGCACCTAGTGTTTCACCTTCCTCTTGAAACTAGGGTTCTAAGGGCTTGTTCTTGAGTTTCTTGACTGGTTTGGAGCCAAAGGAGGCCATTGGAGCATCATTTGTGAAGAAGGCTTCAAGGGTGAGAATCTAGTCCCATTTTCCCCCATTTTTGCATTGATTTTATACCTTTCTTAGAGCTGTTTTTGTGCTTATTGTATAACATAAAAAAGTTCTTTAGGCCCTCTTTATTGTTTATTAAGAGTGTTTTGTTGTTTGAGGGTTGTTGACCACCCTTAGGCCTTAAAAGGCCTCATTTTGATCCATTTTGTGCTAGCTCCGGGATTTTGGTGTTGGGGTCTCTTCACCACTGAAATCTTGAGGGATTTCAGTGGTGAAGGTGATGCCTTGAAGTCCCAAGAAGGAGAGGGCCACCCCCTCTCCTTGTTGTCCTTAAAAAGGGCATATTTTGGCCTCTTAAGGAAGCCTATGCTTGAGTGTGTGTTGAGCATGTTTGGCTTGTTTTTCATGCTTATATATCCATAATATAACATGATTTTAAGTTGGTTTTGGAACTCCATGCATGATTAGCATAGTTGCCACGTAATGCCTTGTTTATGCCTTAACATGTCTTAGGTTGTTAGCCTTTGTTGGAGCATGTTTTAGGCTTAGTCTTGTGAAGATTATGTGCTTATCTTGCCATGTTCTAGGTTTGTCCTAGGTTGTTTAGGTTGATTTTGGCATGCTTGATATAGCTCCTTTGTATTTGGGCTTGTTGGCCTTGAGTATGTGCATGTCTAGCATGCCATCTTTGCATTGTTTTGGTGATTTGGGATCATCCTATATGCCATTTCAGTCCCATTTCCATGCTTGTTTGATTGCCTTGCATGCCTCTTTAATGCTTTGGAAGCTTGACTTGCATGCCTCGTGTTTTGACTATTGTGCATGCCTTCGTTTTGGAGCCATTTAGATGCCATCTAAGTGGTCCTTAGGCCTTGTATTGATGCCCCCAAACCCTGTTTTTGGTTGATAAGCTCATACCATGTTTAGTCTTGTAAGTGTATTTCAATGCTCCTTGGATTTGCTTTGAACACTTAGACTATTTGTCGCATGTTTAGCTTGATTTGTTGCTTGGTTTGGCACCATCCTAACATGCATTTTCAATGCTTATGTTGCATGCTAATTGTCCATGATTCCCCCTTTCAAGTGTGCTTGAATGTTGTTTGATTTGTGCTTAAGTGTTGGTCCTTATGTGCATGCGTGTGTGCATGCCATTTAGCCCTCACTTTTTAGCACTTTGGCTATTGTTTTAGGCCTATTTTAGAGTTGCCTAATTCATGCATAAGTCCATCTTTCCATCTGTTTGCATTGCCATATGTATGCTTGTATGCTTGCATAAGTGCCTCGCCATGCCATGTTGCATTCTTAGCTTGTATGCCTAGGTTGCATTGCATCTTGCATGCATTTCTTGTCCCTTGACTTGGGTGATAGGGATTGGGAGTTTTGTTTGATTGGTTTGCATACATTTGAAATCAAAGTTGCATACTTGGTTCTTTGGGCCATCATGCATAGGAATGCGTGATTGGTGGTCCGAGAATCGAGGCACATGCCCCTTTGAGTCATTATCATGATAAGGGACATGGTTGGTGCATACATGCCTTGAATTGTGCTGCCATGCCTTGTTTTGCCCTCTGTTGCTGTGAGTTGCAGGTTCTGCAGGCTTTCTTTGCCGACCGGCAGTGTAAGGTGCCGGCCGGCAATCTTTTCTCTGCCGACAGCTTCAATTTTGTGCCGATGGCCACATACCAGTGCCGGTGATGATCCCACTCAGCCGGTGGTACTCCCCAATGCCCAGGGATGTAACCCTGAGGTTTTGACAGCCTCCAGAGGAGTGAAGGAAGGAAAACAGAGGCAGCTTGTGCATGGCGGCGCGCTTCTCGAGGCGTTTTACTATTTTTCTTAGTCTATTTAATTTGTTAATTAAATTAGGCAATTTGTAATATTAATTAGCTTGCGTAGTTAATTAATTTGTAATATTTATTCGGTCCCTCCGAGCGAGGGCAAATCTGTAATAAGTGTGCGTGAGTGTGTGTATGTCTTCCAACCTCACGTCTTTCTTCCCTTTTATTTACCTGCTTATGATGGTAGATTAGGGCATGTTTAAATTCAGCATACCTTATGCTATGCATGCGTGCATTCATGCATTTTGTATTACATGTATTAGGCTCGGTACATCACGCTAACTGCATTCGTACTTCAAATCAAAAAGTGAATATGTGATAATTGTGCATTTTCACATGACATGTTTAGGATAGCCGAGCCTATTCTAGCAACATTTTGTATGCGATGCATTAGACACTCAACATGGACTTGGATCATGCATGTTTGCTAACGAGTTCTTTGTTTTGGCACGGAGTACGATGTAAGTATTTCCGCTTTAGCATATCGCATGAGTGTGAATGTTGCCATAACAGCATGCTTAACATGTGGCTAGATGCTTATGTGTTATAAACTGTTTTGAATGCCTGTGGGTAAAGGTTGGATTGTTTGAGTTGGAAGAACTCATTGAAATCCGTGTTTTAGCCTACTCGCGTGTAGCAAATCCCAAAGCATTTTCAAAACGAACGGATATGCAATGTTTCTTTCCAAATTAGGCAATCTAGTCTATACTTGTTTGCTGCGCACATAACATAGTAATTCTAGGCTAATAAATGGAATAAGAACACATAAAGTTTTCAAAAACGGATATCACGGTTAGTAGAGGCCGGTCTTCGGACCGGGTGAAAGGGGGTGCTCATAGCTGACCTTCCCCGATCGTACCCAAGCTCCCGAGCCGAGACAACTCCGGTGATGATGGACATGTGGCCTTCGGCACTGAGTCAGGGTTTCCTAAATTTCCCATTTGAAAAAATATTTAGGTGGCGACTCTGTATCTGGCAAAGCAGTCCATGTTTGGCACTACTTTTTCAAAAAGCAGTTTCTCAAAACGATTTGCCAGATTTGGACTCTTTGGTTCAGATTAAGAACCGTGACGCAAGTTGAGTCCGAACTGTAGTAACCCCAAATGAACAGAACGGGACTCACCCTCCCGGGGCGTTCGGGGACGTCTACAAAGAAGCTCCTCCAACAAAAAAGAGAAAGCTCCAAGAAAGCCAATCAACTCCTGAAACACAAACCAAGGCATCAAAAGGGAAAAAAGGAGCGGTCCCTGCAAAGAGAGTCCAACAGTTTTTTTACCGTTCCAACATCGGAATGGTAATCAAACTGTTCAAGGGGGTCAAATTCACAACAGCCCAAAAGACAGAGCTGCAAAAAACCCCTTTTTGGGCCATTATATATGCTCTCTCCTTAACACAACTAAAGGCCTCTTGGAGTAGATGCTACAATTCCATTGTAGTAGAAATGACAACACTCTACAACCAAAAAAAAAAAGAAAGCATTTATACTTGGCAAAAATAAAATGAAACTCAGAAACAGTAATGTGAGACTCATTTTTGGTATCAACTGTGGAGAAGACAGCATCACCACCAAATCCTATGCAAGGCCAAAGGATTTTGAGCTCGCATTTTACAAACGAAGATGCAAATCAGTGAAGAGACTGGATGCCAAGTCATTGACCAAAATGTTTCAAAAAACAAAAAAAAAAAAAAGAAAATCAACCAATGACCGTCAAGATCTTGCAAAGGTCATCACCTTTTACTTGTGCCTGAAACTTCTCATGCCTACAACAGGCCATACACTCAGTTGGAGTTTCCTCAACTATGTTGACAATCTCAACAGCATCAAAAAGTACAATTGGGTTAAGACAATAAAAGATACACTGATGAATTCAATGGCAAATGCAAACAACAACCCAAGGCATGTCACTGGATGCGTCATGTTACTCTTGGTAAACACACTACTCAACTACTTCACACAAAAATATCAAACATCCAACTATTTCAAACGATCTAACATATTTTAATTTTTTTTTACAGTACTGGTACTGCGAGCACAGTAACCTCCTCCAACCATCCAACAAAGAAGGCTTCCCAAGGTTTATGAAGTAGAACCTTGGCAAAATGTATTCCAAGTGGAAATACATCAACCTTGCTGACTTTGAATAGGTATTCAAACTCTTCTATACTCCCAGAGCACAAATCTATTCAACACTCCTTTCACAGTCATTATAGTAACAATCATGTTATCAAACTGTAAAAGTTTGCAGTTTCAAAGCACACACCTATTTAACACTCCTCTCACTCATGTTATGAAACTGCAAAAGTTTGCAGTTTTAATGCACAAATCTATTCAACAATCCTTTCATATTCACTACACTAACAATTATGTTATAAAACTGTAAAATTTTGCTTTTTCAAAGCACAAATCTATTCAACACTCGTTCCACAATAATTACAGTAACAATAATGTTGTTTCAAAGAAAAAAAAAATCTATTTAACACTCCTTTAACATTGATCACACTAACATTATGTTATGAAACTGTAAATGTTTGCAGTTTCAAACAACCTATTTTCAACACTTAACTCACATTACTCACAGTACAAATCATGTTATGAAACTAACCAATTTTACAGTATTACTGATATATACCACATTGTTCTAATGCAAGTTCACCAGAGTGCTTTAACCCCAACTGAACAAGAAATACAGTTATTGCATATCAATCAAAGCACATAAATAGACTCTTCAGCAAAGAAACATTACCACATAAAGGACAAGAAGCGAAAAAAACAAACAAAAGCAAAAAAAAAAAAAAACTTCTAGACAGTGATGAGGATGACTTTCTCAAAGAACACCAATCAGAATCAGAACAAGAACAACAACAAAAAAGAAAGAAAAGAAAGCAAGAACCACAAAAGCAACAAATTGAAGAAGCAGAAAGTGATGAACAAGAAGAAGAGAGTGATGAAGAAAAATAGGAGACTGATGAAGAAGAAGAAGAAGGTGATGAACAAGAAGACACTGATGAAGAAGAAGAAGAAGAAGAAATTGACCAACAAAAAGAAGTCAATGAACAAGAACTGACAGACCAACAATAACAACTTGAAGAAAAAGAACAAGCAAACCAACAAGAAGAAAAAAGGACAGAACAACATGAAGAAGAACTCCAAGAGAAAGTTGACACATTTCATGTACAAGGTAAACTCTTGTCTAATACTGAACCAAACTAACCAAAACAAAATTCAACATTTTTATTGGTGATGACCATGCACAAACATCAACCAAAGAGGACAACATGGACAAACTCATAGCATCCAAGAGAGCATAAATACAGGAAATGAAACAAAAAATTATGGCTCAATTGCGTAGAAATGAAGACCAGTTAAAGGAAATGTCCGCAAAAAAAAAACTAGCAGTTCCCAACAAAAATCAATGGTCAAGAGAATCAAACAAAAGTAAAGAAAACGAGAACATAAGCTAGATTTTGAATACCAACCAATGAAAAAAGCCAAAGAAACATGCAGAAACAAAATGGCAAAGAAGATACAAGGAACGAGAAAGAAAATGCTGCTGATGTACCCAAATCAACAGAGGGTACTGATGAAGAAAAAGAGAAGGAGAATGATAAGACAAAGGAAGAAATCAAAACAGAGAAAGAATATGCTGCTGAACCCAAGCCAAAAGAGGGTGCTGATGAAGGAAAATAGCAGGGGAAAGAAAAGAAGAAAGAAGAAATTGGCCAAGAGAAAGAAGCTGTTGCTAAACCCAAGCCAAAAGAGGATGCCAATCAAGGAGAAACACAAGTTCAAGTAGCTCCTGATTTGGAAAGTGATGATGATTTCAAGGAAGAATCAATCCATAACAAGCCACTCACCCTTTCATTCCGCAAAACAAACATGGTTTGGCATAGCCTATCCAAAAAATACCAAGACCAAATTCAACTTATTAATAACACACAATCAACTGCTTGTGTTTGGTCTGGCAACGAAGATGAAAATTGCATATACTTTTCAGATATATGTAGATTGTCCAACAGGGAAGCCTTAGTTCTATTCCTTTCAAAACATCTTAGCACATCACTATAACTAACAAAAACACCCACTAACTATTTTGTAGAAACAACATCAACTAAGATGGAATAAAGCATTATTCAACAATCAAGGAAACATGTTATCATCTCAAGGGTGCGAGATAGTAATTGCATCAATTGAGGAATGCCCACAACAAACCCTACACTCGTAAGATACAAACTCAATAACTAATGTTTCAATATGCTAAATTTTACAATTTTACCTACCTAATTAACTTCATCTAAAACTTTGCAGGAATGATTGTGCAATCGCCGTTTGTAATATTATCAACCAATATATCAACTGGCAACCTGTGCAGAAATCACTTCGACCAACTGAGTGGGTCAAATTTCGAGCAGAAATCATCAGTCAATTCCTCAATGATAAGAGCCGATCTTGGAATCTCGAGCACTACCAAATGTTGACAAAATACACCTTACCATAGAAACAATGAACAAACTTCTTTACATTACAAATACTCATGTGAACATATTTTGTACTGTTTTTATTTTTTATTTTTTACACGTGACAAGTTTCATCAGGTCGTTTCTAATAATTCTTAAAACTGCAAAATTATGCAGTTTCATCAGGTTATTTCTCATAATTCTTAAAACTGCAAAATTATGTAGTTTCATTATTGTGAGTTACCTTCCACACATTATAATATGTATTTCCAACATAATTCTTGAAACTATAAAATTGTCCAATTTCATGACTCAAACAAATAGATGAACTACATTTCAAAATTGTAAATGAAACTGCAAAATTATACAGTTTTGTCACTACGAAATATTAAATAAATATATCATGTAGCAAAACTGCAAGATTATACAGTTTCAATAAGAAATTTTCAACAACCTTCTTAGCATTCCACAAAAATAAAACTAACAAACTTCAAAAAAAAAAAAAAATGTTACAAAACAACTTCAATAACTAAAGAACACACCGAAAAAGAAAAAAAGAATGCAACTAACTTTATTCATTACTTCCATAATACCAAGTATCATATTTTATTATCATAATTCCTCAACTTCAAATACAAATCTAAAAGAATAGACTATGGCATCAAATAGCAGCCTTGCACGTTTTCTTATTGTGATTTCCATATTTCAAGCACCTTCCACTATAGACTCGACTTTCTTTGCGCGCCCCCCTTTCGGAGAGGCGCGAATTGGTCCTCCTACAGTTCGGACTCCTGTCACGGTTCTGAATCTAATTTCACAAAGTGTAATGTGAAACTAATAAACACCAAAGAGTCCAATTCGGCAAACCATTTTGGAAAATCAGATTTTGAATCAAATAATGCCAAAACTGGACTGCTTAGCCAGATTATAGAGTCGCCACCTAAATATTTTATTTTGGGAAAATTTAGGAAACCTTGACTCGTGCCAAAGGCCATGTGTCGGTTATCACCAAAGTTGCCTCAGATTTAGAACTTGGGTACGAGAGGGGAAGGTCCGGAAATGAGCACCCCCACTCGCCCGATCAAAGGATCGGCCTCTACTAAGCATGATATGTTGTTTTATAAACCTCATGTATTCTTATCCGGTTATTAGCTAACTTTACTATGTGACGCATACATACAAATATAGACTAAGTCGCAAGACTTGGAACAAATTCGACTCATGCTTGTTTTCGAAAATGGTGTGAAATTGCCACTCGCAAGTGGGCTAAAGCGCGGATTTTGCCACCCTCAAGTGGGCTTAAAACATGATCATTTGCCACTTCGTAAAGTGGGCTTAGAACTCACAATCATCAAATTGTCCCAATTCAAGCAACCAAGCCTTCACCCACAGGCATTCAAGCAGTTAATCACTTAAATAAACAGCCTCATGGCAAGCATGCTATCATGGCAACACTCACACTCATGCAAGTATGCTAAAGCATAACACTTACAGTGTACTCCGAGCCAAAACAAAAGCTAGTTAAAAATATGCATGATCCTAACTATGTAGAATGCCTAACGCAACACATGCAGTATGCAATTAATAGGCTCGGCTATCTAAGATGGCATATGCAACACTTTGATACATGTATTCAAATAGGTATTGAAATACGACGTAGTTTGAATGATGCGTCGAGCCTGGTGCATGCAAGACAAACGAATGATGCAAACATGCAAGCATACTGTACGCTAATTGAAATATGCCCTAAACTAACCATCGGAAGTTGTTAAATAAAAGTGAGAAAGACGTGGGGTTGGAAGACATGCACACACACACGCACACTTATTATAACAATACGCCCTCGTGAAGGAGGGTCCAAATAAATAAGTTAAGCTACACTAAGCTAAGGTAATTAATACAAACCAACAAATTAACTAACTTAGCTAATTAATTACAAACCAATTTGAATTTGAATAACTAGTTACACAAACTAATTAATTACAACACTTGTATTAATTAGCTACAACTGACTAATAATGCAATAAAGTGGCCTCACGGGTAGGGGAGACATGCATGCTCGGTTGGCTTCTCCCAAAAATCCGTTGCTTTGTCGTCGGTTGCCTCTGTTTGCACTTGCCCTAATCTTTGAAATTTGAACCAACTTCCAGATTGTTTTTGCCTTAGCTCAGATACACTTTTGCACAAAAATGGACAGGTGGCCTGTCGGCCACAAAAAGTGGCTGCCGGCCACCTTAACTGGCCAGTCGGCTACTACAAGTAGTCGGTTGGCCACTCCTTTTTCCAAGCTTCTGGTTTTGCTACAAAAGAGAACAACAGAGGCACAACAATGCATTTTTCAAGGAATGTGTGTACTGCCACCCTCTTTATCATTTCCCAAGCTTAAAAGAGTGTGGCACTTGGCTCTCAAGCCACCAATCAAGCATTTTCATGCATGATGGCCTAAAGAATCAAGCTTGTACAAGCTTAGTGAATGCACACATAAGACTCAAATGGCCACCACCGTATCATGCATGATCATGGGTGACGACGACCAAGAAACGTGACACGTTTCCTCACTTTGAGTATGAAACGTCCCACATTTCTTGTGTTTGGATTAACGTCCGATCCAAACACATGCAATGCAAACAACATGCTTATCTTAGTCATGTTTTACTTGATTCAATTTTATTTACTCATTTTAGCATTACCAAGCCATTCTTTAACCGGTTAAGTCCAAGATGAGAGTCCTCTAATCGGAAAGATGACCTAAGCAACAAGTGCCTTGAGCATGAAAGAGGTCTCATGCTGCTGGCTAGTAGAAACCCTCAAGAGAGTATTAAAGCCATTAGGCATGAGAGCCTCAAATTCACACTCAAGCTAACAAGGGGCTCAAGACCACTTTCAAAGCAAATTGAAAAGTGAAGAAGAGAGAGAGGTGGCAGACTTTTCAGTGCTGAAATGGCATGAAAAATGATGCTAAAACATGCAAACAACTCATGTACAACATGTTAAGAGCCAAAAACATCAAAACTAGTAAAGAGCATTGCACAAGAGGCATGCAATACTAAGCTTAAATGACCAAACCAGCACTGGACAAAGCCTAAACATGCCAAATCAGTAGCCAAAACATGCTGAAATTTAGACACAAAAGGCAAGAAAAGCATGCTCGCATGTTGGCTCACAAACAAGGCACAAAGCATAACTCTCAAAAGCAATGAAAGAGTGGAATATGTGAGAGAGTGAAAAAGTTACATGCACTGAAATTACATGTTATATGATGCTATAGCATGCAATCATCTCAAGCAAAGCATGCTAGAGGCCTTGAAACACAAAACTAGTAAAGCCATTTACACTACAACCATGCAAGACTAAACTCATTTGGCCAAGGCCACTCAAAACAGAGCTAAAGCATGCTGGAATCAAACTAACACAAGCTAGAATGATAGGTTAAATCATCAAGTATGCTAGGCTAGTAAGCATGATTGCACTACAAGTACAAAAAGCAAGCAAGAAGTGTTCCAACCAACCAAAAACAGAGTTGAAGCATGTCAAAGCGAAGCCAAAAACATGCTTGAACTAAGCTACAAAAAAGTAGAAAAACATGGTCAAATATTAGGCCATCTACACATGCAAACAAGACACAAGGAGGGGAAGCCACCCCCTCCTATTTTTGACTCAAAACACACTTTTTACCACTGAAATTCCCTAGGTTTCAATGGTTAAAAGGCCAAGAAAAGGGGGTTTCAAAAGTTTTGAAAGATGGCTCAAAAGGCTTTACAAGCCAAAGAGCAAAGGGAGGAAACCACCCCCTAACCAAACAAGGCTTAAACCTGCATTTTGAAACCTTAAAAATAGAGCATTTAAGAGGTTAAAACCAGCCTCAACATAGCATGCAAAGGTGGTCAAAAAACTAACTAAAACAAAGCTTAAAAGGGACAAGTCCTTACCCTTGAAGCACAACAACAAAACAACAAAGATTCTGAGCTAAAACCAAGCTTAAGACCTCAAACCAAGCTTTAAGGAACCTCAGCTACAAGATAGGGATATTTGGTTAAGGGTCTAAGTGCAAATGTGTAGAGAAAGCTCACTTTCAAGCACAAAATATAGAGATAGAGAGAATTCTAGAGAGAGTGAAATTTTGCTCACAAAAATTTTGAACCCCCAAAATGGGAGAGGGACCTCCCATTATAGAAAATCAAGCTAAAAGCTTGCTTCCGTCCCTCCATACATGTGTATGGAGATGGCCTTTAGTGATCAACAGCTGGCAAAGAAAATATCTGAAAAAGGAGAAAAATGGCCGTCGATCACTTTAGGTGGCCGGCTAGCGAGCCTACCGACCACTTTAAATGGCCGATAAGGCCAAAAAGGTGGCCAACAAGGCTGAAAAAGGAGAAAAATGGCCATCGGCCACTTTAGGTGGCCGACCGTCCACTTGTGGGGGCCGGCTGTCCACTGATGGTGGCCGTTTGGCCACCAAAAATCTGCTTGCAAGCCCGACTTCAAACGGGCGTGTCTCCTTCATCTGGACTCCTTTTCTCGTCATTCTTGTGTCTAAATTGAAGCACTGGAAGTAAGATATCCAATGGTGGAAGCCTCACATCAAAATTACAAGTGTGAAAAAAGTTATGCTCATTTTAGTGAAGACTGCTCAGTTTTGGTCCTAACCAAATTGATGCCTAACTTCAACCAACCATATCTCCCCCATCCGGACTTGGCTTTAGGAGATTCTTGAGTGTAAAATGAAGCCCTGGGAGTCCACTTTCCAAAAATGGTGGCCTCATAGCTGAAATCCAAGTGTACAAATAGATAGGCCTGATTTAGCGATGGCCGCTCAGCTCTCTGTTAACGGTTCATGCCCATCTTCTTCCCCAACTAGGTTTCTTCCGTCTCCTCCAATTTTCTTCAACCCTAAACCCATAAATAAGGTGTTTTAAAGAGTTCTTCCAAAGAGTTCACCTTTATTTCATTCATTTCTACTGTGTCCTTGCTCTGTTTACCAAAAAGCGTAACATTTAACGAAATGCAAGCCTCGGAACATCATAGGAACTTTGTCTCAAAATATTTTGGTCCAAAAATGGGGTGTAAGGTTGGGATTTGATGCTCTCCTTGCCGAAGAAATCGAGACTTTGCATAGCATAGCCTGAACCATCGAATGATCCAATCAGTGGCGCCCAAGTCTTAAGGACGGTCAAAAATGGGGTGTCTACAGCTGCCCCTCTTTGACAGAACTCGGAAGTCATGAAATGACGTGAGTGAATGTCAAAGCCCAGAGATGACCTATTTTTGACAAGGCTAAAGACTTGGACAAATAAACAAAGTGCAAATGCAGTTGGTTGAACCCGAAGGCTGCCTACGTATCCTTTTGCAGGGAATCAAACCAGCGTAGTTCTGGGGCAGGATACGAATGATACACAACGCAACAAAACAATGCGAATGATGTACAATGCAATGAAATAATAAAACAATAAGTAGTGCAAAACCACACAAATATGATAAAGGGATGGAGATGTAGAATCAACCTACGTTTAACATAGAAAAGGTGCCGGAAACCTCAAAGTGCAATTCTCTTAGTGGGATTGGTGTGTGCACATGCAGAACTATGTGTGTCGCACAAAGAATACAAGTAATTTGGTGGGATGATGTAAGTGAGGAATGATCTATTGAGGAAAGATCGTGATTCTAAATGCTGAATGTAACAAGACAAAATACGATGCAATGGATACAATAGATTCAGTGAATAAGCCGCAGGCCGAACCGCATTTTGCCTAGAAAAGGCATGGACACAAAACAAACCACATTTAACACATAAAAGGTGCCGAAACCCTCATACCACAATTCTCTTAGTGGAATAGGCGCATACACATTATCACAGAACCATGCTTCAACGAAGGAAATGTATGGGCACATGCCAAACTAAGCTTAACATGGAAAAGATGCAGGCGATACAATGGATATGATGTAATGGACGTAACCGATCATGCAGTAGATGCAAAACGGGTGACATACTCCAACCACGCTGAAATCGTGAGAAGAGGTCCGAAAACATCTAATCAGGGGCGAGCTCGATGCAACCTAAGATAAATTCCAAACATGCTAAAATTGTGTGATGAATGAGACACTCTAACCACGCTGAAACCGTGAGAATAGGTTGGAAAACAACCAATCATGAGTGCGCTTGACGCATCCTGAGATAAATTCCAAACACGCTGAAATCGTGTGAGGAATGGGACACTAACCATGCTGAAATTGTGAGAAGAGGTCCAAAAATAACCAATCAGGAGCGCACTCAACACAACCTGAGATAAATTCCAAACACGTTGAAATCATGTGAGGAATGGACACTTTAACCACGCTGAAATTGTGAGAAGAGGTCCAAAAATAACCAATCAGGAGCGCGCTCGACGCAACCTGAGATAAATTCCAAATACGCTGAAATCGTGAGAAGAGATCGGAAACAACCAATCAGGAGTGCACTCAACGCATCCTGAGATAAATTCCAAACATGCCAAAATCATGTAAGGAAAGGAGCACTCTAACCACGCTGAAATCGCGAGAAGAGGTCCGAAAACAACCACTCAGGGGTGCACTCGACGCAACCTGAGATGAATTCCAAACACGCTGAAATCGTGTGAGGAAAAGGACACTCTAAGCACGCTGAAATCATGAGAAGAGGTCTGAAAACAACCACTCAGGGGCGCACTCGACGCCATATGAGATAAATTCCAAACACGCCGAAATTGTGTAAGGAAAGGAGCACTCTAACCACACTGAAATCGTGAGAAGAGGTCCAAAGACAAACCAATCAAGAGCGCGTTCCACGTAACCTGAGAAAGCCCCGACGAACAACGATCCTAAATGCTGCTTAGCGTAAAAGGATAAATGATAGAAGATAACACAAGATGAAAATAAATGCAATAAGTGCGATGATATGATACATGTTACAAGCAATGTAGTACATGATGTTTAGGGAATGCAATAAACAAACAAAGTGGCGCTTTAAAAAGCACGTCATGGGGTGAGTGGCGATGAACTGCTCTACTCTGACAGGGATCTCCCCCCTTGTGTTCTTCCAACTCTTACCTTCAACTCACAGTACAAAGGTCCTCAAATACTGACAAGGGGTAACCTCTGCATGTTGAAGCCATGGATGTTGCTTGTCTTCCTGATCATATTCACAACTTTCCCTATTCTTCAACGGGGTGACAGACTAGGTTGGTTCAGTATCCATAATTGAGGCGCACACATGCTATCTCAATCTATGGGGCTGCCATACAGATTTCAAGTCGAGGATACACCCTTGGGTATTTAAACCAGACTTTAGTCTCGGAAATTCCAAACCTTTATGTTCTAGGCATCGCCATTCGAACTCTAGTTTCCATCATTGCAGTTGGTCTCCTAGGAACTCATTGCAAAACATAGTCAAGACGTCTCTGGCAGGGAATGGTACTCAGGGAGAGCACTTCTGATCGCCATTCTAGTTTTGAAGCAGGCTTGAGCTTGAGCATAAGGTAGAGGTACACTCGTACTTCGGAGCATTGACAAGACCTGAGAAGGTACATCCAGAATACAATCTCAGAATTTGCTGAAGTTGAAACAAACTCAGATGCTCCGATTTTCCCTCTTTTCTTTTGCTTCGCAATCCGGAACCTACATAGCTTTAGATAGGTCCTTGTTCTATTGTTCTCACATGACCTGGGTTGAACCCCTGCAATTTTATGAAAGAACAAATCGTGTTTTGTACAAATGTTGAGAATGGCACAGCACTCTGAGCACAAAACGATTTATTTTGAAATTGAATTTGAGAAATGAGTTCTTAACTGAGTATTGAGCCTACGACCGACTACAATACACCATGACTCAGCAAAGAGCAAACGAAGGTAAAACAACCTAAACACAAACATTTACACTCGAAATGACTCAAAAACAAGAATCGAGACAAAGAAAAACACACACAAAACTCAGATACTCTGCTAGCCATCGGTGGGAGACCTCTCGATTCACGAGGAGCCTGTTTCTTCGAATATTATTTCCCACTCTTTCTTATTTGTGATTCTCACATTACTCTGGCACTCAATCTCTATTTTTCTGAAAAAGCCCTTTTCTCACTTTTTCTCTTAGCGCACATCTCTCTATTATTTAATCTCTCTTCTTTTTTATCCTTCCCCCGGGTGGTTGACGGATAAGCAGGAAGTTGTGGGCTCTTGCCCCTAGTATTCGACTAGATTCTCCTTCTTTTGCTCACAACTAGTGAGCCTTCCCACAGAGGGGTTGTGATGTGACTGGATGTGCAGCAGATCCGCAACTGACATCGGTTGACGATGCCTTTGGCTAATTTGGATGTGATCAGACCTGTCCAGATGAGGGAGTGGAATATCCTACTCCATTCTAGCTTGTGCTTTGCACTTGGCTTGATACCTCGCTGCTTGAAGGATGAGAAAGTCTTTTGGCCTCTGTTGTTAGCTTCAATTGTGCCCTTTCTGGCGAATATGGTGCCCTTTTCGGAAAGTATGGTGCCTTTTCTGGCAAGGATGCTAACAACGGGAAAAAGACAGAAAACCTGACTCAAATGTGCCCTTAGTTCATCATTTTGACCATTTTTTGTTTTTGGCTTCTGCTAAAACAATTTTGACCAATATGAAAGTTAGATTAACACACTTCTTTGATTTCTGATTCGAAATCATGCAAGTTAGGTTGTGAGCACTGAAAATTTTGCTTTTTTGGATCCAAGAAATGGTCCAGTTTTGGAAAAATGGAGTAATTTTTGAGAGAGTTAATCAACCTCATTAAAAATCCTCAAAAACTGCTTTTGCAAATGGCCACTGCTCGAGCAACATGGAATCTACTCTCGAGATGCACAACCTCAGATTTGACCTTTGAATCATCTTGTAGCTGAATCTTGTAATGGAATAGGACAATTTGATTTTGAACGAAGACGAGCCAATTTGCACATGGATAAGATAGCTGAGTTGAACATGGACATACCAATCAACATGGATGAGCCAGGCAGGCTAAAAATGGTTGGGGCCGAACTTCAGGATGAAGTTGCCTACGTATCCCAAACATGGGAATCAGGCCATACGTAGTTTCAGGTTGAGGTTCACTCAGGTGTTAACACTGTCCTTTTGCACTCTAACTTCGGCCAAGGCTACCCTTCTGGGTTTTCGACCTTGGGAGCTCTGTTTTTCTTTTCTTTTCATTTCTTTTCTTCTTTTCTTTTTCTTCTTCTTTTCATTTTTTTTTTCATTTTTCTTTTCATTTCTTCTGCTCTTTTTGCTCGTAGTTTTGCCTAGGTCACCCTTCTGGGTTTTCGGCCCAGCGAGCCTCTCAAGGATAGAAAAGTGTAACTTGTCCATGTTGATCGGCTTGAGATCTCGAAGCCATCTAAATCCAGAAGAATGGTTGCTGCTCGCTGATGGTGTAGAAGTCCATCCAATGGGGGCTAAAGTTGCCCCTAGTGTTGTGGATAGGAACTCGATTGTCCTTCAACAATAAATTTTCTTCTTCTAGCTGCCGGAATTTGACTTTCTTTCCGGTCTTCATTGGTCTTGAGAAACGACTCATCTTTGACTCTTTGAGCACATCTGACATTTTTGCCCCTAGTTCAAGGGCTACTTCTGATCTGGTTTTGCAAGCTTCCTTTGATGGCATCTGACCTTCTTGCCCCTAGTTCGAGGGTTGCTTCAAATCTGGCTTGGCGGGCCTCCTTTGATGTCATACGACCTTATTGCCCATAGTTCATGGGCTGTTTCAAATCTGGCCATGCAAGCCTCACGTTGTGGTTGACCATTGAACATTCTGAATCAAAGTTCAAGGTTTGAAAGAAAAAAGGTCGAGTTTCGAGACCAAGAGTGATCCTATGTTGCACAATCTGAAAATCAATTCCACGCATGTCTTCGCAAGACCACGCAAAACATTTTTTGAAATCTTTTAAGAAAGCAACTGGTCGCTCGCACTGAAGACAATGTAGAACCAATCTGGATCAAGCCAGGATCCTTCTTAGTACTCACATTAACAAACATGATCTCATTCATTAAGGGCTTAGCACGCCTCTCTTCCTCTCAATTGATCAAATTTTTGCAAATCCCGATGAATTCCTTCCTCTTTGTTTTCATCACAGCGGTCGAAAAGTTTTGAAAAAACTAGATGAATGCAATGATTTCAAGGCACAAAAAAGTAGGTGAAAATCTCTGTCGTTTCATTCAAATCTTCTGGCACAACTGGCTCCATAGTAGAAATAGACGCAAAAGAAAGAGTGTAAAAGACAAACACAAAATAAAATAGTGATGTCCGAGGTAACACCCCCGAAATCACTTGACTCTAACACCACATGACTGACTCGATACAACAAGACAGACTCAAAACAACATAACAAAACTGACTTAATACCCAAGTCAGGAAGTAAAATAACCAACATTTGCACATTGCTCAAAACAGTGCTTGCCATGCCCATATCTTGAGTAAAAATGAGCGCCATCCGTTTGTGGTTCATCCCTCTATCACATAATCATTTTATCCCCCAAGTTCACTGACCCAATGCCGATAGACTTTGCAGGACTTGATGCGACGATGACCTTGTTATCAATCAGATCTTGTATTTCATGGCGAAGACGAAAACACATGTTAGTGTCATGACCGACTTGTTGATGGAAGGCACAGTACTTGGCAGCATCATGCTTAGCCGGAAGGGGATTCGGGAGAGGTCGAGGCTCAAGAGGTTTGAGATGGCCTTGTCCTATAAGGGTTTGGAGTGCTTTGGACAAGGTCATGTAGAGGGGATTGAAGACCCTCTGGCCTCAGGGTTAGTACTTCGAGGTTTGTGGAGTTATGTTGGATGTACCAGCAAAGGGGTTGGCAGGTTCTGACTTTTGATGATCTCTTTCAAATGTAGGATTGGAGCCAAAAGGAACGTTTTTGGTACGACATCCCTTTTCCTGGCTTGCCCCTTGATTCAGAATACTCTCATCCTGAGTGGCAAAAGTGTCATCCACAGTCTTTGCAACAACTGCGAGCACTTGCTGTTTGTTCAATCCTTTGGCTTTTAAAGCCTTAACAGCCCACATAAGGTGTTCATGGGGACCAATGCTTGCCCCTACCTTGTTCTTGCCATTTACATGCACTTTGCCGAGCGATTGGCCTTCTTCCAATGCAGCCCGTCCTAAGATTGGGGAGCTTTTTGACATGAAATCCCTGGTATATGATGTGGTCGATGATGGAGCCAATATCCCAAAGGCCAGATCTGCCATAGTTCTCTAAAAATTTTCAATCATTCTCATTAGCTCAGAAGTAGTGGGTTCACGGGTTTGAGATGATTGGGGGTCAAGTGCATCCATCTTGCATAAGTCCATGCTTTTTGGAATGAACACCTCAGGCTTGGGTAGATTGGCTGGGGTGTTGTATATACTGGGGTTATAGGCAGATGGGAGTGTATGGATTAAATTGAGATGTAGAGGTGACGGGTCAGTACTAACCTGGGGTCCTTTTGGTGGAGCTATGGTCTCTTCGTCAATAAGATCTTGAATCTTATAACGGAGGCGAATGCAACGGTTCGTATCATGACCGTCCTATTGATGATAGGCATAGTATTTAGCTGGGTCATATCTTGGTGGAAGAGGATTTGGAAGGGGTTGAGGTTCTATGAGCTCTAGGTACCCTTCTTCTCGCAGCATTTTCAAAGCTTGGGAGAGACTCATGTAAAGAGGATGGAAATTTCGGGTTTGGGCCTGAGTTGAAGTGGTTGGTTTTTGGCCATTGAGGAAAGTGGTGATAGTGTATACTTCTAAGCATTTTGCAGTTGTGCTACCATCAATAGTAGCATTGGAACTGCGAACAACATTCTTCTTCACAGGCTCATTATCTTCCATAAAGATCCCTTGTCTGAGGACATCCTTAATTTGAATCCCCATTTCATGAAGGTCTTGGAAGGTAAACAGAGGTAGGATGATTATGTTTTGCAGCAACTTGCTATGCAGATTCCAAACAATCATCCTGATCTGATCTTTGTCGGAAGGCCTAGTAGTCACCGTCGAGGCTTTTGCTCTCCATCTCGTCACGAACTCTGAGAAACCCTCTTTTAGCTCTTGGTGGGTGACTTCGAGATCACGAGTTGTGATCTCGATCTGTGTGTTGTAGGAGTATTGAGCAACAAAGGCCTCAGCCAGCTCTTCCTAGTTCTATTTCATAGAGTCCTCCGATTTAGCATACCAGATTACGGCTATCCCAGACATGGTTCGGCTGAAGAGAGACAACTTCTGGGCTGGGGTCAAACCCATTGGCCTCGAGATATTAGAAAACTGGCGGAGATGCACCATTGGGTCTCCAAAGCCATCGAAGAGGTCGATATGCGACATTTTAAACCGCTCTGGTAAGGTAACTGCAGATTCAGTATACTCGTCCTCTAAATCCAAGATGGAGTTCACTCCTTGTGTTCGTTTGAATAACTTCGCCAGTTTATTGACCTTAAGTGCAGTTGGGTCAACCTCAAATTGAAACGGAGCTTCGGCTTGATAGACAGGAGCTTTCAAGGCCTGTTTTGGGATTGGCTCTGCCGGATTGCCTTGAGTCTCTTGGACATTAGCAATACGGGCAGTGGCTCCGGCTGTCGGGTTACCCATGAGAGGTGTATGAGATGCAGAAGCCTTAGTCGGTTGTGGTTGTTGTTGTTGTAGCCGGGTTATCACTTCGGCCTGACGAGCCGTGACTTCAGCCTGACAGATTGCGTCCTGTTGCAGTGCCTCGATTGTCTGTTGCAGGTGCTGTATCTGTTCTTCCACACTGGCTAGGGGATACTGAGCCATGGGAATGGGTGATTGATCTCATGCTGAGCTGAATGCTGAGAACTGTTCCCAGACCAGACTAGACCCAGGTGAACTGAGGTGTGACTGTTGTAGAAACTGTACTAGTGAATTCTGCCTGAATCTCCTCCGTCTTGTAACGAGTGGGGGTGAGGTAAACACAAGTTGCTTCTGAACCAATTCCAACCTGACAAAGTCTATCGATACAAGTCCAGAGTACCCAGGGGATATTAGAGCCTTCTGAATCTATGGTTCCAAGACTACCTTGCAAAAGAGAAAACAGACAGCATCTCAGCCTGATTTCACTAGAACAGATATGATCACAGCTGAATGACTGTGTTCTCTACTGAATCTTGCCCCACAAACTGATACCAACCATGCAACTGATATGCACATTCATATACAGCTTCACTGTAAAGCACATACAAATTAAAGAGAGCCAAAACACCCCTATGATGGGGTAGGGTTACCCTGTCCTAGTTTTGTCAGGAGCTATTTGTTCACTACGCATGCATGTGGTTTCATATAATCCTATATTTGGGTGAGCAACTTGTCCTATTTTGGAACAGTCTCTATGGCTTTCGATATGCATCTAGGTCAATTGGTCAAAAAGGATGCCTCAGCAAGACCACCAAATATACCTCTCGCTCCTAATACCGAGAAGTGAAAGGAGGATCAAATGGTACAGCGGTAGCCCAGATCCAAGGTTTGTATTCCCATCGTGGCAGAGCCCGCAACCGGTCAGCCTTATGGCAAGCCTTTCCAAGTGAGCCTCTGGCAAACCATTCAGGAATAGTAGATGGAAAATACTGTGACTTAGGCGCACCTATGCAAATGCAATGTAAAGAAACACACAAATGTAAATAAAACCACATATCATGAGTTTGAGTCAAGTTCTCTAAATCCTCAGCAGAGTCGCTAGAAACTGTAGACTCGACTTTCTTCACACGCCTCCCTTTCAGAGAGACGCGAATTGGTCCTCCTACAGTTCGGACTCTTTTCACGGTCCTAAATCTAATTTCACAAAGTACAATGTGAAACTGATAAACACCAAACAATCCAATCCGAGAAATCATTTTGGAAAATTAGATTTTGAATCAAAAAATGCCAAAACTGGACTGCCTTGCCAGATTACAGAGTCGCCACCTAAATATTTTATTTTGGGAAAATTTAGGAAACCCTTACTCGTGCCAAAGGCCATGTGTCCGTCATCACCAAAGTTGCCTCGGCTTCGGAACTTGGGTACGAGAGGGGAAGGTCCTGAAATGAGCACCCCCGCTCGTCCGATCAAAGGATCGGCCTCTACTAAGCATGATATCTTGTTTTATAAACCTCATGTGTTCTTATCCGGTTATTAGCTAACTTTACTATGTGATGCACACATACAAGTATAGACTAAGTCGCAAGACTTGGAACAAATTCGACTCACGTTTATTTATGAAAATGGTGTGAACTTGCCACTCGCAAGTGGGCTAAAGCGCGGATTTTGCCACCCTCAAGTGGGCTTAAAACTCACAATCATCGAATTGTCCCAATTCAAGCGACCAAGCCTTCACCCGTAGGCATTTAGGCAGTTAATCACTTAAGCAAATAGCCTCATGGCAAGAATGCTATCATGGCAGCACTCACACTCATGCAAGTATGCTAAAGCGTAACACTTACAGTGTACTCCGAGCCAAAACAAAAACTAGTTAGAAATATGCATGATCCTAACTATGCAGAATGCGCAATGCAACACATGCAGTATGCAATTAATAGGCTCAGCTATCTAAGATGGCATATGCAACACTTTGATGCATGTATTCAAATAGGTATTGAAATACGATGCAGTTTGAATGATGCGCCAAGCCTGGTGCATGCAAGACAAATGAATGATGCAAACATGCAAGCATAAGGTATGCTAATTGAAATATGCCCTAAACTAACCATCAAAAGCGGTTAAATAAAAGGGAGAAAGACGCGGGGTTGGAAGACATGCACACACACACGCACACTTATTACAACAATACACCCTCGTGAAGGAGGGTCCGAATAAATAAGCTAAGTTACACTAAACTAAACTAACTAATACAAACCAACTAATTAACTAACTTAGCTAATTAATTACCAACCGATTTGAATTTGAATGACTAGTTACACAAACTAATTAATTACAACACTTGTATTAATTAGCTACAACTAACTAATAAAGCAATAAAGTGGCCTCACAAGTGTGGGAGACATGCATGCTCAGTTGGCTTCTCCCGAAAATCCGTTGCTTTGCCGTCAGTTGCCTCTATTTGCACTTGCCTTAATCTTTGAAATTTGAACCAACTTCTAAACTATTTCTGCCTTAGCTCAGATACACTTTTGCACAAAAATGGACTGGTGGCCAGTCGGCCACAAAAAGTAGTGTAGACACCCCATTTTTGACCGTCCTTAAGACTTGGACGTCATCGTTTGAACACTCGATGATCATCCATGTTCATGTTTGTTTTGAGTTCCCGAAGGTCTCGGCTGCGCGCCTTGCCTTAGGATCTCTCAACTTGACTGTTTTGTGCTTGGTTGTGGACCAAGGACTTGTGGTTTTTGCACCTAAGGGTAGGAAGTGGCTTTTTGGCCATCCTCTTAACCCACCGGCCATGGCCCGAGGCCACCGGCCTTGTTTTCTTGCTATCGGCTAAAAGTGTTGGGCGATCGGCACTGTATTTGGTCGGCCGGCCATTGTTTTGGTCGATCGGCCACGTTTTCTAGCTGAGGCCTTTCCTTTGCCTTTTTCAGGCATTGTGCATGCCAGTTGTGCCAGCTAGTGAGCACAAACTCTGCCCTCCATACACGTGTATGGAGGGATTTGAACCAACACTTAGCTTCTCTTGGAAGCTTTGAATTGGACTTTCTATAAAAGGAGAGCCTCCCCTCCCTTTCCAGAGGTTCAGCCAACTGATATAGAAGATATATATCACTCTCTCTCTATATCTCCTTTCTCTCTATAGTTGTGTGTGTAATAGTGTTCTAAAAGGTGTTCTTGTTCATATTTTTGCACTAAAGCACCTAGTGGTACACTATCTCTTAGTTACTGAGGTGCTAAGGAGTTGATTTTAGAGTTTTTGAGTTGGTTTTGATCAGAAGGAGGTGCTGGAGTTGGTGTTCTTGAAGTGTTCTTCAAGGGTGAGAAACTACTCTTTTATTCCCCATTTTTGCATAAGCTTTTAACAATACTTGCATACTATTTTAAGCTTAGTGTCCAACTGAAAAAATTTTCTGTTTTTATATGCTAAATATGTTTGTTTAAGGTTACTTTTGGGTTAGGGGTTGTCTACCCCCTCTTAGGCCTTGTTTGGCCTTATTTTGTGACCTTCTTTTTGAGCTTTGAAACCTTTTTTCTTTGACCTTCTCACCACTGAAATCCAGAAGATTTTCAGTGGTGGAGAAGTGGTTTTGAGGCCATGAATAAGGGAGGGGCACCCCCCTCCCTTTGTGTCTCATTTGCTTGCATTATTGGCTCACCATAGTAGCATGTTTGCTTAGCATGTTTTTGCCCTATTTCAGCAAGTATTTGGTGTTATCTTGGCATGATATACCTCTGCTTTAAGTTGGTTTGTTGATCTCTTGCATGCACCATGTACTTACCTTGTAATCCCCTCTATTGCCTTAACATGTATCTTGCGTTTAGACCATCATGCTTGCATATTTCGGCTCAACTCCAAGAAACTTTTAGTCATGTTTCACCATGTTTAAGCTTTGTTTGGTGTTGATTTGATCATACATGCATTGCTTTGAATAGCCTTAGTTCATCCTTGCTTATTAAGCTTTGTGCACCAAGTTGGTAGCATGCATTGTTTTGACTATTCTCATGATTTGGCATCATTTGAAATCACATTTCAGTCCATGTAGTGTAGCCACACACTTATGTTTACCATCTTTTCAATGATTTGAAGAGTTGTTGTTTTGTGCCTTAAGATTGGGTCGTTGTGTATGTCTCCATGATTAGGTCTTTGGGATGCCATCTCATTGGGTTTTGGGTCTTATTTTGACATATTATAACTCTATTTTTCATTGCATAATTCATTCCATGTTTGGTTATGATAGGCGTAGTATAATGCTCCCTTTGTAGCCTTGCATGCCCCTTGTTTGTGCCCATCTTTTTAGCATATTTTGGCCTCATTCCATGCATGTTCGAGCCTTATTTTGGCCTGCCCTAGGACTGTCTTAGGTCACTTTGGCCCTTTGGGGCTTGGTTGATATGGCCATGGTGAGAGCCCCTTGACTAGCTTTGGGCATTGAGCCCATTGGCATGCTATGCTTCACTTGTGTACATGATTTGGCATCATTCTTCACAAGATTTCAGAGCCCATGGCATTGTCATGTTCTGATGTTTATCCCATTTTGCTCATGGTTGAGGATTGTGCATCATTGCCTAGCTTAAGGATCCATGCATGTGCTTGCATGTCTCCCTTTTTTTTGGTACCTTAATTTGGGTGTTTTGGCTATTGTTTTTGGTATGGCTGAGGTCTATCCATCTTTAGTGTAAGTCCATGGATCATGCATTTGTGTATTGTTGTATGCCTATCGCATCACATGTTGTTGCATCCTTATGGTTGGTGTCATTGTTGCATGCCTATCACTTGCGTATTTCCATATCTAGGTCGCATTGTAGTATTGCATACTTGTTGAATTGCCATGCTGTTTGCACATTAGGTTGCATCACATTGCACTTGGCATGCTCATATTACATTGCCTTACATTCCCATGTTGCATTGTACTTGGTTGCGTGCATTGCATTGTGTTTGGTTTGGGGTGTCAAACCAAACACGAGGATCAAGGGACATTTCGTACTCGAAGTGACGAAACGTGCCTCAATCCTTGGTTGCCGACACTCTTGATCCAACATGATAGAGTTCTCGGCATTCATGCGTTTTGTTGCATTCATTCCACATTAATTCACACACTTGGCTCCTTTGGCCATCACGCATTAAAATGCGTGATTGGTGGTTCAAGGGTCGAGAGCCATACTCCCTTGAGTTTATAGCATGATAGGGAGGGTGGTTGTGCACACATTATCTTGTAAATGCCTTGCCATGCACTGTCTGTCCTCTACTGTAGCAAAAACAGAATTTTGCAGGAAGATATGGCCGGTCGGCCGTCTTTAGTGCCGGCTGGCTACCAAAATCTGGCTGAGAGCCTTATAAATGGTCGATAACCATTTTCCAATGGACGGTGGTCCTATCTCTTGGTCAATGACATCCCACAGTGCTTGGGGAGTGGTTTAGAAACATCCCTGGGACTTGTGCAGTTTTCAGAGGAGCAAAACAGTGCAAACAGAGGCAACATGTGGCATGGCAATGGGTTTCCCAGCGAGGCGATCGAGCATGCATCATTCAATCATTCCGAGGTGAAGCTGCGGCGGCCTCCTTTTGTAATTAATTTGTTAATTAATTAAGGGTTTGTAACAATTAATTAGCTAGGATAGTTGATTAATCTTTTGGTTTGTATTATTTATTCGGACCCTCCATCGAGAGGGCGAATTTGTAATAAGTGTGCGTGCGTGTGTGAATGTCTTCCAACCCCACGTCTTTCTCCCTTTTACTTATCTGCTTTTGATGGTTAGTTTTAGGTCATGTTTCAATTAGCATACTTATGTTAGCATGTTTGCACACATTCATTCGTATTGCACGCACCGGGCTCGGCGCATCATACTAATTGCATAGTATTTCAATTCCAACTTGAATACGTGTATTGAGTTGTCACATTTCACATGCGATTCTTAGATTAGCCGAGCCTATTTTAGTTACATTTTTCATGTGTTGCATTAGCCATCTTAACATGAACTAGAATCATGCATGATTTCTAACTATTTTCTTGTTTTGGCTCGGAGTACTAGGTAAGTGCTTATGCTTTAGCATCATGCATGAGTGTGAGTGTTACCGTGATAGCATGCTTTCCATGAGGCTAACTGCTTATGTGATATAACTGCCTAAATGCCTGTGAGTGAAGGTTAGATTACTTGAATTGGAACAATTCATCAAAATGTGTGTTTTAAGCCCACTCGAGGGTGACAAATCCACGTCTTAGCCTACTTGCGAGTAGCACTTTCAAACCATTTTCATAAACAACACATTAGATGTTTTGTTCTGACTTAGGCGATCTAGTCTATACTTGTGTGTTGTACGCATCACATAGTAATTCTAGGCTAATAACCGGAATAAGGACGCATGTGTTTTCAAAAACAAGATATCATGTTTAGTAGTGGTTGATCTTTGATCGGGCGAGCGGGGGTGCTCATGGATGACCTTCCCCAATCGTACCCAAGTTCCCAAGCCGAGGCAACTTTGGTGATGACAAACATGTGGCCTTAGGCAACGAGTCAGGGTTTCCTAAATCCCCCCAAAATAAATATTTAGGTGGCGACTCTGTATCTGGCAAAGCAGTCCATGTTTGGCACTTCTTTCTTAAAAATCAGTTTTCCAAAATGATTTGTCGGATTTGGACTCTTTGGTGATTTATCAGTCTTGCATTGCACTTTGCAAGATCAGATTAAGAACTGTGACATATTGAGTCCGAACTGTGGAAAAGCTTAAGCCCTCAGGGCGCGTCTACAAGTGGCTGCCGGCCACCTTAACTGGCCGGTCGGCCACCCCATTTTCCAGGCTTCTGGTTTTGTTACAACAGAGAACAATAGAGGCATAGCAATGCATTTTTCGAGGAATGTGTGTAGTGCCACCCTCTTTATCATTTCCCAAGCTCAAAGGAGTGTGGCACTTGGCTCTCAAGCCACCAATCAAGCATTTTCATGCATGATGGCCTAAAGAATCAAGCTTGTACAAGCTTAGTGAATGCACACATAAGACTCAAATGGCCAACACCCTATCATGCATGATCAAGGGTGACGGCGACCAAGAAATGTGACACGTTTCATCACTTTGAGTATGAAACGTCCCACATTTCTTGTGTTTGGATTAACGTCTGATCCAAACACATGCAATGGAAACAACATGTTTATCTTAGTCATGTTTTACTTGATTCAATTTTATTTACTGATTTTAGCATTACCAAGCCATTCTTTAACCGGTTAAGTCCAAGATGAGAGTCCTCTAATCAGAAAGATGGCCTAAGCCACAAGTGCCTTGAGCATAAAAGAGGTCTCATGCTGTTGGCTAGTAGAAACCCTCAAGAGAGGATTAAAGCCATTAGGCATGAGAGCCTCAAATTCACACTCAAGCCAACAAGGGGCTCAAGACCACTTTCAAAGCAAATTGAAAAGTGAAGAAGAGAGGGAGGTGGTAGACTTTTCAGTGCTGAAATGACATGAAAAATGATGCTAAAACATGCAAACAACTCATGTACAACATGTTAAGAGCCAAAAACATCAAAGTTAGTAAAGAGCATTACACAAGAGGCATGAACTACTAAGCTTAGATGACAAAACCAGCTCTTGATAGAGCTTAAACATGCCAAATTAGTAGCCAAAACATGCTGAAATTTAGACACAAAAGGCAAGAAAAGCATGCTCGCATGTTGGCTCACAAACAAGGCACAAAGTACAACTCTCAAAAGCAATGAAAGAGTGGAATATGTAAGAGTGTGACAAAGTTACATGCACTGAATTACATGTTATATGATGCTATAGCATGCAATCATCTCAAGCAAAGCATGTTAGAGGCCTTGGAACATAAAGCTAGTAAAGCCATTTACTCTACAACCATGCAAGACTAAACTCATATGGCCAGGACCACTCAAAACAGAGCTAAAACATGCTAAATTAGTAGCAAAAACATGTTGGAATCAAACTAACACAAGCTTGAATGATAGGCTAAATCATCAAGTATGCTAGGCTAGTAAGCATGATTGCACTACAAGTACAAAAAGCAAGCAAGAAGTGTTCTAACCAATAAAAAAAGAGTTGAAGCATGTCAAAGCAAAGCCAAAAATATGCTTGAACTAAGCTACAAAAAGGTAGAAAAGCATGCTCAAATATTAGGCCATCTACACATGCAAACAAGACACAAGGAGGGGAAGCCACCCCTTCCGATTTTGGACCTCAAAACACACTTTTTACCACTGAAATTTCCCTGGATTTCAGTGGTTAAAAGGCCAAGAAAAGGGGGTTTCAAAACCTTTGAAAGATGGCTCAAAAGGCTTTACAAGCCAAAGAGCAAAGGGAGGAAACCACCCCCCAACCAAACAAGGCTTAATCCTCCATTTTGAAACCTTAAAAATAGAGATTTTAAGAGGTTAAAACCAGCTTCAAAATAGCATGTAAAGGTGGTCAAAAAAGTAACTACAACAAAGTTTAAAAGGGACAAGTCCTTACCCTTGAAGCACAGTAACAAAACAACAAAGATTCTGAGCTAAAACCAAGCTTAAGGCCTCAAACCAAGCTTTAAGGAACCTCGGATCCAAGATAGGGATATTTGGTTAAGGGTATAAGTGCAAATGTGTAGAGAAAGCTCACTTTCAAGCACAAAATATATATATAGAGAGAGAGAATTCTAGAGAGAGTGAAATTTTGCTCACAAAAATTCTGAACCCCCAAAATGGGGGAGGGACCTCCCATTATATAGAAAATCAAGCTAAAAGCTTGCTTCCATCCCTCCATACACGTGTATGGAGATGGCTTTCAGTGATCAACAGCTGGCATAACTGGCAAAGAAAATATCTGAAACAGGAGAAAAACGGTCGTCGGCCACTTTAGGTAGCCGGCCGGTCATCTCAACTAGCCGACCGGCCACTTTAAGTGGCCGACAAGGGGGAAAAGTGGCCAACAAAGGCCAAAAAGGTGGCCAAAAAGGCTGAAAAAGGAGAAAAATGGCCGTTGGCCACTTTAGGTGGCCGGTCGTCCACTGATGGTGGCCGGCCGGCCACCCAAAATCTGCTTGTAGGCCCGACTTCAAACGAGCATATCTCCTTCCTCTGGACTCCTTTTTAGGTCATTCTTGTGTCTAAATTGAAGCCCCCCAGAAGTAAGCTTTCCAATGGTGGCAGCCTCACATCAAAAGTCCAAGTGTGAAAAAAGTTTTGCTTATTTTAGTGAAGACTGCTCAGTTTCGGTCCTAACCGAATTGATACCCAACTTCAACCAACCATGTCTCCCCCATCCTGACTCAGTTTTAGGAGATTCTTGAGTGTAAAATGAAGCCCCGGGGAGTCCACTTTCCAATGGTGGTGGCCTCTTAGCTGAAATCTAAGTGTGCAAATGGATAGGCCTGATTTAGCGAGGGTCGTTCGACTCTCTCTTAACGGTTCATGCCCATCTTCTTCCTCAACTAGGTTTCTTCCCTCTCCTCCAATTTTCTTCAACCCCAAACCCATAAATAAGGTGTTTTAAAGATTTCTTCCAAAGGGTTCACCTCTCTTTCATTCATTTATACTTTGTCCTTGCTCGGTTTATCGAAAAGCGCAACATTTAACGAAATGTAAGCATCGAAACATCGTAGGAACTTTGTTTGAAAAATATTTTGAAAGAGAGGGTTTTAAGGTATAAAATCTTTTGGTCGAAAAATGGGGTGTAAGGTTGGGATTTCGCGCTCTCCTTGCCGAAGAAATCAAACCTTTGCATAGCATAGCTTGCACCATCGAATGATCTAATCAGTGGCGTCCAAGTCTTAAGGACGATCAAAAATAGGGTGTTTACACCCACACTTAATATGCTTCACATTCTCACCCATAGAAGGTATCCTTTTCTTCTTGCTCTACCCTTGCTGCTTCTTCGTTATAGGAGGTTTGCTAATCGAACTACCGGCACCATCAAAGTCAAATCTCTTACTTGAAGGCACTAGATAAACAAATTCCTTGTTCGACTCTCTAAAACCATTCATACGAAAAAAGGATTAATGAAATCATACACATCTGTACCACTACTACGCAAAGCATGCACAACATGACAACAAGGAAAACCATTCAATTGCCATTCATGGCAAGAACAAGTCCGTCTACCAATATCAACATAAAAAGAAATAGAAGAATAAACCTCAAGCACAGTATCACTAGCAACAATCACATCCTAAGACTTAGCTAGCTTCAAAGAGTCCACCAACTTCTTTTCCATAACTGGACACATTTTGGTAGTCCATCTTTTAGATTCAGCCCTTCTATTAGACAATTGAGTCATGATTTGAATCCTAATCATATCAACCATACAAGTAATAGGAAACTCATGGGCCCCACCAATCTAATTATTGTAAGCCTCGGCAGCATTAGATGACATCTCACCATATCATTTCTCTCTAAAAAATGCATGCGCCCACTTAGCATTTTGTAATCCATTCAACATACTATCAACTCTACCATTCCCAGCAATATGCCTCAATTTCTACATATAATGTTAGAAAGAAGCAACAGTTGGCGTATAAGCACATTTAACTAATATTTTCATCAAAGTCAGCTTATAGTTAGTACGAAATCCCATAAATTTGTCAATCAAATTTCTCTTCAAATAGTTCAAGCAATATACATGATGTGCATTGGGAAAAACCACTGAAAGAGTGTCTAGCAATCCATGTTGACGGTTGGACGCAAAGGTCAATCTCCAGCTTGAATCAACAGCTTTTAACAACTGACTTAAAAATGACATCCAATTATCTTGATTTTCAGCCTCAACAATTGCAAAAGCCAAAGGAAACATGCCTGAAAACAAAATAATATGAAACTGCAAAATTAGCAGACTCACAATACAATAATAGAAACCAAAATCCACCAACTACCAAAACATAATGACAAACCAAAACTATACTAACTGGAAGTAAATACATACCTTGATTACCCTCCTTTGATGTTGCTACAAGCAAATGCCCCTTGTAACACCCTTTCAAGAATGTACCATCAACAAACAACAACGAACGACAAAATTCAAAGCCATACAAACATCCATAAAATGCCACAAACAACCTTCGAAAACACCCACTACTTTCATCCACATCTAATTCAAACACACTTCCAGGATTTGTTCTCATACTCGTCTCAAGGTCCTATCGAAGTTGGTCAAAAGAAGATGCAAAATCACCAAACAACCCACCTCTTGCCTTATCAACTCCTAACCATGTAACTTGATAAGAAACATTTATACCATATTGCTTTTTCTACTTTTTTTTTTTAACTTTAATAGGACGAGTCAACGGATTATTACTAATATCATTATGCACAATATCCGACACAAGTCTAGAACCAACCATTTTGCTATAAGATCTACGAGCAGCAACCCCACAAGTATGCACATTATCCAATTTCATAATAAAAAAAATACTAGAATTCATCAACATCCTTCCATACACAAACCATTTACAACTCATAGACGACTTCATTATACATTCAGTAGTTACTCTTGTTGCATCGCTCTTCAAATAATTCACTGCAAAACCACACTCAACTGCATACTTAGCCAATGCAATGCGGAACACCGGCACTCCACCTTCAAATTATTGGCCAACACCGTGTGTAATCTCATTCCAACTAGCAGACAACAAAACTCTCTCTGGTTCTGGATAAAAACTAGGAAACAAACCACCAAAATCATCACAATCGTTAACCAAAGAACTCTCACAAATTACAGAATCAATCCTAGAAGAATTATCATCAACCTCCACAATTCTCCTATCACCCACAACAACATTAACAACATGAGAACCACTACAACCTACCATTGACATCATATTCCCCAAATCATCATCACATTCAACAATAATATTAGAATATCCAGGAATAAAGAAAAACAAACAAAAGTTACCAACACTCAACTTCTGGAACTTTGCAGATATTTTCTCAACAACTTCATGATAACTACATCCCTCACTAATCTTAATAGCAGCACAAGACTTACTGTATTTGCTCATTAACATGAAACATCCCTCCATATTACAAATCTCAAACTAGCAAACGATTGTTCACAGATTCCAAACTGTAAAATTATACAGTTACAACATATCAATATCAAAACTTCAGAATTCACAATTCCAAACTACAAATTCAAAACACATTAAACTATACAACAAACAAAATAAAAAAAAATCAAAATCATTACATTATATCACATACAAAAATCACAAAATAAGTATCAAACAAACAAAATTTATCACAAAACGAAGAACAATAACAATATTGCCAAACACAAACCAGAGATCACACAAATTTGCTTATCTATATATATACATACATATATGTATAGAGAGAGAGAGAGAGAGAGAGAGAGAGAGATCGCCTATACACAGAGATTCAGATCTCACAACGAGATTGACCTCACAGTACAACGAGATCGACCTTACAGCACAAAGAGATCAACATCACGGAGAGAGATCGAGATCACAGACAACCTCGCATAGGCGAGATCACACTCTAATATTTGATTTTTCACATATATATATATATATATATATATATATATCAAATCAAAGGGTAATACAGTCATTTAAAAAATAAGAAAATAAAAAGGGGACCTCCGGGTACGAAACTTAAAAAACTGCGGACTTATTAGTCTATTAAAAATATAGTGGGATTGGAAGGGAATAGATCCCCTACATAGGACTACATAGTAATTTTCCCATATAGTTTATAGCCTTTAGACTGGACCTAATTTGGATATTAACATATAAAACAAATTAGAAAAAAACTAACAAATTATAATAAAAAATTCCAAATGTATTACATAATTAGAATTGGATGTTGAATCATAAAAAAATTAATTTTTATTTTTATTGAAATACATAACTACATTAACTATGACTATATTACTAAATTTTATGCATATTTAATCTTTTGTAAAAAAAAGTTGGTGTGCTCCTCATTTTTTTATTTTAATCTTATTTTTTTCGATATATATATATATATATATGTGTGTGTGTGTGTGTGTGTGTACAAAAAAGAAAAAAATATATATATATTATTTAAGATACGTGAGCTTAATATGGGCTATGTCTTGAAAAGTCCATCTAGCAGGCCCAGGTGCCCTATCCTTCGACCTAAGCCCAATTCACATTTTTAGTGCTGGGCCAGGCCATTCTGAGGCCTAGGCCTGAGCAAAAGCTCGATAGGCTCGAGCCAGGCAGTTGAGGTTTACTGTCATGTATGATTATGATATTGCCCAACTTTTATGCTCATTTGGATTGGACCCATGTGCATATCTATCTATCTATATTATTAATATGTGAAGGCTACATCTCATATTTTGAGTTTTTTCAAAATGCCTTTATAGTTGGTATTTTTATAAATTTCGTAATGTCAATCACAAAATGCATAATTTTGTTACAAATTGATGTAATAAAATGTTCAAAATTTTGTGGTTAAAATTTGTGACTTGATTACGACATTTTTTATTACGCTAATTTATAATGTGATTATGCATTCTGTGTTAAAGTTACGAAATTTTATAATAAAATTACATATTTTGTGATAAGGTGCACAGCATGTACATAGCATTTTCCTTTTTTATTTGTATATCATTCCTATTACTATATACATATTTAGAAGACCAAAAAAAGTTGTAAAATTTTCTGCGGCAAATCAACCCAACTTCAATATCTCTATACAGTAAGAGGGAGTTGATTATGCTACAGTGTTTGTGGTTCTCTTTTTCAATTTCCTATTTTGCTCCTCTACTTTGTTCTATTTTCCTAGCCAGTTCATGGCTCTTATACAGTAATTTGTCAGAAACAGACACGTCGCCTTTTGCTACAGGTTTTGGTGGGTAGGAGAGAGCCACGTCTTCGTATTTTCTCAATCTATTCTCTTAGAATTCTCTATTCCTATCTCAAACTCTCACAACCCCCCTCTCTCTTCCAACGGCAATCAACAATGTCGAACAACTCTCGCTCTAGGCCACCATCATCATAGGTAACAAAATTTCCATTTCTCTCTCTATTTTTTTGAAATTTGGTTCTTCTCTAATCTGATGAGTGAAATAGTTTTGAATTTAGTTCTGAAATGGTATTATTTTTAAATGTCTTCTATGATTGAAATGGGTTTATGAAATGGGTTTCGAAATGGTTTCTATCATCGCACCGTTTCAAAAATGGTTTGTCATAATTTGACTTCTTGTTATAAGAATGGCTGCTTTATTTTTAAAGGCAGTCTCTCTTTTCCTCTCGAAGCTTTCCTATTGCGGATTTTCTTCGACAACATCAACTGGCCACTTCTCTGTAAATTTTTAACTTTTGGTATATTTGGGATCGTGTAAAGTTTGGGTTTTTGAAATTGTTGTTTGTGTCCATGCATCGATGAAAAATGGAACCCTTATCTAGCATATTCTTAGCAGTAAAGTCTTGCATCATGTTATATGAGACATCCAACCACATGATTGGCTTGTACTTTCGAGTTTCAATCACTGTGTTTGGTTTGAGTTTTTTGAATTAAGTTTTTTGGTTTTCGTGTTTTTTTTTTGTTTGTAGGGAATATTTTTTAAATTTTAAACATTTTTTTTTTTACTTTTTTAGATGCAACTTACTTAGATGTATCTAAAAAGTAAAAAAATTGTGAAAAAATATGTTTAAAAATTAATAAATACATAAAAATACAAAAAATGTACTGAATTCTCGTTTTTTTTTTTTTTTGCATTTTTGGTATTTAGTGAATTTTTAAAAGGTTTTTTTCAAATTTTTTTTCTTTTTAGGAATATTTAAGTTAGGTATGTCTAAAAATTAAAAAAATTGCTGAAAATATTGAAAAAATTCAGTAAAAACAAAAAAAAAAAAACATGGAAAATAAGAAAGTAGAATTTTCTAAAAACTGTTTTTGAAAAATGATAACCAAGCATAATTTTCTCCTTATGACCTTGATGGGTTTTGAGATGGCCTGAACCATAGAGTTATGTCTAATTTTCCAAAAGCAATAGACTAATGGAAATTGCTTTTGGCAAATTGAGATTGAAGAAAAATGGCACTTTTAGTTTTGTAGAACAAGAAATGCAAGAAATCAAAATTATGGGATTTCATTATTTGAAAAAAAAAGGTATTAAATCTTATAAAAAAAAATTATTTGTAAATTTTGATTTTAGTGTTTTTTTGTTGTTGTTGTTATTGTTCCAAGTGTGATTACATGTTGATAATGATGACTGAAGGACATTGGGGCCCCAATGGAACTTCATAAGGTAATATCAATTAATTGTCAATAAAATTAAACTATTTTTTTTTTTCATTTTTTAGTGGCTTTTGTGATCTTGAATTTCTATATTGCTTATTTTTGTCATTTTTCTAATCGCAATCAAAACGGAATGGAAGATAAGTACTTATTTCTTTTGGTTTGTTCTTTTTTCTCATTTGACAATGCCATTGCCTAATAAAAAGAGCAATTAGTAGAATATGTAGAGAGGAAAAAAAGTGCAATGATGTGAGTAATTTTTAAAATTTTTTGGATACATAACAGTGAATTACTCATTTTGGCTGGTTTAATACATTTTAACTAGGACATAGGATACATTGCGTGTTATGTGGGGTTTCTTCAAGCATTGTTTGAACTTATACTTGCATATCTTTTCTTGCATCTTGATATAATAGTGGTGTTTGTTGTGAGTTTGACACTAGATTTCTATGCATTCAGGTAATATTAATTAAGCTCAATTGTATTGTTGCAGCTTGAGGACTACTCAACTACTGGTTTGTTCCTTTTAGATTGGAACATCATACAAGAACTACTTGTTTTTTCTATACTCTAAATTGAGAATTTTTAGTCTTTCTGAATTTTAGGGCATTCTTCGGGAAAAGTTTGATGTAACAAGGGAAAGCTACAAATGATAAGAATTATCAGAATATCACCTTATGAGGCGAACTACAAGATAAAGTTGTGGCTTACTTTCTTTGTTAAGAGTTAATGAATTGGAGATTATATTTCTTGGAGGGTGATTATGTTGATTATATTGTCTTTTATTTATATAGGAATGCAAACAAATGGAAATGGGTAGTATTATGAGTTATTCCAAAATACCAGATTGGGGAATCTTACAATTCTCAATTTTTAGATTTGTGATATTTTACATGGTATATTTTGCTTCTATTACTTATAATTTATATAAAGGAAACAAGGTGTTTCTATGAGCTTAGTTTCTTTTCCTTATTTGATGAAAACCAATATACTCATAGATGGATTTACTTTGTTTTAATAATCTTTCAATCTACTTATGATTGATCTCATTCCTTTTAGGCATCTTGGAATTTATTCTTGGTGGTGGAAAATGTATTTATACCAAGAATTAGAACAATTTGAGATCAAAGCTTAAAAAGCAGGTATTGACTGATTCAAAGATATTTTCATCTTATGTTTTGATATCTGTAGACACGCCCTCGGGCTTATGCTTCTACAGTTCGGACTCCAATGTCACGGTTCTGAATCTAATCCAGCAAAGTGCAATGCGAGACCGATAAATCACCAAAGAGTCCAAATCTGGCAAATCGTTTTGGAAAATTGATTTTTAAGAAAGAAGTGCCAAACATGGACTGCTTTGCCAGATACAGAGTCGCCACCTAAATATTTTATTTTGGGAAATTTAGGAAACCCTGGCTCATTGCCTAAGGCCACGTGTCCGTCATCACCAAAGTTGCCTCAGCTCAGGAACTTCGGTACGATTGGGGAAGGTCATCTATGAGCACCCCCGATCGCCCGATCAAAGATCGGCCTGTACTAAACATGATATTTTGTTTGTGAAAACACATGGGTTCTTATTCCGGTTATTAGCCTAGAATTTACTACGTGATGCGCACAACACACAAGTATAGATTGGAACAAAACATCTCACTTTTGTTTATTAGAAAATGGTTTGAAGATGCTACTCACAAGTAGACTAAGACGTGAATTTGCCACCCTTAGGTGGGTTCAGAAAAACATGATTTTGCCAGTCTAAAGTAGGCTTGAAACATAGATTTTGAATGAATTGTTCCAATTCAAGCAATTCAACCTTCATCCACAGGCATTCATGCCGTTATATCACATAAGCAAATAGTCTCATGGCAAGCATGCTATCATGGCAACACTCACACTCATGCAAGATGCTAAAGCATAAGCACTTACCTAGTACTCCGAGCCAAAACAATAAACTAGTTAGAAATCATGCATGATCCTAGTTCATGTTAAGATGGCTAATGCAGTACATGCAAAATGCAACTAGAATAGGCTCAGCTAATCTAAGAATGGCATGTGAAATGCGATCACTCGATATACGTATTCAAGTTGGAATTGAAATACTATGCAATTAGTATGATTTGCCGAGCCCGGTACGTGCAGTACGAATGAATGTATGCAGAGATGCTAACATAAGTATGCTAATTGAAACATGACCTAAAACTAACCATCAAAAGCAGGTAAGTAAAAGGGAGAAAGACGTGGGGTTGGAAGACATTCACACATGCACGCACACTTATTACAAAATCACCCTCTCGACGGAGGGTTCGAATAAAAAATACAAACCAAATGATTAATCAACTATCTTAGCTAATTAATTATTACAAACCCTTAATTAATTAAGAAATTAATTACAAAAGGAGGCCGCCGCAGCTCCACCTCGGAATGATTGAATGATGCACACTCGATCGCCTCGCTCGGAAACTCGTTGCCATGCCACATGTTGCCTTTGTTTGCACTGTTTTGCTCCTCTGAATACTGCGCAAGTCCCAAGGATGTTTCTGAACCACTCCCCAAACACTGTGGGTTGTCACTGGCCAAAAGATAGGACCACCGGCCATTGGAAAATGGCTATCGACCATTTGTAAGGCTCTCGGCCAGATTTTGATAGCCGGTCGGCACTGAAGATGGTCGACTGGCCATATCTTCTTGCAGAATTCTGTTTTCGCTGCAGCAGAGGACAGACAGTGCATGGCAAGGCATTTACAAGATAATGTGTGCACAACCACTCTCCCTATCATGCTATAAACTCAAGGGAGTATGGCTCTCGACCCTTGGACCACCAATCACGTATTTCAATGCGTGATGGCCAAAGTAGCCAAGTGTACATTTTAATGTCAAATGAAATGCACACAAAAACCCATAAATAACCCCAACCTCTATCATGGTTTATCAAGAGGCAAGGGATATAAACATGCAAGCAAAACTAGTGCAACATGAGCATGTTAATGATCGTGCCATACAAGGTTAAAGATAACAAGCATGCCAAATGTAATGCAACCTAGATAAGCAAGCAAATATGCAAGGCATGTGACAACATTTAAAGATAGGCAAGCATGTAACAACATACGAGGCAAGCATGCAACAACATGCACGGGACAATGCATGCAAAATGCAAAGCAACTTAACAAAAGGGGCATGCCAAATGAAATACAACTTAAGCATGCAACAACATGCAATAGGCCAAGTATGCAACAACATGCAAGGCAAGCATGCAACAACATGCAAATGATGGACTGAAACCAATATGGACAGCTCTCAAGTAGGCCCAAATCAGTGGCCAATATGCTAAGGGATAAGGGACAAAATCACATACAAACATGCATGGTAATTTGCCTCACACTTAAGCATCAAAGGGCAACTTTTAAGAACACTTAAAAGGAATGAAAAGCGTGCAAATGTAACAACATTGCATGTTCTAAAATGCGGCTAGGAGTGATGCCAAATCACATAAACAAATCATAATCATAGCATGCACAAGGCTTAAAGCCTAAGACTAGTGAAGGGACTTGAACCAAAGATACACAAAACAAAGAGCATATGGCAAGCATAACCCAAAACAGTCCTGAAGCATGGCAAAGTAAGCTTGAAAACATGTAACGACCAAAGCCAAAACAAGCTAAAACAAAGGGGCAAAAACCATGAGACATGCAAGACTACCGAAGAGGTGTTACATTGAACCTAAGACAACCGAATATGGCATGTTTTAAGTCAATGGAAACAGAGGTATGGCATGCCAAAATGAGCCCAAAAACCCATTTAGATGGCATCCCAAATGCTTGAGCACGGTGTCACACATGATGACACATTCATGAGACATAACATACCAACTCCTTAAAGCATTAAAGAAGTTACAAGTGCAAGCATATGAGCATACTATATGGACTGAAATATCATAACAAGTGATGCCAAACCACTGAAATGGTTGAAATAGAGCATACTAATGACTGGAGCACCCGAAGCTAACAAGCTACATTATATGGTAGCTATACAAAACAATGTAAGCATGACCAAGAAGCCCAAAATCAGAGCTTAAGCATGCCACGACATGGCTAAAAGCTTCATGGAGGTGGGCCAAAACATGCAAGCATAGTAGTCTAAATGCTAGGTACATGTTAGGGCAAATCGTGGGATTACAAGACAAGTGTACAAAGCATGCATGATATGTCTAAACCAACTTTGGACAGAAGTAAATCATGGCAAAATAACACCAAATACTTGCTGAAATGAAGCTAAAACAAGCTAAGCACACTTGTTACAACACAAGCCATATATGCTAACATTCAAGACAATAAGGAGAGGGGATGACCCTCTCCTATTTAGGACCTCAAAACCACCTCTCCACCACTGAAAATCCTCTGGATTTCAGTGGTAGAGAGGTCATACAAAGACAAGAACAATGGCCAAAAGGGATGGCCTAAAACAAGGCCTAACAAGGCCTAAGAGGGGGGAAACAACCCCAAACTTCAAAGTGACCTTTAACAAAATTCTAAACCAAGAAAAATTAGAACTTTTATCAGTTACAAGTTAAGCTTAAAACAATAACCAAGAAGGACTAAAAGCTTAAGCAAGAGAGGGGTATCTAAAGCAAGGAACTCACCCTTGTAGAACCTCTTCAAGAAGGAAGCTCCCACTGGTTTTCTGAGTTCAAACTAACCCAAGAACATTGAAATCAACCTCCTAGCACCTCAGCAACCAAGGATGGTGTTCTTGTGTGTGTTTGTGTACAATAGTGTAACGCCCTCAAAAATAACCCATTATATATATCATTGACATGCATTACTTAAAGAAGACAATATATTAATTCATTCATCAGAGTATTACTAAATAAAGCATTACATGTAACATTGAATAAAATGCCTTACAGGCTTACATCTTTCCAAGCCAACACTTGGATACAAAAATATGAGTTCTAACTCAAAACAAGAAAAGCCCTAGGCTTGAATGTTGACATGTACTAATAAATAAAGACAATTAACTAAAGGTAGTCTTCTTCAAACCAGAAGCCAAACCCTCCCAAGCTAAGTCCTTGGAGGTAGTTTATCACTTGAACTTGAAAATGATGTTCCCATAAAGGGTGAGCCACAGCCCAGTGGAAATATACTAAACCACTTATAAGCAATGAATAAAGCAATAGTATTCAACAGATGGTTAACCAAGATAATCAATTACTTCATTTTACAATCTCATGACACTATTGTCTAAGATACGTTTTACTTTCCAATTTTATCAACATGGCTCAGAACCTGGCCAAACTTACAACAGTGAATCACATATATAATATTCACATCCTTCCAATATCAACAAACAAATGAGACTCAAGCTCAAATCAAACACTTCATACTTCCAGATTGATACACATTTTAGTGCTGTATCAATAAAACACTTCTATATAAATAAGCACACATAAAAGTGATGCTAATGGAGTCCATCCCCTATCTCCTCCCAAACAAAATCCGGTTTAGAGGTCCATCCCCTATCTTCCCCTAAACCGTGGAGTACATCCCCTACATGTTAAAATACCAAAACTTAGAACAAAACCTATATAATGGAGTAGGAAATCCCTACCTCAAAGAAAACAACCCAAATGGAGAAGATAGAGATGAATGCCCAAATTCCAATGTGCTCCAAATCACCAAATGTTCAGATTAGAATGAAGCCCAAGCCGCCCTCTATCTTTCTTACAAAGAACTTAAGATGGATTCACACTAGAAGTAGATGAACACCTAAAGACAAGATGAGTTTTGAGGGAGAGAAGTCGGACCTAGGGTTTAGAACCAAAAAGAATAAGAAAAGACTGATCAAAACCCGCTGCTGGGTATATAAACTGGACAGGCTCGCTCGAGCGAAGACTTTGTCGCTCGAGCGACCAGACACAGAGAAACTACGCTCGAGCCAAGGAAGCCTTGCTCGAGCCAACAACTCAAAATCTCGCTCGAGCGAAAGAAAGCTCGATCGAGCGAAGAACTCAAACCCTTAGGTCTCCAACAAGACACACGCTCGAGCGAAGGAACTATTGCTCGAGCGAAGGACGAACTAACTCGCTCGAGCGAAGAAAATCTCGCTCGAGCCAAGAATGAACAGCTACAGGTCCAAAACAAACGCAACCATTCGCTCGAGCGAAGAACTCCTCGCTCGAGCGAAGAACCAAAAACCTGGACAGCAACACTTGGTTCCTAAACCCAACCAACCTGAAACAAACCTGCCCAACACATCCTATAATTCCAAATGAGAAAATAAGGGACAACAACAACAATTATACAATGACAGAATCTACGGAACCTAAGTCCGGATACAATAATCAAGTGGGAAAAGACCGGGGTCGCTATAACCTCCCCCCCTTCAAAGAATTTTGTCCCCGAAATTAAGCATAAGTTTTTAAAAACAATTTTTTTTTTCATTAGTAAACATCTTAACCCAAAACTGGTCATTTCATCTCTTTATCAGGAGGCATCTCATATTAAATATATAACACAACATAAATCTCAACCTGTATCATTATTATGCATTATTCCTTTCAATGTTAACAATCCCCATATCATATTCAATTGCATGATATATATAACACACTCAGCAATGTAATCAACATATGCAATGCTATACTAAACTTCTATAATGAAGTAAGTTTCAAGATACACCCATTTACCAAAACATACTCAACGTTTTACAACTTAAGACATATGTAAAGCTCTTAAGTTCAACAACATTACAAAATCTAAATACAAGATTACAAATGAATAAACATGTCCGGGTATTTTTCGCGGACTTCCAATTCACGCTCCCAAGTGGCTTCCTCCACTCCATGATGTTTCCACAAAACGTTTACCAAAGGGATGGTCTTGCCTCGCAAAACTTGATCCCGCCTATCCAATACCCGAACCGGTCTCTCCTCATACGAGACATCCTCATCAACCACTAAATCGGTCCAATCCAACACATGTGATGGATCCAGCTCATACTTCCGAAGCATACTCACATGAAACACGTCATGTACTCCGGACAACTGCGGCAGCAAAGCTAAACGATAAGCAGCCTCGCCAATCCTCTCAAGGATCTCAAATGGACCAATGAACCGAGGGGACAACTTCCCACTCTTCCCAAACCTCATTAAACCCCGTCTAGGTGATATCTTCAGTAAGACATGATCACCCACCGCAAACACCAAGGGTCTCCTCCTACGGTCGGCATAAGATTTCTGACGACTCTGTGCTGTAACAAGCCTCTTACGGATAAGCTCAACTTTCTCCGTCGTTTCTCTCACTAACTCTGGACCCAACAGAGGTGCATCACCCACCTCAGCCCAACACATAGGAGATCTACACGGTCGGCCATACAAGGCCTCAAATGGTGCCATACCGATACTAGATTGGAAACTGTTGTTGTAGGCAAACTCCACCAACGCCAAGTGCCTCTCCCACGACCCACTAAAATCTAGAACACAACCCCAAAGCATATCCTCAAGTATCTGAATAGTACGCTCGGACTGTCCGTCAGTCTGAGGATGATAAGCCATGCTAAAGGTCAACTTAGTGCCTAAGGCACTCTGCAAACTCTGCCACAACCTGGCAGTAAAACGAGGATCTCTATCTGAGACGATCGTCACTGGGACCCCGTGCAATCTCACTATGTCCCGAATATACAAGTCGGCAAGATGATCCACCGTATCTCTCACGCGCATAGGAATAAAGTGCGCCGACTTAGTCAACCGGTCTACAACCACCCAAATAGCATCACTACCCCGCTGAGTCCTCGGAAGACCTACAACGAAGTCCATAGTGACATGCTCCCACTTCCACTCGGCAATAGGCAAGGGTTGCAACAAACCCGCTGGCCTCTGATGCTCGGCCTTCACTTGCTGACAAGTAAGGCACTTAGATACGAAAGCTGCCACATCTCTCTTCATACCCTGCCACCAAAACTGGCGACCCAAATCCCGATACATCTTAGTGCCTCCCGGATGCACCGCAAGGCGTGAATGATGAAACTCTCGGAGTACCTCCTCTCGGCAAGACTCCGGCACAAACAGACGGTCTCGGTATCTCACACTCAGGTCGGAATACACCGTCAAACCCTTCTCAACCTTCCCACCGGAAATCTTCTCACAGAGAGATTCTACCTCAAAGTCACCTCTCTGAGCCTCTAACACTCGAGTCACAAGTGAAGGCTGTGCAATAACGGAAAGCAAGGCCGCAGCCTCAACGGATTCGCCCAGAAGTAAATCAAACTCCCCAAGTGCACCCAACATCTCCCATTCTCGGATGGCTATACTAGCTATGACACCAACAGGTTTTCTGCTAAGGGCATCGGCCACCACATTGGCCTTTCCCGGATGATAATGCAACTCAAAGTCATAATCCTCTATGAACTTCATCCACCTCCTCTGTCTCAAGTTCAAATCTTTCTGTGTAAACAAATATTTCAGACTCTTATGATCCGAGAATACCTCAAATTTCTCACCATAAAGATAATGCCTCCAAATCTTCAAGGCAAATATAATAGCTGCTAACTCTAGATCATGCGTAGGGTAATTCTGCTCGTGAATTTTCAACTGACGTGAGCCATAGGCAACTACTTTCCCCTCTTGCATTAACACACAACCTAGACCCTCTCGTGAGGCGTCACAATAGACTGTATAACCTAACCCTCTCTCTGGAATAATCAATACTGGAGCGGTGGTCAGTCTAACTTTCAACTCCTGAAACGACTTTTCACAAGTCTCACTCCATACAAATTTGACTCCCTTCCGAGTCAATCTAGTCAAAGGCGAAGCTAATCTGGAGAAATCTTTCACAAACCGACGGTAATACCCAGCTAATCCCAGAAAACTGCGGATCTCAAATACACTCTTAGGCTGTGCCCAATCCTGCACCGCCTCCACCTTAGATGTATCAACAGACACTCCTTCCCCGGATACGACGTGGCCTAAGAATTTGACTTCCCTCAGCCAGAACTCACACTTCCCAAACTTGGCATACAGCCTATGGACTCTAAGTATCTCAAGCACCACCCTCAAGTGTGACTCATGCTCCTCCTCAGAAGGCGAATAGATAAGGATGTCGTCCACAAAAACGACTACAAACTGATCCAAGAATTCCCAGAAGATCCGGTTCATCAAGTCCATACAGACTGCCGGTGCATTGGTGAGCCCAAATGGCATCACCAGAAACTCATAATGGCCATACTGCGTACGGAATGCCGTCTTCGGAATATCCTCCTCTCTGACCCTCAATTGGTGGTAACCTGATCTCAAGTCTATCTTAGAGAAACAACGGGAACCCTTCAACTGGTCAAACAGATCATCTATACGAGGCATAGGGTACTTATTCTTAACCGTAGCCCGATTCAATTTTCGGTAATCTATACACAGTCTCAAAGCACCACCTTTCTTTTTAACAAAGAGGGCTGGTGCTCCCCACGGCGAAACACTAGGACGAATAAAAACCTTATCTAGCAACTCCTGGAGCTGAATCTTCAACTCAACTAACTCGGCTGGGGCAAAACGATAAGGTGCCATAGAAATCGGCGCCGTGCCGGGCACCAGGTCAATAGAGAACTCAATCTCTCGATGCGGTGGCAAACCAACAAGATCCTCGGGAAAGACGTCCGAGTACTCACAAACCACTCTTGGCAACACAATCTGAGTCTCATTATCCTCACTAATCGAAAGGTTAGCAAGTAGCCCACTAAGCTCACTCCGACCTCGCGGAACATACCCCGGTGGCAACACATCACCAACCCGGTCTCCCAGAAAATGAAAATACTCTCCGCTCACGGTACAACAAGTGACCCTCTGGCGGTAGCAATCAATAACTGCCCGATATGACGATAACCAGTCCATACCCAAAATAACATCGAAACCCCTCATAGGCATAACTACAAAGGAAAATGGGATTCTATGATAATCAACCTCTATATCACAACCCCTAACACCTTGTTTTAAAATCAATTCACCCCCAAGAGGTGATACCACACAAATAGGAGATGCTAACTGTGCTAACTCCAACTCCAAAACAGATGCAAATGCAGCAGACACAAAGGAATGAGATGCACCCGTATCAATCAAAACATTAGCAACCGAGTTGCAAAACAAAAAGGTACCTCTCACAACTGATGGTGCTGGCACAAGATCCTGCGCGGTAACAGCATACACGCGCCCAGACGACCTCTGATCAACTTGCTCAACCCTAGGAGCATAAGATTGCTGCACCGACTGAGACGATGAAGCCCCGCCCTGATTGGCCCTCGAGGCCTGACCCGACTGAGCTGGCTGCTGACCCTGAGTCGGCCTCAAACCAGATGCACCAGATGTGCCACCCAACTGCGGGCAATACCTCTTCATATGCCCTGGCTGACCACACTGAAAACACGAGAGTGGCTGACCTCTACCCTGACTCTGGCTCTGAGATCGAGCCGAAGAAGATGCTGCTCTCTGAACTCCTCCCCTCTGAGGACAAACTGGAGACTTGTGGCCCAGCTGGCCACACTTGAAACAGGTAATGTCTCCCTGACTGCCTTTCCCCGAACTAACACTCGGTACAGGAAAAGTCGATCTAGAAAAGCTACCCTGAGACTGCTGGGGATTAAAACCCTTCTGTCTCCTACCATCATTCTGACCATCCTGACTCCTTTTGGAGGCCTTCTGCCCTTCCACCTCCTCCTGCATCATGATTTCCATGTGGGCTGCAGCATCAACCATACGCCCATAATCCCGAATCATAGTTCCCCCAACTCTCAGCTTGAGGCCACGCCTCAACTTCTTCTCAAACTCAATACAACGGCGTTCCTCAGACGCCACCAACTCAGGTGCAAACCTGGACAAACTAGTGAATGCAGCCTCAAATTCGGCCACTGAAGAACTCGCCTGCTTAAGCTGACAAAACTGGTCTCGCAGCTTCTCCCTGACTGCTGGAGATAAGAACTTCTCCTGGAAAGCATTCACAAAAGCCTCCCACGTACCTCCTATACGCCCCTTAGTAAACTTCCACCACTGACCTGCATCCCCCTTCAACTGGAAAGATGCCAAGGTCACTCTCAACCCCTCGTCTTCAATGCCAAGTATCTCAAACGTCTTCGTTGTCTATTCGAGCCATTCATCTGCCTTAAGCGGCTCTTTAGGATCACCCACAAATTCATCCGGATTAGACCGGAAGAACTCCCTCTTCAGAAAGGAAGGTCCTGCATCAGCAGCAACAACCTGAGCTTGATTCTCAGCTCTGAGAATGCCTACTGACTCCCTGAATGCTCCTGCTATCTCTCGAGCTAAAGCGCCCATAGCCTGCTGGCCTACTGGCTCGGCCACATTAGCCTGGCCAATTCCCTCCTGAACTGCCGGAATCTCTTCTGGCACAGGCACCTCCTGCCTACCCGGCCTACCACGCCTACCGCGTCCTCGTCCTCGTCCTGACATCCTAATAAAGGAAACAGAGACATTAGCACATTAATAAATGTGCCGAAGCTAAACACTCGCGTCCTAATGCAATGGACAACAATAATACATTCCACGTAAGCACATAATCACTTAAGCACCTACGAATTTCATTCCCGGATAATGATAGTCCCAATGCGTTACTATAGTTCCGGTTGGAAGCAGCAGTGATCAAGTGTCTTTCCAACAAGACTACTAGAAACTCAAGGGTCCAATCAACATCCTAGAAACTACATTCCATACCCACATAATCACATAAACATGTTATCACATAAGCATATAACATTACACTAAGTCTCTATCAAACGAGACGAACCCAATGTGATACTAATCACTTCCCACGTACCCAAAGTATTCAAACCCGGTACGCTCTGATACCAAGTTGTAACGCCCTCAAAAATAACCCATTATATATATCATTGACATGCATTACTTAAAGAAGACAATATATTAATTCATTCATCAGAGTATTACTAAATAAAGCATTACATGTAACATTGAATAAAATGCCTTACAGGCTTACATCTTTCCAAGCCAACACTTGGATACAAAAATATGAGTTCTAACTCAAAACAAGAAAAGCCCTAGGCTTGAATGTTTACATGTACTAATAAATAAAGACAATTAACTAAAGGTAGTCTTCTTCAAACCAGAAGCCAAACCCTCCCAAGCTAAGTCCTTGGAGGTAGTTTATCACCTGAACCTGAAAATGATGTTCCCATAAAGGGTGAACCACAGCCCAGTAGAAATATACTAAACCACTTATAAGCAATGAATAAAGCAATAGTATTCAACAGATGGTTAACCAAGATAATCAATTACTTCATTTTACAATCTCATGACACTATTGTCTAAGATACGTTTTACTTTCCAATTTTATCAACATGGCTCAGAACCTGGCCAAACTTACAACAGTGAATCACATATATAATATTCACATCCTTCCAATATCAACAAACAAATGAGACTCAAGCTCAAATCAAACACTTCATACTTCCAGATTGATACACATTTTAGTGCTGTATCAATAAAACACTTCTATATAAATAAGCACACATAAAAGTGATGCTAATGGAGTCCATCCCCTATCTCCTCCCAAACAAAATCCGGTTTAGAGGTCCATCCCCTATCTTCCCCTAAACCGTGGAGTACATCCCCTACATGTTAAAATACCAAAACTTAGAACAAAACCTATATAATGGAGTAGGAAATCCCTACCTCAAAGAAAACAACCCAAATGGAGAAGATAGAGATGAATGCCCAAATTCCAATGTGCTCCAAATCACCAAATGTTCAGATTAGAATGAAGCCCAAGCCGCCCTCTATCTTTCTTACAAAGAACTTAAGATGGATTCACACTAGAAGTAGATGAACACCTAAAGACAAGATGAGTTTTGAGGGAGAGAAGTCGGACCTAGGGTTTAGAACCAAAAAGAATAAGAAAAGACTGATCAAAACCCGCTGCTGGGTATATAAACTGGACAGGCTCGCTCGAGCGAAGACTTTGTCGCTCGAGCGACCAGACACAGAGAAACTACGCTCGAGCCAAGGAAGCCTTGCTCGAGCCAACAACTCAAAATCTCGCTCGAGCGAAAGAAAGCTCGATCGAGCGAAGAACTCAAACCCTCAGGTCTCCAACAAGACACACGCTCGAGCGAAGGAACTATTGCTCGAGCGAAGGACGAACTAACTCGCTCGAGCGAAGAAAATCTCGCTCGAGCCAAGAATGAACAGCTACAGGTCCAAAACAAACGCAACCATTCGCTCGAGCGAAGAACTCCTCGCTCGAGCGAAGAACCAAAAACCTGGACAGCAACACTTGGTTCCTAAACCCAACCAACCTGAAACAAACCTGCCCAACACATCCTATAATTCCAAATGAGAAAATAAGGGACAACAACAACAATTATACAATGACAGAATCTACGGAACCTAAGTCCGGATACAATAATCAAGTGGGAAAAGACCGGGGTCCCTATAAATATTAAGACAATACTACACTTTTGGGCACAAAACAAGGCTAAACAAAGAAGAATAGATACAATACTATATCTATCCTCTCAAGAACCATTTTTTTGAACCTCTGAGGAGGGAGGAGGGGCTCCCTCTTTATAGAAGTTCAAACTCTAAAGCTTTCAAGAGAAGCTAAGCAAAGGGCAAATCCCTCCATACACATGTATGGGGGGGGGGCAATTGTGGTCGCCAACTGCACCAGCTGGCACAAAATATCTGCATAAAGCAGATGAACAGGGTTCAGCCAGCAAAAATGGCCGATCGACCAACACAATGGCCGGCCGACCAAAAACAGTGCCGATCGGCCAACACGCTTGGCCGATGGAAGGAAAATAGGGTCGGTGGCCTCAAGCCTTGGTCGGTGGGTTGAGGGCATAGCAAAAAAGCCGTCCTCTTCCCTTAGAAGCAAAAACACAAGTGTTTGGTTCACAACCAAGCACAAAACAAACAAGTTGAGAGATCTTGAGTCAAGGCGTGTAGCCGAGACCTCCGAGAACTCAAAACGAACACGAGCAAGGATGATCATCGAGTGTTCAAACGATGACGTCCAAGTCTTGAGGACAGTCAAAAATGGGGTGTCTACAGTTGCCCTTCTTTGACAGAACTCGAAAGTCACAAAGTGACAGGAGTGAATGTCAAAGCCCAGAGACAACCCATTTTTGATAAGGCCGAAGACTTAGACAAGCATTCAAGATAACAAAGATATGCGCCCGTAGGCAGGGGCAAAATGCAAATGACATGCAAGATGTCGAGCATATCTTATGATCATGCAAAGAGAGCTGTAATGAAGCATTTATGCAAAATAAATACAACAATTTTAAGCAAGCGAATAAGAGATAACGGTCCTACACATTCCAACTGAAAGGATGTAAGAAAATTATGCAATTCTCGCTGCATCTTAAGCAGAGAATACTAAAAGCGACTACCGAGGACACCCGTAGTCCCAAACACAACATCTCTCAGCGTAGCACACGCAAGAGAGGAAAGGAAGCATCTCTCGGCGTGGCATACGCATCAGAGGAAATGGAGCATCTCTCAGCATGGCACACGCACGGGAGGAAAGGGAGCATCTCTCAGCGTGGCACAAGCATGGGAAGAAAGGAAGTATCTCTCAGCGTGGCACACGCATGAGAGGAAAGGACTATGCAAGATGGTGCGATGCATATAACAGTGCGGTTACGTCCAAACGCGGCACGTGAGTGGAGAAAGGGTTACGTCCAAACGCAGCATGCAAGCGGAGAAAGGATACGTCCAAATACGGCATGCGAGTGGAGAAAGGATACGTCCAAACGCGGCATGCGAGTCGAGGAAGGGTGCGTCCAAAAGCGGGACGCGAGTGGAGAAAGGATACATCCAAACGCGACACGCGAGTGGAGAAGGGACACGTCCAAACGCGGCACGCGAGTGGAGAAAGGATACGTCCAAACGTGGGACACGAATAGAGAAAAGGATACATCCAAACGCGGCACGCGAGTGGAGAAGGGATACTTCCAAACGCGACATGCGAGTGAAGAAAGGATACGTCCAAACGCGAGGCGCGAGTGGAGAAAGGATACGTCCGAACGCAGCACGCGAGTGGAGAAGGGATACGTCCAAATGCATCATGCGAGTGGAGAAGGGATATGTCCAAACGCGGCACGCGAGTGACACGCGAGTGGAGAAGGGATACGTCCAAACGCGGCATGCGAGTGGAGGAAGGGTATGTCCAAAAACGGGACACGGGTGGAGAAAGGAAACGTCCAAACGTGGCACGCGAGTGGAGAAAGGATACATCCAAACGCGACACGCGAGTGGAGAACGGACACGTCCAAGCGCGGCACGCGAGTGGAGAAAGGATACGTCCAACCGTGGGACGCGAGTGGAGAAAGGGATACGTTCAAACGTGGCACGCGAGTGGAGAACGGATACATCCAAATGCGGCACGCGAGTGGAGAATGGATACGTCCAAACGCGGGGCGCGAGTGGAGAAAGGATACGTCCGAACGCGGCACGCGAGTGGAGAAGGGATACGTCCAAACGCGGCACGCGAGTGGAAAAGGGGTTACGTCCAGACGCGGCACGCGAGTGGAGGAAGGATACGTCCAAATGCGGCACGCGAGTGGAGAAGGGATACGTCCAGACGTGGCACGTGAGTGGAGAAGGGGTTACGTCCAAACGCGGCACGCAAGTGGAGAAAGGGTTACGTCCAAACGTGGCACGCAAGTGGAGAAAGGATACGTCCAAACACGGCATGCGAGCGGAGAAATGGTACGTCCAAACGCGGCACACGAGTGGAGAAAGGGTTACATCCAAACGCGGTATGCGAGTGGAGAAAGGATACGTCCAAACGTGACACGCAAGTGGAGAAGGGACACATCCAAACGCGGCACGTGAGTGGAGAAAGGATACGTCCAAACGTGGGATGCGAGTGGAGAAAGCGATATGTCCAAATACGGTACGCGAGTGGCAAAAGGGGTTACGTCCAAACGCGGCACGCGAATGGAGAAAGGATACGTCCAAATGCAAGGTGCGAGTGGAGAAAGGCTACGTCCGAACGCGGCACGCGAGTGGAGAAGGGATATGTCCAAACACGGCATGCGAGTGGAAAAGGGGTTACGTCCAAACGCGGCATGCGAGTGGCGAAAGGGTTACGTCCAAACGCGGCACGCGAGTGGAGAAAGGATATGTCCAACCGCGGCACGCGAGTGAAGAAAGGATACGTCCAAACGCGGCACGCGAGTGGAGAAGGGATACGTCCAAACGGGGCACGCGAGTGGAGAAAGGGTTACGTCCAAACGCGGCACGTGAGTGGAAAAGGGGTTACGTCCAAACGCGGCACGCGAGGGGAGAAGGGGTTATGTCCAAACGGGCACGCGACTGGAGAACGGGTTACGTCCAAATGGGGCACGCGAGTGGAGAAAGGATACGTCCAAACGCGGCACGCGAGTGGAGAAAAGGTACGTCCAAACGCGGCAAGCGAGTGAAGAAAGGGTTACGTCCAAACGTGGCACGCGAATGGAGAAAGGATATGTCTAAACGTGGCACGCAAGTGGAGAAGGGATATGTCCAAGCGCGGCACGCGAGTGGAGAAAGGGTACGTCCTAACGCGGGACGCGAGTGGAGAAAGTATACGAGTAAACGCGGCACGCGAGTGGAGAATGAATACGTCCAAACGCGGCACGCGAGTAGAGAAGGGATACGTGCAAACGTGGCATGCGAGTGGAGAAAGGATACATCCAAACGCGGGACACGAGTGGAGAAAGGGATACGTCAAAACGCAGCACTCGAGTGGAGAAGTGATATGTCTAAACGCGGCACGCGAGTGGATAAAGGATACGTCCAAACGCGGGACGCGAGTGGAGAAGGGGTTATGTCCGAACGCGGCACGCGAGTGGAGAAAGGGTTACGTCCAAACGCGGCATGCGAGTGGAGAAAAGATACGTCCAAACGCGGCACGCGAGTGGAGAAGGGATATGTCCAAACGCGGCATGCGAGTGGAGAAAGGGTATGTCCAAACGCGGGACGTGAGTGGAGAAAGTATACGTGCAAACGCGGGACGCGAGTGGAGAACGGATACGTCCAAACGAGGCATGCGAGTGGAGAAAGGATACGTCCAAACGCGGGACGCGAGTGGAGAAAGGGATACGTCCAAATGCGGCACGCTAGTGGAGAAGGGATACGTCTAAATGCGGCACGCGAGTGGAGAAAGGATATGTCCAAACGCGGGACGCGAGTGGATAATGGGTACGTCCAAACGCGGCACGCGAGTGGATTGGGGATACGTCCAAATGGGGCACGCTAGTGGAGAAAGGGTTACGTCCAAACACAGCACGCGAGTGGAGAAAGGATACGTCCAAACGCGACACGCGAGTGGAGAAGGGATACGTCCAAACGCGGCACGCGAGTGGAGAAGGGATACGCCCAAACGCGGCACGCGAGTGGAGAAGGGATACGTCCAAACGCAGCACGCGAGTGGAGAAAGGATACGTCCAAACGCGGCACACGAGTGGAGAAAGGGTTACGTCCAAACGTGGCACGCGAGTGGAGAAAGGATAACAGTTGAACTGAACCGGGACTACCTTTGAATGAACTGTACATACAATATCGTCTGGTTTCATCATCTTCAAATGAACCGTACATACAATATCGTGCCTGCAAAAGAAAGAAATTTAACAGGTACAATATAGTAGAAACACATGTTCCACGTTAAATCAAGATATCATTTCAATAGGAGATAAACACATGCACATATGATGTGGATAGAAATATGCATAGCAATGCAAGTGAAAGGTGTGTGACAACACAACTAAATGTGGGTGCATAACAATGCAAGAGAGAGCATGCGTGACAACGCAAGCAAGAGATGCATAACAATGCAACCTAAGCGTACGCATAACAATGCGAATAGGACGTGCGTGACAACGCAAGTAAAAAGGTGCATGATAATGCAACAAGTGTGCGTGACAACACAAGTAAGGGGTGCATAGCAATGCAACTGAAACAAGCATGATAACGCAAGTAAAACATGCGTGACAACGCAAGCAAGGGGTGCATAACAATGCAACCTAAGTGTATGCATAACAATGCGAAAGGTTGAAATGCATGACAATGCAAATGAAAGATTCATGACAATGCGGGAGATTGAAATGCATGACAGTGCAAATGAAAGATACATGACAATGCGAAAGATTGAGATGCATGACAATGCAAATGAAAGACGTATGACAATGCGAAAGATTGAAATGCATGACAATGCGAATGAAAGATGTATGACAATGCGTGAACTGAAATGCATGACAATGCAAATGAAAAAATACATGACAATGCGTGATTGGAATGCATGACAATGCAAATGAAAGATACATGACAATGCGTGATGTTGAAATGCATGACAATGCGTGAACTGAAATGCACGACAATGCATGTGAACTGAATGCATGATAACGAGTGTAATTTGATAAGGTGTATGATAATGCAAATTAAACACGTGAAACAAACGCGGATGGAGGGAGGGCAAGACAATGCGACCAAAGGGAGGTGCATGACAAGGCAAGCATGGCGTGCGTGATAACGCATATAAAAGCGTATAACAATGCAAGAGATGGAGTGCGCTACAACGCATATGACAAAGTACTGCAATGCAACGTATTTAAATCAATTTCTGAATCTCGCAAGATACAAAAGGATACGAAAAAGGATACACCTTGCGCGTACCGAGCATTGCATACAAAAGACATGGTTCGAGGTCAACACGAAGGCCGGTTAAGCTTCGAAAATGTACTTTCTTGCACTGTCTTGAGAGATAAAGGTCCTAAACCACATAATTGACCCAACCAGGGGTGTGAGAGGTTCACCGACCACAAGGGGAGGCCACCAGCCAACCATCGGCCACCAAATGAGATCATCGGCCAAATATTTAGCCGATCGGCTAACAATTTGGCCGACCAGCCAAAAATGGCAATGTCGGGGTAGTTTTGTCCGTTGGCCATGGGTCTTTAAATATAAGGTTCCAAACCTTATATTTTCACTTTACCCTAGCTCGAAATCACTCCTTTCTCCCTCTAGATGATTTCCCAACCTTCGATCCGAGTTTTTCTCTTGCTTCCGACCCTTTTTCCGTCGTTCGATTCGCGAAACCCTTCTCGTTTCGCACACTTTAAACCGAACAAAACTCGGTTTTCGGTGTTTCCTTCTCGATTTCCACTACTTGGGGTTTGTTTTCCTCGAGTTTACTTGGTTTTCGGGACTTTTCCACACTCTGACCTTTTCTCCCATTTTTCATCCTCTCGGGGCTGACTTTTGGCATTCTTGCCCGTTTTTCACATCCTCGGCCATTTTCACTCTCCTTTTGAGATGGCGGACGACATTCCACGTGGTGGGACTCCCCCGGAGATGGACGTGGACCCTAAGGTCGAGCTTCTATGTCTTCCCATCCGACCATTAGACCCGGCGACCTACAGGCCGGCGATTCATGTGCTTCCTCCCGATGGCATCCGCTACTTTAGGAGCTATGCGCAAGGGGCGCCATTGGAGCTTCTACTGCGCGAGCCTGAGTCGCATTTGTCTTACGGTGCCGCTGAGGTATATTCTTCCTCTGTTTCATTTTCTGCAATGTAGAACACATAACTGCGATAGTGGATTCTATTCTTTAACTGCTTAACTCAAACACACTGATACATCACATGCCATAGTTCACTGTGAGCACACCCACACCCGATATCTATTTAAATCTGAACTCATGCACACACACTGCATTCTCAACTAAACAATTCAAACATACTGATACATCATATGCTGTAGTTCACTGTGAGCACACCCACACCCAATATCTGTGTAAACTCGGACACATGCATGCACACTGCATTCTCAACTGAACAATTCAAACATACTGATATATCATATGCTGTAGTTCACTGTGAGCACACCCACACACAATATCTGTTTAAATCTGAACACATGCACACACACTGCATTCTCAACTGAACAATTCAAACATACTGATACATCATATGCTGTAGTTCATTGTGAGCACACCCATACTCAATATCTGTGTAGACTCGGACACATGCACGCACACTGCATTTTCAATTGAACAATTCAAACATACTGATACATCATATGTTGTAGTTCACTGTGAGCACACCCACACCCAATATCTATGTAGACTCGGACACATGCACACACACTGCATTTTCATCAATTCTGAGCGCATTCAACACTGTATTTCTAACACTGCTTCGTAACTGTTTGTTTTGAACACAGGGAGATTCCCATGCCTTTCGGGGGTATGGGAACACTGCCGCCCGAGGTTGGTATATGGAGCTACCCGATGCGGTCCGTCACATTGTTGACCGGGCCGGCTTTTGGACTTTATGCATTGGACTCTCGCGCCTCACTACGGGTAGGCCCCTTCTTGCTGCTCTGGTGGAGAGGTGGTGGGACACCACTGACTTTTTCCACCTTTCTGCCACCGGGGAGATGATGATGACTCCCTTTGACTTCTCCATGCTCACAGGCATCGAAGTGGGGGGTGATTCGATCCCCTTTGATACAGATATGGACGAGTGGGACGCCGCTCAGCTATACTTGCTTGGCACTCAGCCACCTCTTGCGCGGGCAGGATTTGTGAGCTACTCATGGTTCGAGGATCACTTCCGGATCTAGGCGCCTACTACTCGGGAGAAGGAGGAGCAGTATGGTCGTGGCTTAATCATGTTCCTATTGGGGACCACGCTCTTCGCCGACCGGGCGAACACTGTCGCCCTCTACCTACTGAGCGCACTTGTGGATGTGACGCGGATCCGCTGCTACGACTGGGGTGGCGTGGGCTTGGCCACCCTTTAGGGATTTATGAGCTCATCCTCCCGCCTCAGCGGGCAATTGCTTGGAGGCTACTGGCGAGCCTGGGAGGTACATGTTCCCTTTTCTGTCTTTTCAATTCTGTTTTTCATTATCTGTACATCACACACACTGCGCGCACGTAATCTGCTTTACACTGGTTGTACACTGCACACACTGCACAATACACTGTACGTACCGAACTCTGCTTTATCTGTATTCTACTTTGTCTAATAAGCATACTCATATCTGTTCTGTCACACTATACAGTTGTGGGTGTATGCCTATTTCCCTAGGCTTGCCCCAGTGCCAAATGAGGAGATCCCTCTCGGTGTTCCATTTTCTCACCGCTTTGACGTGAGATGTGAGCGGAGGCGACGTGAGTCCTTCATGTCCTTCCGTCGCTATTTTGACACCATTACCATAGCCGAGGTATGCCAAACATTACAGTTCATTTAAGCTTTGCTTTATATCGTACTCTCAATAACCGTAGATAACAAACTGTGTATTATTTGCAGATCACCTGGCAGTCTTGGGCGCCGTTACCTGACGCAGTTCGGGAGTGGTATGTCGGTGCTCGAGAGACTGCCCTATTTGGGGTTCTACTGGAGGGTCCAATCTGCCGGGCGTGGTACTTGGGTGAGCGCTTCTTGCGGCAGACCGTCAGCATACCAGAGCAGACAGTTCCAGCACCTCCTCCTACCCACGTGAGGCACACCGAGAGTTACACCTTAGAGGAGATGATGGACTACACGATTGGCTGGGATTCTAAGCCTTTTAGGGATGAGGGTGATTACGCGGAGTTCATTCAGGCTTATATCATGCGGCCTTTGGCTGGTGCTCGTCAAGCTGAGCGAGAGAGGCCAGCGGCGCCAGCAGCAGGAGCAGGGGCATCGAGGGCGACCCAGGCCCGTGGCAGGAGCGGATCTCGGAGGGGACGGGGTGCTGAGTGGCCAGCACTGCCTACGACGATCACATGCCGAGGACAGGGTGGGGAGACTTATTAGATTCCCTTTGCTCCTCCTCCTGCTGATTATGAGCTTGTCGGAGTCTATGGCTCGACCCCAGTATGTTACTACTAGACTTTGCATTTTGTACAGTCATTTCAATTCATTTGATATCCCGCAGAATACTAATGACTTCGACACTTTCGTAGGCTTCCGTCGAGTATACTTGCCAGTCCCTGGAGTTGACAGCCTCAGCGGTGGGGATGCTGCAGCAGTGCATCGACTTGTTGACCATCTACAATATCCCGGTAAGTTCTTTCAACTGCAGTCTCAAACTCTACCTAATCTGTTTCATACATAATCTGATGCATCACACTATAAACACGCACTTGATTCACAGCACTCACGGCACTGATACACTGTAACCCACATACTGTTCACAATGTTGCTCACGGCACTCATACACTGTACTCGTACACTGCATTCTGTACTGATATACTGCTGACAGCATCCATACACTGTTTTGCGTAGCATGACTGATGCATTTGCTATTTGTCCTTTTCAGGCCCCATTCTAGATTCCGGCTGCGGGAGGTGCTCCAGCTGGACCATCTGTTCCTGCTCGAAAAGGAGGGGGAGCCAGGCGGAGGATGACGATCCACAGCCGAGCCGAGGCAGACATAGGCGCACCCGTGCTGAGAGCAGTTCACGAGAGCCTTCCCCCCATGATTTTGACGAGGAGGCAGCGTCGTCCCATGGCGAGGCCGAAGACGGCTCAGATTCAGACTATGGAGCTGGCAGCGGTGATCCTGGACCCTCGTCCAGGAAGAGGACCAGGACGGACTCCCGTGCCCGAGATAACTGATACTGATCCAAACATTTGCTGATTTTCTTCTTTTTTTACTCTGTTCAGACACTTTGCTGCTTTTCTCCTCTTTTTTGTTTTGCTTTATTTTTCTTTTTACTGGTAGTTTGAGCACATTATATTGCCTCAGGCAGGTTTTATTTTCTCAAAATTATGTACTTTTTTGCAAAAGACATGATGAAATGAAACAGCTGTTTTGTCCAAAAAGTGTTACATTTTATGCATCGCATTGCATCGCATCGCATCGCATTACATAACAATGTAAATGAGACTTGAACTTTTGAAAATTAAGCATTTGCATCGTAATAATCATGTAGTGAACCGAGTAATGACAAAAATAACTCGATAATCAAAACAAAGAACTCGATAAGCTAACCAAGTGTAAATACAACTCGATAAGCAAAGCATAGACTTGAAGAATGTGAAATACAACTCGATAAGAAAATATACAACAACTCGATAAACAAATCACGACAACTTGATAAACAAATGAGCAACAACTCAATAAACGAATGAGCAACAACTCGGTAGACAAATGAGCAACAACTCAATAGATAAATGAGCAACAACTCGATAAGCAAACACTCATTTTTTATTTTTATTTTTATTTTTATTTTTTGCATGAGACAAGCAAAACATATTCTATGCAAAATTGAAAGCAAGCACATTTTACACGATAGACAAGCATATTATATGCAACATTGAAAGCATATTCTATGCGTGAATCATAACGATGCGCGACACGCATGCAACAGAAGTGTAGATGAAAGTGCAAATTCTATGCAGTAGGGGGGGCATCAAACATGTACTTTGGTGCCTTCGATTTATCCCTCGGAGGGCTTTGCAACACACTCAGCTCAAAAGGGTACACCCTATTTATATTGGCAAGCGATAACATCTGCATGTGAAAACCATAGGTGCTGCTTGGATTGCCATTCTGACTTGAAGCAGGCTTACACTTGCGGTCGAGATACACTCATACTCCAGAGAAAGGCGAGGCTTGGCAAGATGTACCTGGAACACAGTCTCGGAATTTGCTGGAGTTGAAACATACAGAGATGTTTCAGATTTTCCCTCTTTTCTCTTGCTTCGCAGTCTAGAACCCATATAGCTTCAAATAGGTCCTTGTTTGGCTGTTCTCACATGACCTGGGTTGAACCCTGCGGTTTATGAAGGAAAGAATCTTGTTTTGCACAAACGTGGAGAATGACACAGCACTCTAAGCACAAAACGATTTATTTTTGAAATTGAACTGAGAAAGGGGTCCTCAACCGGGTATTGAGCCTACAACTGACCGCAGTCAAAACGACTCAACAAAGAAAAACAAAAGGTGAACAACCTAAACACATTGAGTAACACTCGAAATGACTCAAACCAAGAATCGAGATAAACGACACAACAAACACGACACTCAAACGTATTACAAAGGCGAGACATCTCTCAGTCGCGAGGAGCCAGTTTCTCCGGGTATGGTTTCCCACCGTTTCTCATTTGGAAGTCTCACATCACTCGGTCCTCAGGTTCTGTTTTTTCTAAAAAAAAAAGAGCCCTTTTCTCACTTTTTCTCTCAACGCACATCTCTCTATTCTTCAATCTCTCTTCTTTTTTTTTATCCCTCCTCTAGGTGGTTGATGGATAATCAGGAGGTTGTGGGCTCGTGCCTCTAGCATTCTGTGAGATTTTTTTTCTTCTGCTCACAACAGTGAACTTCCCCCCACAGAGGGGTTGCGTTACAACTGGTTGTGTAGCCAATCTGCAGTTGACATCAGTTGACGATGCTCTGCTGGGGAGTTTGGACATGATCATATCTGTCCTGATGAGGGAGTGGAATATCCTGTTCCATTTGAGTTTGTGCTTCGCACTTGGCTTGATACCTCGTTGCTTGGAGGATGAGAGAGCTTTCGGCCCTTTGCTGTTACCTTCAGTGGTGCCCTTTTCTGGCAAGTAGAATGTCCTTTCTGGCAAGTATGTTGACAACGGGGAAAAGACTGAACATCTGACTCAACTGTGCCCCTAGTTCATTATTTTGACCATTTTTTGTTTTGGCTTTTTACGAAAACAATTTTGACCAACATGAGAGTTAGATTAACATGCTTGTTCAACTTTTCTGATTCAAAAATCATGCAAGTTAGTTTGTGAGCACTGAAAATTTTCCTTTTTTGGGTCCAAGAAAATGGTCCAGTTTTGGAAAATGGAATAATTTTTGAGAAAATTGGTCAACTTCATTAGAAATCCTCAAAATTTGTTTTTACAAACGGCCACTGCTCGACCAACATAGAATTTACTCTTGAGATGCACAACCTCAGATCCCAATCAATGGAAAATTGCCCCTTGTCTGAAGGACACTGCATGGCAACAGAAAGTTGCCCCTTGTTTGAATAGCACCGCAGCACACTGAACGGCAACAGAAAGTTGCCCCTTGTTTGAATAGTACCACAACACACTGAATGATAATGAAAAGTTGCCCCTTGTTTGAATAATACCGCAGCACACTGAATGGCAACAGAAAGTTGCCCCTTGTTTGAATAGTCCTGCAACACACTGTAACCAGCTCTCAAGGTGGCAATCACAACCGAACTCTCAGATACAGAGAAGACAAAGATGATCAGAGCCATTACATGGACACAATCGATTTGGAAGTGTTTGTGGCTGGACTTCAGAATGAAGTTGCCTACGTATCCCAAACATGGGAATCAAGCCTTACGTAGTTCCGGGTAAGGTACACTCGGGTATTCACCTCTCCTTTTGCGCTCTAACGTTTGCCAAGGCCACCCTTCTGGGTTTTCAACCTTGCGTGCTTTATTCTTCTTTTCTTTTCATTTATTTTCATTTTCTTTTCTTCCATATTTTCAAGATTTTTTATTTCTTTTTCTTCATTTTTTTTTGCATTTTTCTTTTCTTTTTTTTCTTGCTCTAACTTTTGCCTAGGTCGCCCTTCCGGGTTTTCGGCCCAGCGAGCCTCTCAAGGGTAAAAGTGTATCTTTGTCCATGTCAAATGGTTTTGAGATCCTGAAGTCATCTGAATCCAGGAGAATGGCTGTTGTTCGCTGACGATGCACGAGTCTATCTAATGGGAGGCTGAAATTGCCCCTAGCATTGTGGATAGGAGCTCAGTTGTCCTTCAACAATAAATTCTTCTTTTATCCCTTCTGCGATTTGGCATTCTTGTCGATCTTCGTTGATTTTCAAAATGATCCATCTTTGACTCTTTGACCGCATCTGACGTTTTTTTTTCCCTAGTTCGAGGGATGCCTCTGATCTAGCTTTGCAAGCTTCCTTTGATCATATCTGGTCTTCTTGGCCCTAGTTCACGGGCTACTTCAAATCTGGCCGCATAGGCCTCACATGATGGTTGACCATTGAACACTCTGAATCTAAGTTCATGGTTTGAGAACAAAAAGGGGGTCGAGTCTCGAGGCTGAGAGCGATCCCAAGCTGTACAATCTCATGAGCGATTCCACACAAGTCGTCGCAGGACCGCGCAAACATTTTTTGAATTTTTTTTTTATTTTTTTTAAGAAAGCGACTAATCGCTCGCGCTGAAGACAATGTAGAACCAATCTAGATGAAGCCAGGATCCTTCTCAATACTCACACTAACAAGCATGATTTCATTCATTAAGGGCTTAGCATGCCTTTCTTTCTCTCAAATGATCAAAATTTTGCTAATCCCAAGGAATTCCTTCCTCTTTGTTTTCGTCACAATGTTAGAAAAAAGTTTTGAAAAACTTAGGTCATTGCAATGATTTCAAGGCACAGAAGAGCAGGTGAAATGCACTGCGGGTTTATTCAAACTTCTGGCACAACCGGCGCAAGGCAGAAGCAAACACAAGAGTGTGAAAATTCACTGCTATTTCATTCAAATCTGTTGGCACAACTGGCTCTATGGCAGAAACAGACTCTAAAGAAAATGAAAAGACAAACGCAAAACAACCAAGTGATATCCGAGGTAACACCCCCAAAATCACCCGACTCTTAACAAAACAGGACTGACTTGACACAACATGACAGACCCGACTGACATAGTAAGAAAAGACTGACTCTATACAAGACAACAAAACTGACTGAATACCCAAGTCAGAAAGTATAAAAACTAGCATTCGCAAATGCTCAAAATAGTGCGTGTCATATGCCACATCTGAAGTAAACCGGGTGCCACCTGCAGGTGGTTCATCCCCCGATCACATACTCGTATTATCCCCCAAGTCCACTGATCCAGTGACGATAGACTTTGCTGAGCTTGTGTAGCACGCCCGCGTGGGACCCCGAGCAACTACAGTTCGGACTCGATTTTGTTTGCGGTTCTTAATCTTAAACCAAAGAGTCCAAATCTGGCAAATCGTTTTGAGAAACAGATTTTTGGAAAGAAGTGCCAAACATGGACTGCTTTGCCAGATGCAGAGTCGCCACCTAAATATTTTTTATGGGGGAATTTAGGAAACCCTGACTCAGTACCGAAGGCCACATGTTCGTCATCACCGGAGTTTCTTGGCTCGGGAGCTAGGGTATGATTAGGGAAGGTCAGCTATGAGCACCCCCTCTCGCCCGATCCGAAGATCGGCCTCTACTAACCGCGATATCCGTTTTTGAAAACATTATGTGTTCTTATTCCAATTGTTAGCTTAGAATTACTATGTTATGCGCACAGCAAACAAGTATAGACTAGATTGCCTAATTTGGAAAGAAACATTGCCTATCCGTTTGTTTTGGAAAATGTTTTGGAATCTGCTACTCGTAAGTAGGCTAAAATACGGATTTCAACGAGTTTTTCCAACTCAAACAATCCAACCTTTACCCACAGGCATTCAAACAGTTTATCACATAAGCATCTAGCCACATGGTAAGCATACTGTCATGATAACATTCACACACATGTGATGATGCTAAAGTGTAAATACTTACATCGTACTCCAAGCCAAAACAATAAATTGGTTAGCAAACATGCGTGATCCTAGTTCATGTTAAATTGACTAATGTAGCACATACAGGATGGAATTAGATAGGCTCGGCTAACCTAAACATGGTATGTGAAATGCTACAACTATCACGTATTCAATTTGAAATTGAAGTACAAATGCAGTTAGCGTGATGCGCCGAGCCCGGTGCATGCAAGACAAATGTATGAATGCACGCATGCATTGCATAAGGTATGCTAAATTTAAAGATGCCCTAGTCTACCATCAAAAGCGGGTAAATAAAAGGGAAGAAAGACGTGGGGTTGGAAGACATACACCCACTCACGCACACTTATTACACAATTGCCCTCACTCGGAGGGTACAAATAAATATTACAGTCCGAATAACAAATACATTAATTATTACAGAATTTCTACTTAATTAATAGAAAGAATGCAAAAAAAAGGAGAAAGGTGGCCACAGCCTCCGCCTCAAGATCCGCGAATGATGCATGCTCGAACCCGCCTTGCCCGGAAAGTCCGTACCATACCAAGGTTGCCTCTGTTTATACTGCCCTGTCTCTCTGAAAATTGCCAAAGCCCTAGGACAGGTTCCTTGCATGCTGCAGAATACCACCGGCTGGAGGAAATTCCCACCGGCCAAATGTAATTTCCATCGGCTGCTGTTGGAGTTATCGGCCATTCACACATGGCCGGTCGGCATTGGATTCTGTCGGTCGGTAGAAGATTCCTGCAGAGGACAGTTTTGACAGCAACAGAAGACAGACAGTATATGGCATGGGATTTCAGGCACATGTGAGCACGGTCATGTTCCCCATCATGCTTTGAACTCAGAGAAGCATGGCCCTCGATCCTCGAGCCATCAATGGTGCATGATAGCCCAAGAGATCAAGCTTGCCACTTGATGTAAAAATGCATGCAATCACACAAATGAGGACCAAGACCCTATCATACCGAAGTCAAGGGCCCCGGTGACCGAGAGTCAAGGCACATTACATCACTTATAGTATGAATGCTCCTTGACCCTCACACTTGGTTTGACACCCCAAACCAAGTAATGCAATGCATGTTATGGGAACAATGACTCAAAGGTACAACATGAGATTGGAAATGCAAGGCATGCCAAATGCCATGCAACTAATATGGCAAGTATGCAATGCTAGACATGCAAGATGCAAATGCAATGCAAACATGGACAATTTAAGCAATAGGATCGACATATTACAACACTTAATGAAGCAATTATGCAATGGGCATGAGACAAGCATGCAAAGGGGCCTTAAACCATAGAAGGGCAGACCTTGATCCACCCCAAAATAGTGGCCAAAAGTGCCCGAAAAGATGGACAAATACTCATGCCAACAAGCAAGCCAATGGTCCTAAGATTAAGGCACAAAAAGGGGCAATTTACTTCCACTAACATGACCACTCATGGCATGAATTAGATAAGCAAAAACAGAAACTTAACATGCAAAAATAGGCCCCAAAACCTACTAACATGGCAGCTAAAGTGGCTCCACTGAGATGCATGCACCAAAGCTCATATCTAGGCATAAAAGGGCATACCCTCAAAGCATGAAAGAGGTCACTTATGTACACATACAAACATGATTTATGGGCTGAAAAACGATCCTAAATGATGCCAAATCATGAGGATGGTCTAAGCTATGCATGCTAGAGGCCAAAATGTTCAAAGCTTACAAGCCAAAACACAAAGAGAGGACACCAAATAAGGCAAGCATGACTGAAATAGATGGCCAACAGGCCTTAAACATGGTAAAATAATGCCAACACCTTCATGGGACTAAGCCAACACATGCAAGAATCATGGCCTAAACACAAGATGCATTTCTAGGCCAAATAGGGGGATGTAAAGCAAGTATGTTAAGCATGCAAAGGGGCACAAATCCGACCAAAAACAGAGATTACATACGACCTAAAAACACCCAAAAACCTCTGAAAAAGGGCCAAAACCAATCAAGCATGCATGTTACCCTTTAAGCCAAAATGCAAGGAAATAAGACAATGAAGGGAGAGGGGTGTCCCTCCCCTATGCAAGACTTCAAACCACCTTCCTCACCATTGAAAATCCACTGGTTTTCAGTGGTGAAAAGACCAAAACACTTAAGCAAACAAGGCCTTACCAAGGAGGCAACAAAAAAGGCCAAATAAGGCCTAAGAGGGTGAGTTTGAACTCAAACCACAAAGGACCCTTAACGAAAGTTCTTAAACATGAAAATACAAGCCTTTTTTATGTTATGCACAAAAACTAAATCAGCAAGAAAGATAGGTAAAAGACTAGTGCAAGTTTGGGAAAACTAAAGCAAAGTGCTCACCCTTGAAGCACACCTCAAGAACAGCCAATGCAGCCCTCTTCTTTTGATCAAAAACAGCCCCAAAACTCAAGAATCAACCCTCAAAAGTCCTCAATCTTGGAGCAAGGTGTAATAGTGTGTGTATTAGTGCAAAAGTAAGGTAAAAACACACTTTTAGGCCAAGAAACACACACAAGGGAGGAGAGAGAGGGAAATATAGAGAGAGGGTGTATCTATATGTATAAGCTCTGGTTTTTGCCTTCAAACTTGCTAACCTAGAACAAGGAGAAGAGCTCTCCTCTTATAGAAGTCCCTCTTGCAAAGCTTGCACAACAAGCTTCCCTAGAGGAAAATCCCTCCATACACGTGTATGGAGGGAAGCAGAGTTGGTGCCAGCTATCACAGCTGGCACAAAATATCTACATAAAGTAGATGAACAGTGGTCGGCTACTCAAAATTGCCATTTTGACAAAAATGAGTGCCGATCGGCAATAAATAGTGCCGGCCGGCAATATATATTGCCGACGGCGACAAAAACCAGCCGGTGGCCTCTGGTCATGGCCGGTGATGTGTGGGGATGCCTCACAAGGCATTCCCTGCCCCTCCAAGGGAAAACACAAGTGTTTGGTGCAAAACCAGACACTAAACAGTCGAGTTCGGAGATCCTGAGGCAAGACGCGTAGCCGAGACCTCCGGGAACTCCAAACGAACACAAACATGGATGATCACCGAGTGTTCAAACAGTGACGTCCAAGTCTTGAGGACGGTCAAAAATGGGGTGTCTACAGCTTGGTGGGACAATAACCCCGTCATTGATAAAATCTTGCACTTCGTGGCAAAGACGAAAGCAACTGTCGGTGTTGTGACCGATTTGTTGATGGTATGCATAGTACTAGGTAACATCATGTTTAGCTGGAAGGGGATTCGGCAGGGGGCGAAGCTCAAGAGGTTTGAGATGGCCTTTCTCAACAAGGATTTGAAGAGCCTTGGACAAAGGCATATAGAGGGCGTGGAAGACCCTGTGACCCCGGAGTTGGTACTTCGAGGTTTGCGGACTTTTGCCGGATGCACTGGCAAAAGGGTCGGCAGTTGCTGACTTGGTTTTCTGATCTTTTCTGGGTGCAGGGTTAGGGTTGGAAGGAACGGTTCTGGTACGACAGTCCTTGTCCCGATTTTCTCCTTGGCTTGAACTACTCTCATTCTGAGTGGGGAAAGAGTCATCCACAGTTTTTACAGCAACAGCGAGCACCTGCTGTCTATTCAGTCCTCCGGCTTTCAAAGCCTTAACAACCCACATGAGTTGTTCATAGGGATCGGTGTCCACCTTCACCTTGTCCTTACCACTCGCCTCAGCTTGGTGGAAGGTTTGGGTTACTTCATCAGAGTGGAACCCTGTTGTCGTTGACATGTCATTGCCGGAGTTTAAGACAACTTCAGGTTGGCTGAGCTTAATTACAATTCACCCTAGTAGCGGGGGCTCTTGCGGCATGAAGTTCCCGGCATACGATATGGTTGATGGCGGAGCCGACATTCCATAGGCCAAATTAGCCACAGATCTCTGGAGGTCGTCAATCATTCCCATTAACTCAAATGTGGTTGGCTCATGAGCTTGAAACAACTGGGGTTCCCAGATCGGGTGTGCGGCAGGTGACCTGGGTGGGTGCGATACTTCAACGTCGGTCTCGCCCTGTATTATGATTCCTTGGTTTAATGCCGCTGCCATGACCACAATTTCCTCCGAATTCTGTGTCATCACAAGTCTGCCGAACTGAACAAAGGTGATATGACTGGTGGCTGGCGAATCTGATGAACCAGCGAGCTTTGACTGGCCCTTTTCTGTCTTGCCTTAGCGAAGGAGAACACTGGTTGCCCTGAACCAAATCTCTGAACTGAAAGAGAAAACAGGTAGCATCTCTGCCCAATTTCATCGGAACAAACATAAGCATAGCTGAATAACTGTATTCGACCATTGATCACTGTTCCCCAAATTACTGCCCCAAAACAGAATCTGATACCCGCAGATATAACTGATTCTCAACATACAGATGCCTGCAGGCCTGATACTCAGACTTGGAAATTGATACGTGCATTCCCTGTTGAGGCCAACTTAAAAAGCACATAGCAAGCAAATGAGAGCCAAAACACCCTTATGTTGGGGTAGAGTTTCCCTGTCCTATTTTGTTAGGAGCTAAGGTTTCACTATGCACACAACGGTTTCAAACAACCTAAAAATGGGTAAGCAACCTGTCCTAGCTTGGAATAGTCACTATGGATTCTGATATGCACTAGGTCGAATGGTCAAAAAGGGTGCCTCAGTAAAAATCGAGGTTTGCGTTCCCGTCGTGGCAGAGCACGCAACTGGTCATCCTTATGGCACGCTTCTCGAAGCGACCCTCCAACAAACCATTTAGAAATAGCATACGACAAACACGGTGTCCTAGGCGCACCAATGCCAATGCAATACAAAGAGACACATAAGTGTAATCAAAACAAGATATCATGAGTTCGAGTCAAGTTCTCTAACTTCCCAGCAGAGCCGCCAGAAACTATAGACGCGCCCTCGGGCTTCTGCTTCTACAGTTCGGACTCAAATGTCATGAATCTAATCCCGCAGAGTGCAATGCGAGACCGATAAATCACCAAAGAGTCCAAATCCGGCAAATCGTTTTGGAAAACTGATTTTTAAGAAAGAAGTGCCAAACATGGACTGCTTTGCCAGATACAAAGTCGCCACCTAAATATTTTATTTTGGGAAATTTAGGAAACCCTGACTCGTTGCCTAAGGCCACGTGTCCGTCATCACCAAAGTTGTCTCGGCTCGGGAACTTGGGTACGATTGGGGAAGGTCTTCTATGAGCACCCCCGCTCGCCCGATCAAAGATCAGCCTATACTAAACATGATATTTTATTTTTGAAAACACATGCGTTCTTATTCCGGTTATTAGCCTAGAATTTACTACGTGATGCGCACAACATACAAGTATAGACTAGATCGCCCAAATTGGAACAAAACATCTCATGTTTGTTTATTTGAAAATGGTTTGAAGGTACTACTCGCAAGTAGGCTAAGACATGAATTTGCCACCCTCAGGTGGGCTTAGAAAAATGTGATTTTGCCACTCTCAAGTGGGGTTGAAACATAGATTTTGAATGAATTGTTCCAATTCAAGCAATTCAACCATCATCCATAGACATTCATGCAGTTATATCACATAAGCAAATAGCCTCATGGCAAGCATGCTATCATGGCAACACTCACACTCATGCAAGATGCTAAAGCATAAGCACTTACCTAGTACTCCGAGCCAAAACAAGAAACTAGTTAGAAATCATGCATGATCCTAGTTCATGTTAAGATGGCTAATGCAGCACATGCAAAATGCAACTAGAATAGGCTCGGCTAATCTAAGAATGGCATGTGAAATGCGACAACTTGATACACGTATTCAAGTTGGAATTGAAATACTATGCAATTAGTATGATGCGCCGAGCCCAATGCGTGTAATACGAATGAATGTATGCAAGCATGCTAACATAAGTATGCTAATTGAAACATGACCTAAAACTAACCATCAAAAGCAAGTGAGTAAAAGGGAGAAAGACGTGGGGTTGGAAGACATTCACACACGCACGCACACTTATTACAAAATCGCCCTCTCGACGGAGGGTCCAAATAGATAATACAAACCAAATGATTAATCAACTATCCTAGCTAATTAATTATTACAAACCCTTAATTAATTAAGAAATTAATTACAAAAGGAGGCCGCCGCAGCTCCACCTTGGAATGATTGAATGATGCACGCTCGATCGCCTTTCTCGTAAACCTATTGCCATGCCACATGTTGCCTCTGTTTGCATTGTTTTGCTCCTCTGAAAATTGCACAAGTCCCAAGGATGTTTCCGAACCACTCCCCAAACACGGTGGGATGTCATCGGCCAAAAGATAGGACCACCGGCCATTGGAAAATGGTTATCGACCATTTGTAAGGCTCTCGGCCAGATTTTGATAGCCGGCCGACATTGAAGATGGTCGACCGGACATATCTTCTTGCAGAATTCTATTTTTGCTACAGCAAAGGACAGACAGTGCATGGCAAGGCATTTACAAGATAATGTGTGCACAACCACCCTCCCTATCATGTTATAAACTCAAGGGAGTATGGCTCTCGACCCTTGGACCACCAATCACATATTTCAATGCGTGATGGCCAAAGGAGCCAATTGTGCATTTTAATGTCAAATGAAATGCACACAAAAACCCATAAATAACCCCAACCTCTATCATGGTTTATCAAGAGGCAAGGGATATAAACATGCATGAAAAACTAGTGCAACATGAGCATGTTAATCATCGTGCCATACAAGGTTAAAGGTAACAAGCATGCCAAATGCAATGCAACCTAGATAAGCATGCGAATATGCAAGGCATGTGACAACATTTAAAGATAGGCAAGCATATAACAACATACGAGGCAAGCATGCAACAACATGCAAGGGACAATGCACGCAAAATGCAAAGCAACTTAACAAAAGGGGCATGCCAAATGCAATACAACTTAAGCATGCAACAACATGCAATAGGCCAAGTATGTAACAACATGCAAGGCAAGCATGCAACAACATGCAAAGGATGGACTTAAACCAATATGGACAGCTCTCAAGTAGGCCCAAATCAATGGCCAATATGGTAAGGAATAAGGGACAAAATCACATACAAACATGCATGGTAATTGGCCTAACACTTAAGTATCAAAGGGCAACTTTTGAGAACACTTAAAAGGAATGAAAACCGTGCAAATGTAACAACATTGCATGTTCTGAAATGAGGCTAGGAGTGATGCCAAATCACATAAACAAATCATAATCATAGCATGTACAAGGGTTAAAGTCTAAGACTAGTGAAGGGACTTGAACCAAAGCTACACAAAACAAAGAGCATATGGAAAGCATAACCCAAAACAGTCCTGAAGCATGTCAAAGTAAGCCTGAAAACTTGTAATGACCAAAACCAAAACAAGCTAAAACAAAGGGGCAAAAAACATGAGACATGCAAGACTACCGAAGAGGTGTTACATTGCACCTAAGACAACCAAACATGGCATGCTTTAAGTCAATGGAAACAGAGATATGGCATGCCAAAATGAGCCCAAAAACCCATTTAGAAGGCATCCCAAATGCCTGAGCACGGTGGCACACATGATGACACATTCATGAGGCATAACATACCAACTCTTTAAAGCATTGAAGAAGTCACAAGTGCAAGCATATGAGCATACTATATGGACTGAAATATCATAACAAGTGATGCCAAACCACTGAAATGGTCGAAATAGAGCAAACTAATGACTTGAGCACCCGAAGCTAACAAGCTAGATTACATGGTAGCTATACAAAACAATGCAAGCATGACCAAGAAGCCCAAAATCAGAGCTTAAGCATGCCACAACATGGCTAAAAGCTTCATGGAGGTGGGCCAAAACATGCAAGCATAGTAGTCTAAATGCTAGGTACATGTTAGGGCAAATCGTGGGATTACAAGATAAGTATACAAAGCATGCATGGTATGTCTAAACTAATTTCGGACAAAAGTAAATCATGGAAAAATAACACCAAATACTTGCTGAAATGAAGCTAAAACAAGCTAAGCACACTCGCTATAACACAAGCCATTATGCTAACATTCAAGACAATAAGGAGAGGGGATGACCCTCTCCTATTTAGGACCTCAAAACCACCTCTCCACCACTGAAAATCCTCTGGATTTCAGCGGTAGAGAGGTCATACAAAGACAAGAACAATGGCCAAAAGGGATGACCTAAAACAAGGCCTAACAAGGCCTAAGAGGGGGGAAATAACCCCAAACTTCAAAGTGACCTTAAACAAAATTCTAAAGCAAGAAAAATGTTATAAGTTAAGCTTAAGCAAGAAAGGGGTATCTAAAGTAAGGAACTCACCCTTGTAGAACCTCTTCAAGAAGAAAGCTCCAGCAGGTTTTCTAAGTTCAAACTAACCCAAGAATACTGAAATCAACCTCCTAGCACCTTAGCAACCAAGGATGGTGTTCTAGTGTGTGTTTGTGTACAATAGTAAGACAATACTACACTTTTGGGCACAAAACAAGGCTAAACAAAGAAGAATAGATACAATACTATATCTATCATCTCAAGAACCATTTTTTTGAACCTCTGAGGAGGGAGGAGGGGCTCACTCTTTATAGAAGTTCAAACTCTAAAGCTTCCAAGTGAAGCTAAGAAAAGGGCAAATCCCTCCATACACGTGTATGGAAGGGGGCAATTGTGGACGCCAGCTGCACCAGCTGGCACAAAATATCTGCATAAAGCAGATAAACAGGGTTCGGCCAGCAAAAATGGCCGATCAACCAACACAATGGCCGGCCGACCAAAAACAGTGTCGATCGGCCAACACACTTGGCCGATGGAAAGAAAACAGGGCCGGTGGCCTCAAGCCTTGGCCGGTGGGTTGAAGGCATGGCAAAAAAGCCGTCCTCTTCCCTTAGAAGCAAAAACACAAGTGTTTGGTTCACAACCAAGCACAAAACAGACAAGTTGAAAGATCTTGAGGCAAGGTGCGTAGCTGAGACCTCCGAGAACTCAAAACAAACACGAGCAAGGATGATCATCGAGTGTTCAAACGATGACGTCCAAGTCTTGAGGACGGTCAAAAATAGGGTGTCTACAATATCACTCTTGTTGCCTATTTGATTAATGAAATACTAACAGACACTAAAATAAAATTCCAAGTTATATATGTTTGAGAATTTGTATATTAATAAAATTCCTTAATTTAATATTAAATTCAGTATCTCTAACTACTTTCGTGTTATAATTCAATTAGTATTAAAAAAACGGTTTAATGGCAAACCCTGTAATGCAAAATCAATTCAACAAATTATGCTGTCTTCTATATTCATAATGCAACTTATATAAATTTAGATTATCAACTAGGAAAATTTATATTGTGTATTCTTTTTTTTGGTTTTAAATTGGTTCTTGCTATGATATATATATATATATATATATATATATATATATATATATATATATATTGGTAGATCTCACATTCTATTCTTATGACTTCTTTAGGAAAATCACCAATGACTCTATTGATGGAATTTAATAAAAAAAATCATAGGTTTAAATGACAGACAATGATCTTTTCAGCCAATTGTTAGTTATATTTTGTTTACTATAATTTTCATAATTTTTATAATTAAAATTTTTAATTTTAAGTAAATTAAAATTGCTTATGAAATTATTATTCATATTAAATGAAAAGGATAAAAATGGAATAAAATATATAGAATTGAATTTTGTAAGAGTTGTCCATAATAAAACTTGATAGGAATAGTAATATTAAAAGTAAACTTTCATTTTTAGCTTGTTTCTATATATATGGCTTTTGAATTTTGTTCTGGCCTTCCAAATATATATCTGCATGTGTATGCATCTATATCTATGGTCAGTTATAAAGTTGTTCATATGTCATGTATTAGACAAAAAATTTGGTGAATGCAAATCACTAAAATATATTTGGCAAATGTCATGTATGAGAGAAAAAAAGTTAGTGAATTCAAATCACAAAAATATATTCGGCATATTTATTTTTTATATAATTTGCTCAAGACATTCAGTCGCGACCATTCAATTATGAGCCTACCTCATGAATTTGTTTTAATTTGTCAATTAGATATCACTTTGAAGGCGTTGGTAAAACAAAATTTAAACACAGTTTTTATATGTAGCTAATGCTTGCATACCACTAACAAGGTCAAGAAAAGACTAACCATATAGCCTGCTGCAGATTACAAGAAATAATGGGAAGAAAAGGTAAAAATAAAAATGTGTACAAAATAATTTACTTATGGTTAAAGATTTATTCACACTCCGTGTAACTAATCAGGATTTATTTGATTTGTCATCGAAAATATAAAGCATACAATTATTAAACAGTTGTTGCTTAGAAGCTATTTTTATGTTGGGCAATGTTTTATGTTTGTTTAAAGGTCAACATCGAGTCATTCATCTCTGAAGCTTTCACTGCAGGCTCAAACTTGGATATTACCTTTATGAGATCATCAGATCGATTTATTTTAGAAAGTATAAAGATTGTTGTTTATCAATTTTTTTAAAAAGTTTTTAATGTTTGTCTTTTTTGTTTTTGGTTTAACATAGAAGTTATGTTAATGATTTCATTCATATCCTCTCTTTTCAATTTCTATTATCCATAACCCTTATGGGGTTAGAAATTTGAAGCTTATACATTAGAATCTATGAAGCACGGATGTGTGTGCGGGTATAGATACGGGTACAAATATGATATGGGTAGGCCGATACGGGTACATGAATGATACAGGTACAGGTACAGGTATTGGTATGGATATGGGTACCCATGCCGTACCCATGACGTCCCCAAACATATTTGCCTTACTCGACATGTGTTCGGTGTATCCGATATGCACCCAGTAAGTGGCTGGTATTCGTATGGCACCATTTTTTGGAATACCCGTGTTTTATAGATTAGAATGCTTCCACTTCAAGTGTGCTGCTTAAATTTCTGGTAATTAATATGTGATGTACTTTTTTTTCTAATTTAAGCTTTGGAGTGGGTTGCTTCGCGCAAGTGTTGCTAATGCGTGTTATAGAGAAGTATGAGACTGATCTTCCTTCTATTTTTGAATCTCTTAATTCTGGTTCATTGACAGATTAGTGTTGCATCTATTGGCTTCCTACCAATGTAGCTTTCCCTTTCCCTTGGGTATTTGCTACATAGGTTTCTGAGTCTTCTCTCATCCTGCTTATATTATGTTTCTCCCCCATCTTTTTGTTGTTTTTCATTATTTTTAATACAATGTTTCTTGGAAAAAAAATTGCGAGAATTTGGTTTCGATTAATTATTTTTTTAGACTGACATGTTGAACAAATCAAATTTCATCACGTCCTTGAAGCTTTACAAAATTTTGACATTTTGGATCCTATAATTGTTTGTCTTCTGATTGATATCTTAGATTACTCGCTTTTCTTCCAAAGTTTAAGTGATATATCAAATCTAGATACCCATTGTAGCTTGCTTTTTGTGCTCCTCAGAGGGGTTTAGTCTCCTTGGATACGATAGGCCTAAAGTTCAGACTCCCATGGTTCTGAATTTGGTTTCACAAGTGCAATGTGAAATAGAAAAAAACACAAATGACAATCCAAATCCGACAAATCTTAGAAAACCCATTTAGCATCAGAGATGCCAAAAATGTAAGACATTGCTAGATTTCAGAGTCACCACCTAAATATTTTTGAAAAAATTTAGGAAACCCGTGACTCGTGCCAAAGGCCACTTGTCCGTCATAACAAAGTGTCTTGGCTCAGGAACTTAAGTGTGAAAGAGAAAGGTCATGAATTACGCACCCCATTCACCCGATCAAAGATCGGCCTCTACTAATCATGATGTGATTTTTATGTACATTATATGCTCTTGTTTTGATTGTTAATATGCTAACATTACTATGTGAGGCACATAAGTATAGACTAAGTCACCCATTTTGGAATGTTTTGATTTTATGTTTGTTTGAAAAGAAGTTTTGAATATTGCTACTCAAAAAAGTGAGCTCATAAATACACTTATCAAAGCCATCACAACTTAAGCGGAATAGCCTTCATCCATCGGGATTCAAACAGTTATATCAAATAAACACTTAGCCTCATGGTAATATGCTTGATATGGCAATACAAACACACATGCAGTATGCTAAAGTAAGAAATGTTTACCTAGTACTCAACCGAGGCAAGCCAAAGAGAAGAAAATAATTAGAAAAAAAAAATTAATGTTCCTAATATGCAAGTGACCAATGCAACACATACAAAATGCAACTATCGGATTTGGATTCTTAACATGTTATATGGATAAACTCAAAGCATGCAGCAACGCACATATTCAAGTAGGAAATGACAACAATGCTAGAATGATGAGCCGAACCGAATGCATGCAAAAATGGATACAACACATGGTAATGATATGAAACGAAAAATATGATGCTACCACGATAAGCATATAAATAAAAGGAAGAAAGAAATGGGGGTTGGATGACATACACAATATTACAAGTATTATAAATTTACTTTCGCACAAGAGGGTCCGAATGAATGTCCTAATTACTAATTATTACAACACCAAATGAATTGACTACATTAACTAGCAATTACACACTGAATGAAGCCAACTAATTAATTACAAACATAAGTGAATTAGCTAACTAATTATTTACAAAGTACAACTCAAAGGAGGTGAATTAAAGGAATCGAAGGAGAGGCGGTGAATCAAGCAGTTAAGGGTGAGAACATCCTTTGGAAACCCCAACTGTTCACTGCTGGAAGTTATCTCTGTTCACAACTTGAAAATCACTTTATTTCAGGCCTCAGGATTTGCTCTGTTTCAATAAAAAACACCCATTGCAGTACAAAAGTGTGGCTGGCTGGCCTTGAGAAATGGTTGGCCGTCCAAGGTGGTGGCCAGCCAACCACTATTACTGGAGAAACACCTGATGTGACAGGATTGAAACAGAGCAGAATAAGGGGTTTCTGAAGGATGTTCATCCTTCATTCTCTCTCTTGTCATGAAAATTCTCAAGGAGAGAGTAAGTTTGCTTCATAAATCATCAAACATCCCAAGGGTATTTGAATGATAATTAATGAAGCAAAGGGATGAAAATAATTCAATGGATATAAAGCTAAATCAAATTATGAAAGAGGTATTCAAAGAGATGGCCAAAACCTACAACATCCCATGGAAAATAAGAGCAAGTGAGTGCTCAAATTTAGAGAGAATAGGGTTAAAAGAAGCCATTCTTGAAGGCAAAGCATATACACAAGAGATTCTATCATTAGGAAGAACAAAGAGACTCATCTTCCTACCCATGGAAGATGGATTAAAACCTCCATTTCCATGCTTCAAAGGAAAAGGAAGAGAGTCTTTAATGGCCTTGATGAAGAGCTCTCATGTATCTTTGAAACAAATACAAGGCTAGACTAAGCAAAAGCCATAAATAAAAGCTAAGACAAGATGATTGAAAGCTCATCTTCCTACTCAAGGAACATGGATAAAACATCCATTTATATGCTACAAAAGAGGAACTAGAAAAGAGCTATGCAATAACTTCAAAGGAGAGAGATATGAGACAAGGATCAAGCTATCTATGTAAGCTTTAAACACATACAAACAACTCATATTCAATTGAAAACTACCTAAAATAGTGCTGAAATGAAAGAAATGAAGCCTAAATATGAAGAACAACAAGAGAGCAAAACTAAAGAACAAGCCTATGGAGGGGTGGTGTAACATGCCCGGGGGGTACCCGTGCGCATTAAACAGTTCGGACCCTCGATTTCTTTGATCTAGTCTCACGAGTGCAATGTGAACATAGATGAGAGTCCATATTTGGAAACTTTCATTGAAAATCCATTTTATTGCAATTTTGTCAAAAATAGACTGTGTCATCAGATCTTAGAGTTGCTACCTAATATTTATTTTGAGAAAATTAGGAAACCCATGACTCGTACCAAGGCCACTACTCATTGTAACCAAGGATGCTTGGCTCAGAACCTTAGGTATGAAGAGGGAAGGTCATTAATTGAGCACCCCCGCTCACCCGATCAAAAGATCGGCCTTTACTAAACCATGATATGAATTTTATTTTCTTTATATGTTCATGTTTAGATTATTTAATAAATCCTAAAATTTATGATGTGAAGCATACAAGTATAGACTATACCATTCATTTTGGAACAATTTGATTTCATGTATTTTGAAAGAGTTTTGAAGATGTACAACCCAAATAAATTGAGTTTACAATCATGAAAAATCAACGTCATTCCAATTTAAGCAACACAACCTCCATCTACTAGCATTCATACAGTTATATCAAGTAAGCAAATAGCCACATGGTAGGATGCTAAACATAATAAGAAAATTATGTACAAGCGGGATGCTAAAGCATAACAACTTACATTTTTAACGTCTCGCGAACAGTTACAAAACAAAGTTAGTAAAATATGCATGATCCTATGTAAAAAATCCTAATGTAATACGTACACAAGATCTGGCTTCTAAAACATGACATGTGAAACATTGCAAAACATGCTATAGCACACAAAATCATGTAATAATCAATTAAAGCACAAAGATGCAAATTTAGCCAGATATAGGCATGAATCATGTATATAAAAGCATGGAAATGCATGGTATGTAAGATATATACATATGTACAGTTAGGGAAAATGATTAAAGAATTGGATAAATAAGAAGTGGGGATGTGGAATTATTACAACACTTTAAATGTTACAAATCCAAAGGAGATGAATAAATATTACAACACAGTATAAAACAAACACTCAAAATAAAATAAACATAAAGAAACTTCATGTGCTTTGGGGATCACCAGAACATATTCTGCTTGATGCAGGAAGACTGCTCTGTTCTGTCTGGGGAAACTTATTTTGCGGAGCACTATTCATCCCGGGACCCCATTCATCGCCGACAGTACTATTCACCACGATAATTACTATTCACCATTCTTGGTCATTATTCATCTTACCAGGTATTTTTCATCCGTAGTTACTATTCATTACCGGAGGCACCATTGATCGTCAGGGTTACTATTTACCACCAGAGCTTACTATTCACCGCCGATCACTATTCATCCGATGGGGTAACATCTTTAACAAATTAGGTGGTTCGACCGACTATTTAAAAGGGTACAATTACAACAATTTATAAATAAATAATAAATTACAACATTTTATTTAAAGCAATACATTACAACAGTTTATATACAACAATATGTAATATGACAAGAAATCAAAGAAAAAGAGCAAAATAAAAATAAATTAAAATAAAAAGACAATGGGTTCAATATGACGTCTGATTGAACCCAACTCAATTTTATTATCTTGTACTTCTTTTAGTCCAATTTTATTAGCCCTTTTAATTACCTTGCCATTCTTTAGTCATTTAAGTCCAAAGGTGAGCTTTAAGTCCTCTAATGGAAAGAAGCATCAAACCAAGAGTTGTTTTACGCATGAGAGAAGTTTCATGCCGTTGGTAATGAACCCCCCAAAGGGATTAAACGATTAAGCATAAGATCTTAATCTCAAGCTTAAAACAAGCAACTAGTTTGAACCAACTTCCAAAGCAAAGCAAAAGCCAAGAAAGAAAGGGTGTTGCAGAGGTGATTAGAGGTGATCACAAGTATGGAAAGCCGTAAATCAAAATTAAAAACAACATATATGGAACTCTCAATTCAACACTTTCAATTAGATTACAACAATATACAATATAACAAGAAATCAAAGCAAAAGAGCAAAATAAGTAAGAAATGCAAGAAAATGAAATAAATTGAAAATTCACCTCTTCAAAAAAGGATGAATTTCATGATTTCAAAACTTCCTTTTGATCACCCTTAAGTGTATGAATTATCTTCTCAATCCTCAATTTGAAAGCTTGAAATTTATACTGAAATGATGGCTTGGAAGTGTATGTGGTGAAAAGTGGTTATCTCTCTTGTTTTTGTTCACTTTTATCAACATCCATCCTTGCTCTTGATCAAAGCTACTGAAATTTAAGTATTTCAGAATTTTCGGAGGAGTTTTGGGCATAGAAAAGATGGAATTTCAGTTTGTATGGAAGGTATAGGGTGTATATGGAAGATAGTAGTGTGTTTAGCTCAAAAACTCAACTTTTCTCTCTTTTCTTCCTCTTTTCTCTGGCTCAAATGTTCTCTCCTTAATCTATCCTCTTTTATCTCTCAACAATTTGATGTATATATATAGGCTAAGTAAGTAGATAAATGGTGGAAGACAAGGTGGAAGACAAAAGGAAGATATTGAAGCTAATGGAGCACTAATGGAGTTAATGGGAGACAAAAGTGGATCATTATCTCTAATTTATCAAACCTTAGGTAATGGAGGATAAGTGCCTATATATTTGGTGGTGAATATATCATAAAATGAGTTAATGAGGTGCCCAACCTAACCCAAAAAAAAAAAAAAGGGTTTGATGCTATTTTGGGCTGGTTCAACAAAATTTGCTCTTAAGCCCAACTTCAAACGGGCATATCTCCCTTATCTGGAGTCGTTCTTAGGTAATTCTTGGGTCTAAATTGAATCCCCAGAAGTTTAATTTCCAATGGTTGTGGTCTCACATTTAAATTCCAAGTGCATAAAGAGATATGCCTAATTTAGTGAAGGCTGTTCATTTTAGGTCACTAAAATATGATCATAAGCCCAACTTCAAACGGGCATATCTCCCTTATCCGGACTCAGTTTAAGGTGATTTTTGGGTCCAAATTGAAGCCCCAGAAGTCTACCTTCCAATGGTGGTGGTCTCATATTTAAATTCCAAGTGTACAAAGAGATATGCCTAATTTATTAAAGGCTGTTCATTTCCTTCTTAAAGATTTGATGCTCATTCTTTTCCTAAACTAGTTCTTTTCCATCCCCTCCTATTTCCTTCAAATCAAAACCTTTAAAGAAGATGTTTTTTAAATATTTTTTCAAAGAGTTCACCTCCATTCCATTTATTTCCACTTTGTCCTTACTCAGTTTATTGAAAAGTGTAATATTCTAATTAAGATGGGAGCCTCTGAACATCGTAGAAACATTTGAAAAAATATTTTGAAAAGAGGGTTTTAAGGTCTAAAATAGTTTGGCCAAAAATGTGTGAAGGTTCGGATTAAAGCTAAAATTCTATCTCTCTTACTGAGGATTCTGTGAGAAACACATTCTAATTGTCATCATCAGGTAATCAAAAGAAAGTGCCCAAGTCTTAGGGCCGGTCAAAATAGGGTGTCTACAGTTTTCCCTCTTTGACAGAGCTCGAAGTCATTTCATGACGTGAGTGAATGTCAAAGCTTGAAGACGACCCTTTTGACAAGGCCGTAAGACTTAGGCAAACAAACAAGATGCAATGCAAGTGGTTTAACCTAAAGGTTGCCTATGTATCCCATTGTAAGGAATCAAACCAACGTAGTTCATGGGCAGAATGCAAGTGACAAGCTTAAAATGTAGTTTGAAAGCTGGACTTACAAGCTTCGCGAAGCTAATTATTTTTGAAAAACCTATGATCATGCAATGAGCAATGTGAATCAAAACAAAACAAACAAGCCATGTCTCGCACAGAAAGAAGTAAGCGAATAACAAGACGGTGTAACCAATCAGGAATATCTCCTCGCGTTGCATACGAAAGGAGAGGAAAGACCTTAACCAAGAAAAATCAACAACCTAGTGTGTCTCACACGAAAGAAGTAAAGATGGTGTGAACACCAGGCACGCCTGATGGTTTTAAAGTAGTGGGATCAACAACCTAACTCAACACACGCGAAAGGAGGAAATATGATGTGAACACTAGGCGCACTTGATGTTTTTAACCAAGGAAATCAATAACTTAACGCATCTCACGCGAAAGGAGGAAAGATGGTGTGAACACAAGGCGCACCTAATGTTTTTAACCGAAGAAATCAACAGCCTAACGTGTCTCACGCTAAAGGAGGAAAGATGGTGAAAAAAATCCAAACGTGTCTCACGCGAGAGGAGAAATAGTGAACAAATCCCAACGTGATGGAGAAATGTAAAATTAAGATCCAAACGCGTCTCACATGAGAGGAAAAAGTGAACTTGAGATCCAAACATGTCTCACGCGAGAGGAAGAAAGTGACCTTGAGATCCAAACACATCTCACGCGAGAAAAGGAAATGTGGGTGTGAACAAAAAGGCGCACTTGCTGTTTTTAACAAATTTACATTACAATCCCAACGCGTCGCACGCGAGAGGAGGAATAGTGGCATGAACAGAAAGGCGCACCTGCTATTCTTAACTGATTTACAATCCTAACGCATTGCACGCAAGAGGAGGATCGATGGTATTAACAGACAAGTGCACCAGCTGTTTTTAACCGATTTACAATCCTAACGCGTTGCACGTGAGAGGAGGAGGGGTGGTGTGAACCAACAAGTGCATCTGTTGTTTTTAACCGATTTACAATCCTAACGCGTCATACGCGAGAGAATGAGGGGTGGTGTGAACAGATAGGCGCACCTGTTGTTTTTAACCGATTCATAATCCTAACGCGTCGCATGCAAGAGGAGGAGGGGTGGTGTGAATAGACTGGCGTACCTGTTATTTTTACCCGATTTACCATCCTAACACGTCACACACGAAAGGAGGATGGGTGGTGTGAACAGACAGGTGCACCTGCTGTTTTTAACCGATTTGCAATCCTAATGCATCGCACACGAGAGGAGGAGGGGTGGTGTGAATAGACAGGCGCACTTACTGTTTTTAACCGATTTCCGATCCTAATGCGTCGCATGTGAGAGGAGGAGGGATGGTGTGAATAGACATGCGCACCTGCTGTTTTTAACCGATTTGCAATCCTAATGCATTGCACATAAGAGGAAGAGGGGTGGTGTGAATAGACAGGCGCACCTGTTATTTTTAACTGGTTTGTAATCCTAACGCGTCATACGCTAGAGCACGTATAGTGAACTTGAGATCCAATTGCATCTCACGCGAGAGGAGGAATAGTGAATTTGAGATCCAAACGCATCTCACGCGAGAGGATGAATAGTGAACTTGAGATCCAAACGCGTCTCACGCGAGAGAAGGAATAGTGAATTTGAGATCCAAACACATCTCATGCGAGAGGAGGAAAATGAAATTGAGATCCAAATGCGTCTTATGCGAGAGGAGGAATAGTGAACTTGAGATCGAAACGCGTCTCACGAGAAAGGAGGAAAGTGAACTCGGCTCCAAATGCATATCACGCGAGAGGAGGAATAGTGAAGTTGAGATCCAAACGCATCTCACGCAAGAGGAGGAAAGTGAACTTGAGATCCCAACGCGTCTCACGCGAGAGGAGGAATATTGAACTTGAGATCCAAACTCATCTCATGCGAGAGGAGGAATAGTGAACTTGAGATTCGAACGCATCTCACGCGAGAGGAGGGAAGTGAACTTGAGATCCAAACGCATCTCACGCGAGAAGAGGAATAGTGAACATGAGATGCAAAAGCATTTCATGCGAGAGGAGGAAAGTAAACTTGAGATCCAAATAGGTCTCACGCGTGAGCTGGAATAGTGACCTTGAGATCCAAACGCGTCTCACACAAGAGGAGGAAAGTGAACTTGAGATCCAAATGCGTCTCACGCGAGAGGAGGAAAGTGAACTTGAGTTCCAAACGCGTCTCACATGAGAGGAGGAAAGTGAACTTGAGATCCAAACGCATCCCACGCGAGAGGAGGAAAGTGAACTTGAGATCCAAACGCGTTTCACGTGAGAGGAGGAAAAGTGAAGTTGAGTTCCAAATGCGTTTCACGCGAGAGGAGGAAAGTGAACTTGAGATCCAAACGCGTCTCATGCGAGAGAAGGAATAGTGAACTTGAGGTCCAAACGCGTCTCACGCTAGAGGATAAATAATGAATAAATCCGAATGCGTCTCACGAGAGGATAAATAGTGAACAAATCCAAATAAGTCTCACGCGAGAGGATAAATAGTGAATAAATCCAAACGCGTCTCATGCGAGAGGATAAATAGTGAATACATCCAAACGCGTCTCGTGCGAGATGATAAAGAGTGAATTAATCCAAACACATCTCATGTGAGAGGATAAATAATGAATAAATCCAAACGCGTCTCATGCGAGAGGATAAAAGATACTCTACATGTAGAAGCCACGGATTCCGCTCTTCTTCCTGATCATCTTCACAACTTTCCCTATCCTCCAACGGGGTGACAAACTAGGTTGGTTTCAATATCCAAAATTGAGGCGCATACACACTACCTCAACATATGGGGCTGCTATACAGATTTCAAGCTGGGGACACACCCCTGGGTATTTAAACCAGACTTTAGTCTTAGAAATTCCAAACCTTTGCGTTCTAGGCATCACCATTCGAACTCTAGTTTCCACCATCGCAGTTGGTCTCTTTGCAAACATAGCCAAATACGTATATAGGTACACACATGCAAGCTAAATCATATACGGAGACACATGCGCACACACACACATATATAAATACACATAGATATTTACATACGGTATACACATATTCATATACATAAAAAATACATACAGATATGTACATAAGGTATACATATACTCATATACAGACGAAATACACACAGATATGTACATACGATACACATATACATATACAGACAAACCACACATAGATATGTACATATGGTATACAAATACTCATTTTATTAGCCCTTTTATTTATTAGCCCCAATTTTTAGTCATTTAATTCCAAAGGTGAGCTTTAAGTCCTCTAATGGAAAGAAGCATCAAACCAAGAGTTGTTTTACGCATGAGAGAAGTTTCATGCCGTTGGCAATGAATCCCCAAAGGGATTAAACAATTAAGCATAAGATCTCAATCTCAAGCTTAAAACAAGTAACTAGTCTGAACCAACTTCCAAAGCAAAGCAAAGGCCAAAAAATGAGCGGTTTTGCAGAGGTGATTAGAGGTGATCACAAGTATGGAAGGCCATAAATCAAAATTAAAACAACATATATGGGACTCTCAATTCAACACTTACAATTAGATTACAACAATATACAATATAACAGGAAATCAAAGCAAAAGAGCAAAAGAGCAAAATAAGTAAGAAATGCAAGAAAATGAAATAAATTGAAAATTCACCACTTCAAGAAAGGATGAATTTCATGATTTCAAAACTTCCTTTTGATGACCCTCAAGTGTATGAATTATGTTCTCAATCCTCAATTTGAAAGCTTAGAATTCATGCTAAAATGATGGCTTGGAGGTGTATGTGGTGAAAAGTGATTATCTCTCTTGTTTTTGTTCACTTTTATCAACACCCACCCTTCCTCTTGATTAAAGCTACTGAAATTTAAGTATTTCAGAATTTTTGGAGGAGTTTTGGGTATAGAAAAGATGGAATTTCAGTTTGTATGGAAGGTATAGGGTGTATGTGGAAGATAGTAGTGTGTTTTGCTTAAAAACTCAACTTTTCTCTCTTTTCTTCATCTTTTCTCTAGCTCAAAAATTTTCTACTTAATCTATCCTCTTTTTTCTCTAAACAATCTGATGCATATATATATATATATATATAGGATAAGCACGTAGAGAAATGGTGGAAGACAAGGTGGAAGACAAAAGGAAGACATTGAAGCCAATGGAGCACTAATGGAGCTAATGAGAGACAAAAGTGGAGCATTATCTCTAACGGATCCAGCCTTAGGTAATGGAGGCTGAGTGTATATATATTTGGTGGTGAATATATCATAAAATGAGTTAATGAGGTGTCCCAACCGAACCAAAAAAAAGAAAAGAAAGGGGTTTGATGCTATTTCGGGCCGGTTCAACAAAATCTGCTCTTAACCCCAACTTCAAACAGGCATATCTCCCTTATCTGGACTCATTCTTAGGTAAATCTTGGGTCTAAATTGAATCCCCAGAAGTCTACTTTCCAATAGTGATTGTCTGACATTTAAATTCCAAGTGCACAAAGAGATATGCCTAATTTAGTGAAGGCTATTAATTTTAGTTCACCAAAATCTGATCATAAGCCCAACTTCAAATGGGCATATCTCCCTTATCCGGACTTAGTTTAAGGTGATTCTTGGGTCTAAGTGGAAGCACCGGAAGTCTACCTTCCAATGGTGGTGGTCTCACATTTAAATTCCAAGTGGACAAAGAGATATGCCTAATTTACTAAAGGTTATTCATTTCTTTCTTAAAGATTTGATGCTCATTCTTTTCCTAAACTAGTTCTCTTTCATCCCTCATATTTTCTTCAAATCCAAACCTTTAAAGAAGATGTTTTTTAAATAGTTTTTCAAAGAGTTCACCTCCATTCCATTTATTTCCACTTTGTCCTTACTCGGTTTACTGAAAAATGTAATATTTTAATTGAAATGGAAGCCTCCGAACATCGTAGAAACATTTGGAAAAATATTTTGAAAAGAGGGTTTTAAGCTCTAAAATAGTTTGGCCAAAAATATGTGAAGGTTGGCATTAAAGTTCAAATTACATCTCTCTTACTGAGTATTCTATGAGAAACACATTCTAATTGTCACCATCGGGTAATTAAAAGAAATTACCCAAGTCTTAGGACCGTTCAAAATGGGGTGTCGACAGTTGCCCCTCTTTGACAGAACTCGAAAGTCATAAGATGACGGGAGTGAATGTCAAAGCCCAGAGATGACCCATTTTTGACAAGGTCGAGGACTTAGACAAGCATACAAGATAACAAAGAGATGCGCTCGTGTAGACGCGCCCGTTGGCCTCACTACTACAGTTCGGACTGAATTTGTGTCACGGTTCTTCATCTGAACGAAAGAGTCCAAATCCGGCAAATCGTTTTGAGAAACAATTTTTTTGAAAAGAAGTGCCAAACATGGACTGCTTTGCCAGATATAAAGTCGCCACCTAAATATTTTAAAATGGGGAAATCTAGGAAACCCTAACTCGGTGCCAAAGGCCACGCGTCCGTCATCACCAAAGTTGCCTTGGCTCGAGAGCTTGGGTACGATTGGGGAAGGTCAGCTATGAGCACCCCCGCTCGCCCAATCCGAAGATCGGCCTCTACTAACCGTGATATCCGTTTTTGAAAACGTTATGTGTTCTTAAACCAATTATTAACCTAGAATTACTATGTTATGCGCACAGCAAACAAGTATAGACTAGATTGCCTATTTTGGAAACAAGCATTGCATATCCGTTTGTCTTGAAAAAATGTTTTGGAATTTGCTACTCGCAAGTAGGCTAAAACACGGATTTCAACGAGTGTTTCCAACTCAGACAATCCAACCTTCACCCACAGGCATTCAAACAGTTTATCACATAAGCAACTAGCCACATGGTAAGCATGTTGTCATAATAGCATTCACACACATGCGGTATGCTAAAGCATGAAAATACTTACATCGTATTCCGTGCCAAAACAATAAACTAGTTAGTAATCACATGCATGATCCTAGTTCATATTTGAAATGGCTAATGCAACACATGCAAAGATGCAATCTAAACAGGCTCGGCTATCCTAAACATGGCATGTGAAATGCTGCAACTAACAAATACTCAACTTGGAATTGAAATACGAGTGCAGTTAGCATGATGTACTGAGCCTGGTGCATGCAAGACAAATGTATGAATGCACGCATGCATAGCATAAGGTATGCTAATTTAAACATGTCCTATTACTAACCATCAAAGCAGGTAAGTAAAAAGGAGAAAGAAGTGGGCGTTGGAAGACATGCACACACTCACCCACACTTATTACAAATTCACCCTCGCTCGGAGGGACCAAAAGAATAATACAATTCGAATAATGAATTAACTATCCTAGCTAATTAATTATTACAAATTACGTAATTAATTAACAAATTAACTAAGCATAAGGAAAGTAATAAAAAGGGGCTCGGGAAGAGGGTCCGATGCGCGCGTGCTCGGGTCTTGCTCGGAAGTGCACTGCCATGCATAGGCTGCCTCTGTTAATGCTGCTCTGCCTCTTTGAAGACTGCCAAAGTCTCAGAATTGCTTCTCTGGACATTGGGGGACACCACCGGCTGAGTAGAATAGCCACCGGCAGTGGTATGTGATCATCGGCTGTTGGTGAAGATATCGGCCTAGTAAGGATTGCCGGTCAGCACTAAACACTGCCGGTCGGCAGAAAGTTCCTGCAGAATCTGCAATTGACAGCAACAGAGGGCAAGGCAGAACATGGCAATGCAATTCAAGCAATGTATGCACCAATCACACCCCTTATCATGTTTATGACTCAAAGGGCCATGATCCTTGGTTCTCGGACCATCAATCGCGCATTTCAATGCGTGATGGCCCAAAGAATCAAGTGTGCACTTTGATTTCAAATGTAATGCATTCAAACACATAAAGGCCTAATCCCTATCACTAAATCAAGGGACAAGGCATGCATGTTCAATGCAACCTAAGCATGTTAACTAACATGCAACATGGTATAAAAGGGAGCATGCAAACATGAAATGCACATTAGGTACACAACCTAAGCAACAAGGCAAACAAGCATGCCACAACTATGCAAACTACTTAGAGCATGCAAGATGTAATCTAATCATGCAACATGCTAGTAATTTGACCAAGGGAATGCATGCCAAATGCAAATGATTTCAAGCATGCAACCAAAGCATGCAAACATGAGATAATGTAATAGCACTTGAATGGCATGCAAGGGATGGACTTACACTAATTGGACATCTCTAAGTTAGGTCCAAAATAGTGGCCAAATGTCATGGAAATGAAGGCCAAAACACATACAAGCATGCATGCACACAAGGTCCAACACTTAGGCACCAAAAGAGCAACTTCGAAGCGCACTTAAAAGAGGATAAACATGGATACATGGCATGCATAGAAATCTCTAAAATCATGTTATAGAAGGTGCAAAACCAAGTAAACATTTCAAGCTAAGCATGCAACGATGGTCTAAAACTCAAGGCAAGCCGAGGGGGGTTACATGGTAGCTATACAAAACAAAGCATGGATGACCCGAATGACCCAAAACAGACCTCAAGCACACTAAAATATGCATAAAAGCTTCACAAAGCTAAGCCAAAACAAGTAAGCATAGTGGTCTAAATGCTAGATACATGTTAAGGCAATTTCATGGCATTACAAGACAAGTATGCAAAGCAAGCATGGTGTGTCTAAACCAATTAAAAACAGTGCTATATCTTGGAAAAATAAGCACAAATAACACTTAAGACATGGCCAACATGAACTTAAAAATGGTGCTCACACATGAGGCTAAAATGGCATTTTTTGAAGACAACAAGGAGAGGGGATGGCCCTCTCCATGTTAGGACCTTAAACCACCATCCTCACCACTGAAATCCCTCAAGATTTCAGTGGTGAGGAGGCCCAAACAAGGTGGTCCCGAAACTCACCAAAAATAGCACAAAATGGGGCCAAACAAGGCCTAAGAGGGGGTAAACGACCCCAAACACAAAAGTGGTCTTAATGAAGTATCTTAAACAAAAAAACAGAACTTTTTTATGTTATACACGAAGCTCAAAACAGCAAGCAAGATAGGCTAGAAGTGTGTGCAAAAACGGGGAATAAAGAGGGAAAAGGGGTTACCTTTGTAGCCAAAAGGGGACAGTAGCCCCTTGGTCCCAAAAAACAGTCCCTTAGCCTCTGAAAATGGCCTCCAAGCTCCTTAGGTTGATGATGGAGGTGTTAGGCCAAGAGTTGTAGTTCAAATGGCCAAAAACTAGACCCTTTTGAACCCTCTAACCAACACAAATGTAGAGAGAGAGGGAGATATAGAGAGGGAGTGATAAATATATCATATATATCTGATTTTTCTAACCTCCTAAAGGGGAGGAGAGGCTCTCTTTTTATAGAGAAACCAAGGGGGCAAAGCTTCTCTTGGAAGCTTTGACCAAAAAGGCCAAGCTTCTCTTAGAAGCTTGGATCAAAAAGGCCAAGCTTCTTAGAGAAGCTAGGCAAAGGGGTCAAGAGGTTCAAGCTTCTTCAAGAAGCTTTTAAAAAAAAGGGGTCAAGCTTCTTGGAGAAGCTAAAAAAGGTCAAGCTTCTTGGAGAAGCTAGACAAAGGGTCAAAAGGTTCAAGCTTCTTGGACAAGCTAAAAAAAGGATCAAGCTTCTTGGAGAAGCTAAAAAAGGGTCAAGCTTCTTGGAGAAGCCAAAAAGGGTCAAGCTTCTTGGAGAAGCTAGACAAAGGGTCAAAAGGTTCAAGCTTCTTGGAGAAGTTAAAAAAAGGATCAAGCTTCTTGGAGAAGCTAAAAAGGGTCAAGCTTCTTGGAGAAGCTAAAATGGTTCAAGCTTCCTCAAGAAGCTAAAAAAAGGTTCAAAAGGTTCAAGCTCCCTCAAGAAAAAGGTCTCGACTAGGAAAAGTGGCCGATTGATCAGAAACAGTGGCCGGCCGACCAAACACAATGTCAACCGACCATCAATAGTGCCGACCAGCCATCACCAATGGCCGGTGGCAAGGAAACAAGGCCGGTGGCCTCAAGCCATGGCTGGTGAGGTGTGGGAATGGCCTACAAGCTACTTCCCACCCTCAGAAGCAAAACAACAAGTGTTTGGTGCAAAACCAGACACAAAACAGTCGAGTCGAGAGATCCTGAGGCAGGGCACGTAGCCGACACCTCCGGGAACTCAAGACGAACACGAACAAGGATGATCACCGAGTGTTCAAACGATGACGTCCAAGTCTTGAGGTCGGTCAAAAATGGGGTGTCTACAGTTGCCCCTCTTTGATAGAACTCGAGAGTCATAAAAATGACGGGAGTGAGTGTCAAAGCCCAGAGACGACCCATTTTTGACAAGGCTGAAGACTTAGACAAAAGCATACAAGCTACAAATAAAGGTATGCGCCCGAGGGCAGGGGCAAAATGCAAGACAATGCACAAAGCCGAGCATAACATATGATCATGCAAGAAACATAGGGACGTATCCCGGTGTTTCGGAAATGTATAAGCATTGGAACGTATTCCAAATGCTCTTAACCAAAGGGGGAGAAACATAGGGACATATCCCGGTGTCTCGAAACGAATGAGAAACATAGGGGCGTATCCCGGTGTTTCGGAAAAAGAAGGAGAAACATAGGGACGTATCCCGGTGTTTCGAAAAAAGAGAAGAAACATAGGGATGTATCCCGGTGTTTCGGAAAGAAGGGAGAAGAAACATAGGGACGTATCCCAGTATTTCGAAAAAAAGAGAGAAACGTAGGGACGTATCCCGGTGTTTCGGAAAAAGAGAAACATAGGGACGTATCCCGGTGTTTCGGAAAAAGAGAAAGAAACATCGGGACGTATCCCAGAGTTTCAGAAGTAGAGAGAAACATAGGGACGTATCCCGGTGTTTCGGAAAAAGAGAAACATAGGGACGTATCCTGGTGTTTCGGAAAAAGAGAAAGAAATAGAGGGACGTATCCCGGAGTTTCGGAAGGAGAGAGAAACATAGGGACGTATCCCGGTGTTTCGAAAAAAGAGAAAGAAACATAGGGACGTATCCCGGTGTTTCGAAATGGTGTGAGCATTGGAACGTATTCCGAACGCTTTTAACCGAAGAGGGAGAAACAAAGGGACGTATCCCAAAGATTAGGGACGTATCCCTAGGATTAGGGACGTATCCCAAAGATTAGGGACGTATCCTATCCCAAGGATTAGGGACGTATCCCAAGGATTAGGGACGTATCCTAAGGGTTAGGGACGTATCCCAACGATTAGGGACGTATCCCAAAGATTAGGGACCTATCCCAAGGGTTAGGGACGTATCCCAAGGGTTAAGGACGTATCCCAAAGATTAGGGACGTATCCCAAGGGTTAGGGACGTATCCCAAGGGTTAGAGACGTATCCCAAGGATTAGGGACGTATCCCAGTGTTACGAACAAGGAGGAGAAACATAGGGACGTATCCCGGTGTTTCGGCAAAGGAGAAGAAACATAGGGACGTATCCCGGTGTTTCGGAGAGGAGGAGAAACATAGGGACATATCCCGTTGTTTCGGAATGGAAAGAGAAACATAGGGACGTATCCCAGTGTTTCGGAGAGAAGGAAGAAACATAGGGACGTGTCCCATTGTTTCGGAATGGAAGAAGAAACATAGGGACGCATCCCGGTGTTTCGGAAAGGTAGGAGAAACATAGGGATGTATCCCGGTGTTTTGGAAAAGAAGCAGAAAGGGAAACATAGGGACGTATCCCGGTGTTTTGAAAAAGGGATAGAAACATATGGACGTATCCCGGGGTTTCGGAAAGAGAGCGAAACGTAGGGACGTATCCCGGGGTTTCAAAAAGAAGGAGAAGAAACATAGAGACGTATCTCGGTGTTTCAAAAAGAATGAGAAACATAGGGACGTATCCCGGTGTTTCGGAAAGAAGAGAGAAATGTAGGGACGTATCCCGGTGTTTCGCAAGGAATGAGAAACATAGGGACGTATCCCGGTGTTTCGGAAAGAAGAGAGAAATGTAGGGACGTATCTTGGTGTTTCGCAAGGAATGAGAAACATAGGGACGTATCCCGGTGTTTCAGAAAGAAGAAGAAATGTAGGGACGTATCTCGGTGTTTCGAAAAAAGAGAAGAAACATAGGGACGTATCCCGATGTTTTAGAACAAGGAGGGGAAACATAAGGACATATGCCAGTGTTTTCGAAAGGAATGAGAAACATAGGGATGTATCCCGGTATTTCGAAAAAAGAGAAGAAACGTAGGGACGTATCCCGGTGTTTCGGAAAAGAAGAAGAAACATAGGGACGTATCCCGGTGTTTCAGAATGAGAAGGGGAAACATAAGGACATATCCCAGTGTTTAAGAAAGGAGAAGAAACATAGGGACGTATCCCGGTATTTCGAAAAAAGAGAAGAAACGTAGGGACGTATCCCGGTGTTTCGGAACTAAAGAGTGTGCATAACAATGCGATTGAACTATACATAACAATGCAAGTGGAATGTACGTGACTACGCAAGTGAAAAGGTGCACAATAATGCAAGATAGATGTGCATAAAAATGCAAGTAACGAGCATAACAAGAAAAGCATGCACGACAACGCAAGCAATGTGCATAACAATGCAAGGAAAAGCATGCGCGACAACGCAAGTGTAGACGCGCCCGAACGTCCCGGGAAAATCCCATTTTGTTCATTAGGCTCACTACAGTTCGGACTCAAATGTCACGGTTCTTAATCTGATCTTGCAAAGTGCAATGCGAGATAGATAAATCACCAAAGAGTCCAAATCCAGCAAATCGGATCTTGCAAAGTGCAATGCGAGATAGATAAATCATCAAAGAGTCCAAATCCAGCAAATCGTTTTCAAAAACTAATTTTTAGAAAGAAGTTCCAATCATGGACTACTTTGCCAGAAATAGAGTCGCCACCTAAATATTTTAGTTTTGGGAAATTTAGGAAACTCTGACTCGTGCCTAAGGCCACGTGTCCGTCATCACCAAAGTTGCCTCGGCTCGGGAACTTGGGTACAAGAGGAGAAGGTCATGCAATGAGCACCCCCGCTCGCCCAATCAAAGATCGGCCTTTACTAACATGATATCTTATTTTTGAAAACACATGTACTCTTATTCCGGTTGTTAACCTGGAACTACTATGTGACGCGCAAAGCATACAAGTATAGGCTGGATCATCTAAATTGGAACAAAACATCTCATGTTTCTTTTTGAAAGTGGTTTGCTACTCGCAAGTAGGGTAAAATGCGGATTTTGCCACCCTCAAGTTGTCATGACCCGAACCTGCCCCCGTGGGTTAAGGATATAACCGGCCAGCAATCATGATATTACCTATGGCCTCAAACCAAACCAAACATGTTTTAACAGAGTTAATGGGGACCAAACGGAAGCAATTTAAAACTTTGTCCATAGAGCTGTGCTTATACGGCACATCATAACAACCATACATATGCACATTAATAACTCACAACAAAATATGTACCACATAAGGTTCTATACATATAGGATCATAATAGTCTAAGTCAGCCCATCAAAACTATATACACCATATTCACAGACTTCGCCCACATGACAAGATAAAATAGAATGACAAAAAGGCGAAGACGGGTCTCGTGCGTGAGACGCGAGGGCTGACTCTTCAAAACCTTTGTTGTTCCACACAGACATCACTGAGGCTGGGTCTGGACTTCTCTTGGCTCACCTACAAACACATGAATGAGCATGAGCGATAGCCCAGTGAATAATATCAAATGCAGAAATTATACAAACGATATGTAGAACAACATGCTTTAAACGACCCTAGGCCCAATTCATATTTGTAGTTAACATACATATACATAATTTAGGTCAAGTGACTATAGTTCCAAACATACTGGCCTTTGGCCCATTTATCTTTCTTTTGTAAGACTGGCCTCTGGCCCATTCAAACTTTCATGTCAAACTGGCTTCTGGCCCATTCATTCATGTCAAACTGGCCTCTGGCCCATTCATTCTTGTCAAACTGGCCTCTGGCCCACTCATTCATGTCAAACTGGCCTCTGGCCCATTCATTTGTGTCAAACTGGCCTCTAGCCCATTCATTCGTGTCAAACTGGCCTCTGGCCCATCCATTCGTGTCAAACTGGCCTCTAGCCCATCCATTCTTGTTAAAATGGCCTCTGGCCCATCCATTCATTCATCTATGTCAAAATGGCCTTCGGCCCATTCAGTTATTCATAGCAAACGTTTGTCCATAATTCAAGCTAGCACTTATAAGGCTCTTAAAGAAATAAGCAATTGGACAAATGACAAGTTCCAAAATATCGATATTACTCACTGGGCTATCTCTCACGCTCATTCATGTGTTTGTAGGTGAGCCAAGAGAAATTCGGACCCAGTCTCAGTGATGTCTGGGTGGAACAACAAAGGTTTTGAAGAGTCAGCCCTCGCGTCTCACGCACGAGACCCGTCTTCACCATTTTGTCATTCTGTTTTATCTTGTCATGTGGGCGAAGTCTTTGAATATGGTGTATATAGTTTTGATGGGTTGACTTAGACTATTGTGATCTTGTATGTACAGAACCGTATGTGGAACATATTTTGTTGTGAGTTATTAATGTGCATATGCATGGTTGTTACGATGTGCCATGTAAGCACAGCTCTATGGACAAAGTTTTAAATTGCTTCCGTTTGGCCCCCATTAACTCTGTTAAAACACGTTTGGTTTGGTTTGAGGCCGTAGGTAATCTCATGATTACTAGCCGGTTATGTCCTTAACCCACGGGGGCGGGTTCGGGTCATGGCAGAGTGGTATCAGAGCACGAGTTAATAACTCACACACTTTTCCAAATGAGCAATAAGCATCTAGAAAAGATCTAGGATGCATTCATGTAATAAGTATGAATTTGGAACCATCGAGTATATGCTTAAATGTTTTGATATGAACAATTATGTGTTATAAGTTGTGATTTCCTTGCATTGCAAAATTATCTGAATATGTATGCTCTTTAGTATATGCATACTTGTGAATCTTTTGTGTGAAATATAATACAAGTTTAATCAGATGGTGAGAACAAGAGGTGATGAGATAGAGAAATCCTCTACTGCCAGAATAGACAGAATGGAAAGACTGATACAGGAAATGGCAGAAACTTTGAGACAACAACAGGAGTGGCAACAACAGTGGCAGCAACCACATCCGCCACCTCCACCTTCGGCACCACCAGTGCCAGATAATCAAAATGGCGATTGGATAATAGCTCTCACCAAAGAATTCAAGAAAATGAAACCACAGCAGTTCCATGGTGGATTAGATCCGTTGAAAGCCGAAGCTTGGGTTCTCGGTATCGAGAAATTGTTTGAAGTGTTCCCTTGCTCGGAGACCCAGAAGGTGCTTCTAGCCACTTTTATGCTAGAAGACGAGGCAAGAAGATGGTAGATGTTAATGCGAGAAAATCACAGGGATGTTGATTGGGCGAAATTTTTGGAAATTTTCTATGAAAAGTACTTCCCACAATGTGTTCGGGATAGGAAAGTGTCAGAGTTCATGGAACTAAGGCAAGACAGTATGACTATAGCCGAGTATGAGGCCAAATTCACTGAATTGGCCAGGTTTGCACCTTATGTGATTGTTACCGATTACGAGAAGGCGCGACATTTTGAAGGTAGGCTTCGAAGTGACATTTTAGAGAGGGTGAATGTCTTGAAGCTGGAAACCTACATTGGAGTGCTAGATAGGGCTATCATATCAGAAGCTAACATAGCTAGACAGACTAAGTCTACAACTGAATGGAAAGGCAACAAAAGGCAAAGTTTTTCTCAAAGAAGAAATTTTCGAAAAAGCAAAACGCGGGCTCCTCAAATATTTCGAATTCTTCCCGAGACAAAGCTCCCATGTGCAATATTTGTAGCAAAAGGCACCGTGGGGTTTGTTACCATGTGTTAGGGGCCTGTTTCAAATGTGGGAAACAAGGGCATATGGCCTGAGATTGTAATCAAGGTGGTGGAAAGATAGCTTCTAGTTCCACTGCATCGATCCCAAAGCCGGGAAATACTTTGAGATCTGCTACCACCGGGGACACCGTGAGACGGGGGAAAGTTTTTGCACTTGTTCCGGGCGATACACGGAATGCCAACGCAGTTGTCTCAAGTATTATTTATATATGTAATCCAGATGCTTTTGTGTTAATTGACTCCGGATCCACACACTCTTTTGTGACATATGCATTTGCATCTAGACTGAATAGACCCTTAGAATTACTACCATATCTGCTATGTGTGTCTGCTCCATCTAGGGAATCTGTGTTGTGTGAATCTATATACCGGTTTTGTGATATGTGTGTTGAGGATGCTATCCTATATGTGGATTTGTTGCCCTTGAATTTTAGACATTTTGATGTAATTTTGGGCATGGATTGGTTGACCAAATATTGTGCCACCATTGATTGTGTAACAAAACGGGTTGTGTTTAAACCACCGGAACAGAAAGAGATTGTGTTTGTGGGTAATGGGGTAGTGCCTTCACCTTATTTGATATCTACAATGAAAGCATGTAAACTGATCAGGAAAGGGTGCCAGGGTTATTTGTGCTATGTGTTGTCTGAACAATCTGTGAATGTTGAATTGAATGATATCTCTATTGTTAGAGAATTTCCAGATGTGTTTCCAAATGAATTACTAGGGAAATTGGTAGATAGGGAGATAGAGTTCACTATTGAAACTGTGCCAGGCACCCAGCCCACTTCTAAAACTCCCTACAGAATGGCTACTGCCGAAATGAAAGAATTGAAGGAACAGTTGCAAGACCTGCTTGACAAGGGGTTTATTCGACCTAGCACTTCGCCTTGGGGTGCACCGGTATTGTTTGTGAAAAAGAAGGATGGAACTTTGCATTTGTGCATCGATTATCAAGAATTGAACAAGGTAACAATAAAGAACAAATATCCCTTACCCCGTATTGATGACTTATTTGACCAGTTGCAGGGATCACATGTGTTTTCTAAGATTGATTTGAGATCCGGGTATCATCAGCTGAAAGTTAAGGCAGAGGATGTTGAGAAAACTGCATTCCGAATGAGGTATGGACATTTTGAGTTTCTTGTTATGCCATTTGGAGTGACTAATGCTCCGGCAGCATTTATGGACTTAATGAACCGAATTTTTAAAACCTACCTTGACGAATTCGTTGTGGTTTTTATTGATGATATTTTGATATATTCCAAAGATAGACTTGAACATGAACATAATTTGAGAACTGTCCTACAAATACATCGGGAAAGGAAATTATTTGCTAAACTAAAGAAATGTGAGTTTTGGTTGGATGAAGTTGTTTTCTTAGGGCACGTGATCAACAAGGAAGGAATTTCAGTGGACCCACAGAAAATAGAGGCAATTGTGAATTGGCCTACATCGACAAATGTGACAGAAGTTCACAGTTTCATGGGCTTAGCTGGTTATTACAGAAGGTTTGTGAAAGACTTTTAGAAATTAGTTGTGCCTCTTACCCAATTGACACGAAAAGGGCAACCGTTTGAATGGAACAATGAAAGAGAAGCTGCCTTTCATGAACTAAAAACGAGACTGACCACCGTACCAATTTTGACACTACCTTCAGGTATGGAGAATTTTATAATTTTCAGTGATGTGTCTTATAAAGGTTATTGCTTACTGTAGACGCGCCCCGAGAGGGCCGTGCCTCTACAGTTCGGACTCATTTGTCACGGTTCTTAATCTGATCTCAGAATGTGCGATGTGAGATTGATAAATCACCAAAGAGTCCAAATCCGGAAAATCGTTTTGGAAAACTGATTTTTAAGAAAGAAGTGCCAAACATGGACTGCTTTGCCAGATACAGAGTCGCCAGCTAAATATTTTATTTTGGGCGAATTTAGGAAACCCTAACTCGTTGCCTAAGGCCATGTGTTCGTCATCACCAAAGTTGCCTCGGCTCGGGAACTTGGCTACGATTGGGAAAGGTCATCTATGAGCACCCCCGCTCACCCGATCCGAAGATCGGCCATTACTGAGCATGATATCGAGTTTTTGAAAACACATGCGTTCTTATTTCGATTAATTGGCTAATCTTTACTACGTGATGCGCACAACAAAACAAGTATAGACTAGATCGGCTAACTTGGAACAATGCATCGCATATCCATTGTTCGGAAATGGTTTTGAATTTTGCTATTCACAAGTAGGCTAAAATACGAATTTCGATGAATTATTCCAATTCAAGCAATCCAACCTTCACCCACAGGCATTCAGGCAGTTATATCACATAAGCAATTAGCCTCATGTCAAGCATGCTTTCATGTTAACATTCACATACATGCAAGATGGTGAAACATAACCACTCACAGTGTACTCCAAGCCAAAACAAAGAACTAGTTAGTAATGAATGCATGATCCTAATTCATGTTAAGATGGCTAATGCAACATATGCGAAATGCAGCTAGAATAGGCTCGGCTAATCTAAGATGGCATGTGAGATGCAATTTAGTACATGTATTCAAGTTGGAATTGAAATATGATGCAGTTAGCATGATGCACCGAGCCCGGTACATGAAATACAGATGAATGGATGCAAACATGCATAACATAAGGATGCTAATTGAAAATGACCCTTAGCAAACCATCAAAAGCAGGTAAGTAAAAGAGAGAAAGACGTGGGGTTGGAAGACATTCACACACTCACGCACACTTATTACAAAATTCGCCCTCTCGACGGAGGGTTCGAATGAATAATACAAATTAACTAACTAACAAGCTAATTAATTAATTACACAACACTTAACTAATTAAACAAATTAATTAAGCTACTAAAGCAGTAAAACAACCTCAAGAAGAGGGAAGCATGTACGCTCGGCTTCGCTCAGAAATCTATCGCCATGCTCATGGTGCCTTTGTTTACACTGCTCTGCACCTCTGAAAAATATGCAAGTCTCGAGGATACTCCAAAACCAGCTCATGGACACTGTGGGAGGTCACCGACCAAGATGTGAGGTCATCGGCCACAGAAAATTGGTCATCGACCACGAATGAAGCTCTCGGCCAACAATTCATAGCCGGCCGGCACTGAAGATGGCCGACCGGGCATCTCTTCCTGCAGAATGCTGTTTTTGCTACAACAGAGGACAGACAGGGCATGGCAATGCATTTTCAAGGGAATGTTTGCACAACCACCCTCCTTATCATGTTTAAAGCTCAAAGGAGTATGGTTCTCGACTCTCGGGCCACCAATTACACATTTCAATGTGTGATGGCCAAAGGAGCCAAGCGTGCATTTTAATGTCAAATGAAATACACACAAAAACCCATAAATAACCCCAACCTCTATCATGGTTTATTAGGAGGCAAGGGATGCAAACATGGAAGCAAAAGTAGTGCAACATGAGCATGTTAATGATCATGCCATACAAAGTTAAAGGTAACAAGCATGCCAAATGCAATGCAACCTAGATAAGCATGCAAACATGCAAGGCATGTGACAACATTTAAAGATAGGCAAGCATGTAACAACATGCGGGGCAAGCATGTAACAACATGCAAGGGACAATGCATGCAAAATGCAAAGCAACTTAACAAAAGGGGCATGCCAAATGCAATACGACTTAAGCATGCAACAACATGCAATAGGCCAAGTATGTAACAGCATGCAAGGCAAGCATGCAACAACATGCAAAGGATGGACTTAAACCAATATGGACCGCTCTCAAATAAACCCAAATCAGTGGCCAAAATGCTAAGAATTGAGAGACAAAAGCATATGCAAACATGCATACTAATTGGCCTATCACTTAGGCATGAAGACACAACTCTTAACCACACTTAAAAGAGTGAAAGGCATGCAAGTGTAACAATACTACATGCTCTAAAATGATGCCAAATCACACATCTAATCATAATTATAGCATGCATAAGGCTTAAGGCCTAAGACTAGTAAAGGGACTTGAACCGAAGCTACACAAAACAAAGGGCATATGGCAAGTATAATCCAAAACAGTCCTAAAGCATGCCAAAATAAGCCTAAAACATGCAAGGAATGAGACCAAAACATGCTAGAAAGGTGGATTCAAAACAAGGAGCATGCAAGGCTACAAAAGGGGTGTTACACTACACTTATCAAAACCAAACATGGCATGATTTAAGAAACCAAAATAAGAGTTATAATATGTCAGAATAAGCCCAAATACCCACTTAGATGGCATCCCAAGGGCCTAAGCATGATGGCATACACAATGATACATTCACGAGGCATAACATACCAACTCTTTAAAGCATTAAAGAAGTCACAAGTGCAAGCATATGAGCATACTATATGGACTGAAATAGCATAACAAATGATGCCAAACCACTGAAATGGGCGAAATATAGCATACTAATGACTTGAGCACCCGAAGCTAACAAGCCAGATTACATGATAGCTATGCAAAACAATGCAAGCATGACCAAGAAGACCAAAATCAGAGCTTATGAATGTCACAACATGGCTAAAAGCTTCATGGAGGTGGGCCAAAATATGCAAGCATAGTGGTCTAAATGCTAGGTACATGTTAAGGCAAAACGTGGGATTGCAAGACAAGTATATGGACTGAAATAGCATAACAAGTGATGCCAAACCACTGAAATGGTCGAAATAGAGCTTACTAATGACTTGAGCACCCGAAGCTAACAAGCCAGATTACATGATAGCTATGCCTAAACAAGTTGATCTCAAAGCTTAAAAAATAAAGCACAAGAACAAGGCGAAACAAGGCCTAAGAGGGGGGAAACAGCCCCAAACACAAAAATGACCTTAAACAAAGGTCTTAAGAACTAAAAAATAGAACTTTTATTAGTTATAATCTATGCTTAAAACAATAAGCAAGAATGGCTAAAAGCTTAATCTAAAGCAAGGAACTCACCCTTGTAGAACCTTGTAGACGTCCCCGAACGCCCCGGGAGAACGAGTCCCCCGTTCTGTTCGTTTTGGGTTCACTACAGTTCAAGACTCTCAAATTGTCATGGTTCTTAATCTGAACCAAAGAGTCTAAATCCGGCAAATCGTTTTGAGAAAAACAGATTTTTAGAAAAGAAGTTCCAAACATGGACTGCTTTGCCAGATACAGAGTCGCCACCTATATATTTTATTTTGGGAGAATTTAGGAAACCCTAACTCGGTGCCAAAGGCCACGTGTCCATCATCACCAAAGTTGCCTTGGCTCGGGAACTTGGGTACGATTGGGGAAGCTCAGCTATGAGCTCCTCCTCTCGCCCGATCCGAAGATCGGCCTCTACTAACCATGATATCCATTTTTGAAAACGTTATGTGTTCTTATCCTGATTATTAGCCTAGAATTACTATGTTATGTGCACAGCACAAAAGTATAGACTAGGTTGCCTAATTTGGGATTGAGCATTGCACATCCGTTTGTTTTGGAAAAATGTTTTGGAATTTGCTACTCGCAAGTTGGCTAAAACACAGATTTCAATGAGCTATTCCAACTCAGACAATCCAACCTTCACCCATAGGCATTCAAGCAGTTATGTCACATAAGCATCTAGCCACATGGTAAGCATGTTGTCATGTTAACATTCACACTCATGTGAGATGCTAAAGCGTAAATACTTACATCGTACTCCGTGCCAAAACAAAGAACTTGTTAGCAATCAATGCATGATCCAAGTCCATGTTTAAATGTCTAATGCAACGCATACGGAATGTCACTAGAGTAGGCTCGGCTATTCTATGAATGACATGTGAAAATGCACAAGTAGCATGTATTCAAGTTAGATTTGAAATATTAATGCAGTTAGCATGATGCGCCGAGCTCGGTGCATGCAATACTGATGAATGATGCACGCATGCATAGCATAAGGTATGCTCAATTAAACATGACCTATTACTAACCATCAAAGCAGGTAAGTAAAAGGGAGAAAGAAGTGGGGGTTGGAAGGCATGCACACACTCACGCACACTTATTACACAATTGCCCTCACTCGAAGGGTCTAAAAGAATAATACAATCCAAATAATGAATTACCTATCCAAGCTAATTAATTGTTACAGACCCTCTAATTTAACAAATTAAATGCAGAATAGAGATGGCCGCAGCCCTGCCTCGGGATACGCGAATGATGCATGCTCGATCCATCTTTGCCCTGACACTCGTACCATGCCACTGCTGCCTCTGTTGATGCTGCCCTGCTCCTCTGAAAATTGCCAACGTCTTGGAATATGTTCTCTGCACACTGTAGAACACCATCGGCTAAGGGAAATAACCACCGGCCATGGAAAATTTCCATCGGCTGCTTTCAACTCTATCGGTCACATATTCTTTGCCGGTCAGCACTAAACACTGCCGATCGACCACAAATTCGTGCTGGGACCTGCAGTTGACAGCAGCAGAGGGCAAAGCAGTACCTGGCATGGAATTTTGAGCAAATGTGAGCTTGGTCACACTCCCAATTATGCAAGAGACTCAAGGGAGCGTGACCCTCGACCTTCAGGCCATCAATCGTGCATTTTTTATGCATGATGGCCTAAGAGGCCGAGGTTGCAATTCAATGTAAAATGCATGCAAACAAAACACATGAATACCAACACCCTATCATATTGGGGTCAAGGGGATTGGCGACCGAGGGTTGAGGCGTGTTTTGTCACTTGAAGTACAAACACTCCTCAACCCCCCATGCCCGGTTTGACACCCCAAACCAAGCAATGCAATGCATATATACAAACTTGGGTCAAATGCACAACGTGAGGTTAAAATGCAAAACATGCCAACTGTAATGCAACCTAAACATGCAAACTAAGTTAGTGCATTCTAAATGTGCCAAGTATGGTACAATGTATATGAGATGCAACTAGACAAATGCCATGCCAACATGCAAGTATGATACAATGTAAGCATGAGGACCAAAACAATGCAATATGATCATGCAATAGTGGTGCTAAACCATGAAGGGTAGACCTCAGTCCATCCCAAAACAATGACCAAAAAGTGTCCAAAATGGTGAACAAGCACTCATGCCAACATGCAAGCCAAAGGGGCCCAAAGCTAAGGCACAAATGAGGGGCATTCTACTACAATCATCATGACCACTCATGGCATGGACTAAGAGACCAAAAACAGATGTTTAATGCAGCAAAATACACCCAAAAACCCGCTGATATGGCAGCCCCAAAATGACTTAAACATACAAGCATGCACAATGCCCATTTCAAGGCACAAAACTACAACACCTTAAAGCATGGGAATGGACACAAATGACAATATAAGACCACCTTACATGGACTGAAATATGATCTTAAATAATGCCAAATCATGAGGATAGTCTAAGTTAAGCATGCTAGAAGCCAAAATACTCAAGGCCTACAAGCCAAAATGCAAAGCAACTACATCAAGCATGTCAAACATGACCAAAATAGTGGCCAACAGATCTTAAGCATGACAAATCATGACCGAAAGGTTCAACAAGCTAAGCTAAATCATGCAAGCATGGAGGCCTAAATAGAAGATGCATTTCAATGCAAAATGGAGGGATACAAAACAAGGGTATTATGCATGCAAAAGACTACAAACCCGACCAAATATAGAGATATATTATGATCAAAAGACACCTAAAAACCTCTGAAATAGGGCCAAAATCAGTCAAGCATGCATGTTGCCCTTTAAGCCAAAAACAAGGATAAAAGAGAGACAAAGGGGAGAGAGGTGTCCCTCCCCTATGCAAGACCTCAAACCATCTTCTTCACCACTGAAAATCCACTGGATTTCAGTGGTGAAAAGTGCAATACAACAAAGCCAACAAGGCTTAAAGAAAAGGCACCAAAAGAGGCCAAAAGAGGCCTAAGAGGGGGGGTTCGACCCCCAATGCCAAAATGACCTCAATGAGATGTCTTAAGCAGGAAAATATAAGACTTTTTTATGTTATACTCAAAGCTTGAATCAATATGCAAGACGGGTCAAAAGCCAATGCAAAATTGGGAAAACTAAAGTGAAAATCTTACCTTTGAAGAACACTTCAAGAACAGTTGGTCCAGCCACACTCTTCTGAGCAAAATCAGTCCAAAATCTCAAAAATCAACCCTCAATGCTTCTCAATCTCGGAGCAAGGTGTAATGGTGTGTGTATTAGTGCAAAAGTAAGGTCAAAATGCACTTTTAGGCCAAGAAAACACACACAAGGGAGGAGAGAGAGGGAAATATAGAGAGAGGGTGTGTGTATAAGATGTATATGTATATAAGCTCTGGTTTTTATGTTCAAAAAAAAAAACTCTAACCCCAACAATGGAAGAAGAGAGGTGTTTAAATAGGCAAAGGGCAATGATTCAAGCTTCTCAAGGAAGCTAAATGAAAGGGGCAAAGGGGGCAAGGAGGTCAAGGCTTCTTGAGGAAGCTTTGACCAAAGGGTCAAGCTTCCTCAAGAAGCTTTGACCAAAAGGGGGCAAAAGGGGAAAAACAGCGACTTCATGCACGGGGAGGAGTGTTGGTGCATTCCAGCTGGCACAGCTGGCATGGACCAAGTCTGAAGGGTACAAAAGGGTCACACCGGCCAGCAAAAAAAGGTCACCGGCCAGAGAAAAGTGCCGGTCGGCAAAATATAGTGCCGACCGGCCATTAGTTTTAAGAAACCACTGCCGGTGGCACCAGTAAAAGGCCGTTGATGTGAGGGGACAGCCGGTGGGGTGTGGGAATGGCCAGCAAGCCATTCCCTGCCTCTCAAGGCAGAAACACAAGTGTTTGGTGCAAAACCAGACACCAAAAAGTCGAGTCGAGAGATCCTGAGGCGAGGCGCGCAGCCGAGACCTCCGGGAACTCGAGATGAACACAAGCACGGATGGTCACCAAGTGTTCCAACGGTGACGTACAAATCTTGAGGACGGTCAAAAATGGGGTGTCTACAGTTGCCCCTCTTTGACAGAACTTGAAAGTCATAACAATAACGGGAGTGAATGTCAAAGCCCAGAAATGACCCATTTTTGACAAGGCCGAAGACTTAGACAGACATGCAAGACAAGCAGGATATGTGCCCGAAGGCAGGGGCAAAATGCAAGACAATGCACAAAGCCGAACATAACTTATGATCATGCAAAGAAAGCTGTAACGAAGCATAACATGCGACAGTTTTAAGCTAGCATACACCAAACTACACTATAATGCAAAAAGGATGTAAGAGAATTATGTATTTCTCGATACGTCTCACTCGGAGTATACTACACCTGTCCGGTTCGTCAGGTTGTACCAGCCTTAAATGAACCGTACATACAATATCGTGCCTGCAAAGAAAACAAACTTAACAGGTACAATATCGTTAGCAACATGCATAATAATGTACTTGAAATGCTTGACAACACAAAGCAAGTGGGAAGCATAACAATGCTGTGAAGGCACAGACATGTAAGTGGAGCACGCGGTCTACGTAGGCAACGAAATCGATCATAAGCATGCGGTCTATGCAAGCAATGAAATTGGTTTCAAACGTGCGGTCTACGCAAGTAGAACATGTGGTCTACGCAAGTAATGAATTTGAACATAAGAATGCGGTCTACGCAAGCAGAACATGCGGTCTACGTAAGCAAAACATGCGGTCTACGCAAGCAAGACATGCGGTCTACGCCAGTAATGAAATTGATTACAAACATGCGGTCTACGCAAGTAACGTAATTAATTATAAACATGCGGTCTACGCAAGCAAAACATGCGGTCTACGCAAGCAAAACATACGGTCTACGCAAGTAATGAAATTGATTACAAACATGCGGTCTACGCAAATATTGTAATTAATTATAAACATGCGGTCTACGCAAGCAAAACCGCAAGCAAAACATGCGGTCTACGCAAGCAAAACATGCGGTCTACGCAAGTAATGAAATTGATTACAAACATGCGGTCTACGCAAGTAACGTAATTAATTATAAACATGCAGTCTACGCAAGCAAAACATACGGTCTACGCAAGTAATGAAATTGATTACAAACATGCGGTCTACACAAGCAAAACATGCGGTCTACGCAAGTAATGAAATTGATTACAAACATGCGGTCTACGCAAATATTGTAATTAATTATAAACATGCGGTCTACACAAGTAATGAAATTGATTACAAACATGCGATCTACGCAAGCAACGTAATTAATTATAAACATGCGGTCTACGCAATCAAAACATGCGGTCTACGCAAGTAATGAAATTGATTACAAACATGCGGTCTACGCAAGCAAAACATGCAGTCTACGCAAGCAAAACATGCGGTCTACGAAAGCAAAACATGCGGTCTACGAAAGCAAAACATGCGGTCTACGCAAGTAACGTGTATGAGAAGAGTTGAATGTATACATGTAAGTAAAAACATGTTTTTCACAATGCTGGAATGTAAAGTACTGTAACACAGCATAATTGAAACGATTTGTGGAACCCACAAGACATGAAAAGGATACGAGAAGGGACGTTCTTCGTATGTACCGAGCATCGCTCGTAGAAGTTGTGGCTTGAGGTTAACTCGAAGGTTCACGTTTCAAAAGTATGCTTCCCCGCATTGTCTCGAGTGATGAAGGTGCCAAACCATGTAGTTGACCCGAACAAAGGTGCGGAAGGTGCGTTGACCGCAAGGGGAGTTTTACTGGTATCAATTCCGACTTTTTGCTGCCCTGCCATTCTATGCTTTACTTTCCTTTTTACTGGTAGTTTAAGCACATTGCACTGCCTCGGGCAGGTTTTATTCTTTATCAAAATTACATATTTGCAAAACACGTGATGGGAATGAAACAACCATTTTGTTCAAAAGATGTTGCATTTGTAAATTTTCTATGCATCGCATCGCAAGGTATCACACCACAATGTGAACGAAATTGAACCTGTTTTGAACATTGAGTACTTGCATTGTAATAATCAGGTAGTGAACCGACTTACAACTCGATAAGCAAAACAAAGGTATGATATAACCAATCAAGTGTGAGTACAACTCGATAAACAAATCAAAGACTCAAAGAGAGTGAAATATAACTCGATAAGCAAATGTACAATAACTCGATAAGCAGACAAGTGTGACTCTGCAAGAATCGATCGCCGGGGAGGGGGATTAGAGGTGGTGGAGTTCCCCAATCCCTAGCATGAACAGCTCAGGGAACAAGGAGGAAGACCATCGGCCAGGGGTAGAGGCCATGGCCACAAGAAATGGCCATCGGCTAGAAATTTGTTCGGTCGGCAAAAAGTGATGGCCGGTCGGCACAATATTTGGCTAGCCGGCCATGAATGAAGGAATCACCAGAATGTTGACACCTGTCCTCCACCCAACCTTATCTCCTACAAAAGACCTCAGCTTCGTAGTTTTTCTCAATTCCACACTGATTTGCTCTAATAGAAGAGTTTCTTGCTCAAAATCTCACAGCTTGGATTTCTAGCTTGGATGGCTCGGAAAAGTTGAATTTTCGGGGTTTCGGCATAAATGCACTGCTCACTCTGGGTCGTACCCCATTGCACCTTCTGTTTCTCCATGCCGCGGTGAGATTTTGGAATCCGGTGACGCATGTCTTTAGCTTCGCTGGGCAAGAGATATGTCCTACCTTCGAAGACTTCCGAGCCTTAATGGAGTCAGAGCGCGACGAGGAGCTCCTGCCCCAACTTAATTTTGGCCATGCCCAATCCTTAGGGCGAATGTGTGGACTCATTATGCCTGACACTCGGTCTCTGATGTGTGACGGAATGCGGGATATTCCGAGTTTGATCGATCGGTTTTCTGATGCCGGTGATCGCAACAACCATCATTGGCAAGGTTTCTGGCAACACGCCCTCTGTTTGTGCATGCTATCTCATTTTCTGTTTGTCTCAGTTTCCGGAGGGTCTAGTGTCCGGCTGACCGAGGTTGCCCAAGGCTTGAAAGAGGGCAAGAGCTGTATTGCCATGACTCTGGTTAAGACGTTGATGGGCTTAGACGCCTTTTATCGTCGTGAGACGACCAGATTAGCAGGGAGTCCACTACTACTACATGTAATGTTTCCCACCCAATCTCACATATGTATCGCTCACATCACTTGGCCCTCAAGCTCGGTTTTTCTCACAAAACCCTATTCTCACTTTTCTCTCACCGTACATCTCTCTATTCTTTATTCTCTTATTTTTCATCCCTTCCCAGGTATGGTTGATGGACAAACTGTAGGTTGTGGACTCTTGCCCAGCATATTCAGCTCGCGGCTACTTCTTCCGGCACCGTCTAGTCAATGCCCTTGATGAGGGATGGTGGTCCGCTTGGATGTGTCGCTTGTCCGTAGACCGTATTGCTTGGCGGTGCCCTTCGCTCAGCCTTCCGGCAATGAGTTACAACATGTCCCAGCAGACTGGGATTCAATTGATTGGTCTCACTCACTGTGTATTCTACTTCCCATTCCGGATTCGACGCCAATTTGGCCATGATCAAACCTGCCCACCAGAGGGGATAGAGTATCCTGCTACATTCCCAGCCCGAGGCGCACAGATTGCTCGGCAGGCCACCACGTGGAGGACGAGAGAACTCCTGGCCCCCGCTCCTACTTTCAGTTGCACTTTATCTGATGAGTGCTTGGATTGGCTTAATGAGGAGGCACAGGTCGGGCCCACCTTGGCGTCAGAGGTTTCGACCAGCTCTGGGAGGGGGCGCAGAAAAACCTGACTTGACTATGCCCCGGATTTATTGCTTTATTAGTACTTTCAAGTTTTCTTTATGAATGTAATAAAAAGCAACTTCGATTGTATGCAAGAGCAGGATAACTCTATTTTGAAATCAATGAAATTGAAGGTTGTGGCACTGAAAATTATCCGCTTTGGTCCAAAAATGGTCCTAGTTGTAAAAAGATTAATTTGAACAGAGTCAACTTTTATTAAAACTTTTTAGAATCATTTTCGATATGGATCAGAACTGGACATGCCTAAGATCCGTCACTGAGATGCACAACCCCAGATCCCTACAACTGGAAAGTTGCCGCTAGCCTGAAGAGTACCGCGACACTGCATAGCAATGGAAAGTTGCCCCTAGTCTGAATAGCACTGCACTGGAGATTCCAGTGGATGCTGATAGACAAAGATGACTGAGATGATCGAATGGACAAAGTTGATTGGGGAAACGTTTATGGCTAAACTCCAGGATGAAGTTGCCTACGTATCCCAAAGATGGGAATCAAGCCTTACGTAGTTCAGGCTTAGGTTCACTCGGGTATTTTCACTCTCCTTTTACGCTCTAACTTTTGCCAAGGTCGCCCTTTGCGGGTTTTCAACCTTGCGAGCTGTAGCACGCGCCCGCGAGGGCCCCCGCTACTATAGTTCGGACTCGATTTGTGTCACGGTTCTTAATCTGAACCAAAGAGTCCAAATCCGGCAAATCATTTTGAGAAACAGATTTTTTGAAAAGAAGTGCCAAACATGGACTGCTTTGCCAGATACAGAGTCGCCACCTAAATATTTTTTATGAGGGAATTTAGGAAACCCTGACTCGGTGCCGAAGGCCACATGTCCGTCATCACCAGAGTTGCCTCGGCTCGAGAGCTAGGGTACGATTGGGGAAGGTCAGCTATGAGCACCCCCTCTCGCCCGATCCGAAGATCGGCCTCTACTAACCGTGATATCCGTTTTTGAAAACGTTATGTGTTCTTAAACCGGTCATTAGCCTAGAATTACTTATGTTATGCGCACGGCAAACAAGTATAGACTAGATTGCCTAATTCGGAGAGAAACATTGCATATCCGTTTGTTTTGGAAAATGTCTTGGAATTTGCTACTCGCAAGTAGGCTAAAATGCGGATTTCAACGAGTTTCTCCAACTTAAGCAATCCAACCTTCACCCACAGGCATTCAAACAGTTTATCTCATATAAGCATCTAGCCGTATGGCGAACATACTGTCATGGCAACACTCACACGCATGCGGTATGCTAAAGCATAAATACTTACATCGTACTCCGTGCCAAAACAATAAACTAGTTAGCAAACATGCGTGATCCTAGTTCATGTCAAATTGACTAATGCAACACCTGCAAGATGTAATTAGAGTAGGCTCGACTAACCTAAACATGGCATGTGAAATGCAATCAATTGATGCACGTATTCAATTTGGAATTGAAATACAAATGCAGTTAACATGATGTACCGAGCCCGGTGCATGCAAGACAAATGCATGAATGCACGCATGCATAGCATAAGGTATGCTAATTTTAAATATGCCCTAGTATACCATCATAAGCAGGTAAATAAAAGGGAAGAAAGACGTGGGATTGGAAGACATACAACCCACTCACATACACTTATTACAGATTTGCCCTCGCGCGGAGGGACCAAATAAATATTACAGTCCGAATAACAAATAAATTAATTATTACAGAATTTCTACTTAATTAATAGAACGAACGTAAAATGAAGGAGAAAGATGGCCACAGCCTCCGCCTCGAGATACGCGAATGATGCATGCTCAAACCCGCCTTGCCCGGAAAGTCCTTACCATACCAAGGCTGTCTCTGTTTACACTACCCTATCTCTCTGAAAAATTCCAAAGTGCTGGGACAGGTTTATTGCATACTGCAGAGGACCACCGGCCGGGGGAAATTCCCACCGGCAGTGCATAATTTCCACCGGCTGCTTCTGGATTTCTCGGCCATTCACCAAAGGCCGGTCGGCACTGAATTCTGCCGGTCAGCAGAAACTTCCTGCAGGAGACAGTTTTGACAGCAACAGAGAACAGACAGTATATGGCATGGGATTTCAGGCACATGTGAGCATGGTCATGTTTCCCATCATGCTTTGAACTCAGGGAAGCATGGCCCTCGATACTCGAGCCATCAATGGTGCATGATAGCCCAAGAGATCAAGCTTGCCACTTGATGTAAAAATGCATGCAATCACACGAATGAGGACCAAGACCTTATTTTGTCGAAATCAAAGGCCCCGGTGACCGAGAGTTGAGGCACATTACATCACTTATAGTATGAACGCCCCTTAACCCTCACACTTGGTTTGACACCCCAAACCAAGTAATGCAATGCATGTTATGCAAACATGGCTCAAAATGCAACATGATAGCAAGATACAAGGCATACCAAGTGTCATGCAACTAATATGGCAAACATGCAATGTTAGGCATACAAGATGCAAATGCAATGTAAATATGGACAATTTAAGCAATAGAATAATCATGCTACAACACCTAATGAAGCAACCATGCAACAAACATGAACAAAGCATGCAATGGTGGCTTAAAATGGTAAAGGGGTAGACCTTAACCCACCCCAAAACAGTGGTCAAAAGTGTCCAAAAGGTGGAGCAATACTCATGCCAACAAGCAAGCCAATGGTCTTAAGGTTAAGGCACAAAAAGGAGGCACTTCACTCCCACCAACATGACCACTCATGGCATGACTTGGACAAGCCAAAACATAATTTTAACATGCAAAAAGGGACTCCAAAACCTCCTTAATGTGACAGCTTAGGTGGCTCCCATGAAATGCATCCACCAAGACTCATTTCTAGGCATAAAAGGGTACACCCTAAGAGCATGGAAGAGGTCACAAATGCAAGTATACAAGCATGATTTATAGGCTGAAATATGACCCTAAATGATGGTAAATCATGAGGATGGCCTAAGCTATGCATGTTGGAGGTCAATATGCTCAAGGCTTACAAGCCAAAACACAGAGAGGTGACACCAAACAAGGCAAGCATGACTGAAATAAATGGCCAACAGACCTTAAACATGGTAAAATAATGCCAACACCTTCATGGAACCAAGCCAACACATGCAAGAATCATGGCCTAAACACAAGATACAATTCTAGACCAAATGGAGGAATGTAAAGCAAGTATATTAAGCATGCAAACGGGTAAAAATCCGGCCAAAAATAGAGATCACATATGACCCAAAACACCCAAAAAACTTCTGAAATGGGGCCAAAAATGATCAAGCATGCATGTTACCCTTTTAAGCCAAAATGCAAGGAAACAAGACAATGAAGGGAGAGCGGTGTCCCTCCCCTATGCAAGACTCCAAACCACCTTCCTCACCACTGAAAATCCACTGGTTTTTAGTGGTGAGAAGACGAGAAAACTTAAGCAAACAAGGCCTTGCCAAAGAGGCAACAAAAAGGCCAAATAAGGCCTAAGAGGGTGAGTTTGAACTCAAACCATGAAAGACTCTTAATGAAAGTTCTTAAGCATGAAAATACAAGCCTTTTTTTATGTTATGCACAAAAACTAAATCAGCAAGTAAGATAGGTAAAAGACTAGTGCAAGTTTGGGGAAACTAAAGTAAAATGCTCACCCTTGAAGCACACTTCAAGAACAGCCAAGGCAGCCCCCTTCTTTTGATCAAAAATAGCCCAAAAACTCAAGAATCAACCCTCAAAGTCCTCAATCTCGGAGCAAGGTGTAATAGTGTGTGTATTGGTGCAAAAGTAAGGTAAAATCACACTTTTAGGCCAAGAAACACACACAAAGGAGGAGAGAGAGGGAAATATAGAGATAGGGTGTATCTATATGTGGAAGCTCTGGTTTTGCCTTCAAAGTCTCTAACCTAGAGCAAAGAGAAGGCCTCTCCTCTTATAGAACTCCCTCTTGCAAAGCTTATACAACAAGCTTGCTTAAAGAGAAATCCCTTCATACACGTGTATGGAGGGAAGCAGAGTTGGTGCCAGCTATCACAGCTGGCACAAAATATCTACATAAAGTAGATGAACAGTGGTCGGCTGCCCAAAAATGTCATTTTGGCAAAATTTAGTGCCAACTGGAAACAAACAGTGCCGACCGGCAACAATCAGTGTCGATGGCAGCAAAAACCAGCCGGTGACCTCTAGCCATTGTCGGTGGTGTGTGGGGATGCCTTACGAGGCATTCCCTGCCCCTCCAATGCAAAACACAAGTGTTTGGTACAAAACCAGACATAAAACGGTTGAGTTCGGAGATCCTGAGGCAGGGCGCGTAGCCGAGACCTCCGGGAACTCCAAACGAACACAAACAAGGGTAATCACCGAGTGTTCAAGCGGTGACGTCCAAGTCTTGAGGACGGTCAAAAATGGGGTGTCTACAGTTGCCCCTCTTTGACAGAACTCGAAAGTCATAACAATGACGGGAGTGATTGTCAAAGCCCAGAGATGACCCATTTTTGACAAGGCCGAAGACTCAGACAATCATACAAGACAAACAAGGTATGCGCCCGAAGGCAGGGGCAAAATTCAAGACAATGCACGAAGCCGAGCATAACTTATGATCATGCAAGGAAAGCTATAACGAAGCACACATGCGACAATTTTAAGCTAGCATACACCGAACTACACTACAATGCAGAAGGGATGTAAGAGAATTATGTAATTCTCAATACGTCTCACTCGGAGGATACAATACCTGTGCGGCTCGTCTGGTTGCATCAGCCTCAAATGAACCGTACATACAATATCGTGCCTGCAAAGAAAACAAACTCAACAGGTACAATATCGTTAACAACATGCATAATGGTGTACTCAAAATGCGTGACAACGCAAAGCAAGTGGGGAGCATAACAACGCTGTGAAAGTATAGATGTGTAAGTGGAACATGCGGTCTACGCAGGCAATGAAATTGATCATGAGCATGCGGTCTACGCAGGCAATGAAATTGAACATAAGCATGCGGTCTACGCAAGTCAAAACATGCGGTCTACGCAGGTAGTGAATTTGAACAAATATGCGGTCTACGCAAGCAAAATATGCGGTCTATGCAAGTAATGAAATTTGAACAATCACGCGGTCTACGCAAGCAAAACATGCGGTCTACGCAAGTAATGAATTCGAACAATCATGCGGTCTACGCAAGCAAAACATGCGGTCTACGCAAGTAATGAAATTGAACAAATATGCAAAATGCAAGTAAAACATGCGGTCTACGCAGGTAATGAAATTGAACAATCATGCGGTCTACGCAAGCAATACATGCGGCCTACGCAGGTAATGAATTTGAACAATCATGCGGTCTACGCAAGCAAAACATGCGGTCTACGCAAGTAATGAAAGTGATTACAAACATGCGGTCTACGCAAGTAAAGAAAGTGATTACAAACATGCGGTCTACGCAGGTAATGTAATTAACATGCGGTCTACGCAAGTAAAGAAAGTGATTACAAACATGCGGTCTACGCAGGTAATGTAATTAACATGCGGTCTACGCAAGTAAAACATGCGGTCTACGCAAGTAAAGAAAGTGATTACAAACATGCGGTCTACGCAGGTAATGTAATTAACATGCGGTCTACGCAAGTAAAGAAAGTGATTACAAACATGCGGTCTACGCAGGTGATGTAATTAACATGCTTGAGCATATGTGAGTGAGGACATATCATTCATAATGCAGGGATGCAAAACACTGTAACACAGAGTAATTGAAGCGATTTGTGGGAATCCTCAAGACATGAAAAGGATACGGGAGGGAACGTTCTTCGTACGTGTCGAGCATCATTCGCAGAAGTTGTGGTCTGAGGTCAACTCGAAGGTCCATGTTTCAAAAGTGCGCTTTCCCGCATGGCCTCAAGTAACAAAGGTGCGAAACCACGTCGTTGACCCGAACAAAGGCATGGAAGGTACGTTGACCGCAAGGGCAGGTTTGCTGGTATCCATTCCAACACTTGACTACCCTGTCATAATATGTTTTACTTTCCTTTTTACTAGTAGCTTAAGCACATTGCACTGCCTCAGACAGGTTTTATTCTTTCTCAAAATTACGCATTTTGCAAAGCACGTGACGGGAATGAAACAACCATTTTATTCAAAAGATGTTTGCGTTTGTAAACTTCCTATGCATCGCATCGCAAGGTATCACACCACAATGTGAACGAAATTGAACTCATTTGGAACACCGAGTATTCGCAGCGTAATAATCAGGCAGTGAACTGACTTACAACTCGATAAGCAAATGTACAAAGGCATGATAGGACCAAACAAGCGTGAGTACGACTCGATAAATAAATCAAAAACTCAAGGAGAGTGAAATACAACTCGATAAGAAAATGTTCAAGAACTCGACAAGCAGACAGGCGTGACTTCACAAGAATCGATCATCAGGGGAGGGATCGTAGGTGGTGGAGTTCCCCAATCCCTAGCATAAACAGCTCAGGGAACCAGGAGGAAGCCCATCGGCCAGGAGGAGAGGCCATCGGCCACAAGGAATGGCCATCGGCCAAAAATTTGTTCGGTCGGCAAAACATGATGGCCGGTCGGCAGAATATTTGGCCGGTCGGCTATGAATGAGGGAATCACCAGAATGTTGACACCTGTCCTCCACCCAACCTTATCTCCTACAAAAGACCCCAACTTCGTAGTTTTTCTCAATTCCACACTGATTTGCTCTAATGGAAGAGTTTCTAGCTCAAAATCTCACAGCTTGGATTGCTAGCTTGGATGGCTCGGAAAAGTTGAATTTCTGGGGTTTTGGCATAAATGCACTGTTCACTCTGGGTCGTACCCCGTTGCACCTCCCGTTCCTTCAGGCCACGTCAAGGTTTTGGAATCCGGTGACACATGTCTTTAGCTTTGCTGGGCAAGAGATATGTCCTACCTTTGAAGATTTTCGAGCCTTAATGGAGTCCGAGCGCGACGAGGAGCTCCTGCCCCAACTTAATTTTGGCCATGCCCAATCCCTAGGGCGAATGTGTGGACTCAGCATGCGTGACGCTCGGTCTCTGATTTGTGACGGGGTGCTGGACATTCCGAGTTTGACCGATTGGTTTTCTGATCCTGGTGATCGTAACAACCATCACTGGCAAGGCTTCTGGCGACATGCCCTCTGCTTGTGCATGCTATCTCATTTTCTTTTCGTCTCAGGCTCTGGAGGGGCTAGTGTCTGGCTGATTGAGGTTGCCCAAGGCTTGAAGGAGGGCAAGAGCTGCATTACCATGACTCTGGCCGAGACGTTAATGGGCTTAGACGCCTTTTATCGTCATGAGACGACCAGATTAGCAGGGAGTCCACTACTACTACAGGTAATGTTTCCCACCCAATCTCGTATTTATGCATTGCTCACATCGCTCGGCCCACAAGCTCGGTCTTTTCTCACAAAAACCCTATTCTCACTTTTCTCTCCTCGTACATCTCTCTATTCTTTACTCTCTCATTTTTCGTCCCTCCCCAGGTATGGTTGATGGACAAACTGCAGGTTGTGGACTCTTGCCCAGCATATTCAGCTCGCGGCTACTTCTTCCGGCACCGTCTAGTCAATGCCTTGGATGAGAGATGGTGGTTCGCTTGGATGTGCCGCTTGTCCGCAGACCGTATTGCTTGGCGGTGCCCTTGGCTGAGCCTTCCGACAATGAGTTACAATATGCCCCGGCAGACTGGGATTCAATTGGTTGGTCTCACTCACTGTGTATTCTACTTCCCATTTCGGATTCGACGCCAATTTGGCCATGATCAGACCTGCCCGCCAGAGGGGATAGAGTATCCTGCTGCATTCCCAGCCCGAGGCGCACAGCTTGCTTGGCAGGCCGCCGCGTGAAGGATGAGAGAACTCCTGGCTCCCGCTCCTACCTTCAGTTGCACTTTGTCCGACGAGTGCGTGGATTGGCTTAACGAAGAAGCACAGATTGGGCCCAGCTTGGCATCAGAGGCTTCGACCAGCTCTGGGAGGGGGCGCAGGAGCACCTGACTTGACTATGCCCCAGATTTATTGCTTTATTAGTATTTTCAAGTTTTCTTTATGAATGTAATAAAAGCAACTTCGATTGTATGCAAGAGCAGGAGAACTCTGTTTTGAAATCAATGAAGTTGAAGGTTGTGGTACTGAAAATTTTCCGCTTTGGTCCAAAAATGGTCAAAGTTGTAAAAAGATTATTTGAACAAAGTCGGCTTTTATTAAAACTTCTCAAAAATCATTTTCGATGTGGATCAAAACTGAACATGCCTGAGATCTGTCACTGAGATGCACAACCCCAGATCCCTGCAACTAGAAAGTTGCCCCTAGTCTGAAGAGCGCCGCAGCACTGCTCAGCAACGAAAAGTTACCCCTAGTCTGAAGAGCACTGCACCGGAGATCATAACCGAACCCTTGAATGCTGAATAGACAAAGATGGCCGAGACGATCAAATGGACAAAGTTGATCGGGGAAGTGTTATGGCTGAACTTCAGGATGAAGTTGCCTACGTATCCCAAAGATGGGAATCAAGCCTTACGTAGTTTAGGCTTAGGTTCACTCGAGTATTTTCACTCTCCTTTTGCGCTCTAACTTTTGCCAAAGCCGCCCTTTGCGGGTTTTCAGCCTTACGAGCTCAGTTTTTATATTTTCTAATTTTTTGTGCTCTAACTTTTGCCTAGGTCACCCTTTCGAGTTTTCGGCCTAGCGAGCCTCTCAAGGGTAATATTTCTTCAACTTGTCCATGTTGATCGGTTGGGAAAATTCCAGGCCATCTAGGTCCATCAGAACCACAGCTCCACCTGTCCAGATAGCTTTGATGATGTAGGGACCGGTCCAATTGGGTCTGAACTTGCCCCTTGGGTCGTGGATGGGAGCTCAGTTGTCCTTGAGCACCAAATCCCCTTCCTTTAGATTTATGGACTTAACGTTCTTGTTGAAAGCCCGGGCAATTCTCCGCTGATAACTTTGAACGTGGTACAGTGCTTTGAGTCTTCTCTCGTCAAAAAACATGAGTTCCTCAAACTTGCTCTGCTGCCAATCTGCTTCGGCTATTTGACACTCAGCCAATACCCGCAAGGACGGAACCTCAACTTCGATTGGTAGAACGGCCTCCATTCCATAAACTAAAGAATACGGAGTCACTCCGGTAGAAATTCTAATTGAAGTCCTGTAGCCCCACAGAGCAAACGGCAACTTATCTGGCCAATCCCGGTAGGTTTCCCCCATCTTTCGCAGTATATGCTTGATGTTCTTGTTGGCGGCCTCAACTGCTCCGTTGGTTTGCGGCCGGTATGTGGATGACTTATGAAAAGCCACGTTATATTTCTCCAACAAGTCAATCACTTCCTTCTTAAAGTGGGATCCATTATCCGAAATAATCTCGTTTGGCACCCCGTAGCGACAGATGATGTTGTTTCTGATGAACTTTGCGACGTGCGACGCCTTCAACACCGCGTATGATTGGGCCACGACCCACTTCGTGAAATAATCTATCGCTACCAGGATAAACTCATGCCCATTCAACCCCTTCGGGGTAACAGCTCCGATTACATCAATTCCCCAAACGGAAAATGGCCATGGGGACGTCATGTTGTACAGCTTGGACAGTGGGATGTTCACACGGTTTGCATGGATTTGGCATTTGTGGCATCGCCGAACAAAGCCGATACAATCCTCCTCCATGGTAGACCAGTAGTAGCCCAGTCTGAGGATCTTTCTGGCCAGCATTACTCCATTCATGTGTGCACCGCACTCCCCTCCATGGATGGCCTCCATCAGGCGCTTCGACTCTTCAGCTTCTACACAGAGCTTATGCATTCCCAAATGACCTCTCTTATACAGTTTACCCCCGCAGATGATGAACTGAACATCCATTCTTCTTATTGCCCTTTTATCCTTGGCATTTGCCCCTGGCGGATACGCCTCCTTTTCCAAGAAGTTCCAAATGTCGTAATACCAGGGGTTGTCGTCCTGAGCCTCATCTATGGCAGAAATTGATTCGTACGCTGGCGCGAACTTCTGATCAATAATGACTGGACGCATCCGGACTCTGGACGGGATGTCTATCATGGAAGATAGAGTTGCTAGTGAATCTGCGAACCTGTTGTTCTCTCTTACTAGGTGGGTGAAATTTAGCTTCTCAAACCGAGGAATTAACAAATCCAAGGTTTGGTGGTAAATTATCATCCTTTCCTCTTTGACTTTCCAGTTTCCTTTTGCTTGAGATACAACAAGGTTCGAGTCCCCAATGACGTCCAACCGTCTTGCCCCTAGTTCTAGGGCTGCCTCTAGGCCAGCAATACATGGCTCATATTCTGCTTCATTGTTCGAGACTTTGAACCGGAGCTTAAATTCTAAAGGGATACGGGAATCGTCCGGCGCTATCAGCAACACTCCTATCCCATACCCATATTGGTTCGACGCTCTGTCAAAGTACATCGTCCAAGTTTCATCTTCGATGTGCAGAATGGCTTCATCTGGGAACAGGTACTCAACCGCTTCATCCCCTTCAACCGGGTGGTCGGCAAGGAACTCCGCTACTGCTCTTCCTTTCACTGACTTGCGTGTTACATACTTCAGATCAAATTCGAAAAGCAGCAGCAGCCAACGAGCTAGCCTACCCGTAAGTGCTGGTTTCTCGAAAAGATATTTGATGGGATCTAAGCGTGAAACCAACATTACAGAGTGAGCTAACAGGTAGTGCCACAGCTTCCTGGTAGCCCATACCAAGGCCAAGCAAGCCTTCTCCAGCGGAGTGTAGCGGGTCTCGTAATCCAGCATCTTCTTGCTCAGATAGTAGATGGCCCTTTCCACTTTGTCTTCTGACTCTTGTGCGAGCATGCAGCCCATGGTAGTCTCAGTTACTGAAAGATACAATATCAACGGCCTCCACGGCTCTGGTGGTGACAACACGGGCGGGTTCTGTAGATATTCTTTGATCTGTTCAAAAGCTGCTTGACATCGGCCGTCCCATTGGAACTTCTTTCCTTTCTTCAGGAGACCAAAAAGTGGTTAACAAGTCAAGCTTAATTTAGAGATAAACCGTCTTATGAATTGCACCTTACCCAGAAAGCCTCACACCTCCTTTTCAGTCCTTGGTGGTGGCATTTCCAAGATGGCCTTGATTTTGGAAGGGTCGACCTCGATGCCTCTTTGTGTAATCAGAAACCCTAGCATTTTCCCTGCTGTAACACCAAATGCATAGTTCTGGGGATTCAACCGCAGCCGAAACTCTCTGATCCTTTGAAAAAACTTTTGTAAGGCAGTGTAATGGTCCTCTCTTTCTTTGGACTTGACAATCATGTCGTCCACGTACACCTCGACCTCTTTATGGATCATTTCATGTAGTATTGTGGTTGCTGCCCGTTGATAAGTAGCTCCAGCGTTCTTCAAACCAAATGGCATTACTCTGTAACAATATGTACCCCACAGGATAGTGAACGCAGTCTTCTCCCGATCTTCGGGTGCCATCACTATCTGATTATAGCCTGAGAAGCCATCCATAAACGAAAGCAAGGCGTGTCCTGCCGTGAAATCTACCAATTCATCAATGTGCGGCAAGGGAAAGTCGTCCTTCGGACTAGCCCTGTTCAAATCTCTGAAGTCTACACATACCCGAATTCTGCCATCCTTCTTCGGCACCGGAACAATGTTGGCCAACCAAGTCGGGTATTCGGATACCAGCAAGAAGCCTGCATCGATTTGCTAGGTGACCTCTTCCTTGATCTTAATGGCCCAATCAGGTCGGTCCTCGGGATCAAGAGGGATCCGGTGCCGTACAATCTCAAGATCAATTCCAGGCATGTCTTCATAGGACCACGTGAAAACATCTTTGAAATCTTTTAATAAAGAAACTAAGCGCTCGCGTTCCTCTGAAGACAACGTGAACCCGATCTGGACCAGCCGCGGGTCCTTATCAGTACCAACATTCACGGTAGTGATTTCATCCATTAAGGTTTTAACAAATCTTTCCTACTCTTGATCAATTAACCATTGCAAAACCGGAGGAATATCTTCCTCGTCGTTTTCATCAAAATTTTGAAAATCCTGATTTAAGCAATAAATCAAAGGCACAGAAAAATACTCAGAAACCACATCCACATCGTTCTCATTAAATACTTCCAAGCCGTCTGATTCTTCTGTTACAACAGACTCAAAAGAGAAAGAAAATGACGACCTAGACAGGATTGTGCCATCCGGGTTATCACCCCCAGGAATACCGGACTCAGACTCAGTCGAGCTGGAACCTGATTCCGACGCACAGGACTCGGTGGAATCAGATTCCGGCTAACTACCTGACCCGGTGCTGCTGGACAAGAATCCTTCTTCATATTGCCAGACGAGAGAGGGTGCGACGGATGCATCCAAAATAATCACTGGTAGGCTCGCAGCAGTTTCATTCCCGATCATGCATACCGAGGAGTTATCCCCCAAGCACTTCTGTTCGATCGGAGGATCTGAAAGTAGACATGCCAATGCTACCCCCATTTCATTTTCAGCGTCCTCAGACTGCATTTCCCTACTTTGTTCAGCCTCAACTGATAGATCTGTTTGCCCTTCGGCGATGTCACTCTCAGGTAGCTGCAAGTCGAAGAAAATCTCAAAGCCCGACACGCGCTTCTTTTCTGCGTTCAGCCATGGTTCCGGGAAGCCACAAAACGGAAAGTCCTCCCCCTCCCGGACGAAGCGTCCGTTTAGGGTACCCTGAATGGGTCTATGCATCAACTCGAAGGGCTTTCCAGCCTTCTTTGCTCTAGCTCTTCCGACCATTTCCTTTCCTTTCCTTATCCAGTCCTCTTTGGTGGGTAGATAACCCAATCCAAAGGTATGAGGGTTGTGTGGCACTTCGGCCAATGCTGTGACGCCTTTCCGGCCGCTCTTGCCCAATCCCATCCCGAGGATGTGTTGGAGCTTGTTCATGAGATAGACTGCCTGAGCACTGACATATACCCCTTCACTAGTAGCCATAATGTTCTGTACAACCCGAGCCTCAGCCAAGGTAAAACCCAATATGAACACATCTTCCATACCGTGTTCAATTTCTAGAACAGGCGTGGATACTTCTGGCGGCGGATGAATCGATGAATTTTCGAAGATGATGGCTACTCCCTTCCCATAGGGGTATTTCACCACTTGATGTAGGGTGGAGGAGACTGCCTTTGCCTGATGCTGCCACGGCCGCCCTAAAAGCAGGTTGAAAGTTGCAGGAACCTCCAAGACATGGAAATCTATCTCATGCTGTCCCGGCCCAACCTTCGTTTGAATCTTAACTGTTCCCATTACTTCCCGGCTCGTGTTGTCATATGCCCGAATCACCTGGGCCGTTGGCACAAAATCCGTGACTTTCAAACCGATCGCATAGGCTGTCCTTGCCGGGCAGACGTTGATGGCGGACCTCGTGTCAACAAGCACCACGGGTATCCATTTATCTCTGCACTCCACAGAGATGTAGAGTGGTTTGTTATGGTTCGCACCCTCAGGTGGCAGTTCTTTGTCAGAAAAGGTCAATGTCGGAGAACTCCCTCCTGAAAAAACCAGGCCCACCAGCTGTTCGGGCGTGGTGTCTATTGAAAGCTTGGCTTTGTCCATAGCTGTAAGGACAGCTTGTCTATGTACTCGAGAAGCCATAAGCAGCCCCCAGATGGAGATGTCTGCTTGTATCTTCTTCAATTGTCTCAATACGGCCTCATCTTCGAGTTGCTTTTCCTTTTGCTTCTCTGCCTCTTTATCTTTTCTAGACGCCTCCGGTTGATCTAGGTGTGGAGGCTTGAAGTACCGTCCACTCCTAGTCATGTGATCGACTTCTCCGATATACTAGGTATCATCCGGTTGGTTACCCCCCCAATCCTCGTCCGTGTGGGCAAGACATAGATCATCGTCTTCCCACCACATGCCATCTGCAGCTGACAGGCACCTGTCCGGTTCTGGCATGACTGTTCCGATACTTGCAGTACCTTCTATCCCTATGCTCGCAGCATTCTCCATTTCTGTACTTGTGGCAGTCTCAACCCCTACGTGGGCTTTTGCCTTCCTGATCCTTTCAGAATCTTCGAATCTTTCCTGTTCTGACTGCGTCAATGCAGTAGATTGTTCAATGATTCCTGTACTCAAAATGCTCCATTCCCGAATGAAACTCTCGACACCGGCGCTCTCTGGCGATGTATTATGTTCTTCGACCCTCCCGACTGTTATTGACATTCCTGCCCATGCCGGGCCTTAGTCTGACTGAAACTCTCCTACCACATCTGGCTGATCTTCCAACCATCCCGTGGCCTCGGTCGATTCCTCATAATCGAACCAATTGATGGCTGAATCTTCTAGATCTTGGTTATCATAAAACTGGAACATGGAAAGATCCTTTTCCACAGCTGTCAAATCATCTGTTCCCTGTCCTGGACTGTCCCCTTGGATTGCACACAGCTCTCCTTCTGCTGGAAATTCCATATCTGGTCTATTCTGGCCCATCGGTGAAATGTAGTCACTCGGACTATAAGCATTCCCAACATCACTCCCAGACTCCGCACACTCTAGCTCAACAACCCGCTTCTCCTTTGGAGTCTTCTCTCTCCTGCTCTCGATGGTCACCACCACAGGCTTGGGTTGGGTTATGGAGACGTCCATCATGCACAAATCGGTGCAATCAGGAAGGAAAACCTCCGGCTTAGGCAGGTAGGAGGGTGTGATATAGATACTAGGATCGTAGGACACGACCCCAGTGTGGATGAAATTGATTCTTTTGGGTGGTGGAGCTTGGTTATGTGTGGGGAGAGGATTTGTAGTAACATTGGGTTTCTCAGGTGGTAAAATCACCCCGTTATCAATGAGATCTTGGATCTCATGACGCAATCGAAAGCACAGATCGGTGTCGTGACCGTGCTGCTGGTGGAATGCACAATACATGGCTGGATTGTGGGCAGTGGAGAGTCTTTCCGGTAAGGGCCGCGGCTCTAGGGGCTTCAGATGCCCTTTTCTGATCAAAACCCCCAAAGCTTTGGACAGGGGCATATAAAGCGGAGCGAAGGTTCGGGTATTTTTGGGAGGGTATTTGGCTGTTTGTGGGTTGCTTCCGGACGCACCGGAGAATGGTGTGGCTGCCATAGTTCTCGGGGAAGGGTTGGTGGTGACCATACTCACTTTGGAGGTCCTGGTAGATGTAGTGCCACTTGGGCCTGCATTAGTATTACGATTGAAAGTTCTGCGGGGTTGCTCCCGGTCGTTATCAATCAGGCCTTGTTTTAAGGCATCCTCAATCTGCACCCCCATTTCATGCAGATCAGCAAAGGTAGGGAAGGGGATTACAATCATCTTTTGCATTAGCTTCGGCTGAAGATTGCGCACAATCATCCGAATCTGGTCTTTGTCCGTGGGTCTTAAGGTCATCATCGAGGCCTTAGCCCGCCATCTGGTTACGAATTCTGAGAAGCTCTCCTTGGTTTCTTGCCTCATTGTCTCGAGATCCCGGGTCGTGATCTCGATTTGTGTGTTATACGAGTACTGCAGGATGAAGGCCTCAGCCATCTCGTCCCAACTTCTCTTGACGTCATCCTCCAATTTTGCATACCATGCGGCCGCTACACCCGACAGGGTCCGACCAAATAAAGACAGCTTCTGCAGTCTAGTGAGGCCTATTGGCCTTAAGACGTCTGAAAATAGTCGCAGGTGTACCATGGGATCCTCAGATCCGTCAAAACGATCAATTTGGGGCATTTTAAACCGATCTGGCAGCGTCACAGCTGCGTCAGTGTATCCGTCTCCAATGTCCGGAATGGACTTCACACCTTGAGATTTCTTGAACAGCTTTTCAAGCTTGCGCATTTTTAATGCCACGGGGTCTACCTCGGACTCGAAGGGAGAATCCGATTGATTGATAGGAGTGGGTGCCTTGGATTGTTGAGGCAGAATCGGGGGTGGAGCCGGCCCCGTTGGGATGTCTGTATCTTCCTGGACATTCCGGGCATTTGACGTCTCTTCGGGTATCGGAACCCTTAGTGGGGAAGGGACTTGCTGTGAAGCTGACGCCCCAGTTTGCTGCTGCAATCTCACAATTAACTCTGCTTGCTCACTCAAAACTGTGGCTTGTTGTTTGGAAAATTCTGCCTGTCGGACAGCATCCTGCTGCATCATTTTCATGCTTTCTTGGAGTTGGCGTACCATCTCTTCTAAACTAGCCATGCTGCTCTGTTCTGACTGAATTGTCGGTATATGTTCCCTTTCTGCGGGTGAAACAGGATCCTGATCCCTACTGTACACAGGTGGGGTAGATAAAGCCCTCTGTACTGACTGTTGAACTGATGCTCTCTGCCTAGTTGCCCTCCGTTTAGTAACCGAGGGTAGAGAGTGGTACACTGGTTGTCCGTCTACCAAATCCTCAGATCGATGGAGCCGACGTCCACTAATCTAGAGTGCTTGGGGAATATCTACCGGGTTGGAAGCAATGATGCTAAACTACCTAGCAAAAAGATAAATAAAGCAGTAAATAAACTAACAATCGGACAGGATAACGGCATAAAATAAACACACACAACGCACAGTTGGGTATCCATAATACACAGTTGGTAAGCCGAACACACTGTTCCTCGATACTGATCACTGTTCCCCGAAATCTCTGTTCCCAAAACTGAGCCTGATACCCGCAGATAACTGATTCTCATAAACTGATACTGATGCCCTCAGTCCTAATACTCAATCTTGCAAACAGATATGCGCGTTCCTGTAGAGCAACACTCTAAAAGCACATAGCAAGTAAAGAGAGCCAAAACACCCCTATGTTGGGGTAGGGTTTCCCTGTCCTATTTTGTCAGGAACTAGGGTTTCACTATGCACGCAGCAGTTTCAAACAACTTAGCATCGGGTAAGCAACCTGTCCTAGTTTGGAATGGTCACTATGGATTCCGAATATGCACTAGGTCGAATGGTCAAAAAGGGTGCCCCGGTAAAACCGGGGTTTGTGTTCCCATGCTGTCAGAGCCCATAACCGGTCAGCCTTATGGTCATGCCTTGACAAGACAAGCCTCCGGTAAACCGTTCAGGAATGGCAGATGGCAAACACTGTGTTCCTAGGCGCACCTATGCACATGCAATGCAATGCAAAGAGACACATAAATGAAATCAAAACAGGATATCACGAGTTCGAGTCAAGCTCTCTAAATCCCCAGCAGAGTCGCCAGAAACTGTAGCACGCGCCCACGAGGGCCCCCGCTACTACAGTTCGGACTCGATTTGTGTCACGGTTCTTAATCTGAACCGAAGAGTCCAAATTCGGCAAATCATTTTGAGAAACAGATTTTTTGAAAAGAAGTGCCAAACATGGACTGCTTTGCCAGATACAGAGTCGCCACCTAAATATTTTTTATGAGGGAATTTAGGAAACCCTGACTTGGTGCCGAAGGCCACATGTCTGTCATCACCAGAGTTGCCTCGGCTCGGGAGCTAGGGTACGATTAGGGAAGGTTAGCTATGAGCACCCCCTCTCGCCCGATCCGAAGATCGGCCTCTACTAACCGTGATATCCGTTTTTGAAAACGTTATGTGTTCTTAAACCGGTCATTAGCCTAGAGTTACTTATGTTATGCGCAGAGCAAACAAGTATAGACTAGATTGCCTAATTCGGAAAGAAACATTGCATATCCGTTTGTTTTAGAAAATGTCTTGGAATTTGCTACTCGCAAGTAGGCTAAAATGCGGATTTCAACGAGTTTCTCCAACTTAAGCAATCCAACGTTCACCCACAGGCATTCAAACAGTTTATCTCATATAAGCATCTAGCTGCATGGCGAACATACTGTCATGGCAACACTCACACGCATGCGGTATGCTAAAGCATAAATACTTACATCGTACTCCGTGCCAAAATAATAAAATAGTTAGCAAACATGCGTGATCCTAGTTCATGTCAAATTGACTAATGCAACACATGCAAGATGTAATTAGAGTAGGCTCGGCTAACCTAAACATGGCATGTGAAATGCAATCAATTGATGCACGTATTCAATTTGGAATTGAAATACAAATGCAGTTAGCATGATGTACCGAGCCCGGTGCATGCAAGACAAATGCATGAATGCACGCATGCATAGCATAAGGTATGCTAATTTTAAATATGCCCTAGTCTGCCATCATAAGCAGGTAAATAAAAGGGAAGAAAGGCGTAGGATTGGAAGACATACACCCCACTCACACACACTTATTACAGATTTGCCCTCGCGCGGAGGGACCAAATAAATATTACAGTCCGAATAACAAATAAATTAATTATTACAGAATTTCTACTTAATTAATAGAACGAATGTAAAATGAAAGAGAGAGATGGCCACAGCCTCCGCCTCGAGAGACGCGAATGATGCATGCTCAAACCCGCCTTGCCCGGAAAGTCCGTACCATACCAAGGCTGTCTCTGTTTACACTGCCCTATCTCTCTGAAAAATTCCAAAGTGCTGGGACAGGTTTATTGCGTACTGCAGAGGACCACCGGCCAGGGGAAATTCCCACCGGCAGTGCATAATTTCCACCGGCTGCTTCTGGATTTATCGGCCATTCACCAAAGGCTGGTCGGTATTGAATTCTGCCGGTCGGCAGAAACTTCCTGCAGGAGACAGTTTTGACAGCAACAGAGAACAGACAGTATATGGCATGGGATTTCAGGCACATGTGAGCATGGTCATGTTTCCCATCATGCTTTGAACTCAGGGAAGCATGGCCCTCAATACTCGAGCCATCAATGGTGCATGATAGCCCAAGAGATCAAGCTTGCCACTTGATGTAAAAATGCATGCAATCACACGAATGAAGACCAAGACCTTATCATGTCGAAATCAAAGGCCCCGGTGACCGAGAGTTGAGGCACATTACATCACTTATAGTATGAACGCCCCTTAACCCTCACACTTGGTTTGACACCCCAAACCAAGTAATGCAATGCATGTTATGCAAACATGGCTCAAAATGCAACATGATATCAAGATACAAGGCATACCAAGTGTCATGCAACTAGTATGGCAAACATGCAATGTTGGGCATACAAGATGCAAATGCAATGTAAATATGGACAATTTAAGCAATAGAATAATCATGCTACAACACCTAATGAAGCAACCATGCAACAAACATGAACAAAGCATGCAATGGGGGCTTAAAATGGTAAAGGGGTAGACCTTAACCCACCTCAAAACAGTGGCCAAAAGTGTCCAAAAGGTGGACCAAAAGTCATGCCAACAAGCAAGCCAATGGTCTTAAGGTTAAGGCACAAAAAGGAGGCACTTCACTCCCACCAACATGACCACTCATGGCATGACTTGGACAAACCAAAACAGAATTTTAACATGCAAAAAGGGACTCCAAAACCTCCTTAATGTGACAGATTAGGTGGCTCCCATGAAATTCATCCACCAAGACTCATTTCTAGGCATAAAAGGGTACACCCTAAGAGCACGGAAGAGGTCACAAATGCAAGTATACAAGCATGATTTATAGGCTAAAATATGACCCTAAATGATGGTAAATCATGAGGATGGCCTAAGCTATACATGTTGGAGGTCAATATGCTCAAGGCTTACAAGCCAAAACACAAAGAGGTGACACCAAACAAGGCAAGCATGACTGAAATAAATGGCCAACAGACCTTAAACATGGTAAAATAATGCCAACACCTTCATGGAACCAAGCCAACACATGCAAGACTCATGGCCTAAACACAAGATACAATTCTAGACCAAATGGAGGAATGTAAAGCAAGTATATAAAGCATGCAAATGGGTACAAATCCAGCCAAAAACAGAGATCACATATGACCCAAAACACCCAAAAAACTTCTGAAATGGGGCCAAAAATGATCAAGCATGCATGTTACCCTTTAAAGCCAAAATGCAAGGAAACAAGACAATGAAGGGAGAGGGGTGTCCCTCCCCTATGCAAGACTCCAAACCACCTTCCTCACCACTGAAAATCCACTGGTTTTTAGTGGTGAGAAGACAAGAAAACTTAAGCAAACAAGGCCTTGCCAAAGAGGCAACAAAAAGGCCAAATAAGGCCTAAGAGGGTGAGTTTGAAAGCAAACCATGAAAGACTCTTAATGAAAGTTCTTAAGCATGAAAATACAAGCGTTTTTTTATGTTATGCACAAAAACTAAATCAACAAGTAAGATAGGTAAAAGACTAGTGCAAGTTTGGGGAAACTAAAGTAAAATGCTCACCCTTGAAGCACACTTCAAGAACAGCCAAGGCAGCCCCCTTCTTTTGATCAAAAACAGCCCAAAAACTCAAGAATCAACCCTCAAAGTCCTCAATCTCGGAGCAAGGTGTAATACTGTGTGTATTGGTGCAAAAGTAAGGTAAAATCACACTTTTAGGCCAAGAAACACACACAAAGGAGGAGAGAGAGGGAAATATAGAGATAGGGTGTATATATATGTGGAAGCTCTGGTTTTGCCTTCAAAGTCTCTAACCTAGAGCAAAGAGAAGGCCTCTCCTCTTATAGAACTCCCTCTTGCAAAGCTTATACAACAAGCTTGCTTAGACAGAAATCCCTCCATACACGTGTATGGAGGGAAGCAGAGTTGGTGCCAGCTATCACAGCTGGCGCAAAATATCTACATAAAGTAGATGAACAGTGGTCGGCTGCCCAAAAATGTCATTTTGACAAAATTTAGTGCCGACCGGCAACAAGCAGTGCCGATGGCAGCAAAAACCAGCCAGTGACCTCTAGCCACTGCCGGTGGTGTGTGGGCCCTGCCCCTCCAAGGCAAAACACAAGTGTTTGGTACAAAACTAGACATAAAACAGTTGAGTTCGGAGATCCTGAGGCAGGGCGCGTAGCCGAGACCTCCGGGAACTCCAAACGAACACAAACAAGGGTAATCACCGAGTGTTCAAGCGGTGACGTCCAAGTCTTGAGGACGGTCAAAAATGGGGTGTCCACAGGAGCTCAGTTTTTATATTTTCTAATTTTTTTGTGCTCTAACTTTTGCCTAGGTCGCCCTTTCGGGTTTTCGGCCTAGCGAGCCTCTCAGGGGTAATGGGCTCGTTTGGTTTGATTTTCTGAAAAAAATTTGGGAAATTTTCTCTACAAATAAGTTTTCAAAAATAATCAAACCAAACAAATTTTCCCAAAAAAATTTCTCTAAACTTGTAAACCAAACAAGTTTTCCAAACAAATCTCTCTCTCACACATATCAAATCAATCACTTTTTCCAAAACTCTATCTCAAAATAATTTTCCAAAACATCTTTTAAAAAAAACTAAACCAAACATGTTTACGTACTTTTTATCTCTAAAACACATCTCTCAAACACAAACCAAACATACCCAATATTTCTTCAACTTGTCCATGTTGATTGGTTGGGAATATTCTAGGCCATCTAGGTCCATCAGAACCACAACTCCACCTGACCAGATAGCTTTGATGATGTAGAGACCTGTCCAATTAGGTCTGAACTTGCCCCTTGGGTCGTGGATGGGAGCTCGGTTGTCCTTGAGCACCAAGTCTCCTTCCTTTAGATTCCTAGACTTAACTTTCTTGTTGAAAGCCCGGGCAATTCTGCGCTGATAGCCTTGAACATGGTATAGTGCTTTCAGTCTTCTCTCATCAAAAAGCACGAGCTCCTCAAATCTGCTCTGCTGCCAATCTGCTTCAGCTATTTGACACTCAGCCAATACTCTCAATGACGGAACCTCAATCTCGATAGGTAGAACGGCCTCCATCCCATAAACCAATGAATATGGAGTCGCTCCGGTAGAAGTTATAATTGAAGTCTTGTAGCCCCACAGAGCAAATGGCAGCTTATCCGGCCAATCCCGGTAGCTTTCCACCATCTTCTGCAGTATGTGTTTGATATTCTTTTTGGCGGCCTCGACCGCTCCGTTGGTTTGCGGCCGGTATGTGGATGACTTATGAAAAGCCACGTTGTATTTCTCCAACAAGTCAATCACTACCTTCTTAAAGTGGGAACCATTATCCGAAATGACCTCGTTTGGGACCCCATAGCGACAGATGATATTGTTTCTGATAAATTTTGCAATGTGCGACGCTTTCAACACCGCATATGATTGGGCCTCGACCCACTTTGTAAAGTAATCTATCGCGACCAAGATGAACTCATGCCCATTCGACCCCTTCGGAGTGACAGCCCCGATCACATCAATTCCCCAAACTGAAAATGGCCATGGCGAAGTCATGTTGTACAGCTTCGACGATGGGATGTTCATGCGGTTTGCATGGATCTGACATTTGTGGCATCGCCGAACAAAACCGATACAATCCTCCTCTATGGTGGACCAGTAGTAGCCCTGTCTGAGGATCTTCCGTGCTAGCATTACTCCGTTCATATGCGCACCGCATTCTCCCCCATGGATGGCCTCCATCAGGCGCTTCGATTCTTCGGTTTCAACACATAGCTTATGCATTCCCAGATGACCTCTCTTATACAGCTTACCCCCACAGATGATGAACTAGACGGCCATTCTTCTGATTGCCCTTTTATCCTTGGCACTTACCCCTAGCGGGTATGCTTCCTTCTCCAAGAAATTCCAAATGTCGTAATACCAGGGGTTTTCGTCTTGAACCTCATCCATAGCAGCAATTGACTCATAGGCTGGCACGAATTTCTGATCGATGATGACTGGACGCATCCGGACTCCAGACGGGATGTCTATCATGGAAGATAGAGTTGCTAGTGAATCTGCGAACCTGTTGTTCTCTCTTACTAGATGAGTGAAAGTTAGTTTCTCAAATCGAGGAATTAACTGATCCAAGGTCTGATGGTAAATTATCATCTTTTCTTCTTTGACTTTCCAATCTCCTTTTGCTTGAGACACAACAAGGTTCGAGTCCCCGATGACGTCCAATCGTCTTGCTCCTAGTTCCAGGGCTGCTTCTAGACCGGCAATGCATGCCTCATATTCTGCTTCGTTGTTCGAGACTTTGAACCGGAGTTTGAAGGCTAGAGGGATACGGGAATTGTCGGGTGCTATTAGCAACACTCCTATCCCATACCCGTACTGATTTGACGCTCCGTCAAAGTACATCGTCCAATATTCGTCGTCGATGTGCAAAATGGCTTCATCTGGGAATAAGTATTCAACTGCTTCACCTCCTTCCACTGGATGATCGGCTAAGAATTCTGCCACTGCTCTTCCCTTGACTGACTTGCGTGTTACATATTTCAGATTGAATTCGGAGAGCAACAGCAGCCAACGAGCTAGCCTACCCGTAAGTGCTGGTTTCTTGAAAAGATATTTGATGGGATCGAGCCGTGAAACCAACATTACGGAGTGAGCTAACAGGTAGTGCCGCAGCTTCCTAGTAGCCCATACCAAAGCTAAGCAAGCCTTCTCTAATGGTGTGTAGCGAGTCTCATACTCTAGCATCTTCTTGCTCAGGTAGTAGATAGCCCTCTCCACCTTGTCCTCTGATTCTTGCGCAAGCATGCAACCCATCGTGGTCTCAGTCACTGAAAGATACAATATCAACGGTCTCCCCTGCTTTGGCGGTGACAACACGGGCGGGTTCTGTAAATATTCTTTGATCTGTTCAAAAGCAGCTTGGCATCGGCCGTCCCATTGGAATTTCTTGCCTTTCCTCAGGAGACCAAAAAGTGGTTCACAAGTCAAGGTTAATTTCGAGATAAACTGTCTTATGAATTGCACTTTACCCAAAAAGCCTCGTACCTCCTTTTCAGTCCTTGGTGGTGGCATTTCTAAGATGGCCTTGATTTTTGAAGGGTCAACCTCGATGCCCCTTTGTGTAATTAGAAACCCCAGCATTTTTCCCGCTGTAACACCAAATGTACATTTCTGAGGATTCAGCCGCAACCAGAATTCTCTGATCCTTTGAAAGAACTTTCGCAAGGCGGTGTAGTGGCCCTCTGTTTCCTTGGATTTGACAATCATGTCGTCCACACACACCTCAACCTCTTTATGGATCATGTCATGCAATATTGTGGTCGCGGCCTGTTGATATGTAGCTCCAGCATTCTTCAACCCAAACAGCATCACTCTGTAACAGTATGTCCCCCATGGGGTGGTGAAAGCAGTCTTCTCCCGATCTTCGGGCGCCATCACTATCTGATTGTAGCCTGAAAAACCATCCATAAATGAGAGCAAAGCATGCCCCGCTGTGAAATCCACTAACTCATCAATATGTGGCAAGGGAAAGTCGTCCTTCGGACCAGCTCTGTTCAAATCCCTAAAATCCACGCATACTCGGATTCTGCCATCCTTCTTTGGCACTGGAACAATGTTGGCCAACCAAGTCGGGTATTCGGATACCAGCAGGAAGCCTGCATCGATTTGCTTGGTGACCTCTTCCTTAATCTTGATGGCCCAGTCGAGACGAATCCTTCTGAGTTTCTGCTTGACAGGTCGGGCCTCGGGGTCAAGAGGGATCCGGTGCTGCACAATCTCAGGATCGATTCTAGGCATGTCTTCGTAGGACCACGCGAAAACATCTTTGAAATCTTTTAATAAAGCGACTAAGCGCTCGCGTTCCTCCGAAGACAACGTGGACCCGATCTGGACCAACTGCGGGTCCTTCTCAGTACCAACATTCACAGTAGTGATTTCATCCATTAATGGTTTAACAAATCTTTCCTGCTCTTGATCAATTAATCGTTGCAAAATCGGAGGAATTTCTTCCTCGTCGTTTTCGTTAAAATTTTGAAAATCCTGATTTAAGCAATAAATCAAAGGCACGGAGAAATACTTAGAAACCACATCCACATCGTTCTCATTAAATACTTCCAAGCCGTCCAATTCTTCTGTTACAATAGACTCAGAAGAGAAAGAAAAAGACGACCTAGACAGGACTGTGGCATCCGGGTTATAACCCCCAAGAATACCGGATTCAGACTCAGTCGAGCTGGAACCTGATTCCGACTCACAAGACTCGGTGGAATCAGATTCCGACTCACTACCTGACCCGGTGCTGCTTGATAAAAATCCTTCTTCGTATTACCAAACGAGAGAGGGTGCGATTGATGCATCCAAAATAGTTGATGGTAGGCCTACAACCGTTTCATTCCCGATCATGCATACCAAGGAGTTATCCCCCAAGCACTTCTGTTCGATCGGAGGATCTGAAAGTAGACATGCCAGCGCTACCCCCATCTCATTTTCAGCGTCCTCAGACTGCACTTCCTTATTCTGCTCAACCTCAGCTGATAGATCTGTCTGCCCTTCAGCAACGTCATTCTCAGGTAGCTGCAGGTCAAAGAAAATCTCAAACCCCGGTACGCGCTTCCTTTCCGCGTTCAGCCACGGCTCTGGGAAGCCACAGAATGGAAAGTCCTCCCCCTCCTGGATGAAGCGTCCGTTTAGGGTACCCTGAATGGGCCGGTGCATCAACTCAAAAGGCTTCCCAGCCTGCTTTGCTCTGGCTTTTCCAGCCATTTCCTTTCCCTTCCTTATCCAATCCTCTTTGGTGGGTAGATAACCCAAGCCAAAGGTATGTGGGTTATGTGGCACTTCGGCCAATGCTGCGACGCCCTTCCGGCCGCTCTTTCCCAATCCCATCCCAGGGATATGTTGAAGCTTGTTCATGAGGTATACCGCTTGGGCACTGACGTATACCCCCTCGTTAGCGGCCAAGATGTTCTGTACAACCTGAGCCTCAGCCAAGGTAAAACCCGATATGAACACATCCTTCATACCGTGCTCAATTTCTAGAACAGACGTAGATACCTCCGGCGGCGGATGAATCGACGAATTTCCGAAAACAATGGCTACTCCCTTCCCATAGGGGTATTTCACCACTTGAAGTAGGGTGGAGGAGACTGCCTTGACTTGATGCAGCCACGACCGCCCCAAGAGTAGATTGAAAGTGGCAGGAACCTCCAAGACATGGAAATCTATTTCTTGTTGTCCCGGCCCAACCTTTGTTTGAATCTTAATTGTTCCCATTACTTCCCGGCTTGTGTTGTCATATGCCCGAATCACCTGGGCTGTTGGCATAAAGTCCGTGATTTTCAAACAGATTGCATAGGCTGTCCTTGCCGGGCAGACGTTGATGGCGGACCCTGTGTCAACAAGGACCACCGGTGTCCATTTATTCCTACACTCCACAGAGATGTAGAGTGGCTTGTTATGGTTTGCCCCATCGGGTGGTAACTCCTTGTCGGAAAATGTCAGCATCGGGGTAGCTCCTCCCTAAAAAACCAATCCAACCAACTGCTCCGGCGTAGTCTCTATCGAGAGTTTGGCCTTGTCCGTGGCTGAAAGGATCGCCTGTTTATGTACTCGAGAAGCCATAAGCAGCCCCCAAATGGAGATATCTTCTTGTATCCTTTTCAATTGTCTCAATACGGCCTCATCCTCGAGTTGCTTTTCTTTTTGCTTCTCTGCCTCCCTATCTTTTCCAGACGCCTCTGGTTGATCTAGGTGTGGAGGCTTGAAATACCGTCCACTCCTAGTCATGTGATCGACTTCGCCGATATACTAGGTAACATCTGGTTGGTTACTCGCCCAATCTTCGTCTGTGTGGGCAAGACATAGATCATCGTTCTCCCACCACATTCCATCTGCAACCGACAGGCAACTGTCCGGCTCTAGCATGACTGTTCTCATACTCGCAGTACCTTCTATCCCTATGCTCGCGGCATTCTCCATTTCTGTGCTCACAGCAATCTCAGTCCCCACATGGGCTTTTGCCTTCCTAATTCTCTCGGAATCTTCGAATCTTTCCTGTTCCGACTGTGTCAACGTAGCCGACTGTTCAATAATCCCCGTACTCGAAATGCTCCAATCCCGAGCAAAATTCTTGACACCGGCGCTCTCCGGCGATGCACTTTGTTCTTCAACCCTCCCGGCTGTTACGGACATTCTTGCCCCCGCCGGGCCTTGTCCTTGTTGGAACTCTCCTACCACATCTGGTTGATCGTCCAACCATCCCGTAGCCTCTGTTGATTCCTCATAATCGAACCAGTTGATGGCTGAGTCTCTTGGGTCTTGGTTACTGTAAAACTGGAGCTTGGCAAAGTCCTCTTCCACAGCTGTTAAATCATCCGTTCTCTGTCCTAGACTGTCCCCTTGGATCACACATAGCTCCCCCTCTATTGGTAGTTCCATATCTGGCCTATCCTGGCCTATTGACAAAATGTAGTCACCTACACTATAAGCATTCCCAACACTACTCCCAGATTCCGCAGACTCTGGCTCAGCAACCCCCTTCTCCTTTGGAATCTTCTCTCTCCTGTCCTCGACAGTCATCACCACTGGCTTAGGTCGGGTTATGGAGGTGTCCATCATGCACAAATCAGTGCAATCGGGAAGGAACACTTCCGGCTTAGGCAGGTGGGAAAGAGTGATATAGATGCTAGGATCGTAAGGCATGACCCCAGTTTGGATGAGGTTGACTCTTTTGGGTGGTGGAGCTTGGTTATGTGTGGGGAGAGGGTTTGTAGTAACGTTGGGTTTCTCGGGAGGCAAAATCACCCCGTTATCGATGAGATCTTGAATCTCATGACGTAATCGGAAGCACAGGTCGGTGTCATGACCGTGCTGTTGGTGAAAATGCACAATATTTGGCTGGGTTGTGGGTAGCGGGGAGTCTTTCTGGTAAGGGCCGCGGCTCTAGGGGCTTCAGATGCCCTTTTCTGATTAAAACCCCCAAAGCTTTGGACAGGGGCATATAAAGTGGAGCGAAGGTTCTGGTGTTTTTGGGTGGGTATTTGACTGTTTGTGGGTTGCTTCCGGACGCACCGGAGAATGGTGCGGCCACCATAGTTCTTAGGGAAGGGTTGGTGGTGACCATACTCACTTCGGAGGTCCTGGTAGTTGTAGCACCACTCGGGCCTGCATTAGTGTTACGATTGAAAGTTCTGCGGGGTTGCTCCCGGTCATTATCAATTAAGCCTTGCTTTAAGGCATCCTCAATCTGCACCCCCATTTCATGTGGATCAGAAAAGGTAGGGAAGGGGAGTACAATCATCTTTTGCATCAACTTCGGCTGAAGATTGCGCACAATCATCCGAATCTGGTCTTTGTCTGTAGGCCTTAGGGTTATCATCAAAGCCTTCACCCTCCATCTGGTCACGAATTCTGAGAAGCCCTCTTTGGGTTCTTGCCTCGTTGTCTCGAGATCTCGGGTCGTAATCTCGATTTGTGTATTGTATGAGTACTGCAAGATGAAGGCCTCAGCCATTTCGTCCTAGCTTCTCTTGACGTCATCCTCCAATTTGGCATACCATATGGCCGCTACACCTGACAGGGTCCGGCCAAATAGAGACAGCTTCTGCAGTCTAGTGAGGCCCATTGGCTTTAGGATATCTGAAAACAACCTCAGGTGCACCATGGGGTCCCCGGACCCATCAAATCGATCAATGTGCGGCATTTTGAATCTGTCAGGCAGCGTCACAGCTGTGTCAGTGTATCGATCTTCGATGTCAGGGATGGTCTTGACTCCCTGGGACTTCTTAAACATCTTTTCCAACTTGCTTAGTTTTAAGGCTGTGGGGTCCACTTCGAACTCAAAAGGAGAGTCTGGTATATTGACTGGCGTGGGCGCCTTAGATAGTTGCGGTGGAATCGAGGGTGGAGCTGGCCCTGCTGGAAGGTCTGTATTCTCTTGGACATTCCGGACATTCGGTGTTTCTTCGGGTGTCGGAACCCTTAGTGGGGGAGGGACTTGCTGTGAAGCAGATGCTCCGGTTTGCTGCTGTAACCTTACAATTAACTTTGCTTGTTCATTCATAACCGTGGCCTGCTGTTTGGCGAACTCTGCCTGTCAGACAGTATCCTGCTGCATCACTTTCATGCTTTCTTGGAGTTGGCGCACCATCTCCTCTAAACTAGCCATACTGTTCTGTTCTGACTGAATTATCGGTATATGTTCCCTCTAGGTGGGTGAAACAGAACCCTGATCCCTACTGTACTCGGGTGGGGTAGCCAGAGCCCTCTGTACTGACTGTTGAACTGATGGCTTCTGCCTAGCTATCCTTCGTCTAGTAACCGGGGGTAGAGAGCGGTACACTGGTTGTCCGTCTACTAGATCCTCAGATCAATGGAGCCGACAACCTCTAATCCAGAGTGCTTGGGGAATATCTACCGGGTTGGAAGCAATTGCGCTAAGCTACCTAGCAAAAAGATAAATAAAGCAATAAATAACCAGACAATCGGACAGCATAACGGCGTAAAATAAACATACACAATGCACAGTTGGGTATTTATAACACATAGTTGGTAAGCTGAACACACTGTTCCTCGATACTGATCATTGTTCTCAAATCACCGTTCCCAAAACTGAACTTGATACCCGCAGATAACTGATTTCTCAACAACACTGATTCTGGTGCCCTCGGGCCTAATACTCAATCTTGCAAACTGATATGTACGTTCCTGTAGAGATACACTCTAAAGCACATAGCAGATAAGTGAGAGCCAAAACACCCTTATGTTGGGGTAGGGTTTTCTTGTCCTATTTCGTCAGGAGCTAGGCTTTCACTACGCACGCAGCGGTTTCAAACAACTTAGCATCGGGTAAGCAACCTGTCCTAGTTTAGAATGGTCACTATGGATTCTAATATGCACTAGGTCGAATGGTCAAAAAGGGTGCCCCAGTAAAACCGGGGTTTGTGTTCCCATACTGTCAGAGCCCACAACCAGTCAGCCTTATGGTCATGCCTTGACAAGACAAGCCTCCGACAAACCATTTAGGAATGGCAGATGGAAAACACTGTGTTCCTAGGCGCACCAATGCACATGCAATGCAAAGAAACACATAAATGAAATCAAAAGAGGATATCACGAGTTCGAGTCAAGGTCTCTAAAGTCCCCAGCAGAGTTGCCAGAAAACTGTAGACGTCCCCGAATGCCCTGGGAGAACGAGTCCCCCGTTCTGTTCATTTTAGGTTCACTACAGTTCAGGACTCTCAAATTGTCACGGTTCTTAATCTGAACCAAAGAGTCCAAATCCGGCAAATCGTTTTGAGAAAAACAGATTTTTAGAAAAGAAGTGCCAAACATGGACTGCTTTGCCAGATACAGAGTCGCCACCTAAATATTTTATTTTGGGGGAATTTAGGAAACCCTGACTCAATGCCAAAGGCCACGTGTCCGTCATCACCAAAGTTGCCTCGGCTCGGGAACTTGGATACGATTGGGGAACGTCAGCTATGAGCACCCCCTCTCGCCCGATCCGAAGATCGGCCTCTACTAACCATGATATCAATTTTTGAAAACGTTATGTGTTCTTATCCCAATTATTAGCCTAGAATTACTATGTTATGCGCACAACACAAAAGTATAAACTAGATTGCCTAATTTGGGAATGAGCATTGCACATCCGTTTGTTTTGGAAAAATGTTTTGGAATTTGCTACTCGCAAGTAGGCTAAAACACGGATTTCAATGAGCTATTCCAACTCAGACAATCCAACCTTCACCCACAGGCATTCAAGCAGATATGTCACATAAGCATCTAGCCACATGGTAAGCATGCTGTCATGTTAACATTCACACTCATGCGAGATGCTAAAGCGTAAATACTTACATCGTACTCCGTGCCAAAACAAAGAACTTGTTAGCAATCAATGCATGATCCAAGTCCATGTTTAAATGTCTAATGCAACGCATACGGAATGTCACTAGAGTAGGCTCGGCTATTCTATGAATGACATGTGAAAATGCACAAGTAGCATGTATTCAAGTTAGATTTGAAATACTAATGCAGTTAGCATGATGCGCCGAGCCCGGTGCATGCAATACTGATGAATGATGCACGCATGCATAGCATAAGGTATGCTAAATTAAACATGACCTATTACTAACCATCAAAGCAGGTAAGTAAAAGGGAGAAAGAAGTGGGGGTTGGAAGGCATGCACACACTCACGCACACTTATTACACAATTGCCCTCACTCGGAGGGTCCAAAAGAATAATACAATCCAAATAATGAATTACCTATCCTAGCGAATTAATTATTACAGACCCTCTAATTTAACAAATTAAATGCAGAATAGAGATGGCCGCAGCCCTGCTTCAGGATACGCGAATGATGCATGCTCGATCTATCTTGCCCGGAAACCCGTACCATGCCACTGCTGCCTCTGTTGATGCTGCCCTGCTCCTCTGAAAATTGCCAAAGTCTTGAAATATGTTATCTGCACACTGTAGAACACCATCGGCTAAGGGAAATAACCACCGGCCATGGGAAATTTCCATCGGCTGCTTTCAAGTCTATTGGCCACATATTCTTTGCCGGTCGGCACTAAACACTGCCGATCGACCACAAATTCCTGCTGGGACCTGCAGTTGACAGCAGCAGAGGGCAAAGCAGTACATGGCATGGAATTTTGAGCAAATGTGAGCTTGGTCACACTCCCAATTATGCAAGAGACTCAAGGGAGCGTGACCCTCGACCTTCGGGCCATCAATCGTGCATTTTTTATGCATGATGGCCTAAGAGGCCGAGGTTGCAATTCAATGTAAAATGCATGCAAACAAAACACATGAATACCAACACCCTATCATTTGGGGTCAAGGGGATTGGCGACCGAGGGTTGAGGCGTGTTTTGTCACTTGAAGTACAAACACTTCTCAACCCCCCATGCCCGATTTGACACCCCAAACCAAGCAATGCAATGCATATATACAAACTTGGCTCAAATGCACAACGTGAGGTTAAAATGCAAAACATGCCAAATGTAATACAACCTAAACATGCAAACTAAGTTAGTGCATTCTAAATGTGCCAAGTATGGTACAATGTATATGAGATGCAACTAGATAAATGCCATGCCAACATGCAAGTATGATACAATGTAAGCATGAGGACCAAAACAATGCAACATGATCATGCAATAATGGTGCTAAACCATGAAGGGCAGACCTCAGTCCATCCCAAAACAGTGACCAAAAAGTGTCCAAAATGGTGAACAAGCACTCATGCCAACATGCAAGCCAAAGGGGCCCAAAGCTAAGGCACAAACGAGGGGCAATCTACTACAATCATCATGACCACTCATGGCATGAACTAAGTGACCAAAAATAGATGTTCAATGCAGCAAAATACACCCAAAAACCTGCTGATATGGCAGCCCCAAAATGACTTAAACATACAAGCATGCACAATGCCCATTTCAAGGCACAATGCCCATTTCAAGGCACAAAACTACAACACCTTAAAGCATGGGAAGGGACACAAATGACAATATAAGACCACCTTACATGGACTGAAATATGATCTTAAATAATGCCAAATCATGAGGATTGTCTAAGTTAAGCATGCTAGAAGCCAAAATACTCAAGGCCTACAAGCCAAAATGCAAAGCAACTACATTATGGATGTCAAACATGACCAAAAAAGTGGCCAACAGATCTTAAGCATGACAAATCATGACCGAAAGGTTCAACCAGCTAAGCTAAATCATGCAAGCATGGAAGCCTAAATAGAAGATGCATTTCTATGCAAAAGGGAGGGATACAAAACAAGGGTATTATGCATGCAAAAGACCACAAACCCGACCAAAGATAGAGATATATTATGATCAAAAGACACTTAAAAACCTCTGAAATAGGGCCAAAATCAGTCAAGCATGCATGTTGCCCTTTAAGCCAAAAACAAGGATAAAAGAGAGACAAAGGGGAGAGGGGTGTCCCTCCCCTATGCAAGACCTCAAACCATCTTCTTTACCACTGAAAATCCACTGGATTTCAGTGGTGAAAAGAGCAATACAGCAAAGCCAACAAGGCTTAAAGAAAAGGCACCAAAAGAGGCCAAAAGAGGCCTAAGAGGGGGGGTTCGACCCCCAATGCCAAAATGACCTCAATGAGATGTCTTAAGCAGGAAAATATAAGACTTTTTTATGGTATACTCAAAGCTTGAATCAATATGCAAGACGGGTCAAAAGCCAATGCAAGATTGGGGAAACTAAAGTGAAAATCTTACCTTTGAAGAACACTTCAAGAACAGTTGGTCCAGCCACACTCTTCTGAGAAAAATCAGTCCAAAATCTCAAAAAACAACCCTCAATGCTTCTCAATCTCGGAGCAAGGTGTAATGGTGTGTGTATTAGTGCAAAAGTAAGGTCAAAATGCACTTTTAGGCCAAGAAAACACACACAAGGGATGAGAGAGAGGGAAATATAGAGAGAGAGAGAGAGAGTGTATAAGATGTATATGTATATAAGCTCTGGTTTTTATGTTCAAAAAAAAAACTCTAACCCCAACAATGGAAGAAGAGGGGTGTTTAAATAGGCAAAGGGCAATGATTCAAGCTTCTCAAGGAAGCTAAATGAAAGGGGCAAATGGGGCAAGGAGGGCAAGACTTCTTGAGGAAGCTAAGACAGCTGGCCAAGCTTCTTGAGGAAGCTTTGACCAAAGGGTCAAGCTTCCTCAAGAAGCTTTGACGAAAAGGGGGCAAAAGGGGCAAAACAACCACTTCATGCACGGGGAGGAGTGTTGGTGCATTCCAGCTGGCACAGCTGGCATGCACCAAGTCTGAAGGGTGCAAAAGGGTCACACCGGCCAGCAAAAAAAGGTCACCGGCCAGAGAAAAGTGCCGGTCGGCAAAATATAGTGCCGACCGGCCATTAGTTTTAAGAAACCACTGCCGGTGGCACCAATAAACGGCCGGTGATGTGAGGGGACAGCCGGTGGAGTGTGGGAATGGCCAACAAGCCATTCCCTGCCTCTCAAGGCAGAAACACAAGTGTTTGGTGCAAAACCAGACACCGAAAAGTCGAGTCGAGAGATCCTGAGGCAAGGCGCGCAGCCGAGACCTCCGAGAACTTGAGACGAACACAAGCACGAATGATCACCGAGTGTTCCAACGGTGACGTCCAAATCTTGAGGACGGTCAAAAGTGGGGTGTCTACAAACCTCTTCAAGAACAAAGCTCCAGCAGGTTTTCTAAGTTCAAACCCACCCAAGAACACCAAAACCAACTCCCTAGTACCTCAACAACAAAGAGAAGGTGTATTGCTAGGTGTTTGTGTACAATAGTAAGACAATACTACACTTTTGTGTACAAAACAAGGCTAAACCAAGAAATATAGATACAAGGGTATATCGATTCTCTCCAGAACAGATTTTCTAAACCTCTGAGGAGGGAGGAGGAACTCCCTCTTTATAGAAGTTCAATTCAAAGCTTCTAAGAGAAGCTAAGCAATGGGGGTATATCCCTCCATAGTGTATGGAGGGGGTTAATTGTGGATGCCAGTTGTGCCAGCTGGCACAAAATATCTACATGAAGCAGATGAACAGGGTTCGGGCAACAAAAATGGCCGATCGACCAACACAATGGCCGGCCGACCAAAAAACAGTGTCGATCGGCCAACACACTTGGCCGATGGAAATAAAACAGGACCGGTGGCCTCATGCCTTGGCCGGTGGGTAGGGTATAGCAAAAAATCCACCCTCTTTCCTTAGAAGCAAAAACACAAGTGTTTGGTTCACAACCAAGCACAAAACAGACAAGTTGAGAGATCTTGAGGCAAGGCGCGTAGCTGAGACCTCGGAGAACTCAAAACGAACACGAGCGTGGATGATCATCGAGTGTTCAAACGATGACGTCCAAGTCTTTAGGATGGTCAAAAAAGGGGTGTCTACAGTTGCCCCTCTTTGACAGAACTCGAAAGTCACAAAGTGACGGAAGTGAATGTCAAAGCCCAGAGACGACCCATTTTTGACAAGGCCAAAGACTCAGACAAATACTCAAGATAACAAAGATATGCGCCCGTAGGCAGGGGTAAGGTGCAAATGACATGCAAGATGCCGAGCATAACTTATGATCATGCAAAGAGAGCTGTAATGAAGCATCCATGCAAAATAAATACAACAATTTTAAGCAAGCGAATAAGAGATAACGGTCCTACACATTCCAACAGAAAGGATGTGAGAAAATTATGCAATTCTCACTGCATCTCACGCGGAGAAGACTAAAAGCGACTACCGAGGACACCTGGAGTCCCAAACACAACATCTTTTACCATAGCACACTCAAGAGAGGAAAGGAAGCGTCTCTCGGCGTGGCACACGCATGAGAGGAATGGAAGCATCTCTCAGCATGGCACACGCATGAGTGGAAATGGAGTATCTCTCAGTGCGGCACACGCATGAGAGGAAAGGACTGTGCAAGAAAGCGTGATGCACATAACAGTGCGGGTACGTCCAAACGCGGCACACGAGTGGAGAAAGGATTGCATCCAAACGTGGCAAGCGAATGGAGAAAGGATTACGTCCAAACGCAGCACACGAGTGGAGAAAGGGTTACGTCTAAACGCGGCACACGAGTGGAGAAAGGGTTACGTCCAAACGCGGCATGCGAGTGGAGAAAGGGTTATGTCCAAACGCGGCACGCGAGTGGAGAATGGGTTACGTCCAAAGGCGGCACGCGAGTGGAGAAAGGATTATGTCCCAATGCGGCACGCGAGTGGAGAAAGGGTTACGTCCGAACGCGGCACGCGAGTGGAGAAAGGGTTACGTCCGAACGCGGCACGCGAGTGGAGAAAGGATTACGTCAGAACGCGGCACGTGAGTGGAGAAAGGATTACGTCCGAACGCGGCACTTGAGTGGAGAAAGGGTTACGTCCGAACGCGGCACGCGAGTGGAGAAAGGATTACATCCAAACGCGGCACGCAAGTGGAGAAAGGATTAACTGTTGAACTGAACCAGGACTACCTTTGAATGAACCATACATACAATATCGTCTGGTTTCATCATCTTCAAATGAACCGTACATACAATATCGTGCCTGCAAAAGAAAGAAATTCAACATGTACAATATAGTAGAAACACAGGTTCCACGTTAAATCAAGATATCATTTCAATAGGAGATAAACACATGCACATATGATGTGGATAAAAACATGCATAGTAATGCAAGTGAAAGGTGCGTGATAACGCAACTAAATGTGGGTGCATAACAATGCAAGAGAGAGCATGCGGGATAACGCAAGCAAGGGATGCATAACAATGCCACCTAAGTGTACGCATAACAATGCGAGCAGGACGTGCGCGACAACACAAGTAAAAAGGTGCATGATAACGCAACAAGTGTGCGTGACAACACAAGTAAGGGGGTGCATAACAATGCAACCTAAGTGTACGCATAACAATGCGAAAGGTTGAAATGCATGACAATGCAAATGAAAGATTCATGACAATGCGGGAGATTGAAATGCATGACAATGCAAATGAAAGATGCATGACAATGCGTGAGATTTGAAATGCATGACAATGCAAATGAAAGATGTACGACAATGAGAAAGATTGAAATGCATGACAATGCAAATGAAAGATGCATGACAATGTGTGATGCTGAAATGCATGACAATGCAAATAAAAGATGCATGACAATGCGAAAGATTGAAATGCATGACAATGCATGTAATAAAATGCGTGAAAAATGCGTGAACTGAAATGCATGACAATGCAAATGAAATATGCATGACAATGCTAATGATTGAAGTGCATAACAATGCATGTTCTGAAATGCATGACAACGCATGTAATATGATAAGGTGTATGACGGTGCGAATGAGACACGCGAAACAATGCAGATGGAGGGGGGTGCAAGACAATGCGACCTAAGGGATGTGCATGACAATGCGAGCATAGTGTGCGTGACAACGCATATAGTTCGTACATAACAATGCAAACAGGCGCGCATTACAGTGCTTATAGAGACGTGCATAGCAATGCAAACGTGGTGTACGCTACAACGCTTAAGAGAAGTGCATAACAATGCGAGGGGTGTGCGCTACAACGCTTAAGAGATGTGCATAACAATGCAAACGTGGTGTGGGTTACAACGCAAGACAAAACATTGTAATGCAACGCATTTAAAGAAATTTTCGAATCTCGCAAGATACAAAAAGGATACGAAAAAGGATACACCATACGCGTACCCAACATCACACATGGAAAGTACGATTTGAGGTTGACACGGAGGCCGGCTTGAGCTTCGACAGTGTATTTTCCTGTAGATTCTTGAGGAATGAAGGTCCCAAACATCATAATTGACCCAACCAAGGGTGTGAGAGATTCACCGACCACAAGGGGAGGCCACCGGCCAACCATCGGCCACAAAATAAGATCATCGGCCAAATATTTAGCCGATCGGCTAACAATTTGGCCAACCGGCCAAAAGTGGCAGTTTCGGGGCAGTTTTGTCCTTCGATCCATGTTTTTCTCTTGTTTTCGACACTTTTCCATCGTTTGATTCGCGAAACTCTCCTCGTTTCGCACACTTTGAACCGAACAAATCTTGGTTTCGGTGCCCTTTCCTTGGTTTCCACCGTCTCGATCTTCGTGCCTTTTCCAAACCCCAACCTTTTTTTCATTTTTCATCCTCTCGGGGTTGACTTTTGGCATTCTTGTCTGTTTTTCACATTTTTCGGCCATTTTCACACCCCTTTTGAGATGGCGGACGACATTCCGCATGGTGGGACTTCCCCAGAGATGGACATGGACCGCGACGTCGAGCTCGTACCTCTTTGCATTCGACCATTCGATCCGGCGACTTACAGGCCGGCGATACACGTGTTGCCTCCCGACGGCATCCGCCACTTCAGGAGCTATTCGCGGGGCGCGCCACTGAGCTTTTGTTGCATGAGCTAGAGTCACATCTGTCTTACGGCACCGCTGAGGTATATTCTTCCTCTGTTTTATTTTCTGCAATGTAGAACATATAACTGCGATAGTCGACTCCGTTCTTTAACCACTTAACTCAGGCACACCGATACATCACATGCTGTAGTTTACTGTGCGCACACCTATACCCGATATTTGTTTAAATCTGAACTCATGCACACACACTGCATTCTCAACTGAACAATTCACACATATTGATAAATCATGTGCTGTAGTTCACTGTGAGCACACCTACACCCAATATCTGTGTAGACTCGGACACATGCACGCACACTGCATTTCAACTGAACAATTCAAACATACTGATACATCATATGTTGTAGTTGACTGTGAGCACACCCACACTCAATATCTGTTTCAATCTGAACACATGCACACACACCACATTCTCAACTGAACAATTCAAACATATTGATACATCATATGCTGTAGTTCACTGTGACCACATCCACACCCAATATCGGTGTAGACTCAGACACATGCACGCACACTGCATTCTCATCAACTCTGAGCGCATTCAACACTGTATTTCTAACACTGCTTTGCAACTATTTGTTTTGAACATAGGGAGATTCCCATGCCTTCCGGGGGTATGGCAACATTGCCGCCCGAGGTTGGTATATGGAGCTACCCGATGCGGTCCATCATATTGTCGACTGGGCTGGCTTTGGGACCTTCTGCATGGGACTCTCGCGCCTCACTGCGAGCAGACCCCTTCTTGCTACTTTGGTGGAGAGGTGGTGGGACACCACCGACTCCCTCCACCTTTCTGCCACCGGGGAGATGACGATGACTCCTTTTGACTTCTCCATGCTCATAGGCATCGGTGTAGGGGGTGATTCGATCCCCTTTGGTACAGATATGGATGAGTGGGACGCCGCTCAGCTATACTTGCTTGGCACTCAGCCACCTCTTGCCCGGGTAGGATTTGTGAGGTACTCATGGTTCAAGGATCACTTCTGGATCCAGGCGCCTACTACTCGGGAGAATGAGGAGCAGTATGCCCGTGGTTTCATTATGTTCCTGCTGGGGACCACACTCTTCACCAACCGGGGCGAACACAATCGCCCTCTACCTACTGAGCGCATTAGTGGACGTGACACGGATCCGCCGCTGCGACTGGGGTGACGTGGGCTTGGCCACTCTCTATGATATATGAGCTCATTCTCCCGCCTCAGCGGGCAGTTTCTTGGAGGCTACTGGCGAGCCTGGGAGGTACATATTCCCTTTTCTGTCTTTTCATTTCTATTTTTCATTATCTATACATCACACACACTGCACACATGCAATCTGCTTTACACTGGTTGTACACCGCACACACTGCACAATATACTGCACGTACTACACTCTGCTTTATCTGTATATTGCTTTATCTGATAAGCATACTCATATCTGCTCTGTTACAGGATACAGTTGTGGGTGTATGCCTACTTTCCTAGGTTTGCCCCAGTGCCAGATGAGGAGATCCCTCTTGGTGTTCCATTTTCTCACCGCTTCGATGTGAGATGCGAGCAGAGGCCACGAGAGTCCTTCATATTCTTCCGCCGCTACTTTGACACCATCACCGCAGCCGATGTATGTCAAACATTACAGTTCATTTAAGTTTCACGTTATTTTGTACTCTCAATATCAGTAGATAACAAACTGTGTTTTATTTGCAGATCACCAGGCAGCCTTGGGCCCCGTTGCCTGACACAGTTTGGGAGCGGTATGGCGGTGCTCGAGAGATTGCCCAGTTCAGGATCTTGTTAGAGGGACCACTCTGCCACACTTGGTACTTGGGTGAGCGCTTCTTGTGCTAGACCCTTGGTCTACCCGAGCCGATAGTTCCAGCACCTCCTCCTACCTACGTCAGGCACACCGAGAGTTACACCTTAGAGGAGATGATAGACTACATGATTGGCTGAGACTCTAACCCTTTTAGGGGTGAGGGTGATTACGCCGAGTACATTGAGGCTTATATCATGCGGCCTTTGACTGGTGTTCATCGAGCTGAGCGAGGGAAGCTAGCAGCGCCAGCAGTAGGAGCAGGGGCACCGAGGGCACCTCCGGTCCGAGGCAAGAGTGGGTCCCGGAGGGGGCAGGGAGCTGGATAGCCAGAGCTGCCTACGACGATCACATGCCGAGGACAGGGTGGGGAGACTTATCAGATTCCCTTCACTCCTCCTCCTGCTGATTATGAGCTTGTCGGAGTCTGTGGCTCGACCTCGGTATGTTACTACTAGACTTTGCATTATGTATAGTCATTTCAGTACATTTGATATCCCGCAGAATACTAATGACTTCAACACTTTCGCAGGCTTCCCCTGAGTACACTTGCCAGTCCCTGGAGTTGACAGCCACAGCGGTAGGGATGCTACAGCGATACATCGACTTGTTGACCATCTACAATATCCCGGTAAGTTCTTTCAACTGCAGTCTCAAACTCTGCACGATCAGCTTCATACATAATCTGATGCATCACACTATCAACACGGCACTTGATTCACAGCACTCACGGCACTGACACACTGTAACCCACATACTGTTCACAGCGTTGCTCACGGCATTCATACACTGTACTCATACACTGTATTCTGTACTAATACACTGCTCACAGCATTTACATACTGTTTTACGTAGCATGACTGATGCATTTGCTATTTGTCCTTTCTAGGCCCCATTCTAGATTCCGGCTGCGGGAGGTGTTCCAGCTGGACCATCTGTTCCTGCTCGAGGAGAAGGGGGAGCCAGGCGGAGGATGACTATCCACAGTTGAGGCAGACATAGGCGCACCCGTGTTGAGAGAAGTTCATGAGAGCCTTCCCCCGATGATTCTGACGAGAAGGCGGCGTCGTCCCAGGACGAGGCCGGAGACGGCTCAGATTCAGACTATGGAGCTGGCAGCGGTGATCCTAGACCCTCGTCTAGGAGGAGGACCAGGACAGACTCCCGTGCTCGAGATGACAGATACTGATCCAGACATTTGCTGCTTTTCTTCTCTTTTGTTTTGCTTTATTTTTCTTTTTACTGGTAGTTTGAGCACATTGTACCGCCTCAGGCAGGTTTACTTTCTTCAAAACTATGTACTTTTTGCAAAAGACATGATGAAATGAAATAGCTGTTTTTGTTCAAAAAGTGTTACATTTGTACATTTTATGCATCGCATCGCATCGCATTACATAACAATGTAAATGAGACTTGAACTTTTGTTTGAAAATTAAGTATTTGCATCGTAATAATCAGGCAGTGAACCGAGTAATGACAAAAACAACTCGATAAGCTAACCAAGTGTAAATGCAACTTGATAAGCAAAGCAAGGACTTGAAGAATGTGAAATGCAACTGGATAAGCAAATGTACAACAACTCGATAAATAAATCGCGACAACTTGATAAACAAATGAGCAACAACTCAATAAACGAATGAGCAACAACTCGATAGGCAAATGAGCAACAACTCGATAAACAAATGAGCAACAACTTGATAAACGAATGAGCAACAACTCAATAGATAAATGAGCAACAACTCGATAAGCAAACACGCATTTTTTTTTTGCATGAGACAAGTAAAGCATATTCTATGTAAAATTTGAAAGCAAGCACATTTTAAGCAATAGACAAGCATATTATATGCAACATTGAAACCATATTCTATGTAAGAATCATAACGATGCGCAGCATGCGCGCAACAGAAGTGTAGATGAAAGTGCAGATTCTATGCAGTAGAGGGGCATCAAACATGTACTCTGGTGCCTCCAATTTATCTCTCAGAGGGCTTTGCAACACACTCAGCTCAAAAAGGGTACACCCCGTTTATATTGACAAGAGATAACATCTGTATGTGAAAACCATAGGTGCTGCTTGGACTGCCATTCTGACTCGAAGCAGGCTTACACTTGGGGTCGAGACACACTCCTACTCCAGAGAAAGGCAAGGCCTGACAAGATGTACCTGGAACATAGTCTCGAAATTTGCTGGAGTTGAAACACACTAAGATGTTCCAGATTTTCCAGATTTTCTCTTGCTTCGCAGTCTAAAACCCATATAGCTTCAGATAGGTCCTTGTTCGGTTTTCTCACATGACCTAGTTTGAACCCTGCAGTTTATGAGGCAAAGAATCTTGTTTTGCACAAACGTTGAGAATGACACAGCGCTCTCAGCACAAAAACTATTTATTTTCAAATTGAACTGAGAAAGGGATCCTTAACCTGGTATTAAGCCTACAACTGACCACTGTCAAAACGACTTAACAAAGAAAAACAAAACGTAAACAACCTAAACACATCGAGTAACACTCGAAACGACTGAAAACAAGAATCGAGACAAACGACACAACAAACACGACACTCAAACGTATTACAAAGGCGAGAGACCTCTCAGTCGCAAGGAGCCAATTTCCCCGGGTATGGTTTCCCACCCTTTCTTATTTGTGAGTCTTGCATCACTTGGCCCTCAGGCTTTGTTTTTTCTGAAAAAGCCCTTTTCTCACTTTTTCTCTCAGCGCATATCTCTCTATTTTTCAATCTCTCTCTTTTTTATCCCTCCTCTGGGTGGTTGATGGATAATTAGGAGGTTGTGGGCTCATGCCCCTAGCATTCTGCTAGATTCTTCTTCTTCTGCTCACAACAGTGAACTTCCCCCACAGAGGGGTTGCATTACAACTAGGTGTGTAGCCAATCTGCAGCTGACATTGGTTGACGATGCTCTGCTGGGGAGTTTGGACATGGTCAGATGTGTCCAGACGAGGGAGTGGAATATCTTGATCCAATCCAGTTCGTGCTTCGCACTTGGCTTGATATCTCGTTGCTCAGAGGATGAGATAGCTTTCGGCATTTCGTTGTTATCCTCAGTTGTGCCCTTTCTAGCAGGCATGATGCCCTTTCTGGCAAGTATGTTAACAATGGGGAAAAGACAGAACACCTGACTCAACTGTGCCCCTAGTTCATCATTTTGACCATTTTTTGTTTTTGCTTTCTACTAAAACAATTTTGACCAATATGAGAGTTAGATTAACATGTTTGTTCAACTTTCTGATTTGAAATCATGCAAGTTAGGCTATGAGCACTGAAAATTTTCTTTTTTTGGGTCCAAGAAATGGTCCAATTTTGGAAAAATGGAATAATTTTCGAGAAAATTAGTCAACCTCAGTAAAAATTCTCAAAAACTATTTTTGCAAACGGCCACTGCTCAACGAGCACGAAACCTACTCTTCAGATGCGCACCCTCAAATCCAAAACAATGGAAAATTGCCCCTTGTCTGAAGGACACTGCATGGCAATGGAAAGTTGCCCCTTGTTTGAATAGCACCACAACACACCGTAATCAGTCCTGAATGTGTCGGTCACAGCCGAGCTCCCGGATTCAGAGAAGACAAAGATGATCAAGACCATTACATGGACACAATCAAATTGGAAGTGTTTATGGCTGGACTTCAGAAAGAAGTTGCCTACGTATCCCAAACATGGGAATTAAGCCTTACGTAGTTCCAGTTAGGTACACTCGGGTATTAACCTCTCCTTTTACGCTCTAACTTTTGCCAAGGCTGCCCTTTTGGGTTTTTAACCTTGCGAGCTTTCTTCTTCTTTTCTTTTCATTTCTTTTCTTTTTCCTTTCTTCAATCTTTTCAAGATTTTTTATTTCTTTTTCTTCATTTTTTTTTTCGCATTTTTCTTTTCTTTTTTTTTCTTGCTCTAACTTTTGCCTGGGTCGCCCTTCTGGGTTTTCGGCCCAGCGAGCCTCTCAAGGGTAAAAGTGTAGCTTTGTCCATATCAAATTGTTTTAAGATCTCAAGGCCATCTGAATCCGGGAGAATGGCTGCTGGTCGCTGACGACGTAGAAGTTCATCCAATGGGGCTGAATTTTGCCTCTAGTGTTGTGGATAGGAACTCAGTTGTTCTTCAGCAATACTTTCTTCCTCCCTTCCTTCTAGGATTTGGCATCCTTGCCGATCTTCGTTAGCTTGAAAAACATCCCAATTTTTTACTCTTCGAGCGCATCGAACATTTTTGTGCCCCTAGTCCAAGGGGTACTTTGATCGAGCTTTGTAAGCTTCCTTTTGATGACATTTGATCTTCTTGATCTGGCTTTATTGCGGCCAATTCATGGACTACTTTGAATCTAGCCACACAGGCCTCCTTTGATGGTTGACCATTGAACATTCTGAATTAAGGTTCAAGGTTTGGAAGTACGGGGGGCGAGTCTCGAGGCTGAGAGTGATCCTAAGCTGCACAATCTCAAGAGCGATTCCACACAGGTCTTTGCAGGACCGCGCAAAACATTTTTTTATTATTTTTTTTGAAATCTTTTAAGAAAGTGACAATGTCGCTCGCGCTGAAGACAATGTAGAACCAATCTCGATCAAGCCAGGATCCTTCTCAATACTCACATTCATAGGCATGATCTCATTCATTAAGGGCTTAGCACGCCTCTCTTTCTCTTAATTGATCAAATTTTACAATTCCCGACGAATTCCTTCCTCTTCGTTTTTGTCACAATGTTCAAATTTTTTTTAAAAGACTTAGGCCAATGTAATGATTTCGAGGCACGAAAAAATAAGTGAAAAGCACTGCCGTTCCATTCAAACTTTTGGCACAACTGGCGCAAGGCAGAAGCAAACACAAGAGTATGAAAATTACTGCGGTTTCATTCAGATCTGTTGGCACAACTGGCTCCAAGGCAGAAACAGACTCAAAAGAAAACTAAAAGACAAACACAAAACAAGCAAGTGATGTCCGGGGTAACATCCCCGGAATCACCTGACTTCTATACAACAGGACTGACTCGATACAACAAGACAAACCTTAAATCACAAAAGACTGACTCAAAACAAAGAGACAGACTGAAAGTAAAACCATAGAACTGACTCAACTCCCTAGCCAGGAACTACAAAAACCAACATTCGCAAATGCTCAAAACAGTGCGTGCCACATGCCACATCTGGAGTATACTGAGTGCTGCCCGCAGGTGGTTCAACCCTTGATCACATACTTGTATTATCCTTGAAGTCCACCAACCCAGTGATGACAGACTTTGCTGAGCTCGGTGGGAGGATGACCCCATCGTCAAACAGATCCTGTACTTCGTGGCGGAGTTGGAAGCAGTTGTCGGTGGTGTGACAGTTTGTTGATGGTACGCACAGTACTGGGTAGCATCATGTAAGAGAGGGAGATTACTTGGGAGAGGCTGAGGCTCAAGAGGTTTGGGATGACCCTTTTCAGTGAGGATTCAAAGAGCCTTGGGAAAAGGCATGTAGAGGGTATGAAAGACCCTGCGACCTCGGGGCAGATACTTCAAAGTCTGTGGACCTTTGCTAGACGCACTAGAAAAAGGATCGGCAGGTGCTGCCTTGGCTCTCTGATCTTTTCCAGGTGCAGGGTTAGGATCAGAAGGAACTGTTCTGGTACGACGGTTCCCATCCCGATTTTCCCTTTGGCTTGAACTGCTCCCAGTCTGAGTAGGGAAAATGTCATCCACAGTCTTAGCCACAACTAGGAGTACTTGTTGCTTATTCACCCCCTGGCTTTTAGAGTCTCAACAGCTTGTTGGAGTTGTTCATAGGGATCGGTGCCCACCTTCACCTTGTCCTTACCACTCACCTCAGTTTGGTGGAAGGTTTCGATTGCTACATCAGAGCGGAGCCCCGTTGTTGTTAACATGCCATTGCCAGAATTTGGGATGGCTTCAGGTTGGCTGAGCTCAATCACAATTCGCCCCAATAACGAGGGCTCCTCCGGTATGAAATTCCCGACATACGATGCAGCCAGTGGCGGGGCCAACATTCCGTAGGCTAAATCATCCACAGATCTCTAGAGATCGCCAATCATTCCCATCAACTCAAAAGTGGTGGGCTCACGGGTTTGAAATAACTACGGTTCCCAGATTGGATGTGCGGCAGGCGACCTAGGCGGGTGTGGTATGTCAACATTGGTTTCACCTTGCATGGTGATTCCTTGGTTTAGTGTCGTTGCCATGACCACAATTTTTTCTGAATTTTGTGTCATCTCAAGTCTGCTGAACTGAACAGAGGTGATATGACTAGTGGCTGACGGATCTGATGAACCGACGAGCCTTGACTGGCCCTTTTCTACCTTGCCTTAGTGAAGGAGAACACTGGTTATTCTGAACCGACTCTCTGGACCCCTCCCCCCCTGAAAGAGAAAACAGGCAGCATCTCAGCCCAATTTCACTAGAACAGACATAAACATAGCTGAATAATTGTATTTGACCACTGATCGTTGTTCCCCAAATTACTACCCCAAAACTGAATCTGATACCCGCAGATATAACTGATTCTCAAAATACAGATGCCCGTACGCCTGATACCCAAACTCGCAAACTGATACATGCATTCCTGCACAGACACACTCTAAAAGCACATAGCAAACAAGTGAGACCCAAAAACACCCTTATGGAGGGGTAGAGTTTTCCTATCCTAGTTTCGTCAGGAACTAGGGTTTCACTACGCACACAGCGGTTTCAAACAACCTATAATTGGGTAAGCAACCTGTCCTAGTTTGGGATGGTCACTATGGATTCCGAATATGCATTAGGTCGAATGGTCAAAAAGGGTGCCCTGGTAAAACCAGGGTTTATGTTCCCATCGTGGCAGAGCCCGTAACCGGTCAGCCTTATGGCACACTCCTCAAAATGAGCCTCCGACAAACCGTTCAGGAATAGTAGATGGCAAACACGGTGTCCTAGGCACACCAATGCAAATACAATGCAAAGAAATACATAAGTGTAACCAAAACAAGATATCATGAGTTCCCCAGCGGAGTCGCCAGAAACTGTAGACGCACCCCGAGAGGGCCTTGCCCCTACAGTTCATACTCATTTGTCATGGTTCTTAATCTGATCTCACAATGTGCGATGTGAGATTGATAAATTACCAAACAGTCCAAATCCGGCAAATCGTTTTGAAAAACTAATTTTTAAGAAAGAAGTGCCAAACATGGACTGCTTTGCCAGATACAGAGTCACCACCTAAATATTTTATTTTGGGGGAATTTAGGAAACCCTGACTCGTTGCCTAAGGCCACATGTTCGTCATCACCAAAGTTGCCTTGGCTCGGGAGCTTGGGTACGATTGGAGAAGGTCATCTATGAGCACCCCCGCTTGCCCGATCCAAAGATCGGCCTGTACTAAGCATGATATCGAGTTTTTGAAAACACATGCGTTTTTATTCCGATTAATTGGCTAATCTTTATGTAAATGAAAGTATAAATGCAACGGATGAAAAATTACGGTCATACCTTTTTCTGCAGAGTCTGAATCTCGTGGGTAAATCACGTGCTTCCTGAATCTGATCAATCAACCCAGCAATGGAGTGATATTATAGAATAAATATCACCCACACAAGTCACAGTGCAAAATGGCTCTTGATTGTTCTATTTTGGGAGAGAGTCAGTATATGGGAAAAACATACAACATACGTTGTTTTTCTCTTAGTCACCCATATCCCATATCATATCAGATATATAGGATAATATCTCATCTATCCATATCAGTTGATATGATAGATATGGCTATCCTGAGTGGTTATCCACGTAAGTTTTGATTTCAAATTCAAACTTACGTGGATAAGGTTCAAAAGGTTTAAAGGGTCATGCCACATGGGCCCCCAATTTCTAACACTTTACTACGTGATGCGCATAGCAAAACAAGTATAGACTAGATCGCCTAACTTCGAACAAAGCATCGCATATCCGTTTGTTTGGAAATGGTTTTGAATTTTGCTATTCGCAAGTAGGCTAAAACACAGATTTCGATGAATTATTCCAATTCAAGCGATCCAACCTTCACCCACAGGCATTCAGGCAGTTATATGACATAAGCAATTAGCCTCATGGAAAACATGCTTTCATGTTAACATCCACATACATGCAAGATGCCTAAACATAAACACTCACAGTGTACTCCAAGCCAAAACAAAGAACTAGTTAGTAATGAATGCATGAGCCTAATTCATGTTAAGATGGCTAATGCAATACATGCGAAATGTAGCTAGAATAGGATCGGCTAATCTAAGATGGCATGTGAGATGCAATTTAGCACATGTATTCAAGTTGGAATTGAAATACGATGCAGTTAGCATGATGTGCCGAGCCCGATGCATGCAATACAGATGAATGGATGCAAACATGCATAACATAAGGATGCTAATTGAAAATGACCCTTAGCAAACCATCAAAAGCAGGTAAGTAAAACAGAGAAAGACGTGGGGTTGGAAGACATTCACACACTCATGCACACTTATTACAAAATTCGCCCTCTCGACGGTGGGTCCGAAAGAATAATACAAATTAACTAACTAACAAGCTAATTAATTAATTACACAACACTTAACTAATTAAACAAATTAATTAAGCTACTAAAGCAGTAAAACAGCCTCGGGAAGAGGGAAACATGCATGCTCGGCTTCGCTCCGAAATCTATCGCCATGCTCATGCTGCCTTTGTTTACTGCACCTCTGAAAATTGTGCAAGTCTCGAGGATACTCCAAAACCCGTTCATGGAGACTGTGGGATGTCACCGACCAAGATGTGAGGTCATCGGCCAAAGGAAATTGGTCATCGACCACAAATGAAGCTCTCAGCCAACAATTCATAGCCGGCCGGCACTGAAGTTGGCCGACCGGCCATCTCTTCCTGCAGAATGCTGTTTTTGCTGCAATAGAGGACAGACAGAGCATGGCAATGCATTTTCAAGGGAATGTTTGCACAACCACCCTCCTTATCATGTTTAAAGCTCAAAGGAGTATGGTTCTCGACTCTCGGGCCACCAATTACGCATTTCAATGCGTGATGGTCAAAGGAGCCAAGTGTGCATTTTAATGTCAAATGAAATACACACAAAAAACCATAAATAACCCCAACCTCTATCATGGTTTATTAGGAGGCAAGGGATGCAAACATGCATGCAAAAGTAGTGCAACATGAGCATGTTAATGATCATACCATACAAAGTTAAAGGTAACAAGCATGCCAAATGCAATGCAACCTAGATAAGCATGCAAACATGCAAGGCATGTGACAACATTTAAAGATAGGAAAGCATGTAACAACATGTGGGGCGAGCATGTAACAACATGCAAGGGACGATGCATGCAAAATGCAAAGCAACTCAACAAAAAGGGCATGCCAAATGCAATACGACTTAAGCATGCAACAACATGCAATAGGCCAAGTATGTAACAACATGCAAGGTAACAAGCATGCAACAACATGCAAATGATGGACTTAAACCAATATGGACCGCTCTCAAATAAGCCCAAATCAGTGGCCAAAATGCTAAGAAATGAGGGAGAAAAGCATATGCAAACATGCTTGCTAATTGGCCTATCACCTAGGCATGAAGACACAACTCTTAACCACACTTAAAAGAGTGAAAAGCATGCAAGTGTAACAATACTACATGCTCTGAAATGATGCCAAATCACACATATAATCATAATTATAGCATGCATAAGGCTTAAGGCCTAAGACTAGTAAAGGGACTTGAGCCGAAGCTACACAAAACAAAGGGCATGTGGCAAGTATAACCCAAAACAGTCCTAAAGCATGCCAAAGTAAGCCTAAAACATACAAGGAATGAGACCAAAACATGCTAGAAAGGTGGATTCAAAACAAGGAGCATGCAAGGCTACAAATGGGGTGTTACACTACACCTATCAAAACCAAACATGGTATGATTTAAGCAACCAAAATCAGAGTTATAATATGTCAGAATAAGCCCAAATATCCACTTAGATGGCATCCCAAGGGCCTAAGCATGATGGCATACACAATGATACATTCACGAGGCATAACATACCAACTCTTTAAAGCATTAAAGAAATCACAAGTGCAAGCATATGAGCATACTATATGGACTGAAATAGCATAACAAGTGATGTCAAACCACTGAAATTATTGAAATAGAGCATACTAATGACTTGAGCACCTGAAGCTAACTAGCCAGATTACATGGTAGCTATGCAAAACAGCGCAAGCATGACTAAGAAGACCAAAATCAGAGCTTAAGAATGTCACAACATGGCTAAAAGCTTCATGGAGGTGGGCCAAAATATGCAGCCATAGTGGTCTAAATGCTAGGTACATGTTAAGGCAAATCATGGGATTACAAGACAAGTATACAAAGCATCCATGGTTTGTCTAAACCAACTTGAAAGAAAGGTGTATTATGACAAAACAAAGCCTAATACATGCTGAAATGAAGCTAAAACAAGCTAAGCATACAAGCCACCAACATAAGCCATTTATGCAAGCATCCAAGACAACAAGGAGAGGGGATGACCCTCTCTTATTTGAGACCTTAAAACACCATCCCCACCACTGGATTTCAGTGGTGAGAAGGCCTAAACAAGGTGATCTCAAAGCTTAAAAAATAAAGCACAAGAACAAGGCCAAACAAGGCCTAAGAGGGGGAAAACAACCCCAAACACAAAAATGACCTTAAAGAAAGGTCTTAAGCACTAAAAAATAGACCTTTTATCAGTTATAATCTAAGCTTAAAACAATAAGCAAGAAGGGCTAAAAGCTTAAGCAAGAATGGGGTATCTAAAGCAAGGAACTCACCCTTGTAGAACCTCTTCAAGAACAATGCTCCAGCAGGTTTTTTGAGTTCAAACCCACCCAAGAACACCAAAACCAACTCCCTAGTACCTCAACAACAAAGAGAAGGTGTATTGCTAGGTGTTTGGGTACAATAGTAAGACAATACTACACTTTTGTGTACAAAACAAGGCTAAACTAAGAAATGTAGATACAAGGGTATATCTATTCTCTCCAGAATAGATTTTCTGAACCTCTGAGGAGGGAGGAGGAACTCCCTCTTTATAGAAGTTCAATCCAAAGCTTCTAAGAGAAGCTAAGCGAAGGGGGTAAATCCCTCCATACACGTGTATGGAGAGGGTTAATTGTGGATGCCAACTCTGCCAGCTGGCACAAAATATATGCATAAAGCAGATGAACAGGGTTCAGCCTGCAAAAATGGCCAATCGACCAACACAATGGCCGGCCGGCCGACCAAAAACAATGTCGATCGGCCAACACACTTGGCCGATGGAAATAAAACAAGGCTGCTGGCCTCAAGCCTTGGCCGGTGGGTTGAGGGTATGGCAAAAAAGTTGCCCTCTTCCCTTAGAAGCAAAAACACAAGTGTTTGGTTCACAATCAAGCACAAAACAGACAAGTTGAGAGATCTTGAGGCAAGGCGCATAGCCGAGACCTCCGAGAACTCAAAACGAACATGAGCATGGATGATCATCGAGTGTTCAAATGATGACGTCCAAGTCTTGAGGACGGTCAAAAATGGGGTGTCTACACTTACACCTCCCGACAGTTGAGGTCACACGAGAAGAATTATCCAACACATGACCTAGAATTGGCCGTAGTTGTTTTTGCTTTGAAAATCTGGCGGCATTATCTGTATGGAGCAAAGTGTGAAATTTACATGGATCACAAGAGTCTGAAATACTTCTTCACACAGAAGGAGTTGAATATGCGACAGAGGAGATGGCTGGAACTGATAAAGGATTATGATTTAGGGATTCAGTATCACCCTGGGAAAGCTAACATAGTTGTTGATGCCTTAAGCAGAAAATCAACGGGGAGTATGGCTTGTTTGCTTACTGAGCAGATAGAAATCTTGCAAGATTTTGAGAAGTCTGAAATTGAAGTGGTAATGTGTGAACAGGGCGGATTGATAGCCGCTATTACAGCCGAGCCAACAATCATTGATGAAATCAAGCAGAAATAGAAAGAGGATGAATTCCTCTGGAAAGTGATTGGTGAATTTGAGACAAGTTCGAGAGTAGAGTTCAGTATTGAAAACGAAGTGTTGAAATTTCGAAACCGAATGTGTGTCCCAGATATCCCGAAACTAAAGAAGAGGGTTTTAGATGAAGTCCACAGATCTGTGTGTGCTATGCATCCGGGTAACAATAAAATGTATCGGGATTTGAAGCAAACCTATTGGTGGCCTAAGATGAAGAAAGAGATTGCAGAATATGTGTCCAAATGTCTTCAGTGTCAGCAAGTTAAAGCTGAACATCAGAAACTAGGCGGTCTGCTTCAACCTCTCCCTATTCCTAAATGGAAGTGGGAGCATGTGACTATGGATTTTGTTGTTGGCCTACCTCGAACTTCTCAAGGTATGGATTCTATTTGGGTTGTAATTGATAGACTGACTAAATCTGCACATTTTTTACCAGTTAGAACTACATTTAATGTTTATAGACTGGCTACCAGTTATGTTGATGAGATTGTCCGTTCACACGGAGTTCCGGTATCCATTGTGTCGAATAGAGATCCGAAATTTGTATCTAGATTATGGAAGAGTTTGCAGGAAGCTATGGGGACAGAACTAAGATTCAGTATTGCATTCCACGCACAGACCGATGGGCAATCAAAACGAACAATATAGACTTTGGAAGATGTGCTTCAGGTGTGTGCTTTAGATTTTCAAGGGAGTTGGGAAGACTATTTGCCACTTGTGGAATTTGTATACAGTAACAGCTTCCACTCCAGCATCAGTATGGCACCGCACGAGGCTTTGTATGGTAGAAGGTGTAGATCACCGATTTGTTAGACAGAAGTCGGGGATAGAGCTTTACTTGGGCCTGAAATTGTGCAAGATACTTCTGAGAAAATCAAAACTATTCGGCAAAGGCTCAAAACAGCTCAAGACCGACAAAAGAATTACGCAGACGTTCGAAGAAGAACTCTTGAGTATGAGGTCGGTGACCACGTGTTTATCCACGTGTCCCCAATGAAAGGCCAAGTCAAGTTTGGAAGGAATGGCAAGTTGTCGCCCCGTTACATTGGGTCGTTCCAAATTCTGGAAAGGCTTGGCCTAGTTGCCTATAGAGTTGCTTTGCCACCGGGATTCGAACAAATCCACAACGTGTTTCATGTGTCGATGTTGAGGGGTTACCTCTGAGACCCGTTCCATGTGATTGATTATCACCGGGTAGCTATTGATGAAAATATGGAGTACGCCGAATGGCCGAAACGAATCATTGACCGGCAAGTGAAACAATTGAGAAGCAAGTCCATCCCAATTGTGAAAGTAGAATGGAAAGAACACTATGGGACGGATGCCACGTGGGAAAAAGAGGATGAAATGCGCCTGCGATATCCACATTTTTTTCCCAACGAAGGTAAAATAAGTTTGAGGGACCAAACTTCCTAAAGGGGGGAAGACTGTGATACCCCTGTTCCGTAATATGTTAACTGGTCCTTAATATGAGTATGATTATGTGTTTAATATGATTTTGTGTGCCATTATGTGAAGATATGTGGTTTTGAATTTCTATCTGTTCACCGTAGGAATATCTATTTGATTATCTGTTTTGGAAATTAAATTGAAGGCCTTATCGACCACAGAACCCGAAATTGACTACGCCATTACAATTGGCATGATTTTTAGAGCCTACGGTGAAATTTAGTTGGAAATTGATTCGGATCAAAATAATTAGATTCAGAACGACTAATTAAATGCTGAATTATTTGATATTAAATTAATGTGACTTAGTGGGGCTTTATAAGGGCCTTATTATATTCATTCATTCTCCTTAAAATCATTTGGCTAATATCAACTCTAAGAGAGGCAAGAGAGGGTTGGCTAGAGAGGGAAAGAGGAAGGATTGCATGTTTTGGCTCAAGGTTTGTGAGATTGGGAAGTTAAACTCAAGATTCAACTAGAAATTGGGAAGATTAAGGCTCCTAGGTGAGTAATCAACCCTTGACTCATGGATTTTTGTTTGTAATTTGTAAATTCAAGTTTCATTAATGGTCAAGAACATGAGTTAGATTGATTATGATGAAATTGAGTTGGTTTTGTTGAAATTGAAGTCTTAGAACACATGCATGTAAGAATTTGCCATAAATTTCCATATTTGAGCATAAAGTATGTAATCCATGTTGAGTTTTGATTAATGACAATGTATTCGATCATCTCTTCACCAATTAAGTTGAGGATATTGTGTATATTTCACATGCAAGTGCAAATTATGGGAGTTGAGTCTTGCATGTTTGAATCTAGTGTGTTGGTGATGAGTTTGAGTTGATTTGAGACATGCATGTCATGACCCGAACTCGCCCCCATGGGTTAAGGACATAACCTGCCAGTAATCATGAGATTACCTACGGCCTCAAACCAAACCAAACGTGTTTTAACAGAGTTAATAAGGGCCAAACAGAAGCAATTTAAAACTTTGTCCATAGAGATGTGCTTACATGGCACATCGTAACAACCATACATATGCATATTAATAACTCACAACAAAATACGTACCAGATAAGGTTCTGTACATACAGGATCATAATAGTCAAAGTCAACCCATCAAAACTATATACACCATATTCAAAGACTTTGCCCACATGACAAGATAAAATAGAATGACAAAAAGGCGAAGGCGGGTCTCGTGCATGAGACGCGAGGGCTGACTGTTCAAAACTTTTGTTGTTCCACACAGACATCACTGAGGCTGGGTCTGGACTTCTCTTGGCTCACCTACAAACACATGAATGAGCGTGAGCGATAGCCGAGTGAATAATTTCAAATACAGAAATTATACATATGATATGTAGAACAACATGCTTCAAATGGCCTTGGGCCCAATTCATATTTCTAGTTAACATACATATACATAATGTAGGTCAAGTGACTATACTTCCAAACGTACTGGCCTTTGGCCTATTTATCTTTCATTTGCCAGACTGGCCTCTGGCCCATTCAAACTTTCATGTCAAACTGGCCTCTGGCCCATTCAAACTTTCATGTCAAACTGGCCTCTGGCCCATTCATTCGTGTCAAACTGGCCTCTGGCCCATCCATTCTTGTCAAAATGGCCTCTGGCCCATCCATTCATTCATCTATGTCAAAATGGCCTTCGGCCCATTCAGTTATTCATAGCAAACATTTGTCCATAATTCAAACTAGCACTTATAAGGCTCTTAAAGAAATAACCAATTGGACAAATGACAAGTTCCAAAATATTGATATTACTCACAGTGATCGGTTGGTTGGTTTGCCCTAGAGCTCGACCCTACACATTCCATGAACACAAAAGGGTCACAAACAATTCGATCCGTTCTAAATTCACATTTTCCTCTTTAGGCTTGATTCTTATCTCTTTAATTCAATTACAATGCTCCATGCATGCCTAAGAGTACTTGGAAGTGAAAGAGAACAGAAAATGAAACACAGAATGTCTTTTCAAAATTTCAAAAAACAGGGTCCCCGCTCGAGCGTGGACTTCCCCGCTCGAGCGGACCCTTGAGGCCTGCAAAAGTACTGGATATGTCAAATTTACGCTCGATCGCGAACTTTGGCGCTCGAGCGGAAGGCCTCTCTACATGGCTTCCCGCTCGAGCATGAACTTCCCCGCTCGGGCGGACACCATGTCTGCAGAAAATACTGGGAACACGAATTTCACGCTCGAGCGGCGGTTTCCCCGCTCGAGCGGGAATCAAAATTCTGGAAAATCCAGAACATGTTCTTGAGCTTCAATTCGACATTCAAAGGTTCCAAATGCATGATTTTGGCTCAAACTTCACATATACATATTCTAACATGGTATAAACACCAAATTACAACACAATGAAGCTCAGTTTCATAATTTAATCACATGCATGTCTCGAATCAACTCAAACTCATCACCAACACACTAGATTCAAACATGCAAGACTCAACTCCCATGATTTGCTCTTGCATGTGAAATATACACAATATCCTCAACTTAATTGGTGAAGAGATGATCAAATACATTGTCATTAATCAAAACTCAACATGGATTACATACTTTATGCTCAAATATGGAAATTTATGGCAAATTCTTACATGCATGTGTTCTAAGACTTCAATTTCAACAAAACCAACTCAATTTCATCATAATCAATCTAACTCATGTTCTTGACCATTAATGAAACTTGAATTTACAAATTATAAACAAAAATCCATGAGTCAAGGGTTGATTACTCACCTAGGAGCCTTAATCTTCCCAATTTCTAGTTGAATCTTGAGTTTAACTTCCCAATCTCACAAACCTTGGGCCAAAACATGCAATCCTTTCTCTTTCCCTCTCTAGCAGACCCTCTCTTCCCTCTCTTAGAGTTGATATCAGCCAAATGATTTTAAAGAGAAGGAATGAATATAATAAGATCATTATAAAGCCTCATTAAGTCACATTATTTTAATATCAAATAATTGAGCACTTAATTAGCCGTTCTGAATCTAATTATTTTGATCCGAATCGATTTCTAACTAAATTTCACCGTAGGCTCTAAAAATCATGCCAATCGTATTGGCGTAGTCAATTTCTGGTTCTGTGGTCGATAAGGCCTTCAATTTAATTTCCAAAGCAGATAATCAAACAGATATTCCTACGGTGAACAGATAGAAATTCAAAACCACATATTTTCACCTAATGGCACACAAAATCATATTAAACACATAATCATACTCATATTAAGGACCAATTAACATATTACGGAGCAGGGGTATCACACAAGTGGTCTTTGAAAACATGGTGATTTGCCACTCTCAAATGGGCTTAAAACTCGTAATCAATGAATTGTTCCAATTCAAGTAATTCAACCTTCACCCACAGGCATTCAGGCAGTTATATCACATAAGCAGTTAGCCTCATGTCAAGCATGCTATCATGGCAATCACTCACACACATGCAAGGATGCTAAAGCATAAACACTTACCGAGTACTCCGAGCCAAAACAAAAGCTATGTTAGAAATCAATGCATGATCCTAGCTATGTCAAGAATGCCTAATGCAACACATACAAAATGCAACTAAGATAGGCTCAGCTATTTTAAAATGTCATGTGAAATGCAATTTGATACATGTATTCAAACAGGAATTGAAATACAATGCAGTTAGTATGATGCGCCGAGCCCGGTGCATGCAAGACAGATGAATGAATGCAAACATGCGAAGCATAAGGATGCTAATTGAAACATGCCTAAAACTAACCATCGTAAGTTGGTAAATAAAAGGGAGAAAGAAATGGGGGTTGGAAGACTTGCATTGCACACACGCACACTTATTTACAATAGTTGTGCCCTCTCGACGGAGGGTCCGAATAAATAATACAAATCACTTAATTAACTAACAAACAAGCTAATTAATTATTACAAAACGAATTGAAGCAAACAACTATTCTAAGTTAACAAAAGCACTGAAATGGCCTCATGACGAGGGATGCATGCATGCTTGAATTGCCTTGCTCGGAAATCCATCATGATGCCCCAACTTGCCTTTGTTTGCACTTGTTTCCAGAACACTGCTCAAAGCTCCAAAAAGCTAAAACTCCATCATGGGTGCCTATAGGGATGCTGCCGACCAGTTGTTGGCATTGGAGACCACCTGCTGACCACTTTCTGTACTGAAAAACCAAAAAAAGTGGTCGGCCAGCTATTGCTGCCAGATTCCACTTTGCTGCAACAGAGAGCAAGAAAGGGCATGGCAAAGTATTTGCAACATATGTGTGCACAACCACCCTCCCTATCATTACGTAAGCTCAAGGGAGTATGGTTCTCGACCCTCGGGCCACCAATCATGCATCTCAATGCATGATGGCCGAGGAGCCCAAGTTGTACAACTCAATATGAAATGAATGCACACACGAACACATAAAGCCTAAAACTCCGTCATGTATAGTCAAGAGTGTCGACGACCGAGAATTGAGGCACATTTCATCACTTCGAGTATGAAACGTCCCTCATTTCTTGTGCTCGGATTAACACTTAATCCAAACAAATGCAAGCAACAAGTAACATGGCATACACAATGCAAGTACCAATTAGCATGCACAATGCAATGATGGTATACTCAATGCAATGTGACCTAAGCATACACAGTGCAAATGGTAAGGCATACACAATGCAATGGACAACATAGCATGCATACAACATGCAATCAATCATGCTTAATGGACTTAGACTAAAATGAACAGACCTCAGCCATGCCCAAATAGAGGCCATTTCACACCAAAACTTAGGCACAAAAAGGCAAAGAACATGTGTTCATGCAATGGCTCATCAACAAGGCATAAAGGTCAACTCTCAAACACAATGAAGAAGTGACGAATATGAGAGTGTGGCATAGGTACAAGCACTGAAATCATCTACCAAGTGATGTCATATCATGCAAATAACTCAAATAAAGCATGCCAAGAGACCCGAAATACAAAGCTAGTCAAGGGCTTTACACTACAACTATACCAAACAATGCTCAAATGACCTAAAGCACTCAAAATAGACCTAAGGCAGGTCAATATGGTAGCAAAAACAAGCTAAACTCGCAACAAAGATGGCAAGAAAGATAGGCTCTCGAATCAGCTCGCAAACAAGGCATAAGGGCACAACTCTTAAACACAATGAAAGAGTGATAATCATGAGAGCATGACAGAATTTTATGGTCTGGAATTACCTACTAAATGATTCCATATCATGCAAATAGCTCAAATATGACATGCTAGGGGGCCCAAAGTGCAAGGCTAGCAAAGCCAAATACACCATAGCTATACAAAACCAAACATGCATGACCAAAACAACACCAAACAGACCTTAAGCATGGTAAAACAAGGGTAAAATCTTCTTTGGGTCGAGCCAAAATCATGCTAAAAACATGGCTTAAAGCACAAAGCATGCTATGGCAATTTCATGGAATTGCACTACAAGTGCATGAGGCATGCAAGGGCCAACCAAACCAAACCAAAACAGAGTCATGACATGGAAAAATATCACCAAAAACATGCTGAAATGGAAAGAAAACAAGCTAGAATGACATGCTACTTCATGAAGCATACAAGGCTAGTTTGTGTGATTTACGCTACAAGTGTATTATGCATGCAAGGGATGATCAAGACAACCAAAAACAGATCTAAGGCATGCTAAAATAACCCCAAATACATGCCAAGAACAAGCCAACACAAGCTTAAAACACATGCTCAAACAGTAGGTATATATGGCAAGTATTAAAGACACAAGGAGAGGGGATGACCCTCTCCTTTTTGGGACCTTAACACACCATTTCCACCACTGAAAATCCTCTAGATTTCAGTGGTGAGAAGGCCAAAGCAAGGTGATCCCAAAGGCTTTAAGGGAAGGTCCAAAACAAGACCAAACAAGGCCTAAGAGGAAGTAGACTACCCCCAACACAAAATGACCTTAAACAACTTAAAACAAGACTTTTTTAGTTGAAAGCTAAGCCCAAGTAAGCATTCAAATGGGACCAAGGGAACAACCAAAACAAAGCTTAAAAGGGAGAAAAGAGGTTACCCTTGAAGCACTGCAACAACAGCTTCTTTCTCAGCCAAAAACCAGCTTTTTAGACCCCAAATATGTCCTTCAAGAACCTCAACTCAATGATGGGGGTGTGTGGTTAAGGGTTGTGGCGTAAAAGTGAAGAACAACACCCTTTTTAGGCACCAAAAATAGAGATATAGAGGGAGATATATGCTTATGCCTTAGGAAATTTTCTGAACCTCTCCCTTGGAGAGGGAGAGCCTCCCTTATAGAAAAAAAAGGTTCAAGCTTCTTGGAGAAGCTAAAACTTGGTTTCAATCCCTCCATACACGTGTATGAAGGATACAGTTTGTGCCCTCTAGCTGGCACAACTGGCATCCACACAGTCTGCCAAAACAGGGGGAGAGCTGCCAACCACTTAAAGTGGTCGGCCTGCTACTTGCAGTGGTCTCCCAGAAAAAAAGTGGTCGGCAGGAGGAATTGATTGTCTCCACACTGAAAGCAAGCCAATGGTGGGGGGGAGACCAGAAAAGGTGGCCTAGAGACCAAGAAAACCAGTTTCCCGACTAGAAAACCGGCTGGTGGGAAGGAAAGTGGTCTCCAAGGGAAAAAACTGGTCTCCCATCCTCGTACCACCTTCCAAACAAGGAATACAATATTTGTACCAAAAACAAGCCAAAACGGATGCAAGACGAGAGTTCGGGGGGCAAAGCGCGCAGCTGAGAGCCTCGAAAACAAGCTGTCGAGCACCAAAAGTGGTATACGACCACAATAGTGGTCCCTCGGACCCCAGTGTCCCTCTAGGGAGAGGAAGCAAGGCGTGGTTCGAAAGCCAAGCCAAACGGAGAACGTTAAGCGGTCCCGAGACAAGCCGCACGACCAAAGGCTCCAAAAATCGGAAACTAGTCTCCAAACAGGAAAAGTGGCCTACGACCATGAAAACTAGTCTACAACCACAGAGAGATGGTCGACAAGACCTCTCCCTCCCTCCGGGAAGAGAAACAGAGTTCGGCCCTCAGACCGAGCCGAAGCACAAAAGAGTTCAGAGGCCTGGAGGCAAGGCTCTAAGCCAAAGCTCCGAAACCTCTAAACGAGCACAACATGCACCATCACCGAGCGCTCAATCGATGACGTCTGAGTCTTAAGGTCGGTCAAAAATGGGGTGTCTACAGAAAGCAATGTGCATAACAATGCAAGGAAAAGCATGCGCGACAACGCAAGCAATGGGGTGCATAACATTGCAAGGAAAAGCATGCGCAACAACGCAAGCAATGGGGTGCATAACAATGCAAGGAAAAGCATGCGTGACAACGCAAGAAATGTGCATAATAATGCAAGGAAAAGCATGCGCGACAACGCAAGCAATGGGATGCATAACAATGCAAGGAAAAGCATGCGCGACAATGCAAGCAATGTGCATGACAATGCAAGCGAGATGTGCATGACAATGCAAACAAAACGTGCGTGACAACGCATATAGTGTGTGCATAAGAATGCGAGGAAGATCTGCTTGACAATGCAAACAAAACGTGCGTGACAACGCATATAGTGTGTACATAACACTGCGAGGAAGATGTGCATGACAATGCAAACAAAATGTGCACGACAACGCATGTAGTGTGTACATAACAATGCAACAACAAAGAGAGGCACATGCTCAACGTAAGCATGGTAAAGGCATGTTATTCATGATGTTGAGATGAAACTTCAAAACAAGATAAGGCATGCTCAATGCAAGAGCGAAAAGATGTATAACAAATGTGCACCTTACAAGCATGACGAAACACTCGTAAGGCAAGATATTCAAAAGCAATTCTCGAGCAATTCTCAAATCTTGCAACATGTAAAAGGATATGAAAAAAGGGTACACCTTGTGTGTATTGAGAGCCGCACACGAAAGACACGGTTCGAGGCCACCACGAAGGCCACTTAAGCTTCATAAGTTTATTTTCTTGCACTTTCTTGAGAGATGAGGGTACAAAACAATAGAACTGACCCAAACAAGGGCATTGGAGGTGCATCGACCACAAGAGAGAGCTATCGGCCATCCATCAGCCATCAAAAGAGATTATCGGCCAACAATTTAGCCGATCGGCTAAAAATTTGGCCGATCGGCCAAAAGTGACAGATTCGGGGCAATTTTGTCCATTTGCTTCGGGTCTTTAAATATAGGGTTCCAAACCCTATTTCCTCACTTCTCCTTAACTGAAAACTCTTGTTCTCTCTCTCTAGGGCATTTTCCTCCATCCGATCTGTACTTTTCTCCCATTTTTAAGCTTCCCGCAACTTTCAATTCGCGAAACCCTCTTCGTTCCAAACACTTTGAACTAAATGAAATGTGATTTCGGTGCCACATTCTTGATTTCCACCACTTGGGGTTTGTTTCCCCCAAGTTAGCCTTGGTTTTCGTGCCTTCTTCCACACTTCGCCCTTTTCTTCAATTTTCATCCCTCGAGGTTGACTTTCGGTTGACTTTTGGCATTCTTGCCCACTTTCCATACCCTCGGCCATTTTTGCACTTTTCTCGAGATGGCGGACAATATTCCACAGGGTGGGACTCCCCCAGAGATGGATACAGATCCTGAGGTCAAGCTTTTGCCGCTCAGTGTTTGACCGTTCGACCCGGCGACATACTGGCCCGCGATACATGTATTGCCTCCCGATAGCATCCGCCAGTTCAGGAGCTATGCGCGAGGCGCGCCATTGGAGCTTCTGCTATGAGAGCCGGAGTCGCACCTTTCTTACGGCGCTACTGAGGTATACTCTTCTTCGTTACTTTTTACAATGTAGAGCGTATATCTTGGATAGTTGATACTGCCCTTTTTCTGATCATCACAAACACACTTGTAGATCACATGCTTAGTTCACCCTGAGCACGTTCATACATAATATCTGTGTAAACTCGAACACATGCACACACACTGCATTTTCATCAATTTTGAACATATTCAAACACTGTATTTCTGACACTGCTTCGCTTCTGTTTGTCTTTGAACACAGGGAGATTCCCATGCCCTTCGGAGCTATGGGAACACCATCGCGCGGGGTTGGTACACGGAGCTACCCGACGAGGTTCGCCATATCGTTGACAAGGCTGGCTTCGGCATTTTCTGCATGGGACTCTTGCGCCTCACTGTGAGTAAGCCCCTTCTAGGTGCACTGGTGGAGAGGTGGTGGGACACCACTAATTCCTTCCACCTTTCTGCAGCAGGGGAGATGACGATGACTCCCTTTGACTTCTCCATGCTCACTGGCACCGGAGTAGGAGGTGATCCGATTCCCTTCGACACTGACATGGGTGAGTGGGATGCTGCCCAGATGTTCTTGCTTGGCGCTTGCTCGCCTCTCTCCCGGCCAGGGTTCGTGAGGTATTCTTGGTTCGAGGACCAGTTCAAAGTGCAGATGCTGACGACCCGCAAGGTGGTGGAGCAGTACGCCTGAGGGTTCATTATGTTCTTACTGGGCACCACCCTTTTCGCCGACCAGGCGAACACAGTTGGCATGTATCTGCTGAGCGCGTTGGTTGATGTGACCAGTATCCGACGCTACGACTAGGGTGGCGCATGCTTGGCCACGCTTTACGGGTACATGAGCTTTTCATCCCGCCGCAGCAGACATCTGCTAGGAGGCTACTGGCGAGCCTGGGAGGTACACCTTCCTTTTCTGTTTTATAGTTTTTCCTTACACTATCTGTACACCACACACACTATATACATGCAATCTGTTTTACACTGGTTGTACACTACACACACTGCACAATACACTGCACACAATTCTCTAGTTTTTGCTTTATCTGCATACTGCCTTACTGATAAGCATACTCATTCTTACCCTGTTACACTCTGAAGTTGTGGGTGTATGCCTACATTCCGAGGCTTGCTCCAGAGTCAGAGGTGGAGATGCTCCTCGCTGTCCTATATTCTCATCAATACAATGTGAGGTGTGAGCATAGACCGCGGGAGTCTTTTATGTTCATCTGTAGATACTTCAACACCATTACCGCAGCAGAGGTATTTCAAACATTACAGTTTATTTAAGCTTCGCTTTACATTGTACTTTTAACAGTAGATAACAAACTGTATATCCTGTCATTTGCAGATCACCTGGCAGCCTTGGGCCGCGTTGCCGGATGTAATGAGAGACCAGTACATGGGTGCTTAGGAGACTGCCCGGTTCTGGGTTTTGCTGGAGGGTCCGGTCTGCCAGGCTTGGTATTTGGGGGAGTGCTTCTTGCGGCAGACCCTTGCTTTACCTGAGCAGATAGTTTCGAGGCCACCTCCCACCCATATTAGGCATACAGAGAGGTACACCCTACAGGAGATGACCGATTTCACGATCGGTTGGGACACTGACTTTTTCTGAGATGAGGGTGACTACACCGTCTTCATCGAGACTCATCTTATGTGACGTCTGGCTAGTGCTTCGTCGAGTCGAGAGGGAGAAGCCTGTAGCCCCTGTGTGAGGAGCGGGAGCACCGAGGGCAACTCAGTCCCCCGATAGGAGTGGGTCCTGGAGGGGACAGAGAGCGGAGTGGCCAGAGCTGCCCACCACCATGACATGCCAAGGACAGCATGGGGAGACTTATTAGATACCCATTGTCACACCCCGAACTTGCCCCTAAAAGTTCGGGCATGACCCATTCAGAAACAGACATATAACCTGGTATATATATAGCATATGGGGCCTTGACGAAAGCACAAAGTACTAGAAGAATACAAAACCAACAAACTCCATTGAGCTATTTCTAACATGCCAGGATCTCATACATTACATGCATCATAATAGGTTGATAGAGTCCAAAAACAATATTCCTTAACAGTACTTATATATAAACACATATACAGACCCAGCCCTGTAGTCGGGCGTGTAACAAAAACTATTGGAGTTATATACATTCAACCTTGGAAGGATAACCAAGAAATAAGCTAATTATCTTAACAAACTTCACAAAATAGGTGGCCTCGTGAGTGCTTGGATACACGAAGGTTGACAAAAGAAACCGGGCGTCATAGGTTAGGATTGACCACCTGGTTGGTTGCCTACAGAAACAGACATAACAGAGAGTGAGCCGGGCTCAGTGAATAGTAATACATAATGAAACAAAGTTCAACTTGAAACATGACATATCAATACATGTGGAAATGCAGAGATTACAAAGTTAGCCTGATTCTGTATTCATCTTATAACGGCCTTAGGCCCAATCTTGAACATAACAGCTTGACATATCACATTCTTAATTCATATCGGCTTGAAGCCCTTAAACATGGTGGCATAATGCCCTTGAACATAGTGGCACAAGGCCCTTAAACATGGTGGCACAAAGCCTTTGTAACATATGGCACTAAGGCCCTTGAAACGTGTGGCACAAGGCCCTTGTAACTTGTTGGCATTGGAGCCCTTGAAAGTGGCATAAAGCCCTTGAAACCATACTTATACGAACTCAAGAGGTGTCTCACACGGATTCTAGAGGTGGCTCACGTCGTAGCACTTAGTTCCGTGTAGCACTTTGTTTCATATCATAATAGCTTATATTGAGTGGCCGTAGGCCCGGAGTCTTATAGAATAAAGGTATTTTATCTTTCCCATTTCATTCTTTACATATTTGGAACATACTTGAGTATTAACATGCATACTTGAAACATTAATCATAGTTGCGTACTTGAGACATTAACATAATCGCGTAAACAAAATGCTAATGAAAATCATTAGCCATATGTAAAGAAGATAATGATACTACTACTCACAGTGTTGCGATAATGCGCTTGTTCCTCCCGGAGTGTGCCCTGCACATATTCAACTTTTAGAGTTTAGTTTCCTTTTTTCATATCAAATTACTTTCTGTTTCATTTTACTTTGAAAGAATTTATACATATTAAAGAGGCATCAAATACATATTCCGACAACACTAGAGGGTTCTACATGTAAAACGGAGCGATCCATGTTTTTCAGGATGGGCCGCACGTGCGGCTGTGAGCCCCGCACGTGCGGCAAGCTCTCCCGCACGTGCGGCAAAATGCCCGCACGTGCCTTTTAGACAGTGGCCAAGCCCCTGTTTTTCACCATTTCCCGCACGTGCGGCCATGACTCCCGCACGTGTGGCAGCACCTCCCGCACGTGCGGCCATGACCCCCGCACGTGCGGCGATTCTGCCCAAAAAATGTCTGAAAATTCTTGCAAAATCTCACCTTTTAGAAAACATGAACAAGGTTCAAAATAACTTCTCTCATTGATAGAACATGACCAAATTCATATAAATACAATGACAATTACATACATTAAACTATAGTTCAACATACACAAGTCCATAAGAGTTCTTTCTTTACATTACATGCCCATAAGCATACTTAATACAAAGCCATGCTCATACACTTGAGTTCAAAATAAGAAGATAGAATATAACTTCTCCATAGTCCATTTCAATTGAATCAAACAACCAAATAAAGTTATCTTGTTCATTAACTTCTTACATACATATGGAATCATCATTTCAGCCTCTTAGTGACATGATCATGAGGGTATTTCACACATCCTAAGAAGAAGAGTTATGGGAGTCAATTGAGATAGTCTTATACATACCTTGTACTTAATCTTCCACAAATTCCCAACCTTTTTGATGATCTCCTCCCTCTACCCTTCAATTTCTCTCACTCCTCACCTTCTCTCACGAGAAATATGATTCCTAAGTCTTAAGGTCATAAGACTCTTATAAGCATATATATATAAAGCTTGAATAGGGACAAAAATTAATCGTTTAAGCATTCCCAAATTGAAATTTCACAGAAGTGCTTAATATTACTTAAAAATTATGCTGATTATATATGTGAAATCAATTTCAGATAATTAATCCTCTAAGGCTTCTAATTTCTGATCTAAGCATTCTCATGTGACAGATACTTTTCTTGTTGAACAGATAGACATCCATAATCATATGGTTTACTTACTTAATTTAAATTTCCCATAGGATTCCACAGTAAGCATTCAAAATCACAAAATAGGATCCGAAAATATAATAAAGAACATGTACGAGGGTCGGGTTATTACACCCATCGCTCCTCCTCCAGCTGATCATGAGCTCCTTGGAGTTTGCGGCTCGACCTCGGTATGTGTTATACTCTTCACTCTGTACAATCATTTCATTTCATTTGATATCCCACAGAATACTAATTACTTCAATACTTTTGGCAGGCTTCTATCGAGTACACTGGACAGGCCCTAGAGCTGACGGCTTCGGTGATGGGGATGCTACAGAGGAGTATAGACCTGTTGAGCATTTACAATATCTCGGTGAGTTCTTTCAACCTCAGTCCCATAACTTTGCATAATCTGTTCCATACATGATCTGATGCATCACATTATCAATACGGCACTTGATACACTGCAATCACATACCACTCACAGCACTGATACTGTAATGACCCCAAAATACGTAGAGGAAGTAGGGGTTAATGTGTTTTAATTCAACTATATCTATTGGAATTGAAGAACTATCTGTTGAGTTATGACTTTAAAACTGGAATTGACGACCTTTACTGTAACGATCTGAAATTTTTCCCTCCGCTCGAGTGGGGGGATTTGGCGCTCAAGCGGACTTTTGGTGTTTCCAGTAATTTTGCAGGCGGGATGAAATTCTGGAAGTGGTGATTTTCCGCTCGACCATAGAAATGGTCGCTCGAGTGGACGGCTTTGTTGGTCTCCGCCCTCGAGCGCAAGGTTGGGCGCTCGAGCAGGCCGCCTGGTTAAGTTTGAACTTCTGAGGCACGTGGGCTCATTTTTGGCATTCTTGTTAGTGTATTTGGAATGTTCTTATCTTATTTTGGGGTATTGATTGAGGTGGTGGTATGATGGTAAAGTAAGATTGGACCAAAGAATATAATCTGGATAGTTATTCTACGATCAGCTATCACTCATTTGCCCATTTCTTTTTCCACACTTTGAATTTGAATATGAGGTTAGAACCATTGGAAAGCTTATTTCTGGGGCTTCAATTTGGATACAAAAACGACCTAAAACGGAGTCCGGATGGGAGAGTCATACCTGTTTGACGTTTTGGAATCTGTGCTGGGAGCAGGTACGCTCGAGCGTGAAAAGGGATGCTCGAGCGGGTTTCGTGAGCACAGCAGCATAAAAATGGGATTTTTGGATCATTTCTTATATTTCCTTCTTCCCTCTTCCTTTCTCTCTTCCTAGGTCCGAAAACCAAACCCTCAAACCTTTGATTTCATCCATTCTCACCAACAATCCACCATGGATCGTGCATCAAGGATGAAAAAGAAGTGAAGATCAACTTTTCCAATCGATTAGATTTTGAGATTTTCGAGAGGACGCTTTCGATCTAGCTTCTTTGCTTCCAATCTTGAGGTAGAGGGTTCTCTTAGCCTTGAATGTTTATGATTCAAAGTGATTTTGTTGCCACTTTGGGATTTTGTTGACATTTTGGAATTTTGAATTGATTATGGGTTAGAAACATTAATAGCTTGTTGTTTACTTACAAATGGGGTTTCCACTCCAATTTTCAAAGGATGTTGAATGTTTTTAGCATATTGATAAATAGTAATTGTTGATTTAAAGATTTAACTAAGAAAAGAGGAAAACCCCCAATTTTCTTTAAAACCCTAGGTTGATTAATGATGATAACCAATGATTTGGCCCAAATTGAAAGTAGATTAATGAAATTGAGGTATTGAATTATATGTGTTCAAGTTTAATTGAAATTTAGAAATGTTTGAAAAATATGTTTAAAAATTTGCGAATGAACTACGTTATGAACGTTGTAATTCTTGCTATAATGTGAAGGGAAAATTAGGGAAATAATCTATGACTGACATGGATGATATGAACTCGGTTTTGGAATGTTGAAATGAGATTCAAGGGTTTATTTTGAATTATGTTGAATTGCAAATGGTGTTAATGAACTACGTGGTGTTGACTTTGTTGGATTATGTTGTGTTGACTAATATTGAATTGAATAGTGTTGTACTATGATGAATTATGTTTGAATTACGTGAATTGTGTAGGGTCAGCTACAAGGGCAGACCAAACACCTGAACACTGTGAGTAGCAGTACAGAGATTGTACATTTACTTACTGTTAATGATTTTTATGCTTAACACTTTGTTCTTTGCAAGTAAGTATGTTCACATTTATGTTAATTGACAACCGGTGCGAAGAATGGGAACGTTGAAAGACTCGTTTACATCGGTATGACTCTGAAAATAATATGCACTCCGGTTATGATTAATGGTTATCGATAATGTGCCATAATCTGTAAATTACCTATGGCTTTGCATGAGAATGGTATATGACTTATTAATGTTAGGTTAGTTTAAAGAAAAATCTAACTGGATTCGTTATGCTAAAGAATGTCCTGTGTTATACAAAAACAAGAGTGATTTGTTTTAAGAGAATGGTTGTACTGTGTCCTGTATCCGAGAGTTCATACGGTGGAATTAGTTAACAGGAAGAAATGGTAAATGTAAACTGTTCTGTCTTTGTTAAGTGTATCGTAATGACATGACATGACAAGAAATGTTGTATTTTCTAATATGTTACATTTTGAATCAACGAATGATAGTCCGCACATATACATATATATATATATATATATATATATAAGTATACATGGCATCCTTAGCACAAGGCCCTTGCCCGAGGGTAATAATACCGTGGTTCAAGTATGTTACAAGTTATCTCTTGCCATTGACGATCTTGTACGGATGGTACCACCGATGGTCTTGTACGGATGGTACCACCGACGGTCTTGTACGGGTGGGTTATGATCAAGCATAAACTCTGATTTCTGTTTTTGACTCAAGCATAATATTTATCCGTTCCGTTTATGCTATGTTATGCTATCATATGAATTGATTGGTTTTTAAGACTTAATGATTTCCAGTATGGAACAAAGTGCTGTACGGAACTAAGTGCTGCAATGCGAGTCACCTCTAGAATCCGTACGAGCCACCTCTTGAGTCCATACATATGTGAACCGGGCTTAAAACCGGTGTGAAAGTTATGAGGCCTAAAGCTGTACTGTGAAGGGTATGAGGCTTACAGCCGTTCGGTAACATTTATAAGGCCTATGGCTAATTTGTGACATCTAGGCCTGTGGCCACTCTGTATGATCTATTGGTGTGAAACAAAGTGCTGCTATGCGAGCCACCTCTTGGGTTCATGCCATTCTGATAGGGGCTGTAATGCCATTCTGATAAGGGCTTAATGTCGTTCTGTTAAAGGGCTCAATGCCACTCTGTTCAAGGGCTTAAAGCCATTTTAGTTAAAAAGGGGCCTAAGGCCGTTCTGGCATTAGTACAGAATCAGATTAACTACCTACCTTTTATATTATATACGCTCTGATTTGCATTATAATTCAAGTTGAACATTGAGTTATTCACGTACTATTATTCACTGAGGTTATCTCACTCTGTATTTTGTCTGATTTCGTAGGACCTGCGTTTGGAGGTCAGCCACAACTCTTAATGCTCGTCTCCGTTTGTTAGCCTCTGTGTGCCCAAGCATTTTGGTGAAACCTACCCGTTTTGTGAAGTTTTGGCTTATATTCTGATTGTCCATAATATGTTGCAAATTCTAACGTTTTTTTTTTATTATACGCCCAAACACGAGCGGGGTTGTATGTGTGTATGCAACTATTTTTATCTGTCTGTTTGTGATCCTGGCATGATAGTGGCCGCTCAATGGATATGGCTCTTTTATTGCATGTTATTATATAAAATTTATGCTTCCACTTTGGCCCCATATGTTATATATAGCAGGTTAAGTGTCCGTTTCTGAAGTGGTCACGCCCAAACTTCTAGAGGCGGGTTTGGGGCATGACAAGTGGTATCAGAGCACGAGTTGCTATCTCACACACGACTCCATTGAGCTTTGGGATGTCTAGAAAAGACTTAGGCATCATGCATGACATCCTTAGTGCATATGAAAGGAATTGATAGCAACGATAATGGTATATGTAATGACGCTAACCGCAATGGTTATTATTCATGTCTGTTATACGTTTCTTGTATATATTGTGATTGATTGCTATGCAGAACATGGTAAGATCTGCAGATGGGATTAAATCAATAAAGTTACACAGCAGAAGCGTGGTGAGGGTTCGAACTGGTTGGTAAGACGACTTATATGTAAAGATTAAATAAAATGTATGTTGTCGGTTGTTAGTCATCTGTGAGAAATGATGACAATATAATTAGGCTTTTTAGCATCTCTCTAAGTGAATTGGTGAATTGATTAAACTCTAAGCATGGGATATTTCTAAGAACAAAGGAAATACTATATGTGATACTCTAACTTTAAGCTAGAGTTATGTCTTCCTTACCATGACAATGTTTAGATCTGTGATTTTGAGAAAGTACTGCATCTAAGTAGTTTGATAAAATGTGGTTGCATACTAATTGAAATTGTATTGAGTACGATTGACTGTAAGAAGAAGTTATGCATATAATGACCTCTCTTAGCGAGTGTAATTTGTTTATGGAAACCTGTAAGCTAAAATGTGAATTTTGAAATCTGAAATCTAACTTTACTATTTGTAATCTATTTTGTTATGTGTAAATTATAATCCGTAATCAATATCTCTCTACATGATATGTATAAGGAAACAAAAGGCTAAGGTTTATGAAATTGTAGTGTTTTGACTTGACTAATGGGAAGTACAAACATGTTGAGTTCTGGAAATATGAAATGATGAGAGACATTAGAATTATGGTAGTTGACAACTCATGGAATTATTATGATTGAAATATTTAATGATTGATAATGAGCATGGAACTAGTGATCAAGAGTTAGAACGTTGAAATTGCTACCTGGAATGTTAATAAATACAAGTATCATGATTTGTGATCACATAATGTTCGGTAGAATTTTATGGAAGTTTAGTGATATAGGGAAGTTGTGTTTCTTTTGTGGACTGCCATTTGTCTGAAGGATATAATTTTGTTCTGATACGTTTCTGTTCTGAACCTAACGTATTGTTACCATAAACTCACCATTATTAATTAAGGATGAGATATTTGTATGAGAATTAATTCAAGGCTTGTTCCTTTATTGTAATTTGGAAATGAGTGATCATTAGAATGAAACTTATGTGATCTGTGTTATTTAAAGATGTTATACCATCAATTACATTCGGTACTTCTAACAAGTGTGACCTTGTGTGAGTTGACCATGGACCTAAGTGATTAATGTCTTTGTAAAAGATAATTTTGTATAAATGACTACGCTATACAATGTTAAATGAAATCCATGTTTTGGGTTATGAAATGTTTTATATGATAAGTATTTTCTGAAATGATAAAAATGCTATGAATTTCAGACATGTTTATGATATGATAAGCTTTCCGGGTAATTTTCCCAAAATGACTAGATACGCTACGAAACTCCGAATGTTCAAGATATGACAAGTTTTCTGAAAGAGATATTTTGCTATGCATGAATGAGTTCTTCATTTGATAATTTATTGTGGCATACTTGATGAAGGCTCTATGTTGAGCTTCAAGCTATTCTGTCTTATCTGTTATAAGTTGAATCGGAGATTTACAAACGAGTCACCTCTAGAATCCGTACGAGCCACCTCTTGAGTCCATACATATGTGAACCGAGCTTAAAGCCGATGTGAAAGTAATGAGGCCTAAAGCTGTACTCTGAAGGGTATGAGGCTTATAGCCGTTCGGTAACATTTATGAGGCCTATGGCCAATTTGTGACATCTAGGCCTATGGCCACTCTGTATGATCTATTAGTGTGAAACAAAGTGCTGCTATGTGAGCCGCCTCTTGAGTTCATGCCATTCTGATAAGGGCTTAATACCGTTCTAGGGCTCAATACCACTCTGTTCAAGGGCTTAAAGCTATTTTAGTTAAAAAGGGGCCTAAGGCCGTTCTGACATTAGTACAGAATCAGATTAACTACCTGTCTTTTATATTATATACGCTCTAATTTGCATTGTAATTCAAGTTGAACATTGAGTTATTCACGTACTATTATTCACTGAGGTTATCTCACTCTGTATTTTGTCTAATTCCGTAGGTCCTGCATTTGGAGGTCAGCCACAACTCTTAATGGTCGTTTCCCTTTGTTAGCCTCTGTGTGTCCAAGCATTTGGGTGAAGCCTACCCGTTTTGTGATGTTTTGGCTTACATTCTGATTGTCCATAATATGTTGTAAATTCTAATGTTTTTTTTTTTTTTTGTTATACGCCCAAACACGGGTGGGGTTGTATATGTGTGTGTAACTATTATTATTTGTCTGTTTGTGATCCTGGCATGATAGTTGTCGCTCAATGGATGTAGCTCTTTTCTTGCATGTTATTAAATAAAATTTATGCTTCCACTTAGGCCCCATATGTTATATATAGCAGGTTAAGTGTCCGTTTCTGAAGTGGTCATGCCCAAACTTTTAGGGGCGGGTTTGGGGCGTGACAGATACACTATACTCACATACTACTCACGACACTGATACATTGCACTCACATACCAGTCACGACACTAATACACTACACTCACATATCATTCACGGCACTAATACACTGCAACTTATACACTGCTCACAGTATTCATACACTGTACTCATATACCACTCATGACACTGATACATTGTAACTTATACACTGCTCACAACATTCATACACTGTACTCACATACTGTGTTCGATACCATACTCGAATTTGCATAGCATAACTGATGCGTTCGCCAATTGTTCTTTCTAGGCCCCATTCCAGATACCGACCGTAGGGGGTGCTTCAGCAGGACCTTCAGTACCTGCCCGAGGAGCGGGAAGAGCAGGACGAAGGATCTCAGTACGCAGCCGCAGCAGGACCGGGCGTACTCACTCTGGGAGTAGCTCACGGGCGCCTACCCCAGATGATGAGTTTGATGCGGAGGCAGAGTTGTCTCAGGATGAGGCTGGGGATGGTTCTAGTTCAGGTTCAGACAGCGGAGCTGACAGTGGTGATCCTGGACCTTCGTCCAGGAAGAAGACGAGGACGAACTCCCACACTTGAGGCGACTGGTGCCGATCCAGATGCTGCTCTTCTTTTTTTTTGCTTTATTTTTCTTTTTACTAGTAGTTTTTGCACATTGTACTGCCTCAGGCAGGTATATGTTCTTCAAAACTATTGCACTTTTGCAAAAGAAAATATGATGGAATGAAACAACTCTTTTTGTTAAAAAAGTGTTACATTTGTACATTCTAAGCATCGTATCGCATTTCATCACATTACATAACAATGTAAATGAGATTGAACTTTGTTTTGAAAACCAAACACTCGAATTGCATTAATCAGGTAGTGAACCGACTGACAACAACAAATCAACTCGATAAGCAAAACAAAGAACTTGATATGCTAACCAAATGTAAATACAACTCGATAAGCCAGACAAAGACTAAGGAACACAAAATACAACTCGATAAACAAAAGTGCAGCAACTCGATAAACAAATTGAAGTAACACAGGCGCGACTTCGCAAAATCATCACCGAAAGGCATTCAAAGTGGAACAAGTCACAAGTTCTCAATACATCCAACACATAGATAGCTCAGAGAACAAGAGGAAAGGCCATCGGCCAAAGTTATCGGCCACAAGAAATGACCATCGGCCATCATTACTAGCCGATGGCCAAAAATGGCAAAAACCTCCAGAATGTTGCCACATGTCTTCCACTCTACACCTTATCTTCTTCAAAAGCCCTAGCTTCGTGGTTTCTCTAGTTCAGCTCAGTTCTTGCACCAATGGAAGCACTTCTTGTCCAAAATCTCACAAATTGGATTGCCAACTTGGATGGCTCGAAAAATCTAAATTTTCGGGGCTTTGGGATCAATGCACTATTCACGTTAAGTCGCACCCCGCTGCGTTTTTCGTTCCTTCATGCCACGGCAAGGTTTTGGAATCCGATAACACACGTCTTTTGCTTTGGCGGAAAAGAGATGTGTCCCACCTTCGAGGACTTCCATGCTTTAATGGAATCCGAGCGCGATGAAGATATCTTGCCTCAATTCCGCTTTGGCTACGTCCAGGCCTTAGGACGGATGTGCGGGCTTACTTTGCATGACGCTCGGTCATTGATTCACGACAGAGAACTGGACATTCCGAGCTTCATTCATCAATTTTTTGATGTCGGTGACCGCGACGATCATCATTGGCATGGTTATCGGTGACATACGCTTTGCTTGTGCATGTTGTCTTATTTCTTGCTTGCCTCGGGCTCCGGTGGGTTTAGCACTCATTTGATTGAATTCGTCGAGGGCTTAAAAGAGGGCAAGAGCTGCATCGCCATGACGCTAGCTGAGACATTGATGGGTTTGGACGCTTTTCATCGCCGGGAGACAACTGGATTCGCGAGGAGTCCACTACTACTACAGGTAATGTTTCCCACCTTATCTCACATATGTTTCTCACATCACTCAGCTCTCAAGCTTGGTTTTTCTCTCAAAACCCTTTTCTCACTTTTTCACTCAATGTACACCTCTCTATTCTTTAATCTCTCATTTTTCATCCCTCCCCATATATGGTTGATGGATAAGTTAAAGATTGTGGACTCGTGCCCAGCATATTCAGCTCACAACTATTTCTTCCGACGACGGCTAGTTGAGGCCCTTGATGAGGGATGGTGGGGCTACTGGATGTGCAGTTTGTCTGCTCTAGACATTGCTTGGTGCTGCCCTTAGCTTAATTTATCGGCGGTGAGCTACCGCATGACCCGCCAGCCCGGGATTCAGTTGATTGGCCTGACACACTGTGTCTTTTACTTCCCTTTCTGATTCTGGTACCAGTTCAGACATGATCAGACTTGACCGAAAGAGGGGATAGAGTACCCTGCTGCATTTCTGTTCCGAGGTGCACAGCTAGCTCGGTATGCCACAACATGGAGGACGAGAGAGCTTCTGGCCCTTGCTCCCACTTTCAGTTGCACCCTCTCTGATGAGTGCATAGCTTGGCTCGATGAAGAGGCACAGGTTGGGCCTGCTTTGGCGTCAGAGGCTTCGATCAACTTTGGGAGGGGGCGCAGGAACACCTGACTATGTCCCGAATTTATTTTCTTTAATCAGTACTTTAAGTTTTCTTTATGAATATAAAAAAAAAAAGCAACTTCAATTTGTATTCAAGAGTAGGAGAACTCTATATTGAAATCAATATAATTGAAGGTTGTGGGCACTGAAAATTTTTCGTTTGGTCCAAAAATGGTCTAAGTTGTAAAAAGATTAATTTGAGCAAAAATCAACTTTTATTAAAACTTTTCAAAACCATTTTCGATATGGATCCGAACTGGACACGCCTGAAAGCTATCACTGAGATGCACAACCCCAGATCCCAGCAACTGAAAAGTTGCCCCTAGTCTGAATAGCACTGCACTGGAGATCACAACTGAGCTCTTGAATGCAGAATAGACAAAGATGACCAACGTGATCACACTGACAAAGTTGATTTGGAAGCGTTTATGGCTGGACTTCAAGATGAAGTTGCCTACGTATCCCAAAGATGGGAATCAAGCCTTACGTAGTTCAGCTTGGGTTCACTCGTGTATTAATCCTCTCATTTGCGCTCTAGCTTTTGCCAAGGACGCCCTTTCTGGGTTTTCAACCTTGCGAGCTCAGTTTTTATAATTTCAAAATTTTCATGCTCTAACTTTTGCCTAGGTCGCCCTTTTGGATTTTCGGCCTAGCGAGCCACTCAGGGAAAGTATTTCTTCAACTTATCCATATTGATCAGTTGGGAGAACTCTAGGCCATCTAGGTCCATCAGAATGATAGCTCCACCCGACCAGATAGACTTAATGATGTAAGGACCAGTCCAATTGGGTCTGAACTTGCCCTTAGGGTCGTGGATGGGAGCTCGGTTGTCTTTGAGCACCAAATCTCCTTCTTTCAAATTCCTGGACTTAACCTTCTTGTTGAAAGCCCTAGCAATTCTTCGTTGATAAGCCCGAACATGATATAGTGCTTTCAGCCTTCTCTCGTCAAACAGCATGAGTTCTTCGAACCTGCTTCATTGCCAATTTGCCTCAGTTATCTAACACCCAGCCAATACCCGTAATGACGAAACCTCAACATCGATAGGCAGAATAGCCTCCATCCCATAAACCAAGGAATACGGAGTTGCTCCGGTAGAAGTTCGAATTAAAGTCCGGTAGCCCCACAGAGCAAATGGCAGCTTATCTAGCCAGTCCTGGTAGGTTTCCACCATCTTCTATAGAATGTGCTTGATGTTCTTGTTGGCGGCCTCAACTACTCCGTTGGTTTGCGGCCAATATGTAGATGACTTATGAAAAGCCACGTTGTACTTCTCCAATAAGTCGACCACCTCCTTCTTGAAGTGGGAGCAATTATCTGAAATAATCTCGTTCGGAACCTCATAGCAACAGACGATGTTATTTCTAATGAACTTAGCAATGTGCGATGCCTTCAACACTGCATAAGATTGGGCCTTAACCCACTTCGTGAAATAGTCTATCGCGACCAGAATGAACTCATGCCCATTGGACCCCTTTGGAGTGACAGCCCCAATTACATCAATCCCCCAGACTGAAAATGGCCATGGCGAAGTCATGTTGTATAGCTTCGATGGCGGAATGTTCATGTGGTTTGCATGAATCTGACATTTGTGGCATCACCGGACAAAGCCAATATAATCCTCCTCTATGGTAAACCGGTAATAACCCTGTCTAAGGATCTTCTGGGCTAACATCACCTCGTTCATGTGCACTCCGCACTCTCCTCCATGGATGGCCTCTATCAGGTGCTTGGATTCTTCAACATCAACACACAGCTTATACATCCTGAGATGACCTCTCTTGTACAGTTTTGCATCCTGAGATGACCTCTCTTGTACAGTTTACCCCCGCAGACGATGAACTCCGCAGCCATTCTTCAAATTGCCCTTTTATCTTTGGCATTTGCCCCTGGCAGATACGCTTCTTTTTCCAAGAAGTTCCAGACATCGTAACACCAGGGATTCTCATCTTGTACCTCATCTATGGCAGCAATCAGCTCGTAGGCCGGCACAAATTTCTGTTTGATGATGATCAGACGCATCCGGACTCCGAAAGAAATGTCTATCATAGAAGATAGAGTTGCTAATGAATCTGCGAACCTGTTGTTCTCTCTTAACTGATGAGCGAGGTTCAATTTCTCAAACCGAGGAATCAGCAGGTCCAAGGTCTAGTGGTAGATTCTCATCTTTTCTTCTGTAACTTTCCAATCTCCTTTAGCTTGAGATACAACAAGGTTCGAGTCCCCGATGACATCCAACCATTTTTTCCCTTAGTTCTAGGGCGGCTTCTAGTCCAGCAATACATGCCTCATACTCTGCCTCATTGTTTGAGACTTTGAACCGGAGTTTGAATGCTAAAGGTATACGGGAATTGCCAGGTGCTATCAGCAGCACCCCTATCCCGTACCCGTATTGGTTTGACACTTCATCAAAGTACATCGTCCAAGTTTCTTCTTCGACATACAGAATGGCCTCGTCTGGGAACAGATACTCAACTGCTTCATCCCTTTCCACTGGGTGATCGGCTAGGAACTCCGCTACCGCTCTCCCGTTCATTGACTTGCTCGTCTTGTATTTCAGATCAAATTCGGAAAGCAGAAGCAACCAACAAGCTAACCTACTCGTAAGTGCCGATTTCTCGAAGAGATATTTGATGGGATCTAATCTCGAAACTAGTATTACAGAGTGAGCTAACAGGTAGTGCCGCAACTTCCTGGTAGCCCATACCATGGCCAGACAAGCTTCTCCAGCGGAGTGTAGCGGGTCTCTTAATCCAACATTTTCTTGCTCAGGTAGTAGATAGCTCTCTCCACTTTGTCCTCAGACTACTGTGCAAGCATACAGCCCATTGTAGTTTCAGTCACTGAAAGGTACAGAATCAACGGTTTCCCCAGCTCAGGTGGTGATAACACAGGTGGGTTCTGTAAATATTGCTTGATCTGTTCGAAGGCAGCTTGGCATCGGCCGTCCCATTGGAACTTCTTTTCTTTCTTCAGGAGACCAAAGAGTGGTTCACAAGTCAAGGTTAATTTTGCAATAAACCGTCTTATGAATTGCACTTTACACAGAAAGCCTCGCACCTCCTTTTCAGTCCACGGTGGTGGTATTTCTAAGATGGCCTTGATTTTAGAAGGATCGACCTCGATACCTCTCTATGTGATCAAGAACCCTAGCATTTTCCCTGTTGTAATACCAAATGTACACTTCTGAGGATTCAACCGTAACCGATACTCTCTGATTCGTTGGAAGAATTTTTGCAAGGCGGTGTAGTGGCCCTCTCTTTCCTTGGACTTGACAATCATGTCGTCCACGTACACCTCAAACTCTTTATGGATCATATCATGCAAAATCATGGTCGCGGCCCGTTCATATGTAGCTCTAGCATTTTTCAGCCCAAACGGCATCACCCTATAACAATAGGTCCCCCATGGGGTGGTGAAAGCAATCTTCTCCCGATCTTCGGCTGCCATCAGAATCTGATTGTAGCCTAAAAACCCATCCATGAATGAGAGCAACGCATGCCCCGCTGTGAAGTCCACTAATTCGTCAATATGCAGCAGAGGAAAGTCGTCCTTCGGACTGGCTTTATTCAAATCCCTGAGGTCTACACATACCCGAATTCTGCCGTCCTTCTACGGCACTGGAACTATATTGGCTAACCAAGTTGGGTATTCTGATACCAACAGAAACCTGCGTCAATTTGCTTGGTGACCTCTTCTTTGATCTTAAGAGCCCAATCCGGGCAGATCCTTTGGAGCTTCTACTTAACAAGTCGACCCTCTGGGTCAAGAGGGATCCGGTGCTGTACAATCTCAAGATTGATTCCAGGCATGTCTTCGTAGGACCATACGAAAACATCTTTGAAATCTTTTAATAAAGCGAGTAAGTGCTCGTGCTCCTCCGAAGACAACGTGGACCCGATCTGGACCAGCCGCGGGTCTTTCTCAGTACCCACATTAATTGTGGTGGTTTCATCAACCAGCGGTTTTGCAAACCTCTCCTGCTCTTGATCAAGCAAATATTTCAAAACTGGAGGAATTTCTTCCTCGTCATTTTCATCGAAATTTTGAAAGTCTTGAGTAATGCAATAATTCAAAGGCACAGAAAAGTACTCGAAGGCCACAATCGCACAATTCTCTTTAATCACTTCCAAATCGCCTGATTCCTCTGTTACAAAAGACTCAAAGGAAAAAGAAAAAGACGACATAGACAGGACTGTGGCATCCGGGTTGTTACCCCCAAGAATACTAGACTCAGACTCAGATGAGCTGGAACCTGATTCCGACTCCACAGGCTCAATGGAATTAGATTTTGGCTCACTATGTGACCCGGTGCTGCTCAGTAAAAATCCCTCATCATACTGCCAGACGAGGGAGGGTGTGATGGAAGTATCCAGAATGTTTGAAGATGGGCTCGCAGCCATTTCATTCCCAATCATGGAAACTGAGTTATTCCCCAAGCACTCTTGTACGATCGGAGGATCTGAGAGTGGACAAGCCAATGCTACCCCCATTTCAATCTCGGTGATCTCAGAATCCTCTTCCTTACACTACTCAGCCTCAGTTGGTGGGTCTGTCTGCTCTTTGACAACATCATCCCCGGACAACTGCAAGTCAAAGAAAATCTCACATCCCAGCGAGCGCCGCCTCTCAGCATTTAGCCATGGCTCTGGGAAGTCGCAGAATGGAAAGTCTTCCCCCTCCCGGACAAGGCGTCCGTTTAGGGTGCCCTGGATAGGCCGTTGCATCAACTCATAAGGCTTGCCGGCTTGCTTGGCTCTGGCTCTTCTGGCCATCTCTTTGCCTTTCCACACTCAATCATCTTTGGTAGGTAGATAACCTAAACCAAAGGTATGCGGGTTATGCGGCACTTCGGCCGATGCTATAATGCCCTTCCGGCCACTTTTTCCTAGTCCCATCCCAGGGATATGCTGGAGCTTGTTCATGAGGTACACAGACCGCGCACTAACATATAACCCCTCATTAACAGCTAAGATATTTCGAACAACCCGGGCCTCGGCTAGGGTGAATCCTGATAGGAACACATCTTCCGCGCCATGCTCAATATCCAGAACTGGTGTAGAAACCTCTGGTGGCAGATGGATTGAAGAATTCCCAAAGACAATTACCACCCCCTTCCCGTGGGGGTACTTCAGCATTTTATGCAAGGTGGAAGAGACTGCCTTTACCTGGTGTAGCCATGGCCGCCCTAGGAGTAGATTAAAGGTTACGGGAACGTCCAAGACATGAAAGTCAATATTCTGTTGTCCTGGACCAACCCGAGTCCGAATCTTCACGGCCCCCATCACCTCTCTGCTGGTATTATCATAGGCCCTTATCACCTGGGCAGTTGGCACAAAATCTGCGAGCTTCAACCCGATTGAATATGTCATCCTCGACAAGAACACATTGATAGCGGATCCTGTATCGACAAGAACCATCGGTATCCATTTACTTCTACACTCGACAGAGATGTAGAGCAGTTTGTTATGATTTGCACCCTCAGGCGGCAGTTCCTTGTCAGTGAAGGTCAACATCAGGGAAGCTCCTCCCGGAAAAACCAATCCTACCAGCTGCTTAGGCGTGGTCTCGATTGAAAGTTTGGCCTTGTCCATGGCAGAAGGGACAGCCTGCCTGTGAACTCTTGAGGCCATGAGCAGTCCCCAGATGGAGTTGTCTGCTTGGATTTTCTTCAGCTGTGTCAACACAGTCTCCTCTTCGAGCAGCTTATCTTTCTGCCTCTCTGCCTCTTTGTCCTTTCCGGACGCCTCTGGTTGATCTAAGTGTAGGGGCTTGAAATACTGCCCACTCCTAGTCATGTGGTCAACCTCGCCAACATACCAGGTATCATCCGACTGATTGTTCCCCCAATCTTCATCTGTGTGGGCAAGACATAAGTCGTCGTCTTCCCACCACATGCCATCGGCAATCGACAGACACTTGTCCGGCTCTGTTACAACTATTCCTGTGCCCACAGCACTTCCCATTCCTGTGCACACAACACGTTCCGTTCTTGTGCACACAACACGTTCTGTCCCCACAAGGGCTTTGGCCTTTCTGGCCTCCTCAAAATCTTCAATCCTTTCCCGCTCAAACTGCTTCAGTGTAGCCTGTTGTTCAGTATCTTCCGTACTCAAACTGCCCATATTTTGAGCAAAATTCTTAACACCGGTGCTCTCCGGCGGTGCATCCTGATTCCCGGCCCTTCCGGCCACTGGTGACATCCCAACTCCTGGTTGCCCTTGCTCTGGCTGAGGTGCCTCAACAACATCTGGCTCGTCACTGAGCCACCTAGTAGCTTCTGCTGATCCTTCCAGATCAAACCAGTTGACAGTCACGTCCCCCGAATCTTGTTCATTAAAGAATTGCAGACTCGCGATATCCTCCTCCAGTTCTGTAAGGTCATCCGGCCCTTGATTACGTCCATCCTCTCGAACCACGCAAATCTCTGCCCCCACTGGAAATTCCACATTTGGCGTAGCCTGGCCTGCTGATGTTATGTAACCCCTCAGGTTGTACATGAAGCTCGTAGACCCCTCAGGCTCTGTATCATCATTCCCATCTATCTCCACAGTCGACCCAATTCTATCTTCGATAGTCACCACCACCGTTTTAGGTTGGGTTTGGGAAATGTCCAACATACACAAGTCAGTGTTGTCAGGAATGAACACCACCAGCTTGGTTAGGTAGGAAGGGGTGATATATATGCTAGGGTCATATGACACAACCCCAGTTTGGATGAGGTTGATGCGTTTGGGAGGTGGAGCTTGGTTATGTGGTAGGAGAGGGTTGGTTGTAACATTTGGTTTTTCTGGGGGTGAGATCACTCTATTGTCGACGAGATCTTGGATTTCGTGACACAATCTGAAGCACTGGTCAGTGTCGTGACCATGCTATTGGTGATAGGCGTAGTACTTTGTCGGGTTATGGTAGGAAGGAAGTTTTTCTGGCAATGGCTACGGCTCCAGAGGCTTCAAGTGCCCTTTCCTGATCAAAACCCCCAAAGCTTTGGGCAGAGACATATACAACGGGGTAAAGGTTCTCTGGCCTCGGGGTTCAAACTTGGTTGTTTGTAAGCTACTTCCAAATGCATTGGTGAATGGTGTAAGGGTTCTTGGGGTGGTGGTGGTGACCATGCCCACGTCTGAAGTCCTGGCAGCTGCAGCACTGCATGTGCCTGCGTTCGTACTGCAGTTGAATGCCCTCTTAGGCTGCTCTCTCTCATAATCAATGAGGCTCTGTTTCATGGAATCCTCAATCTGCACCCCGATCTCATGTAGATCTGCAAAGGTGGGAAGGGGGAGGATGATCATCTTTTGCATGAGCTTGGGCTGGAGGTTGCCCACAACCATCCGTATTTGGTCCTTGTCGACTGGCCTGATGGTCACAAAATCGGAGAGGCTCTCCTTTAGCTCTTGCATAGTTGTCTCGAGATCATGAGTTGTGACCTCGATCTGTGTGTTGTTGGAGTATTAAGCTACAAAGGCCTCAGCCATCTCCTCCTAGTTTCTCTTGACAGAGTCCTCTAGCTTTACGTACCAAATAGCCGCTACACCCGACAGGGTCTGGCCAAACAGGGAAAGCTTCTGCAATCTAGAGAGGCCCATCAGCCTTAGTATATCCGAGAACAGCCGCAAATACACCATAGGATCCCCAGACCCGTCCAAACGGTCTATGTACGGCATTTTAAACCGGTCTGGCAGAGTCACGGCCGAGTCGGTGTACCCATCCTCTATATCCGGAATGGATTTCACGCCTTGAGATTTCTTGAATAGCATTTCTAGCTTGCTCACTTTTAGTGCTATGGTTGTTACTGGGGTATGATTGGGGGCGGAGCTGCCCTTGTTGGAACGTCCGTATTTTCCTGGATGTGTGTGGTCTCCCCGAGTATTGGAACTCTCAGTGGGGGAGGAGCTGGGTGTGAAGCAGATGCCCCGGCTTGCTGTGGTTATTGCTGTTGCTAAAGTCTAGCAATTAGCTCTACTTGTTGAGCCATAACCTCGGCATGGCGTGCGGCAAACTCTGCTTGGCAGGCAGTATCCTGCTGCATAGCTTGCATACTCTCCTGGACCTGATGCATCATCTCTTCCATAGATGCCATAGGGTGTTGGTCTATCTGAACAACCGGTATATCCGTCCCTACAGTAAAAACTGAGACCTTAGCCTAACTGTTCACTGATGGGGTGGACCACTAATCTGGCGACCGCTGTACCGATACACTGCGCCTTACTGACCTCCGTCTAGTAACCGGGGTTAAAGAAAGGAACACTGCTTGTCCGTCTATTAGATCCGCAGATCGATTAAGTCTTCGACCTCTAACCCAGAGTGCTTAGGGAATATCTGCCTGGTCGGATGCAATGGTGCTAAACTACCTTGCAAAAAGACAAATAAAGCATAATAAGGAAACAAATAACTAGAAAAACAGACAGCATAACGACTTAAATAAAGACAACACATAGTTGACGTTTGTAAGCTGAAATAACTGTTCTCAACAACTGATCATTATTCCTAAATCACTGCGCCAGATCTGATACCCTCAAGTAAAACTGATTCTCCAAATACTGATGCCCGCAGGTCTGATACCCAGACTTGCAAACTGATACATGCATTCTTGTAGAGACGCACTCTAAAGGCACATAGCAAGCAAGTGAGAGCTAGAACACCCCTATGGAGGGGTAGGGTTTCCCTGTCCTATCTTGTCAGGAGCTAGGGTTTCACTATGCATATAGCGGTTTCAAACAACCTACAATCCGGTAAGCAACTTGTCCTAGCTTGGAATGGCCACTACAGTTTCCGATATGCACTAGGTCGAATTGTCAAAACGGGTGCCCCGATAAAAAAATCAGGGTTTGTGTTCCCATCGTGGCAGAGCCCGCAACCGGTCAGCCTTACGGCATGCTTCTCAAAGCGAGCCTCTGACAAACCATTCAGGAATAGCATACGACAAACATGGTATCCTAGGCACACCAATGGAAATGCAATGCAAAGACACACATAAGTGTACTCAAAACAAGATATCACGAGTTCAAGTCAAGTTCTCTAAATCCCCAACAGAGTCGCCAGAAACTATAGATCGCCCGAACGTCCCGGCTCTGCACGCGAAGGCGCAAAATCGTTTTGTTCATTAGCTACTACAGTTCGGACTCGATGTCACGGTTATGAATCTAATCTTGCAAAGTGCAAGGCAAGATTGACAAATCACCAAAGAGTCCAAATCTGGAAAATCATTTTAGAAAACTGATTTTAGTAAAAAAGTGCCAAACATGGACTGCTTTGCCAGATACAGAATCGCCACCTAAATATTTTATTTTGGAAAATTTAGGAAACCTTGACTCGTGCCTAAGGCCATGTGTCCGTCATCACCAAAGTTGCCTCGGCTTAGGAACTTGGGTACGAGAGGGGAAGGTCATGCAATGAGCACCCCCGCTCGTCTGATCTAAAGATCGGCCTTTACTAACATGATATTTTGTTTTTGAAAGCACAAGTGTTCTTATTCCGGTTTATAAATCTATCATTACTACGTGATGCGCACAGCATACAAGTATAGACTAAATCGCCTAAGTTGGAACAAAACATCTCATGTTTGTTTGTTCGAAAATGGTTTGAAGGTGCTACTCGCAAGTAAGCTAAGACGTGGATTTGCCACCCTCGAGTGGGCTTAGAAAACAAGATTTTGCCACTTCGCAAATTGGGCTTAAAACTCATATTTCGATGAATTGTTCCAATTCAAGCAATCCAACCTTCATCCACAGGCATTCATGCAATTTAAACACTTAAGTAGTTAGCCTCATGGCAAGCATGCTATCATGGCAACACTCACACTCATGCAAGATGCTAAAGCATGAACACTTCAGTGTACTCCGAGCCAAAACAACAACTAGTTAGAAATCATGCATGATCTTAGTACATGTTATGATGGCTAATGCAACACATGCAAAATGCAACTAAAAATAGGCTCAGCTATTCTAAGATGGCATATGAGATACAACTTGATAACATGTTGTTGAACATGTATTCAAGTAAATGTATTGAAATACAATGCGGTTTGTATGATGCGCCGATCCCGGTGCATGCAAGACAGATGAATGATGCACACATGTGAAGCATAAGGATGCTAATTGAAATATGCCCTAAAACTAACCATCAAAAGCTGATAAGTAAAAGGGAGAAAGACGTGGGGTTAGAAGACATTCACACACTCATGCACACTTATTACAAAATTTGTCCTCTCGACGGAGGGTCCAAATGAGTACGCTAAACTAGTCTAACTAATCTAATAATCTAATTAGACTAATTATTACATAATCAAATTGAATAACTAGCTAACACTAAGCTAATTTTTACAACACGTTAACTAATTAACAAATTAGCTAGTTTAATTACAAATTCAAAAGCTAACTAATCAAGTAAAGCTAATTACAAATTACAAAGCCTCGGCTCAGTTCTAAGAGTTCAAAGATGCATGCTCGATCGCCTCGCTCGAAAATCCGTTGCCATGCCTCATGTTACCTCTGTTTGCACTGTTTTAGACTTCTGAAAATTGTGCCAATCTCCAAAACACTTCTGATTCACCTCATGGACATGCTGAGAGGTCATCAGCCAAGAGGTATGGCCATCGGCCTAAGGATAAAGGTCGTCGGCCAATTTCAATGATATCAACCAATTATTGATATCCGATCGGCACACTAGATAGCCGATCGGCCATCTCTTCCTGCAAACTATCATTTTTGCTACAACAGAGGACAAATAGAGGCATGACAATGTATTTGTAAGAAAATGTGTGTGTAACTACACCCCTTATCATGTCTAAGGCTCAAAGGTGTGTAGTTCTCGGCTCTCGAGCCATCAATCACGCATTTCAATGCATAATGGCCAAAGAGGCCGAGTTGCACAGATCAATGCCAAATGAATGCACAAAAACACATAAATGCCTTAACCTCTATCATGCATGATCAAGAGAGTCGGCGACCGAGAATTGAGGCATGTTTCATCACTTCAAGTATGAAACGTCCATCATTCCTCGTGTTTGGCTTAACACCCAAACCAAACACAGTACAATGCATGCACAACTTAACAAAGCTAATGGCATGCAAACAATGTAATGCAACATGAGCATGCAAGCACCATGCAATGCAACTCAAGCATGCAACAACAATATAATGGAACAAGCATGCAACAACGTGCTACAACATGCAAATTATAATGTCATGCAACAATATGCAAACAACAATGCAATGGCAATGGACCATGTAATGTAACACTTAGTGGACTTAAACCGCATATGGACAAACCTAAGAGGGTCCAAAATAGTGGCCAAAAGGATGAAACAATGGCATGAAAATAAGAAAATGCATGCACATGCATTGGCCTATCAATTAAGCATAAGAACACAACTCTCGAAGGTGCTCAAAGACAAATGTGCAATTGTAATAACACTATAAACTCTGAAATCATGCATGGAATGATGCCAAATCAACCAAACAATACAAGTATGGCATGCAAGAAGGCTCAAAGCTTGAAGCTAACATAGGCACTTGCACTATAACTATGCAATACATGAAGCATATGGCCAAGACTACCCAAAATAGTCCTAGAGCATACCAAAATGATGCTAAAACATGCGTGGAGCAAAGCCAAAACAAGCAAAAATGAAGGGCATAGGGCATGAAGTATGCAAGGCCAACAAAGGGGATTGAACCACACCCAACAAAACTAATCATGAGATGGCTTCACCAACAAAAAAATCAGAGCTATATTATGGCAAAGACAAGACCAAAAATACACTAAAATGATGGCCCAAAGGCCTAAGCATGATGTCATGCACAATGACCCATTCTTAAGGCATGAAACACCAACTCTTCAAAGCATTGAAAGGGTGACAAATGCAAGTGTATGAACACACTACATATACTGAAATCACATTTCAAATGATGCCAAATCATGAAAGTAGTCCAAGTAATGCATGCTAGTGGCTTGGAAACTCAAAGCTAACAAGCTAGAATGCACTGTGGCTATACAAAGCATGGCATGCATGACCAAAACAACACAAATCAGAGCTTAAGCATGGTAAAACAAGGCTAAAAGCTTCTTGGAGTTGAGCCAAAACATGCAAGAATGATGGTCCAAACACATGATGCATCTTATGCTAGCATGCAAGATTGCACTACAAGTATGTGAAGCATGCAAGATGCTATCAAACCAACCAAAAATAGAGTTGAGGCATGCTAAAATAACACCAAAAACTTGCAGAAATGGAACCAAAACATGCTAGACAAACATGCTACTTTGATGAGCCATCTATACAAGCATACAAGTCACAAGGAAAGGGGATCACCCTCTCCTATTTAGGACCTTAAAACACCATTTCCACCACTAAAATTCCTCTGAGTTTCAGTGGTGAGAAGTCCAAAACAAGGTGATCACAATAGCTTAAAAAGATGGCCCAAGAACAAAGCCACACAAGGCCTAAGAGGGGGTAGACCACCCCCAACACAAAAGTGACCTTAAACAAGCATTATAAGAATGCAAAATTAGAACTTTTTTCAGTAGAAAGTCAAGCCTAAATAAACATGGAAATAGGTCCAAATGCTTAAGCAAAAACCAAGGTTTAAGGGGTTAAAGGCTTACCCTTGTAGAACCACTTTGAAGCTACAACTATAGCAACTCTTTTGAGCTCAAACCAAACCAAAAACACCAAAACCAGCTTCTAAGAGCCTCACCAATAAAAGGATGGTGTTTCATTAGGTGCTTTAGTGCAAAAGTGTGAAGAAAATGCACTTTTGAGCACAAACAAGCACAAACATATAAAGAGAGAGAGAGGAAATATAGAGAGAGATATATAACTTGTATCTCAATTTTTCAAAACCTCTGGAAAGGGAGAGGGGTCTCCCTTCTTATAGAAATTCAATTCCTAAGCTTGTTGAGTAAGCTAAGGACTTGAATCAATCCCTCCATACACGTGTATAGAGGATAAGATCTGTGCTCACCAGCTGTCATAGCAAAAATATCTGCAAAAGCAGGTAGAAAGGTATCGGCCAAAAGATATGGCCGATCGACCAAAAAGAGTGCCAATCGGCCATCACCAATGGCCGACAACAAGAAAACATGGCCGATGGCACAAGGCCTTAGCCGATGGGTTGTAGGGATGGCCAACAAGCCACCCTATTCCCTTAGAAACAAAACCACAAGTCCTTGGTCCACAACCAAGCACAAAATAGACAAGTTGAGAGCTCCGAAGGCAAGCCGCGCAGCCGAGACCTTCGGGAACTCAAAACGAACACGAGCATGGATGATCATCGAGTGCTCAAACGTTGACATCCAAGTCTTGAGGACGGTCAAAAATGGGGTGTCTATAGTGGTCTACCCCCTTTTGTGCCTTGTTTGGCCTTGTTTTGAGCCATCTCTTTTAGGCCTTTGGATCACCTTTGTTTGGCCTCTTCACCACTGAAATCCAGTGGATTTTCAGTGATAGAAGTGTGGTTTTGAAGCCCGAAATAGGAGGGGGTTGTCCTCCCTCCTCTTCTCTTGTTTGCTTGTGTTGATGGCTCATCAAAGTAGCATGTCTTTCTAGCATGTTTTGCCTCCATCTTAGCATACCTTCGGCCTTATTTTAACATGATATAGATCTATTTTGGCTTGGTTTGATCACCTCTTGCATGTTCCTTGCACTTGTAGTGCAATTCTACTCACTAACCTAAGATGCATCATGCTTTGGACCATCATTCTAACATGTTTTTGGCCTCACTCCAGCAAGCCTTTACTCATGTTTTTCCATGCTTAAGCTCTGTTTGAATTTGTTTTGGTCATGAATGCCTTGCTTTGTATAGCCATAGTGCAATCATGCTCACTAACTTTGAGTTTCCATGTCACTAACATGCGTTGCTTGGGCTATTTGCATGATTTCGCATCATTTGGTATGTGATTTTAGTGTGTGTAGTGTGGTCATACACTCACATCTTTCACTCTTTCAACACTTTTGGAGAGTCATGCTTTATGCCTTAAACATGAGCCAATATGTATGCCACCTTGCCTAAGCTTTTGGGCTACCATTTCAGTGCATATTTGGTCTTATTTTCCCATGTTATAACTCTGATTTTTGTTGGTGAAGTCATCTCATGCTTGGTTTTGGTAGGTGTAGAGTAATCCTCCTCATTGGCCATGCATACTTCATGCTTTATGCCTCTAATTTTAACATGTGTTAGCTCTAGTCCATGCATGTTTTGGCATTGTTTTGACCTTCCTTGAGACTATTTTGAGTCACCTTAGCTCTTTGGGGCTTGCTTGATATGGCCATGGTGCAAGTCCCTTTGCTAGCCTTAAGTTTTGAGCCTCCTAGCATGCTATGCTTGTGTTATGTGCATGATTTGGCATCGTTCTTTACATGATTTCGGAGTTTATTTCATTTCCACACTCTCACATTTTCCACCCCTTCAATGTGTTTGAGAGTTGTTGTCTTCATTCCTTGTGTGTGAGCCAATGTGTTTGCATGCTTGTATATGTTTTTGGACTTCATTTTCAGCATGTTTTGGCCATTGTCTTGGCATGCATGAGGCTTGTTTGAGATTGGTGTGGTCCATTGAGTATTGCATTACATAGCCCTCGCCATGTTCATGTTGTTTGCATGTTGTTACATTGCATTGTGTTAGCATGTTGTGTGTGTTGCATTGTGTTTGGGTTGGACGTCAATCCAAACACGAGGGACGTTTCATACTTAGAGTGATGAAACATGCCTCATTCCTTAGGCCATCGACACCTTTGATCATGCATGAAAAGGGGAAGGTTCATCGAGTCCTATGTGTTATTTGTGCATTCATTGACATTGATTTGTGCAACTCGACTTCTTTGGCCATCATGCATTGAGATGCATGATTGATGGCTCGAGAGCCGAGCCCTACACTCCTTTGAGCATGTGACATGATAAGGAGTGTGGTTGCACACACATTACCTTGCAAATACACTGCCATGCCTCTGTTTGTGCTTTGTTGCAGCAAAAAATGAGAAATTGAAAGAATCAGGGGCCGACCGGCCATCAAAACTGCCGACCGACCATCAAAGGCGGCCAATCGGCTATCAAAAGTGGTCAATGACCATTAATTTTGGCTGGTGGCCACTCCTCTTGGCTGACCAGCCCTCAGCATGTTCCTAAGGTGGATTAAAAGCATCTTGGAAGTTGGCACCATTTTCAGAAGTCCAAAAGAGTGCAAACAAAGGCATCACAAGGCACAGTAGTGGATTTCCGAGCGAAGCCAACCTAGCATGCATCTCTTCCTTGCCCGCGAGGCCATTTCATTACTTATGAAAAGTTAGTGTAAACTAGTTATTTGATTTGTTTTGTAATATTCTAATTAGCTTAGCGTAGCTATTTGTTTCAATTTGGATTGTAATACCTAATTAGCTTGAGTTAGTTAATTAGTTTACTTGTAATAAGTAGCTTAGCTTAGCGTAGCTAGTTAGTTGATTTATTCGGACCCTCTGTCGAGAGGGCAAATGTTATAATAAGCGTGCGTGTGTGTGATGCATGTCTTCCAACCCCCATTTCTTTCTCCCTTTTATTTACCTGCTTTCAATGGTTAGCTTTAGGGCATGTTTCAATTAGCATACCGATGCTTTGCATGCGTGCATCATTCATTCGTATTGCATGCACTGGGCTCGGCGCATCATACAAACCGCATAGTATTTCAATACCAATTTGAATACATGATATCAAGTTGCATTCACATGACATCTTAGAATAGCCGAGCCTATCTTAGTTGCATTTTGCATGTGTTGTATTAGGCATCTTAACATAGCTAGGATCATGCATTGATTTCAAACTAGCTTCCTTTTTGGCTCGGAGTACTAGGTAAGCTTTTACGCCTTAGCATCCTTGCATGTGTGTAAGTGTTGCCATGCTTAACATGCTTGCCATGAGGCTAATTGCTTAATTGATTAACTGCTTGAATGCCTATGGATTAAGGCTTCATTGCTTGAATTGGAATAATTCATCGAAATGCGAGTTTTTAAGCCCACTTGAAGTGGCCAAATCCTGTTTTCTAAGCCCACTCGAGGGTGGCAAATCCACGACTTAGCCTACTTGCGAGTAGCACTTTCAAACCATTTTCAAACAAACAAACATGAGATGTTTTGTTCCAACTTGTGTGATTTAGTCTATACTTGTATGTTGTGCGCATCACATAGTAATGTTAGCTAATAACCAGAATAAGAACACATGTGTTTTCAAAAACAACATATCATGTCAGTAGAGGCCGATCCTTTGATCGGGCGAGTGGGGGTGCTCATTTTAGGACCTTCCCCTCTCGTACCCAAGTTCCCGAGCCGAGGCAACTTTGGTGATGATGGACTTGAGGCCTTTGGCACGAGTCAGGGTTTCCTAAATTTCCCCAAAACAAAATATTTAGGTGCCGACTCTAAAATATGGCAAAGCAGTCCATGTTTGGCGCTTTTTGATTAAAATTGATTTTCCAAAATGATTTGCCAGATTTGGACTCTTCGGTGATTTATCAGTCTTACATTGCACTTTGTGAGATTAGATTCAGAACCGTGACAGGAGTCCGAACTGTAGGAGCTAGAACTTACAATTTACACCCTCACGCGCAGAGCGGAGTTCGGGGCGGTCTACAGTTTCTGGCGACTCTGCTGGGGAATTAGAGAACTTGACTCAAACTCATGATATATTGTTTTGTCTACACTTATGTGTTTCTTTGCATTGCATTTGCATCGGTGCGCCTAGGACACCGTGTTTCCCATCTGCTATTCCTGAACGGTTTGCCAGAGGCTTGCTTTGAGAAGCATTCCATAAGGCTGACCGGTTGCGGGCTCTACCACGAGGGGAACACAAACCTCGGTTTTTACCGAGGCACCCTTTTTGACCATTCGACCTAGTGCATATTGTAGACACCCCATTTTTGACCGTCCTCAAGACTTGGACGTCACCATTGGAACACTTGGTGATTACCCTTGTTTGTGTTCATTTGGAGTTCCCGGAGGTCTCAGCTACGCGCCTTGCCTCAGGATCTCCGAAATCGATTGTTTAGTGTCTGGATTTGCACCAAATACTTGTGTTTTGCCTTGGAGGGGCAGGGAATGCCTTGTGAGGCACCCCCACACATCACCAGCCATGGCCAGAGGCCATCGGCTGGTGTTTTGTTGCCATCGGCAATCTATATTGCCGGTCGGCACTATTTGTTGCCGGTCGGCACTCAATTTTGTCAAAATGGCATTTTTGAGCAGCCGACTACTGTTCATCTACTTTATGTAGATATTTTGTGCCAGCTGTGATAGCTGGCACCAACTCTGTTCCCCTCCATACACGTGTGTGGAGGGATTTCCCTCTAAGCAAGCTTGTTGTGTAAGCTTTGCAAGAGGGACTTCTATAAGAGGAGAGCTCTTCTCCTTGTTCTTGGTTAGCAAGTTTGAAGAGAAAACCAGAGCTTATACATATACATACACTCTCTCTCTATATTTCCCCCTCTCTCCTCCTTTGTGTGTGTTTGGTGGCCTTAAAGTGTATTTCTGCCTTAGTTTTGCACTAACACACACTAACACACCTTGCTTCGACTTTGAGGTACTTTGAGGGTTGTTTGTTGAGGTTTTAGGCTGGTTTTGGTCAATAGAAGGTGGCTGGATCATCTGTTCTTCAAAGGTTCTTCAAGGGTAATCACTTTGCTTTAGATTCCCCAAACTTGCACTAGTTTTTTACCTATCTTTCTTGCTGATTTAGGCTTTGTGCATAACATGAAAAAGGCTTATATTTTCATGCTTAAGAACTTTCATTAAGGTTGTTTTGTGGTTTGAGTTCAAACTCACCCTCTTAGACCTTATTTGGCCCTTTTGGTGTTTCCTTTGTGAGGCCTTGTTTGCTTGAGTGTTTTAGTCTTCTCACCACTGAAAACCAGTGGATTTTCAGTGGTGAGGAAGGTGGTTTGAAGTCCTATATAGGGGAGGGACACCCTCCCCCCTTCATTGCCTCATTTCCTTACTTTTTGGCTTAAAGGGTAACATGCATGCCTGATTGATTTTGGTCCTTTTTCAGAGGTTTTTGGGTGTTTTTAGGTCACATGTAACCTCTGTTTTTGGTCAGATTTGTGCCCTTTTGCATGCTTAACATACTTGCTTTGCATTCCTCAATTTGGCCTAGAAATGCACCTTGTGTTTAGGCCATGATTCTTGCATGTGTTAGCCTAATTTCATGAAGGTATTGGCATTACTTTATCATGTTTAAGGCCTGTTAGCCATCTGTTTCAGTCATGTTTGCCATGTTTGGTGTCATCTCTTCGTGTTTTGGCTTGTAAGCTTTGAGTATATTGGCCTCTAGCATGCATAGCTTAGACTTTTCTATGATTTGGCATCATTTAGGATCATGTTTCAGTCCATAAATCATGTTTGTATGTTTGCATATGTGACCTCTTTCGTGTTTTGAAGGTGTGCCCTTTTATGCCTAGAAATGAGCTTTGGTGCATACATCTCATTGGAGCCTTTTAAGCTACCATATCAGTGGGTTTGGAGTCCATTTTGCATGCTAAGTTTCTGTTTTTGCTTGTCTAATTCATGCCATGAATGGTCATGTTAGTGGAAGTAAAGTGTTCCCTTTTTGTGCTTTAGCCTTAGGACCCTTGGCTTGCATGTTGGCATGAGTGTTTGTCCACCATTTTGGGCACTTTTGGCCACTGTTTTACGGTGGATTAAGGTCTGCCCCTTTATGGTTTATGGCCACCCTTGGATGCTTGTCTCATGTTTGTTGCATAATTGCTTCATAGGGTGTTGTAACATGATGATCCAATTGCTTAAACCATCCATGTTTGCATTGCATTTGCATCTTGCATGCCCAGCATTGCATACTTGCCATGGTAGTTGCATAGCATTTGGCATGCCTTGCATCTTAAATCTCATGTTGCATTTTTTAGTCATGTTTGCATAACACGCATTGCATTACTTGGTTTGGGGTGTCAAACCAAGTGAGAGAGTTAAGGAGCATTCATACTATAAGTGATGTAATGCGCCTTAACTCTCGGTCACCAGGGCCCTTGACTTAGACGTGATAGGGTCTTGGTCCTTATTTGCGTGTTGCATGCATTTTTACATCAAATGGCAAGCTTGATCACTTAAGCTATCATACACAATTGATGGCTCGAGGATCAAGGGCCATGCTTCCCTGAGTTCAAAGCATGATGGGAAACATGACCATGCTCACATGTGCCTGAAATCCCATGCCATATACTGTTTGTCCTCTGTTGCTGTCAAAACTGTCTTCTGCAGGAAGTTTCTGCCAACTGGCAGCATCCAATGCCGACCGGCCATTTGTGAATGGCCGTTAACTCTACCAGCAGCCGGTGGAAATTAAATTTGGCCGGTGGGCATTTCCTCCAGCCGGTGGTGTTCTGCAGCATGCAAGGAACCTATCCTGGGACTTTGGCAATTTTCAGAAAGACAGGGCAATGTAAACAGATGCGGCAGTGGTATGGTACGGACTTTCCGGGCGAGCCGGGTTCGAGCATGCATCATTCGCGCATCCCAAGGCGGGGGCTGTGGCCACCTTTCTTTTTGTATTCATTCTGTTAATTAATTAGAAATTCTGTAATAATTTATGCGTTTATTATTCGGACTGTGATATTTATTTGGACCCTCCGAGTGAGGGCAATTATGTAATAAGTGTGGGTGCGTGTGTGTGCATGTCGTCCAATCCCCACTTCTTTCTTCCCTTTTATTTACTTGCTTTGATGGTTAGTAATAGGACATGTTTAATTTAGCATACCTTATGCTATGCATGCGCGCATCATTCATCAGTATTGCATACACCGGGCTCGGCGCATCATGCTAACTGCACTAGTATTTCAAATCTACCTTGAATACATGCTACTTGTGCATTTTCACATACCATGTTTAGGTTAGCCGAGCCTATTCTAATTGCATCCTGCATGTGTTGCATTAGTCAATTTGACATGAACTAGGACCATGCATGTTGGCTAACTAGTTTATTGTTTTGGCTCGGAGTACCCGGTAAGCATTTATGCTTTAGCATATCTCATGTGTGTGAATGCTATCATGACAGCATGCTTACCATGTGGCTAGATGCTTATGTGATAAACTGTTTGAATGCCTGTGGGTGAAGGTTGGATTGTCTGAGTTGGAAACACTCGTTGAAATCCGTGTTTTAGCCTACTTGCGAGTAGCAAATTCCAAAACATTTTTCCAAAATAAACGGATATGCAATGCTTATTTCCAAATTAGGCAATCTAGTCTATACTTGTTTGATGTGCGCATAACATAGTAAATCTAAGCTAATAAATGGAATAAGAACACATAACGTTTTCAAAAAACGGATATCACGGTTAGTAGAGGCCGATCTTCGGATCGGGCGAGAGGGGTTGCTCATAGCTGACCTTCCCCAATCGTACCGTAGCTCCCGAGCCGAGGCAACTCTGGTGATGACGGACATGTGGCCTTCGGCACCGAGTCAGGGTTTCCTAAATTCCCCCATAAAAAATATTTAGGTGGCGACTCTGTATCTGGTAAAGCAGTCCATGTTTGGCACTTCTTTTCAAAAAATCTGTTTCTCAAAACGATTTGCCAGATTTGGACTCTTTGGTTCAGATTAAGAACCATGACACAAAATCGAGTCTGAACTGTAGCAGCGAGGCCCCCCCTCGCGGGCGCGCGTCTACACATATCGGAATCTATAGTGACTATTCCAAACTAGGACAGGTTGCTTACCCGATTATAGGTTGTTTGAAACCGCTGCGTGCGTAGTGAAACCCTAGCTCCTGACAAGATAGGACAGGGAACCCTACCCCACCATAGGGGTGTTTTGGCTCTTACTTCCTTGATATGTGCTGTCAGAGTGTGTCTCCACAGGTTGTATGTATCAGTTTGCAAGTTTGGGTATCAGGCTTGCGGGCATCAGTATTTGGGGGAATCAGTTTTACTTGAGGGTATCAGATTTGTGGCAGTGATTTGGAAATAGTGATCAGTATTGAGAACAGTGTATTCAGCTTACAAATGCCAACTGTGTGTTGTCTTAATTTAAGCAGAAGTGTTATCCATTTTTCTGCTTATTGTTTCCTTATTATGCTTTATTTATCTTTTTGCAAGGTAGTTTAGCATCATTGCTTCCAACTAGACAGATATTCCCCAAGCACTCTAGGTCAGAGGTCGAAGACTTCATCGATCCGAGGATCTGATAGACGGACAAGTAGTGTTTCTTTCTTTACCCCCGATTACTAGACGGAGGTCAGTTAGGCGCAGTTCATCAGTACAGTGGTTATCAGATCAGCGGTCCTTATCCATCCCGCCAGTGAGTAGTCGGGCTGAGGTTTCCGTTTCTGCCGGAGAGGGAGTTATATCTGTTGTTCAGTTAGATCAGCACCCTATGGCAAGTATGGAGGACATGATCCGTCAGCTCCAAGAGACTATGCAAGCCATGCAGCGGGATGCTGCTCGCCAGGCAGAGGTTATGGCTCAACAGAGAGAGCTGATTGCTAGACTCCAGCAACAACAACAACCACAGCAAGCTGGAGCATCTGCTTCGCACCCACCTCTGCCCCCACCTAGAGTTCCAACACTCGGGGAGACTGCAAACGTCTAGGAAAATACGGACATCCCAACGGGGCCAGTTCCACCCCTGATCCTGCCTTAGTTGTCCAAAGCAGCCACCAATCTAGTGGATACACCGTTTGAATTTGAGGTGGATCCAACAACATTGAAAGTAAACAAGTTAGAAAAACTGTTCAAGAAGGCTCAAGGTGTTAATTCCATTCTGGACATAGAGGATGGATACACCGATTCAGTGGTGACTTTGCCAGATCGGTTCAAGATGCCGCATATAGACCGTTTTGATGGTTCTGGGGATCCCATGGTACATCTGCGATTGTTCTCGGATATCCAAAGGCCAATGGGCCTCTCCAGATTGCAAAAGCTTTCCCTCTTCAGCCGGACCCTATTGGGAAGAGATGGCTGAGGCCTTTATAGCTCAATACTCCTATAACACGCAGATCGAGATCACAACTCGTGATCTCAAGACAATTAGACAGGAGCCGAAGGAGGGCTTCTCTTACTTCATAACCCGTTGGAGAGCCAAAGCTTCTATGGTGACTACTAGGTCGGTCGAGAAAGATCAGATACGGATGGTTGTGCGCAACCTCCAACCCAAGCTAATGCAAAAGATGATTGTCTTACCCCTTCCCACCTTTACGGATTTACATGAGATCGGGGTAGAGATTGAGGACGCCATGAAGCAGGGTCTGATTGACTGCGAGAGAGAGCAGCCTAAGAGGGCATTTACCCGTAGTTACGAATGCAGTCACGAGCAATGTTGCAGCTGCCAGAACTTCAGATATGGGCATGGTCACCACCACCACTCCAAAAACACTTACAGCCACCCCATTCACTAGTGCGTCCGGCACCAGCTCACAAACAGTCAGAAATCTACCCCGAGGCCAGAGAACCTTCACTCCACTATACATGCCCCTATCCAAAGCACTAATCAGGAAAAGGAACTTGAAGCCCTTAGAACCGCGACCATTACCAGACAAACTTCCTGTTTCCCATAACCTAGCCAAATACTGTGCCTTTCATCAACAACATGGTCACAACACTGACCAGTGCTATAGACTGCGTCATGAGATCCAGGATCTCGTTGACAATAGGGTGATCGCACCTCTAGAAAAACCAAATGTCATAACCAACCCTCTTCCACCACATAACCAAGCTCCACCACCTAAACGCATCAACCTGATCCAAACTAGGGTTGTGTCATACGACCCTAGCATATATATCACACCCTCCTACCTATCCAAACCTGAGGTGTTCGTCCCGGATAGCACAAACTTGTGCATGTTGAGCACCTCCCAAACGCAACCTGAATCGGTGGGGGTGACTATCGAACATAGAATCGGGATGACTTTGGGAACAGATGGAAATGAGGGTTCAGAGCTTGAGGGGTCTGTGAACTTTGCGTAAAACCCGAGTGGTTATATCACATCAACAGACCAGGTTAAGCCGAGGGTAGAGTTGCTAGTTGGGGTAGAGATCAGTGTGGTTCGGCAAGATGGACCTAGTCAGGGGTTAAATGACCTAGCAGAGCTGGAAGAAGACATCGCAAATTTGCAGTTCTTTGAAGAACAAGACTTAGTAGATGTGAACATCAACTGATTTGACTTATATGGGTCAGTAGAAAATACGGGGTGGCTCAGTGACCAACTAGATGTTGTTGAAGAATCTCAGCTAGAACAGGGACCGTTAGGAATGAGAACATCAGCAGTGGCCGGAATGGCCGAGAATCAGGAAGCATCGCCGGAGAGCACTGGTGTTAAGAAATTTGCTCGGGATCTGGGCAGTTTGAGTACAGAAGATAGTGAACAGCAGGCTGCACTAAAGTAGTTTCAGTAGGAAAAGATCAAAGATCTTGAGAGGGCTAGGAAGACCAAGGCCCCTGCGGGAAAGGAACGTGTTGTGCGCACAGAAATAGTTCTAACGGAATCAGACAGTTGTCTGTCGGCTGCCAACGGGATGTGGTGGGAAGACGACGACTTACGTCTTGCCCACACTAACGAAGATTGGGGGTAGAACCAACCGGATGACACTTGGCATGTTGAGGAGGTTGACCATATGACCAGAAGTGGGTGGTACTTCAAGCCCCCACACTTGGATCAACCAGAGGCATCTGGAAAGGACAAAGAAGCGGAGAGGCAGAAAGAAAAACTGTTCGAGAAGGAGGTTGTACTGAAGCAGCTTAAGAAAATCCAAGCAGACATCTCCATCTGGGGACTGCTAATGGCCTCAAGAGTTCACACACAGGCTGTCCTTTCTGCCATGGACAAGGCGAAACTTTTAATTGATACCACGCCCAAACAGTTGGTAGGGCTGGTTTTCCCGGGAGAAGCTTCCCCAACCCTGACCTTCACTGACAAAGAACTACCGCCTAAGGGCACAGATCATAACAAACCGCTCTACATCTCTGTTGAGTGTAAAAAGAAATGGATAGCAGTGGTTCTTGCTGACACAGGATCTGCTATCAACGTGTGCTCGTCAAGGACGGCATATGCTATCGGGTTAAAGCCTGCAGATTTTGTGCCTACGGCCCAGGTGATACCAGCGTATGATGATACCAGCCGAGAGGTGATGGGGACTATACAGAATCAGACTCAGGTTGGTCCAGGGCAACAGGATATTGATTTCCATGTCTTGAATGTTCCCGGAACCTTCAATCTAGTCCTGGGGTGGCCGTGGCTACACCAGGTGAAGGCCGTCTCTTCCACCTTGCACCAAATGCAGAAATACCCCCACAAGAAGGGGGTGACAATCGTTTTTGGGAATTCTTCAATGCATCCGCCGCCAGAGGTTTCGACACCAGTTCTGGAGATTGAGCATGGTGATGAGGATGTGTTTTTGTTAGGATTTACCCTAGCTGAGGCCCAGGTTGTACAAAACATTCTAGATGTTGATGAGGAGCTATACATCAGCACACAGTCTGTCTACCTTATGAACAAGCTCCAGCACATCCCCGGGATGGGATTAGGGTGAAGTGGTCGGAAAGGCGTTGCAGCATCGGCCGGAGTGTCGCACAACCCATATGCCTTAGGCTTAGGTTATCTGCCTACCAAAAAGGATTGGGTGAGGAAGGGAAAAGAGATGGCCAGAAGAGCCAGAGCAAAGCAGGCCAGGGAGCATTATGAGTTGATGCACCGACCTATCTAGGGGACCCTAAACGGATGCCTTGTCCGGGAGGGGGAAGACTTCCCGCTCTGCGACTTTTCGGAGCCATGGCTAAATGTAGAGAGGTGGCGCTTGCCGGGATTAGAGATTTTCTTTGACTTGTAATTGTCCAGGGATGACATTGCCAAAGAGCAGACAGACCCACCAGCTGAGGCTGAGCACTGTAAGGAGGAGGATTCCGAGAGCACAGAAATTGAGATGGGGGTAGCACTGGCTTGTCTACTCTCAGATTCATAGATCTTACAAGAGTGCTTGGGGGATAACTTCTCAGTTTCCATGATCGAAAATGAAGCGGCTGTGGGCCCATCTTCAAACATTCTGGATGTATCCATCGCACCCTTCCTCGTCTGGCAATACGATGAGGGCTTTTAATCGAGCAGCACCTGGTTAGGTAGTGAGCCGGAATCTGATTCCACTGAGTCTGCGGAGTCGGAATCAGGTTCTAGCTTGTCTGAGCCTTAGTCTGGTATTCTTGGGGGTGACAACCCGGATGCCACTATCCTGTCCAGGTCGTCTTTTTCTTTTTCCTTTGAGTCTGTTGTAACAGAGAAATCAGGCAGACTGGATGTTATTAATGAGAATGGTACGGCTGTGGCTTCCGAGTACTTTTCTGTGCCATTAATTTATTGTATTAATCAGGATTTTCAAAATTTTAATGAAAACGACGAGGAAGAAATTCCTCTGATTTTGCAATATTTGCTTGATCAAGAGTAGGAGGGGTTTGTAAAACCGTTGGTTGATGAAATCACCAAAATTAATGTTGGTACTGAGAAGGACCTGCGGCCGGTCCAGATCGGGTCCACGTTGTCTTCGGAGCAGCGCGAGCGCTTAGTCACTTTATTAAAAGATTTCAAAGATGTTTTCGCGTGGTCCTACAAAGACATGCCTGGAATCGATCCTGAGATTGTACAACACTGGATCCCTCTTGACCAAGAGGCCCGACCCGTTAAGCAGAAGCTCCGAAGGATCTGCCCAGATTGGACTTTGAAGATCAAAGAAGAGGTCACCAAGCAGATTGACGCAGGATTCCCGCTGGTATCTGAATACCCTACTTGGTTGGCCAATATAGTTCCGGTACCGAAAAGGACGGCAGAATTCGGGTATGTAAGGACGGCAGAATTCGGGTATGTGTGGACTTCAGGGATTTGAACAAAGCCAGTTCAAAGGATGAGTTTCCCCTGCCGCATATCGACGAATTAGTGGACTTCACTGCTGGGCATGTGCTGCTCTCGTTCATGGATGGGTTTCCAGGCTGCAATCAGATTTTGATGGCACCCGAAGACCTGGAGAAGACTGCTTTCACTACCCCATGGGGAACCTATTGATATAGGGTGATGTCGCTCGGCTTGAAGAATGTTGGGGCTACGTATCAACGGGCTGCGACCACAATTTTGCATGATATGATCCATAAAGAGGTTGAGGTGTACGTGGACGACATGGTTAGCCCTGTTTGGTAGAGTTGTGGGAAAGTGATTATGTGCCTGTTTGGTTCAGCTTAAAAGCTGCTTATTTCAGCTTTCAGCTTAATTTAAGCTATTTTGATGTTGTTTGGTTTAGCTTAACAATGCAGCTTATAGCTTTTTGTAAGTTAGAAATCAGTTTATTCTTTGAGTGGGGCAGGAGATGCTTAATTTATAAGTCATAAATCAGCTTTTGTTCATAGTTATAAGCTATAAGCTGTTAAGGCATATGCTATAAGCACTTTTCCACAGCTCTACCAAACAGGGCCTATAACTTATAGCCTAACAGCTTATAGCTTATAGCTGTGAACATAAGCTGATTTTTAACTTATAAATTAAGCTTCTCCTCCCCCAGTCAAAGAATAAGTTGATTTTTTACTTATAAAAAGCTCTAAGTTGTATTGTTAAGCTGAACCAAACACATCAAAATAGCTTAAATTAAGCTAAAAGCTGAAATAAGCTGGAAATAAGCCCTACCAAACAGGGCCATTGTCAAGTCCAATGAAAGAGAGGGCCACTACACCGCCTTGTAGGAATTCTTCCAAAGGATCAGAGAGTATTGGTTGCGACTGAATCCTCAGAAATGTACATTTGGTGTTACATCAGGGAAAATACTGGGGTTCTTGATCACACAGAGAGGTATCGAGGTCGATCCTTCTAAAATCAAGGCCATCTTAGAAATACCACCACTGAGGACTGAAATGGAGGTGTGAGGCTTCCTGGGTAAAGTGCAATTCATAAGACGATTTATTGCAAAATTAACCTTGACTTGTGAACCACTATTTGGTCTCCTAAAGAAAGGAAATAAATTCCGATGGGACGACCGATGCCAAGTTGCTTTCGAGCAGATCAAGCAATATTTATAGAACCCACCTATGTTGTCACCGCCTGAGCTAGGAAAACCGTTGATTCTGTACCTTTTAGTGACTGAAACGACAATGGCTACATGCTTGCACAGGAGTCTGAGGACAAAGTGGAGAAGGCTATCTACTACCTGAGCAAGAAAATGATGGATTACGAGACCTGCTACACTCCGCTGGAGAAGGCTTATCTAGCCTTGGTATGGGCTACTAAGAAGTTGAGGCAATACCTGTTAGCTCACTCAGTAATACTGGTTTCGAGATTAGATACCGTCAAATATCTCTTCGAGAAACCAACACTTACAAGTAGGCTAGCTCGTTGGTTGCTTCTGCTTTCTGAATTTGATCTGAAGTACATGACGCATATGTCAGTGAAAGGGAGAGCGGTAGCAGAGTTCCTAGCCGATCACCCAGTTGAAGGGAATGAAGCAGTTGAGTATCTGTTCCCAGACAAGGCCATTCTGCATGTCGAAGAAGAGGCTTGGACGATGTACTTTGACGGAGTGTCAAACGAATATGGGTATGGGATAGGGGTGTTGCTGATAGCGCTCGACAATTCCCGTATACCTCTAGCATTCAAACTTCGGTTCAAAGTATCGAACAATGAGGCAGAGTACGAGGCATGTATTGCTGGACTAGAAGTCGCCCTAGAACTAGGGGCAAAAAGGTTGGATGTCATCGGGGACTCGAACCTTGTTGTATCTCAAGCTAAAGGAGATTGGAAAGTTAAAGAAGAAAAGATGAGAATTTATCACCAAACCCTTGACGTTCTAATTCCTCGGTTTGAAAAACTTAATTTTGCCCATCTGTTAAGAGAGAACAACAGGTTCGGTGATTCATTAGCAACTCTATCTTCTATGATAAACATCCCTTTCGGAGTTCGGATGCATCCGATCATCATTGAACAGAAATTCGTGCCGGCCTACGAGCTAATTGCTGTCATAGATGAGGTACAAGATAAGAACCCCTGGTATTACGATGTCTGGAACTTCTTGGAAAAAGAGGCGTATCCACCAGGGGCAAATGCCAAAGATAAGAGGGCAATTCAAAGAATGGCTGCTCAGTTCATCATCTGCGGAGGTAAACTGTACAAGAGGGGTCATCTCAGGATGCATAAGCTATGCGTTGATGCTGAAGAATCCAAGCGCCTGATGGAGGCCATCCATAGAGGAGAGTGCAGAGTGCACATAAACGGGGGTGATACTAGCCCGGAAGATCCTTAGACAGGGTTATTATTGGTCAACCATGGAGGAGGATTGTATTGGCTTTGTCCGGCGATGCCACAAATGTCAAATCCATGCAAACCACATGAACATTCCGCCGTCGAAGTTGTACAACATGACTTTGCCATGGCCGTTTTCAATCTGGGGGATTGATGTAATTGGGGCTGTCACTCCAAAGGGGTCAAACGGGCATGAGTATATTTTGGTAGTGATAGACTACTTTATGAAGTGGGTTGAAGCCCGATGTTACGCAGTGTTGAAGGCATCGCATGTTGCTAAGTTCATCAGGAACAACATCATCTGTCGCTACGGGGTCCCGAATGAGATTATTTCGGTTAATGGTTCCCACTTCAAGAAGGAGTGATCGACTTGTTGGAGAAGTACAACGTGACTTTTCATAAGTCATCTACATATCAGCCGCAAACCAACAGAGCAGTTGAGGCCACCAACAAGAACATCAAGAACGTTCTGTAGAAGATGGTGGAAACCTACAGGGACTGGCCAGATAAGCTGCCATTTGCTCTTTGGGGCTACCAGACTTCGATTCGAACTTCTACTAGGGCAACTCCATATTCCTTGGTTTATGGGATGGAGGCTATTTTGCCTATCGAAGTTGAGGTTCCGTCATTATGAGTATTGGTTGAGTGTCAGCTAGCTAAGGCAAATTGGCAGCAAAGTAGGTTCGAAGAACTCATGCTCTTTGATGAAAGAAGGCTAAAAGCACTGTATCACATCCAGGGTTATCAACGAAGAATTGCCAAGGCTTTTAACAAGAAGGTTAAGTCCAGGAATTTGAAAGAGGGGGTTCTGGTGCTCAAAGACAACCGAGCTCCCATCCACGACCCTAGAGGCAAGTTCAGACCCAATTGGACTGGCCGTTACATTATCAGATCAATCTGGTCGGGTGGAGCTGTCATTCTGATGGACCTAGATGGCCTAGAGTTCTCTCAGCCGATCAACATGGACAAGTTGAAGAAATACTTCCCCTGAGTGGCTCGCTAGGTCAAAAACCCGAAAGGGCGACCTAGGCAAAAGTAAGAGCACAGAAAATTTGAAATGATAAAGACTGAGCTCGCAAGGTTGAAAACCCAGAAAGGCCAGCCTTGGCAAAAGTTAGAGCGTAAAAGGAGAGTGTTAATACACGAGTGAACCTCAGTCGAACTACGTAAGGCTCGATTCCCATCTTCGGGATACGTAGGCAACTTCATTCTGATATCCAGCCATAAACACTTCCAAATCAACTTTGTCCATGTGATCATGTTTGGTCATCTTTGTCTATTTTGCATTCAAGAGCTCGATTATGATCTCCAGTGCAGTGCTATTCAGACTAGGGGCAACTTTCCAGTAGCTGGATACGGGGTTGCACATCTCAGTGATAGATCTCGGGCATGTCCAGTTATGATCCATATTGAAAATGGTTTTGAAAAGTTTTAATAAAAGTTGATTTTGTTCAAATTAATCTTTTTACAACTTAGACCATTTTTGGACCAAACGGAAAATTTTCAGTACCCACAACCTTCAATTACATTGATTTCAATACAGAGTTCTCTTACTCTTGAATACAAATTGAAGTTGTTTTTTTATTACATTCATAAAAAAAACTTGAAAGTACTGATAAAGCAATAAACTCGGGGCATAGTCAAGTATTCCTGCGTCCCCTCCCAGAGCTTGTGGAAGCCTCTGATGCCAAAGTAGGCCTAACCTGCACCTCTTCATCGAGCCAAGCTATGCACTCATCAGAAAGGGTGCAACTGAAAGTGAGGGTGGGGCCAGAAGATCTCTCGTCCTCCATGTTGTGGCATACCAAGCTAGTTGTGCACCTCGGACTAGAAATGCGGCAGGGTACTCTATCCCTTCTTCTGGACAAGTCTGATCATGTCCAAATTGGCGCTGAAATCGAAATGGGAAGTAAAGGACACAGTGTGTCAGGCCGATCAACTGAATCACGGGCTGGCGAGTCATGCTATAGCTCATCGTCGGTAAATTGAGCCAGGGGCAGCGCCAAGCAAAGTTGGCAGCAGACAGACTACACATCCATTCGCACCACCATCCCTCATCAGGGGCATCGACTAGACGTCGTCGGAAGAAATAACTGCGAGTTGAATATGATGGGCATGAGTCCACAACCTTCAATTTATCCGTCAACCATATCTGGGGTGGGATGAAAAAAATGAGAGATTAAAGAATAGAGAGGTGTACGTGGAGAGAAAAGTGAGAAAAGGGGTTTTGAGAGAAAAACCGAGTCTGAGGGCCGAGTGATGTGAGAAATATATGTGAGATAGGGTGGCAAACATTACCTGCAGCAGTACTAGACTCCTCACGAACCTAGTCATCTCCCGGCGATGGAAGGCATCCAAACTCATCAACGTCTTAGCTAGTGTCATGGCGACATAGCTCTTGCCCTCTTTCAAGCCCTCTAACAGCGCCCGCGTGGGGGCCTCAATGCTACAGCTCGGACTCGATTTGTGCCACGGTTCTTAATCTGAACCAAAGAGTCCAAATCTGGCAAATCGTTTTGAGAAACAGATTTTTGAAAAAGTAGTGCCAAACATGGACTGCTTTGCCAGATACAGAGTCGCCACCTAAATATTTTAAAATTGGAGAATTTAGGAAACCCTGACTCGGTGCCGAAGGCCACGTGTCCGTCATCACCGGAGTTGTCTCGGCTCGGGAGCTTGGGTACGATTGGGGAAGGTCAGCTATGAGCACCCCCTTTCGCCCAGTCCGAAGACCGGCCTCTACTAACCGTGATATCCAATTTTGAAAACGCTATGTGTTCTTAAACCAATTATTAGCCTAGAATTACTATGTTATGCGCGCAGCAAACAAGTATAGACCAAATCGCCCAAATTGGAACAAAACATTTCATGTTTGTTTTGAAAATGGTTTGCTACTCGTAAGTAGGCTAAAATGCCGATTTTGCCACCCTCAAGTGGGCTTTTAGAAAAGATGATTTTGCCACTATCTAGTGGGCTTAAAACAAATATAGTTTTAACGCATTATCCCAATTTAAGCAGTTTGACCTCCACCCACAGGCATTCAAGCAATTTATCTCATGTAAACACTTAGCCGCATGGCAAGCATACTTTTATGGTAACATTCACACGCATGTTGGATGCTAAAGCATAACCACTTACATTGTACTCCGTGCCAAAACAATAAACTAGTTAGCAAATGTGCGTGTCCTAGTTCATGTTATTTTGCCTAATGCAACACATACAAGATGCAATTTTTTAGTTAGTCTCGGTTGACCTAAATATGGCATATGATATGTAACCAACTGTTTCATGTATTCAATTTTGGAACTTGAAAATACGAATGCGGTTAGTATGATGTACCGAGCCCGGTGCATGCCAACAGATGCATGAATGCACGCATGCATATCATAAGGTATGCTAATCTCAAAAAATGCCTTAATCTACCATTATAAGCAGATAAATAAAAGGGAAGAAAGAAATGGGGATTGGAAGACATACACACACTCACCCACACTTATTACATGTTTCCCCTCACTCAGAGGGTTCGAATTAATATTACAGTCCCAAAATAATGAACAAATAAAATTATTACAAAATTTCTCTAATTAATTAAAAGAAAGGAAGCAAAAGGAAAGAAGAGGGTGGCCACAGCCTCTGCCTCGGGATGCGCAGATGATGCATGCTCGAGTCCGTCCTGCCCGGAAAACCCGTACTGTACTCTTGTCGCCTCTGTTTGTACTGCCTTGTCTCTCTGAAAATTGCCAAAGTACTGGAACAAGCTCCTTGCATCCTGCAGAGCACCACCGGCCAGACAGAATTGCCACCGGCACTTCGAAATTCTCATCGGCACTTTATCGGATTCATCGGCACTCCAGATAGTGCCGGTCGGCACTAAATTCTGCCGGTCGGCAGAAACTTCCTGCAGAAGACAATCTGACAGCAAACAGAGAACAGACAGTGCATAGCATGGAGTTTTTGGACACATGTAAGCATGGTCCTACTTCTTATCATATTTTGAACTCAAAGAAGCATGACTTTCGATCCTTGAACCATCAATGGTACATGGTGAGTCAAAGGATCGAATTTGCCATTTGATATGAAAATGCATGCAACAAATAACATGAAAACCGGGGCCTTATCAAGGTGGAGTCAAAGGTCCCGATGACCGGGGATCGAGGCACATTGCATCACTTGAAGTATGAATGGTCCTTGATTCCCACACTTAGTTTGACACCCCAAACCAAGTAAATGCAATGCATGTAATGCTCAACAAGGCTCAAATGGATCATGCCATCAAGATGTAAAGCACACCAAGCATTATGCAACCAACATGATAAATGTATAATATCAAGTATACAATGTACAAACATGATATAAACATGGACCAAATTGACTATGGGATTGATGTGCTACAAAGCTTAATGGAACAACTATGCAACAAACATGGAGCAAGCATGCAAGAGGGCTTAAAAAATGGCAAAGGGGCAGGCCCTCACCCTTCTCAAAACAGTGGCCAAAAGTGCTTAAAATGATAGACAATCAACTCATGTTAACAAGCAAACTCATGGTCCCAAAGCTAAGGCACTAAAGGAGACAACTTACCCCCACCAACATGGCCATTCATGGCATGATTAAAACAAGTAAAAAACAGAATTTATGCATGCAAGATAGGACCCCAAAAACTCCTAATATGGCAACTAAAATAAACCCCATGAAACAAATACACCAAGGCTCATTCTTAGGCATAGGAAGACACACCCTTAGGATATGAAAAAGACCATGCATGCACACATGTAGGCATGATTCTTGGACTAAAAAGAAAGTCCTTAGATGATATTAAACCAAGAGGGTAATCACAAACATATATGCTAGAGGCCATCATGCTCAAAGCTTTTAAGCTAAAATACAAAGTAACCCCAACAAACATGTCAAGCATGGCTAAATGGATAACCAATAAACCTTAAGCATGGAAAAACAACACCAAGAACTTCATGGAACTAAGCCAACTCTCACAAGAATCATGGCCTAACCATGATGTGCACTTTTAAGCAAAGTAGAACAATACAAAACAAGTATTACAAGCATGCAAGGAGGCACAAGTTTGACCAAAAAAAGAGATTATATATGACCTAAGATGCCTAAAAAAACGCTGGAATGAAGCCAAGAAACAACAAGCACACATGCTATCCTTTTGAGCCCAAAAAGCAAAGAAACAAAACCATAAAGGGAGAGGGGTGTCCCTCCCCTATGCAAGACTTCAAACCAACTTTTTTGACACTAAAATACACTAATTTTTGGTGATGAAAAGATCAAAATGCTGAAGTGAACAAAACCTTATCAAAGAGGCACCAAAATAGGCCAAACAAGGCCTATGAGGGTGAGTTTGCAATCTAACCACAAAGTGACCTCAATGAAAGTGTTAGAGCAGGAAAATATGAGCCTTTTTTATGTTATAGACAAGAGCCAAAACAATAAACAAAATAGGTAGAAAACCAATGCAAGTTTGGGGAATAAAAGGGAAGATGCTCACCCTTGAAGAACCCTTGAAGAACAAATGGTCTAACCTCCTTCTTTGGATCAAAACTAGTCCAAAACTCAAGAAACAACTCCCCCAAGTCCCTCAATCTCGGACTAAGGTGTAATGGTGTGTGTAATGGTGCAAAAGTAAGGTAAAACACACCTTTTGGGCCAAGAAACACACACAAGAAGGGAGAGGGAGAGAGGTATAGAGATAATATGTATCTATATCTCTCAAGACTGATTTTTGCTTCTGTTTTTCTAACCTAGAACCAAGAGGAAAGCCTCCCTCTTATAAGGATCCCTCTTGCAAAGCTTATTCAACAAGCTTGGCTAGAGGGAAATCCCTCCATACACGTGTATGGAGGGGAAAGGAGTTGGTGCCAGCTATCACAGCTGGCACAAAATATCTCCATAAAGTGGAGGAACAGTGGTCGGCTGCCCAAAAAAGCTATTCTGGCAAAAAACAGTGCCGACCGGCAACATATTATGCCGACCGGCAATAAAGTGTGCCGACCGGCAAACAAAATTGCCGATGGAAGAAAAAGACCAACCGGTGGCCTCCAGCCACTGCCGGTGGTGTATGGGGATGTCTCACAAGGCATTCCCTGCCTCTCTAAGGCAAAACAAAAGTGTTCGGTGCAAAACCAGACACTAAACAGTCGAGTTCGGGGATCCTGAGGTAAGGCGCGCGAGCCGAGACCTCCGGGAACTCCAAACGAACACAATCATGGAAGATCACCGTGTGTTCAAACAGTGACGTCCAAGTCTTGAGGACGGTCAAAAATGGGGTGTCTACAGTTGCCCCTCTTTGACAGAACTCGAAAGTCATAACAATGACGGGAGTGAATGTCAAAGCCCAGAGACGACCCATTTTTGACAAGGCCGAAGACTTAGACAAACAAACAAGACAAATAAGATATGTGCCCGGAGGCAAGGGCAAAATGCAAGATAATGCACGAAGCCGAGCATACTTATGATCATGCAAAGAAAGCTGTAATGAAGCAAACATGCGACAGTTTTAAGCTATCATACCAAACTACACTACAATGCAGAAAGGATGTAAGAGAATCATGGAATTCTCAATATGTCTCACTCGGGAGATACAATACCTGTCCGGTTCGTCTGGTTGCACCAGCCTCAAATGAACCGTACATACAATATCGTGCCTGAAAAGAAAACAAACTTAACAGGTACAATATGGTTAGCAAAATGCACGACAATGCAGGAATGGTGGCGTACTCGAAATGCGTGACAGCGCAAAGTAAGTGGGGAGCATAACAATGCTGTGGAAATACAAACATGTAAGTGGAGCATGCGGTCTACGCACTCAACAAAATTGATCATGAACATGCGGTCTACGCAGGTAATGAAACTTAATAAGCGGTCTACGCAATTTAAAACATGCGGTCTACGCAGGTATTAGAATTAACAAGCATGCGGCCTACGCAAGCAAAACATGCGGTCTACGCAGGTAATGGGATTTGAATAAGCATGCGGTCTACGTAAATCAAAACAAGCGGTCTACGCAAGTAATGAAAATTTAAACATGCGGTCTACGCAATCAAAACATGCGGTCTACGCAGGTAATGGAATTAAGCATGCGGTCTACGCAAATCAAGACATGCGGTCTGCGCAAGTAATGGAATTAAGCATGCGGTCTACGCAATCAAAACATGCGGTCTACGCAGGTAATGAAAATTTAAACATGCGGTCTACGCAATCAAAACATGCGGTCTACGCAGGTAATGGAATTAAACATGCGGTCTACGCAAATCAAGACATGCGGTCTGCGCAAGTAATGGAATTAAGCATGCGGTCTACGCAGGTAAAACATGCGGTCTACGCAGGTAATGAAAATTTAAACATGCGGTCTACGCAATCAAAACATGCGGTCTACGCAGGTAATGGAATTAAGCATGCGGTCTACGCAAATCAAGACATGTGGTCTACGCAATCAAAACATGCGGTCTACGCAGGTAATGAAAATTAAACATGCGGTCTACGCAGGTAAAACATGCGGTCTACGCAGGTAATGAACTTGAACATGCGGTCTACGCAGGTAAAACATGCGGTCTACGCAGGTAAAACATGCGGTCTACGCAGGTAATGGAATTAAGCATGCGGTCTACGCAGGTAAAGGAACGTACTATTACACAGCATAATCGAAACAATTCGCGGGGCTCACAAAGCACGAAAAGGATACGGGGCGGGACATTCTTCGTACGCATCGAGCGTTGCTTGCAGAAGTTGTGGCCTGAGGTCAACTCGAAGGTTCACGTTTCAAAAGGTGTGATTTCCGTATTGTGAGGGCGTCCCACAACGCAGCTGACCCGAACAAAGACGCGGAAGGTGCGTTAACCGCAAGGGGAGTTTCACCGGTATCAGTTCTGATACTTGGCTACCCTGCCATTCTACGTTTTATTTCCCTTTTTTTACTAGTAGTTTAAGCACATTGCACTGCCTCAGGCAGGTTTATTTTCTTTCTCAAAATTCGCACACTTTGCAAAACATGCGATGGGGAACGAAACGAATTGTTTTATTCAAAAGATGTTGCATTTGTGGATCTTCTGTGCATCGCATCGCAGGGTTTCACACCACAATGTGAACGAAATTGAACTCATTTTGGAAAGTTGCCATCGTAATAATCAGGTAGTGAACCGACTTACAACTCGATAAGCAAAACAAAGCTATGACACAACCAAACAAGTGTGAATACAACTCGATAAACGAACCGAGAGCTACAAGAGAGCGAAATACAACTCGATAAGCAAATGTTCAAAACTCGATAAGCAGACGGGCGTGGCTTCGCAAGAGTTTATCGCCGGGGGGGATTTGGAGGTGGTGAAGTTCCCCAATTCTTAGCATAAACAGCTCAGGAAACCAGGGAGGAAGCCCACCGGCACGGTGTAGGAACCACTGGCTGCAAGGAGTGGCTACCGGCCGTATGTCTGTTTTGTCGGCAAACTGAAATGGCCGGTCGGCATATTTTTATGCCGGTCGGCATATATTTCTGGCCGGTCGGCACTAAACGAGGGGAACCACCAGAATGTTGACACCTGTCCCCCCACTCAACCTTATCTCTTACAAAAGATCCCAACTTCGTAGTTTTCCTCATTTTCACACTGATTTGCTCGAATGGAAGAGTTTCTTGCTCAAAATCTCACAGCTTGGATTGCTAGCTTGGATGGCTCGGAAAAGGTGAATTTCCGGGGTTTCGGCATAAATGCACTATTCACTCTGGGTCGTACCCCGTTGCCTCTCCCGTTTCTTCACGCCGCGGCAAGATTTTGGAATCCGGTGACACATGTCTTTAGCTTCGCCGGGCAAGAGATGTGTCCTACCTTCGAAGATTTCCGAGCCTTAATGGAGTCCGAGCGCGACGAGGAGCTCCTACCCCAACTTAATTTTGGCCATGTCCAATCCTTAGGGCGCATGTGTGGACTCAGCATGCGCGATGCTCGGTCTTTGACGGGCGATGGGATGTTAGACATTCCGAGTTTGGCCAATCGATTTTCTGATGCTGGTAATCCCAGCAACCATCACTGGCAAGGCTTCCGGCGACATGCCCTCTGCTTGTGCATGCTGTCTCATTTCCTGTTCATTTCGGGCTCTGGAGGGGCTAGTGTCCGGCTGATTGAGGTTGCCCAAGGCTTGAGAGAGGGCAAGAGCTGTATCGCCATGGTTCTGGCCGAGACACTAATGGGCTTAGACGCCTTTTTACCGTCATGAGACGACTAGGTTGGCAGGGAGTCCACTACTGCTACAGGTAATATTTCCCACCCAATCTCGCATTTCTGTATTGCTCACATCACTCGGCCCTCGAGCTCAGTCTTTTCTCACAAAACCCCATTCTCACTTTTCTCTCCTCGTATATCTCTCTATTCTTTAATCTCTCATTTTTCAATCCCTCCCCAGGTGTGGTTGATGGATAAATTGCAGGTTGTGGACTCCTGCCCAGCATATTCAGCTCGCGGCTACTTCTTCCGGCATCGTCTAGTTAATGCCTTGGATGAGGAATGGTGGTTCGCTTGGATGTGCCACTTGTCCGCAGACCGTATTGCTTGGCGGTGCCCTTGGTTGAACCTTCCGGCAATGAGTTACAATATGCCTCGGCAGACTGGGATTCAACTGGTCGGTCTCACTCATTGTGTATTCTATTTCCCATTTCGGATTCGACGCCAATTTGGCCATGATCAGACCTGCCCGCCAGAGGGGATAGAGTATCCTGCTGCATTCCCAGCCCGGGGTGCGCAACTTGCTTGGCAGGCCACTGCGTGGAGGATGAGAGAACTCCTGGCCCCCGCTCCTACTTTTAGTTGCACTTTGTCTGACGAGTGCATAGATTGGCTCAATGAAGAAGCACAGATCGGGCCCAGCTTGGCATCAGAGGCTTCGACCAGCTCTGGGAGGGGGCACAGGAACACCTGATTTGACCATGCCCTAGATTTATTGCTTTATTAGTACTTTCAAGTTTTCTTTCCTGAATGTAATAAAAAAGCAACTTCAATTGTTTGCAAGAGCAGGAGAACTCTGTTTTGAAATCAATGAAATTGAAAGTTCTGGTACTAAGAATTTTCCACTTTGGTCTGAAAATGGTCGAAGCTGTAAAAAGATTATTTGAACAAAGCCAGCTTATATTAAAACTTTTCAAAAACATTTTTGATGTGGATCAGAATTGGACACGCCTGAGATCTGTCGCTTGAGATGCACAACCCCAGATTCCTGCAACTAGAAAGTTGCCCCTAGTCTGAAGAGCCTCGTAGCACCGCATAGCAACGGAAAGTTGCCCCTAGTCTGAGTGGCACTGCACCGAAGATTCCAACGAATGCTGATGGACAAAGATGGCTGAGATGATCAAATGGACAAAGTTGATCGGGGAAGTGTTATGGCTGAACTTCAGGATGAAGCTGCCTACGTATCCCAAACATGGGAATCAAGCCTTACGTAGTTCCGGCTTAGGTTCGCTCGAGTATTTTCACTCTCCTTTTGCGCTCTAACTTTTGCCAAGGCCGCCCTTTGCGGGTTTTCAACCTTGCGAGCTCAGTTTTTATATTTTCTAATTTTTTGTGCTCTAACTTTTGCCTAGGTCGCCCTTTCGGGTTTTCGGCCTAGCGAGCCTCTCAAGGGTAGTATTTCTTCAACTTGTCCATATTGATCGGTTGAGAGAATTCTAAGCCATCTAAGTCCATCAGAACCACAGCTCCGCCTGACCAGATAGCTTTGATGATGTAGGGACCAGTCCAATTGGGTCTGAACTTGCCCCTCGGGTCGTGGATGGGAGCTCGGTTGTCTTTGAGTACCAAATCCCCTTCCTTTAGATTTCTGGACTTAACCTTCTTGTTAAAAGCCCGAGCAATCCTGCGCTGATAACTCTGAACGTGGTACAGTGCTTTCAGTCTTCTTTCATCAAAGAGCATTAGTTCCTCGAACCTGCTCTGCTGCCAATCTGCCTCAGCTATCTGACACTCGGCCAATACCCGTAAAGACGGAACTTCAATTTCAATAGGTAGAACAGCCTCCATTCCATAAACTAACGAATACGGAGTTGCCCCGGTGGAGGTTCTAATCGAAGTCCTGTAGCCCCACAGAGCAAACGGCAACTTATCTGGCCAATCTCGATAGGTCTCCACCATTTTCCGCAGTATATGTTTGATGTTCTTGTTGGCGGCCTCAACTGCTCCATTGGTTTGCGGCCGATACGTAGATGACTTATGAAAAGCCACGTTATACTTTTCCAACAAGTCGACCACTTCTTTCTTAAAGTGGGATCCATTATCCGAGATGATCTCATTTGGCACCCCGTAGCGACAAATGACGTTGTTCCTGATGAACTTTGCGACGTGCGACGCTTTCAACACCGCGTATGATTGGGCCTCGACCCACTTTGTGAAATAATCTATTGCTACCAGGATATACTCATGTCCGTTCGATCCCTTCGGGGTAACAGCTCCGATTACATCGATTCCCCACACGGAAAACGGCCACGGGGAAGTCATGTTGTACAACTTGGATGGTGGGATATTCATACGGTTTGCATGGATCTGGCATTTGTGGCATCGCCGAACAAAGCCGATACAATCCTCTTCCATGGTCGACCAGTAATAGCCCTGTCTAAGGATCTTTCTGGGCAACATTACTCCATTCATGTGTGCACCGCACTCTCCTCCATGGATGGCCTCCATTAGGCGCTTCGACTCTTCAGCTTCTACACAGAGCTTATGCATTCCCAGATGACCTCTTTTGTACAGCTTACCTCCGCAGATGATGAACTGAATAGCCATTCTTCTAATGGCCCTTTTATCCTTGGCGCTTGCCCCTATCGGATACGTCTCCTTTTCCAAGAAGTTCCAAATATCGTAATACCAGGGGTTGTCGTCTTGGGCCTCATCTATGGCGGAAACTGACTCGTATGCTGGCGCAAACTTCTGATCAATGATGACTGGACGCATCCGGACTCCCGACGGGATGTCTATCATGGAAGATAGAGTTGCTAACGAATCTGCAAACCTGTTGTTCTCTTTTACGAGGTGGGTGAAATTTAGTTTCTCGAACCGAGGAATTAACAAATCCAAGGTTTGGTGGTAAATTATCATCCTTTCCTCCTTGACCTTCCAGTCTCCTTTTGCTTGAGATACAACAAGATTCGAGTCCCCAATGACATCCAGCCGTCTTACCCCTAGCTCTAGGGCTGCTTCCAGACCAGCAATACATGCCTCATACTCTGCCTCATTGTTCGAGACTCTGAACTGGAGCTTGAATGCCAAAGGGATACGGGAATCGTCAGGCGCTATCAGCAACACCCCTATCCCATACCCATACTGGTTTGATGCTCCGTCAAAGTACATCGTCCAAGTTTCATCCTCGATATGCAGAATCGCTTCATCTGGGAATAGATACTCAACCGCTTCATCCCCCTCAACCGGGTGGTCGGCAAGGAACTCCGCTACCGCTCTCCCTTTCACCGACTTGCGTGTTACATACTTCAAGTCAAATTCGGAAAGCAATAGCAACCAACGAGCTAGCCTACCTGTAAGTGCTGGTTTCTCGAAAAGATATTTGATGGGATCCAAACGTGAAACCAACATTACAGAGTGAGCTAACAGGTAGTGCCGCAACTTCCGGGTAGCCCATACCAAGGCCAAACAAGCCTTCTCCAGTGGTGTATAGCGGGTCTCGTAATCCAGCATCTTCTTGCTTAGATAGTAGATAGCCCTTTCCGCTTTGTCTTCTGACTCCTGTGCGAGCATGCAGCCCATGGTGGTCTTAGTTACCGAAAGATACAGTATCAACGGTCTCCCCGGTTCTGGCGGTGACGATACAGGAGGGTTCTGTAAATATTCTTTGATCTGCTCAAAAGCTGCTTGACATCGGCCGTCCCATTGGAATTTCTTTCCTTTCTTCAGGAGGCCAAAAAGTGGTTCACAAGTCAAGGTTAGTTTAGAGATAAACCGCCTTATGAATTGCACTTTACCTAGAAAGCCTCGCACCTCCTTTTCAGTCCTTGGTGGTGGCATTTCTAAGATGGCCTTGATTTTGGAAGGGTCGACCTCGATGCCCCTTTGCGTTATCAGAAACCCTAGCATCTTTCCTGCTGTAACACCAAAAGTACACTTCTGGGGATTTAGCCGCAGCCGAAATTCTCTGATCCTTTGAAAAAACTTTTGTAAGGCGGTGTAGTGGCCCTCTCTTTCTTTGGACTTGACAATCATGTCGTCCACATACACCTCGACCTCTTTATGGATCATATCATGCAATATCGTAGTTGCTGCCCGCTGATAGGTAGCTCCCGCGTTTTTCAGCCCAAATGGCATCACTCGATAACAATATGTACCCCACGGGGTAGTGAATGCAGTCTTCTCCCGGTCCTCGGGCGCCATTACTATCTGATTATAGCCTGAGAAACCATCCATAAACGAAAGCAAGGCATGTCCTGCCGTGAAATCTACCAGTTCATCAATGTGTGGCAAGGGAAAGTCGTCCTTCGGACTGGCCCTGTTCAAATCTCTGAAGTCTACACAGACCCGAATTCTGCCGTCTTTCTTCGGCACCGGAACAATGTTGGCCAACCAAGTCGGATACTCAGACACCAACAGGAAGCCTGCATCAATCTGCTTGGTGACCTCTTCCTTGATCTTAATGGCCCAATCAGGGCGGATCCTCCTGAGCTTCTGTTTAACAGGTCGGGCCTCGGGATCAAGAGGGATCCGGTGCTGTACAATCTCAGGATCGATTCCAGGCATGTCTTCGTAGGACCACGCGAAAACATCTTTGAAATCTTTTAACAAAGCGACTAAGCGCTCGCGTTCCTCAGAAGACAACGTGGACCCGATCTGGACCAGCCGCGGGTCCTTCTCAGTACCAACATTCACAGTAGTGATTTCATCCATTAAAGGTTTAACAAATCTTTCCTGCTCTTGATCAATTAACCGTTGCAAAACCGGAGGAATTTCTTCCTCGTCGTTTTCATCAAAATTTTGAAAATCCTGATTTAAGCAATAAATCAAAGGCACAGAAAAATACTCCGAAACCACATCCACGTCGTTCTCATTAAATACTTCCGAGCCGTCGGATTCTTCCGTTACAACAGACTCAAAAGAAAATGAAAAAGACGATCTAGACAGGACTGTGGTATCCGGGTTATCACCCCCGGGAATACCGGACTCAGACTCAGTTGAGCTGGAATCTGATTCCGACGTACAAGATTCGGTAGAATCAGATTCCGGCTCACTACCTAACCCGGTGCTGCTTGAAAAAAAGCCTTCTTCATATTGCCAGATGAGAGAAGGTGCGATGGATGCATCCAAAATAGCTGATGGTAGGCCCGCAGCCGCTTCATTCCCAATCACACATACCGAGGAGCTATCCCCCAAGCACCTCTGTTCGATCGGAGGATCTGACAGCAGACACGCCAGCGCTGCCCCCATTTCATTTTCAGCGTCCTCGGACTGTACCTCCTTACTTTGCTCGGCCTCAGCCGATAGATCTGCCTGCCCTTCGGCGATGTCATCCTCAGGTAACTGTAAATCAAAGAAAATTTCAAATCCCGGTACGCGCTTCTTCTCCGCATTGAGCCACGGCTCCGGGAAGCCACAGAACGGAAAGTCCTCCCCCTCCCGGACGAAACGTCCATTCAGGGTCCCCCGAATGGGCTGGTGCATCAAGTCAAAGGGCTTCCCCATCTGTTTCGCCCTGGCCCTTCCGGCCATTTCCTTTCCTTTCCTCATCCAATCCTCTTTGGTGGGTAGGTAGCCCAAACCAAAGGTATGGGGGTTATGTGGCACTTCGGTCGATGCTGCGGCACCTTTCCTACCGCTCTTGCCTAATCCCATCCCGGGGATGTGCTGGAGTTTGTTCATGAGATAAACTGCTTGGGCACTGGCATACACCCCTTCGTTAGCTGCCATGATGTTCTGTACAACCCGAGCCTCGGCCAAGGTAAAACCTGATATGAACACATCTTCTATACCATGCTCAATTTCTAGAACAGGCGTAGACACCTCTGGTGGTGGATGAATTGATGAGTTTCCAAAAACAATGGCTACTCCCTTCCCATAGGGGTATTTCACCACTTGATGTAAGGTAGAGGAGACCGCCTTTACCTGATGCAGCCACGGCCGTCCCAAAAGCAAGTTGAACGTTGCAGGAACCTCCAAGACATGGAAATCTATCTCGTGTTGTCCTGGCCCAACCTTTGTTTGAATCTTAACTGTCCCCATTACCTCCCGGCTTGTTTTATCATACGCCCGAATCACCTGGGCCGTTGGTATAAAATCCGCGACTTTCAAACCAATCGCATAAGTTGTCCTTGCCGGGCAGACATTGATAGCGGATCCCGTGTCGACAAGTACCACAGGTATCCATTTATCTCTGCACTCGACAGAGATGTAGAGCGGCTTGTTATGGTTCGCACCCTCGGGTGGCAGCTCTTTGTCAGAAAAACTCAATGCTGGGGAATTTCCTCCTGAAAAGACTAATCCCACCAGCTGCTCGGGCGTGGTGTCTATGGACAGCTTGGCCTTGTCCATGGCTGTAAGGACAGCTTGTCTATGTACTCGAGAAGCCATAAGCAGTCCCCAGATGGAGATGTCTGCTTGTATCTTTTTCAATTGTCTCAATACGGCCTCATCTTCGAGTTGCTTCTCCTTTTGTTTCTCTGCTTCATTATCTTTCCCAGACGCCTCTGGCTGATCTAGGTGTGGAGGCTTGAAATACCATCCACTCCTAGTCATGTGATCGACTTCGCCGATATACCAGGTATCATCTGGTTGGTTACCTTTCCAATCCTCGTCCGTGTGGGCAAGACATAGATCGTCGTCTTCCCACCACATACCATCTGCGACTGACAAGCATCTGTCTGGTTCTGGCACAACTGTCCCGATACTCATAGTACCTTTTATCCCTATGTTCACAGCATCCTCCATTTCCGTACTTGCGGCGGTTTCGACCCCTACGTGGCCTTTTGCTTTTCTGATCCTCTCAGAATCCTCGAATCTTTCTTGTTCTGACTGTGTCAATGCAGTAGATTGCTCACTGATCCCTGTACTTAAAATGCTCCATTCCCGAGCGAAACTCTCGACGCCGGCGCTCTCTGGCGATGTATTCTGCTTTTCGACACTCCTGGGCGTTGTTGACATTCCTGCCCCTGTCGGGCCTTGTTCTGACTGGAACTCCCCTATTACATCCGGCTGATCGTCTAACCACCCCGTGGCCTCTGCTGATTCTTCATTATCATACCAGTTGATGGCTGAGTCTTGGTCATCATGAAATTGGGACTTGACAACATCCTTTTCCACGGCTGTCAAATCATCCATTCCCTGTCCTGAATTGTCCCCTCGGATTACACACAGCTCTCCCCCGACTGGAAATTCAACATTTGGTCTATTCTGGCCCACCGGTGAAATGTAGTCATTCGGACTGTAAGCATTCCCAACATCATTCTCAGGCTCCACGGACCCTGGTTTGACAACCCCTTTCCTGTTCTCGATGGTCACCACCACTGGCTTGGGTTGGGTTATGGAGATGTCCGTCATGCACAAATCGGTGCAATCGGGAAGGAAAACTTTAGGTTTAGGCAGGTAGGAGGGTGTGATGTAGATACTGGGATCGTAGGATGCGACCCCAGTGTAGATGAAGTTGACTCTTTTGGGTGGTGGAACTTGGTTATGTGCGGGGAGAGGATTTGTGGTAACATTAGGTTTCTCAGGGGGGAGAATCACCCCATTATCAATGAGATCTTGAATCTCATGACGTAAACGAAAGCATAGGTCAGTGTCATGACCATGCTGCTGGTGGAACGCACAATATTTGGCTGGGTTGTGGGTGGCGGGTAGTCTTTCAGGTAAGGGCCGCGGCTCTAGGGGCTTCAGATGCCCTTTTCTGATCAAAACCCCCAAAGCTTTGGACAGGGGCATATAAAGTGGAGCGAAGGTTCTGGTGTTTCTGGGAGGGTATTTGGCTGTTTGCGAGTTGCTTCCGGACGCGCCGGAGAATGGTGTGGCTGCTGTATTTCTCGGGGAAGGGTTAGTGGTGACCATACTCACTTCGGAGGTCCTGGCAGTCGTAGCGCCACTCGGGCCTGTATTAGTACTACGATTGAAATTTCTGCGGGGTTGATCCCGATCATTATCAATCCAACCTTGTCTCAAGGCGTCCTCGATCTGCACCCCCATTTCATGCAAATCAGCAAAGGTGGGAAAGGGGACTACAATCATCTTTTGCATTAGCTTCGGCTGAAGATTGCGCACAATCATCCGAATCTGGTCTTTGTCTGTGGGTCTCAAGGTCATCATTGAAGCCTTAGCCCGCCATCTAGTTACAAACTCTGAGAAGCTTTCCTTGGGTTCTTGCCTCGTTGTCTCGAGATCCCGGGTCGTGATCTCGATTTGTGTGTTATACGAGTACTGCAGGATGAAGGCCTCAGCCATCTCGTCCCAGTTTCTCTTGACGTCGTCCCCCAACTTGGCATACCATGCGGACGCCACACCTGACAAGGTCCGGCCGAATAAAGATAGTTTCTGCAATCTGGTGAGGCCCATTGGCCTTAGGACGTCTGAAAACAGTCGCAGGTGTACCATGGGATCCTCAGACCCGTCAAAACGATCAATTTGGGGCATCTTAAATCGATCTGGCAGCATCACGGCTGTGTCGATGTACCCATCTCCAATGTCCGGAATGGACTTCGCACCTTGAGATTTCTTGAACAGCTTTTCAAGCTTGTGCATTTTTAACGTCATGGGGTCTATCTCAGACTCAAAAGGAGAATCCGATACATTAATGGGAGTGGTTGCCTTGGATTGTTGAGGCGAAATCGGGGGTGGAGCCGGCCCCGTCGGGATATCTGTATCTTCTTGGACATTCCGGGCGTTTGGTGTCTCTTCGGGTATTGGAACCCTTAATGGAGGAGGGATTTGCTGCAAAGGTGATGCCCCAGTTTGCTGTTGCAATCTCCCAATTAAATCCGCTTGCTCACTCATAACTGTAGCCTGTTGCCTGGCAAATTCTGCCTGTCGGGCAGCATCTTGCTGCATCATTTTCATGCTTTCCCGAAGTTGGCGCACCATTTCCTCTAAGCTAGCCATACTGTTCTGCTCTGGTTGAATTGCTGGTATGCGTTCCCTCTCTGTGGGTGAAACGGGATCCTGATCCCTACTGTACACAGGTGGGGTAGACGAAGCCCTTTGTACCGACTGTTGAACCGATATCCTCTGCCTAGTTGCTTTTCGTTTAGTAACCGGGGGTAGAGAATGGTACACTGGTTGTCCTTCTATCAGATCCTCAGATCGATGGAGCCGGCGACCTCTGATCCAGAGTGCTTGGGGAATGTCTACTGGGTTAGACGCAATGATGCTAAACTACCTAGCAAAAAGATAAATAAAGCAATAAATAAACCAACAACCGGACAGCACAACAGCATAAAATAAACAAATAATATACAGTTGGATTTTCAAAACACATAGTCGATAAGCCGAGCACACGGTTCCCCGATACTGATCACTGTCCTCAAAAATCTCTATTCCCAATACTGAACCCTGATACCCGCAGATAACCGATTCTCTTAAAACTGATACTGATGCCCTCAGGCCTGATGCCCAAACTTACAAACTGATGTGTTCATTTCCCTGCAGAAATACATTTTGAAAGCACATAGCAAGTAAAGAGAGCCAAAACACCCCTATGTTGGGGTAGGGTTTCCCTGTCTTATTTTGTCAGGAGCTAGGGTTTCACTACGCACGCAACGGTTTCAAACAACTTAGCATCGGGTAAGCAACCTGTCCTAGCTTGGAATGGTCACTATGGTTCCGAATATGCACTAGGTCGAATGGTCAAAAAGGGTGCCCCGGTAAAACCGGGGTTTGTGTTCCCATACTGTCAGAGCCCATAGCCGGTCAGCCTTATGGACATGCCTTGACAAGGCAAGCCTCCGGCAAACCGTTCAGGAATGGCAGATGGCAAACACTGTGTTCCTAGGCGCACCAATGCACATGCAATGCAAAGAAACACATAAACGAGATCAAAACAGGATATCACGAGTTCGAGTCAAGCTCTCTAAGATTTCCCCAGCGGAGTCGCCAGAAACTGTAACAGCGCCCGCGTGGGGGCCTCAATGCTACAGCTCGGACTCGATTTGTGCCACGGTTCTTAATCTGAACCAAAGAGTCCAAATCTGGCAAATCGTTTTGAGAAACAGATTTTTGAAAAAGTAGTGCCAAACATGGACTGCTTTGCCAGATACAGAGTCGCCACCTAAATATTTTAAAATGGGAGAATTTAGGAAACCCTGACTCGGTGCCGAAGGCCACGTGTCCGTCATCACCGGAGTTGTCTCGGCTCGGGAGCTTGGGTACGATTGGGGAAGGTCAGCTATGAGCACCCCCTTTCGCCCGGTTCGAAGACCGGCCTCTACTAACCGTGATATCCAATTTTGAAAACGCTATGTGTTCTTAAACCAATTATTAGCCTAGAATTACTATGTTATGCGCGCAGCAAACAAGTATAGACCAAATCGCCCAAATTGGAACAAAACATTTCATGTTTGTTTTGAAAATGGTTTGCTACTCGTAAGTAGGCTAAAATGCCGATTTTACCACCCTCAAGTGGGCTTTTAGAAAAGATGATTTTGCCACTATCTAGTGGGCTTAAAACAAATATAGTTTTAACGCATTATCCCAATTTAAGCAGTTTGACCTCCACCCACAGGCATTCAAGCAATTTATCTCATGTAAACACTTAGCCGCATGGCAAGCATACTTTTATGGTAACATTCACACGCATGTTGGATGCTAAAGCATAACCACTTACATTGTACTCCGTGCCAAAACAATAAACTAGTTAGCAAATGTGCGTGTCCTAGTTCATGTTATTTTGCCTAATGCAACACATACAAGATGCAATTTTTTAGTTAGGCTCGGTTGACCTAAATATGGCATATGATATGTAACCAACTGTTTCATGTATTCAATTTTGGAACTTGAAAATACGAATGCGGTTAGTATGATGTACCGAGCCCGGTGCATGCCAACAGATGCATGAATGCACGCATGCATATCATAAGGTATGCTAATCTCAAAAAATGCCCTAATCTACCATTATAAGCAGATAAATAAAAGGGAAGAAAGAAATGGGGATTGGAAGACATACACACACTCACCCACACTTATTACATGTTTCCCCTCACTCAGAGGGTTCGAATTAATATTACAGTCCCAAAATAATGAACAAATAAAATTATTACAAAATTTCTCTAATTAATTAAAAGAAAGGAAGCAAAAGGAAAGAAGAGGGTGGCCACAGCCTCTGCCTCGGGATGCGCGGATGATGCATGCTCGAGTCCGTCCTGCCCGGAAAACCCGTACTGTACTCTTGTCGCCTCTGTTTGTACTGCCTTGTCTCTCTGAAAATTGCCAAAGTACTGGAACAAGCTCCTTGCATCCTGCAGAGCACCACCGGCCAGACAGAATTGCCACCGGCACTTCGAAATTCTCATCGGCACTTTATCGGATTCATCGGCACTCCAGATAGTGCCGGTCGGCACTAAATTCTGCCGGTCGGCAGAAACTTCCTGCAGAAGACAATCTGACAGCAAACAGAGAACAGACAGTGCATAGCATGGAGTTTTTGGACACATGTAAGCATGGTCCTACTTCTTATCATATTTTGAACTCAAAGAAGCATGACTTTCGATCCTTGAACCATCAATGGTACATGGTGAGTCAAAGGATCGAATTTGCCATTTGATATGAAAATGCATGCAACAAATAACATGAAAACCGGGGCCTTATCAAGGTGGAGTCAAAGGTCCCGATGACCGGGGATCGAGGCACATTGCATCACTTGAAGTATGAATGGTCCTTGATTCCCACACTTAGTTTGACACCCCAAACCAAGTAAATGCAATGCATGTAATGCTCAACAAGGCTCAAATGGATCATGCCATCAAGATGTAAAGCACACCAAGCATTATGCAACCAACATGATAAATGTATAATATCAAGTATACAATGTACAAACATGATATAAACATGGACCAAATTGACTATGGGATTGATGTGCTACAAAGTTTAATGGAACAACTATGCAACAAACATGGAGCAAGCATGCAAGAGGGCTTAAAAAATGGCAAAGGGGCAGGCCCTCACCCTTCTCAAAACAGTGGCCAAAAGTGCTTAAAATGATAGACAATCAACTCATGTTAACAAGCAAACTCATGGTCCCAAAGCTAAGGCACTAAAGGAGACAACTTACCCCCACCAACATGGCCATTCATGGCATGATTAAAACAAGTAAAAAACAGAATTTATGCATGCAAGATAGGACCCCAAAAACTCCTAATATGGCAACTAAAATAAACCCCATGAAACAAATACACCAAGGCTCATTCTTAGGCATAGGAAGACACACCCTTAGGATATGAAAAAGACCATGCATGCACACATGTAGGCATGATTCTTGGACTAAAAAGAAAGTCCTTAGATGATATTAAACCAAGAGGGTAATCACAAACATATATGCTAGAGGCCATCATGCTCAAAGCTTTTAAGCTAAAATACAAAGTAACCCCAACAAACATGTCAAGCATGGCTAAATGGATAACCAATAAACCTTAAGCATGGAAAAACAACACCAAGAACTTCATGGAACTAAGCCAACTCTCACAAGAATCATGGCCTAACCATAATGTGCACTTTTAAGCAAAGTAGAACAATACAAAACAAGTATTACAAGCATGCAAGAAGGCACAAGTTTGACCAAAAAAAGAGATTATATATGACCTAAGATGCCTAAAAAAATGCTGGAATGAAGCCAAGAAACAACAAGCACACATGCTATCCTTTTGAGCCCAAAAAGCAAAGAAACAAAACCATAAAGGGAGAGGGGTGTCCCTCCCCTATGCAAGACTTCAAACCAACTTTTTTGACACTAAAATACACTGATGTTTGGTGATGAAAAGATCAAAATGCTGAAGTGAACAAAACCTTATCAAAGAGGCACCAAAATAGGCCAAACAAGGCCTATGAGGGTGAGTTTGCAATCTAACCACAAAGTGACCTCAATGAAAGTGTTAGAGCAGGAAAATATGAGCCTTTTTTATGTTATACACAAGAGCCAAAACAATAAACAAAATAGGTAGAAAACCAATGCAAGTTTGGGGAATAAAAGGGAAGATGCTCACCCTTGAAGAACCCTTGAAGAACAAACTGTCTAACCTCCTTCTTTGGATCAAAACCAGTCCAAAACTCAAGAAACAACTCCCCCAAGTCCCTCAATCTCGGACTAAGGTGTAATGGTGTGTGTAATGGTGCAAAAGTAAGGTAAAACACACCTTTTGGGCCAAGAAACACACACAAGAAGGGAGAGGGAGAGAGGTATAGAGATAATATGTATCTATATCTCTCAAGACTGATTTTTTCTTCTGTTTTTCTAACCTAGAACCAAGAGGAAAGCCTCCCTCTTATAAGGATCCCTCTTGCAAAGCTTATTCAACAAGCTTGGCTAGAGGGAAATCCCTCCATACACGTGTATGGAGGGGAAAGGATTTGGTGCCAGCTATCACAGCTGGCACAAAATATCTCCATAAAGTGGAGGAACAGTGGTCGGCTGCCCAAAAAAGCTATTCCGGCAAAAAACAGTGCCGACCGGCAACATATTATGCCGACCGGCAATAAAGTGTGCCGACCGGCAAACAAAATTGCCGATGGAAGAAAAAGACCAGCCGGTGGCCTCCAGCCACTGCCGGTGGTGTATGGGGATGTCTCACAAGGCATTCCCTGCCCCTCTAAGGCAAAACAAAAGTGTTCGGTGCAAAACCAGACACTAAACAGTCGAGTTCGGGGATACTGAGGTAAGGCGCGCGAGCCGAGACCTCCGGGAACTCCAAACGAACACAATCATGGAAGATCACCGTGTGTTCAAACAGTGACGTCCAAGTCTTGAGGACGGTCAAAAATGGGGTGTCTACAAGCCCTCGGCAACCTTGATCTAATGGACGCTAGATCCTCCGGAGCCTGGGGCAAGCAAGAAATGAGACAGCATGCACAAGCAGAGGGTATGTCGCCGAAAACCCTGCCAATGATGATCGCCGCGGTCACCGGCATCAGAAAAATGACGAATCAAGCTCGGAATGTCCAGTACTCCATCGCAAATCAAGGACCGAGCATCATGTAAAGTGAGCCCGCACATCCGTCCTAAGGCTTGGACGTGGCCGAAGCGGAATTGGGGTAAGATTACTTCATCGCGTTGAGATTCCATCAAAGCTTGGAAGTCTTCGAAAATGGGACATAGCTCTTGTCCGCAAAAGCTAAAAACGTGCGTAACCGGGTTCCAACACCTTGCCGCGGCATGAAGGAACGGAAAACGCAGCGGGATGCGGCTCAACGTGAATAGTGCATTTATTCTGAAGCCCCTGAAATTCAACTTTTCTGAGCCATCTAAGTTTGCAATCCAATTTGTGAGATTTTGGACAAGAAATGCCTCCATTTGGTGCAAAAACTGAGTTGAAATGGAGAAACTACGAAGCTGGGGCTTTTGTAGAAGATAAGGTATTGAGTGGAAGACAAGTGTGAACAATTTGGGCACTTTCTACATTGATGGCCGACAGGCCAAGTTTGATGGCCGACCGACCATCTTTTTAGCCAATCAGCTAGTATTGGTGGCCGATGGTCATTTCTTGTGGCCGATGGCTTTCTACTCTGGCCAATGGGCCCTTCCTCTACTCTCTGAGCTGTCCATGCCTTGGAAGTGTTGAGAACTTGTGTCTTGTTCCACTTTAAATGCCTTTTTTGTGACGATTTTGCGAAGTCGTGCCTGTGTTACTTAAATTTGTTTATCGAGTTGTTGTATTTTTATTTATCGAGTTATATTTTGTGTTGATTGTTAAGTTCTTGTCTTGCTTATCGAGTTGTATTTACATTTGGTTAGCATGTCAGGTCCTGCTTTTGCTTATCGAGTTGTTTTGTTCTTTCAGTTGTCAGTTGGTTCACTACCTGATTAAGGCAACGCAATTCAAGTGTTTAGTTTTCAAACAAAGTTTAATCTCATTTACATTGTTATGTGACTTGATGCGATGCGATGCTTAGAATGTACAAATATAACACTTTTTTGAGTAAAAGTTGTTTTTCATTCCATCATGTTTTCTTTTGCAAAAAAGTACAAAGTCTTAAAGAAAAGAAACCTGCCTGAGGCAGTACAATGTGCAAAAACTACTAGCAAAAAAGAAAAATAAAGCAAAAACAAAGCATCTGAAATTGGCACCAGTCGCCTCAAGAGCGGGAACCCCTCCTCATCCTCTTCCTCGACGAAGGCCCGGAACTACCACCGTCAGCTCCACTACCTGAGTCAGAACCTGAGCCATCTCCAACCTCATCTCCATCCTGAGACAACTCTGACTGTGGACTCACTGCCTCCTCATCAGACTCGTCATCATCTGGGACAGGCGCCCGCGAGCTACTCCTAGTACGAGCACGCCCAGCTCTGCTCTGGCTGTGCGCTGGAGTAAGCGGCCATCGTGGCCTCTGTGGTGACCTCGAACTATGTCTTCCATGTGCGGCACTCAGTAAGCACAAAATGTATCCTTTTCGTATCGTTTTGTATATCGCTAGATTCGAAAATTGCTTTTGAGAATGTTACATTCCAATGTCCTTGTCACGATTACAAGGTTGGCATTTGTTATATACTTTTTACTCTCACATTGAATGCGTATCAACTCGTTTTGAGGTGGTATCTTGATATTGCGAAAAACATGCCTTTACCATGCTTGTATTGAATATGTGCATCTCTATGTCGTTGCATGGAACATGTATGTTGCATTATCGCATGGAATATGCATCATCGCGCTTTCATAGCATATGCATTTTTGTATTAAATATGTGTCCACGATTACACTGCATAGAGCATACATGTTGCATTGAACATGAATTTTTGTTGCTTTGCATAGAATATGCATTTTTCCCTCTTGCATAGAATATGCACCATAATATTGCATGGAGCATGCGCTCGTTCACGTTTGCATAGAACTTGCATTTCTCACAGTTGCATAGAATGTGCACTTCTCACCTTGGCATAAAATGTGCATCTTAATGTTGCATGGAGCATGCTTCACACTTGTTGCATTGTCATGCACACCTTACTTGCGCTGTCACGCACATTCGTTGCATTGTCACGCACACCTTACTTGCATTATCATGCACACTCGTTGCATTGTCATGCACCTCTTTACTCGCGTTGTCACGCACACTTGTTGCATTGTCATGCACCTTTTTACTTGCATTGTCACGCACGTTCCAGTTGCATTGCTATGAACCTCTTCATTTGCGTTGTTATGCACCTTTTCACTTGCATTGTTATGCACGTTCCAGTTGCATTGTTATGCACCTTTTCACTTGCATTGTTATGCACGTTCCAATTGCATTGTTATGCACCTCTTCAGTTGCGTTGTTATGCATCGTTCCACCTGCATTGTTATGGACGTTTCACTTGCATTGTTGTGCACTTTTCACTTGCAGTGCTATGCACCTTTCCATCGGCATCATATGTGCACGCGTTTATCTTGTATTGAAATCTCTCTTTTGTGCAGGCACAATATTGTATGTACGGTTTATTTGAAAATGGTGAAACCAGACGATATTGTATGTACGGTTCATTCAAGAGAAGTTCCGGTTCAGTTTGACTGCTACCCTTCTTCACTCGCGTTTGACATGCGTTTGGACGTACCCTTCTTCTCTCGCTTTTGACACGCATTTGGATGCCTTTCTCCTTTTGCGTTTGATACGCTAGGAGGTGTTTCGTTCGAGACTCCGGGTATTCTCAGTAGTCGTTTTTAGCCTTCTCCGCGTGAGACGCAGTGAGAATTGTATAATTTTCTTACATCCTTTCTGCATAAGATGTAGTTTGGTTCGTATTTACTTGCTTATGTACGAGTTTGCTGTAGCATTTCTTTGCATAACATTTGCATAAATGCTTCATTGCGGCCCTCTTTGCATAATCATAAGTTATGTTCCGCATCGTGCATGTCATTTGCAGCTTGCCCCTGCTTGCGGGCGCATCTCTTTTTTATCTTGTATGTTTGTCTAAGTCTTCGGCCTTGTCAAACATGGGTCGTCTCTAGGCTTTGACATTCACTCCCGTCATCTTATGACTTTCGAGTTCTGTCAAAGAGAGGCAACTGTAGACATCCCATTTTTGACCGTCCTCAAGACTTGGACGTCATCGTTCGAACACTCGATGATCATCCATGCTCGTGTTCGTTTTGAGTCTTTGAAGGTCTCGGCTACGCGCCTTGCCTTAGAGCCTCTCAACTTGTCTGTTTTGTGCTTGGTTGTGGACCAAGAACTTGTGGTTTTGTTTCTAAGGTAAGGGAGTGGCCTGTTGGCCAGCCCCACAACCCATCGGCCAGGCCTCATGCCTATCGGCCATGCCCTCTCTCCATCGGCCATCATTGGTGGCTAGTCGGCACCTTTGAAGGCCGGTCGGCACCTTTATTGGCTGGTCGGCCATACTTTTTGGCCGACACCTTTTTATCTGCGTTTGTAGATATTTTCTTGCCAGCTGTGATAGCTAGTGAGCACAAAACTCATCCTCCATACACGTGTATGGAGGGATTGAACCAAGCCTCTAGCTTGTTCAACAAGCTTGAGACTTAGATTTCTATAAGAAGGGAGGCCCCTCTCCCTTTCTAGAGGTTCTGAAAATTTGATATACAAAACATATATCTCTCTATATTTCTTCCTCTCTCTCTATATTTGCACTTGTTTGTGCTCAAAAGTGTCTTTTCTTCACACATTTGCACTAAAGCACCTTGTGAAACACCTTCACTACTGAGCGGAGGTTCTTGGAGGTTGCATTTGAGTGGTTTAAGCTTGGTTTTTGCCTCTAAAGTTGCTGTTCTAAAGAGGCTCTTCAAGGAAGAGTCTCTTACCTCTTTAAAGCATTGTTTTCATAGCTTATTTGGCTCTATTTGCATGCTTCTTTTGGCTTAACTTTCAACTGTAAAAAGCTTCATTTTTAAGTTTTAAAAGTGTTTGTTTGAGGCCTCTTTGGTGTTGGGGGTGGTCTACCCCCTTTTGTGCCTTGTTTGGCCTTGTTTTAAGCCATCTCTTTTAGGCCTTTAGATCACCTTTGTTTGGCCTCTTCACCACTGAAATCCAGTGGATTTTCAGTGATAGAAGTGTGGTTTTGAAGCCCAAAATAGGAGGGGGTTGTCCCCCCTCCTCTTCTCTTGTTTGCTTGTGTTGATGGCTCATCAAAGTAGCATGTCTTTCTAGCATATTTTGGCTCCATCTCACCATGCCTTAGGCCTTATTTTAACATGATATACATTTTTTTTGGCTTGGTTTGATCACCTCTTGCATGTTCCTTGCACTTGTAGTGCAATTCCACTCACTAGCCTAACATGCATCATGCTTTAGACCATCATTCTAGCATGTTTTTGGCTTCACTCCATCAAGCTTTTACTCATGTTTTTCCATGCTTAAGCTGTGTTTGAAGTTGTTTTGGTCTTGAATGCTTTGCTTTGTATAGCCATAGTGCAATCTTGCTCACTAACTTTGAGTTTCCAAGTCACTAGCATGCATTGCTTGGGCTATTTTCATGATTTAGCATCATTTGGTTTGTGATTTCAGTGTGTGTAGTGTGGTCATACACTCACATCTTTCACTCTTTCAATGCTTTTGGTGCGTCATGCTTTATGCCTTAAACATGATCCAATATGTATGCCATCTTGCCTAAGCTTTTGGGCTACCATTTCAGTGTGTATTTGGTCTTATTTGGCATGTTACAACTCTGATTTTTGTTGGTGAAGTGATCTCATGCTTGGTTTTGGTAGGTGTAGTGTAATCCTCCTCATTGGCCTTGCATACTCCATGCTTTATGCCTCTAATTTTAACATGTGTTAGCTCTAGTCCATGCATGTTTTGGCCTTGTTTTGACCTGCCTTGAGACTATTTTGAGTCACCTTAGCTCTTTGGGGCTTGCTTGATATGGCCATGGTGCAAGTCCCTTTGCTAGCCTTAAGTTTTGAGACTCCTAGCATGCTATGCTTGTGTTATGTGCATTATTTGGCATCATTTCTTACATGATTTCAGAGTTTATTTCATTGCCACACTCTCACATTTTCCACTCCTTCAATGTGTTTGAGAGTTGTTCTCTTCATGCCTTGTGTGTGAGCTAATGTGTATGCATGCTTGTATATGTTTTTGGACTTCATTTTCAGCATGTTTTGGCCATTGTCTTGGCATGCATGAGGCTTGTTTGAGATTGGTGTGGTCCATTGAGCATTTCATTACATAGCCCTCGCCATGTTCATGTTGTTTGCATGTTGTTACAATGCATTGTGTTAGCATGTTGTGTGTGTTACATTATGTTTGGGTTGGACGCCAATCCAAATACGAGGAACGAGGGACGTTTCATACTCAAAGGGATGTAACGTGCCTCATTCCTTAGGCCACCGACACATTTGATCATGTATGATAAGGTGATGGTTCATCGAGTCCTATGTGTTATTTGTGCATTCATTGACATTGATTTGTGCAACTCGGCCTCTTTGGCCATCACGCATTGAGATGCATGATTGATGGCTCGAGAACCGAGCACTATACTCCTTTGAGCATGTGACATGATAAGGAGTGTGGTTGCACATACATTACCTTGGAAATACACTTTCATGCCTCTATTTGTGCTCCGTTGCAGCAAAAAATGAGAAATTACAGGAATCAGTGGCCGACAAGCCATCAAAGGCTACCGATCGGTTATCAAAAGTGGTCGATGACCATTAACTTTGGCCGATGGCCATTCCTCTTGACCAACCACCCCTCAGCATGTTCCTAAGGTGGATCAAAAGCATCTTGGAAGTTGGTACAATTTTCAGAAGTCCAAAAGAGTGGAAACAGAGGCATCACGAGGCACGGTAGTGGATTTCCGAGCGAAGCCGACCAAGCATGCTTCTCATCCTTGCTCGCGAGGCCATTTCGTTACATATGATTAGTTAGTGTAAACTATTCATTTGATTTGTTTTGTAATATTCTAATTAGCTTAGCATAGCTATTTGTTTCAATTTGGATTGTAATACCTAATTAGCTAGAGTTAGTTAATTAGTTTACTTGTAATAAGTAGCTTCGCTTAGCGTAGCTAGTTAGTTGTTTAATTCGGACCCTCCGTCGAGAGGGAAAATGTTGTAATAAGCGTGCGTGTGTGTGATGCATGTCTTCCAACCCCAATTTATTTCTCACTTTTATTTACCCGCTTTCAGTGGTTAGCTTTAGGGCATGTTTCAATTAGCATACCTATGCTTTGCATGCGTGCATCATTCATTCGTATTGCATGCACCAGGCTCGGCGCATCATACAAACCACATAGTATTTTAATACCAATTTGAATACATGATATCAAGTTGCATTCACATGACATCTTAGAATAGCCGGGCCTATCTTAGTTGCATTTTCCATGTGTTGCATTAGGCATCTTAACATAGCTAGGATCATGCATTGATTTCTAACTAGCTTCCTTTTTGGCTCGGAGTACTAGGTAAGCTTTTACGCCTTAGCATCCTTGCATGTGTGTAAGTATTGCCATGTTTAACATGCTTGCTATGAGGCTAATTGCTTAATTGATTAACTGCTTGAATGCCTATGGATTAAGGCTTCATTGCTTGAATTGGAATAATTCATCGAAATGCGAGTTTTTAAGCCCACTTGAAGTGGCAAAATCCTGTTTTCTAAGCCCACTCGAGGGTGGCAAATTCACGACTAAGCCTACCTGCGAGTAGCACTTTCAAACCATATTCAAACAAACAAACATGGGATGTTTTGTTCCAACTTGAGTGATTTAGTCTATACTTGTATGCTGTGCACATCATATAGTAATGTTAGCTAATAACCGGAATAAGAACACATGTGTTTTCAAAAACAACATATCATGTTAGTAGAGACCGATCCTTTGAACGGGCGAGTAGAGGTGCTCATTCTAGGACCCTCCCCTCTCGTACCCAAGTTCCCAAGCCGAGGCAACTTTGGTGATGACGGACTTGAGGCCTTTGGCACGAGTCAGGGTTTCCTAAATTTTCCCAAAACAAAATATTTAGGTAGCGACTCTGAAATCTGGAAAGTAGTCCATGTTTGGCACTTTTTGATTAAAATCGATTTTCCAAAATGATATGCCGAATTTGGACTCTTTGGTGATTTATCAGTCTTACATTGCACTTTGTGAGATTAGATTTAGAACCATGATAGGAGTCTGAACTGTAATAGCTAGAACTTACAATTCGCGCCCTCGCGCACAGAGCAAAGTTTAGGGTGGTCTACACAAACACGTCTCGCGCGAGAGGAGGAAAGTGACCTTGAGATCCAAACGCGTCTCATGCAAGAAGAGGAAAGGTGGATGTGAACAAAAAGGTGCACCTGCTGTTTTTAACAGATTTACATTACAATCCGAACACGTCGCACGCGAGAGGAGGAAGAGTGGGATGAGCAGATAGGCGCACTTGCTATTTTTAACCAATTTACAATCCTAATGCGTCGCACGCGAGAGGAGGACGGGTGGTATGAGCAGACAGGCGCACCTGCTGTTTTTAATTGATTTACAATCCTAACGCATCGTACGGGATAGGAGGAGGGGTGGTGTGAATAGACAGGCGCACCTGCTGCTTTTAACCGATTTGCAATACTAACGCATCGCACGAGAGACGAGGAGGGGTGGTGTGAACAGAGAGGCGCACATTTTGTTTTTAACCGATTCACAATCCTAACGCATCGCGCGCGAGAGAATGAGGGGTGGTGTGAACAGATAGGTGCACTTGCTATTTTTAACCGATTTACAATCCTAACCCATTGCACGCGAGAGTAGGAGGGGTGGTGTGAACAGACAAGCACACCTGCTATTTTTAATCGATTTGCAATCCTAATGCGTCGCACGCGAGAGGATGAGGGGTGGTGTGAACAGACAGGCACACCTACTATTTTTACCCGATTTACAATCCTAACGTGTCGCATACGAGAGGAGGATGGGTGGTGTGAATAGACATGCGCACCTACTGTTTTTAACTGATTTGCAATCCTAATGCATCGCACGCACGAAGAGGAGGGGTGGTATGAACAGATAGGCGGACTTGCTGTTTTTAACTGATATGCAATCCTAACGTGTCACACGCGAGAGCAGGCATGGTGAACTTGAGATATAAACACGTCTCACGCGAAAGGAGGAATAGTGAATTTGAGATCTAAACACATCTCATGCGAGACGAGGTATAGGGAACTTGAGATCCAAACGCGTCTCACGCGAGTGGAGAAAAGTGAACTTGAGATCCAAACACATCTCACGTGAGAGGAGGAATAGTGAACTTGAGATGCAAACGTGTCTCATGCGAGAGGAGAAAAGTGAACTTGAGATCCAAATGGGTCTAATGCGAGAGGCGGAATAGTGAACTTGAGATCCAAACGCGTCTCACGCGAGATAAGGAATAGTGAAATTGAGATCCAAATGTGTCTCACGCGAGATGAGGAATAGTGAACTTGAGATCCAAACGCGCCTCACGCGAGAGGAAGAAAGTGAACTTGACATCCAAACGCGTCTCACGCGAGAGGAGGAATAGTGAACTTGAGATCCAAACACGTCTCACACGAGACGAGGAATAGTGAAGTTGAGATCCAAATGTGTCTCATGCGAGAGGAGGAATAGTGAACTTGAGATCCAAACGCGTCTCACGCGAGAAGAAGAAAGTGAACTTGGCATCCAAACGCGTCTCACGCTAGAGGAGGAATAGTGAACTTACGATCCGAAAGCGTCTCACGCGAGAGGAGGAATAGTGAACTTGAGATCCAAATGCGTCTCACACGAGACGAGGAATAGTGAAGTTGAGATCCAAATGCGTCTCACACGAGAGAAGGAATAGTGAACTTGAGATCGAAACATGCCTCACGCGAGAGAAGGAAAGTGAACTTGAGATCCAAACGCGTCTCACGCGAGAGGAGGAATAGTGAACTTGAGATACAAACGCGTCTCATGCGAGAGGAGGAAAGTGAACTTGAGATCCAAATGCGTCTCCCACGAGAGGAGAAAAGTAAACTTGAGATCCAAACTGGTCTCATGGGAGAGGCGGAATAGTGAACTTGAGATCCAAACGCGTCTCATGCGAGATGAGGAATAGTGAACTTGAGATCCAAATGCGTCTCATGCGAGATGAGGAATAGTGACCTTGAGATCCAAACGCGTCTCACGTGAGAGGAAGAAAGTGAACTTTACATCCAAACGCGTCTCACGCGAGAGGAGGAATAGTGACCTTATGATCCCAAAGCGTCTCACGCGAGAGGAGGAATAGTGAACTTGAGATCCAAACGCGTCTCTCACAAGATGAGGAATAGTGAAGTTGAGATCCAAATGCGTCTCATGCGAGAGGAGGAATAGTGAACTTGAGATCCAAACGTGTGTCACGCGAGAGGAAGAAAGTGAACTTGGCATCCAAACGCGTCTCATGCGAGAGGAGGAATGGTGAACTTACGATCCCGAAGCGTCTCACGCGAGAGGAGGAATAGTGAACTTGAGATCCAAACGCGTCTCACATGAGACGAGGAATAGTGAAGTTGAGATCCAAACGCGCCTCACACGAGAGAAGGAATAGTGAACTTGAGATCGAAACGTGCCTCACACGAGAGGAGGAAAGTGAACTTGAGATCCAAACGCGTCTCACGTGAGAGGAGGAATAGTGAACTTGAGATACAAACGCGTCTCATGCGAGAGGAGGAAAGTGAACTTGGGATCCAAACGCGTCTCCCACGAGAGGAGGAAAGTAAACTTGAGATCCAAACGCATCTCACGTGAGAGGAGGAATAGTGAACTTGAGATCCAAGTACATCTCACGCGAGAGGATAAATAATGAATAAATCCAAACACATCTCGTGCGAGAGGATAAAAGATACTCTACATATAGTAGCCACGGATGCCGCTCTTCTTCCTGATCATCTTCACAACTTTCCCTATTCTCTAATGGGGTGACAGACTAGGTTAGTTCAGTATCCAGAATTGAGGCGCATACACGCTACCTCAACCTATGGGGCTACCATACAGATTTCGAGCCGGGGATACATCCCTGGGTATTTAAACTAGACTTTAGTCTCGGAAATTCCAAACCTTTGCGTTCTAGGCATCGCCATTCGAACTCTAGTTTCCACCATCGCAATTGGTCTCCTAGGAACTCAGTGCAAACATAGCCAAATATGTGTATAGGCACACACATGCAAGCTAAATCATATACGGAAACACAGAGACACACACACACACACAGATATATATAAATACACACAGATATTTACATATGGTATACACATATTCATATATAGACAAAATACATATAGATATGTACATACGGTATTCATATACTCATATATAGATGAAATACACACAGATATGTACATACGGTATTCATATACTCATATATAGATGAAATACACACAGATATGTACATACGGTATTCATATACTCATATACCGATGACATACACACAGATATGTACATACGATAGACATATACATATACTGACAAACTACACACAGCTATGTATATACATACACATATACAGACAAACTACACAGCCATATATGGATATATACATAGACATATACAGTATATATATAGGTGGGGAATATTTTGTTTACGGTCGTCAGCAGGAAGATGTCGTTACTGAGAAGGCATATTCTGTTTGTTGACGTTAGCGCACGTACGCAAAACACGGAAAAAAGAAAGGAAAAACACAAAATGCATGGACACAGGATACGGGGTTTCGAACCCCTGACCTCAGGCTTAGTCTCTTGGTCCCTCAACCACTGAGCCAAACAACCAAACCAAACCACTCTTGTGACAAGATATGCAAACGAATATATATATACATACATATACAAGACATATATACATAAAACCAAAACAAAATAAGAAAAACCCTCGTTGCTATGGGGGTTCAACCCTCTGACCTCGGGCTTAGGCTCTCTGAATCCTCAACCACTGGGAAAAACCACTGAACCTAAGCCATTCTTATGACCAAAAAATTGAAATATATATATATATATATACATAGGTATACGAGACATATATATACATAAAACCAAAACAAACAAAAGAAACACTTGTTGGCGATGGGGCTCGAACCTCTGACCTCAGGCTCAGCCTTTCAACCCTCAACCATTGAGCCAAACCACTGAACCCGAGCCACTTTTATGACCAAATTTCCAAACAAATATATATAATATATAGCTATACAATATATATACATATATGTATACAACTCTCCCGCCTCTCTCTTTTCCTTTGACAACTGCGTCTGACACGCAGCCTTGCTTTTGCGTCAACTGGCTGACAAAAACAGACCTCGATTTATAAGCTCGCCTCTGCTCTCTCTCCCTTTTTATCTTCTTCTTTTCCATCTTCTTCTTAATCAGTCTTTTCCGTTTTCTTCTTCCTCATTCTCTTCTATCTCTTTTTTTCATTACTCTCTTCTCCTTCTTCTTCCTCATTCTCTTTTATCTCTTTTTTCAACACTCTCTTCTCCTTTTTCTTCCTCATCGAGACACAAAACAGAGAGACTGAGCGGAGGAGAAAGGCTACCAAAACTTAATCCGCTCTTTGCTATTTCTTTGTGACTCCTTTCTTTCTTTTACATCTCTCACCTCTAACACATGGACTCATCCCATCCCCTCACTCTCTTTCCGGACCTGAATGATCCCATAAGCTCTGCTGGACCGAGTGCCCCTACTCTTACTCTTCCTAACCTTCCTATGCTATCAATTGAGCAAATAATGGCAGCTCAATCTGACATAGAAGCCAACCACTTCACATTGAAGTCTTGTATGGAGACGGTAAATGTAATCTTAAAATTGGCTCACCAACTGCAGACCGGAACGACTAAGGTGCACTAGAACAACACCCAACTCTCTCTACTCCAACGCATATACAAGGATGCGCGAGCAGAGATTTGCGCACTGAAGGCGGAGAACAAAGAGCTGAAATGGCAAGCCACCGCCATGGCCCGATTTGGAGCACCTTCGTACTTTGCATTTGAAAGTCGGTGGGGAGTTGACTCTCTTGGCGGAAGCATTGGGGCAGGGCCTTCGAAGGTCAGCGACAAAAAGAGAAAGAGCTCGGTGGAAGAGCCATGTAAGTGAAGACGACGTGTGGCCGTCATCAAAACAAGATCCTTCTCTCTCTCTCTCTCTCTCTCTCTCTCTTTAAATTTTTTTTTTCTGGGCTTGTTGTTTTTGTATCCTTCTTTTTTTGTATATATGCTGGTTTTTTTTTTTTTTTGTCGCTGTAATCGGCGATGTCATCCACTGACTTCAATAAAATCAGTTTCTTTTTTTCTACATCAATGGCGTGACTGGTATATCTCTTTGAGCTTGAAAACAATTTTGTTTGAATTTGAGAATGATTGAATTTTGAACTTTGAACCGGACATTGATTCCATATTGACCTGAATCAAAAAAATGACTTAACGAAAAAACGAAGCAAAGCAATCAAAACACACTTATATACATTGATCGGTATGAAAAGAACTTAAACCAAACGTGACTCTGAAACACAATACTTGAGCCTAAGTGATTCCCCAGTTTGTCATGATGGGTTGAAATTGACACTGGTGGGCCGACCAAAAGGTTGGAATCGAACCCCGCTGGATGAATAACAACTTATGGCGGTAAATAGTTGACTTGAGCAGGGGAGAAGACAAAATCTCTGACTTGACTATGCCCCTAATTCATTGCCTTGGCTCTTTTTTTTCTCTTGATTTTTTTGTGAAAATGTTTTGATCAACGTGAGAGTTAGATTAGCATACTTATTCCATTTTCTATTTTGAAATCATGTAAGTCAAGCTGTGAGCACTAAAATTTTTTCCCTTTTTTAAGTCCAAAGAATGGTCTGGTTTTGCAAAAATGGAATCATTTTGAAAAAAATTAATCAACTTCATTGAAAATAATCAAAATCTATTTTTGCAAATGGCCACTACCCAATCAACATGGAATCAACCATTGGGGTGGATAGCCCCAAGCCAGATAATCCCGAATTGGTTATGTTGTAGCAATGGTGAAAACCAAGCCGAGCCGATCTGAACCAATTGAGGTCGAGCAGAATTGGGCTGAACCAAACTGAACCGAACGGAGCCAAGTTGCATCGAACCAATTGAACCGAGCATAATGAAAACGAGCCAAGCAAATGCGGATAGGATAGCCAAGTCGACTAAAGATACACCAATCAAACATGGACGAGAAGAATGAGTTAAAAAATTATTAGGGCCAAACTTCAAAATAAAGCTGCCTACGTATCCCAAAGATAGGAATCAAGCCATACATAGTTTCGGCTGGGGTACATTCAGGTATTGATACTCTCCTTTTGTGTTTTAACTTTTGCCAAGCCGCCCTTTCGGGTTTTCAACCTTGCGAGCTTTTCATTTTTTTTTCTAATTTTTTTCATTTTTTTTTCACTTTCTATTTTTTTGTTTTTCAGCTATAACTTTTGCTTGGGTCGCCCTTCTAGGTTTTCAGCCCAGTGAGCCTTTCAAGGGTGGTACTTTTGTTTTAGCTTGTCCATGTTGATTAGTTGTGAGATCTCTAGGCCATCTATAAGAATGACTGCTACACTTGACCAGTAGATTTGATGATGTAAGGACTAGGCTAATTGGGTTTGAATTTGCCCCTAGTGTAGTAGATATGAACTCAATTGTCATTTTCTTCCAAATTCTGGGTTTTGACTTTCTGGGCGGTCTTCATTGGGAAACGATCTAGTTTTAAATCTTTGATCACATCCAACCTTATTGCCCTCAGTTCAAGGGCTACTTCCAATCTAAATCACACCCGACCTTATTGCCCCTTGTTCAAGGGATGTTTTCAATCTGAATCACCTCCGACCTTATTGCCCCTAGTTCAAGGGCTGCCCCCATTTTGGCTATGTAAGGCTCACACTTTGGTTGATCATTGAATGTTTTGAATCAAGGTTTGAAAGCTAAGGAGGTCAGACCTCAAGTCGAGAGGGATCCTATGCTGTGCAATCTCAAGATCAATTCCAGGTATGTCTTCATAGGACCACGCAAAAATATTTTTTTTTGAAATTTTTTAACAAAGTGGCTAATCACTCGTGCTTTTATGAAGACAATATAGAACCAATCTGGACCAAGTCAGGATCCTTCTCAGTACCCACATTAACATAAATGATTTCATTCATCAAGGGCTTAGCACACCTCTCTTCCTCTCAGTTAATGAAATTTTACAAATCTAGAGAAATTCCTTCCTCTATGTTTTCATCATAGTTTTGGAAAAAGTTTTGAAAAAATTTAGTCAATGCGATGATTTAAAGGCATAGAGAAGTAGGTGAAAATTATTGTCGTTTCATTCAGATCTTTTGGCTCAATGACTGAAACAGACTTAAAAGAAAGAAACAAAAGATGAGACAAACACAAACAGAACAGTGATGCCTGAGTTAACACCCCCGAGATCACCACACTCTGACACAACAAGACTGACTCAACACCCAGTTCAGAAAGTAAAATAAAAAGCATTTCCACTTTGCTAAAATCAGTGCGTGCCATCAGCAGGTGGTTCATCTTTGATCGCAGGACCAACTATCCCCCAAGTTCATTGACCCAGTGCTGACAAACCTTGTAGAACCTGATGGAGTGATGATTTTGTTGTCAATCAGGTCTTGAACTTGATGATAAAGGCGAAAACAACGATTAGTGTCATTGACGAGTTACTGATGGAAGGCGCAATACTTGGTAGCATCATGCCTAGCTAGAAGGCAATCAGGGAGAGGTCGAAAATCAAGGGGTTTGAGGTGGCCTTGTCCCATGAGGATTTGGAGAGCTTTAGACAAGGTCATGTAAAGGGGATTAAAGATGCGGTTACCAGTCTTGGAAGTATTGACAGAAGGGTCAGCAGGTGTTGACTAAGTTTGATGATCTCTTACGAGTGTAGGACTGGAGCTGGAAGCGGTGTTTCTAGTAAAACATCCCTTTTCATGGCTTACCCCCTGGTTCAAAATGCTCTTAACTTGAGCGACAAAAGTGTCATCCACAGTTTTTATGGCAACTGCAAGAACTTGCTATTTGTTCAACCCTTTGACTTTTAAAGCCTTAATAGCCCATCGGAGATGTGCATAAGGATCAATACTTGTCCCGGCTTCATTCTTGCCACTTGCTTCAGCGTTGCCAAGGGATTGGGTGGCTATATCGGAGCGAGGTCCACTTGTTGTTAACATGTCATCACCCAAACTTGAGCCAACTTCGGATTAGCCCTTTCCAATTGCAACTCGCCCCCAAGATCGGGGAGCTTTTTACCGTGAAATTTTTGGCATGTGATGTGGCTGATGACGGAGCCAAGATCTCAAAGGCTAAATCTGCTATAGTGCTCCGAAGATCTTCAATCATGTTCAACAGCTCAAAAGTAGTGGGTTTGGCTATTGGTGCCTGCGAGGTATTTGAACCGACTTGGTCTTGGTGAACTAGTTGGACCGAGCTCTTCAGAGTGGGTTGGACTGGAATTAGACTATTAGTGTCACGCCCCTAACCCGCCCCTAAAAGTTTGGGCATGACTACTTCAGAAACAGACGCTTAACCTGTTATATATATATCATATGGGGCCTAAACGGAAGTAAAGAACAACATCAAAACATATCCATTGAGCTACTATTCACATGCCAGGATCACAACATCACACCAAGTAAATAATATACAGAAGACATACACACCCACACATCGACTTAGCCCACAATTGGGCGTATGACAAAACATCTTAAGGAAAGACAATCAAGCATAAATCCCAAAAATGCTAAAAACCCTTCACAAAATACACGGGCTTTAGTTAGTGCCTGGACACATCGAGGTTGACAAGAGGGAGACGTATCTTAAGGGTTAGGACTGGCCTCTCGGTTGATGACCTACAGAAACAGACAAAATACAGAATGAGTGAAACTCAGTGAATAATTGTACGTAAATAATGTAAGGTTTAACTTAAATAATAAAGCATAAAACTACAGAGGCATATGATTGATTTCATTTTGTAATTAATCCAAAACAGCTATAGATCCAGTTTTCTTAATAGAGTGGTTTTAAATCTAGTATGCACAGGACAACCATAGGTCTACAGATACAAAACAGCCATAGGCCCAGAAATAACAGAACGGCTTTAAGCCCAGAAATAACAGAACGGCTCATTAGCCCAAAAATAACAGAACGGCTCATTAGCCCAGAAATAACAGAACGGCTCATTAGCCCAGAAATAACAGAACGGCTCATTAGCCCAGAAATAACAGAACGGCTTATCAGCCCAGAAATAACAAAACGACTTATTAGCCCAGAAATAACAGAACGGCTTATCAGCCCAGAAATAACAGAACGGCTCATTAGCCCAGAAATAACAGAACGGCTTATCAGCCCAGATAACAGAACGACTTATCAGCCTAGAGATAACAGAACGCATAAGCGTAGGGTAACAGAAATAACAGATGTATGGACTCAAGAGGTGGCTCGTACGGATTCTAGAGGTGGCTCCCACCAAGGTGTAGCACTTAGTTCCGTACAACACTTTGTTCCATACCAGAAAACATCAAAACAGATTAATACAGATAAACACATTCTTCCCATTAATCACATAAATAAACATAGATAACTTAAGTTTAACAGAACGTGGCCGATAATTGTTAGCAGAAAGGCAAGCTTATTTTACAGCTTGAACGCTTTCAATCATTTACATGAGTTGACGTAATTAGTTTACATTTAACAGAATACCAATGACAATCGTTAGCCAAAAGTATAGCATATCCCACAGAGAGTACATATATCATCACACTATTATTTGAAAGGACAAAATAATTTATCCCATACCAGTCTTGATTGATCATTGACAAAACAGAATGGTTCGCAATACTCAAGCATCATTATTCCCTTGAATTATCGCACGTCCTTAAGATTAATTTATGGATAATAAAACATTAATACTGTCTTTTAATCTCTTTAAACGGATATCTATGTCACAAATCATACCTTAAATTAAACAGAAGGTTGTATCAAGACCTCAGTAAACGGGGTTTACTTCCATGAATACAATTCTTATGCGAAATCACAAATAATTTATAAGATATGTCACATTACCAACAAACAATAACCACAGTCGGAATACAGAATGGGTTCAGAGTCATGTTGTTATGTGCTAATTCTTTCAATGCTCACATCGATTCCCAACCAACACACATGTTACCATAATTGTTCAGAGAGAAGAAAATGTCATTAACAATAATGATTAACGGTAAATAACGTACATTTGAGGTACTATTACTCACAGTGTTTAGATGCTTGGTCCGCCCCTGTGGCTAACCCTACACAATTCACATAATTCAAACATAATCCATCATAGTACAACATCATTTAGTTCAACATTATTCAACACAATCAACATAATCCCACATAATCATCACCATCCAATATAATCCACACTATTTAACATTAGTCAACCCAATGCCACCGAATATAATTCAACATAATTCAAATTAAGTTACTAAGGCTCATTTCAACATTCCATAGCCAAGTTTACATCATCCATCTCATCCACAAATCTTTCCCCCAATTTCCTTTCTCATTAAAACATGATTTACAATGCTCATAACAAAGTTCATTCGCAAATTGTAAACATAATTTTCAAACATTTCCAAATTCAAATTAAACTTGAACACATACAATTCAATACCTCAATTTCATTAGTCTACCTTCAATTTGTGCCAAATCTTTGATTATCATCCTTAATTAGCCTAGGGTTTCAAGAAAATATTGAAATGTCAAGAAAATTCAAACTTATTAACCCATCATTTTCTATTCCAATTTTCCCATTGATTATACACCTAGGATTCATAATCCACCATTTTAACTCATCAATTTAACTCCCAACATCACAAATCCTAAAACCCCCAATTCTCATACTATACACTACATGCTCCAAAAATGAAAATCGTTATATTTAGATAATAAAATACCACAAATCTATCTATCAATGTAAGTATTGACAAGAACTAGAACCCCTACCTCAAGAATCAAGCAAGGAGCAAGCTTTGGTGAAATTCCTCCACAATTTCGAAATTCTAATCGGTTGAAAATGATGATCTTCATGCCTTCTTCACTTCTTGGTAGAAGATCTTGATCAAACCTAAGGGAAATGGTGAGGATTTGGGATCAAAACCCTAGGGTTTTCGGACCTAGGGAGAGAGGAGAGAGGAGAGAAGAGAGAAAAGAAAAATAACAAGAATGATCCAGAAATTCCGTTTTTAAGCTGCTGTGTTCGCTATTCCCGCTCGAGCGTCCCTATTCCCGCTCGAGCGGACCTTCTCCCAACACAGATTTCAAAACTTCGAACAGGTATAACTCTCCCATCCAGACTCCGTTTTAGGTCGTTCTTGTGTCCAAATTGAAGCCCCGGAAATAAGCTTTCCAATGGTTCTAACCTCACATCCATATTCAAAGTGTGAAAAAAGGAAAGGGCAAATGAGTGACGGTTGGTCGTAAACGAATTATTCAAATTAAAGTTTTTGGTCCAATCTTACTTTACCATCATATTATCATCTCAATCAATACCCCATAACAAGGTAAGAACATTCCAAACACACTAAGAAGAACATCAAAAATGAGCCCACATGCCTCAGAATCAAATTTAACTAGGCGACCCGCTCGAGCGCCCACTTATACGCTCGAGTGGAAAATCACCACTCCCAGAATGTCAGTCCGCCTGCAAAATTACTGGAAACCCCAAAAGTACGCTCGAGCGCCAACTACTCTGCTCGAGCGGAGGGAAAAATTTCAGATTGTTTGGTAATGATCACCACTTCCAGTTTCAAAGGTATAAACCAACGGATATTTCTTCAATTCCAATAGCAAACACATTAGCCCCTAATTAAATAAGGATAACTTTCTATACGCACTTTGGGGTCGTTACAATTAGGGAGTTCAAGTTTTGGGGGTTGAGACAATTGGGGTTGAGGTGCATCCATCATACACAAGTCCGTGTTTTCTGGAATGAACACCTCAGGCTTGGGTAAATGGGTCGGGGTGATGTATATGCTGGGGTTATAGGTGGATGGCAATATATGGATCATGTTGATGTTTCTAGGTAGTGGGACTTGGTTAGGGGCGGGAAGTGGGTTAGTGGTAACATTCGGTTTGGAGAGTGGGGTGATGATTTTGTTGTTAATGAGATCCTAGATCTCATGATGTAAGCGGTAGCACTGATCGGTGGGATGACCGTGTTGTTGGTGAAAGATGCAGTACTGGGTAGGGTCGCGTGTTGCTGGGAGTGGGTCAGGGAGAGGTCGAGGTTTGAGAGGCTTAATGTGCCCTTTCTCTATCAGGAGTTTAAGAGCATGGGCTGGACTCATATATAGGGGGTAAAGGTTCTTTGATTTCGGTTCGGACCGGTGGGTCGTGAGGTTGTGGTGGTAAAAGGATCGGCCATTTTGGGTGCTGTAGCAACGGTGTTGATCTCTGCTAGCCGAGGAATAGTGCTATTACTAGCATTAGTACTCCTGGTAAACGGCCTCTTCGGAGGTTCGCTGGTTCTCTGGATGGTGCCTTTTTTTAATACACTTTCAATTTGGGCCCTTAACTCGTGTAGTGAAGAAAATGTAGACAAAGGCGCCAGTATCATTCTTTGCAGCATATCGGGCTCGAGATTCAAGAGCACTGTAGACACCCCATTTTTGACCGACCTTAAGACTCAGACGTCACTGATTGAGCGCTTGGTGATGTTGCATAATGTGCTCATTCAGAAGTTTCAGAGTCACGGCCGCGAGCCCTGCCTCCGGACTTCCGAACCCTCTTTTGTGCGTTGCCTCGGTTTGCGAACCAGACTCGGTTTTCTCTGTTTCTTTTCCTGAGGGGAGGGAGAGGTCCCGTAGACCATCTCTCAGTGGCCGTGGGCTACATTTGGTGGCCGTAGGCCATTTTGCCAATTTCGGAGTTCGGTTCCCGGTTTTCGGGATCGTTGGCCATGTGCCTCGATTCGGGACCGCTTAACCATCTCCATTTGCTCTGATTTTTGGCATACTTCCTATTTTCTCCCTTTTGAGGGACACTGGGGTCTGAGAAACCCATTTCGTGGCCGAACGCCACTTTCGGTGCTTAACAGTCCATTTTCGGGACCTCGAACTGCGCGTTTTGGCCCCCGAACATTCGTTTTGCAACGGTTTTCGTTCATTTTTGGCAGGTACCTCTGTTTTATCACCGGGAAGGCCGTAGAAGGGTGGGAGGCCAGCAATTATCTTGGCAACCAGTTATGTTCCATTTTCGCCCTCCGACACCCGTTTTTCGCACTTCCGGGCCAATGTTGAACACCTTGGAGCCATTTTCTTCAAACCCAAACCACATATTTGTGATGTACACACATGGGAGGACCCTAAAAAATGGGGGCCGGCCACTAATGTTGCTTGACCCTTTTGAACCCCTCCTTCCGGGCTAATGTTGAACACCTTGGGGCCACTTTCTTGAACTTTGAACCACATATCTGTGATGTACACACATGGGAGGATCCTAAAAGTTGGTGGCCGGCCAGTAATTCCACCTGACCCTTTTGAACCCCTCTTTCCGAGCGAATGTTGAACACCCTTGAGCCACTTTCTTGGACTTTTAACCACAGGGTTGTGTTGAGGACACATGGGAGGACACCATCATGTGGTGGCCGGCCACTAAACTAACTTGACCCTTTTGACCCCTAGCCGGCCGGCTACGGGGTGTGGCCGGCCGGCCACCTGCAACCAAAATAACTGGCCGGCCGTAATCCTCACACTGTTCACTTTACAGCTGTATGGCTTTATCCCCCAGAAAATATCAATATCCAGGGGATATTTTGTGGGGGAAAGTTTGCCTCCTTTTTCCCCCACCTTTACACCTTCTTTTGTTCCATATAACCAAGGGAAAACATCATATTTTGGGGTGAGAAAAAATTGTCTTCAAGCCTCAATACACATATCTCCCTCCATCTTTCTCATTTTCCTAAAAATCCCTAAGTCCTACACCTTGTTTTCTTAATCACCACCAAGCTCTACCACCACCACTCCATTTCAGCAGCAAGGGGAAGAATTCCAGCAGCTAAGAGGTAACAAATTTGGTCCAAGAAGCAACAAAAGCTGTGGTCTTCAAGGGTGAGTTGCACTTCACCCTTTTGGGCCCTTTTCTTGTATCTTTTGTAATCCCTCTATGATTTTTGCTTTTAGCTCCGACCATAACTGAAAGTGGCATTATTTTGAGCTCATTTTCATGTCTCATTAAGGGCTCAACCCTGTTTGAGCCCTCCATCTTGCACTTGCTTTATTATCCTTCTAGAATGTCATTTTCTTGGATGATATTTTTAGCTTGTGTGTGATTTATTTTGGAGCATGTTGTAAACTGATAATAGGCTTATTTTGAGCCCCTCTTCAACATTGAAGAAGGGCTCAACACTGTTTGGGACTTCCATGTTGTACTTACCTTTATACTCCCTTTTTGGTCCCATTTTTGCATGCTTTGGCAGCCTATCATGCTTTTGTTTTTGGCCATTTTACAGTTCTTAAAATAGTCTTATTTTGGCCCATTCTTCATGTTTCATTTAGGGCCTTTCATGATTTGGGACCTCCATATGCCACTTCATGTTATATCTCTCTTTTGGTCCCGATTCTTGCATGCTTTGGCAGCCTATCATGCTTTTGTTTTTGGCCATTTTACAGTTCTTAAAATAGTCTTATTTTGACCCATTGTTCATGTTTCATTAAGGGTCTTTGGCCGTTTATGGAATATTTTGTATACTTTGTGTTATAGCCACTTTTGAGCCTCATTTTGCATTGCATTTCTAGCGTGTTTGTATACTGTTTTGGGGTTTTTACAGTTCTGTAAATATGCATATTTTTGGTCCCTCTTCAATGTTGTAGAAGGGAATTTTTCATTTTGGGCTTTGCATATACCACTTGCCTCTTTGGCCACCTTTTGGCCCTTTTTCTTGCATAGGAGTGCAGCCCTACCTGTGTTTGTTTTTGGGGTTTTTAAAGTTCTGGAAAACATCATATTTTGGGCCCCTCTTCAATATTGTTGAAGGGTCCTAACTCATTTGGAGTTAGCAGTTGTGAGTTGCCTCATAATCTCATGTTAGGGCCATTTTCGCATGCTAATTTTTCCCTATCTTTGCTTGCTGTTTGGCCATATTTTGTACTAGTAAAATGCTTATTTTGGGGCTGCCTTGCTTCTGTCTTTACATTCCATGTACCAATTTTGCATGTTTGGTATAGCTATAGGCCATTTCGGGTGCCAAAATTCATGTTTCGGGACTATTCTGTGCATCGGGTGTGTTTTCGCCTCATTTCGGGACCGTTTTCCCCCACGTTTCATTGCTGAAAATCCATTAGCATGCTTGTTGCATTTTCCATGTCATTTTCATTGCATATACCATTGCCTCGGTTTGCGTGCCAGTGTGCACGCATTTCGAGGCACTTCATTTTCATCTATTGGCCTCTTATGTGAGTGTGGCTGAGGCTCTCTCATGTTAGTATAAGTCCATGGTGCATTCTATATGCCATTTCCATGCCATTGCATTGCATATACCATTGCCTCGGTTCGCGTGCCAGTGTGCACGCATTTCGAGGCACTTCATTTTCATCTATCGGCGTCTTATATGAGTGTGGCTGAGGCTCTCTCATATTAGTGTAAGCCCATATCACATTTCCATGTCATTCAGATCGCATTCTGTCACTGCTTCGGTTTGTGTGCCAGTGTGCACGCATTTCGAGGCATCTCATTTTTACAGCATAGTGCATACTAGGTTGTATCTTAGATCACATTCTGTCATTGCCTCGGTTTACGTGCCAGTGTGCACGCATTTCGAGGCATCTCATTTTTACAGCATAGTGCATACTAGGTTGTATCTTAGATCGCATTCTGTCATTTTCTCGATTTGCGTGCCTGTGTGCACGCATTCACGCATTTCGAGGCATCTCATTTTCATAGCATTGTGTATGTTAGGATTGTATCTTAGTCGCATTTCATGCATGTCATGCATATTGCATTGTGTTCGGGATAGGAGTTAGCCTGGGCACGGGAAACGAGGTGCATTTCGTACTCCGAGTGACGGAATGTGTCTCAATTTCCCAGTCACCGACACTCCGGATCATCCATGATGGAGTTAGGTTTTGTTGTGTTTTCATGTGCATTCATCCTACATTAAATTGTGCAATTCGACTCCTCAGCCATCATGCCTCGGTATGCGTGATTGGTGGCACGAGGATAGAGGCATGCATATATTTGTGAAAATACATTTCTATGCCCCTTTCCTGCTCTCTGTTGCAGCAAAATGAAGAATCAGCAACTTTTTGGAGCTTGGCATGCTTTCCAAGAATAACTGCTAAACAGAGGCTAATTGGGGCATCCCGGTGGATTTCCGCGCAAGACAACCCAGACATGCATCATCCATCAGAAGCAAGGCAGTCCCTGGCTTGCATGCCAGTTTTATTTATTTTCTTAGTTGATTTGTTAATTAATTAGGAATTTGTACATTATTTGGACTGTATATTTATTCGGACCCTCTGCGCGAGGGCACAACTGTAATAAGTGTGCGTGTGTGTGTTGTATGTCTTCCAACCCCACGTCTTTCTCCTTTTTATTTACCTGCTTATGATGGTTAGATTAGGGCATGTTTAAATTAGCATACAGTATGACAGCATGTTTGCATCATTCATCTGTATTGCATGCACCGGGCTCGGCGCATCATACTAACTGCATTGTACTTTCAATTCCAAATTGAATACATGATAGTTGTAGCATTTCATATGCCATCTTAGAATAGCCGAGCCTGCTATAGTTGCATTTTGCATGTGTTGCATTAGGCATTTTTTTTGTATACTTAGGATCATGCATGATTTCTAATATAGTTTCTATTTTGGCTTGGAGTACTCGGTAAGTTTTATGCTTTAGCATCCTTGCATGCGTGTGAGTGACTGCCATGAATAACATGCTTACCATGAGGCTATTTGCTTACGTGATATAACTGCCTGAATGCCTGTGGGTGAAGGTTGGGTTACTTAAATTGGAATAAATCATCAAATGTTTTAAGCCTACCTGCGGGTAGCAAACCATTTTCAAAAAGCGAACATGAAATGTTTTGTTCCAATTCAGGCGATCCAGTCTATACTTGTATGCTGTGCGCATCACATAGTAACCTAGGCTAATAACCGGAATGAGAACATACAATGTTTTCAAAAATAGATATCATGGTTAGTAGAGGCCGGTCTATGACCGGGCGAGCGGGGGTGCTCACGAAGTGACCTTCCCCAATCGTACCCAAGTTCCCGAGCCGAGGCAACTTTGGTGATGACGGACACGTGGCCTTTGGCAACGAGTCAGGGTTTCCTAAATTTCCCAAAATAAAATATTTAGGTGGCGACTCTGTATTTGGCAAAGCAGTCCATGTTTGGCACTTCTTTCAAAAATCTGTTTTCTCAAAACGATTTGCCGGATTTGGACTCTTTGGTTCAGACTTAGAACCGTGACTACAAATCGAGTCCGAGCTGTAGCGAGGTCCCCCGCGGGCTTGTTACAGTTTCTGGCGACTCTGCTGGGGATTTAGAGAACTTGACTCGAACTCATGATATTTGTTTTTTACTACACTTGTGTGTTTCTTTGCATTGCATTTGCATTGGTGCGCCTAGGACACCGTGTTTGCCATCTGCTATTCCTGAACGGTTTGCCGGAGGCTTGTCTTGTCAAGGCATGACCATAAGGCTGACCGGTTGTGGGCTCTGCCAGTATGGGAACACAAACCCCGGTTTTACCGGGGCACCCTCTTTGACCATTCGACCTAGTGCATATTCGGATCCATAGTGGCCATTTCAAACTAGGACAGGTTGCTTACCCGTTTATAGGTTGTTTGAAACTGCTGCGTGTGTAGTAAAACCCTAGCTCCTGACAAAATAGGACAAGGAAACCCTACCCCAACATAGGGGTGTTTTGGCTCTCACTTATCTGTTATGTGCTTTAGAGTGCGTCTCTACAAGAATGCATGTATCAGTGTATGAGTTTGGGCATCAGGTCTGCGGGCATCAGTTCAGTATTGTGGGTATCAGGCCTGCGGGCATCAGACAGTATTGGAGAATCAGTTATCTGCGGGTATCAGATTCAGCCTTTGGGAATAGTGATACAGGGATAATAATCAGTGTTTGAGGACAGTGTGTATTCAGCTTATCAACTGTGTGTTGTTATGCCCGGCTGTGTGTCATGCATTTACTTTACACTGTTATGCTGTCCGTTTATCTGTTTATTTATTTCCTTTTCGCTTTATTTATCTTTTGCTAGGTCAGTTCTAGCACAATTGCTTCCAACCCAGCAGGCATTGCCCAAGCACTTTGGACACGAGGTCGTCGACTCAATCGATCTGAGGATCTAATCGACGGACAGCCAGTGTTCCATTCTCTACCCCCTGTTACCAGAAGAAAGCAGAAAAAGCGCAGTGTATCTGAACAGAGATCATCAAAACAGTGGTTTCCCCCATCAGTGGACAGTCGGATTGAGATCCCCATTGAGACAGATCTGCCAGTAGTTCAGATAGATCAAAATAGTATGGCAACGCCAACAGGAGTTGAGGAGATGATGCGCCAAATGCAAGAAACCATGCGGGCCATGCAGCAGGATGCCGTTCGCCGAGATGAACTCGCCAAGCAGCAGGCCGAGATTATGACCCAGGAGGCTGAGCTAATTACCCGATTGCAACAGCAGAATGCTGCATCTGCTTCACACCAAATTCCTCCTCAGGCAGGGGCTCCATTACCTGAGCAGGCACCTACTGTTCAGAACGCCCCACCAAATGCCCAGAATACCCTGCCGAATGTCCAAAACTTACAAGAGGACACGAATCTTCCAACGGGGCCAGCTCCGCCCCCACTTCCACCACAACTGTCCAAGGTCCATGCACCCAATCGCCCTGACTCTCCCTTCGAGTTCGAGGTTGATCATACAGCTCTGAAATTGAGCAAACTGGAGAAGCTCTTCAAGAAATCCCAAGGGGTCAAGGCTATGCCGGATATCGAAGACGGATATACCGAGGAGGCCGTAACACTCCCCGATAGGTTCAAAATGCCACAAATCGACCGCTTTGACGGGTCCGGCGACCCCATGGTCCATCTTCGACTGTTTGCAGACATCTTGCGGCCAATGGGCCTAACACGACCACAGAAGCTTTCACTATTCGGCCGAACCCTGTCAGGTGTGGCCGCCCAATAGTACGCAAAGTTACAAGATGAAGTGAAAAAGAATTGGGATGAAATGGCTGAGGCCTTTGTCGCGCAATATTCGTAGAACACTCAGATCGAGATTACAACTCGTGATCTTGAAACGACAAGGCAAGAGCCCAAGGAAACTTTCTCGGACTTTGTAATCCGATGGAGGGCAAAGGTGTCAATGATGACTTTAAGGCCCACTGACAAAGATCAAATCCGGATGATTGTGCGCAATCTCCACCCAAAGTTAATGCAGAGAATGATTGTAGTCCCCTTTCCTACTTTCGCAGATTTACACGAGATGGGGGTGCAAATCGAAGATGCAATGAAACAAGGTCTGTTTGACCACGACAGGGAGCAACCGAGGAGGACTTTCAACCGTAACAACAATGTGGGCCCGAGTGGCACTGCAAATACAAGAGCCTCGGAAGTCAGTATGGTCACCACCACTCCCCTTCCCCCTCCAAGGCCCATGGCTGCCACACCCTTCTCCGGCGCGTCCGGAAGCAACACACAAACTAACAGATTCCAACCATGAGGCCAAAGAACCTTCACCTCATTATATATGCCCCTATCCAAAGCTCTAGGGGTATTGATCAGGAAAAAGCATTTGAAACCCCTGGAGCCGAAACCACTACAGAACCCACTCCCTCCCTCTCATGACCCAGCAAAGTACTGCGCGTATCACCAACAACACGGTCACAACACCGACCGGTGTTACAGATTGCATCATGAGATCCAGGATCTTATTGACAAACAGGTGATCGCGCCTCCTGATAAACCCAATGTCACAACCAACCCTCTCCCACCACATAACCATGCTCCTCCTCCCAACAGAATTAATTTTATCCAAACTGGGGTCGCATCTTACGATCCCAGTATCTATATCACTCCATCCCACCTACCCAAGCCGGAGGTGTTCCTCCCCGATTGCACTGACTTCTTGTGCATGGTGGACATCTCCAAAACCCAACCAGAACCGACGGTGGTGACCGTCGAAGATAGGGCAGGGCAGATTTTGGAAGAAAATGAGATTGTTGAATCTGGGACTGGACAGAGTTTTGCTGGGGGAGCCTATGATCTAAGCGAGTATATCCTATCAACGAGCCGAATTGGGCTAGGTATAGAATTGCCAGAGACAGGAGAGCTATGCATGATCCGGGGGGATGGATCTGGGCTAGGGGCAGATGATCTGGCAGCCGTAGAGGACTTTGCCAACCTGCAATTTTTCGACAACTAGGAACCGGGGGATTCGGCAATCAACTGGTTCGACTATGAGGGATCGGCAGAAGCCACTGGATGGCTCGAGCATCAACCAGATGAAGTGGGGGAAGCCCAATCAGAAGAGAGCCCGGCAGGGGCAGAGGTATCAACTGTGGCCGGAATGGCCGGAAGTCAAGTTGTATCGCCGGAGAGCGCCGGTGCTAAGAATTCCGCTCAGGACATGGGCATTATGGATACGGGAATTGTTGAACAAACAGCTGTACTGATGCAGCTGGAACGAGAAAAGTTTGAGGAGGTTGAGAGAATTAGGAAAGCTAAAGGCCCTAAGGGGACTGAAAGTGCTGTGTGCACGAAGATGGAGAATGCTGCGAGCATGTGGACAGGGAATACTGCGAGTGCAACTAAACCGGAGCCAGACAGGTGTCTGTTGGCTGCCGACGGAATGTGGTGGGAAGACAATGACTTATGTCTTGCCTACACGGATGAAGACTGGGGGAATAATCAACCGGATGACACTTGGTACCTCGATGAGGTTGACCACATGACGAGAAGTGGGCGGTACTTCAAACCCCCACACCTGGACCAACCCGAGGCATCCGGGAAGGATAGAGAAGCGCAGAAACAGAAGGAGAAGCAGATTGAAGATGAAGCTGTGCTGAAACAGTTAAAAAAGATACAAGCAGACATCTCCATCTGGGGACTGCTAATGGCATCAAGAGTACATAGGGAAGCTGTCCTGTCTGCTATGGACAAGTCCAAACTCTCCATAGACACCACGCCTGAACAACTGGTTGGGCTGGTTTTTCCGGGAGGAGGTTCCCCGGCATTAACCTTTTCGGACAAGGAGCTACCGCCTGAGGGCACAAATCATAACAAACCTCTCTATATTTCTGTGGAATGTAGAGATAAGTGGATACCGGTGGTACTTGTTGATACCGGATCTGCGATTAATGTCTGCCCGACCAGAACGACATATGCAATCGGGTTGAAGCCCATGGACTTTGTCCCAACTACCCAAGTAATCAGAGCATACGACAATACCAGCAGAGAAGTGATGGGGACTGTTAAAATTCAAACTAAGGTTGGTCCAGGACAACACAGCATTGAATTTCATATCTTGGACGTTCCCGCAACCTTTAACCTACTTTTGGGGCGACCGTGGTTGCACCAGGTCAAAGCAGTCTCTTCCACTCTACATCAGATGCTAAAGTACCCTCACGGGAAAGGGGTAGCGATCATTTTTGGGAATTCATCAATCCATCCGCTGCCGGAAGTGTCCACACCTGTCTTGGAGATCGAGCACGGCACGGAGGATGTGTTTTTATCGGGGTTCACTTTGGCCGAGGCTCAAGTGGTGCAGAATGTCATGGCTGTGAATGAGGGTATGTACGTCAGTGCTCAATCTATCTACCTCATGAACAAGCTACAACATATCCCCTGGATGGGATTAGGAAGAAGCGGCCGGAAGGGCGTCGCGGTATCGGCCGAAGTGCCACACAACCCTCACACCTTTGGACTGGGTTATCTGCCCACCAAAGAGGATTGGGTGAGGAAAGGGAAAGAAATGGTCGGAAGGGCCAGAGCAAAGAAGGCTGGGAAGCCATTTGAGTTAATGCATAGGCCCATCTCGGGTACCCTAAACGGACGTTTCGTCCGGGAGGGGGAAGACTTCCCATTCTGCGGCTTCCTAGAACCATGGCTGAATGCGGAGAAGAAGCGCGTGCCTGGTTTCGAAATCTTCTTCGACTTACAATTACCTGAGGATGACGTTGCCGAAGCGCAGACTGACCCACTAACTGAGGTTGAGCAGTGTAGAGCAGTGGATCCTGAGAGCACAGAGCTTGAAATGGGGGTAGCACTGGCGAGTCTACTATCAGATCCTCCGATCGACCAAGAGTGGTTGGGGGACAACTCTTCGGTTTCTATGATTGGAGATGAAATAGCTGCGGGCTTTCCAGCGCCGATCTTGGATGCATCTATCGCACCTTCTCTCATCTGGCAATATGAAAAAGGCTTTTTATCTAGCAGTTCCGGGTCAGGTAGTGAGCCGGAATCTGATTCCACCGAATCTTGTGCGTCGGAATCAGATTCCAGCTCGACTGAGTCTGAGTCCGGTATTCCTGGGGGTGATAACCCGGCTACCACTGTCCTGTCTAGGTCGTCATTTTCATTTTCTTTTGAGTCTGTTGTAACAGAGGAATCTGACGGCTTGGAAATATTTAATGAGAATGATGTGGATGTGGTTTCTGAGTATTTTTCTGTGCCTTTGATTTATTGCTTAAATCAGGATTTTCAAAATTTTGATGAACACAACGAGGAAGAAATTCCTCCAGTTTTGCAACGATTAATTGATCAAGAGCAGGAAAGATTTGTTAAACCTTTAATGGATGCAATCACTACTGTGAATATTGGTACTGAGAAGGACCCGCGGCTGGTCCAGATCGGGTCCACGTTGTCTTCAGAGGAGCGCGAGCGCTTAGTCGCTTTATTAAAAGATTTCAAAGATGTTTTCGCGTGGTCCTACGAAGACATGCCTGGAATCGATCCTGAGATTGTACAGCACCGGATCCCTCTTGATCCCGAGGCCCGTCTTGTCAAACAGAAACTCAGAAGGATCCGCCCAGACTGGGCTCTCAAAATTAAGGAAGAAGTCACCAAGCAAATTGACGCAGGGTTCCTGCTGGTATCTGAATACCCAACTTGGTTGGCCAACATTGTTCCGGTGCCAAAGAAGGACGGCAGAATTCGGGTCTGTGTAGACTTCAGAGATTTGAACAGGGCCAGTCCGAAGGACGACTTTCCCTTGCCACACATTGATGAATTGGTGGATTTCACGGCAGGACACGCCTTGCTTTCGTTTATCGATGGTTTCTCAGGCTATAATCAGATAGTAATGGCACCCGAAGACCAGAGAAGACTGCATTCACTACCCCGTGGGGTACATATTGTTATAGAGTGATGCCATTCGGGTTGAAAAATGCTGGAGCTACGTATCAACGGGCAGCAACTACAATATTGCATGATATGATCCATAAAGAGGTCGAGGTGTATGTGGACGACATGATTGTCAAGTCCAAAGAAAGAGAGGGCCACTACACCGCCTTACAAAAATTCTTTCAAAGGATCAAAGAGTATCTACAGAACCCGCCCGTGTTGTCACCACCAGAGCCGGGGAGACCGTTGATATTGTACCTTTCGGTAACTGAGACTACCATAGGCTGCATGGTCGCGCAGGAATCAGAAGACAAAGTGGAAAGGGCCATCTACTATCTGAGCAAAAAGATGCTGGATTACGAGACCCGCTATACACCGCTGGAGAAGGCTTGTTTGGCCTTGGTATGGGCTACCAGGAAGCTGCGGCACTACCTGTTAGCTCACTCTGTAATGTTGGTTTCGCGTTTGGATCCCATCAAATATCTTTTCGAGAAACCAGCACTTACGGGTAGGCTAGCTCGTTGGCTGCTGTTGCTCTCCGAATTTGATTTGAAGTATGTAACGCGCAAGTCCGTAAAAGGGAGAGCGGTAGTGGAGTTCCTTGCCGACCACCCGGTTGAGGGGGATGAAGCGGTTGAGTACCTATTCCCAGATGAAGCCATTCTGCATGTCGAAGATGAAACTTGGACGATGTACTTTGATGGAGCGTCAAACCAGTATGGGTATGGGATAGGGGTGTTGCTGATAGCGCCTGACGATTCCCGTATCCCTTTAGCATTCAAGCTTCGGTTCAAAGTCTCCAACAATGAAGCAGAGTATGAGGCATGTATTGCTGGCCTGGAAGCAGCCCTAGAACTAGGGGCAAGACGGTTGGACGTCATTGGGGACTCGAACCTTGTTGTGTCTCAAGCAAAAGGAGACTGAAAAGTCAAGGAGGAAAGAATGATAATTTACCACCAAACCTTGGATTTGTTAATTCGTCGGTTTGAGAAGCTAAATTTCACCCACCTCGTAAGAGAGAACAACAGGTTCGCAGATTCACTGGCAACTCTATCTTCTATGATAGACATCCCGTCCGGAGTCCGGATGCGTCCAGTCATTATCGATCAAAAGTTTGCGCCAGCATACGAGTCGATTTTCGCCATAGATGAGGCTCAAGACGGCAACCCCTGGTATTACGACATCTGGAACTTCTTGGAAAAGGAGACGTATCCACTAGGGGCAAATGCCAAGGATAAGAGGGCCGTCAGAAGAATGGCTGCTCAGTTTATCATCTGCGGGGGTAAGCTGTACAAAAGGGGTCATCTGGGAATGCATAAGCTCTGTGTAGAAGCTGAAGAGTCGAAGCGCCTGATGGAGGCCATCCATGGGGGGGAGTGCGGTGCACATATGAATGGAGTAATGCTGGCCAGAAAGATCCTCAGACAGGGCTACTACTTGTCAACCATGGAGGAGGATTGTATTAGTTTTGTTCGGCGATGCCACAAGTGTCAAATTCATGCAAACCGTATGAACATCCCGCCGTCAAAGCTATACAACATGACTTCACCATGGCCTTTTTCGGTTTGGGGAATTGATGTGATCGGAGCTGTTACCCCGAAGGGGTCAAACGGGCATGAGTTTATCCTAGTAGCGATAGATTATTTCACAAAGTGGGTCGAGGCCCAATCATACGCGATGTTGAAGGCGTCGCACATCGCAAAGTTCATCAGAAACAACATCATCTGTCGCTACGGGGTGCCAAACGAGATAATTTCAGATAATGGTTCCCACTTCAAGAAAGAAGTGATAGACTTGTTGGAAAAATACAATGTGGCTTCCCATAAGTCATCTACTTACCGACCGCAAACCAACGGAAAGGTTGAGGCCGCCAACAAGAATATCAAGCATATACTGCAGAAGATGGTGGGAACCTATCGGGATTGGCCAGACAAGCTGCCATTTGCTCTGTGGGGCTACAGGACTTCAATCAGAACTTCTACTGGAGTGACTCCATATTCATTGGTCTATGGAATGGAGGCTGTTCTACCCATCGAGATTGAGGTTCCGTCGTTACGAGTATTGGCTGAATGCCAAATAGCCGAAGCAGATTGGCAGCAAAGCAGATTCGAAGAACTCAGGCTCTTTGATGAAAGAAGACTGAAAGCACTGTACCACATCCAAGGCTATCAACGCAGAATTGCCCGGGCTTTCAACAAGAAGGTTAAGTCCAGGAATCTGAAAGAAGGAGATTTGGTGCTCAAAGACAACCGAGCTCCCATCCACGACCCAAAGGGCAAGTTCAAACCCAATTGGACTGGTCCTTACATCATCAAAGCTATCTGGTCAGGTGGAGCTGTGGTTCTGATGGATCTAGATGGCTTGGAGTTCTCACAACCGATCAATATGGACAAGTTGAAGAAATATTACCCTTGAGAGGCTCGCTAGGCCGAAAACCCGAAAGGGCGACCTAGGCAAAAGTCAGAGCACAAAAAATTAAAAAATATAAAAACTGAGCTCGCAAGGTTGAAAACCCGCAAAGGGCGGCCTTGGCAAAAGTTAGAGCGCAAAAGGAGAGTGAAAATACTCGAGTGAACCTGGGCCTGAACTACGTAAGGCTTGATTCCCATCTTTGGGATACGTAGGCAACTTCACCTTGAGGTTCAGCCATAAACTTTTCCCCGATCAACTCTGTCCATTCTGATCATCTCAGTCATCTTTGTCCATCAGCATTTATCGCGATCTCCGGTACAGTGCTGTTCAGACTAGGGGCAACTTTCCGTTGCCGCGACGGTGCAAAGTTACTCAGACTAGGGGCAACTTTCCGTTGCCATGAAGTGCCGCATTGTTCTTCAGACTAGGGGCAACTTTCCAGTTGCAGGGATCTGGGGTTGTACATCTCAGTGACAGATCTTCGGCGTGTCCAGTTCTGATCCACATCGAAAATAGTTTGAAAAGTTTTAATAAAAGTCGACTTTGTTCAAATTAATCTTTTTTCAACTAAGACCATTTTTGGACCAAAGCGGAAAATTTTCAGTACCACAACTTTCAATTTCATTGATTTCAAAACAGAGTTCTCCTGCTCTTATATATAATCGAGGTTGCTTTTTAGTACATTCATAAAGAAAACTTGAAAATGCTAAATAAGCAATAAATTTGGGGCATAGTTGAATCAAGTATCTCTGCGTCCGCTCCCAGAGCTGGACGAAGCATCTGATGCCAAGCTAGGCCCAACCTGTGCCTCCTCGTTGAGCCAATCCCAGCACTCATCGGACAAAGTGCAACTGAAAGTGGAAGCAGGGGCCAGGAGCTCTCTAGTCCTCCATGCTGTGGCATATCGGGCAAGCTGTGCACCCCGGATCGGGAAAGCGGCTGGGTACTCAATCCCCTCCGATGGGCAGGTCTGATCATGACCGAACTGACGCAGGAACCGGAACGGAAAATAGAATACGCAGTGGATTAGACCAATCAATTGGATCCCAATCAGCCGGGACATACTATAGCTCATTGCCGGGAGGTTGAGCCAAGGACAACGCCAAGCAATGCCGTCTGCGGACAAATTGCACATCCAATCGAACCACCACCTTTCGTCAAGAGCATTGACTAGGCGCTGCCGAAAGAAGTAGCCTCGAGCTGAATAGGCCGGGCAAGAGTCCACAACCTGCAACTTATCCATTAACCATACCTGGGGGAGGGATGGAAAATGAGAGAATAAAGAACAGAGAGATGTACGATGAGAGAAAAGTAAGACAAGGGTTTTGTGAGAAAAACCGAGCCTAAGGGTCGAGTGATGTGAGCAAATATATATGTAAGATCGGGTGGGAAACATTACCTGCAGCAGCAGTGGACTCCCAGCAAACCTAGTCGCCTCCCGGCGATAGACAGAATCTAAGCCCATCAGTGTCTCGGCCAAGGTCATGGCAATACAGCTCTTTTCTTCTCTCAAGCCTTGGGCAACTTCAATCAGGCGAATGCTAGCTCTGCCAAAGCCCGAGGAAAGCAGAAAGTGAGACAACAAACACAAGCAGAGGGCGTGTTGCCGGAAACCCTGCCAATAATGGTTGCTGCGGTCACCGGCGTCGGAAAAATGATGGATCAAGCCGAGGATGTCCAGTTCCCCACTGCAGATCAGAGATCGAACGTCATGCGCCGTGAGCCCACACATCCACCCTAAAGCCTGAGCATGGCCAAAACGGAGCTGGGGCAAGATCACTTCAGAGCATTCAGACTCCATCAAAACCTAAAAATCTTCGAAAGTGGGACACATCTCTTAGCCGCCAAAGCTAAAAACGTGCGTCACTGGGTTCCAGAACCTTGCCGCGGCATGGAGAAAAGGGAGCTGTAGCGGAGTACGGCTCAGCGTGAATAGTGTATTCAAGCCGAAACCCCGGAAGTTCAGCTTTTCCGAGCCATCTAGAGAAGAGATCCAAGATGTGAGATTTTTCGCAAGAAACGCCTCCATCTTTGTGTAAAACTAGGATAAAATGAATGTTCCCGAAGTTGAGGCTTTTATAGAGGGAAAAACACTATTCACTGGGACACGTGTCAAAAACCAGGTGGCTGCAGGAATAAGTGGCCGGCCGGCCATCTTTTCTGGCTGGCCGGCCATTTACTTTTAACAAAACTGGCCGGCCGGCTCCCTCTCTCCACAAAATTGGCCGGCCGGCTCCCAAAGGTGGCCGGCAATGCTGCAGTGTATCCCCTTGGCCCTGTTTTACACTTTGAGGGAAAGTTTCAAGCATTTCCATGCAACGGGAGAGTCAAAGGCCTTCATTTCCCTCTATTTCGGATGCATTCCGGTGCCCAGATCATCTGAAGTACACTCTGTTGTTGCCGAGTTTTGATTATCGAGTTGTTGTTTTGCTTATCGAGTTGTTTGTCGAGCGGACGTGTTTCGTGTTTTTGAGTCATTGCGCTCTGTTTAAGCAATCTTTGTTTAAGTCTTGTTTATTTGCGTTGTCAACGTTATTGCATTTTGTTTATCGAGTTGTAAACCTGCTAAAGGCTCTGTTATACCTTAGTAAGTTGAGTTGCTTAGTTTGTTGCGTCGGTTCACTACCTGACTTGGTGATTACACAATGCACATTACCATTCAGTTTCATTTTTGTGCAAAATAAAATGATGCGATACGATGCTAAAAGTTTAAAATACAAACACCTTTTCAAAAGCTGTTTCATTCCATCATGTTTTACAACGAACAAAGGTACAAGTTTTACGAAAAATAAAACTACCTAACAATGTGCAAAGTGCTACAAACTATTAGCAAAAAGAAAAATAAAGCAGGAAATAGCAGCATCAATGTCCTCGGGAGCGGGAATGAGAAGCACTCCTTATCCTCTTCTGCGGGACAACCTCTGCACCATCATCATCATCTGAGTCGGAGCTGTCATCCTCAGGGTCCCTCTCAGCCTCGCCTCTATTCCCCGAACCAAGACCGGAGCCCCCCTCCTCAGCAGATGTCTCTGACTGACGGTCGGTAGCCTCCTCCTCCTCCTCAACATCCTCCTCCTCCTCATCAGGCTCCACCTCTACAACGTGAGCCCTGCGTCTGCGAACAGGCCCTCCTCGCGCTCCTCGAAAAGGCCTAGATGGCCCGGCTCCTCGGAAAGGCCAGGATGGCCCAGCCCCCTGAAAAGGCCCGGATGACCCAACTCCGTGAAATGGCCCAGATGGCCCAGCTCCCCAAGGAGGCCCAGGTGGCCTGGACTGCGGCTGACCGGACCATGAAGGTATCTGAAAACAAAGAGTTCAATTCAAATACATCAGTCCAAATATATACATCAGATGCAGATACAAGCAAAGACTACGTGAGGTGGATGCATGTAAATACAGTGTACAAGTGGGGTGTGTGTCAGATGTGCTCTACACAAGTAGTCTATCGATGCAGTAGAAATCAGCATGTCATCAGAAGTATGATAAATGCCAGAAAACTGAAGGGTACCTGAATGCCCGCGATAGACAACTGTGACTCCCTCCGCAGGACCATGCCCTCGAGTGTGGCCACCAGTCCAACCACCTCCTCCACGTACCCTCGCGATGGCTGCAAATATGAGCTCATAATCATCAGTGAATGAAAGAGTGTCTAAACGTCTGAATGATGAATGAAAAAGCAGTGGAGCATACCAGCGGTGAGTCAAGATCAATGGCGTATCGATCACTGGGCATCGGAGGCTCTAGCGGGATCGGAGTCGGAGAGATAGCCCCATACTGCCACGCTATCAACTCAGTTGGCATATCTGGCCATCCAGGATGAGGATAAGTCGGAGGAGTCGGAGGAACCGATCTACCCCTACCTCTAGATGTACCAGCCCTACTAGTAGAAGGGGCGTCTGCAGCCCGAGCCCGGGCCTGGCCCGAGGATGGCATACCAGCAGGCCTTGTCATCGGGGTACGAGCTCCCGTCAATGGAGGCATCAAATATGTATGGCGGTAAGTACCGTAATCCCCCTCCTCGAGAAATAATAAAGCATCGCTACCCAGCATGGCGCCGACTACCTCCGAGAAAGAGAGCCTGTCAGCAATCCGCATACTGTCTGGGGGTACTGAGGGAGGATCCTGAGAAAGATACCCCCATACCTGACGCAGAAAGCGTTCCCCCAGAAACCATGCTCTACCAACAGGTCCTTCGAGCAGGAACCTGTACTGGGAGGTGCCCGATCCTCCGGGATACTGAAATCGGAGACCATCGCCCAAGGGCGCCCATGGCTGCCATGTGATCTGCGGATAACAAATACATAAGCCAATCAGAAATCGGGAATACACAGAGCAAATCAAAGATGAAAATGAAAAGAACTGAAAGTTCTGAAGTACCTCCGATGGGCGCACAGTGTCAAAGTACTGTCGCAGATAAATAAGAGTCTCTCGGGGTCTCGGCCGGTGCGGGCCCTCGAATACCAATGAATATGGGGTCATGGGAGGCCCTGCCACCTCCAACTCTGGGGCTAATGCTGGGAAGTATACATAGACCCATAGCTGAGAAAAGCAGTGCAGAATGTAAGTACAAAGTACTGAGAACAGAATACAGACTGTAGAGCGCGCAGTGTGTGTGCAATGTACAAGTAATGAAGAGCAGAAATGTAAATCAAGGGGACAGAAAAGTACCTCCCAGGCTCGCCAGTAACCGCCAAGTAAGTCTCCCTGCCCGCAAGAAGTGGCGCTCATATAAAAGTAAAGGGTAGCCAGGCCGGCGCCACCCCAGTCATATCGACTGACCTATGATAGGTCAACCAGAGCGCTCAACAGGTATAGCCCGACCGTGTTCCCTCTATCGGCGAACAGGGTAGTCCCGAAGAGGAACATAAGGAAACCACGGGCGTACTGCTCTGTCTCCTCAGGAGTCTCGGGCACCATCTCCGCCCGTCGGAAGTGGGAAGAGAACCAAGTATATCGGACTCTCCTAGAAACCCTGTCAACAGCCGGGCGAGCCCCCAACAGATATGTCCAAGCGGCCTCCCACTCGCCCATGTCCTCGTCATAGGGGATGGGCCAACCTCCTATGTCTAGGCCGGTCAACACAGCGAAGTCTAAAGGGGTCATAGTCATGTCCCCGGTAGCAGAGAAATGAAAGGAGTTGGTGGTGTCCCACCATCTCTCTACCAATGCTGCCATCAGAGTCCTCCTGGCAGAACAACGTGACAACCCAACGCAGAAGGCCCCGAACCCTGCCAAGTCTACTAAATCTCGGACACCCTCCGGGAGCTCAGCGTACCAGTCCCGCGCGGCGGTGGAACCATACCCCCGTACACTACGAGAACCAACCTGCATTCAGAATGAATACATGTGTCAACAATGAAATGAAATGGGCTGTGTGCCAATGAAGTTCGGGCTGCGTGCCGATGAAATGAAATGGGCTGTGTGCCGATGAAATGAAATGGGCTGTGTGCCAATGAACTTCGGGCTGCGTGCCGATGAAATGAAATGGGCTGTGTGCCGATGAAATGAAATGGGCTGTGTGCCGATGAAATGAAATGGGTTGTGTGCCAATGAAGTTTGGGTTGCGTGCCGATAAAATGAAGTTCAGGCTGCGTGCCGATGAAATGAAATGGGCTGTGTGCCGATGAAATGAAATGGGCTGTGTGCCAATGAAGTTCGGGCTGCGTGCCGATGAAATGAAATGGCCTGTGTGCCGATGAAATGAAATGGGCTGTGTGCCAAGGAAATGAAATGGGCCGTGTGCCAATGAAGTTTGGGCTGCGTGCCGATGAAATGAAATGGGCTGTGTGCCGATGAAATGAAATGGGCTGCGTGCCAATGAAATGAAATGGGCTGTGTGCCAATGAAGTTTGGGCTGTGTGCCGATGAAATGAAATGGGTTGTGTACCGATGAAGTGAAATAAGCTACATGCAAATTCTAATCTGGGCTGCGTGTTCAGAAAATTTAAGTTTGGGCTGCGTGTTCAACTTTCAACTAGTGTGGGCTGCGTGTTCACTATTCTAATCTGGGCTGCGTGTTCAGAAAATTTAAAGTTTGGGCTGCGTGTTCAACTTTCAACTAGTGTGGGCTGCGTGTTCACTATTTTAATCTGGGTTGCGTGTTCAGAAAATCTAATTTGGGCTGCGTGTTCAACTTTCAACTAGTGTGGGCTGCGTGTTCACTATTCTAATCTGGGCTGCGTGTTCAGAAAATTTAAAGTTTGGGCTGCGTGTTCAACTTTCAACTAGTGTGGGCTGCGTGTTCACTATTCGAATATGGGCTGCGTGTTCAGAAAATTTAAAGTTTGGGCTGCGTGTTCAACTTTCAACTAGTGTGGGCTGCGTGTTCACTATTCAAATCTGGGCTGCGTGTTCAGAAAATTTAAAGTTTGGGCTGCGTGTTCAACTTTCAACTAGTGTGGGCTGCGTGTTCACTATTCTAATATGGGCTGCGTGTTCAGAAAATTTAAGTTTGGGCTGCGTGTTCAACTTTCAACTAGTGTGGCCTGCGTGTTCACTATTCTAATCTGGGCTGCGTGTTCAGAAAATTTAAGTTTGGGCTGCGTGTTCAACTTTCAACTAGTGTGGGCTGCGTGTTCACTATTCAAATCTGGGCTGCGTGTTCAGAAAATTTAAGTTTGGGCTGCGTGTTCAACTTTCAACTAGTGTGGGCTGCGTGTTCACTATTCTAATCTCGGCTGCGTGTTCAGAAAATTTAAAGTTTGGGCTGCGTGTTCAACTTTCAACTAGTGTGGGCTGCGTGTTCACTATTCTAATCTGGGCTGCGTGTTCAGAAAATCTAATTTGGGCTGCGTGTTCAACTTTCAACTAGGGTGGGCTGCGTGTTCACTATTCTAATCTGGGCTGCGTGTTCAGAAAATTTAAAGTTTGGGCTGCGTGTTCAACTTTCAACTAGTGTGGGCTGCGTGTTCACTATTCTAATCTGGGCTGCGTGTTCAGAAAATTTAAAGTTTGGGCTGCGTGTTCAACTTTCAACTAGTGTGGGTTGTGTGTTCACTATTCTAATCTGGGCTGCGTGTTCAGAAAATTTAAAGTTTGGGCTGCGTGTTCAACTTTCAACTAGTGTGGGCTGCGTGTTCACTATTCTAATCTGGGCTGCGTGTTCAGAAAATTTAAGTTTGAGCTGCGTGTTCAACTTTCAACTAGTGTGGGCTGCGTGTTCACTATTCTAATCTGGGCTGCGTGTTCAGAAAATTTAAGTTTGGGCTGCGTGTTCAACTTTCAACTAGTGTGGGCTGCGTGTTCACTATTCTAATCTGGGCTGCGTGTTCAGAAAATTTAAAGTTTGGGCTGCGTGTTCAACTTTCAACTAGTGTGGGCTGCGTGTTCACTATTCTAATCTGGGCTGCGTGTTCAGAAAATCTAATTTGGGCTGCGTGTTCAACTTTCAACTAGTGTGGGCTGCGTGTTCACTATTCTAATCTGGGCTGCGTGTTCAGAAAATTTAAAGTTTGGGCTGCGTGTCAAACTTTCAACTAGTGTGGGCTGCGTGTTCACTATTCTAATTTGGGCTGCGTGTTCAGAAAATTTAAAGTTTGGGCTGCGTGTTCAACTTTCAACTAGTGTGGGCTGTGCGTTCACTATTCTAATCTGGGCTGCGTGTTCAGAAAATTTAAGTTTGGGCTGCGTGTTCAACTTTCAACTAGTGTGGGCTGCGTGTTCACTATTCTAATCTGGGCTGCGTGTTCAGAAAATTTAAGTTTGGGCTGCGTGTTCAACTTTCAACTAGTGTGGGCTGCGTGTTCACTATTCTAATCTGGGCTGCGTGTTCAGAAAATTTAAAGTTTGGGCTGCGTGTTCAACTTTCAACTAGTGTGGGCTGCGTGTTCACTATTCTAATCTGGGCTGCGTGTTCAGAAAATCTAATTTGGGCTGCGTGTTCAACTTTCAACTAGTGTGGGCTGCGTGTTCACTATTCTAATCTGGGTTACGTGTTCAGAAAATTTAAAGTTTGGGCTGCGTGTTCAACTTTCAACTAGTGTGGGCTGCGTGTTCACTATTCTAATCTGGGCAGCGTGTTCAGAAAATTTAAGTTTGGGCTGCGTGTTCAACTTTCAACTAGTGTGGGCTGCGTGTTCACTATTCTAATCTGGGCTGCGTGTTCAGAAAATTTAAGTTTGGGCTGCGTGTTCAACTTTCAACTAGTGTGGGCTGCGTGTTCACTATTCTAATCTGGGCTGCGTGTTCAGAAAATTTAAAGTTTGGGCTGCGTGTTCAACTTTCAACTAGTCTGGGCCGTGTGTTCAACTTTCAATCAGTGTGGGCTGCGTGTTCACTATTCTAATCTGGGCTGCGTGTTCAGAAAATTTAAAGTGTGGGTTGTGTGTTCACTTTCGAATTCGGGCTGTGTGTTCGACAAATCAGTGTTTGAGCCGTGTGTTCACCTCTTAACTAATGTGTACTGTGCGTTCGCAATTAATTAATGAGCCAAGTGTTCAGAAATTCGAATGTTTAAACTACGTGTTCAGGATGCAAGCAAAGTACTATGTCATAAGCTAAACTGCGTGTTCAAGCATGGCAAAGGTGCTGAAATGTACGAAAAATACAGAAAATGAAGTAAATACCTCTCGGGCCTCATGGGAGAGGTGGTGCTCTGGCTCTCGGAGAAGCAGATCCCCGGGTGCTCGCTCATCAAAATCAGTGAAATAACGGAAGACGGCACGAGGGAGGACATGTGCTGGCGGATTGTACCTCCCGGGAATAAAAGGTCGGGCCCTCGGGGGCAAAGTCATAGGATCAAAATCGTCTCCGGCACCTGGAAAGCCTCCACCATGAGGAGAATTACCCGCCATTTTCAAAGAATCTACAAAAGGAGCAAAAATGAGCGAAAATGCGCCAAAATTGGAAAAAGTAAACAAAAGTCAACTCTCGGGAAATGAAAAAGTCAACAAAAGTTAACCCCCGGGAAAATTTTCCAAATATTGAGACAAACTTACCTCAAGTGGCGAAAATGAGAAAAGAAGCTCCGAAACCGAAATTTAATCGCTTCAAAGTGCTTGAAACTGAATATTTTTGCGAAAACAACTTGCGTGGGGCGTTGGAAAACGCGTATGGAACTCAGATCTCGAGAAGAAAGTGTTATAGGAGGCAAGAGAGGAGGAGATCTCGGCTGCATTATATAGGCTCCAAGTCTTGGGATGAAGTAGCATGAAGAAAGGAGCTGAAAAGACCGAAATGCCCTCGGATTTGGGCATATGGCCGGCTGGCCACCTTTTCTAGCCGGCCAGCCATTTCGTTTTTGGAAAACCGGCCGGCCAGCCATTTACCTTTTGGAAAACCAACCGGCCACCTCTCCCTTCCCATAAAACTGGCCGGCCATGTCCCTCACAGGCTCATCTAGCTCCCTGCAAATTTTGAGGAAGATCGGAGTTCCCGGGACCTGAAAAAGTTTAAGAAAAGTACACTTCCGGTCGCGAAATTGCTCCGCCGGAACTTCAGCTTCAGGATCTGACATGTGTCTCATCATCATTCATCAAAATCAAAGTGTATCCTTTTTGAATGAGTTGTAGCCTTTCCGGGAAGCGGATCGGAGGCCGTGATTCGAGTTACCTTCGCCGGAACACGCATTTCCGTGCTCGTTATTTCACGACAAACGGGCACCCTGATTTATGCTCGTTTTGTACTGTCATGCACATAACTGGCATTCTCATGAGCATACTTACATTTCTATGCACATTTCTTGATATTGGCATACCTCTATGCTTGAGCATGCGTTGTCACGCATGTTCCACTCTTGCATTGCGATGCATTCACTCACCAGCGCTGCGTGTGTCAAACTTTCAGAATCACATTAAATATATGTTATTAGCATATTGTGCTTGTTGAATTTCTCTCTTTTGCAGGCACGATATTGTATGTACGGTTCAATTGAGGCTGGTGCGACCAGACGAATCGCGCAGGTATCGTATCTTCTCCGTGTGAGACGTGGCGGGGATTGAATAATCCTCCGCATTCTTAACTGCATGAAATGTAGTTGTTGCTTTGCATTCTTGCTTAAACTGTTGCATCTATTTTCGAATACTTGCTTCATTACAGCTTGCTGCATTTGCATGATCATTGAGTTATGTTGGGCTTCTTGCATATCGCTTTGCATTTTGCCCCCCCCTGCCTGCGGGCACATCTCTATTTTACTTTGTACGTTTGTCTAAGTCTTCGGCCTTGTCAAAAATGGGTCGTCTCTGGGCTTTGACATTCACTCCCGTCACTTGTGACTTTCGAGTTCTGTCAAAGAGGGGTAACTGTAGACACCCCATTTTTGACCGACCTTAAGACTCAGACGTCACTGATTGAGCGCTTGGTGATGTTGCATAATGTGCTCGTTCAGAAGTTTCAGAGTCACGGCCGCGAGCCCTGCCTCCGGACTTCCGAACCCTCTTTTGTGCCTTGCCTCGGTTTGCGAACCAGACTCGGTTTTCTCTGTTTCTTTTCCTGAGGGGAGGGAGAGGTCCCGTAGACCATCTCTCAGTGGCCGTGGGCTACATTTGGTGGCCGTAGGCCATTTTGCCCATTTCGGAGTCCGGTTCCCGGTTTTCGGGATCGTTGGCCATGTGCCTCGATTCGGGACCGCTTAACCATCTCCATTTGCTCTGATTTTTGGCATACTTCCTATTTTCTCCCTTTTGAGGGACACTGGGGTCTGAGAAACCCATTTCGTGGCCGAACGCCACTTTCGGTGCTTAACAGCCCATTTTCGGGACCTCGAACTGCGCGTTTTGGCCCCCGAACATTCGTTTTGCAACGGTTTTCGTTCATTTTTGGCAGGTACCTCTATTTTATCACCGGGAAGACCGTAGAAGGGTGGAAGGCCAGCAATTATCTTGGCAACCAGTTATGTTCCATTTTCGCCCTCCGACACCCGTTTTTCGCACTTCCGGGCCAATGTTGAACACCTTGGAGCCATTTTCTTCAAACCCAAACCACATATTTGTGATGTACACACATGGGAGGACCCTAAAAAATGGTGGCCGGCCACTAATGTTGCTTGACCCTTTTGAACCCCTCCTTCCGGGCTAATGTTGAACACCTTGGGGCCACTTTCTTGAACTTTGAACCACATATCTGTCATGTACACACTTGGGAGGATCCTAAAAGTTGGTGGCCGGCCAGTAATTCCACCTGACCCTTTTGAACCCCTCTTTCCGAGCTAATGTTGAACACCCTTGAGCCACCTTCTTGGACTTTTAACCACAGGGTTGTGTTGAGGACACATGGGAGGACACCATCATGTGGTGGCCGGCCACTAAACTAACTTGACCCTTTTGACCCCTAGCCGGCCGGCTACGGGGTGTGGCCGGCCGGCCACCTGCAACCAAAATAACTGGCCGGCCGTAATCCTCACACTGTTCACTTTACAGCTGTATGGCTTTATCCCCCAGAAAATATCAATATCCGGGGGATATTTTGTGGGGGAAAGTTTGCCTCCTTTTTCCCCCACCTTTACACCTTCTTTTGTTCCATATAACCAAGGGAAAACAACATATTTTGGGGTGAGAAAAAATTGTCTTCAAGCCTCAATACACATATCTCCCTCCATCTTTCTCATTTTCCTAAAAATCCCTAAGTCCTACACCTTGTTTTCTTAATCACCACCAAGCTCTACCACCACCACTCCATTTCAGCAGCAAGGGGAAGAATTCCAGCAGTTAAGAGGTAACAAATTTGGTCCAAGAAGCAACAAAAGCTTTGGTCTTCAAGGGTGAGTTGCACTTCACCCTTTTGAGCCCTTTTCTTGTATCTTTTGTAATCCCTCTATGCTTTTTTCTTTGAGCTCCAGCCATAACTGAAAGTGGCCTTCTTTTGAGCTCATTTTCATGTCTCATTAAGGGCTCAACCCTGTTTGAGCCCTCCATCTTGCACTTGCTTTATTATCCTTCTAAAATGTCATTTTCTTGCATGATATTTTTAGCTTGTGTGTGATTTATTTTGGAGCATGTTGTAAACTGATAATAGGCTTATTTTGAGCCCCTCTTCAACATTGAAGAAGGGCTCAACACTGTTTGGGACTTCCATGTTGTACTTACCTTTATACTCCCTTTTTGGTCCCATTTTTGCATGCTTTGGCAGCCTATCATGCTTTTGTTTTTGGCCATTTTACAGTTCTTAAAATAGTCTTATTTTGGCCCATTCTTCATGTTTCATTTGGGGCCTTTCATGATTTCGGACCTCCATATGCCACTTCATGTTATATCTCTCTTTTGGTCCCCATTCTTGCATGCTTTGGCAGCCTATCATGCTTTTGTTTTTGGCCATTTTACAGTTCTGAAAATAGTCTTATTTTGGCCCATTCTTCATGTTTCATTAAGGGTCTTTGGCCGTTTATGGAATATTTTGTATACTTTGTGTTATAGCCACTTTTGAGCCTCATTTTGCATTGCATTTCTAGCATGTTTGTATACTGTTTTGGGGTTTTTACAGTTCTGTAAATATGCATATTTTTTGTCCCTCTTCAATGTTGTAGAAGGGAATTTTTCATTTTGGGCTTTGCATATACCACTTGCCTCTTTGGCCACCTTTTGGCCCTTTTTCTTGCATAGGAGTGCAGCCCTACCTGTGTTTGTTTTTGGGGTTTTTACAGTTCTGGAAAACATCATATTTTGGGCCCCTCTTCAATATTGTTGAAGGGTCCTAACTCATTTGGAGTTAGCAGTTGTGAGTTGCTTCATAATCTCATGTTAGGGCCATTTTCGCATGCTAATTTTTCCCTATCTTTGCTTGCTGTTTGGCCATATTTTGTACTAGTAAAATGCTTATTTTGGGGCTGCCTTGCTTCTGTATTTACATTCCATGTACCAATTTTGCATGTTTGGTATAGCTATAGGCCATTTCGGGTGCCAAAATTCATGTTTCGGGACTATTCTGTGCATCGGGTGTGTTTTCGCCTCATTTCGGGACCGTTTTCCCCCACGTTTCATTGCTAAAAATCCATTAGCATGCTTGTTGCATTTTCCATGTCATTTTCATTGCATATACCATTGCCTCGGTTTGCGTGCCAGTGTGCACGCATTTCGAGGCACTTCATTTTCATCTATTGGCCTCTTATGTGAGTGTGGCTGAGGCTCTCTCATGTTAGTATAAGTCCATGGTGCATTCTATATGCCATTTCCATGCCATTGCATTGCATATACCATTGCCTCGGTTTGCGTGCCAGTGTGCATGCATTTCGAGGCATCTCATTTTTACAGCATAGTGCATACTAGGTTGAATCTTAGATCGCATTCTGTCATTTTCTCGATTTACGTGCCCGTGTGCACGCATTCACGCATTTCGAGGCATCTCATTTTCATAGCATTGTGTATGTTAGGATTGTATCTTAGTCGCATTTCATGCATGTCATGCATATTGCATTGTGTTCGGGATAGGAGTTAGCCTGGGCACGGGAAACGAGGTGCATTTCGTACTCCGAGTGACGGAATGTGTCTCAATTTCCCAGTCACCGACACTCCGGATCATCCATGATGGAGTTAGGTTTTGTTGTGTTTTCATGTGCATTCATCCTACATTAAATTGTGCAATTCGACTCCTCAGCCATCATGCCTCGGTATGCGTGATTGGTGGCACGAGGATCGAGGCATGCATATATTTGTGAAAATACATTTCTATGCCCCTTTCCTGCTCTCTGTTGCAGCAAAATGAAGAATCAGCAACTTTTCGGAGCTTGGCATGCTTTCCAAGAATAACTGCTAAACAGAGGCTAATTGGGGCATCCCGATGGATTTCCGCGCAAGACAACCCGGACATGCATCATCCATCAGAAGCAAGGCAGTCCCTGGCTTGCATGCCAGTTTTATTTATTTTCTTAGTTGATTTGTTAATTAATTAGGAATTTGTACATTATTTGGACTGTATATTTATTCGGACCCTCTGCGCGAGGGCACAACTGTAATAAGTGTGCGTGTGTGTGTTGTATGTCTTCCAACCCCACGTCTTTCTCCCTTTTATTTACCTGCTTATGATGGTTAGATTAGGGCATGTTTAAATTAGCATACAGTATGACAGCATGTTTGCATCATTCATCTGTATTGCATGCACCGGGCTCGGCGCATCATACTAACTGCATTGTACTTTCAATTCCAAATTGAATACATGATAGTTGTAGCATTTCATATGCCATCTTAGAATAGCCGAGCCTGCTATAGTTGCATTTTGCATGTGTTGCATTAGGCATTTTTTTTGTATACTTAGGATCATGCATGATTTCTAATATAGTTTCTATTTTGGCTTGGAGTACTCGGTAAGTTTTATGCTTTAGCATCCTTGCATGCGTGTGAGTGACTGCCATGAATAACATGCTTACCATGAGGCTATTTGCTTACGTGATATAACTGCCTGAATGCCTGTGGGTGAAGGTTGGGTTACTTAAATTGGAATAAATCATCAAATGTTTTAATCCTACCTGCGGGTAGCAAACCATTTTCAAAAAGCGAACATGAAATGTTTTGTTCCAATTCAGGCGATCCAGTCTATACTTGTATGCTGTGCGCATCACATAGTAACCTAGGCTAATAACCGGAATAAGAACATACAATGTTTTCAAAAATAGATATCATGGTTAGTAGAGGCCGGTCTATGACCGGGCGAGCGGGGGTGCTCACGAAGTGACCTTCCCCAATCGTACCCAAGTTCCCGAGCCGAGGCAACTTTGGTGATGACGGACACGTGGCCTTTGGCAACGAGTCAGGGTTTCCTAAATTTCCCAAAATAAAATATTTAGGTGGCGACTCTGTATCTGGCAAAGCAGTCCATGTTTGGCACTTCTTTCAAAAATCTGTTTTCTCAAAACGATTTGCCGGATTTGGACTCTTTGGTTCAGACTTAGAACCGTGACTACAAATCGAGTCCGAGCTGTAGCGAGGTCCCCCGCGGGCTTGTTACAAGCACCAATCGGACTTGCTTCCTTTCTGAGGGTCTATTTGTCATCCTGGCTGCCTTTGCCCTCCATCTGGCGACAAAGTCGATAAAAACTTCCTTGGGGTTCTGGGTAGTTGCTTCTAGCTCACTGATGGTTACCTATGTCTGAGTGTTATATGAATATTGGTTAATGATCCCCTCAGACAGCTCCTCCCAATTTTTTTTCGTAGAATCCTCCAACTTGGCATACCAAATAGCCGCCACATCTGACAAAGTTCTGCCACACAAGGACAATTTGTGAGCTCGTGACAGGCTTATCGACCTCAGTACATCTGAAAACAGGCGAACATGCACAATCGGGTCCCCACTCCCATCAAATCTATCAATATGAGGCATTTTGATTTTTTCCGGCAATCTGACTGAGGCTTCAGTATACCCGTCTTCAATATCTGTAATGGAATTGAAGCCTTGGGACTTTTTCAGTGCTTCCTCTAGCCTGACAATTTTTATCATGGTTGGATCATTATTGTTGATGTTAAAGGAAAAAAGTTCCCCATGGGGCTGTGCCAAAGGCCTATAAGCTGGAGCCTATGGAAACATCTCTTGAGGATCTGGGACCTGGGGATTTTTTGATGGTGGATCAAGATTCGGCTGAGCAACCGGGATAGGATGCACGGTAGATGTGGATGCCCCAGATGGGCGTCATAGATCAGCGATAATTTCATCCTGTGCAGCTATCCTTTGATTTATGGTATCCATGGTTCGGTTTATAGTGTCCATGGTTCTTTGGAAGGCCGCCATCATGGCAGCAAACTCCTCCACATTCTGTGTTGTATTCTGTGCCATTGTTGGTCTGGGTGAACTAGATGCTGGTGAACTGATTTGGTGAGAACGGATGGGTGTTTGTTGAGTGCTTTGTACTGGTGTCGTTGACTGTCTATTCCTTCTTCTTTGATTAACTGGTGGAAGAGAAACTAAAGTTGGGTGTGCACGCATTTCGAGGCACTTCATTTTCATTCATCGGCCTCTTATGTGAGTGTGGCTGAGGCTCTCTCATGTTAGTATAAGTCCATGTTGCATTCTATATGCTGTTTTAGCCATTGCATTGCATATGCCATTGCCTCGGTTTGCGTGCCCGTGTGCACGCATTTCGAGGCACTTCATTTTCATATTATGGCCACTGTTTTGGGCCTAACTAGAGCTGCCTAATTCATGTTTAAGACCATCCTTTGCTTATTTGCATGCTCATCTTGCATGTTTGCTTGTATCGGCATGTTGCATCCTTAGCTCGTATGCCTAAGTTGCATTGCATCTTGCATGCATCACCTTGCCTCTTGAGATGAGTATGATAGAGGTTAGGCCTCCTTGTGTGTTTATTTGGTTTGCATTGCATTTGAAATCAAAGTTGCATACTTGGTTCTTTGGGCCATCATGCATGGAAATGCGTGATTGGTGGTCCGAGAATCGAGGCACATGCCCCTTTGAGTCATTACCATGATAAGGGACATGAATGGTGCATATATGCCTTGAATTGTGCTGCCATGCTTTGCCTTGCCCTCTGTTGCTGTGAGTTGCAGGTTCTGCAGGAATACTCTGCCGACCGGCAGTGTAAGGTGCCGGCCGGCAACAACTTCTCTGCCGACAGCTTCAATTTTGTGCCGGTGGAAACATATCAGTGCCGGTGGCAATTTCACCCAGCCGGTGGTGTCTCCCAGCATCCAAGGAAGCAGTCCTGAAATTTTGGCAGCCTCCAGAGGAGCACAGGAAAGAAAACAGAGGCAGCCTATGCATGGCGGCGCACTTCCCGAGGCGGTTTACTGTTTTCTTAGAATAATTAATTTGTTAATTAATTTGTAATATTTAATTAGCTCGCGTAGTTAATTAATTTGTAATATTTATTTGGTCCCTCCGAGCGAGGGCAAACTTGTAATAAGTGTGGGTGTGTGTGTGCATGTCTTCCAACCCCCACTTCTTTCTCCCTTTTATTTACCTGCTTATGATGGTAGATTAGGGCACGTTTAAATTAGCATACCTTATGCTATGCATGTGTGCATCCATTTGTATTTGCATGCATTAGGCTCGGTACATCACGCTAACTGCATTTGTACTTCAATTCGAAAATTGAATACGTGATAGTTGATCGCATTTCATATGCCATGTTTAGGGTTAGCCGAGCCTGCCTAGATCGCATTTTTGCATGTGATGCATTAGCCATTTTTAACATGAACTTGGATCATGCATGTTTGCTAACGAGTTCTTTATTTTGGCACGGAGTACGATGTAAGTATTTCCGCTTTAGCATATCGCATGAGTGTGAATGTTGCCATGTCAGCATGCTTAACATGTGGCTAGATGCTTATGTGTTAAAATGTTTTGAATGCCTGTGGGTGGAGGTTGGATTGTTTGAGTTGGAAAAACTCGTTGAAATCCGTATTTTAGCCTACTTGCGAGTAGCAAATTCCAAAGCATTTTCAAAATGAACGGATATGCAATGTTTCTTTCCAAATTAAGCAATCTAGTCTATACTTGTTTGCTGTGCGCATAACATAGTAATTCTAGACTAATAAATGGAATAAGAACACATAAACGTTTTCAAAACAGAATATCACGGTTAGTAGAGGCCGGTCTTCGGACCGGGCGAAAGGGGGTGCTCATAGCTGACCTTCCCTGATCGTACCTAAGCTCCCGAGCCGAGACAACTCCGGTGATGACGGACATGTGGCCTTCGGCACCGAGTCAGGGTTTCCTAAATTCTCCCATAAAAAATATTTAGGTGGCGACTCTGTATCTGGCAAAGCAGTCCATGTTTGGCACTACTTTTTCAAAAATCTGTTTCTCAAAACGATTTGCCAGATTTGGACTCTTTGGTTTAGATTAAGAACCGTGACACAAATCGAGTCCGAACTGTAGCATGAGGTCCCTCGCGGGCGCGTCTACAGTGAGGAAGAAAAATTAATAAGATCATCGTTACATGTTGGTTTTGATGTTGAAATACTGGGTGAGTAAAATGACATCTTGATATCTGAGGTTTTTTTTTTTTTTTTTTTTGGTCATGCATAGTTTTGGTGTTATTCTAAAGATAATAGATGTCTTGAAGCTAAACAAATAAAATAGAAGTCTTCTAAGAATCCACATTTTGGTACTTGTGTTTTGGAATGGAAAACTTTCCCTTAAGAACACTAATTTTTTATTTTTTGTTTTGAACAGCCAAGAACACTTAATTTGGAAACCTGATTTTTTTTTTTATTAGGTCTCTTTTGTAAGACAAAACATCAAATAATGTTAGGTGTGTACCTAATATTTCCCCTCCCAAACACATTAATGTGAATAGGTTGTTTTGTTTGTTCCCTCTTTGTTTATTTTAGTTTGTTCCATTACCATGTATTATTTAAGTCTCTTTAATTTCTTTCAAATTTATGTGGGAAAAAATTCAAAACAACCACCACATTGTGTGTGGAGTGTTGGAGGGTTTTGTGCGTTGAGTGTGGTGAGCCCTACATATTCTGGTTTAAGAGAGTGTTAGCTTCCAAAAAAAAAAAAAAGGTTTTTTGTTGCTTAATCTTTTCCATAGCTGATCTTTGCAGGTTGCCAAGCTGGCCTTATGGTAGGGATAGAGGGTTGAGTGACTATGAGTCCAAAATCAGGTAGGGGAGGTATGTGAGACTGAGGGTTGAGTGAAGTTCGTTCCTATAATTCTAACTCTTCTATACAGGTTTGTTCAAGCTGTAACTTTCTTATGGAAGGGTTTTGGGCCTCGTATCTGTTTGGAGCTGTTTGATTGTTCTTGGTATACACATTGTATAAGGAATTTTTTGTTGTGGGTTGAGTGATGAGAGTGCTATATTTTCAGAGTGTGTTGTTTTTGGCTTATTGTTATCCTTTCATGTTGTTTCTCTCATTAATCCAGTCCTTCATTTTGAGATAGGAGTGTCTTGAGCTTGTGAGACCATATATTATGTGAGCCTTGTTGACAGGTCTGTTATCACATCTACTGTGATTAATTACAAGCTAACTATTTTCTCTGTAGGTCTTGGAGCTGGTACCGCGTGTGAGAGAGATGTTTGTTGTGGGTTGAGTGAATGAGAGATCTACATTTTTGAAGTGGTTTTCTCTTATCCATTTTCTTATCCCTTTCTCTGCTCAGTGTGTTGAGCTTTGCTTGTCTTTGTATCTTTGTGGGGTTTGAGTTTGTGAGGTTCACATAGTGGTTTCTGCTATAGGTCTAAGCTTAACTTCCTATAGTTTGGTTTTTTCCATTCTGCTGCTGCTCAAAGACAGTGCTGGAGTGCTCATTATAGGTCTGATGGGGGCTGTGCTATGTTATTAAATTTTGGAGAACTTTTCAGGGGGCCAGGCTGCAAGAACTTTTCAAGGCCTTGGATCTTCGATCTCCATTGACTCTTTGGTTGTATGATCTGAAAATTCTTGTTCTACACTGATTTGAGCGTGTGTCTGTAATATCATTTAGTTCCTCTTATCTAAGTCAATCTAGGGCTCAAGGCTAGAGTTTTCTGATATAGATTTGCTACATTCACACAAGATCTGTAAACTTTCATGGCTTAAACTTTCATGACCAGAAAAGAAAGTTTTCCCTAACAACCTCTTTATTAATTTTTTTTTCCCTGGTTGTTCTTTCAATTATCAAAGACATGCATGATCTCAAAGATTTTGCTAAAAGTCCAGGCATTGTAGAATCTGCAGAATTGACCCACTGGGACATTAATTTCTGGAGTGAGAGACATCGAGAGTCAAGTTATAACTTAAATGAGGTAGGCCCTCTCTCAATATGTCCTACAGTAGTAACACAAAGATCAAGTGAATTGCAAAAGGGGAATAAACTTCATAGGCATGAAATTTGGATGAGGTTAGTGCAATCAACACATGCTATATTGGGCATCAAAATGCTAACAACATAAGAGAGTAATATGTGTCAAGCATTGACAATTACTTTTTTTTTCTTTTTAATTTTTATTCTCTCTCTCTTTTTTTTTCTTTTCTTTTTTTTTTTAATTTTTAAATTTTTTACCTCTATGGATATATTTTTGTTTGGAGAAGTCTAATTTCCTTTCCTGCTACATCTCATTTCTACAGGAAGAATTACGTCCATATTTCTCACTGTCGGTGGTTATAGATGGTCTTTTCAACCTCTCAAAGATGCTGTTTGATATTGAGATTGACCCAGCTAATGGCGTAGCTTCAGTAATATCTATCTAACTTCTTCATTTTCTCACTTCTTTATGCTAGTGATGATATCAAACAAACCTCATTCTATCAATATACAGTTCATTCCTTCCAGGTTTGGAACAAAGATGTCAGATTTTACTGTGTCAAAAACTACTTAGGCATTCCAATAGCTTACTTATATTTTGATCCATATTCTCATCCACTGGAAAAACATGGGAGGGGGGGCATAGATGGACATCGTTGCTGGCCGGAGCCGTATTTTGTGTGATGGCACATCTTCCAGGTTGCCTATTTGCCATGTTGTGTGCAATCAAACTCTACCAGTGGGAGACAAGCCAAGCCTTATGACCATTCGTGAGGTATATTTTAGCACTGGCCTCTTTCCCAATGGTTACTATTTCTAATTTTGGGGAATGTTTTAAGTATTGGTTTTAATAACGGAGACTGATATTATTATTATTTTTTAATATCTATATGATTATATCTATTTATTTGATCACTGGAAGGTTCGCAATTTTCCGAGAAGTCATATAAGCTGCAACTGTTCTGCAGATTTTGCCATTTCAATTTCATGATCTTCACATTGATTGATTGCTATAATCAAGTTTTGTTTTCCAAAGGTTGTCGTTAAGAGGTGTGCAAATTTAGAATTTCAAATTATCAAATTTTCAATCTTTGAAGCACATTTGTAGTTTTGCCTTTGTGTAATGGAACAACTTGCACAAGCCAATCTTCAAACACACACTTCAAAATAACAAACCTAACCTAGTTACTCTTACAACCAAGCCCAAAACGCTACATAATGAGTCAACTCCGGTGAGTGTCCTCTGTTCAATTCTTCGTCGTCTTCTTCTTCATTTCTTCTTCGATTCTTCTTCTTTTTGTTTTTTTTGCTTTTTCTTTTCTTTTCTTTTCTTTTCTGTAGTGCAGGAAGAAGAGCCACTCGAAGCCGATTTCCTCCATTTTGTCGAAGTTGATTTCATCTATTTTTCGCAGCAACAAGAAGGTGACTTCAGCCCAGCCCCTATTTTTTTGAGGCCTCTTTAATCCATTCAAAAGTAAACAATAGCAAAGAGAGTCCTAGAATCGTAGGTCCCTATCATGCATTGATCCACCTAGTAATAGTCTAACAGAGAGCTTTTCATTTGAATATATTTTACTTAGTAGTTAGTTGTTGTCCCATTCAGAATCATAGAATCTAAATTCTCACACAATGATTTCAGGTCCCTATCATGCAAAATGCTGCGAATTTATTTTATTGGTTTGCTAAATACATTATTAGGCTTTTCTAATTATATAGTTACATTGTTAGTGCCTCTAAGAAGGCTGTAATTGATCTTCACAAGTAATAATGCATAGTTTGTCGGTTGTAAAACAACTACTTCATTTTATTATTTATTATTTCTACGTAATTAATGTGTTCTTGCATTAATAACATTTTTTTTACCTTTTAACAAGTTCAGGTGGTGCTCTCCATACTAGGACTGTCTGTAATCTCTTTTATGAGTATATATTTATGTGATTAATGTGAAGTTTGAATGTGGGTGCTTGCAAGTGGAGGTGAGAGTTTTAAACTGGATTGTGATTGATTTGCTAACTTTTTGCTAACTTTATTATTAGCAATGATTATAATTTGCTAATTTTTTATTTTATTTTTTTGTGGTTAGTTTCTCTATTTTTTTTTATGATTGATTCTAGTGTTTTTTGTAGGAGCATTGGCTAGCTTGTTCCTTGAAATAAGCATTGGCCCATGAATGAGTTATCCAATATTTTGATGGTTTTATTAACATTTTTTTGGAGTATAGTTTGTGGTTAAATATAAATAGGTAGGAAATGTTACAATTTTTCTTCTATTATTTGTCAAATGTAAAATTTTAGCAATCTGGAAGAGGAATTAAACTTGGTTGGATTATTTTTAGTTTGTGTTTCTGTATAGAATCCTTGACTTTTAGATTTGACCTTATTTAGCTAATAGTGCAATTTGACAATTGAATCCTTGTAGTTTAAAACTTTCATTTCATGGGAGAAGTCTATTTCCTAACCATTAATTTGAGCACTGAATATTGATACTAATTTTTTTTTTCTTAGATTTGATTTTAATTAAAGTTATGGTTTTACTAAAGAAATGTTCTCAAGTACTTAATTGAAGAGACATAGAATTCTCATGTTATTATGTAGAGTCTAAAAGTCGTTGATTCTACTGTTGCATGTATTTTAATGACTTCATTGCAAGTCTTCTTTTTTCCGGTTAGAAGGGCTAGCAAGGCAAAAGTTTGAGAAAGGAAAGATTGGGTTATAGATGCTTTAAATGCAACAAGAGCAGCTGTGGAAGAGGGAATTGTTCTAGGTAATGGATAAACTTGTAAATAATATACTCTAATTTGACTTGGACTCTTTATTTTGGAACTTACAATGGTAATGGATAAAACCTATACAAACCTAAACCTCATACATAGAGATCCTTTAACATAATTATGCAAGTCCTAAGTAGGTGCTACATTGAAGTAGATTAATTCCACCTCTTCCTTTTTTTAAATTTAATTTTTCTCTTAAGCTTCTTATGGCCTGAATTTAGTAGCAAACTATATTTTCCTGTACAAACTTAATGGTTTTTTTGAAGATTCCTACTCATTTCCCTCTAGAAACATTGCAACAAAAGAGGTAACTTCATTAGAGGTAACTTCATTTGAGGTATGAAAAAAAAGGTTTTGCTTTATGTGGATTTTATTTGCATATACGTTGAGACTATTAAGATCTTGACTTTTTGCTAATTTTTCATTATGACATTGCTTTTATGGGGCCATTGAAATATTGTATTAATTCTGGAAATGTTTTGTGGATGTTTTAAAATTTCTTGATCATTTCTTAATACCTCAAGAAATGTTTTTGTCCCTGAGTCATTGATTTTTGTACTTATGTGAAGTTTCCTTTGTCATGCAGGCAAGAAATGCAATACGGTTATTTGCTCCAGCTATTACCGCGGGTTTAGGTGCCTTAACACATACATTGGGCACCCTCGCCCCTGTGATAGGAGCAAGTAGATTTGCTACAGCTACAGCTGCAACTACAACTGTTATAGGAACTGTTGTCGGAAGTTTTAGATAATCTCTTAATAGTTGTTGATATGTTTAGAAAGTAAGATATGCATAGTTTCGGATGATTTAAACTTTTTTTTACAGTTTAGAACTTAAGGATATAGTTTTTGAATATTTGGAATGTATAGACAATTGTTGAATGTTTATAATTTACGGATATAGTTTCTTTTTGATGTTTCAAATTATATTTTGGTGGTTGATTGATGTTTTGTGATGCTTGTTTGTAATATTTGTTAGATTGTACAAAATTGGTCAAATGGATCCTGCTGAATTTAAAAATAAAAAAATTGCATATTCTACAACAGGCATAATAAGTCGTTGTATTACATATTTTACGGCGCGCAATCAGCGTCATTATTTATCCCACCAATTAACGACGTGCAAAAGTAGTCGTAAAAAAAATAACAACGGCGCACAAAATCTACCATTAAATAGTTTTTAATGGTGTACTATAGCATGTCATAGAAAAAGTAAAAACGACGCACAAAATCTGTCATTAAATAGTTTTTAACGGTGTACGAAGCATGTCGTTGAAGGTGAATGACTTCCCATGACTGGTCATAATACGACGTGCAGTTGCACATCGTAGAAGGGTTTTTACGGCGTGCATTACGCGCCGTAAAAACCCTTTTTGTTGTAGTGTACATGTCAATTAGAATTTTTGGAATATTATGGTAAGTTTAATTAGATTTTGATTCAGAATTAAATAATTAGAATAAATTAATTAGACTTAATTAGATATACGCAAGCTTGATCAGTCTTAACTCAACTTAAATAAGTTAACCTAATCCAAGCTATAAATAAGTGGAATGAACTTAGCAAAACACCTTCCTTCATCATTTTTTAGTGCAAAACGTGTAGGAGAAGAGTGTGAGAGGGAAAGAGTTCAATCCAAGCGGAAGAGAGGAGATTGAAGAGAAAAATTAAAGAATTGACTTGGAAACTCAAGGAATTTGCTACATAGAGTTTAATTGAAGACTTTAGGTGAGAATTTGATTCATAAACTTTGAATTTAAGACATCAAATGTAAGAATTCTAGTGAATCAAGGAGCAAAGCGTGAGAATTAAGTTATAAATGTTGAATGAAGAGTTAAATCATACATGCATGCATGAATTCAACATGTTTTATTTTGACCATAATTCATGTGGTTTAAAGTTTGAATTTAGAGTTTTGATAGACATGCATCCATAATCCATAGAATTTTGAAGACAAATATCACATGCATGCATGAATTGAAAGCTTGTGAATTCCATGTTTTGAAAGCTTTAAATGAAGAATTGGAAAGTTTTAGTGACATGCATGGTGAATTCACAAGTTTTAAACCTTGGTTTTTGCAAATTGGTTTTGTGGTTAATGTTTATACATCAGTATCTAAGTGTTTTATGAAGTTTTGGTCCAAAAGAATGAGTTTTGGTACCTTAGAATTGAGTTTTGTACTTGAAATGCAAATCTTGAAATTCTAGAACTCTGTTCCATCGCTCGAGTGAACAAAGCTTCGCTTGAGCACACATTGCGAGCTCCCAGAAGTTTTGTAGACAGTCCAGTTGGCCCGAGCAACAAAAGCTTTGCTCGAGCTAACTCATCTTTGCAAGGCTCATGGCTCGAGCGACCAAAAAGTTGGCTCGAGCCCAAAATCATATCATCCAGTACTTTTGTAGACCAAGGGGTCCGCTTGAGTGAACTCTCCTATTTTTACAAATTTTGCTAAGTGTTTCAAAGTGCATAATTGCATCCTCATTCCGTTCTAGACATTCTTAAGCCACGGTTTAGACTATAATAATGAGGGAATGAATTAGAAACACACTAAAAAGGAATGAAATAAGCTAAGCACCTACAGAATGTGTGTTTTAATTTGTATCTGTTGTGTGCTTGTGTAGGTCACATGCTACCGTGGTTTGAACTGTCTTTAGAGCTATCTGTGAGTAATAACTTTGTAAAGATATGTTGATTATAAGTATTTTTTGATTTATGAATTATACTCTGTTTATGAAATGATATTTTCTGAATGAATGAATGATTGTCCATTTTCTGAAATGTAATCGTGGCATCCTTAGCATCTGTATCTGTTATCTGTTAGCTGCTATCTGTATTTGTTACTTGGTACCAGTAATCTCTGTGGGTTCCTGTATGGAACTATATGTGAAACCTATATGGTTATTTGATACGATTCTGCACAATCATCTGTCTGAAATGAACAGGTCTTTATAATGATCTTATCTGTATATGGGTCTTTATGACCATCTGCTCTGTTACCAGTCTGGATATTTTCTATCAAGCCAACCATTGTGCCTCACGTGGAGGTTCCTGAAAGTTAATGTGGTCAAGTTTTGTGATGATGCCTTAAGCTTTTATTTTATTTTGTTATCATGAATGAGTTTTGTCTACCTTGTAAATAGGGCTAAGTCCTCTTTCTGTCTTATCTGTATATAAATGATAATGTAAGAATGATGTGATAACATATGCATAGAAAGTTTAAATATTTGTCATCTCATATAAGCCTGCACAGCTTTATAGACAATGTATGTTTATATATTTTTGCTTCCGCTAGCCCCTTATTTTGTAATTCTGTTTAAGAGGCCTTAGGTAATCTCAGGATTACTGGTCGATCATGATACTAAACCTATAGGGGCGAGTTTGGGTCATGACAACTCTTTACAAAGTTTGAACAAAATATGTTAGAAGACTTTTCAAGAAATTCAGCAACCTCAATGGATGATATTCATTAGCAAGTATAGCGACCCCGGTCTTCTCCCATTTGATTATTGTATCCGGACTTAGGTTCCGTAGATTCTGTCATTGTATAACGGTTGTTGTTGTCCTTTATTTCTCATTTGGAATTATAGGATGTGTTGGGCAGGTTTATTTCAGGTTGGTTGGGTTTAGAAATCATGTGTTGCTGTCCAGTATTTTGGATCTTCGCTCGAGCGAGGCGTTTGTCGCTCGAGCGAGCTGTTGTTTTTGGTTCTTCGCTCGAGCCGGGGTTTGGTAGCTCGAGCGAGAGTTTGTTTCTGGTTTGGACCTGTAGCTTTGCATTCTTGGCTCAAGCGAGCTTTTATTCGCTCGAGCGAGTTAGTTCGTTCTTCGCTCGAGCAATTGTTCTTTCGCTCGAGCGTGTGTCTGGTTACAGACCTGAGGGTTTGAGTTCTTCGCTCGATCGAGCTTTCTTTCGCTCGAGCGAGCTTTTGGCTTGTTGGCTCGAGCAAGGCTTCCTTGGCTCGAGCGTAGTTTCTCTGTGTCTGGTCGCTCGAGCGACCAAGTCTTCGCTCGAGCGAGCCTGTCCAGTTTATATACGCAACAGCGGGTTTTGATCAGTCTTTTTCACATTCTTTTTTATTCCAAACCCTAGGTTCGACTTCTCTCTCTCCCTATTCACCTTCTCTCTTAGATTTGATCCACTTAGGGTGTGTTTCTACCCTAGATCCTTCATTAGAAAGATAGAGGACGGCTTGGGCTTCATTCTAATCTGAACATTTGGTGATTTGGAGCACATTGGAATTTGGGCATTTATCTCTATCTTCTCCATTCGGGTTATTTTCTTTGAGGTAGGGATTTCCTACTCCATTTTATAGGTTTTGTTCTAAGTTTTTGTATTTTGATATGTTGGGGGGACTTGGTAATTTTGGGGAAAACCCTAGTTGTATTAATTAATTAATTTGTATAATTAATTTAAGGGAATTGGGAAATTTGGTTAAATTCATGAAATTGAGGAATTCATTGATTAAATGGCGTAGTTGGATAATTTAAATCACTCGCCTATTGAATTATTGATATATTTATTTCCAAGTCTAGAAATAACTGTTTTGGGCTATCGGTGGAGGATAGTCGTGATTGTTGTAGACACTGCATGTGGATTAGGGATAACTGAAACTAATCATTGATTAAGTCATCAATTTTGACTGTTGAATTAATACAGACATTATATGTATTGATTATGTGTTGTATATGTTATGTGTTTACATACATTGTTTTGTGTGGAAGGAGATAGGGGATGTACTCCACGGTTTAGGGGAAGATAGGGGATGGACCTCTAAACCGGATTTTGTTTGGGAGGAGATAGGGGATGGACTCCATTAGCATCACTTTTATGTGTGCTTATTTATATAGAAGTGTTTTATTGATACAGCACTAAAATGTGTATCAATCTGGAAGTATGAAGTGTTTGATATGAGCATGAGTCTCATTTGTTGATGATAATGGAAAAATGTGAATATGATATATGTGATTCACTGTTGTAAGTTTGGCCAGGTTCTGAGCCATATGGATAAAATTGGAAAGTAAAATGTATCTTTGTCAATAGTGTCATGAGACTGTAAAATGAAGTAATTGATTATTTTGGTTGACCATTTGTTGAATGCTATTGCTTTATTCATTACTTATATGTGGTTTAGTATATCTCTACTGAGCTGTGGTTCACCCTTTATGGGAACATCACTTTCAGGTTCAGGCGATAAACTACCTCCAAGGACTTAGCTTGGGAGGGTTTGGCATCTGGATTGAAGAAGACTATCTTTAGTTAATAGTTGATATTTATTTGTACATGTAAACATTCAAGCCTAGGGCTTTTCTTGTATTGAGATTAGAACTCATATTTTTGAATCCAAGTGTTGGCTTGGAAAGATGTAAGCCTGTAAGGCATTTTATTCGATGTTACATGTAATGCTATATTTAGTAATACTCTGATGAATGAATTAATTAATTGTCTTCTTTAAATAATGCATGTTTATGATATATATAATGGGTTAATTTTGAGGGCGTGACAACTTGGTATCAGAGCGTACCGGGTTTGAATACTTTGGGTACGTGGGACGTGATTAGTATCACATTGGGTTCGTCTCGTTTGATAGAGACTTAGTGTAATGTTATATGCTTATGTGTTAACATGTTTATGTGATTATATGGGTATGGAATGTAGTTTCTAGGATGTTGATTGGACCCTTGAGTTTCTTGTAGTCTTGTTGGAAAGGCACTTGATCACTACTGCTTCCAACTGGAACTATAGTAACGCATTGGGACTATCATTATCCGGGAATGAAATTCGTAGGTGCTTATGTGATTATGTGCTTACGTGGAATGAATTATTGTTGTCCATTGCATTAGGACGCGAGTGTTTAGCTTCGGCACATTTATTAATGTGCTAATGTCTTTGTTTCCTTTATTAGGATGTCAGGACGAGGACGAGGACGCGGTAGGCGTGGTAGGCCGGGCAGGCAGGAGGTGCCTGTGCCAGAGGAGATTCCGGCAGTTGAAGAGGGAATTGGCCAGGCCAATGTGGCCGAGCCAGTAGGCCAGCAGGCTATGGGCGTTCTAGCCCGAGAGATAGCAGGGGCATTCAGGGAGTCAGTAGGCATTCTCAGAGCTGAGAATCAAGCTCAAGCTGGTATTGCGGATGCAGGACCTTCCTTTCTGAAGAGGGAGTTCTTCCGGTCTAACCCGGATGAATTTGTGGGTGATCCTAAAGAGCCGCTTAAGGCAGATGAATGGCTCGAACAGACAACGAAGACGTTTGAGATGCTTGGCATCGAAGACGAGGGGTTGAAAGTGACCTTGGCATCTTTCCAGTTGAAGGGGGATGCAGGTCAGTGGTGGAAGTTTACTAAGGGGCGTATAGGAGGTACATGGGAGGCTTTTGTGAATGCTTTCCAGGAGAAGTTCTTATCTCCAGCAGTCAGGGAGAAGCTGCGAGACCAATTTTGTCAGCTTAAGCAGGCGAGTTCTTCAGTGGCTGAATTTGAGGCTGCATTTACTAGTTTGTCCAGGTTTGCACCTGAGTTGGTGGCGTCTGAGGAACGCCGTTGTATTGAGTTTGAGAAGAAGTTGAGGCGTGGCCTCAAGCTGAGAGTTGGGGGAACTATGATTCGGGAGTATGGGCGTATGGTTGATGCTGCAGCCCACATGGAAATCATGATGCAGGAGGAGGAGGAAGGGCAGAAGGGCTCCAAGAGGAGTCAGGATGGTCAGAATGATGGTAGGAGACAGAAGGGTTTTAATCCCCAGCAGTCTCAGGGTAGCTTTTCTCGATCGACTTTTCCTGTACCGAGTGTTAGTTCGGGGAAAGGCAGCCAGGGAGACATTACCTGTTTCAAGTGTGGCCAGTTGGGCCACAAGTCTCCAGTTTGTCCTCAGAGGGGAGGAGTTCAGAGAGCAGCATCTTCTTCGGCTCGATCTCAGAGCCAGGGTCAGGGTAGAGGTCAGCCACTCTCGTGTTATCAGTGTGGTCAGCCAGGGCATATGAAGAGGTATTGCCCACAGTTGGGTGGCACACCTGGTGCATCTGGTTTGAGGCCGATTCAGGGTCAGCAGCCAGCTCAGTCGGGTCAGGCCTCGAGGGCCAATCAGGGGGCTTCATCGTCTCAGTCAATGCAGCAATCTTATGCTCCTAGGGTTGAGCAGGTTGATCAGAGGTCGTCTGGGCGCGTGTATGCTGTTACCGCGCAGGATCTTGTGCCAGCACCATCAGTTGTGAGAGGTACCTTCTTGTTTTGCAACTCGGTTGCTAATGTTTTGATTGATACGGGTGCATCTCATTCCTTTGTGTCTGCTGCATTTGCATCTGTTTTGGAGTTGGAGTTAGCACAGTTAGCGTCTCCTATTTGTGTAGTGTCACCTCTTGGGGGTGAATTGATCTTGAAACAAGGTGTTAGGGGTTGTGATATAGAGGTTGATTATCATAGAATCCCATTTTCCTTTGTAGTTATGCCTATGAGGGGTTTTGATGTTATTTTGGGTATGGACTGGTTATCGTCATACCGGGCAGTTATTGATTGCTACCGCCAGAGGGTCACTTGTTGTACTGTGAGCGGAGAGTATTTTCATTTTATGGGGGACCGGGTTGGTGATGTGTTGCCACCGGGGTATGTTCCGCGAGGACGGAGTGAGCTTAGTGGTCTACTTGCTAACCTTTCGAATAGTGAGGATGTTGAGACTCAGATAGAGTTGCCAAGGGTGGTTTGTGAGTACTCGGACGTCTTTCCCGAGGATCTTGTTGGTTTGCCACCGCATTGAGAGATTGAGTTCTCTATTGACCTGGTGCCCGGCACGGCGCCGATTTCTATGGCACCTTATCGTTTTGCCCCAGCCGAGTTAGTTGAGTTGAAGATTCAGCTCCAGGAGTTGCTAGACAAGGGTTTTATACGTCCTAGTGTTTCGCCGTGGGGAGCACCAGCCCTCTTTGTTAAAAAGAAAGGTGGTGCTTTGAGACTGTGTATAGATTACCGAAAATTGAATCGGGCTACGGTTAAGAATAAGTACCCTATGCCTTGTATAGATGATCTGTTTGACCAGTTGAAGGGTTCCCGTTGTTTCTCTAAGATAGACTTGAGATCGGGTTACCACCAGTTGAGGGTCAGGGAAGAGGATATTCCGAAGACGGCATTCCGTACGCGGTATGGCCATTATGAGTTTTTGGTGATGCCATTCGGGCTCACCAATGCACCGGCAATTTTTATGGATTTGATGAACCGGATCTTCCGGGAATTCTTGGATCGGTTTGTAGTCATTTTTGTGGACGACATCCTTATCTATTTGCCTTCTGAGGAGGAGCACGAGGCACACTTGAGGGTGGTGCTTGAGTTACTTAGAGCCCATAGGCTGTATGCCAAGTTTGGGAAGTGTGAGTTCTGGCTGAGGGAAGTCAAATTCTTAGGCCATGTGGTATCCGGTGAAGGAGTGTCTGTTGATACATCCAAGGTAGAGGCAGTGCAGGATTGGGCACAACCTAAGAGTGTATTTGAGATCCGCAGTTTTCTGGGATTAGCTGGGTATTACCGTCGGTTTGTGAAAGATTTCTCCAGGTTAGCATCACCATTGACTAGACTGACTCGGAAGGGAGTCAAATTTGTATGGAATGAGTCTTGTGAAAAGTCGTTTCAGGAGTTGAAAGTTAGACTGACTACTGCCCCAGTACTGATTATTCCAGAGAGAGGGTTGGGTTATACAGTCTATTGTGACGCCTCACGAGAGGGTCTGGGTTGTGTGTTAATGCAAGAAGGGAAAGTGGTTGCCTTTGGCTCACGTCAGTTGAAAATTCACGAGCAGAATTATCCTACGCATGATCTAGAGTTAGCAGCTGTGATATTTGCCTTGAAGATTTGGAGGCATTATCTTTATGGTGAGAGGTTCGAGGTGTTCTCGGATCATAAGAGTCTGAAATATTTGTTTACACAGAAAGATTTGAACTTGAGGCAGAGGAGGTGGATGGAATTTATAGAGGATTATGACTTTGAGTGTTAGAGGCTCAGAGAGGTGACCTTGAGGTAGAATCTCTCCGCGAGAAGATTTCCGGTGGAAAGGTTGAGAAAGGTTTGACGGTGTATCCCGACCTCAGTGTGAGATACCGAGACCGTCTGTTTGTGCCGGAGTCCTGTCGAGAGGAAGTACTCCGAGAGTTCCACCATTCACGCCTTGCGGTGCATCCGGGAGGCACTAAGATGTATCGGGATTTGGGTCGCCAGTTTTGGTGGCAGGGTATGAAGAGAGATGTGGCAGCTTTCGTATCTAAGTACCTTACTTGCCAGCAAGTGAAGGCCGAGCATCAGAGGCCAGTGGGTTTGTTGCAACCCTTGCCTATTGCCGAGTGGAAGTGGGAGCATGTCACTATGGACTTCGTTGTAGGTCTTCCGAGGACTCAGCGGGGAAGTGATGCTATATGGGTGGTTGTAGACCGGTTGACTAAGTCGGCGCACTTTATTTCTATGCGCGTGAGAGATACGGTAGATCATCTTGCCGACTTGTATATTCGGGACATAGTGAGATTGCACGGGGTCCCAGTGACGATCGTCTCAGATAGAGATCCTCGTTTTACTGCCAGGTTGTGGCAGAGTTTGCAGAGTGCCTTAGGCACTAAGTTGACCTTTAGCACGGCTTATCATCGTCAGACTGATGGACAGTCCGAGCGTACTATTCAGATACTTGAGGATATGCTTCGGGGTTGTGTTCTAGACTTTAGTGGGTCGTGGGAGAGGCACTTGTCGTTGGTGGAGTTTGCCTACAATAACAGTTTCCAGTCTAGTATCGGGATGGCACCATTTGAGGCCTTGTATGGCCGACCGTGTAGATCTCCTGTGTGTTGGGCCGAGGTGGGTGATGCACCTCTGTTGGGTCCAGAGTTGGTGAGAGAAACGACGGAGAAAGTTAAGCTTATCCGTAAGAGGCTTGTTACAGCACAGAGTCGTCAGAAATCGTATGCCGACCGTAGGAGGAGACCTTTGGTGTTTGAGGTGAGTGATCATGTCTTTCTGAAGATATCACCTAGACGGGGTTTAATGAGGTTTGGGAAGAGTGGGAAGTTGTCCCCTCGGTTTATTGGTCCGTTTGAGATCCTTGAGAGGATTGGCGAGGCTGCTTATCGTTTAGCTTTGCCGCCGCAGTTGTCTGGAGTACATGACGTGTTTCATGTGAGTATGCTTCGGAAGTATGAGCCGGATCCATCACATGTGTTGGATTGGACCGATTTAGTGGTTGATGTGGATGTCTCGTATGAGGAGAGACCGGTTCGGGTATTGGATAGGCGGGATCAAGTTTTGCGAGGCAAGACCATTCCTTTGGTAAAAGTGTTGTGGAAACATCATGGAGTGGAGGAAGCCACTTGGGAGCGTGAATTGGAAGTCCGCGAAAAATACCCAGACATGTTTATTCATTTGTAATCTTGTATTTAGATTTTGTAATATTGTTGAACTTAAGGGCTTTACATATATCTTAAGTTGTAAAACGTTGAGTATGTTTTGGTGAATGGGTGTATCTTGAAACTTGCTTCTTTATAGAAGTTTAGTATAGCATTGCATATGTTGATTACATTGCTGAGTGTATTATATATATCATGCAATTGAATATGATATGGGGATTGTTAACATTGAAAGGAATAATGCATAATAATGATACAGGTTGAGATATATGTTGTGTTATATATTTAATGTGAGATGCCTCTTGATAAAGAGATGAAATGACCAGTTTTGGGTCAAGATGTTTACTAATGAATTGTTAAAAAAAGGGAATCTGTTTTCAAAAAACTTATGCTTAATTTCGGGGACGAAATTCTTTGAAGGGGGGGAGGTTATAGCGACCCCGGTCTTCTCCCATTTGATTATTGTATCCGGACTTATGTTCCGTAGATTCTGTCATTGTATAACGGTTGTTGTTGTCCTTTATTTCTCATTTGGAATTATAGGATGTGTTGGGCAGGTTTATTTCAGGTTGGTTGGGTTTAGAAATCATGTGTTGCTGTCCAGTATTTTGGATCTTCGCTCGAGCGAGGCGTTTGTCGCTCGAGCGAGCTGTTGTTTTTGGTTCTTCGCTCGAGCCGGGGTTTGGTAGCTCGAGCGAGAGTTTGTTTCTGGTTTGGACCTGTAGCTTTGCATTCTTGGCTCGAGCGAGCTTTTATTCGCTCGAGCGAGTTAGTTCGTTCTTCGCTCGAGCAATTGTTCTTTCGCTCGAGCGTGTGTCTGGTTACAGACCTGAGGGTTTGAGTTCTTCGCTCGATCAAGCTTTCTTTCGCTCGAGCGAGCTTTTGGCTTGTTGGCTCGAGCAAGGCTTCCTTGGCTCGAGCGTAGTTTCTCTGTGTCTGGTCGCTCGAGCGACCAAGTCTTCGCTCGAGCGAGCCTGTCCAGTTTATATACCCAACAGCGGGTTTTGATCAGTCTTTTTCACATTCTTTTTGATTCCAAACCCTAGGTCCGACTTCTCTCTCTCCCTATTCACCTTCTCTTTTAGATTTGATCCACTTAGGGTGTGTTTCTACCCTAGATCCTTCATTAGAAAGATAGAGGACGGCTTGGGCTTCATTCTAATCTGAACATTTGGTGATTTGGAGCACATTGGAATTTGGGCATTTATCTCTATCTTCTCCATTCGGGTTATTTTCTTTGAGGTAGGGGTTTCCTACTCCATTTTATAGGTTTTGTTCTAAGTTTTTGTATTTTGATATGTTGGGGGGACTTGGTAATTTTGGGGAAAACCCTAGTTGTATTAATTAATTAATTTTGTATAATTAATTTAAGGGAATTGGGAAATTTGGTTAAATTCATGAAATTGAGGAATTCATTGATTAAATGGCGTAGTTGGATAATTTAAATCACTCGCCTATTGAATTATTGATATATTTATTTCCAAGTCTAGAAATAACTGTTTTGGGCTATCGGTGGAGGATAGTCGTGATTGTTGTAGACACTGCATGTGGATTAGGGATAACTGAAACTAATCATTGATTAAGTCATCAATTTTGACTGTTGAATTAATACAGACATTATATGTATTGATTATGTGTTGTATATGTTATGTGTTTACATACATTGTTTTGTGTGGGAGGAGATAGGGGATGTACTCCACGGTTTAGGGGAAGACAGGGGATGGACCTCTAAACCGGATTTTGTTTGGGAGGAGATAGGGGATGGACTCCATTAGCATCACTTTTATGTGTGCTTATTTATATAGAAGTGTTTTATTGATACAGCACTAAAATGTGTATCAATCTGGAAGTATGAAGTGTTTGATATGAGCATGAGTCTCATTTGTTGTTGATAATGGAAAATGTGAATATGATATATGTGATTCACTGTTGTAAGTTTGGCCAGGTTCTGAGCCATATGGATAAAATTGGAAAGTAAAATGTATCTTTGTCAATAGTGTCATGAGACTGTAAAATGAAGTAATTGATTATTTTGGTTGACCATCTGTTGAATGCTATTGCTTTATTCATTGCTTATATGTGGTTTAGTATATCTCTACTGGGCTGTGGTTCACCCTTTATGGGAACGTCATTTTCAGGTTCAGGTGATAAACTACCTCCAAGGACTTAGCTTGGGAGGGTTTGGCATCTGGATTGAAGAAGACTATCTTTAGTTAATAGTTGATATTTATTTGTACATGTAAACATTCAAGCCTAGGGCTTTTCTTGTATTGAGATTAGAACTCATATTTTTGAATCCAAGTGTTGGCTTGGAAAGATGTAAGCCTGTAGGGCATTTTATTCGATGTTACATGTAATGCTATATTTAGTAATACTCTGATGAATGAATTAATTAATTGTCTTCTTTAAATAATGCATGTTTATGATATATATAATGGGTTAATTTTGAGGGCGTGATAGCAAGTCTTACAAAGTATAAATTCTACACTTGAGTCTTTGGGTAAAAACTTAGCCAAATTTAATCTTGCTAACTTGATGCTATCAGTGAACCAACATAGCACGCTTTGCAAAGAAATACAAGATGAAATGAATATATCAGTGTCTGATTATGACTTGTCATATGTATCATTACTAAATAAAGAACAAGCAACTGCATATTCTGAAATTGTTGAAGCAGTTCTATCAGGCACTCCAAGTTACTTCTTCATTGATGGACCTGGAGGTGCAGGAAAGACTTTCCTTTATCGCACAATCTTAGCAACAATTAGAAGTAGTAAAATGATTGTTGTTGCAATAGCAACATTAGGTGTTGCAACTTTAATTTTACCAAATGGTCAAACTGCATATTCTCGATTCAAGATACCAATAGATATCGAAGGCAAATTTTCTTGTAATGTTACCAAGTAAAGTGGTCTAGCACAACTTTTAAAAGCTGCTACACTCATAATTTGGGTTGAATCCTCCATGGCAAAGCGCCAAGCCATTGAAGCGCTTGATGAAATGTTACGTGATATAACTGAGATTGTGCATTGACTAGCAGCAGTTGAATAAGGTCACGGTGCGTAATAAGTATCCTTTGCCTATGTGTGATAGATGATTTGTTTGACCAACTTCAAGGAGTATGTGTGTTCTCCAAAATCGATCTCAGATTAGGGTATCACCAACTTAAGATTAAGGAAGAAGACATACCGAAAACTGCTTTTCAAACTAGCTACAGTCATTATGAATTTCTTGTTATGCCATTTGGTCTAACTAATGCTCCCGTCGCATTTATGGACCTTATGAATAGAGTGTTTCAACCATACCTTGACCAATTTGTGATTGTATTTATTGATGACACACTTGTTTATTCAAAGAGTCAAGAGAATCATCAACAACACTTGCGGGTGGTATTGTAGACTTTACAAGAAAAGAAGTTGTATGCGAATTTTAGCAAATGTGAGTTTTGGTTAGATCGTGTTGTATTTTTGGGACATGTGGTTTCGGGTGAAGGCATTTTGGTGGATCCGAAGAAAATAGAGGCTATGGTGAATTGGGATCGTCCTACTAACGTGACCGAGGTGAGGAGCTTTTTAGGGTTGGCAGGCTACTATCGTAGATTTGTAGAGGGGTTTTCATTGATTGTGGCACCATTAACATGTTTGACCTGTAAGAATACCAAATTTGAGCGGACAGAGAATTGTGAAAAGAGTTTTCAAGAATTAAAGAAGCGATTAACTTCTGCCCTAGTGCTTACTATTTCGCTAAGTGGTGAAGGATTTGTTGTTTACAGTGATGCCTCTCATCAAGGACTCGGTTGTGTGTTGATGCAACATGGAAAGGTGGTGGCCTATGCATCTAGACAATTGAAGAATCATGAATGCAATTATGCCACCCGTGATTTAGAGCTTGCAATAGTTGTTTTTGCTTTAAAGTTGTGGAGACATTATTTATATGGGAAAAAATGTGAGGTATATACCGATCGTAAGAGTTTGAAATATTTATTCACGCAGAGGGATTTAAATTTGAGGCAAAGGAGATGGATTGAATTGATTAAGGACTATGACTACACCATTAATTATCATCCAAGAAAAGCTAATTTGGTGGCTGATGCTCTTAGTCGGAAATCTACAGGAAGATTAACTCACATTCAGGGCATTCAATTTAGTCTCTTACATGAAATAAAATCTATTGGAGTTGAACTGGCAATTGGGAAGTTAGGATCCTTGTTAGCTACAATTAAAGTGAGACCATTGTTGGTGGATCGCATTCGAGAAGCCCAAGGGAAAGACTTAGTTTTGGAGAAGACCTGAGCACCCGAACTCGAGTGAAAGATGGTACTCTATCAGACTTTATTATTAAAGAAGATGGTGTGTTAATGTTTAAAAATTGGTTATGTGTCACGCCCCAAACCCGTCCCTAGAAGTTTGGGCATGACCACTTCAGAAATGGACACTTAACCTGTTATATATATAACATATGGGGCCTGAGTGGAAGCATAAATTTTATATAATAACATGCAAGAAAAGAGCTACATCCATTGAGCGACCACTATCATGCCAGGATCACAAACAGACAGATAATAATAGTTACATACACATATACAACCTCGCCCGTGTTTGGGCATATAACAAAAAAAACATTAGAATTTACAACATATTATGGACAATCAGAATGTAACCCAAAACTTCACAAAACGGGTAGGCTTCACCCAAATGCTTGGACACACAGAGGCTAACAAAGGGAGACGAGCATTAAGAGTTGTGGCGGACCTCCAAACGCAGGACCTATGGAATCAGACAAAATACAGAGTGAGATAACCTTAGTGAATAATAGTATGTGAATAACTCAATGTTCAACTTGAATTATAACGCAAATCAGAGCGTATATAATATAAAAGACCGGTAGTTAACCTGATTCTGTACTAATGTCAGAATGGCCTTAGGCCCCTTTTTAACTAAAATGGCTTTAAGCCCATGAACAGAGTGGTATTACAGCCCTTATCAGAATGGCATGAACTCAAGAGGTGGCTCACATAGCAGCACTTTGTTTCACACCAATAGATCATACAGAGTGGCCATAGGCCTAGATGTCACAAATTGGCCATAGGCCTCATAAATGTTACCGAATGGCTATAAGCCTCATACCCTTCACAGTACAGCTTTAGGCCTCATAACTTTCACATCGGCTTTAAGCCCGGTTCATAGATGTATGGAGTCAAGAGGTGGCTCGTACGGATTCTAGAGGTGACTCGCATTGCAGCACTTAGTTCCGTACAACACGTTGTTCCATACCGGAAATCATTAAGTCTTAAAAACCGATCAATTCATATCATAGCATAACATAGCATAAACGGAACGGATAAATATTATGCTTGAGTCAAAAATAGAAATCAAAGTTTATGCTTGATCATAACCCACCCGTACAAGACCGTCAGTGGTACCATCCGTACAAGACCGTCGATGGCAAAACATAACCCACCCGTACAAGATCGTCGGTGGTACCATCCGTACAAGACCGTTGATGGCAAAACATAACCCACCCGTACAAGACCGTCGGTGGTACCATCCGTACAAGACCATCGATGGAAAAACATAACCCACTCGTACAAGACCGTTGGTGATACCATCCGTACAAGACCGTCGATGGCAAGAGATAACTTGTAACATACTTGAACCACAGTATTATTACCCCCGGGCAAGGGCCTTGTGCTAAGGATGCCTTGTATACTTATATATGTATATGTGTGGACTATCAATCGTTGATTCAAAATGTAACATATCAGAAAATAGAACATTTCTTGTCATGTCATGACATTACGATACACTTAACAAAGACAGAACAGTTTACATTTACCATTTCTTCCTGTTAACTAATTCCACCGTATGAACTCTCGGATACAGGACATAGTACAACCATTCTCTTAAAACACATCACTCTTGTTTTTGTATAACGCAGGACATTCTTTAGCATAACGAATCCAGTTAGATTTTTCTTTAAACTACCCTAACGTTAATAAGTCGTATACCATTCTCATGCAAAGCCATAGGTAATTTACAGATTATGGCACATTATCAATAACCATTAATCATAACCAGAGTGCATATTATTTTCAGAGTCATACCGATGTAAACGAGTCTTTCAACGTTCCCATTCATTCGCACCGATTGCCAATTAACATAAATGTGAACATAATTACTTGCAAAGAACAAAGTGTTGAGCATAAAAATCATTAACAGTAAGTAAATGTACAATCTCCGTACTACTACTCACAGTGTTCAGGTGCTTGGTCCGCCCCTGGAGTTGACCCTACACAATTCACATAATTCAAACATAATTCATCATAGTACAACACTATTCAATTCAATATTAGTCAACACAACATATTCCAACAAAGTCAACACCACTTAGTTCATTAACACCATTTGCAATTCAACATAATTCAAAAATAAACCCTTGAATCTCATTTCAACATTCCAAAATCGAGTTCATATCATCCATGTCAGTCATAGATTATTTCCCCAATTTTCCCTTCACATTATAGCATGAATTACAATGCTCATAACGTAGTTCATTCACAAACCTAACCCTCAAACCTTTGATTTCATCCATTCTCACCAATAATCATTGGTTATCATCATTAACCAACCTAGGGTTTTAAAGAAAATTGGGGGTTTTCCTCTTTTCTTAGTTAAATCTTTAAATCAACAATTACTATTTATCAATTTGCTAAAAATATTCAACATCCTTTGAAAATTGGAGTGGAAACCCCATTTGTAAGTAAAAAACAAGCCATTAATGTTTCTAACCCATAATCAACTCAAAATTCCAAAATGTCAACAAAATCCCAAAGTGGCAACAAAATCACTTTGAATCATAAACATTCAAGGCTAAGAGAACCACCTACCTCAAGATTGGAAGCAAAGAAGCTAGATCGAAAGCGTCCTCTCGAAAATCTCAAAATCTAATCAGTTGGAAAAGTTGATCTTCACTTCTTCTTCATCCTTGATGCACGATCCATGGTGGATTGTTGGTGAGAATGGATGAAATCAAAGGTTTGAGGGTTAGGTTTTCGGACCTAGGAAGAGAGGAAGGAAGAGGGAAGAATAAAATATAAGAAATGATCCAAAAATCCCGTTTTTACGCTACTGTGCTCGCGAAACCCGCTCGAGCGTCCCTATTCACGCTCGAGCGTACCTGCTCCCAGCACAAATTCCAAAACTTCAAACAGGTATAACTCTCCTATCCGGACTCCATTTTAGGTCGTTTTTATGTCCAAATTGAAGCCCCGAAAATAAGCTTTCCAATGGTTCTAACCTCACATTCAAATTCAAAGTGTGAAAAAAGAAAAGGGCAAATGAGTGACAGCTGATCGTAGAATAACTATCCGGATTATATTCTTTGGTCCAATTGTACTTTACCATCATACCACCACCTCAATCAATACCCCAAAATAAGATAAGAAAATTCCAAATACACTAATAAGAATGTCAAAAATGAGCCCAGGTGCCTCAGAAGTTCAAACTTAACCAGGCGGCCCGTTCAAGCGCCCAACCTTGCGCTTGAGCGCGGAGACCAACAAAGCCGTCTACTCGAGTGACCATTTCTATGCTCGAGTGGAAAATCACCACTCCCAGAATTTCAACTCGCCTGCAAAATTACTGGAAACCCCAAAAGTCCGCTCGAGCGCCAACTCACCCCGCTCGAGCGGAGGGAAAAATTTCAGATCGTTACAGTAAAGGTCGTCAATTCCAGTTTTAAAGTCATAACTCAACAGATAGTTCTTCAATTCCAATAGATATAATTGAATTAAAACACGTTAACCCCTACTTCCTCTACGTATTTTGGGGTCATTACATTATGTGTTCCAAATGAGCCCGACATAAAAAGGGAGATATTAGATGAGGCCCATAACTCACCTTGTATAATGCATCTGGGGAGTACAAAGATGTATCGAAATTTAAGAGAACGTTATTGGTGGTCTAATATGAAGAGAGAGATAGCAGAATTTGCATCTAGGTGTTTGGTATGTCAGCAGATTAAAACAGAGCATAAATGCCCAGCCGGTTTACTTCAATCTCTTCCTATAATTGAATGGAAATGGGAGGATATCACCATGGATTTTGTTTCGGGCCTGCCTCGCACACAAAAGGGGCATGATTCTATTTGGGTGGTTGTAGATAGGTTGACCAAATCTGCACACTTTTTGGCTACTAAGAAAAACTTTTCACTTGATCGATTAGCAAAACTTTATGTGGATGAAATTGTGAGATTACATGGTGTGTCGGTAACTATTGTTTCAGACAGAGACTCACGCTTCACATCCCACTTTTGGCCTAGTCTTCAAAATGCTTTGGGTACTAAATTGAGATTCAATACAGCTTTTCACCCCCAAACCGACGGGCAATCCAGTAGGACAATCCAAACTTTAGAAGACATGTTGAGAGCTTGTGTTCTAGATTTTTGAGGTAGTTGGGATGAACACTTGACATTAATAGAATTTTCATATAATAATAGTTATCAATCAAGTATTAGAATGGCTCCCTATGAAGCTTTATACGGGTGAAGGTGTAGAACTCCAGTGTGTTGGGATAAGATTGGAGAGAGGAAATTGTTAGGGCCAGAGATTGTTCAAATTACTACTGATAAAGTGCATATTATTTGAGAAAGGTTGAAGGCGGCTCAAAGTAGACAAAAGAGCTATGCAGATAATCGGAGGAGGGATTTGGAATTTCAAGTTAGAGATCATGTATTTTTACGAATCTCACCATAGAAGGGAGTGATGTGATTTGGTAAGAAAGGCAAACTAAGTCCAAGGTATATTGGGCCATTTGAGATCCTAGAGCGCATTGGCAAGACAACTTATCGTTTGGCTTTACCACCTAGTCTATCTCGCATTCATAATGTGTTTCATGTATCCATACTGAAGAAGTACATGCCTGACCCATCACACGTGTTAGATTTCCAACCAATCTGACTCAAGGATGATTTGTCTTATGAAGAGGAAGCCACAGAGATTGTGGACAGGAAGGATCAAGTACTACGTTCTAAGACTATACCACTAGTAAAAGTATTATGGAAAAATCATGCTTTGGAGGAAGCAACTTGGGAATGGGAGGATGATATGAAAATTCGATAGCCACATCTTTTTCAAGGTATGAACTAGACTAAATAAATAAATAAATTTTGTGGACAAAATTTCCTTTAGGGGGGTAGAATTATAATATTCCCAACATTCCTCTAGAACCAAACACACTCCTAAGTTAAACTCCACTTAGGATATCAAAACCCAACTCCACACTTGATAGTAGTTGTGACCAAACATCCCATTTCAGCTAAAATAAAAATGCAGATTTTTTTTTCTTCATTGTCTTCATTCTTCTCTCTTTAACTTCTCTCTACATTCTCTCTCATTTTCCTTTACTTTCTTGGTGGCCAAACACCCCACCTTTGCTCCATCCTTACACCACCACCTTAACCCACCATCTCCACCACCGTCGACCATCTTATCTTGCCGAAAAAAAGGCTTGGTTGGCCACTCCTTCACTCTATCCGAAAATAGCACAATAGAAGTACCAACTCTAGATTTTTCTTAATCTTTTGAAGAATCAAAGCTTGGGGTTTATTTTCTTGATGGATTAGAGGCTTTTAATTAGTAAGAATCTTTCCCTAAAAAGTTAGCGTAAGGTTTCACATATTTTGAGTTAGAGATAATGATTTTTTTATTTTATTTTATACCTATTATGATTTGGGGTTTGATTGTTGAGTTTTATACTCTGAATTAGTTTCTTTGACTGTCTTGCATGTAGAAAAATGATCAATTTGATGGTTGTTTCGGAGATTGAGATTTGAGTTAATCTAGGGATTGAATGTGATGCAAAAATTGGGGATTTTGGTGTTAGAAAATTTACATGTTGAAATTGATTTGATAAATGGTGGATTGGGTATCTTTATGTTCTATAAATGATTTTGGAGGAATTTTATAAATGATTGAAGTGGTTTTACCTAAGTTGTTGAGTTTATGAAAATGTTGATTTTTGACTTTTGTGGTTTGATTGACGGTGGCATTGAGCATACAAATTGGTTGGATATTTAAAAAGTTAATAACTCAAAAATGTGCAAAAGTTGGGTGTTGTGGAGATTGGATAAGTTTTTTGTTTCGGTGACTTGAAGTTGGAGGAGTTCTTTAGCTTGGTTTTAGCTCTCATTCCATAGCATGTCTTATTTAGAATCAATTTTGTAGATGTTGTAATATTCATTGAAAGCTTTTCCCTAATTTTAGATCTTATTTACTACTTGTTAGGATTAGAGGAAGGCGTCTCTACACCTCTTGGGAATTAACTCGTAGAGTTTCAAATCTACGCTTTTGCTATTTTGGAGGTGAGTATACTTAACATGGAAATTTACCTTATCTCTATCTTTAATACAAAGTTTAAAAATAATTTAAATTAACGGAAGTGGATGACACATTTTATCATGATATATGTATAGAAAGAAAATTTATAAATTTATTGAGGTCAAAAGGGTTGAATTTATACATAATGTTTTCATTAATTGAGCACTACTGCTCACCCAATCAAAAGATCGGTCTTTACTAAACCATGATATGAATTTTATTTACTTTATATGTTAATATTTCGATTATTTAATAAATCCAAAAAATTACTATGTGAAGCATACAAGTACAGTCTATGTCATTTATTTTGGAATAATTTGATTTCATGTATTTTGAAAGAGTTTTGAAGATGCACAACTCAAAGAAATTGAGTCTACAGTCATGAAAACCAACATCATTTCAAATTAAGCGACACAACCCCCATCCACTGACATTCATAGAGTTATATCACATAAGCAAATAGCCTCATGGTAGAATGCTAAACGTAGTAAGAAAAACACATACAAACGGGATGCTAAAGCATAAAAACTTACATGTTTGACGTCCCGCGAACAAGCTACAAAACAAAGTTGGTAAATCACGCATGATCTTATATACAAAATCCTAATGCAATTCACTCATGAGATGCAACTAAAGATTCGGCTTCTAAGATATGACATGTGAATCATCTAAAGAATATGAGGTAACGTACATAATAACATAGGAATTGATTAAATCCACAAATGAAAAATTAGCCAAATCAAGATGCATGAAATATGAATGCAAAGCAAGGATATACTAAAAAAATAAAAATAAAATAAACATGACGCATATCCGCAAATAAGGAAAGCAAGTAAAAGAACAGATAGAAAGAAGTGAGGTGGGAAATTATTACAACACTTTAAATAAATTATTATAGACCAAATGAGAGAGAGAGAGAGGAGAGAATATTGCAATAAAATAAAATAAAACCTCACAAAACACTCAAAATAAAAATAAACAAAATAAAAGCTTCATGTTCCTTGGAACCGTCAGCGAAAATTGGTTAACATTGGGAGATTACGCCATCTTGTCTGAAAGAAGCTAACCGACCGACCAAATAGGCCAGTTGACAAACTAGGCCAAGCAAAACCTATTTTGTTGCGAAACCAAGAAAAAGGAACAAACAAGAAATATGTAGGTGACTCAACTAAACATTACCGGTTAGCTTACAACACAATTAATAAGAAACAAGAGCAAGCAAATAATAATAATAATAATAATAATAATAATAATAATAACCTAAACAAACCACTTGGATTACAACAACACACTATGAAATATAAAGTATGAAAGTAAATATGAGATAAACAAACCACTTAGATTATAACAAAACACTATGACATATAAAGTAAGAAAATAAATATGAGATAAACAATCCACTTGGATTATAACAAAACACTATGAAATAGAAGTAAGAAAATAAATATGAGATAGAAAATATAAGAAAATGAAAAATTAGAAATTCACCTTCCAAAGAAAGATTGAACTTCTTGATTTCGAAACTTCCTCTTGATCACCCTCAAGTTTAGAAAGTGTGTTCTCCATCCTCAATTCAAAACTAAAATTTGAGCTTGGAATGATGGTTTTGAACAAGGGTATGATCACTCTTTTCTTGGCAAAAATACTCTCTCTTTGATTAAGGCTTTAAGTGGTTTTGACAAGGGAAGATAAGATCACTATAACAAAACTGACTTTTTACGGCACCACATCAATGGCATATAATAAATGCACACCATAGTTTCTCACTTTTGCGACTTGTTTTTTTTGCACGTTGTAAATACTCTTCCAACCACGGCGTATCTATTGCGTAGGCCGTGAATGGTAATAACAATGATTTTTTTACGGCTTGCAATGCACGCCGTAAATAATAAAACTTTCTACGACGTGCATATAGCGTGCCGTTAATACATTAATTATACATGACGCACATACACCACTTTTCATGGCGCATACAACGCCCCCCGTTAAAAGTATTACATTTTTTATGATGCACACATCGTCTGCCGTTAAAAGTATTATTTTTTTATGACGTGCAACGCATGTCGTAAATTGTATGAAAAAAAAAGAAAGCGCCAAAATGAAATTTGGGGCGCCAATTTTTTTTTCACCAAATAACTATACCCAGCTGACTCCGTTCCCATGTTTCTTTTTTCAAACTCATTCTTTGTTCACATCTTCCTCTTATAATCTCTTCCATTTCTCATGCGAAGCGATCGAATCCCAAATCTCGTTGGGCCTTTCTTGCTAGGTGTGCTCTTCTCAAATCTCTCAGCTATTTCATCTATCTCTTCCCATCTCATAGGTATATGTATCGTCAAAGAAAGCATGGAAGCGAGAAGGAATGGGATAACTAGGCATTTCAAAGCTTAACCCTAATTCCATTCAATTTTCTTACAAATTCAAAGGTGAACAACCTTTTTCTCAAAACTTTAGGCTCTATGCTTTGTTTGAATTTGAAACCCTAATGAAACACGTATATTTACTTTTTTTTATCCGTCTATTAGGCAAAACAAAAATGAAGAGCATCTCGACTATGAAGAAGAGGAAGAGAAAGTCCCTGAATCCATCACCACCAAAGTCAGTTTTCTTTGCATTGAGGTAATTATTTATTATTATTATTTTTTTACGCTTTAAGGGTTTAGTTTGTGGATTTAACATGTACCATGTCTTATTTTTCAATTGAGTGTGTGTGTGTGTGTGTTTTTTTTTTTTAATTTGTTTATTATTATTTTCGTTTCTATTGTTGGAATGCAACAAATGCAAGTAATAATTTTTAATAATCCTTTCCATCTGAAGGTCTGAAAGGTTTAAATTTGGACACAACAATTAGTTTATTAAGGTTATGGTAATTTTCTTTGTGTTTAATCTTACCATCCTTCAAAGTTGCACACCATGTATTTGAAAATTTGTTCCAGTCATGAGATATAGAAAATTATAGCCACGTGTGATTGTGAAATTGGTAGGTAGATGTCCTTAAATGTGAATTCAATCAGTGAAATTTCTTGGTCTTTTTTTACAGTCTCTTAGACTATGCAAGAAAGTTGGATGTATAACATATTATGATTCTTTGGTTATATGGTAGCAGCAGGTGGAGTTTAGAGCCTATGGCTATGGTTGTAAAGTGCTTTGACAGCTTATGAAACTATCCAAATGAGGAGGAGGACGAATCCAATTTGGAAAGTAATTTAATCAATTTTTGTTTCTTTCTTTTTCCCTTTTCTTCAGTTTGTTTTGAATTTTTTGGATGGGCTTTTAATTGATGACTCTGAACAATCTTTTTTGTTGTTTTTATTATCAATTTTAGCTCTGGTTTCCCTCCCTTCTTCTGTAAAAAATAAAAATAAAAAATAAAAACTGGTGTTTTGTTTTGTTTTGATTTTCTATTATTTTAGTTGGTTCCCCTGTAGTTCAAGTTAAGGTCATTTGTGAACACTTTGCTCAAGATTACAAAGTTAATTATAGTTTTTTTATCAACCCAAATTTACATTCCTTTGTGAATTTATTTGGTGGTGGTGTTATTGTTATCTTGTCTTTTGTATTCATCATGTTCAGACCTTCCTTTGCTCTATGATTGAATTAATTTAATTCTTAAGTACTTGTTCAAGGGCTTGCAGGCTTTGGATGCATTTTTTTTTCTTTTCAACAGAGTAATTTAGTTTGTCGGGGGCTTGGTATTTGAGGATGGAGAAATAGATTTTTTGTCTCCTTTTCATTCAATGCATTACCCAATAGTACCCTCAGTTTCTCTGTTGAGCAATTCTGCTTGATTTTTGCAGTATGCTCATCACAGATGCATACAAAGATGGTGTAACAAGAAAGGTGACACTGTGTGTGAGATATGTCACCAGGTGGGTTAATTTCGTTTCAATTATGCTTTTAATCTTATGAATGTGTTTTTTCTTTTTATAAAACTGTTTTGAGTTTGCATTGGGAACTATATGTTTATACAATTGTTTCCTCTGTCAAATTGGAAAAAAATTTCAATAGAGTCTTTGTTCAGTTTTTGCTAGTTTATTTATTGCCAAATGTATGTTCATTGCAGCCATTCAAACCAGGCTATACAACACCTCCTCCTATGTTTCAACTTGGGAGTATTCCAATGAACTTTAGGTATTTTAGTGATTCAAGTTTCTTTTTTTTTGTTTTTAATATTTTATTTTCATATGTTTTTGTTAGATTGTCTGTGATTCAAATGTTTTTATCAGAAAAAATTGGGAGATCTCCAGAAGGGACCTAAATAACCCTTGCTTTATAGCTATGGTGACAACTGAGCCTAATTTTGTTGATCAAGACTATGATGAGTATGGTGGGACCTAAATAACCTTTGCTTTATAGCTATGGTGACAACTGAGCCTAATTTTGTTGATCAGGACTATGATGAGTATGCAGCTTTTGAATCAAGAAGCCTGTTTTACTGTCATTCTGTTGCTGCAATTGTGATTAATCTCTCTCTCTCTTTCTCTCTCTATTTATCTCTGGGTGTGTGAGCGCTTGTGTATATTCTGTTCATAGCAATATCTAAAGCAGGGAAATATGTCTCCTTGGCTACTTGATTTTGACGCTAGCATTTTGACAGCCTCTCTCATTTCTTGTCTGCAGTTCATGGTTCTTTTGATCTTACGGCATACTCTTCCCATATTAGTTAATGGAGCACAGGACAACACTTTCCCATTGTTCTTGGTAAGATAATACTTAGTTCATATTGACACACACACACACACAAAGTAGAATATTGACAGTTATGAGGCTCATTGTGATATAAAACTCACTCTGTTACATTCTATGGCAGCTTTTTACGAACTACTGGAATTATTGTGCCAATATACATTATGGTGAAGACAGTGAATGCCATCAAATATTGCCAATGCCAACGAGTGAGTACATAGTTTTTTTATATTACAGTAGTACCCTTTCTTACCTTCTCGCCAATTAGGTTTCGTTTAGTTGTCAAGAATTTTGTATAAGAAAGTTGTTCCCAAAAAAAAGTGTAATAAAGGAAAAGGGAATTTTTTTATTTTATTTTATTTTTTTTGTGTTTTGGATTGAAAATCCCAAAATATTTCGGAAAGGAAATGACATTTTAAAAACTGCATTTTGTCAATAATTTTGTATGAGAAAGTTGTTCCCAAAAAAAGTGTAGTAAAGGAAAAGGGAACTTTTTTTTTTCAGTTATGGATTGAAAATCTCAAAATATTTCGGAAAGGAAATGACATTTTAAAAACTGCATTTTTTCACTTCAATTAATGAAACTAATAAAAGTCACAATCTATTGAATATGGCTTCTGCTAAATGCTAATAGCGAGAGCTTAAACTACTTTCTCCTTTTCATCTTCCCTGGAGAGTAGATAGAGTGGTTTTATGGGTTTGTATTGCAATCTAAATATTTGCTTGTCTGGTGTTCGACTAGACTGTGCACTATTGTTTTGTGCCTTTATGGTACAACAGTAGCACTTTAAATCTTTTGGGCTTCTATTTCTATGGCTACGAAAATTCTGGCAGACAAGTGTTCCAGTTAGATATTTATTTCTCGGTAGTGATGTGAGTTTAGGGTGCATTACGAAGAAAGTGGTGAAGAAAGCTCAGAGATGGAATCGGTGTATGCATTGAAGTGCCACATATCACATGAAGTGAACCATTTACATGAGGGCTTAAGCATGTAAGTGCTATTGCTAAACTAATAGTATTATTTCTTTTTTGGTAAATCCTTGGTTTTTACATTGTTCTTGACCTGATTAACTCTTGCTACTTGTGTCTGAGTTTGAGTTCTGGTGCTTGTGAGATGGACTCCCCCTCTCTCCAACTTGACGATGTCTCTTTCTTAGCAATCGTAATTATTACAGCTTTAAAAACTTTCATAATTTATTAATTTCAATGGAGTTACCCTAGAGCTGACTAGTTTCTTTGCTAGTTATTGCAGGATATAATTTTAAGTTCATAACACCTTAAAGGGGAACTTAAAATAAAAAATTTTAAAATTATGACATGTTTTGCATTCACGGGAGTTTTATGTTGGAAGTACACACATGATTTTTACTAAACTAATTGTTTTCAAGTGAAATTGCTATGGTTATATTCTAAAATTCTGTTTAAAGAAACTTAGTTTAAGCCATTAAAATTTTCTAGAAGATGCTACTTATGATTAGGTAAGTTTACATTAATGATATTTGTTTTGGCCTTTTATGATAAATTATTTAGTTTGTCTTCTTGTATCATCATTAAACTGTCAAGTACCAATAAATCCTCAAATAGAAAAATAACTTATTTGAACCTGGACAGATTTTCAAGTTGTAGTTCCATGAAATAGCAAAGAGAAATAGATGCCCCCTGAGTTGGTGGCTTAACAAGATATTGGCTAAATTTATTTTGCAAAAATGACAGCACAATCAACTTTAAAATGATATTAAGGGTGGGCATCACCTAAGCCTGAACTATGCTAGGAAAAAATTAAAAATCTTGTGCCAAGCCCACCCATTAGGCCTATAATTTACCCAATAAAATGAAATCAAACAAAATGTGTCAGCTAACACCCTTTGAGCTACAAGAAATAAATAAAGAAAATTTAATTGGAATAGCCATTTCTTTTTTAAAATAAGAGAATCTGATAACCAATCATTTCTAATGGAAATACATGAGTTCCATTGAGGGATTCCTCTTCCATCCCTTTCTTCCTTATTCTTTTTCCTTCTGTCGTTAGTAGGTAATCTCCAATTCTTGAGATTCTCCATCCAAATGAAATAAACAAACCTGTAAACATCTTGTCAATTAATTTATAACATATGCTTTTTAGCAAGGTGAATCTACTTGGGTTTGAAACAATTTTGTTAACAATATATATTTGCGTATGTGCATACGCCTAAGTGTATAAATGTCCATCCATGTTACACACAGACATGCAATTCTAGAAGCATTACAGTTTTGATTGTCAATACAATGATAATTAAATAGAGACCAATTCATTCTTGCACAGATCCAGGATCATGTGAGATGTTTAGGATCAATAAAGATGTGTGATTATGGCTGAACTGAAGGTAGCTTGACGAGGCATCCTTCTGGCTGTCGTATGGTTATTTTGGGCCTTCTGGCGGCTGTATGGCTGATCTAGCAAGTTTTTTTTCTTCTTTTTGTTCTTAGAAGCTTCCAACCAACCATACAACTTTCGGTTAATACCTTCCTATATTATGCTTAGCTCCTGCCAGGAGCTATTGATGAACAAAAGGGGTTAAAAAAAGAAAAGAAAATGTTATTTCAAATCTGCCTCCTTAGAAGAACATATTGATGAAGAAGATATTCTTTAAGCAATACTATATCCTATAATAAGGTTATTTATGTGATGGTTGGCACTGCTTTAAGGGTGAGTTTTTAGGAATTGTTGGTTTGATTATGCTCCACAAAGTTGTTACTCTGACCTTGTAAGGATTGGTTAGAATAGAGATGTTAGTGGCTAATTTTGTCAGTATTAGTAAAGTGATTGTTCTCTTGACTCTCCTCAATTCCCTATTAAATTGTAGGATAAAGCGACATCGTATGAAAGCCTTTTGGTCATCTTGTATAGAATTAATTTGAACCCTAGTAGTGTAGACAACGAGACAAGACCTCATTGTCCCTCAGGAAGATTTTCTCTTTTTTGCTTCATTAGTTCAGGGAAGCTTCTTTCCAATTAGTTTCATTTTTTTGTAATTTGATTGCAATTTGTGTTTATCTTTCACTAAATCAGGTTCTGTGATTTGTAATTAGAAATTTTCTTTTTATGATGTATGTACATGTATAGACAAGATCATCAAGATTGATATATAACGAATTAAGCACCAATGCTAGTGCATTTATCTTTAGTGCTGACGTATTCTTGTTATTGTGGGACTTGATTTTCTCATCAATTCCATTACCGATCTATCTTACAATTTGTGTTCTGACGGAATTGCTTTAAACTTTGTGGCAGGTGCACGGTTTGCCTTGCCAAATATCACAGGGCAGATATATTGCGTACCCTTCCTTTTTGTGGGCACTCCTTTCATCTAGCCTGCATAAACAAATGGCTGCAACAACACTCAAAATGCCAGTTTGTACAATTTCAATGCACCAGTTTCCTGAGAAAGAGTGCATGCCACCAATGTTCAGTTCAGCTGTCCAATCTCATTATGGCATGGAGTCCCTTAATAGTTGTTGATATATTTAGAAAGTTAGATATGCATGGTTTTGGATGGTTTAAATTTTTTGTATAGTTTAGAACTTTAGGATATAGTTTTCGAATGTTTGGAATGTATAGACAATTATTGAATATTTATAATTTATGGATATAGTTTCTTTTTGTTGTTTCAAAAAATATTTTGGTAGTTGATTGATGTTTTGTGATGCCTGTTTGTAATATTTGTTAGATTGTACAAAATTGGTCAAATAGAACCTGCTGAATTTAAAAATAAAATAAAATAAAATAACTACATATTCTACGGCAGCCATAATAAGTCGTTATATTACATATTTTATGGCGCGCAATTAGTGTTGTTATTTGTCTCACCAATTAACGGGATGCAAAAGTAGTCGTAGAAAAAGTAACAATGACACACAAAATCTGTCGTTAAATAGTTTTTAACGGTGTACTCTAACATGTCGTAGAAAAAGTAACGACGACGCATAAAATATGTCGTTAAATAGTTTTTAACGGCGTATGAAGCATGTCGTTGAAAGTGAATGACTTTCCATGACTGGTCATAATATGACGTGTGCCTGCACGTCGTAGAGAGGTTTTTACGACGTGCATTGCGCGCCGTAAAAACCCTTTTTTGTTGTAGTGAATGTAAGAGTTATGTAACTTAACTAGTTTAGGAAGATAACTCTCTTGTTTTTAAGGCTTTCTTTTCTTTCAAATTCTAACACAATTTTAGCATTCTCTCCCTAAACTTCTCTTCTTCAAAATTCATCTCCAAATTCAAGACTAGAGCTCTCATTATATAGCCAATGCAAGTGGGCAATGGTGGAAGACAAGGTAGAGGACAAAGTGGAAGACAAAGTACAAGATAAAGTGGAAGACAAATTGGAGCATTTTTGGAAAGACAAAGGAGTTAATGCGGGACAATGTATAATGGAGGTGAATGATGAATGATGATGGTGGTGTGTGATTATGAAAGTAGATAATGAGTTGGGATGGTGGGGTGTGATTATGAAAGTAGATGGTGAGTGGATATAGTGGAATGTGATTATGAAACTAGATGGTGAGTGGGGATGATGGGGTGTAATTATGAAAGTGGATGGTGAGTGGAGATGGTAGGGTGTGATTATGAAAGTAGATGATGAGTAGGGATGGTGGGGTGTGATTATGAAAGTGAATGGTGAGTGGGGATGGTGGGGTGTAATTATGAAAGTGGATGGTGAGTGGGGATAGTGGGGAGTAATTATGAAAGTAGATGATGAGTGAGGATGGTGGAGTGTGATTATGAAAGTAGCTGATGAGTGGGGATGGCCTGGTGTGATTATGAAAGTAGATGGTGAGTGGGGATAGTGGGGTGTGATTATGAAAGTAGATGGTGAGTGGAGATGGTGGGGTGTGATTATGAAAGTGGATGATGAGTGGGGATGGTGAGGTGTGATTATAAAAGTAGATGGTGGGGTGCAATTACGAAAGTGGATGATGAGTGGGGATGGTGGGGCATGAAGCAGTTAAATATTATTTGGGAGGAAATATGACACAATGTGATGCGTTGGCAGAGTGGTTAAGGTTTAGGATCTGGGGTCTTAGGTTAGGAGTTCAAAACCCCTTTTAAGCATTCCTCAAATTCATTTTTTTGGATAAAGACACGTTATCACCACATCATCAGCAAGAACCAATCTAGTCATGCCACGTCAGCGTCACAGTCAGCATTGATAGAATATTCTGTACATGGATGGAATATTCCCTAACTTCACAAAATATTTCCTCACATAACAGAATATTCCTTGAGTTTTGAAAATTACAATTTGGCCTAGAAGTTTCAAATAATTGTGCTGTAACCCAAGTTTCAAGAGAATTTTTCAATGAGACCCGCAGAAGTGCAGCGAAGGTTGATCCTAGCTAAATGAACTATTCTGGACGCAACTGTGAGGTCAAAATATTCCCTTGGAAAGGTAATTTGTGGCTGTTTAGGTTTGGAAACAAGGCTCAAATTCTAAGGCTTTGTTTGGAACGATTCTGAAAATCATTTTCTACGATTGAGGTCACATATGGTGTTTGGATAGAGTTGTGGAATTAATTTTCCACAACTCTGCAGAAAACTCTGTCAAACAGAGCGCGATTTTTCAATTTTTTTTTTTAAAAATTTTGCCTAACCGGCCGTCCGGCCGGTTGACCGGAACAGTGAAATTTTTTATTTTTTTTTGCAATCGATATGTTAATTTTTATATATTTGAAAAAATATTTTCTGAATTTTTTAAAATCTTTTATGTGCTTTAAAATAATTTTGAGTTATATGTTTGGTTATGAGTTGTAAGTTTTTGTATCAAATATCAAATGTCACATCAAAAAATTCCCCACTCAATTCAAAACTCTTTTCAAAACTATTTTCAAAACTCTTTCACCAAACAAATTTTCCACACTCAAATCATAATTCCAAACCTCACAAACTCAAAATACAACTCATACTCTCAAATCATAGTTACAAAGTTCTACCAAATGCAACCTAAGTTTTCTTATTGAGGATTCTATGAGAAACACCTCATTGTTTTGTCATCATAGGGTAATTAAAAGAAAGCACCCAAGTCTTAGGGCTGGTCAAAATGGGGTGTCTACAGTTGCCCCTCTTTGACAGAGCTCAAAGTCATTTCATGACATGAGTGAATGTCAAAGCCCAAAGATGACCCTTTTGACTAGGCCGTAAGACTTAGGCAAACAAACAAGATGCAGATGTAATTTGTTGAAGTTGAAGGTTGCCTACATATCCCATTGCAAGGAATCAAACCAGCGTAATTCGGGGGCAGAATGCAAATGACATGTTCAAAATGCAGTTTGAAAGTTGGACTTACACGCTTTGCAAAGTTGGTTTTTTGAAAATTCATGATTATGCAATGCAATGCAATGTCATGAATTGATGATAAAGATATGAAGATGGCAATACGAGAGACATGCCTTGTGCAAATGATAGGAAACATAACAGGGGGTGCATTGAATATAAATGTGCCACAAGATCACATACAAATATGCCACAACACAATTTTAACCGAGTGAATTAACAACGTAATGCGTCTCACGCGAAAAGAGGAAAGATGGTGTAGCCCAACTTTTTCATGCCCCCTTTCAAAGTCGAAATAAGCACTACAGTTCGGACTCCTGTGGTTCTAAATCTAATCTCACAAGTGCAATGTGAAAATAGATAAACACCAAAAAGTTCAAATCCAACAAATCTTTTGGAAAATCGATTTTGAATCAAATTACCAAAAATGGATAGCTTTGCCAGATACAGATTCACCACCTAAATATTTTGGAAAATTTAAGAAACCCATGACTCATGCCAAAGGCCATGTGCCATCATCACCAAGATTGTCTCGGCATAGGAACTTGGGTACGAGAGGGGAAGGTCATGAATGAATTGAGCACCCCCACTCGACCGATCAAAGATCGGCCTCCACTAATCATGATATGAATCTTATGTACATTATATGCTCTTGTTTTGATTTATTAGGCTAACATTACTATGTGATGCGCACACACAAGTATAGACGAACTTGCAAGAATTGGAAAACTTGATTCATGTTTGGTTTTCAAAATTGTTTCGAAATGTGTAAGACTTGAAAAAGTGATCGCATATAAACATTACTCAAATTATTCCAATTCGAGCAATTAGCCTTCATCCACATGCGTTCAAGCAATTATAGCATTTAAGCAATTAGCTTCATGGCAATCATGTTAGACATGGCAACATTCACATGCATGCGATATGCTAAAGCGAGTAAAGGCTTACCTAGTACTCCATGCCAAAAGAGAAATAAGTTAGAAAAATACATGATTCCTAACTATGCGATATGACTAATGCGACGCATACAAAAATGCAATTAATAGGCTCGGCTACTTAACATGGCATATGAAACAAGTTGATAGCATGCAGTCTAAGCACGTATTCAAAGAATGGATTAAACTAACAATGCAAGTTAGAATGATGAACTGAGCCTTGGTGCATGCAATACAAATGGATGCAAACATGAAGTATGCTTATCAAAACGTGATGCTCCTAAACTAACCATCATAAGTAGTTAAATAAAATAGAGAAAGACGTGAGGTTAGAAAACATACACATTATTGCGACATTGCGTTCTCATAGAGGAGAGTCCGAATGAACTAACTAACTAACTAACTAGCTAAGCTAAGCTAATTAACTAGCTTACTTAACTAATTATTACAAACCGAATGAATTAACTATTCTAGTTAACTAAAATAATTACAAAACAAAATCAAATGACTAGTTAACTTACTAATTATTACAACACTTTACAAAATTAATTAGCTATAACTAATTTATCACAACAAATATTTAAGCTAAATATTTAAATTAAACAGGCCCAATATGTGAGGAATGCTCATGCACATGCTCAGATTCCACCCAAAAATGCCACTGTTTTACTTTTGAATGCCTCTGTTGCATAGTTGAACACATACACTTTTGCCCACTTCCAGAATAGCCCTGCTCTGCTCAAACAACACACTGCTGAATTTTGGATCAGTGGCTGGCCGGCCAGGAGTGAGGGCCTGCCGGCCACCAGTGATAGCCAATCGGCCATCAGAGGTGGCCTGTCGACCATAGAAAGTGGCCTGCTAGCCATTGTTGCCTAGTTCATCTTACTGCAACAGAGAACAAATAGAGCATGCACAGGGTATTCTCAAGGGTTTGTTTGCACAACTCACCCCTCCTTTTCATGAACCAATCAAAGGAGTAGTAAACTTGGTCCACAACCCATCAACTCAAGAAATTTCATTATATGTTGGCTCATAAACCAAAATGTGCAATTTCAATAAATGCAACAAAATAAGACACAAACCCCCTTCCTTTCATGAGTGGTCAAGGGAAGTGGTGACCTTGAAACCTTGAATCATTTCATCACTAACGATTATGAAATGCTTCAAGCTTCCATGTCTTCAATTAACATCCGGTTAAACACAACAAGTTGTTATCTTGCACCATTTTTATCCTCAATTTTAGTTACTCAATTTTAAATTACCAACCATCCTTTAATATATTAAGTCCAATGGTGAGTTTAAGTCCTCTAAATGGAAAGAAGGCTCAAACCAAAAGCTGTTTTAGGCATGAAAGAGACATCATACTGTTGGTAATGAATCCCCTAAGGGATTAAATAATTAAGCATGACATCTCAATCTCATGCTTTAAACAAACATGTTGATTGAACCACTTTCAAAGCAAAACAAAAGCCAAGAGGAAGATTGCAGAGATGATTAGTGCAGAAAATGAGAGAGAAAAGCATAAATAAATGCTATCAACTCAAACAAGATGGTGTCTAAGGCCTAGAACACGAAACTCATGAGGACAAATACACTATAAGCATACAAAATAAAGCTCAAATGCAACTAACAACCCAAAATAGTGCTGAAACAGTCCTAAAACATGTTGGAATTAAGCTAAAAATAGCTAGATTAATATGCTAAAACATAGCACAAGCTAGGCTTGCAAGCAAGGCATAAGGAGGGGAGGCTAACCCCTCCAAATTTGGACTTCAAAACATGATTTTGGCCACTGAAAAAGCTCTGAAAATCAGTGTTTAAAAGCTAAAAAAGAGATGATGCAAGGGTTGGAAACACAAGGGTAAAGGCCTCCAAAACAAGGTAAAGAGAAGGGCAATCAACCCCTCAACCTTTAATGGCCTTAGGACCCAAGTTTTAGCCGAAAAATATAGAAGTTTTACAGCCCAAAAACAATGGAAAAACAGTAGGAATAATAGAAAAGAAAGTAAGCAAATAGGCAAAGCCTTATACCTTTTGAAGAGAAGATCAATTCTAGGCAACAAAACCAAGTAAACACACCCTCTAGAGCTCAACCAAGCGCAAAAGTACCTCAGCTCAAAGAAGGTGAGATTTGGTTAAGGGTGTATAGGCAAAGGTTAAGGATTTGTAGGCAAAAGTGTAGAGATTTGGTAGGGAGAGAGGAAAAATTTTGATCTCAAAATTTTCTAACCTTTAAAACATGAATGGAGGTCTTCTATATATAGAAAACTAAGAGCCTTCCTCAAAAACATCTAGCCATACACGTGGGGGCAGATGCATACATCTGTGCAAATAGCTGGCACAGCTGTCACAAAATACATGCAAAAGAAACTGGTGGCCGGTCGGCCATCGCTGGTGGCAGGCAACCCACATTAGTGGTCGACAGCCCAAAAGTGATGGCCGACAACCCAAAATTTGCAGTCCTGAAGAACCAAGGCTTGGTCCATGAATGAGGCAACAAGGGTGCCGTTTTTGAAAAGCTCAAAGCTAGGGCATTCCGCAGAGGACTTCGAGCACTTGGCGAGCAAAAAGTCTCATCATCGGGTGGTCATGCATGGACGTCCAAGTCATAGGGGCCGTAAAAAATGGGGTGTCTACAATTACCCTTCTTTGACAGAACTCGGAGTTATGAAATGACGTGAGTGAATGTCAAAGCCCGAAGATGATCCATTTTGATAAAACCATAAGACTTGGACAAAAAATCAAGACAAAAGCAAATGGTTGCACCCACAGGCTGCCTACATATCCCCTTTGCAAGGAATCAAACCAGTGTAGTTCTAGGGCATGATGCAACTGATACACAATATAAATAATACAAATGATATGCAGTGCAATGCAATAATATAATCAAACCACAAGCAGTGCAAAATGACACAAATACCACAAAGGGATGGAGATGCAAAATCGAACTACGTTTTATATAGAAAAGAAGTGAGTACAGCCAACTGACGTCTAACACGGGCTAAGTGCCTACATCTTCAATACTGACCGCAGTGCAGCATGGATGCGTACACATAGCAGAACCATGTCTTAATGTGAAAAGGGTGTGAGCACATGTAAAACTATATTTTTCGTAGAAAGAGAAAGTGTACAAGTAATTAGGTGGCATAATCTGCTGGGGAAAGATAATGATCCTAAATGCTGAATGCAACAAGACAAAGTACAATGCAATGGATGCGATGGATGCAGTGAATAAAAGGCGCAAGTCGAACTATGTTTTTCCTAGAAAAGGCATGGACACAAAACAAACCACGTCTAACACAAAAAAGGTGTTGACACTCTCAATACTGGCATCAGCATAGCACGGGTACTTACACATGGCAGAACTAAGTTTTAGCGAGGGAAAGGTATAAGCCCATGCCAAACTAAACTTAACATGGAAAATGTGCATGATGATAAAATGGTATGATGTAATGAATGCAATGGACAATCTAGTAGATGAATATGGTGACATACTCCAACCACGTTGGAATCGTGAGAGGAGGTAGAGCAAATTCCAAACACACCAAAATCGCGTAAGGAATGGAACACTCTAACCATGCTGAAATTGTGAGAAGTGGTCCTGAGAAAATCGCTCAAGGTCGCGTTCCACGAGTCCTGAGAAAAATTCCAAACACGCTGAAATCATTTGAGGAAGGGAGCACTCAAACCACGCTAAAATCATGAGAAGAGGTCTCGAGAAACCCACTCAGGGGCGGGTTCCATGCGTCCTGAGATAAATTCCAAACACGCTAAAATCGTGTGAGGATGGGAGAACTCAAAGCACGCTGAAATCGTGAGAAAAGGTCCCGAGAAAACTGCTCAAGGTCATGTTCTACGCGTCTTGAGAAAAATTCCAAACATGCTGAAATGGTGTGAAGAATGGAGCACTCAAACCATGCTGAAAATTGTGAGAAGATGTCCTAAGAAAAGCCCCGGGAGACAATGATCCTAAATGTTGCTCAGCGTAAAAGGATAAATGATACAAGATAACACAGGATGCAAATAAATACAAAAAGTGCGATGATATGATAAATGTTACCAGCAATGTATTATGTAGTGAATGATGTTTAGAGAATGCAATAAACGAACAAAGCGGCGCTTTAGAAAGCACCTCATGGGGCAAGTGGCGATGAACCACTCTACTCTGATGGGGATCTCCCTCTTGTGTTCTTCGAACTCTTACCTTTCACTCACAGTTCAAAGGCCCTCAAATGCTGGCATGGGGTAACCTCTACATGTAGAAGCCACAGATGCCGCTTTTCTTCCTGATCATATTCACAACTTTCCCTATTCTCTAACGGGGTGACAGATTAGGTTGGTGCAGTATCCACAATCAAGGCGCATACACGCTACCTCAACCTATGGGGCTGCCATACAGATTTCAAGCCGGGGATAACCTCTGGGTATTTAAACTAGACTTTAGTCTCGAAAATTCCAAACCTTTGCGTTCTAAGCATTGTCATTCGAACTCTAGTTTCCATCGTCGCAGTTGGTCTCCTAAGAACTCATTACAAACACAGCCAAGATGCCTCCGGCAAGAAATGATGCTTAGGGAGAGTACTTTTGATCACCATTCTGACTTGAAGCAGGCTTGAGGTTGAGGTTGAGGTACACTCATACTCCGGAGAAAACACAAGGCCCGAGAAAGTGCGTTCGAAATGCAATCTCGAAAATGCTGAAGTTGAAATAAACTCAGATGCTCCAATTTTCCCTCTTTTCTTTTGCTTTGCAGTTTTGAACCTATGTAGCTTCAGATAGGTCCTGGTTCAATAGCTCTCACTTTTGATTGAGGTTGGACCACACAATTTTATGAAATAAAGAATCCTAATTTGTACACCATATTGAGAATCGCACGGCACTCTGAGCACAAAATGATTTATTTTTAAAATTGAAATCGAGAATGAGTTCTTAACCGAGTATTGAGCCTACGACTAACCACAGTCAAAACAACTTAACAAAGGGAAAGCAAAGTGAAAACAATCTAAACACAACTATTTACACTCACAACGATGCAAAATAAGAATCGAGACAAACAAAAACAACAAACACAATACTCAGACATTTGTTTTCCATTTGGAGGAGACCTCTCAGTTCACGAGGAGCCTGCTTCTCCAGGTATTGTTTACCACCCTTTCTCATTTGTGATTCTCACATCACTTTGTCACTTAATCTCTATTTTTCAAAAAAGTCCTTTCCTCACTTTTTCTCTCAGCGTGCATCTTTCTATTCTTCAATCTCTCGTACTTTTTTTATCCCTCCCTTGGGTGGTTAATGGATAAGCAGGAAGTTGTGGGATCTTACCCCTGGTATTCTGGTAGATTCTCATTCTTTCACTCATAACTAGCGAGCTTTCCCACAGAGGGGTTATGCTACGACTGGATGTCTAGTAGATCTGCAACTGATATCGGTTAATGATGCCCTTGGCCAGTTTGGACATGATTAGACCCGTCCAAATGAGGGAGTGCAATACCCACCTCCATTTCCAGTTCACGCTTCGCACTTAGCTCGATACTTCACTGCTTGGAGGATGAGAGAGCATTTAGCCCCTTGCTGCTAACTTCAATTGTGCCCTTTCTAGAGAATATGCTGACAATGGGGAAAAGACAAAACCTGACTTGACTGTGCCCATAGTTCATTATTTTGACCTTGTTTATTTTTTTTTTTTTTTGCTTTCTGCTAAAACAATTTTGACCAACATGAGAGTTAGATTAACCTGCTCGGTCAATTTTCTGCTTTGAAATCATGTAAGTCAGGTTATGAGCATTGAAAATTTTCCTTTTTTTAGGCCTAAGAAATGGTCTAGTTTTGGAAAAACGGAATAATTTTTTAGAAAATTACCCAACTTCATTAAAAATCCTCAAAAACTGTTTTTGAAAATGATCATTATTCGACCAACAAGAAATTAACTTTTGAAATGCACAACCTCAGATCTGAACTTGATTTGTCTTGCAGCTAGAACCTACAGAATAGGACACCCGATTTTGAATGAAGATGAGCCAATTGGATATGGATAGGATAGCCGATTTGAACAAGCCAATCAATACAGATGAGACAAGCAAGCTGAAAATGATTGGGGTCGAACTTCAGGGTGAAGTTGCCTACGTATCCCAAAGATGGGAACCAGGCCGTACGTAGTTCCAGGGTTAAGGTGCACTTAGGTATTAACACTTTCCTTTTGCGCTCTAGCTTTTGACAAGGCCGCCCTTCTGGGTTTTCAACCTTGCGAGCTCTATTTCTCTTTTCATTTTTCATTTTTCTTTCTTCTTTCTTCTTTCTCTTTTCTTTTTCTTTTTCTTTTTTTGTTTTTTGTTTTTATTTCTTCTTTTTTTTTTGTTCTTTTTTCTTTTTCTTACTCTAACTTTTGCTTGGGTCGCTTTTCCTGGTTTTCGGCCCAGCGAACCTCTCAAGGATAAAAAAGTTTAACTTGTCCATGCTGATTGGCCGTAGGATCTCTAAGCCATCTGAATCCACGAGAATGGCTGCTGTTCTGGACTAAATAATCTTGATGATATAAGAACCCATCCAATTGGGGTTTGAATTTACCCCTAGTGTTACAGCTAGGGCCTTGATTGTCCTTCAGCAATAAATTTTCTTCTGTTAGATTCTGGGAGTTGGATTTCTTGCCGATCTTCATCGGCTTGAGAGGTGACCTAGTTTTGAATCTTCGAGCGTATCTTACTTTTTTGCCCCTAGTTCAAGGGCTGTTTCTCATCCAGCTATGTAAGCTTCTTTTGATAACATACGACGTTATTATCCCTAGTTCAAGGACTGCTTCAAATCTGGCCATGCAAGCCTCCTTTGATGACATACGACATTATTGCCCCTAGCTCAAGGGCTGCTTCAAATTTGGCCGTGCAATCCTCCTATTTTGGTTCATCATTGAACATTCTTAATCAGGGTTTGAAAGAAAAGGAGTCAAGTCGAGTCTTGAGGCCGAGAGTGATCCTACGCCTTACACTCTCAAGATCAATTCCAAGCATGTCTTCATAGGACCACGCAAAACATTTTTTTTGAAATCTTTTAATAAAGCGACTAGTCGCTCGTGCTCTTCTGAAGACAACGTAGAACCAATCTGGATCAAGCTGGGATCCTTTTCAGTACTCACATTAACATATATGTTCTTATTTATTAAGGGCTTAGCACGCCTCTTTTCCTCTCAGTTGATCAAATTTTTGCAAATCCCGAGGAATTCCTTTCTCTTTGTTTTCAACACAGTGTTAGAAAAGTTTTGAAAAACTTAGGTCAATGCAATAATTTAAAGGCATAGAGAAGTAAGTGAAAAGCACTGTTGTTTCATTCAGATCTTCTAGCTCAACTGGCTCAATGGTAGAAACAGACGCAAAAGAAAGAATTTAAAAGACAAACACAAAACAAGAATGTGATGTCCGAGTTAACACCCCTGAAATCATCAACCTTCGACACAACAAGACTAACTCAATACAACATAACAAGACTGACTCAATACCCAAGTTCGAAAGTAAAATAAGAAGCATTTTCAAATTGCTCAAAACAGTACATGCCATCCACCACGCTCAGAGGAAAATGAGTGCCATCAGCAGGTAGTTCATCCCCCGATCACATAACCAGCACTGATAGACTTGGTAGAACCCGATGGCGTAATGACCTTATTATCAATCAGATCTTGAACCTCATGGCGAAGATGAAAGCAACTGTTAGTGTCATGGCCGGTTTATTGATAGAAGGCATAGTACTTGGCAACGTTATACTTGGATAGAAGGGGATCAAAGAGAGGCTGAGGGTCAAGGGGTTTGAGATGGCCTTGTCCTATGAGGATTTGGAGAGCTTCGGACAAGGTCATGTAAAGGGGATTGAAGATGCGGTTTCCAGTCCTGATAGGATTGACAGAGGGGTTGTCAGGTGTTGATTGGGTTTGATAACCTCTTATGGGTGTAGGATTAGAGCTAAAAGGAATGTTTTTGGTATGGAAGCCCTTTTCATGGTTTATCCCCGGATTCAACATGCTCCCAACCTGAGCGACAAAAGTGTCATCCACAGTCTTTGTAACAACTACAAGCACTTGCTGTTTGTTCAGTCCATTGACTTTCCAAGCCACAATAGCCTACTGAAGCTATTCTAAGGATCAATACTTGCCCCGGCCTTGTTCTTGCGACTTGCCTCCACTTGGCTAAGGGATTGGGTCGCAATATCGAAGTAGAGCCTAGTTGTTGTCGACATGTCATCACCCAAACTTGAGATAGCTTCTGGTTGGCCATTTTCAATTGCAGCTTGCCCCAAGATTGGGGAGCCTTTCGGCGTGTGATGTGGTCGATGATGGAGCCAAAATCCTAAAGACTAGATCTGCCACAGTTCGCTGAAGATCTTCAATCATGTTGATTAGCTCAAAAGTAGTGGGTTCATGGGTTTGAGATGATTGGGGTTCAAGTGCATCCATCATACACAAGTCCATGCTTTATGGAATGAACACCTCAGGCTTGGGTAAATGGGCCAGGGTGATGTATATGTTGGGGTTGTAGATGGATGGTAGTGTATGGATTCGGTTGAGGTGTGGAGGTAATGGGTTAGTGGTGTCCTGAGGTCCTTTTGGTGGAGCTATGATCTCTTTGTTAATAAGATCCTGAATCTTATGATGGAGGCAAATACAATGGTTTGTATCTTGACCGTGCTGCTGATGATAGGCACAGTATTTAACGAGGTCATATCTTGGTGGAAGATGATTTGGGAGGGGTCGGGGTTCTAGGAGCTATAGGTACCCTTTTTCTAGTAGCATTTTCAAGGCTTGAGAGAGACTCATGTAAAGAGGATGGAAATTTCGGGCATGGGGCTGAGTTTAAGTAGTTAGTTTTTGGCCATTGATGGGAGTGGTGACAGTGTTTACTTCTGAGCATTTCGCAACTGTGCTACCATTGGAACTGTGAACAACATTCCTCCTCATAGGTTCATTACGCTCCACAATGATCCCTTGCCTGATGGCAGCCTCGATTTGAACCCCAATTTCATAGAGGTCCTTAAAGTTGAATAGTGGATGGACTATCATTTTCTGTAACAGCCTTTCAAACAGATTTCTCACAATGATACGAACTTGCTCTTTCTCTGGAAGCCTACTTACCATCATAGTCGGCTTTTCCTTCCATCAAATAACAAACCCTGAAAAGCCCCCATTTAGTTTCTGACGCGTTGCCTCAAGATCATGATTTGTGACCTCGATCTGCATGTTGTAAGAATATTGGGCAATGAAGGATTCAGCCAACTCCTGCTAGCTTTATTTCATAGAGTCCTCTAATTTAGCATACCAGATGACAGCTATTCTAGACATGGTTCGGCTGAATAGTGACAACTTCTGTACTCGGGTCAAACCCATTGGTCGTAGGATATTAGAAAACAAATGCAAATGCACCATTAGATCTCCAGTGCCATCAAAGTGGCCAATATGCGGCGTCTTGAACCACTCCGGTAAGGCAACCGCCGATTTAATGTGCCCATCCTCTATGTCTAGAATAGAGTTGACCCTTTGTGCCTTTTTGAACAACTTTTCTAGCCTGTTGACTTTGAGTGTGGTTAGAGCAACCTTGAATTCAAACGGTGCCTTGTAGACGCGCCCCGAGGGCCTCATGCTACAGTTCGGACTCAAGGTGTCATGGTTCTTAATCTGATCTCACAATGTGCGATGTGAGATTGATAAATCACCAAAGAGTCCAAATTGGCAAATCGTTTTGGAAAATTGATTTTTGTAAAGAAGTGCCAAACATGGACTGCTTTGCCAGATGCAGAGTCGCCACCTAAATATTTCATTTTTGGGAAATTTAGGAAACCTTGACTCATTGCTTAAGGCCATGTGTCCGTCATCACCAAAGTTGCCTCAGCTCGGGAACTTGGGTACGATTGGGGAAGGTTAGCTATGAGCACCCCCGCTCGCCCGATCAAAGATTGGCCAATACTAAACATGATATCTCATTTTTGAAATCACATGCGCTCTTATTCCAGTTAATTAGCTAGAATTACTAGGTGATGCGCACAACACACAAGCATAGACTAGATCGCCTAATTTGGAACAAAGCATTACATATCCGTTTGTTTGGAAGGCGGTTTGAAGTTTGCTACCCACAAGTAGGCTAAATCACGGATTTCAATGAATTATCCCAATTCAACCAACCCAACCTTCACCCACAGGCATTCAGGCAGTTATATCACATAAGCAATTAGTCTCACGGCAAGCATGCTGTCATGTTAACACTTACACACATGCAAGATGCTAAAGCATAAACACTCACAGTGTACTCCGAGCCAAAACAAGAAACTAGTTAGAAATCATGCATGATCCTAGTTCATGTTTCAGATGGCTGATGCAACACATGCAAAATGCAACTAGAATAGGCTCGGCTAATCTAAAAATGGCATGTGAAATGTGACAACTTGATACACGTATTCAAGTTGGAATTCAAATACTATGCAATTAGTATGATGTACCGAGCTCGGTGCGTGCAATACGAATGAATGTATGCAAACATGCGAAGCATAAAGATGCTAATTGAAACATGACCTAAAACTAACCATTGAAAGCAGGTAAGTAATACAAACCAAATGATTAATCAACTGTCCTAGCTAATTAATTATTACAAACCCTTAATTAATTAACAAATTAATTATAAATGGAGACCGTCGCAGCTCCACCTCGGAATGATTGAATGATGCATGCTTGATCGCCTCGCTCAGAAACCCGTTGCCATGCCACATGTTGCCTCTGTTTGCACTGTTTTGCTCATTTGAAAATTGCACAAGTCCCAAGGATGCTTCTGAACCACTCCCTAAGCACTGTGTGATGTCATCGACCAAGAGATAGGACCACCGGCCAATGGAAAATGGTTATTGACCATTTGTAAGGCTCTCGGCCATATTTTGGTAGCTGGCCGGCACTGAAGATGGCCGATAGGCCATATCTTCCTACAGAATTCTGTTTTTGCTACAGCAGAGGACAAACAGTGCATGACAAGGCATTTATAAGATAATGTGTGCATAACCACCCTCCCTATCATGCTATAAGCTCAAGGGAGTATGGGTCTCGACCCTCGGACCACCAATCACGCATTTCAGTACATGATGGCCAAAGGTGCCAAGTGTGCAAATCAATGTGGAATGAATGCAACAAAACATATGAATGCCTAGAACTCTATCGTGCTTGATCAGGAGCGTCGGCAACCGAGGGTTGAGGCACGTTTCGTCACTTCAAGTATGAAACGTCCCTCGGCCTTCATGTTTGGTTTGACACCCCAAACCAAACTCAATGTAATGCATGCAACCAAGTACAATGCAACATGGGAATGTAAGGCAATGTAACATGAGCATGCCAAGTGCAATGTGATGCAACCTAACATGTAAACAGCATGGCAATGCAACAAGTATGCAATACTATAATGCAACCTAGATATGGGAATACACAAAGTGATAAGCATGCAACAATGACACCAACCATAAGGATGCAACAACATGCAATGCAATAAGCATACAACAATACACAAATGCATGATCCATGGACTTACACTAAAGATGGATAAACCTCTGCCATACCAAAAACAGTAGCCAAAACACCCAAATCAAGGTACCAAAAAGGGAGACATGCATGCACATACAGGGATCTGTAAGCTAGGCAACGATGCACAATCCTCAACCATGAGCAAAATGGGATAAACATGAGAACATGATAATGCAATGAGCTCTGAAATCATGTGAAGAATTATGCCAAATCATATACACAAGTGAAGCATAGCATGCTAATGGGCTCAATGCCTGCCCAAAGCTAGTCAAGGGGCTCTCGCCATGGCCATATCAATCAAGCCCCAAAGGGCCAAAGTGACCTAAGACAGTCCTAGGGTAGGCCAAAACAAGGCTAGAACGTGCATGGAATAAGGCCAAAACATGCTAAAAAGATGGGCACAAACAAGGGGCATGCAAGGCTACAAAGGGAGCATTACACTACGCCTATCATAACCAAACATGGCATGAATTATGCAATGAAAAACAGAGTTATAATATGCCAAAATAAGCCCCAAAACCCAATGAGATGGCATCCCAAAGACCTAATCATGGAGACATACACGATGACCCAATCTTAAGGCGTAAAACAACAACTCTTCAAAGCATTGAAAAGATGGAAAACATAAGTGTGTGGCTACACTACATGGACTAAAATGTGATTTCAAATGATGCCAAATCATGAGAATAGTCAAAACAATGCATGCTAGCAACTTGGTGCACAAAGCTTAACAAGCTAGGATGAACTAAGGCTATACAAAGCAATGCATATATGATCAAAACACCAAACAGAGCTTAAACATGGTGAAACATGACTAAAAGTTCCTTGGAGTTGAGCCGAAATATGCAATCATGATGGTCCAAATGCAAGATACATGTTAAGGCAATAGAAGGGGTTACAAGGCAAGTACATGGTGCATGAAAGAGACCAACAAACCAACTTAAAAAAGAGGTATATCATGCCAAGATAACACCAAATACTTGCTGAAATGGGGCCAAAGCATGATAAGAAAACATGCTACTATGGTGAGCCAACAATACAAGCAAATGAGACATAAAGGGAGGGGGGTGTCCCTCCCCTATTCAAGCGTTCAAAACCACTTCTCTACCAGTGAAAATCCTTTGGATTTCAGTGGTGAGAAGGTCAAAACAAAAAGGCTTCAAAACTCAAAAAGAAGGTCACAAACTAAGGCCAAACAAGGCCTAAGAAGGGGTAAACAACCCCCAACCCAAAAGTAACCTTAAACAAACATGTTTAGCATATAAAAATAGAAATTTTTTCAGTTAGACACTAAGCTTAAAACAGTATGCAAGTATTGCTAAAAGCTTAAGAAAAAATGGAGAATAAAAGAGTAGTTTCTTACCCTTGAAGAACACTTCAAGAACACCAACTCCAGCACCTCCTTCTGATCAAAACCAACTCAAAAACTCTGAAATCAACTCCTTAGCACCTCAGTAACTAAGCGATAGTGTACCACTAGGTGCTTTAGTGCAAAAATATGACCAAGAATGCCCTTTAGAACACTATTACAGACACAACTATAGAGAGAGAGAGGAGATATAGAGAGAGAGTGATATATATCTTCTATATCAGTTGGCTCAACCCCTGGAAAGGGAGGGGAGGCTCCGCTCTTATAGGAAGTCCAATTCAAAGCCTCCAAGAGAAGCTAAGTGTTGGTTCAAATCCCTCCATACACGTGTATGGAGGGGGGAATTGTGCGTGGCACAAAATATCTGCCAAAAGCAGATGGAAATGGGTCGGTCAAAAAAAATGGCCGATCGACCAACATAAGTGCCAGCTGACCAAATACAGTGCCGATCAGCCAAAACTCTTGGCCGATGGCAAGAAAAAGGGGTCGATGGCATCCTTCCCTGGCTGGTGGGTTGAAGGGATGGCAAACAAGCCACCCTCTTCCCTTAGAAGCAAAATCACAAGTGTTTGGTCCATAACCAAGCACAAAATAGACAAGTTGAGAGATCTTGAGGCAGGGCACGTAGCCGAGACCTCCGAGAACTCAAAACAAACACGAGCATGGATGGTCATCGAGTGTTCAAATGACGACGCCCAAGTCTTGAGGGCGGTCAAAAATAGGGTGTCTACAGTTGCCCCTGTTTGACAGAACTTGAAAGTCATAACAATGATGGGAGTGAATGTCAAAGCCCAGAGACGAGCCATTTTTTGGCAAGGCTGAAGACTTAGACAAGCATACAAGAAGCAAAGATATGTGCCCACAGGCAGGGGCAACATGCAAATGACAATGTACAATGCCGAACATAACTTATGATCTTGCAAAGAGAGCTGTAACGAAGCATATCATGCAACAGTTTTAAGCAAGCATATACAAATCTAACTACATGACATGTAGAAAGGATGTGAGAGAATTATACCATTATCGCCACGTCTCACATGGAGAATACAGTACTTGTCCGGTTTGTCTGGTCGTGCCAGCTTCAAATGAACCGTACATACAATATCGTGCCTGAGAAAGAAAGAAACTTAACAGGTACAACATCGTTAGTGTAGACACCCCATTTTTGACTTTCTTCAAGGCTTGGATGTCATCGTTTGAACACGCGATGATTATCCATGCTTGTGTTTGTTTTGAGTTTCGAAAAGTCTTGGCTGCGCGCCTTGCCTTAGAATCTCTTAACTTCTCTGTTTTGTGTTTGGTTGCACCAAGAGCTTGTGGATGTGTTCCTGAGGGAAAGGGGTAGCCTGTCGACCAAGTCTCCTGCCCACCGGCCACCTTGATTTTCAATCGGCCAAATGTGATGGCCGGCCGGCCGGCCAATTTGACTGCCGGTCGGCCACTTTGATGGGCGGCAGGCCAAGTGTGGTTTTCAACAGATATTTCTGTAGACAGCTGGTAGCTGTCATTCTAGGCCATACCCCAGGCCATACCCCAGCCCATACCTGGACGTGGGTGTTCTGAGGAGCTGCAGATTGATACATATCTATATCAATCAAGCTCTCTCATATAGGAAAAACAAGAGGGAGGAAGATATACAACTTGGAGCAAAAAAATCTCTCTCTCTCTCTACATTTTCTGCCTCTCTCTCTAAGGTTTAGGGCTTGTTCGTGCTTAAAAGTGCATTTTCTTTGCACTTTTGCATACAAACACCTAGTTCTCTACTCCCTTTATTGAGCTGAGGTCCTTGGAGGTGATTTTTGGGGTGATTTGAAGCCTTTTTTTGGTCCAAAAGTTGCTGATTTGCTATTGTGCTTCAAGGGTAAGCTTTTACCTCTTTTAAGCCTTGTTTTCATAGCTTGTTTTTCCATATTTGCAACTGTTTTTGAGCTTAACATATAACATAGAAAAGTCTTGTTTTTATCTGCCCTAAATAGTTTCTTAAGGGTGTTTTAAGTTTTGAGGTTGTTTGACCCCTCTTATGGCTTGTTTGGCCCTTGTTTTGTGCCATTTCGGTTGAGCCCCGTGACCATTGTGTTTGGGCCTCCTCACCACTGAAATCTTGAGGGATTTCAGTGATAAGGATGGTGCCTTGAGCTCCTAAGAAGGAGAGGGCCACCCCCTCTCCTTGTTGTCCTTGAAAAGGGCCATTTTTGCCTCTTGAGGGAGCATCTTGTTTAAGTGTATGTTGGCCATGCTTTAACTGATTTTTGTGCTTATTATGTCATAATATAGCTCTATTTTCAGTTGGTTTGGACACACCTTGCATGCCTTGCATACATGTCTTGTAATGCCACATTTTTGCCTTAACATGCTTTAGGTGTAGACCCTTGTTCTAGCATGATTTAGGCTTAGCTTTGTGAAGCTTACATGCATATTTTGATGTGCTAAGGGACTGTTTTGGGTCATTTGAGTCATTCATGTCTTGCTTTGTATAGCTACCATGCAATCCCTCTTGAATGCCTTAAGTTTTGGCCTCTCTAGCATGCATTACTTGCATTATTTCAGTGGTTTGGAACCACTTACCATGTTATTTCAGTCCTTATAACATGATTGTATGCTTGCCTTTGATGCCTCTTTGATGCCTTATGAGGTTGTGCCTTGTGCTCCATGTTTGGTCATTGTGCATGCCCTTGAATTTAAGTCATTTAGATGCCATCTAAGTGGTCTTTAGGCTTTGTTTTAATATGTTAAAACTCTGTTTCGATCATTTAATTCATGTCGTGTTTGGTTTTGCTAAGGGTAGTTCAATACCTCCTTAGCTTACTTTAAGTACTTGGACCATTATTGCATGCTTTGCTTGTTTTGATTACTTGGTTTGGCACCTCTTTTTCATTCAATTTCAGAGCTTATGATACATTCCATATGCCCATGTTTGTCTTCCTTTAAGTGTGCTTAAAGGTTGCTTATTTGATGTTCAAGTGTTAGCCCATTTGCATGCATGTGTGTGTATGTATTGGTTATCATTTCCACAGCATTGGCCACTGTTTTAGGCTTGTTTAAGGGCTGCCTAATTTAGTTGAAGTCCACCCTTTGGTATGTTGTTGCATGCTTAGCTTATGACATGTTGTTACATGTTGAAATGATGTTGCATTTGGCACGTATTCTCCTTCTTGTTTTGGTTGCTTAACATGCCATATGTTTTGCATGCTTGTGTGTTGACATTGTGGCTTGTATGCTCATTTAACTTGCATGCTTGTTATATGCCTTGCATGCTTCCCATATGCTCATGTTGCATGCCTAGTTAACATACTTAGGTTGCATTGCATTTGCATGCATCTTTCACCTCTTGATCAAGCCATGATAGAGGTTGAAAGCCCCTTTGTTTGCTTAATTGCATTGCATTTCATTTAAAATCAAAGTGCATACTTGGTTTCTTGAGCCATCATGTATTGAAATGCGCGATTGATGGTCCAAGAATCGAGAATCATATCCCTTTGAGTCATGAATATGATAAGGGGTGTGATTCGTGCATACATTGCTTGAAATGCATCGCCATGCCTTGCCTGCCCTTTGTTGCGGTCAAACAGGTTTCTGTAGGAAGTTTTGGCATACTGCCGACTGACCAAATGTATTTGGCCGAGAGCTCAATGGATGGTCGATGACCACTTCAAAATGGCCGGTGATGATCCCACTCAGCCGGTGGTGTTCCACAATACTCAGAGAAGCAACCTTGGGAGTTGTGCAATTTTCAGAGAAGCAGAACAGTCAAAGCAGAGGCAAACTTGTGCATGGCATTGGATTTCCAAGCAAACCCGAGCACGCGCGCATTGGATCCTCTTCCCGTGGCCTTTACTGCTTTCTTAGCTTAATTAATTTGCTTAATTAATTAGGTGGTCTGTAATAATTAATTAGCTTGTAGGTTAATTAATTTGTATTATTCTTTCGGTCCCTCCGAGCGAGGGTGAATTTGTAATAAGTGTGGGTGTGCGTGAACATGTCTTCCAACCCCCACTTCTTTCTCCCTTTTACTTACCTGCTTTGATGGTTAGTATTAGGACATGTTTACTTTAGCATACCTTATGCTATGCATGCATGCATCATTCATTAGCCTTGCATGCACTAGGCTCGGCGCATCATACTAACTGCATAAGTATTTCAAATCTAACTTGAATACGTGCTACTTGTGCATTTTCACATGTCATTTATAGACTAGCCGAACCTACTCTAGTGACATTCGTATGCGTTGCATTAGGCATTTAAAACATGGACTTAGATCATGCATGATTGCTAACATGTTCTTGTTTTGGCACGGAGTACTAGGTAAGCATTTATGCTTTAGCATACCGCATGCGTGTGAGTGTTGCCATAACAACATGATTACCATGAGGCTAAGTGCTTATGTGATATAACTGCTTGAATGCCTGTGGATGGAGGTTGAATTACCTAAATTGGAATAATGCATTAAAACTGTGAGTTTTAAGCCCACTAGATAATGGCAAAACCATCTTTTCTAAAAGCCCACTCGAGGGTGGCAAAACCTGCATTTTAGCCTACTTGCGAGTAGCAAACCACCTTCAAAACAAACATGCAATGTTTTGTTCCAATTTAGGCGATTTGATCTATACTTGTTTGCTGCGCACATAATATAGTAATTCTAGGCTAATAAATGGAGTAAGGACACATAACATTTTCAAAACTGGATATCATGGTTAATAGAAGCCGATTTTCGGATCGGGCGAGAGGGGGTGCTCATAGCTGACCTTCCCTAATCGTACCCAAGCTCCCGAGCCGAGGCAACTTTGGTAATGACGGACACGTGGCCTTTGGCACCGAGTCAGGGTTTCCTAGATTCTCCCATAAAAAATATTTAGGTGGCGACTCTGTATCTGGCAAAGCAGTCCATGTTTGACACTTCTTTTCTAAAAATCTATTTTTCTCAAAACAATTTGCCGGATTTGGACTCTTTGGTTCAGATTAAGAACCGTGACAATTTGAGAGTCCTGAACTGTAGTGAACCCAAAACGAACAGAACTGGGGGGGGGGCGGGACTCGTCCTCCCGGGGCATTCGGGGACGTCTACAATTTCTGGCGACTCTGTTGGGGATTTAGAGAGCTTGACTCGAACTCGTGATATCTTGTTTTGATTTCATTTATGTGTCTCTTTGCATTGCATGTGCATTGGTGCGCCTAGGACACCGTGTTTGCCATCTGCCATTCCTGAACGGTTTGCCGGAGGCTTGACTTTGTCAAAGCATGCCAAAAGGCTGACCGGTTGTGGGCTCTAACAGTATGGGAACACAAACCCCGATTTTACCGGGATACCCTTTTCGACCATTCGACCTAGTGCATATCGAAATCCATAGTGACCATTCGAAACTAGGACAGGTTGCTTACCCGATGTTAGGTTGTTTGAAAACTGCTGCGTGCATAGTGAAACCCTAGCTCCTGACAAAAATAGGACAGGGAAACCCTACCCCTCCATAGGGGTGTTTTGGCTCTCTTTACTTGCTATGTGCTTTTAGAGTGCATCTCTACAGGGAACGTACATATCAGTTTGCAAGTTTGAGTATCAGACCTGAGGGCACCAGTATCAGTTTATGAGAATCAGTTATATTTGTGGGTATCTGATTCAGTATTTTGGGGGCAGTGATTTCGGGCAAAAGTGATCAATAGTAGAGTACAGTTATTCAGTTATACTAGCGTCTGTTCTGATTGGTCCCAAATTCTACGTGTTTTCTCTTTCAAGGTTCAGAGAGTTGATACAGAATAGCTGGTGTTCCCCCTTATTGAGACAAGACAGATATCTGATCCGTCAGTCACCGTTCAGTACAGCGGGCTTATCATGACACAGAATTCAGAGGAGATTGTGGTTATGACGGCCGCAGCAAATCAAGGAATTACTCTGCAAAGCGAGACCAATGTCGATGTACCGCATCCACCCAGGTCGCCTGTCGCGCACCCGGTCTGGACCCCCCGGTTGTATCAGGCTCGTGAGCCCACCACATTCGAATTGATGGGAATGATAGGTGACCTCCAGAGATCCGTGGCCGATCTGGCCTATGGAATGTCGACTTCGCCACCAGCTACACCGTACACCGGGAATTTCATACCATAGGAGCCCCCGCTACTGGGGCGGATTGTGATCGAGCTCAGCCAACCAGAGGTTGCCTTCAGCTACAGCAACGACGTGTCAGCAACAACCGGGCTTCGCTCTGATATAGTAACCTAAACCCTCGATTAGGCTGAGGCCAGAGACAAGAACAAAATGAAGGCAGATGCCGATCCCATTGAACAACTACTGTGGGCAGCCGAGGCTTTGAAAGCCAAGGGGATGAATAAGCAACAAGTATTCGCAGTCATGACTAAAGCTGTGGATGATGCTTTCCATACTTCAACCGAAGGCGGTTCAAGCCGGGCAGAAAATCGGGATGGGCCCCGTCATGCCAAGACAGTCCCTGTCATCCCTAACCCTGTACCGGGAAAAGATCAGAAAGCCAAGTCAGTGCCTGCCGACCCTTTCGCTAGTGCGTCTAGCAAGAACCCTCAGACTTCAAAGTACCTGCCTCGAGGGCGCAGAGCCTTTCATGCCCTTTACATGCCTCTATCTAGGGCATTTCAACTATTGGCTAAAAAGGGGCATCTTAAAACCCTCGAGCCTCGGCCCCTTCCGAAGAATCTCCCTCTCTCGCATGATGCTACCTTGTACTGCGCGTACCACCAACAGTCCGGTCACAGTATTGTAGCACGTCCGCGAGGGGGGACCCCGCTGCTACAGCTCGGACTCGATTTGTGTCGCGGTCCTTAATTTGAACCAAAGAGTCCAAATCCGGCAAATCGTTTTGAGAAACAGATTTTTAGAAAAGAAGTGCCAAACATGGATTGCTTTGCCAGATACAGAGTCGCCACCTAAATATTTTAATGGGGGAATTTAGGAAACCCTGACTCGATGCCAAAGGCCACGTGTCCGTTATCACCAAAGTTGCCTCGGCTCGGGAACTTCGGTACGATTGGGGAAGGTTAGCTATGAGCACCCCCTCTCGCCCGATCCGAAGATCGGCCTCTACTAACCGTGATATCCGTTTTTGAAAACGTTATGTGTTCTTAAACCTGTTTTTAGCCTAGAATTTCTATGTTATGCGCACAGCAAACAAGTATAGACTAGATTGCCTAATTTGGAAATAAGCATTGCATATCCGTTTGTTTTGGAAAAATGTTTTGGAATTTGCTACCCGCAAGTAGGCTGGAACACGGATTTCAATGAGTGTTTCCAACTCAGACAATCCAACCTTCACCCACAGGCATTCAAACAGTTTATCACATAAGCATCTAGCCACATGGTAAGCATGCTGTCATGATAGCATTCACACGCATGAGATATGCTAAAGCATAAATGCTTACCAAGTACTCCGAGCCAAAACAATAAACTCGTTAGCCAACATGCATGGTCCTAGTTCATGTCAAATTGACTAATGCAACACATACATGATGTAATTAGGATAGGCTCGGCTAACCTAAACATGGCCTGTGAAAATGCACAAGTAGCATGTATTCAAGTTAGATTTGAAATACTAATGCAGTTAGCATGATGCGCCGAGCCTGGTGCATGCAATACTGATGAATGATGCACGCATGCATAGCATAAGGTATGCTAAATTAAACATGTCCTATTACTAACCATCAAAGCAGGTAAATAAAAAGGAAGAAAGACGTGGGGTTGGGAGACATACACACACTCACGCACACTTATTACATAATTGCCCTCACTCGGAGGGTCCAAATAAATATTACAGCCCGCATAATAAACGCATAAATTATTACAGAATTTCTAATTAATTAACAGAATGAATGCAAAAAAGAAAGGTGGCCACAGCCCCCGCCTTGGGATGCGCGAATGATGCATGCTCGAACCCGTCTCGCCCGGAAGGTCCGTACCATACCACTGCCGCCTCTGTTTACACTGCCCTGCTTCTCTGAAAAATGCCAAAGTGCTGGGACAGGTTCCTTGCACACTGTATAATACCATCGGCTGGAGGAAACGCCCACCGTCCGTATATAATTTCCATCGGCTGTTGTTGGAGTTATCGGCCCATGGAGGATTGTCGGTCGGCACTGAAAACTGCCGGTCGGCAGAGACTTCCTGCAGAAGACAGTTTTGACAGCAGCAGAGGACAAACAGTATATGGCATGGGATTTCAGGCACATGTGGGCATAGTCATGTTCCCCATCATGTATTGAACTCAGGGAAGCACGGCCCTCGATCCTCGAGCCATCAATTGTGCATGAATAGCCTAAGAGATCAAGGTTGCCATTTGATGTAAAAATGCATGCAACACACAAATGAGGACCAAGACCCTATCATGTCAAAGGCAAGGGCCCCGGTGACCGAGAGTTGAGACGCGTTACATCACTTGTAGTATGAACACTCCTTAGCCCTCACACTTGGTTTGACACCCCAAACCAAGTAATGCAATGCATGTTATGCAAACATGACTCAAAGATGCAACATGAGATTGAGATGCAAGGCATGCCAAATGCCATGCAACTACCATGGCAAGTATGCAATGCTAGGCATGCAAGATGCAAATGCCATGCAAACATGGACGGTTTAAGCAATAGGATCATCATATTACAACACCTAATGAAGCAATCATGCAACAAACATGAGACAAGCATGCAATGGCGGCCTTAAACCATAAAGGGGCAGACCTCAATCCACCTCAAAACAACGGCCAAAAGTGCCCAAAATGGCGGACAAACACTCATGCCAACACGCAAGCCAATGGACCTAAGACTAAGGCACAAAAAGGGGGGCACTTTACTTCCACTAACATGACCATTCATGGCATGAATTAGACAAGCAAAAACAGAATCCTATCATGCAAAAATGGACTCCAAACCCACCGATATGGCAGCTTAAATGGCTCCAATGAGATGCATTCACCAAAACTCATTTCTAGGCATAAAAGGGCACATCTTTAAAGCATGAAAGAGGTCACATATGCAGGCATACAAACATGATTTATGGACTGAAATACGACCCTAAATGATGCCAAATCATGAGTATGGTCTAAGCTACACATGTTAGAGGCGAATATACTCAAGGCTTACAAGCCAAAACACAAAAAGATGACACCAAACATGGCAAGCATGACTGAAACAGATGGCCAACAGGCCTTAAACATGGTAGAATAATGCCAATACCTTCATGAAATTAGGCTAACACATGCAAGAATCATGGCTTAAACACAAGATGCATTTCTAGGCCAAATAGAGGAATGTAAAGCAAGTATGTTAAGCATGCAAAAGGGCACAAATCCGACCAAAAACAGAGATGACATATGACCTAGAGACACCCAAAAACCTCTGAAATAGGGCCAAAATCAATCAAGCATGCATGTTACCCTTCTAGCCAAAAGACAAGGAAATGAGGCAATGAAGGGAGAGGGGTGTCCCTCCCCTATACAAGACTTCAAACCACCTTCCTCACCACTGAAAATCCACTGGTTTTCAGTGGTGAGAAGACCAAGATACTCAAGCAAACAAGGCCTCACAAAGGAGGCACCAAAAAGGCCAAATAAGGCCTATGAGGGTGAGTTTGAACTCAAACCACAAAACAACCTTAATGAAAGTTATTAAGCATGAAAATATAAGCCTTTTTTATGTTATGCACAATGCCTAAATCAGCAAGCAAGACAGGTGAAAAACTAGTGCAAGTTTGGGAAAACTAAAGCAAAGTGATTACCCTTGAAGAACACCTCAAGAATAGCCAATGAAGCCCTCTTCTTTTGATCAAAATCAGTCCAAAAACTCAAGAATCAACCCTCCAAGCCTCTTAATCTCGGAGCAAGGTGTAATGGTTTGTGTTTTAGTGCAAAAGTAAGGCCAAAATGCACTTTTGGGCTACCAAACACACAGTAAGGGAGGAGAGAGAGGGAAATGTAGAGAGAGATGATATATCTAGCAGATATATGTATATAAGCTCTGGTTTTTTTAGGTTTAAAACTCCAACCTTTTACAATGAAGGAGGAGGGCTCTATATATAGCCTAAGCAAATGGTTCTTGGCTTCTCCAAGAAGCCAAGTAAAAGGGGCAAAGGGTGCAAAGGAGTCTAAGCTTCTTGGAGAAGCTAAAACAGCTGGCCAAGCTTCTCCAAGAAGCTTAGCCAAGGGTTCATCCTTCTAGAAGGAACCAAGGGGTTCAAAGGCTCATACCAGCCAAAAAACGCACGGGGAGGAGTGATGGTGCATTCCAGCTGGCACAGCTGGCATGCACCATGCCTCAAGGATGCAAAGGAGTCACACCGGGCAGCAAAAGATGTCACCGACAAAATAAAGTGCCGATCGGCAGTATACTATGCCGACCGGCCATTGATTTTAAGAGGCCATGGCCGGTGGTACTCACAAACAGCCGGTGATGCTAGGGGAAGGCCGGTAGAATGTGGGGATGGCCAACAAGCCATTCCCCGCCCTTCAAGGCAAAAACACAAGTGTTTGGTGCCAAAGCCAAACACGGAACAGTCAGGTCGAGAGATCCTGAGGCGAGGCACGCAGCCAAGACTTCCGGGAACTCAAGACAAATACAAACTTGGATAATCACCGAGTGTTCAAACGGTGACATCCAAGTCTTGAGGACGGTCAAAAATGGGGTGTCTACAGTTGCCCCTCTTTGACAGAACTCGAAAGTCATAACAATGACGAGAGTGAATGTCAAAGCCCAGAGACGACCCATTTTTGACAAGGTCGAAGACTCAGACAAACATGCAAGGCAAACAAGGTATGCGCCCAAAGGCAGGGGCAAGATGCAAGACAATGCACAGAGCCAGACATAACTTATGATCATGCAAAGAAAGCTGTAACGGAGCATACATGCGATAGTTTTAAGCTAGCATACAGCAAACTACACTGCAATGTAGAAAGGATGCAAGAGAATTAAGCAATTCTCGATACGTCTCACTCGGAGGATGCAAATACCTGCAGGCTCGTCTGGTTGCACCAACCTCGAATGAACCGTTCATACAATATCGTGCCTGCAAAGAAAACAAACTTAACAGGTACGATATCGTTAGCAACATGCATAATAGTGTGCTCGAAATGCGTGACAACGCAAAGCGAATGGGAAGCATGACAATGCTGTGAAGGCACAGATATATACGTGGAGCACGCGGTCTACGCGGGCAATGAAATTGATTACAAGGATGCGGTCTACACAAGCAATGAAATTGATTACAATCATGCGGTCTACGCAAATAACGTAATCAACATTCGGTCTACGCAAGCAAAACATGCGGTCTACGCAGGCAAAAACATGCGGTCTACGCCAGTAACGTAATTAACATGTGGTCTACGCAAACAAAACATGCAGTCTACGCAGGTGATGAAACTAACATGCGGTCTACGCAAGTAATGAAATTAACATGCGGTCTACGCAAGCAAAAACATGCGGTCTACGCAAGTAACGTAATTAACATGCGGTCTACGCAAGCAAAACATGCGGTCTACGCAGGTAATGAAATTAACATGCGGTCTACGCAAGCAAAACATGCAGTCTACGCAAGTAATGAAATTAACATGCGGTCTACGCAGGTAATGAAATTAACATGCGGTCTACGCAAGGAATACGTGCGGTCTACGCAAGTAATGAAATTAACATGCGGTCTACGCAAGTAATGAAATTAACATGCGGTCTACGCAAGCAAAACATGCGGTCTACGCAAGTAATGAAATTAACATGCGGTCTACGCAAGTAATGAAATTAACATGCGGTCTACGCAAGCAAAGTGTGTAAAGAGAAACCTGAACATATGTGAGTGAACACATATCATTCAGAATGCAGGGATGTAAAATACTGTAACACAGCATAATTGAAACGATTTGTGGGAATCCTCAAGACATGAAAAGGATACGGGAAGGGACATTCTTCGTACATATCGAGCATCGTTCGCAGAAGTTGTGGCCTGAGGTTAACTCGAAGGTCCATGTTTCAAAAGTGTGTTTTCTCGCATGGTCTTAAGTAATGAAGGTGCCAAGCCATGTAGTTGGCCCGAACAAAGGCGCGGAAGGTGCGTTGACCGCAAGGGGAGTTTTACTGGTATCAATTCCGACACTTTGCTACCCTGTCATTCTATGTTTTGCTTTCCTTTTTACTGGTAGTTTAAGCACATTGCACTGCCTTGGGCAGGTTTTATTCTTTCTCAAAATTACACATTTTTCAAAGCACGTGACGGGAGTGAAACAACCATTTCGTTCAAAAGATGTTGTATTTGTAAACTTTCTATGCATCACATTGCAAGGCATCACACCACAATGTGAACGAAATTGAATCTATTTTGAGCACCGAGTATGTGCATCGTAATAATCAGGTAGTGAACCGACTTACAACTCGATAAGCAAAACAAAGGCATGATATAACCAAACAAGTGTGAGTACAACTCGATAAACAAATAAAAAACTCAAAGAGAGTGAAATACAACTCGATAAGCAAATGTACAATAACTCGATAAGCAGACAGGTGTGACTTTGCAAGAATCAATCATCGGGGGAGGGATCGGAGGTGGTGGAGTTCCCCAATCCCTAGCATAAACAGCTCAGGGAACCAGGAGGAAGCCCATCGGCCAGGGGTAGAGGCCATCAGCTACAAGGAATGGCCATCGGCCAGAAATTCGTCCAGTTGGCAAAAGATAATGGCCAGTCGGCATAATATTTGGCCGGCCGGCTATGAATGAGGGAATCACCAGAATGTTGACACCTGTCCTCCACCCAACCTTATCTCCTACAAAAGACCCCAGCTTCGTAGTTTTTCTCAATTCTACACTGATTTGCTCTAATGGAAGAGTTTCTTGCTCAAAATCTCACAACTTGGATTGCTAGCTTGGATGGCTCGGAAAAGTTGAATTTTCGGGGTTTTGGCATAAATGCACTATTCACTCTGGGTCGTACCCCATTGCACCTCCCGTTTCTCCATGCCGCGGCAAGGTTTTGGAATCCGGTGACGTATGTCTTTAGCTTCGCTGGGCATGAGATATGTCCTACCTTTGAAGATTTCCGAGCCTTAATGGAGTCCGAGCGCGATGAGGAGCTCCTACCCCAACTTAATTTTGGCCATGCCCAATCCTTAGGGCGAATGTGTGGACTCAGCATGCGTGACGCTCGGTCTCTGATTTGTGACGGGATGCTGGTTATTCCGAGTTTGATCTGTCGGTTTTCTGATGCTGGTGATCGCAACAACCACCACTGGCAAGGCTTCCGGCGACATGCCCTCTGTTTGTGCATGCTATCTCATTTTCTATTTGTCTCAGGCTCTGGAGGGTCTAGTGTCCGGCTGACCGAGGTTGCCCAAGGCTTGAAGGAGGGCAAGAGCTGTATTGCCATGATTCTGGCTGAGACGTTGATGGGCTTAGACGCCTTTTATCGTCATGAGACGACCAGATTAGCGGGGAGTCCACTACTACTACAGGTAACGTTTCCCACCCAATCTCACATATGTATTGCTCACATCACTCGGCCCTCAAGCTCGGTCTTTTCTCACAAAACCCTATTCTCGCTTTTCTCTCCTCGTACATCTCTCTATTCTTTATTCTCTCATTTTTTCATCCCTCCCCAGGTATGGTTGATGGACAAACTGCAGGTTGTGGACTCTTGCCCAGCATATTCAGCTCGTGGCTACATCTTCCGGCACCGTCTAGTCAATGCCCTTGATGAGGGATGGTGGTTCGCTTGGATGTGCCGCTTGTCCGCAGACCTTATTGCTTGGCGGTGCCCTTGGTTGAGCCTTCCGGCAATGAGTTACAGTATGTTTCGGCAGACTGGGATTCAATTGATTGGTCTCACTCACTATGTATTCTACTTCCCATTTCGGATTCGACGCTAATTCGGCCATGATCAGATCTGCCCGCCAGAGGGGATAGAGTATCCCGCCGCATTTCCAGCCTGAGGCGCACAGCTTGCTCGACAGGCCATTGCGTGGAGGACGAGAGAACTCCTGGCCCCTGCTTCCACTTTCAGTTATACTTTGTCTGACGAGTGCGTGGATTGGCTCAATGAAGAGGCACAGATTGGGCCCAGCTTGGCATCAGAGGCATCGGCCAGCTCTGGGAGGGGGCGCAGGAGCACCTGACTTGACTATGCCCCGGATTTATTGCTTTATTAGTACTTTCAAGTTTTCTTTATGAATGTAATAAAGAAAGTAACTTCGATTGTATGCAAGAGCAGGAGAACTCTGTTTTGAAATCAATGAAATTGAAGGTTGTGGTACTGAAAATTTTTCGCTTTGGTCCAAAAATGGTCTTAGTTGTAAGAAGATTAATTTGAACAAAGTCAACTTTTATTAAAACTTTTCAAAAACATTTTCGATATGGATCAGAACTGGACATGCTTGAGATCTGTCACTGAGATGCGCAACCCCAGATCCCTGCGACTGGAAAGTTGCCCCTAGTCTGAAGAGTACCGCGAAACTGCATGGCAACGGAAAGTTGCCCCTAGCCTGAGTAGCACTGTGCTGGAGATCATAACTGAACCCTTGAAAGCTGAATAGACAAAGATGACCGAGATGATCAAATGGACAAAGTTGATCGGGGAAAAGGGTTATGGCTGAACTCCAGGATGAAGTTGCCTACGTATCCCAAAGATGGGAATCAAGCCTTACATAGTTCAGGCTTAGGTTCACTCGGGTATTTTTTACTCTCCTTTTGCGCCCTAACTTTTTCCAAAGCCGTCCATTGCGGGTTTTCATCCTTGCGAGCTCAGTTTTTATATTTTCTAATTTTTGTACTCTAACTTTTGCCTAGGTCGCCCTTTCGGGTTTTCGGCCTAGCGAGCCTCTCAAGGGTAATATTTCTTCAACTTGTCCATGTTGATCGGTTGGGAGAATTCCAGGCCATCTAGGTCCATCAGAACCACAGCTCCACCTGACCAGATATCTTTGATGATGTAGGGGCCGGTCCAATTAGGTCTGAACTTGCCCCTTGGGTCGTGGATGGGAGCTCGGTTATCCTTGAGCACCAAATCCCCTTCCTTTAGGTTCCTAGACTTAACCTTCTTGTTGAAAGCCCGGGCAATTCTGCGCTGATAGCCTTGAACATGGTATAGTGCTTTCAGTCTTCTCTCATCAAAAAGCATGAGTTCCTCAAATCTGCTCTGCTGCCAATCTGCTTCGGCTATTTGACACTCAGCCAATACTCGTAAGGACGGAACCTCAATTTCGATAGGTAGAACGGCCTCCATCCCATAAACTAATGAATACGGAGTCGCTCCGGTAGAAGTTCTAATTGAAGTCCTGTAGCCCCACTGAGCAAACGGCAGCTTATCTGGCCAATCCCGGTAGGTTTCCACCATCGTTTGCAGTATATGATTGATGTTCTTGTTGGCGGCCTCAACCGCTCCATTGGTCCGCGGCCGGTATGTGGATGACTTATGAAAAGCCACATTGTATTTTTCCAACAAGTCTATCACTTCCTTCTTGAAGTGGGAACCGTTATCTGAAATTATCTCGTTTGGAATCCCGTAGCGACAGATGATGTTGTTTCTGATAAATTTCGTGACGTGTGAGGCCTTCAACACCGCATAAGATTGGGCCTCGACCCACTTCGTAAAGTAATCTATCGCTACCAGGATAAACTCATGCCCATTCGATCCCTTCGGGGTAACAGCCCCGATCACATCGATTCCCCAAACTGAAAACGGCCATGGAGACGTCACGTTGTACAGCTTTGACGGCGGGATGTTCATACGATTTGCATGGATCTGGCATTTGTGGCATCGCCGAACAAAGCCGATACAATCCTCTTCCATGGTAGACCAGTAGTAGCCCTGTCTGAGGATCTTTCTGGCCAGCATTACCCCGTTCATGTGTGCCCCGCATTCTCCTCCGTGGATGGCCTCCATCAGGCGCTTCGACTCTTCAGCTTCTACACAGAGCTTGTGCATTCCTAGATGACCTCTCTTATACAGCTTACCCCCACAGATGATGAACTAAACAGCCATTCTTCTGATTGCCCTTTTATCCTTGGCATTTGCCCCTGGTGGATATGCCTCATTCTCCAAAAAGTTCCAAATGTCGTAATACCAGGGGTTTTCGTCCTGGACTTCGTCTATGGCAGCGATTGATTCATACGCCGGCACGAACTTCTGATCAATAATGACTGGACGCATCTGGACTCCGGATGGGATGTCTATCATGGAAGACAGAGTTGCTAGTGAATCTGCGAACCTGTTGTTCTCTCTTACTAGGTGGGTGAATTTTAGTTTCTCAAACCGAGGAATTAACAAATCCAAGGTCTGGTGGTAAATTATCATCTTTTCCTCTTTGACTTTCCAGTCTCCTTTTGCTTGAGATAGAACAAGGTTCGAGTCCCCAATGACGTCCAACCGCGTAATAACCCGACCCTCGTCTATGATTCTGGTATACTTTCAGTTCCCTTATTCTGCATATTTATATGCTTATTGTGAAATTTCATGTGGAATTACGGTTAAGTAAGTAAATCCCCTATTTAAGGATGTCTATCTGCTGAGCAAGAAAAGTATCTGTTCCATGTAGAATGTTTAAAGCAGAAATTGGAAGCCTTAGGGGCTTAATTATCTGAAATTCATGTTATATATGTGATCAACATAATTTTTATGTAATATTAAATGTTTCTGTGAAATTTCAATTTGGGATGCTTAAACGATTGATTTTTGTCCTATTCAATTATTATAACATAATATATATAGATATATATGCATGCTCTAGTCATTGACTTGGACCTAAAAACACAAAAATATCTCCTAAGAGGGTTAGGAGAGGAGAATTTGGGAGAAAGAAGAAGAAGCTTCCAAGGAAGAAGATTGGGAAATTAAAGGGGTTATAAAGATTTTAATGAAGGGTATGTGTAATTCATTCTTATTGGTTCCTCTCTTTGATAATTAAGTAGAAAGTTCTTTATGTTATACAAGTTAGGGTTTATGTTACGGAACAAATATGTGGTGAATGATTAATTAGAATCATGTTTTTGAAGTTTGATTATGTAGCTAAATGATCATGTGTGTATATATGGCTATGTATGAGAAGATAGGAATGTTATGAAGTTAAGTTGTGTTTGTGAGTTAAGATCAAAGGTCCAAATTGTATGAAGATTGATCTATGTTATAGCTCCTATTTACATGATTTTGAACCATGTTTCATCAATTAAAAGAACCTATTTTGAGCCTTGAAAAATGTATCAAAGATTGGGTTTTTCTGCATTTTCGGACTGCTTTCTGCCAAAATCGCCTCACTTGCGGGGCTTCTTGCCGCACGTGCGGGAAGCACTGCCGCACGTGCGGGGCTCACAGCTGCACGTGCGGCCCAAACTGCAAAAATTCGTTCGCTCTGTTTTGCGTACTTAACCCTCGGGTATTTTTGAAATTCATGTTTGAAGTTCCTAAGATGCCTATAAATTCGTTCGAAGTGAAATGATGCAGGAAATGAATTAAGAAAGAAAAAGAACTAATGTCTAAGTTATGTATCTGTACAGGGCACATTCCAGGAGGGACAAGCACTCCATTGTAGCACTGTGAGTAGTACAAAAATGTACATTTTATCTAATGTTGACAATTATTGTTACTAATGCTCTGTTCCTTGTAAGTGTTATACGAATATTTATGACAATTGGAAAGCAATGTGAACTTATATGAACGCTGAAAGATTCGCGTACGTCGGTATGATTTTGGAATCCTTATGTTCTGTTAATGACAAATATTAGCCATTTGTTATTTATCAGCATACTATGTTATTTCTTAGAGAATAAGTGGAACCTATGTTCATCCTTGAAGAATGATATTTGTGTGAATCTAAGATTATGTTACGAAGGGACCCAAGATCGTTTAGAATCTATGATATGAATGCAAAGGTTTACCATCAGTATGCAACCCACATAAGAATATGAATTATTCTATTTTGTTAAGCGCATGATAACGACATGATATAACAAGAAACGCTCTGTTTCTATTAACTTAATGAATGATTATTCAGATATGTAGAAGTATTCACATCATCTTTAACACAAGGCCCTTACCCAGGGGTAATGATACCGTGGTTCAAATAATTGAGTTACAAGTTTACGTATGTTCTATGTTTAAGTCTGTTATAAGTTTACGTATGCTATAAGTCAAGAATGTTACAAGTTTATATATGTGACAAGTTCAAATATGTACAAGTTTAAGTAAGGTTACAAGTACAGGTATATACAAGTTTAAATATGTTACACGTTTTCAAGTTTAAGTATGTTATAAGTTCATGTATGTTACAGGTCCAAATATGTTACAAGTTCATGTATGTTATAAATTCAAGTATGTTACAAGTATGCGCATGTTATAAGTTCAAGTATGTTAGAAGTTTAAGTACGTTACAAGCTTAAGTAAGTATGTTACAAGTTTAAGCACGATACAAGCTTAAGTATGTTACAAGCTACGTTACAAGCTTACATATGTACAAGTTCAAGTGTACTATAAGTTCACAATGTTGAGGAATTTCTGTATGGAACTAACAAGAATACTTTTTATTGATTTGCCAGTGCTATTAAAAGGCTAAGTATAAGTAAGTATGAATTTTGATTTCTGTTAATGATTCAAGCATAATGCATATGTATGAATTTATTTCCGTTTATGGTATGACATTTATGTATGGTTTGGTCTGTAAGACCTGCTAATTATTGGTATGGAACAAAGTGCTACTTGGAACTAAGTGCTACATTGTGAGCCGCCTCTAGAGTCCATGTGAGCCACCTCTTGAGTCCATACATATGCGAATGAGGCTTATAGCCAATCTGGGCCTATGGCCATTCTATATGATCTATGAGGCCGGAGGCCATTTTGTATTTTCGGTATGGAACAAAGTGCTGTACGGAAATAAGTGCTGCCATGCGAGTCACCTCTAGAATCCGTATACGAGCCACCTCTTGAGTCCATACATATGTGCAAGTTATGAGGCCTATGGCCATTCTGGGTAAGTTGTTATAATATGAAACAAAGTGCTACACGGAACTAAGTGTTACGATGTGAGTCACCTCTAGAGTCTGTGTGAGACACCTCTTGAATTCATGCCATATGTTCAAGGGCTTCATGCCATATGTACAAGGGCTATATGCCAACATCTTTAACAGTTTAATGATAATATGTTCAAGGGCTATCGCCACTTTGTTCAAGTGCTTAAAGCCATTATGTTCCAAGATATTATGCTTCAAGTCAAAATGTTTCAAGACTGGGCCTTAGGCCATTTAAGAATTAATACAGAATCCATTAACCTTATGCCTCATTATTATGTATGCATTGATATGTACTATTATTCACTGAGCTTTGCTCACTGTATATTATGTATGTTCTGTACGTAATCACTTTGGGAGTCCGTCTTAACCCGTGAAGCAACCCCTCAGTTGCCAACCTCAGTATGCCCAGGCTCCCAGACCAAGTCTATGCATTTATGTCAAGTTTTGTTAAGATTTTGGCTTGCACTTTAATTATTTACCTAAGGTTAAAATGTATGTATATGATCCCTTTCTATTCCAATGTTGGTTTATGCGGTCGTGTATGTATATGGGTATATCTAAAAATAAATGACTCTTACGAATGTGATCCTGGCATGTTAGGTTTAGCTCAATGGATGCTTTTCTGTGTTATTTTATTATATTAAATGCTTCCGTTCAGGCCCCATATGATATGTATATCAGGCTAAGTGTCCGTTTCTGTATGAGTCATGCCCGAGCTTTTAGGGGCGAGTTTGGGGCGTGACAAACCGTCTCGCCCCTAGTTCTAGGGTTGCTTCTAGGCCAGCAATACATGCCTCATATTCTGCTTCGTTGTTCGAGACTTTGAACCGGAGCTTGAATGCTAAGGGGATACGGGAATCGTCAGGCGCTATCAGCAACACTCCTATCCCATACCCGTACTGGTTTGACGCTCCGTCAAAGTACATCGTCCAAGTTTCATCTTCGATGTGCAGAATGGCTTCATCTGGGAATAGGTACTCAATCGCTTCATCCCCCTCAACCGGGTGGTCGGCAAGGAACTCCGCTACCGCTCTTCCTTTTACTGACTTGCGTGTCACATACTTCAGATCAAATTCAGAAAGCAACAGCAGCCAACGAGCTAGCCTACCCGTAAGTGCCGGTTTCTCGAAAAGATATTTGATGGGATCCAAGCGTGAAACCAACATTACAGAGTGAGCTAACAGCTAACAGGTAGTGCCGCAGCTTCCTGGTAGCCCATACTAAGGCCAAACAAGCCTTCTCTAGCGGGGTGTAGCGGGTTTCGTAATTCAGCATCTTCTTGCTCAGATAGTAGATGGCCCTTTCTACTTTGTCCTCCGACTCTTGTGCGAGCATACAGCCCATGGTAGTCTCAGTCACTAAAAGCTGCTTGACATCGGCCGTCCCATTAGAATTTCTTTCCTTTCTTCAGGAGACCAAAAAGTGGTTCACAAGTCAATGTTAGTTTTGAAATAAACCGTCTTATGAATTGCACTTTACCTAGGAAGCCTCTCACCTCCTTTTCAGTCATTGGTGGTGGCATTTCTAAGATGGCCTTGATTTTGGAAGGGTCGACTTCGATGCCCCTTTGTGTAATCAGAAACCCTAGTATTTTTCCCGCCGTAACACCGAATGTACACTTCTGAGGATTCAACCGCAGCCGAAACTCTCTGATCCTTTGAAAGAACTTCTGTAAGGCGGTGTAGTGGCCCTCTCTTTCTTTGGACTTGACAATCATGTCATCCACGTACACCTCCACCTCTTTATGGATCATATCATGCAGTATTGTGGTCGCTGCCCGTTGATAAGTAGCTCCAGCATTCTTCAACCCAAACGGCATTACTCTGTAGCAATATGTACCCCATGGGGTAGTGAATACAGTCTTCTCCCGGTCTTCGGGTGCCATTATTATCTGATTATAGCCTGAGAAGCCATCCATAAACGAAAGCAAAGCATGCCCCGCCGTGAAATCTACCAATTCATCAATGTATGGCAAGGGAAAGTCGTCCTTCGGACTGGCCCTGTTCAAATCTCTGAAGTCTACACATACCCGAATTCTGCCATCCTTCTTCGGTACTGGAACAATGTTGGCCAACCAAGTCGGGTATTCGGATACCAGCAGGAAGCCTGCATCGATTTGCTTGGTGACCTCTTCCTTGATTTTAATGGCCCAATCAGGGCGGATCCGTCTGAGCTTCTGCTTAATCGGTCGGGCCTCGGGGTCAAGAGGGATCCGGTGCTGTACAATCTCAGGATCGATTCCAGGCATGTCTTCGTAGGACCATGTGAAAACATCTTTGAAATATTTTAATAAAGCGACTAAGCGCTCGCGTTCCTCCGAAGATAACGTGGACCCGATCTGGACCAGCTGCGGGTCCTTCTCAGTACCAACGTTCACAGTAGCGATTTCATCCATTAAGGGTTGAACAAATGTTTCCTGCTCTTGATCAATTAATCGTTGCAAAACCGGAGGAATTTCTTCCTCGTCGTTTTCATCAAAATTTTGAAAATCCTGATTTAAGCAATAAATCAAAGGCACGGAAAAATACTCAGAAACCGCATTCACATCATTCTCATTAAATACTTCGAAGCCGTCCGATTCTTCTGTTACAACAGACTCAAAAGAAAAAGAAAATGATGACCTAGACAGGACCGTGGCATCCGGGTTATCACCCCCAGGAATACCGGACTCAGACTCAATCGAGCTGGAACCTGATTCCGACTCACAGGACTCGGTGGAATCAGATTCCGGCTCACTACCTGACCCGGTGCTGCTGGACAAAAATCCTTCCTCGTACTGCCAAATGAGAGAGGGTGCGATGGATGCATCCAAAATAGTTGATGGTAAGCCCGCAGCCGTTTCATTCCCGATCACGCATACCGAGGAGTTATCCCCTAAGCACTTCTGTTCGATCGGAGGATCTGAAAGTAGACATGCCAGTGCTACCCCCATTTCATTCTCAACGTCCTCAAACTGCTCTTCCTTACTCTGTTCAGTCTCAGCCAATGGATCTGCCCGCCCTTCGGCGATGTCATTCTCAGGTACCTGCAGGTCAAAGAAAATCTCAAAACCTGGCACGCGCTTCTTCTCCGCGTTCAGCCATGGTTCTGGGAAGCCACAAAACGGAAAGTCCTCCCCGTCCCGGACGAAGCGTCCGTTTAGGGTACCCTGAATGGGCCTATGCATCAAGTCAAAAGGCTTCCCAGCCTTCCTTGCTCTGGCTCTTCTGGCCATTTCCTTTCCTTTCCTTATCCAGTCCTCTTTGGTGGGTAGATAACCCAACCCAAAGGTATGAGGGTTGTGCGGCACTTCGGCCAATGCTGCGACGCCCTTCCGGCCGCTCTTGCCCAATCCCATCCCGGAGATGTGTTGGAGCTTGTTCATGAGATAGACTGCCTGAGCACTGACATATACCCCTTCATTAGCAGCCATGATGTCTTGTACAACCCGAGCCTCAGCCAAGGTAAAACCCGATATGAACACATCTTCCATACCGTGCTCAATTTCTAGAACAGGCGTAGATACTTCTGGCGGCGGATGAATCGATGAATTTTAGAAAACGATGGCTACTCCCTTCCCATAGGGGTATTTCACCACTCAATGTAGAGTGGAGGAGACTGCCTTTACCTGATGCAGCCATGGCCGCCCTAAAAGCAGGTTGAAAGTTGCAGGAACCTCCAAGACATGGAAATCTATCTCATGCTGTCCCGGCCCAACCTTTGTTTGAATCTTAACCGGTCCCATTACTTCTTGGCTTGTGTTGTCATACGCCCGAATCACCTGGGCTGTTGGCACAAAATCCGCGATTTTCAAACCGATCGCATAGGCTGTCCTTGCTGGACAGACGTTGATGGCGGACCCTGTGTCGACAAGCACCACGGGTATCCATTTATCTCTGCACTCCACAGAGATGTAGAGTGGCTTGTTATGGTTCGCACCCTCAGGTGGCAATTCTTTGTCAGAAAAGGTCAACATCGGGGTAGCCCCTCCCGAAAAAACTAGGCCCACCAGCTGTTCGGGCGTAGTGTCTATAGAAAGCTTGGCTTTAGCCATGGCCGAAAGGACAGCCTGTCTATGTACTCGAGAAGCCATAAGCAGCCCACAGATAGAGATGTCTGCTTGTATCTTCTTCAATTGTCTCAATACGACCTCATCCTCGAGTTGCTTTTCCTTTTGCTTCTCTGCCTCCTTATCTTTTCCAGATGCCTCTGGTTAATCTAGGTGTGGAGGCTTGAAGTACCGTCCACTTCTAGTCATGTGATCGACTTCGCCGATATACTAGGTATCATCTGGTTGGTTACTCCCCCAATCCTCGTCTGTGTGGGCAAGACATAGATCATCGTCCTCCCACCACATTCCATCTGCAGCTGACAAGCACCTGTCCGGTTTTGGCATGACTGCTTCAATACTTGCAGTACCTTCTATTCCTATGCTCACGGCGTTCCCCGTTTCTGTACTTGCGGCGGTCTCAACCCCCACGTGGGCTTTTGCCTTCCTGATTCTCTCGGAATCTTCGAATCTTTCCTATTCTGACTGTGTCAACGCGGTTGACTGTTCAATAATCCCTGTACTCAAAATGCTCCAATACCGAGGAAAATTCTTGACACCGGCGCTCTCCAGCGATGTACTCTGTTCTTTGACCCTCCCAGCTGTTACTGACATTCATGCCCCTGCCGGGCCTTGTCCTGACTGAAACTCTCCTACCACATCTGGCTGATCGTCCAACCATCCCTTGGCCTCCGTTGATTCCTCATAATCGAACCAGTTGACGGCTGAGTTTCCTGGATCTTGGTTACTGTAAAACTGGAACTTGGCAAGGTCCTCTTCTATAGCCGTTAGATCATTCGTTCCTTGTCCTGGACTGTCCCCTTAGATCGCACACAGCTCTCCTCCTGCTGGAAATTCCACATCTGGTCTATTTTGGTCTATTGGCGAAATGTAGTCACTCGGACTATAAGCATTCCCAACATCACTCCTAGATTCCGCAAACTCAGGCTCGACAACCCCCTTCTCCTTTGGAGTCTTCTCTCTCCTGCTCTCGATGGTCACCACCGCTGGCTTGGGTTGGGTTATGGAGACGTCCATCATGCACAAATTAGTGCAATCGGGAAGGAAAACCTCCGGCTTAGGCAGATAGGAAGGTGTGATATCAATACTAGGATCGTAGGACACCACCCCAATATGGATGAAATTGATTCTTTTGGGTGGTGGAGCTAGGTTATGTGTGGGGAGAGGATTGGTAGTAACGTTGGGTTTCTCAGGAGGCAAAATCGCCCCATTATTAATGAGATCTTGAATCTCATGATGTAATCGGAAACACAGGTCAGTGTCATGACCGTGCTGTTGGTGAAATGCACAATACATGGCTGGATTGTTGGCAGCGGGGAGTCTTTCTGGTAAGGGCCGCGGCTCTAGGGGCTTCAGATGCCCTTTTCTGATTAGAACCCCCAAAGCTTTGGACAGGGGCATATAAAGCGGAGCGAAGGTTCTGGTGTTTTTGGGAGGGTATTTGGCTGTTTGTGGGTTGCTTCCGGACGCACCGGAGAATGGTGCGGCTGCCATAGTTCTTGGGGGAGGGTTGGTGGTGACCATACTCATCTCGGAGGTCCTGGTAGTTGTAGCGCCACTCGGGCCTGCATTAGTATTACGATTGAAAGTTTTGCGGGGTTGCTCTCGATCATTATCAATCAAGCCTTGCTTTAAGGCATCCTCAATCTGCACCCCCATTTCGTGCAGATCAGAAAAGGTAGGGAAGGGGAGTACAATCATCTTTTGCATTAACTTCGGCTGAAGATTGCGCACAATCATCTGAATCTGGTCTTTGTCCGTGGGCCTTAAGGTCATCATCGAAGCCTTAGCCCGCCATCTGGTTACGAATTCTGAGAAGCTTTCTTTGGGTTCTTGCCTCGTTGTCTTGAGATCCCGGGTCATGATCTCGATTTGCGTATTGTATGAGTACTGCAAGATGAAGGCCTCAGCCATCTCATCCCAACTTCTGTTGACATCATCCTCCAATTTGGCATACCATATGCCTGCTACACCCGACAGGGTCCGGCCAAATAGAGACAGCTTCTGTAGTCTAGTGAGGCCCATTGGCCTTAGGATGTCTGAAAACAGTCGCAGGTGCACCATAGGATCCCCAGATCCGTCAAAACGATCAATTTGTGGCATCTTAAACCGATCTGGCAGCGTCTGTAGACAGCGCCCGCGTGGGCCTCATGCTACAGTTCGGACTCGATTTGTAGTCACGGTTCTTAATCTGAACCAAAGAGTCCAAATCTGGCAAATCGTTTTGAGAAACAGATTTTTGAAAAAGTAGTGCCAAACATGGACTGCTTTGCCAGATACAGAGTCGCCACCTAAATATTTTTTATGGGAGAATTTAGGAAACCCTGACTCGGTGCCGAAGGCCACATGTCCGTCATCACCGGAGTTGTCTCGGCTCGGGAGCTTGGGTACGATCGGGGAAGGTCAGCTATGAGCACCCCCTTTCGCCCGGTCCGAAGACCGGCCTCTACTAACCATGATATCCGTTTTTGAAAACTTTATGTGTTCTTATTCCAATTGTTAGCCTAGAATCACTATGTTATGCGCACAGCAAACAAGTATAGACCAAATCGCCCAAATTGGAAATAAACATTGCATATCCGTTCGGTTCGAAAATGCTTTGGAATTTGCTACTCGCGAGTAGGCTAAAACACGGATTTCAACGAGTTTTTCCAACTCAAACAATCCGGCCTTCACCCACGGGCATTCAAAACAGTTTAACACATAAGCATCTAGCCACATGTTAAGCATGCTGTTATGGCAACATTCACACTCATGTGATATGCTAAAGCGGAAATACTTACATAGTACTCCATGCCAAAACAAAGAACTTGTTAGCAAACATGCATGATCCAAGTCCATGTTAAGTGCCTAATGCATCGCATACAAAATGTCGCTAAGATAGGCTCGGCTAATCCTAGACATGTCATGTGAAAATGCACGATTAACACATATTCAATTTTTGAATTGAAGTACTGATGCAGTTAGCGTGATGTACCGAGCCTAATGCATGTAATACAAATGCATGGATGCACACATGCATAGCATAAGGTATGCTGAAATAAATGTGCCCTAATCTACCATCATAAGCAGGTAAATAAAAGGGAAGAAAGAAGTGAGGTTGGAAGACATACACACCACCCACACACACTTATTACAGATTTGCCCTCGCTCGGAGGGACCAAATAAATATTACAAATTAACTAATTACGCAAGCTAATTAATATTACAAATTAACTAATTTAATTAACAAATTAAATTAAATTAATTAAAGCAGGAAAGCGTCTCGGGAAACGCGCCACCATGCACAAGCTGCCTCTGTTTTCCTTCCTTTCCTCCTCTGGAGGCTGTCAAAGCCTCAGGACTGCATCCTTGGACAGAGGGGATCATTACCGGCTGAATGAAACTTCCACCGGCAGTGTAGTATGTCCATCGGCACAAAATAGGGTCTGTCGGCAGAGAAAATTGTGCCGGTCGGCACATTAAACTGCCGGTCGGCAGAGTATTCCTGCAGAACCTGCAACTCACAGCAACAAAGGGCAAAACAAGGCATGGCAGCATATTTCAAGGTATGTATGCATCAACCATGTCTCTTATCATTGTGATGACTCAAAGGGACATGTGCCTCGGTTCTCGGACCACCAATCACGCATTTCCATGCATGATGGCCCAAAGAACCAAGTATGCAACTTTGGTTTCAAATGCAATGCACACCAATCAAACAAATTAGGCCCAATTCCTATCACCAATTCAAGAAACAAGGCATGCATGCAAGATGCAATGCAACCTAGGCATACAAGCTAAGGATGCAACATGGCATGGCAAAACACTTATACAAGCACACAAGCATGCATATGGCAATACAAATGAGTGCAAAGATGGACTTAAACATGAATTAGGCGACTCTAAAATAGGCCTAAAACAGTAGCCATTGTGCTAAAAGGTGAGGGCTAAATGGCATGCACACACACATGCACATAAGGACCAACACTTAAGCATGAATCAAACAACATTCAAGCACACTTGAAAGGAGGGATCATGGACTAATTAGCATGCAACATGAGCCCTAAAATTATGTTATAAAATGATGCCAAATCAAGTTATAAATCAAGCCAAAACATGCAAAGAGTAGTCCAAGTGTTCAAGGCAAATCAATAATGCATTGAACTACACTTATCATGACCAAACATGGCATGCATTAAACAACTAAAAACAGATTTTTAGCATGCTAAAACAAGGCCAAAGGACTCCTTAGATGGCATCTAAGTGGCCCAAATACAAAGGCATACACCATGACCAAAACATGGAGCATTGCAACACATGCTTTCAAAGCATTAAAGAGGCATGCAAGGCAATCAAACAAGCATGGAAATGGGACTGAAATGACATATAAGATGATTCCAAATCACCAAAACAATGCAAAGATGGCATGCTACACATGCACATACTCAAGGCCAACAAGCCCAAATACAAAGGAGCTATATAATGCATGCTAAAATCGACCCAAACGACTATGGACAGATCTAAAACATGGCAAAATAAGCATATAATCTTCACAAATACAAGCCTAAAACATGCTCCAACAAAGGCTAACAACCTAGACATGTCAAGGCACAAACATGGCATTACAAGGCAACTATGCTAAACATGCATAAGGTTCCAAAACCAACTTGAAATCATGTTATATCATGGATATATAAGCATGAAAAACAAACCAAACATGCTCAACACACACTCAAGCATAGGCTTCTTTAAGAGGCCAAAATGTGCCCTTTTCAAGGACAACAAGGAGAGGGGGTGGCCCTCTCCTTCTTGGGACTTCAAAGCATCATCTTCACCACTGAAATCCCTCAAGATTTCAGTGGTGAAGAGACCTCAACACCAAAATCCCGGAGCTAGCACAAAATGGCTCAAAATGAGGCCTTTTGAGGCCTAAGGGTGGTCAACACCCCTCAAACAACAAAACACTCTTAATAAACAATAAAGAGGGATTAAAAATAGAACTTTTTTATGTTATACAATAATCACAAAAACAGCTCTAAGACTAGTAGAAAATCAATGCAAAAAAGGGGAAAAAAAGGACTAGTTTCTCACCCTTGATGCCTTCTTCAACAAAGATGCTCCAATGGCCTCCTTGAGCTTGAATCCAAGACAAAAACTCCAAAACACACTCTTTAGAACCTCAGCTCCTAGAGGAAGGTGAAACACTAGGTGTTTGTGTGCAATAATGAGACACAAAACACCTAGTGTGCAAAATGAGAAGGAAAGAGAGATAGGTGAGTGTATCTAACCCTAACCCTAGAAAACCAGAGCTCTCCTCTGTCTTTTCTCTCTCAAAAATGTCTAAAGCCTCCTCTTTTTGCCTTAGAGAGAGCTCTCTCTATAAGCCTCTTGTAAAGCTTACAAGACAAGCTTTGCAAGAGGGAGATCCCTCCATACACGTGTATGGAGGGGAGCAAAATCAATACAGCTGTCCTAAAATATCTGCAAAAGCAGATGAACAGCAATCGGCCGGCAAAAATGCCATCTTGGCCAAACAAAGTGCCGACCGGCACAAAAAAGTGCTGACCGGCAACAAATAGTGCCGACCGGCAAACTAAATTGCCGGTGGCAGCAAAAACCAGCCGGTGGCATCTAGCCACTGCCGGTGAAGGGTGGGGATGGTCTACAAGCCCCACTCTGCCTCTCAAAGGCAAGATGCAAGTGTTTGGTGCAAAACCAGACACTAAACGGTCGAGTTCGGGGATCCTGAGGCAGGGCGCGCGAGCCGAGACCTCCGGGAACTCCAAACGAACACAAACATGGATAATCACCGAGTGTTCAAACGGTGACGTCCAAGTCTTGAGGACGGTCAAAAATGGGGTGTCTACAGCGTCACAGCTGCGTTGGTGTATCCATCCTCAATGTCCGGAATGGATTTCACACCTTGAGATTTCTTGAACAACTTTTCAAGGTTGCTCATTTTTAATGCCATGGGGTCCACCTCGAACTCGAAAGGAGAATCCGGTTGATTGATAGGAGTGGGTGCCTTGGAAAGTTGAGGTAGAATCGGGGGCAGAGCCGGCCCCGTTGGGATGTTTGTATCTTCTTGGACATTCCGGGTATTCGGTGTTTCTTCGGGTATCGGAACCCTTAGTAGGGGAGGGACTTGCTGTGAAGCGGATGCTCCAGTTTGCTGCTGCAATCTTACGATTAACTCTGCTTGCTCGTTCATAACTGTGGCCTGTTGTTTGGCGAATTCTGCCTGTCGGACAGCATCCTGCTGCATTACTTTCATGCTTTCTTGGAGTTGGCGCACCATCTCCTCTAAACTAGCCATACTGTTTTGTTCTGGCTGAATTATCGGTATATGCTCCCTTTCTGTGGGTGAAACGGAATCCTGATCCCTACTGTACACAGGTGGGGTAGATAAAGCCCTCTGTACTAACTGTTGAACTGATGCCCTCTGCCCAACTGTCCTCCGTCTAGTAATCGGGGGTAGAGAGTGGTGCACTGGTTGTCCGTCTACCAGATCCTCAGATCGATGGAGCCGACGACCTCTAATCCAGAGTGCTTGGGAAGTATCTACTGGGTTGGAAGCAATAGTGCTAAACTACCTAGCAAAAAGATAAGTAAAGCAGTAAATAAACAAACAATCGGACTGCACAACGGCGCAAAATAAACACATACAATGCATAGCTAGGTATTTACAATACACAGTTGATAAGCCGAACACTCTGTCCCTTGATACTGATCACTGTTCCCCAGAATCATTGTTCTCAAAACTGAACCTGATACCCGCAGATAATTGATTCTCGTAAACTGATACTGATGCCCTAGGACCTGTTGCTCAAACTCGCAAACTGATATGTACGTTCCTGTAGAGATACACTCTAAAAGCACATAGCAAGTAAAGAGAGCCAAAACACCCCTATGTTGGGGTAGGGTTTCCCGTTCCTATTTTGTCAGGAGGTAGCGTTCCACTATGCACGCAGCAGTTTTCAAACAACCTAACATCGGGTAAGCAACCTGTCCTAATTTGGAATGGTCACTATGGATCCGAATATGCACTAGGTCGAATGGTCGAAAAGGGTGCCCCGGTAAAACCGGGGTTTGTGTTCCCATACTGTCAGAGCCCATAACCGGTCAGCCTTATGGTCATGCCTTGACAAGACAAGCCTCCGGCAAACCGTTCAGGAATGGCAGATGGCAAACACTGTGTTCCTAGGCGCACCAATGCACATGCAATGCAAAGAGACACATAAATGGAATCAAAATAGGATATCACGAGTTCGAGACAAGCTCTCTAATTTCCCCAGCAGAGTCGCCAGAAACTGTAGCACGTCCGCGAGGGGGGACCCCGCTGCTACAGCTCGGACTCGATTTGTGTCGCAGTCCTTAATCTGAACCAAAGAGTCCAAATCCGACAAATCGTTTTGAGAAACAGAGTTTTAGAAAAGAAGTGCCAAACATGGACTGCTTTGCCAGATACAGAGTCGCCACCTAAATATTTTAATGGGGGAATTTAGGAAACCCTGACTCGGTGCCGAAGGCCACGTGTCCGTTATCACCAAAGTTGCCTCGGCTCGGGAACTTGGGTACAATTGGGGAAGGTCAGCTATGAGCACCCCCTCTCGCCCGATCCGAAGATCGGCCTCTACTAACCGTGATATCCGTTTTTGAAAACGTTATGTGTTCTTAAACCGGTTTTTAGCCTAGAATTTCTATGTTATGCGCACAGCAAACAAGTATAGACTAGATTGCCTAATTTGGAAATAAGCATTGCATATCCGTTTGTTTTGGAAAAATGTTTTGGAATTTGCTACCCGCAAGTAGGCTGGAACACGGATTTCAACGAGTGTTTCCAACTCAGACAATCCAACCTTCACCCACATGCATTCAAACAGTTTATCACATAAGCATCTAGCCACATGGTAAGCATTCTGTCATGACAGCATTCACGCGCATGAGATATGCTAAAGCATAAATGCTTACCGAGTACTCCGAGCCAAAACAATAAACTCGTTAGCCAACATGCATGGTCCTAATTCATGTCAAATTGACTAATGCAACACATACATGATGTAATTAGGATAGGCTCGGCTAACCTAAACATGGCCTGTGAAAATGCACAAGTAGCATGTATTCAAGTTAGATTTGAAATACTAATGCAGTTAGCATGATGTGCCGAGCCCGGTGCATGCAATACTGATGAATGATGCACGCATGCATAGCATAAGGTATGCTAAATTAAACATGTCCTATTACTAACCATCAAAGCAGGTAAATAAAAGGAAAGAAAGACGTGGGGTTGGGAGACATACACACACTCACGCACACTTATTACATAATTGCCCTCACTCGGAGGGTCCAAATAAATATTATAGCCCGCATAATAAACGCATAAATTATTACAGAATTTCTAATTAATTAACAGAATGAATGCAAAAAAGAAAGGTGGCCACAGCCCCCGCCTTGGGATGCGCGAATGATGCATGCTCGAACCCGTCTCGCCCGGAAGGTCCGTACCATACCACTGCCGCCTCTGTTTACACTGCCCTGCTTCTCTGAAAAATGCCAAAGTGCTGGGACAGGTTCCTTGCACACTGTATAATACCATCGGCTGGAGGAAACGCCCACCGGCCGTATATAATTTCCATCGGCTGTTGTTGGAGTTATCGGCCCATGGAGGATTGTCGGTCGGCATTGAAAACTGCCGGTCGGCAGAGACTTCCTGCAGAAGACAGTTTTGACAGCAGCAGAGGACAAACAGTATATGGCATGGGATTTCAGGCACATGTGGGCATAGTCATGTTCCCCATCATGTATTGAACTCAGGGAAGCACGGCCCTCGATCCTCGAGCCATCAATTGTGCATGAATAGCCTAAGAGATCAAGGTTTCCATTTGATGTAAAAATGCATGCAACACACAAATGAGGACCAAGACCCTATCATGTCAAAGTCAAGGGCCCCGGTGACCGAGAGTTGAGACGCGTTACATCACTTGTAGTATGAACACTCCTTAGCCCTCACACTTGGTTTGACACCCCAAACCAAGTAATGCAATGCATGTTATGCAAACATGACTCAAAGATGCAACATGAGATTGAGATGCAAGGCATGCCAAATGCCATGCAACTACCATGGCAGGTATGCAATGCCAGGCATGCAAGATGCAAATGCAATGCAAAGATGGACAGTTTAAGCAATAGGATCATCATATTACAACACCTAATGAAGCAATCATGCAACAAACATGAGACAAGCAGCCAATGGCGGCCTTAAACCATAAAGGGGCAGACCTCAATCCACCTCAAAACAGCGGCCAAAAGTGCCCAAAATGGCGGACAAACACTCATGCCAACACGCAAGCCAATGGACCTAAGACTAAGGCACAAAAAGGGGGGCACTTTACTTCCACTAACATGACCATTCATGGCATGAATTAGACAAGCAAAAACAGAATCCTATCATGCAAAAATGGGCTCCAAACCCACTGATATGGCAGCTCAAATGGCTCCAATGAGATGCATTCACCAAAACTCATTTCTAGGCATAAAAGGGCACATTTTTAAAGCATGAAAGAGGTCACATATGCAGGCATACAAACATGATTTATGGACTGAAATACGACCCTAAATGATGCCAAATCATGAGTATGGTCTAAGCTACACATGTTAGAGGCGAATATACTCAAGGCTTACAAGCCAAAACACAAAAAGATGACACCAAACATGGCAAGCATGACTGAAACAGATGGCCAACAGGCCTTAAACATGGTAGAATAATGCCAATACCTTCATGAAATTAGGCTAACACATGCAAGAATCATGGCTTAAACACAAGATGCATTTCTAGGCCAAATAGAGGAATGTAAAGCAAGTATGTTAAGCATGCAAAAGGGCAAAAATCCAACCAAAAACAGAGATGACATATGACCTAGAGACACCCAAAAACCTCTGAAATAGGGCCAAAATCAATCAAGCATGCATGTTACCCTTTTAGCCAAAAGACAAGGAAATGAGGCAATGAAGGGAGAGGGGTGTCCCTCCCCTATACAAGACTTCAAACCACCTTCCTCACCACTGAAAATCCACTGGTTTTCAGTGGTGAGAAGACCAAGATACTCAAGCACACAAGGCCTCACAAAGGAGGCACCAAAAAGGCCAAATAAGGCCTAAGAGGGTGAGTTTGAACTCAAACCACAAAACAACCTTAATGAAAGTTCTTAAGCATGAAAATATAAGCCTTTTTTATGTTATGCACAAAGCCTAAATCAGCAAGCAAGACAGGTAAAAAACTAGTGCAAGTTTGGGGAAACTAAAGCAAAGTGATTACCCTTGAAGAACACCTCAAGAATAGCCAATGCAGCCCTCTTCTTTTGATCAAAATCAGTCCAAAAACTCAAGAATCAACCCTCTAAGCCTCTCAATCTCGGAGCAAGGTGTAATGGTGTGTGTTTTAGTGCAAAAGTAAGGCCAAAATGCACTTTTGGGCTACCAAACACACAGTAAGGGAGGAGAGAGAGGGAAATGTAGAGAGAGATGATATATCTAGCAGATATATGTATATAAGCTCTGGTTTTTTTAGGTTTAAAACTCAAACCTTTTACAATGAAGGAGGAGGGCTCTATATATAGCCTAAGCAAATGGTTCTTGGCATCTCCGAGAAGCCAAGTGAAAGGGGCAAAGGGTGCAAAGGAGTCTAAGCTTCTTGGAGAAGCTAAAACAGCTGGCCAAGCGTCTCCAAGAAGCTTAGACAAGGGTTCATCCTTCTAGAAGGAACCAAGGGGTTCAAAGGCTCATACCAGCCAAAAACCACACGGGGTGGAGTGATGGTGCATTCCAGCTAGCACAGCTGGCATGCACCATGCCTGAAGGGTGCAAAGGAGTCACACCGGCCAGCAAAAGATGTCACCGGCAAAATAAAGTGCCGATCGGTAGTATACTATGCCGACCGGCCATTGATTTTAAGAGGCCATGGCCGATGGCACTCATAAACAGGCGGTGATGCTAGGGGAAGGCCGGTAGAATGTGGGGATGGCCAACAAGCCATTCCCCGCCCTTCAAGGCAAAAACACAAGTGTTTGGTGCCAAAGCCAAACACGGAACAGTCAGGTCGAGAGATCCTGAGGCGAGGCACGCAGCCAAGACTTCAGGGAACTCAAGACGAATACAAACTTGGATAATCACCGAGTGTTCAAACGGTGACGTCCAAGTCTTGAGGACGGTCAAAAATGGGGTGTCTACAAGTACCGATGGTTGTTTCCGCCTTCGTCATGAATTGCAAGATTTGATTTGACAATGAGGTCATCCTCCCGCCTACCTCAGCAAAGTCTGTTACCACTGAGCTATTGAACTTCGAGGATACTGCAAATTTGTGATCAGGGGTTGGACCACCTGCGGGCGGCGCTCGGTGTATTTTGGATGTGGCATCTGGCACGCATTTTGGAGCATCTGCGAATGCTAGTTTTGTAAATCCTGGCTTGCGTGTCGAGTCAGTCTTTTGTTTTGAGTCTGTCTTATTGTCTTGAGTTAGTCCTTTTGCTTATGGGTCTGTCTTGTTGTAGCGATTCAGTCCCCTTTGTATAGAATGTCGGGTGATTCCGGAACTGTTGCCTCAAACACCGTTTTGTTTTGTAATTATCCTTTTTCTTTTCTTTTGAGTCTGTCTCTATCGTGGAGCCAGTTGCAACCAGGGAATCTGAATGAAACAGCTGCAGCTATCATGTTTCCATGCTTACTGCTATTCTGAATTGGTTGTGCCAGGGGACTTGAATGGAATAGCAGTACATTCCACCTGTTCTCTTGTACCCTGAAAATCATTACATTGACCTAAGTTTTTCAAAACTTTATGAACACTATGGTGAAAACAAAGAGGAAGGAATTCCTCGGGTTTTGCAAACTTTGATCAAATTGAGAGAAAGAGAGGCGTGCTAAGCCCTTAATGATTGAAATCATGCTTGTTAGCATGAGTACTGAGAAGGACCCTGGCTTGATCCTGACTGGTTCCACACTATTTTTAGCGCGAGCGCTTCGTCGCTTCTTTAAAAACTTTCAGAAACAAAATGTTTTGCGCATTCCTGCGAAGACCTATGTGGAATCGCTCTTGAGATTGTGCAGCTTAGGATCGCTCTCAGCCTTAAGACTCGAGCCCTTGTTTTAAAGCCTTGAACCATAATTCGGAGTGTTCAACGATCGACCATCAAGAGAGGCTTGTGTGGCCAGATTGGAAGCAGCCCTCGAACAAGAGGCACCAAAGCCAGATCAAGAAGATCAGATCTCATCAGAAGAAGCCTGTAAAGCTAGAACAGAATCACCGCTCCAAACTAGGGGCAAAAATGTCCGATTTGCTCGAAGAGCCGAAGATGGGTCCTTTAGTAAGTCAATGTAACAGCCACTCTCCTGGATACGGATGGCTTCAAAACCCTAAAACCATTTGGCATGGACTTGTTACACTTTTACCCTTTGAGCAGCTCGCTGGGCCGAAAACTCGGAAGGGCGACCCAGGCAAAAGTTAGAGCAAAAGAAAATATATACCAAAAAAAAAGGGAGAAAAAATATACAAAGAGAGAAAAAATACAAAAAAAAAAAGAAAAATAATAATAATATACAAAAGAGAGAAAAAAGAAAGGGAAGAAAGAAAAAGGAAAGAAAAGCTCGCAAGGTCGAAAACCCGTATCGGGTGCCTTGGCAAAAGTTAGAGCCTAAAAGGTGAAGGTTAAAATACCCGAGTGTACCTTAGCCGGAACTACGCAAGGCTTGATTCCCATGTTTGGGATATGTAGGCAACTTCACCCTGAAGTCCAGCCCCCAATGCTTTCATAGCGCCTCAGTCCATGTAATGGTTTTGATTATTCTTGCCCTCCCTGAATCCGATAGTTCGGTTGTGACAACTGGATACGTAGGCAACTTCATCCCGAAGTCCAGCCCCCAACACCTTCAAAGTGACTGTGTCCATATATTGGTTTTGACCATTTTGTCTTCTCTGTATCCGAGAGAGTTCGGTCGCGATCATCACTAGTGAGGACTGTTTACAATATGCTGCGGCATCATCCAGACAAGGGGCAACTTTCCATTGCCATGAGTCGCCGTTCAAACCAGGGGCAACTTTCCGTTGCCGTGCAATGTCCTTCAAACAAGGGACAATTTTCCATTGCCTCCGAACCGAGGTTGCGCATCTCGAGGGTAAGTTCCATGCTTGTTTAGCACCGGCCGTTTGCAAAAATAGTTTTTGAAAATTTTTACTGAGGTTGATTATTTTCTCGAAAACTATTTCATTTCTCCAAAACTTAGACCGTTTTGGACCCAAAAAAGGAAAATTTTCAGTGCTCATGGCCTGACTTGCATAATTTTCAAATAAAAAATTGAACAAGTGTGTTAATCTAACTCTCATATTGGTCAAAATTGTTTTAGTAGAAAACTAAAACAAAAATGGTCATAATGATGAACTAGGGGCACGGTTGAGTCAGGCTTTCTGTCTTTCCCCCATCGCTAGCATACTTGCCAAGAAGGGCACAACTCAAGCTATCATTAAAGGGCTGAAAGCTCTCTCAACCTCCGAGCAACGAGGTATTGAACAAAGTGCGAAGCACGAATCTGAAGGGATCAAGGTACTCCGTTCCCTTACCTGGGGCATCGACCGAGCGCCACTGGAAGAAATAGCCGTGAGCTAACCTTGTTGGGCATGAACCCACAACTTCCTATTCATCCATTAAACACCCTAGGGAGGGATAAAAAAATGAGAGAATAAAGAATAGAGAGGTGTAAGTTGAGAGAAAGAGTGAGCAAAATGGGTTTTGAGAGAAAAACCCAACTTGAGTGCCAAAGGGATGTGAGAATCACAAATAAGAAAGGGTGGGAAACAATACCCAGAGAAACTGGCTCCTCGTGATCTGAGGTCGCCCATCTTCCTTAACGCGTATGTATGTCGTGTCTTTTGTCTTGTTTACTTCAACCTTTGTTTTGAGTCTTTTCCGAGTGCGTCTCGTTGTGCTTAGGTTGTTTACCTTTTTTTTGTCTCCGCTGTTGAGTCATTCTCGCTATGTCCAGTTGTAGGCTCACTACCCCAGTTTTTTTATAAAAAAAAAACCCCTTTTCAATTTCAAAAATTAATCGTTTTGTGCTCAGAATGTTGTGCCATTCTCCACATTTGTGCAAAAACATGATTTGGTACTTTCATACAACTGCAGGGTCCACCCCCGATAAGTGTGAACAGGAAAACCTGGGCCTCTTTGAAGCTTCTGGGTTTCAGATCGCATCTGAGTATGCTTCAACTTCAGTAGATTCAACCTTCATGGTTTGTCTTGTCAGAATTGGGCTGTTTGCTCAAGATCCGCTGTGTGCAAAATGAACCAAGCGCTGTGTTATGAGCTGTATGCAGATTAATCCCCAGTAAAGTATGAGCCGAGTGTTCGGAATGAGCAGTGGCTGGTATGGGTTGTTTTGCTATTGGCTAGTTTGTTATCTGATTATTACAATGCAAGTGTTCAATTTTCAGACAACAGATCAATTTCATTTACATTGAGGTACAACATGATGCAATGCGATGCAATATATGAAATGTACAAATGCAACACTTTTTTGGACAAAAGGTTTGTTTCATTTCATCATCTTTTTCAAGTACATGGTTTTGGAAATAAAAATCTGCCTACGGCAGTACAAGGTACTCTAGCTACCAGCAAAAGGTACAAAAGAAAAAGAAAAAGAAAAAAAAGAAAAAAAACAGTAAAAGTCTGGATCAATGACAAAAGGACGTGGGTCTAGGGGTCCGTCCTCGTCCTCTTCCTGGACGAAGGTCCACGAGCATCATCAGTGCTGTCATCTAAGTCCGAGTCCGAGCCGTCTTCGGTCTGCTCCTCCGACAACTTTGCCTCCGCCTCCGCCTCCTCATCATCGTCATCAGGGACAGGAGCCCGCGAGCTACTCCCGACGTGAGTGCGCCCTGCCTTGGTGCGGGGGAATACTCTGCCCTCTCCATCTCCTCCGGTAGGAACAGAAGGCCTGGCTGGAACACCTCCCACAGTGGGAATCTGGAAAGGAGGCTGAAAAGTATAAGAGGCAAACGCATCAGTATGCTGTGAGCAGTGTATCAGTGCATAATGCAGTGTATGAATGCAGTGTGTGAATACTGTGAGCAGTATATCAGTGCAGAATACAGTGTATGAATGCAATGTGTGAATACTGTGAGCAGTATATCAGTGCAGAATGCAGTGTATGAGTGCAGTGTGAGAATGCCGTGAGCAGTTTGTCAGTGCAGAATGCAGTGTATGAGTACAATGTATGAATGACGTGAGCAGCTTATCAAGTGTTGTGTTGTGCACCAGATTATGTGAAGCAGCTTATGAGTATGGTTTGAGTCCGTGATCAGAAGAACATACCGAAATACTGTAGAGGGCCAGGAGGTCGAAAGTCCGGTGCAACATCCCCATCATGGAGGCATTCAACTCCAAGGACTGCCGGGTATACTCGGAAGAAGCCTGCAAAAGTATCAAATGCATCAATATTCTGCGGAATGTCAAATAAACTGAAATGAAATGCCAATACAAGATGCATAAAATGTAGTAATACATACTGGAGGCAAGTCATGGTAACCGACCAACTCATGGTCAGCCGGAGGAGGAGCAAAGGGGATATGGTAGGTCGCCCCACCCTGCCCTCGGCATGTCATCATCGTGGGTAGCGCTGGCCAGCTAACCCCCCGACCCCTCTGAGCTCCGCTCCTGCCATAGACACGAGCTGTCCTCGACGTCCCTGCCCCCGCTCCCGCTCCAGCTACTGGCACTGCAGGTCCCCCTCTCTCAGCACGGCGGCCACTACTCAGAGGCCGCATAATGTACGTTTGAACATACTCTGAGTAGTCGCCCTTGCCCCTAAAGCCCTCCGCGTCCCAGCCGATCGTGTAATCGGCCATCTCCTCGGCGGTGAACCTCTCAGTGTCCCTCATGTGGGTAGGAGGCAGACCCGGAACTATCTGCTCTGGCAAGCCCAGGGTCTGGCGTAGGAAACGCTCACCCAAGTACCAAGCCCGACAAAACGGGCCCTCCAGGAAAATTCGAAAACGTGCAGTCTCCTCTATACCAGCAAACTGATCCCGAGTCACGGCTGGCAGTGGAGCCCAAGGCTGCCAGGTGATCTGAAAATGAAATACAGATTGTTATCTACTATTATTTACAATACAGTGTAAAGCGAAGCTTAAATGAACCGCAAGTAAAACATGCCTCTGCGGGGGTAATAGTGTCGAAGTAGCGGCGGAAAAAGATGAATGTCTCCCGGGGCCTCCGTACGCACCTCACGTCAAAGCGACGTGAAAATGGGACGACGAGAGGGGTCTCTACGTTTGGCACTGGAGCGAGTCTCAGAAAGTAAGCATAGACCCACAACTGCAAAGCAAATACCAGAAGGGTTATCAGATAAAGCAGAACACAAAATAAAGTAGAAATTACAGGACCGTGTATTGTGCAGTGTATTGAGCAGAGTGTACAGTGTGTGCAGTGTACAGTCAGTGTAAAACGGAGTATATGTGTGCCGTGTGTGCAGTATATAGTCAGTGTAAAGCAGAGTATATGTGTGCCGTGTGTGCAGTATACGATCAGTATGAAGCAGACTACAGTGTGTGCAGTGTACAATCAGTGTAAAGAAGAGTATATGTGTGCCGTGTGTGCAGTATACAGTCAGTGTAAAGCAGAGTATGTGTGTGTCGTGTGTGCAGTATACGATCAGTATGAAGCAGACCACAGTGTGTGCAGTGTACAGAGTACAGAAAATGTAAAGCAGAAATGAAAAGTAGAGGAGAAAACGTGCCTCCCCAGCTCGCCAGTAGCCCCCGAGCAGCTGTCCGCTGCAACGGGAGGCGGAGTTCATGTACCCGTATAGAGTGGCCAAGGCAGCACCGCCCCAATCATAGCGCAAGATCCGGGTGATGTCCACGAGAGCGCTGAGCAGGCAGAGGGGCATAGTGTTCGCCCGGTCGGCGAAAATAGTCGTCCCCAGTAGGAACATGAGAAAGCCGGGCGCATATCGCTCCACCACCTCCTGAGTCATCGGAGCCTCCTCGACTAAAGCTGGCTGGACTCTAAATTGGACCTCGAACGATAAATATCGAATGAAGCCGAGACGTACGAGAGGTGGCACCTCACCGAGCAGGTTGATCTGAGCAACCTCCCGCTCATCCATATCGGTGTCGAAGGGGATCGGATCACCCCCACTCCGATGCCGGTGAGCATCGAGAAATCATAGGGAGTCATCGTCATGTCTCCCGCGACGGAGAAGTGGAAAGAATCGGTGGTGTCCCACCACCTCTCCACTAAAGCAGCAAGGAGAGGCCTGCTCGCCGTAAGGCGCGAGAGTCCCCTGCAGAATGCGCCAAATCCAGCCTGGTCAACAATGCGGCGGACTGCGTCCGGTAACTCCATGTACCAGTCCCTGGCGGCAACATTTCCATACCCGCAGACAGTATGGGAATCTCCCTGTTCAAAAGCAAATAGTTGCGAAGAATGTAAAATGTACAGTTTTGAAGAGTATTTAGCATTGGTGGCAATATAGCGTGTGTGCACGTTTTCAGATTCAAATAGGTGCCGAGTGCCGGTGTGCTCGCCGTGGAATATAGTGTGTACTGTGTCAGTGTGTCTGAGTGATTCAGAGCCAGTGCAGTGTGTGTGCACGTGTCAGTTTCGAACATATATCAGTTGCAAGTGTGTTCACAGTTAACTACAGTGTATCTGAGATAAGCAGTTAAAGAATGTAATCAACTATAGCAGTTAAGTGTTCTACATTGCGGAAAATGAAACGGGGGAGAGTATACCTCGGAAGCGCCATGTGATAAATGTGACTCTGGCTCACGTAGAAGCAGCTCTGGTGGCACCCTCCTGTCAAAACTCTGGAACTGTCGAAGCCCGTCAGGAGGAAGTACATGAATCACCGGCCGGTTGGTGGCCGGATCGAATGAGCGGACGCTCAATGGGAGGAGCTCGGCCTCTGGGTCCATCTCATGATCCAGGAGAGTCCCGCCCCGTGGAACATCACCCGCCATGTCAAAAGTGGTGTGAAGACGGCCGGAAAAGTGGAAACTAGATGAGAATATGAAAGGTCAACTAAAAAGTCAACCCCGGGAGGGCGAAAAATGGCCGGAAAAGCCGGAATGTGGAAAATATACGAAAATCAAGAAAACTTGGGGGAAACAAACACCAAGAGGCAGAAATCAAAAAAACTACACCGAAACGAAGTTTCGATCGGATGAAAGTGTTCGAAACGCAATGAACTTTGCGAATCAAACGTCGAAAAGGGCGCCAGAATCAAGGAAAACGAGGAAATGAAGAGAAGAAAATACTCTAGAGAGAGGGAGGAGAGAATTTCGGCTAAGAGGAAGTAAGAAAAGTAGGGTTTGGAACCCGATTTTAAAAAACCCGAGCCAAAAAGACAAAACTGCCCCGATTTAGGCATTTTTGGACGGTCGGCTACATTTTTGGCCGGTCGGCCAAATATTTGGCCAGTGAGATATTTTGATAGCCGGTGGACAGCCGGTGACCTCCCCTTTTGGTCGGTGAGCCTCCTACAGCCATGTTTGGGTCAAATGAGTGGTTTGGGACCTTCGTTGCTCAAGTCAGTGCAACAACAGTGCATTTCCAAAGCGCAACCAGCCTCTATTTCAACCTTGGACCGTGTCTTCTATGCGTGGCACCCGAATTTGTGCAAGGTGTATCCTTTTGGTATCCTTTTTTATCTCTTACAAGGTTCGAAAGTTGCCCCACGTGGGTTACATTACAACGCTCTATCGTGAACGCGCGCTGATTTTGCGTCATTTCTGTCACGTCGTTGCACACACGTCTCGCATTGTCATGCGCATGTCATAATCATGCATTCAAAATAACAAAATTCATGTATTTGCCCGGTCTGGCGAGACCTTAAACCCACTCGGTTGCATTGTCATGCATATCAAAAGACGTGCGTTGTCACGCACTTACATCAACATGCATTGCCATGCATCTCAAAAGCCGGGCGTCGTCGCGCATGTCGTAATCCTGCATAATCATGCATTCAAAATAACAAAATTCATGTATTTGCCTGGTCTGGCGAGACCTTAAACCCACTCGGTTGCATTGTCATGCATATCAAAAGACGTGCGTTGTCACGCACTTACATCAACATGCATTTTCATTCATCTCAAAAGCCGCACATGTCATAATCATGCATAATCATGCAATCAAAATAACAAAATTCATGTATTTGCTCGGTCTGGCGAGACCTGAAACCCGCTCGGTTGCATTGCCATGCATATCAAAAGACGTGCGTTGTCACGCACTTGCATCAACATGCATTGTCATGCATCTGAGAAGCCGCGCGTCGTCGCGCATGTCATAATCATGCATAATGATGCATTCAAAATAACAAAATTCATGTATTTGCCCAGTCTGGCAAGACCTTAAACCCGATCGGTTGCATTGTCACGCATATCAAAAGACGTGCATTGTCACGCACTTATATCAACATGCATTGTCATGCATCTCAAAAGCCGCGCGTCGTCGCGCATGTCACAATCATGCATAATCATGCATTCAAAATAACAAAATTCATGTATTTGCCCGGTCTGGCGAGACCTTAAACCCGCTCGGTTGCATTGTCATGCATATCAAAAGACGTGCGTTGTCACGCACTTACATCAACTTGCATTGTCATGCATCTCAAAAGCCGCGCGTCGTCGCGCATGTCATAATCATGCATAATCATGCATTCAAAATAACAAAATTCATGTATTTGCCCGGTCTGGCGAGACCTTAAACCCGCTCGGTTGCATTGTCATGCATATCAAAAGATGTGCGTTGTCACGCACTTACATCAACATGCATTGTCATGCATCTCAAAAGCAGCGCGTCGTCGTGCATGTCGTAATCATGCACAATCATGCATTCAAAATAACAAAGTTCATGTATTTGCCCGGTTTGGCGAGACCTTAAACCCGCTCGGTTGCATTGCCATGCATATCAAAAGACGTGCGTTGTCACGCACTTACATCAACATGCATTGTCATCCATCTCAAAAGCCGCGCGTCGTCGCGCATGTCATAATCATGCATTCAAAATAACAAAATTCATGTATTTGCCCGGTCTGGCGTGACCTTAAACCTGCTCGGTTGCATTGTCATGCATATTAAAAGACGTGCATTGTCACGCACTTACATCAACATGCATTGTCATGCATCTCAAAAGCTGCGCGTCATCGCGTATGTCATAATCATGCATAATCATGCATTCAAAATAACAAAATTCATGTATTTGCCCGGTCTGGCGAGACCTTAAACCCGCTTAGTTGTGTAACAAGCCCGCGGGGGACCTCGCTACAGCTTGGACTCGATTGGTCGTTACGGTTCCAAATCTGAACCAAAGACTCCAAATCTGGCAAATCGTTTTGAGAAAACAGATTTTGAAAGAAGTGCCAAACATGGACTGCTTTGCCAGATACAGAGTCGCCACCTAAATATGTAATTTTGGGAAATTTAGGAAACCCTGACTCGGTGCCAAAAGGCCACGTGTCCGTCATCACCAAAGTTGCCTCGGCTCGGGAACTTGGGTACGATTGGGGAAGGTCATTTGTGAGCACCCCCGCTCGCCCGGTCGTAGACCGGCCTCTACTAACCATGATATCAATTTTTAAAAACTTTGTGTGTCCTTATTCCGGTTATTAGCCTAGGGTACTATGTGATGCGCACAGCATACAAGTATAGACTGGATCGCCTGAATTGGAACAAGAAAACATTTCATGCTTGTTTATTTGAAAGATGGTTTGCTACCCGCAGGTAGGCTTGAAACATTTGATGATTTACTCCAATTCAGATAACCCAGCCTCCACCCACAGGCATTCAGGCAGTTATATCATATAAGCGCATAGCCTCATGGTAAGCATGCTATTCATGGTAGTCACTCACACGCATGCAAGGATGCTAAAGCATAAAGCTTACCGAGTACTCCAAGCCAAAACAAAAACTCATTAGAAATCATGCATGAATCCTAAGTATACAGAAATGGCTAATGCAACACATGCAAAATGCAACTATAGCAGGCTCGGCTATTCTAAACATGGCATATGAAATGCTACAACTATCATGTACTCAATTTGGAATTAAAAGTACAATGCAGTTAGTATGATGCGCCGAGCCCGGTGCATGCAATACAGATGAATGAATGCAAACATGCTATCATACTGTATGTTAATTGAAATATGCCCTAATCTAACCATCATAAGCGGATAAATAAAAGGGAAGAAAGACGTGGGGTTGGAAGACATACATCACACTCACGCACACTTATTACAGTATTGCCCTCGCGCAGAGGGTCCAAATAAATATACAGTCCCGAATAAAAGAATATTACAGCCCAAATATTACAGTCCGAATAATATACAAATTCCTAATTAATTAACAAATTAACTAAGAAAATAAATAAAACTGGCATGCAAGCCAGGGACTGCCTTGCTTCTGATGGATGATGCATGTCCGGGTTGTCTTGCGCGGAAATCCACCGGGATGCCCCAATTAGCCTCTGTTTGGCAGTTTATTCTTGGAAAGCTCGCCGAGCCCCGAAAGACTGCTGATTCCTGATTTTGCTGCAACAGAGAGCAGGAAAGGGGCATAGCAGTGTATTTTCACAAATATATGCATGTCTCGATCCTCGTGCCACCAATCACGCATACCGAGGCATGATGGCCGAGGAGTCGAATTGCACAATTCAATATAGGATGAATGCACATGAAAACACAATAAAACCTAACTCCATCATGGATGATCCGGAGTGTCGGTAACTGGGGAATTGAGACACATTCCGTCACTCGGAGTACGAAATGCACCTCGTTTCCCGTGCTCGGGCTAACTCCTATCCCGAACACGATGCAATATGCATGATATGCATGAAATGCAACTAAGATACAGCCTAGCATGCACAATGCTATGAAAATGAGATGTCTCGAAATGCGTGCACACAGGCACGCAAACCGAGAAAATGACAGAATGCGATCTAAGATACAACCTAGTATGCACTATGCTGTAAAAAAGAGATGCCTCAAAACGCGTACACACGGGCACGCAAATCGAGAAAATGACATACGCAATGCAAATGACATGGAAATATGATAGGGGCTTACATTAACATGGGAGAGCCTCAGCCGCGCTCACATAAGAGGCCGATGGATGAAAACGAAGTGCCTCGAAACGCGTGCACACGGGCACGCCAATCGAGACAATGGCATATGCAATGCAATAATGGGCTTACACCAACATGAGAGAGCCTCAGCCACACTCACATAGGACGCCGATGGATGAAAATGAAGTGCCTCGAAATGCAAGCACACGGGCACGCAAACCGAGACAATGGCATACGCAATGCAATATGGCTAAAATGGCATATAGAATGCAACATGGACTTATACTAACATGAGAGAGCCTTAGCCACACTCACATAAGAAGCCGGTAGATGAAAATGAAGTGCCTCGAAATGCGTGCACACGGGCACGCAAACCGAGGCAATGACATATGCAATGCAATAGCATGGAAATGGCATGCAAGCGTGCTAATGGATTTCAACACTGAAAAGTGGGGGAAAACAGCCCCGAAATGAGGCGAAAACACACCCGATGCATGGAATCTCTCCCGAAATGCAAATTAGGCGCATAGAATGAACTACAGCTATACAAAGCATGCATAATTGGTACATGGAATGAAAAGACAGAAGAAAAACAGCCCCAAAATAAACATTTTACTAGTACAAAACATGGCCAAACAGCAAGCAAAGATAGGGCAAAATTAGCATGCGAAAATGGCCCTAAACATGGGATTAAGGAGCAACTCATAGCTGCTGTCCTTAAACAAGTTAGGACCCTTCAACAACATTGAAGAGGGACCAAAAATAAGCACTTTCACAGAACTTTAAAAACCTCAAAAACAAACATAGATAAGGCTAAGTTCTTACGCAAGAAAATGGACCAAAAGATGGCCAAAGAGGCAAGTGGTATATGCAATGCCCAAACTGAAAAATTCCCTTCTACAACATTGAAGAGGGACCAAAAATAAGCATATTTTAAGAGCTGTAAAAACTCCAAAACAATATACAAACATGCTAGAAATGCAATGCAAAATGAGGCTCAAAGGAGGCTATAACATGAAGTATGCAAAATATTTTGTATGTAAAGCCTCAAAGCAATTTTGTTCCAACCCCTATAATGTATGTTGGCAGCTGGTTATATGGAACAAAAAGAGGGTGTAAAGGTGGGGGAAAAAGGAGGCAAGCTTTCCCCCACAAAATATCCCCCGGATTGGGATATTTTCTGGGGGAAACAGCTGCACAGCTGTAAAGTACCAAGCATGAGGAGCATGGCCGGCCCCTTACTTTTGCTGCAGGTGGCCGGCCGGCCATCCCCCCTAGCCGGCCGGCTAGGAGTCAAAAGGGTCAACTTGAAATAGTGGCCGGCCACCACATATTGGTGGCCTCCCAGGTCTCGTCTTCACAACCCTGTGGTTCGAATTTGGAAACTCTAAAACAGGAGAGAGAACAAGCCAATTTGAGGAGGGGTTCAAAAGGTTCAAATGGAATTAGTGGCCGGCCACCAACTTTTAGGGTCCTCCCATGTGTGTACATCACAAATATGTGGTTTGGGTTTGAAGAAAATGGCCCCAAGGTGTTCAACATTGGCTCGGAAGGAGGGGTTCAAAAGGGTCAAGCAACATTAGTGGCCGGCCATGAACTTTTAGGGTCCTCCCATGTGTGTACAACACAAATATGTGGTTCGGGGTTTGAAGAAAATGGCCCCAAGGTGTTCAACATTGGCTCGGAAGGAGGGGTTCAAAAGGGTCAAGCAACATTAGTGGCCGGCCATGAACTTTTAGGGTCCTCCCATGTGTGTACAACACAAATATGTGGTTCGGGGTTGAAGAAAGTGGCCCCAAGGTGTTCAACATTGGCCCGGAAGTGCGAAAAACGGGTGTCAGAGGGCGAAAATGGAATATAACTGGTTGCCAAGATAATTGCTGGCCTCCCACCCTCCAGTGATGTCCCTGGTGATAAAACAGAGGCACCTGCCAAAAATGAACAAGAACCGATGCAAAACGAACCTTCGGGGGCCAAAACACGCAGTTCGGGGTCCCGAAAAAGGGCTGCTAAGCACCGAAAGTGGCGTTCGGCCACGAAGTGGGTTTCTCAGACCCCAGTGTCCCTCAAAAGGGAGAAAATAAGACCTATGCCAAAAACCAGAGCAAACGGAGATGGTTAGGCGGTCCCGAACCGAGGCACACAGCCAACGGTCCCGAAAAATCGGAACCAGGCTCCGAAATGGGCAAAATGGCCTACGGCCACAAAATGTAGCCCACGGCCACTGAGAGTTGGTCTACTGGACCTCTCCCTCCCCTCGGGAAAAGAAACAGAGAAAATCGAGTCAGGTTCGCAAACCGAGGCAAGGCATAGAAGAGGGTTCGAAAGTCCGGAGGCAGGGCTCACGGCCGCGACTCTGAGACTTCTGAACAAGCACAACATGCAATATCACCAAGTGCTCAACTGGCGACGTCTGAGTCTTAAGGTCGGTCAAAAATGGGGTGTCTACAGTTGCCCCTCTTTGACAGAACTCGGAAGTCACAAGGGACGGGAGTGAATGTCAAAGCCCAGAGACGACCCATTTTTGACAAGGCCGAAGACTTAGACAAACATACAAGATAAACAGAGATGTGCCCGCAGGCATGCCCGCAGGCCGGAGCAAAATGCAAATGATATGCAAGAAGATTTTGAAGATTGGACTTATACGCTACGCGAGGCCGGTTTTGAAAGTTGGACTTATACGCTACGCGAAGCCGGTTTGAAAATTGAGGATTCATGCAATGCACTGTAATGTAGTGGCTAAAATGCAATATAATGGCTAAGAGGTAAAGGTACCTTACAGGGGCAATTGGCAATGACTTACCTCATGCTGCTGGGGATCTTTTGCTTCTTCTTGGTTGAACTGCAGGTACTACTTTTCTTCCTGACCAAGGTCGTAGCTTTCCCTATTCTCCAACGGGGTGACAGACTAGGTTGGTTTAGTATCCAGAATTGAGGTGCATACACGCTATCTCAACCTATGGGGCTTCCATACAGATTTCAAGCCGAGGACGCGCCTCTGGGTATTTAAACCAGACTTTAGTCTCAGAAATTCCAAACCTTTGCGTTCTAGGCATAAGCCATTCGAACTCTAGTTTCCACCGTCTCAGTTGGTCTCCTAGGAACTCACTGCAAATACAGGCAGGTGGCTATACCAGACCACCAGAAGTCGTTCGGGCACGACAAACACCAAAGGAATTGCACCTTTAGAGGATTTAAGGTCTCCTAGACCAGGGAGTGCACAAGACAGTGCGATGCAGAATTAATGCACAAAACAGTGCTAAACAGATGCACAAAATAGTGCGATGCTAAAGGTGTACAAAACAGTACGAGCAAGGTGAATGCACAAAACAGTGCGATTCAGATAAGGTGCGCAAGATAGCGCGATACAATGCACTAACAAGTACAGGTGAGATGCGCAAGATAGCGCGATGGAATGTATGCAAAATGTAAGTAAGGTGCACAAAACAGTGCAATGCGCAAGAAAGCGCGAGTGATTTGAAATGCACAAGACAGTGCGAGTGCGGTGCGTAAAATAGCGTGAAATGTAAACTGCACAAAACAGCGCGATACGCTAAACAACGCGATTGATTTGAAGTGCACTAAACAGTACGATACGCTAAACAGCGCGATTGAAATGCACTAAACAGTGTGATACGCTAAACAGCGCGATTGATTTTGAAATGCACAAGAAAGTGCGATTGATTTGAAATGCACTAAACAGTGCGATACGCTAAACAGCGCGATTGATTTGAAATGCAATGCACAAAATAGTGCGAGTGATTTGAAATGCACTAAACAGTGTGATATGCTAAACAGCGCGATTGAAATGCACTAAACAGTGCGATACGCTAAACAGCGCGATTGATTTGAAATGCACTAGACAGTGCGATACGCTAAACAGCGCGATTGATTTGAAATGCACTAGATAGTGCGATACGCTAAACAGCGCGATTGAAATGCACTAAAAGTGCGATACGCTAAATAGCGCGATTGATTTGAAATGCACTAAACAGTGCGATACGCTAAACAGCGCGATTGATTTGAAATGCACAAAACAGTGCGATACGCTAAACAGCGCGATTGATTTGAAATGCACTAAACAGTGCGATATGCTAAACAGCGCGATTGATTTGAAATGCACTAGACAGTGCGATACGCTAAACAACGCGATTGAAATGCAATGCACAAAATAGTGCGAGTGAGATACAAAGTGTAAGTGCACAAGATAGTGCGAGTGAATGCATGTTCTATGCAAATGAGGTGCATTTTCTGTGCAGGTATGGAAGAGTGCATTTTCTATGCAAAAGATACGAGCATTTTCTATGCAAGAAATAGGAGCATATTCTATGCAATATTGAAAGCAAATTCTATGCAGAATCGAAAGCAAGCATATTCTATGCATGAATCATAACGATGTGCGGCACGCATGTCACAGAAGTGTATATGAAAGTGCACATTCTATGTAGTAGAGGAGCATCAAATATGTACTCTGGTGCCTCTGATTTACCTCTTAGAGGACTTTTCAACACACTTAGCTCAAAAGGGCACACCCTGTTCATATTGGCGAGAGATAACATCTGCTGCTGCTGCTTTAATGGCCATTCTGACTTGAAGCATGCTTAAATTTGGAGTTGAGATACACTCATACTCCAGAGAAATGGCGAGTTCTGGGAAGGTGCACCTGAAATGCAGTCTCGGATCTTGCCAAAGCTGGAACACCCTAAGATGCTCCAAATTTTCCTTTTTTTTTTCTTTTGCTTTGCAGTCTGGAACCTACATAGCATCAGATAGGTCCTTGTTCTACTGTTCACACTTATCGGGGGTGGACCCTGCAGTTTTATGAAAGAACAAATACTGTTTTGCACAAATGTGGAGAATGGCACAGCACTCTGAGCACAAGATGATTTTTTGAAATTGAGAAATGAATTCTTAACCGGGTATTGAGCCTACGACTGCACACAGTGAAAAAGACTCAACAACGGAAAACAAAAGGTAAACAACCTAAACACATCGAGTAACACTCGAAGCGACTCACAACAAGAAACGAGACAGACAAAATAAAACACAAGACTCAAATGTGCACATGGAGCTTGTTTCCCCGGGTATTGTTTCCCATCCTTTCTCATTTGTGATTCTCACATCGCTCGGCCCTCAAGCTCTGTTTTTCTGAAAAAAAAAAAGCCCTCTTCTCACTTTTCCTCTCATCGCACGTCTCTCTATTCTTCAATCTCTCATTTTTCATCCCTCCCCTGGGTGGTTGATGGATAAACAGGAAATTGTAGGCTCGTGCCCCTAGCATTCTGCTAGATTCTCTTTCTTCCACTCACAACTAATGAATTCCTCCTACGGAAAGGTTGTGCTACAACTGGGTGTGTAGCAAGTCTGTAGTTAACATCAGTGGATGATGCTTTGCTGGGGAGTTTGGATGTGATAAGATTTGTCCAGATGAGGGAGTGGAATATCTTGCCCCATTCTAGTTCGTGCTTCGCACTTGTCTTGATACCTCATTGCTTGGAGGATGAGAGAGCTTTCAGCCCTTTGTGATCAGCCTCAGTGGTGCCCTTTTCTGGCGGGTAGAGTGCCCTTCTTGGCAAGTATGTTGACAATGGGAAAGTCAGGAAGCCTGACTCAACTGTGCCCCTAGTTCATCATTTTGACCATTTTTTCGTTTTAATTTTCTCCTAAAAAATTTTGACCAAAATGAGAATTAGATTAACATGCTTGTTCAATTTTCTGATTTAAAATCATGCAAGTTAGGCTGTGAGCACTGAAAATTTTCTTCTTTTGGGTCCAAGAAATGGTCCAGTTTTGAAAATGGAATACTTTTCGAAAGGGTTAGTTAACCTCAGTAAAAATTCTCAAAAACTATTTTTGCAAACGACCACTGCTCAACGAGCACGGAACCTACTCTCGAGATGCACAACCTCGGATTCGAAGGAAGATTGCCCCTTGCTTGAGGGGAACTGCATGGCAACGGAAAGTTGCCCCTTGTTTGAACGGCACCGCGGCGCATTGAATGGAGTCCTCAGAGCGACGAACACGACCCGACTCTCGGATATAGAGAAGGCGAAGATGACCAAAACCATCGCATGGACACGATTGAATTTGAAGTGTTTTACGGCTGGACTTCAGAATGAAGTTGCCTACGTATCCCAAAGATGGGAATCAAGCCTTACGTAGTTCGGGGTTAAGGTACACTCGGGTATTAGCCTCTCATTTTTAGGCTCTAACTTTTGCCAAGGCGCCCGTTGCAGGTTTTCAACCTTGCGAGCTTTGTTCTTCTTTTTTCCAATTTTTGTATCTTTTCTTCTTCTTTTTTTTTCGATTTTCTCTCTCTTTTGTGCTCTTTTCTTTGCATCTTTCTTTTTTGTTCTCTTTTTTCATTTTGCGTTTTTTGCTTCCTCTCTTTTTTTTCTCTTGCTCTAACTTTTGCCTGGGTCGCCCTTCCGGGTTTTCGGCCCAGCGAGCCTCTCAAAGGGTAAAAGTGTAACGAGTCCATGCCAAATCGTTTTGAGATCCTGAAATTATCTGAATCCAGGAGAATGGCTGCTGTTCTAGCTTCGTGAGCTTCTCCTAATGAGATTTAATCTTTTTGATCTGACTTTCCTGGCCTCTTGTTCGAGGGCTGCTTCAAATCTGGCCACACAGGCCTCACGTCGTAGTTGACCGTTGAACCTTCTGAATTCAAGTTCAAGGTTTGGAAGCGCGCAAAATATTTTACTTTTGGAAATTTTTAAGAAAGCGACAAATCACTCGCGCTGAAGATAATGTAGAACCAATCTGGATCAAGCCAGGGTCATTCTCAGTACTCACATTAACAAGCATGATCTCAATCATTAAAGGCTTAGCATGCATCTCTTTCTCTCAAATGATCAAAGTTTTGCAAATCCCGAGGAATCCCTTCCTCTTCGTTTTCACCGCGATGTTCAAAAAGTTTTGAAAAACTTAGGTCAATGGAATGATTTTGGGGTGCAGAAGAGTAGGCGAAAAGTACTGTTGTTTCATTCAAACTTCCTAGCACAACTGGCACAAAGCAGAAGCAAGCACAAAGCATGAAAAAAAAAACCACTAATGTTTCATTCAAAACTGTTGGTACAACTGGCTCCAAGGCAGAAACAGACTCACAAGGAAGCGAAAAGACAGACGCAAAACAAAATAATGATATCTGAGGTAACACCCCGGAATCATCCGACTTCTATACAACAGGACAGACTCGATACAACAAGACAGACCCAAAACCAAAAAGAGACTGACTCAAAACAAAAGACGGACTCAAAACAAAACAACAAGACTGACCCAATACCCAAGTCAGAAAGCACAAAAGCTAGCATTCGCAAATGCTCAAAACAGTGCATGCCATCCACCATATCTGGAGTAAATTGAGCGTTGCCCGCAGGTGGTTCGTCCCCCCAATCACATCACAATATCCCCCAAGTTCACTGATCAAGTGCTGATAGACTTTGCAGGACTTGGTGCGGGGATGATTCCATTGTCAAATAGATCCTGTACTTCATGGCGAAGACGGAAGCAGGCGTTGGTAGTATGGCCAGTTTGTTGATGGTACGCGCAGTACTGGGTAGTATCATGTGTAGCCGGAAGAGGGTTCGGGAGAGGCCGAGGCTCAAGGGGTTTGAGATGGCCTTGTCCAACAAGGATTTGGAGAGCTTTGGACAAAGGCATATAGAGGGCATGGAAGACCTTCCGACCTCGGGGTTGGTACTTCAAGGCTTGTGGATTTTTACTGGGCGCACCAGCAAAGGGATTGGTAGGTGCTGGCCTGGTTTGCTGATCTCTTCCGAGTGGAGGATTAGAGATAGCAGGATTGTCTCTGGTATGATGACCTTTCTCCCGGCTTGCCCCTTGATTCAGATTGCCCCCAACTTGAGTGGCAAAAGTATTATCCACAGTTTTTGCAACCACTGCAAGCACTTGCTGTTTGTTCAGTCCTCCGGCTTTCAAAGCCTCAACACCGGACAGAAGATGTTCATGGGGATCCATACCCGCCCCTACCTTGTTCTTTCCACTCGCCTCCACTTTGCCAAGGGATTGGCCTTCCTCAAATGCAGCCCGTCCCAACATCGGGGAGTCTCTTGACATGAAGTTCCCGATATGTGGTGTGGTCGATGATGGAGCCAATGTCCCGGAGGCCATATCCGTCACGGTTTTTTGAAGATCTTTAATCATTCCCATCAACTCAGAAGTAGTGGGTTCACGGGTTTGAGATGAATGAGGTTCAGGTGCACCCATCATGCATAAGTCCATGCTTTCTGGGATAAACACCTCAGGCTTGGGTAGATGGGCCGGGGTGATGTATATGCTGGGGTCAACGGTGGATGGCAGTATGTGGATGTGATTGAGGTAGGCAGGAGATGTTTGGTCATTGGGGTCTGAAGGTGGAGCTATCGTCCGGTTGTCAATGAGATTTTGGACCTCATGACGAAGGCGGTAGCAACGGTCGGTGCCATGACCGCGCTGCTGATGGTACACACAGTACTTGGCGGGGTTATGTCTGGCTGGGAGTGGGTTGGGAAGAGGTTGAGGATCAAGGGGTTTGAGATGCCCTTTTTCCATCAAGGCTTTCAGTGTGCTAGTCAGGCTCATATAGAGGGGGGTGAAAGTTCTACCCTGAGCTCGGGCTGGGCCAGCTGTTTGTAGGCTTGGTTTGGCAAAAGGGTCGGCTGTGGCGACTGTATTGATTTCGGTGGGTTTGGGACTAGCGCTACTACCAGCGTTGGTACTCCCTGAAATCACCTTCCTTGTCAGTTCCCTTGTTCTGGGAATGATCCCGCTGTTGAACGCATTCTCGACCTGAACCCCTAGTTCATGCAAGCTTTTGAAAGTGAATAATGGAGTGACTATCAATTTTTGCAACATATCATGCTCGAGGTGTCGGACCATCATCTGCACTTGATCCTTCTCAGAAGGGCGACGATCTGTCAGTTGTGCTGCCTTTGCTCTCCACCTTGCAACGAATTCCACAAAAGGCTCTGTTGGGTTCTGGCGGGTTGCTTCAAGCTCTTGGATGGTCATTTCAACTTGGGTATTGTAGGAATACTGATTGATAAAGGCCTCAGCCAGTTCTTCCCAATTTTGCTTCACTGTATCCTCCAATTTGGTATACCAAGTAGCTGCTACACCCGACAGGGTTCTTCCATACAGAGAGAGTTTCTGTGGCTTAGTCAGACCCATCGGCTTCAGGACATCTAAGAAAAGTCGGATATGTACCATTGGATCTCCAGACCCGTCGAAACGGTTGATATATGGCATTTTGAATCTGTTTGGGAGCCGGATGGAAGCCTTGGTGTGCCCATCCTCAATGCCAGGAATGGAGTTAAGGCCCTGTGCCTTTTTGAATTGTTTCTCAAGGTTTGCAATTTTCGCTGCAATCAGATTGAACTCATCAACATGAAAGGGTTGAGTTCTCTCATTAGGCTGTACCAGGGGTCTGAGCACCTGAGCTTGAGCCAACCCTTCTTGAGGATTCAGACACTGCAAATCTTCAACTGGCAGAATTGGGTCAAAGTTCGGCTGGGGTCCCAAAGCTGGATGTGAGGCAGATGCCACAGATGGGCGCTGCGTTTCAATACTGGTCTCAGCTTGCATGGCAGTTCCCTGATTTAGCGCTGCTGTCACAGCCGCAAATTCTTCCGAACCTTGTGCCATCACGGTCTGCTGAGTCCGAACAAAGGTGATGTGACTGGCGACTGACGGATTAGATGAACAGATGAGCCCTGACCGGCTTTTCTTTACCTTGCCTCAGCGAAAGAACACTGGTTGCCCCTGAATTGAATTTCTGACCTAACAAAGTCTATCAGCACAAGTTCGATGAACCTCGGGGGATATCGGAGCCTTCTGAAGCTATGGTTCCCAGACTACCCTAGCAAAAGAGAAAACAGACAGCATCTCAGCCTGATTCCACCTGAATAGATATGAGCCTACTTGAATGAGTGTGCTCTCTATTGAATTCTGCCCCAAAATTCTGCCCTAAACTGAGTCTGATACCCACGGGTAAAGCTGACTCCCAAATACTGATAGTAATGCCCGCAGGCCTGATGCCAAAATTCGCAAACTGGTGCCCGCAGGCCTGATGCCCAAACTCATACACTGATACATGCATTCCTGTAGAGACGCACTCTAAAGCACATAACAGATAAGTGAGAGCCAAAACACCCCTATGAAGGGGTAGGGTTTCCCTGTCCTATTTTGTCAGGAGCTAGGGTTTCACTACGCACGCAGCGGCTTCAAACAACCTATAAACGGGTAAGCAACCTGTCCTAGTTTGGAATGGTCACTATGGATCCGAATATGCACTAGGTCGAATGGTCAAAGAGAGTGCCCCAGTAAAACCGGGGTTTGTGTTCCCATACTGGCAGAGCCCACAACCGGTCAGCCTTATGGTCATGCCTTGACAAGACAAGCCTCCGGCAAACCGTTCAGGAATAGCAGATGGCAAACACGGTGTCCTAGGCGCACCAATGCAAATGCAATGCAAAGAATCACACAAGTGTAGTCAAAAACAGATATCACGAGTTCGAGTCAAGTTCTCTAAATCCCCAGCAGAGTCGCCAGAAACTGTAACAAGCCTGCGGGGGACCTCGCTACAGCTCGGACTCGATTGGTCGTTACGGTTCCAAATCTGAACCAAAGAGTCCAAATCTGGCAAATCGTTTTGAGAAAACAGATTTTGAAAGAAGTGCCAAACATGGACTGCTTTGCCAGATACAGAGTCGCCACCTAAATATTTTATTTTGGGAAATTTAGGAAACCCTGACTCGGTGCCAAAAGGCCACGTGTCCGTCATCACCAAAGTTGCCTCGGCTCGGGAACTTGGGTACGATTGGGGAAGGTCACTTCGTGAGCACCCCCACTCGCCCGGTCGTAGACCGGCCTCTACTAACCATGATATCAATTTTTGAAAACTTTGTGTGTCCTTATTCCGGTTATTAGCCTAGGTTACTATGCGACGCGCACAGCATACAAGTATAGACTGGATCGCCTGAATTGGAACAAGAAAACATTTCATGCTTGTTTATTTGAAAGATGGTTTGCTACCCGCAGGTAGGCTTGAAACATTTGATGATTTACTCCAATTCAGATAACCCAGCCTCCACCCACAGGCATTCAGGCAGTTATATCATATAAGCACATAGCCTCATGGTAAGCATGCTATTCATGGCAGTCACTCACACGCATGCAAGGATGCTAAAGCATAAAGCTTACCGAGTACTCCAAGCCAAAACAAAAACTCATTAGAAATCATGCATGAATCCTAAGTATACAGAAATGCCTAATGCAACACATGCAAAATGCAACTATAGCAGGCTCGGCTATTCTAAACATGGCATATGAAATGCTACAACTATCATGTACTCAATTTGGAATTAAAAGTACAATGCAGTTAGTATGATGCGCCGAGCCCGGTGCATGCAATACAGATGAATGAATGCAAACATGCTATCATACTGTATGTTAATTGAAATATGCCCTAATCTAACCATCATAAGCGGATAAATAAAAGGGAAGAAAGACGTGGGGTTGGAAGACATACATCACACTCATGCACACTTATTACAGTATTGCCCTCGCGCAGAGGGTCCAAATAAATATACAGTCCCGAATAAAAGAATATTACAGCCCAAATATTACAGTCCGAATAATATACAAATTCCTAATTAATTAACAAATTAACTAAGAAAATAAATAAAACTGGCATGCAAGCCAGCGACTGCCTTGCTTCTGATGGATGATGCATGTCCGGGTTGTCTTGCGCGGAAATCCACCGGGATGCCCCAATTAGCCTCTGTTTGGCAGTTTATTCTTGGAAAGCGCGCCGAGCCCCGAAAGACTGCTGATTCCTGATTTTGCTGCAACAGAGAGCAGGAAAGGGGCATAGCAGTGTATTTTCACAAATATATGCATGTCTCGATCCTCGTGCCACCAATCACGCATACCGAGGCATGATGGCCGAGGAGTCGAATTGCACAATTCAATATAGGATGAATGCACATGAAAACACAATAAAACCTAACTCCATCATGGATGATCCGGAGTGTCGGTAACTGGGGAATTGAGACACATTCCGTCACTCGGAGTACGAAATGCACCTCGTTTCCCGTGCTCGGGCTAACTCCTATCCCGAACACGATGCAATATGCATGATATGCATGAAATGCAACTAAGATACAGCCTAGCATGCACAATGCTATGAAAATGAGATGTCTCGAAATGCGTGCACACAGGCACGCAAACCGAGAAAATGACAGAATGCGATCTAAGATACAACCTAGTATGCACTATGCTGTAAAAAAGAGATGCCTCGAAATGCATGCACACGGGCACGCAAATCGAGAAAATGACATACGCAATGCGAATGACATGGAAATATGATAGGGGCTTACATTAACATGGGAGAGCCTCAGCCGCGCTCACATAAGAGGCTGATGGATGAAAACGAAGTGCTTTGAAACGCGTGCACACGGGCACGCCAATCGAGACAATGGCATATGCAATGCAATAATGGGCTTACACCAACATGAGAGAGCCTCAGCCACACTCACATAGGAGGCCGATGGATGAAAATGAAGTGCCTCGAAATGCATGCACACGGGCACGCAAACCGAGACAATGGCATACGCAATGCAATATGGCTAAAATGGCATATAGAATGCAACATGGACTTATACTAACATGAGAGAGCCTCAGCCACACTCACATAAGAAGCCGGTAGATGAAAATGAAGTGCCTCGAAATGCGTGCACACGGGCACGCAAACCGAGGCAATGACATATGCAATGCAATAGCATGGAAATGGCATGCAAGCGTGCTAATGGATTTCAACACTGAAAAGTGGAGGAAAACAGCCCCGAAATGAGGCGAAAACACATCCGATGCATGGAATCTCTCCCGAAATGCAAATTAGGCGCATAGAATGAACTACAGCTATACAAAGCATGCATAATTGGTACATGGAATGAAAAGACAGAAGAAAGACAGCCCCAAAATAAACATTTTACTAGTACAAAACATGGCCAAACAGCAAGCAAAGATAGGGCAAAATTAGCATGCGAAAATGGCCCTAAACATGGGATTAAGGAGCAACTCATAGCTGCTGTCCTTAAACAAGTTAGGACCCTTCAACAAAATCTAAGAGGGACCAAAAATAAGCACTTTCACAGAACTGTAAAAACCTCAAAAACAAACATAGATAAGGCTAAGTTCTTACGCAAGAAAATGGACCAAAAGGTGGCCAAAGAGGCAAGTGGTATATGCAATGCCCAAACTGAAAAATTCCCTTCTACAACATTGAAGAGGGACCAAAAATAAGCATATTTTCAGAGCTGTAAAAACTCCAAAACAATATACAAACATGCTAGAAATGCAATGCAAAATGAGGCTCAAAGGAGGCTATAACATGAAGTATGCAAAATATTCCACAAATGGCCAAAGACCCTTAATGAAAAATGTTAAGAAGGTCAAAATAAGGCCATCTCTGGGCCTGTAAATTGTCCAAAAATGGAAGCATGATAGGCTGCCAAAGCATGCAAGAAAACGGTATTTAAGGAGGATATTGAAGCAAGTGCAATATGGAGGGCTCAAACAGGGTTGAGCCCTTAATGAAACAAGAAAATGAGCTCAAAAAAATTACCTTTTCAGTTTTGGTCGGAGCTCAAATTAATAAGCATGTATGGCTTACAAATGTTGCAAAAATGAGCTAGAAAAGAGGGAAAGTGGACTTACCCTTGAAGACCAATGCTTTTGTTGCTTCTTGGACTAACTTTCATGACTCTAAGCTGCTGGAATTCCTCCCCTTGCTGCTGGAATGGAGGGGTGGTGGTAGAGCTTGATGATGATGAAGAAATGAGGCCAAAACTTGGAAGTTTTTGAGAAAATGAGAGAGATAGAGGGAGAGTTGTATGTAAAGCCTCAAAGAAATTTTGTTCCAACCCCTATAATGTATGTTGGCAGCTGGTTATATGGAACAAAAAGAGGGTGTAAAGGTGGGGGAAAAAGGAGGCAAGCTTTCCCCCACAAAATTTCCCCCGGATTGGGATATTTTCTGGGGGAAACAGCTGCACAGTTGTAAAGTACCAAGCATGAGGAGCATGGCCGGCCCCTTACTTTTGCTGCAGGTGGCCGGCCGGCCACCCCCCCTAGCCGGCCGGCCACCCCCCCTAGCCGGCCGGCTAGGGGTCAAAAGGGTCAACTTGAAATAGTGGCCGGCCACCACATAATGGTGGCCTCCCAGGTCTCGTCTTCACAACCCTGTGGTTCGAATTTGGAAACTCTAAAATAGGAGAGAGAACAAGCCAATTTGAGGAGGGGTTCAAAAGGTTCAAATGGAATTAGTGGCCGGCCACCAACTTTTAGGGTCCTCCCATGTGTGTACATCACAAATATGTGGTTTGGGTTTGAAGAAAATGGCCCCAAGGTGTTCAACATTGGCTCGGAAGGAGGGTTTCAAAAGGGTCAAGCAACATTAGTGGCCGGCCATGAACTTTTAGGGTCCTCCCATGTGTGTACAACACAAATATGTGGTTCGGGGTTTGAAGAAAATGGCCCCAAGGTGTTCAACATTGGCTCGGAAGGAGGGGTTCAAAAGGGTCAAGCAAGATTAGTGGCCGGCCATGAACTTTTAGGGTCCTCCCATGTGTGTACAACACAAATATGTGGTTTGGGGTTGAAGAAAGTGGCCCCAAGGTGTTCAACATTGGCCCGGAAGTGCGAAAAACGGGTGTCGGAGGGCGAAAATGGAATATAACTGGTTGCCAAGATAATTGCTGGCCTCCCACCCTCCAGTGACCTCCCTGGTGATAAAACAGAGGCACTTGCCAAAAATGAACAAGAACCGATGCAAAACGAACCTTCGGGGGCCAAAACACGCAGTTCGGGGTCCCGAAAAAGGGTTGCTAAGCACCGAAAGTGGCGTTCGGCCACGAAGTGGGTTTCTCAGACCCCAGTGTCCCTCAATAGGGAGAAAATAAGACCTATGCCAAAAACCAGAGCAAACAGAGATGGTTAGGCGGTCCCGAACTGAGGCACACGGCCAACGGTCCCGAAAAACCGGAACCGGGCTCCAAAATGGGCAAAATGGCGTACGGCCACAAAATGTAGCCCACGGCCACTGAGAGATGGTCTACTGGACCTCTCCCTCCCCTCGGGAAAAGAAACAGAGAAAACCGAGTCTGGTTCGCAAACCGAGGCAAGGCACAGAAGAGGGTTCGGAAGTCCGGAGGCAGGGCTCACGGCCGCGACTTTGAGACTTTTGAACAAGCACAACATGAAATATCACCAAGTGCTCAACTGGCGACATCTGAGTCTTAAGGTCGGTCAAAAATGGGGTGTCTACAAGTTGCATTGTCATGCATTTCAAACAACGCGCGTGGTTGCACATTCGGGTTCACATGCATTGTCATGCATATCAAAAGATGTGCATTGTCACGCACTTACATCATCTGCATTGTCATGCATCTCAAAAGCCGGACGTTGTCGCGCATTTCAAAATCATGCATCATCATGCATTTGCATTTCGAAAACAAAACAAAGCAAAAAAGGTGCATATGTCATGCATCATTGTAAATAGTGCATATGTCATGTATCATTGTAAATAGTGCATATGCCATGCATCATTGCTAAAAATGCATATGTCATGCATCATTGTAAATAGTGCATATGTCATGCATCATTGTAAATAGTGCATATGTCATGCATCATTGTTAAACAGTGCATATGTCATGCATTCATTGTAAATAGTGCATATGTCATGCATACCACTGTAAATAATGCATATGTCATGCATCTTACTGCGAATATTACATTTACTCCCATCCATTGCATATTGTAGATATTGCATTGTAGCTTGCATGCATTCATTGCATCACTTCCATCTAGGGTCTGTGCCTTTCCTTGTTGAGCTTGGTCTGGTATGTGCTCATACTTTTCACGTCTATACACTCATAGTTCTGTATGACCGTTCTATGTTAGACGTGATTTGTTCGTGTCCATGCCTTTCCTATGCAAGATACGGCTTGGTCGTAGGCCTTATTCCACTATATCCATTCCATTGCATGTTTGTAAATAGTGCATTGTAGCTTGCACGCATCGACTGCATCCCCCCATCTATGGCTTGCACCTTTCCATGTTGAGCTTGGTCTGGTATGTGCCCATACTTTTCATGTCTATACACTTATAGTTCTGTATGACCGTTCTATGTTAGACGTGGTTTGTGTGTGTCCATGCCTTTCCTAGGCAAGATTTGGTTTGGCTGCTTGCGATATCCATGGTATATATATTACATTGTAGTGTAATTTATTTTATTTATTTTTTTGAATCTAGCATTAGAATCATTGGTCTTTCTTCAGCGGGTCATTTCCCCACCTATGCCATTCCAACGAATTACTTGTTCTTGTGTCCGTCTACATCACTCATAGTTCTGCATGTGTACGCGCCTATTCCACGTTGGTATGTTAGTTTGAGGGCTGCATCACCTTTTCTATGGTAGACGGACTTTGCATCTCCATCAATCTATTTGACATTTGTGTGGTTTTGAACCGCTCAAGATTTGATCATGATTCAATAGCATTGCATTTTCATTTGCATTGTTTATACATAGTTTTGTATATATTGCATATCATTTTGCATGTTATGTAAGTTGCTAACGATATTGTACCTGTTAAGTTTGCTTTCTTTTCAGGCACGATATTCTATGTACGGTTCATTTGAGGCTGGTGCAACCAGACGAACCGCACAGGTATTGTATTCTCCGAGTGAGACATATCGAGAATTGCATAATTCTTTTACATCCTTTCTACATTGTAGTGTAGTTTGGTGTATGCTAGCTTAAAACTGTCGCATGTTATGCTTCGTTACAGTTTTCTTCGCATGATCATAAGTTATGTTCAGCTCCTTGCATTGTCAGTTGCATTTTGCCCCTGCCTTCGGGCGCATATCTTTGCTTGTCTTGCATGTTTGTCTAAGTCTTCGGCCTTGTCAAAAATGGGTCGTCTCTGGGCTTTGACATTCACTCCCGTCATTGTTATGACTTTCGAGTTCTGTCAAAGAGGGACAACTGTAGACACCCCATTTTTTACTGTCCTCAAGGCTTGGACGTCATCGTTTGAACACGCGATGATTATCCATGCTTGTGTTTGTTTTGAGTTTTGAAAAGTCTTGGCTGCGCGCCTTGCCTTAGAATCTTTTAACTTCTCTGTTTTGTGCTTGGTTGCACCAAGAGCTTGTGGATGTGTTCCTGAGGGAAGGGGGTAGCCTGTCGACCAAGTCTCCTGCCCACCGGCCACCTTGATTTTCAACCGGCCAAATGTGATGGTCGGCCGGCCAATTTAACTGGCGGTCGGCCACTTTGATGGCCGGCCGGCCAAGTGTGGTTTTCAACAGATATTTCTGTAGACAGCTGGCAGTTGTCATTCTAGGCCATACCTCAGCCCATACCTGGACGTGGGTGTTCTGAGGAGCTACAGATTGATACATATCTATATCAATCAAGCTCTCTCATATAGGAAAAACAAGAGGGAGGAAGATATACAACTTGGAGCAAAAAAATCTCTCTCTCTCTCTAAGGTTTAGGGCTTGTTTGTGCTCAAAAGTGCATTATCTTTGCACTTTTGCATACAAACACCTAGTTCTCTACTCCCCTTATTGAGCTGAGGTCCTTGGAGGTGATTTTTGGGGTGATTTGAAGCCTTTTTTTGGTCCAAAAGTTGCTGATAAGCTGCTGTGCTTCAAGGGTGAGCTTTTACCTCTTTTAAGCCTTATTTTCATAGCTTGTTTTTCCATATTTGCAACTGTTTTTGAGCTTAACATATAACATAGAAAAGTCTTTCTTTATCTGCACTAAATAGTTTCTTAAGGGTGTTTTAAGCTTTGAGGTTGTTTGACACCTCTTAAGGCTTGTTTGGCCCTTGTTTTGTTCCATTTCGGTTGAGCTCCGTGACCATTGTGTTTGGGCCTCCTCACCACTGAAATCTTGAGGGATTTCAGTGATGAGGATGGTGCCTTGAGGTCCTAAGAATGAGAGGGCCACCCCCTCTCCTTGTTGTCCTTGAAAAGGGCCATTTTTGCCTCTTGAGGGAGCATCTTGTTTAAGTGTATGTTAGCCATGCTTTAACTGATTTTTGTGCTTATTATGTCATAATATAGCTCTGTTTTCAGTTGGTTTGGACACACCTTGCATGCCTTGCATACATGTCTTGTAATGCCACATTTTTGCCCTAACATGCTTTAGGTGTAGACCCTTGTTCTAGCATGATTTAGGCTTAGCTTTGTGAAGCTTACATGCATATTTTGATGTGCTAAGGGACTGTTTTAGGTCATTTGAGTCATTCATGTCTTGCTTTGTATAGCTACCATGCAATCCCTCTTGAATGCCTTAAGTTTTGGCCTCTCTAGCATGCATTACTTGCATTATTTCAGTGGTTTGGAACCACTTACCATGTTATTTCAGTCCTTATAACATGATTGTATGCTTGCCTTTGATGCCTCTTTGATGCCTTATGAGGTTGTGCCTTGTGCTCCATGTTTGGTCATTGTGCATGCCCTTGAATTTAAGTCATTTAGATGCCATCTAAGTGGTCTTTAGGCTTTGTTTTAATATGTTAAAACTCTGTTTTGATCATTTAATTCATGCCATGTTTGGTTTTGCTAAGGGTAGTTCAGTACCTCCTTAGCTTACTTTAAGTACTTGGACCATTATTGCATGCTTTGCTTGTTTTGATTACTTGGTTTGGCACCTCTCTTTCATGCAATTTCAGAGCTTATGATACATGACATATGCCCATGTTTGTCTTCCTTTAAGTGTGCTTAAAGGTTGCTTATTTGATGTTCAAGTGTTAGCCCATTTGCATGCATGTGTGTGTGTGTATTGGTTATCATTTCCACAGCATTGGCCACTGTTTTAGACTTGTTTAAGGGCTGCCTAATTTAGTTGAAGTCCACCCTTTGGTATGTTGTTGCATGCTTAGCTTGTGACATGTTGTTGCATGTTGAAATGATGTTGCATTTGGCACGTATTCTCTTCCTTGTTTTGGTTGCTTAACATGCCATATGTTTTGCATGCTTGTGTGTTGACATTGTGCCTTGTATGCTCATTTAACTTGCATGCTTGTTATATGCCTTGCATGCTTCCCATATGCTCATGTTGCATGCCTAGTTAACATACTTAGGTTGCATTGCATTTGCATGCATCTTTCACCTCTTGATCAAGCCATGATAGAGGTTGAAAGCCCCTTTGTTTGCTTATTTGCATTGCATTTCATTTAAAATCAAAGTGCATACTTGGTTTCTTGAGCCATCACGCATTGAAATGCGCGATTGATGGTCCAAGAATCGAGAATCATATCCCTTTGAGTCATGAATATGATAAGGGGTGTGATTGGTGCATACATTGCTTGAAATGCATCGCCATGCCTTGCCTGCCCTTTGCTGCGGTCAAACAGGTTTCTGCAGGAAGTTTTGGCCGGCCGGCCATATATACTACCGACCGACCAAATATATTTAGCCGAGAGCTCAATGGATGGTCGATGACCATTTCAAAATGGCCGGTGATGATCCCACTCAGCCGGTGGTGTTCCACAATACTTAGAGAAGCAACCTTGGGAGTTGTGCAATTTTCAGAGAAGCAGAATAGTCAAAGCAAAGGCAAACTTGTGCATGGCGTTGGATTTCCGAGCAAACCCGAGCACGCGCGCATTGGATCCTCTTCCCGAGGCCTTTACTGCTTTCTTAGCTTAATTAATTTGCTTAATTAATTAGGTGGTCTGTAATAATTAATTAGCTTGTAGGTTAATTAATTTGTATTATTCTTTTGGTCCCTCCGAGCGAGGGTGAATTTGTAATAAGTGTGGGTGCGTGTGTGCATGTCTTCCAACCCCCACTTCTTTCTCCCTTTTACTTACCCGCTTTGATGGTTAGTATTAGGACATGTTTACTTTAGCATACCTTATGCTATGCATGCGTGCATCATTCATTAGTCTTGCATGCACCAGGCTCGGCGCATCATACTAACTACATAAGTATTTCAAATCTAACTTGAATACGTGCTACTTGTGCATTTTCACGTGTCATTTATAGACTAGCCGAGCCTACTCTAGTGACATTCCGCTTGCGTTACATTAGGCATTTAAAACATGGACTTAGATCATGTATGATTGCTAACATGTTCTTGTTTTAGCACAGAGTACTAGGTAATCATTTATGCTTTAGCATACCGCATGCGTGTGAGTGTTGCCATAACAGCATGATTACCATGAGGCTAGCTGCTTATGTAATATAACTGCTTGAATGCCTGTGGATGGAGGTTGAATTACCTAAATTGGAATAATGCATTAAAATTGTGAGTTTTAAGCCTACTAGATAATGACAAAACCATCTTTTCTAAAAGCCCACTCGAGAGTGGCAAAACCTGCATTTTAGCCTACTTGCGAGTAGCAAACCACCTTCAAAACAAACATGCAATGCTTTGTTCCAATTTAGGCGATTTGGTCTATACTTGTTTGCTGCGTGCATAACATAGTAATTCTAGGCTAATAAATGGAATAAGGACACATAACGTTTTCAAAACTAGATATCATGGTTAGTAGAGGCCGATCTTCAGATCGGGCGAGAGGGGGTGCTCATAGCTGACCTTCCCCAATCGTACCCAAGCTCCCGAGCCGAGGCAACTTTGGTAATGACGAACACATGGCCTTTGGCACCGAGTCAGGGTTTCCTAGATTCTCCCATAAAAAATATTTAGGTGGCGACTCTGTATCTGGCAAAGCAGTCCATGTTTGGCACTACTTTTCTAAAAATCTATTTTTCTCAACACGATTTGCTGGATTTGGATTCTTTGGTTCAGATTAAGAACCGTGACAATTTGAGAGTCCTGAACTGTAGTGAACCCAAAACGAACAGAACGCAGGAGGGAGGGGACTCGTCCTCCGGGGGCGTTTGGGGACGTCTACAGTTAGAAGCATGCATAGCAATGCAAGAGAAAAGTGCGTGACAACGCAAGTGAGGGGGTGCTTGACAATGCGGGTGGAAGGGGTGCATAACAATGCGGAGGAACGTGCGTGGTAACGCATGTAAAGAGTGTATGACAATGCGGGTGGAAGGGGTGCATAACAATGCAAGGAGGGCATGCGTGACAACACAAACCGAAGGGTGTATAACAATGCAAGGAGGGCATGTGTGACAACACAAGCCGAAGGGTGTATGACAATGCAATTTGAAACATAAACACATGTAAGTAAAGCAATATGCGACAATGCATGCAATGTGTAAAGCAAGAAAAGCCTGAACACAGGTAAGTAAAGCATACGTGACAACGCATACAATGTGTGTAACAATGCGAGAAGGTGCATAAACACATGTAAGTAAAGCATACGCGACAACACATACAATGTGTGTAACAATGCGAGAAGGTGCATAAACACATGTAAGTAAAGCATACGCGACAACGCATACATTGTGTGTAACAATGCGAGAAGGTGCATAAACACATGTAAGTAAAGCATACGCGACAACGCATATAATGTGTGTAACAATGCGTCAACAGAGAGAGGTATATATTCAGCGGAAGCATGGTAAAGGCATGTTATTTGTAATGTTGAGATGCAACTTCAAAACAAGATGAGGCATTGTTCAATGCAAGACGCGTAACGAGCGTGCTTATTACAGTCGAAACAAAGCAACGTAATACAACATATTTAAAGCGATTTGCGGAACTCGCAAGATACAAAAGGATATGAGAAAGGATACTCCTTGTGCGCACCGAGCATCGCACACAGAAGACACGGCTCGAGGTCAACACGAAGGCCAGTTAAGGTTCAAAAGTGCACTTTCTTGCACTGTCTTGAGTGATGAAGGTCCCAAACCACATAATTGTCCCAACCAAGGGTGTGGGAGGTTCATCGACCACAAGGGGAGGCCATCGGCCATCCATTGGTCACCAAATGATCTCATCGGCTAAATATTTAGCCGATCGGCTAACAATTTGGCCGACCGGCCAAAAATGACAGTTTCAGGGGCAGTTTTGTCCTTTGGCCACGGGTCTTTAAATATGAGGTTCCAAACCTCATTTCCTCACTTCTCCAAGCTCAAAAATCCTTCCCTCTCTCTCTCTAGGTGATTTTCTCGCCTTTGATCCGTGTTTTTCCCTTGTTTTCGACCTTTTTTCGTGGTTCGATTTGCGAAACCCTTCCCGTTTCGCACACTTTAAACAGAACAAAACTCGGTTTTCGGTGTTCCCTTCTTGGTTTCTACTACTTAGGGTTTGTTTCCCCCCGAGTTTACTTGGTTTTCGTGCCTTTTCCACACTCCGACCTTTTCTCTAATTTTTTACCCTCTTGGGGTTGACTTTTCGCATTCTTGCCCGTTTTTCACATTCTCGGCCATTTTCACGCTCCTTTTGAGATGTCGAATAACATTCCACGTGGTGCGACTCCCCCGGAGATGGACGTAGATCCCGAGGTTGAGCTCCTACCTCTTCACATCCGGTCGTTCGATCCAGCGACTTACAGGCTGGCGATACATGTGTTGCCTCCCGATGGCATCCGCCACTTCAGGAGCTATGCACGGGGCGCGCCACTAGAGCATTTGTTGCGCGAGCCAGAGTCACATCTATCTTACAGTGTCGCTGAGGTATATTCTTCCTTTGTTTCATTTTCTGCAATGTAGAACATATAACTGCGATAGTCGATTCTGATCTTTGACTACTTAACTTAGACACATTGATACATCACATGCTGTAGTTCATTGTGTGCACCCACACCCGGTATCTGTTTTAATCTGAACACACGCACACACGCTGCTGTGGACGTGCCCTCGAGGGCTTAAACTTTTTCACAGTTTGGACTCAATATGTCACGGTTCTGAATCTAATCTCACAATGTGCGATGTGAGATTGATAAATCACTAAAGAGTCCAAATCTGACAAATCATTTTGGAAAATAAATTTTTAAGAAAGAAGTGCCAAACATGGGCTGTTTTGCCAGATACAGAGTCGCCACCTAAATATTTATTTTGGGGAAATTTAGGAAACCCTGACTCGTTGCCTAAGGCCACGTGTCTGTCATCACCAAAGTTGCCTCAGCTCGGGAACTTGGGTACGATTGGGGAAGGTCAACTATGAGCACCCCCACTTGACCGATCCGAAGATCGGCCTGTACTAAGCATGATATCGAGTTTTGAAAATGTGTGTTCTTATTCCAGTTAATTAGCTAGAATTTACTATGTGATACGCACAACACACAAGTATAGACTAGATCGCCTAATTTGGAACAAAGCATCGCATATCCATTTGTTTGGAAATGGTTTGAAGTTTGCTACTCGCAAGTAGGCTAAAGCACGGATTTCAATGAATTATTCCAATTCAAGCAACCCGACCTTCATCCACAGGCATTCAGGCAGTTATATCACATAAGCATATAGCCTCATGGTAAGCATGCTATCATGGCAAAACTCACATACATGCAAGATGCTAAAGCACAAATACTCACTGTGTACTCCGAGCCAAACCAAGGAATATGTTAGTAATCAAATGCATGATCCAAATCCATGTTAAGATGGATAATGCATCGCAGCCAAAATGCAACTAGAATAGGCTTGGCTAATCTAAAATGGCATATGAGATGTGACAATTCAACGCATATATTTGACTTGGAATTGAAATACTATGCAGTTAGTACGATGCGCCGAGCCCGGTGTGTGCAATGCAGATGAATGATGAAAACATGCATAGCATAAGGATGCTAATTGAAACGTGCCCTAGAACTAACCATTGTAAGCGGTTAAGTAAAAGGGAGAAAGAATTGGAGGTTGGAAGACATGCATCACACACACGCACGCTTATTACACAATTGTGCCCTCTCGAGGGAGCGACCGAAAGAATAACACAAATTAATTAACTAACAAGCTAACTAAATATTACACAATGCTTAACTAATTAAACAGATTAATTAAGCTAAGAAAGCAGTAAAGCAGCCTTGGGAAGAGGGACAGATGCAAGAGTGCTCGGCTTCGCTCGAAAATCTGTCGCCATGCTCATGCTGCCTCTGTTTACTCCGATCTGTACTTCTGAAAACTTTGCAAGTCCCAAGGAATCTTCAGAATCACTCGCTAAGCATAGTGGGATGTCATCGACCAAGAGAAAACAACACCGGTCATGGAGTTATGGTCATCGACCAAAAATGGGATCACCGGCACTATTTCGGTAGTCGGCCGGCACTGAAAGTTGCCGACCGGCCATTTCCTCTTGCAGAACACTGGTCTGTTGCAACAAAGGACAGACAGAACATGGCGATGCATTTTCAAAGCAATTTATGCACTACCACCCTCCTCAGCATGTTTGAGACTTAGAGGAGCATAGTTCTCGACCCTCGGGCCATCAATCACGCATTTCTATGCATGATGGCCCAAAAAAGTCAAGCGTGCAATTTAATATCAAATGAAATGCGCAAAACACATAATGGACCTTAAACTCTATCGTGGTTGATCAAGAGGCGAGGAATGCACACACTATGCAATGCAACCTAAGCAAGCAAGCAAACATGTAAATAGCTCAAGTGTGCAACAAATCTAATGCAACATGAGCATGTTAACATGCAAGATGCAACGTGGATGTTCAAGCAAGCAAACAAACATGTGACTTCATTCAATTATGTAGCAACATGTGAGGCAAACATGTAACATGTTAAACAACATAAAACCAAAAGAATGCATGCCAAATGCACTACCACTTAGACATGTAACAACATGTTAATAGGCCGAGTATGCAACAACATGCAAGGCAAGCATGCAACAACATGCGGGAACGGTCTTAAACTAATATGGATGGCTCTCAAATAAGCCCAAATTAGTGGCCAAAGTGCTATGGAAATGAGGGTAAAAACACATACAAACGTGCACATGTGAAGGCTTAACCATTTAAGCATAAAAGGGGACTTTTAAGAACACTTGAAAGAGGATGAACATGGACAAATGCCATACATTGTAAGCTCTGAAATCATGTCAGAAATGGTGCCAAACCAACTAAACAAATCAAGCAAAGCATGCAACCAAGCCCAAAATTTGGAAACTAGCCACGGGACTTGAACCAAGACTATATGAAGCAAACCCCAAAGGGCCATGGGGACCTAAAACAGTCCCAAGGCAGGTCTAAATGAAGACCAAAAACCCACTTAGATGGCATCTAAATGGCCTACACATGATGGCATACGCAATGGTCCAAACATGGAGCATAAAAAAAAAAAAACTCTTTAAGGCATTAAAGGAGCATCAAATGTAAGTAAACAAGCATACCATATGGACTGGAATGACATGGTAAGTGACTCCAAATCACTGAAATGAGCCAAGTAATGCATGCTAGGGGGTTCAAAATTCAAAGCCTACAAGCTAGATTGCATGGTAGCTATACAAAGCAAGTCATGGCTGACCAAGACAACCAAAATCAGACCTCAAGCATACCAAAACATGGATAAAAAACTTCTTGAAGCTAAGCCAAAATCATGCTAGAAAGACATGTTACAACATGATGCATGTTAGGCCAAAACATGGGATTACAAGACAAGTGTATGGAGCATACATGGCATGTCTAAACCAACTTAAAACAGTGTTATATCATGGAAAAATAACACCTAATACATACTGAAATGGAGCTAAAACAAGCTAGGTAAACATGATACAACACAAGCCATTTATGCAAGCATCAAAGACAACATGGAGAGGGGATGACCCTCTCCCATTTGGGACCTCAAAACCACCTCTCCACTACTGAAAATCCTCTGGATTTCAGTGGTAGAGAGGTCATGCAAAGACCAAAACAATGGCCAAAATGGATGGCCTAAAACAAGGCCTAACAAGGCCTTGGAGGGGAGAGACAACCCCAAACCTCAAAGTGACCTAAACAAAGTTCTAAAACACACAAAATCAGAACATTGATTAGTTTGTAGCTAAGCCTAAAACAATAAGCAAGATAGGTCAAAAGCTTGTGTAAAAATGGGGAATAAAGAGGTAAGTTTCTTACCCTTGAAGAACCTCTTCAAGAACACCACCCCAGCAAATTTTTGAGTTCAGATCAAACTAAGAACCTCAAAATCAGCCTCAAGGGACCTCAGTTCCAAGGTATAGTGTAACACTAGGTGTCTTAGTGCAAAACTAAGAACAAAAAATGCCTTTTGAGCACAAGATACGCACACAAATCAAAAGGGAGGGAGATATAGAGATAGATAGATATAAAACTTCTAACCCTAATTCTCTGAACCTGGAGAAGGGAGGAGGGGCTCCCTCTTTATTGGGGTTCAAATCCTCAAGCTTCCAAGAGAAACTAAACAAGAGGCAAATCCCTCCATACACGTGTATGGAGGGGGTGTAAAGATATCTGCCAAAAGCAGATGGAAAGGGGTCGGCTGGAAAATATGGCCGATTGACCAACAAAAATGGCTGGCCGAGCAAAAACACTGCCGACCGACCAAAATATTTGGCCGGTAGCAAGAAACCAGGGCCGGTGGCCTCAAGCCAAGGCCGGTGAGGTGTGGGGATGGCCAACAAGTCATTCCCTGCCCTCAGAAGCAAAAACACAAGTGTTTGATATATAACCAAGCACAAAACAAACAAGTCGAGAGGTATTAAGCCAAGGCGCGCGACCAAAACCTCCGAGAACTCAAAATGAACACGAACATGGATGATCACCTAGTGTTCAAACGGTGACGTCCAAGTCTTTAGGACGGTCAAAACTAGGGTGTTTACAGTTGCCCCTCTTTGACAGAACTCGAAAGTCATAACAATGACGGGAGTGAATGTCAAAGCCCAGAGACGACCCATTTTTGACAAGGCCAAAGACTTAGACAAGCATGCTGTAGACGCGCCCGCGGAGGGGGGCCTTATGCTACTACAGTTCGGACTTGCGATTTTTGTTGTCGCGGTTCTTAATCTGAACCAAAGAGTCCAAATCTGGCAAATCGTTTTGAGAAACAGATTTTTGAAAAAGTAGTGCCAAACCTGGACTACTTTGCCAGATACAGAGTCGCCACCTAAATATTTTTTAATGGGGAAATTTAGGAAACCCTGACTCGGTGCCGAAGGCCACATGTCCGTCATCACCGGAGTTGTCTCGGCTCGGGAGCTTAGGTACGATCGGGGAAGGACAGCTATGAGCACCCCCTTTCGCCCAGTTCGAAGACCGGCCTCTACTAACCATGATATCCGATTTTGAAAACATTACGTGTTCTTACTCCATTTATTAGCCTAGAATTACTATGTTATGCACGCAGCAAACAAGTATAGACTAGATTGCCTAATTTGGAAATAAACATTGCATATCCGTTCGGTTTTGAAAAGCGCTTTGGAATTTTGCTACTCGCAAGTAGGCTAAAACACGGATTTCAACGAGTTTTTCCAACTCAAACAATCCAACCTCCACCCACAGGCATTAAAACATTTTAACACATAAGCACTTAGCCGCATGGCAGGCATACTATCATGGCAACACTCACACGCATGCGGGATGCTAAAGCATAAATACTTACATTATACTCCGTGCCAAAACAGTAAACTAGTTAGCAAACATGCATATCCTAATTCATGTTAAAAAAAATGGCTAATGCATCACATGCAAAAATGCAATCTAGGCAGGCTCGGCTAATCCTAAACATGGCATGTGAAATGCGATCAACTACCACATATTCAATTTGTGAATTGAAGTACAGATGCAGTTAGCGTGATGTACCGAGCCTAATGTATGTAATACAAATGTATGGATGCACGCATGCATAGCATAAGGTATGCTAATTTTAAAGATGCCCTAATCTACCCTCATAAGCAGGTAAATAAAAGGGAAGTTAGAAGTGGGGATTGGAAGACATACACACCACCCACACACACTTATTACAGATTTGCCCTTACTCGGAGGGACCAAATAAATATTACAAATTAATTAACTACGCAAGCTAATTAATATTACAGATTGCCTAATCAACTAAGCAAATTTAATTAAACTAAGAAAACAGTAAATCGCCTCGGGAAATGCGCCGCCATGCATGAGCTGCCTCTGTTTTCCTTCCTTCACTCCTCTGTAGGTTGCCAAAACCTCAGGACTGCTTCCTTGGATGCTGGGAAACATCACCGGCTGCATGGAATTGCCACCGGCTGTGGGATGTGGCCACCGGCACAAAGTTAAGCTGTCGGCAGGGAAATGATTGCCGGTCGGCACTTTACACTGCCGGTCGGCAGAGTGTTCCTGCAGAATCTGCAAATGACAGCAACAGAGGGCAAGGCAAAGCATGGCAGCACAATTCAAGGCATATATGCACCAACCATGTCCCTTATCATGGTAATGACTCAAAGGGGCATGTGCCTCGATTCTCGGACCACCAATCACGCATTTTCATGCATGATGGCCCAAGGAATCAAGTATGCAACTTTTATGTCAAATGAAATGCAAACCAATCAAACAAACTAAGGCCCAATTCCTATCATCAAGTCAAGGAACAAGGCATGCATGCAAGATGCAATGCAACCTAGGCATGCAAGCTAAGGATGCAACATGGCATGGCAACGAACTTATGCAAGCATACAAGCAGACATGGGACCATGCAAATGGATGTAAAGATGGACTTATACATGAATTAGGCAGCTCTAATAAGGCCCAAAACAGTAGCCAAAATACCCAAAAATGGAGGCTAAACACACATGCACACATACACATGTTATGGTCCAAACCTCAAGCATTAAGAAAGCAACATTCAAGCACACTTGCAAAGGGATTTCATGGACAATTAGCATGCAACATGAGCTCTAAAATCATGCTAAAACATGGTGCCAAACCAAGCAATAAATCAAGTCAAGCATGCAACAAATGGCCTAAGTGCTCAAAGCAAACTAATGGAGTATTGAACTACACCTAGCAAGACCAAACATGGCATGAACTTATTGACCAAAAACAGAGTTTTAGCACATTAATACAAGGCCTAAGGATCACTTAGATGGCATCCAAATGACTCAAAAACAAAGGCATGCACAAGTGCCAAAACAAGGAGCATTGCTACACAAGCTTATAAGGCATTAAAGATGCATCCAAGGTAAACATATAGGCATGCAAATAGGACTGAAATGACATGATGGATGAATCCAAAACACCAAATCAATGCAAAGATGTCATGCTATACATGCACATACTTAAGGCCAACAAGCCAAAATGCAAAGAGGCTATATGATGCATGCCAAAATCAATCCAAACACTTATGGACAGACCTAAAACATGTCAAGATAAGCACAAAATCTTCACAAATGTAAGCCTAAAACATGCTAGAAACAAAGGCACACAACCTAAGACATGTTAAGGAATCACAAGGCATTACATGGCAACTATGCTAAGCATGCATGGAGTACCAAAACCAATTTAAAATCATGTTATATTATGGAAAAATAAGCATGAAAAACAGTCTATACATGCTCAACACACACTCAAACATAGGCTCCCTTTAGAGACCAAAACATGCCCTTTTCAAGGACAACAAGGAGAGGGGGTGGCCCTCTCCTTCTAGAGACTTCAAGGCACCATCTCCACCACTGAAATCCCTCAAGATTTCAGTGGTGAAGATGCCCAAACACCAAAGTCCCAAAACTAGCACAAAATAGCACAAAATAAGGCCTTTCAAGGCCTAAGAGGGGTCAAACACCCTCAAATCACAAAACGTCCTTAATAAACAATCAAGAGGGTCTAAAAACAGAACTTTTTTGTATTATACACCAAGCTCAAAAACGAATTTAAGACAGGTAGAAATAAGGTGCAAAAATGGGGAATAAAGGGGTGAGATTCTTACCCTTGAAGCCTTCTTCAACAATGATGCTCCAATGGCCTTCCTTGGCTTGAATCCAACACCAAAACTTCAAAATCAGTCCCTTAGAACCTCAATAGCTAGACAAAGGTGAAACACTAGGTGTTTGTGTGCAATAGTAAGACACAAAACACCTAGAGCACAAAAGAGAGGGAAAGAGAGATAAGATGTATATCTAACCCTAACCCTAGAACTCAAACCCTAACAATGGTTGTCTAAGCTCTCAAAATATATCAAGTCTCTAACCCTCTAAGCCAAGAGACCAGCCCCTCCCTTTATGGAACTTCTTGTCTTGTAAAGCTTACAAGACAAGCTTCATAAGAGGGAGATCCCTCCATACACGTGTATGGAGGGGAGCAAAAGCAAGACAGCTGTCTTAAAATATTTGCAAAAGTAGATGCACAGTAGTCGCCCGGCCAGAAATGCCATTTTGGCAAAAAATAGTGCCGACCGGCACTAAATAGTGCCGGCCGGCAATATACATTGCCGGTGGCAGCAAAAACCAGCCGGTGGCCTCTAGCCACTGCCAGTGGTGGGTAGGGATGGTCTACAAGCCCTACCCTGCCTCTCCAAAGCAAAACACAAGTGTTCGGTGTGAAACCAGACACTAAACGGTCGAGTTCGGAGATCCTGAGGCAAGGCGCGCGAGCCGAGGCCTCCGGGAACTCCAAACGAACACAAACATGGATAATCACCGAGTGTTCAAACGGTGACGTCCAAGTCTTGAGGACGGTCAAAAATGGGGTGTCTACAGTTGCCCCTCTTTGACAGAACTCGAAAGTCATAACAATGACGGGAGTGAATGTCAAAGCCCAGAGATGACCCATTTTTGACAAGGCCGAAGACTTAGACAAACATGCAAGACAATCAAGATATGCGCCCGAAGGCGGGGGCAAAATGCAAGACAATGCACGAAGCCGAGCATAACTTATGATCATGCAAAGAAAGCTGTAACGAAGCACACATGCGACAGTTTTAAGCTAGTATACACCGAACTACACTACAATGCAGAAAGGATGTAAGAGAATTATGCAATTCTCAATACGTCTCACTCGGGAGATACAATACCTGTGCGGCTCGTCTGGTTGCACCAGCCTCAAATGAACCGTACATACAATATCGTGCCCGAAAAGAAAACAAACTTAACAGGTACAATATCGTTAGCAACATGCATAGTAGTATACTCGAAATGCATGACAGCGCAAAGCAAGTGGGGAGCATAACAATGCTGTGGAAATACAAACATGTAAGTGGAGCATGCGGTCTACGCCGGCAACGAATTTGATCATAAGCATGTGGTCTACGCAAGTAATGAAATTAACAAATTATGCGGTCTATGCAAGCAATGCATGCGGTCTACGCAAGCAATGAAATTAATATGGGGTCTACCCAAACGAAACATGCGGTCTATGCAGGTAACGATATAATGCGGCCTACGCAATCAAAACATGTGGTCTACGCAGGTAATGAAAATAATAATGCGGTCTACGCAATCAAAACATGCGGTCTACGCAGGTAATGAATTTGAACAATTATGCGGTCTACGCAAGGAAAGAAATTGAACAATTATGCGGTCTACGCAAGCAATACATGCGGTCTACGCAGGTAAAGGAATTGAACAATAAATATGCGGTCTACGCAAGGAAAGAAGTTGAACAATTATGCGGTCTACGCAAGCAATACATGCGGTCTACGCAGGTAAAGAAATTGAACAATAAATATGTGGTCTACGCAAGGAAAGAAATTGAACAATTATGCGGTCTACGCAAGCAATACATGCGGTCTACGCAGGTAAAGAAATTGAACAATAAATATGCGGTCTACGCAAGGAAAGAAATTGAACAATTATGCGGTCTACGCAAGCAATACATGCGGTCTACGCAGGTAAAGAAATTGAACAATAAATATGTGGTCTACGCAAGGAAAGAAATTGAACAATTATGCGGTCTACGCAGGTAAAGAAATTGAACAATAAATATACGGTCCACGCAAATAAAGAAATTGAACAATTATGCGGTCTACGCAAGCAATACATGCGGTCTACGCTGGTAATGAAATTAATAAATATGCGGTCTACGCAATCAAAACATGCGGTCTACGCAGGTAATGAAATTAATAAATATGCGGTCTACGCAATCAAAACATGCGGTCTACGCAGGTAATGAAATTAATAAATATGCGGTCTACGCAATCAAAACATGCGGTCTACGCAAGTAAAGAAATGATTACAAACATGCGGTCTACGCAGGTATTGTAATTAACATGCGGTCTACGCAAGTAAAGAAATAATTACAAACATGCGGTCTACGCAGGTAATGTAATTAACATGCGGTCTACGCAAGTAAAGAAATGATTACAAACATGCGGTCTACGCAGGTAATGAAATGATTACAAACATGCGGTCTACGCAGGTAATGTAATTAACATGCGGTCTACGCAAGTAAAGAAATGATTACAAACATGCGGTCTACGCAAGTAAAGTAATGAACATGCGGTCTACGCAAGTAAAGAAATGATTACAAACATGCGGTCTACGCAGGTAATGTAATGAGATGCGCAAAACCGCGCCACGGAATGCAATGCACAAAACAGCGTGACGGTTTGAAATGCACAAAATAGTGCGATGATTCGAATTGCACAAAACAGTGCGGCGATTTGAAATGCACAAAACAGTGCGACGATTTGAAATGCACAAAACAATGCGACGATTTGAAATGCACAAAATAGTGCGACGATTTGAAATGCACAAAACAGTGCGACGGTTTGAAATGCACAAAACAGTGCGACGATTTGAAATGCACAAAATAGTGCGACGGTTTGAAATGCACAAAACAGTGCGACGGTTTGAAATGCACAAAACAGTGCGCCGGTTTGAAATGCACAAAACAGTGTGAGGATTCGAATTGCACAAAACAGTGTGACGATTTGAAATGCACAAAACAGTGCGACGGTTTGAAATGCACAAAACAGTGCGCCGATTTGAAATGCACAAAACAGTGCGACGGTTTGAAATGCACAAAATAGTGCGCCGGTTTGAAATGCACAAAACAGTGCGACGATTTGAAATGCACAAAACAGTGCGACGGTTTGAAATGCACAAAACAGTGCGCCGGTTTGAAATGCACAAAACAGTGCGATTGATATACGATACACATGGGGCAACTTTTGGATCTTGTAAAGGTCAAAAGGATACGAAAAGGATACACCTTGTATGAATTGGAGTGCCACGCACGGAAGCCGCCGTCCGAGGTCAAAACGGGGGCCGGTTGAGCATCGGAGATGCTCTTTCTTGCACTTTCTTGAGCTATGAAGACCAAAAACTTCTCATATGGCCTAAACAAGGTTGTGGGAACACCACCGGCCGGAAGGGGAGGCCACCGGCTGTCCACCGGCTGCAAAATAACTCCATCGGCACAAAATATTGCCGGCCGGCAGAAAGTTGCTGAGTCGGGGCAGTTTTGACAATTCACCACGGGTGTTATAAAATAAGGTTTCAAACCCTATTTGCTCATTTCCTTCACCGCCGAAAACCTTCACTTTCTCTCTCTAGAGCATTTTTCTCTCATTTTTCGCCCGTTTCTTCGCGTTCTACGCCCGTTTCGTCGTCGGATTCGCGATTTTCTTCGCGTTTCGGACATTTTCAACCGATCACATTTTTGTTTCGGTGCCTCGTTTGGCGTTCCCGCCTTTTCGGGGTTTGTTCCCCTCGTTTTCCTCTCCATTCCCGTGCCTTTTCACATTCCGGCCTTCCCGGCCATTTCCGACCCTCTCGGGAGTTGACTTTTCGGTTGACTCTTCGTATTCCGGCCCGATTTTCCTTCCTCCGGCCATTTTCTCATCATTTTCGACATGGCGGACGACATTCCACGTGGCGGGACTCCCCCGGACCACGACATGGATCCCGGGGTCGAGCTCCTACCGTTGAGCGAGCGCCCGTTCGACCCGGCGACCTACCGACCGGCGATCCATGTTCTGCCCCCCGACGGCCTGCGTCAGTTCCGGAGCTTCGAGAGGCATGTGGCGCCCGAGCTATTGTTGCGCGAGCCTACCTCCCACCTTTCATTCGGCACTTCCGAGGTAACTCTCTTTCTTCTGCTTTACTTTCCGCAATGTAGGATACAAAACTGTGATAGTTAGTTGTACTCTTTAACTGCTTGAATTTGATATACCGTAGAGTGTAGTTGACTGTAAACATACATACAACTGATATCTGCTCGAGACTAACACATGCACACACACTGCACTATCCCTGAATCACTCAAACACACTGCACTCACTGTATTTTCACTGCATACACACTGGCACCCAGTATTTGTCTAAATCTGTTAAATTTGCACACATGCTATATCTATTCTGAAACACCCAAACATGTTGACACATCACACGTATTTCACCGTAAGTACACCGACACCCGGTATTTGTCTGAATCTGACAAACTTGCACACACGCTTCATCTGCTTTTTCAAAACTGCATTTTGAATGTTGTCTTGCAATTGTTATTTTCTATTTATAGGAGAGTTCCCATACCATCCGCGGGTATGGGAACACTGGCGCTCGGGAGTGGTACGATGAGCTCCCTGACGCGGTCCGACGCATAGTGGACCGGGCAGGCTTCGGCGCCTTCTGCCGAGGGCTCTCCAGGCTTTCCACCTGCAGACCTCTCCTTGCCGCTCTGGCGGAGAGATGGTGGGACACCACCGATTCTTTTCACTTTTCCGTTGCAGGGGACATGACGATGACCCCTTACGATTTCTCGATGCTCACTGGCATCGGGGTAGGGGGTGATCCGATCCCATTCGATATTGACATGGATGAGTGGACCGCCGCTCAGGTCCATCTACTGGGGGAGGCCCCACCTCTTGCTCGTCTAGGCTTCGTGCGGTACTCCTGGTTCGAGGTACAGTTTAGGGTCCAACCCGTGTTGGAGGAGGAGGCGCAGATGACTTAGGAGGACGTGGAGAGGTACGCCCGCGGCTTCCTGATGTTCTTATTTGGGACGACCATCTTCGCCGACCGGGCGAACACCGTGCCTCTCTGTCTTCTCAGCGCATTGGTGGACGTCCGGGACATTTTGCACTATGACTGGAGTGGCGCCGCTTTGGCCACTCTCTACGGGTACATGAGCTCGGCTTCGCGCGGCAGCGGCCAGTTGCTCGGAGGCTACTGGCGGGCTTGGAAGGTACATTCCTTCTCCTCTTTTCATTTCTATCCGATATTTTCTGTACTCTGTACACTGCACAAACGGTAGACTGCTCTATACTTGCTGTATACTGTACACACGGCACACACATACATTCTGCTTCACACTGACTGTACACTGCTCACACTGTACACTGCACACAATACACTGCACAACACACGGCTCTGCCATTTCTGCTTTATTCTGTATATTCTGCTTTTTCTGATAAATACACTGGTATTTACCTTGCAGCTGTGGGTTTACGCCTACATTCCTAGGCTTGCCCCCGTACCAGTCACAGAGACTCCCCTGGTCGTCCCCTTCTCACGGCGCTTTGACGGGAGATACACCCGGCAGCCGCGAGAGACTTTCGGCTTTTTCCGCCGATAGTTCGACACCATTACCCCGACCGAGATATGTTTTACTTGCAGTTCATTTAAGCTTCGCTTTCCCATTGCATATTTCAATAACAGTAGATAACAAACTGTCTGTCACTTTTAGATCACTTGGCGGCCGTGGGCTCCGTTGCCAGCTGTGACTCGAGATCGGTTTGCCGGTGCCGATGAGACCTCACATTTCCGGATCTTGCTGGAGGGCCCGGTCTGTCGGGCTTGGTACCTAGGGGAGCGTTTCCTACGCCAGACCCTGGGGTTACCTGAGCAGATAGTCCCGGTTCACCCTCCTGCGGATATGAGGGAGACCGAGAGGCTCACCAGCGAGCAGATGGATGACTACACCATTGGCTGGGAGGAGGCCGGCTTCAGAGGCACCGGCGACTATCGGGAGTACGTGCAGACGTACCTGATGCGACCCCTGAGCAGTGGCCGTCGAGCGGAGGGGGCCAGGCCTGTGGCATCGGTGGCTGGGGCCGGAGCGGGAGTTGGAGTAGGGGCTGCGAGGAGGGCCCGAGTCCGTGGCAGGGGAGGAGTTCTGGGAGGATGGGGGACTGGCTGGCCCGCCCTGCCTGCTGTACTGACTTTCCAGGGGCAGGGTGGGGCGACCTATCAGATCCCCTTCGCCCCTCCGCCAGCTGATCACGAGTTCGTCGGTGTCCCCGACTTACCTCCGGTATGTATTACTGCACTTTGTATAGTCATGTCATTTCAGTTTATTTGATATTCCACAGAATATTAATGCATCTGATACTTTTGCAGGCTTCTTCTGAGTACACCCGTCAGTCGTTGGCGATGAATGCCTCGATGATGGGAATGCTTCAGCGGACATTTGACCTCCTAGCCCTCTACAGCATACTGGTATGTTCTTCTGACACTGGCCTCAAACCATTTATACACTGCTTCACATAATCTGATGCACGGCACAACACCTGATACACTGATCTCACAGTATCTGATTCATTGCATACACTGCATTCTGCACCGTACTCTGCGATGATAAACTGCTCACGGCATTCTCATACTGTACTGATATACTGCATTCTGCACGGATAGAATGCTCACGGCATTCACACACTATACTCATACACTGCATTCTGCACTGTTAAACTGCTCACGGCATTCATACACTGTACTCTGCATTACATTCTGAACTGATAAACTGTCTACAGTATACTAATGCATTTCCCTTTTATGTACTTTTTCAGCCTCCTTTCCAAATTCCCATGGTAGGAGGTGCTCCAGCTGGACCTTCCGTCCCTGCCCGGGGGAGAGATGAGGAGGGCCAAGTATTCCCCCGCTCCAAGGCGGGGTGCACTCATGTCGGGAGTAGCTCGCGAGCTCCAGTCCCAGATGATGATGATGACGAGGAGTCAGAGGCGGAGGCAAAGGCGGAGTCCGAGTCATCGGATGAGGAGACCGGAGGCGGTTCTAGCTCGGGCTCTGATGACGATGCTGACGATGCTCCTGGACCCTCGTCCAGGAAGACGACCAGGACAGACTGATGGCCCTTGGAGTGCTCGACACAGATGCGGATTTTTGTTATTTTTCTTCTTTCTTGTACTTTTCCTTTTTTCTTTGGTAGTTAGATTACCTTGTACTGCCGCAGGAAGATTTTGTTTTCCTCAAAACTTTGTACCTAAAAAAAGATTATGAAATGAACAGATTTTTGCTTAAAAAGTGTTGCATTTACATATCTCATGTATTGCATCGCATTCCATCATGTTACGCCTCAATGTAAATAAAATTGATTGGTTATCTGAAAATTGAACACTTGCAATTGTAATAATCAGATAATTAAACAGCCAACAGCAAAATAAACCTAAGCAGCCCACTGCCTGATTCTGGACACACAGCCCTTACTCTGTTGGGGATTAATCTGCATATAGCCCATAACACAGCATTCGTTTCATTCTGCACACAGCAAATTCTGAACAAACGGCCCAATCTGCAAGATGGACTACAACGGTGAAACCAGCTGAAGTTGAAATACAATCGGATATAGAGAATGGCACAACATTCTGAGCATAAACGATTAACTTTAAGAAAAGGGGTTTTCTTAACCGGGGTATCGAGCCTACAACTGAACACAGCAGGGAGGACTCAAACGAAGAGGTACACGACCTAAACATAACGAGACACGCTCGGGAAAGACTAAAAAACAAAAGACGAGACCGTCTAGTCAAAGAGACACGACACACAGACGCGTAAATGAAGACGGGGGATTTCTGATCATGAGGAGCCAGTTCAATCTGGGTATTGTTTCCCGCCCTCTTCTCATTTATGATTCTCGCATCACTCTGGCACTCAAGCTCGGATTTTCTCTCAAAACCCTTTTCCTCACTTTTCTCTCAACTTACACATCTCTATTCTTCATTCTCTCATTTTTCATCCCTCCCCGGGGTGATTGATGGATAAATAGAAAGGTGTGGGTTCATGCTCAACACCGTTAGCTCACAGCTATTTCTTCTGGCGGGTAGAGCGCTCTTCTGGCAAGTACGTCGATGACCGGGGGGGGGGAGACAGAACGCCTAGCTCAACTGTGCCCCTAGTTCATCATTTTAACCATTTTTTGTTTTGGTTTTCTACTAAAACAAGTTTGATCAAAATAAGAGTCGGATTAACGTACTCGTTCGATTTTTGATTTAAAAATTATGCAAGTCAGGCTGTAAGCACTGAAAATTTTCCCTTTTGGGTCCAAGACAATGGTCCAGTTTTGGAAAATAGAATAGTTTTCGAGAAAATAGTCAACCTCAGTAAAAATTTTCAAAAACTACTTTGCAAACAGTCAATGCTCAACGGGCATGGAACTTACTCTTTAAGATGCGCAACCTTGGATCGGAGGCAATGGAAAATTGCCCCTGGTTTGAAGGAGGCGGGAGGCAACGGAAAGTTGCCCCTGGTTTGAACGGCGTCTCACGCCGGCTTGCGGCAACGGAAAGTTGCCCCTCGTTTGGGATGGTGCCGCAGCAATCCGCAGACAGTCTTCATTGGCGGTGGTCGAGCTCTCGGACACAGAGATGACGAAGACGGTCACAACACATATATGGACACAATCACCTTGAAGGGTGTTGGCAACTGGACTTTGGGATAAAATCGAAACCATTGCATGGACTGAGACGCTTATGAAAGCGTTGGGGGCTGGACTTCATGATGAAGTTGCCTACGTATCCCAAACATGGGAATCAAGCCTCACGTAGTTCTGGTTAAGGTACACTCGGGTATTTTAACCTTCAATTTTCAGGCTCTAATTTTTGCCAAGGTGCCCGATGCGGGTTTTCGACCTTGCGAGCTTCTTTTTATTTTCTTTTGTTCATTTCTCTTTTTTTTTTCGCATTTTTTTTCTTTTCTTTTTTGTATTTTTTGCTTTTTTGTATTTTTTCTCTTGCCCTAACTTTTGCCTGGGTCGCCCTTCCGGGTTTTCGGCCCAACGAGCCTCTCAAAGGGTAAAAGCGTAGCAAGTCCATGCCAAATGGTTCCTGAAATTGAAGCCTCCCTGTGTCTAGGAGAACGGTTGTTGCAATGATTTGTGGAAGAATCCATCCCGGTTGCTCCTCGAGCTTCTTCTGGTGAGATCTACTCGTTTTGATTCGACTTTGATACCTCTTGGTTGAAGGCTACTTCAAAACTGGCCACACAGGCCTTCTCTGACAGTCGGCCGTTTAGATGTTCTGAATGGGCTCAAGGTTCGAAGCGGGCGGGTTGAATCTTGAGGCTGAGAGTGATCCTAGGCTGCGCAATCTCAAGAGCGATTCCACACAGGTCTTCGCAGGGCCGCGTAAAACATTTGTTTTTGAAAGTTTTTAAGAAAGCGACAAATCGCTCGCGCCGAAGATAGTGTGGAACCAATCTGGATCCAGCCAGGATCCTCCTCAGTACTCACGCCGACAAGCATGATTTCACTCATTAAAAGGCTTAGCACGCCTCTCTTTCTCTCAAAATGATCAAAATTTTGCAAAACCCGAGGAATTCCTTCCTCTTCATTTTTATCACCGCGGTGTTCAAAAGGTTTGTTTTTTGAAAAACTCAGGTTAATGCAATGAGTTTGGCGAGCAGGAGAGCAGGCGAGATGTACTGTCAGCCCAATCAAATTTTCTGGCACTTATGCTGAAAGCAAGCATGAAGTTGAGACAGCAACAGCTGTTTCATTCGGATTTGTTGGTGCAACTGGCCCCTTGGTAGAGACAGACTCAAAACAAAAACAGATAATTACAAGACAAAACGGTGTTCGAGGCAACAACCCCAGAATCACCTGGTATTATATACAAAGGGGACTGACTCGATACAACAAGACAGACCCTTAAGCAAAAAGACTGATTCAAGACAAAGAGACAGACTCAAAACAAAAGACTGACTCGATACCCAAGCCAGGATTTACAAAACTCGGTTTCACCGATGCTCAAAAATGCGTGCCAGACGCTACATCCAAAATATACCAAATGTCGCCCGCAGGGGGTTCACTTTACATACTCGCAGTATCTGAGCCCTTGAAATCCAACAGCTGGGTGGCAACGGACTTGGCTGAGGTGGGTGGGAGGATAACCTTGTTGTCGATCAAATCTTGCACTTCATGATGAAGGCGGAAACAACCATCGGTACTGTGGCCGGACTGTTGGTGGTACGCGCAGTACAAGGTAGCATCATGCGTGGCGGGGAGATTCTACAGGAGTGGCCGAGGCTCCAAAGGTTTAAGATGCCCATTCTTTGCCAATATTAGTAATGCCCTAGACAAAGGCATGTAGAGGTCGTGAAAGACCCTGCGCACTCGGGGCAGGTACTTTGAAGTTTGAGGATTCTTGCCAGATGCGCTAGCGAAAGGGTCGGCTGGCACTGCCTTGGCTTTTTGACCCTTTTCCAGTGCGGGGTTGGGAACGACAGGAATTATCTGGGCATGACGGGGCCCATCCCGATTTTCTGACTAGCATGACGGGGAAAGCATCATCCACAGCTTTGGTCACGATCGCAGATGTTTGTTGCTTCTTCATCCCTCTGATTTTCAGAGCCTCGACTGCCCACAGTAGTTGTTCGATCGGATCAGCATCTGCCTTCATTTTGTCTTTTCCTCCGGCCTCAGCCTGGCCAAGGGTTTGGGTTGCTACTTCAGAGCGAAGCCTGGTTGTTGCTGACATGTCGTCGCTGTAGCTGGAAGCCACCTCTGGTTGGCTGAGCTCTATCACAATCCGCCCCAGCAGCGGGGGTTCCTGTGGTGTGAAATTCCCGACATACGGTGCCGCTGGCGGTGAAGCCGACATTCCATAGGCCAGATCGACCACGGACCTCTGGAGGTCACCTATCATCCCCATCAATTCAAAGGTGGTGGGCTCACGAGCCTGGTATAACTGGGGAGCCCAGACCGGGTGCACAACGGGCGACCTGGGTGGATGTGACATATTGATGCTGGCCTCACTCTGCGGAGTGGTCCCCTGCTCCAATGCAGCCGTCATAACCACAATTTCTTCTGAATTTTGTGCCGCCATAAATCCTGCCTCGGCAAGGGGAGACACTGGCTATTCTGTATCAACTCTGCGACTCTCTGAACTGAAAAGAAAAACAGACAGGATTTCAGCCCAAACTGATCAAACACGGGTGTAGCCAAACAACTGTACCCTACTGCTGATCACTGTTCCCAGAAATCACTGTTCCCGAAAACTGAACCCTGATACCCACGGATAACTGATTCTCATAACTGATACTGATACTGGTGTCCTCAGGTCTGATACTCAAACTTGCAAACTGACATGTACTTTCCCTGTAGAAATACATTCTAGAAGCACATAGCGAGTAAAGAGAACAAAAACACCCCTATGTTGGGGTAGGGTTTCCCTGTCCTATTTTGTCAGGAGCTAGGGTTTCACTACGCACACAGCGGTTTTCAAACAACCTAACATCGGGTAAGCAACCTGTCTTAATTTGGAATGGTCACTATGGATCCGAATATGCACTAGGTCGAATGGTCAAAAAGGGTGCCCCGGTAAAACCGGGGTTTGTGTTCCCATGCTGTCAGAGCCCATAACCAGTCAGCCTTATGGTCATGCCTTGACAAGACAAGCCTCCGACAAACCGTTCAGGAATGGCAGATGGCAAACACTGTGTTCCTAGGCGCACCAATGCAAATGCAATGCAAAGAAACACATAAATGAGATCAAAACAGGATATCACGAGTTCGAGTCAAGCTCTCTAAAATCCCCAGCAGAGTCGCCAGAAACTCTAGACGCGCCCGCGGTGGGGGGCCTTATGCTACTACAGTTCGGACTCGCGATTTTTGTTGTCGCGGTTCTTAATCTGAACCAAAGAGTCCAAATCTGGCAAATAGTTTTGAGAAACAGATTTTTGAAAAAGTAGTGCCAAACCTGGATTGCTTTGCCAGATACAGAGTCGCCACCTAAATATTTTTTAATGGGGAAATTTAGGAAACCCTGACTCGGTGCCGAAGGCCACATGTCCGTCATCACCGGAGTTGTCTCGGCTCGGGAGCTTGGGTACGATCGGGGAAGGTCAGCTATGAGCACCCCCTTTCGCCTGGTTCGAAGACCGGCCTCTACTAACCATAATATCCGATTCTGAAAACATTACGTGTTCTTATTCCATTTATTAGCCTAGAATTACTATGTTATGCGCGTAGCGAACAAGTATAGACTAGATTGCCTAATTTGGAAATAAACATTGCATATCCGTTCGGTTTTGAAAAGTGCTTTGGAATTTTGCTACTCGCAAGTAGGCTAAAACACGGATTTCAACGAGTTTTTCCAACTCAAACAATCCAACCTCCACCCACAGGCATTAAAACATTTTAACACATAAGCACTTAGCCGCATGGCAGGCATACTGTCATGGCAACACTCACACGCATGCGGGATGCTAAAGCATAAATACTTATATCATACTCCGTGCCAAAATAGTAAACTAGTTAGCAAACATGCATATCCTAATTCATGTTAAAAAAAATGGCCAATGCATCACATGCAAAAATGCAATCTAGGCAGGCTCGGCTAATCCTAAACATGGCATGTGAAATGCGATCAACTACCACATATTCAATTTGTGAATTGAAGTACAGATGCAGTTAGCGTGATGTACGGAGCCTAATGTATGTAATACAAATGTATGGATGCACGCATGCATAGCATAAGGTATGCTAATTTTAAAGATGCCCTAATCTACCCTCATAAGCAGGTAAATAAAATGGAAGAAAGAAGTGGGGATTGGAAGACATACACACCACCCACACACACTTATTACAGATTTGCCCTCACTCGGAGGGACCAAATAAATATTACAAATTAATTAACTACGCAAGCTAATTAATATTACAGATTGCCTAATCAACTAAGCAAATTTAATTAAACTAAGAAAACAGTAAATCGCCTCGGGAAATGCGCCGCCATGCATGAGCTGCCTCTGTTTTCCTTCCTTCACTCCTCTGGAGGTTGCCAAAACCTCAGGACTGCTTCCTTGAATGCTGGAGGACATCACCGGCTGCATGGAATTGCCACCGGCAGTGGGATGTGGCCACCGGCACAAAGTTAAGCTGTCGGCAAGGAAATGATTGCCGGTCGGCACTTTACACTGCCGGTCGGCAGAGTGTTCCTGCAGAATCTGCAAATGACAGCAACAGAGGGCAAGGCAAAGCATGGCAGCACAATTCAAGGCATATATGCACCAACCATGTCCCTTATCATGGTAATGACTCAAAGGGGCATGTGCCTCGATTCTCGGACCACCAATCACGCATTTCCATGCATGATGGCCCAAGGATTCAAGTATGCAACTTTCATGTCAAATGAAATGCAAACCAATCAAACAAACTAAGGCCCAATTCCTATCATCAAGTCAAGGAACAAGGCGTGCATACAAGATGCAATGCAACCTAGGCATGCAAGCTAAGGATGCAACATGGCATGGCAACGAACTTATGCAAGCATACAAGCAAACATGGGACCATGCAAATGGATGTAAAGATGGACTTATACATGAATTAGGCAGCTCTAATAAGGCCCAAAACAGTAGCCAAAACGCCCAAAAATGGAGGCTAAACACACATGCACACATACACATGTTATGGTCCAAACCTCAAGCATTAAGCAAGCAACATTCAAGCACACTCGCAAAGGGATTTCATGGACAATTAGCATGCAACATGAGCTCTAAAATCATGCTAAAACATGGTGCCAAACCAAGCAATAAATCAAGCCAAGCATGCAACAAATGGCCTAAGTGCTCAAAGCAAACCAATGGAGTATTGAACTACACCTAGCAAGACCAAACATGGCATGAACTTATTGACCAAAAATAGAGTTTTAGAACATTAATACAAGGCCTAAGGATCACTTAGATGGCATCCAAATGACTCAAAAACAAAGGCATGCACAAGTGCCAAAACAACGAGCATTGCTACACAAGCTTATGAGGCATTAAAGATGCATCCAAGGTAAACATATAGGCATGCAAACAGGACTGAAATGACATGGTGGATGATTCCAAAACACCAAATCAATGCAAAGATGTCATGCTATACATGCACATACTTAAGGCCAACAAGCCAAAATGCAAAGAGGCTATATGATGCATGCCAAAATCAATCCAAACACTTATGGACAGACCTAAAACTTGTCAAGATAAGCACAAAATCTTCACAAATGTAAGCCTAAAACATGCTAGAAACAAAGGCACACAACCTAAGACATGTTAAGGAATCACAAGGCATTACATGGCAACTATGCTAAGCATGCATGGAGTACCAAAACCAATTTAAAATCATGTTATATTATGGAAAAATAAGCATGAAAAACAGTCTATACATGCTCAACACACACTCAAACATAGGCTCCCTTTAGAGACCAAAACATGCCATTTTCAAGGACAACAAGGAGAGGGGGTGGCCCTCTCCTTCTAGAGACTTCAAGGCACCATCTCCACCACTGAAATCCCTCAAGATTTCAGTGGTGAAGAGGCCCAAACACCAAAGTCCCGAAACTAGCATAAAATAGCACAAAATAAGGCCTTTCAAGGCCTAAGAGGGGTCAAACACCCTCAAATCACAAAACACCTTTAATAAACAATCAAGAGGGTCTAAAAACAGAACTTTTTTGTATTATACACCAAGCTCAAAAACGAATTTAAGACAGGTAGAAATAAGGTGCAAAAATGGGGAATAAAGGGGTGAGATTCTTACCCTTGAAGCCTTCTTCAACAATGATGCTCCAATGGCCTTCCGTGGCTTGAATCCAACACCAAAACTTCAAAATCAGTCCCTTAGAACCTCAATAGCTAGACAAAGGTGAAACACTAGGTGTTTGTGTGCAATAGTAAGACATAAAACACCTAGAGCACAAAAGAGAGGGAAAGGGAGATAGGATGTATATCTAACCCTAACCCTAGAACTCAAACCCTAACAATGGTTGTCTAAGCTCTCAAAATATATCAAGTCTCTAACCCTCTAAGCCAAGAGACCAGCCCCTCCCTTTATGGAACTTCTTGTCTTGTAAAGCTTACAAGACAAGCTTCATAAGAGGGAGATCCCTCCATACACGTGTATGGAGGGGAGCAAAAGCAAGACAGCTGTCTTAAAATATCTGCAAAAGAAGATGCACAGTAGTCGGCCGGCCAAAAATGCCATTTTGGCAAAAAATAGTGCCGACCGGCACTAAATAGTGCCGGCCGGCAATATACATTGCCGGTGGCAGCAAAAACCAGCCGGTGGCCTCTAGCCACTGCCGGTGGTGGGTGGGGATGGTCTACAAGCCCTACCCTGCCTCTCCAAGGCAAAACACAAGTGTTCGGTGTGAAACCAGACACTAAACGGTCGAGTTCGGAGATCCTGAGGCAAGGCGCGCGAGCTGAGGCCTCCGGGAACTCCAAACGAACACAAACATGGATAATCACCGAGTGTTCAAACGGTGACGTCCAAGTCTTGAGGACGGTCAAAAATGGGGTGTCTACACATGCAAGATAGCAAGATATGTGCCCGAAGGTAGGGGCAAAATGCAAGAAAAATGCACAAAGCCGAACATAACTTATGATCATGCAAAAAGAGCTGTAACGAAGCAAATACATACAATAAATGCAATAGTTTAAGCAAGCAAAAGACCAAACTGCATTACAATGCAGAAAGGATGTAAGAGAATTATGTAATTCTCGCTACGTTTGATGCAGAGAATACAATACTTGTGCAGTTCGTCTGGTCGTGCCAGCTTCAAATGAACCGTACATACAATATCGTTCCTGTCCGGTTCGTCTGGTCGTGCCAGCCTCAAATGAACCGTACATACAATATCGTGCCTGAAAAAGAAAGAAAACTTAACAGGTATAGTATTGTTAGAAACATGCACAACAATGCAAGTGAAAAGTGCGTAATCAACGCAAGTGAAGTGTGCATAACAATGGGGGTGGAAGGGGTGCATAACAACGCAACCCGAGTGTGTGCATAACAATGCGATTTGAAACAAGCATAACAATGCTATGAAGCCACAAACACATATGAGTAAAGTACACGTGACAGCGTGTACAATGTGTGAAGGCGAGGAAAAGTATACACATGTAAGTAAAGCACACGGGAAAGCGCATGCAATGTGTAAAGAAAAGAATAAAATGTACACATGTAAGTAAAGCACATGCGACAACATGTACAATGTGTAAGGCAATTGTGAAGATAAGCATGAACACATGTAAGTAAAGCAAGCGCGGAAACGCATGCAATGTGTGTAACAATGCGAGAAGGGTGCATAAACACATGTAAGTAAAGCATACGCGAAAACGCATGCAATGTGTCTAACAAGAATGAAATGTACACATGTAAGTAAAGCACACATGACAACGTGTACAATGCGTGAAAATAAAAGAACTTGAACACATATAAGTAAAGCACACGCGACAACGTGAGCAATGTGTATGCCACGAATGAATACATGTAAGTAAAGCATGCGCGCTAACACAAGCAATGCGTAACCTCCTGAAAATATGCATGAACACATGTAAGTAAAGCACATGCGGAAACGCATGCAATGTATAAAGCAAGCAAGGTATGAACACATGTAAGTAAATACACGCAAAAACATGTACAATGTGTGAAAATAAAGGAATTTGAAGACATATAAGTAAAGCACACGCGACAACGTGAGCAATGTGTATGGCAGGAATGAACACATGTAAGTAAAGCATGCGCGCTAACGCAAGCAATAGGTAACCTCCTGAAAATATGCATGAACACATGTACGTAAAGCACACGCGAAAACGCATGCAATGTGTAAAGCAAGCAAGGTATGAACACATGTAAGTAAAATATACGCAAAAACGTGTACAATGTGTGAAAATAAAGGAACTTGAACACATATAAGTAAAACACACGCGACAACGTGAGCAATGTGTATGGCAGGAATGAACACATGTAAATATAGCATGCACGCTAACGCAAGCAATGCGTAACCTCCTAAAAATATGCATGAACGCATGTAAGTAAAGCACACGCAGAAACGCATGCAATGTGTAAAGCAAGCAAGGTATGAACACATGTAAGTAAAGTACACGTAAAAACGTGTACAATGTGTAACCACCTGGGGGGATGCATAAACACATATAAGTAAAGCACACACGAAAACGCATGCAATGTGTAAAGCAAGCAAGGTATGAACACATGTAAGTAAAGTACACGCAAAAACGTGTACAATGTGTAACCACCTGGGGGGATGCATAAGCACATATAAGTAAAGCACACGTGGAAACGCATGCAATGTGTAAAGCAAACGAGGTTTGAACACATGTAAGTAAAGTACACGCAAAAACGTGTACAATGTGTAACCACCTGCGGGGATGCATAAACACATATAAGTAAAGCACACGCAGAAACACATGCAATGTGTAAAGTAAGCAAGGTATGAACACATGTAAGTAAAGTACACGCAAAAATGTGTACAATGTGTAACCACCTGGGGGGATGCATAAACACATATAAGTAAAGCACACGCGGAAACGCATGCAATGTGTAAAGCAAGCAAGGTATGAACACTTGTAAGTAAAGTACACGCAAAAACATGTACAGTGTGTAACTACCTGGGGGGATGCATAAACGCATATAAGTAAAGCACACGCAGAAACACATGCAATGTGTAAAGCAAGCTAAATATACACATGTAAGTAAAGTACATGCAAAAACGTGTACAATGTGTATAGCAGGAACAATGTAAATGAAACGCGTATGACAATGCGAGGTAGGAAAATGCATGACAATGCATATACTGAAATGCATGACAGTGCAAAATAGGGAAATGCATGACAATGCATGTACCGAAATTCATGACAATGCATGATAAGGAAATGCGTGACAAGGCGTGATAAGGGAATGCATGACAATGCATGTACTGAAATGCATAACAATGCAAAGTAAGGAGATGCATGACAATGCATGATAAGGAAATGCGTGACCAGGAGTGTGATAAGGGAATGCATGACAATGCATGTATTAAAATGCATAACAATGCAAAGTAAGGAGATGCATGACAATGCATGATAAGGAAATGCCTGACAAGGCAAACGTGGTGTGCATAACAATGTACGATGAGAGAAATGCATGACAATGCATGTACTGAAATGCATGACAATGCAAAGTAAGGAAATGCATGACAATGCAAAATGAGACATGCATGACAATGCATGAACTGAAATGCGCAACAATGCATGTAATTGAAATGTACGACAATGCGTGTAATGCATAACAATACGTGATAAGGGAATGCATGATAATGCATGTATTGAAACGCATGACAATGCGTGATATGGAGATGCATGACAATGCAAAATGAGACATTCATGAAAATACAAATGAGGTGCACACGACAATGCGTGATAAGGAACATGCATGACAATGCATGTGAGGTGCGCATGTCAATGCGAGATAAGGAACATGCATGACAATGCATGAGAGGTGCGCATGACGATGCGTAATAAGGAACATGCAGGACAATGCATGAGAGGTGCGCATGACGATGGGTGATAAGAAACATGCATGACAATGCATGTGAGGAAATGCATGACAAGGCACGTAATTTGAGATGCACGACACTGCATGTGAACTCAAATGCGCGACAACGTACGTTTATTGAAATGCATGACAATGCAAATAAATTCGAATGCGCGACTGCGCACATTTGTTGAAATGCATGACAATGCATGTAAACACAAATGCGAGACAACGCACGTTATTGAAATGCATGGCAATGCAAATGAATAGTGCATAACAATGCAAATTGCGTGTGTTACAACGCGCGTAGACGTGCATAACTATGCGACCTATGCATGTTTATCATAAACGAGGCAACACATGTAATGCAACGCATTTAAAGTGGTTATTGAACCTTACAACATACCCAAGGATATGAAAAGGATACACCTTGTGCGTATTGAGCATCGCATACGGGAAGCACGACTCGAGGTAAACACAAAGGACGATCAAGGTTCAAAAGTGCATTTCCTTGTACTGCCTTGATAAATGAAGGTTTCAAACCGCATGAATGACCCAACCAAGGGTGTGGACGATGCACCGACCACCGGGGAAGACCACTGGCTATCCATCGGTCACAAAATAAGGTCACCGGCCAAATAGTTGGCCGACCGGCTAACAATGTGGCCGACCGGCCAAAAGTTGCTGTATCGGGGCAGTTTTGTCAATTGGCCACGGGTCTTTAAATATAGGGCTTCAAGCCCTATATTTCCACTTCCTCCTTGGTCGAAAATCTCTCCCCTCTCTCTTTAGGCGTGTTTCCTCCCTTCGATCCGAGTTTTTGCCATATTTTAGGGCCCTTTTCGTCGTTCGATTCGCCAAAACCTCCTCGTTTTGCACGTTTTGAACCGAACAAATCTTAGATTCGGTGTACTTTTCTCGATTTCCACCACTTGGGGTTGTTTCCCCTGAGTTTACCTTGGTCTTTGTGCCTTTTTTGGACTTCGACCTTTCTGCCTATTTTTCATCCTCTCGGGGTTGACTTTTTGGTTGACTTTTCACATTCTTGCCCAATTTTCACACTTTCGGCCATTTTTGCACTCTCTTTGAGATAACAGACGACATTTTAGGCGGCGGGGCTCCCCCGGAGTTGGACATGGACCCAGAGGCCGAGCTCCTACCTCTTCACATCCGGCCGTTCGATCCGGTGACCTACAGGCCAGTGATACACGTGCTTCCCCCTGACAGCCTTCGCCACTTCCGGAGCTATGCACGAGGCGCGCCACTAGAGCTTTTGTTGCGCGAGACAGAGTCTCACCTGTCCTATGGTGCTTCTGAGGTACACTCTTCCCTATTTCATTTTCTGCAAAGTAGAATACATAATTGCAATAGTTGATGCTATTCTTTAACTGCTTAACACATGCCCACTAGTACATTATATGCTATATTTGATTGCGAGCACACCTGCACCCGATATCTGTTTGAATCTGAACATGTGTACACACGCTGTATTTTCCACTAAACCACTCAAACACACTGACACATCACATGCTGTAATTTACTGCGAGCACACCCGAACCCGATATCTGTTTGAATCTGAACACGTGCACACACGCTGCATTCTCATCAATTCTAAGTGTATTCAACAATATATTTGTAACACTGCTTCACAACTATTTATTTTGATCACAGGGAGATTCCCATGCCTTCCGGGGTATGGGAACACTACCGCTAGAGGTTGGTACATGGAGCTACCTGATGCGGTTCGTCGCATCGTTGATCGAGCTGGCTTTGGGACTTTTTGCATGGGACTCCCGCGCCTCACTGCGAGTAGGCCCCTCCTTGCTGCTCTGGTGGAGAGGTGGTGGGACACTACCGACTCTTTCCACCTTTCTGCCACCGGGGAGATGACAATGACTCCCTTTGACTTCTCCATGCTCATAGGCACCGGAGTGGGGGGTGATCCGATCCCCTTTGATACAGACATGAACGAGTGGGATGCCGCTCAGATGTACCTGCTCGGCGCTCGGCCGTCTCTCGGTCGGGCAGGGTTTGTGCGATACTCATGGTTCGAGGACCATTTTCGGGTCCAAGCGCCTACTACCCAGGAAGAGGAGGAGCAGTATGCTCGTGGCTTTATCATGTTTCTGCTAGGGACCACACTTTTCGCCGACCGGGCGAACATCGTCGCCCTCTACCTGCTGAGCACGCTTGTGGATGTGACGCGGATCCGCCTTTATGACTGGGGTGGTGCCGGCTTGGCCACTCTCTATGGGTACATGAGCTCATCTTCCCGCCTCAGCGGTCAGTTACTCGGAGGCTACTGGTGAGCCTGGGAGGTAAATGTTCCCTTTTCTGTCTCTTCAGTTACTTTTACATTATCTGTACTCTATACACTGCACACATGTAATCTTCTTTACACCGGTTTGCACACTACAGACACGGTATACACATAACCTGCTTTATTCTGCATTCTGCTTTATCTGATAATCATACTGGTGTTTGCTCTGTTATACTTTGCAGTGGTAGGTGTATGCCTACTTCCCGAGACTTGCCCCAGTGTTGGACGGGGACGTCCCTCTCGGTGTTCCATTTTCTCATCGCTTCGACGTGAGGTGTGAGCGGAGATGTAGACACCCCATTTTTGACCGTCCTCAAGACTTGGACGTCACCGTTTGAACAATCGGTGATTATCCATGTTCATGTTCGTCTTGAGTTTCCGGAAGTCTTGGCTGCGCGCCTTGCCTCAGGATCTCTCGACCTGACTGTTCCATGTTTCGTTTTAGCGCCAAACATTTGTGTTTTTGCCTTGAAGGGCGGGAAATGGCTTGTTGGCCATCCCCACATTCCACTGGCCTTCCCCTAGCACCACCGGCTGTTTAGGGGCACCACCGGCCATGGTTTCCTCAAATCAATGGCCGGTTGGCACAATATTATGCCGACCGGCATTTTACTTTGCCGATGTCATCTTTTGCTGGGCGGTGTGACTCCTTTGCACCCTTGAGGCATGGTGCATGCTAGCTGTGCCAGCTGGAATGCACCATTACTCCTCCCCGTGCAGTTTTTGGCTGGTGTGAGCCTTTGAACCCCATTTCCTTCTAGAAGCTTGAAGCTGTTTTAGCTTCTCCAAGAAGCCAAGACTCTTTTGCACCCTTTGCCCCTTTCATTTAGCTTCCTTGAGAAGCTTGAGTCTTGGCCCTTTGCCTATTTAAGCAATGATCCTCTCCCTTTGTTAAGGGTTGGAGCTTTTGAACCAAAAAAACCAGAGCTTCTGTCACGACCCGAACCCTCCCCTATGGGTTAAGGACATAACCGGCCAGCAATCTAGAGATTACCTACGGCCTCAGACCAAAACAGACATAACTTGTCAGAGTAAAGGGGCCAAACGGAAGCAATAAATAAAAACTTTGTCCATAGAGCCGTGCTTATATGCACATCAACAGACCATATTCAGTTACGTTAATAACCCACATCAAAAGTACAGTTGCACAAAATTCATTACAGACCGGATCATCCAAAACGAGTCAACCTATGACGGACTATTTACAGATATACATAAAGTCCTTGCCGGCAAGACATAATATAGTTACATAACAAAAGGCAAGGGTAGGTCTCAAGAGTGAGACGCAAGGCTGACTTCCTCAAAACTCGGATTTTCCTAGCAGGCTTCACTGGGGCTGGGGTTGGACTTCCCTTGGCTCACCTACAAACACATGAATGAGCGTGAGCGATAGCCCAGTGAATAATATCAAATGCAGAATTTACATAACCATGTAGAACAACATGTTCCAAACGGCCTTGGGCCCAATTCACATTTCTACTTAACATATATATATATATATATATACACTTATACCAAATTTAGATTAAGCGACTGTAGTTCCAACATACTGGCCTTCGGCCCATTCAGGTTTCCATTCTTGTCAAAACGGCCTTCGGCCCATTCATTTATGTCAAAACAGCCTTCGGCCCATCCATTTATGTCGAAACGGCCTTCGGCCCATCCATTTATGTCGAAACGGCCTTCGGCCCATCCATTTATGTCGAAACGGCCTTCGGCCCATTCATTTCTGTCAAAATGCCTTTAGCCCATTCATTTCTGTCAAAATGGCCTTTAGCCCATTCATTTACGTCAAAACGGCCTTCGGCCCACTCATTCATGACAGAACGACCTTCGGTCCATTCATATAGGTCAAAACGACCCTCGGCCCGCTCATTTACATCAAAACGACCCTCGGCCCGCTCATTTACATCAAAACGACCTTCGGTCCATTCATTTACATCAAAACGACCTTCGGTCCATTCCTTTACATCACAATGACCTTCGGTCCATTCATTCTTATCAAAACGACCTTTGGTCCATTCATTTATTCCTGTCAGACTTTTGTCCACAATCCCAATTAACAACTCGTAAAGTTTATAAGGGAATAACAATTGGACACTGACAAGCTTTCAAATGTTGATATTACTCACAGTGATCGGCTTGTGGATTTGCCCTGGAGCTTGACCCTACACATTTCATGAACACAAAAGGGTCATTTACAGTTCAATCCGTTCTTTAATTCACATATTCCTCTTTAGGCTTTATTATTATCTCATTAACTCATTTACAATGCTTAACATATGCCTAAGAGTGCTTGCGAGTGAAAGAGAACGAAAAACAAAACACGAAATGCAAAAACAGGATTTCAGAAAATAAGGTCCCCGCTCGAGCGTGGACTTCCCCGCTCGAGCGGACCCTTAGGTCTGCGAAAGTACTGGTTGCCTTCAATTCTAGCTCGAGGGTGAACTCAGCCATTCGAGCGGACTGCCTGTCTACATAGCTCCCCACTCGAGCGTCAACTTCCCCGCTCAAGCGGGAACCATGTCTGCAGAAAATGCTGGGAGCTCGATTTCTCCGCTCGAGCGTCACTTCACCCGCTCGAGCAAACATCGAAAATCTGGGTTTTCCATATTGAGTTCTTGAGCTTCATATCGACATCCAAAGGCTCTAAATGCATGATTTCGGTCCTAACTTCACATAATCATGTATTAACATGGTACAAACATAGAATTACAACATATTGAAGCTCAATTTCATAATTTATCTACATGCATGGCTCATTTTCCACCAACTCATTACCAATGTAACCATTTCATGCATTCAAAGCTTCTACTTCCATGGATTGTACATGCATGTGATATATAACCTTCATTCTCATCTCATGTGATGAAAAGATGGTCAAATACATGGATTTCAACCAAAATTGCCACATGAGTCATGTAATTCAAGCTCAAATATGCAAATTCAAAACAATACATACATGCATGCATATATAGTCTTCAAATTCATCAAAACCAACTCCTTTCATGTTCTAGATCACAAATTAATCTTCAATTCACGAAATCACAACTCAAATTCATGAGTTAGGGGTTGGTTACTCACCTAGGAGCTTTAATCCTCCCAATTCTAGTCAATTCTTGAGTTAAATCTTCAAATTCCCGAGCTAGAGCCAAAAATTGCTCAAGTCTCTTCTTTTCTCTCTCTATAGCCGGTCTCTCTCTCACTCTCAATTGTCTAACTCAGATTTTGAGTTTTAAGAGAGCTAAAGGAGAGTGCAATGCAAATATACAACAAGCCCCACTAACAAATATTTTAATATAAAATAATGGGGTACTTAATTTATCAATTTAATTAGTTTAAATTGACCAGAATCAATTTTCAATTAAATTTCACTGTAGGCTCTAAAAATTATGCCAGTCACAATGGCGTAATCAATTTCGGGTTCTGTGGCCGATAAGGCCCTCAATTTAATTCCCGAAGCGGATTATTCAAACAGATATTCCTACGATGAACAGATAAAACTTCAAAATCATATATATTCGCATAATGGCACACAAAATCATATCAAAACACATAACCATAACAAATTAAGGACCAATTTAGCATAATACATAACAGGGGTATCACAGCTTCTATATCTATACATCTGATATATCACTCTCTCTCTATATATATCTCTCTCTCTCATCCTTAGGGTGTGTTTGGAAGCCTAAAAGTGCATTTTGACCTTACTTTTGCACTAAAACACACACCATTACACCTTGCTCTGAGATTGAGAGGCTTTGAGGGTTGATTCTTGAGCTTTTGGACTGATTTTGATCAAAAGAAGAGGGCTGCATTGGCTGTTCTTGAGGCTTCTTCAAGGGTGAGACACTTGCTTTAGTTTCCCTAATTTTGCACTAGTTTTCTACCTGTCTTCCATGCTGATTTAGGCTTTGTGTTTAACATGAAAAAGTCTTGTATTTTTGTGCTTAACATCTTTCATTAAGGGTGTTTTATGGTTCGAGTTCAAACTCACCCTCTTAGGCCTTATTTGGCCTTTTTGGTGCTTCCTTTGTGAAGCTTTGTTTGCTTGAGTGTCTTAGTCTTCTCACCACTGAAAACCAGTGGATTTTCAGTGGTGAGGAAGGTGGTTTGAAGTCTTGTATAGGAGAGGGACACCCCTCTCCCTTCATTGCCTCATTTCCTTGTCTTTTGGCTTAAAGGGCAACATGCATACTTGACTGATTTTGGCCCTATTTCAGGGGTTTTTGGGTGTCTCTAAGTCACATGTTATCTCTGTTTTTGGTCGAATTTGTGCCCTTTTGCATGCTTAACATACTTGCTTTACATTCCTCTATTTGGCCTAGAAATGCATCTTGTGTTTAGGTCATGATTCTTGCATGTGTTAGCCTAATTTCATGAAGGTATTGGAATTACTTTACCATGTTTAAGGTCTGTTGGCCATCTGTTTCAGTCATGCTTGCCATGTTTGGTGTCATCTCTTTGTGTTTTGGCTTGTAAGACTTGAGTATATTGGCCTCTAGCATGCGTAGCTTAGACCATCCTCATGATTTGGCATCATTTAGGATCGTATTTCAGTCCATAAATCATGTTTGTATGTTTGCATATGTGACCTCTTTCATGCTTTGAGGATGTGCCCTTTTATGCCTAGAAATGAGATTTGGTGCATGCATCTCATTGGAGCCACTTAAGCTGCCATATCAGGGTGTTTCGGAGTCCATTTTTGCATGCTAGGATTCTTTTTTTTTTGCTTGTCTAATTCATGCCACGAATGGTCATGTTAGTGGAAGTAAAGTGCCCCCTTTTGTGCCTTAGCCTTAGGTCCATTGGCTTGCGTGTTGGCATGAGTGCTTGTCCACCATTTTGGGCACTTTTGGCCACTGTTTTGGGGTGGATTGAGGTCTGCCCCTTTATGGTTTAAGTCCACCATGGCATGCTTGTCCCATGTTTGTTGCATGATTGCTTCATTAGGTGTTGTAACATAATGATCCTATTGCTTAAATCGTCCATGTTTGCATTGCATTTGCATCTTGCATGCCTAGCATAGAATACTTGCCATGGTAGTTGCATGGCATTTGGCATGCCTTGCATCTTTGTCATGACCCAAACCCGCCCCTATGGGTTAAGGACATAACCGGCCAGCAATCTTGAGATTACCTACGGCCTCATATTCCTCAGACATAACTTGTCAGAGTAAAGGGGCCAAACGGAAGCAAAAATTAAAAACTTTGTCCATAGAGTCGTGCTTATATGCACATCAAACAGACCATATTCAGTTACGTTAATAACCCACCTCAAAATTACAATTTCACAAAATTCATTACAGACAGGATCATTCAAAACGAGTCAACCTATGACAGGCTATTTACAGATATACACTAGGCCCTTGCCAACAGGACAAAACATAAGTACATAGCAAAAAGGCAAGGTAGGTCTCAAGAGTGAGACGCAAGGCTGACTTCCTCAAAACTCGGATTTCTCCTAGCAGACTTCACTGGGGCTGGGTTTGGACTTCCCTTGGCTCACCTACAAACACATGAATGAGCGTGAGCGATAGCCTAGTGAATAATATCAAACATGACAGTTACATGACAATATGTAGAACAACATGCTCCAAACGGCCTTGGGCCCAATTCATACTTCTATTTAACACAGATATATATATACTTATACAAAATTTAGTTCAAGTGACTGTAGTTCCAACATACTGGCCTTTGGCCCATTCAGGATTCCATTCTTGTCAAAACGGCCTCCGGCCCATCCATTTACGTCAAAACGGCTTTTAGCCCATTCATTTACGTCAAAACGGCTTTTAGCCCACTCATTCATGACAGAACGACCTTCGGTCCATTCATATTCATCTAAACAACCTTTGGTTCATTCATATACATCAGAACGACCTTCGGTCCATTCATTCTTATCAAAACGACCTTTGGTCCATTCATATACATCAGAACGACCTTCGGTCCATTCGTTCTTATCAAAACGACCTTTGGTCCATTCATATACATCAGAACGACCTTCGGTCCATTCGTTCTTATCAAAACGACCTTTGGTCCATTCATATACATCAGAACGACCTTCGGTCCACTCTTTCTTATCAAAATGACCTTTGGTCCATTCATTGATTCTTGTCAGACTTTAGTCCACAATCCCAATTAACAGCTCATAAAGTTTATAAGGGAATAACAATTGGACATTGACAAACTTTCAAATATTGATATTACTCACAGTGATCGGCTTGTTGATTTGCCCTGGAGCTTGACCCTACACGTTTTATGAACACAAAAGGGTCATTAACAGTTTAATCCGTTCTTTAATTCACATATTCCTCTTTAGGCTTTATTATTATCTCATTAACTCACTTACAATGCTTAACATATGCCTAAGAGTGCTTGCAAGTGAAACAGAACGGAAAACAGAACACAAAATGCAAAAACAGGATTTCAGAAAATAGGGTCCCTCCTCGAGCGTGGACTTCCCCGCTCGAGCGGACCCTCAAGGCCTGCAAAAGTGCTGGTTGCATCAAAAATACGCTCGAGCGTGAAATAGGATGCTCGAGCGGAAGGCCTGTCAAAATAGCTCCCACGCTCGAGCGTTAATTACCACGCTCGAGCGAACATTAAGTCTGCAAAAAGTACTGGGAGCACGCATTTCCCGCTCGAGCGTCAGGTTCCCCGCTCGAGCGGACCTCAAAATTCTAGAAAACCCAGAACTGTGTTCTTGAGCTTCAACTCGAAATTCAAAGGTTCAAGATGCATGATTTCGGCTCAAATATCATAGAAACATACACTAACATGGCATAAACCCCAAGTTACAACATAATGAAGCTCAATCCCAAGAATTACTTACATGCATGGCCCATTTTGACTCAAATTCATTTTCCAACATAATTAATTCATGCATTCCAACTTCACATCTTCATCAATCATGCATGCATGCCAATCCTTGACTCCATTTCTATTACAATTGGTACAAATGGTGCTCATAACCATGAAGCTCGATCAAACCATTCTTGCATGTATGATTCAACACCCAATTTCTCATATTCTACTCCTCACATGCTTGATTATGCAATTTCATGGCAATTCTATGCATGCATGTGCATATAAACTTCAAATTCATCATACTCAATACCATTCATGTTCTTGATCAGATATTCTCTTCGAATTAACATTATTACATACACAAATTCATGAATTAAGGGTTGATCACTCACCTAGGAGCTTCAATCTCCACCTGTTCTTGTTAATTCTAGAGTGTAGCTTCCCAGTCCACAATCTTGAATCAAAATGCCCAATGGTGCTTCCCCTCTCTCTCAAAGTCGACTCTCTCTCTTTTCTAGAGAGTTAAACTCCAACCAAAATGATATAAGGAGGAGAATTGAATGTAACAAGGGCCCTTATATGGCCCCACTAACTTAAAATTATTAATATTAAATAATTGAGGCACTAGACCCTCAATTTAATCAGTTTAATCTGACCCGAATAAATTTCCAATTTAGTTTCACCGTAGGCTCTAAAAATTATGCCAATCACAATGGCGTAATCAATTTCGGGTTCTGTGGCCGATAGGGCCCTCAATTTAATTTCCAAAGTAGTTTACTCAAACAGATATTCCTACAGTGAACAGATAGAATTGCAAAATCACATATATTCACATAATGGCACATAAAGTCAGGCTGAACACGTAATCATATTCAAATTAAGGACCAATTTAGCATAATGCAGAACAGGGGTATCACAGTCTTCCCCCCTTTTTGGAAGTTTGGTCCTCCAAACTTAAGTTACCTTCGTCGGAAAACAAATGTGGGTAGCGTAGTCGCATTTCCTCCTCTTTTTCCCACGTGGCATCCGTCCCGTAGTGCTCTTTCCATTCTACTTTCACCATTGGGATGGACTTGTTTCTCAATTCTTTCACTTGTCGGGCAACAATTCTTTCCGGCCACTCTGCGTATTCCATATTCTCATCAATAGCTACCCGGTGGTAACCAATCACATGTAACGGGTCTCGGAGGTAACCCCTCAACATCGACACATGAAACACATTATGGATTTGCTCGAATCCCGGTGGCAAAGCAACTCTATAAGCAATTGGACCAAGCCTTTCCAAAATCTGGAACGGCCCAATGTAGCGGGGCGACAACTTGCCCTTTTTCTCAAACCTGACTTGGCCTTTCATCGGAGAAACTCGAATGAACGCATGGTCGCCGACCTCATATTCAAGAGGTCTTCTCCAAACGTCTGCATAATTCTTCTGTCGGTCTTGAGCTGTTTTGAGCCTTTGCCGAATAGTTTTGATCTTTTCAGAGGTGTCTTGTACAATTTCAGGCCCAAGCAAAGCTCTGTCCCCGACCTCTGTCCAACAAATAGGTGATCTACACCTCCTACCATACAAAGCCTCGTATGGTGCCATACCGATGCTGGAGTGGAAGCTATTATTATAAGCAAACTCTGCAAGCGGCAAATAGTCTTCCCAACTCCCCTGAAAATCCAAAGCACACATGCGAAGCATATCTTCCAAAGTTTGTATCGTTCGTTCTGACTGGCCATCTGTCTGTGGGTGGAATGCAGTACTGAACCTTAGTTCTGTTCCCATAGCTTCCTGCAAACTCTTCCACAATCTAGATACAAATTTCGGATCTCTATCCGACACAATGGATACCGGAACTCCATGTAAACGGACAATTTCATCAACATAAATAGTAGCCAACCTATAAGCAGTAAATGTAGTTTTGACAGGCAGAAAATGTGCAGATTTAGTTAGTCTATCAACTATAACCCAAACAGAATCCATACCTCGGGAAGTCCGAGGTAGGCCAACAACGAAATCCATAGTCACATGTTCCCACTTCCACTCAGGAATAGGGAGAGGTTGAAGTAGACCGCCTGGTTTCTGATGTTCAGCCTTAACCTGCTGACACTGAAGGCACTTGGACACATATTCTGTAATCTCTTTCTTCATTTTAGGCCACCAATAGGTTTGTTTCAAATCTCGATATATTTTATTGTTACCCGGATGCATAGCAAATATGGATCTGTGGGCTTTATCTAAAACCCTCTTCCTTAGCTCCGGAATATCTGGGACACATATTCGGTTTCGAAATTTCAACATTCCATTCTCGACACTGAACTCTGCTTTTGGGCTTACTTCAAATTCATCAATTGCCTTTCTGAGGAACTCATCTTCTTTCTGTTTCTGCTTGATTTCATCAACAATTGCCGGTTCGGCTGTAATGGCGGCTATCAATCCGCCCTGTTCACATACCACCACTTCAATTTCAGACTTTTCAAAGTCTTGCAAAATCTCCCTTTGTTCAGTAAGCAGACAAGCCATACTCCTTGTTGATTTTCTGCTCAAGGCATCAGCCACTGTATTAGCTTTCCCGGGGTGGTACTGAATCTCTAGGTCGTAGTCTTTTATCAGTTCTAGCCATCTTCTCTGATGCATATTCAACTCCTTCTGCGTGAAGAAGTATTTCAGGCTCTTATGATCCGTGTAGACTTCACACTTTGCCCCATACAAATAATGCCGCCAAATTTTCAAGGCAAAAACAACTGCGGCCAATTCTAAGTCATGTGTTGGATAGTTCTTCTCATGTGGCCTCAACTGTCGGGAGGCATAAGCAATAACCTTTCCGTTCTGCATTAACACACAACCCAAACCCTTATAAGATGCGTCACTGAAAATCACGAAATTTTCCGTACCTGAAGGTAGTGTCAAAATTGGTGCAGTGGTCAATCTTGTCTTCAATTCATGAAAGGCTGATTCTCTTTCACTATTCCACTCAAATGGTTGTCCCTTACGTGTCAATTGGGTAAGAGGCACGGCTAATTTTGAAAAGTCCTTTAACCTCCTGTAGTACCCAGCCAAGCCCATGAAACTGCGAACTTCTGTCACATTAGTTGGTGTAGGCCAATTCACAATTGCTTCTATTTTCTGCGGGTCCACTGAAATTCCTTCCTTGTTGATCACATGCCCTAAGAAAACAACCTCATCCAACCAAAACTCACATTTCTTTAGTTTAGCAAATAGTTTTCTTTCCCGAAGTATTTGTCGAACAGTCCTCAAATGATGTTCATGTTCAAGTCTATCTTTAGAGTATATTAAACTATCATCGATGAAGACAACAACAAACTCATCAAGGTAGGTTTTAAAAATTCTATTCATTAATTCCATAAATGCTGCCGGAGCATTAGTCACTCCAAATGGCATAACAAGAAACTCAAAATGACCATACCTCGTTCTGAATGCGGTTTTCTCAACATCCTCTGCTTTAACCTTCAGCTGATGATACCCGGATCTCAAATCAATCTTAGAAAACACCTGTGATCCCTGCAACTGATCAAATAAGTCATCAATACGGGGTAAGGGATATTTGTTCTTTATTGTTACCTTGTTCAATTCCCGGTAATCAATACACAGGCGCAAAGTACCATCCTTCTTTTTCACAAATAACACCGGTGCGCCCCAAGGCGAAGTGCTGGGCCGGATAAACCCTTTATTAAGAAGGTCTTGCAACTGTTCCTTTAATTCTTTCATTTCGGCGGTAGCCATTCTGTAGGGGGTTTTAGAAATAGGCTGGGTGCCTGGCACGGTCTCAATAGTAAACTCTATCTCCCTGTCTACCAATTCCCCTGGTAATTCATTTGGAAACACATCTGGGAATTCTCTAACAATGGGAATATCATTCAATTCAACATTCACGGATTGTTCAGTCAATACATAACACAAATAACCCTGGCATCCCTTCCTGATCAATTTACATGCTTTCATTACAGATATCAAATATGGTGGAGGCACTACCCCATTTCCCACAAACACAATCTCTTTCTGTTCTGGTGGTTTAAACACAACCCTCTTTGTCACACAATCTATAGTGGCACAATATTTGGTCAACCAATCCATGCCGAAAATTACATCGAAGTGTCTAAAGTTTAAGGGAAACAAATCTATATATAGGGTAGCATCCTCAATATGCATGTCACAAAACCGATATATATAGTCACATAACACAGATTCCCCCGATGGAGCAGACACACATAACAAATATGGCAACAATTCTAGGGGTCTTTTCAGTCTAGATGCAAATGCATATGTCACAAATGAGTACGTTGATCCAGAATCAATTAACACAAAAGCATCCTGATTACATATTGAGATAGTACCTGAGACAACGGCATTGGCATTCCGTGTATCGCCCAGAACGAGTGCAAAAACTCTCCCCTGTCTCACTGTATCCCCAGTAGTAGCAGATCTCAAAGTGTTTCCCGGCTTTGGGATCGATGCAGTGGAGCTAGCAGCTATCTTCCCACTATTCTGATTACAATCTCGGGCTATATGCCCTTGTTTCCCACACTTAAAACAGGCTCCCGATGCACGGTAACAGACTCCACGGTGCCTTTTGCTACAAATGTTGCACATGGGAGCTGTGTCTCGGGAAGAACTTGAAGTAGTTGAGGAGCCCGTGTTTTGTTTTTTCAAAAATTTCTTCTTCGAAAAGAAGCCTTGTCTTTTGTTGCCTTTCCATCCTGATGTTGGCTTAGCTTGTCTAGCTATGTTAGCCTCTGATATGATGGCCCGGTCAAGCACCCCGATGTAGGTCTCCAACTTCAGGACATTCACTCGCTCTAGGATGTCACTTCGGAGCCCGCCCTCAAAATGCCTTGCCTTCTTATAATCAGTGACAATTACGTGTGGTGCAAACCTGGCCAACTCAGTAAATTTGGCCTCATACTCAGCTACAGTCATGCTGTCTTGCTTGAGTTCCATGAACTCTGCCACTTTTCTATCCCGGACACACTGCGGGAAGTACTTGTCATAGAAGATTTCCAAAAATTTCGCCCAGTCAACATCTCTGTGGTTTTCCCTCATCAACATCCACCATCTTCTCGCTTCATCTTCTAGCATAAAGGTGGCTAGAAGCACCTTCTGTGTATCCGAGCACGGAAACACCTCAAACAGTTTTTCGATCCCAAGAACCCAAGCCTCAGCTTTCAAAGGATCTAGTCTGCCATGGAACTGTGGTGGTTTCATTTTCTTGAATTCCTTGGTGAGAGCTATTATCCGGTCATCATTCTGATTATCTGGCACGGGTGGTGCCGGAGGTGGAGGTGGCGGGTGTGGTTGCTGCCACTGTTGTTGCCACTCCTGTTGCTATCTCAAAGCTTCTGCCATTTCTTGGATCAGTCTTTCCATTCTGTCCAGTCTGGCAGTAGAGGATTCCTCTAACTCATCACCTCTGGTTCTCACCATCTGATTAAACTTGCATTATATTTCATACAAAAGGTACACAAGTACGCATACACTAAGGAGCACATATTTCAAGATAATTTGCAATGCCAGTAGTTCACAACTTACATATATAATTATTCATAACAAAACATTTAAGCAAATAATCAATGCTTCCAAACCCATACTTATCACATGAATGCATCCTAGATCTTATCTAGACGCTTATTGCTCTTTTGGACAAGTGTGTGAGTCATTAACTCGTGCTCTGATACCACTTTGTCATGACCTAAACCCGCCCCTATGGGTTAAGGACATAACCGGCCAGCAATCTTGAGATTACCTACGGCCTCATATTCTTCAGACATAACTTGTCAGAGTAAAGGGGCCAAACGGAAGCAAAAATTAAAAACTTTGTCCACAGAGCCGTGCTTATATGCACATCAAATAGACCATATTCAGTTACGTTAATAACCCACCTCAAAATTACAATTTCACAAAATTCATTACAGACAGGATCATTCAAAACGAGTCAACCTATGACAGGCTATTTACAGATATACACTAGGCCCTTGCCAACAGGACAAAACATAAGTACATAGCAAAAAGGCAAGGAAGGTCTCAAGAGTGAGACGCAAGGCTGACTTCCTCAAAACTCGGATTTCTCCTAGCAGACTTCACTGGGCTGGGTTTGGACTTCCCTTGGCTCACCTACAAACACATGAATGAGCGTGAGCGATAGCCCAGTGAATAATATCAAACATGACAGTTACATGACAATATGTAGAACAAAATGCTCCAAACGGCCTTGGGCCCAATTCACACTTCTATTTAACACAAATATATATATACTTACACAAAATTTAGTTCAAGTAACGGTAGTTCCAACATACAGGCCTTTGGCCCATTCAGGATTCCATTCTTGTCAAAACGGCCTCCGGCCTATCCATTTACGTCAAAACGGCTTTTAGCCCATTCGTTCACGTCAAAACGGCTTTTAGCCCACTCATTCATGATAGAACGACCTTCGGTCCATTCATATTCATCTAAACGACTTTTGGTCCATTCATATACATCAGAACGACCATCGGTCCATTCATTCTTATCAAAACGACCTTTGGTCCATTCATATACATCAGCACGACCTTCGGTCCATTCGTTCTTATCAAAACGACCTTTGGTCCATTCATATACATCAGAACGACCTTCGGTCCATTCGTTCTTATCAAAACGACCTTTGGTCCATTCATATACATCAGAACGACCTTCGGTCCACTCTTTCTTATCAAAACGACCTTTGGTCCATTCATTGATTCTTGTCAGACTTTAGTCCACAATCCCAATTAACAGCTCATAAAGTTTATAAGGGAATAACAATTAGACATTGACAAACTTTCAAATATTGATATTACTCACAGTGATCGGCTTGTTGATTTGCCCTGGAGCTTGACCCTACACGTTTCATGAACACAAAAGGGTCATTAACAGTTTAATCCGTTCTTTAATTCACATATTCCTCTTTAGGCTTTATTATTATCTCATTAACTCACTTACAATGCTTAACATATGCCTAAGAGTGCTTGCAAGTGAAACAGAACGGAAAATAGAACACAAAATGAAAAAACAGGATTTCAGAAAATAGGGTCCCCGCTCGAGCGTGGACTTCCCCGCTCGAGCGGACCCTCAAGGCCTGCAAAAGTGCTGGTTGCATCAAAAATACGCTCGAGCGTGAAATAGGACGCTCGAGCGGAAGGCCTGTCAAAATAGCTCCCACGCTCGAGCGTTAATTACCACGCTCGAGCGAACATTAAGTCTGGAAAAAGTACTGGGAGCACGCATTTCCCGCTCGAGCGTCAGGTTCCCCGTTCGAGCGGACCTCAAAATTCTAGAAAACCCAGAACTGTGTTCTTGAGCTTCAACTCGAAATTCAAAGGTTCAAGATGCATGATTTCGGCTCAAATATCATAGAAACATACACTAACATGGCATAAACCCCAAGTTACAACATAATGAAGCTCAATCCCAAGAATTACTTACATGCATGGCCCATTTTGACTCAAATTCATTTTCCAACATAATTAATTCATGCATTCCAACTTCACATCTTCATCAATCATGCATGCATGCCAATCCTTGACTCCATTTCTATTACAATTGGTACAAATGGTGCTCATAACCATGAAGCTCGACCAAACCATACTTGCATGTATGATTCAACACCCAATTTCTCATATTCTACTCCTCACATGCTTGATTATGCAATTTCATGGCAATTCTATGCATGCATGTGCATATAAACTTCAAATTCATCATACTCAATACCATTCATGTTCTTGATCAGATATTCTCTTCGAATTAACATTATTACATACACAAATTCATGAATTAAGGGTTGATCACTCACCTAGGAGCTTCAATCTCCACCTGTTCTTGTTAATTCTAGAGCGTAACTTCCCAGTCCACAATCTTGAATCAAAATGCCCAATGGTGCTTCCCCTCTCTCTCAAAGTCGACTCTCTCTCTTTTCTAGGGAGTTAAACTCCAGCCAATATGATATAAGGAGGAGAATTGAATGTAACAAGGGCCCTTATATGGCCCCACTAACTTAAAATTATTAATATTAAATAATTGAGGCACTCGACCCTCAATTTAATCAGTTTAATCTGACCCGAATAAATTTCCAATTAAGTTTCACCGTAGGCTCTAAAAATTATGCCAATCACAATGGCATAATCAATTTCGGGTTCTGTGGCCGATAGGGCCCTCAATTTAATTTCCAAAGTAGTTTACTCAAACAGATATTCCTACAGTGAACAGATAGAATTGCAAAATCACATATATTCACATAATGGCACATAAAGTCAGGCTGAACACGTAATCATATTCAAATTAAGGACCAATTTAGCATAATGCAGAACAGGGGTATCACAATCTTAATCTCATGTTATATCTTTGAGTCATGTTTGCATAACATGCATTGCATTACTTGGTTTGGGGTGTCAAACCAAGTGTGAGGGTTAAGGAGCGTTCATACCATAAGTGATGTAACGCGTCTTAGCTCTCAGTCACCGGGGCCCTTAACTTCGACATGATAGGGTCTTGGTCCTCATTTGTGTGTTGCATGCATTTTTACATCAAATGGCAAACTTGATCTCTTAGGCTATCATGTACAATTGATGGCTCGAGGATCGAGGGCCATGCTTCCCTGAGTTCAATACATGATGGGGAGCATGACCATGCTCACATGTGCCTGAAATCCCATGCCATATACTGTCTGTCCTTGTTGTTGTCAAAAACCAGATTCTGCAGGAACTTTCTGCCGACCGGCAGTGATAACTGCCGACCGGCAATCCTTCTTGGGCCGATAGCTTCGTAAACAGCCGATGGATATTCTCAATGGCCGGTGGACATTTCCTTCAGTCGATGGTGTACCACAGTGTTCAGGGGACCTGTCCCAGAACTTTGGCAATTTTCAGGGAAGTAGGGCAGTGTAAACAGCGGCGACAGTAGTATGGTACGGACTTTCCGGGCAAGGCGGGGGGCTGTGGCCACCTTTCTTCCTTTTGCATTCATTCTGTTAAGTAATTAGAAATTCTATAATAATTAATGTGTTTATTATTCGGACTATAATATTTATTTGGTCCCTCCGAGCGAGGGCGAATTTGTAATAAGTGTGCGTGCGTGTGTGCATGTCTTCCAACCCCCACTTCTTTCTCCCTTTTACTTACCTGCTTTGATGGTTAGTAATAGGTCATGTTTAAATTAGCATACCTTATGCCATGCATGCGTGCATCCATACATTTGTCTTGCATGCACCGGGCTCGGTACATCTTGCTAACTGCATTGGTATTTCAAATCTAACTTGAATACATGCTACTTGTGCATTTTCACATGTCATTCATAGAATAGCCGAGCCTACTCTAGTGACACTTCGTATGCGTTGCATTAGACATTTAAACATGGACTTGGATCATGCATTGATTGCTAATGAGTTCTTTGTTTTGGCATGGAGTACGATGTAAGCATTTATGCTTTAGCATACCGCATGTGTGTGAGTGTTGCCATAACAACATGATTACCATGAGGCTAGCTGCTTATGTGATATAACTGCTTGAATGCCTGTGGATGGAGGTTGAATTACCTAAATTGGAATAATGCATTAAAACTGTGAGTTTTAAGCCCACTAGAGAGTGGCAAAACCATATTTTCCAAAGCCCACTTGAGGGTGGCAAAACCTGCATTTTGAGCCTACTTGCGAGTAGCAAACCATTTTCAAAGCAAACATGTAATATTTTGTTCGAATGTAGGCGACTTGGTCTATACTTGTTTGCTGTGCGCACAACATAGTAATTCTGGGCTAATAACCGGAAGAAGAACACGTAATGCTTTCAAAACAAGATATCACGGTTAGTAGAGGCCGATCTTCGGATCGGGCGAGAGGGGGTGCTCATAGCTGACCTTCCCCAATCGTACCCAAGTTCCCGAGCCGAGGCAACTTTGGTGATGACGGACACGTTGCCTTTGGCACCGAGTCAGGGTTTCCTATATTCCCCCTTTAAAAAATATTTAGGTGGCGACTCTGTATCTAGCAAAGCAGTCCATGTTTGGCACTTCTTTTCAAAAATCTGGTTCTCAAAACGATTTGCCGGATTTGGACTCCTTGGTTCAGATTAAGAACCATGACACAAATCGAGTCCGAACTGTAGCGAGGCCCCACGCGGGCGCGTCCACAATTTCTGGCGACTCTGCTGGGGAATTTAGAGAGCTTGACTCGAACTCGTGATATCCTGTTTTGATTTCATTTATGTGTTTCTTTGCATTGCATTTGCATTGGTGCGCCTAGGAACACAGTGTTTTCCATTTGCCATTCCTGAACGGTTTGCTGGAGGCTTGTCTTGTCAAGACATGACCATAAGGCTGACCGGTTATGGGTCCTGACAGTATGGGAACACAAACCTCGATTTTTACCGGGGCACCCTTTTCAACCATTCGACCTAGTGCATATTCGAATCCATAGTGACCATTCCAAACTAGGACAGGTTGCTTACCCGATGCTAAGTTGTTTGAAACCGTTGCGTGCATAGTGAAACCCTAGCTCCTGACGAAATAGGTCAGGGAAACCTTGCCCCAACATAGGGGTGTTTTGGCTCTCTTTACTTGCTATGTGCTTTAGAGTGTATCTCTACAGGAACGTACATATCAGTTTGCAAGATCGAGTATTACGCCCGAGGGCACCAGTATCAGTGTTGTTGAGAAATCAGTTATCTGCGGGTATCAAGTTTAGTTTTGGGGACAGTGATTCTGGGGAACAGTGATCAGTAGTAGAGTGCAGTTGTTCGGCTACGCCTGTGATTGATCTGTTTGGGCAGAAATACTGTTTGTTTTTCCTTTCAGTTCAGGAGTATTTAGAGAATTGAAACAGAATAGCTAGTGTTCCCCATTGCTGAGGCAGGACTTATGATGACGCAGAATTCAGAAGAGATTGTGGTTATGACAGCTACGGTAGGTCAAGGGATCACCCTGCGGGATGAAACCAATGTTGATGTATCACATCCGCCTAGGTCGCCTGTCACACACCCAGTCTAGACCCCCTAGTTGTATCAGGCTCGTGAGCCCACCACATTTGAATTGATAGGAATGATTGGTGACCTCCAGAGATCCGTGGCCGATCTGGCCTATGGAATGTCGGCTTCGCCGCCAGCGGCACCGTATGCCGGGAATTTCATACCACAGGAGCCCCCGCTACTGGGGCGGATTGTGATAGAGCTCAGCCAACCAGAGGTTGCCTCCAGCTACAGCAACGACGTGTCAGCAACAACCGGGCTTCATTCTAATGTGGTAACCCAAACCCCCGATCAAGCTGAGTCCAGAAATAAGAACAAAGTGAAGGCAGATGCCGATCCTAGTGAACAACTGCTGCGGGCAGTCGAGGCTTTGAAAGCCGGGGGGATGAATAAGCAACAAATATCCGCAGTTGTGGCAAAAACTATGGAGGATGCTTTCCCCACTCCACCTGAGGGTAGTTCAAGACAGTCGGAAAATCGGGATGGGCCCCGTCATGCCAGGACAGTTTCTCCTATTCCTGCCCCTGCACCTGGGAAAGATCAGAAAGCCAAGGTGGCGCCTACCGACCCTTTCGCTTGTGCGTCTAGTAAGAACGCTCAGACTTCAAAATACCTGCCCCGAGGGCACAGGGTCTTTCATGCTCTCTACATGCCTCTGTCTAAGGCACTTCAGATCCTTGCCGAGAGGGGGCACCTTAAACCCTTGGAGCCTCGGCCTCTCCCGAAGAATCTCCCTGCTACGCATGATGCTGCTCACTACTGCGCGTACCACCAGTAGACAGGCCATGCTACCGACAATTGTTTCCGCCTCCGTCATAAGGTGCAAGATTTGATTGACAACGAGGTTATCCTCCTGCCCACCTCAGCCAAGCCCGTTACCACCCAGTTATTGGATTTTGAGGACGCAGATACTGCAAGTATGTAATCAGAAAGTGAACCACCTGCGGACGGCATTTAGCATATTTTGGATGTGGCGTCTGGCACACATTTTTGAGCATCTGTGAGCGCTAGCTTTATAAATTCTGGCTTGGGTATCGAGTCTGTCTTTTGTTTTGAGTCTGTCTCTTTGTCTTGAGTCAGTCTTTTTGCTTAAGCGTCTGTCTTGTTGTAGCGAGTCAGTCCCCCTTGTACAAAATACCAGGTGATTCCGGGGTTGTTGCCTCGAACACCGTTTTGTCTTGTAATTATTCATTTTTTGAGTCTGTTTCTGCCGAGGGGCCAGTTATACCAACAAATCTGAATGAAACAGCAGTGGCTATCTCATTTTCATGCTTGCTTCCAGTGTAAGTTAGTTGTGCCAAAGGACTTGAATGGACTGACAGTACATCTCGCCTACTCTCCTACGCACCAAACTCATTGCATTAGCCTAAGTTTTTCAAACCCCTTTTAAACACTGCGGTGATAAAAACGAAGAGGAAGGAATTCCTCGGGTTTTGCAAAATTTTGATCATTTTGAGAGAAAGAGAAGCATGCTAAGCCTTTTTAACGAATGAAACCATGCTTGTCAGCGTGAGTACTGGGAAGGACCCTGGCTTGATCCAGATTGGTTCCACACTATCTTCGACACGAGCGATTCGTCGCTTTCTTAAAAACTTTCAAAAACAAATGTTTTACACGGCCCTGTGAAGACCTATGTGGAATCGCTCTTGAGATTGTGCAGCCTAGGATCGCTCTCAGCCTCAAGATTCGACCTGTTTGTTTTGAACCACGAACTCATCCGGAACATTCAACGGTCAACTGTCGGAGGAGGCCTATGTGGCCAGTCCTGAAGCAGCCCTCGAGCAAGAGGCACCAAAGCCGAATCGAAAAGATTAGATCTCACCAGAAGAAGCTCGTGCAGTAGCCATGATGGATTCTCCTACAAATCACTGCAACAGTCGTTCTCCTAGATACAGAGAGGCTTCAACTTCAAAAACCATTTGGCATGGACTTGTTACACTTTTACCCTTTCGAGAGGCTCGTTGGGCCGAAAACCCGGAAGGGCGACCCAGGCAAAAGTTAGAGCAAGAGAAAAATACAAAAAAATGCAAAAGAAAAAGAGAAGAAATAAAATCAAAAAAAAAAAAGAGAATGAAAAGATACAAAAAATCAAAAAAAGAAAATGAAATGAAGCTCGCAAGGTCGAAAACCCGCATCGGGCACCTTGGCAAAAGTTAGAGCCTGAAAAAGTGAAGGTTAAAATACTCGAGTGTACCTTAACCGAAACTACGTAAGGCTTGATTCCCATATTTGGGATACGTAGGCAACTTCATCCTGAAGTCCTGCCCCCAATGCTTTCATAGCGCCTCTGTCCATGTAATGGTTTTGATCATCTTTGCCTTCTCTGAATCCGATAGTTCGGTTGTGACAACCGGATACATAGGCAACTTCATCCTGAAGTCCAGTCCTCAACACTTTCAAAGTGACTGTGTCCATATATTGGTTTTGACCATCTTTGTCTTCTCCGTATCCGAGAAAGTTCGGTCGTGATCATCACTGGTAAGGACTGTTTACAATATGCTGCGGCATCATCCAGACAAAGGGCAACTTTCCGTTGCCATGAGTCGCCGTTCAAACCAAGGGCAACGTTCCGTTGTCGTGCAGCGTCCTTCAAACAAGGGGCAATTTTCCATTGCCTCCGATCCGAGGATGTGCATCTCGAGAATGAGTTCCGCGCTCGTTAGGAGGCGGCCGTTTGCAAAAATAGTTTTTGAGAATTTTTACTAAGGTTGACCATTTTCTCGAAAATTATTTCATTTTTCAAAACTGGACCATTTTCTTGGACCCCAAAAGGAAAATTTTCAGTGCTCATAGTCTGACTTGCATGGTTTTCAAATCAAAAATCGAACAAGTACGTTAATCCGACTCTCATCTTGATCAAAACTGTTTTAGTAGAAAATCAAAACAAAAAATGGTCAAAATGATGAACTAGGGGCACAGTTGAGTCAGGCGTTCTGTCTTTCCCCCGTCGTCAACATGCTTGCCAGGAAGGCACTCTATCCACCAGAAGAAATAGCCGTGGGCTAACGGTGTTGAGCATGAACCCACACCTTTCTATTTATCTATCAATCACCCTGGGGAGGGATAAAAAATGAGAGAATAAAGAATAGAGAGGTGTAAGTTGAGAGAAAAGTGAGGAAAAGGGTTTTGAAAGAAAAATCGAGCTTGAGTGCCAGAGTGATGTGAGAATCACAAATGAGAAAATGGTGGGAAACAATACCCAGAGAAATTGGCTCCTCGTGATCTGAGGTCCCCCTTCTTCGTTAACGCGTCTGTATGTCGTGTCTTTTGTTTTGTTTACCTTAACCTTTTGTTTTGGGTCTTTTCCGAGCGTGTCTCGTTGTGTTTAGGTAATGTACCCTTTTGTTTGAGTCCTCCTCGCTGTGTTCAGTTGTAGGCTCGATACCCCGGTTGAAAACCCTTATTTAATTTCGAAAATCATTTATGCTCAGAGTGCTGTGCCATTCTCTACATTTGGGCGAACCAAAAGAAGGAAAGGAAAATTTGGGGCATCCGAGCATGTTTCAACCCTAGTCGGTTTCACCTTTGAAGGCCGTCTTGTCAGATTGGGCTGTTTTGTTTAAAGTTTGCTATGTGTAAAATGAGCCAAATGCTGTGTTATGAGCTGTATGTAGATCAATCCCCAGTAGAGTAAAGGCTGTGTGTCCAGAGTCAGGCAGTGGGTTGCTTGGGTTATTTTGGTTGTTGGCTGTTTAGTTATCTGATTGTTACTGTGCAAGTGTACAATTTTCGGACAACCAATCAATTTCATTTACATTGAGGTGTAATATGGTGTGATGCAATGCAAAGTATGAAATGTAAAGATTCACGGATGCAAACACTTTTTCAAATAAAAAGCCTGTTTCATTTCATTATCTTTTCAAATACACAAGTTTTGGAAACAAAAATCTGCCTGCGGTAGTACAAAGTATCCTAACTATCAACAAAAGAGAAAATTACAAGAAAGAAGAAAAACAACAAAAATCTACATCCATGTCAAGCAGCTCCAAGGGCTATCGGTCTGTCCTAGTCCTCTTCCTGGACAAAGGTCCAGGAGCATCATCAGCATCGTCGTCAGAGCCCGAGCCAGTGCCGCCTCCGGTCTCCTCCTCCGACTCCTCCGCCTCCGACTCTGTCTCCGCCTCCGACTCCTAGTCATCATCATCATCAGGGACTGGAGCTCGCGAGCTACTCCCGACATGAACATGCCCCCCTGGTACGGGGACGTGCAGTGTCTCCACGCCCTCCTCGAGCAGGAATGGAAGGCCCAGCTAGAGCACTGCCCATCGGAGGAATCTGGAAGGGATGCTGAAAAGCACAAAAGGCAAATACATCAGAATACTGTGAGCAGTGTATCAGTGCAGAATACAGTGTATGAGTGCAGTGTGTGAATGCTGTGAGCAGTGTATCAGTGCAGAATGCAGTGTACGAGTATAGTGTGAGAATGCCGTGAGCAGTTTATCAGTGCAAAATGCAGTATATAGTGTGTGAATGCCGTGAGCAGTTTATCAGTGCAGAATGCAATATATAAATGCAGTGTATGCAGTATATCAGATGTTATGAGATCAGTGTGTCAGGTGTTGTGTCATGCATCAGATTACGCGAATCAGCTGATGAATGGTTTGAGGCCATTGTCAGAAGAACATACCGGAATACTATAGAGGGCCAGAAGGTCGAAGGTCCACTGTAGCATCCCCATCATGGAGGCATTCAATTCCACGGACTGTCGGGTGTACTCGAAGGACGCCTGCAAGAGTACAAGGTGTATCAGTATTCCGCGGAATATTAAATAAACTAAAATGAAATGTCAATGCAAGATGCAAAATGAAGTAATACATACCGGAGGCAAGTCGGGGATACCGGCTAACTCATGATCAGCCGAGGGAGGAGCAAAGGGGATCTGGTAAGTCGCCCCATCCTGCCCTCTATATGACAGTACGGTGGGCAGGGCAGGCCAGCCAGTCCCTCGTCCCCCCTGAGCTCTGCTCCTGCCATGCACTCGAGCCCTTCTCGATGTGTCCGCTCCAGCCCCAGCTCTCGCTCCAGCTACTGGCGCCGCAGGCCCCCCCTCTCAGCTCAGCGACCACCGCTCAAGGGTTGCATAATGTAGGTCCGGACGTACTCTGCGTAGTCGCCCTCGCCTCTGTGATGCTCTGCTCCCCAGCCGACGGTATAGCCCCTCATCTCCTGGGCAGTGAACCTCTCTGTATCTCTCATATAGGAAGGAGGTGGACCCGGCATTATCTACTCCGGTAAACCTAGGGTCTGACACAAGAAACGATCGCCCAAGTACCAAGCCTGACAGACCGGGCCCTCCAACAAGTTCTGACAACGGGCAGTCTCCTTTGAGCCCTCGTAGTGATCCCTCACCACGGCCGGCAACGGAGCCCAGGGCTGCCAGGTGATCTGAAAATAATATGCAGTTTGTTATCTATCTGTTGTGGAAAACATATAGTGTTAAGCGAAGCCTAAGCAAATTCTAAAGATGAACAAACCTCCGCGGCGGTGATGGTGTCGAAGTATCGGCAGAAGAAAATAAGAGACTCCCGTGGTCTCCGCACACATCGCACATCGAAGCGATGGGAGAAGGGGACGCCGAGTGGGATCTCCTCATCGGGTACTGGGGCAAGCCTAGGAAAGTAGGCATACACCCACAACTGCAGAACAGATATCAGTAGGACTATCAAATAAGGCAGAATACAGAATAAAGCAGAAATAGCAGAACCGTGTGTTATGCAGTGTATTGTGCAGAGTGTACAGTGTGTGCAGTATACAGTCAATGTATATGTGTGCCAGGTGTGCAGTGTACAGTCAGTGCGGGGCAGTGCACAGTATATGTGCAGTGTGCAGAATACAGAAAGCAGAAATGTAAAAAGGGAAAAGGACGTACCTCCCAGGCTCGCCAGTAGCCACCGAGAAGCTGTCTGCTAAGGCGGGAAGAAGAGCTCATGTAACCGTACAATGTGGCCAGGCCTGCGCCACCCCAGTCGTAATGGCAGATCTGCCTGACGTCCACCAGCACACTCAACAGGCATAAGGGTACGGTGTTCGCCCGATCGGCGAAGAGAGTCGTCCCGAAGAGGAACATGATAAAGCCCCTCGCGTACTGGTCCACCTCCTCTGGGGACATCTGCGCCTCCTCTGCCAAGGCCGGCTGGACCCGAAAGTGGCTTTCGAACCAGGAATACCTGACGAACGCTGCTCGAGCGAGGGGAGGCTGAGTGTCGAGCAGGTACAGCTGGGCAGCGTCCCACTCATCCATATCCATGTCGAAGGGGATCGGATCACCCCCTACCCCAATGCCAGTAAGCATCGAGAAGTCGTAAGGGGTCATCGTCATGTCCCCTGTGACGGAGAAGTGGAAGGTGTCGGTGGTGTCCCACCACCTCTCCACTAGAGCAGCAAGCAAGGGCCTACAGGTAGTCAGTCGAGAGAGCCCCCTGCAGAACATACCGAAGCCAGCCTCGTCGACGATGTCACGAATCGCATCTGGTAGCTCGAGGTACCAGTCCCGAGCAACGGTGTTCCCATACCCGCGGATGGTATGGGAATCCCCCTGTAATCAAAAAACAACAATTGCAAGGCAATATTCAAAATACAGTTCTAAGAAGCATACAGTAAACTACAACGTGTGGTGTGTCAGCGTGTTTTGGTGGTTCAGGGCAGATGTAGCATGCGTGCAAGTTTTAACAGATTTGAACAAATACCGGGTGCCGGTGTGCTTACAGTGAACAACAACGTGTGATGTGTTGGCATGTTTGAGTGGTCCAGGACAAATACGGCATGCGTGCATATTTTCAGACTCAAGCAGATATCGGGTACCAGTGTGTACGCAGTGAAATACAGTGTGCGCCGTGTGTTCGGGCGATTCAGGGTCAGTGCAGTGTGTGTGCATGTGTCAGTCTCAAATAGATATCAGTTGCACGTATGTTTACAATCAACTACAGTATACAGTATATCAGAATTAAGCAGTCAAAGAGTATAACCAGCTACGACAGTTTTGCATCCTACATTGCAGAAAGTAAAGCAGAGGAAGAAAGTTACCTCGCAAGTGCCGAAGGACAGGTGGGAGGTAGGCTCACGCAGTAGTAGCTCGGGTGGCACGTGCCTATCAAAGCTCCTGAACTGGCGTAGTCCGTCAGGGAGCATCACATGAATTGCAGGCCTGTAGGTCTCCGGATCGAACGACCGGACGCGGAGTGGCAAGGGCTCGGCCTCGGGATCCATCTCGAGCTCTGGAGGAGCCCCGCCCTGTGGAAGATCGTCCGCTATCTCGAACAGAATGTGAAAATGGCCGGAAGACGAAAAACCGGGCAAGAAGGCGAAAAGTCAACAAAAAGTCAAACCCCGAAAGGGTCGAAAAGGGCCAGAAAAGCCGGAGTGTGGAAAAGGTATAGAGATCGAGAGGAACTCGAAGGAAATGAGCCCCGAGTGGCGGAAATCAAAAAACAAACACCGAAACGAAGTTTCGTTCGGTTGAAAATGTCCGAAACGCGAAGGAGATCGCGAATCGAACAACGAAATGGGAGCTAGAACGCAAGAAAACGAGGAGATCGAAGGACGAAAACACTCTAGAGAGAGAGAGAGGCGATTTTTGAGCAAGGGGACGTGAGAAATATAGGGCTAGAGGTCCTACATTTAAAGACCCGTAGCGAAATGACAGAACTGCCCCGATACAGGGACTTTTTGCCGGTCGGCCACACTCTTTACCGATCGGCAAAATATTGTGTCGATGGAATTTTATGATGGCCGGTGGACGGCCAGTGATGCATTTTGATGGCCGGTGGACATCCGGTGGTCTCCTACAGTGATTTTGGAGCCTCCTACACCCTTGTTTGAGTTATGTGTGGGGTCCAGGGCCTTTAGTGCTCAAAACAGTGCAAAACAGTGCTTTTTCGACGCTCAACCGGCCTCCGTTTTGACCTCAGGTCGTGTCTTCTGTGCGTGGCACTCGAATTCGTGCGAGGTGTATCCCTTTCGTATCCTTTTGGCTTTTACAAAACTCAAAAGTTGCCCTATGCGCATCGCATATCAATCGCACTGTCTTGTGCGCTTGCGTTGTATAAAACGCATCGCGCGGTCTTGCGCATTTCATTGCATTTTGCATGTTTGTTCAAATTCATTACCTGCGTAGACCGCATGTTTTGCTTGCGTAGACCGCATGTTTGTTCAATCTCATTACCTGCGTAGACCGCATGTTTTGCTTGCGTAGACCGCATGTTTGCATTCAAATCCATTACCTGCGTAGACCGCATGTTTTACCTGCGTAGACCGCATGTTTTGCTTGCGTAGACCGCATGTTTGTTCAAATTCATTACTTGCGTAGATCGCATGTTTTGCTTGCGTAGACCGCATGTTTGTTCAAATTCATTACCTGCGTAGACCGCATGTTTTGCTTGCGTAGACCGCATGTTTGTTCAATCTGATTACCTGCGTAGACCACATGTTTTGCTTGCGTAGACCACATGTTTGTTCAAATTTCATTACCTGCGTAGACCGCATGTTTGTTCAGACTTCATTACTTGCGTAGACCGCATGTTTTGCTTGCGTAGACCGCATGTTTGTTCAAATTCATTACTTGCGTAGACCGCATGTTTTGCTTGCGTAGACCGCATGTTTGTTCAAATTCATTACCTGCGTAGACCGCATGTTTTGCTTGCGTAGACCGCATGTTTGTTCAATCTCATTACCTGCGTAGACCGCATGTTTTGCTTGCGTAGACTGCATGTTTTGCTTGCATAGACCGCACGTTGGTTCAATTTCATTACTTGCGTAGACCGCATGTTTTGTTTGCGTAGACCGCATGTTTTGCTTGCGTAGACCGCATGTTTGTTCAAATTCATTACTTGCGTAGACCGCACGTTTTGCTTGCGTAGACCGCATGTTTGTTCAAATTCATTACTTGCGTAGACCGCACGTTTTGCTTGCGTAGACCGCATGTTTGTTCAAATTCATTACTTGCGTAGACCGCATGTTTTGCTTGCATAGACCGCACGCTTGTTCAATTTCATTACTTGCGTAGACCGCATGTTTTACTAACGTAGACCGCACGTTTATTCAATTTCATTACTTGCGTAGACCGCATGTTTTACTAACGTGGACCACATTCTTATGTTCAATTTCATTACCTGCGTAGACCGCATGTTTGTAATCAATTTCGTTGCCTGCATAGACCGCGTGCTCCACTTACATATCTGTGCCTTCACAGCATTGTTATGCTTCCCACTTGCTTTGCGTTGTCACACATTTTGAGTACACTATTATGCATGTTGGTAATGATATTGCACCTGTTAAGTTTGTTTTCTTTGCAGGCACAATATTGTATGTACGGTTCATTTGGGGTTGGCGCAACTAGACGAGCCACGCAGGTATTTGTATCCTCCGAGTGAGAAGTATCGAGAACTGCATAATTCTCTTACATCCTTTCTGCATTGTAGTGTAGTTTGGTGTATGCTAGCTTAAAAACTGTTGCATGTATGCTTCGTTACAGTTTTCTTTATGTGATCATAAGTTATGTCTGGCTCTGTGCATTGTCTTGCATTTTGCCCCGGCCTTCGGGCGTATACCTTGTTTGCCTTGCATGTTTATCTGAGTCTTTGGCCTTGTCAAAAATGGGTCGTCTCTGGGCTTTGACATTCACTCCCGTCATTGTTATGACTTTCGAGTTCTGTCAAAGAGGGGCAACTGTAGACACCCCATTTTTGACCATCCTCAAGACTTGGACGTCACCGTTTGAACACTCGGTGATTATCCATGTTCGTGTTCGTCTTGAGTTTTCAGAAGTCTTGGCTGCGCGCCTTGCCTCAGGATCTCTCGACCTGACTGTTCCGTGTTTCGTTTTAGCGCCAAACATTTGTGTTTTTGCCTTGAAGGGCGGGAAATGGCTTGTTGGCCATCCCCACATTCCACCGGCCTTCCCATAGCATCACCGGCTGTTTAGGGGCGCCACCGGCCATGGTTTCCTCAAATCAATGGCCGGTCGGCACAATATTATGCCGACCGGCATTTTACTTTGCCGATGTCATCTTTTGCTGGTCGGTGTGACTCCTTTGCACCCTTGAGGCATGGTGCATGCCAGCTGTGCCAGCTGGAATGCACCATCACTCCTCCCCATGCAGTTTTTGGCTGGTGTGAGCCATTGAACCCCATTTCCTTCTAGAAGCTTGAACCCTTTGGCCAAGCTTCTTGGGGATGCTTGGCCAGCTATTTTAGCTTCTCCACGAAGCCAAGACTCTTTTGCACCCTTTGCCCCTTTCATTTAGCTTCCTTGAGAAGCTTGAGTCTTGGCCCTTTGCCTATTTAAGCAATGATCCTCTCCCTTTGTTAAGGGTTGGAGCTTTTGAACCAAAAAAACCAGAGCTTCTATATCTATACATCTGATATATCACTCTCTCTCTCTATATATCTCCCTCTCTCTCATCCTTAGGGTGTGTTTGGAAGCCTAAAAGTGCATTTTGACCTTACTTTGGCACTAAAACACACACCATTACACCTTGCTCCGAGATTGAGAGGCTTTGAGGGTTGATTCTTGAGCTTTTGGACTGATTTTGATCAAAAGAAGAGGGCTGCATTGGCTGTTCTTGAGGCTTCTTCAAGGGTGAGATACTTGCTTTAGTTTCCCCAATTTTGCACTAGTTTTCTACCTGTCTTGCATACTGATTTAGGCTTTGTGTTTAACATGAAAAAGTCTTGTATTTTTGTGCTTAACATCTTTCATCAAGGGTGTTTTGTGGTTCGAGTTCAAACTCACCCTCTTAGGCCTTATTTGGCCTTTTTGGTGCTTTCTTTGTGAAGCTTTGTTTGCTTGAGTGTCTTAGTCTTCTCACCACTGAAAACCAGTGGATTTTCAGTGGTGAGGAAGGTGGTTTGAAGTCTTGTATAGGGGAGGGACACCCCTCTCCCTTCATTGCCTCATTTCCTTGTCTTTTGGCTTAAAGGGCAACATGCATACTTGACTGATTTTGGCCCTATTTCAGGGGTTTTTGGGTGTCTCTAAGTCACATGTTATCTCTGTTTTTGGTCGAATTTGTGCCCTTTTGCATGCTTAACATACTTGCTTTACATTCCTCTATTTGGCCTAGAAATGCATCTTGTGTTTAGGTCATGATTCTTGCATGTGTTAGCCTAATTTCATGAAGGTATTGGCATTACTTTACCATGTTTAAGGCCTGTTGGCCATCTGTTTCAGTCAAGCTTGCCATGTTTGGTGTCATCTCTTTGTGTTTTGGCTTGTAAGCCTTCAGTATATTGGGCTCTAGCATGCGTAGCTTAGACCATCCTCATGATTTGGCATCATTTAGGATCGTATTTCAGTCCATAAATCATGTTTGTATGTTTGCATATGTGACCTCTTTCATGCTTTGAGGATGTGCCCTTTTATGCCTAGAAATGAGATTTGGTGCATGCATCTCATTAGAGCCACTTAAGCTGCCATATCAGGGGGTTTTGGAGTCCATTTTTGCATGCTAGGATTCTTTTTTTTTTGCTTGTCTAATTCATGCCACGAATGGTCATGTTAGTGGAAGTAAAGTGCCCCCTTTTGTGCCTTAGCCTTAGGTCCATTGGCTTGCGTGTTGGCATGAGTGCTTGTCCACCATTTTGGGCACTTTTGGCCACTGTTTTGGGGTGGATTGAGGTCTGCCCCTTTATGGTTTAAGTCCACCATGGCATGCTTGTCTCATGTTTGTTGCATGATTGCTTCATTAGGTGTTGTAACATAATGATCCTATTGCTTAAATCGTCCATGTTTGCATTGCATTTGCATCTTGCATGCCTAGCATAGCATACTTGCCATGGTAGTTGCATGGCATTTGGCATGCCTTGCATCTTAATCTCATGTGGTATCTTTGAGTCATGTTTGCATAACATGCATTGCATTACTTGGTTTGGGGTGTCAAACCAAGTGTGAGGGTTAAGGAGCGTTCATACTATAAGTGATGTAACGCGTCTTAGCTCTCGGTCACCGGGGCCCTTGACTTCGACATGATAGGGTCTTGGTCCTCATTTGTGTGTTGCATGCATTTTTACATCAAATGGCAAGCTTGATCTCTTAGGCTATCATGCACAATTGATGGCTCGAGGATCGAGGGCCATGCTTCCTTGAGTTCAATACATGATGGGGAGCATGACCATGCTCACATGTGCCTGAAATCCCATGCCATATATTGTCTGTCCTTGTTGCTGTCAAAAACCAGATTCTGCAGGAACTTTCTGCCGACCAGCAGTGATCAGTGCCGACCGGCAATCCTTCCTGGGCCGATAGCTTCGTAAACAGTTGATGGATATTCTCAATGGCCGGTGGACATTTCCTTCAGCCGATGGTGTTCTACAGTGTTCAGGGGACCTGTCCCAGAACTTTGGCAATTTTCAGGGAAGCAGGGCAGTGTAAACAGCGGCGACAGTAGTATGGTACGGACTTTCCGGGCAAGGCGGGGGGCTGTGGCCACCTTTCTTCTTTTTGCATTCATTCTGTTAAGTGATTAGAAATTCTGTAATAATTAATGTGTTTATTATTCGGACTGTAATATTTATTAGGTCCCTCTGAGTGAGGGCGAATTTGTAATAAGTGTGCGTGCGTGTGTGCATGTCTTCCAACCCCCACTTCTTTCTCCTTTTTACTTACCTGCTTTGATGGTTAGTAATAGGTCATGTTTAAATTAGCATACCTTATGCCATGCATGCGTGCATCCATACATTTGTCTTGCATGCACCGGGCTCGGTACATCATGCTAACTGCATTGGTATTTCAAATCTAACTTGAATACATGCTACTTGTGCATTTTCACATGTCATTCATAGAATAGCCGAGCCTACTCTAGTGACACTTATTATGCGTTGCATTAGACATTTAAACATGGACTTGGATCATGCATTGATTGCTAATGAGTTCTTTGCTTTGGCACGGAGTACGATGTAAGCATTTATGCTTTAGCATACCGCATGTGTGTGAGTGTTGCCATAACAGCATGATTACCATGAGGCTAGCTGCTTATGTGATATAACTGCTTGAATGCCTGTGGATAGAGGTTGAATTACCTAAATTGGAATAATGCATTAAAACTGTGAGTTTTAAACCCACTAGATAGTGGCAAAACCATCTTTTCCAAAGCCCACTTGAGGGTGGCAAAACCTGCATTTTAAGCCTACTTGCGAGTAGCAAACCATTTTCAAAACAAACATGCAATATTTTGTTCGAATTTAGGCGACTTGGTCTATACTTGTTTGCTGTGCGCACAACATAGTAATTCTAGGCTAATAATCGGAAGAAGAACACATAATGCTTTCAAAACAAGGTATCACGGTTAGTAGAGGCCGATCTTCGGATCGGGCGAGAGCGGGTGCTTATATCTGACCTTCCCCAATCGTACCCAAGTTCCCGAGCCGAGGCAACTTTGGTGATGGCGGACACGTGGCCTTTGGCACCGAGTCAGGGTTTCCTAAATTCCCCTTTAAAAAATATTTAGGTGGCGACTCTGTATCTGGCAAAGCAGTCCATGTTTGGCACTTCTTTTTGAAAATCTATTTCTCAAAACGATTTGCCGGATTTGGACTCTTTGGTTCAGATTAAGAACCGTGACACAAATCGAGTCCGAACTGTAGCGAGGCCCCACGCGGGCGCGTCCACAGGAGACCACGGGAGTCCCTCATGTTCTTTCACCACTACTTTGATACCATCGCCATAGCCGAGGTATGTCAAACATCACAGTTCATTTAAGCTTCGCTTTACATTGTACTGTCACTATCAGCAGATAATAAACTGTGCTTTACTTATAGATCACCTGGCAGCCATGGGCTCCGTTGCCTGATGCTGTTCGGGAGCAGTACGCCGGTGCTCGAGAGACTGCTCGATTCAGAGTTATGCTGGAGGGCCCAGTCTGCCATGCCTGGTACTTGGGTGAGCACTTCTTGCGGCAGACCCTTGGCTTACCAGAGCTGGTAGTTCCAGCACCTCCTCCTACGACTATGAGGTAGACCGAGAGGTACACCCCGCAGGAGATGGCCGATTATACGATTGGTTGGGACTCCGAGGGCTTTAGAGACGAGGGCGTCTACACCGAGTTTATCCAGGCCTATCTAATGTCGCCTCTGAGTAGGGCTCGTCGAGCTGAGAGGGAGAGGCCTGCGGTGCCAGTGGCTGGAGCAGGGGTACCGAGGGCACGGAGGGTACCATCGGCTTGCGCCAGGAGCGTGTCCCGGAGAGGGAGCTGGGTGGCCTGAGCTGCCTACTATGATGACATGCCGAGGGCAGGGTGGGGAGACTTACCAGATCCCCATCGCTCCCCCTCCACCTAATCACGAGCTAGTCGAATTCTACGACTTGCCTCCGGTATGCACTACTGCATTTTGTATCTTGTACAGTCATTTCATTTTATTTCTCTTGATATTCCATAGAATACAGATGTTTCTAGCACTCTTGCAGACTTCTACCGCGTATACTCGCCAGTCTTTGGAGTAGACTGCTTCTATTATGGGGATGTTACAGCGGAGCCTCGACCTGCTGGCTATTTACGATATCCCGGTAAGCTCTTTCAACCATAATCTCAAACCCTAGGCAATCTGATACATCGCACTATCAGTACAACACTTGATACACGGCTCTCATGGCATTTGGTACATTGTAACCCACAACTGCTCATAACATTGATCACGACATTCATTCACTGCACTCAGCCACTGCATTATGTACTAACACACTGCTCATAGCATTCAAACCCTGTACTCATACACTGCATTTTGTTCTGATACACTGCTCACAGCATTCATACACTGTACTCATACACAGCATTCTATATTCATACTCTGCTTTGCTGATGCATTTACCATTTGTCTTTTTCAGCCCCCATTCCAGATATTGACTACGGGGGGTGCTCCAGTAGGACCATCTGTGTTAGCCCGAGAAGGAGGGAGAGCAGGGCGAGGGACCACAGTACTCCCCCACACCAAAGCGGGGTGCACTCATGTTGGGAGCAGCTCACGGGCACCGATTCCAGACGATGATGAGTCCGAGACGGAGGCAGAGGCAGAGTCGTCCGAGGATGAGACTGGAGATGACTCGGGCTCGGGCTTAGGTGGTGGAGCCGGCGATGATGCTCCTAGACCTTCATCCAGGAAGAGGATGAGGACAGAGTCTCATGCCTGAGACCAGTTGACGTTGATCTAGACTTTTGCTCCTTTTCTCTTCTTGTTTTATTTTCCTTTTAGCTAGTAGTTTGAGCACTTTATGCTGCCTCAGGCAGCTTTTATTTTCCTCAAAACTATGTATTTGAAAAGATGATGGAATGAAACATGCTTTTTGCTGAAAAAGTGTTGCATTTGTACATCACACCATATCACATAACAATGTAATCGGATGGAAATTGAACATGCATGTACTACCAGGTCAGGTAGACCAACGTAACAAATAAAACAAATTAACTCAATAAGCAAAAATGAGACCTTAACAAGTTTACAACTCGATAATCAAAGAGCAACAACTCGATAAGCAAAATTGTGACAACTTGGTAATCAAATGAGTACAACTCAATAAGCAAATGAGTAACAACTTGATAAGCAAATGAGCGACAACTCGATGAGCAAAACGAGTAACAACTCAATAAGCAAAATGAGTAACAACTTGATAAGAAAATGAGCGACAACTCGATAAGCAAAATGAGTAACAACTCAATAAGTAAATGAGCAACAACTCGATAAGCAAATTGAAGTAATACAGGTGTGACTTTGCAAAATCAGCACCGGAAAGCATTGGAAATGGAAATAATCACAAGTTCTCAATATGTTCAACATATAGAGCATTCGTTTTGAACACACCACTCGCAACATAGTACTTTGTTCATTTTGGTCATACGGCTCGTGCAGGACACTGCTGATTCTGAATACACAACTCATTCTGAACATTGCTCATTCTGAACTCACAGCCCTTAACACAGCATTCGATTTATTCGGCATACAGCTAATTCTGAACAAACAGTTTGATCCGAACAGACGAGACGCAAAGATGGGATTGGCAGAAGTTGAAACATACTCAGATGCTCCAAATGTGGAAGAACAAACGTGGAGAATGGCACAGCACTCTGAGCACAAAGCGATTCATTTTGAAAATCGAGAAATGAATTCTCAATCGGGTATTGCGCCTACGACTGAACACAGCGAAAAAAAAGAAGAAAAAGACTCAACAACAGAAAACAAAAGGTATACAACCTAAAGACAAATACAGACACCTGAAACGACTCAAGACAAGAATCGAGACAAACAAAAGACACGACACTCGGACGTGTTACAAAAGTGAGAAGCCTCTCAATTTGCAAGGAGTGAGTTTCTCCGGATATTGTTTCCCATCCTTTCTCATTTGTGATTCTCACATCACTCTGGCACTCAATCTCTGTTTTTCTTGAAAAAAGCCCTCTTCTCACTTTTTCTCAACGCACATCTCTCTATTCTTCAGTCTCTCATTTTTTATCCCTCCCCTGGGTGGTTTGATGGATAAACAAAAAGTTGTGGGTTCATGCCCAACATTATTAGCTCGCGGCTATCTCCTCCGGTGTCATTTAGTCAAGGCCTCGGATGAGGGAATGGAGTAACTTGACCCACTCGAGTTCGTGCTTCGCACTTGGCTTGATACCTCGTTGCTCGGTGTATGTTGAGAGCTTTCAGCCCTTTGTTGTTAGCTTCAGCTGTGCACTTTTCTGGCAGGTAGAGTGCCCTTTCTGGCAAACGCATGGATAACGGGGAAAAGACAGGAAGCCTGACTCAACTATGCCCCTAGTTCATCATTTTGACCATTTTTTTTTTTTGCTTTCTACTAAAACAATTTTGATCAATATAAAAGTTTGATTAACATGCTCGTTCAACTTTTTGATTTAAAATCATGCAAGTCAGGCTATGAGCACTGAAAATTTTCCTTTTTTGGGTCCAAGAAATGGTCTAGTTTTGGAAAAATGGAATAATTTTCGAGAGAATTAGTCAACCTCAGTAAAAATTCTCAAAAACTATTTTTTACAAATGGCCACTACTCAACGAGTACAGAACTTAGTCTTGAGATGTACAACCTCAGATCCAAAACAATGGAAAATTGCCCCTTGTCTGAACGGGATCGCAACACACTAAATGGCAACGAAAAGTTTCCCCTTGTTTGAATGGTATTACGGCGCATTGTATGGCAATGGAAAGTTGCCCCTTATTTGGATAGCACCGTTGCGCATTGTAATCAGCCTTCGGAGTGACGATCACAACCAAACTCTCGGATACAGATAAAACAAAGATGAGCAAAACCATTACATGGACACAATCCATTTGGGAGTGTTTGTGGCTGGACTTCAGGATGAAGTTGCCTACGTATCCCAAACAAGGGAATCAAGCCTTACGTAGTTCCGGTTAAGGGATACTCGGGTATTAACCTCTCCTTTTACGCTCTAACTTTTGCCAAGGCCGCCCTTCTGGGTTTTCAACCTTGCGAGCTTTGTTCTTCTTTTCTTTTAATTTTTTTTGTTCTTTTTTCATTCTTTGCATTTTTCTCTTTTTTTTTTTTTTTGTTCTTTTTCTTTTTTTTTTCCTTGCTCTAACTTTTGCCTGGGTCACCCTTCCGGGTTTTCGGCCCAGCGAGCCTTTCAAGGGTAAAAGTGTAGCTTTGTCCATGTCAAATGGTTTTGAGATCTCGAAGCCATCTAAATCAAGAAAAATGGCTGCTGTTTACTGATGATGTCGGAGTCCATCCAATGGGGGCTGAATTTGCCCTAGTGTTGTGGATAGGAACTCAGTTGTTCCTCGGTAGTACTTTCTTCTTTCCTCCCTTCTGGGATTTGGCATTCTTGCCGACCTTCGTCTTGGACTTCTTCGAGTGCATTATCTGACGTCTTTTGCCCCTTGTTCGAGAGGTTCTTCTGATCTGGCCATACAAGTCTCACATTGTGGTTGACCGTTTGAACATTCTGAACACAAGTTCAACTGTTTGAAAGCAAAAGGGGGTCGAGTCTTGAGGCCGAGAGCGATCCTAAGCTACACTATCTCAAGAGCGATTCCACACAGGTCTTCGTAGGACCGCGCAAAATATTTTTTTTTGAAAAATTTTAAGAAAGCGACTAATCGCTCGCGCAGAAGACAGTGTAGAACCAATCTGGATCAAGTCAGGATCATTCTCAGTACTCATATTAACAAACATGATCTCATTCATTAAGGGCTTAACATGCCTCTCTTTCTCTCAATTTGATCAAATTTTACAAATCCTGAGGAATTCCTTCCTCTTCGTTTTCACCGCAATGTTCGGAAAACGTTTGAAAAACTTAGGTCAATGCAACAATTTCAAGGCACAGAAGAGCAGGTGACGAGCACTGCCATTCTGTTCAAATCTTCTGGCACAACTGGCTTGAAGCAAAAATAAGCACAAAACACGAAAACCACTGCTGTTTCATTCAGATCTTCTGGTGTAACTGGCTCCACGGCAGAAACAGACTCAAAAAGAAAGCAAAAAGACAAGCACAAAACAAAATAGTGATGTCCGAGGTAACACTCCCGGAATCACCCGACTTCTGCACAACAGGACAGACTTGATACAACAAGACAGACCCTTAATAAAAAAGACTGACTCAAAACAACGAGATTGACACAAAATAAAACCACAGAACTAACTCAACACCCGAGTCAGAAACAACAAAAGCTAGCATTCGCAAACGCTCAAAACAGTGCGTGCCATACGCCACATCTGAAGTAAACCGAGTACCGCCCGCAGGTGGGCCAACGCCTGATCACATACTTGTATTATCTTCGAAGTCCACAAACTCAGTAGTGACGGACTTTGTTGAGCTAGGTGGAAGGATGACCTCATCATCGATCAAGTCTTGCACTTCGTGGCGAAGACGAAAGCAATTGTCGATGGTGTGACCAGCATGTTGATGGTACGCACAGTACTGGGTGGCATCATGTGAGAGACGGAGATTGCTCAGGAGAGGCCGAGGCTCAAGAGGTTTGAGATGACCCTTTTCCGTGAGGATTCGAAGAGCCTTGGACAAAGGCATGTAGAGGGCATGAAAAACCCTACGCCCTCGGGGCAGATACTTTGAAGTCTGTGGACCTTTGCCAGACGCACTAGCAAAGGGATCGACGGGTGCTGCCTTGCCTCTCGGATCTTTTCGAGGTGCAAGATTAGAGCTGGAAGGAACAGTTCTGGTACGACGGTCCCTATCTCAATTTTCCCTTTAGCTTGAACTGCTCTCAGTCTGAGTAGGGAAGATGTCATCCATAGTCTTAGCCAAAACCGCGAGTGCTTGTTGCTTATTCAACCCCCCGGCTTTCAGAGCCTCAACAGCTTGCTGGAGTTGTGCATAGGGATCTGCATCTGCCTTCATCTTGTTCTTTCCACTAGCCTCAGTTTGGTGAGAGGTTTGGGTTGTTACTTCAGTGCAGAGCCCTGTTGTCGTTGATACATCATTGCCGAAGTTTGAGACAGCTTCAGGTTGGCTGAGCTCAATTACAATTCGCCCCAGTAGCGGGGGCTCTTGTGGCATGAAGTTCTCGGCATATGATGTGGTTGGTGGTGAAGCTGACATTCCATAGGCGAGGTTAGCCACAGACCTTTGGAGGTCGCCAATCATTCCCATTAACTCAAATGTGGTAGGTTCATGAGCTTGAAACAACTGGGGCGTCCAGATTGGGTGCGTGACAGGCGACCTAGGCGGATGGGGTATTTCAACATTGGTCTCATCCTGTAAGATGATTCCTTGGTCCAATACGGCTGTCATAACCACAATTTCCTCTGAATTTTATGTCAACATAAGTCTGTTGAACGAAGATGATGTAACCGATGACTGACGAAGCAGGTGAGCCGGTAAGCCTTGACTGGTTTTGCCTCAACAAAGGAGAACACTAGTTGCTCCAAACTGAATCTCTGAACTGAAAGAGAAAGTAGGCAACATCTCAGCCCAATTTTACTAGAACAGACATAAGTATAGTTGAATAACTGCACTCAACCACTGATCACTGTTCCCCAAAATTACTCCCCCAAATCTGAATCTGATACCCACAGATATAACTGATTCTCAAAACACTGATGCCCACAGGCTTGATACCCAGACTTGCAGACTAATATGTGCATTCCTGTAGAGGTCAACTCAAAAAGAACATAACAAGCAAGTGAGAGCAAAAACACCCCTATGTTGGGGTAGGGTTTCCCTGTCCTATTGTCAGGAGCTAGGGTTTTCACTATGCATACAGCGGTTTTAAACAACCTACAATCGGGTAAGCAACCTGTCCTAGTTTGGAATGGTCACTATGGATTCTGAATATGCACTAAGTCGAATGGTCAAAAGGGGTGCCCCAGTAAAAACCGGGGTTTCTGTTCCCATCATGGCAGAGCCCGTAACCGGTCAGCCTTATAGCATGCTTCTCAAAGCGAGCCTCTAGGAAACCGTTCAGGAATAACAGATGGCAAACACAGTGTCCTAGGCGCACCAATGCACATTCAATGCAAAGAAACACATGAGTGTAGTCAAAACAAGATATCATGAGTTCGAGTCAAGTTCTCTAACTCCCCAGCAGAGTCGCCAAAAACTGTAGACACGCCATCGAGGGCTTAAGCTTTTCCACAGTTCGAACTCAATATGTCACGGTTCTGAATCTAATCTCACAATGTGCGATGTAAGATTGATAAATCACCAAAGAGTCCAAATCCGGCAAATCGTTTTGGAAAACAAATTTTTAAGAAAGAAGTGCCAAACATGGACTGCTTTGCCAGATACAGAGTCGCCACCTAAATATTTATTTTGGGGGAATTTAGGAAACTCTGACTCGTTGCCTAAGGCCACGTGTCCGTCATCACCAAAGTTGCCTCGGCTCGGGAACTTGGGTACGATTGGGAAAGGTCAGCTATGAGCACCCCCACTCGCCCGATCCGAAGATCGGCCTGTACTAAGCATGATATCGAGTTTTGAAAACATGCGTGTTCTTATTCTAGTTAATTAGCTAGAATTTACTATGTGATGCGCACAACACACAAGTATAGACTCGATCACCTAATTTGGAACAAAGCATCGCATATCCGTTTCTTTGGAAATGGTTTAAAGTTTGCTACTCGCAAGTAGGCTAAAGCACGGATTTCAATGAATTATTCCAATTCAAGCAACCCAACCTTCACCCACAGGCATTCAGGCAGTTATATCACATAAGCAAATAGCCTCATGGTAAGCATGCTATCATGGCAAAACTCACATACATGCAAGATGCTAAAGCATAAATACTCACAGTGTACTCCGAGCCAAAACAAGAAATATGTTAGTAATCAAATGTATGATCCAAATCCATGTTAAGATGGCTAATGCATCGCAGGAAAAATGCAACTAGAATAGGATCGGCTAATCTAAAATGGCATATGAGATGTGACAATTCAACGCATGTATTCAACTTGGAATTGAAATACTATGCAGTTAGTACGATGCACCGAGCCCGGTGCATGCAATACTGGTGAATGATGCAAACATGCATAGCATAAGGATGCTAATTGAAATGTGCCCTAGAACTAACCATTGTAAGCGGTTAAGTAAAAGGGAGAAAGAATTGGAGGTTGGAAGACATGCATCACACACGCGCACACTTATTACACAATTGTGCCCTCTCGAGGGAGGGACCGAAAGATTAATACAAATTAATTAACTAACAGGCTAACTAAATATTACCCAACGCTTAACTAATTAAACAAATTAATTAAGCTAAGAAAGCAGTAAAGCAGCCTCGGGAAGAGGGACAGATGTATGAGTGCTTGGCTTCGCTCGGAAATCCGTCGCCATGCTCATGCTGCCTCTATTTACACTGATCTGTACTTCTGAAAACTTCGCAAGTCCCAAGGAAGCTTCAGATCACTCCCTGAGCATAGTGGGATATCACCGACCAAGAGAAAACAACACCGGCCATAGAGTTATGGTCATCGACCAAAAATGGGATCACCGGCACTATTTCGGTAGTTGGCCGGCACTGAAAGTTGTCGACCGGCCATTTCCTCCTGCAGAACACTGGTCTGTTGCAACAAAGGACAGACAGAACATGACGATGCATTTTCAAAGCAATTTATGCACTACCACCCTCCTCAGCATGTTTGAGACTTAGAGGAGCATGGTTCTCGACCCTCGAGCCATCAATCATGCATTTCAATGATGATGGCCCAAAAAAGTCAAGCGTGCAATTTAATATCAAATGAAATGCACAAAACATATAATGGACCTTAAACTCTATCGTGGTTGATCAAGAGGTGAGGAATGCACACACTATGCAATGCAACCTAAGCAAGCAAGCAAACATGTAAATAGCTCAAGTGTGCAACAAATCTAATGCAACATGAGCATGTTAACATGCAAGATGCAACATGGATGTTCAAGCATGCAAACAAACAAGTGACTTCATTCAATTATGTAACAACATGTGAGGCAAACATGTAACAACATGTTAAACAACATAAAACCAAAAGAATGCATGCCAAATGCACTACCACTTAGACATGTAACAACATGTTAATAGGCCGAGTATGCAACAACATGCAAGGCAAGCATGCAACAATGTGACGACCCATAATTTTTCCCTCCGCTCGAGCGGAGGAGTTAACGCTCTAGCAGACTTTTGGGGTTCCCAGCAATTTTGCAGACGGCCTGAGATTCTGGGAGTTGTGAATCTCCGCTTGAGCGGAGGAGTTGACGCTCTAGCTGACTGCTTTATTGGTCTGTGCGCGCTCGAGAGGGGAAAGAGGAGCTCGAGCGTGAAAAGTAAGATTACCCTTGACATTGTAGTAGTGTATTTGGAACCTTCCTATTTTATTTTGGAGTATTGATTGAGATGGTAATATGATGGCAAAGTAAGATTGGACCAAAAACTTTAATTCGAACAATTCGTTTACGTTCAACATTCACTTTTTGCCTTTTTCTTTTTCCACACTTCGAATTTGGACGTGAAGTTAGAACCACTGGAAAGCTTATTTCCGGGGCTTCAATTTAGACACAAGAACGACCTAAAACGGAGTCTGGATGAGAGAGTTGTGCATGTTTGAAGTTTTGGAATCTGTGTTGGGAGCAGGTACGTTCGAGCGGGAATAGGGACGCTCGAGCGGGTTTTGCGAGTACAGCAACTTAAAAACGGGATTTTTAGATCTTTTCTCACATTTTTATTTTTTCCCTCTTCTTTCCTCTCATTCTTAGTCCGAAACCCTAGCACCAAAACCTTGATTTCCTCTACTTTGATCAACAACCCACCATGGTTTTTGCATCAAGAATGGAGAATAAGAGAAGATCAATGTTTTTACCCGATTAGAACTCGGATTTGCGAAGGCTTCTTCTCAAGCTCACTCCTTTGCTTGATCTTTGAGGTAGGGGTTCTAGTTTTCTTCAATACTTACATCAAGAGATAGATTTGTGGTATTTTCATTGTATAAATGTACGAATTTTCATTTTGAGCATATAGAGTAATTATGAGATTTGGGAATTTCGGGTTTGAAGCATTAAGGGTTCAATTGATGGGTTAAGGTGATGGAGTATGCCCTTAGATGTATGATCAAGGAGAAAATTGGGATGTAAGGTAATGGTATGAGAAGTTTGAATTTTTATGGAAAACTTTATTTTTCTTGAAACCCTAGGCTAATTTGTGATGACAAATAATGATGTTGCCCACATTGAAAATAGAATCATGGAATTAGTGGGTTGAATTATACGTGTACAAGTTTAATTGGATTTTTGAGATGTTTTTAAATAATGTTAAAAATTTGCGAATGAACTTTATTATGAGCATTGTGAATCATGTTAAAATGAGAAGGGAAATTAAGGGAAATGATTTAGAGAATTAATGTGTGACTTCATATGTGTGTAGGACACGCTTCGGGAGGAATAAATGTTCCACCAACACACTGTGAGTAATAGTACGAAGATGTACATTTTATTTACCATTGATAATTATTATCACTAACGCTCTGTTTCTTGTAAATGTTACACGAACATTTATTATGATTGAAAGTCAAGGTGAACGTTGAAAGATTGGCATACATCGGTATGACTTTGAAATGACTCTGTTCTATCAATAACGAGTAATAATTCTCTATGATCTATAAGCAAACTACGTCGTTTCTTAATGAATAAATGGAATTATGGTTATCTTCAAACCAAGTATCTGTATGAAACAAAGATTATTCCATTATGTTACATGTGGACCCGAGGTCATTAAGAACCTATGACATGCATGAAATGTTTAACATTATTATGTGACTCATGCTAGAATGTGGGTTATTCTGCCCTTATTAAGCATATGGTAGTGATATATGTTGGCTCAGTTAATAATTATTATTGTTATTATTATTCAGTTGTACGCGAGACACCTGTATTAATTTGTAACCAAGCCATGGGAAACTTATGTGCATTATTGCATAATGGAATTCTAAGAAAACTGAAATTACTTCTATTACTGTTTCGGTTACGCTATGTTATGACATGATATGATGATTCGGTCTATAAGACCTATGAAATTCTGGTATGGAGCAAAGTGTTGTACGGAACTAAGTACTGCGATGTGAGTTACCTCTTGAATCCGTACGAGCCACCTCTTGAGTCCATACATATGTGAACTGGGCGTAAAGCCAATGTGAAAGTTATGAGGCCTATGGCCATTTTGCATGATCTGTTCGTATGAAACAAAGTGCTGTATGGAACTAAGTGCTGCAATGAGAGTCACCTCTAGAATCCGTACGAGCCATCTCTTGAGTTCATACATGCAATACAAGGGCTTTATGCCATTACAAGGGCCTTATGCCAATACAAGGGCTTTATGCCATTACAAGGGCTTTATGTCATTATAAGGGCTTATGCCATTCTGATAAGGGCTTCATGCCATTTTGTTAAGGATTTCATGCCATTCTGTTAAGGGCTGAAAGCCACTCTATTTAAGATGGGGCGCAAGGCCGTTCTGTAAAAGATACTTTTGTATAAATGATTTTTTAAATGACTATGCTATACAATGTTTAATGAAATCCATAATTTGGGTTACAGAATGTTTAATATGATAAGTATTTTATGAAATGATAAAAATGCTATGAACTTCCGACATGTTTATGTTATGATACGTTTTCTGGATAATTTTCCCAAAATGCCTAGATACGCTACGAAACTCCGAATGTTCAAGATATGCCAAGTTTTCTGAAGAAGATACTTTGCTACGTATATAGAAACAAATTAACCATATGTTCTCTGTATTGATAAATGCTCGGATATGTATTATAATTCATGTTGAACATTGAATTGTTGTGTGCTATTATTCACTGAGCTTGGCTCACTTTATTTTATGTCTGTTTCTGTAGGCACTCAACCTGGAGGTCAACCTTAACCTGTAGCTTCCGTTACCCAATTGTCAATCCCTGAGAATCTAAACTCTTAGATGTTCACCGTTCAAGTTATGGAGTTTTGCTAAGTTTTTAATTTGTACCCTAAATGTCTGTTAAGATTGATGTGTATGTAATCCATTTAGTTTCTCATGTTTTCATCATGCGCCCGACCTTGAGGGCTGGGTCTGCATGTGTATATGTACATGGATATCTTCAGATGCACGTCATTGTATATTTATCTGTATTATGTTTTGTTTGTGATCCTGGCATAATAGTGGTAGCTCAATGGATATTATTTTACGTTATTATATGTTATTAAATGCTTCTGTTCAGGCCCCATAGGTTATATCCGTCAGGTTTTGTGTCCGTTTCTGAGGTGGTCATGCCCAAACTTTTAGGGGCGACTTCTGGGCGTGACAAACAACATGCGGGAACGGTCTTAAACTAATATGGACGACTCTTAAATAACCCCAAATTAGTGGCCAAAGTGCTATGGAAATGAGGGTAAAAACACATACAAACGTGCACATGTGAAGCCTTAACCACTTAAGCATAAAAGGGGACTTTTATGAACACTTGAAAGAGGATGAACATGGACAAATGGCATACATTGTAAGCTCTGAAATCATGTCAGAAATGGTGCCAAACCAACTAAACAAATCAAGCAAAGCATGCAACCAAGCCCAAAATTTGGAAACTAGCCACGGGACTTGAACCAAGACTATATGAAGCAAACCCCAAAGGGCCATGGGGACCTAAAATAGTCCCAAGGAAGGTCTAAATCAAGACCAAAAACCCACTTAGATGGCATCTAAATGGCCTACACATGACGGCATACGCAATGGCCCAAACATGGACCTTGAAAAAAAACAACTCTTTAAGGCATTAAAGGAGCATCAAATGTAAGTAAACAAGCATGCCATATGGACTGGAATGACATGGTAAGTGACTCCAAATCACTGAAATGAGCCAAGTAATGCATGCTAGGGGGTTCAAAATTCAAAGCCTACAAGCTAGATTGCATGGTAGCTATACAAAGCAAGTCACGGATAACCAAGACAACCAAAATCAGACCTCAAGCATACCAAAACATGGATAAAAAACTTCTTGAAGCTAAGCCAAAATCATGCTAGAAAGACATGTTACAACATGATTCATGTTAGGCCAAAACATGGGATTACAAGACAAGTGTATGGAGCATACATGGCATGTCTAAACCAACTTAAAATAGTGCTATATCATGGCAAAATAACACCTAATACATACTGAAATGGAGCTAAAACAAGCTAGGTAAACATGATACAACACAAGCCATTTATGCAAGCATCAAAGACAACATGGAGAGGGGATGACCCTCTCCCATTTGGGACCTCAAAACCACCTCTCCACCACTAAAAATCCTCTGGATTTCAGTGGGAGAGAGGTCATGCAAAGACCAAAACAATGGCCAAAATGGATGGCCTAAAACAAGGCCTAACAAGGCCTTGGAGGGGGGAGACAACCCCAAACCTCAAAGTCACCTAAACAAAGTTCTAAAACACACAAAATCAGAACTTTGATTAGTTTATAGCTAAGCCTGAAACAACAAGCAAGATAGGTCAAAAGCTTGTGCAAAAATGGGGAATAAAGAGGTAAGTTTCTTACCCTTGAAGAACCTCTTCAAGAACACCACCCCAGCAAATTTTTGAGTTCTGATCAAACCAAGAACCCCAAAATCAGCCTCAAGGGACCTCAATTCCAAGGTATACTGTAACACTAGGTGTCTTAGTGCAAAACTAAGAACAAAAAACACCTTTTGAGCACAAGATACACACACAAATCAAAAGGGAGGGAGATATAGAGATAGATAGATATAAAACTTCTAACCCTAATTCTCTGAACTTGGAGGAGGGAGGAGGGGCTCCCTCTTTGTAGGGGTTCAAATCCTCAAGCTTCCAAGTGAAGCTAAACAAGAGGCAAATCCCTCCATACACATGTATGGAGGGGGTGTAAAGTGGATGCCAGCTGTGACAGCTGGCATAAAATATCTACCAAAAGTAGATGGAAAGGGGTCGGCTGGAAAATTTGGCCGACTGACCAACAAAAATCGCCGGCCGACCAAAACACTGCCGACCGACCAAAATATTTGGCCGGTAGCAAGAAAACAGGGCCGGTGGCCTCAAGCCAAGGCCTGTGAGGTGTGGGGATGGCCAACAAGCCATTCCCTGCCCTCAGATGCAAAAACACCAGTGTTTGATATACAACCAAGCACAAAACAAACAAGTCGAGAGGTCTTGAGGCAAGGCGCGCGACTGAAACCTCTGAGAACTCACAACGAACACGAACATGGATGATCACCTAGTGTTCAAATGGTGATGTCCAAGTCTTGAGGACGGTCAAAAATGGGGTGTCTACAGCTGCATCCTCAACTGAACAATTCAAACGCGCTGATAGATCATATGCTATAGTTCACTGTGAGCACATCCACACTCAATGTCTGTGTAGACTCGGACACATGCATACACACTGCATTTTCACCAATTCTGAGCGCATTCAATACTGTATTTCTAACACTGCTTCGCAACTGTTTGTTTTGGTCACAGGGAGATTCCCATGCCTTCCAGGGGTGTGGGAACACTGTCGCCCGAGGTTGGTATATGGAGCTGCCTGACGCAGTCCGTCATATTATCGACCAGGCCAGTTTTGGCACTTTCTGCATGGGACTCTCGCGCCTCATTGCAAGCAGGCCCGTTCTCGCTGCTTTGGCGGAGAGGTGGTGGGACACCACTGACTCCTTCTACCTTTTTGCCACCAGGGAGATGGCGATGACTCCCTTTCACTTCTCCATGCTCACAGGCATCGAAGTAGGGGGTGCTCCGATCCCCTTTGACACAAATATGGACGAGTGGGACGCCGCTCAGCTATACTTGCTCGGCACTCAGCCACCTCTTGCCCGGGTAGGGTTTGTGAGGTACTCATGGTTCGAGGATCACTTCCGGATATAGGTGCCTACTACTCGGGAGGTGGAGGAGAAGTATGTTCGTGGCTTCATTATGTTCCTGCTGGGGAGCACACTCTTCGCCGACCGGACGAACACCGTCGCCCTCTACCTACTGAGTGCACTTGTGGATGTGACCAGGATTTGTGGCTACGACTGGGGTGGCGCGGGCTTGGCCACCCTTTACGAATATATGAGCTCATCCTCCCGCCTTAGCTGGCACTTGCTTAGAGGCTACTGGCGAGCCTAGGAGGTACACTTTCCCTTTTTGTTTTACAATTTTGCTATACAATATCTGTACACTGTACACACTGTAAACATGCAATCTGTTTTACACTGGTTGTACACTACACACACTGCACAATACATTGTACGTACTGCACTCCGCTTTATCTGTAAACTGCTTTATCTATATACTGCTTTATCTTATAAGCACACTCATATCTGTTCTGTTACATTTTACAGTTGTGGGTGTATGCCTACTTCCCTAGGCTTGCCCCAGTGCCAGGTGAGGAGATCCCTCTCGGTGTTCCATTTTCTCACCGCTTCAATGTGAGATGCGAACGGAGGCCACGGGAATCCTTCATATTCTTCCGCCGCTACTTTGACACCATCACCGTAGCCGAGGTCTGTCAAAAATTTCTATTTATTTAAGCTTCGCTTTATTTTGTACTCTCAATATCAGTAGATAACAAACTGTGTTTTATTTGCAGATCACCTGGCAGCCTTGGGCTCCGTTGCCTGATATAGTTCGGGAGCTGTATGCCGGTGCTCGAGAGACTGCCCGTTTCAGAGGTCTGCTAAAGGGCCCAGTCTACCGCGCTTGGTACTTTGGGGAGCACTTCTTGCAGCAGACTTTGGGCGTGCCAGAGCAGGCAGTTCCAGCACCTCCTCCTACCCACACAAGGCACACTAAGAGTTACACCTTAGAAAAGATGATAGACTACACGATTGGCTGGGACTTTGAGCTTTTCATGGATGAGGGTGACTATGCCGGGTACATCAAGGCTTACATCATGCGGCCTTTGACTGGTGCTCGTCGAGCTAAGTGAGAGAGGCTAGCGGTGCCAGCAGCAGGAGTAGGGGTGTAGACACCCCATTTTTGACCGTCCTCAAGACTTGGACGTCACCGTTTGAACACTCGGTGATAATCCATGTTTGTGTTCGTTTGGAGTTCCCGGAGGTCTCGGCTCGCGCGCCTTGTCTCAGGATCTCCGAACTCGACCGTTTAGTGTCTGGTTTTGCACCAAACACTTGTGTTTTGCCTTGGAAGGGCAGGGTAGGGCTTGTGGACCATCCCCACCCATCACCGGCAGTGGCTAGAGGCCACCGGCTGGTTTTTGCTGCCGCCGACAATGTATATTGCCGGCCGGCACTATTTGTTGCCGGTCAGCACTTTTTAGTGTCGACCGGCACTCTTTTTGGCCAAGATGGCATTTTTGGCCGGCCGATTACTGTGCATCTGCTTTTGCAGATATTTTAAGACAGCTGTCTTGCTTTTGCTCCCCTCCATACACGTGTGTGGAGGGATCTCCCTCTTATGAAGCTTGTCTTGTAAGCTTTACAAGACAAGAAGTGCCATATAGAGAGAGAGGGGTCTCTTGGCTTAAAAGGTTAGAGAGCTTAGGATATTTTGAGAGCTTAGACAGCCATTGTTAGGGTTTTGAGTTCTAGGGTTAGGGTTTGTTATACCTTATCTCTCTCTTTCCCTCTCTTTTGTGCTCTTGTGTGTGTTTTAGTCCATACTATTGCACAAGAGCACCTAGTGTTTCACCTTCCTCTTGGAGCTGAGGTTCTAAGGGACTGATTTTGAAGTTTTGGTGTTGGATCCAAGCTAAAGGAGGCCATTGGAGCACCATTTGTGAAGGGATCATCAAGGGTAAGAAACTTACACCTTTATTCCCCATTTTTGCATTGATTTTCTACCTATCTTAGAGCTATTTTTGTGCTTATTGTATAACATAAAAAAGTTCTGTTTTTAGGCCCTCTTTATTGTTTATTAAGAGTGTTTTGTTGTTTGAGGGTGGTTGACCCCCCTTAGGCCTTGAAAGGGCTCATTTTGGGCCATTTTGTGCTAGCGCCGGGATTTTGGTGTTGGGGTCTCTTCACCACTGAAATCTTGAGGGATTTCAGTGGTGAAGGTGATGCCTTGAAGTCCCAAGAAGGAGAGGGCCACCCCCTCTCCTTGTTGTCCTTGAAAAGGGCATATTTTGGCCTCTTGAGAGAGCATTATGCTTGAGTGTGTGTTGAGCATGTTTGGGCTGTTTTTCATGCTTATATATCCATAATATAACATGATTTTAAATTGGTGTTGGTACTCCATGCATGCTTAGCATAGTTGCCATGTAATGCCTTGTTTATGCCTTAATGTGCCTTAGGTTGTTAGCCTTTGTGGGAGCATGTTTTAGGCTTAGTCTTGTGAAGATTATGTGCTTATTTTACCATGTTCTAGGTCTGTCCTAGGTTGCTTGGGTCGAATTTGGTATGCATCATATAGCTCCTTTGTATTTTTGCTTGTTGGCCTTGAGCATTTGAATGCATAGCATGGCATCTTTGCATTGTTTTGGTGATTTGGGACCACCCTACACGCTATTTCAGTCCCATTTTCATGCTTGTTTGATTACCTTGCATGTCTCTTTAATGCTTTGGAAGCATGTGTTGCATGCTCCATGTTTTGGTCATTGTGTATGCCTTTGTGTTTGAGTCACTTAGATGCCATCTAAGGAGTCCTTTGGCCTTGTTTTGACATGCTAAAAATCTGTTTTAGTAGTTTAATGCATGCCATGTTTGTTGTGATAAACATGCTTCAAAGCTTCATGACTTGCTTCAAGTACTTGGACCATGCTTGCATGCACTTGCTTGTCTTGTTTAATATGATTTGGCATCATTTTATAACATGATTTTAGAGCTCATGTTGCATGCTAATTGTTCATGATTGTCCCTTTCAAGTGTGCTTGAGGGTTGTTCAATTTGTGCTTAAGTGTTGGCCTTTCAACATATGTATGTGTGCATGTGTATTTGGTCCCTCATTGTAGCACTATGGCTACTGTTTTAGGCCTTATTCGAGCTGCCAAATTCATGTATAAGACCACCTTAGCATTAGTTTATATTGCCATATGTATGCTTGCATGCTTGCATAAGCTTGTCACCATGCCATGTTGCATCCTTAGTTTGTATGCTTAGGTTGCATTGCATCTTGCATGCATGCCTTGTTCCTTGAATTGGTGATAGGAATTGGGCCTTGTTTGGTTTGATTGGTTTGCATTGCATTTGAAATCAAAGTTGCATACTTGGTTCTTTGGGCCATCATGCATGGAAATGCGTGATTGGTGGTCCGAGAATCGAGGCACATGCCCCTTTGAGTCATTATCATGATAAGGGACATGGTTGGTGCATATATGCCTTGAATTGTGCTGCCATGCTTTGCCTTGCCCTCTGCTGCTGTGAGTTGCAGGTTCTGCAGGAATTTATTGCCGGCCGGCAGTATTTAGTGCCGACCGGCAGTCAATCGATGGCCGGTGGATCTATTTTGTGCCGGTGACTAAATGCTACTGCCGGTGGAAATTCTGCTCAGCCGACGATATCCCCCAGTGTCCTGAGAGGTATCCCTGAGACTTTGGCAGTTTTCAGAGGAGCAGAGCAGGGAAAATAGAGGCAAACTATGCATGGCAGTGCGATTCCAAGCCAGTCCCGAGCATGTGTTGCATCCGGCCCTCGCCCCGAGGCGGTTTACTGTTTTTCTTTAGCTTAATTTAATTTGTTAATTAAATTAATTAATTTGTAATTATTAATTAGCTTGCGTAGTTAATTAATCTGTAATATTCATTTGATCCCTCCAAGTGAGGGTAAAGATGTAATAAGTGTGCGTGAGTGTGTGTATGTCTTCCAACCTCACGTCTTTCTTCCCTTTTATTTACCTGCTTATGATGGTAGATTAGGGCACGTTTAATTTAGCATACCTTATGCTATGCATGTGTGCATCCATGCATTTGTATTACATACTTAGGCTCGGTACATCACGCTAACTGCATTTGTACTTCAAATTCTAAACTGAATATGTGATAGTTGTGCATTCTCACATGCCATGTTTAGGATAGCCGAGCCTATTCTAGCAACACTTCGTATGCGATGCATTAGGCACTTAACATGGGCTTGGATCATGCATGTTTGCTAACGAGTTCTTTGTTTTGGCACGGAGTACGATGTAAGTATTTCCGCTTTAGCATATTGCATGAGTGTGACTGTTGCCATGTCAGCATGCTTAACATGTGGCTAGATGCTTATGTGTTATAAACTGCTTGGATGCCTGTGGGTGAAGGTTGGATTTTTTGAGTTGGAAGAACTCATTGAAATCCGTGTTTTAGCCTACTTGCGAGTAGCAAATCCAAAACATTTTCCAAAACAAACGGATATGCAATGCTTATTTCCAAATTAGGCAATCTAGTCTATACTTGTTTGCTGCGTGCATAACATAGTAATTCTAGGCTAATAATTGGTTTAAGAACATATAAAGTTTTCAAAAACGGATATCACGGTTAGTAGAGGCCGGTCTTTGAACCGGGTGAAAGGGGGTGCTCATAGCTGACCTTCCCCGATCGTACCCAAGCTCCCGAGCCGAGACAACTCCGGTGATGACGGACATGTGGCCTTCGGCACCGAGTCAGGGTTTCCTAAATTTCCCCATTTTAAAAAAAAAATATTTAGGTGGCGACTCTGTATCTGGCAAAGCAGTCCATGTTTGGCACTGCTTTTTCAAAATCTGTTTCTCAAACCGATTTGCCAGATTTGGACTCTTTGGTTCAGATTAAGAACCGTGACATAAATCGAGTCCGAACTGTAGCAGCGTGAGGCCCTCCGCGGGCGCATCTATAAGGGGCATCGAGGGCACCTCCGGCCCAAGGCAGGAGTGGGTCCCGGAGAGGACAAGGAGCTGGATAGCCAGAGCTGCCTACGACGATCACATGCCGAGGGTAGGGTGGAGAGGCTTATCAGATTCCCTTCTCTCCTCCTCCGGCTGATCATGAGCTTGTCGGAGTCTATGGCTCGACCCCGGTATGTACTACCACACTTTGCATTCTGTACAGCCATTTCAATTTATTTGATACCCTGCAGAATACTAATGAATTTTACACTTTTACAGGCTTCCGTCGAGTACACTCGCCCGTCCCTGGAGTTGACAGCCTCAGCGGTAGGGATGTTGCAGTGGTGCATCGACCTGTTGACCATCTACAATATCTCGGTAAGTTCTTTCGACCGCCGTCTCAAACTTTGCCCAATCGGTTTCATACACAATCTGATGCATCACACTATCAACACGGCACTTGATACACAGCACTCACGGTACTGATATACTGTAACCCACATATTGTTCACAACATTGCTCAAGACATTTATGCACTGTACTCACACACTGTATTTTGTACTGATGTACTGCTCACAACATTCATACACTACACTCACACATTGTATTCTGTACTGATACTCTGCTTTATGTTCTGTAACTGATGCATTTTCCATTTGTCCTTTTCAGGCTCCATTCCAGATTTCGGCTGTGGGAGGTGCTCCAGCTGGACCATTTGTTCTTGCTCGAGGAGGAGGAGGAGGAGGAGGAGCAAGGCGCGGGATGACATTCCACCGCCGAGGCAGACAAAGACGCACCCGTGCTGAGAGTAGTTCACGAGAGCCCACTCCAGATGACGATGAGTCAGATAAGGTGGTGGCGTCATTCCATGGTGAGGCCGGAGACAGCTCAGACTCTGATTACGGAGCTGGCGGTAGTGATCCTGGACCCTCATCCAGGAAGAGGATCAGGACCGACTCCTGCACTCAAGACCGTTCATGTTGATCCAAACACCTGCTGCTTTTCTTTTCTTTGCTCTGTTCAGACATTTGTTGTCTTTTTTGCTTTATTTTTCTTTTTACTGGTAGTTTGAGTACATTGTACTGCCTCAAGCAGGTTTTACTTTCTCAAAACTATGTACTTTTTGCAAAAGACATGATGAAATAAAACAGTTGTTTTGTTCAAAAAGTGTTACATTTGTACATTTTATGCATCGCATCGCATTACATAACAATGTAAATGAGATTTGAACTTTTGTTTGAAAATTAAGCACTTGCATCGTAATAATCAGGTAGTGAACCGAGTAATGACAAAAACAACTCCATAATCAAAACAAAGAACTCGATAAGCTAACCAACTGTAAATGCAACTCGATAAGCAAAGCAAAGACTTAAAGAATGTAAAATACAACTCGATAAGCAAATGTACAATAACTCGATAAACAAATTGAAGTAACAGGCGCGACTTCGCAAAACCATCATCAGAAGGCATCGGAAGTGGTGCCAGTCACGAATTCTCAGCATGTTCAATACATAAACAGCTCAGGGAACAAGATGGGAGGCCACCGGCCAAAGGGAAAGGTCACTGGCCATAGGAAATGGCCATCGGCCAACATTTTTAGCTGATCAGCCAAAAAGGATGGTCGGTCAGCACTATTTTTGGCCGATTGGCCAAAATGGCAAGCACCTCCAGAATGTTGACACCTGTCTTCCACTCAACACCTTATCTTCTACAAAAGCCCCAGCCTTGTAGTTTTCCTCATTTCAACACTGATTTGCACCAAATGGAAGAGTTTCTTATCCAAAATCTCACAACTTGGATTGCCAACTTGGATGGCTCGAAAAAACTGAATTTTCGGGGCTTTGGCATAAATGCACTATTCACTTTGGGTCGCACCCCGCTGCATTTTCCGTTCCTCCATGCCGCGGCAAGGTTTTGGAATCCGGTGACACACGTCTTTAGCTTTGGCAGCCAAGAGATGTGCCCCACTTTCGAGGACTTCCAAGCTTTAATGGAATCCGAGCGCGATGAAGAAATCTTGCCTCAATTCCGGTTTGGCCATGTCCAAGCGCTAGGAAGGATGTGCAGCCTTACTTTGCATGACGCTCGGTCATTGATTCATGATGGAGGGCTGGACATTCCGAGCTTGGTTTGTCGGTTTTATGATGCCGGTGATCATGACGACCATCATTGGCAAGGTCATTGGCGATACGCGCTTTGTTTATGCATGCTATCTCATTTCTTACTCGCCCCAGGCTCCGGCGGGTTTAGCACTCGTCTAATTGAGGTCGCCGAGGGCTTTAAAGAGGGCAAAAGCTGCATCGCCATGACACTGGCTGAAACGTTGATGGGATTGGATGCTTTTCATCACCGGGAGACGGCTAGGTTTGCGGGGAGTCCACTACTATTGCAGGTATGGTTTCCCACCCCATCTCACATATATATTGCTCGCATCACTTGGCCCTCAGACTCGATTTTTCTCTCAAAACCCTTTTCTCACTTTTGCTCTCAACGTACATCTCTCTATTCTTTAATCTCTCATTTTTCATCCCTCCCCAAGTACAGTTGATGGACAAGTTGAGAGTTATGGACTCGTGTACGACATATTCAGCTCACAGCTATTTCTTCCAACAACATCTAGTCGATGCCCCTGATGAGGGATGGTGGTACAACTGGATGTGTAGTTTGTCCGCGGACCACATTGCTTGGCGCTGTCCTTGGCTCAATCTACCGACGATGACCTATAGCATGACCCGTCAGTCCGGGATCCAGTTGATTAGCCTAACGCACTGCATGTTTTACTTTCTGTTCTGGTTCCGGCGCCAGTTCGGGCATTACCAGACTTGCCCAGAGGAGGGGATTGAGTACCTCGCTACATTTCTAGTTTGAGGTGCACAGCTAGCTCGGTATGCCGCAGCATGGAGGATGAGAGAGCTTCTGGCCCCCACTTCCATTTTCAGTTGCACCCTCTCTGATGAGTGCTCAGATTGGCTAAATGAAGAGGCACAGATCGGGCCCAGCTTGGCATCAGAGGCTTCAACCAGCTCTGGGAGAGGGCGTAGGAACACCTGACTATGCCCCATATTTATTTGCTTTAATAAGAACTTTCAAGTTTTCTTTATGAATGTAATCAAAAACAACTTCAATTTTGTATTTAAGAGTAGGAGAACTCTGTATTGAAATCAATGAAATTGAAGGTTGTGGTACTGAAAATTTTTCGTTCGGTCCAAAAATGGTCTAAGTTGTAAAAAAAAAAAGATTAATTTGAGCAAAATCAACTTTTATTAAAACTTTTCGAAACCATTTTCGATATGGATCACAATTGGACATGCCTGAGATCTGTCACTGAGATGCATAACCCCGGATTCCAGAAACTGAAAAGTTGCCCCTAGTCTGAATAGTACTACACTAGAGATCATAACCGAGCTCTTGAATGCTGAATAGACAAAGATGACCAAGGCGATCACGTGGACAAAGTTGATCAGGGAAGTGTTTATGGCTACACGTCAGAATGAAGTTGCCTACATATCCTAAAGATGGGAATCAAGCCTTACGTAGTTCGGTTTAGGTTCACTCGTGTATTAACCCTCACCTTTTACGCTCTAACTTTTGCCAAGGCCGCCCTTTGCGGGTTTTCAACCTTGCGAGCTCAGTTTTTATAATTTTAAATTTTCTGTGCTCTAACTTTTGCATAGGTTGCCCTTTCGGGTTTTCGGCCTAGCGAGTCTCTCAGGAGAAATATTTCTTCAACTTGCCCATATTGATCGGTTGGGAGAACCCTAGGCCATCTAGGTCCATCAGAACGACAGCTCCACCCGACCAGATAGACTTGATGATGTAAGGACCGGTCCAATTAGGTCTGAACTTGCCCCTAGGGTCGTGGATGGGTGCTCGGTTGTCCTTGAGCACCAAATCTCCTTCTTTCAAATTCCTAGACTTAACTTTCTTGTTGAAAGCCTTGGCAATTTGTCATTGATAACCCTGAACATGGTACAGTGCTTTCAGCCTTCTCTCATCAAAGAACATGAGATACTCGAATCTGCTTTGCTACCAATCTGCCTTAGCTATCTAACACTCGGCCAGTACTCGCAACGACAGAACTTCAATTTTGATAGGTAGAACGGCCTCCATCCCATAAACCAATGAATACGGAGTCGCTACAGTAGAAGTTTTAATTGACGTCCGGTAGCCCCACAGAGCAAACGACAGCTTATCTGGCCAGTCCCAGTAGGTTTCCACCATCTTCTACAGAATACGCTGGATGTTCTTGTTGGCGGCCTCAATGGCTCCGTTGGTTTGTGGCCGACATGTAGATGACTTATGAAAAGCCACGTTGTATTTCTCCAACAAGTTGATCACTTCCTTCTTGAGGTGGGAACCATTATTTAAAATAATCTCGTTCGGACCCCATAGTGGCAGATGATGTTGTTCCTGATAAACTTTGCAACGTGCGGCGCCTTCAACACCGCATAAGATTGGGGCTCAACCCACTTTGTGAAATAGTCTATCGCGACCAGAATGAACTCATGCCCATTAGACCCCTTCGGAGTGACAGCCCCGATCATATCAATCCCCCAGACTAAAAATGGCCACGGCGAAGTCATATTATACAGCTTTGATGGCAGAATGTTCATGCGGTTTGCATGGATCTGACATTTGTGGCATCGCCGGACAAAGCTAATACAATCTTCCCCCATGGTGGACCAGTAGTAACCCTGTCTAAGAAATTTCTGGGCTAGCATCACCCCGTTCATGTGCGCTCCGCACTATCCTCCGTGGATGACCTCCATTAGGCGCTTTGATTCTCCAGCATCAACAAACAACTTATGCATCCCGAGATGACCTCTCTTGTACAGTTTTCCTCCACAGGCAATGAACTGAGCAGCCATTCTTCTAATTGCCCTTTTGTCCTTGGCATTTGCCCCTGGTGGATACACCTCTTTTTCCAAGAAGTTCCAGACATCGTAATACCAAGGGTTCTCATCATGAACCTCATCTATGGCGGCAATCAGCTTGTAGGCCGGCGCAAATTTATGTTCGATGATGATCGGACGCATCCGGACTCCAAAGGGGATGTCTATCATAGAAGATAGAGTTGCTAGTGAATCTGCGAACCTGTTGTTCTCTCTTAGTAGATGAGTGAAGTTCAACTTCTCAAATCGAGGAATCAGCAAGTCCAAGGTCTGGTGGTATATTCTCATCTTTTCTTCTTTGACTTTCCAATCTCCTTTTGCTTGGGATACAACACGGTACGAGTCCCCAATGACGTCCAACTGTTTTGCCCCTAGTTCTAGGGCTGCTTCTAGTCTAGCAATACACGCCTCATACTCTGCCTCATTGTTCGAGACTTTGAACCGGAGTTTGAATGCTAGAGGTATACGGGAATTGTCGGGTGCTATTAGCAATACCCTGTAGACACCCCATTTTTGACCGTCCTCAAGACTTGGACGTCACCGTTTGAACACCCGGTGATCATCCATGTTTGTGTTCGTTTGGAGTTCCCGGAGGTCTCGGCTATGCGCCTTGCCTCAGGATCTCCAAACTCGACCGTTTAGTGTCTGGTTTTGCACCAAACACTTGTGTTTTGCCTTGGAGGGGTAGGGAATGCCTTGTGAGGCCTCCCCACACATCACCAGCCATGGCCACAAGCCACCGGCTGTGTTTTGTTGCCGTCGGCAATCTATTTTGCCGGTCGGCACTAAATTTTGTCAAAATGGCAATTTTGAGTAGCCGACTACTGTTCATCTACTTTATGTATATATTTTGTGCCAGCTGTGATAGCTGGCACCAACTCTGCTTCCCTCCTGTATGGAGGGATTTCCCTCTAAGCAGGCTTGTTGTGTAAGCTTGGCAAGAGGGACTTCTATAAGAGGAGAGGTCTTCTCCTTGTTCTAGGTTAGAAAGTTTGAAGGCAAAACCAGTGCTTATACATATAGATACACCCTCTCTCTATATTTCCCTCTCTTTCCTCCCTTGTGTGTGTTTCTTGGCCTAAAAGTGTGATTTTACCTTACTTTTGCACTAATACACACACTATTACACCTTGCTCCGAGATTGATGGACTTGGAGGGTTGATTCTTGAGTTTTGGGGCTATTTTTGATCAAAAGAAGAGGGCTGCCTTGGCTGTTCTTGAGGTGTGCTTCAAGGGTGAGCACTTTGCTTTAGTTTCCCCAAACTTGCACTAGTCTTTTACCTATCTTGCTTGCTGATTTAGTTCTTGTGTATAACATAAAAAAGGATTATATTTTCATGCTTAAGAAGTTCCATTAAGGGTCTTTTGTGGTTTGAGTTCAAACTCACCCTCTTAGGCTTTATTTGGCCTTTTTGTTGCCTCCTTGGTAAGGCCTTGTTTGCTTAAGTGTTTTGGTCTTTTCACCACTGAAAACCAATGGATTTTCAATGGTAAGCAAGGTGGTTTGAAGCCTTGCATAGGGGAGGGACACCCCTCTCCCTTCATTGTCTTGTTTCCTTGCATTTTGGCTTAAAAGGGTAACATGTATGCTTGATTGGTTTTGGCCTTTTTTCAGAGGTTTTTGGGTGTTTTTAGGTCATATGTAATCTCTATTTTTGGTCGGATTTGTGCCCCTTTGCATGCTTAACATACTTGCTTTACATCCCCCTATTTGGCCTAGAAATGCATCTTGTGTTTAGGCCATGATTATTGCATGTGTTGGCTTAGTTCCATGAAGGTGTTGGCATTATTTTACCATGTTTAAGGTCTATTGGCCATCTATTTCAGTCATGCTTGCCTTGTTTAGTGTCATCTCTTTGTGTTTTGGCTTGTAAGCCTTGAGTATATTGGCCTCTAGCATGCATAGCTTAGACGTTTCCCATTATTTGGCATCATTTAGGATCATATTTCAGTCCATAAATCATGTTTGTATGCCTGCATGTGTGACCTCTTTCATGCTTTGAGGGTGTGCCCTTTTATGCCTAGAAATGAGTTTTGGTGCATGCATCTCATTGGAGCCACTTGAGGTGCCATATTAGTGGGTTTTGGAGTCCATTTTTGCATGCTAAAGTTCTGTTTTTACTTGTCTAATTCATGCCATGATTGGTCATATTGGTAGAAGTAAAATGCCCCTTTTTGTGCCTTAGCCCTAGGTCCATTGGCTTCCATGTTGGCATGAGAGTTTGTCCATCATTTTGGGCACTTTTAGGTACTGTTTTGAGGTGAATTAAGCTCTGCCCCTTTACCATTTTAAGCCACCATTGCATGCTTGTTTCATGTTTGTTGCATGATCGCTTCATTAGGTGTTGTAACATGATGATTTTATTGCTTAAATTGTCCATGTTTGCATTGCATTTGCATCTTGCATGCCTAGCATTGCATATTTGCCATAGTAGTTGCATCGCATTTGGCATGCCTTGCATAATTAGTATCATGTTGCATTTTGAGCCATGTGAGCATAACATGCATTGCATTACTTGGTTTGGGGTGTCAAACCAAGTGTGAGGGTTAAGGAGCGTTCATACCATAAGTGATGCAACGTGCCTTAACTCTCGGTCACCGGGGCCTTTGACTTCGACATGATAAGGCCTTGGTCCTCATTTGTGTGTTGCAGGCATTCTTACATCAAATGGCAAGCTTGATCTCTTGGGCTATCATGCACAATTGATGGCTCGAGGATCGAGGGCCATGCTTCCCTGAGTTCAACACATGATGGGGGACATGACCATGCTTACATGTACCTGAAATCCCATGTCATATGCTGTCTGTCCTCTGTTGCTGTCAAAACTGTCTCCTGCAGGAAGTTTATGCCGACCGGCATAATTCAGTGCCGACCGGCCATTGGTGAATGGCCGATGACTCAATCAGCAGCCGATGGAAGTTATACACTGCCAGTGGGTACTTCCTCCAGCCGGTGGTATTCTGCAGTGTGCAAGGAACCTGTCCCAGAACTTTGGCATTTTTCAGAGAAGCAAAGCAGTAAAAACAGAGGCAGCAATGGTATGGTGCGGGCTTTCCGGACGAGACGGGTTCGAGCATGCATCATTTGCGCATCCGGAGGCGGAGGCTGTGGCCACCTTTCTCCTTTTTTGCATTCTTTCTATTAATTAATTAGAAATTCTGTAATAATTAATGTATTTGTTAATCCGGACTGTAATATTTATTTGTACCCTCTGAGTGAAGGCAATTGTGTAATAAGTGTGTGTGAGTGGTGTGTATGTCTTCCAATCCCCACTTCTTTCTCCCCTTTTATTTACCTGCTTTGATGGTTAGTATTAGGGCACGTTTAAATTAGCATACCTTATGTTATGCATGCATGCATCCATACATTTGTCCTGCATGCACCGGGCTCGGTACATCATTCTAACTGCATTTGTATTTCAATCCCAAATTGAATACGTGCATTAATTGGTTGCATTTCACATGCCATGTTTAGGTTAGCCGAGCCTACTCTAATTGCATCTTGCATGTGCTGCATTAGTCAACCTGACATGAATTAGGATCACGCATGTTTTCTAACTAGTTTATTGTTTTGGCACGGAGTACGATGTAAGTATTTATGCTTTAGCATCTCGCATGCATGTGAATGTTAACATGATAGCATGCTTACCATGTGGCTAGATGCTTATGTGTTATAAATTGTTTGAATGCCTGTGGGTGAAGGTTGGATTGTTTTAGTTGGAAAAACTCGTTGAAATCCGTATTTTAGCCTACTTGTGAGTAGCAAATTCCAAAACATTTTTTCGAGACAAACGGATATGCAATGCTTCTTTCCAAATTAGGCAATCTAGTCTATACTTGTTTGCTGTGCGCATAACATAGTAATTCTAGGCTAATAAATGGAATAAGAACACATAATGTTTTTAAAAACGGATATCGCGGTTAGTAGAGGCCGATTTTCGGATCGGGCGAGAGGGGGTGCTCATAGCTGACCTTCCCCAATCGTACCCTAGCTCCCGAGCCGAGGCAACTCTGGTGATGACGGACATGTGGCCTTCGGCACCGAGTCAGGGTTTCCTAAATTCCCCCATTAAAAAATATTTAGGTGGCGACTCTATATCTGGCAAAGCAGTCCATGTTTGGCACTTCTTTCCAAAAATCTGTTTCTCAAAACGATTTGCCAGATTTGGACTCTTTGGTTCAAGATTAAGAACCGTGACGCAAATCGAGTCTGAGCTGTAGTGACCCCAAATGAACAGAACGGGACTTACCCTCCCGGGGCGTTCGGGGACGTCTACAGTTTCTGGCGACTCTGCTGGGGAGTTAGAGAGCTTGACTCAACATCGTGATATCCTATTTTGATTTCATTTATGTGTCTCTTTGCATTGCATGTGCATTGGTGCGCCTAGGACACCGTGTTTGCCATCTGCCATTCCTGAACGGTTTGCCGGAGGCTTGTCTTGTCAAGGCATGACCATAAGGCTGACCGGTTATGGGCTCTGACAGTATGGGAACACAAACCCCGGTTTTACCGGGGCACCCTTTTCGACCATTCGACCTAGTGCATATTCGGATCCATAGTGACCATTCCAAGTTAGGACAGGCTGCTTACCCGATGTTAGGTTGTTTGAAAACTGCTGCATGCATAGTGAAACCCTAGCTCCTGACAAAATAGGACAGGAAAACCCTACCCCAACATAGGGGTGTTTTGGCTCTCTTTACTTGCTATGTGCTTTTAGAGTGTTGCTCTACAGGAACGTGCAGATCAGTTTGCAAGATTGAGTATTAGACCTGAGGGCATCAGTATCAGTTTATGAGAATCAGTTTCAGTTTTGGGAACAGTGATTTTGGGGAACAGTGATCAGTGTCGAGGAACAGTGTGTTCAGCTTACCAACTGTGTATTATGGATACCCAACTGTGCATTGTGTGTGTTTATTTTATGCCGTTATGCTGTCCAGTTGTTAGTTTATTTACTGCTTTATTTATCTTTTTGTTAGGTAGTTTAGCATCATTGCTTCCAACCCGGTAGATATTCCCCAAGCACTCTGGATTAGAGGTTGTCGGCTCCATCGATCTAAGGATCTGGTAGACGAACAACCAGTGTACCACTCTCTACCCTTGGTTACTAGACGGAGGGCAACTAGGCCGAGGGCATCAGTTCAACAATCAGTACAGAGGGCTTTATCTACCCCACCTGTGTACGGTAGGGATTAGGATCCTGTTTCACCCACAGAAAGGGAACATATACCGACAATTCAGTCAGAACAGAACAGCATGGCTAGTTTAGAAGAGATGGTGCGCCAACTCCAAGAAAGCATGAAAGTGATGCAGCAGGATGCTGTCCGACAGGCAGAATTCGCCAAACAACATGCCAGAGTTATGAATGAGCAAGCGGAGTTAATTGTGAGATTGCAGCAGCAAACTGGGGCGTCAGCTTCACAGCAAGTCCCTCCCCCACTAAGGGTTCCGATACCCGAAGAGATGCCAAATGCCCGGAATGTCCCAGAAGATACAGACATCCCAACGGGGCCAGCTCCACTCCCGATTCTGCCTCAACTATCCAAGGCACCCACTCCTATCAATCAATCGGATTCTCCCTTCGAGTCTGAGGTGGACCCCATGGCATTAAAAATGCGCAAGCTTGAAAAGCTGTTCAAGAAATCTCAAGGTGTGAAGTCCATTCCGGACATTGGAGACGGATACACTGACGCAGCCGTGACGCTGCCAGATCGGTTTAAGATGCCACAAATTGATCGTTTTGACGGATCCGAGGATCCCATGGTGCACCTGCGACTATTTTCAGACATCCTAAGGCCAATGGGCCTCACTAGACTGCAAAAGCTGTCTTTATTTGGCCGGACCCTGTCGGGTGTAGCGGCCACATGGTATGCCAAATTGGAGGATGACGTCAAGAGAAGTTGGGACGAGATGGCTGAGGCCTTCATCCTGCAGCACTCATATAATACACAAATCGAGATCACGACCCGGGATCTCGAGACAACGAGGGAAGAACCCAAGGAGAGCTTCTTAGAATTCGTAACCAGATGGCGGGCTAAGGCTTCGATGATGACCTTAAGACCCACGGACAAAGACCAGATTCGGATGATTGTGCGCAATCTTCAGCCGAAGCTAATGCAAAGGATGATCGTACTCCCCTTCCCTACCTTTTCTGATTTGCATGAAATGGGGGTGCAGATTGAGGATGCCTTTAAACAAGGCTTAATTGATAATGACCGAGAGCAACCCCGCAGAACTTTCAATCGTAATACTAATGCATGCCCGAGTGGTGCTACAACTACCAGGACCTCTGAAGTGAGTATGGTCACCACCAACCCTTCCCCGAGAACTATGGCAGCCACACCATTCTCCGGTGCGTCCGGAAGCAACCCAAAAACAACCAAATACTCTCCCAAAAATACCAGAACCTTCGCTCCACTTTATATGCCCCTGTCCAAAGCTTTGGGGGTTTTGATCAGAAAAGGGCATCTGAAGCCCCTAGAGCCGCGGCCCTTACCGGAAAGACTCCCCGCTGCCCACAATCCAGCCAAGTATTGTGCATTTCACCAGCAGCACGGTCACGACACCGACCTGTGCTTTCGATTGCGTCATGAGATTCAAGATCTCATTGATAACGGGGTGATTTTACCTCCTGAGAAACCCAATGTTACTACAAATCCTCTCCCCACACATAACCAAGCTCCACCACCCAAAAGAATCAATTTCATCTACACTGGGGTCGTGTCCTACGATCCTAGTATCTATATCACACCCTCCTACCTGCCTAAGCCGGAGGTTTTCCTCCCTGATTGCACCGATTTGTGCATGATGGACTTCTCCATAACCCAACCCAAGCCAGTGGTGGTGACCATCGAGAGCAGGAGAGAGAAGGCTCCAAAGGAGAAGGGGGTTGTCGAGCCAGAGCCTGCGGAGTCTGGGAGTGATGTTGGGAATGCTTATAGTCCGAGTGACTACATTTCATCGATGGGCCAGAATAGACCAGATGTGGAATTTCCAGCAGGAGGAGAGCTGTGTGCAATCCAAGGGGACAGTCCAGGACAGGGAACGGATGATTTGACAGCTGCAGAAGAGGATCTTGCCAAGTTCCAGTTTTACAGTAACCAGGATCCAGGAGACTCAGCCGTCAACTGGTTCGATTATGAGGAATCGGCAGAGGCCACGGGATGGTTGGACGATCAGCTAGATGTGGTAGGAGAGTTTCAGTCAGAACAAGGCCCGGCAGGGGCAGGAATGTCAGTAACAGCCGGGAACATCGAAGAACAGAGTACATCGCCGGAGAGCGCCGGTGTCGAGAGTTTCGCTCAGGAATGGAGCATTTTGAGTACAGGGATTATTGAACAGTCTACTGCATTGACCCGGTCAGAACGGGAAAGATTTGAAGATTCTGAGAGGATCAGGAAGGCAAAAGCCCACATGGGGGTTGAGGCCGCCGCAAGTACAGAAATGGAGAATGCCGCGAGCATAGGAATGGAAGGTACTGCAAGCATCGGAACATTCATGCCCGAACCGGACAGGTGCCTGTCAGCTGCAGATGGGATGTGGTGGGATGACGATGATCTATGTCTTGCCCACACAGACGAGGATTGGGGAGGTAACCAACCAGATGATACCTGGTATATCGACGAAGTCGATCACATGACTAGGAGTGGACGGTACTTCAAGCCTCCACACCTGGATCAACCAGAGACGTCCAGAAAAGATAAGGAGGCAGAGAAGCAAAAGGAAAAGCAACTCGAAGATGAGGCCGTATTGAGACAATTGAAGAAGATACAAGTAGACATCTCCATCTGGGGGCTGCTTATGGCTTCTCGAGTACATAGACAAGCTGTCCTATCAGCCATGGATAAAGCCAAGCTTTCTATAGACACCACGCCCGAACAGCTGGTGGGCCTAGTTTTTTCGGGAGGGACTACCCCGATGTTGACCTTTTCTGACAAAGAACTGCCACCTGAGGGTGCGAACCATAACAAGACACTCTACATCTCTGTGGAGTGCAGAGATAAATGGATACCCGTGGTGCTTGTCGACACGGGGTCCGCCATCAACGTCTGCCCGGCAAGGACAGCCTATGCGATCGGTTTGAAAATCGCAGATTTTGTGCCAACGGCCCAGGTGATTCGGGCGTATGACAACACAAGCTGGGAAGTAATGGGAACAGTTAAGATTCAAACAAAGGTTGGGCTGGGACATCATGAGATAGATTTCCATGTCTTGGAGGTCCCTGCAACTTTCAACCTGCTTTTAGGGCGGCCGTGGCTGCATCAGGTAAAGGCAGTCTCCTCCACCCTACATCAAGTGGTGAAATACCCCTATGGGAAGGGAGTAGCCATCGTTTTCGGAAATTCATTGATTCATCCGCCGCCAGAAGTATCTACACCTGTTCTAGAAATTGAGCACGGTATGGAAGATGTGTTCATATCGGGTTTTATCTTGGCCGAGGCTCGGGTTGTACAGGACATCATGGCTGCTAGTGAAGGGGTATATATCAGTGCTCAGGCAGTCTATCTCATGAACAAGCTCCAACACATCCCCAGGATGGGATTGGGCAAGAGTGGCCGGAAGGGCGTCGTAGCATTGGCCGAAGTGCCACACAACCCTCATACCTTTGGATTGGGTTATCTACCCACCAAAGAGGACTAGATAAGGAAAGGAAAGGAAATGGCCAGAAGAGCCAGAGCAAAGAAGGCTGGGAAGCCTTTTGAGTTGATGCATAGGCCCATTTAGGGTACCCTAAACGGACGCTTCGTCCGAGAGGGGGAGGACTTTCCGTTTTGTGGCTTTCCAGAACCATGGCTGAACGCGGAGAAGAAGCGCGTGCCGGGTTTTGAGATTTTCTTCGACCTGCAGCTACCTGAGAATGACATCGCCGAAGGGCAAACAGATCTGTCGGCTGAGACTGAACAGAGTAAGGAAAAGTAGTCTGAGGACGCTGAGAATGAAATGGGGGTAGCACTGGCATGTCTGCTTTCAGATCCTCCGATCGAACAGAAGTGCTTGGGGGATAGCTCCTCGGTATGTGTGATCGGGAACGAAACGGCTGCGAGCCTACCGGCAACTATTGAAAGGCATCCTTAAGTGAATTTGTGGGTTGTGGGTTGTGTTCTAAGACCCTTGAAGATTATGAAAGATTAAGCACGAATCTTGAACCTTGAAGCAAAGATTGATTTGTTTGAAATGAAAACACATTTGGTTAATGTTGGATTATCATGTTATGGGGCAATTTTACATGTTTTTAAGTGATTTATATTAGAAACCAAGCTTAGAATGGAAGAACCAAGTGTTGGAGCAAAAAGAGCCATTTTTGGACTCCAAACTGCCCAGAGCCGCAGGTGCGGCGGGTCTTCCCGCACGTGCGGCACTACAGTACCAAACCAAAATTGAATCTGCTAAAAAACCACGTTCTCCTGCACGTGCGGCCCCATTTCCGCACGTGCCGGGAGACAGCTCTATTCAGCCAACTTTGAACAAGCATATCGTTTGCATCCGGACTCCGTTTTGAGTGATTCTTGAGCCTAAAATGAAGCCCCGGAAGTCTAGTTTCCAATGGTGGTGGTCTCACTCTCAAATTCTAAATACAGAAATAGTTATGCCTAAATTAGTGAGAGTTGCTCACCTTCTGTCTATCGATTTTGTACCGTTTCTTCGTCTGAACCTTTCTCCTATCGCTTCCTCTTATCTTGAGGCATGGATTATAACCTATGGTGGACTAATGAGTCTAGAACCACCATGGCTATTGATTAAAGAATAAGAAAGAGATTGGTTTTATTCTCATATTCTATTATGTGCATTATGTTTGTAGGTCAAGACGAGGACATTGTTCCACCGCTTCAGAGACCTACCACTGTGAGTAATAGTATGGAAATGTACATTTTATTTACCATTGATAATTATTGTTACTAATGCTCTGTTCCTTGTAAGTGTTACACAAACATTTATGACGATTGGAAATCAATGTGAATGCTGAAAGATTTGCGTACATCGGTATGACTTGGGAATCATTCTGTTCTGTCAATAATGGATATTAACCCTCTATTAGTTATCAGCATACTACGTTACTTCTTAAAGAATAGATTGAACTTATGTTCATCCTTGAGCAATGGTATCTGTGTGAATCTAAAATTATTCTGTTGTGTTATGTATGGACCTAAGATCGTTCAGAACCTATGGCATGAATACAAAGGTTTAACGTCATTATGCGACCCACGTTAGAATGTGAATTATTTTGTCTTTGTTAAGTGTACTATAGTGACATGATATGACAAGAAATGTTCTATTTTCTGATATGTTACGTTTTGAATCAATGAGTGATTGTCCACATATATATAAGTATTCATGGCATCCTTAAAACAAGGCCCTTACCCGGGGGTAAAAATACCGTGGTCTTATGGCCCTTGCCCGGGGGTAATAATACCGTGGTTTATGTATGTTATGCTATACTGTGATACCATATGGATGATTTGGTCTTTAAGACCTAAGGATTTATGGTATGGAACAAAGTGCTGTACGAAACTAAGTGCTGATATACGAGTCACCTCTAGAATCCGTACGAGCCACCTCTTGAGTCCATACATATATGAATTGAGGCCTATAGCCGTTCTGTGAAAGTTAAGAGGCCTATGGCCGATCTGTGACATGTGTGAGGCCTATGGCCAAACTGTGACATCTGGGCCTATGGCTATTCTGTATGATCCGTCAGTATGAAACAAAGTGCTACATGGAACTAAGTGCTGCAATGCGAGTCACCTCTAGAATCCGTGCGAGCCACCTCTTGGGTTCAAACATGCATGAAAAGGGCTTAATGCCACTCTATTAAAGGGCTTAATGCCAATCTGTTTAAGGGCTTAATGCCACTCTATTCAAGGGCTTAAAGCCATTCTGTTTAAAGACTGGGCCTAAGGCCGTTCTAAAATTAGTACATAATCAGATTAACTATAAGTTCTCTGCATTTATATACCTTGTGATTCAATTTAGTTATTGGATTATCACGTATTATTATTCATTGAGACTTGCTCACTCTGTTTTTATGTATGTTTATGTAGGTGAGCCATCAGGGATTGACACTAGAATTGTATTGGGGTCAACCTGTTTGCCAAGCCGCCTGGGGTACGCCTCCGTGTTGAGGCCTTAATTTTGATTACTGGGAGTTATGCAATTTTTGGAATCTTATTTAAGTTTGTGTGAGATCTGCATAATTCTGTGATTGTATATGTAATTATGGGAATGTATGTAAATGCTAAATCAATTAAACCATCATATATGCACAAGCTCAATGGATGTTGCCTTTTATTGATATTGCTTCCGCTTAAGCCCCGTATGTGGTTAAATATTATTCTAAAATTTCTGTTTTGAGGCCTACGTATAGGCCGGTCATGGACCAAACTTTTAGGGGCGGGTTTGGGTCGTGACAGATATGCTGAAACTTATTCATGAGGTACACAGACTGTGCACTGACATATAACCCCTCATCAACAGCTAAGATGTTCTGAACGACCCGGGCCTCGGCTAGGGTAAAACCTGATAGGAACACACCCTCCGTGCCATGTTCGATTTCCAAAACCGGTGTAGACACTTCTGGCGGTGGATGGATTGATGAATTCCCAAAAACTATAGCCACCCCCCTCCCATGGGGGTATTTTAACATCTGATGTAGGGTGGAAGAGACTGCCTTTACCTAGTGCAACCACGGCTGCCCCAAGAGTAGATTAAAGGTTGTAGGAATGTCCAAGACATGAAAATCAATCTCGTGTTGTCCCGGACCAACCTTAGTATGAATCCTCACGGTCCCCATCACCTCTCTGCTTGTATTGTCATATGCCCGTATCACCTGGGCTGTTGGCCCAAAGTCTGCGGGCTTCAACTCGATTGCATATGCTGTCCTTGATGGGCACACGTTAATGGCGGATCCGGTGTCGACATGAACTATCGGTACCCACTTGTCTCTACACTCTATAGAGATGCAGAGCGGTTTGTTATGGTTTGCGCCCTCAGGCGGCAGTTCCTTGTCAGAAAAGGTCAACGTCGGGGAAGCTCCTCCCGGAAAAACCAATCCTACCAGTTGCTCAGGTGTGGTGTCTATTGAGAGTTTGGCTTTGTCCATTGCAGATAGGACAGCTTGTCTATGTACTCTTGAAGCCATCAGCAATCCCCAGATGGAGATGTCTGCTTGTATTTTCTTCAGTTGCTTTAGCACAGCCTCTTCTTCGAGTAGCTTTTCTTTCTGCTTGTCTACCTCCCTGTCCTTCCTGGACGCCTCTGGTTGATCTAGGTGTAGGGGTTTGAAATACCGCTCGCTCCTAGTCATGTGATCAACTTTGCCATTGTACCAGGTATCCTCCGGCTGGTTACTCCCCCAGTCCTTATCTGTGTAGGCAAGACATAGGTCGTCATCTTCCCACCACATGCCATTGGCAGCCGACAGACACCTATCTGGCTCCGTAACAACTATTCCTGTGCCCACAGCACCTTCTATTCCCGTGCCTGCAACACGCTTTGCTCTTGTGCACAGAACATGTTCTGTCCCCGCAGGGGCTTTGACCTTTCTGACTCTCTCAGAATCTTCAATCCTTTCCCGCTCAAACTGCTTCAGCACAGCTTGCTGTTCAACATCTCCTATATTCAAATTGCCCGAATCCCGAGCGAAATTCTTAACACCGGCGCTCTCCGGCGATGCATCCAAATTCTCAGCCCTTCCTGCCACAGTTGATGTCCCCGTCCCTGACGGACCCTATTCTAGCTGAGGTTGTTCAAAAACATCCGACTGGTCGTCAAGCCACCCAGTAGACTCCGCTGCCCTATCCGAATGAAACCAGTTGACTGTCACGTCTCCCGAGTCTTGTTCGTTGAAGAATTTAAGGTTCGCAATGTCCTCTTCCAGATCTGCTAAGTCATCTAGCCCCTGATTGAGTCCATCCTCCCAGACTACACAAATGCTTGCCCCCACTGGCAATTCCACATTCGGCCTAGCCTGGCCTGCTGATGTAATGTAACCGCTCGGGTTGTACATGAAGCTTGCAGACCTCTTAGGCTCTGTATTTGCATTCTCATCTGCCTTCGCAAACGACCCACTTCTATCTTCGACAGCTACCACCATCGTTTCAGGTTGGGTTTGGGAGATGTCTAACACGCACAAGTTAGTGCTGTAAAGAATGAACACCTTCGGCTTGGGTAGGTGAGGAGGGGTGATATATATACTAGGGTCGTATGACACAACCCCAGTTTGGAGTAGATTGATGCATTTGGGAGGTGGAGCTTGGTTATGTGGTGGGAGAGGGTTGGTTGTGACATTCGGTTTCTCCGGAGGCACGATCATCCTGTTGTCGACGAGATCCTGAATCTCGTGACGTAATCTATAGCACTAGTCGATGTCATGACCATGCTTTTGGTGAAACGCACAGTACTTCGCTGGGTTATAGGAGGGGGGAAGTTTTTCTGGCGATGGTCGCGGCTCTACGGGCTTCAAGTGCCCTTTTCTTATTAAAACCCCCAAAGCTTTGAATAGGGGCATATATAGTGGAGTGAAGGTTCTTTGGCCTTTGGGTGCGTATCTGGCTGTTTGCGAGCTACTACCGGATGCACTGGTGAATGACGTAGCTGTAAGGGCTCTTGGGGTATTGGTGGTGGTAACCATACTAACATCTGAAGATCTAGCAGTTGCAGCACTGCTCGTGCCTGCATTCGTACTGCGGTTGAATGTTCTCTTGGGCTGTTTTCTATCATTATCAATGAGACCCTGCTTCATAGCGTCTTCGATCTGCACCCCTATCTCATGTAAATCTGCAAAGGTGGGGAGGAGGAGAACGATCATCTTCTGCACAAGCTTGGGCTGGAGGTTGCGCACAACCATCCGAATCTGATCTTTCTCAATAGGCTTGATGGTCATCATCGAAGCCTTGGCCCTCCACCAGGTCACAAAATCAGAGAAGCTCTCCTTCGGTTCTTGCCTGGTGGTCTCGAGATCACGAGTTGTGACCTCGATCTGTGTATTGTAGGAGTATTGAGCTATGAAGGCCTCGGCCATCTCCTCCCAGTTTCTCTTGACGGAATCTTCCAGTTTTGTATACCAGATGGCCTTTACACCCGACAAGGTCCGACCAAACAAAGAAAGATTCTGCAATCTGGAGAGGCCCATCGGCCTCAGTATATCCGAAAATAACTATAAATGCACTATACGATCCCCAGACCCGTCAAAACGGTCGATGTGTGGCATTTTAAACTGATCTGGCAGCGTCACGGCCGAGTCGGTGTACCCATCCTCAATAATCGGAATGGACTTTACACCTTGAGATTTCTTGAATAGCTTTTCAAGCTTGCACACTTTTAATGCCGTGGGGTCCACCTTGAACTCAAAGGGGGAATCTGGCAAGTTGATAGGTGTTTTGGATAGCTGGGGTAGAATTTGGGGCGGAGCCGACCCGATTGGAACGTCCGTATCATCCTGGACGAGTGTTGTCTCCCCGAGTACGGGAACTCTTGGTGGGGGAGGAACTTGGTGTGAAGCAGATGCTCCGGCTTGCTGCTGTAACCTGGCGATTAACTCTGCTTGTTGGGCCATGACCTCGGCCTGTTGTTTGGCAAATTCTGCTTGACGGGTAGTGTCCTATTGCATAGCTTTCATACTTTCCTAGAGCTGACGCATCATCTCCTCCATTCCTGCCATGTTATGCTGATCTAGCTGAATAACTGGTATATCTATCCCTGCAGTAGAAACTAAGACCTCAGCCCGACTGTCCACTGATGGGGTAAACCACTGATCTGGCGACCGCTGCACCGATACACTGCGTCCTCTTGACCTCCGTCTGGTAACCGGGGGTAAAGAAAGGAACACCACTTGTCCGTCTATCAGATCCCTAGATCGATTAAGCGTACGACCTTTGACCCAGAGTGCTCGGGGGATATCTTCTTGGCCGGAATCAATGATGCTAAACTACCTTGCAAAAAGATAAATAAAGCATAACAAGGAAATAGTGAACAGAAAAACGGGTAGCATAACAGCTTAAATAAAGACAACACACAGTTGGCAAAAATAAACTGAATGGACTGTTCTTAACCACTGATCACTGTTTCCAAATCTGCACCTGATATCTGCAGATATAACCGATTCTCAAAACATTGATACTGATGCCCGCAGGCCTGATACCCAAACTTGCAGACTGATACGTGCATACCTGTAGAGGTCAACTCAAAAAGCACATAACAAGCAAGTAAGGGCCAAAACACCCCTATGTTGGGGTAGGGTTTTCCTGTCCTATTGTTAGGAGCTAGGGCTTCGCTATGCACACAGCGGTTTCAAACAACCTACAATCGGGTAAGCAAACTATCCTAGTTTCGAATAGTCACTATGGCTTCTGATATGCACTAGGTCGAATGGTCAAAAGGGGTGCCTCAGTGAAAACTGAGGTTTGTGTTCCCGTCATGGCAGAGCCCGCAACCGGTCAGCCTTTTGGCACGCTTCTCGAAGCGAGCCTCCGACAAACCGTTCAGGAATAGCATACAGCAAACACGGTGTCCTAGGCGCACCAATGCACATGCAATGCAAAGAAACACATAAGTGTAATCAAAACAAGATATCATGAGTTCAAGTCAAGTTCTCTAACTCCCCAGCAGAGTCGCTAGAAACTGTAGACGCGCCCCGAGGGCCTCATGCTACAATTCGGACTCAAGGTGTCACGGTTCTTAATCTGATCTCACAATGTGCGATGTGAGATTGATAAATCACCAAAGAGTCCAAATCCGGCAAATCGTTTTGGAAAACTGATTTTTGTAAAGAAGTGCCAAACATGGACTGCTTTGCCAAATACATAGTCGCCACCTAAATATTTTATTTTTGAGAAATTTAGGAAACCCTGTCTCGTTGCTTAAGGCCACGTGTCCGTCATCACCAAAGTTGCCTCAGCTCGGGAACTTGGGTACGATTGGGGAAGGTCAGCTATGAGCACCCCCGCTCGCCTGATCAAAGATCGGCCACTACTAAACATGATATCTCATTTTTTAAAACACATGCGCTCTTATTCCAGTTAATTAGCTAGAATTACTAGGTGATGCGTACAACACACAAGCATAGACTAGATCGCCTATTTTGGAACAAAGCATTACATATCTGTTTGTTTGGAAGGCGGTTTGAAGTTTGCTACCCGCAAGTAGGCTAAATCACAGATTTCAATGGATTATCCCATTTCAAGCAACCCAACCTTCACCCACAGGCATTCAGGCAGTTATATCACATAAGCAATTAGTCTCATGGCAAGCACGCTATCATGTTAACACTTACACACATGCAAGATGCTAAAGCATAAACACTCACAGTGTACTCTGAGCCAAAATAAGAACCTAGTTAGAAATCATGCATGATCCTAGTTCATGTTTAAGATGGCTGATGCAACACATGCAAAATGCCACTAGAATAGGCTCGGCTAATCTAAAAATGGCATGTGAAATGTGACAACTTGATACACGTATTCAAGTTGGAATTCAAATACTATGCAATTAGTATGATGTGCTGAGCCCGATGCGTGCAATACGAATGAATGTATGCAAACATGTAAAGCACAAAGATGCTAATTGAAACATGACCTCAAACTAACCATTGAAAGCAGGTAAGTATAAGGGAGAAAGATGTGGGGTTGGAAGACATTCAAACACTCATGCACACTTATTACAAAGTTCGCCCTCTCAACGGAGGGTCCAAAAGAATAATACAAACCAAATGATTAATCAACTATCCCAGCTAATTAATTATTACAAACCCTTAATTAATTAACAAATTAATTATAAAAGGAGGCCGCCGCAGCTCCACCTCGGAATGATTGAATGATGCATGCTCGATCGCCACGCTCAGAAACCTGTTGCCATGCCATATGTTGCCTCTGTTTGCACTGTTGTGCTCCTCTAAAAATTGCAGAAGTCCCAAGGATGCTTCTGAACCACTCCCTAAGCACTGTGTGATGTCACTGACCAAGAGATAGGACCACCGGCCATTGGAAAATGGTTATCGACCATTTGTAAGGCTCTCGGCCATATTTTGGTAGCCGGTCGGCACTGAAGATGGCCGACCGGCCATATCTTCCTACAGAATTCTGTTTTTGCTGCAGCAGAGGACAGACAGTGCATGGCAAGGCATTTACAAGATAATGTGTGCACAACCACCCTCCCTATCATGCTATAAACTCAAGGGAGTATGGGTCTTGACCCTCGGACCACCAATCACACATTTCAATGCATGATGGCCAAATGTGCCAAGTGTGCAAATCAGTGTGGAATGAATGCAACAAAACATATGAATGCCTATAACTCTATCATGCTTGATCAAGAGCGTCGGCAACCGAGGGTTGAGGCATGTTTCGTCACTTCAAGTACGAAGCGTCCCTCAGCCCTCATGTTTGGTTTGACACCCCAACCAAACTCAATGCAATGCATGCAACCAAGTACAATGCAACATGGGAATGTAAGGCAATGTAACATAAGCATTCCAAGTGCAATGTGATGCAACCTAACCTGCAAATAGCGTGACAATGCAACAAGTATGCAATACTACAATGCAACCTAGATATGGGAATACACAAAGTGATAGGCATGCAACAATGACACCAACCATAAGGATGCAACAACATGCAATGCGATAAGCATACAACAATACACAAATGCATGATCTATGGACTTACACTAAAGATGGATAAACCTCAGTCGTACCAAAAACAATAGCCAAAACACCCAAATCAAGGTACCAAAAAGGGAGACATGCATGTACATACATGGATCCGTAAGCTAGGCAACGATGCATAATCCTCAACCATGAGCAAAATGGGATAAACATGAGAACATGACAATGCAATGAGCTCTGAACTCATGTGAAGAATTATGCCAAATCATATACACAAGTGGAGCATAGCATGCAAATGGGCTCAATGCCCAAAGCTAGTCAAGGGGCCCTCACCATGGCCATATCAACCAAGCCCCAAAGGGCCAAAGTGACCTAAGACAGTCCTAGGGTAGGCCAAAACAAGGCTAGAATGTGCATGGAATGAGGTCAAAACATGCTAAAAAGATGGGCACAAACAAGGGGCATGCAAGGCTACAAAGGGAGCATTACACTACACCTATCATAACCAAGCATGGCATGAATTATCCAATGAAAAACAGAGTTACAATATGTGAAAATAAGCCCCAAAACCCAATGAGATGGCATCCCAAAGACCTAATCATGGAGACATACACGATGACCCAATCTTAAGGCATAAAACAACTCTTCAAAGCATTGAAAAGATGGCAAACATAAGTGTGTGGCTACACTACATGGACTGAAATGTGATTTCAAATGATGCCAAATCATGAGAATAGTCAAAACAATGCATGCTAGCAATTTGGTGTACAAAGCTTAACAAGCTAGGATGAACTAAGGCTATATAAAAGCAATGCATATATGATCAAATCAACACCAAACGGAGCTTAAACATGGTGAAACATGACTAAAAGTTGCTTGGAGTTGAGCCGAAATATGCAATCATGATGGTCCAAATGCAAGATACATGTTAAGGCAATAGAAGGGGTTACAAGGCAAGTACATGGTTCATGCAAGAGACCAACAAACCAACTTAAAACAGAGGTATGTCATGCCAAGATAACACCAAATACTTGCTGAAATGGGGCCAAAACATGCTAAGCAAACATGCTACAATGGTGAGCCAACAATGCAAGCAAATGAGACATAAAGGGAGGGGGGTGTCCCTCCCCTATTCAAGCCTTCAAAACCACTTCTCCACCACTGAAAATCCTCTGGATTTCAGTGGTGAGAAGGTCAAAACAAAAAGGCTTCAAAGCTCAAAAAGAAGGTCACAAACTAAGGCCAAACAAGGCCTAAGAGGGGGTAGACAACCCCCAACACAAAAGTAAACTCAAACAAACATGTTTAGCATATAAAAATTGAACTTTTTTCAGTTGGACACTAAGCTTAAAACAGTATGCAAGTATTGCTAAAAGCTTAAGCAAAAATGGAGAATAAAAGAGTAGTTTCTCACCCTTGAAGAACACTTCAAGAACACCAACTCCAGCACCTCCTTCTGATCAAAACCAACTCAAAAACTCTAAAATCAACTCCTTTGCACCTCAGTAACTAAGGGATATTGTACCACTAGATGCTTTAGTGCAAAAATATGAACAAGAACACCTTTTAGAACACTATCACACACACAACTATAGAGAGAGAGGAGATATAGAGAGAGAGTGATATATATCTTCTATATTAGTTGGCTCAACCCCTGGAAAGAGAGGAGAGGCTCCCCTCTTATAGGAAGTCCATTTCAAAGCTTCCAAGAGAAGCTAAGTGTTGGTTCAAATCCCTACATACACGTGTATGGAGGGGGGAATTATGCGTGCCAGCTGTGCCAGCTGGCATAAAATATCTGCCAAAAGCAGATGGAAATGGGTCGGCCGAAAAAAAATGGCCGATCGACCAACATAAGTGCCGGCCAACCAAATACAGTGCCAATCGGCCAAAACTCTTGGCCGATGGCAAGAAAAAAGGGCTGATGGCATCCTTCCCTGGCCGGTGGGTTGAGGGGATGGCAAACAAGCCACCTTCTTCCCTTAGAAGCAAAAACACAAGTGTTTGGTCAAAACCAACTCAAAAACACCAACTCCAGCACCTCATTCTGATGAAAACCAGCTCAAAAACTCTGAAATCAACTCCTTAGCACCTCAGTAACTAAGGAATATTGTACCACTAGGTGCTTTAGTGCAAAAATATGAACAAAAACACCTTTTAGAACACTATCACACACACAACTACAGAGAGAGAGGAGATATAGAGAGAGAGTGATATATATCTTCTATATTAGTTGGCTCAACCCTTGGAAAGAGAGGAGAGGCTCCCTTCTTATAGGAAGTCCATTTCAAAGCTTCCAAGAGAAGCTAAGTGTTGGTTCAAATCCCTCCATACACGTGTGTGGAGGGGGAAATTGTGCGTGCCAGCTGTGCCAGCTGGCACAAAATATCTGCCAAAAGCAGATGGAAATGGGTCGGCTGAAAAAAAATGGCCGATCGACCAACATAAGTGCCGGCCGACCAAATACAGTGCCGATCGGCCAAAACTCTTGGCCGATGGCAAGAAAAAGGGGCTGATGGCATCCTTCCCTGGCCGGTGGGTTGAGGGGATGGCAAACAAGCCACCTTCTTCCCTTAGAAGGAAAAACACAAGTGTTTGGTCCACAACCAAGCACAAAACAGACAAGTTGAGAGATCTTGAGGCAAGGCGCGTAGCAGAGACCTCCGAGAACTCAAAACGAACCCGAGTGTAGACGTCCCCCGAACGTGCCGAGTGGGAAATCCCAATTCGTTCATCTAGGCTCACTACAGTTCAGGACTCAAATTGTCACAGTTCTTAATTTGAACCAAAGAGTCCAAATCCGACAAATCGTTTTGGAAAACAGATTTTTGTAAAGAAGTGCCAAACATAGACTGCTTTGCCAGATACAGAGTCGCCACTTAAATATTTTATTTTGGGGGAATTTAGGAAACCCTGACTCGTTTGCCTAAGGCCACATGTCTGTCATCACCAAAGTTGCCTCGGCGCGGGAACTTGGGTACGATTGGGGAAGGTCAACTATGAGCACCCCCTCTCGCCCGATCCGAAGATTGGCCTTTACTGACCATGATATCTTGTTTTGAAAACATTATGCGTTCTTATTCCGGTTATTAGCCTAGATTTATTATGTGATGCGCATAGCAAACAAGTACAGACTAAGTCGCCTAAATTGGAACAAAACATTTTATGTTTGTTTTGAAAATAGTTTGCTACTCGCAAGTAGGCTAAAAGACAGATTTTGCCACTCTCGATGGGGCTTAAGACTCGCATTCAATGCATTGTTCCAATTTAAGTAACCCAACCTTCACCCACAGGCATTTAGGCAATTATAATACATAAGCACATAGCCTCATGGTAAGCATGTTATCATGGCAACACTCACACTCATGCAAGGATGGTAAAACGTAAATGCTTACCGAGTACTCCAAGCCAAAACAGAAACTAGTTAGTAATCATATGCATGATCCTAGTTCATGTTAAGATGGCTAATGCAACACATGCAAGCTGTAACTACAATGGGCTCGGCTATTCTAAGATGGCATGTGATGATGCTACAGCCAACACGTATTCAACTTGGAATTGAAATACAATGCAGTTAGTATGATGCGCCGAGCCCGGTGCATGCAAGACAAATGTATGGATGCACGCATGCATAGCAGAAGGTATGCTAATTTAAACATGCCCTAGTACTAACCATTAAAAGTAGGTATGTAAAAGGGGAAAAGAAGTGGGGGTTGGAAGACATGCATACACGCACCCACACTTATTACAAATTCGCCCTCGCTCGGAGGGATCAAGAGAATAATACACTTTAATTAACCTACAAGCTAATTAAATAATTTACAGACCACCTAATTAATTAACAAATCAATTAAGCTAAGGAAAGCATTAAAAGGCCTCGGGAAGAGGGGTGCACATGTGCTCGGATTGGCTTCGCCTAGAAATCCAGTGCCGTGCACAAGCTGCCTCTGTTTACCCTGCTCTACTTCTTTGAAAATGGCACAATTCCCAAGGTATACCTTATGAACACTGTGGAATGCCACCAGCCATGAGGAATGGTCACCGGCCAAATAGAAGTGCTCATCGACCATATATGGAGTTATCAGCCATCAATAATTGGTCGATCAGCACTTGATATAGTCGACCGGCCAAAGCTTCCTGCAGAACCTGTTTTGACAGCAGCAGAGGGCAAAACAAGGCATGGCAATGCATTTCAAGCAAATGTATGCACCAGTACACCCCTTATCATGTTTATGACTCAAAGGGGGATAGTACTCGATTCTCGGACCACCAATCGCGCATTTCAATGTGTGATGGCCCAAGAAACCAAGTTGTGCACTTTCATGTCAAATGAAATGCAAACCAAATAAGCACATAAAGCCCAACCTCAATCATGGTGATTTCAAGAGGCAAGGCATTCATGCAAAATGCAATGCAACTTAGGCATGCAAGCTAGGTATGCACCATGAACATGAGGGCAAGCAATGCAAATATGCAACATGGACAACACACAAACATGTAACAACATGTTTAGTGGCTAAAAGAGAGAATACATGCCAAATGCATTACAACCTAAGCATGCAACAACATGTCATATAGCTCAAGCAATGCAACAAAATGCAATATGGCTAAGCATGTGTCAACAATGCAAATAATGAGCACGCAAAACATCATGCAACCAAAGCATGCAAACATGAAGCAATGTAGCAACATTTGAGCAACATGCAAAAGGTGAACTTAAACTAATATGGACAAGCCTCAGCCATGCCTAAAAACAGTAGCCAAAGGCTATGGAAATGGGGCCAAATGCACATACAAACATGTATGCATACATGATCCAATTCCTAAGCATCAAAAGGCAACTTTTAAGCACACTAAAAGGGATGATAATCATGGACTAATGGCATGCATACTAAGCTCTGAAATCATGTTATAAAAGGTGCCAAACCAAGTGAACAAGACAAGCCAAGCATGCAACTAAGGTCCAACGCCTAAGGCTCACCAAAGGGGTATTGAACTACACTTAGAAAAACCAAATATGACATGATTTGAACAACCAAAATCAGAGTTTTAGCATGTTAAAACAAAGCCAAAAACACATTGATATGGCATCCAAGAGGCCTAAACATGATGGCACACACAATGGCACATTCATGGAGCATGAAACATAAACCCTCTAAGGCCTTAAAGGAACATCAAATACAAGCATACAAGCATGCCACAAGGACTGAAATGACATGGTAAGTGGTTCCAAACCACTGAAACAAAGCAAGTAAAGCATGCGCAACACTCACACACCCAAGGCTAGCAAGCCAAAATGCAAGGTGGCTATACAAGGCATGTCATGGATGGCCAAAACAACCACAAACAAACCTTAGGCATGCTAAAACATGCACAAGAGCTTCACAAAGCTAAGCCAAAACAAGTAAGCATAGTGGTCTAAATGCTAGGCACATGTGAAGGCAATTTCATGGCATTAGAAGACAAGTATACAAAGCAAGCATGGTGTGTCCAAACCAACTTAAAACAGAGGTAGAACATGGCAAAATACTACCAAATAACCACTAAGACATGGCCAACATGGTCTTAACAAGATGCTCACACATGAGGCTAATATCCAAGGCAACAAGGAGAGGGGATGGCCATCTCCTTCTTAGGACCTTAAAACACCATCCTCACCACTGAAATTCCTTAAGATTTCGGTGGTGAGGAGGCCCAAACAAGGTGGTCCCGGAGCTCACCAAAATAACACAAAATGGGGGCCAAACAAGGCCTAAGAGGGGTCAAACAACCCCAAAGCTCAAAGCAACCTCAAAAAACTATTTTAAGCAAGTAAAAACAAGACTTTTATATGTTATACACTAAGCTCAAAAACAGATGTAAGGTAGGCAAAAAGACTATGCAAAAATGGGGTATTTAAAGGTAAAATTCTTACCCTTGTAGACCCCTTCAAGAACAGCACTCTAGCTGCTTTCCTTAGCTCAAAACCAGCTCAAAACTTCAAGAACAACCTAATGGCTCCTCAGCAATCAAGGTAAGGTGTAAAACTAGGTGTTTGTGCACAAAAGTAAGGACAAACACACACTTATACACAAAGAGAGGGAGATATAGAGATAGAATAGATACACTATGGCTAACCCCAATCCAGACCTCTGGAACTCAACCCTCTAACCTCTGAGGAGGGAGGAGAAGCCCTCCTCTTATAGAGGATCACTCTTGCAAAGCTTACAAGACAAGCTAAGCAAGAGTGAAATCCCTCCGTACACGTGTATAGAGGGGGGGCAAGGTGTATGCCAGCTAGCACAGCTGGCATAAAAATTTCTGCAAAAGCAGATGCACAGTGATCAGCCAGCCAAAAATGACAAATTGGCAAAAACAATGGTCGGCCGACCATCAATAGTGCCGACCGGCCAAATATATGGCCAATGGCAACAAAACATTGGCCGGTGGCCTCAAGCCATGGCTGGTGAGGTGTGGGGGTGGCCAACAAGCCATTCCCTACCCTCCAAAGCAAAAACACAAGTGTTTGGTGCAAAACCAAACACAAAACGGTCGAGTCGAGCGATCCTGAGGCAAGGAGCGTGGCCGAGACCTCCGAGAACTCAAGACGAACACGAACATGGATGATCACCGAGTGTTCAAACGGTGACGTCCAAGTCTTGAGGACGGTCAAAAATGGGGTGTCTACAACGAACATGGATGATCATCAAGTGTTCAAACGATGACGCCCAAGTCTTGAGGATGGTCAAAAATGATTGTCTACATACCTCAGTTTGATACACCGGGGCTTTGGAAGTTTATACTGGGATGGGTTCTGTTTGGACAGGGAAAACCAGAACACCCTCGATTTGTGGATCTTGAGCAGTGGCAGCATTAGCTGTGGTGCCGGGCATCGGGATAGCTGTGGTTGGTACATGTAATGCCGAGGCCGCTACTGGCTGCAGTTGCTGTTGCTGTAACCTAGTTATGAGCTCGGCCTGACGGGTCGCGTCATGCTGGAGGGAGTCAACTGTTTATTACATATGGAGTAATAATTCCTCCAAATTTGTCGAAGGCTGAGCTCAACGAAGGTTATCTAACCGGTGAATGTCGAAATAGCGGAACTGGTGAATCCTGTATGGCCTTCATTCGTCTCACCACTGGCGAAAGTGAAGCAAACAATGGCTGCCTCTGAACTAAATTTCTGACCTGACAAAGTCTATCAGCATGAGTCCAGAGTATTTGGGGGATATCAGAGCCTTCTGAAGCTATGGTTCCAAGCCCACCTTGTAAAAGAGAAAACAGACAGCACCTCAGCCTAATTTCACTGGAATAGATATGATCATAGCTGAGTGACTGTACTCCACACTAAATTCTGCCCCAAAATAGAAGCCAACTTTGCAACTGATAGTACATTCCTATACAGTTTCACCGTAAAGCACATACCAGTTAAGTGAGAACCAAAACACCCCTATAAGGGGGTGTAGACGCGCCCGCGTGGGGCCCTCATGCTACAGTTCGGACTCGATTTGTGTCACGGTTCTTAATCTAAACCAAAGAGTCCAAATCTGGCAAATCGTTTTGAGAAACAGATTTTTGAAAAGAAGTGCCAAACATGGACTGCTTTGCCAGATACAGAGTCGCCACCTAAATATTTTAAAATGGGAGAATTTAGGAAACCCTGACTCGGTGCCAAAGGCCACGTGTCCGTCATCACCAAAGTTGCCTCGGCTCAGGAACTTGGGTACGATTGGGGAAGGTCAGCTATGAGCACCCCCTCTCGCCCGATCCGAAGATCGGCCTCTACTAACCATGATATCCGTTTTTGAAAACGTTATGTGTTCTTATTCCGGTTATTAGCCTAGAATTACTATGTTATGCGCACAGCAAACAAGTATAGACCAAATCACCTAAATTGGAACAAAACATAGCATGTTTGTTTTGAAAATGGTTTGCTACTCGCAAGTAGGCTAAAATGCAGGTTTTGCCACCCTCAAGTGGACTTTTAGGAAAAATGGTTTTGCCACTATCGAGTAGGCTTAAAACTCGCAGTTTTAATGAATTATCCCAATTTAAGCAATTCGACCTTCATCCACAGGCATTCAAGCAGTTATATCACATAAGCAGCTGGCCTCATGATAATCATGCAATTGTGGCAACACTCACACGCATGCGGCATGCTAAAGCATAAAAGCTCACCTAGTACTCCAAGCCAAAACAGAAACCAGTTAGTAATCACATACATGATCCTAGTTCATATTTGAAATGGCTAATGCAACACATGCAAAGATGCAATCTAAATAGGCTCGGCTATCCTAAACATGGCATGTGAAATGCAGTCAACTGATGCACGTATTCAATTTGGAATTGAAGTACAAATGCAGTTAGCATGACGTACCGAGCCTGGTGCATGCAAGACAAATATATTGATGCACGCATGCATAGCATAAGGTATGCTAATTTAAACATGTCCTATTTACTAACCATCAAAGTAGGTTAGTAAAAAGGAGAAAGAAGTGGGGGTTGGAAGACATGCGCACACTCACCCACACTTATTACAAATTCGCCCTCGCTCGGAGGGACCAAAAGAATAATACAATTCGAATAATGAATTAACTATCCTAGCTAATTAATTATTACAAATTACCTAATTAATTAACAAATTAACTAAGCATAAGAAAAGCAATAAAAGGGGCCTCGGGAAGAGGGTTCGATGCGCGCGTGCTCGGGTCTTGCTCGGAAGTGCACTACCATGCATAGGCTGGCTTTGCTTTCCCTGCTATACTGCTCTGGAGACTTCCAAAGTCTCAGGATTGCTTCCCTGGACATTGGGAGACACCACCGGCTGAGTAGAATGGCCACCGGCATTAAGATGTGATCATCGACTGTTGATGAAGCTATCGGCCCAGTAAGGATTTCCGGTCGGCACTAAACACTGCCGGTCGGCAGAATGTTCCTGTAGAATCTGCAATTGACAGCAACAGAGGGCAAGGCAGAACATGGCAATGCAATTCAAGCAATGTATGCACTAATCACACCCCTTATCATGTTTATGACTCAAAGGGCCATGATCCTTGGTTCTCAGACCATCAATCGCGCATTTCAATGCGTGATGGCCCAAAGAATCAAGTGTGCACTTTGATTTCAAATGTAATGCATGCAAACACATAAGGGCCCAATCTCTATCACTAAATCAAGGGACAAGGCATGCATGTTCAATGCAACCTAAGCATGTTAACTAACATGCAACATGGTATAAAAGGGAGCATGCAAACATGAAATGCACATTAGGTACACAACCTAAGCAACAAGGCAAACAAGCATGCCACAACTATGCAAACTACTTAGAGCATGCAAGATGCAATCTAACCATGCGACATGCTAGCAACTTGACCAAGGGAATGCATGCCAAATGCAAGTGATTTCAAGCATGCAACACATGCAACCAAAGCATGCAAACATGAGGTAATGTAATAGCACTTGAATGGCATGCAAGGGATGGACTTACACTAATTGGACAGCTCTAAGTTAGGTCCAAAACAGTGGCCAAAGCTTAAGAAGATGGGACCAAACACACATACACACATGCACACATTAAGGCCTAAACACTTAAGCATCAAAGGGCATCTTTTAAGCACACTTAAAAGGGAATAATCATGGACATGGGGCATGCATTAAGCTCTGAAAATCATGCAAGAACATGGTGCCAAACCAAGCAAACAAGATAGGCTAAACATGCAACAAATGGCCCAAGCATTCAAGGCAAGCTAATGGAGTATTGAACTACACCTGATATGACCATACATGGCAAGACTTAAATGACCAAAAACAGAGTTTTAGCACATAAAACAAAGCCCAAAAGACCACTTAGACGGCATCTAAATGGCTTGAATTCAAAAGCATGCACAATGACCAAAGCATGGAGCATACAACACAAGCTTTCAAAGCATTAAAGAGGTGTCCAAGGCAAGCATACAAGCATGTCAAAGGGACTGAAATGATGCTACAAATGGTGCCAAACCACTGAAATAAAGCAAGTAATGCATGCTACACATTCACACACTTAAGGCCAACAAACCAAAAATGCAAAGGGGGTATATAATGCATGTCATGGCCGACCAAAATGACTAAGGACAGACCTCAAACATGGCAAAATAAGCACAAAATCTTCACAAAGCTAGGCCTAAAACATGCTAGAACAATGGTTTACAACCTAAGGCATGTTAAGGCCTAAACATGGCATTACAAGGTAGGTATGCTAAGCATGCATGGTGTACCAAAACCAACTAAAAACAGAGGCATATTATGACATAATAAGCACAAAAATCAGCTAAGGCATGGTCAACAAGAGCCTAAGCTAGGTGCTCCCTCAAGAGGCCAAAAATGGTCCTTTTCAAGGACAACAAGGAGAGGGGGTGACCCTCTCCTTTTTGGGACCTCAAGGCACCATCCTCACCTCTGAAATCCCTCAAGATTTCAGTGGTGAGGAGGCCCAAACACCAAGGTCTCGGAGCTCACTCAAAATAGCACAAAATGGAGCCCCTCAAGGCTTAAGAGGGGTCAAACACCTCCAAACCACAAAACACTCTAAACAAACTATTTAGAGGGCCCAAAAACAGAACTTTTTTATATTATACACTAAGCTCAAAAATAGTTCTAAGATAGGCAAAAATAGTATGCAAGAATGGGATAAAAAGGGGTAAGATTGTTACCCTTGTTGACCTTCTTCACAAATGGTGGACCAGCCCCTTCCTTGAGCTCAAAACAGCTCCAAAGCTTCAAGAACAAACCTCTGGCCCTTCAAGAAAAAAGAAAAGGTGTAACACTATGTGTTTGTGTGCAATAGTAAGACACAAACACACTTATACACACACAAGAGAGAGATATAGAGATATGATATGTATGAAACCCTAAACCTAGAACTCAAACCCTAAAATGGCTGTCTAAAATGTCTAGCCCTAAAGCCAAGAGAGGAGGGCTTCTCTTATAGAGCTTTTTGTCTTGTAAAGCTTACAAGACAAGCTTCTAAAGAGAGAGATCCCTCCATACACAGCTGTGTCAAAATATCTATAAAAGCAGATGCACAGTAGTCAGCCGGCCAAAGATGCAATTGACCAAAAAAAGATAGCCGACCGGCCATCTATAGTGCCGGCCGGCCAAATATTTGGCCGGTGGCCACAAAACACAGCCGATGGCCTCAAGCCACGGCTGGTGATGGGTGGGGATGGCCTACAAGCCCTACCCTGCCTCTCAAAGGCAAAACACAAGTGTTTGGTGTCAAACCAAGCACAAAACAGTCGAGTCGAGAGGTCCTGTGACGAGGCGCGCTGCCAAGGCTTCCGGGAACTCAAGACGGACACAAACATGGATAATCACCAAGTGTTCCAATGGTGACGTCCAAGTCTTGAGGACGGTCAAAAATGGGGGTGTCTACAGGGGGTAGGGTTATCCTGTCCGGATTTTGTCCGGAACTGGGGTTCAATATTCAAACAAAGCGGTTTTCACGTAATCCTGCATAGGGGTGAGCATCGTGTCCTAGTTTGGAAAAGTCTCTATGGCTTTCGATATGCAACTAGGCCAAATCGTCAAAAGGGTACCTCGGCAAGACTACCTAATATACCTCTCGCACCGAACACCAAAAAGTGAAAGGAAGATCAAGCGATACAACAGTAGTCTAGATCCAAGGGTTGTGTTCTCATCATGGTAGAGCCCGTGCCCAGTCAGCCTTCTAGCAAGCTTTTCAGGCAAGCCTCTGGCAAACCGTCCAGGAATAGCAGATGGCAAACACAGTGACTTAAGCGCACTAATGCAAATTCAATGCAAAGAAACAGAAAAGTGTAGATAAAATTTCACATCATGAGTTTCAAGTCAAGTTCTCTAATTTCCCTAGTGGAGTCACCAGAAACTGTAGCCCGACTTTTTCAGTGCCCCCTTTTAGAAGTCGAAATAAGCCCTATAGTTCAGACTCCCGCGGTTCTGAATCTAATCTCACAAGTGCAATGTGAAATAGATAAATACCAAAGAGTCCAAATCCGACAAATCTTTTTGAAAATTGATTTTGAATCAAATTGCAAAAAACAGACTGCTTTGCTAGATACAGAGTCGCCACCTAAATATTTTGGAAAATTTAGGAAACCCATGACTCATGCCAAAGGCCACATGCCGTCATCACCAAGATTGTCTCGGCTCGAGAACTTAGGTATGAGAGGGGAAGGTCATGATGAATTGAGCACCTCTGCTCGCCCGATCAAAGATCGGACTCTACTAATCACGATATGAATCTTATGTACATTATATGCTCTTGTTCCAATTTATTAGGCTAGCATTACTATGTGATGTGCACACACACAAGTATAGACTAACTTGCAAGAATTGGACCAATTGATTCATGTTTGGTTTTGAAAATTGTTTCGAAATATGTACCACTTGAAAAAGTGATTGCATATAAACATTACTCAAATTATTCCAATTTGAGGAATTAGCCTTCATCCACATGCATTCAAGCAATTATAGCATTTAAGCAATTAGTCTCATGGCAAGCATGTTAGACATGGTGACATTCACACACATGCGATATGCTAAAGTGAGTAAAGGCTCACCTAGTACTCCAAGCCAAAAGAGAAATAAGTTAGAAAAATGCATGATTCCTAACTATGCGATATGACTAATGCAACGCATACAAAAATGCAATTAATAGGCTCGGCTACTTAACATGGCATATGAAACAATTTGATAGCATGCGGTCTAAGCACGTACTCAAAGAACGTATTAAACTAACAATGCAAGTTCGAATGATGAACTGAGGCTTGGTGCATGCAATACAAATGGATGCAAACATGAAGTATGCTTATCAAAACATGATGATCCTAAACTAACCACCATAAGCAGTTAAATAAAAGGGAGAAAGACGTGGGGTTGGAAAATATACACATTATCATAACATTACGCTCTCACAGAGGAGAGTCTGAATGAATGAACTAACTAACTAGCTAAGCTAAGCTAAGCTAAGCTAAGCTAAGCTAATTAACTACGAATTAACTAGCGAAACTACTTAACTAATTACTATAAGCCGAATGAATTAACTAATCCAGTTAACTAAAATAATTACAAAACGAAATCAAATAACTAGTTAACTTACTAATTATTACAATACTTTACAAAATTAATTAGCTACAACTAATTGATCACAACAAATATGTAAGCTTACTAATTAACTTACTAATTTTTTGTTTTTTTCCTTTTTTTGCTAGGTAGTTTACCATCATAGCTTCAGAAAGATCCAATATTCCCCAAGTTGTGTGGACTCGTTCTGGTAGGCTTTGCAAAATTCATGACCTTGTTGGTGGTCAACCAGTGTTAGTCTCTCTTCCATCGGTTACTCGACGAAGAAGGAACAAACATGCATCAGTACTAGTACAAAGCGCTCTACAAACACCTATTCGTGCACACAATTCACCAGTATCTCACCCACCTAGACCAAGAATGGCACAGAACACAGAAAAAATTGCTACCATGATGGCAACATTGAGAACTATGCATCAAAGGATGGCCACACAGGATGAAATCATCGCTGATCTGCGACGCCCATCTGGGGCATCAGTATCTACAGTGCATCCAATCCTAGCTGCTCAGTCGAATCCCGATCCACCTCCTCTAGTAGAAAATCTCCAAGTCCCAGATCCCCAGGAGATATTTCCACAGGCTCCAGCTTATAGACCCTTGGCACAGCCCCATGGGGAACGTCTTCCTTTTGACATTAACGATGATCCAGCTATGATAAAAATTTCCAGGCTAGAGAAAACACTGAAAAAGTCCCAAGGCTTCAATTCCATTCTGGATATTGAAGATAGGTACACGGAGGCTTCGGTCAGATTACCGGAGAAGTTTAAGATGCCCCACATCGACAGATTCGACGGGAGTGGGGATCCGATTGTACATGTCTTCCTGTTTTTGGATGTTCTGAGGCCTATGGGTCTTTCTCATGTTCAAAAATTGTCATTGTTCGGGAGAACTCTACCTGAAGTAGCAGCCATTTGGTATGCTAAACTGGAAGAATCTACCAAGCGAAATTGGGAAGGGCTATCTGAAAGGTTCGTGAACCAATACTCTTATAACACTCAAATAAAGGTAACCATCAGTGAGTTGGAGGCCATTACCCAAAACCCCAAAGAATCTTTCATCGATTTTGTCACCAAGTGGAGAGCCAAGGCAGCGCAGATGACAAATAGGCCTTCTGAAAGAGAGCAAGTTCGGCTGGTAGTCTTGAATCTCAAGCTCGATTTGCTGCAAAGAATGATACTGGCACCGTTGTCTACATTTGCTTCACTACACGAGTTGGAGATCCAAATTGAAATTGCATTTAAAAAGGGGATCATCCACAAAACTAGTGAACCTACAAGAAGGCCATTCACCAGGAGTACCAATGCTAGTAATAGCACTATTCCATGGCCTACAGACATCAGTATTGTTATTACATCGGCCAAGATGGCCAATCCCTTTGCTGCTGCCACAACCTCGCAACTTTCATAAAATACCGGTCCACCCCAAAATTGAAGAACCTTTACCCTTCTCCATATGAGCCCGACCCACGCCCTCAAGCTGTTAATACAAAAAGGGCATCTCAAACCTCTCAATTCTCGTCCACTTCCAAACCCATTGCCACCCAAACATGACCCCACCCAATATTATATCTTCCACCAACAACATGGCCATTCCACAGACATGTGCAACCGTCTGCGTAATGAGATCCAGGATCTCACTGACAACAAAGTCATTGCCCCACCTTCAAAACCAAACGTAACAACCAACCCACTTCCTGCACATAACCAAATCCCTCCGCTCAGAAATAATAACCATATCCATACACTACCACCCACCTTCAACCCTAGCACATACATTAATTCATCCCACCTACCAATACGAGAAGTGGTTATTCCAGAAAGCACAGATATGTGCATGATGGATTTGACATCACAAACCCAATCCAAGCCTGTGGCAACAAAAGTAGAGAAAGATGAGAATGCACTAGAGACAAGGTTATCTGATACCCTTGTCATAGAGAAGAGGGCTTCAATTGCAGAGGTATATGACCCTAGCTTATACATTGTGGCCATTGACCAGCTAAAGCCAGTAGTCATACTTCTAGACTTTCTCAGTATTAATGCCATCGGGGAAGACCAAATAGTGCAGAATCAGAATGAGTGGCCCGAGCAAGGCCTGAATGACTTAGCAAACCTAGAGAAGAATTTAGCAGAATTGGAAGAGGATCTGCAGGATCTTTACTTCTTTGAGGAAGAAGATACAAGCTGTGTGCAAATAGAATGGTGGGGTGTAAACCAGCCAAAAACAAGCAACAGGTGGTTTAGTGACGTGGAGATAGATAAGGTAGAAAAGGCTGAGGCTACACCTTTGACTAGAAAAGAACAAGTGTTGTAACAATTCCAGCAGGAAAGGATAGAAGAGATCCAAAGGTAGATGGCCTTGAAGCAAGGAAAAGGAAAAGGGAAAAAAGAGGCTGAGTCAATCGTAAAATGCCAAGAATGCTCAAGCAATACTGGGATGCAGAAACCAAAACCGTCATGGAAAATGAATGGTATGTTAATGAAAGGTGTGATATGAACATGCTCCAGATGAACTCTAATAATAGCATGACTGTAGGGGAGTGGTGGGAAGATAATGATTTGAGTCACGCATACACAGACGAAGGGTGAGAATCTACTCCCGATGATACGTGGTATACGGACGTGATTAATCACATGACCCGTGGCTTTAGATCAGCCAGAATCCTCGAACAAAGAAGTTGAGATATCAAAAGAAAAGGATGTTGATGAAAACCTGGTCTTGAAACAGCTCAAGAAGATTCAGACTGACATATCAATCTCGGGGTTGATAATGGCATCTCGAGAGCACAGGAAGGCACTGTTAGAGGCAATGAACTGAACTAAACTTCTTATTGATACAACTGCAGATCAATTGGTATCATTGGTTACATCAGGTGATGTTATGTCGGTGATATCTTTTATAGATAAGGAGTTACCACTTGAAGGCGCCAACCACAACCGTCCCTTATATGTAATCTTGGAAAGTTGAAAGAAATGGACCTCGGTGGTGTTAGTGGATACCGGATCTGCAATCAATGTGTGTCCAGTGACTGCCTACACCATCGGTTTGAGGCCAATTGACTTTACACCCACGACCCAAGCCGTCTGAGCTTATGACAATACAAGTCGGGATGTTATGGGAACATTCAAGAGCAATATCCTCATCGGCTCATCTAAACATGAGGTGGAATTCTATATCATGGACGTACCGACAACCTTCAATTTACTGTTGGGAAGGCCTTGGCTGCATCAGATAAATGTTGTATCATCAACAGTCCATCAGTTGGTGAAATACCCCTTCAAAGACAGGATTGCCACCACTACAACAAAAAAGGCCTTTTGAAAATGGGGGTACTATTTTCTTTCGAAATTTTTTGTTTTCAATAGCAATTCCCTACACATTTTAATAACCTGTTCAATAAAATATCTATTGCAAATCAATATAGAAATCTGTTCATTTTCATAAACATCACATTCGAATTTCAGCACTATCCACAAAAATACAATATGAACTGCATGCGGATTATAAACATGTCTCCTAATATCCACAAAAAATGTCTACTAATATCCACAAAAATAAAATATCAACCGCATGCAGATTACCAAACAAATCTCCTAATATGCAAAAAAAAACATGCCTACTAATATCAATAAAAATAAAAAATGGCGGATTACCCAACATCCCTGTAATACCAACAAATATAGAAAATTTACAACCAACCAAAATATACGTAAGGTAATATGAATAAAAACACAAAATGAGCTACCATCTACCCCCCAAATTACCAAATATGTCCATATCAAATCTCGAATCTGCAAAAAAAATGGAAAAAAAAAAAAAAAAAAAACACAAGTTAGACAATTATTATCATATCCATAAAATATACAATTTAACATGCATTTTTGGAATTAGTTTTCAAATTGGGAGTCCCGTGCTAGTTCCGTAAGTTTCCACAACTCACATTGGTCCCTCCCGAGGGGTTGGAGGTGTTCCCCGGGCCGTCTCGTGGCTGTTGCACGATTTTCACCCCCGAAGGTCTATTTTCAAGCTTAACTGTGAAAAAATTGCATTTTGCAATTTAGTTTTCAAACCAGGAGTCCCATGCTAGTTCTGTCAGGTCCCATAGCTTACATTGGTCCCTCCCGAGGTGTTAGACGTGTTCCCCGGGCCGTCCCGTGGATGTTGCACGATTTTGGCCCCCCGATGGCCTATTTTCAAGCTTAAGTGTGAAAAAGTACATTTTTGGACATAGTTTTAAAATGGGGAATCCTGTGCTAGTTCTGTAAGTTTCCACAACTCACACTGGTCCCTCCCGAGGGGTTTGAGGTGATCCCTGGGCCGCCCCATGGCTGTTGCACGATTTTGGCCCCCCGGTGGCCTAATGTTCAAGCTTAAGTGTGAAAAAGTGCATTTTTGCACTTAGTTTTCAAACCGAGAGTCCCGTGCTAGTTTCAAAAGTTTCCATAACTCACATCGGTCCCTCCCGAGGTGTTTGAGGTGGTACCCGGCCCGTCCCGGGGCCGTTGCACGATTCTGGCCCCCGAAGGTCTATTTTCAAGCTTAAGTGTGAAAAAGTACATTTTTGGACTTAGTTTTCCAACCGGGAGTGCTAGTTCCGTAAGTTTCCACAACTCACATTGGTCCCTCCTGAGGGGTTTGAGATGGTCCCCGGGCCGTCCCGTGGCTGTTGCATGATTTTGGCCCCCGGTGGCCTATGTTCAAGCTTAAGTGTGAAAAACTGCATTTTTGGACTAAGGTTTGAAACCGGGAGTCCTGTGCCAGTTCCTTAAGTTTCCACTACTCACATTGGTCCCTTCCGAGGTGTTTGAGGTGCTACCTGGGCCGTCTCGTGGCCGTTGCACGATTCCAGCCCCGAAGGTCTATTCTCAAGCATAAGTGTGAAAAAGTGCATTTTTGGAATTAGTTTTCCAACCGGGAGTCCAGTGCTAGTTCCGTAAGTTTCCACAACTCACATTGGTCCCTCCTGAGTGGTTTGAGGTGGTCCTCGGGCCGTCTCGTGGCAGTTGCACGATTTTGGTCCCCGGTGGCCTATTTTCAAGCTTAAGTGTGAAAAAGTGCATTTTTGGACTTAGTTTTCAAACCGGGAGTCTCGTGTTAGTCCCGTAAGTTTCTAGAACTCACATTAGTCCCCCTTGAGGTGTTTGAGGTGGTCCTTGGGCCGTCTCGTGGCTATTGCACGATTTTGGCCCCCGCGGGTCTATTTTCAAGCTTAAGTGTGAAAAAGTACATTTTTGGACTTAGTTTTCAAGTCGGGAGTCCCGTGTTAGTTTCGTAAGTTTCCACAACTCACATTGGTCCCTCTCGAGGTGTTTGAGGTGGTCCTTGGGCCGCCTCATGGCTGTTGCACGATTTTGGCCCCCGAAGGTCTATTTTCAAGCTTAAGTGTGAAAAAGTGCATTTGTGGACTTAGTTTTCAAACTGGGAGTCCTGTGCTAGTTCCGTAAGTTTCCATAACTCACATTGGTGGTCCTCGGGCCACCCCGTGGCTATTGCACGATTTTGGCCGCTAGTGGCCAATTTTCAAGCTTAAGTGTGAAAAAGTGCAATTTTGGACTTAGTATTCAAACCGGGAGTCCCTTGCTAGTTCCGTAAGTTATCACAACTCACATTGGTCCCTCCCGAGGTGTTTGAGGTAGTCCCCAGGCCGTCCCGTGGATGTTGCACGATTTTGTCCCCAGAAGGTCTATTTTCGAGCTTAAGTGTGAAAAAGTGCATTTTTGGACTTAGTTTTCAAATCGGGAGTCCCGTGCTTGTTCCATAAGTTTCAAAAACTCAGACTGGTCCCTCCCGAGGTGTTAGAGGTGATCCCTGGGCCATCCCGTGGCTGTTGCATGATTTTGGCCCCCGATGGCCTATTTTCAAGCTTAAAGTGTGAAAATGAGCATTTTTGGACTTAGTTTTCAAAACGGGAGTCCTGTGCTAGTTCTGTAAGTTTTCACAACTCACATTGGTCCCTCTCGAGGTGTTTGAGGTGGTCCCCGGGCCGTCCCGTAGTTGTTGCACAATTTTGGCCCCCGGTGGCCTATGTTCAAGCTTAAGTGTGAAAAAGTACATTTTTGGACATAGTTTTCGAACTGGGAGTCCCGTGCTAGTTCCGTAAGTTTTCATAACTCACATTGGTCCCTCCCGAGGTGTTTAAGGTGGTAACCGGGCTGTCTCGTGGCGGTTGCACGATTCTGGCCCCCGAAGGTCTATTTTCAAGCCTAACGGTGAACAAGTGTATTTTTGGACTTAGTTTTCAAACTGGGAGTCCGGTGCTGGTTCCATAAGTTTTCACAACTCACATTGAACCCTCTCGAGGTGTTTGAGGTGGTCCCCGGGCCGTCTCGTGGCGGTTGCATGATTTTGGCCCTCAGTGGCCTATTTTCAAGCTTAAGTGTGAAAAAGTGCATTTTGGACTTAGTTTTCAAACTGGGAGACCCGTGCTACTTCTGTAAGTTTCCATAACTCACATTGGTCCATCCCGAGGTGTTTGAGATGGTCCCCGGGCCGTCCCGTGGCTGTTGCACGATTTTGACCCGCGAAGTTCTATTTGCAAGCATCAGTGTGAAAAAGTGCATTTTTGGACTTAGTTTTCAAACCGAGAGTCCCGTGTTAGTTCCGTAAGTTTCCACAACTCACATTGGTCCCTCCCGTGGTGTTTGAGGTGGTCCCCGGGCCGTTCCCTAGCTGTTGCACGATTTTGGCCCCCGAAGGTCTATTTTCAAGCTTAAGTGCGAAAAAGTGCATTTTTGGACTTTATTTTCAAACCAGAAGTCCCATGCCAGTTTCGTAAGCTTCCACAACTCACATTGGTCCCTCCCGAGGTGTTAGAGGTGGTCCCTGGGCCGTTCTGTGGCTGTTGCACGATTTTGGCCACGATGGCCTATTTTCAAGCTTAAGTGTGAAAAAATACATTTTTAGACTTAGTTTTCAAACCGGGAGTCCCGTGCTAGTTTCGCAAGTTTCCACAGCTCACATTGGTCCCTCCCGAGGTGTTTGAGGTGGTCCTCGGGCCGTCCCGTGGCTATTGCACGATTTTGGCCCTTAATGGCCTATTTTCAAGCTTAAGTGTAAAAAAGTGCATTTTTGGACTTAGTATTCAAAGCAGGGGTCCCGTGCTAGTTCAGTAAGTTTCCACAACTCACATTGGTCCCTCTGTAGGTGTTTTAGGTGGTCCATGGGCCGTCCCGTGCCTGTTCCACAATTTTGTCCCCCGAAGGTCTATTTTCAAGCTTAAGTGTGAAAAAGTGCATTTTTGGACTTAGTTTTCAAACCGGGAGTCCCATGCTAGTTTCGTAAGTTTCCACAACTCACGTTGGTCCCTCCCAAGATGTTAGAGGTGGTCCCCGGGCCGTCTCGTGGCTGTTGCATGATTTTGGCACCCGATGGTCTATTTTCAAGCTTAACTGTGAAAAAAGTGCATTTTTCAACTTAGTTTTCAAACCGGGAGTCCCATGCTAATTCTGTCAGGTCCCACAACTCACGTTGGTCCCTCCCGAGGTGTTAGACATGTTTCCCGGGCCGTCCTGTGGATGTTGCACGATTTTGGCCCCTGGTCACCTATTTTCAAGCTTAAGTGTGAAAGAGTGCATTTTTGGACGTAGTTTTGAAATGGGGAGTCCTGCGCCAGTTCTGTAAGTTTCCACAACTCACATTGGTCCTTCCCGAGGGGTTTGAGGTGATCCCCTGTCCATCCTGTGGCTGTTGCAATATTTTGGCCCCCGGTGGCCTAATGTTCAACCTTAAGTGTGCAAAAGTGTATTTTTGCACTTAGTTTTCAAACCGGGAGTCCCGTGATAGTTTTGTAAGTTTACACAACTCACATTGGTCCCTCCCGAGGTGTTTGAGGTGGTACCCGGGCCGTCCCATGGCCGTTGCATGATTCCGGCCCCCGAAGGTCTATTTTCAAGGTTAAGTGTGAAAAAGTGCATTTTTGGGCTGCGTTTTCCAACCGGGAGTACCGTGCTAGTTCCGTAAGTTTCCACAACTCACATTGGTCCCTCCTGAGGGGTTTGAGGTGGTCCCCGGGCCGTCCCATGGCTGTTGCATGATTTTGGCCCCCGGTGGCCTATGTTCAAGCTTAAGTGTGAAAAAGTGCATTTTTGGACTAAGGTTTGAAACTGGGAGTCCCGTGCTAGTTACTTAAGTTTCCACAACTCACATTAGTCCCTCCCGAGGTTTTTGAGGTGCTACCCGAGCCGTCTCGTGGCCGTTGCACGATTTCGGCCCTCGAAGGTCTATTCCTAAGCATATGTGTGAAAAAGTGCATTTTGGGACTTAGTTTTCCAACCGGGAGTCTAGTGCTAGTTCCGTAAGTTTCCACAACTCACATTGGTCCCTCTTCAGGGGTTTGAGGTGGTCTCCGGGCCGTCCCATGGCAATTGCACGATTTTGATCCCCGGTGGCCCATTTTCAAGCTTAAGTGTGAAAAAGTGCATTTTTGGACTTAGTTTTCAAACCGGGAGTCCCGTGTTAGTTCTGTAAGTTTCCACAACTCACATTGGTCCCTCTCGAGGTGTTTGAGGTGGTCCCTGGGACGTCTCGTGGCTGTTGCACGATTTTGGTCCCTGAAGGTCTATTTTCGAGCTTAAGTGTGAAAAAGTGCACTTTTGCACTTAGTTTTCAAACCGGGAGTCCTGTACTAGTTCCGTAAGCTTCCATAACTCACATTGGTCCCTTCCGAGGTCTTTGAGGTGGTCCTTGGGCCACCACGTGGCTATTGCACGATTTTGGCCCCTAGTGGTCAATTTTCAAGCTTAAGTGTGAAAAAGTGCATTTTTGGACTTAGTATTCAAACCGGGAGTCCCGTGCTAGTTTCGTAAGTTTTCACAACTCACATTGGTCCCTCTCGAGTTGTTTGAGGTGGTCCCCGGGCCGTCCCGTGGCTATTGCACGATTTTGTCCTCAGAAGGTCGATTTTCAAGCTTAAGTGTGAAAAAGGGCATTTTTGGACTTAGTTTTCAAACCGGGAGTCCCGTGCTAGTTCCGTAAGTTTTCAAAACTCACACTGGTCCCTCCCGAGGTGTTAGAGGTGATCCCTGGGCTGTCCCGTGGCTGTTGCACGATTTTGGCCTCCGATGGCCCATTTTCAAGCATAAGTGTGAAAAAGAGCATTTTTTGACTTAATTTTCAAAACGGGAGTCATGTGCTAGTTCTGTAAGTTTTCATAATTCACATTAGTCCCTCCCGAGGTGTTTGAGGTGGTCCCCAGGCTGTCCCATAGCTGTTGCACTATTTTGGCCCCCGGTGGCCTATGTTCAAGTTTAAGTGTGAAAAAGTGCATTTTTGGACAAAGTTTTCAAACCGAGAGTCCCGTGCTAGTTCTCTAAGTTTTCACAACTCACATTGGTCCCTCCCGAGGTGTTTAAGGTGCTAACTGGGCCGTCTTGTGGCCGTTGCACGATTTCGGCCCCCGAAGGTCTATTCTCAAGCATATGTGTGAAAAAGTGCATTTTGGGACTTAGTTTTCCAACTAGGAGGCCAGTGCTAGTTCCGTAAGTTTCCACAACTCACGTTGGTCCCTCTTGAGGGGTTTGAGGTGCTCTCCGGGCCGTCCCGTGGCAATTGCACGATTTTGGTCCCCGGTGGCCCATTTTCAAGCTTAAGTGTGAAAAAGTGCATTTTTGGACTTAGTTTTCAAACTGGGAGTCCCGTGCTAGTTTCGTAAGTTTTCACAACTCACATTGGTCCCTCCCGTGGTGTTTAAGGTGGTAACCGGGCCGTCTCATGGCGGTTGCACGATTCTGGCCCCCGAAGGTCTATTTTCAAGCTTAAGGGTGAAAAAGTGCATTTTTGGACTTAGTTTTCAAACTGGGAGTCCGGTGCTAGCTCCATAAGATTTCACAACTCACATTGATCCCTCCCGAGGTGCTTGAGGTGGTCCCCGGGCCGTCTCGTGGCGGTTGCATAATTTTGGCACTCAGTGGCCTATTTTCAAGCTTAAGTGTGAAAAAGTGCATTTTGGACTTAGTTTTCAAACTGGGAGAGCCGTGCTACTTCTGTAAGTTTCCATAAATCACATTGGTCCAACCCGAGGTGTTTGAGATGGTCCCCGGGTCGTCCCGTCGCTATTGCACGATTTTGTCCCCCGAAGTTCTATTTTCAAGCATAAGTGTGAAAAAGTGCATTTTCGGACTTAGTTTTCAAACCGGGAGTCCCGTGTTAGTTCCGTAAGTTTCCACAACTCACATTGGTCCCTCCCGAGGTGTTTGAGGTGGTCCCCGGGCCGTTCCCTGGCTGTTGCACGATTTTGGCCCCCGAAGGTCTATTTTCAAGCTTAAGTGTGAAAAAGTGCATTTTTTGACTTTATTTTCAAACCAGAAGTCCCGTGCCAGTTTCGTAAGCTTCCACAACTCACATTGGTCCCTCCCGAGGTGTTAGAGGTGGTCCCTGGGCCGTTCTGTGGCTGTTGCACGATTTTGGCCACGATGGCCTATTTTCAAGCTTAATTGTGAAAAAATGCATTTTTAGACTTAGTTTTCAAACCAGGAGTCCCGTGCTAGTTCCGCAAGTTTCCACAGCTCACATTGGTCCCTCCCGAGGTGTTTGAGGTGGTCCTCGGGCCGTCCCGTGGCTATTGCACGATTTTGGCCCTTAGTGGCCTATTTTCAAGCTTAAGTGTGAAAAAGTGTATTTTTGGACTTAGTATTCAAAGCAGGGGTCCCGTGCTAGTTCAGTAAGTTTCCACAACTTAGATTGGTCCCTCCGGGGGTGTTTTAGGCGGTCCATGGGCCGTCCCGTGGCTGTTCCACAATTTTGTCCCCCAAAGGTCTATTTTCAAGCTTAAGTGTGAAAAAGTGCATTTTTGGACTTAGTTTTCAAACCGGGAGTCCCGTGCTAGTTTCGTAAGTTTCCACAACTCACATTGGTCCCTCCCGAGATGTTAGAGGTGGTCTCCGGGCCGTCTCGTGGCGGTTGCACGATTTTGGCCCCCGAAGGTCTATTTTCAAGCTTAACTGTGAAAAAAGTGCATTTTTCAACTTTGTTTTCAAACCGGGAGTCCCGTGCTAGTTCTGTCAGGTCCCACAACTCACAATTGTCCCTCCCGAGGTGTTTGACGTGTTTCCTGGGCCGTCCTATGGATGTTGCACGATTTTGGCCCCCGGTCACCTATTTTAAAGCTTAAGTGCGAAAGAGTGCATTTTTGGACGTAGTTTTGAAATGGGGAGTCCTGTGCTAGTTCTGTAAGTTTCCACAACTCACATTGGTCCTTCCCGAGGGGTTTGAGGTGATCCCCTGTCCATCCCATGGCTGTTGCAATATTTTGGCCCCCGATGGCCTGATGTTCAAGTTTAAGTGTGAAAAAGTGTATTTTTGCACTTAGTTTTCAAACCGGGAGTCCCGTGCTTGTTTCGTAAGTTTCCACAACTCACATTGGTCCCTCCCGAGGTGTTTGAGGTGGTACCCGGGCCGTCCCATGGCCGTTGCATGATTTCGGCCCCCGAAGGTCTATTCTCAAGCATATGTGTGAAAAAGTGCATTTTGGGACTTAGTTTTCCAACCGGGAGTCCAGTGCTAGTTCCGTAAGTTTCCACAACTCACATTGGTCCCTCTTGAGGGGTTTGAGGTGGTCTCTGGGCCGTCCCGTGGAAATTGCATGATTTTGGTCCCCGGTGGCCCATTTTCAAGCTTAAGTGTGAAAAAGTGCATTTTTGGACTTAGTTTTCAAATCGGCAGTCTCGTGTTAGTGCTGTAAGTTTCCAGAACTCACATTGGTCCCTCTCGAGGTGTTTGAGGTGGTCCTTGGGCCGTCTCGTGGCTGTTGCACGATTTTGGCCGCCGAAGGTCTATTTTCAAGGTCAAGTGTGAAAAAGTGCATTTTTGGACTTAGTTTTCAAACCGCGAGTCCCGTGTTAGTTCTGTAAGTTTCCACAACTCACATTGGTCCCTCTCGAGGTGTTTGAGGTCGTCCTTTGGCCGTCTCATGGCTGTTGCACGATTTTGGTCCCCGAAGGTCTATTTTCGAGCTTAAATGTGAAAAAGTGCACTTTTGCGCTTAGTTTTCAAACCGGGAGTCCTGTGCTAGTCCCGTAAGCTTCCATAACTCACATTGGTCCCTTCCGGGGTTTTTGAGGTCGTCCTCGGGCCACCACGTGGCTATTGCACGATTTTGGCCCCTAGTCGCCAATTTTCAAGCTTAAGTGTGAAAAAGTGCATTTTTGGACTTAGTATTCAAACCAGGAGTCCCGTGCTTGTTTCGTAAGTTTTCACAACTCACATTGGTCCCTCTCGAGTTGTTTGAGGTGGTCCCCGGGCCGTCCCGTGGCTATTGCATGATTTTGTCCTCGGAAGGTCTATTTTCAAGCTTAAGTGTGAAAAAGTGCATTTTTGGACTTAGCTTTCAAACGGGAGTCCCGTGCTAGTTCCGTAAGTTTTCAAAACCCACACTGGTCCCTCCCGAGGTGTTAGAGGTGATCCCTGGCCTGTCCCGTGACTGTTGCACGATTTTGGCCACCGATGGCCTATTTTCAAGCGTAAGTGTGAAAAAGAGCATTTTGGACATAGTTTTCAAACCGGGAGTCCCGTGCTAGTTCTGTAAGTTTTCACAACTCACAGTGGTCCCTCCCGAGGTGTTTGAGGTGGTCCCTAGGCCGTCCCGTAGCTGTTGCACGATTTTGGCCCCCGGTGGCCTATGTTCAAGTTTAAGTGTGAAAAAGTGCATTTTTGGACATAGTTTTCAAACCGGGAGTCCCGTGCTGGTTCTCTAAGTTTTCACAACTCACATTGGTCCCTCCCAAGGTGTTTAAGGTGCTAACCAGGCCGTCTCGTGGCGGTTGTACGATTCTGGCCCCTGAAGGTCTATTTTCAAGCATAAGGGTGAAAAGGTGCATTTTTGGACTTAGTTTTCAAACTGGGAGTCCGGTGCTAGTTCCGTAAGTTTTCACAACTCACATTGATCCCTCCTGGCGTGTTTGAGATGGTCCCCGGGCCATCCCGTGGCTGTTGCACGATTTTGTCCCCCGAAGGTCTATTTTCAAGCATAAGTGCGAAAAAGTGCATTTTTGGACTTAGTTTTCAAACCGGGAGTCCCGTGCTAGTTTCGTTAGTTTTCACAACTCACATTGGTCCCTCCCGAGGTGTTTGAGGTGGTCCCCGGGCTGTCCCATGGCTGTTGCACGATTTTGGCCCCTAGTGGCCTATTTTCAAGCTTAAGTGTGAAAAAGTGCATTTTTGGACTTAGTTTTCAAACCGGGAGTCCCATGCTAGTTTCGTAAGTTTCCACAACTGACAATGGTCTCTCCCGAGGTGTTTGAGGTGGTCCCCGAGCCGTCCCCTGGCTGTTGCACGATTTTGGCCCCCGAAGGTCTATTTTCAAGCTTACGTGTGAAAAAGTGCATTTTTGGACTTTATTTTCAAACCAGAAGTCCCGTGCTAGTTTCGTAAGCTTCCAACACTCACATTGGTCCCTCTCGAGGTGTTAGAGGTGGTCCCCGGGCCGTTCCGTGGCTGTTGCACGATTTTGGCCACGATGGCCTATTTTCAAGCTTAAGTATGAAAAAATGCATTTTTAGACTTAGTTTTCATACCGGGAGTCCCGTGCTAGTTCCGCAAGTTTCCACAACTCACATTGGTCCCTGCTGAGGTGTTTGAGGTGGTCCTCGAGCCGTCCCGTGGCTGCTGCGCGATTTTGGACCTTAGTGGCCTATTTTCAAGCTTAAGTGTGAAAAAGTGCATTTTTGGACTTAGTATTCAAAGCGGGGGTCCCGTGCTAGTTCCGTAAGTTTCCACAACTCACATTGGTTCCTCTGGGGGTGTTTGAGGTGGTCCATGGGCCGTCCCGTGGCTGTTGCACAATTTTGTCCCCCGAAGGTCTATTTTCAAGCTTAAGTGTGAAAAAGTACATTTTTGGACTTAGTTTTCAAACCGGGAGTCCCGTGCTAGTTCTGTAAGTTTCCATAACTCACATTGGTCCCTCCCAAGATGTTAGAGGTTGTCCCCGGGCCATCTCGTGGCTATTGCATGATTTTGGCCCCCGAAGGTCTGTTTTCAAGCTTAACTGTGAAAAAAGTGCATTTTTCAACTTAGTTTTCAAATTGGGAGTGCCATGCTAGTTCTGTCAAGTCCCACTGCTCACATTGGTCCCTCTCACGGTGTTAGACGTGTTCCCCGGGCCGTCCCATGGATGTTGCACGATTTTGGCCCCCGTGTAGGCACCCCATTTTTGACCGTCCTCAAGGCTTGGACGTCATTGTTTGAACACGCGACGATTATCCATGCTTGTGTTTGTTTTGAGTTTCGAAAAGTCTTGGCTGTGCGCCTTGCCTTAGAATCTCTTAACTTCTCTATTTTGTGCTTGGTTGCGGACCAAGAGCTTGTGGATGTGTTCCTAAGGGAAGGGGATGGCCTGTCGACCAAGTCTCCTGCCTATCGGCTACCTTGATTTTCAATCGGCCAAATGTGATGGCCGGCCGGCCAGTTTGATTGCCGGTCGACCATTTTGATGGCCGGCCGGCCAAATGTGGTTTTCAACAGATATCTCTGTAGATAGTTGGCAGCTGTCATTCCAGGCCATACCTCAGCCCATGCCTGGACGTGGGAGTTCTGAGGAGCTGCAGATTGATATATATCTATATCAATCAAGCTTTCTAAAAAAAAAAAGAAGAGACAACAAGAAAGAGAGATATAACTTGGAGAAAAATTTCCTCTCTCTAAAATTCTCAGCTCTCTCTCTCTCTTCCTATATTGTGTGTATAGAAGCATATAAGTGCCCAAAAGTGAGTGTTCTTCCCATTTTCTTGAGCTTCCACCCTTGATCAAACTTGCCTACCTTGAAGAGGTGATCCTTGGAGGTGTATTTGGAGCTCCTAAGGCTGATTTTGGTCCAAGAAGGACCTGTTTTGGCGCTGAGCTTTAAGGGTAAGACTCTTCTCCTCTTGAACTCATTCTTGGTGTACTTGTATAGCCATCTTTGCATGCTTCTTTTGGCCTGGTTTTCAACTAAAAAACCTTTGTTTTATGGATAAAAAATGATGGTTTAAAGCCCTTTTTGAGTTAAGGTTGATCTACCCACTTTTGTAGCTTGTTGGCTATGTGTTGAGCCTTGTTCTAAAGCTTTTAAAACAACCTTTCTTTGGCCTTTAAACCACTGAATTCCAATGGAATTTCAGTGGTGGAAAAGTTGTTTTGAGGTCCCAAATGGGAGAGGATAGCCTCCCCACCTAGTTTCCTCATGCCATGCCTTGTTGGCTTTGTAAAAGAGCATTTTTTTTGGGTTGTTTTAGCTTAAGACCAGCATGTTTTAGGCCCTATTATGCCATGTTTCAGATCTATTTTGGAGTGGATAAGGCCCTTGTTGCTTATTTCTTGCACTTGTAGTGCAATCTCGCTTTCTAGCCTAACATGCTTCTTGTTTTAGCCTAACTTCCTAACATGTGCTAGCTCAACTTTGGCCTACAATTGTTCATATCTCAGCATGTTTAAGCTCTGTTTTAACTTGTTTGGATGGTTTACGTATGGCCTTGCATGGTTGTGGTTTGAGTGCTTAGAATCGCCTAAAAGAAAGCATGCTTTGCGAGTTTGTTTTGGTGCATGACCAGCATGTTTTTAGCTTATATTTGACATATAGAAACTCTGTTTTGAGCTGGATACAAGTCTCATGCATTGCATTACATAGTTGTAGTTCATGTGCTTCAAGAGCATAATGAGTTGGTGTAATACCCCTGTTCCGTAATATGCCAATTGGTCCTTAAACTGAGTATGATTATGTGTTTACCATGATTTTATGTGCCATTATGTGAATATATGTGATTTTGAAGTTTTATCTGTTCACCGTAGGAATATCTGTTTGAATAATCAGCTTTGGAAATTTAATTGAGGGCCTTATCGGCCATAGAACCCGAAATTGATTACGCCATTGTGATTGGCATAATTTTTAGAGCCTACGGTGAAATTTAATCGAAAAATTGATTCGGGCCAGATTAAATTGAATTATTTAATGGCATTGTGCTCAAATTGTTTAATATCTTAAATGTGGCTAGTGGGGCTTCTTGTATTTGAGCACTACACTCCTCATTCTCTCATATACCTTCATTTTTGGCTGATCAAACTCTAAGAAAGGGGGGGAGGTCGGCTGTTAGAGAGAGTGAGGGAGAAAGTTGTGTAATTTTTGGCCCAAGGCTACGAATTTGAAGTCCAACTCAAGAACTGACCATAGATTGAGCTTCTAGGTAAGTGATTGTTTATGAATTCTTGAGTTTGAACTTGTGATTTTGTGAATTAAAGGTTAATTGGTGATCAAGAACAAGAGTTGTACTCTAGTTGATGGGATTGAAGTTAAAATGCACATGCATGTATAGAATCACCATGGTTTTGCATAATCAAGCATGTATATGAGTGTTAAATCCTACATGCAAGCATGTTTTTGTTGTGTTCCATGAGAATGAACACCATTTGCATTGATTGGAATAGAAATGGAGTCAAGAATTGACATGCATGCATGATTGATGAAGATATGAAACTTAAATGCATGAATTTAATGTATTGGAAGTGAGTTTGGTATAAGTTGGGTTTGCATGTGATTGATTCATGGGAATTGAGTTTCAATATGTGGTAATTTAGTGTCTATATCATGTTAGTACACATATATATGAAGTTTGAGCCGAAATCATGCATTTGGGGCCCTTGAATTCGATGTTGGAACTCAAGAACACAGTTCTGGGTTTTCCAGAATTTCGATGTCCGCTCGAGCGGGAAAATCGTGCTCCCAGCATTTTTGCAGAGTTGGATGTCCGCTCGAGCGGGGCATATCACGCTCGAGCGTGGAATTTTGTAGACAGGCCTTCCGCTCGAGCGCCCTATTTAACGCTCGAGCGTAATTTTCATGCAACCAGTACTTTTGCAGGCCTTAAGGGTCCGCTCGAGCGGATAAGTCGACGCTCGAGCGGGGACCCTATTTTCTGAAATTTTGTTTATGCGTTCTGTGTTTCGTTTTCCGTTCTCTTTCACTTGTAAGTACTCTTAGGCATATGTTAAACCTTGTAAATGAGTTATTGAGATAGAAATAAAGCCTAAAGAGGAATATGTGAATTAAAGAACGGATTGAACTGTTAGTGACCCTTTTGTACTCATGAAATGTGTAGGATCAAGCTCAAGGGCGCATCCACAAACCGATCACTGTGAGTAATATCAATATTTGAAAGCTTGTCAAATGTCCAATTGCTATTCCCCTATAAACTCTATAAGTTGTTAATTGGGATTGTGGACAAAAGTCCGACAGGAGTAAATGAATGGACCGAAGGTCGTTTTGATAGGAATGGACCGAAGGTCGTTTTGGTATAAATGGACCGAAGGTCGTTTGATAAGAACGAATGGACCGAAGGTCGTTTTGATGTAAATGAATGGACCAAGGGTCATTTTGATAAGAATGAATGGACCAAAGGTCGTTGTGATGGAAATGAATGGACCAAAGGTCGTTTTGACATGAATGAGTGGGCCGAAGGCCGTTTTGGTATGAAAGAGTGGGCCAAAGGCCGTTTTGACATAAAAGAGTGGGCCAAAGGCCGTTTCGACATAAGTGAATGGGCCGAAGGCCGTTTCGCCATGAATGGAAATCCGAATGGGCCGAAGGCCAGAATGTTTAGAACTACAGTTACTTGTTTTGAATTTCGTATAGTTATATATATTCGTTAAATAGAAGTAAGAATTGGGCCCAAGGCCGTTTAGAGCATGTTGTTCTACATATTGTTATGTAACTGCTATATTCGATATTATTCACTGGGCTATCGCTCACGCTCATTCATGTGTTTGTAGGTGAGCCAAGGGAAGTCCAAACCCAGCCCCAGTGAAGTCTGCTAGGATAAATCCGAGTTTTGAGGAAGTCAGCCTTGCGTCTCACTCTTGAGACCTACCCTTGCCTTTAGCTATGTATTTATGTTTCGTCTTGCCGGCAGGGACTTTATGTAATCATGTAAATGGTCTGTCATAGGTTGACTCGTTTTGGATGATCCTGTTTGTAATGAATTCTATGAAATTGTACTTTTGAACTGTGGGTTATTAACGTAACTAAATGAGGTCTGTTAATGTGCATATAAGCACGGCTCTATGGACAAAGTTTTTATTTATTGCTTCCGTTTGGCCCCTTTTCTCTGACAAGATATGTCTGTTTTGGTCTGAGGCCGTAGGTAATCCCAGGATTACTGGCCGGTTGTGTCCTTAACCCATAGGGGCGGGTTCGGGTCATGACAGTTGGCGTACTATATCGCTTTGTTTTGGTGCATGTCCATAGCATTTTCAGTACTATTTTGGCATGTAGAAACACTGTTTTGAGGTGGTTGAGGCCTGCATGCATCGTACCATACAGATATGGTTTATGTGCTTCATTGGCCTCTTGCGTGAGCATGCTTCATTAACTTGTTTTTGGCCTTTGTTCCATGCACTTTAGCTACTGTTTTGAGGCTGCATAACTCTGTTTTGAGTTGATTTTGTTGTTTAAGGCCTGCCTTGTGTGGTTATGGTGTAATGCTCTTGCATGCCCAGTCGATTGGTTCATTTGAGCATGAGTGCTTGAGCCGTTTTCATGTTGCAGTAGTGTCTTGCACACAATTTCAGAGCATACTTCATGCCATTCATGCCATTTCCTTACATGTTTCACTTTCATTGCTTTGAAAGTAGCCTTGAGCCTCTTGTGGGTTTGAGCATGAAGTTGAGACGTTCATGCTTAATGACTTTAACCCTCTTGAGGGTTTCTACTAGCCAACAGCATGAGGTCTTCTTCATACTCAAGGAACTTGAGGCTTAGGCCCTCTTTCCCATTAAAGGACTCTCATTTGGACTTAATCAATTAAAGGATGGATGGGTAATGATAAAATGAGTAAATAAAATTGACCAAGTAAAATGGCAAGATAAGCATAACATGATTTGGCATTGCATGTGTCAGGTGTTCGATCGGACGTTATATCGAACACAAGGCGGATTAGTCCATTTCATACTCAAAGTGATAAAATGAGCTAATCCCCTTAGTCGCCAACACACTTGATCATACATGATAGGGTGTTGGCATTCATGTGTTTTGTTTGCATGCATTTTTACATCAAGTTGCAAACATGGCTTATTTGGCCATCATGCATAATTGATGGCCCGAGGGTTGAGGGCCATGCTCCCTTGAGTCCATTGCATGATAGGGAGTGTGGCCATGCACACATTTGTTTGAAAATTCCATGCCATACACTGTTTGCCCTCTGCTGCTGTCAACTGTAGGTTTCAGCAGGAAGAATTGGCCGACCAGCAGTTTTGGGGGCTGACCGGAAGTTTTGGGTGCCGACCGGCAAAACATGGTTGGCCAAGAGCATAAGATTTGGCCGATAATCCCATTCCTACGGCTGGTGGCATTTTGTTCTGGCCGGTGACACTCCAGAGCACTCAGGGAGTGATTCAAAGCAGTTCTGAAAATTTATGTGATCCTCAGAAGGGCAAGGCAGTGTAAACAGAGGCAACAGTGGCATGGTACAGATTTTCGGGCCAGACGAGTCAAGCACGCATCATTCACGCATCCTGAGGCAGGGTTGTGGCCACCTTCTTTCTACATTTAATTTGTTAATTAATTAGAAATTATGTAATAATTAATTTAGTATTATTTATTCGAACTGTAATATTTATTCAGATCCTCCGAGTGAGGGCAATTGTGTAATAAGTGTGCGTGAGTGTGGTGTATGTCTCCCAACCCCACGTCTTTCTTCCCTTTTATTTCCTAGCTTTCGATGGTTAGCCTAGGGCATGTTTCAATTAGCATACAGTATGATAGCATGCGTGCATCCATACATTTGTCTTACATACACCGGGCTCAGCGCATCATACTAACTGCATTTGTATTTCAATTCCGAAGTTGAATACATGTTAGTTGTAGCATCATCACATGCCATCTTAGAATAGCCGAGCCTATTGTAGTTGCATCTTGTATGTTTTGCATTAGCCATTTTAACATGAGGTAGGATCATGCATTGATTACTAACTAGCTTTTGTTTTGGCTCAGAGTACAGGGTAAGCATTTACGCTTTAGCATACCGCATGCGTGTGAGTGTTGCCATAATAACATGATTACCACAAGGCTAGCTGCTTATGTGATATAAACTGCTTGAGTGCCTGTGGGTGGAGGTCAAATTACCTAAATTGGAATAATGCATTAAAAATGTGAATTTTAAGCCCACTAGATAGTGGCAAAACCATCTTTTCTAAAGCCCACTTGAGGGTGGCAAAACCTGTATTTTAGCATACTTGCGAGTAGCAAACCATTTTCAAAACAAGCATGAAATGTTTTGTTCCAATTTAGGCAATTTGGTCTATACTTGTTAGCTGTGCGCATAACATAGTAGTTCTAGGTTAATAATCGGAATAAGAACACATAACGTTTTCAAAAACGGATATCACAGTTAGTGGAGGCCGATCTTTGGATCGGGCGAGAGGGGGTGCTCATAGCTGACCTTCCCCAATCGTACCCAAGCTCCCGAGCCGAGGCAACTTTGGTGATGACGGACACGTGGCCTTTGGCACCGAGTCAGGGTTTCCTAAATTCCCCCATAAAAAATATTTAGGTGGCGACTCTATATCTGGCAAAGCAGTCCATGTTTGGTACTTCTTTTCTAAAAATCTGTTTTCTCAAAACGATTTGCCGGATTTGGACTCTTTGGTTCAGATTAAGAACTGTGACAAATTGAGAGTCCGAACTGTAGCGAGCCCCAAAACGAACAGAACGGGGGGACTCATCCTCCCGGGGCGTTCGGGGACGTCAACAGTTTCTGGCGACTCTGCTGGGGACTTTGGAGAGCTTGACTCGAACTCGTGATATCCTGTTTTGATTTCATTTATGTGTCTCTTTGCATTGCATGTCCATCGGTGCGCCTAGGACATCGTGTTTGCCATCTACCATTCCTGAACGATTTGCCGGAGGCTTGACTTTGTCAAATCATGCCATAAGGCTGACCGGTTGTGGGCTCTGACAGTATGGGAATACAAACCCCGGTTTTACCAGGGCACCCTTTTCGACCATTCGACCTAGTGCATATCGAAATCCATAGTGACCATTCCAAACTAGGACAGGTTGCTTACCCGATGTTAGGTTGTTTGAAAACTGCTGCGTGCATAGTGAAACCTTAGCTCCCGACAAAATAGGGAAGGGAAACCCTACCCTAACATAGGGGTGTTTTGGCTCTCTCTACTTGCTATGTGCTTCTAGAGTGCATCTCTACAGGGAACGTACATATCAGTTTGCAAGTTTGAGTATCAGGCCAGAGGGCATCAGCATCAGTGTTTTTGGGAATCAGTCATCTACGGGTATCAGATTCAGACTTTGGGGCAACGATTTGGAAACAGTGATCAGTGATTAAGGAACAGTACATTCAGCTTGTTGGCAATTTGTTGTGATACCCAGCTGTGTGTTGTGTTTATTTTACGTTGTTACGCTGTCCAATTGTCTGTTTATTTATATGCTTTATTTATCTTTTTACTAGGTAGTCGAGCACAATTGCTTCTGACCCCGTAGATATTCCCCAAGCACTCTGGATTAGAGGTCGTCGACTCCATCGATCTGAGGATCTGGTAGACAGACAACCAGTGTACCACTCTCTACCCCTGTTACTAGACGGAGGACAGCTAGGCAGAGGGCATCAGTTCAACAGTCAGTACAGAGGGCTTTGTCTGCCCCACCTATGTACAGTAAGGATCAGGATTCTGCTTCTCCCACAGAAAGGGAACATATACCGATAAGTCAGTCCGAGCAGAACAGTATGGCCAATTTAGAGGAGATGGTGCGCTAGCTCCAAGAGAGTATGAAAATGATGCAGCAGGATGCTGTCCGACAAGCAGAGTTCGCCAAGCAGCAGGCCACGATTATGAATGAACAAGCAGAGTTAATCGTAAGGTTACAGTAGCAAACCGGAGCATCTGCTTCGCAACAAGTTCCTCCCCCGCCAGGAATTCCAACCCCCGGGGAAACAGCTAATGTTCAGAATGTTGCGGACATTTCCACGGAACCACCTCTACCCCCGATCCTACCCCAAATCCAACCCCAGTTATCCAAAACACCCACCAACCTACCGGACTCTCCCTTTGAGTTCGAGACAGACCCCACAGCATTAAAGTTGAGCAAGCTTGAAAAGTTGTTCAAGAGATCCCAGGGAGTCAAGACCATCCCTGACATCGAAGATGGATATACCGACGCAGCTGTGACGCTGCCTGACAGATTCAAAATGCTGCACATTAATCGATTTGATGGGTCCGGGGACCCCATGGTGCACCTGAGATTGTTTTCAGACATCTTAAGGCCAATGGGCCTCAGCAGACTTCAGAAGCTGTCTCTGTTCGGCCAAACCCTGTCGGGTGTGGCGGCCATATGGTATGCCAAATTAGAAGATGATGTCAAGAGAAACTGGGACAAGATGGCCGAGGCCTTCATTACGCAATACTCATACAATACAAAAATTGAGATCACAACTCGTGATCTCGAGACAACAAGGCAAGAGCCTAAAGAGAGTTTCTCAGAATTCGTGACCAGATGGAGGGCCAAGGCTTCGATGATGACCTTAAGGCCTACAGACAAAGACCAGATTCTGATGATTGTACGCAATCTTCAGCCGAAGTTGATGCAAAAGATGATTGTACTCCCCTTTCCTACCTTTTCTGATCTACATGAAATGGGGGTGCAGACTGAGGATGCCTTACAGCAAGGCTTAATTGATAATGACCGGGAGCAACCCCGAAGAACTTTCAACCGCAACACTAACGCAGGCCCGAGCGGTACTACAACTACAAGAGCCTCCGAAGTGAGCATGGTCACCACCAACCCCCCTCTAAGAACCATGGCAGCTGCGCCATTCTCCGGCGCATCCGGAAGCCATACCGAAACAGCCAAATACCCACCCAAAAACACAAGAACCTTCGCTCCACTGTATATGCCCTTATCCAAATCTCTGGGGGTTTTAATCAGAAAAGGGCATTTGAAGCCCCTAGAACCGCGGCCCTTACCAGAAAGACTTCCCCCTACCCACAACCCAGCCTAATATTGCGCATTTCACCAATAGCACGGTCATGACACCGATCTGTGCTTCCGATTACGTCATGAGATTCAAGATCTCATCGATAACAGGGTGATTCTGCCTCCCGAGAAACCCAATGTTACAACAAACCCTTTCCCCACACATAACCAAGCTCCACCGCATAAAAGGATCAACTTCATCCAAATTGGGGTCGTGCCTTACGATCCTAGCATTTATATCCCACCTGCCTAAGCCGGAGGTATTCCTTCCCGACTGCACTGACTTATGCATGATGGACATCTCCATGACTCGACCTAAGCCAACGGTGGTTACTATCGAGAACAAGAGAGAGGAGATCCCAAAGGAGAAGAAGGTTGTTGAGTCAAAGTCTGCAGAACCTGGGAGTCTTGGTGAGAAGACATATAGTCCGAGTGACTACATTTCATCAATAGGCCAGGATGGGCTAGATGTGGAATTGCCAACAGGGGGAGAACTATGTGTGATCCAAGGGGATAGTCTGGGACAGGGAACAGATGATTTAAGGGCTGTGGAAGAGGACCTTGCCAATCTCCAGTTTTACAGTGACCAAGATCCAGGGGGCGCAGCAGTCAATTGGTTTGATTATGAGGAATCAGTAGAGACTATTGGGTGGTTGGATGATCAACCAGATGTGGTAGAAGAGTTCCAACCAGGATAGGGTCCGGTAGGGGCACGAATGTCGGTGACAGTCGAGGGAGTCGAAAATCAGAATGCGTCGCCGAGGAGTGCCGGTGTTAAGAATTTCGCTCGGGATTGGAGTATTCTGAATATAGGAATTATTGAGCAGCCAGCTGTGTTGATACGGTCAGAACAGGAAAGATTTGAAGATCCCGCAAGAATCAGAAAGGCAAAGGCCCATGTGGGGACTGAAACTGCTGTGTGCCCAGGAACAGAGAATGCTGCGAGCATAGGGATGGAAGGTACCGCGAGTACGAGAACGGTCATACCAGAGCCGGACAAGTGTATGTCGGCTGCTGATGGAATGTGGTGGGAGGACGATGATCTATGTCTTGCCCACACAGACGAAGATTGGGGGATCAACCAACCCGATGACACCTGGTACCTTAGAGAAGTCGACCACATGACGAGAAGCGGATGGTATTTCAAGCCCCCGCACCTAGACCAGCCGGAGGCATCTGGGAAAGATAAGGAAGCTAAGAGACAGAAAGAGAAGCAAGTCGAAGAAGAGGCTGTACTAAAGCAGTTAAAAAAGATACAAGCAGACATCTCCATCTGGAGACTGCTTATGGCATCACGAGTGCACAGACAGGCTGTCCTATCAGCCATGGACAAGGCAAAGCTTTCGATAGAAACTACACCAGAACAGCTAGTAGGCTTAGTTTTTCCGGGAGGAGCTACCCCGATGTTGCCCTTTTCTGACAAAGAACTGCCACCTGAGGGTGCGAACCACAACAAGCCACTCTACATCTCCGTGGAGTGCAGAAACAAATGGATACCTGTGGTGCTTGTCGACACAGGGTCCCCCATCAATGTATGTCCAGCAAGGACTGCCTATGCAATTGGCTTGAAGACCGCGGACTTTGTGCCAACAGCCCAGGTGATTCGGGCATACGATAACACAAGTAGAGAGGTCATGGGGACGATGAAAATTCAAACTAAAGTTGGGCCAGGACAGCATGAGATAGATTTCCATGTCTTAGAAGTGCCGGCAACTTTCAACCTGCTTTTGGGGAGGCCGTGGCTGCATCGAGTGAAGGTCGTCTCGTCCACTCTGCATCAGACGGTGAAATACCCCTATGAAAAGGGAGTAGCCATTGTTTTCGGAAATTCATCGATCCACCCTCCTCCAGAAGTATCTACACCAGTCTTAGAAATTGAGCACGGTATGGAGGACGTGTTTATATCAGGTTTCACCCTTGCTGAGGCTCTGGTTGTACAAAACATCTTGGCTATTAATGAGGGGGTATATGTCAGTGCTCAATCAGTGTACCTCATGAACAAGCTTCGACACATCCCCGGGATGGGATTAGGAAGGAGCGGTCAGAAGGGCGTCGCAGCATTGGCCTAAGTGCCACATAACCCTCATACCTTTAGCTTGGGTTATCTGCCCACCAAGGAGGATTGGGTAAGGAAAGGAAAGGAAATGGCTGGAAGAGCCAGAGCGAAACAGATGGGGAAGCCTTTTGAATTGATACACCGGCCCATCCAGGGTACCCTAAACGAACGTTTCGTCCAGGAGGGGGAGGATTTTCCATTCTGTGGCTTTTCGGAGCCGTGGCTGAATGCGGAGAGGAAGCGCGTACTAGGGTTCGAGATTTTCTTTGACCTACAATTATCCGGGGATGACGTTGCCGAAGAGCAGACAGATCCGACAGTCGAGGCTGAACATAGTGGGGAAATGGAGTCCAAGGACACCGAACTTGAAATGGGGGTAGCACTGGCTTGTCTAATTTCAGATCCTCCGAGCGAACAAAAGTGCTTGGGGGATGACTTCTCGGTGTCCATGATCGGAAATGAAACGGCTGCGGGCCTACCATCAACTATTTTGGATGCATCCATCGCACCCTCTCTTGTTTGGCAATACGAAGAGGGATTTTTATCAAGCAGCACCGGGTCAGGTAGTGAGCCAGAATCTGATTCCACTGAGTCTTGTGAGTCGGAATCAGGTTCCAGCTTAACTGAGTCTGAGTCCAGTATTCCTGGGGGTGATAACCCGGATGCCACAGTCCTGTCCAGGTCGTCTTTTCCTTTCTTCTTTGAGTCTGTTGTAACAGAAGAATCGGACGGTTTGGAAGTACTTAATGAGAATAATGTGGATGTGATTTCCGAGTGCTTTTCTGTGCCTTCGATATATTGCTTAAATCAGGACTTTCAAAATTTTGGCGAAAACGACGAGAAAGAAATTCCTCCGGTTTTGCAACGATTAATTGATCAAGAGCAGGAAAGATTTGTTAAACCTTTAGTTGATGAAATCACTACTGTGAATATTGGTACTGAGAAGGACCCGCGGCTGGTCCAGATCGGGTCCACGTTGTCTTCGGAGGAACGCGAGCGCTTAGTCGCTTTATTAAAAGATTTCAAAGATGTTTTCGCGTGGTCCTACAAAGACATACCTGGAATCGATTCTGAGATTGTACAGCACCGGATCCCTCTTGACCCCGAGGCCCGACTTGTCAAATAGAAACTCAGAAGAATCTGCCTTGACTGGGCCATTAAGATTAAGGAAGAGGTCACCAAGCAAATCGATGCAGGTTTCCTGCTGGTATCTGAATACCCGACTTGGTTGGCCAACATTGCTCCGGTGCCGAAGAAGGATGGCAGGATCCGAGTATGCGTGGACTTCAGGGATTTGAAAAGAGCTAGTCCAAAGGACGACTTCCCCTTGCCACATATTGATGAGTTGGTGGATTTCACGGCAGGCCATGCTTTGCTTTCATTTATGGATGGCTTCTCAGGTTACAATCAGATAGTGATGGCACCCGAAGACCGGGAAAAGACTGCTGTCACCACCCCTTGGGGGACATACTACTACAGAGTGATGCCGTTTGGGTTGAAGAATGTTGGAGCTACATATCAACGGGCCGCGACCACGATATTGCATGACATGATCCACAAAGAGGAGGAGGTGTACGTGGACGACATGATTGTCAAGTCCAAAGAATGAGAAAGCCACTACACCGCCTTGCAAAAGTTCTTCTAAAGGATCAGAGAATTCCAGCTGTGGTTGAATCCTCAGAAGTGTACGTTCAGTGTTATGGCGGGAAAAATGCTAGGGTTTCTGATTACACAAAGGGGCATCGAAGTTGACCCTTCCAAAATCAAGGCCATCCTAGAAATGCCACCACCAAGGACTGAAAAGGAGGTGCGAGGCTTTCTGGGTAAAGTGCAATTCATAAGACGGTTTATCTCAAAATTAACCTTGACTTGTGAACCACTTTTTGGTCTCCTAAAGAAAGGAAAGAAATTCCAATGGGACGACCGATGCCAAGCTGCTTTTGAACAGATCAAGGAATACTTACAGAACCCGCCTGTGTTGTCACCACCAGAGCCGGGGAGACCGTTGATATTGTATCTTTCGGTAACCGAGACCACAATGGGCTGCATGCTTGCGCAAGAAGCAGAGGACAAAGTGGAAAGAGCCATCTACTATCTGAGCAAGAAGATGCTAGAGTATGAGACTTGCTACACACCGTTGGAGAAGGCTTGCTTAGCTTTGGTATGGGCTACTAGGAAGCTGCGACACTACCTGTTAGCTCACTCCGTAATGTTGGTTTCAGGACTCGATCCCATCAAATATCTTTTCGAGTTACGGGTCGGCTAGCTCGTTGGTTTCTTTTGCTTTCCGAATTCGATCTAAAATATGTGACGCGCAAGTCAGTCAAGGGAAGAGCAGCGGCGGAGTTCTTAGCCGATCATCCAGTGGAAGGGGGTGAAGCAGTTGAGTACTTATTCCCAGACGAGGCCATTTGGCACATCGAAGATGAAACTTGGACGATGTATTTTGACGGAGCGTCAAACCAATACGGGTATGGGATAGGAGTGTTGTTGATAGCGCCCGACAACTCCCGTATTTCTCTAGCCTTCAAACTCCGGTTCAAAGTCTCGAACAACGAAGCAGAATATGAGGCATGCATTGCCAGTTTAGAAGCAGCCCTGGAACTAGGGGCAAGAAGATTAGACGTCATCGGGGACTCGAACCTTGTTGTGTCTCAAGCAAAAGGAGACTGGAAAGTCAAAGAAGAAAAGATGATGATGTATCATCGGACCTTGGACTTGTTAATTCCTCGGTTTGAGAACCTAAATTTTGCTCATCTACTAAGAGAGAACAACAGGTTCGCAGATTCTTTAGCAACTCTATCTTCCATGATAGACATCCCGTCCGGAGTCTGGATGCGTCCCGTCATCATTGACCAAAAATTTGCACCAGCATACGAGTCAATTGCTGCTATAGATGAGGTTCAAGACGAAAACCCCTGGTATTACGACATTTGGAATTTCTTGGAGAAGGAAACATACCCGCCAGGGGTAAATGCCAAGGATAAAAGGGCAATCAGAAGAATGGACGTTCAGTTCATCATCTGCGGAGGTAAATTGTATAAGAGAGGTCATGTAGGAATGCATAAGCTGTGTGTAGAAGCTGAGGAATCAAAGCGCCTGATGGAGGCCATCCACGGAGGAGAATGTGGGGCACATATGAATGGGGTAATGCTAGCGCGGAAAATCCTGAGACAGGGTTACTACTGGTCCACCATGGAGGAGGATTATATCGGCTTTGTTCGGTGATGCCACAAATGCCAGATCCATGCAAATCGCATGAACATTCCGCCATCGAAACTATACAATATGACTTCGCCATGGCCATTTTCAGTTTGGGGAATCGATGTGATCGGGGCTGTTACTCCGAAGGGGTTGAATGGGCATGAGTTCATTCTAGTCGCGATAGATTACTTTACGAAGTGGGTCGAGGCCCAATCTTATGCGGTGTTGAAGGCTTCACATGTTGTGAAATTCATTAGAAACAACATCATCTGCCGTTATGGGGTCCCAAACGTGATTATCTCAGACAATGGTTCCCATTTCAAGAAGGAGGTGATTGATTTGTTAAAGAAATAGAATGTGGCTTTTCATAGGTCGTCCACATACCGGCCGCAGACCAACGGAGCAGTTGAGGCGCCAACAAGAACATCAAGCACATACTGCAGAAGATGGTGGAAACCTACCGGGACTGGCCAGATAAGTTGTCGTTTGCTCTGTGGGGCTACCGGACTTCAGTTAGAACTTCTACTGAGGCGACTCCGTATTCATTAGTCTATGGGATGGAGGACGTTCTACCTATCGAAACTGAGGTTCCGTCATTGCGAGTATTGGATGAGTGTCAAATAGCCGAAGCAGATTGGTAGCAGAGCAGATTCGAGGAACTCATGCTCTTTGATGAGAGAAGACTGAAAGCATTGTACCATGTTCAAGGTTATCAGCGCAGAATTGCCCGGTCTTTTAACAAGAAGGTTAAGTTCAGGAATTTCAAAGAAGGAGATTTGGTAGTCAGGGATAACCGAGCTCCCATCCATGACCCAAAGGGCAAGTTCAGACCCAATTGGACCAGTCCCTACATCATTAAGTCTATTTGGTCGGGTGGAGCTGTCGTTCTGATGGACCTAGATGGCCTGGAGTTCTCGCAACCGATCAATATGGACAAGTTGAAGAAATATTACCCCTGAGAGGCTCGCTAGGCCGAAAACCCGAAAGGGCGACCTAGGCAAAAGTTAGAGCACGAAAAATTAGAAAATATAAAAACTAAGCTCGCAAGGTTGAAAACCCGCAAAGGGCGGCTTTGGAAAAAGTTAGAGCGCAAAAGGAGAGTGAAAATACTCGAGTGAACCTAAGCCTGAACTACGTAAGGCTTGATTCCCATCTTTGGGATACGTAGGCAGCTTCATCCTGAAGTTCAGCCATAAACTTTTCCCCGATCAGCTTTGTCCATTTGATCATCTCGGTCATCTTCGTCTATTCAGCATTCAAGAGTTCGGTCATGATCTCCGGTACAATATTGTTCAGACTAGGGGCAACTTTCCGTTGCCATGCAGTGCTGCGGTACTATTCAAACTAGGGGCAACTTTCCAGTTGCTGGGATCTGGGGTTTGTGCATCTCAGTGACAGATCTCAGGCGTGTCCAGTTTTGATCCATATCGAAAATAGTTTTGAAAAGTTTTGATAAAAGTTGACTTGGTTCAAATTAATCTTTTTACAACTAAGACCATCTCTGGACCAAAACGGGAAATTTTCAGTACCACAACCTTCAAAGTTCATTGATTTCAGTACAGAGTCCTCCTGCTCTTGCATACAAATTGAATTTGCTTTTTTATTACATTCATAAGGAAAGCGTGAAAGTACTAAATAAAGCAATAAATCCGGGGCATAGTCAAGTCAGGTGTTCCTGCGCCCCCTCCCAGAGCTGGTTGAAGCCTCTGATGCTAAAGTGGGCCCTTCCTGTGCCTCTTCATTGAGCCAATCCAAGCACTCATCAGACAAAGTACAACTGAAAGTAGGAGCGGGGGCCAGGAGTTCTCTTGTCCTCCATGCTGTGGCCTGCCGAACAAGCTGCGCACCTCGAAACGGAAAGGCAGCTACATATTCTATCCCCTCTGCGGGGCAAATCTGGTCATGGCCGAACTGGCGTCAGAACCAAAATGGAAAATAGAACACACAGTGAGTAAAGCCAATCAACTGAATCCCAGCCTGCCAGGACATGCTATAGCCCATTGCCGATAGATTGAGCCAAGGGCACCGCCAAGTAATGACATCGGCAGATAAATTGCACATCCAGTCGAACCACCAACCCTCATCAAGGGCGTCAACCAGACGTTGCCTGAAGAAGTAGCCGCGAGCTGAATATGCTGGGCAAGAATCCACAACCTGCAACTTGTCCATCAACCACACCTGGGAAGGGATGAAAAATGAGAGAATAAAGAATAGAGAGAAGTACGATGAGAGAAAAGTGAGAAAAGGGATTTTGTGAGAAAAACCGAGCTTGAGGGTCAAGTGATGTGAGCAATACATATGTAAGATTGGGTGGGAAACATTACCTGCAGCAGTAGTGGACTCCCCGCAAATATGGTCGTCTCTCGATGATAAAAGGCATCTAAGACCATCAACGTCTCTGCCAGAGTCATGGCAATGCAGCTCTTGCCCTCCTTCAAGCCTAGGGCAACCTCGACCAATTGGATGGTAGATCCCTCGGAGCCTGAGGAAAATAGAAAATGAGATCGCATGCACAGACAGAGGGCATGTCGCCGGAAGCCTTGCCAATGATGGTCGCCGCGGTCACCGGTATCCGAAAACCGATGAATCAAACTCGGAATATCTAGCATTCCATCACAAATCAGAGATCGAGCGTCATACATAGTGAGTCCACACATTCGCCCTAAGGTCTGAACATGACCAAAGTTAAGCTGGGGTAAGATCTCCTCGTCACGCTCGGATTCCATTTAAGCTTGAAAATCTTCGAAGGTAGGGCATACCTCTTGCCCGCTAAAGCTAAAGACATGAGTCACCGGGTTCCAAAACCTCGCTGCGGCATGAAGAAATGGAAAGTGCAGCGGAGTGTGACTCAGAGTGAATAGTGCATTTATGCCGAAACCCCGGAAATTCAGCTTTTTCGAGCCATCCAAGTTGTTAATCCAGGACGAGAGATTCTGGGCAAGAAATCCCTCCATTTCGAGCAAATCAGTGTTGAATTGAGTAGAACTACGAAGCTGAGGCCTTTTGTAGGGGATAAGATTGAGTGGAGGACAGGTGTCAACATTCTGGTGATTATTTCATTCATGGCCGGCCGGCCAAATATAGTGCCAACCGACCACCACTTTTGGCCGATAGATCAAATATTCTGGCCGATGGCCGTTTCTTGAGGCTGGTGGCTTTCTCCCGTGGCCGGTGGTCTTCCTCTTTGCTCCCTAAGCTGTTTATATGTTGAAACATGCTGAGAATTTGGGGAATGCCACCACTTCCAAGGCCCTCCGATGATGGATTTTGCGGCGTCACGCCCATTTGCTTATCGAGTTGTTGTAAATTTGCTTATCGAGTTGTATTTCACTCTTTTCAAGTCTTTGTTGCTTGTCGAGTTGTACTCGCACTTGGCTAGCTTATTGAGTTTCCTTGCTTTGCTTATCAAGTTGTAAGTCAGTTCACTGCCTGATTATTACGATGCGAGTGCTCAATCTTCAAACCAAGTTCAATTTCATTCACATTGTTATGTGATACCATGCGATGCGATGCATGGAAAGCACAAATGTAACATCATTTTGAACAAAATGGTTGTTTCGTTTCCCTCATGTGTTTTGCAAAATACACATTTTTGAAAAGGTAAAACCTGCCTAAGGCAGCGCAATGTGTTTAAACTACTAGTAAAAAGGAAAGTAAAGCAAAGAGAAGAGCAAGGCAGCAAAGTATCGGAATTGATACTGGTAACCTCCCCTTGTGGTCAACGCACCTCCCGCGCCCTTGTTCAGGTCAACTATGTGGTTTGGCGCCTTCATTACTCGAGACAGTGCAAGGAAGTACACTTTCGGAACATTAGTAGGCCTTCGAGTTGACCTCAAGCCGTGTCTTCTATGAGCGATGCTCGGTACGCGCAAGGAACGTCCCTTCCGTACCCTTTTCGTATCTTGTGAATTCCACAAATCGCTTCAATTATACCATGTTACAGTGCTTGGCATTTCAACATCATGAATAACTGGTCCTTACTATATTTCAAGTTTCTATACACATTGCATGCGTTGTCGCGTTATTCTTTACTTACATGTGTTCAAGTTCCTTTCTCTACACATTGCATGCGTAGACCGCACGCTTTACTTACATGTGTTCAATTTCAAGTTCCTTTTTATACACATTGCATGCGTAGACCGCACGCTTTACTTACATGTGTTCAAGTTCCTTTTTATACACATTGCATGCGTAGACCGCATGCTTTACTTACATGTGTTCAAGTTCCTTTTTATACACGTTGCATGCGTAGACCGCATGCTTTACTTACATGTGTTCAAGTTCCTTTTTATACACATTGCATGCGTAGACCGCATGCTTTACTTACATGTGTTCAAGTTCCTTTCTCTACACATTGCATGCGTAGACCGCACGCTTTACTTACATGTGTTCAATTTCAAGTTTCTATACACATTGCTTGCGTAGACCGCATGCTTTGCTTACATGTGTTCAAATTTCTTCATACACATTGTGCACGCTGTCACGTGTTCTTTACTTACATGTGTTTGTGCCTTCACAGCATTGTTATGCGTCCCACTCAACTTGCGTTGTCACGCACTTTTGATTGCATGTTATGCATATTGCTAATGATATCTGTACCTGTTAAGTTTTCTTTTTCTTTTAGGCACGATTTTGTATGTACGGTTCATTTGAAGCTGGTGCAACCAGACGAACGGCGCAGGTATTGTATTCTCCTAGTGAGACGTATCAAGAATTGCATAATTCTCCTACATCCTTTCTGCATTGTAGTGTAGTTTGGTGTATGCTAGCTTAAAACTGTCGCATGTTATGCTTCGTTACAGCTTTCTTTGCATGATCATAAGTTATGTTCGGCTCCTAGCATTGTCAGTTGCATTTTGTCCCTGCCTTCGGGTGCATATCTTTGCTTGTCTTGCATGTTTGTCTAAGTCTTTGGCCTTGTCAAAAATGGGTCGTCTCTGGGCTTTGACATTCACTCCCATCATTGTTATGACTTTCGAGTTTTGTCAAAGAGGGGCAACTGTAGACACCCCATTTTTGACCGTCCTCAAGGCTTGGACGTCATCGTTTGAACACGCGATGATTATCCATCCTTGTGCTTGTTTTGAGTTTCGAAAAGTCTTGGCTACACGCCTTGCCTTAGAATCTCTTAACTTCTCTATTTTGTGCTTGGTTGTGGACCAAGAGCTTGCGGATGTGTTCCTGAGGGAAGGGGATGGCCCGTCGACCAAGTCTCCTGCCCAACGGCCACCTTGATTTTCAATCGGCCAAATGTGATGGCCGGTCGGCCAAATGTGGTTTTCAACAGATATCTCTGTAGACAGCAGGCAGCTGTCATTCCAGGCCATACCTCAGCCCATGCCTGGACGTGGGAGTTCTGAGGAGCTGCAGATTGATATATATATCTATATCAATCAAGCTCTCTCAAAAAAAAAAAAAAAAAGAGACAACAAGAAAGAGAGATACAACTTGGAGAAAAATTTCCTCTCTCTAAAATTCTCATCTCTCTCTCTCTCTCTCTCTCTCTCTCTCTCTCTTCCTATATTATGTGTATAGAAGCATATAAGTGCCCAAAAGTGAGTGTTCTTCCCATTTTCTTGAGCTTCCACCCTTGATCAAACTTTCCTACCTTGAAGAGGTGATCCTTGGAGGTGTATTTGGAGCTCCTAAGGCTGATTTTGGTCCAAGAAGGACCTGTTTTGGCGCTGAGCTTTAAGGGTAAGACTCTTCTCCTCTTGAACTCATTCTTGGTGTACTTGTATAGCCATTTTTGCATGCTTCTTTTGGCCTGGTTTTCAACTAAAAAACCTTTGTTTTATGGATAAAAATTGATGGTTTAAAGCCCTTTTTGAGTTAAGGTTGATCGACTCACTTTTGTAGTTTTTTGGCTATATGTTGAGCCTTGTTCTAAAGCTTTTAAAACAACCTTTCTTTGGCCTTTAAACCACTGAATTCCAGTGGAATTTCAGTGGTGGAAAAGTCGTTTTGAGGTCCCAAATGGGAGGGGATAGCCTCCCCTCCTAGTTTCCTCATGCCATGCCTTGTTGGCTTTGTAAAAGAGCATTTTTTTTGGGTTATTTTAGCTTAAGCCCAGCATGTTTTAGGCCCTATTTTGCCATGTTTCAGATCTGTTTTGGAGTGGATAAGGCCCTTGTTGCTTATTTCTTGCACTTGTAGTGCAATCTCGCTTTCTAGCCTAACATGCTTCTTGTTTTAGCCTAACTTCCTAACATGTGCTAGCTCAACTTTGGCCTACAATTGTTCATATCTTGGCATGTTTAAGCTCTGTTTTAACTTGTTTGGATGGTTTGCGTATGGCCTTGCATGGTTGTGGTTTGAGTGCTTAGAATCGCCTAAAAGAAAGCATGCTTTGCGAGTTTGTTTTGGTGCATGACCAACATGTTTTTAGCTTATATTTGACATATAGAAACTCTGTTTTGAGATGGATACAACTCTCATGCATTACATTACATAGTTGTAGTTCATGTGCTTCAAGAGCCCAATGAGTTGGCGTACTATATCGCTTTGTTTTGGTGCATGTCCATAGCATTTTCAGCACTGTTTTGGCTTGTAGAAACATTATTTTGAGGTGGTTGAGACCTGCATGCATCGTACCATACAACTATGGTTTACGTGCTTTATTGGCCTCTTGCGTGAGCATGCTTCATTGACTTGTTTTGTCCTTTGTTCCATGCACTTTAGCTACTGTTTCGAGGCTGCATAACTCTGTTTTGAGTTGATTTTGTTGTTTAAGGCTTGCCTTGTGTGGTTACGGTGTAATGCTCTTGCATGCTTAGTCGATTGGTCCATTTGAGCATGAGTGCTTGAACCGTTTTCATATTGTAGTAGTGTCTTGCACACAATTTCAGAGCATACTTCATGCCATTCATGCCATTTCCTTACATGTTTCACTTTCATTGCTTTGAAAGTAGCCTTGAGCCTCTTGTTGGTTTGAGCATGAAGTTGAGACGTTCATGCTTAATGGCTTTAACCCCCTTGAGGGTTTCTACTAGCCAACGACATGAGGTCTTCTTCATGCTCAAGGAACTTGAGGCTTAGGCCTCTTTCCCATTAAAGGACTCTCATTTGGACTTAATCAATTAAAGGATGGATGGGTAATGCTAAAATGAGTAAATAAAATTGACCAAGTAAAATGGCAAGATAAGCATAACATGAGTTGGCATTGCATGTGTCAGGTGTTCGATCGGACGTTATAACGAACACAAGGCGGATTAGTCCATTTCATACTCAAAGTGATGAAATGAGCTAATCCCCTTAGTCGCCAACACACTTGATCATACATGATAGGGTGTTGGCATTCATGTGTTTTGTTTGCATGCATCTTTACATCAAGTTGTAAACATGGCTTATTAGGCCATCATGCATAATTGATGGCCCGAGGGTCGAGGGCCATGCTCCCTTGAGTCCATTGCATGATAGGGAGTGTGGGCATGCACACATTTGTTTGAAAATTCCATGCCATACACTGCTTGCCCTTTGCTATTGTCAACTGCAGGTTTCAGTAGGAAGAATTGGCCGGCAAAACTTGTTTGGCCGAGAGCATAAGATTTGGCCGATAATCCCATTCCCATGGCCGGTGGCATTTTGTTCTAGCCGGTGACACTCCAGAGCACTCAGGGAGTGATTCAAAGCAGTTCTGAAAATTTATGTGATCCTTAGAGGGGCAAGGCAGTGTAAACAGAGGCAATAGTGGCATGGTACTGATTTTCGGGCAAGACGAGTCAAGCACGCATCATTCACGCATCCCGAGGCGGGGCTGTGGCCACCTTCTTTCTGCATTTAATTTGTTAATTAATTAGAAATTCTGTAATAATTAATTTAGTATTATTTATTCGGACTGTAATATTTATTCGGACCCTCCGAGTGAGGGCAATTGTGTAATAAGTGTGCGCGAGTGTGGTGTATGTCTCCCAACCCCACGTCTTTCTTCCCTTTTATTTCCTAGCTTTCGATGGTTAGCCTAGGGCATGTTTCAATTAGCATACAGTATGATAGCATGCGTGCATCCATACATTTGTCTTACATACACCGGACTCGGCGCATCATACTAACTGCATTTGTATTTCAATTCCGAAGTTGAATACATGTCATTTGTAACATCATCACATGCCATCTTAGAATAGCCGAGCCTACTATAGTTGCATCTTGTATGTTTTACATTAGCCATTTTAACAAGAGGTAGGATCATGCATTGATTACTAACTAGCTTTTGTTTTGGCTCGGAGTACTAGGTAAGCATTTACGCTTTAGCATACCGCATTCGTGTGAGTGTTGCCATAATAACATGATTACCACAAGGCTAGCTGCTTATGTGATATAAACTGCTTGAGTGCCTGTGGGTGGAGGTCGAATTACCTAAATTGGAATAATGCATTAAAACTGTGAATTTTAAGCCCACTAGATAGTGGCAAAACCATCTTTTCTAAAGCCCACTTGAGGGTGGCAAAACCTGCATTTTAGCCTACTTGCGAGTAGCAAACCATTTTCAAAACAAGCATGAAATGTTTTGTTCCAATTTAGGCAATTTGGCCTATACTTGTTTACTATGCGCATAACATAGTAGTTCTAGGTTAATAACCGGAATAAGAACACAAAATATTTTCAAAAACGGATATCACGGTTAGTAAAGGCCGATCTTCGGATCGGGCGAGAGGGGGTGCTCATAGCTGACCTTCCCCAATCGTACCCAAGCTCCCGAGCCGAGGCAACTTTGGTGATGACGAACGTGTGGCCTTTGGCACCGAGTCAGGGTTTCCTAAATTCCCCCATAAAAAATATTTAGGTGGCGACTCTGTATCTGGCAAAGCAGTCCATGTTTGGTACTTCTTTTCTAAAAATCAGTTTTCTCAAAACGATTTGTCGGATTTGGACTCTTTGGTTCAGATTAAGAACCGTGACAAATTGAGAGTCCAAACTGTAGTGACCCCAAAAATGAACAGAACGGGGGAACTTGTCCTCCCGGGGCGTTCGGGGACGTCTGCACCCCGGTCGCCTATTTTCAAGCTTAAATGAGAAAGAGTTCATTTTTGGACGTAGTTTTGAAATGGGGAGTCCTGTGCTAGTTCTGTAAGTTTTCACAACTCACATTGGTCCCTCCCGAGGGGTTTGAGGTGATCCCCGGTCCATCCCGTGGCTGTTGCACGATTTTGGCCCCCAGTGGCTTAATGTTCAAGCTTAAGTGTGAAAAAGTGCATTTTTGCACTTAGTTTTCAAACCGGGAGTCCCGTGCTAGTTTCGCAAGTTTCCACAACTCACATTGGTCCCTCCCGAGGTGTTTGAGGTGGTACCCGGGCCATCCCGTGGCCGTTGCACGATTCCGGCCCCCGAAGGTCTATTTTCAAGCTTAAGTGTGAAAAAGTGCATTTTTGGACTTAGTTTCCCAACTGGGAGTCCCGTGCTAGTTCTGTAAGTTTCCACAACTCACATTGGTCCCTTCTGAGGTGTTTGAGGTGGTCCCGGGCCGTCCTGTGGCTGTTGCATGATTTTGGCCCTCGGTGGCCTATGTTCAAGCTTAACGGTGAAAAAGTGCATTTTTGGACTGAGGTTTGAAACCGGGAGTCCCATGCTAGTTCCTTAAGTTTCCACAACTCACATTGGTCCCTCCCGAGGTGTTTGAGGTGCTACCAGGGCCGTCTCGTGGCCATTGCACGATTCCGGCCCCCGAAGGTCTATTCTCAAGCATTTGTGTGAAAAAGTGCATTTTTGGTCTTAGTTTTCCAACCAGGAGTCCAGTGCTAGTTCCGTAAGTTTCCACAACTCACATTGGTCCCTCCTGAGGGGTATGAGGTGGTCCCAGGGCCGTCCCATGGCAGTTGCACAATTTTGGTCCCTGGTGGCCTATTTTCAAGCTTAAGTGTGAAAAAGTGCATTTTTGGACTTAGTTTTCAAAACGGAAGTCCCATGTTAGTTCTGTAAGTTTCCAGAACTCACATTGGTCCCTCTCGAGGTGTTTGAGGTGGTCCTTAGGCTGTCTCGTGGCTGTTGCACGACTTTCGCCCCCGAAGGTCTATTTTCAAGCTTAAGGGTAAAAAAGTGCATTTTTGACTTAGTTTTCAAACCGGGAGTCCCGTGCTTGTTCTGTCAGTTTCTACAACTCACATTGGTCCCTCCCGAGGTGCTAGAGGTGGTCCCCGAGCCGTTCCGTGGCTGTTGCACGATTTTGGCCACCGGTGGCCTATTTTTAACCTTAAGTGTGAAAAAATGCATTTTTAGACTTACTTTTCAAACCGGGAGTCCCGTGCTAGTTCCGTAAGTTTCCACAACTCACATTGGTCCCTCCCGAGGTGTTTCAGGTGGTCCCCAGGCCGTCCTATGGCTGTTGCACGATTTTGGCCCCAGGTGGCCTATTTTCAAGCTTAAGTGTGAAAAAGTGCATTTTGGGACTTAGTTTTCAAACCGGGAGTCCCGTGCTAGTTCTGTCTGTTTCCACAACTCACATTTGTCCCTCTCGAGGTGTTAGAGGTGGTACCCGGGCCGTTCCGTGGCGGTTGCACGATTTTGGCCACCGGTGGCCTATTTTTAACCTTAAATGTGAAAAAATGCATTTTTAGACTTACTTTTCAAACCGGGAGTCCCGTACTAGTTCCGTAAGTTTCCACAACTCACATTGGTCCCTCCCGAGGTGTTTGAGGTGGTCCCCAGGCCGTCCTATGACTGTTGCACGATTTTGGCCTCGAGTGGCCTATTTTCAAACTTAAGTGTGAAAAAGTGCATTTTTGGACTTAGTTTTCAAACCGGGAGTCCCGTGCTTGTTCTGTAAGTTTTCACAACTTACATTGGTCCCTCCCGAGGTGTTAGAGGTGGTCCCTGGGACGTCCCGTGGCTGTTGCACGATTTTGGCCCCCGATGGCCTATTTTTTAGCATAAGTGTGAAAAAAAGCATTTTTGGACTTTGTTTTCAAAACGGGAGTCCTGTGCTTGTTCTGTAAGTTTTCACAACTCACATTGGTCCCTCCCGAGGTGTTTTAGGTGGTCCCCGGGCCATCCCGTAGCTGTTGCACAATTTTGGCCCCCGATGGCCTATGTTCAAGCTTAAGTGTGAAAAAGTGCATTTTTGGAGATAGTTTTCAAACCGGGAGTCCTGTACTAGTTTCGTAAGTTTTCACAACTCACATCGGTCCCTCCCGAGGTGTTTAAGGTGGTAACTGTGCCGTCTCGTGGCGGTTGCACGATTCTGGCCCCCGAAGGTCTATTTTCAAGCTTAAGGGTGAAAAAGTGCATTTTTGGACTTAGTTTTCAAACTGGGAGTCCGGTGCTAGTTCCGTAAGTTTTCACAACTCACATTGATCCATCCCGAGGTGTTTGAGGTGGTCCCTGGGCCGTCCCGTGGCTATTGCAAGATTTTGGCATCTGAAGGTCTATTTTCAAGCTTAAGTGTGAAAAAGTGCATTTTTTGACTTTGTTTTCAAACCGGGAGTCCCGGGCTACTTCCGTAAGTTTCCACAACTCACATTGGTCCCTCTTGAGGTGTTTGAGGTGGTTCCCAGGCCGTCCTTTGGCTGTTGCTTGATTTTGGCCACGGGTGGCCTATTTTCAAGCTTAAGTGTGAAAAAGTGCATTTTTGGACTTAGTTTTCAAACCGGGAGTCCCCTGCTTGTTCTGTAAGTTTTCACAACTCACATTAGTCCTTCCCGAGGTGTTAGAGGTGGTCCCCGGGCCATCCCGTGGCTGTTGCACGATTTTGGCCACCAATGGCCAATTTTCAAGCATAAGTGTGAAAAAAAGCATTTTTGGAGTTAGTTTTCAAAACGGGAGTCCTGTGCTTGTTCTATATGTTTTCACAACTCACATTGGTCCCTCCCGCGGTGTTTGAGGTGGTCCCCGGGCCATCCAGTAGCTGTTGCACGATTTTGGCCCCCGGTGGCCTATGTTCAAGCTTAAGTGTGAAAAAGTACATTTTTGGACATAGTTTTCAAACCGGGAGTCCCGTGCTAGTTCCGTAAGTTTTCACAACTCACATCGGTCCCTCCCGAGGTGTTTAAGGTGGTAACCATACCGTTTCGTGGCGGTTGCACGATTTTGGCCACCGAAGGTCTATTTTCAAGCTTAAGGGTGAAAAAGTGCATTTTTGGACTTAGTTTTCAAACTGGGAGTCCGGTGCAAGTTCCGTAAGTTTTCATAACTCACATTGATCCCTCCCGAGGCGTTTGAGGTGGTCCCCGGGCCGTCCCGTGGCTGTTGAATGATTTTGGCCCTCGGTGGCCTATTTTCAAGCTTAAGTGTGAAAAAGTGCATTTTTTGACTTAGTTTTCAAACCGGGAGTCCTGTGCTACTTCTGTAAGTTTGCATAACTCACATTGGTCCATCCAGAGGTGTTTGAGATGGTCCCTGGGCCGTTCTGCTGCTGTTGCACGATTTTGGCCACTGGTGTCCTATTTTTAACCTTAAGTGTGAAAAAATGCATTTTTAGACTTATTTTTCAAACCGGGAGTCCTGTGCTAGTTCCGTAAGTTTTCACAACTCACATTGGTCCCTCCCGAGGTGTTTAAGGTGGTCCTCGAGCCGTCCAATGGCTGTTGCACGATTTTGGCCCTCGGTGGGCTATTTTCAAGTTTAAGTGTGAAAAAGTGCATTTTGGGACTTAGTTTTCAAACCGGGAGTCCCGTGCTAGTTCCGTAAGTTTCCACAACTCACATTCGTCCCTCTCGAGGTGTTTGAGGTGGTCCCCGGGCCGTCCGCTGGCTGTCGCACGAATTTGGCCCCCGAAGGTCTATTTTCAAGCTTAAGTGTGAAAAAGTGCATTTTTTGACATTACTTTCAAACCAGAAGTCTCGTGCTAGTTCCGTAAGCTTCCACAACTCACATTGGTCCCTCCAAGGGTGTTAGAGGTGGTCCCCAGGCCGTTCCGTGGCTGTTGCACGGTTTTAGCCAGGATGGCCTATTTTCAAGCTCAAGTGTGAAAAAATGCATTTTTAGACTTAGTTTTCAAACTGGCAGTCTCATGCTAGTTCTACAAGTTTCCACAACTCACATTGGTCCCTCCCGAGGTGTTTGAGGTGGTCCTCGGGCCGTCCAATGGCTATTGCATGATTTTGGCCCTTAGTGGCCTATTTTCAAGCTTAAGTGTGAAAAAGAACATTTTTGGACTTAGTATTCAAAGCAGGAGTCCCGTGGTAGTTCGGTAAGTTTCCACAACTCACATTGGTCCCTCCGGAGGTGTTTGAGGTGGTGCATGGGCCTTCCCGTGGCTGTTGCATGATTTTGTCCACCGAAGGTCTATTTTCAAGTTTAAATGTGAAAAAATGCATTTTTGGACTTAGTTTTCAAACCGGGAGTCCCGTGCTAGTTCTGTAAGTTTCCACAACTCACATTGGTCCCTCCCGAGATGTTAGAGGCGGTCCCTGGGCCGTCGCGTGGCTGTTGCACGATTTTGGCCCCCGATGGGCTACTTTCAAGCTTAATTGTGAAAAAGTACATTTTTGGACTTAGTTTTCAAATCGGGAGTCCTGTGCTAGTTCCGTTAGTTTTTACAAATCACATTGGTCCCCCCCAAGGTGTTTGAGGTGGTACCCGAGCTGTCTCATTGCCGTTGCATGATTCTAGCCCCCGAAGGTCTATTTTCAAGATTAAGTGTGAAAAAGTGCATTTTTGGACCTAGTTTTCAAACCAGGAGTCCGGTGCTAGTTCCGTAAGTTTTCACAACTCACATTGGTCCCTCCCAAATTGTTTGACATGGTTCTCGGGCCGTTCCGTGCCAGTGGCACGTTTTTTTCCCCCGGTGGCCTATTTTCAAGCTTCAGTGTGAAAAATTGCATTTTTCGGCTTTCTTTTCAAACCGGGAGTCAAGTGCTAGTTCTGTAAGTTTCCACAACTCACATTTGGCCCTCTCGAGGTGTTTGAGGTGGTCCCTAGGCCGTCCCATGGCTGTTGCATGATTTTGGCACCCGAAGGTCTATTTTCAAGCTTAAGTGTGAAAAAGTATATTTTTGGACTTAGTTTTCAAATCGGGAGTCTCGTGCTAGTTCCGTAAGTTTCCACAACTCACATTGGTCCCTCTTGAGGTGTTTGAGGTGTTCCCCGGGCCGTCCCACGGATGTTGCACGATTTTGGCCCCTAGTGGCCTATTTTCAAGTTTAAGTGTGAAAAGTGCATTTTTGGACTTAGTATTTAAACCGGGAGTCCCGTGCTAGTTCTGTAATTTTCCACAACTCACATTGGTTCGTCCTGAGGTGTTTTAGAGGGTTCCCGAGCCGTCCCGTGGCTGTTGCACGATTTTCTCCCCGGAAGGTCTATTTTCAAGCTTAAGTGTGAAAAAGTACTTTTTTTGACTTAGTTTTCAAACGAGAAATCCCGTGCTAGTTCCGTAAGTTTCCACGACTCACATTGGTCCCTCCCAAGGTGTTAGAGGTGGTCCGTGGGCCGTCCCGTGGCTGTTGCACGATTTTGGCCCCTAGTGGCCTATTTTGAAGCTTAAGTGTGAAAAAGTGCATTTTTGCACTTAGCATTCAAACTGGGAGTGCTGCGCTATCTCCTTCAGTTTCCACAACTCACATTGGTCCCTCTCGAGGTGTTTGAGGTGGTCCCTGGGCCGTCCCGTGGCTGGTGCACGATTTTGTCCCCCGAAGGTCTATTTTCAAGCTTAAGTGAGAAAAAGTGTATTTTTTGAGTTAGTTTTCAAACCGGGAGTCCCGTGCTTGTTCCGTAAGCTTCCACAACTCACATTGGTCCCTCCCGAGGTGTTAGAGGCGGTCCCCGGGCCGTCCCGTGGCTATTGCACAATTTTGGCCCCCAATGGCCAATTTTCAAACTTAAGTGTGAAAAAGTGCATTTTTGGACTTAGCTTTCAAATCGGGAGTCCTGTGCTATTTCTGTAAATTTTCACAACTCACATTTGTCCCTCCTGAGGTATTTGAGGTGGTCCCCGGGCTGTCCCGTGGTTGTTGCACGATTTTGGCCCCCGGTGGCCTATGTTCAAGCTTAAGTGTGAAAAAGTGCATTTTTGGACTTAATTTTCAAACTAGGAGTCCGGTGCTAGTTCCGTAAGTTTTCACAACTCCCAATGGTCCCTCCCGAAGTGTTTGAGGTGGTCCCCGGGCCGTCCCATGGCTGTTGCACGATTTTGGCCCTCGGTGGCCTATTTTCAAGCTTATGTGTGAAAAAGTGCATTTTTGGACTTAGTTTTCAAACCGAGAGTCCCGCGCTAGTTCCGTAAGTTTCCACAACTCACACTGGTCTCTCGCGACGTGTTTGAGATGGTCCCTAGGCCGTCACGTGGCTATTGCATGATTTTCAAGTTTAAGTGTGAAAAAGTGCATTTTTAGACTTAGTTTTCAAATCGGGAGTCTCGTGCTGTTTCCGTAAGTTTCCACAACTCACATTGGTACCTCCCGAGTTATTTGAGGCGTTCCCCGGGCCGTCCCGTGGATGTTGCACGATTTTTGCCCCCGGTGGCCTATTTTCAAGCTTAAGTGTGAAAATGTGCATTTTTGGACATAGTTTTAAAACCGAGAGTCATGTGCTAGTTCCGTATGTTTCCACAACTCACATTGGTCCCTCTCGAGGTGTTAGAGGTGATCCATGGGCCGTCCCATGGCTGTTGCACAATTTTGGACCCTGAAGGTCTATTTTCAAGCTTAAGTGTGAAAAAGTGAATTTTTGGACTTTATTTTCAAACCAGTAGTCCCGTGCTAGTTCCGTAAGTTTCCACAACTGACATTGGTCCCTCTTGAGGTGTTAGAGGTGGTCCCCGGGCCGTTCCATGGCTGTTGCACGATTTTGGCCACCGATGGCCTATTTTTCAGCTTAAGTGTGAAAAAATGCATTTTTAGACTTAGTTTTCAAACCGGGAGTGCCGTGCTAGTACCGCAAGTTTCCACAACTCACATTGACCACTCCCGAGGTGTTTGAGGGGGTCCTCGGGCCGCCCCATGGCTATTGCACGATTTTGGACACTAGTGGCCTATTTTGAAGCTTAAGTGTGAAAAATTTCATTTTTGGACTTAGTATTCAAACCGGGAGTCCTGCGCTAGTTTCATAAGTTTCCACAACTCACATTGGTCCTTCCCGAGGTGTTTGAGGTATCCCTGGGCCGTCTCGTGGCAGTTGCACGATTTTGTCCCCCGAAGGTCTATTTTCAAGCTTAAGTGTGAAAAAGTGCATTTTTGGACTTAGTGTTCAAACCGGGAGTCCCGTACTAGTTCCGTAAGTTTCCACAACTCACATTGGTCCCTCCCGAGGTGTTTGAGGTGGTCCCCGGGCCGTCCTGTGGCTATTGCACGATTTTGGCCCACAATGGCTTATTTACAACCTTAAGTGTGAAAAACTGCATTTTGGACTTAGTTTTCAAATCGAGAGTCCTGTGCTAGTTCTGTAAGTTTTCACGACTCACACTGGTCCCTCCCGAGGTATTTGAGGTGTTCCTCGGGCCGTCCCATGGCTGTTGCACGATTTTGGCCCCCGATGGACTATGCTCAAGCTTAAGTGTGAAAAAGTGCATTTTTGGACTTAGTTTTCAAACCAGGAGTCTCATGCTAGTTCCGTAAGTTTTTTACAACTCACAATGGTCCCTCCCGAGGTGTTTGAGGTGGTACCTCGGCCGTCTCATGGCCGTTGCACGATTCTGGCCCCCGAAGGTCTATTTTCAAGCTTAAGTGTAAAAAAGTGCATTCTTGGACTTTATTTTCAAACCCGAAGTCCCGTGCTAGTTCTGTAAGTTTTCACAACTCACGTTGGTCCCTCCTGATGTGTTTGAGGTGGTCCCCAGGCCGTCCCGGGGCTGTTGCACGATTTTGGCCCCCGGTGGCCTATTTTCAAGCTTAAGTGTGAAAAAGTGCATTTTTGGACTTAGTTTTCAAACCGGGAGTCGTGTGCTAGTTCCGTAAGTTTTCACAACTCGCAATGGGCCCCCTCGAGGTGTTTGAGGTGGTTCCTAGGCCGTCCCGTGGCTGTTGCATGATTTTGTCACCCGAAGGTCTATTTTCAAGCTTAAGTGTTAAAAAGTGCATTTTTAGAATTAGTTTTCAAACCGGGAGTCCTGTGCTGGTTCCGTAAGTTTTCACACCTCACATTGGTACCTCCCGAGGTGTTTGAGGTGTTCCCCGGGCCGTCCCGTGGATGTGGCACGATTTTGGCCCTCGGTGGCCTATTTTCAAGCTTAAGTGTGAAAAAGTGCATTTTGGACTTACTTTTCAAACCGGGAGTCCCGTGCTAGCTCCATAAGTTTCCACAACTCACATTGGTCCCTCCCAAGGTGTTTGAGGTGGCCCCGGGCCATCACTAGGTTGTTGCACGATTTTGGCCCCCGGTGGCCTATTTTCAAGCTTATGTGCGAAAAAGTGCATTTTTGGACTTGCTTTCAAACCGGGAGTCCCGTGCTAGTTCTGTAAGTTTCTACAACTCACATTGGTCCCTTCCGAAGTGTTAGAGGTGGTCCATGGGCCGTTCCATGGCTGTTGCACGATTTTGACATCGATGGCCTATTTTCATGCTAGCTCCATAAGTTTCCACAACTCACATTGGTCCCTCCCAAGGTGTTTGAGGTGGCCCCGGGCCATCCCAAGGCTGTTGCACGATTTTGGCCCCCGGTGGCCTATTTTCAAGCTTATGTGTGAAAAAGTGCATTTTTGGACTTAGCTTTCAAACCGGGATTCCCATGCTAGTTCCGTAGCTTTCCCCAACTCACATTGGTCCCTCCTGAGGTGTTTGAGGTGGTTATCGGGCCTTCCCATGGCTGTCGCATGATTTTGGCCCTCGAAAGTCTATTTTCCGGCTTAAGTGTGAAAAAGTGTATTTTTGGACTTTATTTTCAAACCAGAAGTCCCGTGCTAGTTTCGTGAGTTTCCACAACTCACATTGGTCCCTCTCGAGGTGTTAGAGGTGGTCTGCGGGCCGTTCCATGGCTATTGCAAGATTTTGGCCACCGATGGTCTATTTTCAAGCTTAAGTTTGGAAAAATGCATTTTTAGACTTAGTTTTCAAACCGGGAGTCCCGTGCTAGTTCTGCAAGTTTCCACAACTCACATTGGACCCTCCTGAGGTGTTTGAGGTTGTCCCCGGGCCGTCCTATGGCTGTTGCACGATTTTGGCCCCCGGTGGCCTATTTTCAAGCTTAAGTGTGAAAAAGTGCATTTTTGGACTTAGTTTTCAAACCGAGAGTCCCGTGCTTGTTCTGTAAGTTTCCACAACTCATATTGGTCCCTCCCGAGGTGTTAGAGGTCGTCCCCGGGCCGTCCCATGGCTGTTGCATGATTTTGGACCCCGAAGGTCTATTTTCAAGCTTAAGTGTGAAAAAGTGCATTTTTGGACTTTATTTTCAAACCCGAAGTCCCGTGCTAGTTCCTTAAGTTTCCATAACTCACATTGGTCCCCCTCGAGGTGTTAGAGGTGGTCGCCGGGCCGTTCTGTGGCTGTTGCACGATTTTGGCCACCGATGGCCTATTTTCAAGCTTAAGTGTGAAAAAATGCATTTTTATATTTAGTTTTCAAACCGGGAGTCCCGTGCTAGTTCCGCAAGTTTCCACAACTCACATTGGTCCGTCCCAAGGTGTTTGAGAGGGTATGCGGGCCGTCTTGTGGCTGTTGCGTGATTTTGTCCCCCGAAGGTATTTTTTCAAGCTTAAGTGTGAAAAAGTGCATTTTTGGACTTAATTTTCGAACCGGGAGTCCTGTGCTAGTTCCGTAAGTTTCCATAACTCACATTGGTCCCTCCCGAGATGTTAGAGGTGGTCCATGGGTCGTTTCGTGGCTGTTGCACAATTTTGTCCACCGGTGGCGTATTTTCAAGCTTAAGTGTGAAAAAATGCACTTTTAGACTTAGCTTTCAAACCCGAGTCCCGTGCTAGTTCCGTAGGTTTCCACAACCCACATTGGTCCCTCCCGAGGTGTTTGAGGTGGTTCCCGGGCCGTCCCGTGGCTGTTGCACGATTTTGGCCCACGAAGGTCTATTTTCCAGCTTAATTGTGAAAAAAGTGCATTTTTGGACTTTATTTTCAAACCAAAAGTTCCGTACTAGTTTCGTGAGTTTTCACAACTCACATTGGTCCCTCTCGAGGTGTTAGAGGTGGTCCGCTGGCCGTTCCGTGGCTATTGCACGATTTTGGCCGCCGATGGTCTATTTTCAAACTTAAGTGTGGAAAAATACATTTTTAGACTTAGTTTTTAAACCGGGAGTGCCGTGCTAGTTCCGCAAGTTTCCACAACTCACATTGGTCCCTCCCGGGGTGTTTGAGGTGGTCCTCGGGCCGTCCCATGGCTGTTGCACGATTTTGGCCCCTAGTGGCCTATTTTGAAGCTTAAGTGTGAAAAAGTGCATTTTTGGACTTAGTATTCAAACTGGGAGTCCCGTGCTAGTTCCGTAAGTTTCCACAAGTCGCATTGGTCCCTCCCGAGGTGTTTGAGGTGGTCCCTAGGCTGTCCTATGGCTGTTCCACGATTTTGTCCCCCGAAGGTCTATTTTCAAGATTAAGTGTGAAAAAGTGCATTTTTGGACTTAGTTTTCAAACCGGGAGTCCTGTGCTAGTTCCGTAAGGTGCCACAACTCACATTAGGCCCTCTCGAGGTGTTTGAGGTGGTCCCTAGGCCGTTCCATGGCTGTTGCATGATTTTGGCACCCGAAGGTCTATTTTCAAGCTTAGTGTAAAAAAGTGCATTTTTGGACTTAGTTTTCAAACCGGGAGTCTCGTGCTAGTTCCGTAAGTTTCCACAACTCACATTGGTCCCTCCCGAGGTGTTTGAGGTGTTCCCCGGTCCGTCCCGTGGGTGTTGCCCGATTTTGGCCCCTGGTGGCCTATTTTCAAGCTTAAGTGTGAAAGAGTGCATTTTTGGACTTAGTATTCAAACCGGGAGTCCCGTGTTACTTCTGTAATTTTCCACAACTCACATTGGTCCGTCCCGAGGTGTTTGAGAGGGTCCCCGAGCCGTCTCGTGGCTGTTGCACGATTTTGTCTCCCGAAGGTCTATTTTCAGCCCTAAGTGTGAAAAAGTGCATATTCTGACATAGTTTTCAAACCGGGAGTCCCGTGCTTGTTCCGTAAGTTTCCACAACTTACATTGGTCGTTCCCAAGGTGTTAGAGGTGGTCCGTGGGCCGTCCCGTGGCTGTTGCACGATGTTGGCCCCTAGTGGCCTATTTTGAAGCTTAAGTGTGAAAAAGTGCATTTTTGGACTTAGTATTCAAACCGGGAGTGCCGCGCTAGTTCCGTAAGTTTCCACAACTCACATTGGTCCCTCCCTTGATGTTTAAGGTGGTCCTTGGGCCGTCCCGTGGCTGTTGCACAATTTTGTCCCCCAAAGGTCTATTTTCAAGCTTAAGTGTGAAAAAGTGTATTTTTGGATTAAGTTTTCAAACCGGTAGTCCCGTGCTAGTTCCGTAAGTTTCCACAAGTCACATTGGTCCCTCCCGAGGTGTTAGAGGTGGTCCCTGGGCCGTCCCGTGCCTGTTGCACAATTTTGGCCCCCAATGGCCTATTTTCAATCTTAAGTGTGAAAAAGTGCATTTTTGGACATAGTTTTAGAATCGGGAGTCATATGCTATTTCTGTAAGTTTTCACAACTCACATTGGTCCCCACTGAGGTATTTGAGGTGGTCCTCGAGCCGTCCTGTGGCTGTTGCACGATTTTGGCCCCCGGTGGCCTATGTTCAAGCTTAAGTGTGAAAAAGTGCATTTTTTGACTTAGTTTTCGAACCGGGAGTCCCGTGCTAGTTCCGTAAGCTTTTACAACTCACATTGGTCCCTCCCGAGGTGTTTGAGTTGTTCCCTGGGCCGTTCCGTGGTTGTTGCACGATTTTGTCCCCCGAAGGTCTATTTTTCAAGCTTAATTGTGAAAAAGTGCATTTTTGGACTTAGTTTTCAAACCAGGAGTCCGGTGCTAGTTCCATAAGTTTTCACAACTCCCATTGGTCCCTGCCGAAGTGTTTGAGGTGGTCCCCGGGCCGACCCATGGTTGTTGCACGATTTTGGCCCCCGGTGGCCTATGTTCAAGCTTAAGTGTGAAAAAGTGCATTTTTTGACTTAGTTTTCGAACCGGGAGTCCCGTGCTAGTTCCGTAAGCTTTTACAACTCACATTGGTCCCTCCCGAGGTGTTTGAGTTGTTCCCTGGGCCGTTCCGTGGTTGTTGCACGATTTTGTCCCCCGAAGGTCTATTTTTCAAGCTTAATTGTGAAAAAGTGCATTTTTGGACTTAGTTTTCAAACCAGGAGTCCGGTGCTAGTTCCATAAGTTTTCACAACTCCCATTGGTCCCTGCCGAAGTGTTTGAGGTGGTCCCCGGGCCGACCCATGGTTGTTGCACGATTTTGGCCCCCGGTGGCCTATTTTCAAGCTTAAGTGTGAAAAAGTGCATTTTTGGACTTAGTTTTCAAACCGGGAATGCCGCGCTAGTTCCGTAAGTTTCCACAACCCACATTGGTCCCTCCCGAGGTTTTTGAGGTGGTCCCTAGGCCATCCCGTGGCCATTGCATGATTTTGGCACCCGAAGGTCTATTTTCAAGCTTAAGTGTGAAAAAGTGCATTTTTAGACTTAGTTTTCAAACCGGGAGTCCCGTGCTGGTTCCGTAAGTTTCCACAACTCACATTGGTACCTCCCGAGGTGTTTGAGGTGTTCCCCTGGCCGTCCCGTGGATGTTGCACGATTTTGGCCCCCGGTGGCCTATTTTCAAACTTAAGTGTGAAAAAGTGAATTTTTGGACTTAGTTTTCAAACCGGGAGTCCCGCGCTAGTTCCTTATGTTTCCACAACTCACATTGGTCCCTACCGAGGTTTTTGAAGTGGTCCCTAGGCCGTCCCGTGGCTATTGCATGATTTTGGAACCCGAAGGTCTATTTTCAAGCTTAAGTGTGAAAAAGTGCATTTTTGGACTTAGTATTCAAACTGGGAGTCTCGTGCTAGTTCTGTAAGTTTCCACAACTCACACTGGTCCGTTCCGAGGTGTTTGAGATGGTCCTCGGGCCGTCCCGTGGCTGTTGCACGATTCTGTCCCCCGAAGGTCTATTTTCAAGCTTAGGTGTGAAAAATGGCATTTTTGGGCTTAGTTTTCTAACCGGGAGTCCCGTGCTAGTTCCGTATGTTTCCACAACTCACATTGGTCCCTTCCGAGGTGTTTGAGGTGGTCCCGAGCCATCCCATGGCTGTTGCGCGATTTTGGCCCCCGGTGGCCTATTTTCAACCTTAACAGTGAAAATGTGCATTTTTGGACTTAGTTTTCAAACCGGGAGTCGCGTGCTAGTTCCGTAAGTTTCCACAACTCACATTGGTCCCTTTCGGGGTGTTAGTGGTGGTCCCCGGGCCGCCCTATGGCTGTTGCACAATTTTGGACCCCGAAAGTCTATTTTCAAGCTGAACTATGAAAAAGTGCATTTTTGGAATTTATTTTCAAACCAGAAGTCCCGTGCTAGTTTCGTAAGTTTCCACAACTCACATTGGTCCCTCCCTAGGTGTTAGAGGTGGCCCCCGGGCCGTTCCGTGGCTGTTGCACAATTTTGGCCAACGATGGCCTATTTTCAAGCTTAAGTATGAAAAAATGCATTTTTAGACTTAGTTTTCAAACCGGGAGTCCCGTGCTAGTTCCGCAAGTTTTCACAACTCACATTGATCCCTCTCGAGGTGTTTGAGGGGGTCCTCGGGCCGTCCCGTGGCTATTGCACGATTTTGGCCCCTAGTGGCCTATTTTGAAGCTTAAGTGTGAAAAAGTGCATTTTTGGACTTAGTATTCAAACTGGGAGTCCCGCGCTAGTTCCGTAAGTTTCCACAAGTCAGATTGGCCCCTCCCGAGGTGTTTGAGGTGGTCCTTGGGCCGTCTCGTGGCTATTGCACGATTTTGTCCCCCGAAGGTCTATTTTCAAGCTTAAGTGTGAAAAAGTGCAATTTTGTGCTTACTGTTCAAACCGGGAGTCCCGTGCCAGTTCTGTAAGTTTCCACAACACACATTGGTCCCTCCCAAGGTGTTTGAGGTGGTTCCCGGGCCGTCCTGTGGCTGTTGCACGATTTTGGCCCACAATGGCGTATTTTCAACCTTAAGTGTGAAAAGTGCATTTTTGGACTTAGTTTTCAAATCGGGAGTCCTGTGCTAGTTCTGTGAGTTTTCACGACTCACACTGGTCCCTCCCAAGGTATTTGAAGTGTTCCCCGGGCCGTCCCGTGGCTCTTGCATGATTTTGGCCCCCGGTGGCCTATGCTCAAGCTTAAGTGTGAAAAAGTACATTTTTGGACTTAGTTTTCAAATTGGGAGTCCCGTGCTAGTTCCGTAAGTTTTTTACAACTCACATTGGCCCCTCCCGAGGTGTTTGAGGTGGTACCTGGGCCATCTCATGGCTGTTGCACGATTCTGGCCGCCGAAGGTCTATTTTCAAGCTTAAATGTAAAAAAGTACATTTTTGGACTTTATTTTCAAACCAGAAGTGTCGTGCTAGTTCCGTAAGTTTTCATATCTCACATTGATCCCTCCCGATGTGTTTGAGGTGGTCCCCAGGGCGTCCCATGGCTGTTACACGATTTTGGCCCCCGGTGGCCTATTTTCAAGCTTAAGTGTGAAAAAGTGTATTTTCGGACTTAGTTTTCAAACCGGGAGTCCTGTGCTAGTTCCGCTAGTTTCCACAGCTCATATTGGGCCCTGTTGAGGTGTTTGAGGTGTGGTCCCTAGGCCGTCCCATGGCTGTTGGATGATGTTGGCACCCGAAGGTCTATTTTCGAGCTTAAGTGTTAAAAATTGCATTTTTAGACTTAGTTTTCAACCCGGGAGTCCGGTGCTGGTTCCGTAAGTTTCCACAACTCACATTGGTACCTCCCGAGGTGTTTGAGGTGTTCCCTGGGCCGTCCCGTGGATGTTGCACGATTTTGGCCCCTGGTGGCCTATTTTCAAGCTTTAGTGTGAAAGAGTGCATTTTTGGACTTAGTATTCAAACCGGGAGTCCCGTGTTACTTCTGTAATTTTCCACAACTCACATTGGTCCGTCCCGAGGTGTTTGAGATGGTCCCCGGGCCGTCCCATGGTTGTTGCACGATTTTGTCCCCCGAAGGTCTATTTTCAAGCTTAAGTGTGAAAAAGGGCATTTATGGGCTTAGTTTTCAAACCGGGAGTCCCGTGCTAGTTCTGTAAGTTTCCACAACTCACATTGGTCCCTCCCGAGGTGTTTGAGGTGGTCCCGAGCCATCCCGTGGCTGTTGCAAGATTTTGGCCCCCGGTGGCCTATTTTCAAGCTTAACTGTGAAAATATGCATTTTTGGACTTAGTTTTAACATCGGGAGTCCCGTGCTAGTTCTGTAAGTTTTCACAACTCACATTGGTCCCTCTCGAGGTGTGAGAGGTGGTCCCCGGGCCGTCCCATGGTTGTTGCACAATTTTGGACCCCGAAGGTCTATTTTCAAGCTTAAGTGTGAAAAAATGCATTCTTGGACTTTATTTTCAAACTAGAAGTCCCGTGCTAGTTCCGTAAGTTTCCACAACTCACATTGGTCACTTCCGAGGTGTTAGAGGTGGTCCCCAGGCCGTTCCGTGGCTGTTGCACGATTTTCGCCACCGATGGCCTATTTTCAAGCTTAAGTGTGAAAAAATGCATATTTAGAATTAATTTTCAGACTGGGAGTCCCGTGCTAGTTCTGCAGGTTTCCACGACTCACATTGATACCTCCCGAGGTGTTTGAGGGGGTCCTCAGGCCGTCCCGTGGCTATTGCACGATTTTGGCCCCTTGTGGCCTATTTTGAAGCTTAAGTGTAAAAAAGCGCATTTTTGTACTTAGTGTTCAAACCGGGAGTCCCATGCTAGTTCCGTAAGTTTCCACAACTCACATTGGTCCCTCCCGAGGTGTTTCAGGTGGTCATTGGGCCGTCCCGTGGCTGTTGCACGATTTTGGCCCACAATGGCCTATTTTCAACCTTAAGTGTGAAAAAATGCATTTTTGGACTTAATTTTCAAATCGGGAGTCCTGTGCTAGTGCTGTAAGTTTTCACGACTCACACCAGTCTCTCCCGTGGTATTTGAGGTGCTCCCCGGCCCGTCCCTTGCTTATTGCCCGATTTTGGCCCCCAGTGGCCTGTGCTCAAGCTTAAGTGTGAAAAAGTGCATTTTTGGACTTAGTTTTCAAACCGGGAGTCCTATTCTAGTTCCGTAAGTTTTTTACAACTCACATTGGTCCCTCCCGAGGTGTTTGAGGTGGTACTTGGGCCGTCTCATGGCCGTTGCACGATTCTGGACCCCCGAAGGTCTATTTTCAGGCTTAAGTCTAAAAAAGTGCATTTTTTGACTTTATTTTCAAACCAGAAGTCCCGTGCTAGTTCTGTAAGTTTTCACAACTCACAGCGGTCCCTCCCGATATGTTTGAGTTGGTCCCCAGACCGTCCCGTGGCTGTTGCACGATTTTGGCCCCCGGTGGCCTATTTTCAAGCTTAAGTGTGAAAAAGTGTATTTTTGGACTTAGTTTTCAAACCGGGAGTCTTGTGCTAGTTCCGTAAGTTTCCACAACTCACATTGGGCCCTCTCGAGGTGTTTGAGGTGGTCCCTAGGCCGTCTCGTGGTTGTTGCATGATTTTGCCACCCGAAGGTCTATTTTCAAGCTTAAGTGTTAATAAGTGCATTTTTAGACTTAGTTTTCAAACCGGGAGTCCCATGCTGGTTCCGTAAGTTTCCACAACTCACATTGGTACCTCCCGAGGTGTTTGAGGTGGTCCCCGGGCCGTCCTGTGGATGTGACACGATTTTGGCCCTCGGTGGCCTATTTTCAAGCTTAAGTGTGAAAAAGTGCATTTTTGGACTTACTTTTCAAACCGGGAGTCCCGTGGTAGTTCCATAAGTTTCCACAACTCACATTGGTCCCTCCCAGGGTTTTTGAGGTGGTCTCGGGCCATCCCATGGCTGTTGCACGATTTTGGCCCCCGGTGGCCTATTTTCAAGCTTAAGTGTGAAAGTGTATTTTTGGACTTAGCATTCAAACCGGGAGTCCCGTGCTAGTTCCGTAAGTTTCCACAACTCACATTGGTCCCTTCCGAAGTGTTAGAGGTGGTCCACGGGCCGTTCCGTGGCTGTTGCACGATTTTGCCACCAGTGGCCTATTTCCATGCTTAAGTGTGAAAAAATGAACTTTTAGACTTAGCTTTCAGACCGGGAGTCCCATGCTAGTTCCGTAGCTTTCCACAACTCACATTGGTCCCTCCTGAAGTGTTTGAGGGGGTTCCCGGGCCGTCCCATGGCTGTTGCACGATTTTGGCCCCCGAACGTCTATTTTCCGGCTTTAGTGAAAAAAAGTGCATTTTTGGACATTATTTTCAAACTAGAAGTCCCGTGCTAGTTCCGTAAGTTTTCATAACTCACATTGGTCCCTCCCGATGTGTTTGAGGTGGTCCGCAGGCCATCCCGGGGCTGTTGCACAATTTTGGCCCCCAGTGGCCTATTTTCAAGCTTAAGTGTGAAAAAGTGCATTTTTTGGACTTAATTTTCAAACTGGGAGTCCTGTGCTAGTTCCATAAGTTTTCGCAACTCACAGTGGGCCCTCTCGAGGTGTTTGAAGTGGTTTCTAGGCCGTCCCGTGGCTATTGCATGATTTTGCCACCCGAAGGTCTATTTTCAAGCTTAAGTGTTAAAAAGTGCATTTTTAGAATTAGTTTTCAAACCAGGAGTCCCGTGCTGGTTCCGTAAGTTTCCACAACTCACATTGGTACCTCCCGAGGTGTTTAAGGTCTTCCCCGGGCCGTCCAGTGGATGTGGCACGATTTTGGTCGTTGGTGGCCTATTTTCAAGCTTAAGTGTGAAAAAGTGCATTTTTGGACTTGCCTTTCAAACCGGGAGTCCCGTGCTCGTTCCATAAGTTTCCACAACTCCCATTGGTCCCTCGCAAGGTGTTTGAGGTGGTCCCAGGCCATCCCATGGTTGTTGCACAATTTTGGCCCCCGGTGGCCTATTTTCAAGCTTATGTGTGAAAAAGTGCATTTTTGGACTTAGCTTTCAAACCGGGAGTGCCGTTCTAGTTCCGTAAGTTTCCACAACTTACATTGGTCCCTCTCGAAGTGTTAGAGGTGGTCCACGGGCCGTTCCGTGACTGTTGCACGATTTTGCCACCGGTGGCATATTTTCATGCTTAAGTGTGAAAAAATGTACTTTTAGACTTAGCTTTCAAACCGGGAGTCCCATGCTAGTTTCGTACCTTTCCACAACTCAAATTAGTCCCTCCTGAGGTGTTTGAGGTGGTTCCCGGGACGTCCCATGGCTGTTGCACGATTTTGGCCGCCGAACGTCTATTTTCCAGCTTAAGTGTGAAAAAGTGTATTTTTAGACTTTATTTTCAAACCAGAAGCCCCATGCTAGTTTTGTGAGTTTCCAAAACTCACATTGGTCCCTCTCGAGGTGCTAGGGGTGGTCCGCGGGCCGTTCCGTGGCTATTGCACGATTTTGGCCACCGATGGTCTATTTTTAACCTTAAGTGTGGAAAAATGCATTTTTAGAATTAGTTTTCAAACCGGGAGTCCCGTGCTAGTTCCACAAGTTTCCCCAACTCACATTGGTCCCTCCCGAGGTGTTTGAGGTGGTCCTCGGGCCGTCCCATGGCTGTTGCACGATTTTGGCCACCGATGGTCTATTTTTAACCTTAAGTGTGAAAAAATGCATTTTTAGACTTACTTTTCAGACCAGGAGTCCTGTGCTAGTTCTGTAAGTTTCCACAACTCACATTGGTCCCTCCCGAAGTGTTTGAGGTCGTCGCCGGGCCGTCCTATGGCTGTTGCACGATTTTGGCCCCCGGTGGCCTATTTTCAAGCTTAAGTGTGAAAAAGTGCATTTTTTGGACATAGTTTTCAAACCGGGAGTCCCGGCTTGTTCTGTAAGTTTCCACAACTCACATTGATCCCTCCCGAGGTGTTAGAGGTGGTCCCCGCGCCGTGCCACGACTGTTGCATGATTTTGGGCCCCGAAGGTCTATTTTCAAGCTTAAGTGTGAAAAAGTGCATTTTTGGACTCATTTTCAAACCAGAAGTCCCGTGATAGATCCGTAAGTTTCCACAACTCACATTGGTCCCTCTCGAGGTGTTAGAGGTGGTCCCCGGGCCGTTCTGTGGATGATGCACGATTCTGGCCACCATTGGCCTATTTTGAAGCTTAAGTGTGAAAACATGCATTTGTAGATTTAGTTTTCAAACCGGGAGTCCCGTGCTAGTTAAGCAAGTTTCCACAACTCACATTGGTCCCTCCCGAGGTGTTAGAGGTGGTCCATCGGTCATTTCATGGCTGTTGCATGATTTTGGCCACCGAGGCGTATTTTCAAGCTTAAGTGCGAAAAAATGCACTTTTAGACTTAGCTTTCAAACCGGGAGTCCCGTGCTAGTTCTGTAGGTTTCCACAACTCGCATTAGTCCCTCCCGAGGTGTTTGAGGTGGTTCCCAGGCCGTCCTATGGCTGTTGCACGATTTTGGCCACCGAAGGTCTATTTTCCAGCTTAATTGCGAAAAAGTTAATTTTTGGACTTAATTGTCAAACCAGAAGTCCCGTACTAGTTTCGTGAGTTTCCACAACTCACATTGGTCCCTCTCGAGGTGTTAGTGATGGTCCGCGGGCCGTTCCGTGGCGATTGCACGATTTTGGCCGCCGATGGTCTATTTTCAAGCTTAAATGTGGAAAAATGCATTTTTAGACTTCGTTTTCAAACCAGGAGTCCCGTGCTAGTTCCGAAAGTTTTCACAACTCACATTGGTCCCTCCCGAGGTGTTTGAGGTGGTCCTCTGGCCGTCCCGTGGCTGTTGCATGATTTTGGCCCCTAGTGGCCTATTTCGAATCTTAAGTGTGAAAAAGTGCATTGTTGGACTTAGTATTCAAACCGGGAGTCCCGCGCTAGTTCCGTAAGTTTCCACAACTCACATTGGTCCCTCCCGAGGTGTTTGAGGTGGTCCCTGGGCCGTCCCATGGCTGTTGCACGATTTTGTCCCCCGAAGGTCTATTTTCAAGTTTAAGTGTGAAAAAGTGCATTTTTGGACATAGTTTTCGAACCGGGAGTCCCATGCTAGTTCCGTAAATTGCCACAACTCACGTTAGGCCCTCTCGAGGTGTTTGAGGTGGTCCCTAGGCCGTCTCGTGGCTGTTGCACGATTTTGGCACTCGAAGGTCTATTTTCAAGCTTAAGCATGAAAAAGTGCATTTTTTTACTTAGTTTTCAAACCGGGAGTCCTGTGCTAGTTCCGTAATTTTCCACAACTCACATTGATCCGTCCCGAGGTGTTTGAGGGGGTCCCCGAGCTGTCCCGTGGCTGTTGCACGATTTTGTCCCCCGAAGGTCTATTTTCAAGTTAAGTGTGAAAAAGTGCATTTTTTGACTTAGTTTTCAAACCGGGAGTCCCGTGCTAGTTCCGTAAGTTTCCACAACTCACATTGGTCCCTCTCGACGTTTTAGAGGTGGTCCGTGGGCCGTTCCGTGGCTGTTGCACGATTTTGCCACCGGTGGCATATTTTCATGCTCAAGTGTGAAAAAATGCACTTTTAGACTTAGCTTTCAAACCGGGAGTCCCAAGCTAGTTTCGTACCTTTCCACAACTCAAATTGGTCCCTCCTGAGGTGTTTGAGGTGGTTCCTGGGCCGTCCCATGGCTGTTGCACGATTTTGGTCCCCGAAGGTATATTTTCCAGCTTAAGTGTGAAAAAGTGCATTTTTGGACTTTATTTTCAAACCAGAAGTCCCATTCTAGTTTCGTAAGTTTCCAAAACTCACATTGGTCCCTCTCGAGGTGTTAGAGGTGGTCCGCGGGCCATTCCGTGGCTATTGCACATTTTTGGCCACCGATGGTCTATTTTCAAGCTTACGTTTGGAAAAATGCATTTTTAGACTTAGTTTTCAAACCGGTAGTCCCGTACTAGTTCCACAAGTTTCCACAACTCATATTGGTCCCTCCCGAGGTGTTTGAGGTGGTCCTCGGGCCGTTCTGCGGCTGTTGCACGATTTTGGCCACTGATGGTCAATTTTTGACCTTAAGTGTGAAAAATTGCTTTTTTAGACTTACTTTTCAAACTGTGGGTCCCGTGCTAGTTCTGTAAGTTTCCACAACTCACATTGGTCTCTCCTGAGGTGTTTGTGGTCGTCCCCGGGCCGTCCTATGGTTGTTGTATGATTTTGGCCCCCGGTGGCCTATTTTCAAGCTTAAGTGTGAAAAAGTGCATTTTTGGACTTACTTTTCAAACCGAGAGTCTCGTGCTTGTTCTGTAAGTTTCCACAACTCACATTGGTCCCTCCCGAGGTGTTAAAGGTGGTCCCCGGGCCGTCGCATGGCTGTTGCATGATTTTGGGCCCCGAAGGTCTATTTTCAAGCTTAAGTGTGAAAAAGTGCATTTTTGGACTTCATTTTCAAACCAGAAGTCCCGTGATAGTTCCGTAAGTTTCCACAACTCTCATTGGTCCCTCTCGAGGTGTTAGAAGTGGTCCACGGGCCGTTCTGTGGCTGTTGCACGATTTTGGCCACCGATGGCCCGTTTTAAAGCTTAAGTGTGAAAAAATACATTTTCAGATTTAGTTTTCAAACCGGGAGTCCCGTGTTAGTTAAGCAAGTTTCCACGACTCACATTGGTCCCTCCCGAGGTGTTAGAGGTGGTCCATGGGTCGTTTCATGGCTGTTGCACGATTTTGGCCACTGGTGGCGTATTTTCAAGCTTAAGTGTGAAAAAATGCACTTTTAGACATAGCTTTCAAACCGGGAGTCCCGTGCTAGTTCCGTAGGTTTCCACAACTCACATTGGTCCCTCCTAAGGTGTTTGAGGTGGTTCCCGGGCCGTCCCATGGCTGTTGCACGATTTTGGCCACCGAAGGTCTATTTTCCAGCTTAAGTGTGAAAAAGTTCTTTTTTGGACTTTATTTTCAAACCAGAAGTCCCGTACTAGTTTCGTGAGTTTCCACAACTCACATTGGTCCCTCTCGAAGTGTTAGAGGTGGTCCACAGGCCGTTCCGTGGTTGTTGCACGATTTTGCAACCAGTGGCATATTTTCGTGCTTAAGGGTGAAAAAATGCACTTTCAGACTTAGCTTTCAAACCGGGAGTCCCATGCTAGTTTCGTACCTTTCCACAACTCAAATTGGTCCCTCCTGAGGTGTTTGAGGTGGTTCTCGGGCCGTCCCATGGCTGTTGCACGATTTTGGCCCCCGAAGGTCTATTTTCCAGCTTAAGTGTGAAAAAGTGCATTTTTGGACTTTATTTTCAAACCAGAAGTCCCATGCTAGTTTGTCAGTTTCCAAAACTCACATTGGTCCCTCTCGAGGTGTTAGAGGTGGTCCGCGGGCCGTTCCGTGGCTATTGCACGATTTTGGCCACCGATGGTCTATTTCCAAGCTTTAGTCTTGAAAAATGCATTTTTAGACTTAGTTTTCAAACCGGGAGTCCCGTGCTAGTTCCACAAGTTTCCACAGGTCACATTGGTCCCTCCCGAGGTGTTTGAGGTGGTCCTCGGGCCGTCCCGTTGCTGTTGCACGATTTTGGCCACCGATGGTCTATTTTTAACCTTAAGTGTGAAAAAATGCATTTTTAGACTTACTTTTCAAACCGGGAGTCCCGTGCTAGTTCGGTAAGTTTCCACAACTCACATTGGTCCCTCCCAAGGTGTTTGAGATCGTCCCCGGGCCGTCCAATGGTTGTTGCACGATTTTGGCCCCCGGTGGCCTATTTTCAAGCTTAAGTGTCAAGAAGTGCATTTTTTGGACTTAGTTTTCAAACCGGGAGTCCCGTGCTTGATCTGTAAGTTTTCACAACTCACATTTGTCCCTCCCGAGGTGTTAGCCGTGGCCCCGGGCCGACCAATGGTTGTTGCATGATTTTGGGCCCCGAAGGTCTATTTTCAAGCTTAAGTGTGAAAAAGTGCATTTTTGGACTTCATTTCCAAACCAGAAGTCCCGTGATAGTTCCTTAAGTTTCCACAACTCACATTGGTCCCTCTCGAGGTGTTAGAGGTGGTCCCCAGGCCGTTCTGTGGCTGTTGCACGATTTTGGCCACCGATGGCCTATTTTGAAGCTTAAGTGTGAAAACATGCATTTTGAGATTTAGTTTTCAAACCGGAAGTCCCGTGCTAGTTAAGCAAGTTTCCAGAACTCCCATTGGTCCCACCCGAGGTGTTACAGGTGGTCCATCGGTCATTTCGTGGCTGTTGCACGATTTTTTCCACCGGTGGCGTATTTTCAAGCTTAAGTGCGAAAAAATGCACTTTTAGACTTAGCTTTCAAACCGGGAGTCCCGTGCTAGTTCCGTAGGTTTCCACAACTCACATTGGTCCCTCCCGAGGCATTTGAGGTGGTTCCCGGGCCGTCCTATGGCTGTTGCACGATTTTGGCCACTGAAGGTCTATTTTCCAGCTTAAGTGTGAAAAAGTTCATTTTTGGACTTAATTTTCAAACCAGAAGTCCCGTATTAGTTTCGTAAGTTTCTACAACTCACATTGGTCCCTCTCGAGGTGTTAGAGATGGTCCGCGGGCCGTTCCGTGGCTATTGCACGATTTTGGCCGCCGATGGTCTATTTTCAAGCTTAAATGTGGAAAAATGCATTTTTAGACTTAGTTTTCAAACCGGGAGTCCCGTGCTAGTTCCGCAAGTTTTCACAACTCACATTGGTCCCTCCCGAGGTGTTTCAGGTGGTCCTCTGGCTGTCCCGTGGCTGTTGCATGATTTTGGCCCCTAGTGGCCTATTTTGAATCTTAAGTGTGAAAAAGTGCATTGTTGGACTTAGTATTCAAACCGGGAGTCCCGCGCTAGTTCCGTAAGTTTCCACAACTCACATTGGTCCCTCCCGATGTGTTTGAGGTGGTCCCTGGGCCGTCCCGTGGCTGTTGCACAATTTTGTCCCCCGAAGGTCTATTTTCAAGCTTAAGTGTGAAAAAGTGCATTTTTGGACATAGTTTTCGAACCGGGAGTCCCGTGCTAGTTCTGTAAGTTGCCACAACTCACATTAGGCCGTCTCGAGGTGTTTGAGGTGGTCCCTAGGCCGTCCTGTGGCTGTTGCACGATTTTGGCACTCGAAGGTGTATTTTCAAGCGTAAGTGTGAAAAAGTGCATTTTTTGACTTAGTTTTCAAACCGGGAGTCCCGTGCTGGTTCCGTAATTTTCCACAACTCACATTGATCCGTCCCGAGGTGTTTGAGGGAGTCCCCGAGTTGTCCCGTGGCTGTTGCATGATTTTGTCCCCCGAAGGTCTATTTTCAAGCTTAAGTGTGAAAAAGTGCATTTTCTGACTTAGTTTTCAAACCGGGAGTCCCGTGCTAGTTCCGTAAGTTTCCACAACTCACATTGGTCCCTCTCGACGCTTTAGAGGTGGTCCATGGGCCGTTCCGTGGCTGTTGCACGATTTTGCCACCGGTGGCATATTTTCATCCTCAAGTGTGAAAAAATGCACTTTTAGACTTAGCTTTCAAACCCGGAGTCACATGCTAGTTTCGTAGCTTTCCACAACTCAAATTAGTCCCTCCTGAGGTGTTAGAGGTGGTTCCCGGTCCGTCCCATGGCTGTTGCACGATTTTGGCCCCCGAAGGTCTATTTTCCAACTTAAGTGTGAAAAAGTGCATTTTTGTACTTTATTTTCAAACCAGAAGTCCAATTCTAGTTTCGTAAGTTTCCAAAACTCACATTGGTCCCTCTCGAGGTGTTAGAGGTGGTCCGCAGGGCATTCCGTGGCTATTGCACGATTTTGGCCACCGATGGTCTATTTTCAAGCTTAAGTTTGGAAAAATGCATTTTTAGACTTAGTTTTCAAACTCGGAGTCCCGTGCTAGTTCCACAAGTTTCCACAACTCACACTGGTCCCTCCCGAGGTGTTTGAGGTGGTCCTCGGGCCGTTCCGCGGCTGTTGCATGATTTTGGCCACCGATGGTCTATTTTTGACCTTAAGTGTGAAAAAATGCATTTTTAGACTTACTTTTCAAACTGTGGGTCCCTTGCTAGTTCTGTAAGTTTCCACAACTCACATTGGTCCCTCCCGAGGTGTTTGTGGTTGTCCTCGGGCCGTCCTATGGTTGTTGCTTGATTTTGGCCCCCGGTGGCCTATTTTCAACCTTAAGTGTGAAAAAGTGCATTTTTGGACTTAGTTTTCAAACCGGGAGTCTCGTGCTTTTTCTGTAAGTTTCCACAACTCACATTGGTCCCTCCCGAGTAGTTAAAGGTGGTCCCCGGGCCGTCCCATGGCTGTTGCATGATTTTGGGCCCCGAAGGTCAATTTTCAAGCTTAAGTGTGAAAATGTGCATTTTCGGACTTCATTTTGAAACCAAAAGTCCCGTGATAGTTCCGTTAGTTTCCACAACTCACATTGGTCCCTCTCGAGGTGTTAGAGGTGGTCCCCGGGCCGTTCTGTGGCTGTTGCACGATTTTGGCCACCGATGGCCTATTTTGAAGCTTAAGTGTGAAAAACTACATTTTCAGATTTAGTTTTCAAACCGGGAGTCCCGTGCTAGTTAAGCAAGTTTCCACGACTCACATTGGTCCCTCCCGAGGTGTTAGAGGTGGTCCATGGGTCGTTTTGTGGCTGTTGCACGATTTTGGCCACCGGTGGCGTATTTTCAAGCTTAAGTGCGAAAAAATGCACTTTTAGACTTAGCTTTCAAACCAGAAGTCCCATGCTAGTTCCGTAGGTTTCAACAACTCACATTGGTCCCTCCTGAGGTGTTTGAGGTGGTTCCCGGGCTGTCCCATGGCTGTTGCACGATTTTGGCCACCGAAGGTCTATTTTCCAGCTTGAGTGTGAAAAAGTTCTTTTTTGGACTTTATTCTCAAACCAGAAGTCCCGTACTAGTTTCGTGAGTTTCCACAACTCATATTGGTCCCTCTTGAGGTGTTAGAGGTGGTCCACAGGCCGTTCTGTGGCTGTTGCACGATTTTGCAACCAGTGGCATATTTTCATGCTTAAGGGTGAAAAAAATGCACTTTTAGACTTAGCTTTCAAACCGGGAGTCCCATGCTATTTTCGTACCTTTCCACAACTCAATTTGGTCCCTCCTGAGGTGTTTGAGGTGGTTCTCGGGCCGTCCCATGGCTGTTGCACGATTTTGGCCCCCGAAGGTCTATTTTCCAGCTTAAGTGTGAAAAAGTTCATTTTTGGACTTTATTTTCAAACCAGAAGTCCCATGCTAGTTTGTGAGTTTCCAAAACTCACATTGGTCCCTCTCGAGGTGTTAGAGGTGGTCCGCGGGCCGTTCCATGGCTATTGCACGATTTTGGCCACCGATCGTCTATTTCCAAGCTTCAGTCTGGAAAAATGCATTTTTAGACTTAGTTTTCAAACCGGGAGTCCCGTGCTAGTTCCAAAAGTTTCCACAAGTCACATTGGTCCCTCCCGAGGTGTTTGAGGTGGTCCTCGGGCCGTCCCGTTGCTGTTGCACGATTTTGGCCACCGATGGTCTATTTTTAACCTTAAGTGTGAAAAAAAGGCATTTTTAGACTTACTTTTCAAACCAGGAGTCCCGTGCTAGTTCGGTAAGTTTCCACAACTCACATTGGTCCCTCCCAAGGTGTTTGAGGTCGTCCCCGGGCCGTCCAATGGTTGTTGCATGATTTTGGCCCCCGGTGGCCTATTTTCAAGCTAAGTGTCAAGAAGTGCATTTTTTGGACTTAGTTTTCAAACCGGGAGTCCCGTGCTTGATCTGTAAGTTTTCACAACTCACATTTGTCCCTCCCGAGGTGTTAGCCGTGGCCCCGGGCCGACCCATGGTTGTTGCATGATTTTGGGCCCCGAAGATTTATTTTCAAGCTTAAGTGTGAAAAAATGCATTTTTGGACTTCATTTCCAAACCAGAAGTCCCGTGATAGTTCCGTAAGTTTCCACAACTCACATTGGTCCCTCTCGAGGTGTTAGAGGTGGTCCCCAGGCCGTTCTGTGGCTGTTGCACGATTTTGGCCACCGATGGCCTATTTTGAAGCTTAAGTGTGAAAACATGCATTTTTAGGTTTAGTTTTCAAAACCGGGAGTCCCGTGCTAGTTAAGCAAGTTTCCAGAACTCCTATTGGTCCCTCCCGAGGTGTTAGAGGTGGTCCATCGGTCATTTCGTGGCTGTTGCACGATTTTTTCCACCGGTGGCGTATTTTCAAGCTTAAGTGCGAAAAAATGCACTTTTAGACTTAGCTTTCAAACCGGGAGTCCCGTGCTAGTTCCGTAGGTTTCCACAACTCACATTGGTCCATCCCGAGGTGTTTGAGGTGGTTCCCGGGCCGTCCTATGGCTGTTGCACGATTTTGGCCACCGAAGGTCTATTTTATAGCTTAAGTGTGAAAAAGTTCATTTTTGGACTTAATTTTCAAACCAAAAGTCCCGTATTAGTTTCGTGAGTTTCCACAACTCACATTGGTCCCTCTTGAGGTGTTAGACATGGTCCGCGGGCCGTTCCGTGGCTATTGCACGATTTTGGCCGCCGATGGTCTATTTTCAAGCTTAAATATGGAAAAATGCATTTTTAGACATAGTTTTCAAACCGGGAGTCCCGTGCTAGTTCCGCAAGTTTTCACAACTCACATTGGTCCCTCCCGAGGTGTTTCAGGTGGTCCTCTGGCTGTCCCGTGGCTGTTGCATGATTTTGGCCCCTAGTGGCCTATTTTGAATCTTAAGTGTGAAAAAGTGCATTGTTGGACTTAGTATTCAAACCGGGAGTCCCGCGCTAGTTCCGTAAGTTTCTACAACTCACATTGGTCCCTCCTGATGTGTTTGTGGTGGTCCCTGGGCCGTCCCATGGCTGTTGCACAATTTTGTCCCCCGAAGGTCTATTTTCAAGCTTAAGTGTGAAAAAGTGCATTTTTGGACATAGTTTTCGAACCGGGAGTCCCGTGCTAGTTCTGTAAGTTGCCACAACTCACATTAGGCCGTCTCGAGGTGTTTGAGGTGGTCCCTAGGCCGTCCTGTGGCTGTTGCACGATTTTGGCACTCGAAGGTGTATTTTCAAGCGTAAGTGTGAAAAAGTGCATTTTTTGACTTAGTTTTCAAACCGGGAGTCCCGTGCTGGTTCCGTAATTTTCCACAACTCACATTGATCCGTCCCGAGGTGTTTGAGGGAGTCCCCGAGTTGTCCCGTGGCTGTTGCATGATTTTGTCCCCCGAAGGTCTATTTTCAAGCTTAAGTGTGAAAAAGTGCATTTTCTGACTTAGTTTTCAAACCGGGAGTCCCGTGCTAGTTCCGTAAGTTTCCACAACTCACATTGGTCCCTCTCGACGCTTTAGAGGTGGTCCATGGGCCGTTCCGTGGCTGTTGCACGATTTTGCCACCGGTGGCATATTTTCATCCTCAAGTGTGAAAAAATGCACTTTTAGACTTAGCTTTCAAACCGGGAGTCACATGCTAGTTTCGTAGCTTTCCACAACTCAAATTGGTCCCTCCTGAGGTGTTAGAGGTGGTTCCCGGGCCGTCCCATGGCTGTTGCACGATTTTGGCCCCCGAAGGTCTGTTTTCCAACTTAAGTGTGAAAAAGTGCATTTTTGTACTTTATTTTCAAACCAGAAGTCCCATTCTAGTTTCGTAAGTTTCCAAAACTCACATTGGTCCCTCTCGAGGTGTTAGAGGTGGTCCGCAGGGCATTCCGTGGCTATTGCACGATTTTGGCCACCGATGGTCTATTTTCAAGCTTAAGTTTGGAAAAATGCATTTTTAGACTTAGTTTTCAAACTGGGAGTCCCGTGCTAGTTCCACAAGTTTCCACAACTCACACTGGTCCCTCCCGAGGTGTTTGAGGTGGTCCTCGAGCCGTTCCGCGGCTGTTGCATGATTTTGGCCACCGATTGTCTATTTTTGACCTTAAGTGTGAAAAAATGCATTTTTAGACTTACTTTTCAAACTGTGGGTCCCTTGCTAGTTCTGTAAGTTTCCACAACTCACATTGGTCCCTCCCGAGGTGTTTGTGGTTGTCCTCGGGCCGTCCTATGGTTGTTGCTTGATTTTGGCCCCCGGTGGCCTATTTTCAACCTTAAGTGTGAAAAAGTGCATTTTTGGACTTAGTTTTCAAACTGGGAGTCTCGTGCTTTTTCTGTAAGTTTCCACAACTCACATTGGTCCCTCCCGAGTAGTTAAAAGTGGTCCCTGGGCCGTCCCATGGCTGTTGCATGATTTTGGGCCCCGAAGGTCAATTTTCAAGCTTAAGTGTGAAAATGTGCATTTTCGGACTTCATTTTGAAACCAAAAGTCCCGTGATAGTTCCGTTAGTTTCCACAACTCACATTGGTCCCTCTCGAGGTGTTAGAGGTGGTCCCCGGGCCGTTCTGTGGCTGTTGCACGATTTTGGCCACCGATGGCCTATTTTGAAGCTTAAGTGTGAAAAACTACATTTTCAGATTTAGTTTTCAAACCGGGAGTCCCGTGCTAGTTAAGCAAGTTTCCACGACTCACATTGGTCCCTCCCGAGGTGTTAGAGGTGGTCCATGGGTCGTTTTGTGGCTGTTGCACGATTTTGGCCACCGGTGGCGTATTTTCAAGCTTAAGTGCAAAAAAATGCACTTTTAGACTTAGCTTTCAAACCAGAAGTCCCATGCTAGTTCCGTAGGTTTCAACAACTCACATTGGTCCCTCCTGAGGTGTTTGAGGTGGTTCCCGGGCTGTCCCATGGCTGTTGCACGATTTTGGCCACCGAAGGTCTATTTTCCAGCTTGAGTGTGAAAAAGTTCTTTTTTGGACTTTATTCTCAAACCAGAAGTCCCGTACTAGTTTCGTGAGTTTCCACAACTCACATTGGTCCCTCTCGAGGTGTTAGAGGTGGTCCACAGGCCGTTCTGTGGCTGTTGCACGATTTTGCAACCAGTGGCATATTTTCATGCTTAAGGGTGAAAAAAATGCACTTTTAGACTTAGCTTTCAAACCGGGAGTCCCATGCTATTTTCGTACCTTTCCACAACTCAATTTGGTCCCTCCTGAGGTGTTTGAGGTGGTTCTCGGGCCGTCCCATGGCTGTTGCACGATTTTGGCCCCCGAAGGTCTATTTTCCAGCTTAAGTGTGAAAAAGTTCATTTTTGGACTTTATTTTCAAACCAGAAGTCCCATGCTAGTTTGTGAGTTTCCAAAACTCACATTGGTCCCTCTCGAGGTGTTAGAGGTGGTCCGCGGGCCGTTCCATGGCTATTGCACGATTTTGGCCACCGATCGTCTATTTCCAAGCTTCAGTCTGGAAAAATGCATTTTTAGACTTAGTTTTCAAACCGGGAGTCCCGTGCTAGTTCCACAAGTTTCCACAAGTCACATTGGTCCGTCCCGAGGTGTTTGAGGTGGTCCTCGGGCCGTCCCGTTGCTGTTGCACGATTTTGGCCACCGATGGTCTATTTTTAACCTTAAGTGTGAAAAAAATGCATTTTTAGACTTACTTTTCAAACCAGGAGTCCCGTGCTAGTTCGGTAAGTTTCCACAACTCACATTGGTCCCTCCCAAGGTGTTTGAGGTCGTCCCCGGGCCGTCCAATGGTTGTTGCATGATTTTGGCCCCCGGTGGCCTATTTTCAAGCTAAGTGTCAAGAAGTGCATTTTTTGGACTTAGTTTTCAAACCGGGAGTCCCGTGCTTGATCTGTAAGTTTTCACAACTCACATTTGTCCCTCCCGAGGTGTTAGCCGTGGCCCCGGGCCGACCCATGGTTGTTGCATGATTTTGGGCCCCGAAGGTCTATTTTCAAACTTAAGTGTGAAAAAATGCATTTTTGGACTTCATTTCCAAACCAGAAGTCCCGTGATAGTTCCGTAAGTTTCCACAACTCACATTGGTCCCTCTCGAGGTGTTAGAGGTGGTCCCCAGGCCGTTCTGTGGCTGTTGCACGATTTTGGCCACCGATGGCCTATTTTGAAGCTTAAGTGTGAAAACCTGCATTTTTAGGTTTAGTTTTCAAAACCGGGAGTCCCGTGCTAGTTAAGCAAGTTTCCAGAACTCCTATTGGTCCCTCCCGAGGTGTTAGAGGTGGTCCCCAGGCCGTTCTGTGGCTATTGCACGATTTTTTCCACCGGTGGCGTATTTTCAAGCTTAAGTGCAAAAAAATGCACTTTTAGACTTAGCTTTCAAACCGGGAGTCCCGTGCTAGTTCCGTAGGTTTCCACAACTCACATTGGTCCCTCCCGAGGTGTTTGAGGTGGTTCCCGGGCCGTCCTATGGCTGTTGCACGATTTTGGCCACCGAAGGTCTATTTTATAGCTTAAGTGTGAAAAAGTTCATTTTTGGACTTAATTTTCAAACCAAAAGTCCCGTATTAGTTTCGTGAGTTTCCACAACTCACATTGGTCCCTCTTGAGGTGTTAGACATGGTCCGCGGGCCGTTCCGTGGCTATTGCACGATTTTGGCCGCCGATGGTCTATTTTCAAGCTTAAATGTGGAAAAATGCATTTTTAGACATAGTTTTCAAACCGGGAGTCCCGTGCTAGTTCCGCAAGTTTTCACAACTCACATTGGTCCCTCCCGAGGTGTTTCAGGTGGTCCTCTGGCTGTCCCGTGGCTGTTGCATGATTTTGGCCCCTAGTGGCCTATTTTGAATCTTAAGTGTGAAAAAGTGCATTGTTGGACTTAGTATTCAAACCGGGAGTCCCGCGCTAGTTCCGTAAGTTTCCACAACTCACATTGGTCCCTCCTGATGTGTTTGTGGTGGTCCCTGGGCCGTCCCATGGCTGTTGCACAATTTTGTCCCCCGAAGGTCTATTTTCAAGCTTAAGTGTGAAAAGTGCATTTTTGGACATAGTTTTCGAACCAGGAGTCCCGTGCTAGTTCCGTAAGTTGCCACAACTCACATTAGGCCCTCTCGAGGTGTTTGAGGTGGTCCCTAGTGTCACGGCCTTGGAATTTCTGAACCAACCCTCAGTCTTTCCAAGCCAACCGTGCGGCCTTAGATGCTTATAGCACGCCTTGCTTGCACCTAAGTAAGCCTTTTGTGGAAGGGAGCTAGGGGATTGTACACACACAAGAGAGACTTGGAGAATATTAGCTTTGTATTACACTAGAGAGGAAGCTTACAACTTGGATACTTGGTTCTTGGTTGTTACATAGGTTGGTTTGGCCAAATGAGGGCCTCCCCTTTATATAGCCTTACATAGAATATTCTAGAGCTACCATGGTGGAGAGTGTTCTAGACACTTCCACCTTACTTCCTCTAATAGATTATTCTAGATCTCTATGGATGGAGGGGATTCTAGATCCTTCCCACATCCTTACAAAGACCCTATTCTAGAACATACATACAACCTTCAAGTATAATGCTCTACATTATTCTAGAGTCTTCTAGGCAATTCTCCCATAGCCTTTATTCTAGAGAGTTCTAGAACTCTCTAGTATCCTTCATGGCCTTCATACTCTCTCAAGTCTTCCAGGAGCTTCCAAGCCATTCCACTAGTCTCTTCTTCTTGAGGCTTCCTCTTTGTAGGGTATTTTGCCTTGGTAATTCGGCGGGGCGTGACATTCTCCCCCACCTATGCTCGCGACGCCCTCGTCGCGTCGGTCTTGATGATTCGGCGGGGTGTGACATTCTCCCCCACCTATGCTTGCGACGCCCTCGTCGCGTCTCCATCCTTGAAGTTGTAGTCTTTTTCCTTGACTTACTCCTTCTTGGTTTTGACTGTGCCACGTTGTACTTGGTACATGACATGCTACCACCGCTAGTCCCTGATGCCTTTGTCAGGGGGACATTACCCTGCCTACCGCCATGCTTGTCCATTCCCCTACCCACGGGAAACCCGCCCCGCGCAGACACCACCCTTGGTGCGGACTCCACAATGACGGTGCTTGGCGTAAGTCCCACGTACCGTCCCAGCACCATGCCACAGTCTTTGACTTCTTCGCGCCACTTACCAAGGTGCAGCTCAACCCCTTGAGCCAGGCCCTCCACGGACTTTGCCTTGGTGTTTTCCACCTTCATCAATCCTTGACCCCCGTCAAGGTTCGGACCAACCCGCTTGGCCTCTTCCGCATTGATGAAGTGGTGCGATGCCCCGATGTCGACCATGACTTGGGTTGCCTCCCCATCGACCTTGTCCTCTACGTACATCAAACCCTTATCCCCTTGGGTTGATGCAGTAGGCTTCGCTTCAAGCAGCTGCAGAGATCCCATGCAAGACTGCTCTTCCCTTTCTTGCTCCTCCAGCTTTGCAATGAGACTCCTCCTCTTAGGACAATCCCTTGCCCAATGTAGCTCATTGCAAAGGAAGCAGTTATCCCTTGGCTTCATATCCTTAACCCGCATTGCCCATTTGCCCAAGTTTGTAGCAGCCTCCCTTCCGCGGTTCTCCTCTGTGTGAGTTACTTCCGACATAGTGCCCTTCCTTCCTTAGTCACGACGCCTTCGTAACCCGCTCTGATACCAACTAGTTACAACGCCTTTGTAACCTTGGCTCTGATACCAACTGTCACGGCCTTGGAATTTCTGAACCAACCCTCAGTCTTTCCAAGCCAACCGTGCGGCCTTAGATGCTTGAAGCACGCCTTGCTTGCACCTAAGTAAGCCTTTTGTGGAAGGGAGCTAGGGGATTGTACACACACAAGAGAGACTTGGAGAATATTAGCTTTGTATTACACTAGAGAGGAAGCTTACAACTTGGATACTTGGTTCTTGGTTGTTACATAGGTTGGTTTGGCCAAATGAGGGCCTCCCCTTTATATAGCCTTACATAGAATATTCTAGAGCTACCATGGTGGAGAGTGTTCTAGACACTTCCACCTTACTTCCTCTAATAGATTATTCTAGATCTCTATGGATGGAGGGGATTCTAGATCCTTCCCACATCCTTACAAAGACCCTATTCTAGAACATACATACAACCTTCAAGTATAATGCTCTACATTATTCTAGAGTCTTCTAGGCAATTCTCCCATAGCCTTTATTCTAGAGAGTTCTAGAACTCTCTAGTATCCTTCATGGCCTTCATACTCTCTCAAGTCTTCCAGGAGCTTCCAAGCCATTCCACTAGTCTCTTCTTCTTGAGGCTTCCTCTTTGTAGGGTATTTTGCCTTGGTAATTCGGCGGGGCGTGACACTAGGCCGTCCCGTGGCTGTTGCACGATTTTGGCACTCGAAGGTCTATTTTCAAGCTTAAGTGTGAAAAAGTGCATTTTTTGACTTAGTTTTCAAACAGGGAGTCCCGTGCTAGTTCCGTAATTTTCTACAACTCACATTGATCCGTCCCGAGGTGTTTGAGGGGGTCCCTGAGTTGTCCCGTGGCTGTTGCATGATTTTGTCCCCCGAAGGTCTATTTTCAAGCTTAAGTGTGAAAAAGTGCATTTTCTGACTTAGTTTTCAAACCGGGAGTCCCGTGGTAGTTCCGTAAGTTTCCACAACTCACATTGGTCCCTCTCGACGTTTTAGAGGTGGTCCATGGGCCGTTCCGTGGCTGTTGCACGATTTTGCCACCGGTGGCATATTTTCATGCTCAAGTGTGAAAAAATGCACTTTTAGACTTACCTTTCAAACCGGGAGTCACATGCTAGTTTCGTAGCTTTCCAACACTCAAATTGGTCCCTCCTGAGGTGTTTGAGGTGGTTCCCGGGCCGTCCCATGGCTGTTGCACGATTTTGGCCCCCGAAGGTCTATTTTCCAGCTTAAGTGTGAAAAAGTGCATTTTTGTACTTTATTTTCAAACCAGAAGTCCCATTCAAGTTTCGTAAGTTTCCAAAACTCACATTGGTCCCTCTCGAGGTGTTAGAGGTGGTCCGCAGGGCATTCCGTGGCTATTGCACGATTTTGGCCACTGATGGTCTATTTTCAAGCTTAAGTTTGGAAAAATGCATTTTTAGACTTAGTTTTCAAACCGGGAGTCCCGTGCTAGTTCCACAAGTTTCCACAACTCACATTGGTCCCTCCCGAGGTGTTTGAGGTGGTCCTCGGGCCGTTCCGCGGCTGTTGCATGATTTTGGCCACCGATGGTCTATTTTTGACCTTAAGTGTGAAAAAATGCATTTTTAGACTTACTTTTCAAACTGTGGGTCCCGTGCCAGTTCTGTAAGTTTCCACAACTCACATTGGTCCCTCCCGAGGTGTTTGTGGCCGTCCTCGGGCCGTCCTATGGTTGTTGCTTGATTTTGGCCCCCGGTGGCCTATTTTCAACCTTAAGTGTGAAAAAGTGCATTTTTGGACTTAGTTTTCAAACCGGGAGTCTCGTGCTTTTTCTGTAAGTTTCCACAACTCACATTGGTCCCTCCCGAGTAGTTAAAAGTGGTCCCCGGGCCGTCCCATGGCTGTTGCATGATTTTGGGCCCCGAAGGTCAATTTTCAAGCTTAAGTGTGAAAATGTGCATTTTCGGACTTCATTTTGAAACCAAAAGTCCCGTGATAGTTCCGTTAGTTTCCACAACTCACATTGGTCCCTCTCGAGGTGTTAGAGGTGGTCCCCGGGCCGTTCTGTGGCTGTTGCACGATTTTGGCCACCGATGGCCTATTTTGAAGCTTAAGTGTGAAAAACTACATTTTCAGATTTAGTTTTCAAACCGGGAGTCCCGTGCTAGTTAAGCAAGTTTCCACGACTCACATTGGTCCCTCCCGAGGTGTTAGAGGTGGTCCATGGGTCGTTTTGTGGCTGTTGCACGATTTTGGCCACCGGTGGCGTATTTTCAAGCTTAAGTGCGAAAAAATGCACTTTTAGACTTAGCTTTCAAACCAGAAGTCCCATGCTAGTTCCATAGGTTTCAACAACTCACATTGGTCCCTCCTGAGGTGTTTGAGGTGGTTCCCGGGCCGTCCCATGGCTGTTGCACGATTTTGGCCACCGAAGGTCTATTTTCCAGCTTGAGTGTGAAAAAGTTCATTTTTGGACTTTATTTTCAAACTTGAAGTCCCGTACTAGTTTCGTGAGTTTCCACAACTCACATTGGTCCCTCTCGAGGTGTTAGAGGTGGTCCACGGGCCGTTCCGTGGCTGTTGCATGATTTTGCAACCAGTGGCATATTTTCATGCTTAAGTGTGAAAAAATGCACTTTTAGACTTAGCTTTCAAATCGGGAGTCCCATGCTAGTTTCGTAGCTTTCCACAACTCAAATTGGTCCCTCCTGAGGTGTTTGAGGTGGTTCCCGGGCCGTCCCATGGCTGTTGCACGATTTTGGCCCCCGAAGGTCTATTTTCCAACTTAAGTGTGAAAAATTGCATTTTTGGACTTTATTTTCAAACCAAAAGTCCCATGCTAGTTTTGTGACTTTCCAAAACTCACATTGGTCCCTCTCGAGGTGTTAGAGGTGGTCCGCGAGCCGTTCCGGGGCTATTGCACGATTTTGGCCACCGATGGTCTATTTCCAAGCTTAAGTTTGGAAAAATGCATTTTTAGACTTAGTTTTTAAACCGGGAGTCCCGTGCTAGTTCCACAAGTTTCCACATCTCACATTGGTCCCTCCCGAGGTGTTTGAGGTGGTCCTCGGGCCGTTCCGCAGCTGTTGCACGATTTTGGCCACCGATGGTCTATTTTTGACCTTAAGTGTGAAAAAATACATTTTTAGACTTACTTTTCAAACTGTGGGTCCCGTGCTAGTTCTGTAAGTTTCCATAACTCTTATTGGTCCCTCCCGAGGTATTTTTGGTCGTCCCCGGGCCGACCTATGGTTGTTGCATGATTTTGGCCCCCGGTGGCCTATTTTCAAGCTTAAGTGTGAAAAAGTGCATTTATGGACTTAGTTTTCAAACCGGGAGTCTCGTGCTTGTTCTGTAAGTTTCCACAACTCACATTGGTCCCTCCCGAGGTGTTAAAGGTGGTCCTCGAGCCGTCCCATGGCTGTTGCATGATTTTGGGCCCCGAAGGTCTATTTTCAAGCTTAAGTGTGAAAAAGTGCATTTTTGGACTTCATTTTCAAACCAGAAGTCCCGTGATAGTTCCGTAAGTTTCCACAACTAACATTGGTCCCTCTCGAGGTGTTAGAGGTGGTCCCCGGGCCGTTCTGTGGCTGTTACACGATTTTGGCCACCGATGGCCTATTTTGAAGCGTAAGTGTGAAAATATACATTTTCAGATTTAGTTTTCAAACCGGGAGTCCCGTGCTAGTTAAGCAAGTTTCCACGACTCACATTGGTCCCTCCCGAGGTGTTAGAGGTGGTCCATGGGTCGTTTCGTGGCTGTTGCACGATTTTGGCCACCGGTGGCGTATTTTCAAGCTTAAGTGTGAAAAAATGCACTTTTAGACTTAGCTTTCAAACCGGGAGTCCCGTGCTAGTTCCGTAGGTTTCCACAACTCACATTGGTCCCCACTGATATGTTTGAGATGGTTCCCGGGCCGTCCCATGGCTATTGCACGATTTTGGCCACCGAAGGTCTATTTTCCAGCTTAAGTGTGAAAAAGTTTTTTTTTGGACTTTATTTTCAAATCAGAAGTCCCGTACTAGTTTCGTGAGTTTCCACAACTCACATTGGTCCTTCTCGAGGTGTTAGAGGTGGTCCACAGGCCGTTCCGTGGCTGTTGCACGATTTTGCAACCAGTGGCATATTTTCATGCTTAAGTGTGAAAAAATGCACTTTTAGACTTAGCTTTCAAACCGGGAGTCCCATGCTAGTTTCGTAGCTTTCCACAACTCAAATTGGTCCCTTCTGAGGTGTTTGAGGTGGTTCCCGGGCCGTCCCATGGCTGTTGCACGATTTTGGCCCCCGAAGGTCTATTTTCCAGCTTAAGTGTGAGAAATTGCATTTTTGGACTTTATTTTCAAACCAGAAGTCCCATGCTATTTTTGTGCATTTCCAAAACTCACATTGGTCCCTCTCGAGGTGTTAGAGGTGGTCCACGGGCCGTTCCATGGCTATTGCACGATTTTGGCCACTGATGGTCTATTTCCAAGCTTAAGTTTGGAAAAATGCATTTTTAGACTTAGTTTTCAAACCGGGAGTCCCGTGCTAGTTCCACAAGTTTCCACAACTCACATTGGTCCCTCCCGAGGTGTTTGAGGTGGTCCTCTGGCCGTCCCGTGGCTGTTGCACGATTTTGGCCACCGATGGTCTATTTTTAACCTTAAGTGTGAAAAAATGTATTTTTAGACTTACTTTTCAAACCGGGAGTCCCGTGCTAGTTCTGTAAGTTTCCACAACTCACATTGGTCCCTCCCAAGGTGTTTGAGGTTGTCGCCGGGCCGTCCTACGGTTGTTGCACCATTTTGGCCCCCGGTGGCCTATTTTCAAGATTAAGTGTGAAAAAGTGCATTTTTTGGACTTGTCACGCCCCAAACCCGCCCCTAAAAGTTTGGGCATGACCTATTCGGAAACGGACATGTAACCTGGTAACATAACATACGGGGCCTTATCGGAAGCACAAAAAAAATGGAAATAATGAAACAAATAAACTCCATTGAGCTACTTCTACATGCCAGGATCTCATTCATCACATGCATTATAGTGGATAGATAAAGTTCCAACTATAACCCGGAGCATATACATACACATTTACAATGCCAGCCCCATGATTGGGCGTATACCAAAAAAAAATGAACATGAAAGTATATACAACAACCTTAGAGGGACACCCATAAGCAAGTCAACATCTTAACAACTTGACAAAATAAATGGCTTATACAGTGCCTGGACATACGAAGGTTGACAAAAGAAAGCGGACGTCTTGGCTAGGACTGACCACCTGGTTGCTGACCTACAGAAACAGACATAATAGAGAGTGAGCCGGGCTCAGTGAATAGTAATACATAAATAAAATGATGCTTAACTTGAAACATAATACATATCAATGTAATAGTCTGATTCTGTGCTAAGTACATAACGGCCTTAGGCCCAATCTTGCAACACAAACTTGATGGCTATAAGCCCTTGAAATGTGGTGGCACGAGGCCCTTGAAACATTGGCATAAAGCCCTTGAAACTTGTTTGACCTTGTAGTATATTCAAACTTGTAACATATACTTGAAACATACCTGAGCATACTTGAACATCATTCATTAATTCAAACGGAACATATTATAACTAGAGTGTTTCTTGTTGTATTATGTCATTTTCGCACGCTTAACAATAAGAGACTAATTCACATTCTCATGAGAGTCACATAATAATGCTAAACTTTGCACTTATATCGTAGATTCTGAATAACTTCCAATTCATAAGCAACATAGCAAAATAACTTCAAATTCATATGGATACACATGGCTACTCTTATATTTACTCATAATCTATTCTTCAAGAATGAACATAAATTCTTTTGGGTAAATGACTTAATTCACGTGTTCTATTAATCAATAGTATACACCGTTGTTTAATCGTTCTAATATGTTAACATAGTTGCCTTGCCTTGTAATTAATAGAGTCCTAATGGTAACCGTTACATCATTCCCACGAGTTGACATAATTAACGTAAAGTTAATAGGACAAAGTAAGCACATTTTCATTAGATTACAGATGACTTTATCGGTTTCACAATTCCACCGTTCGGCCCTTGGCCTGAGGGGTTCACACATTCACGATAGCCTTTAGGTTTCATAGATTCACAACTCATCACATCGGCCTTCGGCCCTTTGGATTCACAAGTTCACAAGTTTGGCCCTTGGCCTCATAGCTTCATAATTTCACAAATGGCCCCTGGCCACATAGGTTCATAGTTCACAAATGGCCCCTGGCCACATAAATTCACAAGTCGGCCCTTGGCCTCATAAATTCACAAGTTCACAAGTTTGGCTCTTGGCCTCATAGCTTCATAATTTCACAAATGGCCCCTGGCCACATAGGTTCATAGTTCACAAATGGCCCCTGGCCACATAAGTTCACAAGTCGGCCCTTGGCCTCATAAATTCACAAGTTCACAAGTTTGGCCCTTGGCCTCATAGCTTTATAATTTCACAAATGGCCCCTGGCCACATAGGTTCATAGTTCACAAATGGCCCCTGGCCACATAAATTCACAAGTCGGCCCTCGGCCTCATAAATTCACAAGTCGGCCCCCGGCCTCATAAATTCACATATACATAAATTAGCTTTTGGGTTTCATAGGTTCACAATTCGGCTCTTGGCTTCATAGTTTCACAATTCACAACTCGGAAATTCATACCTCACAAATGGCCCTCGGCCACATCGTTTCATATTTCACAAGTTGGTGATCCATACTTCACAAATTCGAGATGCATATTTCACAAATCCTTTTTGATGTTTCCATAATTTCACAATGTTCCTCATATAGCATACACCTTTGGTGTTTCCATCATTTCACAATATTTACGTAGCATACATAACATACATGTCAACATAATTCTTATGACGAAGATCATAACGTCGATAACAATAATCATTAATTGTTAAAGATACATCGAAGTACTACTACTCACAGTGCTACAACGGAGTGCTTGGCCCTCTTGAAGTATGCCCTGTACACATATATAACTTAGTCATCAGTTCTCTTTCCTTCCTTTATTATTCTTCACAAGCCTACCATTATCCATCCATTATACCACAATTTCCTCCATCTCAATATATCTATATATAGAAATAGAAGATTACCATTCTTACAAACACAATATGGAATTTTTAATCAATCACTTCGATTTCAAGATAGGAAGGAATTGTATGGACATCTTCCATATTTTTCCAAAAATAAATCATTCTCTTGATTTTAATAACTAAGCAAGCCCACAAGTATTTAGCAAAATAATTTGGGATTAACCCATTTTGGAAAACTCTATATTTTAGGTCACAAAAATCAAAGTCAACATAGTCAATACCATCTCACATAATCACTACAATTCAACATAAGCAACATGATTCAACTCAACATCATTAAATATAATTCAACATAATTCAAGAGAAATTCTTAAATTCCATTTCAACATTCCAAAATCAAGTTCATATCATTTATACCATTAATAGATTATTTCCCCAATTTTCCCTTCACATGCTAGCATGAATTCCAATATTCATAACAAAGTTCATTCGCAAATTTTAAACATAATTTTCAAACATTTCCAAATTCTAATTAAACTTGAACACATATAATTCAATACCTCAATTTCATTATGCTACTTTCAATTTGGGCCAAATCATTGGGTATCATCATTAATCAACCTAGGGTTTCAAGAAAAATGAGGATTTTTAACAAAAATTCACACTTCTTAAATTACCACTTTTAATTCCAATTTTCCCAATGATTCTACATCTAGGATTCACAATTCATCATTTTAACCCACCAATTTAACTCCCAACATCTTCAAACCATAAAAGCCCAAATCTCATACTATACACTACAAGCTCTAAACATGGAAATTTTGTATTTAGATAATAAAATGTCACAAATCTATCTATGGATATAAGTATTGAAGAGTATTCAAACCATTACCTCAATAATCAAGCAAAGAAGTGAGCTTGAGAAGAAGCCTTCACAAATCCAAGTTCTAATCGGGTAAAAACATTGATCCTCCCTTGTTCTCCATCCTTGATGCCAAAAACCATGGTGGATCATGAGCAAAGTAAAGGAATTCAAGGATTTGGGGCTAGGGTTTCGGATATGGAAGAGGGGAGAAGAAGAGAGGAAAAGAAATTGCAAGAAATGGCCCCAAAATCCCGTTTTTAGAGCTGCTGTCCCGCACAGGCCGCACGTGCGGCGCTATTCCCCGCACGTGCGGCTCTGCTTCCAGCACAGATGTGAAAATTTCAAACGGGTATAACTCTCTCATCGGGACTCCGTTCTAGGTCGTTCTTGTGTCCAAATCGAAGCCCCGGAAATAAGCTTTCCAATGGTTCTAACCTCACATTCAAATTCAAAGTGTGAAAAAGGAAAAGGACAAATGAATGACGGCTGATCGTAGATTAACTATTCGAATTAAATTCGTTGGTCCAATCTTACTTTACCATCATACCACCACCTCAAACAATAACCCAAAATAAGGTAAGAACATTCCAAATACACTATTAAGAATGTCAAAAATGAGCCCATGCTCGAGCGGAGGGTAAAAAAAAAAAATTTCAAGCCGATACAATAAAGGTCGCCATAACTCAGCAGATAATTCTTTAATTCCGATAGATATAGTTGAATTAAAACACATTAAACCCTAATTAAATAAGGATGACTTTCTATATGCATTTTGGGGTCATTACATAGTTTTCAAACCGGGAGTCCCATGCTTGATCTGTAAGTTTTCACAACTCACATTTGTCCCTCACGAGGTGTTAGCCGTGGCCCCGGGCCGTCCCATGGCTGTTGCATGATTTTGGGCCCCGAAGGTCTATTTTCAAGCTTAAGTGTGAAAAAGTGTAGTTTTGGATTTCATTTTCAAAGCAGAAGTCCCGTGATAGTTCCGTAAGTTTCCACAACTCACATTGGTCCCTCTCGAGGTGTTAGAGGTGGTCCCCGGGCCGTTCTGTGGCTGTTGCACGATTTTGGCCACCGATCGCCTATTTTGAAGCTTAAGTGTGAAAAAATGCATTTTTAGATTTAGTTTTCAAACCGGGAGTCCGGTGCTAGTTAATCAAGTTTCCACAACTCACATTGGTCCCTCCCGAGGTGTTAGAGGTGGTCCATGGGTCATTTCGTGGCTGTTGCACGATTTTGGCCACCGGTGGCATATTTTAAAGCTTAAGTGTGAAAAAATGCACTTTTAGACTTAGCTTTCAAACCAGGAGTCCCGTGCTAGTTCTGTAGGTTTCCACAACTCACATTGGTCCCTCCCGAGGTGTTTGAGGTGGTTCCCGGGCCGTCCCATGGCTGTTGCACGATTTTGGCTACCGAAGGTCTATTTTCCAGCTTAAGTGTGAAAAAGTTCATTTTTGGACTTTATTTTCAAACCAGAAGTCCTGTACTAGTTTCGTGAGTTTCCACAACTCACATTGGTCCCTCTCCAGGTGTTAGAGATGGTCCACGGTCCGTTCCGTGGCTATTGCACGATTTTGGCCGCCGATAGTCTATTTTCAAGCTTAAGTGTGGAAAAATGCATTTTTAGACTTAGTTTTCAAACCGGGAGTCCCGTGCTAGTTCCGCAAGTTTTCACAACTCACATTGGTCCCTCCCGAGGTGTTTGAGGTGGTCCTCTGGCCGTCCCGGGGCTGTTGCACGATTTTGGCCCCTAGTGGCCTATTTTGAAGCTTAAGTGTGAAAAAGTGCATTGTTGGACTTAGTATTCAAACCGGGAGTCCCGCGCTAGTTCCATAAGTTTCCACAACTCACATTGGTCCCTCCCGAGGTGTTTGAGGTGGTCCCTGGGCCGTCCCATGGCTGTTGCACGATTTTGTCCCCCGAAGGTCTATTTTCAAGCTTAAGTGTGAAAAAGTGCATTTTTGGACATAGTTTTTGAACCAGGAGTCCCATGCTTGTTCCGTAAGTTGCCACAGCTCACATTAGGCCCTCTCGAGGTGTTTGAGGTGGTCCCTAGGCCGTCCCGTGGCTGTTGCACGATTTTGGCACTCGAAGGTCTATTTTCAAGCATAAGTGTGTAAAAGTGCAGTTTTGGACTTAGTTTTCAAACCAGGAGTCCCATGCTAGTTCCCTAATTTTCCACAACTCACATTGATCCGTCCCGAGGTGTTTGAGGGGGTCCCCGAGCCGTCCCGTGGCTGTTGCACGATTTTCTCTTCCGAAGGTCTATTTTCAAGCTTAAGTGTGAAAAAGTGCATTTTTTGACTTAGTTTTCAAACCGGGAGTCCCGTGCCAGCTCCGTAACTTTCCACAACTTACATTGGTCCCTTCCAAGGTGTTTGAGGTGGTCCATCGGCCGTGCCGTGGCCGTTGCACGATTTTGGTCCCTAGTGGCCTATTTTGAAGCTTAAGTGTGAAAAAGTGCATTTTTGAACTTAGTATTCAAACCAGGAGGGCCGCGCTAGCTCCGTAAGTTTCCATAACTCACATTGGTCCCTCCCGAGGTGTTTGAGGTGGTCCTTGGGCCGTCCCGTGGCTGTTGCACGATTTTGCCCCCCGAAGGTCTATTTTCAAGCTTAAGTGTGAAAAAGTGTATTTTTCGATTTAGTTTTCAAATCGGGAGTCCCGTGCTAGTTCCATAAGTTTCCACAAGTCACATTGGTCCCTCCCGAGGTGTTGGAGGTGGTCCCCGGGCCGTCCCGTGGCTATTGCACAATTTTTGCCCCCAGTGGCCTATGTTCAGGCTTAAGTGTGAAAAAGTGCATTTTTGGACTTAGTTTTAGAACCGGGAGTCCCTTGGTAGTTCCGCAAGTTTTTACAACTCACATTGGTCCCTCCCGAGGTGTTTGAGGTGTTCCCTGGGCCGTCCCGTGGCTGGTGCACGACTTTGTCCCCCGAAGGTCTATTTTCAAGTTTAACTGTGAAAAAGTGCATTTTTGGACTTAGTTTTCAAACCCGGAGTCCGGTGCTAGTTCCGTAAGTTTTCACAACTCCCATTGGTCTCTCCCGAAGTGTTTGAGGTGGTCCCCGGGCCGTCCCATGGATGTTGCACGATTTTGGCCCCGGGTGGCCTATTTTCAAGCTAAAGTGTGAAAAAGTACACTTTGGGACTTAGTTTTCAAACCGGGAGTCCTGCGCTAGTTCCGTAAGTTTCCACAACTCACATTGGTCCCTTCCGAGGTGTTTGTGGTGGTCCATAGGCCGTCCCGTGGCTACTGCATGATTTTTGCACCCAAATGTCTATTTTCAAGCTTATGTGTGGAAAAGTGCATTTTTGGACTTAGTATTCAAACCGGGAGTCCCGTGCTGGTTCCGTAAGTTTCCACAACTCACATTGGTACCTCCCGAGGTGTTTGAGGTGGTCCCCGGGCCGTCCCGTGGCTGTTGCACGATTTTGTCCCCCGAACGTCTATTTTCAAGCTTAAGTGTGAAAAAGGGCATTTTTTGGTTTAGTTTTCAAACCGGGAGCCCTGTGCTAGTTCCATAAGTTTCCACAACTCACATTGGTCCCTCTCGAGGTGTTAGAGGTGGTCCCCGGGCCGTCCCATGGCTGTTGCACAATTTTGGACCCGAAAGGTCTATTTTCAAGCTTAAGTGTGAAAAAGTGAATTTCTGGACTTTATTTTCAAACCAGAAGTCCCGTGCTAGTTTCGTAAGTTTCCACAACTCATATTGGTCCCTCTCGAGGTGTTAGAGGTGGTCCCCGGGCCGTTCCGTGGCTGTTGCACGATTTTGGCCACCGATGGCCTATTTTCAAACTTAAGTGTGAAAAAATGCATTTTTAGACTTAGTTTTCAAACCGGGAGTCCCGTGCTAGTTCCGCAAGTTTCCACAACTCACATTGATCCCTCCCGAGGTGTTTGAGGGGGTCCTCGGGCCGTCCCATGGCTATTGCACGATTTTGGTCCCTAGTGGCCTATTTTGAAGCTTAAGTGTGAAAAAGTGCATTTTCGGACTTAGTATTCAAACCGGGAGTCCCGCGCTAGTTCCGTAAGTTTCCACAACTCACATTGGTCCCTCCCGAGGTGTTTGAGGTGGTCCCTGGGCCGTCTCGTGGTTGTTGCACAATTTTGTCCCCCGATAGTCTATTTTTAAGCTTAAGTGTGAAAAAGTGCAATTTTGTACTTAGTGTTCAAACCGGGAGTCCCGTGTCAGATCTGTAACTTTCCACAACTGTCATTGGTCCCTCCCGAGGTGTTTGAGGTGGTCCCCGGGCCGTCCCGTGGCTGTTGCACGATTTTGGCCCACAATGGCCTATTTTCAACCTTAAGTGTGAAAAAGTGCATTTTTGGACTTAGTTTTCAAATCGGGAGTCCTGTGCTAGTTCTGTAAGTTTTCGTGACTCACACTGGTCCCTCCCGAGGTATTTGGGGTGTTCCCCAGGCCGTCCCGTGGCTGTTGCACAATTTTGGCCCCCGGTGGCCTATGCTCAAGCTTAAGTGTGAAAAAGTACATTTTTGACTTAGTTTTCAAACCGGGAGCCCCGTGCCAGTTCCGCAAGTTTTTTACAACTCACCTTGGTCCCACCCGAGGTGTTTGAGGTGGTACTTGGGCCATCTCATGTCGTCGCACGATTCTGGCCCTCGAAGGTCTATTTTCAAGCTTAAGTGTAAGTAAGTGCATTTTTGGACTTTATTTTCAAATCAGAAGTCCCGTGCTAGTTCCGTAAGTTTTCATAACTCACATTGGTCCCCTCCGATGTGTTTGAGGTGGTCCCCAGGCCGTCCCGTGGCTGTTGCACGATTTTGGCCCCCAGTAGCCTATTTTCAAGTTTAAGCGAGAAAAAGTGCATTTTTGGACTTAGTTTTCAAACCGGGAGTCCTGTGCTAGTTCCGTAAGTTTCCACAACTCACAATGGGCCCTATCGAGGTGTTTGAGGTGGTCCCTAGGCCGTCCCATGGCCATTACATGATTTAGGCACCCGAAGGTCTATTTTCAAGCTTAAGTGTTAAAAGTGTATTTTTAGACATAGTTTTCAAACCGGGAGTCCCGTGCTGGTTTCGTAAGTTTCCACAACTCACATTGGTACCTCTTGAGGTGTTTGAGGTGTTCCCCGGGCCGTCCCGTGGATGTTGCACGATTTTGGCCAACGGTGGCCTATTTTCAAGCTTAAATGTGAAAAAGTGCATTTTTAGACTTAGTATTCAAAGTGGGAGTCCCATGCTAGTTCTGTAAGATTCCACAACTCATATTGGTCCGTCCCGAGGTGCTTGAGATGGTCCCCGGGCCGTCCCGTGGCTGTTGCACGATTTTGTCCCCCGAAGGTCTATTTTCCAGCTTAAGTGTAAGAAAGGGCAATTTTGGGCTTAGTTTTCAAACCGGGACTCCCGTACTAGTTCCGTAAGTTTCCACAACTCACATTGGTCCCTCCCGAGATTTTTGAGGTGGTCCCGGGCCATCCCGTGGCTATTGCACGATTTTGGCCCCCGGTGGCCTATTTTCAAGCTTAACTGTGAAAATGTGCATTTTTGGACTTAGTTTTCAAACCGGGAGTCTCGTGCTAGTTCCGTAAGTTTCCACAACTCACATTAGGCCCTCTCGAGGTGTTTAAGGTGGTCCCTAGGCCATCCCGTGGCAGTTGCATGATTTTGGCACCCGAAGGTCTATTTACAAGCTTAAGTGTGAAAAAGTACATTTTTGGAATTAGTTTTCAAACCGGGAGTCTCGTGATAGTTCTGTAAGTTGCCACAACTCACATTGGTCCCTCCCGAGGTGTTAGAGGTGGTCCCCAGGCCGTCCCGTGGCTGTTGCACGATTTTGGCCCCCAATGGACTATTTTCAATCTTAAGTGTGAAAAACTGCATTTTTTGGATTTAGTTTTCAAATAGGGAGTCCTGTGCAAGTTCTGTTAGTTTTCACAACACGCATTGGTCCCTCCCGAGGTATTTGAGGTGGTCCCCGGGCCCTCCCGTGGCTGTTGCACGATTTTAGCCCCCGGCGTCCTATGTTCAAGCTTAAGTGTGAAAAAGTGCATTTTTGGACTTAGTTTTCAAATCGGGAGTCCCGTGCTAGTTCCGTAAGTTATTACAACTCACATTGGTCCCTCCAGAGGTGTTTGAGGTGGTACTCGAGTCGTCTCATGGCCGTTGCACGATTCTGGCACCCGAAGGTCTATTTTCAGGCTTAAGTGTGGAAAAGTGTATTTTTGGACTTAGTTTTCATACCAGGAGTTCGGTGCTAGTTCCGTAACTTTTCGCAACTCCCATTGGTCCCTTCCGAAGTGTTTGAGGTGCTCCCCAGGCCGTCCCATGGCTGTTGCACGATTTTGGCCCCCGGTGGCCTATTTTCAAGCTTAAGTGTGAAAAAGTGCATTTTTGGACTTAGTTTTCAAACTGGGAGTCTCGTGCTAGTTCCGTAAGTTTCCACAACTCACATTGGGCCCTCTCGAGGTTTTTGAGGTGGTCCCTAGGCCATCCCATGGCTATTCCATGATTTTGGCACCCGAAGGCCTATTTGCAAGCTTAATTGTGAAAAAGTACATTTTTAGACTTAGTTTTCAAACCGGGAGTCCCGTGCTACTTCCGTAACTTTCCACAACTCACATTAGCACCTCCCGAGGTGTTTGAGGTGTTCCCCTGGCCGTCCCGTGGATGTTGCACGATTTTGGCCCCCAGTGGCCTATTTTCAAGCTTAACCGTGAAAATGTGCATTTTTGGACTTAGTATTCAAACCGGGAGTCCCGTGCTAGTTCCGTAAGTTTCCACAACTCACATTGATCCCTCCCGAGGTGTTTGAGGGGGTCCTCAGGCCGTCCCGTGGCTATTGCACGATTTTGGCCCCTAGTGGCCTATTTTGAAGCTTAAGTGTGAAAAAGTGCATTTTTGGACTTAGTATTCAAACCGGGAGTCCCGTGCTAGTTCCGTAAGTTTCCACAACTCACATTGGTCCCTCCCGAGGTGTTTGAGGTGGTCCCTGGGCCGTCTCATGGTTGTTGCACGATTTTGTCCCCCGAAGGTCTATTTTCAAGCTTAAGTGTGAAAAAGGGCCTTTTTGTACTTAGTGTTCAAACTGGGAGTCCCGTGCTAGTTCCATAAGTTTCCACAACTCACATTGGTCCCTCCCGAGGTGTTTTAGGTGGTCCTCGGGCCGTCCCATGGCTGTTGTACGATTTTGGCCCACAATGGCCTATTTTCAACCTTAAGTGTGAAAAAGTGCATTTTTGGACTTAGTTTTCAAATCGAGAGTCCTGTGCTAGTTCTGTAAGTTTTCACGACTCACACTGGTCCCTTCCGAGGTATTTGAGGTGTTCCCCGGGCCGTCCCATGGCTGTTGCACGATTTTCGCCCCCGATGGCCTATGCTCAAGTTTAAGTGTGAAAAAGTGCATTTTTGAACTTAGTTTTCAAACCGGGGAGTCGCATGCTAGTTCTGTAAGTTTTTTACAACTCACATTGGTCCCTCCTGAGGTGTTTGAGGTGGTACTTGGGCTTTCTCATGGCCGTTGCACGATTCTGGCCCCTGAAGGTCTATTTTCAAGCTTAAGTGTAAAAAAGTGCATTTTTTGACTTTATTTTCAAACCAGAAGTCCCGTGCTAGTTCTGTAAGTTTTCACAACTCACATTGGTCCCTCCCGATGTGTTTGATGTGGTCCCCAGGCCGTCCCGTGGCTGTTGCATGATTTTGGCACCCGAAGGTCTATTTTCAAGCTTAAGTGTTAAAAAGTGCATTTTTAGACATAGTTTTCAAACCGGGAGTCCCGTGCTGGTTCCGTAACTTTCCACAACTCACATTGGTACCTCCCGAGGTGTTTAAGGTGTTCCCACGGCCGTCGTGTGGATGTGGCATGATTTTGGCCCTCGGTGGCCTATTTTCAAGCTTAAGTGTGAAAAAGTGCATTTTTGGACTTACTTTTCAAACCGAGAGTCCCGTGCTAGTTCCACAGGTTTCCATAATTCACATTGGTCCCTCCCAAGGTGTTTGAGGTCGTCCCGGGCCATCCCATGGCTGTTCCACGATTTTGGCCCCCGGTGGCCTATTTTCAAGCTTATGTTTGAAAAAGTGTATTTTTGGACTTAGCTTTCAAACCGGGAGTCCCGTGCTATTTCCGTAAGTTTCCACAACTCACATTGGTCCCTTCCGAAGTGTTAGAAGTGGTCCACGGGCCGTTCCGTGGCTGTTGCACAATTTTGCCACCAGTGGCCTATTTTCATGCTTAAGTGTGAAAAAATGCACTTTTAGACTTAGCTTTCAAACCGGGAGTCCCATGCTAGTTCCGTAGATTTCCACAACTCACATTGGTCCCTCCTGAGGTGCTTGAGGTGGTTCCCAGGCCGTCCCATGGCTGTTGCACGATTTTTGCCCCCGAAGGTCTATTTTCCAGCTTAAGTGTGAAAAATTGCATTTTTGGACTTTATTTTCAAACCAGAAGTCCCATGCTAGTTTCGTGAGTTTCCACAACTCACATTGGTCCCTTTCGAGGTGCTAAAGGTGGTCCACGGGCCGTTCCGTGGCTATTGCACGATTTTGGCCACCGATGGTCTATTTTCAAGCTTAAGTTCGGAAAAATGCATTTTTCGACTTAGCTTTCAAACAGGGAGTCCCGTACTATTTCCGCAAGTTTCCACAACTCACATTGGTCCCTCCCGAGGTGTTTGAGGTGCTACTCGGGCTGTCCCGTGGCTGTTGCACGATTTTGGCCACCGACGCTCTATTTTTAACCTTAAGTGTGAAAAAATGCATTTTTAGACTTACTTTTCAAAGTGCGAGTCCCGTGCTAGTTCCGTCAGCTTCCACAACTCACATTGGTCCCTCCTGATGTGTTTGAGGTGGTACCCGGGCCATCCTATGGCTGTTGCACGATTTTGGCCCCCGGTGGCCTATTTTCAAGCTTAAGTGTGAAAAACTGCATTTTTTGACTTTGTTTTCAGATTGGGAGTCCCGTTCTTGTTCTGTAAGTTTCCACAACTCACATTGGTCCCTCCCGAGGTGTTAGAGGTGGTCCCCGGGCCGTCCCATGGCTATTGCACAACTTTGGGCCCCAAAGGTCTATTTTCAAGCTTAAGTGTGAAAAAGTGCATTTTTGGACTTTATTTTCAAACCAGAAGTCCCGTGCTAGTTCCGTAAGTTTCCACAACTCACATTGGTCCCTCTCGAGGTGTTAGAGGTTGTCCCGGGGCCGTTCTGTGGCTGTTGCACAATTTTGGCCACCGATGGCCTATATTCAAGCTTAAGTGTGAAAAAATGAAATTTTAGACTTAGTTTTCAAACCGGGAGTCCCGTGCTAGTTCCGCAAGTTTCCACAACTCACATTGGTCCCTCCTAAGGCGTTTGAGGTAGTCCTCGGGCCATCCCGGGGCTATTGCATGATTTTGGCCTATTTTGAAGCTTAAGTGTGAAAAAGTACATTTTTGGACTTTGTATTCAAACCGGGTATCCCGTGCTAGTTCCGTAAGTTTTCACAACTCACATTGGTCCGTCCCGAGGTGTTTCAGAGGGTCCGCAGGCCGTCCCATGGCTGTTGCACGATTTTGTCCCCCGAAGGTCTATTTTCAAGCTCAAGTGTGAAAAAGTGCATTTTGGACTTCGTTTCCAAACCGGGAGTCCTGTGCTAGTTCCGTAAGTTTCCACAACTCACATTGGTCCTTCTCGAGGTGTTAGCGGTGGTCTATGGGTCGTTTCGTGGCAGTTGCATGATTTTTGGCCACCGGTTGTGTATTTTCAAGGTTAAGTGTGAAAAATTGTACTTTTAGACTTTGCTTTCAAACCGGGAGTCCTGTGCTAGTTCCGTAGGTTTCCACAATTCACATTGGTCCCGCCCGAGGTGTTTGAGGTGGTTTCCGGGCTGTCCCACGGCTGTTGCACGATTTTTGCCCCCGAAGGTCTATTTTCCAGCTCAAGTTTGAAAAAGTGCATTTTTGGACTTTATTTTCAAACCAGAAGTCCCGTGCTACTTTCGTGAGTTTCCACAACTTACATTGGTCCCTCTCGAGGTATTAGAGGTGGTCCCTGGGCCGTTCCATGGCTATTGCACGATTTTGGCAACCGATGGTCTATTTTCAAGCTTAAGTGTGGAAAAATGCATTTTTAGACTTAGTATTCAAACCGGGAGTCCCATGCTAGTTCTGTAAGTTTCCACAACTCACATTGTTCCCTCCCAAGGTGTTTAAGGTGGTCCTTCGGGCCGTCCCGTGACTGTTGCACAATTTTGGCCCCTAGTGGCCTGTTTTGAAGCTTAAGTGTGGAAAAGTGCATTTTTGGACTTAGTTTTCAAACCGGGAGTCCCGCGCTAGTTCCGTAAGTTTCCACAACTCACATTGGTCCCTCCCGAGGTGTTTGAGGTGGTCCCTGGGCCGTCCCGGGGCTGTATCACGATTTTTTCCCCCGAAGGTCTATTTTCAAGTTTAAGTGTAAAAAACTGCATTTTTGGACTTAGTTTTCTAACCGGGAGTCCCGTGATAGTTCTGTAAGTTTCCACAACTCACATTGGTCCCTCTCGAGGTGTTAGAGGTGGTCCCCGGGCCGTCCCGTGGCTGTTGCACGATTTTGGCCCCTAATGGCCTATTTTCAAACTTAAGTGTGAAAAGGTGCATTTTTTGGATTTAGTTTTCAAATAGGTAGTCCTATGCTAGTTCTGTTAGTTTTCACAACTCACATTGGTCCCTCCCGAGGTATTTGAGGTGGTCCCCGGGCCCTCCCGTGGCTGTTGCACGATTTTGGCCCCCGATGTCCTATGTTCAAGCTTAAGTGTGAAAAAGTGCATTTTTGGACTTAGTTTTCAAATCGGGAGTCATGTGCTAGTTCTGTAAGTTTTTACCACTCACATCGGTCCCTTCCGAGGTGTTTGAGGTGGTACCCGGGCCGTCTCATGGCCGTTGCACGATTGTGGCCCGCGAATGTCTATTTTCAAGCTTATGTGTAGAAAAGTGTATTTTTGGACTTAGTTTTCAAACCAGGAGTCCGGTGCTAGTTCCGTAAGTTTTCACAACTCCCATTGGGCCCTCCCGAAGTGTTTGTGGTGGTCCCCGGGCCGTCCCATGGCTGTTGCACGATTTTGGCCCCCGGTGGCGTATTTTCAAGCTTAAGTGTGAGAAAGTGCATTTTTGGACTTAGTTTTCAAACCGAGAGTCTTGTGCTACTTCCGTAAGTTTCCACAACTCACATTGGGCCCTCCCGAGGTTTGAGGTGGTCCCTAGGCCGTCCCGTGGCTGTTGCATGATTTTGGCACCCGAAGGTCTATTTTCAAGCTTAAGTGTGAAAAAGTGCATTTTTAGACTTAATTTTCAAGCCGGGTGTCCCGTGCTAGTTCTATAAGTTTTCACGACTCACATTGGTCCCTCCCGAGGTGTTTGAGGTGGTCCCCGGGCCGTCCCGTGGCGATTGCCCGATTTTGTCCCCCGAAGGTCTATTTTCATGCTTCAGTGTGAAAAAGTGTATTTTTGGATTTAGTTTTCAAATCGGGAGTCCCGTGCTAGTTCTGTAAGTTTCCACAAGTCACATTGGTCCCTCCCGAGGTGTTAGAGGTGGTCCCCGGGCCGTGCCGTGGCTGTTGCACAATTTTGGTCCAAAATGGCCTATTTTCAATCTTAAGTGTGAAAAAATGAATTTTTGGACTTAGTTTTCAAATCGGGAGTCATGTGCTATTTATGTAAGTTTCCACAACTCACATTGTTCCCTCCTGAGGTATTTGAGGTGGTCCCCGGGCCGTCCCATGGCTGTTGCACGATTTTGGCCCCCGGTGGCCTATGTTCAAGCTTAAGTGCGAAAAAGTGCATTTTTGGACTTAGTTTTCTAGCTGGGAGTCCCCTGCTAGGTCTGCAAGTTTTTACAACTCACATTGGTCCCTCCCAAGGTGTTTGAGGTGTTCCTTGGGCCGTTCTGTGGCTATTGCACGATTTTGTCCCCCGAAGGTCTATTTTCAAGCTTAATTGTGAAAAAGTGCATTTTTGGACTTAGTTTTCAAACCAGGAGTCCGGTGCTAGTTCCGTAAGTTTTCACAACTCTCATTGGTCCCTCCCGAAGTGTTTGAGGTGGCCCCCGGGCCGTCCTATGGATGTTGCACGATTTTGGCCCCCGGTGGCCTATTTTCATGCTTAAGTGTGAAAAAGAGCATTTTTGGACTTAGTTTTCAAACCGGAAGTCCCGCGCTAGTTCTGTAAGTTTCCACAACCCACATTGGTCCCTCCCGAGGTGTTTGACGTGGCCCCCGGGACGTCCCATGGCTGTTGCACGATTTTGGCCCCTGAAGGTCTATTTTCAAGCTTAAGTGTGAAAAAGTACATTTTTGGACTTTATTTTCAAACCAGAAGTCCCGTGCCAGTCCTGTAACTTTCCACAACTCGCATTGGTCCCTCTCAAGGTGTTAGAGGTGGTCCCCGGGCCGTTCCATGGCTGTTGCACGATTTTGGCCATCGATGGCATATTTTCAAGCTTAAGTGTGAAAAAATGCATTTTAAGAGTTGGTTTTCAAACCGGGAGTGCCGTGCTAGTTCCGCAAGTTTCCACAACTCACATTGGTCCCTCCCGAGGTGTTTGAGGGGGTCCTTGGGCCGTCCCATGGCTATTGCACAATTTTAGGCCTTAGTGGCCTATTTTGATGCTTTAAGTGTGGAAAAGTACATTTTTAAACTTAGTATTCAAACCGGGAGTCCCGCGCTAGTTCCGTAAGTTTCCATAACTCACATTGGTCCCTCCCGAGGTGTTTGAGGTGGTCCCTAGGCCATCCCGTGGCTATTGCATGATTTTGGCACCCGAAGGTCTATTTTCAAACTTAAGTGTGAAAAAGTGCATTTTTAGACTTAGTTTTCAAACCGGGAGTCCCGTGATAGTTCTGTAAGTTCCCACAACTCACATTGGTCCCTCCCGAGGTGTTAGAGGTGGTCCCGGGCTGTCCCGTGGCTATTGCATGATTTTCGCCCCCAATGGCCTATTTTCAATCTTAAGTGTGAAAAAGTACATTTTTTGGATTTAGTTTTCAAATAGGGAGGCCGGTGCCAGTTCTGTTAGTTTTCACAACTCACATTGGTCCCCCCCGAGGTATTTGAGGTGGTCCCCGGGCCCTCCCGTGGCTGTTGCACGATTTTGGCCCCTAGTGTCCTATGTTCAAGCTTAAGTGTGAAAAAGGGCATTTTTGGGCTTAGTTTTCAAACCGGGAGTCCCGTGCTAGTTCCGTAAGTTTCCACAACTCACATTGGTCCCATCTGAGGTGTTTGAGGTGGTCCCGGGCCATCTCGTGGCTGTTGCACGATTTTGGCCCCCGGTGGCCTATTTTCAAGCTTAACTATGAAAATGTGCATTTTTGGACTTAGTTTTAAAACAGAGAGTCCCGTGCCAGTTCGGTAAGTTTCCACAACTCACATTGGTCCATTACGAGGTGTTAGAGGTGGTCCCCAGGCCGTCCTATGGATGTTGCATAATTTTGGACCCCGAAGGTCTATTTTCAAGCTTAAGTGTGAAAAAGTGCATTTTTGGACTTTATTTTCAAACCAGAAGTCCCATGCTAGTTTCGTAAGTTTCCACAACTCACATTGGTCCCTCTCGAGGTGTTAGAGGTGGTCCCCGGGCCGTTCCGTGGCTGTTGCACGATTTTGGCCACCGATGGCCTATTTTCAAACTTAAGTGTGAAAAAATGCACTTTTAGACTTAGTTTTCAAACCGGGAGTCCCGTGCTAGTTCCGCAGGTTTCCACAACTCACTTTGATCCCTCTCGAGATGTTTGTGGGGGTCCTCAGGCCATCCCGTGGCTATTGCACGATTTTGGCCCCTAGTGGCCTATTTTGAAGCTTAAGCATGAAAAAGTGCATTTTTTGACTTAGTATTCAAACCGAGAGTCCCGCGCTAGTTCCGTAAGTTTCCACAACTCACATTGGTCCCTCCCGAGGTGTTTGAGGTCGTCCCTGGGCCGTCTCGTGGCTGTTGCACGATTTTGTCCCCCGAAGGTCTATTTTCAAGCTTAAGTGTGAAAAAGTGCATTTTTGTACTTAGTGTTCAAACCGAGAGTCCCGTGCCAGTTCTGTAAGTTTCCACAACTCACATTGGTGCCTCCCAAGGTGTTTGAGGTGGTCCCTGGGCCGTCCCGTAGATGTTGCACGATTTTGGCCCACAATGGCCTATTTTCAACCTTAAGTGTGAAAAAGTGCATTTTCGGACTTAGTTTTCAATCGGGAGTCCTATGCTAGTTCTGTAAGTTTTCACGACTCACACTGGTCCCTCCCGAGGTATTTGAGGTGTTCCCTGGGCCGTCCCGTAGCTGTTGCACGATTTTGGCCCTCGGTGGCCTATGGTCAAGCTTAAGTGTGAATAAGTACATTTTTGGAGTTAGTTTTCAAACCGGGAGTCCCGTGCTAGTTCCGTAAGTTTTTTACAACTCACATTGGTCCCTCCCATGGTGTTTGAAGTGGTACCTGGGCCATCTCATGGCCGTTGCACGATTCTGGCCCCCCGAAGGTCTATTTTCAAGATTAAGTGTAAAAAAGTTCATTTTTGGACTTTATTTTAAAACCAGAAGTCCCGTGCTAGTTTCGTAAGTTTCCACAACTCATATTGGTCCCTCTCGAGGTGTTAGAGGTGGTCCCCAGGCCGTTCCGGGGCTGTTGCACGATTTTGGCCACCGATGGCCTATTGTCAAGCTTAAGTGTGAAAAAAATGCATTTTTAGACTTTGTTTTCAAACCGGAAGTCCCGTGCTAGTTCCGCAAGTTTCCACAACTCACATTGATCGCTCCAGAGGTGTTTGAGGGGGTCCTCAGGCCGTCCCATGGCTATTGCACGATTTTGGCCCCTAGTGGCCTATTTTGAAGCTTAAGTGTGAAAAAGTGCATTTTTGGACTTAGTATTCAAACCGGGAGTCCCGCGCTAGTTCCGTAAGTTTCCACAACTCACATTGGTCTCTCCCGAGGTGTTTAAGGTGGTCCCTGGGCCGTCTCGTGGCTGTTGCACGATTTTGTCCCCCGAAGGTCTATTTTCAAGCTTAAGTGTGAAAAAGGGCCTTTTTGTACTTAGTGTTCAAACTGGCAGTCCCATGCTAGTTCCATAAGTTTCCACAACTCACATTGGTCCCTCCCAAGGTGTTTCAGGTGGTCCCCGGACCGTCCCGTGGCTGTTGCACGATTTTGGCCCACAATGGCCTATTTTCAACCTTAAGTGTGAAAAAGTGCATTTTTGGACTTAGTTTTCAAATCGGGAGTCCTGTGCTAGTTCTGTAAGTTTTCACGACTCACACTGGTCCCTCCCAAGGTATTTGAGGTGTTTCCTGGGCCGTCCCATGGCTGTTGCACGATTTTGGCCCCCGGTGGCCTATGCTCCAGCTTAAGTGTGAAAATGTGCATTTTTGGACTTAGTTTTCAAACCGGGAGTCCCATGCTAGTTCCGTAAGTTTTTTACAGCACACATTGGTCCCTCCCGAGGTGTTTGAGGTGGTACTTGGGCCGTCTCATGGCCGTTGCACGATTTTGGCCCCCGAAGGTCTATTTTCAAGCTTAAGTGTAAAAAAGTGCATTTTTTGACTTTATTTTCAAACCAGAAGTCCCGTGCTAGTTCCGTAAATTTTCACAACTCACATTGGTCCCTCCCGATGTGTTTGAGGTTGTCCCCAGGCCATCCCGTGGCTATTGCACGATTTTCGCCCCCGGTGGCCTATTTTCCAGCTTAAGTGTGAAAAAGTGCATTTTTGGACTTAGTTTTCAAACCGGGAGTCCTGTGCTTGTTCCGTAAGTTTCCATAACTCACATTGGGCCCTCTTGAGGTGGTTGAGGTGGTCCCTAGGCCGTGCCATGGCTGTTGCATGATTTTGGCACCCGAAGGTCTATTTTAGAGCTTTAGTGTTAAAAAGTGCATTTTTAGACTTAGTTTTCAAACCGGGAGTCCCGTGCTGGCTCCGTAAGTTTTAACAACTCACATTGGTACCTCTCGAGGTGTTTGAGGTGTTCCCCAGGCTGTCCTGTGGATGTGGCATGATTTTGGCCCTCGGTGGCCTATTTTCAAGCTTAAGTGTGAAAAAGTGCATTTTTGGACTAACTTTTCAAACCGGTAGTCCCGTGCTAGTTCCATAAGTTTCCACAACTCACATTGGTCCCTCCCAAGGTGTTTGAGGTGGTCCCGGGCCATCCTATGGTTGTTGCACGATTTTGGTCCCCGGTGGCCTATTTTGAAGCTTATGTGTGAAAAAGTGTATTTTTGGACTTAGCTTTCAAACCGGCAGTCCCGTGCTAGTTCTGTAAGTTTCCACAACTCACATTGGTCCCTTCCGAAGTGTTAGAGGTGGTCCACGGGCCGTTCCGTGGCTGTTGCACGATTTTGCCACCGGTGGTCTACTTTCATGCTTAAGTGTTAAAAAATGCACTTTTAGACTTAGCTTTCAAAGTGGGAGTCCCATGCTAGTTCCGTTGCTTTCCACGACTCACATTGGTCCCTCCTGAGGTGTTTAAGGTGGTTCCCGGGCCGTCCCATGGCTGTTGCACGATTTTTGCCCCCGATGGTCTATTTTCGAACTTAAGTGTGAAAAAGTTCATTTTTGGACTTTATTTTCAAACAAGAAGTCCCGTGCTAGTTTTGTGAGTTTCCACAACTCACATTGGTCCCTCTCGAGGTGTTCGAGGTGGTCCGCGGGCCGTTCCGTGGCTATTGTACGATTTTGGCCACCGATGGTCTATTTTCAAGCTTAAGTTTGGAAAAATGCATTTTTCGACTTAGCTTTCAAACCGGCAGTCCCGTGCTAGTTCCGCAAGTTTCCACAACTCACATTGGTCCCTTCCGAGGTGTTTGAGGTGGTCCTCGGGCCGTCCCGTGGCTGTTGCACGATTTTGGCCACCGATGGTCTATTTTTAACCTTAAGTGTGAAAAATGCATTTTTAGATTTACTTTTCAAACCGGGAGTCCCGTGCTAGTTTCGTAAGTTTCCACAACTCACATTGGTCCTCCCGAGGTGTTTGAGGTGGTCCCTGGGCCGTCCTATGGCTGTTGCACGATTTTGGCCCCCGGTGGCCTCTTTTTAAGCTTAAGTGTGAAAAATTACATTTTATGACTTAGTTTTCAAACTGGGAGGCCCGTGCTTGTTCTGTAAGTTTCCACAACTCACATTGGTCCCTCCCGAGGTGTTAGAGGTGGTCCCCGGGCCGTCCCATGGCTGTTGCACAATTTGGGCCCCAAAGATCTATTTTCAAGCTTAAGTGTGAAAAAGTGCATTTTTGGACTTTATTTTCAAACCAGAAGTCCCGTGCTAGTTCTGTAAGTTTCCACAACTCACGTTGGTCCCTCTCGAGGTGATAGAGGTGCTCCCCAGGCCGTTCTGTGGCTGTTGCCCGATTTTGACCAGCGATGGCCTATTTTCATGCTTAAGTGTGAAAAAATGCAATTTTAGACTTAGTTTTCAAACCGGGAGTCCCGTGCTAGTTCCGCAAGTTTCCACAACTCACATTGGTCCCTCCCGAGGCGTTTGAGGTGGTCCTTGAGCCGTCCTGGGGCTATTGCACGGTTTTGGCCCCTAGTGGCCTATTTTGAAGCTTAAGTGTGAAAAAGTTCATTTTTGGACTTAGTATTCAAACCGGGTATCTCGTGCTAGTTCTGTAAGTCTTCGCAACTCACATTGGTCTGTCCCGAGGTGTTTGAGAGGGTCCGCGGGCCGTCCCGTGGCTGTTGCACGATTTTGTCCCCCGAAGGTCTATTTTTAAGCTTAATTGTGAAAAAGTGCATTTTGGACTTAGTTTTCAAACCGGGAGTCCTGTGCTAGTTCCGTAAGTTTCCACAACTCACATTGGTCCCTCCCGAGGTGTTAGAGGTGGTCCATGGGTCGTTTCATGGCAGTTGCATTATTTTGACCACCGGTGGCGTATTTTCAAACTTAAGTGTGAGAAAATGCACTTTTGGATTTAGCTTTCAAACCGGGAGTCTCGTGCTAGTTCCGTAGGTTTCCACAACTCACATTGGTCCCATCTGAGGTGTTTGAGGTGGTCCCGGGCCATCTCGTGGCTGTTGCACGATTTTGGCCCCCGGTGGCCTATTTTCAAGCTTAACTATGAAAATGTGCATTTTTGGACTTAGTTTTAAAACAGAGAGTCCCGTGCCAGTTCGGTAAGTTTCCACAACTCACATTGGTCCATTACGAGGTGTTAGAGGTGGTCCCCAGGCCGTCCTATGGATGTTGCATAATTTTGGACCCCGAAGGTCTATTTTCAAGCTTAAGTGTGAAAAAGTGCATTTTTGGACTTTATTTTCAAACCAGAAGTCCCATGCTAGTTTCGTAAGTTTCCACAACTCACATTGGTCCCTCTCGAGGTGTTAGAGGTGGTCCCCGGGCCGTTCCGTGGCTGTTGCACGATTTTGGCCACCGATGGCCTATTTTCAAACTTAAGTGTGAAAAAATGCACTTTTAGACTTAGTTTTCAAACCGGGAGTCCCGTGCTAGTTCCGCAGGTTTCCACAACTCACTTTGATCCCTCTCGAGATGTTTGTGGGGGTCCTCAGGCCATCCCGTGGCTATTGCACGATTTTGGCCCCTAGTGGCCTATTTTGAAGCTTAAGCATGAAAAAGTGCATTTTTTGACTTAGTATTCAAACCGAGAGTCCCGCGCTAGTTCCGTAAGTTTCCACAACTCACATTGGTCCCTCCCGAGGTGTTTGAGGTCGTCCCTGGGCCGTCTCGTGGCTGTTGCACGATTTTGTCCCCCGAAGGTCTATTTTCAAGCTTAAGTGTGAAAAAGTGCATTTTTGTACTTAGTGTTCAAACCGAGAGTCCCGTGCCAGTTCTGTAAGTTTCCACAACTCACATTGGTGCCTCCCAAGGTGTTTGAGGTGGTCCCTGGGCCGTCCCGTAGATGTTGCACGATTTTGGCCCACAATGGCCTATTTTCAACCTTAAGTGTGAAAAAGTGCATTTTCGGACTTAGTTTTCAATCGGGAGTCCTATGCTAGTTCTGTAAGTTTTCACGACTCACACTGGTCCCTCCCGAGGTATTTGAGGTGTTCCCTGGGCCGTCCCGTAGCTGTTGCACGATTTTGGCCCTCGGTGGCCTATGGTCAAGCTTAAGTGTGAATAAGTACATTTTTGGAGTTAGTTTTCAAACCGGGAGTCCCGTGCTAGTTCCGTAAGTTTTTTACAACTCACATTGGTCCCTCCCATGGTGTTTGAAGTGGTACCTGGGCCATCTCATGGCCGTTGCACGATTCTGGCCCCCCGAAGGTCTATTTTCAAGATTAAGTGTAAAAAAGTTCATTTTTGGACTTTATTTTAAAACCAGAAGTCCCGTGCTAGTTTCGTAAGTTTCCACAACTCATATTGGTCCCTCTCGAGGTGTTAGAGGTGGTCCCCAGGCCGTTCCGGGGCTGTTGCACGATTTTGGCCACCGATGGCCTATTGTCAAGCTTAAGTGTGAAAAAAATGCATTTTTAGACTTTGTTTTCAAACCGGAAGTCCCGTGCTAGTTCCGCAAGTTTCCACAACTCACATTGATCGCTCCAGAGGTGTTTGAGGGGGTCCTCAGGCCGTCCCATGGCTATTGCACGATTTTGGCCCCTAGTGGCCTATTTTGAAGCTTAAGTGTGAAAAAGTGCATTTTTGGACTTAGTATTCAAACCGGGAGTCCCGCGCTAGTTCCGTAAGTTTCCACAACTCACATTGGTCTCTCCCGAGGTGTTTAAGGTGGTCCCTGGGCCGTCTCGTGGCTGTTGCACGATTTTGTCCCCCGAAGGTCTATTTTCAAGCTTAAGTGTGAAAAAGGGCCTTTTTGTACTTAGTGTTCAAACTGGCAGTCCCATGCTAGTTCCATAAGTTTCCACAACTCACATTGGTCCCTCCCAAGGTGTTTCAGGTGGTCCCCGGACCGTCCCGTGGCTGTTGCACGATTTTGGCCCACAATGGCCTATTTTCAACCTTAAGTGTGAAAAAGTGCATTTTTGGACTTAGTTTTCAAATCGGGAGTCCTGTGCTAGTTCTGTAAGTTTTCACGACTCACACTGGTCCCTCCCAAGGTATTTGAGGTGTTTCCTGGGCCGTCCCATGGCTGTTGCACGATTTTGGCCCCCGGTGGCCTATGCTCCAGCTTAAGTGTGAAAATGTGCATTTTTGGACTTAGTTTTCAAACCGGGAGTCCCATGCTAGTTCCGTAAGTTTTTTACAGCACACATTGGTCCCTCCCGAGGTGTTTGAGGTGGTACTTGGGCCGTCTCATGGCCGTTGCACGATTTTGGCCCCCGAAGGTCTATTTTCAAGCTTAAGTGTAAAAAAGTGCATTTTTTGACTTTATTTTCAAACCAGAAGTCCCGTGCTAGTTCCGTAAATTTTCACAACTCACATTGGTCCCTCCCGATGTGTTTGAGGTTGTCCCCAGGCCATCCCGTGGCTATTGCACGATTTTCGCCCCCGGTGGCCTATTTTCCAGCTTAAGTGTGAAAAAGTGCATTTTTGGACTTAGTTTTCAAACCGGGAGTCCTGTGCTTGTTCCGTAAGTTTCCATAACTCACATTGGGCCCTCTTGAGGTGGTTGAGGTGGTCCCTAGGCCGTGCCATGGCTGTTGCATGATTTTGGCACCCGAAGGTCTATTTTAGAGCTTTAGTGTTAAAAAGTGCATTTTTAGACTTAGTTTTCAAACCGGGAGTCCCGTGCTGGCTCCGTAAGTTTTAACAACTCACATTGGTACCTCTCGAGGTGTTTGAGGTGTTCCCCAGGCTGTCCTGTGGATGTGGCATGATTTTGGCCCTCGGTGGCCTATTTTCAAGCTTAAGTGTGAAAAAGTGCATTTTTGGACTAACTTTTCAAACCGGTAGTCCCGTGCTAGTTCCATAAGTTTCCACAACTCACATTGGTCCCTCCCAAGGTGTTTGAGGTGGTCCCGGGCCATCCTATGGTTGTTGCACGATTTTGGTCCCCGGTGGCCTATTTTGAAGCTTATGTGTGAAAAAGTGTATTTTTGGACTTAGCTTTCAAACCGGCAGTCCCGTGCTAGTTCTGTAAGTTTCCACAACTCACATTGGTCCCTTCCGAAGTGTTAGAGGTGGTCCACGGGCCGTTCCGTGGCTGTTGCACGATTTTGCCACCGGTGGTCTACTTTCATGCTTAAGTGTTAAAAAATGCACTTTTAGACTTAGCTTTCAAAGTGGGAGTCCCATGCTAGTTCCGTTGCTTTCCACGACTCACATTGGTCCCTCCTGAGGTGTTTAAGGTGGTTCCCGGGCCGTCCCATGGCTGTTGCACGATTTTTGCCCCCGATGGTCTATTTTCGAACTTAAGTGTGAAAAAGTTCATTTTTGGACTTTATTTTCAAACAAGAAGTCCCGTGCTAGTTTTGTGAGTTTCCACAACTCACATTGGTCCCTCTCGAGGTGTTCGAGGTGGTCCGCGGGCCGTTCCGTGGCTATTGTACGATTTTGGCCACCGATGGTCTATTTTCAAGCTTAAGTTTGGAAAAATGCATTTTTCGACTTAGCTTTCAAACCGGCAGTCCCGTGCTAGTTCCGCAAGTTTCCACAACTCACATTGGTCCCTTCCGAGGTGTTTGAGGTGGTCCTCGGGCCGTCCCGTGGCTGTTGCACGATTTTGGCCACCGATGGTCTATTTTTAACCTTAAGTGTGAAAAATGCATTTTTAGATTTACTTTTCAAACCGGGAGTCCCGTGCTAGTTTCGTAAGTTTCCACAACTCACATTGGTCCTCCCGAGGTGTTTGAGGTGGTCCCTGGGCCGTCCTATGGCTGTTGCACGATTTTGGCCCCCGGTGGCCTCTTTTTAAGCTTAAGTGTGAAAAATTACATTTTATGACTTAGTTTTCAAACTGGGAGGCCCGTGCTTGTTCTGTAAGTTTCCACAACTCACATTGGTCCCTCCCGAGGTGTTAGAGGTGGTCCCCGGGCCGTCCCATGGCTGTTGCACAATTTGGGCCCCAAAGATCTATTTTCAAGCTTAAGTGTGAAAAAGTGCATTTTTGGACTTTATTTTCAAACCAGAAGTCCCGTGCTAGTTCTGTAAGTTTCCACAACTCACGTTGGTCCCTCTCGAGGTGATAGAGGTGCTCCCCAGGCCGTTCTGTGGCTGTTGCCCGATTTTGACCAGCGATGGCCTATTTTCATGCTTAAGTGTGAAAAAATGCAATTTTAGACTTAGTTTTCAAACCGGGAGTCCCGTGCTAGTTCCGCAAGTTTCCACAACTCACATTGGTCCCTCCCGAGGCGTTTGAGGTGGTCCTTGAGCCGTCCTGGGGCTATTGCACGGTTTTGGCCCCTAGTGGCCTATTTTGAAGCTTAAGTGTGAAAAAGTTCATTTTTGGACTTAGTATTCAAACCGGGTATCTCGTGCTAGTTCTGTAAGTCTTCGCAACTCACATTGGTCTGTCCCGAGGTGTTTGAGAGGGTCCGCGGGCCGTCCCGTGGCTGTTGCACGATTTTGTCCCCCGAAGGTCTATTTTTAAGCTTAATTGTGAAAAAGTGCATTTTGGACTTAGTTTTCAAACCGGGAGTCCTGTGCTAGTTCCGTAAGTTTCCACAACTCACATTGGTCCCTCCCGAGGTGTTAGAGGTGGTCCATGGGTCGTTTCATGGCAGTTGCATTATTTTGACCACCGGTGGCGTATTTTCAAACTTAAGTGTGAGAAAATGCACTTTTGGATTTAGCTTTCAAACCGGGAGTCTCGTGCTAGTTCCGTAGGTTTCCAGAACTCTCATTGGTCCCTCCCGAGGTGTTTCAGGCGGTTTTCGGCCTGTCCCATGGCTGTTGCACGATTTTGGCCCCCGAAGGTCTATTGTCCAGCTTAAGTGTGAAAAAGTGTATTTTTGGACTTTATTTTCAAACCAGTAGTCCCGTGCTACTTTCGTGAGTTTCCACAACGTACATTTGCCCCTCTCGAGGTGTTAGAGATGGTCCGCGGGCTGTTCCGTGGCTATTGCACGATTTTGGCAACCGATGGTCTATATTCCGGCTTAAGTTTGGAAAAATGCATTTTTAGACACAGTTTTAAAACCGGGAGTCCCGTGCTAGCTTTGCAAGTTTCCACAACTCACATTGGTCCCTCCTGAGGTGTTTGAGGTGGTCCTCGGGCCGTCCCATGGTTGTTGCACGATTTTGTCCCCCGAAGGTCAATTTTCAAGGTTAAGTGTGAAAAAGGGCATTTTTTGGCTTAGTTTTCAAATCGGGAGTCCCGTGCTAGTACCGTAAGTCTCCACAACTTATATTGATCCCTCCCGAGGTGTTAGAGGTGGTCCACGGGTCGTTCCGTGGCTGTTGCACGATTTTGGCCACCGGTGGCCAATTTTCAAGCTTAAGTGTGAAAAAATGCATTTTTAGGCTTACTTTTCAAACCGGGAGTCCCGTGCTAGTTCTGTAAGTTTCCACAACTCACATTGGTCCTCCCGAGGTGTTTGAGGTGTTCCCTGGGCCGTCCTATGGCTGTTGCACGATTTTGGCCCCCGGTGGCCTCTTTTCAAGCTTAAGTGTGAAAAATTGGATTTTTTGACTTAGTTTTCAAACTGGGAGGCCCGTGCTTGTTCTGTAAGTTTCCACAACGCACATTGGTCCCTCCCGAGGTGTTAGAGGTGGTCCCCGGGCCGTCCCATGGCTGTTGCACAATTTGGGCCCCAAAGGTCTATTTTCAAGCTTAAGTGTGAAAAAGTGCATTTTTGGACTTTATTTTCAAACCAGAAGTCCCGTGCTAGTTCTGTAAGTTTCCACAACTCACGTTGGTCCCTCTCGAGGTGTTAGAGGTGGTCCCCAGGCCGTTCTGTGGCTGTTGCACGATTTTGGCCACCGATGGCCTATTTTCATGCTTAAGTGTGAAAAAATGCAATTTTAGACTTAGTTTTCAAACCGGGAGTCCCGTGCTAGTTCCGCAAGTTTCCACAACTCACATTGGTCCCTCCCGAGGCGTTTGAGGTGGTCCTCAGGCCATCCCCGGGCTATTGCACGGTTTTGGCCCCTAGTGGCCTATTTTGAAGCTTAAGTGTGAAAAAGTTCATTTTTGGAGTTAGTATTCGAACCGGGTATCCCGTGCTAGTTCCGTAAGTTTTCACAACTCACATTGGTCCGTCCCGAGGTGTTTGAGAGGGTCCGCGGGCCATCCCATGGCTGTTGCACGATTTTACCCCCCGAAGGTCTATTTTTAACCTTAATTGTGAAAAAGTGCATTTTGGACTTAGTTTTCAAACCGGGAGTCCTGTGCTAGTTCCGTAAGTTTTCACAACTCACATTGGTCCCTCCCGAGGTGTTAGAGGTGGTCCATGGGTCGTTTCGTGGTAGTTGCATTATTTTGACCACCGGTGGCGTATTTTCAAACTTAAGTGTGAAAAAATGCACTTTTAGACTTAGCTTTCAAACCGGGAGCCTCGTGCTAGTTCCGTAGGTTTCCACAACTCTCATTGGTCCCTCCCGAGGTGTTTCAGGTGGTTTTCGGCCCGTCCCATGGCTGTTGCACGATTTTGGCCCCCGAAGGTCTATTGTCCAGCTTAAGTGTGAAAAAGTGTATTTTTGGACTTTATTTTCAAACCAGTAGTCCCGTGCTACTTTCGTGAGTTTCCACAACTTACATTTGTCCCTCTCGAGGTGTTAGAGATGGTCCGCGGGCTGTTCCGTGGCTATTGTACGATTTTGGCAACCGATGGTCTATTTTCAAGCTTAAGTTTGGAAAAATGCATTTTTAGACATAGTTTTAAAACCGGGAGTCCCGTGCTAGTTCTGCATGTTTCCACAACTCACATTGGTCCCTCCCGAGGTGTTTGAGGTGGTCCTCAGGCTGTCGCATGGCTGTTGCACGATTTTGTCCCCCGAAGGTCAATTTTCAAGGTTAAGTGTGAAAAAGGGCATTTTTTGGCTTAGTTTTCAAATCGGGAGTCCCATGCTAGTACCGTAAGTTTCCACAACTCATATTGATCCCTCCCGAGTTGTTAGAGGTGGTCCACGAGTCGTTCCGTGGCTGTTGCACGATTTTGGCCACCGGTGGCCAATTTTCAAGCTTAAGTGTGAAAAAATGCATTTTTAGGCTTACTTTTCAAACCGGGAGTCCCGTGCTAGTTCCGTAAGTTTCCACTACTCACATTGGTCCCTCCCGAGGTGTTTAAGGTCATCCCGGCCCATCTCATGGCTGTTGCACGATTTTGGCCCCCGGTGGCCTATTTTCTAGCTTAAGTGTGAAAAGGTGCATTTTTTTGGATTTAGTTTTCAAATAGGAAGTCCTGTGCTAGTTCTGTGAGTTTTCACAACTCACATTGGTCCCTTCCGAGGTATTTGAGGTGGTCCCCGGGCCCTCCCGTGGCTGTTGCACGATTTTGGCCCCCGGTGTCCTACGTTCAAGCTTAAGTGTGAAAAAGTACATTTTTGGACTTAGTTTTCAAATCGGGAGTCCCGTGCTAGTTCCGTAAGTTTTTACAACTCACATTGGTCCCTCCCGAGGTGTTTGAGGTGGTACCCGGGCCGTCTCATGGCCATTGCACGATTCTGGCACCCGAAGGTCTATTTTCAAGTTTAAGTGCGGAAAAGTGTATTTTTGGACTTAGTTTTCAAACCAGGAGTCTGGTGCTAGTTCCGTAAGTTTTCACAACTCCCATTGGTCCCTCCCAAAGTGTCTGAGGTGGTCTTCGGGCCGTCCCATGGCTGTTGCACGATTTTGGACCCGGTGGCCTATTTTCAAGCTTAAGTGTGAAAAATTGCATTTTTGGACTTAGTTTTCAAACTGGGAGTCTCGTGGTAGTTCCGTAAGTTTCCACAACTCACATTGGTACCTCTAGAGGTATTTGAGGTGTTCCCCAGGCCGTCCCGTGGATGTTGCACGATTTTGGCCCCCGGTGGCCTATTTTCAGGCTTAAGTGTAAAAAAGTGCATTTTTGGACTTAGTATTCAAACCGGGAGTCCCGTGCTAGTTCCGTAAGTTTCCACAACTCATATTAGTCCGTTCCGAGGTGTTTGAGATGGTCCCCGAGCCATCCCGTGGCCATTGCATAATTTTGTCCCCCGAAGGTCTATTTTCAAGGCTAACTGTGAAAAAGGGCATTTTTTGGCTTAGTTTTCAAATCGGGAGTCCCGTGCTGGTACTGTAAGTTTCCACAACTCACATTGATCCCTCCCGAGGTGTTAGAGGTGGTCTACGGGTCGTTTCGTGGCTATTGCATGATTTTGGCCACCCGTGGCCTATTTTCAAGCTTAAGTGTGAAAAAATGCATTTTTAGACTTACTTTTCAAACCGGGAGTCCCGTGCTAGTTCCGTAAGTTTCCACAACTCACATTGGTCCCTTCCGAGGTGTTTGAGTTGGTCCGGGCCCATCCCATGGCTGTTGCACGATTTTGGCCCCCGGTGGCCTATTTTCAAGCTTAAGTGTGAAAATGTGCATTTTTTGACTTAGTTTTCAAACCGAGAGTCCCGTGCTAGCTTCGTAAGTTTTCACAACTCACATTGGTCCCTCCCAAGGTGTTAGAGGTGGTCCACGGGCCGTTCCGTGGCTGTTGCACGATTTTGCCACCGGTGGCCTAATTTCAAGCTTAAGTGTGAAAAAATGCACTTTTAGACTTAGCTTCCAAACGGGGAGGCCCGTGCTAGTTCCGTAGGTTTCGACAACTTACATTGGTCCCTTTCGAGGTGTTAGAGGTGGTCCCCTGGCCGTCCCATGGTTGTTGCACAATTTTGGACCCCGAAGGTCTATTTTCAAGCTTAAGTGTGAAAAAGTGCATTTTTGGACTTTATTTTCAAACCAGAAGTCCCGTGCTAGTTTCGTAAGTTTCCACAGCTCACATTGGTCCCTCTCAAGGTGTTAGAGGTGGTCCCCGGGCCGTTCCGTGGCTGTTGCACGATTTTGGCCACCGATGGCCTATTTTCAAACTTAAGTGTGAAAAAATGCACTTTTAGACTTAGTTTTCAAACCGGGAGTCCCGTGCTAGTTCCGTAAGTTTCCACAACTCACATTGATCCCTCCCGAGATGTTTGAGGGGGTCCTCATATCACGCCCCTAACTTGCCCCTAAAAGTTCGGGATGACCCATTCAGACAGAGACATATAACCTGGTGTATATAGCATATGGGGCCTTATCGGAAGCGTAAAATATTAAAAGAATAATAAGCTAAACAAACTCCATTGAGCTATTTCTAATATGTCAGGATCTCATACATCACATGAACCATAATAGACCGATAAAGTCCAAAAATATTCCTTAGCAGTATTTATACACAAACTTATATACAGACCCAGCCTTATCACCGGGCATGTAACAAAAAACTGTTGAAGTTATATACATTCAACCTTGGAAGGATAGCCAATTATCTTAACAAACTTCACAAAATAAGTGGCCTCGTGAGTGCTTGGGTACATGAAGGATGACAAAAGAAACCGGGTGTCATGGGTTAGGATTGACCACCTGGTTGGTTGCCTACAGAAACAGACATAACAGAGAGTGAGCCGGGCTCAGTGAATAGTAATACATACATGAAACAATGCTGAACTTGAAACATGACATATATCAATATATATATGGAAGTGCAGAGATTACAAAGTTAGCCTGATTCTGTATTCATCTTATAACGGCCTTAGGCCCAATCTTAAACATAACAGTTGGCTTATCACATCTTAAATCATAATGGCTTAAAGCCCTTGAACATGGTGGCATAATGCCCTTGAACATGGTGGCACAAGGCCCTTAAACATGATGGCACAAGGCCCTTAAACAGAATGGCACAAGGCCCTTAAACAGAATGGCACAAGGCCCTTAAACATACTTATGCGAACTCAAGAGGTGTCTCACACGGATTCTAGAGGTGGCTCACATCGTAGCACTTAGTTCCGTGTAGCACTTTGTTTCATATCATAACAACTTACATTGAATGGCCGTAGGTCCAGAGTCTTATAGAAGGAAGGTATTTTATCTTTCCCATTTCTTTCTTTATATACTTGGAACATATTTGAACATTAACATACAATTAACATACATACTTGAAGCATTAACATAGTTGCATAAACGTAATGCTAATGAAAATCATTAGCCTTATGTAAAGTAGATAATGATATTACTACTCACAGTGTTGCGATGATGCGCTTGTTCCTCCCGGAGTGTGCCCTGCACACATTCAACCTTTACAATTTAGTTTCCTTTCCATATCAGATTACTTTATGTTTCGTTTTATTTCGAAGGAATTAATACATGTTAAAAGGCATCAAATACATATTCCGACAACATTAGAGGGTTCTACATGCAAAACAGAGCGATCCACGTTTTTCAGCATGGGCTGCACGTGCGGCTGTGAGCCCCGCACGTGCGGCAAGCTCTCCCGCACGTGCGGCAAAATGCCCCGCACGTGCCTTTTAGACAGTGGCCGAACCCCCGTTTTTCACCATTTCCCTCACGTGCGGCCATGACTCCCGCACGTGCGGCCATGACCCCCGCACGTGCGGCGATTCTGCCCAAAACAGTCCGAAAATTCTTGCAAAATCCCACCTTTTGGCACATATTTACAAGGCTCAAATTAGCATTCTTACTTGATAATACATGGTCCAAAATCATGTCAAGATGATGGCAATTACATCAATCTAATTTAGTTCATCATTCTTAGGCTCACAACATACACATGTCCATGAGAATTTTAACTTTACACATCCATACAACTTCTCCATGGTTAATTCAAAGTGAATCAAACAACCAAGTAAGAGTATTTTGCCCGTTAACTTCTACACATACACAAGGTTACAATTACCATCTTGAAATACCATAACCAAGGGGAAAATCTTACTCAAAGCTAAGAGAATGGTTTTAGAAAATGATTAGATTTACTTTAAGCTTGAGCTCCTTAGATTCTCTATCTTCTCCTTGTTGAATTCCTCTCAAACCTCCACTCTCTCTCTCATCCTTTCTCTCTTAGGAAATAGCTTGAAGAAACTCTTCTAAGTCCAACATATATGAACATGAATATATACTTATATATAAGCATATCATAGGTGCATAAAACAAAAATCATTCAGTTTAATCATCCTAAATTGAAATTTCATAAACATGCTTAATATTACTTAAAAATTATGCTGATCATGTATATATACTCAATTTCAGTTAATTAAGACCCTAAGGCTTCCAATTTCTGCTTTTAACTTAGAGATGTAACAGATATTTTCCCTTGTTGAACAGATGAATATCCTTAAACATGGGTTTACTTACTTAGCCTCAATTTCTCATGGAATTTTCACAACAAGCATTCAAAAATCGCAAAATAGGATCCGAAAATATAACAAAGAACATGTATGAGGGTCGGGTTATTACACTCTCCCCCCCTTAAATAAGTTTGGTCCCTCAAACTTGTTTTACCTTAAGGTAGAAACAAATGTGGATACTGATGTTGCATTTCCTCTTCTCTTTCCCAAGTTGCGTCAGTTCCGTAATGTTCCTGCCATTCCACTTTTACCATTGGAATTTCTCGATTTCGTAATTGTTTCACTTGCCGATCCAAAATGCGAATTGGTTTCTCCTCATAAGTTAACTTATCATCTAGTTCAATTTGGTGATAATCAATAACATGAGACGGATACGCAAGATACCCTCGAAGCATAGAGACATGAAACACATTATGTACTTGACTCAAATATGGCGGAAGGGTAACCCGGTAAGCTACCAGACCCACCCTTTCCAGAATTTGAAAGCGACCAACGTAGCGGGGCGTTAACTTACCCCTTTTCCCGAATCTTGGATGGCCTTTCATCGGAGTAACTTTTATAATGACGTGACTGCCCACTTCAAATTCCAAATCTCTCCGTCGGTTATCCACATAACTTTTTTGTCTACTTTGAGCCGTTTTTAATCTTTCCCGAATAACTTTAACTTTTTCAGTTGTTAACTGAACAATTTCAGGCCCTAATAAGGATTTGTCTCCAACTTCAGCCCAACATACAGGAGAACGACACAGTCTTCCATACAAAGCTTCATAGGGTGCCATTGCAATACTTGAGTGGTAACTATTGTTGTATGCGAACTCTACCAGCGGTAAATGGGTTTCCCAACTTTCTTGAAACTCTAGCACACACATCCGGAGCATATCTTCCAGAGTTTGTATTGTTCTCTCGGATTGACCGTCAGTTTAAGGATGAAAAGCCGTGCTGAACTTTAATTATGTACCCATGGCTTCTTGTAAGCTTTGCCAGAATCTGGAAACGAACTTCGGATCCCTATCCGATATAATTGAGACCGGTACACCATGCAGTCTTACAGTTTCATTCACATAAAGGACCGCCAGTTTATCTGCATTGTACTGAGTCTTCACTGGCAGAAAGTGGGCAGACTTAGTTAATCGGTTGACAATGACCCATATAGAATTCATACCCCAAGGTGTCCGTGGTAATCCCACAACGAAATCCATGGTTAAATGTTCCCACTTCCATTCCGGGATTGGAAGGGGTTGTAATAATCCCGCTGGTCTTTGATGCTCTGCTTTCACTTGCTGACACTGCAAACACTTAGAGACGAAGTCTGCAATCTCCTTTTTCATGCTTGGCCACCAAAAATTTTGTTTCAAATCCCGGTACATTTTAGTACTTCCCAGATGCATGGAAAATCTTGAGGCGTGTGCTTCTTCCATCAATTTTCGTTTAAGTTCCAACACATTGGGGACACATACTCGATTTTGAAATTTGAGTACCAAATCCACTAAACTGAACCCCGATTGTGGTTTTGTCTCTAACTCATCACATACCTTCTTTAGAATGTCATCCTCCATTTGATGTAACTTAATCTCTTCAAGTAAAGTCGGTTGAGCCATTACTGCTGCTAGGACTATCTCCTGTCCATGTATCTTAAATTCCACCCTCATTTTATCCAATTCATTTACCAATTCCCTTTGCTCCGTAAACAGGTTGGCCAAATCTCCCATATTTTTCCGACTAAGAGCATCTGCAACCATGTTGGCCTTACCGGGATGATAATGGATCTGTAAATCATAGTCTTTAATTAACTTTAACCACCGACGCTGCCGCATGTTCAATTCCTTCTGGGTAAAAGGTACTTAAGGCTTTTGTGGTCGGTGTAAACTTCACAGGTAGTACCATACAAATAGTGCCGCCATATCTTTAGAGCAAAAACCACCGCCGCGAGCTCAAGATCATGCGTGGGATAATTCTTTTCATGGGGTTTAAGCTGTCGTGAAGCATAGGCAATAACCCTTCCACCTTGCATAAGCACACACCCTAATCCTTTATGAGACGCATCACTGTAAATTACAAACCCTTCGATGCCAGATGGTAAAGTTAAAACTGGGGTTGTGGTTAATTTCATCTTTAATTCCTAGAAAATAGATTCCTACTCTTTTGACCATTCAAATGCAACTCCCTTTCGAGTCAATTGTGTAAGTGGCCCAGCAATTTTAGAAAAATCTTGAACGAATCTCCTGTAATAGCCAGCTAATCCCATAAAGCTACGCACTTCGGTCACATTGGTAGGAGTCGGCCATTTCACAATCGCCTCAATTTTGTGTGGATCAACAGAAACTCCTTCCTTTGTGATAATATGCCCCAGGAATGCCACCTCGAATAGCCAAAATTCACATTTCTTAAGCTTTGCATACAATTTCCTTTCCCTGAGGGTTTGAAGAATTAAGCGAAGATGGGTTTCATGAGCTTCCACATTCTTTGAATAAATGAGGATATCATCAATAAAGACCACCACAAATTCATCCAAGTAGGACTTAAAGACGCGGTTCATCAAATCCATAAAGGCTGCTGGAGCGTTAGTAACTCCAAAGGGCATAACCAAAAATTCATAGTGACCGTACCGGGTTCGAAAGGTTGTCTTCTCAACATCATCAGCCTTGACTTTTAATTGACGGTATCCAGACCGTAGATCAATCTTAGAAAAGACCTGTGCCCCTTGCAGCTGATCAAATAAGTCATCGATTCTTGGCAATGGATACTTATTCTTGATTGTGACTTTGTTAAGTTCTCTGTAATCGATACAAAGCCGGAGTGTTCCATCCTTCTTCTTTACAAACAAGACTGGCGCACCCCACGGAGATACACTCGGGCGGATAAATCCCTTGTCCAATAAATCTTGCAACTGCATTTTCAATTCTTTCATCTCAACTAGCGACATTCTATACGGAGTCTTAGAAATGGGTTGAGTTCCCGGTGCTACTTCAATTGTAAAATCAATTTCACGGTCTATTAACTGCCCTGGTAATTCTTCTGGAAAAACATCTGAAAATTCACAGACAACTGGGATCATGTCGGTATTCCCATTCACCATTTGCCCCTCTAGAACACTGCATAAATACCCCTGACACCCTTTCTGAATTAATTTACAAGCCCTTGCTACGAAAATTAAATAAAGTGGTGAAGTCACTCCATGTCCCTGAAAAGTAGACTCTAATTGTCCCGGAGGGTGGAAACTGATTTGTTTAGTCAAACAGTCTATAGTTGCACCATATTCACCTAACCAGTCCATTCCCAGAATAATATCAAAATAGGCCATATCAAGAGGCAACAGATTGGCATATACCCGGATATCCCCAAGTTGGAGTTCACAAGCAGCATAAATAGAAGTACAAATCATAGGGCCTCCCAAAGGTGAGGTCACACACAACATATAAGACAGTTTTTCTTCAGTTTTATCTAAATTAGGAGCAAATAGTTTCGACACAAAAGAGTGGGTGGAGCCAGAATCAAATAATACATGAGCAAAATGACCGTGAACGATAAATGTACCTGACACCACCGTTGCCGCATTTTGCACATCTCCCGGAACCAATGCGAACACCCTGCCTTGTCTCGCAGTGTCCTTATTATTAGTAGGTTTAATAGTTGTCTTGGTGTTGGAAGTCGGTGCAGACCCCGCTGAACTTGTAGTGGCTCTATTATTGCTTTGTTGATTTCGTTGAGGGCAATCCTTGATCAACTGGCCCGTCTTGCCACACTGAAAACAGGCTCCAGACTTCCGATAGCACGTTCCACGATGCTTCTTCCCACATTCCGGACAAGTCGGTATTGAATCCTGACTACGGGTAGAAGTATTTGAACTCCCTAAGGTCTGCTTTTTGTTTGGTGGAGTAAGTGATCCCTTTGACCATTGAGTATTTTGCCTCTTCCCTTTCCATTCCGAAATTCGACTCTGAGTAGCGAGATTCCCTTCCGCTATAATGGCTCTTTCCAACACATCAACGTAAGTAGGTAACTTCAACATGTTAACCTTATCCAGGAGAGCGCTCGGTAATCCTCCTTCAAATTTACGCGCCTTCTTATAATCCGTATCCACCATATGGGGTGCAAACCGAGCTAATTCTGCAAATTGGGCTTCGTATTCAGCGACGGTTTTGTTCCCTTGCCTGAGAGTTTCGAATTCCGTTACCTTCTTATCCCGCATGCTTTGAGGGAAGTACTGGTCATAAAACAATTCCAAGAATCTGTCCCATGTCAACCCTTGGTGTACAGTTCTCGTAAGCATCCACCATCTGTGTGCCTCATCCTCAAGAGTAAAGGCAGCCAATTGCACCTTCTGAGCTTATGTGCAAGGAAAGACTTCAAATAGCTTCTCTATCCCTAACACCCATGCTTCAGCTTTCATTGGTTCTATTCCTCCCTTAAATGATGGCGGTTTCATCTTTTTAAACTCCTTAGTAAGGGTGATAGTACGGTCTTCAGCATGGAAATCTTGTACTGCCGGTGGAGGTACCAGTGGTGGGGGTGGTTGTTGTGGCTGTTGCTTTTGTTGCCGTAGGGTCTCCGCTATTTCCATAATCATTCTCTCCATTCTATCCAGCCATGCAGAAGTAGCATCTTCTGTATCTTCTGTTCTTGTCCTCACCATTGCCTACACAATAATCATTTCTATATAATAGACATATTTCAAAAGTGTTAGCATGATCAGAGTAGACTTAACGTTGCCATCGCTCTTTCACATACTTTCAGGATGTCATGCAAGATACCTAAAGCTTTTCCAGACACCCTAAAGCTCAATGAATCCGTGTGTGAGATAGCAACTCGTGCTCTGATACCACTTGTCACGCCCCTAACTTGCCCCTAAAAGTTCGGGCATGACCCATTCAGACAGAGACATATAACCTGGTGTATATAGCATATGGGGCCTTATCGGAAGCGTAAAATATTAAAAGAATAATAAGCTAAACAAAATCCATTGAGCTATTTCTAATATGCCAGGATCTCATACATCACATGCACCATAATAGACCGATAAAGTCCAAAAATATTCCTTAGCAGTATTTATACACAAACTTATATACAGACCCAGCCTTATAATCGGGCATGTAACAAAAAACTGTTGAAGTTATATACATTCAACCTTGGAAGGATAGCCAATTATCTTAACAAACTTCACAAAATAAGTGGCCTCGCGAGTGCTTGGATACATGAAGGTTGACAAAAGAAACCGGGCGTCATGGGTTAGGATTGACCACCTGGTTGGTTGCCTACAGAAACAGACATAACAGAGAGTGAGCCGGGCTCAGTGAATAGTAATACATACATGAAACAATGCTCAACTTGAAACATGACATATATCAATATATATGGAAGTGCAGAGATTACAAAGTTAGCCTAATTCTGTATTCATCTTATAACGGCCTTAGGCCCAATCTTAAACATAACAGTTGGCTTATCACATCTTAAATCATAATGGCTTAAAGCCCTTGAACATGGTGGCATAATGCCCTTGAACATGGTGGCACAAGGCCCTTAAACATTATGGCACAAGGTCCTTAAACAGAATGGCACAAGGCCCTTAAACAGAATGGCACAAGGCCCTTAAACATACTTATGCGAACTCAAGAGGTGTCTCACACGGATTCTAGAGGTGGCTCACATCGTAGCACTTAGTTCCGTGTAGCACTTTGTTTCATATCATAACAACTTACATTGAATGGCCGTAGGTCCAGAGTCTTATAGAAGGAAGGTATTTTATCTTTCCCATTTCTTTCTTTATATACTTGGAACATATTTGAACATTAACATACAATTAACATACATACTTGAAGCATTAACATAGTTGCATAAACGTAATGCTAATGAAAATCATTAGCCTTATGTAAAGTAGATAATGATATTATTACTCACAGTGTTGCGATGATGCGCTTGTTCCTCCCGGAGTGTGCCCTGCACACATTCAACCTTTACAATTTAGTTTCCTTTCCATATCAGATTACTTTCTGTTTCGTTTTATTTCGAAGGAATTAATACATATTAAAAGGCATCAAATACAAATTCCGACAACATTAGAGGGTTCTACATGCAAAACGGAGCGATCCATGTTTTTCAGCATGGGCTGCACGTGCGGCTGTGAGCCCCGCACGTGCGGCAAGCTCTCCCGCACGTGCGGCAAAATGCCCCGCACGTGCCTTTTAGACAGTGGCCGAACCCCCGTTTTTCACCATTTTCCGCACGTGCGGCCATGACTCCCGCACGTGCGGCAGCACCTCCCGCACGTGCGGCCATGACCCCCGCACGTGCGGTGATTCTGCCCAAAACAGTCCGAAAATTCTTGCAAAATCCCACCTTTTGGCACATATTTACAAGGCTCAAATTAGCATTCTTACTTGATAATACATGGTCCAAAATCATGTCAAGATGATGGCAATTACGTCAATCTAATTTAGTTCATCATTCTTAGGCTCACAACATACACATGTCCATGAGAATTTTAACTTTACATATCCATAAACATATATCCACATACTTTAATTCAAATTAAAAGCTCAAATACAACTTCTCCATGGTTAATTCAAAGTGAATCAAACAACCAAGTAAGAGTATTTTGCCCGTTAACTTCTACACATACACAAGGTTACAATTACCATCTTCAAATACCATAACCAAGAGGAAAATCTTACTCAAAGCTAAGAGAAAGGTTTTAGAAAATGATTAGATTTACCTTAAGCTTGAGCTCCTTAGATTCTCTACCTTCTCCTTGTTGAATTCCTCTCAAACCTCCACTCTCTCTCTCATCCTTTCTCTCTTAGGAAATAGCTTGAAGAAACTCTTCTAAGTCCAACATATATGAACATGAATATATACTTATATATAAGCATATCATAGGTGAATAAAACAAAAATCATTCAGTTTAATCATCCTAAATTGAAATTTCATAAACATGCTTAATATTACTTAAAAATTATGTTGATCATGTATATATACTCAATTTCAGTTAATTAAGACCCTAAGGCTTCCAATTTCTGCTTTTAACTTAGAGATGTAACAGATATTTTCCCTTGTTGAACAGATGATTATCCTTAAACATGGGATTACTTACTTAGCCTCAATTTCTCATGGAATTTTCACAACAAGCATTCAAAAATCACAAAATAGGATCTGAAAAAATAACAAAGAACATGTATGAGGGTCCGGTTATTACACCTCTGGCCGTCCCGTGGCTATTGCACGATTTTGGCCCCTGGTGGCCTATTTCGAAGTTTAAGTGTGAAAAAGTGCATTTTTGGACTTAGTATTCAAACCGGGGGTCCCGCGCTAGTTCCGTAAGTTTCCACAACTCACATTGGTCCCTCCCGAGGTGTTTGAGGTGGTCCCGGAGCCGTCCCGTGGCTGTTGCACGATTTTGTCCCCCGAAGGTCTATTTTCAAGCTTAAGTGTGAAAAAGTGCATTTTTGGACTTAGTTTTCAAACCGGGAGTCCCGTGCTAGTTCCATAAGTTTTCACAACTCACATTGGTCCCTCTCGAGGGGTTAGAGGTTGTTCCTGGGCCGTCCCGTGCCCGTTGCACGATTTTAGCCCCCAATTGCCTATTTTCAACCTTAAGGGTGAAAAAGTGCATTTTTTGCCTTAGTTTTCAAATCTGGAGTCCTGTGCTAGTTCTGTATGTTTTCACGACTCACACTGGCCCCTCTCGAGGTGTTTGAGGTGGTCCCCGGGCCGTCCCGTGGCTGTTGCACAATTTTGTCCCCCGAAGGTCCATTTTCAAGCTTAAGTGTCAAAAAGTGCATTTTTGGACTTAGTTTTCAAACCGGGAGTCTGGTTCGAGTTCCTTAAGTTTTGACAACTCATATTGGTCCCTCCTGAAGCGTTTGAGGTGGTCCCCGGGCCGTCCCGTGGCTGTTGCACGATTTGGACCCCGGTGGCCTATTTTCAAGCTGAAGTGTGAAAAAGTGCATTTTTGGACTTAGTTTTAAAATCGGGAGCCCCGTGTAGTTCCGTAAGTTTCCACAACTCACCTTGGGCCCTCTCGAGGTGTTTGAGGTGGTCCCTTGGCCGTCCCGTCGCTGTTGCATGATTTTGGCACCCGAAGGTCTATTTTCATGCTTAAGTGTTAAAAAGTGCATATTTAGACTTAGTTTTCAAACCGGGAGTCCCATGCTAGTTCCGTAAGTTTTCACAACTCACATTGGTGCCTCCCGTGGTGTTTGAGGTGTTCCCTGGGCCGTCCCGTGGATGTGGCACGATTTTTGCCACTGATGGCCTATTTTCTAGCTCAAGTGTGAAAAAATGCCTTTTTAGACTTAGTTTTCAAACCATGAGTCCCGTGCTAGTTCCGCAAGTTTCCACAACTTACATTGGTCCCTTCCGAGGTGTTTGAGGGGGTCCTCGGGCCGTCCCACGGTTGTTGCACGATTTTGGGCCCTAGTGGCCTATTTTGAAGCTTAAGTGTGAAAAAGTGCATTTTTGGACTTAGTATTCAAACCTGGAGTCCCGTGCTAGTTCCATAAGTTTCCACAACTCACTTTGGTCCCTCCCGAGGTGTTAGGGGTTGTCCCCGGGCCGTCCCGTGGCTGTTGCACGATTTTGGCCCCCAATGGCCTATTTTCAACCTTAAGTGTGAAAAAGTGCTTTTTTGGACTTAGTTTTCAAATCGGGAGTCCTGTGCTAGTTCTATAAGTTTTCACGACTCATACTGGTCCCTCTCGAGGTGTTTGAGGTGGTACCTGGGCCGTCTCTTGGCCGTTGCACGATTCTGGCCCCCGAAGGTCTATTTTCAAGCTTATGTGTGAAAAAGTATATTTTTGGACTTAGTTTTGAAACTGGGAGTCTGGTGCTAGTTCCGTAAGTTTTCATAACTCACATTGGTCCCTCCCGAAGTGTTTGAGGTGGTCCCCGGACCGTCCCATGGCTGTTGCACGATTTTGGCCCCCGGTGGCCCATTTTCAAGCTGAAGTGTGAAAAAGTGTATTTTTGGACTTAGTTTTCAAACCGGGAGTCCCGTGCTTGTTCCGTAACTTTTCACAACTCACATTGGGCCCTCTCGAGGTGTTTGAGGTGGTCCCTAGGCCGTCTCGTGGCTGTTGCATGATTTTGGCAATCAAAGGTCTATTTTCAAGCTTAAGTGTTAAAAAGTGCATTTTTAGACTTAGTTTTCAAGCCGGGAGTCCCGTGCTAGTTCCGTCAGTTTCCACAACTCACATTGGCACCCTCGTGGTGTTTGATGTGTTCCCCGGGCCGTCCCATGGATGTGGCACGATTTTGGCCCCCGGTGGCCTATTTTCAAGCTTAAGCGTGAAAAGTGCATTTTTGGACTTACTTTTCAACCCGAGAGTTCGGTGCTAGTTCCATAAGTTTCCATAACTCACATTGGTCCCTCCCGAGGTGCTTGAGGTGGTCCTGGGCCATTGTAACAGGTCCGCGAGGGGGACGCCGCTACGGTTCGGACTCTCGATTTTGTGTCACGGTTCTTAATCTGAACCAAAGAGTCCAAATCTGGCAAATCGTTTTGAGAAACAGATTTTTGAAAAAGTAGTGCCAAACATGGACTGCTTTGCCAGATACAGAGTCACCACCTAAATATTTTTTTAAAAATAGGGAAATTTAGGAAACCTTGACTCGGTGCCGAAGGCCACATGTCCGTCATCACCGGAGTTGTCTCGGCTCGGGAGCTTGGGTACGATCGGGGAAGGTCAGCTATGAGCACCCCCTTTCGCCCGATCTGAAGACCGGCCTCTACTAACCGTGATATCCAATTTTGAAAACGTTATGTGTTCTTAAACCAATTATTAGCCTAGAATTACTATGTTATGCGCGCAGCAAACAAGTATAGACTAGATTGCCTAATTTGGAAGTAAGCATTGCATATCCGTTTGCTTTGGAAAATGTTTTGAATTTGCTACTCGCAAGTAGGCTAAAATGCGGATTTCAACGAGTTTTTCCAACTCAAACAATCCAACCTCCCCCCACAGGCATTCAAAGCAGTTTAACACATAAGCACTTAGCCGCATGGCAGGCATGCTGTCATGGTAACACTCACACGCATGCGGGATGCTAAAGCATAAATACTTACATCGTACTCCGTGCCAAAACAGTAAACTAGTTAGCAAACATGCATGTCCTAGTTCATGTTAAAAATGGCTAATGCATCACATGCAAAATGAAATCTAGGCAGGCTCGGCTAGCCCTAAACGTGGCATGTGAAAATGCACAATTATCACATATTCGGTTTAGAATTTTGAAGTACAAATGCAATTAGCGTGATGTACCGAGCCTAACGTATGCAATACAAATGCATGGATGCACGCATGCATAGCATAAGGTATGCTAATTTCAAAAAATGCCGTAATCTACCATCATAAGCAGGTAAATAAAAGGGAAGAAAGAAATGGGGATTGGAAGACATACACACACTCACCCACACTTATTACATATTTACCCTCACTCAGATGGTCCAAATGAATATTACAGTCCCAAAATAATAAAAAAATAAAATATTACAGTCCCAAATAATAAACAAACAGAATTATTACAAAAATTCTAATTAATTAAAAGAAAAGATGCAAAAGAAAGAAGAGGGTGGCCGTAGCCTCTGCCTCGGGATGCGCAGATGATGCATGCTCAGAACTTGACTCGCCCGAAAAACCCGTACCGTACTCCTGCCACCTCTGTTTGTACTGCCTTGTCTCTCTGAAAATTACCAAAGTCCTGGAGCAGGTTCCTCACATGCTGCAGAGCACCACCGGCCAGACAGAATTCCCACCGGCACTTCAAAATTTCCACCGGCATTTATTGGATTCATCGGCACTCCAGAGATTGCCGGTCGGCACAAAATTCTGCCGGTCGGCAGAAACTTCCTGCAGAAGACAATTTGACAGCAAACAGGGAACAGACAGTGCATGGCATGGGGTTTTCAGATACATGCGAGCATGGTTATGCTTCCTATCATGTTTTGAACTCAAAGAAGCATGACCTTCGATCCTCGAGCCATCAATGGTGCATGGTGGCTCAAAGAATCAAATTTTCCATTTGATGTAAGGATGCATGCAACAAACAAAATGGGATCCGAAGCCTTATCAAGTTGGAGTCAAAGGCCCCGATGACCGGGAATCGAGGCACATTACATCACTTGAAGTATGAATGTTCCTTGATTCCCACACTTGGTTTGACACCCCAAACCAAGTGAATGCAATGCATGTTATGCAAACATGGCTCAACATGCAACATAATACCAAGATGCAAAGCACAACAAGCATTATGCAACCCACATGACAAATGTATAATGCCAAGCATACAAGATGCAAATATATGGCAAATATGGACCAATTTGGGAATGGGATTCACATGCTACGAGGCTTAATGGAACAACCAAACAACAAACATGAAGCAAGCATGCAATGGGGGCCTTGAACCATAAAGGGACAGACCTTAGTCCACCCCAAAACAGCACCAAACAATGCTCAAAATGATGGGCACCATCTCATGTCAACAAGCAAAGTTATGGTCCCAAGATTAAGGTACAAAAAGGAGACAACTTACCCCCACCAACATGACTTCTCATGGCATGATTAAAACAAGTAAAAACAGAATTTTGCAGACCAAGATAGGACTCCAAACCCTCCTAAAATGGCAGCTAAGGTGACTCCCAAGAGGCATATGCACCAAGGCTCATTCCTAGGCATAAGAGGGTACACCCTCAAGGCATAAAAGAGGTCATGCATGCACACATACAAACATGATTCTTGGATTAAAATGTGGTCCTAGATGATGTTAAATCATGAGGGTAATCACAACCATGCATGTTAGAGGTCAAAATGCTCAAAGCTTTCAAGCCGAAATACATAGCACCTATGACAAACATGCCAAGCATGACCAAATGGATAACCAACAGACTTTAAGAATGGAAAAACAATACCAAAAGCGTCATGGAACTAAGCCAACACACACAAGAATCATGGCCTAATCATGAGATACACTTCTAAGCAAAATGGAGCAATACAAAGCAAGTATTACAAGCATACAAGGAGGCACAAATCCAGCCAAAAACAGAGGTTACACATGACCTAAAACACCTAAAAAACTTCTGAAATGAGGCCAAGAATGATCAAGCACACATGCTATCCTTTTAAGCCAAAAAGCAAGGAAACAAAACAAAGAAGGGAGAAGGGTGTCCCTCCCCTATGCAAGACTTCAAACCACCTTTTTTAACACTAAAAATCAACTGGTTTTTAGTGGTCAAAGGACCAAAACATTGAAGTGAACAAAACCTTACTAAAGAGGCACCAAAATGGACCAAACAAGGCCTGGAAGGGTGAGTTTGTACTCAAACCACAAAATGACCTTAATGAAAGTTCTAAAGCATGAAAATATAAGCCTCTTTCATGTTATACACAATAGCTAAAACAACAAGTAAGATAGGTAGAAAACTATTGTAAGTTTGGGAAATAAAAAGCAAGATGCTCACCCTTGAAGAACCCTTGAAGAACAAATGGTCTAGCCCTCTTCTTTTGATCAAAACCAGTCCAAAAACTCAAGAATCAACCCTCCAAGTCCCTCAATCTTGGAGTAAGGTGTAATAGTGTGTGTAATGGTGCAAAAGTAAGGTAAAAACCACCTTTAGGCCAAGGAAACACACACAAAGGAGGGGAGAGAGGGAGATATAGAGATAGGGTGTATCTATATCTCAAAGCTCTGGTTTTTGGTTGCAAAAGTCTAACCTAGATCCAAGAGGAAAGCCCCTCTCTTATAGGACTCCCTCTTGCAAAGCTTATACAACAAGCTTGGCTAGAGGGAGATCCCTCCATACACGTGTATGGAGGGGAGAAGAGTTGGTGCCACCTATCACAGCTGGCACAAAATATCTCCATAAAGTGGATGAACAGTGGTCGGCTGCCCAAAAATGTCATTTCGACAAAAAACAGTGCCGACCGGCAACAAACTATGCCGACCGGCAATAAAATATGCCGACCGGCAAACAAAAGTGCCGATGGCATCAAAAAACCAGCCGGTGGCCTCTAGCCACTGCCGGTGGTGTGTGGGGATGTCTCACAAGGCATTCCCTGCCCCTCCAAGGCAAAACATGAGTGTTCGGTGCAAAACCAGACACTAAACGGTCAAGTTCGGAGATCCTGAGGCAGGGTACGCGAGCCGAGACCTCCGAGAACTCCAAACGAACACAAACATGGATGATCACCGAGTGTTCAAACGGTGACGTCCAAGTCTTGAGGACGGTCAAAAATGGGGCGTCTACAACCATCCCATAGCTGTTGCACGATTTTGGCCCCCGGTGGCCTACTTTCAAGCTTATATGTGAAAAAGTGCATTTTTGGACTTAGTTTTCAAACCAGGTGTACCGTGCTAGTTCCATAAGTTTCCACAACTTACATTGGTCCTTTCCGAAGTATTTGAAGTGGTCCACGGGCCGTTCCGTGGTTGTTGCACGATTTTGCCACCGGTGGCCTATTTTCAAGCTAAGTGTGAAAAAATACACTTTTAGACTTAGCTTTTAAACCGGGAGTCCCGTGCTACTTCCGTAGCTTTCCACAACCCACATTGGTCCCTCCTGAGGTGTTTGAGGTGGTCCCCGGGTTGTCCCCTGGTTGTTGCACGATTTTGGCCCCCGAAGGTCTATTTTCAAGCTTAAGTGTGAAAAAGTGCATTTTTTGACATTATTTTCCAACCAGAAGTCCTGTGCTACTTACATAAGTTTCCACAACTCACATTGGTCCCTCTCGAGGTGTTAGATGTGGTCACCGGGACGTTCTGTGGTTGTTGCACGATTTTGGCCACCGATGGCCTATTTTGAAGCTCAAGTGTGAAAAAATGCATTTTTAGACTTAGTTTTCAAACTGGGAGTCCCGTTCTAGTTCCGCAAGTTTCCACAACTCACATTGGTCCCTCCCGAGATGTTTGAGGGGGTCCTCGGGCCGTCCCGGGGCTATTGCCCGATTCTGGCCCCTAGTGGCCTATTTTGAAGCTTAAGTGTGAAAAAGTACATTTTTGGACTTAGTATTCAAACCAGGAGTCCCGCTCTAGTTCCGTAAGTTTCCACAAATCACATTGGTCCCTCCCCAAGTTTTTGAGGTGGTCCCTGGGCCGTCCCGTGGCTGTTGCACGATTTTGTCCCCCGAAGGTCTATTTTCAAGCTTAAGTGTGAAAAATTGCATTTTTGGACTTAGTTTTCAAATCGGGAGTCTCGTGCTAGTTCCGTAAGTTTCCACAACTCACATTGGTCTCTCCCTAGGTGTTAGAGGTGGTCCCCAGGTCATCCCGTGGATGTTGCACGATTTTGGCCCCCAATGGCCTATTCTCAACCTTAAGTGTGAAAAAGTGCATTTTTGGACTTAGTTTTCAAATCGGGAGTCCTGTGCTAGTTCTGTAAGTTTTCACGACTCACATTGGTCCCTCCTGAAGTATTTGTGGTGTTCCCCGGGCCGTCCCATGGCTGTTGCACGATTTTGGCCCCCGGTGGACTATGTTCAAGCTTAAGTGTGAAAAAGTACATTTTTGGACATAGTTTTCAAACTGGGAGTCCCGTGCTAGTTCCGTAAGTTTTTCACAACCCACATTGGTCTCTCCCGAGGTGTTTGAGGTGGTACCTAGGCCAACTCATCGCCGTTGTACGATTCTGGCCCCCGAAGGTCTATTTTCACGCTTAAGTGTGAAAAAGTGCATTTTTGGACTTAGTTTTCAAACCGGGAGTCTGGTGCTAGTTCCGTAAGTTTTCACAACTCACATTGGGCCCTCCCGAAGTGTTTGAGGTGGTCCTCGGGCCGTCCCGTGGCTGTTGCACAATTTTGGCCCTCGGTGGCCTATTTTGAAGCTGAAGTGTGGAAAAGTACATTTTTGGACTTAGTTTTCAAACCGAGAGTCCCGTGCTAGTTCCATAAGTTTCCACAACTCACATTGGGTCCTCTCGAGGTGTTTGAGGTGGTCCCTAGGCCGTCTCGTGGCTGTTGCATGATTTTGGCACCAGAAGGTCTATTTTCAAGCTTAAGTGTTAAAAAGTGCATTTTTAGACTTAGTTTTGAAACCGGGAGTCCCGTGCTAGTTCCGTAAGTTTCCACAACTCACATTGGTACCTCCCGAGGTGTTTGAGGTGTTCCCCGGGCCGTCGCGTGGATGTGGCACGATTTTGGCCCCCGATGGCTTATTTTGAAGCATAAGTGTAAAAAAGTGCATTTTTGGGCTTACTTTTCAAACCGGGAGTCCCGTGCTAGTTTCGTAAGTTTCCATAACTCACATTGATCCCTCCCGAGGTGTTTGAGGTGGTCCCGGCCTGTCCCATTGCTGTTGCACGATTTTGGCCCCCGGTGGCCTATTTTCAAGTTTAAAGGTGAAAAAGTGCATTGTTGGACTCAGTTTTGAAACCGGGAGTCCCGTGCTACTTCCGTAAGTTTCCACAACTCACATTGGTCCCTCCCGAAGTGTTAGAGGTGGTCCACGGGGCGTAACGTGCCTGTTGCACGATTTTTCCCCCCGTGGCCTATTTTCATCCTTAAGTGTAAAAAAATGCACTTTTAGACTTAGCTTTCAAACCGGGAGTCCCGTGCTAGTTCCGTAGCTTTCCACAGCTCACATTGGGCCCTCCTGAGGTGTTTGACGTGGTCTCTGGGCCGTCCCATGGCTATTGCACGATTTTGGCCCTCGAAGGTCTATTTTCAAGCTTAAGTGTGAAAAACAGATATCCCGTGCAAGTTCCGTAAGTTTTCACAACTCACGTTGGTCCCTCTCGAGGTGTTAGAGGTGGTCCCTGGGCCGTTCTATGGCTGTTGCACGATTTTGGCAACCGATGGCCTATTTTCAAGCTTAAGTGTGAAAAAATACATTTTTAGACTTAGTTTTCAAACTGGGAGTCCCGTGCTAGTTCTGCAAGTTTCAACTACTCACATTGGTCCCTCCTGAGGTGTTTGACATGGTCCTCGGGCCATCCCGGGGCTATTGCACGATTTTGGCCCCTAGTGGCCTATTTTGAAGCTTAAGTGTGAAAAATTACATTTTTGGACTTTGTATTCAAACCGGGAGTCTCGCGCTAGTTCCGTAAGTTTCCACAACTCACATTGGTCCCTCCCGAGGTGTTTGAGGTGGTCCTTGGGCCGTCCGGTGGCTGTCGCATGATTTTGGCCCCCAATGGCCTATTCTCAACCTTAAATGTGAAAAAGTGTATTTTTGGACTTAGTTTTCAAACCAAGAGTCCCATGCTAGTTCCGTAAGTTTCCACAACTCACATTGGTCCCTCCCGATGTGTTTGAGGTGGTCCCCGGGCCGCCCCGTGGCTGTTGCACGATTTTGGCCTCCGAAGGTCTATTTTCAAGCTTAAGTGTGAAAAAGTGCATTTTTGGAATTAGTTTTCAAACCGGGAGTCCCGTGCTAGTTCCGTAAGTTTCCACAACTCACATTTGTCCCTTCCGAGGTGTTTGAGGTGATACTCGGGCCGTCTCATGGCTGCTGCACAATTTTGGTCTCCGAAGGTCTATTTTCAAGCTTAAGTGTGAAAAAGTGTATTTTTGGACTTAGTTTTCAAACCGGGAGTCCCGTGCTAGTTTCGTAAGTTTCCACAACTCACATTGGTCCCTCTCGAGGTGTTAGAGGTGGTCCCGGGGCCGTCCCGTGGCTGTTGCACGATTTTGGCCCCCAATGGCCTATTCTCAACCTTAAGTGTGAAAAAGTGCATTTTTAGACTTAGTTTTCAAATCGGGAGTCCTGTGCTAGTTCTGTAAGTTTTCACAACTCACATTGGTCCCTCCCGAGGTATTTGAGGAGATCCCTGAGCCGTCCCGTGGCTGTTGCACGATTTTTGCCCCTAGTGGCCTATGTTCAAGCTTAAGTGTGAAAAAGTGCATTTTTGGACTTAGTTTTCAAACCGGGACTCCCGTGCTAGTTCCGTAAGTTTTTACAACTCACATCGGTCCCTCCCGAGGTGTTTGAGGTGGTACCCGAGCCGTCTCATGGCCGTTGCACGATTCTGGCCCCCGAGGCTCTATTTTTAAGCTTAAGTGTAAAAAACGCATTTTTGGACATACTTTTCAAATCGGGAGTCCGGTGCTAGTTCTGTAACTTTTCACAGCTCACATTGGTCCCTCCCGAGATGTTTGAGGTGGTCCCCGGACCGTCCCGTGGCTGTTGCACGATGTTGGCCCCCGGTGGCCTATTTTCAAGCTGAAGTGTGAAAAAGTGCATTTTTGGACTTAGTTTTCAAACCGGGAGTCCCGTGCTAGTTCCGTAACTTTTCACAACTCACATTGGGCCCTCTCGAGGTGTTTGAGGTGGTCCCTAGGCCGTCCCGTGGTTGTTGCATGATTTTGGCAATCAAAGGTCTATTTTCAAGCTTAAGTGTGAAAAAATACATTTTTAGACTTAGTTTTCAAACCGGGAGTCCCGGGCTAGTTCTGTAAGCTTCCACAACTCACATTGGTACCTCCCGAGGCGTTTGGGGTGTTCCCCGGGCCGTCCCGTGGATGTCGCACGATTTTGGCCCCAGGTGGCCTATTTTCAAGCTTAAGTGTGAAAAAATGCATTGTTGGACTTAGTATTCAAACCGGCAGTCCCGTGCTGTTCCGTAAGTTTGCACAACTCACATTGGTCCATCCCAAGGTGTTTGAGATGGTCCCTGGGCCGCCTCATGGCTGTTGCACGATTTTGTCCCCTGAAGGTCTATTTTCAAGCTTAAGTGTGAAAAAGGGCATTTTTGGACTTAGTTTTCAAACCGGGAGTCCCGTGCTAGTTCTGTAAGTTTTCACAACTCACATTGGTCCCTCCTGAGTTGTTAGAGGTGGTCCACACGTCGTTCCATGGCTGTTGCACGATTTTGGCCACCGGTGGGCTATTTTCAAGCTTAAGTGTGAAAAAATGCATTTTTAGACTTACTTTTCAAACCGGGAGTCCCGTGCTAGTTCCGTAAGTTTCCACAACTCACATTAGTCCCTCCCGAGGTGTTTGAGGTGTTCCCGGGCCATCCCATGGCTGTTGCACGATTTTGGCCCCTGAAGGTCTGTTTTCAAGCTTAAGTGCGAAAAAGTGCATTTTTAGACTTAGTTTTCAAACCAGAAATCCCGGGCTAGTTCTGTAAGTTTCCACAACTCAAATTGGTCGCTCTCGAGGTGTTTGAGGTGGTCCCTAGGCGGTCACGTGGCTGTTGCACGATTTTGGCCGCCGAAGGTCTATTTTCAAGCTTAAGTGTGAAAAAGTGCATTTTTGGAGTTAGTTTTCAAACCGGGAGTCCCGGGCTAGTTTCGTAAGTTTCCACAACTCACGTTGGTCCCTCCCGAGGTGTTTGAGGTGGTCCCCAGGCTGTCCCATGCCTGTTGCACGATTTTGTCCCCTGAAGTCCTATTTTCTAGCATAACTGTGAAAAAGTGCATTTTTGGACTTAGTTTTCAAGCCGACAGTCCTGTGCTAGTTCCGTAAGTTTCCCCAACTCACATTGGTCCCGTCCAAGGTGTTTGAGGTGGTCCTTGGGCCGTCCCATGGATGTTGCATGGTTTTGGCCCACGGTGGCCTAGTTTCAAGCTTAAGGGTAAAAAAGTGCATTTTTTGACTTAGTTTTCAAATCAGGAGTCCCGTGCTAGTTCCGTAGGTTTCCACAACTCGCATTGGTCCCTCCCGAGGTGTTAGAGGTGGTCCTTAGGCCGTTTCGTGGCTGTTGCACGATTTTGGCCACCGGTGGCCTATTTTCAAGCTTAAGTGTGAAAAAATGTATTTTTGGACTTAGTTTTCAAACCGGGAGTCCCGTGCTAGTTCCGTAAGTTTTCATAACTCACATTGGTCCCTCCCGAGGTGATTGAGGTGGTCCCCGGGCCGTCCCGTGGCTGTTGCACGATTTTGGCCCCCGGTGGCCTATTTTAAAGCATAAGCGTGAAAAAGTGTATTTTTGGACTTAGTTTTCAAACCGGGAGTCCCGTGCCAGTCCCGTAAGTTTCCACAACTCACATTGGTCCCTTCTGAGGTGTTAGAGGTGGTCCTCGGGCCGTTCCATTGCTGTTGCATGATTTTGGCGACCAATGGCCTATTTTCAAGCTTTAATGTAAAAAAATGCATTTTTAGACTTACTTTTCAAACCGGGAGTACCGTGATTGTTCCGTAAGTTTCCATAACTCACATTGGTCCGTCCCGAGGTGTTTGAGGTGGTCCCCGGGCCGTCCCATGGCTGTTGTACAATTTTAGACCCCCGGTGCCCTGATTTCAGGCTTAAGTGTGAAAAAGTGCATTTTTGGACTTAGTTTTCAAACCGGGAGTCCCGTGCCAGTTCCGTAAGTTTCCAAATCTCACATTGGTCCCTCCCGAGGTGTTTGAGATGCTCCCCGGGCTGTCCCTTGGATGTTGCACGATTTTGGCCCCTGGTGGCCTATTTTCAAGCTTAAGTGTGAAAAAGTGCATTTTTGGACTTAGTATTCAAACCAGGAGTCCCGTGCTGGTTCCGTAAGTTTCCACAACTCACATTGGTCCATCCCAAGGTGTTTGAGATGGTCCCCAGGCCATCCCGTGGCTGTTGCACGATTTTCTCCCCCAAAGGTCTATTTTCTAGCTTAAGTGTGGAAAAGTACATTTTTGGACCTTGTTTTCAAACCGGGAGTCCTGTGCTAGTTCCGTAAGTTTTCACAACTCACATTGGTCCCTCCCAAGCTGTTTGTGGTGGTCCCCGGGCCCTCCCGTGCCCGTTGCACGAAATTGGCCCCCGGGGGCCTACTTTTATGCTTAAGTGCGAAAAAGTACATTTTCGGACTTAGTTTTCAAACCGGGGGTCCCGTGCTAGTTTCATAAGTTTCAACAACTCACATTGACCCGTCTCGACGTGTTTGAGGTGGTCCCTAGGCCGTCCAGTGGCTGTTGAACGATTTTCGCCCCTGATGGTCTATTTTCAAGCTTAAGTGTGAAAAAGTGTATTTTTGGAGTTAGTTTTCAAATCGGGAGTCCCGTGCTGGTTCCGTAAGTTTCCACAACTCACATTGGTCCCTCCTGAGGTGTTTGAGATGTTCCCCGGGCCGTTCCGTGGATGTTGCACGATTTTGGCTCCCGGTTGCCTATTTTTAAGCTTTAGTGTGAAAAAGTGCATTTTTGGACTTAGTATTCAAATCGGGAGTCCCGTGCTAGTTCTGTAAGTTTCCACAACTCACATTGGTCCATCCCGAGGTGTTCGAGATGGTCCCCTGGCCGTCCCGTGGCCGTTGCACGATTTTGTCCCCCGAAGGTCTTTTTTGAAGCTTAAGTGTGAAAAAGTGCCTTTTTGGACTTAGTTTTCAAACCGGGAGTCCCGTGCTAGTCCCGTAAGTTACCACAACTTACATTTGTCCATCCCGAGGTGTTAGAGGTGGTCCACGGGCCGTTCCATTGCTATTACACGATTTTGGCAACCGGTGGCCTATTTTCAAGCTTCAGGTGAAAAAATGCATTTTTAGACTTAGTTTTCAAACCAGGAGTCCCGTCATAGTTCCGCAAGTTTCCATAACTCACATTGGTCCCTCCCGAGGTGTTTGAGGTGGTCCCCGGGCCGTCCCATGGCTGTTGCACAATTTTAGCCCCCCAGTGGCCTGTTTTGAAGCTGAAGTGTGAAAAAGTGCATTTTTTGACTTAGTTTTCAAATCGGGAGTCCCGCGCTAGTTCTGTAAGTTTGCAAATCTCACATTGGTCCCTCCCGAGGTGTTTGAGGTGGTCCCCAGGCCATCCCATGGCTGTTGCACGATTTTTGCCCCCCAGTGGCCAGTTTTGAAGCTAAAGTGTGAAAAAGTGCATTTTTAGTCTTACTTTCCAAAGCGGGAGTCCCGTGCTACTTCCGTAAGTTTTGATAACTCACAACAGTCCCTCCCGAAGTGTTTGAGGTGGTCCCTAGGCCGTCGCATGGCTGTTGTACGATTTTGGCCCCCAGTGCATTTTTGGACTTAGTTTTCAAATCGGGAGTCTGGTGCTAGTTCCTTAAGTTTTGACAACTCATATTGGTCCCTCCTGAAGCGTTTGAGGTGGTCCCTGGGCCGTCCCGTGGCTGTTGCACGATTTTGGACCCCGGTGGCCTATTTTCAAGCTGAAGTGCGAAAAAATGCATTTTTGGACTTAGTTTTAAAACCGGGAGCCCCGTGCTAGTTTCGTAAGTTTCCACAACTCACATTGGGCCCTCTCGAGGTGTTTGAGGTGGTCCCTAGGCCGTCCCGTCGCTGTTCCATGATTTTGGCACCCGAAGGTCCTGTTGAATGATTTTGGCACCCGAAGGTCTATTTTCATGCTTAAGTGTTAAAAAGTGCATTTTTAGACTTAGTTTTCAAACCGGGAGTCCCGTGCTAGTTCCGTAAGTTTTCACAACTCACATTGGTGCCTCCCGTGGTGTTTGAGGTGTTCCCCGGGCCGTCCCGTGGATGTGGCACGATTTTTGCCACTAATGGCCTATTTTCTAGCTTAAGTGTGAAAAAATGCCTTTTTAGACTTAGTTTTCAAACCATGAGTCCCGTGCTAGTTCCGTAAGTTTCCACAACTTACATTGGTCCCTTTCGAGGTGTTTGAGGGGGTCCTCGGGCCGTCCCACGGCTGTTGCACGATTTTGGGCCCTAGTGGCCTATATTGAAGCTTAAGTGTGAAAAAGTGCATTTTTGGACTTAGTATTCAAACCGGGAGTCCCGTGCTAGTTCCGTAAGTTTCCACAACTCACTTTGGTCCCTTCCGAGGTGTTAGAGGTTGTCCTCGGGCCGTCCCGTGGCTGTTGCACGATTTTGGCCCCCAATGGCCTATTTTCAACCTTAAGTGTAAAAAGTGCTTTTTTGGACTTAGTTTTCAAATCGGGAGTCCTGTGCTAGTTCTATAAGTTTTCACGACTCACACTGGTCCCTCCCGAGGTGTTTGAGGTGGTACCTGGGCCGTCTCTTGGCCGTTGCACGATTCTGGCCCCCGAAGGTCTATTTTCAAGCTTATGTGCGAAAAAGTACATTTTTGGACTTAGTTTTGAAACCGGGAGTCTGGTGCTAGTTCCGTAAGTTTTCATAACTCACATTGGTCCCTCCCGAAGTGTTTGAGGTGGTCCCCGGACCGTCCCATGGCTGTTGCACGATTTTGGCCCCCGGTGGCCTATTTTCAAGCTGAAGTGTGAAAAAGTGCATTTTTGGACTTAGTTTTCAAACTGGGAGTCCCGTGCTAGTTCCGTAACTTTCCACAACTCACATTGGGCCCTCTCGAGGTGTTTGAGGTGGTCCCTAGGCCGTCTCGTAGCTGTTGCATGATTTTGGCAATCAAAGGTCTATTTTCAAGCTTAAGTGTTAAAAAGTGCATTTTTAGACTTATTTTTCAAGTCGGGAGTCTCGTGCTAGTTCCGTCAGTTTCCATAACTCACATTGGTACCCCCGTGGTGTTTGAGGTGTTCCCCGGGCCGTCCCGTGGATGTGGCACGATTTTGGCCCCCGGTGGCCTATTTTCAAGCTTAAGTGTGAAAAAGTGCATTTTTGGACTTACTTTTCAACCCGAGAGTTCGGTGCTAGTTCCATAAGTTTCCATAACTCACATTGGTCCCTCCCGAGGTGCTTGAGGTGGTCCTGGGCCATCCCTTGGCTGTTGCACGATTTTGGCCCCCGGTGGCCTACTTTCAAGTTTATATGTGAAAAAGTGCATTTTTGGACTTAGTTTTCAAACCTGGTGTACCGTGCTAGTTCCGTAAGTTTCCACAACTTACATTGGTCCCTTCCGAAGTATTTGAAGTGGTCCACGGGCCGTTCCGTGGCAGTTGCACGATTTTGCCACCGGTGGCTTATTTTCAAGCTAAGTGTGAAAAAATACACTTTTAGACTTAGCTTTTAAACCGGGAGTCCCGTGCTACTTCCGTAGCTTTCCACAACCCACATTGGTCCCTCCTGAGGTGTTTGAGGTGGTCCCCGGGTTGTCCCATGGCTGTTGCACGATTTTGGCCCCCGAAGGTCTATTTTCAAGCTTAAGTGTGAAAAAGTGCATTTTTGGACATTATTTTCAAACCAGAAGTCCTGTGCTACTTACATAAGTTTCCACAACTCACATTGGTCCCTCTCGAGGTGTTAGATGTGGTCACCGGGACGTTCTGCGGCTGTTGCACGATTTTGGCCACCGTTGGCCTATTTTGAAGCTCAAGTGTGAAAAAATGCATTTTTAGACTTAGTTTTCAAACTGGGGGTCCCGTGCTAGTTCCGCAAGTTTCCACAACTCACATTGGTCCCTCCCGAGGTGTTTGAGGGGGTCCTCGGGCCGTCCCGGGGCTATTGCCCGATTCTGGCCCCTAGTGGCCTATTTTGAAGCTTAAGTGTGAAAAAGTACATTTTTGGACTTAGTATTCAAACCAGGAGTCTCGCTCTAGTTCCGTAAGTTTCCACAACTCACATTGGTCCCCCCCCAAGTTTTTGAGGTGGTCCCTGGGCCGTCTCGTGGCTGTTGCACGATTTTGTCCCCCGAAGGTCTATTTTCATGCTTAAGTGTGAAAAATTGCATTTTTGGACTTAGTTTTCAAATCGGGAGTCCCGTGCTAGTTCCGTAAGTTTCCACAACTCACATTGGTCTCTCCCTAGGTGTTAGAGGTGGTCCCCTGGTCATCCCGTGGATGTTGCACGATTTTGGCCCCCAATGGCCTATTCTCAACCTTAAGTGTGAAAAAGTGCAATTTTGGACTTAGTTTTCAAATCGGGAGTCCTGTGCTAGTTCTGTAAGTTTTCACGACTCACACTGGTCCCTCCTGTGGTATTTGTGGTGTTCCCCGGGCGGTCCCATGGCTGTTGCACGATTTTGGCCCCCGGTGGACTATGTTCAAGCTTAAGTGTGAAAAAGTGCATTTTTGGACATAGTTTTCAAACCGGGAGTCCCGTGCTAGTTCCGTAAGTTTTTCACTACTCGCATTGGTCCCTCCCGAGGTGTTTGAGGTGGTATCTGGGCCGTCTCATCGCCGTTGTACGATTCTGGCCCCCGAAGGTCTATTTTCACGCTTAAGTGTGAAAAAGTGCATTTTTGGACTTAGTTTTCAAACCGGGAGTCTGGTGCTAGTTCTGTAAGTTTTCACAACTCACATTGGTCCCTTCTGAAGTGTTTGAGGTGGTCCCCGGGCCATCCCATGGCTGTTGCACAATTTTGGCCCTCGGTGGCCTATTTTCAAGCTGAAGTGTGGAAAAGTGCATTTTTGGACTTAGTTTTCAAACCGAGAGTACCGTGCTAGTTCCGTAACTTTCCACAACTCACATTAGGTCCTCTCGAGGTGTTTGAGTTGGTCCCTAGGCCGTCCCGTGGCTGTTGCATGATTTTGGCACCAGAAGGTCTATTTTCAAGCTTAAGTGTTAAAAAGTGCATTTTTAGACTTAGTTTTGAAACTGGGAGTCCCGTGCTAGTTCCGTAAGTTTCCACAACTCATATTGGTACCTCCCGAGGTGTTTGAGGTGTTCCCCGGGCCGTCGCGTGGATGTGGCACGATTTTGGCCCCCGATGGCTTATTTTGAAGCATAAGTGTAAAAAAGTGCATTTTTGGGCTTACTTTTCAAACCGGGAGTCCCGTGCTAGTTCCGTAAGTTTCCATAACTCACATTGATCCCTCTCGAGGTGTTTGAGGTGGTCCCGGGCCGTCCCATTGCTGTTGCATGATTTTGGCCCCCGGTGGCCTATTTTCAAGTTTAAAGGTGAAAAAGTGCATTTTTGGACTTAGTTTCGAAACCGGGAGTCTCGTGCTACTTCCGTAAGTTTCCACAACTCACATTGGTCCCTCCCGAAGTGTTAGAGGTGGTCCATGGGGCGTAACGTGCCTGTTGCATGATTTTGCCCCCAGTGGCCTATTTTCATTCTTAAGTGTAAAAAAATACACTTTTAGACTTAGCTTTCAAACCGGGAGTCCCGTGCTAGTTCCGTAGCCTTCCACAGCTCACATTGGGCCCTCCTGAGGTGTTTGACGTGGTTTCTGGGCCGTCTCATGGCTGTTGCACGATTTTGGCCCTCGAAGGTCTATTTTCAAGCTTAAGTGTAAAAAAGTGCATTTTTGGACATTGTTTTCAAACCGGGAGCCCCGTGCTAGTTTCGTAACTTTCCACAACTCACATTGGTTCCTCCCGAGTTTTTTGTGGTGGTGCCCGGGCCGTCTCGTTGCTGTTGCACGATTTTGGCCCCCAATGGTCTATTTTCAAGCTTAAGTGTGAAGAAGTGCATATCTGGACTTAGTTTTCAAACCGGGAGTCCCGTGCTAGTTCCGTAAGTTTCGATAACTCACATTGGTCACTCCCGAGGTGTTTGTGGTGATAGCGGGGCCGTCTCATGGTTGCTGCACGATTTTGGCCCCCAAAGGTCTATTTTCAAGCTTAAGTATGAAAAAGTGCATCTTTGTACTTAGTTTTCAAACCGGGAGTCCCGTGCTAGTTTCGTAACTTTCCACAACTCACATAGGTTCCTGCCAAGTTTTTTTGTGGTGGTCCCCGGGCCGTCTCGTGGCTGCTGCACGATTTTGGCCCCAGAAGGTCTATTTTCAAGCTTAAGTGTGAAAATTGCATTTCTGGACTTAGTTTTCAAACCGGGAGTCCCGTGCTTGTTCCGTAAGTTTCCACAACTCATATTGGTCCCTCTCGAGATGTTTGAGGTGGTCCCCGTGCCGTCTCGTGTCTGTAGCACGATTTTGGCCCCCGAAGGTCTATTTTCAAGCTTAAGTATGAAAAAGTGCATTTTTGGACGTAGTTTTCAAATCGGGAGTCTCGTGCTAGTTCCGTAAATTTCCACAACTCACATTGGTCCCTCCCGAGGTGATTGAGGTGGTCTCCAGGCTGTCCCATGTCTGTTGCACGATTTTGGCCCCCGGTGGCCTATTTTGAAGCTTAAGTGCGAAAAAGATTATTTTTGGACTTAGTTTTCAAACCGGGAGTCCCGCGTTAGTTCCGTAAGTTTCTACAACTCACATTGGTCCCTCCCGAGGTGTTTGAGGTGGTCCCCCAGCTGTCCCATGGCTGTTGCACGATTTTGGCCCCCGAAGGTCTATTTTCAAGGTTAAGTGTGAAAAAGTGCATTTTTGGACTTAGTTTTAAAACTGGGAGTCCGATGCTAGTTCTGTAACTTTTCACAACTCACATTGCTCCCTCCCAAGGTGTTTGAGGTGGTCCCTGGGCCGTCCCATGGCTGTTGCACGATTTTGGCCCCCGAAGGTTTATTTTCAAGCTTATGTGTGAAAATGTGCATTTTTGGACTTAGTTTTCAAACCGGGAGTCCCATGCTAGTTCCATAAGTTTCCACAACTCACATTGGTCCCTCCCGAGGTGGTTGATGTGGTCCCCGGGCCACGCCGTGGCTGTTGCACGATTTTGGCCTCCGAAGGTCTATTTTCAAGCTTAAGTGTGAAAAAGTGAATTTTTGGAATTAGTTTACAGACCGGGAGTCCCATACTAGTTCCGTAAGTTTCCACAACTCACATTGGTCCCTTCTGAGGTGTTTGAGGTGATACTCGGGCCGTCTCATGGCTGTTGCACAACTTTCGCCTCCGAAGGTCTATTTTCAAGCTTAAGTGTGAAAAAGTTTATTTTAGGACTTAGTTTTCAAACCGGGAGTCCCGTGCTAGTTCCGTAAGTTTCCCCAACTCACGTTGGTCCCCCCCGAGGTATTTAAGGTTGCCCTAGGCCGTCCCGTGGCTGTTGCACAATTTTGGCCCGCGGTGTCCTATTTTCGAGTTTAAATGTGAAAAAGTGCATTTTTTGACTTAGTTTTCAAACCGAGAGTCCCATGCTAGTTCCGTAAGTTTCCACAACTCACATTGGTCCCTCCCGAGGTGTTTGAAGTGGTCCATGGGCCGCCCCGTGGCTATTGCACGATTTGAGCCCCCGAAGGTCTATTTTCAAGCTTAAGTGTGAAAAAGTACATTTTTGGACTTAGTTTTCAAACTGGGAGTCCCGTGCTAGTTCTGTAAGTTTCCGCAACTCATATTGATCCTTCCCGAGGTGTTTGAAGTGGTCACCGGGCCGCCCTGTGGCTTTTGCACGATTTGGGCCCTCGAAGGTCTATTCTCAAGCTTGAGTCTGAAAATTACATTTTTGGACTTAGTTTTCGAACCGGGAGTCTCATGCTAGTTCCATAAGTTTCCACAACTCACATTGGTCCCTCCCGAGGTGTTTGAAGTGGTCCCCGGGCCGCCCCGTGGCTGTTGCACGATATGGGCCCTCGAAGGTCTATTTTCAAGCTTAAGTGTAAAAAAGTACATTTTTGGACTTCATTTTCAAACCGGGAGTACCGTGCTAGTTCCGTAAGTTTTAACAACTCACATTGGTCCCTCCCGAGGTGTTTGTGGTGATAGCGGGGCCGTCTCGTCGCTGTTGCCCGATTTTGGCCCCCGAAGGTCTATTTTCAAGCTTAAGTATGAAAAAGTGCATCTTTGGACTTAGTTTTCAAACTGGGAGTCCCGTGCTGGTTCCGTAAGTTTCCACAACTCACATTGGTTCCTCCCGAGTTTTTTGTGGTGGTACCCGGGCCGTCCCGTGGCTGTTGCACGATTTTGCCCCCCGGTGGCCTATTTTTACGCTTAAGTGTAAAAAAGTGCATTTTTGGACTGAGTTTTCAAACCGGGAGTCCCGTGCTAGTTCCGTAAGTTTCCACAACTCACATTGGACCCTCCCGAGGTGTTTGAAGTGGTCCCCGGGCCGTCGCATGGCTGTTGCACGATTTTGGCCCCCGAAGGTCTATTTTCAAGCTTAGGTGTGAAAATGTTCATTTTTGGACTTAGTTTTCAAACCGGGAGTCCCGTGCTAGTTTTGTAAGTTTTCAAAACTCACATTGGTGTCTCCCGATGTGTTTGAGATGGTCCTCGCGCCGTCCCATGGCTGTTGCACGATTGTGGACCCCAGTGGCCTATTTTCAGGCTTAAATGTGAAAAGTGCATTTTTGGACTTAGTTTTCTAACTGGGAGTCCCGTGCTAGTTTCGTAAGTTTCCACAACTCACATTGCTCCGTCTTGAGGTGTTTGGGGTTATCCCTGGGCCGTCCCGTGGTTGCTGCATGATTTTGTCCCCCGATGTTCTATTTTCAAGCTAAAGTGTGAAAAAGTGCATTTTTGGACTTAGTTTTCAAACCGGGAGTCCCGTGCTAGTTCTGTAAGTTTCCACAACTCACATTGGTCCCTCCCGAGGTGTTTGAGGTGATACCCGGGCTATCTCGTGGCTGCGGCACGATTTAGGCCCCTGAAAGTCTATTTTCAAGCTTAAGTGTGCAAAAGTGCATTTTTGGACTTAGTTTTCAAACCGGGAGTCCCGTGCTAGCTCCGTAGGTTTCCAAAACTCACATTGGTCCCTCTCGAGGTGATTGTGGTGGTACCCTGGCCGTCCCATGGCCTTTTCACGATTTTGGCCCCCAGTGGCCTATTTTCTAGACTTAGTGTGAAAAAGTGCATTTTTCAACTTAGTTTTCAAAACGGAAGTCCCGGGCTTGTTCCGTAAGTATCCACAACTCACGTTGGTCCCTCCTGAGATGTTTGAGGGACCGTCCCATGGCTTTTGCCTGACTTTTGCCTCCAGTGGCATATTTTCAAGCCTAAGTGCGACAAAGTGCATTTTTGGACTTGGTTTTCAAACCGGGAGTCCGGCGCTAGTCCCGTAAGTTTCCACAACTCACATCGGTCCCTCCCGAGGTGTTTGAAGTGGTCCCCGGGCCGTCTTGTCGCTGTTGCACGATTTTGACCCCCGGTGGCCAATGTCTAACCTTAAGCATGAAAAAGTGCATTTTTGGACTTAGTTTTCAAACCGGGAGTCCCGTGCTAGTTCCGTAAGTTTCCACAACTCACATTGGTCCCTCCCGAGGTGTTTGAGGTGGTCTCCGGGCCGTCTCGTGGCTGTTGCACGACTTTGGCCCCCAAAGGTCTATTTGCAAGCTTAAGTGTGAAAAAGTACATTTTTGTACTTAGTTTTCAAACCGGGAGTCCTGTGCTAGTTCCGCACGTTTCCACAACTCACATTGGTCCCTCCTGAGGTGTTTCAGGTGATACATGGGCCGTCTCGTGGCTGTTGAACGATTTTCGGCCCCGAAAGTCTATTTTCGAGCTTTAGTGTGAAAACGTGCATTTTTGGACTTAGTTTTCAAACCTGGAGTCCCGTGCTAGTTTTGTAAGTTTCCACAACTCACATTGGTCCCTCCCGAGGTGTTTGAGGTGATACCCGAGCCGTCACGTGGCTGTTGCACGAATTTGGCCCCCGAAGGTCTATTTTCAAACTTAAGTGTGAAAAAGTGCATTTTTGGACTTAGTTTTTAAACCGGGAGTCTCATGCTAGTTTCGCAAGTTTCCACAACTCACATTGGTCGCTCCCGAGGTTTTTTTTGTGTTCCCCAGGCCTTCTCGTGGCCGTTGCACGATTTTGGCCCCCGAAGTTCTTTTTTCAAGTTTAAGTGTGGAAAAGTGCATTTTTGGCTCAGTTTTCAAATTGGGAGTCCCGTGCTAGTTCCGTAAGTTTCCACAACTCACATTGGTCCCTCCCAAGGTGTTTAAGGTGATCCCCGAGCCGTCTCTTATCTGTTGCACAATTTTGGACCCCAAAGGTTTATTTTCAAGCATAAGTGTGAAAAAGTGCATTTTTGGACTTAGTTTTCAAACCGGGAGTCCTGTGCTATATCCGTAAGTTTCCCTAACTCACATTGGTCCCCCCCGAGGTGATTAAGGTAGTCCCCGGGCCGTCCCATGGCTGTTGCACAATTTTGGCCCGTGGTGTCCTGTTTTCGAGCTTATGGGTGAAAAAGTGCATTTTTGGACTTAGTTTTCAAACCGAGAGTCCCATGCTAGTTTCGTAAGTTTCCACAACTCACATTGGTCCCTCCCGAGGGGTTTGTGGTGGTCCCCGGGCCGTCCCGTGGCTATTGCACGATTTTCGCCCCCGAAGGTCTATTTTCAAGCTTAAGTGTGAAAAAGTGTATTTTTGGACTTAGTTTTCAAACCGGTAGTCCTGTGCTAGTTCCGTAAGTTTCCCCAACTCACATTGGTCCCTCCTGAAGTGTTTGAAGTGGTCGCCGGGCCGTCCCGTCACTGTTGCACGATTTTGGCCCCCGGTGGCCAATTTAGAAGCTTGAGCATAAAAAAGTTCATTTTTGGACTTAGTTTTCAAACCGGGAGTCCCGTGCTAGTTCTGTAAGTTTCCACAACTCACATTGGTCCCTCCCGAGGTGTTTGAGGTGGTCCCCTGGCCGTCCCGTGGCTGTTGCACGACTTTCGCTCCCGAAGGTCTATTTTCAAGCTTAAGTGTGAAAAAGTACATTATTGGAATTAGTTTTCATGCGGGGAGTCCTGTGCTAGTTCCGCAAGTTTTCAAAACTCACATTGGTCCCTCCTGAGGTGTTTGATTCGTTACCCAGGCCGTCTCGTGGCTGTTGAACAATTTTCACCCCCGAAAGTCTATTTTCCAGCTTTAGTGAAAAAACGTACGTTTTTGGGCTTAGTTTTCAAACCTGGAGTCCCGTGCTAGTTCCGTAATTTTCACAACTCACATTGGTCCCCCCTGAGGTGTTTGATGTGATACTCGGGCCGTCTCGTGGCTGTTGCACGATTTTGGCCCCCGAAGTTCTATTTACAAGCTTAAGTTTGAAAAAGTGCATTTTTTAGTTTTCAAACTGGGAGTCTTGTGCTGGTTTCGTAAGTTTGCACAACTCACATTGGTCCCTCCCGAGGTTTTTGTTGTGTTCCCCGGGCCATCTCGTTGCCTTTGCACGATTTTGGCCCCCGAAGGTCTTTTTTCAAGTTTAGGTGTGAAAAAGTGCATTTTTGGCTTAGTTTTCAAACCGGGAGTCCCGTGCTAGTTCCGTAAGTTTCCACAACACACATTGGTCCCTCCCAAGGTGGTAGAGGTGATCCCCGAGCCGTCTGTTATCTGTTTCACAATTTTGGACCCCAAAGATCTATTTTCAAGCTTAGGTGTGAAACAGTGCATTTTTGGACTTAGTTTTCAAACCGGGAGTCCTGTGCTAGTTCTGTAAGTTTCCCCAACTCACATTGGTCCCCGGGCCGTCTCATGGCTGTTGCATAATTTTGGCACGCGGTGTCCTATTTTTGTGTTTAAGTGTGAAAAAGTGCATTTTTGAACTTAGTTTTCTAACCGGGAGTCGCATGCTAGTTCCGTAAGTTTCCACAACTCACATTGGTCCCTCCTAAGGTGTTTCAAGTGGTCCCCGGGCCGCCCCGTGGCTGTTGCATGATTTGGGCCCCCGAACGTCTATTTTGAAGCTTAAGTGTGAAAAAGTGCATTTTTAGACTTCGTTTTCAAACCGGGAGTCCCGTGCTAGTTCCGTAAGTTTCCACAACTCACATTGGTCCCTCCCGAGGTGTTTGAGGTGATACTCGAGCCCTCTCATGGCTCCTACACGATTTTGGCCCCCGAAGGTCTATTTTCAAGCTTAAGTGTGAAAAAGTGCGTTTTTGGACTTAGTTTTCAAACCGGTAGTCCCGTGCTAGTTCCGTAAGTTTCCAAATCTCACATTGCTCCATCCTGAGGTTTTTTAGGTGGTACCTAGGCTGTCCCGTAACTATGGCACGATTTTGGCCCTCGCTGGCCTATTTGCAAGCTTAAGTGTGAAAAAGTTCATTTTTGGACTTAGTTTTCGAACCGGGAGTCCCGTGCTAGTACCGTATGTTACCAAAACTCATATTGGTCCCTCCCAAGATGTTTGAGGTGGTCCCCGGGATGTCCCGTGGCTATTGCACGATTTTGGCCCCCGGTGGCCTATTTTCAAGCTTAAACGTGAAAAAGATCATTTTTTGCTTTAGTTTTCAAACCAGGAGTCCCGTGATAGTTCCGTAAGTTTCCACAACTCGCATTGGTCCCTCCCGAGGTGTTTTAGGTCGTCCCCAGGCCGTCCCGTGGCAGTTGCACGATTTTCACCCCCGGGGACTTATTTTCAAGCTTAAGTGTGAAAAATATCATTTTTGGACTTAGTTTTCAAACCGGGAGTCCCGTGCTAGTTTTGTATGTTTCCACGATTCACATTGGTCCCTCCTGAGGTGTTTGAGGTGGTCCCTGGCCTGTCCCGTGGCTGTTGCACGATTTTGGCCCCTGGTGGCCTATTTGCAAGCTTAAGTGTGAAAAGTGCATTTTTGGACTTAGTTTTCAAACCGGGAGTCCCGTGCTAGTTTCGTATGTTTCCAGAACTCGTATTGGTCCCTCCCGAGATGTTTGAGGTGGTCCCAGGAATGTCACGTGGCTATTGCACGATTTGGCCCTCGGTGGCCTATTTTCAAGCTTAAGTGTGAAAAAGTTCATTTTTGGACTTAGTTTTCAAACCAGGAGTCTCGTGGTAGTTCCGTAAGTTTCCACAACTCGCAATGGTCCCTCCCGAGGTGTTTGAGGTGGTCCCCAGGCCGTCCCATGGTAGTTGTCCGATTTTGGCCCCCGGTGGCCTATTTTCAAGCTAAAGTGTGAAAAAGTGCATTTTTGGACTTAGTTTTCAAACCGAGAGTCCTGTGCTAGTTCTGTATGTTTCCACAACTCTCATTGGTCCCTCCCGAGGTGTTTGAGGTGGTGCCCGGGCCGTCCTGTGGCTGTTGCACGATTTTGCCCCCCGGTGGCCTATTTTCAAGCTTAAGTGGGAAAAAGTGCTTTTTTGGAATTAGTATTCAAACCGGGAGTCCCGTGCTAGTTCCATAAGATTCCACAACTCAGATTGGTCCCTTCCAAGGTGTTTGTGGTGATACCCGGGCCGTCTCGTGGTTGCTGGACGATTTCACCCCCGAAGGTCTATTTTCAAGCTTAAGTGTGAAAAAGTGCATTTTTGGACTTAGTTTTCAAACTGGGAGTCCCGTGCTAGTTTCGTAAGTTTCCGCAACTCACATTGGTTCCTCCCGAGTTTTTTGTGGTGGTACCCGGGCTGTCCCATGGCTGTTGCACGATTTTGGCCGCCGAAGGTTTGTTTTCAAGCTTAAGTGTGAAAAAGTGCATTTTTGGACTTAGTTTTCAAACCGGGAGTCCCATGCTTGTTCGATAAGTTTCCACAACTCACATTGGTACCTCTCGAGCTGTTTGAGGTGGTCCTCGGGCTGTCCCGTGGCTGTTGCACAATTTTGGCCCTCGGTGGCCTATTCGCAAGCTTAAGTGTGAAAAAGTGCATTTTTGGACTTAGTTTTCGAACCGGGAGTCCCGTGCTAGTTCCGTATGTTTCCAGAACTCGTATTGGTGCCTCCCGAGATGTTTGAGGTGGTCCCCGGGATGTCACGTGGCTATTGCACGATTTTGGCCCCCGGTGGCCTATTTTCAAGCTTAAGTGTCAAAAAGTTCATTTTTGGACTTAGTTTTCAAACCAGGAGTCCCGTGGTAGTTCCGTAAGTTTCCACAACTCGCATTGGTCCCTCCCGAGGTGTTTGATGTGGTTCCTGGGCCGTCCCATGGCTGTTGCACGATTTTGGCCCCCGAATGTCTATTTTCAAGCTTAAGTGTGAAAAAGTGCATTTTTGGACTTAGTTTTCAAACGGGAGTCCCATGCTAGTTCCGTAAGTTTCCACAACTCACATTGGTCCCTCCCGAGGTGTTTGAGGTGGTCCACGGGCCGCCCCGTGGGTGTTGCACGATTTTGGCCCCCGAAGGTCTATTTTCTAGCTTAAGTGTGAAAAAGTGAATTTTGGGACTTAGTTTTCAAACCGGGAGTCCCGTGCTGGTTCCGTAAATTTCCACAACTGACATTGGTCCCTCCCGAGGTGTTTGAGGTGATACTCGCGGCATCTCATGGCTGCTGCACGATTTTGGCACCCAGAGGTCTATTTGCAAGCTTAAGCGTGAAAAAGTGCATTTTTGGACTTAGTTTTGAAACCGAGAGACCAGTGCTAGTTCTGTACGTTTCCAAATCTCACATTGCTCCATCCTGAGGTTTTTAAAGTTGCCCCTGGGCTGTCCCGTGGCTGTTTCACAATTTTGGCCCCCGGTGGCCTATTGGCAAGCTTAAGTGTGAAAAAGTGCATTTTTGGACTTAGTTTTCGAACCGGGAGTCCCGTGCTAGTTCCGTATGTTTGCAAAACTCGTATTGGTCCCTGCCGAGATGTCTGAGGTGGTCCCCGGGATGTCACGCGGCTATTGCACGATTTTGGCCCCCGGTGGCCTATTTTCAAGCATAAGTGTGAAAAAGTTCATTTTTGGACTTAGTTTTCCAACCAAGAGTCTCGTGGTAGTTCTGTAAGTTTCCATAACTCGCAATGGTCCCTCCCGAGGTGTTTGAGCTGGTTACTGGGCCGTCAAGTGGCAGTTGCACGATTTTGGCCCCCGGTGGCCTATTTCCAAGCTTAAGTGTAAAAAATTGCATTTTTGGACTTAGTTATCAAGCCGGGAGTCCCGTGCTAGTTCCGTATGTTTCCACAACTCACATTGGTCACTCCCGAGGTGTTTGTGGTGGTCCCCGGGCCGTCCCGTGGCTGTTGCACGATTTTGGGCCCCGGTGGCTTATTTTCATCCTTAAATGTGAAATGTGCATTTTTGGACTTAGTTTTCAAACTGGGAGTCCCCAGCTAGTTCCGTTAGTTTCCACAACTCACATTGGCGCCTCCCAATGTGTTTGAGGTGGTGCCCGGGCCGTCCCGTGGCTGTTGCACGATTTTGCCCCCCGGTGGCCTATTTTCAAGCTTCATTGGAAAAAACTGAATTTTTGGAATTAGTTTTCAAACCGGGAGTCCCATGCTAGTTCTGTAAGTTTCCACGACTCACATTGGTCCCTTCGGAGGTGTTTGTGGTGATACCCGGGCCATCTCATGGCTGCTGCACGATTTTGGCCCCCGAGGGTCTATTTTCAAGCTTAAGTGTGAAAAAGTCCATTTTTGGACTTAGTTTTCGAACCAGGAGTCCCCTGCTTATTTCGTAAGTTTCCACAACTGACATTGGTTCCTCTCGAGTTTTTTGTGGTGGTCCCAGGGCCGTCTCGTTGGTGTTGCACGATTTTGGCCCCCGAAGGTCTATTTTCAAGCTTAAGTGTGAAAAAGTGCATTTCTGGACTTAGTTTTCAAACCGGGAGTCCCGTGCTAGATTCGTAAGTTTCCAAAACCCACATTGGTCGCTCTCGAGATGTTTGAGGTGGTCCCCGGGCCGTCTCGTCTCTGTAGCACTCTTTTGGCCCCCGAAGGTCTATTTTCTGGCTTAAGTATGAAAAAGTGCATTTTTGGACTTAGTTTTCAAACCGGGAGTCCTGTGCTAGTTCCGTAAGTTTCTACAACTCACATTGGTCCCTCCCGAGGTTTTTGAGGTGGTCCCCCGGTCGTCCCATCGCTGTTGAACGATTTTGGCCCCCGAAGGTCTATTTTCATGCTGAAGTGTGAAAAAGTGCATTTTTGGACTTAGTTTTCAAACCGGGAGTCCAGTGCTAGTTTCGTAAATTTTCATAACTCACATTGCTCCCTCCCAAGCTGTTTGAGGTGGTCTCCGGGCCGTCCCACTGCTGTTGCACGATTTTGGCCCCCGAAGGTCTATTTTAAAGCTTAAGTGTGAAAAAGTGCATTTTTGGACTTAGTTTTCAAACCGGGAGTCCCATGCTAGTTCCATAAATTTCCACAACTCGCATTGGTCCCTCCCGAGGTGTTTGAGGTGGTCTCCGGGCCGCCCCATGGCTATTGTACGATTTTGGCCTCCGAAGGTCTATTTTCAAACTTAAGTGTGAAACAGTGCATTTTTGGACTTAGTTTTCAAACCGGGAGTCCCGTGCTAGTTCTGTAAGTTTCCACAACTCACATTGGTCCCTCCTGAGGTGTTTGAGGTGATACACAGGCCGTCTCATGGCTGCTGCACTATTTTGGCCTCCGATGGTCTATTTTCAAGCTTCAGTGCGAAAAAGTTTATTTTTGGACTTAGTTTTTGAACCGGGAGTCCCGTGCTAGTTCCGTATGTTTCCAAAACTCGTATTGGTCCCTCTCGACATGTTTGAGGTGGTCCTCGGGATGTCACGTGGCTATTGCACGATTTTGGCCCCCGGCGGCCTATTTTCAAGCTTAAGTGTGAAAAAGTTCATTTTTGGACTTAGTTTTCAAACCAGGAGTCCCGTGGTAGTTCCGTAAGTATCCATAACTCGCATTGGTCCCTCCCGAAGTGTTTGAGGTTGTTCCTGGGCCGTCCCGTGGCAGTTGCACGATTTTGGCCCCCGGTGGCCAATTTTCAAGCTTAAGTGTAAAAAATTGCATTTTTGGACTTAGTTATCAAGCCGGGAGTCCCGTGCTAGTTCCGTAAGTTTCCACAACTCACATTGGTCACTCCCGAGGTGTTTGGGGTGGTCCTCGGGCCGTCCCGTGGCTGTTGCACGATTTTGGCCACCGGTGGCTTATTTTCATGCTTAAATGTGAAAAGTGCATTTTTGGACTTAGTTTTCAAACCGGGAGTCCCAAGCTAGTTTCGTTAGTTTCCACAACTCACATTGGCGCCTCCCAATGTGTTTGAGGTGGTCCCCGGGCCGTCCCGTGGCTGTTGCACGATTTTGTCCCCCGGTGGCCTATTTTCAAGCTTAAGTGGAAAAAATTGCATTTTTGGAATTAGTTTTCAAACCGGGAGTCCCGTGCTAGTTCCGTAAGTTTCCACGACTCACATTGCTCCCTTCGTAGGTGTTTGTGGTGATACCCGGGCCGTCTCGCGGCTGGTGCACGATTCTGGCCCCCGCGGGTCTATTTTCAAGCTTAAGTGCGAAAAAGTGCATTTTTGGACTTAGTTTTTGAACCGGGAGTCCCCTTCTTGTTCCGTAAGTTTCCACAACTCACATTGCTCCCACCTGAGGTGTTTGAGGTGATACTCGGGCCGTCTCATGGCTGCTGTACGATTTTGGCCTCCAAAGGTCTATTTTCAAGCTTCAGTGCGAAAAAGTTTATTTTTGGACTTAGTTTTCAAACCGGGAGTCCCGAGCTAGTTCCGTTAGTTTCCATAACTCACATTAGCGCCTCCCAATGTGTTTGAGGTGGTCCCCGGGCCGTCCCATGGCTGTTGCACAATTTTGCCTCCCGGTGGCCTATTTTCAGGCTTTTGTGGAAAAAACTGCATTTTTGGAATTAGTTTTCAAACTAGGAGTCCCGTGCTAGTTCCGAAAGTTTCCACGACTCACATTGCTCCCTTCGGAGGTGTTTGTGGTGATACCCGGGCCGTCTCGTGGCTGCTGCACGATTTTGGCCCCCGAGGGTCTATTTTCAAGCTCAAGTGCGAAAAAGTGCATTTTTGGACTTAGATTTCGAACCGGGAGTCCCCTGCTTCTTCGATAAGTTTCCATAACTGACATTGGTTCCTCCCAAGTTTTTTGTGGTGGTCCCCAGGCCGTCTCGTTGCTGTTGGATGATTTTGGCCCCCGAAGTTCTATTTTCAAGCTTAAGCGTGAAAAAGTGCATTTCTGGACTTAGTTTTCAAACCGGGAGTCCCGTGCTAGTTCCGTAAGTTTCCACAACTCACATTGGTCGCTCTCGAGATGTTTGAGGTGGTCCCCGGGCCGTCTCGTGTCTGTAGCACAATTTTGGCCTCCGAAGGTCTATTTTCAAGCTTAAATATGAAAAAGTGCATTTTTGGACTTAGTTTTCAAACCGGGAGTCCTGTGCTAGTTCCGTAAGTTTCCACAACTCACATTGGTCCCTCCTGAGGTGTTTGAGGTGGTCTCCAGGCTGTCCCATGTCTGTTGCTCGATTTTTGCCACCGGTGCCCAATTTTGAAGCTTCAGTGTGAAAAAGTGCATTTTTGGACTTAGTTTTTAAACCGGGAGTCCCGTGTTAGTTCCGTAAGTTTCTACAACTCACATTGGTCCCTCCCGAGATTTTTGAGGTGGTCCCCCAGCCGTCCCATGGCTGGTGCACGATTTTGGCCCCCGAAGGTCTATTTTCAAGCTGAAGTGTGAAAAAGTGCATTTTTGGACCTAGTTTTCAAACCGGGAGTCCAGTGCTAGTTTCGTAAATTTCCACAACTCAAATTGCTCCCTCCCAAGGTGTTTGAGGTGGACCCCAGGCCGTCCCACGGCTGTTGCATAAATTTGGCCCCTGAAGGTCTATTTTGAAGCTTAAGTGTAAAAAAGTGCATTTTTGGACTTAGTTTTCAAACCGGGAGTCCCACGCTAGTTCTATAAGTTTCCACAACTGACATTGGTCCCTCCCGAGGTGTTTGAGGTGGTCCCCGGGCCGCCCCGTGGCTGTTGCATGATTTTGGCCTCCGAAGGTCTATTTTCAAACTTAAGTGTGAAAAAGTGCATTTTTGGACTTAGTTTTCGAACCGAGAGTCCCATGCTAGTTCCGTAAGTTTCCACAACTCACATTGGTCCCTCCTAAGGTGTTTGAGGTGATACTCGGGCCGTCTCATGGGTGGGGCACAATTTTGGCCTCCGAAAGTCTATTTTCAAGCTTCAGTGCGAAAAAGTTTATTTTTGGACTTAGTTTTCAAACCGGGAGTACCGTGCTAGTTCCGTAAGTTTCCCCAACTCACATTGGTCCCTCCCAAGGTGTTTAAGGTTGTCCCTAGTCCGTCCCGTGGCTGTTGCAGAATTTTGGCCCGCGGTGTCCTATTTTCGAGTTTAAGTGTTAAAAAGTGCAATTTTAGACTTAGTTTTCAAACCGGGAGTCCCATGCTAGTTCCGTAAGTTTCCACAACTCACATTGGTCCCTTCCGAGGAGTTTGAAGTGGTCCCGGGCCGCCTCGTGGCTGTTGCACGATTTGGGGCCCCAAAGGTCTATTTTCAAGCTTAAGTGTGAAAAAGTGCATTTTTGGACTTTGTTTTCAAACCGTGAGTTCCGTGCTAGTTCCGTAAGTTTCCACAACTCACATTGGTCCCTCCTGAGGTGTTTGAGGTGATACTCGGGCCCTCTCATAGCTGCTGCATGATTTTGGCCCCCGAAGGTCTATTTTCAGGCTTTAGTGTGAAAAAGTGCATTTTTGGACTTAGTTTTCGAACCGGGAGTCCCATGCTAGTTCCATAAGTTTCCACAACTCAAATTGGTCCCTCCAGAGGTGTTTGAGGTGGTCCCCGGGCCGCCCCATGGCTATTGCACGATTTTGGCCTCCGAAGGTCTATTTTCAAACTCAAGTGTGAAACAGTGCATTTTTGGACTTATTTTTCAAACCGGGAGTCCCGTGCTAGTTCCGTAAATTTCCACAACTCACATTGTTCCCTCCCGAGGTGTTTGAGGTGATACTCGGGCCGTCTCATGGCTGCTGCACGATTTTGGCCTCCGAAGGTCAATTTTCAAGCTTCAGTGCGAAAAAGTTCATTTTTTGACTTAGTTTTCGAACCAGGAGTCCCGTGCTAGTTCCGTATGTTTCCAAAACTCGTATTGGTCCCTCTCGAGATGTTTGAGGTGGTCCCCGGGATGTCACGTGGCTATTGCACGATTTTAGCCCCCGGCGGCCTAGTTTCAAGCTTAAGTGTGAAAAAGTTCATTTTTGGACTTAGTTTTCAAACCAGGAGTCCCGTGGTAGTTCCGTAAGTTTCCATAACTTGCATTGGTCCCTCCCGAGGTGTTTGAGGTGGTCCCCGGGCCGTCCCATGGCTGTTGCACGATTTTGCCCCTCGGTGGCCTATTTTCAAGCTTAAGTGGAAAAAACTGCATTTTTGGAATTAGTTTTCAAACCGGGAGTCCCGTGCTAGTTCCGTAAGTTTCCACGACTCACATTGGTCCTTCCGGAGCTTTTTGTGGTGATACCCGGGCCGTCTCGTGGCTGCTGCACTATTTTGGCCACCGAGGGTCTATTTTCAAGCGTAAGTGCGAAAAAGTTCATTTTTGGACTTAGTTTTCGAACCGGGAGTCCCCTGCTTGTTCGGTAAGTTTCCACAGCAGAGATTGGTTCCTCCCGTGTTTTTTGTGGTGGTCCCCAGGCCGTCTCGTTGCTGTTGCACGATTTTGGCCCCCGAAGGTTTATTTTCAAGCTTAAGTGTGAAAAAGTGCATTTTTGGACTTAGTTTTCAAACCGGGTGTCCCGTGCTAGTTCCGTAAGTTTCCACAACTCACATTGGTCGCTCTCGAGATGTTTGAGGTGGTCCCTGGGCCGTCTCGTGTCTGTAGCACGATTTTGGCCCCCGAAGGTCTATTTTCAAGCTTAAGTATGAAAAAGTGCATTTTTGGACTTAGTTTTCAAACCGGGAGTCCTGTGCCAGTTCCGTATGTTTCCACAACTCACATTGGTCCCTCCTGAGGTTTTTGAGGTGGTCTCTAGGCTGTCCCATGTCTGTTGCACAATTTTGGCCACCGGTGCCCAATTTTGAAGCTTAAGTGTGAAAAGTGCATTTTTGGACTTAGTTTTTAAACCAGGAGTCCCGCGTTAGTTCCGTAAGTTTCTACAACTCACATTGGTCCCTCCCGAGGTTTTTGAGGTGGTCCCCCGGCCGTCCCATGGCTGTTGCACGATTTTGGCCCTCGAAGGTCTATTTTTAAGCTGAAGTGTGAAATAGTGCATTTTTGGACCTAGTTTTCAAACCGGGAGTCCAGTGCTAGTTTCGTAAATTTGCACGACTCACATTGCTCCCTCCCAAGGTGTTTGAGGTGGTCCCCGGGCCGTCCGACGACGGTTGCATGATTTTGGCCCCCGAAGGTCTATTTTCAAGCTTAAGTGTGAAAAAGTGCATTTTTGGACTTAGCTTTCAAACCGGGAGTCACATGGTAGTTCCATAAGTTTCCACAACTCACATTGGTCCCTCCTGATGTGTTTGAGGTGGTCCCTGGGCCGCCCTATGGCTGTTGCACGATTTTGGCCTCCGAACGTCTATTTTGAAACTTAAGTGTGAAAAAGTGCATTTTTGGACTTAGTTTTCAAACCGGGAGTCCCGTGCTAGTTCCGTAAGTTTCCACAACTCACATTGGACCCTCCTAAGGTGTTTAAGGTGGTCCCCGGGCCGCCCTATGGCTGTTGCACGATTTTGGCCTCCGAACGTCTATTTTGAAACTTAAGTGTGAAAAAGTGCATTGTTGGACTTAGTTTTCAAACCGGGAGTCCCGTGCTAGTTCCGTAAGTTTCCACAACTCACATTGGTCCCTCCTAAGGTGTTTGAGGTGATACTCGCGCCGTCTCATGGCTGCTGCGCAATTTTGGCCTCCGAAGGTCTATTTTCAAGCTTCAGTGTGAAAAAGTTTATTTTTTGACTTAGTTTTCAAACCGGCAGTACCGTGTTAGTTCCGTAAGTTTCCCCAACTCACATTGGTCCCTCCCAAGGTGTTTAAGGTTGTCCCTATGCCGTCCTGTGGCTGTTGCACAATTTTGGCCCGCGGTGTCCTCTTTTCGGGTTTAAGTGTTAAAAAGTGCATTTTTGGACTCAGTTTTCAAACCGGGAGTCCCATGCTAGTTCCGTAAGTTTCCACAACTCACATTGGTCCCTTCCGATGAGTTTGAAGTGGTCCCCGGGTCGCCCCATGGCTGTTGCACGATTTGGGCCCCCGAAGGTCTATTTTCAAGCTTAAGTGTGAAAAAGTGCATTTTTGGACTTAGTTTTCAAACTGGGAGTCCCGTGCTAGTTCCGTAAGTTTCCACAACTCACATTGGCCCCTCCTAAGGTGTTTGAGGTCATACTCGGGCCCTCTCATAGCTGCTGCACGATTTTGGCCCCCGAAGGTCTATTTTCAAGCTTAAGTGTGAAAAAGTGCATTTTTGGACTTAGTTTTCAAACCGGGAGTCCCATGCTAGTTCTATAAGTTTCCACAACTCACATTGGTCCCTCTTGAGGTGTTTGAGGTGGTCCCCGGGCCGCCCCATGGCTATTGCACGATTTTGGCCTCCGAAGGTCTATTTTCAAACTTAAGTGTGAAACAGCGCATTTTTGGACTTAGTTTTCAAACCGGGAGTCCCGTGCTAGTTCCGTAAGTTTCCACAACTCACATTGGTCCCTCCTGAGTTGTTTGAGGTGATACTCGGGCCGTCTCATGGCTACTGCACGAATTTGGCCTCCGAAGGTCTATTTTCAAGCTTCAATGCGAAAAAGTTTATTTTTGGACTTAGTTGTCGAACCGGGAGTCCCGTGCTAGTTCTGTATGTTTCTAAAACTCGTATTGGTCCCTCTCGAGATGTTTGAGGTGGTCCCCGGGATGTCACGTGGCTATTGCACGATTTTGGCCCCCGATGGCCTATTTTCAAGCTTAAGTGTGAAAAAGTCAATTTTTGGACTTAGTTTTCAAGCCACGAGTCCCGTGGTAGTTCCTTATGTTTCCATAACTCGCATTGGTCCCTCCCGAGGTGTTTGAGGTGGTTCCTGGGCCGTCCCGTGGCAGTTGCACGATTTTGGCCCCCGGTGGGCTATTTTCTAGCTTAAGTGTAAAAAATTACATTTTGGGACTTAGTTATCAAGCCGGGAGTCCCGTGCTAGTTCCGTAATTTCCACAACTCACAATGGTCACTCCCGAGGTGTTTGGGGTGGTCCTCGGGCCGTCCCGTGGGTGTTTCACGATTTTGTCCCCCGGTGGCTTATTTTCATGCTTAAATGTGAAAAGTGCATTTTTGGACTTAGTTTTCAAACCGGGAGTCCCGAGCTAGTTCCGTTAGTTTCCACAACTCACATTGGCGCCTCCCAATGTGTTTGAGGCGGTCCCGGGCCGTCCCATGGTTGTTCCACGATTTTACCCCCCGGTGGCCTATTTTCAAGCTTAAATGGAAAAAACTGCATTTTTGGAATTAGTTTTCAAACCGGGAGTCCCGTGCTAGTTCCGTAAGTTTTCACGACTCACATTGGTCCTTCCGGAGCTTTTTGTGGTGATACCCGGGCCGTCTCGTGGCTGCTGCACTATTTTGGCCACCGAGGGTCTATTTTCAAGCTTAAGTGCGAAAAAGTTCATTTTTGGACTTAGTTTTCGAACTGGGAGTCCCCTGCTTGTTCGGTAAGTTTCCACAGCAGAGATTGGTTCCTCCCGAGTTTTTTGTGGTGGTCCCCAGGCCGTCTAGTTGCTGTTGCAGGATTTTGGCCCCCGAAGGTCTATTTTTAAGCTTAAGTGTGAAAAAGTACATTTCTGGACTTAGTTTTCAAACCGGGAGTCCCGTGCTAGTTCCGTAAGTTTCCACAACTCACATTGGTCGCTCTCGAGATGTTTGAGGTGGTCCCCGGGCCGTCTCGTGTCTGTAGCATGATTTTGGCCCCCGAGGGTCTATTTTCAAGCCTAAGTATGAAAATGTGCATTTTTGGACTTAGTTTTCAAACCGGGAGTCCAGTGCTAGTTTCGTAAATTTCCACGACTCACATTGCTCTCTCCCAGGGTGTTTGAGGTGGTCCCCGGGCCGTCCCACGGCGGTTGCATGATTTTGGCCCCCGAAGGTCGATTTTCAAGCTTAAGTGTGAAAAAGTGCATTTTTGGACTTAGCTTTCAAACCGGGAGTCGCATGGTAGTTCCATAAGTTTCCACAACTCACATTGGTCCCTCCTGAGGTATTTGAGGTGGTCCCCGGGCCGCCCTATGGCTATTGCACGATTTTGGCCTCCGAATGTCTACTTTGAAACTTAAGTGTGAAAAAGTGCATTTTTGGACTTAGTTTTCAAACCGGGAGTCCCGTGCTAGTTCCGTAAGTTTCCACAACTCACATTGGTCCCTCCTAAGGTGTTTGAGGTGATACTCGCGCCGTCTCATGGCTGCTGCGCAATTTTGGCCTCCGAAGGTCTATTTTCAAGCTTTAGTGCGAAAAAGTTTATTTTTGGACTTAGTTTTCAAACAGGGAGTACCGTGTTAGTTCCGTAAGTTTCCCCAACTCACATTGGTCCCTCCCAAGGTGTTTAAGGTTGTCCCTATGCCGTCCTGTGGCTGTTGCACAATTTTGGCCCGCGGTGTCCTATTTTCGGGTTTAAGTGTTAAAAAGTGCATTTTTAGACTTAGTTTTCAAACCGGGAGTCCCATGCTAGTTCCGTAAGTTTCCACAACTCACATTGGTCCCTTCCAATGAGTTTGAAGTGGTCCCCGGGCCGCCCCGTGGCTGTTGCACGATTTGGGCCCCCGAAGGTCTATTTTCAAGCTTAAGTGTGAAAAAGTGCATTTTTGGACTTAGTTTTCAAACCGGGAGTCCCGTGCTAGTTCCGTAAGTTTCCACGACTCACATTGGTCCCTCCTAAGGTGTTTGAGGTCATACTCGGGCCCTCTCATAGCTGCTGCACGATTTTGGCCCCCGAAGGTCAATTTTCAAGCTTAAGTGTGAAAAAGTGCATTTTTGGACTTAGTTTTCGAACCGGGAGTCCCATGCTAGTTCTATAAGTTTCCACAACTCACATTGGTCCCTCCTGAGGTGTTTGAGGTGGTCCCCGGGCCGCCCCATGGCTATTGCACGATTTTGGCCTCCGAAGGTCTATTTTCAAACTTAAGTGTGAAACAGTGCATTTTTGGACTTAGTTTTCAAACCGGGAGTCCCGTGCTAGTTCCGTAAGTTTCCACAACTCACATTGGTCCCTCCTGAGGTGTTTGAGGTGATACTCGGGCCGTCTCATGGCTGCTGCATGAATTTGGCCTCCGAAGGTCTATTTTCAAGCTTTAATGCGAAAAAGTTTATTTTTGGACTTAGTTGTCGAACCGGGAGTCCCGTGCTAGTTCTGTATGTTTCTAAAACTCGTATTGGTCCCTCTCAAGATGTTTGAGGTGGTCCCCGGGATGTCACGTGGATATTGCACGATTTTTGCCCCCGGTGGCCTATTTTCAAGCTTAAGTGTGAAAAAGTTAATTTTTGGACTTAGTTTTCAAGCCAGGAGTCCCGTGGTAGTTCCGTATGTTTCCATAACTCGCATTGGTCCCTCCCGAGGGGTTTGAGGTTGTTCCTGGCCGTCCCGTGGCAGTTGCACGATTTTGACCCCCGGTGGGCTATTTTCAAGCTTAAGTGTAAAAAATTACATTTTGGGACTTAGTTATCATGCCGGGAGTCCCGTGCTAGTTCCGTAAGTTTCCACAACTCACAATGGTCACTCCCGAGGTGTTTGGGGTGGTCCTCGGGCCGTCATGTGGGTGTTTCACGATTTTGTCCCCCGGTGGCTTATTTTCATGCTTAAATGTGAAAAGTGCATTTTTGGACTTAGTTTTCAAACCGGGAGTCCCGAGCTAGTTCCGTTAGTTTCCACAACTCACATTGGCGCCTCCCAATGTGTTTGAGGTGGTCCCGGGCCGTCCCATGGCTGTTCCACGATTTTGCCCCCCGGTGGCCTATTTTCAAGCTTAAATGGAAAAAACTGCATTTTTGGAATTAGTTTTCAAACTGGAAGTCCCGTGCTAGTTCCGTAAGTTTCCACGACTCACATTGGTCCCTTCGGAGGTGTTTGTGGTGATACCCGGGCCGTCTCGTGGCTGCTGCACGATTTTGGCCACCGAGGGTCTATTTTCAAGCTTAAGTCTGAAAAAGTGCATTTTCGGACTTAGTTTTCGAACCGGGAGTCCCCTGCTTGTTTGGTAAGTTTCCACAACTGACATTGGTTCCTCTCGAGTTTTTTGTGGTGGTCCCCAGGCCGTCTAGTTGCTGTTGCACGATTTTGGCCCCCGAAGGTCTATTTTCAAGCTTAAGTGTGAAAAAATGCATTTCCGGACTTAGTTTTCAAACCGGGAGTCCCGTGCTAGTTCCGTAAGTTTCCACAACTCACATTGGTCGCTCTCGAGATGTTTGAGGTGGTCCCCGGGCCGTCTCGTGTCTGTAGCACGATTTTGGCCCCCGAAGGTCTATTTTCAAGCCTAAGTATGAAAAAGTGCATTTTTGGACTTAGTTTTCAAACCAGGAGTCCTGTGCTAGTTCCATAAGTTTGCACAACTCACATTGGTCCCTCCTGAGGTTTTTGAGGTGGTCTCCAGGCTGTCCCATGTTTGTTGCACGATTTTGGCCACCGGTACCAAATTTTCAAGCTTAAGTGTGAAAAAGTACATTTTTGAACTTAGTTTTTAAACCGGGAGTCCCGCGTTAGTTCCGTAAGTTTCTACAACTCACATTGGTCCCTCCCGAGGTTTTTGAGGTGGTCCCCCGACCGTCCCATGGCTGTTGCACGATTTTGGCCCCCGAAGGTCTATTTTCAAGCTGAAGTGTGAAAAAGTGCATTTTTGGACCTAGTTTTCAAACCGGGAGTCTAGTGCTAGTTTCGTAAGTTTCCACAACTCACATTGCTCCCTCCCAAGGTGTTTGAGGTGGTCCTCGGGCCGTCCCACGGCTGTTGCATGATTTTGGCCCCCGACGGTCTATTTTCAAGCTTAAATGTGAAAAAGTGCATTTTTGGACTTAGTTTTCAAACCGGGAGCCCATGGTAGTTCCATAAGTTTCCACAACTCACATTGGTCCCTCCCGAGGTGTTTGAGGTGGCCCCTGGGCCGCCCCATGGCTGTTGCACGATTTTGGCCTCCGAACGTCTATTTTCAAACTTAAGTGTGAAAAAGTGCATTTTTTGACTTAATTTTCGAACCGGGAGTCCCGTGCTAGTACCGTAAGTTTCCACAACTCACATTGGTCCCTCCTAAGGTGTTTGAGGTGATACTCGGGCCGTCTCATGGCTGCTGCACAATTTTGGCCTCCGAAGGTCTATTTTCAAGCTTTAGTGCGAAAAAGTTTATTTTTGGACTTAGTTTTCAAACCGTGAGTCTCATGCTAGTTCCATAAGTTTCCACAACTCACATTGGTCCCTCCCGAGGTGTTTGAGGTGGTCTCCGGGCCGCCCCGTGACTGTTGCACGATTTTGGCCTCCGAAGGTCTATTTTCAAACTTAAGTGTGAAAAAGTGCATTTTTGGACTTAGTTTTCGAACCGGGAGTCCCGTGCTAGTTCTGTAAGTTTCCACGACTCACATTTGTCCCTCCTGAGGTGTTTGAGGTCATACTCGGGCCCTCTCATAGCTGCTGCTCGATTTTGGCCCTCGAAGGTCTATTTTCAAGCTTACATGGAAAAAACTGCATTTTTGGAATTAGTTTTCAGACCGGGAGTCCCGTGCTAGTTCCGTAAGTTTCCATGACTCACATTGGTCCCTTCGGAGGTGTTTGTTGTGATACCCGGGCCGTCTCGTGGCTGCTGCACGATTTTGGCCACCGAGGGTCTATTTTCAAGCTTAAGTGCGAAAAAGTGCATTTTCGGACTTAGTTTTCGAACCGGGAGTCCCCTGCTTGTTTGGTAAGTTTCCACAACTGACATTGGTTCCTCCCGAGTTTTTTGTGGTGGTCCCCAGGCCGTCTAGTTGCTGTTGCACGATTTTGGCCCCCGAAGGTCTATTTTCAAGCTTAAGTGTGAAAAAGTGCATTTCTGGACTTAGTTTTCAAACCGGGAGTCCCGTGCTAGTTCCGTAAGTTTCCACAACTCACATTGGTCGCTCTCGAGATGTTTGAGGTGGTCCCCGGGCCGTCTCGTGTCTGTAGCACGATTTTGGCCCCCGAAGGTCTATTTTCAAGCCAAAGTATGAAAAAGTGCATTTTTGGACTTAGTTTTCAAACCGGGAGTCCTGTGCTAGTTCCGTAAGTTTGCACCACTCACATTGGTCCCTCCTGAGGTTTTTGAGGTGGTCTCCAGGCTGTCCCATGTTTGTTGCACGATTTTGGCCACCGGTGCCAAATTTTGAAGCTTAAGTGTGCAAAAGTACATTTTTGGACTTAGTTTTTAAACCGGGAGTCCAGCGTTAGTTCCGTAAGTTTCTACAACTCACATTGGTCCCTCCCGAGGTTTTTGAGGTGGTCCCCCGGCCGTCCCATGGCTGTTGCACGATTTTGGCCCCCGAATGTCTATTTTCAAGCTGAAGTGTGAAAAAGTGCATTTTTGGACCTAGTTTTCAAACCAGGAGTCTAGTGCTAGTTTCGTAAATTTCCACAACTCACATTGCTCCCTCCCAAGGTGTTTGAGGTGGTCCCCGGGCCGTCCCACGGCTGTTGCATGATTTTGGCCCCCGAAGGTCTATTTTCAAGCTTAAATGTGAAAAAGTGCATTTTTGGACTTAGTTTTCAAACCGGGAGCCCATGGTAGTTCCATAAGTTTCCACAACTCACATTGGTCCCTCTCGAGGTGTTTGAGGTGGCCCCTGGGCCGCCCCATGGCTGTTGCACGATTTTGGCCTCCGAAGGTCTATTTTCAAACTTAAGTGTGAAAAAGTGCATTTTTGGACTTAGTTTTCGAACCGGGAGTCCCGTGCTAGTACCGTAAGTTTCCACAACTCACATTGGTCCCTGCTAAGGTGTTTGAGGTGATACTCGGGCCGTCTCATGGCTGCTGCACAATTTTGGCCTCCGAAGGTCTATTTTCAAGCTTTAGTGCGAAAAAGTTTATTTTTGGACTTAGTTTTCAAACCGTGAGTCCCATGCTAGTTCCATAAGTTTCCACAACTCACATTGGTCCCTCCCGAGGTGTTTGAGGTGGTCTCCTGGCCGCCCCGTGACTGTTGTACGATTTTGGCCTCCGAAGGTCTATTTTCAAACTTAAGTGTGAAAAAGTGCATTTTTGGACTTAGTTTTCGAACAGGGAGTCCCGTGCTAGTTCCGTAAGTTTCCACGACTCACATTGGTCCCTCCTGAGGTATTTGAGGTCATACTCGGGCCCTCTCATAGCTGCTGCACGATTTTGGCCCCCGAAGGTCTATTTTAAAGCTTAAGTGTGAAAAAGTGCATTTTTGGACTTAGTTTTCGAACCGGGAGTCCCATGCTAGTTCTATAAGTTTCCACAACCCACATTGGTCCCTCCTGAGGTGTTTGAGGTGGTCCCCGGGCCGCCCCATGGCTATTGCACGATTTTGGCCTCCGAAGGTCTATTTTCAAACTTAAGTGTGAAACAGTACATTTTTGGACTTAGTTTTCAAACCGGGAGTCCCGTGCTAGTTCCGCAAGTTTCCACAACTCACATTGGTCCCTCCTGAGGTGTTTGAGGTGATACTCGGGCCGTCTCATGGCTGCTGCACGAATTTGGCCTCCGAAGGTCTATTTTCAAGCTTCAATGCGAAAAAGTTTATTTTTGGACTTAGTTGTCGAACCGGGAGTCCCGTGCTAGTTCTGTATGTTTCTAAAACTCGTATTGGTCCCTCTCGAGATGTTTGAGGTGGTCCCCGGGATGTCACGTGGCTATTGCACGATTTTGGCCCCCGGTGGCCTATTTTAAAGCTTAAGTGTGAAAAAGTTAATTTTTGGACTTAGTTTTCAAACCAGGAGTCCCGTGGTAGTTCCGTATGTTTCCATAACTCGCATTGGTCCCTCCCGAGGTGTTTGAGGTGGTTCCTGGGCCGTCCCGTGGCAGTTGCACGATTTTGGCCCCCGGTGGGCTATTTTCAAGCTTAAGTGTAAAAAATTACATTTTGGGACTTAGTTATCAAGCCGGGATTCTCGTGCTAGTTCCGTAAGTTTCCACAACTCACAATGGTCACTCCCGAGGTGTTTGGGGTGGTCCTCGGGCCGTCCCGTGGGTGTTATTTAAACGTGCCCTAATCTACCATTATAAGCAGGTAAATAAAAGGGAAGAAAGACGTGAGGTTGGAAGACATACACACACTTACGCACACTTACAGATTTGCCCTCGCTCGGAGGGACCAAATAAATAATACAATTTGCCTAATTAATTGACAAATTAACTAAGCTAAGAAAGACAGTAAGCCGCCTCGGGAGAAAGGCTCGATGCAATGCATGCTCGGTCCTGCTCGGAAATGCACCGCCATGCGTAAGCTGCCTCTGTTTTCCTTCCTTTACTCCTCTGGAGGCTGTCAAAATCTCAGGACTGCTTCCTTGGACCTAGGGGGACACCACCGGCTGAATGGGATTACCACCGACAGTGTTATTTGGCCACCGGCCGTTAATGAAGCTATCGGTAGATAAAGGATTGCCGGTCGGCACTTGGCACTGTCGGTCGGCAGAGTGTTCCTGCAGAATCTGCAACTGACAGCAACAGAGGGCAAGGCAAAGCATGGCAGTACAATTCAAGGCATATATGCACCAATCATGTCCCTTATCATGTTTGTGACTCAAAGGGACATACTCCTTGGTTCTCGGACCATCAATCGCGCATTTCCATGCATGATGGTCCAAGTGACCAAGTGTGCACATTTTGATGTTAAGTGTAATGCAAACCAACAAACCAAAGGGGTCCAATCCCTATCACTAAATCAAGGGACAAGACATGCATGTTCAATGCAACCTAGGCATGTTAGCTAGGGATGCAACATGGCAATGCAAGCAAGCAAGCAATGAACAAGCATACAAGCTAATGGTCATGCAAGACACGGTGCAATCAAAGCATGCAAAGTGTGAGACATGTAACAACATGTAAAGATTGGACTTAAACATGATTTGGGCAGCTCTAAAAGGGGCCAAAACAGTGGCCAAAAGTCAAGGAATTGGAATCAAACCTACATACACATGCAAGTAAGTTGGACCAACACTTAGGCACAAATGCTCAAGCCTCAAAGGGCTACTTCTAAGCACATTTGAATGAGGCAATCATGGATATATGACATGCATTATAAGCCTTGAAAACATGTAGGAAATGATGCCCAATTGACCTACCAATGCAAGCTATGCATGAGTCCAAACCTAAGGACCTAAAACATGACCAAATGACTCATGATGTAAATGACCAAATTGAATCAAAACAACCCCAAATCATGCAAAAGTAAGCCTCGAGAACCACTTAGATGGCATCCAAATGACCTAATCTTAGAGACATACACAATGGCATAAACATGAAGCATGAAACATCAATTCTTGAAACATCAAAAGAGTCATGAAATGCAAGCATATGAGCATGATAATTGGACTGAAATAACATGGTGAATAGTCCCAAACCACTAAATCAATGCAAGAATGTCATGCTATACGTTCATACACTTAAGGCCAACAAGCCGGAATGTAAAGGAGCTATACTAGGCATGCCAAATCCGCCCCAAACAACTATGGACAGACCTCTAGCATGGCAAAATAAGCACACAAGCTTCACAAAACTAGGCCTAAAACATGCTCTAACAAAGGCTAACAACCTAAGGTATATTAAGGCAATAACATGGCATTACATGGTAGGTATGCTAAGCATGCATGGTGTACCAAAACCAACACACAACAAGGTTATATCATGGCATAATAAGCATGGAAAACAACCAAGGCATGATCAATACACATGCTAACATGCTGCTCTCTCAAGAGGCCAAAAGGGGTCCATTTCAAGGACAACAAGGAGAAGGGGTGGCCCTCCCCTTTTGGAGACTTCAAGGCACCATCTGCACCACTGAAATCCCTCAAGATTTCAGTGGTGAAGAGGCCCAAACACCAAAGTCTCGAAACTTGCTCAAAATGGCTCAAAATAGGGCCTTTCAAGGCCTAAGAGGGGTCAAACACCTCCAAACCAAAAAAGACTCTTAATAAACAATCAAGAGGACTAAAAAATAGAACTTTTTTTGTATTATACACTAAGCTCAAAAACGATTTTAAGACAGGTAAAAATGTAATGCAAAAATGGGGAATAAAGGGGCTAGTTTCTTACCCTTGAAGACCCCTTCACAAATGATGCTCCAACAGCCCTCCTTGGCTTGAATCCAACACCAAAACACCAAAATCAGCCCCTTAGAACCTCAGGAGCCAAAGGAAGGTGAAACACTAGGTGTTTGTGTGCAATAGTATGGACTAAAACACCTAGAACACAAAGAGAGTAAAAGAGAGATAGAGTGTGTATCTAACCCTAACTCTAAAACCAGAGCTTCTCTCTGTGTTCTCTCTCCCTAAATGTCTAAAATTTCTAACCCGTGCAACAAGAGAGAAGACCTCTCTTTATAGAGGCTTTTGTCTTGTAAAGCTTACAAGACAAGCTTCTAAAGAGGGAGATCCCTCCATACACGTGTATAGAGGGGAGCCAAAAGCAAGACAGCTGTCTCAAAATATCTGCAAAAGCAGATGCACAGTAGTCGGTCGGCCAAAGATGCCATTTTGACAAAAAATAGTGCCGACCGGCAATATACATTGCCGGTGGAAGCAAAAACCAGCCGGTGGCCTCTGGCCATAGCCGATGGTGTGTGGGGATGCATCACAAGGCATTCTCTGCCCTTCCAAGGCAAAACACAAGTGTTTGGTGCAAAACCAGACACTAAATGGTCGAGTTCGGAGATCCTGAGGCAAGGCGCGTAGTCGAGACTTCCGGGAACTCCAAACGAACACAAACATGGATAATCACCAAGTGTTCCAATGGTGACGTCCAAGTCTTGAGGACGGTCAAAAATGGGGTGTCTACAGGGACAAGCTGTAGACACTCCATTTTTTACTGTCCTCAAGACTTGGTTGTGCTTGTAGGTACATCCAGCCACAAGTTCGATTGCTCATCGGGTACTCTACTTTCGCGGCGGAATGTCACAGGTTTGAGTTTTCCAAACCCTGTATCCTTTTTGCCCCTTTTTTGGACCATATGTTGGTCCTTTCATCATGCTCCTCTTGGTGAACTGTCGGCCATGCTTTGGCACTATCGACCATGGATTCTTCCCTGCCTACTACTGATGATGTCTGTCGGCCATCATGCGGCACTGCCAGCTACAACTGATGGCCGTCAAAACCCTTTGTCTCAGCAGATTTCACGCCAGATCTTTTGAGCCAGCTGGTTTCCACTCATCTCCCCTCCATACACGTATATGGAGGGATGAGCCTCTTTTCAAGCTTGTTTAACAAGATTTTCTTTGCCTCTCTTCTAAATAAGGAGAGGCTCCTCCTTTATTTGAGAGGTTCAAAAAATGGAGGTTTGAGTTATACATATAGTTTTGTATCTATACCTCTCTTTTGTTCTTGTTTTGTGCCTTCAAAGTGTAGTCTTGTCTTAGTTTAACACACAAACGCATACTCAAACACCTTGCTTGTGTTGCTGAGGCTTCTTGAGGTTGTTTTTGGTGTTCTTGGGTTGATTTGAGCTTGAAAAGCTTGCTGGAGTTGCAGTTGTGAAGGTGATCTTCAAGGGTGAGTTTCTAACCCTTAAATCCCCCATTTTTGCTTAAGCTTTTAGCCCTTCTTGCATGCTGTTTTAAGCTTAGCTTTCTACTGGAAAAAGTTCTGTTTTTGCATGCTTAAAAAGTTTGTTTGAGGCCTTTTTTTCGTTTAGGATTGTTTACCCCCTCTTAGGCCTTGTTTGGCCTTGTTTTTGTGCCTTCTTTATGACCCTTTGGGACCACCTTATTTTGGCCTTCTCACCACTGGAACTCAGAGGAATTTCAGTGGTGGGAAGGGTGTTTTGAGGTCCCAAAAAGGAGAGGGACATCCCCTCTCCTTGTGTTGTGTTTACTTGCTTTGAATGCCTCATGTGTGAGCGTGTTTGTTAAGCTTATGTTGGCCATATCTTAGCTTGTATTTGTGGTTATTTTTCTATGGCATGCCACTATTTTTTCTTGGTATTGTCACTCGAAGCATGCATAATACACTTGTGGTGTAAATCACACAAACTAGTCTTGTATGCTTCACAAAGTAACCTGTCATTCTAGCTTGTTTTGTCTCCATTTCAGTAGGTTTTTGGTGTTGTTTTAGCATGCCACGACTCTGTTTTGGGTGGGTTTGACGGCCCCTTGTATGCTCCATACACTTGTAGTGTAATTCCATGAAATAGCCTAACATGCATCATGCTTTGACATGTCATTTTAGCATACTTTTGGCTTAGCTCTGAGAGGACTTTGTTCATGTTTTAGCATGTTTAAGGTCTGATTTATGTTGTCTTGGTCATGCATGACTTGCTTTGTATAGCCTTGGTTCAATCTAGCGTGTTAGCTTTGTGTATTGAGTCTTCTAGCATGTATTACTTGGACTATTTTAATGATTTGGCATCATTCATAATGTGATTTCAGTTCTTGTTTCATGTCCATGTATTCACATTTGTCACTCATTCAATGTGTTGGAGGGTTTCCCCCTTTATGCTTTAACATGAATCATTGTGTATGCCTTCATGCCTTAGCTTGTGAACCATCATTTCAGTGCTTATTTGGGGTTATTTTGCCATGATATAACTCTGATTTTTATTGGTTAAGTCATCCCATGCTTGGTCTTAATAGGTGTAGTGTAATCCACCTTATTTGCCTTGTATGCATCATGTCTTATGCCCTTTACGTTAGCATGTTTTGGCTTACTTTCATGCATGTTTTGGACTCATTTTGACATGTTCTAGGACTGTTTTGGGTTGCCTTTGCCATATGCTTCATGCTATGTATAGTTGTAGTGCAGTTGGCCTTGCTAGCTTTGTGTTTTGATGACTCATGCATGCTATCTTTGAGCTATTTAGATGATTTGGCATCATTTAATACTTCGTTTCAGAGCTTATAGCAATGCCATATTCCCACTTCATTCATGCTTTAAGTGCCTTTGAGTTTTGTACATTGTTGCCTAGTTTGTGGCCTGGCATGTATGCCATCTTGCCTAGGTATTTGAGCCTCCATCTTTGCATGTTTTGGTCTTTGTTTTGACCTATTTAAGTTCTGTTTATGGTTGGTTCATGCATATTTTCCATGTATTGCATGCCTCTTATGTGTTGCTCTTTGCTAGCCTTATGCTTTAAGGACTCTTGCATGCCTTACTTGCCTTGTTTGAATGATTTGGCATCATTTCTTACTTAATTCCAGTGCACTTAGTGTTGCTATACTTGCACATTTGTCACTCTTCAAGCCTTCTTGAGGGTTGTGCTCTGGGGCCTAATTGGAGGGCCAATGCATTGTGCATGCATACCTTGCCTTTTGTGCCTTGGTTTCATCACTATGGCCTCTATTTTGGGCATGACCGAGGTCTGTCCATTTTGGTTTAAGTCCATTGTGCATTGTGCATGCCATGTTCATCACATTGTGTATGCCTTGTACTTTGCATTGTATATGCTTAGATTACATCGCGTTGTGCATGCCATGAAGTTCATAGCATTGAGTATGCCATGTTGTTTGCATGCTTAACTTGTATCTCATGTTTGCATGTTTAAGTCCCATTGTGTATGCCATGCTTGTGTTGCATTGTCGTTTGGATTAAGTGTTAATCCAAACACGAGAAACGAGGGACGTTTCATACTTCAAGTGATGAAACGTGCCTCAATTCTCGGTTGCCAACGCTCTTGATGATGCATGATAGAGTTCTAGGCATTTACGTGTTTTTATGCATTCATTTCATATTGAATTGCACATGTTGGATCTTTGGCCATCATGCATCGAGATGTGTGATTGATGGTCTTAGATCCGATTATGCCTCTCCCTTGATGTTTTGAGGTGATATGGGGTGGCATAGTGCGTACATACCCTTGGGAGACCCTCCATTTTCTCTATTTTGTGCTTTATTGCAACTTGGTGTCATAGCACACCAGTGGCCGGTACCCTCTTGTTGTTGGCCGGCAGTCCTTCATTCTTGGCCGGCAGTACCTGCTATTGGTCGGCAGTGGGGTCGGCAGAGGCTCCTCATGGCCGGCAGGCCACTAGTGCACTTCTCAGCACTGATTTGGTGAGATCCATCAGCTAGTTCTCAAGGACACCCTGCAAACAGAGCCTCTAGAGAGCATTTGGAGAGCTTTTCGGGACGGCGACCGAGAGCATGCATCTTCTAACTTCAAGCAAAGCTGAGGCAGCCTAGTTTACATATTTTAATGCTTACCATGAATTTGTAATTTAATTAATTCATTTGTTAATTAGTTAAAGTTTTGTAATAATTAGTTGTAGCTAATTATTCAATTTGTCGTGTCATAATTAGTCTAATTAGCTTAATTAGATTAGTTAGTTAGCTTAGCTTAGATTAGCTTAGCATATTCATTCGGACCCTCTGTCGAGAGGGCATATGTTGTAATAAGGGTGCGTATGTGTGATGCATGTCTTCCCACCCCACGTCTTTCTCCCTTTTACTTATCTACTTTTGATGGTTAGTTTTAGGGCATGTTTCAATTAGCATCCTTATGCCTGCATCCGTGCATCCATTCATTTGTCTTGCATGCACCGGGCTCGGCGCATCATACTAACTGCATTGTATTTCAATACCGATTTGAATACATGTTATCAAGTTGCATTTCATATGCCATCTTAGAATAGCCGAGCCTATTTCTAGTTGCATTTTGCATGCGTTGCATTAGCCATCTTAACATGAACTAGGATCATGCATTGATTACTAACTAGTTATTGTTTTGGCTCGAAGTACACTGTGAGTGTTTATGCTTTAGCATACTGCATGTGTGTTAATGTTGCCATGAAAGCATGCTTGCCATGAGGCTAATTGCTTATTTGATTAACTTCCTGAATGCCTGTGGGTGAAGGTTGGATTGCTTGAATTAGAACAATTCATTGAAATCCTAGATTTAGCCTACTTACCAGTAGTAAACTTCAAACTGTTTTCAAACAAACAAATATGCAATGTTTTGTTCCAACTTAGGCGATCTAGTCTATACTTGTGTGCTGTGCACATCACCTAGTAATTCTAGCTAATAATAGGAATAAGAACGCATGTGTTTTCAAAAACAAGATATCATGTTAGTAAAGGCCGATCCTTTGATCGGGCGAGCGGGGGTGCTCATTGCATGACCTTCCCTTCTCGTACCCAAGTTCCCAAGCCGAGGCAACTTTGGTGATGACGGACACGTGGCCTTAGGCACGAGTTAGGGTTTCCTAAATTTCCCAAAAACAAAACATCTAGGTGGTGACTTTGTATCTGGCAAAGCAGTCCATGTTTGGCACTTCTTTATAAAAAATCAGTTTTCCAAAATGATTTGCCGGATTTAGGCTCTTTGGTGATTTATCGGTCTTGCATTGCACTTTGTGAGACTAGATTCAGAACCGTGACATTGAGTCCAAACTGTAGTAGCTAGAATAACGATTCGCGCCCTCGTGCGCAGAGCGGAGTTCAAGCGGTCTACACAAGCACATTTCACAAATGTGTCGGAAACCCACCTAAAGCCATTTCCACGAACCCAAAAGTGCGTGTTAAATTCTCATTCATCCGGAAATGGTTTTGAGCAACCAAATACACAATGTTATTCACTACGCGATATTAAACACAAACCCAATGAGAAGCATTAAAAATAATGCTTGGATCCCACCTTAATTAATGCTCAAAGTTAGCAAAAAATAAGGTTTTTCAAAGCTATTTTCCAACAATCCACTATTGGAAAATTCTTAAATTATTTTATATCTTTTACCAATTAATTGATTGTCTTTATGCATCATTCTAGATGTAAGTTTGACATCGAACTCACTAATACAACTAGAACAATCGCGCAACAATTTTTGGTGTTTAAGGTGAGAATCTTTTTGTGATAACCCTGTTCCGTATTATGCTAGTTGGTCCTTAACATGAATGTGATTATGTGTTTAATGTGATTTTGTGTGCCATTATTTGAAAATATGTGATTTTGAATTTCTATCTGTTCACTGTAGGAATATCTGTTTGATTGTCTGCTTTGGAAATTAAATTGAAGGCCTTATCGGCCACAGAAACCGAAATTGACTACGCCATTGCGATTGGCATAATTTTTAGAGCCTACGGTGAAATTTAATTGGAAATTGATTCAGATCAGAACTAATTGATTTAATTGATGAATTAGTGCCCAATTATTCTTTTATTATTAAATTGGAATTAGTGGGATTTGTTGTAATAAGGCACTACACCCTCAAATTCCCTCTTTACCTTCACTTTGGCTGATTTTAACCTTAAGAGAGAAGAGAGGGCCGGCTAGAGAGGGGAAGGGTTGAAGTTGATCTTTGAAGCTTGAATATTTGAAGGCCAACTCTAGATTTGACCATAGATTGGAAGAATTGAGCCTCTAGGTAAGTGAATTCATGAGTTTAATGTTGTAAATTGTGAATTCAAGTTTGATTAATGGTCAAGAACATGAATTAGTTTGATTATAAGGAAATTGAGTTGTATTTGTTAAATTTAAAGTCAATAGATGCATGCATGTAGGAAATTACTATGAATTTCATATTTGAGCACAATGTGTATGATCCATGTTGAATTTTTGGGTTTAAGTCCATATATTTGATCACCTCTTCACCAATTAAGTTGAGGATATTATGTATATTCCACATGCAAGTGCAAAGCATGGAAGTATGAACCTTGAATGTTTGAATTTAGTGTGTTGGTGATGAGTTTGAGTCAATTTGGGACATGCATGTGTTTGATTCATGAAATTGAGCTTCATTGGGTTGTAATTTGGGGTTTATACCATGTTAGTACAAGTGTATTTGAATTTTGAGCTATTGCATGCACGAAATGTTGGATGGAATGTCAAGTTGAAGCTTAAGAACATAGCTGGAAAACCCAGAAATTTTGGTGTCCGCTCGAGCTGGGAAACCGCCGCTCGAGCATGAAATACGGGCTCCCAGTATTTTTTTTTTTGTAGACATGACTCCCGCTTGAGCGGGGAGCCATGTAGAGAGGCATTTCCACTCGAGTGCCAGAATGCATGCTCGAGTGTAAATTTGACATAGCCAGTACTTTTGCAGGCCTCTTGGGTCCGCTCGAACGAGGAAGTCCACACTCGAGCGGGAACCCTGTTTTTTGAAATTTTGGTTATGTGTTCTGTGTTTCAATTTCCATCCTCTTTCACTTGTAAGCACTCTTAGGCATGCATTGAGCATTGTAAATGAGTTAAGAAGATAAGAATAAAGCCTAAAGAAGATTATGTGAATTAAGAATGGACTGAATTGTTTATGACCCATTGTGTTCATAAAATGTGTAGGGTCGAGCTCCAGGGCAAATCATTCAGCTGATCACTGTGAGTAATATCATAGTAGAGATATCTGACATATGTTATTCGTCCAATTGATTACCTTCATATAAGACTTGTAAGTCTGTTGCATTGAATTGGGGACAAATAATCATTATGCCATATGAATGGGCCAAAGACCGTCTGACACGAATGATAATCTGACACGAATAAAAGTATAAATGGGTCGGAGGCCAATTTGATACGAAAGCACAAATGGGCCGAAGGCCAGTTTGATACGAAAGTATAAGTGGGCCGAAGGCTGGTTTGATACTAAAGTATAATGGGCCGAAGGCCGGTTTGATACGAATGAATAAATGAGCCGAAGGCCAGTCTGATGCAAATGAATAAATGGGCCGAAGGCCAGTCTGATATGAATGAATGAATGGGCCAGAGGCCGTTTTGACATGAATGAATGGGCCAAAGGCCGTTTTGACACGAATGAATGAATGGGTCAGAGGCTGTTTCGACATGAATAAATGAATGGGCCAAAGGCTAGTTTGATACGAATAAATGAATGGGTCAAAGGCCAGTTTGGCATAAATAAAAATATGAATTGGGCCCAAGGCCGTTTGAAGCATGTTGTTCTATATACCGTTTGTATAACTCCTTTATTTGATATTATTCACTGGGCCTTCACTCACGCTCATTCATGTGTTTGTAGGTGAGCCAAGAGAGGTCCAACCCCAGCCTCAGTGAAGTCTGTATGGGACAACCAAGGTTTGGAGGGTCAGCCCTTACGTCTCACGCGTGAGACACGTCTTCGCCCTTTTGCTATCCTGTGTTATTTTGTCATGTTGGCGAGGACTTTGGTTTTTGTTCATATATAGTTTTGATTGGCTGACCTAGACTTGAATGATCCTGTCTGTACAGAACTGTATGTTACTGTATTGTCTAATGTGAGTTATTAATATCTTTATGTATGGTTTGTTATGATGTGCCATGTAAGCACAGCTCTACGGACAAAGTTTTAAATTCTGCTTCCGTTTGGCCCCTTTACTCTGATGAGTTATGTCTGGCTTGGTTTGAGGCCGTAGGTAATCTCATGATTACTGGCTGGTTATCTCCTTAACCCTTGGGAGCGGGTTCGGGTCATGACACTTTTCTCAATCACTGTCAAAGATTGGATGCACAATACAAACCTTGTAAGTGTCATACTAGCTATATTGTACTTTATACATTTAAAACAAAAATACCAAATAATTATATATATCTTTCATAAAGGGTGGACAGGTTTGTCTCAATGCATTAGGAAACCTATGCAACACTGATGACTACTTCATCCAACTTCGTGCATACCCATTCAAAATCTTTGGTACTATATATGCAATGCAAATTCATTGTTAATGCAATACACAAAGAATGTGTTATCAATACACCAGAATTCCATGAAACAACTCTAGATTTAGTCTCATCTCCAAGTAAAGAAAAAAGCACGCAAAGAGCTATTTGCACTTGCATCAGCTGCAATTGGAAACACTTCGAATCCTTTAAACATTACTAGGAAACAATGTTACACCAAGCGGTGTGTGTGCAAATTAAATGTATAAATAAAATAAACAACAAAATAACATAATTCAAAAAATAATTATATAAATTAAATTTTGAATTAAATACTTATAGAAATTAATGTCGATGCTTGTGTTGGACACAATCTTCTTAAAGTAGATTTTTCTCTCGCTCCGATGCTCCAAGATTTATCGGTGTCTACTTCCCAAGATGCAATGACTAACACTTGATTTTACAGCACTATAAAATCAAGTCTGGCGAACCAAAACTCTGTTGTAACTCTTTTTTTCTTTCTAAAAAATTAAATGCAGAATAGATGTAGAAACACAAAGACGAACAGAAGAAGAATGATGAAAATCTAATTGAAAAATCTAAGCCAAGAATTACTGGAATGCAGGCTTTATATAGGAGAAATTGTGGCTTTTTAGAACAGATAAAAACATATTCAGACACATTGAATAGGTACAAACCTGTTTGAACAGATACAAATTTAAATTCAACCGGTATGAACCTATTTTGAACCCTTTGAACCTGTTCAGGTGGGTCTGACCCCGTTAGAGATTTGTTTGGGTGAAGGAAAAACTCTGGACCAATTTGTTTTGAATTTTGAAACCAAAATTAAAAATAAATAAATAAATTACAAATTTTTTTGGCCCAAAAAGATAAGCATTGGGCCAGAAGAACCCAACCCAACCTCACATTGGCAGTGCACGCGTGTGGCTTTTGTTTTGGGTCCAATAGGCCTAGCCCACTTTACCCATAACATCACCCTTCTACAAACTTGGGTACCCCTTGGGGCCCATCCTAAGTATCCCAAGTTAAGATATGTAAACTCATTCAAAACCTTAAGCCTTTCCAATGTGGGACAAACACATTTCACAAATGTGTAGAAAACCCACCTAAAGCCATTTCCACGAACCCGAAAACGCGCGTTGAATTCTTATTCATCCGGAAATGGTTTTGAGAAACCAAAGATAGGGTTTTATTCACTATGCTGCATTAAACATGAACCCAATGAAAAACGTTAAAAATAATGCTTGGGTCCCAACTTAATTAATGCTCAAAGTTAGCAAAAAATAAGGTTTTTCCAAAGCCTCCAAAGCCATTTTCGAACAAACAGAACAAAGAAAAGTTCAAACCAAGTTATTAGCATTCTTTGTTTTCTCTTTTCATTTTCTAAGAAACACTTCCTCATCTTTACTATTCTCTCTTTTCATTTGTTATAAAACACTTACAACTCAATTAGTATTATACAAAACCATTTATCTAAGCTTTATCTCACCAAATCACAATACACATCCCAAATCAACCCAAAATTACCCAAATTCACTTCCCACAAAAATCTCGATTCAAAATGGATTATCTACACCTCAAAATATTTTATTGTTGTTTACTTTGTTTATCTTAAACCTTTTTAGCTTGCTTTATCCTTGTATGTAACTTGCTGCTATATAAATTTCATTCATAAAAAGAAGTTTCTATTTGTTGGAAAAAAAAAAAAAAGAAGTTGATTTATTTTTCTTTTTAAAATAGGGAAAATTACATATAAGTGGTCTTTTCAAAAAATATTTACATACTCATGGGAAGTTTATAACTTAATATTTTAATGTTTATAAAGTTGATCATTAATATGTAATTGTTTTTCAAAAGTGGGACTAAATTGATATTTTCCCTTTAAAATGACGGTGTAACAATATGTGTTCTATGTTCCCTTAGATTGGAAGTCGATTCTTATTATATTATTTGACTTATATATATATATATATTATATTTATTATTTATCTATGAATAATATATATATATATATATAAATACCTAGATACGCACATGTATACACTGCTGGAAATTTCAGATTTAGAGGCGTTTAAAAAACGCTGCTATAGGTGAAATAAATGCCGCTAATTCTTTTTGTAACGTTTAGTACCAAACGCCGAAGACACGGTCATTGTTGTAGCATTATGACGCTTTAAAAACATAGTTAGATTAGTATAGGCGGCTTTTTTAAAAACACCGCTAAATGTGATAAATAACGGTAAAATGACATTATCTAATATTTAGCAACGTTTTAAAAACGCCACAATAGATTTTTTCCTGTTTTAAAAATATGACTGTTGGCAATGTAGTGGCATTTGAGAAAGGACCGTTATAGCTCTTTTTTTTTCTTTTTTTTTTTTTTTTGAGATTGTGCTAATTCTGTTAGATTTAACTAAAGCTTATACACAATTGCTAATGAAATTATTGCCAATCCAGAATAAATCAACGAATTATACATTTTAAGTGGGAGGACAAAGGAATATATACACGAAGATGGAACAGAGAAAAACTTATGCTCAGAAAAAGATAATTCATAAGAAATTTAACCATCTGGAGCTTCACTAGCCTTCACAAATCGACCCTAAACTCGCTTCCTGATATCTGCTCTCGCCTTTCTCGACTCGTACCGGATGTGCTTATTGTATCTATTTATGATATTTAAGTATTAAGAAGTTACAAATTTTGATTTTCTATAGTAACACTGTAAATCAAATGAAACATGGTAAAAGAGGAATGACAGTTCTATGTACCTTTGGTTTTTCTTCTTCTCTTTGTAACGCTGCATGGCATTGCCTCTGTTTTGCACAAGATGCTCCATGTCAGCCTTCGTTATTGCTGTTGTTGGGGTCTCACCTCTCACCAGAACTGAGCTTTCTGTAAATTGGATATATTTTGAGGCACTATAGCCTTTTGGTTTAATGAAAGCTAAACTTGATGAAGGTCGTCCTATAGGTAAATTGTTGCACTCTGGTGTTACAAGCCCATGGCTTGCTGTTGGCTTATTTGCGTAATTTTGCATCATTAGTAGAACAAATGAATATTCACTGGGCCAATAAAATACGTTAGGACACATAATGTAAAATTCCTATCCAAATGAAATCAGAAGAACACTTAACACTACAGATCATACTAGCAAATGGTGATCTCTGCCCTTCCATAAGTGTCGCACACTTCAACATGCCATTAATCGTCAATGGAGTCTGCTTGAAAATACTATTCCTCTCATTCCATTATAGTACTCTCAAGTATTGATATCTCTTTGGTAATCATTTTCGTGACCAATTTAATATTCATGAATCACTTTATAAATCTCTCATTAAAGGCTACCAGTAATTGATCATTGTATGTGTTCCACACCAAATAGTTTGCTGTCAAATTGGGATCCCAACCCCCCTTGGCAAACTCATCGATAGAGACCTTAAAAATTGCAAATTGAACATATCGGTTAGGAAGTTTTATAGCATATTGATGGCCTAATCAAGAGACCATATCTTATGACCCACACAAAACTAAACACAGATTTGAGCATCCTCAAAACAAATCAAGTCAAAAAAGCTAAACTGCTAAATAAAGAATGTTTATGACTGTAGACACCCCATTTTTGATAGTCCGCAAGACTCAGATGCTTGGTTCAATGCACTCGATGATGAAAGTTGAATTGTGAATTCGCAGCGATTCGGAATCAATCAGGCTTCCGAAACAACCTCACATCTTCACCGTTTACCTTGTTTGAACCCATGAGTTTCATTTTTGGACCATTTCTCACTCTAAGCTGATGTAGACACCCCATTTTTGACCGACCTCAAGACTTAGACATCATCGTTTGTGCACTCGATGATTGTGCTTGTTTGTGCTTGTTTTGAGTGCCCGAAGTTCTCAGCGGAACACCCTGTCTTTGAGCCTCTAAACTCTCTTTGTTTTGTGCTTGTTTTTGGACCAAACCATGGAGCCTTTTGCCTGGAGCGGGGAAGGGCCTTGTTAGCCACTTTTTGGCCTTGTCGGCCACTGGAAGTGGTCGGTTAGCTAGGGGAGGTGGCCGGCCGGCCACCTAGAATGGTCGACGGCCATTTTTCTCCTTTTTTAGATATTTTCTTTGCCAATTGTGCCAACTGTTGATCACTGAAGGCCATCTCCATACACATGTATGGAGGGATGAAAGCAAGCTTTTGGCTTGTATTTCTATATAATGGGGGGTCTCTCCCCCATTTGAAGAGGTTACATAATTTGTGAGCAAATTTCCTCTCTCTCTCTCTCTCTCCCTATTTTGTGCTTGAAAGTGAGAATTCTCTGTACTTTTGCAAAGAGACCCTTAGCCAAACATCTTCATCTTGGAGTTGAGGTTCTTTGAGGCTTGATTTGAGTTCGTAAGGCTGGTTTTAGCTAGAATTGTGGTTGTTTAAGTGTTGTGCTTCAAAGGTATAAGAGTTACCTTGTAAGCTTTGTTTTAGTTGCTAGCTTTGCCATCATTTTATACTATTTTTGGCCTGGTTTTCAACTACAAAAAACTCTGATTTTTGTGCCTTAACATGTTGGTTTGAAGTTATTTTGTGTTAAGGGGTTGTCTACCCTTCTTGTTGTTTGTTTGTGTGAGCTTTGGTGCCATCTTTTAGCATGTTAAAATCAAAATTTTTGGGCCTTTAAACCACTGAAATACAGAGTTATTTCAATGGTAAAAAGTATGTTTTGAAGTCCAAAAATTGAGGGGGTAGCCTCCCCTCCGTGTGTCTCACTTCCATGCCTAGTTAGCATCCTATAGCAGCATGTTTTTGTGGCTTAACCTAGCTTAATTCAGGAATGTTTAAGGCTCTGATTTGGCATGATTTAGCTCTGTTTTGGGTTGCTTTGATCATATGAAACATGTTTTGTATAGTTATAGTGCAAATGCCTTCACTAGTTTAGTGTTTTAAGGCCTCTAACATGTTTTGCATGAGATGGTTGCATGTTGTAGCATCATTTAACATGTAATTTCAGTGTTTGCAACTCTGTCACACTCTCACTTATTTCACTCTTTCATTGCTTTTGAGAGTTGTGTTTTGAGTCTTGTTTGCGAGCTAGCATGTGAGCATGTTTTTCTAGCCTTTTATGCTTCAATCTCAGCATGTTTTAGCCACTAATTTGCCATGTTTTAGCTCTGTTTTGAGCTGGTTTGATTGGTTGAGCTTGATATTGCATGCCTCTAGTGTAGTGCTTTTCACTAGTTTAATGTTTTTGGCTTTTGAACATGTTATGCATGAGTTGCTTGCATGTTGTAGTATTATTTTGCATGACATATCAACACTGAATGTCTGCAACCTCCCTCTATTCTTCACTTTTTAATTTGTTTTGAAAGTGGCCTTGAGCACCTTGTTGGCTTGAGTGTGGAATTGAGGTTCTCATGCCTAATGGTTTTAATCCTCCCTTGAGGGTTTCTACTAACCAACAGCATGAGGCCTCTTTCATGCTTAAGGCACTTGTGGCTTAGGCCCTCTTTCCAATTAGTGGACTTTCACTTTGAACTTAATCGGTTAAAGGACTAATTGGTAATGTAAAATGTGTAAACAAAAATGAACCAAGTAAAACTTGAGCAAGATAAGCATGTTGTGTTGCATTGCATGTGTTTGGATCGGATGTTAATCCAAACACAAGAAATGTGGGACGTTTCAAACTTGAAGTGATGAAACGTGTCACGTTTCTTGGTCGCCATCACCCTTGATCATGCATGACAGGGTGATGGTCCTTTGAGTCTTATTTGTGCATTCATTAAGCTTGTACAAGCTTCACTTTTTGGCCATCATGCATTGAAAATGCTTGATTGGTGGCTTGAGAGCCAAGTGCCATACTCCTTTGAGCTTGAGAAATGATAAGGAGGGTGGCTGTACACACATTCCTTAAAACATACATCGCTTTGCCTCTATTGCTCTCTGTTGCAACAAAAACAGAAGTCTGGTAAAAAGGGTGGCCCACCGGCCACTTAGACTAGCCGACCGGCTAGTTAAGGTGGCCAATAGCCACTTTTTGTGGCCGACCAGCCACTAGTCAATTTTTGTCCAAAAGTGTTCCTGTGTTGGAGCAGAGGCAGTCTAGAAGTTGGTACAATGTTCAGAGATCACAACGAGTGCAAATAGAGGCAATCGGTGGCAAGGTGATCGATTTTCGAGAGGACGCAACTGAGCATGCATGTCTCCCTCGCCTTCGAGGCCGTTTACTTGCTTTATTTAAATTGCTCTAGTTAGTTAGCATAGCTAATTGTTCAATTCAAGTGTTGTAATTAATAAGTTTAAGTTGGTTTGTAATAATGAATTAGCTAGAATAGTTACCTAGTTTCGTTTTGTAATAATAGCTTTGCTTAGTGTAGCTTAGCTTATTTATTCGGACCCTCCTTTGAGAGGGCACAATGTTGTAATAAGTGTGCGTGCGTGTGTGCATGTCTTCCAACCCCACGTCTTTCTCCCTTTTATTTAACTGCTTTCGATGGTTTGATTAGGGACATGTTTCGATTAGCATACCTTATGCTTACATGTTTGCATCATTCATTTGTCTTGCATGCATCGAGGCTTGGCGCATCATTCAAACTGGATTGTCAATTCAATACACTTCTTTGTTTCCAAAACATGATATCAAAGTGTTGCATATGTCATCTTAGATAGCCGAGCCTATTTAGTTACATTATTGCAAGTGTTGCATTAGGCATCTTAACATAGCTAGGATCATGCATTGTTTCTAACTAGCTTTTGTTTTGGCTTGGAGTACACTGTAAGTTTTACGCTTTAGCATGCTTGCATGAGTGGGAGTGTTGCCATGTTTCGCATGCTTGCCATGAGGCTATGTGCTTAAATGATTAATTGCGTGAATGCCTATAAATGAAGGCTTGGTTGCTTGAATTGGAATAATTCGATGATTGTGAGTTTTAAGCCCACTTTGCGAAGTGGCAAATCATGTTTTAAGCCCACTTGAGGGTGACAAATTCAAACCAGTTTCAAAAATAAACATGAGTTGAATTCGTTCCAATTCTTGCGATTTTAGTCTATACTTGTATGTGTGCATCACATTGTAAAGTTAGCTAATAACTGGATAAGAACACATGAGGTTTATAAAAACAACATATCATGATTAGTAGAGGCCGATCCTTTGATCGGGCGAGCAGGGGTACTCATTTCAGGACCTTCCACTCTCGTACCCAAGTTCTCGAGCCGAGGTAACTTTGGTGATGACAGACACATGGCCTTTGGCACGAGTCAGGGTTTCCTAAATTTTCCAAAAATAAAATATTTAGGTGGCGACTCTGTAATCTGGCAAAGTAATCCAGTTTTGGCATTATTTGATTTAAAATCTGATTTTCCAAAAATGATTTGCCAGATTGGACACTTTGGTGTTTATCAATTTCACATTGCACTTTGTGAAATTAGATTCAGAATTGTGACAAGAGTCCGAACTGTATGACCAATTTGAGCTCTCCGAAAGGGGGCGCGAAGAAACTCGAGTCTACAGTTTCTGGCGACTTTACTGGGGATTTAGAGAACTTGACTTGAACTCATGATATGTTGTTTTATTTACACTTATGTGTTTCTTTGCATTGCATTTGGATTGGTGCGCCTAAGTCACAGTGTTTGCCATTTGCTATTCCTGACCGGTTTGCCAGAGGCTTGCTTGGAAAAGCGAACCATAAGGCTGACCGGTTGTGGTCTCTGCCACGATAGGAATACAAACCTTGGATCTGGACTACCGCCGTACCATTTGATCATCCTTTCACTTCTCGGTATTAGGAGCGAGAGGTATATTAGGTGGTCTTGCTGAGGCACCCTTTTTGACCAATTGACGTAGTTGCATAACGGAAGCCATAGAGACTGTTCCAAACTAGGACAGGTTGATCACCCGAATGTAGGGTTGTATGAAACTGCTTATGTGCATAGTGAACCCCTAGCTCCTGACAAAATTAGGACACGGTAACCCTAACCCAGCATAGGGGTATTTTGGCTCTCACTTGCTTGATATGTGCTTTTAGAGTGTGACTCTGCAGGAATGGATGTATCAGTTGCGAGTCTAGGTGTCAATTTGAGGGTATCAGTTTTTCAGGCAGAAATTTGGGGCATAAATTAGTGTTTGAGGACAGATTATCTAGCTTATGATTTCAACTGTGTGTTGTCCTTGTCTAAGCCGAGGGGCTGTGCGTTTGCTGATTGTTGTTTCCTTTTTTTACTTTATTTTCTTTTTACAAGGTAGTATTTCGCAATTGCTTCCGACGAGACAGTTTCTCCCCGAGCACTGTGGACTAGAGTTAGGAGGATTTACCGATCTGAGGATCTTATTGGAGGACAACCAGTTGCTTCGCTACCCCCAATTACGAGACGGAGGACAATCAGGCATAAATCACCAGTTCAGCAGTCACCAATTCAACGGTCACTATCTGCTTCACCTGTGCACAGTCAGGCCCAGTTTTCTGCTTCCACCTCAGAAAGAGAGTATACACCAATTCTGACAAATCAACACCCCTCAGTTAACATAGAGGATATGATGCGTCAACTTCAACAGATCATCGAGGCCATGCAGTGGGACGCTGCTCGCTAAACGGAAGTTACCGCTCACCAAATAGAGGTCGCAGCCCAGCAGGCTAAACTGATTGCTAGGCTTCAACAGCAACAACAACCGCAGTAGGCAACAGCTTCTGCATCCCATCCACCACCTGTAGATATTCCAGTACCCAGAGCTCCTATTCCCACAACCAATGTCTAGGAGAATGCGGACATCCCAGTGGATCCTATTCCACCCTAGACTTCAAAAGCACCGGCTTACCCAACAGAGACCCCCTTTGAGTTTAAGGTCAATCCGACCGCCCTGAAGGTGAGCAAGCTTGAGAAGCTTTTTACGAGGGCTCAGGGTGTCAACTTGATCCCGGACATAGAGGACGGCTACACAGATTCGGTGGTGACATTGTCGAATAGATTTAAAATGCCACACATAGACAGCTTTGATGGCTCGGGCAATCCCATGGTGTAGACACCCCATTTTTGACAGACCTTAAGACTCAGACGTCACCGATTGAGCGCTTGGTGATGTTGCATAATGTGCTCGTTCAGAAGTTTCAGAGTCGCGGCCGTGAGCCCTGCCTCCGGACTTCCGAACCCTCTTCTGTGCCTTGCCTCGGTTTGCGAACCAGACTCGGTTTTCTCTATTTCTTTTCCTGAGGGGAGGGAGAGGTCCTGTAGACCATCTCACAGTGGCCGTGGGCTACATTTGGTGGCCGTAGGCCATTTTGCCCATTTCGGAGTCCGGTTTCTGGTTTTTCGGGACCGTTGGCCATGAGCCTCGGTTCGGGACCGCCTAACCATCTCCGTTTGCTCTGATTTTCGGCATACTTCTTATTTACTCCCTTTTGAGGGACACTGGGGTCTGAGAGACCCACTTCGTGCCCGAATGCCACTTTCGGTGCTTAATAGGCAATTTTCGGGGCCTCGAACTGCGCGTTTTGGCCCCCGAGCATTCGTTTTGCATCGGTTTTTATTCATTTTTGGCAGGTGCCTCTGTTTCATCACCGGGAAGGTCACTGAAGGGTGGGATGCCAGCAATTGTTTAAACAACCAGTTTTTGCTCCTCCGGCGCCCTCCGACGCCCGTTTTTCTCACTTCCGAGCTAGTGTTGAACACCCTTGGGCCACTTTCTTGAACTTTGAACCACATATTTGTGATGTACACACATGGGAGGACCCTAAAAGTTAGTGGCCGGCCACTAATGTGTCTTGACCCTTTTGAACCCCTCCTTCCGAGCCAATGTTGAACACCCTTGGGCCACTTTCTTGAACTTTGAACCACATATTTGTGATGTACACACATGGGAGGACCCTAAAAATTTATGGCCGGCCATTAATTCCATTTGAACCTTTTGAACCCCTCCTCAAAATGGCCTGTTCTCTCTCCTGTTTTAGAGTTTCCAAATTCGAACCACAGGGTTGTGAAGAGGAGACCTGGGAGACCACCTTTTTCTGGTGGCCGGCCACTAAATCAAGTTGACCCTTTTGACCCCTAGCCGGCCGGCTAGGGGGGGTGGCCGGCTGGCCGGCCACCTGCAAGCCCAAAAGGTGGCCGACCATGATCCTCTCAAAAGGGACTTTACAGCTGTATAGCTGTTTCCCCCAGAAAATATCTCAATCCGGGGGATATTTTGTGGGGGAAAGCCTTGGTCCTTTTTCCCCCACCCTTTCCTTCCATACTCCCTCTCCTTTTGGTCCTTATAACCAGCAGGCAACATAGAGTTAAGGGGTTAGAGAAATTGCCTTCAAGCATATACATTCAAACCTCCCTCTATCTCTCTCATTTCCTCAAAAACATCCAAGTTCTATACTTCATTCCTTCATCACCACCAAGAACCACCACCACCACTCCATTTCCAGCAACAAGGAGGGCTTCTCAAAGGCTAAAGGTGCTGCAACTTGGTCCAAGAAGCAACCAAAGATTGGTCTACAAGGGTGAGTTGCTATTTCACCCTTTTTGGGCTGATTTTTGCAACTTTTCTTAACCATATATGCTTTTTGCTTTGAGCTCCGGCCATAACTGAAAGTGGCCTTGTTTTGAGCTCATTTTCATTTTTTCTTAAGGGCTCAACCCTGTTTGAGCCCCCTATATTGCACTTGCTTCAATACCCTTTTTAAATACCGTTTTCTTGCATGAGTTTTTTAGCTTGTGTGTGATCTGTTTCGGAGCATGATGTAAACTGTAAATAGGCTTATTTTGAGCCCCTATTCAACATTTAAGAAGGGCTCAACACTGTTTGGGACCTCCATGCTATACTTGCCTTTATACTCCCTTTTTGGTCCCATTTTTGCATGCTTTGGCAGCCTATTGTGCTTTGGTTTTTGGCCATTTTACAGCACTGAAAATAGTCTCATTTTGGTCCATTATTCATGTTTCATTTAGGGCCTTTCATGGTTTGGGACATCCATATGCCACTTCATGTTATATCTCTCTTTTGGTCCCCATTCCTGCATGTTTTGTTAGCCTATCATGCTTTTGTTTTTGGCCATTTTACAGTTCTGAAAATAGTCTTATTTTGGCCCATTATTCATGTTTCATTAAGGGTCTTTGGCTGTTTGTGGAATATTTTGCATACCTCATGTTATAGCCTCTTTTGAGCCTTATTTTGCATTGCATTTCTAGCATGTTTGTATACTGTTTTGGAGTTTTTATAGTTCTGTAAATATGCTTATTTTTTGTCCCTCTTCAATGTTGTAGAAGGGCATTTTTCAGTTTGGGCTTTACATATACCACTTGCCTCTTTGGCCACCTTTTGGCCCTTTTTCTTGCATGGGAGTGCAGCCATACCTGTGTTTGTTTTTGGGGTTTTTACAGTTCTGGAAAACATCATATTTTAGGCCCCTCTTCAACTTTGTTGAAGGGTCATAACCTTTTTAAGGACAACAGCTGTGAGTTGCTTCTTAATCCCATGTTTAGGGCCATTTCTTGCATGCTAGTTTTGCACTATTTTTGCTTGCTATTTGGCCATGTTTTGAACTAAAAAAATGATTATCTTGGGATTGCCTTGCTTCTGTATTTTCATTGCATGTCCATATTGTGCATGTTTGGTATAGCTATAGGCCATTTCGGGTGCCAAAATTCATATTTCGGGACTATTCCATGCATCGGGTGTGCTTTCGCCTCGTTTCGGGGCTGTTTTCCCCCACATTTCATTGCTGAAAGTCCCTTAGCATGTTTGCATATCATTTTCCATGTCATTTGCATTGCATATACCATTGCCTCGGTTTGCGTGCCCGTGTGCACGCATTTCGAGGCACTTCATTTTCATCCATCGGCCTCTTATGTGAGTGTAGCTGAGGCTCTCTCATGTTAGTATAAGTCCATGTTGCATTCTATATGCCATTTTAGCCATATTGCATTGCGTATGCCATTGCCTCGGTTTGCGTGTCCGTGTGCACGCATTTCGAGGCACTTCATTTTCATCTATCGGCCTCTTATGTGAGTGTGGCTGAGGCTCTCTCATGTTAGTGTAAGCCCATATCACATTTCCATGTCATTTACATTGCGTATGTCATTTTCTCGGTTTGCGTGCCCGTGTGCACGCATTTCGAGGCATCTCATTTTCATAGCATTGTGCATACTAGGCTGTATCTTAGTTGCATTCATGCATATCATGCATATTGCACCGTGTTCGGAATAGGAGTTAGCCCGGGCACGGGAAACGAGGTGCATTTCGTACTCCGAGTGACGGAATGTGTCTCAATTCCCCAGTCGCCGACACTCCGGATCATCCATGATGGAGTTAGGTTTTGTTGTGTTTTCATGTGCATTCATCCTACATTGAATTGTGCAATTCGACTTCTCGGCCATCATGCCTCGGTATGCGTGATTGGTGGCACGAGGATCGAGGCATGCATATATTTGTGAAAATACATTGCTATGCCCCTTTCCTGCTCTCTGTTGCAGCAAAATGAAGAATCAGCAACTTTTCGGGACTTGGCACGCGTTTCAAGAATAACTGCTAAACAGAGGCTAATTGGGGCATCCCGGTGGATTTCCGCGCAAGACAGCCTAAATGTACATCATTCATCAGAAGCAAGACAATCACGGGCTTGCACGCCAGTTTTATTTACTTTCTTAGTTAATTCATTAATTAATTAGGAATTTGTATATTATTTGGACTGTAATATTCGGACTGTAATATTCTTTTATTTGGGACTGTATTATTTATTCGGACCCTCTGCGCGAGGGCACAACTGTAATAAGTGTGCGTGTGTGTTGTATGTCTTCCAACCCCACGTCTTTCTCCCTTTTATTTATCTGCTTTTGATGGTTAGATTAGGGCATGTTTAAATTAGCATACAGTATGACAGCATGTTTGCATCATTCACCTGTATTGCATGCACCGGGCTCGGCGCATCATACTAACTGCATTGTATTTTTCAATTCTAAATTGAATACATGATAGTTGTAGCATCTCATATGCCATGTTTAGAATAGCCGAGCCTGCTATAGTTGCATTTTGCATGTGTTGCATTAGGCATTTCTGTATACTTAGGATTCATGCATGATTTCTAATGAGTTTCTATTTTGGCTTGGAGTACCCGGTGAGCTTTATGCTTTAGCATCCTTGCATGCGTGTGAGTGAATGCCATGATAGCATGCTTACCATGAGACTATTTGCTTATGTGATATATTTGCCTGAATGCCTGTGGGTGAAGGTTGGGTAACTTAAATTGGAATAAGTCATCAAATGTTTTAAGCCTACTTGCGGGTAGCAAACCATTTTCAAAAAGCGAACATGAAATGTTTTGTTCCAATTCAGGCGATCCAGTCTATACTTGTATGTTGTGCGCATCATATAGTAACCTAGGCTAATAACCGGAATAAGAACATACAATGTTTTCAAAAATAGATATCATGGTTAGTAGAGGCCGGTCTATGACCGGGCGAGCGGGGGTGCTCACGAAGTGACCTTCCCCAATCGTACCCAAGTTCCCGAGCCAAGGCAACTTTGGTGATGACGGACACGTGGCCTTTGGCAACGAGTCAGGGTTTCCTAAATTTCCCAAAATAAAATATTTAGGTGGCGACTCTGTATCTAGCAAAGCAGTCCATGTTTGGCACTTCTTTCAAAAATCTGTTTTCTCAAAAACGATTTGCCGGATTTGGACTCTTTGGTTCAGACTTAGAACCGTGACTACAAATCGAGTCCGAGCTGTAGCGAGGTCCCCCGGGGGCTTGTTACACATGGTCCACTTGCGGCTATTTTCAGATATTCTGCGGCTGATGGGCCTGACTAGACTACAGAAGCTATCCCATTTTGGCCGGACCCTATTGGGTATTGTGGCTATTTGGTATGCTAAACTAGAGGATTTTGTGAAAAGGAGCTGGGAAGAGATGGCCGAGGCCTTTGTCACCCAATATTCTTGTAACGCTCAAATCGAGGTCACAACTCGTGATCTTGAGGCTACTCGGCAAGAGCCGAAGGAGGGCTTTTTCGACTTCGTCACTCGGTGGAGGGCTAAGGCCTCCATGATGATCACCAGGCCAGCTAAGAAGGACCAGATAAGAATGGTCGTTCATAATCTACAACTGAAGCTGATGCAGAAGATGATTTTCTTACCCCTCCCTACATTTCCTGACCTTCATGAGATAAGAGTACAGATAGAGGATGCGATGAAACAGGGTCTGATTGATCATGAAAAGAAGCAGCCCAAGAGGGCTTTAGACACAGTTTAAATGCAACTACGAGTAGCAACATAGCTGCGAGGACCTTGATGTTGGTATGGTCCCCACCACACCGAAAACAGCCACCCCTTTTATTGGTACATTCGGAACTACCCCATAGCCTGCAAAATACCCACCCCGAGGCCAGAGGGTTTTCACCCCACTCTACATGTCTCTATCTAAAACCTTGGGGGTCTTGATCAGAAAGGGGCATTTGAAGCCCCTGGAACTACACCCATTGCCTAATCCCTTCCCTCCTACATACAACCCAGCCAAGTATTGTGCCTTCTAGCAGCAGCATGGTCATAACACCGACCAATGCTTCAGGATCTCATTGACAACAAAGTGATAGCGCCTTCTGAGTAGCCTAACGTCACTACAAACCCTCTCCCACCACATAACCAACCCCCTCCCCCACCCAGGCAAGTAAACCTTATCCAAATAATGGCCATCCCATACGACCCCAGCATATACATCACTCCCTCCCACCTACCTAAGTCGGCGCTGTTCATCTCAGAAACCACAAACTTGTGCATGATGAGCGCGTCTACATCCCAACCCGAACTCGTGGTGGTGGCTATGGTAGAAGAAGGCATGCCTAAGGGCTCTGTGAGCTTAACTGAAGAAGAGTACAACCCTTGCTGTTACATTCTGCCAATTAGCCATGCCAGACCAAGGGTGGAATTGCCGATGGGGGTGGAGGTTAATGTAGTCTGGGAGGACGGGCCAAGCCAAGGGCTGGATGACTTTGCTGGGCTTGAAGAGGACATCAGTGATCTACAGTTCTTTGATGAACAGGATCTGGGAAATTTATAGATTAGCTGGTTTGATATGAACGGAGCAACAGATAATACAGGGTGGCTTAGTGATGAGCCAAATGTTGATGAGGGGTCTCAACCAAAGCAGGAACAGTTGGAAACAAGAATGTCTGCAATGGCCGGAACGGTCGACAACAAAGGGAAGTTGCCGGAGAGCACCGGTACTAATAATTTTACTCAAGAATTGGGTAGCTTGTGTACAGCTGATATAGAACAGGAGGCCGTGTTGAAGTGGTTCGAGCAGGAAAGAACTGAGAATGATCAAAGGGCTAGAAAAGCCAAGGTCTTGCGGGGACTGATTGTGTTGCGAATACGGGAGTGCTTACAACGGAACCGGACAGCTGCCTATCGGTTGCCGAGGGAATGTGGTGGGAAGATGAGGATTAGCATCTCGCCCGCACGGATGAGGATTGGGGACAGAATCTGCCAAATGATACATTGTATGCCGAGGAAGTCGATCACATGACTCGAAGTGGGCAGTACTTTAAGCCCCACACCTGGACCAACAGAAGCGTCAGGGAAAGACAAGGAGGCAAAGAAACAGAAAGAAAAACTGTTAAAAGAGGACATTGTTCTGAAACAGCTAAAGAGAATTCGGGCGGATATCTCCATTTGGGGTTTGCTCATGGCTTCACGGGTTCATAGACAAGCCGTCCTATCAACAATGGATAAGGCTAAGCTCTCTATCGATACAACCCTTGAGCAATTTGTGGGACTAGTTTTCCCAAGTGGCACTTCACCGACTTTGACCTTCACAGATAAAGAATTGCTGCCTGAGGGCTCTGAGCATAACAAGCCACTATACATCTCTATGGAATGTAAAGAGAAATGGATACCAGTTGTCTTGGTTGATACCGGGTCTGCAATTAATGTGTGTTCATCGCGCACGACCTATGCTATCGGTTTGAAACCCGCGGACTTTGTACCAACAACCCAGGTAATTCGTGCTTATGACAATATAAGTCGGGAAGTGATGGGGACAGTGCGGATTAGAACTCAGGTTGGTCTGGCGCAACAGGACATTGAGTTCCACATCTTGGATGTCCTGGCCACCTTTAATTTACTCCTTGGATGGTCATGGCTGCACCAAGTGAAAGCTGTCTCTTCCACTCTGCATCAGATGTTGAAATACCCCCATAGGAAGGGGGTAGCTATTGTTTTTGGGAACTCTTCCATGCATCGACCGCCGAAGGTTACTATACCAATCTTAGAAATTATACACGTCGAGGAGGATGTCTTTTTTTCTGGGTTCACCTTGGTCTTTTTGTCTGGGTTCACCTTGGTCCAGGCCCAGGTAGTGCAAGATATTCTGGCTGTTGATGAAGGATTATATGTCAGCACGCAATCCGTCTACCTCATGAATAAGCTACAACATGTACCCGGAATGGGATTGGGAAGGAATGGCCGAAAGGGCGTTGCTGCATTGGCCGAAGTGCCACACAACCCTTATACCTTTGGCCTCGTTACATGCCTACCAAAGAGGATTGGGTAAGAAAGGGAAAGAAAATGACAGGAAGGGCCAAGGCTAAACAAGCTGGAAAGCACTACGAGTTGGTGCATAGACTTATTCAAGGAACCCTGAACGGCCGCTTTGCCCGAGAGGGGGAGGATTTCTCATTTTGTGCCTTTCCTAAGCCATGGCTGAATTCAGAAAAGCAGCGTTCGCCCGGCTTTGAGATCTTTTTTGACCTACAGTTGTAAAGGGATGAAGTTACAGAAGAGTAGACTGACCTACCAGCTAAGGCTGAACAGTGTATAGAGAATGAGTCTGATGGCACAGAACTCGAGACAGGAGCTACGCTGGCTTGTTCCTCTCGGATCCTCAGATCACACCAGAGAGCTTGTGGGATGACTTCTCTGTTTCCATGATTGGAGATCAATCAGCTGTGGGCCCATCTTCTGACATTCTGAATGCATCTATCGCACCCTCCCTCGTTTGGCAGTTCGTGGAGGGCTTTTTGTCCAGCAGTTCTGAATCAAATAGTGAACCGGAATCTAATTCCACAGAGTCTATGGAGTCGGAATCAAATTCTAGTTCTTCTGAGTCAGTGTCTGGTATTCCTAGGGTTGATAACTCGGATGTCGTTGTTTTGTCCAGGTTATCTTTTTTCTTTTCTTTTGAGTCGGTTATAACCGAGGAATTAGACGAACTGGAAGTTGTGAATGAGAATGGTACCACTGCTATTTTTGAGTACTTTTCTGTGCCACTTGTTTATTGTATTAATCAGGACTTTCAAAACTTTGATAAAAACGACGAGGAAGAAATTCCTTCGGTTTTGAAACATTTCATTGATCGAGAGGAGGAGAGGTTTGTAAAAGCTTTGGTTGATGAAATCACTTCAATTAATGTTGGTACTGAGAAGGCTCCGCGTCTGGTCCAGATCGGGTCCACGTTGTCTTCAGAGGAACGCGAGCGCTTAGTCGCTTTATTAAAAGATTTCAAATATGTTTTCGCATGGTCCTACGAAGACATGCCTGGAATCGATCTTGAGATTGTACAATACTAAATCCCTCTTGACCCTCAGGCCCGACCCGTCAAGCAGAGGCTTCGGAGAATACGCCCGGATTGGGCTCTGAAAATCAAGGAAGAGGTCACCAAGAAGATATATGTAGGGTTCCTGTTAGTATCTGAGTATCCTACTTGGTTGGCCAACATTGTTCCGATGCTGAAGAAAGATGGCAGAATTCGGGTGTGTGTGGATTTTAGAGATCTGAACAAAGCTAGTCTGAGGGACTACTTTCCTCTACCGTACATCAACGAATTGGTGGACTTCACTGCAGGGCATGCGCTGCTTTCCTTTATGGATGGGTTTTCGGGGTACAACCAGATTTTGATGGCACCTGAGGATAGGGAGAAGACTGCCTTCACCACACCGTGGGGAACCTACTGCTATAGGGTGATGCCGTTCGGTCTGAAAAATGCTAGGGCTACTTATCAACGGGCTGCAATTATAATCTTGCATGATATGATCCACAAAGAGGTTGAGGTGTATGTGGACGACATGATTGTTAAGCCCAAGAAAAGAGAAGGCCACTACACCGCCTTGAAGAAATTTTTCCAACGGATCAGAGAGTATCGGTTGCGACAGAATCCTCAGAGATGTACTTTTGGTGTCACATCAGGAAAAATGCTGGGGTTCTTGATTACACAAAGCGGCATTTAGGTCGATCCTTCCAAAATCAAGGCCATCTTAGAAATGCCACCACCAAAGACTGAAAATGAGGTGCGAGGCTTTCTGGGAAAAGTACAATTCATAAGACGGTTTATTGCAAAATTAATCTTGACTTGTGAACCACTATTTGGTCTCTTGAAGAAAGGAAAGAAATTCCAATGGGATGACCGATGCCAGGTTGCTTTTGAGTAGATCAAACAGTACCTTCAGAACCCACCTCTGTTGTCACCGCCAGAGCAGGGGAAGCCGTTGATTTTGTACTTGTCAGTAACCAACACGACAATGGGCTACATGCTTGCACAGGAATCTGAGGATAAAGTGGAGAAGGCCATCTATTACCTGAGCAAGAAGATGCTGGAATATGAGACCCGTTACACTCCGCTGGAGAAGGCTTATTTAGCCTTGGTATGGGCTACCAGGAAGTTAAGGCACTATCTGTTAGCTCACTCCGTAATTCTGGTTTCGAGATTGAATCCAATCAAATATCTCTTCGAGAAACCAGTACTTATGGGTAGGCTAGCCCGTTGGTTGCTTCTTCTCTCCGAATTGGATTTGAAGTACATGACTCACAAGTCTGTCAAAGGGAGAGCGGTAGTGGAGTTCCTAACCGATCACCCAGTGGAGGGAGATGAAGCAGTAAAGTATCTATTCCCAAATAAGGCCATTCTGCAGGTTGAAGAAGAGATTTGGACTATGTACTTTGACGGAGCATCTAATCTGAAGTATGTTACGCGCAAGTCGGTCATGGTGAGAGCTGTAGCGGAATTCCTGGCAAATCACCTAGTAGAAGGAGAAAAAGTGGTAGAATACTTGTTCCCAGATGAAGCAATTCTACAAGTCGAGGAAGAGATTTGGACAATGTACTTTGACGGAGCGTCTAATCAATACGGTTATGGGATAAGGGTGTTGCTGATAGCACCCGACAAGTCCCATACACGCTTAGCCTTCAAACTCCAGTTCAAAGTATCCAATAACGAAGCAGAATATTAGGCGTGTATCGTTAGTTTGGAAGCCGCCCTGGAACTAGGGACAAAAAGGTTGGACGTCATTAGGGACTTGAACCTAGTTATGTCTCAAACAAAAGGAGACTGGAAGGTCAAAGAGGAAAAGATGAAGATCTATCACCAGACCCTGGACATTTTGATTCCTAGGTTTGAAAAGCTGACTTTCACGTATCTACTAAGAGAGAACAACAGATTCACTGACGCCTTATCAACTCTATCATCCATGATAGACATTCTGCTTGGAGTCCAGATACGTCTAATCATCATTGAGCAGAGGTATATGCTGGCCTACGAAACTATCACCGCAATAGATACAATGCAAGATCAAAACCCTTGGTACTATGATATCTGGAACTTCATGGAAAAGGAGGTTTACCCATCAGGGGAAAATGCCAAAGACAAGAGGGAAATACGGCGGATGGTCGTTCAATTTATTATCTATGGAGGTAAACTGTACAAGAGGGGTCATCTGGGAATGCACAAGTTGTGCATCGACGCAGAAGAATCAAAGTGCCTAATGGAGGCCATCCATGGGGGAGAGTGCAGAGCGCACATGGATGGAGTAATGTTAGCCTGAAAGATTTTCAGGCAAGGTCACTACTGGTCTACTATGGAGGAGGATTGTATCGGTTTTGCTCGACGATGCCACAAATGCTAACTTCATGCCAATTGCATGAACATCCCGCTGTCGAAGCTGTACAACATGACATCATCATGGCCTTTCTCTGTCTGGGGAGTCGATGTCATCGGCGCAGTCATACCAAAAGGGTCAAATGGGCATGAATATATTCTGGTGGCAATTGACTATTTCACGAAGTGGGTGGAAGCTCAGTCCTACGTAGTGTTGAAAGCAGCGCATGTGGCTAAGTTCAGCCGAAACAACATTGTTTGCCGATATGGAGCCCTAAACAAGATCATTTCAGATAATGGCTCCCATTTTGAGAAAGAAGTGATCAACTTGTTGGACAAATACAACGTGGCTTTTTATTAGTCGTCCACATATCGGCCACAAACCAACGGAGCTGTTGAGGCTGCCAACAAGAACATCAAGCATATTCTACAGAAGATGGTTGAGACCTATAGGGATTGGCCAGACAAATTGCCATTTGCACTCTGGGGCTATAGTCTAGACGTCTACAGGGGTAACTCCTTACTCTCTTGTTTATGGGATGGAAGTTGTTCCGCCAATCGAAATAGAAGTTCCGTCTCTGCGGGTTATGGCTGAGTGTCAGATAGCAGAGGCGGACTGGCAACAAAGCAGGTTCGAAGAACTGATGCTATTTGATGAGAGAAGGCTGAAAGCACTATACCATGTTCAGGGTTATCAACGCAAGATTGCCAGGGCTTTCAACAAGAAGGTTAAGTCTAAGAATCTCAAAAAAAGGGATTCAGTGCTGAAAGACAACCGAGCTTCCATCCATAACCCTAGGGGCAAGTTCAAACCCAATTGGACTGGTCCTTATATCATCAAAACTATCTAGTTGGATGGAACTGTTATTCTCATGGACCTCAATGGCCTAGAATTTCCCCAACTGATCAACATGGACAAGTTGAAGAAATATTATCCCTGAGAGGGTCGCTAGGCCGAAAACCTGGAAGGGTGACCTAGGCAAAAGTTAGAGCACAAAAAAATTAGAAATAAAGAAAAACTGAGCTCGCAAGGTTGAAAACCCTAAGGGGTGGCCTTGGCAAAAGTTAGAGCGCAAAAGAAGAGCGTTAATACTCGAGTGTACTCTAACTGAACTACGTAAGGCCTGATTCCTATCTTCGAGATATGTAGGCAACATCATCCTGAAGTCCGGTCGTAAACACCATCAACTCAATTGTCCTGTCCGTGTGTTTGATCAAGTCATCTCGGTCTGTTTTTTACCTAAGAGTTCAGTTGTGATCTTAGAGAAGAGCTGGTGCAGTGCTGAGCAGTGTTATTTAGGCAAGGGGCAATTTGTTATCTTCAGATTCGGGGTTGTACATTTCGAGGATAGATTCTGCGCGTGTCAAGTAATGATCATTTTCGAAAATGATTTTGAAAAGTTTTAATAAAAGTTGACTTTGTTCAAATTTTATCTTTTACAACTTTGACCATTTTTAGACCAAAAAGAAAATTCTCAGTGCTCACAACTTTAATTTCATTGATTTCAATACAAAGTTCTCCAACTCTCGATACAAATCAAAGCTATTTTTATTACTTTCATAAAACTTGAAAAGTAAAGATCAAAGCAATAAACTAGGAGCATAGATGAGTCAGGTACTCTTGCGTCCCCTCCCTGAGCTTGTGGAAGCCTTAGATGCCAAAATGGGCCCGGTTTGTGCCATATCTTCAAGCCAAGCCAGGCACTCACCAGAAAGGGCACAACTGAAACTAGAGGCAGGAGCCAGAAGTTCCCTCGTCCTCCAACCGACGAGATACCTAGCCAAATGTGAACCTCGGATGGGGAATGAAATCGGGTACTCTACCCCCTCTTCTGGGCAAGTCTGGTGATGTCCAAACTGACATCTGAATTAGAACGAAAAGTAGAATACATAGTGTGTAAGGCCAATCAGCTCAATGTCAAGTTGTCGAGCCATGCTGTAGCTCATTTTGGTCAAACTAAGCTAGGGACAATGCTAAGCAATATCAGCAGCAGACCTGTTACACATCCAGTGGAACCATTATCCCTCATTCGGGAAATCCACTAGCTGTTGGTGGAAAAAATATACCCGACCTTAGTACGTAGGGCAAGAGTCCACTGCCTTCAGCTAGTCTGTAAGCCACACCTGGGGAGGGATAAAAGAAAAGAGAGATTAAATAATAGACGGATGTATGTTGAAAGAAAAGTGAGAAAAGGGCTTTGAGAGAAAAACAGAGCATGAGTGCCAAGAAATGTGAGAAACACAAATTAAAAAGGGTGGGAAACATTACCTGAATAAGTAGTGGACTTCCTGCGAACTTGGTAGTCTCTCGCCGATGGAAGACGTCTAAGCCCATTAAAGTCTCGGCCAATACCAAACTAATGCAACTCTTGCCCTCTTTTAGGCTTTGCACCAGCTCAATTAGCCGAATGCTAGATCCGCCAAAACTAGGGGCAAAAAGGAAATGTGTTAACATACACAAACAAAGGGCATATTGCCGAATACCCCACCAAAGAAGATTGCCTCAATCACCAGTTTCAAAAAATCAATGAATCAGACTGGGATATCTAGTTCTCCATTACAAACCAAGGATTGAGCCTCATGTAGAGTAAGCCCGCACATTTGTCCCAAAGCTTGGATGTGGCAGAAACTAGGAATGGCAACGGCGCGGGGCCAGGGATCACCCTCCCCATCCCCGATCCCCGATTGTGAAAATCTCCCCAGCCCCGACCCCGACCCCGACCCCGATCCCCGACGAGGAACCCATCACCTCCCCCATCCCCATCCCCTAACGGGGATCGGGTTTTCCTGACCCTAAAATATCCCCCACAGTTCTCAACACACAAACACACAAGAACTGTTCAGATCAACAACCATCACCAATAGCAACAGATACATATATATATATATATACATATATAACAACTTTAAAAAAAATATTTGTTCATCAACACAAACCGACAACAACAAATGTATATATATAACTTTAAAAAAAAATTGTTCATCAACAAGAGAGAGAGAGAGAGAGAGGGCTTCTGCAGCTTCAGATCGAGAGAGAGAGGGCTTCTGCAGCTTCAACTTCAAAAATATTTGTTCATCAACGAGAGAGAGAGAGAGATCGGTAGCTTCAGATCGAACCATAGTCTGTCCAGATCGAACCACGATCCTGGTCCTGTGTACGAGGCTGTGACATGGTGAGATGAGAGACGTGAGTGAGGGAGAGAGAGACGAAAGAGATGAGAGACGTGAGAAGCAGTAAGGGAGAGAAATATGAAAGAAGCAGTGAGATGAGAGAGATGAGAAACGTGAGTGAGGGAGAGAGACACGAAAGACACGGTCAAACAGAAAGGGAGAAATGAAAGTGTGATAAGGGGTTGGTTTTTATATGTATATACCTAGGGGTAAAATAGTAATTTTATTTCGGGGATAAACGGGAATGGACCGGGTACGGGGCTGTGATACGTATCCCCGGCCCCAGCCCAAAAGTGATCGGGGATTGATTTTTGAATACCATCCCCATCCCGTTAGGGATATTTTTTGGGAAAAAATCGCTCAAATCACGGTCGGGGGGTCGAGTCCCCGTTGGGCAGGGTTCAGATTGCCATTCCTAGCCGAAACGGGGCTGCGGTATGATTTCCTCATCATGCCGGGATTCCATTAGCATTTGAAATTCTTCAATTGTTGGGCATTTTTCTTGTCCCCCGAAGCTACAGACATGTGTGATTGGGTTCCAGCATCTAGCCGTGGCATGAAGGAACAGAAAACAAAGAGAAGTGTGGCTCAGCGGGAAAAGGACGTTTAGGCCGAAGCCACGGAAATTTACCTTTTCCGAGCCATCCAAAGAGGCTATCCAGTCCCAAAGCCTATTGACAAATAATATCTTCATTTTGAAAGCAAAATATCAAGAACTTGTGATTTTGCCAGAAAAGCAACATGAGAGCATTATTTATGGAGGCTGAGAAGGAGCTGAGCATGACACCTGGACAGCACTGACCGACATCACACTGATGGCCGACCGTGCATCAGTGAAGCCCGACTGGGCCTTGATGCTTGCCCAGTATAGATCTGTTGCAGAGAAAACTGACCTTTGTTTTGATGGACTTCAATTGTACTTTTAAGTTTTGCTTTGTTTGTACCAAGTGTTTGTTAGCTTTTTCGAGTTGTTTTCATTTTGTTTTTCCATTATCGAGTTGTATTTTATGTTTTGATTGGTTGTAAGTCATTATCCAGTTCATCAATCAATTCAAGAGCAAGGCATTTACTGTTTTGAAGATTACAAAAGGAAAGGTAATGCAACTTCATATTGCGCAAAGAGATCATTCAACAAAACTTGCTTTTCATAACTAATGAGCCCAACCCCGATCATCGTTTTATACAACCAAAATAAAAGAAAGTTTTTGAAAAAAACAAAACAAAACAAAAGGACAATCCGAAACTAGTTTTATAACTACATAACAAAATGAAAACAAAAGCAAAGTAAAGCAAAATCATCATCGCCCTCAGTAGCCTATCCTCACTCTCTTCCTCCTTGGCTGTGGAGGAGGTGCATCGTTGTCATCACTAGGACTGCTCGATTGCAGGTCCATCTCCTCTCCCTCATCCTCAGGGGTCGTGGACCCGTCAAAAGACTCCTCGGAAGGCGAGCATTGCCTCACTCAACCTTTCCCCCGATCAGCACCTCCTCGGCCTCTTACTGGGCCCCGTCTCCACCTACTGGCTATGGAAGGTCCTATAGGCACTGCTGGTGCGAGCTCAAGCTGAAAAAGATATCAGATATCAAATAGAGTGATCAGAAATGTGCAGTTTGGCAATGACAGTAAGCTACATACGGAATGTACCTCAATCCCGTGGGTGACTAAGGCAGTCTGCCTCTTCTGTACCATGATGAGTAGACGGTCGATCGTCCGAAGGAGCTCGTCACCTTATGCTCAGAGAATTTGCAAAAGAATAGAAACTGAGAAAAGTAGATAGAAGAAATTGAATAGTAAATAGTAATGGCTGAGAATAAGCTAAAATGCAGCATGGACTAGCATAGAAAGACAGTGTACCTACTCAACGCCAGGGGAAAACACAAGTTTGTGGTCCCTCTCCTCGATGGGCTCAAGTGGGATCTGCTCGATCACTCCATCTGGACACATGTACATAATCTCGGTGGAAAGCATAGGCAATCCAGGAATGGGAGCAGTGGTAGGGGCACCTCCAATGGGCGCATCGCCAGCCCCAGCAGCAGGAGCAGCAGCAACCTCTGGTACAGCTCAAGCCACGCCTGGGGTAAGAGGTGCCATCACCCGAGTGCGCAAGAAATGCATGAAGTTGTCGGGCTCATGGTGACGATCGTCGTCTTCACCTATCATCAAGAGGTCCAGCTCAAGACCATCTTGTAAATCATCTACTACCCTCATGCCAATATAGGGAGGATGTGGAATATCAAGGTCAGCAACGCCCCGAGTCTGGCCAATGAATCTCTCTCCCAGGTAGTATGCTCAGCCAAAAGGGCCCTCAAACAGGATCCTTATCGTGGAAACATGCCAGGCAGTGGTGTAGGCCACCCTCGACACTTGGGAAATGCCTACCTAAGGGTGCCAGTCGACCTGAGACAATCAATGCAGTGTCAGATATCAGTGCAGTGTCAGAAAATCAGTGCAATGTCAGAGATCAGTACAGTGATGTTAGAATTAGTACAGCGATATCAGAAGTCAGTGCAGTATAAGAATGGCAATATGGGAATGACAATATGGTACACTACAACAGTACAACGGTATAAGAGCGGTTATATAATGCGGAAGCGGTCATATAATGTGAGAAACAGTGCAATACCTGATCTACCGTGATAGTGTCAAAGAAACAGCGAAAGTATGGAAATGTGCAATCCACGAGGCAACGCCGCTCAAATCACGAGTTGTAGTACCGAGAGCGTGGTACAGACAACTCGATCGACCTCACTGGAACCAGGGCCAACGAAGTGAAATATATATATACCCAAAGCTGCAAATCAAAGGTAGGTAGATAGATGAGAAAATGGATCAAATGAGCAAGAAATGCAACAGTGAACAGAATGTAAAGCATATCAGAAAGGTGAGCGTAGGGTGTACCTCCCAAACCCTCCAGTAGCCGCTAAGTGAATCCACCTTGCGCTCGGAGACGGAGCTCATATAGCAGTATAAGGTGGCCAGACCTGCGCCACCCCAATCGTAATCCGCTACCCAAAGAAGATGTACCAGTGCCCCAAAGAATGTATAATCCCACAGTATTTTCCCTGTTTCCAAACAGGGTAGTACCGAGAAGATATATAAGGAAGCCATGAGTGTACTGGGTAGCCTTGTCTACAGTGGCTGGCTGTGTGCCAGAGAAGTGCTCCAAGAACCAGCTGTAGCGTACCATCCCATGGCTAGTAGTGTCCGGGATTGCGCCGAGAAGCTGGAGCTGTGCATCTCTCCACTGAGTCATATATGGATCGAAAGGGACTGGGCCACCGACCCCAACCAGCAGACCGGTCAACATCAAGAAGTCATACGGGGTTAGTATCATCTCCCCGATAGAAGAAAAGTGAAATGAGCTGGTGGTGTCCCACCATCTCTCTACCAAGGCCCTGTAAAGGCAAGACTCAGCCCTTATCTGTATGAGCCCAGAGCAAAAGGGCCCAACGCCATCAGCATCTACCAAAGTGCGGACCTCTGTGGGAAGCCGCTCATACCAACATCAGGGGCCGAAGATAGAGTCGTAGCCGCCTATCCTCCTGGCGATCACCTATCAATTGGGAGTTTTATCAGTATATGTGCAACAGAGATAAGTGATTTGTTCATCAAGCTCAATATTTCAACATGTGTGCAAAGTAAAATGAGAGAAGAGTTGTGTATCGTGGAAGTGTCGACAGAGATATGCTCCATGGGCTCTCAGAGTAAAGTATCCTCATCCAACCCAGGAATGAAGCCCTCAAATCTCAAGATGCCGCCAGGAGGTGGCACATGTGTACGTGGTTGGTATATGGCCGCATCAAAAGGCCTCTCGGCGAGGAGAAGCAATGCAGTGGCTTCCTCTGTCTCCATGTCTACACCAAGGGCAGCACCAACACCTATGGCAAGCTCTGGAATGGGAATTTCGTCACTAGCCATGGAAAAAATGAAGAAAAAGTGAAGGGGATGAGTGAAAGTAGGTGAAATCCTAGGTTTCAAACCCTAAGAGAGAGAAAGTGAAGAGGGGATGAAAAATCAAAGAAGAATAAGAAAAGTTTGGGCAAAAATGTGAGAAAATGAGGAAAAAACAAAGAGAAAACCCAAACCTCAACCAAAACAATTTTCAATCGGTTCAAAAGGAAAAGGAAAACAAGTTGTTTTAGGAAATTTTTGTGAGAATTGTTGGGTAAACTCAAGAAAAAGAGGGAATCTAGAGAGAAGAGAGGTTTAGAGAGAAGGAGAGGGGTTTTTTGACCTAGATGGTAATCAAAATGGGAGCCTTTTGTGTTTTAAAGATCCACAGGTCTGGCTTTTTACCGAACTGTCCTTCATCGCTGTCAAAGGCCGACCGGCGCTATCGAAGCCCGGCCGGCCTTTGGTGATTTCTTTTTTATTTTATTTTTTTTTCTTTTCTATTTTGTGTTGATTTGTGTGTTGATTAATTGATTTTCTTTTATTTTATTTTATTTTGTTCATCATTATTTTAATTTATGAGTTATAGTTTCATTTTTTGATTTTGAGTTTTAAATTTTGATTTTGATTTTTGAGTTTTTGATCGTGGGTTTTGATTTAAATCGATTAAGGAGTTGTATGTTTAAAAATAAATAAATAAATAAATAAAAAACAACAACAACAACAACAACAACAACAACAGAAACACAAAGAAAATGTAAAAAATATAAAACAGTGGAAAAAAAAAAAAAAGAGTTGTTTTTTTATTTTTTTTATTGTGTGAGCACATTTGTTTTGATTTGTTTATTTAATTGTATTTGTTCAAATGTGTTTGGACCAAATCATAGTTTATTTTATTCTATCATAACCAGACGATATTGTATGTACAGTTCATTCAAAAGGTGACAAGTAAACTCACTCGTGCCCTTCGAATCGCTTTCTTCCACCTTTTCTCCTCTCACGTGAAACGCGTTAGGATTGACCCCTTCGGTTAAAAACATTCGGGTGTATCTTGGTGTTCACACCACCTCTTCTCCTCTTACATGAGATGCGTTATGATTGATTTTATCGGTTAAAAACATTCGGATGCATCCCGATGTTCACACCACCCCTTCAGTTAAAAACATTTGGGTACGTCCTGGTGTTCACACCACCCCTTCGATTACAAACATTCAGGTGCGTCCCGATGTTTACATCACCCTTTCGGTTAAAAACATTCGAGTGCGTCCCAGTGTTCACGTCACCCCTTTGGTTAAAAACATTCGGATGCGTCCCGGTGTTCACACCACCCCTTCAGTTAAAAACATTCGGATACGTCCCGGTGTTCACACCACCTCTTCTCCTCTCGCATGAGACGCGTTAGGATTGTTTGCTTTGGTTAAAAATATTTGCACATCCTGTTGTTCACACCACATTTTCTCCTTTCGGGTGAGACGCGTTAGGATTGTTTACTTCGATTAAAAACATTCGGGTGTATCCCGGTGTTCACACCACCTCTTCTCCTCTCGCGTGAGATGCGATAGGATTGTTTGCATCGGTTAAAAACATTCGGGTGCGTCCTGGTGTTCACACCATCCTTTTCCCCTTACGTGTGTACTGCGTTAGGATCTCGATGTGAGACCTTGGATGCGCCCGACAGTTATTTCACTCTTCGCCTTTCCTGCGTGTTGCGTAGTTAAGCTTTAATTTTCTTATTTCCTTTCTACATGAAATGTGGTTTGGCTTGTGTTTCTCGCGCGTGGCGCATGGTTTTCTTCTTTCCACGATTGGAATTGCTGTGCTTTGTTTTAGTTTGTTTAACTCTGGCATTTTCTTTGCATTGTATTTGCGTTCAAAGTGTTTCATTGCGCAACCTCATTGCATGATCATAAGTTATATTCTTGCATCATACATATCATTTGCATCTTGTCCCAGAACTACGCTGGTTTGATTCCTTGCAAAAGGATACGTAGGCAGCCTGCGGGTGCAACCATTTTAATGTATGTCTTGTTTTCTTGTCTAAGTCTTGCGGCCTTGTCAAAATGGGTCGTCTTTAGGCTTTGACATTCACTCATGTCATTTATGACTTCGAGCTCTGTCAAAGAGGGGCAACTATAGACATCCCATTTTTGACCGCCCGCAAGACTCAGACACTTGGTTTAATGCACTCGATGACAAAAGTTGAATTGTGAATTCGCAGCAATTTGGAATCAATCAGGCTTCCGAAACAACCTCACATCTTCACCGTTTACCTTGTTTGAACCCATGAGTTTCAGTTTTGGACCATTTCTCACCCTAAGCTGAGTTTGAACCAAAAAAACAGGGGAGGCCATCAAAGCCCAGCCGTGCATCAGTGATGGCCGGCTGTGGCTATGAATGGTTGACCGACCTTCGACGGCGATAAACACTATTCTGGGCAGGAGGCTGCCAACTATCCATTTTTGAAGATATTTATCACCTTTTGAGCTCGAATTCTATAAAACCGAAGCTTTGGGATTGTTTTAAGGCTTGAACAAAATTCTAGAAGTGATATGTACACCTTGAGAGCTATTGACCCCTCATTCTTCCATTGCAGGGCATCTTTAAGCTAACCTAGCTTGCTTACACCACCTATACACACCATATACAACCTTGTCTTACCATCCTAAAGCCTTGGTTGATCTTGGAGAAGTGTAATGCAAGCTTGAGAATACATTGAAACTAAGTTTGAAACATCAAACAACAAGCTTAAGCTTGTTTTCTCTCCTCTTGTCTTCATTTCTATCATTTATTTCATACTTCTTGCTGCTTTGGATTGTTTTGAGCTTGTTTGAAGTGTTTGGAGTTGGGTTTGAAGAGTTACCAAAAGGGTAAAGAGAGCTTGCTCTTTCTATACCTTTATTTATAACTTAAACCATCTCCTTTTCACTCTTTTCCGTTGGTATTTACACTAATTTTTAGAGGTTTGAAAAGGCTAAAAACCATGGTTTGGAGCTTCAAAAGTGGAGGGGTTAGCCACCCCTCGTTATCCTTGTTTCCTAGCCTTAATTCTCATCTTTATTATCTAGCTTTTCACCCACTTTCATGCATGTTTTACCTCTGATTTTCATGTATTTAGGGCTATTTTCAAGTTGTCTAGGTCTTTGCAATCGATTCATGCGTTGTTTAATACACTTGTGGTCTCATTAAGTTGGCATACTTCTTGTTTGATATGCTTTCTTTGTTCATTTTCCATGTTTGGAGCCTAAGTTTACTAATCAATCAATCATTCCATATCTTTCATTCATGAGAATGGTTTCAACCAGTTGAGGTTATTCAATGCATGTAAAGAAGACCTACGCTTAATGGCTTAATCTCTTCAGAGATTCATCGTCAACGGCATAGTCTCCTTCTCATGTTTTAGAAGGACCTCTTGTTTGACACCACTTCTTATTTAGAGGACTTTAACATCACATTTGGACAAATGGACTAATGAATGGCAATGACTAAAACAATTGGTTTAAAACTTGGATCAACACACTTAAAGAAAATGACTTAATAGCTTGGACTTGGCTCGACGTTATGCCAAGTTCCTTATGTCAAGGGTCATTAAGCATCAATTCATGGTGTTTTTGATGTCCTTGAAGCGTCTCAACTTCCTTTCTTTGAGTTCATTCCATGACAAAAAGGGAGGGGTGGTCCATTTGCATTACATTCATTGATTTTTGGTCCAAAATGATGTCCGAGATCATCAAGCGATCATATAGCTCTTTGATGGTTTTGGATCCAATCCCAACCTTCTCTTGAGGCTTTCCTATGATAGTGAAGGAAGGAAGGACAAACAGATCTTGAAAATGCTCTATCTGCACTGATTTCACCTCAGAGCACAGAAACAGAGTTTTGCACCAAATCAATGCACGGTCTGCTCTTTGTAAGCCCGACTGGTTATCAGTAATGCACGATCAGCCCTTGGTGTGAGGCAAGCAGTGCAATTTTGTAGAAATAGAGGCAGTGGTTGAAGGTGAAACAAAGATGGCTTGGGCAGACAGAGTACTTTTCAGGTGACGCGCATGTAACCTCCATCCATCTTCCTTGGTGCTCACATCAAATGTGTTTGATCATTTAATTATTTCATTAGCGTAGTGAATTGTGTTGTAACATTTAATTAGCTTAATTAGTTATAGCTAATTAGTTGATGTTATAATATTTAATTAGCTTAGATAGTTAGTTAATTACCCATTTCAAGTATTGTAATAATTAGTTAAATAGTTTAGCTATTTATTCAAATGTTGTAATAATTAGCTTAGTTAGCTTAGCTTAGCTTAATTAGTTAGTTAGCTTTATTCATTCAGACTTTCCTTCGTGAGAGCGTGTTGTAATACTGTGTATGTTTTTCAACCCCATGTCTTTCTCCCTTTTATTTACCCGCTTTTGATGGTTAGATTAGGGACATGTTTCAATTAGCATACCTTATGCTTGCATCCATTCATTCATATTGTATGCACCGAGGCCCAGCGCATCATTCAAAATGCATTGTTGTTTCAATTACTTATTTGAATATATGCTTAGACCGTATATTATCAAATTGATTCGTATGCCACATTAGTAGCCGAGCCTAGTAATTGCATACCGCATATGTTGCATTAGACATTTTGTATAGTTAGGAATCATGCATATTTTTCTAAGTCTTTTGTTTATCTTAGCTTGGAGTACTAGGTAAATTTTTTTAATGCTTTAGCATACTTGCATGAGTGTGAATGATTGTCATGTCTAGCATGCTTACCATGAGGCTAAATGCTTACTTGCTAAACTGTTTGAATGCTTGTGGATGAAAGCTTGTTGCTCAAATTGAAATGATTCAACGAATATATGTTTTAATTGTTGAGTGGAAAATAAGTTTTAAGCCCACTATGTTTAGTGGCAAATTCGCAAACTTTAAGCCCACTTGAGGTGACAAATTCAAACAATTTTCGCAAAACAAACATGAATTAAATTGTTCCAACTTGAGCAAACTAGTCTATATTTGCTTGTGGGCATCACATAGTAACGCTAGCCTAATAACCGGAACAATAGCACATAATGTTTATAAAAAATCATATCATGATTAGTAGAGGTCGATCTTTGATTAGGCGAACAGGGGTGCTCAATTTATGACCTTCTCCTCTTGTACCTAAGTTCCTAAGCCGAGACAACTTTGGTGATGACAGACAAGTGGCCTTTGGCACGAGTCATGGGTTTCCTAGATTTCCCCAAAATAAAACATTTAGTTGGCGACTTTGTACCTGGCAAAGCAATCCAATTTTGGCATTTTTGATCCTAAAATCAATTTTTCAAAAAGATTTGTCAGATTTAGACTCCTTGGTGTTTGTCAGTTTCACATTACACTTGTGAGATTAGATTCAGAACAGCGGGAGTCCAAACTGTAGGGCTTTCTTCCAAGCTTCCGAAAGGAGGCGCAAAAAATTCGAGCTACAACGACACAATCCCAACGCAATTGTAAATGTAATGTTGCAAGCATGAGATAGAGATATTCAAAATAACAGATATCAACGGTTAAAATAACTTACATGGAAAACTATGAGATCCTCGTGTGTCATAGAGCAATTCACCCCATAAATTTCCCCAAACCCTTTTGTACTAGCCAAGGATGCTTCTTTCAAGAGTTCATCATAACTCTGTTCATCATAAATCCTGTATCGCTTGCACCATATCCCACTTCCAATGGACTGGATTCATCATGACCCCTTAACCAGCCTAAATTGAAATCCCATATCTGTATAGACAAAGCAACAATGAAAACCAGTACAGTGTATTCACTTGGACCAGTTGCTTCATAAAGTCATAATCAAGTAATAAAAAAAAGCAGGAAAAAAATTTGGGAAGTTGAGATTCAAAATGAGTAATTAGGAAAAGTCCCACCTATAAGATGAATTGGTTTTACCACAACAAACATACAAGCCATAAATTTGAAGGAACAGTTTCAACGATAAATAGTCTTCATTAACAAAAAACTGCAAAGGGTCATTGATGTATTGCTGGTGTCACAAATCAAAACCAAATAAAAAGAAACCAAGCAAAAGTTGGGTAGTACATGGAGGTTTCACTTTTCAGGGTACTTATAGCGTGTGTGTTTTTTAGGACTATGTGTTAGACTGTTCCTTTCCAGCTAAGGAAGTGGGATATGCGAACGAGATGCTTTCTCCAGATCTAACGTCTGCAACTGTTTAGATATTAATCTTGTAACAACAGTGTTGCAGCTTTTGCTGACTTATTATACATATCTAAGTTCTAGCTAAAGTTTCTTAGCTGCTTAAATACAGTTAACATGATTCTAAAGACATAATTTGAAGAAATTCACTTTAAAGCAGAATAGGGCACATCATAACAAGTAAACCAGACATTCATTATATTCAGATCAAAAAGAAGGTTGATATGTGCACTTGTGACCAAAACATAACACCGGCTAAAAATGCAAGGGTGTGCACTATTTCATTCACTGCGTTGAGATCCATGAATACAAGTCTCCTGATCTCTGGAGTAAAGAAGAAAAATTAGATACAGAGAATAGTGTTGTAGCACAGCCAATCCATAATCTAACAACAAGCCACTCACCTTCCAAAACCAAAGCAATACCCCAAAAAACAAAATTACAAAGTCCATCAGTATAGTTACGAACTCATGAACAAAATGGGAGTGGCTGAAAGTTAAGAAAGGCAAATCAGAGCACAACCAAAATAGCTATATTAGTGAGTAGCACAGGTAAAAAAATATAAATGAGGAAACTTGTGACCAGATAAAAAACAACAAAACCTTTTATCAAGACTATAGGCTCGAGATTTTTCAAACTTTTCTTGGCTAATAAGTCCTTCCAAAGTCTTGGGAAGCGTTGGCAATTTAAGAGCAGCATGTTGCCGCAAATCGAGATAAGTTTCAAAGATATACATTAATATCATAAAACCTAGACAATCACAAAAGACAACAATAGTTAATTAAAAGGTACAGCAATCATAACCAACTATTGTTATAAACCATTGACATACAGGAACAAGGGATTTCCAAGTGTAGACAATGCAATCATCAAGAATTACATCTTCACGTAAATTATAAAGTATACACCAAAACAGTACATCAACAAAGAAAGGAAAGGAAAGACGCAACAAACTTTGGAATGACAAAATAAACTGCCATGCACAAACAAAAATCGCAGAATCACAAACAAACAAAAACACAACCAAAAGTGTATATTCTGGAGCTGAATGAACTATTAAATAAATACATATAATAACACAAAGAATAAAAAATTACATCACCAGCATAATGGCAAATAGTGAAATTAGAATGTGATAATTTTGGCTTAGTGAAGCATTTATGGTTTTGAATGTCTGGTACAGCTTTTGGGCAAAGGTTTCATGTGTTGATCTTGGGAACATACTACAAAAAAATAAGCCTTATCTATCTCACAAAAACTATCAAATGAAATCATAAATTAATAGTGAATGCGATGAATTTATTTTCAAGCCATTACCCTCCATAAAATAGACAATGTTTATGGCAGTATGACACCTACCAAGCTTCATCCAGAAGAGCTATTATGCCACCAGGTTTCTGAAAATTAAATAAGCATATTTTAAATAAACAAAATTAAAAAAGCACTCTATCTCAACCTCTCTAATTTTTCATTCCACTTGTGATCTTTGACATAACATACAAGGTATCTTCACCACACAACACAACAAACCCTTGTCTCAACTTTTACTAATTCCTATATGCATTCTCATCCTTAATACACATAACTCCCAGGCTTCTTTTGTTTTCTCTCACTAATAAGAATATATATGTAGCTTCATTTTCTTAGAAATTATCATTCAACGCGGATTTCTTCACTACCTCATGTTGCATTCATCTAGGAGTCCAATGTTGAGGCAACTTTTTATATGAACAGGAATATTGAAGTGGCATGAAATTTTTACAATTTGAACATTAAGCAGTGTTATATAATGTCATTCAATAATATTCAGTCCTTTCATCCAATGAATATAGCACAAAATATAGAATTGAAAAACAAAGATCGTAGAGTTCTAACCTCTAAATATAGCACAGGATCCAATGAATATTTAGTCCTTCCATCCAATGAGATTGTAGAGTTCTGAGATTGTAAAACAAAGGACCGAAAGCACTAACCTCTGATCAAAGAAGACGAAGACGAAGAGTTCCAAATCCACAGAGATAAATCATAAACAGAACACCACCATTGAGATAAATCACGGAGCTGAAGCAGATTTTGAAGGATTCGATGGTTTTTCTAAGATTGTAAACAATGGTGCTCAAAATCGAACTTCAAAATCGCAATCGCTCTGAGATGAATCACCGAGCTGAAGAAGAATCGAGAGAGAGAACTTCATATTGATTCGATCCAAAACCCCCAGCAACCGACAACGATTCCATAGAACATACCTTCATCTTATACTCATGGACCAGAGAGAAAGAGAGAGCAAGAGAGTGAGAGATTTGAGTGAGTGATAGATTCGAACTTCATATTGTAGATGACGGTGGGTTTTCAAAATAAAGGTTTGGAGAGACAAAATAGGTTTTATAGAGAGATAGGATGATCGAAAGCACTAACCTTTGATCGAGAAAAATGAAGAGTTCCAAATCCACAAAGATAAATCACGGAGCTGAAGCAGATTTAAGGATTCGATTGGTTTTTCTGAGATTGTAGACGACGGTGCTCAAAATCGAACTTTGAAATCGCAAACGCTCTGAGAAACTACGAGATTGAAGCCATACGGATGCAGATAGGTTGGTTCTAAGAAACTTCGAAATTGCAATCGCTCTAAACAAGAATCGAGAGGGAGCAAGAGAGTGAGAGATTTGAGTGAGTGATAGATTCGAACTTCATATTGTAGACGGCGGTGGGTTTTCAAAATAAAAAATAAAGATTTGGAGAGACAGGATTTGGAGGCATTTCCAAGCGTCTTCTATCCATAAAAGGAGACCGTTTTGATTAATAACAAATGCGACGTTTAAAAAACGCAGTTAATTGTTAGAAAAAGTGACGTTTCATAAAAACGTCGTTAATTAAACGTCGTGAAATCTCTGATTTCTTGTAGTGATATATTCATAGATAGATACAAATATAGTATGCTACTATTGTGTGCGCACTTGTGATTCATAATATGTTTAAAGGAAGTGCTGGACTAATTGCTGATAACTTGGGTTTGAAGAGCTTCAAAAGGGAAGTGAAGGAATGTAGTAAAAATGGAAAAGATGATGGGAGGATGTAGATGAAAGAAACTAAATTCCAACATGGTGGTAGTGTGATTCCTGAAGCATTTTTTACAGAAATATTTCATACTTTACTATTAACTTTGCTACAAGTGAACATTGGATTACACCTATATAATTTCTAGAACTTGTAAAACTCTAACAATTCAATTTTTTTTTCCTACCATGGGCATGGCTAATGCAAACAAATGTGTTAGGTTCAATTGGTGTGAGATTTTTATCATTCATAAACCAAATCATCATTGGGATCCACTACAAGAAAATGAGGATTTAACGGCATTTAATTAACGACGTTTAATTAAACGTCACTTTTTTTTATAATTAACGGCGTTTTTTAAACATCGCCTTTGTTGTTAGGTAAAACGGTACCGTTTTGAAAATAGAAGATGTTTATAAAACGCCTCCAAATCCTATCTCTCTACACACCCTCTTCCATGTCTCTCTTCACACCCTCTTCTGTCTCTCTAAACTTTTATTTTGAAAACCCTATTTTGAGCATTGTCGTCTCCTTCTCACTCACTCAAATCTCTTTCTCTCTCTCTCTCTCTCTCTCTCTCTCTCTCTCACAAATCTCTCTAGATTCTTCCTTAGTTCAGTGATTCTTCTTCGATTCTTCTTCAGTTTGGTGATTCATCTCGGGATTGCGATTTCGAAGTTCGATTTTGAGCATAGATCCGTGATTCATCTCCGTGGATTTGGAACTCTTCATCTTCTTCGATCAGAGGTTAGTTGCTCTCTCTTTCTCTCACTCAAATCTCTTTCGATTCTTCCTCAGTTCAGTGATATTTCTTCGATTCTTCTTCAGTTCGGTGATTCATCTCGGGATTTAAATTTGGAAGTTTGATTTTGAGCATAGATTCGTGATTCATCTCCGTGGATTTGGAACTCTTCGTCTTCTTCGATCAGAGGTTAGTTGATCAGAGGTTAGTTGTATCTTCAATCTGTTGACTAGGGTTGAGGTTCTCTATTTAATTGAGGGGCTTTGATAGGATGTCCCAACATATAAAATCATAACGGGCTTAATTAGATCAGTATCGAAAGAGAAGTACACCTCTATGCGTCTTGTGCGTCTCGAGCATCTTGATTGCGCTTATTAAAGTCACCTTGTCTTGGGTCTGTTGAGGAGCCTCAGGAGCACCTCCTGCCTAGGTGTGCACTTTGGTGTGCTTTTGATAACACTGGGTTAATCATTAATTAGTCGAAACCTTCTGTGAATTCTTGAAACAGGGGGGCATTCTTGCCCTGAGGGCACATTCTAGTACGCGATTAAAATTTACCATTTTGTGCAATATATTCTTGTGCCATTCTGTCAACATAGTTTCTCATTCAGTTGGTTTCCCAATTTATACAAACCTCAAAAGAAAAAGAAGCCTTGTATCAGGTATGACTGTAAAGTAGACTTTCTATAGCTTATCTTTTGTATCCTACTTTGACATGCTAGTGAAAATTTATTTGTTTATTTTGGGAGTTTGTAGCTTGCAATATGGCCAAACTATTCTTCAGAGACATTATGGAAAACATTTTAAAAGGATATTTTATGCTGTTCAGAATATCATACTAAATTCATTTTAGGAAATTGGGTGTAATAATTAGTATGAATTGTCATATTTACTGTTTCCTTGGTTGCTCCTGCTTCTTGTTTGGACCACATGTTTCTGTATTCTCTAACACTTCTGGGATTATATACTATTTATGTACATGTGTGGAGATACACCTCATGTATACTTCATTAATTATAGTGGAACATGTTGATACAATGTTTTCCCAATTGTTTGTTCACTTGTCAAAACAACAAAAATTTTCCACATTGGTTATTTACTGAGATTATGATTTTCTTGGGCAGTCACATTGATAGTATATCTTTGATGGGCCAATTTACAGATGTACCACTTTTTTCCCCCATATTTTGTGGGGCATCTGCTAGTCCTTCTAATTAGTTTATCTGTCTTGCAGCCCCAATTGCTTAGTTGATGTTTAGTTCACACCTGACAAAATCCAAGGCGGAGAAGTATAAGGCACACATATTACTAGCATTTGAGTCTGTTCTTGGGTCCCCTGTGACAATTGAAATTAGATGTGAATTTAGGAAAGATGCAAGGGCTGGGGTTAATACGCCACTCGTCTTACCTGATTCTCAGGATGGTACATCTCTGATGCGTACAAATGCAGAGCTTACCAGTGGTAACAGTATGACTGCACTAGGATATGGTGATACCAGCAAAAGGGTTCCTAAAGAAAGAGCTGGTGTAAGTCAAGCCCCTGACTCTCTTGGACTGGGAAGGAGTGAAATTGTTGAAATAAATTCTCCAGGAGGGCAGAAAAATAATGAGCATAAAGATAACAACTTACAATATGATATGAAAGATTTGGAAAATCCTTGGATAGGAGAAATAGAAGCTCCACATAAGAAATGCAAGTTTAACTGGCCTAGTTTGTTATTTTTTTTGTTTGTGATCTTTCTTGAGTATCTGATTATGCAAATTGGTCAAGCAGCAAAATGTTTGAGGCAATTTTCCAGATCTTGAAGGAAGAGAATTCATTAGAATTGATAATGTCAAGTTATCAGCTTCTAAATGAGCTAGATAAGGTATTTGATGATAACCCTTCTTTGTTTCTCTGCAGATTGTTTTCATGTTTACATGCTCAAATGTTTTGACACCATTATTTTTTGGTGTTTGTCCATTTAATGTAGCGTTAGCCTCGCGTGTATACATCCAAAGTGGAATTATCAAAATTACCTTCAGCTAGTAATGCTTCTGAATTAGTTATGGTTGAAGAGGTATCACATTTTGGTTTTGTGTTACAATAATCTGAGCTATACTACTCACCATTACTTGTAGCTTTTATGCATTTGTGATAGACCTTACTATACTCTATTGCATGTCAGGCTTGGTCACCATTTACTTTTGGCTCAGATAGTTGCTTCAGCTCAGGTTTGAATCTGTATGTATGTGTAATGTGTGTGTTCGATGAATTTTGATGCTGTGGAGATGGAATTGTGTTGTAGGGGTGGGAAGAAGGCGAAGGGCTTGGGAAAGAGAAGCAAGGGATCAAAGAATATGTCAGGGTTAAGGACAAACAGGACACTGCAGGTTCTTTTTTTGCTCTGATTTTTGTTTATTTATCAAATTCATCCTCTATTTTGTTGCCTAGAACAGAGAGTTCTTTTACTTTTATTTTTTTAATTGTGCTATGAATCAAAGGAGCTAATAAGGTTAAACTTGTTGTGGGATGAGTTTTTCATTTATTAGAAGAATAAGAACAGTTCAAGACATATAGAGCAGTTTGACAGTTTAAAAATTACAATAGGTATTGGTGTAGATGAACCCAAAAATAATTGGGCGTTTGATACATCACAGTTTGACAACATCCTAAAGAGATTGAAATTTATTTATTTATTTTGAAATTTATTTACTTGTTTATTTTTGTTTCCTTCTTTAATAATCACCAGGTATAAGAAAAGAGAGAGGGGGAAACTTGTCCACGCATATTCTTCCGAGGATCTTGGAGGAATACTTGTGAGTTACTAACCTTTGTAATTTAGGACCTTCTGTTTTCATTTTATAGAGTTGATTGAAAAATTTTCGGAGCTCTTTTCTTTACTCTCATGAATGTATTGTTTAACGGGTTGACAGAGGTTGCATTGACTGTTTTGAGGCTTCCTGTATTCTATAAACAGGGGGATTTCTTATTCTATCCTCCATAGGCTTTTGGGTTGCCAATTTGGGTCCTCAGTATACCCCTCTCCTTAGTGGAATCAGCAATATGGATCAGTCTTACATATTACACAATTGGGTTTGCTCCAGACACCAACAGGTAGTAGTGGTCTGTGTGTTCTTGGTTTCTCGTGGTAGTTTTTCATGTTTATACTTTTACTTACCAACTTAAATTCTTCATTAGAAATTTATTCTTCCTACTCTGCATTTAGTGGTCACTTGAACCTGATAATTTATTCACTGACAAATACCCACCATCTGATTCAGGTTTTTCCAGCAGTTATTGGCATTGTTCAGTATACATCAAACGTCTCTCACTCTCTTTCGCTTTGTTGCTGTGGGAAGAAAGCTGGTTGTTGTATGCACTTTAGGAACCTGCACATTGATAATGAATATTCTACTTGGAGGATTTATAGTTGCCCAAAGTAAGCTGCCTGATTTCTATTTTCACTTTTGAGCCTATCTTGAATTAGAATGAGCTTTTAATTTACAAATCTTTATACCACATTGTTGAATATTGCTTGACATTTAGCCAAGTAAGTTGTGGATTCTTTCATGTAGTTGTTTATATATTCGATGATCAAAGCACTACATCTATAACCATTCATTTCCTTTTGTGCCCGCAGATGACATTGAGCCATTTATGATATGGGGCTATTATATTTCTCCAGTGATGTATGGACAAAATGCTTTAGTCATTAATGAATTTCTTGACAAAAGATGGAGCGCCGTAAGTTCTCTTTTACTGTTTGCATAGTATCTTTACATTCTCAAAATTCTGAACATTTTTCTTATTGCAGCCCAATCCAGACCCCCGAATTCATGCACCTACAGTTGCGAAAGTCCTTCTCAAGTCTAGAGGCTTCTTCACGAAAGTATTTCTAAATGGTTGTGGTTTCGTACAGTACAGGTTCTCTAAGTGTTTGATTTTTACAAAGAATGTTACATAAATTTTCAAGCCATGTTGATATATATTACTGTTATTAAGTAGTGAAGTAAGTTGTTATCTTAATTGATGTGTAGTGAAATTTGCAGACATTGATGCATAAATTTTCTATTTGTATATGTATATGTATATTATTCCTTGTTACTTAGAAGACATTGATGCAGCAGATGTTGATAATGAATTGGCAGTTGTGAAGTATGTTGAGGACATCTACAAGTTCTACAAGTTAACAGAGGTACTATTTTGGCCTTTATTTTTCTATCTTTTTACCTTCTATATCCATCGACATGTTTTGCTCATTAATGGGAATTTATTACGGTAGGGTGAGAGTCAAGTTCACAATTACATGGATTCACAGCCTGAAATCAATTCAAAGATGAGATCAATTCTCATAGACTGGTTGACAGAGGTTCACAGGAAGTTTGAACTAATCTGGAGCACGCAAGGAACAACCCATGTATTTAATAAGTGATCAAAATAATTTTAATTTAATCTTAAACCTGGTGCTTTCAAATATTTCAGGAGGTCTGTTGCAGTGGTATCTATATTTATTTAGTATCAAAATAAAACCACTTGAAATAATCATTATTTTATAGACCAAAGAGGGCTTTATATAGCTTTTAACTTTTTATCTGCTAACTTGTGTTTAGGTCAAGAATTCAAACAGAGCAGATGCATCTGTTTATGGGATGACTGGTATGCTTTGTAGGACTGAGCAATAACTCATTTGGTTTTTTGCAAACCAAAATTAGTTGGCATAGTGGTGCTTTCTTTAGTAGTCTAACAATGAAAAGATGCTTTCTTTCTGTTTTTGTTTTCTTTGACAATCTCTTCCTTCTATTTTGTGAGCATTCTGACTCAATTAACACATCTGCTTTTGCTTCCAATGGGTTCCAGGGTGAGGCCAAGAGTGCCCAGCTGATAGGTCAAGCTATTGCCAATAATCCGGCATTTATTACCCCAAGGAAGATTGAAGCTGCTAGAGAAATTGCACATACAATCTCAAATTCAGCCAACAAGGTTTTCTTGACTTCAGATGAACTGTTGTTGAACCTTCAGGAGACAAACTTGGGGACCTCCACTGGGCAGAAGTAAACACAGCAGGTTAAAAAACCTCAGTAACTTCCCTCTTTAGTTCTATTTGTGACTCTTCATTTGTGGGAATATCTTATTAAGCTCTGCATAGTGGACATGTTGAATGGTTTTATGTGTTTTTTTCTTTTCTTTTGTTTTTTGAAGTCTTCGGAATGAACGAATATATTTGTCAAACTTTTCATACTGTTCAATCGAGATCCTTGTTCAATAAGGGTTAGACTTTTATGATATGATTTTGGAGCCATCTGGTAACATGGCTTATCACATTTTTAGTTGAGTAATGCTAGAGATTTTAAGAGTTGGATAAAGTAATTGCTATAGAGAATTGGATTGTTTTGATTTCTGATTGCAAGGAGTATCTTTTTCCCATGGCTAACATTGTAACTCCAAATTTAAAAGAAGCATCTGCTTTACTTGGTGGTGTTCAATTGGAAACAGTCGACGACATGCGTTCTGCTGCAAAATCTATCCATGACATGGGTCCACGGTTAGTGCTTTGCATTTGAGTTTTTATTCTTTCTGAGTTAGGCTTATCAGAAGCTGCCAAACGTTTCCACAATCCCTCCAAAAGTAGGAAAAATTATATTTCGACACCTTGTTGTTTGGCACCAAGTCACTTTAGCGTTGAATTTACTGACATGACACTTATCTAGTCTTTGTGAAGATAACTGACACATCACCTTTCTCATGGATTCAGTAGAGTCTATTAGTAGAAGTTTGGGCAATGATAAAGATATGAATGCCAATTGTGATTTGTGAGATGGAGGTTTAAGTGTCATGCTAGGCACTGTGAGAGGCAGGTTTAACTTTGAGTTTGCATAGTCAATGTGTACATATGGGCTTGCTCTTTTATTTCTTAGAGCAGATTTGTTTTACAAAGACTAGACAAGAAGAAGAATTGTAATTCGTAACAGCTTTGTTTTTGTTTTCAGAAATGTACTTGTCAAAGGAGGTGACCTCGCTTCTTCATTGGATGCTGTTGATATTTTCTTTGATGGTATGCTTAATGTATTCATTGGGGTTTTTGAGTTGTAACTGTGTGTATCTCTAGGCGGTGTCTTTTGCTAATTTGATTTCTTGATTTGATCTTCTAGGAGATAATTTCTATGAGCTGCGTTCACTACGCATAAGAACTCGGAATACTCATGGAACTGGCTGCACTTTGGCTTCATGTATAGCAGCTGAGCTTGCAAAAGGTTCTTTAATGCTATCAGCTGTTAAGGTAATCTATTATATGTTTGTATTTCTGGAACTTCTAACAGTTATGTGTGCATTGCACCAACAAAATAAATAAGGCTGCAATTTTTGTTTTTGAATGTAATAATGGTGGTTTTGAGTTCAGTTTCACTATTGACATATACCCAAGTTACATCCAAAGCTTAATTGATCACTTGATTAAGCTTATTGCCCTCACTCAATCAAACCAGAAAGATAGAGTGGCATTTTCAGCAGATAACTGGCCTATAACTTAATATATGAAAAGACCTTTGGCAGGGTAAAAAAAATTGAATACAGATCCATATAGCGGGCTCCATATTCAGGATTGCTTTTGTTGCCATTTGCTTTGTGACATTTGTCACTATCTGACTGATGCACTATTTGACTGCTCATGTTTACGTGTTTTTTGAGTTAATGTTCTTGAATGTTGTTGCTTGTTCTTAAAATATTAAATATGTACCTTGGGGAAACCGTTTTTGCCTTTCATTTGAAACAAGGGGTCAAAATTCAAGGAAATGAAACATGCAATTTACTTAATCGGTCATGTGTCTAATTTTGGACATTTTACCTGGCAATACTTTACATTTACATTGTTACCAGATGCTTAAAAGGAAGATTACTATTGTTATTCACCCAAAAAAAAGATTACTATTGTTATTATGGTGGTTCATATTGTTATTTATTGAAATAATGAAAAAACCAATTTGAACCTAGATAGAGTAATCTGATTATCACATTGTCTGAGCTTGAGGGATCATTTATCAATTCACTTTTTGCAGGTGGTTCATATTGTAAAATCAGATTCCAAACTTGCAAATAATGATCTACCTGTTGATATCCAAAGGTTGAGATGTCGTGCTCTGTGTTATTCAAAGCGGACCTCAACCTGCTACACTTGAGGGCAGCATTTCACGAGCATATTGGTGATGTTATGGGTGCCTTGTGAGACTATCGAGTTGCTGTCTCTGTTGACCCAAACCATGAGATGCTGGAACTTCGCAGCAGTCAAGAGCCATGAAGCCCCAAAACACAAAATAGAATAATAAAAAAAAAATGGGGTTTTTTTTTATTTAAAATTTTAAATATTGTGTCACCATTGTATATTTTGTGAGCATGTGCAATGTAATGTCCATGTTTATCTTCTTTATAATTTTTTGGTAATCAATATCATGGACTGTCCTCACCACTGTTTCCTTCATACTTTTCCAAATGGCATGGATTCATCAAGAATCAACACTTAAAACTACGGTAGAGTGAGTGTTAATTTATTTAGGAATGGATCAGCTACTGCATGGATTTAACTTATTGGATTTTTTTCTTGAAGGATGTTGTATTGGGTACTATTATAGATGTGAGGGAATAATAATCTCACAGAAATATGTCTGTACAAAGTTTTATTCATTATTGCTATTTTACAGGTATATTTTTAAAGTTAAATCTTACAAAATTAGTAGTTTAAAAAAAAAGGAAAAAAATCTGTTGCGGCGTTTTTTAAAACGTCACTATAGTTATATTTTTAAAATAATAAAAAAGCTATTACGACGTTTTTGAAGCGTCGCTGAATGCCTGTGTGACGTCATGTTACCGTTGGCTGCGACATTTAGCGGCGTTTTTATAAACGCTGCCTATACTAATTTTACGACGTTTTTAAAGCGTCATAAACTTATAGCGACGGCCGCGTCCTCGACGTTTGGTGGTAAGCGTCACTAAAGGAATTAGCGGCGTTTTTCATACATATAGCAACCGCTAAAAGTCATTTTTCCAGCAGTGATCACGATTTGGAATTATTATACCATGAAAAGTTACATTGTTTTGGCAAGTGGGTAAAAAGTTAATTTTTGACTTTTAACTTATTTTAGATTATATCACGTCTTCATTTTTTTATACATTTTTTCAAAAAAAAGTTTTTAAAAAAAAATCAAAAAGTCAGCTTTTAATGTGTAATATACTTATAAAATTATATTTATCATCTATTTTTTTTAATTATAACAAATGTAATATGATCATGCGATTGTGATTGTCGAATAAATCCATTTTTTTCTTCTTCTTCTTCTTTTTTTTTTTTTTTTTTTTTTTTGCATCAATAATATTTTTATAAAAATTCTATAAGATGAATAGTTCAAATTATCAAAATGAATCTAGTAATGGGCTCACTAAGACCTAACAACAATTACGGAGAATCTCTAAATTTATTTATCTCACATAATATATCATTCATATATTGGTAATACAATGCATGATAGATAAAATTCATCACACTAGTTCAATGATCACATGCATGTGAAAACTAATGATGAAAAAAAAATACGTTGTACTTTTTAGTTAACAGATATGTCTGCCCTTGCTCTTTTTCATCACTGCTTATCATTCCATAAAGTTTTAATCTAATATTTTTAGGACAAATTACAAATATACTCTTGAGATTTGTTTAAAATATGAATTACTTCTTATAATTTTGAAAATTATATTCCATCCCTTGAGCTTTTTAATTTCATAACAAATCGTCCCTTTTATTAATAAATCATTAAATTAATTAATAGTTTTTAATGATGTTAGAAATATGTTTAATTAATAATTTTGGTAATTTTATTATTGTATAGGAGACCAATTATGAATTTTATTTTTTTAATTAATTCTGTTAAATAAAAAATACTAACGAGGTATTCGTAATTTTCTAAACCATGGGGAGCAATCTGCACTTTAAGTAAACCTTAGGAGGTGTATTTGTAATTTACCCATATTTTTAATATAAAATATACATATATTTTCTATCTGAACTTTTCTTTGCTATTTTATTTGGGAAAATAATCAGTCAGTGTATTGGTTGAAAAAAAAAAATTTAGATTCATAATAAATTTTACAAACTTTAATTATTAAAATTATAATTTTTTTCATGAATATATAATTATTTTTAAAAACTAAATCTGATTTGTAATTTTTCCATTTTATTTTTCCTTTCCAACTTGATTTATGCATGAAAGAAACTAATGAACCTAATTAAATCTGATTTGTAATTTTTTTATTTTATTGTCTTCGTGCATGAAAGAAACTAATGAACCTACTTAAATTTGATTTGTAATTTTTCCCTTTTATTTTTCCTTCCAACTCGTTTATTGTCTTCATGCATGGAAGAAACTAATGAACCTACCTAAATTTGATATGTAATTTTTCTGTTTCATTTTTCCTTACCAACTCGATTATTGTCTTAATGGATGCTTTAATGGAGGAGGAACATGAAATTCATCCTCTATAGATTGAATTTGAGCAAGAGCAGATGACTCCAAATTTAACAGTACGAGAGCATATGCTACATAAAGAGTGTATTATAAGTTTAGGAAAAAAAGATTTTTAGCCCCACATTGCAATATTAGTTCATGCTATAGTTAACACACTTCCAACCTGATGACCTATTCAAAAAATTCAACCAAAAAATAAATAAATAAAAAAGTCTTTCCAGACATGAAAGCATTGATAGTTACAAAATTGAAAATGATATGATTTGTTTACAGGCATTGGATGAAGTGGTGCAATGCATTGGTAATAAAAATATTAAAAAGGAACAACAGTAGCAACAACAAAATAATGGTTGTGAAGAGAATGAAGTGAAGGAACAACCAAAAAATGAGGACAATTAAATCAACACTCATCATAAGGTAATATATCTATTTTTTTTTTTAAGTTTATTTGTATGTAAAAAATGATAACAAAAAAAATGTTAACATTTTTTTATTTTACAAGTACTTTTGGGACATTTGGACATGATGAGTGGCATCTATTAAGTTTTAATTTATCAAATATAGATAGATTTGATTTATAACATTTAGTTTATTATTAGTTTTTTTTTAGCATATATGTGTTTTAGATATTAATTTTATTTGGGAAACATCTTATTTATTGTTAATATAGATTATTTTATTAGTTAGAAATCAAGATTATTATTTTAAGAAAAATAACTCAATTGGATGATTATAATATTTTATGAATATTTGTTTTGAAATATATTGTTTTCACTTATGAAATTTGAAAAGATGATCTCCATACATTATGATTATAATTTGAAAAGATGATCTTAATTGAATGATTATAATATTTTATTTATTGTTAACATCTTTTTTTAAAAAAGTCAAAAATTATATTTATTTAGATTATCTCAAATAATTTTGATGTATAAAATGGTAGATAATGATAGGAATACTATATTTTTTGTCAAACAAATGATCAAATGCCTTCACATAAATATAAAATCTATAATTTTATAAACTTTACACCTATATAACATATTTAATTATTTATTTAATAGAAAAATTATGACGTATCATATTTTTGTAAAAGAAAAATGTTTGGGAGCACTAATTAGTGCTCCCACTAATTAGGTGGCAGTGGGTTTTGCCATTAATGATGTGATGTTTTGGTCTTGGAGTTATATTTTTTTTTTTTAATACATTAATACTATTAGTAGTGATGTTTTTAGTGGGATAAATCATTGTTGTTTGTAAAATGGTTCCTACACTTCTGACTGAAGAAAAAACAAATTATCAATAATGGTGGGCCCATTAAGTAAAAAACAAATTGTTGTCGCGTGCGGAACAGCCGGCCATGTCTCCTAGGTGGGAGGCATTTGTTTCGGTAGCAGCAAAAGAGGATGCTGACTTCCTTTCCAAATTAGGTTCAAATTTCTATACTACGACTTATCTTTCTAATTTCTATGACACCTGCCCCGTATACAAACAAATATCTGTTACGTACAATTAAATTTTGTATCATTTTCAAATTAATTAGAATTAGAATCTCGTTTTCGTTGACTACAATTAATGTGAATATATGTGTTAGGTACGATTAAATTTTGTATCATTTTTCAAATTAATTAGAATTAGAATCTTGTTTTCGTTGACTATAATTAATGTGAATTATTATTATAGTCAATAAAAAATTACACATATATGATGATGCCACATTTGCGATAGAATTATCTAAAATGATTATATGTTAAGTTCAATTGATTTATGAATAAATTACACTGATACTTTTTTAATACAAGTACACCTTCACGTTTTAGAAATTACATTCTCTTCTTTAAAGTTTAAATTTTTATTGCAATTTAATTTTTCCGTTAATCAACCATTAAATCAATTAATAAAAAAAAACTCATATAAGAAGTTAATTTTTTTTAAATACTCATTTTACTCTTATTATACCATTTTCAAATTGATTATATAGCGTTAATCATATTTGTTGACTGTATTAATGTGAATTATTGTCTTAATTAAGAAAATGTTATACACAAGTGGCAATTGCATATTTGCAATTAAGAATTATCGAGAACGGCTATGTGTTAGATTCAATTGATTTTGTCTCTTTTTAAAACTCAATATATAGCGTTAATCATGTTTTTTTTTTTTTTTTTTTTTTAAAGAACATCGTTAATCATGTTGTTTGTGTACCGTAATAATGTGAATTGTCATCTTAATTTTAAATTTTTTTTATACATATATGGCGATTACATATTTATGTAGGAGAGATTTTGCAATAATTATTGTAAGAGAAAATATCATTTTACCGCCTAAATTATTATAGAAAAATCAATTTAGCATTCAGACTTTGTATTATTTTAATTGGACTCTTAATTTTTTATTTTTAAATTTGATAAATTTACCTCTCACCGTTTGTTTCAGTCTATAATCAAAAGGAACTTGCTAACATATCATCAAAGTTCATTTGGAATTTCATTTTACCTCTCAAATTATACTTTAAAAATCAATTAGCCGCCCAAAATTTAAAAAAAAAAAAAAAATATTTAAGTAATCACCTTATTTGGTTCTAATTTTTTGAAAATTGAGTTTTTTTATTTTTTGTCTTTATTTTGATTTCACTAATTTTTTTTAATATTTTAAATAATTTTTTTTAACTTTTAGATACACTTATAATACAATTAAAAAGCATAATATTTGTGAAAAAAAACCTTTAAAAAATTCACTAAATGCAACAAAACAAATATATAAATTCAGTACATTTTCATATTCATGTGTATTTATTGAATTTTTAAATATTTTTTTATAAAAATTTTACTTTTTAGGTATATCTAGATTAGGTACATCTAAAAAGTAAAAAATTAAAAATTAAAAATTAAAAATATCACTAAAAACAAAAAAAAATATATGAAAAATAAAAAACTCAATTTAAAAAAATCAAATTCAAAAAATCAAAAGAACAATGTGAGATAAATTTTCATCTCAAAAATGAAAAAAAAAAATTAATTTTAAATTAAAAAATTGAGTATTAGTCCTAATGAATATTTTTTAGACAATAATTGAACTTAAAATTTTTTTTTTACCCACTCAATTTTGAAATTACTATTAGTCAAGAAATTTTCAGATTATTTAGCCTCCGTTTGGGAAGTGGGTTGGCTTTTTGACTTTTTGGCTTTTTTGGCTATTTTAGCCTGGGCTTAAAAGCTTGGTTTGGGAAGGGTTTTTTGACTTTTTGGCTTTTTTGAGTTTTTTTATGAGAGAAGAATGTAATGATTATGGGTTGGATGTGATGTTTTGTTTGTTATGGCTAAAATAGCCTATTTTATTTTTTGTGGCTAAAATAGCCAAAAAAGCCTGCAAACCCCCTTGCCAAACACAGCTGATCGATTCGAGATAATTTGAGACTTAAAAAGATAATTCTAAATGAAGATTTTTATTATTTCTTTACAAAGTATATTATTTAAAATTTAATTTTTTTTTATTATTGAGATAAAAAATTATTTATTAAATATTTAAATTTAATTTTTTTATATTCGGTGGACTAATTGATTTTTAATGTATAGTTTTGGGTGTAAAATAAAGTTTCATATAAAGTTTAGTACCATATCAACAAGCTCCGTTTGATTGTGGAATGAAGCAGACGGCGGAGATAAATTACTCAAATTTGAAAAAATTTTGCAGTCAAATTAATATCATGCAAAATCTAAGTGCCAAATTAATTTGCACGTAATGATTTAGGGACAAAATGATATCTATCTATCTATCTATTATATTATATAAAGAAAGGGGGTTTTTAATTTTGAGAATTCTAGGAGCTTCAAAACTCCAACCCAATAATGTTGATTTTTTATTTTTTTCAAAAAGAGAAAAATATCATTGGCTATTAAAAATTGAAATTTAAAGTTTAAAATTTAAATATCATTGGCTATTGAATTCACCTATGATTTAGGAATTTAAATTTCAAAATTTTATACCTAACAATGTACACATACTTTAAGGAATTGTTTTCCATAACAAAATTATACTATATATTTTACCTAACTAATTAATCTTTCTTTCACTCGGAATTACTAAATCCCTTCCTCAAAAAAAAAAAAAAAAGTGCTTATATTTCACCGCATTCACGTAAAATATTAATGTCTACAAGAATAAATATTCTTTGCATCTCTCTCTCTCTCTCTTAAATGGTAATTATTAAGATTTCATTTGGTGTTTAAAACTTTTTTTCCCTCCTTTTATTCAAGCTTAATCTCCATGTCTATTCGGCCTCTATTAACAATAGAACAACAATAGATCAAGCCCACATGTGAAGATAACCATGGATAACCCTTCAAATTGTAAGGTAACTACAAATAGCTGTTGGCCTCAATGCTAAGATTATGTGTGCGATTTTTTGCATGTTTGTTTCCTCTAAGACATATAATATGTTAATGTGCCACATATTATTAAAAAGTTAGAGTTTGTGATTGATTATAAGCCTATCAAATAGATTATAAATAAAATTAAAAAAAAAGAATAATCATTTATTCATTTTATATATATAGTTTTAAAAATCGATAATTATATTTTTCATAATTTTCATTTTCAATTCTATTTAGTAACTATTTAATTTATCAATTAGTGTGTTTCTTAAGTGTAGAGTATACAAGTGACATAAAATTAGTATGTTTTTTAGCCAAAAAAAATTATCTAAGAGGCTTTAGAAATTTTTAATTTTAATAGTTAAGAAATGGCAAGTGACATAAAATTATTGACAGATTTAACTATTTCAATAATTTTAAATTTTTTAAAAAAAATATTTATATATAGAAAATCAAATAAATAAATTTAATCATATTTAAGCCACATCTAATTTGATATTTGAAAATCCTTAAAATGAAATTCTACATTTATATTATTCATATAAAACTAATATTATTTTTTTTTATATCCCGTGCATAGCTCAGGCTTACCTTTAAGTTTTTCTTATTGCAGAGGTTCAGAATTATTATGAATGATTTATAATTATATAAACAAGAGGTCAAATCCACCTAAAAATTAGGCATAAATATTGCAATTTTCATTTTCCTAGCTGGCGACAATGTACGGATGGATTCTCATGATTGAATTGATGTAGGTGGGGGAAGGATTATTTTAGAAAGTAAGTTAAAAATTAATTTTTAATTTTTTTTTGATTTTTTTTATAAAAATATATTAAAAAAATAGGAAAGTCATATAATTAAAAAAACACCAAAAAGCAAAAAAAAATAATTTTTAACCAACTTGAAAAATATCCCTAATTCTCTTGCTAGAATAGAAAAATCTTTAAGTAAATATTGATAGAGTAAAAAAAAAAAAGTTCAAAATGCATACAATTGATGAGTCCAATTGATGAGTGCGTACCATAGGAGTGTTTTGGGAAAATTTATAAGAAATGGTTTTTTTTACTTTTTTTTTTTTTTAAACAAACATATAAAAATTATAAAAATTGATATAATTTAAAATAGATTAAAACTTGACTTTTGAATTTTTATTTATTTTCCAAATTTGCCCATAGTGTCTCTTATTGGAGTGTACACAATTGGAGATGACGTCAGAGAGAAATTAGTCACAACTAAGGAAAAGAGGCTAAGGTCTTGTTTGGAAATATGTTAATTTGATAATTTTTTGGCTATTTGATTAAAATATGAGTTAAAAAAAATTAATATGTTTGTGATGACTTTTTATTTTTTTATGAAAAGATATGTAAAAAGTAGAGAGAAAAGAAAATATTTGATTTTTTTGGTATGAATTGTCTGCTTTTTGACTAATTTAGTAACTTTTTGACTAATTTAATAACTTTTTGACTTTTTAATTAAAAAGAAAGATTTCCAAACGAGGCCTAAAATCTATGTGAAATTGTGGATGGTAGGTTAGATCCGAGAAGAATTTAAAATAGGCCCGATGTTTGGAAAACTTATTTCATACCTCATATGATATTATTATAAATTAATTTAAATAATTTATTTGTGGTCTCTTACAAATAAATGGTTTGAATTAATTTGTATATTGTCACATCAATATGTTTTCAAGGCGATGAATAATTGTTCTGATATTTGGTTCGCACGTAAAGAACAAACACGTGTAAAGGTTTCTATATTAAAAAAAAAAAAAAAGAAGAAATAGTCTTGGATTGATTTATCACTTATTAATTTTAAATTTTGAAGTGAACATAAATTTTAAAATAATATATGTCGAGAGATTGACTTTTCTAGCAAATTTCTTCACCCTTGTAAATATATTTTTAACTAGCATATTACTCGTACTATGTATGAGAAAAAATAATATATTATCTAATAAAAATATGATAATTACATTTAATTTTTTTATATTTTATAAAATAAAAGTTAAATAGAAGTTAACAAATCAAAATTTTCTTACTTATTTAAAATTAAAAAAAAATCAAAAAGATTAGTATAAGCAATTGATCATAAGGTTTCTCACTAAAAATCTCATTTTGCTTATATAAATAAAAGTATAAGATTCATTTTATGTAAGTGAAGCAATTCACTTTTTTCTTCTTTTCTCGATGTGAGATTATAAAATAAAAGTTAAATAAAAGCCAGCCAATTGAGATTTTCTTAATTGTTTAAAAGTTAACAATTGTTTCGGCGGGAAGTTTATTTCAAATCAAGCAATTTTAACCGTTTAATCTTTAATTAGGTCAATTCTTAATTTATTTCAAATGAAACAAATTTAACCAATATATTTTGATAAAACTACTAAAATCGTAGTTAAACTAGCGAATCAGTCAAACCAAAAAACGATTCATCCTATTGGTTAGGTCAAAGGACCAACCAACTTATATAAAAATTAATTAATTAAAAATTAAAAATTTTATTTTAATTTTAAAATTTAAACTGTCTGGAACTGAAACATACACAACACTACAATATTAAATGGAAGTATAAAGTTTTTATAGTAAAAAAAAACTCATTTTTTCCTCCTTTTCCTGATATGGGATTGTAAAATAAAGGTTAACAGTTGTTTAGATAAAAAATTCATTTCTAGTAATGAGGCCAATCTTAATTTATTTCTACCAATTTCATTTCTAGAAACAGTTGTTCAGTCGTTCAATTTTTAATGAGGCCAATCTTAATTTATTTCAAATCAAACAAATTTAAGTAATATATTTTGATAAAACCGTTAAAACTGTGATTGAACTAGTAAATCAGTCAAGCCGAAAACGATTCAGCCTAATCGGCTAAGTCAGAAGACTAACAAATTTACAACAAAATTAATTAATTAAAACCTTTAAATTTTATTTTAAAATTTAAACCATTTTAAACTGAAACATGCATAATACTATAATATTAAATGAGAGTATAAAATTCACTTTATATAAGTGAAACAATTCACTTTTTCTTTCTTTTCTCGATATGGGATTGTAACACTTTATATAAGTGAAACAACTCACTTTTTCTTTCTTTTCTCGATGTGGGATTATAATTATTTTAAAATTAAATATTATGAGAGTTTTAAATTCTCATATAAAATTATTTTTAAAATCAAAACTATATGAAATTGTAAAATAAAAGTTAAATAGAAACCAGCTAATGGGTAAAACTCTCATTTTGCTTGTCACTTATGAGTATGAGAATAAAAAAAAATCTCCTTTTGCTTATCACTTATGAGTAAGAAAAAAAAAAAAAAAATGAGCATGGGATATTGATCAGAGGACTTCTTACTAAAAATTTTCTTTTGCTTATATAAATGGAAGTATAAGATTCACTTTATGTAAGTGAAACAATCCACTTTTTCTTTCTTTTTCTAATGTGGGATTATGAAATAAAAGGTAAATGGAAGCTAACCAATGAGAATTTTCTTAATTGTTTAAAATTAAGAAAATTCAATAATTTTAGAATAAGGGTTTGGAGCTCCTTGAAAGCTTCTCCCTAAAAACTTCATTTTCCTTATATAATATATAGATAGATAGTGAAACAAACTGTCTTTTTTTTTTTTTTGAGATAGATAGATATTGAAAAAAATCAATAAAATTAGTTTGAGATATTGAAACTAAATGAGATAGGAGTATAAAATTTCCTTTATATGAGTAAAACAACTTATTTTTTTTCTTCTTTTCCCGATGTGAAATTATCAAATAAAAACTAGTCAACGGAGATTTTCTTAATTGTTTATTAAGAAAATTAAGAAAGTTAGTATGAGATATTGAAACTCTCACAAGACTCCTCACTAAATGGGATGGAAGTGTAAGATTCCCTTTATATGAGTAAAGCAACTCAATTTAGCCAATGAAAATTTTCTTAATTATTTTCTTAATTGTTTAAAATTAAGAAAATGAAGAAAATTAGTATGAGATATTGAAACTCTCATAAGACTTTTCACTAAATGGGATGGGAGCATAAGATTTCCTTTATGTGAGTAAAACAACTCATTTTTTTTTTCTTCTTTTTCCAATGTAAGATTATTAAATAAAAATTAACCAATAGAGATCTTTTGAATTGTTTAAAATTAAATAATTAAAAAAATTCGGATAAGATTTTGGATCTCTCACGAACCTTCTTAGTACAAAGTCCTTTTTTCTTATAAAATAAGATTCTATTGTCATGGCTTTATTGTTTGGAAAAAGATTATAAAACAAAATAAATTGATAAATCTCAAATATTTTTTCCAAAATTAGTCCCACTAAACACACATACATAGCTATGATGCGCTTATCGTTGTAGAAACTATAGCTCAATCTAGCTCACTGTGCAAGTCACTCAAGGGCATAGAAAAATATTGGAGTTTTTGAGAGATAGGGGACTTTGAACAACAGGTCAGAAATTAACATGGTTCTAGTGTTGTAGGAGCAAAGATTTTTTTGTAGTTCAAAAAAAAAAAAAACAAATCGTAGAACCACATCAATTTCCTTCAAGAATCAATAGCAACTCAAGATTTTTTAAAGAATAATGCTTGGAACCCCCTTTTGGGGTCACCCCCTCACCCTTTTTGCCACGTGGCGGGTAGTGATTGGAGGAGCAGGAAAAAAAAAAGAAAAAGAAAAAGAAAAAGAAAATATAACCAATGAGAGAGAGAGGGGGTCAAAGGGGGTGGGAGGAAAAGGGGGGATGAATCATTGTTGAATAATTTTTGTGGATGCGTTTCTGTATTTTCTATATGTCAAAATAACATTATTGTATATATTTAGTGCAAACAAAATATTTACAAAATATATCAAATTATGCTCATGGTTCAGTTCTTATGGTCAGGCTGCAAGAAAATTTCTAGTGTATTTTCTAATCGTGGCGTGGATGATTTTATTTTTTTCAAAATTTATTTATAGTTTTCTTTGGTTGAGTTTTCATAACTTAATTTTTTTTTTCAAAAATTGTAAATTAGCTTGAAAAAAATAAATTCAATTTTTTTTTTTTCAATTTCTAGAAGTTATTTCTAGCCTATAAATAAAAAATTTATATAAAAATATTGAGTACTTTTAATTTTTGGATAAATTACATTGGCCTTCCATAAGATTTGAAGAAAATACAATGTCTCTTAGTTTTGGCATAGTTATATTTAATTCTTTTAATGTTTTAATTCACATAAACTTAATCCAATTTTCATATGTAATTTGTTAGTCCTTTAAATAAAAAAAAATGATGATATCATTTATTTTACGTTGAAATATATATTTATATATATATATATATATATATTAATTTTTTTTTTTAATCTCTGTATTAGTTTTGATCTCTTTAGACTGTGTTTAGTTCATAAATTTGGATAAGAATTTTGAAACGGAAAGAAAAAATGTGTGTAAAATGTAATTATATTTACATTTCACATACATTTCCCAAATCCTTACTATGTGTGCTAAAATATATATGACCACACAACCAATACTCTGATTAATGTGTAAAATCCGTTGAGTATTTCATCCCTGCAAAAACTTACGTTGATCGGATATCTGTAGTCACTTGGTCAAATAAATATGATTTTTAACAAAATATAATCTAATCAAGTGGCTATTGATATTCGATCAATGTGATATTTTATAAGGATGAAGTACTCGATGAGTTGTATACAGAAAACAATTTAAATTATCGATACAGGCTCCATGGTAGGCCCACGGAGGCCCAACAGTACACTCCAATTAGTATTTTCAATTGAAGAGAACCATGCGCATACACACAATTACAAACGGTCATTGATATATAAATCCAAAATTTAGACGCAATTGTCAAGGCTAATAATGTGACAATCAATTAGAATATCTAAGGCAATATTCTCTCTCATATCTTTTTAATCATCAACCAATTATATTACTTACACATTATTAAATTTAGAAAATAGATCTAGAAAATAGATTTTTATATTATTTTCCATTACAATAACAAAAAAACACAACGCATGCTCCTACTAGGACAAAATATTTCAAACAACTTGGAGCACGTCTCGCATGGATCCAAACATAGCTAGCTAGAATGAATCCAAACGTTTTTTAATATTTATTTTGACAACTTATTGGGGTTCTATTCTTGTTGTAGCTATATTGCTCAGCTTCTAGCTTTTAATATGGGAGATGGCTGTGTATAAAGGAGGCAACATGAGAAACATAAAGACGACCAGAGCAGAAGAAACAATAGAAATCACGGACACGGCTGCGCCGAGAGACTTGGAACTCCTGCACGACAGTTTCCCCAACCGAATCTGGATGATATCAACCATCGAAAGCATCAAGAAAAAATAAGCAAAAAACGTGGCCAACCCTGCTACAAACACCATCATTTCCCTAATCTTGTGTTTCAATTTCTCACCACCACCGTAAATGTTGAGATGAAGCTTGATTGCCATAACCACAACAGTGGATGAAATGAAGCAACTGAAGGACAGGACCTCGAACAAAATTAGCCTCTTGGCGACTATTGTTCCTGCATCGCAGTCTGCCCGATTCTCCAGGCTGTGCTGCTCCGCCGTAGCCAGGGCTAATCCCAGGAACACTGCTAGGGTGAACAGTTTGTTCACGTTTACTAGATCATCCACTGCTTTGTTGTAATCCTCTGTCGAAATTTTAGATGTCCTGAAATATCCGAAAAAAAATAAATAAATAAAAAATAAATAAATAAATAAATCAAAGCAAATCATAAGTGATTTAAAAAGTTAGACATTTGATAAATATTGCGGAGAAATCAAGGTTTACCCATACATATTGTTCGGTTGGTTTGGGATTTCGTTTGTTCTTGGTTGTTCTTGGTTGTCAAAGTTGTGTAAGCTGCATATCTCAGGTATATAAGGGCAATCCTAGATATCTACAAGATAAATAATAGATATTCTCTCTATTATGACTTGGGAAGAGATTGTTTTTGTTTATATATTTTTTTTATGTCGGCGTAAAATTTGCACGTGATTTCTAAGCCTATTAAATGCCTGTTGAAAATGAATATTATTTGAATTTGATTGTGACTATTAAAAAATATATCTTACATCTCTGATTTAAAATAATAATAAAAAATTCATATAAGACAAAATCTCACTGATGACATTATCACCTGTAAAATTAGCGTATAAGCCTTGACGTCACTACTTCTTCCCTCCCCATGGCGAGCTCAGATCCTCACGCATTATTTTTTTCAGTATTTTCTCCACGTCACACTATTAAAAAATTTGTGACTCAAATTGCGTCAACTTAAAAAAAATAAAATGAAATAAAATAAATTTAAATTTGTATCAACAAAATCGAGAGTCTTTCAATTTTCACTCCCATATCTTCTCATTAACATTTTCCATCCTTCTTGAATTCTTCACCAGCGACGACTCCATCTCGCACAATCAAAACTCGGCAGCAACAAATATCAACAGCAACCTCCCCTCTCGAAACCTACTCTTGCAAAGTGGGTTTCTAAAAAATTCTTATTGAACAACAAATGGAAAAATCGAAAATGAAAAATTGGTAATTAGAAAATGGAAAATGATTCCAAAAAAAATGAATTTTCAAAAAATTCTTGTTGAACAACAAATGGATTCAGAGAGAGGAGTGGAGTTGTTGCCTACCCATTTTCATTCTCTGATCAAAAATAAATATTCTCACTTTCTTTTCTTTATGGATTTTGCTACATTTGTACCCATGCAACGGAGAATATATATACATATATATATATATATATATTACTCTTCTCTCTCTAGAAGTCAATTATTTGTATGTATGTAATCATTCTCTTATGTATATTATCAATGTAGAGACACTTAGAAAATAGTCTTGCATAATCTTGCATATAAGTAGAGTTGAATGAGTTTTTGAATGTAATATGAGTTGAACTTCACATAGAAAAAATCAAATTAAATAGATTAATAAAAAGGATGAGTCACTATATTCATCAACAATACAACAATAACAATAATATAAATACTCTCCAAAAGTAACAACCGTCAAGTTTTAAAATTTGGACAATTAAATATTAAATTAAGACTAAATCTCAATCAATATTCCATCACCCAAATCCTAAGGGTGAAACAAAATCTGAATGTTCTCGTCTCCATAAGATTTAATTAAATTTCAATGCTCAAAAAAAAAATACAAGGGATAAAAAAAAAAAAAAATTAACAAACGCCAACCAAACCATCCATCATAAATTCATGACTATCTAATACCTTCAACATTAAAATAACCTACTGAACCAATCAGCATACACTTGGGTGATTTCGTAGACATAATGCGAGCGGATGCGGTTTAAAATATAGCATAATTGCAGGTTTAACCTGCATCCGCAAGAACCCACTCGTACTTAGATTTTTTTATTATTTATTTTTATAAAAAAAACCTGGAGCGTTGATTTCATTCATCCTATCCTAGATATTTTTGGCCAACATACCAAACCCTAATGTAATTTCATTCAGCCTCTTTTCTTATCTCAATCTCTCTTGTTCTTCCATATCTCTCTCTCTCTCTCTCTCTCTCTCTCTCTCTCTCTATGGCGACCGCAGTGACTGATCAACCTTTGACAATCGGTGACCTTCTCCAGTAAGATCGACCTTCGACGATCAGTGACCTTCGATTCAACGATCAGTGATGTTAGTCCTAAGGTTATTTATCCTTAAAAATCTTTTTGATTTTGATCATGAACAAATAATTCGAACCTATTTCATTATTTAGAATTTTCAAATTAAAAATTGTGCTTCATGGTTCTAGAAGTCATATAATTCTAAAGTATTAGTTTTCATATCATTTTTGGGCCCTCAAAACATGAGCATCAAAATTTGGTTGCAATACTCTATCCTTGATTAACACAGGTCCAAGGGTCGACACCAAGAGTAGCAAGGGTCGACACCAAAGTGAACCTCAAGATATGTGTTCCAGAACCAAGGGTCGACACCAGAGTAAAACTAAAAAAATGTAAATGTTCCAGATGCAAGGGTTGACACCAAAAAACAGCAAAGGTTGACACTAAAATTCAGTATACAATTTAGCTGCAAGGGTCGACACCAAGTATGCTAAGGGTCAACACCAGGAACACCTGGAAATCAACTCAGGGAAGAAAAGACAGAGCAAAGGGTCAAGACCCAATTTGCAGGGGTCGACACCTTTATGTCTGCGTTTCAAAAAACCCTATCTGCCATCTTCCAAATCTGAGAGGGTTCCTGTGACATCATCATCAGACAAATCCTATTCTAATCAAAAGGAACTTTAGGACATCAACCTCTGACTTAGTGGAGGAAATATTCTCCACCCACACCACTCCCAAGATCAGAAAAAGAAAAAAGCTTTGAGATAACATTATCTCCATCCACTAAAGTTTGAATCTCAAGTATGGACATCATATTGTTTGAGAAAGCCCCATATCCAATAATCAGATGACAGCCTGTATCACCCATGCTCCACTTTCAACAGCTGGAAGCTTTCTCCTTGCCCAGCTCCAACGGTTAGAAGAACCATGTGTGTGTGTTTCTACTCCAAGAGAGAAGTCGGATGGAGGCTATAAAGCTGGATCCATTCCAGATCTAAAAACAAGAAACTACACTGCAATATACTAAGCATTTAAAGCATCATCAATCTCTGAAATTCTATTTTTGTACTCCTATTTTCAAATCTAAGTGAGTCCATAATTTACTTGTGAGCTTACACTTTCATATCCATCTTTCGAGAGATAACATTTGCAAAAGAGGACAGTTGAACCTCTTTTTTCAATTCCTTAGTTTCTGAGTGAAATGCTTGCAAGGTGAGGCATTTCATTGAGAGATCCTCAATAGATTGAAGTAAGTCCTTTGTAAAAATCCACAAGTTGGGAAAAGCTTAGTTGTGCATCGATTCATAGTGAAGAAATTCTCAAGGAGGACTCTTAAGGAGTGAACGTAGGCCGGTGAGCCGAACCATTATAAATCTTTGTGTTAAGTCCTTTTCTTTTACTTTCTATGAGTCTATTGATTATCTGTTGTATTTAATTTCTTAAGTCTTTTTGAACCTTATTTTTGGACTAAATTTTTAGTAACCCAATTCGCCCCCCCTCTTGGGTTGCTTTCCTGTTTAACGATTGGTATCAGAGCCTTGTCTCTAGTAGTGTAACTTAACCGTCTTGAAGTAATCTATGGCAACCCCTAGCTCCTCTCTCCCTGAAGGTCAAGCCTCAAACAGACCACCCTTCTTCAATGGCACAAATTTCAACTATTGAAAACCTCGCATGATTATGCATATTCAATCTGCTGACTATGAAGTTTGGAAAATCATGTGTGAGGGTCCTAAGGTACCCACCAAAACCATAAATGCTTTGTTAGTATCCAAACTTGAGAGTGAGTAGACTAGTGCTGACTATAAAGATATTCAATTAATGCCAAAGCTGTTAATATGTTGTATTATGCACTTGATGCTACTGAGTTTAATAAAATATCCACTTGTACCACAACAAAAGAAATTTGGGATAAACTTGTTGTAACTCATGAAAGAACCACTCAAGTTAAAGAATCTAGTGTAAGCTTACTTGTTCATAACTATGAGCTCTTCAAAATGAAACCAGATGAGAACATATCCCAAATGTTCACTCGCTTTACAGATATTATAAATAGTCTTAAATCTCTTGGAAAAACTTACACTAATGCAGAAATTGTCCAAAAAGTCCTCTGATCATTGCCAAAAAGTTGGGAGAACAAAGTTATTGCAGTGATAGAAGCAAGAGACTTATCAACATTGAGTCTTGATGAGCTAATGGGATCTCTCCTAACCCATGAGATCATTATGCAAGAAGGAAAATAAGAACAAGACAAGAATAAGAAGAAAGGGATCTTTTTCAAGTATACTGCAAAATCTCAAAAGGAAGAAGAAGATGCTTCAGAGGAAGATGGAGAAATGGCTTTCATTACTAAAATATTCAAAAGGTTTGTGAAAAAGAAACAAGGTGTAAGGAAGTTCTTCAGAAAGGACTTCAACAAAGATCTTCAAAAGGAGAAAGTCATAAAAAAATATGAAGTGATTTGCTATGAATGTAACAAGCCAGGACACTACAAATCAGAATGTCCAGAGCTTAAAAAACAATTCAAGAAGGATAAAAAGAAAGCCACGATCGCAACATGGGGAGAAGACGGTGATGACAGTGACTCGGAGACAGATAGTTACAAAAATGAAGTTGCAAATCTATGTCTGGTGGCACTTGATGATGAGGTAAATGATGACTCTTTTACCTTTGATGAATTGCAAACTGCTTTTGATGAACTGCATGCTGAATTTAGAAAATTAATTTTGAAAAGTAGTTGTCAAAAGGAAATGATCTCAAGCTTATCTCAAGAAAAGGAATCCTTAACTTCTAAGAGCAATACTCTAGAAAATGAAGGCTTGACAATGGAAAGAAGAAAGAATTCTCAAAGGAAAAAGAATTCTTCATTTTTGAAAAAAAAGGTAGACGATTTGCAAAAGGAAAATGAGATTTTGGAAAATGAGAAAATTGTCTTAAATGAAAACATAGAAGATTTAAAAAATGTTCTTTCAAAATTTACTCAAGATAGAGATACTTTAGACAAAATTCTCAAAAGTCAAACTCAAACCTATGAAAGAATGGGGATTGGCTATAAACCTTTTTCAAAAGCAGAACTTCTCAAAAATCCTTTGTATATGCATTATCTAACCATTCTCATCTCACTTGCCATTATTGTGGAAGAAAATGCCACATCTCTCCTTTATGTCCTGCTAAGAGAAACTCATTTGATAAAATGAAAAAGAAGTGAGTTCCCAAAAACACTTCAACCTCTAACTCTCATGGACCCAAGAAAAAATGGGTACTAAAAGGCCAACAAAAATCTGATTCTTGTAGGTGTGCTTTAGGTCAAAATCTAGCAACACCTGGTGGTACCTCGATAGTGCTTGCTGAAGGCACATGACCGGTGATAAAGTAATGTTCTCAACCCTTAAATCCAAAGACGAAGGTCACGTAACCTTCGGAGACAATAGTAAGGAAAAGATCATAGGCGAAGGTTGTATTGGTAAAACTTTCTCACCCACTATCAAAAACATATTGTTGGTTAAAGGGTTGAAGCATAACTTGCTTAGTATTCGTCAAATGTGTGATAAAGGCAATCATGTTACTTTTGAAAAATCCTACTGCACTATTAAAAATTCTGCTGATAACAAAGTACTTCTTGTTGGACATAGGCATGAGAACGTGTATATATTTGACCTACATAGTTTATCTTCTAATCATGATGTTAAGTGCTTATGTGCTTTAAATGAATCTGGATGGTTATGGCACATAAGGCTAGGACATGCTCATATGGATTTGCTTTCAATACTCTCAAAACTTGACTTGGTCATTGGTTTACCAAAAATTGATTTTGAAAAAGATATACTTTGCGATGCTTGTCAACAAGGAAAACAAACACGAGTTTCTTTCAAATCCAAAAATATCATTTCCACATCTAGACTACTTCAATTGTTGCATATTGACTTATTTGGACCATCTAGAACCTTAAGTCTTAGAGGAAAATCTTATTGTCTTGTCTGTGTGGATGATTATACTAGATTTACTTGGGTGATCTTCTTGGCTAACAAAAGTGATACTTACTCTGCGTTTTCAGCTCTTTGTAAACGTATTCAAAATATGGTCAGTCTTACTATTTGTACCATTAGAAGTGATCATGGTAGAGGATTTGATAATGATGAGTTTATTCTATTTTGTAATGAGCATGGCATTGTTCATAATTTTTCTGCTCCTTGAACTTCTTAACAAAATGGTGTGGTAGAAAGAAAAATTAGAGTTCTTGAGGAAATGGCTTGTACTATACTTTGTGAAAATAATTTGCCAAGATATTTTTGGGCGAAAGCCGTCAATACTACTTGTTATGTTATTAATCGTGCCATGATTAGACCCATATTTAAGAAAACACCATATGAATTGTGGAAAGGTAGAAAACCCAACATTGGTCATTTTCGTGGATTTGGTTGTAAATGTTTTGTACTTAATAACAATAAAGAAAATCTTGGAAAGTTTGATGCAAAATCTGATGAAGCTGTATTTCTTGCTTATGCAAATTCTAGTAAATCATACCGCGTTTTTAATAAAAGAACTTTACTCGTTGAAGAATCCATACATGTTGCTTTTGATGAATCTAACTCATTTGCTTCCAAGAATGGTGCTATTGATGATATGGCAAATTTCAATCCAAGAATTAAAGGCATTTACATATCAAAAAATGATGAACCTTATTCTTCGGAACCCAATATTGAAGTCTCTATGGAAGATCTTCAAAACGAATATGCCCATTCCACAAAGTAACATGATCTACCCAAAGAATGGAAGTATGCTCATGGACATCCCAAAGATCTCATTATAGGAGACGCCATACAAAGAGTAAGAACTCATTCTTCTATTCATAATGTCCGTGGCAATTTAGCTTTTGTCTCTCAAATTGAACCAAAAACTTTTTCTGAGGTTGAACTCGATGAAAATTGGATTTTTGCTATGCAAGAAGAGTTAAATAAGTTTGAAAGAAATGAAGTTTGGTTTTTGTCACCTCGCCCTAAGGAACATTCCGTTATTGGAACTAAATGGGTTTTTCGGAATAAAATGGATGAATCCGGTGTTGTTATTCGAAACAAAGCTGGACTTGTAACCCAAGGTTATAACCAATAAGAGGACGCATTGATTTTGATGAAACATTTGCACCCATTGCACGCCTTGAAGCTATACGTATGTTGCTTGCATTTGCTTGTTTTAGAAATTTTAAACTTTACCAAATGGATGTGAAAAGTGCCTTTTTAAATAGATATATTTTGGAGGAAGTATATGTTGAATAACCTCCCGGTTTTGAAAACCACAAACACCTAGACCACGTTTATAAATTTTCAAAAGCATTGTATGGTTTAAAAGAAACTCCTAGAGCTTGGTATGAACGCTTAAGCAATTTTCTTATTGAAAAAGGTTTTTCTCGTGGGAAAATTGGTACCATTGTTTTCATAAAAATAAAAAATGATGATATGCTCATTGTTCAAATTTATGTCGATGATATCATATTCGGAGCTTCTAATGAATCCTTGTGTGAGGAATTTGCTTAGGATATGTAGGGCGAATTTGAAATGAGTATGATAGGAGAGTTGACATACTTTCTTAGATTGTAAATAAAATAAACCCAAGATGGTATTCATCTATCTCAAACAAAATATATCAAAAATCTCCTCAAAAGATTTGAAATGGATTTGTCCAAACCCATAGTAACTCCTATGAGCACATCGATTAAAATCGACAAAGATTAGCAAGGTAAACTAGTAGACGAAAAGAAATATCAAGGTATGATTGATTTTTTACTCTATCTAATAGCTAGTAGGCCCGATATCATGTTTAGTGTGTGTATATGTGCTCATTTTCAATCAGCTCTAAAAGAATCACACGTCACTGCAGTAAAGCGCATTTTTAGATATCTCGTCGGTACTTCACTTTTGGGTCTTTGGTACCCTAAAACAAATGTCTTTGATCTTTATGGTTACTCGGACGCCGACTTTGTGGGATGTAGACTTGACCGAAAAAGCACTAGTAGTACTTGTCAATTTCTTGGAAATTCACTCATCTCATGGTTTTGTAAGAAACAAAATTCAGTGGCTTTATCTACAGCTGAAGGGGAATATATTGTCACTGCTAATTGTTGTGCTCAAATGCTTTGGTTGAAACAACAACTTCTTGATTTTGGATTTCACTTCGAACACATTCCTATTAAGTGTGATAACACCAGTGCCATTAATCTTTCAAAAAATCTCATACAGCACTCACGCACTAAACACATTGAAATAAGGCACCACTTGCTACGAGACCATGTACTTAAAAGTGACATTGAACTTGAATTTGTGCTTACAAGCCAACAAATGGCTGACATCTTTACCAAGCCTCTCAATGAGGAACAATTTTACTTTATACGAACTGAGCTTGGCATGTTAAATATTCTTATGTGATGATTCCTATGTGTTATTGTGCTTCCTTGTGAAATTTGTTATGATTTACACTAGTTTTTGCTCATCAGGACCCCTAAGGGTCGACCCCCTACTCTACAGGGTCGACACCCTATAAACCAGCCCTGTGCTTTTCACTGTTAAGGGTTGACGCCCGTCTTCTCTGGTGTCGACACTAGCTGGTTTTTGGTTCATTGCTTCTTAGGGTCGACACCTCTCCTCGAAGGTGTCGACACCTGATGTTTTTGAAGGCACTGTTTTTTAGTGTCGATCCCCTTTCCTAAGGGTCGACACCTATCCTTGGCCAAGAGTTTGCCACGCGAACCTTTCATATTCGAAGTGTCGACCCCTCTTTTCACAAGGGTCGACACCCTCTTAAGTATATATATACTTCTCGACCCTTCCTATATTTCTTGCAACACTATCAAATCCCTAACCCTAGCCCCTTTTCTTATTTCGGCGTCTCTATGACGATTCTCATTATAATCCTTCTTCATCCTCCTCATGGCCTCTCCTTCTTTCCTCCATGGAGACTCAAGCCCCTCTTCCTATTGCAACACGAAAGTGACCTCGAACATCTTCTGCTTTTACCACCCTTGCCGCGTCTCCTCCCGTTATACGATTCAAGAACCCTGAATGTCGATCAACCTTCAATAAAAACTTCAATCTTCGCAAGGTAATCTCTGGTCAAACAATAGATCTAGCATTTTTTGAAAAACATTCCTTTCCCATAAAAACATGGTTCAACAATGAAAAGTGGTCATCCCTTTTGAAGCTTGACTGTGATATTTACCTCACTCATGAAAGAATTTTTTGTAAATCTATCTTGTGATGAGGACACCTCTCCACATATCCTTGACTGTTTTGTCAAAGGTGTCCCCTTCACCTTGACATCTTCTGTCATTAATTCTATTCTTAAAACCTCAAATGATGGACACAAGGTCCATCCCTTTGTAACTGTCAAACCATCTGATTACTCTCATCTCACTGGTCTCCGTCTCCTCACAAACAACCCCGACTTAAATCACTTGGTCACAGTCTCTGGGAAAGATCTTTCTCTAGAACTGCAACTGTTACATCATATCATCCCTCATAACATCATTTCTCATTCCGATCGATTTGATGTCGTCACATACGGCCGCACGTACCTTATTAGGTCCTTAACCACTAGGTTCCCTACTGATTTTGGTTTTCTAGTTATCCATTGTATCAAAAAATGCCGACAAACAAAATAACCAAACTCTTCTTTACGGAGTTATTTTTACTAAAATCTTCAAACATTTCAAGATTGATTTGAAGGGGGAAAAACAAGCCCATCGCAACCCCACTCATTATGGGGCTGAAACACTTAGAAACATGGGCTATTCTCTTGTTAACCATACTTGGACCAAAACCAAGAAACCCTTGTCTTCCCCTAGTCTCTCTACCCCTGGCTCTTCTCTTCCCAGTCCTACGCTTCCCTTCTCCATCCCTAGTCCTTCTTCTCCACCACCCTCCTCTGACCTGTCTTCTATCTCTCAAAAACTCGACCACCTTGACTTTATAGTGCAGGGTCCCCTGATGGATGGAATTGCTTCAATTAATTCTAGGTTGAACAATCTAAACCTAGTTTCCCCATCCATCCCTGCATCTGACATTCCCTCATTTTCTCACTCTATTCCTACTTCATCCTCCTCTGCGATGGAAGAAAAAATCGATAAGTTGAGCGCCCTGGTTTTACAATTTGTTTTTCAGCAAACTGAAAAACAAACTGTAATGCAACAAGACCTTGATCGAATGAAAGTACAATAGGCCCAAGTCATTGCAGCCGCTAAAGAAAGTGTAGAGAGTATGGTGATCGCCGTCAACGGGATCAAACACTCCAACGAAGAATTTCGCCACATCTTTCAACAGCGCTGGGACGATGATTTAGGGGAACAAATACGAAAATTTATGCTATGGTTTGCACAAGGCTGGCGCGAAGCTGCTCCTCACTGGCCGCGCTCTCCTCCACCTATTCGTTTGATTCTGTCCCTCTTTTTGATTATGACAAAGGGGGAGAAAAGTTGTAGTTATCTGATCTTGTAGTTATCTGATGTTATCTGATCTGCTGTCTGATCTATTGTAATTGCTTTATATCTCACTTGCTTAGATGTGGATATTTAGGAACACTTTTTATATGGATATTTTAGAAACAATTTAGATGTGGATGTTTAGGAAACAATCACACAAATACTTGAGAAACACTTGCTTATTGGGAAACTGATATTCCTGTTCTTTTTTGGCAACACAAATATTATGGTATGAGAACATTTTGTTATTTCTTATAATTGGTTATGAATATTTGTGATATGTTGTGAATATCTATTCTTGAAGCATTATGGAATCGGTTTTAAATACTTGTGATTTCATTAAAATAGATTGAAGAAATTGATTTTACTAATAATGGTTTCAGTACACAATGACAGGGGAACTTGATCGATATCAAAATTATCTTATTATATATCTCTCATCATCCTTGAAAATGGCCATGAAGCTCTTTTCATAGGGGGAGTTTTTAAAACCCTTTGATTCCTTAAGTAAACTCTTCTTAATGCTTTCACTTATACCTTAAAAATTGAATTATTTGTCATCATCAAAAAGGGGGAGATTGTTAGTCCCAAGGTTGTTCATCCTTAAAATTCTTTTTGATTTTGATCATGAACAAATAATTTGAACCTATTTCATTATTTAGAAATTTCAAATTAAAAATTGTGTTTCATGGTTCTAGAAGTCATATAATTCTAAAGTATTAGTTTTCAAATCATTTTTGGGCCCTCAAAACATGAGCAGCAAAATTTGGTTGCAAAACTCTATCCTTGATTAACATAGGTCCAAGGGTCGACACCAAGAGCAGCAAGGGTCGACACCAAAGTGAACCTCAAGATATGTGTTCTAGAACCAAGGGTGGACACCAAGCAAGCAAGGGTTGACAGTAGAGTAAAACTGAAAAAATGTAAGTGTTCCAGATACAAGGGTCAACACCAAAAAACAGCAAGGGTCGACACTAAAATTCAGTATACAATTCAGCCGCAAGGGTCGACACCAAGTATGCTAAGGGTCAACACCAGAAACAGTTGGAAATCAACTCAGGGAAGAAAAGATAGAGCAAAGGGTCGACACCCAATCTGCAGGGGTCGACAACTTTATGTCTGGGTTTCAAAAAACCCTAGCCGCCATCTTCCAAATCTGAGAGGGTTCCTGTGACATCATCATCAGACAAATCTTATTCTAATCAAAAGGAACTTTGGGACATCAACCTCTAACTTAGTGGTGGAAACATTCTCCCCCCACACCACTCCCAAGATCAGAAAAAGCAAAAAGCTTTGAGATAACATTATCTCCATCCACTAAGGTTTGAATCTCAAGTATGGGCATCACATCTTTTGAGAAAGCTCCACCTCCAACAATCAGATGACAGCCTGTATCACCCATGCTCCACTTTCAACAGCTGGAAGCTTTCTCCTTGCCTAGCTCCAACGGCTAGAAGACCCACGTGTGTGTGTTTCTACTCCAAGAGAGAAGTCAGATGGAGGCTATAAAGCTGGATCCATTGCAGATCTAAAACACAAGAAACTACACTGCAATATACTAAGCATTTAAAGCATCATCAATCTCTGAAATTCTATTTTTGTACTCCCATTTTCAGATCTAAGTGAGTCCATAATTTACTTGTGAGCTTACACTTTCATATTTATCTTTTAAGAGATAACATTTGTAAAAGAGGACAGTTGAACCTCTTTTTCTAGTTCCTTAGTTTCTGAGTGAAACACTTGTAAAGTAAGGCATTTCGTTGAGAGATCCTCAATAGATTGAAGCAAGTCCTTTGTAAAAATCCACAAGTTGGGAAAAGCTTAGTGGTGGATCGATTCATAGTGAAGAAATTCTCAAGGAGGACTCTTGAGGAGTGGACTTAGGCCAATGAGCCGAACCACTATAAATCTTTGTGTTAAGTTCTTATTTCCTTTCCTTTTACTTTCTGTGAGTTTATTGATTATCTGCTGCATTTAATTTCTTAAGTGTTTTTTAACCTTATTTTTGGACTAAATTTTTAATAACCCAATTCACCCCCCTCTTTGGTTGCTTTCCTGTTTAACAGTTGACCTTCTCTGGCAAGATTGACCTTTCACCATCTCTCTCTCTCTCTTTCTCTCTCTCTCTCTCTCTCTCAATGACCTTTGACGATTGACCTGAGCAGCTGTGTAAGTTTGAATCGATCTTTAGCTTCTTTTTTGGGTTGAGACATGCTCTTGGGTATTATTGTATTTGAAATGTTGTCCTGATTAAATTTAGAACTCATTAGTGTATTTTTGGCCTCATCAAGTTCACTAAGAGTTTTACTATTATGAGTTGAAATAACCTTTGAAACTGTTGCATAAATTGTAGAATCTGATGCATCATTGCTAGCATGATTCTGATACAATATTATTTCATGACACAAAAATAAATGTTGTAGAGAACATTGTTTTTGAATGTTTTTATTTTTGTTTGTTTTTGTTTGCTCTATGAACATTGTAGGAAATTGAATCTACTTCTTCATGGAGGAGAAATTGAATCTGTTAATTACTTTTGAAATTGAAATTAATTTTATATTATATTGAATCTGGATACAGAAATTGAATCTAGAAATCAAAAAAAGTTCAATCTACAAATTGTCAGCAATAGCCCGTACATCGGCGAACCCTATCCGCACAAACCGCAATCCGCACTGTGGCCGGCTGCAGATTGAATTTTTCCCAAACTGCATACAAGCAGGCAGGTCCAAACTGATCTGCAAACTATCCAAAACCAAACCACAAACACCCTTATAACCCATAATACCAAATTATCAAAATACTAAGGTCATAAAATAAATAAATAAATAAACTAATATCAACCCTGAATTCCAGAAAACAAAAGAAGTCTGAAAGGCATGTCCTACAACCGTAGTTATTTCTCGTCACCACCGTAGTCCCAACTAATTCTACAAAGGAAGCTCGACTACGCTCAAATAGAACGCACCCGAGATGCCAAGAAACAAAATGAGTTGGTATACAAGTATACTAGTATGACTACAAGATTTGACACCCACGTGTCCACCAGACACAAACAAAAGTACATTTAATTCTTCTTACGGGACAAGACAAGCAGTTCCACCTGCACCGAGACGAAAGGGTAGTTTCCCGAAATACGGTGGCGTTTATTTTCTTGCCCATACATGACTAAATATAAATTGAGTATAAAAAATAAAAATGAAAATATGGTGGGTTAGTCCTGCATAAAAGATTAGTAAGACCCACCATTCTGCAAAAAATAAAGCTAGTATAATTTAATCATAAGTAAATTACTGAAAAAGTATAAATAAAAAAAATGCACCGTTTCATGCTTAAATCATTCCGATTGACCAAAACTCAAAAAACAAAGGTTGTACAATATCAAATTTTCTAAAACGTAGTGTGGAAGGATTTAGTAGAAACTGAACGGGTTGAGATAAAAACTTGATAGAAGAACCTAGACAGAATTCAACGAACAAATCTGAAGCTGAAAATGAAAAGAAACTGCCCTAAGATGATTTTTTTCGTAAAAGTTCAAAACAAGAAAAGTGTTCAGAATAAAGTTTTACTTCATTTTACGCAAAAAATCATTGAACATGAGATCGTTTCGTGGATTAAAACAACATCTAAAATCTGTATTGCTAAAATGGATAAAAACTGTTGTAACCAAGATCATCCGATTACAAGTTCTAATTAATCTTTTTAGTAAAAAATTAAAACACAAAAGTCAATTACATATACATGCCTCTGCCCAAATTTCATAATTTATCAAGATCATTTACTATTTTTTAAGATGTACAAATCAAAACAATTCAAACTATACCATTAAGTTCATATTTAATTCTTTATTTCTTAACTCCACCACTTCGGCCCTTTACTTTCAGTCTGTACATATGTCCCATGTGCCTCCTGTATACCTAACACTGCTTTGAAGCCAAACTTGCATGGGAATATCATCCCAAGTTTGACCCACACTCTCTGGACGGTTAACATATACGTACATGCATAAATCAAAATACGCATCTACTCCTGAGAATGAAGCAACGACATATATATATATATATATATATACACAACCCCTCATCTACTGATGAAAACAAATATAACAATGCCGAACCTAAGGCATTCAAATAAATCTCATAATCCTCATTTTTTTTATACACTTTTTTTCACAAACACTTAAATAAAATAATAATTCATGGAGTCCTGGTGGAGTATTCGGAATTTATCTATGAGTTCATAATTTATTTTAATTTTATATATCCATGAGTGTTATTACATCCATAAAATAAATATATATAAAAACCCTAAACCTTGCATACACAACTAACCAAAATAATTGAAATCAATCCATCATCTTTATACAAATACAATATCAAACCAACATCAAATAAATAATAACAACAAAATAAACATAAATCAAGAAAAATAGATTTTGCACTCACTCTTATTTTTTCAAAGATCAAAGAAATATTTGGAGAATTAATGAAGCTATCAAAACAAAAGCCTAACCCTTTTTTTTCCCTCTCTTCTCTCTCCTACTGTATCTCTTTCTCTCTTGACTTTCACTCTCTCTCTTTTGGATGTGCCCTCTCTGATTTTGTTTAATCTGACAATTAAATATTAAATTGGGACTAGATTTTGGGGTGTGACAACAATGCAATCTTGACGAAAAGTATAATTCAACATCAGACTTTTATTGATCTTCATATTTAATGCTTACAATCATCTCATCACATTATCTATATATACAATCCTAATACACTCTTCTAGAATCTCTAGCTATTTTTCATATCTACAAGTTAGTTACAACTGATTTGATGAATTGGCCCCATATCTTTTTGCACACATGGAATCCATAACTACTTTTGAAACAGTGGCTGCAGCTGTAGCTGAGGCTGTAACTGAATCTCTTGAAGCTATTGTTTCAGTACACTCAACATTCCCCTGCAAGCTGATGGGATGCTCAAAAACCATTAGGTTGTTCTTAAGATATTGGAAACGAGATACAAATAAAACAAATCAGCTAGCTAATGAATAGTAAGAATGTATTTGAGAGTAAACTGTTTTGCCAGAATTTTATCTCGCACAAAATGGCAGTCAATTTCTATATGCTTGGAACAAGAGTGAAACACAGGATTGGAAGCCAACGTGTAGACACCCCATATTGACCGGCCCTAAGACTTAGGTGCTTTCTTTTGATTACCCAATGATGATAATTAAAATGTGTTTCTTATAGAATCCTCAGTAAGAGAGATGAAATTTGAACTTTAATTCAAACCTTCACCATTTTGGCCAAATTGTTTTAAACTACTGAATATTTCATTAGTTTAATATTTTGTAATTTTGCATAATTTTATGTGTTTGTTCATATTTTTGGTGTTTTTATATATTGGTATAAATTATATATTTTAGATATTTTATTATATTATAATAAAAGAAAAATAATAAAAAATTATATTGATGTCGGTCAGCCTTCGGCTGCCGACATCAATCTCAGCAAATATATATAAATATATATATATATATAATATTTATATAATTTATATTATTATATTATCTATTTGTTGCTTATATAAAGTAACCAAATGGAGAGATTTCAGGGGCCTAAAAAAAATTGATTCAAGAAGCAAAAAATTAACAAATTGATTCAAAAGAGATTAGAGAAAAAAGAGTGTAAAAGAGGAAATTTGTCTACATTTAAACCTTGAGCCAAAACACTTCCAAGCTTCCATAGCTACTGAGTATTTGAGAACACATTTCCTACACTTGAGGGTGATCAAGAGGGAGTTTGTAAACTAAGGAGTTCATCCTTTCCTTGGAAGGTGAATTTCATAAACCTTCTATTTTTTTGCATTTCTTACTTATTTTGCTCTTTTGCTTTGATTTATTATTATATTGTATATTGTTGTAATCTAATTGAAAATGGTGATTTGAAGTCCCATAAATGTTATTTTTAGCATGAGAAAGAGACCTTCCATGCTAAATGGTTTAATCTCTTCGGAGGTTCATTACCAGAGCATTACATCTCTCTCATGCCAAGAACAACTTCCCGTTTGACACTTTTTCCTTTTAGAGGACTTAATAATCACTTCGGACAAATGGACTGAAAAATGGAAATGACTAAGAAAATTGATTTAAAAGCAATCAACATACATAAGAAAATGAGTCATATTTCTTGGGCTTGGCCGGACGTGATGCCAAGTTTATTGTGTCAAGGCTTGTCTAAACACCAATTCATGATGTTTTAGACGAATCTTGAAGCGTCACCTATCATCCATTTCTTTAAATTGAAAGTGATTTCAAATGGTTGATGGTAATTCAAAATATGAGCTAGAGATCTATGATTAATGGCTTAATCTCTACAGAGGTTCATCGCCAACGGTATAATCTCTCTTTCATATTAAGAATTACTTTCTATTTGACGCACTTCTCATTTAGTGGACATAATCGTCACCTTGGGCTTAATGAATTAAAGAATGGAATGGACTAACAAAAATTGCTAAAATGAATCAACCCACATAAAGAAAATAAAGTATATTGCTTGGATTCAGCTGGACGTTATGCCGAGTCTATTGTGTCAAGGGTTGTCTAAACATCAATTCATGATGATGTTTTAGATGAACTCTCTACCTCCTCCTTTGACTTCAATCTATTATAGGAGGGAGGGGTGGTTCCATTCATTTATTATTTTTTGTCCAAATTGTACCCGAAATCATCAAGCAATCAACTTGCTCATTAATGATTTTAGAAACAATTCCATCCTTCTCTCGAGGCTTTCCAATGATAGAGAAGTGTGAAAGGGACAAACAGAATTCGAAACGCCCTGTCTGCACAGTTTTCACCTCATGCACGAATAAATAGTCTTTTGCCAAGCAATAAGGCATGGTCAGATTTATTTGAGCTCAAATCGATTGCGGGTCAGCCAGACCCCAATATATGGCAAACAGTACTTTTTTGGTTAGCAGTAGTGACTGCAATGGTGACTAAGGGTGAAACAGAACAGTTCCTAACAAGGCAAGGTAGACAAAGTGGCTTCCGCGGAGCATCACATGAGCATTGCATATGTATTGTTATTACAATAAATTAGTTAGCCATTTTAATTGTTTATTCATTTGGATTTGTAATAAATAGTTAATTTGGGCACTCAAACATTCAGACCCTCTTGTGTGAGGGCGGAATTTTGTAATAATGTGTATGTCTTCCAACCCCACGTCTTTCTCCCTTTTATTTAATCGCTTATGATGGTTAGATCAGGGATATCATGTTTTATTTAGCATTATTCATGTTTGCATCCACTTGTCTTACATGCACCAGGGCTCGGTTCATTATTTTAAATTGCTTGATTACGTACTTCTTTGAATACATGTTAAACTGCATACTATCAAATTGATTCATATGCCATATTAGTAGCCGAGCCTATTTAATTGCATATCGTATGTGTTACATTAGCCATATTACATAGTTAGGATCATGCATTTTTCTAACTAGTTTCTCTTTTGGCTTGGAGTACGAGATAAGTTTTTTTGCTTTGGCACATTGCATAAGTGTGATTGTTGCTATGTCTAGCATGCTTGCCATGAGGCTAAATGCTTAATTGATAAACTGGTTGAATGCCTGTGGATGAAGGCTGTTTGCTTAAATTAGAATAATTTGAATAATGTTCATATGCGATCGCTTTTTCAAGTGGTACATATTCAAAGCACTTTTGTTTTTCAAAACAAACATGAATCAAGTATTCCAATATTTGCAAAATTAGTCTATACTTGTATACATCACATAGTAAAGTTAGCCTAATAATCGAAACAAGAGCATATAATGTAAATAAGAATTGCATCATGATTAGTAAAGGCCGATCTTTGATCGGGTGAGCGAGGGTGCTCAAATGCATTCATGACCTTCTCCTCTCGTACCTAAGTTCTCGAACCGAGAAAATCTTGGTGATGACAGATAAGTGGCCTTCAGTATAAGTCATGGGTTTCCTAAATTTTTCAAAACAAAATATTCAGGTAGCGACTCTGTATCTGGCAAAGCAGTCCAATTTTGGCGTTTTTGATTCTAAAATCAAATTTTCAAAAGATTTACCGAATTTGGACTCTTTGGTGTTTATCAAATTCACATTGCATTTGTGAGATTAGATTCAGAGCCGTGGGAGTCCGAACTGTAGGGCTTCTTTCAAACTTTCGAAAGGGGGCGCGAAAAAGGCGAGCTACACAAGGCTATAGCAAAGAGATTATCACACCAAAGAACAGGTATGGTGGGAGAGGAGATACCCATTTTAGTGAGTAACATTGCAATCCAACTCAACTCAACAGTATGAGCTAAGGCTCGATACTCGACCTCAGTGGATGATCTGCACACAGTGGCTTGTTTCTTTGCTAACCAAGACATCAAATTAGTCCCCAGAAAAACACAATAACCTAATGTAGACTTTTTATCATGAATATCACCTGCCCAATTGGAATTTGAGAAACCATGAATATCGAAAGTACTGGGAGTAAATATCAAACCATGAGTGAGAGTACTCTACATAAATATGAGAATCCTTTTCACAGCAGCAAAATGACCCATTGTAGAAGCATGCATGTGTTGACAGGCTTGATTGACAACCAAAGATAGATCAGGTCGGGTAATGGTAAGGTACCGTAAGGCCCCAACAAGCCTTCAATAAAGAGCAGGGTTATCAAAAGTAAGAGAAGCATTAGGAGGAGTACTGGGTTTGATAGATCTAGGAGAGGAACAAGGTTTACAAGTGGAAAGACTTGCTTCTAGAAGTATTTCCTTGGCATATTTCTATTAAGAAAGTAGATACCCTAAGTTGGTAGATAGAACAGAAATTCCTAGAAAATAAGAAATATTCCCCAATTCCTTCATAGAGAATGCATTATGCATGTGAGTGATAAGAGTTTGAATACGAGTGGAATTGTTTCCAGTAAGTAAGATATTATCTACATAGATGAGTAAGTAAGTCATTGAAGTGGATGTTCTTTGGATAAACAGTGAGGAATCATATTTACTGTTGATAAACCCTTGAGAGATTAAGATGGCAGAGAAGGTGGAATACCATGCCCTTAGAGCCTATTTCAGGCCATATAAGGCTTTGTGAAGTTTGCAGACATGATTGGGTGAAGATGAGTCCACAAAACCTAGGGGTTGAAGCATAAACACTTCCTCTTCAAGAATGACATAAAGAAATGCATTGGAAATGTCCAATTGTTTAAGTGACCAGTTGTGATGAAGAGCAAGGCAAAGCAGAATTCTAATAGTAGACTGCTTAGCCACTGGTCTAAAAGTTTCATAAAAATCAATCCCTTCTTGCTGCAAGTACCCTTTGGCCACTTATCTAGCTTTATATCGAGCAATGGTACCATCAGAGTTTCTTTTAACTTTGAAGACCCATTTACATCCTATGGCATTTTTAGTACAGATAAGATAGACTAATGATCAAGTCTGTTGGTTCTAAAGAGCATGAAATTCTTTAAGCATAGTCTTATGCCATATGGGAGAAAGTAATCTTTGTTGGAAGGTGGTTCTGAGTCTAAGTAAGGAGTAGCAGATTTAGCAGTAGCTAAAAAAAGAGGAGGTGCTGCAGATTTCAACCTAGTGGCCATACAACGGATATTAGAAGGAGCAGATGGAGGTGGTAAAGGAGGTAACTAAATGGCAATAAACTGAATAGGAATTGCAGGAAACTGAGCAGAAGAAACAAATGGAAGAGAAAAAGAGGAAGTAGCACCAGAATTGGAAGCAGGAAGTAGCAACAGAAGTTTGAGAGAGAGAATGAGAAGGAAGCTGAGAAGAAAAAGACTTAGAAGAATCTGTAGCTAAAGACCAGAAAAAAGAATGAATAACAAGAAAAGAAGAAGGAAATGATAAATGAGAAGTAGTTGGAGAAGAAAGAGAAGCAAAAAGATAGATATGTTCATGGAAGACTACATGTCTGGATAAATAAACTTTACTTGTTAGAGAATCAAGACACCTGTAACCCTTGCCAAAAGGAAAATAGCCAAGAAAGACACAAGACACAAATTTGGGTTGTAGTTTAGATGGCTAATAAGGCTTAAGCCAAGGGAAACATTGGCAGCCAAAAGTCCTAAAATAGGAGTAATCTGGAATGGAAAAAGGACTTCAAACAGTGATTTATGACCAAGGTTGGAGGAAGGTAGTCTGTTAATAAGGAAGGTAGAAATGGCTATGGCATCAAACCAGTAACGCAAAGGTACAAAAGAATGGTGAAGAAAAGCAATGGATGTCTTAGTAATATGTTTGTGCTTTCTCTCAATAATACCATTCTGAGGGGGACTATAACACTACAAGAAATCGCACCTTTGGCGACTAAACAAATTTTAGTCATCGAAAGTACATTTTTTGGCAACTAAAATTTAAATTTGTCGACGTTGGTTCAAGATATCGCTACAAAAATATTTTAGTCAATAAATATTACTTATTGGCGACTAAATTTAAATTTAGTCGGTAAAAACTCCACTTTCAGCGACTAAAAATTTGATTGGTCGCTATTAGTCCACATTTTAGGCCCAAAATAATAAATTAATCAGCAATATTGGTTTTTCCTAACTAAAATTAAAATTAATTGCCAAATAGAACTTTTGGCGGCTAATATTTTCGTCACTGTTCAGTCACCTTTTGGCTACAAAAAAATTTAGTCGACATATCTATTCCTTTGCCGACAAATAGAGAAATTAGTCACTAAAGGTTCAATTTTCAACCCGCCAATTCCTTTATTTCCGCGTTCGCCCCTCTCTCTGTTATATAACAATTTTACACTTTGTAACACACACACACCGTCTTTCACCAAACCTCACAAAAACCATCCCCCTCACCGTAGCCTACTGTACGGTTGACATGAGGACAACCACCACCCCCTACACAAATCACCACCGTCACAACTCACCATCGTCATAGCCGCACATTGCAAGTTCTCTCTCTCTCTCTCTCTCTCTCTCTCGCACTCTCACTTTTGCTCACGGTCTGTCCGTGAATCTCTCTCTCTGTCACTTGAGCTCTCTCATACAGTCTCTCTCTGTCTATCTTTCTTCTTTACTCTGCTTCCCCCTCTTCTAACATTTTTGGTTTAGGGTTTATTCAAATTTGAATGTATGTGCCTCTAATTTATTAAAAATTTGAAAGATGATGTTTAATATATGTGTGTGTATATAATGCTTTGTACACGTATTACAGACGTCTTTCTCTCTCTCTCTCTCTCTCTCTCTCTCTCTCTCTCTCTCTCTCTATCCCCCTTGCTCTGTTTGCTCATTTTCTCACATTGTTGCTTTAGGGTTTATTCAAAATTTAATGTTTGGGGTTGTAATTTATGATAAATTTCAAACATGATGTATAATATATGCAGGTGAATATGTGTGTATATATAATGTTGTGTGGATATATGCAGATGTTTAATATATGCGAATATTTAATATATAATGTACATGGCCCTAAATTAATGAGCAACATACACAAGTCCTCTAGTAAGAAATGATCCAATCATTTTGTTTGCTTAAGTCCTAACAGATAATAAAAAACAATTAGTTGAGCATAAACGACTCCAACTCAAAACCAAAAAAAATAACAAAACACCAAATTATTACTTCCATATTCTCTGGAATCCGTTACTCATATAAATGGAAATAGTTGGGTTACCAAGAAAATTAAGTGAAAATATGGAAACAAACTAAAAATCCAGCATTACATGCCTATTATCTAGTTACTTCCTACAAATATGGGTGAATTTTGTTTTAGATTCCGTTTGGCTACCAAGAAAACTGAGGGAAAAAATGAAAAAACACTAAACAAATCCAGCATTACATGCTACTTTCTAGTAATTTCCTACAAATATGGGTGAATTTTATTTTTATCCTTTTATTTTCTAGAACCAACAAGACAAAATGATTTTGAAGAATCTGTCCTTTCTTTTGCTCAATTTTCTCAACAACCAAACTGATTATATATAATGCTTTGTCTACATATGCAGGTGATTCAATCACTACAATTATTGTCATTCAACAACAGTTGGATCATTCAACCTACACTACATAAGGTACCGAGTTTGTGTCTTGAAATTTTTTATGAAGTGGGTATTATTGTGTTTTAATAATATTTATTAAAACATGAATGGGGAAAAAAAAAAACCCTTCAGGCAAAGGTTTTCTGTTTTCCTCATCAAATGGTTTGCCCAAAAGCCCGTTATAATAGCTACTTCTGTTTTGGCTCAATCATCATATGAGCTTCAAACTTCCACTATTGTATAAAATCATAGTGAGCTACAACATGAAGTCCAGTATGTCCCACTATTGCATCAAGTCCATCTCTAATTGTGCTTCAACAGAGAATGTAGTACAAGAAGATGAAATTAAAAACCTATTGTCACGCATCACCCTATAGATTTCCCTTATGCCTCAACTTTAGAATATTATTGTTCGATGAATTTCTAAATCAACACCTTGAAGCTAATTGTGGTTTAACATTGTGCAAAATCAAACCCTTTTTGTGCTTCACTAGGGAAGCTAGTTTGATGAGATATGCTTAGAAACCTACTTTGGTCCTGATCCTAGTTCATAGAGATGTCTGTTTTTACCTCTTGAATATAGAATCTCGTTACTGAACACCAGTGATAAAAGAAACATTAGAAGCATAAATTATAAAATCGAAAACAACAAAAGGAGCACCAACCATTTAAGCGTACATGTACATTCCCAAAACTTAAGTTTTCCAAATGACAACCTGAGTATTCAAGAATTACTTTAAAATGTAGAAAGTTTAGAAATAGGAAGTTGATTGGTGATATACAGGAAGTAAAAATTAAATATAATTATAAAAAATAAAATATAAAAAAAAGAAGAGAGTTCCCACATACAGGTAAACTGAGCAAATGGCCACAAGTTTAGCTTCCTCAAGAATAACCGGCAATTATTGCAATCGCCAAATATACTTCTCAAGTTATGTGCCATTCTAAGCTCCCATGTTCACTAGATTACTGTAGCTTGTCTCTTATTAGTTCGTGTACCTAATTTTCACATTTATGCCATAAAGCAAAATTGTGCTGGCCCAACATGGAATGTATTCCGAAAATATTTTCCAACCCTCTTATCATTTTCTTCATTGTTTGTATTGGGGCAAGTATCAATATACGTAGTTTATCCTCTGCTGGTTTCTAGTTTGGGAAATTATTGCCCTTATTTGTGAAATTATCTGAAATAAACAATTTAGGTTCGATTTATGTTGCTATACTAATTTGTAATGCGGTTATGCCAAGTTACTGCAAGGTATGTTTTCAAAACATTCAGGCATGAAACAAATTTGAATCACATCGCTACGATAGTGTAAAATTTAGATTTAGATGTATTCAAAGTTTTTGATTCTGCTTTTACTAATGGATTGTTGAGTTGGTGAGGCACATTTTGTTTGCTTTGGATTCTCATAAATGTAATGGATATAATTTTTTATTTTTATTTTTTATTAAATTTTGTATGCTTCACCCAATTTTGTTTCCATCATTATTTATACTTCTTGAATATTTCTAACAGTAATTTTTCATCTATGTTTATGTTGGTTAGTGGTTTGGTATGGTTGGAAGAATTGGGCATTTGATTGATTATTATTGTGGTAAAATATGATTGTCAAATATGACAACAATGAAAACATGATAAACACATAACAACATTTATGTGGTTTGGTTATAAATCTCTGTCTATCAAGTTTCATTATGAATTAGAGATTACAATGAGTTGGTTCTTTCTCTCACCAACTGTCTCACTAAATCTTACAATATATTATAATAATCTTATAATCTCAAAATAATCTTCTATATTTACAAGGATTTAAAAGTAATAAACCAAGTCAACAACGACCTTTTTAGTAATGAGTATATGCTTGGTTATTTATGTTGAAGACATCATAAATAAATGGAGAGATTTGGTCTCCACATTGCTCATGTCTTCTATCATTCTTTTCATAAATTTTGCCAAATGCAGTGCTAAAGTCTCATCTAACACTTGAAAGACAATACAAGGAAATTGATGCTCTATTATTAAAACAAAAATGATATTAAAGGAAAAATTGATGAAATAATGTTATTTTTATAATTATAAACTAAATTGATAGACATTTTAATTTTTATTAAATAATATAAATAAGATACATCATTATGTATGTGTGTGTGTGTGTGTGTGTGTTTTTATATATAAATTTTGTTTGTATTTTCTTTATATTCCTACTTCACCCAAATTGTCATATTTTATGGCCATCCTCAAAAGTCCTAGTCGGTCTTTCATTACCTTGAGTTATGACATAAATTTTTAGCTTATCACAATGTAGATTCTTTGGTGGTCCTTTTTCTTATCCTTGTTGGGTGTGCCTTGAGAATAATTTAGAACATTTTTTTGGCATAGCAACTCTTTTATAGAAATGAATTTTCTATTACCTAAAGATCCCATTTCACAAGATTTGAGGATTTCAAAGACAATAGATATAGAAGAGGTAGAGGACCTTGTGCATACCAGCTTTCCTCTTTTTCTTCTTCACCACTTTCTACATTGTTGGCTTTTGTGTTTGAGTCTTCTTCACTCTTCACTATTGCGTGTGTAAGAGGGATGATGAAATGTCTTTTGCTTATGTAGACACACCCTGAGGGCTTCATGCAGTGCTACAGTTCGGACTCAAATGTCACGGTTCTTAATCTGATCTCATAATGTGCAATATGAGATTGATAAATCACCAAAGAGTCCAAATCTACCAAATCGTTTTGGAAAACTGATTTTTGTAAAGAAGTGCCAAACATGGACTGCTTTGCTAGATACAGAGTCACCACCTAAATATTTTATTTTGGGGAATTTAGGAAACCCTGACTCATGCCTAAGGCCACGTGTCCGTCATCACCAAAGTTGCCTTGGCTCGGGAACTTGGGTACGAGAGGGGAAGGTCATGCAATGAGGACCCCCGCTCGCCCGACCGAAGATCGGCCTTTACTAACATGATACCTTGTTTTTGAAAACGCATACGTTCTTATTCTGGTTATTAGCCTAAAATTACTATATGATGCGCACAACACATAAGTATAGACCGGATCGCCTAAATTAGAACAAAACATTTCATGTTTGTTTATTTGAAAATGGTTTGATGGCGCTACTTGCAAGTAGACTAAGACGTGGATTTGTCACCCTCAAGTGGGCTCAGAAAACATGATTTTGCCACAATCAAGTGGGCTTAAAACTCGCATTTCAATGAATTGTTCCAATTCAAGTAATCTAGCCGTCACCCACAGGCATTCAGGCAGTTATATCACTTAAGCACATAGCCTCATGGCAAGCATGCTAATCATGGCAACACTTATACGCATGCAAGATGCTAAAGCATAAAAGCTTACCTAGTACTCCAAGTAAAAACAATAGCTAGTTAGTAATCAATGCATGATCCTAGTTTATGTTAAGATGGCTAATGCAACACATGCAAAATGCAACTAGAAATAGGCTCGACTATTCTAAAATGGCATATGAAATGCAACTGGATAATCATGTATTCAAGTTGGTATTGAAATACAATACAGTTAGTATGATGCACCGAGCCCGGTGCATGCAATACAGATGAATGAATGCAAACATGCTATCATAAGTATGCTAATCAAAACATGACCTAGCACAAACCATCATAAGCGGTTAAGTAAAAGGGAGAAAGATGTGGGATTGGAAGACATTCACACACTCACGCACACTTATTACAAAATTCGCCCTATCGACGGAGGGTCCGAATAAATAATACAAATCAATTAATTAATTAACTACCCTAGCTAATTAATTATTACATAACTCTTAACTAATCTAAACAAATTAACTAAGCTATGAAACTAAAGAGGCCGCCGCAGCTCTACCTCGGAATGATTGAATGATGCATGCTCGATCGCCTCGCTCAGAAACCCGTTGCCATGCCACATGTTGCCTCTGTTTGCACTGTTCTGCGCCTATGAAAACTGCACAAGTCCCAAGGATGCTTCTGAACCACTCCCTGAGCACTGTGAGACGTCACCGGCCAAAATATAGGAACACCGGCCATGTGGAATTGGTCACCGACCATCTGTGAGGATCTCGGCCAACAATTTTTAGTCGATCGGCACTGAAGATGGCCGGTCGGCCATATCTTCCTGCAGAATGTTGTTTTGCTACAGCAGAGGACAAACAGAGCATGGCAATGCATTTTCAAGACAATGTGTGCACAAACACCCTCCCTATCATGTCATGAGCTCAAGGGAGTATAGTGCTCGACCCTCGGGCCATCAATCACGCATGTCGATGCATGATGGCCAAAGGAGCCAAGTGTGCGATTCAATATGGAATGAATGCACAAAAACACATGAATGCCTAGAGCTTTATCATGTTGGATCAAGAGTGTCGGCGACCGAGGATTGAGGCACGTTTCGTCACTTCAAGTACGAACGTCCCTCGGTCCTCATGTTTGGTTTGACACCCCAAACCAAACATAATGCAATGCAAGTATGCCAAATACAATGCAATCATGGAAATGCGATGCAATGCAACATGAGCACGCCAAAGGCAATACAACGCAACCTAACATGTGAACAACATGGCATGCAACAAGTATGCAACAATACTATGCAACCTAAACATGCAAATGTACAATGTACAAAGCATGCAAAATGCAATGTACCAAGTATGCAATAACGACAAAATGGAACAAGCATGCAACAATATGCAAGGATCATGTAAGATGGACGTAAACTGAAATGGGCAGACCTCAGCCATGCCCAAATCAGCGGCCAAAACACTAAAACTAAGACACCAACATGCAAAACAAACATGTACACATATTGGTCCATCACTTAGGCACAAAGAGAACAACTCTCGAAAGCACTCAACGAGTGCAAAGCATGCAAGTGTGACAACACTACATGCTCTGAAATGATGCCAAGGACAATGCCAAATCATACACACAAGTCAAGCATAACATGCAAGAAAGCTCAAGGCTTAAGGCTAGCCAAGGAGCTTGTACTAAGGCCACGTGAAACAAGCTCCAAAGAGCCAAGGACAACCAAAACAGTCCTATATCATGCTAAAGGGAGTCTAAAACATGCAAGGGCCAAAGCTAAAACAAGCCAAAATGAAAGGCCGAAGGCAAGATGCAAGTAAGGCCAACAAAGGGGATTACACTACACCCATTATAACCAAACATGGCATGACTTAACCAATGAAAAACAGAGATATGGCATGTCAAAATAGGCCCAAAAACCCACTTAGATGGTATCCTGAAGACCTAATCATGGAGGCATGCACAATGACCCAACCTTAAGGCACAAAACACCAAACCTTCAAAGCTTTGAAAGGATGACAAATGCAAGTATATGAGCATGAAACATGGACTGAAATAACATATCAGATGATGCCAAATCACGAGAAAATGTCCAAGTTGTGCATGCTAATGACTTAGACATTCAAAGCTAGTAAGCGATGATGTATGGTAGCTATACAAAGCAATGCATATATGATCAAAACAACACCAAATAGAGCTTTAGCATGCTGAAATATGACCTAAAGTTTTTTTGAATTGAGCCAAAATATGCAAGTATGATAGTACAAATGTTAGATACATGTTAAGGCAATAGAGGGGATTATAAGGCAAGTATATGGTGCATGCAAGAAGCCAATAAACCAACCTAGAAAAGAGGTATATCATGACCAAATGACACCAAATACTTGCTGAAATGAAGCCAAAACATGCTAAGCAAACATGCTACCATTATGAGCCAATAACACAAGCAAATGAGACAGGTTAGTTGCTCACCCTTGAAGAACACCTTCAAGAACACAACTCCAGCCACTCCCTTGGATCAAAACTAGCCCAAGAACTCTAAAATCAACTTCCTAGTGCCTCAGCAACCAAAGGAAGGTGGTCTACTAGGTGCTCTAGTGCAAAAGTATGAACAAAAACACACTTTAGGTCACAAACACACACACAAATATATATAGAGAGAGAGAGAAAGAGAGATATATAGAGATAGAGGGATATATGAACTCTATATCTGTTTTGTTGAACCTCTGGAAAGGGAGGGCAGGCTTCCTTCTTATAAAAATCCAATTCTCAAGCTTGGTCTTGGGGCCAATCCCTCCATACACGTGTATGGAGGATCAGAATTGTGCATACCAGCTGTCACAGCTGGCACAAAATATCTGCAAAAAGCAGATGGAAAGGGCTTGGCCAGAAAATATGGCCGATCGACTAACGAAAGTGCCGACCGACCAACATTTTTGGCCGATGGCAAGAAAACAAGGCCGATGGATTCAAACCTTGGCCAGTGGGTTGAGGGGATGGCAAACAAGCCACCTTCTTCCCTCAGAAGCAAAACCACAAGTCCTTGGTCCACAACCAAGCACAAAACATACAAGTTGAGAGATCCCAAGGCAAGACACGCAGCCGAGACCTTCGGGAACTCAAAATGAACACGAGCATGGATGATCATCGAGTGTTCAAACGATAACGTCCAAGTCTTGAGCACGGTAAAAAATGGGGTGTCTACAGCTTATGAGACCAAACCCTTGCAAACATCATACTAAAACTTATACAAACTTAGATTTACATATTCACTAAAGAATACTATCTCTTTATTGTTATTGCTTAAGTGTAATCCAAAGTTAACTTCATGATTTTTCTTCCACTGTGAGCAGATTTCGAGCAAATATAGTTATCAAATACTCCATTTTTGGGCTGTCTATCACATGATCATAGCTTTAAAATTGAATATCTACTTTCTTTTCTTTTTTTGTTTGTTATTATTAAATGGTGGTTTTGCATGAATATAATATGTCAAATTAAGTATGAGGACAAGCTAAGATCATGCAATTGAAGAATTAAAATATGTGTACTCAGTATCTTCAAGGAGCATAAACGTGCTTTTAATTTGAGAAACCTGTTAAAACGCCCTAAACTTAGTTGAAAAAGGGCGTTTCAGGGGCGAAAATACAAAACAGCCCCCAAACCATCGTCTCCCTCTCACAGATAACTTCTCCATGACAAATAGGACTTGTGACAACTGACGGAATGTAACCCGGACCCATAGGTTGGGAGTTAGAGCCGAATACACCTTAAACTTAGTTGAAAAAGGGCGTTTTGGGGGCAAAAATTCATAACAGCCCCCGAACCACCTTGTGACTCTGACAGACAACTTCCCCATGACAAATAGGACTTGTGAAAATTGACAGAATGTAATCTGGACCCGTAGGTTGGGAGTTGGAGCCGAATACGCCTTAAACTTACTCGAAAAAGGGCGTTCCGGGGGAGAAAATTCAAAACAGCCCTCGAACCACCATGTGGCTCTCACAGGCAGCTTCCCCATGACACATAGGACTTGTGACAACTGACATAATGTAATTCAGACCTGTAGGTTGGGAGTTAGAGTCGAATACGTTTTAAACTTACTCGAAAAAGGGCGTTCCGAGGGCAAAAATTCATAACAGCCCCCGAACCACCATGTGGCTCTCACAGACAGTTTTCCCATGACAAATAGGACTTCTGACAACTAATGGAATATAATCTGGACCCGTACGTTGGGAGTTAAAGCTAAATACGCCTTAAACTTTCTCAAAAAATGGCGTTTGGGGGGCAAAAATTCCAAATAGCCCCCGAACCACCTTGTGGCTCTCATGGACAGCTTCCCTATGACAAATAGGACTTGTGACAACTAATAGAATATAATCCAGACTCTTAGGTTGGGAGTTATTGCTGAATATGCCTTAAACATACTCGAAAAAGGACATTTCGAGGGCAAAAATTCGAAACAGCCCTTGAACCACCTTGTAGACACCCCATTTTTGACCGCCCTTAAGACTTGGGCACCACTGATGTTTTGCTTGGCGGAGAAAGGTGTGCAGGGCAAATGTTCAGTTTCTTCAGCAAGGAGAGAGGCAAATCCTTCAAAACACTTTGTTTAGGGGTTTGGAGTTGAAGAAGAGAGGAAAGGAGAGGAGAAAACTAGTTTGGGAGAAGTTTGGCATGAATCCGGGTAGAAGCAAGTCGAGCAGCCCTCGCTGAATCGGGCTTATCTATCTGTACACTTGGATTTTAGTTATGAGGTCACCACCATTGGAAAGAACACTTTTGGGGCTTCATTTTGCACTCAAGAATCTCTTAAATCTGAGTCCGGAGGGTGGAGATATGATTGGTTGAAGTTGGGCATCATCCCGGTTGAGCCGAAACTGAGCAGCCTTCACCAAAACAAGAATAACTTTTTTCACAGTTGTAATTTTGATGCAAGGCTGGTGCCATTGGAAATCTTACTTCTGGGGCTTCAATTTGGACACAAGATTGACCTGAAAAGGAGTTCATATGAAGAAGTTATGCCCGTTTGAAGTTGGACCTGCAGAGCAGATTTTTCCTGCCGGCCGGCCAAACATTATGCCGACCGGCCAAATAGATGGCCGACCGGCCAGAACAGATGGCCGACCGGCCAAATAGATTGCCGACCGGAAGATTAAAGTAGCCGACTGACCATTTTTGCTAGCCGACGACCTTCCGGAGCATTCTGCAGATTGAGTGGATTCCAGCTGTGCCAGCTGGAGGGCACAGACTGGATCCTCCATACACGTGTATGGAGGATCTTGGCTCTTGGTTTTGAAGCTTCTAAGAGAAGTATTACTCCCTTGGCTCTATAAAGGAAGCTCTCCTCTTCCTTATACTAGGTTAGGAAAAAAACCAGCTGAGGCACCATTATACATACAACCCTATATCTATGCATTCAACCCTCTCTTCCAAGCTCCAAAGTTCATTATCCTTGGCCATTTACACACCAAGCCATAGCACAATACCTGCAATGCCCATTCCAGCAGCTTGAGGCTGTCCTCCAGAGGTTAAAAGCTCCCAAACTCGGTCCAAAGGTTGCTAAAGATTGGTTCTACAAGGGTGAGTCCCATTTTCCCTCTTTTGTGCATTTTTTTTAGCCTATATCTTAGCTCCTTGTGCTTACATCTTTGGGCTCCGACCCTAACTGAAGTTAAGCTCATTTTGAGCCATTTTTCATGTTTCATTAAGGGCTCAACACTGTTTGAGCCCCCCCTCTTGCACTTGCTTCATTGTCCTTCTTAAATGCCATAATCTTGCATGTATTTTTTGGCTTGTGTATGATCTGTTTTAGAGCCTGATGTAAACTGAAAATAGGCTTATTTTGAGCCCCTCTTCAACATTGAAGAAGGGCTCAACACTGTTTGGGACCTCCATGTTATGCTTGCCTTTATATTCTTTTTTTGGTCCCATTTTTGCATGCCTTGGCAGCCCCTGATGTTGCTGTTTTTGGACTTTGGTCCGAACTGAAAACAGCCATATTTTTCCCCCCTTGTCATGTTTCATTAAGGGTCTTTGGCTGTTTGATGAATGTTTTGTATACTTGCTTCTTTGGCCACCTTTTGGCCCATTTCTTGCATAAGAACTTAGCCATACCTATGTTTGTTTTTGGGGTTTTTACAGTTCTGTAAATGTGCATATTTTGGGCCCCTCTTCAATGTTGTTGAAGGGCCCTAACCTGTTTGGAGTCAGAAGCTGTGAGTTGCTTCATAATCTCATATTTAGGGCCATTTTTGCATACTAGTTTCGCCCTATTTATGTTTGCTGTTTGGCCATGCTTTGAACTGGAAAAATGCTTATTTTGGGGCTGCCTTGCTACTGTCTATTCATTGCATGTCCATATTGTGCATGTTTGGTATAGCTATAGGCCATTTCGGGTGCCAAAATTCATGTTTCGGGACTATTCCATGCATCGGGCGTACTTTCGCCTCATTTCGGGGCTGTTTTCCCCCACATTTCAGTGCTGAAATCCCATTAGCATGTTTGCATATCATTTTCCATGCCATTGCATCACATATGCCATTGCCTCGGTTTGCGTGCCCGTGTGCACGCATTTCGAGGCACTTCATTTTCATCCATCGGCCTCTTATGTGAGTGTGGCTGAGGCTCTCTCATGTTAGTATAAGTCCATGTTGCATTCTATATGCCATTTTAGCCATTACATTGCATATGCCATTGCCTTGGTTTACGTGCCCGTGTGCACGCATTTCGAGGCACTTCATTTTCATCTTGTGGCCACTGATGTGGGTGCGGCTGAGGTCCATTCACATTGGTGTAAGTCCATCTTGCATTGTGTATGCCATGTTTCAATGCGTTGTGCATGTTATGTTGTTAGCGTTGTGTGTGCCATGTATATTGCATGTTTGTATGTTTGCTTGCATGCTTAGGTTGCATGTGCATTGTTGTGCATTGCCTCACCTCTTGACCAACCATGATTGAGGTTGGGTCTCTTGTATATTTTGTGTGCATTGCATTTTTACATTGAATTGCAAAACTTGGCCTCTTAGGCCATCATGCGTAATTGATGGCCCGAGGGTCGAGGGGCATACTCCCTTGAGTCCATTACATGATTGGGAGAGTGGCCATGTATACACTTGCTTGAAATTCCATGCCATACACTGTCTGTTCTTGTTGCTGTCAAAAACTATCTTCTGCAGGGAGTTTCTGCCGATCGGCATCATTTAGTGCCGACCTGCAATTGGTGGCTGGCCGATAATTACATCATCTGCCGATGGAAATTATGCACTGCCGGTGGGCATTTCCCCCAGCCGGTGGCACTCTGCAGTATGCAACAAGCCTGTCCCAGTACTTTGGCACTGTTCAGAGAAGCAGGGCAGTGTAAACTGAGGCGGCAGTGGTATGGTACGGACTTTCCGGGCGAGACGGGTTCAAGCTTGCATCGTTCGCGCATCCCAAGGCGGGGGCTGTGGCCACCTTTCTTCTTTTTGCATTCATTTTGTTCAGTAATTAGAAATTCTGTAATAATTAATGTGGTTAGTTATTTATTCGGACTGTAATATTTATTTGAACCCTCCGAGTGAGGGCAATTGTGTAATAAGTGTGGGTGCGTTGTGCATGTCTTCCAACCCCCACTTCTTTCTCCCTTTTATTTACCCGCTTATGATGGTAGACTAAGGCATATTTAAATTCGCATAACAGTATGATAGCATGCGTGCATCCATACATTTGTCTTACATGCACCAGGCTCGGCACATCATGCTAACTGCACTTGTATTTCAATTCCAAGTTGAGTACTTGTTAGTTGGAGCATTTCACATGCCATCTTTAGGATAGCCGAGCCTGTTTAGAGTGCATCTTTGCATGTGTTGCATTAGCCATTTTTAACATGAACTAGGATCATGCATATGATTACTGACTAGTTTCTGTTTTGGCTCGGAGTACTAGGTAAGCTTTTATGCTTTAGCATATCGCATGCGTGTGAGTGTTGCCATGACAGTGTGATTACCATGAGGCTAGCTGCTTATGTGATATAACTGCTTGAATGCCTGTGGATGGAGGTTGAATTACCTAAATTGGAATAATGCATTAAAACTGTGAGTTTTAAGCCCACTAGATAGTGGCAAAATTATCTTTTCTAAAAGCCCACTTGAGGGTGGCAAAATCTGCATTTTAGCCTACTTGCGAGTAGCAAACCATTTTCAAAACAAACATGAAATGTTTTGTTCCAATTTGGGCGATTTGGTCTATACTTGTTTGCTGCGCGCACAACATAGTAATTCTAGGCTAATAACCGAATTAAGAACGCATAACGTTTTCAAAATTGGATATCACGGTTAGTAGAGGCCGGTCTTCAGACCGGGCGAGAGGGGGTGCTCATAGCTGACCTTCCCCGATCGTACCCAAGTTCCCGAGCCGAGGCAACTTTGGTGATGACGGACACGTGGCCTTCGGCACCGAGTCAGGGTTTCCTAAATTTCCCCATTTTAAAATATTTAGGTGGTGACTCTGTATCTGGCAAAGCAGTCCATGTTTGGCACTTCTTTTCAAAAAATCTGTTTCTCAAAACGATTTGCCGGATTTGGACTCTTTGGTTTAGATTAAGAACCGTGATACAAATCGAGTCTGAACTGTAGTAGCGAGGTCCCCCTCCGCGGGCGCGTCTACACACCTTGTGGCTCTCACAGGCAGCTTCTCCATGACAAATAGGACTTGTGACAACTGATAGAATGTAATTTGGACCTGTAGGTTGGGAATTAGAGCCGAATACGCCCTAAACTTACTCGAAAAAGGGCTTTCTAGGGGCGAAAATTCATAACAGCCCCCGAACCACCATGTGGTTCTCATGGACAGTTTTTCGATGACAAATAGGATTTTTGGCAACTAACAGAATGTAATTCAGACCCATATGTTGGGAGTTAGAGTTGAATACGCCTTAAACTTACTCGAAAAAGGGCATTTCGATGGCGAAAATTCAAAACAGCTCCTGAACCACCATGTGACTCTCACGGATAGCTTTTCTATGACAAATAGGACTTTTGACAACTGACGGAATGTAATACAGACCCGTAGGTTGGGAGTTAGAGCCGAATACACCTTAAACTTACTTTAAAAAGGGTGTTTCGGGGGCGAAAATTCAAAACAGCCGTCGAACCACCGTGTGACTCTTACGGATAGCTTTCTCATAACAAATAGGACTTGTGACAACTAACGGAATGTAATCTGGACCCGTAGGTTGGGAGTTAGAGCCGAATACACCTTAAACTTACTCAAAAAAAGGCGTTTCGGGGGCAAAAATTTAAAACAGGCCCCGAACCACCATGTGGCTCTCATGGAAAGCTTCCCTATGATAATTATGACCTGTGACAACTGACAGAATGTAATTAGGACCCGTTGGCTTGGAGTTTGAGCTGAAAGCGCGTTACACTTAGTCGAAAAACTCGTAACACTTAGTTTAAAGAGTGACAATTTTATGAAAATAACATCCACATATTCTAATAATTTCATTTATATATTTATAGGACGAAGAAATTACATATTAGATTGTTTGTGCAGTTAGTTGGAATAAATACTGCATGATACATATATATATATATATATATATATATATATGCTTTTATTTCCAAGAAGACATTTCTCGATTGTTCTACCTTAAATGCATGTTAAAACATTTTCCTTATGGCTGACTGAATTGATATTTTTTAACCAATTCTAATGTTTTTTTTTTTTCGTTTTGTTTGTTTGTTTTTTTTTTTTTTTTTTTTTTTTGTAGATGGCTTTGTTATGTGGACTTGTGGATAATCCATTTTGGTGTATGGAGAAAAAATTTCACTTTTGTATAGAACTAATATAATACTTTTGTCATCCTCAGCTTTTGTGTAGTTCACTATTACTGATATAGAAAACTTTTGGAAATCAACAGATAATGACTGCCGTGTTACATAGATCACCTTCTGTCGTGGTATATATATGACCATTTGTCGGCGTACATATATGACCTTTTGTCATGGTCTATAGAAAGACTTTTGTCGCGGTACGTAGATCACCTTCTATCGTGGTACATATATGACCATTTGTCGGCGTACATATATGATATTTTGTCATGGTCTATAGAAAAACTTTTTTCGTGGTACATATATCACCTTTGTCGTGGTACAGATTATGATGGTAATTTGTACTATGCCAAATGGTAATTTTGCTTGGTAGTAAATGTATTTTTTGTATACGGAGGGCTTTGATTTTTGTATGACATATTTTGTATGGAATTATTATTTTAGTTTGGACAATAGTTGGTTTTTATGGACTTTGACATTTAAAGTTATTTATTTTTTGTATATAGATGCAGATTGTGGAATGATTGATAGTATGTATCATTTTGTTTATATACATATTACAGGTTGCATGGAATATAGACAGGTTGTGGAGAAATAACAATTTTGCGATAAAACATAATATCATGTTTTTGGCGACTAAACTAGTAACTAAAAAGAAATTGGGAAAATAGTTTGGGAGGCTAAAAGTTTTGTAGGAAAAAAAAAAAAAAGACATTTGGCGTCTAAAAGTTTTGTAGCCAAAAGAGAATCAAACATTTGGCGACAAAAATATTTGGTAGCTAAAAGCAAAAGCTAAAGAATAAAAACACTTTTGCCGACTAAAATTTTAGTAGCAAAAAATATGGGACTTTAGGCGACCAAATATTTATGTTTGGTAACGTTTACATTTTCAGTTTATATTTACAAAAATTTTATAAACTGGTTTTTGTTTATTTTTTGTTTATTTATAGAAAAACATAAACTACAAATGCGTTTGGTTTAGACAAAATGTTTAAAAAAATTTAAAAATATAAAAAAGAGTGAGAGATGGCAAGTGGTGGCGGGTGATGGGTGGTGACGAGTGGTGGCGGCGGAAGACAGTGGTGGAAAATGGTGGCGGGTGGGTTGGTGGTGGTGGCGGAAGACGGTGGTGGAAAGTGGTGGCAAGTGGCTGGTGGCGGTGGAAGACGATGGTGGAAAGCGGTGACGAGTGGGTGGATGGTGGTGGTAGATGCGCGGTTGGTGGTGGGTAGTGGCGGATGGGTGGGGGTGGTGGTGGTGGTGGCGGTGGGTGGGTGACGGTGGCGGGTGGTGGCGAGTGGGTGGTGGTGGTGGTGGTGGTGGCGGGTGGGTAGTGGGTGATGATGGTGGTGGTGGATGGTGGGTGGCAGGTGGGTGGTGGCTAGTGGTGGATAGTGGTGGCAGGGGGGTGGTGGCGTGTGGGTGGTGGGTGGTGGGTGGTAGTGGTAGCAGGTAGTGGTAGCAAGTGGGTGGTGGCTGGTGGTGGCTGGTGATGGTGGGTGGTGGTGGCGGGAGGATGGATGGTAGTGACAGGTGGGTGGGGGTGGTGGTGGTGGCGGGGGATGGGTGGTGGTAGCAAGTGGGTAGAAGGGGGGTGGTGGTGGCGGGTGGATGGTGAGTGGTGGTGGTAGGTGGTGGTGGGGAGTGGGTAGTGGGTGGTGGTGGCGGAAGACGGTGGTGGAAAATGGTGGTGGGTGGTGGCTAATATTGGGTGGTAAAAAAAAAAAAAAAACTCAAAACTCAAAGCGGAAACACATTTTTTGAGTTTACATTTTTTGGCCAAATTTATAAACTGAAACCATTGATTTATAAATCAAAAATTTACCAAACAAGTTTTTATTTGAGTTTTTTAAATTTTTGTAAATATTAATTGAAAACTGAAAACGTAAGTGTTACCAAACGGCACCTTAGCAGCCAAAACAAGAACTCTTTGCCAACTAAAACTTTAGTAGCCAAAAATGTGGGACTTTAGGCGACCAAATATTTAGTAGCCAAAACAAGAACTCTTTGCTGACTAAAATTTTAGTAGCTAAAAATGTAGGACTTTAGGCGACTAAAAGTTTGGTCGCCGAAAATGTACTAATTTAATTTTATGTCCAACCTTTTGGCGCCTAAAAATTTAGTCAGAAATTGAATACATGTGGTGAGTAAAATAATTTTAGTCGCTAATTACTTTTACTGACAATTCTTCAACAACTACTTCTGCGACCAAATAATTTAGTCGCTGAAACCCTTTGGCGACTAAAAATTAACTTTCGGCGACTAAAAATTTAGTAGCCAAAAGTGAAAATTCTTGTAGTGTAAGGACAAGAATGCTGATGAACTACCCCATGAGTGTGCAAGAATGTCTTCATTTTCGAGGAAAAATATTCTGAGCCTCCATTAGTTCGCAAAATTTTCAAATTAGTAGTAAATTACTTCTCAACATAAGCCTTAAACTCAATGAATTTAGCACAGACTTTACTTTTATAAGCCAAGGGATAAAGTAAAGTAAACCAACTATAATCATCAACAAAGAGAACATAATACTTGTAACCAAAACTAGAAGCATATGGTCCCCAAACATCACTATAGATGAGGGAAAGTGGTGCATTCGCAGTAGAATTGGACAAATGAAATGGGAGTCTATGACTCTTAGCTATGCAACAGTCAATTCAATCAATAGCTGGGGACTTATTATTAGTACTAGAAACAGACAAGACTTGAGATGATTAAACTTCTTTACAAATGGATGGCCTAATCTATTGTGCCAAACAGAAGCAGCTACAGGTGTGGAAGCATGAGAAGAACTGAAGTGAGCATGCAACATAGGAGATAATATGGAATCAACTGATGAAGAAGAATGATGAAAATGATACAAGCCATTGACATTAGAATCCTAATGAAGAATTCTCCTTGAATCTTTGTCCTGAATCACAAATTTAGAGTCATCAAAAGTGATGGAACAATTATTATCCTTGGCTAATTTGTGAACAGAAACAAGATTAGAGGAAATAAAAGGAGTATGTAAGACATTGTTCAATATAGAGGAAAAATGAGGTGTGGGGAGTAATCAGTTACCAGTGTTATGGATAAGAACTGTCTTACCATCACCAATTGTTATTTTATCAGATCCTTGATAAGGATGAGAAGAACTGAGATTACTCAAATCAGGAGTAATATGATTAGTGCCATCATAATCGAAGTACCAAGGAGCTGAGGAAAAAGAGACTGTACGGGATGAAGCAATAAAGGCTTTAGAATTGTTCTGTGTGTCAGTGGAAAATTGAAACTACGGATCCATTCTATACCAGCAATCCAAAGCTGGGTGACCATATCCTCCACAAATTTGACAAGTCAGAGATGAACCAGTTTGACCTCTGCCTCAAAAAGAACCACGACCAACTTGATTCTTATGAAAACTTGATGCATGTGAAGAACTAGAAAAATTATGATTCTGACAATTATTGAAATGCGATCTGTTTAATCCATATGATCTACCACCTCGTCCTCCTCTTGGAGATTTTCCTCTTGATCCAGAACCTCTGAAGTTGTAACTTGAAGAGCCTCGAACAGACGAAAAAGCCACAATTGGCTCAGTATTGTCTTTGTGATATTTAGACTCAACATGTATGTCTTTAGAGAAAAGAAGAGAACTCAGTTCATCCATTGAAATGGATTCTAAGCGAGCTCTGATTGCGGTCTTGAATGCATCATATTCATCTGGAAGTCCATTCAAGGTCAATAGAACAAGATCTTCATCATCAATAAATGCTGAAGCAAGAGCTAACTGACTAACTAACTCTTTGATTTTTGTCAAATAATCCTCCATTGAATCATTTTTCTTTGTAATACTATGCAGTTTATTTTTGAGTTAATGAACAGAAGGCCGAGAAAGAGCAGTAAAGCATTTGAGCAATGCATTCTATTCCTCAGAACATCTATGGAGATGAAGAATACATGAATATATTACAGGCGATAAAGTTGCAGTTATACAACTAAAAAGATGTACATCTACTAGTTTCCATTGTAGATTTGCAAGATTATCAATCTCTAATCTAGAAGCATCTTTAATTGTTATTGATAGACAAGGTAAAGTACCATCAACAATTTCGAGCAGATCAGTAGCTTTTAAGATATTCTGAGTTTGATTTTTTCCAAATCAAAAAATTGGAGGCATCAAGTTTAACAGTGATGAACGAGGAAAGATTGGAAATCAAAAGAGAAAGATTAGAAGGAATCGAAGTCGTCAAGGAAGATAATGAATTCAATTTCAAAACAGGCACAGATCAACTCGCAAGAGAAGTTCCTCTGATACCATGACAAAAAGTATAATTCAACATCAGAGTTTTATTGATCTTCATATTCAATGCTTACAATCATCTCATCACATCATCTATATATACAATCCTAATACACTCTTCTAGAATCTCTAACTGTTTTTCATATCTACAAGTTAGTTACAACTGTTGGAAAATAGGTTTTATATATGCTTATTTTAGGCCATCTTTGAGCCCAAAATTGAGTGGGCCCCAAACATTTTTTGGGTGGGTCCGAAAATGTGACGTGATTCTTGCCACATGGCAAGTCACACGGTGAAAACGGTTCATCAAAACCATTTATGAGTGAATGGGAAGTTGACGTTGTTTTCGGGTTCATGGAATGGGAAATTTAAAGAAGTAAATGTGGGTTTCTTGAAATGGGTTGTCCCACATTAAAATTTTAAGAGAACTTTTGTGGGTATATAACCTCTAAAGTACAATACTTGGGTTGGGCCTCAAGGGGCACTCCAAGTTTGTAGAAGGGAGGAGTTATAGACAAATGGAACCTTGTCTCAAACCACCACACACGCGCGCGCCGGCCGAGCCGTGCCGAGTACGGGTGTGGGTCGGGTCGGTTCTTATATTAATTTTTTGGACAAAATTCATTTGAATTTTTTCCAAAAATTATTCCGGGAAATTAATTCAAAATTTGAATTTAATTTTTTATGTCCATAAATGTGCCATTTTCAGTCCACAATAGATTCAAATTCAAACTGTCTACAGGTTTTAAACTGCCCGGACAGATCCAAACTACTGGGCAGTTGCCTATCCAAAACTGCCACCAGATCTGTTGCAGTTATAACAGTTATCTGTTTGAATTTTGAAACTGCACATGTTCAAAACTGTTTCATATCTGTTTAGTTTTTTATTACACCTATTCGGACAGAATTTTTGCCTATAAATACCAACATTTCCAGCAGTGTTCAAGCATCGAAAACAATCAGAAAAAAAAATACATTTTGCTGTCTAGATTTTGTTCCTTTGCATATTTAATCTTCATTCTAGTTTTAGAGAAAATTAAAGAGAGTATAGAACACAAGGTTCTAGTTCACCAGACAAATTTGTTTAGAGTGCTACTACAAATTTGTGAAGATCATTGTATCTTGAGAGATAGACACCACAAAACCGTAAGCACCGTAGCGAGGCGAATCTGTCTTAAGAACAGAGTGTCACACACTTGATTTGATCTTTTTATTATACTTCGGTTTGGTAAACTAAATTCGGTAAGTTACTTATTTTACTTTGTTTGATTTAGTTTCAATTTATTTTGTACACAGAAGATTGTTCCAACAATCTTAAGATAGAATTGAATTATTTTGTTTACAGAATTTTTCGTTTATTTCCTTTCTTCTTTCTTCTTCTTACAAAAATTATTTTCTGTGATTTTACAAAATAATAATATACTGTCTATTTTCTTTGACAACTAGTAGTAATATACTGGTGTCATTAACAATTCAGAATATTTATTTGTGAAATTTGTCAGAAATTAATTTTGGTTTTCTGAAATAATTTTTGAGTATTCATTAATTAAAAATAAATTCATTTTTTTTAATTATTCAAGTGTTACAGAAATTTAATTTTCTGTGTGGAATTAATTTAGTTAAATAAAATTTTATTTTATTTCCAAATTAATTGAAAAATAAAAGTTACATTCTTGTTTTTTTTTTTTTTTATACAGAATTTAATTATGTGAATTTGGATTAATTTTCCGTGTAGTATAAATTTTAATTATAATTTTGTTTTATAGTTTAGAATTCATGACTACTGAAACTAATGCTCAAACAAGTACTAGTGTAGTTGCTGCAATTGCACCAACCCTCTCTTCTATTGTGACAGTACCGATAAATCACGGTGAGAAGCCAGAGAAGTTATCTAGAACTGATTTTAAAAGATGGTAGCAGAAAATGCTGTTTTATCTTACAACTCTGAACCTGACTCGTTTTCTTCGTGAGAATGCTCCTACTCTGAACGAGGATGAAACTGATCGGCAAGTGGTTGTTGTGGTCGATGCCTAGAAACATGCTAATTTCCTTTGCCGGAACTACATCTTGAATGGACTTGACAATACATTATACAACGTCTACAGTTCTATCAAGACAGCAAAGGAACTTTGGGAGTCTTTGGAGAAAAAGTACAAAACGAAAGATGCCGGTTCAAAGAAATTTGTGGCTGGCAAATTCCTAGACTTTGTGATGGTTGATTCTAAGACTGTGATTAGCCAAGTTCAAGATCTCTAACTCATTCTGCATGACATTCACACAAAAGGCATGTCTCTGAGTAAATCCTTCTAAGTTACAGCCTTAATTAAGAAATTACCACAAGGCTGGAAGGATTTCAAGAACTACATCAAACACAAGCGTAAAGAAATGTCTTTATAAGAATTAATTGTGCGTTTGAGGATTGAGGAGGACAACCACAATTAAGAGAAGCGGGCTAGTAAGCATCCTATGGAGTCTAAGGAAAATGTGGTGGAACATGCTCCAAAAGCAAAGAAATGGACGTTTTCTGGAGAAAGTTCATCACAAGGCTCTAAAGGAAGGGAATTAAAAAGTACAAGTTTAATGGCAAGTGTAACATCTATGACAAAGAGGGACATCGGGCCAAAGATTGCCGTAGCAAAGGCAAAAGCAAAAGCAAAAGAAGAACAAGCAATGAGCCTGCTTAATCCCATATGACCGAAGTGAACAATATTTCCAATGGTGTAGATGGCATCAATCTTTCTACGGTTGTTTCCGAGGCAAATCTTGTCGGAAATCCTAAAGAATGGTGGGTGGACACTGGTGCTACTTGCCACATTTGTGTCGACAAAAATATGTTCACATCGTATTCTATAGTGGACAACGGTGAACAACTTTTTATGGGCAACTCCTCAACTTCCAAAGTTGAAGAACAAGGGAAGATTGTTCTGAAGATGACATCTAGAAAGGAACTCACTCTCAACAATGTGCTGCATGTACCGAACATTCGCAAGAATCTTGTTTCCGAATCTTTGTTGAGTAAGAATGGGTTTAGGCTAGTGTTTGAGAGTAATAAATTTGTATTTACTAAGAATGAGATGTATGTAGGAAAAGGTTACATGTCTGATGGCCTTTTCAAGATGAATGTAATGACTGTTGTACCCTCAGTAAATACATCTTCTTCTTACTTGCTTGAGTCTTCAAATTTATGGCATGGTAGACTAGGACATGTTAATTATGGATCTTAGCGTAGATTAATTAATATGGAATGTTCACCTAAATTTGACATTGATTCAAATCATAAATGTGAAATTTGCGTTAAAGCAAAATTATCCAAAACTCCGTTTCATTCAATCGAAAGAAGTACAGAACCACTTGAATTAATTCATAGTGACATTTGTGATTTTAAATCAATTCAAACTAGAGGTGGAAAAAAATATTTTTTCACTTTTATAGATGATTATACTAGATATAGTTATGTTTATTTAATTCGAACCAAGAATGGAGTTTTGGAAACTTTCATTCAATATAAGAATGAAGTTGAAAATCAACTTAGTAAGAAAATCAAAAAATTAAGAAGTGATAGAGGTGGTGAACATGAATCACCTTTTGGTGAGTTTTGTAAAGAACATGGAATAATTCATCAAACCACCGCTCCTTACTCACCTTAGCAAAATGGAATTGCTGAAAGGAAAAATAGCACTTTAAAAGAAATGATGAATGCCATGTTAATAAGTTCTAGATTACCTCAGAACTTATGAGGGAGGGAATACTTTCTGCTAATTATATTTTAAATAAAGTACTCCGAAAGAAAATGAATTACACACCTTATGAATTGTGGCATGGAAGAGTACCATCCTACAAATACTTAAAATTGTGGGGGTGTTTGGCTAAAGTGGCTATTCCTAGTCCTAAAAAGACTAAGATAGGTCCTAAAATAGTTGATTGCATTTTCATTGGTTATGCTAAGAATAGTAGTGCATATCGGTCTTTGATTCATAAATCAGAACATTCCGAAATGCATGTAAATACTATTATTGAATCTCAAAATACATCTTTATTTGAACATGTGTTTCCAAATCAGATTGGACAAGAGACTAGTAATAAGAAAAGATCTTTTGATGCTGCTACTAGCAATGATCAAGAACAAGATCAAGAGCAGGAGATAGATCAAAATGAGGAAAAGGAACCTACGCATAGTAAACGTGCTAGAATGTCAAAATCTTTTGGTCCAGATTTTCTAAATTTTTTGTTAGAAAATGAGCCTTTAACTTTTAAAGAAGGTATGTCTAGTCCTGAGGCTCCTTTATGGAAAGAAGCTGTCAATAGTGAAGTTGAATCCATCTTGCAAAATCACACTTGGAAATTAGTAGACTTACCACCAGGTTGTAAACCTCTTGGGTGCAAGTGGATTTTCAAAAGAAAAATGAAAACGGATGGATCAATTGACAAATACTAGGCAAGACTTGTGGTCAAAGGGTATAGACAAAAATAAGGTCTTAATTACTTTGACACATACTCACCGGTTACTAGAATAAGATCCATTAGAATACTAATTGCCATTGCATCTATATACAATCTAGAAATTCATCAAACGGATGTGAAAACCGTTTTCTTAAATGGTGAATTAGATAAAGAAATTTACATAGAACACCTAAAGGTTTTTCTGTTCCAAGAAAAGAAAAGAAAGTGTGTAAATTGGTTAAATCATTATACGGTTTAAAACAAGCGCAAAGCAATGGCATGAGAAATTTGACAAGGCAATAATGTCAAATGGATTTAAAATTAATGAGTGTGGCAAATGTGTTTATATTAAAAACACAGACAAACGTTATGTCATTATATGTCTTTATGTGGATAATATACTCATCATATGTAATAATAATGACATGATTAAAACTATCAAGAAAATGTTGAACAAACTTTTTGAGATAAAGGACATGGCCATTGCTGATGTAATTCTTGGTATGAAAATTACCAAAACATCAGAAGGATATGCTTTGTCACAATCTTATTACATTGAGAAAATACTTGACAAATTCAGCAAAGATGATGATCATCTTGCTAGAACACCTGTGGATGTTAATTTGTTTCTTTTTAAGAATGTACAGGAAAGTATTTCTCAATTAGAGTATGCCCAAATTATTGGAAGCTTAATGTACTTGATGAACTGCACTCGCCCAGATATAGCTTATGCAGTAAGTAAATTAAGTAGATATACGAGTAATCCAGGAGTAGAACACTGGAAAGCAATTACAAGGGTTCTATGATATCTCCGATTAACTCGTAATATTAGGCTGAATTATACTAGATATTCAGAAGTACTTGAAGGTTACTGTGATGCAAACTAGATATAGGATACTAGAAATTCAAAGTCCAGCAGTGGGTATGTCTTTACTCTTGGTCGGGCGGCTGTATCTTGGAAATTTTCCAAACAGACTTGCATTGCTAGGTCTACTATGGAATCAGAATTCATAGATTTAGACAAAGCCGGGGAAGAGGTAGAATGGCTTCGCCACTTCTTTGAAAATATTCCAATGCGGTTAAAACCGATGCCTGCTATATGCATATATTGCGATAGTCAATCAGCAATAGGTAGAGTACAGAGTCATATGTATAACGGTAAGTCACGGCACATTCGTCGTCAACATAATACCGTAAGACAACTACTCTTTAATGGAATTATTTCCATTGAATATGTGAAGTCTAAAAACAACATAGCGGATCCACTAACCAAAGGGTTAGCAAAAGAGCTAGTTGAAAATTCATCAAGAGGAATGAGACTTAAGCCTATTAAATAAGAGTTACTATAACGGAAACCCAACCTAGTTGACTGGAGATCCCAAGATCTAGGTTTAAAGGGACAACTGAGTTGTGTATGACTCAGAAGGATCACTGGGGAATCAAACTCCTACCAATTTCTATGATGAAATAGTGATGTTTGCAGCATTTTAGGTTAAGTAATACTTTTAATGATTCTTATATCTAGGTAAACCTAGTGGAGTATGGCAGGATACTCTTCATAAGAATCACCTATGTAAGTGTGAACTAGGCCGGTTCTATGAGATTTGTGAAGGGCTGCAATTCTCCAGAGCACTCATGAAAGAGTAGGTTGTTCAGGGCCAAAATGAACACAATAGTGAGAATTAAACTGTGTATGGGGATATACTGTGTGAGTTATATTGTCTTGGTTTATATAAACGGTTGAACAGTTCAAGGCATCATGTTCAATGGTTAACTAGTAAATCCGATAGTGTCTCACAAGGGAAGGTTCAAACCCAAAAGCTACCTATCATTTGCAGAATATTTTCAATTTATGTACTCTCTGTAATTAAATCATGTTATTGCATTTTCTCTCTGTCAAATTCCATTCACGTAGAAGATTGTTGGAAAATAGGTTTTATATATGCTTAGTTTGGGCCATCTTTGAGCCCAAAATTGAGCAAGCCTCAAACGTCTTTGGGGGTAGGTCCGAAAAGGTGACGTGTTTCTTGCCGCATAGCAAGTCATATGGTGAAGATGGTTCGTCAAAACCATTTATGAGTGAAGAGGAAGTTGACGTCGTTTTCGGGTTCGTGGAATGGGAAAAAGCCAAGAAGTGAATGTGGGTTTCTTGAAATGGGTTGTCCCACATTGAAACTTTAAGAGAACTTTTGCGGATATATAATCTCTAGAGTACAATATTTTGGTTGGGCCCTAAGGGGCACCCCGAGTTTGTAGAAGGGAGGAGTTATGGACAAATGGAACCTTGGCTCAAACCACCACACACGCGCGCGCGCGCCGCCGCCACCGTCCGTCTGACCAGCCGAGTCATGTCGGGCACAGGTGTAGGTTGTGGGTAGGGTCGGTTCTTATATTAATTTTTTGGACAAAATTCATTTGAATTTTTTCCAAAAATTATTGCGGAAATTAATTCAAAATTTGAATTTAATTTTTTATGTCCATAAATGTGCCATTTTCAGTCCACAACATATTCAAATTCAAACTGTCTACAGGTTTTAAACTGCCCAGACAGATCCAAACTGCTGGGCAGTTATCTATCCAAAACTGCCACCAGATCTGTTGCAGTTATAACAGTTATCTGTTTGAATTTTGAAACTGCGCCTGTTCAAAACTGTTTCATATATGTTCAGTTTTTTATTGCACCTGTTCAGACACAATTTTTGCCTATAAATACCAACATTTCTAGCAGTGTTCAAGCATCGAAAACAGTCGGGAAAAAAAAAAAAACATTTTGTTGTCCAGAGTTTGTTCCTTTGCATATATTATCTTCATTCTAATTTTAGAGAAAATTAAAGAGAGTATAAAACACAAGGTTCTAGTTCGCCGGACAAATTTGCTTGGAGTGCTACTACAAATTTATGAAGATCATTGTATCATGGGAGATAGACGCCACATAACCGTAAGTATCGTAGCGAGGTAAATCTGTCTTAAGGATAGAGTGTCACACACTTGACTTGATCTTTTTATTATACTTCGGTTCGGTAAAATAAATTCTGTAAGTTATTTATTTTATTTTATTTAATTTAGTTTCAATTTATTTTGTACACAAAAGATTGTTCCAACAACAACTGATTTAATGAACTGGTCCCATATCTTTTAGCATACATGGAATCCATAACTACTTTTGAAACAGTGGCTAGAGCTGTCACTGAGGCCATTGCTATGGTTTGAGTTGTAGCTGAGGCCACAACTGAACCTCTTGAAACTATTGTTTCAGTACACTCAACAAATCTACGGCGTGAAAGAGCTCCAGCGAACAGCAATGATTGACAAATGGTGGTTACTGGTTAAGAATGGTGGACGGTGGACGGTGGACGGTGAACGGTGGTCGCCAATGGAGAACAATGATGTCGGCTGTGATGGTTCATTGATGCATCTCCTCTCATTCTCACTCTCTACCGGTGAACGGTGGTCGCCAATGGAGAACAATGATGTCGGCTGTGATGGTTCATTGATGCATCTCCTCTCATTCTCACTCTCTCTTTTTCGTTTGTTGTCTCTCTCTCTCTCTCTCTCTCTCTCTCTCTCTCTCTCTCTCTCTCTCTCTCATGTTTTGAGAGAAAATTGAAAGACTCTATTTTGCTAAAGCAAATTTGATTTTTTTTTTTTTTTTTTTTTGTTGTTGTTGTTGTTGTTGTTGTTGCTGAAGCAATCTAATCCGCAGGTTTTTTCAATCGAGTGACATGACCCAATCTGGGTCGTCACTTTGAGGAAATATTGCAGAGGATCTAAACTCCTTCATGGCCAACCCGTAACAAACGCACAATAATTTTCTACTATAACTATTTTGTTTACACGGAATAAAATGTGTCAACAAAACACTCTCTTTCATTAACTAAAAGGGTAAATTACACATTTTGCTCTTTATATTTGGTTATTTTTTTACTTTGACTTTTAAAATTTATTTTTTTCTCACTTTGACATTTTATGTTTCAAATTTTTTTCAATTTACTCTTAAAATTAATTTCTATTAAAAATTAGACAGAAAATGACATATTAATAGTCTTGTAACATAAAAATATTGAGAATCTGCCCAAACAGCAGTGCAGAGCCGGCCCTGCCCTAAGGCTGGTAAGGCTTGTGCCTTAGGCCCCATATTTTGGCCCAAAAATAGGGCCCCAAATTTAAAAAATTGTTATAGGTTCAACTTTTTTTTTTTTTTTTGTTTTAAGATCAATTTAAAGGGCCCAAATGTTTTATTGGGCCCATGTATAATTTAGCCCATATTTATTTATAAATGTGTTTGGCCCATATTTATTAAAATGAAAATATATAAATAAATAAATAAATAACAATAGGGCCCCTAAATTTGGTAAAACATAAAAACATATATAACATAGGGCCTCCAAATTTGGCCCAAAAATAGGGCCCCTAAATTTGGTAAAATATTATAGGCTCAATGTTGTTTTTTTTTTTTGGTTTTAGGATCAATTTAAAGGGTCCCAAAATATTTTTTTGGGTCCATGTATGATTTACTCCATATTTATTTATAAGTGTAGTTTGGTCCATATTTATTAAAATGAAAATATATATTAAAAAAAAGGTGTTTGGGCTCAAGAAAAATAATACATACAATATATGGGCCCTATTTTTTTTATTTTTTATTTTTACCTTCTTTATCTATTAGATTTTAGTGGAATAAATAATTTTGCTCAAATTTTTTTACCTATGTCTTTATCAATTTTAATTGAATAATTTTTTCCTAATTTTGTTTTATTAAATTGTTTTATTTATAATTTTAATGATTATATGTGTAAGTAAATTTTTTTATGATTACAAACAAATAAAAAAATTGTAACTTATCATTTTATTCATCAATATAAAAGGGCCCCATTTCTGAAATTTGTCTTAGGCCCCGACGAAGTCAGGGCCGGCCCTGCAGCAGTGCACATCCAAACTTGAGAATCTCCCCAGGCTGTCTCCAGCAAATGGTGTTCATTCACATTCACAATCATGCATGCAATGCAACCAAAGGAACGGGAGGATCATATTAGGCAGTACGCAATGAAAAAACAAAATGTATTTGGAAAATTAAAATACATTAATTAGACAAACAAAACACAAAAAGTACAGTACTCTTTCCAGCAACATAGACAACAAGGTATAACAATTTGGGTACTACTAGTAGCCCAGACAGCCAGCCAACCTAGCTTTGTTGTTGTCTTTCTCCTGATTTAAATTTCAAATGCAAAGCCTTATGTAGAGCAGCGACGACTAGAGGTAGATAGATGAGCATACCAACACAAACAATAACAGTCATCAATAGAGCTGCTCCTTGTGTGTATGGGCTCTTGCAAGACACCCTTCCCAACCTTATCTGAATCAGATAAAACATCGAAAGCATTAAGAAAAAACAACCCAAGAACGACGCCAACACGGACAAGCTGAGGAACACCCATTTCCACCACTTCAGACGTCCTCGTCCTGTCTTTTCATCGATCTCAAAGTTTCCATCGCCGTAAATTTGGAAATTAACTTTCAATGACTTTGCAACGAGGCTTGAGAAGAGGAAGAAACTGAACGCCACGACTTCTAGTACCACGAGGTTCTCGGCCTGTCGGGGCTCCGCGTCGCACTCTGGTCGGTTCTCCAGGCTGCGTTGGCCTGGCGTCGCGTACGATAGTCCCACGAATACCGCTATGCTCAACAGTGAATTCACGTTAACCAGGTCGTCCAGTCCACTCTTCAAAATTTCTTTTATTTTCTTTTTTCCTTCTTCTTCTTCTTGCCTGCAATAACAAACACACAAACATAATAATAATACACAGAACGAAAGTGATAAGAACAAAGTCACTCACTAATAAGAATAACCATTAGAAAAGTAAGACGTGTGGCTTCAACGAATCAGCTATAGAGAGAGAGAGAGAGAGAGAGAGAGAGGGGTACCCGTTCATGTTGTTCTTCTTTTATTGTTACTTCTCTATGCGATTATGTATTGTAGATTGTGTTTCTTCTTTGAAAAGAATACTGCTATATATAAAGAGTACTGTTATATGAAACTTGGATTGGTTAAGGTTGAACATGTTCACTTCATTGTATGGTGAAATTATGCATTGGGGGGATAGTATGTACGTATCAATGATTTAAAATTATTCCTACACTTCTGACCTAAGAAAAAACAATTATCAATAATGATGGGCCCATTAAGGAAAAAACAATAGTTGTCGCGGGCGGAGCAGCCGGCCATGTCTCTTAAGCTCAAATCTCTATACTACGATTTATCTTTCTAATTTGTATGATACCTGTCCCCTATACAAACAAATATGTGTTAGGTACAATTAAATTTTGTATCATTTTTCAAATTAATTAGGATTAGAATCACGTTTTTGTTGACTATATAATTAATATGAATTATTATCGTAGTCAACAAAATTAATTAATGTGAATTATTATCATAGTCAACAAAATTATATACATATATGATGATGACACATTTGCAACAGAATCATCTAGAATGGTTTTATGTCAAGTTCAATTGATTTATGGATAAATTACACAGTACCTTTTTAATAAAAATATACTTTCGCGTTTTAGAAATTACATTCTCTTCTTTAAAGTTTAAATTTTTATTACAATTTAATCTTTCCGTTAATCAACCGTTAAGTCAACTAAAAAAAAAAGAAGAAAAAAAAACTTATATAAGAAATTAATTTTTTAAATGCCTATTTTACTCTTATTAAAAAAAACTTCTTCAAAAAAACTTATTAGATGAGTAAAGAAAATCTATAGGGAATTATAAAAATTTATTGAATACATATATTATTATATTATTAAATATTTCGGTAATGTTATGATACACAAGCTTTTGTGGCATTAATTATCACAAATATTACAATTAGATTTTTTTCAATCAAAACTAAAAAAAAATAGTTATAACTAAACACCGTATAAAGTATAACTAAATGCCTTTTGAATCATAATCAAAATAAGGTTATAATCAATAGTTATAACTAACCACATAATAAGTTATAACCAGAGACCACGATTGGAGCATATAAAATTTTCTTAAACAGTAAATTGTTTGTCAATTTTACATATACAAATAAAGGTAAATAGACATTTTAAAAAATTAATTTCCTATATTAATTTTTTTTTTCGTTAGATGATCTAACAGTTGACTAATAAAATGATTAAATTGTAATCAAAGTTTAAACCATAAGGAGGAAGATGTAAAAATATTTTGAAAAAATGATTAAAAATTCATAATTTTATAAATCTCACACTCATATAAAATATTTGATTATTTATTTAATAAAAAATTTAAATCTTATGACATTTTAAAATTGTTCCTGCACTTCTGACCTAAGAAAAAACAATTATCAATAATGGTGAGCCCATTAAGGAAAAAACAATTGTCGTCGCATGCGGAGCAGCCGACCATGTCTCTTAGGTGTGGGTACCGAGCAGGGGTCTTTACTGTGTTTAAAGCGGAGTAGTGACCGTGGTGTTTTCGTTTAAAGTGTATTATGATTTTATTTTTATGATCTAAACTGTTCATTTTGTAGTGTTTGTTGAGTACTTCATGCTTATCAAAAATCATATTAATCGGATATCAATAACTATATGATCGAATTGTATATTGTTTATACTATTTCTCAAAAGAAAAATTTATTATTTATTTTTTTGGTTATTGATCATATTATTTTTGATATCCAATTAATATCATTTTTGGTAAGAATGAAATATTTAACAAATCTTACAAAATCAGCGATTTGAATCATAAAAATAAAATCATAATATATCTTAAACAGAGACATAACAGTTACTGCTGCGCTTTGAGCACAGCAGTGACGCCTTGTACTGGGAAAAAAAAGGAAGGGAAGGGGCATTTGTTTCTGTAGGAATGGCTGATAGTTTCATTTTGATTTTGTCACTTTGACTCATTGATAAGTTTGATAGCAAAAGAGGATGCTGACCAGCAGTTGTGATCTTAGGACTGATTTTTGATGGGACATGATTAGCTGTCTGTTTCTGTAAACAATTGACGTTGATTGCATATTTCGCTTGTAATTTTATTTTTTTGTATTAAGGATTGGTACATTTTTCACCTGTTCTGATGATAAGTTTTTATTTTATTTTATTTTATTTTATTTATTTATTTTTTAAGTTAAGTTAAATCTAAACAGTAAATAATTAAGGCTTCATTTGGGAACAAGTTAATTTAGTAATTTTTTTAATTATTTAGTTAAAATATGAGCTAAAAAAATTAGTATTTTTGGGATGATTTTTTAACTTTTTACGAAAAAATTATAAAAAGTAAAGAGAAAAAGAATATTTAACTTTTTGATATGAATTATTAATTTTTTAATTTTTAAAATAATTTTTTAACTAAATCGAGCTGTTGTCAAACGAAAACAAAGTAAAAGGTAAAATCTATATATAGATATTATGATACCTCACAAAATGTCTTTTTTCCCTGGTAAAAAAAAAAAATCGTAAAAATGATGGTGACTTCCTTTCTAAATTAGGCTCAAATTTCTATACTACGAGTTATTTTTCTAATTTCTATGACACCTGTCCCTATACAAACAAACACCTATTAGGTACGATTAAACTCTGTATCATTTTCCAAATTAATTAGAATTAGTATCACATTTTTGTTGACTATAACTAATGTATACAAACAAGTATGTGTCAGGTACAATTAAACTTTGTTTCATTTTTCAAATTAATTAGAATTAGAATCACGTTTTTGTTGACTGTAATTAATGTGAATTATTATGGTAGTCAATAAAAAATTAAAGGCATGTAATAATGGCACATTTGCAATACAATAATCTAAAATGGTTGTACGTTAAGTTCAATTGATTTATGAATAAATTACATTGATACTTTTTTAATACGAGTATATCTTCACGTTTTAAAAATTACATTCTCTTCTTTAAAGTTTAAATTTTTATTACAATTTAATCTTTTCGTTAGTCAACCATTAAGTCAACTAACTCAAAAAAGAAAAACTTATATAAGAAATTAATTTTTTGTTAAATGCCTATTTTACTCTTATTAAAAAAAAAAATCAAAAAAAAGTTATTAGATGAGTAAAGAAAATCTATAGGGAATTATAAAAATTTATTCAATACATATATTATTATATTATTAAATATTTAGGTAATATTATGATACACAAGCTTTTGTGGCGTTAATTATCACAAATATTATAATTAGATCTTTTCAATCATAACTAACAAAAATAGTTATAACCAAATACCATATAAAATATAACTAAATACCTTTTGAATCATAAGCAAAATAAGGTTATAATCAATAGTTATAACTAATCCCATAATAAGTTATAACCAAAGACCACAACTGGAGCATATACTTTCTTAAACGGTAAATTGTTTGTCAATTTTATATATGCAAATAAGGGTAAAATAGGCATTTAAAAAAATTAATTTCTTATATTAGTTTTTTTTTTCGTTAGTTGACTTAATAGTTGACTAACGAAATGATTAAATTGTAATCAAAGTTTAAATCATAGGAAGGGAGATGTAATTTCTAAAACGTGAGGAGATACTTGTATTAAAAACAAACTTCAAAAAGTGTCAATGTAATTTATCCATGATTTTTATACCATTTTTCAAATTGATTATATAGCATTAATCATGTTTCTTGACTATAATAATGTGAATTATTAGCTTAGCTAAGAAAATGTTATACACGTGGCAATTGTATATTTGCAATTAAGAATTATCGAGAAGGGCTAAGGTTCAATTGAATTTTTGTCACTTTTTAAAACTGAATATATAGCATTAATCATGCTGTTTGTGTAAAATAATAATGTGAATTATCATCTTAATTTCTTTTTTAAAATTTATACATACATGGCGATTACATATTTATGTAGAAGAGATTTTGCAATAATTATTGCAAGAGAAAATATCATTTTACTGCCTAAATTATTATAGAAAAATCAATTTAGCATCTAGACTTTGAATTATTTTAATTTGACTCTTAAATGTTTTTTTAAATTTGATGAATTTGCCTCTCGCCGTTTGTTGCAGTCTATAATAAAAAAGAACTTAATGACATGTCACCAAAGTTCATTTGGAATTTAATTTTACCCCTCAAATTATACTTTAAAAATCAATTAGCCGTCCAAATATTTTTTTTTAAAAAATTAATATTTTATTATCACCTTTTTTGGTTCTAATTTATTGCAAATTTGAGTTTTTTTGTGTGTGTGTGTGTGTGTGTTTATTTTGATTTCACTGAATTTTTTTAATATTTTAAATAATTTTTAAACTTTTAGATATACGTATAAATACAATTAAAAAGTATAATATTTGTGGAAAAAAAAAACCTTTAAAAAATTCACTATATGCACCAAAAAATAAAAAGAAGCACATTTTCATATTCATGTGTATTTATTGATTTTTTAAATATTTTTTTATAAAAATTTTACTTTTTAGGTACATCTAGATTAGGTGCATCTAAAATGTATTTAAAAAAAATATTAAAAATTAAAAATATTCACTAAAAACCAAAAAAAAATGAAAAATAAAAAAGTCAATTTAAAAAAAAAATTAAATTCAAAAAATTAAAACCAAACAATGAGAGATAAATTTTCATCTCAAAAAAGAAAAAATAAATAAATTTTAAATAAAAAAATTAAGTATTAGTCCAATTGAATATTTTTTAGACAATAATTGAACTTTAAATTTTTTTTGCCCACTCAATTTTGAAATTACTATTATTCGATCAATTTTATTGAAATTAATTTGGAAAATAAACTAGTTACAATTATGATCACACACACACATAGAGTAGTTAAGAAATTTTCTGCTCAATTAGTTTTCCAGGATCAATTCGAGGTAATTTGAGACTTAAAAAGATAATTCTAAATGAAGATTTTTATTATTTGTTTTGCAAAGTATATTATTTAAAATTTAATTTTTTTATTATTGAGATAAAAAAATTAATTATTAAATATTTAAATTTATTTTTTTTATATTTGGTAGACTGATTGATTTTTATGGTATAGTTTGGCTGTAAAATCAAGTTCCATATGAAGTTTAGTACCACGTCAGCAAGTTCCGTTTGATTATAGAATGAAACAAACGGCGGGGATAAATTAATCAAATTTTAAAAAATTTAGCAGTCAAATTAAAATCATGCAAAATCTAAGTGCCAAATTAATTTTCACATAATGATTTTGGAACAAAATGATATCTATCTATCTATCCATATCTATCTATCTATCTATTATATAAGGAAAATGAGGTTTTTAATTTTGAGTACTAGGAGCTGCAAAACTCCAATCAAATAATGTTGATTATTTGTTATTTTTTAAAAAGAAGAAAATATCATTGGCTATTGAATTCACCTATGATTTAGAAATTTAAATTTTAAAATTTTATACCTAACAATATACACATACTTTAAGGAATTGCTTTCCATAATAACAATATACTATATATTTTACCTAACTAATTAATCTTTTTTTTACTAGGAATTACTAGATCCCTTACTCAAAAAAATAAAAAATAAAAAATCAATGTCTACAAGAATAAATATTCTTTGCATTTGGTAATTATTAAGATTTCATTTGGTGTTTAAAACTTTTTTTCTCTTCCCCCCCTCCCCCCTATTTCGTTCAAGCTAATCCCCATGTCCATCCGGCCTCTGTTAACAATAGAACAACAATAGATCAGGCTCATACGTGAAGATAACCATGGATCTCTCCTTCAAATTCTATGGTAACTACAAATAGTTGTTGGCCTCAATGCTAAAATTACGTGTGAGATTTTTTGCATGTTTGTTATTTCTAAGACATATAATACGTCAACGTGCCATATATTATTAAAAAGTTAGAGTTTGTGATTGATTATAAGTCTATCAAATAGATTATAAATAAAACTTTAAAAAAAAAAGAGAAAAGAATTGTATCATTTATTCATTTTATATATGTAGTTTTAAAAATCAATAATTATATTTTTCGTAATTTTCATTTTCAATTCTGTTTAGTAACTATTTAATTTATCAATTAGTGTGTTTCTTAAGAGTAGAGTATACAAGTGACAATTAGCATGTTTTCGAGCCCAAAAAAAAAAAAATGATCTAAGAGGCTTTAGGAATTTCAAAACATTAATATAACTTTTTTAATTTTAATAGTTAAGAAATGCAAGTGACATAAAATTATTGACGGATTTGAGTGTTTCTATAATTTTGAATTTAAAAAATATATATATTTATATATAAAGTCAAATAAATAAATTTAACCATAGCTAAGCCACATCTAATTTCATATTTGAAAATCCTTAAAATGAAATTCTAAATTTAATTTTAGTATTATATAATTTAAAATTATAAAATATATATTTCCAAAATATTATTCATTTTTTAAATATTTGAAACTTAAAAATAAATATAATTTAAGACTATTAACTTATCTAACCACATCTAAGTTTCAAACTCAAAAAAAATAAAAAAATAAAAATGTACATAAAATGTCAAAAAATAATTTTAGCTATATGTAACACCCTCAAAATAATACATATAAACCCAACATTCATGATATTCATAGACAAGAGAATAAAGTATACTTCTATTCATCAGAGTATTCTTACAAAAAGTAATATATGTTGACAACAAAAGTAAATGCCCTGTAGGCTTAGAACTTTCCAAGTCAACACTTGGTTACAACAAAAGAAGAGTTCTAACTCTCTACACAAATAAGCCCTTGGCTTGAATTTACATATATCACCAAAATAATAAAACAACCAAAAGAGTCTTCAACTCCCAAAACCACTCAAGCTAAGGCCTTGGGGGCGGCATAACACCTAAACCTGAAAATGATGTCTCATATAGGGTGAGCCAACACCCAATAGAGATATGCTAAACGTAATATGAGCAATAACTAAAATATTGGCATTTGATAAATGTTTAACTCATATAAACATACATACATCTCTTTCCATTTTATTATCCAAACCAATTCATAAATATGGTTCTCTGTTCATTCCGACAGTTGAAATGAGACTACAGCTCATATCAACAATACTTCGATTATGATCAATTAACATGAGACTACAACTCACATAATTAACACTTCAACACTTCAAATTCAAATGAGACTACAACTCATATTATCATCATTTCAATACTTCAATTTATCTACGTTATACAAACGCAATTAGGATTTCGGGACTTTCACCCTGGACACTCCGGCCAACTTAGTTATCACTGGAGTCCATCCCCTATCTCTTCCCAAATCCGTTTTAGGAGTACATCTCCTATCTCCTCTCAAACCGTGGAATACATCCCCTATCTCCTTCCAAACAATATATATATACAATGTATTTAAACATTTATCATATACAATGATCAAGCCAAACACATATTCCATGTGTTATTTCATCCGTCATATTCAATGACATATTCAATTGATTAGTTTTAATTCATTTAATCATTATGCAGTGTCTACAACAATCAAGACTATCCTCCACCGATAGCCCAAAACAATTATTTCTAAATAGATAATAAATTACCAAACAGATAAATTATCTACAATTTCAAAGGTGAGTGATTACTCAATCCAACTCCACTATTAAATCTCATAATTACCTAATTTCATTATTTCCAACTCCATTTCATATTTCCATAACTATCCCAAATTAATTATACAAATTAATTCATCACAATAAATTAGGGTTTTTCTCCCCCTTTTCCCAGCATTGACCCAAAGGTACAAATATCATCAATAAACATCAATAACATCATTTTAAGACCCAAAATACACATGTATGGGTCAAAAGAACAAAACCCTTCTTTATACATTTTGAAACCCTAACCCCCAAAATTTTTCAACTTCAATATTAAATCAAAATGACCACATGCTTATGTCAAAGATCATAAATATGAGTAGTTATCCCTACCTCAAATTTCGGAGCTCAAAGGGGAAGATGAAGAAACTCAAAGGTGCTCCAAACACCAAATTTTTCGGATCAAAACGAAGGCCACACCAAGCTTCACACTTTTTACAAAAGGGACTAGGGTTGAAGATCACTAGAGCTAGATGGTTTCGTAGAGAGAAGGTGTATTCTAGAGAGAGGAGCTTTCAAATAAGGTTTTTGAAAAGCTAGAGAGAGAGAGAGACAAAGTTGAAAAAGTGGTTCAAAATGCTACAACTCGGACTGATATAAAACACAGTCCGCTCGAGCGTGGAATGCCCCGCTCGAGCATCAGACATAGACTGCCGCTCGAGTGTCAAAAGCGCCGCTCGAGCGTCGAATGCACACTTCCAGAAGTTCTGCAGACGAAGGTCCCTGCTCGAGTGTGAAAGTGGACGCTCGAGCGTCCGATGACCTGCAGAGAAAAGTACTGAGGGTTGAATAATCCCACTCGAGCGTCAAACTCCCCGCTGGAGCGTCAAAATCCCCGCTCAAGCGTTAAGGCCAAAATCTGGGCATCAACTCTTTGTTTCTAAACACAACCAATCTGTTTCAAACCTGCCCAACACAACCCAAAACTCAAGTACAAGAATAAAGGATGGGAACGAGAATAAGACAACAACCAACATCCACGGACTCGAGCCCAGAATATAATTAAACAATGAAGGGAAAACCGGGATCGCTATACTATATCTTTTTGATTAGATGGTAATTTTTTTTAGCTATGTCTATGCTATATTTAATTTAAAATTTAAAATTGAAGTCTAAAGAAAATTTGAATCAAATATAATTTTAAATTATTTTTTAGCTGTAAATCATAATTTATAAAATGGTAAAAAATTTCAAGTACACATGCCAGAATCTTATTGAAAAAATAGGAAAGTGTAAAATTTTTAAGTATGAATTTCAAATTAATAATTACAAATATTTTAAAAAATTGACATAAAATTTTCACTTCTATAAGTTCTATGGTAAAACAGGCAAATCCATAAAATCTATCAAACAAATTATTCCAAAAATAAAAAAACAATGGTCTACATCTATGGTGAGTGCGGCTCACATTTTACTAATTTTAAACCTATATTATACACCTATTTTTGGGATAAATTTTTATGATCCATGTATTTATATAATAGATATTAGTCAATTTAAATTGATTATTATAAAATATTTGTACTAATTGACCAATCAATTTTTCTTGGTCAAATCTACCGTTAGAGTTAGAACACGACCCATAATATGGCTTGACAAGCTTTGGATAATCTATATTTATCTATATCTATATTAAGTAAAAGGATGTTTTCAATCACATGTTGCTCTTTGGTTTATCCAATTTTAAAAGAAAAGTAAAAAAAAAAATCACAAGTTGCTCAAACCCTTGCCAAATTAAAAAATATGTTAGTCAATTCTTAAAAAATTTCAAGTTAGGCTCAAGTTTGTTACTCTAGCAAAGGGAAATGAAGTTACATAATTGAGTTAGTAACAACTTAGAAGTTGACACATAAAATACATACTATTATTGTAAAATTGTGAGCCATGTTCAAAAAGTCACTGCAAGTTGTTAATTGATTATCTCTATTATTTATTTATTTATTTTTTTCTGGCTTTTGATAATAAATTAAAAAATTATTTAAAAAGTTAATTTCTAAACAATTGTGAGTTTCAATCTTTTTCATTTTTGTATTTTGCATACAAAAGTCTAAATATTTATATTATTTATATAAAACTTATGTTATTAATATTTTTTTAATATCCCCTGCGGAGCACAGGCTTACCGCTAATTTTTTTCTTATTGCAAAGATTCAAAGTTATTATGAATGATTTAAAATTATATAAACAAGAGGTCAAATCCACCTAAAAATTAGGTGTAAATATTGGAATTATTATTTTGGATCCAGCTTCTGTCCAGTTCGGGATCGGACTGGACTGTGCTGTTGGGCCCGTGAGGGCCCACCACGGATCCCGTTTTGAAAATCTGAACCGTCAATGTGTAGAACTCGTCGAGTACTATATGCTTGTGAAAAATCACATTAATTGGATATCGATAGCTATGTGATCAAATCAATTTTGTATAAAAAAAATAGACGGTGAAAAAATTAACGGTTGATAAAAAACTATTTTGTTCACATAGCTATCGATATCCGATCAACGTGATTTTTTTCAGGCATATAGTACTTGACGAGTTCTACACATTGAACGATTCAGATTATCAAAACGGGACCCGTGGTGGACCTCTATGGGCCCAACAGCACGGTCCAGTCCAGTCCGGATCAGACTGGACAGAAGCCGTGGCCTATTATTTTCCTGGCAGACGACAATGTAAGGATGGATTCTCATGATTGAATTGATGTGGGTGGGCTTACTTAAAGAAGTGTGTTTTGTGAAGTAGGTTAAAAGTTAATTTTAAATTTTTTTTTTTGACTTTTTTATTATAAAAATGTATAAAAAAACATAGAAAAGTGATATAATTCCAAAAAATTCAAAAAACTAAAAAAATTATTTTTTAATCAACTGGCCAAAACACCCCGACATCTCCCAAAAGAATTAAAAAAAATCTATAAGTAAATCTTGATAGAGTTAAAAAAAAAGTTCAAAATGAATAAGATTGATGAGTCTGCTTGATAAGTGCCTAACATAAAGAGTGTCTTGAAAAAATTGTTAAAAATTGATATTTTAACTTTTTTTGATTTTTTTTTAAAAAATATAAAAAAATGTAAAAGGTGATACAGTTCAAAATTGTTAAAAATCTGATTTTTAACTTTTTATTTGTTTTTCAAATTGATCCATAGTGTCTCTTATTGAATGTACACAATTGGAGATGGCGTCAGAGAGTAATCAATCACAACTAAAGAAAAGCGCCTATAATCTATGTGAAATTGTGAATGGTAGATTACACCCGAGAAGAATTTAAACTAGGCCGATGTTTGGAAAAATTATTTCACACCTCATATGATATTATTATAAATTAACTTAAATCATTTATTTTTGGCCTCATACAAATAAATGACTTGAATTAATTTGTGATATTGTCACATCAATATGTTTTCAGGCAATGAATAATTGTTCTGATGTTTGGTTCACACGAAAGAACAAATTTTAGAAACATGTATAAAGATTCTTACATTAAAAAACAGAAAAAGAAAAATAGTCTTATTATATATTGGATTGGTTTATCACTTATTAATTTTAAAATTTGAAGTGAATATGTTAGAAATTAGGCGCTTATGTGGCATGACTCATGAATCTTTTGAACTTTATCCATATAAGTTTGAGTTTGAATTTGAATTCAAAACTTATTTGGATAACCACTCATAATATGTATATCTATCATATCAGCTGATATGGATAGATGATATATTTATCCTATATATCTGATATGATATATGAGATATGGAATAATGAAAACAACGTATGTGTTTTCCCATACTGACTCTCTCCCATTAAACAACAATTAAGGTTTTCGCACTGTGACTTGTGTTGGTGATACTCATATTGTGGTATCACTCCACTGCTGGATTTGTTGTTTGCATTCTTGAAGCACGTGATTTACCCACGAGATTCTTCGCTTCAGGTTCTGTCATTAAGATATGATTTAAAATTTTTACTTGCTGTGTTATACTTTAATTTACATTGGTATCAGAGTTAATATGGGTATTTTCGTGCTTATTTTTATACATTAAAATATGTGTATAATTTTATACAAGTATATATACACGATATATGCATGAAAATTAACAAAAGAGGAAGATGAAGTGCAGGGTATCTGCATTTCCACTCTCATTAGATTGAGAGTGTAACACACCTCAATTTTTATGTTCATTAAATGTCATTTTTGAGACCATAAATGTTTTTATTTTGAAAAATGGAGTCTGGCAATACTGAAATTGGACCAGAAAATACTATGGAAGGCGGCGTGTGGGCCGCATGCGCTATCTGACGCCGTCAGTGGCTTCTACGCGCTTCCACGCATTGCCATGTGCTGCCACGCGCAATTTTTACGCGCCGCCACGCGTGCTGTTCGCGCCATCACGCACGCATTAGTCGCGTTGTCCGCGCTACGCACGCGCACGCCGTGTGCTGAGCTGTGTGCTGAGTCGAGCCAAGCCGCGCCGTTTTCCGCGCCGGCTTGACTAGTTGACGGCTGGGTGTAAGGGTTTGTTTGTTTGTTTTTTTTTTTAAATCCAGAATTACGTTAAATGATCATAAGTAATTCGTTATAACTTTGTTTTAAGTGTGGTTGGCACTGTTAGATTCATAATTATATTTTCTATTTTCTGTAAAATTTTCAAAATTTTATGAAAATAAAAAATATTTTTCCTGAAATAATAATTCATTATTTCTGCTTTAAAATGCTTCTAGTGTTGCATGATTAAGTTTCTGGAGCTGAAATTTTTACTGTAGACCACTGTAATGGTCTACTATTTACTGGTATGATTGTTGCATTTTCCCAGATTCTAAAACATTTATTTATGATTTCATGTGTGTTTATTAATTATTTAAAATTCCAGAAAATACCAGAAAATTTCAGAAAATTTCAGAAGTGATATACTTTCTGTTATGGCATAATCTGAATATTAATTATAGCACATTGTTGTTTTTGGCTTAGAGTTTCTAATATGTTGTAATTAGAATAGCATGATTAATTATTTTTTTATTTAAATTCCATTAGTAAATAAAACATAGCATGAGTTGATTGTGAATCTACTTTAAGATGCTATTGTATGGAATTAGAATATTTTATCATTTTTTTTAGACATGCCATAGTCAGTGGGAGGTTATTCGGTTGAGAGAAATCTTTATAGATTTACTCCCGAAAACTAATATTTTGCACATAAATTAAATTAAATTTTGGATAATTGTCACCTGTGGCGCAAGAGATGATTACGAGCATAGCGGATTTTCGATCTTGCGACTTGTGTAATATTGTCACTATTTAATTTAGATTTTTGTGGCAAAATTATATTATGCTAATCAAATTAATCCCAATGCGAATTTCTCTCTAAATTGACTTAGCTTATGGGAGTTAATTTGGTTGAGTTAGACTTAGTAGAGATGTTCAAATGTGAACAATATAATCATATTCTTTAGATGAGCAAAAGTCTTGAAGACTTTAAATCAGACTTTAATTGAGCCAAAGTGAGGAAACATGACTCAAAGTCGCTGTGGTTTTGTTGCCTTGTTTGGCACAATAAAAACTAATGTGTGCGTTATGGTTAGCGGCACGCTACGTAGTTTTGGTTGGCGAATTTTGGAGTTATGAAATTAGTAAACCCTCAATAGATCTGTATATGATCTTGACTATTGAGCTATGCGGGTTGACTTTGTAATTTGACTTGTAATGATGTTGCATCATTGGATGAAGTAACATTCAAGAATCACGTCATCGAAGAAATGCAAGCTTAAATGAATTAGTCATTAAGCGTAAGATGAGTAGCTAGTATGAGCAGTGTTTTGCTCTCTATCCAACTGTTGGGAGTGGATGGAGCAAAATTTCATGCACTATAATAGTGTGCATTAAAGTATCACTTGAAGTTAAAAGATTAGCGCTTAGTAGCAGAAAAATCTATTAACACTAAGTGAAGAGATTAGCGCCAAGTGACTGCAAAATCTATTAGCATTGCCAACTTGTCTAAGTCTGGACACTTACTGTTTCCACACTTGAGTGTGAGGCATGAGGAGGTGATTCTTTGTATAGTTCCTTAGCTAGGCTAATGTTTTTGAATAACGTTTACTGCTAAGCGCAAACGTTGCAGCATATTAATCAAAAGATCAAGGCTAACAAGGTTGTTATGACTCTAAGAATTTGATGCATGGCTCATGAGAGCATTGTGTTGAATTAGACTCTTTAGCCTAATTCGCGCTTAAGTTACTTCGGGAGCTGTCATAGATTGATAACTTATTGTCTCCTTCTTGTGGATAGTAGAATTAATTGCAAGTAACTATGAAGCGAGAAACATAGATGGCAAGAGGAGTATCGTCATCTTTCAGCTAGATGCAGTAAAGTGTATGGAGAATAAAATTGACGTAAAGGTGCAGGGGATTAGCACTTACTAGTTAAATTTGCGACTTAGGCGCACTTGATATCTCCATGACATCCTTTTATGATCTAGTGAATGTGAATTAGTCGTGAGTCATTACCTAGTTGGGCCTAAACCTTTAAAACTTGTCTTCGAGAACTCACACATTAGGATGATTGGAATTAGTTTATGACATTGGTCATGAACCGGTGGCCTATTATACTTAATCACATTAATGAGAAGATAACATGGATGGTTTGAGTTGGCCCTCTCGGGCCCACTCGCTTATGACATCCTGCTCTCATATGAATGTGTAACTTTGTTCGCAATGGTTGCACAGAAATAAGTAGGAAAGCCGCAGAAGGGCATTTGTATTGGCGCATTTAGTCCACTATGATATTTGTGACTGGATATGTGTAAGGGTATGATAGCTAGCCCCAAATCTCGACACATTATAGATTACAATACGCATCTTAGTAGCCCCAAATCTCGACACATTTATAGATTACAATACGCATCTTAGTCATGACTATTTGATCTGCCATAAGTCAAAAAGTTTGAAATGATTTTTGACATTGCACATATGAGGTCGAGATCAATTAGATAAGAGCTTTTGTGCTTTTAGCTTTGACCAAGGTGGCGAGTATCTATTTGAGTTATTTTTTAGAAAGCTCTGTGAAGATAAATGGATGCTTAGAAAATTGATTATTCCTAGTACTCAGCAACACAAGAGTGTAGTAGAGATAATGAATTAAGTATTGTTAATGTTAAATGGATGATGGCACAAAATGTTTCCCAATTGGGAATTGCACTTTAGTTTGTTGCTATATCCCTGACTAAGTGCCCTCTATATCAGATTTTACACTCCATTTGAGTAATGGGTTAGCGGAGAGCCATCTATGGGCTATCTGTAACCGTTAAGCAGCTTATCTTTATTTTAACTTCTTATAAGGTTGCGAAGTTAAGACCTAGGGTTCTATAATGCATTATTGTATGCTGTCTTGTAAACACATAGGGTCATGTGGCGCATTATTGTATGCATTCATGTAAACCCTCCGGGTCATGTGCATATAGGTAAGCAGCTTTGTGGTAGTGTAACTAAGTTACATAAAGTTTTCTTAGTATAGGTGACGTGAATAGAGTTTTGGAACTCTATAAGATAGAGAATTCTAAGCATAGTGCTTTTATGTAGCCTAGTTGAGAATGGAAAGAAATTTCCAATATCCTAGGGGCAGTGGGGGCGATGTGCCTACAAATGGATTACTCTATTGGAGAAGAATACTCTACATTCTTAGTTGCATAACAGCGAATGTGAAAATTTTCCACATCATCACCGGGTGATTGAGAGGGAAACATTCATGATTGCTCCACAAGATGATAAAGAGCCTAGGATAATGCCAAAGGCTCTAGTCCCTTGTTTTTAGAAAGTGGATCAATATTGCGCAGTTGAAGACAAAGTCCTTGAGGATTAACCATTTCTATAATTTAGTTGACTTTCCATTAAGACACGAAACTGTTCTAAAGTTATGCGCATTTTGGATAGTCATTATTGAGGCATAAGGCTCGCTAGATATCGAAAAGTCGCACCATTGAGAAAAGTGTAGGCATGAGAAGACTTCCTCCTGGGGAGTGAGGTTATTTTGACTTAGGCTATGATTGACATAAGTTCGGAACATTGATTTGTGGACATTGTGACCCAACTTCTCGTTGGAGAATTGGATAAGTAGATCCGTAGGGATTTACCTTTTACTTTTATGGTGAAAATTTAGGAGCGCAAAAAGGTTGCTAGTTCTAATAAACCTTTTACAGCCTAAAACAGTTATCCAAATAGTGGTTCTTAGATTTTGTCAAGCCATGATAGGCCAACGATGATCGATGAAGACCAGTGAGGCATGATCAATGGTCTAAAAGAAGTTTTTCCTTACTTAGTCATTATGAGCTAAGAATTTATAAGGTTGTCGCCACCTAGGGTGGGCAGTCCTTTATTTTAGATATGATGGACATAGGTGATGTAATTTATACGCTCAAATGTACGATCCTTAGGGATTGTTTTGGGAGAATTCCCGGTTTGTCTTTGATGACTTACATAAGGAATATCCTAGAATGATTCTAGATGCAAAATTGCAAACCCATTGACTTACCTATTGGTAAAAGTTAGAGCCTTAGCTATCGAGTGAATCCTCGGATTGTCTTTGGGAGAAACAGATGACCTATATTCCTTGTTTCTTTTTTTTTTTTTTTGCTATTGTGGGAGCCTGAAGTACGCTATGTGGGCGTATTCGGCATGATAAGTGTCATCTTTGGTAAATGGTCAACTAAGTTGTTTAGACATTGACCTTGCTTATTAGACTGTGGATAGAATGCTTTACTAGTAGTATATTAATTTGCTCATTGTAAGATTTAATGCTCTAGTTGGGCGCATCTTGAATGAACACAGATTGGTCACCAAAATATTTTTAGAGAGGTTATTGCGCAAGAGGTAGTGATCTTGAATCACTTCATGCCAGGCGCACAGAGTGGATTTCGTTGTATATACTTATCGCAAGATATGCTGATAAGGCTTATGTTTGGCATCTAGAATTGTGCAAACTGTGGTCGTGTTTTTTAAAATCGATCACTTATTTGTTGTGAGATGATAGGATGTTGACACTATTATGGTTTGTGTCATAATGATTAACAAATGATGATGTCAGAGGCAAGATTGGCTCACTCACACGAGTAATCGCCCTTGGCGCTTGGGAGCGAGCAAGGATGCAACTAGTGGTTTATTTTTATTTAGAGCCAAGAGAGGCTTAAATTATCCACTAGCTATCGCCTTGGTTGGAGCCAAGATGAGGTCTTTGTAGACGTCCTCGAACGCCCCGGGAGGATGAGTCCCCCCGTTCTGTTCATATTGGGTTCACTATAGTTCAGGACTCAATTTGTGTCATGGTCCTTAATCTGAACCAAAGAGTCCAAATCCGGCAAATCGTTTTGAGAAATAGATTTTTGAAAAGAAGTGCCAAACATGGACTGCTTTGCCAGATACAGAGTCGCCACCTAAATATTTTTATGGGGGAATTTAGGAAACCCTGATTCGGTGCCAATGGCCATGTGCCCGTCATCACCAAAGTTGCTTCGGCTCGGGAGCTTGGGTACGATTGGGGAAGGTCAGCTATGAGCACCCCCTCTCGCCCGATCTGAAGATCGGCCTCTACTAACCGTGATATCTGTTTTTGAAAACGTTATGTGTTCTTATTCCGGTTATTAGCCTAGAATTACTATGTTATGCGCACAGCAAACAAGTATAGACCAAATCGCCTAAATTGGAACAAAACATTTCATGCTTGTTTTGAAAATGGTTTGCTATTCGCAAGTAGGCTAAAATGCAGGTTTTGCCACCCTCAAGTGGGCTTTTAGAAAAGATGGTTTTGCTACTATCTAGTGGGCTTAAAACTCACAGTTTTAATGCATTATCCCAATTTAGGTAATTCAACCTCCATCCATAGACATTCAAGCAGTTATATCACATAAGCAGCTAGCCTTATGGTAATCATGCTGTTATGGCAACACTCACACGCATGCATTATGCTAAAGCATAAATGCTTACCGAGTACTCCGAGCCAAAACAAAAACTAGTTAGTAATCATATGCATGATCCTAGTTTATGTTAAGATGGCTAATGCAACACATGCAAAATACAACTAAGATAGGCTCAGCTAATCTACAATGACATGTGAAATGCTACAACTAACACGTATTCAATTTGGAATTGAAATACAAATGCAGTTAGAATGGTGCGCTGAGCCCGGTGCATGCAAGACAAATGTATGAATGCACGCATGCATAGCATAAGGTATGCTAATTTAAATATGCCCTAGTCTACCATCATAAGCGGGTAAATAAAAGGGAAGAAAGACGTGGGGTTGGAAAACATACGCACACTCACGCACACTTATTACACAATTGCCCTCGCTCGGAGGGTCCAAAAGAATAATACAGTCCGAATAATGAATCAACTATCCTAGCTAATTAATTATTACAGACCCTCTAATTAACTAACAAATTAATAACAAAAGTGGGTGGCCACAGCCCCACCTCGGGATGCGTGAATGATGCATTCTTGACTCGTCTTGCCTGGAAACTCGCTGCCATAGCACTGCTGCCTCTGTTTTCACTGCCCTGCTCCTCGGAGGACTGCCAAAGTCCAAGGGCATGCTCTCTGGATGTTGGGGAATACCACCGACCAAGTAGAAACACCACCGGCCTAACAGGATGATCACCGGCCACTGAATAAGCTATCGGCCACAGATTACTGGCCGGTCGGCACTGTATTTAGCCGACCGGCCAAAGCTTCCTGCAGAACCTGCTTTTTGACAGCAGCAGAGGGCAGACAGTGCATGGCAAGGAAATTCAAAGCAATGTATGCATGGCCACTCTCCCTGTCATGCAATGGACTCAAGGGAGTATGGCCCTCGACCCTCGGGCCATCAATTGTGCACTTTTGATGCATGATGGCCTAAGAGGCCAAGTTAGCAACTTTGATGTAAATGCATGCAACAAACAAATGAGTGCCAATACCCTATCATATTGAGATCAAGGACATCGGTGACCGAGGATTGAGAGGTGTTACGTCACCTTGAGTACGAACACTCCTCAATCTTCGTGCTTGGTTTGACACCCCAAACCAAGCAATGTAATGCATGTATACAAACATGGCTCAAGTGTACAAAAGACTAAGTTGCAAAACATGCCAAATGCAATGTAAGCTACTATGCAAGTGTGCAATATGCCAAGCATGCAATGCTACAATACAACCTGGTTAGGCAACTAGGCAAAGTGGTAAACATGCAACAATGCATTGACTACAAGGATGCAACAAACATGCAATATAATGAGTATACTACAAGATACAAATGCACGGACTCACACTAGGATGGAGGAACTTCAACCACCTCCCCAAAACAGTGGCCAAAGTGCACTAAAATGATGATGCCAATCATGCAAAAGAAGCATGCAAAGTAATGAGCCTAAGACTAAGGCATGAAAGGCAGCTTTCAAGGGCACTCACAAGATGACAAACATGGATGCTAGGCTAACATATTAAGCTCTGAAAATGTATAGAGGAAGATGCCAAATCAACCATGTCATGCAAGCAAGGCATGCAACAATGATCCAAACTTGAAGCCAACCAAGAAGGGTCGAACCATGGCCATGTTAATCAAACCCCGATGGACCAAAATGACCTAAAACAGTCCTAGAGGACTCTAAAACAGGGCTGGAACATGCATAGATCGTGGTCAAAACACGCCAAGGAATGAGTCCAAAACATGGGCATTCAAGGCCAAAAATGGGAGCATTGCTCAACACCCCCCCCATGCAAACATGACATGAATTTTTCAATACAAAACGGAGTTTTAGCATGCAAAAAGGGCCCTCAAAATCCACTGATATGGCAGCCTAATGTCTAAACACATAGGCATGCACAATGACCATTTTCCAAGGCACAAAAGAACAACCTTTCAAGGCAAGAAAGTGATGATGAATGTGGGCATACAAGCATGGATTAGGGACTGAAATGGCATATGAAATGACTCCAAATCATTGAAACAACCCAACTAAAGCATGCTAGTGACTCACACACCCAAGACTCCCAAGCCAAAATACAAAGGGGCTATACCAAACATGGCAAATATGACCAAACCAGCACCAAACAGACCTCAATCATGATAAATCATGACCAAAAGCTTCACAAATCTAGGCAAGAACATGCAAGCACGATGGTCTAATGGCTAGATGCATTTCTAGGCAAAATGGGGGAGTACAAAGCAAGTGTATTAAGCATGTAAGGGACCACAAATCCGACCAAAAATAGAGGTAAGATATGCCCAAATAACACCCAAAAACCTCTGAAATAGGGCCAAATACAACCAAGCATACATGCTACCCTTATGAGCCAAAACATGAGCAAAATGAGAGACCAAGGGAGAGGGGTGTCCCTCCCCTTTACAAGACCTCAAAACCCCTTCTTCACCACTGAAAATCCACTGGATTTCAGTGGTGAGAAGGCCAAGACTCAAGAGTAACCAAAGCTTAAAAAAGAAAGCACCAAAAGGGCCAAACAAGGCCTAAGAGGCGGAGGTCGACCGCAAACCACAAAAGGACCTTAATGAAAGATCTCAAGCATGCAAATACAAGACTTTTTCATGTTATACATAAAGCTTAAATCAGCATGCAAGGCAGGTCAAAAACTAATGCAAGATTGGGGAAAATAAAGCAAAAGTCTTACCCTTGAAGAACACTTCAAGAACAGCTGGTCCAGCCACTCTCTTTTGACCAAAATCAGTCCAAAACTTCAAAAACAAACCCTCAAAGCCCCTCAAGGTCGAAGCAAGGTGTAATGGTGTGTGTCTTAGTGCAAAACTAAGGTCAAAACACACCTTCTAGGCCTCCAAACACACACTAAGGATGAGAGAGAGGGAAATATAGAGAGAGAGAGTATATGATAGATGTATATATGTATAATCTTTGGTTTTTTGTTCAAAATCTCTAACCCTCTACAATGGAAGAAGAGAGGTGCTTATATAGGCAAAAGAAAAGGTTCTAAGCTTCTCAAAGAAGCTAAGTAAAAGGGGGTAAAGGGGGCAAGGAGGTCAAGGCTTCTTGAGGAAGCTAAGACAGTTGGCCAAGCTTCTTGAGGAAGCTTTGACAAAGGGTCAGGCTTCCTCAAGAAGCTTTGACCAAAAGGGGATAAAAGGGGCAAAACAGCCACATGTTAGCCCCGGGGTAGGTTTGGTGTATTCCAGCTGGCACAGTTGGCAGGCACTATGCCTGAAGAAGGCAAAAAGGTGTTACCGGCCAAAAAAGGAGGTCGCCGGCCAAACAGATAGCCGACCGGCCATATGGAGTGCCGACCGGCCATTGGTATTAAGAAACCATGGCCGGCGTCAGCAATTAATGGTCGGTGATGCAAAGGGAAGGCCGATGGGGTGTGGGGATGGTCAACAAGGCATTCCCTACCCCTCAAAGCAAAAACACAAGTATTTGGTGCGAAACCAAACGCAAGATGAACAGGTTGAGAGATCCTGAGGCAAGGCGCGCAACCAAGGCCTCCGTGAACTCAAAACGAACACGAACATGGATGATCACCGAGTGTCCCCACAGGTGACGTCCAAGTCTTGAGGACGGTCAAAAATGGGGTGTCTACAGTTGCCCCTCTTTGACAGAACTCGAAAGTCATAACAATGACGGGAGTGCTTGTCAAAGCCCAGAGACGACCCATTTTTGACCAGGCCGAAGACTTAGACAAACATGCAAGGCAAACAAGATATGCGCCCGAAGGCAGGGGCAAAATGCAAGACAATGCACAAGGCCAAACATAACTTATGATCATGCAAAGAAAGCTGTAACGAAGCATAACATGCGACAGTTTTAAGCTAGCATACACCAAACTACACTACAATGCAGAAAGGATGTAAGAGAATTATGCAATTCTCAATACATCTTATGTAGAGGATACAATACCTGTCCGGTTCGTCTGGTTGCACCAGCCTCAAATGAATCGTACATACAATATCGTGCCTGAAAAGAAAGCAAACTTAACAGGTATAATATTGTTAGCAACATGCATAACATGCAATCGAAAGTGCGTGACAACGCAAGTTGAGTGGGACGCATAACAATGCCGTGAAGGCACAAACACATGTAAGTAAAGAACATGTGACAACGTGCACAATGTGTATGAAGAAACTTGAACACATGTAAGTAAAGCATGCGGTCTACGCAAGCAATGTGTATAGAAACTTGAAATTGAACATATATAAGTAAAGCATGCGGTCTACGCAAGCAATGTGTATAAAAGGAACTTGAACGCATGTAAGTAAAGCATGCGGTCTACGCAAGCAATGTGTATAAAAGGAACTTGAAATTGAACACATGTAAGTAAAGCATGCAGTCTATGCAAGCAATGTGTATAAAAGGAACTTGAACACATGTAAGTAAAGCATGCGGTCTACGCAAGCAATGTGTATAGAAACTTGAAATTGAACACATGTAAGTAAAGCATGCTGTCTATGCAAGCAATGTGTATAAAAGGAACTTGAACACATGTAAGTAAAGCATGCGGTCTACGCAAGCAATGTGTATAAAAGGAACTTGAAATTGAACACATGTAAGTAAAGCATGTGGTCTACGCAAGCAATGTGTATAGAAACTTGAAATTGAACACATGTAAGTAAAGCATGCGGTCTACGCAAGCAATGTGTATAAAAGGAACTTGAAATTGAACACATGTAAGTAAAGCATGCGGTTTACGCAAGCGATGTGTATAAAAAGGAACTTGAACAATGTAAGTAAAGCATAACGCGACAACGCATGCAATGTGTATAGAAACTTGAAATATGGTAAGGACCAGTTATTCATGATGTTGAAATGCCAAGCACTGTAACATGGTATAATTGAAGTGATTTGTGGAATTCACAAGATATGAAAAGGATACGGGAAGGGACGTTCCTTGCGCGTACCGAGCATCGCTTATAGAAGACACGGTTTGAGGTCAACTCGAAGGCCTACTAATGTTCTGAAAGTGTACTTTCTTGCTCTGTCTCGAGTAATGAAGGCGCCAAACCACATATCTGACCCGAACTAGGGCACAGGAGGTGTGTTGACCACAAGGGGAGGTTACCAGTATCCGTTCCGATACTTTGCTGCCCTGCTCTTCTTTTCTTTACTTTTCTTTTTACTAGTAGTTTGAACACATTGCACTGCCTTAAGCAGGTTTTACCTTTTCAAAAAAAAAAAAAATGTATTTTGCAAAACACATTAGGGAAATAAAACAACCATTTTAATCAAAATGATGTTACATTTGTGCTTCCTATGCATCGCATCGGATGGTATCATATAACAATGTGAATGAAATTGAACTCGGTTTGAAAATTGAGCATTTGCATCGTAATAATCAGGTAGTGAGCTGGCTTACAACTCGATAAGCAAAAAAAGACTTGAAAAGAGTGAAATACAACTCGATAAGCAAATTTACAACAACTCGATAAGCAAATGGGCGTGACGTCGCAAAATCCATCATCGGAGGGCCTTGGAAGTGGTGGCATTCTCCAAATTCTCAGCATGTTTCAACATATAAACAGCTTAGGGAGCAAAGAAGAAGACCACTGGCCGCGAGAGAAAGCCACCGGCCTCAAGAAATGGCCATCGGCCAGAATCTTTGATAGATCGGCCAAAAGTGGTGGTCGGTCGGCACTATATTTGGCCGGCCGGCCATGAATGAAAGAATCACCAGAATGTTGACACCTGTCCTCCACTCAATCTTATCCCTTACAAAAGGCCTCAGCTTCGTAGTTCTACTCAATTCAACACTGATTTGCTCGAAATGGAGGGATTTCTTGCCCAGAATCTCTCATCCTGGATTAACAACTTGGATGGCTCGGAAAAACTGAATTTCCGGGGTTTCGGCATAAATGCACTATTCACTCTGAGTCGCACCCCGCTGCACTTTCCGTTTCTTCATGCCGCAGCGAGGTTTTGGAATCCGATGACTCACGTGTTTAGCTTTAGCGGGCAAGAGGTATGCCCTACCTTCGAAGATTTTCAAGTTTTAATGGAATCCGAGCGTGACGAGGAGATCTTACCCCAGCTTAACTTTGGTCATGTTCAGACCTTAGGGTGAATATGTGGACTCACTATGTATGACGCTCGATCTCTGATTTGTGACGGAATGCTAGATATTCCGAGTTTGATTCATCAGTTTTCGGATACCGGTGACCGTGGCGACAATCATTGGCAAGGCTTCCGGTGACATGCCCTCTGTTTGTGCATACTATCTCATTTTCTGTTTTCCTCAGGTTCCGGGGGATCTAGCGTCTGGTTGATTGAGGTTACCCAAGGCTTGAAAGAGGGCAAGGGCTGCATTGCCATGACTCTGGCCGAGACGTTGATGGGCTTGGATGCCTTTTATCGCCGAGAGACGACCAGATTTGCGGGGAGTCCACTACTGCTGCAGGTAATGTTTCCCACCCAATCTCACATATGTATTGCTCACATCACTCGACCCTCAAGCTCGGTTTTTCTCACAAAATCCCTTTACTCACTTTTCTCTCATCGTACTTCTCTCTATTCTTTATTCTCTCATTTTTCATCCCTTCCCAGGTGTGGTTGATGGATAAGTTGCAGGTTGTGGACTCTTGCCCAGCATACTCAGCTCGCGGCTACTTCTTCAGGCAACGTCTAGTCAACGCCCTTGACGAGGGATGGTGGTTTGATTGGATGTGCAGCCTGTCCGCAGACCACATTGCTTAGCGGTGCCCTTGGCTCAATCTACCAGCAATGGGCTACAGCATGTCCCGACAGATCGGGATTCAGTTGATTGGCTTGACCCACTGCGTATTCTATTTCCTGTTCCGGTTCCAGCGCCAGTTTGGCCACGGTCAGACCTGTCCGGCAGAGGAGATAGAGTATCCAGCTGCATTCCCAGCCCGAGGTGCGCAGCTCGCTTGGCAGGCCACAGCATGGAGGACAAGAGAACTCCTGGCCCCCGCTCCTACTTTCAGTTGCACTTTTTCTGATGAGTGCTTAGATTGGCTCAATGAAGAGGCACAGGAAGGGCCCAGCTTGGCATCGGAGGCTTCGACCAGCTCTGGGAGGGGGCGCAGGAACACCTGACTTATCTATGCCCCGGATTTATTGCTTTATTAGTACTTTCAAGTTTTCTTAATGAATGTAATAAAAAGCAACTTCAATTTGTATGCAAGAGCAGGAGGACTCTATACTGAAATCAATGAACTTTGAAGGTTATGGTATTGAAAATTTCCCGTTTTGGTCTAGAGATGGTCTTAGTTGTAAAAAGATTAATTTGAACAAAGTCAACTTTTATCAAAACTTTTCAAAACCATTTTTGATATGGATCAGAACTGGACACGCCTGAGATCTGTCACTGAGATGCACAAACCCCGGATCCCAGCAACTGGAAAGTTGCCCCTAGTCTGAATAGTACCGCAACACTGCTTGGCAACGGAAAGTTGCCCCTAGTCTGAATAACACTGTACCGGAGATCATAACCGAACTCTTGAATGTTGAATAGACAAAGATGACCGAGATGATCAAATAGACAAAGCTGATCGGGGAAAAGTTTAGGGCTGGGAATCAAGCCTTACATAGTTCAGGCTTAGGTTCACTCGAGTATTTTCACTCTCCTTTTACGCTCTAATTTTTGCCAAGGCTGCCCTTTGCGGGTTTTCAACCTTGCGAGCTCAGTTCAGTTTTTTATATTTTCTAATTTTTTCAATGCTCTAACTTTTGCCTAGGTCACCCTTTGTGGTTTTCAGCCTAGCGAGCCTCTCAGGGATAATATTTCTTCAACTTGTCCATGTTGATCGGTTGGGAGAACTCTAGGCCATCTGGATCCATCAGAACCACAGCTCCACCTGACCAGATAGCTTTGATGATGTAGGGACCAGTCCAATTGGGTCTGAACTTGCCCCTTGGGTCGTGGATGGGAGCTCGGTTGTCCTTGAGCACCAAATCTCATTCCTTTAGATTCCTGGACTTGACTTTCTTGTTGAAAGCCCGGTCAATTCTGCGCTGATAACTTTGAACATGGTACAGTGCTTTCAGTCTTCTTTCATCAAAGAGCATGAGTTCCTCAAACCTGCTCTGCTGCCAATCAGCTTCGGCTATTTGACACTCAGCCAATACTCGCAATGACGGAACCTCAATTTCGATAGGCAGAACAGCCTCCATTCCATAAACCAATGAATACGGATTTGCTTCGGTAGAAGTTCTAATTGAAGTCCTGTAGCCCCACAGAGCAAACAGCAGCTTATCTGGCCAATCCCGGTAGGTCTCCACCATCTTCTGCAGTATGTGTTTGATATTCTTATTGGCGGCCTCGACCGCTCCGTTGGTTTGCGGCCGGTATGTGGATGACTTATGAAAAGCCACGTTATATTTCTCCAACAAGTCAATCATTTCCTTCTTAAAGTGGGAACCATTATCCGAAATGACCTCGTTTGGGACCCCATAGCGACAGATGATATTGTTTCTGATAAATTTTGCAACGTGCGACGCCTTCAACATCGCATATGATTGGGCCTCGACCCACTTTGTAAAGTAATCTATCGCGACCAGGATGAACTCATGTCCATTCGATCTGTAAGGCCCCTAAAATATGTATTTACTTTTAAGACTCTAATGATGAATTATTTTCTTAAAACCCTCGTTACTTGAATTAATTCGAATCTTGTCGATTAGCAAATTTCTATTTCTTTTATTTTTATTTTATCAAAACAGAAATTATCTTGCTATATATCTATGTGTGTGTATATACACCTTGAGGGATGTGCCTAGGACCAAAATTAATAAAAAAATTTGCCCCATCACTCTTCCCCAAGGCTAGCCCTCCTAGGGAAGGGAGAGAGAAGCCAATTTTCTAAGACCATGATTATGAGATTCTAGAGAAGCACAACCTAGTGACCTATCTAGGATACAAAATCCAAGAAATAGTTTTATTACAACTAGAGGTGGCCTAAACCAATGGAACACACCTCCTAAGTCCCTTCCATTCCTTTAGAATTCAAGCAAAATCCTAACTTTCCATCCAATTCCAACTAAAGGGCTTTTATGTCCTTTTACCCCAAATTTGCCTATATATACCACACCCTCCCTAGCTTGCAAACATACACACAACACACTCACTCACACACACATTTTGGTTAGAGAGAGGGAGGAGAGCAAGGAAGAGGAGTCTAGAGGAGGAGAGGGAAGAAGAAGAGAGTGTCTTGTGCAAAGCTAGAAGGTAAGCCACCAACACAACCTTCTCTTCATTTTCTTTTCTAATGCATGTTCTTTTTAAATATTTTAAGTGATGTTTCAGATCTGTTATTATCATATTCTCATGTTAAAAATACCAAGATTTGAGTATTGTTTCCATCTCTCTTGTATTTTCCTCATTTTGGTACAAACCATCTTCTTTTTGTACAAATCTCTCAACTATTCAAGGGTACTCTTTCAAAAAAAATTTCTGAGTTAAACATGGGATAGTTAGCATGTTTTCCTCACAAAAGAAATGAAACTTTTCCATGGTGGAACCCCCTTTTTATAAATTTTCTTGTTTTGGGCATTCCACCTTAAAACCTGTTTTTTTCAGTCAACTTTCAAAATTTCCAGAAAAATGTAAAAAAATATTCTGAACCTCTATTTTATGTCAAAACCTTCCTTAAGGAGTTATCTTTCGACTAAAATTGGTTTCATCGAACAACATTGAGCGGTTTGCAAGAAAATCAAGTTTTCGTAACAGTCGACAGAACTGGGCAGATTCTGGACGGACCCTGGACAGCGCTGAAAATTTTTCTAAATAACTTAGAATCTGGAAGAGCAACCCCAATTCCGAAAAATGCTCTAGAAACTAGATTGAATCCTCTACAAATCATAGGAAGGCCAAGCTTGATAAAGGATCTAAAATAGCTCTTTCGTTTTAATCTTTATGCGATGCTAAATCTGGAAATTTGTTATGTTAGGATGTTTTATATCCTTGTATTCATGAAAATGTTTAATGGCCTATTATCATATCTTGGCATAATGTTGTATGGGTATGTTATGTTATTTATCTTCTTATCTTGAGGATGCATGCTTATGTGAATTTTATTTTATTGTTTAGTTGGACTAACCTTGACTTAAAACACTTAATTCAACGGGAAACCTAATTGGGTGGGTATTGGGTTTTCGAACACTTGAGTAATGAAAAGATGAGAATATGTGGTATATGGTATGATGGGATGCGTTCCCTATTTAAAGGTTAAAGTCTTGCGCAAGTGGTTTTCAGAACCCTTGAACGGAGCGGTTGTATTCGGACCCTAAGTGGTTTGGTGTAAGGAGGGATTCAGGCAAGGCCCTATTTTACCGTCTCTTTTGAGGCCCTGCGGTTGGCGCTACACGGTATATAACCATTGGTAGGCATCCGAGGTTAGGTCTACAACAAAGCAGCAAAAGAGGGGGCATACCGAATAATCCGCGTCCGATTCTTGTGGTTGGGAGGACGAAATCTCTTTGGGGGATTTCTAGTTTGCTAACTTCTAACTAAAACCCTTATTTATTTAATTGAGTATCATGCTTTATTACTTGATGTTATAGTTATGACTGTGTATTGGACTGGGAAAAAGGAGTAGGGTGTGTGTGTGTGTTTACTGGGCATTCAAAGCTCACGGCGTATCATGCCAGGTGACGAAGCAGAATTCATAGCGGAAGACGACGAGCCGGAAACCTTTGAAGACTTTTGGCTATCTTAGGAATACTAGAAATTTCCTTTTTGTTATTTTTTAAGACTCATATGAAGTTTAAAACTTTCTTTTTGTGATGTAATGTAATGGAACAATCTTTTGAAGCAAGTATAATTGTGGTTATTATGTATGTATATCCTACGTATGAACCTTATCGTTGCTTATGAGACCTTGTGTCAATGCCTTGTAAGATCTGTCAAAAAGGTAATGCGCTGCCTAAGAAAGCTGGACTTAGAAGGGAGGCTATTTTGACTCCTCCGGCGATCTGGGATCTTACTTGGTTATTGGCCATAGGACTCACTAGTGACTCTCCCTTGACTGCAACCTATAGTGTAGAATCGGGGCGTCACACGATCCCTTCGGAGTGACAGCCCCGATCACATCAATTCCCCAAACTGAAAATGACCATGGCGAAGTCATATTGTACAGCTTCGACAGCGGGATATTCATGCGATTTGCATGGATCTGACATTTGTGGCATCGCCGGACAAAACCGATACAATCCTCCTCCATGGTGGACCAGTAGTAGCCCTGTCTGAGGATCTTCCGCGCTAGCATCACTCCGTTCATATGCGCACCGCATTCTCCACCATGGATGGCCTCCATCAGGCGCTTCGATTCCTCGGCTTCAACACACAGCTTATGCATTCCCAGATGACATCTCTTGTACAATTTACCTCCGCAGATGATGAACTGAACGACCATTCTTCTGATTGCCCTTTTATCCTTGGCATTTACCCCTGGCGGGTATGCTTCATTCTCTAAGAAATTCCAAATGTCGTAATACCAGGGGTTTTCATCTTGAACCTCATCTATAGCAGCAATTGACTCATAGGCTGGCGCAAATTTCTGGTCAATGATGACTGGACGCATCCGGACTCCGAATGGGATGTCTATCATGGAAGATAGAGTTGCTAAAGAATCTGCGAACCTGCTGTTCTCTCTTAGTAAATGAGCAAAGTTTAGCTTCTCAAACCGAGAAATTAACAAGTCCAAGGTCTGGTGATACATCATCATCTTTTCTTCTTTGACTTTCCAATCTCCTTTTGCTTGAGACACAACAAGGTTCGAGTCCCCGATGACGTCCAATCGTCTTGCTCCTAGTTCCAGGGCTGCTTCTAGACCAGCAATGCATGCCTCATATTCTGCTTCGTTGTTCGAGACTTTGAACCGGAGCTTGAAGGCTAGAGGGATATGGGAATTGTCGAGTGATATTAGCAACACTCCTATCCCATACCCGTACTGATTTGACGCTCCGTCAAAGTACATCGTCCAATACTCGTCGTCGACGTGCAAAATGGCTTCATCCGGGAATAAGTATTCAACTGCTTCACCTCCTTCCACTGGATGATCGGCTAAGAATTCTGCCACTGTCCTTCCCTTGACTGACTTGCGCGTCACATATTTCAGGTCGAATTCGGAGAGCAACAACAACCAACGAGCTAGCCTACCCGTAAGTGTCGGTTTCTCGAAAAGGTATTTGATGGGATCGAGTCGTGAAACCAACATTACGGAGTGAGCTAACAGGTAGTGCCGCAACTTCCTGGTAGCCCATACCAAAGCTAAGCAAGCCTTCTCCAACGGTGTGTAACGAGTCTCATACTCTAGCATCTTCTTGCTCAGATAGTAGATAGCCCTTTCCACCTTGTCCTCTGATTCTTGCGCGAGCATGCAGCCCATTGTGGTCTCGGTTACCGAAAGATACAATATCAACGGTCTCCCCGGCTCTAGTGGTGACAACACAGGCGGGTTTTGTAAGTATTCCTTGATCTGTTCAAAAGCAACTTGGCATCGGCCGTCCCATTGGAATTTCCTTCCTTTCTTCAGGAGACCAAAAAGTGGTTCAGAAGTCAAGGTTAATTTTGAGATAAACCGTCTTATGAATTGCACTTTACCCAGAAAGCCTCGCACATCCTTTTCAGTCCTTGGTGGTGGCATTTCTAGGATGGCCTTGATTTTGGAAGGGTTGACTTCGATGCCCCTTTGTGTAATCAGAAACCCTAGCATTTTTCCTGCCATAACACCGAACGTACACTTCTGAGGATTCAGCCGCAGCCGGAATTTTCTGATCCTTTGGAAGAACTTTTGCAAGGCGGTATAGTGGCCTTCTCTTTCTTTGGACTTGACAATCATATCGTCCACGTACACCTCCACCTCTTTGTGGATCATGTCATGCAATATCGTGGTTGCGGCCCGTTGATATGTAGCTCCAACATTCTTTAACCCAAACGGCATCACTCTGTAACAGTATGTCCCCCACGAGGTGGTGAAAGCAGTCTTCTCCGGGTCTTCGGGTGCCATTACTATCTGATTGTAACCTGAGAAGCCATCCATGAACGAAAGCAAAGCATGCCCCGCTGTAAAATCCACCAACTCATCAATATGTGGTAAGGGGAAGCCGTCCTTTGGACTAGCTCTGTTCAAATCCCTGAAATCCACACATACTCGGATCTTGCCATTCTTCTTCGGTACCGGAACAATGTTGGCCAACCAAGTCGGGTATTCGGATACCAGCAGGAAGCCTGCATCGATTTGCTTGGTGACCTATTCCTTAATTTTGATGGCCCAGTCCGGACGAATCCTTTTGAGTTTCTGTTTGACAGGTCGGGCCTCGGGGTCAAGAGGGATCCGGTGCTGTACAATCTCAGGATCGATTCCAAGCATGTCTTCGCAGGACCACGCGAAAACATCTTTGAAATCTTTTAATAAAGCGACTAAGCGCTCGCGTTCCTCCAAAGACAACGTGGACCCGATCTGGACCAGCCGCGGGTCCTTCTCAGTACCAATATTCACAATAGTGATTTCATCAACTAAAGGTTTAACAAATCTTTCCTGCTCTTGATCAATTAATCGTTGCAAAACCGGAGGAATTTCATCCTCGTCGTTTTCGTCAAAATTTTGAAAGTCCTGATTTAAGCAATATATCAAAGGCACAGAAAAGTACTCGGAAACCACATCCACATTATTCTCATTAAATACTTCCAAACCGTCCGATTCTTCTGTTACAACAGACTCAAAGGTGAAAGAAAAAGACGACCTGGACAGGACTGTGGCATCCGGGTTAACACCCCCAGGAATACCGACTCAGACTCAGTCGAGCTGGAACCTGATTCCGACTCACAAGACTCGGTGGAATCAGATTCCGGCTCACTACCTGACCCGGTGCTGCTGGACAAAAATCCCTCTTCATATTGCCAAATAAGAGAGGGTGCGATGGATGCATCCAAAATAGTTGATGGTAGGCCCGCAGTCGTTTCATTCCTGATCATGCATACCGAGAAGTTATTCCCCAAGCACTTCTGTTCGATCGGAGGATCTGAAAGTAGGCATGCCAGCGCTACGCCCATTTCATTTTCAGCGTCCTCAGACTGCACTTCCTTACTCTGCTCAGCCTCAGCTAATGGGTCTGTCTGCTCTTTGGCAATGTTATCCTCAGGTAACTGCAGGTGAAAGAAGATCTCAAACCCCGGTACGCGCTTCCTCTCTGCGTTCAGCCACGGCTCTGGGAAGCCACAGAACGGAAAGTCCTCCCCCTCCCGGACGAAGCGTCCGTTTAGGGTACCCTGAATGGGCCGGTGCATTAAGTCAAAAGGCTTCCCCATCTGTTTCACTCTGGCTCTTCCGGCCATTTCCTTTCCTTTCCTTACCCAATCCTCTTTAGTGGGCAGATAACCCAAGCCAAAGGTATGTGGGTTATGTGGCGCCTCGGCCAATGCTGCGACGCCCTTCCGGCCACTCTTTCCCAATCCCATCCCGGGGACATGTTGAAGTTTGTTCATGAAGTATACCGCTTGAGCACTGACATATACCCCCTCGTTAGCGGCCATGATGTCCTGTACAACCCGAGCCTCAGCAAGGGTGAAACCTGACATAAACACGTCCTCCATGCCGTGCTCAATTTCCAAAACTGGCATAGATACTTCCGGCAGTGGATGGATCGATGAATTCCCAAAAACAATGGCTACTCCCTTTCCACAGGGGTATTTCACCATTTGATGCAAGGTAGAAGAGACAGCCTTGACTTGATGCAGCCACGGCCGCCCCAAGAGTAGATTGAAAGTGGCGGGAACCTCTAGGATGTGAAAGTCAATTTCATGCTGCCCTGGCCCAACCTTGGTCTGGATCTTCACTGTTCCCATGACTTCTCGGCTTGTATTGTCGTATGCCCGAATCACCTGGGCTGTTGGTACGAAGTCCGCGGTCTTCAAGCCAATTGCATAGGCAGTCCTTGCTGGACATACATTGATGGCGGAGCCTATGTCGACAAGTACCACGGGTATCCACTTGTTTCTGCACTCCACGGAGATGTAGAGTGGCTTGTTGTGGTTCGCACCCTCAGGTGGCAGTTCTTTGTCAGAAAAGGTCAACATCGGGGTAGCTCCTCCCGGAAAAACTAAGCCTACTAGCTGTTCTGGCGTAGTTTCTATCGAAAGCTTTGCCTTGTCCATGGCTGATAGGACAGCCTGTCTGTGCACTCGTGATGCCATAAGCAATCCCCAGATGGAGATGTCTGCCTGTATCTTTTTTAACTTCTTTAGTACAGCCTCTTCTTCGACTTGCTTCTCTTTCTGTCTCTCAGCTTCCTTATTTTTCCCAGATGTCTCCGGCTGGTCTAGGTGCGGGGGCTTGAAATACCGTCCGCTTCTTGTCATGTGGTCGACTTCTCCAAGGTACCAGGTGTCATCGGGTTGGTTGTTCCCCCAATCTTCGTCCGTATGGGCAAGACATAAATCCTCATCTTCCCACTACATTTCATCAGCAACCGACAGACACCTGTCTGGTTCTGGCATGATTGTTCTCGCACTCGCGGTATCTTCCACCCCTATGCTTGCAGCATTCTCTTTTCCTGCGCACACAGCAATTTCAGCCCTTACATGGGCCTTTGCTTTTCTGATTCTCACGGGATCTTCAAATCTTTCTTGTTCCGACCGTATCAACACAGATGGCTGCTCAATAATTCCTGCATTCAGAATGGTCCAATCTCTAGTGGAATTCTTAACACCGGCGCTCTCCGGCGATGTATCCTGTTCTTTGACTCTTTCGACTATCGCCGACATTCGTGCGCCTGTCGGACTCTGTCCTGGTTGGAACTCTTCCACTACATCTGGTTGATCATCTAACCACCCAGTGGCCTCTGCTGATTCCTCATAGTCAAACCAGTTGACTGCTGCGCCCCCTGGATCTTGGTCACTGTAAAACTGGAGATTGGCAAGGTCTTCTTCCACAGCCTTTAAATCATCTGTTCCCTGTCCCAGACTATCCCCTTGGATCACACACAGTTCTTCTCCTGTTGGTAATTCCACATCTGGCCCATCCTAGTCTATTGATGAAATGTAGTCACCCGGACTATATGTCTTCTCAACACGACTCCCAGATTCTGCAGATTTTGACTGAACAACCTTCTTCTCCTTTGGGATCTCCTCTCCCTTGTTCTCGATAGTCACCATCATTGGCTTAGGTCGGGTCATGGAGGTGTCCATCATGCACAAGTCGGTGCAGTCGGGAAGGAGTACCTCTGGTTTAGGCAGGTGAGAATGAGTGATATAGATGCTAGGATCGTAAGGCACGACCCTAGTTTGGATGAAGTTGATCCTTTTAGGCGGTGGAGCTTGGTTATGTGTGGGGAGAGGGTTTGTTGTAACATTGGGTTTCTCGGGAGGCAGAATCACCCCATTATCAATAAGATCTTGAATCTCATGATGTAATCGGAAGCACAGATCGGTGTCATGACCGTGCTGTTGGTGAAATGCGCAATATTTGGCTGGGTTGTGGGTAAGGGAAAGTCTTTCTGGTAGGGGCCGCAGTTCTAAGGGCTTCAGATGCCCTTTTCTGATTAAAACCCCCAGAGCTTTGGATAGGGGCATATATAGTGGAGCGAAGGTTCTCGTGTTTTTGGGTGGGTACTTGGCTATTTGGGTATGGCTTCCGGACACGCCGGAAAATGGCGTAGCTTCCATGGTCCTTGGAGGGGGGTTGGTGGTGACCATGCTCACTTCGGAGGCTCTTGTAGTTGTAGTACCGCTCGGACCTGCATTAGTGTTGCGGTTGAAAGTTCTTCGGGGTTGCTCCCGGTCATTATCAATTAAGCCTTGCTTTAAGGCATCCTCAATCTGCACCCCCATTTCATGTAGATCAGAAAAGGTAGGGAAGGGGAGTACAATCATCTTTTGCATCAACTTCGGCTGAAGATTGCGCACAATCATCCGAATCTGGTCTTTGTCTGTAGCCCTTAGGGTCATCATCGAAGCCTTGGCCCTCCATCTAGTCACGAATTCTAAGAAGCTCTCTTTAGGCTCTTGCCTTGTTGTCTCGAGATCACGGGTTGTAATATCGATTTGTGTATTGTATGAGTATTGCGTAATGAAGGCCTCGGCCATCTCGTCCCAGTTTCTCTTGACATCATCTTCTAATTTGGCATACCAAATGGCCGCCGCACCTGACAGGGTTCGGCCGAACAGAGACAGCTTCTGAAGTCTGCTGAGGCCCATTGGCCTTAAGATGTCTGAAAACAATCTCAGGTGCACCATGGGGTCTCCGGACCCATCAAATCGATCAATGTGCGGCATTTTGAATCTGTCAGGCAGCGTCACAGCTGCGTCGGTATACCTATCTTTGATGTCAGGGATGGTCTTGACTCCCTGGGATCTTTTGAACAGCTTTTCGAGCTTGCTCAACTTCAATGCTGTGGGATCTGTCTCGAACTCAAAGGGAGAGTCCGGTAGGTTGGTGGGTGTTTTGGATAATTGGGGTTGAATTTGGGGTAGGATCGGGGGTGGAGGTGGTCCCATGGGAATGTCCGTGTCATTCTGAACATTAGCTGTCTCCCCGAGGGTGGGAATTCCTGGCGGGGGAGGAACTTGTTGCGAAGCAGATGCTCCGGTTTGCTGCTGTAACCTTACGATTAACTCTGCTTGTTCATTCATAACCGTGGCCTGCTGCTTGGCGAACTCTGCCTGTCGGACAGCATCCTTCTGCATCATTTTTATACTCTCTTGGAGCTGGCGCACCATCTCCTCTAAATTGGCCATACTGTTCTGATCTGACTGAATTATCGGTGTATGTTCCCTTTCTGTGGGAGAAACAGAACCCTGATCCCTACTATACTCGGGTGGGGTAGACAAAGCCCTCTGTACTGACTGCTGAACTGATATCCTCTGCCTAACTGCCCTCCGTCTAGTAACCGGGGGTAGAGAGTGGTACACTGGTTGTCCGTCTACCAGATCCTCAGATCGATGGAGCTGACGACCTCTAATCCAGAGTGCTTGGGGAATATCTACTGGGTCAGAAGCAATTGTGCTCGACTACCTAGTAAAAAGATAAATAAAGCAAATAAATAAACGGGCAATTGGACAGCGTAACAACGTAAAATAAACACAACACGCAGTTGGGTGTCACAACAAATTGCCCACAAGCTGAATGTACTGTTCCTTAATCACTGATCACCGTTTCCAAATTGCTGTCCCAAAGTCTAAATCTGATACCCATAGATGACTGATTCCCAAAAACACTGATGCCCGCAGGCCTGACACTCAAACTTGCGAACTGATATGTGTGTTCCCCTGCATAGATACACTCTAAAACACATAGCAAGTAAAGAGAGCCAAAACACCCCTATAGAGGGGTAGGGTTTCCCTGTCCTATTTTGTCAGGAGCTAGGGTTTCACTATGCACGCAGCAATTTTCAAACAACCTAACATCGGGTAAGCAACCTGTCCTAATTTGGAATGGTCACTATAGATTTCAATATGCACTAGGCCGAATGGTTGAAAAGGGTGCCCCGGTAAAACCAGGGTTTGTGTTCCCATACTGTCAGAGCCCACAACCGGTCAGCCTTATGGCATGCTTTGACAAAGTCAAGCCTCCGACAAACCGTTCAGGAATGACAGATGGAAAACATGGTGTCCTAGGCGCACCAATGCACATGCAATGCAAAGAGACACATAAATAAAATCAAAATAGGATATCACGAGTTCGAGTCAAGCTCTCTAAATCCCCAGCAGAGTCGCCAGAAACTGTAGACGTCCCCGAATGCCCCGGGAGGACGAGTCCCCCCGTTCTGTTCATATTGGGTTCACTACAGTTCAGGACTCAATTTGTGTCATGGTCCTTAATCTGAACCAAAGAGTCCAAATCCGGCAAATCGTTTTGAGAAACAGATTTTTGAAAAGAAGTGCCAAACATGGACTACTTTGCCAGATACAGAGTCGCCACCTAAATATTTTTATGGGGGAATTTAGGAAACCCTGACTCGGTGCCAAAGGCCACGTGTCCGTCATCACCAAAGTTGCCACGGCTCGAGAGCTTGGGTACGATTGGGGAAGGTTAGCTATGAGCACCCCCTCTTGCCCGATCTGAAGATGGGCCTCTACTAACCGTGATATCCGTTTTTGAAAACGTTATGTGTTCTTATTTCGGTTATTAGCCTAGAATTACTATGTTATGCGCACAGCAAACAAATAGACCAAATCGCCTAAATTAGAACAAAACATTTCATGCTTGTTTTGAAAATGGTTTGCTATTCGCAAGTAGGCTAAAATGCAGGTTTTGCTACCCTCGAGTGGGCTTTTAGAAAAGATGGTTTTGCCACTATCTAGTGGGCTTAAAACTCATAGTTTTAATGCATTATCCCAATTTAGATAATTCAACCTCCATCCACAGGCATTCAAGCAGTTATATCACATAAGCAGCTAGCCTCACGGTAATCATGCTGTTATGGCAACACTCACATGCATGCGGTATGCTAAAGCAAAAATGCTTACCGAGTACTCCGAGCCAAAACAAAAACTAGTTAGTAATCATATGCATGATCCTAGTTCATGTTAAGATGGCTAATGCAGCACATGCAAAATGCAACTAAGATAGGCTAGGCTAATCTACAATGACATGTGAAATGCTACAACTAACACGTATTCAATTTGGAATTGAAATACAAATGCAGTTAGAATGATGCGCCGAGCCCGGTGCGTGCAAGACAAATGTATGAATGCACGCATGCATAGCATAAGGTATGCTAATTTAAATATGCCCTAGTCTACCATCATTAGTGGGTAAATAAAAGGGAAGAAAGACGTGGGGTTGGAAAACATACGCACACTCACGCACACTTATTACACAATTGCCCTCGCTCGGAGGGTCCAAAAGAATAATACAGTCCGAATAATGAATCAACTATCCTAGCTAATTAATTATTACAGACCCTCTAATTAACTAACAAATTAATAACAAAAGAGGGTGGCCACAGCCCCACCTCGGGATGCGTGAATGATGCATTCTTGACTCGTCTTGCCTGGAAACTCGCTGCCATAGCATTGTTGCCTCTGTTTTCACTGCCCTGCTCCTCGGAGGACTGCCAAAGTCCAAGGGCATGCTCTCTGGATGTTGGGGAATACCACCGACCAAGTAGAAACACCACCGGCCTAACAGGATGATCACCGGCCACTGAATAAGCTATCGGCCACAGATTACTGGCCGGTCGGCACTGTATTTAGCCGACCGGCCAAAGCTTCCTGCAGAACCTGCTTTTTGACAGCAGCAGAGGGCAGACAGTGCATGGCAAGGAAATTCAAAGCAATGTATGCATGGCCACTCTCCCTATCATGCAATGGACTCAAGGGAGCATGGCCCTCGACCCTCGGGCCATCAATTGTGCACTTTTGATGCATGATGGCCTAAGAGGCCAAGTTAGCAACTTTGATGTAAATGCACGCAACAAACAAATGAGTGCCAATACCCTATCATATTGAGATCAAGGACATCGACGACCGAGGATTGAGAGGTGTTACGTCACCTTGAGTACGAACACTCCTCAATCTTCGTGCTTAGTTTGACACCCCAAACCAAGCAATGTAATGCATGTATACAAACATGGCTCAAGTGTACAAAAGACTAAGTTGCAAAACATGCCAAATGCAATGTAAGCTACTATGCAAGTGTGCAATATGCCAAGCATGCAATGCTACAATACAACCTGGTTAGGCAACTAGGCAAAGTGGTAAACATGCAACAATGCATTGACTACAAGGATGCAACAAACATGCAATATAATGAGTATACTACAAGATACAAATGCACGGACTTACACTAGGATGGAGGAACTTCAACCACCTCCCCAAAACAGTGGCCAAAGTGCACTAAAATGATGATGCCAATCATGCAAAAGAAGCATGCAAAGTAATGAGCCTAAGACTAAGGCATGAAAGGCAGCTTTCAAGGGCACTCACAAGATGACAAACATGGATGCTAGGCTAACATATTAAGCTCTGAAAATGTATAGAGGAAGATGCCAAATCAACCATGTCATGCAAGCAAGGCATGCAACAATGATCCAAACTTGAAGCCAACCAAGAAGGGTCGAACCATGGCCATGTTAATCAAACCCCGATGGACCAAAATGACCTAAAACAGTCCTAGAGGACTCTAAAACAGGGCTGGAACATGCATAGATCGTGGTCAAAACACGCCAAGGAATGAGTCCAAAACATGGGCATTCAAGGCCAAAAATGGGAGCATTGCTCAACACCCCCCCCATGCAAACATGACATGAATTTTTCAATACAAAACGGAGTTTTAGCATGCAAAAAGGGCCCTCAAAATCCACTGATATGGCAGCCTAATGTCTAAACACATAGGCATGCACAATGACCATTTTCCAAGGCACAAAAGAACAACCTTTCAAGGCAAGAAAGTGATGATGAATGTGGGCATACAAGCATGGATTAGGGACTGAAATGGCATATGAAATGACTCCAAATCATTGAAACAACCCAACTAAAGCATGCTAGTGACTCACACACCCAAGACTCCCAAGCCAAAATACAAAGGGGCTATACCAAACATGGCAAATACGACCAAACCAGCACCCAACAGACCTCAATCATGATAAATCATGACCAAAAGCTTCACAAAGCTAGGCAAGAACATGCAAGCACGATGGTCTAATGGCTAGATGCATTTCTAGGCAAAATGGGAGAGTACAAAGCAAGTGTATTAAGCATGTAAGGGACCACAAATCCGACCAAAAATAGAGGTAAGATATGCCCAAATAACACCCAAAAACCTCTGAAATAGGGCCAAATACAACCAAGCATACATGCTACCCTTATGAGCCAAAACATGAGCAAAATGAGAGACCAAGGGAGAGGGGTGTCCCTCCCCTTTACAAGACCTCAAAACCCCTTCTTCACCACTGAAAATCCACTGGATTTCAGTGGTGAGAAGGCCAAGATTCAAGAGTAACCAAAGCTTAAGAAAGAAAGCACCAAAAGGGCCAAACAAGGCCTAAGAGGGGGAGGTCGACCGCAAACCACAAAAGGACCTTAATGAAAGATCTCAAGCATGAAAATACAAGACTTTTTCATGTTATACATAAAGCTTAAATCAGCATGCAAGGTAGGTCAAAAACTAATGCAAGGTTGGGGAAAATAAAGCAAAAGTCTTACCCTGGAAGAACACTTCAAGAACAGCTGGTCCAGCCACTCTCTTCTGACCAAAATCAGTCCAAAACTTCAAAAACAAACCCTCAAAGCCCCTCAAGGTCGAAGCAAGGTGTAATGGTGTGTGTCTTAGTGCAAAACTAAGGTCAAAACACACCTTCTAGGCCTCCAAACACACACTAAGGATGAGAGAGAGGGAAATATATAGAGAGAGAGAGTTTATGACAGATGTATTTATGTATAATCTTTGGTTTTTTTTTCAAAATCTCTAACCCTCTACAATGGAAGAAGAGAGGTGCTTATATAGGCAAAAGAAAAGGTTCTAAGCTTCTCAAAGAAGCTAAGTAAAAGGGGGCAAAGGGGGTAAAGAGGTCAAGGCTTCTTGAGGAAGCTAAGACAGCTGGCCAAGCTTCTTGAGGAAGCTTTGACAAAGGGTTAAGCTTCCTCAAGAAGCTTTGACCAAAAGGGGGCAAAAGGGGCAAAACAGCCACATGTTAGCCCCAGGGTAGGTTTGGTGTATTCCAACTGGCACAGCTGGCAGACACTATGCCTGAAGAAGGCAAAATGGTGTTACCGGCCAAAAAAGGAGGTCGCCGGCCAAACAGATAGCCGGCCGGCCATATGGAGTGTCGATCGGCCATTGGTATTAAGAAACTATGGCCGGCGTCAGCAATTAATGGCCGGTGATGCAAAGGGAAGGCCGATGGGGTGTGGGGATGGTCAACAAGGCATTCCCTACCCCTCAAAGCAAAAACACAAGTATTTGGTGCGAAACCAAATGCAAGATGAACAGGTTGAGAGATCCTGAGGCAAGGCGCGCAACCAAGGCCTCCGGGAACTCGAAACGAACACGGATGATCACCGAGTGTCCCCACCGGTGACGTCCAAGTCTTGAGGACGGTCAAAAATGGGGTGTCTACAGTCTTATTAGAGACTGACCATGGATATGAGAGTACCCATTTTTTCCATGATGTGCCTGCTATGGATAGCCAGATGCGAGATCTCATTTGATACTTGAGAGGCGAGCAAATAGAGAATTCCAGTTAGATGCTAGGAAGCGACTTGTGTGCTTAAGAGCGACTAGACTAAGATCTGTATGGTGTGTGAGTTTAACATCACTCTTTGGAAGAGTTACTCCACTGTAACATGCATTCGTACTGCATGTGCTTATCGACCCGTTAGCGAGGTGAAAGAATGGATCCCTACTTCTTCACCGTGTGAGTCCTAAAAGTCATTTTTTCTTAAATAACTTCACTTTGTGCCTTTTGTGACCTTTGACTATGTCATAAGATGAGGATTTGATGTTCAGCTACTTTGGTATGTTGCTTGCGGTCATGTATGATTCAGCTTTAAGGGACATTACTGGGAAAGCAATCAATTTAAAATTAAATGATATGAGGGTGAAGGGAAGATCATCTAGTTCTATATCTTTGCTCTGTATTCACTGTCGACAACTCACATCGCTTTCTATGGGATGCTGATTGGGTGTGAATATAATGTGGGACCTAGGAGAGTCAAACATGCTCTTTGAGGGATTAGAGATGTTTTTCGACCGATGTAGCTAGATGGGTCTGGGTACATGAGACACTATTTTTGTTCATTTTGGGTTGATGTCTCTATGCTGACCCCTATTGAGTTTCTAGTATAGAGGTCCCACATGCAGGTGTTCTCAGCGGTCGCATGGTGCATTGGCTAGTATGAGATTGTTCATTTTTGGGGAGATTGAGATAGAGATGTGGCAGTCACGCCAACTCATGTGCGAGTGGGAGATGTTAGAAATTGGGCACCCATGTGGCATGGCCCATGAACCTTTTGAACCTTATCCATATAAGTTTGAACTTGAATTCAAAACTTATTTGGATAACCACTCATGATATCTATATCTATCATATCAACTGATATGGATAGATGATATATTTATCCTATATATCTGATATGATATATGAGATATGGAATAATGAAAACAACGCATGTTTTTCCCATACTAACTCTCTCCCATTAAACAACAATCAAGCTTTTTGCACTGTTACTTATGTGGGTGATATACTCATATTGTGGTATCACTTCACTGCTGGGTTCGTTGTTCGCATTCTTGAAGCACATGATTTACCCACAAGATTCTTTGCTTCAGGTTCTGTCACTAAGGTATGTGTAGACACCCCATTTTTGACCGTCCTCAAGACTTGGGCGTCACCGTTTGAACACTCGGTGATCATCCTTGTTTGTGTTCGTCTTGAGTTCCCGGAGGTCTCGGCTACGCGCCTTGCCTCAGGATCTCTCGACTCAACTGTTTTGTGTTTGGTTTTGCACCAAACACTTGTGTTTTGCCTTTGAGGGGCAGGGAGTGGCTTGATGGCCATCCCCACACATCACCGGCCATGTCTTGAGGCCATGTCTTAAGGCCACCGGCTGTGTTTTGTTGCCATCGGCCGAAAGTCTGGCCAGTCGGCACTCTGTTTGTCGGCCGGCCACTAATTTTGGTGAATCGGCCACTTTTTCTAGCCGAGCCCTTTTCGTGAGAGGGTTTGAACCTTTTGAACCCCTATTTTAGCTTCTTAAGGAAGCTTGAACCCTTTGAACCCTTGGTTCTAGCTTCTTAAGGAAGCTTCAACCTTTTGAACCTTGGTTCTAACTTCTTGAGGAAGCTTGAACCTTTTGGACCCTTGGTTTTAGCTTCTTGGGGAAGCTTGAACCTTTGTTCTAGCTTCTCCAAGAAGCTTGAACCCTTTGCTCCAAGCTTCTCCAAGAAGCTTGAACCCTTCTAAGCTTCCAAGAGAAGCTTGCACCTTTTGCACCTTTTCCTCAAGCTTCTAAGAGAAGCTTGACCCCTTTGCCTAGCTTCTCCAAGAAGCTTGGCCCTTTTGCTCCAAGGTTTGACCCCCTTGACCCTTTTGCCTAGCTTCCCTTAGAAGCTTCAAGCCTTCATTTTCTCTATAAATAGAGGGCCTCTCCTCCCATTTCAAGGGTTAGAAAATCTTATATATATCATATATATATATATATCACTCTCTCTCTATATCTCCCTCTCTCTCTCTACATTTGTGTGGGTTAGAGGGTGCAAAAGGGTCTAGTTGTTTGCCATTTGAACTACACCTCCTAGCACAACACCTCCACCATCAACTTAAGGAGCTTGGAGGCCATTTTCAGAGGCTAAGGGACTGTTTTTTTGGACCAAGAGGCTGCTGTCCCCTTTTGACTACAAAGATAACTCCTATTCCCTCTTTATTCCCCATTTTTACACACACTTTTAGCCTTACTTGAAAACATATTTGGGCTTTATCATAAACTGAAAAAAGTCTTATTTTGAGCTCCTTTTGAAGTTTGTTTAAGGTCATTTTTGTGTTTGGGGTCGTTTACCCCCTCTTAGGCCTTGTTTGGCCCCATTTTGTGCTATTTTTGGTGAGCTTCGGGACCACCTTGTTTGGACCTCCTCACCACTGAAATCTTGAGGGATTTCAGTGGCGAGGATGGTGGTTTAAAGTCCTAAGAAGGAGAGGGCCATCCCCTCTCCTTGTTGTCTTCAAAAAGTGCCATTTTAGCCTCATGTGTGAGAACCATTTTTAAGTTCATGTTGACCATGTCTTAAATGTTATTTGTGCTTATTTTCCCATGATATAGCACTGTTTTTACTTGGTTTAGACACACCATGCTTGCCTTGAATACTTGTCTTGTAATGCCATGAATTGCTTTAACATGTGCCTAGCATTTAGACCACTATGCTTACTTGTTTTGGCCTAGCTTTGTGAAGCTTTTATGCTTGTTTTAGCATGATTAAGGTTTGTTTTTAGTTGCTTAGGCCATCCATGGCTTGCTTTGTATAGCTACCATGTAACCCCCCTTGGCTTGCCTTGAGCTTTAGACCATTGTTGCATGCTTAGCTTGTCTTGTTTACTTGGTTTTGCACCTTCTATAATATGATTTCAGAGCTTTCTATGCATGCCATGTATCCATGTTTATCCTCTCTTAAGTGTGCTTAAAAGTTGCTCTTTGGTGCCTAAGTGTTGGACCTTGTGTGCATGCATGCTTGTATCTGTTTTGGCCCTCATTTCCATGGCATTTGGCCACTGATTTGGGCCTATTTGAGAGCTACCCATTTTGGTTTAAGACCATTCTCACATGTTGTTGCATGCTCATCCATCTTGCATGCTCGTTAGTTTGCATAACTTGCATGCTTGTATGTTTACATTGCTTGTTCACATGTTCATATGGCATGCTTAGCTTCCATGCCTAGGTTGTATAACATTAGGCATGCATCTCTTGCCTCTTGAATTGATTATGATGGAGGTTGGGGCCCATTGTTTGTTTTGTGCATTTCATTCCATATTAAAATTGCACACTTTGACTCTTTGGGCCATCACGCATTGAAATGCATGATTGGTGGTCCGAGAATCAAGGAACATACCCCTTTGAGTCACAAACATGATAAGGGATGTATTGGTGCACACATTTGCTTGAAATACATTGCCATGCCTTGTTTTGCCCTCTGCTGCTGTCAAAACAGGTTATGCAGGAAGACTTGGCCGGCCGACTACATGGAGTGCCGACTGACCAATTATTGATGGCCGATAGCTCAACAAATGGTCGATGACCATCCGGACATGGTCGGTGGGGTTTCCACTTGGCCGGTGGCACTCCACAGTCTGCAGAGAGCATACCTTGGGACTTGTGTAGTCTTCAGAGGTGCCAAACAGTGAAAACAGAGGAAACATATGTCATGGCAATGGATTTCCGAGCGAAGCCAATCCGAGCATGCATTCATCCGTGTTCCCGAGGCTGTTTTACTGCTTTAGTAGCTTAGTTAATTTGTTTAATTAATTAAGGGTTTATAATATTTAATTAGCTAGAGTAGTTAATTACTTATTCGGTTTGTATTATTCTTTTGGTCCCTCCGAGCGAGGGCGAATTTGTAATAAGTGTGGGTGCGTGTGTGCATGTCTTCCAATCCCCACTTCTTTCTCCCTTTTACTTACCTGCTTTTGATGGTTAGTATTAGGTCATATTTAAATTAGCATACCTTATGCTATGCATGCATGCATCCATACATTTGTCTTGCATGCACCGGGCTCGGCGCATCATACTAATTCCATTGTATTTCAATTCCAAGTTGAATACGTGTTAGTTGTAGCATCATCATATGCCATCCATGGATTAGCCGAGCCTATTGTAGCTGTATCTTGCATGTGTTGCATTAGCCATCTTAATATGAACTAGGATCATGCATATGATTACTAACTAGTTTCTGTTTTGGCTTGGAGTACTCAGTAAGCATTTATGTTTTAGCATCCTTGCATGCGTGTGAGTGTTGCCATGACAGCATGCTTACCATGAGGCTACTTGCTTATGTGATATAACTGCTTGAATGCCTGTGGGTGGAGGCTGAATTACCTAAATTGGAATAATGCATTAAAACTGTGAGTTTTAAGCCCACTAGAATAGTGGCAAAACCATCTTTTCTAAAGCACACTTGAGGGTGGCAAAACCTGCATTTTAGCCTACTTGCGAGTAGCAAACCATTTTCAAAACAAACATGCAATGTTTTGTTCCAATTTAGGCGATTTGGTCTATACTTGTTTGCTGTGCGCATAACATAGTAATTCTAGGCTAATAACCGGAATAAGAACACATAATGCTTTCAAAACAAGATATCATGGTTAGTAGAGGCTGATCTTTGATCGGGCGAGCGGGGGTGCTCATAGCTGACCTTCCCCAATCGTACCCAACTTCCCGAGCCGAGGCAACTTTGGTGATGACAGACACGTGGCCTTAGGCAAACGAGTCAGGGTTTCCTAAATTCTCCCAAAATAAAATATTTAGGTGGCGACTCTGTATCTGGCAAAGCTGTCCATGTTTGGCACTTCTTTTCTAAAAATCTATTTTCTCAAAATGATTAGCCGGATTTGGACTCTTTGGTTCAGATTAAGAACCGACAACAAATCGAGTTTGAATTGTAGAGTGAGGCCCTCCTGGGGCGCGTCTATAGTTTCTGGCGACTCTGCTGGGGATTTAGAGAGCTTGACTCGAACTCGTGATATCCTGTTTTGATTTCACTTATGTGTTTTTTTGCATTGCATGTGCATTGGTGCGCCTAGGACACCGTGTTTGCCACCTGTTATTCCTGAGCGGTTTGCTAGAGGCTTGCCTTGTCAAGGCATGACCATAAGGCTGACCGGTTGTGGGCTCTGCCAGTATAGGAACACAAACCCCAGTTTTTACCGGGTCACCCTTTTTGACCATTCAACCTAGTGCATATTCGGAATCCATAGTGACCATTCCAAACTAGGACAGGTTGCTTACCCGATATTAGGTTGTTTGAAACCGCTGTGTGCGTAGTGAAATCCTAGCTCCTGACAAAATAGGACAGGGAAACCCTACCTCAAATAGGGGTGTTTTGGCTCTCATTTGCTTGCTATGTGCTTTTTGGAGTTGGCCTCTACAGGAATGCATATATCAGTTTGCAAGTCTCGGTATCAGGCCTGCGGGCATCAGTGTTTTGAGAATCAGTTATATCTGCGGGTATCATATTCAGATTTGGGGCAGTGATTTTGGGGAACAGTGATCAGTAGTAGAATACAGTTATTCAGTTATGCCTATGCCTGTTCTAATGAAATTGGGCTGAGATGCTGCATGTTTTCTCTTTTGCTAGGTAGTCCTGGAACCATAGCTTCAGAAGGCTCTAATATCCCCCGAGGTTCATTGGACTTGTACTGATAGACTTTGTCAGGTCATAGACTCAGTTCAAGGGTAATCAGGGCTAGAGAAGGCTAGTTAGGCACTGACCACCAGTACAACAGCTACCAGATCAGTGATCTTTGAGTAGTTGGGCTGAGATTTCCGAGCCTACTGCCGACACAGATATACCGGTTGCTCAGTTAGATTAGAACAATATGTCGGGTCTAGGAGAGATGGTGCGCCAACTCCAGGATAGTATGAAAGCCATGCAGCAAGACGCTATCCGTCAAGCGGAATTCGCCAAGTAACAGGCTGCCGTCATAGCCCAACAGGCAGAGACAATTGCCAGGTTAGAGCAACAAACTGGAGTATCTACTTCACACCAGGCTCCTCCCCCACCAAGAGTTCCAACACCCGGGGAGACAGCTAATGTCCAGGAAGAGACGGACATTCTGACAAGGCCAGCTCCGCCCCCGATTCTACCCCAGCTATCTAAAACACCCACCAACCTACCAGACCTCCCCTTTGATGTCGAGACGAACCCTACAGCATTGAAAGTGAGTAGGCTTGAGAAATTGTTCAAGAAGTCTCAGGGGGCCCACTCCATTCCTGATATTGAAGATGGGTATACAGACTCGGCTGTGACGCTACCGGACAGATTTAAGATGCCGCACATCGACCGCTTTGATAGATCTGGGGATCCCATGGTATATTTGCAGCTGTTTTCGGACATACTAAGGCCGATGGGCCTCACCAGATTATAGAAGCTATCATTGTTTGGCCGAACCCTGTTTGGGATAGCCACAATCTGTTATGCAAAATTGGAGAACTCTGTGAAACAGAATTGGGAAGAGATGGCTGAGGCCTTCAGCGATCAATACTCCTACAACGCACAGATTGAGGTCACAACTCGTGATCTTGAAGTCACCCGCCAAGAGCCAAAGGAGAGCTTCTCAGAATTCGTGGCCCACTGGAGGGCCAAGGCCTCAATGATGACCAGTAGGCCAACGGATAAGGATCAAATACGGATGGTTGTGCGCAACCTCCAGCCCAAACTAATACAGAAAATGATCGTGCTCCCATTCCCTACCTTTTCAGATTTGCATGAGATGGGAGTACAGATCGAGGACGCTATGAAGCAGGGCCTCATTGACCAGGAGAAGGAGCAACCTAGGAGGGCGTTTTCCCGCAAGTCAATTGCGACCACCAGCGGTGATGCAACTGCAAAATCTTCTGAAGTGGGCATGGTCACCACCACCACACCAAGAACAGCCACCCCCTTTGTTGGTGCATCCAATCCAAACCCCCGAACTTCGGACTATCTCCCTCGAGGCAAGAGGGTTTTCACCTCACTCTTTATGCCTTTGTCTAAAGCTCTAGGGGTCCTACTCAGGAAAGGACATCTGAAACCGTTAGAACAACGGCCTCTACCCGATCCTCTCCCTGCAAAGCATGACCCGACTAAGTACTGTGCTTTTCATCAACAAACCGGTCATGACACCGACAGTTGTGTCCGTCTCCGCCATGAGAAAGAGAGGCATGCTAAGCCCTTAATGATCAAGATCATGCTTGTTAATGTGAGTACTGAGAATGATCCTGACTTGATCTAGATTGGTTCTACATTGTCTTCAGCGCGAGCGATTTGTCGCTTTCTTAAAAGATTTCAAAAACTGTTTTGCGCGATCTTGCGAAGACCTGTGTGGAATCACTCTTGAGATTGTGCAGCCTAGGATCGTTCTCAGCCTCAAGACTCGACCCCTCATTGTCAAACCTTAGACTTAAGTTCAGAAATGTTCAATGGTCAACTACAACGTGAGGCCTGTGTGGCCAGATTCAAAGCAGCCCTCGAACAAGAGGCAAGAAAGTCAGATCAAGAAGATCAGGTGTCAGCAAAAGAAGCTTGCAAAGCTAGATCAGAAGCACCCCTGGAACTAGGGGCAAAGAATTTCAAATGTGCTCGAGCAGCCGAAGATGGATCATTCCACAAATCAAAGAAGGTCGGCAAGAATGCCAAATCCCAGAAGGGAGGAAAGAAGATAGTTTCTGCTGAAGAACAACTGAGTTCCTATCCAGAACACTAGGGGCAAATTCAACCCCCTATTGGATGGACTCCTGCATCGTCAGCGAACAACAGCCATTCTCCTGGATTCAGATGACTTCGGGAGCTCAAAACCATTTGACATGGACAAAGCTACACTTTTACCCTTGAGAGGCTCACTGGGCCGAAAACCCGGAAGGGTAACCCAGGCAAAAGTTAGAGCAAGAAAAAGAATGAAGAAAAGAACAAGAAAAAAAAAACAAACAAACAAACAAAAAAGAAAAAAATGAAAATAAAGGAAATGAAAAGAAAAGATGAAAAAGAAAAAAAGAAGAAATGAAATGAAAAGAACTGAAAAGAAAAGAAGAACAAAGCTTGCAAGGTTGAAAACCCAGAAAGGGCGGCCTTGGCAAAAGTTAGAGCGTAAAAGGAGAGGTTAATACCCGAGTGTACCTTAAACCCGGAACTACGTAAGGCTTGATTCCCATGTTTGGGATACGTAGGCAACTTCATCCTGAAGTCCAGCCACAAACACTTCCAAATTGATTATGTCTATGTAATGGTTTTGATCATCTTTGCCTTATCTATATCCAAGAGTTTGGTTGTGTTCGTCACTCTGAGGACTGACTACAATGCACTGTGGTGCCACTCAAACAAGGGGCAACTTTCCGTTGCCATTCAATGCGCTGCGGTGCCATTCAAATAAGGGGAAACTTTCTGTTGCTATGTAGTGCCATTCAAGCAAGGGGCAATTTTCCATTGTTATGGATCCAGGGTTGCGCATCTTGAGAGTAGGTTCCGTGCTCATTGAGCAGTGACCGTTTGCAAAAATAGTTTTTCGAGAGTTTTTACTGAGGTTGGCTAATTGTCTTGAAAATTATTCCATTTTTCGAAAAAATTGGACCTTTCTTTGGACCTAAAATAGGAAAATTTTCAGTGCTCATAACCTAACTTGCACGATTTTCAAAATCAAAAAAGTGAACAGGCATGTTAATCTAACTCTCATATTGGTCAAAATTGTTTTAGTAGAAAGCTCAAAAACAAAACAAAAAATGGTCAAAATGATGAACTAGGGGCACAGTTGAGTCAGGTTTTCTGTCTTTTTCCCCTTTATCAATGCACTTGCCGGAAAGGGCACCGTATTCGCCAGAAAAGGGCACCACTGAAGCTAACCGCAAAAGGGCAGAAAGCTCTCACATCCTCCAAGCAACGAGGTATCAAGCCAAGTGCGAAGCACGAACCGGAATGGGACAAGATATTCCACTCCCTTATTTGGACAGATCTGATCACGTCCAAACTCCCCAGCAGAGCATCGTCAACCGATGTTAGCTGCAGATTTGCTACACACCCAATTGTAGCGCAGCCCCTCTGTGGAAGAAACCCACTGTTATGAACAAGAAGAAGAATTTGGCAGAATGCTAGGGGCAAGAGCCCACAACTTTCTATTTATCCATCAACCACCCAGGGGAGGGATAAACAAAATGAGAGATTGAAGAATAGAGAGATGTGTGTTGAGAGAAAAAACGAGAAAAAGGTTTTGAGAGAAAAAAGAGCCTGAGGGCCGAGTGATGTGAAAAAAGGGTGGGAAATAATACCCGGAGAAACTGGCTCCTCGTGCACTGAAAGGTCCCTCGGCTTTGTAACACATCTCTGTCGTGCATTTTGTTTTGTTTGTCTCGATTCTTGCTTTGAGTTGTCCCAAGCATGACTCGATGTGTTTTGGTTGTTTACCTTTTGTTTTCCGTTGTTGAGTCGTAGTGTGCTGTGTTCAGTCGTAGGCTCAATACCCGGTTAAGAACTCATTTCTTAATTTCAAAAATGAATCGTTTTGTGCTCAGAGTGCTGTGCCATTCTTCACATTTGTGCAAAACAGTATTTGTTCTTTCATAAAACCGCAGGGTTCAACCCAGGTCATGTGAGAACAGTAGAACCAGGACCTATCTGAAGCTATATGGGTTCTAGACTGCAAAGCAAAAGAAAAGAAGGAAAATCAGAGCATCTTAGTGTGTTTCGACTTCGGCACATGTCGTGATTGTACTCCGGATGTACCTCTTCAGGCATTCTCAGTGCTCCGAAGAATGAGTGTGCCTCTACTCCAAGCTTAAGCCCGCTTCAAGTCAGAATGGTAATTAAAGCAGCAGCAGATGTTATCTCCCGCCAATGTAAACAGGGTGTCCCCTTTTCGAGCAGAGTGTGTTGCAAAGTCCTCTAAGAGGTAAATCAGAGGCACCAGAGTACATGTTTAATGCTCCTCTATTGCATAGAATGTGCACTTTCATATAAACTTCTGTTACGTGAGTGCCGCGCATCGTTATGATTCATGCATAGAATATGCTTTGCTTTCAATCATGCATAGAATAGGCTTTCCATGTTGCATAGAAAATGCCCCCATACTTGCATAGAAAATGCATTTTATTGCACTTCTCTTGTGCACCTCACTCGCACTGCCTTGTGCACCTATATTGCATTGTTATGAACACTCTTTACTTGCATTGTTATGCACCCATTTCGCTTGCATTGCGATGCACTTTCCGGTTGCATTGTTATGCACCTTTTCACTTGCATTGTTGTTCTTTCTCCTCGCGCGTGCGACGGGTTAGACCTCCTTTGGTTAAAAGCGTTTGGAATACGTTCCAATGCTCACACCATTCTGAAACACTGGGATACATCCTTATGTTTCCCCTTCTCATTCTGAAACACCGAGATACATCCCTATGTTTCTCCTACCATTCCGAAACACCGGGATACGTCCCTATGTTTCTCCCTCTTTGGTTAAAAGTGTTTGGAATACGTTCCAATGCTCACACCATTCTGAAACACCGGGATACGTCCCTATGTTTCTCCCACTTCGGTTAAAAGCGTTCGGAATACATTCCAATGCTCACACCATTCCGAAACACCGGGATACGTCCCTACGTTTCTCCCTCTTTGGTTAAGAGCATTTGGAAAATGTTCCAATGCTTATACCTTTTCTGAAATACCGGGACACGTCCCTATGTTTCTCCTTCCTTTCGAAACACCGGGATACGTCTCTATGTTTCTTCTTTGTTTCCGAAACACCGGGATATGTCCCTATGTTTCTCCTTCCTTTCGAAACACCGGGATACGTCCCTATGTTTCTTCTCCTTTTTCGAAACACTGGGATGCGTCCCTGTGTTTCTTCTTCTTTTCCGAAACATCGGGATACGTCCCTATGTTTCTTCTTCTTTTCCAAAATACCGGGAAACGTCCCTATGTTTCTCCTTCCTTTCGAAACACTGGGATACGTCCCTATGTTTCTTCTCTGTTTCCGAAACACCGGGATACGTCCCTATGTTTCTCCTTCCTTTCGAAACACCGGGATATGTCCCTATGTTTCTTCTCCTTTTTCGAAACACTGGGATACATTCCCGTGTTTCTTCTTCTTTTCCAAAACACCGGGATACGTCCCTATGTTTCTCATTCCTTTCCGAAACACCGGGATACGTCCCTATGTTTCTTCTCCTTTTTCGAAACACCGGGATATGTCCATACGTTTCTCTCTCTTTCCGAAACACTGGGTTACGTCCCTATGTTTCTCCTTCGTTTCGAAACACCGGGATATGTCCCTATGTTTCTCCCTCTTTGGTTAAGAGCATTTGGAATACGTTCGAATGCTTATACCTTTCTGAAACACCGGGATGCGTCCCTACGTTTCTTGCATGATCATAAGTTATGCTCAGCTTCTTGCATTGTTAGTTGCATTTTGCCCCTGCCTTCGGGCGCATATCCGTATTGTCTTGCGTGCTTTGTCTAAGTCTTCGGCCTTGTCAAAAATGGGTCGTCTCTGAGCTTTGACACTCACTCCCCTCATTCTTATGACTTTCGAGTTCTGTCGAAGAGGGGCAACTGTAGACACCCCATTTTTGACCGTCCTCAAGACTTGGGCGTCACCGTTTGAACACTCGGTGACCATCCTCGTTTGTGTTCGTCTTGAGTTCCCGGAGGTCTCGGCTACGCGCCTTGTCTCAGGATCTCTCGACTCGACTGTTTTGTGTTTGGTTTTGCACCAAACACTTGAGTTTTGCCTTTGAGGGGCAGGGAGTGGCTTGATGGCCATCCCCACACATCACTGACCATGTCTTGAGGCCACTGGCTGTGTTTTGTTGCCATCGGCCAAATGTCTGGCCAGTCAGCACTCTGTTTGGTCGGCCGGCCACTGATTTTGGTGAATCGGCTACTTTTTCTGGCCGAGCCCTTTTCTTGAGAGGGTTTGAACCTTTTGAACCCCTGTTTTAGGTTCTTGAGGAAGCTTGAACCTTTTGAACCCTTGGTTCTAGCTTCTTAAGGAAGCTTGAACCTTTTCAACCCTTGGTTTTAGCTTCTTGGGGAAGTTTGAACCTTTTGAACCTTTGTTCTAGCTTCTCCAAGAAGCTTGAACCCTTTGCTCCAATCTTTTCCAAGAAGCTTGAACCCTTCTAAGCTTCCAAGAGAAGCTTGCACCTTTTGCACCTTTTCCTCAAGCTTCTAAGAGAAGCTTGACCCCTTTGCCTAGTTTCTCCAAGAAGCTTGGCCCTTTTGCTCCAAGCTTCTAAGAGAAGCTTGACCCCCTTGACCCTTTTGCCTAGCTTCCCTTAGAAGCTTCAAGCCTTCATCTTCTCTATAAATAGAGGGCCTCTCCTCCCATTTCAAGGGCTAGAAAATTTGATATATATCATATATATATATCACTCTCTCTCTATATCTCCCTCTCTTTCTACATTTGTGTGGGTTAGAGGGTGCAAAAGGGTCTAGTTCTTGGCCATTTGAACTACACCTCCTAGCACAACACCTCCACCATCAACCTAAGGAGCTTGGAGGCCATTTTCAGAGGCTAAGGGACTGTTTTTTTGGACCAAGAGGCTGCTGTCCCCTTTTGGCTACAAAGGTAACTCATTTTCCCTCTTTATTCCCTGTTTTTGCACACACTTTTAGCCTTACTTGAAAGAATATTTGGCCTTTGTCATAAACTGAAAAAAAGTCTTATTTTGAGCTCCTTTTGAAGTTTGTTTAAGGTCACTTTTGTGTTTGGGGTCGTTTACCCCCTCTTAGGCCTTGTTTGGCCCCATTTTGTGCTATTTTTGGTGAGCATCGGGACCACCTTGTTTGGGCCTCCTCACCACTAAGATCTTGAGGGATTTCAGTGGTGAGGATGGTGGTTTAAGGTCCTAAGAAGGAGAGGGCCATCCCCACTCCTTGTTGTCTTCAAAAAGTGTCATTTTAGCCTCATGTGTGAGCACCATTTTTAAGTTCATGTTGGCCATGTCTTAAATGTTATTTGTGCTTATTTTGCTATGATATAGCACTTTTTTTACTTGGTTTAGACACACCATGCTTGCCTTGCATACTTGTCTTGTAATGCCATGAATTGCCTTAACATGTGCCTAGTATTTAGACCACTATGCTTACTTGTTTTGGCCTAACTTTGTGAAGCTTTTATGCTTGTTTTAGCATGCTCAAGGTCTGTTTTTGGTTGCTTAGGCCATCCATGGCTTGCTTTGTATAGCTACCATGTAACCCCCCTTGGCTTGCCTTGAGTTTTAGACCATTGTTGCATGCTTAGCTTGTCTTGTTTACTTGGTTTTGCACCTTTTATAATATGATTTCAGAGCTTTCTATGCATGCCATGTATCCATGTTTATCCTCTCTTAAGTGTGCTTAAAAGTTGCTCTTTGGTGCCTAAGTGTTGGACCTTGTGTGCATGCATGATTGTATGTGTTTTGGCCCTCATTTCCATGGCATTTGGCCACTGATTTGGGCCTATTTGAGAGCTGCCCATTTTGGTTAAGACCATTCCCACATGTCGTTGCATGCTCATCCATCTTGCATGCTCGTTAGTTTGCATAACTTGCATGCTTGTATGTTTACATTGCTTGTTCACATGCTCATATTGCATGCTTAGCTTCCATGCCTAGGTTGTATAACATTAAGCATGCATCTCTTGCCTCTTAAATTGATTATGATGGAGGTTGGGGCCCATTGTTTGTTTTGTGCATTTCATTCCATATTGAAATTGCACACTTTGACTCTTTGGGCCATCACGCATTGAAATGAACGATTGGTGGTCCGAGAATCAAGGAACATATCCCTTTGAGTCACAAACATGATAAGGGATGTGTTGGTGCACACATTTGCTTGAAATACATTGCCATGTCTTGTTTTGCCCTCTGCTGCTGTCAAAACAGGTTCTACATGAAGACTTGGCCGGTCGACTACATGGAGTGCCGACTAACCAATTATTAATGGCCGATAGCTCAACAAATGGTCGATGACCATCCGGACATGGTCGGTGGGGTTTCCACTTGGTCGGTGGAACTCCACAGTGTGCAGAGAGCATACCTTGGGACTTGTGTAGTCTTCAGAGGTGCCAAACAGTGAAAACAGACGAAACATGTGTCATGGCAATGGATTTCCAAGCGAAGCCAATCCGAGCATGCATTCATCCCTCTTCCCGAGGCTGTTTTACTGCTTTAGTAGCTTAGTTAATTTGTTTAATTAATTAAGGGTTTGTAATATTTAATTAGCTAGAGTAGTTAATTACTTATTCGGTTTGTATTATTCTTTTGGTCCCTCCGAGCGAGGGCGAATTTGTAATAAGTGTGGGTGCGTGTGTGCATGTCTTCCAACCCCTACTTCTTTCTCCCTTTTACTTACCTGCTTTTGATGGTTAGTATTAGGTCATATTCAAATTAGCATACCTTATGCTATGCATGCGTGTATCTATACATTTGTCTTGCATGCACTGGGCTTGGTGCATCATACTAACTGCATTGTATTTCAATTCCAAGTTGAATACGTGTTAGTTGTAGCATCATCATATGCCATCCATAGATTAGCCGAGCCTATTGTAGCTGCATCTTGCATGTGTTGCATTAGCCATCTTAACATGAACTAGGATCATGCATATGATTACTAACTAGTTTCTGTTTTGGCTTGGAGTACTCGGTAAGCATTTATGTTTTAGCATCCTTGCATGTGTGTGAGTGTTGCCATGACAGCATGCTTACCATGAGGCTACTTGCTTATGTGATATAACTGCTCGAATGCCTGTGGGTGGAGGTTGAATTACCTAAATTGGAATAATGCATTAAAACTATGAGTTTTAAGCCCACTAGAATAGTGGCAAAACCATCTTTTCTAAAGCACACTTGAGGGTGGCAAAACCTGCATTTTAGCCTACTTGCGAGTAGCAAACCATTTTCAAAACAAACATGCAATGTTTTGTTCCAATTTAGGCGATTTGGTCTATACTTGGTTGCTGTGCGCATAACATAGTAATTCTAGGCTAATAACTGGAATAAGAACACATAATGCTTTCAAAACAAGATATCATGGTTAGTAGAGGCTGATCTTTGATCGGGCGAGCAGGGGTGCTCATAGCTGGCCTTCCCCAATCGTACACAAGTTCCCGAGCCGAGGCAACTTTAGTGATGACGGACATTTGGCCTTAGCCAAACGAGTCAAGATTTCCTAAATTCCCCCAAAATAAAATATTTAGGTGGCGACTCTGTATTTGGCAAAGTAGTCCATGTTTGGCACTTCTTTTCTAAAAATCTGTTTTCTCAAAACGATTTGCCGGATTTGGACTCTTTGGTTCAGATTAAGAACCGACAACAAATCGAGTCCGAACTGTAGAGTGAGGCCCTCTTGGGGCGCGTCTATAGTATGATCTAAAATTTTTACCTGCTGCGTTATACTTTAATTTATAAAATATAAATTTTAAAATAATATATGTCGAGAGCCTTAATGGTTCATAGATGAACTCCAAAATTTCTTTCCTAGAGATTGAGTTTTCCAGCCAATTAATATATTTTTAATTCTATTGTCATGGCTTTCTTTTTTGGGAAAAGATTATAAAATAAAATGATGATGCTGTGAGTTTGATAGTGGATGGGTCAGACCAACCCATGTCTTTTATGAGTCTGCTGTTATTGAACCCTCGATGTGTGCCTGCAAGAAGGTCCAAAGGGGGAAGTAGTCCTCCAACAGACACTCTAATGATCAAGTTAGACCAAGGCAGATAGTAATTGGTTTAAGAGAGAGAGAAGAAGAGAAAAACTTAACCTCTCACATATCTTGAAGGCTATTATATCCTTTGCTCATCATTTCCTTGTCCATTCCAATTTGTCTTGTTGGTCGAATGTCTATGGCCTAGTTAACATCGTTCATGGTGATTTTGCATACACTGGCATGAGGGGCCTTGCTTCATTTAATGCTACAATGGCCTTATTAAATGGCTGATGTGTGGGTGCATAACTTTGCAGGATCTTTATCTGCTCATGTGGCTAATTCCCTACTTGACAAGTGTTTAAATGCTATTGGTCCTGGGCCAGCATTGGCTTCCCAGAGTTATTACGCTTTAATACCTGGGTTGTGAGCTAGGCCCTGAGTCGTGGGCTGGGCCCCTTTGAGTGCCCATCAGTATCAGTAGTTCCCCATTTCTAAGTGCAACTTTAGTCTAATGAAGGAAATAAGAAAGAGGAGAATAGTCCCCCAAGACGCCAAAGAGAGGACTAAATAGGAAAGAGGGGAGGGATGGTAAGCGGCTGGGAGTAATCGCAGTTTGGTGGGCAACCGAGGATATGACCGACCGTCGAGGAGAGGGTCCGACCATTGTGGTGGTCGATTGACCTGCATGGTGGCTGACTGCTAAGGAAGGTGGCCGATTGAGGTGGTGGCCGACCATTGAAGGGATTAACTGTGGAGGAAGGGGACCGACTTACGTAGTGGTTGACCTCTGAAGAGATTGACCATTGAGGGAGGTGACCGACCAACGTGGTGGCCGACTGACATTGTTGCCGACCTCTGGAGGGATCGACCGTTGAGGGAGGTGACCGACCTACGTGGTGGCCGACTGACGTCGTGGTTGACCTCTAAAGGGATCGACTGCTGAGGAAGGTGACCGACCTACATGGTGGCCAACCGACGTTGTGGTCAACCTCTAGAGGGATTGACCATTGAAGGAGGTGACCGACCTACGTGGTGGCCAACCGATGTGGTGGTCGACCTCCAAAGGGATCGACCGTTGGAGGCATTTTTGGTGCACGAGGCTCGAGGGACAAGAAAGCATGCGATGATGTGAAGTGGAATAAACAAGGAAGAAGAAAGAGAATGAGTGCGATGAAGAAGGGATCAAGGCTGTACACGTGGGGGCAATCTGGGCCACTGGTAAATGATGTGAAGCAGTAGTAAGAAGTGAAGGGGTTGTGACGTAGGAAATGAGGGGGTTTTAACATGGTGGAATTTTCAAACTGGTGAATTTTAATCGCGATCCTTGGAACATAGACAAACCCTAGACATTCAGGCTGGTGCGATTTACTTACCTTATTGTGAAAGATCAGTGTATTCCAGACTTTAGCTCCTACATCTTGGTGGACTCTCCCCTCTTTCACATCACAAATTTCCTCGCCCTACAACCGAAGCGATATACAGAAACGCGAAGGAGATGGCACAAGACAAAGTGCCGACCATGACATCAGATGCATGAGAAAAGTATAACGGAGAGGCATTGGCAGAACAATATAGAGTGGAGAGGCTTGGGGAAAGGGCCATGGAGCGGCCAATGTGATCCTTTTTAGCAATAATGATCTCAGTGGCCCAGCCAATTAGCCAAGTGGCACCTGACCACTAGCATACCAAGGCTGACAAATCTACGCTAACAGGCAGAGGATTTGGAAGAGTTGCATAGTAGATACCAGATTTCGACAAATGTAGAGTTGAGATTGCCAACGGTGAAGAAGAGGGCGTCTGATGCACGGCCGATGGAGTTTTCATTATATGAAGAGGCGCTGCAGGTGGGCCTGAGGCTACCCCTTCCACAGCTAGTGGTTGGCGTGCTGAATCGCCGGGACATGGCCCCAGGGCAACTAATGCCAAACACATGAAAGATTCTATTTGCCTGCGCGATCACGTGGCCACACACGACCAAAGGAGAGGTGATGATGGTGGATAATTTTTTTTCATGCTATAAGGCTTCTGGGCAACAAGAGACATGGGTGACCCTACAAGCAAAAGCTAGGAGGGGATTGGTGGCGGGACTACCCTCGTCGGTCAAGGGTTGGAGGCCAAAGTGGTTTTTTGTGTCAGCAAATGGAGGGAGAGGAGTGCGCATAATATGGAAAGTCCCCACCAAGTTGTTAGAGCCTAAGTTAGACGTGGTGGCGAAGAGGAGAGTGAAGCAGGTGAAGGAGTGGAGGGAGAAGGAGGGGTTGAAATGGGACGATGTCGTCTAGCCCTCGGTCTTGTTTGCCTTGAATTTGGGGCCTAAGCTAACCGAGGGAGATCCTACTCCAGAGGAGGTGGATGTGAGGAGGAAAGTGCAAGAGGTAGAGGACAAATGAGTGTTCAAGATGGAAAAAAAAATACAAGGAGAAAAAACTAGGTCCAGCGCCTAAACTGGTTACAAAGAGGTCAATTCGACCACGATCAAAGCCCTTGGAAGAGAATGACTTGACAAACTTTGTGCCCCTACAAGCGCCAGTGGATCCGCTAAAGGAGAGAAGCAGGGAGGAGGTGAAGCTAGTGTTAAAGAAGAAGAAGAGAAAGATGACTGCGGCAGGTGGTGAAGAAGGATCCTTACCGAAGAAGATGAATGAGGGGGCTATGAAGGTGCCACCAAAAAGTAGAGGGGAGGAGGCCAGGGCTGGTGTGGGTGCAAAGGAGGACTTGGTTGAGTCTCCACCTGTTGAAGTGAGGAGCCAAATAGAGGGGGGAATTGATTGGGGACCAATCGATAGGTTTGCCTATAGCGGACTTGCCTTTAATAGACTTGCCCCCTAACCAAAAGTAGGAAAAAGAGCGGATGAGTGAACCAGAGAGAAGTGTCATTATGGGGTCATTGAAATGGTGTGTCGCAAGGCGATAGCGCTAGAGTTTGAGCTGGCGAGGGAGTAGAAGAAGATGGACGAGGTCCAATAGGCCTGCACCACTGCCAACAAGAGATTAGAAGAGGCCCTCGTAAATAATGAAGAACTGCATGATCTGGCCTTGAAAGATAAGGAGGAGGCTGATGCACAAGTTGCTAGGTTGGAGAGGGTCGTGGAAGAAGAGAGGGCCAAGACAACAAAGTTAACTAGGGTGATGGCATCTAAGAGGGCTGCTTATCCAGATCTGTACCTCACTGTGGTGGAACAGTTTAAGCTATCTCCAGAGTTTCAAATGGCCGTTGAAACAGCTGTGGCGAGGGGCTTGGCTAGAGAGGGGGAAAGGGGTGCTGGGCCGTCAAATGTGGCTGCTGCTGAGCTAGTGGAGGGGCAAACCAAAGAAATATTCCAGAGGGACTTCAGTCGCGTGAGGCCAAGGGAAGGGGACATTGCCCAGACCCCACTAGATAAGGGTGTTGAGGAAGGAGATTTTGCATCTAGCAAGGTTAAGGGAGGTAAAAGTGAGGCGAATTGAAGATGTGACCTAGACTTGAGTGTTTTGCTCTGTTTGAATTTATCCTTGTAATAATTAAAGTACCTCGTTGTAAAGAATATTTGAATGGTGTGAAGAATTTGTATTGAAATTACAAAGATTGTTTGTCTAGCGATTGTTGTTTTATTATTATATGTTTGAGTAATTTGTTTTTTTTTTTTTGGGGGTTTGTTTTTATTGTTATTTGTTGTATGGATGAACTTGTTTTGTGCATGGTATTGTATAAAATGGAATATTTCATGAAAGAAAGAAATTTATTTGTAAAAACAATCATGTGGTAGACTTAACTGGATTAAGGGTTACTGGACTTGGCCAGACCGAGCTTGAGACTCAGTCTACTGTGGCATGCTTGGCTTAGTCTGGCTTAGTTCTTCAGGCTCAGTCTGGCTGAGACTTGTGATGCTCAGTCTAGTTGAGGCTTACTTGACTCAGGCTGGTTGGGCCCTGCAGGCTTAGTTTGTCTGAGACTTGTAATGCTTAGTCTAGCTGAGACTTGTAATGCTCAGTCTGGCTGAGCTCTTTAAGCACAGTTTGGCTGAGACTTGTAATGCTCAGTATGGATGAGGCTTGCTTGACTCAGTTCGGTTGAGCACTTCAGGCTCAGTCTTGCTGAGACTTCAAATGCTTAGTCTGGCTGAGGCTTCCTTGACTCAGTCTGGTTGAGCTCTTTCAGGCTCAATATGGCTGAGACTTGTAATGCTCAGTCTGGTTAAGGCTAGCTTGACTCAGTATGACTGAGACTTATAATGCTCAATCTGGCTAAGGCTTGCTTGACTCAGTTTGGTTGAGCTCTTAAAAAAGTACAATACAAATAATGGAGATTGAAAATTATTGGCATTAAGGCACATTCCTACAATCATAAGTTCATACATTGTATGGCAAGGGCAAAAATGAACAAGTGTTCCGAACAGCAAAGTGAACCATACAACAATTGAACCATACAAAAAAGCAGAAGACGCCATGTTATTGGAAATATCGCTTCAGGTGCTCGACATTCCATGGATGAGGGAGGTCTCTGGCTACCATTTCTTGGAGACGGTAAGTGCTTGGGCGGGGCCTAGTATTAATGATGTAAGGTTCTTCCCACTTAGTTACTAGCTTTTCCTCGCTCGGGTTTTTGGTGGCGAGAATGGCTTCTTGTAAGACTAGGTCTCGGGGTCTGACTCTGCGATTATAATGTTTCCGCATTCTTTGTTGATATGAGGCCAGCTTGACAGCAGCTGACTCTCGTAGTTCTTCAATTAAGTCCAGTTCGGCCCGTTGCAACTTGTTGTGTAGTTCTATGTTTGGGTGTATTATCCGGAAGGTTGGAAGACTGAGCTCCATGAGGATAACTGTTTCAGCGTTGTATGTTAGCTGGAAAGAGGTTTTGCCAGTTGGAGTTCTCGCTATCATTCGATAGGCCCATAGCACATTTGGGAGCTCGTCTGCCCAGAGTCTTTTGGCGGCTTCCAACTTTGTGTTGATTATTTTTAACAGGGAGTGATTGGTTACTTCAACCTGTTTGTTAGCTTGGGGGTGGCCACGAGAGGAGAAACAGGTCTTGATGTGAAGCTTTGCGCAGAATTCTCTGAATTTGGCATTGTCGAACTACTTGCCGTTGTCGGAGACGATGGCTTAAGGGACCCCAAAATGGCACACAATGGACTGCCAGATGAACTTGGTGGTATTCTGCTTGGTAATCTTGGCAAGAGGCTCTGCTTCCACCCACTTGGTGAAGTAATCGATGGCGACCACTGCGAACTTTACCTGGCCTCTACCAGTCGGTAATGGATCAACAAGATCGATTCCCCACTTGGCAAAAGGATAAGGGTTGCTAAACGTGATCAATTTTACTAGAGGGGCGAGGGGGATGTTGGCGATGCGTTAGCGTTTTCCACATTTGAGTACAAAGTCGATGGCATCCTAGTGGAGCGTAGGCCAAAAGTAGCCTGTACGGAAGATTTTATGAGCTAAGGACCATCCCCCAGAATGGTTGTCGTAAACCCTTTTATAGACCTCTCCCATCACATAGTGTAGACACCCCATTTTTGACCGACCTTAAGACTCAGACGTCATCGATTGAGCGCTCGGTGATCGTGCATGTTTGAGCTCGTTTCGAGTTTCCAAAGTTTTTGGCTGAGGGCCTTGCCTCCGGGCTTCTGAACTCTTTGTGCTTTGGCTCGGTTTGTGGACTGAACCTTGTTTTCTCTTCCTTAGAGAGAGGGAGAGGTCTTGTAGACCATTCTTTTGTGGTTGTAGACCACTTTTTGCGGTCGTAGACCACTTTTCCCGATTGGAGACTAGTTTCCAGTTTACGGAGCCTTCAGCTGCGTGCCTTGTCTTTGGACCACTTAACGTTCTTCGTTTGGCTTGGTTTTCAAACCATGCCTTGTTACCTTGGCCTAGAGGGCCACTGTGGTCTGGGAGACCACTTTTGTGGTCGTAGAACACTTTTGGTGCCCGTAGACTAGTTTTTGAGGCTCCCGGCTACGCGCCTTGCATCCCAGACTCTTGTCTTGCATCCTTTTTGGTTTGTTTTTGGTACAAACCTTGTTTTCCTTGTTTGGAAGATGGTGTAAGGATGGGAGACCAGTTCTTCCCCTTGGAGACCATTTTCCTTCCTGCCAGCCAGTTTTCTGGTCGGTAAACTGGTTTTCTTGGTCTTTGGACCACCTTTTTTGGTCGGCCACCACACCACTTTCTTGCTTTGATGCTGCAGACCATCTCCCCCCCATGGCCGACCATTTTCTTCCCTGGCCGACCACTTCCACTGGTCGGCCGGCAAGTGTGAGTAGCTGGCCGACCACTTCAAGTGGTTGGCAGTTTTCCATCACCTTTTTGGAGATATTTTCTAGCCAGCTGTTACAGCTGGAAGGCACATAAGTCATCCTCTATACACGTGTATGGAGGGATAGCTTTAGGCCTAAAGTTTGTCCAACAAGCTTGTTGCTTGGTTCTCTATATAAGAGAACCTCCCCCTCCTTCTCCAGGTTTAGAATTTTGTGCTTGAGAGATATAGATACACATTTGTCTCTATCTTGCTCTTTGCTTCACATTTGTGCTTCAAAGGTGCCTTTTTATCACACTTTAACACACAAACACATAGTGAAACACCATACTCTTGGAGCTGAGGTCCCTTGAAGTTGTTTTTGAAGTTTTTGGACTGGTTTTGGTTCAAAAAGAGTGCTGGAGTTGCAGCTTTGAAGGTGTTCTTCAAGAGTGAGCTTCTAACCCTTAAAACCCTTGTTTTGGTTTAAGCTTTTGGATCTATTTGCATGCTTATTTTGGCTTGACTTTAAACTACAAAAGGTTCTGATTTTGTATGCTTAACATGTTTGTTTAAGGTCTCTTTTGTGTTGGGGATGGTCTACCCCCTCTTGTGCCTTGTTAGGCCTTGTTTTGAACCATCCTTTTAAGCTATTGGGACCACCTTGTTTTGGCCTTCTCACCACTGAAATCCAAACGATTTTCAGTGGTGGAAAGGTGGTTTTGAGGTCCCAAATAGGAGAGGGTCATCCCCTCTCGTTGTATCTTGTATGCTTGCTTTGAATGCCTCATGTTTGAGCATGTTTGTTAAGGTTATGTTGGATCCATCTTAGCATGTATTTGGGGATATTTTGATGTGGCATACCACTGTTTTGATTTGGTTTTGTCATCCCTTGCATGCCTTATACACTTGTAGTGTAAATCTTGCAAACTAGCTTTGTGTGCTTCATGAAGTAGCATGTCTTTCTAGTTTGTTTTGAGTCCATCTCAGCATGTTCTTGGTGTTGTTTTGCCATGGTATACCTCTGTTAAGGTTTGGTTTGATAGCCCCTTGCATGCTCCTTGCACTTGTAGTCCATTCATTAGCCTAATGTTTATCATGCTTTAGACCATCATTCTAGCATGATTTTGGCTTAATTCTAAGAAGCTTTTCTTCATGTTTTAGCATGATTAAGCTCTGATTTGTGTTTTCTTGGTCAAGCATGCCATGCTTTGTATAGCTATAGTTCATTTTAGCTTGTTAGCTTTGTGTATTGAGTCCACTAGCATGCATTGCTTGGCCTATTTGAATGATTTGGCATCATTTGTTATGTGATTTCAGTTCATGTTTCATGTTCATGCACTCACATTTGTCACTCTTTCCATGTTTTGATGGGTTGGTCCTTTATGCCTTAAACATGAGTCATTGTGTATGCCTTCATGCCTAAGTTTACGAGCTATCATTTCAATGTGTTTTTGGGGTTATTCTTCCATGATATAACTCTGATTTTTGTTGGCGAAGCCATCCCATGCTTGGTCTTGGTAGGTGTAATGTAATCGTCCCTTTTAGCCTTGCATATTTCATGTTTCATGCTCACCATGCTAGCTTATTTTGGCTTCCTTCCATACATGTTTTAGCATCATTTTTGCATGCTCTAGGACTGTTTTGGATTGCCTTAGCCATATGCTTCATGTTTTGTATAGCTATAGTGCAAGTGCTTATGCTAGTTTCAAGCTTTGGGCACCATAGCATGCTTCATTTGTATCATGTGCATGATTTGGCATCATTTAACATGACATTTCAGAGCATATAGAATTTCCATATTCTTACTTCTTTCACTCTTTAAGTGCCTTTGAGTGTTATGCATTGTTGTCTTGTTTGTGGCCTAGCATGTATGCCATCTTGCCTAGGTCCTTGAGCTCCCATCTCAGCATGTTTTGGTCTTTGTTTAGACCTAGTTGAGCTCTGTCCATGATTGGTTCATGTATTTGTGCCATGTATTGCATGCCCCTTTTGAGTGCATATAGTGTTGTTACAATTCCCCATTTGTCACTTCTTGAGCGCCCTTGAGAGTTGTGCTCTTAGGCCTAGTTGACGGGCCAATGCATGGGCATGCTTTGTTTTGCATTTCATGCCATCATTTTAGCATATTGCCCACTGTTTTGGGCATGGCTGAGGTCTGTCCACATTCGGTTTAAGTCCATTTAGCATTGTGTATGCCATGTTGTTTGCATGCTTATGCCACATTGCATTGAGTATGCCATGTTGTTCTTCGCATTGTGTATACCATGTTGTTTGCATGCTTATGTCACATTGCATTGAGTATGCCATGTTGTTCTTAGCATTGTGTATGCCATATTGTTGCTTGCATGCTTATGTTACATTGAATTGTGTATGCCATGTTGTTACATTGCATTGTGAATGCCATGTTATTCTTTGCATTGTGTATGCCATGTTGTTGATTGCATTTTGTATGCCATGTTACATTGCATTGTGTTATGCATGTTGTTGCTTGCATTGTGTTTGGATTGGGTGTTAGTTCAAACACGAGAAACGAGGGACACTTCATACTTGAAGTGGTGAAACGTGCCTCATTTCTTGGTCGCCGACGCTCTTGATCATACATGATAAAGTTCAAGGCATTTATGTGTTATGTGTGCATTCATTTTTCATTGAATTGTGCAATTTGGCTTCTCGGCCATCATGCATCGAGATGCGTGATTGGTGGCCCAAGGGTCGAGAACCGCACTCCCTTGAGCTTATGAAATGATAGAGAGGGTGGTTGTGTACACATACATTGCAAATACATTGCCATGCCTCTTCTTGTTCTCTGTTGTAGCAAACTGGAGAAGTGCAGCAAAAACTGGTCGGCCGACCAGGAAAACTACCTGGCCGGCCACTTTTTCTGGTCTGCAGCAAAGATAAGTGGTCGGCAAGTGGCTGGCAACACCCCTAGGTGGTCGACCGTGCTCCTACAGGTCCCCAAGGTGAGTTAGAAGCTTTCTGGAGCTTTGTGCAAGGTTCTGAGAACAGTTGTAAACAGAGGCAAATCGGGGCATCGCGTTGGATTTTCGAACGAGGCGACCAAGCATGCATGCGCTTCTCGCTCTGAGGACATTTCTTTACTACTTTACTTAGTTAATTTGCTTAGCTAGTTTATGCTTTGATTTTGTATTTAAGTAGTTAATGCGTTTAGCTGCTTATTTGTGTTGTAATAACTTAATTAGTTAACTTGTTAGTTAATTAATTTTGTGATGCAATAATTAGTTTAATTAGCTTAGATTAGCTAGTTAGCTTCTTATTCGGACCCTCCGTCGAGAGGGCCAACTGTTGTAATAAGCGTGCGTATGTGCGATGCATGTCTTCCAACCCCCATTTCTTTCTCCCTTTTACTTAAACCACTTACGATGGTTAGTTTTAGGACATATTTCAATTAGCATTCTTATGCTTCGCATGCGTGCATCATTCATCTATTTTGCATCCACCGGGCTTGGCACATCATACAAATTGCATTGTATTTCAATACCAATTTGAATACATGTATCAATTGTTGCATTTCATATGCCATCTTAGAATAGCCGAGCCTATCTTAGTGGCATTTTTGCATGTGTTGCATTAGCCATCTTAATATGAACTAGGATCATACATGATTTCTAACTAGTTCTCTGTTTTGGCTCGAAGTACATTGTGAGTGTTTACGCTTTAGCATACTGCATAAGATGTGTATGTTGCCATGTTAGCATGCTTGCCATGAGGCTAACTGTTAAGTGTTTAACTGCCTGAATGTCTATGGGTGAAGGTTGGATTGCTTGAATTGGAACAATTCATCAAAATCATGTTGTTTTTCTAAGCCCACTTGAGGGTGGCAAAATCCACGACTTAGCCTACTTGCGAGTAGCAAACTTTCAAAGATGTTTTGTTCAAACTTAGGCGATCTAGTCTATACTTGTATGCTGTGTGCATCACATAGTAATTCTAAGTTAATAACCGGAATAAGAACACATGTGTTTTCAAAAACAAAATATCATGTTAGTAAAGGCCGATCTTTGTTCGGGTGTGCGGGGGTGCTTATTGGATGAACTTCCCCTCTCGTACCCAAGTTCCCGAGCCGAGGCAACTTTGGTGATGACGGACATGTGGCCTTAGGAACGAGTCAGGGTTTCCTAAATTTTCCAAACTAAAACATTTAGGTGGTGACTCTATATCTAGCAAAGCAGTCCACGTTTGGCACTTCTTTATTAAAATCGATTTTCCAAAACAATTTACCGGATTTGGACTCTTTGGTGATTTATCAGTCTTGCACTGCACTTTGCGAGATTAGATTCAAAACCGTGACATGAGTCCGAACTGTAGTAGCTAAGAACACAAGCGATTCGCGCCCTCGCAGCGCAGAGAGCGGAGTTCTCGGGCGGTCTACAGTTTTTGGCGACTCTGTTGGGGATTTAGAGAACTTGACTCGAACTTATGATATCTTGTTTTGATTACACTTATGTGTCTCTTTGCATTTCATTTGCATTGGTACGCCTAAGATACTGTGTTCGCCGTCTGCTATTCCTGAACGGTTAGCTGGAGGCCACGTGCCATAAGGTTGACCGGTTACCGGCTCTGCTACGATGGGAACACAAACCTCGATTTTTCACCGAGGCACCCTTTTTGACCATTTGACCTAGTGCATATCGAAATCCATAGTGACCATTCCAAACTAGGACAGGTTGCTCATCCGGTTGTAGGTTGTTTGAAACCGCTGCGTGCGTAGTGAAACCCTAGCTCCTAACAAAATAGGACAAGGAAACCCTACCCCAACATAGGAGTGTTTTGGCTCTTACTTGCATGATATTTGCTGTCAGAGTGTGTCTCTACAGGTTGTATGTATCAGCTTGCAAGTCTGGGTATCAGGCCTGAGGGCATCAGTGTTTGAAATCAGTTTTACCTGAGGGTATCAGATCTGGGGCAGCAATTTGGGCACAGTAAACAGTGTTTGAGAACAGTGTATTTAGCTTACAAGTGCCAACTGTGTGTTGTCATGTCAACTGTGTGTTGTCTTTGTTTAAGCCGTTATGCTGTCCGTTTTTCTGGTTGTATGTTTCCTTATTATGCGTTATTTATCTTTTTACAAGGTAGTTTAGCACAATTGCATCCGACCAGGCAGATATTCCCCGAGCACTCTGGGTCAGAGGTCGAAGACTTTATCGATCCGCGGATCTGATAGACAGACAAGCAATGTTCCTTTCTTTACACCCGGTTGCTAGACGGAGGTCAATAAGGCGTAATGTATCAGTATAGCGGTTGCTAGATTAGTGGTCCTTGAGTAGTCGGGCTGAGATTTCCCAGTCTACTGCAAGGACAGATATACCGGTTAGTCAGTTAGATCAGCGCAATATGGCAGGTATGGAAGAGATGAAGTGTCAGCTCTAGGAGACTATGCAAGCCATGCAGCGGGATACTGCCCACCAAGCAGAAGTGGCTGCATGTCAAGCAGAAGTAGTGGCCCAACAAGCAGAGTTAATTGCCAAGCTACAGCAGCAAACCGGAGCATCTGCTTCGCACCCACCTCCTCCCCCACCAAGAGTTCCAACACTAGGGGAGACAGTAAACGTCCAGGAAAATACAGACATTCCAACGGGGCTAGCTCCGCCCCCAATCCTCCCCCAGTTATCCAAAGCGCCCACCAACCTAGTGGATTCACCGTTTGAATTTGAGATGGATCTAACAGCGCTGAAAGTGAGCAAGCTAGAAAAGCTTTTCAAGAAGGCTCAAGGCGTGAAATCCATTCCGGATATAGAGGATGGATACACCGACTCGGCCGTGACTCTGTCGGATCAGTTTAAGATGCCGCACATAGACCGTTTTGACGGGTCTGGGGATTCTATGGTGCACCTGTGGCTGTTTTTGGATATCTTAAGGCCAATGGGCCTTTCCAGATTGCAGAAGCTTTCCCTCTTTGGCCGGACCTTGTTAGGTGTTGCGGCTATTTGGTATGCAAAGTTGGAGGACTCTATTAAGAGAAGCTGAGAGGAGATGGCTGAGGCCTTTATAGCTCAATACTCCTACAACACGTAGATCGAGGTCCCAACTCGTGATCTCGAGACAACCAGGCTGGAGCCGAAAGAGAGCTTCTCCGATTTTGTAACCCGTTAGAGGGCTAAAGCCTCGATGATGACCATCATGCCCGTTGACAAAGATCAGATACGAATGGTTTTGCATAAATTCCAACCCAAGCTCATACAAAAGATGATCGTCCTCCCCCTACCCACCTTTGCAGATTTACATGAATCGGGATGCAGATCGAGGATGCCATGAAACAAGGTCTAATTGACCATGAGAGAGAACAGCCCAAGAGGGCATTCAACCACAATACGAATGTAGGCACAAGCAATGCTGCAGCTGCCAGAACTTCAGATATAGGAATGGTCACCACCACCACTTCAAAAACCCTTGCAGCTACACCCTTTACTGGTGCGTCCGAAAGTAGCTTGCAAATAGCCAGGTATGCACCCTGAGGCCAAAGAACCTTCACCCCACTATACATGTCTTTGTCTAAGGCTTTGGGGGTTTTGATCAAGAAAGGGCACCTGAAGCCCCTAGAGCTGCGACCCTTACTAGAAAAGCTTCCTTCCTCCCATAACCTGGCGAAGTACTATGCCTATCACCAACAGCATGGTCATGAAACCGATCAGTGCTTTCGATTGCGTCATGAGATTCAGGATCTCATTGACAACAAGGCGATTGTGCCTCCGGAGAAGCCGAATGTCACAACCAACCCTCTCCCACCACATAACCAAGCTCCACCTCCCAAATGCATCAACTTGATCCAAACTGGGGTTGTGTTATACGACCCTAGTATATGTATCACACCTTCCCACCTACCTAAGCCGGAGGTGCTCATTCTTGACAGCACTGACTTGTGCATGTTGAGTATCTCCTAAACCCAACCTGAACCGGTGGTGGTGACTATCGAAGATAGAATTGGGTCGACTATGGGGCCAAATAAGAATGAAGATTCAAAGCCTGAGGGGTCTGCAAACTTTGAGTACAACCCGAGTGGTTATATCACAGTAACGAATCAGTTTAAGCAGAGAGTAGAGCTGCCGGTTGGGGTAGAGATCTGTGTAGTTTGAGAGGATGAACCTAATTAGGGGTTAGATGACCTAGCGGAGCTAGAAGAGGACATTGCCAACCTTCAGTTCTTTAATGAACAGGATCTGGGGGACATGACCGTTAACTTGTTCAACTTGGAAGGGTCAGCAGAAGCTACTAGGTGGCCCAGCGACGAGCCAGATGTTGTTGAGTAGCCTCAGCTAGAACAGGGTCCGTCAGAGACGGGGACATCAGTAGTGGCCAGAATGGTCGGGAATTAGAATATACCACCGGAGAGCACCGGCGTTAAGAATTTTGCTCGGGATCAGAGCATTTTGAGTACAGAAGATACTGAGCAGTAGGCTGCACTGAAGCAGTTCGAGCAGGAAAAGATCAAAGATCTGGAGAGGGCTAGAAAGGCCAAAGCCCCTGTGGGGATGGGATGTGCTGTGAGCACAAGAATGGGAGGTGTTGTGCGCTAAGAAGCAGTTGTAACGGAACCGGATAGCTGCTTGTCGATGGCCGACAGAATGTGGTAGGAAGACGATGACTTATGTCTTGCCCACACCGACGAAGATTGATAACAAAACCAACCGAATGATACCTGGTATGTGGGAGAAGTGGACCACATGACCAGGAGTGGGCGGTATTTCAAGCCCCCACACCTAGATTAACCAGAGGCGTCTGAGAAGGACAATGAGGCAGAAAGAAAAGTTACTCGAGGAAGAGGCTGTGCTAAAACAGCTCAAGAAAATCCAAGTAGATATCTCCATCTGGGGACTGCTCATGGCCTTAAGAGTTCATAGACAGGTTGTCCTTTGTGCGATGGACAGGGCCAAGCTATCAATCGACACCATGCCTGAATAGCTGGTAGGGTTGGTCTTTTTGGGAGGAGCTTCCCCAACGTTGACCTTCACTGACAAGGAGCTGCTGCCTGAGGGCGCAAATCATAACAAACCACTCTACATCTCTGTGGAATGTAGAGATAAATGGATACCAGTGGTCCTTGTCGACACAGGATCTGCCATCAACGTGTACCCGTCGAGGACGATATATGCTATCGGGTTGAAGCCCATGGATTTTGTTCCTACTGCCCAGGTGATTCGGGTATATGACAATACCAGTAGAGAAGTGATGTGAACTGTGTAGATTCGGTCTCAGGTTGGTCCAGGACAACACAATATTGACTTTCATGTCTTGGACGTTCCCTCAACCTTCAATCTACTCCTAGAGCGGCCGTGGCTACACCAGGTGAAGGCAGTCTCTTCCACCCTGCACCAGATGCTTAAATACCCCCACAGGAAGGGGGTGGCGATAGTTTTTGGGAATTTTTCAATCCATCCCCTGCCAGAGGTTTCTACGCCAGTTCTGGAGATCGAACATGGCACGTATGATGTGTTTTTGTCAGGGTTTACCCTAGCCGAGGCCCAGCTTGTACAGAACATCTTAGCTGTTGATGAGGGGTTGTATGTCAGTGCACAGTCAGTCTACCTTATGAACAAGCTCCAGCACATCCCCGGGATGGGATTAGGGCGCAGTGGCCGGAAAGGCATTGCAACATCAGCCGAAGTACCGCATAACCCATATACCTTTCGTCAAGGTTATCTGTCTACCAAAGAGGATTGGGCGAGGAAGGGAAAAGAGATGGCCGGAAGAGCCAGAGCCAAGCAGGCCAGGAAGTCTTATGAATTGGTGCACCGTCCTATCCAGGGCACTTTGAACAGACGCTTTGTTCGGGAGGGAGAAGACTTCCCATTTTGCGGCTTTCCAAAGCCATGGCTAAATGTAGAAAGGCAGCGCCTGTCGGGGTTCAATATTTTCTTTGACTTGCAGTCGTCCAGGGATGATGTTGCCGAAGAGCAGACAGACCCGCCAGCTGAGGCTGAGCAGTGTAATGAGGAGGATTCTGAGAGCACAGAGATTGAAATGGGGGTAGCACTGGCTTGTCTGCTCTCAGATCCTCAGATCGTACAGGAGTGCTTGGGGGATAACTCAGTTTCTATGATTGGGAATGAAGCGGCTATGAGCCCATCTTCAAACATTCTAGATGCATCCATCGCACTCTCCCTCATCTGGCAATACGAGGAGGGCTTTTTATCGAGCAGCACCGGGTCAGGTAGTGAGCCGGAATCTGATTCCACTGAGTCTGTGGAGTCGGAATCAGGTTCCAGCTCGTCTGAGTCTAGTATTCTTGGGGGTGACAACCCAGATGCCACAGTCCTGTCTAGGTCGTCTTTTTCTTTTCCCTTTGAGTCTGTCGTAACAGAGGAATCAGGCGATTTGGAAGTAATTAATGAGAATTGTGTGGCTGTGGCCTTCGATTAATTTTCTGTGCCCTTAATTTATTGCATTAATCAAGACTTTTAAAATTTCGACGAAAACGACAAGGAAGAAATTCCTCCGATTTTGAAATATTTGCTTGATCAAGAGCAGGAGAGGTTTGTTAAACCCTTGGTTGATGAAGTCACCACAATTAATGTGGGTACTGAGAAGGACCCATGGCTAGTCCAGATCGGGTCTACGTTGTCTTTGGAGGAACGCAAGCGCTTAGTCGTTTTGTTAAAAAATTTCAATGACGTTTTTGCGTGGTCCTATGAAGACATGCCTGGAATTGATCTTGAGATTGTACAGCACCGGATTCCTCTTGACCCAGAGGCCCGACCTGTTAAGCAGAAGCTCCGAAGGATCCACCCAGACTGGGCTCTCAAAATCAAAGAAGAGGTCACCAAGCAAATTGACGCAGGGTTCCTGCTGGTATCTGAATACCCAACTTGGTTGGCCAATATAGTTCCAGTGTCAAAGAAGGATGACATAATTCGGGTATGTGTGGACTTCAGGGAATTGAACAAAGCCAGTTCGAAGGATGACTTTCCTCTACCGCATATCGACGAATTAGTGGACTTCACTGCTGGACATGCGTTGCTCTCATTCATGGATGGGTTTTCTGGCTACAATCAGATTTTGATGGCACTCGAAGACCGGGAGAAGACTGCTTTTACCACTCCGTGGGGGACCTATTGTTATAGGGTGATGCCGTTTGGGCTGAAGAATGCTGGGGCTACGTATCAACGGGCTGCGACCACAATTTTGCACCATATGATCCATAAAGAGGCTGAGGTGTACGTGGACGACATGATTGCCAATTCCAAGGAAAGAGAGGGCCACTACACCACCTTACAGAAAATCTTCCAAAGGATCAGAGAGTATCGGTTGCAGCTGAATCCTCAGAAATGTACATTTGGTGTTATAGCAGGGAAAATGCTGGGGTTCTTGATCACACAGAGAGGTATCGAGGTCGATCCTTCCAAAATCAAGGCCGTCTTAGAAATGCCACCACCAAGGACTGAAAAGGAGGTACGAGGCTTTCTGGGTAAAGTGCAATTCATAAGACGGTTTATTACAAAATTAACCTTGACTTGTGAACCACTCTCTGGTCTCCTGAAGAAAGGAAAGAAGTTCCAATGGGATGGCCGATGCCAAGCTGCTTTTAAACAGATCAAGCAATATTTACAGAACTGACTTGTGTTGTCACCACCTGAGCCGAGGACACCGTTGATTCTGTGTCTTTCAGTGATGAAAACTACAATGGGCTGCATGCTTGCACAGGAGTCTGAGGACAAAGTGGAGAAGGCTATCTACTACCTGAGCAAGAAAATGCTAGATTACGAGACCCGCTACAATCCGCTGGAGAAGGTTTGTCTGGCCTTGGTATGGGCTACCAAGAAGCTGAGGCACTACTTGTTAGCTCACTCTATAATACTGGTTTCGAGATTAGATCCCATCAAATATCTCTTCGAGAAACCGGCACTTACGGGTAGGGTAGCCTGTTGGTTGCTTTTGCTTTCTGAATTTGATCTGAAGTACAAGACGCGCAAGTCAGTGAAAGGGAGAGTGGTAGCGGAGTTCCTAGCCGATCACCCAATTGAAAGGGATGAAGCAGTTGAGTATCTGTTCCCAAACGAGGCCATTCTATATGTCGAAGAAGAGACTTGGACGATGTACTTTGACGGAGCGTCAAACTAATACGGGTATGGGATAGGGGTGTTGCTGATAGCACCCGACAATTCCCGTATACCTCTAGCATTCAAACTCCGGTTTGGAGTATCAAACAATGAGGCAGAATATGAGGCATGTATCGCCGGATTAGAAGCCGCCCTAGAACTAGGGGCAAAACGGTTAGATGTCATTGGGGACTCGAACCTTGTTGTATCTCAAGCTAAAGGAGATTGGAAAGTTAAAGAAAAAAAAGATGAGAATCTATCACCAGACCTTGGACGTTCTGATTCCTCAGTTTGAGAAGCTGAATTTCACCCATCTGTTAAGAGAGAACAACAGGTTCGCTGATTCATTAGCAACTCTATCTTCTATGATAGACATCCCTTTCGGAGTCCGAATGCGTCTGATCATCATCGAACAAAAATTCGTGCCGGCCTACGAGCTGATTGCTGCCATAGATGAAGTACAAGACGAGAATCCCTGGTATTACGATGTTTGGAACTTCTTGGAAAAAAAGGCGTATCCACCAGGGGCAAATGCCAAAGATAAGAGGGTAATTCAAAGAATGGCTACTTAGTTCATCGTCTGCGAGGGTAAACTGTACAAGAGGGTCATCTCGAGATGCATAAGCTGTGTGTTGATGCTGAAGAATATAAGCGCCTGATGGAGGCCATCCATGGAGGAGAGTGTGGAGTGTACATGAACGGGGTGGTGCTAGCCCGGATGATCCTTAGGCAGGGTTATTACTGGTCCACCATGGAGGAGGATTGTATTGGCTTTGTCTGGCGATGCCACAAATGTCAGATCCATGCCAACCGCATGAACATTCTGCCGTCGAAGCTGTACAACATGACTTTGCCATGGCCATTTTCAGTTTGAGGGATTGATGTAATTGGGGCCGTCACTCTGAAGGGGTCCAACGGGCATGAGTATATTCTGGTAGCGATAGACTACTTCACGAAGTGGGGTGAGGCCCAATCTTACATAGTGTTGAAGGCATCGCATGTTGCTAAGTTCATCAAGAACAACATCATCTATCGCTACAGGGTCCCGAATGAGATCATTTTAGATAATGGTTCCCACTTCAAGAAGGAGGTGATCGATTTGTTAGAGAAGTACAACGTGGCTTTTCATAAGTCATCTACAAATCGGCCGCAAACCAACGGAGCAGTTGAGGCTGCCAACAAGAACATCAAACGCATTTTGCAGAAGATGGTGGAGACCTACCGAGACTGGCCAGATAAGCTACCATTTGCTTTTTGGGTCTACCGGACTTTAATTCGAACTTCTACTGGAGCAACTCCGTATTCTTTGGTCTATGGGATGGAGGCTATTCTACCTATCGAAGTTGAGGTTCCATCATTACGGGTATTGGCTGAGTGTCAGATAGCTAAGGCAGATTGGTAGCAAAGCAGGTTCAAAGAACTCATGCTCTTTGATGAAAGAAGGCTGAAAGCACTGTATCACGTTCAGGGTTATCAACGGAGAATTGCCATGGGCTTTCAACAAGAAGGTTAAGTCTAAGAATTTGAAAGAAGGGGATCTAGTTCTCAAAGACAACCGAGCTCCCATTCACGACCCTAGGGGAAAGTTCAGACCCAATTAGATTGGTCCCTACATCATCAAGTCTATCTGGTCAGGCGGAGCTGTCGTTCTGATGGACCTAGATGGCCTAGAGTTCTCCCAGCCGATCAATATGGACAAGTTGAAGAAATACTATCCCTGAGTGGCTCGCTAGGCTGAAAACCCGAAAGGGCGACCTAGGAAAAAATTAGAGCATGAAAAATTTGAAATAATAAAAACTGAGCTCGCAAGGTTGAAAACCCAGAAAGGGTGGCCTTGGCAAAACTTAGAGCACAAAAGGAGAGTGTTAATACACGAGTGAACCCGAGCCGAACTACGTAAGGCTTGATTCCCATCTTTGGGATACATAAGCAACTTCATTATGAAGTCCAGCCATAAACACTTCCCTGATCAACTTTGTCCATGTGATCTTGTTAGTCATCTTTGTCTATTCTACATTCAAGAGCTCGGTTGTGATCTCCAGTGCAGTGCTATTCAGACTAGGGGCAACTTTCCAATTGTTGAAATCCAGGGTTGTACATCTCAGTGATAGATCTCGGGCATGTCTAATTGTGATCCATATCGAAAATGGTTTTGAAAAGTTTTAATAAAAGTTGATTTTGCTCAAATTAATCTTTTTACAACTTACACCATTTTTGGACCAAACGGAAAATTTTCAGTACCCACAACCTTCAATTACATTGATTTCAGTACAGAGTTCTCTTACTCTTAAATACAAATTGAAGTTGCTTTTTATTACATTCATGAAGAAAACATGAAAGTATTGACAAAGCAATAAATTCGGGGCATAGTCAGGTGTTCATGCGTCTCCTCCCACAGCTAGTCGAAGCCTCTGATGCCAAAGTAGGCCTAACCTGCGCCTCTTCATCAAGCCAAGTTATGCATTCATCAGATAGGGTGCAACTGAAAGTGGGAGTGGGGGCCAGAAGCTGTCTCGTCCTCCATGTTGTGGCATACCGAGCTAGCTGTGTGCCTCGAATTGGAAATGCAGTAGGGCACTCTATCCCCTTTACTGGGCAAGTCTGATCATGTCCAAACTGACGCTGGAATCGAAATGGGAAGTAAAAGACATAGTGAGTCAAACCGATCAACTGAATCCCGGGCTGGCGAGACATGTCGTAACTCATCACTGGCAGATTGAGCCAGGGGCAGCGCCAAGCAATGCGATCTGCGGACAGGCTGCACATTCTTTCACACCACCATCCCTCATCAAGGGCATCGACTAGACATCGCCAAAAGAAATAGCCGCGAGCTGAATATGCTGGGCATGAGTCCACAATCTTCAATTTATCCATCAACCATATTTGCGGAGGGATGAAAAATGAGAGATTAAAGAATAGAGAGGTGTACATGGAGAGAAAAGTGAGAAAAGGGTTTTGAGAGAAAAATCGAGCCTGAGGGCCGAGTGATGTGAGAAATATATGTGAGATAGGGTGGGAAACATTACCTGCAGCAGTAGTGGACTCCCCGTGAATATAGTCGTCTCTCGGCGATGAAAAGCATCAAAACCTATCAATGTCTCAGCCAGTGTCATGGCAATGCAACTATTGCTCTCTTTTAAGCCTTGGGCAACTTCGATCAAACGAACGCTAGACCCTCCGGAGCCTGAGGCAAGCAAGAAATGGGACAACATGCACAAGTAAAGCACATGTCATCGAAAACCCTGCCAATGATGGTCGCCGCGGTCACCGGCATCAGAAAATCGATAAACCAAGCTTGGGATGTCTAATTCCCTGTCGCGGATCAAAGACCGAGCGTCATACATAGTGAGCCCACACATCCGCCCTAAGGCTTGGATGTGGCCAAAGCGAAATTGTGGCAAAATCTCTTCCTCACGTTCGAACTCCATGAAAGCTTGGAAGTCTTCACAAGTGGGACATATCTCTTGTCTGCCAAAGCTAAAAACATAGGTGATCAGATTCCAAACCTTGCCATGGCATGAAGGAACGGAAAATGCAGCGGGGTGCGGCCCAGCGTAAATAGTGCATCTATGCCGAAGCCTCGGAAGTTTAACTTTTCTGAGCCATCCAAGGTAGCAATCCAATTTGTGAGATTTTCGACAAGAAATGCCTTCATTTTGGTGCAAAACTGAGTTAGATTGAGGGAACCACGAAGCTGGAACCTTTATGGAGGATAAGGCACCGTTTGGAGGACAAGTGTCAGAAAATTGGAGGTCCCTAGGCATAGTGATCGGCCGACCACTTTTTCTGGTCGGCCAGCTAGTTTTTCTGGTCGGCCAACTATATTTTCTAGTCTGTAGAGCAAAAAAACTGGTCGGCAGACTCTTTTACAGGTCGGCCATGATCAAAAAGTGGTCTGCAGCCTTTTTCTTGTCTCCGAAAGAGAGTCTCTAGCTTTCCCATGTGGTGAGATTGTTCAAGGTCCGAGTTTACCTCTGTTTCGGATGTGTTTCGTCGCTTCGTTTGTCCAAAATGCATTTGCTTATCGAGTTGTTAAGTTTTGCTTATTGAGTTGTTGCTCTTTGATTATCAAGTTGTTGCTCTTTGTTTATCGAGTTGTTGCTCGTTGCTTATCGAGTTGTAAACTTGCTAAGGTTTTGTTGTTTCTTAGTTAGTTGAGTTGTTTAGTTTGTTATGTTGGTTCACTACCTGACTTGGCAATACATGAATGTTCAGTTTCCATTCAATCTCATTTTTGTGCAAAATGATGCGATGCAATGCTAAGAATACAAATGCAACACTTTTTGAACAAAAAGTAGTTTCCATTCCATCATAGCTTCTTTTTTACAAACATTTTACAAAAGGGTACAAGTTTCTAAGAAAATAAAACTGCCTAACGCTGTACAATGTGCTACAACTACATGTAAAAAGAAAAATAAAGCAGGAACATCTGCATCAGTGCTATCAAGCTCAAGACCGAGAGGCCCTTTTCACCCTCTTCGACTTAGCAACCTCTATACCACCGCCTGTAGACACCCCATTTTTGACCGTCCTCAAGACTTGGACGTCATCGTTGGAACATTTGGTGATTATCCATGTTTGTGTTCGTTTGGAGTTCCCGGAGGTCTCGACTACGCGCCTTGCCTCAAGATCTCCGAACTTGACTGTTCAGTGTTTGGTTTTGCACCAAACACTTGCATTTTGCCTTGGAGGGGCAGGGAATGCCTTGTGAGGCATCCCCACACACCACCGGCCATGGCCAGAGGCCACCGGCTGGTTTTTGCTGCCATCGGCAATGTATATTGCCGGTCGGCACTATTTATTGCCGGTCGGCACTCACTTTTGCCAAAATGGCATCTTTGGCCGGCCGACTACTGTGCATCTACTTTTGCAGATATTTTTTCACAGCTGTCTTGCATTTTGCTCCCCTCCATACACGTGTATGGAGGGATCTCTCTCTTTAGAAGCTTGTCTTGTAAGCTTTACAAGACAAGAAGCTCTATAAGAGGAGCCCCTCTCTCCCTTGCTTACGGTTAGACACTTTCGACATTTTTAGACAGCCATTTTAGGGTTTGAGTTCTAGGGTTAGGGTTTCATACATATCCTATCTCTATATCTCCCTCTTGTGTGTGTTAAAGTGTGTTTGTGTCTTACTATTGCACACAAACGCATAGTGTTTCACCTTCCCTTAGTTTCTGAGGTTCCAAGAGGTTGTTCTTGAGGTTCTTGAGTGGTTTCAAGCTTGGAGGAGCTGTTGGAGCTTCATCTTTGAAGAAAGTCAACATGGGTAAGAAACTAGTCCATTTATTTCCCATTTTTGCATTGTATTTTTACCTATCTTAAAATTGTTTTTGAGCCTGGTGTATAATACAAAAAAGTTTTGTTTTTAGGCCCTCTAAATAGTTTGTTTAGAGTGTTTTGTGGTTTGGAGGTGTTTGACCCCTCTTAGGCCTTGAAAGGCCCCATTTTGTGCTATTTTGAGTGAGCTCCGAGACCTTGATGTTTGGGCCTCCTCACCACTGAAATCTTGAGGGATTTCAGAGGTGAGGATGGTGCCTTGAGGTCCCAAGAAGGAGAGGGCCACCCCCTCTCCTTATTGTCCTTGAAATGGACCATTTTTGGCCTCTTGAGGGAGCATCATGTTAGAGTGTGTATTGATCATGTCTTGGCTGTTTTCCATGCTTATTATGCTATGATATAACCTTGTTGTGTTTTGGTTTTGGTACACCATGCATACTTAGCATACCTACCATGTAATGCCTTGTTATTGCCTTAATATGCCTTAGGTTGTTAGCCTTTGCTCTAGCATGTTTTAGGTTTAGCCTTGTGAAGGTTTTGTGCTCATTTTGCCATGTTTTAGGTCTGTCCATAGTTGTTTGGGTCGGATTTGGTATGCTTAGTATAGTCCCTTTGCATTCCGGCTTGTTGGCCTTAAGTGTATGAATGTATAGCATGGCATTCTTGCTTTGATTTAATGGTTTGGCATCATTTATGGCATCATTTCAGTCCACTTAGCATGCTTATATGCTTGCATTTCATGGCCCTTTTGATGCTTCAAGAGTTGATGTTTCATGCTCCATGTTTATGCCATTGTGTATGCTTCTAGGATTAGGTCATTTAGATGCCATCTAAGTGGTTCTCGAGTCTTACTTTTGCATGATTCCGGACTGTTTTGATTCAATTTGGTCATTTGCTTCATGAGTCATATGGCCATGTTCTAGGTACTTGGGTTTGGTTACATGTATAGCTTGCATTGGTAGGTTAATTTGGCATCATTTCCTACTTGTTTTCAATGCTACCTTGCATGCGATATGTCCATGATTACCCTCTTTCAAATGTGTTTGAGAGTGGTCCCATTTGTGCCAAAGTGTTGGCCCCTTTAACATGTGCATGTGTGTATGTGTTTAGTCCTTTATTTTGGTCACTTTGGCCACTGTTTTAGGCCTATTTAGAGTTGCCTAAATCATGCATAAGTCCACCTTTTCATAAGTTTGCATTGCCTCATGTTTGCTTGTACGCTTGCATAAGTGTCTTGCCATGCCATGTTGCATCCTTAGCTTGCATGCCTAGGTTGTGTTGCATCTTGCATGCATGCCTTGTTCCTTGACTTGGTGATAGGAATTGGGCCTTGGTTCATTTGTTTGGTTTGCATTTCATTTGACATGAAAGTTGCACACTTGGTCCCTTGGGCCATCACGCATCGAAATGCACGATTGATGGTCCGAGAACCAAGGAGCATGTCCCTTTGAGTCACAAACATGATAGGGGACATGATTGGTGCATACATTGCTTGAATTGTATTGCCATGCAAGTTCTGTCCTCTGCTGCTGTGAGTTGCAGGTTCTGCAGGCATTCTTTGCCGACCGGCAGTATACATTGCCGACCGGTAGTAAATTACCAGCCGATGGATTCATTTTGTGCCGGTGACCACAATTCACTGCCGGTGGTAATTCTACTCAGCCGGTGGTGATTCCCAGTATCCAGAGAAGCATCCTTGAGACTTTGGCAGTCTTCAGAGAGGCAGAGCAGGGAAAACAGAGGCAGACTATGCATGGCCGTGCACTTCTGAGCAGGACTCGAGCATGCGCTGCATCTGGTTCTCCTCCCGAGGCGGTTTACTGTTTTCCTAGCTTAGTTAGTTTGTTAGCTAATTAGACAATTTGTAATAATTAATTAGCTTGTAGGTTAATTATCTGTATTATTCTTTTGGTCCCTCCGAGCGAGGGTAAATTTGTAATAAGTGTGGGTGAGTGTGTGAATGCCTTCCAACCCCCATTTCTTTCTTCCCTTTTATTTACCTGCTTATGATGGTAGATTAGGGCATGTTTAAGTTAGCATACCTTATGCTATGCTATGCATGCATCCATACATTTGTCCCGCATGCGCCGGGCTCGGTACATCATTCTAACTACATTTGTATTTCAATTTCCAAATTGAATACGTGTTAGTTGTAGCATTTCACATGTCATCGTAGATTAGCCGAGCCTATCCTAATCACATTTTGCTTGTGTTGCATTAGTCATTTTAACATGAACTAGGACATGCATGTTTGCTAACTAGTTTATTGTTTTGGCACGGAGTACGATGTAAGTATTTTCGCTTTAGCACATTGCATGCGTGTGAATGTTGCCATGATAGTATGCTTACCATGTGGCTAAGTGCTTATATGAGATAAACTGTTTGAATGCCTGTGGGTGAATGTTGGATTGTTTGAGTTGGAAAAACTCGTTGAAATCCGTGTTTTAGCCTACTTGCGAGTAGCAAATTCCAAAGCGCTTTTCAAAACAAACGGATATGTGGCCTTCGGCACCGAGTCAGAGTTTCCTAAATTCCCCCATAAAAAATATTTAGGTGGCGACTCTGTATCTGGCAAAGCAGTCCATGTTTGGCACTTCTTTTCAAAAATTTGTTTCTCAAAACGATTTGCCGGATTTGGACTCTTTGGTTCAGATTAAGAACCGTGACACAAATCGAGTCCGAGCTGTTGTGACCCCTTTAATGAACAGAACGGGACTCACCCTCCCGGGGCGTTCGGGGACGTCTACAGTTTCTGGCGACTCTGCTGGGGATTTTAGAGAGCTTGACTCGAACTCATGATATCCTGTTTTGATTACACTTATGTGTTTCTTTGCATTGCATGTGCATTGGTGCACCTAGGACACCGTGTTTGCCATCTGCCATTCCTGAACGGTTTGCCGGAGGCTTGTCTTGTCAAGGCATGACCATAAGGCTGACCGGTTATGGGCTCTGACAGTATGGGAACACAAACCCCGGTGTTACCGGGGCAACCTTTTCGACCATTCGACCTAGTGCATATTCAGATCCATTGTGACCATTCTAAGTTAGGACAGGCTGCTTACCCGATGTTAGGTTGTTTGAAAACTGCTGCGTGCATAGTGAAACCCTACCCCAACATAGGGGTGTTTTGGCTCTCTTTTCTTGCTATGTGCTTTTAGAATGTGTCTCTACAGGAACGCACATACCAGTTTGCAAGTTTGAGTATCAGACCTGAGGACATCAGTGTCAGTTATAAGAAATCAGTTATCTGCGGGTATCAAGTTCAGTTTTGGGGACAGTGATTTCTGGGAACAGTGATCAGCAGTAGAGTACAGTTGTTCAGCTACACCCGTATTTGATCTGTTCGGGCTGAAATGCTGTTTGTTGTCTCTTTCAGTTCGGACAGTTGGTACAGAATAGCTAGTGCTCCCCCTTTGCTGAGGCAGGGCTTATGATGACACAGAATTCGGAAGAAATCGTGGTTATGACAGCTGCATTAGAGCAAGGGATCGCTCTGCAAAGTGAGACCAACATTGATATGCCACATCCACCCAGGTCGCCTGTTGCGCACCCGGTTTGGGCCCCCCAACTATACCAGGCTCGCGAGCCTACTACATTTGAACTAATGCGGATGATAGGTGATCTCCAGAGGTCTGTGGCGGATCTCGCCTACGGAATGTCAGCTTCACCTCCAGCCGCACCATATGCCGGGAGTTTTGTACCCCAGGAGCCCTCGCTGTTGGGGCGAATTGTGATCGAACGTAGCCAACCGGAGATGGCCTCCAGCTATGGTAATGACATATCAACATCAACCCAAACCCTCGATTAGGCTGAGGCCAGAGGAAAAGACAAAATGAAGGCAGATGCCGATCCCATTGAACAACTGCTGTGGGCAGTCGAGGCTTTGAAAGCCGGGGGGATGAACAAGCAACAGATATCCGCAGTTGTGGCAAAAACTGTGGAGGATGCTTTCCCCACTCCACCTGAGGGTAGTTCAAGCCAGTCAGAAAATCGGGATAGGCCCCGTCATGCCAGAACAGTTCCTCTTGTTCCCGCCCCTGCACCCGGGAAAGATCAGAAAGCTAAGGTGGCGCCTGCCGACCCTTTCGCTTGTGCGGCTAGTAAGAGCGCTCAAACCCCAAAGTACCTGCCCCGGGGGCGCAGGACCTTTCATGCTCTCTACATGCCTTTGTCTAAGGCACTTCAGATCCTTGCCGAGAGGGGGCACCTTAAACCCTTGGAGCCTCGGCCTCTCCCGAAGAATCTCCCCTCTACGCATGATGCTGCTCAGTACTGCGCGTACCACCAGCATACAGGCCATGCTACCGACAATTGTTTCCGCCTCCGTCATGAGGTGCAAGATTTGATTGACAACGAGGTTATCCTCCCGCCCACCTCAGCCAAGTCCGTTACCACCCAGTTATTGGATTTTGAGGACACAGATACTGCAAGTATGTAATCAGAAAGCGAACCACCTGCGGGCGGCATCTGGTATATTTTGAATGTGGCGTCTGGCACGCATTTTTGAGCGTCTGTGAACGATAGCTTTGTAAATCCTGGCTCGGGTATCGAGTCGGTCTCTTGTTTTGAGTCTGTCTCTTTGTCTTGGGTCAGTCTTTTTGCTTAAGGGTCTGTCTTGTTGTAACAAGTCAGTCCCCTTTGTATAGAAAACCAGGTGATTCTGGGGTTTTTGTCTTGAACACCGTTTTGTCTTGTAATTACCTGTTTTTGTTTTTGAGTCTGTTTCTGCCGAGGGGCCAGTTACACCAACAAATCTGAATGAAACAGCTATGGTTATCTCATTTTCATGCTTGCTTTCAGTGTGAGTTATAAGTGCCAGAGAATTTGATTGGGTTGACAGTACATCTAGCCTGCTCTCCTGCGCGCCAAACTCATTGCATTAACCTAAGTTTTTCAAAAAACCCCTTTTGAACACTGCGGTCATAAAAACGAAGAGGAAGGAATTCCTCCGGGTTTGCAAAATTTTGATCATTTTGAGAGAAAGAGAGGCATGCTAAGCCTTTTTACGAATGAAATCATGCTTGTCGGCGTGAGTACTGAGAAGGATCCTGGCTTGATCCAGATTGGTCCCACACTATCTTCGGCGCGAGCAATTTATCGCTTTCTTAAAAACTTTCAAAAACAAATGTTTTACGCAGCCCTGTGAGGACCTGTATGGGATCGCTCTTGAGATTGTGCAGACTAGGATCGCTCTCAGCCTCAAGATTCGACCTGTTGTCTCGAACCTCGAACTCATTCGGAACATTCAACAGTCAACTATCAGAGGAGGCCCGTGTGGCCAGTTTTGAAGCAGCCCTCAACCAAGAGGCGCCGAAGTTGAATCAAAAGATTAGATCTCACCAAAAGAAGCTCGTGAAGCAACCATGATGGATTCTTCCGCAAATCAGTGCAATAGCCGTTCTCCTAGACACAGAGAGGCTTCAACTCCAAAAACCATTTGGCATGGACTTGTTACACTTTTACCCTTTGAGAGGCTCGCTGGGCCGAAAACCCGGAAGGGAGACCCAGGCAAAAGTTAGAGCAAGAGAAAAAATAAAAAAAAGAAAAGAAAAGCAAAAAAATATACAAAAATGAAATGAAAAGAAAAGAGAAAAGAAAAGAAAAAAAAAAAAAGAGAGAAAAAAAAAGAAGCTCGCAAGGTCGAAAACCCGCATCGGCCGCCTTGGCAAAATTTAGAGCCTGGAAAAGTGAAGGTTAAAATACCCGAGTGTACCTTAACCCGAACTACGTAAGGCTCGATTCCCATGTTTGGGATACGTAGGCAACTTCATCATGAAGTCCAGCCCCCAATGCTTTCATAGCGTCTCAGTCTATGCAATGGTTTCGATTTTCATCCCAAAGTCCAGTCGCCAACACCCTCCAAGGCGACTGTGTCCATATATTTGTTGTGACCGTCTTCGTCATCTCTGTCCAAGAGCTCGACCACCGCCAATGAAGACTATTTTCGGACTGCTGCGGCACCATCCAAACAAGGGGCAACTTTCCGTTGCCACGAGTCGTCGTGAGCCGCCATTCAAACCAGGGGCAACTTCCCGTTGCCATCCACCCCTTTCAAGCCAGGGGCAATTTTCCATTGCCTCCGATCCGAGGCGGCGCATCTCAAAGAGTAAGTTCCATGCTCGTTGAGCATTGACTGTTTGCAAAATAGTTTTTGAAAATTTTTACTGAGGTTGACTATTTTCTCAAAAACTATTCCATTTTCCAAAACTGGACCATTTTCTTGGACCCAAAAAGGAAAATTTTCAGTGCTTACAGTCTGACTAGCATGGTTTTCAAATCAAAAATCAAACAAGTACGTTAATCCGACTCTCATCTTGATCAAAACTGTTTTAGTGGAAAACCAAAACGAAAAAATGGTCAAAGTGATGAACTAAGGGCACGGTTGATCCAGGCGTTCTGTCTCTCCCCCGTCGTTAACATACTTGCCAGAAGGGCACTCTACCCACCAGAAGAAATAGCTATGAGCTAACGGTGTTGAGCATGAACCCACACCTTTCTATTTATCCATCAATCACCCTGGGGAGGGACGAAAAATGAGAGAATAAAGAATAGAGAGGTGTAAGTTGAGAGAAAAGTGAGGAAAAGGGTTTTGAGAGAAAAATCCGAGCTTGAGTGCCAGAGTGATGTGAGAATCACAAATGAGAAGGGGGTGGGAAACAATACCCAGAGGAACTGGCTCCTCGTGATCTGAGGTCCCCCATCTTCGTTAACACGTCTGTATGTCGTTTCTTTTGTTTTGTTTACCTCAACCTTTGTTTTAGGTTTCTTCCGAGCGTGTCTCGTTGTGTTTAGGTCGTGTACCTTTTGTTTGAGTCCTCCCCCCTGTGTTCAGTTGTAGGCTCGATACCCCGGTTTGAAAAACCCCTATTTAAGTTCAAAAATCGTTTATACTCAGAATGCTGTGCCATTCTCTATATTTGAGCGTGCTTCAACTCCAACCGGTTCCATCTTTGAGCTCCGTCTTGTCAGATTGGGCCGTTCGCTCAGGATTTGCTGTGTGCAGAATGAACCAAATGCTGTGCCACAGGCTGTATGCAGATTAATCCCCAGTAGAGTAAGGGCTGTGTGTGTCCAGAATTAGGCAGTGGGTTACTTGGGTTATTTTATTGTTGGCTGTTTAGTTATCTGATTACCACAGTGCAAGTGTTCAATTTTCAGACCACAAATCATATTTCATTTACATTGAGGTGTAACATGATGGTATGCGATGCAATACATGAGATATGTAAATGTAACACTTTTTAAGCAAAAAAATTTGTTCATTTCATAATCTTTTTTTTTAAGTACAAAGTTTCGAGGAAAACAAAAATCTGCCTGCGGCAGTACAAAGTATCCTGACTACCAACAAAAAGGAAAAGTACAAAAAAGAAGAAAAACAAAAAAAATCTATATCCATGCCAAGCGACTCCGAGGGCTATCGGTCTGTCCTAGTCCTCTTCCTGGACAAAGGTCCAGGAGCATCATCAGCATCGTCGTCAGAGCCCGAGCTAGTGCCGCCTCCGGTCTCCTCCTCCGATGACTCCGCCTCCGACTCTGCCTCCGCCTCCGACTCGTCATCGTCATCGTCATCATCAGCATCAGGGACGGGAGCCCGCGAACTGCTCCCGACATGAGTGTGCCCCGCCTTGGTGCGGGGGAATACTCTGCCCTCCTCATCTCTCCCTCGGGCGGGGACGGAAGGTCCAGCTGGAGCACCTCCTACCCGGGAATCTGGAAGGGAGGCTGAAAAAGTACATAAAAGGCAAATGCATCAGTATACTGTGGACAGTTTATCAGTGTAGAATGCAGTATATGAGTACAGTGTGTGAATGCCGTGAGCAGTTTATCAGTGCAAAATGCGGTGTATGAGTACAGTGTGTGAATGTCGTGAGCAGTTCATCAGTGCAGAGTACAGTGCAGAATGCAGTGTATGCAGTGTATCGGACGCTGTGAGATCAGTGTGTCAGGTATTGTGTCGTGCATCAGATTACGTGAATCAGCTTGTGAGTGATTTGAGGCCGTGATCAGAAGAACATACCGGAATGCTGTAGAGGGCCAGGAGGTCAAAGGTCCGCTGCAACATCCCCATCATGGAGGCGTTCAGCTCCACGGACTGCCGGGTGTACTCAGAGGACGCCTGCAAAAGTGTAAGATACATCAGTATTCCGCAGAATGTCAAATAAACTGAAATGAAATGACTGTACAAAAATGCAGTAATACATACCGGAGGCAAGTCGGGGACACCAACAAACTCGTGATCAGCCGGCGGAGGGGCGAAGGGGATCTGATAGGTCGCCCCACCCTGCCCTTGGAAAGTCAATGAAGTGGGCAGAACAGGCCAACCGGTCCTCCGTCCTCCCTGAACTCCGCCCCTGCCACGGACCCGAGCCCTCCTCGATGCTCCTGCTCCAGCTCCCGCTCCTGCCCTAACTGCTGGCACCACGGGCCTGGCTCCCTCAGCTCGACGGCCACCGCTCAGAGACCGCATAATGTACGTCTGCACGTACTCTCTATAGTCGCCGATGCCTCTGAAGCGGGTCGCCTCCCAGCCGATAGTATAATCAGCCATCTGCTCGGTAGTGAGTCTCTCGGTCTCCCTCATATCCTCAGGAGGGTGAATCGGGACTATCTGCTCCGGTAACCCTAGGGTCTGGCATAGGAAACGCTCACCCAGGTACCAAGCCCGACAGACCGGGCCCTCCAGTAAGATCCGGAAACACGAGGTCTCCACAGCACCGGCAAATCGGTCCCGAATCGTCGCCGGCAACGGAGCCCAAGGCTGCCAAGTGATCTGAAAGTGACATATAGTTTGTTATCTATCGTTATTGAAGTATGCAACGAAAAGCAAAGCTTAGATAAATTCTGAAATAAAAACATACCTTCGGCAGGGGTGATGGTGTCGAAGAAGCGGCGGAAGAAGCTAAATGTCTCTCGCGGCCTCCGGGTGCATCTCCCGTCAAAGCGACGCGAAAAAGGGACGACCAGAGGAGTATCCGTCTCCGGTACGGGAGCGAGCCTAGGAAAGTAGGCATAAACCCACAATTGCAAGGTAAATACCAGTGCATTTATCAGATAAAGCAGAATATAGAGTAAAAGCAGAAATAGCAGAGCCATGTGTTGTGTAGTGTATTGTGCAGAGTATGTGTGTGCCGTGTGTGCAGTATACAGCAAGTATAAAGTAGACTATAGTGTGTGCAGTGTGCAGTGTACAGAGTACAGAAAATATAGGATAGAAATGAAAGGCAGAAAAAGAAATATACCTCCCAAACACGCCAATAGCCCCCGAGCAACTGTCCGCTGTCGCGAGAAGCTGAGCTCATATATCCGTAGAGAGTGGCCAGAGCGGCGCCACCCCAGTCGTAATGCAAGATGTCTCTGATGTCCACTAGTGCGCTGAGCAGGCAGAGAGGCACGGTGTTCGCCCTGTCGGCGAAAATGGTCGTCCCAAACAAGAACATGAGGAAGCCGCGTGCGTATCTCTCCACGGCCTCCGGAGTCATCGGGGTTGCATCAACAAGGGTGGGCTGGACCCTGAACTGCACCTCGAACCAGGAATATCGGACGTAGCCAGGACGCGCGAGAGGTGGCACCTCACCAAGTAAATAGATCTGAGCGGCAGTCCACTCGTCCATGTTAGTATCAAAGGGGATCGGATCACCCCCTACCCCGATGCCTGTGAGCATCGAGAAATCGTAAGGGGTCATCGTCATGTCCCCTGCCGCGGAGAAATGGAATGAATCGGTGGTGTCCCACCACCTCTCCACCAGAGCGGTGAGGAGAGGTCTGCATGTAGTGAGCCTGGAGAGTCCTCTGCAGAATGCGCCGAAGCCCGCCTGGTCCACGATGCGACGGACCGCATCGGGGAGCTCGGCATACCAGTCCCGAGCACCGGTATTCCCATACCCGCGGATGGTATGGGAATCCCCCTGTAATCGAAAACAACAATTGCAAGGCAATATTCAAAATGCAGTTCTAAGAAGCATATAGGTATGTAGCATGTGTGCATATTTTCAAATTTAAACAAATACCGAGTGCCGGTGTGCTTACAATGAACTACAGCGTGTGATGCGTCAGCGTGTTTGGGTGGTTCAGAGCAGATGTAGCATGTGTGCAAGTTTGACAGATTTAAACAAATACCGGGTGCCGGTGTGCTTACAGTGAACTACAACGTGTGATGCGTCAGCGTGTTTGGGTGGTTCAGAGCAGATGTAGCATGTGTGCAAGTTTGACAGATTTAAACAAATACCGGGTGCCGGTGTGTTTACAATGAACTACAACGTGTGATGCGTCAGCGTGTTCGGGTGGTTCAGTACAGTGTAGCATGTGTGTGTGTTTCCAAACTCAAGTAAATATTGGGTACCAGTGGGTATGCAGTGAAATACAGCGTGCGCCGTATGTTTGGGTGATCCAGGGCTAGTGCAGTGTGTGTGCATGTGTCAGTCTCAAGCAGATATCAGTTGCACGTATGTTTACAATCAACTACAGTATACAGGGTATCTGAGCTAAAGCAGTTAAAGGGCACAACTAGCTACGACAGTTTTGTATCCTACATTGCAGAAAGTAAAGTAGAGAAAAGAGAGTTACCTCGGAAGCGCCGAAGGACAGGTGGGAGGTAGGCTCACGCAGTAATAGCTCGGGTGGCACGTGCTTGTCGAAACTCCTGAACTGGCGCAGTCCGTCAGGAGGTAGCACATGAATCGCCGGCCGGTAGGTCGCCGGGTCGAACAGGCGCTCGCTCAAAGGTAGGAGCTCGACCTCGGGATCCATCTCGTGATCCGGGGGAGTCTCGCCCTGTGGAATGTCATCCGCCATGTCAAGAATGATGAGAAAATAGCCGGAGGAAGGAAAACCGGGCTAGAATATGGAAAGTCAACCGAAAAGTCAAACCCCGAGAGGGTCGGAAAAGGCCGAAAAAGTCCAGATGTGAAAAGGGTACGGAAATCAAGAGGAAACCGAGGGGAACAAACCCCAAAAAGGTGGGAACGGCAAAAGAGGCACCGAAACAAAGATTTGTTCGTTGAAAATGTCCGAAACGCGAAGAAAATCGCGAATCCGACGACGAAACGGGCGTAGAACGCAAAAAAACGGAGAAAAGAGGAGAGGAAAACACTCTAGAGAGAGAGGGTGTGGAATTTCGGAGAAGGAGGAAGTGAGAAATAGGGTTTAGATACCCTATTTTAAAACACCCATGGTGAAATGTCGAATCTACCTCGACTCAGGAACTTTTTGCCGGTAGGCAACATTTTGTGCCGACCAGCAGAATATTGTGCCGATTAAATTATTTTGCAGCCGGTGGACAGCAGGTGGCTTCCCCTCCCGGCCGGTGGTGTTCCCACAACCTTGTTTAGGCCATATGAGTAGTTTTTGGTCTTCATAGCTCAAGAAAGTGCAAGAAAGTGTATCTCCGACGCTCGGCCGGCCTCCGTTTTGACCTCGGGTCGTATCTTCTGTGCGTGGCACTCGAATTCGTGCAAGGCGTATCCTTTTTATATCCTTTTAGCTTTCACAAAATCTCAAAAGTTTCCCCATGTGTATCGCATATCATCGCACTGTTTTGTGCATTTCAAATCAATCGCACTGTTTTGTGCATTTCAAATTAGCGCGCTGTTTCGTGCATTTCAAATCAATCGCACTGTTTTGTGCATTTCAAATTATCGCACGGTTTTTTTGCATTTCAAACCATGGCACTGTCTTGTGCACTCGCGTTGTCTAACGCCTCGCGCTGTTTTGCGCATCTCATTGCATTTTGTATGATTGATCAATTTCATTACTTGCGTAGACCGCATGTTAATTACATTTCTTGCGTAGACCGCATGTTTGTAATTAATTTCATTACTTGCGTAGACCGCATGATAATTACATTACCTGCGTAGACCGCATGTTTGTAATCAATTTCATTACTTGCGTAGACCGCATGATAATTACATTACTTGCGTAGACCGCATGTTTGTAATCAATTTCATTACTTGCGTAGACCGCATGTTAATTACATTACCTGCGTAGACCGCATATCTGTGATCACTTACATTACTTGCGTAGACCGCATGTTTTGCTTGCGTAGACCGCATATTTGCTCACCTACATTACCTGCGTATACCGCATGTTTTGCTTGCGTAGACCGCATAATTGTTCAATTCCATTACTTGCGTAGACCGCATGTATTGTTTGCGTAGACCGCATAATTGTTCAATTCCATTACCTGCGTAGACCGCACGTATTGCTTGCGTAGACCGCACGTATTGCTTGCGTAGACCGCATGATTGTTCAATTTCATTACCTGCGTAGACCGCATGTTTTGCTTGCGTAGACCGCATAATTGTTCAATTCCATTACCTGCGTAGACCCCATGTATTGCTTGCGTAGACCGCATGCTTGAAACCAACTTCATTACCTGCGTAGACCGCATGTTCTGCTTGCGTAGACCGCATGCTCATGATCAATTTCGTTGCCCGCGTAGACCCCGTGCTCCACTTACATGTCTGTGCTTACACAGCATTGTTATGCTTCCCACTTGCTTTGCGTTGTCACGCATTTTCAAAATACGTTAACAAACATTGTACCTGTTAAGTTTGTTTTCTTTGAAGGCACGATATTGTATGTACGGTTCATTTGAGGCTGGTGCAACCAGACGAACCGCACAGGTATCAACGGTCTAGGAGACCCTAAATCCTCTGAAGGTGCAAGTCCTTCGGTGTTTGTCGTGCCCGAACGAATTTTGATGAGTTGCATTATATATGTATTTTAAAGCCGCGTGTTATCGCGCATTCCATGCATTTCATGCATCATTTGCAATCAAAAAAACAAAAACAAAACAACATATATAATTGTATTGTTATGCGTCATTAAAACGTAGTGCATACTGCATTTCAGTTTGCATGCATTTATTGCATCACTTTCCATTTGCGGCTCGCGCCTTTCCATGATTGAGCTTGATCTGGTATGTGCCTATACTTCTCGTGTCGAAGCATAGTTCAGTGGACCGTTCTATGTTAGACGTGGCTTGTATGCGTACATGCCTTTCCTAGGCAAGATTTGGTTTGGCCCGAGTGCCATTTCCATTGCATTATAGCTCGCATGCATTTATTGCATCACTTTCCATTTACGGCTCGCGCCTTTCCGTGATTGAGCTTGATCTGGTATGTGCCCATACTTCTCGTGTTGAAGCATAGTTCAGTGGACCGTTCTATCTTAGACGTGGCTTGTATGCGTACATGCCTTTCCTAGGCAAGATTTGGTTTGGCCCGCGTGCCATATCCATTGCATTGTAGCTTTATGGCTCGCGCCTTTCCATGATTGAGCTTGGTCTGGTATGTGCCCATACTTTTCACGTCGAAGCATAGTTCAGTGGACCGTTCTATGTTAGACGTGGCTTGTATGCGTACATGCCTTTCCTAGGCAAGATTTGGTTTGGCCTGCTTGCCTTATCCATTATATCCATTTCCATTGCATATTCGTAGATATTGCATTATAGTTCGCATGCATTCACTGCATCGCCCCTCCGCCTACGGCTCGCACCTTTCCATGATTGAGCTTGGTCTGGTATGTGCCCATACTTTTCGTGTCGAAACATAGTTCAGTGGACCGTTCTATGTTAGACGCAGCTTGTACGCGTACATGCCTTTCCTAGGCAAGATTTGGTTTGGCTCGAATGCCATTTCCATTGCATTGTAGCTTTATGGCTTGCGCCTTTCCATGATTGAGCTTGGTCTGGTATGTGCCCATACTTCTCGTGTCGAAGCATAGTTCAGTAGACCGTTCTATGTTAAACATAGCTTGTATGCGTACATGCCTTGCCTAGGCAAGATTTGGTTTGGCCCGCGTGCCATATCCATTGCCATCTCCCCAGCATATCCATATATATATTGCATTGTAGTGTAATTTTTGCATCCGGCATTAGGATCATTGTCCTTTTTCCAGCGGGTCGTTTCCCCACTTGTGTCAATTCCCCCTCAATACTTGTTCTTGTGTCCGTCTACATTGCTCATAGTTCAGTAGACCGTTCTATGGTAGATGGACTTGTTACCTCCATCAATCTATTTGACATAGGCGTGGTCTCGAACCACTCGTGATTGGATCGTGATTCAATTGCTTTTCATATAGTTTGCATTGTTTCAATTACATTTCATCTTCATTTGCATTGTTTATACATTGTTTTGTATATACTGCATATCATCTTGCATCCATTTTTGCATTGTCATGCATGCTGCTAACAATATTGTACCTGTTAAGTTTGCTTTCTTTTCAGGCACGATATTGTATGTACGATTCATTTGAGGCTGGTGCAACCAGACGAGCCGCACAGGGATTGTATCCTCCGAGTGAGAAGTATAGCTTAAAGTTGTCGCATGTATGCTTCATTACAGCTTTCTTTGCATGATCATAAGTTATGCTCGGCTTCGTGCATTGTCTTGCATTTTGCCCCTGCCTTCGGGCGCACACCTTGTTTGTCTTGCATGTTTGTCTGAGTCTTCGGCCTTGTCAAAAATGGGTCGTCTCTGGGCTTTGACATTCACTCCCGTCATCGTTATGACTTTCGAGTTCTATCAAAGAGGGGCAACTGTAGACACCCCATTTTTGACCGTCCTCAAGACTTGGACGTCACCGTTGGAACATTTGGTGATTATCCATGTTTGTGTTCGTTTGGAGTTCCCGGAGGTCTCGGCTACGTGCCTTGCCTCAGGATCTCCGAACTTGACTGTTCAGTGTCTGGCTTTGCACCAAACACTTGCATTTTGCCTTGGAGGGGCAGGGAATGCCTTGTGAGGCATCCCCACACACCACCGGCCATGGCCAGAGGCCACCGGCTGGTTTTTGCTGCCATCGGCAATGTATATTGCCGGTCGGCACTCACTTTTGCCAAAATGGCATCTTTGGCCGGCCGGCTACTGTGCATCTGCTTTTGCAGATATTTTATCACAGCTGTCTTGCATTTGGCTCCCCTCCATACACGTGTATGGAGGGATCTCTCTCTTTAGAAGCTTGTCTTGTAACCTTTACAAGACAAGAAGCTCTATAAGAGGAGCCCCTCTCTCCCTTGCTTAGGGTTAGACACTTCAGACATTTTTAGACAGCCATTTTAGGGTTTGAGTTCTAGGGTTAGGGTTTCATACATATCCTATCTCTATATCTCCCTCTTGTGTGTGTTAAAGTGTGTTTGTGTCTTACTATTGCACACAAACACATAGTGTTTTACCTTCCCTTAGTTTCTGAGGTTCCAAGAGGTTGTTCTTGAGGTTCTTGAGTGGTTTCAAGCTTGGAGGAGCTGTTGGAGCTTCATCTTTGAAGAAAGTCAACAAGGGTAAGAAACTAGTCCATTTATTCCCCATTTTTGCATTGTATTTTTACCTGTCTTAAAATTGTTTTTGAGCTTGGTGTATAATACAAAAAAAGTTCTATTTTTAGGCCCTCTAAATAGTTTGTTTAGAGTGTTTTGTGGTTTGGAGGTGTTTGACCCCTCTTAAGCCTTGAAATGCCCCATTTTGTGCTATTTTGAGTGAGCTCCGAGACCTTGATGTTTGGGCCACCTCACCACTAAAATCTTGAAGGATTTCAGAGGTGAGGATGGTGCCTTGAGGTCCCAAGAAGGAGAGGGCCACCCCCTCTCCTTATTGTCCTTGAAATGGACCATTTTTGGCCTCTTGAGGGAGCATCATGTTAGAGTGTGTATTGATCAAATCTTGGCTGTTTTCCATGCTTATTATGCCATGATATAACCTTGTTGTGTTTTGGTTTTGGTACACCATGCATACTTAGCATACCTACCACGTAATGCCTTGTTATTGCCTTAATATGCCTTAGGTTGTTAGCCTTTGCTCTAGCATGTTTTAGGTTTAGCCTTGTGAAGGTTTTGTGCTCATTTTGCCATGTTTTAGGTCTGTCCATAGTTGTTTAGGTCGGATTTGGCATGCTTAGTATAGTCCCTTTGCATTCCGGCTTGTTGGCCTTAAGTGTATGAATGTATAGCATGACATTCTTGCTTTGATTTAATGGTTTGGCATTATTTACGGCATCATTTTAGTCCACTTAGCATGCTTATATGCTTGCATTTCATGGCCCTTTTGATGCTTCAAGAGTTGATGTTTCATGCTCCATGTTTATGCCATTGTGTATGCTTCTAGGATTAGGTCATTTAGATGCCATCTAAGTGGTTCTCGAGTCTTACTTTTGCATGATTCGGGACTGTTTTGATTCAATTTGGTCATTTGCTTCATGAGTCATATGGCCATGTTCTAGGTACTTGGGTTTGGTTACATGTATAGCTTGCATTGGTAGGTTAATTTGGCATCATTTCCTACATGTTTTCAATGCTTACCTTGCATGCCATATGTCCATGATTACCCTCTTTCAAATGTGTTTGAGAGTGGTCCCATTTGTGCCTACGTGTTGGCCCCTTTAACATGTGCATGTGTGTATGTGTTTAGTCCTTTATTTTGGTCACTTTGGCCACTGTTTTAGGCCTATTTAGAGTTGCCTAAATCATGCATAAGTCCACCTTTTCATAAGTTTGCATTGCCTCATGTTTGCTTGTATGCTTGCATAAGTGTCTTGCCATGCCATGTTGCATCCTTAGCTTGCATGCCTAGGTTGCATTGCATCTTGCATGCATGCCTTGTTCCTTGACTTGGTGATAGGAATTGGGCCTTGGTTCGTTTGTTTGGTTTGCATTTCATTTGACATAAAAGTTGCACACTTGGTCCCTTGGGCCATCACACATCAAAATGCGCGATTGATGGACCGAGAACCAAGGAGCATGTCCCTTTGAGTCACAAACATGATAGGGGACATGATTGGTGCATACATTGCTTGAATTGTATTGCCATGCAAGTTCTGTCCTCTGCTGCTGTGAGTTGTAGGTTCTGCAGGCATTCTTTGCCGACCGGCAGTATACATTGCCGACCGGCAGTAAATTACCAGCCGATGGATTCATTTTGTGTCGGTGACCACAATTCACTGCCGGTGGTAATTCTACTCAGCCAGTGGTGATTCCCAGTATCCAGAGAAGCATCCTTGAGACTTTGGCAGTCTTCAGAGAGGCAGAGCAGGGAAAACAAAGGCAGACTATGCATGGCCGTGCACTTCCGAGCAGGACCCGAGCATGCGCTGCATCTGGCTCTCCTCCCGAGGCAGTTTACTGCTTTCCTAGCTTAGTTAGTTTGTTAGCTAATTAGGCAATTTGTAATAATTAATTAGCTTGTAGGTTAATTATCTGTATTTATTCTTTTGGTCCCTCCGAGCGAGGGTAAATTTGTAATAAGTGTGGGTGAGTGTGTGAATGCCTTCCAACCCCCATTTCTTTCTTCCCTTTTATTTACCTGCTTATGATGGTAGATTAGGGCATGTTTAAGTTAGCATACCTTATGCTATGCATGCGTGCATCCATACATTTGTCCCGCATGCACCGGGCTCGATACATCATTCTAACTGCATTTGTATTTCAATTTCCAAATTGAATACGTGTTAGTTGTAGCATTTCACATGTCATCGTAGATTAGCCGAGCCTATCCTAATCACATTTTGCTTGTGTTGCATTAGTCATTTTAACATCAACTAGGACATGCATGTTTGCTAACTAGTTTATTGTTTTGGCACGGAGTACGATGTAAGTATTTTCGCTTTAGCACATTGCATGCGTGTGAATGTTGCCATGATAGTATGCTTACCATGTGGCTAAGTGCTTATATGAGATAAACTATTTGAATGCCTGTGGGTGAAGGTTGGATTGTTTGAGTTAGAAAAACTCGTTGAAATCCGTGTTTTAGCCTACTTGCGAGTAGCAAATTCCAAAGCGCTTTTCAAAACAAACGGATATGCAATGCTTGTTTTCAAATTAGGCAATCTAGTCTATATTTGTTTGCTGTGCGCATAACATAGTAATTCTAGGCTAATAACCGGAATAAGAACACATAACGTTTTCAAAATCGGATATCATGGTTAGTAGAGGCCGGTTTTCGGACCGGGCGAAAGGGGGTGCTCATAGCTGACCTTCCCTGATCGTACCCAAGCTCCCGAGCCAAGACAACTTTGGTGATGACGGACATGTGGCCTTCGGCACCGAGTTAGGGTTTTCTAAATTCCCCCATAAAAAATATTTAGGTGGCGACTCTGTATCTGGCAAAGCAGTCCATGTTTGACACTTCTTTTCAAAAATCTGTTTCTCAAAACGATTTGCCGGATTTGGACTCTTTGGTTCATATTAAGAACCGTGACACAAATCGAGTCCGAGCTGTAGTGACCCCTTTAATGAACAGAACGGGACTCACCCTCCCGGGGCGTTCAGGGACGTCTACACCGCCGCTAGCACCACCATCTGAATTAGAGCCACCATCCTCGGAATCCTCCTCGGTGTCACCTCCATCCTCAGAACCGAAACCGGAGTCGTCATCTCTACCTGCAGATGTCTCTGACTGAGGATACGCAGACTTCTCCTCCTTGCTGGACTCGTTGTCATGTCTGGCAGGTGCTCTACGCCTTCCTCAGCTGTGAGTCGAAACCTTCTCCCAACTGCTCGAGAAGGCCTACATGGCCCGGGCTGTGGCAGTGCAACCTGAAAAAGGCAGTTTGAATACATCAGCCAGAGTATGTATATCAGATGCAAGAACGATGCATGGAGTGAGTGCATGCAGATATAGTATGTGAATGTGATGTGTCAGATGTGCTCTACACATGCAGTGAATCAATATAGTGAAGTTCTCAGTTTCAGTATGTCATCAGAAGTATGATAAATACATGAAAATTGAAAAGTACCGGAATGCCGGAGGCGTACAATAGCATCTCCTTTTGCAAGACCATGCTCTCGAGTGAGGTCACCACTCCGAGCAACCCCTGAGTATACTCTCTGGGAGGCTGCAGATGCAAGTTCAAGTCATCAGTGAATGAATGAATGTCTAAATATTTGAGTGATAAATGAAAACTGTGGAGCATACAGGTAGTGAGTCAGGGTCACTGATGTATCGATGATCGGGCAATGGAGGCTCTAGTGGAATCAGGTAAGATGTCCAATACTGCCAGCCCGTCAGATCGGTCGGAAGATCTGGCCACCCAACATACTAGTAAGTCGAGGCTATCCCTCTGGCCTTACCCTTCAATGTGCTAGCCCTGCTAGTGGAAAGGATGTTTGCAGCTCGAGCGTGACTCGATGACTGCATATCAGCAGCCCTCCTCGTAGGAGTACAGACACCTGTGAGTGGAGGCATCAAGTATGTATGGCGGTATGTCGCGTACTCTCACTCCTCTAGGAAAAGAATTGCGTCGACACCCAGCATAAGGTCGTCAACCTCCCGGGGAGTGAGGCTCTCTGTGGACCGCATGTCCAATGGAGGTGCTGAGGGGATCTCCTGAGTGGGATTGCCCATCATCTGGCGGATGAAGCGATCCCTAAGAAACTAGGCTCTGCCGACTGGTCCCTCAAACAAAACCTTGTATCGGGAGGCGCCCCATGCCCCGGTGAACTAGAACCGAGAATACCCGGGCACCGCCAGCCAAGGCTGCAAAGTGATCTGTGGATAGCAAGTGCATTAACTGATTAGATTTCATAAATATGCAAGATGAATCAAAGCTGAACGCATGAAGAACTGAGAGTTCTGGTTTACCTCGGTCGCTTGCACTGTGTCAAAGTACTGCCGAAGATATAGCAATGTCTCATGAGGCCTGGGCCGGCACCAACCCTTAAATCTGTGTGAATAAGGGATCTCGAGAGGTGCCTCGACCTTGAGCTCAGGGGCGAGTGTCGGGAAGTAAGCATAAACCCACAGCTGTGAAAGGCAAGACAGTGGCTGTCAGAATACAGAATATACAGAAAATACAGAATGTTGAGTGCAAAATCAGAATAGAGAATATATAGAAAATGCAGAATGCTGAGTGTAGAATGAGAGTACATAATGTATACAAAATGCAGAATGCTGAGTGTAGAATGCAAATACCGAATATATAGAAAATGCAGAATGCTGAGTGCAGAATGAGAATACAGAATGTATAGAAAATGCAGAATGCTGAGTGTAGAATACAGAGTACAGAATGTAATGTGTGCAATGTGTGCAGTGCGCAGTGTACAGATAATGAAAAGCAGAAATGTAAATCAAGAGGGCAGAATGTACCTCCCAGGCTCGCCAGTAGCCACCTACTACGATCCCCCGCTCTTAGGAGGTCACGCTTATGTAGTAATAAAGGGTAGCGAGGCCAGCGCCGTCCCAATCAAAGTGTCAGACCTGTGATAGGTCTACCAGAGCACTGAGAAGATAAAGCCCGACTGTGTTCCCCTTGTCGGAGAACAGAGTGGTCCCGAGAAGGAACATCAAAAATCCCAGGACATACTGTTGTATGGCCTCAACAGTTTTGGGCGTAGTTTCTCTGTACTGCTCTGCAAACCAGGTGTACCTAACCATGCTCGGTGACCTGCAGGGCGGCGGATAGGCTCCGAGCAGATAAGTCCAAGCCGCCTCCCACTCACCCATATCGGTATCGTATGGGATCGGCTGGCCTGCCACGTCGAGGCCCGTCAGTATGGAAAAGTCATACGAGGTCATCGTCATGTCCTCGGTGGTAGAAAAATGGAAGGAGTTGGTGGTGTCCACATTCAGTTTAAGTCCATTTAGCATTGTGTATGCCATGTTGTTTGCATGCTTATGTCACATTGCATTAAGTATGCCATGTTGTTCTTAGCATTGTGTATGCCATGTTGTTTGCATGCTTATGTCACATTGCATTGAGTATGCCATGTTGTTCTTAGCATTGTGTATGCCATGTTGTTTGCATGCTTATGTCACATTGCATTGAGTATGCCATGTTGTTCTTAGCATTGTGTATGCCATATTGTTGCTTGCATGCTTATGTTACATTGCATTGTGTATACCATGTTGTTACATTGCATTGTGAATGCCATGTTATTCTTTGCATTGTGTATGCCATGTTGCTGATTACATTGTGTATGCCATGTTACATTTCATTGTGTTATGCATGTTGTTGTTTTCATTGTGTTTGGATTGGGTGTTAGTTCAAACACGAGAAATAAGGGACGTTTCATACTTGAAGTGGTGAAACGTGCCTCATTTCTTGGTCGTCGATGCTCTTGATCATACATGATAAAGTTCAAGGCATTTGTGTGTTATGTGTGCATTCATTTTACATTGAATTGTGCAATTTGACTTCTCGGCAATCATGCATCGAGATGCGTGATTGGTGGCCGAGGGTCAAGAACCGCACTCCCTTGAGCTTATGAAATGATAGGGAGGGTGGTTGTGCACACATACATTGCAAATACAATGCCATGCCCCTTCTTGTTCTCTGTTGTAGCAAACTAGAGAAGTGCAGCAAAAACTGGTCGACCGACCAGGAAAACAAGTTGGCTGACCACTTTTTCTGGTCTGCAACAAAGATAAGTGGTTGGCAAGTGGCTGGCAACACCCCTAGGTGGTCGGCCATGCTCCTACAGGTCCCAAAGGTGAGTTAGACGCTTTCTGGAGCTTTGTGCAAGGTTCTAAGAACAGTTGCAAACAGAGGCAAATCGGGACATCACATTGGATTTCCGAACGAGGCGACCGAGCATGCATGCGCTTCTCGCTCTGAGAACATTTCTTTATTGCTTTACTTAGTTAATTTGTTTAGCTAGTTTATGCTTTGGTTCTGTATTTAAGTAGTTAATGCGTTTAGCTACTTATTTGTGTTGTAATAACTTAATTAGTTAACTTGTTAGTTAATTAATTTTGTGATGTAATAATTAGTTTAATTAGCTTAGATTAGCTAGTTAGCTTCTTATTCGGACCCTCCGTTGAGAGGGCCAACTGTTGTAATAAGCGTGCCTGTGTGCGATGCATGTCTTCTAACCCCCATTTCTTTCTCCCTTTTACTTAAACCGCTTACGATGGTTAGTTTTAGGGCATATTTCGATTAGCATTCTTATGCTTCACATGCGTGCATCATTCATCTGTTTTGCATGCACCGGGCTTGGTGCATCATACAAATTGCATTGTGTTTCAATACCAATTTGAATACATGTATCAATTGTTGCATTTCATATGCCATCTTAGAATAGCTGAGCCTATCTTAGTTGCATTTTTGCATATGTTGCATTAGCCATCTTAACATGAACTAGGATCATACATGATTTCAAACTAGTTCTCTGTTTTGGCTCGGAGTACACTGTGAGTGTTTACGCTTTAGCATACTGCATGAGATGTGTATGTTGCCATGTTAGCATGCTTGCCATGAGGCTAACTGTTAAGTGTTTAACTGCTTGAATACCTGTGGGTGAAGGTTGGATTGCTTAAATTGAAACAATTCATCAAAATCATGTTGTTTTTCTAAGCCCACTTGAGGGTGGCAAAATCCACGACTTAGCCTACTTGGGAGTAGCAAACTTTCAAAGATGTTTTGTTCCAACTTAGGCGATCTAGTCTATACTTGTATGTTATGCGCATCACATAGTAATTCTAGATTAATAATCGGAATAAGAACATATGTGTTTTCAAAAACAAAATATCATGTTAGTAAAGGCCGATCTTTGATCGGGCGAGCGGGGGTGCTCATTGTATGACCTTCGCCTCTCGTACCCAAGTTCCTTAGCTGAGGCAACTTTGGTGATGACGGACACGTGGCCTTAGGCACGAGTCAGGGTTTTCAAAATTTTCCAAAATAAAACATTTAGGTGGCGACTCTATATCTGGCAAAGCAGTCCATGTTTGGCACTTTTTTATTAAAATCGATTTTCCAAAACGATTTGCCGAATTTGGACTCTTTGGTAATTTATCAGTCTTGCACTGCACTTTGCAGGATTAGATTCAGAACCATGACATGAGTCTGAACTGTAGTAGCTAAGAACACAAGCGATTCATGCCCTCGCAGCGTGGAGAGTGGAGTTCTCGGGGTGGTCTACAGTTTCTGGAGACTCTGCTGGGAATTTAGAGAACTTGACTTGAACTTATGATATCTTGTTTTGATTACACTTATGTGTCTCTTTGCATTGCATTTGCATTGGTGCACCTAAGACACCGTGTTCGCCGTTTAATATTCCTGAATGGTTAGCCGGAGGCCGCGTACCATAAGGTTGACCGGTTACGAGCTCTGCTACGATGGGAACACAAACCTTGGTTTTTCACCGAGGCACCCTTTTTGATCATTCGACCTAGTGCATATCGGAATCCATAGTGACCATTCCAAACTAGGACAGGTTGCTCATCCAGTTGTAGGTTGTTTGAAACCGCTGCGTGCGTAGTGAAACCCTAGCTCCTAACAAAATAGGACAAGGAAACCCTACCCCAACATAAGGGTGTTTTGGCTTTTACTTGCATGATATTTGCTGTCAGAGTGTGTCTCTACAGGTTGTATGTATCAGCTTGGTTAGCGTTTAAATACCTGAGGTATGGTCGTGAGAATCCCCATTTGTACATGATGCCAACGATAATGACATAATTAGACGATCGAGCCTTGATTTTGTTGGCATGCTATTTATTCTCTGGTAAGACTCCATATTCTAAGAATGGGATGATGTCGTGGGCCCATGGGATAGGCTCGTCCTGGAGCAGGTGAACCTTCTGTTGGGCTGGTGAAATGACTAGGTGGGTAAGGTATTCAATTAGGACATCGTGGCTGATGTCGGATTGTGTAGACTTGGCTTTCGTCATGCCCCCTTTGGGAGAGCTCGAATTTGTCCTATAGTTCGGACTCCTATCACGGTTCTGAATCTAGTCTCACAAAGTGCAATGTGAAACTGATAAACACCAAAGAGTCTAATCCGGCAAATCATTTTGGAAAATCGATTTTAGATCAAATAATGCCAAAACTAGGTCAAATAATGCCACCTAAATATTTTGTTTTTGGGAAATTTAGGAAACCCGAACTCGTGCCAAAGGCCACGTGTCCATCATCACCAAATCTGCCTCGGCTCGAGAACTTGGGTACGAGAGGGGAAGGTCCTGAAATGAGCACCCCCACTCGTCCAATCAAAGGATCGGCCTCTACTAATCATGATATGTTATTTTATAAACACATGTGTTCTTATTCTGATTATTAGCTAATTTTACTATGTGACACACACACAAGTATAGACTAAGTCGTAAGACTTAGAACAAATCAACTTATGTTTGTTTTTGAAAATGGTTTGAAAGTGCCACCCTCAAGTGGGCTAAAGCGTGGATTTGCCACCCTTAAGTGGGCTTAAAACATGATGATTTGCCACTTTACAAAGTGGGCTTAAAACTCACATTCGATGAATTGTTCCAATTTAAGCAACAAAGCCTTCATCCTTAGGCATTCATGCAGTTAATCACTTAAGCACATAGCCTTATGGCAAGCATGCTATCATGGCAACACTCACACTCATTCAAGTATGCTAAAGCATAAAACTTATAGTGTACTCCAAGCCAAAACAAAAGCTAGTTAGAAATATGCATGATCCTAACTATACAAAATGCCTAATGCAACACATGCAATAATGCGACTAATAGACTCGGCTATCTAAGATGGCATATGAATGCAACAATTTGATAACATGCTTTGAAACACGTATTCAAATAAGTATTGAAATACAATGCATTTTGAATGATGCGCCGAGCCTCAGTGCATGCAAGATAAATGAATGATGCAAACATGCAAGCATAAGGTACACTAATCGAAACATGACCCTAATCTAACCATCCAAAGCAGTTAAATAAAAGGGAGAAAGACGTGGGATTGGAAGACATGCACACACGCACGCACGCACACTTATTACAACATTGCGCCCTCTTGAAGGAGGGTCCGAATAAATAAGCTAAGCTAGACTAAGCTAAGCTAGACTAAGCTAAGCTAATTATTACAAAACAACTAATTAACTATTCTAGCTAATTAATTATTACAACACAATCGAATAACTAGCTACGCTAAGCTAATTAAAATATTACAAAACAGCTTAAACTAATTAATTACAACACTTGTAATAATCAACTACAACTAGCTAATAAAGCAATGAAGTGGCCTCACGGGCGAGGGAGACATGCATGCTCATTTGGCTTCCTCTCGAAAATTCATTGCCTTGCCCTCGGATGCCTCTGTTTGCACTCTCCTTGATCGCTGAACATAGAACCAACTTCCAGACTGTTTCTGCTTCAAAACAGGAACACTTTGCACAAAAATGGACTGGTGGCCGGTCAGCCACAAAAAGTGGCTATTGGCCACCTTAACTGGCCAGTCGGTAATTTCAGGTGGCCGGTCGGCCACCCCTTTTTCCAGGCTTCTGGTTTTTCTGCAACAGAGAGCAACAAAGACAAAGCAATGTATTTTTCAAGAAATGTGTGTACTGCCACTCTTCTCATCATTTCTCAAGCTCAAAGGAGTATGGCGCTTGGCTCTCAAGCCACCAATCAAGCATCTCAATGCATGATGGCCAAAGAACCAAGCTTGTACAAGCTTAACGAATGCATAAATAAGACTCTAACGACCATCACCCTATCATGCATGATCAAGGGGGACGACGACCAAGAAACGTGACACGTTTCATCACTTTGAGTATGAAACGTCCCCTATTTCTTGTGTTTGGATTAACGTCTGTTCCAAATGCATGGAATGAAACACAACATGCTTATCTTGGTCATGTTTTACTTGTCCAATTTTATTTACTCATTTTAGCATTACTAAGTCATTCTTTAACCGGTTAAGTCCAAGGTGATTGTCCTCTAATGAGAGAAGGGTCAACCAAAGGATGATTTAAGACATGAGAGAGATCATGCCTTTGGCTAGGAGGAACCCTCAAAAGAGGGTTAAAGCCATTGAGCACAAGCTTTATCTCAAGCTTAAACACAATCATAAGGTTAACCAACCCTCAAAACAAATGGAAAAATGAAGAAATGAGGAAGGTTGCAGACTTTGCAGTGCTGAAATAGCATGAAAAATGGCACCAAATCATGCAAGCAACACATACAATACATGCTCAAAAGAAAAAAAACACTAAACTAGTGAAGAGCACTACACTAGAGGCATGCAACACAATGCTCAATTGACCAAACCAGCTCTAGACAGAGTTGAAATATGCCAAAACAGTGGCGAAAACATGCTGAGATTGAAGCATAAAAAGCTAGAAAAATATGCTCGCATGTTAGTTTATAAAGAAGGCTCAAAGCACAACTCTCAAAAGCAATGAAAGAGTAAATTACATGCGCACATGACAGAGGTTATGATGCTGAAATTACATGCAAAATGAGGCTACAACATGCACACAACTCAAATACTTCATGCTCAAAGCCTCAAAACAATGGACTAGTGAAGACCATTACACTATAGCCATGCAAACCAAGCCTCGAAGGACTTAATCGACCCAAAACAGATTTAAAGCATGTCAAAACAGTAGCTAAAATGTGCTGGAGTCAAGCTAACACAAACTATAATGATGGGCTAACTCATTAGGCATGTTAGACTAGTAAGCCCAATTGCACTACAAGTGCAAGAAGCAAACAACAAGTGCTCCAACGAACCAAAAACAGAGTTAAGACATGCCAAAATAGAGCCTAAAACAAGCTTGAAATAAGCTAACACAAGCCATAAAAATATGTTACTTTGTAATGCTAACTAGGCATAGAAGAGAGAGACAAGGAGGGAAGGCTAACTGTAGACGTGCCCGAACGTCCCAGCCCTGCACGCGAAGGCGCAAAATCCATTTTGTTTATTAACTACTACAGTTCAAACTCAATGTCACGGTTCTGAATCTAATCTCGCAAAGTGCAATGCAAGACTGATAAATCACCAAAGAGTCCAAATCCGGCAAATCGTTTTGGAAAACTGAATTTTATAAATAAGTGCCAAACATGGACTGCTTTTCCAAATACAGAGTCGCCACCTAAATGTTTTTTTTTTTGGAAAATTTAGGAAACCCTGACTCGTTGCCTAAGGCCATGTGTCTGTCATCACCAAAGTTACCTCGGCTCAGGAACTTGGGTACGAGAGGGGAAGGTCATGCAATGAGCACCCCCGCTCGCTCGATCAAAAAGATCGACCTTTACTAAGCATGATATTTTGTTTTTGAAAACACATGTGTTCTTATTCCGATTTATTAGCTAGCTTAGTACGTGATGAGCACAACATACAAGTATAGACTAGATCGTCTAAGTTGGAACAAAACATCTCATGTTTGTTTGAAAATGGTTGAAGGTACTACTCGCAAGTAGGCTAAGACATGGATTTGCCACCCTCAAGTGGGCTTAGAAAACATGATTTTGCCACTCTCAAGTGGGCTTAAAGCTCGTATTTCGATGAATTGTTCCAATTCTAGTAATCCAACGTTCACCCACAAGGATTCAGGCAGTTATATCACATAAGCAAATAGTCTCATGGCAGCCATGCTGTCATGGCAACACTCACACTCATGCAGGGTGCTAAAGCATAAAACCTTACCTAGTACTCCGAGCCAAAACAATAGCTAGTTAGTAATCAATGCATGATCGTAGCTATGTTTAAGATGGCTAATGCAACACAAGCAAAATGCAAATAGAAATAGGCTCGGCTATTCTAAGATGACATATGAGATGCAACTTGATAATCATGTATTGAAGTAGGAATTGAAATACAATGCAGTTAGTATGATGCGCCGAGCCTAGTGCATGCAAACGAATGAATGGATGCAAACATACGAGCATATGAATGCTAATTGAAACATGACCTAAAACTAACCATCATAAGCGGTTAAGTAAAAGGGAGAAAGACATGGGGTTGGAAGACATTCACACACTCATGCACACTTATTACAAAATTTGCCCTCTCGACGGAGGGTCCAAATAAATAATACAAGCCAACTAATTAACTAACTATCCTAGCTAATCAATTATTACAAAACCTTAACTAATTATGCAATTTAATTAAGTTACAAAACCAACTAATTAAGAAAAGAAAGAAGTCGAATCAAGCTGCCACAGCTCTGCCTCGAAATGATAAATGATGCATGCTCGGTCGCGTCCTCTCGAAAATCCGTTGCCATGCCTCATGTTGCCTCTGTTTGCACTGTTTTAGACTTTTGAAAACTGTGAAAATCTTTGTGATGTTTCTGAACCACCTCATGGACATGATGAGAGGCCATCGGCCAAAATATATGGTCATCGGTAAAGGGAAAAGGGTCATCGACCGCTTTTGAGTCCATCGGCCAAAAATTGTTACCCGATCGGCACTCCAGATAGCCGATCAGCCATTTCTTCCTACAGATTGCTCCTTTTGCTGTAGCAGAGTACAAACATAGGCATGGTAATACATTTGCAAGAAAATGTTGTGCAAATACACCCCTTATCATGTTTGAGACTCAAATGAGTGTAGTGTTCGACTCTCAAGCCATCAATCAGGCATTTCGATGCATGATGGCCAAAGAAACCGAATGGCACAAATCAATATGGAATGAATGCACAAAAACATATAAATGCCTCACACTCTATCATGTTGGGTCAAGAGTGTCAGCAACTGAGGATTGAGGCACGTTTCATCACTTCAAAACGTCCCTCGTTCCTCCTGTTTGGTTTGACACTCCACACCAAACACAACGCAATGCATGCAACATGGAGGAGCTATACAATGCAACATAAGCATGCCAAATGCAATATGACTCAAGCATGCACACAAGGCTAAGGTAACAAGCATGCCAAATCCAATGAAACCTAGACATGCAAACATGCAATGTACCAAGCATGCAACAACATGCAAAAATCATGCAATGCGACAAGCATGCAACAACATGCAATGCGACAAGCATGCAACAACCACAAAATGGAACAAGCATGCAACGACATGCAAGATGCATACAAAATGGAGTTAAACCGTAGATGGACAGACCTCAACCATGCCAAAAACAGTGGCCAAAATGTTGAATTCATGGCATGAAATGCACATACAAACATGCATACACTTTGGTTCGCAAACAAGGTATGAAGACAACAACTCTCAAGCATGAGCAATGAATGAAAAGCATGGATGTATGACAATACTATAGGCCCTGAAATTATGCATGGAATGGTGCCAAACCACTCACATAAGACATGCATAGCAGGCAAGAAAGCTCAAAACTCGAAACTAGCCCAAGGGACTTAAACCATGGCCATGCAAAGCAAGCCTCAAAGGGCCAAGGGCTACCAAAATAGTCCCAAGGTAGGTCAATACAAGACCAAAAACATGCTCGAACCTAGCCAACACAAGCTAGAACAAAACACCAAAAGCATGAAGCATGCAAGGCTAACAAAGGGGTGTTGCACTACACCTATTACAACCAAACATGGCATGACTTAACCAATAAAAAAAACAGAGTTATGGCATGTCAAAATAAGCCCAAAAATCCACTAAGATGGCATCCGAGATGCCTAACCAATAAGACATGCAAAATGACCCACTCTTAAGGCATAAAACACCAACTCTTCAAAGCATTGAAAGGATGACAAATGCAAGTGTATGGCTACACTACACGGACTGAAATCATATGTGAAATGATGCCAAATCATGAAAATGGTCTAAGCAATGCATGCTAATGACTTGGACACTCAAAGCTAACAAGCTAGATTGAACCATGGCTATACAAAACAGTGCATGCATGACTAAAACAACATGAAATAGAGCTCAAGCATGGTAACACATGACAAAAAGCTTCTTTGAGTTGAGCCAAAACATGCAAGAATGATGATCCAAATGCAAGGTGCATGTTAAGGAATAGAGAGGATTACACTACAAGTGCATGATGCATGTAAAAGGCTATCAAACCAACCTTAGACAAAGGTATAACTTGGCAAAATAACACCAAATACTTGCTGAAATGGGGCCAAAACATGCTAAGAAAACGTGCTACTATTATGAGCCATTTATACTAGCATGCAAGACACAAGGCGAGGGGGGTGTCCCTCTCCTATTCAAGACTCAAAAACCACCTTTCCATCACTGAGAATCCTTTGGATTTCAATGGTGAGAAGGTCAAAACAAGGTGGTTCCAAAGCTCAAAAAGAAAGGCACAAAATAAGGCCAAACAAGGCCTAAGAGGGGGTAAACTACCCCAAACACAAAAGTGACCTTAAACAAACATAACAAGCATACAAAATAAGAACTTTTTGTAGTTTAGAGTTAAGCTTAAAACAATATGAAAGTATGTCTAAAAGCTTAAACAAGAAAGAAGGATTAAAAGGTTAGTTGCTCACCCTTGAAAAACACCTTCAAGAACACAACTCCAGCACTCTTCTTTGATCAAAACCAGTCCAAAAACTCTAACACCAACTCCTAAGGACCTCAGCAGCCAAAGGATGGTGTTCTAGTAGGTGTTTGTGTGCAATAGTGTGAAGATTTTACACTTTTGAGAACAAACAAGAGCAACTATGAAAAGAGAGAGAAAATATAGAGAGAGATATATAAATTGTATATCAAATTCTCAGAACCTCTGGAAAGGGAGGGGAGGCTCCCTTCTTATAGAATTTCAATTCTTAAGCTTGCTCAACAAGCTTGAGTCTTGAATCAAATCCCTCCATACACGTGTATGGAGGATCAGAATTGTGCTCACCAGCTGTTACGGCTGGCACAAAATATCTACAAAAAGCAGATGGAAAGGTCTCGGCTCAAAAATATGGCCGATCGACCAAAAAAAGTGCCGATCGGCCAACACTTATAGCCGATGGCAAGAAGACATGGTCGATGGCATCATGCCTTAGCCGATGGGTGGCGGGGATGGCCAACAAGCCACCCTCTTCCCTCAGAAGCAAAAGCACGAGTCCTTGGTCCACAACCAAGTACAAAACAGACAAGTTGAGAGATCTTAAGGCAAGGCGCACAACCGAGACCTTCGGGAACTCGAAACGAACACGGACATGAATGATCATTGAGTGTTCAAACGATGACGTCCAAGTCTTGAGGATGGTCAAAAATGGGGTGTCTACAGTTGCCCCTCTTTGACAGAACTCGGAAGTCATAAGATGACGGAAATGAATGTCAAAGCCAAGAGATGATCCATTTTTGACAAGACCAAAGACTTAGATAAGCATACAAGATAACAAAGAGATGCGCCCGCAGGCAGGGGCAAGATGCAAATGACATGCCACTACAAGAAAAAGAAAAATTGGCGACTAAAAATAGAATTTTCGTCGCTGAAAGTAGCAGAATTGGCAACTAAAATGGAATTAGTAGCCAAAAGTGAAGACTAAAACAGTTTAGTAGCCAAATGTGTAGTTATTGGCGACTAAAAATCAGTTTAGTCGCCGATTATATGGGTTTTAGAGACTAGAAAAATTTTAGTTGCCAAAAGTGAAGACTTTTGGTGACTAAAACAGTTTAGTAGCCAAATGTGTAGTTATTGGCGACTAAAAATCAGGTTAGTCGTCGATTATATGGGTTTTAGCGACTAAAAAAATTTTAGTAGCCAAAAGTGAAGGTTTTTGGCAACTAAAAAAATTTAGTAGCCAAAAGTATAGGTTTTAGCGACTAAAAAATAGTTTGGTCACCAATTATACGTATTTTACCGACGAAAATAAATTTTGTAGCCAAAAGTGAAGCTTTTTGGCTACTAAAAAAATTTAGTAGCTAAAAGTGTACAATTGGCGACTAAAATTCAGTTTAGTCGCCAAAAGTGGAGGTTTTGGCGACTAAAAATAAGTTTAGTCGCCAAAAGTGGTTATTTTTAGGCGGGAATTAATTTTTTTAGCGATGAAAAAATAATTAGTAGCCAAAACTATAGAATTGGTGACTAAAAAACGGATTTAGTCGCCAAAAGTGCTCTCATTTTTTTTTAGTAAATAATTTATTTTTTACATAAATTATATTGAACAAAAATAATTATGTTTATATATATAGTTTTATATTAATACGGGTCAATATAGTATATAAATAATATATGTTGCATATATATTCATGTGGTGTTGTAGCGGCATAGTGGAGAGAGTGTGTTGCTAAAGGTTTAGAATGTTGGGAGGTTGGTGGTTCGAATCTCAGAAAAAGCGAAAAAGTTAATATTTTTTTTCACGGAACAACCTTTGGCGACTAAAATTATTGGTCGCCAAAAGTGTTTCTTTTGGCTACTAAACGGTTTAGTCAGCGATTCATTGACTATTGGTGACTAAAAGATTAGTCGCTAAATGTATAATTTAAAAAAGTGTAATTGGCTATTGGCGACCAAAACTTTAGTCGCTAAAGACCTATTTTTTGCCGACTAAAACTGTTTTAGTCGCCAATACCTCCGGCGACCATGTTTTTGTGACAACACTGGCGACTAAAAAATTTAGTCGGGGAAACTAAAAAGTCGACTTTTGGCGACTAAAAATTTAGTCGCCAAAGGTGCTTTTTCTTGTAGTGTGCACAATGCCAAATATAACTTATGATCATGCAAAGAGAGCTGCAATGAATCATAACATGCAGCAGTTTTAGCAAGCGAATAAGAATCAAACTACATTACATGCACAAAGGATGTAAGAGAATTATGCAATTCTCGCTACGTCTCACGCGGAGTACATACAATACCGTCTGGTTCGTCTGGTCGCGCCAGCTTCAAATGAACCGTACAAACAATATCGTGCGTGGAAAAGAAAGAAACTTAAGAGGTACAATATCATTAGAAACATGCATAGCAACGCAAGTGAAAAGTGCGTGACAACGCAAGTGAAGGGGTGCATGACAATGCAACTGAAACAAGCATGACAATGCAAGTAAAACATGCGTGACAACGCAAGTGAGGGGTGCATGACAATGTAACCTAAGTGTACGCATAACAATGCGAGTAAAATGAGCATAACAATGCAAGCAAAGGCATGTGCGACAACGCAAGCAAGGGGTACATAACAATGCAACCTAAGTGTACGCATAACAATGCGAGCAAGACGTGTGTGACAACGTAAGTAAAGAGGTGCATGTCAATGCAGCTGAAACAAGCATGACAATGCAAGTAGAACATGCACGACAACGCAAGCAAGGGGTGCATAACAATGCAACCAAAGTGTGCGCATAACAATACGAGAGAGACTTGCGCGATAACGTAAGCAAAGAGGCACATGACAATGTAGCTGAAACAAGCATGACAATGCAAGTAAAACATGCGCAACAACGCAAGCAAGGGGTGCATAATAATGCAACCTAAGTGTATGTGTAACAATGTGAGTAAAATGAGCATAACAATGCAAGTAAAGGCATGTGCGACAACGCAAGCAAAGAGGTGCATGACAATGCAGCTGAAACAAGCACGACAATGCCAGTAAAACATGCGCGACAACGTAAGCAAGGGGTGCATAACAATGAAATCTAAGTGTACGCATAACAATGCGAGTAAGATGAGCATAACAATGCAAGTAAAGGCATGCGCGACAACGCAAGCAAAGAGGTGCATGACAATGTAGCTGAAACAAGCATGACAATGCCAGTAAAACATGCGCGACAACGCAAGCAAGGGGTGCATAACAATGAAACCTAAGTGTACGCATAACAATGCGAGTAGAACAAGCATAACAATGTAAGTAAAGGCATGCGCAACAACGCAAGCAAAGAGGTGCATGACAACGCAGCTGAAACAAGCATGACAATGCTAGTAAAACATGTGCGACAACGCAAGCAAAGGGTGCATAACAATGCAACCTAAGTGTACGCATAACAATGCGAGTAAAACGAGCCTAACAGTGCAAGTAAAGGCATGTGCGACAATGCAAGCAAAGAGGTGCATGACAATGCAGCTGAAACAAGCATGACAATGCCAGTAAAACATGCGCGACAATGCAAGCAAGGGGTGCATAACAATGCGACCTAAGTGTACGCATAACAATGCGGGTAAAACGAGCATAACAATGCAAGTAAAGGCATGCGCGACAACGCAAGCAAAGAGGTGCATGACAATGTAGCTGAAACAAGCATGACAATGCTAGTAAAACATGCGCGACAGCGCAAGCAAGGGGTGCATAACAATGCAACCTAAGTGTACGCATAACAATGCGGGAGAGGCATAAACACATGTAAGTAAAGCATACGCGACAACGCAAGCAATGTATGTAACAATGCGAGAAAGGCATAAACACATGTAAGTAAAGCATACGCGACAACGCAAGCAATGTGTGTAACAATGTGAGAAAAAGCATAAACACATGTAAGTAAAGCATGCGCGACAACGCAAGCAATGTGTGTAACAATGCAACAACAAAGAGAGGCATATGTTCAACGGAAGCATGGTAAAGACATGTTATTCGCGATGTTGAGATGCAACTTCAAAGTAAGATGAGGCATGCTCAATGCAAGAGCGAAATGACGTATACAAGCGTGCTTGTTACAAACTTGACGAAACATTGTAATGCAACATATTCAAAACAAATTTCGAATCTCGCAATAGACAAAAGGATATGGAAAAGGATACACCTTGTACGTATCGAGTACTGAACATGGAGGACAGGGTTCGAGGTGAAAACGAAGGCCGCTTAAGCTTTAAAAGTGTGTTTTCTTGCACTTTCTTGAAAGATGAAGGTACCAATCAACAAAACTGACCCAAACAAAGGCATTGGAGGTGTATCGACCACAAAGGGAGGCCATCGGCCATCCATTGGCCACAAAAGGAACTTATCGGCCAACAATTTAGCTGATCAGCTAACAATTTGGCCGATCGGCCAAAAATGACAATTTTGGGGCAGTTTTGTCTATTCACCTCGGGTCTTTAAATATAGGGTTCCAAACCCTATATTCTCACTTCTCCCTTGCCGAAAATCTTTGCTCTCTCTCCCTAGGTCATTCTCCACCCTCAGATTCGAGTTTTTCTCTTGTTTTCGAGCCTCCCACAACATTCGATTCGCGAAGCCCTCATTGTTTTACACACTTTGAACCGAACGAAACATGTTTCCGGTGCCACATTCTCGATTTCCACCACTTGGGGTTTATTTCCCCCGAGTTTACCTCGACCTTCGTGCCTTTTCCCACACTCCGACCTTTTCTTCCATTTTTCACCCCTCGGAGTTGACTTTCGATTGACTTTTGGCATTCTTGCCCATTTTTCACACTATCGACCACTTGTGCACTCTTCTCGAGATGGCAAATGGCATTCCATGGGGTGGGACTCCCCCAGAGGTGGATACGGACCCTGAGGTCGAGCTCTTGCTGGTAAGGGTTCGGCCTTTTGATCTGGCGACCTACAGGCCGGCAATACACATATTGCCTCCCGATAGCATCTGCCAGTTTAGGAGTTATGGGCGAGGCGCGCCATTGGAACTCTTGCTGGCGAGCCGGAGTCGCACCACTCTGACGGTGCTACTGAGGTACATTCTTTCCCTATTTTACTTTCTACAATGTAGATCAGATATCTTTCATAGCCGATTCTGTTCTTTAATTGCTTAACCCAAACACACTTGTAGATCACATACTCAGTTCACCGTGAGCACACCCACACCCGATATCTGTGTAAATTTGAGCACATGCACACACACTACATTTTCATCAATTCTGAACGTATTCAAACATTGTATTTCTAACATTGTTTCGCAACTATTTGTCTTCGAACACAGGGAGATTCCCATGCCTTCCGGGGGTATGGGAACACCATCACCCGAGGTTGGTACATGGAGTTGCCCGATGCGGTTCGCCACATCATCGATCAAGCCGGCTTCGGCACTTTCTACATGGGACTCTCGCACCTCACTACGAGTAGGCCCCTTCTTGGTGCACTGGTGGAGAGGTAGTGGGACACCACCGATTCCTTCCACCTTTCTGCTACAGGGGAGATGATGATGACCCCCTTCAACTTCTCCATGCTCACAGGCATCGGAGTAGGGGGTGGTTCGATTCCCTTCGACACTGACATGGACGAGTGGGACGCTGCCTAGATCTACTTGCTCGGCGCTCAGCCACCTCTCTCCCGGCCAGGGTTCGTGAGGTATTCCTGGTTCGAGGACCTGTTCCGGATACAGGCGCCTATGACCCGTGAGGAAGTGGAGCAGTATGCTCGAGGTTTTATTATGTTCTTGTTGGGGACCACCCTCTTCGCCGATCGAACGAACACTGTTGCCCTTTATCTGCTGAGCGCGCTGGTAGATGTGACGTGGATCTGGTGCTACGACTGGGGTGGCGCAGACTTGGCCACACTTTATGGATATATGAGTTCATTCTCTCATCGCAGCGGACATCTACTTGGAGGCTACTGACAGGCCTGGGAGTTACATTTTTCCCTTTTGTGCTTTACAATTCTGCTTTACACTATCTGTACACCACACACACTGCATACATGCAATCTGCTCTACACTGGCTGTACACTGCACACACTGCATAATACGCTTCACATACTGCACAATACACTGCACACCATTCTGATTTCTGCTTTATCTGCATACTACCTTACTGATAAGCATACTCATTGTTGCCCTTTTACACTCTGTAGTTGTGGGTGTATGCCTACTTTCCGGGGCTTGCCCTAGTACCGGATGTAGAGATCCCCCTTGCTGTCCCATACTCTCACCGATTCGATGTGAGGTGCGAGTGGCGGCTGTGAGAGTCTTTCATGTTCTTCTGCAGATACTTCGACACCATTACCGCCGCAGAGGTATTTCAAACATTATAGTTTATTTATGCTTCTTTTTGCATTGTACTTTCAATAGAAGATAGTAAACTGTATATCTTGTCATTTGCAGATTACCTGGCAGCCCTGGGCTACGTTGCCAGAGGCAGTCAAAGACCAGTACAAGGGTGCTCGGGAGGCTGCCCAGTTCTGAGTCTTGCTAGAGGGTCCGGTCTGCCGAGCATGGCATTTTGGAGAGCGCTTCTTGCGGTAGACCCTTGGCGTACCAGAGTAGATAGTCCCGAGGCCACCTCCTACCCATACGAGGGCTACCGAGAGGTACACCTTGGAGGAGATGATGGATTACACGATCGGCTGGGACTCTGACTTCTTCAGAGATGAGGGCGACTACACCGAGTTCATCCAGGCTTATCTCATGCGGCCTCTGACCGGTGCTCGCCGAGTCGAGAGGGAGAGGCCCGCAGTGCCAGTGAGAGGAGCAGGAGCACCAAAGGTGACTCAGGCCCGCGACAGGAGTAAGTCTCGGAGGGGACGGGGAGTTGGAGTGGCTAGCCCTGCCCACCACCATGACATGTCGAGGATAGGGTGGGGAGACTTACCAGATACCCATCGCTCCTCCTCCGGCTGATCATGAGCTCGTCAAAGTTCACGGCTCGACCCTAGTATGTACTATACTTTGCATTTTGTATAGTCATTTCATTTCATTTGATATCCCGCAGAATACTAATGACTTCAACACTCTTGCAGGCTTCGATCGAGTACACCGGGTAGGCACTGGAGCTGGCAGCTTCAGTGATGGGGATGCTTCAGAGGAGCATGAGCCTGCTCACCATCTATGGCATCCCAGTGAGTTCTTTCAACCTCAGTTTCAAAACTCTAGCACATCTGTTCCATACTGATCTGATACATCACATTTATCAATACGGCACTTGATACACTGCACTCACATACCACTCACAGCACTGATACACTGTAACTCACACACTGGCCACGACCTTCATACACTGGTACTCATAGCATTCATACCCCGTAATCATACACTGCTCACGGCATTCATACACTACTTTGCATAGCATAACTGATGCATTTTCCATGTGTTCTTTTCAGGCCCCATTTCAGATACCGGCTGCAGGGGGTGCTCCAGCAGGACCTTCAGCGCCTCCCAGGGCAGCAGGGGGAGCCAGACGGGGGTGACGATACACAGTCGAGGTAGACACAGGCGTGCTCATACTGAGAGCAGCTCACGGGAGCCTACTCCAAACGATGATGAGTCTGACGAGGAGGCAGTGTCATCCCAAGTTGAGGCCAGGGATGGCTCAGATTCAGACTCTGATGGCGGAGATCCTGGACCTTCGTCCAGGAAGAGGACGAGGACGGACTCCGACGCTTGAGGCGACTGGCGCTGATCCAGACATTTTGTTACTTTTCTTCTTGTTTGCTTTATTTTTCTTTTTATTGGTAGTTTTGCACATTGTACTGCCTCAGGCATGTTTTATTTTTCTTCAAAACTATGTACTTTTTGCAAAAGATGATATGATGGAATGAAACAACTCTTTTTGTTTGAAAAAGTGTTACATTTGTACATTCTAAGCATCGCATCGCATTACATAACAATGTAAATGAGATTGAACTTTGTTTTGACAACTAAACAATCGAATTGCAATTAATCAAGTAGTGAACCAACTAGCAACAAAACAACTTGATAAGCAAAACAAAGAACTTGACAAGCTAACCAAATGTAAATGCAACTCGATAAGCAAGACAAGGACTTAAAGAGTGCAAAATACAACTCGATAAACAAAAGTACAACAACTCGATAAACAAATTGAAGTAACACAGGCGTGACTTCGCAAAATCATCCCCGAAAGGCACTTGAAGTGGAACCAATCCCAAGTTCTCCACACCTCCAACTCATGTACTGCTTAGAGAACAAGAGGAGAGGCCATCGGCCACAAGAAATGGCCATCGGCCATCATTACTAGTCGATCGGCCAAAAAAGATGGTCGGTCGGCACTCTTTTTGGCCAATCGGCCAAAAATGGCAAGCACCTCCAGAATGCTAACATTTGTCTTCCATTCAACATCTTATCTTCTACAAAAGCCCCAGCTTCGTAGTTTTCTTCATTTCAGCTCAATTTTTGCATCAAATGGAAGCATTTCTTGTCCAACATCTCACAAATTGGATCGCCAACTTGGATGGCTCAGAAAAGCTGAATTTTCGGGGCTTCGGCATAAATGCACTATTCACGTTGAGTTACACCCCGCTACGTTTTCCATTTCTCCACGCCGCGGCAAGGTTTTGGAATCTGGTAACGCACGTCTTTAGCTTTGGCAGACAAGAGATATGTCCGACTTTCGAGGACTTCCAAGCTTTAATGGGATCCGAGCACAATAAAGAAATCTTGCCACAATTTCGCTTCGGCTACGTCCAAGCCTTAGGACAGATGTGCGGCCTTACTTTGCATGACACTCGGTCATTGATTCACGACAGAGAGCCGGACATTCCAAGCTTGTTTCTTCGTTTTTCTGATGCCGGTGACCGCGGCGATCATCATTGGCAGGGCTATCGGTGACACGTGCTTTGCTTGGGCATGTTGTCTCATTTCTTATTTGCCCCAGGCTTCGGTGGGTTTAGCACTCATTTGATTAAAGTTGCCGAGGGCTTAAAAGAGGGCAAGAGCTGCATCGCCATGTCGCTAGCTGAGACATTGATGGGTTTGGACACTTTTCATCACCAGGAGACGACTAGATTCGCAGGGAGTCCACTACTACTGCAGGTAATGTTTCCCACCCCATCTTTCATATATTTCTCACATCACTCGGCCCTCAAGCTCGGTTTTTCTCTCAAAACCCTTTTCTCACTTTTTCTCTCAATGTACACCTCTCTATTATTTAATCTCTCATTTTTTATCCCTCCCCAGGTATGGTTGATGGATAAATTGATGGTTGTGGACTCATGCCCAACATATTCAGCTCGCAGCTATTTCTTTCGACGACGTCTAGTCGATGCCCCAGATGAGGGATGGTGGTGTGAATAGATGCGCAGTTTGTCTGCTCTCGACATTGCTTGGCGCTTGCCCTGGCTTAATTTACCGGCGATGAGCTACAGCATGACTCGCTAGCCCAGGATTCAGTTGATTGGCCTGACACACTGTGTCTTTTACTTCCCATTCCGATTTCGGTACCAGTTCGAACATGATTAAACTTGCCCGGAAGAGGGGATAGAGTACCCTACTACATTTTTGGTCCGAGGCGCACAGCTAGCTCGGTATGCCACAGCATGGAGGATGAGAGAGCTTCTGGCCCCCGCTCCGATTTTCAGTTGCACCCTCTCTGATGAGTGCATAGCTTGGCTTGATGTGGAGGCGCAGATCAGGCCCACTTTGGCATCAGAGGCCTCCACCAGCTTTAGGAGGGGACACAGGAACACCCGGCTATGCCTCGAATTTATTTGCTTTAATCAGTACTTTCAAGTTTTCTTTATGAAAATAATAAAAAGCAACTTCAATTTGTATTCAAGAGTAAGAGAACTCCATATTGAAATCAATGTAATTGAAGATTGTGGGTACTGAAAATTTTCTGTTTGGTCTAAAAATGGTCTAAGTTGTAAAAAGATTAATTTGAGCAAAATCAACTTTTATTAAAACTTTTCAAAACCATTTTCGATATGGATCAGAATTGGACACGCCTGAGATCTATCACTGAGATGTACAACCCCGGATCCCAGCAACTGGAAAGTTGCCCCTAGTCTAAATAGCACTGCACTGAAGATCACAATCGAGCATCTTGAATGCAGAATAGACGAAGATGACCAAACATGATCACATAGACAAAGTTGATCGGGGAAGTGTTTATGGCTGGACTTTAGAACGAAGTTGCCTACGTATCCCAAAGATGGGAATCAAGCCTTACGTAGTTCGGCTTGGGTTCACTCGTGTATTAACACTCTCCTTTTGCGCTCTAACTTTTGCCTAAGCCGCTCTTTCTGGGTTTTCAACCTTGCGAGCTCAATTTTTATTATTTCAAATTTTCTGTGCTCTAACTTTTGCCTAGGTCTCCCTTTCGGGTTTTCGGCCTAGCGAGCCACTCAGGGAAAATATTTCTTCAACTTGTCCATGTTGATCGGTTGGGAGAACTCTAGGCCATCTAGGTCCATCAGAATGACAGCTCCACCCGACCAGATAGACTTGATGATGTAAGGACCAGTCCAATTAGGTTTGAACTTGCCCCTAGGGTCGTGGATGGGAGCTCGGTTGTCTTTGAGCACCAAATCTCCTTCTTTCGAATTCCTGGACTTAACCTTCTTGTTGAAAGCCTTGGCAATTCATCGTTGATAACCCCGAACATGGTATAGTGCTTTCAGCCTTCTTTCATCAAAGAGCATGAGTTCTTCAAACCTACTTTGCTACCAATCTGCCTCAGCTATCTGACACTCAGCCAGTACTCGCAATGACGGAACCTCAACTTCGATAAGTAGAACAGACTCCATCCCATAAACCAAGGAATATGGGGTCGCCCCAGTAGAAGTTCAAATTGAAGTCTGGTAGCCCCACAGAGCAAGTGGTGGCTTATCTGGCCAGTCCCGGTAGGTTTCCACCATCTTCTGCAGAATGTGCTTGATGTTCTTGTTGGCGGCCTCAACTGCTCCGTTGGTTTGTGGCCGATATGTGGATGACTTATGAAAAGCCACGTTGTACTTCTCCAACAAGTTGATCACTTCCTTCTTGAAGTGGGAACCATTATCTGAAATAATCTCGTTCGAGACCTCGTAGCGATAGATGATGTTGTTCTTGATGAACTTTGCAATGTGCGACGCCTTCAACACCGCATAAGATTGGGCCTCAACCCACTTTGTAAAGTAGTCTATTGCGACCAGAATGAACTCATGCCCATTGGACCCCTTCGTAGTGACAGCCCTGATCACATCAATCCCCTAGACTGAGAATGGCCATGGCGAAGTCATGTTGTACAGCTTGGACGGCAGAATGTTCATGCGGTTTGCATGGATCTGGCATTTGTCGCATCGCCGGACAAAGCCAATACAATCCTTCTCCATGGTGGACCAGTAGTAACCCTGTCTGAGAATTTTTTGGGCTAGCATCACCCCGTTCATGTGCGCTCCGCACTCTCCTCAATGGATGGCCTCCATCAGGCTCTTCGATTCTTCGGCATCAACACACAGCTTATGCATCCCGAGATGACCTCTCTTGTACAGTTTTCCTTAGCACACAATGAACTGAGAAACCATTCTTCGAATTGCCCTCTTATCTTTGGCATTTGCCCCTGGTGGATACACTTATTTTTCCAAGAAGTTCCAGACATCGTAATACCAGCGATTCTCATCTTATACCTCATTTATGGCAGCAATCAGCTCGTAGGCCGGCACAAATTTCTGTTCGATGATGATCGGATGTATCCGGACTTCGAAAGGTATGTCTATCATAGAAGATAGAGTTGCTAGTGAATCGGCGAACCTGTTGTTCTCTCTTAACAGATGAGTCAAGTTCAGTTTCTCAAACCGAGGAATCAACACGTCCAAGGTCTGGTGATAAATTCTCATCTTTTCTTATTTAACTTTCCAATCTTCTTTAGCTTGAGATACAACAAGGTTCGAGTCCCCAATGACGTCCAACCATTTTGCCCCTAGTTCTAGGGCAGCTTCTAGTCCGGCGATACATGCCTCATACTCTGCTTCATTGTTCGATACTTTGAACCGGAGTTTGAATGCCAAAGGTATGAGGGAATTGTCAGGTGCTATCAGCAACACCCCTATCCCATACCCGTATTGGTTTGACGCTCCGTCAAAGTACATCGTCCAGGTCTCCTCTTCGACATGTAGAATGGCCTCATCTGGGAACAGATACTCAACTGCTACATCCCCTTCCACTGGGTGATTAGCTTGGAACTCTGCTACCGCTCTCCCCTTCACTGACTTGCGCGTCACATACTTCAGATCGAATTCGGAAAACAGAAGCAACCAACGAGCTAGCCTACCGGTAAGTGCCGGTTTCTTGAAGAGATATTTGATGGGATCTAATCTCGAAACCAGTATTACAGAGTGAGCTAACAGGTAATGCCGCAGCTTCTTGGTAGCCCATACCAAAGCCAGACAAGCCTTCTCCAGCAGAGGGTATCGAGTCTCGTAATCCAGCATTTTCTTGCTCAGGTAGTAGATAGCTCTCTCCACTTTGTCCTCAGACTCCTGTGCAAGCATACAGCCCATTGTAGTTTTAGTCACTAAAAGATACAGAATCAACGGTTTCCCCGATTCAGGCGGTGACAACACAAGTGGGTTTTGTAAATATTGCTTGATTTGTTCAAAAGTAGCTTGGCATCGGCCGTCCCATTGGAATTTCTTTCCTTTCTTTAAGAAACCAAAGAGTGGTTCACAAGTCAAGGTTAATTTTGCAATAAACCGTCTTATGAATTGCACTTTACCTAGAAAGCCTCGCACCTCCTTTTCAGTCCTTGGTGGTGGCATTTCTAAGATGGCCTTAATTTTAGAAGGGTCGACTTCGATGCCCCTTTGTGTGATCAAGAACCCCAACATTTTCCCTGCTGTAACACCAAACGTACACTTTTGAGGATTCAGCTACAACCGATACTCTCTGATCCGTTGGAAGAATTTTTGCAAGGCGGTGTAGTGGCCCTCTCTTTCCATGGACTTGACAATTATGTTGTCCACGTACACTTCAACCTCTTTGTGGATCATATCATGCAAAATTGTGGTCGTAGCCCGTTGATATGTAGCCCCAACATTCTTCAGCCCAAACGATATCACCCTATAACAATAGGTCCCCCACGGGGTGGTGAAAGCAGTCTTCTCCCGGTCTTCGGGTGCCATCAGAATCTGACTGTAGCCTGAAAATCCATCCATGAATGAGAGCAATGCATGCCCCGCAGTGAAGTCAACTAATCCATTGATATGCGGCAGAGAAAAGTCGTCCTTCGGACTGGCTTTGTTCAAATCCCTGAAGTCCACACATACTCAAATTCTGTCGTCCTTCTTCGGCACCGGAACTATGTTGACCAACCAAGTTGGGTATTCAGATACCAACAGGAACCCTATGTCAATTTGCTTGGTGACCACTTCTTTGATCTTGATAGCCCAGTCCGGGTGGATCCTTCTGAGTTTCTGCTTAACAGGTCGGGCCTCTGGGTCAAGAGGGATCCGGTGCTGTACAATCTCAAGATCGATTCCAGGCATGTCTTCGCAGGACCACGCGAAAACATCTTTGAAAATCTTTTAATAAAGCGACTAAGCGCTTGCGCTCCTCCGAAGACAACGTGGACCCGATTTGGACCAGTCGCGGGTCCTTCTCAGTACCAACATTAATTTGGGTGATTTCATCAACCAGCGGTTTAACAAACCTCTCATGTTCTTGATCTAGCAAATATTTCAAAATCGGGGGAATTTCTTCCTCGTCGTTTTCATCGACATTTTGAAAGTCCTGATTAATACAATAAATCAAAGGCACATAAAAGTACTCAAAGGCCACAGCAATTTCATTCTCATTAATCATTTCTAAGTTGCCTGATTCCTCTGTTACAAGAGGCTCAAAGGAAAAAGAAAAAGATGACCTAGACAGGACTGTGGCATCCGGGTTGTCACCCCCAGGAATACCGGACTCGGACTCAGACTCAAACGAGTTGGAACATAATTCTGACTCTACAGACTCGGTGGAATCAGATTCTGGCTCACAACCTGACCCGGTGCTGCTCGATAAGAATCCCGCATCGTACTGCCAGACGAGGGAGGGTGCGATGGACGTATCCAGAATGTTTGAAGATGGGCTCGTAGCCGTTTCATTCCCAATCATGGACACTGATTTATCCCCCAAGCATTCATGTACGATCGGAGGATCTAAAAGTAGACAAGCCAGTGCTACCTCCATTTCAATCTCGGTGCTTTCGAAATTCTCTTCCTTACACTTCTCAGTCTCAGCTGATGGGTCTGTCTGCTCTTTGGCAACATCATCCCCAGACAACTGCAAGTCAAAGAAGATCTCAAATCCCGACAGGCGCCTCTTTTCTGCGTTTAGCCATGGCTCTGAAAGCTGCAGAACGGAAAGTCTTCCCCCTCCCGGACAAAGCGTCCGTTCAGGGTGCCCTGGATAGACCGATACATCAATTCATAATGCTTCCCGGTCTACTTGGCTCTGGCTCTTCCGGCCATTTCTTTGCCCTTCCTCACCTAGCCCTCTTTGGTAGGCAAATAACCTAAGCCAAGGTATGCGGGTTGTGCGCCACTTCGGCCGATATTGTAATGCCCTTCCGGCCACTTTTTCCTAGTCCCATCCCAGGGATGTGCTGGAGCTTGTATTTCTAAAATGTTGCGCTTCCCCCTCCGACATGCTGGCCACTTCCCCCTCCAACGCTCGCATTTCATTAAATGTTGCGCTTTTCGATAAACCGAGCAAGGACAAAGTGGAAATGAATGAAAGAGAGATGAGATCTTTGAAAAATATTTCAAAACACCTTACTTAGGGGTTTGGCGTTGAAGAAAAGAAGAGAAGGGAGAAGAAACCCAGTTGGGGAAGAAAATGGGCATGAACCATTAAGAGAGAGACCAGCAGTCCTCGCTGAATCAGGCCTATTCATTTGCATACTTGGATTTCAGCTATGAGGCCACCACCATTGGAAAGCTTACTTCTGGGGCTTCATTTTTCACTCAAGAATCTCCTAAATCCAAGTCTAGACAGGGGAGATATGGTTGATTGAAGTAGGGCATCACTCCAATTGGACCAAATCTGCGCGGCTTCACCAAAACAAGAATAACTTTTTTCACAAGAGGAATTTTGATGCAAGGCTGATGCCATTGGAAAGCTAATTTCTGGGGCTTCAATTTGGACACCTGGCCGACCACTTTTGGACTTCCCAATCACTAGCCGACCACCTTTCTTTCCGGCAGACCAATTTTTTGTCCTGAAAAACCAGAAAAAGTAGCAGGCCGACCAGAAAAGGTGGTCGGCCAACCACCTAAACCTTTTGACCTGGTCTGACCACCTGAACTAGTCGGCCAGCTTTCTCCTTTTTGTCTCAATGAGTTGAAGCCAGTTGTGCCAGCTGGAAGCCTCAGAATGCATCCTCCATACACGTGTGTATGGAGAATGTTTAAGCTAGCTTTTAAGCTTCTTGGAGAAGCTTTAGACCTTCTCCTCTATAAAGGAAAGGGCCCTCTTCCATTGCTGGGGTTCAAAACCTGTTTTGAGCATACATACACTTTCCCTCCATATCTCTATATTCCAAGCTCCAAAAACCCTTGTTCTTGGTCCCATTGCACTACACCTCCAAGCACAACACCTCCATTATCAACCTAAGAACCTAGGAGCCCATTTTCAGAGGTTGGAGAGTTCCTATTTTGGTCCAGAAGCTGCTGGCCCTCTGCTCTACAAGGGTAAGACACTAGTTCCCTCTTTTGGCCCTTATTTTGCTTCATTGTTTAGTCTTACTTGCAAGCATTTTTGGGTTTCGTCATAAACTTAAAAAAGTTTTTTTTTGATCTTATAAACATGTTTTTTTAAGGTCATTTTTCTGTTGGAGGTCATCTACCCCCTTGCGTGCTTCATTTCCTCTTGTTTTGAGATATGCATTAGAGCATTTGTGTTGGCCTTGGTTTGGCCTTTTAGCCATGAAAATCTAGCAGATTTTCAGTGGCTAACATGTGTTTTTGAGCCTTAAAATTAGAGACGGGTGACCCTCTCACCCCTTGTTTTGTTTACTAGCTTTCTTGGCCTCACAAAGGAGCCCCTACTTGCATGTTGTGAAGTCACATTTTATGCCCTATTTAGTAAGTTTTAGGGTCTGCCTTAGCTCTATCCAGAGCCCTTTTGGCCATATTTTGTGTCTCTCATGCATGTGTGGAACAATCCTCTTCAAGGCCTCTCAAAGGGACCTTTCATTGCATGCTTCATTGACCCATTTCAGGGCCTTTTTGGTGAGTTTTAGGACCCTCGTAACTGATTTCCAAAGGTGGTTTTTCCATGTTGCATGTCTATCTTGTATGTGTTGAACAACCCTCTTATTGGCCTCTCAAAGGAGCACCTCATTCTAGCATGTGTTGACTGAGTTTACATGGGTTTTTGGGGTTTATTTGACATGCCATGTTTCTGTTTTTGGCTGGTTTGGTGACCTCTCTTGTGCTTCATATACATGTAGTGAAAACCATGCTTACTAGCCTATGTTGCATGTTGTTTGGCCCTTTCTGTTATCACTTTTTGGCCATGCCTTAAACTGATCTTAGGCATATTTTGGACTGCTTTAGCTCTATTTTTGGGTCTCATGGTAGAATGGTGTTTGTTTTGCATGCTTGTGGTTCAATACACTTGCTTAGCTTTGAGTTTCGGGGTCCATTACATGCATATATTGAGGTACTTCCTTGTTTTGGGGCCATTATGCATCATATTTCAGAGCTTGTTTGAATGCCATATTGTCATGTTTTATACTCTTTAAATGCGTTTGAGAGTCGGGCTTGTATGCCTCATTTACCAACCATTGAATGAGCTCCATGTCGTTGCATTCTGAGCCATCATTTTAGGCCATTTCCCCACTGTTTAAGACCTTCCTAGGGTCTGTTTGGGGTTGGTTTTTCCATTAGTGCATTGCTTTGGGTACCTCTAGTGTAACGCACTTCACTAGTTTCGGTACCCAGGCCCCCTAGCTTGCATTGTGTGCCATGTTTGCATGTTTCAGGACCATTTCGTATCATGTTTCAGAGCTGGAATTTGTGTGTTTGTATGCCATATTGCATCCTTTTCCATGCTTTGGAAGAGTGGCATTTGATGCCTTAGGATCGATCCCTTGCATCGTGCATGTTTGCATGTGTTTCGGTTGTCTCATTTCCATCATATGGCCACTGATGTGAGTGTGGCTGAGGTCCACTCATGTTGGTGTAAGTCTATCATACATCGTGTATGCCATTTTAGTCCATAGCATTGCGTATGCTAGGTTACATATTAGAGCATTGTGTATGCCATGTTACATCACATGCATCGTGTATGCCATTTTAGTCCATAGCATTGCGTATGCTAGGTTACTTGTTAGTCGCATTGTGTATGCCATCTCATTCTCATTTGCATTGTGTTTGGGATAGGAGTTAGCCCGAGCACAGGAAATGAGGGACATTTCGTACTCCGAGTGACGGAACGTGTCTCAATTCCCGGTCGCCGACACTCCGGATTAACCATGATGGAGTCTAGGCCTTGTTGTGTTTATATGTGCATTCATTTCACATCGCGTCATGCAATTTAACTCCTCGACCATCGTGCATCGAGATGCGTGATTGGTGACACGAGGATCGAGGTGTGCATACATATGTGAAAATACTTTGCCATGCCCCTTTCTTGCTCTCCGTTACAGCAAATCAGAAATCAGCAACTTTCTAAAGCCTTGCACAGCATTCCGGGATTAATTGCAAACAAGGGCGAATCGGGGCATCGCAATGGATTTCTGCGCAAGGCAACTCGAGCATGCATCTTTCATCATTCGGAACAGAGCTGAGGCGGTCCATGAATTTGCATGCTAGTTTATTCGCTTTCCTAGTTAATTTGTTAATTAATTAGGGTTTTGTAATATTTAATCATTCATTCGGACTGTAATTATTTATTCTGACTGTATTATTTATTCGGACCCTCCGAGCGAGGGCAATGTTGTAATAAGTGTGCATGAGTGTGATGTATGTCTTCCAACCCCACTTCTTTCTCCCTTTTATTTACCAGCTTACGATGGTTAGATTAGGGCATGTTTCAATTAGCATACTTATGCTTGCATGTTTGCATCATTCATCTGTCTTGCATACACCAGGCTCGGCGCATCATACTAACTGCATCGTATTTCAATTCCAAGTTGAATATGTGTTAGCTGTAGCATCTCATATGCCATTCTTAGAATAGCCGAGCCTATTATAGTTGCATCTTTGCACGTGTTGCAGTAGGCATTTCTATATAGCTAGGGTCATGCATGGATTTCTAACATAGCTCTTTTTTTGGCTTGGAGTACTCGGTAAGTTTTATGCTTTAGCATCCTTGCATGCGTGTGAGTGAATGCCATGATAATATGCTTACCATGAGGCTATTTGCTTATGTGATATACCTGCCTAAATGCCTGTGGGTGAAGGTTGGATTAACTGAATTAGAATAAAGCGTTGACTGTGGGTTTTAAGCACACTAGATAGTGGCAAAACCGTGTTTCCTAAGCCCACCCGAGGGTGGCAAAATCTGCATTTTTAGCCTACTTGCGAGTAGCAAACCGCTTTCAAAAAATAAACATGAAATGTTATATTCCAATTCAGGCGATCCGGTCTATACTTGTATACTGTGCGCATCACGTAGTAAATCTAGGCTAATAACCAGAATAAGAATACATAATGTTTTCAAAACTCGATATCATGGTTAGTAGAGGTCGATCTTTGATCAGGCGAGCGGGGGTGCTCACGAAGTGACCTTCCCCAATCGTACCCAAGTTCCCGAGCCGAGGCAACTTTGGTGATGACGGACACGTGCCTTAGGCAAACGAATCAGGGTTTCCTAAATTCCCCAAAAATAAAATATTTAGATGGCAACTCTGTATCGGGCAAAGCAGTCCATGTTTGGCACTTCTTTCAAAAAAATCTATTTTCAAAAACGATTTGCCGGATTTGGACTCTTTGATGATTCTTCGGTCTTGCATTGCACTCTGCGAGATTAGATATAGGACCGTGACATTTGAGTCCTGAACTGTAATGAGCCCATATGAACAAAACGGGATTTCCCTCCCGGGACGTTCGAGGACGTCTACAGCTCGCATTTTGTTAAATGTTGTGCTTTTCGGTAAACTGAGCAAGGACAAAGTGGAAATAAATGAAAGAGATGTGAAATCTTTGAAAAATCTTTCAAAACATCTTGCTTAGGGGTTTGAAGTTGAAGAAAAGAGGAGAGGAGGGAAGAAAACTAGTTGAGGAGAAGTTAGGCATCAATTCGGTTAGGACCAAAACTGAGCAGTCTTTACTAAAACAGTCATATCTTCTTGGAATTTTGATATAAGGCTGACACCATTGGAAAGAATACTTTCAGGGCTTCAATTTAGGCTCAAGAATGACCTGCAATGGAGTCCAAATGAAGGAGATATGCCCATTTGAAGTTGGACCTAGCGAGCAAATTTTTCTGCCTGTGCCGGCCATTGATGGTCCTTGCCGACCATAAATGAACCTTGCCGGCCACCAATGATGCCTTGCTGGCCATTGGTGTCAAAAATCATACTTTTTGCAAATTTTTACCTCCAGCTGTTTCCAGATTGCTCCAGCTGTCCTTGAATGGATATTTTTTACCAAAGCTCATTGTTTTCTATATATAGAGGCCATTCTTTATTATTTTCAAGGTTGGAACATTTTAGGAGTGAAATATTTTGGGAGTCTCTCTCTCTACATTTCTCTCTCTCTTGAACCTTTGTGCATACAAGTAGAGATACACTTCTCCTCTGCCTATACATCCTTGACCAAAGTTGGTTATGTAACGCCCCACTACTTGCTGGCCCAAATAACTTGTGGGTTGACCAACAATACCCAAAAGCTTAAGTCCAAGTTATTTAGTAGCAAGGTAGTGGTGCTATATATGCCCAAGATCACCCATGCAAACTTCCGATGTGAGACAGGGTGTTACAAACTCCCCCACTTATAAATCCTCGTGTCCTCGCGAGGGTCTATAATCAATCAGAATACCACGACAAGCTCGTGGCCAGCCCAGAATAAGTGGCCCACATGGTTGTGTGCATGGGTCGGCTCTGATACCATTTGTAACGCCCCACTACTTGCTGGCCCAAATAACTTGTGGGTCGACCAACAATACCCAAAAGCTTAAGTCCAAGTTATTTAGTAGCAAGGTAATGGTGCTTTATATGCCCAAGATCACCCATGCAAACTTCCGATGTCCCAAGCTTTGTGACAACGCCGCACACTCATATAAGTGAGCATGCAAGGCTAAGAATCCAATCACATAACCCACAAAATAAAATACTCAAATTAAATCCTTAATTGTCATAATGCCAGAATCCATAAAAATAAATAGTTCTCATATGAAAATGTCCACCAAATCACTAATTTAATCCACTAACAAAACAATAATCCAAGTACTTAAATCATGGTCGTACTCTCGGCACTCCCACATGTAAAAAAAAAGATCCCGCGCAGCTCTACTCTTCTGAATCTGAAAAAAAATAAGGGTAAGCTAGATAGCCTAGTAAATAACCAACCATCACTGCTAGCTGGATCAAGTATATAAAAATAAGTAAATAAATCGATAACCAATAAATATAATTTTTTTTTCTACAGTTCAATAAATGAACAATTATTTGTAAGGTGGTTTCATAGCTAAAAATAAACAATGTACAATACATTTTAAATGAAAAGCCAACAAGATAATTCAAAGTAATTCGTTGTTCAAATCGATGGTTCGATATTCAGATGGTTCAATGATTTGATTCACAAAACCCATGTCTTAATGACTACGGTCACTTAGCCCGTGACAAGGCCCAGAACCACACATAGGCCGGTGGTAAAGCCCCAAAAGAAACTAGTTTCTGTGCCAATAAATAACCCCCATTGGCTAGGGTCCAAATCATAGTCAGACTAGAGTGATGTTCAAAATTCAAACAATACACAACTTTTAAATAAAACATTCGATATTTTCAGAATAAACGTTTAGTACAATTTTCAGAATAGTTTCACCAAATATTCAAATAATTTTCATAATAATATTCGATGTTGTTTTATACTTGACCCATATTTTATTTTAAGAAAACATAAAGGCTATAAATAAATATTTATGATTTTAAACGATTCGATAGGAATAAAAATGAACCAACAGTGATAGAGGGTTACTTACCTCAAACAGCTAAAATAATATTTCCCAAGCTAATCTCAAATTACCAAGATCCACCTCAATCTCACAAACCTAATAAAATATTACACCGCATAAACAATTATTATGTGCACCCATCTATCTCTTCTTGTAACAACAATAAAATAAATTAACCCAATTGCCTATTAAGAACTCCCACAATTTAGCATCAAAACAAAGCCATCACGGTTTCGGAAATTCTCAACCCATATTATTCTATTGTTGCTTATATACACGTAAAAAGTTGTAATTGCTTGTAGTCAATCGTGTATCCCACAAATACACCACCATTAAACTTAACCCATCACATATCAATCTCAAAATATGAACCACCCAAATGGGATGCAAAATACACTCTAAAATTGAGCAAAATTGAGACCCCCAACATAGACTACATCAATATATCTATTTAATCATATATGCCCATAAAATCATCTATTGATATATTAACACTAAAATCATAGATAGGAATATAATAAAATAAATCTTACGTAAGTGATGAATAAAGCAAAACTACCACTCTTATAAATCCTCCTTCTTCCTTGGTTTAGGTTTCTTTTCTTTAATTTTAAACTTTTCCAAACCCTTGCTTGCTGCCTTCACCTTTAACTCTTCCAAACCCTTTCTGCAGCACAAGCCTCTCTTCTCTTTTTCTTTTCTTTTTTTTCTTTTACCTTCTCAAACCCTAGCCGCCTATGGAGCAATTCATAGCCTCTGTTTTGTTTGTTTTCCAAGACTTAAAGCCACAATAGGTGGGCTTATTAACCTAATTTCTCAAAGTTACAAAATTACCCATCTAAGTAATAGGAAATATAATGCCATCTCATAACTAATTCTTTGATATTAATAAATGACTCATATAAGTTAATTTAATTACTAATCTATCCAATAAAATAATAATATTTAAAACTTGGGTTTTACATCTTTCCCTCCTTAAAAGAAATTTCGTCCTCGAAATTTGACATACCTGAAGTCTCAAAAAGTTGTGGATACTTTCGTTTCGTTTCATCCTCGAGTTCCCAAGTTGCTTCTCTTTCAGAGTGATTACTCCATTGAACCTTAACATAGTGGCTGACTCGACACCTCAAAACCTGTTCCTTCCTATCAACAATTCGTATAAGGTGTTCCTCATATGTCAAATCCTCCTTAAACTGCAACGGTGCATGATCAATCACATGACTAGGATCCGGTATATACTTCCTTAACATTGAGACATGAAAAACATTATGAACTCCAGCTAGTGAAGGTGGTAGGGCAAGTCTGTAAGCTACCTCACCAATTCGATCTAAAACCTCAAATGGTCCAACAAATCTAGGACTCAATTTACCACGAACACCAAACCTCATTACTCTTTTCATAGGAGACACCTTTAGGAACACATGGTCTCTAACCCCAAACACCAAATTGCATCTCCTGTTATCTGCATAACTTTTCTGTCTACTCTGTGCAGTGCGAAGTGGCTCTTTAATAAGATTGATCTTGTTCAATGTTTGTTGCACAATCTCAGGCCCTAACAACTTCCTTTCGCCCACATCATCCCAACAAATAAGTGATCTACACTTTCGTTCATATAAAGCCTCATATAGTGCCATCTGAATGCTCGCATGATAACTATTATTATAAGAGAATTCCACTAAGGTCAAATGCTCATCCCAAGAACGTCCAAGATCAATAATGCAGGCCTTCAACATGTCTTCAAGAGTCTGAATAGTTCTCTTTGACTGTCCATCAATTTGAGGATGAAAGGCCATGCTAAAATTCAAACTAGTACCCAAAGCTGTATGCAAACTCCTCCAAAACATAGATACAAATCTGCTATCTCTATCAGACACTATGGTCATCGAAATACCATGCAACTTCACAATCTCCTTGATATACAATTTTGCAAACCTCTCTAAGGAGAACCCTACCTTAAAAGCTTGAAAGTGAGTGGATTTGGTCAATTTGGGTCCTAGGCAACCTTGTCACAAAATCCATAGTAATATGTTCCCACTTCTACTCGGGAATAGGAAAAGGTTTTAACTTAACTGCAGGTCTCTGATGTTCAACTTTCACTTGTTGACATACCAAACATTGAACAACATACTGAGCAATTTCCCTGAACTGTGAGCTTCTCTCAGGATTTCTCTCTTGAGCTCTAAATCATTAGGCAGACGCAACCTCCCTCCAAATCTCAAGGTTCCATTTTTATGCATACAAAATTCCATCTATAGCCCTATTTCCATTTCAGCCTTAAGTTTTTGCAACTGAGGATCTCTTCCCTGAGCATCTTTAATTCTATCAATCAATGTGGGTTGAACTCTAAGGTTTGCCGACTGCACTCCATGGCTATGCCATCTAATCTCAATATTTAACCTCTGCAAGTCCTCCAAGATATTCTTTTGGTCAGTGATCAAGGTAGCCAAATTACTCGGGGTCTTTCTACTCAAGGCATCCGCCACTGCATTGGTTTTTCCTGGATGATAATTGATAGTCAAATCATAGTTCTTTAATAGCTCCAACCATCCTCTTTGCCTCATATTCAATTCTTTTTTAGTGAAAATATGCTTCAAACTTTTATGATCAGTGAATATCTCACATTTCACCCCATACAGGTAGTGCCTCTAGATTTTCAATGCAAACACCACGGCAACCAACTCCAAATCATGAGTAGGATAATTCTACTCATATGGCTTCAACTGCCTAGACGCATATGCCATTACCTTATCATTCTGCATCAAGACACAACCCAAGCACATCTTTGATTAAAACCTTCATCTCCGGACGGAACTATAAGTACTGGAGCACATACCAATCGACTCTTTAGATCTTGGAAACTCTTCTCACAATCATCAGACCACTCAAATTTAACCCCTTTTTGTGTTAAACGAGTCAAAGGCATAGAAATTTGGGAAAATCTCTCAACAAACCTTCTATAATAACCTGCTAAACCCAAGAAGCTACAAATTTCAGTAACACTAGTAGGCCTATTCCACTCTACCACTGCCTCCACTTTCTTGGGGTCAACAGACACCCCATCTCTAGATATCACATGACCCAAAAATGATACACTCTCCAGCCAAAATTCACACTTCTTTAATTTAGCAAATAATTTCTTCTCCCTTAATATCTGCAACACTATTCTCAGATGTTCTTTGTGCTGCCCTTTACTCTTCGAGTACACAAGAATGTCATAAATAAAAATTACCATAAACTGATCTAAGAAGGGTTGAAATACTCTGTTCATTAAATCCATAAAAGCTGCAGGCGCATTGGTCAACCCAAACGACATTACTAAAAATTCATAATGCCCATATCTAGTTCAGAAGGCTGTCTTAGGTATATCTTCCGCCTTAACCTTCAACTGGTGATAGCCGGAACGAAGGTCAATCCTAGAAAAGACTTGTGCTCCTTGCAACTGATCAAATAGGTCACCTATCCTAGGCAAAGAATATTTATTTCGGATTGTCACCTTGTTCAACTCTCGATAATCAATGCAAAGGCGAAAACTACCATCCTTCTTTTTCACAAATAAAACGGGCGCACCCCAAGGAGAAACACTAGGCCTAATAAAGCCCTTATCTAGTAACTCTTGTAACTGTTCGTTCAACTCTTTCAACTCTGCTGGGGCCATCCGATACGGAGCCCTAAAGATAGGACTCGTGCCAAGTATCAATTCAATGGCAAACTCAATCTCTCTATCTAGTGGCAACCCCGGTAACTATTCAGGAAAAACATCGGGAAATTCCTTCACAACTAGAATATCCTCTAACTTCAATTCAGTCTCATGAATATCTCTCACAGAAGCTAAATAACCCTCGCAACCATTCCTCAACAATCGTCTAGCTTGCAAAGCTGAGATTACCAAAAGAGGAGTGTTAACTCCACTACCCACAAAACAAAATTCTAGTTGATCAGGAAACTGAAATACTACCCTTTTGCCTCGACAATCAACAAAAGCATAATTGGTTACCAACCAATCCATTCCAAGAATTATGTCAAAGTCCCGCATATCTAAAACAATCAAGTCTACAAGCAATCTTCTACTATCTATACTAACCACACGAGATTTGCCAATGTCTCCTCATGTTCCATTGCAACCTATATGCATCAATAATAAAACCTCATCTTATTCTATTCTCAAGTCCCTATAACATGTAAATAAAATTAACATTATATCAAATTATAAACGTTCCCAATACTACATCTACCCAATCTCACCACTATTTTATACCAGCCTTTAAAATTATAACCTGGCTCTGATACCATAAAATTGTCACGTCCCAAGCTTTGTGACAACGCCGCACACTCATATAAGTGAGCATGCAAGGCTAAGAATCCAATCACATAACCCACAAAATAAAATACTCAAATTAAATCCTTAATTGTCATAATGCCAGAATCCATAAAAATAAATAGTTCTCATATGAAAATGTCCACCAAATCACTAATTTAATCCACTAACAAAACAATAATCCAAGTACTTAAATCATGGTCGTACTCTCGGCACTCCCACATGTAAAAAAAAAGATCCCGCGCAGCTCTACTCTTCTGAATCTGAAAAAAAATAAGGGTAAGCTAGATAGCCTAGTAAATAACCAACCATCACTGCTAGCTGGATCAAGTATATAAAAATAAGTAAATAAATCGATAACCAATAAATATAATTTTTTTTTCTACAGTTCAATAAATGAACAATTATTTGTAAGGTGGTTTCATAGCTAAAAATAAACAATGTACAATACATTTTAAATGAAAAGCCAACAAGATAATTCAAAGTAATTCGTTGTTCAAATCGATGGTTCGATATTCAGATGGTTCAATGATTTGATTCACAAAACCCATGTCTTAATGACTACGGTCACTTAGCCCGTGACAAGGCCCAGAACCACACATAGGCCGGTGGTAAAGCCCCAAAAGAAACTAGTTTCTGTGCCAATAAATAACCCCCATTGGCTAGGGTCCAAATCATAGTCAGACTAGAGTGATGTTCAAAATTCAAACAATACACAACTTTTAAATAAAACATTCGATATTTTCAGAATAAACGTTTAGTACAATTTTCAGAATAGTTTCACCAAATATTCAAATAATTTTCATAATAATATTCGATGTTGTTTTATACTTGACCCATATTTTATTTTAAGAAAACATAAAGGCTATAAATAAATATTTATGATTTTAAACGATTCGATAGGAATAAAAATGAACCAACAGTGATAGAGGGTTACTTACCTCAAACAGCTAAAATAATATTTCCCAAGCTAATCTCAAATTACCAAGATCCACCTCAATCTCACAAACCTAATAAAATATTACACCGCATAAACAATTATTATGTGCACCCATCTATCTCTTCTTGTAACAACAATAAAATAAATTAACCCAATTGCCTATTAAGAACTCCCACAATTTAGCATCAAAACAAAGCCATCACGGTTTCGGAAATTCTCAACCCATATTATTCTATTGTTGCTTATATACACGTAAAAAGTTGTAATTGCTTGTAGTCAATCGTGTATCCCACAAATACACCACCATTAAACTTAACCCATCACATATCAATCTCAAAATATGAACCACCCAAATGGGATGCAAAATACACTCTAAAATTGAGCAAAATTGAGACCCCCAACATAGACTACATCAATATATCTATTTAATCATATATGCCCATAAAATCATCTATTGATATATTAACACTAAAATCATAGATAGGAATATAATAAAATAAATCTTACGTAAGTGATGAATAAAGCAAAACTACCACTCTTATAAATCCTCCTTCTTCCTTGGTTTAGGTTTCTTTTCTTTAATTTTAAACTTTTCCAAACCCTTGCTTGCTGCCTTCACCTTTAACTCTTCCAAACCCTTTCTGCAGCACAAGCCTCTCTTCTCTTTTTCTTTTCTTTTTTTTCTTTTACCTTCTCAAACCCTAGCCGCCTATGAAGCAATTCATAGCCTCTGTTTTGTTTGTTTTCCAAGACTTAAAGCCACAATAGGTGGGCTTATTAACCTAATTTCTCAAAGTTACAAAATTACCCATCTAAGTAATAGGAAATATAATGCCATCTCATAACTAATTCTTTGATATTAATAAATGACTCATATAAGTTAATTTAATTACTAATCTATCCAATAAAATAATAATATTTAAAACTTGGGTTTTACAGGTGCCGTAGTAGTAAATTTCAAATTCAAAGTCTTTAGTAGAGCAGCGACGACTAGAGGTAGATAGATGAGCATACCAACACAAACAATAGTAGTCATCAATAGAGTTGCTCCTTGTGTGTATGGGCTCTTGCAAGACAGCCTTCCCAACCTTATCTGAATCAGATAAAACATTGAAAGCATTAAGAAAAAACAACCCAAGAACGACGCCAACACCGACAAGCTGAGGAACAACCATTTCCACCGCGTCAGACGTCCTATTCCTGGTTTATAGATCTCAAAGTGTCCATCGTCGTAAATTTGGAAATTAACTTTCAATGACTTTGCAACGAGGCTTGAGAAGAGGAAGAAACTGAACGCTACGACTTCTAGTACCACGAGGATCTTGGCCTGGAGGAGCTCGGCGTCGCACTCTGCTCGGTTCTCCAGGCTGCGTTGGCCTGGCGTCGCGTACGTTAGTCCTACGAATACCGCTATGCTCAACAGTGAATTCACGTTAACCAGGTCGTCCAGTCCACTCTTTAAAATTTCTTTTATTTTCTTTTTCCGTTCTTCTTCATCTTGCCTGCAATAACAAACGAACAAACATAATAATAATACACCGAAAGAAAGTGATAAGAACAAAGTCACTCACTAATCAGAATAACCATTAGAAAAGTAAGACGTGTGTGGCTTCAACGAATCAGCTATAGAGAGAGAGAGAGAGAGAGAGAGAGAGAGAGAGAGTTACCCAGGCATGTCGTTCTTGTTTTTTCCCCCCTTCTCCCTGCGATTATGTATTGTGGATTGTGTTTCTTCTTTAAAAAGAGTTCTGTTATATGAAACTCGGATTGGTTAAAGTTGAACATGTTCACTTCATTTTATAGTGAAATTATGCATTGAGGGATTAATGTGTATTTCTATCAACGATTTGAATTATTTAGTTTATATGATAAATTAAGAAGAATATGTATATAAAAAATTAGATTTATCGAAAATAAATAATCACATTATCAAATATATTATGACACATGGACGGTTTATTCTTCAAAACATATATAGCATATTTTTAAGAATGATCTAATAATACGACAATCGAGATATTGGATCAACTTGATTTTTTGCATAGATAATTTTCTTAATTAATTGTATAACATGAACAGTTTACATTATTAAAGTGAGTCCAAGTTAGTCTAACAATGGTTCAATTTTATCGTAAAATTGACATCTTTAATTTTAGCAAATCGAGACTCTTATATGAATACACATAAAAAAAAGTGAAATAAATATCATGATAAATATTATAACGCCCTAAAAAAATAAACCCATCATAGCATATATTCACGATAAATAAAAGAGTTTTCATATTACAATCATCAGAGTATTCTTACAAAAGGTATTACATGTTCACAATAAAATTAAACGCCCTATAGGCTTACAACTTTCCAAGTCAACACTTGATTACAAAAAAAAAGAGTACTAACTCTACACAAATAAGCCCTTGGCTTGATATACATGTAATACAACAAAAACAACAAAAAAAAAGTCTACAGCCTCAAAACTCATATAAACCAACATACAGTACAATCCAGTTCCATAATCCTTAACTTAACAAAACTCAACTTATAAACATGGTTCAGAACCTGGCCAAATAACTAAAGTGAGACTACATCTCATGCCAACAATACTACAAACTGCCATTTTACGGAAATTGCGTCCGCGGGATTCAGCACCTATGTAGTTTCATTCTCTTATGGCCATTTTACAGATATTTCATCCGCGGGACTCGGCACCCATGTATAGATATATTCGGATTGCCATGTTACGGAAATTGCGTCCGCGGGATTTGGCACCCATGTATAATTGTATTCAAATGGCCATTTTACGAAAATTTCATCCGCGGGATTCGGCACCCATGTATTCAAATACACAACTTGATTAGTTTCAATTCACCTAATCATCATGTAATGTCTACAACAATCAAGATTATCCTCCACCGATAGCCCAAAGCAGTTATTTCTAAACAGATAATAAATGCCTCAACAGATATATAATTGACATTTTCAAAAGTGAGCGATTTATAAATCCAACTCCACCATTCTATCTCATAATGAGCAAATTTTATTATCCCCAACTCAATTTCATAACAAATGTCATTAATTACACTAATGACCCAAATATACCCAAGTATGGCATTTTTTCCTTTAAGCTCAATATTGACCCAAAGGTCCAAATATTATCAACAACACCAATATTCTCATCTCTAGGCTCAAATATACATGTATAGGCTCAAAATACAAAACCCCTCTTTTATACATTTTGAAACCCTAACACCCAAAATCACCCAACTCAACATTATATCAAAAAGACTAATAGTTTATGTCAAAGACCATAGGAATGAGTAGTTATCCCTACATCGAGATGAAGAGCTCAAATGGAGGAGATGACCAAAATCCAAAGTGCTCCAAATAAAAGATTTTTCAGATTAAAAGGAAGCCCTTAACACTCTTTATCTTTCTTACAAAAAGCCAGGTTAGAAACTCACTAGAAGTAGATCAATCCCTAGAGAGAAGATGTTTAGAGGGAGAGAGAGTTCAGATCTAGGGTTTTTGAATAAGAAAGAGATGAAAAAGTGAAGTGTAATCTCGCTGCTGTCTACTGATATACGTATGACTTGCTCGAGCGGAGAATAGGACGCTCGAGCATCAGACACAAAAACTGGACCCGCTCGAGCGCAAAGGAAAAGCCGCTCGAGCGTAGATTTCCCCCTTCCAACACTTTTACAGACAATGAACTATCCGCTCGAGCGCCAAGATACCCGCTCGAGCGCTACCCGCTCGAGCGTAAGGAAATCCGCTCGAGCGTGAAAAACATACCTGCAAAAGTTTTGCAGAAACACGAAATGCTGAGAGTGTGTAAACCCCGCTCGAGCGCAAGAATACCCGCTCGAGCGGACAACCAAAAATCAAACTCCGCTCGAGCGCAAAGGGACCCGCTCGAGCATACCACCAAAAATCTGGGCAACAAGGAATGGGACTAAAGCTCAACCAACCTGTTCGAAACACGCCCAATACATCCTAAAACTCAAACATACGCAATTAAAGGATAACAACAAGATATACAACCACCAACTCCACGGAACCTAAGTCCGAAATACAACAATCAAATGAAAAGAAACCGGGATCGCTATAACCTCCCCCCTTAAAGAATTTCGTCCCCGAAATTAAGTACAAGTTTTTCAAAAACATGTTTTCTCAATTACCAACATTATTACAATTTAAAATTCAACAACTTGACCCATTACCGGTCATTCCATCTCTATTCAAGAGGCAAACTTCCAACATGCATTATCAACATGCATCACAAAACAAATTAAATGCCAAAATTATATTTGCATTTCTAAAACAGAGTTAACATATGTAATGTTAAAATAAACTTCCATTACAGGGCAAGTTCCACAATATTCCCATAAACCAAAACATTCACAATGTTTTACAACTTAAGACATATTTAATGCTCTTAAAGTTCATCAATATTACAAAATCCCAATACATGGTTAAACATTTACAAACAAGTCCGGATATTTCTCACGGACATCCACCTCACGTTCCCAAGTGGCTTCCTGCACTCCGTGATGTTTCCACAAAACCTTTACCGAGGGAATGGTCTTGCCTCGCAAAACTTGATCCCGCCTATCCAAGACCCGTACCGGTCTCTCCTCATACAAGGCATCCTCATCTACCTCTAAGTCGGTCCAATCCAACACGTGCGATGGATCCGGCTTGTACTTCCGAAGTATACTAACATGAAATACGTCATGCACTCCGGACAACTGCGGCGGCAAAGCTAAACAGTAAGCAACCTCCCCAATCCTCTCAAGGATCTCAAAGGGACCGATAAATCGAGGGAAAAACTTCCCACTCTTCCCAAACCTCATCAAACCTCGCCTAGGTGATATTTTCAAGAAAACATGATCACTCGTCTCAAATGCCAAAGGCCTCCTCCTACGATCGGCATAACTCTTTTGGCGACTCTAGACTGTAACAAGCCTCTTACGGATAAACTCAACTTTCTCCGTCGTTTCCCTCACCAACTCCAGGCCCAACAAAGGTGCATCACCCACCTCGGCCTAACAAACCGGAGACCTACACGGTCGGCCATACAAGGCCTCAAACGGCACCATACCGATACTAGACTAAAAGCTGTTGTTGTAGGCAAACTCCACCAAGGGCAAGTGCCTCTCCCACGTCCCACGAAAGTCAAGGACACAACCACGAAGCATATCCTCAAGGATCGAAATAGTACACTCGGACTGTCCGTCAGTCTGAGGATGGTAAGCTGTGCTAAAGGTCAGTTTAGTGCCCAAGGCACTCTACAAACTCTGCCACAACCTAGCAGTAAAACGAGGATCTCAATCAGAGATGATCGACACTGGGCCCCCGTGCAACCTCACTATGTCCCGAATATACAAGTCGGCAAGATGATCTACCAAATCTCTCACGCGCATAGAAATAAAGTGCACTGACTTAGTCAACCGGTCTACAACCACCCAAATAGCATCACCACCCCGCTGAGTCCTCAGAAGACCTACAATGAAGTCCATAGTGACATGCTCCCACTTCCACTCGGCAATAGGCAAGGGTTGCAACAAATCTGCTGGCCTCTGATGCTCGGCCTTCACTTGCTGACCAGTAAGGCACTTAGACACGAAAACTGCCACATCCTTCTTTATACCCTGCCACCAAAACTGACGACCTAGATCACGATACATCTTGGTGCCTCCCGGATGTACCGCAAGGCGTGAATGGTGAAACTCTCGGAGTACTTCTTCTCGATAAGACTCCAGCACAAACAGACGGTCTCGGTATCTCACACTCAGGTCGGGATACACAGTCAAACCCTTCTCAGCCTTCCCACTGGAGATCTTCTCTCAGAGGGATTCTACCTCAAGGTCACCTCTTTGTGCCTCTAACAATCGAGTCACAAGTGTAGGCTGTGCAACAACAGAAAATAAGGTCGCAGCCTCAATAGATTCGCCCAGAAGCAAATCGAACTCACCCAGTGCATCTAACATCTCCCACTCCCAGATGGCTATACAAACAACATCACTAATGGGTTTCCTACTAAGGGCATCGACCACAACATTGGCCTTTCCCGGGTGATAGTGCAACTCGAAGTCATAGTCCTCAATGAACTCCATCCACCTCATCTGCCTCAAATTCAAGTCCCTCTGTGTAAACAGGTACTTCAAACTCTTATGATCTGAGAACATCTCGAATTTCTCACCATACAGGTAGTGCCTCCAAATCTTCAGGGCAAAGATCACTGCTGCTAACTCTAGGTCATGAGTAGGGTAATTCCTTTCGTGAATCTTCAACTAACGTGAGCTATAGGCTACCACTTTCCCTTCTTGCATCAAGACACAACCCAATCCCTCTCGTGAGGCATCACAATAAACCGCATAACCCAAACCTTTCTCCGAAATAATCAATACCGGAGCGGTGGTCAATCTAACTTTCAGCTTTTGGAACGACTTTTCATAAGTCTCACTCCATACAAATTTGACTCCTTTCCGCATCAATCTAGTCAACGGCGAAACTAGTCTAGAGAAATCTTTCACAAACCGGCGATAATACCGAACTAATCTCAGAAAATTGTGGATCTCAAAAACGCTCTTAGGCTGTGCCTAATCTTGCACTGCCTCAATCTTGGATGTATCAACAGACACCCCTTTCCCAAAAACCACGTGGCCTAAGAACTTGACCTCTCCTAACCAGAACTCACACTTCCCGAATTTGGCATACAGCCTATGGGTTCCAAGCAACTCGAGCACCACTCTCAAGTGTTCCTCGTGCTCCTCCTCCGAAGGCGAATAAATTAGAATGTCGTCCACGAAAACGACTACAAAACGATCTAAGAATTCCTGGAATATCCGGTTTATCAAATCCATAAACACTGCCGGTGCATTGGTGAGCCCAAAAGGCATCACTAGAAACTCATAGTGGCCATACCGCGTACGGAATGCCGTTTTCGGAATATCCTCCTCCCTAACCCTCAACTAATGGTAACCCAATCTCAAGTCTATCTTGGAGAAACAACGGGACCCTTTTAACTGGTCAAACAAGTCATCTATACGGGACATAGGGTACTTATTCTTAACCGTAGCCCGATTCAACTTTCGGTAGTCGATACAAAGTCTCAAGGCACCATCTTTTTTTTTAGCAAAGAGGGCCGGTGCTCCCCACAGTGAAACACTAGGGCAAACAAAGCCCTTATCTAGCAACTCCTGGAGTTGAACCTTCAACTCACTCAACTCGGCTGGGGCAAAACAGTAAGGTGCCATAGAAATCGGCGTTGTGCCCGGCACTAAATCAATAGAGAACTCTATCTCTCGATGTGGTGGTAAACTAACAAGATCCCCGGGAAAAACATCCGAATACTCGCAAACCACTCTCGGTAACTCAACCCCGGTCTCATCACACTCACTACTCATAAGGCTAGCGAGAAGACCACTAAGCTCACTCCGCCCTCGCAGATCATACACCGGTGGCAACACACTACCAACCCGATCCCCCAAGAAATACTCCCCCCTCACGGTACAAACTGTGACCCTCTGGCAGTAACAATCAATAACTGCCCGGTATGACGATAACCAGTCCATATCCAAAATAACATCAAAACCCGACATGGGCATAACTACAAAAGGAAATGGAAGTCGGAAGTCGGCAGTCGGCGACCTCTATGTCACAACCTCTACATCCGTGTTTCAAAATCAATTCGCCCCCAACAGGCGATATAACACAAATAGGAGACGCTAACTGTGCCAACCCCAATCCCAACACAGATACGAATGCAGCAGATATAAAGGAATGAGATGCACCCGTATCACTCAACACATTGGCAACCGAGTTGCAAAACAAAAAGGTACCTCCCACAACAGATGGAGCCGGTACAAGATCTTGCGCGGTAATAGCATACACGCGCCCTGTAGGTCTCTGATCTACCTGCTCACCTCTCGGAGCAAAGGACTGATGCACAGACTGAGACGATAAAGCCCCCTGATTGGCCCTCGAGGCCTGAACAAACTGTGCTAGCTGCGAACTCTACGTCTGTCTCAAACCAGACGCACCGGGTGTACCACCCAACTGTAGACAGAACCTCTTCAGGTGTCCTGCCTGACCACACTGATAACAAGCGGACGATCGGCCTCTACTCTGACTCTAGCTCTGAGGGCAAGCTCAAGATGGAGCTGCTCTCTGAAGTCCTCCCATCTGCAGGCAAGCTAGAGACTTGTAGCCCAGCTGACCATATTTGAAACAGGTAAAGTCCCCCTGGCTGCCTCTCGTAGAACCTGAACTTGGCACTGGGAAGGTAGATCTCGCTAAAGCACTCTGGGACTGCTGAGGGTTAGAACCCCTCTGTCTCCTACCGTCCCCCTGCTTTCCTGACTCCTCTTAGAGTCCTTCATCCTCTCCTCCTTCTCCATCATAGACTCCATATGGGTCGCGGCATCCACAAGACGCCCATACTCTCGGATCATGGATCCCCCAACCCTCATCTTGAGGCTATGCCTCAACTTCCTCTAGAACTCAATACAACAGCGTTCCTCCGATGCCACGAGCTCAGGTGCGAACCTGGACAAACTGCTAAAGGCGGCCTCAAACTCGGCCACTGACAAACCTAGCTGCTTGAGCTGACAAAACTGGTCCCTCAGCTTTTCCCTGATAGCCGGGGCTAAGTACTTCTCCTGGAAAGCATCTACAAAAGCCTCCCAAGTGCCACCAATACGGCCCCTCGTGAACTTCCACCATTGACCCGCATCCCCCTTCAGCTGGAAAGATGCCAAGGTCACCTTTAATACCCCGTCCTCGATGCCAATCATCTCAAATGTCTTGGTCATCTGCTCCAACCACTCATCAGCCTTACGTGGCTCCTTTGGATCCCCAACAAACTCATCCGGATTAGACCGGAAGAACTCCCTCTTCTGAAAGGAAGGCCCTGCATCAACAACCTGGGCCTGAACCTGGGCCTGAACTGGATTCTCAGCTCTGAGAATGCCCATGGATTCCCTTAAAGCATCTACTATCCCACGAGCTAAGGCGCCCATAGCCTGCTGACCTACTGGCTCGGCCACATTGGCCTGACCAATCCCCTCCTGCTGTACCGGAATATCATTCGGAATAGGCATTTCCTGCCTCCTACGCCTGTCTCGCCTACCACCACGTCCTCGCCCTAACATCCTAATAAAGGTAATGAAGAACATTAGCACATTCACAAATGTGCCGAAGCTATAATACTCGCGTCCTAATGCAATGGACAACTGTAATTCACTCCACGTAAGCACATAATCACATAAGCACCTACGAATTTCACTTCTGGATAATGATAGTCCCGAGGCGTTACTAGAGTTCCGGTTAGAAACAGCATTGATCAAGTGCTTTTCCAACAAGACTCATAGAAACCCAAGGATCCAATCAACATCCTAGAAACTAAATCCCATACCCAAATAGTCACATAAACATGTTATCACATAAGCATATAACACTACATCTAAGTCTCTATCAAGCGAGACGAACCCATTGTGGTACTAACCACTTCCCGCGTACCCAAAGTATTCAAACCCGGTACGCTCTGATACCAAGTTGTAATGCCCTCAAAAAATAAACCCATCATAGCATACATTCACGATAAATAAAAGATTTTTCATATTACAATCATCAGAGTATTCTTACAAAAGGTATTACATGTTCACAATAAAATTAAACGCCCTATAGGCTTACACCTTTCCAAGTCAACACTTGGTTACAAAAAAAGAGTACTAACTCTACACAAATAAGCCCTTGGCTTGATATACATGTAATACAACAAAAACAACAAAAAAAGAGTCTACAGCCTCAAGCCTCCCAAGCTACGTCCTTGGAGGTGGCATAACACCTGTACCTGAAAATGATGTCCCATATAGGGTGAGCCAACGCCCAGTAGAGATATGCTAAACATAATATGAGCAATAACTAAAACATTAGCACTTGATAAATATTTAACTCATATAAACCAACATACAGTACAATCTAGTTTCATAATCCTTAACTTAACAAAACTCAACTTATAAACATGGTTCAGAACCTGGCCAAATAACTAAAGTGAGACTACATCTCATGCCAGCAATACTACAAACTGCCATTTTACGGAAATTGCGTCCGCGGGATTCGGCACCTATGTAGTTTCATTCTCTTATGGCCATTTTACAGATATTTCATCCGCGGGACTCGGCACCCATGTATAGATATATTTGGATTGCCATGTTACGGAAATTGCATCCGCGGGATTCGGCACCCATGTATAATTGTATTCAAATGGCCATTTTACGAAAATTTCATCCGCGGGATTCAGCACCCATGTATTCAAATACACAACTTGATTAGTTTCAATTCACCTAATCATCATGCAATGTCTACAACAATCAAGACTATCCTCCACCGATAGCCCAAAGCAGTTATTTCTAAACAGATAATAAATGCCTCAACAGATATATAATTGACATTTTCAAAAGTGAGCAATTTATAAATCCAACTCCACCATTCTATCTCATAATGAGCAAATTTTATTATCCCCAACTCAATTTCATAACAAATGTCATTAATTACACTAATGACCCAAATATACCCAAGTATGGCATTTTTTCCTTTAAGCTCAATATTGACCCAAAGGTCCAAATATTATCAACAACACCAATATTCTCATCTCTAGGCTCAAATATACATGTATAGGCTCAAAATACAAAACCCCTCTTTTATACATTTTGAAACCCTAACACCCAAAATCACCCAACTCAACATTATATCAAAAAGACCAATAGTTTATGTCAAAGACCATAGGAATAAGTAGTTATCCCTACCTCGAGAAGAAGAGCTCAAATGGAGGAGATGACCAAAATCCAAAGTGCTCCAAATCTAAGATTTTTCAGATTAAAAAGAAGCCCTTAACACTCTCTATCTTTCTTACAAAGAGCCTAGGTTAGAAACTCACTAGAAGTAGATCAATCCCTAGAGAGAAGTTTTTTAGAGGGAGAGAGAGTTCAGATCTACGGTTTTTGAAAAAGAAAGAGATGAAAAAGTGAAGTGTAATCCCGCTGCTGTCTACTGATATACGTATGACCAGCTCGAGCGGAGAATAGGACACTCGAGCGTCAAACATAAAAACTAGACCCGCTCGAGCGCAAAGATTCCCGCTCGAGTGCCAAGACACAACTGCAAAACACACCCGTTCGAGCGCAAAGGAAAAGCCGCTCAAGCGTAGATTTCCCCTTTCCAGCACTTTTACAGACAATGAACTATCCGCTCGAGCGCCAAGACACCAGCTCAAGCGCTACCCGCTCGAGCGTAAGGAAATCCGCTCGAGCGTAAAAAACATACCTGCAGAAGTTTTGCAGAGACATGAAATGCTGAGAGTGTGTAAACCCTGCTCAAGCGCAAGAATACCCGTTCGAGCGGACAACCAAAAATCAAACTCCGCTCGAGCGCAAAGGGACCCGCTCGAGCGTACCACCAAAAATCTGGGCAACAAGGAATGGGACTAAAGCTCAACCAACCTGTTCGAAACACGCTCAATACATCTTAAAACTCAAACACACGGAATTAAAGGATAACAACAAGATATACAACCACCAACTCCACGGAACCTAAGTCCGAAATACAACAATCAAAGGAAAAGAAACCAGGATCGTTATAAATATGACATCATTAAATCTAAAAAATAAGTCTAATTTTTTAACTACATCAACACTACTCTTTTCTTATTTAAAAAAGAGAAATTTAGTCAAAATTCCCTAGACTTAACGTGTTAGTGTGTAAAGGATAGTTCAAAATATTTTACTTCCTAAACTCCCAAAGCATACTAATATTTTTCCTCTTTTTTCTTGACAATCTTGCACCTATGATATATCTAGTCTGTTTTCATTGGCCTTTACACACTGTTCATCTCATGGAAATCACGAATCTAATAAATCAAAATCAAATTCCAAAAATTCATAAACCAAAATGAAGAAGAAGAAGAATAAAAGAAAAAGAAAAGTTCTTAGAGGAAAAAAAACTTTTATTCCGATCATTGTAGTGAAAGTAGGTCTGGATTTGGGTCTTGATTGGGTTTTGATGAAAGCAGTGGTGGGTGTAGAAACCTAGTGCGATTAAGGAGAGTTTGATTGAAGGATTGAGCCTATTGATCAAAAATATGGTGAGATTTGACAGAATTTGTTGATTAATTTGTTGAGTTTATTGATTGTTTTTCTGTAAAGTTTCCTTTAGATGTGTTGAATTATTGTTGATTTGTTTGTAAACTCGTAGCGAATGAACTTGCAAAGCTTCCTTTAGTTCATACTCCGTTTTTTTGTTAGTGATACCCTGTTTAAGAAGATAATAAAGTATTACTCTGATTTTCAATAATATGTTACTGTAAAACAAAATAAAATGTTACTGTCAAAAAGAGTATCATGTTACTGTTTATGTCAATTTTGACGATAAATTTTTTTTTTTTTAAGGTAAATTATGCAAATGGTCCATGTAGTTTACATGATGTGTCAATTTGATCTCTGCTATTTTAATTTGCTCGATTTTATCCCTCAATTTAACGAATTGTGTCATATTGGTCCAATAAATAATAGTCGTTAGGTTTGATGGGCGGAAAGTTGTCACGTGCTCAAATGATGTGTCAATTTGGTCTTTGTCGTTTGCACAATATGCCAATTTGATCCCTGTTATTTTAATTTGCTCGATTTTGACAGGGACCAAATTGATGCACTGTGTAAACTACAGGAACCGAATTGACACATCGTTTGAGTTTTCGTCCACCAAACCTAATAGTCGTTATTTATTGGATCAATATAACACAATTCATTAAATTAAGGGACAAAATCAAGCAAATTAAAATAATAGAGACCAAATTGACACATTGTGTAAATTATAAGGAATATTTGCATAATTTATCTCCTTTTTTTATGCAAATTTTATAATCAACATAAATCTTATTTGATAGATCTTAATGAGAATATTCTAAAAATACTAATTTTATTAAAAATCGACATATAAATCAAAAGTTATATTATTTTAAAGTTTAAAATATTAAATTACTTACTAAGGATATTTTGACAATAGTGATATGTGTTGAACTTTTCAAAAAAAAAAAATTTACTTGTTCTTAATTTTTTTTTTTTATCAATAAAAGAAAAGATTTATTAATAAAAAAGCAAATTACATGCAAAGATTTTATTATAAAGGAGTTTTAATCAAAATCCTTTTACAAGAGTAATGTAGCAATGATAAAATTTCCTTAAGTTTAGGAATGAGATTCTCTCTTAGTTGATAAAATCAACCTGACTATGCTTTTTGATTTTGGTGGGCCTACACGGATCATTTAAAAAATGATTAAAACTACTCATTTTACAATCTCTTGTAATTATATTATTTATATAAAAATTAGATTGATTTGATGACAATAGGCACATATCAAATTAAATTTGTTTTTAGAATAATATGTAATATATTTTTAAAATTATATTTGTCGCCTATTTTTTTTAATTATAAAAAATGTTATATGATCATGCGATTGCGATTGTCAAATCAATCTTTTTTTTCTTTTTTTTTTACATCAATAATATTTTTATAGAAATTTTACAAGATAAATAATTCAAATTATCAAAAATGAATCTAGGCACACTAAGACCTAACAACAATTAGAGAGAATCTCTAAATTTATTTATTAACTCACATAATATATCATTCATATATTGGTAATACAATGCATGATAGATAAAATTCATCACACTAATTCAATGATCACATGTGAAAACTAATGATGAAAAGAAAATAAAATGAAATTTTTAGTTAACAGGTATGTTTGCCCTTGCTCTTTTTCATCATTGTTTATCATTCCATAAAGTCTTAATATAATATTTTTAATATAAATATCATTTTTTTTTTCTATCTGAACTTTTCTTTGTTATTTTATTTGGGAAACTAATCAGTCAGTGTATTGGTTGAAAAAAAAAATTAGATTAATAATAAATTTTACAAACTTTAATTATTAAAATTATAAATTTTTTCATGAATATATAATTATTTTTAAAAACTAAATCTGATTTGTAATTTTTTCATTTTATTTTTCCTTACCAACTTGATTCATGCATGAAAGAAACTAATGCAACTAATTAAATCTGATTTGTAATTTTTTTTCATTGGGGGATTTAGTTATAAACTCCTCAGTGTGTAACTTGTCTTTTAAAATGATAAGAATTATATGAATCATTTCAAAACTCTCTAATATTTTAAAACTTATTTTCTTTTATTATAATACCCTCATATATGTGTGTGTGTGTGTGTATCAGATTGCAATCACCCTCTCTCATCTGAATCTCTCTTGTCTCTGTCTCGCTCTTATCACTGTTGTTCTCTATCAGCGCCATCACCGCTCTCCATCAGTGTCACTACCGCTCACCATGGTACTCTTTCTCTACCGTCTTCATCGCCACTGTCACTTGTCGCATCCATAACCTCAGATGTAAGATCATTTACAATCATAGTTGCTAGAAAATGACGGTTCCCGGCGGTTCGCAAACCTAAGATCTAAGATCCTTTACTCTCTCTCTCTCTTTCTGGTTCTGATGGTTCATGCTCTCTCTCTCCCTCTCTCCTCCTATTTTTCTTCTTCTTCTTCTTCTTCTTCTTCTTCTTCTTCTTCTTTTCATGATCCTTTGTTTTCGAACTCTATCTTCCTATTTCTTTTTCTTCTTCTCATGATGCACTGTTCTTCAAATAATAAAATTTTACTCTGGTTCATGATATAGCACTTTCCTGTAAAGCAATCCTCGCAACTTGTTTCAAAATAAAATTTTACTTTGCAATCAAAAAAAAAAAAGGGTAAAATTTTATTCTGATTCAGAGTAAAATTTATTATGATTCAAAGTAAAATTTTACTGTCATTAAACATATCATACTGTTAATCAAAGTAAAATTTTACTGTTACAAAAAATAGAGTACATACTAAGGGTGTGTTTGTTTGAACGAACTGGATAAGAGAGGATTGTAATCCATCAGACTGTTAATTCTGGGATACATTGTCCCCGGACTATTTGGTTGGATTAGAATTGTATCCTATGTTTGTTTAGTCATGGGATTAGATGTCTGGATTGGACTATTTTTAGTGAATCCAATGTGTGGTTAGACGGACTGGATAAGGATAAATGTTCAAAAGACTATTTTACCCTTGTAATTTATAATTTTTATTTAATATATAATTTTAAATTTGTAATCTATAATTTATAATTTAACAACACTAAAAAAATTTAATTTATAAGGCCATCATTTATAATTTATTATTTTTAAATAAATTTAATTTATAATTTATATTTTTTATTTAATATATAATTTTAAATTAACAACACTAAAAAAATAATTTTATTTAATATATAAATTAAATTTTCAATATGTAAATTTTATTTAATATGTAAATTTAATTTTTTAACAACACTAAAAAAAATTTAATTTATAAGGCCATAATTTTGAATTTATTATTTTTAATTAAATTTAATCTATAATTTTTAATTTTTATTTTTTATTTTTATTTAATATATAATTTTAAATTAACAACACTAAAAAAATAATTTATAAATGTTCAAAAGACTATTTTACCCTTTTCTAATTGTTTACTAAGTAACAGCATGGAGGGTAAAATAGACATTTCACAAAATAATCCCATGGGATACCAATTCCATGGTTTCTATCCCACCTCCCCCCATGGGATAGGATAACCCCATATTTGTGGGACTAATAATCCGGGGGGACTATTAGTCTGGGTCAAAATTTTTCAAACAAACAATGAACTATTAGTCCGGTGGGACTAATAGTCCAATCCCACACCCTTATCCTTCAAAACAAACATGCTCTAAATGAACGAACTAGAGTGAAATTTTACTTTTAGATCTATGAACAAACAAACAAAAAACTTTTGATTTTTTATTGTAATATTTTGATTTATCATTTTTATTTATTTATCAAATCTAAGTGTTTTTTTTTTTATCCCAGATCTAAAGTTATTGATCTCAAATATGAGTTCTTAGATATCAAATTTGAGATAGTGGTGGTTTAACGGTAAAAATGGGGGTTGCTAACCGACTACGAGGATGAGCAACGCTGGTAGACGATGAAGATGGTGAAGATAATGAACAACTATGGAGTTGGTGAAAAAAGAGTGTTGTAAAAGAAAACGAAGAAAGAAAGGTTATAATGATCAAATAAAATATTTAAATAATAAATTTTGTCCTTCCGGTCTTTATAAATATGAGAGGATTTTAAAAGTATTAAATTCTTTATTTTATTTTATTTAACAAGAAAAAAAAAAGTTAAGAAGAATTTATGGCCAAATTTTCATTTTTCATTTTATTGTCTTTATGCATGAAAGAAACTAATGAACCTGCTTAAATTTGATTTGTAATTTTTCCGTTTTATTTTTCCTTACCAACTCGATTATTGTCTTCGTGCATGAAAGAACCTAGTGAACCTAATTAATTAGGGCCCTAATATGACTCTGACAGGGATTGAATGAAAGATGAGAAGTCATTGGTTTGAGGTATTATTGAAAGAATAGTATTGTGATTATTGAAAGATAAGAAATCTATAAATTTATGTTAGGTAATTTAAAAAAATGAGAGTGTACGATGAATTGTTATTAATCTATTCTATATTCTATATATACATTAAGGAAAAAGAGGTTTCTAACCTCCAAGTATTGTAGGCGTTCCAATATCCCAATTTAAATTTTTTGATTTTTTTATTTAAAAAAAAATTAGCATTTATTAATTTCTCACAACCCTTAAGCCTTACCCTCATAATAATATTTTAATGCATTAAGAACAAGCATAAACAAAATTTCTTGAAAAATCTAACACATATGAATTCCTTAAAAAGTCCCAACACATATGATTATTATCCCTCATAATAACACTTTAATGCATTAAAAACAAACATAAAATAAATTTCTTAAAAAGTCCAACACATATGATTATTAAAATGTTAAACTTTAATATAATATATATATAAAAAAAAGACATTTAAAAAATTTAAAAAAAAAACATTTAAAAATCACAATTCACATATATAGAAATAATTGTGAAGTACATATGAATTCTTTGAAAAGTCCAACACATATGATTATTATCTCTCATAATAACACTTTAATACATTAAAAACAAGTATAAAAAAAATTCCTTAAAAAATCCAACACATATGAGTTTTTTAAAAAGTTTAACACATGATTATTATCAAAATATTAAACTTTAATATAATATATAAAAAAATATTTTAATAAAAAAAGAAGATAAAGTGACAAAACACAATCTATGTATAGCACGGGTAATATGCTAATAAGAGATATAATTATGTGATATTTCAAGGTGTCTCAAGATCAATTAATAATTTTTCATGAAAGATAAGATAAAAAAATAGAAGTTAAATAACAAAGAGATAGTAATAAATAAGAGAAAAGTCAAAAATTGGATGGAGTCGTTAAGACGTCAATTTTGTTCGCATATACATACGATTTATGTGAACAACAAAAAGTTAAATAAGAGAGTGATGGTAATAAATAAGAGAAAAATCAAAAATTAGTTGGAGTCATTAAGACGTCAATTTGGTGAACAACAAGAAGTTAAATAAGAGAGTGATAGTAATAAATAAGAGAAAAATCAAAAATTAGTTGGAGTCATTAAGACATCAATTTTGTTCGCATACATACTATTTATTTGAACAACAAGAAGTTAAATAAGAGAGTGATAGTAATAAATAAGAGAAAAGTCAAAAATTAGTTGGGGTCATTAAGACGTCAATTTTGTTCGCATACATGCTATTTATGTGAACAACACAAGAACAGGTTTGGCAACCAATTTTAGTGCCATGCAGCTGACTATTTCTGGCAACAAAAATAAATTGGAAAAATTATAAATAAATAAAAAAATTCTATAACAAAATAAAGGCCGAATTGCACTAATAATTCCTATAGTTTGGACTTGTATCACTTTTCAATTGTGATGCATTTAACCCTAAATTTTGAATCTTCACTACAAGAAAATACACTTTTGCCGACTAACACATTCGTCGCCAAACGTACATATTTTAGTCGCCGAAAGTATTTCCCGACTAAATAATTTGGTCGTTGGATTTGTCGGCCATACATAGTCGCCGAAAGCATTAGCGACTAAAATTCATTTAGTCGCCATAAGTATCACAAAATACCGACTAACATGTTAGTAGCCAAACAGACAGGTATTGGCGACGAAATAAGTCTTAGTCGCCGATAGAATACATTGCCGACTAAAACGTTAGTCGCCCAAACCTTTCATTAAATATTTTAACTCAACTATTAGCTACTAATGTTTTTGTCGCTAAAAAATACAATATCTACGGCGGCAATATTCTTAGTCGCTAATAGTGAAACTTCAGCTACTAATGTTTAGTCGCCCATGATTTTTTTTATGTTTTGGCGACTAAAATTTGGTCGCCAAAAATTTCTTGGGGTTTTAGCTACTAAAATAAGTTGTCGCCATAGCTGTTTTGGAGTTGTTTTGGCTACCAAAAATTTTGTCGCCAAAAGTCTTTTCAGCTTTAGCCACTACACATTTAGTCGCCATAACTATTTTCCAGTTTTTTTGGCTACTAAATTATTAGTCGCCATAACTATTTTTATTCGTTTTAGCTACTAAAATTTTAGTCGCCAAAAGATTTTTCTTTTTAACTACAAATTGATTTCTCACCAAAAGCGTCATTTTATATTTTTGTTTTGTTTGTTTAATTTTACTAAATTTTGTCCAAACCTGTATGTATCCATCGCAACCTGTAATACGTATACAACCTGTATGTATCACCTACATGGTTCACTTAGAACCATAAAACAAAAATGAACACCTGCTATATATATTCCAATTACAAATAATAATGTAAACTTATGTACGAACGAACTATATATATTCCAATTACAAATAATAACATCATACATTCCAAATACGTTACCAAAATTATGTCCTCTATACACAACATTTTTACTATACTATGCATTGTAATGACCATTTGACAAGGTACAAATTACTATGGTAATATGTACCACGACAAAAGGTAATACAAGCTCCAAAAATATTATGTACCCCACCATAAATTATATGTACGATGCATCCAAATTCCACGGTTCATTAATTAATACAAGCTCCAAAAATACTTTGTACCCTGTCAAAAATTATATGTTCGATGCATCCATAGTCCACAGCAAAAAGTATAGGACGACAAAAAACTTCCCAACTTTCCCGGCTTGTGTATCTTCCGAGAAAAAATTAGAAGATCCACATGTCAATGCCAAAAGCCATCTACACAACAAAAATTACACCCATTAGTTCCATTGTAAACAAAAAGTTATAGCCATCTACAAAACACAAATTGCAAGGATGTCAATTGTAATTGAAATTGTATGTAAATATAATTTGAATTTAGGTATTTCAATATAGTTTTTGTACACGTTAACTTGTATTTAAAGTGCAAACAAATTTGTAAGTCAACCCCAACTCAAGTTTACTCTAATGTGTAAACATACATATATTTTATTCATAACTGTACGTATATAGAGATTGTTATAGAACATATATATATTGCTAAGCTTTAATATATTTGTATAAGCTTTAGGCATTTTTCACGCCAACTCCCAACGTACACGTGCTAATTACGTCCCGTCCGTCCCCACAAGTCCTATTTGACACGAGGAAACTACCCGTACCATCCCCGCAGTGCTTCGGGGGCTGCTCTCAAGTTTTGGCCCTCGAACGCCTTTTTTCGGCTAAGTTTATTGTTTTTTTCACGCCAACTCCCAACCTACGCGTGCTAATTACGTCCCGTCTGTCCCCACAGGTCCTACTTGACACGAGGAAGCTACCCGTGCCATCCCCGTAGTGCTTTGGGGGCTGCTCTCAAATTTCGGCCCTCGAAGCCCTTTTTTCGACTAAGTTTATGGCGTTTCTCACTCTAACTCCCAACGTACACGTGCTAATTACGTTCCGTCTGTCCCCACAGGTCCTATTTGACACGAGGAAGCTACCCGTGCCATCCCTGTAGTGCTTTGGGGGCTGCTCTCAAATTTCGGCCCTCAAAGCCCTTTTTTCGACTCAGTTTATGGCGTTTTTCACGCTAACTCCCAACGTACACGTGCTAATTACGTCCCGTCTGTCCCCACAGGTCCTATTTGACATGAGGAAGCTACCCGTGCCATCCCCATAGTGCTTTGGGGGCTGCTCTCAAATTTCGGCCCTTGAAGCCCTTTTTTCGGCTAAGTTTATGGCATTTTTCACGCTAACTCCCAATGTACACGTGCTAATTACGTCCCGTCTGTCCTCACAAGTCCTATTTGACATGAGGAAGCTACTCGTGCCATCCCCGCAGTGCGTCGGGGGCTGCTCTCAATTTTCAGCCCTCGAAGACCTTTTCTTGGCTAAGTTTATGGCGTTTTTCGGGTATGCTCCCAACGTACACGTGCTAATTACGTCCCGTCTGTCTCGTCTGTCCCCACTGCCATCCCCGGAGTGTGTTTGGTGTACATAAAGATGCACTATGGAGAAGAATTATTTGCAACAAATATATATTGGATGTGACTAGGTGGCATTGTGTCCATTGGAAACCAGAGTAATATCCTAAGAAAACAGCTTTTCAAAAATCCAAACAAATTTTAATTTTGTTTTACACATTATTCAGTTCAAATTAGTGTTGGTTTTATTTTTACAAATTTATTATTAAGAATCACATATTCATTCTTCACAGTTAGCGTTTTGAAATCAAAGCTCCTTTGCAGTAGTTATATGGCACTCATTATATTGTACTAAATCAAAATTCATTCTAATTTCTCTTTAGTCTTAAATCTCAAATCACATTCAATTGGACTTGGTTACCTTATAGAAATCAGAGTACGGTCCTTTCTGTAATGTATCAAAACACCAGGTCGGCTGCTGCAATGTCTACTCACATGATGCCTCATAACCTATTCGAAGCACATCACAAAGAAAATATTTGCATACCAACTTTAGAAGACAATTCTATGAAAATATGATCCATATTTTTTGTACAACTTGCAGTGCCAAGAAAATTATGTTTACCGAATAGTAAGAAAATTATGTTTACCAAATAGTAGGATGACCGTCTGAACCTGGCAAGAGGGTTGTGAGCCGTGACACCACGTCGTTTAGATGATTGAGTTGTAGTTGTTGTGCCTCCCGTGCTTTTTTTTCTTCATCAACTTGTTTGATTAGCTGCTCTCTTTCCCTCGTAATTTCCTCCCGATCTCTTTCGCGCGCCTCTTTCTCCTTCAATAGCTCCTCCCGATCTCTTTGTCGCTCCTCTTTCTCCTTCAATAGCTCCTCCCGATCTCTTTGCCGCTCCTCTTTCTCCTTCAATAGCTCCTCCCGATCCCTTTGCCGCTCCTCTTTCTCCTTCAGCAACTCCTCGTGATCACTTTGACGCTGCTCACGAAGAACCTCCAGTTCCGCTCTCATTAACTCCATATGTTTATCACATGCTCGTGCCGCACTAGAAGCTGTGGAAGAGGGTTGTGGGCCTACCCCACATCCACGCAAGTAATTTTTTTTTTCCCCGAGCACTTGCCTTGATATTTCTTCGTGGGTCAATTGCAACCCCGCAACGGTGGCTGTCACTTGTAGATTCACCATATCATCCTGTAATGCCAACAAAACAATAAAGTGAAGATGGGAGAAGGAATTTAAAAAAACTTTATTAATTGATATGCATCACACTTTGTTTCAACATTCAATACTCACATGTAGCTCACCACATTTGGGGTCAATCCAATCTCCCGTCTTCTTAGACTTGTGTGCTTTCTTATAAAATTCGGGGAAATCTATATCCCCATCCTCATTTGCCTGTTATGTTCGGGAAAAATCCATTGACGAATTAGTACATGGTAATATTCACAATCAAGAAGAATTAATCATCCATTACATGTCTAAATTAACTTCTCACCATTAGCGACATTGCTATAGGAAATGATCGCGATCCACTTGTATGATTATAGGGGAGCATACCCCTATTTGCTTTACCAGCCGTAGACCGTTTCTACAAAAATATTAAATAAAAAAAAAAAAAAAAGAACATGCTTTACTAAGTTTCAGTGAAGAAGTTGTACATCTATTAGTGAAGAAGTTTTACATATTAACACATAAATTAATTTCAATAATGGCCTTTCTAATTTATTTGTTACCATGTGAGATTCGTCTTTCCAATCAACATCAATCAAATATTTCCAGTCCTCCAAGCTCACTCCACTAGGCGGACGACTATAGGGGTCATCAGCACCCTTTTCCTCAAGTTCGAGGAACTCTTGCTTTAGATTGTACCTCCAATCCTTGTATAGCAAATATGCCTTCCTATCGAGGATCTGTTGAGCTTGTTCATCGTTATCAAAATCATCGCCGATAACAAACTTGTCCTATAAACATAGATACAGAATTAGTTGAACAATTAATTTAACGAAGTACAAATTATATAATAAAGACATTATGGCAAGATGAATCTCATACTAGCACCGCTTGGATGACCGCATCTTTGGTACTTTGATCAATTTTTATCCATGACTTCACGCTCTGAAGAGGGCACAATCGTCTAATTTGAAGGCCCAACTCATTCGTCGCTGGGGTTGCATTCCCTCCTGTGATTGCGTTCAACACCCGATTGACGTAGACATGTAATTTCTCCCCCTTTTTCCTAGCAATTTTTTTCTGCACGCCTTTGCCTAATGTAGGTCCTCGAACACGAGTTGACCTCGTTTGCCCTACTACAAAAGGGGAACGTTGTCAACATTACAAACATTGCTAATGAAGTATAAAAAGAAAATGCTGCACGTAAAGTCCTGTCACTTTTTTTGCTGCCTACTGTTGCTGCCAGCTACTGTTTGTGGATATAAAATCGAACGTTAATTATGACTACTGTTGCTGGCAGCTACTGTTTGGCTGCATACAATCTTGGAAAATTATGCGACAACTTGGATAAAGTGTTGGTAAATTATGCATAAAGTCTTCGTAAATTGTTTTTTCGACTGTTGCTACCAACTTGGAAGGTTGTGTACCTAATATTTTATTTCTTGTGTAAGTGTCCTTGTTATGTGTATATTAATGTTTAGTTTTTTTTTCCTTTGTTTTTATTTGCCTTTATGGGGTTTTCATTGCCTTACTTGATGACTTATGCACCCCCCCCCAAAAAAAAAAACCAAATTATTTTTAAACAACTAAATAGTATGCTCTTACCCACTCCACCTGGCTGCATCTCCTCCACCACAGTTTGTGTATCATCTGGTGGTTGCGTCTCATCAAAGAACATCATCGGGGTGCCACTCTCCGGTGGACATGCTTCAGATGTTGATAGTACGTTGCCACTTGTTGCTCTCTTCCGTCGGCCTGTCTTGACTCCCGGAACCATTGTACCTACATTACGTAACAAACATACATGAGTAATAAACATCGCATAAATTAGTAGTGTAATTGCTGCAATAATGACACAACACTGTCTACTCAATAATAAAATGCTCGTTAAGCAATGGTAAACTAAGAGAACATGATGGTGATACACATTACTAAATTTGCGAATCATGACTCACTGCTGGCATTACAAAAATTATGAGCACAGCAATTTCTCCTTTGTTTAAGATGTATTTTATACCTTCAAATCATTGATGTGGTCTCAAAAGTAGTGTTTACCCTTAAACATGTGATACCCATATGACGTGGTATTTTTAAAATATGAAATACTATATATATGATTTATTATTAATAGTTTCCTATTTACATATAGTTCTAATATAATATAGCCAATAATGAACATTCCCATATCAATTAATCTAGCAATGTCCTTCCTACTCAAACCTATTTATTCTGAAATTTTTAAAAATAGATTTGTAATTATTTTTATTAGGTTCCCATTGCTATACATGTAATTTTGTTTTTTTGTATATTTGCTTATTGTTTAAAAATAATTTTATTAACTAATCAATTACATAAGTTAATAAATATATATTTTTTACTATCTTATAATTTCATATTAGTGGAAATCTCAAGGAACAAAATAATATCAACTCAATCGGAGAGAAAGGATATTATGTCAAGTTACCCGAGGAAGCTGCCCGGCAAGAACACCGAAAAAGCCTGTTGTCCCTACCACCGTAAAGAGAAAAGATGCCTGCATGACTGAATGAAATCAAATTCATGGAGAATATAATATTTACGAATTACGATGGTTTACATCTTGCAAAAATAAGAAAAGAAAATCAAATGGAAGGCACATGTGTCATCACATTCTACTCTTGATTCCCCAAAAGTACAGAATGAAATTTATGCAATGGAATGTATGCTCTTTTATTGTTATAGGTTAAACAAAACATTTAGTGTAGGGCAACTTACATCATTTCTAACACTTGGGATTGCAAGGTTCTCCGCGTTTTAAAATGGGAGTGGTTTTAGATAAGGGGAAAAAAATCAAATTGTAGATTCAGAACATGAGAAAATAATTCAATTTTTTTTTTTCAAGAAAAAAATGCAATCTTCAAATATATTGTCATCCTAATCCAGTGAAATGCCCTAATTTTGAATTCAAGAAAAGAAGGGTTTCAGAAATTTTTTTTTTTTTTTGGGGGGGGGGGGGATCATATTGTAGCTTCAAAATATGAGAAAAAAATTCGAAGAAAACATAAAATAAAAATATATATATATATATATAAACTAACTATAGAAAATTACAAAACCAGATTTTTCCTCAACCAACAATGTTGGTTTTGAAACCAAAACTCTATATTTCAGTATGTTGATTTTGATTTTCAAATACTACAACAGTTGAATCAAATGTCCTAGTTCCAATTTTAAGAAGGGAAGGGTGTCATAAAATAAAAAATAAGAAATAAAGAGATTGAACTGAAAATGAGAGAAGGAAATTGATAGCTTTGTTTTGGAAGCCCATTAAGGAAATTGATAGCCTTAGTCAATTGGTATTGCACTAAACATTTAACATGTATCGCATGTTGATGCAAAAATATTTAGAAGACCTTATCAATCTGAAAAACTCATTTTTTGCAAAGCATCTGTCTATGCAAACTTTGTGATTATAATATCTATGAAGACAAATTATGGATCAATTAAATTTTGTTATTATGACATGGATGTGGTTGTGTTTGATTTGAGATTGGATGCTAAAGCTAAATTTAGCTTAACATGTACGCAAAGCATAATAGGCCTTGCTAGTGTGCTTTTTTGTATCGCAAAGCATTAAGAAGTGTATAATAGGCCTTGCTAGTGTGCTTTTTGACAAATTATTCTCTTTTTTTAAAAAATTTATATATATATGGTTGATGTGGGCCCTATACTTTGGTGTTTGCTTAGAGTTTAAACATGGATTCTTCAAGTTTCCATAGCACTTGGCATTTTCAATGCATAGAAACATATCTATATTACATTTCCCAAATAGATCATGGAAATTCCCTCAAAGCGACGTATTAAAGAAGATACAATGAAGTGAAATTCTACTTAACATAGGTTTAATGGTCGAAACTTTTCAAGTATTCTTGGTTTCTATGGAATTATCATGATGGAGTGATAGGTTATATATATTTAACAATTAATCATTAGCTTGTATTTAGCTACTTGTTTTTAATGCAGTATTTTGTTCATAATTATAGTCTTATTTCTATGGAAAACGAAAAAAAAAAAGGCATTCGCAGTTATAAACTCTAGCTAATTAAGTAATAAGAAACAATCTTGAGGGCAGAATGGATAACAGAGGCTGGAAACCAGTTGTACGAAGAAAAGGACCGGTAAGGTATTCAGGGGATCGTAGGGGAGGGGATCTATTTACAATTTTTGTAGACAACATCCCTGAGTCCATGAACCCCAAAGGTCTATTTGGCTTATTCTCCAAGTTTGGTGTTGTTAAGGACATGTTTATACCAGTGAAAATGAGGAAGCTAACAGGTTTGAGATTCGGTTTTGTTCGGTACGATTGTCCAGTAGCTGCTGAGGTAGCAGTGCAAAGAGCAGATGGGTTATGGTGTGATGACAAAGAGATAAAGGTCAAACGAGTAAAGTTTACCAAAGAGGAGAGAAGTATTACAAGGGGGGATAAAGTGAGCCATCAACCAGGAGGAAATCCTCAAGGGATGCTGAAGGACAGTGAGACTGTCAATATAGGCGTCCAAAAGGTTGGCATACTGAGATGGCGAGATTATGGAGGGAGTAAGTCCTATGTCGAGGTGGTTAGAAATGGCAGCAGCTATGGGAAGGAGGAAGCAATTGTTCAGGTTGGAGAAGTAGGAAATAGGTGGCTGTATAAAAGCCTAGTTGTCAAACTCCACAAATTTTTCTCATTCCCAGCTTTCAAGGAGGAATGCAAGAAGAGAGGCTTGATGAAGGTGCAAGTCAGAGCAAAGGAATGAAGGATAGCAGTGTTATCATTTCAATCAGTTCAGGAATTGAAGAGTAGTAAGGAGAGTTTAAATGAATGGATCTTTAAATGGTGTAGTTCAATGGAGGAGTGGCATCCAGGGTACATAGTTGATTATGAAAGATGTGTATGGGTAACCTGTTATGGTATACCCTTTAATTTGTGGAGTGTGGATACATTTCGAAGCATTGGTGTGATATGGGGAGAAGTCATGCAATTTGATGATTATACTATTAATAATGTCTCATTCCACTGTGGCAAAGTTACAATTATAACCAAGAGTCTAGACTTCATTCACCAGACGGTGAAGCTATTTTGCAAGGAAAAAGTGTATCCAGTAAGAGTCTGCGAGAATTTTGATTCTACAGCAGTAACGGAGCAGGCTCCGTGCAATTGTATGACCAATTTTATGTACATTTACGCACAGCAGTAAACAAATGAACATTATTTATGAAGAAAGGATCACAGAAAAGTAGATTTGCAGATTGAGTTATTTATGATGTAGGCTCTCTAGCTTAGGCTAAGGTTGCTTCCATTATAGATGATGGGAGATGGAGATGGCCTGTGTGCCAGACCTGGGAATTAGATGACATTAAGGCTAATGTTCAGGGTAACCCAACTAATATGGAGGATAAAGCTATTTGGCTGGCATCCTCTGATGGGTGCTTCTCTATTCAATCTGCTTCGAATTTGTGGAGAACCCAGCACCCTAAGGTGAAGTGGGCTAAACTTCTTTGGCTCAAGCAATCACTTTCCCAGCCAGCATAGCAGATCCTCAAACATGGAGAGTTCAACTACAATCAAAGCAAAAGTGGGTATGCTCCCACGCTACCAATAAGGGTTCGATTCCCCTCCTGTTTACCTGGTTCAAACTTGGCGGTGGCCTACACCTAGCACAAATTCTCAGTCATTAGCCTTGACATTTATATGAAGTTGTGACTGCAGCCCCGCGCAATTTTGGGACACATAAATCTAATTATCATCCTGGAGAGAAGCATCTGCTGCTAGAGATGCTAGAGCAGAGACTACTACTCAAAATAAACAGAGGGCTGCAGTAGGACCTTCCACAACTTAAACCATAGGTCAAATGAATATTTTAACATAGAACAAAATCCTATCTAAATGTAACCATAACCTACCATAAAAATCTTGCCAGACAAAGCTGGCAGACACAATAATGCAGCTGAATAGGGGATCCATAAAGACCACAGAAATACCATCCCAGTTAATACAACTTGACACACAGATCGTGATAAGGCAACAGTAAGTAACTCGACAAACCGCTGCAACATGAAGACGACGACATGACTGACTTTTAGACACCCATACTGAGCAATTGCTGGACTGGACGACAACTCTGGACCTTCCCAACTGAGAGTAATAGCTGCAGCCGTGAGAGTTTGTGTGCATGTGATGTTCTGAACTGTATTAGAGCACCACACATAATTATGCAGCACCATTGACAGACCACTGGTTCTTCACATGAAGGCTGCATTTTCAGCTTTATGTACAGTTCTGGTTTCCTAAGCTATCCTTTGAAGGCTTGTTGACTAGAGCACCACACAGAATTTTACATAATAGTAATTATTAGTATAATTATTATTATACTAATATCAAAGGGAAAACCTCTCTCTCACTATTTGCATATGATGTCAGTAGATCCTCACACTTAAACCAATTCATTAGAAAATTCATAGATGGGAACAAATGTGATGTTTGCAAAAACACATTTACTACTTGGTGGGCAACTTAAAAGAAATGGAAGTTTGTAACCCTGCAAACGCAATTATCACAGATTAAACAAGCATAAAGCAATTAGTCTTAAGAACACATGATTTACTATAACTTGTGATTTACCATTGAGATAGTATATGGTTCATAATTTCCATTATGGCTAGTATGTAGTAACAATATAAAGAACTTACATTCTATATAAGGGACCTAGCACCTAAGCATATCAGTGAAGCATGAAGCAGCCAAAGTGGACAAAGACAGCGGCGAACTGTCAAACTCAGCAAACAGAGACAGAGCAGATGTGCAAACCAGCACAAATTGTGGGAAAAGCAGCCAAACAGCACAGGTGTCCGACTGGAAAAACTGAACTGAGTATGAATTTGATCCTCAATTTGCTCTAACAGTTCATACAAAGTGTAGAGGAAATTAAAATTAGAAGGTTCAAATTACATGAAATTCAAGAGTAGGCATGAAATTCAAATTACAATTTCTTCAATATTCTTAATTGCCCTCATGACATCAACAAAACAAGCCAAACAAAGAAACAAACTGAGTTAAAATTCTAGGTCCGTATCTGCATCAAAATCACTTTCCATCTCATGTTCTTCGTCATCACCCGAGATTGTTAGGTCATCGTCGTCATCGCAGATGAAATCATTGTCCATAACACCCTCCGGTTGTACACGCTTATTGGACTGAGAAACTTCCATTGAAATAATTTGCGGTTCAATGTCATCCCGACGTAAAACAACAACATCATCAATAGGCTCAGTTGGTACAACAGTACTATTTTCATCATCTTGCAACACTTCATCAAATTCTGGCACATCCAACTCTGGCACATCCCAAATTCGTCGATGTTGAAACTTTTCTACGACTCGCCAATTCGGCCCTAACTTCGTATCAGGAACGTAGAAAACTTGTTGAACTTGGCCTGGGAACACAAAGGAGTCATCTTTATACCATCGACTTCTTACATCAACAGTTGTCACATGTGGTTCGACACGCAAAGTTCGAGTACTACCGGTGTTATACCATTCACATTGGAACAAAACAACCCGGTGTCCAAACAAATATGTCAGTTCCCACACTTTACAAAGGTAGCCGTAGAACTTGATCAACTGGCCTTGGTGGTCGCCTTCCACTACCAACCCACTATTTTGACATTTACGACGGTTATCACGGTCGATAGTATGGAATCGGACGCCATTACAAATGCATCCCGAATATGTATTGAATAATGCATTAGGTCCATTGGCTAATGCCCACATCTCATCGGTTGCTTCGGGTGAGTTTTCATTTCGCAACTGGTTCATCTACAGAAGAAAGTATGTCATGTCAATTCAAAGTTAGAATAATTCAACGTTAGCTCCACACTTTAGAGTAACACGTTACATAATCTTACGCGAGCTTTGAACCATTTAGGAAATTCTTTGCATTGTCGCGTTGCAATGTTGCATGAACTTCCATATTTTTGTTGCAACACGAGCTTGTGTTCCCTAGTTAATACGAAGTACGTCATAAGTAATTAGAATAATGAAGACTTTAAAAAATAAAAACCATGTAGGAAAGGTATGTTGCATATATGATGAAGAAGCATACTCTAGATATTCATCCACTTCCAAACTATTGTGTAGGACAAACCAATGAGCCAATTCGCGGTCAGCTATGGACACATCAACAGCCCTGGGGAGTTGACCAAAAGGACGAAGAATTTGAGTGAAGATCGCCAACCCCGGGCCATTGGCACCCCCATCGTAGTTCCTTTCTTCCCGGTTAAACACCGTTTCAACTCAATGCAAATACATTGAACAAAACATCGTACACTCTTTGGATATGTAGGCCTCCGCAATGGATCCTTCTGGACGAGCTTTATTGCCCACAAATCCTTTAAGAAGTCCAAGCATCCTACACATAAACATCGGCGTGATCGTCAGTATGTTCATATTGAACTATAATTACAAGAAAAAATTCCTGACTCGTTGTTATACCTCTCAATAGGATACATCCATCGAAATTGGACAGGCCCTCCAAGCCTAGCCTCGTAAGGCAAATGAATTGCCAAGTGGACCATCACATCGAAAAAAGCTGGAGGAAAAATCTTTTCAAGCTTACAAAGTATAAGTACGATTTGTTCTTGCAATTTCTCCAAATCAGTCACCCTCAATGTCTTCGAGCACAACTGTTTAAAAAAAGTTCCAAACTCAAACAATGTGGTCCCAATCTCGGTAGGAAGGTATCCTCGCATCCCAGTGGGAAGAAGTCGTTGTAGAAGGACGTGACAGTCATGACTCTTGAGGCCAACTAACTTACAACCATTCGCGGTGACACAATTGGATACATTTGCCGCATAGCCATCAGGAAACTTAATTGATTTCAAGAAATCATAAAACCCTATTCGTTCTGCCGGGGACAATGTGTACGATGCCGGAGGCTTTAGGAAAGAGCCATTCGCATGCCTTATCAAGTGTAAGTCCTTTCGTATTCGCATGTCCTCTAGATCCAAACGTGCTTTGTCGGTGTCCATGTTCTTGCCATCAATGCTCAATAGTGTCCCAAGCAAATTGTCACATATATTCTTCTCTATGTGCATGACATCAAGGTTATGTCGAAGCTTAAGTGTTTTCCAATAGGGTAGGTCGAAAAGAATGCTTTTTTTTGTCCAGTTCGGAGTTGGATTTTCAGTCCTTTGTCTTTTTTGGTTGGTTGGATGCTTTCCATATGGCCTGTACGTACCCAAATTAACTTGCTCCAGTATTTGTTCTCCCGATAACTCGACAGGTTTGGACCGATTCTCAATGTCACCGTTGAATAGCTTACTTCTACGCCAATTATGGTTCTCAGGTAAGTACCGCCGAGCACCCATAAACCCTATCTTATTGCGCAAACGCCGAGATGATGCATCCACGTTACAATTAGGGCAGGCCAAGTAACCTTTTGTACTCCAACCAGACAACGAACCATATGCAGGGAAATCATTGATGGTCCACATGACTGCTGCATGCATTGTAAATATTTGGCCGGTAGAGGCATCATATGTTTCCACACCATACTCCCACAGATTAGTTAACTCTTCTACTAATGGTTGCAAGTAAACATCGATGTCCCTGCCGGGTGCGGATCGTCCGGGAATAAGCAATGACATCATGAGAAATGGATCTTTCATACACTTCCATGGGGGTAGATTGTAAGGCATTAAGATTGCGGGCCACATGCTGTACGATGTACTAATATGTCCGAATGGATTGAAACCATCCGTCGCAAGCCCTAGCACATTCCGAGGATCCGCAGAGAACGTAGGATGCAACCTATCAAAGTCCTTCCATGCCTCACCATCAGCTGGATGTCGCAGTACTCCATCATCCACACGCTTATCTTTGTGCCATCTCATATCTACAGCTGTTTTTTTCGACATGTAAAATCTCTTCAACCTCGGTGGCAAAGGAAAGTACCTCAGTATTTTCTGTGGAATTTTTTTACCCATCTTGTCGTTCAACTTGTATCTTGACTCCGTACATGTAGAACAATTCTCCAATGCGGCGTTGTCCTTCCAAAATAAAGTACAATCATTCTTGCATGCATGAATGGGCTCATATCCCAAACCCAACTCACGTAAGAACTTTTTCGCTTCATAAAGGGTCCATGGAACATTTTCATGACACTTTGGGAGAATGTCTTTGAAAACTTGCATAACCATATCGAAAGATTTGTTGCTCCATTTATTGTACACCTTCACGTGAAGCATCTTAATTACGAAGGACAAGATGGAAAACTTTTCACACTCTGGATATACTTGACGTTGAGCATCATCGAACAACTTCATGAACTTAAACAAATTGTGCCTCTCCGAACTAGTATGTTCTCCGTCGATAGGATCATCCATGAGACCACTCATGTAAATCTCTTGTAACATGGTTGGAAGTTCATCCACATTTTCGTGATTGGTTGTCATTCCAGCTCGGTCGGTTTGAGTGTCATTGTTTCGCATAGTAGGATGACCACGAAATAGGGGGACACGTTCCCCGTGGTGGACCCAAGTGCGATAAGAACATGTGATTCCTCTTCGAAGCAAGTGCAACCGTACAACATGTCGAGGTAATTTCGTGCCGTTCAAGCAATCAACACAAGGACAACGGATTTCATCCTGCGGCCCTAAATTCTTCGTAGCGAACTCCAAAAATGACTGAACACCTTGTACATACTCTTTGCTTTTTAGCCTATCTGTTATCATCATCCAACTCTTGTCCATTCTTGGAACAGTACACATCAAGCGAAGATGAACCTGGGAATCGACAGGGAATTGGAAAAATACTCTGTAATGGAAGAGAGCTTAAGTAAGTTTAGGGGCTCGATTAGCATTGCTTTTTGAAGTGAAGAAAATAGTAATAACAGATCGGTCTCATGGATGATCATAAGAAATCATTAATCTTTTTCAAATTTTCTGCTCACTTTAGCTTTTTCAAATCTGTGGCTCCTTTTCTCTGGAAGCTTGTAAAATGTAACCTTTTATCCCTTTCAGACAAACCAAATGTACACAACTTTAATCTGAACCATCAAGATTTTTCTTTAAAGAAACAATAATGCACTAATGTCAAGTACATTTGAGGTGTATCTTGCAAAAAGAAGGCTTGAACCCTTGATACATTTAGATAGGAACACCAACAATGGCCACTGTCACTCTCTTCTCATTATAAAATGGGTTTATTTATTATGGCATAGCTCATATTCTCAATTTAGATTGCCACAAAAAAAATTACAAAAAGAGAAAAAACAACATATTTCATCAACCTCATAAACACTTTGTCTTTAACTTTGAAAACTCTTTGTCACATTTTTTCAAAACATTTTGACTTTGATTTTGATATGAAACAATATGTCAACAACTAGAGTTTAGCATTTTTCACTCTAATTTTGACATTAAACAATATCACAATAGCACTCAAGAAGTAGAGATGGCCCAAGCCTATTGAGGGCGTAGACAAATGAAATGTAGTTAGAATATGGTTTGGTGCCTTACATTGGCCATTGCCATTCTATTATTGTTCCCATTCTATAGTAAGATAGTGCAACTTCTTGTGCAACTTAGATTGTGAAGTTAGGTGCTTCCAGAATCAACGGTATGGTTGAAAGGGTACAGATATCTCGGGAGATCCGAGAGATTATTTTTTATCTGTTTTCAACAAATTATGAGTGAAAGGACGACCATGTTCTGTAATCGTCATATTGATCAGATTATCGTCTATTGTTTCTATGGAGTTCCAAAGGTTTGCAGTGCAAAAATGTGAGAGTAATTAGGATATTGAGTAATCACACTTTGTAATCCTAATTTCTTATGTGACGGCCACATATTTGTGAACTAAAATTGACTTTTAAAGAAATAATTTTCAACTATAGAAATGAACGACAGTGTAAACCTCAAGTTTTTCGTAGTGTGTTTCTTGATTGGTCATCAACACGCCGTGATGGGGTATGTGTTCATAATGTATATGTTTCTCCGTTGCGGTCATCAAAGGTAGTTCTATATTTTTTGAACTATCTTTGTCTTACTCTTCTTGAAATGTGTAGAGAGAAGTATTGAAATATCTGAGTTTTAAGTCAGACAATAATCTAAGGGTCATGAAGAGTATAGACTACAAAAACAAACGAATGTGGATGTGTCTAATTGTTTTAAGAGGAGAATGCAAATAGTTTATAATGTTAAACTTGCAATTCTTTAAGGTCCAAGAAATATATATTGAATTGAGGTGTTCCAAACAACAACTACCTAACCCATTGTAGATGCGGAGCTGGAGTATATCACTTGTCTTTCGTCTCTTGAATAAAGTGGTCAGGGGCTTATTCTGAAGTGTTTTGGTGGATAGGAATTGGGATAGATGATCTCATACTATGATCATCAGGCTTATTCTCAACTGATTTGGTGGTTACGATTCGAGTTAGGGAAGAGCAAGGTTGAATTTGGTTTGGTTTTGAAGTAAACTAACATCGAATTATTAGCTATGGTTTTATGAAATTTGGAATCAAACTGAATCTTGAAAATATTGAAAGTTTTCAACCAAACTATGAAAATGAGATTCATTTCAATTTGGAACTACGATTTCTATAAATATATTTACATAAATGGAACTAAATTTCAAATAAAAATCATACCTATAAAATCATGGACCTAACTGTCAATAATTAGGATTGAATCGAACCGATTTGTGGTTTTTAAAAAAAACAATTTCTTTTACTTAATTCGAATTTGAGTCACACCATCGGAACGTTTGAAACATGTTCGATACAAAAAACAGAGGCACATTTATAATGATAAGACTAACTCAGGAAAAGCATCCAAAATCAACAAGTGTGTTCAAAAAACAGATGCACATTTCGAACATTTTCGATACAAAAAAAAGAGGCACATTTCGAACATTTTCGATACAAAAAACAGAGGCACAGTTATAATGATAAGAGTAAATCAGGAAAAGCATCCAAAATCAACAAGTGTGTTAAAAAAACAGAGCACATTTCGAACATTTTCGAACCGATTTAGAACATTTCTCCAAAACGGAGGCACATTTAAACGATACAAAAAGAATCCAAATCCAAAATCAAAATGGACAATCTGCAATGTCAACCACACCCATTCACGAAGTCAGGAAAAGCCCTAAAAATTTGTGTACGAAATAAATGGAAAATGAAAGGACAAAAACATGTCAAACCCTAAAAGTAATCGTCAGAGAAGGGGATGGGAGAGACATCGACAACCAGATAGAACCAGCTCGACAGAGAGGGAGAGAGATGACAGAAACATACCTGCGATGGTGATGATCGCCAATTTGCAGTGGTGCTGGTGGCGAGCGCCGGTGGCCTGCGATGGTGATGCTCGCAGGTGGTGAGCGACGGGTTTGGTAGGGACGGGTTTGGTATGTTGATGTCGGTGTGTGAGAGGGAGACAAAAGAGAACAAAACACTGTGTGCAATATATATGTACTGGGCGCGAAAATTATTTATTTTCCCTCTAAAAACAAAATTCGAATATTTAGCGACTAAACGACAATTTGTCGCCAAAATGCATGTTTGGCGACAAAAAATTGGTCGGCTAAAGATTCCTTTTTGGCTACTAAATTCAAAAATTCGTCGGCAATACTGAATATACAACGACTAATACAGATTTGGTCGTCAAAAAGTAATCACAAAAATACCCTCTTTTTGGCGACAAAAATGTTCAGTCGCCAAATTAAACCATAGGGCGACAAAATGAAATATTGGTAGCCTAAGTGGGGTAACAACAGCGACTAAATGGAAAGTTGGTCGCCAATGATACTATATGGCGACGAAAACACGTTAGTCGCCAAAAGGTTTCAATCAATGCCGACCGAAGCCGATATTTGGTCGATGAATGTGGTCTTTTTGGCGACTAAAATTGGTTTGGTCGCCAATTTTAGTCGCCAAACATGCATTTTCTTGTAGTGCTTGTTCCAAATAAGAATAATTGAAGATATCATTGCTCAATTTCAAAGGCAAAATCGTCAATTTGATAAAATATAAATTAATTTGACAAAAAAATATTAAAAATATTTTTTAAAATTTTTTTAAATTATTTTTACCCGCCAAAAATAAAATTATGTAAAATTGATAAATCTTTTACGTATATATATATATATATTTTAGATTTTTTTACGCATATATTTATTTATTTATTTTACTTATCAAATTAATTTTATTATATGTTTGGATGATGATCATGTAATGTGCAGTTGTTAGGCTTTTAATGTGTAATCAAAATATTTAATATATGAAATGTATGTAGTTTTGGATTTTTTGACTTAATGGTTGCTCTTGAAGTTAAGTAATGGTATCTTCAATTATCTTTCTTTGGAACAAGATTCAAAGTTTAGGATCAAATGTGCCGCAATTGAAAAGTTATGGATCAAAGTAACACAAGTCTCAAACTATAAGGATCATTAGTGTAATTTGCCCCAAAATAAATTATAAGTTTTTAATTTTCTCAGCCTTCATTTGGGATGTGAGTTGACTTTTTGACTTTTTGGCTTTTAGCCTGAGCTAAAAAGCCTCATTTGAGATAAATTTTTTGACTTTTTTTACTTTTATGAGAAAAAAATGAAATGATTGTGACTTAGATGCTTGTTTTATTAGTTGTTTAACTTATTTTGTCATTTTGTGGTTAAAATAGTTTCAAACCAACATGCCAAACATAAATCTTAAGTTTTTTAGTTGTTTTCAATCCAAACTATTTGTTTATTTTTATTAAGTAAAATCGATGAAAAAATAAATATTTTAATCATTAAATTCAATGAAAATAGTGTTTTAGACTTTTTGTGTATATCTATATTGAGTTTAATAACTAAAATATTTTTTTCTATCGCTTTTACTTAACAAAAATAAACAAATGATTTAGATCAAAAACAAATAAAAAGATTAGGATTTAAATTATAAATTAATAAAATTAAAAATTCAGAATTTATTTTGTTAAAAAGCTCAAACTATGATTTTTTTTTTTTTGTAATTGTCCCAAATAAATTCAACAACATTAGACACATATCAAATCATATTTGTTTTCAAAATAATGTACATATTTTTAAAATTATTATTGTCATTCACTTATATATATATATATATATATATATGTATATATTTAACAAATGTTATTTGAATTCTCCAATCAATCTTATTATTATTATTTTGCCAATATCTCATCTAAGCTCTACAATTCGGATGGCTCTAATTATCGAACTAAATCCTGTGATGGGCTCAGTGCAACCATACAACAACTAGTTTCTTTATATTTACATTTCAATATGAAAAAACTTGAGAGGCCTGTAGAGCCCACCACACGATTATTCATATTTTATGCAAAAAAATTAAGATGATCGGATATTGATAACTATATGTTTAAATTAAATTTGTTTTATAAAAAATATATTATTATTCTTGAAATTATATTTTTTGTCTATTTTTTTAAAACAAATATGATTCAAACATATAGTTACAAACATTCAACCATCTTATTTTTTGCATGAATATTCTACTCAATAAATAAATGGTTAAATTTATTTTTAGTCTCAAGTAATATATCATTCGTACATTGGTTACAAATGAATGATAGATATGATCTTTACACTAATTCAATGATGGCATGTTAAATGCTACATAAATTTCATACAAAAATTTAATTGTTCAAATATTACTTTTTAAACAAATTTGGGAATGATCTGATGCGTTAATGTGGATTACTGAGAGAGAAGAAGAACAATACGCAAAAGAATAATTGTTCTTTGTTTAGCAATCGATGTTGAAAACTAATTATGAAAAGAAAATAAAATGAAAATTTTATATTTTTGTTTGTTGGGCAGAAAATATTTTTTATATTTTTATTTGGCATAAAATATTTTTTATTAAATTAAAATTTTACCAATATCACTACACTACCATCGCCACTATCTCCTTCACCACCATCACTCCGTCCAAATAAATGATGCATTAGTTACAAATAAATTTCTTTAAATAATTTTATATATATCAATTAGTGTATTAACGAATGATATAACATAATTTTTAAATTTTTAAATTGTTGTAATTTATATGATAAGTAGGATCATAATTTTAAAATAATAATATTATAACATATATTATATTAATTAATATATCAATTAATACATATCCCACCACCATATTTCCTTACCAACTCGTTTATTGTCTTCATTCAGGGAAGAAAAATGAACCTAATTAATTAAGGCCTTGGATGGAGCCTGAGAGCGATTGAATGAAAAAGGTAATTAATGGTTGATGGTAAACATGTTGTCTGCGAGGAAAAAATTTCCAGAGCTACTACACTACGGTCATGTTTGTTTTGATGATTCATGGGTGGAATGACCTTATGATTGAAGTGGACCGCATATATACCTTGTTTGATTGGGTTATTGGCTCTTGGATTGCTATTCTCCCAGGAGATTGTTAGTCCCACAGAGTATTGTGATTAAAGGTGATGGTTGTTTGGCTTCATAAGGGAGAATTGGATTATTAATCTCGTGAGTTTTACATAACTCATGTTTGGTTGACAAAAATAAAAGGGGACCAGTAGTCTCATGAAATTATGAATACTCTCACATAGGGAGATTAACTTGGCTGGATTTTTGGTGGAATTAAAAAAATAGTGAGAGGATTGAGTCTATTTTATATTTTAAAAAAAAAAATTACCAAGTGCACCATTTGTTTTAATATTTGTTCTAATTTTTTTAATATAGAAATAATTTTTTATTTATTTTATATAAAAATAATTTAACAATCACAATACTAATCATTTCACATATTATCATCAAAACAAACACACTTTTATTTAATCCATTCATTAACAATTCTCACTTTAACAATTTTTTCACTAACAATCTTATTCAACCTAATTCGCCATCAATCCCACGACATAGTGTTCAAGACGACCCTTTTTTTTTTTTTTTTTTTTTTAGTGTCATCGTAAATCTTTTACTTTATCCTTTTATTAATTATTTTTTACACTATCATCAAAATAAATATAATTTTACTTTATTTCCTCATTAATAATTCTCAGATTAATAATCTCTTCAGTAACATTTGCATCCAACCTAATTCCCAAACAAACATGGCCTAAGGACTATAATAGGTCTTGGAGGTGAGGATTAACAACGGCATCGAAGGGGTTGAGTTTCAAAACTAATGAGGAGGTTAGCTTGAAAAAATACTCATTTTGCTTGTTTTTGGTTTTTCAAAAATATTTTTCAGAAAATTTTACTTTCTTATTTTTCGTATTTTTTTGTTTTTACTGAATTTTTTTAATATTTTAAGCAATTTTTTTTTTAATTTTTAAACACACCTAACATAAATACACATAAAAAGCATAATTTTTGTGAAAAAAATATTTTAAAAATTCACTAAATACCAAAAATATAAAAAAAAAATACAAGAATTCAGTATATTTTTCATATTTTTATGTATTTATTAATTTTTTAAAATATTTTTCACAAATTTTTTTACTTTTTAGATACGTCTAAATGATGTGCATCTAAAAAAATAAAAAAATACTTAAAATTTTAAAAATATTCACTAACAACAAAAATAAAAACACAAAAAATAAAAAAACTCAAACCAAACCCACACATTATTTTGCCCATGTTGTCTTTTGTGTATTTGTGTGATTGCTTCTTTTCTTTTTTCGATATTATGTCATTATATATATATATATATATATTAAAATAATATAGTATAAAAAAATATTTATAAAATATAATTTTTTAATATTAAAATCTATCAAAAAATCAAACGGTATTTATGGGATTTGATATAGTAAATCCCCTCACTAAATATATCACAAACAAAAACAATTTTGTTAGTCCTTTTATTAACAATTTTTACACAAACAGTCCCTATACTCACAAACCTACTCAATCAAACATTGAAAACAAACGGACCCTTCATCTCTTATCCCATAGATTGGATTGGAATACCACATCTCCTAGCCATGTTTGTTTACCAGCGTGGGAGGGAGGATTAGAGTGCTATGGCTGTGAGTCCCACCCATAGCTTGTTTGGTGATAATTTGGGAAGAGGAGTAATAGTCTGAGAAGCTTAATCCCTTTCGGTAAGGAGATTAGCTTGACTGAATTTTGAGTGAGATTAAGAAAATAATGAGAAAATTGAATCTATTTTATATAAAAAAAATTATTTTTTTTACCAAATGCACCTCTTTTTAATATTTGTTTTAGTTTTTTTTTTCATATAAAATAAATTTTTTATTTATTTTATATAAAAATAATTTAACAATCTCATCACTAATTATCTCTCATACTATTATCATAAAAAATACACTTTTACTTAATCTCATTAATAATTTTCACATTAATAATTTTTTCAATAACAGTCTTTCCACTAATAATTTCATCCAATTTCATCCATCAAACGTGGCCTACCTACGCAAAAAAGAAAGTATGGCTCATGCTGCCCCTCAAACGACCATGTTTTGCTGATGCTTTGACTGTCCAAGGTTTGAGTAGCTATTACCGGATGGTTTTGTGCACTTGAACGATCTATCCCTGCTCAATCAACAACCTTCCTATATTAGGCACTAGCGGTAATCCGTGTTATGCATAAAAATTGAAAATGTATAAATTAAATAATTTATTATACTTATTTTTGTATTATAAAATATAAAATTCTTATAAATTTAAAATATAATAGGGAGTTATAACTAACAAATATTTTGAATATGATAACTATCTAATACCTAAGTTCATACATTCATTTTTTTCATCAATTTGTCATTTGTAACATTGATTATAAAATTATCTTAGTCCAAGTAGGTCATTTAGCAGCATGTACTATATTTCTATCGAATATTATTCTAGCTTTAAAAACAAATAATGTAAAAGTGAATACCATTACAAATAATGTAAAAATGTTCAGAGGCCCCTTTAAAGAAAACAACAAAAAAAAATGCCCCCACTACATATACATATAGGTACACAAAGAGAATAAAATTCATCAAAATCCTAAAATCCTACAATTGCTTAACCAATTATAACGTTGTCGATGGTTGAATGTAACTCGAATCTTAAACGTAGAGTTTGAACAAAACTTTATACCCAATATGCAAACACTAAAAAAACTCGATGGCATGTTAAAATATAGAGCTAAAGTGTGAAGCATTTGAAAAATAAGATAGAAATAAATTTGAAGATAATTATTAGATTAGAGATTAAAATAAATTAAAAAAAAGGATCATACGAAAAATATAATAAAAATAAAGTTGGAGATAATGATAGGATTGGGGATACAAAAAAAAAAAAGGAAGAAATAAGAAATAAAGAAAAATGAAAATATTGGAGAAGAATAAGATAAATAAAAAATCAATAAAAAGAGATAAGGAGTCTTCGATAATAAAAAGATTTTAAAAGTTAAAAATTTAAAATAAAAACAATAGTAAGAGAAAAAAAAATATTTCTTATTGGAGAAAAATAAGGATGAAAAATTAAAAACATAACTTTGAGAGAGCAGCATGTAGGAAATAGAATCTTAACTCTACTTAAGAATTGAGTATAAAGACTTTAAAAATTTTAGAGAACACACTATATTTGCTTATACATATAGTATAGATATATACATAGGTAAAAAGATAGATATCAAATCTAATTTGAAAAGTAAAGATAAAAGTAAAATAAATATCCTACAAAAAAAGAAGAGAGAAATGTGAGAATTCGGTTGTTGATAATCAAAATTTTAAAAAGATAAAATATTTATGAGAGATTACGTATGAGTAAAAGATAATTTAATTTTGTTTGTTATATCAAAATAAAGGCATATATATTTTATTGAATAGTAGCAAAATAAATTTACTTTTTTAATAAAGTTGTAATAGAATAAAATATATTTAATTTTTAAATTGCATGCTTGATGATGGTTTTTTTTTTTTTTAAAAAAAAAAACAGTGATAGAAAATTTTAAAATTGATGGTAGTCAATTGTTATCATTATAGCCTACAAAAAGAACTTTGGATAAAATCATGGATAGCTAATAAAAAAATCAACACTTAGCATTTAATTTTGCAAAAATTAAAAAAAAAAAGAAAAATTCAAAATAAAGTATTTGAATTCCTCTAATCATATAATTAGACATTTTAGTTAATTTTAAATTTTAAATGTTAAATCCAGTAAAATTATGCCATGTGAGTTAATTCAAAATTTAGATAATACATTTGAACCATTTTTTTAATATTATTAAAAAAAATTCAAAAATTTAAATTAGGTATGTTTAGATAGAATTTAAACATTTTAAAATTTTAAAATTAAATATTGTTAGATTTACCTATCACTTTAAGCCAAGTATATTTTTTATTTTTAAAAATTTTAAAATTGAGAAATTGTGTTTAAGGTTTTGAAGCTATTTTTTGTGTGTATTTAACTGGATGTATATTGGTTGTAGATAATTGAGAGAGCTTGAAGGAGCAAATGTGAGATTAACTCTATGCATAGCTGATCTTCTTGATTTCGAGAGTTTACCTGAAACTATTAATGGGTGTAATGGTGTGATAGATATGAGATAAAATAAAAAAAAATTAATTAAATTCAAGATTTGATGATGAGTTTCAAATCTGATTAAATTGAAGAACAAACGCAATTCACAATTTTATTTTTTTTTTTTAAAAAAAAAAAAGCAAGCCCAAATCATACAAAATGTAATAATGAAGATGATGAAAAGATGTGTGAACGAATTGAAAAATATTAGGAAAAAATATACACACATAAAAGTAATAGACATTGGAAAAATACATATAAAGTAGGAAATAATATTTGGATCATAAAAATGGAGAAAATGAAAAGATGTGTAGATAAATTGAAAAATATTAGCAAAAATATATATGCACATAAAGTAACAAACACTAAAAAAATACATATAAAGTAAAAAATAATATTACACTGACTTTGTAATGATTTTCGCAGATCATCAAACTTGCAAAATATAACAATCAAGAAGAGGAGTTATTTTGAGAAAAGATAGGTAGATGAGAAAATGATTGAATGTAATAATGGAGAAGATGAAAAGATATGTAGATAAACTGAAAAATATTGGCAATATATATATATATATATATATACATACAAAAGTAATAAACACTAAAAAAATGCATATAAAATAAGAAATAATATTAGGAGCATAAAAATGGAGAATATGAAAAGATGTGCAGATGAATTGAAAAATATTAAGAAAGAGAAATATATACACACAAAGTAACAAATACTAAAAAAATACATATAAAATAAGAAATAATATTGCACTGACCTTGTAATGATTTTTCCAGATCATCAAACTTGCGAAATGTAACAATGGAGAAGATAAGTTATTTTGAGAAATAAAAGATTGGTAGATGAGAAAATGATTAAATTTGATTGGAGTAAATTGAGGCCTCGTTTGGGAACCCTCCCATTTAGCCAAAAAGTTAAAAAGTTACTAAAAAAGTCAAAAATTCAACAACCCATACCAAAAATTCAAAGATTCTCTTTTCTCTCTACTTTTTGCACATCTTTTCGTAAAAAGTCAAAAAGTCATCCCAAATATACTAATTTTTTTTAGCTCACATTTTAGCCAAATAGCCAAAAAGTTACTAAATTAACCTGTTCCCAAATAGAGGTGTGTGTGTGAAAGTTATAGGAGTTCCGTATTTTATTTTATTTTTTTTATTAAATTGAGATTGAGAGTGAGATAGTTATTATTGTAAGTGATGGATATGGATGAGTATTTTATTATTTAGGGATAAATATTATTGTTGGTGATGGATATGGATGAATATTTTAATATTTTATATAGGGAGAGAGAGAGTGAAAAGGCTTGAAGAGTGAAAAAAGAGATGAAAGACAGTGTCACGTAATATTTTTTTTCTTTCAAAATTATGAGAATTTAGGATTCAAGTTTTGAAACTTTTTGACTTAACAACTACATTTGGTTATATATATAATATAGATATAGATATTACAAATTCACTCTTATTAATTTAAAAATTATTCAGAAATTAATTTTTACTACATTTTACATAAACTTTATATTATATAAATTAATCTCCACTATACAATTACTCACTCAGAATTTTCTGTGTAGATAAAGGTGGATCGTGGACTTTTTCTTCCTATACTTGTATAATATTTAGGATAAATTACACTCTCTTAAAATTTGGAGAAAACACAATATATAATCTATAAATTTGTATAATTACACTAAGTCCTCTTAAGATTTTAATTTATATAATACTTATCTTCATTTTCATCAAAAATTCGTTAATCGTATAAATAAAAAAAATAACATTATTATCTCTTTTATATTGAAATATATATTTTAGATTGTACGTCGTTGTGTCCATGGATGGAGTTAGGGGGTGCAAACAAGGGCGACCGCACCTTTAAAAATTTGAAAAATATCAAATATTATATTGAAAATTTTAAAATAATTTAAAATTATAAAGATTTACACCCCCTAAACATACTTTTGCCTTCCCCATAGTGATAATCCTAGATCCGTCTCTGTTGTGTCTTCATACAATATACATTCATTCTGGCCTCTTATAAGCTGTAAATCTATTGGAACAACTTTTTATAATATATTTTTTAAAAAAGAAAAATTACAAAAAAACTCTCTCAGAGTTTGACTCTTATAACAAAATAAACTATGAGTTTTTAATTTTATTAATTTAAATCTTAAACTTTTGATTTTGTTTCAATCTAAACTATTTGTCTATTTTTGTTAAACAAAATCAACTCAAAAATAATAATTTATTCATTAAACTTAATGAAGAAAAGAATGTTTATACATTTTATTTATCCATAAGTTGAGTTTAATGACTAAAATATCACTTTTTTGACAATTTTACTTAACGAAAGTAGATAAATTGTTTAGATTGAAAAAAAAATTTAAAATGTAAAATTTAAATTGACAAAATTAAAAAAGTTATGAGTTATTTTGTTATAAGAAGCAAATACTGAAGTTTTTTTTATAATTTTGTTTTAAAAAAATTAAACGTTTTTTAGTTAAACATTTTGTACATAATTTTTTTTTTTTTTTGGTGTAAATATTTTAGATACCATCAAAAGTTAATAATTAAAGATAGGGATATTTTTTTTAAGGTCCTTGATATTATGATTTTATAGTATAAAGGACATCAACTATTTTCATGATGTCTAAGGTCCCTCAACATCAATCCAGAGAAATTTCAGTCCAAAGAAAATTCGATCCAGAGAAAATTCAACCAGAGAAAATTCAATCCAGAGAAATTCTCTTCCTCTCTTCAGTGCAATATTTTCATCTTAGACACGATCAAACCTGTGAAAACTCAATGAAACCTATGAACTCAATGTTCTGACCTTTATGTTTTGTGTACTGCAACAAGAAAGGATAGTTATATTTATAGATTGGCGGTGTCGGTAGCATTTACAATTATTAATTCACGGATGAATGAAGAAGAAATTAAAAAAACAAAACCAGCCAAGAAAATCAAGCCCAAACAATTGAAAAGAAGATCAATGAATTCAAAAAACACTGGGACACCAACTCAAAGAAGCTTCAACATCACCTGAAAAACCAAAAAATTCATGTTAGATATACCAAGCAACAGCATGAGAGAGAGAGTAATCAGAAAAATTGCCACTCTAGCCTAATTTTTATATGTATAATAGACAACAACCTTGCAGCTTCGGTAGAGTTGGATCAACAAGAGGCAATTTAGAGTTGGACCCCCTTGCTCGCCTCGAAAGAAACCGGTCAAAATGAACTCAGAGAAATTTGAATTTTCTCTGGGTTGAATCCAAAGAAAATTCAAATTTCTCTGGATTGAATCCAAAGAAATTTGAGAAATTCTTGGGGCATGAGCTCCAAGACAGACCACAACCTTGCAGCTTCGGTACAGTTGGATCCCAATTTGGATGTTGAAGCTTCGTTGCAGTCTGCCAAGTACTTTCCAGAAACGTTTTCAAGCCTCAGCTAACCTTCCCTAAACCTCCCACTGTAAATTTCTCTACCCTCCTGGACTCAGCACTCCAGAGAAATTTGAAAATTTCTCTGACTTCACTGGCCTTCCCACAAAATTACCTCTCCAGAGAAATTTATAATTTCTCTGGCCTCCTTGGCCTTTCATGGACTCTCTAGAGAAATTTCAAATTTCTCTCCCTTCCATATGCTTCCACCGACACATTTTCTGCAACAATATCATTGCTCAGAACATTCAATATGAAATTTCATGAAACACATTAATACATACCAGTGGAAAAACCATTTTGCCACCCTAAACATTTCCAAGCAGTGTAAGGCATGGAACCTTCCCAGAACCCCATCAAGCTTTGAAAGTTGAGCATAGACCACAACACTAGACTCACCCTTACCTATAGCAAATATACATGACATTAGTACATAGAAAACCAGAAAAAACAACAACAAGCCACCAATTCAATAGACAAAAAGTGTTTTAAATTATGTAATTTTTTAAAAGCTTCATACCACCAGAGCACTTTGGTAAGTGGCAAATATGACCAGAGAATTTTCTGTCCAGAGAAATTTTGTCTTCTGAGAATTTCTGAGAATTTCTCTAGAACCTCCCAAAGAATTTCTCAGAGAAAATTTACACAGTGGCCAAAATCTCAGAGAATTTCTCTGGACAGAAATTCTCTACAAAGAAAATGGGTTGGCTCTCTCTCTCTCTCTCATGATTTAATGAGAGATTGTTCAGGCCAAGTTCTATGTAATAGATTGAGTAGATGTAGGAGTTGATTCAATACACTGCACTTTTATACACATTTGCCCTATTGTTCTTCTTCGGGGAAGAATCTCTAATCCTTTGAATCCTTTTCCACTACTTAAACTCGTTGTTTTATGAACTTAAGAATCTCTAATCCTTAAAATCATTTTCGTTGCTTTTTGTCTGAAATTTCCTAATCATGAATATATATTTCAGTCAACCTTTTTAATTCATGAATATATATTTCAGATAAACATCATGAATATAAAGCCTTTGCAAGCATTTGCTGGTAAAGTTCTTCAAAATGGGAAATATAGTAATTGAGCTTGATGAAGAACTATACAAGATATGGAATGAACCAGTTAATAGAGGAAGATGGAGATTGAGGATGAAGATATATATATATATATATAGAAAGAGAGAGAGAGAGATTGCAATCTTCCCCAAAGCCTGCGTAGCATCTGTGTGTAGCTGAACATTCAATTCCTTGCAAATTTTCCCAATCTCGGTTGTAGATGGATTGAGAACTTTGTCCGTCGGTGACTGTGATTGTGCCGTGGAACTTCTCTCCGTCGATCAAGCTCCGCGAGAACCTCCCTAAACCTCTCCACCGACACATCTTCCGGCGACATGGCTCTCTCTCTCTCTCTGTGCGTGTTTGATCGTGGTGACGAGTGAGAGTAGACAAAAGGAAGGGGGCTGAATTTCTCTGTGATAGATGGGAGGACCTTAGACATCAAAAAATAATTTTGTGGATCTCTTCCCTTACGAAAAGTGGGAGAGGGACCCTAGACCAATTTTCCCCTAAAGATATTATATATTATGTGAAGTGCATAAATATTAAAAATTGCATAAAGGTCGCCAGACAAAACGGCAAAGCCTTAGCCAAAACATGACCGTTTAATGGGGCAGCCGTGTGTGTCTTTGGGGCAGCAGTATCCCCGTTCCCGGCTAAGGAGTGCCTCTAGGCCACAAGATAAGGACAACACAAAAATAAAATAAAATAAAATAAAAAAATAAAATTTGTATGGCTAACGAAGGATACGTGGTAAGAAAAAGGGATATATCAATCTCAAGATATTTATTATTAAATTTAATATTTTTTTATAAATTTTAAAACATTTTATAATTTTTTTATACTTTTTGAATATATTTTTTCTTACCTTCTCAATATTAACAAGTGGTATGGAGACAGAGGCACTTGTTAGCATTTTCGTTCAAAAAATTAAAACATATAAAATTAGATGAAATTTAAAATTTATGATAATGTATAAGGTCAATTTGGAATTAAATTAATGTATTACCAAATTCAATTTTTAAACTGCATGCTAATTGAGAACAGTTATAATCTTAGGGTTAGTTTCGCATACAGTTAAAAAATAATTAAAAAATTAATTAATTTTTGATTTTTTTTATTTTTAGTGATTTTTTTTTTCAAAATTATATCAGATTTTTTTAGGACAATTACAAAAATACCCCAAAGTTTGAGTCTTTTAAAAAAATAAATTCTGAATTTTTAATTTTTTCAATTTAAACCATAATCTTTCGATTTGTTTTCAATTTAAATTATTCATCTATTTTCATTAAGTAAACTAATAAAAAATAACATTTTAACCATCAAACTTAATGTAAGTATATATAAAATGTCTAAAATATCAAATTTTATTGAGTTTAGTAACTAAAATACTTTTTTTCAGTAGATTTTACTTAACAAAAATAGTCAAATGATTTAAATTAAAAACAAATCAAAAGTAAAAGGTTTAAATTGATAAAATTAAAAGTTTAGGATTTATTTTATTATAGGGGTCAAACTTTGAAATTTATTTTATTTTTATTTTTTTTGTAATTTTCTCTTTTTATTTTTTAGATTCGTCTTGTGTAAACAAATCTAAAAATATATATATATATATATATATATTAAAAAAAAATTTGGACTTCTTTTTTCAAATTGTTTATTTTTGTCAGTCCATCTAGAATAGAACCCAAAATGTAACGTTTTTTGCACCACCAAAAATAAATAAATAAATAAATGGAAGGTTTTTTAATTATTTTTTTTAAAAACGTTAAGTGAAGATGAAAGAAATTCACACAAAAAATCAATCCCAACCAAAACATCTCATTTATGCAATTTTCATATGCTTCTATATATCTTTTACACGTACATGGAAGATGATCATTGGCATTTCCCATTTTTAAATGAGGTTGAAGTGTTGCATGTTTCACTATTATTATTTTAAAAATAAAAATAAAAAAAATAAAAAGAGGGAAAGAAATTGATCCTATTTAACTTTAATTTTCATGTCCAGATTAGGGGGAAAATAAAAGAAGAAAACAATAGGAATTTCCAAGTGATTTATCCAATCTTGGTTTATTTGAAGCCTACTTTCAATACAAAATTCCTCACTTATTTATGCTGACATCCCCTTACTCAAATATTTTAGCCTTTTCACTTGCAGACTTCCACTCTCAAAACGAAATGACTGAACTCTAGCAATCCAAGCAGAATTCAATAGTTTGTCTCAAATTAGGTTTATATATTTTATGTATAAATTCAAATTTGGAGATGGAGATGGAGACGGAGAATCTTCTCCTCCATTTTTGTTGGAGATATAACACCACTTTTGTTAGGTCAGGGGACCTTCAATTCCTCCTCACAATCAATGTCAAGTGCCATAGCTCCCCACAACCCCCTCTTCTCTCTGTCTAGAGAGTGCACCAAAAAATGTTCGGTATAATTTTTATTAATAACTTATGATGCAAAAATAATTTAAATAAATTGAAAAAACTTATTATTGAGAAGCTAGAAGATGAATGTTTTAAAAGCATATCTCCAATGGAGATGTTAAAATTGTGTTAGTATATGTAAGTGTAGGAATCTTGAGTAAGGCCATCATCAGATGAATGAATTTCACACACACACAGTCACCATCACCTCTAACACACCATCAGGAGCTGAGAAATGAAAGTTCGCAGATATGGGTATGCAACTGTGCTTAATCACATGAATTCTTCCTGCAAAAATGCCCCAACAAGATGCCAATGTACATTACTGTGAACAGCCACTCATAACTCACCCTCCCCAATGTTTACTGGTGGCCTGTCTTCAACTGCTGCCACCGCAGTGTCAACTTTGGCATGAAAAGTTCTTGATTAAGATGCATCTTCAAGCATCATGGTAAGAACAAAAAGCCACCACCCTTGATGAGTCACCAAGCACACTGGAGGTCCAGCCTTTGATTTGTTCCAAGGTTGATTTCATTCCATACAAGTCTTCATTGTTAGTGCTTGCTTGCTTTTAAACATCAAATTCTTGTATATTTCCTCATCCTGATCTATTCACCAATTCAAACAAACCTTCTCCTACACTTGCTGCTAAAAGGAGAAACACAGAGAATAAAAATGTGTGGATTTGCATGTTCTTCGTGTAACAAAATTGGGGATAGTGTTGTGTTGATTTGCAATGTCTCTGGGCCACCCTTGCATCATAGTGACTTGCCAAGACTGCCCCAGATATTTGATGAAAGTGATATTGTGAAAAATATGTGACGGAAATTGGTGAAAATGTGAAAATTTACCCCTCTAAGCTCTCTTGACTTCAAAGCCTAGAAAAGAACATTCAACCACCACTCTTTTTCATGTTCAAGGGTTGCCTTTGTGGTAGTAAGTAGTCAAATTTCTAGTTAATTCTCTCATCAAAAGAGACATAAAATCACACACCATCACCCCTATTTGGTTTGCAGAAAAGGCATCATGTGCATATGCATGTGTTTTGCACTAGTGTAGTTTTTGCTCACAAATATATATATATATATATATATATATACTGTAAATAAAAGAAATTGAATGATGGGACATCTTCATCTAGGGGTCTAGCCAGATGAGATCAGTAAGTTGAAAAGTGGATAGTCTATATCATTTGAAAACCTGGGCAAATATTAGCACTACAAGCAAAGATGGAATCCATGAAAAGAAGTACATTGATCAAGGATTCCATTAAAAATGTTGCATAAGCTCCTGGAAAGGATGACAAACACATGGTCACGTCTAACACGATAAGGGTTTTGAAATCAATGGAGTTGAGTTTATCATATTTAAGTTACACTACTAGAAATATGCCTTTTTGCGTTTGTTTTTTTGCGACTAATTATTTGACCGTCGCAAAAAATCATTTTTTATATCAAAATTTCATTTTACTTGACCCAATTGTGTTCTTAACTTAAAAAAAAAAAAAAAAAAAAAAAACCCAAATCAGCAAAACTTGACCTATATCCCCTTTTCTCTTATTTCCCAAATCTGAACTCTCTATCTCTCTCTCTCAAAATTTGTCTCTCGCTCGAATCTCACTATCTCTCTCGCTTGAATCTCACTTTGATGAAGATTTGAAGATTTCAATCTGCTGTTGATGAAGACTTCGATCGATTCATAATCGAGATTCATAATCGGTAAGCCAAAACACTTCTCTTTGTCTCTCTCTAATGTTTGACACATCTTCATCAATTCAACTCTCTTTGTAATTCCGGCGCTTTTCCGGCGAGTTTACAGTGATCTCTAGCTCTGATTTCGAGTATTTTTTTCTTTCTTTCTTTTCTTGTTGGTGCAGTGGATCCACAGAGCTATGGCGCGCTTGTGCTGGTCCGCTCGTGACATTGCCTCGCGAAGGTGAGTGCGTGACATATTGAGCAGGTTAGTTTCCAACTCTAGGCAATCGTATCCGAAGTTCTTTGTTTCTCTCAGAGGTTAGATTCATTAGGATTTCTCATAATGCTTTATAATTTTATCAGTTTTGTCTCTCTTGGTTGTGCATCTCCAATTGTTCATCAATTTTTTCATCAGATTCAAATTTGATGAAAAAATGGCTCCAAAATAATTGATTATTGATGAAGGATTATGTTTGATGGATATGTTTGATTATCTTCAGTCATCAAAATGATATTACTCCAATTTTGCCATCATACAATGATTTCCGGAATTTCTAAATCTTTATATTTATTATTTTGTGATCTAGAACTAGCTGATTATCATTGGTATGATCCACAATATATTCTTAGATACATATCTGATCCTGAATCAGGGTGACTGACTGGTATATTTGGGGTTAGATTGGGAAGTGCTTTTAATGGTTAGTGGTTTGTGAATTTAGAGAGGGTGACCGGGGGTGAATGAAGTGTCATCACCATGAAAACCGGTGATCTTTTTCTTGTTTGCCCTCTTTGTGTGGAAAGGTAAAGAGATTTGTGTATTGGCTTTGCAATATTTGCTGCAAAAAGCAGTGAAAGCTATGCCAAAATTAAGATTGTCATCTGTTGCTGGTTCAATGAATCATACAAAAGTGACTAGTCCTTTTACCGGATCAAACATAGGATTACATCCCTGTCAAAGGTAAGGATTAATTGACAGAGGATCTTTCATCCTTAAGTCCTTCTGTTGTTTTTGTAATTAGATCACAGGAATCTCGAAACATAATTCAATGGTTGTGAAGTGTTTTGAGATTTGATAAATATCTCATAAACCTGAGTTAGTTGTGTGCAAATCTCAGGAAAATCTTCAAATTTGAAATTCAAAACATGACTCACTTTATTAATAGTTATACTTTGTAAACTTAATTAAAATTAAATTTAAATGAGTTGAACATAAGTAACCGTTTAAATGTCTCCACTATTATTATCATCACCTCCACTATTATTACCATCACCTCCACCACTCCACTAATGCTACTACCATCACCACTGCCACTACTAATGACTAATTGGAAATATTGGAATGGAGTTAAATTAAGATGAAATTTTAGAAGGGGGCAAGGTAAAAGTTACTTAGACGTTGGGAAGGAGGCAAACTACTATTTTTTGTTATAAATATCCAAAAAAATGTATTGGGCCCCTTGAATTTTCTAAAGTTTTGGAGGCCATGGACCCCATCTGCCTCTTCTGTGTCTTCCATTGCACATAATTGTTGCTAATATATTGTTAACTTATCGTGAATATGGCAGCTGGTGGTGCTCAAACAAACTCCACTACAAGATCGAATCCTGCTGGGGATGCTAGGCTGCCGGCAGTTGGTGGCCTTGGTGGTCTTGGTCTCCCAGAGATGTTTGATTCCATGCAGGATACTGCTTCATTAAGTCAGTTTATGCAAAATCCAGCTGTATCACAGATGATGCAAGTTCTCCTCTCCAACCCTCAGTACATGAATCAGGTAGTAATTTTCTTTGTTATGCAATTTGCTTTGTATTTGAATGTGAAGTTTCTTATTCCCTAATGCGTTTCAATTGTTAGATTCTTGGTCTCAATCCCCAGCAGAGCAATATGCTGGGTTCCAATTCCCAACTTAGGGAGATGATGCAAAACCCAGTGAAGCTTATGGTTCCCTAAGGGAGTGTATATCTGAGATCAAAAAGTCCAAAACAAGGCTTTTAGCGACAAAATTTTAAAAATGTCACTAATAAATAGATTTTTAGGGACAAAATAATTTAGTTTCAAAATGGTTTATCTTTTGAGACAAAAATTTGGTCCTAAAAAGATAATAATTCATACTAATGTGTTGCTAAAACTATAATAACGGCACTTTTCGCAACAAAAATATTTGGTCCCTAAAAAATAATTTTGTCCTTAAATTTTTGTCTCTAAAACCTTAATTTTTTGTAGTGGACTGATAAGTTTAGGATTTCAATTTACTCTACAAGGGAAGAAAACTGTCAAGACATGCCATGAAGGCTTTGTAAAATTCCCTATTCGCACCATTCTAACTTTAGTCTTGTACAAATTTTACTAGTAAATCTTACAATCTGGTTGTGGTTTGAAATTTGTACAAAACTTATCTAAGAGTTGTATTTCTGCTTAATTAGTGACAGGTCTAGATTTTCAAAGACACTATAGAATTATCTTCTTTTCCATCAAATTAAATAAAATTACTAGCCTACTAATGTTTCCTTAATTATCTTCTAAACATTAGTGCTTTCACATGATATTCTGCATCTCAATTTATCTCTTGGTTGTTGAGCACTTAGAAAGGATGAACTGCTTTAGGGCTATTTTTGGAAGTGATTGCAAGTGATATTGGGAACATTGGGTAATTTCTATTCTTATGTTTTAAATAGTATTTTATATTTCTTGGTGAAGATTAGTGATCTTTTATTGGGACATCATGTAGTCATCTAATGTAGAGTTTAGAAGCTACAACTATTTTGTATGTTTCGGATTATTTCTTTTTCGTCTTCTGACAGTTCAAAACTTAATTTGATCATTGAAGGCAATACCAAGTTTTAATTCTTTTGGTTGGGTATATTTTGTCCAATCTGAGCTGAAAATTTGGAAATAACGTCTTAAGGGAGGAAAGATCTCAGATGCGGAGTCTGGCTGTTCCCTCCAAGTTGATATTTTCGTGTTCAGCGGCCCTTGAAGGTTTTTGGTGGTGGAGTATCTTAAACCCATTTCAAACTAATGTATATTCTGCAAGGTAAGCTGCTAGATGGTGGGTGATTCTCAATTCATTCTCTATTATGCTCACCTTTTAGGATATTTTTAGTTTTCATTCACATATTGATTGGGTTTCAACCCTTCACATTTGGGGAAGTTCACTTTTTCTGGCAGTTTGTGGCTTCAGAGTAAGAAGAGAAACAAGTTTTTGGTGAATATTTTCAAATTTTTTATGTTGTTCCATGTAAAGTGGTATTGAATATGGACATGATGATATTAACCTCTTGTTTTCCTAAGAATTATTTTAACCATGGCCCCAATTGGTATGAAGCACTTTAAGAATAGCTTTGTGACTACCCAAAAGAGATTGGGTTAATGGCTTTTGCCTTAAAGCTTTTGCTACTTAAGCACTTTAAGAATAGCACCACTGACTTTGAGACTGTTAGGGATATCAAAGAGAACCTTTGCTACTTAAGGTAAAGAAATAACATTATAGTTTGGTATGCTTTTTGGGGATTTGTTTCATTACAATTTATTAGATTTGTTTTCCTGCCGTTATGATTACAAAAGGGAATATCAATTGGGACTTGAGACTACCATCCTTGTTAAGAATTATACTGTAAGTTTATTCTCTTATCTATCTGTGTAATTATATAGAATCTTCTAGGAATTGTTCAACTTACTTTCCTTTTGGGCATGGTGTGACTGTGATTGTGACATAGGTTATACTTTTTCGTATTAAAATTTGTACGTATTTTTTGTTAATTTATTAAGCAAAGTTGATTTAATCAGTTGCCAAATGGAAGGGTCATCAAAGTTGGCACTGAACGATTCCAGTCTCCTGAGGCTCTTTTTACTCCCGTAAGTGCATCGTTCTCTTCAGCTACCTATCTTCAAGAACTTAATGGAAACTTTGAATTTCTATATCTCTGGTTCTTTTGGATATTACTTTTCTTTTTAATTTTTACCTTCGTGAAAAAAGTTGGTTTCTATTCTCTTTTTGTACTTAAGAGTAGCTTGAATTCAATATTGTATGCTGTTTGACGAGTTTCAATCATCTCTATTTGCCTATTTTTGATTATAGTACATGGTTGTTCTGAAAATTTCAATTCTTGAAGGTCAGATTTGAATTCTACTAATAGAGTCTATGTCAATATATAAAGTTTCCATTAGGAAAGACTATCAGATGTTGCCTAATCAGCTTGGTATGCTCTGATAAAAAATCTTTTTTAATTGATGGTTGATCATCATGATGATAGCTGCTTCTTTTCTTTTCTTTTTTCTTCTTTTTTTGTTGAATTAGAAAGGAAATCACATTGAAGTAAAAAAAAAAAAAATAGGTTCATACAAGGAACTATTTTACGATAGGAAGGGAACCTAATATGTCAGATAATAAAAGAGGATACAAACTTAACAATAAAATTAGCTTCTCTGTGGACAAATATGCCCTGGAAATTACTCGTTAGTTGTAGGCACTCGTTCAAACAAAATTTTATTTGTTTAGTTATTGACTGTCCGCTTGGAAAGTTGTGTAGTGTTTTTCCATGAATTAGAATTCAATAATTAACCATTGGGTGTTAGCTTGAATAGTCCAAATTTCAGTTGTATTGTTACTTGTACCAATAGGATATTCGAAAGCTTAAATGCAGTGACAATTTGATTTTTTCTGTGATATTTCAGTGAGATGATTAAATGATTAACTCTTTTCAAACTAGTATTGATTCTAAGAACAATTCTAAATCTTTTTGTAGCCCTGCTGGAAAAGGTTTAGGCATCCAAGTTAGTCAATTAATGTGCTCTTTGTATCCATTTTGTTTTGACATCCAAGTTAGTCAACTAATATATTGATGTATATTTTTGCAGGTAGTGTTGAGAAAGTAGTTGATATAATTAGGTGGGTGATATTGAGAGCTAAATTGAGAATTTTTTTTTTTTTTTTTTTTTTTTGAGTACTTGAATCTATTAGTATTTTGTATAAATACTTTTTAAGGATGGTTAATTGATGGATATTTGTTTTGCATGTATAGAAGTTTATATTTTGTATGCACATTTTATTTTTATTTTTTTGAAGAAAGATAATTTTGTTGAGGGAAGTAATGGAAAATAATACATGAGTATTAGAATTTTTGCAAATATCACTTTCCATTTTTTGTATATAATATTTGAATATATATATATATATATATATATGAGAATATAGGTTGCTAAAACATTGTAGGTTTTTTTTTTTTTTTTTGTGACGGTAACAAGATGGTCACTAATACATTGTAGGTATTTTTTTTATTTTTTTGTGACGGCAAAACATTAGTCGCCATAAGTTGATTAGGCAGTCGCAAATAGTTTGCGACTGTTATTTTGCGTTCGCAAAAAGTATTTGTCACCCCAACATTCGCGACCCCTATTTGCCGTTGCATGGGCCGTCGTAAAAGGTATTTTGCGACTGTTTTTTTATTATTTGCAATGGCTTGTAGCAGTCACAAAAGTACTTTTTTTAGTAGTGTTATTAGCTTATATTTATATTTCAACATGTAATAGGAGGCTTAATTTGGGTGATTTGACATACTATGGTGATGGAAGTTATCTCAAATCTTATCCCCAAAAAAAAAGGTTTCTCTCAAATCCATCAGAAGAATGCTTCTAACAGCACAGAGGCCCTAATACAATATATCTCCGATGCCTGTACCTATCTCAGACCTATCCATTCTTCCACCAACTCAAGTCTCCCACTCCAACTTCCTCAGAAAAAAAGTCTCCCACTCCAATTTCATTAACCAATGCTTCCAAGTACTTGCATATGCATGTGTTTTGCACTAGTGTAGTTTTTGCTCCCAAATATATATATATATATATATATACTGTAAATAAAAGAAATTGAATGACAGGACATCCTCATCTAGAGGTCTAGCCAGATGAGATCAGTAAGTTGAAAAGTGGATAGTCTATATCATAGGAAAACCTAGGCAAATATTAGCACTACAAGCAAAGATAGATTCCATGAAAAGAGGGAGCACACTGATCAAGGATTCCATTAAAAATGTTGCATATCCCAAACACAAGGTCACATCTAACACGACAAGGTTTTGAAATCAATGGAGTTGAGTTTATCATATTTAAGTTATTAGCTTACATTTAGATTTCAACAAGATCTAATAGGAGGCTTAAATTGGGTGATTTGAAATACTATGGTGATGGAAGTTATCTCAAATCTTATCCCCCAAAAAAAAAAAAAAGTTATCTCAAATCCATCCCAAGAATGATTCTAACAGTACAAAGGCCCCAATACAATATATCTCCGATACCTGTACTGTACCTATCTCAAACCTATCCATTCTTCCACCAACTCAAGTCTCCCACTCCAACTTCCTCCAAAAAAAAAAAAAGTATCCCACTCCAACTTCATTAACCAATGCTTCCAAGTACTTGTGAATTTGAACCCTAAAATCCACTTCACTTCATATGCATCCATACAAACACCACTATTTTATATTCCAACATTGATTTATCAACTTCAGCCGAGCCAGACAGGTTATGCATCTACAGGCCAATTCCAACCAAATTCTCAAAAAATTCAGCTAATGTATACGACGTATGCCTATTCGTTGATCAATTTCCCCCTCCCCCATATTCCCATGACCTCTAAAATTCAGACTCATACTGTCCCATGAACATAACAAATGTTAACTAGGTTAGGTAGCTAAATCACGTACCAAATGTAGCTGCCATTTGTTAGTATCGAATAGTGTATTCAGGAAAGAAGATCCCTCTACTAAGCAATCATTATCCAAAAGATTTCCTAAGCTCTTCACAAGAATGCAATAAATTTTAATATAAGAGCTAAATATCTAAATGAGATTAAAAGTTCAAAATAGTTCAGCTACCTAAGATTTTAAGGAACAGGCTGGTAAAATTTCTCCAAAAGAAACTAGATGATCATTATTTTAGGATAGTAATTTGACTAAAGTTATATTCTTATTTATATAATAAAATTAAAATTAAAAAAAAAAAAAAAAACTAGCAGCTCTTTCAGGCGTATTCTGTAATCTGTTCAACCAAATCAATGTAAAATAGCAGTACTAGATTGTTTGAGGAAACTTATATCAAAACTTAACACAGTCCTGGAGTGGCAAACTCAAAAGCTACCACTCCCACTATACGTTTCTGGAAAGCACTAGGACTTGGTTGCTCTGAAGAGTAGATATTCTAGCGGCCATTATGAAAACAATTAGTTTAACGTTATGAATGTGTGTTGCTGACCGAACAAGGTTGAGTTATCCTCAATGACGTTAACCCTCTCAACCATGCTGCACATTTCAACTAATAATACAAAGAACAGATTTCAAACCAATTGAGTTTTGAGTTACCAATACATGCAGATTAAGCTAATATATTCCCCCCATATACTAGAAAAAAGAATTCAAACTAGTAACCCAGTACCTTAAAACTAAACTACTCACATTGATACGGTGAATTCCAACGAAACTAAGCACGACTTGCATCCAAAATTAGACAAGTCTCAACTTAATTCTGTTAGCTCAATAATCAAAATGAGCTAATTTTAAATTAAAAAATCAAAATGAACATAACTTTCAACAGTAAATACTTAACCATATCATCATAATTAGCCCCAAAAATCTTTTTTTTTTTTTTTACAGGAATCAGACCATCAATTTCACCAAATCAACATAATTCAACCAATCTCATAAACTACTTCAATCTCATAGTCATATCTTATAATTAAGTAACACACAGGCAGAGCTCAGAATTTGCACAATCAATGCAAAAACGCATAAACAGCAGTAGATATATAAACAATAAGTGCAGAGGTCACCAGTATAATCAACGCCGCGACAGCATGAACCGTCGATTTGCTGCCGCAAGAGAGAGTCCCCAACCGGATCTCAATCACATTCACCATCGAAAGCATCAAGAACAAGCACCCCATCACCGATCCAATCGCTGAAGCCAACATTCCGAATCTGAGAACCTTGAAATTAATGTGAGCCCGAAATGCCTCATCGACATCTTTGCTGTTCAAGAGATTGATTGCGAGCTTGAGGCCCTGAGCGACTAAGGAGGAGAAGAGGAAGAAGCTGAAGGAGACAACTTCGAAGACTAGAAGCTTCTTGGCGGCGGCGACGCCGGCGTCGCAGGCAGAGGGGTTTTCGAGGCTGTGTTGGTTTGGGGTGGTGAGAGAGAGGCCTACGAAGACAGCGATTGTGAAGAGTGAGTTCACGTTTACGAGGCCGTCTAGGGCTGTGACGTGGACGCTGGTTGTGGAGGAAGATGAGTATGGGTTTGAGTTGGTTCGTCTGGTTTGTTGATCGTAGTATTCTTTTGGGTATGATTCGGATCTGAAAGAGAGAGGAGAGAAATTGAGTTCAAATTGTTAATTATTTACAAATCAAATCAAATCACTAGAGAGAGAGAGAGAGAGAGAGAGAGAGAGAGATTACTCATCCATGATTGATTCTTGGGTCTGTGAGAGAGAGTGATGATTGTGGGATGTTGTTGTTGGTGTTGCTTGGAGGGTTTAGGTTGGTTTTCCCTGAAGAGGAAGGGAAAGTGAGTGTTTGCTTTGCTTTACATTTGTTTGAGGAGGTTGCTTTTTCGGAACATACTGGATTGAGGAATTGGGAAGTAGGGGAAAAGATTCAGAAATATGTGCGCGTGTTTTTTAACAAGAGAGAGAATATCATTGTCTAACGTAAAGACTTGCCAAACACTTTTTTGACTTTAGCTGTCTCGGCAATGTGAATGTTATATGCTCGCAAAATAAATAAATATATTAAAAATTATTTAAAATTTAAAATAATTTATAGCTCCTCTTTTGATTTATAAATTGGCGATCCAAACAGAGTTTAATTGAACTTGGACAACAAACCAAAACCAACCTATACAACAACTGATGCAGCTCTTAAAATGTCATCAAGCCTTTTAAGGAGCTTGCCCATTGCATCAAATCTTTCCTGAGACCTATATGCCACAATACCCTCTAAACACCGTTGTTCAATAATACACTAACTTTTCTATAACTGGTCTTCTTCCTCATCTTCAACTTCTTTTACATTTGCAACTATTTCTTGGATACTTTTTGTAAGGTGGCTGGTGTGTTGTTCTATATCTTTCAAAACCATGTCCAGTTGCTTTTGACATTCTGCCAATTGTTGGTTTGCACGTTGAAGCTGCGTTGATAACTCCCGAATTTTCTTATCCTTTTCATCCTGCACAGAGAAAGGAATACACGTTAAAACTGTTTTATGGGTAAAACAGAAGATTTAGAGAAGTGGAGTCGTTGGCAACTGTAGCCAGTTGTTTCAAAAGCATACCCAGAACACAACATCAAAAGGTCCATTCGATAACAGAAAAATCAAGAGGAATAGGAGCATCTAGCCAAACTTAATTTTTTTTCATTTTAAAGTTGTTTGCTTTGTATACAAATGCTACTGTGAACTACTTAAAGAATCTCTTTCCATAAAGAGTATCAGTTTACTTCAAACACAATACAAATATGGGGAAGCTTTCAGTAACTCTTTCACTCAGAAGACAATGTATGCCTAACAGCATCCAAAAGAGTGAGAACAAACAATAAACAAAACCTGATTATTGGCTGATTAAATTTAAAAGACTTCCTATCATTTTTAGGCCAAGTTTGGGAAGACTAAATAAGTGCACTTTTTGTCTTTTTGGACTAAAAAATTGAGATTGAAAATATAGATGTTTGGGTTAACTTTTTGATTTTTTATGGAAAAATGTGTAATAAAAAATTGTAAAAATTGGTTTGTAGAGGAAAATTTAAATTGGGAGTTGTGCAGCCGTAATTGTTGACTTTTGGTGAATAGTGTTAACTTTTTAACTTTTTGAATAACTTTTTGACTTATTTGGGACTTCCCAAACTTAGCCTTAGTATACAAACCGAAAAATAAACTAGTCTCTAGTTTCATGAAACTAAAAACTAATTCTGAGTCTCTAGTCAACAGTCAGAAAACAAGAAATAAGTGCAATATCCCATTTAAACGGAGCAGATCCATCGCATTTTGTGTGCTTCATAAACATGAGAGAGCTGCATGAGAGTCATAGTGGATTTTCTTGTCATTTGAAATTAAGAGAATATCTAAGAGAAGCACAAGCATTGACAAGGAAGAAAGGAGCAAAGTGAGGGGATATAGAACAAGTTACAACAGAACTTGGCATCGTCACATGTTTTATACATAAGATATATGTGGAAGGGCCAAAGAGGAAGCTATTTTATAGAACTTAGTCTCTCATTGATAAACCTATTTTCTATCTGCCCTGATGTTCTCATGTTTCTCTTGACAGGATCAAAACATTAAGCCTTGATTTTTGTTTTATTAATTTATTTCTCTGCATGTTGCATTGGTGCAGTGATCAAAACTTTGTAAAGGATGAGAATGCAAACAATAACATGATCAAGTCTGTACCTAATCCATCCCTCCAAGTATTCCACCAACTGGATAACGATCTTTTTTTTTGTCATAAAAAATGTGTTTGCATCAATTGTATGTCATGCTGAAACCACCGAGTCACCACAGGCCAGATAATTGAAACAAACTAGAAAATTTATGTAGGGGTAATCCTAGCATGTCTAGAGGAAGCGGCATGATATAAAGTTTGTCCAGGTGGTGTCATTTACTATGTTCACTTGAATGTTAGGCCAGAAATGTGAGCCATTTATGAAGTCATCAAGAAGACAGGAGTGCGCATATGGGAAATGGAGAACAATTGGTGGAAGTTACACATATTGTTGCAATGGCTAAAAGAGGATGTCATGTCTTAGAAAAAAAGTAAAAGGCACTATAAAAAAAATAATAATAATAAAATAAAAATTTTGAGAGAAGAAGACAATCTGAGAAAACTAGACCCAACATTATTATAAAGAGAACGAAACAGTAAAGATAGAGAAATTAATGTGAATGCTTGTGAAACAAAAGAGAAGTCATCATGCTAATGCCTATCACAAAAAAGAGAAATCATCATGCTAATGCCTATCTCAACTAACCTGTGGCCTGGCCTGAATTGTACCACGACGACCCTTTCCAGCAGGAATCCCCAATGGGTGACTATGCTCTGTTTCAAGTTTGGCGACTATCCATTTCCCAGACTTCTCTTTCCTCACCATTATCATTGCCTTGCATCCTTCCCTAGTTATCTCCCTTGGCTTCCTAACTTCGAGCCTCTTTACTTTCTTATTATTTACACGAAAACCTTCTTTGTTACAAAGAAACCTACGGCTGATAACTGACCCATCACGGCTTGAACGATGGCAATTACCGACACGGATGACGAAACCAACACGCTTTGCATATGCATCATAGCACGCCATGGCAGCCTCTTCGGACTCAAACTCCATTCCAATACATGGTTCCACATTACCATCTATTTCATGAACAATCAAATCTCTTTCATCATATAAATTGAACATTTCTCCACCCTCTGACACACAAATCTCCCTTCCAACTGAACTTTCCATCATCTTGTTGTCCATATCTGCATCAGGCATTCCAGGCTCTGCAATCATTTTGTAATGCTCACCCATACATGTTGAGAAATTCACTGCTAAAAAAATGTGAATCCAGTCAATGTCCAAATCCAATATAAGAGCAAAATTTAAAATTATGTAAAACTCAAATTCATATAGGCATCAATAAACATAAATAGGCTGAAGCATTTAAACTTCTTTTCCTCCTTAAGGAAAGCATAAGTGATGCACCATAAAAACCCCATAAGATGACATCATAATTATGTTGTCCCTCCATATAGAACGGGTTCTTGATCTTTACATAATATATATAAATTTTCTCCATAATGAAAAATTATATAAAGAAACTGAGTGATCTGATTGACTATCTATATAATATAACGCATAGAGACTAATTTCTCCCCTCCGGTGGCCACATTCAATAGAGATTTCCTACCAGATTTACATGTTTAAAAAAACCATCTTTTTACTTTTCTTCTAAAACTTCATTTAGTACAAAAATATCAAAAGCAAAATAAAATAAATTCCACTTCATTGCAAAATTACTTTCCATTCTTTATGTATTTTGTGAGAATGAGTATCAGACTGGAATGCCATTTTCAGTTAATCAAATGAATATCTTTTTCTTTTTTCTTTTTTTGAACGGAATCAAATCGAATATCTGATGCCATCAATTTAACCACAGCTCCTACGACCTTCAAAAGGTTGTAAGATAAATTGATAAAGAGAGGGAGAGAGAGCAAAATGAATAACTCTGTATATTTCTGTGTGTTATTACAAGAAGATGAACACTCTCTTTATAGAGAGGAGATGATAGCATAGGATGCTAAGTTAGGCACCGAAAGCAGGAAACATTACATATTATATAATATAAATGACTGTACACTAATAATACTAATAGCCCCCCTCAAACTCAAGGAGGATAGACACAAACCAACTTGAGTTTGGAAAGAGTAACAAAACAAGAAAATAAAATAGGATAGGAGACACTGTATGGTCGTGTCGAACCGTTGGTGAAGACACTGTATGGTTGTGTCAGACCGTTCTAGCAGATAATGTCTGGATCAATGTTGGGACAGTTTACGGGGTCACGACGGACCGTTGTAAAAGACAATGTTGTGACAGTTTACGGGGTCATGCCGGACCGATGTAAAAGCTGACCGGAATCAATGTCGGGACAGTTTATGGGGTCATGCCGGACCGATGTATAAGAATTTGGTGGTGCACCAAGGTGACGACTTAAGGAGTGCGCCATGGGGTGGCTTGGGTGGTTCCCATGGTGTATAACCATGCTCACCAGCTTTGGTGGTTCGCATAGTATGTAACCATGCTCACCATGAGATATGTAGAATACCCCCCCTCAAACTCAAATAGGTTGGAATATAGAAACCTATTGGAGGTTGAAACAAATGGATTGATAAAGTGGAGTAAAACAGCTCAACACAGAGTGAAGATGTTAAAAAAAAAAAAAAAAATGATAGAAAGGGTTTTGTGTGTTTTTTTTTTTTGTTTTTTTTTTTTTGTATTTGTTTGTATTTTTTTTATTTATTTATTTATTTTTTTTTTTTTTTTTTTGTGTGGTTGGTTGGGTTTTGTGGAGAAGGAAATAAAATAAAGATAAGAAAAATCAGAGGTGGTTTCTGAGGTCTGGTGGGGTAGGATAATATATAAACATATATATAGAAAAGAAAACAAAGGAAAAAGTAGAGGAGGCTGGGTGTGTTGGGAGCTGGGTGTGTGGGGAGAATAGAATAAAAAAAAAAATAAGAGTGGTTTGGTGTTTAAAGAAAAGAAGAGTGGGTGGGCAATATTAAAAGAAAAAGAAAGGAAAAGGAATGATGGATCACAGAGTGTTTTTTTTTTTTTTTTTTTAAAAAAAGAGAAAATAAAATAAAAGAAGGTTAGATGGAGATTGGTTTAAAAATAAAAAATAAAAAATGGGGTATAGGTGTGCAAAGGCGGTGGAGGAACTCAGTTGCTGTGGGAATATATTAGAATAAACAGATGCATAGATAGATATATTAAAAAAAAAAAAAAAAAAGTTGAGTGGGGTTGGTGAAAAAAAAAAAAAAAAAAAAAGAAGGAAAAGCCTGACACACTCATACACACGGCACGCGCACACATCCCACACCACCGCTGCCATCACACACCAGGCACGGCACACACAGACACTGGCAGACCCCTCTCACACACTGATACATCACCATTGACACCATTACATAGCAGCACACATGGGCATGAAGACACAAAAGTCGTCCCTCTCTTCTCTCTCTTTCGCATGGAAGATCACCCCTTTGAAGCTCTAAATCTGGGGCGACACATGGCACAAAGAGACCCACACACATATACTCAACACACCTAGCAAACACACAACACACGATAGAGAACACACACACACGGCAGACTCAAAACAGAGAGGGAGACCCAGACACACGATGGATGAATTTTGGCTCTCTCTCTCTCTATATGGCCGATCTAGACACACAGATCCACACAATTGTGGCACCCAGCAGCCACACCATTCACGGAGGAGAATCCTAGAATGGAGAGATCCAGCATCAACAACAGAAAATCTGAAAACGGCGAGGAGAATGGCACTGCCACCAACGGAGACTACTCTCACGACGACAAAAAAGTAGATCGGCTTGGAGGAGATTGCTCCAACCACTTGAGGTCTGGAAAAGCTTGGTCTTCGTTGGCAGCCATTGTAAAAGCTTGGTCTTCGCATTTGCAGCTGACCAAGTTGTTGGAGTGATGCCTGTGAAGGCTGCGTCTGCGAGTAAGACGATGGAGTCTGAGGGTGTAGCTGCAGGGAAGATGGCAAGTCTTGTGGCGATTGAAGTGGCTTCTGTGGCGGTGATATTTGCTGCTGCCCAATTGACGGGACTTGTGCCAAGGACTGGTTAAAATTCTGCTGTGATGCAGATGCAAGTCCAGGAAAGACACCATCTGAAGGAGCAGATATTGGGATACATGTGTTTGAGGTTCAAGGCTGAGAGCTTGAACTAGCAGCAACAATAAGATCAAGATCAAGAAGAAAAATTTGTAGCAGCGGAGTGAAGGTATGTATAGAGGTCCGGCGGGCGGCCAAGGCGAGGCTGTCGCCCGCCGGTGAAGCGGAACTATTAAGTTGTTAATCTAGCTCTGATACCATGTAAGATAAATTGATAAAGAGAGGGAGAGAGAGCAAAATGAATAACTCTGTATATTTCTGTGTGTTATTACAAGAAGATGAACACTCTCTTTATAGAGAGGAGATGATAGCATAGGATGCTAAGTTAGGCACCGAAAGCAGGAAACATTACATATTATATAATATAAATGACTGTACACTAATAATACTAATAAGGTTGGAGAGTGTGATAGATCAGGAAACTGGGTAACCAAGCTACACCGCCAACCAAACGTCAAAATGATAATTTTTCCATCATTGATCTTGAAAAAGTTACTATACTGAATTTCTCTAGCTAGTATTATAAATCATACTATACAAGGCTCTTTGTGAAAAATTTATGCTTTTCATCCTTAATGGCTCAGGCATAGTTTGAACCTAGACGGTCTCTCCAGCTTGTTTTTCAGGGTACATTGAGGGAGGGAGGAACGGGGGAGTCAAACTCGTGGCCTTCTAGGCCCTGTTTGGCAAGTGGATTTTTGGCTCTTTTTTTTTGCTAAAATCCATAAAAATATAATAAATTAAAATATCACATCAAATCCATAATCATTTTATATTTTCTCTTACAAACATCACATCCAACTACAAAAGTATTCAATCATCTTTCCAAACATAAAAATTTTAACATACTAAAATAGTCAAAAATTAACATAACCTATTAAAATAACCAACATCCCAAACAAAGCCTAAGTCTCAATACTAGTAGTGACGTACACGGGTAGTCGCCACTGGGCAAAACCCAGTTGTTTTTTTAGGTGGTCTTATAAGCTAACCAATCTTCACTTAATAATCCATAGATTCCAGAAAGAAAGAACAACCTCACATAAGAAGAAACCAAGAATAAAATAGAAATGGAATAATTTACACATTCGGTTCACATAAAAACTTTCCTATGTATGAATTGACTACCTAATTACCTTCTCTGCCTAGACCCATCACGATTATTTCAATTGGGGCAAAAAAAAAATCAGTGAAAACACTCCTTCAATAATCTTAACAGACCAATCCTAATGATTCAAAAATGTGCATACAACACACACACACACACACACACACACAACAGAATTCAGAAAGAAAGAAAAAAAATTGTCATTTTTAATCAATTCGAGCTTCCCAGAGTGATTGAAACCAGAATCATCTGCAAGATTCTGACACTACTCTCTGGATAGATTCCTTGTGCTCATAAATAGTGAATGAATCGAAGCTTTATATACAGCTCTAAAGTAAAAAGTAGAGGAAAAAAGGCCAAGGAACTCTGTGAGTTCTAGGGTTTTTCTGAGTTTGCATCCGTTGTTCTTTTGAAATTTTAATATATTAATAGTTTACTTTTTCCATTAGAAACGATCGTGTGGTTTCAAGGTAGCATAATAGAATGAGAGACAGAGAGAGAGAGATTACTTGGGGTGGTTAGCTTCGCAGCCACAGAGGCGACTCCGTTCTTTGTTACTACCTCACCTTACCTACCACACACACTGCTACCACTTTCAAGACCCAATATAATATAATTTACTTCAGGTTAATTTATGATCCAAAGAACTTTTGATTTTAATTTTTAAATTAAGTTTTTTGAAACTTAATTTTTTTATTTTTAATAAATATTTTTTAAATTTTAAATAATTTTTTTACTGTTTTAGATATACTTTACTTAGATGTATCTAAATAATAAAATATTTATGAAAAAATATTAAAAAATCAATAAATACAGAAAAATATAAAATATTTACTGAATTTTCGTATTTTTTTGTATTTTTTGATATTTAATATATTTTATAAATATTATACTTTTTAAGTGTATTTATATTAGGTGTGTCTAAAAAAAATTTAAAAAAATTGCTTAAAATATTTTTAAAAATTCATTGAAAACATTAAAATACGGAAAACAAAAAAGTAAAATTTTTTGAAAATTGTATACTAAAAACCAGAACCAAACAAGCTGATTGGTTTGAATTTTCTGAATTTATTTTTTTTTAAGTTAAAATTTTTTATTTTTTATTTTTATTGAATTTTTTTAATATTTAAATAATTTAGATACATCTAATATAAATGCATTTAAAAATATAATATTTGTGAAAAAAATACTTAAAAATTCACTAAATATCAAAAATACAAAAAAAAATATATGAAAATTTAGTATATTTTTCGTATTCTTGTGTATTTATTAATTTTTTAAAATATTTTAATTTTTAGATACATCTAAGTTTAGTGTATTTAAAAAAGTAAAAAAAAATGCTTAAAATTTTAAAAATATTCACTAAAAACAAAAAAATACAAAAAATAAAAAATAAATAAAACTTAATTTTTAGAAAATTGAAACCAAACACAAAGAATAATTTTCTAATTTTCCATCAAAATAAAAAATAATAATTTTCAAATTCAAAAATTGTCTACCAAATTTGGTTTAGATTGGACGGTGTTATAGGTCTTACAAATCATTTTGCAATTATAAATGAAATTAGGATATCCAAGAAACAAATAATTTTATTTTTTAACAGCAAATTACAAATTAATGAGAAGTAAAGCAAACAAATTTATAAAGGTATGAGTGTGTGCGAATGAAAGATGTCTCAAGTCACAACTTTTGCGTTGAAATGTAGATCCACTAACATGTTCGTAAAATTTGTAATTACTTATTTCATTTTTCATTTACTTAAAAAAATTTGATTTTAATTTTTTTTTTTTTTTTCCAGAATTCATTAGTATGGCTTAGTGACTCTTCATCTTTAAAAAAAAATAAAATAAAATAAAATTATAATGTGCCCACAAATAATACTTGACAAAAAATCATTGAAGATGAGTTTATTTACAATAATGACAATGTCATATTGTCTGAACAGAATTTTCCTAAACAGATCTAAATTCACAAACCATCTCCAAAAGAAATCATCAAAATTCTTATTTCTGGTAATGGTTGGCTGAGGTCTAGCCCTTCAAGTTAGTCTTTGTTCATTTCTTCTCAATAAATTACAAAAATATGGAGAATAAAAAATAATTACAAAGAGAAGGAATCCATTAAAAATGCCCCAATCCCAACCCTCTATCCTCCCTTCTCTTTCTTTATTTTCCCAACTTCTTCCCCCACTGGCCACTCCTCTCCTACCCTCCAAAGCTATCGTCCACCCCTTCCTCTCCCCCACCCAATCCTACCACTGCCAGAGCTATGCCACCATCTCAGCTTCACATTGCTATGGTATGCAAATCACAATTTCAAAATGGTGAAACCTGTTGAATACAGTGTTCTTGTTTTTATTTTCACCAATATTCTCCACAAGAGCAAATCCCATTTTCAAAATGGTGAAACCTGTTCCGATCTCTCACAACAATTTTTCTCCTAGTAATCTTAGCAACGAGCTTGAGCATCAAATGACAATCATTGCATACTCTCAGATTTTTCACAACCCTTATAGTGGTATACGGTTCAGTTGAGATTAGCCCATAGCATACTGCAAGCCTCTCACTATGTATAGCTAGAGCCCATTCTTTCTCATGATCCACAATATCCTGTAAAACTCTATCTGTTTCTGGAGAGTAGCCTTCTAATCTCAGTAACTGACTCAACTCATCCAGCTTCTTGTAGATCGCTTCCTTTTCACGGTGTCTTATGTCCCCCAATAGAAACTCATGAACCTCATTCTTCACTTCAATCAAACTACAACCTGGTTCCTTTTGAATACCGGCCAACTTAATTTTCGCCCTCACTTGTGCTGCCTCCCCCCACTTCCCAGATGAAGCATAGACATTAGATAGTAGAACATATGTACCTGAATCAGCGTCTCCACAATCTAGTAAAACTTTAGCTGCCTGTTCTCCTAGTTCAGAGTTTCCATGAATCTTACAAGCACTTAGCAAAGATCCCCATATAATGTGGTCTGGTGCTGTTTTCATGCTTCTAATGAAGTTATAAGCCTCTTCAAGACGACCCACGCGCCCAAGAAGATCGACCATGCATCCATAGTGCTCAATTTGTGGTTCAATCTTATAATTTTCAGTCATAGTTTCAAAGATTTGAAATCCCAACTCTACCATGCCCCCATGACTACAGGCATTCAACACACCAACGAAAGTAATGTTCGTTGGCCTAATACCGTGCTTCACCATTTGTCGAAACATCTCTACAGCCTCAATGCTCTTTCCATTCAAGGCAAGCCCGGCAATCATGGAATTATAAGTAGTGACATCTCTCTCTTTCAGCCCCTCAAACATTCGTTCTGCCTCATCAATACTACCACATCTCGAATACATGTTGATCAAAGCAGAACCAACAAAATGATTGAGCTCAATCCCGTATTTCCCCACATAGGAATGAACCCACCGTCCAAGCCCTAACGCTCCCAACTGCGAACACACAGATAAAACACAAACGATTGTCACTTCATTCGGTCTCATCCCTTCCCTTTGCATATCCCTAAACAATTCCAAAGCTTTATTCATTTCCCCATTCCTAACAAACCCATCAATCATAGCCGTCCAACAAACAGTGTCTTTTGTCTGAACCCCATCAAAAATATTCCTAGCTTCCTCTACCAATCCATGATCTACATAACATGATATCATAACGGTCAATGCAACAATATCTCGTTCAGGCATTTCATCAAACACCAGCCACGCATCCTCAAATTCACCGCATTTTCCATAGAGTTCAACAAGTTTCATCCTCACTGAACGACTTGAACTCAAACTAAGCTTCAAAGCCTGTGCATGAATCTCTCTACCCTCCTTCAAACCCAATTGAGACCCACATGCCTTGAGAACCGAACTGACAACATAGTTGTCAGGCATGAAGTTGAGAATATACTCGAATCCCATCAAGGTAAGACCCAGACTTTACAAACCCATCAATGAGAGCAGTGTAGAGATAGACATTCGGGTTCTGAATCTGCTGGAAAACCTTGGAGGCGTAATCGATGGAATTGCAATTAGAGGAAACGCGAAGAAGCTCGAAAACGATAAAGGGGTCTTGTTCGTGGCCGTTTCTGATGATTTGAGCGTGTATTGGAGTGATTTGGTTGATGTTTTTGCATTTCTGCAACAGATAGATGATTTGTTTTCTTTCTTGGGAGTGTTTGGTTCTTGGACTTGGATTTGAGTTTGGCGGGAGAGGATAGTTTCCTACAACGGCCATTCTGCAATGGTGACTCATCCCCCAAACGTGGTATAAGAAAAATACTTTCTAGGACTCTGAAAAAAAATCAAAAATTATTCACTATTTGGTTTCAATTTTCTGCAAGTTGAGTTTTTTTTTTTAGTGAATATTTTAAAAAATTTAAATAATTTTTTTATTTTTTAGATGTACCTTAGTTAGATGTATCTAAAAAGTAAAATATTTATAAAAATATATTTTAAAAAATCAATAAATACATAATAATATGAAAATTTATTGAATTTTCAATTATCTTTTTTTGTATTTTTGGTATTTAGTGAATTTTTTAATAAAAATTCACAAATATTATATTTTTTAAGTATATTTATGTTAAGTGTATCTAAAAATTTAAAAAAAAATTCTTAAAATATTTTAAAAATTTAGTAAAAACAAAAAACATGAAAAAAAAATTAATTAATTTTCTAAAAAGTGAATCCTAATAAAAATGTTTTATATCTCAAAATTTAATGTTATCACAAATTATTATTCCGAATTCAAATGTGATCTATAAATTTACATTTTTAACTAATTTTTTAGGCATATAGTATTATTATTTTGAAGAAACATTCCAACCACCGAGTTAAGTGTTGGTTAACCAATTCTCTTCTTTTTATGAATCATCACTTGCTTAATGCATGATGAAAGAAAATTTATGTATAGCTTAGATTTAATTCTTAAGTGGTAGAACCTCCATTTAAAATAATTTCAACTACAGATTATATTTTATGAGTATTTTTTTAGTAAAAAGTTTTGAGTTTGTAAAAGTGCTTAAAGTTTATTTCACAAAACTCCAAAATTTGTGAACGCTTTCTTGCTTACTCAAGACATGCGGATGCAAAGCAGACCTACCCAATTAAGGTTTCATACAAAACAAAAATGATTTGTAAGAGCATCTCCAATGGTTGTTGCTATATTGGGGTTGCTATTGCTATAATTTGACAATAAATAGTGCTATTTTGTCAAATTATAGCAATGGTGCTCCAATGGTTGTTTGCTATTTTTGGCAAATCCCAACCAACTTTCCCTCCAACTTTGTAGGTGTTGTTTGGATATAGGTTTTTTGTGATTTTATTTTTGTTTATTTTTTTGTCTTTTGTGACATTTTTTTATCTGTTTGTTAAAAAAATTATATATTTATATTATTCTCAACTAGACAAATATAAAAAATTAAAAAAAAAAAATTAAAAATTGAAAAAAAAAATTACATCAAAATATAAATGATATTGCAAATTTCAAAAATACATTATCCCGTAATTATTCATCAGGAGGTAGGGGGAAATAAAAATTTGGGCTGCTCACATTTGAGGACCACTTGGCAAAAATCTCATTTTTTCGCATTGTGTAATACGCTTTCATCTGAGGGTCCAAATGAGAAATGTCCGTAGTCATTATTTGGTGTTCTTCCTTTCTCATCTCATGTTCTTGTCTTCTGATCTCGAAGTCATGTTTTTTCATCTCAAGTTCTTTCATCTCCTGCAGTGCTTGAATCCTTTTTTCTTCTCTTTCATCTTTTTTCTTTTCCTTCTCAGCAAGGTATTGGTTAAATGTGTCCAGTTGTGTGCTCATTTTTTGAACTTCAGCTTGAGCGACTTGATTTTTCCGAAATAATTCTTTTGCAGATTTCCTACCCATCGGCCTTTTACCCCTTGCAGAGACACTGCCTTCACCGACAGTTGGATTGTTACCAACACTTGGACTGGTGTCATCTTCAAGAGAAATGCAGTTTTCCATAGGGGAATCAGGGGCTGAATTAGGGGTAAACACTGTATGCATCCTTGACTTTACCGTATTCGTGGGAGCTACATCTTGCCACCTGATATTGTCTTGCAATATTGGCCAACAATGTTCAAAAGCGAAATGTTTGTTTTCATCTTGATGGTATAACAGTTTTGCTTGAAGCATCTGTTTAAAAAAAATTGAAGATAAAAATTAAATGTAATTGAAAATCAAAACATTATTTAAATAAAATAAATAATAATTGAATAATAAATAATAAACATTATTTAATATTCCAAAAAATTAAATGTTTTCATATTGAAACATTATTTAATTACGTAATTTTTATACGATACCAGAATAAGAAACTAAACATAATAATTGAAAATAAAAACTTACTATATCAACTTGAGAAATCCCACTTGGGTGAAGATTTTCGACTTGTGTTAAACATCCCCGAAATTTGTTAGAACATTTCATGATTATACCCCATCGAGATTGAATAGACACTTGTGTTCTGGACTGATCATTCTGAAGCAGGCAAAAATTTTCGTAAATTCTTCCCCAAAAGTGAGCATACGATTGCGAATTGCCAACAATTGGGTCTTCCGAAATGTGACACCAAGATTTACAAATTGCCATATCTTCTTCAACGGTGAATGATTTTCCTCTCTTTGTTTTTGATGAACCTTCCATAGTGATTGGATGAAAAAACTAAAAAGAATATAATTTAAGAGGTTTGTTGTGAAATTAAATTCAAAGAAGAGAGGAGAAAAGAAAAATTAAATGTAAATATTTGTGTGAAATAAAAGTGAAAGAAGGTTTCAATTTATAGAAATGAAATTTATTACCGTTTGGCAAATAGCCGTTTAAAGAGCCGTTGTAAAAATTAATTTCAATTTTTTTTTTTTTTTTTTTTAGTTGAACAAACCAAACAGAGCCCAACGTCTCTCTTATTTACACTGACCCATCACTCTTTTGCAGACATCTATCTCTATCTCTTCTCACTCTCATCTCCCTCTCATCTCCTCCACAGCTCTTCATCTCCCTCTCATTCTCATCACTGTGTCTTCTCCTCCATGGCCGAAATTAAACAGAGAACAAACCAAACAGAGCAGAGGATTGGAACCCGATCTCCCCTTCTCCTCCAAGATCGAAACCCCCTCCTCCAAGATCGGAACCGCTTCTCCTCCATGATCGGAACCCGATCTCCCCCTTCTCCTCCAAGATCGGAACCCCCTCTGGTAAAATCTTCATCTATATATATATATATATATATATATGTTTTGATCTATCTGCATATATATATATATATATTTTGATTTGTCTTGATCTCCATCAAAAAATTCTGTTTTTATGTGTTTTGGTCTCCATAAAAAATATCTGTCTTCATATATACATATTACATATATATATATATATATATATGTTTTGGGTTTGATTTTGATCATATATATATATATATACGGTTTGCTATGTCTTTAATGGGTATGTTTTGGGTTTGATTTTGGTCATATATATATATATACGGTTTGCTATGTCTGTAATGGGTTTGATCATATATATATATATATATATATATATATGTTTTGGGGTTGATTTTGATCACATATATATATATATATATATATATACGGTCAGCAGATTCATGGGTTTGATCATATATATATATATATTTTGGGTTTGATTTTGATCATATATATATATATATATACAAGCTGTCTTCATCTCCAATGATCATATATATATAAATACACGATCTGTCTTCATGTGAAATTTGCTTGATTGTAAAAATTGGGTTTGATTTTGGAAAATAGCTTCCCTACTAGATTAATTCTGTTGTTTTCTCAACTGAATTTGGTGCCAATTTCTGTTGGATTTTGCTGATCTGGCAATGTTGGCATCTGCTATTTCACTTGCCATATTTGAGAACACATATGGCATCTGCCATCTTTGGCAAGGGAAATAGCAGACCATTGGAGACTGATTTTTGCCATTTCTGTCATTTTTTAGCTTTGACAACTGATATAGCAGCTCCATTGGAGATGCTCTAAGTGCATATCGAAACCCAAGTCAACAGATCTGAGGAGAAGAAGTTCAGCCGATCTAAGGAGAAGATACGGGAGCAGAGGTTCAGCAACAAGCTCGGCACGGCCCAAGGCAGCGGATTGGCGAGTAGCAGTGGCGGGATCGTCCTTAACTGCATCTATAGAGGGTGGTATGGACAGAGGGAGGATCGTCCTTAATGAGGCTGAAGCAACACTGAAATTGGGGGAACTCCTTGGGGTGAAGCTGAATGGGAAAAGGGCTGAAGTGTTGGAGAAAATAGTGGACCTTGAGTTGAAGGATATGGACCGAATTGCAGGGGGGGTGGGAGTTGGGGAGTAGGTTTCCCAGCTGGGGGGAATTTGGTGAAGTAGTGATGTTCTTATGAAGATTTTCTCATGGAATGTTAGGGAGATGGGGAGGAAGGAGAAGAGAAGCAAAATTAAGAAGATTGTGATGGAGAGACAAGTAGATATTGCCCTGTTTCAAGAGACAAAGAAATCAGAGTTAACTGAGGAAGACGTCAGATCAGTTTGGGCAAGGGGAAAAATGGAGTATATAGGGGTGGATGCTGAAGGCTCTGCAGGGGGTTTGTTGTGTATTTGGGATCCTGATATATTCCAAATTAAGGAATGTTGCAGCAACAGAAGGTTTATATTATTATCAGGTACTCTCCTTAACCATTTTCATTGTGCTATTCTGAACATCTATGCTCCTAATGATGTGGGATCTAGAGGGAATCTGTGGAAGTGTTTGTTGAAGCTGAAGGAGGAATTTCTGAACCCATGGTGTTTAGGAGGGGATTTTAATGAGATTAGGCAGATTGGGGAAAGAAAAGGGTGTTCGAGGAGAGATAGAGGAATGAAAGATTTTAATGAGTTTATTGACAAGTGTGAGGTTTCTGAATTACCATTACTTGGGAGGAGGTTCACTTGGTGCAACTCTAGTCTTGGTGAGAAATGGAGCAAAATAGATAGAATTTTTGTAGACCCAAAGTGGATTGAGGTATTTAATTTTAAGCTGTGGGGTCTTCCTAGACTGCTCTCTGATCACTGTCCACTTCTGTTGATGGAGGACGAGAGAGATTGGGGTACAAAACCCTTTAGGGTATTAAATGCTTGGTTTTTACACAAAGATTTTCGGAAGTTTTGGGAGTTGAGTTGGAAAGAACCTAGTGTCCTAGGCTGGGCTGGTTTTATTCTGTTTCAAAAATTGATGAGATTGAAAGGTAGCCTTAGAAGTTGGAATATGGAGGTCTTTGGCAATGTACAAAATAAACTAAAGGCAGCAGAGGGTGAACTCCATAATTTTGATATCTTGGCTGAAGATAGAGAACTTGATGGTGCCGAAAAAGTTAGGAGAAGTGAAGTCAGAGCTGAGATGTGGAGGTTGAGTAGGATGGTTGAATGGTTATGGTTACAAAAGTCAAGACTTACCTGGGCAATGAAAGGGGATAAGAATACAAGATACTTCCATGTGGTTGCAAAAGGCAGAACTATTAGAAATGAAATAAATTCTATACTAGATGGGGAGGTGGTGGTGGAAGATCCGGGTCAAGTGAAGTGCAAGGTGTTTGATCATTTTAAAAATCAGTACACAGAGCATTGGTCATCAAGACCTGTGTTGGGGGGTTGCTTCTCAACAGTGATAGGCAGGGGGAGGGCTGGTTGGTTAGAATCAGATTTTTCAGTAGCAGAAATTAAATCAGCAGTGATGGATTGTGATGGGAATAAGGCTCCGGGACCGGATGGGTTTAATTTGAGGTGTTATCAGAAGTTCTGGAAAGTCATGAAGGGTGATGTGGTTCAGTTTGTGAAAGAATTTCAAACCAATGGGAAGTTGGTGAAGGGTATAAATAGTTCATTCATAACCCTTATACCTAAGAAAGAGAATCCAATAGGGCTATCGGATTATAGACCTATAAGTTTGGTGAGTTCTATTTATAAGATCTTAGCAAAATTGTTGGCTAATATACTAAAATCTGTATTGCCTCATATCATTAGTGAATCCCAGTCTGCGTTTCTGAGTGGGAGGAATATTTTAGATGGAGTGTTAATAGCTAATGAAGTTGTAGACGGATGGAAGAAAGCCAAGAAGAAGGGGTTACTTATTCAGTTAGACTTTGAGAAGGCTTATGATTCAATTAATTGGGGTTTTCTATTCTCAATGTTATCTAATTTTGGGTTTGGAGCGAAGTGGATTAAGTGGATTAAGGAGTGTGTAACAACTGTAAGGCTCTCGGTGCTTGTTAATGGATCTCCTACGGAGGAATTTAGCCCACAAAGAGGTTTGAGACAAGGAGATCCTTTGTCCCCTTTTTTGTTTAATCTTGCGGCTGATGGTCTTCATAAGTTGTTAAGCCGTGCGTCCCAGTTAGATTTAATAAAAGGTGTTAAGGTAGGCCATGACGGCGTCCTGTTAACGCATCTCCAGTTTGCAGATGATACATTACTGTTCTGTGAAGCTCAGGTGGATGAAGTGAGAAAGTTGAAAAGGGTGCTTAGGTGTTTTGAAATTATGTCAGGACTCAAAATAAACTTCCACAAGAGCGTTGTATGCGGTGTGGGTGTTTCCAACGAGCTGTTAGATAGCTGTGCTGCAGTGTTGAACTGTAAAACTAAGGCATTACCTCTAAAGTACCTTGGGATGCCATTAGGTGCTAATCCAAGGAAGAAAGCTACATGGAAACCAGTGGTGGATAAAGTCAAAAGCAAGCTGGCTGGTTGGAAGAGAAAGATGTTGTCATTTGCAGGGCGGTTAACATTTGTCAAATCGGTAACTTCAGCATTGCCAGTGTACTACTTATCTTTGTTCAAGTTGCCTGAAGGGGTAGCTAGAGAGTTGGAGAAGATTCAAGCTACATTTTTATGGGTTGGGTCTGCCTCGGATAGAAAAATTCATATGGTGAAGTGGGAAGACTTGTCAAAAACAGTGGAGAAAGGTGGTTTGGGTATTAGGAAAGTTAGGGATGTGAATAACTGTTTATTAATTAAATGGTGGTGGAGGTTTGGCTGTGAAAAGGACACTTTATGGAAAAGAGTAATTTGTAGCAGGTATAGGTCGGAGCTTGATGGATGGATCCCAACTTTTTTCCCATCTAACAGGCACTCGGGAGTTTGGAAGGGGATTATTGCAGTGGCTGAGCAGTGTAGTAGCCTCAAGGAATTTTACTTGAATAATTTTAAGTTGAAGGTGGGAGATGGAGGAGAATCAGATTTTGGACTGATTTGTGGTGGCAGCCTGTCTGCTTGAATGATGAATTTCCAACCTTGTTTAGGTTGGCTGTGGTTAAAAATGAATCCTTAAGAAGTGTGGTTGATAAGAGAAATGTAGTGGGTGGCTGGTTCTTTGAGTTTAGAAGAGGGCTATATGAGTGGGAAGAGCAAGAGTTGACAAGGCTTTTTGAATATCTGAGGGGGGCTCCTGTTCAGTGCTCAGAGGGTGTTGATAGGCCTACATGGTTAGGTTCATCTGTTGGGATATTCACAGTGGCTGATCTGTACAGGAGGGGTGGGGATAATATGGGTGCCAGGATGAGCATTACCAAATTGATTTGGCTTAATTATATCCCTCCTAAGGTGCAGGTCTTTGGTTGGTTTGCATGGAAGAAAAGACTTAAGACTAAGGAATTTTTGCAAAAACTGGGGGTGATCACCTCTAGTGATTCTATTGCTTGTGTGTTTTGTGGCAGTGACACTGAATCAGTGACTCACATCTTAGTCTGGTGTCCTTTTGTGTGGAGGGTTTGGTCTGACATGTTGGTCTGGTGGGGTATCCAAGCTGCTATTCCAGGATCAGTGGAAAGTTTATTGCTGTGGTGGGCAGGGGAGAAGCTAAAGAGGAAGGAGAGGAAGATCTGGAGGGTGATTCCATTGGCAGTGATGTGGTCTGTGTGGAGGTGCAGGAATGAGTGTGTATTCAGAAAAACTATCCCAAATCTGGAGTACCTTTGTGAATTAATTAAATATAGGGTTGCATTTTGGTTGAAACATGTCTTCAGTGAGTTTAATTTTTCAGTCCAGGATTTTGTGTTTAATCTGAGGCAGGTGAGGGAGTGCTTGGGTGGGTGTGGTGGTATGGTGTTCTGAGCTATGGTGTTCTGAGCTGTGGTGTGCTGACAGATACAATACTGTTGGTGGTATGGTGTTCAGTCCAGTACTGGTCTTTGTTGGTAGGGTTTAAGCTGTGTTGCTGGGTGTAAGCAGTACTACTGCTATGTTCTTTTGGTGGGTTTTGACAGATCAATACAACGGGTTTTGCTGCCTGGTGTAATACTGTTCTGCTGTGTAGCTCTATTGTTCTGCTGTTTTGCTGTGTAACACTGTTTTGCTGTGTAGCTGCCATCAGATAGGGTGTGCTGATCAGGTTTTGCTGCCTGGTGTAATACTCAGTTTTTGTGCCGTTAAGTTATACTGAACAGGTGTGTAGGGGTAGTGTGGGAGGTCTTTGGTCTGATGTGGAAGTCTGTACAGTGGAGCTTGATGAAGTTGTTCATGCTGGATTGTGTGGAGTTAATTGTTTCAGTTCACAGCCGGGAGTTGTAGTTCTATTTGAGTTTTTCGGTGTATGCTGATAGCTCTATTCTGCTGTAGTTCTAGTTCAGTTGTAGTTCTTCTCTTGTTATTGTTTTTTTCTTCCTCTCTGTTGGTTGGTTCCTTACCACCTGGCGCTTGGAGCTTCGCTTTAGCTCTAAGCTCCTCTTTATTGATGTACTGTTCCATACTCAGTATGTTGCCATCAATAAAGATTTTTTTTGCCGATCAAAAAAAAAAAAAAAAAAAAAAGTCAACAGATCTATTTGAATTGGATTGAATAATGATCTGGTTGCTACATGCCAGGGTTAGCCAAAAATAAAGTCAAGCTATAAATGAAAAACATAAAATAAAATAGGCTAAATTACACAAGTAATTTTGGACGATTATGCGTTGTTATTAAATGAGAAGATTATTAAAATATAAATAAATATATCATTTTATATAAAAAAAAAGTTGTATAATGACAAGAAAGATGAGAAAAAGCGGTCTGTCAATGTTAATAGTACCTCCTATAATCTATTCATTCAAAAATTAAAAAAAAACACTCGAAGCAATGAGTCTGTCAAAAACATGTGTACCAGTTGAAGGACTTCCTTAAACTATGTTCTTCCATAGGAAAGAGAATAAACATTTTACTCCAAACAAACAACTAAAACCAGCAAGATCACTTTGACTGCAGTTCAAGCCAGAAATACTATTTGATCTGGTTTGGCTCATGAAGATCATATGAATACTTTCGATGTAAAAGAGCAACCTGTCACAGAGAATTAAAGAATAAATAAAAATAACATGATGTAAAAGAGCAACCTGTCATAGAGAATTAAAGAATAAATAAAAATAACATATAGAACAGTCCATTCTATATTTCCCAATGGATTGTAGTTGAATACCTTCAAAAGCAATTGGCAGTAACATGTTGAACAGCACACCAGCTGGAGCTTTATAATGAGAAAGTTGGACCTATGCAAATGTGGAGAAGCATACACTGTAGATCTCCATTCAAAAAAATACACTGTGGATCTAGATGGCAAGCTTTTCAGAATTATCTAAATATACTCACAGTAAACATGCATAATTTTATTTTTTTTATTAGTTAAAAATGCAACACAAACTCTTAGACATAGTTTCAAGATTTAACAAATCCCGACACACACGGGAATTAGAGTTCTGACAAAAATAAATAATACAGATGTTGCTGAGACACAGATGTATAAATAAACAAATGCATTACAATAGAATCATTTACTGCCAAACTTCCAACATGAACTGTCGTATAATTTTTGTTCACAATGCTATCAAAAATTGCAAGAAATTGGTGTCTCATTACCAGAGGGTAATAGTTTTTGTTCTTTTTTTGATAAGCATCTCAAGAGTATAATAATTGCCAAAAAAAGAAAAAAAATTTACAAATGTCCTACGCAAGGACTTCATTGTTGATCAGTTACTTGAAAGGTACAGGATCAAGTACGCATTGATTGTACTAACAAATGTGAAGGTGTAAGAATTTCATCACACAACTTTTCACAACAAAAAGTCATATTCCACAAGCATTATGTCTACTAGGGTTCCTTGTATCATTACATGATTAGTCCTGAAGTGTTTTGACATGAGAAGATTGGTCACTGATGCAAACAAGCTTACCATTTTCTTAGGTTTTTCCATGCTAGTATATTAAAAAATCATGGCCTGGGAAGCACAAGATCAGAAGCAGTCGTGTGTCATACAGATGGGTGTATGATACAACTACACACCCATTTTTGGAGGTATTTAAATGCTCCATTCACCTCAAAGCAATCAAACCTAGTTTTTTTTTTTTTTTTGATCGGCAAATAAATCTTTATTGATGCAAACATACAAGATATGAAAAGATACATCAATAAAGAGGAGATGGGAAACACAACTCTAGATGGGAAACACAACTGGTAATATTTGTGATGCTTACTTCGACATAAGAGAAGATGGGAAACACAACAATAGATGATTTCCTGTTTCTACACAAAAGCCTATAACAATGTCAGCCACTAAGCAGCACATAAATAAAACAAGGCACAAACATACCTTATATATCTGAGACAAGCAGCATTTGGAAGCAAAACTCAGCTCTAGCCTCGGTCTGCAGAACTACCTCACACCTTATACAAGCAGGTACTTGGGACACAACAATATAAACATTGGTATGTTTATGCTGTTTGATTTTGCTGTTGCTGTTATTGTCTCTGCTGTTGCTGTCTTGCTGATAGCTCACCAACTTCTGAGGATTAGTACTTGCAAATGATAGCGTTTGCTTTCCAATGTCAACCTAGTTGGGATGGGGTTGTTTTACTGTGATGCTTATGCACTTTCCTTTCCCCCTCCCCTCCCCTTCCCTTCCCTTCCCTTCCCTTCCCTTTCCTTTCCTTTATTGATGTATCTCATAACTTCGTAATTGTGTTTTCATCAATAAAATTATAAACATTGGTTTGTTTATATTGTTTGATGTTGTTGTTGCTCTCTGTTTGATTTTGTTGTTGCTGCTATTGTCTCTGTTGTTGCTGTCTTGTTGGTAGCTCACCAACTTCTGAGAATTAGTGCTTGCAAATGATACGGTTTGCTTCCTGATGCCAACCTAGTTGGGATGGGGTTGCTTTACTGTGATGCTTATGCACTTTCCTCCCCTCCCCTCCCCTCCCCTCCCCTCCCCTTTATTGATATATCTCATCACTTTGTAATTGTGTTTTCATCAATAAAGTCTCTCTTTGGCTGATCAAAAAATAAAACAATATAAACATTGGAAGCAAGAAATACTAAAAAAGAAAATAAGACATCTGGGCAACAACAATACAGACAATACAATAACATAAACATTCACAAACACGACACAATTATTATAAAGGAAGATAGTGTTGATCAGGCAGCTGCTTTTTAAATTGTTATTGTTGTTGAAGTCCTTTTTTAATATGTAACAATTTAATCCAAGGGAAAGAAGACCAGATTCTACAAGAATTACCCTCAATGAATTTTAATTTTGTCTTCAAACAGTTATGTAGTTTTTTTTTTTTTTTTTCCTTCATAAATTTACTCTACTTTGATCTAAAAAGGCCTTGTTTCAATGTTAAACAGATGTTGGAAACTAAAATACTAATCATCCCACAACCAATATTTCAACGAAGTATCTATACATCATTATTGAAATATACATATTAAGAAGCACGGACACGTATACGGATACGAATGCGGACACAGATGCAGACACAAAAAAAATGGAGACACGGATACGGCAATAAAATATATTTTCACATATTTTTATTTGCTACCTAGATTAATATTACATCCACAAACAATCAATGTTAACAAAAACTAACTCTAATCACTTACAGTTTATATATTTTTTTATAGATGATCTATTAAGTATTTAAATATAAGGAAAAAAAATAATAAACATTCAACATACATCAAAAGTATTAAATAAAATGGGAGAAAAGACAACTTGGCATGTTTCTAGTGTGTCCCCGAAATGTCCCCTAAAAATAAATTAATAAATTAGGAGACACGCCATATGGTGTGTCCCATACATGTCCTCGAAGTGTCCGCATATTCCCGAAGTGTCAGTGTGTCCGACACATATATGGCACTTGTTTTGAAGTGTCGGTAGTTCATAGGATACATAGTCCTACCAATGATGATAACATGCGACAGTAGATTTAAAATGACTTCAATTCACTTCATAAATGCTCATCTTGATTTTATTTACCAAATTAATTAATGTAAGATTTTATCACACTATGGACGTCAGTTATGTTTATTAAGTCCTGACCACATAATGGGAAATGATTGTAAAATTGATATAATCACAATTTCCAAGTGTCACAAGCAAAAATAAATCATATTACTTGAGTTTTTTCCTTTTGGATCTTTGTCTGACCAAACAATTGAAGTAATAACTTCAGATAACCATCATGTTTCACCTGTAGATATCAGAATCTATTGGCCAAAAGAAATTGAAAATCATAATTATACATAGAACTTCTAAAATAGATAAATAAGATAATTATTATTATTTTTTTTTTAAATATTGGATTCTTAACTTATATTAAGGGTGGTGAATAGTGGCAGAGAGAATAGTAGTCAAGTATTTTATTTGAAGGAGAAAGAAAGAAGAAAACGACTATCATCACAAGGGCCTAGCAAACTGATACAGTCGAGCAAAGAGCAAGTAAAAGTAAATTCAAGTTGCTAAATTGGATATTGCCATAATTCCAAGGTGAGGCCTCTAGGAACCATTTTCATCACAATAGGCATAAATGAACCGTGCATAGTAAAATTACTAGTCTTAAATCTTAATAGAGTGTTATCTGTGTTTAATTTAGGTCAATCAAGTTGCTGGTCTGTTTTTAATAATTCTTTTTGGTTATTTTGATAATTTGAAGAAATTTTGGAGTTGTGCGGGTAGAGATCATCCATGGGGTAGTGTGGCCAAGTTATTTCACAAGGTCTCCAAATCATGTGTAGTAGTTGAGTTCATATAGGTTTTAGATGCCAGAATCCTACCATTGTTTGAAAGACCTAATCTTAGATGGTGTAAGAGATCTTCAATGTTTGTAAGAAGCGATATAAGGTTGTTAGACAATTACTAAGGCTTTTGGTAGGGTTATGGAAAACACCACCTAATCTGCTTCATGTGGTTTGAAAGAACTGGTGGTTTAGGTTAGGTCCAACACAATAGCACACTAACTATCCACACCCCACTCAAGATCCAAAACACTCAATGTCACTATAGCCGTCCCCCAACCAATACCATTGGCACTTCCCCCGACTACCCTCCAACAACTACAGTTCAATCATCCACAGACCACATCACATTCATATCTCTCTCTCTCTGATTTGTAACCTATGCTACACGGACTCGAGTACGGATATCGGGTACGAGTACGGGTGCGGGTACGTATCTAGGAGTTGGACACTTCAAAATTAAAAATTAAGGATACGTGGATATATATCCAAATTTAGATACGGGTACGGGGATACATTAAATAATTTTTTTAAAAATATATATATTTATTATATGAAGATGAATTATATTATATAAATAACAAATAAAAATTATTTTAGATATAAAATAAATTATATTATATATGATAAAATAAGTTATTTTTAATTTAGACATAAAAATTATATTATTTATGAAATATTACACTATATAATTTTTTTTGCATGGATAATATTATATATTATTATATTAATGTAATGTAATGTATACTATATGTTAATGTAAATGTAATATGAAATTATATAATATGAATAATATTATATATTATTATATTAATGTAATTTATATTATATACTAATATAATGTAATTTATATTATATACTAAGAAAATAGAACAGAGAAGACAAGAAAGAAGAAGAGAGAAGTCAAACAGATAGAAGAAGAGAGAGAGAGAGAGAGTAGAGGGAGATCGAGATTGAGAGACGAGAGGAGAGGAAGAGAGATCGAGAGACGAGAGAGAAGACAGAAAAGGAGATCGAGCGACGAGAGAAAAGACAGAGCAGGAAATGGAGATCGAGCATCGAGCATGTCGAAGCTGTCGAAGCAGCGACCAAAGGGATCGAAGTCGGCGACTAATGTCTTCACCGTTTCGACAAGCGACCAGGTTTTCTCTTGCTCTCTCTTTCATTTCTTTTGTTGTCTGTAAAGAGCCGTATCCGAGAGAGAACAGGCAAATCCGACACAAATCCCACACCCGCACCCGTGTTGTGTCGACACGGGTACTTCGCCCCAAAGTGCCGAGTCCATGTAACACAATTTGTTACTCCCACACTTAGATCCCCTCTTGTTTCTTCCCGAACCATCGACCTTCATTTCTCTCTCTCTCTCTCTCTCTCTCTCTCTCTCTCTCTCACACACCAATTACCACCAACCATCCCCTCACCCCCACTGTAACACCCACCCACTCTACTCTCTCATCTTCTTTCCATTCTATCTCTCAGATCTATAATGCATCCTCTTCACTTCCCTTTACAGTCCTCTGGAAAAATGGGGAAAGTAGAAGGACAACAAGGAGTAGCAACTACATGTGGTTTGATCCAAAATACACAATCAAGCTCAACGGTAAGCTCTTTCTTAAGCCATTCTTTTGTCCTAGTTAAGATTTGCTTGTGATGATTTGAAAAAATGGGGTCTTCCATCTTTCATATTTTAACTTTTAGTGGCTAAGAATTGATTTTTGTTGGGCATTTGAAGTGTATAAAGCAATTTGCCCAACCCGCTGAGTAGAAACCACCAAAGTAATTGCCGGATTTTAGTTTGTGCAATTTGGCAGCAAGTAGAAAATTTTTCAAACCACCATCAGCCGGATTGTGCAAAACCCTAGCTTTTTAAGTTTTTCTGAGAATAGGTAATGCATCGCTTGTGTGATGCCTAGACTTGTTCTTAGTTTTCTACATTTTAAAGCTTTGAAATTCCAAAACCAGATCAACATAAATCCCTTTTTAACCTACCAACATCGTAGCTTTCAAGCCAAATACCTTTGGTTCCTTCAACGTCTAACATTTGGTTCCTTCAGTTACCAGGATGCAATTAATAGCACATAGACAACCTTAAAACTCATTCTATTATTTCTTGCTACAGTCCCAAAATGCTAGGACCTTGTTATACCTATTAAAACCCTAAAATCAAAAAAATTTCAACCATTCCAACCAATAGAACTTGTTAAGATCAGCCCCTTTTGTTGTTACACCTCCTAAATGTTGGTCTCCCCATTTGTACAGGAAAGTTCTCCCCACTTACCCTACATCACAAAATTTCAAAAATAAATCTCAAAATTTCCTAACTGAATTCCTCTCTAACAGAAACACCACACAAATACTTTTAGGTTCTAGGAGTAGAACTTAACTAGATGTCCACACGTGCTACAAGCAAAAGTCGTGATTCCCTTTTAATTTGGAAGTTTAGCCTAAAGAAGCTAAATACATAATAGTCAGGAGAAGTGGACACCATAAAAGTATGGCATCAATTTTGGCCGTTGACATATATCAATTTGCACAATAAAGTCTCAAATGGCCATGACAAATGTCTTAGTTAACGTGGCCCTAAAGGCTATTAGGGTAGTGAATTACCATGACTCTTAGGAAGGCTCAACTGAGCTCTAAAACTTTAATTAGACGACGTCAACACGTGATACAAGCAAAAGTCTTGATTCCCCTTTTAATTTGGAAGTTCAATTTCTAAACCCAATGAAGCTAAATACATGATAGTCAAGAGAAGTGGACAACACAAAAGTATGGCATCAATTTTGGCTATTGCACAATAAAATCTCAATGGTCATGACAAATGTTATAATTGACGTGGCCCTAAAAGCCATTAGGGTAGAGAATTGCCATGACTCTAGAAAAACCTAAGAAGCACGGACACTTCTAAGAATGTGACATATCCGTATCGTATCCGTGTTGAACACCGATACTCTTTGGACACTTTCCCGACATGTGTCCAATACTCTTCAAAATGTGTTCTATTTTTTAATTTTTTTAACGACTCGAACATTCTCTGAACACTTGGAGGACACACATCTATCGCTTAAGCCTTAGTGGCAGGAATCATGCAACCAGGTGGCGATTCTCAGTAAAAATCGCGAATCCACATTTCCTAGAAAGAAACATGTAAGAATCGCGTTTCTATGGAGAGAGAAACGCGATTCAGTCCAAGATGGAATCATAAAGAGGAGAGAGAGAGAGAAACCTGGTCTCTCTGTCGCCTTCTCCTTCGACATCGACGTCGACCTTCGACATCACCTGGACCTGCGACATCGACCTTCGATGTCGACTTCGCCTTCGATCTGCTCGCGATCTGCTCTTGCCTTCGATCTTCTCGCCATCGACTTTGATCGACGTCGACTTCTCCTTCGGTCTTCTCATCATCGCCTTCTTCTTCTTCTTCTTCTTCTTCTTCTCTCTCTCTCGTCAATTTGTGTTCTGTCTGTCTCCCCCCTCCCGTTTTAAACATATAATAAATAATATAATTTGTTATATAATAAATCTAATTAAATCAAATATAATAAAATCAAATCAAATAAATCTATAAAACAAATCATCCAATTTTTATCTTATATTTATTTTAACATATTTTATTATTCCTTATTTATTATATTTTTTATTTATAATATATATCAATTAAAAATAAAAATAATTATATAAATAAATTAAAAATATTATCAATAAAAATAATACCTAAGATAAAAATAAAAATATATGTTTAAAAATAACCATTTAACTCACCTTTATATAATAAATATATTTTAAAAATAACTATTAAAATATATATATATATATATATTATCGCTCCTCGAGGCACTCCCAACCTAAGAAACTTCTATCGGCTCATGCTTCCCCGCTCCCGCTTCATGCAACTAAGGCTTAAACACACGATTAGACACAAGAGAAACTATGTATAAGTTTGAACAAAACAACTTAAGATACAATAATAAAACAAAAAAAATATAAATTTATAGAAATTAGTATCATATTGCATTTTTTATTATCTTTTAATGATATATTCATATATATATATATAACATATAATAAATATATAAAATTATATATTCCGTGCATATTTCTCACGTGTCGTGTCTTGCGCTTTTTGAAAATTAGCGTGTCAACGTATCCATGTCGTATCAGTGCCGTGTCACATGTCTATATCCATGCTTCTTAGAGGAAATAAAGCCCTCATTTTATAGTACCATGGAAGAAGGTTCTATTTTCACCAAAGTTACTCAAGAAACCAACCATATTTGGTCAAATTACTATGAGCTATCCTTAAGCCGGTTTCTTCTTCTTTCGTGTTGGCCTAGTATATCCTTCACCTTTCATCACATGAATAATGAACGTAATATTATGAGTATCCTTGTGAATGGCATTACAATTTAACAATTTACAATTAATCAAAATAAATTGATCAATCTAACCATTAGCTTACCATAAAATTAGCCATGTACACCTTGGATATTGTGAAAAAGAACACTAGTTTGTCTAGGTGGAAAGGAAAGAAGAAAGACAGGTGAAGGGAAGATAATAAAAGCAAAAAAAAAAGAAGAAAAATAAAAGAAAGGTAGACAATGTTAATTATTATTTTTTTTTCTCTTATCTATGTGATACGACTTGGAAGAGAAGATAAGTGAAAATAAAAGAAAAAAAGGAAATAGATGAGAAATTTTTTATTATTTTGCTTTGGTAGTATAGAGAAGAAGAAAGAAGAAGATAAAATATAAGTACAAAAACAACACAAAAAAGTGAGAAAAAAGGGAAAGGCATGCAAAACAAAATTTAATGAATGTCCCTTGGTTGGTTGAAAATAGGTGTAGGAATTTTATAAATGATCTCTCTCTCTTTTACTCTTCTACAAAACACATTATAAGACAATACAAGGATACCTTGTTGCTACCTCTTCCGCCATCATGATATAAACTTTACCCACATCTACAGTTATAACATTTCTAAATGCCAATCTCCTCTTTATTGATGTAATATTGCTCTTTGTATGTTCATCAATAAAGATTTATCTTTTGCCGATCAAAAAAAAAAAAATAACATTTCTAAATGCCATACCTACTAGTCATTTCTTGATTCCCCATACCATAGTATGTATACTAGTAGTTGCATGTCAGTACCTTGCCAGAAGCCTGGTATATTCTTCCACTTCAAGATCCTTCTTATTTACCCCTCTCCTTTCATTATTCACCAATTCTTTTTGGTTCTCTACAGGGTTAAGAGTAAATACATTGCCACGCTGCCAATAGGTTCCACCATTCCCTCAAATAACCAAATATAATTCACAAGCCAAGAAATGGATATAAACCAAGAAAATTTAGGACTGAAAAATAAATAACATCTATCATATCTACATAATAACGGTTCACCACAATGACTATTAAACCATTATTTGATAGTTGCACAAAGTAAATTAAGGCCATTATCATTATCCAAGAAGCACAAACATAGACTTGTGACAGACAAGGACAACGTGACACAATAATGTTTAAAAAATTGCAAAACACAATTAGTCGAAAACATGAGCAAAATATAGAGTTTTTCATATATTTATTACCATGGTAGTTAAAATCAAGTTATTACGAAGAATCGATAAGAGGGTCTCATGGATCAAATTGTAGTATCATATGGAAGATTGTAAAATTCTACTTTTTATTAAAATAAGATAAAAACACAAATAAAGATAATGCATATTAAAAATAAAGTGAAAAATCATCAACCAACGATTCTACCTACGATCCTATACAATTCCCACCAATTCAACAACAATTTGGATCGTTCTGGCATCCTACAATCTGGATTGCGATTTTAACAACCATAGTTACTATAAGTCAATCATATATACGAATATTTTCTTTAAAGATGATAAAAGACCGCAACATAAAAATAATTTCTAAGTTATAAAGGAGGGATTAATATGTCATAAATCTATATTATTTTCCTTAATGATATGCCAACCAAACTCAAGGACAATCATTTAAGAAGCACAAATACTTCTTAAAAGGCAACGTGTCATGTTCGACACCAACATGACTTGACACTATACTTCCCAACACTTGAACACACATGAAACATATTACAAGATTGAACAAAATAATTTCGAATTCAATGATAAAACAAAAATAATATAGATTTAAATCTATTCTCCTCCTTTAGACTTTATAAAATCTTATATTTAACTAAAATATCCACATATATGACATAATAAATATATAAAAAAGAAAACAAAAACTAAAATGCAAAGGAAGAGAATTTGCCATCCCCCTCATCCTTAACAATTCGTTGCATTAAAAAAAAAAAAATTAAACATAGACACATAAGCAGCTTTTGAAACACAACAAAGATCATATACCAAATTGCAGAAGCTAAATAGCTGGTCTTAGATTTACCATTTTCTAATTGTAAGCACAATGCAGGTAAACTAAATTCAGACCATGGGGCAAGGTTATAATCACCTGCTGGCACAAATGAAAGGAAGCACAGATGAAGAGGAAACAGGCAAGCCTTGACAAGCAAATCATGACGACGATAGACAGCACGCTTGTATACAATCATGTCCACACATGAATGCTGACGAGCGTGCTCTCTCTCGTCGTCAAACAATTGTGCATCAAAGCTTGGGATAGATCTGCATTGAAAAAAGAAGACACAAAATAAGAAACAATCAAACAGGAAATGCTTACCATAAAGTTGTAATTCCTGTTCAATGCCTTCTTGACCTTGCAACCAATGAAGAGCACAAGAGGATGATCACTAAAATTATGAAAAAATAAATAATACCCACAGTTCTCAGCACAATCAAACTCTATAAACAAAAATTAACACCCTTACTAGAGAGCATGCATGATCCCAACTCTTCCAAGCATGAAATCAAAACTGTATACTGACAAATCAATCAATTAACTTGGTCAATGTAAAATCAAGATTTCTTTACTGCAAAAGTAGTATTATCACATGCAGTATAACATCCAAGGACAAAATAAAATGAAAATCCAACAAAAATATTATATTGTCCAGCTTCCTATTAGGTAGATCATCAAAAACATCTAAATTACAGTTAACAAAAACCAAACATAATCCATTATAAAACAATAAGGATGTCAGATCTTCCAACCACAACACCAAGAAAGGATAGCCTAACTCAATATTTCATCAAAATCAGCATAGAGACTACCAATTTCCACCCAGTTTTCTAATCATCACAAAGACAAAGATGAAATATTTAGTATATTTCCTCCACCATCTTAATTCAATCAGAAGCAAAAGACTAAAAAGGAGAAACAAAAACTCCAATTCCAAACCCAAAAGCAGTACCCAAGAAAAAAAATGGAAAAACATTTATATAAAAAAATTAAAAAAACTCAACCAAAACTAGATTTGGTTTTAAATTTTAAAAATAAATAAATAAATGGGACTAGGTAACTTACAATCGGAATGTGTTCCAAGCATAAAACTTTAAGAAAACCTAAAGTCAGCCTTCCAATAGCAAAAAAAACAAGAACCAAGCTAACAGAAGAAACACTTACAACTTCTTTAAAACCCTAGTTCTCAAATAAAAGATTTTAATACGGAAACCCTACACATGAAAACTTACAAATTCCACCATATGTATAACTAAATATATATATATATGCTCATTCATTGGTAAAAACTGTTTTTACAAAGAGTGGACAAAAAGTTTTCGCTGGATTCCCAGATCTGCAGTCTTGAAAATGCGCATAAAAAAGAAAAACCCAGAAACAAAGAAGCAAAAAAAGGGAAAGGGATTGGATGAAGCACCTTAAAATCAAAGATAACACACTGCGATTCAAGATTTTGCACAGAGAAAGACTGTATATATGCGTGAAAGCGATTGAGTGTTCTACAGAGAGAGAGAGAGAGAGAAAATGCGAGAAAGTGGCGGAGTGTTCTGGAGGGCTCAGGTGGATCCTCCTGCTGGGATGAAAGATGAAATCATGAAATCTTGGGAGAGCCAACCGATTTATTCTTGGATTTGTTTCATCACCTGAAGATGAACAGTGAGAGCAACCAACTACCCTAACATTTTTATTTTAATTTTTTTTAATTTTTTGCTACCCAGTAAAGAGGATAATGATTGATCATCTTCGCCTTTCTTTTTCTTTTTCTTTTTCTTTTTATTATTATTATTATTATTATTGATGGGACCATCTTCTCTTGTCACACAAAAAAATATAAGTATATAATGTGCACTTGAAATTCAAGTTAAGCCCGGTTTAAAAATATGTTATTTTAATTTTTTATTTAATTTTTTAAAAAAAACATATAAAAGAATAAAAAAAAATAATATGATAGAGGACAATGTTTTATTGGCTATTTAAGCCTAAGATTGGCTATTTTAACACATTCAAAATGTGAATCATAGTTAAAAAATATATTTAAATTACTTAATATTTTATGTATTTTAATTTTATGTATATAATATTTATTGTATCATATATAGGTAAAATTCTCATCTAGGTAGAATTTCTCATTTTATACATTATCAGACAAACATATTAATTGGATTTTTCTTAACTAGGTGTTCGAATTAATTTGTGCACGTCTCACTAATTATAGAACCCTGAAATTAATAATTGGGCAAACCTTAAGGTCTCATTTAGCAACATTACTTTTTAACCTAAAAGTCAAAAAGTCATTAAAAAAATCAAAAAATTAACAACCTATACCAAAAAGTAAAAGATTTCTTTTTCTCTTTACTATTTGCATATCTTTTTATAAAAAATTAACAAATCATCCCAAACATAACTACAAATTTAAAAAATTACTAAAAAACACTATTCTCAAACGAGACCTGAGTCATGCCATCAAAGTGTCTAGAACTATAAGAGCATCTCCAATGGTTCATTAGTTTTTTCATCAAATCTAAGTTCAAAAAAAAATGATTTCCTCTATTTGATATCACCTGCTCCAACGGAGAAATTTAGCTTTTCATCAAACTACCAGTCGACTAGGCGGACGACCGGTCGGTCGACCGGTCAGACAACCAGCCAATGCAGAAAATGAAAAACTAAGAAAACAAAGAGGTGGTCGACTGCCTAGTGTAAAATTTTCACAAAATTTTTGCTTAAGGTGGTCATCCGGAGGGATGTTCGACCGGTTGTCCAGTGGGACCCACCTCCAACGTAAACGCACATTGTTTTGGTGAAATCTATTCCGCTTCTCATTTTGGTGAAACTTTTGGTGAATTTTCGAATTGATATTCGCTTGGTGAAACTGTTGGAGCCATAAAAGTGATATTTTTTCACCAAATTTAAATTTGATAGTGAATTTGATTCATCGTTGGAGATGGTCTAACTTTTATTTTTATGGTCATGTCTTTATTGCTCAATTGTCATTAATATCTGGTAATGTATATGCACCATGTTAGATAATAAATAAAATGTACAAATTAAAAGGGATAGTTTTTCAAAAATGTTATGTATTATAAAAATTATTTCGAATTTTACCTTAAAAATGAGAGTTGATTTCGGAATATACTATTTTAGTAATCTTTTGTCTTTTGGTTATAATATGAGGTGAAAAAAGTTAATATTTTTAGATTTTTTTGGCTTTTTCATGAAAAAACATACAAAAAGTAAAGAATAACTGAAATCTTTAATTTTTTTTTAATTTTTTGACTTTTTAATTTTTTAATTATTTATTAAATTTCCCAAACCAACATTAAGTGTGTGGTATAAATTTTAAATTAGCGAGATGCAGGTTATCCCTATAATAAATGGAGACTAAATCTATTTAGTTTAAAGTTTTTAAAAATATTTTAAAATTTTCAATTCCTATTTTTGTACTTTTAGTAATTTTTTTAAATATTTTAAATATTTTTTTCAATTTTTAAATCCACTTAATTTTGATATACTTAAAATGTACAAATTTTTTTAAAAGCTCATTGATTACAATAAAATATGAAAATGTACTGAATTATATATCTACATATGTATATATTTGACAATTGTTTTTCACAAATATTATATTTCTTTAATGTATTTAGATTAATTGTATCTAAAAAATAAAAAATATTTAAAAAATTATTAAAAATAGAAAATATGAAAATTTTAAAATTAATTTTCAAAAAAGCAGGGATAACTGCCTCTTTTTTTTTTAAAGATAAATTTTTTATTACCTTTTCTGACTATAATATTGCTATATATTTTTGGTTTTTGGATGAGAAAATATTTGTAATTATGCATCCATAAAAGGGTGGGAAAATGTGGGTACAATTTTCAAATCCAGATCTCTTTTTGGTAAGTCACGGATGCTTGGCATTTCCACGGTCAGAAGTCGTCCACGTGGCCGAGTATGGCATGCTTTGGTGGTCGCGTGGAAACATCTAAACCGTTGGATAAACAAAAATGCTAGATCTACCAAAAATTCTACTAAGTTTGGGACCCACCCACATTGTGGAGGTCCTGCACCCATAAAAGATATTTAATAAAATTTTTGATAGAATATTTGATATCTCTAGCATTACTCTTAGATAAAAAGAAGTTTGACAAGTAGTAAATCCACCGTAGACACATTGGAATATGCTGTAATACTTCATTAGAGCTCCTTAATAACGCGTGGTTGGCACGAGCCAATAACATTTTAGTCACTTCGCTTATAATTTTTATTTTTTTTAACCCGTAACCAAAAATATTTTTTTATTTTCTGTATTTTTTTGTTTTTATTGAATTTTTTAATATTTTTTTAAAAAAATTAATTTGTAGACACACATACATAAATACACATAAAAAGTATAATTTTTAGAAAAAAACTTTTCAAAATTCAATAAATATCAAAAATACAAAAAAATAATAGAATTCAATATATTTTTTGTATTATTATGTATTTATTAATTTTTTTAAATATTGTTTCACAATTTTTTTTTACTTTTTAAATATATCTAAGTAAGGTGAATCTAAAAAAGTAAAAAAAATACTTAAAATTTTAAAAATATTCACTAAAAATAAAAAAACTCAATTTTCAAAATACTTAATTCAAAAAATTCAAATCAAACACACACATTATTGTTATATTTGTCATTTGATTGTTTTAATTAAAAATATTTTTAAAAAAAATTTCATTGTGTTTGGTTTCAATTTTTTGGATTTAATTTTTTAAAATTTAAATTTTTTATTTTTCGTATTTTTTATTTTTAGTGAATATTTTTAAAATTTTAAACAATTTTTTTACTTTTTTAGATACACCTTACTTAAATGTATCTTAAAAGTAAAATATTTTAAAAAATCAATAAATATATAAAAATACGAAAATTAATTTGAATTTTTATATTTTTGGTATTCAATAAAATTTTTAAAGATTTTTTCACAAATATTATACATTTTAAGTGTATTTATATTAGGTGTATTAAAAAAATTTAAAAAAATCGCTTAAAATATTAAAAAAATAGTAAAAAAAAAAAAATGAAAAATAAAAAAATTAATTTTTTGAAAAGTGAATTAAAAAAACTCAAACTAAATAAGCTGATTAATTTTGCCTTCATATAAAGAAGAAAAAAGGTCAATCAAAATTTTTTTTCTTAATTAAAATAATAATAACAATAAGTTAATTTAAGTGAATTTTTCATACTTCACAAATCACTAACCACACCGCCACTCTTTTAGGGGTTGTTTGGGGTGTCTTAAATAAGTATATTTTTTATCTTTTTAGACTAAAAAGTTGAGGTTGAAAATATGAATGTTTGAATTAACTTTTTGACTTTTTATGAAAAAATATGTATTAAAAAATTGTATAAATTAATGTATAAGAAAAAATTAAAATTAAGAGTTGTACAGTCATAATTATTGACTTTTAATAAATAATAATAACTTTTTAACTTTTTAAATAATTTTTTAATTTTTTAATTTTTTAATTTTTTTTATGAGACTTTCCAAACTTGATCTTAGTTAACTTGCAATTTTCATGTGTTGGAAAATAAAGTGATTTGACCATACTTAAACATGAGCCCGATCTCCATTGGAACTCGTGTTTCCCAAGTTGAAGTTCGAATTTGTTTGGACTCAACTCAAATTGTCCAAATTTTTCTTTGATTGTTATTAACTAATGTATCACACTTTTTATAGGTAAAAATATATATTTTAAAAAATTACAATCATAAAACATAATAAAAAACCATTGGTTAATTGGAGTTAATGTGTACCAAGAAATAAAATATAGAGTTAATTATCTAAAAATTTTATTTACAAATATTATGGTAGCTCAAGTCTTTTTTTTTTAATTAATAAGTCTTATTTAGTAAAATTGAGAATATTATCAATTTTGTATAATAATATTTCAAATAATTATTTCACTAACTGATAAAAAAATAGAGTATGAGATTAAATATTTTTATCCTTCTACTTATTAGTTTAAGTCAACTATCTAATAAAATCGAAAATATTATCAATTTTTTCTAGTTTTAAAATTGAGAACATTATCAGTTTTTTTCAATTTTAAAGTTTTTTTTCAATTTTGCACATTAATGTTCTATCATCATACTCCTTTATAGACACAAAATTTTTAGTTTTATACAACAACAAAAAAATTCAATTTTTCAAAAAAAAAACATTCTTTTTTTTTTTTTTTGCACATAATTTTTTTTTTTCAATTTAAAAGTTGGTGTTTAAAAGTTTTGAAAATCAAAAAAAAAAAATCAAATCATCATGTGCAAATTATAAATAATCATAAATGATGAATAATCATTATTTGAAAGGCAATTTCAATTATTAAAAATTTAATGAAACTTGCAGATCTAAAAAATCTTAATTATAACTTAATAGAGCATAAGTTCATAAATTATGACTTGTGTATAAATGACCCTAAAATATATTGCATTGCAATATGACTTTATTGAAATGATAGAATTATTTTAACTCATAGCCAATCGAATTGTTGATTTTAATCATCTAACTCACTGTCTTTCTTAATAAATTGCATGGGTTAGATATGGTTGGTTTCTATGTAATTTAACAAATTTTAACTTTCTAAGTTTGGCATGTCTTGAAAAAGACAAAAAGTCAAAAAGTCACTATCCTATTTAAGTCACATCATCTTATTTAAGTCACATTACCTCTCTAACACATCACTTCAAACCCAACCCAAACCCAACCCATATTTCATAAAAAGTTAAAAAGCGCACTTATTTAGATCATCCCAAACAACCCCTTATAATAGGCCCAACGACTAGATGATTTTTACTTTCATTATCTCAAATAGTTTGTTCTATATAGAAAATGAGAACTTTAAAAAAAAATCACTTACTAAAAGATATTTTAATTACTTTTGTGAAAGGAAAAAAATTAACACGAAAATAGATTCTTATTTTTATATTGAGAAAAATTACTCAGAAATTCTATTTTAGTAAATGTTGCTCTAGTTAGCCTTAAGTGTTTTTTTTTAAACTATTTAGTCTTTTTTATTTTTTGTATGATATATGTTTTTGATATATTGTATATGGAGTTTACATTTTTACCCATATTAATTTCATTTTGTAGGTCTCACAATCTCTCCAACAATGGCAGCTCCTCCGATAGAGTCCCTCCACTGCTTCAATCAAAAGAAGATAGTCGTGGCCGTCATGTACTGTAAGCGCAGCCATGGCCTGATAAAGATCAACGGCTATTTCGTCGATTTGGTGGAGCCTGAGATTCTCCGCTACAGGACCTACGAGCCCATCCTCCTCCTCGGCTGCCAATGTTTCGCCGGCATCGACATGCGCATCCGCGTCAAGGGCGGTGGCCAAACCTCCCAGATCTATGCCATCTGAGGTGCTCGCCGTTGTCGGCGAACCAGACGGTAGGATTGTGGTCCTTGGCGCAGGAGAAGAGAAGGTCTCCGTCCTTGTTGTAGTTGATGTTCACAATGATGATGATGTTGATCATGTAGTTGATATTTGATGATGTTCATGATGTTAATAATGTAGTTGATGTTTTATAATGTTCACAATGTTTCACAATGTTGATGATGTTGCTAATGTTCACGATGTTCTGATGATGTCCATGATGGTTTGATGATGTTTGGATGATGTTGATAATGTAGTTAATGTTGATGATGTTTGATGATGTTTACGATGCTATTGTTTTGAAGATGTTTTGATGATGTTGATAATGTAATTCATTTTTGATGATGTTCACGATGTTAATGACGTAGTTGATGCTTTGATGATGTGTTGATGATATTGTTGATTTTTGATGATGTTTTGATGATGTTGTGGTGATGATATTGATGATGTAGTTGATGTTACTGATGTTCAGAAAGAAAGAAAATCATAAAAAAATCTATAGTAAGTTTGATATTTTTAAGTTCAAACCAAGTAACATAAAAAAATTGTGTATACGAAGACGAAATGTTTTTTTTTTTTATAAATATATTATAATATAAAATGTTTTTCACGAATAATATTGCGTACAACAATGATAGAGACCACTAATTTTAGAGCTCTAAAAAGACCACTAATGACATGACACTCAAAAAAAAAAAAAAAAAATACAACACCAAAACCAAAATATCAAATCATTCATGGTAGAACTTACTGCCACATCATTAGTGGGTCATTTTCCTATTGCGCATACGAAGAATTGGAAACTTTACCCTTTTTTAGTGCGGAGTAGGATTGAGACAGGCACACGCGCAATCAAGTGGCGAGGCCCTACCTCTCTTTGTAATTATTGGATCATGTAATCATAATGTAAAGTTGTCCCTATTTCTTTATTTTATTCACGCAAAGTACCCTCAATTTCCATAAAATTCTTAATTTCCCCCACTAATCATACGATGTTGTACTTGCTCCCTAAATTTCATCTAAACCCTTGGCACCCGAATAACTATTTAGTGCCTTAACGAAGTCTTTTGGACACTTGACAGGTCTCAATTTTTATTCATCAGCTCCTTAGACTTGGGTGTTTTGGGTGGGTGTTTGGAAAAATAATTAAAAGTTAATTTTTGGACTTTTTAAAAAATTATGTAAAAAATGTGATAAATGATGTGATCAAAAAATGGATTAAAAATTAAAGGATGACTGTTAACTACCTTCCAAAATAGCCATTTGTGATTATTGTTTAAAAGTAAGTGTAATGATTTTTGAAAATAAAAAAGGGTCTATTTTTTTAAAAAATCATTAACTTATTTGATATACTTATTTATAAAAAATTAAAAAAAAACTCACTTTAGCCTTTAAAAAAGAAAAAAACACTATGGATACTTGAAACAAATTAACTTTTTAGCATATTTTTAAACTAATAAATTAGTAGTTTTGTGAAGCCTTAGGCTTCATTTGGTGGAGGCTTAAAAACCAACTTATTTAATAAAAAAAAATCTCATTTTGCTATATATATAATATAAATTTATAAAAAATAGATTATTTGGCATACTCATTCTGGTAAAAAAAATCTACTTTAGTTACTTTAAAAATTCATTAAAATAGCAACAACAAAAAAAGTTTAAAATGTATCAAATAAACTAAATTTTTTAGCATTAATTTTTTTATATACTTATTTTTAGCTATTAAATTAAATTGTTAACCAACACCTAAGAAGTCTAATGTCAACAACACAAATCCATGTTATGTTCAGTTCTAAGTTGTACTAAAAAAATGTTATATATCACATAAATATTTTATCAAAATATTTTACTTTATATATTCTTTCTCAGGTGGCATTATAAGTTCAACTATTTTTTAAGTATTGTAAATGTTATACACACATATAACTTTTATTATATGAATACACATATAAAACAAAAAAAAAATGTTAAATAAATTCAATAATAAATATTGATCCTTTTTTAGAAAAGTAAGTACCTTAAATTTCTACTTAAAAAATATTGTACTCTTTTTTTAAAGTACGTTGGGAATAAAAAATAAAAAATAAATAAATGAGCCAGATCCAAAAGTCGGACCGATAATCAAAAATAGGATAAATTACAAACTCACATTCTGAAATTTACTTAAATTATAAATTATCTTTGTAATTTTAAAAATTACATTATGTCTCTTAAGATTTCTAATTTCATAACAAATAGGTCATTTTATTAATAAATTATCAAGTTAATTGACAGTTTTTAATAATGTTAAAATTTTATTTCAATTAATAATTCAAATAATTTTATTATTGTATAGATGAAGAGTTAGAAATTTTATTTTTTTAAATTAAATCTATTAAATAAAAAATTCTAATAAAAAAGTATTTGTAATTTTTCAAAATATAGAAATAATTTATATTTTAAATAAATTTTAGAATGTGTATTTATAATTTATCCTAAAAAAAATATTGTACTCAAAAGTCGGACCCAATAAGTTTTTTAGTTAGGAGGCCTTAATCAAAATAATTAGAAGGTACTATCAATTATAAATGTGCGTTGCAACTTGCAGGGAGATGAGTCATTTGTACACTCAACAAATAAATATGAGTGAGAAAAGTCACTCCTCCAAAGTGGGACCATGCTAAACTTTTCTTCTTCTTCTTTTTTTTATTTTTTATTTTATAATATGATATGTACAGTTAAATTTTGATATTTGAAACAAAATTTACAACAACATTGAAAAGGGTCCGCATTCTTTAAATTAATAAAAAAATTAGTAAAATTTGATTATTATGGTAAGTTAATGTCATTTTATCGACTCAAATTTAAAAGTTTACCTCATTAACGATTAAGATCCATTGAATTACATGTCAATCTTTACAAGTTAATTCAAACTGGTTGAAAGGTCAAGAAATACATCTTCAACCAGCAAAGAAGCAACATTTCAAGCTTGGAGGTTAAAATAACACAAGTTGGGGCAAAGTTCAAAGAGACAATGGGAAGAAGAAGAGCAGAATTATTGATTGGTTATAATCTTCAAAAGGTGGGTATTGGGATAATGCTTGTGATAAAGTTGGCAAAGGAGTGAAATAAGGCTGACTAGGAAAAGAAAAGACAAGACCAGAAGATGGTCTTCTTGTTTTTGGGCTGGGAGTTAATGGAGTTGAGCCTTCAAACTCCAAAAGGCTGACTAGGAAAAGAAGAGAGTGAGAGACAAAAAAAAAAAAAAAAAGATGGGTCTTGTAGGTTGTATGTGTTTGGGTTTGGAGTGAATGGAGGGAGTTGAGCCTTCAAACTCCAATTCTACACGGACAGAATACCAATAACAGAAAATATAAACAGAAAATTTTGATTGGAAATTCTGTGTCCATAAAATTATTGTTTCAGATATCACACGTTGATCATCTTGCATTTCATTGATCAATCAAATTGAAATTCTAACTATGTTTGTGAAGTAGGTTTTGGGGCTTTTTTTTTTGTTAAAATAGCCATAAAAAATAAAATAGGTTTTTTAGACAAAACATCATATCCAACCAATAATCATTACATTTTTTCTCTCACAAAAAAGTCAAAAAAGTCAAAAATTCTTCCCAAATAAGATTTTTTTAACTCCATGTTAAAATAGTCAAAAAATTAAAAAACCAACTCACTTTCCAAACGAACCCTTAAGGACAGGAACTTTATCTAGAACACAACTACTTCCCTAATATGATTTTTGAAGCTGTGAAATTTGGCATGCCATTTTTCGAATCCGGATCCTCCATCGCCCTTATCTGCGGCCTTCCCTATAGCGCCCCAAAACGACGTCGTTTTGGGGCAACTTTTCATTGAAAAAAAAAAAAAAAAAAACTCAGAAAGGGGGAAGTGGTTGTGGCGGTTGTGTTTTGGAGTTTGATGCTCTGGCAATTGTTAGAGATGGAGATGGAGATGGAGATGGAGTTGGATCTGGATCTCTTCCCACAACATGGGTTTGTTGGTGTAGATTCAATTGTTGATGAAGATGAAAATGGTGATCTAGGGTTTGCTGTGTAGATTCAATTACTGGTGTAGATTCAATTGTTGATGAAGATGAGATGGAGATGGAGTTTGATGAAGATGGTGATCTCTTCCCAGCTCCATTTTAATTCTCTTCCTTAAAATACACTAAAACCCTTTGATCCCTTCAACTTTCTCTTTCCTCTATTTTAATCTCTTCTTAGATCATCATCATCATCATAACCTTGAAGAGTCTCTCTTTTCTGAACCCAAAGCTAATCTTAAGAACAAACAACAATCAATCAGATAATCAACTGGGTAATCTAGGATTTTTAATTTGTGCTCTCTTTTTTCTTTTGATTTGGACTTGTGGATGCTAATGCTACACCCATAAACACAGAATCAAGAGGAGACAGAGAGATGAAGACCAGAAAAAAAAAAAAAAGAAGAAGAAAACGAAGGAGAGGGAGAGAAAGAAAGCTAAGAACAGAGTCTCTTTTTGCTTCAAACATCCTATGTTCATGGGTTTGAAATTATTCTGTGTTCATGGGTTTGAAATTTTGGGTTTGAAATTATTTTGTGTTCATGGGTTTGAAATTATTCTGTGTCCATGATGATGATGATGAAATTATTCTGTGTTCATGGGTTTGAAATTGATCAAATTTCAAACCCACCCAAAATACTCTTTTTGCTTTGCACCATTTTCCTCCTTTATTTTTGATTGAATTTTATTAATATGTTTTCCTCCTGTGTTTGATTGAAATTTCCTCCTGAGTTCATCGCCCTAACCTACCCAAAATTTCAATCAAAAATTTCAAACCCAATCAAACCCATTTTCCTCCTGTGTTCATCGCCCTTACCTACCCAAAATTTCAAACCCAAGAACTAAAATCAAGCTCAAGAACACAGAATAATTTCATCATCATCATCATCATCACCAAGAACTAAAATCAAGCCCAAGAACACAGAACTAAAATCAAGCCCGATTGGTTTTGAACTCGAGAAGTGATCGGACTTCGTCGGAGGAAGAAGAAGAAACAGGAATGGAAGAAGAGGAAGGGAAGTTGGGTAGCGGCGGCGATGGCGGGGAGGTGGTGGTGCCATCTCAAACCCACCCCACCTCCTTTCTGAGTTTTGTGTTATGTTTTTTTTTTTTTTTTTTTTCATGAAAAGTTACCCCAAAACGACATCGTTTTGGGGCTCTACAGGGAAGGGCCGCAGATAAGGGCGACGGAGGATTCGGATTCACCATTTTTCATGGAGTGAGTGGATGGCATTGTTTGGGAAGGGTTAAAATGACTATTTTAGTCACAAAAAACAAAATACGCTATTTTAGTTAAAAAAATAAAATATCACGTTCAATCCATAATCATTACACTCTTCTTCTACAAAAATAGTTAAAAAAGTTAAAAAGTCAAAAAGTCCTTTCCAAACCAAGTTTTTTAGCCCAAATTAAAATATCTAAAAAAATCAAAAAGCTAAAAAATCAACCCACTTTCCAAACGGAGGCATAGGCCCTGTTTGGTAGAGTTTATTTCCAGCTTATTTCAGCTTTTAGCTTAATTTAAGCTATTTTGATGTGTTTTGTTCAACTTAACAATACAACTTATAGTTTTTTGTAAGTCACAAATCAATTTATTCTTTGAGTAAGGGAAGAGAAGGTTAATTTACAAATCAAAAATTAGGTCATGTTCACAGTTATAAGTCATAAACTGTTAGACTATAAATTATCACTTTCTCATAGCTCTACCAAAAGGGCCTACAGTATGACCAGGGCTAGAGTTGAAGATATCCCACTGATAAGAAATAAGCCACAAAAGCTATCAAATTTCTGTTGAGGCTAGTAGTGGTAGAGCCATGCTGGGTCGACATAAAAGATGATGGGCTGTTGACGGATAAACGACAAACACGAGGTTTACTTAAATTATAAATTATTTTTTGTAATTTTAAAAATTATATTTTGTCCTTTAAAATTTTTAATTTTATGATAAATAAATTATTTTATTAATAAAATTATCAAGTTAATTAATAATTTTTAGTAATGTTAAAATTTTATTTCAATTAATAATTCAGATAATTTTATTATTGTATAGATAAACAGTTAGAAATTTTACTTTTTCAATTAATTATGCTAAATAAAAAATTCTAACAGGAAGGTATTTGTAATTTTTCAAACCACAAAGACAATTCATATTTTAAACAAATCTTAAAAAGTGTATTTGTAATTAACTCGCTGTTAGACCATGCGCTTTCCATCGTCTTCAGTTTTCCATTTTCCCTTAGTTGCATAACTAGTGGTAACCCGTGTTATATATGAGATTTTATAAATTAAAAATATATATTATAATTGTTTTGAAATAATTTAATATTTTGTCTTGTGGTATACATAAAATTTATAAGTTAACTTTTATGTTTATAACTTTCTAATTATTAATTTAAAAAATTAAAATATATATAAAAATCTATTTAGTGTAATTTTGATAATTTGTATTTAAAAAAGTTAAGCCTAATTAAATGAGATTAAATAAGTTATGACATACCTCCTCTTGTTATGAAAATATACAAATTTAAAAGTTATACTTAGACAAATATACAATTTTATTATTAAATGTGAAGTGAAGTGATATTTAATAATAATTAATATAATGTTTCTATTTTTAATCCAATAATTTAAGTTACATTTCTTTTGATTTCAAATTCATAACTAAAAATATAATATGAATATATACACACATGGATTTCTAGTGTTTAAGAATAAGAAGGTTTTAAAATATTCTCAAACTTTCATCATTTTCTTTTAATTTTGTTTTATCTAATTTGATTTTAAATTTAAATAAAAATTTTGATTTGATATGAATTACTTTAACTTTTTTATTAAATTTTTATCAATTTTTAAAAGAACTTCACTCTTATCCCAATTTTTTTTTCTTTTTCACCAATTTTGATGGAAAAAACAATAATTTTCAACATTTCATTTTTTAAAATTTTTATCAAATTATAATTTGATAAAAAAAATATTAATGGTTGGAGATTCTCTTAATTGGAATTATAGTGAAATAACATCTTCAAATTGTCAAAGTTTGACTATGTGGTTGGTTGAAATGTATAATTTAATTAATTTTTTTTCTCATATTTTTATAGAAATTGACACTTATGACTACATCACTATAAGTCAGATTATGGGAAAAAAAAATTGAGGTGTCAAACATTTTTCATTTGCAAATATCCTACATATTAAAAAAAAAATGTGTAGCTTTTGAATATGTGTTTATCAATTTTGTTTTTAGACATAAACAATAGAAATAAGAAGCCATCTAACTCTTCTATATACTATTTAATCATATAAAAAATAGAAATTATATTTAGAAATTATCCCTATATATTATGTTATTATATACGACTATAGTTGTAATAAATTAACTATAATATATATGAAAAGTTATATTAAGTTTTCATTTTCAATTAATTAAATTATAATTAACAAACTAACAAATAGCAATAATGGTATAACGGGATAGAAAGATGATACAAATAAATAACACCATGATATTTAAAAGTTTTAAATTTACCTAATTATACAAAAATCTAATGTTATAGTAAAATCTTGAATTCTCAATAAATTCACATTTTCTATAAAATAAAATGACAATAAAAAATAAAAAATTTGATACTCGCTTTTTTTACTTCAATTTTATGGTCTTCATTAAAGAAAACAAAATCCGATTAAAATCATTGGCACAGAACGGACATAGATATTTCGATTGCAATCATTATCACCAATAATTCTTCTCCACTATGCAAACCTGTAATGTAGCACTTGTGCCTTTTAAAGCTTTTGGTAAATGTATTTGAACCCTTTATTCTATTTTGGGAACCTTTAGTGTTGTTGCACTTTAGTTTTGGAGGGGTACAAATTGATTTAAACTTGTTGGGTTTGGTTGTTTGCACTTATTCTTGTCAAAAGTTCCTTGGAGAGTTAGAAATTTCATTCTAGGGTCGACACCAGCCTTCCTAGGGTCGACCCTTACCTGTTGATGAAGTTCTGGAGGTGTTGCTGGAACATAGGGTAGACACCAGTCTGGGGTGGTGTCGACCCTCTTCTGTTTGTGTGTTGGTTGTTGGAAGATAGGGTAGACACTAGTCTGGGGTGGTGTCGACACCTGCAGTACAGTCAAAGCTTCCCAGATTTTTTTTCCTCTTTGGTGTCGACACCACTGTTGCAGGAGTCGACACCTGCGACTTTTTCCTATATTTTTCTAACGGTTTGGACCTACTTTTTGGGGATATTTTGACTAGATATTTTGAGTTGACTTTGGGGCTTATATCTATTTTTGACCTAGTACTATATAAAGGCCCTCACTTGACCTTTTCTCTCACTTTTTCTTTCATTTTCTCTCTCTAAACTGTGAAACACTTTCTCTCCCTCTCTCAAGGCACTTTTCACTCAAAAATCCTTAGATCTACTTGTTTGAAGACCTCTACTCACCTTGCTCCTTTGAGATAAAGTGTAGAGCTTGTCGAGGGCTTCATTTTGATCGGAGCAAAGCTTGGTTTCTCCTCCGTTGACTTTTGGGTTTTTCTTCCTTCTTCCCCTTCTAAACTTGAGGTAGGGATTCCTACTCATTTTTATGATCTTTAACCTAAATGTGGAGCTTTTGTATAAATGGTTTAAATTTGGGAAGTTAGGGTTTGTACTGTATTATATTGAAGAAGAAGGGTTTTGTCTTTTTGGCTCATATATATATATTTGGGGTCTTAAAAAGAGATTATTGTTGTTGTTGGTAATATTTGGACCTTTGGGTCAATATTGAATTTAAAGGGGAAAATGCCATATTTGGGTCATTAGTATAATTAATGACATTTGTTATGAAATTGAATTGGGGATAATGAAATTTGATCATTAAGAGATAGAATGGTGGAGTTGGATTTATAAACCGCTCACTTTTGAAAATGTCAATTATATATCTGTTGAGGCATTTATTATCTGTTTAGAAATAACTGCTTTGGGCTATCGGTGGAGGATAGTCTTGACTGTTGTAGACATTGCATGATGATTTGGTAAATTGAAACTAGTCAAGTTGTGTATTTGAATACATGGGTGCCGAATCCCGCGGACAAAATTTCCGTAAAATGGCCATTTGAATATAATTATACATGGGTGTCGAATCTCGCGGACGCAATTTTCGTAAAATGGCAATCCGAATATATCTATACATGGGTGCCGAGTCCCGCGGATGAAATATCCGTAAAATGGCCATAAGAGAATGAAAATACATGGGTGCCGAATCCCGCGGACGCAATTTTCGTAAAATGGCAAGACGTAGTATTGTTGGCATGAGATGTAGTCTTACTTCAGTTATTTGGCCAGGTTCTGAGCCATATTTATAAGTTGAGTTTTGTTAAGTTAAACATTTATCAAGTGCTAATGTTTTAGTTATTGCTCATGTTATGTTTAACATATCTCTACTGGGCATTGGCTCACCCTATATGGGACATTATTTTCAGGTACAGGTAGTATGTCGCCTCCGAGGCCTTAGCTTGGATGGCAGTGGGAGTCGAAGACTCTTTTTGTTTTATTTTGTTGTATTACATGTATATCAAGCCAAGGGCTTATTTTGTGTAAAGTTAGTACTCTCCTTTTGAAACCAAGTGTTGACTTGGAAAGTTGTAAGCCTATAGGGCATTTACTTTTGTTGTCAACATGTAATACATTTTGTAAAGAATATTCTGATTTATGAAAGTATGCTTTATTTTCTTTCGTCTAAGCATGTCAAGAATGTATGATCTATGGGTTTATTTTGAGGGCGTTACAACTTAGTATCAGAGCGTACCGGGTTCAAATACTTTGGGTACGCGGGAAGTGGTTAGTACCACAATGGGTTCGTCTTGCTTGATAGAGACTTAGATGTAGTGTTATATGCTCATGTGATAACATGTTTATGTGACTATTTGGGTATGAGATTTAGTTTCTAGGATGTTGATTGGATCCTTGGGTTTCTGTGAGTTTTGTTGGAAAAGCACTTGATCAATGCTATTTCTAACCGGAACTCTAGTAACGCCTTGGAACTATCATTATCCGGAAATAAAATTCGTAGGTGCTTACGTGGAGTGAATTACAGTTGTCCATTGCATTAGGATGTGAGTGTTTTAGCTTCGGCACATTTATGAATGTGCTAATGTTCTTCGTTACCTTTATTAGGATGTCAGGACTAGGACGTGGTGGTAGGCGAGGCAGGCCTAGGAGGCAGGAAATGCCTATACCGGATGATATTTCGGCGCAGCAGGAAGGGGTTGGTCAGGCCAATGTGGCCGAGCTAGCAGGTCAGCAAGCTATGGACGCCTTGGCCCATGGGATAGCCGATGCTTTGAGGGAATCTATGGGCATTCTCAGAGCTAAGGTTTCAGTTCAGGCCCAGGTTCAGGCCCTGGTTGTTGATGCAGAGCCTTCCTTTCAAAAGATGGAGTTCTTCCAGTCTAATCCGAATGAGTTTGTTGGGGATCCAAAGGAGCCACTCAAGGCTGATAAGTGGTTAAAGCAGATGACCAAGACATTTAAGATGGTTGGCATCGAAGACGGGTTGTTAAAGGTGACCTTGGCATCTTGCCGGCTTAAGGAGGATGCGGGTCAATGGTGGAAGTTTACGAGGGGCCATATTGGTGGCACCTGGGAGGCTTTTGTTAATGCTTTCCAGGAGAAGTACTTAGCCTTAGCTATCAGGGAAAAGCTGAGGGATCAGTTTTGCCAGCTTAAGCAGCTAGGCTTGTCAGTGGCCGAGTTTGAGGCCGCCTTTACCAGTTTGTCCAGGTTCGCAAATGAGCTTGTGGCGTCGGAGGAATGCCGTTGTATTGAGTTCGAGAGGAAGTTGAGGCATGGCCTCAAGATGAGGGTTGGAGGATCCATGATCCGGGAGTATGGGCGTTTTGTGGATGCCACGTCCCATATGGAGTCTATGATGGAGGAGGAGGAGAGGATGAGGGGCTCCAAGAGGAGTCAGGAAGGCCAGGGGGATGGTAGGAGGTAGAGGGGTTCTAACCCTCAGCAGTCCCAGAGTGCTTTAGTAAGATCCACCTTTCCAGTGCCGAGTTCAGGTTCTGGGAGAGGTAGCTAGGGGGACTTTACCTGTTTCAAGTGTGGTCAGCTAGGCCACAAGTCTCCAGCTTGCCCGCAGAGGGGAGGAGGTTAGGGAGCAGCTTCATCTTCAGTTCGACCTCAGAGTCAGGGTCAGGGTAGAGACCGATCATCCTCTTGTTATCAGTGTGGTCAGACAGGACACTTGAAGAGGTTCATTCCACAGTTGGGTGGTACACCCGGTGCGTCTGGTTTGAGACAAATGCAGAGTTCGCAGCCAGCACAATCTGTTCAGGCCTCGAGGGCCAATCAGGGGGCTTCATCGTCTCAGTCTGTGCATCAATCCTTTGCTCCGAGAGGTGAGCAGGTAGATTAGGGGCCTACAGGGCGCGTGTATGCTGTTACCACGCAAGATCTTATACCGGCTCCATCTGTTGTGAGAGATACCTTTTTGTTTTGCAACTCGGTTGCCAATGTGTTGATTGATACGGGTGCATCTCATTCTTTTATATTTGCTGCATTCGCATCTATTTTGGAATTGGAGTTAGCACAGTTAGCATCTCCTATTTGTGTTATATCGCCTGTTGGGGGCGAATTGATTTTGAAACACAAATGTAGAGGCTGTGACATAGAGGTCACCGACCGCCGACTTCCATTCCCTTTTGTAGTTATGCCCATGTCGGGTTTTGATGTTATTTTGGGTATGGATTGGTTATCGTCATACCGGGCAGTTATTGATTGTTACTGCCAGAGGGTCACAGTTTGTACCGTGAGCGGGGAGTGTTTCCATTTCTTGGGGGATCGGGTTGGTAATGTGTTGCCACTGGTGTATAATCTGTGAGGGCGGAGTGAGCTTAGTGGTCTTCTCGCTAACCTTATGAGTAGTGAGTGTGATAAGACCGAGGTTGAGTTACTGAGAGTGGTTTGCAAGTATTCGGATGTTTTTTTTGAGGATCTTGTTAGTTTGCCACTACATTGAGAGATAGAGTTCTCTATTGATTTAGTGCCGAGCACAGCACCGATTTCTATGGCACCTTACCATTTTGCCCCAGCCGAGTTGAGTGAGTTGAAGGTTCAACTCCAAGAGTTGCTAGATAAGGGTTTTTTTCGCCTTAGTGTTTCACCGTGGGGAGCACCGGCCCTCTTTGCTAAAAAGAAATATGGTGCCTTGAGACTTTGTATCGACTACCAGAAGTTGAATCGGGCTACGGTTAAGAATAGGTACCCTATGCCCCGTATAGATGATCTATTTGATCAGTTTAAAGGTTCCCGTTGTTTCTCTAAGATGTCACGACCCAAACCCGGCCCCATGGGTTTAGCACCGTAACCGGCCAGTAATCCGAGATTACCGAAGGCCTGTAGAACAGTAGAACAGAGTACAGGGCCTGGCGGAAGCCAAAACAGTAAATAAACAATGCCCAATGAGCTGTGACAGTCTGTATGCAAAAAGACTTCTCATACATTTATACATAAACAGTACAGAACAGTATACACACTATTTACAATCATTCAGACTAGGGACTCAATCCCTGCATAACAGTACAGTAAACATTCAGTCTATACAAAACAGTAAGACAGTACAGAAGGGGGAATTGTAAAACACCCCTAAGCCTTAACACGATAGGCTCGGAACCTCGCAGTGAGCCACATAGGCTGGCTTGACAAAACTGGAGTAACCCTGACGCTTCTAGCCGCGGTCTGGTGCTTGCACACCTACATATATATATGAGCAGTGAGCTAAAGCCTAGTGAATAACATAATGCGTAAAGGGGTTAAGAATGAATGTTCTTACAGTATGAAAACAGTTCATTTAAACAGTATTTCAGTCGTTCAGTCAGTGCAGTCATATGTGGTACACCCATTAGCATAACAGTACAGTAAACAGTAGGTCTAAAAAGACCGAGCAGTAATGATGGCCATCAGTCAATAAACAGTAGTGGTTCCAACGAGGGAACCGACAGAGAATTCTGTCACAGTAACAGTAAACAGTAGGTGCTAAGGATGCCATAATACAGTTCAGAATATAGGACATACATTCATTTAGTTAACAGTAAATCAGTTCAGAAAACAGTACAGTTCAGTTGTTCAGAAGATAATCATTTGTGAACATATCTTTACACAATCGTTACTCACAGAGTTCTGGGCTACAGTATGCTAGAGCGTGTCTTCCCAGTCGCCAACTCTACACAGTTAACAGATTGAACACACTAAGCTACACAGCTGGGAAAGATAATAACTTAATCCCTAAGTTGCCTCAGTGTGTTCTACATCTATATCCTCAACAAGATGTCTTAAACTAGGTCTAAGAATACCTAGAATGGGATGAGGATGCAAAGATGTATTCAAAAAGCAGTTTCAGAAGTTTCAGAAAAACAGAGTCCCGCTCGAGCTCAGGTTTCCCCGCTCGAGCGGACATGCAACAAAGGTACACGCTCGAGCGTCAACTCTCCCGCTCGAGCGTACTGTAAAAGTACTAGATGGGTGAAATCTCCGCTTGACGGACGCTCGACGCCCGCTCGATTGTGAGACACGTGCCTCCACTCGAGCGCCCAATCCTCCGCTCGAGCGGACTGTAAAACAGTGCAGAGAAAAATACTGGATGCTCGGATTCCACGCTCGAGCGCCAATTTACCCGCTCGAGCGGAAGTGCAAAATCTGGGAATTCCATATTGCACCTCCAAGCCAAAACCAGGTTCAAAAGCATCAAAACCAATCCTCTTGGGCCCATTTTTCTGGAAAACCTTTATAAACACGTAGAATAACATGGTTCAAAGCTCAATTTGAGAAATCAAAGCCCAAGGGTGTTTAATTCAAACTCAATTTCAAATCAATATCAAGAACAATATGAACATGCAAACATGCATGAATTCAAATCAATTCAAAGCTTCCATTTGACGCTCTAAGGAGCCAATTGATCCAAAAACAAGTTAAAAACATGGACCATTACAAAATTATGGACATGCATGTACCATTTGCCATGAACTCAACTCAAAATCCAACAATTCAAACATGCATGCATGAATTATGCTCTATTACAACATGCTAGCACTAAATCATGGCTCAATTCTCAATTTTGACATGAATCATGCAAGAACAAGCTCAAACACATCAATAAAGGTTGAATTCTCTTACCTAGAGCTTCAATTACAAGTGTAAAACCACAAATCAACAATCAACTTTTAATTCTCCAAGTTGTCTAAGCCAAATCTTCAAGAACTCAAGATGAACAACTCAATCTCTCACTCTCGCCTCCCTATGGTCGGTTTGTGTGCAAGAAATGGAGCTTAAGAGATGTTTAGAGTCAAGTATGCAAGGCTCTAGCATAACTAGGTAGTGGGCCACTCGGTGGCAAAACGGTAATTACGGCAAACTTTGCAATTAACTCATTTTAATCTAGTTTAATCATACCTAATCAGTTTTCAGATAAATATACCATAAAATCACATTAATTATGAGGATCATAAAACATCAATCAATTCCCGGTTCGGCCGCCGATAAGGCCTTTAATTAGCAGTTTAAACATAAAACGTAAACAGATCAAGTAAACAATCAAACAGATAAAATACAGATTAACACACATACTCAGTCAATTCAGTTCCAGTTTTCAGTCAGTCAATTGGGTACTTTAATCAGTTCAATTGTCAGTCAGTTTGGTACTTTAATCAGTTCAATTATCAGTCATAATCAGTTCAGTTATCAGTAATCAATGTTTATCGGTAAGCAGTGATGAGGGTTATTACAAAGATAGACTTGAGAACGGGTTACCACCAATTGAGGGTCAGGGAGGAGGATATTCTGAAGACGGCATTCCGTACGCGGTATGGCCACTATGAATTTCTGGTGATGCCATTTGGGCTCACCAATGCACCGGCAGTTTTTATGGACTTGATGAACCGGATCTTCCGGAAATTCTTAGATCGTTTTGTGGTTGTTTTCGTGGACGACATTCTAATTTATTCGCCTTCTGAGGAGGAGCATGAGGAACACTTGAGAGTTGTGCTTGAGTTGCTTAGAGCCCATAGGCTGTATGCCAAGTTTGGAAAGTGTGAGTTCTGGCTAGGGGAAGTCAAATTCTTAGGCCATGTGGTTTCCGGGGAAGGGGTGTCTATTGATACATCCAAGATAGAGGCAGTGCAGGATTGGGCATAGCCTAAGAGCATCTTTGAGATCCACAGTTTTCTAGGATTAGCTGGGTATTACCGCCGGTTTGTGAAAGATTTCTCCAGGCCAGCTTCGCCGTTGACCAGGTTAACGCGGAAAGGGGTCAAGTTTGTATGGAGTGAGACGTGCGAAAAGTCGTTCCAAGAGTTGAAAGTTAGATTGACCACCGCTCCGGTTTTGATTATTCCGGAGAGAGGTTTGGGTTATGCGGTTTATTGTGATGCCTCACGAGAGGGATTGGGATGTGTCTTGATGCAAGAAGGGAAAATGGTAGCCTATGGCTTACGTCAGTTGAAAATACACGAGAGGAATTACCCTACACATGACCTTGAGTTAGCAGCCGTAATTTTTGCCTTAAAGATTTGGAGGCACTACCTTTATGGTAAGAGGTTCGAGGTGTTTTCGGATCATAAGAGTTTGAAGTATATGTTTACACAGAGGGACTTGAATTTGAGGCAGAGAAGGTGGATGGAGTTCATTGAGGACTACGATTTTGAGTTGCACTATAACTCGGGAAATGCCAATGTTGTGGCCGATACCCTTAGTAGGAAATCCATTAGCGATGTAGCTTGTATAGCCATCCGGGAGTGGGGGATGTTGGGTGTACTTGGCGAGTTTGATTTGCTTCTGGGCGAATCTGGTGAGGCTGCGGCCTTGTTTTCTGTTGTTGTGCAGCCTACACTTGTGACACGAGTGTTAAAGGCACAGGGAGGTGACCTTGAGGTAGAATCTCTCTGAGAGAAGATCTCCAGTGGGAAGACTGAGAAGGACTTGACTGTGTATCCCGACCTGAGTGTGAGATACCGTGACCGTTTGTTTGTGCCGGAGTCTTGCCGAGAAGAAGTACTCCGAGAGTTTCACCATTCACGCCTTGCGGTACATCCAGGAGACACCAAGATGTATCGTGATCTAGGTCGTCAGTTTTGGTGGTGGGGTATGAAGAAAGATGTGGCAGTTTTCGTGTCTAAGTGCCTTATTTGTCAGCAAGTGAAGGCCGAGTATCAGAGGCCAGCGGGTTTGTTGCAACCCTTGCCTATTACCGAGTGGAAGTGGGAGCATGTTACTATGGACTTCGTTATAGGTCTTCCGAGGACTCAGTGGGGTAGTGACGCTATTTGGGTGGTTGTAGACCGGTTGACTAAGTCAGCGCACTTTATCCCTATGCGCGTGAGAGATTCGGTAGATCATCTTGCCGACTTGTATATCCGGGACATAGTGAGGTTGCACGGGGTCCCAGTGTCGATCGTCTCTGATAGAGATCCTCGTTTTACTGCTAGGTTATGGTAGAGTTTGCAGAGTGCTTTAGGCACTAGATTGACCTTTAGCACGGCTTATCATCCTCAGACTAACGGGCAGTCCGAGCATACTATTCAGATCCTTGAGGATATGCTTCGAGGTTGTGTTCTTGACTTTAGTGGATCGTGGGAGAGGCACTTGCCCTTGGTGGAGTTTGCCTACAACAACAGTTTTCAATCGAGTATTGGTATGGCATCGTTTGAGGCCTTGTATGGCCGACCGCGTGGGTCTCCAGTTTGTTGGGCCGAGGTGGATGATGCACCTTTGTTAGGCCTGGAGTTGGTTAGGGAAACGACGGAGAAAGTTGAGTTTATCCGTAGGAGGTTTGTTACAGCCCAGAGTCGCCAAAAGATTTATGCCGACCGTAGAATGAGGCCTTTAGCATTTGAGACGGGTGATCATGTTTTTTCTGAAAATATCACCTAGGCGAGGTTTGATGAGGTTTGGGAAGAGTGAGAAGTTGTCCCCTCGGTTTATTGGCCCTTTTGAGATCCTCGAGAGGATTGGTGAGGTTGCCTATCGCTTGGCTTTGCCGCCGCAGTTGTCCGAAGTGCATGACGTGTTTCATGTTAGTATGCTTTGGAAGTACGAGCCGGATCCATCGCATGTATTAGATTGGACCGACTTAGAGGTTGACGAGGATGCCTCGTATGAAGAGAGACCGGTTCGGGTCTTGGATAGGCGAGATCAAGTCTTGCGAGGCAAGACCATTCCCTTGGTGAAAGTTTTGTGGAAACATCACGGAGTGGAAGAAGCCACTTGGGAACGTGAGTTGGAGGTCCGAGAGAAATATCCGGATCTATTTGTGGATGTTTGAGCATATGTTGTATATTTTATTGTGTTATTAAACTTTAAGAGCATTGAATGTGTCTTAAGTTGTAAAACATGGTATATGTTTCGGTTTATGGAAATATTGTAAAACTTGCCTTGAAATGGAAGTTTATTATAGCATTGCATATGTTGAATGTGTTGTAGAAATGGACACATATCATGAACATGGAATATGTTATGGAATTGTAAATCGTGTGTGTTGGAATATTGTTGGATTTGGAAGAATGCGTGTTGATAATACATATTGTAATATATATTGTGAAATGCCTCTTGAATAGAGATGGAATGATCAGTAATGGATCAAATTATTGTATATTAAATGTGATATCGTTGGAAATTGAGAAAAACTTGTTTTTGAAAACTTGTGCCTAATTTCGGGGACGAAATTTCCTAAGGTGGGGAGGTTGTAGCACTTGTGCCTTTTAAAGCTTTTGGTAAATGTATTTGAACCCTTTATTCTATTTTGGGAACCTTTGGTGTTGTTGCACTTTAGTTTTGGAGGGGTACAAATTGATTTAAACTTGTTGGGTTTGGTTGTTTGTACTTATTCTTGTCAAAAGTTCCTTGGAGAGTTAGAAATTCCATTCTAGGGTCGACACCAGCCTTCCTAGGGTCGACCCTTACCTGTTGATGAAGTTCTGGAGGTGTTGCTGGAACATAGGGTAGACATCAATCTGGGGTGATGTCGATCCTCTTTTGTCTGTGTGTTGGTTGCTGGAAGATAGGATAGACATCAGTCTGGGGTGGTGTCGACCCTCTTCTGTCTGTGTGTTGGTTGTTGGAAGATAGGGTAGACACCAGTCTGGGGTGGTGTCGACACTTGAAGTGCAGTCAAAGCTTCCCAGATTTTTTTTCCTCTTTGGTGTCGACACCATTGTTGCAGGGGTCGACACCTGCGACTTTTTCCTAGATTTTTCTCACGGTTTTGACCTACTTTTTGGGGATATTTTGACTAGATATTTTGAGTTGACTTTGGGGCTTATATTTATTTTTGACCTAGTACTACATAAAGGCCCTCACTTGACCTTTTCTCTAACTTTTTCTTCCCTTTCCTCTCTCTAAACCGTGAAACACTTTCTCTTTCTCTCTCAAGGCACTTTTCACTCAAAGATCCTTAGATCTACTTGTTTGAAGACCTCTACTCACCTTGCTCCTTTGAGATAAAGTGTAGAGCTTGTTGAGGGCTTCATTTTGATCGGGGTAAAGCTTGGTTTCTCCTCCGTCGACTTTTGGATTTTTCTTACTTCTTCTCCTTCTAAACTTGAGGTAGGGATTCCTACTCATTTTTATGATCTTTAACCTAAATGTGGAGCTTTTGTATAAATGGTTTAAATTTGGAAAGTTAGGGTTTGTAATGTATTATATTGAAGAAGAGGGGTTTTGTCTTTTTGACTCATATATATATTTGGACCTTTGGGTCAATATTGAGTTTAAAGGGAAAAATGACATATTTGGGTATATTTGGGTCATTAGTGTAATTAATGACATTTGTTATGAAATTGAATTGGGGATAATGAAATTTGATCATTAAGAGATAGAATGGTGGAGTTAGATTTATAAACTGCTCACTTTTGAAAATGTCAATTATATATCTGTTGAGGCATTTATTATCTGTTTTGAAATAACTGCTTTGGGCTATCGGTGGAGGATAGTCTTGATTGTTGTAGACATTGCATGATGATTAGGTAAATTAAAACTAGTCAAGTTGTGTATTTGAATACATGGGTGTCGAATTCCGCAGACAAAATTTCCGTAAAATGGCCATTTGAATATAATTATACATGGGTGCCGAATCTCGCGGATGCAATTTTCGTAAAATGGCAATCCGAATATATCTATACATGGGTGTCGAGTCCCGCGGATGAAATATCCGTAAAATGGCCATAAGAGAATGAAAATACATGGGTGCCGAATCCCGCGAACGCAATTTCCGTAAAATGGCAACTCGTAGTATTGTTGACATGAGATGTAGTCTTACTTCAGTTATTTGGCCAGGTTCTGAGCCATGTTTATAAGTTGAGTTTTGTTAAGTTAAACATTTATCAAGTGCTAATGTTTTAGTTATTGCTCATGTTATGTTTAACATATCTCTACTGGGCGTTGGCTCACCCTATATGGGACATTATTTTCAGGTACAGGTAGTATGCCGCCTTCGAGGCCTTAGCTTGGATGGCAGTGGGACTCGAAGACTCTTTTTGTTTTATTTTGTTGTATTACTTGTATATCAAGCGAAGAGCTTATTTTGTGTAGAGTTAGTACTCTCCTTTTGAAACCAAGTGTTGACTTGGAAAGTTGTAAGCCTATAGGGCATTTACTTTTGTTGTCAACATGTAATACATTTTGTAAAGAATATTCTGATTTGTGAAATTATGCTTTATTTTCTTTCGTCTAAACATGTCAAGAATGTATGATCTATGGGTTTATTTTGAGGGCGTTACATGTAAACAAACAAATAAATCTCACTAAAACCAAAACCAAAACCAAAACCAAAACCAAAACCAAACCAATAATAGAGAAAGAAAATCACACAAGAACAAAAATAAAATTAAAAAAAAAAATAAATTTATGGAATGAGGGAATGTTACCTCCAACAACTTAGATCTCACCTAACCCAATCCGTTAGCTCTTCCGCCAGTGTCCGCGAAGTCTAGGAGTTGAGATGATTAATTAGATTATTCTTCAAATAAAACTTGAAAATTGATTAATTTGTCCCATTAAGTGATTTAAATTTTTGATAGTTATAATTAAGAAAAATAGATATTATATTACTAAATTATAATTCAAATTTAGATATTGTCATATTTTTTTGAGATCTATATTTAAATTCTTATCTTTTTTATTTTTGTGTAGTTTCTATTTGGTTTTTTTTTTTCCCCAATTTATTTAAGATAGAGTTGTGGGTTTCTATTTTTTTCCCCAATTTAATTTATCTATAGTTTCTATTTGTTTTTAATTATTATTATTTAGGTAAGTTATGATGTGAGTTAGATATGTAATAGACATGTGGGTTTTATTGATTTAAAGTACGATGGTGGAAGATATTTTCAAATTAGATTTGTTTAGATAAACTTGAAAGATTTTTAAATTTTAAAATTAGATATTGAGATGCAAAAAAAAGATTTTAACTGAATAAATAAAAATCAAATTTATTAATTTTATCTATTTGTATATATGATTTTTAGTGTTTTTTTGTTATGTTATAATATAATATATAAGATATAGATAGATATCCACAACTTTCATAAAAGTTATTATCTGATTTTTTGGGAAAGAAAGAAGGCAGGCAAATTTTAATATTTTTTTTTAGAAACCGGTGAGAGAGATTAGGATGGAGAGATTATGGAATATTTTTATTATCTTTTCATTTGAAATCCATAAATTAAAGAATACTTATTATTTCTAAAATAATTAAATAAATAAATTAGTTAATAGTTTTTTTAATCTATTTTATAAATTGAAAAATCAATCATTTTAGAAAATTAATTAATTGTCTCATTAAGTGATTTTAAATTTTGATAGATATACATAAAAAAAATAGATAATTATATTACTAAATCGTAATTTAAATTTAGATATTGTTATATCTTTTTGAAATCCATATCTAAATTCTTATCTTCTTTATTTTTGTGTGGTTTCTATTTTTTTTTTTCAATTTATTTAGATGGAGTTGTGTGATTCTGTTTTTTTTTAAAAATTTTAATTTATCTGTGGTTTCTATTTGTTTTTAATTATTATTATTTAAGTAAATTATGATGCGAGTTAAATATGTGACAAATATGTGAGTTTTATTGATTTAAAGTATGATAGTGGGAGAAATTTTCAAACCAGATTTGTTTAGATTGAATTTATAGATTTTTAAAATTTAAAATTGGATATTGAGAGGCAAAAGAAATATTTTAACTAAAAATCAAATTTATTACAGTAATTTTATCTATTTGTATATCTGATTTTTATTTTTATTTTTTATTTTTTTGTTATGTTATAATATAATATATAAGATATAAATAGATACCCACAACTTTTATGAAAAAAATTATCTGATTTTTTGGAGGAGAGAAAAGGAACTCAAGTTTTAATTATTATTTTTTTTTTTGAAAATTGGTGAGAGAGATTATGAAATATTTTTGTTATCTTCTCATTCGAAATACATAAATTAATGAATAATTATTATTTCTAAAATAATTAAATAAATAAATCAGTCAATGGATTTTTTTAATCTATTTTATAAATTGAAAAATCAATAATTTTAGAACGAGAGTTTGGAGCTTAGGTGGCTTCTCATTAGAAACCCCATTTTTTCTTATATAATGCAGAGATATAGATATTTATATATTTGTTTTAGATTTTTTTTGATATACAAATTATTTTTTTAGATTTTTTATAAAAATAATTTAACAATTTCATCATTAACCATAGTGTATGGAAGAAGTTGAAAATGGTATTGCAGTAACTATGAGAGAAGTCAAAAAGATTTGTGGGTTGAGAGAAGTCAATAAATGTTGATGTTATTTTTTTTAAATCAAAAAATTAGAAAATTGGGGTTTAGAGATATTGGAGCTCCCACAAAATTTGTGGGTTAGAAACACCATTTTATGCACGGGATAATTATAGATATTTATATTTTTTTTAGATTTTTTTTAATATATAAATTATGTTTTTTAAGATTTTTTATAAAATAATTTAACAATCTTATCACTAATCATAGTGTATGGGAGAAGTTGAAAAGGGTACTGCAGTAACTATACACGGATTGTATCTATAATTATTTGTATGAGGGGATTTTAAATGCTGATAAAGGGATTTTGACCAAATCAATAAATGCAGGCATGTGGATTGAAAAAAGTTAATAAATGCTGATCAGAGAATTTTAACCAAATTAATAAATGTTGAGTATTTTTTTTTTTAATAAGAAATTTAGAAAATTCAGATTGAGATATTGAAGCTCTCATAGGTCTTGGGGTTAAAAACCCTCTTTTGCTTAATATATAGTACTAGCCTATCACCCGTGCTATGCACGGCATAATTATAGATATTTATATTTGTTTTAGATTTTTTTTTAATATATAAATTATGTTTTTTTAAGATTTTTTATGAAAATAATTTAACAATCTTATCACTAATCATAGTGTATGAGAGAAGTTGAAAAATGTACTGCAATAACTATACACTGATTGTATCTATAATTATTTGTATGAGGGGATTTTAAATGCTGATTAAGGGATTTTGGCCAAATCAATAAATGCAGGCATGTGGAAAGACATGTGGATTGAAAAAAGTTAATAAATGCTGATCAAGAGATTTTGACCAAATCAATAAATGCTGTTTTTTTTTAAATAAAAAATTTAGAAAATTCAAATTGGAATTATTTAGAGCCATTTAACAAATTACAATCACATTTTTCTTTTTGTGAGTTAACTTCAATCATATTAAAAAATCAAATTATAAACAAAATGAGATAACTTCAATCATACAAATCACAGTTTTTTTAATGCTATCTAACTACAATGACATTTTTCTCATAATAAAAAAAATAATTGAAAAAAATAACCATTAAAATAGTAAATAAAAAAAATTATTTAGAACCATTGAAAAAATTACAATCACATTTTTCTTTTTGTGAATGTTTATCTTTATCTAACTTCAATCATATTAAAAAATAAAATTATGAACAAAAGGAGATAACTTCAATCATACAAATCACAATTTTTTTAATGCTATCTAATCATCATGAATAATTAAAAAAACACAATAATTTATTTTTCAAAAAACATAGTGAATTAAAAAGATCAATTATAATTTTTTTGGGGGTCAAAATACAATATAATTATCATCAATAATTAGTACATTATGTGACCCTAATGAGTACAATCCATTTTGTTTTTCAAAAAACACAGTTAGTTAAAAATCAAATCACAAATTAAGTGAATTGATAGTTAAAAAACACAATAATTTTTTTTCAAAAAACACAGTGAGTTAAAAAAAAAACAATTACAAATTTTTTTTTTCAAAATACAATCTAATCATTATCAATAATTGGTACTTTAAAAATCAAATCAGAAAAATTCAAATCAAATCACAAATATTTTTATGCTATCTAACTACAATCATATTTTTTTCATAAATAATTGTAAAGAAAAAACATTAAAACAGTAAATAAAAGATTAAATCACATTAAAAAAAAGAACCATTGAACAAACTACAATCACATCACATTTTTTTCATAATAAAAAATAAATAAATAAATAAAAGAACCATTGACTAACTACAATCACATTAAAAAAAAAAAAGAACCATTGAACTAACTACAATCACATTTTTTTGTGTGAGTGTGTTTATATTTATCTAACTTCAATCATATTAAAAATAAAATTAAAATAGTAAATAAAAAGATTAAATAATATTAAAAAAAAACCATTGAACTAACTACAACAATCATATTAAAAAAAAAGAATCATTGAACAAACTAGAATCACATCACATTACAATCACATTTTTTTCTTTGTGAGTGTTTATGTTTATTTAACTTCAATCATATTAAAAATAAAATTAAAATAGTAAATAAAAAGATTAATTAACATTAAAAAAAACTATTGAACTAACTACAACAATCATATTAAAAAAAATAGCCATTGAATAAACTACAATCACATCACATTTTTCCATAATAAAATAAATAAATGAAAAAAAAACTATTAAACTAACTACAATCACATTAAAAAAAAAGAATCATTCAACTAATTATAATCACATTTTTCTCTTTGTAAGGGTTTATATTTATCTAATTTCAATCATATTAAAAAATCAAATTATAATTTTTTATTCACTAGACAAATCACAAATAATTTTTATGCGCCATCTAACTACAATATTAAAACAGTAAACAAAAAGAAAAGTCAAGAAGGAGAAAACAAAAAGAAAACTTATTGTTTGCATACATGGTCACTGAAGTTGAAAGTGTAGAAGTGAGAAGTCAAGCAGGAGAAAATAAAAAGGAGACCCACTATTTGCAATAGGTATATGAAAAGTTAAAAAGAGAGTGTGAATTGGATAAGTTAAAAAGACTTGGAAGAATTTAACAAGTGCTAAGTTTTTTTTTTTCAAAAAAAATAAAAAAATTATGAAATTAAGATTCAAATATTGGAACTTCTACAAAACTTGTGGGTTAGAGATAGATATAAACAAATAGATAGATAAAGATATAGATATTTATATTTGTTTTAAATTTTTTTTAATATACAAATTATTTGTTTTGGAAAAGGTACTACAGTAATTATGAGAGAAGAAAAAAAGTTTTGTGGGTTGAGAGAAATTAATAAATGCTGAGGTTAATTTTTTTTTTTTAAAAAAAAAACAAAAAATTAGAAAATTAAGATTGGCATATTGAAGCTCCCACAGGCCTTGGGGGTTAGAAACCCCATTTTGCTTAATATATAGTACTAGCATATCACTCGTGCTATGCACGGATTGTATTTACAATTATCTAAATATGTGAATTGTGATTTTTAAATTTTTTTTAAATGTCTTCTTTTTTTCCTTTTTTATATTATATTAAAATTTAATATTTTGATAATAATCATATGTGTTGGACTTTTCAAGGAATTAAATGTCTTTATTTATTTGTTTATTATATTATATTAAAGTTTAATATTTTGATAATAATCATATGTGTTGGACTTTGAAGAATTTTTTTTATGCTTGTTCTTAATACATTAAAGTGTTATTATGTGGGATAATAATCATATATGTTGGGACTTTTCAAGGAATTCATATATGTTGGATTTCAAAGAATTTTTTTTTATGCTTGTTCTTAATGCATTAAAGTGTTATTATGAGGGTAAGACTTGGGAGTTGGGAGAAGTTAATAAATGCTAAGATTTTTTTTTTAAATTAAAAAATCATGAAATTTAGGGGTTGTTCGGAATGTTCTAAGGCCAAGTTTGGCAACTCAAAAATAATCCATCTTTTTATCTTTTTTTCTATCACAGTACCTCTCTACTTTTTTGCATATCTTTTCGTAAAAAGACAAAAAAGTACACTTATTTAGGTCATCCCAAACAACCCCTAAATAAGTGCACTTTTTGACTTTTTATAAAAAGATGTGTAGAAAAGTAGAGAGGAGATGTTGATTGATGTGACCCAAAAAAGATAAAAAGATAAAAAGTGTGGACTTATTTCCCAAACAAGGCCTTAGATTGGGAGATTGGAGCTCCCATAAAACTTGAGGCTAAAAATCCCCTTTTGCTTAATATATAGATATAGATAGATAGATAGATAGATTTAATAAGAATTTATGTTTTTTTAGATATTTTTTTAATATACAAATTATTTTTTTTAAAGATTTTTTTATTAAAATAATTTAACAATCTCATCACTAGCCATAGTATATGGGAGAAGTTGAAAATGGTATAGGAGTAGATATGAGAGAAGTCAAAAAGTGGGTTGGGAGAAGTCAATAAATGTTGAGTTTGTTTTTTAAAATAAAATTTTTTAAAAATTAAGATTGAGCTATTGGAACTCCCACAAGGCTTGTAAGTTAAAACCCCATTTTCTTTATATAATACTAGCCTATCACTCATGCTATGCACGGGATAATTATAGATATTTATATTTGTTTTGGATTTTTTTTAATATACAAATTATTTTTTTTAGATTTTTTATAAAAAATAATTTAACAATTTTATCACTAATCATAGTGTATGAGAAAAGTTGAAAAGGGTACTGCGGTAACTATGCACGAGTTGTATTTATAATTATTTGTATGAGGAGATTTTGACCAAAACTCTCAAAAGGCATGTGGATTGGAAAAAGTTAATAAATGCTGATCAGAGAATTTTGACGAAATCAATAAATGCAGGCATGTGGATTGGAAAAAGTTAACAAATGCTCAATCAAATTAATAAATGTTGATTTTTTTTAAATCAAAAATTTTAAAAATTAAGATTGGGATATTGAAACTCCCACAAGACTTGGAGGTTAAAAACTCCATTTTTCTTATATATAGATATAGATTTAGCGTTTTAGTTCCTGTGGATTGATCCCTAAACTTATAATTATTCTACGAAATTGAAATTTAGTTTAATACATAATCAAAGAGCTGATTTTTTTTTTCAAATTTCATATGCTTTGATTTTGATTAAACCCTCCACTTTCTTTGTGCTATCCCTAAGTTGTTGCTTAGGTGGCAATGGTTTTTCTTTCTCCTCCTCCTTTTTTCTTTTTTCTTTTTTTTTTTTTTTTTTTTTTTTTTTTTTTGACTATATCATATAATTGGATAAGGATAGAAAAATATTACAATTAAAGGATAAGCCACTAAGTTGTAGACTTGTAGTGGTACGACTTTAAATTAAATCTTTGAAAAAAAGGGAAAAAATTTATAATAAATTCTTAAAATAATTATAGAAATCTTTTAAAAGTGGAATTCGTGCAATAGATGATGAATTCAAATTTTCTTCTAAAAAGTTGATGACAATGACTTCAATTTATGAGATTTTATGATTAAAAAAAGAATGGTGGGGTTTTATGACTCACACATATAAATGAATGACTTTGATATTTGGCGATTTATATAATTGGGATGCGACACTGATTTTGGGGTGACTAAATTCAAAGTGTGGTCTTTAATGGCAACACGTGGAAGAAGATTATCATATATCTTTTCTTTTTTTTATTATTAGCTTAGCACCGTGCTAGAGATAATTATAAATATTTATATTTATTTTAAATTTTTTTAATATATAAATTATATTTTTTAAAATTTTTTATAAAAATAATGTAACAATCTTATCACTAACCATAGTGTATAGGAGAAGTTAAAAAGAATACTGCAGTAACTATACACAGGTTGTATTTATAATTATCTGTATGAGGGGATTTTAAATGTTGATTAGAGAATTTTGACCAAATCAATAAATGCAGGCATGTGAAAAAACACCTGAATTGAAAAAAGATCGTTTGGGAACAGGCTAATTTAGTAACTTTTTGGCTATTTGGCTAAAAAGGTAGGTAAAAAAAACTTGTATGTTTGGGATGACTTTTTGGCTAATTACGAAAAGATGTGCAAAAAGTAGAGATAAAAGAGAATCTTTGACTTTTTGGTATGGGTTGTTGGCTTTTTGGCTAATTTAGTAACTTTTTTGCTAATTGGCTAAAATAGCCTCTTGCCAAATGCTGATCAGGGGATATATATGTGAATTGTAATTTTTAAATGTTTTTTTTCAAATGTCTTCTTTTTTTTTTCTTTTTTTATATTATATTAAAGTTTAATATTTTGATAATAATCATATGTGTTGGACTTTTCAATGAATTAAATGTCTTATTTTTTTATATTATATTAAAGTTTAATATTTTAATAATAATCATATGTGTTGTATTTTTTAATACTCATAAAAAAAATTCTTTATGCTTGTTCTTAATGCATTAAAATGTTATTATGAGATATAATAATCATATATGTTGGGACTTTCCAAGGAATTCATATGTGTTGGACTTTTAAAGAATTTTTTTTATACTTTGAGATGTACTAAATAAGTATACTTTTTGACTTTTTATAAAATATAAGTTGGGTTTGAAGTGATGTAGTAGAGAAGCGATGCGACTTAAATAAGATGATATGACTTAAATAGGATAGTGACTTTTTAACTTTTTGACTTTTTTTGAAGATGCCAAACTTTGTTAATGCATTAAAGTGTTATTATAAGAGTAAGGCTTGGAGGTTGTGAGAAATTAATAAATGTTAAGATTTTTTTTTTTAAATAAAAAAATCAAGAAATTTAGATTGAGATATTGGAACTCCCACAAAACTTGTGGGTTAGAGATAGATATAAATAAATAGATAGATATAGATATAGATATTTATATTTGTTTTAAATTTTTTTTAATATACAAATTATTTGTTTTGAAAAATGTACTGCATTAATTATAAGAGAAGTCAAAAAGTCTCGTGGGTTGAGAGAAGTTAATAAATGTTGAGGTTAATTTTTTTTTTTAAAAAAACAAAAAATTAGAAAATTAGGATTAGCATATTGGAGTTCTCACAAGCCTTGGGGAATAGAAACCCCCTTTTGCTTAATATATAGTACTAGCCTATCACCCGTGCTATGTACGGGATAATTTTAGATATTTAGATTTTTTAAGATTTTTTTAATATATAAATTATGTTTTTTAAGACTTTTTATAAAAATAGTTTAACAATTTTATCACTAATCATAGTGTATGGAAGAAGTTAAAAAGGGTACTGCAATAATTATACACGGATTGTATCTATAATTATTTGTATGAGGTGATTTTAAATGCTGATCGGCAGTTTTTGACCAAATCAATAAATACAGGCATGCGGAAAAACATGTGGATTGAAAAAAGTTAATAAATGTTGATAAGAGAATTTTGATCAAATTAACAAATGCTGAGTTTTTTTTTAAATAAAAAATTTAAAAAATTCAGATTGGGATATTGAAGCTCCCACAAGCCTTGGGGTTTAAAAACTCCCTTTTGCTTAATATATAGTACTAACATATCACTCGTGCTATGCATAGATTGTGTTTACAATTATCTATATATGTGAATTACGATTTTTAAATGTCTTTTTTTTTTAATGCCTTCTTTTTTTTATTTTTTATATTATATTAAAGTTTAATATTTTGATAATAATCATATGTGTTAGACTTTTCAAGAAATTAAATGTCTTTTTATTATTATATTATATTAAAGTTTAATATTTTGATAATAATCATATGTGTTGGACTTTTTAATTTTTTTTTTATATATGTGAATTACGATTTTTAAATGTCTTTTGTTTTAAATGCCTTCTTTTTTTCCTTTTTTATATTATATTAAAGTTTAATATTTTGATAATAATCATATGTGTTAGACTTTTCAAAAAATTAAATGTCTTTTTTTTTTATTATATTATATTAAGGTTTAATATTTTGATAATAATCATATGTGTTGGACTTTTCAAGAATTTTTTTTTATGCTTGTTCTTAATGCATTAAAGTGTTATTATGAGAGCTAATAATCATGTGTTAAGACTTTTTAAGAAATTCATATGCGTTGGATTTCAAAGAATTTTTTTTGTGTTTATTTTTAATACATTAAAGTGTTATTACGAGGGTACGACTTGAGAGTTGGGATAAGTTAATAAATGCTAAAGTTTTTTTTTTTTAAAAAAATCAAAAAATAGAAAAATCAGATTGGGAGATTGGAGCTCCTACAAGGTTTGGGGTTAAAAACCCCCTTTTGCTTAATATATAGTATAGATACTAGCCTATCACCCGTGCTATGCATAGGATAACTATAGATATTTATATTTGTTTTAGATTTTTTTAATATATAAATTATGTTTTTTAAAATTTTTTATAAAATTAATTTAACAATCTTATCATTAACCATAGTGTACATGAGAAATTAAAAAGGCTACTGCAGTAACTATGCACGGACTGTATCTATTATTATTTGTATGAGGGAATTTTAAATGCTAATCAAGGATTTTGACCAAATCAATAAATGTAGGCATGTGAATTGAAAAAAGTTAATAAATGATGATTAGAGAATTTTGACCAAATTAATAAATGTTGAGGTTTTTTTTTTGTAAATAAAAAATTTAGAAAATTAAGATTGAGAAATTGGAGCTCCCACAAGACTTGGGGTTTAGAAATCTCATTTTCCTTAATATATTTACAATTAACTATATATGTTAATTGCGATTTTTAAATATATATTTTTTTAAATGTCTTCTTTTTTTTTTCCTTTTTTATATTATATTAAAGTTTAATATTTTGATAATAATCATATGTGTTGAACTTTTCAAGGAATTAAATGTCTTTTTTTATTTATTATATTATATTAAAATTTAATATTTTGATAATAATCATATAAATTATGTTTTTAAAGATTTTTTATAAAATTAATTTAACGATATTATTACTAACCATAGTGTACATGAGAAATTAAAAAGGCTACTGCAGTAACTATGCACGGACTGTATCTATAATTATTTGTATGAGGGGATTTTAAATGCTAATCAAGGATTTTGACCAAATCAATAAATGTGGGCATGTAAATTGAAAAAAGTAATAAATGATGATCAGGGGATTTTGACCAAATCAATAAATGCTGAGGATTTTTTTTTTAAATCAAAAATTTAGAAAATTAAGATTGAGAGATTGGAGCTCCCACAAGTCTCGGGGTTTTAGAAACCCCATTTTTCTTAATATATTTACAATTAACTATATATGTTAATTGCGATGCGATTTTTAAATATATTTTTTTTTATTTTTAAATGTCTTCTTTTTTTCTTTTTTTATATTATATTAAAGTTTAATATTTTGATAATAATCACATGTGTTGAACTTTTCAAAGAATTAAATGTCTTTTTTTTATTATTATTACATTAAATTAAAATTTAATATTTTGATAATAATCATATGTGCTGGACTTTTCAAGAAATTTTTTTTAGGCTTGTTCTTAATGCATTAATATTTTGATAATAATCATATGTGTTGGGAATTTTCAAGGAATTTATGTGTTGGATTTCAAAGATTTTTTTTTTATGCTTGTTTTTAATGCATTAAAGTGTTATTATGAGAATAAGACTTGGGGGTTGGGAGAAGTTAATAAATACTAAGGTTTTTTTTTTAAATAAAAAAATCAGGAAATTTAGATTGAGAGATTGGAACTCCCGCAAGACTTGGGGTTAAAAACTCCCTTTTGCTTAATATATAGTATAGATAGATAGATAGATATAGATATAGATTTTTTTTTAAAGATTTTTTTTATAAAAATAATTTAACAATCCCATCACTAACCATAGTGTATAGGAGAAGTTGAAAAGGGTATTGCAATAACTATGAAAGAAGCCAAAAAAGGCTTGTGGGTTTGGAAAAATCAATAAATGCTGAGTTTTTTTTTCTTTTTTAAATCAAAAAATTAAAAAATTAAGATTGGGATATTGGAATTCTCACAAAGCTTGTAAGTTAGAAATCTCTTTTTCCTTATATAATACTAGCATATCACCCGTGCTATGCACGAATTATGGTTACAATTATCTATATATGTGAATTACGATTTTTAAATGTCTTCTCTCTTATTTTTTTTTTTAAATGTCTTCTTTTTTTTTCTTTTTTTATATTATATTAAAGTTTAATATTTTGATAATAATCATATGTGTTAGACTTTTCAAGAAATTAAATATCTTTTTTTATTATATTATATTAAAGTTTTATATTTTGATAATAATCATATATGTTGGACTTTTCAAGAAATTTAGCATTTATTAACTTTTTTCAATCCACATGTCTTTCCACATGCTTGCATTTACTGATTTGATCAAAATTCTCAAATCAGCATTTAAAGTCCTCTCATATAAATAATTATAGATACAATCCGTGTATAGTTACTGTAGTACTCTTTTCAACTTCTCCCATACACTATGGTTAGTAATAAGATTGTTAAATTATTTTTATAAAAAAATCTTAAAAAACATAATTTATATGTTAAAAAAAGTCTAAAACAAATATAAATATCTATAATTATCCTGTGCATAGCACGAGTGATTCTATATATGTGAATTGCGATTTTTAAATGTCTTTTTTTTTAAATGTCTTCTTTTTTTTCCTTTTTTATATGATATTAAAGTTTAATATTTTGATAATAATCATATGTGTTAGACTTTTCAAGGAATTAAATGTCTTTTTTTAATTATTATATTATATTAAAGTTTAATATTTTGATAATAATCATATGTGTCGGACTTTTCAAGAAATTTTTTTTTATGCTTATTCTTAATGCATTAAAGTGTTATTATGAGGAATAATAATCATATGTGTTGAGACTTTTCAAAAAATTCATATGTATTGGATTTCAAAGTTTTTTTTTTTATGTTTGTTCTTAATGGATTAAAGTGTTATTATGAGGGGTAAGACTTGGGGGTTGGGAGAAATTAATAAATGCTAAGATTTTTTTTAAAATAAAAAAATCAAGAAATTTAGATTGAGAGATTGGAGCTTCCACAAGGTTTGGGGTTAAAAACCCCCTTTTGCTTAATATATAGTAAGCATAGATATGTGTTATACTTTTCAAGGAATTAAATATCTTTTTTTTTTATTATATTACATTAAAGTTTAATATTTTGATAATAATCATACTAGCATATCACCCGTGCTATGCACGGATTGTATTTACAATTATCTATATATGTGAATTGTGATTTTTAAATATTTTTTTTAAATGTCTTCTTTTTTATATTATATTAAAGTTTAATATTTTGATAATAATTATATGTGCTAGACTTTTCAATGAATTAAATGTCTTTTTTTAAATTATATTATATTAAAATTTAATATTTTGATAATAATCATATGTGTTGAACTTTTCAAGAAATTTTTTTTATGCTTGTTCTTAATACATTAAAGTGTTATTATGAGGGATAATAATTATATGTGTTGAATTTCATAGAATTTTTTTTTATGCTTGTTCTTAATGCATTAAAATGTTATTATGAGGGTAAGACTTAGGAGTTGGGAGAAGTTAATAAATATTAAGATTTTTTTTCTTAAATAAAAAAATTACGAAATTTAGATTGGGAGATTGGAGCTTCTACAAGGCTTGGGGGTTAAAAATCCCCTTTTGCTAAATATATAGTGTAGATTATTGTTTTTATAATTATCTATATATGTGAATTGTGATTTTTAATTTTTTTTTAAATGTCTTCTTTTTTTCTTTTTTTATATTATATTAAAGTTTAATATTTTGACAATAATCATATGTGTTGGACTTTTCAAGGAATTAAATGTCTTTTTTTATTATTATATTATATTAAAATTTAATATTTTAATAATAATCATATGTGTTGAACTTTTCAAGGAATTTTTTTATACTTTATACTTGCCCTTAATGCATTAAAGTATTATTCTGAGTGATAATAATTATATGTGTTGAATTTTAAAGAATTTTTTTTTATACTTGTTGTTAATGCATTAAAGTGTTATTATGATGGTAAGACTTGAGAGTTGGGAGAAGTTAATAAATGCTAAGATTTTTTTTTAAATAAAAAAATCAAGAAATTTAGATTGGGAGATTGGAACGCCCACAAGTCTTGGGATTAAAAACCCCCTTTTGCTTAATATATTTTGATAATAATCATATGTGTTGGACTTTTCAATAATTTTTTTATTCTTATTCTTAATACATTAAAGTGTTATTATGAAAGATAATAATCATATGTGTTGGGACTTTTCAAAAAATTCATATGTATTGGATTTCAAAGAATTTTTTTTTATGCTTGTTCTTAATGCATTAAAGTGTTATTCTGAGGGTAAGACTTAGGCGTTGGGAGAAGTTAATAAATGCTAAGTGTAGACACCCCATTTTTGACCGACCTTAAGACTCAGACATCACCGATTGAGCGCTTGGTGATGTTGCATATCGTGCTCGTCCAGAGGTTTCAAAGTCCCGGCTGCGAGCCTTGCCTCCGGACTTCCGAGCTCTTTCTGTACCTTGCCTCGGTTTGCGAACCAGGCTCGGTTTTCTCTGTTTCTCTTCCTGAAGGGAGAGAGAGGTCTCGTAGATCATCTCTCGGTGGCCATGGGCTACTTTTCGTGGTCATAGGCCACTTTTCCCATTTCGGAGCCCGGTTCCCGGTTTTCGGAGCCGTCAGGCCGTATGCCTCGGTTCGGGACCGCCTAACCATCTCCGTTTGCCCCGGTTTTTAGCATGCATCTTATTTCCTCTCTTTTGAGGGACACTGTGGTCCGAGAGACCAACTTCGTGGTCGGACACCACTTCCGGTGCCTAACAGCCCACTTTCGGGGCCCCGAACTGCGTATTTTTGCTCCCGAACCTTCATTTTACATTTTTGGGCTCCAAATCAAACTTGAGATACTCATATTTTGAGGTCCTTTTCATGTTTGATTAAGGAACTTTTGCTGTTTGAGATCTCCTCCTATCACTTGCTTCTTTAACGCTCTTTTAGGCCTATTTTTGCACGGTATTTTAGGCTTACTTGTGAGCTGTTTCGGACTTGGTCATAAACTAAAAAATGTCTTGTTTTGAGCCCCTCTTCAACTTTGTTGAAGGGATCTCGGCCATTTGGGTCCAGCAGCTACCACTTGCCTTTATATCCCACTTTTTGGCCTTTTTGGGGGGGAAACTTGAATTGCTTTCCCCCCCTTTTCCCCCCCATCTTTTCCAACTCTTTTGCTTATAAAACCAGAAGCTCCCAGCTGTGTTGGAGGGTTAGAAAATTTTGGTTTTGAGCTCTCTCATTAAATTTCTCTCTCTCTCTCTACTCTAAACCTCAAAACCCCTTAAGTTCTTAACCATTTTTACACGCCATCACCTAGCACCACACCACCACTTCCATTTCCAGAAGCTTGGAGGTCTTCTCAGAGGCTAGGAGGTAGCAAATTTGGTCCAAGAAGTTGCTAAAGATTGGTCTACAAGGGTGAGTTACCATTTCCCTCTTTCTAGCTCATTTTTTACAACATTTCTTAGCCTCTCTTTCTTGTATATCTGAGCTCCGGCCATAACTGAAAGTAGTGTTTTTTTGAGCTCTATTTCATTTTTCATTAAGGGACTTTTGTCTTTTGAGGTCCCCATCTTGCACTTGTTTCATTATCCCTCTTGTGTGCCTATTTCTTGCGTAGTATTTTAGGCTTATGTATAATCTGTTTTGAGGCATGTCATAAATTGAAGAGTTGCTTATTTTGAGTCCTTCTTCAACATTGTTGAAGGGCTCATTGCTGTTTGTGGCCTCCATTTACTACTTGCCATTATATCTCTCTTTTGGCCATTTTTTTGCATGATTTGTTAGCCTCGGATGCTTCTGTTTTTGGTCTCTTTTCAGAACTTAAAACAGTCTTATTTTGACCCCCTCTTCATGTTTCATTAAGGGTCTTTCATGGTTTGATGCATCTTTTATATATTCTTTGTGTTATATCCTTATTTTTAGCCTTATTTTGCATAGCATTTTGAGCATTCTTGCATACTGTTTTGGGTCCGGCCATCAACTGTAAAGTGCATTATTTTTGGCCCCTCTTCAACATTATTGAAGGCCCCCTTTGTGTTTAAGGGCAGCAACCACTACTTGCTTCTTTGTCCATCTTTTGGCCCTTTTCTTGCATGAGAGCTTAGCCATACCTGTGTTGGTTTTTGTGATTTTCCATAAACTGTAAAACATCATATTTTGGGCCCCTCTTCAACATTGTTGAAGGGCCCTAATCTGTTTGGGGTCAGAAGCTGTGAGTTGCTTCTTTATCTCACATTTAGGGCTATTTTTGCATGCTAGTTTTGCCCTATTTGTGTTTGCTGTTTGGCCTCGCCTAGAACTATAAACATGCTTGTTTTGGGGCTTCCTTGAATCTGTCTTCACATGTCATGATCAAATAATGCATGCTTTGTATAGCTGTAAGCCATTTCATGTATCTAGTTTTGCATTTCGGGAGAAATTCCATGCATCGGATGTCATTTCGCCTTGTTTCGGGGCTGTTTTGCCCCTCATTTTGCTACTAATTTTTGCATGTTTGCATATCATATTCCATGTCTTTGCCATGTCTCATTAGAGTGCCATTTCGGTGCCTGAGGGTCGGTCCTCGGTTTCCGTGCACGCGTGCACGCATTTCGAGTTGTCTTGTTTTCATCTGATGGCCTCCTATGTGAGTGTGGCTGAGGCTCTCTCATGTTGGTGTAAGCCCATTATTGCATTGCGTATGCCATTTCATCCATAGCATTGTGTATGCTCGGTTGTGTATTACCCCGTGCAGCGTGTATGCCATTCCATAACATTGTGTATGTTAGGATTGTATCTTAGTTGCATTTCATGCATGTCATGCATATTGCATCGTGTTCGGGATAGGAGTTAGCCCAGGCACGGGAAACGAGGTGCATTTCGTACTCCGAGTGACGGAACGTGTCTCAATTCCCCAGTCACCGACACTCCGGATTATCCATGATGGAGTTAGGTTTTAGTTGTGTTTTCATGTGCATTCATCCTATATTGAATTGCGCAATTCGACTCCTCGGCCATCATGCATCGAGATGCATGATTGGTGGCATGAGGATCGAGGCATGCATATATTTGTGAAAATACATTGCCATGCCCTTTTCCTGCTCTCTGTTGTAGCAAATCAAGAATCAGCAGTCTTCCGGAGCTTGGCGCGCTTTCCAAGAAATCATTGCAAAACAGAGGCTAATTGGGGCATCGCAGTAGATTTCCGCACAAGGCAGCCCAAACATACATCATTCATCAGAGTCAAGGCAGTCCCTGGCTTGCATGCCAGTTTATAGTTTTCCTAGATTAATTTGTAAATTAATTAGGATTTTTGTATTTATTCGGGACTGTATACTATTTATTCGGACCCTCTGTGCGAGGGCATAATTGTAATAAGTGTGGGTGAGTGTGATGTATGTCTTCCAACCCCATATCTTTCTTCCCTTTTATTTACCTGCTTATGATGGTTAGATTAGGGCATGTTTCAATTAGCATACAGTATGATAGCATGTTTGCACCATTCATCTGTTTTACATGCACCGGGCTCGGCGCATCATACTAACTGCATTGTATTTTCAATTCCAACTTGAATACATGTTAGTTGTAGCATTTCATATACCATGTTTAGAATAGCCGAGCCTGCTATAGTTGCATTTTTGCATATGTTGCATTAGGCCCTTCTGTATAATTAGGATCATGCATGAATTTCTGATGAGTTTCTGTTTTGGCTTGGAGTACTCGGTGAGTTTTATGCTTTAGCATCCTTGCATGCGTGTGAGTGACTGCCATGAATAGCATGCTCACCATGAGGCTATTTGCTTATGTGATATAGCTGCCTGAATGCCTGTGGGTAAAGGTTGGGTTATTTGGATTGGAACAATTCATCAAATGTATGTTGTTTTAAGCCCACTAGATAGTGGCAAAATCATGTTTTTCTAAGCCCACCTGAGGGTGGCAAATCCACGTCTTAGCCTACTTGCGGGTAACACCATCAAACCATTTTCAAATAAACAAACATGAAATGTTTTGTTCCAATTCAGGCGATCCAGTCTATACTTGTATGCTGTGCGCATCACATAGTAAATCTAGGCTAATAATCGGAATAAGAATGCATAAAGTTTTCAAAACTAGATATCATGGTTAGTAGAGGCCGATCTTTGATCGGGCGAGCGGGGGTGCTCACGAAGTGACCTTCCCCAATCGTACCCAAGTTCCGGAGCTGAGGCAACTTTGGTGATGATGGACACGTGGCCTTAGGCAACGAGTCAGGGTTTCCTAAATTTCCTAAAATAAAACATTTAGGTGGCGACTCTGTATCTGGCAAAGCAGTCCATGTTTGGCACTTCTTTCAAAATTTGTTTTCTCAAAACGATTTGCCGGATTTGGACTCTTTGGTTCAGATTAAGAACCGTGACATTTGAGAGTCCTGAGCTGTAGTGACCCCAATATCGAACGGAACGGGGGACTCGTTCCTCCCGGGGCGTTCGGGGACGTCTACAGTAGCGTATAAGTCCAATTATCAAACCGGCTTCGCGTAGCGTGTAAGTCCAATTTTCAAACCGGCTTCGCGTAGCGTATAAGTCCAATTATCAAACCGGCTTCGCGTAGCGTATAAGTCCAATTATCAAACCGGCTTCGTGTAGCGTGTAAGTCCAATTTTCAAACCGGCTTCGCGTAGCGTATAAGTCCAATTATCAAACCGACTTCGCGTAGCATGTAAGTCCAATTTTCAAACCGGCTTCGCGTAACGTATAAGTCCAATTATCAAACTGGCTTCGCGTAGCGTGTGTAGACACCCCATTTTTGACCGACCTTAAGACTCAGACATCACCATTTGAGCACTCGGTGATTTTGCATATCGTGCTCGTTCAGAAGTTGCAGAGTCCTGGCTGCGAGCCCTGCCTCCGGACTTCCGAACCCTCTTCTGTGCCTTGCCTCGGTTTGCGAACCAGACTCGGTTTTCTCTGTTTCTTTTCCTGAGGGGAGGAAGAGGTCCTGTAGACCATCTCTTAGTGGCCGTGGGCTACATTTTGTGGCCGCGGGCCATTTTGCCCATTTCAGAGTCCGGTTCCCGATTTTCGGAGCCGTCAGGCCGTGTGCCTCTGTTCGGGACCGCTTAACCATCTCCTATTGCTCTGATTTTTGGCATACTTCTTATTTGCTCCCTTTTGAGGGACACTGAGGTCTGAGAGACCCACTTCGTGGTCGAACACCACTCCCGGTGCCTAACAGCCAGTTTTCGGGGCCTCGGGCTGCGCGTTTTGGCCTCCGAACCTTCATTTTGCATCGGTTTGGGCTCATTTTTGGTGGAGACCTTATTTTCACTATTAGAAAGCTTGTAGGAGGGTGGGAGGCCAGCAATTTTGCTGAAAAGCCAACTTCTTTTTGGTCAAAAGTGGTTCAGCATGAATCCGGGAAGGAGAAAAATCTGCGCGGCTTCACCGAAACGGGCGTAACTCTTTGCACAAGAGGAATTAAGATATGAGGCCACCACCATTGGAAAGATTACTTCCAGGGCTTCATTTTGCACTCAAGAATATCCCAAGTCCAAGTCCAAGTCCGGGGGGGAGAGATGTGGTTGGTTGAAGTCCGCTTGGACCGAATCTGCGCGGCTTCACGGAAAAGGGCATAACTTTTTCTACAGGAGGAATTTTAATGCAAGGTTTGCGCCATTGGAAAGCTAACTTCTGGGGCTTCATCCTAGGGGGTGGCCGGCCACTTTTTCTGGCCGGCCGGCCACTTGTTTCCTTTGACCTAGCCGGCCGGCTAGGGGAAGTGGCCGGCCGGCCACCTGCAGCCAAAATGTCAGGCCGGCCTGCTTCTTCAGGTTGAGTACATTCCAGCTGTGCCTTGGTTTTCCCCCAAAAATATCTACATCCGGGGGACCCTTTTGGAGGGAAAAAAGGCCTCATTTTCCCTCCACTTTGGCTAGACTCTTCTCTCCATCTCTTATCCATATAGAGAGCCTCCCAACTCTAGAGAAAGGGTTACAAGAGTTGCTTGGAGGAGATAGATACATATCACCCCATTTCCTTCAAGTTTTGGGCTCCATTTCTTCATCATCTTCAAGCTCTACCATCACCACTCCATTCCAACAGCAAAGGAGGGGATTCCAGCAGCTTAGAGTCACCAAATCTGGTCCAAGAAGCAACAAAAGTGTTGGTCTTCAAAGGTAAGTCCAATTGCCCTCTTTTCTAGCTCATTTTGGCACCATCTTTAAGCCATACATGCTTGCTGAGTTAAGCTCCGACCAAAACTGGAAGTAGCCTTCTTTTAAGCTCATTTTCTTGTTTCATTAAGGGCTTAACCCTGTTTGAGGCCCCCATATTGCACTTGCTTCAATATCCCCTTGTATGCCAATTTTCTTGCATGCTTTGGCAACCCATTATGCTTCCATTTTTGGGCGTTTTACAGTTCTGTAAATAGGATTATTTTGAGCCCCTCTTCAACATTGAAGAAGGGCTCATCACTGTTTGGGACCTCCATATGTCACTTCATGTTATATCTCTCTTTTGGTCCCCATTTTTGCATGCTTTGGAAGCGTATCATGCTTCTGTTTTTGGTCTTTTTACAGGCCTAGAAATAGTCTTATTTTGACCTTCTTAACATGTTTCATTAAGGGTCTTTGGCTGTTTGGTGAATGCTTTGCATACTTTGTGTTATAGCCTCTTTTGAGCCTCATTTTGCATTGCATTTCTAGCATGTTTGTATACTGTTTTGGAGTTTTTACAGTTCTGTAAATATGCTTATTTTTGGTCCCTCTTCAATGTTGTATAAGGGAATTTTTCAGTTTGGGCTGTGCATATACCACTTGCCTCTTTGGCCACCTTTTGGCCCTTTTTCTTGCATAAAAGCTTAGCCATGTCTATGTTTGTTTTTGGGTTTTTTACAGTTCTGTAAATATGCTTATTTTTTGTCCCTCTTCAATGTTGTAGAAGGGAATTTTTTAGTTTGGGTTTTACATATACCACTTGCTTCATAACCTCATGTTTAGGGCCATTTTTGCATGCCATTGTTGCCCTATCTTTGCTTGCTGTTTGGCCATGCTTTGTACTAGTAAAATGCAAATTTTGGGGCTGCCTTGCTTCTGTCTATTCATTGCATATCCATATTGTGCATGTTTGGTATAGCTATAGGCCATTTCGGGTCCCAAAATTCATGCTTCGGGACTACTCCATGCATCGGGTGTGTTTTCACCTCATTTCGGGGCTGTTTTCCCCCACTTTTCAGTGCTGCAATCCCATTAACATGTTTGCATAGCCATATTGCATTGCATATGTCATTGCCTCGGTTTGCGTGCCCGTGTGCACGCATTTCGAGGCACTTCATTTTCATCTATCGGCCTCTTATGTGAGTGTGGCTGAGGCTCTCTCATGTTAGTATAAGTCCATGTTGCATTCTATATGCCATTTCCATGCCATTGCATTGCATATGCCATTGCCTCGGTTTGCGTGCCCGTGTGCACGCATTTCGAGGCACTTCATTTTCATCAATCGGCCTCTTATGTGAGTGTGGCTGAGTCTCTCTCATATTAGTGTAAGCCCATATCGCATTTTCATATCATTTGCATTGCATTCATGCATTTTCTTGGTTTGCGTGCCCGTGCGCACGCACTTCGAGACATCTCATTTTCATAGCATTGTGCATGCTAGGCTGTATCTTAGTTGCATTCATGCATGTCATGCATATCGCATTGTGTTCGGAATAGGAGTTAGCCCGGGCACGGGAAACGAGGTGCATTTCGTACTCCAAGTGACGGAATGTATCTCAATTCCCTAGTCACCGACACTCCGGATTACCCATGATGGAGTTAGGTTTTGTTGTGTTTTCGTGTGCATTCATTCCATATTGAGTTGCACATTTTGACCCCTCTGCCATCATGCATCGATATGCGTGATTGGTGGCACGAGGATCGAGGCATGCGTATATTTGTGAAATACATTGCTATGCCCTTTTCCTGCTCTCTGTTGCAGCAAAAATCAAGAATCAGCAACTTTCCGGAGTTTGGCGCACATTTCAAGAAAAAGTGCAAACAGAGGCTAATCGGGGCATCGCCATGGATTTCCGCGCAAAGGCAACCAGCACATGCATCATTCATCACCCGGAGAAGAGTCAAGGCAGTCTCTGGCTTGCATGCCAGTTTATTTATTTTTTTAGTTAATTCGTTAATTAATTAGGAATTTGTACATTATTTGGACTGTATTATTTGGACTGTACTATTCTTTTATTCGGGACTGTATATTTATTTGGACCCTCCGAGCGAGGGCAAAACTGTAATAAGTGTGCGTGAGTGTGATGTATGTCTTCTAACCCCACGTCTTTCTTCCCTTTTATTTATCCGCTTATGATGGTTAGATTAGGGCATGTTTCAATTAACATACAGTATGACAGCATGTTTGCATTCATTCATCTGTATTGCATGCACCGGGCTCGGCGCATCATACTAACTGCATTGTATTTTCAATTCCAAGTTGAATACATGTTAGCTGTAGCATTCCATATGCCATGTTTAGAATAGCCGAGCCTACTATAGTTGCATTTTGCATGTGTTGCATTAGGCATTTCTGTATGTTTAGGACCATGCATGATTTCTAACATAGTTTCTGTTTTGGCTTGGAGTACTCGGTAAGTTTTATGCTTTAGCATCCTTGCATGCGTGTGAGTGACTGCCATGAATAGCATCTTACCATAAGGCTATTTGCTTATGTGATATAACTGCCTGAATGCCTGTGGGTGAAGGTTGGGTTATTTGGATTAGAACAAATCATCAAATGTGTGTTTTAAGCCCACTAGATAGTGGCAAAAATCATGTTTTCTAAGCCCACCTGAGGGTGGCAAATCCACGTCTTAGCCTACTTGCGAGTAGCACCATCAAACCATTTTCAAACAAACAAACATGAAATGTTTTGTTCCAATTCAGGCGACCCAGTCTATACTTGTATGCTGTGCGCATCACATAGTAATCTAGGCTAATAACCGGAATAAGAACACATAATGTTTTCAAAAATAGATATCATGGTTAGTAGAGGCCGATCTTTGATCGGGCGAGCGGGGGTGCTCACGAAGTGACCTTCCCCAATCGTACCCAAGTTCCCGAGCCGAGGCAACTTTGGTGATGACGGATACGTGGCCTTTGGCACCGAGTCAGGGTTTCCTAAATTCCCCTATAAAAAATATTTAGGTGGCGACTCTGTATTTGGCAAAGCAGTCCATGTTTGGCACTTCTTTTCAAAAATCTGTTTCTCAAAACGATTTGCCGGATTTGGACTCTTTGGTTCAGACTTAGAACCGTGACAAATTTGAGAGTCCTGAGCTGTAGTGACCCTAAAATGAACAGAACGAGAGCTCACCCTCCCGGGGCGTTCGGGGACGTCTACAGCGTGTAAGTCCAATTTTCAAACCGGCTTCGCGTAGCGTATAAGTTCAATCTTCAAACCGGCTTCGCGTAGCGTATAAGTGCAATTATCAAACCGGCTTCGCGTAGCGTGTAAGTCCAATTTTCAAACCGGCTTCGCGTAGCGTGTAAGTCCAATTTTCAAACCGGCTTCGTGTAGCGTATAAGTCCAATCTTTAAACCGGCTTCGCGTAGCGTATAAGTCCAATTATCAAACCGGCTTCGCGTAGCGTATAAGTCCAATCTTCAAACCGGCTTCGCGTAGCGTATAAGTCCAATTATCAAACCGGCTTCGCGTAGCGTGTAAGTCCAATTTTCAAACCGGCTTCGCGTAGCGTGTAAGTCCAATTATCAAACCGGCTTCGCGTAGCGTGTAAGTCCAATTCTCAAACCGGCTTCGCGTAGCGTATAAGTCCAATCTTCAAACCGGCTTCACGTAGCGTATAAGTCCAATTATCAAATCGGTTTCGCGTAGCGTATAAGTCCAATCTTCAAACCGGTTTCGCGTAGCGTATAAGTCCAACTATCAAACCGGCTTCGCGTAGCGTATAAGTCCAATTATCAAACCGGCTTTGCGTAGCGTGTAAGTCCAATTTTCAAACCGGCTTCGCGTAGCGTATAAGTCAAATCTTCAAACCGGCTTCGCGTAGCGTATAAGTCCAATCATCAAAATCTTCCTGCATATCATTCTGCATCTTGCCCCATGCTTGTGAGCACATCTTTATCTATCTTGTCTGCTTTGTCTAAGTCTTCGGCCTTGTCAAAAATGGGTCGTCTCTGGGCTTTGACATTGACTCCCGTCACTTGTGACTTCCGAGTTCTGTCAAAGAGGGGCAACTGTAGACACCCCATTTTTGACCGACCTTAAGACTCAGACATCACCAATTGAGCGCTTGGTGATGTTTCATATCGTGCTCGTCCAGAGGTTTCAGAGTCCCGGCTGCGAGCCTTGCCTCCGGACTTCGAGCTCTTTCTGTACCTTACCTCGGTTTGCGAACCAGGCTCGGTTTTCTCTGTTTCTCTTCCTGAAGGGAGAGAGAGGTCTTTTCGATCATCTCTCGGTGGCTGTGGGCTACTTTTCGTGGTCGTAGGCCACTTTTCCCATTTCGGAGCCCAGTTCCCGATTTTCGGAGCTGTCAGGCCGTATGCCTCGGTTCGGGACCGCCTAACCACCTCCGTTTGCCCCGATTTTTGGCATGCATCTTATTTCCTCTCTTTTGAGGGACACTGTGGTCCGAGAGACCAACTTCGTGGTCGGACACCACTTCCGGTGCCTAACAGCCCACTTTCGGGGCCCCGAACTGCGTGTTTTGGCTCCCGAAACTTCATTTTACATTTTTGGACTCCAACCCGAACTTGAGATAGTCATATTTTGAGTTCCTTTTCATGTTTGATTAAGGAACGTTTGCTGTTTGAGATCTCCTCCTATCACTTGCTTCTTTAACGCTCTTTTAAGCCTATTTTTGCACGGTATTTTAGGCTTACTTGTGAGCTGTTTCGGACTTGGTCATAAACTACAAAGTGTCTTGTTTTGAGCCCCTCTTCAACTTTGTTGAAGGACTCTCGGCCATTTGGGTCTAGCAGTTACCATTTGCCTTTATATCCCACTTTTTGGCCTTTTTTGGGGGGAAACTTGAATTGTTTTCCCCCCCTTTTTTTCCCCCTCTTTTCCAACTCTTTTGCTTATAAAACCAGCAGCTCCCAGCTGTGTTGGAGGGTTAAAAAATTTTGGTTTTGTGCTCTCTCATTAAATTTCTCTCTCTCTCTACTCTAAACCTCAAAACCCCTTAAGTTTTTAACCATTTTTACACACCATCACTTAGCACCACACCACCACTTCCATTTCCAGCAGCTTGGAGGTCTTCTCAGAGGCTAGGAGGCAGCAAATTTGGTCCAAGAAGTTGCTAAAGATTGGTCTACAAGGGTGAGTTACCATTTCCCTCTTTCTAGCTCATTTTTTGTAACATTTCTTAGCCTCTCTTTCTTGTATATCTGAGCTCCGGCCATAACTGAAAGTAGCGTTTTTTTGAGCTCTATTTCATGTTTCATTAAGGGACTTTTGTCATTTGAGGTCCCCATCTTGCACTTGCTTCATTATCCCTCTTGTATGCCTATTTCTTGCGTAGTATTTTAGGCTTATGTATAATCTGTTTTGAGGCATGTCATAAACTGAAGAGTTGCTTATTTTGAGCCCTTATTCAATATTGTTTAAGGGCTCATTGCTGTTTGTAGCCTCCATTTACTACTTGCCATTATATCTCTGTTTTGGTCATTTTTTTGCATGATTTGTTAGCCTCGGATGCTTCTATTTTTGGTCTCTTTTCAGAACTTAAAACAGTCTTATTTTGACCCCCTCTTCATGTTTTATTAAGGGTCTTTCATGGTTTGAGGCATCTTTTATATATTCTTTGTGTTATATCCCCATTTTTGGCCTTATTTTGCATAGCATTTTGAGCATTCTTGCATACTATTTTGGGTCCGGCCATCAACTGTAAAGTGCATTATTTTTGGCCCTTCTTCAACATTATTGAAGGCCCCCTTTGTGTTTAAGGGCAGCAACCACTACTTGCTTCTTTGTCCATCTTTTGGCCCTTTTCTTGCATGAGAGCTTAGCATACCTGTGTTGGTTTTTGTGGTTTTTCATAAACTGTAAAACATCATATTTTGGGCCCCTCTTCAACATTGTTAAAGGGCCCTAATCTGTTTGGGGTCAGTAGCTGTGAGTTGCTTCTTTATCTCACATTTAGGGCTATTTTTGCATGCTAGTTTTTCCCTATTTGTGTTTGCTGTTTGGCCTCGCTTAGAACTGTAAACATGCTTGTTTTGGGGCTTCCTTGAATCTGTCTTCACATGTCATGATCAAATAATGCATGCTTTGTATAGCTGTAAGCCATTTCATGTACCTAGTTTTGCATTTCGGGAGAAATTCCATGCATCGGGTGTCATTTCGCCTTGTTTCGGGGCTGTTTTGCCCCTCATTTTGCTACTGATTTTTGCATGTTTGCATATCATATTCCATGTCTTTGCCATGTCTCATTAGAGTGGCATTTCGGTGCCTGAGGGTTGGTCCTCGGTTTGTGTGCACGCATGCACGCATTTCGAGTTGTCTTGTTTTCATCTGATGGCCTCCTATGTGAGTGTGGCTGAGGCTCTCTCATGTTGGTGTAAGCCCATTATTGCATTGCGTATGCTATTTCATCCATAGCATTGTGTATGCTCGGTTGTGTATTATCTCGTGCAGCGTGTATGCCATTCCATAACATTGTGTATGTTAGGATTGTATCTTAGTTGCATTTCATGCATATCATGCATATTGCATCGTGTTCGGGATAGGAGTTAGCCCGGGCATGGGAAATGAGGTGCATTTCGTACTCCGAGTGACGGAACGTGTCTCAATTTCTCAGTCACCGACACTCCGGATTATCCATGATGGAGTTAGGTTTTAGTTGTGTTTTCATGTGCATTCATCCTATATTGAATTGCGCAATTCGACCCCTCGGCCATCATGCATCGAGATGCGTGATTGGTGGCACGAGGATCGAGGCATGCATACATCTGTGAAAATACATTGCTATGTCCCTTTCCTGCTCTCTGTTGCAGCAAATCAATAATTAGCCGCCTTCCGGAGCTTGGCACGCTTTCCAAGAAATTATTGTGAAACAGAGGCTAATTGGGGCATCGCTGTGGATTTCCGCGCAAGGCAGTCCAGACATGCATCATTCATCAGAGTCAAGGCAGTCCCTGGCTTGCATGTCAGTTTATAGCTTTCCTAGATTAATTTGTAAATTAATTAGGATTTTTGTATCTATTTGGGACTGTAATTATTTATTTGGGACTGTATATTTATTCGGACCCTCTGTGCGAGGGCAATGTTGTAATAAGTGTGCGTGTGTGTGTTGTATGTTTTCCAACCCCACGTCTTTCTCCCTTTTATTTATCTGCTTATGATGGTTAGATTAGGGCATATTTCAATTAGCATACAGTATGATAACATGTTTGCATTCATTCATCTGTTTTGCATGCACCGGGCTCGGCGCATTATACTAACTGCATTGTATTTTCAATTCCAAATTGAATACATGTTAGCTGTAACATTTCATATGCCATGTTTAGAATAGCCGAGCCCGCTATAGTTGCATTTTTGCATGTGTTGCATTAGGCATTTTTGTATAGTTAGGATCATGCATGGATTTCTAATTGGTTTCTGTTTTGGCTTGGAGTACTCGGTAAGTTTTATGCTTTAGCATCCTTGCATGCGTGTGAGTGACTGCCATGATAGCATGCTTACCATGAGGCTAATTGCTTATGTGATATATCTGCCTGAATGCCTGTGGGTGAAGGTTGGGTTATTCGAATTGGAACAAATCATCAACTGTGAGGTTTAAGCCCACTAGATAGTGGCAAAACCATCTTTTCTTAAGCCCACCTGAGGGTGGCAAAATCTGCATTTTAAGCCTACTTGCGAGTAGCAAACCATCTTTCAAAAAAAAAATATGAAATGTTTTGTTCCAATTCAGGCGATCCAGTCTATACTTGTATGCTGTGCGCATCACATAGTAATCTACGCTAATAACCAGAATAAGAACGCATAACGTTTTCAAAAATAAATATCATGGTTAGTAGAGGCCGATCTTTGATCGGGCGAGCGGGGGTGCTCACGAAGTGACCTTCCCCAATCGGACCCAAGTTCTCGAGCCGAGACAACTTTGGTGATGACGGACACGTGGCCTTAGGCAAACGAGTCAGGGTTTCCTAAATTTTCCCAAAATAAAATATTTAGGTGGCAACTCTGTATGTGGCAAAGCAGTCCATGTTTGGCACTTCTTTTCTAAAAATCTGTTTTCTCAAAACGATTTTCCGGATTTGGACTCTTTGGTTCAGATTAAGAACCGTGACAATTTTGAGAGTCTTGAGCTGTAGTGACCCCAAATGAACGGAACGGGAGCTCACCCTCCCGGGGCGTTCGAGGGACGTCTACACTAAGGTTTTTTTTTTTTTGAAATCAAAAAATTTAGATTGGGAGACTGGAGCTCCTACAAGGATTGGTGTTAAAAACCCCATTTTGCTTAATATATAGTATAGACTAGCCTATCACCCGTGCTATGCACGGGATAATTATAAATATTTATATTTGTTTTAGATCTTTTTAATATATAAATTATGTTTTTTAAGATTTTTTATAAAAATAATTTAACAATCTTATCACTAACTATAGTGTATGAGAGAAGTTGAAAAGGGTACTGCAGTAACTATACACAGATTATATCTATAATTATTTGTATGAAGGGATTTTAAATGCTGATCAGGAGATTTTGACCAAATCAGTAAATGCAAGCATGTGGAAAGACATATGGATTGAAAAAAGTTAATAAATGTTGATCAGGAGATTTTAACCAAATCAATAAATACTGAGTTTTTTTTTTAATAAAAAATTTAGAAAATTCAGATTGGGATATTGAAGTTCCCACAAGTCTTGGGGGTTAAAAATTTCCTTTTGTTTAATATATAGTATACTAGTGGTATCCCATGCTATCTACGAGACTTTATAAATTAAAAAAAAACATTATAATTATTTTGAAATAATTTAATATTTTATCTTACGGTATATATGAAATTTATAAGTTAACTTTTATGTTTATGACTTATTAAATTATTAGTTAAAAAAATTTAAAAAATATATATATATATATATTTAGTGAAATTTTGATAATTTGTATTTAAAAAAAGTTAAACATGATTAAATGAGATTAACCGAGTTATGAGAGGGAGATTTCATAATATGGCTTTGGGCCGTGGTAGTGGCCGGGGCAGAGATTGGTCCGAGCATGTTTGGGCTGAGCTGGGCTGGGCCGTTTCAGGGGAAGTTTGCTCGGTTGAAGTCCAGACCTGATTTGGCCGAGATAATTCTCTGCCAGACTGGTTCATATTGTTCACTCGTTTAGGTCGGCGAGTAAGATCCTCTGTAGATCGGCCCAACCTAGTAGGAGCTTGGTCATAACGAAGGGCTACTAAGCTCGGTCATAACGGAGCTCGGCTAGGAGAACTGTATGTCTAGGAAAGTAATACGGTCGTAGGAGGCCGGGGTAGTGCCATTGGGCTGTGCATTCACGCCAATGCCGTTTGGCGGTTTGATTAGGTGGTGTTTTGCTGAATTTACGCTGACATGTAAGAGAGCGGGATAGGAGAGCAGGCCCACACGTCAGAAGGCAAATGGATGCAGACGTAAGCACAGAAGGTATATAAGCACGACTGCACCCCCCATGCTGAGGATGGAACATCTGCTAGTGAGAGAAACTCTAGTACATTGTCTTCACTTCTCTCTCTTTCTTTCTCTGAGTGTGTGCTAACTTGACCGTCAGAGGGGTTTTCCGGCACCACATCGCCGGGTAGCTCACCTTCGTTGTGTTCGCATGACGATCGGAGGAAGGCGCAACTTGGACGCGAGGAGTACGGGTAGTGTTGAATATTTGCTCCCCGTACAATTGGCCCCGTCTGTGGGAAGCTTTGAGCAGACATAACCTTGCCCTCCAAACTCATCGGATCGCCCTCCATGACAAACAACAATGAAGTACCATTGTCTGTCATCGACAGTATTACCCCAGAGTTAGTCCGACGGAGAGATGAACTTCCCGCCGTTTCGAACAAGGCGAGCCTGGAGACTTCCCTAGGAGGACTTCCTAGAGATGCACAAGATAAACGCGCCAGGAGCTTCGGTCACTCACGGAGTCCAGACGGACACCGGCGGCGAAGAGAGTCGCACGCTCAACGCTTGGAGCACAAGTTAAGGGATGAATACGCCGTCATCCAGAGAATGGCGGCAGAGATGGAAGCTCTCAAATGGCAAGTCAAAGGGAAGGGTGTTGTTGGAGTGGGTGACCACAGTGAGTGCACTCAATCCCGCCGCTCAGGCAGCCAGAACTAGTGGTGCACGCTCTCCCTTTCCATCCCCAGAAGCTACAGGGTTGGAGACTCTGACCCACCTACTGAGAAGCCTAGCGCGCAAGATAGTAGCTATCATCCCTCACGTCTGCTGACGACATCAGGATATTCCTACTCCGCTCGTTCAGAGGACCTGAGGGACGTCTTGAAGGAACAAGCTCGCCGACGGGAGGTTCAAAAGGTGTCAACGCTCCAGCAGTTATCCTATGGAGGTCACGCTAGTGAGGAAGTCATAATGTCGTCACCCCGTTTAGCTATGCTTGTCCCTTTGGACAAAGATTTGGCGAGGCTGAGCGCTACCCCCTTCTCTCTTGAGATAGAGACCACACCACTCCCAGCGGGCTTTCACCAGCCCAAGTTTACGCTTTATAACCGAAAAACCAATCCGTACATGCATGTAAGCCACTTTCAGCAAGTTATGGCTGGACACAAGCGTAATGATGCTCTCATGTGCCTTATTTTCCCATCGAGTTTGGGCGAGTTGGGCCTGAAATGGTTTGAGAGACTACCGGAGGAAAGCATCGAAAGGTGGCAGCAGTTGGCGGAAGCATTCGTGACTCGATTCAAAACCAACAGCAAAACACCAAAGGAAGTGGACCACCTTATGCGCGTCAAGATGGAGTCGAGCGACTCCCTCAAAGCATACAACGCCAGGTATTGGGAAACCTTCAATGAGATCCTAGATTGCCCGACCAACCTGCCAATCACCCAATATAAGGGCGATCTCCCGGTCGGACATAGACTGAGGGACTCGCTCACGATGAACCAACCGACTTCCATGGGGCAGCTGATGCAATGCATCAATGAGCATATCCGAGTAGAGAATGATGCGGCGGTTTCCACCATGAAGACAAATCAGGTGGCAATGGACAAAAAGATGGCTGGAAAAGTACACACGGTCGGACAGGAGACAAACCGTCCAAGTGACCGCGCAAGGGAATTCGACTGTGGTCCGGATCGTAGGAATCGGGGTAAAGGTCGCCGCAATGACCGAGCAGAATATCCCCGCGATGACGTAGCAGATGGAAACAGAAAGTTGAACACTCGGACGGGCATCACCACGGTTTTTAAAATTCCAATCTACCGCATACTTAGTGAAATTCGCGACGAGGTTTACGTCTGGTTTCCCGCTAAGTTAGGCGATGCGCAAAAAGGCTTCAATCCGTTGTACCGCTGCACGTTTCATAGGGAGCGAGGGCACTGGATGGAGGACTGTTTGCCCTTAAAGCAACACTTAGAGGAGTTAGTCGTAGCCGGGCACTTGGACCATTACATCGATGGGGGCATTTGGGCCCCGCACCACGAACCGGCTGAGCCATGTGTCTCGGATGACCTAGAAGCACCCCCCCAAGGAGTGGTCAATGTGATCCATGGTATAGTAGAGTCGACGTGGGTATGTGAGCTCCGAGGGATGATCGAAAAGGCAGAACATGTGAGGGAAGTTTTGTCAGTCCAGCCTGCGGTCAAAAGAGGCAAGTCCGAGGAGACAGATGTGATAAGCTTCTCAAGTAGGGATCTTGAGCGCATTCAAATGCCGCACAGTGATGCCCTGGTGGTCACCCTCCGCGTCAGGGACTTAGATATTAAGCGCATCCTAATCGACCAAGACAGCTCGGTTGAGATCATGTACTACGACGCCTTCAAGCAGCTCAAACTCTGAGATACAGACTTGGCTCCGGCAACTTCGCCATTGGTTGGTTTTAACTCACAACTAGAGTTTCCAATGGGAAAGATAATCCTACCAGTCAAAGCCGAATACGTGGTCAAGCAAGTGGAGTTCTGGGTATTGAAGGTGTCATCCACATATAGTCTGATCCTTGGTAGGGATGGCTTCACACCATGCAGGCGGTAGCGTCAACCTACCACCAGATCATGAGGTTCCCCATGGCTACGGGAGAAATTGAGGAGATTTGAGGCGATCAAGTCATAGCGAAGCAGTGTTTTGTAGCAGTGAATGAGAGTCGAGCAGCCAAAGGCTTCGTGGAAATGATTGAAGGTCTGGAAGACCAAAGTGTCCTAGATGACGTGGGCACTAGGGCCGAGGAAAAGGCTGTTGCAGAGTTGGTGGAGGTATAGATCAACACAGAAAAGCCTGACAAGTTCTTTTTGCTGGGATCTAGCCTGACCGCCCAAGAAAGGACCGAGATGGTGGAGTTCTTAATGGTGAATATCAAAGTCTTTGCATGGACGCCATACAACATGCCTGGCATTGATCCAAGCTTTATTTGCCACCAACTCAATGTCTTCCCGGATGCGCGTCATGTCATTCAAAGAACGAGGAGATCAGTCCTTCACCACGCCGAGGTAGTCGCGAAGGAAGTCAAGAACCTGCTCGAAGCTAGGGCAATCCAGGAAGTGCATTACCCTCGGTGGGTTTTGAACACGGTCATAGTACCCAAGAAGAATGGGAAGTGGCGAGTTTGCGTTGATTACAAGACTGTCAACCGAGCTTACCCTAAAGACAGCTTTCCTATGCCCAGAATAGACCAGCTAATGGATCTTATAGTCGGACATAACCGGCTCAGTTTCTTAGATGCTTATCGCGGCTATCACCAGATTGCCATGCATGCACCCGATCGTGAGATAACCTCTTTCACGACCCCGAGGGGATTGTTCTACTATAGAGTCATGTCTTTTGGTTTGAAGAACGTTGGGGCAACTTTTCAGAAGATGGTGACTAAGATGTTCGCCCCTCTGCTAGGCCGCACGATGGAGGCTTACATCGACGACATGGTGGTCAAAAGAAAACAGCAGGTCGACCACTTGTTCGACCTAGTCGAGATATTCGTTATTCTTAAACAACACAAGCTTCGCTTGAATGCGTTGAAGTGTGCCTTCGGTGTGGGGTCAGGGCAATTCCTGGGCTTCCTAGTCACCAACCGAGGCATTGAAGCGGACCCCTCACAAATCAGAGCCATACAAGAATTGAAGCAGCCCAACTCAGTAAAGAACGTGCAACATCTTGCCGGTATGGCAGCCGCGCTTAATTGATTCATAAACCGGTCTTCAGATCGTTGATGCCCTTTCTTTCGAGCCTTGAAGTCCAAGTTTTCATGGGACGAAGAATTTGACAGGGCCTTGACCAAGCTCAAGGCATATTTGTCTTCCGCCCCACTCTTGGTGACACCCTAACCCGGCGAAGAACTCTACCTCTATCTGGCTATTTCTCAACATGCAGTTAGTGTGGTTGTTGTCCGGTCAAAAGGCATCCAACATCTCCCTATTTTTTACGTTAGCAAAACGCTGCTACCAATAGAGTCGAGGTACTTGCCGCTGGAAAAACTTGCTTTGGCGCTAATGATGGCCTCCAGGAAATTGGCGCACTACTTTCATGCTCACACAATCGTGGTGTTGACCGAATTCCCTCTGAAAACCTTATTTGAGTGGGCAGACTTCTCTGGACGAATTCTGAAATGGGCAGTTGAATTGGGGCAATTCGACGTCAAGTTTCAACCCCGCACCGCCATCAAAGCCCAAGCATTGGCCGACTTTGTTGCTGAATTCTCGCCTGGGATTTACCCGGTATGCCCGGTGAATCTTACTGCGGCAGCTGGGGTGGCAAATATAAGTGCAACAGAAATTGAACAACAAAGTGATGTTGGCGACGTGGAACTTACGCGCCCATCCACAAAACCTTCAGTCGGAAGTGTACTTCAGCCTAGCAATTTGACGACGGACTTGGGAATAACAAATCAACCTGTTGAGTCCGGCGCAGTATCACCAAGGGGGAATGAAGACGTGTCTGTTGAAATCATCAGCGGCAAGCTTGTAGCAGACATAGCTGAGCAATCGAGCGACTGAGATTCCATAACCCTTCAAGCCTTCCAGGATCCCTCAGATTGTTGGAAGCTTTGCATTGGTGAAATGTGGAAACTTTTTGTAGATGACGCCTTAAATCGGCATGACGCCGAGCTGGGCATAGTTTTGATCTCGCTGGACGGACTAACCATCGAACACTCTATTACACTCGGATTTCCAGCGTCAAACAACAAGGTCGAGTACGAAGCACTGCTGGCCGGGCTTAAAAGCGCGCTCCAATTGCGTGCATCCGAGCTGATGGTCTACAGCGAGTTCCAACTCGTTGTAAACCAAGTATCTAGAGGGTATGAAGCCAAAGATGACAGAATGGCCAAATACCAAGCTCTAGTGAGAGAAAATATCAAGGAATTCTAAGCAATACAAGTCCAACAAATTGGCCGTGAAGAAAATGGCCAAGCGGATGAGTTGGCCGGCCTAGTTTTCATGTTTAACAGATAAACTCCTAGCCCTCTCCTAATTGAGTTTCTCCCAAGACCTAGCATTGAGGACTCGGAGCAGACTGAGGTATTCTGCACCGAGCTTGGCCCTTCTTGGATGGATCCTATCATCTTTTTCCTTAAAGAAAGGACCCTTCCGGCCGACAAAAAGGAAGCACATAAAATCAGGGTGAAAGCAGAGCGGTTTTGGCTCTCTCCATCTGGAGCTTTGTATAAGAAGTCATTCACTGATCCGTACCTCAAGTGTGTCTACCCAAATAGCGTGGAGGCTTTCCTCTATGAGATCCACAAAGGCATGTGCAGAAGGCACATTGGGGGGGAGATCTTTAGCTTTCTGAGCTATTTCACAAGGATACTGGTGGCCGTGCATGCAAACGGATGCGCAGAAATATGTTAGAAAATGTGAAAAATGCCAAAAGTTTGCCCACCAAATTCACCAGCTTGCCAGAGAACTTCTTCCCCTCACAAGCCCTTGGCCTTTTGCAATGTGGGGGCTGGACATAGTGGGACCACTCCCGACAGCGCTAGGCAACCGGAAGTTCTTCATTGCGACTACAGATTACTTCACCAAGTGGGTAGAAACCGAGCCTTTAGCGACCATCAAAGAAAAGGACGTCAAGCAGTTTGTCTGGCAAAACGTGATAACACGGTTTGGTGTCCCCAAGGCTTTGATTTCTGATAATGGTACCCAGTTTGACGGATGGCTGTTTAGAGGATTTTAAGAGGAATTGAAGATAGAATTCTACAATTCCACCTCGGCCTACCCGCAGTCCAACGACCAAGCCGAAGCATCAAACAAGACCATTCTTGATGGGTTGAAGAAAAGGTTGGAGAAAGCCAAAGGCAAATGGGCAGAGGAACTCCCTAGTGTCCTTTAAGTATATTGAACTACCCCGAGATGTTCGACCGGGGAGACATTTTTTGCCTTGGCATATGGCATGGAGGCGGTCATTCTATTTGAGATCGGCATGTCCACCATCCACAGTGAAAATTTTGAGCCCAAGTTGAACTCTGAAGCCATCGTCCTGGAATTGGACCTAGCCGACGAACGTCGAGAAAAGGTGTTAATCAACCTAGCCGCATATCGACAAGAATTGTTCAGGAAGTACAACAAAACAGTGCATCCCAAACCGTTTAAAGTCGGGGACTGGGTTTTAAAGAAAGTGATAGGCAACACACTGGTGTTAGACGAAGGAAAGCTAGGGGCAAACTGGGAAGGGCCTTAAAGGATAACCGGTCTGGCAGGCAAAGGGGCATACCACTTAGAGGACTTGAATGGTAAAAGAATATCCCGTCCATGGAATGCGGCCAACCTCAAGCTGTATTATTTTTAGTCTTTGTCTTTTGTGCGTAATTTTTTGTGAAAGGACAAGTTTTCCCATTATTTCTGAATGTAATACTCCATTTGCCAATATAATAGAAATGAATTATTTCTGCTTAGGAAGTTCGTTGTGTTCGAAGTAACGTAGTGAATGAAGGGCAACCACCTTTAAAGCCGAGGTGATTTATCCCGGCTAAAATGGTGGATGATTTGTTCAACTTTGAGGTTCTAGCTATGGTGTTTTATCCCGGCTAAAAGGGTTGATGATTTGCTCAACTCTGAGGTTTTAGCCGAGATGATTTACCTCGACAAGAAGAGTTGATGATTTGCTCAACTCTGAGGTTCTAGCCGTGGTGTTTTATCCTGGCTAAAAGGGTTGATGATTTGCTCGACTCGGAGGTTTTAGCTGATGATTTATCCCGGCAAGAAGAGTTGATGATTTGCTCAACTCTGAGGTTTTAGCCCGAGATGATTTACCCCGGCTAAAAGGTTTGACGATTTACTCAACCCTGAAGGTCTAGCCGAGATGTTCTATCCCAGCTAAATTTGTTGATGTTTTGATTCAAGCTAGCCGTGGTGTTTTATCCCGGCTGATAGAGTTGGTGATTTACTCAGCTCCAGGTATATAGCCGAGATGTTTTACCTCGGCTAGAAGAGTTAGTGATTTACTCGACCCCCGTTGGAAGAGTTAATGATTTGCTCAACTCTAGGTAATTTTCGTCTTCAACGACCGAGATAATTTTCTCGGTTCAATCAGTTTGTAATACGCTGAGCAAGAATAGCACGACTAAATAGAAAACTACGGCAAACATTGGAAGGGTATAAGCAAAATGAGAACTTTTCATTGATTAGAAAATTTGGTACATGTAGTGGGGCTTGTAGCCCGATTACAAAAATTCAAACGGAAATCAAAAGAGACAAGTCTAAACTACGCTAACGGGGAGAGATCGACAAACTTATCCCTGGCTCCTTCTGTCGCGACCTCTAGGTCAACAACAGTAGCCTTTTCCTTTTCGCCGAGCTCCTACTGGCTACCCTCGTCCTCAGCTTTTTTTTTTCTGCCTCCTCTTGCAAAGCGTTGAAGACTTCGTTGGCGTAAGGAATCAGGTAGGCCAGCAGGAAGGCTGGGCGAGGAGAAACAAACACCTCAGTCTCTGATCCTTGGCTGAGCTTTTCGCAGGCGGCCCTCCAACCGGACTTGAAATAAATGTCCTTGGTGGCTTCGACTTGCTTGGTGTAGTTGTCCTCGGCCTCCTGGAAACCAAGATTATTGGCCTCGTCCACGGCGGCCTTCTTCGCTTCTTTTTCGGCTGCGAGTTGGGCTTTCAGCTTGTCCCTCTCTTGCTCGGCCCTGCCGAGCTGGCCAAGAAGTCTTGCGTTGTCAGCATTGGCCATTTTGAGCGAAGCTTTAGACCTCCCCAGCTCAGTTTCCAGATGCTTGACCTGATTGGTGGCATCGGTCACCTTTTGCCGGAGTTTGTGAATCCGGTCCATCACGAGATGTTGTTTCTAGATGGCCTGTTAGAGGTTGTGTTAGAGTTTAAATAAGAAAATTAACCGTGCAAACACTTGAGCAAATTTGAGTAAGCATGCAGAGCTCTTACCCGGGTCATAGATTTAACCGAGGACTTCATGAGCCGAGTGTCAGGCACGTGGTCACTGCCGGTCACGTCGCTCGGCAGAAGTAATGCTTTTCTCAGGTCAAAAGCCAAGAGATGTTCTTTATCGCCCTTGACTAAGGCGTTAGACGGGATCTCCTTGCCTCGATGTTTCAATTGTGGCTGCCATGGAGGCGTCGGCTGAGATTTCTCCACCGGCTGCTCAGTGCTCAACTTGGCCACAAGCTCGGCTGTTGGATCGGCGGACCGAGGCCTTTTTTTAGCTCGACTACTTTTCTTGTTGGTCTGTGCCGTAATGGTCGACGCCAGTGCGATCACGGTCCCAGATGTTTGACCGGCAGTAGGGGTGTAGAGGGGCATGCTTGGCAACTCGGTGGATGTGGCGGTGATGAGATTCTTGATACGACTCCATTTGGCCATTTCCTTTTCCTCTATTAGCCGGATTAGGGGCACGTCCGGTAGTGTTGGATCAGGCGGTGTGGATGGGGCTCGAAGAAAGTCTGTGACTCTACTTCTGCGGGGCGTCGAGTATCGATAGCTCGGTACGTAACCAAGAAGGCCGTGGCAATCTCGGTGACGATACCGCAACACGGCTCTGATGGCATCCTCGTTTGGGTTGAAGTAATTCGCTTGTAAGGCTTCGATAACTGCAAGGAAAAGAACAATTAGTACAAAATAGTAAAGGAAAGTAATTTGACTGGTTAGTGAGCACGGCTTACATGTCAAACCGAAGTTCTTACTGATGTACCAGTCGGGTGCGTCAGTCGTCTCATAATTCCCAGATACCCAAAAGAAGTCGTCGTCGTGAAAATCTTTATTCGGGGTGCCGGTTACCAGTTTTTCTTTGCCCAGTCTAATCTTCAAATAATAACCCGTCGGTTGTGTGCCCGAGGGTGTATTGGCGCAAAACCTCGGCCAATCCTAGGTTTAGGCCAAGCCGGTTGTTCAGCTCGGTTACCCCATTTATTATTCTGAATGTATTTGTTGAAACTTGTGTTGGCGCTAGCCCGGTACGCTTCAGGAACTCACACATTAGAGGCTGAATCGGGAAACGTAAGCCTCCTTCGACTATAAACACGGTGAATGGGCATTGGTCCAGTCTGCCCCATGGGGTGGTGTCCTCTACATCGAGCTCATGATGGACGTTTGTGGAAATGCCATATTCCTCCCGGAACATGGCTCGTGTGCCTGGCATGTCAACTAGGAAGCTGTAACGCCCCATGTGAAGCCGGCTGGTTTCAGCTCAGTTATGTTGGTTTGGCAGAGTTTCGTGTGATGGCTGCTCGGCCTATGAGAGCCCTGGTGTTGGTGTCTGGTCTCCTAGGACTCTGCAGTAAAAGGCAAGTATAAGTGATAGCGCGGTCGTGCAAACGAGCTTGACTTTAGCCCGGACACTGGATGTGCGACATTACTCGGTAACTCAGTCACTCAAGCGGACTAGATATTAGCTTGGTCGAGCGGCCTCATGTTCTTTTAGCTCGGTTTCCACCTGAGTCTCACAAACTTGCAACTTGCTCGATTCTGGTATTTTTTGGGATCAAATGAAGACTTGGAGCCCGATCTGCCCAGATCCTCTCGTGTTCATTACAGAAGATGATGAACAGTTGAGGGAGAATGGGCAGAAATGGTTTTTAGGGGCTACATCCTAAGTTAACTTCATTCGAAGTCCTAAAACCTACTGTTACCATACCCTAGACTCAACTATGACAATCACAGGCCCAATTGTACAGTAAGAACATGAGTAATAGAGGAAGAGCGGAGGAGAGTCGAAGACTTACAAGCTAGGGCTTAGACGGTGGCTTGAAGCAGTGGGACGGGGGCCCTCAATGATGGCGAAGGTGTGGAATGTGCTTGCGTGAATGCTCTGATCTCAATAGGATGAGTGGGAGCGAGAGCTCTCGATCGCATAGTGGTTTTGCAGATGAAGACGAACAGAACAAGAAGGGGAATGAGATGAGGGACGACGGTTATAAGAGAGGAAAAAGAAACGCGAAAATTCGAATGTGAAGAGGCGGCGAGGTTGGCTATTGGAGGCTAATGAATTCATGGCGCGTGTCTATAATGACGGCGACGTCAGTACTGAAGAGACAGGTTGGCAAGTCGAGGCGCCGACCGAGCAAGTCAAGTGACCGAGCATAGGGATTAGCGCGGTTAATGTCTTGCGGTGTAAAGTCGGACAGAGGATCAACCCCGGCCGGAGCATGAAATCCCAATCACGCTAGCGCGGACGAAATTAAGGGGCAATTGAGAGGGAAATTTCATAATATGGCTTTAGGCCGTGGTATTGGCCGGGCAGAGATAGGTCCGAGCATGTTTGGGCTGGGCTGTTCCAGGGGAAGTTTACTCGGCTGAAGTCTAGACCCGATTTGGCTAAGATGATTCTCTGCCAGACCGGTTCATATTGTTCGCTCGTTTAGGTCGGCGAGTAAGATCCTCCGCAGACCGGCCCAACCTAGTAGGAGCTCGGTCATAACGAAGGACTACTAAGCTCGGTCATAACGGAGCTCGGCTAGGAGCACTGTATGTCTCGGAAAGTAATACGGTCGTAGAAGGTCGGGGTAGCGCTGTCGGGCTGTCCGTTCGCGCCAACGCCATTTGGCGGTTTGATTAGGTGGTGTTTTGCTGAATTTCCGTTGACACGTGGGAGAGCGGGATAAGAGAGCAGGCCCACGCGTCAGAAGGCAAATGGATGCAGACGTACGCGCAGAAGATATATAAGCATGACTGCGGCCCCCATGCTGAGGATGGAACATCTGCTGGTGAGAGAAACTCTAGCACATTGTCTTCTCTTCTCACTCTTTCTCTCTCTGAGTATGTGCTAACTTGACCGTCGAAGGGGTTTTCCGGCACCACACCGCCGGGTAGCTCACTTTCGTTGTGTTCACAGGACGATTGGAGGAAGGCGCAGCTTGGATGCGAGGAGTACGGGTGGTGTCGAATATTTGCTCCCTGTACATGTATTAAAAAAAAGTTAAACATGATTAAATAAGATTAACCGAGTTATGACATATCTCTTCCTGTTATGAAAATATACAAATTTGAAAGTTATAATTAAAGCAAATATATAATTTTATTATTAAATATGAAGTGAAGTGATATTTAACAATAATTAATATGAGGTTTATATTATTAATCCAATAATTTAAGTTACATTTCTTTTGATTTTATTTTCATAACTAAAAATACAATATGAATATAATACATACATGATTTTCTAGTCTTTATGAATAAGAAGGTTTCAAAATATTTTCAAACTTTCATCATTTTCTTTTAATTTTTTTTATCTAATTTGATTTTAAATTTAAATAAAAAATTTGATTTGATATGAATTACTTTAACTTTTTTATTAAATTTTTATCAATTTTTAAAAGTACTTTCATTCTTATCCCAATTTTTTTTTTCTTCTCACCAATTTTAATGGAGAAAACCATAATTTTCAACGTTTCATCTTTTTAAATTTTTATCAAATTATAATTTGAAAAAAAAATATATTAAGGGTTGAAAATTCTGTTAATTGGAATTATAGTGAAATAACATATTGAAATAGTCAAAGTTTGAGTATGTGGTTGGATGGAATATATAATTTAATTAATTCTCTTATCATATTTGTATAAAAATTGACATTTATGACTACATCATTATAAGTTGGATTATGAAAAAAAATTTGGGGTGTCAAACATTTTCCATTTGTAAATATCCTACATATTAAAAAATGAAAAAAAAAAGAAAAAAAAGAAAAAGTGCAGTTTTTTTTATATGTGTTTATCAATTTTGTTTTATGGATATAAACAATTGGTGTTTCAATTTAAAAAATTAAAAAGTAAAAAAAAATAGATTAAATTTTTTAGAGATAAAAGAAACTATCTAACTTTTTTATATACTATTAAGATAGACTATTTTAATCACATATAAAAAATAGAAATTATATTTAGAAATTATCCCTATATATTATGCTATTGTATACAACTATAGTTGAAACAAATTAACTATAATATATATGAAAAGTTATATTAAGCTTTTATTTTTAATTAATTGAATTATAATTAACAAACTAATAAATAGCAGTAATGGTCTAATGAGATAGAAAGAGGATAAAAATAAAGAACACAATAATTTTTAAAAGTTTTAAATTTACCTAGTTATACAAAAATCTAATGTTATAGTAAAATCTTGAATTCTCAATAAATTTTCATATTTTTTATAAAATAAGATGACAATAAAAAATATAAAAATTGATACCCATTTTTTTATTTCAATTTTATGATCTTTACTGAAAAAAACAAAATCCAATCAAAATCCTTGGCATAGAACATACATAAATACTTCGATTGCAACCATAATCACCAATAATTCTTCTCTACCATGCAAACCTGTAAGCAAATACATAAATCTCACTAAAATCGAAACCAAAACCAAACCAATAGTAGAGAAAGAAAATCACATTGGGAAAAAATAAAATTAAAAAATAAATAAATTTATAGAGTGGGAGAATGCTACCTCCAACAACTTAAAACTCACCTAATCCAATCCGTTAGCTCCTTTACTAGTGCCCACGAAGTTTAGGAGTTGGGATGACTAATCAGATTATTCTTTAAATAAGACTTGAAAATTGATTAATTTGTCTCATTAAGTGATTTAAAATTTTCATATATTTATACATCAGAAAAATAGATAATTATATTACTAAATCATAATTCAAATTTAGATATTGTCATATTTTTTTTAGATCCATATCTAAATTCTTATCTTTTTATTTTTGTGTGGTTTCTATTGGGGTTTTTTTTTTTTGAATTATTTAAGATGGAATTGTGGGTTTCTATTTTTTTTTTAAAAAATTTAATTTATATGTGGTTTCTATTTGTTTTTAATTATTATTATTTAGGTAAGTTATGATTTGAGTTAGATATGTGATAGACATGTGAGTTTTATTGACTTAAAGTATAATGGTGGGAGATATTTTCAAATTAGTAGATTTGTTTAGATAAATTTCAAAGATTTTTAAAATTTAAAATTGGATATTGAGATGCAAAAGAAAGATTTTAACTGAATAAATAAAAATAAAATTTATTAATTTTATCTGTTTGTACATCTGAATTTTAGTTTTTTTTTTTTTTTGTTATGTTATAATATAATATATAAGATATAGATAGATATATACAACTTTCATGAAAAAATATGATTTTTGGGGAAAGAGAGAAGGAATGCAAGTTTTAATATTTTTTTTTGAAAATCGGTAAGAGAGATTAGGATGAAGAGATTACAAAATATTTTTATTATTAGATAAATAAATGAGTCAATAGTTTTTTTAATCTATTTTACAGATTAAAAAATCAATAATTTTAGAAAATTGATTAATTTGTCCCATTAAGTGATTTAAAATTTTGATAGATATACATCAAAAAAATAGATAACTATATTACTAAATCATAATTCAAATTTAGATGTTGTTATCTTTTTGAGACCCATAGCTAAATTATTATCTTCTTTGTTTTTGTGTGTAACCATAGTGTGTGAGAGAAATTAAAAAGGGTACTACATTAATTATGAGAGAAGTGAAAAAGGTTTGTGAGTTGAGAGAAGTCAATAAATGCTGAGGTTCTTTTTTTTAAATCAAAAAATTAGAAAATTAGGATTAGAAATCAGTGAGAGAGATTAGGATGGAGAGATTATGAAATATTTTTGTTATTAAATAAATAAATGAGTCAATAGTTTTTTAATCTATTTTATAAATTAAAAAATCAATAATTTTAGAAAATTGATTAATTTGTCCCATTAAGTGATTTAAAATTTTGATAGATATACATAAAAAAATAGATAATTATATTAGTAAATCATAATTCAAATTTAGATGTTGTTCTATCTTTTTGAGATCTATAGCTAAATTCTTATTTTCTTTATTTTTGTGTGTAACCATAGTGTATAAGAGAAATTCAAAATGGTCCTGCAGTAATTATGAGAGAAGTCAAAAAGATTTGTGGATTGAGAGAAGTCAACAAATGCTGATGTTTTTTTTAAAATCAAAAAAATTAGAAAATGAGGATTAGGATATTGGAGCTCCCACAAAACTTGTAGATTAAAAACCTCATTTTCTTTATATAATATATAGATAAATAGTTAAATTTTTGTATGCAAAAAAACAAAGAAGATTGAAATTTACAATTTAAGTCTTATAATTTTATTACAATTTATTTATTATTTTTTAATTTGTCATAAATTTAATCATGTAACTTTCAATCCCTTGGTAGAATTGCAAATTTAGGTGAGCTCAACCAAACCAACTTGAGTCAAGCTTAAAAACTTTTAAAGATTGAATGATATAATTTTTAATTAAGTGAGGACCTATGCAGAAATTTAAAAATTTAAATTAAATTTGAGTGGATTTGGACAAAAACACCAAATAACTTAAGCAATCAAAACAAAATTATATATATATATACACAAATTATTTGCTAATTTATTTTTTAAAATAATAAATAAAATTAATTAAAAGTTTAATATTAATGAACAAAAGAAAAAGCAATATACTTAAGATTTTCAATAAAAATTTTCTTGAAAATATTTTAAAAATACACCTTTTAGAAAGGGATCATCGAATAAAGGGTTGTTTAGGAAGTGCTATATTAGCTCACCCTTTTATCATTTTATCTTTTTTGGATTACATCACATATCTACTTTTTTACACATCATTTTGTAAAACCCCAAATAACATACTTAATTATCTGTTTTGGGTCACATCGCATCTCTACTTTTCTGTACATATTTTTGTAAAAAATAAAAAACGTATACTTATTTAATACTTCCTAAACTACCACTAAGCTGATATTAAAAAAATTTACCTTTATAATGGCATAAATAATTTAAATACGATGTTTTAGAAATTATTTTTAATTTAAAAATTACAATAAAATATTAAATAGAATAAAAATAAATTTCTTACAAAATAAAAATATTTGAACAAAAAAAAGGTAAGAAGAAAATTTAATATGGTATTTTTATTTAATCTGAAAATAATTCTAGATGAACAATAAATTGTCACCTATAATCCTTTTTTTTTAAAAATAAAAAAAGTTTAACGAAATATCACTTTTAACAAAAAAAAATAACGTTTTTTTCTAATTTATTTTAGCAAAAGTAACTTTTTAATAATTTGAGCCAAAGATATCTTTATTCTTTATTTTATTTTTTTTAATTGACAATTGAGATTAAAAAAAAAACAAAAAAACAAAATCCACCATGTTTGGTAAGTACTAAAAAAGTTATGCTTTATTCTTTTGTTAAAAAAAAATTATATTAAAAAATATTATTGTTCAAGTCCTTATAATTTAGAAGGATATAATTTTTTTATAAAATTTAAAACAAAAAAAAAAGAAAAAAAATAATAGCGATTAATAATTTGAACACATGTATTTAAAACAAATTATATTTAGACCAATAATATAGGAATGGCGACGGGGCGGGACCGGGAATGACCCGCCCCGTCCTCGATCCCCGACAGTAACAAAATCCCCAGCCCTGCCCCGATCCTTGGCGAGGAACCTTTCACCTCCCCCGTCCCCATCCCTTAACGGGGATCGGGTTTCCCTGACCTCGAAGAATCCCCGACAAATCTATTCAACACACATACAAACACAAGAACAAAAAAAAAAAAAAAAATTAATCTGTATGTATACAGATTTGTTCAACACACACACACACACACAACAATAGATGTAATATTGTTCATCAACAACAATAGACAACAGATATAACATAGATACCAACTTGGAAAAAAAAATTTTGTTCATCAATCAACAATAGATATATATATAGAGAGAGAGAGAGAGAGAGAGAGAATGTGGGCTTCATGATCGGTGGCTTCAGATCAGTGGCTTCTTATCAGCATCAAGACATCGATAGGTGGCTTCACGGTCCTGGTCATGGTCGTTGCTTCAGATCGGTGGCAACGGAGGGATCGGTGGTGGTAATGGCTTCAGATTCGTGGCTTCATCGATTTGTTTAGATTGGTGGATCTGGATGATGTTGATGTTGATAAGAAATGAGAGAGATGAGTGAGTGAGGGAGAGAGAGATGAGAGAACTGGTGGTGAGACTCAGAGAGATCCGAGTCAGTGAGTGAGGGAGAGAGGGATGAGAGACGTGAGTGAGGGAGAGAAGTAAGACGTGTAAGACTCAGAGAGAGAGAGAGAGAAGTGTTTGGTTTATATATATATACGAAGGGGTAAAATAGTAATTTTGCTTCGGGGATGGACGGGGACGGGGACGGGGACGGGGACGGGGTCGGGCCGGGTATGGGGCTGGGACACTAATCTCCGTCCCCGGCCTGAAACTGATCGAGGATTAATTTTTGAATACCATCCCCATCCCGTTAGGGATATTTTTTCTGAGAAAAACCGCTTAAATTAGGGTCGGGGGGTCGGGTCCCCGTCGGGCCGGGTCCAAATTGCCATCCTTACAATAATATTATGACACATGTGAATATTGATCCCATTCTAATTGTAGTAATATAATTTGAAGAAGAATTTAAATTTGAAAATTTATTTTATAATTTAATAAATGATGCAAAATTTAAGGGATGAATATTGATCTCATTCCAATTATAGTAACATAATTTAAGTAAGAATTCAAATTTGAAATTTTATTTTAAGAATATAAAATTAATTTATAGACCAATCATATTGTAACACGTATTAACAAAAAATTAAACAAAATAAAAAAAATGAGAAAAAATAATTACAACTTTCAACTTTAATGAAATAACAATTTTTTACAATTATAATAGTATATAGATATATGGATCTATAAATAAATTATGAAATAGATCATTATTTAAAACTTATATATTATGAGATAAATCATTTTAATTTTAAATTTAAATTAATAAAATACTTTTCATATTTAATGCCCATCAAATTTGAATTTGAAATGGATTAGTAAACTTTTTATTTTTTATTTTATATATTTGATATACTTTCTATTTGAAAGTCATAAATCAAGAGACATTACTTTTTTTTTTTGGCTTGAATGAGAGCTATAGACGATTTTTTTAATTATTTAAAATCAAAAAATTAAAAATTTTAGTTTGAAATATTGGAACTCTCACAAGACTTGCCCATTTTACTTATAATATATGGGCCCTGCTGGAGACCCCCAGCAGGGGAGACCCCCGGCAACCCCCACCTCCACGTGGGGGGCTGGTAATGGCTGAAATAAAAAAAAAAAAAAAAAAAACAGTTTTTGGGCCAATAGGAAGAGACCCCAGTACCCCCACTGGGGTCTCATGCATTTTCCATAATATATATATATATATATATATATATATATATATATATATAGATTGATAGATAGATTTAATAAGAATTTATATTTGTTTTAGATATTTTTTTAATATACAAATTATATATTTTTAGATTTTTTATAAAAAAAATTAACAATCTCATCACTAACTATAGTGTATCAAAGAAGTTGAAAATGGTATAGTTGTAGGTATGGGAGAAATCAAAAAGGTTTGTGGGTTGGGGGAAATCAATAAATGTTGAGTTTTTTTTTTTTTTTTTTAAATAAAAAAATTAGAAATTTGAGATTGGAATATTGGAACAACTTATATATTATGGGATAGATCATTATAATTTTAAATTTAAATTAATGAAATGTTTTCCATTAGGGGTGAGCAGCGGATATACCGATCCGCCGCATTTTGAATAGATGCATGATGATGAGCGGACGGTTGTGGATTGATTTTCTCCAATCCACCAATCTGGCGGATGGATGGCGGATTTGGGATTCTTTTGGCCGCAACCAAACCACCAAATCGCAAGCACCCCTAGTAATTTATAAGACTTTAAGTTTTCAGTTTGTTGTTTGTGTTTTTAATTAGAAAAGAGTTTAAATATTCTGTTGAAAAAAAAATTTCAACTTGAATATTTTTTTTGAATTGAAAAAAATAAACGTATTATTTATCTATATTTTTTGGTTTTTAAATCTATCTCTAAAAATAATAAATAGAAAATATGATATATGTTGGTTGGTTTTTGTTTTCAAAAACAGATATAGATGTAACAATACAGAGATATACAATCTTTACTACTGCTCTGTTAATGATTTTGGTGGTTTGAATTGTTTTTATATTTTAAAAATCACAGATGATAATACTTTATGTGGATGAGGCATACTGTGATTGTAATATGTGGATCATTGTGATATTCTAAAGTTTCAAACTTTCTTACTTTGGATGAGGCATGCAGGGATTGTAATATTTTTTTAAGTCATTGACTGTAATACTTTCTTCTTATTCTTTTTTTAAGGAAGTGCACAAGTTGAATTATATTGAAAATTTATAAAATTTTAAACCGCCAAACCGATTCGCATCTATCCGTCAAACCGCCAATCCGCTCAATCCACATCCGCCGGATTGGCGGACGGATGCGGATTGATTTTCTCCAATTCGCCAATTTGGCGGACCGATGGCAGATTGGTTCCGTGGCCGCAACTGACCTGCGCCCACCCCTATTTTCCATATTTAGTGCCACTCAAATTTAAATTTTGAAATGGATTTGTATACTTTCTATTTTTTATTTTATATATTTGATATACATTCCATTTGAAAGTCATAAAAGAGATATTATATATATATATATATATATATTTACTTGAATGAAAGCTATAAAGGATTTTTTTAATTATTTAAAATCAAAAAAATTAGAAATTTTAGTTTGAGATATTGGAACTCTCACAAGACTTGTCATTTTACTTATAAAATATATAAATATAGATAGATAGATAGATTTAATAAAAATTTATATTTGTTTTAGATATTTTTTTAATATAAAAATTATATATGTTTATATTTTTTATAAAAATAATTTAATGATCCTATCATTAACTATAGTATATGGAAGAAATTGAAAATGGTGTAGCAATAGGTATGGGGGAAGTCAAAAAGGCTTGTGAGTTGGGAGAAGTCAATAAATGCTGAGTTTTTTTTTTTTTTTTTTTTTAAGAAAAAAATTAGAAAATTAAGATTGGGATATTGGAGCTCCCATAAGGCTTGTGGGTTAGAAATCCCATTTTCCTTATATAATACTAGCCTATCACGGGATAATTATAGATATTTATATTTGTTTTAGATTTTTTTTAATATATAAATTATGTTTTTTAAGATTTTTTATAAAAATAATTTAACAATCTTATCACTAACCATAGTGTATGGGAGAATTTGAAAAAGGTATTGCAGTAACTATACACGGATTGTATCTATAATTATTTGTATGAGAGGATTTTAAATGCTAATGAGAGAATTTTGATCAAATCAATAAATCCAAGCTTGTGGAAAGGCACGTGGATTGAAAAAAGTTAATAAATGCTAAATTTCTTGAAAAGTCTAACACATATGATTATTATAAAAATATAAAACTTTAATATAATATAATAAAAAAAAAGACATTTAATTCCTTGAAAAGTCTAACACATATGATTATTATCAAAATATTAAACTTTAATATAATATAAAAAAAGGAAAAAAATAAGACATTTAAAAAAAAGAAAGAGAAGACATTTAAAAATCGCAATTCACATATATAGATAATTGTAAACACAATCCGTGCATAGCACGAGCGATATGCTAGTTATCTATATATGTGAATTGTGATTTTTAAACGTATTTTTTTTCTTTTTTTTTAAATGTCTTCTTTTTTTCCTTTTTTATATTATATTAAAGCTTAATATTTTGATAATAATCATATGTGTTGGACTTTTCAAGGAATTAAATATCTTTTTATTATTATTATATTATATTAAAGTTTAATATTTTGATAATAATCATATGTGTTGGACTTTTCAAGATTTTTTTTTATGCTTGTTCTTAATGCATTAAAGTATTATTATGAGGGATAATAATCATATGTGTTGGGAATTTTCAAGGAATTCATATGTGTTGGATATCAAAGAATTTTTTTTTATGCTTGTTCTTAATGCATTAAAGTGTTATGATGATGGTAAGACTTGGGAGTTAGGAGAAGTTAATAAATGCTAAGATTTTTTTTTATTTTTTTTAAAGCAAAAAATCAGGAAATTTAAATTGAGAGATTGGAGCTCTCACGAGGCTTGGGGTTATGTGAATTGTGATTTTTAAACGTATTTTTTTTCTTTTTTTTTTAAATGTCTTCTTTTTTTCCTTTTTTATATTATATTAAAGTTTAATATTTTGATAATAATCATATGTGTTGGACTTTTCAAGGAATTAAATATCTTTTTTTTATTATTATATTATATTAAAGTTTAATATTTTGATAATAATCATATGTGTTGGACTTTTCAAGAAATTTTTTTTATGCTTGTTCTTAATGCATTAAAGTATTATTATGAGGGATAATAATCATATGTGTTGAGAATTTTCAAGGAATTCATGTGTTGGATTTCAAAGAATTTTTTTTTATGCTTGTTCTTAATGCATTAAAGTGTTATGATGATGGTAAGACTTGGGAGTTGGGAAAAGTTAATAAATGTTAAGATTTTTTTTAAATTTTTTTTAAAGCAAAAAGTCAGAAAATTTAGATTGAGAGATTGGAGCTCCCACAAGGCTTGGGGTTAAAAATTCCATTTTGTTTAATATATAGTATAGATAGCATATCATCCGTGCTATGCACGGATTGTGTTTATAATTATCTATATATGTGAATTGTGATTTTTAAATATATGTATATTTTTTAAATGTCTTCTTTTTTTCCTTTTTTATATTATATTAAAGTTTAATATTTTGATAATAATCATATGTGTTGGACTTTTTAAGGAATTAAATGTCTTTTTTATATATATATATATTATATTAAAGTTCAATATTTTGATAATAATCATATGTGTTGAACTTTTCAAGAAATTTTTTTTTGCTTGTTCTTAATGCATTAAAGTGTTATTATGAGGGATAATAATCATATGTGTTGGGACTTTTTAAGGAATTCATGTGTTAGATTTTAAAGAATTTTTTTTATGTATGTTCTTAATGCATTAAAGTGTTATTATGATGGTAAGACTTGGGAGTTAGGAGAAGTTAAGAAATGCTAAGATTTTTTTTTTAAAATCAAAAAATCAGGAAATTTAGATTGAGAGATTGGAGCTCCCACAAGGCTTGGGGTTAAAAACCCCATTTTGCTTAATATATAGTATAGATACTAGCTTATCACCCGTGCCATGCACGAGATAATTATAGATATTTATATTTGTTTTACTTTTTTTAATATATAAATTATGTTTTTTAAGATTTTTTATAAAAATAATTTAACAATTTTATCATTAATCATAGTGTACATAGGAAATTAAAAAGGCTACTGTAGTAACCATGCAAGGGCTGTATCTATAATTATTTGTATGAGGAAATTTTAAATGCTGATCAGACCAAATCAATAAATGCAGGCATGTGGAAAGACATATGGATTGAAAAAAGTTAATAAATGCTGATTAGAGGATTTTGACAAAGTCAATAAATGCTGAGTTTTTTTTTTAATAAAAAATTTAGAAAATTCAGATTGATATATTGAAGCTCCTACAGGCCTTGGGAGTTAAAAACCCCCTTTTGCTTAATATATAGTAAGTATATATAATATATAGATAGATAGATAGATAAATATAGATAGATAGAAAAAGATAGATGTGTTGGACTTTTCAAGAAATTCATATGCATTGGACTTTTCAAGAGATTTTTTTATGCTAATTTTTAATGCATTAAAGTGTTATTATGAAGAATAAAAATATTATTTGATTTTTTTAGAAAAAGAAAAGGAAGCAAGTTTTAATATTTTTTTTAAGAAATCGATGAGAGAAATTAGGATGGAGAGATTATGAAATATTTTTATTATTAAATAAATAAATCAGTCAATAGTTTTTTTAATCTATTTTATAAATTAAAAAATTAATAATTTTAGAAAATTGATTAATTTATCTCATTAAGTGATTTATAACTTTGATAGATATACATCAAAAAAATAGATAATTACATTATTAAATCATAATTCAAATTTAGATGTTATATCTTTTTGAGATCCATAACTAAATTCTTATGTTTTTTTAAATCAAAAAATTAGGTAATTATGATTGAGACATTGGGAGCTCCCACAAGGCTTGTCAGTTAAAAACCTCATTTTTCTTATATAAAAAAATATAGGGTAAACTATCAATAGGTCCTAATAATTTGACTTAATTCCCATCAAGTCCTATTGAAAATAAGTCTTGATAAAATTGCCGCTAAAAATTATTTTTTTGTGACAATTTTTTATATATTTCGCTAAAAATTGACAATTAATGACTTTTTTGTCATGATTTTTATAAATTGTCGTTAAAACTTAGAATTAGTGACATTTTTTATGACTAATTTTTCCCGTAAGACCTATTAGACAATAAGGCCACTTATTAGGACCTACACGTAAGTACCCCTATAATATATAGATGATAGATAGATATAGATAGATAGATGTGTTGGACTTTTCAAGAAATTTATATGTGTTGGGCTTGGGGGTTGGAGGAAATCAATAAATGTTGATTTTTTTTAAATAAAAAAATTAGAAAATTGAGATTAGGATATTGGAACAACTTATATATTATGGGATAAATCATTATAATTTTAAATTTAAATTAATGAAATTCTTTCCATATTTAGTGCCCCTCAAATTTGAATTTTGAAATGGATTTATATACTTTCTATTTTTATTTTATATATTTGATATACCTTCCATTTGAAAGTCATAAATTAAGAAATATTATATATATATTTTTAATTTTGCTTGAATGAAAGCTATAGAGGATTTTTTTAATTATTTAAAATAAAAAAAATTAGAAATTTTAGTTTGAAATATTGGAATTCCCACAAGACTTGTCATTTTACTTATATAATATATAGATATAGATAGATAGATAGATTTAATAAAAATTAATATTTGTTTTAGATATTTTTTTAATATACAAATTATATATTTCTATATTTTTTATAAAAATAATTTAACAATTCTATCACTAACTATAGTGTATGGAAGATGTTGAAAAGGGTGAGTAGTAGGTATGAGAGAAGTCAAAATGGCTTATGGGTTGGGGGAAGTCAATAAATACTGAGGTTTTTTTTTTTAAATAAAAAAATTAAAAAATTGAGATTAGGATATTGGAGCTCCCACAAAGCTTGTGGGTTAAAAATTTCCTTTTTCTTATATAATACTAGCCTATCACCTGCGCTATGCACGAGATAATTATAGATATTTATATTTATTTTAGATTTTTTTAATATATAAATTATGTTTTTTAGGATTTTTTTATAAAAATAATTAACAATCTTATCACTAACCATAGTGTATGGGAGAAGTTGAAAAGGGTACTGCAGTAACTATACACGGATTGTATCTATAATTAATTGTATGAGGGGATTTTAAATGTTGATCAGGGAATTTTGACCAAATCAATAAATGCAGTCATGTGAAAAGATATGTGAACTGAAAAAAGTTAATAAATACTAATCAAAAAATTTTGATCAAATCAATAAATACTGAGTTTTCTTACATAATATATAGATATAGATAGATATAGATTTCCCTTGATATCCGTGGGACCAACGGTGAACCTTTTCGAAAAGCCTGTGAAAGAGGAGCACGGCTGGTAACTTGAGAAAATTAGACACACTCACTTGAGAAATTAGAAAATTGGGTAGAGCATCATATGAGAGGAGGAGCACTGTATGGCTCTACAACCGCACATCTCCATGCATAGACAGACTCACTAACATAGTTTTTTTTATATTTTGCTTTTGCTACCTCCAACAGATACATGCTTAAAAACCAACTAAATTATATATATGCATGCGGACTCCTTAGGAGTCAAATAGCCCATGAACCCGGAGTCCATGCCCTGTGCACAAATTTGTTTCTTACCGATGAGGCCGTGCAACAAGGATGGATGAGACCGACCTTATCTCCTACCCATCCAATAAAGGTGGGTTAAGTCAGCTCCACCCATCCATGACTAGCTATTAAGGTACTGAGTCAGTGTTTCAGGATTCAAAAGTAATCAAGGAAAGACACACTCACAAAACCAAAACGGTTGGTGGTAGATTTGGAAGCAACCATGGCATAGCTATCAGAATACTTGCCGGGGAAGATCTTGAGGTATGGGATCTCATCAATAATAGCAACAACACTTCCGCTTGATAATGCATCAGCATATTCTTCAAGTGAATTATGGGACATAAGGTAAGAGTTTTTGAAGTTTAACTTGCTAACTATGACTTGTAAAAAACGAGTGATCTTGGTACCCTATATAATTCCCTTTGAAGCTAATTGAATCTGTTGAACAGTCAACATTGAAGTCAAGGTCGCTGTGTCCTTGTGATTTTAGTGGAAACACAGTGGTAGCGTTGGTAGAGTTGTAGAATTATGATTTGAAAATAGAGTTGTATTTTGAGTTTGTGAGTTTTAAAATTATGATTTGAGTGTGAAAAAATTGTTTGTTTTGAATTTTGAAAAGAGTTTTAAATTGGATATGGAATTTTTGATGTGACATATAATATTTGATTAAAAAACTTACAATTCATAACCAAATACACAATTCAAATTCTATTCAAAACTCATAAAATATTTTTAAAAAATCCAAAAATATTTTTTATTTAAAATATAAAAATAACAAGTGGCAAAAAAAAAAAAAAAACACAAACCCTGTTTCGGTCAACCGACTGGACGTCCGGGAGGATGACCAGGTAGACGCGATTTTAACAGTGGGCGCGGAATCAATTTTGAAAGCTCTTACTAAACACCACACTCAAACAAAGGGGTGTGATTAGGATTCCAGAGCTCTAACAAACAGAGCCTTTATCTCCCTATAGTTTAAATATAGGCAAATTTTGAATTAAAGTGCAAAACTAACTTTGTTAAAAGTAAGAATAAAATTATCTAAATACCCCTAGGATATATTCTCTTTCTCTCGTCTCTAATATATATAATTTTCTATGAAGCACAGGTATTTCAAAAATGTTGTTGTGCTCGTACCGGGTATTTACCGAGTATTGGTACTCATACCAACAGAGTTGCATGCGTACCGAATATTCGAAATAGATACCGAGTACTTTTTATACATTACTTGGCAGTTGGGTACTCCATGGATACTTTATGGGTACGGAATTGGTACATCAAGAGTACACCAAGTTATGAGACATTAGTGGAGAAATGTTTAATTTATTAAAGAGTTCTGATTACTTGAAATTGCAAATCTTTTATTTGGCGTGCCATAGATAAAAGATGTATTATTCAATAATAGAGTTGATGGAAGTGAAAATTGAAATTTCAAGTTTTCAAATTTCACTTAGTTTGCTTTTGGAATGAAACTTTATTTTGTAATTTTTCTTATTTAATGGCATTAAAATAGCTTATAGACTTTGCTTTAGTATTGGTTTGTTAATGTAATGCCCCAAATTTCTAACCCAAATGATAATACAACACTCATGGCTCTTTCAAGGAAAACCGAATATAAATCTCCAAACTTATATTACATGATACAATAGTTCTTCATGCAACAATACATTAATCCAACAACAAGTAAGTAAACAAATAAATACCCCTAAGGGTTTACAAGTTTCCAAGGTTTGAGCCTGGTTATACAAAACGGTTATTCAAACCCACACACACACTACAAGAAAAAACACATTTGACGACTAAATTTTTAGTCGCCAAAAGTGAATTTTTAGCCGCCAAAAGTCGGGTTTTAAGTTTCCTTGACTAAATTTTTTAGTCGCCGGCTGTAGACACCCCATTTTTGACCGACCTTAAGACTCAGACGTCACCGATTGAGCGCTCGGTGATGATGCATATTGTGATCGTTCAGAAGTTTCAGAGTCTCGGTTGTGAGCCTTGCCTCCGGACTTCCGGACTCTATCATGCTTTGCCTCAGTTTGCGAACCAGGCTTTGTTTTCTCTGTTTTCTCTTCCCGAAGGGAGGGAGAGGTCTCGTAGATTATCTCTCAGTGGCTGTAGGCTACGTTTCGTGGTCGTAGGCCATTTTGCTCATTTGGAGTCCGGTTTCCAGTTTTTCAGAGCCGTTGGCCGTGTGCCACGGTTCGGGACCGCTTAACCACTTCCGTTTGCTCCGGTTTTTGGCATGCATCTTATTTGCTCCTTTTGAGGGACACTGTGGCTCGAAAAACCAACTTCGTGGTCGAACACCACTTCCGGTGCCTAACAGTCAGTTTTCGGGGCCTCGGGCTGCGCGTTTCGGCCCCCGAACCTTCACTTTGCATCGGTTTGGGTTCATTTTTGGCAGGGACCTCTGTTTCACTGCTACGAGGTCGTAGAAGGGTGGGAGGCCAGTAATTGTTCTGAAAACCAGTTTTATTCCTCCATCGCCCTCCGTCGCCCGTTTTTCTCACTTGAAAGCCAATGTTGACCACCCTAAGGCCACTTTTTCCAGCCCTAAACCACATATTTGTGTTGTACACACCTGGGAAGCCACCAATATCATATGGCCGGCCAGTAATTGTGTGTGACCCTTTTGAACCCCTCCTAAAAGTGGGCTTTTCTCTCTCCTGGTTTACTTTCTCCAGTTTTTGACCACATGGTTGTGTTGTGCACACATGGGAGACCCTCTTTTTGGCATGGCCGGCCATCAATCATGATTGACCCTTTTGACCCTTGGCCGGCCGGCCATGGGGAAGGCCGACCGGCCACCTGCAACTCCAATAATAGGCCGGCCTTGCTCCCCTCTCCAGGTACATTACAAATATGTATTTTGTTTCCCCCCAGATTGTGTATCCGGGGGGCTGCATTTTTGGGAGGAAACTTGAATCCATTTCCCCCCTTTTTTCCCACACTCTTGCCTATATAACAGGCCCTCCAGCTCCCATTTCAAGGGTTACAAAAAATTGTTTTAGGCTCTTGCATTACATCTCTCTCCCTCTCTACTCCAAGCACCAAAATCCTTCAAATCCTACACCATTTTACACTACTTCATACCAGAAGCTTGAGGTTGTTTTTCAGAGCTTAGGAGCACCCAAAATTGGTCCAAAGGCTGTCAAAGATTGGTTCTTCAAGGGTAAGTCTCCTTCTCCTCTTTTTGGCCCTATTTTTGCATACAATCTAAGCCATACTTGCTTACATATTTGGGCTCCGACCCTAACTGAAAATAGCATTATTTTGAGGTCTTTTTCATGTTTGTTTAAGGGTCTCTCTCTGTTTGAGGCTTCCTTTTTACACTTTCTTCTTTACCTCTCTTGTATGCCTCTTTCTTGCATAGTATTTTAGGCTCATTTGTAAATTGTTTTGAGCTTGGTTATAAACTGTAAAGTGACTTATTTTGAGCCCTTCTTCAACATTTTTTAAGGGCTCTTCATTTTTTGAGGCTTCTTTTTGTCACTTGCCTCTTTATTCCTCTTTTGGCCTTATTTTTGCATGTTTTGTTAGCCCCTTGTGCTTGTATTTTGGGACTCTGGTCCGAACTGTAAATAGCCTTATTTTGACCCCCTCTTCATGTTTGATCAAGGGACCTTTGCTGTTTGAAGCTCCCTTTTTACTCTTTGTGTTTAAACCTCTTTTTAGGCCTTATTTTGCATAGTATTTTAGGCCTGCATGTGCACTGTTTTGGGTTTGGTCACTAACTGTAAAATACCATTTTTTGGGCCGCTATTCAACTTTGTTGAAGGGCCCTCCTCTGTTTGAGGCCAGAAACCATCACTTGCTTCTTTGTCTCCCTTTTGGCCCATTTCTTGCACAATGTTTTAGGCCTGTTTATGTTTAGATCTGTGGCTTGTTGAAAATTGTAAAGTGCTTCATTTTGAGCCCCTCTTCAACTTTGTTGAAGGGCTCTTGGCCATTTGGGGCTAGCAGCTGCTACTTGCTTCATTACCTCTCTTACGGGGCCATTTTTGCATGCTAGCTTAGTCCTATTTGTGTTCATTGTTTGGCCTTGCTTAAAACTGTAAATATGCTTGTTTTGGGACTTCCTTGAATCTGTCTTCACACTTCATGTTCAAATAACGCATTTTTTGTATAGCTATAGGCCAATGCATATGCCTAGTTTTGTATTTCGGGTTCATTCCATGCATCGGGTGCCATGTTTCCATGTTTCGAGGCTGTTTTGCATCATATTTCAGCACTGAAATTTTCATGTTTGCATACCATGTTTCATGCCTTGCCATGCCTTGTTAGAGTGGCATTTGTGCCTTAGGTTCGGTCCTCGATTTGCGTGCATGTGTGCACGCATTTCGAGTGTCTCATTTTCATCTAATGGATACTAATGTGAGTGTGGATGAGGTCCACTCATGTTGGTGTAAGTCCCTTGTGCATTGTGTATGCCATTTCATTTCATAGCATTGTGTATGCTAGGTTGCATATTAGCGCATTGTGTATGCCATGTTACCTCGTGCATCGTGTATGTCATTTCATAGCATTGTGCATGTTAGGTTGTATCTTAGTTGCATTCATGCATGTCATGCATACTGCATTGTGCTTGGATAGGAGTTAGCCCGAGCACGGGAAACGAGGTACGTTTCGTACTCCGAGTGACGAAACGTGTCTCAATTCCCAGTCACCGACACTCCGGATTACCCATGATGGAGTTTAGGTTTTTTTGTGTTTATATGTGCATTCATTTCATATTGAGTCGTGCAATTCGACACCTCGGCCATCATGCATCGAGATGCGTGATTGGTGGCACGAGGATCGAGGCATGCATACATTTGTGAAAATACATTGCCATGCCCTTTTCCTGCTCTCTGTTGCAGCAAATCAAGAATCAGTAGCCTTTCAAAGGCCTTGCACAGCATTCCGGCATCAATCGCAAACAGAGGCTAATTGGGGCATCGCAGTGGATTTCCGTGCCAAGCAACCCAAGCGTGCATCATCCATCATTCGGAACAGAGTCGAGGCAGTCCCTAGCTTGCATGCTAGTTTACCGCTTTCCTAGTTAAATTTGTTATTTAATTAGGATTTTTGTACATATTTGGACTGTATTATTTATTTGTATTGTAATTATTTGGGACTGTATATTATTTATTCGGACCCTCTGCGCGAGGGCAATATTGTAATAAGTGTGCGTGTGTGTGATGTATGTCTTCCAACCCCACGTTTTTCTCCCTTTTATTTAACAGCTTATGATGGTTAGATTAGGGCATGTTTCAATTAGCATACAGTATGATAGCATGTTTGCATTCATTCATCTGTTTTGCACGCACCGGGCTCGGCGGATCATACTAACTGCATTGTATTTTCAATTCCAAGTTGAATACATGTTAGCTGTAGCATTTCATATGCCATGTTTAGAATAGCCGAGCCTGCTATAGTTGCATTTTTGCATGTGTTGCATTAGGTATTTCTGTATAGTTAGGATCATGCATGGATTTCTAATCAGCTTCTGTTTTGGCTTGGAGTACTCGGTAAGTTTTCATGCTTTAGCATCCTTGCATGCGTGTGAGTGACTGCCATGAATAGCATGTTTACCATGAGGCTATATGCTTATGTGATATAACTGCCTGAATGCCTGTGGGTGAAGGTTGGGTTATTTGAATTGGAACAATTCATCAAATGTGTGTTTTAAGCGCACTAGATAGTGGCAAAATCATATTTTCTAAGCCCACCCGAGGGTGGCAAATCCACATCTTAGCCTATTTGCGAGTAGCACCATCAAACCATTTTCAAACAAACAAACATGAAATGTTTTGTTCCAATTCAAGCGATCTAGTCTATACTTGTATGCTGTGCGCATCACATAGTAAATCTAGGCTAATAACCGGAATAAGAATGCATAATGTTTTCAAAAATAGATAGCATGGTTAGTAGAGGCCGATCTTTGATCGGGCGAGCAGGGGTGCTCACAAAGTGACCTTCCCCAATCGTACCCAAGTTCCCGAGCCGAGGCAACTTTGGTGATGACGGACACGTGGCCTTAGGCAAACGAGTCAGGGTTTCCTAAATTTCTCCAAAATAAAACATTTAGGTGGCGACTCTGTATCTGGCAAAGCAGTCCATGTTTGGCACTTCTTTCAAAATCTATTTTCTCAAAATGATTTGCCGGATTTGGACTCTTTGGTTCAGACTTAGAACCGTGACAATTTTAGAGTCCTGAATTGTAGTGAGCCCAATATCGAACGGAACGGGGGACTCGTTCCTCCCCGGGGCGTTCGGGGACGTCTTCACCGGCTTGATTGCTGGAAAACTGTCGCGAAAGGTATTGGCGACTAACAAACTTTTAGTCGCCCAAAAACCAAGTCTGTAGCGACTAAAATTTTCGTCGCCAAAACTCATTTATATTTTTTAAATTATACATTTGGCGACTAAAATTATTTTTTTTTAATTTATACATTTGCCGACTATTTTTTTTGTCGCCAATACTGAAGCTTTTGGCGACCACCCGTTTTAGTCGCCAAAAGCTTATTTCAGAGAAAAAAAAAAATTACACTCTGCTCTTTCCAAGTTTAGAATCACCAACCTTCCACATTCTAAACCTTTACCAACACACTCTCTCCACTATGCCACAATAACATCACATGAATATATATGCAAAATATATTATTTATATAGTATATTGACCCGTATTAATATTAAACTATATATATAAACATAATTATTTTTATTCAATATAATTTATGTAAAAAATAAATTATTTATTTTAAAAAAAAGGAGCCACTTTTGGCGACTGAATTTTTTTTTAGTCGCCAAAAACCTTTGTTTTGGCTACTACCAATAATTTAGTTGCTAAAAAAATTAATTTCCGCCTAAAAATAACCACTTTCGGCGACTAAACTGATTTTTAGTCGCCAAAGCCGCCACTTTTGCCGACTAAACTCAATTTTAGTCGCCAATTGTCCACTTTTAGCTACTAAATTTTTTTTAGTAGCCAAAAACCTTTACTTTTGGCTACAAATTTTTTTTTTCCCGATAAAACACCTACAATCGGCTACCAAACCATTTTTTAGTCGCCAAAACCTATGCTTTTGGCTACTAATTTCTTTTAGTCGCCAAAAACCTTCACTTTTGGCTACTAAAATTGTTTTAGTCGCTAAAACCCATATAATCAGCGACTAAACTGATTTTTAGTCGCCAATAAGTATACATTTGGCTACTAAACTGTTTTAATCGCCAAAAGTCTTTACTTTACTTTTGGCTACTAATTCAATTTTAGTCGCCAATTGTCCTACTTTCAGCAATGAAATTTACATTTTTGGTCGCTAAAACTGCTTTTTGTTGTAGTGACATATAGCCCTTGACTTATACACAGACTCACAACAAAATGAGAGTCTCGTACTCTCAACGCACATTCTTCGCCTTTAGTTAGGCGGCATCACCACATCTTTTTCTGCACCAAAAATCCCGTAGGGTGAGCATAAAGCCTAGTAGGAAATCCTTAATAAAGTATATACATTTTATACAAGTCTCAAGAGATGAAATGCACATGCCATGCTATGCCCCTTTTTGAAGATAAATCACATTTTTATCTTTTGAAAACCATCATGCTCAATGATGTCATGCAATTTCAATTGTTCAAAACTTAACAATCTATTTCAAGGGCGGTAAATACGACTCTGGTAATTTCTAGGTCGGTGTTGGCAAATAGACTATATAAGTACTACCAAATTGTCATTTTTACCGGTATTAACCGGAAGGCTCGACACTTATCCGCGCGGGTTTTTGGTCTTTCACCCCGGACTCTCAGGCCAACTTACTCAATATCATCTACACCACCTATCAAGACTTACAAACGTATTTACTCCAAAATCATTCCATGAAAACTTGTTTCTCAACATTCTTTTCTCAATGTAAGTTTTCAAATCAACTTTCAAAGTTTAATATAATCAAATGAATTGATATGCCAAATTCACAAGATGAATATAAATACTTTTATTCCAATTCATCATCCAAGGAATAACACAATTCCCTCTTCTCAAGTATCCTCGACAATTAGTTATTTCAAGACTATTTCAACGTTTTGAACAATAATTTCTAAAATGAACAACAATTCTCATATTCCCTGAAATTCAACATTTATATAAATATAAATAAGAAATTTTACAAACATTCATTTATTTTGACACACAAAATAAATATAACAATATCATTCATTGATTTTCAGTCTCCTTTAAAAAAAAAAATCCCCAAATTTTAGATTTTCTCATCAAAACTATACAACTCAAATCTTTTGAAAGAAAATTTTTCAAAATCATCTTTTCTTCAATCAACGAAGATCAAAACCCATAAGATCATTTAAAAAGAACAAGAGACAAACCCACTTCAAAATCGCTCAACTTCTTGAATTAACAATCAATTTTCAAAGCTATCGAAAGATGATTTCAAAAATCATATAGATCTTGCAAAAATATATATATATATATAACTCTAAGAAAATCCCTACCTCAATTTTGAAGAAGAAATGAGATGAAACCCCTAAAATCAACAGTGTCGAAACTCGATCTTCACCGTACACAACGAAGCCCCCGAGAAGTTAACCAACTTTGATGATGAACTTATGGCAGAACTCTAATGGATCTTGAGAAATCAAGATTTTGATCCAATTTGGCGTAGGAAAATGTAGAGAGAAGGGAGAGGAAAGAGTTTTTAGAGAGAGATATACAAAAGTGATCTGAAATATCAGATTCACGAACTGATATAGCATGGTCTCCTCGAGCAAGGAAAGCCCCGCTCGAGCGTCAAATACACTTTCCCAGTACTTTTGCAAATAGGTCAAACTTCTAAAACCAAATATTCTTCGCTCGAGCGTATAAACGGCCGCTTGAGCGGACAAGCAACTTCTAATGCATTTTGCATTTTTGTTTCGGGGGCGCTACCTCTCAACCCCTCCAGGGCGCTGCCCTAGGACCCGCCAAGGGGCGCTGCCCCCTGGACCCCCGCGAGCTGGCCGGGTAGCTCGATCCCCGACATACTCAGCGAAGTGGCAAAACTGGGATCGCTAACTATGATTTATATTTTGGTTTTTTAATTTCTCTTTTTAATTTTGGTATTGAACTTTGATTTGTAAATTGAATCACAAATTAGAAATTACAAAAAATAAAAAAATTATTAACGTACCCTAGTCATACCTATATCTGATTTTTTTTATGTCTTGCCATATCGACGTACCTGTATCATACCCATACCAGTACCCGCACCTGCACCAGTGCTATCTTAATAACATATTTACAAATAAAATTATAGTAAGCTAAACACCATAATTTATCATCAAAATTACCTTAATTTAATTTTTAATTTTTAATTTTTAATTTTTAATTTTTAATTTTTAACCCAATTTCTTATTTAAAAATATTTTAAATTAAACTTAAAGTTACCATAAATTAAATCATAAGATTAATTTAAACACCTTAACTTATTACTATAAAATTAAATCATAAAATTATCTTAATCAAATTTTAAATTTTTAATCTAATTTCTTATTCAATAACATTTTAAAATAAACATACATATATATAACCAACTAAATCAAAAATTAAACTAAACACCCTAATTTATTACCATAAAATTACCTTATTTAATAACATTTTCAATTAAACATGTAAATTTATATATTTAACAAATTAAACTAAACACCCTAATTTGTTACCATAAAATCACCTTATTTAATAACAATTAAATCATAAATTAATCTAAATACCTTAATTTATTATCATAAAATTATCTTAATCTAATTTTTAATTTTTAACTAATTTATTATTTAATAAAATTTTAAATTAAACATTTACATATATATGTTAAATTAAGGGAGACTTATTTATAAGTCCTATTTCGGACACTTATGCTATGTTAAGTCCTGTGTAATTTCTTATAGAGTCTCAAGTCTTATTTAGATAAGAATGTATTCCACAAGATCCTATTTGAGAAACGTAACGTGACACGACACGTTACGTTTATGTAGGTGTCACGTTACGTTTATGTACGTGTCACGTCACGTTACGTTACGTTTATGTAATGTCCCATCTGATATAGTCACGTTACGTTATATTTATGTAGGTGTCACGTTACGTTTCGCAAACTTAATCTATACCATAGATTAATGTTACCATAGATTAAGTTTGCGAAACGTAACGTGACACTTACATAAATGTAACGTATGTAACATTCAATTTCCTATATAGGAAATTGAATGTTACCATAGATCATATCTATGTGAATGTGAATTTCAAAATATACAAACAAGTAACATTTTCACATTCAATTTAAAAAATCAAAAACCTAGTAAGTTTGCAAAACGGAACGTGACACGTTACGTTACGTTTATGTAGGTGTCACATTGCGGTATCACGTTACGTTTATGTAATGTCCCATCTAATATGGTCACGTCACGTTACGTTTATGTAGGTGTCACGTTACATTTCCCAAACTTAACCTATGGTAACATTCAATTTCATATATATGGTTTTACCATTATTTATGATATTAACAACTAATATTGAGGGTAAATGTGTCAACAAACTTCACACAGGACTTATGAGAACATAAGTTTTTTCGTAGGACCATATATAGCATAAGTCTCCCTAACCGGACTTATAAATAATTTTCCCTTAAATTAAACCATAAATTAACCTAAATAGTCTAATTTATTACCATAAAATTACCATAATATACTATTTATTTTTATTCCAATTCCTCATTTAATAATATTTTAAATTAAATTAAATTATTAATGAAAGACAACAATTAGGGTTAGAGTTTGGTTAGGATTAAGATAGTTTGGAGTATAAGATGAATATCAGGGTATTATTGACATTTGATTCAATTTTTGACTTTCACTAATGATTTTTGCATAGCAAACTCTCAATTTGGGAAAGTGTAACACACCTTCCATTATTTTTAATGAAAAAATTAATCGTTATGCTTTAGTTCAAAAGTATCAGGCAGTTCTCATGCAAAAATAAAAGAGGATAAAGTGAGTTTTTTCCTATTTTTTACCAGGCAAGTTGAGCGGCCATCAAGTTGATGACCATCCCTATTGGACTGTGAGGTAAGAGAAAAAAAAAATCATTATAATTTCGCTTGAGTGAAAATAGAAATATGAGGGAAAAAATATATATATAAAAAAAAGGATAGGAGTAAAATTTCTTTCTAGTCTTTTGTATTTGAATGACAATCTTGGTATAAAAATTTTATAACCAATCAATTTATTTTTTTTATACCAAATCTCATTAATTTTGATAAAATATAAAATAGGCAATTTATAAAGAAAATAGCAGTGTGACAATTCAAAATAATTGAGAAATGCTAAAGATCTCTAATTTAGACTAAATTCACCTACAATAATGTGACAAAAGAGTTATAGTTGAGTGTAGGGCTGCAAATGAACTGAGCTTGTTCACTCGGCTCGGCTCGTTAAGGGCTCGGCTCGTTTAGTAAACGAGCCGAGCTCGAGCTCGAATATTAGGCTCGTTTAGTAAACGAGCCGAGCTCGAGCTCGCATGTGTTCGCCTCATTAGGCTCGGCTCGTTTATCTTTATTTAAATTATATAATAAATATATTATTTATATACTAAATAATATATAAATATATTATTTATATATTAAATAATATAAATAATATTTTTTATTTAAATATTTATATTTAAATAATATAAATAATATTTAAAAAAATTTATCGAGCCGAGCCGAGCCGAGCTCGAGCTCAGTTCCTTATTGAGCCGAACTCGAGCTCAATAAACGAGCTCGATAAGTAAATGAGCCGAGCTCAAGCTCAGCAAAGCTCGGCTCCGCTCGGCTTGGTTCGTTTGCAGCCCTAGTTGAGTGTACGTGACAAATCAAAAGTTGTCACATGCTATGCCACATCATTATAAGTCAAATTAAAAGAATTTTTTTGGGGTCTAATTTTTTTCGAGTAAATTATAAATACACCCCTTGAGATTTGATTAAAATATGAATCGCCCCCTATAGTTTTGAAAATTACATTCCATCTCCTGAGATTTTTAATTTCATAACAAATCGTCCATTTTATTAATAAATTGTCAAGTCAATTAACAGTTTTTAATGATGTTAGAAATATATTTCAATTAATAATTTAGGTAATTTTATTATTGTATATGAAAATAATTATGAATTTAATTTTTTTAGTTAATTCTGTTAAATAGTTTTTTTAACAAGGGAGTATTTATAATTTTGCAAACTACATGAGGCAATCTATATTTTAAGTAAATTTTATGAGATGTATTTACAATTTACCATCTTTTTTTTTTTCTTGCTTCAAAACAGTTACACTACATGAAAATTTTTGAAGTGTATATGAAGGATTTGCACCACACACATGATAAACTTATAGTCCATAAATATAATCACCATGTTTGCTTCCAATTTTTTGAAAATACTTTTCAGAAAATTCTCATTTCTTATTTTTTGTATTTTTTTTTTGTTTTTTATGAATTTTTTTAAATATTTTAAGCAATTTTTTTTTTAATTTTTAGACATACTTAACATAAATACACTTAAAAAGTATAACTTTCGTGAAAAAAATCTTTAAAAAATTCACTAAATACCAAAAATACAAAAAAAAATGAAAATTCAATATATTTTTTGTATTTTTGTGTATTTAATAATTTTTTAAAATATTTTTTCACAAATATTTTACTTTTTAGATACATCTAAGTGAGGTGTATCTAAAAAAGTAAAACAAGTACTTAAAATTTTAAAAATATTCACAAAAAACAAAAAATTATGAAAAACAAAAACCTTAATTTTCAGAAAATTAAATTCAAAAAACTAAAACCAAACACACTGAATAGTTTTTTTTCCTTGTTGTCCAACTAATTTTAATTTTTTTCTAAGGCAAGCCATAAATCTAATTCAACATTTTTGGAACAATAACCCAAAACTCTATTTATTTTCAGGTTGAAGAACAAAATAATTTAAAAGATCATATTACTTCCTATCTATTTATCTGTCCATTGTCCATCTATATGTCCACGTGTCATCCTCTAAAGTCTTGGTGTCACACATTGGGAATAGAGGGGAGTTGTTGGACTATAAAAGTAAAAACCTGGACCCTTGTATAGTATCGAGGCCTTTTCTCAGGTGGTGAAATCCCTAGCAGAACTCCCCAGTTAAGCGTGTTTGGGCTAGAGTAGTTCTAGAATGAGTGACTTACTGGGAAAAACAAATCCGTACAGGCATGACCCAAAGCGGACAATATCGATGACATGTGAAGGGTTGGGGCATTAAATGGTATTAAAGCCGACTCTCCGGAGTATCGACTGTGGGCCCCTGACATCTTTTGGTGCATGTGGGCGGGCTTGTGAGCTGGCAGGCTACTGCACGGGGACATGCAGCCCTAAAAGGGGTGAATTGTAAAGTCTTAGTGTCCCACATCGGGAATGGAGGGGGAGTTCCTGGGCTATAAAAGTAAAAACCTAAACCATTATATAACATCAAGGCCTTTTCCCAGGTGGTAACTTCTCAGTTAAGCGTGCTTAGGCTGGAGTAGTTCTGGAATGGGTGACCCACTAGGAAGAACAAATCTGTGCGAGCATGGCCCAAAGCGGCAATATCGATGACATGTGAACGGTTGAGACATTACATATCCCTTATTGTTCCATGTGTCATCTATATGTCCATTTAATGTATCATGCTCCGAATTTTAATTACTCGGAAGCATTACCAAAACCCTGTAATTTAGGTCCTTTTTTTTTTTTTTTTGAGAATATCTATTACCCTTGAGTAATAGAAACATAATAATACATGTTCTCTCTCTTTCAATGAATACAACAATGGTAATAATACATGCCAAGCTTCTGCTACAAAGCTACGTATAAATAATTACAGACAACAAGATACATTATTCATTCCTTTCACATCCATGATGAAATTATACATAAAAGATACATGGACTCCATACTCTTCAACTAATGAATCCAAATTTCTCTCTGTAAAAAAAATTTGAAACAACAAGAGATGAACACAATTGCCCAGTAGGAATCTCATAGTTTTACAACAATAACTAACACATAGATAGAAATGATCATACATGCAGGGTGATACCATATAGTAAGGTGACGTTCCGTAATTTTAAAATATTATATGTAGAATACCTTTATCTCAAAATGTATTTGAACATTTAAAGAAAACTCTCAATCATAAAAATTATCCCTCATCATCAGAAAAACCATAAATCCTTTTTGAAAACAAATATGCTTAAAGAACAACATCATTTTAGATTATTAACCCAATTCCAAAGTATTCCTCGTTTCATTTCCATTTTCCTTTTTATTACTCGTAATTATTATAACTCCATAACCTCAAAGTTTAAGTTCCCTTAATACCATATCAATAACCCTCATACACTCCATTCTCACTTGTCTATCCATTATTGCTATAACCCTATAATGTAGGAATCCAAATCTCCTTTATATTCAATAACAATTCTCCTACACTCAACTCCTACTTGTCTAACAACTACATCACATTCACATTTGCATTATTAATTATAATTCAACATAACATAAGAATAATAAACCCATTTAATTCAATATCTCAATTAATTACAAAAACAAAACTCTTAATCTTTCCTTATAGATACAAACAACTCGGTGAGTTCATTATCACTAACCCTTTATCCAATTACTATTTCATTATCCATTCTTTTCAAATAATTTCTATGCATTCCCCTTCCGTACCAAAGTACACATCAAATTGTAATTTTATAAGTTCATCACAATTCACACATATTATCACCAACTCAATACATTTCTCAACACATTCCACCTTTTGCCGACTTGATACAACGGGATAGCGGGCACCAAACTTATAACACCTTCCACCTTTTGCCAGCTATTATACAGCGGGAAGTGAACTCCCAAAAATTATTTTCTGAAAAATCATATTTTTCCAAAAACCATGTCATTCCACAATTATCGACTGTCCTACGGCAGGATGTGGACCCTCAAAAACATTTTCAACTTTAAAAACTAAACCCACATTTGCCGGCTATTATACTGCAGTAAGTGGGCACCCAAAAACATTTTCAAAACCATTCGTTTTTCTAATTTTGCAGGCTATAATACGGCAGGACTTTGTGAACACTCAAAAATCATTTTTCTACTTTTGCCGACTATTATACAGCGGGACTATGTGGACACCCAAAAATCATTTTTCCCACATTTGTCCAGCAATAAGCCTAGACAGGGCAATGGGCACTTTTTCAACTCCTCGTGCGAGTACCAACACAATACCACCCAACACAACATAACCCAACACAACTCAGCACACTCAACACCAAACAATGCAATTCAACATAATTCGATACAAGTTCAACATAGCTCAATGCAATTCAACCTATGTCAATGCAACCTCTTAAACCTCAACTTCATCATTTCATCGCAAAATTCATATCATCCATACCATTAACAATTTCTTCCCCCAAAACTTTATTTCATATTATCACATAATTTAAAATATCAACAATAAGGGTTCAATCGCTACTTTTACATAAATTTCCAAACACTTCCAAAATTCAATTAAACTTGTATATGTTCAATTTAACACCTCAATTTCATGATACTACTTTCAATTTAAGCAAAACCATCATCTATCTTCATGTACCAAGCTAGGGTTTTAAGACAATTTAAAACTTTTCACCCAAACACTTTTTATTTCAACTCTTCTATTAATTACACACCCAAATTCCTAAGCCCATAATCATAACCCAACTAGTAAACCCCAACATTCCAAACCCTAAACTCCCAATCTCATGATTTATCACAACATGCTTAAAATATAAATTTTGTATTTGTATAAGGAAAATACCACAAATCTATCTATAAATGAGAGTATTGAAGAAGAACTAGAAACCACTACCTTAAGGATCAAGCAAGAAAACAAAGCTTCAAAAAGAATCCTTCGCAAATCCAAATTTCAATTGAAAGAAAAGTAAGATCTTCAAGCCTTCTTCACTTTTTGGTAAGAGATCTTGGCCAAATCTTTGAGAAATTGAGAGTATTTAGGTAAAAAATCTAGGGTTTTTCGGACTTAGGATGAGGGGAAGGAAGAGAGAAAAGAAGAGTAGAGAGAATGATCTAGAAAATCACTTTTTAAACTGCTAAATTCGTGCAGTCCGCTCGAGCACCACTTTAATCTTTTCAATTCGAATTTCTCTTATCTATTTAAATATTTGTCTAAATAAAATTCTATTTGTCTAATTTTTTGTCTATCTATTTAATTTTTTCCTTATCTGTTCAATTTTTTAATCTTTTCAATTCAAATTTCTCTTATCTATTTAAATATTTGTCCAAATAAAATTCTATTTGTCTAATTTTTTGTCTATCGATTCAATTTTTTCCTTATCTGTTCAATTTTTTAAAAATCTTTTCAATTCAGATTTTGTTCCTATTTGTCAAACTAACTCTATTTGATTTCAAAATCTTTTCTATCTATTGAAATTTTGTATCTATCTATTGCAATTGCTAGAGAGATAATATTAAGCCAAACCAAACATATTTGTTAAAAAATTATTATTTTTCTATCTGTTAAATATCTTTCTATTCTATCTGTTCAACACAACACAAGAACAAGAAAAAATAGTGCGATATGTTTCATTTTCATCAACATCAACACCATCAAAATCAACATCAACAACCAAAATAACTACAACTACATACACAACAGATCAACTACCAAAATAAATAAATAAATTTGGAGACAGAGACAAATAAAAACAGAGAGACACACACATACATGAGATCTGAGTGCGTATTGTCAACATAGATCTAAGATCTGTGTATCATCAAACAGATATGAGATCTGTTTATTTAAAGAAATCTGAAGAAAGAGATTATATGGTGTGTCAGTGGTGATGGATGACGGAGGAGAACGGTGTGAGGTGTGAGAGAGAGTGAACTGACGCCGGCAGCGTTTATAACTTCTGTTCAGATCTAAGGGGGTACTGACAACATCTGCTCAGATCTGCCATGGTGAAAGGAACCAACACTAAAGTATGGGGGTTCGGCGACTCTAGCATCGCGACAATGGTGGTGGCGCAGAAGAAGAGGAGGCGATGACTGCATCACTGCGGAAGGGAGAGAGAATGTGAGAGAAAGTAAAGAGACGCAAGAGAGAGAGAGAGTGATTTGTTAGGTTTGAATGTATATATAATATATATAAAGAAGAGTATTTTGGTCATTTTGATTGATTTGTCTTTTTGGACGAAATGTTTCCGTGCTGGACTTTTCAACAAATAAAATTAAAATTTGTACTTTTGAACAAAGTACGCTTAATTTTTTTATCTCATATTTTAATTAAAAAAAATTATTAAAACAACTTATTCATATAGACATAAACAAACATTAAAAAAAAAAAAATAATAATAAAAAATCACTATTATTTATCGGCAAATCACCGCATCCAAACGGAGTGATAGATTTGTTAGGTCCGGGTGGGAGCCCTAATGAGTTACCGGCCTTCACCGGCATTAAAAACAAGAAGAGTCAGGGGACAGATTTTACGGCGAGGCCGGAGGAGAGGCTCATCAACCAAATCGTTGGCTGCGGCAGAGGTAACACTTCTTCGATTCAGCGTTTTCATGGTTTTTTTTTTTTTTTTTTTTTGTTTTTTGTTTTTCAGAAGATTATTGTTCCGCATCATGAAATAAATATCATGAAAAAATTTCATGAAATCAGTTGCATAACATATAATAAAACAGTGCAAATTAATACAAACTAATTTAATGATGGAGAATCTTTGAAGTATTTTCATGATATTTGTTTTCATGATGCCTAATATTTTTGTTTTAGAATTCAAGTTCGATTCATTTAGGGTTCCTGAACAACCTTGAAAACAGGGTATATTATTACAATTCTCTGTGTGTATATATATATATATATATATATATATATATATATATGCATTTTGACATGCGTATGTATTTTAATCCATCTTCTGTCTTACGATGCAGATAGAACTATTGTACATTTGGCCTGGTTTTGTCACGTATTTGTTTATATTCTATCATTTTGATAGGTTATTTAATTTTTTCACCTCCGTATCTTGGTTTAGATTTCTATTAAATACACGACTGCAGGATTTAATTTTTGCCTGGCTTTATGATACTTACTAAAGACGCAAAATATTTTACACCCGAGAATATTTTTTTGTGTAAATTGATTTTGTATATATAAAAAAAAAAATTATTATTTTCTTTCTATTTTCCAGTATTTGGTTAACACTTCAAACAAAAACTTTTTATTATCTGCGTTGGATAGAAACCAATAAAGGGTCAATATTTCACTTTTGAAAAGATCAATGTGATGAAAGGACTAAGCTTTCTAAAAGATTGATTTATGGAATTTTTTTATTGCAAGTCATTTTAGGAACTTAAAATATGTTTTACTTGCTTTTTGTTCAAACAAAAATGAAAGATGCGTAAAATATTAAACGGAGCCTAACTAAAATGTATGTAGACCCATTTTTGCTTCCTTGTGTGCTTATGGTAGGTTGTGTGTTCTAATTTGTTGAAAACAAGGGTTTTGGGGGTTCTGTTTGATGCTCAGGGTGGTTATCACCTCATAGTCTCATTCACTTTCATTTGCCTTCTAAATTGATGCTATTAGAACATGGGTTTTCGGGAGATTTCCATGGTTATCACCTCACAAGGGTTTTCGGGAGATTTCCATGGTGCAATCTAGTTCAAGAGTTGTCTATGAATTGGAGCCACCCGTGGTGTGAAAAAGGAACATTGTTCTAGGGAGCAAGGGGTCAAGTCTTAAGTGTGTTGGAATTAGTGTAGTAAGTCATTATCTCAAGTCCTGTATTAACTCTTGATTAGAGGATTGTTTTGATCGGCAAGGTGCATGTGGTTTTTCTTTGGGGATGTTTTCTGTAAGAGTTTCCACATAAATCGTGTGTTTTCTTTTGTGATTGTGATTTGTGTAATTGAATAATTAGCTACACTTTATTTTGGTGCTTTTAGCCTATTCGCCCTCTAGGCACAAATTAGGCCCACCTCCAATTTCTCAACCTTGTTGATTGATTTTTCCTTTTCGACAACTTCTGCATGATGTTATTTTTTCGTATAATTCTTTCCAATGCCACATCAATATACAATCTCTAAACTGAACAATTTACTCATCATCCTTTTTCTGGCAATTTCATCAGTTTGTTGAGGGCATTTCCACTATCTTTGATTTGGAGTGAAGAAATTTATGGTGCATAATTCGTCCAAGTCAACATGGCAGTGTTCTTTCACCCATCACGATATTGCTTACTCAATAACCCTTGACTCTACTAATGGTTCTGTAAGCATATTCTGAAGAATACAGATAGTTTCCTTTGAGCATTTCATTCTGATAAATCATTCAAAGGCTTAAAATCCTCCAAGTAGTAGCCATTTAGGTATGGTCCTTACTCTTCACCAAAAAAAGAAGGCTACCATCCTTGTGCTGTTTCGACTACTTGGTCAAGAACCTAAATTCATAAAGTATGCAGAAGCCGAAGCAACTGAAGGCCAAGACAAAGCAACATAAGCCAATTTCAACAAAACGGTTAGAATTCATCAATGATGATCGTCTCAAACTGGCAATTCCCGTTGGACCCCGTTTTCAAGCCGACATTCCAGCTTGGACTGGCCCACCTCACAAGAAGTGTTCTCACAGTGAATTAAATACTTCAAGATGGTTGGGCATTCAAGTTTGGCCAATCAAAGGCTGGAGTTCGGATACCAAAGCTGGGGTGATTGGGAAAGGGAGGCCTGACTTTTGCCTGTGTGTGTCACCCGGATCTATTGAATGCGTTAAACGCCATGTCACTGACAAACGGCTCCAGCTGCAGTTTGATTTGGGTCCCGCCTTTTGGAAATGGAGATTTAATGAGATGGGACAAGATGTTTCCAAGTTATGGAACTTAGAGGAGCAAAAAAAGTTCGATTCTCTTGTGAAAACAAATCCTATATCTCAGGGCAAAAGTTTTTTAAAGCCTGCCTTGGAGTGTTTGCCTTCCCAACAGAAAGAAACTATAGTGAGCTACTATTTCAATGTATATGTTCCTCGGCGCATGAGTATCCAGACCAGGGCTGGATGTAAACTTATTGACACTGATGATGACGAGGCTGATGAGGCCCTTCATTCGAAAAGTTCTCGAAAAAGGTGTCGAGCTGATAGTGTTACCTCAAGCAGTAGTAAATATGTGAAGACTAGGTACTTGACCGGCCGAAGATGATGCTGCCTGCCAATGACCATATTATACTCTTTTCAGCCCCAGGTTGAGGCTAAGAGTGATGTTTTGTATTGTAATTAGAATATTGTAATTGAGAATTTGTAACCGAACAAAAAAAAAACCAAGAGAATTTGTAAATTAGGTAAAGCACAGAAAAGTCTTTGGGATAAACTAAAATGAAAAATCATGGTAAACTCTTGTATCGTTATCCTTTTTGCCAACCATTGGTTTGCTTTTGTATCCGAATTCAGCTTTGAACTATGTGATTTACTAGCTTGACTCTTTTTTTGGTTTGTCGAACTTAAGGCATTTTTCGTGTGCTTTTCTGTATCATCTTGATGTTTCTTGGTAAATGTCACTGCAAACATCTTGATGTTTCTTGGTAAATGTCACTTCAAACATTATCAGGCGTGATATTTAGATTTGAGTCTTATCATTGCTTGTTCAAAAAGAGTCTTTATCATTGCGCATTGTAGTTTCCCGGTTCTTGAATAATTGGAGAATTGGACTTGCTAGTCAGGACTGAGAGCTTGCTGTTGTGGACAAAGAAGTGTGTGCTTCTATAGCATTATATAGTCGTTTTAGCTATAGGGTGGGATTTTCTTATCTAGCTTAGCGATAAGACTGTAAAATTTGATCATTACCGTTAGGTCATGTTTGTTTGGGTGGACATAAGCTTGGGATTGGACTAATAATCCAATAAAATTATTAATCCGATGTTTGGTTAAACAATTGAAGTACGGACTAATTATTTTAAACTTGACTTTTAGTTAAGATAGGATACATAATCCAACGGATTTGTAATCCCAGGATTATTAGTCATGGGAATGCTAATCCAGTCCGCCCAAACAAACATGACCTTATTTCATTCGATTGAGAGGTTTTAATGCCTTTGGAAAGGCTCCTCCATTCCTATTGCCTCCTTCGGTGAAAAGTTCCCTTCTCTTTTTTTAAAATGCCTAAGCTCAAGAAACGTACAAAGTGGAGTTGTTTGTTGTTTGGCTGACCTCCTTCCCATACTAGCTCAGTTGACCTAGAAGTACAGAAAGAATGGTTTTATTCATCGTACATTATTGTATCACAATCTTTTTTGTCAGCCATTGGTTTCTAGCATCCAAATTTTGCTGTGAACTATGCAATTTACTAGCCTGGCTACTTGTTTTTTTAAACTTTTGATAATTTTTTTTGTGCTTTTTCGGATGATGGAGTTAGTCGATTTATGTAGAGCGATGTGGGATGGATCCCTACATAGAGTGATGTGGAATAGACACCCATTGGGCTCCCACACTGGATTATGTTGTTGTTTCTTGATAAATGTTACTTCATACGTTATTAGAGGTATATCTAGATTCAAGTCTTAACATTACGGAATGTAGTTCTTCTCCCCCTATTCCCTTCCTTATCATTATAAAGAAAGGAAAGTATTTGTCGTTCCATATCTTGGTTTCCCTCTTTGAAAATGTGGAGCTCTTTGTGGGTTCAATAGAAATCAAGAGTCCGAATGTATTTATGACATTACCACTGACGACGTCGAACAACTGCTCCTTGGGAGTGTTTTAGATAACTTTTCTCCTTTGGAAGGAGAAGCCCACTTTGTAAACGTAGAGCTTGCTTGCATGGTTCGCATAGGGTTTATTTTCCCAAATTTTAATTAGTTTGAGCCACATATTTCATACTTCAATTTTGAGTAAAATTTTATGTCAATATTTTGAATTTGTAACATTGGCCTTGTTTGGGGAGTTGGTTATTTTAGTAAACTATTTTAGTTTTTGACTATTTTAGTAAGCTAAAATATTTGCATTTGGGAAGATGGTTGGATTTGTTTGTAGTTGGATGTGGTGTTTGTGATAAAAAAAAAAAAAATAATTGTGAGTTTGATGTGACGTATTGCCTTATAGGCTATTTTAGCCTATTTTGTTTTTTTTTATAAATTTTAGTCCAGGAAAAAAAAAACAAAAAAAAGCCTTTGCCAGATAAGGCCATTATTGAATTGATTCTATATAACTATTTTTTTTTTCTTTGTTCAAACGGTATATAAAAAACATTACATCAAACTGAACAATTAAAATTCAACAATAATTAAAAAGTCAACAATCGCTAAACTAACAACCTTCACAAAAAATAGTCTTAAGAAATAAACTACACACAATCCCCATACGGGGGAAACCAAACTCCTCTCCATAGGAGTCTTGATATTACAACCTCACACTTCAAAACGATGCAACACATCGCTACACAACCACCAGATTAAAATTTAAAAGTCCTAATATAACTACTCACTAATACTAATGATTAGGTGACTCAACAAATACAAAGTAGTGTTTATGAATCACGTATCCAAATTATTTTATAAAAAACATGTGAAGCTATGCGAGTTCTAGTCAGTGTCCAGTATGAAAAGTATTAGCGAGGCTTGATTTTTTATGTTTAAATGAATTAAATCCACAAAGGATTTTTCAAAGTTCAGCTGGAAGTTCTTCTTGAATTGATCAATGTCTTGGAATCTACTCTCTAAATTTTACTGGTCATTTAAATGAATACTTATAAGAAGGTCCATGTGAGACTTCAACAAATAGTACATCACTAAGCTTGGAGGTTAACCAACAGAATTATTCTTTTTTGTCAGAGTTCTTACACTTCTTATTGAGGTCTCAATTCTGCCTTTCTATTTGCACGTGGGTTTATTTCCCTGCTTTTAATTGGAGTCTCTCTCTCTCTAGAAGGTTTTTATGTAATTATGATTTATGTTATAATTAATGATTCATTCTATTTCATTATAATTGATATATATTGTAATAAAAAGAAGAAGAAAAAAGAAGCTACGCGATTAAAGTTACACATTTTTGGACAAGTTCGTGGACACAATGGGATGAAAAATGCAGAACTATTAAAAGGGTTATTAATAACCAAACAACCAACACAGAAAATATAAGCGGAGTAATTTGAGTGGAGCAGTTTCTTCAGTACTGGACTCCACCGTCTGATATGTATAATCACCATTACTTTTTATAATCAATTATATGATTAGTTCCATGTCTGTAAAATTATTGTCTCAGACATCACCTTGGAATTTGATTAATCAAATTGGAATTTGTAGTGGAAAGGAGCTTTACCCAGAACACTAGTACTTCACATATAAGATTTCTGAAGCTGTGAACTTTGGCATGCCATCTTTGATAGAGTGAGTGGATTGATAGTATGACAAGGGCTGAAGCTGAAGACAACCCACTGATAAGAAATAAACCTCGAAAGCTATCAAAGTTGAGTCTGTTGGGGGAGCCATTAGTCACAGAGCTGTTCTGCGTCGACACTAGAGATGGTGGGCTATTAAACCATGCCTGCTCTAACCTCATCAATGTCCCATTTTCCCTTAGCTGCCTAATTGCCCTTGATATCTCTGGGACCAACGGCGAACCTTTTTGAAAAGCCTGTGAAAGATAGAAGGCAACACATGATAAGAAACCAACTAAATTATATGCACATTGAGCTGGAAAAGCACCAGATCATGCCCTGGAAACTCGTTCCCCATCTCTATCAAAGAGTTACAGGCACATTCATATACATAAAAATGAGAGGTAAAATGCTCATGTTCATTCATTAAGCTATTTAGCTCTTCATGATTTACTGCATGCTAATGTAAGTACTCATGTTCCAGAGTACTACTGCGACATTTGTACGTGATGTTTCCTACTAATGAGGCCATGCAACATGGATGGATGAGATCGATTGTGTCGCCTTTCATTTATTATGACACTCTTAACTCTTGTTGAAATTATGAGTAATATTATTGCTTCTCCTAATGTTTTATGGTGCTCAAAAAATTGTTTGAAAATATCTCTTACCCATCCAATCAAGGTGGGTAAGATTGGCTCCATCCATCTGTGACTAGCTACTGGGGTCTTATTCTTTACTAGGGCTATAAGAAAAATCGGTGGAACATAACTGATTGTCTGAGTTGAACAAAAATTTTGGCTTTCAATTGGTTTTTCACAAGGTACAGTTTGTTCCGGTTATGAAAATTTTTACATCTACACTGACCAAACCAACCAAAATGTTATATTTAAGTACTTTTTATATTTTATTTATTTTTAACTATTAGAAGACAAAAGATTAATTCTACATGTTTTGTAACTCTCTTCATTTATTCATGATGTGAAATTCTACAAGTTTCTATAAAATCTTTAAAATCTTCCATGAATCGCTTCTCTAAATTGAAAAACCAACAAAACCAAACTATAGCATGTGATCAGTTTTGATTCGTCAAACCAACAAAACCAAAACAATTCAGTTGAGTGCTAAATTTTCCCCCAACCTTGGCCAAACTGAACCAATTACACCCCTACTCATAAGTAGTTGAGGAATGATATACTCACAAAACCAAAACCATTGTGTAGACGTCCCCGAACGCCCCCGGGAGGAACGAGTCCCCCGTTCTGTTCATTTGGGGTTCACTACAGTTCGGACTCTCAAATTGTCACGGTTCTAAATCTGAACCAAAGAGTCCAAATCCGGCAAATCGTTTTGAGAAAACAGATTTTGAAAGAAGTGCCAAACATGGACTGCTTTGCCAGATACAGAGTCGCCACCTAAATGTTTTATTTTGGAGAAATTTAGGAAACCCTGACTCGTTTGCCTAAGACCACGTGTCCGTCATCACCAAAGTTGCCTCGGCTCGGGAACTTGGGTATGATTGGGAAAGGTCACTTCGTGAGCACCCCCGCTCGCCTTATCAAAGATCGGCCTCTACTAACCATGATATCTATTTTTGAAAACATTATGCGTTCTTATTCCGGTTATTAGCCTAGATTTATTATGTGATGCATACAGCATACAAGTATAGACTGGATCGCCTGAATTGGAACAAAGCATTTCATGTTTGTTTATTTAAAAATGGTTTGATGGTGCTACCCGCAAGTAGGCTAAGACGTGGATTTGCCACCCTCGGGTGGGCTTAGAAAAATATGATTTTGTCACTATCTAGTGGGCTTAAAACACACATTTGATGAATTGTTCCAATTCAAATAACCCAACCTTCACCCACAGGCATTCAGGCAGTTATATCACATAAGCATATAGCCTCATGGTAAGCATGCTATTCATGGTAGTCACTCACACGCATGCAAGGATGCTAAAGCATAAAACTTACCGAGTACTCCAAGCCAAAACAGAAGCTAATTAGAAATCCATGCATGATCCTAATTATACGGAAATGCCTAATGCAACACATGCAAAAATGCAACTATAGCAGGCTCGGCTATTCTAAACATGGCATATGAAATGCTACAGCTAACATATATTCAACTTGGAATTGAAAATACAATGCAGTTAGCATGATGCGCCGAGCCCGGTGCATGCAAGACAGATGAATGAATACAAACATGCTATCATACTGTATGCTAATTGAAACATGCCCTAATCTATCATAAGCGGGTAAATAAAAGGGAGAAAGACGTGGGGTTGGAAGACATACATCACACACATGCACACTTATTACAGTTGTTCCCTTACACAGAGGGTCCGAATAAATAATATACAGTCCCAAATGAATAATTACAGTCCAAATATCTACAAAACCCTAATTAATTTACAAATTTAACTAGGAAAGTAATAAATCGGCATGCAAGCCAGGGACTGCCTCAACTTTGATCCGAATGATGAATGATGCATGTTTGGGTTGCCTTGCGCGGAAATCCATTGCGATGCCCCAATTAGCCTATGTTTGCAATTGTTCTTAGGATGCGTGCCAAGCTCCGGAAAGCTGCTGACTCTTGATTTGCTGTAACAGAGAGCAAGAAAGGGGCATGACAAAGTATTTTCACATATGTATGCATGACTACCCTTCGGGGAGTGTAGTCCTCGATTCTCGTGCCACCAATCACGCATATCGATGCATGATGTCCGAGGAGTCGAATTGCACGACTCAATATGAAATGAATGCACATATAAACACAACAAAACCTAAACTCCATCATGGATAATCCGGAGTGTCGGTGACTGGGAATTGAGACACGTTCCGTCACTCGAAGTATAAAACGTCCCTCGTTTCCTGTGCTCGGGCTAACTCCTATCCCAAGCACAATGCAATATGCATGACATGCATGAATGCAACTAAGATACAACCTAACATGCACAATGTTATAAAATGACATACACGATGCACGAGGTAACATGGCATACACAATGCGCTAACATACAACCTAACATACACAATGCTATGAAATGAAATGGCATGCGCAATGCATAATGGACTTACACCAACATGAGTGGACCTCAGCCACACTCATATCAGTAGCCATACGATGAAAACGAGACACTCAAAATGCGTGCACACATGCACGCAAACCGAGGACCGAACCCTAGGGCACCAAATGCCACTCTAACAAGACATGGCAAGGCATGAAATATGGCATGCTAGCATGCAAATTTCAGTAGCAAAATATGATGCAAAACAGCCCCAGAACATGGAAACATGGCACTCGATACATGGAATGAGACCCGAAACATGAAATTAGATACATGGAATGACTTATAGCTATACAAAGCATGCATTATTTGAACATGAAGTGTTAAGACAGAATCAAGACAGTCCCAAAACAAGTATATTTACAGTTTTAAGCAAGGCCAAAAAGTGAACACAAATAGGGCTAAGTTAACATGCAAAAATGGCCCCAAAAGAGAGATAATGAAGCAAGTAGCAGCTGCTGGCCATAAATGGCCAAGACCCCTTCAACAGAGTTGAAGAGGAGCTCAAAACATGGTACTTTACAGTTTACAACAAGCCACGAAAACAAACACAAGTATGGCTAAACTATTGTGCAAGAAATGGGCCAAAAGGGAGACAAAGAAGCAAGTGATGGTTGCTAGCCTCAAACAGAGGAGGGCCCTTCAACAAAGTTGAAGAGAGGCCCAAAACATGGTGTTTTACAGTTAGTGACCAAACTCAAAACAGTGCACATGCAAGCTTAAAATACTATGCAAAATAAGGCCTAAAAAGAGGTTTAAACACCAAGAGTAAAAAGGGAGCTTCAAAAAGTATAAGTCCCTTGATAAAACATGAAGAGGGGGTCAAAATAAGGCTATTTACAGTTCGGACCAGAGCCCAAAACTACAAGCACAAGGGACTAACAAAACATGCAAAAATAAGGCCAGAAGAGGGATAAAGAGGCAAGTGACAAAAGGAAGCCTCAAACAGTGAAGAGCCCTTCAACAATGTTGAAGAAGGGCTCAAAATAAGCCACTTTACAGTTTATAACCAAGCTCAAAACAGTTTACAAATAGGCCTAAAATACTATGCAAGAAAGAGGCATACAAGAGAGGTAAAGAAGCAAGTGGTAGCTAGAGACCTTAAACATGGAAGAACCCTAAAACAAACATGAAAAAGACCTCAAAATAATGCTATTTTCAGTTAGGGTCAGAGCCCAAATATGCAAGCAAGTATGGCTAATATATTCAGACAAGAAAGAGGGAGGAGAAGACTTACCCTTGAAGACCAAATCTTTGACAACTCTTGGACCAAGTTTGGTGGCTCCTTAGCTCTGGAAAACAGCTCCAAGTGGCTGGAATGGATGGTGGTGGTGTGGTGCTAGGTGGTGGTGTAGAAATGGTGTAGGGTTTGGGAGGTTTTGAGGGTTGGAGTGTAGAGAGAGAGAGAGATACAATGTAGGAGCTCCAAACCAAAATTTCTAACCCTTTGAAATGCAGCTGGAGGTGCTGTTATATAGGCAAAAGAGGGGGGAAAGAAGGGGGGGAAATGGAATTCAAATTTTCCCTCAAAAGTTGGCCCCTCGGATACAAAATCTGGGGGGAAACAGAGGGCATTTTTGTAAAGTACCTAGAGAGAGGATCATGGCCGGCCGGTTTCCTAGGGTTTAGGTGGCCGGTCGGCCTTTCCCATGGCCGGTTGGCCAAGGGTCAAAAGGGTCAATGAAGATTAATGGCCGGCCATGCCAAAAAGAGGGCCTCTCATGTGTGCACAACACAACCATGTGGTCAAAAACTGGAGAGAATGAACTATAAAAGAGAAAAGGCCACTTTTAGGAGGGGTTCAAAAGGGTCACACACAATTACTAGCCGGCCATATGATATTGGTGGCCTCCCAGGTGTGTACAACACAAATATGTGGTTTGGGTCAAGAAAAAGTGGCCTTAGGGTGGTCAACATTGGCTTTCAAGTGAGAAAAACGGGCGACGGAGGGCGATGGAGGAATAAAACTGGTTGTCAGAACGATTACCGGCCTCCCACCCTTCTACGACCTTCTTAGCAGTGAAAATAAGGTCTCCACCAAAAATGAGCCCAAACCGATGCAAAATGAAGGTTCGGGGGCCGAAACGCGCAGCCCGAGGCCCCAGAAACTGACTGTTAGGCACCGGATGTGGTGTTCGACCACGAAGTTGGTCTCTCGAGCCACAGTGTCCCTCAAAAGGGAGCAAATAAGATGCATGACAAAAACTGGAGCAAACGGAGGTGGTTAAGTGGTCCCGAACTGAGGCACACGGCCAACGGCTCCGAAAAATCGGAAACCAGACTCCAAACGGGCAAAATGGCCTACGACCATGAAACGTAGCCTACGGCCACTGAGAGATGATCTACGAGACCTCTCCCTCCCTTCGGGAAGAGAAAATAGAGAAAACAGAGCCTGGTTCGCAAACCGAGGCAAAGCATGAAAGAGTCCGGAAGTCCGGAGGCAAAGCTCGCAGCCGAGACTCTGAAACCTCTGAACGAGCACGATATGCAACATCACCAAGCGCTCAATCAGTGACGTCTGAGTCTTAAGGTCGGTCAAAAATGGGGTGTCTATACATTGGTGGTAGATTCAGAAGCAACCATGGCATAGTGTAGACGTGCCCGGACGTCCGGGGAAAATCCCGTTTTGTTTATTGGGCTCACTACTGTTCGGACTCAAATGTCACGGTTCTGAATCTAATCTCACAAAGTGCAATGCAAGACCGAAAAATCACCAATGAGTCTAAATTCGGAAAATCGTTTTGAAAAACTGATTTTTAGAAAGAAGTGCCAAACATGGACTGCTTTTCCAGATACAAAGTCGCCACCTAAATATTTTATTTTTGAGAAATTTAGGAAACCCTGACTCGTGCCTAAGGCCACGTGTCCGTCATCACCAAAGTTACCTCAGATCGGGAACTTGGGTACGAGAGGGGAAGGTCATGCAATGAGTACCCCCGCTCGCCCGATCAAAGATCGGCCTTTACTAACATGATATCTTGTTTTGAAAACATACGTGCTCTTATTTCGGTTATTAATCCTAGAATTACTATGTGATGCGCACAGCATACAAGTATAGATTGGATCGCCTAAGTTGGAACAAAACATCTCATGTTTGTTTTTTAAAGCGGTTTGCTACTCGCAAGTAGGCTAAAATGTGGATTTTGCCACCCTCAAGTGGGCTTAGGAAACATGGTGATTTGCCACTCTCAAGTGGGCTTAAAACTCGCAATCAATGAATTGTTCTAATTCAAGTAATCCAACCTTCACCCACATGCATTCAGGCAGTTATATCACATAAGCAGTTAGCCTCATGGCAAGCATGCTATCATGGCATTCACTCACACACATGAAGGATGCTAAAGTATAAACACTTACCGAGTACTCCGAGCCAAAACAAAAGCTATGTTAGAAATCAATGCATGATCCTAGCTATGTCAAGAATGCCTAATGCAACACATACAAAATGCAAACTAAGATAGGCTCGGCTATTCTAAAATGTCATGTGAAATGCAATTTGATACATGTATTCAAATAGGAATTGAAATACAATACAGTTAGCATGATGCGCCGAGCCCGGTGCATGCAAGACAAATGAATGGATGCAAACATACGAGCATAAGGATGCTAATTGAAACATGCCCTAAAACTAACCATCGTAAGCTGGTAAATAAAAGGGAGAAACAAATGGGGGTTGGAAGACATGCATCACACACACGCACACTTATTTACAATAGTTGTGCCCTCTCGACGGAGGGTCTGAATGAATAATACAGAACCGATTAGCTAATCTAAGCTAATCTAATTAAACTAGCTATTACACAATAGAATGAATAACAAGCTACAACTAATTATTACACAACTCTAACTAATTAACAAATTAACTAAGTTAGCAATTAAATAAGCGTATAAACTATATAATGTAGGCTGCCTCAGCTCTGCTTTGGATGACAAAGGATGCATGCATGCTCGAGTCGCCTAGTTCGAAAATCCCTCGCGACGCCCTGATTTGCCTCTGTTTGCAATTGATCTCAGAACACTGCACAAAGCTCCAGAAGGCTGAAACTCCACCAAGGGAACCTGTGGGGAGGCTGCCAACCAAATATTGGCCTTGGAGACTACCGGCCGACCACCTTTTGTGGTGAAAATCAGAAAAAGTGGTCGGCCAGCCACTTTATCTGGTCGGCCGACCAGTTTTTGCTGCTGGTTTCTGGTTTTCTGCAACAGAGGGCAAGAAAGGGGCATGGCAAAGTATTTGCAACACATGTATGAGCGACCACCCTCCTTATCATTACATAAGCTCAAGGGAGTGTAGGTCTCGACCCTCGAGCCACTAATCACGCATCTCGATGCATGATGGCCGAGGGGCCAAATTGCGCAACTCGATATGGAATGAATGCACATACAAACACCTAAAGCCTAGAACTTCGTCATGTATAGTCAAGAATGTCAGCGACCTTGAATCGAGGTACGTTTCATCACTTCGAGTATGAAACGTGCCTCGTTTTCCATGTTTGGACTAACGCCTATTCCAAACACAATGCATCAAACATGGCATACACAATGCGACTCAATCATGCAACTTAATGCAATACAACTTAGACATGCAAACGTGCAAAGGGGTAAACATGTGAACATGCAATTAGCATACACAATGCTATGAATTACATGGCATACACAATGCCCATGACGCTTGCATACACAATGCAGATGGTAACTAACATACATAATGCGATGAAAATGGCATGCACAAGTTTAATGATCAATCATGCAACAACATGGCATACTCAATACACAATGGACTTAAACCAAGATGGATAGGCCTCAACCATGTCCAAATCAGTGGCCAATGGTGATGAAATCAAGGCAACAAAACACATACAAGCATGCACAATGCAAGGGACCAAGCCTAAGGCACAAAACACAACTTTCCAAAAGTATTGAAAGGATGCAACATGGAGTACAATGACATATGTTCCAGCACTGAAATGGCATGCAAGATGAATTAGAATCATGCAAAACAACTCATGTAATGCATGTTGAAATGCTCAAGCATCAAAAGCTAGTGAAGCATATTACACTACAAGCATGCATGGCAAGCATCATTTAACCAAGGGTCCTCAAAACAGAGCTAAGACAGCCCAAAATATGAACAAAATCATGTTGGAGCATGGCCAAAATATGCTAGAATGATGAGCCAAAACATCATGCATTCAAAGCTAGTGAACAAGATTTATACTACAAGCATATGAAGCATGCAAGAGGCTATTAAACCAGCCATAAACAGAGCTATGACATGCCAAATGATGACCAAAAATCCACTGAAATGGAGCTGCTACATGCTAGATTGACATGCTACTTTGATGAGCCACAAATGGGATTACACTACACATATGAGAAGCATGACAAGGGTGACTAAACCAACCATGGACAGAGTCTAGGCAGGCCCTAAAAGTCACCAAAAAGTGCCTGAACCAAGCCTTGAAAGTATGAAGATGTATGCTCCTTTGATAGGCCAAAAATGCAAGCACACAAAACAAGAAGAGAGGGGATCATCCCCCTCTAATTTGAGGCCTCAAAACCACATGCCTACCACTAAAAATCCACTGGATTTCAGTGGCTAGGAGGCCAAGCAAGGACTAGCTCAAAGGCCTTAAGGCATGGCACAAAACAAGGCTAAACAAAGCATGCAAGAGGGTAGAAGACCCTCAACACCCAAGAGGCCTTAAACAAACATCACAAGCACCTTAAAAAAAGACTTTTTTCAGTTGGAAGCTAAGCTCAAATAAGCATGTAAATGGGACCAAGAGAGCAACCAAAACAAAGCCTAAAAGGGAGAAAAGAGGTTACCCTTAAAGCACTGCAACAACAGCTTCTTTCTTAGCCAAAAAACCAGCCTTTTAACCCCCAAATATGTCCTCCAAGAACCTCAACTCAATGATGGGGGTGTGTGGTTAAGAGTTGTGGTGCAAAAGTGAGGAACAACCCACTTTTTAGGCCTCAAATATAGAGATAAAGAGGGAGATATATGCTTGTGCCTTAGGAAATTTTCTGAACCTCGTTCAAGGAGAGGGAGAGCCTCTCTTATAGAAGAAACAAAGGGTTCAAGCTTCTTGGAGAAGCTAAACTTGGATGCAATCCCTCCATACACGTGTATGGAGGATACAGTCTGTGCCCTCCAGCTGGCACAGCTGGCATCCATTCAGTCAGACAAAACATGAGGAAACCTGCCCACCAGAAAAGGTAGTCGGCCTGCTACTTTTAGTGGTCGGCCGACCACCCAAAGTGGTTTCCCAAAAAAAAAAGTGGTCGTCCAGGGTGATTGGTGGTCTCCACATTGAAAGCAAGCCAATGGTGGGGTGGGAAACCAGAAAATGTGGCCCAAAGACCAAGAAAACCAGTTTCCCGACTAGAAAACCGGCTGGTGGGGAGAAAAGTGGTTTCCAAGGAGAAAGATGGTCTCCCACCCTTGTACCACCTTCCAAACAAGGAAAACAAGGTTCGTGCCAAGAACGAACCAACACGGATACAAAACAAGAGTTCGGGAGGCAAGACGCGCGCCTGGGGGCCTCGAAAACTGGCTGTTGAGCACAAAAAATGGCGTCTGACCACAAAAGTGGTCTCCCCGAGCCACAGTGTCCCCCTAGATAGAGGAAACGAGGTGTGTTCCAAAAATCGTGCCAAACGGAGAATGTTAAGCGGTCTCGAGCTGAGGCGCACGGCCGACGGCTCTGAAAACCGGAAACTAGTCTCCAAATAGGAACAGTAGCCTACGACCACGAAAAGTAGCCTACGACCACTGAGAGATGGTCTACAAGACCTCTCCCTCCCTTTGGGAAGAGAAAACAAAACTTGGTCTGCGGATCGAGTCAAGGCACAAAGGGTCCCGAGGTTCGGAGGCGAGGCTCTTAGCCAAGAACTCCGAAACCTCGAAACGAGCACAACATGCGCAATCACCGAGCGCTCAATCGATGACGTTTGAGTCTTAAGGTCGGTCAAAAATGGGGTGTCTACAGTTTTCTCTCTTTGACAGAACTCGAAAGTCATAAGTGACGGGAGTGAATGCCAAAGCCCAGAGACGACCCATTTTTGACAAGGCCGAAGACTTGGACAAACATGCGAGATAAACAAAGAGATGTGCCCGTAGGCAGGGGCAAAATGCGAAAGACATGCACGAGGCCGAGCATAACTTATGATCATGCAAAGAAAACTGTAATGAAGCACATATACACAATAAATGTAACAATTTAAGCAAGCGAATACAGACCAAACTACATCGCATGCAGAAAGGATGTAAGAAGATTATGCAATTTTAGCGAGCATGCGTGATAGATACACAAAAGTAAACGAAGTGTGATAGATACACAGAGTGAGTAAGTATGTGTGATAGATACACAAAGCGAGTGTAGTGATAGATACACTAAAGTGAACGTAGTGTGATAGATACACAGAGTGAGTAAGTATGTACAATAGATACACAAAGCGAGTGTAGTGATAGATACCCAAAGTAAACGTGTGATGGATACACAATGTGGGCGTGTGATAGATACCCAAAGTAAACGTGTGATGGACACACAATGTGAGTGTGTGATAGATACACAAAGGGTGAACACAAAGTGTGATAGATGCACTTAGTGAACAAAGTGTGATTGATACACAAAAGGTGAACACAAAGTGTGATAGATGCACTTAGTGAACAAAGTGTGATGGATACACAAAAGGTGAACACAAAAAATGTGATAGATCTACTTAGTGAACAAAGTATGATAGGTACACAAAAAGGTGAACACAAAGTGTGATAGATGCACTAAGTGAACAAGTGTGATGGATACACAAAAAGGTGAACACAAAGTGTGATAGATGCACTAAGTGAACAAGTATGATAGATACACTAAAGGTGAACACGAAGTCTGATAGATGCACTAAGTGAACAAGTGTGATAGATACACTAAAGGTGAACACAAAGTGTGATAGATGTACTAAGTGAACAAGTGTGATAGATACACTAAAGGTGAACACGAAGTGTGATAGATGCACTAAGTGAACAAGTGTGATAGATACACTAAAGGTGAACACGAAGTGTGATAGATGCACTAAGTGAACAAGTATGATGGATACACTAAAGGTGAACACGAAGTGTGATAGATGCACTAAGTGAACAAGTGTGATGGATACACAAAAGGTGAACACAAAGTGTGATCGATGCACTAAGTGAACAAAGTGTGATGGATACACAAAAGTAAATGTAGTGCGATGGACACACTAAGGTGAATGACCTTAAACGGAACTTCTTTGAATGAATCGCACATACAATATCGCCTGATTGCGCCAGTTTCAAATGAACCGTACATACAATATCGTGCATGAATGAGAAAGAAACTTGATAGGTACAATGCAATACAATACATGATGTTTAAGGAATGCAATAAACAAACGTAGCGGCGCTTTAGAAAGCACCTTATGGGGTGAGTGGCGATGAACTGCTCTACTCTGACAGAGATCTCCCCTCCTGCTCTTCAAACACTTACCTTCAACTTACAGTACAAAGGCTCTGAAATACTGACAAGGGTTCTTCACGTAGAACACTTTGGATGCTGCCTTTCTTCCTGATCATATTCACAACTTTCCCTATTCTCTAACGGGGTGACAGACTAGGTTGGTTCAGTATTCAAAATTGAGATGCATACATGCTATCTCAACATGTGGGGCTTCCATACAGATTTCAAGCCGAGGACATGCCTCTGGGTATTTAAACCAGACTTTAGTTTCGGAAATCCCGAACCTTTGCGTTCTAGGCAACAGCCATTCAAACTCTAGTTTCCACTGTCGCAGTTGGTCTCCTAGGAACTCATTGTGAACACAGCCAAGATGCCTCTGGCAAGGAATGGTACTCAGGGAGAGCACTTTTGATCGTCATTCTGGCTTAAAGCAGACTTGATCTTGAGCTTGAGGTAGAGGCACACTCATACTTCGAAGTATTGGCAAGACCTGAAGAGGTACACACAGAATGTAATCTCGAAACTTACTGAAGTTGAAACAAACTCAGATACCCGACATTTTCCCTCTTTTCTTTTGCTTTGCAGTCTGAAACCTATATAGCTTTAGATAAGTCCTGGTTTTACTGTTTGCGCATGACCTGGGTTGAACCCTGCGATTTTACGAAAGAACAAATCTTGTTTTGCACAGATGTGAAGAACGGCACGGCACTCGGAGCACAAAATGATTTTATTTTTGAAATTAAGAGATGAGTTCTTGACCGGGGTATTGAGCCTACGATTGAACACAGCGCACTACGACCCAACAACGGAAAACAAAAGGTAAACAACCTAAACACATCGAGTAACACTCGAAACGACTCAAAATAAGAATCGAGATAAAACAAAAAGACACGACACTCAGACGTGCATAGGGAGCCTGTTTCTCTGGGTATTATTACCCACCCTTTCTTATTTGTGATTCTCACATCACTCGGCTCTCAGGCTCTGTTTTTTTTTTTTTTTTTCTTCTGAAAAAGCCCTTTTCCTCACTTTTTCTCTCAATACACTTCTCTCTATTCTTCAATCTCTCATTTTTTTATCCCTCCCCTGAGTGGTTGATGGATAAACAAGAAGTTGCGGGCTCTTGCCCCTAGCATTCTGCTCGATTCTCTTTCTTTTGCTCACAACAGTGAACTTCCCCCACAGAGGGGGTTGTGATGTGGCTGAATGTGCAGCAGATCTACAATTGACATTGGTTGACGATGCTCTACTGGGGAGTTAGGACGTGATTAGATTTGTCCAGATGAGGGAATGGAATATCCTGCTCCATTCCAGTTCGTGCTTCGCACTTAGCTTGATACCTCACTGCTTGGAGGATGAGAGAACTTTCGACATTTTGCTGTTAGTTTCTGTTGTGCCCTTTTCTGGCAGATACGGTGCCCTTTCTGGCAAGTATGTTGACAATGGGGAAAAGACAGAACACTTGACTTAACTGTGCCCCTAGTTCATTATTTTGACCATTTTTTTGTTTTTGACGTTTTGCTAAAACAATTTTGACCAACATGAGAGTTAGATTAACATGCTTGTTCGATTTTCTGATTTAAAATCATGCAAGTTAGGTTATGAGCACTGGAAATTTTCCTTTTTGGGTCCAAGAAAATGGTTCAGTTTTGAAAAAATGGAATAATTTTCAAGAGAATTAGTCAACCTCAGTAAAAATTCTCAAAAATTATTTTTGCAAACAGCCACTGCTTGACCAACGTGGAATTGACTTGATATGCACAACCTCAGATCCAAAAACAATGAAAAATTGCCCCTTGTCTAAAGGACGCTGCTCGGCAACAGAAAGTTGCCCCTTGCTTGAATAGCATCGCAGCACCCTGTATGGCAACAGAAAGTTGCCCCTTGTTTGAATAGTGCCGCAGCGCACTGTAACCAGTTCTCATGGTGAAGGTCACAATCGAACTCTTGGATACAGAAATGACAAAGATGGCCTGTTCAATCTCATACACATGACAGTTGAATTTGAAGTGTTTTATGGCTAGATTTCAGAATGAAGTTGCCTACATATCCCAAACATGGGAATCAAGCCTTATGTAGTTCGGGGTGAGGTATACTCGGGTATTTAACCTCTCCTTTTGCGCTCTAACTTTTGCCAAGGCCACCCTTCCAGGTTTTCAACATTGCGAGCTTTGTTTTTCTTTTCTTTTCATTTCTTTTTCATTTCATTTTTTTTCTTTGTTCAGAATTTTTCATTTTCTTCACTTTTCTTTTTCTCTTTTTTTTTGTTCTTTTCTTTTTTTTTCTTGCTCTAACTTTTGCCTAGGTCACCCTTCTGGGTTTTTGGCCCAACGAGCCTCTCCAGGGTAAAAGTATAGCTTGGTCCCTGTCAAATGATTTTGAGATCTCGAAGCCATCTGAATCCAGGAGAGTGGTCGTTGTTCGCTGACGATGTAAAAGTCCATCCGATAGGGGCTGAATTGCTCCCAGTGGTGTGGATAGGAACTTGGTTGTCCTTCAGCAAAAACTCTCTTCTTTCCTCCCTTCTGGGATTTGGCATTCTTGCCAGTCTTCGTTATCTTGAGAAATGTCCCATTTTTGACTCTTCGAGTGCATCTGACATTTTTGCCGCCCCTAGTTCGAGGGGTGCTTCTGATCTACCTTCGCAAGCTTCCTTTTGACGACGTCTGACCTTCTTGATCTGATTTTCTTGTCCCTAGTTCGAAGGGCTGCCTCGAATCTGGCCGCACAGGCCTCACACCATGATTGACCTTTGAACATTCTGAATCCAAGTTCAAGGTTTGAAAGCAAAAGGGGTCGAGTCTCGAGGCTAAGAGCGATCCCAGGCTACACAATCTCAAGAGTGATTCCACACAGGTCTTCGTAGGACTGCGCAAAATATTTTTTGAAATCTTTTAAGAAAGCGACAAATCACTTGCGCTGAGGACAGTGTAGAACCAATCTGAATCAAGCCAGGATCGTTCTTAGTACTCATATTAACAAACATGATTTCATTCATTAAGGGCTTAGCACGCCTCTCTTTCTCTCAATTGATCAAATTTTGCAAAACCCAAGGAATTCTTTCCTCTTCGTTTTCATCACAATGTTCAAAAAGGTTTTGAAAAACTTGGGTTGATGTAATGACTTAAAGGCACAGAAAAGCAGGTGAAAAACACTGCCGTTTCATTCAAGTTTGCTAGCACAACAAGCTCAAAGCAGAAACAAGCACAAAAGCCACAGCTGTTTGAATTAGATCTTCTGGTGTAACTGGCTCCCCGGCAGAAACAGACTCAAAAGAAAGCGAAAAGATAAACACAAAACAAAATAGTGATATCCGAGGTAACGCCCCTGGGATCACCTGACTCGAACAAAACAGGACTGACTCGATACAACAAGACAGACCCAACTGACTCAGTATGAAAAGACTGACTCTATACAACGGGACAGACTCTAAACAACATAACAAAGCTGACTCAATGCTCAAGTCAGAAAGTACAAAAACCAGCATTCACAAATGCTCAAAACAATGCGTGCCATACGCCACATCTGGAGTAAACTGAGTGCTGCCCGCAGGTGGTTCATTCCCCGATCACATATTCGTACTATCCCCCAAGTTCACTGATCCAGTGGCGATAGACTTTGCTGAGCTGGTGTGGCAATGACCTTGTTGTCAAACAGATCTTGTACATCATGGTGAAGACGAAAGCAACTGTCAGTGTCATGACCGATTTGTTGATGGTAGGCACAGTATTTAGTCTGGTCATGCTTTGGAGGGATAGGATCGGGTAGAGGCTGTTGTTCCAACGATTTCAGATATCCTTTCCGGAGTAAGACCTCTAGAGCCTTTGACAAAGGCATATAAAGTGGGGGTAAAAACCCTCTTAACTCGAGGTGGATATTTGGTTTTTTGTGAGCTACTTCCGGACGCACCGGTGAATGGGGTAGCTGTTTTTGATGCGGTGGTGGCGACCATGCCCACTTCAGAAGATCTTGCAGTTGTATCACCACTGGTGATCGCGTTCAAACTGCAGGAAAACGCCCTCCTGGGCTGCTCCTTCTCCTGGTCAATGAGGCCCCGCTTCATAGCGTCCTCGATCTGTACCCCAATCTCATGTAGATCTGCAAAGGTGGAGAGGGGGAGAACGATCATCTTCTGCATGAGCTTGGGCTGGAGGTTGTGCACAACCATCCGAATCTGATCTTTGTCGACAGGCCTGATGGTCATCATTGAGGCCTTAGCCTTCCACCGGGATACAAAATCGGAGAAACTCTCCTTCGGCTCTTACCTAGTGGTCTCAAGATCACGGGTTGTAATCTCAATCTGCGTGTTATAGAAGTATTGAGCTATGAAGGCCTCAGCCATCTCCTCCCAATTCCTCTTGACGGAGTCCTCCAGTTTTGCATACCAAATAGCCTCTACACTCGACAGGGTCCGGCCAAACAAGGAAAGCTTTTGTAATCTGGAGAGGCCCATCGGCCTTAGTATGTCTGAGCCGCAGATGCACCATAGGATCTCCAGACTCGTCAAAGTGGTCTATGTGTGGCATCTTAAATCGGTCCGGCAGCATCACGGCCGAGTTGGTGTACCCATCCTTAATATTCGGAATAGACTTCACACCCTGAGACTTCTTGAACAGCTTTTCGAGCTTGCTCATTTTCAATGCTGTGGGGTCCACCTCAAACTCAAAGCGAGAATCTGGTAGGTTGGTCTGCACTTTGGATAGCTGGGGTAGGATCGAGGGCGGAGCCAGCCCTATTGGAATGTCCGTATCATCCTGGACGTTAACTGTCTCCCCGAGTATAGGAACTCTTGGTGGGGGAGGAGCCTGGTGTGAAGTAGATGCTCCAGTCTGCTGTTGTAGCCTGATAATTACCTCTGCCTGTTGGGCCATGACCTCAGCCTACTGTTTGGCAAATTCTGCTTGACGAGCAGTGTCCTGCTATATGGTTTTCATACTCTCCTGGAGCTGACGCATCATCTCTTCCACTCCCGCCATACTACCCTGATCTAACTGATCTATTTGTATATCTGTCTCTGTGGTAAAAGCAGATATCTCAACCTAACTGCACACAGGTGAGATGGATAATGACTGCTGATTCGAAGACTGTTGAACTGATGATCTGTGCTTGACTATCCTTTTTACCTTGCCTTTGGCAAAGGAACACTGATTTGTCCTTGAACTGAATCTCTGACCTGACAAAGTCTATCAGCACAAGTCCAACGTACCGGGAGATATTGGAGCCTTCTGAAGCTATGGTTCCAAGACTACCCCTAGCAAAAGAGAAAATAGGCAGCATCTCAGCCTAATTTCACCAGAACAGGTATGGGCATAGCTGAATGATTGCACTCTCTATTGGATTCTGCCTGTAAACTGATACTCTCAGGTAAAACTGATTCCCCCAAAATACTGATGCCCTCAGGCCTGATACCCAGACTTGCAAACTGATACGTGCATTCCTGTAGAGACGCACTCTAAAAGCACATAGCAAGCAAATGAGAGCCAAAACACCCCTATGTTGGGGTAGGGTTTCCCTGTCCTATTTTTTCAGGAGCTAGGGTTTTACTATGCACACAATGGTTTCAAACAACCTATAATCGGGTAAGCAACCTGTCCTAGTTTGGGATAGTCACTATGGATTCCGATATGCACTAGGTCGAATAGTTAAAAGGATGCCCCGGTAAAAATCGAGATTTTGTGTTCCCATCGTAGCAGAGCTCGTAACCGGTCAGCCTTATGGCACGCTTCTCAAAGCGAGCCTTCGGCAAACTGCTCAGGAATAGCAGATGGCGAACACGGTGTCCTAGGCGCACCAATACAAATGCAATGCAAAGAAACACATAAGTATAGTCAAAACGAGATATCATGAGTTCAAGTCAAGTTCTCTAACTCCCCAGCAGAGTCACTAGAAACTGTAGATGCGCCCGGACATCCCGGGAAAATCCCGTTTTGTTCATTGGGCTCACTACAGTTCAGATTCAAATGCCACGGTTCTGAATCTAATCTCGCAAAGTGCAATGCAAGATCGATAAATCACCAAAGAGTCCAAATCCGGCAAATCGTTTTGAAAAATTAATTTTTAGAAAGAAGTGCCAAACATGGACTGGTTTGCCAGATATAGAGTCGCCACCTAAATATTTTATTTTTAGAAAATTTAAGAAACCCTGACTCGTGCCTAAGGCCACGTGTCCGTCATCACCAAAGTTACCTCAGCTCGGGAACTTGGGTACGAGAGGGGAAGGTCATGCAATGAGCACCCCCGCTCGCCCGATCAAAGATCGGCCTTTACTAACATGATATCTTGTTTTGAAAACATATGTGCTCTTATTTCGGTTATTAATCCTAGAATTACTATGTGATGCGCACAATATACAAGTATAGACTGGATCGCCTAAGTTGGAACAAAACATCTCATGTTTGTTTTTGAAAGCAGTTTGCTACTCGCAAGTAGGCTAAAATGTGGATTTTGCCACCTTCAAGTGGGCTTAGAAAACATAGTGATTTGCTACTCTCAAGTGGGCTTAAAACTCCCAATCAATGAATTGTTCTAATTCAAGTAATCCAACCTTTACCCACATGCATTCAGGCAGTTATATCACATAAGCAGTTAGCCTCATGGGAAGCATGCTATCATGGCAGTCACTCACACACATGTAAGGATGCTAAAGCATAAACACTTATCGAGTACTTCGAGCCAAAACAAAAGCTATGTTAGAAATCAATGCATGATCCTAGTTATGTCAAGAATGCCTAATGCAACACATACAAAATGCAACTAAGATAGGCTCGGCTATTCTAAAATGTCATGTGAAATGCAATTTGATACATGTATTCAAATAGGAATTGAAATACAATGCAGTTAGCATGATGCGCCGAGCCCGGTGCATGCAAGACAAATGAATGGATGCAAACATACGAGCATAAGGATGCTAATTGAAACATGCCCTAAAACTAACCATCGTAAGCTGGTAAATAAAAGGGAGAAACAAATGGGGGTTGGAAGACATGCATCACGCACACGCACACTTATTTACAACAGTTGTGCCCTCTCGACGTAGGGTCTGAATGAATAATACAGAATTGACTAGCTAATCTAAGCTAATCTAATTAAACTAGTTATTACACAACAGAATGAATAACAAGCTACAGCTAATTATTACACAACTCTAACTAATTAACAAATTAACTAAGTTAGCAATTAAATAAGCGTATAAACTATATGATGTAGGCTGCCTCAGCTCTGCTTTGGATGACAAAGGATGCATGCATGCTCGAGTCACCTAGTTCGGAAATCCCTTGCGACGCCCCGATTTGCCTCTGTTTGCAATTGATCTTAGAACACTGCACAAAGCTCCAGAAGGCTGAAACTCCACCAAGGGAACCTGTGAGAAGGCTGCCGACCAGATATTGGCCTTGGAGACCATCGGCCAACCACCTTTTGTGGTTAAAATCAGAAAAAGTGGTCGGCCAGCCACTTTATCTGGTCGGTCGACCAGTTTTTGCTGCTGGTTTCTGGTTTTTTGCAACAGAGGGCAAGAAAGGGGCATGGCAAAGTATTTGCAACACATGTATGCGCGACCACCCTCCCTATCATTACATAAGCTCAAAGGAGTGTAGGTCTCGACCCTCGGGCCACCAATCATGCATCTCGATGCATGATGGTCGAGGGGCCGAATTGCGCAACTCGATATGGAATGAATGCACATACAAACACCTAAAGCCTAGAACTCCGTCATGTATAGTCAAGAGTGTCGGTGACCGGGAATCGAGGTATGTTTCATCACTTCGAGTATGAAACGTGCCTCGTTTTCTGTGTTTGGACTAATGCCTATTCCAAACACAATGTATCAACACATGGCATGCACAATGTGTAGACACCCCATTTTTGACCGTCCTCAAGACTTGGATGTCATCGTTTGAACACTTGATGATCATCCATGATCGTGTTCGTTTTGAGTTCTCAAAGGTCTCGGCTACGCGCCTCGCCTCAAGATCTCTCAACTTATCTGTTTTGTGCTTGGTCATGAACCAAACACTTGTGTTTTTGCTGCTAAGGGTAGGGAATGGCTTGTTGGCCATCCCCACACCTCACCGGCCATGGCTTGAGGCCACCGACCCTGTTTTATTGCTACCAGCCAAAGGTATTGGCCGGTCGGCATTGTTTTTGGCTGGCCGACCATTGTTTTGGTCAATCGGCCACTTTTTCTGGCCGAGACCTTTTCTTTGCCTTTTTCAGGCATTATGCATACCAGCTGTGCCAGCTGGTAAGCACAGACCTTGCCCTCCCTACACGTGTATGGAGGATTTGCACCCTTGTTTTAAACTTCTTGAGGAAGCTTGAACCTTTTGAACCCTTGTTTTAGCTTCTTGAGGAAGCTTGAACCTTTTAAACTTTTGTTTTAGCTTCTTGAGGAAGCTTGAACCTTTTGAACCTTTGTTTTAGCTTCTTGAGGAAGCTTGAAACTCTTGAACCTTTTACTCTAGCTTCTCTAAGAAGTTTGAACCTTTGCTCTAGCTTCTCCAAGAAGCTTGACCCTTTTTTTTAGCTTCTCCAAGAAGCTTGAACCTTTTGACCCTTTTTAGCTTCTCCAAGAAGCTTGACCTTTTTTTTAGCTGCTCCAAGAGGCTTGACCCTTTTTAGCTTCTCCAAGAAGCTTGACCCTTTTTAGCTTCTCCTAGAAGCTTGACCCTTTTTTTTTTGGCTTCTTAAAGAAGCTTGACCCTTTGCTCCAAGCTTCTAAGAGAAGCTTGAACCTTTCTTAGCTTCTTGAGGAAGCTTGACCCCTTTGCTCTAGCTTCCTCAAGAAGCTTGACCCTTTTTGCTTTAGCTTCTAAGAGAAGCTTGGCCCTTTTGCTCAAGTTTCTAAGAGAAGCTTGGACCTTTGTTCTTCTATAAGAGAAACCCTCTCCCTCATTAGCAAAGGTTTAGATTTTTTGACCAAGGCAGACATACACCTATCTCCATACATCTCTCTATTTTGGTCCCAAAAGTGCTAGGTTCTTGGCCCCTTTGCACTACACCTCTTAGCCTAACCTCTCCATCATCCATCTAAGCACCTTGGAGCTTATTTTCAGAGGTTGAGAAGCCACTTTCTTGGTCCAGAAGCTGCTGTCTTTATTGGCTACAAGGGTAACTCTCTTATCCCCCTTTTGGTCCTTATTTTGCTTCATATCTTAGCTATATTTGCAAGCATATTTGGGCTTTGGCATAAACTGAAAAAATTCTTATTTTGAGCTTCTTAACAAGTTTGTTTAAGGTCATTTTTCCGTTGGGGGTCATCTACCCCCTTGCATGCTTGTTTTCATCTTGTTTTGAGCCATGCACTAAGGCCTTTTTTATTGTGCTTTGTTTGGCCTTTTAGCCACTGAAATCCAGTGGATTTTCAGTGGCTAGCATGCTGTTTTGACCATCAAAATCAGAGAGGGGTGACCCTCTCACCCCTTGTCTTGTTTACTAGCTTTCTTGGCCTTACAAAGGAGCCCCTATTTGCATGTTTTCAAGCCATGTTTCAGGCCATTTTTGATGAGTTTTAGGACCTGCATGAGCTCTGTCCAGAGCTGTTTTTGCCATATTAGGTGTCCCTCTTATATGTGTAGAGTAACCTTCTTCATGGCCTTTCAAAGGAGCCTTTACTTGCATGCTTCCTAGCCTCATTTCAGGCCCTTTTCAGTGAGTTTTAGGGCCTTCATAACCTCTTTCTAGAGGTGGTTTTGTTATATTGAATGTCCATCTTGCATGTGTAGAACAACCCCTTGCATGACCTATCAAAGTAGCACTTCATTCTAACATGTGTTGACTGAGTTTCAGTGGATTTTTGGTCATATTTTGACATGCCATGATTCTGTTTTTGACTGATTTGGTGACTCCTCATGCGCTTCATATGGTTGTAGTGTAAATCATGGTTCACTAGCTTGTATTGCATGATATTTTGGCCTCCTTTCCTAGCATATTTTGGCCATGATCCAAACTAATTTTATTCATATTTTAGGCTTCCTTAGCTCTATTTGAAGTATTTTGGGTCGTGCATGCATTGTTGTATATGGTCATAGTTCAATCAAGCTTACTAGCTTTGCATATCGGGCCCACTAGCATGCATTGTTTGGGCCCTTGACATGTTTTGGCATCATTATGCATCATATTTTAGAGCTTATATGTATGCCATATTGTCATGTTTTCCACTCTTTAAATGCGTTCGAGAGTTGTGTATGAATGCCTCATTTTTGGGTTGTTGCATGAGTTTCATTTCCATGCATTTTGAGCCATCATTTTAGACCATTTTCCCGCTATTTAGGGTCTGCATAGGGACTGTTTGGGGGTGGTTTGGTCATTTGAGCATTGTTTTGCATACCTCTAGTGTAACGCACTAAACTAGTTTCGGTATTTGGGCCATCTAGCATGCATTGTGTGAGGTGTTTGCATGTTTTGGGACCATCTTGTATGTCATTTCAGAGCTGGAAAATATGTGATTGTATGCCATATTTCATCATTGCCATGCTTTGGTAGAATTGCATTTGGTGCCTTAGGTTTGGTCTCTTGTAATTGTACATGTGTGCATGCATTTTGTTGCCTCATTTTCATCCTATTGGCCACTGATTTTGGCATGCTTGAGAGCTACCCATGTTAGTGTAAGTCCATCTCACCATGTTGTTACATGCTTGTTTCATTTTGCATGTTGTTGCATGCTATACATGTCCACATGTTTAAGTTGTATGCCTATTGCATATTGCATGTTAATATGCTCATGTTGCATTAGATTTGTTGCATACTTGAGTTATTTGCATGCTTGCTTGCTTGCCTAGGTTGCATTGCATTGTGTGTGTATCTCTTACCTCTTGATCAATCATGATAGAGGTTGGGGCCCTTTATGTGTTTTGTACATTTCATTCCATATTGAGTTGCACACTTGCCTTCTTTGGCCATCATGCATTGAAATGCGTGATTGATGGTCCGAGGGTCGAAAACCATACTCCTTTGAGTCTTAAACATGATAAGGAGGGTGGTTGTGCAAACATTGCTTTGAAAATGCATTGCCATGCTCTGTTTGCCTTCTGTTGCAGCAAAACAGGATTCTGCAGGAAGAGATGGCCGGTCGGCCATCTTCAGTGCCGGCTGGCTATGCATTGTTGGCCAAGAGCCTCACACATGGTCGATGACCAGTTTCTCATGGCCGGTGGCCTTGCCTTTTGGCCGGTGACCTTCCACAGTGCTGAGAAGGTGGTTCAGAAACATCCTGGAGACTTGTGCAGTTTTCAGAAGTGCAGAGCAGTGTAAACAGAGGCAACATGAGTATGGCGATGGATTTCCGAGCGAAACCGAACATGCATGCATTCATCCCTCTTCCCGAAGCCTCTTTACTGCTTTCTTAGCTTAATTAATTCATTTAATTAGTTAAGTGTTGTGTAATAATTAATTAGCTTGTTAGTTAGTTAATTTGTATTATTCTTTCGATCCCTCCGAGAGAGGGCAAATTGTGTAATAAGCGTGCGCGTGTGTGATGCATGTCTTCCAACCCTACGTCTTTCTCTCTTTTATTTAACCGCTTACAATGGTTAGTTTTAGGGCACGTTTCAATTAGCATACTGTAGACGTCCCCGAACATCCCGGGAGGGAATCCCCGTTTTGTTCATTTGGGCTCACTACAGTTCAGGACTCAAATTGTCACGGTTATTAATCTGATCTTGCAAAGTGCAATGCAAGACTGATAAATCACCAAAGAGTCCAAATCTGGCAAATCATTTTTGAAAACAGATTTTTTAGAAAGAAGTGCCAAACATGGACTGCTTTGCCAGATACAGAGTCACCACCTAAATATTTTTTTATGGGAGAATTTAGGAAACCCTGACTCGTTTGCCTAAGGTCACGTGTTCGTCATCACCAAAGTTGCCTTGGCTCGGGAACTTGGGTACGATTGGGGAAGGTCAGCTATGAGCACCCCCGCTCGCCCGATCAAAGATCGGCCTTTACTAACCATGATATCATGTTTTGAAAACGTTACGTGTTCTTAATCCGATTAATTAGCTAATCTTACTATGTGATGCGCACAACACAAAAGTATAGACTAGATCGCCTAATTTAGAACAAAACATCGCATATCCATTGTTTGGAAATGATTTGAGGTTTGCTACTCGCAAGTAGGCTAAAATACAGATTTTGATGAATTATTTCAATTCAAACAATCCAACCTTCACCCACAGGCATTCAGGCAGTAAATCAACTAAGCGGCTAGCCTCATGGCAAGTACGCTTTCATGTTAACATTCACACTCATGCGAGATGCTAAAGCATAAACACTCACCTAGTACTCCAAGCCAAATCAAGGAACATGTTAGTAATCAAATGTATGATCAAAGTCCATGTTAAGATGGCTAATGCATCGCAGGCAAAATGCGGCTAGAATAAGCTCGGCTAATCTATGGATGGCATGTGAAATGCAACAGATAACATGTATTCAAGTTAGATTTGAAATACTATGCAGTTAGTATGATGCGCCGAGCCCGGTGCATGCAATACTGATGAATGAATGCACACATGCATAGCATAAGGATGCTAATAAAAGTATGCCCTAATACTAACCATCAAAGCAGGTAAGTAAAAGGCAGAAAGAAGTGGGGGTTGGAAGACATGCATCACACACACGTACGCTTATTACACAATTCGCCCTCTCTCGGAGGGACCAAAAGAATAATACAAATTTAACTAACTAACAAGCTAATTAAATAGTTACAGACCACTTAACTAGTTAAGCAAATAAACTAAGCTAATAAAGCAGTAAAACAGCCTCGGGAAGAGGGTCCAATGCATGCGTGCTCGGCTTCGCTCGAAAATCCACCACCATGCACAAGCTGCCTCTGTTTACCCTGCTCTGCTCCTCTGAAAATTGTGCAAGTCTCAATGATGCTCCAGAATCACTTCCTGATCACTGTGGAAGGTCACCGACCAAGAGGAAACACCACCGGCCAGGGGAAACTGGTCATCGACCATTGGTATGGCTCTCGGCCAAATATGTTTAGTCGGCCGGCACTCAATATGGTCGGTCGACCATATCTTCCTGCAGAATCCTGTTTTGACAGCAGCAGAGGGCAAACTAGGCATGACAATGCATTTTAAAGCAAATGTTTGCACAACCAACCTCCCCATCATGCTGTGAATTCAAGGGAGTGTGGCCCTCGACCCTCGGACCACCAATCACGTATTTCAATGCACGATGGTCCGAGGTGTCAAGTTGTGCATTTTGATGTCAAATGAAATGCACACAAACACCTAAGGGGCCCAACCTCTATCATGGTAATTCAAGAGGCAAGGCATGCATGCCAAATGCAAGCTAAGCATGCAAGCTAAGCATGTAATATGAACATGAGGGCAAACATGCACACATGCAAGCAGGTAACAACATATCAATGGAAAAACATGCAACATGTTAGGCAACTAAAAGAGAGAATGCATGCCAAATGCATTATAACCTAAGCATGCAACAACATGCCATATAGCTCAAGCAATGTAACAAAATGCAATATAGCTAAGCATGTATCAATAATGCAAGCAATGAGCATGCAAAACACTATGCAACCAAAACATGCAAGCATGAAGCAATGTAACAACATTTGAACAACATGCAAACGGTGGACTTAAACTAATATGGACAAGCCTCAGCCATGTCTAAATAAGTAGCCAAAATGCTATGGAAATGAAGGCAAATTTACATACAAACATGCATGCAAACATGGTCCAACACTTAAGCACAAAAAGGGGACTTTTAAGCACACTTAAAAGGAGATGATCATGGACCAATGACAAACATGGCAAACTTTGAAAATCATGTTAAGGATGGTGCCAAACCAACTAAACAAAGCAGTCAAAGCATGCAACCAAGGTCCAAAGCTCAAAGCTATCAAGGGGGGTTAACCCATGGCTATGCCAACCAAGCCTCAAAGGGCTAAAGGGACTCAAAACAACCCCAAGGCAGACCAAAACAAGGTTAAAGATACACCTAGATGGCATCTAAATGACCTAAGTCTAAAGGCATGCATAAAGGTCCAAACATGGAGCATAAAACATAAACCTTTTAAAGCATCAAAGGAGCCATATATGCAAGTATACAAGCATGCTATATGGACTGAAATGACATGATAAGTGGTTCCAAACCACTAAAATAGTGCAAGTAAAGCATGCTAGAGGATCCAATACTCAAAGCCTACAAGCTAGGTTGCATGGTAGCTATACAGAGCAAGTCATGGATGACCCAAATAACCAAAATCAGACCTTAAGAACATCAAAACATGCATAAAAGTTTCACAAAGCTAAGCCAAAATCATGCTAGAAACAAGGCTCAAAGCACAAAGCATGTTAAGGCAATTTCATGGCATTACAAGACAAGTGTGCAAAGCATGCATGGTGTGTCTAAACCAATTTGAAACAGTGCTATATCATGACAAAATAAGCACAAATACTAACTAAGACATGGCCAACATGAACTTACGAAAGGTGTTCACACATGAGGCTAAAATGACAAGTTTTGAAGACAACAAGGAGAGGGGATAGCCCTCTCCTTCTTAGGACCTCAAAACACCATCTTCACCACTGAAATCCCTCTGGATTAGAGGGATTTCAGTGGTGAGGAGGCCAATACAAGGTGGTCCCAGAGCTCACCAAAAATAGCACAAAAAGGAGGCCAAACAAGGCCTAAGGGGGGGTAAACAACCCCAAACACCAAAGCAATCTTAAACAACTATTTTAAGCAAGTAAAATTAGAACTTTTATCAGTTATAGACTAAGCTTAAAAACAGATGCAAGATAGGCAAAAGGATTATGCAAAAATGGGAAATAAAGAGCAAGAATCTCACCCTTGTAGACCACCTTCAAGAACAAGGCTCCAGTAGCCTTTCCAAGCTTAAATCCACTCAAAAACTTCAAGAACAACCCTTTGGCACCTCAGCAACCAAGGCAAGGTGTGATACTAGGTGTCCTAGTGCAAAACTAAGAACAAATACACCTTATACACACACAAGAGTGAAATAAAAGGAGATATAGAGATAGAGAGATACAAATCCTAAACCCTAATCTCAGACCCTCTCTGGAACTTTTCGGAAGCTTTGAGGAGGGAGGAGAAGCCCTCCTTTTATAGAGATTCACTCTTGCAAAGCTTACAAAATAAGCTAAGCAAGAGGGAAATCCCTCCATACACGTGTATGGAGGGGGGTGCATTGTGGATACCAGCTATCACAGCTGACATAAAATATCTGCCAAAAGCAGATGAACAGTGATCGGCCAGCCAAAAATGACAAATTGACCAAAACAATGGTCGGCCGACCATAAATAGTGCCAGTCGGCCATAACCAATGGCCGGTAGCAACAAAACAGGGCTGGTGGCCTCAAGCCATGGCCGGTGAGGTGTGGGGATGGCCAACAAGCCATTTCCCACCCTCAGAAGCAAAAACACAAGTGTTTGGTGCAAAACCAACCACAAAACAGGCAAGTCAAGAGGTCTTGAGGCAAGGCGCGTGGCCGAGACCTCCGAGAACTCAGGACGAACACAAACATGAATAATCATCGAGTGTTCAAACGATGACGTCCAAGTCTTGAGGATGGAAAAAAATGGAGCGTCTACACATACTTATGATAGCATGTTTGCACACATTCATTCGTATTGCATACACTGGGCTCGGCGCATCATACTAACTACATAGTATTTCAAATTCCAAGTTGAATACGTGTATCGAGTTGTTGCATTTCACATGCCATCCTTAGATTGGCCGAGCCTATTCTAGTTGCATTTTGCATGTGTTGCATTAGACATCTTAACATGAACTAGGATCATGCATGATTACTAACTAGTTTCTTGTTTTGGCTCGGAGTACACTGTGAGTATTTATGCTTTAGCATCTTGCATGTATGTGAGTTTTGCCATGATAGCATGCTTACTATGAGGCTATTTGCGTATGTGATGTAACTACCTGAATGCCTGTGGGTGAAGGTTGGATTGCTTGAATTGGGACAATTCATTGAAATTCATATTTTAGTCTACTTGCGAGTAGCAAAACTCAAACCGTTTTTCTGAAAAAATGGATATGCGATGCTTTGTTCCAAATTAGGCGATCTAGTCTATACTTGTGTGTTATGCGCATCACATAGTAATTCTAGCTAATTAATCGGAATAAGAATGCATGTGTTTTCAAAAACGAGATATCATGTTTAGTAGTGGCCGATCTTTGATCGGGCGAGCGAGGGTGCTCATAGTTGACCTTCCCCAATCGTACCCAAGTTCCCGAGCCGAGGCAACTTTGGTGATGACAGACATGTGGCCTTAGGCAATGAGTTAGGGTTTCTTAAATTTCCCAAAAATAAAACATTTAGGTGGCGACTCCGTATCTGGCAAAGCAGTCCATGTTTGGCACTTCTTTTTAAAAATCTATTTTTCAAAACGATTTGCCGGATTTGGACTCTGTGGTGATTTATCAATCTCACATCGCACATTGTGAGATCAGATTAAGAACTGTGACTATTTGAGTCTGAAATGTAGCATGAGGCCCACGGGCGCGTCTACACAATGCGACTCAATCATGTAACTTAATCCAATACAACTTAGACATGCAAACGTGGAAAGGGGTAAACATGTGAACATGCAATTAGCATACACAATGCTATGAATTACATGGCATACACAATGCCCATGACGCTTGCACACACAATGCACATGGTAACTAACATACATAATGCGATGAAAATGGCATGCACAAGTGTAATGATCAATCATGCAACAACATGGCATACTCAATGCTATGAACCACGTGGCATACTCAATACACAATGGACTTAAACCAAGATGGATAGGCCTCAACCATGTCCAAATTAGTGGCCAATGGTGATGAAATCAAGGCAACAAAACACATACAAGCATGCACAATGCAAGGGCCCAAGCTTAAGGCAACAAAACACATACAAGCATGCACAATGCAAGGGCCCAAGCTTAAGGCACAAAACACAACTTTCCAAAAGCATTGAAAGGATGCAACATGGAGTATAATGGCATATGTTCCAGCACTGAAATGGCATGCAAGATGACTTAGAATCATGCAAAACAACTCATGTAATGCATGTTGAAATGCTTAAGCATCAAAAGGTAGTGAAGCATATTACACTACAAGCATGCATGGCAAGCATCATTTAACCAAGGGGCCTCAAAATCGAGCTAAGACAGCCCAAAATATGAACAAAATCATGTTGGAGCATGGCCAAAATATACTAGAATGACGAGCCAAAACATCATGCATTCAAAGCTAGTGAACAAGATTTACACTACAAGCATATGATGCATGCAGGAGGCTATTAAACCAGCCATAAACATAGCCATGACATGCCAAATGATGACAAAAAACCCACTGAAATGGAGCTGGTACATGCTAGATTGACATGCTACTTTGATGAGCCACAAATGGGATTACACTACACATATGAGAAGCATGCCAAGGGTGACCAAACCAACCATGGACAGAGTCTAGGAAGGCCCTAAAAGTCACCAAAAAGTGCCTGAACCAAGTCTTGAAAGTATGAAGATGTATGCTCCTTTGATAGGCCAAAAATGCAAGCAAACAAAACAAGAAGAGAGGGGATCATCCCCCTCTAATTTGAGGCCTCAAAACCACATGCCTACCACTAAAAATCCACTGGATTTCAGTGGCTAGGAGTCCAAGCAAGGACTAGCTCAAAGGCCTTAAGGCATGGCACAAAACAAGGCTAAACAAAGCATGCAAGAGGGTAGAAGACCCTTAACACCCAAGAGGCCTTAAACAAACATCACAAGCACCTTAAAAAAAGACTTTTTTCAATTGGAAGATAAGCCCAAATAAGCATGCAAATGGGACCAAGAGAGCAACCAAAACAAAGCCTAAAAGGGAGAAAAGAGGTTACCCTTGAAGCACTGCAACAACAGCTTCTTTCTCAGCCAAAAAAATAGCCTTTTAACCCCCAAATATGTCCTCCAAGAACCTTAGCTCAATGATGGGGGTGTGTGGTTAAGAGTTGTGGTGCAAAAGTGAGGAACAACCCACTTTTTAGGCCTCAAATATAGAGATAAAGAGGGAGATATATGCTTGTGCCTTAGGAAATTTTCTGAACCTCGTTCAAGGAGAGGGAGAGCCTCTCTTATAAAAGAAACAAAGGGTTCAAGCTTCTTGGAGAAGCTAAACTTGGATGCAATCCCTCCATACACGTGTATGGAGGATACAATCTATGCCCTCCAGCTGGCATAGCTGGCATCCATTTAGTCAGACAAAACAGGAGGAAACCTGCCGACCAGAAAAGGTGGTCAGCCTGTTACTTTTAGTGGTCGGCCGACCACCCAAAGTGGTTTTCCAAAAAAAAAAGTTGTCGGCTAGGGTAGTTGGTGGTCTCCACACTGAAAGCATGCCAATGGTGGGGTGGGAAACCAGAAAATGTGGCCCAAAGACCAAGAAAACCAGTTTCTCGACCAGAAAATCGACTGGCGGGGAGAAAAGTGGTTTCCAAGGAGAAAGCTGGTCTCCCACCCTTGGACCACCTTCCAAACAAGGAAAACAAGGTTTGTGCCAAGAACGAACCAACAGGGATGCAAAACGAGAGTTCGAGAGGCAAGATGCGCGGCCGGAGGCCTCGAAAACTGGCTGTTGAGCACAAAAAGTGGCGTATGACCACAAAAGTGGTCTCCCGAGCCACAGTGTCCCCCTAGAGAGAGGAAACGATGTGTGTTCCAAAAACCGTGCCAAACGGAGAATGTTAAGCGGTCCCGAGCCGAGGCGCACGGCCGACGGCTTCGAAAACCGGAAACTAGTCTCCAAATGGGAACAGTAGCCTACGACCACTGAGAGATGGTCTACAAGACCTCTTCCTCCCTCCGGGAAGAGAAAACAAGACTTGGTCCGCGGATCGAGTCAAGGCACAAAGGGTCCCGAGGTTTGGAGGCGAGGCTCTCAGCCAAGAACTCCGAAACCTCGAAACGAGCACAACATGCGCAATCACTGAGTGCTCAATTGATGACGTTTGAGTCTTAAGGTCAGTAAAAAATGGGGTGTCTACACATAGGTACCAGGATACTTGGCGAGGAAGATCTTGAGGTATGGGATCTCATCAATAATAGCAGCAACACTTCCACTGGATAATGCATCAGCATATTCTTCATATGAATTATATAATTTAAGCCTAGAGTCCGTGAAGTTCAAGTTTCTAACTATGACTCCTTGTACAAAAGACTTTTTTGGGAACCCTATATAATCCCCATTTGACGCCAATTGAATCTGTTGAACAGTCAACAGTGAAGTCAAGGTCGCTGTGTAGCTTAAAGTCAATATAAGCACCACGAACAGCCAAACAATCACTACAAACGTTGATAAGTTACTGAACAACCTCTCTCCTACAACATCCAATGCCATAAAAAATAAAAAATAAAAAATCATAACATGTCAGTTAAGTGATTTTTGAGGATTGCAAATACAATTTATATCTAGCCTACTCCTAAGAGTATGAGAAAGAAGAGCTGCTAAGCAGAGAGGGCAAGACTAATGAAGCTCATCAACGCCTTTGACGAGGTTTGAATCCCCAAACTCTCTCATATGAGAGTAATGGGGAGGCGCCAAAGGGCTAAAAGGCCTTTGTGTCACTCAAGTAAGTCTTAAATCTGCTCTACTTTGATAACATTTAGTTAAGAAAATTCAGTTGCTATACAAAAAGTGATCAGGTTTAATTATCTTGTATATGTGGGTTTAGTGTCTACATGTACCAGGGGTTAGCCTCAATACCCTTGTTATTAAAATAAATAAATAAAAAAAAGGTGATCTGGTTTTGGGGAAGAGAAATGGGACAAAAAGCTTATTATGGGCAAAAACAAGGGTTGAAAAGGAGAACTAGAAGACAGTCCAAATTTGCTGAGCTCGTGAACCTTGGAATTCTTCATTTATGGGATTTTCAATGATCCATACCACAAAGCCTGTTAGGATAAAGAAACCAGCACTTGTTAGCCATAGATCTGAATCAAGTGGCTTCAAGAAGATCCACATGTTCTTCTTCATGTCAACTCGAGCTACTCTTCCAATGCCTATGTCGGTGTAAGTCAATGTAAAGTCGACATATAAAGATCTATTGGTTGTGATAGTGACATCCCCCAGAACAACATCATATTTCTAATCTATCCATAGAGCAACACAAAACAAATGTTTCATGAAAATGCAAGTTTTTTCTTATAAATTAATCATAGATGTTTTACTTTGGAACTATTGATCAGTGTGATATCAGCAATGCTATGTATCCAGAAAATTGCATTGAATTTGGAATATGTAGAGCAGATTCATTCTGAGTGTGGCATATTCAAACACTGGGTACTTTTCTGAATATTTTTTTTCTTCTAGATAGTTGATTGCCCAAAAAAGTTTCTAGGCACACGTTCAAATTCTGGGTACTTCTCTGGATATCATTTTTGGTATGATATTTGATTACATTTGAAACAAAATGTACCTGAAGATAGACCTAATATACAAGATCATTGTATATTCCTGCAGTCTCTCCATTGGCATCTTCAAATGGGATAAATTCATAAGGCAACTCATATTTTAAGGCTTCAATGGCAGCATTGAATACATCTACACAAAAGCCAGTGACAGTGGTTGCATTGGTTTGAGGATTGCGTTCTACATTTACCAATTCCTTGTACCTTGATTTAGGAGGAACACCAATTCTAAGCTTTTTTCCACTCTTTCTCACCAACCAACCTTTTGGAGTGGTTGTAGAACTGCCCGGCCATAGAATGGCTTCAAGACTGTTGTTGGATGGGTACATTTGCTTTTTAATTCCATCTGTTGGTGTCCAAAACCCAACTCTTCTTTCATCTTTGTCGATCACATTCACTACTTCAAGGGCCTTGGAAATTAATCTCCCATTCAAGAGTTGAAACTCGCCACTTAAACCCGCAAATCTACTTTGTAATATTTCTTTTAGAAGCATTGACCCACTTTGAGAGGCTTCAATGTTGGGCAAGTCCATCAAGTTTGGCCCCATGCCACGTTGGTGAGAGTCTCTTGTACTGGGACTGCTATTTTTCACCTTCTCAACTGCCCTTGCTAGTGCCCAAGTTGCATCATATGCCCATATACCAAACGCATTCAACTCTGCCACTTCAAAACTTGAGTTTTGAATGTGAAATTCCCTTCTCCATCTTACAGTGAAATTATGGAGCTCGCTTGACACTGGAATGTAAGACTTGAAACCCAATCCTCCTTGCATTGACTCAATGGAAAAAGAGTCCATGGTATGCAGCAGGTTCATGGTTTTAGCAGTTACAATCCAAGCATGCCCTTCATCCATCATTCCTAACCTTTTCACATTTAGAAAAAGCCGAGAAGTGATAGGAGGTGACATATGGACAATGTATACTGTTGTCTGCATAGTCTTGAGCTTGTGAAGCTCTTCAAGAATTTGATCATTAGTGGCTGAGGAAGAAATGGAACTCATGTATGAAATGTGCATACTGGTCTCTTCGAAGGTATTAACTAAAAGTGGGAGAATTTCCCTCCCACAATCAGTGTCCTCATGAACAAGGATGACATTCCTCTATCCAAATGATCCTACAATGTCTACAATGCCTTTGAATTCAATGATTTCATCTGGTTTTATTTGAACAGAATAAGGATAATGGGTGGAGTAAGGACTTGTTGCAAAAGAAGTGATAGGCATTTTAGCTTTGTCTCCTAATAAGGCCCAAAGTTTATCTTCAAGAGAGGTCTCAGGGCCTATGATTATTGCTTGCACCTTGATGTTCTCTATTAGATCAAGAGCTGCAAAAGGCAAAGCAAAAACCTGAATCAGAAATATCTGAACTGTGAATGTAATCACAATCGTTCTTCATTAATTGAAGCTTTATATGGGGTATTGTAATCTTAGTTAACACCACCACTGAAAATTGAGTATGATCATAGTGGTTGTGGCATCTTGTTTGGATGGACAAAGTACATTGACAGTTTTAAGGTAGCAAGTGAAACTTTTAAGACAATCTTGAGGAATAGTACATGAGATTTGAGATTATTCCTCAAGAATTGGATGTCCCAAGTTCAAGTTTCCAAGTACATGGGTTTCCATGAGCTAAATTACATAAACAAAAATGACAAAATCACTTATTAGTTGGAGTGTGTTTAAGCTATTTCAATGGGCCTGATAATGTCAGGTCCCCTAAAAGGGAAAAAAAGCATTTTTTTAGTCAATCAGTAGCAGATAATTTACCAATATCACGAGAATTACATCAAATTAAACATCAATTATATAACGAAGTCCAACTTAATACCTCAAACTATCAAAATAATTGTTGAATATAGAAATTAGAGTATATAGAATCGTTTTATTTTTAATATTATGTATATAATCTGTGATTGTTTCAATCACTGATTGAGTATTGTTTCCTTATTTATATCGTTTGTTAAATTGTATTATGAATTTATAATATATACATGCCCTCTATCTTATTCTTGGGTAAACCAAATAATTAATTTCATTCTTTTTGGTATTAGAGATAGGTTAAGTGCCTAGTAATTTTGTTTCACCAGTGGGTGGCAGCCTTGCCTTGGCAGCCCGTCAGACCTCAACCCATTCCATTGTTGTATTTTCTTTTAGTATCACTTTGTGGTGATCTCTTCTTCTATCCACTAGTTTATTCCCCAAATATCTCTATCATATTTTTTTACTCACAATCCATTTTTTTTTGTGTGTTTCTGTTCTACTTTGTCTTTCTCTCGATTGCAATCTCAAATAGGTTTTTATCTTCAAACCTATTTGAGTTTGAGGGGGGGTATTATACCTATATCATGGTGAGTGTGGTGATATACCATGTGAACCGCCTTAGCAGCCTCATCTAGCGCACAACCCAAGTTGCCCCCTCTGGAGCACAACCCAAGTCGCCCCCCTGACGCACCACCTAAGCTACCCCCTGGCGCACTTTCTAATTAGCCGCCCCTTGGCACACTTAGTCATCTGTTGTCATCATCGTTCAGCACTACATCATAAGTTATGTGTGTGCCACGTTTGCTGGTGCAACATCCAGTTCTCCAAATCCGTCCAGCATAACCCCTGTAAACTGTCTCGACATTGATTCCGATTAGTCTCTACAACGGTCTGACATGACCCTTTTAAACTGTCATGACGTTGATTCCGGTTGGTTCTTACAACGGTCCAGAATGACCTTAAACTGTCCCGACATTAGTTCTGACTAGTTTCTACAACTGTCCGGCACAACTGTAAACTATCTCTCGGAGCCTCTAATACTGAAGGGTCTTGTTAGCTGTTGGCCAAGGTGTTTCCTGGCCATAAATGCTTCGGTAGCTCTTCTAAGGCAGTTCAGTCCTTGTTTTTTTTTTTTTCCTTTTCTAGGGTGTGATTTTGATGTATTAAGCACTTTTTGGCCTTTTTATTTTATTTAGTGAACTATCAGATTTGTTTGGTAGCATTTATTTGGACTAGCCGTTGAGTTTTTTTCCGGCTTCTTCCAATCATCTATTGGCAAGCTCCGATTGTTGAATATCTTCATACCAGCTTGACGGAGGAGTGTTGAATATAAAAATTAGAGTACATAAAATCTTTTTATTTTTAGTATTATGAGTATAATCTGTGATTGTGTCAATCACTAATTTAGTATTGTTTCCTTATTTATATCATTTTTTAAATTGTATCATGAATCTATCCTATATACATGGCCTCTACCTCATTCATGGGTAAGCCAAATAATTCTTTTCATTCTTTTATAATAACACTGCCAATTGGATGCTACTGAACCCCTTGGGAGAACATGTATATTTATGGGCACAGATAAGAAATGTAGGATTGAAAATGTCACCCCAGATTGCAATTATGGTACACCAAGATATTAACTACTGAATGATAAATCAAGAACATAGATAGAAAAACACTTTGCAATTGCAAGCACATGAATATGAGAGGGTAAAAAAAAAAGACAACACTCACCAGCAGACAGTGCAAGCAGGGGTTCTCCATTGGAATCCCTTGTATGAAGAATAACCCTAGTTTTATATTGAGGAGTATTTACAGCATAAAAATCAGAAATCACCATCGTAATGGAGCTATGAACAACCTTCCCTACCCATGATCCCATATCAAGAGTCATACCAACCTTAACCTCATTCATAGCACCACCAAGATTACTACTACTACTCTGGTTCTGGTATGCAAATTCATCAAGCTCTGCATTTAACAGAGTTAGAAAGCTCAACAACACTAGCAGTATTAGAAATGAAACCTGAGTGTTTTTCTTCATCCTCATCTTGACTTAGACAAATGGGGTGTGTAATAACCCAAATTTTTAATTATTCTGTAAAATTTATATTAATATTATTTAATCACAATTGGAAAAATATATGATTTATTTTGTATTATTATGTGTAATTTTATAAAATAATATAATTAGCTTAAGAATTGAGCAAGGTTTAAAATAAAAAAATAAAATAAAATAAAAAAAGCAAACCGACGCAACACGTAGCCTAGATGATAATTAGGCATGCATAGGTGTAGACTAGTGAGTCACCTTTGGGATAAGCTTGAATTGAGGGAGGAGAATTTGAAGGAGCCACTTGTAAGTTGTGGCTTGGGTTGCCTCCTATAAATAGGGAGGAGGTGTGGAGTTGCGGCAAACAAAGAAAGGGAAAAGTACCGGAAGTAAAGAAGAAAGAGTAAGGTACTATTTTTACGGTGAGTTATATTATACCTTGAGTTACCATAATATATTTTACATATGTTTTGATTTATCATAATTTATTTTATATAAGTCATATTTTATGAGTTATATTAATACAAGTTACTTTCTATAAATTATATTAATATTTCAATTACGTGAATTAATTTCTGAACTCTATTTGTTAAAATGAAATCCATGGATATGTTTGTTTCAATTTTAAAGAATATTTGACTATAATCTTATAAACAATTATGTTTTGTAAGTATCACCACGGGAGTCACACGCCTTGGGGGACTTAAATAACTATTGGCTTTTGTTTGACCACTTTGTGGCCCTCTATTGTCATTGATCTATTGACCTCTGTTCTGTGCGGAGCAAAGTGCTGTACGGAGATAAGTGCTACACTATTGTGGGAGCCACATCTATAATCCGTACGAGTCACCTATTGAATTTGTACCTCTGTTCTGACTGTCACTCTTGTGACCTCTGTTCTGTTTTGTTCGGTACCGTGGTTATGGTTATTTATTTACATAATCTTAGTTTTGCCACATAAAAGGTTATTTGTTCAGACTAAGTTATCTTAATATTTTAGTTACATAACTATTCATGGTTATTTTGTATCCCGTATACTCTTGGCATAATATTTCTCACTCTGCCATGTGCTTATAGTTGTTTACCAATTTTTAGGAAACAATACAATTCAGAAATAACTTTTGGAAGGTCTTAAATGCGGGGCTGCGGAATAGACACACAACACTTTTATGATATTTTTATCTATAAATATTGACCTTTTTGGTCAATCAATTTTGTAATAAAAATAGAAGCTCCAATGATTATTTTGGTACCCTCACTTAAATATTATTTCCGCTTGCGTTTATTTATTTGTTTAAGAATTGCAGGAGGTAACTTTAATTATTGGCCATCACGATACTTAACTCTTGGGTATGGGGAGTGGGTCGTGACAGGGTGTTTGTTTGTTTAGTTTTCTTTTTCTTTTTTAATTATTAGCCTCAATTTTCTGATAATATTTTCTTATATAAGCATGTTGAGGACACGCATTTGAAAATCCACAAACGATTCTTCAAAGCTGAGCTTGAAGTTGTTCTTGAATTGATCAAGAACAACTAGCTTGCGTTTACAAGTCAATAGTACTACTAGAATAACTAGCTCGCGTTTACAAGTCAATAGTACTACTAGTACTATTAGAAATGAAACCAATAATGTGTTTTTCTTCATCATACTCATTATGGTATCTTTTTCCTCAAATTTTGCTTACTTGTAGTCATGTGGTTTATATAATTTAATTACATTAGTGTTATTTTTAAATTTTTCGAGTGAAACTGTCAATTTATTATCTTCAAAGTGATTAAGGGATTGACATAATTTAATTTAATTTTTTTTAAAGATAAACTTTACAATGGTAATGATTGAGAAGCCTGTGAGGGCGTTTATCACGCAGAGAAAAATACAATCTAGAAGAGATAAAATTCAGAGAGAAAGAATGAAGTTAACCAACCATTGTAGTGAGGCCATATATTTATAGTTTATATGGTGGCCTTTGATCAATGGTTGCAAACATTCAAATTGCAATGTCAAACCAATAGTCACCATGTTTCCAACCATTGTGACTGCTTGTTTTAAATTCAAAACTTCTAGTTGTATTTCTTCCTGAGGGAAGGTTTTATATTACACCACTAATTGGGTTATGATTTGGTGTGAGACAATCCACCATATTATGGTGTGAACACTCTCATACTTTCATCTCCCACTTAATCACACGATAATATTGATTACAAAACCTGAGTTGGACATGTTTGCCTTGGTACCAATTTTTTTGCCTCATGCCAACTTTCATCTATGAAATTACCTCATAGATCGACGTCTGATTATGACTTGGCCATACGTGCGCACATTTTTACCACCAATTTGACCGCACTCGTACGAATCTATTCTCCTACTAACAACACCCTCCAGATGACTTCAATTCACTATATTTCAAATGAATGGCATCAATTTTCAGTGCTGGGTTCATAGTCCATACCCAATCACCATTGACGACTTCAACCACACACATTCCTCACATGTTGACCTGCGTTGAAATTTTTGTCAAGTACTTCCTCTAAGGCCTATTCCTGAAGGTTTTCCTTAACACACCTTATCAATGAATTTTTGCAGATCAAGCAGACAACATTATCTAGTTAGCATGTTGTAAATAATGGACTTTACATCTTATACTAACTATGATGTTCGTACCTTGTCAGTTCCTCTATCTTATTACCTAACCAAACACATGTTTCCATGCAAGATAGAGTCGTAAAACATTGGTTATCTAGGGGTCCCCAGAGTCATCCGACTATGCTCTTATATAAGTAGCTAAACCACCTAGCTAGGCATTTTTCAATCCCATATTAGCTACATGTTCTCTGAATTTTTCCAAAGACAACCCTTTGGTCATAGGGTCAGCCACCATCTCTTCTGAGGGTATATAATTGACTTTAATTTCACCTCTCTCCACTATGTCCTGAATATAGTAGTAACTTACATCAATATGTTTTCCCTTAGAGCTATTTGCTCCACTTTTTATTAAAGAGATGGTGGACTGATTGTCACAAAACATATTGACTGGTCTGGAAGGTATACCTAATTGTAAACTGTCAACAAATCGTTTTATCCAGACCGCATTACTCACGACTGTGCTGCAAGCTATGTATTCAGCTTCCATAGTGTACTTTGCAACACAACTCTGTTTCTTACTTAACCAAGAAATTGCTATTCCACCAAACAAGAACACATGACCACTAGTAGATTTTCTATCATCTACATCTCCTGCAAAATCCGCGTCAGTGTATCCTTTTATGTCTAGATCACACAAACCAAAACATAACTTTAAATTTTTAGTGCCTTTTAAATATTTGAATATTCTTTTGACTGCTTGCCAATGTTCCTTACGTGGATTGGATTGAAAACGACTTACCAATCCAACTGCATGACAGATGTCAGGTCTAGTGCTTGTCATAGCATACATTAGGCTGCCTACTGCTTGAGCATACGTGACATTTTTCATTTTCTCAATGTTAGACTTAGTTTGAGAATTCATACTTTTACTAAGACTTTGTCCCTTGCAAACAAGCGTACTTAAAGAATTACAGTTATCCATATTAAATCTTTTGAGCACCTTGTCTAGATATTTCTCTTGATCTAGATATAATAATTTTGAATTTCTATCTCTTGAAATTCTAATTCCTAAAACATAGGTTGCAAGACCCATGTCTTTCATTTCAAATCTAGATGCCAATAAAGTTTTGGTTTCTATAATCATATCTGGACAATTTCCTGCTAACGATATGTCATCCACGTATAAAGATAATATTGCTAACTTGTCATCATTTTTCCAGATATAAACACACTGATCTAATGGACTCACAACATAACCCATTTCTAAAATGGCTTGGTGGAATTTCAAGTACCATTGTCTTGAAGATTGTTTAAGTCCATATAGAGATTTCTTCAACTTGTAGACTTTATCCTTGTTGCCTTGGTTCTGGAAACCATCAGGTTGAATCATATAAATTTCCTCTTTTAATTCTCCATTGAGAAAAACAGTTTTAACATCTAATCGATGCAATTCCAAATCCATCCTAGCTACTACCACCATTAGAATCCTTATAGAGGCAAATTTTGTAACAGGAGAATATGTGTCTACGAAGTCTATTCCAGGTTGTTGAGTAAATTCCTTGGCTACTAACCTGGCCTTATATTTCTCCAAACTTCTATCTACTTTGAATTTCTTTCTAAGAACCCATTTGCAACCAATGACTTTTCTTCCATTTGGGAGATCGGTTAATTCCCAAACATCATTTTTCTTGATCGAGTCAAGTTATTCATTCATTGCCTCAAGCCATTGAGTAGCATCACTGCTACTCATTGCTTCATTATAAGTAGTAGGATCATCCACTAAGTTATTAAGTTCTTCAACTTGAAAAACATAATGATCTTTCAAAAATGTTGATGGACGTCTTGCTCTCTTACTCCCACTTATCTCATGATTCAAAGCAGGTAAAACAACATCATGTAATTTTCGTTTGCTCCCACTATTAGATGGTTCGGGAAGAATATGTGGACTGTGTGACAAAGAAGGAAGAGAAGAATCCTGAGATACTTCAAAGAGCAATTTAGTTTGTTCAATAGGAGTAACAAGATCAGTGGATTCAAGAAAAATAGCATCTCTACTTTCTATTAGTCCACGTTCGGGATGGTTAAAACGATAACCACTCCCATTTTCGACATAACCAATAAACTTGCATTCCCAAGTTTTGCTTCCCAATTTATCCCTTAAAGGTTTGGGAATAAGTACACGTGCCTTATATCCCCAAACTTTGAGATTTTGAACATTAGGTTTAGTTCCATGCCAGCATTCGTAAGGAGTTAGGGGTTTGGATTTTGTTTTGACTCTATTTAATATGTACGTAGCAGTGGATAAGGCTTCCCCCCCAAAAATGAATAAGAAGATCAGCATGAGCCATCATAGACCTTGTCATTTCCATGAGAGTACGATTTCGTCGTTCTGCAACCCCATTTTGTTGTGGTGTGTATGGCATTGTAAACAAATGTTTTATGCCATTGTCCTTGCAGAAAGATTCCATAGCTTCATATTCGCCGCCTCTATCATTATTCAAGTGTTTAATGGACCGACCAAGTTGCTTTTCTACCTCTAATTTATATTCCTTAAACTTTTCAATTGCTTCTGATTTGTGTTTAAGAAGGTAGATATGTCTATATCTTGAATAATCATCAGCAAAAGTAATAAAGTATTCCATGCCTCGATGAGTTTTAGTTCTTAAAGGCCCACAAATGTCTAAATGACTTATTTCGAGTCATTCCAATAATTTCCAATGTTTAAAAAATGGCTTGCTAGTCATTTTGCCTTTGATACATGGTTCACATATATCAAAATCATCAGAACAAACTTTAGGCAATAAGCCACTTTTAAACATTCGAGACATTTTATTTTTATTAATGTGACCTAACTTTAAATGCCACAAATAAGAACTATTACTAGTAGAAATATGCAAATAATCAGAAATACATACTTTATTATCAATAGGAAGAGAGTACATGTCATTTACTCTTATACCTTTCACTAATACACTTCCTTTCTTAATCAATACTGTGTTAAACCTAAAAGTAATCTCAATACCTTTTTGAGTTAACACCGGAATTGAAATTAAATTGCGCCGAATGTTGGGTACATAAAGCACATCATGAAGCATAATAGAAGTTCCATTAATAGAGAATTGACAATTTCTGATGCCCAAAACATCACTATAGGAGTTGTTGCCCATGTAGATTCTGTGTTCACCAACCTTCTTTTTAGTAAACTTCACGAACACGTCTTTATTTTGCACAATATGCCTAGTTGCAGCAGAATCAATCCACCACGAATTTGATGAAGGTTCAAGCACCATTGCTTCAGAAATTGTCATGGCAACTGGGTTATGATCCGTTTTTTGCTTCTTCTGAGGACAATTGGCTTTGATATGACCTTTTTGACCGCACTTGTAACATGGGCCTATCTGATGCTTGTGATGTTTTTTTTGCCATTCTTGCGGTTTCTTCCATCTTTTCTGAAATCCCTTCTTCCATTTTTTCTTGAAAGAAGTTGTCTTTTTCTTGTTGAATGGTGTGTGAGTATTATTCTGTGGTTGTGGTGAAGATTGTGCCATCAACAAGTTAGAAGACAATCCTTCTTTACGCCTGCGCTTCATCCGTTCTTCTTCTAAAACTAAGAGTACAGGCAATGTTACCATTAAAATCTCTCGTCCGCTATGAGTTAAAGATGGGATAACATGATCCCAAGACAATGGAAGACTATTAAGTATGGTAGTTACTTTCATCTTGTCCAACAAAGCGTGACCAGCGTTGGATAATTCTTTAGCAATTAATTCCATTTGATTAACATGATCACCAACACTATCATTATCACTCATATGAGTGTTATTATATTTGTCCAAGAGCAATTGAATTTGAGCAATTATATGATCACCAACACTATCATTATCTTGCAGTTTCATGTTCTTCAAAAAGCGGAATAATGTTATCTTTTATATTATGTAACATAGTTGCCTTTGCCATTGTATCATCTTCTATTCATTTATTTTGGAACCAACTAGAATCATCATCTGGCTTAGAAATGGATAAAGTATACAATGTTTTCTCATGTGTAAGAAGATAAGAAATGTGGCGTTTCCATGCTCGGAAATTATTTTCATTAAGCATCTCGATTCTTGAAGAATCCATGGTATTTTTAATAGCCATATTAAAAACAACATGTGTTACTATGAAAATTCAAATGTGAATATTACAATACTAAAATAAAAAATAAAAGTAAGCAAAATTAAAGACAACAACAGGTCTTAATCAAGATAAGCCATGTAATTGTTGAATCGGCCCCTGTGATGAAGATAATGTGAGTGAATAGAACGGTTCTGTTGCCTTGGGTAAGAAGAATGACGGAAACCCAATGGCCTTGTAAACCCAATACTTTGCTTATGAGTATTGTAATAATAGTTATGAGCCCAAAGAACACAATGGTGCCTTTCAAACAATGTTTCTTTGGATGTTTTCCTTGGTAACACCCTTGGATAGCCTCCTCCTCGAATTTTGTTCTCAGGAAATTTAGTACAACGATCCACAAAAAAATTCTTAGAAGAATTCTGGAAATTTTGACTTTTGAATGATTGAAAACGGCCTTGACATGAGCGATAACGGGCCAAAAAACCGATTGGACCTGGCTGCTGCCGGTCCAAATACTATGCTGGGCCGGATTGGACCTGGTGAGATGGAACTGGCGTGACACGCGGGTTAGCGCGCAGGTCAGGCCGACGCGGGTCAAGCGGAGCAGACAGACGCGGGTCCGGGTGCAGTGCGCTGGGTCAACGCGCGGATCTAGGCATGCCTTGGGCATTAGGACGACGTGCGGATCTGGGCGCGCTGGGCCACAACGTTGGGCTGCTTGGTTGTGTCACTAGGCTGGGCTGACTCTATGGCTTTGGGCTGCTTGACTTAGCCTCTGTGGTGCTGGATTTCGGCCCAATTAAATCCTTTTTAATTCTTAGGCCCAAAGGAATTGACTTCCTTGCTGTAACTCTTATTTTTGGGCCTTTTCTTTTAATTTTTGAATGTGGCCCAATGGAATTGATATTCAACACAGATGCTGCAATGGCTCCAATGGTATTATTCCAGTCATCTTCTTCAGCAACTAGAGTTGGAGACCATAGACTAAAATTCGAATTTTGAGGATCAGATCTTCGCCGTTTTTCACAACGAATTTCATCGTTGTGATCAAAATTCTGAGAAGAACAAGACGATGCCAATTTGGAGATGCAATTTGCACTGAAAAATATTTTATAAAATTGCTTCCAACGGTGTTATTCAGACTCACTTTCGGCAAGGTTTGAAACAATGGCACCACTAACAGTTATTTTCTTCGGATAGTTTTCTAGAAATACAACACGTTGGTAATGATTAAATAAACAAACCGAATTAGCCAATGCCGAAAATTGACGATCAATGATTTTCTGAATATTTGGTAAAAAGAGTTCGGAAATTTTTTGTTCTTCCGGACTGTATTTCGACATCTGCGATAATGTGTAACCTTACTCTGATACCACTGAAAGATAAACTTTACAATGGTAATGATTGAGAAGCCCGTGAGGGTGTTTATCACACAGAGAAAAATACAATCCAGAAGAGATAAAATTCAGAGAGAAAGAATGAAGTTAACCAACCATTGTAGTGAGGCCATATATTTATAGTTTACATGGTGGCCTTTGATCAATGGTTGCAAACATTCAAATTGCAATATCAAACCAACAATCGCCATGTTTCCAATCATTGTGACTGTTTGTTTTAAATTCAAAACTTCTAGTTGTATTTCTTCCTGCGGAAAGGTTTTATATTACACCACTAATTGGGTTATGATTTGGTGTGAGACAATCCATCATATTATGGTGTAAACACTCTCATACCTTCATTTTTGTCAATCAATATTACATCAAATAAACTACTAATCCAACAATAATTAAAAAATTAACAATTAGTAAACCTAACAACCAATCACCAAATCCAAATTCAATCACTAAGTCTCCAAATTTTATGATATTTTGCTATTAAAAAAAAAATCAACTTTTTAATGTCTTTTCATATTTAATTAAAAAAATTGAATACGGATTTTAAAAAAATTAAAAATCCTAAACAGAAAAAAAAAGTTTTTTCATTTTTAATGAAATTAGTAAAAAATTTCTTACCAATCAAAGTAAAATTTAAATTCTTTTACCAAAGATTAAAAAAGTAAATTATATTAGAATGATTATGATTCTAAATATGACAAAAAAAACCAAAACAAAACAAAACTTTTGTCATTTTTAATGAAATAAAAAATTCTTATCAATCAAAGTACAATTTAAATTCTTTTACTAAAGACTAAAAAAAGTCAATTAAAAAAGTTATTTACAAAACAATAATAAATTTCAATTCTGAAAAAAAAAAAAAAAATATAAGAAAACATAATCATTGTAATATAATTATTGTTTCAATATTATTGAGGCATAATTTTATGATTAAATTCTAATTCAAGTGCTATAAAAATGATTTGAGGCGATGTGGGCCGCAACGAATACGCATTTGAATCTACACACAAGTTTTCAAAGTTTGGCTTCAGGTTCTTGTTGATTTAAATATCTTTGGAATCTACTCTCCGAATTTAACAACTCATTTAAATGTCTATTCTTTGGAATCTACTATTTGGAATCCAATTCCCTCCACATTTAATGTCAATGATATTTTTAAAATTATAAGGATGATGGTGAGTATTTTAACTAAAAATTATAATAAAAAAAAATTATAAAAAGCCATTTATTCTGTATGAAAATCTATACAAAAAAATTATTTGTACATCATTACTTGTTTAAGGCTTATTTTGACAATTGGTTAAAAGAGTAAAAAAATCACTATAAAAGAGTCAATTATTCTCTCTATTTTTTTTGTACGTCTTTTAATAAAAGTTTAAAAAATTAATTAAAATAATTAATTTTCAAAACAATCTTAAATCTAGACTATGATTGCAGATTTTCAATATTTGTTCGTAACAAATTAGTTACAACAATTGGCATATTCAAAAAAAAAAAATATTTAGAATAATTTTTAAATTAAAAATATGTAAATCACATTTTTTATTATAATTTATATTATATCAATTTAATTTACACCATATATTTAAATTTTAAACATTTCTTAAAATATTTTTTTTCTCAATAAATAACATTTCTGAATAAGACTTTCTAACTTTAAATGAAGACCGGTCATCATTCAGAAATAATATAATAATAACAAAAATAGTGTCTTAGTCAACACCATAAATTGCATTCCATACTCACTATTCACTACAAGAATACTGTGATTTAACGGCGTTTATTTAACGATGTTTAAAAAAATGCCTCTATTTTTAACATTTAACGGCGTTTTTATAAACGTCGCATTTTTTGTTTAATAATACGACACCGTTTTAATTTGAGAAGTCGTTTTAAAAACGCTTTCGAATGTGTTTTTTATTTTTTTAATATATGAGAACATAAAGTAGCGTATTCAGTCTCCCTCTTTCTGACTATAACCTTGATTTCACTCTCTCTATCTCTTTGTCTCTCTTCTCTTCAAACCCCTTCATATTTGTAGAACCGCAGCTGAATCCCTTTGTATTTGCAGATCGATTCATGTATTCGTAGATCGATTCAAGTATTATTCACTCTCAGTCTTGCTCTCTCTCTCACTCTCTCTCTAAACCCTTGATTTCACTCTCTCTCGCTTCAAACCCCTTCGTTTCAGAGACAACCCTTCATATTTGTAGAACCGTAGCTGAACCCCTTCGTATTTGCAGATCGATTCAAGTATTCATAGATCAATTCAAGTATTCATAGATCGATTCAAGCCTCATCTCTAGTTCATGTTTGCGTTCGCAGCTCTTTCTTCATAATAAGTGTTGATCAGTCTCATTTCTATCTTCTTATTGACGGAATCATTCGATTAAAGTATGCTAGGTTTCATCTACTTTGTCATTCTTAGATCAGATTGAAGATCTATTGATTCGATTCAAGTATGGTAGGTTTCGATTGAAGATCTATTGATCGATTGAAGATCATAATGTGCATTGTAGATGTTAAAATTGAACACAAAATACATACATACATACACATATATGAATAGATTGACAAATTTTTTAAAAATAGATCTCAATAAGAAACTCTGTAACCTTTTATATATTCATATGGATTATATGTTGAATTATGTATCAAATGAGTACGGCCAAGTTCAAAAACTAGCTATGTTTGCTTAAAACAACAGATTGGAATTCACTGAAGTGATGGTTTCACTTAATAGTTTATTAAATTTGATGACAATTGCTACAATATTAGAGTAAGGGTCTGGCTCTGGTCCAGTCCACGATCGGACTGGACCGTGCTGTTGGGCCCGTGAGGACTCACCACGAGTTCCGTTTTGAAAATATGAACCGTTTAATGTGTAGAACTCGTCGAGTATTATATGTCTATAAAAAATCACGTTGATCGGATATCGATAGCTATGTGATCAAATTAGTTTTGTATAAAAAAAAATGGACGGTGAATAAATTAACGGTTGATAAAAAACTATTTTGATCACATAGCTATTGATATCCGATTAACGTGATTTTTTTACAGACATATAGTACTTGACGAGTTCTACACATTGAACGGTTCAGATTTTCAAAACGGGACCCATGGTGAGCCCCCACGGGCCCAACAGCATGGTCTAATCCGATCGTGGACTGGACCAAAGCCAGACCCTTAGAGTAATATTAGAAATCTCAAAAGTTCTATTAAAATTTTTATTAAATGTCTCACATGGATGTGGGACCCACACCCATGTGAGACATTTGATAAAAATTTTAGTAAAACTTTTGAGATCTCTAACATTTTTGATAATATTATTGTTATAGTTTTGTAATGCATAGTAAAAAATAGTAGAATTATAGCAATAATACTTCAATGGTTAGATGTTATTTTGACAGAACCAAACATAGAAACTAGTGTGTTCAAAACGACCTGTATTTGTTCTACAAAAATGGTGATTTTGCAAAAAATTCTCTCTTTTGCTGGGAGGGAAGGAAAGAATGAGGTTGGGAAATGGTTGGTTTTGACTGAGTTGGTGAATATAACAACTATCAAAGTTTGTGTCAAATTTAACACAAGTTTTGGCATTTGCCATTTTTGACAGCTACTATATTCAATATCGTAGCACCACTGTTATCTCATAATAAAATTTTAATGTATAAAGACAAGTATAAAAAAAATTTCTTAAAAAGTCCAACACATTCCACTTTTACCAAAATATTAAATTTTAAAATAATATAACTTTTGATCTACATGCCGATTTTTAATAAAATTAGTATTTTTAGAATATTCTCAACAAGATCTATCAAATAAAATTTATGTTGATTATGAAATTCTTTATTTAAAGAAAATTATTACTATCAAAATTGATGTTCACAGTAACATGTTACTGGTTCACAGTAACATGTTACTCTGGCAATATTGTCTAAGAAAAAAAAGAACATTTTATTTTATCCTTACTCAATTATGCGCCTCCTCCATAGGGGGTTTATGATACAAAATAAATTTGGTTGTCCTTTTCACCAAATAAGGGTCCAACAGAGAGGTTTTGGCTAAATTTCTCATGTGTATGTAAAGCATGTAAAAATATTTTAAAATATGTGGAATTGTTTTGAAATTATAAATTACTAAGCAAATTTCATTTATACCCCTATACTTTGACACGATTTTCAAAGACCCCTCAGACTACGCTTATTTTCGCGTGTACCCTCATATTATGCAAGTTACTATCAATCTCACTCATGCCATCTATTTCCGTCAAGGAAATGGACAGAACGGGTGACGTGGCCCCCTACATTTTTACTTGGAGGGAAAATTAAGGCTTTCCCGCCAAAACCTAACCTTTCCTTGTATTCTCTTCAACCTACAAAAACAAAGATCATAGAAAAATAGAAGAAAAAAAACAGAACATCAATGAAATTAGTGGGAGAGAAGAAAGAAGGAACAATCGAAGGTCAAGAAATTAAGGGAGATGGAACGCAAGTGGTGTGGATGAGATGTTTTCCAACATTTGTGGAAGAAGAAGGCTAATACACACAGCATGGATCGACACAAATCCTAGGAGGAGATTTCTTTGTTGCCCTAACAATGGTTGCAATCACTTTACCTGGGTAGACCCACCCATGTGCGATTGGGCAGTGCAGATTATTCTTGGTCTGTTGAAGAAGTTAAATAAGATGGAAGCATAACTGAAGAGAAGGACTGGAAGACAGGAAACTATGCTTGGTTTTGTTCTGGTTGGTTGTAGGAGTATGGTTTATAATGTAAAGTTACAAGTTGTATGGTAATGTAATAATGAATGGAGTCTGTATCCTGTTTATGAATCATATGCAATGAGTGAATTGTTGTTAATGGAAAAATATGATTTGGAGATGAAAATTGTGTGTTTGGTGACCTATTAATGTTGTCCTTGTTACTTTCTGTTTGGTGACTCTGATATAGATAAAGGAAACACATAGAAGTTGGGACATAATTTGTGACCATAATTGTCACTCCAAATTCAAATTAGGCAAAACAATACAGTAAGGGCACCAAATTTACATTCTTTATTTCACTGTGTGTCCATTCCTGGATTGAAAACTGAAAAGAACAAGCACCAAAACACACACACATAGCTGTCCATCACCAGTGAACATCAAGACTTGTCACAGCTGCAGTTAAGGCACTAAATTATCATTCAAACTTTGATCAGTTCACACAGTTGTCATTCATGTTGTGCAAAACATATACTAAGAAAAGGGCAACTAATACAAAAACCAGGCTTCAAATGTACAAAAAGCCTCTATCATTGTCAAGGTTATAGAATATGAACAAAAGTAGCAAAAACCTTCTCCAACATAGTAAAGATAAAAATAAAAAACAACACTGCCCATTCATTTTCTAACTACTTTGTTTCAACTGTATTCTTGGTTGCACCTAGAGGAGATTTGACAGCACTAGCATTGTACAGCACTCTTTCTCTCCATCTCATTTGACCTTGCAAAGGAGTGTTAGTATTAGAACTTATTGCAGACCCCTGCACATCCTGACTTCCATGCAATGGAGTTAAGTCACTTGTTGTCATAACCATTCTCCTTTCTACCTGCAATAGTTATCACCATTGTTAGGACATATGCAAGGAAGACATTATTTAACAAATAAATTTTTAAAACTTACAGCCAACTTCTTCTTCTTAACTTCAGTTGCTTTTGTAACCTGACACTCAACCAGGCTTTCTTCTACCTGACTTTGAGTTTGGCTCCCATCAGTGTAGGTCTGACTTTGGCTTCCTTCAGCCTGGGACTGCAAAAACTAAAAAACAAAAGTTAGCAATGTGTAAGTTTACAAAATGCATTAAAAATATGAATTAGTTGAGTGGAACTCACAGGATCTATCAAGTAGGTGAATTGGCTCTTGACTTTGCATGTCCTCTTATTGTATCCCAACTGGCCATAATTTTTTCATGTCATTTGGATTTCCCTCCTTCCCAACTTACCTGAATCAGTTGTATCAATTGGTACATCAGTATCTTTCCTCATATGCAGTCTTGGCCTCCCAACTCTCTTCTTCACATTAGGTGGTAGTACATTAGCATATGCAGGTGTTGGCCACATTTGTCTACCGTTGATTGGAGTCAACATGTTCTCATAAATCCTGAGGTAGGATTCAACTTTATAGTAATGACGCACATACTTTTTTTTCTTCATCCATATAGTTTGCAGTAGCTACAACATGGACATAAGGAATGCCTGACAGATCCCATTTCCTACATTTACAAATCCACTCATTCAAGTCCACTTTATATCGCTTACCATATGGGCCAACAACTTCAAATTGGGAAGTTCCATTCCATCTAGGAATCCAGCCAGCTGCACTCACCTTTACCTTCTCCAAAATATTCTGAATTTTAGGACATATAGGGCCTTTGTTGTACTTTTTCACTGCTTCATGTCTTTTCTGAACTGTTTCCATCAACACGACTCTTAGCTTCTCCAACATGGTGACCACAGGTTTATCCCTAGCTTGTAATATGCTTGAATTGAAACTTTTACACAGATTATTCAACAAAATGTCACACTTGGGGAAACTGTTGAAGTGACTCTTACTCCAATGGATTGGTGATCTTGCTGCCAAGCAATTGTATGCTTAGCCATCACCTCCTTTGATTTCTTCCATGACTTTGGTGAATGCAGCAACAGTGCTTGCCCTAGCAACCTTTCATAATAAATCCTTCAATACCCTACCCTTATGTTCACACTTGAAATCATTATACAAATGCCTTATACAAAACCTGTGTGAGGCATTTGGAAATAGCTCAATACAAAACCTATGTGAGGCATTTGGAAACAGCTCAACCACTGCATCAATTAGGCCCTTCTGTTTGTCACTCATGAAAGTGTAACAATGAGAATTTACAATGTTCAAATCTTGCCCCAACAAATTCAGAAACCACCACCATGTTTTCTTTTTCTCCTTCTTAACAACAGCATAAGCAAATGGGAATATATAATTATTTGCATCTATCCCTACTACAGTCAACAACACTCCACCATATGGACCTTTCAAATGACAACCATCCACACCAATGATTGGTCTACAAGCATTCTGGAAGCCCTTCTTCAATGGACCCCAACAAAAATACAATCTTTTAAACTTGGACATTTGGTCATTCCCTTCATGAACTTTTGCACCTTCTTTCACCTTCATGCATATTGTTGTTCCAGGATTAGTATTTCTAATCTCTTTTATATAACCCCAGAGCATTGTAAATTGTTCAGCTGTTGTACCCTCAATCATTGTCAAAGCTTTCTTTTTTGCCCTCTTCACTTTTTGAATGTCAACTTTGACATTGTGCTCTTTTGTAATGGTGTGTACCAATGACTTAATTAGCCAGGTAGGGTTTAACCTAATTATTTCCCAATACTTATTCACAATCCATCTACTACTCACATGTGGCACATCAAATGTTTTGTTGCATGTGTGTTCATCTACAAAAGTTTTGATCTTATACACCCTTTCACTCTTCACAAAAGAAGCATAGCAAACCCAAGGACAACCACTTTTGCAGTCTTCTCTAACCCTCTATTTGTCACTCTTAGCAAATGTGACTTATTTGCCCCCACTTAATAACATATTCCTTTATAGCATCCAGAAACAACACATTTGTTTGAACTCCATACCAAGTTGGAATGTAGGATTGTTCATGTTAGTCTTATTGAAACTAGGGTATTTACTCCTCTTGCATTGACTATCTTCATCAGAGAAGCTATGAAAGCTTCTGAGCTCATCAAATGAATTGTCCATGCTTTGTAGGTCATCATTGTCATGTACATTAGTCACAACATCCTTACTGCTTCCTAAACCACCAAATTCCACATCCTTGTCAACATGTTTATCATATAAAGGGTTATCATGACCTTGCTCATGGTCACTGTCATTATATTTTTCAGACTCATCAGTGGATGAGTCCGACTGGTCAGGATCATAGACATCACTATCTTCATCTTCCTCCAATTCAACATCAAGAACTACCCTTTTACCCTTACTTGCTTCTACACTTGAGCCTACTTGACTATTTTGTGTACTTACATAATCATCCAAATTGTGTCCTATGTAAACATCTATTACTCTGTTTTCATCCACATATGTGTCCAACATCAATACATCAACATTAGGTTTTAGTAACTCCATCCCACCATAACCACTAACCTTACTATAATAGTTATTACTTGGCCTATGTCCTAATTTCTTAGCCATGCAACACAACTCTGTAATGGAAATTTGATCTGAATTACAAAAGTCAAAATGACTTACCATACCACCACTGTAAACCCTCTCTGGAATATACCTAACCACACATCCATGATGCATTTTGATTGTAAAATACCCAGATATTGCTTTTGCATTTTTCAATGGAAATTTGTCATTAACACTACTATTCAATGGAACTCGCAATGATAAAATACTATTACATTACACTAGAGATAAATAAATAATAAACAAGTAGTCATCCATGTGAAATACAAACAACCAAAAAAACAAAGATTTAATATGTGTTCATCAATTTCAAACCGAAACAAATAAAAACAAAGATTTTCTTGAAGTAAAACTGTTGAAACCAAAACAAACTTCATTGAAAAAATCCATGTCACATACAAATAAACAAAGATTTATTAACATGCGATTTCCAACAACAATAACAAAAAAACTTTAAAAAAAATTAAAAAAAAAACATGCATACCATATATAGGTGTTCCTCTTCCTCCACCGTTATTCTTCTCTCTTAGCACCCAACCCATCGTTCAACCTTTGATTTCAATGTGATTTCACAATCGTTGTTAACTCGCAACTTTGATTTCAAAATTTTGAGAGCAAATTAAAAACCCTAATTGCGATTTGGGAAGTTCTAAGCAACTCCAATGTATCTAACTGATTGTGCTCAGCCAAACTGTTGTATATTGCCTCCATGTGAAAGTATAGGGGGCCACGTCACCCATTCCATCCACTTCCTTGACGGATATAGACATTGATAGTAACTTGCATAATATGGGGGTACATGTGAAAATAAGCGTAGTCTGGGGTTATTTGAAAATCGTGTCAAAGTATAGGGGTATAAATTAAATTTGCTCTACATTATTTGACATTTTATGTTTCTTATTAAAAAGTCTTAAAATTATAAGTAATACGATCTTTACCAAAAAAACAAAAACAAAAAAAAGAAAGAAAGTAAAATGTAATTGTATAAACAAAAAATTTCAAATAAAATAATATCACTAATTTTCGAATTCAGCTTTGAACTAAGTAATTGTATAAACGTAAAATAATATCTCAGGGAAAAAGTTTTTCAATGCCTGCCTTGGAGTGTTTGCCTTCCCAACAGGTAGAAACTATAGTGAGCTATTATTTCAATGTATACTAGCGGTGAGGCAATGCAATGTAGTGTAACTCGAAAAAAATTATAATATAAGAATATTGGTTTCTCTTTAATTATTTAATTCACATAATATTATGATAAAAATCATAAAAAAATTAAATAATTATTTTTAATTTTAATATCTTTTGGTATTTTTTATTTGTTTAACCAAATTTAAAATTATATTCGTACATGATTTTTCAAGGTATCCTATCTCTTTTTTATTTTTTTATTTAATATTTTTTAGAATCTTATTTGTTATCTACAAATAATAAAGGAAGAGATCTACAATATTATTTTATGATGTTGTAACAGCGCCCGCGTGGGCCTCGTGCTACGGTTCAGACTCGATTTGTGTCACGGTTCTTAATCTGAACCAAAGAGTCCAAATTTGGCAAATCGTTTTGAGAAACAGATTTTTGAAAAAGTAGTGCCAAACATGGACTACTTTGCCAGATACAGAGTCGCCACCTAAATTTTTTAAAATGGGAGAATTTAGGAAACCCTGACTCGGTGCCGAAGGCCACGTGTCCGTCATCACCGGAGTTGTCTCGGCTCGGGAGCTTGGGTACGATCGGGGAAGGTCAGCTATGAGCACCCCCTTTCGCCCGGTCCGAAGACCGGCCTCTACTAACCGTGATATCTGATTTTGAAAACTTTATGTGTTCTTATTCCGGTTATTAGCCTAGAATTACTATGTTATGCGCACAGCAAACAAGTATAGACCAAATCGCCTAATTTGGAAATAAACATTGCATATCCGTTCGGTTTGAAAATGCTTTGGAATTTGCTACTTGCAAGTAGGCTAAAACACGGATTTCAACGAGTTTTTCCAACTCAAACAATCCAACCTTCACCCACAGGCATTCAGGCAGTTTATAACACATAAGCATCTAGCCACATGTTAAGCATGCTGACATGGCAACATTCACACTCATGCGATATGCTAAAGCGGCAATACTTACATCGTACTCCGTGCCAAAACAAAGAACTCGTTAGCAAACATGCATGATCCAAGTCCATGTTAAGTGCCTAATGCATCGCATACAAAGTGTTGCTAAGATAGGCTCGGCTAACCTAGACATGTCATGTGAAAATGCACAATTATCACGTATTCAGTTTGGGAATTGAAGTATTGATGCAATTAGCGTGATGTACCGAGCCTAATGCATGTAATACGAATGCATGGATGCACGCATGCATAGCATAAGGTATGCTAAATTAAATGTGCCCTAATCTACCATCATAAGCAGGTAAATAAAAGGGAAGAAAGACGTGAGGTTGGAAGACATACACACACTCACGCACACTTATTACAGGTTTACCCTCGCTCGGAGGGACTGAATAAATATTACAAATTAATTAACTACGCAAGCTAATTAATATTACAAATTAACTAATTTAATTAACAAATTAAATAAATTAATTAAAGCAGGAAAACGCCTCGAGAAGCGTGCCGTCATGCGCAAGCTGCCCCTGTTTTCCTTCCTTTCCTCCTCTGGAGACTGTCAAAGCCTCAGGACTGATCCCTTGGATAGAGAGGATCACCACCGGCTGATTGAGATTGCCACCGGCAATGTGGTATGGCCATCGGCACAAAATTGAACCTGTCGGCAGAGAAAATTGTGCCGGTCGGCACATTACACTGCCGGTCGGCAGAGTATTCCTGCAGAACCTGCAACTCACAGCAACAGAGGGCAAAACAAAGCATGGTAGCACATTTCAAGGCATGTATGCGCCAACCATGTCTCTTATCATTGTAATGACTCAAAGGGACATGTGCCTCGGTTCTCGGACCACCAATCATGCATTTCCATGCATGATGGCCCAAAGAACCAAGTATGCAACTTTGATTTCAAATGCAATGCAAATCAATCAATCAAACTCCCAATCCTTATCACCCAAATCAAGGGACAAGGAATGCATGTTGATGCAATGCAACCTAAGCATATTAGCTATCATGCAACATGAACAATGCAATGTAATCATGCAAAGCTTACAAGCAAACATGCAAATGGATGGCAAGATGGACTTATACATGAATTAGGCAACTCTAAAAAGGCCTAAAACAATAGCCATAATGGCCAAAACAAGAAGCCAAAACACATGCACACATACACATGATGGAAGGCCTACACTTAAGCACAAAACAAACAACATTCAAGCACACTTGAAAGGGACAAACATGAACAATTAGCATGCGTTATAAGCCTTGAAATCATGCTGATACATGGTGTCAAACCAAGCAACAAATCAAGCTAAGCATGCACGAAATGGCCTAAGTGTTCAAAGCAAATCAATGAGGCAATGAACTACACTTAACATGACTAAACATGGCATGCAAAGAAGGACCAAAATCATAGGTTTAGCATGTTAAAACAAAGCTAAAGGACTACTTAGATGGCATCTAAATGGCCCAAATACAAAGGCATACACCATGGCCAAAACATGGAGCATTGCAACACATGCTTTCAAAGCATTAAAGAGACATGCAAGGCAATCCAACAAGCATGGAAATGAGACTGAAATAGCATGTAGGATGATTCCAAATCATCAAAACAATGCAAAGATGGCATGCTACACATGCACATACTCAAGGCCAACAAGCCCAAATACAAAGGAGCTATATAATGCATGCAAAGATCGACCCAAACGATTATGGAAAGAGCTAAAACATGGCAAAATAAGCACATAATCTTCACAAATGCAAGCCTAAAACATGCTCCAACAAAGGCTAACAACCTAGAACATGTTAAGGTACAAATAAGGCATTACATGGCAACTATGCTAAACATGCATGAAGTTCCAAAACCAACTTGAAATCATGTTATATCATGGATATATAAGCATGAAAAAACAAACCAAATATGCTCAACACACACTCAAGCATAGGCTTCCTTAAGAGGCCAAAATATGTCCTTTTCAAGGACAACAAGGAGAGGGGGTGGCCCTCTCCTTCTTAGGACTTCAAAGCATCATCTTCACCACTGAAATCCCTCAAGATTTCAGTGGTGAAGAGACCTCAACACCAAAATCCCGGAGCTAGCACAAAATGGCTCAAAATGAGGCCTTTTGAGGCCTAAGGGTGGTCAACAACCCTCAAACAATAAAACACTCTTAATAAACAACAAAGAGAGCTTAAAAACAGAACTTTTTTATGTTATACAATAATCACAAAAACAGCTCTAAGACTAGTAGAAAATCAATGCAAAAATGGGGGAAAAAGGGACTAGTTTCTCACCCTTGTAGTCCTCTTCAAAAATGGTGCTCCAATGGCCTCCTTGAGCTTGAATCCAACACCAAAACTTCAAAACACACTCTTTAGAACCTCAGCTCCAAGAGGAAGGTGAAACACTAGGTGTTTGTGTGCAATAGTGAGACACAAAACACCTAGTGTGCAAAATGAGAGGAAAAGAGAGATAGGTGAGTGTATCTAACCCTAACCCTAGGAAAAACCAGAGCTCTCCTCTGTCTTCTCTCCTCAAAAATGTCTAAAAGCTCTTTTTTGCCTTAGAGAGAGCTTCTCTCTATATGCCTCTTGTAAAGCTTACAAGACAAGCTTTGCAAGAGGGAGATCCCTCCATACACGTGTATGGAGGGGAGCAAAAGCTATACAGCTGTCTAAAAATATCTGCAAAAGCAGATGAACAGCAATCGGCCGGCAAAAAATGCCATCTTGGCCAAAAAGAGTGCCGGTCGGCAACAAATAGTGCTGACCGGCAACAAAGAGTGCCGGCCGGCAAACTATATTGCCGGTGGCAGCAAAAACCAGCCGGTGGCATCTAGCCACTGCCGGTGGTGGGTGGGGATGGTCTACAAGCCCCACTCTGCCTCTCAAAGGCAAGATGCAAGTGTTTGGTGCAAAACCAGACACTAAACGGTCGAGTTCGGGGATCCTGAGGCAAGGCGCGCGAGCCGAGACCTCCGGGAACTCCAAACAAACACAAACATGGAAGATCACCGTGTGTTCAAACAGTGACGTCCAAGTCTTGAGGACGGTCAAAAATGGGGTGTCTACAGATGTCTAAGGTCTCTCAATCCCACACCCATATATCACAGAGAAATTTGATTCTCTTATATCAAATCTCTCTCTATCTGTTCAAAACCTACCAAACTCAACACACAAACTTAGAACCAGTCCACTCTCACCCCTCTCTCTCACTCACTTACTCTTTCTCTCTCTCTCTCTCTCTCTCTCTCTCTCTCTCTCTCTCTCTCCTCTTTATCTACCCAAGCCAAACCCTAGCCTATTCACAATTTGGATCTCGTGGTGGCGATCTCAGAAGATGATTCGAGGAGTCTAGATGAGGTCTACCATCATCATGTGAACAGGACCAAGTCCGACACCAACCTCGTCTCCAGCGAGTTGCTGGAGAACCTTCCGACGAAGATTCGGAAGTCGACGAGTGCCAAGTTAACTTTCGCTCACATCGAGGAGGATGGGTAGAGTCTCAACAAAGGCTGTAGAAAATGAACATGTTGATGCGAAGGCTGATGATTTCATCAACAGGTTCAGGCAACAACAACAGGTTCAGGCAACAATTAAAGTTGCAGAGGCTGGATCAAACAACAGATTTAAGTCTATATCAGGTAGGGGATCGGTTAATTTGTTCTTGAGCTTCACTTTTCACTTAGTCCTTCACATGATTATTGTTGCTTGTACAATAATCATGTTTTGTCTGGATAGGTTAGCTTTTTAAAAAATAAATAAGAGATGAGGAATAAATGAAATTCTGATAGTAAAATACCAGCTAAAATAAATGTCTTCTTTAAATCCTGTTGTCCGTATTATTAGAATTTGCATCAATTGTTTCAAAACCAAATGTTGTAACAAGTACTATGTCAGTACAATGAATAAACTCTTAGGAGTATTGTAAACTTGCATGATTTTGACATTTATTGCAAGGTGTATGTTCTTAAATTTGTTGTTTAATCAACAATTGAGGTTGATTTATTCAAATGGTTGTTATTGTTAAAGGCAGAGAAAATGGTAAACAAGTTAGAGAAAATTATAAGTAAATCAGAGAGAATTTTCTCTAGTTTGGACTAGAGAAATTCAAAGCTAGATGGTTGTTGTTGTTGAAGGCAGAGAAAATGGTAAACAAATCAGAGAAAATTATAAGTAAATTAGAGAGAATTTATCTGGTTTGGATTGAATTTTTTTTTGGGTTTGGACCAGAGAATTTCTCTAGTTTGGATTGAATTTTCTCTAGTTTGGACCAGAGAATTTCTCTGGATTAAATTTTCTCTGGTTTGATTTGAGGGACCTTAGACATTATGAAAATATCAGATGTCCTTTATGCTATAAAATCTTAATACCAAGGACCTTAAAAAAAATCCTCAATAATAAACTACTAATCAATAAATATAAAAAATAAACAAATAAATTAAACCTTATCAGCTATAACAAATAAATTTAAAATTTTGATTTATCTTCAATTATTTTTTTAAGTTTCATTTTTTAATTTTTTTAGGAACAATCCAAATATTTTTGTTATAATGATCATGAAAAAAATTAAATATTTAATTTTAATTATAATATATTTTGGTGTCCTCCTTATTATCTATAATTTTTTTTTTATTTTTTATTTGCTTAACCAAATTTAAAATTATATTAATACATAATTTCTCAAGACATCCTACATCTTTTTCTTTTTTGTTTTTTGATTTAAATATGTTTTTGGAATCTTTTTATTATCTACAAACAAGCTGCTAATCAATAAATATAAAAAAATAAACAAATAAATTGTAACTTATTAGCTATAACAAAGAAATTTAATTTTTTTTATTACTCATACATAATCTTATAGGTATTCCATCTTTTTTCTATTATTAATTTTAATATGGGTGAAAAGAAATAGTAATTAACCTTGGGTTAGAAAATTTAAAATTAAAAATAAAATGACTTCAATTAAATAACTCTATATTAATCCACAAGTTGGAAACAAATAAATAAAGAGTTTAGAGAAGGATAATTGATTCATTATAATTGATTAAAAATAATAGAATATATATATATATATATATATATATATATATATATATATATATATATATATAAGAAATTGCAGTTCAATTACATGGAATATTTGAAAATCTAGAATCACTATCAAAGTATTAGAATATTTATTAATATTAAAAGCTTAAAGGTGGAATAGGATGCCACCAGAAGCACCAATAGCAATGTGTTCACCATTTTTAAAAAGCTTATTATCCACAATAACACTGTGGATCTCATCCCCAAACACCGCGTAAAAACATTCTCAGCTGTAGACATCTTATTTTTTACCGTCCTTACGAATTGGGCACCACCGTTTGCACGCCCAATGATGAATTTGTACATGCTTGTCAAGTGCTCGAAGTCCTCAGCAGAATGCCACAGTTTGAGCCTTCAAAACCCAATACACCTCTTGCCTTGTTTTGGAACAAAACCCTAGGACCTGCCGGCCCTTTTTTGTGGGTTGTCGGCCACAAGTGTGTTTTGGTAGATATTTATACTAGCTGTGCTAGCTGTTTCCACAGGTGCTTGCATCTGTTTACACATGTATGTATGGATGTTTCTAAGGGAGTTGCATGCTTTTTTATAAATAGAAGGCCTCCCCTTTCATTTTTGAGGGTTAGAAAATTTGGAGCAAAATATTTTCTTTCTCTCTTGCAAATTCTTGAGCCTTTGTCTATACACTCTAAACCAAATCTTGTGGTCTTTGAGTTGAGGTACTTTTGAGCCTACTTTGAACTCTTGAGGGTGTGTAAGTGTTGATTTGTTGCTTAGAAATGGTTCTCCTCTTCAAAAGGTATAAGTCTTGGCTTGTTTCCTTGTTTTGTTTGCCATTTTTCCTACTCTTTTTCTACTGTTTTTGGACTGTCTGAACTTCGAAATTTTGGGCTGAAACTTGTGGTTTAAGGCCAATAAGGGTGGAGGGGTGGCTCACCATTCCTTCCACCTAGCTTCCTAGGCCTTTACCCTTGTGTTTCCCACCTTGTTGTCAACTTTTTTTGAGCTTTTAAATACTAATTTTCAGAGGCTTTTCAGTGGCAAAAACCATATTTTGAAGTCCAAAAATGGAGGGGGTAGCTTCCCTTCCTTATGCTTTGTTTACTAGCTTACATAGCTCCATGTTGTAGCTTATAATTTTAGCTCTTTGTACTTCATTTTCAGCACTATTTTTTACTGTTTTAGGACTGTTTTTAGTGGTTCATTGCATTTATGCCTTGTATAGCATGCTTATAGTGCAATAGTCCTCATAAGCTTGGAGGTTTAGGCCTTAGCCACAACCTATTTGAGTTGATAATGTTTATTTCTTACTTTCCATACTTGTGATCACCTCTAATCACTTCTGCAACCTCCCTCCTTTCTTGGATTTTTCTTTGGTTTGAAAGTGGCTTCAAGCCAAGTGCTTGTTTAAGCATGAGATTGAGGTATTGTGCTTAATGGTTTAATCCCTTTGGGAGTTCATTACTAACGACATGATGTCTTTTTCATGCCCCAAACAACTCTTTGTTTGATGCTTCTTTCCCTTAGAGGACTTAAAGCTCATTATTAGACTTAATGAACTAAGGAATGGATTGTAATTAAAATGGAATAATAAAATTGGGACTAAAATGATGCAAGATAATAACTTGGTTAGGGTTCAATCGGACGTTAATTGAACCCTTGAGTCTTGAATCGTTTCATACTTGTTCGTGATGAAAACGGTTTAAGAGTCATTGTCAACCACTTCCCTTGATCAATCCATGATAGGGAGGGGGTTTGAGAGTCTTTTATTGTGCATTTTATTGAAATTGTACCCTTTGGTTCATAGGCCATCATGCAATGAAATTGCATCGATTGATTGTTTGTGAATCAAATTTACCACTCCTTTGAGCTGTTTGATAATAAGGAATAGTAAGTTGTACAAACAACCCTTGAGAATACCTTGGTTGTGCTCTGTTTGCTCTCGGTTGCAGCAAGAGGAACCAAGCTCTAGTGGCCAACCGGCCACTTTTTCTGGCCGGCAGGCCAACTTTTTCGGACGGCAGGCTTACTTTTTTGGCCGGCTGACCACTACTTTTGGCCTATCAACCACCTTTGCAAAACCAAGTAGTAACTCTTTGAAACAGAACAGAGCTGATTTTGAGGTGAAAAATAGTGTGCAAGTGTTCTAATTGTGCAACAGTGGCTTTCTGGTAGCAGAATAGTGGCTTTTTCGGGTGAAAATCCGCACACATGCATGAGCACTCCTCGCTTCCCTGGGCTGTTTTAGTTTAATTACTTAACTTAGTCATTTCTTTAAATTTTGTAAAGTGTTGTAATTAATTAGTTGTAGCTAGTTAATTTGTCTTGTAAATAATTAATTAGTTTTGTGTTCTAATTATTTCTAGACTAGTTATTTAATTTGTTGTTGTAATAATTAATTCGCTAGTTTAGTTAATTTATTTCATTTGAGTTTGTAATAGTTAGTTAATGAGCTTTAATTAATTAGCTAGTTAGTTTATTCAGATCCTTCTGCGTGAGGGCGCAAATTTGTAATAATATGTATGTTTTCCAACCCCACGTTTTTCTTTCTTTTATTTACTTGCTTATGATGGTTAGTTTAGAGCATTATGTTTCATTTAACATATTCCATGTTTGCATCCACTTGTATTGCATGCATCGAGACTCGGTTCATCATTCTAACTTGCATTGTTAATTTAACGCTTCTTTGAATATGTGCTTAGACCGTATGCTATCAAATTAATTCACATGTTAGGTTAAGTAGCCGAGCCTATTTAGAGTGCATATCGCATGTGTTGCATTAGCCATATTGCATTAGTTAGGATCATGCATTATTCTAACTCTGTCATCTTTTTTTGGCTTGGAGTACTAGTTAAGCTTTTATTTGTTTTCGTATATTGCATGAGCGTGGTTGTTACCATGTCAAAGCATGTTCACCACGAGGCTAAGTGCTTAAGTGACAAATTGTTTAAATGCCTGTGGATGAAGGTTAGTTGCTTGAATTGGGAGATTTCGATTAATGCACATTTGAGCCCACTTTTTCAAGTGGCACATTCGCAAAACTCTTTTAAAAAACAAACATGAAATCAAATGTTCCAATTCTTGGAAATTAGTCTATACTTGTGTGCGCATCACGTAGTAAGTTAGTCTAATAATCGGCACAAGAGCATATAATGTAAATAAGATTCACATCATGATTAGTAGAAGCCGATCTTTGATCAGGCGAGTGGGGTGCTCAATTCATGACCTTCCCCTCTCGTACCTAAGTTTTCGAGTTGAGACAATCTTGGTGATGACGGACACGTGGCCTTTGGCACAAGTCATGGGTTTCCTAAATTTCTCAAAAATATTTAGATGGTGACTCTATATCTGGCAAAACAGTCCATTTTTGACATTTTGATTTAAAATCGATTTTCCAAAAGATTTGTCGGATTTGGACTCTTTGGTGTTTGTCTATTTCATATTGCATTTGTGAGATCAGATTCAGAACCGCGAGAGTCCGAACTATAGGGTTAGTTGTCTTCCAAAAGTCGAGTTACACCAGCAAATCTTTATAAATAAAAATTTCACTCCCATATAACAGATTCCACCAATACACAAAATAAGAAGTTTGTGAAACAATAAAATTTGACATTTGAAACTGCGACTTTAATTTGCTTCCTCAAAAAAATCAATGCTTGAATTTATTTTTTTTAAATGCTCTACCAATCAAGAATGTTAAGACCTATTTTCTTTCTTTAAAAAGTTGAAGGCCCATAACTTTTGTTGTTTGAAACTGTAGATCAGTTTGGGAGACAAATGTGAAAAAGTGGAATGTGAAAGTGATTAGTTATGATTGGTTTATTGAATCCCTATCTAAATGCCAAATGGCAAAAGTTTTAAGAAATTAAATTAAGGGCTCACTTTATATAATAATATAAATGTTCATCAGTGCATGAGTATGCCAAGTTATTGTTGACACCCAAAAAGTAATTTTTTGTGGATTACGACTTGTTGATTATGACCAAGTCTCGTTTAATTGATTATGACTTGTCGACTATAGCCAAATCCAATCTCATTAATTGTGGCCAATTGATTTTGGTCTGTCGATTTAGACCATAAATTATTTTTATCATAAAATTATGGCCACAAACATTTATATTTTATGTTGTTATTATTATTATTATTATTATTATTATTATTATTATTATTATTATTATTATTATTATTATTATTATTAAGTTTGTTGGTGTTTGTGTAGGGAGTAGGTGTGTGACTATGGTATAGCTGATATATTGGGATAACTTCCCATGTTGCTGATATATGGGGGTAGTTTTCATGTTGTGGCAAAGGACAAGAATGTGGCTAGAGGAAGAAACTGTCAATTAGCCTCTTGCCAAAGGAAACCAACCGTGGGTTTTGAGTATAAATAGGCAAAGAAGTTTAAGCAGAAGACATCAATCAAACCCAATACTCAACATGAGTTTAGAATAGATATATAGGAGTAGTTTATTGTCTCTAGGAGTAGTTTAAATTTAGTGGTTCTGTAATAGTTTTTTGGTTCTTATAATCAATAATTTTTTTGGGTTCTTTTATGTTTTTGTTTTTATTCTTGTTCAAATCTTTGTAACAAGTACCAATTTCAACAATATAATATCAATTTTTAGTTTGTTTCTCTCTATCAATAATCTCCAAAGAAGTCCTTCAATCTGTTAAGGTATAAGACACCAATCACATTGCTTGATCTGTTTGTTTGTTTGTGAAAATTGATTTCTCTATCAAATCTTTTCTATTGATTTGACCCAAACTAAATTTTTGCTAACAATTATTGACACTGATGATGACGAGGCTGATGAGGCCCCTCATTCGAAAAGTTCTCGAAAAAGGTGTCAAGTTGATAGTGTTACCCCAAGCAATAGTAAATATATGAAGACTAGGTACTTGACTGGCTGAAGATGATGCTGCTAGGCAATGACCATCTTATACTCTTTTCAGACCCGGGTTGAGGCTAAGAGACGTGTTTTCTATTGTAATTAGAATATTGTACTTCAGAATTTGTAACCGGGCCAAAAAAAGAGAATTTGTAATTAGGTAAAGCACAGAAAAAGTCTTTGGGATGAATTGAAAATGAAAAATCATGTTAAACTCTTGTATCGTGATCCTTTTTGCTAGCCGTTGGTTTATTTTGTATCTGAATTCAACTTTGACCTATGTAATTTACTAGCTTGACTTTTTTTGGGTCGAATTAGTGACAATTTTCGTGTGCTTTTGTATCATTTTTTTTTTGTTGTTGGTAAATGTTACTTTGAACGTTACCAGGCTTAATGTCCAAAATTTGAGTCTTATTGTTGCGCGTTGTAGTTTCCCCTTCCTTGAATAACTGGAGAATTAGACCAGCTAGTCAGGACTGAAAGAGCGTGAACGAAGAAGTGCGTGTTTCTATAGCATTATGTAGTTTTAGGGGTGGGATTTTCTTATCTAGTCATGAATGATTATTGCATGGCATAATCTTTAAAATAATTAGATGTCTCGGCAAATACAAAGTAGTGTGTATGAACCAAGTATCCAAATTATTTTCTAGAAAATACGTTCAGACATGGAAAAGTTCTAGTCAAGGTGTTTGTTTGGGCTTTTCTGAGCTAACTTATAGCTTCTAGCTTTTGAAAAGCTATTTTGGACTGTTTGGTTAAACTTCTTTCAAACAACTTCTGATTCTAACAACTTATTTTAAGTCAAAAAAGCTGATTCTGAGAAACTGCTCACCCATTGCTTCTGATTATCAATTTTTGCTGTGGAAATGTTAATTTACGGTTATACTCTTAGATTTTTTTTATTTTTTTATTTTTTAAAAAATAGAAAAAGACCCAAATGGACTATAGAATATTATTATTATTTTTTATGAGAAATGTAGATAAGTAGTGAATAATAAAAAATAAAAATTAATTGAAAAAGCTACTCCACAGTTTATTTAACAAATACTACTCATCAACTTAAATCTATAATCCAACAGTTACACCAAACAGATTAACAGCTTCTGATTAAAGTCAAAATCTATAATCTGTTAAGTTATAATCTATAATCTGTTTTAACAGCTATATCAAACGGGGCAAATGTCCAGTGTGAAAAGTACTGGTGAGGCTTGATATTTGATGATTAAAAGCTAATTTAAGTCCTATAAGTCAACCTAGTATCTAAATTGCTGACTTTGGAGGAGGGGGGGTAACTCATTCGAGTTGAATCTACAAATGAGTTTTCAAAGTTGGGCTTGAAGTTCTTGAATTGATCAATGTATTGGAATGGAATCTGCCCTCTGAATTTAACAAGTCATCATTTAAATGAATACTTAAAAAGGTTCATATGCCACGTCAAATAAGAGGTTGATTGACCGAGTAGCTAAAGAAAAAATTATTTAGTAAATCCAACTTATAATATATGTGGTGTGTCATTTAATTGTAGTGAGACACACGATTATTTTATTTTTAATTTTTTAGATAGGATAGTTATATATCTTTTATTATTGAATGAACACACAATTACATAATATAGGTTGAACTTAATAGATAATCTCTCCTAAACAAAGAAATCATTATTATTTTTTTTTTTTTTGAGTCTTAATTCAATGAAATAAACCCTCTGTATAAATCACAAATGCAAAAGTTGCAGATACAATTTTTTTTTTTTTAGGTTCTTCGGAAAATAAACAGAGGGAAAGAAGGTTAGGCCCTCTCCCTCGAAACTCCTAACATATCAGCTACCAAAAGGCCCCGTATCTCCATCGGGGGATCATTTACAACAAGTAAATCTTTCGGTTGCTCTGCTCCAAATTTCGCAAGAGCATCTGCACATGTGTTTCCTTCTCTCATGATATGTTTGATTTCGCATGCACATCCTTGCATGATGATTCTTGCATCTTCTACTAATCCCCGGAATTGGAAATTGTCTCCCGAACTCTCGGTCAGAAGCTGGACAACTTGTTCTGCATCTGTTTTAACAATGACGTTAGTAAGGCCCCTTTGGAGGATGATAGTGAGGCCTTTGTAGACAGCCCACAATTCAACTTCCAAACTTGTGCAAGTTTCCAATCGCCCATAATAGCCACTGATCCATGTGCCTTGTTCATCATGAAATAGTCCGCCAAAGCCCCCAGGTCCAGTTCCGTTTCCAGTGCAGCCGTCGGAATTAAGCTTGATGACACCTGCAGGGGGAGGAATCCATTTAATTAGTCTAAAAACTGGTTTTGGAGCTGTTATGGATCTGACAAATGCATTATAACTTTCTAAAGAAGATTCCAAAATGTATTTCACACTTTCAAACACATTGGCAGATCTGTTTTCAAAAATCTTTTTATTTCTATTTTTCCAAGTATGCCAAAGAGTGGTTATAAAAATTGTTGCCCAAGGAATTCCATTAGTAAAGTGATTTTTGTTAGTTGAGTTGGTGGTAATCCAGTCTTGAAAAGTAGTGCTCAGGCCATCCACATACCACCTTCGACCAAAAATGGTAATCCACACTTCCATTGCTATAGGACAAGCCCTTAGCACATGATTTAAATCCTCCATGCCCCCGCAAGCAGGGCAACTCGAATCCATAGTGAGGCCACGTTTTAGTCGCATGCAATTAGTGAGGAGTTTCCTATGCAACACAATCCATAAGAATCCTTTTAATTTTTGAGGGATCTTAAGCTTCCACACCCACTTCCAATGAGTCACATTATGGGATTGAGCTTGCAGGAGATCATAGGCAGCTGCGAAGGAGAATCCTCCATCAGTGGAGCCCTGCCAACTAGGTTTATCAGTGAGAGTTACCCAACGAGGGAGATGTATTTTGAAAATTTCGTGAACCAACTCTGGAGGAACAAGAGTATTGATAGCATGTGTATCCCATTGACCTTGCGCATCAATCAATGTTGTAGATACCCCATTTTTGACCGTCCTCAAGGTTTGGACGTCATCGTTTGAACACGCGATGATTATCCATGCTTGTGTTTGTTTTGAGTTTCGAAAAGTCTTGGCTACGCACCTTGCCTTAGAATCTCTTAACTTCTCTGTTTTGTGCTTGGTTGCGGACCAGGAGCTTGTAGATGTGTTCCTGAGGGAAGGGGATGGCCTGTCGACCAAACCTCCCACCATCGGCCAAGCCTCCTGCCCACCGGCCACCTTGATTTTCAATCGGCCAAATGTGATGGCCGGCCGACCAGTTTGACTGCCAGTCGGCCACTTTTATGGCCGGCCGGCCAAGTGTGGTTTTCAACAGATATCTCTGTAAACAGCTGGCAGCTGTCATTCCAGGCCATACCCCAGCCCATGCCTGAACGTGGGACTTCTGAGGAGCTGCAGATTGATATATTTCTATATCAATCAAGCTCTCTTGGAACAACAAAAGAGAGAGATACAAAAAGAAAAAATTTTCCTCTCTCTCTAAAATTCTCAACTCTCTCCCTATCTCTCTCTTCCAAACCTTTCAAACCCTAAGGTTCTTGCCCCCTTTACACTACCACTCATAGCCTACAACCTCCATACTCCATTCCAGCAACTTGAGGCTGCTTTTCAGAGCTTAGAAACACCATTTATCAGACCAAAAGCTGCTGGAAGTTTGGACTACAAGGGTGAGCCACATTTCTCTCTCTTTTTGCTCTATTTTGCATGCAATCTTAGCCTTTGTTGTTTACATTTTTGGGCTCCGACCTGAACTGTAAATAGTCATATTTTGAGCTCCTTTTCATGTTTGATCAAGGACCTCTTTCTGTTTGAGGTCTCCTCCTCCCCCTTTGTGTTTAAACTCTCTTTTAGGCCTATTTTTGCATGATATTTTAGGCTTATTTGTGAGCTGTTTTGGACTTGGTCATAAACTGTGAAATGTCTTTCTTTGAGCCCCTCTTCAACTTTGTTGAAGGGCTCTCCTCTATTTGAGGTCAGCTGCTACCACTTGCCTCTTTATCCCTCTTTTAGGCTTTTTTCTTGCATGCTCATTTAGCCTCACTTTTGTTCATTTTCGAGACTTGATGTAAACTATAAAGTGCTTCACTTTGAGCCCCTCTTCAACTTTGTTGAAGGGCTCTTCACTGTTTGGGGCCAGCTGCTGTCCCTTGTCTCTATTCTCTCTTTTAGGGCCATTTTTGCATGATAGATTAGACCTATTTATGTTCATTTTTGAGACTTGTTATAAACTGGAAAAAGGCTTTTTTTGACATCATATTCATGTTTTATTAAGGACATTATTTTATTTGAGGCCACATGCTTCCTTGTATGCCTGATTGTCCCTTGTTTTGAGCCTTACACCTAAGCCCCAATTGCATGCTTTGTTTGGCCTTCTAGCCACTGAAATCCAGCGAATTTTCAGTGGCTGGAACACTATTTTGAGAGCCAAGATTAGAGGGGGGTGACCCCCTCTCTCCTTCTCTTGTTTGGTGGCCTTTTTGGCCTTCCAAAGAGACCCTACCTTGCATGCTTCGAAGTCACTTTCCAGGGTCAATTTGGTGAGTTTTAGGACTATCATATTTGATTTTCATAGTTGTTTATGCCATGCTAAATGTCTACCTTGCATGTGATTAATAACTCCTTGCATGGCCCTCCAAAGTAACTCATTATTTTTGCATACCATGGTTGCATATCAGTGGTTATTTAGACCTATTTTCACATGATTTATTCATTGATTTTTTCTGGTTTGGTGAGATTACATTTGCTTCATATACTTTTCATGTAAACCATGATTGCTAGTCAAGATTGCATGCTATTTTGTCCACCACGCTAGCATCTTTTGGCCATGTTTTGAACTGGAAATGTTCATGTTTTGGGGCTGTTTAGCATCATATTTCAGTGCTGGAATTTGTGAGTTTGCATGCCATCTTGCATCCCTTGCCATGTCTTGTTAGAGTTACATGTTATGCCTTAGGTTCGGTCCTCGGTTTGCGTGCATGCGTGCACGCATTTCGAGAGTCTCATTTTCACCTAATGGTTACTGATGTAAGTGTGGCTAAGGTCCATTCATGTTAGTGTAAGTCCACCATGCGTTGTGTATGCCATGTTTCAATGCGTTGTGCATGTTATGTTGTTAGCATTGTGTGTGCCATATAGTTGCATTGCATGTTTGTATGTTTGCTCACATGCTTAAGTCGCACGTGTATCGTTGTGCATTGCCTCGCCTCTTGATCAACCATGATTGAGGTTGGGTCCCTTGTATGTTTTGCGTGTATTACATTTGACATTGAAATGCATACTTGACTCTTCGGCTATCACGCATCGAAATGCGCAATTGGTGGCCCGAGGGTCAAGGGCCATGCTCCCTTGAGTCCATTGCATGATAGGAGGTGTGGCCATGCATACATTTGCCTAAAAATTCCATGCCATACACTGCTTGCCCTCTGCTGCTGTCAATTGCAGGTTCTGTAGGAAGCTTTGGCCGGTTGGCTAAATATAGTGCCGACCGGCCAGTAATCTGTGGCCGACAGGTTAAAAGACGGCCGGTGATCATCCTATTAGGCCGGTGGTGTTTCTACTTGGTCGGTGGTATTCCCCAACATCCAGAGAGCATGCCCTTGGACTTTGGCAGTCCTCAGAGGGGCAAGGCAGTGCAAACAGAGGCAACAGTGGCATGGTACGGATTTTCGGACAAGACGAGTCAAGCATGCATCATCCACGCATTTCGAGGCGGGGGTTGTGGCCACTTTAATTCTGCGTTTAATTTGTTAATTAATTAGAAATTCTGTAATAATTAATTTAGTGTTATTTATTCGAACTGTAATATTTATTTGGACCCTCCGAGCGAGGGCAATTGTGTAATAAGTGTGCGTGAGTGTGTGTATGTCTTCCAACCCCACGTCTTTCTTCCCTTTTATTTACCTGCTTATGATAGTAGACTAGGGCATATTTAAATTAGCATACCTTATGCTATGCATACGTGCATTCATACATTTGTCTTGCATACACCAGGCTCGGCACATCATGCTAACTGTATTGTGTTTCAATTCCAAATTGAATACGTGTTAGTTGTAGCATTTCACATGCCATGTTTAGAATAGCCGAGCCCATTTCTAGTTACATTTCGCATGTGTTGCATTAGCCATCTTTAACTAGGATCATGCATATGATTACTAATTAGTTTCTGTTTTGGCTTGGAGTACTCGGTAAGCATTTATGCTTTAGCATACCGCATGCGTGTGAGTGTTGCCATAACAGCATGATTACCATGAGGCTAGCTGCTTATGTGATATAACTGCTTGAATGCCTGTGGATGGAGGTTGAATTACCTAAATTGGAATAATGCATTAAAACCGTGAGTTTTAAGTCCACTAGATAATGGCAAAACCATCTTTTCTAAAAAGCCCACTCGAGCGTGGCAAAACCTGCATTTTAGCCTACTTGCGAGTAGCAAACCATCTTCAAAACGAACATGCAATGTTTTGTTCCAATTTAGGCAATTTGGTCTATACTTGTTTGCTGCGCGCATAACATAGTAATTCTAGGCTAATAAATGGAATAAGAACACATAACGTTTTCAAAACTGGATATCATGGTTAGTAGAGGCCGATCTTCGGATCGGGCGAGAGGGGGTGCTCATAGCTGACCTTTCCCAATCGTACCCAAGCTCCCGAGCCAAGGCAACTTTGGTGATGACAGACACGTGGCCTTTAGCACCGAGTCAGGGTTTCCTAAATTCCCCTATAAAAAACATTTAGGTGGCGACTCTGTATCTGGCAAAGCAGTCCATGTTTGGCACTTCTTTTCTAAAAATATGTTTTTTTCTCAAAACGATTTGCCGGATTTGGACTCTTTGGTTCAGATTAAGAACCGTGACAATTTTAGAGTCTTGAACTGTAGCGAACCCAAAACGAACAGAACGGGAGGCTCGTCCTCCCGAGGCGTTCGGGGACGTCTACAGTTTCTGGCGACTCTGCTGGGGAGTTTAGAGAGCTTGACTCGAACTCGTTATATCTTGTTTTGATTTCATTTATGTGTCTCTTTGCATTGCATGTGCATTGGTGCGCCTAGGACACCGTGTTTACCATCTGCCATTCCTGAACGGTTTGCCGGAGGCTTGACTTTGTCAAAGCATGCCATAAGGCTGACCGGTTGTGGGCTCTGACAGTATGGGAACACAAACCCCGATTTTACTGGGGCACCCTTTTCGACCATTCGACCTAGTGCATATCGAAATCCATAGTGACTATTCCAAACTAGGACAGGTTGCTTACCCGATTATAGGTTGTTTGAAACTGCTGCGTGCGTAGTGAAACCCTAGCTCCTGACAAAATAGGACAGGGAAACCCTACTCCAACATAGGGGTGTTTTGGCTCCTATTTGCTTACTATGTGCTGTCAGAGTGTGTCTCTACAGGTTGTGTGTATTAGTTTGCAAGTCTGAGTATCAGGCCTGTGGGCATTAGTATTTTGGGACAATCAGTTTTACCTAAGGGTATCGGTTTACAGGCAGAATTTGGGGTAGAATTCAGTAAAGAGTCAAATCTGTTTTGGCGAAATCAGGCTGAGATGTTCTCTGTTTTCTCTTTTGCTAGGTAGTCTGGGAACCATAGCTTCAGAAGGCTCCGATATCCCCCAGGTACATTGGACTAGTGCTGATAGACTTTGTTAGGTCAGAAATTCAATTCAAGGGCAACCAGTGTTCTTTCGCTGAGGCAAGGCAAGGCCAGTCGGGGCCCACCGGTCCATCTGATCCGTCAGTCGCCGGTCACATCACCTTTGTTCAGACTCAGCAGACCGTGATGGCACAGAGTTCGGAAGAATTTGTGGCCGTGATAGCAGCATTAAATCAGGGAACTACCATGCAGAATGAGACCAGTGTTGAAACGCAATGCCCATCTGGGGCATTTGCCTCACATCCAGCTTTGGGACCCCAGCCGAACTTTGACCCACTTCCGCCAGTTGAAGATTTGCAGTGTCCGAATCCTCGAGAAAGGTTGACTCAAGCTCAGGTGCTCAGACCCTTTGTGCAGCCTAATGAGAGACTTTATTCCCTTGATGTTAATGAGCTCAATCCAATTGCAGTGAAAATTGTGAACCTTGAGAGGCAATTCAAAAAGGCACAGGGCCTTAACTCCATTCCCGACATTGAGGATGGGCACACTGAGGCTGCCGTACGGCTCCCAGACAGATTCAAAATGCCATATATTGACCGTTTCGACGGGTCTGGAGATCCAATGGTACATATCCGACTTTTCTTGGATATCCTGAAGCCGATGGGTCTGACCAAGCCACAGAAACTCTCTTTGTATGGAAGAACCCTGTCGGGTGTAGCAGCCACTTGGTACACTGAGTTGGAGGACAAAGTGAAGCAAGATTGGGAAGAATTGGCTGAGGCCTTTGTCGATCAGTATTCCTACAATACCCAAGTTGAAATGACCATGCAAGAGCTTGAAATAACCCGCCAGAACCCAACAGAGCCTTTTATGGAATTTGTTGCGAGATGGAGGGCAAAGGCAGCACAGATGACAGATTGCCCTTCTGAGAGGGATCAAGTGCAGATGATGGTGCGGAACCTCGAGCATGATATGTTGCAAAAGTTGATAGTCGTTCCGCTATTCACTTTCAAAAGTTTGCATGAACTGCGGGTTCAGATCGAGAATGCGTTCAACAGTGGGATCATTCCCAGAACAAGTGAACCGACAAGGAGAGTGATTTCAGGGTGTACCAATGCTGGTAGTAGCATCATTCCCAAACCCACCGAGATCAATGCAGTCGCCACAGCCAACCCTTTTGCCAAACCAAGCCTACAAGCAGCCGGCCCAGCCCGAGCTCAAGGCAGAACTTTCACTCCCCTCTATATGAGCCTGACTAGCGCACTAAAAGTCTTGATGGAAAGAGGGCATCTCAAACCCCTCGATCCTCAACCTCTGCCTGACCCACTCCCAGCCAGACATAACCCCTCCAAGTACTGTATGTACCATCAGCAGCGCGGTCATGGCACCGACCGTTGTTACCGCCTTTGTCATGAGGTCCAAAATCTCATCGACAACCGGACGATAGCTCCACCTTCAGCCCCCAATGACCAAGTACCTCATCCATATCTCAATCTGATCCACACACTGGCCGTCCCTTACGACCCCAGTGTATACATCACCCCAGCCCATCTACCCAAGCCTGAGGTGTTTATCCCGGAAAGCATGGACTTATGCATGATGGGGGCATCTGAACCCCAATTATCTCAAACCCATGAACCCACTACTTCTGAGCTGATGAGGATGATCGAAGATCTTCAGAGAACTATGGCAGATCTGGCCTTTGGAGTTTTGGCTCCGTCATCAATCGTATCACATACCAGGGAGTTCATGTCAAAAGGCTCCTCAGGATTGGCTGCATTGGGAGAAGGCCAATCTTTTAGCAAAGTGGAGGCCAGCGATAAGAACAAGGCAGGGGCAAGTGTTAGTCCCCATGAACACCTTCAGTGGGATATTGTGGCTTTGAAATCCGAAGGGCTGAACAAACAGCAAGTACTCGCAGTTGTTGCAAAAACTGTGGACGACATTTTCGCCACTCAGAATGAGAGCAGTCTGAATCAAGGGGCAAGCCGGGAGAAGGGTCGTTGCACCAGGAATGTCCCTTTTAGCTCTAATCCCGTGCTCGGAAGAGATCAGCAAACCCAGTCAGCGCCTGTCAATCCCTTTGCTGGCACGTCCAGCAAAACTCCACAAACCTCAAAACATCCACCTCGGAGCCAGAGGGTGTTCACGCCACTGTACATGTCTCTATCAGCGGCCTTGAGGGTCCTGATTAGAAAGGGGGATCTGAAACCCCTGGAGCCGCGGCCACTGCCAAATAAACTTCCTCCCTCCCATGATCCGGCCAAGTACTGCGCCTTCCATCAACAAACTGGTCATGGCACTGACAGTTGTTATCGTCTTCACCACGAAATACAAGATCTGATTGATAAAGGAGTTATCGTCGCACCAGACCCTGCAAAGTCTATCGGCACTGGATCGGTGAACTTGGGGGATATTGTGATGTGATCAGGGGATGAACCACCTGCGGACGACGTTCAGTTTACTTCAGATGTGGCGTATGGCACACACTATTTCGAGCATTTGCAAATGCTGTTTACTTTACTTTCTGACTTGGGTATTGGGTTAGTCTTTTTGTGCTGAGTCAGTTGGGTCTGTCTTGTTGTATCAAGTCAGTCCTGTTTGTTAGAGTCGGGTGATTTCGGGGGTGTTACCTCGGACATCACTTGCTTGTTTTGTGTTTGTCTTTTCGTTTTCTTTTGAGTCTGTTTCTGCCTTGGAGCCAGTAATGCCAACAGATCTGAAATGAAACAGCAGTAATTTTCGTACTCTTGTGTTTGCTTTTGCCGTGTGCCAGTTGTGCCAGAAATTCTAAATGAGATGATAGTATTTGACTAGAAGCTGTGTCTTTTCTGTGCCTTGAATTCATTGCATCGACCTAAGTTTTCCAAAACTTTTTTCGAAACATTGTGATAAAAAACGAAGAGGAAGGAATTCCTCGGGCTTTGCAAAAATTTGATCAATTGAGAGAAAGAGAGGCATGCTAAGCCCTTAATGATTGAGATCATGCTTGTTAATGTGAGTACTGGGAAGGATCCTGGCTTGATCCAGATTGGTTCTACACTGTCTTCAGCGCGAGCGATTAGTCGCTTTCTTAAAAGATTTCAAAAAATGTTTTGCACTGTCCTGCGAAGACCTGTTTGGAATCACTCTTGAGATTGTGCAGCCTAGGATCGCTCTCAGCCTCAAGACTCGACCCCTCATTGTCAAACCTTGGACTTAAATTCAGAATGTTCAATGGTCAACTACAACGTGAGGCCTGTGTGGTCAGATTTAAAGTAGCCCTCGAACAAGAGGCAGGAAAGTCAGATCAAGAAGATCAAATGTCATCAAAGAAGCTTGCAAAGCTAGATTAGAAGCACCCCTGGAACTAGGGGAAAAGAATTTCAAATGTGCTCGAAGAGCCGAAGATGGATCATTCCACAAATCAAAGAAGGTCGGCAAGAATGCCAAATCCCAGAACGGAGGAAAAAGGACAGTTTCTGCTGAAAAACAACTGAGTTCCTATCCGCAACACTAGGGGCAAAATTAGCCCCCGATTGGATGGACTCCTGCATCGTCAGCAAACAATAGCCATTCTCCTGGATTCAGATGACTTCAGGCTCTCAAAACCATTTGACATGGACAAAGCTACACTTTTACCCTTGAGAGGCTCACTAGCTGGAAAACCCAGAAGGGCGACCCAGGCAAAAGTTAGAGCAAGAAAAAAAAAATAAAAAGAACAAAAAAGAAGAAGAAGAAAAATGCAAACAACAAAAAGGAAATGAAGAAAAGATAAAAAAAAAAAAAAAAAAGAAAGAAAAGAAAAGATGAAAAAATGAAAAGAATTGAAAAGAAAAAAAAAACAGAGCTCGCAAGGTTGAAAACCCGGAAGGGCGGCCTTCACAAAAGTTAGAGCGCAAAAGGAGAGGTTAAATACCCGAGTATACCTTAACCCCGAACTACATAAGGCTTGATTCCCATCTTTGGGATACGTAGGCAACTTCATTCCGAAGTCCAGCCGTAAAACACTTCAAAATCAACTGTGCCCATATAATGGTTTTGATCATCTTTGCCTTCTCTGTATCCGAGAGTTCGGTTGTCATCGTCACTCTGAGGACTAATTGCAATGCGCTGCGATGCTATCCAAACAAGGGCCAACTTTCTGTTGCCATATAGTGTGCCGTGGTGCCATTCAAACAAGGGGTAACTTTCCGTTGCCGTGCAGCTCCCTTGAAGCAAGGGGCAATTTTCCTTCGAATCTGAGGTTGTGTATCTCAAGAGTAGGTTCCGTGCTTGTTGAGCATTGGCTGTTTGCAAAAATAGTTTTTGAGAATTTTTACAGAGGTTGACTGATTTTCTCGAAAAGTATTCCATTTTTTTTTTTTTAAAAAACTGAACCATTTCTTGGATTCAAAATAGGAAAATTTTCAGTGCTCATAGCCAGACTTGTATGATTTTAAATCAGAAAATTGAACAAGTATGTTAATCTGACTCTCATTCTGGTCAAAATTGTTTTAGTAGAAAACCAAAACAAAAAATGGTCAAAATGATGAACTAGGGGCACAGTTGAGTCAGGTGTTCTGTCTTTTCTCCATTGTTAACATGCTTGCCAAGAAAGGCACCATACCTGCCGGAAAAAGGCACCACTGAAGCTAACCGCAAAAAGGCAGAAAGCTCTCACATCTTTCAAGCAACGAGGTATCAAGCCAAGTGCGAAGCACGAACCGGAATGGGACAAGATATCCCATTCCCTCATCTGGGCAGATCTGATCACGTCCAAACTCCCCAGCAGAGCATCGTCAACCGATGTCAGCTGCAGATTTGCTACACACCCAATTGTAGCGCAGCCCCTCTGTGGAAGAAACTCATTGTTGTGAACAACAACAAGAATCTAGCGAAATGCTAGGGGCAAGACCCCGCAACTTTCTGTTTATCCACAAACCACCTAGGGAAGGGATAAAAAATGAGAGATTGAAGAATAGAGAGATGTGCGCTGAGAGAAAAAGTGAGAAAATGGCTTTTTTCAGAAAAACAGAGATTGAGTGCCAGAGTGATATGAGAATCACAAATGAGAAAAGGGTGGGAAACACTACCCGGAGAAACTGGCTTCTCGCGAACTGAGAGGTCTCTTGTCTTTGTAACACGTCTGTGTGTCGTGTCTTTTCTTTTGTTTACCTCAACTTTTGTTTTGAGTCTTTTTCGAGTGTTACTCGATGTGTTTAGGTCGTGTACCTTTTGTTGAGTCATAGTATGTTGTGTTCAGTTGTAGGCTCAATACCCGGTTGAGAACCCTTTTCTCATTTTCAAAAAATCGTTTTGTGCTCAGAGTGCTGTGCCATTCTGCACATTTATGCAAAACAAGATTCTTTCTTTCATAAACCGCAAGGTTCAACCCAGGTCATGTGAGAACAGTAGAACAAGGACCTATCTGAAGCTATATAGGTTTCGGACTGCAAAGCAAAAGAAAAGAAGGAAAATTTGGAGCATCTTAGTCTGTTTCAACTTCGGCAAATTCTGAGACTGCACTCCGGGTGCACCTTCTCAGGCCTCGCCATTTCTCTGGAGTATGAGTGTATCTCGACCCCAAGTGTAAGCCTGCTTCAAGTCAGAATGGCAGTCCAAGCAGCACCCGAGGGTTTCACATGCAGATGTTATCTCTCGCCAATATAAACAGGGTGTCCCCTTTTGAGCTGAACGTATTGCCAAGTCCTCCGAAAGGTAAATCGGAGGCACCAGAGTACGTGTTTGATGCCCTTCCATTGCATAGAATGTGCACTTTCATATACAATTCTGTTACATGCGTGTCGTGCATTGTTATGATTCATGCATAGAATATGCTTGCTTTCGATTCTGCATAGAATTTGCTTTCAATATTGCATAGAATATGCTCCTGTTTCTTGCATAGAAAATGCTCGTATCTTTTGCATAGAAAATGCACTCTTCCATACTTGCATAGAAAATGCACCTCATTTGCATAGAACATGCATTCACTCGCATTGTCATGTGCACTTACACTTTGTATCTCACTTGCATTATCTTGTGCATCTTGTGGTTGTATCTCACTCACACTATCTTGTGCATTGCATATCAATCGCGCTGTTTAGCGTATCGCACTGTTTAGTGCATTTCAAATCAATCGCGCTGTTTAGCGTATCGCACTGTTTAGTGCATTTCAAATCAATCAGGCTGTTTAGCGTATCGCGCTGTTTAGTGCATTTCAAATCACTCGCACTTTATTGCGCATCGCATTGTCTTATGCATTCGCGCTTTCTTACGCATCACACTGTCTTGAGCCCTCACGCTTTCTTGTGCATCGCACTGTTTTGTGCAGTTTATCATTCGCGCTATTTTGCGCACCTCAATCGCACAGTTTTGTGCAGTTTACATTCGCGCTATTTTGCGCATCGCATTGTTTTGTGCAGTTTATCATTCACGCTATTTTGCACACCTCAATCGCACTGTTTTGTGCAGTTTACATTCGCGTTATTTTGCGCATCGCACTGTCCTGTGCATTACATTCATTCGCACTGTTTTGTGCAGTTTACATTCGCGCTATTTTGCGCATCGCACTGTTTTGTGCAGTTTATCATTTGCGCTATTTTGTGCACCTCAATCGCACTGTTTTGTGCAGTTTACATTCGCGCTATTTTTCGCATTGCACTGTCCTGTGTATTACATTCATTCGCGCTATTTTGCACACCTTAATCGCACTGTTTTGTGCAATTTACATTCGCGTTATTTTGCGCATCGCACTGTCCTGTGCATTACATTCATTCGCGCTATTTTGCGCACCTTAATCGCACTGTTTTGTGCAGTTATCATTCGCACTATTTTGCGCACCTCAATCGCACTGTTTTGTGCAGTTTACATTCGCGCTATTTTGCGCGTCGCACTGTCCTGTGCATTACATTCATTCGCGCTATTTTAAGCACCTTAATCGCACTGTTTTGTGCAGTTTTCATTCGTGCTATTTTGTGCAGTTTACACTCGCGCTCTCTTGCGCATCGCACTATCTTGTGCATTTCATTACATGCTCTCTCTCATCTTGCATAGAAAATGCTTGTAGCATTTGTCAGTGCATTGCGTCGCACTGTTTTGTGCACCTTACTTGCATTTTGCATGCATTCTATCACGCTATCTTGCACACCTCACCTGTACTTGTTTGTACATTGCATTGTTTTGAATACAAACCGGCTTTGCGTAGCGTATAAGTCCAATTATCAAAGTCTTCTTTCATATTATTTGCATCCTGCCCCTGAACTACGCTGGTTTGATTCCTTGCAAAGGGATATGTAGGCAGCCTACGGGCACAACCATTTATTTATCGGAATTTTGTCTTGCATGTTTGTCTAAGTCTTCGGCCTTGTCAAAAATGGGTCGTCTCTGGGCTTTGACATTCACTCCCGTCATTGTTATGACTTTCGAGTTCTGTCAAAGAGGGGCAACTGTAGACACCCCATTTTTGACCGTCCTCAAGGCTTGGACGTCATCGTTTGAACACGTGATGATTATCCATGCTTGTGTTTGTTTTGAGTTTTGAAAAGTCTTGGCTGCGCGCCTTGCCTTAGAATCTCTTAACTTCTCTGTTTTGTGCTTGGTTGCGGACCAGGAGCTTATGGATGTGTTCCTGAGGGAAGGGAATGGCCTGTCGACCAAGCCTCCCACCATCGGCCAAGCCTCCTGCCCACCGGCCACCTTGATTTTCAATTGGCCAAATGTGATGGCCGGCCGGCCAGTTTGACTGCCGGTCGGCCACTTTTATGGCCTGCCGGCCAAGTGTGGTTTTCAACAGACATCTCTATAGACAGCTGGCAGCTGTCATTCCAGGCCATACCCCAGTCCATGCCTGGACGTGGGACTTCTGAGGAGCTGCAGATTGATATATTTCTATATCAATCAAGCTCTCTTAGAACAACAAAAAAGAGAGATACAAAAAGAAAAAAATTTCCTCTCTCTCTAAAATTCTCAACTCTCTCCCTATCTCTCTCTTCCAAACCTTTCAAACCCTAAGGTTTTTGCCCCCTTTACACTACCACTCATAGCCTACAACCTCCATACTCCATTCTAGCAACTTGAGGCTGTTTTTTAGAGCTTAGGAACACCATTTATTGGACCAAAAGCTGCTGGAAGTTTGGACTACAACGGTGAGCCTCATTTCTCTCTCTTTTTGCTCTATTTTGCATGCAATCATAGCCTTTGTTGTTTACATTTTTGGGCTCCGACATGAACTGTAAATAGTCATATTTTGAGCTCCTTTCCATGTTTGATCAAAGACCTCTTGCTGTTTGAGGTCTCCTCCTCCCCCTTTGTGTTTAAACTCTCTTTTAGGCCTATTTTTGCATGATATTTTAGGCTTATTTGTGAGCTGTTTTGGACTTGGTCATAAACTGTGAAATGTCTTTTTTTGAGGCCCTCTTCAACTTTGTTGAAGGGCTCTCCTCTGTTTGAGGTTAGCTGCTACCACTTGCCTCTTTATCCCTCTTTTAGGCTTTTTTCTTGCATGCTCATTTAGCCTCACTTTTGTTCATTTTCGAGACTTGATGTAAACTATAAAGTGCTTCACTTTGAGCCCCTCTTCAACTTTGTTGAAGGGCTCTTCACTGTTTGGGGCCAGCTGCTGTCCCTTGTCTCTATTCTCTCTTTTAGGGCCATTTTTGCATGATAGATTAGACCTATTTATGTTCATTTTTTAGACTTGTTATAAACTGGAAAAAGGCTTTTTTTGACATCATCTTCATGTTTTATTAAGGGCATTATTTTATTTGAGGCCACATGCTTCCTTGTATGCTTCATTGTCCCTTGTTTTGAGCCTTACACCTAAGCCCCAATTGCATGCTTTGTTTGGCCTTCTAGCCAATGAAATCCAGCGAATTTTCAGTGGCTGGAACACTATTTTGAGAGCCAAGATTAGAGGGGGGTGACCCCCTCTCTCCTTCTCTTGTTTGGTGGCCTTTTTGGCCTTCCAAAAAGACCCTACCTTGCATGCTTCGAAGTCACTTTCCAGGGTCAATTTGGTGAGTTTTAGGACTACCATATTTGATTTTCATAGTTTTTTATGCCATGCTAAATGTCTACCTTGCATGTGATTAATAACTCCTTGCATGGCCCTCCAAAGTAACTCATTATTTTTGCATACCATGGTTGCATATCAGTGGTTATTTGGACCTATTTTCACATGATTTATTCACTGATTTTTGCTGGTTTGGTGGGATTACATTTGCTTCATATACTTTCCATGTAAACCATGATTGCTAATCAAGATTGCATGCTATTTTGTCCACCACGCTAGCATCTTTTGGCCATGTTTTGAACTGAAAATGTTCATGTTTTGGGACTGCCTTAGCTCTATCTTCATGCTTCATGATCAAATAATGCATGCTTTGTATAGCTATAAGTCATTCCATGTGCCTAATTTCAAATTTCGGGTTTCATCTCATGCATCGGGTGCCATTTTCCATGTTTTGGGGCTGTTTAGCATCATATTTCAGTGCTGGAATTTATGAGTTTGCATGTCATCTTACATCCCTTGCCATGTCTTGTTAGAGTTATATGTTATGCCTTAGGTTCAGTCCTCGGTTTGCGTGCATGCGTGCACGCATTTCGAGAGTCTCATTTTCACCTAATGGCTACTGATGTGAGTGTGGCTGAGGCCCATTCATGTTAGTGTAAGTCCACCCTGCGTTGTATATGCCATGTTTCAATGCGTTGTGCATGTTATGTTGTTAGCATTATGTGTGCCATATAGTTGCATTGCATGTTTGTATGTTTGCTCGCATGCTTAAGTCACATGTGCATCGTTGTGCATTGCCTCGCCTCTTGATCAACCATGATTGAGGTTGGGTATTGCATTTGACATTGAAATGCATACTTGACTCTTCGGCCATCATGCATCGAAATGCGCAATTGGTGGCCCGAGGGTCAAGGGCCATGCTCCCTTGAGTCCATTGCATGATAGGGGGTGTGGCCATGCATACATTTGCCTAAAAATTCCATGCCATACACTGCTTGCCCTCTGCTGCTGTCAATTGCAGGTTCTGCAGGAAGCTTTGGCTGGTCGGCTAAATATAGTGCCGACCGGCCAATAATCTGTGGCCGATAGGTTAAAAGGCGGCCGGTGATCATCCTATTAGGCCGGTGGTGTTTCTACTTGGTCGGTGGTATTCCCCAACATCCAGAGAGCATGCCCTTGGACTTTGGCAGTCCTCAGAGGGGCAAGGCAGTGCAAACAGAGACAACAGTGGCATGGTACGGATTTTCGGGCAAGACGAGTCAAGCATGCATCATCTACGCATTTCGAGGCGGGGGCTGTGGCTACTTTAATTCGGCTTTTAATTTGTTAATTAATTAGAAATTCTGTAATAATTAATTTAGTGTTATTTATTCGAACTGTAATATTTATTTGGACCCTCCGAGCGAGGGCAATTGTGTAATAAGTGTGCGTGAGTGTGTGCATGTCTTCCAACCCCATGTCTTTCTTCCCTTTTATTTACTCGCTTATGATAGTAGACTAAGGCATATTTAAATTAGCATACCTTATGCTATGCATGCGTGCATTCATACATTTGTCTTGCATACACCAGGCTCGGCACATCATGCTAACTGTATTGTGTTTCAATTCCAAATTGAATACGTGTTAGTTGTAGCATTTCACATGCCATGTTTGGAATAGTCGAGCCCATTTCTAGTTGCATTTTGCATGTGTTGCATTAGCCATCTTAAACTAGGATCATGCATATGATTACTAACTAGTTTCTGTTTTGGCTTGGAGTACTCGGTAAGCATTTATGCTTTAGCATACCGCATGCGTGTGAGTGTTGCCATAACAGCATGATTACCATGAGGCTAGCTGCTTATGTGATATAACTGCTTGAATGCCTGTGGATGGAGGTTGAATTACCTGAATTGGAATAATGCATTAAAACCGTGAGTTTTAAGTCCACTAGATAATGGCAAAACCATCTTTTCTAAAAAGCCCACTCGAGGGTGGCAAAACCTGCATTTTAGCCTACTTGCGAGTAGCAAACCATCTTCAAAACGAACATGCAATGTTTTGTTCCAATTTAGGCAATTTGGTCTATACTTGTTTGCTGCGCGCATAACATAGTAATTCTAGGCTAATAAATGGAATAAGAACACATAACGTTTTCAAAACTAGATATCATGGTTTAGTAAAGGCCGATTTTCGGATCGGGCGAAAGGGGGTGCTCATAGCTGACCTTCCCCAATCGTACCCAAGCTCCCGAGCCAAGGCAACTTTGGTGATGACGGACACGTGGCCTTTGGCACCAAGTCAGGGTTTCTTAAATTCCCTCATAAAAAATATTTAGGTGGCGACTCTATATCTGGCAAAGCAGTCCATGTTTGACACTTCTTTTCTAAAAATCTGTTTTTTTCTCAAAACGATTTGCTGGATTTGGACTCTTTGGTTCAGATTAAGAACCGTGACAATTTGAGAGTCCTGAACTGTAGCGAACCCAAAACGAACAAAACGGGGGACTCGTCCTCCCGGGGCGTTCGGGGACGTCTACAAATGTATCCACAATGTTCGAATTTGTAAGACTGTGGCTAGGGACAGCTTTCACCCAAGGCCTATCCTCGCACCACCAGTCATGCCAAATCCGAACTTTTGCACCATTTCCAATAGTCCATTTCACACCTTTGCTCAACAGAGTTCTGGAATTCATAATACCTCTCCAAATAGGAGAAGCTTGACCTTTCCTGGGCCAGCTTTGGACAGTGTGGTGTTTGAGATACTTCATTTTTAATACCTCAGTCTATGACCCATTGTCATCACTCACCAATTTCCACCCAAGCTTAGCAATGAGGGCTAGGTTATGATCCTTAGTTCTACGTATGCCGAGACCTCCATGCTCTTTTTTCCTGCACACCTTATCCCACTTGATAAGGTGCACTTTTTTCTTGTCTGGAGTGTCACCCCATAAAAAGTTTTGATTCAGCTTATCCATATCTTCCCAAACCCCCTTAGGGAATAACAGAGTTTGCATTGAGCATGTTGGAATAGCGGATGAAACAGATTGAATGAGTGTTGCAAGACCCATCAAAGATAATGTATGGGTCTTCCATCCAGCAAGTTTCCTTTGCATCTTCTCCAAAATGGAGTTAAAATATCTCCAGCTCACTCTATTATGCAATAGAGGGACCCCAAGATATTTCCCCAGATCATCAGTAAGAGGAAATCCACACATAGAACTCAAAGCTCTAGCATGCATTCGATCCACATTTGTTGAAACAAAGAGTTTTGATTTGTGAGGGTTTAATTTTAACCCAGATAAAGTACTGAACTCATTGAGAGTCGTAATTATACTCTCACAAGTAGAGAGCTCAGCTGAGGCAAAAAGCATCAAATCATCCGCAAAGAAGAGATGGGTCATACAAGGTCCACCCTTACACACAGAAATGCCTTTCCACTTTTTCCTCTCCACTTGGTGGTATATCATATTAGAAAGGCGTTCCATGCATAACACAAACAAATAGGGGGAAAGAGGGTCACCCTGCCTCAAAACCCTGCTTGGAGAAAATTCCTCCAGAGGTTCACCGTTCCACAAAACAGCCGTTGTGACCGAGGTAACACACTCCATAATGAGTTGGATTAAGTTCTGGTCTAGCTCAAATTCCTGAAGGGTTTGGTGCAAGAAATCCCACGAAATATTATCATAGGCTTTTTCAAGGTCTATTTTGAAAACCATACCACATTTCTTGCCTCTCTTGTGGTTAAGGGTGTGGATAATTTCCTGGGTTATAATGATGTTATCACAGGTGGTTCGCCCAGGGACAAAACTGCTTTGGTTAGGTCTCACTAGGTTGGACAAGAGAGGTCTCAGCCGATTGACAATGATCTTGGTAATAATTTTGTAGGTTACGTTGCAAAGGCTAATGGGTCGAAATTGTTTTATATTTTTAGGGTTTTTAATTTTGGGAATAAGAACAATCAAGGTTTTTTTGATCTCTCTGAGTATTTGTTTAGAGTGAAAGCAGTGCTTCACAAATTCACACACCAAAGGGCCTACGATATCCCAATAAGTATGAAAGAATATAGCCTGGAAACCATCAGGTCCAGGTGCTTTAAAAGCTTGGATATTTTTAACAGCAACCCAGATTTCCCCATTATTCACAGGTTGACAAAGCAACATATTGTCCTCCTGCGAAATCTTACGTGCAACCAGACCACACCAATGTTCCAATCTGACAGTGGGTTTGGGCTTAAAGAGGTTTTCGAAAAAATTTTGCATCAGGTTTTTTAACTCTTGGGGATGGTCCACCTAATCCCCATTGTCAGATTTGAGCACATCAATCTTAAGTTTCCTTCTCTTTGCAATGGTGGTAAGATGGAAGTATTTGGTATTCCGATCTCCTTGTGTGATCCAATTAGAACGGGATTTTTGAAACCATAAAAGTTCTTCTTGATAGAGAATCTGATTATATTGGGACACCAATTCCATCTCAAGGAGATAGAGGTTATGAGAATAGTACTGAGCTTGGGATTTTTGAATCCCTTCAATGCGCCCAATCAACCATCTTTTTTTCCTAAAGATATTACCAAAAACATTCTTGTTCTAGTCCGAAGCTTTCTTAGCCAAAGTTTCCAGAGATAGGGAGATAGATGAGTTCAAGAAAACCCAGCTATCAACCACCACAGCCCTGAATTCCTCATGGGAAATCCACGCTGCCTCAAATCTAAAGGGTTTGACAGGGGAGCTAGAGGAGTGCATACCTTGGGTGTAAACCATTAAAGGGGACTGATCCGAATAGGTCCGAGGTAAGTTGCGAACACAACCATTAGGGAATAAAGTGCACCATTCTGAGTTGCACAGAGCTCGATGCAGTCGAACCATTGTGTTTGCCCATCCCTTACGATTATTAGACCAGGTTAGTCTTGGCCCAACACAGCCAAGATCCATTAAGCTACATTTGTTAATTCGTTCCACAAATTGCCTGCTATTCAATTGTTTGAATGAAGACCATTTTCATTAATAATGCGAATAATCTTATAGTGAAAAACTAAAAAAAAGGTCCTCATGACATCCTTGAGGTTATATTCAAAGTGGTTGAAAGGTCCAAAAATAGTACGTCAACATTCTAAGACATCAAGAGCTCAAATCTTTCAACTTGTGCGTGGGTTTATTTTCCTTATTTTAGTTGGTGTCTCTCTCACTTTAAAAAGTTTTTATGTCATTATGATTTATGTTATAATTAAGAATTCATTCTATTTTATTGTAATAATTATAAATTTTTTTTAAAAAAAAAAACGAAGCGAGGCGATGCGACGCGACTAAAATAACACATGTTGGGATACCAAAGCTGGTGTGATTGGGAGAGGGAGGCCCGACTTTTGCCTGTGTATAACCCGGATCTATTGAATGCGTTAAACGCCACGTCACTGACAAACGGCTCCAGCTGCAGTTTGATTTGGGTCCCGCCTTTTGGAAATGGAGATTTAATGAGATGGGACAAGATGTTTCCAAGTTATGGAACTTAGAGGAGCAAAAAAAGTTCGATTCTCTTGTGAAAACAAATCCTATATCTCAGGGCAAAAGTTTTTTAAAGCCTGCCTTGGAGTGTTTGCCTTCCCAACAGAAACTATAGTGAGCTACTAGTTCAATGTATATGTTCCTCGGCGCATGAGTATCCAGACCAGGGCCGGATGTAAAATTATTGACACGGATGATGATGAGGCTGATGAGGCCCTTCATTCGAAAAGTTCTCAAAAAAGGTGTCGAGCTGATAGTGTTACCTTAAGCAGTAGTAAATATGTGAAGACTAGGTACTTGACTGGCCGAAGATGATGCTGCCAGCCAATGACCATATATACTCTTTTCAGCCCCAGGTTGAGGCTAAGAGAGATGTTTTGTATTGTAATTAGAATATTGTAATTGAGAATTTGTAACCAAAAAAAAAAAAAAAAACCCCAAGAGAATTTGTAAATTAGGTAAAGCACAGAAAAGTCTTTGGGATGAACTAAAATGAAAAATCATGGTAAACTCTTGTATCGTGATCCTTTTTGCCAACCATTGGTTTGCTTTTGTATCCGAATTCAGCATTGAACTATTTGATTTACTAGCTTGACTTTTTTTTTGGTTTGTCTAACTTAAGACATTTTTCGTGTGCTTTTCTGTATCATCTTGATGTTTCTTGGTAAATGTCACTTCAAACATTATCAGGCATGATATTTAGATTTTTGTCTTATCATTGCTTGTTCAAAAAGAGTCTTTATCATTGCGTGTTGTAGTTCCCCGTTTCTTGAATGACTGGAGAATTGGACTGGCTAGTCAGGACTGAAAGAGCTTGCTGTTGTGGACGAAGAAGTGTGTGCTTCTATAGCATATATAGTCATTTTAGCTATAGGGTGGGATTTTCTTATCTAGCTTAGCGATAAAACACTGTAAAATTTGATCATTACCGTTATTTCATTTGATTGAGAGGTTTTAATGCCTTTGGAAAGCCTCCTCCATTCCTATTGCCTCCTTTGGTGAAAAGTTCCCTTCTCTTTTTTTAAAATGCCTAAGCTCAAGAAACGTATAAAGTGGAGTTGTTTGTTGTTTGTTTGGCTGACCTCCTTCCCTTACGAGCTCAGTGTCATGTTTTTCGAAGTACCCATGCTTCATAGGTTGTTTGGCTGACCTCCTTCGTCCCATACGAGCTCAGTTGACCTAGAAGTACAGAAAGAATGGTTTCATTCGTCGTACATTATTGTATCACAATCTTTTTTGTCAGCCATTGGTTTCTAGTATCCAAATTTAGCTGTGAACTATGCAATTTACTAGCCCGGCTACTTGTTTTTTCAAACTTTAGATAATTTTTTTGTGCTTTTTTGGATGATAGAGTTAGTCAACTTATGTACTGCAGTGTGGTTTCCTCACAGAGTAATGTGGGATAGACTCTCACAAAGAGTGATGTGGGATAGACATCCATTCGGCTCCCACACTGGATTATGTTGATGTTTCTTGATAAATGTTACTTCATACGTTATTAGACGTATATCTACATTCGAGTCTTAGCATTACGGAATGTAGTTCTTCTCCCCCTATTCCCTTCCTTATCATTATAAAGAAAGGGAAGTATTTGTTGTTGTTCCATATCTTGGTTTTCCTCTTTGAAAATGTGGAGCTCTTTGTGGGTTCAATAGAAATCAAGAGTCCGAATGTATTTATGACATTACCACTGACGACATCGAGCAACCTGCTCCTTGGGAGTGTTTTAGATAACTTTTTTCCTTTGGGAGGAGAAGCCCACTTTGTAAACATAGAGCTTGCTTGCATGGTTCGCATAGGGTTTATTTTCCCAAATTTTAATTAGTTTGAGCCACAAATTTCATACTTCAATTTCGAGTAAAATTTTATGTCAATATTTTGAATTTGTAACATTGGCCTTGTTTGGGAAGTTGGCTATTTTAGTAACCTATTTTAGTTTTTTGCTATTTTAGTAGGTTAAAATATGTGTTTGGAAAGAGGGTTGGATTTTTTTGTAGTTGGATGTGATGTTTGTGAGGAAAAAAGTAAAATGATTATGAGTTTAATATGACGTTTTGCCTTATGGGCTATTTTAACCTATTTTGTTTTTTTTTTTTTTGAATTTTAGTCCCAAAAAAAAAAAAAAAAATCCCTTGCCAAATAAGGCCATTATTAAACTGATTCTATATAACTACTTTTTTTTTTTCTTTGTTCAAACGGTATATAAGAAACATTACATCAAACTGAACAATTAAAATTTAACAATAATTAAAAAGTCAACAATAACTAAACTAACAACCGTCAAAAAAAAGTCTAAGAAATAAACTACACACAATCCCCATATTGGAGAAACCAATCTCGTCTCCATAGAAGTCTGACATTACAATCTCACACTTCAAAACGATACTACACATCGCTACACAACCACCAGATTAAAATTTAAAAGTCCTAATATAACTACTCACTAATGATTAGATGACTCAACAGATACAAAGTAGTGTTTATGAATCACATATTCAAGTTATTTTATAGAAAGCATGTGCAGCTGTGCAAGTTCTAGTCAGTGTCCAGTGTGAAAAGTATTAGTGCGGCTTGATTTTTTATGATTAAAATCTAATTCAAGTGCAACAGGAGTCGACCCTAGTATCTAAATTGCTGACTTGGGATGGTACTCATTTGAATTGAATCCACAAACGAGTTTTCAATGTTCAGCTTGAAGTTCTTCTTGAATTGATCAATGTCTTGGAATCTACTCTCTGAATTTTACTAGTCATTTAAATGAATACTTATTAGAAGGTCCATATGAAAGGTCAACAAATAGTACATCACTAGGCAACATTTTAAGCTTGGAGGTTAACCAACAGAATTATTCTTTTTTATCAGAGTTCTTACACTTCTTATTGAGCTCTCAACTCTGCCTTTCTATTTGCATGTGGGTTTATTTCCCTGCTTTTAATTGGAGTCTCTCTCTCTCTCTCTCTCTCTCTCTAGAAAGTTTTGTAATTATGATTTATGTTATAATTAATGATTCATTCTATTTCATTAGAGTTGATATATATATATTGTAATAAAGAGAAGAAGAAAAAAGAAGCTACGCGATTAAAGTAACACATTTTGGGACAAGCTCATGAACACAATGGGATGAAAAAAGCAGAACTATTAAAAGGGTTATTAATAATCAAATAACCAACACGGAAAATATAATCGGAGTAATTTGAGTGGAGCAGTTTCTTCAGTACTAGACTCCACCGTCTGATATGTATAATCACCATTACTTTTTAAAATCAATTATATATGATTAGTTCCATGTCTGTAAAGTTATTGTCTCAGACATCACCTTGGAATTTGATTAATCAAATTGGAATTTGTAGTGGAAAGGAGCTTTACCCAGAACACTAGTACTTCACAAATAAGATTTCTGAATCTGTGAACTTTGGCATGCCATCTTTGATAGAGTGAGTGGATCGATAGTATGACAAGGGCTGAAGCTGAAGACAGCACACTGATAAGAAATAAACCTCGAAAGCTATCAACGTTGAGTCTGCTGGGGGAGCCATTAGTCACAGAGCTGTTCTCTGTCGACCCTAGAGATGGTGGGCTATTAAACCATGCCTGCTCTATCCTCATCAATGTCCCATTTTCCCTTAGCTGCCCAATCCCCCTTGATATCTCTGGGACCAACGGCAAACCTTTTCGAAAAACCTGTGAAAGATAGTAGGTAACACATGATAAGAAACCAACTAAATTATATGCACGTTGAGCTGGAAAAGCACCAGATCAAGCCCTGGAAACTCGTTCCCCATCTCTATCAAAGAGTTATAGGCACATTCACATACATAAAAATGAGGGAAAATGCTCATGTTCATTTATTAAGCTATTTAGCTCCTCATGATTTACTGCATCTAATGTAAGTACTCATGTTCCAGAGTACTACTGCGACATTTGTATGTGATGTTTCGTACTAATGAGGCCATGCAACATGGATGGATGGGATCGATCTTTATCACTTACCCATCCAATCAAGGTGGGTTAGATCAGCTCCATCCATCTGTGACTAGCTACTGGGTCTTATTTGTCTGGGAGCAAACAATGTTAACATGCTGAGTTGTGCTCTGGAACTCTTAAGTAGGGTTATAAGAAAAATCGGTGGAACAAAACTGTCTGAGTTGAATAGAAATTCCGGCTTTCAATTGGTTTTTAACAAGGTACGGTTTGTTTCGGTTTTGAAAATTTTACATCTACACTGACTGAACCAACCAAAATATTACATCATGTAAGTACTTTTTATATTTTATTTTTTAAAAATATTAGAAGATAAATGACTAATTCTACATGTTTTGTAACTCTCTTCATTTATTCATGATGTGAAATTTTACAAGTTTCTATAAAATCTTTAAAATCTTCTATGAGGCTTCGATTCCTCAAACCAACAAAATCAAAACAATTCAGTTGAGTGCTAAATTTTCCCCCAACCTCGACCAAACCGAACCAATTACGAGAATGACTCTCCTCAATACTCTTATCCTCCATACTTCATTTTTTGGGCTCCATTCTAGGCTCACAATGGAGGATAAGAGTATGGAGGGGAGTCATTCCCACCAGTTATGATCATAAGTAATTGAGGAATGATATACTCACAAAACCAAAACCACTGGTGGTAGATTCGGAAGCAACCATGGCATAGCTACCAGAATACTTGGCGAGGAAGATCTTGAGGTATGGGATCTCATCAATAATAGCAGCAACACTTCCACTTGATAATGCATCAGCATGTTCTTCAGGTGAACTATATATTCTAAGCCTAGAGTCCGTGAAGTTCAAGTTTTTAACTATGACTCCTTGTAAATAAGACTGACCTTTGTACCCTATATAATCCCCATTTGAAGCCAATTGAATCTGTTGAACAGTCAACAGTGAAGTCAAGGTCGCTGTGTAGCTTGAAGACAATATAAGCACCACAAACAGCCAAACAATCACTACAAAGTTACTGAACAACCTCTCTCCTGCAATGTCCAATGCCATAAAAAATAAAAGTCATAACATGTCAGTTAAGTTATTTTTGAGGATTGCAGATACAATTTATATCTAGCCTTACACCTAAGAATATGGGAAAGAAGAGCTGCTAAGCAGAGGGGGCGAGACTAATGAAGCTCATCGACCCAACCTCGCCTTTGACTAGGTTTGTGATGAGAAATTTGTATAAGAACAGCCAGTGAATGGCCAAGAAGAAGAAGAACAGGGACTAAGAAGAAGAAAAGGGGTTTGGGATATTAATTCTCTATTCTTTATTCCATAATTCCCAGGCTATTTATAAGCCAAAAGAGAACACTAACTACAGGAAATTAACAACTTGAAATAATAATGCAGAGGGTTGTGGCACAGAACATGGAAGAGGTTACAACCCATTTATTGAAAACAAACTACAACTAAATCCTATTCTTCAGGCATTGAGGCATTGAGGCAGAGAGGTTGCTATTTCCTGTTCTTGAGGCATTGAGGCAGAGAGGTTGCTATTCTCATGCATGAGGCAGAGAGGTTGCTATTCTCATGCATGACTTATTCCTATGGCAATAATGAACATATCACTCCTCCCCCCTTACACTATCCTTGTCCGCAAGGATAAAATCAGGGTAAGTCTTTGAAAAACGCCAACGATTCTCCCAAGTAGCATCTTCAATGGGCGCACCCACCCATTTAACCAAAATCTCGGTCTTTGGTCGGTAAAGCCCCTTTTGGATGACACGGGTGTCCAGCACTGCTTCAGGTTGAGGAAGAATCTCGGATGCATCGGATACGGGTGGCAGGCGGGTGGAAGCTGTGGTGACTGGTCCAATGTGCTGCTTTAAGAGACTCACATGAAAAACGTCATGGATTTGGGAACCAACTGGTAATTCGAGCTTGTAAGCCACAGGTCCGACTCGGGCAAGGATCTTATAAGGCCCAAAGAATCGAGGTGAGAGCTTCATAGAGCCGCGGAATGCAACTGTCTTTTGCCTGTACGGCTGAAGTTTGAGGTACACGTAAGCACCGACCTCGAAGACAACTTCCCGACGATGTTGATCAGCTTGGGACTTCATACGGTCACGGGCGACAACCAGATTTCGACGTAAGAGACTGAGAATGTCATCACGGCTGCGTAAAAGGTCATCCACGGCTTGAACTTTTGTGGTGCCAGGAATGTAGGAAAGTAGAGTTGGCGGAGGCTGACCATACACAGCTTCAAAAGGGGTTATTTTGGTGGATGAATGGATAGAAGTATTGTAACTATATTCAGCCCAGGCAACCCATTCCGTCCATTTTTTTGGCTGGTCATGCGTGAAGCACCTGAGGTATTGCTCGAGTGTGCGATTAACAACTTCCGTCTGGCCATCGGTTTGGGGATGATAACTAGAGCTCATACCCAAAGCTGTACCCTGCAGGTGAAATAAAGTTTTCCAAAATGAGCTGATAAAAACTTTATCACGATCACTTACAATGGATGCGGGTATGCCGTGAAGTCGGACAATTTGGTCAAGAAAGATTTTGGCCACGGTGAGAGCGGTAAATGGGTGCTTGAGTGGAATAAAGTGCGCATATTTGGTCAAGCGATCAACCACCACCATGATGACAGTTTTGCCGTGTGACAGTGGCAAACCTTCCACAAAATCCATGGAAATATCAGTCCAAACTTTGTCGGGAATGGGCAGCGGTTGTAGCAAACCGGCGGGACGTGAACAATCAGATTTGCATCGTTGACAAATGTCACAATTTTTTATGAAGTTCTTAACCGTGGTGCGCATGTGAGGCCAACTGAAACTGGCGTGGATGCGGCTTAATGTTTTATGATAGCCAAAGTGTCCGCCCACCGGTGAGGAGTGATGTGTGGATAATATGGTAGGAACTAGTGGTGAGGAGGGACTCAAATAGATACATCCATTTTTGAAGAGCACCCCATCACGTAAGGAATACTGTGGTTGAAGATGTGATGGTAATGAGCCCAACAAATGACTATAGAAAGGATCGGTGGCGACCTCTTTCTGGAGTGTGGTCCACCACTCCGCAATAGGCAAGGATATGGCATGGAATTCAAGCTCGCCAACCCGTGAGAGTGCATCAGCCCCGCAATTCTCTTTTCCTTTCTTGTACTCAATGATGTAATCATACCCGAGAATTTTTGGTAACCACCGGGTTTGGGCCGGCGTCGTGATTCGCTGCTCTAACAAATATTTTAAACTTTTTTGATCAGTGCGAACAATGAAAGGTTTTCCGAGGAGATATGGCCGCCATTTGCGGATGGCTTTGATTATTGCTAGCATTTCCTTCTCATATGTTGATAAAGCTAAGGCCATGGGCTTAAGAGCTTCGCTGAAATATGCCACTGGCTGGCCCTGTTGTGATAAAATGGCTCCAATGCCCACCCCACAAGCATCACATTCAATCACAAAGGTTTGAGAAAAATCTGGTAATCGGAGGACTGGAGGAGTTGTGAGTGCTTTCTTTAGTTGGGAAAAGGCAGTAGCGGCCTCGGCAGTCCAGCGAAACCCATCGTTGGACAATAATCGAGTGAGAGGTGCCGCAATTCCTCCGAACCCGCTGATAAATTTTCGGTAATATCCGGCTAAACCAAGGAAGCCACGAACTCCTCGTGCCGAAGTGGGGGTGGGCCACTCAAGAACGGAGTTGATCTTTGCTTGATCGACAGCCACTCCTGCAAAGGAAATAAGATGTCCCAAGTATGCTACCTGTAAAACACCGAAACAACATTTAGATTTTTTGGCGAATAATTGGTTGCTAGATAAAACTTGGAGGACTGCACGGAGGTGGCTGAGATGGTCGATCCAATTTTTGCTATACACCAAAATGTCGTCAAAAAAAACTAGAACAAACTTCCTTAAGTAGGGCCGGAGTAAGTCATTCATCAAACTCTGGAATGTGGAGGGGGCGTTTGTAAGTCCGAAGGGCATTACGATAAACTCATAATGTCCGTCATGTGTCCGAAAAGCAGTTTTATGAACATCCGCCTCTTGAACCCGTATTTGGTGGTATCCGGCACGAAGATCGAGCTTTGAAAAATACTGGGAGCCATGTAATTCGTCAAGGAGTTCATCTATGACAGGGATTGGGTATTTGTCTTTGATGGTAATATTGTTGAGAGCTCGGTAATCAACACAAAATCGCCAACCTCCATCCGCTTTTTTGACGAGCAATACCGGTGAAGAGAATGGGCTAGTACTGGGGCGGACCAAACCTGAGTCAAGAAATTCCTTCACCATCCTTTCAATTTCTGTCTTTTGATAATAAGGGTATCGATAGGGTCGGACACTCACGGGTGCTTGATTTGGTTGTAACGGAATGTGGTGGTCATGGGTTCGTCTCGGGGGCAAGGTATTGGGAATGTCAAAGACATGCTCAAATTCAGTGAGGATTTGGGCGAGGTCAGTGGGAGGTTCATTGACTAAAGTTGGTTCATGGCTTGGAATGATTTGAAAAAACAAGGCTGTTCCATTGAGGTTGAGAAGTTCCTTGTCGCTCAAGGCGGTGGTTGTAGGTTGCTTAAGGCCTTGAAAAATACAAGACTTACCTCCTTGCCGGAAGGACATGGTAAGACAGCTGTAATCTGTTTCAATTGGTCCAAGGGTGGCCAACCATTGAACTCCCAAAACCACTTGACAGGCTGCTGCTGGTAAAACATAAAAATCGGCTTGAATCGGAAAGTTTTGAACGAGGAGTATGAGCCCAAGGCATTGTCCTTCACAGTCGATTTTGTCCCGATTGGCCACCATTACTTGCAACTTCTGATCGCGTGCCACGGGCAACCCAAATTTCGTGACTATGGCTTGATCGATGAAATTGTGGGTGCTTCCCCCATCAATGAGGACAGTCACTGCTTTATTTTGTAATTTACCCACCACTCGAAATGTTTGAGGATGTGTCGTCCCCGCTATTGCATGGAATGAGATTTCAGGAAGGAGTTCGGTTATATCAGGTTCTTCCGGAGGGTCCATGGCCACTGTAGGTTCGATTATGGGTGACTCTTCGATCATAAACAACTGGGGTCTTTGACAGCGGTGACCCGGAGTGAACTTCTCATCGCAATAATAGCACAACCCTTTCTCACGACGTTCTCGTGCCTCTTGACTGGTAATACGTCGGAATGGAATTGGAGTGTTAGTCACGGTTTGACCCGCCTTTGGTGCGGGTGGAGGTCCTAGAACTCCGACTGTGTTGTTTGGAGTATACCGCGGTGTGAAGGCTGCCACTTGGGGACGAAAGGAACTGCTCCCTTTTTTTTGTAGAGAGTTGCGCTCTTCAATTAGCCGTGCCGCTCCAATGGTGTCAGCTAAGGTGCGTGGTTGTTTGAGTTTGACATCCAAGCGTATGTCATCACGGAGCCCCGCAATGAAACACCCAATCAAGTAATTTTCAGGCAACCCATCAACCCGATGTGAGAGCATCTCGAAGGCTTCTTGATAGGTAGCCACTGTCGAAGTTTGTTTGAGGCGGTTCAAAGCTTCCGAGGGATCCTCATAGTCGGTGGGACCGAAACGGAGCAGTAGGGCCTTGGTTAGTTCGTTCCAAGTTAGAGGTCCCCGAAACTTGGTCAACCATCGAAGCCATTGTAGAGCTATGCCCTCAAGGTGGAAGGACGCAAGCTGAACTTGTTGAGTAAGAGCAACATTTTTGAAATCAAAATATTGTTCAGCCTTGAAGATCCAACCTGTCGGATCGTCTCCATTGAATTTTGGAAATGAGAGTTTCAGGTGTGTATGGTTTTGGTCATGTGTGTTGTTGGTACCTTGGGTTGGTGATTGATTGCTGGGGGTGGGTCGAGGTCGGCTATGGGAGGTTTCGGCTTGGGCAAAAGGGTTATCGATGGGAATGGTGCTTTGTGAGACTCGTATGGTTTGAAGTTCTGTCAAAACAGTTTGTAGGGTACCATGGATTTGGTCAAAGCTGGACTCGTGGCGAGCAAGGATTTCGCTGACTTCATTGCGAAATTCAGCATTGCTTTTAGCCCGTGTGTCCATGTAACCTGGCTCTGATACCAAATGATGAGAAATTTGTATAAGAACAGCCAGTGAATGGCCAAGAAGAAGAAGAACAGGGACTAAGAAGAAGAAAAGGGGTTTGGGATATTAATTCTCTATTCTTTATTCCATAATTCCCAGGCTATTTATAAGCCAAAAGAGAACACTAACTACAGGAAATTAACAACTTGAAATAATAATGCAGAGGGTTGTGGCACAGAACATGGAAGAGGTTACAACCCATTTATTGAAAACAAACTACAACTAAATCCTATTCTTCAGGCATTGAGGCATTGAGGCAGAGAGGTTGCTATTTCCTGTTCTTGAGGCATTGAGGCAGAGAGGTTGCTATTCTCATGCATGAGGCAGAGAGGTTGCTATTCTCATGCATGACTTATTCCTATGGCAATAATGAACATATCAGTTTGTATCCCCAAACTCTCTCATAAATTGGGGAGGTGCTATCGGGCTAAAAGCCCTTGGTGTCACTCAAGTAAGTCTTAAATTTGCTCTACTTCGATATCATTTAGTTATGAAAATTCGGTTGCTATACAAAAAGTGATCAGGTTTACGTGTACCAGGGGTTAGTCTCAATACCCTCGTTATCAAATAAAAAAAAGAATAAAAAAGTGATCTAGTTTTGGAGAAGACAAATGAGACAGAAAGCTCACTATGGGCAAAAACAAGGGTTGAGAAGGAGAACCAGAGGACAGTCCCAATTTGCTGAGCTCGTGAACCTTGAAATTCTTCATTTATGGGACGTTCAATGAGCCATACCACAAAGCCTGTTAGGATAAAGAAACCAGCACTTGTTAGCCACAGATCTGAATCAAGTGGCTTCAAGAAGATCCACATGTTCTTCTTCATGTCAACTTGAGCTACTCTTCCAATGCCCATGTCGGTCTAAGTCGATGTGAAGTCAACATATAAAGATCTATTGGCTGTGATAGTAAGATCCCCCACAACAGCATCATAATTCTAATCCATCCATAGAGCAACACAAAACAAACGTTTCATGAAAAATGGTTTTTTCTTATAAATTAAACATAGATGTTTTACTTTGGAACTATATTGATCAGTGTGATACCAGCAATGCTATGTATCCAGAAAAGTGCATAGAATTTGGAATATGTAGCGCAGATTCATTCTGTGTGTGGCATATTCAAATACTGGGCACTTTTCAGAATATTTTTTTTCTTCTAGATATTTGATTGCCCAGAAAAGTTTCTAGGTACATATTCAAATTCTGGGTACTTCTCTAGATATCATTTTTGGTGTGATATTTGATTACATTTGACACAGAATGTACCTGAAGATAGACCTGATCTAAAAGATCATTGTATGTTCCTGCCATCTGTCCATTGGCATCCTCAAATGGAAAAAATTCATGAGGCAGTTCATATTGTAAGGTTTCAATGGCAGCATTGAATACATCTACACAAAAGCCAGTGACAGTGGTTGCATTGGTTTGAGGATTGCGGTTTACATTTATCAATTCCTTGAACCTTGTCAGAGGAACACCAATTCTAAGCCTTTTCCCACTCATTCTCACCAACCAACCTTTTGGAGTGGTTGTAGAACCGCCTGGCCATACAATGGCTTCAAGACCGCTGTTGGATGGGTACATTTGCTTTTTAATTCCATCTGTTGGTGTCCAAAACCCAACTCTTCTTTCACCTCTGTCGATCACATTCACCATTTCAAAGGCCTTGAAGATTAATCTCCCATTCAAGAGTTGAAACTTGCCACTTAAACCCACAATTCTACTCTGTAATATCTCTTTTAGAAGCATTGACCCACTTTGAGAGGCTCCAATGTTGGGCAAGTCCATCAAGTTCGGCCCCATGCCGCGTTGGTGAGAGTCTCTTGTACTGGGACTGCTTTTTTTTACCTTCTCAACTGCTAGTGCCCAAATTGCATCATATACCCATATACCAAACGCATTCAACTCTGCCACTTCAAAACTTGGGTCTTGAATGTGAAATTCCCTTCTCCATCTTACAGTGAAATTATGGAGCTCACTTGACCCCAGAATGTAAGACTTGAAACCCAATCCTCCTTGCATTGACTCAATGGAAGAAGAGTCCATGGTATGCAGCAGGTTCATGGTTATAGCAGTTACAATCCAAGCATGCCCTTCACCCATCATTCCTAACCTCTTCACATTTAGAAAAAGCCGAGAAGAGAGAGGAGGTGACATATGGACAATGTATACTGTTGTCTGAATAGTCTTGAGCTTGTGAAGCTCTTCAAGAATTTGATCATTAGTGGCTGAGTAAGAAATGGAACTCGTGTATGAAATGTGCATACTGATCTCTTCGAAGGTATTAACTAAAAATGGGAGAATTTCTCTCCCACAATCTGTGACTGTGTCCTCGTGAACAAGGATGACATTCCTCCATCCAAATGATCCTACAATGTCTGCAATGCCTTTGAATTCAATGATTTCATCTGGTTTTATTTGAACAGAATAAGGATAATGGGTGGAGTAAGGACTTGTTGCAAAAGAAATGATAGGTATTTTAGCTGTGTCTCCTAACAAGGCCAAAAGTTTATCTTCAAGCAAGGTCTCAGGGCCTATGATCATTGCTTGCACCTTGATGTTCTCTATTAGATCAAGAGCTGCAAAAGGCAAAGCAGAAACCTGAATCAGAAATATCTGAACTGTTAATGTAATCACAATTGTTCTTCATTAATTGAAGCTTTATATGGGGTATTGCAATCTCAATTAACACCACCACTAAAATTGAGTATGATCATAGTGGGTGTGCCATCTTGCTTGGATGGACCGAGTACATTGAAAGTTTTAAGGTAGCAAGTGAAACTTCTAAGACTATCTCGAGGAATAGTACATGAGATTTGAGATTATTCCTCTAGAATTGGATGTCCCAAGTTCAAGTCGCCAAGCACATGGGTTTCCATGAGCTAAATTACATAAACAAAAATGACAAAATCACTTATTAGTTGGAGTATGTTTAAGCTATTTCAATGGGCCTGATAATGTCAGGTCCCCTAAAAGGGAAAATAAGCATTTTTTTAGTCAATCAGTAGGAGATAATTTACAAATATCACAAAAATTACATCAAATTAGACATCAACTATATAACAAAGTCCAACTTAATACCTCAAACTATTGAAATAATAACACTGCCAATTGGATGCTACTGAACCCCTTGGGAAAAACATGTATATTTATGGGCACAGATAAGAAATGTAGGATTGAAAATGTCACCCCAGATTAACTACTGAATGATAAATCAAGAACATAGATAGAAAAACACTTTGCAATTGCAAGCACGTGAATATGAGAGGAAAAAACAAAAAACAAAGACTCACCAGCAGACAGAGCAAGCAGGGGTTCTCCATAGGAATCCCTTATATGAAGAACAACCCTAGTTTCATAGTTAGGAGTGTTTACAGCATAAAAATCGGAAATCGCCATCGCAATGCAGCTATGAACAACCTTCCCTACCCATGATCCCATATCAAGAATCACACCAACCTTAACCTCATTCACAGCACCACCAAGATTACAACTACTACTACTCTGTCTCTGGCATGCAAATTCATCAAGCTCTGCATTTAACAGAGTTAGAAAGCTCAACAACACTAGCAGTATTAGAAATGAAACCTGAGTGTTTTTCTTCATCCTCATCTTGACTTGGACAAATGAGGTGTGTGTTTGTTTGTTTAGTTTTCTTTTTCTTTTTTAATTATTAGCCACAATTTTCTCATAATATTTTCTTATATAAGCATGTTCAGCATACGCATTTGAAAATCCACAAACGAGTCTTCAAAGCTGAGCTTTTTTCTTGAATTGATCAAGAACAACTAGCTCTCGTTTACGAGTCAATAATCATCCTCATTATGCTATATTTTTCCTCAAATTTTGCTTTCTTGTGGTCATGTGGTTTATATAATTTTAATTACATTAGTTTTATTTTTAAAATTTTCAAAAAGTCTATTTAGAATTTAAATTCAAATTAAGGGGTGAAACTGTCAATTTATTGTCTTCATAGTGATTAAAGGATTGACATCTAATTTAATTTAATTTTTTTTGTCAATCAATATTACATCAAATAAACTACTAATCCAACAATAATTAAAAAATTAACAATTACTAAACCTAACAACCAATCACCAAGTCTCAACTTTAGGTCTTCAAATTTTATCGATATTTTGCTATAAAAAAAATTAACTTTTTTATGTATTTTCATATTTGATTAAAAAAAATTGAATATGGAATTTTTTAAAAAAAATTAAAAATCCTAAACAGAAAAAATAAATAAGTAAATAAAAATTTTGTCATTTTTAATGAAATTAGTAAAAGATTTCTTATCAATCGAAGTAAAATTTAAATCCTTTTACTAAAGATTAAAAAAGTAAATTATATTAGAATGATTATGATCCTAAATATGAAAAAACAAAAAACAAAAAAAAACAAAACTTCTGTCATTTTTAATGAAGTAAAAAATTCTTATCAATCAAAGTACAATTTAAATTCTTTTACTAAAGACCGAAAAAAGTCAATTAAAAAAGTTATTTACAAAACAATAATAAATTTCAATTCTAAAAAAAGAAAAAAAATTATAAGAAAACATAATCATTCTAATATAATTGTTTCAATATTATTGAGGCATCATTTTATGATTAAATTCTAATTCAAGTGCTATAAAAATGATTTGAGGCGGTGTGGGCCGGGACGGATACGCATTTGAATCCACACACAAGTTTTCAAAGTTTGGCTGCAGGTTCTTGTCGATTTAAGGGACGGTTTGTTACCGCTTTAAGAGAGTGATTATAGTTTGTTTTAATTTGAGAGTTTGTGTGAAATTTTTTGATGCAATTTCTATTTATAATTTATTAGGCAGAAATAACTTAAATAAGCTAAAAAAAAATTGATTATTTGAAAGCTGAAATAGAAGTGTTTTTAATTTCTGTTTTCTAATTATTAATTTTTAATTTTAAAAAAAACTCTACCAAACAGGTTTAAATATCTCTGTACTCTCTAAATTTAACAACTCATTTAAGCCTCCGTTTGGGAAGTGGGTTGGCTTTTTGATTTTTTGGCTTTTTTGGCTATTTTAGCCTGGGCTAAAAAGCTTGGTTTGGGAAGAACTTTTTAGCTTTTTTGACTTTTTTTGTGAGAGAAGAGTGTAATAATTATGGGTTAGATGTGATGTTTTGTTTGTTATGGCTAACATAGCCTATTTTGTCTTTTGTGACTAAAATAGCCCGAAACTAACTTGCCAAACGGACACTAAATGTCTTTTCTTTGGAATCTACTATTTGGAATCCAATTCCCTACACATTTAATGATATGAAAATCTATTTATTCTGTATTTTTTTAAAATTATAAGAATGATGGTGAATGTTTTAATCAAAAATAAATTTTTTTATAAGAAGCCATTTATTCTGTATGAAAATCTATACAAAAAATTTATTTGTATATCATTATTTGTTTAAGACTTATTTCGGTAATAGGTTAAAATAATCAAAAAATTACTATAAAAAAATCAATTATTCTCTTACAAGTCTTTTCATAAAAATTCAAAAAATAATTAAAATAATTAATTTTCAAAACAACCTTAAATCTAGACTATGATTGCAGATTTTCAATATTTGTTCGTAACAAATTAGTTACAACAATTTACATATTCAAAAATAATAATTAGAATAATTTTTAAATTAAAAATATGTAGATCACATTTTTAAATATAACTCATATTATATCAATTTAATTTACATCATATATTTAAATTTTGAACATTTCTTTAAATATTTTTTTTCTCAATAAATAACACTTCGAAATAAGACTTCTATTTTGGGTGGGTAATTTCTAAATAAGACTTTGTAACCTTAAATGAAGACTGGTCATCATCGAGAAATAATATAATAATAACCAGTGACTAGTCAACACCGTAAATTGCACTCCATACTAACATCAGTGCTATAATTTAATAATAAATAGTAAAAAATAGTAAAATTATAGTAATTGTGGTCTAATAGTTAGATGTTATTTTGGGAAAATGGGTCACTCCTTTGCTCAAAGCATTGTGGTGCCTCCGTTTGAGGTGTATTATAATCTTATTTTTATGATCTAAACCGTTTATTTGTAGGGTTTGTTGAGTAATTCATGCCTATCGAAAATCATATTAATCGGATATCAACAACTATATGATCGATAACAAAAAAATAAATAATAAGTTTTTCTTTTGAGAAATAGCATAAACAATATGCAATTCGATTATATAGTTATTGATATCCGATTAATATGATTTTTGGTAGGCATGAAGTACTTAACAAACCCTACAATATGAACAGTTTAGATCATAAAAATAAGACCATAATACACCTCAAATGGAGGCACTACAGTCTCTGCTGTGCTTTGAGCACAACAAGGACCCCTTTCCCGTTATTTGGCAAAACCAAACACAGAAATTAGTGTGTTCGGGACAACTTGTGTTTGTTCTATAAAAATGGCAATTTTGCAAAAAATTATCTGTTTTGCTGGAAGAGAGAGAAAGATGAAAGAAGAGAAATGGTTGGTTTTGACTGAATTGGTGAATATAGCAGCTGCTAAAACTTGTGTCAAATTTGGTACAAGCTTTGGCATTTGCCATTTTTAACGGTTATTATATTTACCATCGTAGCACCAGTGTTGTCTCATAATAAAATTTTAATACATTAAGGACAAGTACAAAAAAATTTCCTTAAAAAGTCCATACCACTATTATCAAAATATTAAACTTTAAAATAATACAATTTTTGATCTAGATGTCGATTTTTAATAAAATTAATATTTTTAGAATTTCTCATCAAACTCTATCAAATAAGATCCATGTTGAATATTAATTTTTTTTTAAAAAAAATTATTACTGTCGAAATTGATGTAAACAGTAACATATTATTGGTTCATAGTAACATATTACTCTGGCAATATTGTCTAAAGAAAAAAAAAGAATATTTTATTTTATCCTTACTCAATTATGCGTCTTCTCTATAAGGGTTTATGAAAAAAAATAAATTGTGCTGTTGTTAACACCATAAATCTGCAATTTTTATTATTATTTATTATTTATATAATTGCAGGACGCGTGGCATCCTTTTATTCATTTGGAAGTTAAAAGGAGTTATAGAGATAATGGAGAATGTGAAGGACAAAGTGGATGAGTGGGAGGACAAAGTGGATGAGTGGAAGGACACATGGCAAGACAAGAATGAAGATGGAAGAAATGGGTAGTTACTAAGTAGTTATTGCTGTATTTTTTCTTCTATAAATAGCCATTAATGGCTACATTGTAAAGGATCCAGAACTTAAATCAAAGACAATTGATTTCAATATTTCTTGTCATTTTCCTTATCTTAGGAGTAATTTAACATAGATTTATATTTCGAAGCATTTATTTTCAGTATTTCCATTTCGAAGCATTTTATGTACTTTCTTTTCGAAGCATAGGAGTAGAGGTAATTATTTATTACTTTGATTGTTCACTCAATCATCTTTCTCCGTCCCTTTTTCTTCTTTTACTTTTTCTTTTCGCTACACTTAGCAAATTTGAAGTCCTCTTCGTTGAGGCAAAAGAACCGTCAACACAATCGCTTGGTAATTGGCTTGAATTTAATCTGTAAGGATTTTTCAATCCTTGCTGGCACGCTCGCATTTATGATATTTTCCTTCGTAGGAAAAATAAGCCAACATTTTTTGGCACGCCCGGTGGGACTGCCAAGTGTAAGAAATGACAAACAATTTGGATTTCGCCATTCGAACTTGTCAATTTGAAATATATTGGCGTGAAAGAAAAATTGTGGATCTTCAAGAAGAGATCCGTTTTCTTGATGAAATAAATTTTCATCCCTTACAATATTATTTGGTGGAAGAAAAAAGACACCATTTAATTGGAGAAATTCATCAACTTGATATGGAAATTCGCCAATGGAATGATGAGTTATCAACTCTCACTACCAAGTCTTTAACTGAGGCTTTAATGGCCGGAATTGGTGAATTTTTTCAGAATTTTTTCATGGTTAAAAATAGTAAAAGCAAAGAGTTGATTTTATCAATGGCTCGAGGGGTTCAAGAGTCCGTTTTAAAAGAGCCAAATTATGAAATTAACACAACGAAAGAGCATGTTCTTGAGCCAAATTTGGCTAAGAATGATGTTCCATGTATGACTCGGGGGGTCCAAAAACCAAATTTTAGAGAGTCAAGTCATGAAAATAATATATCTATGGGTGATTTTTATAAGCCATTAATGGCTAAGATGGAAAAACAACCCACTTTGCTAAATAATTATGAAAACCTATTCGGCAAAAGTCATGTTTTTAAAACAAACATGGTCAAGAATAATGAACAAGCCACTGTTCATGAATTCAAAATTTTTGACATTTTTCAAAATGTCAAAAAGTATAAATTTTCATGGTCACACTATACCATGACTTTTGGTGTTCAAAATCCTTTTTGGATTTATGGTTCACATCAAAATATAATTATGATGATGTGGCTAATAAAATTAACAAATTGTTCTTATGAGTTCGAAGCACTAAGAACAAGGGATGACCATTTAAAATGCATGAACTTGGCTAGAAAAAGCCTGTGCATTTAAGTAAATGGCTGAGAATGGCTTATCTTTTCAAATTGATGGCCAATTGTTTGTATGTACACAATCAAAGCATCGAAGATACATTCAAAGTATCAAGAGTTGTTTCGAAGGTTGATTACTTCACATTCGAAGCTGTATAAAGCTTTGAAGATACATTTGAAACATCAAGAGTTGTTTCGAAGGTTGATTACTTCACCTTCGAAACTGTATAAAACTTTGAAAACTTTCGAAATGTGTACATCTCTTCAAATATATGTAAAATGACAATTAATTAGTTGTCGAATAATGCCTATTTTTGGCATCATAAGTTGGCTCGAAGAACAACAGTTTTGGTGTCTTCGAAGAATTAATAATTGGTTCGAAGCACAAAATTAATATTTTCATTAATTATGTGTGAACCAGAACATATAAGTTTTGAATAACCACAATGTTGGCCAAAAACAGCTTCGAAAGCCGTTTTGCCATAAGTTGCTTCGAAAGCCGTTTTGCCATAATTTTGTAAGCTTCGAAGCACTCTATCTTGCATCAACAACAGCTTCGAAGAAATAATAATGGTGGTTGTGAACCTTCGAAGCTTTGTCGAGTATTTTTGAGGATGTAATTCGTCTTTTGTCGGTTCCATCGACCTTCGAAGAATGATTTTGGTCCTTTATATCACTTTCAAAGCTTGTTACTAGTAATAATTCGAGTCATCTAGTCATAATTTCATACTCATTCGAAGCGCTTTATTGGTGTTGTTACATCATTCGAAGCACTTTGCTGCTTAGGTTAGTCATGTGCTTGGTTCGGCTCTTCAAAAATTCAAATAAACATCATTTTTAAGGGCCGCGGGGGGTAATGTTAACACCATAAATCTGCAATTTTTATTATTATTTATTATTTATATAATTGCAGGACACGTGGCATCCTTTTATTCATTTGGAAGTTAAAAGGAGTTATAGAGATAATGGAGAATGTGAAGGACAAAGTGGATGAGTGGGAGGACAAAGTGGATGAGTGGAAGGACACATGGCAAGACAAGAATGAAGATGGAAGAAATGGGTAGTTACTAAGTAGTTATTGCTATATTTTTTCTTCTATAAATAGCCATTAATGGCTACATTATAAAGGATCCAGAACTTAAATCAAAGACAATTGATTTCAATATTTCTTGTCATTTTCCTTATCGTAGGAGTAGTTTAACATAGATTTATATTTCGAAGCATTTATTTTCAGTATTTCCATTTCGAAGCATTTTATGTACTTTCTTTTCGAAGCATAGGAGTAGAGGTAAGTATTTATTACTTTGATTGTTCACTCAATCATCTTTCTCCGTCCCTTTTTCTTCTTTTACTTTTTCTTTTCGCTACACTTGGCAAATTTGAAGTCCTCTTCGTTGAGGCAAAAGAACCGTCAACACAATCGCTTGGTAATTGACTTGAATTTAATCTGTAAGGATTTTTCAATCCTTGCTGGCACGCTCGCATTTATGATATTTTCCTTCGTTGGAAAAATAAGCCAACAGCTGTCATTTTCACCAAACAATGGTCCAACGTAGGGGTTTTGGCTAAATTTCCCATGTGTATGTAAAACATGTAAAAATATTTTAAAATATGTAAAAGTGTATTGAAATTATAAATTATTTGACCTTTTAGGTTTCTTATTAATAACTCTTAAAATTGTAAGTAATACGACCATTACACCCAAAAAAATAAAAATAAAATAAAGGTAAAATGTAATTGTATAAACAAAAAATTTCAAATAAAATAATATCACTAATTTTTGAATTCAGCTTTGAACTATGTAATTGTATAAACTTAAAATAATATCTCAGGGAAAAAGTTTTCAAAGCCTGCCTTGGAGTGTTTACCTTCCCAACAGAAAGAAATTATAGTGAGCTACTATTTCAATGTATATGTTCCTCAGCCCATGAGTATCCAGACCAGGGTCGGATGTAAAGTTATTGTTTGACTTTAAAAAATAATTTTTTATTAATTATGGCTTGTTAATTATGGTTAAGCCTCGTTTAATTGATTATGCCTGGTCGACTATAACCAAATTTAATCTAATTAATTGTGACTAGTCAATTTTGATCTATCAATTTGGACCATAAGTTATTTTTATCATAAAATTATGGCCATAAACATTTATATTTTATCTTATTATTATTATATCATTATTAAGTTTGTTGGTGTTTGTGCAGGGAGTAGGTGTGTGACTATGGTATAACTGATATATTGGGATAACTTCCCATGTTGCTGATATATGGGGGTGGGATAACTTCCCATGTCGCTGATATATGGTGGTAGTTTTCATGTTGCGGCAAAGGACAAGAACATGGCTAGAGGAAGAACCCATCAATCAGTCACTTGCCAAAGGAACTAACTGTGGGTTTTGAGTACAAATAGGCAAACAAGTTTAAGCAGAAGACATCAATCAAACCCAACACTCAACATGAGTTTAGAATAGATATGTAGGGGGAGTAGTTTATTCTCTCTAAGAGTAGTTTAAATTTAGTGGTTCTATAATAGTTTTTTAATTTTTGTAATCAGTAATTTTTTTTCTGGTTCTTTTATGTTTTTGTTTTTGTTCTTATTCAGATCTTTGTAACAAGTACCAATTTCAACAATATAATATCAGTTTTTAGTTAGTTCCTCTTTGTCGATAACCTTCAAAGAAATCTTTAAATCTGTTAAGGTAGAGGATACCAACCACATTGCCTGGTCTGTTTATTTGTTTGTGAAAATTGATTTCTCTGTCGAATCTTCCCTATCGATTTGTCTCAAATCAAATTTTTGCTAACAGTTATTGACACTGATGATGATGAGGCTGATGAGGCCCCTCATTCGAAAAGTTCTCAAAAAAGGTGTCGAGCTGATAGTGTTACCTCAAGCAGTAGTAAACATGTGAAGACTAGGTACTTGACTGGCCGAAGATGATGCTGCCAGCCAATGACCATCTTATACTCTTTTCAGCCCCGGGTTGAGGCTAAGAGAGGTGTTTTCTATTGTAATTAGAATATTGTAATTGAAAATTTGTAACCGGGCCAAAAAAAGAGAATTTGTAAATTAGGTAAAGCACAGAAAAAGTCTTTGGGATGAACTGAAAATGAAAAATCATGTTAAACTCTTGTATCGTGATCCTTTTTGCCAGACGTTGGTTTATTTTGTATCCGAATTCAGCTTTGAACTATGTAATTTACTAGCTTGACTTTTTTTTTGGTCGAATTAGTAACAATTTTTGTGTGCTTTTGTATCATTTTTTTTTTGTTGGTAAACGTTACTCAACGTTACCAGGCGTAATGTCTAAAATTTGAGTCTTATTGTTGCGCGTTGTAGTTTTCCCTTCCTTGAATAACTGGAGAATTAGACCAGCTAGTCAGGACTGAAAGAGCCTGCTGTTGTGGACGAAGAAGTGCGTGTTTCTATAATTGCATGGCATAATCTTTAAAATAATTAGATGTCTCAGCAAATACAAAGTAGTGTGTATGAACCAAGTATTCAAATTATTTTCTAGAAAATGCGTTCAGACATGGAAAAGTTCTAGTAAATGTCCAGTGTGAAAAGAACTGGTGAGGCTTGATATTTGATGATTAAAAGCTAATTCAAGTCCTACAAGTCAACCCAGTATCTAAATTGCTGACTTGGGGCGTACTCATTCGAGTTGAATCTACAAACGAGTTTTCAAAGTTGGGCTTGAAGTTCTTGAATTGATCAATTTATTGTAATGGAATCTGCACTCTGTTCATATGCCACGTGAAATAAGAGGTTGATTGACCGAGTAGAAGCTAAAAAAAAAATTATTTAGTAAATCCGACGTATAATATACCTGGTGTGTTCTTTAATTTAGTGAGACACACAATTATTTTATTTTTAATTTTTTAGATAAGATAGTCATATGTCTTTTATTATTGAATGAACATACAATTACATAATATATGTTGAACTTCATAGATAATCTCTCCTAAACAAACAAATTATTATTATTATTATTATTATTATTATTATTATTTTTGAGTCTTGATTCATTGAAATGAACCCTCCATATAAATCACAAATGAAAAAGTTGCAGATACTATTCAATTGTTTGAATGAAGGACCATTTTCATTAATAATGCGAATAATCTTGCAGTGAGAAACTAAAAAAAAAGGACCTCATGACATCCTTGAGGTTATATTCAAAGTGGTTGAAAGGTCCAAAAATAGTACATCACCTGGCAACATTCTGAGACATCAAGTGCTCAAATCTTTCAACTTGTGCGTGGGTTTATTTTCCTTATTTTAGTTGGTGTCTCTCTCTCACTTTAAAAAGTTTTTATGTCATTATGATTTATGTTATAATTAAGGATTCATTCTATTTTATTGTAATTAATATATATTGTAATAATTATAAATTTAAAAAAAAAAAAAAAAAAACACAAGCAATGCGATGCGACTAAAATAACACATGTTGGGACAAGTTCACGAACACGATGGGATGAATGAACTATTAATAGGGTTATTAATAACCAAATAAACAATCACAAAAAATTTAAGCAGAGTAATTTGAGTGGAGTAACTTCTTCAGTACTGGACTCCACGGTCTATGATGTATAACCATCAGACAGACATCATATTGGAATTTGATCGATCAAAATGGAATTTTTAGTGGAAAGGAACTTCACCCAGAACACTAGTACTTCCCAAAAAAGATTTCTGAAGCAGTGAACTTTGGCATGCCATCTTTGATGGAGTGAGTGGATCAATAGTATGACAAGGGCTGAAACTGAAGACAACCCACTGATAAGAAATAAACCTCCAAAGCTATCAAAGTTGAGTCTGTTGGGGGAGCCATTAGTCACGGAACTGATAAGAAATCCTGACAAGAAATCCTGCAAAGGAAGCTCGGCTGCGCTCAAACAGAACGCACCCGAGTTGCCAAGAGACAAAACGGGTCAGTATACAAGTATATTGGTATGAGTACAAGATTTAACACCCATGTGTCCACCAGACACAAACAAAAATATATTTAATTCTTATTACGGGACTCCTAAAAAGTCGCACCCTCAAAAGGTGTGCCCAATCTGTCAAAAGGCATGCCATCAAAAGGCATGCCCAATCCATAAAAAGGTGTGCCGGACATTATGGCGAAGCGCGTGACTACCTTGGCTTGCACGCCCATGTTGTCGTCTAGCGCCGAGCGGTGCACGATGCGCGTGTCTGCCTTGGCTATTTAACCAAGACGGAGGCTGAGGCTGAGGCTGAGGCTGAGACAAAAACCTGCGAAAAACCTCTGAAAAACTCTTTGTTTTGCTGAGAGAGATACTCTGTAACACTCTGGTGTCCAGAAAATGGCCTCTTCTTCCCGTGGTCTGCTCACGCTCTTTCCCGACCTCAATGAGTCCACAAGAGAGATAACTGGTGCGGTTGCACTTGAACTTCAACCAAGCGCCTCTGGTTTTGCTCCGTTGAACTTTCCTATGCGGTCAGTGGAGCAAAGAATGGCAGTGCAATCGGATGTTGAGGCCAATCAGTATACATTGAAGTCATGTGTGGAGACCATGACTGCGGTCACAAACTTGTCGCACCGGCTGCAGAGTAGGACAAATGAGGTGCAGCAGTTAAACGCCCAACTGGCTCTGCTCCAACGCATGTATAAGGATGCGCGAGCAGAGATATGTGTGCTAAAAGCGGAAAACAAGGAGCTGAAGCGGAAGTCCACCGTGATATTCCGATTTGGAGGTCCGCCATATGCTGCAGTGGAGGAGCAGGAGGGAGTGAACGTGCTCGGCGGCGCGGGAAACACAGAGGCAGCACCGGCAAGGGCCGCTCAGGACGGAGGCAAGAAGAAAAGACCGGCGGCAGAGTAGAGAAGAAAAATCCCGCCTGTGAATGTGATGGTTGTGGTTTCGTTTTTTTTTTTGTTTATTTGTTTTTTTTTTTTATATTTGTGTGTGTGTGTGTGTGTGTTGGTGTAGAAATGTGATCGGAGTGGAACCCTGTCATGAATAAAACGAGTGTTTGTGCTTGTTTTTTTTTTTTTTTGTGTTTTTTTTTTTTTTTTTGGTTTGTTGTTGTTGTTTTTTTTTTTTTTTTTTTTTTTTAATAAGAATAAGAATAGGATCCAAGGCATGGACAACATCATTATGGCAAGTTGAATTTCAGAAGCATATGAGAATGTCACATTGCGGTTGGGATGTTACATGTTACATTTACGTTTTGAATTTCAAATTTCCAAACGTATAGATATGATCATAATCTATAGTAACATTGAATTTTACATATATGGTATTACCACTAATTAGGTTATTTTGAATTTTAAAGTTCTAACCATATAGATATGATCACAATCTATGGTAACAATGGATTTCTATATATGATATTATCATTAATTAGGTTATTAATTAATTAAGATTGGGTGTAGATATATCCACAAGAAAATCACAGGACCTATTGGGTTATAAGTTTTTCATAGGACCATGGGCCCCGTTTGGTAGAGCTGTGGAAAAGTGATTATAGATTATAACCTAACAGATTATAGCTTATAGTTGTGAACATAAGTTGTTAACCTGTTTGGTGCAGCTGTGGGATTATGGATTTAAACAGCAGAGTAGTGTTTGGTTAATAAGCTGTAAAATAGTTTTTTACTGTATAATTGTCCTTTCTACCCTTATATGATATAAAAATGATTATTTTGTCATTTTTTTTCAGTTTTAATTTTCATTAATAAAAATTAATATAATTAGTATTAATTAGTATCAATTTCGATACATTTGCTAAAAATGAATGGAAGTATTATTGTCACAATTATTTTCCATTATAAATTAATTAGTATTAATTAATTGCTTAATTAGTATCAATTAATACTAAAATTATTAATTAGTATCAATTAATGGCTTAGTTAATATAAATTAATATTAATATTTAATTTTCATTAGTATCAATTAATATTAATAATCAACAATTGTTATTAATTAGTATCAATTAATAATTAATTCATTACAAAAGTATACAATATTAATTTATTAATAATTAATACCAATTAATATTGATTTTTTTCTTTTTCTTTAGAAATATACAATTTTTTATTTTTTAATTAATATAAAAATATACAATATGAATTTATTAATAATTAATACCAATTAATTTTTCAATTAATATTGATTTTTTTCTTTTTCTTTAGAAATATACAATTTTTTTATTTTTTAATTAATATTAATATTTAAGTATTGACAAGGGCATTTAAGTAATTTTAGCCCTCCCACACCAGCTGCACGCTTAAGTTAAAAATTTCAGCACCCCTTGACTAGCTTTTGAGATAAGCTGAGAAATAGCTTGATTTAAGCTTTAAGCTGTTTAACTTAAGCTGCACCAAACACAATATTTTAGCTTAAGCTAAAAGCTAAAATAAGCAGCTTATAAGCTCTACCAAACAGGCATCATATCTTGTATAAGTCTTTCAAATAAGATTTATAAATAATTTACCCAAAAATTTATTTGTATATCATTACTTGTTTAAGGCTTATTTTGACAATCGGTTAAAATAGTCAAAAAGTCACTATAAAAAAGTCAATTATTCTCTCTATTTTTTTGTACGCCTTTTTATAAAAATTTAAAAAATAAATAAACTACCAATAGGTCCTAATATGGACTTAATTCCCATTAAGTCCTATTAAAAATAAGTCTTGGTAAAATTATCGTTAAAAATAAATTTTTTATGACAATTTTTTATATATATCGCTAAAAATTGACAATTAGTGACTTTTTTTTGTCATGATTTTTATAAATTGTCGCTAAAACTTATAATTAGTGACTTTTTTTATGATAAATTTTTTTCATATAACTTATTAGACAATAAGTCTACTTATTAGGACCTACACGTAAGTACCTCTTAAAATAATCAATTTTCAAAATAATCTTAAATCTAGACTATGATTGAAGATTTTCAATATTTGTTCGTAACAAATTAGCTACAACAATTTAAATATTCAAAAAAAATATTTAGAATAATTTTAAATTAAAAATATGTAGATCTCAATTTTAAATATAACTTATATTATATCAATTTAATTTACATCATATATTTAAATTTTGAACATTTCTTTAAACATTTTTTTCTCAATAAATAACATTTCACTTTCTAACTTCAAATGAAGACCGGTCATCATCCAGAAATAATATAATAATAACAAAAATAGTGACTAGTCAACACCGTAAATTGCACTCCATACTCTATTATAGCATCTTTAATGACAATTGTTATAATATTATTGTTATAATTTGATAGTAAATAATAAAAAAATGATAGAATTATAGTAATAGTACTTTAATGGTTAGATGTTATTTTGACAAAACCAAATATAGAAACTAGTGTATTCAGGACGACTTGTGTTTGTTCTACAAAAATAGCGATTTTGCAGAAAATTATCTCTTTTGCTAGGAGGGAAATGGTTGGTTTTGACTGAGTTGGTGAATATAGCAGCTGTCAAAGTTTGTGTCAAATTTGGCACAAGCTTTGGCATTTGTCATTTTTGACAGCTACTATATTCACCATTGCAGCGCCATTGTTGTCTTATAATAAAATTTTAATGTATTAACGATAAACACAAAAAGTTTTCCTTAACGCATACCACTATTACCAAAATATTAAACTTTAAAATAATATAACTTTTGATGTACATGTTGATTTTTCATAAAATTAGTAATTTTAAAATCTTCTTATCAAGATCTATGATATAAGATCCATGTTGACCATGAAATTCTTTATAAAAAAAAAAATTCAAAATTGATATACACAGTAACATGTTACTGGTTCATATTAACATAATACTCTGGCAATATTGTCTAAGAAAAAAAAGAATATTTTATTTTATCCTTGCTCAATTATGAGCCTCCTCCATAAGGAGTTTATGAAACAAAATAAATTGGGTTATCATTTTCACCAAACAAGGGTTCAACAGCGGGGTTTTGGCTAAATTTCTCATGTGTATGTAAAACACGTAAAAATATTTTAAAATATGTGAAAGTGTATTGAAATTATAAATTATTTGACACTTTATGTTTCTTATTAGGCCTCATTTGGGAACATGCTATTTTAGTAATTTTTTAACTTTTTGACTAAACTATGAGGTAAAAAAAAACTAGTATGTTTGGAATGACTTTTTAATTTTTTTACAAAAAGATGTGCAAAAAGTAAAGAGAAAATGAAATCTTTGACTTTTTAATATAGGTTATAAGCATTTTGATTTTTTTAGTAATTTTTTTTATTTTTTGACTAAAACACTCACATGCCAAACGAGGCCTTAATAACTCTTAAAATTGAAAGTAATACGATCTTTACACACACACACACACAAAAAAAAAACACGTAATTGGATAAACAAAAAATTTCAAATAAAATAATATCACTAATTTTCAAATTCAGCTTTGAACTAAGTAATTGTATAAACATAAAATAATATCTTAGTAGGAGTGTAAAAATGGCCCCCGGTCCATGGGCAGCCCGAAGCTCACCTGCGGCCCGGGATGGGGCCGACCCATTTGGCCCAAGCCTAGCCCGAGCCTTTGGGCCTGGGCCTGGGCCATCATTTTGAAGCCCGGTTTGGCCCTGCCCATCAACCCGCTTAAGGTCCACTCAAGGCCCAGCCCAAGGCCCATTGTCTTTTTTAGTGAAAGATAATATAATTTTGGTAGCAAAAAATTAAAAAAACAAAAAAAAAATGGTCAGGCCCAGCCCACCGACTCGCCCAAGGCCTGAATATCCATGGGCCTAGGCCCGGGCTTGGGCCTAATTTTTTGGCCCTTGGGCCGGTTGGGCCCAAATTTTGGCAGGAGCCCGCGAGGCCCGACATGGGCCGAGTCGAGCCCGATTTACACCCCTATATCTCAGGGAAAAAGTTTTTCAAAGCCTGCCTTGGAGTGTTTGCCTTCCCAACAGATAGAAACTAAACTATAGTGAGCTACTATTTCAATGTATACTAGCGGTAAGACACATGAAACGCGTGCCTAACTCGAAAAAAATTATAATATAAGAATAATGGTTTCTCTTTAATCATTCAATTCAAATAATATTATGATAAAAATCATTAAAAAATTAAAGAATTATTTTTAATTTTAATATCTTTTGGTATTTTTTTATTTGTTTAACTAAATTTCAAATTATATTCATACACAATTTTTCATGGTACCCTATCTCTTTTCTTTTCTTTTTTAATTTAATATTTTTTAGAATCTTATTATTGTCTACAAATAATAAACTACTAATCAATAAATATAAAAAATAAACAAATTAATTAAACCTTATCAGCTATAACAAATAAATTTAAAATTTTGATTTATCTTCAGTTATTTTTTTAAGTTTCATTTTTTAATTTTTTTAGGAACAATCCAAATATCTTTGTTATAATGATCATGAAAAAAATTAAATATTTATTTTTAATTTTAATGTATTTTGGTGTCCTCCTTATTATCTGATGATGCTACTCGTCCTTGATGGATGAGTCAGGCTGATCCAAGTCCCCAACACTGTTGACTTGGTCGCAGGGCTTGTTGAGATACCTACACAAAAGTCCAACGGAGAACGGAGTCCCCCAACTGACCCTCCGACGGGCAAGTTAGAAGAGAAAGAGATTAATGGTGTGTCAAGAAAGTAGAGTAATGATCGGGAACTTAACATTCTTTTTGTCTGAGAAACCTTCTTATATCCTTTGTTCATCATTTCCTCCTGTCATGTTGGCCGAAAGTCTATGCTCTTGCTTGCCTTCTTCATGGTGAGGCTGTTCTGTCCCAACGTGAGGGGGTTATCGCATTAAATGCTGCAAGGGACCTCATTAATGGCTAATGTGTGGTGCAATAACTCTACAAGATCTTTGTCTACTTATGTGGCTGGTTCTCCTCTTGACAAGTGTTTAGATGTCATTGGTTCTTAGTGCCATGTTGGGTTTCAGTAATGTTGGGCTTTAGTGTTTGAACCGTATACTGGGCTCTAAGTGGCCGGCCAAGAGCCTCTATGGGCCCACCTATGTCATTATTTATATTTTTTAATTTTTTATTTGCTTAACCAAATTTAAAATTCTATCCGTACATAATTTCTCAAGATATCCTGTATCTTTCTCTTTTCTTTTCTTTTTTAAATTTAAATATTTTTTGGAATCTTTATATTATCTACAAATAAACTGCTAATCAATAAATATAAAAAATAAACAAATAAATTGAACCTTATCAGCTATAACAAACACATTTAAATTTTCCTATTACTCATACATAATCTTATAGGTATTCTATCTCTTTTCTATTATTAATTTTAGAGTGAAACACCAATAAATCCCAAGTTGTGAACTTATATACCAATTAATCCCCCATCTTTTCTTTTGAACTGAAAAGTCCTCAAACAGAGCAGATGTCATTTTTGCCCTCATCCACGTGCATGTTTGATGTTCACAGTTGATGTCACGACCCACTCCCCGTACCCAATGGTTAAGTATCGTAATGGCCAGTAACTAAAGTTACCTACGACCAATTCTTGAACAAATTAATAAACGCGAGCGGAAATAATATTTAAGTGAGGGCACCAAAATAATCATCGGAGCTTCTACTTTTATAACAAAAATTCATTGACCAAAAAAGCCAATATTTACATATGAAGAATAAAATTATAAATACTATAAAAATGCTATGTGTGTCTATTCCACAGCCCTGCATCTAAGACTCTCTAAAAGCTATTTTTGAATTGTATTATTTCCTGAAATTTGGTAAACAACTATAAACATATGACAGAGTGAGAATATTATACTGAGAGCATAATTACCACGGATAAGCTTTAGGCTTAAATAGATAAAATAGAATACTTTTCTATTAGAGTAAATAAGTTGCTCATATTATAACAGAAATTCATTTCAGAAATCATAAATATAACCATAATCACAGTACAGAACAGAATAGAGGTCAATGGATTCATGACAATGCAGAGGTACGAATTCAAAAGGTGGCTCTCACATAGTGTAGCACTTAGCTCCGCACAACACTTTGCTCTGCACAAAATAGAAAACACTAGAGTGATAAACAGAACAGAGGTCAATGGTTCCATGACAAACAGAGGACCACAAAGTAGTCAAACAGAGGCCAATGATTATTTAAATCCCCCAAGGCGTGGGACTCCCATGGTGGTACTTACAGAAAATAGTTACTTATGAAATCATTGTCAAATAATTATTAAGATTTAAACATGCATATCCATGGGTATCATTTTAAACAAATAGAGTTTAGAAAATAATCAATGTAATTGAAATATCAATATAATTTATAAAACACAATTTGCGTAAAATAAATTATGGTAGCTCAAAACATACGTAAAATATATTATGGTACTCAAGGTATAATATAACTCACCTTAATATCACTTCTATTTTTTTTTTTTGCCATTCCGAGGCCTTCCTCCATGTTGCCTCTCCTTCTCACTTTCGTTGTTTATTGTCACGTCCCAAAATTCGGACAATTAAATATTATATTAGGACTAAACCCCAATCAATATTTCATCATCCAAATCATAGGGGTGAAACAAAAAAACTAAACGCCAACCAAACCATCCACCATAATTTCATAACCAATACCTCCAACATTAAAGTAACAATACATAGTCAAAATAACTTAAATAATGTACGGTTACAAACCATGTTAAATTATCTCAATACTAAAGTCATAAAGAAAAAATAAATAAATAAATAAATACATAAACTAATATCAATCCTAAGCTCAAGAAAACAAAAGAAATCCAAGAGATATGTCTAAAAACTATAGTTACTCTACGTCACCACCGTAGGCCCAACTAATCCTGCAAAGGAAGCTCGGCTGCGCTCAAACAGAACGCACCCGAGTTGCCAAGAGACAAAACGGGTCAGTATACAAGTATATTGGTATGAGTACAAGATTTAACACCCATGTATCCACCAGACACAAACAAAAATACATTTAATTCTTATTACGGGACAAGACAAGTAGTTCTAACCGCACCGAGACGAATGGGTAATTTCCCGAGATATGGTGGCATTTAGTTTCTTACCCGTACACAACGAAATATAAATTGAGTATAAAATAAACAAAATAGAAATGAAAATATGGTGGGTCAGCCCTGCATAAAAAAGTTAGTAAGACCCACCATCTTGCAAAAAATAAAGTTAGTATAACTTAATAATAAGTAACTTGCTAAAGAAGTATAAAAATGCACCGTTTCATGCTTAAATAATTCGAATTGACCAAAACTCAAAGAACAAAAGTTGTACAGAATCAAATTTCCTAAAAGACATAGCCAAGGAATTTAATAGAAACTGAACAGGTTGAGAGAAAAACTTAATAGAAAATCCTAACTGAAATTCGATCGAAAAAAAATCTAGAGCTGAAAATGAAAATAAACTGCTGTAAGATGAATTTTTTTAGAAAAGTTCAAAACACGAAAAGTGTTCAGAATAATGTTTTACTTTAATTTACGTGAAACCAACAAAAATGAGCTCGTTTCGTGGGTTAAAACAGCCTTTAAAATCTGCATTGCTAAAATGAATCAAAACTACAATAACCAAGATTATCCGATTATAAGTTCTAATCGATCTTTTTAATAAAAATTTAAAACACAAAAGTTGTCTAGAATCACGTATACATGACTATGCTCAAATTTCATAATTTATCGAGGTCGTTTACTATTTTTTAAGATGTACAAATCAATACAATTCACACTATGATAATAAACTCACAATTAAATTCTTTGTACCTTAACTCCACCACTTCGGCCCTTCACTTCCAGCCTATACATATATCCCATGTGTCTCTCGTATACCTAACACCTCTCCGATGCCAAACTTGCACGGGGATATCGTCCCGAGTTTGACCCACACTCCCCAGATGGTTAGCATATACGTACGCTCGTAAAACAAAACACTCGTCTACTCATGAGAATGAGGCAACAACATAAATATACAAAACATCTCACTCATGAGAACAAACATAACAATGCCAAGTCTAAGGCATTCAAATAAATCTCATAATCCTACACAACTAATCAAAATAATTAAAATCAATCAATCATCTAGAAACCCTAAACCTTACATACATAACCAATCAAAATAATTAAAATCAATTCAACATTTTTATGTAAATACAAAATCAAAATAATTTAACCAAATTTTGTCTCAAAAAATAAATTATTTTTAGACCAAATTATTTTGTCCCTAAAAGTCTATTTATTAGTAACATTTTCAAAATTTTGTCGCTAAAAGCCTTGTTTTTGACTTTTCGGAACGACTTTTTAGCAACTATCCTAATGACGATAGAAATTGGTCCTTAAATATCTTTTGCAACAAAATTTTTACTTTTAGTTGTATTGCATGGGTTTTGAGTATAAATAGGCAAAGAAGTTTAAGCAAAAGACATCAATGAAACCCAACACTCAACATGAGTTTACAATAGATATATAGGAGTGGTTTATTGTCTCTAGGAGTTGTTTAAATTTAGTGGTTCTATAATAGTTTTTTGGTTCTTATAATCAATAAACTTTTTTTTGGTTCTTTTACGTTTTAGTTTTTATTCTTGTTTAAATCTTTGTAACAAGTACCAATTTCAACAATATAATATCAGTTTTTAGTTTGTTTCTCTCTGTCAATAATCTCCAAAGAAGTCCTTGAATCTGTTAAGGCATAGGACACTAATCACATTGTCTGATCTTTTTGTTTGTTTGTGAAAATTGATTTCTCTATCGAATTTTTTCCATCGATTTGACCCAAACTAAATTTTTGCTAATAATTATTGGCACTGACGATGACGAGGCTGGTGAGGCCCCTCACTCGAAAAGTTCTCGAAAAAGGTGTCGAGCTTATAGTGTTACCTCAAGCAGTTGTAAATATGTGAAGACTAGGTACTTGACTGGCCGAAGATGATGCTGCCAGCCAATGACCATCGTATACTCTTTTCAGCCCCGGGTTGAGGCTAGGAGAGGTGTTTTCTATTGTAATTAGAATATCGTAATTGAGAATTTGTAACCGGGCAAAAAAAAAGAGAATTTGTAAATTAGGTAAAGCACAGAAAAAGTCTTTGGGATGAATTGAAAATGAAAAATCATGTTAAACTCTTGTATCGTGATCCTTTTTGCCAGCCATTGGTTTATTTTGTATCCGTATTCAGCTTTGAACTATGTAATTTACTAGCTTGACTTTTTTTTGGTCGAACTAGTGACAATTTTCGTTTGCTTTTGTATCATTTTTTTTTGTTGGTAAATGTTATTTCGAACATTACCAGGCGTAATATCTAAAATTTTAGTCTTTTTGTTGCACGTTGTAGTTTCCCCTTCCTTGAATAACTGGAGAATTGGACCAGCTAGTCAGGGCTGAAAGAGCCTGCTGTTGTGGACCAAGAAGTGCGTGTTTCTATAGCATTATAGGCCCCATTTGGTGTAGCTGTTAAAACAGCTTATACATTATACTTTAACAGATTATAGATTATGACTTTAATCAGAAGTTGTTAATCTGTTTGGTGTAGCTGTTGGATTATAATTTAAGTTGCTAAGTAGTGTTTGTTAAATAAGCTGTGAAATAGCTTTTTCAATTAATTTTTATTTTTTGTTTGTCTACAATTCTCATAAATAATAATAATAATAATAATAATCTATAGTTCATTTAGGTCTTTTCTATTTTTAAAAAAATAAAAAATAAAAAAATTTAAGAGTATAACCATAAATTAACATATCCACAACAGAAGCTGATAATCAGAAGCAAGGGGTGAGCAGCTTCTCAGAATCAGCTTTTTTGAGTTAATAAGCTGTTAGAATCAGAAGCTGTTTGAAATAAGTTTAACCAAACAGTCTAAAATAACTTTTTCAAAGCTAAAAGCCATAAGTTAGCTCTGAAAAGCTGAAACAATCACCCCATAGTCGTTTAGGGGTGGGATTTTCTTATCTAGTCATGAATGATTATTTCATGCCATAATCTTTAAAATAATTAGATGTCTCAACAAATACAAAGTAGTGTGTATGAACCAAGTATCCAAATTATTTTCTAAAAAATATTTACGTTCAGACATGGAAAAGTTCTAGTCAATGTCCAGTGTGAAAAGTACTGGTGAGGCTTGATATTTGATGATTAAAAAGCTAATTCAAGTCCTACAAGTCAACCCAGTATCTAAATTGGAGGGTACTCATTCGAGTTGAATCTACAAACGAGTTTTCAAAGTTGGGCTTGAAGTTCTTGAATTGATCAATGTACTGGAATAGAATCTGCCCTCTGAATTTAACAAGTCATTTAAATGAATACTTAAAAAGATTCATATGCCACATCAAATAAGAGGTTGATTGACCGAGTAGAAGCTAAAGAAAAAATTATTTAGTAAATCCGACTTATAATATACGTGGTGTGCCTTTAATAGTAGTGAGACACACGATTATTTTATTTTTAATTTTTTAAATAAGATAGTTATATGTCTTTTATTATTGAATGAATACACAATTACATAACATAGGTTGAATATTATTTTTTTTGAGTCTTTCAATGAAATCAACCCTCTATATAAATCACAAATGAAAAAGGTGCAGATACTATTCAATTGTTTGAATGAAGGACCATTTTCATTAATAATGCGAATAATTTTATAGTGAGAAAATAAAAAAAAGGGTCCTCACGACATCCTTGAGGTTAATTATAATTCAAAGTGGTTGAAAGGTCCAAAAATAGTACGTCACTTGGCAATATTCTGAGACATCAAGAGCTCAACTCTTTCTATTTGTGCGTAGGTTTATTTTCCTTATTTTAGTTGGTGTCTCTCTCTCTCACTTTAAAAAGTTTTTATGTCATTATGATTTATGTTATAATTAATGATTCGTTCTATTTCATTGTAATTAATATGTATTGTAATAATTATAAATTTAAAAAAAAAAAAACAAACAAACAAACAAAGCGATGCGATGCGACTAAAATAACATATGTTGTGACATGTTCACGAACACAATGGGATGAGTGAACTATTAATAGGGTAATTAATAACAAAATAAACAATCACAGAAAATATAAGCAGAGTAATTTGAGTGGAGCAACTTCATCAGTACTGGACTACACCGTCTATGATGTATAACCATCAGACAGACATCATATTGGAATTTGATCAATCAAAAAACAATTTTTAGTGGTAAGGAACTTCACCCAGAACACTAGTACTTCCCAAATAAGATTTCTGAAGCTGTGAACTTTGGCATGCCATCTTTGAGTCTGTTGTGGGAGCCATTAGTCATGGAACTGTTCTGCATCGACACTAGAGATGATGGGCTATTAAACCATGCTTTCTCTATCTTCATCAATGTCCCATTTTCTCTTAGCTGCATAATCGCCCTTGATATCTCTGGAACCAATGATGAACCTTTTCGAAAAGCCTGCAAAAGATAGAAGGCAACACATGATAAGAAACCAACTAAATTATTTGCACATTAACCTGGAAAAGCACCAGATCTAGCCCCGGAAACTTGTTCCCCATCTCTATCAAAGAGTTATAGGTACATTCACATACATAAAAATGAGAGGGAAAATGCTTATGTTCATTCATTAAGCTATTTAGTTCCTCATGATTTACTGCATGCTAATGTAAGTACTCATGTTCCAGAGTACTACTGCGGCATTTGTAGGTGATGTTTTCTACTAGTGAGGCCGTGCAACATGGATGGATGAGATCAATCTTAATCTCTTACCCATCCAATCAAGGTGGGTTAGATCGGCTCCTTCCATCTGTGACTAGCTACTGAGGTCTTGTTCTTAAGTAGGGCTATAAGAAAAATTCGGTGGAACAGAACTGACTGTTTGGTTGAGCAGAAATTTCGGCTTTCAATTGGTTTTTCACAAGGTGTGGTTTGTTTCGGTTTGAAATTTTTTACATCTATATCACTGAACTGACCAACAAAATATCATATTTAAGTACTTTTTATATTTTATTTTTTTAAATATTAGAAGATAAATGACCAAGTCTACATGTTTTGTTACTCTTGTCTTCATTTATTCATGATGTGAAATTTTATGAGTTTCTATAAAATCTTTAAAATCTTCCGTTAATCACTTCTCTAGATTGAAAAACCAACAAAACCAAATTGTAGCATGTGGGCAGTTTCGATTCCTCAAACCAACAAAATCAAAACAATTCAGTTCATTACTAGATTTTCCCCCAACCTCAACCAAACCAAACCAATTACACCCCTACTCATAAGTAGTTGAGGAATGATATACAAGAAATTGAGGAATGATCTACTCACAAAACCAAAACTATTGGTGGTAGATTCGGAAGCAACCATGGCATAGCTACCAGAATATTTGGCAAGGAAGATCTTGAGGTATGGGATCTCATCAATAATAGCAGCAACACTTCCACTTGATAATGCATCAGCGTATTCTTCAGGTGAATTATACGACACAAGGGAAGAGTTTTTGAAGTTCAAGTTGCTAACTATGACTCCTTGCACAAGAGAACGACCTTGGTACCCTATATAATCCCCCTTTGAAGCTAATTGAATCTGTTGAACAGTCAACAGTGAAGTCAAGGTCGCTGTGTAGCTTGAAGTCAATATAAGCACCACGAACAGCCAAACAATCACTACAAACCTTGACTAGTTACATAACAACTTCTCTCCTGCAATGTCCAATGCCAAAAAAAATAAAAAATAAAAATCCTAACATGTCAGTTATTGTAAATACAATTTATATCTAGGCTACTCCTAAGAATATGGGAAAGAAGAACTGCTAAGCAGAGGGGGCAAGGCTAATGAAGCTCATCGACCCAACTTTTGTTGGATATCTATCACCCCATGTGAGGGGTGATCATCATGAGCTGCCATGTGGAGAAAGCCACCGAAAGTATAATGGAATAGCTGGCCATCTGCAAGGCCAGCCTCTCCATCTCCATCTGTAATGTGTATAAATGGAGAGGGTGAGGGGAGAGTTAAGAGAGAGCAAGAGCAACCAAAGAGAGTGAGAGATGTGAGGCGGAGAGACCGTCTCTCTCGGTGTGAGCGAGGGAGACGGGTGAGTGGGTGAGTGAGGAGAGTGTGAGCTCCTCCCCTATCGTAATCTTTCTGTAATCTCTCCATTGTTATAGTGATAACCGGCTACTCTCCCATGGACGTAGGCATTGAGGCCGAATCACGTTAAATATGGTGTCTTCTTGAGTGTGGGTATGTTCTCTTGCTTGGTATAATTTCTATAAGGTCTTGGGCGGGATCCTCGATCCCAACAAGTGGTATCAAAGCCTCGTCGGTGGCGTTTCGGAACAAAAAGAGTGTGATTTTCGAAACTGCCCAAAAATCAAGTTGCTCAAAATCAGGTTTTGAGCATACCAAGAGCAAGGGCTTGACGAGAGGAGTCTAGATATGCAAAGCAGACCACCAGAAGAGTCCAGACGCGCTCTCACGCGCCATTTGAAGAAGGAGAGTGAGGCCCAGTCGCAGCACGCGCTCTCACGCGCCGTGCAGTCAGACGGCGCGTCGTCCCAGTCTCAGGCACGCGCCTACGCACGGCGGAAGGAAGAAGGTGAGTGGGGGAAGCGCGTGTACACCACACGCATGCCACATGGCGCCACGTCATCAAGCACGTCATCAACATGTGGCACCACGGCATCAAAGAAGTGCCACGTGGCCGCCACGTCTCCCTGAGACTGTCACGTGGCTGCCATGTCATCGGTCCAGTCAGCGCCACGTGGCCCCAATCAACGACATGTGGTAGACAGTCAACGCCATGCCATCTGCCACGTCAGCACATGGAGGAGGGATCCGATGCTACACGGCGAAGGTGCAGCCGTAGAGAAAGAGGATCCAGTGTTTCGCAGCTAAGGTGCAGCCGCAGATCTGAGGTGTACAAAATGTTTTGGCTTGTTCTAAGCCATTCGGAGTCCGTTTCTGACGATCCAATAGTGTTTTCCAACTATTTCGATTATTCCGGACAAATTCGTAAGGTCAGATTTTGGAATTGGAGTTTCTGTAAACTGTAAGAAGATTGAAGTGGCAGACAACATCAGGTGCAGTGGACAGAATATTTTGTTGGAACACAGAATATTCCCTGAACTTCTGAAAATTGTAATTTGGCCCAAAATTTTCAAAAAATTGTAGTGTGGCCCAACTTTCGAGGATTATTTTCAGTGAGGTCCTTGGAAATGCAGCGAAGGTTGGTCTTAGCTAAACGGACCGTTCCAAACGCAACCGCGAGGTCAGAATAGTGAAATTCTGAACGGTTTTTTAAAGATTGTCCAAACATGGGAGTTTGTCATCTTTAATAGTCAAAGGAAGGTTGCCGGATATTGTGGAACACTGTGGATTCACTGAAGAGGTTAGAATGGGCAGATTCTGACTAGATTGGACAACCAGATACAGATCGAGATAGATCATTGAAGACCAAAGGAGATCAGCTTGATCAAATAGCAAATCAAGGGAGATCAAGATTGGTCAGGGGCGATCAGAGGATTGTAGAGATGATTATCTCCGAAGTTCATCAGAAGATTTGGTTCAATCAGAATAGAAGACCATTCATTAATGGATAAATGATTTGGCAACCAGTTCAGGCTCAGGGAAATGCTGTGGCTGTTGGAGCTACTGTCAACGAGTAGGTATTGGTGGTATGTGGATGTGTAGAACAATAGTTGCAGAGGAGCATACTAAACGCAGAAGCACAAATGCAGACGTGCAGTAGTGCAAGGGTACGGTAGACTGTCGTACAGAGGCGCAAGAGGAGTGTGCAGCAGCGGGTTGTCGAAAGTTCACAGGAACTTCCAGATAAAGAAATTGAAACGGATAAAACGCAAGAGTGCGCGCCAAGGAGGGGCAAGTCCCTTTTCTCTATGGCGGTTTCTTTATTTCCATGGTAGCCAAGGATAGAGTTGATGCGGATCTCTTTGGTGAGCTCGACGCAAGGAGACCAGAAGCCATGGGTGCGAGCACTATGCAAGGAATTGCATAGCTAACGATGCTTTGGCAGATGGAGCTACTGTCAACCATCAATCTACTAGACAGCAAATCAGGGACTACAAAAGCACAAACAATAAGCGTATGTGGAAACGCTAGGAGGTTGTTCAGAAGTGTAGAGGGCAAAGGTTGATAGTTTAGAGAAAGAGCTCCGGGCAAAAAAGACAGAGGACGTTGATGGGATAAACAACGAGTTTTTCTATTGCTCCAATGACTGGTCATGCGAGGTAATGCATGACAGTCAAGGGCATCCCAACAGGGGGTGCAGGACATCCAATCAGGGGGTGTCGGATATCTTGGTTACGCAAGTTCAAGCATAGCAAGTGAAGGCATCCGAGACAGGAAGTGTAGAAGAGATCTGTGGGAGATAGGAGCAGAGGCTCTCTCCAAATTAGAGAGTAGTGTGAGTTGAGTTGAGGATGTAGGATTCCTTCCTCCTCTTATATCTCTGGTGTATTATCTCTAGCTTCAGGGGGTGCAAACATCTCAGTGAGAAGAAGCTGGCTATGCTGAAATTTGGGCGTAACAAGATTAGCAGCAATGTGTGCTGTGGATCAAATCATATGGGTTGAGGGGGTGATTTGTTGGATATCTATCACCCCATGTGAGGGGTGATCATCATGAGCTGGCCATGTAGAGAAAGCCACTGAAAGTATAATGGAATAGCTGGCCATGTGCAAGGCCAGCCTCTCCATCTCCATCTGTAATGTGTATAAATGGAGAAGGTGAGAGGAGAGTTAAGAGAGAGCAAGAGCAACCAAAGAGAGTGAGAGATGTAAGGCGGAGAGACCGTCTCTCTCGGTGTGAGCGAGGGAGACGGGTGAGTGGGTGAGTGAGGAGAGTGTGAGCTCCTCATCTATTGTAATCTTTCTGTAATCTCTTCATTGTTATAGTGATAACCGGCTACTCTCCCGTGGACGTAGGTATTGAGGCCGAACCACGTTAAATATGGTGTCTCCTTGAATGTGGGTATGTTTTCTTGCTTGGTATAATTTCTATAAGGTCTTTGGCGGGATCCTCGATCCCAACAACTTTGCCTTTGACGAGGTTTGAATACTCTCCCATATGAGAGTATTTGGGAGGTGCCATCGGGCTAAAAGCCCTTGGCGTCTCTCAAGTAATTCTTAAATCTGCTCTACTTTGATTACACTAAGTTAAGAAAAGTCTGTTGCTATGCAAAAAGTGATTGAGTTTAATTATCCTTTATATATGAGGTCAGAGTCTACATGTACCATGGGTTAGCCTCAATACCCTCGTTACCAACAACAAAAAAAATAAAGTGATCCAGTTTTAGAGAAGAGAAATGAGACAAAAAGCTTACTATGGGCAAAAACAAGGGTTGAAAAGGAGAACCAGAGGACGGTCCCAATTTGCTGAGCTCGTGAACCTTGGAATTCTTCATTTATGGGACGTTCAATGATCCAAACCACAAAGCCTGTTAGGATAAAGAAATCAGCACTTGTTAGCCACAGATCTGAATCAAGTGGCTTCAAGAAGATCCACATGTTCTTCTTCATGTCAACTCGAGCTACTCTTCCAATGCCTATGTCGGTGTAAGTCGATGTGAAGTCGACATATAAAGATCTGTTGGCCGTGATAGTAACATCCCCCAGAACAGCATCATATTTCTAATCCATCCATAGAGCAACATAAAACAAATGTTTCATGAAAATGCAAGTTTTTTCTTATAAATTAATCATCTACTATTGATCAGTGTGATAGCAGCAATGCTATGTGTTCAGAAAATTGCATTGAATTTGGAATATGTAGAGCAGATTCATTCTAAGTGTGGCATATTCAAATACTGGGTACTTTTCTGAATTTTTTTTTTCTTCTAGATATTTGATTGCCCAAAAAAGTTTCTAGGCACATGTTCAAATTCTGGGTACTTCTCTAGACATCATTTTTGGTGTGATATTTGATTACATTTGAAACAAAATGTACCTGAAGATAGACCTGATATACAAGATCATTGTATGTTCCTGCCATCTGTCCATTGGCATCCTCAAATGGAAAAAATTCATAAGGCAGTTCATATTGTAAGGCTTCAATGGCAGCGTTGAATACATCTACACAAAAGCCAGTGACAGTGGTTGCATTGGTTTGAGGATTTCGGTTTACATTTATCAATTCCTTGAACCTTGTTGTCGGAGGAACACCAATTCTAAGCCTTTTCCCACTTATTTTCACCAACCAACCTTTTGGAGTGGTTGTAGAACCACCTGGCCATACAATGGCTTTAAGACCGCTGTTGGATGGGTACATTTTCTTTGTAATTCCGTCTGTTGCTGTCCAAAACCCAACTCTCCTTTCAACTCAGTTGATCACATTCACTATTTCAAAGGCCTCGGAGATCAATCTCTCATTCATGAGTCGAAAATCACCACTTAAACCCACAAATCTACTCTGTAATATCTCTTTTAGAAGCATTGACCCACTTTGAGAGGCTCCAATGTTAACTAAGTCCGTCAAGTTCAGCACCATGCTGCATTTCCTAGTTGGTTCTGACCCTCCTAAGTCCCCATGGTGGTGGGAGAGTGCACTAGGACTGCCATTTTTTACCCTTTCAACTGCCCTTGCCAGTGCCCAAATTGCATCATATGCCCATATACCAAATATATTCAACTCTGCCACTTCAAAACTAGGATCTTGAATGTGAAATTTCCTTTTCCATCTTAGAGTGAAATTGTGGAGCTCGCCTGACACCAGAATGTATGACTTGGAACCGAAAGCTCCCTGCATTAACGCTATGGCAGAAGAGTCCATGCTATGCAGTAGGTTCATGGTTTTAGCAGTTACAATCCAAGCATACCCTTCAGTCATCATTCCAAGCTTTTTCACATTTAGAAAAAGCCGAGAAGCAAGAGAAGGTGAGACATGGACTATATATATTGTTGTTTGCATAGTCATGAGCTTGTGAAGCTCTTCAATAATTTGATCATTAGTGGCTGATAGAGAAATGGAACTCATGTATGCAATATGCATACCAGTCTCTTCAAAGGTATTAGCTCAAAATGGGAGAATTTCTCTCCCACAATCAGTGTCCTCATGAACAAGGATGACATTCCTCCATCCTAATGACCCTATAATGTCTGTAACGCCATTGAATTCAGTGATTTCATCTGATTTTATTTGAACAAATTAAGGATAATGGGTGGAGCAAGGACTGGTCATGAAAGAAAGTATAGGAACTTTAGCTTTGTCTTCTAAAAAGGCCAAAAGTTTGTCTTCAAGCGAGGTCTCAGGGCCTATGATCGTTGCTTTCACCTTGATGTTATCTCTGCAAAGGGCAAAGTAGAAACCTGAATCAGAAATATCTGAACTGTTAATGAAATCACAATTGATCTTCATGAATTGAAGCTTTATATGGGATATTGCAATCTCAATTAACACCACCACTGAAATTTGAGTACGATTATAGTGGGTGTGGCATCTTGCTTGGATTGACCAAGTACATTGACTGTTTTAAGGTAGCAAGTGAAATTTATTTTAAGACAATCTTGAGGAGTAGAACATGTGATTTGAGATTATTCTTCAAGAATTGGATGTCCCAAGTTTGAGTCTCCTCTTGCAAGGGGCCAAGTACATGGGTTTTCCATGAGCTAAATTACAAAATCACTTATTAGTTGGAGTGTGTTAGACTATTTCGATGGGCCTGACAATGTTAGATCCCCTAAAAGGGAAAATAAACATTTTTTAGTCAATCAGTAGGAGATAATTTACAAATATCATAAGAACTACATCAAATTCGACACCAATTATATAACAAAGTCCTACTTAATACCTCAAACTATCAAAATAATAACATTGCCAACTGGATGCTACTGAATGTAGGGGAATTTTCAAAAATAAAATGGGTTTATTTTTTATTGTTTTTCTAAACCTTCCTTTTGGAAAGTTTTTTAGCTTTGTGGCTTGTCTCACATCAAAACATGAGAGAAAGTTTAAGAGTTAATAAACTCCCACATGGAATATCCTTTTCAATAGGTGGGAAAGGTGCTAGAGTGTATGCTCACACACCGCAAGGATAGTGCTTTGCACACGTACATGGCGTTTGATGGCACACTTTGCATGGACACATCGGTATGGAGATGCTTTCCTATTTGCTCAAGAAAAATTGGATTCACAGTTTCACATCACATAACCATTAACTTGAACAAACATAATATCTATGGTTTTAGTATCTAAATCCGAAACCAGTCAATCTATAGAGACTGGTTTCCCAATTTTCCAATCCAGAACTGAACCATGGATTAAAAAAACCAACATTTGTAATGTTACTTGACTTGTAAAAATCAAGTTGTTCGTTTTGAAGTAAAGTCATCAACATTGTTAGAATCAAGGTTTTAAAAAGCGGCCGCAACCGTTACGTAACGCCGTTACATAACGGTTTTGGTGGTTACCGCCACCTGTTACGGCCGCTTTTGCAGTGTGATTGAGATTCACAGGTGTGTTAGCCGTAGTGGCTACCGTAGCGGTCATAACGGTGTTGTAACAACCGTAACGGCCTGTTACGCACCATTACATAACGGTTCCGAACTATTTCTTTTGAAAAAACACACACAAAAAAAAAAAAAAAAAAAAAAAAAAAAAAAAAAAAAAACTGAAAATGGGGAAGAGGGATAGAAAGAAGAGGGAAGATAAAGAGAGAAGATGGAGGAGCAAGAGATAGAGAAAGAGAAGAGGAAAGATGAAGAACATGTTATTGATTTGTTGAAACTGTAAGACCTATGCTATTCTATTCAATTGCTATCACTCAACTATTTTGTTTGTGTGTGTCTATCTATATATTGTTTAATAATAATAATAATAATAATAATAATAATAATAATAATAATAATAATAATAATAATAATAATAAAATGCAGTCATTATCTGTTTGATTTGATCAAAATATGTATATATATATTTAGGTTCTTATTTATTCTCTTACTTTTGTCATTACTTATCTTATATATAATAGTTAGTGATTGATTTTTTTGTATAATATAAAGTCATTAACTATTAAAATAAAATGTAAAAACTCAGTTTATAGTGATTTAAATATATGAAATATATTAGATTATACTTAAAAATTTACAAAAATTGATCAATATTTTTTTAAACCCAATAAATATGATCATGGAAAGAAAATATGTGTATCGGTAAATTTTTTTTAAATTGTGCAAAAAATAAAAAAAAAAATTCACGGTTTCGGTTATCGCAACTGTTACGCTACGGACTTTACACCCCGCAACCGCAACCGCACCACCGCTACCGTTACGGCGACCACGACCACTTTTCAAAACCTTGGTTAGAATAGTAGAGAGAAAGAGAAAGGAAATGATATGTATATGTATTGGAATCAATGTCGGGACAGTTTAAGGGGTCATGTCAGACCGTTATAAAGACTAGATGTTGAACTAGTAAGCGTGACATACACATAACTTACGACGTGGTGCTGAACGATGATGGCAACAGATGACCAAGTGCGCCGGGGGGGGCTTAGATGGTGCGCCAGGGGGCGACTTTGGTGGTGCGCCAAGTGGCAGCTTGGGTTGTGCGCCAGAGAAAGCGGCTTGGATTGTGTGCGCCAAAGGAGGAGGCTTGGGTGATGCGAAAAGGGGCGACTTGGGTGGTGCACCACAGGGGCGAATTTAGTTATGCGCCATAGGGGATGGCTTAGGTGGTTTGTATGGTGTATAACCATGTTCACCATGACACCAGAGAGGGCGGCTTGGATTGTACACCAGAGGAAGCGGGTGGAGTGCTGCGCCAAGGGGCGACTTGGGTGGTGCACCATAAACACCATAATCTCAGAGAATTTGCTTCAACACTGAACCCCTTGGGAAAACAAGTATATTTACAGGCACAGATAACAAATGTAGGATTAAAAATGTCACCCCAGATTGCAATTATGGTACCAAGATATTAACTACTGAATGATAAATCAAGAACATAGATAGAAAAACACTTGCAATTGCATGCCCGTGAAAAAAAAAAAAAAAAAAAAACTCACCAGCAGACAAAGCAAGCAGGGGTTCCCCATTGGAATCCCTTGTATGGAGAACAACCCTTGTTTTATAGTGATTATTTACAGCATAAAAATCGGAAATCGCCATCGTAATGCAACTATGAACAACCTTCCCTACCCATGATCCCATATCAAGAATCACACCAACCATAATCTCACTGACAGCACCACCAAGATTACTACTACTGCTCTGGCTCTGGTATGCAAATGCATCAAGCTCTGCATTTGACAGAGTTAGAAAGCTCAACAACACTGGCAGTATTAGAAATAAAACCTGAGTGTTTTTCTTCATCCTCATCTTGACTCAGACAAATGGGGTGTTTGTTAGTTTAGTTTTTTTTTTTTTTTTAATTATTAGCCTCAATTTTCTCATAATATTTTCTTATATAAGCATGTTCAGGATACGTATTTGAAAATCCACAACCGGGTTTTCAAATCTGAGCTTGAAGTTGTTCTTGTATTGACAAAGAGCAACTAATGCGTGTTTACAAGTCAATAGTACTACTAGAAATAAAACCAATAATTAGCTTGTTTAGTTCTATTTTCAGGTGTAAAATTGGTAGAGAGGTAGAGAGAGAGAGAGAGAGAAAAGAGAGAGACTGAATGAATGTTATATTCAATGTGTATATTGGTTACAAGAGTGATGCTCATTTATTGAGGAAGCACCGAAAGGAAAAGACAAAAGCTAAGACAAAAGCTATGCGTAATAATGAAAGTGTGTGAGTGGTGTTTGGCCTTTACAGCATACAATGTCAGCATATAATGTAAGATTGGTATCTAATGTATATTATATATGAACATATCTAATGTCTATTATATATTAACAGCCCCCCGCAAACTCAATGAGGGTAGGCATCCACCAAGCTGAGTTTGGAAACAAGATCACGAAAGCGCCCAGGAGGATGAGCCTTGATGAAAATATCAGCAGGCTGATCGGCAGAAGCAATAGGGAGAAGATGAACAGTACCACGTGTAACATGTTGTCGAATGAAATGACAATCAATCTCAATATGCTTGGTGCGATCATGAAAAACATCATTGTGAGCAATCTGAATGGCACAATAGAGAGAGGTAGCCCCAGAAGAGGAAACACCCAGATCAGTGAGGAACAAGCGAAGCCAGAGAAGTTCCTGAGTAGTATCAGCAAGAGCTCGGTATTCAGCTTCGGTACTAGAGCGCGCAGTGAGGGATTGTTTCTTGCTACGCCAAGTAAGAAGAGAATCCCCTAAGAAGAAACAGAATCCCGTGGTGGAGCGGCGGTCCGTAGGATCCCCAGCCCAATCAGCATCAGAAAAGACACGCAGTTCAAGAGAGAAGGAAGTAGAGTAGTGAAGCCCATGGAACATAGTGCCTTTGAGGTAGCGAAGGATGTGGAGTAGAGCAATATAGTGGGGAGTGCGAGGAGCCGACATGTACTGACTAACAATGTGAACAGCATAGGCAATGTCAGGATGAGTCACTGTGAGATAGACAAGACTACCGACGAGCTGGCGATAAAGAGTAGCATCCGAGAGGAGATCTCCATCGAGAGGAGTGAGACGAATCTGAGGAGCAACTGGAGTAGAGGTAGTTTTACAATCGGTAAGACCAGCACGAGCCAGAAGATCAGATGCATATTTGGCCTGTGACAAATAAGAACCAGTAGAATCATGAGAGACTTCAAGGCCTAAGAAGTAGTTAAGAGTACCAAGGTCCTTCATTTTAAACTGACGGTGGAGAAAACGTTTGAGGTAGAGAATACCAGCTACATCATTACCAGTGATAATCATATCATCCACATACAGAAGGAGAAGAGCGGTACCATGAGGAGTAGTCCGAATAAAAAGAGCAGAGTCATAGGAGCTAGAGGTGAACCCGAAGTCATGAATGGTAGAACTGAACTTAGCAAACCAAGCATGGGGTGCTTGCTTGAGGCCGTAAAGGGCACGTTGTAGTTTGCAAACCTTATGAGGTTAAAAAGCAGACCCAGGTAGAGGTTGCATGTAGACCTCCTTAAAAAGATTACCATTGAGGAAAGCATTTTTGACATCCATCTAAAAGAGCTCCCAGTGACGAGCAGCAGCAACAGCAAGTAAACTGCGAACAGAGGTAAGCCGAGCAACAGGGGAGAAGGTCTCCTCATAATCAATACCATATTCCTGGTTGAAGCCCTTGGCAACAAGACGAGCTTTGTAGCGTTCAATAGAGCCATCAGAATGAGTCTTGATTTTGTAAACCCATTTGCAGCCAATCGCAGTCTTTCCAGAAGGAAGATTAACAATATCCCAAGTATGAGTTTTGTCCAAAGCCAGGAGTTCATCGGTCATAACTTGCTGTCAAAGAGGATTAGTACGAGCCTCACGATAGGAGATAGGTTCATAAGTAGAAAAGGCAGCAGATCCAACAATATAATCACGAAGATGGATAAGAGGTTAAGTTACCCGGTGTGGTTGACCCGTAGGAGGATCGGTGGGAGGAAGAACCAGTGGAGAAGGATGTGGTGCAGTGAGAGGTGGACCTTCAAGAAGAGCAGTCTGGATGGGATCAGGAGTGAACAAGGGCGTCTCGATGAAGGAGGAACCTGTATCAAAATCATCAGAGAAACGATCGATGGAAGGATTAGTAAATAGTATATCAGTGGAAAGTGCAGGTAAGTGAAAGGAGGATAGAGAGGAAAACATTTTGTGCTCCAAGAAAACGACATGGCGGGAGATACGAAGACGTTTAGAGAGAGGATCCCAATAGCGAAACCCTTTATGTTCAATTCCATACCCAAGAAAGCAACAAAGAAGAGAACAAGGTTCAAGCTTGGTGTGTTCATGGGATTGAAGCAGAACAAAGCAGGCAGAGCCAAAAACCCGAAGATTGGTGTATGGAGGGGGAGTGCCATGCAGACGTTCAAAGGGAGTTTGATTATGGATGACAGCGGTAAGAACACAATTGATAGTGTAAACAGCAGTGAGGGCAGCTTTTCCCCAAAAGTTTCAGGGCAGGAAGAAGAGAGAAGGAGAGGGCAAGTAGTGTCAACAATATGCCTATGTTTTCGTTCAGCACGGCCATTTTGTTAGGACGTGCCAGCACAGGAACAATGAGGCAGGGTACCATGACTCTAAAGAAAAGAAAGAAAATCTGAATCCCGATATTCCGTAGCATTGTCAGAGCGAAAAAGTTTGATGGTTTTGGAAACTTGGCTGTGGACCATTTTGGCAAATCTATAATAAAGATGTTTAAGTTCAGACCGAGTTTTCATGAGAAAAAGCCAAGTAAACCGGGAAAAATCATCAATAAAAACAACAAAATAACGAGATCCCCCCATAGTAGCAGTAGGAGAGGGGCCCCAAATATCCGAATGTATAAGATCAAAAGGTGCATGGGAAACAGAAGTACTTTTATTGAATGATAAAGCAGGTTCTTTGGCAAGTTGACAGGGTATACAATCGAAATTATCTGGAATTACATGACCCAATTGTCCACCAAAAACCAAAGACTTTAAGCGATTAACAGAAATATGCCTTAAGCGACAATGCCAAAGATGAAAAGGAGATAATGAGGAAGCAGATGCAGGAGCAGCGATTTGAGGAGAGTCGGGAACATGAAGGTGAATGAGTTCATAGAGACGTCCGTGTTTACGGCCGATCCCAATAGTCTGCCCCATCTGAGGGTCCTGCACCAAACAATCAGTAGCAGAAAATGTGACAATTTGACCAAGTTCACATAATTGACCAATAGAAATAAGGTTTAAAGTGAGAGCAGGGATATGATAAACTTGAGTTAAAGATAAAGAAGATATGGAAATAGTACCAATATAACGGACAGACATGAGAAAACCATCAGCAGTATGAATTGAGGGAATATGAGGAGATGAAGAGATGGAAGAAAATATAGTAGAACTGGATGTCATATGATTACAACAGGCAGAGTCAAAATACCAAGAAGAGTTACCTAGGATCACAGACAAAGCAGTAGGAGGAGGTGTACCAGGGGAGAGAAGGTGTTTGAACATGGCCTCGACATCCGTTGGAGAAAAGATAGGGGTAGACGGAGAAGATGACTCAGAAACACCCTCAGAGGCAATAGCAGCAGTGTGATGAGACTGATTCCTGGAATGAGACTGAGGCTCGGAACGATGAGAGCTCCCTCGGGAAGAACCACCGCAAGAGGAGTGGCTATTGGAGGATGATCGGGACGGATTGCAAAAACAATCCTGTTGCAGATGACCATGACCAAGTTTGTTGCAATATCGGCAGGATCTGACGGGGCAATTGACCAGGAGATGTGTTGAAGGAAGGCCTCGATTCTGACAGTAGAGGCAGGTAGTGGTCCGCTGGGTAAATGATGGCCGGTACAGAGGAGTGGCAAGAACAGAGTCCACATGATGAGTTTGAAAAGTCCCAAGATGAGTCTCCTCTGATAGCAGCTCAAAAATAGCTTGTTCAAGAGTGGGCAATGGATGGCGATGAAGGAGAGAGGCACGTACGGGCTCAAAAGAAGAAGTGAGAGCCATGAGAAAGTGCACTAACCTTTGCTGATTATGATGGATAGTAAATAAAACAGTATCTTCTTGGTGAGGCTAAGTCGGTTCTGAAAGAGCAAGCTAGTCCCAAACAGAATACATTTGAGACAGAAAGTCATTAATGGACTGACTGGATTCTTGGCGCATGTGGTGAAGTTGTCTCTGAAGTTGATATTGATGGGCAAGACTAGTAGTCTAGTATCGTTCTTTCAACAAATCCCAGATGTCTTTGGCAGGAGTAGTGACAAAGTCAAGCTGAAAGCGACCAAACTGAAGACTGATAGAGGTAACAGAGGTATTTCAAAACCAGGTAATGATTTGGTAATTCTTGTTGTACCATTCCTCAAGTCGGTCTTCATATGTAGCAGTAGCAGTAGTAGCAATAGTTTCATCAGTGTCTTTCACCGGTTGGGTCATATCCCCGGTGATAATTCGCCAGAGCTTCTTTTCTTTGAGGAAGGAAGACATGGCTTGGGCCCACAGAACATAGTTGGAACCATTCAAAATAACGGAAATGGGATGGGAGTTATCATGACGATCCATAATAATAGGTGAATAGGGCGAAATAAATAGGAGCAGACCTGTAGGAGCAAAATTAGGTAAAACAGAGTGTACCAGTGAGTCCGGAAGGTCGAAAATAACTAGGGAAGGTGTGCTGTGCAGAGATGACGTCAGTAGAGGCTAAAAATGATGTCAGCGACGCACGTTAGCAAAGTGCAGTGAGGAGCACGTTAGCAAGAATGCGTGCGGCATACAGTAGCGGATTGGCGTAGGCGCGGCGCACATGAGCAGTTTTGGCGCACACGGCTGCACAATAGTGGAGCGGCGCACGTGAGGCGCATAGTAGCAGGCGCAGCGCACGCAAGAGGCAGAGCTGACGTCAGACGCGGACGTGTGTGGTCGCGTGGTGGACGTGAGCAGCAACAGATGGCACGTGAAGGAGTGTGTGAGAGTAGTGGTGGAAGTGGTGACGCGCCGAGGACAAAGGAGGCGCGTGTGGGCACGTGGAAGCGTTTCTGAGGACAAGCGTGGTGCCGTTGGAATCGTGAGGAGATTCCGAGCTAAGCACCAAAACCGAAAATTGCCAGATATGTGTAACTGGGCTCTGATACCATGTAAAATTGGTAGAAAGGTAGAGAGAGAGAAAAAAGAGAGAGACTCAATGAATGTTATATTCAATGTGTATATTGGTTACAAGAGTGATGCTCATTTATAGAGGAATCACCGAAAGGAGAAGGCAAGAGCTAAGACAAAAGCTATGCGTAATAATGAAAGTATGTGAGTGGTGTTTGGCCTTTAAAGCATACAATGTCAGCATACAATGTAAGATTGGTATCTAATGTATATTATATATGAACATATCTAATGTATATTATATATTAACATCAGGAATTTTCACTTTTTTTTAAATTAAATTTTTTTATTTTTTGTATTTTTTTATTTTCACTAAATTTTTATAATATTCTGAGCAAATTTTTTTTTTTAATTTTTAAATACACCTAACATAAATATACTTAAAAGGTATAATATTTGTGAAAAAAAAAATCTTTAGAAAATTCACTAAATACCAAAAATACAAAAACAAAAAACAAAAAAAATCAATATATTTTTTATATTTTTGTGTATTTATTAATTTTTATAAATGTTTTACTGTTTAGATATATCTAAGTAAAGTGCATCTAAAAAGGTAAAAAAAATTACTTAAAATTTTAAAAATATTCATTGAAAACAAAAAAATACGAAAAATAAAAAACTTAATTTTCAAAAAATTAAAACAAAGCCCACTAAATGTGTTTTTCTTCATCAACCTCATTTTGTTTTGTTTTGTTTTTGACGACACAGACAAATGAGATGTTTTTTGTTTGAGATGATCTAAATAAGTGTACTTTTTGACTTTTTAGGAAAAGATGTGTAGAAAAATAGAGAGGTAATGTAACCCAAAAAAGATAAAAGATAAAAAGTGTGTTTATGTAGCACACCCCAAACAATCAAGTTTATATAATTTTAATTACATTATTTTTATTTTTAAAATTTTCAAAAAGTCTGTTTAGAATTTAAATTCAAATTAAGGGGTGAAACTATCAATTTATCATCTTTATAGTGATTAAGGGATTGACATCTAATTTAACTTATTTTTTTGTCAATCAATATTACATCAAATAAACTACTAATCCAACAATAATTAAAAAAATTAACAATCACTAAACCTAACAAGCAATCACCAAGTCTCAAGTTTAGGTCTTGTGGTTAAGGCTTAGGGTTTAAGCCTCAAGGTCACAAGTTCAATTCCCCTCTTCCCTGGGCCAATCTCCTGCGTGAAGCACAGTTGGTTAGGAAGTTAGACCTCAAGTTGTCTAATCAGCACTTGATGTGCGTTCAATGCTCCCCCGCTGTGCAAGTCCTGACTTAAGCAGAGCTTGTCTTGGAAGGTCGGGGCAAGTTCCCAGGTTATAGTCTCCTTGCTCGGGTTCAATGCTCCCCCATTGTGCGAGTCCTGCCTTAAACGAAACTTGTCTTGGGAGGTTGGGGCAAGTTCCCAGGTTATAGTCTCCTCGCTCGGAACGGCTAACAGGACACCATGGTGATCTCTGCAAGGGGGGGCTGCCTTGGACCTGCGGGAGGGTAGGAATGATTTTCCTGTAACAAAAAAAAAAAAAAAAAACGTTTAGGTCTTCAAATTTTATCGATATTTTGCTATAAAAAAAAATCAACTTTTTAATGTCTTTTCATATTTAATTAAAAAAAATTCAATATGGATTTTAAAAAAAAATTAAGAATCCTAAACAGAAATTTAAAAAAAAAAAAAAAAAAAAAAACTGTAATTTTTAATGAAATTAGAAAACATTTTCTTATCAATCGAAGCAAAATTTAAATTCTTTTACCAAAGGCTAAAGAAGTCAATTATATTAGAATGATTATGATCCTAAATAAGAAAAAAAAACAAAAACAAAAACAAAACAAAACAAAAAACACTTCTGTCATTTTTAACGAAATTATTAAAAAAATTCTTATCAATCAAAGTACAATTTAAATTCTTTTACTAAAGACTAAAAAAAGTCAATTAAAAATAATGGAGTATTTACCAAAATAAATAATTAATTATAGAGTCAAAATAAATATGAATAAAAATCATCACCAAAAGAAGACACCAAATTTACGTGGTTCGACAAATTTATCTACACACCAAATTTAACATAAGTGCATGTATGCACCAACAAAAAAAAGTTATTTACAAAACAATAATAAATTTCTATTTTAAAAAATGAAAAAAAAAATTAAGAAAACATAGCTGGCATTTAGTTCTTTTCAAATTGTGATTCCAATCAAAAAATTTCAAAACTCATAACCAAACACACAACTCAAAAACATATCAAACTCAATTCCAAAACTATTTTCAAAACTCATAAACAAATACACAACTCAAAACTTAATTCAAAACTTTTTTCAAAACTCAAAACCAAATTCCTTTCAAACCTCTATTTTAAAAAAAAAAAAAACAATTTTTTTGTTTTGTTTTTTAAAATTATTTTAGAATCATAATTTAAGTGTGAAATCGTATTTTGAGTTGAGTTTTGAAAAAAGAAAATTTGTTTGGTTTTGAGTTTTGAAAAGAGTCTTGAGTTGTATTTTAACTTTTGAGTTATATTTAAAAATTTTAGATTTATTTTTTTAAAACAATTAAAAAAATTCTTAATTTTATTTTTTTAGGGTAAAGATTTTATATTTTAAATATTTATTTATTACTTTAATGTGCATTGTATTTCATACATTTGTGTGTTGTAATTTTTTAATATATTTTAATATATATCTTATTTTATAAATATTTTTTAAATATTTTAATTTTTTTAAATTTTTTACTTTTTTTTAAATATTTATTTTTTTTTTAATTTTAAAAAAATTTGGATCGCCATATATATCTAAATCATAACAAATTATTTGACCAATACTTAAAAAAATAACAAAAAATATTTTTTTTTTTGAAAAAGTAAAAAAAAAAATTAAAAAAATATATTTTTCTTCAAAATTAAATAAGCAAAATATTTTTTAAAAAAATATATAAAATAAAAAATAATTTTAAAGGACAAAATAAAAAATACTTTTTTGAATATATTTTTTTTTAATAGAATTTTGAAAAGAGTTTGGTTATGAGTTTTGAAAAGAATTTTTAAATTTAATCTTGAGTTTTGTGTCTAGTTACAATTTGAGTATGAAGTTATGTTTTGAGTTTAAAATATAAAAAATATTGAAATATTTATAAAATAAAAAATATTTAAAATGAAAAAATTAAATAAAAATTATACATTTAAAATAAAAAAATAAAATTTTCTTACACATTTTTTAATATTTAAAAAAAATAAATCCATAAAATTTCAAAGTACAACTCAAAATTTAAAAATTCAGAACTCAAAATACAATTTCAAACTCCTTTCAAAACTATGATAAAAAATAAAAATAAATAAAAAATAAAAAAACTCATGTCAAAACTCAAAACTCTTTTCAAAACTCAAAAAACCAAATAATTTTTTTTTTTATTCAAAACTCAACTCATAATTCTATACGTAAATCACAACTCCACACTCAAATTATAATTCTAATATAATTGTTTCAATATTATTGAGGTATCATTTTATGATGGGTAAATTACACTGGCACTCCCATGAAGTTTCTATTTAATAAAGATCTTTCCTTACATTCGAAAAATTACACTTACCCCTCTGTTAAATTAAAATGACATATTTGTCCCTTAACCTTTATATGTATAAAATAATACAGATGTTCTGTTCATGTTATTTCAAGGGAAATAATAATAATCTTCTTTGGTTTAACTCACACAAAAAAAAAAATTTATTTTTACTAATTTTTTAAAAAATATTTTAAGCATTTTTTATTTTGTATTTTTTAGATACACCTAATTTAGATATATTTAAGAAGTATAATATTTTGTGATTTTTTTTTTAAATTCACCAAATATAAAAATATAAAAATTCAGTACATTATCTTATTTTGTTGTATTCAATGATTTTTTTTTTTTAAATGTATAAATTTTATCCTTTTTAAATATATCTAGATTAAATTGATCTAATCTAGATAAAATGGTGAAAATCAAAATGAAAAAATATATTCATATATAAAAATTTATACAAAAAATATCATAAAAATATTGTGATAATAATATTGTCTTAAATATAAATCATATTTATAGGTGTTTTATTCACCCAAAAAAAAAAATTGATAGGTGTTTTATTTTAAAGTGAAAAGTCACCATTAAGTTATATCATTGTGCTAGCATATGCCCGTGCCTGAAGGCACGGTGTAAATAATGTTAGGATTAAATTCACAGAACTCATCAAAAACTCACTTTTACTTGTATAATATATAGCTAGTTAGACAGATGTGCCTCGTCAAAAGTATAATTAACTTTAAAAAAAAAAGGATAAGAAGAGATTCTCTCTCTCTAGGACCCATGCATCACAATTGACAAACACATTTCCAGAGACATGGTTTTCATTTTTCTTCATCTTTCTCACCTCTAGGATCCCCAAATTCCTCATACATATACACACACATTTACAGAGATATATCTATATATATATATATAGATACAAATCAATCACAATTTGTATCATCATCAAAAACCCACACTTTCTCTCTTTGTGCGAAAATGGCTTCACTGATACACACATTTCTTTTTTTGATCTCTCATTTTTAACACCATGTGAGAGTGTAACTTAACTGGTTTATCGAGATGTAAGTAGCCAAATCTTTTGAAATGGCATATAGTTGTCCTGTAGCATGTCTAAAATACCTATTTCCTACCTCCTCGAATTTCCAATATTCAGGTTCATGGTACCTCACTCCCCTGTTCCACAGAGTGCACAAATAAGACATCTAAAAGCTTAACACTTTCTCAACATCCAGTTAACAGCAAGAATTTTAGGACAAAATTCCACTTCTGAGCAAGGACAGGACCAGATTTCATACATCCGATATACACTCGTGGCTTTTTCCTGTATCTTGCCAAAGTTTCTCCTAGTGTTGCTGCAAAATTTATAACATCTTACCCAATGCAACAAAATAAATAAATAATTTGTAGAGTTACAAACATATATAATTTCATTTTCAAGTAAAACTTGTTTAATCAATCATATCAGTCGTAGATTTGAATTTAGAGGTTCATATGAACATGGGCATCTGAAGTTTCTACCCCAATTGGGAATTTAAAAGTTGTAACACATTGAGTGTCTTGCATCTATATATTGGATTTTAGACCTTCATGTATGCATTTTATTTTTATATCAAGTACTAAAAACAAATTTCTTACCTATATTTACATGAATATCATCATCAACTTTGACATAAAAATCTGCATCCCATGAAGCAACAGCAGCTAGGGGTGGGCGCGGGTCGGTTGCGGCCACGGAACCTCCAATCCGCCATCCGTCCGCCAGATTGGCGGATTGAAGAAAATCAATCCGCATCCGTCCGCTAATCCGGCGGATGTGGATTGAGCGGATTGGCGGTTTGGCGGATGGATGCGAATCGGTTTGGCGGTTTAAAATTTTATAAATTTTCAACATAATTCAACTTGTGCACTTCCTCAAACGAAAAAAGAAAAAAAAGAAAAAGAAAGTATTACAGTCAATGACTTAAAAAAATATTACAATCACTGTATGCCTTATCTAAAGAAAAAAAGTTTGAAACTTTAGAATATCATGATCACTGCATGCCTCATCCACATATTACAATCACAGTATGATTCATCCCCATAAAGTATTACAATCTGTGATTCTTAAAATATAATAACAATTCAAATCACCAAAACCATGAACAGAGCAGTAGTAGAGATTGAATGTCTCTGTATTGTTACATCTACATATGTTTTTGAAAACAAAAACCAACCAGCATATATCATATTTTCTATTTATTATTTTTAGAGTTACATTTAAAAACTAAAAAATATATATGAATAATACGGTTATTTTTTTCAATTCAAAAAATATATTCAAGTTGAAAACTTTTTTTCAACAGAATATTTAAACTCTTTTTCAATTGAAAACACAAATATAATATTTAAATAAATTAAAAATACAAAGTCTTATAAATTACTAGGGGTGCTCGCGATTTGGCGGTTTGGCGGTTCGGTTGCGGCCAAAAAATCTCAAATCCGCCATCCGTCCGCCAAATTGGCGGATTTGAGAAAATCAATCTGCAACCGTCCGCTCGTCATCACGCATCTGTCCAAAATGCGGCGGATCGGTTTGGTTCGGTCGGTTTTGGCGGATCGGTATATCCGCTGCTCACCCCCAGCAGCAAAATATGACTGTCTTCACATAAAAATCTGCATCCCACGAAGCTTGAGTCTGCATAAAAACCCAATTCAAGTAAAATTAATACATTAAAGACTATCAAATCTTGTGAATTTAATAGTTTGTTGAACTTAATTAGCAAGAAAAACAGAGTAAATGTGTTGAATACTCACAGAGGCCGACTATAGGTGGTAAATTCGCAAGCTTTGAATAACTTATTCCCTGCAGTGTGAGATAAAATCGACATGAGATTTGGGGAAAAGGTATAGATTTTCTTCTTTGCTATATATTTTTCTGGGATAGTATATGACCCCGATATGTGACATAGAACAAATAATTGTCCTAGCCATTTTAGTTGTGTTTCTATTTGTAGTTTTATTGAAAAACGAAAACAATGAAAAATTCTAAAAATGGCCATCATTTTAATATTTATGATTATATAGACATATGAATACTCGAAAATAAGTACTTGTTTAATTGTGTTTTCATTTTCTGTCATCTGTTTTTCATTTTTGGAAAAATACCCAGAAATGTGACATAAAACTGGATAATTTTCCTACATAGCCATAGTTGATAATTTTCCTACATAGCCATAAAACTGGTTTTCTGCAAACAGGCATTGATTGGAGGAAATTATGGCCTTCTCAATACTACAACATTTATCCCTAATCCGGATTATTACGAGTTAGTCAATATTGAGATTTTCTAATACCCTTTACTATTTAATAAAGCTGAAATTATCATTTTGACACATTTATTCTATATTAATGTTTGGTTGGCTCTTCTACAGTGCTATTCTGTGGCATCGCTTAATGGGAAAGATTATACTTCAGACCACTTATGACAGCTCCCCTTATCTACGCGTATATTCTCATTGTTCAAAGAAAGAAGTAAGCGAAATATTCTTAACCTTTTTTAGCTTAATTTCTCTTTCTTCTCAATAATATATCATTTAGCTATCACTTCATTAATTAAATTCATTTACTCTATTTTATCTCAGTCGGGCATTTCACTGCTTCTAATCAACATGTCAAATTCTACTACCTATGAAGTTTCAGTTGCGGATGACTTGAACTTCTATCTTGACAACTATGATGATAACCAACAACAAATCCACAGGGAACTTGACTCCAAAGGATGGCAATATTCAAAGTGATGTTTTGATGTTAAATGGTGTCCCCTTGGTGCTCACAGAGTCAAAGGATATACCAACTATGTATCCAGTGCTCGTGCATGCTTCAAATCCTATCAGCGTTGCACCTGATTCTATTGTTTTTGCAACTCTTAAAGATTTCAAAGCACCAGCTTGTTCTTAGGAATTTTTCTTTATGTCACGTTATTAGAGATCTTTGATTTATTTATTTATTTATTTATTGGGTATATATTTACAAATGGTAATAATGGGATTCTCTTATTTTGTTTCATTTCGTCACATTAACTAGAAAATAGAAGTTAAAAACACAATGAAATGTCACATTTCTGGGTATTTTGAATAATGCCCCAGGGCTATGTAGTAAATAATCAGAAAATATTCTCACCTAATAATCAGATAATTTTCATTTTCATTTTCTGATATGGCTATGTAGCCATATTCTCACCTAAATATTCTCACCTACATAGCCATATTCTCACCTAAAAACACTTAAATTAGGTGAGAAGTGTTTTCATTTTCTGTCATCTGCTATGAAGAATGAATAATGCCCATGCTCTCATGAGCCATATCCCCAGTTTAAGGTGAATACACAATGAAATGTATTGAAAATTTTATTACGCGTGTATAGACTGACTATGCATTTTTGTGGAAATGATGATAAACAAAAATGAACCCAAGTCAAGGATTTCAACGCAAACTGAATATGTTCGCAATTAGAATCTCAAACCCAGATTAATAAAGCTTAACACATAAATTGCAAGATAAATTCCACCAACATAAATGATGATCAAGACCTCAATTCCACCAACAAACTTGAAGATATATCACTCTTGGGCCAAACAAAAATTTGGCTATCGTTAGAATTAGAACATAACCTGTGCTTTAAGATATATCACACTTGGGCCAAACCAAAAAAAAAAATTGAATAGGAGAAAAAAAAAAAAAAAAAGTGGAAAAATACCAAATAGAAATATACCAAACAGATAAAACTACATTATCATTCTGTTCTGGAGAGGTTGTTTTCGAATTGGGTAAGAGAGAGAGTAGTAGAATCTCAGATACGCTCATCATTTAATTTTTTATTTTTTAGAGAAACAAAAAAAGAGATTAGTTTTTGGATATAGAAATGGTAGAGACTAAGAAATTGACTACAGAAAATATAACACACACACATCTATTTTAATCGCCAAATAATCACAAAATGTTAGGTTTTATTTCTTGGCAATCCCGTTTGACAAAACTCCTTTGAGTTGTAATTTTATTCGCATTTTTATTTTCAGTGAGGCGATGAGTGTTTAGATGCGAATCCAACCCGAATTGTGCTTTTCAGAGAAGTTTGTGTTGATAAAGCTTTCAAGATTGCCACTTCGCTGATTATGACGGGGATCGAGCTGTTATTTTTTTCCAAGTTGCCTGTTCGATCATGTTATTTTTTTCCAGTTTTTCCAGTTTTGGCCTTCCCGCTCGAGCGGGGAAAGGGACGCTCGAGCGAGGATTGGAAGCTCTCAGCATCTCTGCAGTCGCCTGTAAAAATACTGGAATGTGTGATTTTACGCTCGAGCGTATGCTCCTACGCTCGAGCGCATCTCAGTTTATTCGCACGCAGTTTTTGGTCAGTCCGCTCGAGCGGGCTGTGTTGAGCTCGAGCGGAGATCGCGGGACAGATTCTATAAATTCGCGTGTTGGGTCAGATTTTAGGATTACTGCTCCAGATCTTCTTTTTGGTTTATAGGGTTTATATCTGGGGATACTTTGGGAGTTTTCTTTGATGTTTTTATTGAGTATTCAACTCATGATCTAAAGAGAGTACATCAAAGGTTTGTTTGTCATACACAAAAGAGAGAGTTATTCTTCAGTTGTGGATTCTGAAGAATTCGAGCCTGAAGCTTTGGTGGAATCCGGAGTGGCTCATCAGAAAGACAATTCCGTGGTGAAGATGGGGTTGGAAGAGGCACATAGAGGTTGGTTCAATTAGGCGTTGTGGATTCGCTAGGTAATTGAGAGTATACCTGTGTAATTCCTTTAATTCTTCTTAGTGGATTGTTCTTGTGGCTGTTGCCCGTGGTTTTTTGATCACAGTTGGAGGTGTCCAATTGTGGTTTTTTCCACGTTAAATCGCTGTGTCTCTTTGTCTTGATTGTTTGATTGTTTGATTGGGATTGTTATATTCTGCTTAAAATTGATACATAATCACAAATCAACATCTAGGGGATTTCTAGATTTTTCACAAAAGATTAGACAAAAGAAACACAAATGTAGATATTAGATGAATAAATGATACAAATGATAGAGAATCACAAACCCATATCGGTTTCTTGAACATATAGAAAAACACAAATGATACAAATGATAGAGAATCAAGTTTCTTGAGAGTCACCTAGAATACCTACAAAACTCCATAGCAAATATTACCACCAAATGATACAAATGTAGATATTAGATGAATAAATGAAAGAGAGAACCAGAGTGTTAACCATAGTAGACTTGTGGGTGTTTCCAAGTTAGCCATTTTAAAACATTTGGCTCAATTCAACCAAATTCTAACTCAAATTGGACCAATAGATATTGGCTAAACCAAATGGGTTATGTATAAACTGTACAACAACATGATTCCAATATATTCTAGGTGTTTTGATTTACGGTTTAGAAAAACAAAAATCAAAATGAGGGCCAAACGGCAGGTAACTTTTGCAACTTGGCAACCTAAAAAGAGTCCCAAAAGAACCACTTAAAAAATGCCCCAGTAAAAACATCACACCCAGATTTCTGCGAATAAAACCCATCAAATCCATTTCAAATTTCAAAAATCTCAACCCATCAAACTTTTTTGGTACAAACTACTGATTTATGGGTTGATAAAAATATGATGAAACTACTGATTTATGGGCTGATTTATGATGGAATGCTCGACATATTTATGGGATGAAAGTTTAAAAATCTGATCAAATTTTAAATATTTGAACTGATAAAGAAACCTAAAACAAATCCAACACATTGAAAAAACAATGGAAAGTTTGAAAAATCTAAAATCCAAATCTAAAATCTGATGGAAGTTTAAGTATTCATGGCAGAATCTTTTGTTCAATTTGGTCTGATTTTGATAACAAAAATATAACAATAATTTCATAGCTTTTCATAGATATCCATAGAAAGCAAAATAAGAGAGAGACACAGAGAGAGCATACCATTTCTGCTCACAAATTCACATGTTTATATATTCATATATCTATAAACATTTCTAGGAGAGATAGAGAGAGTAAACTCACGGGAATGTGCCGGAAAGCGCCGAAGCCGAAAAACTTGTTCTCGGGGGTGATGTCTCAAGCGAAACGACTTCGAATTTTTGCGGATTTCTACGAATAAAACCCGTCAAATCCATTTCAAATTTCGGAAATCAAAACCCATCAAACCCCAACAAATTAAAGCAAAACGTGGAGAGTATCTGTGTATTTTTTCCTAATGTAAGAATTTAGGTTATTCCTACACTCTTCTAACTCATTGAGGGTATTGTTCAATGGAAGCCCAAAAAAAGGAATGTGAGACATGTATTTCATAGAAAAGAAAAGTTGCATTATTAATTGGAACATGATTAAACAAGGTTATAATGGATAATAATTTTTTAAGATTGTAAACCGACACATAATTAAATTCAAAAAGCAATTAAACTTTACCTTGTGTTTAATATTCATTTTTGGATGAATATGTTGCTTTGAGTTCCCATCAAGAAAACAAACCAGTTGGAAACATTGTTAATTATAAAGGCTAAAAAATACAAAATAAAAATAAAAGAGAGACGAAGGACAATATAATATTTTAATTGAGATCCAAAAATATACATGATCCTCTAGCCAGAAAATTCAAATCATATTAAATAAACCCTCCAACGAAGCTTAACAATTAAATCATGAATACCTTTATAACTATAACTCATGCCTCAATTTGGAAGTGCTTACACTGGTAAACAAAATATTACAAACTTTAAACTATTGTGAAGTTTTCCAAAGAAAATGAGTATCAAAACTAACATATTCCTATAGATTCATATCCAACGAATAGTGGTAGAGTATTTAGAATGAATAGGGAAAAAGATTAAAAAAGAAAGATTACTTTAGGAACATGACATATTTCAAAAAATTATTTAGGGACATAAAGTCTAGATAGGAGTATTTAGGAACATGACATATTTTCATAGTACATATTGTGGAAAAAAGTAGAAAATTTAAAATTTACTTGGCAAAAATGCCACCCTTCAAAAATATATAAAAACAACGCTCAAATAGTACACATTAAAATCCATGTAAACTACTAAGATAACCGTGGAACATAAAATTTTATAATATTCATGTGTGTTTACCACTTGGATGCTATTTAGGATAAAGATGAAAGAGAAATGTGCCTATTTTGTGAAATGGGCACTAAAGGCAAATGCACTTATTTCTCAACTTTCAATTTTTATGTTCAATTTTTTTAAACTTATTTAATTTATTTATGTTTTATAAGTAGAAATTGCAACAAAATACTCTCGAGTCTATCATAAATTTTCAAAATAAAAAAAGAAAAATTATAGGTAGCCTTTTAGAAAATATAACATTTTTATATTCAACTAAGACGGAAAAAAAAAAAAAAAAACAAAACAAAACAAAAGACTTTTTTATTTTTAATGAACCTTTTAGAAGATTTTTTTCATTTTTTTTTTGTTTGTTTGTTTTTTTTTTTTTAGATCTAGTAGATTGACTTGAAAAGTAAATTTTTTCTACACAAATTTTTTTTTTTTTTAAAAAATACTAAAAGGAAAAACTCTATTTTTTTTTTGCTAGTCCCAAACTCACCAAGAATGGATCTACATTTTGCCTCACACCTTTTGGATAACTACATTTAGAGAGTTCTAAAAGCAAGGCAAACTAATTTCATGAGTAGCAATTGTTGTTGGAGTACACATATTAGGTAAAGTTGTGAGATAAAATTAAAAAGTAAAATTATTTTATATATACTTTTGATATATAAAATAAAAAAGTAAAATTAAAGTTGCCTCACACCTTTTGGATAACTACATTATAATTTTTAAAATGCAGTGTTAGAGTTACTCTAAAAAGTAAAAAACTTTGTTGATTTACAAACCAAATCAGAACTAAACCACATAACATTCAAGCAATTTCTTCCAAAAAAAGAAACAGAGATGTAATGTGAGATGTATATAAAGCAAGTAAAAAGGAGTGAGGCAGTGCTTACCATCAAGATGTGGTTGAAGAGGAGGAAGAGTTGCGGAAGCATAGATGCTGTAAAGAGAGAAGATGAACAAAACAAAGCATAGAGAGAGAAACAGAGCCATTTGCTAATGATGTAGTAATTTATACGTATATTAGTGTACGCCCGTGCCTAATGTTAAGATCAAAACATAATTGTAATTTATACGTATCATGTTGAAATTTGTAAAATTTATGTCATTTTTTGCTAAAGATACTAAAAAATATATATATATTGAAATTTTGTATAGTTTGTGCCATTTTTTACACTTTCTAATTCTAGTGGTAATAGAAGGCTCCTCAAAAGGGCATAAAAATTCTATCAGTTAATTCTTTCACTTGTTAACTAAGACAATTTCTTGCCACGTAAGACAAATTCAAAAACCTTCTTTCCATATTAAGTGCCTATTTAAAAAACCTTGGTCTGAATTGGGTCTAAGCTTTTGTAAGCTATTTAAGTGCCTATTTTTGAATAGCTGAAACAAACATTAAGGGTTGATAGTGAAACCACCTTCTTCTTCACTTATGAGGTACCATTGTGCATAATCATCCAATTAAAAGTATAAAGCAGGTTTAAACTGCTTCAAGCATAAAGTAAGTTTACGCCATCACTCATTACTCCAAGATGACTAACTAATAACATAGCTAGTCTACTGAATTAATGTAGTTCCAAAACCAAATATTTGAAGAAAAATCAAAACAGCCAATTGGCTTAAAACTAACTTTTGTTACTCTAGGCCTCTTTACTGTTTTTTTTTTTAACAAATTATTTCTAGACCTCATTGAGCCAATCTCAGCATTGCTTAACTGGCAAAGCTAAAAGTATAATTTGTTTTATTTTTGATCAGAACTTACAATCCTCACTCTGAAAGTAAAATAAAAAATGAGAGGAAAAAAAAAAGAAAATAACAGGCTTAGCTCCTGTAAAAAAATAACAGACGGTTTTCACCCAATGAAACAAAAATATATTGAGCTAAGAGTCACAGGAGTAAACGGAAGAAGAAGGGAAAAAAATTGACTCTAACCCATCCAATCAAAAATTTAAAATGAATATACAATTGTGCCTACAGTGTCTAAGTTTTAAAATTAAAATTTTAATTGATTATAAGCACTGGTAGAGTTATAGGATGTGAAAAAAGTAATAGGCAAAGTTATTGTATTGAATCAATATAATCTAAATTTCTCTTCCACCCCCAAAATCACCTATCAAGAAGAAAAATTCCAATAAAAAGAAACTCAATAAATAAACTTCTAAAATTGTGAAGAAAAAAAAAAAGCTCACTTGTTAAATGGGCCGTTGTGCCATTGCTCTCCATTTCTTGAAACATTCAATAATAGACCCACACAACACTTCCATTCATTATCTAACTTGAAATTTTCAAGTCTAATCAAAACAAACTAAAATATCTTGTTTTTGAAAAACAATAAAATCAAACATAAAGGCATTCTAAACAATGCTAATTTTTAAAATTACAATAAAAATTATCACAATAATTATCATCAAAATAGTATGAAATTCAAAAATTAAAATAGAAGACCCAAATTATTAGCATAAAAAAATCAAGTATTCACTTTTCTTGGTTCTTGTTTCTCTACCATCTCTAAACAAAAAACATAAACTGCCACAAATAAAATGAAGCCTAGCTAGTAAAAATTTAAGATTCTTAATTTTCACAACATGTAAAATGAAGCCAAGTTAAACAATAGAATAGCAACAAATTATTGACAAATCCATCAATGGAAGGCAGACCAATTACCTAATCAACCATTGTAGCAAACAAAGCCATAACAACTTTTTATGAGCTAATCAAACACACCTTCAAGCCAAGGCATATGTACCTGAAGCAAAAGGAAGAATAAAAAATATAAGCAAGCAAGCTCCATTATCCATTATCCATTATCCATTATCCATTATCTAAAATCAACTCCCTAAAAATTGCCCACTGTTTATTATTAAAAATAAGATCCAACTCCCATTGATTGATTCACCAATTTGAATATACCTATATTTTTGTTAATCTTACCAAATATCCAAGGCATGTATCATTCACTGTTTGGGGGGAATGTAGAATAAACTATGATGGATTCACTCACTATTTTTTTTATTTTTTTTATTTTTTGTGTGTGTGGGGGGAGGGGGGGAATGTAGAATAAACTATAAGATAACTTTGATCAATTAGGACATTCACATTACCAGCACAAAGTGCTTTCAAGCATGGTTAATCAAACTCTTTGTAAGAAATGTTGTTTAGCCATTTACTTGGCTTGATAGATTTACTCGGCTTGATAGATTTACTCACTATTTGAATAACAAAAAAGTATATATAAGAAAGTAAACTATTTTAATTGAGGCATTTTACAGAACATCCAAAATTTGACCATCAAAAACAACCGCCACAACCTTCTAGCAAAATTTGGAATTAGTTACCTGACCAAAGGTAATGTTGAAGAAGATAACGAACAATTCTATAGCAAAATTGAACGCTTATGTGTCATGAAAATTTTATAGGTGTTAGAAAAGTGAACCTGAAAGGTATAGAACTTAGAAAAGTGAATCTGAAAGGTTCAGCTAAATGCAAGTAAAGAAATTATGTCTATTCCTAACAAAGAAAAAATATACACAACATCATTGCAACTTAAGCCTAAACTCAGAAAAACCCACATAGAAAAATAACCACATAAAAAAATCAAGAGAAGAATAATATTGGTAGTTGGATGATTCCCATTATCCAAAAGTAAGTTAAAAAATTATTGGGATGATTCCCAATTCTCCACAAAATCAAACCGAAAACAAAAAGTGCCTACTAAATTCCATCAACTGGATTTAGAGGATACCATCAACTGGATTTAGAGGATGATTCCCATTATCCTTTTAGTATTTAAAGCATCGAATTTGTTGAATAATTCCATTTTTAAAAATTTAGATTAAACAATAACCCACCAATAGACTAACAGTATTGATTTTATTGATTCAATAGCAATAACCCACCAGCCATAAAAATTGAGTAAATTATCAAACATTGAATGGTTATCAAATTGAATGGTTACATCTCCAGACCCACCCATTGAATGGTTATCAGCTTCACATCTCCAAACCCACCCAACAATACTGACATCTTTTGAGATTTCTTGTGTGTAAATTGAATGGTTATCAAACATTTTATCCCAATAATTCCAGTTGATGGAATTTAGAGGATAATGGGAATCATCCAATAAACATTTTAGAGGAATATTAATTTAGAGGATACCATCAACTGAATTTAGAGAATAATTCCATTTGTGTGCCTACTTATTCCATTGAAACATTTTATCAAACACTTAATAAGCAAGGAATATATAATGGTTATCAAACATTTTGGTAACAACCAAATGATAGTAAATTGGTTGATTTTGTGAAACCCAAACCCAAACCCAAAATCAAAATCAAATTCGTGAAACCCAACCAACTCTTCATAAAAGTGTAAGAAAAATCAAATTCTTGTATATTATTCGTGAAACCCAACCAACACTTAATACTCACAGGGCTGGTATGAAGATGAAGATCAAATTCTATATATGTCGCCGATCGTTCTATGATTTTGCAAAGAAAAAGAACCAAAAAAATCTGTAATATACAAAGGGTTGGTATGTGAAAACAAAGGAATGAACAAATATAGTCAAGATTTTGAAGAACCTCACCGATTTGCTATGTATGTCGCCGATCTGTTGGTCCGATTTGTTGGTTTGTCGCCTATCTGCTATCTGCTATGTATTAAGAGTGAGCTCTAAGAGTGAGAGATAAGGGAGAAAACTCACCGTAGGATTGAATTTTGAAGAGAGAGAGAGAGAGATGGGGCAAACTAGCCAAGAGTAAATCAAAAAGCAAATCTTTGACTAAGGTATCTTTGAAGGAGTTTGTAAATCAGGTGGATCAACTATCTACTGATGATATGCCTAATGTACTTCCCCGCTGGTCTACACGCATTCAAGGCCCCCCCAAATTTCTTTCACTTGGAGATTTTGTGGGACCGTGGCAAGGGCCCTCAAATGTAAACAAGAGGGGATTGAGGGACGTAGATTCGGAGGATAGCTCAATTGAGTGTGATTGTGATCTTGGTACAACACAGTTTCGCTGGACTGTGGAAATGCAAGCCTCACCTGAGCAATCACCAAAGCAGCATCAAACACCTAATGCATGGAACACACCAACTAGAGTGCTAACTGATGTTGAGCAGTGGCCAAAATTGACCACTGTGTTCCCATTGGTGGAAAACGAAATGATGTTGTCAAATAAATTTGGCTCACTTAGTGCTGATCAAAGGAAAGAAGTAATGGGTTCCAAGCAACGAGAGAGTGATAAGCCCATGCGAGCTTGTCGAAATGAGGATTCGGTTGATCTACATATGGAAGATGGTAGTGAAGGTCTGGATACACTTGCTATATCAGGTAAACCTCTACAAGTTGGGAGCTCTTTAATTAAAGAAGAGATTAACAAGGTGTCAAAATTGAAGTATAAAATAGGTGCCCATAAGATTGAGAACCAAGTAGATGGCATTTACAATGTCCCTATTGAGATCTCAAAAAAAGGCTTTTCTCATTGGGAAAATGCTTTGGTTGGATACTTCATTAATAAAAGATTCTCTTTCCATTATGTGAAAACTTGGGCGGAGAAACTTTGGGGAAATTTGCTTGAGGACGTTGTCTCCATTAATAATGGTTTTTTTATTTTTAAAGTAAAAAGTGAAGAGGCTATGGACACAATCTTGGAAGATGGCCCCTATTATGTTGGGGCTAGATTGATTGTTATTAAAAAATGGCAACCTGGACTAAAACTAACAAAGTGTGAATTTTCAAGTGTGCCATTGTGGGTGAAGTTGTACAATGCTCCTTTGGAACTTTGGAGTGAAGAGGGTTTGGGTTACATAGCTAGCATCTTGGGAACTCCTCTTTATTTGGATGAGCCAACTTTCAAGAGAAGCAGACTTACGTTTGCGAGAATTTGTATTGAAGTGCCAGCAAATAAAGAGATTCCTAAGTCTTTAAAAATAAATCTTGGTTACGGTGACCCATATGAGATTCAAGTTGAGGTACCATGGAAGCCCCAAAGGTGTAATGGTTGTAAGACTTTTGGCCATACCACTAATTTGTGCCCTCAAAAGCCAAAGTCTTTGAACCCTCCCTCCTTCAAACATGAGTGGAGAGTCAAGGACACTAAAACACAAATTCCGACTAAATGGGAAGTGGTGAAGAAAAATGGGAGAGATGGTGGGCAAGGTTCAACGCCATTGATCAACAAAGAGAGAGAGACGCAGTCTTCTATCCCCTCAACATCTAATGCCTTTGATGTCCTTGAATCGTGTGATATGAACGAGTTAGGAAATGGAGATTCAAGTCAAGAGTTAAGAAATAGAGGGAGTCCATCTCCAAGTGATCCTAGTTATGGGGAGACTTCAAAAGAGGATAACAGAAGAAAACTTAAAGCAAAACTTCATGACTTGAAGAATGCTAGAAGGAAATTCTGAATCCTTGTTTTGTTGGGAATGTTGTGCTTGTTTTCTATAAGCTCAGTTTGTTTTTTGATGGAGTAGTTTATTTTGTTTATTTTTGTGCTCCCATCAAAAGCTGTGTGTTGAACTTCATTGTATATTTTTCTTTTTTGGTTATAATATGACTTACTTATCCAAAAAAAAAAAAAGAGAGAGATGGATGGAAGGGAAGAAGAAACCCCATTGTAAACTCACAGTAGGATTGAATCACCATTATAAATCCACCATTAAAATATAATTTGTTTCTGGACATTTTTTAGCTGTTGAATTGAATCAGTCCAAGGGTTCACATTTTGACAAAGGGACAACAGTCCCATCAGATTTCAAAAACCACTCTCCTTTATTATATAGAAGATTTGAAAATTCTATATAAAATTTATATTTGTATATCATCCCTCGATAAAAATTTATTTATATAGAATTTAATAATGAAAAGGTATAGAATGTAGTCATGATAATAGGAAGAAGAAATGGTAGAAAAAAATAGCAAAATTGTCATTTAAAATTTTTTAGAATATGACATCAGCAATTCAAGGGACAATTTATAATGAGATTATAAATCTCAAAAAGAAAAATATAATTTTTTAAATATAAAAAAAAAATCTATATTAAATAAAAATTTCAGGATGTCACTGTAATTTACCCTTTTATGATTAAATTCTAATTCAAGTGCTATAAAAAATGATTTGAGACGGTGTGGGCTGCGACGAATACGCATTTGAATCCACACACGAGTTTTCAAAGTTTGGCTTCAGGTTCTTGTCGATTAGCCTTAGGCCAAGTTTGGGTACTTCCAAAAAAGTCAAAAAGCTAAAAAATTAATCAAAAAGTTAAAAAGTTAACACTATTCACCAAAAGTCAACAATTACGCCTGCACAACTCTCAATTCAAATTTTTCCCTACAAATCAATTTTTACAATTTTTTATTACACATTTTTCAATAAAAAGTCAAAAAGTTAACCCAAACATCCATATTTTCAACCTCAATTTTTTAGTCCAAAAAGACAAAAAGTGCACTTTTTTAGTCTTCCCAAACTTGGCCTTAGTCACCTTTTGGGAAGCAAGATTTGAGGGTTTTTTTGTTATTTTAGCCACAAAAGATAAAATAGACTATTTTAGTCACAACAAACAAAACATCGCATCCAACCGATAATCATTACACTCTTCTCTCATCAAAAAAGCCAAAAAGTCAAAAAGTCCTTCCCAAACCAAACTTTTTAACCCAAGCTAAAATAGCCAAAAAGTCAATCCACTTCCCAAACTAAGCCTTAGTTTGGCATATAACTTTTGGGCTAAAACAGTTTTAAAAAAAAAAAAACAAAAACAAAAAACAAAATAAGTTAAAAAGTCAATAAAACAAAACATCACATCCAAATCAAGATCATTTCATTTTTTTTTCACAAAAATCAAAATAGCAAAAAAAAAAAACTATCACAAACAATGTGAGTGTTTTAACCAAAAATTCAAAAAGTTATTAAAAAAACCAAAAAGTCTATAACTTATACTAAAAAGTCAAAGATTTCATTTTTGCTCTACTTTTTGTACATCTTTTTATAAAAATTAAAAAATTATTCTAAACATACTAATTTCTTTTACCTTATATTTTAATCAAAAAAAATTACTAAAATAACATATTTCCAAATGAAACTTTAAAATAGCTTAAAAACTAAAAAAATTAAAAAATCAACCTCCATCCAAAGGAAGGCTTATCTTTGGAATCTATCTCTGAATTTACACAACTCATTTAAATGTCTATTCTGTGGAATCTACTATTTGAAATCCAATTCCCTACTCATTTAATGATTTGTCAATAGTATTTTTAAAATTACAAGGATGCTGGTGAGTGTTTTAATAAAAAAATCCAAAAAAAAATTATAAGAAACCATTTATTTGTATGAAAAATCTACAAAAAAAAATTATTTATATATCATTACTTGTTTGAGGCTTATTTTGGCAATTGATTAAAATAATCAAAAAAATCACTTCAAAAAAATCAAGTATTGTCTCTATTTTTTAGCATGCTTTTTTGGAAAAAAATCAAAAAATTAATTAAAATAGTCAATTTTCAAAACAATCCTAAGTCTAGTATATGTTTTTTGATTTTCAATTGGAAAAAGAGGCAGACCCCCACTCGGGGTGACCCCAGCCCCAGTGGGGTGTGATTGGTGGATAATTTTATTTTATTTTTTTATTTTTTTTCCTTGGTCCACAGCCTCTCACGTGGAGGTGGGGTGTTGGGGGTCACCTCCCACTGAGAGTCCAAGCACGACTGTTTTTAATTATTTATCCGTAAAAAATTAGTTACAACAATTTACATATTCAAAAAAAAAATATTTAGAGTATTTTTTAAATTAAAAACATATAAATCACATTTTTAAATGTAACTTATATTATATCAAATTTAAATTTACATCGTATATTTAAATTTTGAACACTTCTTCAGATATTTTTTCTCAATAAATAACATTTCTGAATGTGACTTTCTAACTTTGAATGAATACCAGTCAACATGGAGAAATAATAAAACAATAACAACAAAAATAGTGACTAGTCAACACCATAAATTGCACTCCATACTCCCTATTACAAAAGGAAAAATGTCAAAAACAGTCCTTAAAACTGTTTTTAGTGTTAAAAAAAATATTTAAAAAATAAATTAAAATGTGTAAAACATGTATAAAATATGTAAGGATATTTTTAAATATGTAAAAAATATATTAAAATTATAAATATTTTGACATTTTATATTTTCTATTGATAATTCTTAAAGCTGCAAGTACCACGAAGTTTACAAAATATATATATATATATATATATATATGTATAAAATGTAATTGTACAAACAAAAAATTTCAAATAAAATAATATCACTAATTTTCGTTTCATACTTTTAAAATTGTCACGAATGACGATTGATTGAGGCAGGCAGATTGAGTTGACACGGTCACCTATGAAGTCAATGAAACTCAAATTAGGATCAACAATACAAACTATAAGAACTTAAAGTACTTTTCAATCACAGCATGCAAAACGTGAAAAAAAAAAAAAAAAAAAAAAAAAAAAAAAAAAAAAAAGAAGAGGTGCCGTTTACTTTTTGTGGGCCCACTAACTTACCTCAATAATTCAAAGCTTTTGCTTTAAAGATTAGTATTCACATGATGGGATGACAAAATTATGCATTTATTTTAATAAAATAACGATATCCATATTATTTGATCACAACATAAATAGATGATACTTGTTCTTTTTTTATAAAGGACAAACTCATGAAAAGTTTTAACATTATAATTATTAATATCTATAAATTTTATCGCTAATTTATAATCAATTTTTCAAATATCCACTGAATTATTATTTTCTTTTTTTTGTATCGACGTTTTGAATTATTAAAGTAACGTGCGGCGGACACACAAATAAATTGTACCATCCAATTTATTTACATGGATGAAAGTTAGCCTTAGGGGTGTTTTGGAAAGTTGATAAAAAGTTGACTTTTGACTTTTTACCAAGTTTTTTGGCTTTTTTGGAAGTGATTTGAGAAGTTGGTAAAAAGCTGACTTTTTTGATTTTTGGTTTAATATTTATTTATGGCATCAAATCAAAATAAAATGACCAATATACCCTTGTCAAACTTTGAAATTTTAGGTAATTTGTTAACATGAAGGGTATTTAGGTAATTTCACAAGGTAGTTTTTTTGTCCCTTGCCAAATGCAACAAGGCAGCGTATTTGACCAGACAGCTTTTTTTCACAATGCCAAAAACGCAGCGTTTTTGGCATCTTCCCAAAATGGCACTTAATAAATAAACAAACAAATTATTGAGGGGCTAAATTTTATAGTGAGAAATGTGTGTTTCTCTCTGTGAATTGATTGTGATGTAGCATTAGAATTTAGAAGAGAAGATTAAACTGGAATCATGTACAAAGTAGAATAGGAATATGTAAATGGAGTTCTATACAACTGATCCATCTACAAGCTGCTGATCTTGTGTTTGCAACATGAAAGGTCTATGAGTTTATGACTACTTCAGACCTGCTTTCAGCATTGTCATGGCAATGAAATTTACTTTCAAAGCCAGCAAGAAAATCTTCCATGCATGCCCTATAAGTGCCCATCCCAGGAACCTTCCCAGCTAGTTCCAACCCAATTTTCATCCACTTTCTTGCTTCCTCAGTCTGCCCCAACCTCACCGGGAGAGCTGCCCGGTTCCATGCTGTCATGGCAAGCCATTTCCCCTCTTCAATGGGATACTCCCCCTCCTTTAAACCCACCATAATCCGGTATGCTTGCTTGTACATTCCGTGTACATCATCATCATCATCTGCATCACCTTTATGAATGGCAGATACAGAAATCAGTTTCCTGACAGTGAGAGCCACGCATTGGTAATCTGGTGAGGGGGAAGCAAGGAGGATAGAGAGGCAGGTATTTAGAGCAAAGGCCGCTACTTCAGGGTTAGACCGTGGACCCTGTGAGGCGTGAAGGCCAATCTGAAGGAGATAATTAGAGTTGCAAGATTTTGAGGCAGCAAAGTTCTTTATCAGAAGGAGCTGTTGGGATCCCATTATGTTGAGCCTTGCATGTAGGTCATACGCCTCCAATGTGTATATAAAGAAAAAGTTGGGTTCGATGGTGGTGATCTCATCAGCATCTGGTTGGCTCCCAGAAGAGATTGATTTTAGTATCTGCATCCAAACACGAATACAATTACATGGGATTGAAACAATTTTCAGTAAAAAACCTTTCTTTCTTTTTTTTTAATAAAATAATTGCGATTCATCTGTTAGAGTAATCAGGGTTAGTTATCATAGTGGTGTAAAACACTGAAAAGTATAAAGTCGAGGTGTGACAGAACTTAAAATCAATGAAAACTCTTGGTTGTTACCATTCCGGCTCTATCTAGCAGTTCGATGGCTTGTTTGATTTCGTTGTCCAGCAATGTAGCCTTTCTTTGCTTCTCATCAGCTATCATGGCAGACACAGTCAATATCAATGATTTGCAAACCATCACATTGTTTCCCTCCACTTCCCCGTCAACCACAACACCATAGAACTCTGATGCCAATCTAAAGAATTCTGCACATAATTCATAATTTCTCTCCTTCCCTGTTTTCGTCCCAATATTCCATAAGTTCACAGCAAGCCAATCCCGTTCCCGTCTCCCCACCTCACCTTTCCCAAAGAAGCAATCAGGTCCAAGCTCAAATAACCTCTTATGAGCTTGTTTAATGAATTTGAGGACTTCAGACTCATTGCCAGAGTCTTGTGTGAGGATCATGACTAGAGTGCGCAACACTGTGACCTCTGTTGTCGGCATGGATTTCCCTTTGGAGTAAAAATTTAGGAGATTTGATAGAGAGGCAACGGCAACAGGAATAGCATGGCAAGCAATAGCTTCATGAGCTGAAAGAGAGAGAAAGTCAGGAGTGAAGTCAAGGCATGTTGTCATGACTTGCACCTGAGTAATAGCCCCATTGTGGTCATTCTTTTGCAGATTGATCTTGAACTGGAAGAATAGAAGCAAATGTCATTTTTGAAGTAGAAATAGTTATCAGCAAGTCTTAAAAGAGAATTAAGTAGGTTTCTGCAGGTTGCAGAGACCGAGGCAGGGACCAAACCTTAAGGAAAGCACAGGCTATACTGGGTTCAAGCTGCAGAAACAGAAAAGCATCAAGAAATTCAGTAGAACTTTATTTTCAACGGAACAAAGCTCCAGTTTGTTATTACTTCTATGAATACCTTGTCGGCCTCATTGATATATTCTTCAGCTCGATCTAGCTGGGAGAGGCCTAGGTGGCAGAGACACAGAACTCTGAAGCCCTTTGCTCGGAGAATCCTATTCTCTATGTTAAAAGGTACATAGAGCATAGACTTTTCAAACATCTCTGCACTCGTCTCGTAATCTTTAGATTGAAAATGATGTGCAGCACTGGAAAAGCAGGATAAAAATTGATTCAAGAAATTTTTTTTTGTGAAAAAATGCTTCCAGTTCCAACCATGGTTCTACATATTAGTACTACATATTCATGATTCATACTGAGAGGTAAAAAAAATGTAATAAAGACTGAAAATTAGTTTTAAATTTTGGAACACTTGAAAGAGTTAGATAATGATGAAGGCCTGGAAACCAACTTTAGGCTAAACACCTAGACAAATAAACAGTTGACACTCAAAGAAAGAGCCATTTGTTCAACTGAGGCAATGACCTCACAAGCAAAATTGCCCTCTAAATCTACTAATTTTTCCCAACTTTGACTAACAGCTTACAACAGATTTTGTTCCTGCGAACACCATTGAGCAAACAATTTGGTTGCTTCTTACCTCATTAAAAAGAGACATAATGGGTAAATTCTTCTAAATCATTTTGCTATAAACCCAGATCATGAGAAGTAACAGTTTATTCAAAAAATCTTATTTGACTAGAACAGAAAGTTTAAAATACTGCTTGCTTCCATTCTTATAACAGCAATAGTAGGTTAGCAACCACAAATTCGCATAACTAGTAGTAAAAATTGGAATTAGGCAAGAAAATTATGAACTTAACCAGTTCCACAGAATTGCATGCATTGTTGTCCTCTCTTTCACAACTTCCTCTCCAGCAAAAAGAGCCACCACCCTCTCATCCGAGACCAGTTCAGCCACCACCTTAGCCCTTACCGGCCCCTCGCCAATCACACCATCCCCAACCACCCTTCGAACCACTCTGATTGCAGCACCGGCACTAACGTGGCACCTCCCCAGAAGACCAAAAAACACCCCCTTCGTGGTTTCCGCTCCTGCCACTCCCGCTGCCTGGAAATACGACTCCACTGCTGACACCCAAACACCCTCCGGAACACCCTCATTTACCACCATGCCCTTCAGCTCCTTCTCAGCCTCCCCGTACCTCCCCAACCCTAACCATGCCTTCATCGCCAACACACTCAGGCTCGGATGATCGTCTCCACCACCACCATCTCTCAGAACCCTAACACACTTCAACACACTCTCGAACTCATCTCTCTGCAAATGGGAAGCCGCAATGAATCTAAGCGTCTTTGATCTCAATGTTTTGAGAGCTAGGGTTTCGTCTTGCCTCTTCACTATCCTCAGCCCCTTCTCGCACAGATCTAAAGCTTCGTTCATCAATTTCAACCCTTCGTTCACACCACAAACCTCATTCTTCGACAGCACAATTTTTCCAAACATCAAATATTGGTTAGCTAAAGCTTTGTAGTTCTCTGCACATCCGAAGAGTAAACTTTTCGATCGATTCAGCAACGTAATCGCCAGATTTCGATCCGAAATTTCCCAAGCCGTTCTCGATCTCGCGATGTTCAGACCTAGTAGGAGTTTTCGCTCTTCGCTGTCTATTACAGCACCAATATCGATCCTAGAGGTGAGATCTGTGGCTTTCTCGAAGCAAGTGTTGGCGAGATTGAAATTTCGAAGATCGTGCCAGATGAGGCCGGTTTTGTAGAAGAACGAAGCGGACTTGAATGCCGGCGACGGAACTCCGACGACATCGGCGGCGAGGAAGAGCAAATCAGCGGAGACGTGGCGGAGCTTGGCATGTTCGCCGGAGGGAGCGGCGGAAGAGGATCGAACTCCGGCGGCGTTGGCGAGGTCGACGCAGGAGTTCCAGAGGCGGTAGCTGAGCTTCCAGATCTGAAGCTTGACGGAGTTAGAGAAGGGAGAGAGGGAGGTCAGCTGAGTGAGGCTGAGTCGGAGGTCGGAGGAGAGAGTCTCAGGCGAGGGAGATTCCGGCGAGTGACGTTCGAGGTCTTTGATCGAAGACTCGATTTGTGAGAGTATGTGAGATTGGGGATCGTTGAGGCTCCGTCGGAGATCCGGCGACGATATCTCCGAGATTCTCATTTTTTTGGCGCGCAATGAAATTGCGGGAAAATGAATATATGTGTATTCAAAAATGGTTTTTAGGGGGTTTTATTTAAGCACGGTTATTTATTTGTGTGTAGTGATTGTTTACAAATATGCCTTAGAAAAAAAAAATTAAATCATTTGAATCTCATAGACTATCAAAAGAAAATGTTTCATTTGAAAATTTTACAAATTTTTAATAGGAAAAAGATTGAGGCCTCGAATTTAAGGCCTCGAATGTGGCTCGAATTGCTTTTTTTTTTTTTTTTTTTTCAAACTGTGTTGGTTTTGTTGTTTTTTTTTTTTTTTTTTTTATTTGTTAGGTTGTGTTAGTTTGATTGTTTTTATTTATTTATTTATTGGGCTGCTGTAATTTTATTTATTTTTAAAGCATGGTTATGTGTAGGGGTGTGTTTAGAGTTTAGGATTTAAGATTTAGGTTTTTATTTCTTCTGAGTCTTTCTTATATGAAATAAAAATATAGTAAGGACTCGTACAAAATTATATGAAATTAACAAATTTTAACTAGCAGTCTGATTGATCAGTCAATTTTATCACCCAATCAATCTAACCCAATTGTTTTTTTTTTTTTTCTATTTGTTGGGCTATGTTGGTTTTATTTTATTTTATTTTATTTTATTTGTTGGAATGTGTTGATTTATTTATTTTTTTATTAGGGTTTAGGTTTTAAGATACACATAAAAACCTTTCCAAAAAAAAAAAACCAAAAACAAAACCAAACCAACATAGAAAAAAAAACAAACAAACAAACAAAAACAGACAAAATAACTTTTCGAGGCAAATTCGCGCCTCCAATTTCGAGGCCTTTAGCACAGTTCTTTTTAATATGTTTAGCAATAATTCAGCTTTATTGGGACATGCAAAATGTTGTTAAAATTTTTATTTGACCAAAAATGAGAAAATTCGAAGAAGCTTGTGAATGTCAATTAATAATATTAGAAAGTCATATTTTTTTATTACTTTTTATTTATTATTTAATGTGGCATATTTATAATTATTAATATAATAAAGTTTATTGACTTGCATAAATCTCATTAATATCTAATCACTATAAATGTAATAATATTATCATAGACAAATTAAGATAGGGGTATAATTTACTTGTGCCAAATTATAGTAGATTTTGACAATATCATGTTTGCTAACCACCATTTTAAATTCTAATTAGAGCTTTGATAGGTGAATTTTCTACTTCTATTTATTCAAAATCAGAACATCCATGTCCAATTTCGCTTGGGGGTTAGGAGAGACCACCAGCCAGGTGGCTTCAAGGACTTTTCATTGAAGAGCACAATCACAGAGAACAATTTATGAAAGAACAATGCTAAACTTATTATGTATTTATGAGTAGGTTTGGGAAGTGAGTTGTCTTTTTGATTTTTTTAGCTTGGGCTAAAAAATTTGATTTAGGAAGGATTTTTTGACTTTTTTGACTTTTTTTGTGAAAAAATAGTGTAATGATTATGGGTTGAATGTGATGTTTTGTTTTTTGTCACAAAAAATAGCCTATTTTGTCTTTTGTGACAAAAATAGCCAAAAAAACCCTTAACCCAACTTGCCAAACGGAGGCTATACCACATTTTGTTATCCGATGATGTGACATACTCATAATCATAGATATAATAGATTTCACATTTTGTTTATCACATGAATCTCATTAATATTAAATAGTTATGATATGAATATGCTACATCATGTTACTAGTCCGCAGGCATGGGATGCTCAACATATTTTCCATTGGGAATTGAGGGGAGGATGGGGAATATAATGCACTTTTGGAAATGGGAATGAGTACGAAAATTTTGCCCCCAACTCCATTGAATGCATGTAAGAAAAAGATACTTTCATATAAACAAAACACAGAAATCACATAGTTATAAAACACTTACAAGAGGTGAGGCCAACATGTAAATGTAAAACTACATGTTTTGTAATTCGTTTCTGTACATGTAGAACTACACTTTTTTATGTAGAACTACACTTGAATGCAGCCAACATTCAAAGATGATTGAATAAAACTTCTTGCACAAAATCATTCACAGAATAAATGACGAACTGTGCTACACGCACAGAAATTATTCGCAGACAAGACAACCATACGTCACATACAGTCCCTGCAAAATATTGGGCCTGCTCAAACTTCTCCATGGAGATAAAAGTTCATGCTTGAATGTAAGACCAAGAAAATCTTCAAGTTTATGAATCACAAAAAGAACAATAATAATAATATAAGAACAATAGCAAAGTGGAAACATGAAAACAAAACAAACAAAATACAAGACAAAACAAAACAAAACAAAACAAACAAAATACAAGACAAAACAAAACAAAACAACCAACTGCATAAATATTAAAAACAGTGCATATATTAGAAGGACCACAGTATCAGCTAGTACAGAAAATTAAAAATCAACAAGGTTATTTTTTTGTCTTTTTTCACGATACTAAATTCGATCATACATTGCAACATTAACAAACTGAAGGGGTTAACACTAACTGTTAACGGGGATCATAATCAAAGTTTAGACATTCCTACCCACTAGTGAAGATACGGGGCCTGGTACTGGAAGCCATTTCCAAAGAAGTTGCCATGAACTGGAGACATGTAAGCAGGAGAACCCATAACCGAGGGAACATGGTTGTCAGTTGGTCCAGGGTAAACATAGGGTCTGTCATATATGTACTGCGGGTACCTGTCAGTCACTCTAGGATAGAAGTTCTTGTCAGCAGCAACATTAGTAAATCGAGGTCCATGTCCTACGACACCATTGGCACGAGGTCTTTTGGGTTGGGGTTTTGCAACTTCTGTCGCCCTTTTCTTGTCTGCCTTTGCCTTCTCTAGCTGGAGAACCTGTTTTTGGAGTGGGTCCATCGGATACTGCTGTTCGAGCTTGTGGTCTTCAATGCATTTGATCACAGCCTTAAGTGCAGTCAGCTCCCTTTCATTGACCTCATTCTGCATCTCAGGAAAATTTAATAGATTAGTTAAACGAGTGACCAAAAAACAAGGAGGAAAGAAAGTAGACGAAGATTATCATATCCGGTTGTCAAAACCAACTGAACACCCAGTATCAGCCCATTCCACTAAGTTCCAGCCAAATACTTCAAAAGCAAACTTGCACAAATGTCATGATCCAAAAAAATTGCAAAAAGAAACCCCTGAAGGGAAAAGCAGCAAAGAATGGCATGCATACTATATATAATCAATCCAAACTTCCCAATATTAAAAAACTAACAACATTATTCCAATTGTGCAATGGAAAGAACACGCAATGCTAGGGATACAAAAAATGGTACCAAAAATTTGACACATCACTCACATGGGTGTGGGACCCTGGTAGAACTTTTGGTAGAATATTTGGAGTCTCTAGCATTTTTTCTATTAGAAATGACAACACATTTCATCTTTTAACAAATTGAAGAATGGTGAACAAACCTGTACAGTAGGAGAGCTGTTTCCACTTTTGCTGGGTGAAGAAACCTTCTTTGCCTCAGTCAAGTAGGATTTCAGTAATGATACTGGTGAAAACTGTTCTGTAAGCCCAAATGCAAAAGCTAGGTTAACAGCATCAATTTGCCTTCCATTACTCACCAACACATTGATTACACCTGAAAAATCCAAGCAGGCCAAAGTGAACCATGTGAATCTTCACAAAAACTGACACTAAATTTTTTTAAAGGTTTCAGCCCAGTAGATTGATCACTTCAATGCTCTAAAGATTAAGTCCACTTGATCACTTCCTTGCTCTAAGCAGATTCCATCCAAGCAATCAAAACCTTGCTAAAGTTTCTTTGATAGAGAACAAGAAATTTTTTTTTTTTGAGCATGAGAACAAGAAATTTTTAACAATGGTTGCTCTAATGATCCAAGTGGTACAAAAAGCAAGGTCAGAAAAAACAAAACCAACATGGACATCAGAAAAGAAATATTATTTTACCACGAATGTGACATTCAACGTCTCAATTTTTTTGTAAAAAATAAAAATAACAAAAATTATTATGGTGCCCTCGACATGATGACGTATCTCGAGAAACTAGTAAAACAATTTTCTAATCTATCTTTGATTACATCAATATTTGAAAGGAAAAAAAGGTTTATGACCATGAAAAAAAAAAAAAAAAAAAGGTTATTCAAGGTTTTTAATGCAAGGAGTAACAGAGGAGGAGAATTTGAATAATGTTGGATAATATTTGAAAACAAGACATAAGAATGTGGAGGGAAAATTAACTTTTTTTTTTATACTAAAATTGAGCCAAGTAAATATGTAGAACTCAATACATGCCTATGTAGCACACAATAGGACATACCCACCAACCTTGGGCATGCCCAACATACCATTTGTCAACAGATCAATATGCATGTCTGATAAAAGAGAGGAACATCACTTGTCGAGAGAGAGGAACATATTTACAAGTCCATGGGATAATTTGTATTACCAATGAGTGCATATACACATGTCGCACATCATTTCACTTTCCTAAAATCTAATGTTTAGATGATTTCGAATCCCTAAACATGCAACGGCACCCAGTTCACTTCCCAAAGTATAGGGAAATGCTACAAACCCCCAGTGGGGTGACCCCCACTGACAACCCCCAGTGACGTGTTGCACTGGGGTTGGCCGAAAATCAAAAAAAAAAAAAAAAAAAAAGTTTTTTCGTCCAATAGGAGCCGACCCCCAGCACCCCCAGCTGGGGGTCTGAGTCATTTTTCCCAAAGTATATGCAACACAGACTGCCACACAGTGGAAGTCAGGTTTAAGGTAAGTAAAGTCCATCTTATGAATATACTACCCAGCCACATTATCTACATGACTCCAACAAGGTTCCGACAACAACTCTCCCCCCAAAAGGAGAGAGACAGAGAGAGAGAGACAGAGAGAGCACAAACAAATAAAGTAAGCAAAAACCGACCTGGCATTTTCTCTGACAATCCAAGGGAGCGACACAGATCAGCTGTTTGGCGTCGACGAGAAACCATTGGTATTAGCTTGGATAAATCTTCATGATCAAAATCAGAATCAATACCAAACGTGGCTAGAAGTTGTAAAAATGCATGGGCCTCCAAGGAGTTCCCGTTGTTGGCATCCGCATCAAGATTGTCTAACTTTGGTTTCCACTCTTCAGCAATAGCCTTTGCTCGTTCTTTAACCTTTTCTGAAATTAAATTAGAAACAGAGCTCAGATCCAGGTTTGTTAACAAAATACTAAGGCACTCCATCAACATGATACAAGTCCGGCGTAAACCCAACAGATTTGAGTCCTTTTTCCCATCCATATTTGACACCTCCATGCTGTAGAAACCCTTGAGTGAGTCCAAAACTAGAGAGGCAGGGTCAGCTGCAGCCTTCAATGCAATAGGAATTTCTTCCTTTATGGTAGCAAGGTTCTTACGGTTGTCCGATATGAATTTGTGGAGCCCTTCAGAATCCATCTCTTGACATAATTTCACTAGTTGGGGATTATTCACCACCACATTTTGATTTTCAGAATACTTTTTCATGTCTTCAAAGTTACTCTCGGCAGCCATGGAGTCAGGTGGTTTCTCTTCCACAAATGGTGCCCCACCTTGATCCTCACTGGAATCAACAGCAGGTTCTACAGAAGAAACCTTCCTGTGCTTCTGGAGAGCATTAGTAATAGCAAATACTGCAGCATCTCTCTTTTCTTGGAGCCTCTCCAACGAAGCATGTTCCTTAGCCATAACAGCTGCTTCACGCTTCTTCAGCATCTCCCGAGCTTTCATTGTTTTGGTTTCAAACTCCTTTTCTTGGTCTTCCAATTCTGTAAAACGCCTCTTCAAGGACTTTTCAAGCCCATGAAAATGTTCCTCAAGTTGTTTCCATTTCAGGTTTAGGGTTATGGCTCGGTGACTTTCAAGTTCAGCAAATGCTTTCTGAAGTTGCTGTATCTTGGAGGTTGTAGAGTCTACAAGTGTAGCAACTGATTGAGTATCTTCCATGGCAGAGAACCCTAGAGAACCCATAAAATAAATAAGTAAATATATAACGGAATTAAAAGAGATAATTATAAAATAAAAAACTTGGCATCTAAAAGCAATAAGTTGAACTACTAAATCGTTATCCACCATCTGAATTCAACATCTTATTTCACATAGTGAAATCTTTTAGTTTAAAAAGGTCATAGCTATTGCCAAAGCATGATGGAATAATGCCAAAATCCTATTAGTATTAACAAGAAAAAAAATGTTGACAATCATCTGAACATAAAAGGATGAAGAAGTACAAAACAAATATGTATACACCCCAATTTGTGAGATTTGAGACTAACAAAACGTCAGAATCACGCATCAAGTTATTCGCATCTACCAAACAAATATGTATACACCCCAATCTGTGAGATTTGAGACTAACAAAAGGTCAGAATCAAGCATCAAGTTATTCGCATCTACCAAAACATCTTTCAACAAAAATGAGATGACAATTAAACCAAACAAGCAATACACCTCGTAATTTACTTAACAATGCATTTTAATTATTCTAAAAATCCAAAAGGAAGTTCAATTTCTTATCTAACCCTACCATTCCATGTAAAGTGCAATATCATCGAGGAAGTAACTTTAATTCCAAAAGAGGAAAAATGCATGATAACAAATTGAAAGATCATGGGAGTTAATGCTCTTCAATAAAACTAATTAATCAGACACCTTTACTTATAATTGTATTCCATATTTATTTGACACAAGCAAAAATATAAACAATTTGTCTCAAACTCGTAAGCCATTACCCAATCAATTCACCCAAATTTTAAGGAAACCTCTTCTAGTATTTTGAAAAACGAACTTAGACGTGTTTGTCTGATCCTCACACTATCTCAGCAGCTCTGTTTGCCAAGTCAAGCCTAAAATAAAGACCATTAAGGTCGGTTTGGTTTGGTTCTTGGTTTGGCAGGTTCACCTGCTCCATAAAATAGATATTAACAAGTCTATGACAAGCCAAGCGTAAAATAGTCAACAATTCAAGTATTGCCACAGCAACTATGCATCAATGAAGGTGAGATCGTTTTGATGTGAGAAGGGTGTGATTGTGTTTTTGTAGCTACATATGCAAACTATAACTGCAAAAATATACAATTCATAAAGTATTCAGTCAATATCAGTTATATATTTATTTGTAGGAAATTGTCACATGTCAACTGAATCATCATTAAGGCCAAGTTATGTTCCAGATTCCCACCACCCAAGGTATTTGTTATCAGCCCTGATATGGGCTGCAGAGTGGTCACTGTATCAGCTGTTCTTAAGAAAATATCTTACGGAAAAGCAATACATAAAAAGAGGGAAGATGCCAAAATGAAGCATCAAGCATGAAGACATACAAACCTACCAAATGTCTTTTGGAATTTTATTCCATGCTTTAAATACTTTACACTATATTTGACACAAGCAAAAAATTTAAAAAATAAATTCTTATGAGTGTTCATATATCAATTTAATAAATATAATCTGTCTCAACTCAAATTTCAATACAAAATTCACTAAAAAATTAAGGGAATCTATTCCATGTATACTAAAAACTAAACTTGGAGATGCATCCAAACACCAAGGCCAATCCACGTAGCAGATCTGTTTGCCCAATTCCACTAAACTTTGGATATTGATAGCATGACAACAAATATATATTCCAAGTTCCCAACTGTCTTAACTTTAAAGCATCTCTCATCATATTAGGCAAATTTAGGGTTGGTTTGGGATGTTCTAAAAAAGTGCACTTTTTAACTTATTGGCTTATATGGGTTGGGTTTGGGTTGGGTTTGATGTGTTAGAGAGATGATGTGATTTAAATAAGATGATGTGACTTAAATAGGATAATGACTTTTTGACTTTTTGTATTATTTAGTAGATGCCAAACTTGGCCTTAATAGAGGAACCAAGGAGATGAGAGTAATTCAATAGGTATGAAATGGTTTCAACACATTTGTGTTCATGTTCAATTATCCCTCACATTATTATTAGTCTCGAAGAGTGCACAATCAAGCTCGAGAACACAATTTAAAACCAGCTGACACCTAAAAGACTAGAAGCAATTAAGATAAAAAGCAAAAGCCAATGCGTGTATTTATCCAACTCCAAGTGAACCTAATGAACAAACAAAAAGTACTTCAGCTCCCGCACAACTTCAAATAAAGAATACCCAACAGACAAGAAACATAAGATGATAACATCCCAATTCAAGTATTTTCTGAAAGTGTTTTGAATAACCCATGACTTTATGACTTCTATCACACCCATATGCATACACATTTTAAAATTTGACAGTTATATTGACGTGAATTGCAGAATCATTAACTCTTGTGTGTGTGTGTGTGTGTGCGTGCGTGTGTGTGTGTGTGTGTGTGTGAGAGAGAGAGAGAGAGAGAGAAAGAGAGAGAGAGAGAGAGAGAGTATATAATAAACGAACTTGTGGATAAGAAAGCACACACAACCAAATTATTGGATTTTGGAGCTTTGTGTGTATCATATTATGTATGTAATGTCAAACATTAGTCAATGACTCAACTTAAAAATACAAAAGTTTCCCAATTTAAATCTGAAAGCTTAAATTCATAACAGACTATAAGAAAATAGGGGCCTTTAGGTCATTCATCCGACATATCCAGTAAGAACAAAGTTACAAAGGTAAACACTGGATAAACCAAGCACACCAATGACACCAAACCAGTAAAGAATTGTTTTTACCAATCAATGGGTAAAATGAAGGCATTGCTCATATTAAGATACCAGATTCTTCTAAGCCCCCAAACCCTTCTCTGCCACCCCCGAATAGCAAGAAAGAAAGAAGGTGGGAGGGAGATTTCCTTTTGTAGACTCCTAAAAATTTGATTTTTAGTATTAATTGCCTAAATAAACCGCCAGGTAATGGTAATTTTCAAAACACTAGCAGCCATGAAAAAAGAAGAATCGACAGAACAAATATAAATATTAGTAAAACGAAACGTAGAGAACAAAATGCATGTAGCAAGTATAGAAAATCAAACAAAACGAAGTAAATAACCACTTAACAACAGTATATACCCAAGTATCGTACCAGTGATAATCGCAACACCTTCAATTCCACAGAACAATAGGCTTCAACAACGACTTAAACCCAGATTGCTGATAACTAGATCAACAAAGCAAACCTGAAATAAACACAAATTACAAAAAACAATTACATAAAACGAAGATCTAGAACGTCAATCAACATACCTAATCAAGCACAAACGAAGAGATAGCTAAGAACAGGCAAAATTTCAAGAATAAGAGTAGAGAGTAGGTCTAGATCTGAAGATTAAAGTAAAGAAATTGCACAAATGAATCGACAGAAGAGCGAGAAACCGAAGTGGAGTTACCGGATCGGCGGGAAAGGCGGAGGAGAAAGGATCGGGACGGCGGCGAATCTCGCCGGAGAATCAAACCATGATGGTTAGGCGAGGGTTTTGCGGGACGCAGCGAATCCCTAGAGAGAGAGAGAGGGGAGAGAAAGAGTAAAGTGGATTATCTAGTTCTATTTATCACGCGGTTGTAACACAGACACACTCTCTCTCTCTGTCTGTTCTTGTCCTTTTGCTTTATTATAGGGGCAGTCTCGTTTTTGATATTGCCAGATTAGATGTGGGATGGGGATAGAAGATTTGATGAGAATGTGCTAATGTTTGGGGTGGTTTTTGCTGTGTCCAGGGGTTTGGGTAAAACTCTGTTTGGCTAGTTTTGTACGGAACGGAATACGATGAGAAATTATTCCGACCAAAACAGAAACGAATACTATGTTCTATCGGCTTCATGTGGTTAAAAACTGCCACGTAAGCGTGAATCAGCACGAAGTCATTTAAAGTGTGATTTGTGAGGTTGTATATAAGGCCTCGTTTGGGACGCTACTTTTTAGTCAATTAATTAAAAAGTTATTAAATTAATTAATTAGTCAATTAGTCATATCAAAAAGTCAATAATTACAACTTCTCTTTACTTTTTGCACAACTTTTCGTAATTAGTTAAAAAGTCATCTCAAACATACAAGTTTTTTTTACCTACCTTTTTAGTCAATTAGCCAAAAAGTTACTAATTAGCCTGTTCCCAAACGAGGCCTAAGTGTATTTTTTAAATTTTTATGAAATATAGGTTGAATTTAGGTTGGATTTAAAATGATGTAATAAAAATATAATGTGACTTAAATAAGACGATATAACTTAAATAAGATACTAACTTTTTAACTTTTTTTAGTATATAATAAATAAGGCCTAATTTTTATTTTTATTTTTAAAATAAACAATTGTAGTGCTATATATCAATCAACATATGTTACTTTAAAATTATAATTTTATCTAATATATAAATTGTAAATATTCAAAATCGTATTAGTATATTAATTAATATATTAATTGATATATATATAATATTATTCTTAAAACAAACGATAATTGTTTGGGGGAATAATTGCGGTTGTTTTGGAGATATGTTATTTTAATTAATATTTTTGATTTTTTTACAAAATTTGTAAAAAAATTGATAGAATAATTAATTTTTTTTTGATAAACAACCCTACATGTAATTTTTTATAAGGTATTTTTGCATATACAAATACTAGCATAATTACCTCGTGCTATGCACACATATAAATAAATAATCAAAAACTAATTTTTAAAATTAAATAATAATCTAAAAAAACTATCTACAATATTTAGTAAAAATAATTTAGAATCAATTAAATTTTATTCATTTTTATCACAGTTACATATAAAAGAATTTTTTTTTATATTCTTATGTCATTAATTGTGTGTTCTAGGTTTTTAATAACAAATACATGTCATAATTTAATTGGTAAAAATTAAAAAATAAATCACAAAAATTATATTTATGATAAAATATAAATGCATCTCGTCTTATAAATTTCGTAAATTTAATTTATCATATGATAGTGGTAAATTACATTTGTCAAATTAATTTTTTCATGTTTTGTAAAGTTTAAAATTTGTCTAGCATCAAAATTATAATTTATCTTATGTTATAAGATTTATGTAAAAATAGATTAGAATTCACTTATGATATTAAATTTAGGCTTAACATTAGATTTATGCCAACTTGTCTTTCACCTAATCATTAAAAATTATCTTTGTCTATTCCCAACTTATATGAATCATTTGGGTGCCATTTGATAACACTTACATTTTCAGTTTTCTGTTTATATTTACAAAAACTTTAAAAACTTGTTTGGTAAATTTTTGATTTATAAATCAGTTGTCTCAGTTTATAAATTTGGTCAAAAAATGTGTTTCCATTTTGAGTTTTCAGTTTTTTTTTTTTTTTACCACCCAACACTAGCCATCACCCGCCACCATTTCCCACTACCGTCTTCCGCCACCACCACCCACCAACCACCCCCACCACCACCTGCAACCACCACTCACCACCCACATGCCACCACCCGCCACCCACCTGCCACCCACTCGCCACCACCACCACCATTCACCCACCACCCACCTGCCATCCACCCGCCACCACCCACCACCCGTCACTACCATCCATCGCCCGCCACCACCACCCGCCGCCACCACCCGCCACCACAATGTTGAGAAAATAAAAAGGTACCGTGAGAGTTTTAAAGAAGTAAAAATAAAAAATGAAAAAAATGAGCTGTTTTAGTTTTTATTATTCTATATATGGGTGATAATTTTTTTTAAAATCCATAAATTATGGAACAATGTTCATTATTTAAAATTTTATTTATTAATGGACAAGTCAATTAAATGTTTTTAATTTTTTACAAATAAAAAAATTTGAAAATTTTGTTTAAGAAATTAAAAAAAATTGCCAAATCATAAAGAACAATATAAGACGCCCTATTCTATTAAAAAATTCATAACTATATTATCAATTTACATATATCAACAATAATAATAACAACAATATAAACAATATACAAACATTCACCAAAAAAATAAAAATGAAACTTTAAATTAACTCCCAAAACAAAGATTTGTGGGTTGGCTTTAGAATAAGTTTTTTGATTTTTTTGACTTTTGTGAGAGAAAAAATGAAATGATTATGATTCGAATATAATGTTTTGTCTTATTGGACTAAAAAACCTATTTTATCTTTTTGTGATTAAAATAGCCAAAAAGTCTAACATGTCAAACGAAGGCTTAATTAAATATATATAATTATCAATTTAGTTGGAAAAAAAAAGGTCATATAGAGAAAAAAAAAAATACTCACAAGAAAATAGAAATTTACATAAATAAAAAATACAAACAAACAAACTTGAAATAAGTTTGGACTATTTTGCTTCATTACATTTGAAGAGGAGTTGGCCAGACTGAAAAAAGATTAAATATTGGTTATTCTAAAGAAAGAATTGTATTGAATTTTTAATTTGATTGGGTTTTTAAAATTTTAAGATTTATATTTTTTTTTAGAAAGGATGAGGGTGACTTACTGAAGTGGGTAAAAATTAATCATGTCTTGGTACTAGGCCCAATGTTATGCTCACTCCGAGGTCAAGCTAAGTTAAACCTCGGCCCTATGGCCAACACTTGCTTCGAAGCAAGACAATCATAGGAGTTCGGCCCAATGTACGAGCGTCACTCCAAAGTGGGTCGAGCAGCATGGTGGACCGCCTGGATAGACAAACAACCACTTCGAAGTGGGCTGAGCAACATATTAGACCTCCTGGTTGGACAACCATTCTAGAGTAGACCAACTTAAAGAAGGCCAATTCACTGAAGATCTTTCTTGGGCCCACAAGAGACAAACAACTCTGCTCCTCTCCCTCTGTGTGAACAAAACGTGGAGACATTGAGGTGTAGAGGGACAAGGCGCATACATGACAGACCTGCATCTGAGTGTCAGGTGAGTGGTCGTCCTCCTCCAATAAGAAATGACCGTTAATGAGACAAACAAAACAGTCATGCACCCGAGTGTGAGGCAGAGTGGCCGTCCTCCTCCAATGAGAGACAACCACGAATAAGACACATTCAACAGATGACAGAGAGAGAAGGTCTTGGAGGACAAACAATCTTCTCCTATAAAAGGTGAACACTATTCACCCTCAAGGGATCTAAAAATCCACTCACTCAACACATACACACCCTTTATATTCTCTTATCTCTCTTCTTCCTCTCCCTGAGTCCCTGACTTTACCATCGGAGGGGTTTCCGACCAAACCCCGGTTAGGCAGCCTCACCATTTGTTATTATGTGCAGATCTTTAATTCCCAAAGCACGTTGTTTATCCACAAAGTTCAACCCTTCTTCATAGTGCGAAAATCACCCCCGCACAATTGGCGTTGTTTGTGGGAATACCACTGCTTGCTTCGTGACGAACTCCGACGATGAGAGTTGAAGATACACCCCATTCTGGGCTAGCAGAGAGGACTCTAATGACGGAGAGAACCAAAGATAAGGGTCTGGCATTCCCTCCAGCGCACGATGACCTTATGGACCACGACGATCTAACACCCAACATGGCGGAGCGACGCCGTGTCATTGACGTCTCAACGTCTCAACGTCTTTTTGTTGAGAAAGATCATCGTGACCGCATCATCGACTCAATGGGTTTGGAGATCACTGAGCTTCACACCCAATTAATGAAGTTCATGGCAACCCCAGCGGAGCCAAGAAAGTCCGTTGGTGGACCATCGCAAAGGAGACGTACCCCTTATCTCCCTCCGCCTCACAAAGAGAACTTCAATCGTGGCCCTACTGGTAGAGTGCGTAGTCGGCCAATTCCGGTACGTAGTGAAGAGGCCAATAGTAGGACGAATAACCTCCAAAAAAATAACCCACGAGAGGATTCTCATAAAAGGCAGAGGACTGTCAGCCGCCTATCTGAAACCTTTCATTGTCACCGCGATGAGCGACTGCACGATTTAAGAAGTTGGCTAAAAGATAACAGAGAAGAGACACGACGGCTATGCAGGGAAGGAGAACGTCGACGAGATAGGAAGGAGGAATGCCGACTCAATAGGGAAACGGACCAGTTGGACCGGTCCATACATCAACAAGAGCGTCGCGCTCTAGATCGGTTGGTGTCCACCCCATTCTCCCTAGAGATAGAAGCTATAGAACCTCTACGGAAGTATAGCCTGCCGAAATTCATTCTATATGATGGGAAGACAGACCCTCTAACCCACATTTCCCATTACCGCCAGATGATGTCCCTCTGGAACCGCAATGACGCGCTCATGTGCAAAGTCTTCCCTTCTAGCCTTGGAGAACTTGGCCTCCGATGGTTTGACAAACTCCCCAGTGGTTCGATTTATAACTGGATGCAGCTCTCTGAGGCGTTCTTAGCCTGATTTGTCTCCAACAGCAGAGTCCCAAAGCAGTTGGATACCTTGTTCAATATCCGAAAGGACAGGAAAGAGACACTGCGCCAGTACGCGCGACGATATTGAGAGGAATATGGCGACTTGGAGGAAAATGTTTGCAGTGAACAATTAGCCGTGCTATACTTCAAGCAAGGCCTACCTCATTCACACAAGCTAAGGCAGTCGCTGACGAAACGAACTGCCCCTACCATGAAGGATTTGAGGGCCCGAATAGAGCAACAAGCTCGTGTGGAAGATGACGCCGTTTCAGTACATGTTGCGATTGCTGAAGAAGAAATCAGATTGCCCCGACCACCTAGGATTGAGCAGCCAAGGAGGGATGAGCAGCGCAAGAACTATGGCCAGAAGAACTGCACTACAATGGAAAACGAAGAGGAAATGGCCAAGTCTTATGAAGGCATCACTACCGTCTTCAAGGAGCCAATATACAGGCTCGTCGAGAAACTTAAAGGGGAAGCCTTCTCTGTCTAGCCTACTAAGATGCCTGGAGACCGCGCCCGTGGAGGGGGACCTCGCGGCTACAGTTCGGACTCGATTTTTGTTGTCGCGGTTCTTAATCTGAACCAAAGAGTCCAAATCTGGCAAATCGTTTTGAGAAACGGATTTTTTGAAAAGAAGTGCCAAACATGGACTGCTTTGCCAGATACAGAGTCGCCACCTAAATATTTTTTAAAATGGAGAAATTTAGGAAACCCTGACTCGGTGCCGAAGGACACATGTCCGTCATCACCAAAGTTGCCTCGGCTCGGGAACTTGGGTACGATCGGGGAAGGTCAGCTATGAGCACCCCCTTTCACCCGGTCCGAAGACCGGCCTCTACTAACCGTGATATCTGTTTTTGAAAACTTTATGTGTTCTTAAACCAATTGTTAGCCTAGATTTAATATGTTATGCGCGCAGCAAACAAGTATAGACCAAATCGCCCAAATTGGAACAAAACATTTCATGTTTGTTTTGAAAAATGGTTTGCTACTCGCAAGTAGGCTAAAATGCAGATTTTGCCACCCTTAAGTGGGCTTTTAGAGAAGATGATTTTGCCACTATCTAGTGGGCTTAAAACTCACAGTTTTAATGCATTATTCCAATTTAGGTAATTCGACCTCCATCCACAGGCATTCAAGCAGTTATATCACATAAGCAACTAGCCTCATGGTAATCATGCTATCATGGCAACATTCACACGCATGCGATATGCTAAAGCATAAAAGCTTACCTAGTACTCCGTGCCAAAACAGTAAACTAGTTAGCAAAATGTGCGTGTCCTAGTTCGTGTTAAATTGCCTAATGCAACACATACAAGATGCAATTTAGATAGGCTCGGTTAACCTAAGCATGGCATATGTAATGCGATCAATTATCACATATTTGATTTGTAAATTGAAGTACCAATGCAGTTAGCGTGATGTACTGAGCCCAATACATGTAGTACAAATGCATGAATGCACGCATGCATAGCATAAGGTATGCTGAATTTAAACATGCCCTAATCTACCATCGTAAGCAGGTAAATAAAAGGGAAGAAAGAAGTGGGGTTGGAAGACATACACACCACCCACACACACTTATTACAGATTTGCCCTCACTCGGAGGGCCCAAATAAATATTACAGTCCCAAATAATAAACAAATAAAATTATTACAGAATTTTCTAATTAATTAAAAGAAAGGATGCGAAAGAAAAAAAAATGAGGGTGGCCACAGCCTCTGCCTCGGGGTGCGCGGATGATGCATGCTCGGAACTTGGCTCGCCCGAAAAACTGTAACAAGCCCGCGGAGGGGGGACCCCGCTGCTACAGTTCGGACTCGCGATTTTTGTTGTCGCGGTTCTTAATCTGAACCAAAGAGTCCAAATCTGGCAAATCGTTTTGAGAAATAGATTTTTGAAAAAAGTAGTGCCAAACATGGACTGCTTTGCCAGATACAGAGTCGCCACCTAAATATTTTTAAAATGGGGAAATTTAGGAAACCCTGACTCGGTGCCGAAGGCCACATGTCCGTCATCACCGGAGTTGTCTCGGCTCGGGAGCTTGGGTACGATCGGGGAAGGTCAGCTATGAGCACCCCCTTTCGCCCGGTCCGAAGACCGGCCTCTACTAACCATGATATCCGATTTTGAAAACGTTATGTGTTCTTATTCCAATTATTAGCCTAGAATTACTATGTTATGCACGCAGCAAACAAGTATAGACTAGATTGCCTAATTTGGAAAGAAACATTGCATATCCGTTTGTTTTGAAAATGCTTTAAATTTTGCTACTCGCAAGTAGGCTAAAAACACGGATTTCAATGAGTTTTTCCAACTCAAACAATCCAACCTTCACCCACAGGCATTCAAACAGTTTAACACATAAGCATTTAGCCGCATGGCAAGCATACTGTCATGTTAACATTCACACGCATGCGAGATGCTAAAGCGAAAATACTTACATTGTACTCCGTGCCAAAACAGTAAACTAGTTAGCAAACATGCATGTCTTAGTTCATGTTAAAAATGGCTAATGCATCACATGCAAAAATGCAATCTAGGCAGGCTCGGCTAACCTAAGCATGGCATATGAAATGCGATCAACTATCACATAGTCAATTTTTGAATTGAGATACGAATGCAGTTAGCGTGATGTACCGAGCCTAATGCATGCAATACAAATGCATGGATGCACACATGCATAGCATAAGGTATGCTAAATTAAACGTGCCCTAATCTACCATCGTAAGCAGGTAAATAAAAGGAAAGAAAGACGCGAGGTTGGAAGACATACACACACTCACGCACACTTATTACAGATTTGCCCTCGCTCGGAGGGACCAAATAAATATTACAAATTAATTAACTACGCAAGCTAATTAATAATTACAAATTAATTAATTTAATTAACAAATTAAATTATGCTAAGAAAACAGATAAACCGCCTCGGGAAACGCGCCGCCATGCATAGGCTGCCTCTGTTTTCCTTCCTTCACTCCTCTGGAGGCTGTCAAAACCTCAGGACTGCATCCCTGGACACTGGGGAGTGCCACCGGCTGAGTGGAATTACCACCGGCAGTGGTGTGTGGCCATCGGCACAAAATGAAGCTGTCGGCAGAGGAATGATTGCCGGTCGGCACCTTACACTGCCGGTCGGCAGAGTGTTCCTGCAGAATCTGCAAATGACAGCAACAGAGGGCAAGGCAAAGCATGGCAGCACAATTCAAGGCATATATGCACCAACCATGTCCCTTATCATGATAATGACTCAAAGGGGCATGTGCCTCGATTCTCGGACCACCAATCACGCATTTCCATGCATGATGGCCCAAAGAACCAAGTATGCAACTTTGATTTCAAATGCAACGCAAACCAATCAAACCAAACAAGGCCCCAATTCCTATCATCAAGTCAAGGAACAAGGCATGCATGCAAGATGCAATGCAACCTAAGCATACAAGCTTAGGATGCAACATGGCATGGGGACAAGCTTATGCAAGCATACAAACATACATATGGCAATGCAAATAGATGGAGAGATGGACTTAAACATGAATTAGGCAACTCTAAATGGGCCTAAAACAGCAGCCAAAATGCTATAATGAAGGACCAAATATACATGCACACATGCACCTAATTGAAGGCCAACACTTAAGCACAAATTGAACAACCCTCAAACACATTTGAAAAGGAGAATCATGGACTAATTAACATGCAACATAAGCATTGAAATCATGCTAAAACATGGTGCCAAACCAAGCAATACATCAAGCCAAATATGCAATAAATAGCCCAAGTGTTCAAAGCAAACCAATGGGGCATTGAACTACACTTAGTAAGACCAAACATGGCATGAACTCATTGACCAAAAACAGAGTTTTGGGACATTAATACAAGGCCTAAGGACCACTTAGATGGCATCCAAATGACTCAAAAAACAAAGGCATGCATAATGGTCAAAACATGGAGCATTGCTACACAAGCTTCCAAAGCATTAAAGAGGCATGCAAGGCAATCAAACAAGCATGGAAATGGGACTGAAATAACATGTGGGGGGACCCCAAATCACCAAATCGATGCAAAGATGTCATGCTACACATGCACATACTCAAGGCCAACAAGCCCAAATACAAAGGAGCTATATCAAGCATGCCAAAATCAACCCAAACAACCTAGGACAAACCTAGAACATGGCAAAACATGCACAAAATCTTCACAAGACTAAGCCTAAAACATGCTCCTACAAAGGCTAACAACCTAAGACATGTTAAGGCATAACAAGGCATTACAAGGCAACTATGCTAAGCATGCATGGAGTGCCAAAACCAACTTAAAATCATGTTATATTATGGATATATAAGCATGAAAAACAGCCTAAACATGCTCAACACACACTCAAGCATATTGCTTTCTTAAGAAGCCAAAACATGCCCTTTTCAAGGACAACAAGGAGAGGGGGTGGCCCTCTCCTTCTTGGGACTTCAAGGCATCATCTTCACCACTGAAATCCCTCAAGATTTCAGTGGTGAAGAGACCCCAACACCAAAATCCCGGAGCTAGCACAAAATGGCTCAAAATGAGGCCTTTCAAGGCCTAAGGGGGGTCAACCACCCTCAAACAACAAAACACTCTTAATAAACAATAAAGAGGGCCTAAAAACAGAACTTTTTTATGTTATACAATAAGCACAAAAACAGCTCTAAGATAGGTAGAAAATCAATGCAAAAAAGGGGAAAAATGAGACTAGGTTCTCACCCTTGAAGACCCCTTCACAAATGGTGCTCCAATGGCCTCCTTTAGCTTGAATCCAACACCAAAACTTCAAAACCAGTCCCTTAGAACCTCAAGAGCCAAAGGAAGGTGAAACACTATGTGTTTGTGTGCAATAGTATGGACTAAACACACTAAAACACACACAAGAGGGAAAAAGAGAGAGATAAGGTGTAACAAACCCTAACCCTAGATCTCAAACCCTAACAATGGCTGTCTAAGCTCTCCAAATATCCTAAAAATGTCTAACCTCTAAGCCAAGAGACCTCTCCCTCTCTATATGGCACTTCTTGTCTTGTAAAGCTTACAAGACAAGCTTCATAAGAGGGAGATCCCTCCATACACGTGTATGGAGGGGAGCAAAAGTAAGACAGCTGTCTTAAAATATCTGCTAAAGCAGATACACAGTAATCGGCCGGCCAAAAATGCCATCTTGGCCAAAAAGAGTGCCGGCCGGCACTAAAAAGTGCTGACCGGCAACAAATAGTGCCGGCCGGCAATATACGGTGGCAGCAAAAACCAGCCGGTGGCCTCTAGCCACTGCCGGTGATGGGTGGGGATGGTCCACAAGCCCTACCCTGCCCTTCCAAGGCAAAACACAAGTGTTTGGTGCAAAACCAGACACTAAACGGTCGAGTTCGGAGATCCTGAGGCAAGGCACGTGAGCCGAGGCCTCCGGGAACTCCAAACGAACACAAACATGGATAATCACCGAGTGTTCAAACGGTGACGTCCAAGTCTTGAGGACGGTCAAAAATGGGGTGTCTACACCCTACTTAACGCAATCAGACACTGCGTTGCACTTATCATCGAGAGAATGGACACAAGATGCAGAATTGCAGAGCTCTCAAACAACACTTGGAGGACTTAGTTACGGCGGGACACCTCCAACAATGGATAGACGTTGATAAGACGAGGGAAAAGCAAGGACAAGACCAAGCCCCTCCTGAAGAGAACCATGCCCTAAGGTTGGTCATCAACGTTATCCATGGAATGATTGACCCCGAAAAAGAAAACACCCTTCGAGGAGAAATACAACGAGCTACCCACCTTTAACAAGTAATGTTAGTAGGACCTCCTCCTAAAAAGTCCAAGACAGAAGCCCGACCTTCTCGGTTCAACATCGTGTTCACCAAAAAGGACCTAGAGAGAATCCAGCACCTCCACACCGATGTCCTCATCGTTACAGTTGGCGTGGCCAACAAGTTCGATGTGAAACGAGTCTTGATTGACCAAGGGAGTGCCGCAGACATCATGTATTATGAGCTTTTCAAGAAGCTTGGCCTCAGTGAGCACCACCTAACACCTGCTACCTCCCCCTTAGTTGGCTTCAACTCACAAACATAATGGCCACTCGGCCGAATTACTCTACCTGTTGTAGCTAAGTCCAAAGTGGTCTCTGTTGACTTCTTGGTGGTAAACACCCCATCTCCCTACAATGCCATCCTTGCCCAACCTTGGATTCACCAGATAGAGGCAGTCCATTCTGCCTATCACCAACTCATTCGTTTTCCAACCAAGTATGGACTAGAGGAGATTCACAGAGACCAAGTGGGAGCCAAACACTGCTTCATTGCCGCCATGAAAACCAAACAAGTCTGCGTCCAAGTGCAGATGGTAGAAGTACCTGACCAACCAGTTTTGGAAGACGTCGGTGAAGTGCCAACCGAGAAGATGGTAGAAGACCTAGAGATGGTCTTGGTAGAAGAAAGAAACCAAGACAAGTTCTTTCTGCTCGACACTTCCCTCACTATTGAAGAAAGAGAACAATTATTGGCTTTACTCCGTAAAAACATCGAAGTGTTCACCTGGTCGGCCTACGACACTCCTGGATTGGACCCTAATTATGCTTGTCATCGACTCAACGTCCAATTAGGAGCACGGCTGGTTGTTCAGAAAAGTAGACGGTTATCTGCACAACACACCGATGTAGGGATCGAAGAGGTGGACAAGCTTTTAGCTGTTGGAGTCATTCGAGAAGTGCAGTACCCAAAGTGGCTGTCTAACACCGTCGTGGTGAAGAAGAAGAATGGCAAGTGGAGAGTCTGCATTGATTTCACTAGCCTTAACAAAGCTTGCCCCGATGATAGCTTTCCCCTTCCACGAATAGATCAACTTGTTGACGCAATGGCTGGATATGAGCGCATGAGTTTTCTAGATGCCTACAATGGCTACCATCAAATCCCCATGTTTGGCCTCGACCAAGAGAAAACGGCTTTCATCAGCCCTAGAGGCACTTACTGCTACAAAGTGATGTCCTTTGGCTTGAAGAACGCTGGTGCGACCTATCAGCGAATGGTCACCAAAATGTTAAAGAACCAGCTTGGTAAAACCATGGAAGCATACATTGATGACATGGTAGCCAAAAGCAAGTTGGCCAACCACCATCTAAGGGACCTTGAGCAAGTGTTTGAAATTCTGAAGACTCAAAAGCTTCGACTGAACGCCTCAAATTGTGTATTTGGAGTAGGATCAGGGAAGTTCTTGGGGCACATGGTGACTAGGCAGGGCATCAAAGCCAACCCCGACCAAATCAAAGCCCTCAAAGACCTCGAAGTGCCTACAAAGGCTAAAGAACTCCAGAAACTTGCTGGCATGGCTGCAGCACTTAACCGTTTCATCAGTCAGTTCTCTAATTGAATGAAACCCTTCTTCCAACTTCTAAGGAAGAAAGCAAACTTTGAATGGAGGAGCCAGTGCTCTGAAGCACTAGAAGATTTGAAGAAGTATCTGTCCTCACCTCCTCTTCTATCCACCCATGTCGCCAATGAAGAGTTTTTCCTTTACGTGGCTGTTTCTAATCATGCTGTTAGTGCAGTGCTGGTCAGAGAGGATGGAAATTAGCAAAAACCAGTGTATTATGTTATAAGACCCTCTTAGATGCCAAAACTAGATACTTGCGTTTGGAGAAATTAGCATATGCCCTATTAATTGCCTCTAGGAAGCATGTTCACTACTTTCAAGGACATACCATCAATGTCCTCACTGAATTCCAGCTCAAGTCGGTGCTCAGTCGAGTAGATTTCTCAGACCGAATAGCAAAGTAGGCGGTGGAGCTTGGAGAGTTTGACATCAAGTTCCAACCTTGAACGGCCATCAAAGCTCAAGTCCTAGCAGACTTTGTTGCAGAATTCACTCCAGGACCAGCTGTCCCCTCCGAAGGGAGCTCGACTTTGGTCACTATGATTGCCCAGCACAAAGGGCAATCCCCAGCCAAAGCATGGAAACTTTTTATCGAAGACGTATGGAAGCTGTTTGTGGACGGTTCTTCTAACCAAAAAGGCTCAGGGGCAGGAATTGTCCTTATTTCTCCTAAAGGATTCATGTGGGAACAGGCCATCCGATTAGGCTGAAAAGCTTCTAATAATGAAGCAGAGTATAAAGCTCTATTAGCCGACCTGCGAAGTACCAAACACTTCAACATGAAGGAGCTACTTGTCTTTAGTGATTCCTAATTAGTGGTCAACCAACTCTCTGGAGTTTATGAGGCTCGCGATGAACGGATGGCCACTTATGCAGAACAAGCCAAAGACTTGATTAGAAAGTTCCAAGCCATCAGAGTTAAGAAGATTGGCCGAGAGGGAAATGGTCACGCTGATGCCTTAGCTTGCCTGGGTTCCTCGTTTGACTCCAGAGACGGGCACAAAATATGGGTGGAATATGTACCCCAACCAAGTATTCAACTAGTCGAAATGGTTCTCTGTACTGACTTGGGCCCAAGTTGGATGGACCCACTCTTGGCCTTCTTGAAGAATGGCACCCTTCCTAAGGACAAAAAAGAAGCGCACAAGACAAGGCACAGAGCTGCTCGGTTTTGGGTCTCTCCATCTAGCAAGCTTTACAAGAAGTCTTACATGGGCCCTTATCTACTCTGTATTCATCCAAGTCTGGTAGAGAATGTGCTTTACGAGATCCATGATGGAATATGTGGGAGCCACACTGGTAGTCGGTCCTTGGCACACCGATCCCTAACACACAGGTATTGGTGGTCACGCATGCAAAAGGAGGCCCAACAGTATGTCCGCAAGTGCGACAAGTGCCCAAAAGTTTGCTCCTCTCATTCACCAGCCGACCAAAGCTCTAACCCCCCTCACTAGTCATTGGCCATTCGCTCAGTGGGGCTTAGATATTGTTGGACCATTAGCTAGGGAAACTAGGAATAAAAGGTTCTTCATGGCCGCAACTGATTACTTCACCAAGTAGGTGGAGGTGGAGGTGGATGCCTTGTGCAAGATCAAAGAAACAGACACTAAGAGGTTTGTTTGGCGCAATGTTGTGACTCGATTTGGCATTCCCAAAGTCCTTCTCTCTGACAATGGCACACAATTTGATGGCAAGATCTTCAAGAGATTTTGCGCTGACTTGAAGATAGAGTTCCGAAACTCCACTCCGGCCTACCCACAGGGCAATGGCTAAACTGGGGCATCCAATACGACGATCATTGATGGGATAAAAAAGCATTTTGAAAAAGGCCAAGGGCAAATGGGTGGAAGAGATACCGAATGTCCTCTGGGCCTACCGAACTACTCCTCGCCGGTCGACCGGTGAGATACTCTACTCTCTTATCTATGGGATGGAAGCTGTCATCCCTTTGGAGGTTGCCCTTCCTACCATCCATTTTGAGATCTTTGAGCCAGCAAACAATGATGAAGCCATCGCCCAAGCTCTGGACATGGCCGAAGAGCGTAGAGAAGCTGCCCTCATTTGATTAGCGACTTACCAGCAGCTGCTCGCTAAGAGCTTCAACAAGAATGTGCATCCAAGGCAATTCCTACCAGGTGACTTGGTACTCAGACGATCACAAGAAAGTTCCTGGAGAAGAGAAACTCGGTGCTAACTGGGAGGGGCTCTACAAGGTTACTTCAGCACTTGGCAATGGTACGTACGATCTAGTCGATTTAGCAGGGAAGATAATCCCTAGACCATGGAACATTGCCAACCTAAAGAAGTACTTCCAGTGATGTGATTCTTAGAATGAAGTATTTTTAGTAATATATATTTATCAGAACATGCCTTGATGTAATCAAAAGTTCTAAGTATCAATGAATGGAAATTAGTTTTACAATTTGTCTTTATTTACTTGTGTTGTACATTTATGCTTGGTGGAGCAAATTGGCCACGGGTCTTAACTCAAGCCAAGCCCGGATGCTCGACCCTTTGGTCGATGCAGGGTGCCAAGTGGTATAACTTGGTGGAATTTGTGTCGAGTATCGTTACTTGGAGCACGGTCCATATTCACAATTTGCGCTCAAAGAAGGGCCAAATTACACTCTACGATGGGTTAAATCACGCTAAAACTTGACCAAGTCAGGTAGCGGCCGAACAACATGATAGAAAACTTTCACAATTTTTTCTCTCATCGGGCATGAAGCATGGTCTGACTGAACAAACAGCCTTCTGAGCCACAGAGCTCATGATCGGCTGGGGCCGTCAAAAACTCACTCAATTTTTTCTAAGGCACGAAGCCTGGTTAAACCGAACAGATGGCCTGCTAGGCCACAAAGCCTCTGCTCGGCCGGGGGAAAACATTACATACAAGCAAAAATTAAAGATAAGCAGTTTAACACTTGCGAAAATGTAAGAACAAGTGCATTAAAATGAAACTTCAATTACCAAAAAGAGTTCGGCCTTACAAAAGAAGAGGTCCAGCCGACCGAACTCCAAGACAAATAAAAAAGTGCAAGTTACAAGTTCCACACTTGGCAAATTTAGAAGGTCCTTCATTATAAAAGGGAGCTCGGCTTGTATCATAGCCTACTCAACTGAGCACTAAAGCAAAAGTTGAAGATACTTCATTAACTTCCAAGTTTCATTACAAAAGAACTACTAAAGCAGAAGTAAAAGCAAAAACCCGAGGCAACCTAACAACTTACTCCTCGCATTGCTCCTCCTTGCAGTAGCCATCCTCGCGGTGCTCCTCCCCTGTAAGATCGACAGTCTACCTAACTAAAGAAGAGCTCGGCAGGAAATGAGAAAGGTTAGAAGGATCAACATCCGTAGCTCTATCCCTCCGAGGCCTTCTCCTCCTAACCCTTGCAGCGGTCTTCAAAGGGACTGGGATATCATCAATATCATAAAGAGGAGAAACCTCTTATACCTTAGTAGCGCGCAGAGCCCCAGTCCAACCCTTAGTAAAGATCTTGTCCCTCAACTTCAAGATCTCCTCTGAGTAGGTCTTTTCGGCCTCGTCATAGCCCCTCTGTTCGGCCTCGTCCACCATCTTTTGATAATTAGCCTTTAAAGACTTCAGAACAGCATCGGCATCTGCATCTGCATCTGCAGCCCTCCGTTCAGCCATGAACATTAGTGCTTTGGCCTTCTTCTTTGCATCTTCTATCTCCTTTAGATCCTCTCTGGCTACCTTCAAGGACATGTTAGCGTCAGCCAACATGTTGATCGTCTTAACCTTCTCTTGCTCCTCACGATGTGGCCTTTCATCCATGATGTGCATCCTTTGAATGCACCGCACCAAACTGAAATGTCATGTTCTCAATAACCAAATTTAAAGAAATGACAAAGACATAGAAGAAGACTTACTGCGGTTAGCATCTGTACCGAACCTTTGATCAACACGTCGCTCGAAATGTTTTGATCCGCCATGTCCAAAGGTTGCAACAATGCCTTTGATAAGTCAAAGGCCAAGTCGCTTGAGTAAATTGTGCTGTCCGATATAATGATTGCTCGGCCGTTGTGCTCCAAGGGAAGCACCCATTCTTTAACCGAGCCCTGTTTATTATAACTCCCAGTAACTTCTTTACTTTTGGACCTCTTCCTCTTTGAGGCCTTATCAGCAGGAAGAGCAAGAGTAGCAATGGAAGAATAAGGAGCAACATGCTTTGTTCCACCCTTAGACCTCTCAATCGATGGAGAAGAAACTCGTGTGTCAACCGTCGAAGTAGCTAGAAGGTCCTCATCATCAGATCTAAAGACTAAGGCATCAAGATTGAGCTTTTGGCGGCAAGCCATTTCGTTTGTTAAGTCTGGCGACGGAGAGTAGCCTCTACTGAGTGATCCACTTGATGAACAAACAATAGCGGAAGAGGAAGCTTCGGTGGTATGGCCAACTTGCTCTTCGGTTTCTATCTCAGGTGAGTCCCCCAAGAAGTCATTTACTTTGAGTTTTCGTTGGATGAGATGTCTGTTAGATCGCACATAGTCAAGCAAATGTGGGACCGACCGATCTTCGTACCTTAGTGCAACTTTGATATCTCTCGGATGCTCTTTCTCTGGCCTCCTTTTTAGCTTCTTTGAACCTGCAAGTACGAACAACACTTAAAATATATATATATATATATATATTTCACAGGCAATAAGTGAATGAACAAAAGGAAACTAAAATAAAGAATGACCTAGGTGGCCGTTCTCTCGTGGAACCCGCATCGATCGGCCCACCTCCTCGGCCGCAAACTCCCAATTACCTTCAACTTGAAGGAAATCAGAGCAATGTTTGTCGTTATTAGGAAGTTCAGTGACGAGTTGGAGGTCCAACGATCGAACTTTGACATAATAGGTTTTACCACCTTTATTATGACACAAGGAGTAGCAATGAAGGATATCCCAAATACCCAAGTCCAAGTCTAAGAGGTCGTTCAAGACCTAGACACCATTTACCACTCTAAATGTGTTCATTGATATTTGCATTGGTATAAGTTCAAAATAAGAAAAGAATCAACGCAAGGGTTCAATGGAAACCTAACACCCCCCTTTACGATGGAGGCAATTGAGAAGGGCATTGTGGTGCTTGTACACGACCGATCCGCATCCACCGCCGCCAATGTCAACGTGACATCATTGAGAATGTTACATCTTCAACGGAACTCATCTATTCTCGCTGGGGTGTCCACTAAGCTCCGAAACTTACCCATTGGAGGTGCGACATTCCACCAAACAACTACACTAAGGATGACTTGCAAGGTTGGAGGTACAATGGCCGACTGAGCAACCGTATGCTAGACAACTCTCAATGTTACACTTAACCAAAAAAGTAATGGTGAAGGTGGAAAGGAAATACATGGGTTCTATGACTTACAGTGTCAAAATCAAGTGAAACTCGATGGTTGGCATCTCCGATGAAGCAATCCCACTATGGCAACCAAGAGAAAAATTGTGAGTTGTAAAAAAAAAGAAAAAAAAAAGAAGAAAAAGAAAATAATAAATAAATAAATAACAGTGGCCTGAAGATTTACAAAACCAGTGTTAGCAAGGCAAATCAACAAGTGACAATGGTGGACACTGTGAGAGAAGGAACATTGGCACAAGAAATGGTGCCGAAATGCCATCAATACCGTCGGGAAAATAAGAAATCCGGAGCTTACGATGCTGGAAATGGAAAAGCAAGATAACGGGGGCAAAATGGACAGGCCACAGGTGATGAGACGGTGGTAGGATCACCCATTCACCATCAAAAAAGTGCTATTCAAGGTGTCTGTGAAGCCTCAACCAACATTAAATAAAGAGAAGATGGGTCTCTCTGACTTCAAATTCTAGAGAGAGAAAATGGGAAAACCACAACGTTGGAGCAAGCTATCAACTTCCTGGAAACAAATTTAGAATTTATAGAAAGAGTTCCAATGTCAAGCTCTCAAATTTTAAAACTGTTTTAAAGTTCCAAGGAAAGAAAACGTAAAGATAAAGAAAACAGAGTACTTTGTTCTCAAAAAGGGACCTATGTTTTTCTGAAGTAAAAAAGTGGAGGCAAGATGCGTTTGTTTTATTTTTTAAAAATTGATAGGTCTTCTTCACGTCACGTCGGCAACCCAACCCACTAACAAGACATAAACACATAGCAGCTCAACAGTCGAGTATGTACGTCTGCCAATGCCGAGTTTGAAGTCCAATGGTAAGACGAAGATGATGGCCAGCCGAATGCGACACTGAAAAAATGAAACCAAGCACAAATTAGTGATCATTGAGCAACATGAAAGAGCTGGTGCGAACCAAGCTACGGAATAACGGCAACCGACCGAACTCATTCGTCGACGGTGACAAACCAAGCTAGTGACCGAGCTACGAATTTAATGAGATGCTCCTCTAAGACTGAGCAACGGCAAACCCATGGCTGAGCAATAGCCCAACTGAATAATAAAGACCACGGAAGAAAAACGCTGCTGGGTATGAAAAAAGATGATAACCGAATGAGAATGAACCGAGCAGAAATTGAGGAAGTGTCGTGCGTAAATTAAAAAGACCAAGCTGGGCAAGTCGTGCGTAAAATAAACAAGAGTTGTTCGGCCCATCATGTGTTAGAATAGGCTTGTCCGAGCAATAACGTCAACCGAACAAGATTGAACCAAGCAAAATTGAAGACAACTGTGCAACACAGAACACAAATTTGAAGACCAAAATAATGATTAAGTTGCGTAAATGTGTAAATTAAACGGAGTTGCTCGGCATTTCAAGTGTTGGAAAAGGCTTGACTGAGCAATGACGTCCAAACCAACCAATGCATGAAGAAGTGGGCTGAAACAATTGATTTGCCAATTATGTGCAAACAAGATAGTGCATGAGTAGGACTTGGCCGACCAAGCACAGATAACATCACGTTGATTTTCTATATGGGACCGAGCAATCAAAATTTTTCACTATTTATTTTTGTTGGAAGACGCACTTATTCGGAGCATATTATACAATTTTTGCAGTGGTTCAGCCCACCAATAAATTCGCTTGGATAATGCATGTGGAAGTTAAGCAAAGGAGTATTTGTCCTGTGACTATGCACAAAAGTCTAACAATTGGCCCACCAAACACTTCCATGGTGGAATACCAAGTCTGTAGCCATCAAATACCCAGCAAATAATATTTGCATGCCATTACCATACATGGCAATCAAGGTAGGGCCCACAAAGCATACCCATCAACATTATCAAAACAAGTTAGAAATTGGCTACGTTAAGGCACGCTTGGACTGCTTTGAAGCACGTTGTGTTGCTCGGACCAATTGTTGAACTTTAGAAATATATATATATATATATACCCAAAAAAAAAAAGAAAAAAAAAGAAAAAAGTGTGTGTACATATATTTTCAAAAAAATTAAAAAAATTTGTGTGTATATATATATTTTCAAGTCAAGCAGCAACGCTCAGCCGATTGAAAGAGCACCAAGTTAGACAGTTACGAGGCTAGTAAAGATACACATTTAGTTTGGGGGCATAGCCGAGCTACGAAATTTTGGGAAAACACAAACATTGGGCCGAACAATAATTTTGAATCCAACTCACGAAGCTCAAATTAAGTTGTGATCAACCAAACTTCGAAGTTTGTGACAAAATTGGCTTCCACTTCGCTAAACGTGAGCGCAAGCCATGGGGCAAATGAACACTACTAAAGAGAGAGCCTTTTGAGTCGGTTTTTTGAGTCGGCAAATTTACCGTCGCAAAAGGTAGCCTTTTTGAGACGGCACAGAGTTACTGACTCAAATACCAAACCTTTAGCGTCGGCACCGTTGGCCGACACAAAAAATTAATATTTGATAGCATTACTTGAGTCGGTTCAATTTACCGACGCAAAAGATAGACCTTTTGCGTCAGCAAATTTGTGCTGACGCAAAAAATTATACCTTTTTGTGTCGGCAACTGATGCCGTAGTAAAAAAAAAAATTTATAGCCAAGATATATATATATATATATATTTGCTTGATTATATTTAATAAATATATTTATTTATACATATACTTTTATATTAATATTGAGTGTATATACTATAAATAATATATATCTCATTTAATATTTGAAAAAGGTATGGTGGTCAAGTGGACTTAGTGCGGTGACTTCGGGTCAAATCGTCCAAATGGAGTGTGTTCGAAACTTGGGAGCCTCAATGAGAAAATTGTGGGTTAAATTTTTTTAAAACATTTAACCACTTTTTGAGTCGGCAATCTACCGTCTCAAAAAATTGAAACTTTTTGCGTCGGCAGATTGCCGACTCAAAAACTTTTTGCGACCCCACCATTTTTGTCCCTTGAGTTGCCGTCGAAACGCCGTCGCAAAAAGTTTTTGCGTCTGCAAATACGCTATTTGCGACGGCATGCTGCCGACTCAAAAGCCATGTTTTCTAGTAGTGGAAGTGGGTAAAAATTAATCAAGTCTTGGTGCTAGGCCCAATGTTATGCTCGCTCCAAGGTCGAGCTAAGTTAAACCTCGGCCCTATGGCCAACAGTTTCTCAGAAGCAAGACAATCATAGGAGTTCAGCCCAATGTACGAGCGTCACTCCAAAGTGGGCCAAGCAGCATGGTGGACCTCCTGGATAAACAGACAACCACTCCAAAGTGGGCTGAGCAACATGTTGGACCTCTTGGTTGGACAACCATTCTAGAGTAGACCAACTTAAGAGAAGACCAATTCACTGAAGATCTTTCTTGGGCCCACAAGAGACAAACAACTCTGCTCCTCTCCCTCTGTGTGAACAGAACGTGGAGATATGGAGGTGCAGAGGGACAAGGCGCACACATGACAGACCTGCATCTAAGTGGCAGGTGAATGGTCGTCCTCCTCCAATAAGAAATGATTGCTAATGAGACAAACAAAGCAGACCTGCACCCGAGTGTCAGGCGGAGTGGCCATCCTCCTCCAATGGGAGACGACCACGAATAAGATACATTGGACAGATGACGGAGAGAGAAGGTCTTAGAGGACAAGCAACCTTCTCCTATAAAAGGTGAGCACTATTCACCCTCAATGGATCTGAAAATCCACACACTCAACACATACACACCCTTTGTATTCTCTCCTCTCTTTTCTTCCTCTCCCTAAGTCCCTGACTTTACCATCGAAGGAGTTTCCGACCAAACCCCGGTCGGACAGCCTCACCGTTTGTTATTCTGTGCAGATCTTTAATTTCCAAAGCACACTGTTTATCTACGAAGTTCAATCCTTCTTCATAGTGCGGAAATCACCCCCGCACACTTACCATATTATTTTAAATTTTGAAATTCAAAGTCATAGATAATTAGTGCCTTTATTGTTTCTTTATTTGAATTGTTTTGATCAATATTATTTTTTTTTTGGGTACATCTGATCAATATTATTTTTGAAAAGAGTGAGGGTGACTTATCATATTGTTTTGAATTTTAAAATTCAAAATCATAGATAATTAGAGTTTTTTTTTTTTTTTTTTTGATTTTTTGACTTAAGGAACTAACCAATAGAGTCTTTTTTTATTTCTTTAAAAATTAATAAATTAACAAAATTAGTTTACACCAATTATAACAAAATTAGGTTAAAAGTTAATTTTTGGTTTTTGGAGTCACATTATTTCTTTACTTTTTTTACATATATTTTTCAAAAAAAGTGTATAAAAAAAAAAAAAACTAAAAATTGACTTTCAACTTATTTTCCAAAATAAGCCTAACTGTAGTTAAATATTGATGAGTTCTATTTATTTATGACCACTTTGAATCTCAATTAGTATATGATTGTGTCTACATTCAGTTTTCATTACAATCAATTAACCAAACTCAAATCAAGCTTTTACAATTCCATAACAAAAAAGTGGTAATATAATGTCGACATCTTCTTAATCCATTTTCTTCCAATAACTTGATTTATAACGTTTAAGTATTTCAATATGTCTAAACACAAACTCAACTTTAATTAAGATTATGAATAGATCATCAAAGTATTAAATTATCAGTAAATGAGTTCATGGATCTTTGATTATAGATTACAAGATATAGCAAGAATAAACAAAATAACTCAATTATTGAAACAAATACTTGAGATATTTAAAAAAATTTAAAAAATCATAACTATATAGAATAAGTTCTATTGAATAATAGTCTTCATTTCTTTTTATTTTTTATTATAGTTTTCATTTATTTGATATGTGAAATTATCATGAGAAATGCAATTCCAACATTAATAGATCAAGAGTATCCATATCCAAAATTTCATCCTCTCTCAAGATTGGTAACATTAAAAATGAACCTTAATGGGTTTGATGTTGGGCCAAGTTTCGCAATTTTGGACCAAATGAACCTTAATCTGCAAATTTTGATTCATGGGTTGAGGCTGAAAATTACATACAAATATATTGGGCCTAACTTGCCACGGCCTATATGAAGGTTGTCTACGTGGCAAGTTTTAAATTGTTTTCTTTTCAAACGTCTGCAAATGCGAAATTATTTTTAGGATAAATTACAAATGCATATTTTGAAATTTGATTAAAATATAAATCACTCCTATAATTTTAAAAATTACATTCCATCTTATGAGATTTCTAATTTCATAACAAATCGACCCTTTTATTAATAAATCATCAAATCAATTAACAATTATTAATAATGTTAGAAATATGTTTCAATTAACAATTTAGGAAATTTTATTATTATATAGGAGAGTAATAATGAATTTTATTTTTTTAGTTAATTATGTTAAATAAAAATTTTGAACAAGGGGGTATTTGTAATTTTCCAAACCACAGGAGCAATCTGTACTTTAAGCAAACCTCAGAGAGTGTATTTATAATTTACTTTCATGTTTAAATTTGAAAAAAGGCAGTAAATTTTGTAAATTTAACATAATTATATTGAGCATTTTAAATTTTAATTCATATAGTACTTAATTATTTTTTTATCAATTACATAAATAGATTAATAATTTTTTTTACACTTAAATTTATATTTTTCTTTGTTTACTTTTGTATTTTTACATTATTTATGTTATTTATAATCTATTTAATTTTAATATAATTATGTTAAAATTATGAGATTTATTATATATATTTTTAAATCTCAAGATGTAATTAGATTTTATTTTATTTTATTTTTGTTGAGGTTTAATTGTATGCATTGATCTTGCACATTTACCGTTAAAATCACATAGTAATATTGTGGTATTTTTTCATAAAAATATAAAAAAATATACAAAATGAATTAAATAGAAATGACAAAAAAAAAATTATTAAAAAATAAAATACAAAATAAACTACACAACTAAAAATATATATATATGAATTAGATTACATTACTAAGAATAAATTATCAACATGGATTAATAAAGATTAAAACTAAATTCTAAAAAATTTAAGAACAAATAATAAGAAAATAAGCGAATCGAAACTTGTGTGATATCACAGTTTCCTTAAAACAAATTTATCGCCTCCCGGTGAATATTGAAGGTATGCTAGCGTCTGTTTCCCAAGATACGACAGTCGAAACCAACTAATACAGAAGCACCTTTTGAATAGTTTCGGCGAACTTGATAATAAATGCACTCTTTCTAACAAGAACCAAAGAAGGGATTAGTAAAAGAAGATAAAAAAAAATTTCTTTAGTAAAAAAAAAAATCTCCAACTTTTTATCTCAAAACACCATCTCCAATTTTCATAAAAAATCACTCCAAAAATTATCTTACCAAGTTGGAGGGGAAATGCCTCTATTTATACAAGTAAAAGAATCTCGAACCATGAAAGCTATACATCAATAGGGCCATCAAACATCATTAACCAAGGCTATCAACTGTAACCATTAGGATTAGAGTCACAAAAGTTGAAAACCTATGGCCACTAATATGGTCATCAATTCCATCATCAAAAGATGAGAGTTATAAAAATTTACATTTCTTAAGTGCTTAATATATACAAATAAATATGTATATAATGATGTTTGAATAAACCAACAAGATGGGTCACAAAATGTATACCAATGTTGGGTCACAACCTGATCCAAACTCAATTATTAAACACATGTACAAGTTAAGCTCAATACAACATAGTTTAGCCAAAACTCAAGATTAAATCCAAATTTAAGTCCAAGACCAAACCCAACAAATACACATGTACAAGAACAAGCACAAGCCTAAACCCAGTCCAAACTAAGATTAAGTCTAAATTTAAACCTAACTTTATTGATGCCTACTTTATGAGACAATTCTCATTTACAACTCAATGGTTTCGGCTCATTATTTTGTATTGCAATTTTCTCACATAAGAGAATACAAAACCACTCAAACTCATTTCAACCGACGATTGGATCCCACTTTAATTTTAAATTAAAGTTGCCGAAAAACCATTATCTCTAACAAATATAATTGGATTGACCAAGTATTCTAAGCTTACAAAATGTAATATATATATATATATATATATATATTAAAACCTACAATACCACTAATTAGTGTGTTTGGTTTCAGTTTTCCAAATTCAATTTTTTGAAAATTGAATTTTTTCGTTTTTGTGTTTTTTTGTTTTTATTGAATATTTTTTAAATTTTAAGCAATTTTTTTTAAACTTTTGTAGATGCACCTTATTTAGATGTGTCTAAATAATAAAATATTTGTGAAAAAATATTTTAAAAAATTAATAAATACACTAAAATAAGAAAAATATATTGAATTTTCGGTTTTTTTTAATATATTTTTTGGTATTTAGTGTATTTTTAAAAGATTTTTTTCACAAATATTATACTTTTTAAGAGTGTATTTATGTTAGATGTGTCTAAAAATTAAAAAATTACTTAAAATATTAAAAAAATTCTTTAAAAACATTAAAATACGAAAAATAAAAAAATAAAATTTTCTCCAAACTGTTTTCTAAAAACCAGAACTAAACATGTGTTTTTCAAAATATGATTGGGGTGCATGTATTAGCTTTTCAAAAAGAATAAAAGAAAAGAAAAAAAAAAAAAAACATATATAATTTACAAATATTGTTAATTAATACTATTAGGGCATTTTCAAAATTTTGAGGATGGTCCCGATTCCAAGCCAACTCAAGTATCGATTCTTATTTATTTGAACACACTATTTTGGTGGTGTGGTTTGGTATAACGTATTACGGATAAAAGTTAATAATCTAAATCAAAAATTAAAATCATCTATCTTCTAATTTTTAAATAATCAAATTTTTTTGAGCTTATTTAAATTATCTAGTAGGCTGTAAGTAAATTCTGTATTAAATAGTTTTGCATAGGTTCTCCATAATATTTTATATATAATAGAAGAAGATATAAACAACTTAAATATAATGCACCAAACAACTTAAGCTCTGTTTGGAACGATTTTGGAAATAGTTTTATACCCACATATTCTAACTTCACGTTTGTTTACGATTTTCAAAACACATTTCCACACCCGTGTTTGAAAAATCATGTACCCGGATGTCCCCCCAGACGTCTGGCTGGTTGACCGAACAGTGTTCTTGATATTTTATTTTTATTTTATTTATTTTTTTTGCACTTGTTATTTTTATATGTTAAATAAAAAATATTTTCAATTTTTTTTTTAATTTTTTATGAGTTTTGAATAGAATTTTGAGTTGTGTTTGTTATGAGTTGTAAGTTTTTGTATAAAAATTATGTCACATCACTCAATTCAAAAACTATTTTCAAAACTTTTTTCAAAACTCATTCACCAAACAAATTTTCTACACTCAAATCATAATTTCAAAACTCAGAAACTCAAAATACAACTCATATTCTCAAATCATATTTACAAAATTTTACCAAACACGACCTTAGTTTGCCTTGAGAATTATGAGAAATAGTTATATTTATTATTTTTTTTGAGAAATAGGTTACTCATGCATCAATTAAAGGGGGGAAAAAAAAAGGCAAGGAAAAGAAATCACTAAATGGATCTTGACTAGCCGCCCATAGAAGAAGCTAGGGTTTTTTTCCAAAGAAAAAATCCATCCATTCCAAAAGGCGAAGATTGCTGGACATCAAGTCCATTTCGTCGAAATTAATTGCATGAAAAGGTTCGTTTTAAATTCGTATTATGAATACCATGTTCTACAACTTAAAAAAAAAAAAAACAAAAAAACCTTTTATGTGATGTTTCAATATGTTTAGTTTTTATTTTTTATTATTTTTGGTCTCATAAATTTATTCTTAGATAATATTTCTGTAAATAACAATTTAAATGTACTTCATTTTGTAATCATTGATTCAATTTGTAACTGTCAATTTCAATTCACATGAAAATTTCAAATACATTCATATGGGTATTTACAATATATAGCATATATATATATATATATATATTTTTTTTTTCTCTTGGATTAATTTACAAATGAATCAAAAATTAAAAAATATATATATATTCATTACAAATATTTGTTTTCCAAAAAACTTTATCCCAAACAACATTTTGCTATTTCACCATTCTATGTCACGGCCTATACGATAAAGATATCATGTATTTGCGTTAATAGGTGTGCGGGGAGCAAATATTCAGGCAAGCCCGCACTCTTTTCTTCCAAGCTCCTGTTTGTCCGATTGACCTGCGAGCACAACGGCGGTGAGCTACCCGGCGGTGTGTGGTCGGAAAACCCCTCTGACGATCAAGTTAGACACACACACAGAGATAGAGAGAGAGAGAGGACTGAGTTGTGTTTAGTGTTTATCTCACCAAAATGTCATCTGTCCCAGCATAGGGGGCGCAGACTTACTTATATACCTTCTGTGCCCAAAATCTACTCCCATTCGTCTCTCGACACGTGGTGCTACTATCCCATCTGTCAGCACAAATCTTGCTGAACACCACCTAACCAAACTGCCAGCCCACTCTACTTGGAGCTCGGTAGTCGGGCTGAATCTTCTCGGCTATCAACGGCTGTGCTGTGCAGCTGGCCAGAGCCTTCCGCTCGCCGTGCTCAATGAGGACCGAGCTCGGCTGCATCCCGGCATAGCCGAGCTCAGGACAGTTCATGTTGGTTTGCCGCCGGCCTTCATGCCGGGCTAACTTATGAACCGTGGAACAACAACGCCGTTCCTGGCGCCGGACATCTTACTTGCCCGCCCTCTATACCATGAAGCCAAGTAGCTCGGTCCAACCACGCCTTGCCTTAACCGAGCAAATCCTTTCAGGGCACAGGCCGCGCTACCTTGGCCCAATCTTGTTCGGCCCAAATCTGTCCGGCCATTACTACGGTCCAATCCAGATCATAAATCTTCCTCTCAATAGGTAATATAGCATTTTTATATTGATATTGTGTTAACAAATGAGATGGTAACATAATATGACATGCAAATATAATAAATATAACATTATTATAAATTTTTTAGATGTGAATATCTTTACTCCACCGTGTTCAGATCCTCTAGAATATTTTCTCTAGAGTGACCTAGAGTAGAGCAAAATGATGTTTTTCTTAATTATAAAATAAAAGAAGAGAGAGAGAGAGAGAGCAAATTTACACCCACCTACTGATGGCACCCCTCTCTACTATCGAAACCCCCTCATCCCTCTACAAAGCCTAACTCTTATCCCAAATCCCTACCATATTATTGTTGCCATTACCATTCTTAATCCCTCACATTCCTTCACTGCCGTCATTTCTATCGTTTGTCAAAGCTCCATAGCTCAACATATCCATTTTGTGTATTTATTTTTCGGTCTTGATAACAAGTGTCCCTAGAGCACAAGAAAAAAGTAAAAGATATATCAATCGTGATGCATTTATTATTAAATCTAATACATTTTTTTATGAATTTTAAGATACTTTATAATTTTTTTACACTTTTTCAAAGTACTTTATTCTTACTTTTCTAATATTACTAAGGCCAAGTTTGGCATCTTCAAAAAAATTTATAAAGTCAAAAAGTCACTATCTTATTTAGGTCACATCATCTTATTTAAGTCACATCACCTCTCTATTACGTCATTTCAAACCCAACCCATACCCAACCCATATTTCATAAAAAATTAAAAAATACACTTATTTAAGACACTCCAAACAACCCCTAAGTGTCATATGGCAAGTTGTTAGCATTTACTTTTAGGACTTTTCTTAAGTGTGCCTTGCATATGGTATGCAAGGCACTTACACCCTTCTATTTTGCATTTACACATTTGTATGTATTGGGTTATATCAAAATATTTGAAAACTTACACATTGGTGACCTGCTAAGCAGGTCACTTTCCAGGTAAATTAATAAAATAATATATTATATGACTAAAGGTGTAAATGGTCACAAAAGGCGTAAGGAATTTCAGAAAAAGGCGTAACTGATTTCTGAAAAGTTACACCTTTTTCTAAAAACTTACGCCTTCAGTGAAATCATTTACACCTTTTATGAACACTTACTCCTTTTGTGTAAGAATTTTTGGCATAAGATTTATACCTTTTGTGAAAAAATAAATTCATCAAATTTACACCTTTTGCTTCAGCTTATACCTTTTCGTGGAACTGCTTATATTTTTTTTGAAAAGTTACTCCTTTTGTGAAATAATTTTTCTCATAAGATTTATACTTTCTTTTTCTTCAAACTTACCCCTTTTGTGAAAGAGTATATAAGCACAAAAGTATAAAGGTTGTGCCAAAAATTCTTAAACAAAACGAGTAACTTTTAAAAATTGGTGTAAGTCTTTTCAGGAAAAGGTGTAAGCTTAAGCAAAAGGTGCAAATTTCATGAATTTTTTTTTCCACAAAAGGTATAAGTGACTTCCGAAATAGGTTTAAGTTGGGCTTTCACAAAAGGTGTAAGTTCGAAGAAAAAGTAAAAATCTTATGCCAACAATTCTTACACAAAAGGAGTAACTTTTCGAAAATGGTGTAAATATTTTCACGAAAAGTATGAAGGAGTAACATTTCAAAGCGTTGATAACCAGAAAATGAGTAACAAAGGGTTCATTTCAAAATGTTCGTAAACACAGAAGGAGTAACATATGTTCATCTCAAAGTAGTAAACACAGAATGAGTAACATTTCGAAGTGTTCATAAACCAATTGAGACAACCACTGAACAAATCAAAGGGTCGTGACCCCCGCTGACCACCCAAGCGTCGGTGGGCTCCGGTGCTCACAGCCTTCTGAGATCGGCACCTCCACTGGCACCGCCGCCGCAAATCAAAGATTTTTTGAAAGATTGGCTCTCGATCTTGCTCTCTCTGTGTCGATGTCGGTCTCTCTCTGTCGATCCCTGTTTATCTCGGTCTGTCTCCAGCGATCTTGGTGTGTCGGTGTCCATGTGGGTCTCTTCTCTGTCGATCTCTGTCGATATCTGTCGATTTCCGCCCCTCTGTCGATCAGTGTCCATCTAGGTCTCTATGTCTGTTGATATCAGTCTCTCTCTCTCTCTCTCTCTCTCTCTCTGTCTGTCCGTTGCTCTATATTAAAAACGGTTCTCTTTTACATTGACATACTTGGTTGGATTTGGGCTCGGAGTCGCTATTCCAAGCCCTCCCAGACTCGTCTTCTTTGAAACGGAGTTCTACTGGAAGAAAGGCCAAGCCCTCCGAAACGCCCTTCTCTCTCACATTGCCATTATCTGAACAAGACAAATACAGTGTGATTGGATTTTAGGAACTTACAAAAAAAATGGAACTTAGACGTTTTGCGAAGTTACTTACATCTCTTTGTGGCATAGATCTTTACGTTTTCTCCGAACTTACACCTTTTGTGAAAGTCCAACTTAAAGCTTTTTTGGAAGTCACTTATACCATTTGTGAAAGGATAAATGGATCAAATTTACACCTTTTTCTTTAGGTTATACCTTTTCGTGGGAGTGCTTATATTTTTTTTGAAAAGTTACGCCTTTCGTGTAAGATTTTTTGGCATAACATTTATACCTTTTCTTGAACTTACACCTTTTGTGAAAGGCCAACTTAAAGGTTTTTCGGAAGTCAGTTATACCTTTTGTGAAAAAATAAATTCATCAAATTTACACCTTTTGCCTAAGCTTATACCTTTTCGTGGAACTGGTTATATTTTTTTTCAAAAGTTACTCCTTTTGTGTAAGATTTTTTGGCATAACATTTATACCTTTTCTTCAAAGTTACACCTTTTGTGAAAGCCCAACATAAAGGTTTTCGGAAGTCAGTGATACCTTTTGTGGAAAAATAAATTCATCAAATTTACACCTTTTGCCTAAGCTTATACCTTTTCGTGGAAGTGCTTAAATTTTATTTGAAAAGTTACTCCTTTTGTGTAAGAATTTTTGGCATAAGATTTATACCTTTTCTTCGAACTTACACCGTTTGTGGAAGACCAACTTAAAGGTTTTTCGGAAGTGACTTATACCTTTTGTGAAAAGATAAATTCATCAATTTTACACTTTTTGCCTAAGCTTATACCTTTTCGTGGAAGTACTTATATTTTTTTTGAAAAGTTACTCCTTTTGTGTAAGAATTTTTGGCATAAGATTTATACCTTTTCTTCGAACTTACACCGTTTGTGGAAGGCCAACTTAAAGCTTTTTCGGAAGTCACTTATACCTTTTGTGAAAAGATAAAATTATCAAATTTACACGTTTTGCTAAAGGTTTTACCTTCTCGTGGAAGTGCTTATATTTTTTTTGAAAAGTTACTCCTTTTGTAAAATAATTTTTGTCATAAGATTTATACTTTTTCTTCAAACTTACACCTTTTGTGATAGAGTATATAACCACAAAAGTATAAATGTTATGCTAAAAATTCTTACACAAAAGGAGTAACTTTTAAAAAAAAATATAAGCACATCCACGAAAAGGTATAAGCTTAAGAAAAAGGTGTAAATACGATGAATTTTTTTTTTCAACAAAAGGTATAAGTGACTTCCGAAGTAGGTTTAAGTTTGGCTTTCACAAAAGGTGTAAGTTCGAAGAAAAAGTATAAATCATATGTCAACAATTCTTACACAAAAGCAGTAACTTTTCAAAAATGGTGTAAATATTTTCACGAAAAGTATGAAGGAGTGACATTTCAAAGCGTTGCTAACCAGAAAATGAGTAACAAAGGGTTCATTTCAAAATGTTCGTAAACACAGAAGGAGTAACATATGTTCATCTCAAAGTAGTAAACACAGAATGAGTAACATTTCGAAGTGTTCATAAACCAATTGAGACAACCACTGAACAAATCAAAGGGTCGTGACCCCCGCTGACCACCCAAGCGTCGGTGGGCTCCGGTGCTCACAGCCTTCTGAGATCGGCACCTCCACTGGCACCGCCGCCGCAAATCAAAGGTTTTTTTGAAAGATTGGCTCTCGATCTTGCTCTCTCTGTGTCGATGTCGGTCTCTCTCTGTCGATCCCTGTTTATCTCAGTCTGTCTCCAGCGATCTTGGTCTGTCGGTGTCCATGTGGGTCTCTTCTCTGTCGATCTCTGTCGATATCTGTCGATTTCCGTCCCTTTGTCGAACAGTGTCCATCTAGGTCTCTATGTCTGTTGATATCAGTCTATCTCTCTCTCTCTCTGTCTCTCTCTCTGTCTCTCTCTCTGTCTCTCCGTTGCTCTATATTAAAAACGGTTCTCTTTTACATTGACATACTTGGTTGGATTTGGGCTCGGAGTCGCTATTCCGAGCCCTTCCAGACTCGTTTTCTCCGTAACGGAGTTCTACTGGGAGAAAGGCCAAGCCCTCCGAAACGCCCTTCTCTTTCACATTGCCATTATCTGAACAAGACAAATACAGTGTGATTGGATTTTGAGAACTTACAAAAAAAACGGAACTTAGACGTTTTGCGAAGTTACTTACATCTCTTTGTGGCATAGATCTATACGTTTTCTCCGAACTTACACCTTTTGTGAAAGTCCAAATTAAAGCTTTTTTGGAAGTCACTTATACCATTTGTGAAAAAATAAATTCATCAAATTTACACCTTTTGCTTAAGCTTATATCTTTCCGTGGAAGTGCTTATATTTATTTTGAAAAGTTACTCCTTTTGTGTAAGATTTTTGGCATAACATTTATACTTTTCTTCGAACTTACACCGTTTGTGGAAGGCCAACTTAAAGCTTTTTCGGAAGTCACTTATACCTTTTGTGAAAAGATAAAATCATCAAATTTACACGTTTTGCTTAAGGTTTTACCTTCTCCTGGAAGTGCTTATATTTTTTTTTAAAAGTTACTCCTTTTGTGAAATAATTTTTGTGATAAGATTTATACTTTTTCTTCAAACTTACACCTTTTGTGAAAGAGTATATAAGCACAAAAGTATAAATGTTATGCCAATAATTCTTACACAAAAGGAGTGACTTTTGAAAAAATATATAAGCACATCCACGAAAAGGTATAAGCTTAAGAAAAAGGTGTAAATTTGATGAATTGTTTTTTCCACAAAAGGTATAAGTGACTTCCGAAATAGGTGTAAGTTTGGCTTTCACACAAGGTGTAAGTTCGAAGAAAAAGTATAAATCTTATGCCAACAATTCTTACACAAAAGCAGTAACTTTTCAAAAATGGTGTAAATATTTTCACGAAAAGTAAGAAGGAGTGACATTTTAAAGCGTTGCTAACCAGAAAAGAAGTAACAAAGGGTTCATTTCAAAATGTTCGTAAACACAGAAGGAGTAACATATGTTCATCTCAAAGTAGTAAACACAGAATGAGTAACATTTCGAAGTGTTCATAAACCAATTGAGACAACCACTGAACAAATCAAAGGGTCGTGACCCCCGCTGACCACCCAAGCGTCGGTGGGCTCCGGTGCTCACAGCCTTCTGAGATCGGCACCTCCACTGGCACCGCCGCCGCAAATCAGAGGTTTTTCGAAAGATTGGCTATCGATCTTGGTCTCTCTATGTCGATATCGGTCTCTCTCTGTCGATCCCTGTTTATCTCAGTCTGTCTCCGGCGATGTTGGTCTGTCGGTGTCCATGTGGGTCTCTTCTCTGTCGATCTCTGTCGATTTCGGTCCCTCTGTCGATCAGTGTCCATCTAGGTCTCTATGTCTGTTGATATCAGTCTCTCTCTCTCTCTCTCTCTCTCTCTCCGTTGCTCTATATTAAAAACGGTTCTCTTTTACATTGACATACTTGGTTGGATTTGGGCTCGGAGTCGCTATTCCAAGCCCTCCCAGACTCGTCTTCTCTGAAACGGAGTTCTACTGGGAGAAAGGCCAAGCCCTCCGAAACGCCCTTCCCTCTCACATTGCCATTATCTGAACAAGACAAATACAGTGTGATTGGATTTTAGGAACTTACAAAAAAAACAGAACTTAGACGTTTTGCGAAGTTACTTACATCTCTTTGTGGCATAGATCTATACGTTTTCTCCGAACTTACACCTTTTGTGAAAGTCCAAATTAAAGCTTTTTTGGAAGTCACTTATACCATTTGTGAAAAAATAAATTCATCAAATTTACACTTTTTGCTTAAGCTTATACCTTTCCGTGGAAGTGCTTATACTTTTTTTGAAAAGTTACTCCTTCTGTGTGAGATTTTTTGGCATAACATTTATACCTTTTCTTGGAACTTACACCTTTTGTGAAAGCCCAACTTAAAGGTTTTTCGGAAGTCAGTTATACCTTTTGTGAAAAAATAAATTCATCAAATTTACACTTTTTGCTTAAGCTTATACCTTTTCGTGGAAGTGCTTATATTTTTTTTGAAAAGTTACTCCTTCTGTGTAAGATTTTTTCGCATAACATTTAAACCTTTTCTTGGAACTTACACCTTTTGTGAAAGCCCAACTTAAAGGTTTTTCGGAAGTCAGTTATACCTTTTGTGAAAAATAAATTCATCAATTTACACCTTTTCTTGGAACTGGTTATATTTTTTTTCAAAAGTTACTCCTTTTGTGTAAGATTTTTTGGCATAACATTTACACATTTTCTTCGAACTTACACCTTTTGTGAAAGCCCAACTTAAAGGTTTTCGGAAGTCAGTTATACCTTTTGTGGAAAAATAAATTCATCAAATTTACACCTTTCGCCATAGCTTATACCTTTTCGTGGAAGTGCTTATATATTTTTTGAAAAGTTACTCCTTTTGTGTAAGAATTTTTGGCATAAGATTTATACCTTTTCTTCAAACTTACATCGTTTGTGGAAGGCCAACTTGAAGCTTTTTCGGAAGTCAGTTATACCTTTTGTGAAAAAAAAATTTCATCAAATTTACACATTTTGATTAAGCTTATACCTTTTCGTGGACGTGCTTATATTTTTTATTGAAAAGTTACTCCTTTTGTGTAAGGATTTTTGGCATAACATTTATACCTGTTCTTCGAACTTACACCGTTTGTGGAAGGCCAACTTAAAACTTTTTCGGAAGTCACTTATACCTTTTGTAAAATGAAAATTTCATCAAATTTACACCTTTTGCTTAAGCTTATACCTTTTCGTGGAAGTGCTTATATTTTTTTTCAAAAGTTACTCCTTTTGTGTAAGAATTTTTGGCATAACATTTATACATTTTCTTCGAACTTATACCGTTTGTGGAAGGCCAACTTAAAGCTTTTTCGGAAGTCACTTATACCTTTGTAAAAAGATAAATTCATCAAATTTACATCTTTTGCTTAAGCTTATCCCTTTTCGTGGAAGTGCTTATATTTTTTTTCAAAAGTTACTCCTTTTGTGTAAGAATTTTTGGCATAACATTTATACATTTTCTTCAAACTTACACCGTTTGTGGAAGGCCAACTTAAAGCTTTTTTGGAAGTCACTTATACCTTTTGTGAAAAGATAAATTCACCAAATTTACACCTTTTGCTTAAGGTTATACCTTCTCATGGAAGTGCTTATATTTTTTTTTAGAAGTTACTCCTTTTGTGAAATAATTTTTGTCATATGATTTATTCTTTTTCTTCAAACTTACACCTTTTTGAAAGAGTATATAAGCACAAAAGTATAAATGTTATGCCAATAATTCTTACACAAAAGGAGTAACGTTTCAAAAAAAATATAAGCACTTCCACGAAAAGGTATAAGCTTAAGAAAAAGGTATAAATTTAATGATTTTTTTTTCCCACAAAAGGTATAAGTGACTTCCGAAATAGGTTTAAGTTGGGCTTTCACAAAAGGTGTCAGTTCGAAGAAAAAGTATAAATCTTATGCCAACAATTCTTACACAAAAGGAGTATCTTTTCAAAAATGGTGTAAATATTTTCACGAAAAGTATGAAGGAGTAACATTTCAAAGCGTTGATAACCAGAAAAGGAGTAACAAAGGGTTCATTTCAAAATGTTCGTAAACACAAAAGGAGTAACATATGTTCATCTCAAAGTAGTAAACACAGAAGGAGTAACATTTCGAAGTGTTCATAAAACAATTGAGACAACCACTGAACAAATCAAAGGGTCGTGACCCCCGCTAACCACCCAAGCGTCGGTGGGCTCCGGTGCTCACAGCCTTCTGAGATCGGCACCTCCACTGGCACCGCCGCCGCAAATCAAAGGTTTTTTGAAAGATTGGCTATCGATCTTGGTCTCTCTGTTTCGATGTGGGTCTCTCTGTCGATCCCTGTTTATCTCGGTCTGTCTCCAGCGATCTTGGTCTGTCGTTGTCCATGTGGGTCTCTTCTCTGTCGATCTCTGTCGATTTCGGTCCCTCTCTCGATCAATGTCCATCTAGGTCTCTATGTCTGTTGATATCAGTCTATCTCTCTCTCTCTGTCTCTCTCTCTGTCTCTCCGTTGCTCTATATTAAAAACGGTTCTCTTTTACATTGACATACTTGGTTGGATTTGGGCTCGGAGTCGCTATTCCAAGCCCTCCCAGACTCGTCTTCTCTGAAACGGAGTTCTACTGGGAGAAAGGCCAAGCCCTCCGAAACGCCCTTCCCTTTCACATTGCCATTATCTGAACAAGACAAATATCGTGTGATTGGATTTTAGGAACTTACAAAAAAAACGGAAATTAGACGTTTTGCAAAGTTACTTACATCACTTTGTGGCATAGATCTATACGTTTTCTCCGAACTTACACCTTTTGTGAAAGTCCAAATTAAAGCTTTTTTGGAAGTCACTTATACCATTTGTGAAAAAATAAATTCATCAAATTTACACTTTTTGCTTAAGCTTATACCTTTCCGTGGAAGTGGTTATATTTTTTTTGAAAAGTTACTCCTTTTGTGTAAGATTTTTTGGCATATCATTTATACCTTTTCTTAGAACTTACACCTTTTGTGAAAGGCCAACTTAAAGGTTTTTCGGAAGTCAGTTATACCTTTTGTGAACAAATAAATTCATCAAATTTACACCTTTTCGTGGAACTGGTTATATTTTGTTTCAAAAGTTACTCCTTTTGTGTAAGATTTTTTGGCATAACATTTACACCTTTTCTTCGAACTTACACCTTTTGTGAAAGCCCAACTGAAAGATTTTTCGGAAGTCGGTTATACCTTTTCGTGGAAGTGCTTATATTTTTTTTGAAAAGTTACTCCTTTTGTGTAAGAATTGTTGGCATAAGATTTATACATTTTGCTTAGAACTTACACCTTTTGTGGAAGCCCAACTTAAAGCTTTTTCGGAAGTGCTTATATTTTTTTTGAAAAGTTACTCCTTTTGTGTAAGAATTGTTGGCATAAGATTTATACATTTTTCTTACAACTTACACCTTTTGTGGAAGCCCAACTTAAAGCTTTTTCCGAAGTGCTTATATTTTTTTTTTGAAAAGTTACTCCTTCTGTGTAAGATTTTTTGGCATAAGATTTATACCTTTTCTTCGAACTTACACCGTTTGTGGAAGCCCAACTTAAACCCATTTCGGAAGTCACTTAAACCTTTTGTGAATAAATAAATTCATCAAATTTACACCTTTTGCTTAAGCTTATACCTTTCGTGGAAGTGCTTATATTTTTTTTCAAAAGTTACTCCTTTTGTGTAAGAATTGTTGGCATAACATTTATACCTTTTCTTCGAACTTACACCTTTTGTGGATGCCCAACTTAAAGCTTTTTCGCAAGTCAGTTATACCTTTTGTGAAAAAAAAATTCATCAAATTTACACCTTTTGCTTCGGCTTATACCTTTTCGTGGAACTGCTTATATTTTTCTTGAAAAGTTACTCCTTTTGTGAAATAATTTTTCTCATAAGATTTATACTTTTTTTTCAAAGTTACACCTTCTGTGAAAGAGTATATAAGCACAAAAGTATAAATGTTATGCCAAAAATTCTTACACAAAAGGAGTAAATTTTCAAAAATGGTGTAAGTATTTTCAGGAAAAAGTGTAAGCTTAAGCAAAAGGTGCAAAATTAATGATTTTTTTTTTCACAAAAGGTATAAGTGACTTCCGAAATAGGTTTAAGTTGGGCTTTCACAAAAGGTGTCAGTTCGAAGAAAAAGTATAAATCTTATGCCAACAATTCTTACACAAAAAGAGTAACTTTTCCAAAATGGTGCAAATATTTTAACGAAAAGTATGAAGGAGTAACATTTCAAAGTGTTGATAACCTGAAAAGGAGTAACAAAAGGTTCATTTCAAAATGTTCGTAAACACAGAAGGAGTAACATATGTTCATCTCAAAGTAGTAAACACAGAAGGAGTAACATTTCGAAGTGTTCATAAACCAATTGAGACAACCACTGAACAAATCAAAGGGTTCGTGACCCCCGCTGACCACCCAAGCGTTGGTGGGCTGCGGTGCTCACAGCCTTCTGAGATCGGCAACTCGACTTGCACTGCCGCCGCAAATCAAAGGTTTTTTGAAAGATTGGCTATCGATCTTGGACTCTCTGTGTTGATGTCGGTCTGTCTCTGTGGATCCGTGTTTATCTCGGTCTATCTGTGTCCATGTGGGTCTCTTCTCTGTCGATCTCTGTCGAATTCGGTCCCTCTGTCGATAAGTGTCCATCTAGGTCTCTGTCTGTTGACCTCAGTCTATCTCTCTCTCTCTGTCTCTCTCTCTCTCTGTCTCTCTCTCTCTCTGTCTGTCCGTTGCACTATATTAAAAACAGTTCTCTTTTACATTGACATACTTGGTTGGATTTGGACTCGGAGTCCCTATTCGAAGCCCTCCCAGACTCGTCTTGATGAAACGGAGTTCTACTGGGAGAAAGGCCAAGCCCTCCGAAACGCCCTTCTCTCTCACATTGCCATTATCTGAACAAGACAAATACAGTGTGATTGGATTTTAGGAACTTACAGGTTTTCGGGGGAAAAAACCGAACTTAGACGTTTTGCGAAGTTACTGACATCTCTTTGTGGCATAAGATTTATACTTTTTCTTCGAACTTACACCGTTTGTGAAAGCCCAACTTAAACCTTTTGTGTAAGAGTTTTTGTCATAAGATTTATACTTTTTCTCCAAAGTTACACCTTTTGTAGAAAAATAAATTTCATAAAATTTACATATTTTCTTAAGCTTACACCTTTTCGTGGAAGTGCTTACACCATTTTTCAAAAGTTACTCCTTTGGTGTAAGAACTTTTGCCATAACATTTATACTTTGTTTTCGAACTTACACCTTTTCTGAAAGGCCAACTTAAAGCTTCGTCGGAAGTCACTTATAGCATTTGTGAAAAAAAAAATTTCAAAAAATTTACACATTTTGCTTAAGCTTACACCTTTTTGGAACATATTTACATCATTTTTGAAAAGGTACTCCTTTTGTGTAAGAATTTTTGGCATAACACTTATACTTTTTCTTCCAACATACACCTTTTGTGAAAGACCAAGTTAAAGCATCTTCGGAAGTCAGTTATACCTTTTGTGAAAAAAAAATTAATGAAATTTACACATTTTGCCTAAGTTTACACCTTTTTGGGAACATATTTACACCATTTTTAAAAATGTACTCCTTTTGTGTAAGAATTTTTGTCATAACATTTACTCCTTTTGTGCTTATATACTCTTTCACAAAAGGTGTAAGTTGGAAGAAAAAGTATAAGTGTTATGCCAAAACTTCTTACACAAAAGGAGTACCTTTTCAAAATGGTGTAAGTATTTTCACGAAAAGGTGTAAGCTTCAGAAAAAGGTGTAAATTTGATGATTTTTTTTTTCCCAAAAGGTGTAAGTGACTTCTGAATAAAGCTTTAAGTTGGGGTTTCACAGAGGTGTAAGTTGGAAGACAAAGTATAAATGTTATGCCAAAAATTCTTACACAAAAGGAGTAACTTTTCAAAAATGGTGTAAGCTTAAGCAAAATGTGTAAATTTTATGTTTTTTTTTTTACAAATGCTATAAGTGACTTCCGACGAAGCTTTAAGTTGCCGCTCACAAACGGTAAAAATTCTTGAACAAAAGGAGTAACTTTTAAAAAATGGTGTAAGTATTTTCACGAAAAGTATGAAGGAGTAAAATTTCAAATTGTTCATAACCACAAATGGAGTAACAAAGCGTTCATTTCAAAATGTTCGTAAACACAGAAGGAGTAACATCAAGTGTTCATTTCAAAGTATTCGTAGTAAACACAAAAGGAGTAACATTTCGAAGTGTTCATAAACAAATTGGGACAACCACTGAACAAATCAAAGGGTTCGTCACCCCCGGTGACCACCCAAGCGTCGGTGGGCTCCGGTGCTCACAGCCTTCTGAGATCGGCACCTCCACTGGCACCGCCGCCGCAAATCAAAGGTTTTTTTCTCTCTGGCTATCGATCTTGGTCTCTCTGTGTCGATGTCGGCCTATTCTCCGTCGATGTCGGTCTCTCTCTGTCGATCCCTGTTTATCTCGGTCTGTCTCCAGCGATCTTGATCTGTCTGTGTCCATGTGGGTCTCTTCTCCGTCGATTTCGGTCCCTCTGTCGATCTCGGAGTGGCTGCTCTGTCGATCAGTGTCCATCTACGTCTCTATGTCTGTTGATCTCAGTCTCTCTCTCTCTCTCTCTGTCTGTCTGTCTGTTGCTCTATATTAAAAACGGTTCTCTTTTACATTGACATACTTGGTTGGATTTGGACTTGGAGTCGCTATTCGAAGCCCTCCCAGACTCGTCGTCTCTGAAACGGAGTTGTACTCAGAGAAAGGCCAAGCCCTCCGAAACGCCCTTCTCTCTCACATTGCCATTATTTGAACAAGACAAATACAGTGTGCTTTGATTTTAGGAACTTCCAGGTTTTGGGGGGAAAAAACGGAACTTACACGTTTTGTGAAGTTACTCACATCCCTTGTGAAAAAACTTACACTATTTGTGAAAGGTTACACATTTGTGAAATAATTTATTTTATAAAATTTACACCTTCTATGGAAAATATGTTTTCAGCAAGTTTACACCTTATTTTAAAAGCTTACACCTCTTCTAAAAGGTACTCCTTTTGTGAAGCAAACATGTTTAAAAAATTGTACACCTTTTAAATAGGAGTTACATCTTTGGTGAAGACAGTTAGACCTTTTTTGAAAATTTACACGTTTTATGGAAAATAAGCTTTTGATAAAGTTTGTTAAAAGAAATTATTTGACAGAAGGTATAACCTTTTCAAATATGGTCTATGTTTGTCCGAAGAAGGTGTAAATGACCATAGAAAAGATGTAAGTTTTGTTTTTCACTAAACGTGTAACTTGAAATAATAAGTGTAAATTTTATGAAAAACGTTTTTCTACAAAATGTGTAATTTTTCAAGAAGTTGTAAATATTTCCGAGAGGAGGTGTAAATTTTTAGGAAAGGTGTAAACTTTGTGAGTTTTTACAAAAGGTACAAGTTCCCAAAGAAGACCAACCATCGAAGCTGAATGTTTCGTTTTTACAAAAGATATAAGTTCCCAAAGAAGACCAATCCCAATTAAAGCTGAATGTTTCGTTTTTTGAAAAGATCGAAGGTGTAACTTTTATTAAGAAAATTAATGTAATGTAAAGATATAAAGTTCCAAGGTGTAACTTTTATGAAGAAAATTAATTTATAAATTATGTCAGTTTTCATTAAAAGGTGTAGGTTGTCAGACCAAGTACAAAACTTTAAAAAATGCCGAAGTGTTCAGAAGAGGTGTAAGTTCCGTCGGCCCATCCGTCTCTCTTCCATCTCGGACCTCTCTCTTTGTTTGTCTTTCTCTCTGCCCGTCTCTCCGTTGTTCCATTTCCCCGTAGCTGTAGGGTTTTACAAAGAACAATATTTGAGTGATGAGCTTAAGTTCTTGGGAAGGCTAGCCATGGAAGTGGATGCATAAATACTTTTTTTGAGTTGATTTTTGTCGGTGGAGCACAACCGCAAGGGTTAATCGAGCACCACCGTCGGTTCGTCTGATCCGGTTGGTATTTCCTTTATTTCGTGCTGGTACATTATCTGTCTCCTTGTTTGTCTTCTATCATTCGCATATACCTTCACACCCAACCCGAAATCGACTCAATATGAACTATTCTGTACTCCATTTTCGTGTTTTGTGCTATTCGAATAGGAACTCTTCCCTCTGCTAACCGAAATGGACCCAATAGGAACTGTTCTGTACTCTATTTTTGTATTTTCTCCCTTTCGAATAGGAAGTCTACCCTCTGCTATCAGTGCTGCAAGTTGAACATAGGTATCATAGTAGTTAGCAACAAGCATAAAAGGTGTTCTGCATTTACATGGCGAACTTGTTAGGTTGGGTTATATATAACGAAAGAAGACTTTAAAAAAAATTTGTGTAATGTTGGCACGCGAAAAACAATTTTGTTTTTTCGAGTAGCCAAAAAGCAAAAATAAGAAACTCGATAAACAAACAATGACTAATCTTGTTTCCGCAACAGGTAGCACACTCGGTTGAATTCTGCTTTAAATTTTGTAGTACTCGGTGATTTTATATTGCCGGAACTTATGTTTAGAAACAGTCTGTGGTACACGGACTCTTCAAAATAGATCAAATACCTCTGTCGGACACCTGAGAGTCCGACAAGGGTATGGGATATGTGTCGGATACTTTTCAATGGACACTTCTTATATAATTGTATAAAACACAATTATTATATGTGCAAATTATTGTGAAATTACTATAAATGTGATTTTGACACCGTGAGTTACATATAGTACCATTTTATGTCACATATTAGATTAAAAATATGATATTTTTTCCCCACACCGTGTACCATTGAATGTAGGGTTAAGATTTAATGAGTCGGACCTGTACATACATACCGCACCCGGCACCCGTACCCGAGTCCGTGTAACACAGTAAACAACTCTTTCTTTCAGTGCTGAAGTTCATGCATAGTTGACGGTATTCAACTTAAAACATAGGAAAGCCAATTGAAAGAGTTGAAATGAGGATGACGATTTCCAAATTTTGTAGAGAGCTATTCGTTCCCACACCCAATTCTGGATCAAGAGTTGAAGCGTTCACTTTCATGGCTAGCCTTTCCAACAACTTAAGCGGCCGGAGACGATGGCTGAAAACCAATACCTTCTCCCCACCTGAGTCGGACAACCGTAACAGATTAAGGAAGAAGTTTGCCTTCAGTCCTTGTCTAATATCCAACTTTTCTAAGATGTGGTCCATCCGAGGATCGGCAATGCCCTCTGTTTCTGTCGTTGACGTGTCTGTAGGTGAAATCTTTAGGAAGGATCTCAACTGTGTGCACATACAGTGTGCTCCCATCCGAGGTGATGTTCAACTGCTTAACGAAGTTGTTCAGTTCTTCAACTTCACGAATTGTCGTAAGGGTGAGGTGAAGAAATTCAGAGAAGTCAACAAGCCCAGGCAATTCACGAAGAAAATCTCATTTGTAGAAATGGACAACCTTGCCTGTCATTGCACGCAACTTTTCAATGACGGTTACCTTTCTCTTGAAGTTATCATGTTGCATATATATACAGCAGTTACATTTGAAGAGGAAGGTAGCTGTCATTCATGAGTTGCGGGCTGTCTGGACTTTATTGAGCGAGTTCATGAATGCGTACTCTCATTTGTCTTTTTTATGACCTTCGTGCAGAATGAGAATGGATGGGTACGTTAGTAATATTTTTTGGCAGGTAGTGGCAGTCTTGCTTGTTTCATTGTCACATACAATTGATGAAACTTGTTTGTACGCCCGGAAAAGTATTCTTCTCTGATCTGCCCACTGTCTGAGCACCCGAAGGTAATGGAGCATGGGCCAGGATTCACCCACCTCGATTCTCTGCAACCAAGTTGCTCAGTAGGAAATTGAAGCCCTCAACTTGATGGCTGGCCTTGCCAACAACTTAAGTGGCCGGAGACGATGGCTGAAAACCAATACCTTCTTCCCACCTGAGTCGGACAACCCTAACAGATTAAGGAAGAAGTTTGCCTTCAGTCCTTGTCTAATATCCAACTTTTCTAAGATGTGGTCCATCCGGGCATCGTCAATGCCCTCTGTTTCTGTGGTTGACGTGTCTGTAGGTGAACTCTTTAGGAGGGATCTGAACTGTGCGTGCACATACAGTGTGCTCCCATCCGAGGTGATGTTCAACTTCTTAACTACGTTGTTCAGTTCTTCAACTTCACGAACTGTCGTAAGGGTGAGGTGAAGAAATTCATAAAAGTCAACAAGCCCAGGCAATTCACGAAGAAAATCTCATTCGTAGAAATGGACAACCTTGCCTGCCATTGCACGCAACTTTTGAATGACGGTTACCTTTCTCTTGGAGTTATCATCTTGCATATATATACAACAGTTACATTTCAAGAGGAAGGTAGCTGTCATTCATGAGTTGCGGGCTGTCTGGACTTGATTGAGCGTAGAAATGAAATGCGTACTCTCATTTGTCTTTTTTATGACCTTCGTGCAGAATGAGAATGGATGGGTACGTTAGTAATATTTGTTCGCAGGCAGTGGCAAACTTCTTCCTTAATCTGTTAGGCTTGTCCGACTCAGGTGGGAAGAAGGTATTGGTTTTCAGCCATCGTCTCCAGCCGCGTAAGTTGTTGGAAAGGCCAGCCATTAAGTTGAGGGCTTCAATTTCCTACTGAGCAACTTGGTTGCAGAGAATCGAGGTGGCTGCATCCTGGCCCATGCTCCATTACCTTCGGGTGCTTAGACAGTGGGCAGATCAGAGAATAATACTTTTCCGGGCGTACAAGCAAGTTTCATCAATTGTATGTGACAATGAAACAAGCAAGACTGCCACTGCCTGCCAAAAAATATTACTAACGTACCCATCCATTCTCATTCTGCACGAAGGTCATAAAAAAGACAAATGAGAGTACGCATTCATGAACTCGCTCAATAAAGTCCAGACAGCCCGCAACTCATGAATGACAGCTACCTTCCTCTTCAAATGTAACTGCTGTATATATATGCAAGATGATAACTTCAAGAGAAAGGTAACCGTCATTGAAAAGTTGCGTGCAATGACAGGCAAGGTTGTCCATTTCTACAAATGAGATTTTCTTCGTAAATTGCCTGGGCTTGTTGACTTCTTTGAATTTCTTCACCTCACCCTTACGACAATTCGTGAAGTTGAAGAACTGAACAACTTCGTTAAGCAGTTGAACATCACCTGGGATGGGAGCACACTGTATGTGCACGCACAGTTCAGATCCCTCCTAAAGAGTTCACCTATCATACAATTGATGAAACTTGCTTGTACGCCTGGAAAAGTATTCTTCTCTGATCTGCCCACTGTCTGACCACCCGAAGGTAATGGAGCATGGGCCACGATGCAGCCACCTCGATTCTCTACAACCAAGTTGCTCAGTAGGAAATTGAAGCCCTCAACTTGATGGATGGTTTTTCATCTGGTTTTTGTGCCTGGGATGAGCACCAATTTATCTCACAGAAGAATCGTGTCCTGATTGTTTAACCCGGTCATGAAATAGTTCAGTTGCTTCTTTGTCCTTTGTAGTCGGGCCTTCATAAAAGTATGTGCGTGTAGTCCTTCAGCCCTAAATAAAAAACACAATGTAGTCCTTCCTCTTCAATATTTGGGAAATTATGCATTTATCGCTTGTACACATAATTGTTTTAATTGTAAGCTGTGTGAACGAAATGCAAAATCTTGATGTGTGCCCTTTTTTTTGGCTGTTTCAAAATCTGTATATGTGTTGGGAAATTCTGTGTGTTGTTGTCTGTGTTTACGTAAAATTTTAAGGTTAACAGCCACATGTTGCAGCCGTTTGTTTGTGTTCTTGTAAATATTGATTGGAATACTTTGCAGGAGTTGTCGTCATTGCATCTGATGGATATTGGTCACCTCGCACCAACAATGTTAGTTTTCTCCTTAAAGACTTGCTACCAGTTGGTTTCGTACATATGTTTGTAAACAAACGAAATCCATCACCAAGGAATACGCTGATTTTTTTCCGGATCAATTCTTACAGCAGCCCTTGTACCTTTGTGTTTGTGTTTTTTGTTTTGCACAAATTTTGAATGCCCTCGCTTTGCAGCATCAATTTTGAACTTTGTTTCAATTACGTCCATTTGATTACAAGTCTTCACTGTTTTGTATCAGAAAATATGCATATACGTGGCAACTGTACTTTTTGTTGTAGTCAACTTATAACTTTACTGAACTTACATAATCTCAATCAATTGACATTACAATCTTTGTTTTAAAAATGACAAACGGCATTAGTAATTTGACCGAAAATGTCCACCAAACCTGAAATGGACTGTCACAATTTAGGTAGTTTAAAGTGCATCGATCCAAATTAGACAACGGAGAAAATGTGTACACCACCCCTGTAATTTTCCCTTCAATCTAATTTGTATGATTTGCTCTTTCATAAGGGGAAGGAAAAGATTGAAGACAATTGCCGAACAACATATCCAAATGTCTGACACTATCGCTGGCTCTTGTCGAAAGCGGCCAGTTGCACCATTCATTTGTTACAGGTACTAGGTGTTTATTTTGACAATCTGGAATTACATTTTTCGTACTGAAATTACGCGGCTCGTCGAAGTTCAGTTTGTGATGTTTCAAATTGGTTTTGTTCCGCATGTCTGAAAATGTTTAAGTTGGTGTCGATTCAGTCCCGGATGTACGAAAGCTGTCTTATGCCGATTTCGGGGCCAGCTTGACATAAAAACTTGCATATATATATATATATATATGTATTCATATTTCACATTTAGTGATGATAAGCTTGACGATGCTTGCATGCAGCCAACAACAATTCAAGGAAATGCAAGGGCCAGACAACACTCGACGAAAAATGGTGAGTGTCGAAATCTGTATTCTCTATAATACACTATGATGGAAACACATCGCTGGGTTGCTATCCACACGTTGTATTGAATGGTCATAGTGGGCTTGTGATTGTTTCGCGTTTGTAGGATTGTAGCATGTAATAATGTCACATTCCTATTGTTTTTGTAAATGTCAATTTGTTGTAAAAGTCCAGCTACGTTTTGTCGCCGACTTTTTGCTGCAACTGTTATTTGTATTTGCAATCTTATTTAATTACCAACAATGCACGCGGAGTGCGTTTGGCATAAAGTTGTAGTTACAGTAATTTTGGATTCATAGTTGTTACTTGTCTTGTACGTCTGTCATTTTCTTGGTTAAAGACTAGAAAGGAGATTGGGGAAAGGTGGAAGGCACTCCCCTCTGATGAGAAAAAGAGGTTTGCGGAAATGGGTAAGGCGAGCGTTGAGGAACACGCCAAAGTAGTACCATGTGCACCGAAGTCTGAAAAGGTCATTACGTACTTCATGTTTTCGTAAATGCATTTGGCTAGGTCCTGCTTTGCTGACATTGTTGGTTGTATTTTTGTATTAATTTAAGGGTAAAAAATGTGCAGGGTAAAAGGCAACTCCGCATATCATTGAAGTCAATTGTTGAGCTAGTTAACCGGTTCAACGAAGCACAAAAGCAGGCAGTCATTGACATTGGGTTTGCTGGCCTCCTGGGGATGAAGTGTACACGTATAGATCACGACTTGTGCGCATGGTTGGTACAGAACTTCGATCATGACAGTAGTTCATTGAATGTTCATGGTTGTCAAGTCAGGCTCACGTGTAAGGCAGTTAATGTTTTATTGGGAATACGGTGTGAAGGCGATGACGTGCAGTTGGCTGGGTCATTAGAAGCATATCCCAATATCTACGATGAGGTTGGAGTTGTTAACGGAGTCATTCCTTTGAACAAGTTGAGACTTTATCTGACCGAGGCTGCTGGTGCGGAGGACGAGTTTCGGCGAAAATTTGCACTGTACGTGTTGGGGGCCATGTTGTGTCCTACCACAATGACCGGGTTGAAGCCATCGTTCATTCATGCCGTGAAGGACGTGAATCGTATGCGAGCTTGTAATTGGGGAAAGTTGACACTGCAATTCCTTCACAACGGTGTTCGCAAGTATAAAGGTCATCGTGGTGCAACTGGATGTGTTTTCCTGCTAATGGTATGCCAATAACTTGATTTTTTTTTCCATTCCCCCCTTCATGTGTTTCATGCATTGTTCTGTCATGGTTCAACAAATTGGCCTTGATTGGGACATACAATGGTACCTGCTTTGTGAGTACGACAAACAACACTCTTCCTGACCAAGTATGGTACTTGCAGAAATAAATTTTGTGTGACTACCGTCATGAATTTAAGAACAAAGAGTACAGGGCAAAAAGTATGCCGAACCTCAATGGAGGAACCAATTAAAACTACGTTGCGAAGAGGGGAACATGTACATAAACTTTTTTTCTTGGTTTCATCAATAAAGTCCTTGGTGTGCTGTAAAATTTTTTTCCCAACAAACATTGCATGATATGTGCCTATATAGTTGACAGCATCCTCAACAAAATCGGTATGCTATGTACGTTCCACTGCAAAATTGAGAATAATGAATGTCATTGTTACTGAATATAGTTCATTTTTGTGGGAAGAACAACTTAATTATGGTGTGCCCCTTAATGTCCACAGCTGTTGTACCTTGATTGTGTTTGTCTGAGCTCGACTACGACACGGTCCACGCCTCGGCTTCATGATTGGGGTGATACCCAAATACGGGAGACGCTGCGCCGTATCAGAAGGAAGCAAAATTTCCCAACAATTGCGGTAAGCACTCCTACCACTGTGCACATTTCACACCATCGACCCACTTGTCTTCAACATACAATGCCAGACTTCATTTATGCGTTTCTATGATTAGGTGGAGTTTGATTACAGTAACGCCGATGATGCTGACATGGATGCATGCCATGTCGAGAACCAACAAACAGGACAGTACAATGAAGTCCATATGAGCAATTTGGAGTCCGACATTCGCGAACTGAAGGAAATGATGAAGCAAGTTCTCCACAACCAAATAGATTTAATGGAGATGTTGCGACATTTCGAAGGCAAGCAAGTTGTTGGCAATGACAAGGTAATCCATCCAAGCATTACGCAATTTTCACACAGTTGAGCCCCATCATTTGAAGATGGTTTGTAAGACTAAGTTCACGAATGTGTATGTATGATTAGGTGGAAGGCAATGATGTGTGTATCATTAACCTCTCCTCCAATGTTGCTCAACTGAAGGAAATGCTGAAGCAACTGCTTGAACGTTTCAGTTTGGGCTGTAACGAACCGTTCACTGAACAAACCAATTTACGTGAACTGAAGCAAATGCTACACCACCTCATCGAAGGTATATTCTCTACACCGCAAACGGCAGGCGTGGCCAAACAGGGTGTGGACCCTGCTGTTGGAGTCGAGGCGCATGAGGATGGCGTGGTCAAACCATCGGACGAAGTTAACCCAATGGAGTGTAATATTTCAGATGTACAAGGGGTGGATCACCAACAACATATTTTGAAGGGAACCTTGGCAAGGGACAAAAGTCATTTGCATGATGGGCACAAGCTGAACATCGAAGAAGGTGTTGAAGACAACAAGAAGGGAGGCCTTCAGTCAGGGGAAACATATGAAACTGAAGATAAATACAGTCCTGAGCTTCAGTCAGTGGGCGTGAAGAACGTGGCGTGCAATGTGCATACTTCTCCTACTAAGCTTGGCAAACCATTGGGAGCAACTGGAATCGTTAGAGGAAGTGCAAAGGGAAGACGAAAAGGAAAAGGAAAAGGAAAAATGAGCGGAAGTGGAGTTCAAGCCACTGAGGTCGGGGATATGCAATTGTGCATCGATAGCAAAACAAATAGTGGAGTTGACGACAGCAGTTCACCTGTGGATGTTGATGGTGTGGACAACGTGAACAAGGTACAAATACTGCCTTTAATGCCCCACAAGTTCTGAATACCCAATTCATGCCCACATCAATAATGTGAATCAGTAATTTTACAATCATCTGTGTTGTATTGTACTAGTTGTCCAAGAATTGCATGTTTGCAGTTATGATTGTTGCCATATGTTAGTACACATTTCTAACAAACTCCGCACCAAACATCACAAGTTGGGAAAACTCTGAGGCTCACAGTTTTTACATCATTTCACGTTCTTTTTTATGACTACCGACCTTGTAATGTAAGCTTCAATATTTTTATGAAATGTGTACTGTTAGTTGGCTATTTATTTTTGTAGGACTCGTTGACGATGTTGGACAGCGAAGGGTTGTTATCAGCGGAGGAACAAAAACTTCTTCACTATGTATTTGACGATAGCAAAAATGAAATGTATTGTTTCATTTACTACTTGCAAATTTTCAATGACAGTCCACTGTGAAATAACTATCGTTCTAAGGATCATTTATTGCTTGTAGGGACATTGTTGTTTCCATGAATCTTCATGGACGGGCATGTGAAGTTGGCACCCGGCGTGACATGCGCACGCTCAAACCAGGGTCGTGGCTATCCGACACTGTAAGTGTTGGCTGCACAAATATGAATCTGCGTTTTTCAGTACCCCTAACTCAGAAACCTTTCTAATCAACTTGCCTTGTGTCTTGCATACAATGTTCCAGCCAATCAACTTGGTGGTGGTGCAATTGACTAATCGACAGAGGGATTTACACAATGACGGGAGGCACACTGATTGGTTCTTTCCCGTATATCTGTCGGTAAGTAAGTGTTTAAAGCTACGTTGTGTATTGTGTATGACATATTTTGACAAATGTTTCCGTTAATGACCTTTACGCATTACATATGCAGACTATGATTCTAAATAAAGATATGCAACCTCTGCACCATGAACATATCGTCACATCATTTTTCGGACATGACAGATACACTGGTGCGATTGATGCATGCCAGAGGGTAATATCAATGTTCATCCCGTTATATTAAAACGAAAATATGAAAGCCATTACATGTTTGCATGGCCTCTAAACAAGGTCTGCCGTTGTGTTTTCGTGTAGATTTACATGCCTTTCAATTACAGAGGAGTGCATTGGTTGTGCGTTAAAATTGATATGGTGGATCGTGTAGCCTACCTATTCGACTCAGTCCCATCCAACCGACCGAATAAAAGGAAGCTAAATGCAGCTAAAATTTTGGTATGTCCTTCTGGTGCATTTCTGAACACTACAAAAAACTTGAACATCCTTTACGTAAACCAACTTCAACCTTGTGGAACAGGTTGAAACTATGCACGACTTGCTGCAACTACACTTTGGAAATGATTATGTTACAGACTGCGTAGCTTCCACCGCTGCATGTTAGACGAGAGGCCAGTACAACAACTGGACGAGTAATCCACAATCCCTCACTCACATTAATGTCTAAGCTGCATGACTGACTTAACGAACCTATTACGTATTGACGACAACTTTAATGTGAAATTATTTTTGTAGCACGTTTGACTGTGGGATGTTCGTCATCAAATTCATGCAGCAACCTGATTTAAGCCCCGGTCCACACAAGGTACATTCTACCGCTTAATTTCCATTTGTCAATCAAATCCTTCCTCGTACGTCCTTCAATTTTAACTGATTTGTCTTACGATTTTTGTGTACAAAGTTCGCTCCCTCTGTGCGTCATAAGTTGTTGGTTGACATCGTTATAGATGTCAATAATGCAAAGATCGCAAAGTACTGGGAGTGCCTTCATATGAGCAATGCCACAAGCTAGGCCAGTGATGGGAATGGGTTGCCAGTACGCCAGTAATTTGGGTGGCAATATGACTTTAACTAATTTTTTATTCTTTGATTTCAATATGGATGTTAATTATGGGTCCCCAGTATTGTTTTTGCTGGACGATGTAAATATGGACCAACTGCAAAGTGCAAGTCAAATGTAAACATGGATCAAACATGTCGATGTGGCTGCTGACTTAGTACTATTTTGTTTACGCATGTTTCTTGTTCGGATGAATGCGACTGTAACTGTATATAATTTACGGCTGCTTTTGTTACCGAAGTTAATTTATAATTTAATTACAAAAAAGGGAAAATTAATTTTAAAAAATGAAAGAAACCACATTATGAATGAAAACTCAATACTCTTCGTAGGTAAGTTATATATCAGCTCATTAGCACATATGACTCCAGCCAAATAAAAACTTTCATGGCTTACAGGGAAGGTTAAAAAAAAATAAATCAAATCTACATATCTGCTGCATCATCAGCAGCGTCTTCTGAAGAGTTGTCCGTACTGTCTGACTGACTGTCCTCATCCATTGTCTTATCAGACTTCGCTTCGTCTGCCGCCAATTTGTCATCGGTCAGCCAATCAACATTCTGCTTGATAGCGCCGACTTGCCGCTCCAAACTTGACAACCGTGTGTCCACTTCATTCAGCCTTTCGTAGATAGCTTGCAACTGCTGGAATACAGAAGCAACATGAGCTTCAACAATAGCTTCAATCTTGTTCGAATCGGACATTTTGTAGGAATATGTGTATGGTTTATTTTACTGACTACTTTTTTAAAGGAATGTACAGATTCATAATATTACACAACACTATGCTGTAAGTATTTGTAATATATGGTACATGACTTGTATGTTTGCAGAAGACCTCATGCATTGTGACATACATCGTATTAATTTCTCAAACTGGCCAAATTCATCTTGCAAAAATTCGTTCCTTCTTGCATGCACCCAGTCATCCGTTCAGTACCCCTGGTCGTCCATTATTTGGCATTTCCAACACACATGCATTGTACCTTCCATCAGTACTATCCCACTGTCATTGATTTCCACACCCCCAGTTCATCATACAGTCACATTCGTCATTTGTATTTGTGCCCCAACCCAATGACATGTCTACTCATCCATAAAGGTTAGCAAAATTGCTCTTATTAGATACATATGCCGTTCTAATTGCACCGAACCTTTAAATGAAATACCCGCAGTCATTAAGTTGCTTTTACGCAGTTTGGGTAGTTGTTGCCACCAAACAACAATAAGTGTGTTCACGTCTTTAAACCTACCACCAACGTATTAATGACTACGGGTTTAAGGTAATTTAACATTTACAACCAACCACAAAAAAGTTTGCAACCAGTGTTGTTTCCTTTGCATTTGGGTTTGTTTTTGCGTCCATATATTCTTCGTGAGCCTGCGAAAACAAAGTTGGAGTCAATCAAGAACCTTCACACCTATGGATGCACACGACGGTAAACGTGGTCGTCGACAATCACTTGCAATGGCTGGCAGCTCCCGACCGAAGTCACCAGAATTGGATTATGCAGGTGGGTATATCGATTCCTTAGGTGATCGACGTTTCTTTGAAACAGGGTTCCCACTGTAGAGTTTTGAACCTCTACGGGATTACAACTGCACCCCAATACAAGATGCTTGCCTGGGGAAGTATTTTGGAATTCCAGTTTCACTGTTTGCCAAACGAGTTCAGTGTGAACACCACTGTCGATGTGCTTTTCTGAAGGTCACAAAAGCCCGATCGGTTGAAATGCAGCGGCAATTCCCTCATGTCAGCGACTCCCAACTTAGGCATCGTTTGCAAAGTGAGGTTGATCAAATGACTCGTCGACTCATTAGGAACTCACGGATAGAGGACGCAAAGGCAGAGTCGAAGATACATGGATCGAACCCGGCATCTGCGATAAAGGCTATAATGGAGGATCCTGCACTGGTGTCGGACCCTGACCTTTCAGATTACTCAGACTCCGAAGTTGTTGATTTGAGTGAGGATTAGCAGACCTGGACATGCGTATGACATAGTAAGCGTAGTCTTGTAAGATGACATCGTCGCGCGAAAATAAACGACTTAGAAACTAACAGACCGTCATACTCTGCTAACCATTGCAACGGTGCATGCGTTAACGTCTTCATCATGTCCACTTTGTTGAAGGTATTTTTTTGGGTCACCGTCCTCGACTAAAAGCTGTCTTATGATTTTTGTTGGTACGATGACAAGGTCATTTTTTTGTAATGTCAATGACCGATATCAGAAACTATCATTAACCTATGTTTTGTTGATTACTTCATGTTTGTGAATCGTTCAATATGGACAATAAGGTTTAAGTGTCGGAATCATTGACTGGAATCACAAGCTGTAATTGCAAACAAAAATTGTGCACAACCAGCCAACGGTCTCATACACTCTTATCATCAATATGGGCACAAAATGTTTTGTTTTTTCAACCACGACGGTTGTGTGGAAGCATACCCCATGGGGTCAACCTGTGCATTACCAATTTTTCTCCCATTGTGCATTGTTATGAACTAATCAGCTCCCCTTCAAACAAAAAAATTTACAATAGACCATGCAGAAACAGAGTATTGATATTCATTAATGAAGAAGTCAGCACGATGGTGAACAAATGTACCACGCATCCTATATCTGCTTTCAACTTGCTAACAGATAATAGTTGAGGCCACAGATAAGTGACAAACAGATACTAGTTGACAGATAACAGATTTGCCAAATCTGTTAATTACAAACAAACTTGCAACACATAACAGAAGTTGTTCATTACAACCAAAATTGATGCACCCAGATAAGAGAACCTGCAACAGATAACAGGCCACAGATAAGTGACAATGCACCGACAAAATTCAGTCATCCACAAAGCATCCACAAAATTCATCCACATAGCATCCACAAAAATAAATCCACATACCATCCACAAAATTCGTCCACAGATCTGGCAAATAGCATCCACAAAGCTCTTACAATGACACCAATGTTTCCCAAAATTCATTACAGACTAACATTATAAGTCACATCATAATAACTTATAAAATTCATTCCGTACATTCATTCCATAATAAAATTCATTCCACAAAGCTATTAAGTAAGTTACATAAGTTACATCATAATAAAATTCATTCCATAAACATTACTTACATCATGAAGTACAATACAACAAAAACTGGTACAAACTTCCATTCAATTTCCCAAAATACAAATAAGTATGAAAGTTACATGATCAAGTACAAAATGATAAAAGGGCTGTGCTACATCCCCCGAATTTGGGGGCCCCTAATCCCCCGAAAAATCAGAACAAGGCAAAAAAAAAAAACATGCCCAAAACGACGTCGCTTTGGGCATTAGGGGGATTAGGGGGGGCATTTTTAGGGGGACAAATCATTTCTGAATGATAGAAAATAGGAAAATGATTTGTCCCCCTAAAAATTCCCCCCGTAATCCCTCCTAATGCCCAAAACGACGTCGTTTTGGGCTTTTTTTTTTTTTTCTTTTTTCCTTTTCTTTTTTTTTTTTTGCCTTGGTTTGAAAATTAGGGGGATTAGGGGGCCAAAAATTAGGGGCATGTAGCAAGGCCCTAGAAAAAATAATGAAATACACCATCGCTTTGATAATATTTTCTATCCTTTCAACCCTTCGACCATGGTCATTTCCCAAGTCATGAAGCCTCGTCCTTACATCGTTGAAGTGTTCTACTGTTAAAGCATCACCAGCTCTAGTGTTGGAAGGGATTGTGGACATAACGCCTTCATCATCTTCAGCCACGAACTTGAAGTAATTGCAATGGGGAGTGGGAGTGGTACTCTACAATGCATGACAATCAGTTAGTTAAATACGAAAAATATTACTGTGACTACTAAAGGATTAAAATTTCCAATACATACTTACATATCTTGATGGGCAAACAAAGCACAAACGCCCTTCATTTCCATTTTTATTGTTCTGACAATACGTATGGCAGCGGTTCTTCCACAATTGCACAGCCTCGTTTGTAATCTTATGTTGCTAATGTTAGAAGAAGAAGCCATTTTTTAAATCCGCATACATGAGAAATTTGTAGTGCTCTGCTATGCTTCTGTTTGATGGGGTTAATAGCAGGTGTAGCTTAATTTGAGGGACAGAGTGTGTCTTTACTGAAAACATCTATTTGTTCAAACTGCCATGTTTAATAGCATTTGCACAGTGGTTACACAGACTAAACTGTTAATAGCATTTGAACAAACATCGCAGCTCAATGTACACACATGGCAGTTTTACAAACATATCAGTTCAATGTCAAGTAAATTATCAATCACACATGTTAAACAACTATTATCAACAAATCATGCTGAAGTGAAATGATTAGGGGCAAATTGTTGGAGACTGTGATTCAGTAGTTATCAAACTGAAATAGTTATCAACAAATGACACATGTGATTTTCAACAAAGCACACTGAAATACTTATCAACAAATCAGTAATAGTTATGAACATTTAAGTTCAGTTTGATAATAGTTATCAATGTTGATAATAGTTAATTCAAGTCACGCAGCTAACACATTAGTTGATAGCAGTTCATTACAACAATTCATGCGTGATTGACAACAAATTCAGCAACATCACATTATCAATCACACATTGAAAATTACACAACTATATGCATTCGTTCAACTAATTATCAATCTGCATAGTCATACTATGTTCTGCAAAGATGTGATCCTTTCATTTTATGTTGGATCAGTTTCTGCGTATTCATACTACGTTCTGCAAAATTTATACTTTAACTCTAAAAGGTAAATGCATAAATGTTCGTCACAATATGTGCCGCATTTTTTAAGCATACCATTTATATATCTGCATAACAGTAATTTTCAAATATATTTTGTGAATCACAACCCTAACTTTTTTATTTCAGCGTTTGGAGGACGAACCTGGTTCATCTATGGCCTGAAAGCCCACGTTATCGTCAACAAATTCCTTCTGTACAGCCGATGGTGGTCGCGGTCGAGCTATGGTTCGCGAAGCAGAGAAAATGAGGGCTACAGCGGTGGGTTGGGTTTACGAGTGGGTGGCCGTCGGGAGTGGTCGCCGGTGAGGCTTTGTTCGGTGGAGGAGGAGTGAGTGTGACAGTGAGGGGGAGTGAGAATGAGATTGAGGTGTATACTCTGTATAACCTGTATAGCAGAGCGGGAAAACGGAAATTTATGTTTGGTTTGCATTCGGGAGACGAGTTTTAAAGAAAAAAATTTCTAAAAAATTGTTTGGTTTGAGTTTTTGTAAAAAAAATTTAAAATTCACTTTCTCTCTCTTACACATCAATCAATCACTTTTTCTCTCTCCTCTCTCCTTCCCAATCACTTTTGCTCTCACACACATCAACTCAAATTCTCCCAAAATATCAAATCATCCCAAACTCCCAAAAAAATAACTCTCCCAAAATACACAACCAAACAAACCCCAAAAATTTTTAAACTCTCTCCCCCAAATTTTTTTTCAAAAACAACTCTCCCAAAAACAAACCAAACGGTCTTCATTTTAATTTGTAGTCCATAAGCCAAAAAATCACTAACAGAAGACAGTATGAATTAAGACTGGGACCCCCTTTCCCCGTACAAGGATCCTCTCCTTGCAAGCCCCTCGTTGTGCCCGTCCTTGCAGAGCCTTCGAGCCTACTTTTTGGGCCAATTTTGATAATCCGAACCGTTCATATTTTATGATTTATTCAGTATATCATACATGTAAAAAATCAAGTTGATTTATTCACTCTCTCTGCTTCCAACTCCCTATGGAGCCTCCATTTCTCCTCCCCTGCCTTGGCGCGCTTGCCCTCCAATTCCCTCTGGAGATCGCCCACTCTGCTATCCACCTCGTCCTTCTGCCTGACCAGCTCCTCATTATTGCTCATAGCCTCTTCATGTCGCTCGACCGCTGCGGCACAGGCTCTTTGGGCCTCGTCGAACTTCTTCTGCTCGCCAGCAAGTTGGAACTCGAGTGACACAACCTGGCGGCGTGTGTCCTCCAGCTCCGCCTGAACCGTTTGCAGCTCTGTGTGGGCACTCTCCCAACTTGCACTCTTCTCCTTCAACTTTGCAAGCTGGGCCTTGGCCTCATCTGCCTTGAGTTTGGCACCCCCCGCCTTCCTCAGCAGGGCTCCTGCTAAGGTGGTTACCTCCATTTGAGCAGAGTATAACCCCCTTAGCAGCTCAGCCTCGTTGAATCTGGAGGCCGAGCGCAGGGCTGCCTCTTCTACAATCCCTACAAGGCGATCTGCCCCTGCTCTGGCTGGGCCTTCTTCTCCCTACAGCTGTCCCGCGGTCCCACCGACTCCTCCTTCTTGAGGTACAAGAACCCGCTGAGGCTGTCCCTCCCTCCTTGGCCTAGGGCCAACAGCCTCATCCTCCACTTGCCTTTCGGGGACAACCTTTGCGACCCCTGCGGCGATCGCCGCCACCACTGGCACCACCTCCATGACCTCTGAGGCAACATCCACCACTTCTGGGCCACCTACCCTTCCTGGGGCCCCCTCCACTTATCTCCCTTCATACCCCACGATCGCACTGGTTTCTTCCACACTCATCTCCTTCCTCCTCTTCTGGGTAGGCACTTCCGCTCTTTGACTCACTCTCTTCTTCTTCTTTCCCACGCCCAATGCCTCCATCTCCTTGAACGACCTCTCCTTCAAAGGGTCTGCTGGGGGCAGCCGCGGCACAAAATCGCGCAAGTTTTTCTCTCCCAAGGGTTTCGGGCGAGGTCGAATCCGCTCCCTCGCACAAAATCACCCTTCTCCTCGCCTCCAACTCCGCTCGGTCGAGATCCCCACTACCTGGCTTTGGCCCCAACCCCGCCTCAAACAATGCCGACAGCTGAACGAGCTCGTCCCATTTGGCCTTTTCTCTCTCCCTCCACTCCTTCACCCTCCTCACCCTCCCCTCCGCAGCTACCTCCATTTTCAGCTCCATAGACCTGATGGGCACTTCCCACACGGTGCGCGCTCCAAGCCCCCCATTGGCAGACACATAGAACCATCGCGGCCGCCACCCCTTGATTGACGACGGCAGACCCGCCACCAACCCCTTCCCCACTGCAGCCTGCAGGGTGACCCACGTCTCCTGTTGCCCCGACAGCTTATAACAAGCAAAGAATTCGTCTACTGTCATGGCCTCCCCTCCATTTGCCTTCGTCTACTGTCGTGGATTTGTCATCCTTCGTGTGCCAATGATCTGGTTCCGCCTGCCTGATTGGCTTTGGAGTTGCTATCATGGTGGAACCGTGGGATCGTACCACCGGCTCCCCCACCCTCTCTGTCGTATAGTAGACTGCGCCGCTAGCTCCACAACATCGTCATCTCCAAGCGGGTCTACCCTGACAATCGCACTCCCTTCTTCGGCCATTTGTGTGGTATGTCTGCGAATCGCTTCGGTGGCAGGAACAAGGAAATTGAAAAAGTGTTGCAGAGGTGTATTGTGAGCAACAAAGGAATTCACACTTGGAATATTTTGATTTTCCGTACACAGGTAGGTGAATCGAAGAATGCCAAAAGCCCACGGTTTACCCGTATTCCAAGGGTCCCAATTAGTTTTCGCCATTTTCAAAACTTTTCAAAATCATCTGCCAAAATCGTCTCTTTAACACCCACAATGACCTAACATTTCGTTTATGATCCAACGCCTAATATTCCCCCCTTTTGCGGGATGTGGCCACGTGTACGGCCACGATGCACTGTCCATCCCCCTTACCTTGTCTTTTCTACTTCCAATCATCACTTTCCACGCCGCTCCTTCAGCCTCGCGCCAATCCGCCCGTCCTTCACCCGATCAGCCCTCCCCACGGTCGGCCTGTCCTCAACGGTCACCCTTCTCGCGCGGTCAGCCTGTCCTCACGGTCGGCCCCTTCCGTGGGCCTGCCCTCACGGTCGGCTCATTGGGTCGGTCTGCCTCCACGGTCGGCCTTCTCGCGCGATCGGCCTGTCCTCACAGTCGGCCCCCTTGGGTCACCCTGTTGTCAATGGTCAGCTTGTCCTCACGATCGGCCCCTTGGGTCGACCTGCCGTCAACGGTCGGCCTTCTCGCACGTTCGCCCCTCTTCACGGTCGGCCCTTTACCTCGGCAGGCAGGCCCTCCGCTCGGCCTTCGCGCGATCAACCCTCCCCACGGTCGGACAATCCTACGCTCGCCTCACCAACTCGGCCGGCCATCCCAGTCAGACCCATCTTCCTAATACATATTCCCTTCGTTGGTCTGAAGTTGCACTCGGGAATGGGGGACTACTGACATAGACAGGCCCATAAAGGCCATGAACCACTATAAATAACCAGAGCCCATCATTCGGGGCCGAATGCATTACCCTGTCGATGGAGTCCGGAACACTTGGAATCCAATATGGCGCCAAGAACGAACAGCATTCAGACATGCGGCGGGTGGAGGACGAGCCACATCAGCAAACAAAGATCTGAAAAGTTATTGCCACTACGCATCACCATTAATGCAGTCCATCAAAGCATTTATTACGACAACACCTCTCCGTTGAAACAGGACCCCCGTACCTTGAGCAAGGTAAGCTACAGCATAGGCTTTCGGCAAGGAGAGCAGGTCGGAAGGGACAACGAAATGATGAGAAAAGGATATAAGCAAATGTTGTAGACAAGAAAAAGGTTAAGTTCTCTATCTGGAATCCTCTCCCATATACTCTGCTTGTCTTCCTAACTTGCTCGTCGGAGAGTTCGCTGAGGGACTACTCCGTTCCCCGTTGAACTTGCCTGTAGGTTATCTGGTGGGCTTGATCATTTGGACACGGGCTGGAGGAGCTTAGACCTGTCTGATCCATACATTGGGACGAACAGCATTAACACATAGAATCAGTGCAAATTTCCTGTCACAAACATCATATCCAAGTACAACAAAATCTATTATTTTGAAAACACAAAAAATTAAATTTTAAAAATATGAAAATACTAAAATAACATAAAATAGCAACTTCCTAACCATCTTTTAGGGCTGGTTTGGCATGTTTACAAAAAGCCAAAAGTGGAAAAGTAAATATTTTTACTTGGATCACATTATTTTAAGTCACATCACCTCTCACACACATCATTTCAACCCCTAACCCAAACGTAACTCATATTTCACAAAAAGTGAAAAAATACATTTATTTATATTTAAAATGTGAGGAAACAAAATTGGACTAAAAAAGTGCAATTTTTGTCTTTCTAGATGAAAAAAATGAGGAAAAAAATATGGATGTTTAAGTTAACTTTTTTACTTTTTATAAAAAAATGTGTATTACAAAATTGTATAAATTAATGTGTAAGGCAAAATTAGAATTTGGAGTTGTGGAGGCGTAAATTTTGACTTCCTGTTAATAGTAATAACTTTTTGACTTTTTGATTTTTTTTTTTTTTTGCCAACTTGCCAAACTTGGCCTTAATATGTAGTGTCACGTATGTTTCCGTTTCCCTCCCAAATTTAGAACAAAAACCAAAGTCGCCAGACAGCGCTTTTGAAATCCCACAGATGCAGTACTTTTCATGATGACGCACATGCCATAGCCTTTCTAATCTCACCAACTCATTTCCATTTCCCATACAAATTTCGGCTACTTTGGTGTCCCTCCTTGTCTCTCCATTTCGGTTTTGCTGTCCACCTCCAGTAACACACTCTCTCTCTGTGTCACCATTTCGACTACGCCAGGTCGCCGACGGTAACAGTCACCATTTTCTCGGGCATGTGTGAGTCTGTCTATTTTTTTTTTCGGAGCACATTATTATTATGACCTACTGTGTTCCACTCGCACGACATTACCATTTCTGAACTATTAAACTGTTCCTCCTTAGGTCATTGAAACCATACGTACGATTAGGTATACAAACTACACGGGTGACAAACTGATATTGCCATTAACGAGTTCCAAAGTGACAAACGGTCTTCGTTGAGCAGTGTAGTCGGGTTTTTATTTCTCTGCATGAAGGTAAGTTGCGTATGGGTGCTGTTGGGTTGAATGTCCGATGTGGCCCTGTTTCAAGTGTGCGCATTGGTTGTTGATTCGGGCTTAAAGTCGTAAATACTATAAAACGAGTACAACATATGGCCAATTAATTTTCGTAAAACAGTGGCATGCCATATCTGCATAAATTAACGACAACATATCGTAGTTGAAAATAAACGAAAAGTACCACTTGTACAATGCACGTACGACTCAATGGTCCGTTGAATGTAAGTTGTTAACAGTCAATTTCGTTTTGTTACAATTTGGGAGTAACGTTCTTTCTGCATCCTTATGAATATTGCATGCAATTCTTTGCAGGAATTATCGTAATTGGATATGGGCGACATGTCAGACAATGCGAAGCAACTGTGAGTTTATGTCGTTCAGTATTTGATACAGTTAGGTTTGCAAGGTTATGTTTCCTGTACCTACTAAATACCACGGTCTGTTCGTGTATGCCATATTGTGCCGTTATGTACTGCCATCAGGAGGTTGTGCGATTTGAGTTTGACACATTTGCGATAGCCTCAAATTGCACCGTGAATTTCGTGTAATGGATTAAAACTGTGTCGATTTCTTACCAGAATATGTGCACATACGGTACATGTCGCGTATTCTGCGGAGAGCATTTGTGAAATCCATAATTCACTGAGTTATACTAAACCACTTCAGTTCATCATTTTCGGTGACAACGGAAAACGACGTTACCAATTTCACGAAAATGGCACAACTTTTGAAATGGGTAGGCAAGATTGACTAACTTTAAAGTTAACCGATGAAGATGATAGGATGCACACAACGTACATACCACCGATGTAATTTGGCCTTGAACAAAATTTTATTTACGCTGATATTTGTTACAGGCAAAGGAAAACATTGAAGGCAAGTGGCAAAGGTTCAGGAATGGAAATGGTTGACATTACCGAGCCCCCTCGTCGAAAGCGGCCACTTGGGCCATTTATTTTTTACAGGTTCGATCCGTGTCCTTCAAAGCGGCTCACAGTACGAATCCCTCTGGTCAGAAACGTGTGACAGTATTTTTGCACAATTCTGCATTACATGTTTTGAACTCATAGCTTGCGCCTGTGCAGATTTCAGTTTGTACTCACAAGAAATTAATATTTTAGAGACCAAAAGTAAGGGCCAACATAATTTGGACCATTTATAATTGTTGTTGCAGAAATGATGTGGTTATTATATTTTTAGCAACCAAAATTGGACATTACGGATGCATTATTATGTAGTTGGGACCAAATTTGTTTGTGTCACAAATTGTGTACATATATGTAAATATATCCATCCATATCTAACATATACTTGCGCCGAAATTGACAATGGTTGCAGCCAGGAACAATTCAAGGAAAGACGAGAAGCAGACAACCCCGGACCGAATATGGTTAGTGTGCAGACATGTAGTAAGTAGAGTACCGTGATGGAAACACGTGACTGCTGTGATAGCAAAGTATGGACTTCTATTCCATGCGCACACCAGTCATGTGCTTCTATTGTGTCGCATTCAGCGATTTCCAGCAGTCATAGAAGCCATATTGCATGTTCTTATAAACTCCGATTATTTGTAAAATTCCATGTCCGTTTTTATTTCAACTGCGTGCGAAATAGTAATTTGTAGGTGCAAACATATGTAAATACCAGAAAATGTGCACACATTGCAAGTGGTACAACTATTGGTGACAATTATTTTGGACTTACAGCTCCTATTTGTCCTGTATGTGCGTCACATTGGTGTAACACTTACAGAGCCGAAAGGATATTGGGGAAAGGTGGAAGGAACTCCCCTGTGATGAGAAGAAGAGGTTTCAGGACATGGCTAAGGCAAGTGCCAAGGAACTGGGCGAAGAAGTTGCAAAGAAATCTGCAAAGGTACTTACGTGCTTAGTGTTTTCGTAACTACATTTGGGGAGGACCTGCTATCGACACAATGTTGGTTAATTTTTTGTATTAATGTTCACGTTAATAACATTGCAGAGTAAAATGCAAGTCCGCATATCATTGAAGGCAATTGTTGATATCGTGAACCGGTGTAACGAAGCACAAAAGCAGGCAGTCATTGATATTGGGTTCGGTGGCCTCCTGGGGTTAAAGTGTACCCGTATAGATCACAACATGTGCCAATGGTTGGTACAGAACTTCGATCCCGACACGTGTTCGTTGACTGTTCATGGCCGTCACCTGAGGCTCACCTGTGAGGAAGTGCATGTCTTATTGGGTATACGGTCAGAAGGCAATGACGTGCAGTTCACTGGTTCAATAGACGCATATCCCAATATCTACGAAGAGGTTGGAGCTGTTAAGGGAATCATTCCTTTGAACCAGTTGAGAGTTTATTTGACTGAGAGTGATGGTGCGGATGACGAGTTTCGGCGGAAGTTTGCGCTGTACGTGTTGGGGGCCATGTTGTGTCCTACCACAATGACCGCGTTGAGCCTGTCGTTCGTTTATGCCGTGAAGGACGTGACCGGTATGGGGGCATGTAATTGGGCAAAGGTGACACTGCAATTCCTTGTCAAAGGTGTTCGGAAGTATAAGATGAAAGTTCAGCGCGAGGCAACTGGATGTGTTTTCCTTCTAATGGTAACGTAATCGACCGTTGTTTGTTTGTACCATGCCGATTACATATTTCATCCATTGCTGTGCATATGGTTCAATAAAATGCCAGTTGTTGCGAAATACCAACTTACCTGTTATTGAACAGCATGACAAATATACCTGTACGGCCCACATTTTTGGTAACCACGAAAAGCTTATCTTTTTAACCGGACAGCTGTATGGGGATTCTGCCATCGAGACACATAAACACATACATATGATTGTGTTGTAAGTTGTATGCATTGTTAGCGAATACGGATTAGTTTGCTCGGAAGTGTATAGTAAATATCTTTTCCCCCTTACAATACAGCTATTTTACTTGGATCGTTTTGCCCCTCCCTGCAAGAGTACGTCGGCTACTACACGCTCTATGCCTCGGCTAAATGATTGGGGTGATGCCGAAATACGGGAGACGAGGTGACTTATGGGAAGGAAACAAATGTTGCAGCAACATGAGGTAATCAACCCATTCGTTGTGCACATTTGACAGCATTGCCCCACCTGTGTTATGGATAACGGTGACAGACAGAATTTGTGTTCCTATGACTAGGTGACAAGCAGCGACAAACAGTGACCCATTCCTTAGCGTACGTCATATTTTCAGTTTGTCCCTCCCTATTTACTCTGAAATACTTGAACTTTTGGGGTGAAAACATGAAGTTTCCATGTGGACGATGTTGTAGCCTTACAAATTCAATTTTATGTACTACTTCCGTTACGAAATGAATTTTCATTAAGCCCTGAAGTCAGATTTTTGGAAAAGCTTGAAGATTTTGGTTTTTTAACTTTGTAAAAAGGTCAAAACATTGTCGTTCAGTTATTGGTAGTTAGTTTGTAATTGAAAGTTTCTCTTTGTTTATGTAATTGGGAAAAGGTAAAGTGGTAAACATGGGATCGACTGTTAAGTTTTTATCCACACCAGATGAGCATCATTTACAACAAATTTTTTTTCCATTTCAGACGAATGGAGTAATTAATTTTTATTAGATGTATTTAATACGTAAAGTGTGTACACATATGTTGTGTGCAACTTAAGAAAGCAGACGGAAACTTTACGATTCATAGTTGAGATCGATTAACGATTCAGTGCATTACCATTTCCATTTATGATTTGAATCCCGATTTGACAACTATGTTAGGTGGAGTTTCATCCAACAAAAGCGGAAAGCAACGACATTGATGACGCAATTGACACACACCATGTCAATAACAAACAGAAATCACGGATTGATGATGTTCGTTTGAGCAAGGTTGAGACCGACATTGGTGAACTGAAGGAAACCATGAAGCAAGTGCTTCACAGCAACGCGGAAATAAGGGACATGTTGCTCAATTTCCGAGGGAAGGAAGCTGTTCACAATGCAAAGGTAAGCAAAAGCAATCAGTACACATGCTTCACACAGTTCACAGAGGTTACTTGAAGATGAAATATCGTAGCAGGTTAATGTATGTGTTTGTGTGATTAGGTGGAGTCGACTGAAAGAAATTGTAACATTAACATATCCTCCAGCATTGGTGAACTGAAAGGAATGCTGAACGAACTGGTTGCAGCTATATTGTCTGGGAAACAACCGTTTACTGAACAGACACATATTGCTGAAATGAAGCAAATGATGCAGCAAGTGCTGGTAGGTTTATCGGAAACAGCACAATTGGCTCGCTTAGAGGAAAAGGGTGTTGACCCTACCATGGGAGTCGAGTTGCATGATGGCGGCGTGGTCTTCCGAAATTATTATAGTAGCCCAAATGAGGGTAATGTTCAAGATTTACAGGGGGTGGATTGGGAGGACAATTATGTGAATGGAATGTTGTCCAATGAGATAATTGATATGCACGTTGGACAGTTGCATACCGTCCAAGAAGTTGGGGACATGCACAACAACCGTCACCTTGCGTTGGAGGAAACATACGCAACCGAAGAAAGCAAATCTTTTTCAGTTCAGTTTCTGTCCATGAAGAACGTTGCAAAACAGAGTTTATCTTCGTTTGATGATTTGCAAACCTTGCCACCAATGCGAGGAGAAGCAGACAATGTGTATCCTTCTGCTGGTAAGGTTGCCCAAACATTGGGAGCGGGACAAATTGTAACCGGCACAGGAAAGGGAAGAGGAAGAGGAAGAGGAAGAGGAAGAGGAAGAGGTGTTGAAGAGACAGACGTAGGGGATATGCATTCGTGCAACGATAGCAAAATAAGTACTCGACTTACTGCCGAAAAATTCCCAAGTCGCCACATCACTTCACCTTTCGTATGTTTCATTACCAATTGATGCCGACAGCATTACTGATCATAATAGAACCATTATTTGTGTTGTATTTTAATATTTATCATTCTACTGCAAGTTTGCAGTAACAAATGTTGTACAATTGTCTTACAGATTTCGGACAAACTCCTGTCCAAACTGCACAGGTTGGACAAGCGGTTCCGTTCAGAGGTTAGACATCGCTTCACCAATTTTAGATGCATAAGGATGTGTTATGTACTTTGCAAATTAAATTTCTGAACAGTGGTGAGTTAGTTAATTGTTTATATTAATAGGAGGAGTTGATGTTACTTGATTGTTTATATTGATAGAAGGACTTGATAACACTGGAGAGCAGAGAGGTTTTATCAGCGGCCCAAGACGAAGTTGTTGACTCTGTACTTGACGACAGAAACAATGAAAGGTACGGATGAGTTTAGTACTCGCAATTAACCTGTTCCATAGTATTTGTGAAATAAGTTTGAATTCCACAATTTTCATGTGTCGTGCTATGTTTATTTGATTCTTGTAGGTATCAGTTCTTTAATTTTTCATTCTCTATGATTTTGATGGGTTTATGATGGGTTTATCCATGTCGTATGTATGATTCTCTTTGAATTTAATGTAGTGGGCTACGGAAAGATCAGTTGCTAAATTTCCTGTCTAAAGTTTTCTTCTTTTGGTCTTATCCTGCACACATGTACCTATTGGGAAAATTGCAAACCACTGATATTTTCACAGAAATATTTACAAATTCATGGAAACCTTTATAATTTTAATTATGAAACTTAATAAAGTTTACCAATGATTTGCAAATTTTTTTGAGAACTTATAATGAAGTGCAATTTTCCCTAGCTATTTTCTTCTACTCTGCTTACATTTTCCATTTTGATCATTTTGGGATATTGTTGGCTCCAGTTTGTAAAAAACATGTTTCTTTTGTTTTAACTTGCTGACCTGTAAATGAGCATTCCGATTTTCACATATTATTTTAGCAAATACTATTGGACATGTCATGAGTTGTAATATCTAAAACTTTGTCTTTTCATTTTGTTTTTTAAAAACTTAAAACTAATCTTCATTGGATTGGAGCCTAGTAGAATCAGGAATATCTGCCATAGTTGTACAACAGAAAAAACTAATCTTATGTTGTAGAGTTAAGCCAGATACGTTTAAGTTTTACTAGGCTGTAGGTTGCTTCTTACTGGTTGATGTATACGTTTTATGTAGGGACATTGTCGTGTCTATGAATCTGCATGAAATGCCTTGCGAATGTGCTACGCGACGTGACATGCGCACGCTGAAACCAGGGGCATGGCTATCTGACACTGTAAGTCGTGGCATCTGACAATGTTATTTCCACTATATTTGCATGATGGACATATCCATGTAGGGACATTGTTATTTCGTATTACATTTAAACAAATGGCAAACCTTATTTCGCAAGTTGCCTGGTCTGTTACAATGTTCCAGCCAATCAACTTGGTCGCGGTTCAATTGACTAACGGACAGCGGCAAGTACACAAAGACGGGAGGCATACTGCGTGGTTCTTTCCAGTATATTTGTCGGTAAGTAAGTGTTTTAGGTCGGTTGTGTATTGCAGAAGACATATTTTCAGAAAACTTTGGCTGACTGAACTTTACACACTAAACATGCAGACTTTGATACTAAATCAAAAAACTCAACCTCTGAACCATGAAAATATCGTCAAATCATATTTTGGACATGACAGATATACTGGGGTGCTTGATGCATGTGAGAAGGTAATATGAATGTCCATCCCATTGAAGCGAGTAGATTTAATATGAACGTCGGTAATATGAATGTCGATCCCATTTACTTGAATGTCAATGTAAATATGAAAGTGCGTACATGTTCGCATGCCCTCTAAACAATGTCTTCACTTGTGTTTATGTGTAGATTTACATGCCTTTCAATTATAGAGGAGTACATTGGGTGTGCCTAAAAATAGATATGGTAGACCATGTGGCGTACCTATTTGACTCATTGGCATCCGCCACACTGGACACCAACAAGCTGAACACAGCAAAAATGTTGGTATGTCGTGCTGAATTTCACAAATCTACTTCCACACTGTCACATCCTTCATATAAACTAACTGTCTCATTCTGCAACAGGTTCAAACAATGCATGCCTTACTGCAACTACAGTTTGGAAATGAATATGCTGTAGACATGCGTACCTTTGAGGTCCGCATGTTAGAACAAAGGCCATTACAACAGCTGGACGAGTAATCCACAAACCCTGCGTCACATTGACTTCACTCTTGAATCACTCATTTAATGAACTTGCTTATATTTTACGAGAAACTGAATGTTACATTTCATTTGTAGCACTTTCGACTGTGGGATGTTTGTGATCAAGTACATGCAGCGGCCTGATATACCCAGCGGTCCACACAAGGTACATTGTACCGCTTAATTTCCAATTGCGAAATAAATCTGTTTATTCCCTACCGCTGTAACTGTACCTGATTTGTGTTATTCGCTTTCTGTACATAGTTTCATCCTTCTGTGCACCGGAAGTTGGTGCTTGACTTCGTTATGGATGTGAACAATACAAAGATGGGCGAGTATCGTTCGTGCATGTGATTGATTGCAATTACAACAAATAGGGCAGCGATTTTATCATGGCCTGCCAGTACGAGTGTAATTTCGATGCCCAACCACAACTGGATTACTGCATCAGCTTGTCGTGACAACTTTTTAGGTCGCAGCTGTGATAATTCAAATTTCCCACGCGTATTGATTGTACACATAATTCCAATGTTTGGGACTCGAACAAACGAGGGAAAGTAGTAATGTTTGTTTGCTTTGATCGTGGCCTGTACGTAATGTGATACACATAATTCCAATGTTATGGGTACAGTACAGAACAAACAATGCAATGTCATATTTGCCCAAATGACTATAGTAATGTTTGTCCAGTGCAATGTGATATTTGTCCAACAAACAATGCAAGTTGAAAGTAGTAATGTCTGTTCGCTTTTACCACATGAATTATGTTTGTTCGATTTTTTTGAATGCCATGATTTTGTCCAAAACAAAGCAAAAAAAAGCCCACAGAACAAACAAATAGCGGTGACTATAATGCACTTTGAAGGGGAATTGATTACTTCATAACAATGCACAAATGCTGAAAAATTGCACAAAAAATAAAAACAACCATACAACAGACCATTAAAAACACAGAGTATCGATATTCAATTTTTTTTTTGTTCAGCAAAACAAAAAACTGTATTGATGAAAAAGCACATACAAGGTGTCAATGATACATCAACAAAGAGGAGGTTGGAGACCAACGTAGAGAAACAAAAACAGAAGGAAAACAATAAGAATGTAACTCCAAGCCCATCCTCACAAAACCACATAACAGGGCAACCAGATGAAACTCTAAGGTAGCATGAACAAACTTCAGACCATACAGACACCATTCAGACTTGAGCCTGAACCTTCAACCTCCATTGAGACTTGAGCCTGATCCTTGAACCTCAAAAAAAAAAAAATAACTACAGCAGCAGACCAACAATTACAATAAGGCCCGCAGCAGACCTCCAATAAGTTTCCCCAATCCAGCAGCAGACTTCCAATACAGCACACCAAAACATCATTCAAACAATTGCAAAAAGGCCAATATGCAGCAGCAGACTTAAGCCTATTCGTTGATCCCATATAGCAGCAGCAGAGTACATATATAGCAGAGCAGATTTGAAGCACAGCAGAGCAGCAACCAGAAATGAGCATGCTTGACCCCATAAACTAAGCCAGAGCAACAAGCCAAAAATAAAGCAAAGCATAGCAACATTGAAGCACAGCAGCGCAAAAGTAGCCACCAAGAAGATATGGTAATACCACAGACTGACCAAAATCCTGCATACCACAGATTGACCAAACTCCTGCACCCTTGCAGCAAAAAACACCAAACACCACCCCCTAAATCAGACTTTGATACTATCCATAATGCAATATATGTCATCCACTAAATACTGTAGGCCTCTATAACTTTGCTTACAGCAAAGTGCAACCCTCACTTTCACCATCTCAGCCAATTCAGGCCCATCAACAATCTTATCATTAAAAAGGCAATCATTCCTACCTTTCCAAATCATTCCTAGGTGTGCAATACAAAAGAATACATATATAAACTAGCCTAGGATATGGGGAACAGAACGGCTAGAACACCCCACTCTGATTGAGCATCTGCCAGCATGGCTTGGGCTTGGTCCAACTCAGCTTTAGTTGTCTGAATGGATGCAGAACGATGTCTAATTTGGGACAGCATCATCCTTGCTTCTTGATTAAGCTGGTCATGTTGCTGCTGCAGATGAGCCTTTCTTTGCCGGACAGAGGCAAGTTCTGCCATGAGTTTGGCTTCCTCAAGTTCAAGTGCTGAGTGTTGCTGAAAAATGGCTGCAGAGGTTTGCTGGCTGAGTTTGAGTGAAGTAGATATGGTGTGGGCTTCGTTTAGGAAATCCTTATTGGTTTGAATATCCTTCGAGCAAGTCTGAACCATCTCTGAAAGGGTTGGCCATTCTGTGATGATCTTGGCCAATTGCTTTAGTTGAATGGGGTTGAAAGGATTAGGGGAGAGGTTTACAACAGCAGAAAGACAGGCCAAGGTTTCATCAGGTTTGCGGAGAATGATTTCTTCAACTGGGGTGTTAATGAGGTTGATGAAGGTGGTTAAGGTTTGTTGAGTTTCAGCATCAAACAGATGTAGCCTTTGAGGCAATGGGGATATTTCGTCTAGATCTTGTTGAAGAATAGAAAGTTCGGCCCAAATATCCTGGCATGGACCGACGGCCTGTGAACATTAATAGTTTGGTGAGAATATATGCTTGCAAGTAATAAAGAGTAAATAGGATGAGGTTGGAAATGGTAGTACCTGTCCTGATAACGTGCACGCAGACGGTTGGCCTTGTTCAGCTGTGGTTGTGGCATCAGGACGAGTTGTTTTTGGTACTGATGAAATGGCAGCATCAGCGCCTTGAGGGTCTTTCTCTGGTTCTGCTAACAAGGGAAAGTCATGAGGACCTTCAAGTTCTGTCTCGCCCATTGGTCGTGGAGATGAGTCCTGTCTTATGTCCATCCCTGTAAATTGGAGAACAATACCAGTTACTTAAAGAGAATTTTTTTTTTCCCAAACGAATAGTAACATTTGTATTTCTATTTACCTTGGTTGTGGTGAACTTCTGGTTGAGGGGATTTTGTGTTGTCATCTGTTGGAGAGGATTGGCTGTTGATTGAAATGTCAAATTCAATCCTCTGTGATTCTTTGTTTGACGTTTGGGAATTGGAGGGGTTGGATGGTGATGGTTGAGGGCTAGAGACAGAAGGGACAATGTGTTGAGGAGAAGTGGAAGGATGTTGTGATGCAGACTGTGTGGATTATTGTGGCGAAGACTGTTAAGCAGGTTGTAAGGAAGTTTGTTGCGAGGCTTCAGGTGGTGGTGGAGTTGGTTGTACAGTGGGTTCTGTGGGTACATTGCTGATTGGACTGGGAATTTGATGAATGTGTTGAGGAGAAGTGGAAGCATCGTCATCATCAGCAGCAGCAAGGAGTAATCTCCTTCTTTTTCTCTGCACAAAAGTAAGTGACCAGTTGGGCGTGAATGCAAATTCAGATGCTGTAAATATGTAAACTGAAGGCTTACTTGGTAGAGCTGCCCTGAAGGATTTGATGTTGTTTGGCCAACCATTTGGCTGAGAGGGATATCCCACTCACTTAGGTCTGTGCTTAGAGCAGGAGCAGTGGAAGGCTCTTCTCTCTTCTTCGTCGTGACCTCTGTCTCGGCAGGGGTACGGGTGGTAGTTCCTCTCTGTGCTTGTGTCTGCGCGGTTGCGAAAGAGTCTGCCATTAATTTCGGAACTGAGGGGGTGTTTGTCTGAGTAGTTGCATCCAATGGATCCTTGCCTTTACGTTGGTCCCTAACCAATGGTTCAGCAGCAGGCCCAATTTTGGCTGTCAAAGGTTAAACAAGTTAGTGTTGTAGAGAACAAAACAAAACAATTTGCATGACACAGTCAGGGATATGAAGTATATGAAGGAAGGATACCTGTAGCCTTAAGCTTGGAAGGCGAGGATATGCGGCCCTGAATATGAATACAAGTATTGTTAAGGCAGCTTTCAAGTGGCTTGCAGAAAATAATGGCAGTCATAAGTCCCCAACAATGGTCAAAAGCAGCCGAGCAGTCCGAAGCAGGTTTGAAGAAGAAGGGGCCAAAATCTTGCAAAAGTTTGGTGTTCTCTGTCAGAATGGATTCAGCTTGTGTAGGATCTTTCAAGTGGATTCTGGACCCAATCTCCTTATGGATGGTTGGGTGGAAATAAGGATAAGGGATAGCCTGGGAAAGACCAAATTGCCTGGACCATTGATTGGGACAGTATGTCTCAAAACTGCAGCTGGATAGCTTGGCGGAGGATATGGAACAGCCAACCAAGACATGTCTAGAGGTGAGAATGTGTCTCCAACTCTCATTTTGTTCTTGGACTTGCTCATTGTGTAAATCAGAAGGGTCTGTGAAGAGGAAGCGAAGTCTACTGGAGGAGAATTCAAAGTTTTGAAATGGCATGTACAGGTTGGAAGGTCTCTGCGAAGGAAGGTTGTAAAACATGGTAAGATGATTTGTGCAAGTGAGTTTTGAATGGCTGTTATAAGTGAGCAGTTGCTCAACATAGGAGTAGCAAACAGGTTTCAAGGTGTTAGGTGGTGGGGGTCGTGCCTCAGGGAAATAGGCATACAACCAGGCCTGGAAGAGCCAGAAGGGGCCACCACAGTTGCCAGAAATCTTCTTGTCGACAAAGGAAAATAGGGCCTTGTAAAGGGTGGCAAGAAGATAAGGGGCTAAAGCCATAAGTTGGCCGTCTTGCATACACAAGGCAAGGGGGAGGTATTCTTTCGTGATCTTGTACCCAGGGACACAAAAAAGAAACTCACAAAGCCAAAGTAAGTAAAAAGCAGTTCTTTCTTTGTCATCGACAGGGGAACCAGGCTTGCCTTGGTATTTTTTGGCAAAATCTGTATAGCACATGTCAGTGTTTAAAGTAAATGTCAAGGAGAGCATGAATTGGATTGCCCAAGATTGGGAGACCAGTCAAGTGAGCTACATCTAAGATGGTAGGGGAAATCATACCAAAATTAAGGAGTAGGGAGTTACTAGACTGCGACCAAAAGCATGCAGCAGCAGCAATCAGCCCTTTCTCCACGTCATAAATTTTAGTCGACAGTCTAATTGCTTCAGCAATGCCCTGGTGCTTCCATACTTCAGCGTCGTGACCTTCAATTCTCCTGACCTAGCTTCGCCAATCAGAGTCTGGTGACCTCCACCCTCTGAGTGGGTTTTTGCTGACATTCCAGTTAGTCCACTTGAGTCCAGCTTGGTTGAGGAGAAGGTTCTCACCATTACCAAGGGGATAGTATGGACCTAGCTTGTCTGGGAAGTAAGACGCGAAGGTAGGGCCTAGAGTAGCCTTAGCGACAGAGCTTGTGCTGGGCAACAGGGTTGTAGCAAATTTTAGAGGAGCGATAAGTGCTCTGATAGGGTCTGGGAAGCGGAGTAGGTCTTCATTGTTCTCCTCAGATGGAGATGGTTGAGATTTTTTCGGCGCCATGGCTTAGGGTTTTGTGGTGCTCTGGTTTTGAACGGCAATGGTTGAGAAGAAGGAGTACAGTCTGGGGAGTTCAAATCAGAGGGAAATGAAGTGGTTTGAAGTTGAAAGGGTGGGTCTTTTATAGCTTATGATGGGGCCACTATATTTAAAAGCTCTTATATTGGGCTGTACTTTATGCTTGTTTTGGGCCCGTATTAAAAAATTTGCTATTGGGCCCAAACAATGGCCCCCTCGTTCAAGTTAAATATCATATGACTTGGACCCCCATGACCCCCTCTCTCTCTGATTGGCCACTTTTTTTTTTTTTTTTTCAATTTCTTTTTTTTTTTTTTCCTTCTCCAATCAGCAGCCCCCACGTGTGTGTGTGTGTGTGGCGGGGAGGGGGGGTGGTGCAGGTGGTGATTGGAGGGGGTCTCAATCACTTCCACAATATTTAACTTGAACATGGGGGCCATTGTTTGCACCAAGTTTTGCCAGTCTCTGTCGACAGATGGTCCACTTAATCGAGGGCATGTGGCCAAGTCTGAAGGAATGTCCACGACCTGAAAGTGGGCTCTCTGCATGTGGGTCACCTAGAAGTGATAGGGGAAGTTTTTACCACCAGTCATGGAGTTAGCGGGCACACTTTCAGGAGGAAGCATGAGCCAAAGCAGGAGCCTTTATCTGTCGACAGAAGTTTAAAACAGTTGGTGGCCATGAAATAAACACAAGAAAAGGGAGCTCGACAGATAGAAGTGGAGGTTTAGTATTGATACCCGTATACTGTTTTTGTGGCCCATCATTGCATGATCCCACACGTCTACACCAGAACTGCCACTGTAACTGCCCCCTGACTTCGAATCTTCAAGTTCACTCTGCCAAATATTGACCCTTCCCTGTCGACCTTCCTTTTCACCATTGCGGGGCATGTCCCTCATCATTATGAGACAAAAATCGACAGAATATTGTCCACTAAACACAACCACAATCCTTGCAAACTGGGTCAATGAACCGCAACACTTGGCCACTTACTGTTACTGCCCCTGACTATGAATCATCAAACCCTGCCAAATATTGAATTTTCCCTGTAATTTAATCAAAATATATTCAATGTCGGTAAACTTGAAAATACGTTTGAAATAACCTTTTTCTGTATTGTAATGACTTAAACACAATTGTTGTCCTACATTTTACATAACGAAAATACACAACTTATTTATATCAAAAACAAAATATACATCTCGGGTTTATAATCAAAAAAATGGGAACTACTTTTTTTTTTAAAAAAGTTCACTCATATTTTCACCTACATTCTGATTGGATATTAGATTAAAAATTCCTCTTTGCACCTATTTTTCCCACATCCTCCCAACAGCTACTCCATTCAACTAACATTGAATCTTGCATGCCACCTGACTTACACGCTGGAGCAGTTACTGGCAGTGCTCATGGATTTAGTGGCCACCCTCCAAGAGGAAACATGAACGAATTGGGAGTCTGTATCTGTCGAGGAAAGGCTAAAAGGACCTGGGCACAGGTGGCAACTTCAATTATATGCACTTCGACAGGTACAAGTGAAGCTTTTATGTGGTTTCAATACACGGAAATGACTGTGCAGTTACATAAGTTGCACAGAAGCAGTTGCAGAATTGGCAGATCATGGGGTTGTGGGAATTTTATAGCTATAAAGGGCAGAATGTTTGCAGAGAGAGAGGACACGAACAACAACGCAACTTACTTTCTACATTGTAACTTCTGTGTAGTTTTTCCCTTCTACTTTCTACTTTGTTACAAACAACACAACAACACAACAACTTACTTTCTACTTTTCTACTTTGTTACTTTCTACTTTGTTACCATCAGTTCATCGAAAGAAGTCTTCATCCATTTCAGGCATTTGAACCAATACCACAATTGCTTGATTTTCTTCTTGAACTTGTCAACTTTAAATTACTGCTTCGTTGCTGTCCATATAGGCCCACCATAATTTTACTAACAATAAACCCCACTTCAATAGTAAACATTAAATAATTTCACAACTCCGGTTCGTAACTCGTAATTCATATACCGATCGGCATGGAGATAAAGTAACGAGTTCGTTGGGTTACTTTCTCCAAGTAACACCCAAAATTAACTGCCACTTGGATTATATACAAAATGCATGTGCTGGTATGTAATTTTGCAAACCCACTTGGACAAAATTCGTATTTGACTCGAAATATATTACTAATTTACCGACACAAGTCATAACAAATCAATACGAAGAGAAACACATAGTTAGTTGATAAACCACACCGCAAAAAACCCTTCAGTTAGATCCAACCAAATATGGAACAGAAACAAGCAACCCGCAATAGGAATCTTGGAATACAGACATAAGCCAATTTACCACCCAAAACAACACACAGACAACCCATATATATCTCACCTCACCTTCAATTAGTTTTGAAAATGACAAGTCACTGCAAACACAAATGACAACATCACTCTAAACAATATGGGAAATTTACAACTCGTGGCCTTGTACATAAGTAACGTTGTGCCATTTCCTGGCATTGTACATAACCAATTATTTACACGTTACGTACAGCAATCCGTGCAAAATGAAAACTACATACATTATTTCCATGTGTTTTCAATAGCTAAGGGAATAAGTAAATCATACAAATTATACAATTACCTGATTCACCTCATCAATTGTGTTCGAATCATTTTTCCACACTGCTGCTTCAACACTACCGTATTGGCCCACAGGTTGCTTGGAATCAGGAGAAACATCGAAAAATAGTCGCCGTTGCTTAATGTGCGGTGTACTTGGATCCACCAACCCAGTTTTGCAGCGAACGGGCAATGACTCCGCATTGTACTCACGGTCAGTTATGTGGGGTGTATCTGCATCTGAGTTAGTACCCACTGTTCGGCTAAACCGAACCTTAGGACACGTTCGTTTTGTGTGCCCAATGCATTTGCAATTCCCATTTTCTTGGTCTTCGACAGTTGGACGAGGCCCATCCTAGGTTCCCTTTTGTCTTCACAACATCAGGATCTTCTACTCCAAATTGTCGACGGAATGAATGTTTCCCTTTGTCTCCATTCCCACCGTTCAAATTCCTCTCATATAACTCCTTCATCCGGCTCGTCATCGGAAGACATGCATCCCTAGCATCCTTGAAACCTTCCGTTGATTGCGAGGCATAGAAACACATTTCGTTGTAGGAAGAACACAATATCCCATACCGGGCCGTCTGTGTTGTAGTGCTATCAATTGAGGGTTGAGGCCATTGTGGCCATCCTTGCTTGCAGCCCTTGTCCATCTATGCAGCACACAAGTTGGGGGAATTTGCGTTAAATTTTCAGCTTTCATAACACATATCATGTGGCAGCAAGGTAGCCCCAACGACTCAAACTTCATGCAAGAACATCTCATTGCAGCATCCATTGGACTGTGTGTTACTATCCATGATCTATCCTTCACTCTGTACTTATGAATATAGTAGCATTTCTGACCATCCGGCAAAGGGAACACATCCTTCACATTCAACTTCCCCTCTTCTAAGATTTCATCACGGAACATTCTAAATATATTTCGGGTGAATAGCTCAGCTCCATGTCTCTCTATATCTCGCAATGGAGTAATCAATACCGGAAAAGTGTTATTTGTTTCAGCATCATCTCCAGCCTCGTTATACCTTATCCTTGCAAGAGCCCGATCATAGTGCCTAACAAATTCATATAGCTTCAATTTGTGTTGGAGGAAGGGATTGAAATAAGCATTCATACACTTCGAGCGCTGAGTGCTCTTCATCCCAGCAAAGAAATGTCCACGAATATATGCCTCAGCCCACATATGACGCTTCTCATATGTCTCCAACACCCAACTGTTGGTTTGAAGTTCAAATTTTTCGACCATTGTCGTCCAGCCATGTTCAAACTTTGTCTCATCCGTTTCCATGTCCATGCACTGCTTGAAAGCATGTGCAAAGCCACTTATGTGAACATTTGAAACAGCATTTTTCCCAAGATGCCAATTACATAATCGATGTCTTGCATCTGGAAATACTCTTCTGATTGCCTCTCGCATCGCCTTATCCCCATCTGTCAGTACGGACACAGGTGCTTTATTGCCCATCGCCTCCATAAATGTTTCCAAAACCCATGTGTATGTCTCAATTGTCTCATTAGCTAGCAAAGCACATGCAAATATCGTGGTCCTAAAGTGGCTAGTCACACCAGCCAACATGACAAAAGGTTTCTTGTATGCATTGGTTCTGTAAGTTAAGTCAAATATCAACACATCACCAAACTTTGCGTAGTCGGCCCGCGATTTCGAATCTGCCCAGAACAGATTTTGTAACTTGTTATTGTTACACACATCATACTTGTAAAAAAAACGTGCATCAACATCAAGTTTTGCGCATAGGTAAACCAACGCACCCTGCGCATCACCATCCTCAACTTCTGCTCTACGTTCGGCTTGAATATGGTTGTGCAGATCCGTACGGATGAAACCAACATTCTCATAAGACCCGGACTGATTTACCATATAGTCCATGATTTGGCTAGTCTTCACACCAACATTGCGCATAGCCATTGCTTGAGCTTTGTCACTGCTGTTTAAACTGCGATGTGACCTCAGATACATCACACAGTGTTGTTCCGCCAATTCATGGTTGTGGTCTGCGACGAAGTGAGTCACAACATATTTTCCCCCTTCACCAGCATCCGCATCGTACCGTATGCGAAATTGGGCTTTGCAACCTACTCTTGTTAGTGCCTTGGGAGCTCTACTCTTCTCAGCAACACGGTCCAAGTATTTTGGTAATCTCTAACCTTCCCTTGAACACAACCACAGCCTACTAACGACCTTTCCCTCTTTATTTGTGTTAAATCTGGATTTTCGTATACTAAATCCCTTGGCTTTAGCATACGCATTGTAGAAATCTTCTCCATCTTCGACCGAATCAAATTTCTGTTCCAGAATAGCACGTTCAACATCACCAACCATGTCATTGCGATGAGCATCGTCAACCATTTCTTTTTTCACATCGGCTCCGCCATCTTCAACGTTCATGTTGGTTGCTTCTTCATTGCTCGGACCAGCTTCGCAACCATGATCAGGTTCTGCCCGACTTTCATTCATCAAACGAATGTCATCTGCTTCATTTGGAATGTCATAATCATCACCTTCCCTTTTAACTTCCGCTGGGGCCATACTGCACATGACATTACTACAAACAATTACTTGATGACCGAAAATTGTTAACAAAAACACAAACATGACATTTTCACATGGTTTACCTGTTTGTGCAAACACAAACACTCGCTTGAGAAAGAGAAAGAGAAAGGTTAGCTGCCAATGGAGGGGTTTCCGTTGGAGCGAAGCGTAGAGGGGTTGAAGTTAGGATGGGGGTTTAGTTGAGGGAAAATAGCTGAAGTGAACGGGCCAGAGAGACAGAGAGGGAGACAGAGAGAGGGAGACAGCTCCATACCTCATATCTAGTTCGAGAGAAGGGCTTCACTTCAGCAATGGAACCAACACAGCCTTCTAGTTACGTTGTTGTTGGAAATCGCCCATTATACTGTTCCCTACAGAGCTTCGTCAATGGAACGAACCCAACAGGGGCTTCTCCCTGTTAATGGAAATCAACGGTTATACTGACTCAACCTTACACAGAGAGGAGAACAGAGAGAGATAGAGACGAAATACAGAGAGTGAGTGGGATGCAATCATGCAAATACAAGCATTAACCGGTTGCCCCGGTTTCAACTTTTTCACGATTAAACAATTCAATGGTCTTGATCAATTATTGTAATCTAACGGCTAACAATTGGGTTGCATATGGTGTGCAACCTTAAGGGGTTGCACACTTAAACATGACCCTTACTTTTATTTTTATATGTTTGTTTTGAGCGAGTTTTAGTCCGATTTATATCTTTTCTTCTTTTTTTTTTTTCGATGAACAAGAGTCCGATTTATATCAAAGACATTTGTTGAGTTATTTTTTTGTTGTTGCGACAAGAGGTTTTTAGAGAGAGATGAGTAACACAATAGACAAATAGTGTAGAGAGAGAGAAAGCTGTGCGATTGTGGGTGCTATGATGCTCAGCGAGGAAGCTGGGAAAAAGATAAATGGAATGAATAGAGAAAGAGATGATTATGTGGAGGTGATGTGTGAGTGTATGAGCTAAATATATGGTAATGTTGTTGGAGACTTAGGATTTTCGTCATTAGTGATCTCAAAATCGTTGAGGGCAGCAAAAGGGATTGGAGGAGTTCGAATGTTGTTGGAGAAGGCAATGACAGTGGCAGTGCCAGTGACGGTAGAAGAGGAAAAAAGGGCTAAGAATTAGAGTTTGCAGGGGAATGGTGGTGGCGAGGCTTTGGAAGGCGGGTACTGACAAGAATGAGACTCTGGGGACAAGTGTTGGAGGAAAGTGTGAATAAGTGAAAAAAAATAGATATGGAGTGTGAATAAGAAAAAAAATATCGTGTGGGTCATCAACCAAACCCTCTCAGCCAAACACAGCAAGTCAAGCAAGTATATCGATCAAACCCTCTCAGCCAAACACAGCAAGTCAAGCAAGTATATACTCATATAGTAATTGCCCTCTTTTTTAAGTCCAGTCGTACCTTTGGAAAAGAAAGACCGGCGTTCCTTATTTGACCCGGTATAACTCTCTCTCTCTCTCTCTCTCTCTCTCTCTTCCAATAATTCCATCACTCGATCATCAATCAATTTGAACCCTAAAATACTCAATTTCACACGCAGTAACTCTCGTCTCTCTCTCTCTGTCTTGCTGTATATTTCTTATTAGCCTCCACTGAGTTTTCTTTATATGTAGTTTATTGTTCGTTGAAAGTCTATTGCTTGCTCGCTCGCTTTGTACATTCAAACAAAGACTTTGCTAGTTTTCTCTCTTTTAGGGTCTTTGGTTGGTTTTCCAGTTCTGAATCTATAATCCACAAACTTCCTTATCTTCTTCGAGGAGACACCGATATTTTGTTGTTGATTCAAAATTCCCCTTTTGTGTGGGTTCTGCGATCTTCACGAGTTTGGATTTGTGGTTTCTAAGGTGGGTTTCTTTGAATTCTCTGACAATTTCAATTCTTGTTCCTTACCGTACCTGGGTTTTGTGATTTTATGCATATGGTGATAAGAATTGGTGAAGTCTATTGGGTCTTTATGTTTCCACGATTTTGACGACTCTTGGAATGTTTCTTACTTTAATCCTTGTAGTATTTTAGTTTGAATTCTTGCTATTTGTACTTTTTCTTCATGTTCTGAATCTTTTGATTGATTTTAGTTGTCATGGTTGATCTTTGACATAAGTTTCCTCTGTATTGCTAAATTGAATAAACTCATTTGGATAATTGGGTGAACTCATTGTATGCACCGAAAGTCTTTGTAACACTTCATGAGTTTACTGGTTAAATTAGTTGAAAATTTGATCTGCTCTATATTCATCTTTGTAAGATATGGGAATTTTGAATTTTAGGTAACATGCTAAATAGACTCTGCTTGCTCCTTGTGTTATCTCGATTGTAGAAACTTAATTCTTTGAATAGCATGTATATTTGTGGTAGTCAATGTAACATGAGTCTGTTTGGATTGGTGATTTGAAAAGAAAAGGATGAAATGCATTTCTCTTTGTTCAAATCACCTGTTTGGATTAGTAAGGAGGAAAGAAATGAGAAGAAATGAAGAGAAACCAATTTATCTTAAAATTCTCATTTCGAAGAGATTGGGAGAGAAAAAGAAAACAGATTACTATTTTTTTATAATACCAAAACAGCCCCTTAAGGTATAAAAATGAAAAAACTGACTTTAACATGAAACAATTTCTTTTGTTCTCTCTCACGTAGTTTACTCAAACAAGACATATAGGACATAAATTATTCTCTATTATCTTCTTTTCTCTCCTATTTATCCAAGCAAGAGGGAGAAAATAAATACACAATCATTTCTCTTCCTTTCTTTCTCTCCTAACTTAAGTAATCATTTCTTTTCTTCTCTCTTGGGTTCCAAACGGAGTTAAGAATTTGAAGTTTACTTGGTTTAGTTACTTCTGTTAGAACTTTAAGAGCAATGTTACGTGTACTAAAACTCTTAAGAATGTGTTCAAACTTCTGGAGTGGTGTTTTCGTTTAAACTCCGATGTTTTCATATTTGCTTCAGGTTCTGGTGTTAAGAGTGCTGAGAATTGACGGTCTCTTCATGAACATGGAAGTGAATAACAGAGCTCTTAACGTTCTTTTTGGTGGTTTTATCTGGTTGCTGTTGAGTTGCAGCTCCAGCTATGGTCTTCAGAGCGATATAGATTGCTTGAAATCTCTAAAAGGGTCCTTGGAAGACCCATTCAATTACTTGAGTTCATGGAATTTCGACAATGCTACTGAAGGCTTCATTTGTAAATTTACGGGTATCGATTGCTGGCATCCTGATGAGAACAGGGTTTTAAATATCCGGCTTTCAGACATGGCACTCAAGGGCGGGTTTCCACTTGGTCTTCAAAATTGTACAGCCTTGACAGGCTTAGATCTTTCCAGCAACAAGCTTTATGGAACTATTCCATCCAACATCTCAAATATAACCAAGTTTGTGACATCATTTGATCTCTCCTCCAACAATTTTTCAGGAGGAATTCCAAAGGACCTAGCAAACTGTACCTATTTGAATATCATCAAACTCGGCAGCAACCAGTTGACTGGTCAGATTCCTGCTGAGCTTGGCTTGCTTTCTCGGATCAAGACTTTTAATGTAGCAAACAATCAGTTGAGTGGGCCAGTTCCAAGGTTTTTAAATGCACGAATTTCAGCAGATAGTTATGCAAATAATTCAGGTCTCTGTGGCACTCCTTTACCCAAGTGCCAGACTACTTAAAAGAAACAGAAGCGAATACTATGAGACATTATTCCGACCAGAAACAGAAACGAATACTATGTTCTATCCGTTCATGTGGTTAAAAACTGCCACGTAAGCGTGAATCAGCACGCACGAAGTCATCTGATGTTTTTTATTTTTATTTGTGGAATAATTAAAACAATAGTAGTGCAACATGCACCAAATGATATATCAATTTGTGTACTATTAATATATGTTATTTTAAAATTATGATTTCTCCTATTATATAAACTATAAATACTCAAAATCATGTCACATTATCTATTAATACATTAATTAATATATTAATTGGTGTATATAATATTATTCTTAAAACAAACAATAATTACAATAATTGTTTGGGTGGACCAAAATAATAACGGTTGTTTTAGAAACATGTTATTTTAGTTAATATTTTGATTTTTTACAAAATTTTTATAAAAAATTGAGAGAATAATTAATTTTTTTGACAAACAATCCTAAATGTAATTTTTTTATAAGGTATTTTTGCATATACAAATATTTTCAAAAATTAAATTTTTTTTTATAAGTAAAAGTAATATTACAAATAAAAAAACTCAAATTGTCATATGTAAAATGTAATTTTTTTTGAATAATTTTTTTTTGCACAATAAAATATTCTACTTACACTAGCATGTGTGTATAAGACCTATTTTGGCATCTGAGTTAAAAGATAATTTTTTAACGTTTTGATTTTTTTGGATTATATTATTTCTCTATTTTTTACACGTTTTTTCAAAAAAAGTAAAAAAAAATTTAAAATAAACTTTTAACCTATTTCTCAAAATTGGCCTAAGTGTAATTAAATATTGATGAGTTGTATTTATTTATGACCACTTTGTTTTTTTTCTATCAACTTAAATCTTAGTATATGAGTGTGTCTACATTCAGTTTTAATTACAATCAAAGGAAATTTGGTCATAAATCCTTCCTAATTTTCTTTTCTTATTAAAAGGACAAAAAAAAAAAAAAAATTAGTACTTTCAAAATCATCTCATAATTATAAAGTCTTGTATGAAGGATAAAATTTGTTATTTGAATATTTTATTTGACCATTATATCCTCTCTTTATTCTCTTTCTTTTATAACTCTCTCTCTCTCTCTCTCTCTCTCTCTCTCTCTCTCTTTCTTCACTAATTCGATAGTTGTTCATCATCTCTACCCTTTTCATTGTCTACTGACGTTGCTCATCCTCACAGTCAGCTGACAACCACCATTTTTACCGTCAAACCACCTCCATCTCAAATTTGATACCCATGAACTCATATTTGAGATCAATAATTTCATATCTGAGATTAAAAAAAAAACTTAAATTTGATAAAATAAAATAAAAAAAGAAATCGAGATATTGAAATGAAAAACTAAGAGTTTTTTGTTTGTTTTTTTGCTCATAGATCTAAAAGCAAAATTTGACTATGGTTTGTTCATTAGTATGTATTCTATTTTTTATAACAGTAAAATTTTGCTCTAGTTAACAACATGTTGATCTGCTTAACGACAGTAAAATTTTTACTCTGAAACAAGCTACGAGAATGGCTTTACAGAAGAGTGATGTATCATGAACCAAAATAAAGTTTTACTATTCGAAGAACAGAGCATCATAAAAAGAAAAAAGAGAAATAGGAAGACAGAGTTCAAAAACAGACGATCATGAAAAGAAGAAGAATAATAAGAAAAAGAAGATGAGAGAGAGAGACAGAGAGAGAGAGAGAAGATGGCGAGTGACATACACATGTATACACACATAGAGAGAGAGAGAGCGAGCATGAACCATCAAAACCAAAGAGAGAGATAAAGTGAATGATCTCAAATCTCAGGTTTGCGAACCGTCGGGAACTGTCATTTTCTAGCGATGACAATTGTGAATGATCTCAGATTTGAGGTTGTAGATGCAACGAGTGACGGTGGCGATGAAGACGGTAAAGAAAAAGTTCTATGGTGAGCGGTAGTGGCATCGGTGGAGAGCGACAACGGCGCTAGTGGAGAGCAACAGTGATAAGAGTGAGAAAGAAAGCAGAAAAAACAGAGATTGAAATGATAGAAAGTGACTACAATCTGATCCACACACACACACACATATATACATATATGAGGGTATTATAATAAAAGAAACAACTTTTAAAATATTTGGAGATTTTGAAAAAGTCTATATAATTCTTGTCCTTTTTAAGGACAAGTTAGACACTGAAGGGTCTATCACCCATTCCACCTACAATCAATTAACCAAACTCAAATCATGCTTTTACAATTCCATAACAAAAAAAAGTGGTAATATATTCTAAGTGGGTTGACTTTTTGGCTTTTTAGTTTTTTTGGTTATTTTAGCTTGGGCTAAAAAGCTTGGTTTGGGAAGGCTTTTTGACTTTTTAGTTTTTTTGCTTTTTTGACTTTTTTTTTTGTGAGAGAAGAGTGTAATGATTAGGGGTTGGATGTTGTTAGGTTTTTATTCTTGGCAATCCCGTTTGACAAAACTCGTTTCAGTTGTACTTATTTTCGCACTTTTTATTTCAGTGAGACTATGAGTTTTTAGATGTGAATCCAACCCGAATTGTGCCTTGCAGAGAAATTTGTGATGTTAATGCTTTCAAGATTGCCACTTCGTTGATTATGACGGGGATCGAGCTGCCCGATCAGCTCGCGGGGGTCCAGGAGGCAGCGCCCCTTGGCGGGTCCGGAGCAGCGCCTAGGCGGGGTCAAGAGGCAGCGCCCCCGAAGCAAAATGCAAAATTGCATTTGAAGTTGCATGTCCGCCCTTGTTCGCTCGAACGAAGGAGTTCTCGCTCGAGCGAAGGCTGCGTTTGGCAAAAAACCTGAGAAGGATGAATGAACGCTCGAGCAAAGGTTGTGTGGCTCGAGCGAAGCCACTTATGGAAAAACACGCGAGATTAGTTCCTCAGCGAGCTTCGCAGTCCCAGATTTCTACAAGTACGTGTTTCTGTCAGATTTTAGGATTACTGCTCCAGATCTTCTTTTTGGTTATTAAGGTTTATATCTGTGGATATTTTGCTAGTTTTCTTTGATGTTTAATTGAGTATTCAACTCATGGGTTAAGTAGAATACATAAAAGGTTCGTTTGTTCACTCTATACAAAAGAGAGAGTTGTTCTTCGGTGCATTCTGAAGAATTTAAGCCTGAAGCTTTGGTGGATTCTGGAGTGGCTCATCATCGAGACAATTCTGAGGTGATGACGGGGTTAGAAGAGACACATAGGAGTTAGTTCAATTTGGGCGTGGATTCGCTAGGTAATTGAGAGTATACCTGTGTAATTCCTTTATGTCTTTTTAGAGGACTATTTTGTGGCTTTTGCCCGTGATTTTTTTATCACAATTGAAGGTATCCAATTGTGGTTTTTTCACGTAAAATCGTTGTGTCGATTTGTCTTGATTGTTTGATTGGTATTGTTGTTTACTGCTTAAAATTGATACACAATCACGAATCAACATCTAGGGGATTTCTAGATTTTTCAATTGGTATTAGAGCGGGTCGCTCTTTTGTTTTTTAAAACTTTCAAACGAGATCTTGTTTAATTTGTGATAATGGATTCAATTAGTGAGGGAAATTCTATGGTTCGACCACCTCTACTTGACGGATTTAATTATTCGTTTTGGAAAGCTCGGAAGAGATCGTTTTTAAAATCTATTGATGAAAAAGTTTGGCAATTTGTCATGTATGGGTGGACTAAACCGACAATTACCATTGATGGAGTAACTTTTCCCAAACCAATCGATATGTGGGACACAATTGATTACCAAAATAGTAGCTGGAATAGTAAAGCTATCAATTTTCTCTTTTGCATTGTCACACCTAAGGAGTTTAGTCGAATTTGCAATTGTGAAGTCGCAAAAGAGGCTTGGGATATTTTACAAACTATTCATGAGGGCACTCATTCGGTTAAACGCTCAAAACTTCAAAGGCTCACGTCTAGTTTCGAAAACCTTTCAATGAAAGATAGTGAGACATTTGATGAATTTTATGCGAAGTTGAGTGCCATTGTAAATTCCAGTTTCAATTAAGGTGAAAAAATATCAGAATCCAAGATTGTAGGAAAAATTTTGAGGTCTTTGCCCGATCGGTTCCAACCAAAAAGTTACGGCTATTGAGGATGCTCAAGATGTTGACAACCTCAAGCTAGATTAGTTGGTTGGAAATCTCCAAACTTATGAGGCATATAGGAATTTCAAAAAGAAATAAAAAGATGTTGCTTTTAGTAGTGCTCATAGAGCTAGAGAGGATTCTGATAAGGATTGTGAGATAGATTCCACGATTACGGATGCTTTTGTAAAACAATTTAATTTTTTTTTCTAAAAAAGAATCATAGTCTTCTGGAATCTACTCATACTCATAAATCCAAAGGCAAAGATAAACTCAAAATTAATTCTATAGCCAAGAAAGAGAAAGGAAAGATACAAGGAAACTCTGAAAGAGTCCAATGCTATGAATGCCAAGGATTTGGTCACTTTTCTCAAGAATGCCCCACTCGTTTGAGGAAGAAGAAAGCCCTCGCTATCACTTGGGATGATGAATTAGAATCTGATAAAGATGAAAGTGACAATGAAGATCAAGGCGAAAAGGGACATAAGCAATTCCTTGCTTTCATGGTGGCTTCCGAAACTGAAAGACGAACAGAGTATCCGAAGAGCCCGGTTGAGAATGCCACTAATGATGAATCCTCGGGGAAGTGATGATGAAGAGCTTTAGCAAGCTTATGAAAAGTTGTATAAGGAATCTCTTAACTTATCCAAATTGAATGACAAACTCACTATGAAACTCAAAGCATGTGAAAGTGAGTATGTCAAACTAAAAGAGGAGATTTCCGAGGCTCGGATTGATGCCATCAAGATAGCTAATGATCGACAAGTTCTTTGTGCAAAACTCTTGACTTATGAGACAGAGAGAAATGAGCTACTTCAAATCTATGCAATGTATGAAGAAAAGATTGAATCTCTCGAGATGTCTCAAGTTGCTTTCGAAGAAATAATGATCAAGAAAGAGGAAGAGCTCAAGTGTGCTATGGCTACTATTGGTCTTTGGAACAAAGGATCAAAGACTTTGGAGGATATCATTGGGTCTCAACAAATGTGTTATGACAAGAGTGGCATTGGTTTTGGTGATAACAAAGAGCAAAAACAGAATGCATCCACGTCTCATGACACAAGAACTCAAAGGCAAGGGGAGCACAAGATTCAACGAGAGGAAACACTTCTAAATCTTCCTAGAGTTGGTAAGGTCAAAGAAAAGAAGGTACACCCTGTTTTTATTTGTCATCATTGTGGTATGCATGGTCATATTCGCTCTTATTGTTATAAGTTGCATGGGAGAGTGTCTTATAGAGATGAAAAAAATTTCAATATCTCGTGGGGTAGGAGACACTTCATTGGTAGTAATGAGGTTAAAGGTTTTATTAGACCTCGTTATTTTGATCAGCTTGAGACCAAACATGGAGCGAGTTTGTATTTGCCTAGACCTAGAAATAGGAAATTGGAAACCAAGTCGAGACGGATTCCCATTGAAAGCAAAGGGAATCACAATGTCAAGACACTATCCAAGAACCGCAATTCTCACAACTTTCTTTATACTATAGCGATTTGGGTGCGAAAACTTGACTTGTGTTAATTTGTATATTCTTTTTAGTTTTTAGGTTTCTGTGTCTTTTTTTCTTTTTGAGTCTCTTAATGTGTGCATGTTCGTTTTCTGTCTTGCTTTGTTTAGAAAAAGAAAAAAATAATAAAAAAAACCAAAAAGATTTTCTTAGTATGGTTTTGCAAGCTTAAAATTTTTGAGTGGTCCTTGGTGCATATTGGAATTGATAAGAATATCCATTACATGTTAATATGTGTGTGCTTTCTGTGGTCATTACTCATTTTGGAGTGTGTGTTTTTTGATTAGTATGTCTCATCCTGTACACACTCTTGGATTAGCAAATATCTGAGTCTTCCGCCTTAGTGATTATTTTTTTCTATGGATTTCTGGCATCGTATCTTTTGCTTTTCTAAAGAAATTGACCTATACTAGCATATCATGTGTGATGTTAAGTCTCTTAAACCACCTTCCATCTTTTTGCATCTCCACGATTTTCCCCTCTGTTCTTAGTAGTCCAGGCATGAGGAAAAGGCTACCTCAGAGTCACCAACCAGGCCATCCTTATTATATCCATGCTTCTCTGGTTCAGTTTCCATACTCTTGAGCGTGTTAGCCGCCAATGAGTGCGCAAAAAAAAAAAGAAAAAAATGTGCAAAAGAAAGAAAAAAAAAAAAAGATGTGCAAAAGAAAGAAAAGAAAAAAATGTGAAAAAAAACAAGGAAAAAGATAAAGGATTCATTGATTGAGAGGAAGCCTCCGCCTTTACTCACCAAATACCCCTTGATTCCTAGTGGTTTGACTTTCCGTAGTTGTGCTTAGATTCTCTTGACGGAGGTTCAGCTATCTGATCACTACTAGGATTTGAATCTAGTGTTTGTCGTACTCCAAGAGTCACACACACACTTTTATCATGGGATCTATGTTTTTCACATAATGTATCATTTTCTTTTGTGAGGAATCTTCTAGAGGCTGTGCACATTGTGTTTTCAAGTAATTATGCTTCTTGGATAATCTTGTGTATTCTAAGGTACAAATCTGAGATTTCTTGCTTGTTCCACCATATATTTTTTTTTTGTCAGTTTCTTCTCGTTCATAGTTTTCTGTACAGTGTTTGTGGTTACTTTGAGTGAAAGTGAGATTGGCTTTAGTTGGTTTGCATGATGCTATGCACTGCTTCTTTTTTATTTCCTTCTTACATGCTCCTGATATTTACATAATCCTATCATTGCTTGTGTGGATTCTGATTTTACTTTAGTTGATTGAGCTTCCTTTGTCAATTCGTGACAAAAAGGGGGAGTAATGTTGTCCGGTGCATGTGTCTTAGGATTTCATGTATTCATGCCATGTGTCGAGTGCATGTGTCTTAGTTTTTAGGTTTTCATGCTACATGTTCTTAAAATCTCCAAGTCGCATCTATTCATGTTTTCCATCTCATGCTTCAAATGCTTTAAGATAATCTAGCCATATGTTTATTGCTTTTTCATATACTCTTGTGGGACTAATAGTTGTTTTGGAGATTGTGGCACTAATAGCTGTTTTGCAGATCATGACCTTGAGAAAGAAGTTTATTTTTGTTGGCTGTAATGGATTGGGGTGATTAGGATTTTATTTGTTAGGTGTGTTTTGTCACGGCATTGCCAAAGGGGGAGATTGTTAGGTTTTTATTCTTGGCAATTTTGTTTGACAAAACTCTTTTCAGTTGTACTTATTTTCGCACTTTTTATTTCAATGAGGCTATGAGTTTTTAGATGCGAATCCAACCCGAATTGTGCCTTGCAAAGAAGTTTGTGATGTTAATGCTTTCAAGATTGCCACTTCGCTGATTATGACGAGGATCGAGCTGCCCGGTCAGCTCGTGGGGGTCTAGGGAGCAGCGCCCCTTGGCGGGTCTGGGGCAGCGCCCATGCGGGGTCGAGGGGCAGCGCCCCCGAAGCAAAATGCAAAATTGCATTCGAAGTTGCATGTCCGCCCTTGCTCGCTCGAGCAAAGGAGTTCTCGCTCGAGCGAAGGCTGCGTCTGGCAAAAAACCTGAGAAGGATGAATGTACGCTCGAGCAAAAGTTGTGTGGCTCGAGCGAAGCCACTTATGGAAAAACATGCGAGATTAGTTCCTCACTCGAGCGAGAGAGTCTTCGCTCGAGCGAGCTTCGCAGTCCCAGATTTCTATAAATACGTGTTTCTATCAGATTTTAGGATTACTGCTCCATATCTTCTTTTTGGTTATTAAGGTTTATATCTGGGGATATTTTGCTAGTTTTTTTTTTAATGTTTAATTGAGCATTAAACTCATGGGTTAAGTAGAATACATCAAAGGTTCGTTTGTTCATTCTATACAAAAGAGAGAGTTGTTCTTCGGTGGATTCTGAAGAATTTAAGCCTGAAGCTTTGGTGGATTCTGGAGTGGCTCATTGTCGAGACATTCTGAGGTGAAGACGAGATTGGAAGAGACACATAGGGGTTGGTTCAATTTGGGCGTGGATTGGCTAGGTAATTGAGAGTATACCTATGTAATTCCTTTATGTCTTTTTAGTGGATTGTTTTGTGACTTTTGCCCGTGGTTTTTTTTTATCTCAATTGGAGGTGTCCAATTGTGGTTTTTTCACGTAAAATTGTTGTGTCGATTTGTCTTGATTGGTATTGTTGTTTACTGCTTAAAATTGATACATAATCACAAATCAACATCTAGGGGATTTCTAGATTTTTCAGATGTGATATTTTGTTTGTTGTGGCTAAAATAGTCTATTTTGTCTTTTGTGGCTAAAATAGCCACAAACCATCTTCCCAAACCTATCTGTCTCATATCAGTTTAGGAACTCTTGACCCACCTTGTAAGTGTGTCATATTCACAAACTTTTAAAAGGTCTTTTCTAGTGAAGGAAGAATAAAACCATATGTGCCCCCGTGATACAAAACAAATAATATCTTAGTACGTGCTATTGCAATGGGGTGATCCGTACAATAAATATACCTAAAAAAAATAGTCTTGAGATTGGTCATTACATTTGTCATATTTCAAATTTTCGACATTTTTCTTTGCACTCTTGAAGTTTACAAAATATAGTTGGCACTTTATGCTAATAAAATGCTCTCTAAAATATATAATAGACAACTTATAATATAATGTTGACATCTTCTGAATCCATTTTCTTCCAATAACTTGTTTTATAACGTTTAAGTATTTCAAATATGTCTAAACACAAACTCAACTTTAATTAAGATCATGGATAGATCATCAAAGTATTAAATTATCATTAAATGAGTTCATGGGTCTTTGATTCTATATTACAAGATATAGCAAGAATAAACATAATAACTCAATTATTGAAACAAATACTTGAGATATTAAAAAAAAAAAATCATAACTTCAGAATAAGTTCTATTGAATAATAGTTTTCATTTCTTTTAATTTTTTTATTTTTTATTATAGTTTCCATTTATTTGATATGTGAAATTATCATGAGATATGAAATTCCAACTTTAATAGATCAAGAGGATCCATATCCAAATTTCCATCCTCTCTCAAGATTGGTAACATTAAAAATGAACCTTAATTATAATGGGTTTGATGTTGGGCCAAGTTTCGCAATTTTGGGTTTAATTCATGAGTTGAGGCTCAAAAACCAATGGCTGTTACAGTTTTGGGTTTTTTCACTTCGAGTCCCTAATGTGACGATACTACGAGCATCTCCAACCTATCTTTCATATCTTTAAATATGGAGGATCCTCACTAAAAAATAACTCCAACCTATTCTCTATATCCTCCTCCCAAATGGAGGAGGATGAATTGATCCTTCAAATATAGAGGGAGAATGAAAAAATAGAGGAGACTCTAAAATACTATTCACTTTATATTTCTTAATTATATTCGAAATAACTTTTAATGCGTAAATTTAATTTTTATAAAAATGACATCAATAAAAAGTATAGAATCATGCCTTTAAAATGAGTATAATATTAAATATGTTTTACAAAAATTTTAAAATTAAATATTTATTAATGAACAAAAATTACTTTTTAATTGGAGTTTGAATGAAGGAAATAAAAGTTTGTGGTTGGAGTTTGAATGAATAGTAATTTTTTCTATATTTACTTTTTAAATAAAAAATATTATTTCTATCCTTTTGAGAAGAGAATGTGGTTGGATATACTCTAACCTATTGGGCCTAACTTGCCAATGCCAAGGCCTATACAAAGGTTGTCTACGTGGCAAGTTTTAAATTGTTTTCTTTTCAAACGTCTGCAAATGCGGAATTATTTTTACTTTCATGTTTAAATTTGAAAAAAAAAAGAGTAAATTTTGTAAATTTAACATAATTATATTAAGAATTTTAAATTTTAATTCATATAATACTTAATTATTTTTTTTATCAATTACATAAATTGTTTAATAATTTTTTTTACACTTAAATTTATATTTTATTTTGTTTACTTCTGTATTTTCACACTATTTATGTTATTTATAATCCATTTAATTTTAATATAATTATGTTAAAATTATAAGATTTATTATATATATATATATATATTTAAAACTCAAGATGTAATTTATCTGTAGATTTTATTTTATTTTATTTTATTTTTGTTGAGGTATAATTTTATGCATTGATCTTGCACATTTACTATTAAAATCACGTATAATAATATTGCTGGTATTTTTTCATAAAAATATAAGAAAAATACAAAAAATGAATTAAATAAAAATGATAAAACAATTACAGAATAAATCACATAGCTAAAAATATAAAAATAAATTAGATTACATTATTAATAGAATAAATTATCAACATGGATAACTAAAGATTAAAACTCATTGAGGTAAATTAAATTCTAAAAAATTTAAGAACAAATAATAAGAAAGAATGCAAATTGAAGCCTGTGTGATACCACAGTTTTCTTAAAACAGATTCACCGCCTCTCGATGAATGCTGGAGGTATGTCAGCGTCTGTCTTCCAAGATACAATAGTCGAAACTAGCTAATGCAGAAGTACCTTTTGAATAGTTTCGGTCAATTTGACAATGGATGTACTCTCTCTAACAAGAACTAAAGAATGGGCTAGCAAAAGAAGATAGGAAAAAAAAAATTGGTGAAAAAAAAAATATCTCCAATTTTTTATCTCAAAGCACCATCTTCATTTTCTATCAAAAATCTCTCCAAAAATTATCCTACCAAGTTGGAGGGGAAATGCCTCTATTTATGCATGTAGGGGAATTCTTAGTCAGGAAAGCTATACATCAATAGGGTCATCAAATGCAATTAACCAGGGTCATCAAATTCAATTAACCAAGGCCATCAACTCTAACCATTAGGGCTAGAGTTAGAAAGGTTGAAAACTTATAGCCGCTAATATGGCCATTAACTTCTTCATCAAAATATGAGAGTTACAAAAATTTACATTTCTTATGTGCTTAATTGTGACAACCCTCGCCACTGATTACTATTAAACTGTGACTGAACATGATAAGTAACTAGTTAGACTGAAATTCTGAACTGATTGTGTGTGTATGTTGTTTTAGTGCGTTTCTATCTGTTTGCCATTGATTTATCTGTTCATGTTTTAAGTTTCGAACTGTAAATTGAAGGCCTTATCGGCGACCGAATCAGAAATTGATTGGTATTTCATGCTAATTAGAATTTATGTGATTTTATGGTAGGTTTAATTTAAATTTGATTTGGAACGATTAAATTAGATTAAATAATGTTAAACTACATTAGTTCAAGTTTATTACAATTTTGCCATTGAGTGGCCATTTCCTATACACTTGTTTGGGACTTAATTAGTACATTCCATACATCATTTCATCATCCTTCTTGAGACCAAAACCGTGAGCAAGAGAGGGAGAGTAGGAGAGCTTTGGTTTTAACAAGAATTGATTGGAGAATTAGAAGAATTGAAGAGTAGATTGCATAATTGAGCTTCTAGACTTAAAATTGAGGACCTAAGGTAGGATATTTATCCTTTAGTTTATGAATTCAAGTTGGTTCTTGCCTGGTTCATGAGTCATTAGTGATCTAAGTCAAGAATTGGTTTAAAAAGTTGATTTGAGTAGCTAAATCATGCATGCATGTACACATTGTTGAGTTTTGAGGTTGATTTCATGGAAATCCTCACATGCATGTCTATATTCTAGCTATGGTCCATGAATTCATCATGTTTTTGAGTGAATTGACTCATTTGATCAAGTATTTGAAGCTTTGATTTCAATTGAACACTTGTATGTTACATATACATTATGAAATTCATGAAGTTTTGTTTGGTTTTGTGTTTAATTGAACTACCTTTGGGCTTTGATTTTGCAAATTGATCTTTGAAACATGTCATATTATGAGTTTTAAAGTGTTTTCCAGAAAATTGGCCCAAAAGAATCGAATTTGATGCTTTGAATGTTGAATTTGAGCTTGGAGGTTCAATTTGGAAATTCCAGATTTTGGACCCACGCTCGAGCGTAAGACTTCACGCTCGAGCGTACACTCTGAGTACATGCATCCCGCTCGAGCGGGGAAAGTAACACTCAAGCGTGAAATGCGTGTGTCCAGTACATTTCATATGTTTACAGTTCGCTCGAGCGAGGGAATACACGCTCGAGCGAGGACTCGTGTCTCACGCTCGAGCGGAGGTCGAGCGCCCATCGAGCGTGAATGGCATGCATCCAGTACTTTTGCTTGAGTTTATAGTCCGCTCGAGCGAAGGAAGTCACGCTCTAGCGGAGATCCTTTGTCTGCATGTCTACTCGAGCGTAGAAAGCCACGCTCGAGCGAGACCCCTGTTTTCTGAAAATTCTAAAAAGTATTTTAAAGTGCATCTTTGCATCCTCTTTCCATCCTAGGCATTCCTAGGCCATGTTTAAGGCATCTTAATGAGGATATTGATGTAGAACCACACCGAGTCAAGATAGGGACTAAGTCATTGATTCCCAAGTGTATAACTTAGTGTGTGTTCATTCTGTAACTGTGTAGGGTTGGCATCCGAGGACGCTCATTAGCTACTTATAGCCCAGTACTCTGTGAGTAACAATGTTGTAAAGATATGTTCAATTATGAATATTTTCTGAATGATCAACTGTTCTGTTTACTGAAATGTCATTGTTTAAGGAATGAATGTTTGTCCTATTTGTAAACTGTATCTGTGGCATCCATAACAATTTACTGTTACTGTACTATTACTGCTACTGTCACAGAGATCTCTGTCGGTTCCCATGTTTGGAACCATTGCTGTTTACTGTTATGATGGCAATCAACTGACTGTTCGGTCTGTTAAGGCCTATTGTACTGTTTTGCTATGAGATGTACCACATATAACTGCTATGGTTTCTAAATGACTGATATGACTGCTTAATGACTGAAAGGACATTCATTCTTAACCTCTTTACACAACTGTTATTCACTGGACTTTAGCTCACTGTTTATATATATATGTAGGTGTCCAGGCACCAGACCCATGCTAGGAGCGTCAGGCTAAGCTCCCGTTTTGTCAAAGCCAACCATTGTGCCTCACTTCGAGGTTCCGAGTGCTGCCAAGCCAAGGCTATTTTGGGGTGTTTTAGATTTCCCATTTTGCTTCTGTTCTGTAATAAATGTTAAGACTTGCACTGTACTGTTATGGTAGGGATTTGGTCCATAACCTGAATGTTTGTATATGATATATATATATATATATATATACTGTTTTGGTTTTGAATGTGAATATGTGCAGAAAAGTCTTTTTGCATTCAGATTGTCACAGCTCAGTGGACATCTTTTATTTACTGTTTTGGTTTCCGCCAGCCCCTTTACTCTGTATTAGTGTCATTACTGTTAAGCAGGCCTTTGGTAATCACGGATTACTGGCCGGTTACGGTGCTAAACCCATAGGGGCGGGTTTAGGTCGTGACATTAATATATACGAATAAATATATATATAATGATGTTTGAATAAACCAATCAGATAAGTCATAAAATGGATACCAATGTTGAGTCACAACCCGATCCAAGCCCAGTTCTCAAACACATGCACGAGCTAAACCCAACACAACAAGTTTAGCCCAAGCTCAAGATTAAGTCTAAGTTCAAGTTTAAGACTAACACATCCACAAACACAAGTCTAGACTCAGTTCAAACCAAGTGCAAATCTAAACCCAACTTTATAGACGCTCACTTTATGAGACAATTCTCGTTTACAACTCAATAGTTTTAACTCATTATTTTTATATTACAATCTTCTTACTTAAGAGAACACAAAACCATTGAGACCCATCTCAACTGGCGGTTGAATCTCACTTTAATTTTAAATTAAAATTACCAAAAAATCATTATCTCCAACAAATATAATAGGATTGACCAAGTATTCTAAGCTTATAGAATGATATATATATATATATATATATATATATATAAATTTATTAAAACCTACAATATCACTAATGTTTTTCAAAATATGATTGAGGTGCATGTATTAGCTTTTCAAAAAGAAGAAAAGGAAAGAAAAAAAAAACATATATAATTTACAAATATTATTAATCAAGACTACTAGGGCATTTTCAAAATATTGAGGATGGTACCGATTCCAAGCCAATTCAGGTATTGATTCTTATTTATTTGAACACATTATTTTTGTCGTGTGGTTTGGTGTAACTTATTACAGATAAAAGTTAATAATTTAAATCAAAAGTTAAAATCATCTATCTTCTAATTTTTAAATAATCAAAAATTTTAAGTTTATTTAAATTATCTAATAAGCTGTACGTAAATTTTGTATTAAATAGTTTTGCATAGGTTCTCCATATATAATATTTTATATATAAAAGAAGAATAAGATATAAACAACTTAAATAAAATGCACCAAACAACTTAGTTTGCCTTGAGAATTATGAGAAATTAGTATATCACCCGTACTATGTATGGGATAAAATAATAGATTATTTATTAAAAATACAATAATTATATTTAATTTTTCCATTTTTTGTCTTTCGTAAATAAAATTTTATATATAAGTTTAAAAGTTTTATTTCAAATGTTCTTTTACTATAATATATAGTATAGATAGATTAAAATTGTTGTATTGACAATTACTAATTAAAATTATGCTTTGTTATAAAAAAAAATAACATAATTCTAACACTTCACTATTTTAGAATAAAAATATATGAATTTTAAAAAATTATCATATTGGTTTTTGAAAGAGAAATAATTAAAGAAATTTTAAAAACTTAATGAGTAAGAAAGAATTATCGTAACATGTAAAACCGCTAAAATCATGATTAAACCAGCAAATCATTCAAACCAAAAACGGTTTAGCTTAATTAGTTAGGACAAAAGACTAATCAGCCTACACAATAATTAATTAATAAAAATTTTTAAATTTTATTTTATTAAAATTTAAACTGTCACTAAAAATGGAAAACAATTTATTAATTTAAATTTAAAATTGACACAATATAAATTTAAAATTATAATAATCCATCTCATAATTTATAAGTTTTAAATACAAATTTAAAATTATCATAATTATCTCATAATTTTTGTATTAAGGAGCAGTAAGAGTGACATTGAGATTATCGATATATCTATATATTTTATGAAAGAATACTTTTTAAGGATAGATATTATGAGAATTTCAAAATCTCATACAAAATTATTTTTAAAATCAAAATCTTTATATAAGATTGTAAAATAAAAGTTAAATGTAAGCTAGCCAATCGGGATTTTCATACTTGTTTAAAATTAAAAAAAATAAAAAAAAATAAAAAAATAGTATGAGATATTGATCATAAGGTTTCTCACTAAAAATCTCATTTTGATTATGTAAATGGGAGCATGTGATTCATTTTACGTAAGTGAAACAATTCACTTTTTTCTTTTTTTCTCAATATGAGATTATAAAATAAAAATTAAATGGAAACTAATCAATGGAGATTTTCTTATTTGTTTAAAAGTTAACAATTTGATTGAGAAGTTTATTTCGAATCAAGCAATTTTAGCATTTTAATATTTAATTAGGTTAATCTTTAATTTATTTCGAATCAAATAAATTTAACCAATATATTTTGATAAAATCTCTATAATCGCAGTTAAACCAGCGAATCAGTCAAACCAAAAACGGTTCACCCTATCAACTAGGTCAAATGACTAACCAACTTATATAAAAATTAATTAATTAATTAATACTTTTAAATTTTATTTTAATTTTAAAATTTAAACTGTCTTAAACTGAAACAAATACAACACTATAATATTAAATTGGAGCATAAGATTTATATAGTGAAACAACTCATTTTTTTTTTCTTTTTCCTGATGTGGGATTGTAAAATAAAAGTTAGTAGTTGTTTGGATGGAAAGTTTATTTCTAATCAAACAATCTCAGTCGTTCAATTTTTAATAAGATCAATCTTAATTTATTTCAAATCAAATAAAACTAAGCAATATATTTTGATAAAACAGTTAAAATTGCGGTTAAACTAGTGAATCAATTAAACCGAAAATGATTCAGCTTAATCAGTTAAGTCAAAAGACCAACCAATTTATAACAAAATTAATTAATTAAAATTTTTAAAATTTATTTTAAAATTTAAACCATCTTGAACTGAAATATGCATACTACTTTTGGGCATGAGAGAGATGTCATGTCGTTGGTAATAAACCTCCGAAGAGATTAAATCATTAAGCACAACAATCTCTATCTCAAGCTTAAACAATCAATCAATTGAAACAACTCTTGAGGCAATAAAAAACCAAGAAATGAGAGAAGTGTAGAGGTGCTTTAAGATGATCACAAGTATGGAAAGCACTAAATAAATGCTATCAACTCAAATAGGTTGGTGTCTAATGCGTAAAACACCAAATCTATGGTGACTATTACACTACAAGCATGCTATACAAACCTCAAATGCAATGAACAACTAAAAACAATCCTAAAACAATCATAGAACAGTCAAAAAACAGGTTGGAATTAAGACAAAAATAGCTAAAACAACAAACTAAAATATTGAGGGATTAAGCTAGCACACAAGCATAAGGAAGGAAGGCTAACCCCTTCATTTTGGGTACTTCAAAACAACATTTTTAACTTTTGAAAACCTCTTAAAATCAATAGTAAAAAGTTCAAAAAAAAGTAGATAAAAGGATGGGTAACACAAGAGCAAAAGCTTGGAATGCAAGGTACAAAGTAGGGTGGTTCACCCCTCTACCTTAGGTAGCTTTTAGCCACAAGCTTCAGCCCATAAACACAGGTGCAAAACAGCCCAAAAACAGCAAAAAAAATGATAGGAAAGAAATAGTGCAAGAGAGCTAGGATGTATACCTCTTGAAGAGGAATGATCCTTTTGAGTTATAAACCACCAATTTACACCCTCAAGAGCTAAAATGCAAGTTTAAACACCTCAGCAAAGAACCCTCCAAGTTCAGTTTAGAGAGTGTAGATAAAAGTATGTAAGTTGCAAGAGAGAGAGAGAAAGAGAGAGAGAGAGAGAGAGAGAAATATTTCCAAAACTTTTCTCTCCAAAATATTCTAACCCTATATCATAAGAGAGGGTCCTCTATATATAGAAATATATGAAAGACTCTAGAAAATATCCAAATAAATACAGCTAGTATGGTGCATGCATCTGTGAAGACAACAGGCCAAAAAATATCTGGTTTTGCATAAGTGGCTGGCAGGCCACTAATAGGGGCCGGCCGTAAACCATTAGTGGCCGGCCGACCACTAGTGGGCCTACAGGTCTCAGATGGTCAGGCCTGAAAAGATGCTATTTTGTTTATAAAAAAAATGGTGCAAAGTTGGCATGTTTCTGAGGCTTAAAGCTAAGGCTTCCAGCTTAGGAATTCGAGCATTTAACAAGCATATACAAATTCATCATCGGGCGATCACTCGGTGGCGCCCAAGTCATAAAGGCAGTAAAAAATGGGGTGTCTACAAGAACTCGATCTCACAGTGAGGTGGTAAACTTGTAAGATCCTCTGGAAAAACATCCGAGTATTCACAAACTACCCTTGGCAAGTCAACTCGGACTTCATCACACTCGGTACTCAAGAAGTTGGCAAAAAGGCAATTAAGTTCGCTTCGCCCACACAGATCATACATCGGTGTCAAGACTTTATCCATCCAGTCCTCCAAGAAATAAAAGCAATTATCGCTCAAGGTACATACGGTAACCCTCTGACGGTAGCAGTCTATAACAGCCCGATAGGATAACCACCAGTCCATACCCAATATAACATCAAAACTAAACATATCAATAAACACAAATGCAAAAAGAAGTCAGCAACTGGCAACCTCTATCTCACAACCCTGACACCCTTGCTTCAAGACAACCTCATCACTAATAGGTGACTCTACACAGATAGGAGATGCTAACTGAGCCAACTCTAATCCTAAAACTGATGCAAATGCAGACGAAATAAATGAATGGGATGCACCCGTATCAATCAACACATTAGCAACTGAATTGCAAAACAACAAGGTACCTCTCACTATTGAAGGCGCTGGTATAAGATCTGGTGCGGTAACAACCTACACACGCCCTATAGGCCTCTGTTCAACCTGCTCACCCCTCAAAACATAAGCCTGATGCACTAACTGAGTTGAAGAGGCTCCTTGATTGGCCCCTCAAGGCCTGAGCTGACTGTGCCTGTTGGTGGCTTTGTGTCTGTCTTGAACCAAACGCACCGAGTGTGCCACCCAACAGAGGGAAAAATCTCTTCATGTGCCCTTCATGCCCACACTGATAACAAGTGAGCGGCTACCCTCTCCCCTGACTCTGGCTCTGAGAATGAGCTAAAACGGTGCAGACCGTTGCCCTCCTCTTCTCTACGGGCAAGCCAGAGACTTATGGCCCAACTGACTACATTTGAAACAAGTAATGTCTCCCTGACCACCTCTCCCAGAACCCGAACTTGGCATTGAAAAAGTAGACCTCGACTGAGGTCCCTGGGATGGTTGTGGGTTAGAACCCTTATGCCTCTTACTGTCCCCTTGTGCATCCTAAATCCTCCTGGAGCCCCTCATCCTCTCCTCCTCCATCTACATTATGGTCTCCAGATGAGCTGCCACTTTCACAAGGTATCCATAGTCCCTAATCATCCACCCAGCCGCTTTAAACATGAGCCCGATCATCAATCTCTTCTTAAACTCCAGATAATGAAGCTCCTTAGTTGCTACTAACTTCGGTGCAAAGCTATAGAGGCTAGTGAATGTGGCCTCAAACTCAGCCACCAATGTGTTCAACTGTACCAGCTTGGAAAACTGGTCTCTCAACTTCTTGCTAACTATGGGAGGTAGAAACTTGTCCTGGAATGTGCTAACAAAACCCTCTCAAGTCACCCCAATACGCCTACGTGCGTACTTCCACTACTGACCCGCATCTCCCTTTAGTTGGAAGGATGCCAAGGTCACTCTCAATTGGTCTTCCTTGATGCCATGCATCTCGAACGTCTTCACCATTTGCTCTAGCCACTCATCTGCCTTCAGTGACTCCTTGGGATCACTAAAAACTCATCCAAATTCAATCGGAAAAACTCTCGCTTCAGAAAACGATGGCCCTGCCTTAGCTACTTGGGCTTGGACTTGATTCTCAACCTTGAGAATATCCATGGATTCCCACAATGCTCCAGCCATTTCGTGGACTAAGGCGCCCATGGCCTGTTGACTAACTGGTTTGGCCACGTTGGCCTGACCAACCCCTTTTTCCTGCTCCGAAATATCATCCGGTAAAGACACTTCATGCCTCCTAGGCCTACCATGCTTGCCAACACCACGTCCACATCCTGACCTCCTAATGAAGGTAACAAAATAGATTAGCACATTTGCAAATGTGCCGAAGCTAACTCACTCGTGTCCTAATGTGGTGGACAACAATAATTCACTCCACATAAGCACGTAATCACGTAAACATATACGAATTTCATTCCTGGATAATGACTATCCTGCAACGTTGCCAGAGTTCCAATTAGAAGCAACAGTGATCAAGTGCTCTTCTAATGGGACTTCTAGAAACTCATAGACTCAATCAATATCCTAGAAATTAAATCTCATACCCATATAACCATATAAACATGTTATCACAAAACATTACAAACATACAAACATCTCTGTCAAGCAAGATAAACACCTTGTGGTACTAACCACTTTCCTCGTACCCAAAGTATTCAAATCTGGTACGCTCTGATACCAAGTTGTCATGCCTTAAAAATAATATAATAATTCAACCGTAAAGACTAATACAAAATGACATAAATAGAGTATTAGACTTTCATTAATTAGAGTCCATTTACAAAAGGGCACATGCATTACATATTCATAAGCTCTACCCTGAATCTATAGCATGTGGCACCAAACTAAGTGATCAATGAAATAAAGGCCCTACGGGCTTACATCTTTTCAAGACTGTTCTTGGTTACAACAAAAGTGAGCTTAACTTAACACAATTTGAAGCCCTTGGCCATACAAAAATAGATATAACATAATAGAAGCTCTTGCTCCCAATCCCTCCAATCTACTGCCTTGGTAGAGGCATATCACTAGCACTTGAAAATGGTTTTTCCCAAATAGGGTGAGCCAAAGCCTAGTAGAAACAATTTAGCACAATATATGTATAGCGATCCCGGTTTTCCTTTCATTGTTTAATTGTATTCCGGGTTTGGGTCCGTAGGTGTTAGGTGTTGTCTTATTCTTGTTTCCATCCTCTACTCTTTGTATTTGAGTCTTGGGTTGTGTTGGGCAGGTTTGAAACAGGTTGGTTGTGTTTAGAAACAAAGAGTTGATGCCCAGATTTTGGCCTTCACGCTCTAGCAGGGCTTTTGACGCTCGAGCGTGCCCTTTGCTTTTGTTCCTCCGCTCGAGCGGGGAGTTTGACGCTCAAGCGAGATTATTCAACCCTCAGTACTTTTCTCTACAGGTCATCGGACGCTCGAGCGTCCACTTTTACGCTCGAGCGGGGACCTTCATCTGCAGAACTTCTAGAAGTGTGCATTCGACGCTCGAGCGTCGCTTTTCACGCTCGAGCGGGGGTCTGTGTCTGACGCTCGAGCGGGCACTCGAGTGGACTGTGTTGTATATCAGTCCGAATTTTAGCATTTTGAATCACTTTTTCGGGCCATTCTCTCTCTCTCTAACTTTCCAAAACCCTATTTTGAGAGCTCCTCTCTCTAAAATGTACCTCCTCTCTATGAAATCATCTAGTTTTAGCGATCTTCCACCCTTGCCCCTTTGTAAAAAGTGTAGAGCTTGGTGTGGGCTACGTTTGGATCCGAAAATCTTTGGGTTTAGAGCACCTTCGAATTTCTTCATCTTCTCCTTTGAGTTCCAAAATTTGAGGTAGGGATAACTACTCATAGTTATGATCTTTGACATAAACTCATTTTGATTTAATGTTGAAATTGGGAAATTTTGGGTGTTAGGGTTTCAAATTGTATAAAGAGGGGTTTTGTTCTTTTGACCAATACATAGGTATTTTGGGTCTTAAAATAAGGTTATTGATTTTTATTAATGATATTTGGACCTTTGGGTCAATGTTGAGAAAAGGGGGAGAAAAACCCTAATTTATTGTGATGAATTAATTTGTATAATTAATTTGGGAAAGTTATGGAAATATGAAATTGAGTTGGAAATAATGAAATTTGGTAATTATGAGGTTTAATGGTGGAGTTGGATTGATTGATCACTCACCTTTGAAATTGTAGATAATTTATCTGTTTGATAATTTATTATCTGTTTAGAAATAATTGTTTTGGGCTATCGGTGGAGGATAGTCTTGATTGTTGTAGACACTACATGATGATTAGGTGAAGTAAAACTAATCAATTGAGTATGTCATTGAATATGACGGATGGAATAACACATTAAACATTTGCTTGGCTTGATCATTGTATATGATAAGTGTTTAAATACATTGCATATGTATATTGTTTAGGAGGAGATAGGGTATGTACACCACGGTTTGGGAGGAGATAGGGGATGTACTCCTAAATCGGATTTGAGAAGAGATAGGGAATGGACTCCAGTGATAATTAAGTTGGCCGGAGTGTCCAGGGTGAAAGTCCCGAAATCCTAATTGCGTTTGTATAACGTAGATAAAATGAAGTATTGAAGTGTTGATAATATGAGTTGTAGTCTCATTCGAACTTGAAGTGTTGAAGTGTTAATTATGTGAGTTGTAGTCTCATGTTAATTGATCATAACCGAAGTATTGTTGATATGAGCTGTAGTCTCATTTGAACTGTCTGGATGAATAGGGAACCATATCTATGAATTGGTTTGGATAATGAAATAGAAAGAGATGTATGTTTGTTTATATGAGTTAAACATTTATCAAAAGCCAATGTTTTAGTTATTGCTCATATTATGTTTAGCATATCTCTACTGGGCGTTGGCTCATCCTATATGGGACATCATTTTCAGGTTCAGGTGTTATGTTGCCCCCAAGGCCTTAGCTTGGATGGTTTTAGGAGTTGAAGACTCTTTTGGTTGTTTTAGTATTTTGGTGATATATGTAAATTCAAGCCAAGGGCTTATTTGTGTAGAGAGTTAGGACTCTTCTTTTGTTGTAACTAAGTGTTGACTTGGAAAGTTGTAAGCCTACAAGGCATTTACTTTTGTTGTCAACATGTATTACGCTTTGTAAGAATACTCTGATGAATGGAAATATGTTTTATTCTCTTGTCTATGTATATCATGAATGTTGGGTTTATATGTATTACTTTGAGGGCGTTACAATATGAACTTTAAAAAGGTTATAAACATGATGCACATAGCCAATGCTCAAAATAAAATCATTTACAACTCTTCTTCCCAAATCCATATTATGCCAAGTATGATATCCCAATCCATTTTATATCAATTCGTTTCATGTCATTTTATATCTCCTCAATTCATGAGTCATATCCATTGTTATCCAGACAACCCAACTGAGATTACAACTCAGTGGTTTTCTTACCACACAACCATTACACACAAACACTTCAATTTGCCATTTTATGAAAATTTCATCCACGGGAATCAGCACCCACATATACACAATGTTTTCGAGACTTTCACCCTACACGCATAAGCCAACTTAATTCAATTGAGTCCATCCCATTTCTCCTCCCAAACATCATACATATACAATGTATTAAACACAGTCATATTCAATGACAATCAATAAGAGATTCGTTGCAATTTACCTAATTCTCATGCAATTTCTACAACAATCATAGTTATCCTCCACCGATAACCTAAAACAAATATACAATCTTCTTAATAGATAAATTATTCAAAATTCCATAGATGGAAGGTGATACACATCCAACTTCACCATTTATATAACCATTCATCTAATTTCATATTCCCATTTCCAATTTCATTATTTATGCAAAATAATTACTTGAACATTTTAGGGCAAAACTCTTTTTTTTTTCCAATCTCATCCCAATCACCAAAAATCGACCATTTATAGCATAACCCAAGGTCATATCCATTCCCATAACCATTTCTAAGACATCCATTATAAAGCCCCTCTTTGGAATTGAAACTCCAAACCCTAAGTTTGTTAAAATTACTTCACAACCCAATGTTTCTCACATATCAAGAAAATGACCAAGTTAAAACTCATAGAGAGTGTAAAAAGTCCCTACCTCAAAAAGACAAGACAAGCAAAGCAAAGGAGGAACTCCAAAGATGCCGAAACCAAAGTCTATTCGGATCAAAACGATGCCCTTGAGGTGCTCTACCTTTTTAACAAAGGTACACAAGTAGAGAGATCACTAGATCTAGGTGAAAATGTAGAGAGAATGTGAGTTTTAGAGAGAGAGAGAGAGAGTCCCGATCTAGGGTTTTGGTAGAAAAAGATGTGAAAAAGTAATATAAAAAGGTGCTGCAGAGAACTGATATACGCACAGTCTGCCAAGAGTTAACGCTCAAGCATCAAACACAATAAGTTGTTTCGCTCGAGTGCAAAAAATGGCCACTCGAGCGCAGAATACACACATCATGTAGTTTTGCAGACAGAAGAACATCGCTCGAGCGCATGCCCGCTCGAGCGCAGGAAACGCCACTCGAGAGTAGAATACACTCTCCTAGTAGTTTTGCAGACCTGCGAAAGTACTGAGAGTTTGCATAGCCCGCTCAAGCGCAAGAAGCCACTGGAGCGGAAGAGTAAAAATCTGGACAACAATGGTTTGAAAATCAAGCAACCAACCTGTTTCAAACACAACAACTACATTCCAACAATCAAGTTTAAGGAAGAATAAGGGGAAAAATACATGAACAACCATACAAGGTTATGAATCCCGAGTCCAGAATACAAAATGGATAGTGTATAAACCAGAAACGCTGTATTTCTTAATTTTTAATCATATGTCAATTATCTAAATCTCAAAATCCAAAAGGAATATATATATATATATATATATATATATATATATATATATATTTAAATAAAATGATAACTATTTAGATATAAACAATAAATATTTAGATATGAACAATAAAGAAGTAGAGATAAAAATAAAATAAAAAAATAACTATTCAAATTTCAACTAATAATATAAAGAGCCAAACAAAAGATTAAAAAATAACTTAATAAAAAATATTATGAGTGAGCTAATTTGAAAAATAAAAAGTCTATTTATATACAAACAATTAAAAAATATTTAAATAAAAAAACTCAAATAATTTAAAATAAAAAGATAATTATTTATATATGAACAACAAAAAAAAAATAGAGATAAAAATATATACAAAAAATATATATATATATATATAACTAATTAGATTTGATTTGAAAAATAAAAATTCAAATAAAAGATAAAAAAAATATTTAAATAAAAAAGATTAAGATTGAGATATAAATCCGAAAAATATGATAAATTTTTTAACAATCTATATTTACCTTATGTGAGTTTGTTGTAGAATTCCCATATATTTCGGCTTAATCTTTTTAAAGTTTACCATCAAGTTGAACTTAATCCTTTATGTTTTTAAAATAATTAATTAATTATTGATATAAATTTTAAATATAATAAAATTCCATAAACAAAAATTTAAATAAAATATAAAAAATATTTAAATGAAAAATATTAAGATTAAGATATAAATTCCAAAAAGATGATAAATTTTTTGACAATCTATATTTATCTTCTGTGAGTCTGTTGTAAAATTCCTATATGTTTCAGCATAATCTTTTTAATTTTTAAAATAAAAAGATAACTATTTATATATGAATAACAAAATAATTGAAATGAAAAAAATATACAAAAATAAAAGTATAACTACTTAGATTTGAATTGCAAAATGGAAATTCAAATAAAAGATAACAAAATATTTAAATAAGAAATATTAAGATTGGGATATAAATATCCCAAAAAGATGATAACTTTTTTAACGATATATGTTTATCTTTTGTTAGTTTGTTATAGAATTTCCATATAGAATAATGCTTGGGACCCCCTTTTGGGGGTCACCCCCTCACCCCCTTTGCCACGTGGCAGGGGGTGATTGGTGGAGCAGGAAAAAAAAGAAAAAGAAAAAGAAAAGGTAACCAATGAGAGAGAGAGGGGGTCAAAGGGGGTGGGAGAAAAAGGGGGGATGAATCATTACTCTTTCCATATATTTCAACTTAATCTTGTTAAAGTCTATCTCCAAGTTGAATTGAACTTAATATTTTATCTTTTTAAATTATCAATTAATTATGTATATAAATTTTAAATATGATAGAATTCCATATGTATCTTTTGTCTATGCATAAATTTTTCAATATAAAAACAAGTTTCTACAAAAAGAACTATGAACAGAAGATTGGAAGGAAAAACAATTAATATTGAGCCATTTCTAATCTTTGCTTAAAAATCTTAAATATTTGCTTTACGTTTGAAATATGTACTTACATGAGCTTTTGCATTTGTGAGAAGGTGAGTTTATGTAAATAGATATTATTATTTTAATTTTAAATTTTTTTATTACAATCTGTATTTTTCTTTATTTCTTTCTTTTTGCTAATAATGTGTCATTTAATAGAGATTTTATTCTCTCCTTTTCTTTTTCTTTTTTCTTCTTTTTTTTTTAAGTGCTACTATTATCAATTTGAAACTTTCTCACTTTTTGACTATTTGTGTTTAAATTTTTTTTGGTGCAGATGTTTTATTGAAAATGAAGAACACATCAAAATTTATTGGAAATGAGTTTATACTTTAAATGTATTCATCAGTTGATTTTTATTATTGATTATCCTATTGAAATAACTCATGATTAAATTTATTTTCAAAACTCATTTCTTTTGAGAACTAAGCCACAAATTTCTTCTTTTTTAAATTTTATTTAATTCAAATTCAGAGTTTGAACAAATAGAAGAGATCTCATATTAATTTTTTTTTTTTGAAAATTAGTGTAACACGCGCCTGTGGAGGGGGCCCTCGCTACTACAGTTTGGACTCGCGATTTTGTTGTCGCGGTTCTTAATCTGAACCAAAGAGTCCAAATCTGGCAAATCGTTTTGAGAAACAGATTTTTGAAAAAGTAGTGCCAAACATGGACTGCTTTGCCAGATACAGAGTCGCCACCTAAATATTTTTTAATGGGGCAATTTAGGAAACCCTGACTCGCTGCCGAAGGCCACATGTCCGTCATCACCGGAGTTGTCTCGGCTCGGGAGCTTGGGTACGATCGGGGAAGGTCAGCTATGAGCACCCCCTTTCGCCCGGTCCGAAGACCGGTCTCTACTAACCATGATATCCGATTTTGAAGGCGTTATGTGTTCTTATACCAATTATTAGCCTAGCATTACTATGTTGTGCGCGCAGCAAACAAGTATAGACTAGATTGCCTAATTCGAAAATAAGCATTGCATATCCGTTTGTTTCGAAAAAGTGCTTTAGAATTTGCTACTCGCAAGTAGGCTAAAACACGGATTTCAACGAGTTTTCCCAACTCAAACAACCCAACCTTCACCCACAGGCATTAAAACAGTTTATCACATAAGCATCTAGCCACATGGTAAACATGCTGTCATGATAGTATTCACACGCATGCGAGATGCTAAAGCAGGAAAATACTTACATCGTACTCCGTGCCAAAACAATAAACTAGTTAGCAAACATACATGTCCTAGTTCATGTCAATTTGACTAATGCAACACATACAGGATGCAACTAGATAGGCTCGGCTAATCCTAAACATGGCATGTGAAATGCGATCAATCGATGCACGTATTCAATTTGGAATTGAAGTACAAATGCAGTTAGCGTGATGTACCGAGCCTAGTGCATGCAATACAAATGCATGAATGCACGCATGCATAGCATAAGGTCTGCTAAATTAAACGTGCCCTAATACTAACCATCAAAGCAGGTAAGTAAAAGGGAAGAAAGAAGTGGGGATTGGAAGACATACACACCACTCACACACACTTATTACAGATTTGCCTCACTCGGAGGGACCGAATAAATACTACAAATTAATTAACTACGCAAGCTAATTAATATTACAAATTGCCTAATTAATTAACAAATTAAATAAGCTAAGAAAAGCAGTAAAACCGCCTCGGGAGGAGGGCCAGATGCAACGCGTGCTCGGGTCTCGCTCGGAAGTGCACCGCCATGCATAGGCTGCCTCTGTTTTCCTTCCTTTACTCCTCTGGAGGCTACCAAAATCTCAGGACTGGTTCCTTGGACACTGAGGAGTGCTACCGGCTGAATGGAATTGTCACCGGCACTGTGTTATGGCCATCGGCACAAAATGAATCTGTCGGCAGAGAAGGGATTGCCGGTCGGCACTTGACACTGCCTGTCGGCAAAGTGTTCCTGCAGAATCTGCAATTGACAACAACAGAGGGCAAGGCAAAGCATGGCAGCACAATTCAAAGCATATATGCACCATTCATGTCCCCTATCATGTTTGTGACTCAAAGGGGGCATGTGTCTCGATTCTCGGACCACCAATCACGCATTTCCATACATGATGGCCCAAGTGATCAAGTATGCAACTTTCATGTCAAATGAAATGCAAGCCAAACACACAAATCAAGGCCCAATTCCTATCACCAAGTCAAGGAACAAGGCATGCATGCAAGATGCAATGCAACCTAGGCATGCAAGCTAAGGATGCAACATGGCATAGCAAGGCACTTATGCAAGCATACAAGCAATCATGGGGCCATGCAAATGGATGCAAAGATGGACTTAAACATGATTTGGGCAGCTCTAAATAGGCCCAAAACAGTGGCCAAAGTGCTATAAAATGAGGGCTAAATGGCATGCAAACATGCATGCACACAAGGACCGACACTTAAGTATAAAAAGGCAACTCTCAAACACATTTGAAAGAAGGTAATCATGGACATATAGCATGCAACATAAGCATTGAAAGTCATGTTAGGATGGTGCCAAACCAAGCAACAAGTCAAGCTAAACATGCAACAAATGACCTAAGTGCTTGGAGCAAGTCAAAGGGGCTTGAAGCAAGACTAAGCCAACCAAGCCTCACAAGGCTAAGGGGACCTAAAATAGGTTCAAGGCAGACCTAGATCATGCAAAGGGGACCCCCTAGATGGCATCTAAGCGGCTCAAAATCAAAAGCATACACAAAGGCCAAAACATGGAGCATACAAGTCAAGCTTCCAAAGCTTCAAAGAGGTGTCCAAAGCAAACATACAAGCATGCTATAAGGTCTGAAATTATGCTATAAATGATGCCAAATCATTAGAATGAAGCAAGTAGTGCATGCTACAAACTCACACACCTGAGGCCAACAAGCCGGAATGAAAAGGGGCTATGCAATGCATGCCAAATCCGACCCAAACAACCATGGACAGACCTCTAGAATGGCAAAATAAGCACACAAGCTTCACAAGACTAAGCCTAAAACATGCTTGAACAAAGGCTAACAACCTAAGGCATATTAAGGCAATAACAAGGCATTACATGGTAGGTATGCTAAGCATGCATGGTGTACCAAAAACAACAAAAAACAGAGGTATAATACAACATATTAAGCATGGAAAGCAGCCAAGACATGGTCAATACACACTTTAACATGATGCTCTCTCAAGAGGCCAAAAATGGTCCTTTTCAAGGACAACAAGGGGAGGGGATGGCCATCTCCTTTTGGAGACTTCAAGGCACCATCTCCACCACTGAAATCCCTCAAGATTTCAGTGGTGAAGAGGCCCAAACACCAAAGTCTCGAAACTTATACAAAAATAGCACAAAATGAGGCCTTTCAAGGCCTAAGAGGGGTCAAAAACCTCCAAACCACAAAACACCCTTAATAAACAATCAAGAGGGTCTAAAAACAGAACTTTTTTGTATTATACACCAAGCTCAAAAAAGATTTTAAGATAGGTAGAAATAAGGTGCAAAAAAGGGGTAAAAAGGGGTAAGATTCTTACCCTTGAAGACCTCTTCACAAATGATGCTCCAATGGCCCTCCTTGGCTTGAATCCAACACCAAAACACCAAAATCAGCCCCTTAGAACCTCAGGAGCCAAAGAAAGGTGAAACACTAGGTGTTTGTGTGCAATAGTAAGACACAAAACACCTAGAACACAAAGAGAGAAAAAGAGAGATAGGATATGTATGGATCCTAACCCTAAAAACCAGAGCTTCTCTCTGTGCTTTTTGTCTCTAAAATGTCTGAAGTCTCCAACCCTTGCAACAAGAGAGAGCCTCTCTAATTATAGAACTTCTTGTCTTGTAAAGCTTACAAGACAAGCTTCATAAGAGGGAGATCCCTCCATACACGTGTATGGAGGGGAGCAAAAAAGCAAGACAGCTGTCTTAAAATATCTGCAAAAGCAGATGCACAGTAGTCGGCCGGCCAAAAATGCCATTTTGGCAAAAAAGAGTGCCGACCGGCACTAAATAGTGCTGACCGGCAACAAATAGTGCCGGCCGGCAATATACATTGCCGGTGGCAGCAAAAACCAGAAGGTGGCCTCTAGCCACTGCCGGTGATGTGTGGGGATGCCTCACAAGGCATTCCCTGCCCTTCCAAGGCAAAATGCAAGTGTTTGGTGCAAAACCAGACACTAAACGGTTGAGTTCGGAGATCTTGAGGCAAGGCGCGCGAGCCGAGACCTCCGGGAACTCCAAACGAACACAAACATGGATAATCACCGAGTGTTCAAACGGTGACGTCCAAGTCTTGAGGACGGTCAAGAATGGGGTGTCTACAGTTGCCCCTCTTTGACAGAACTCGAAAGTCACAACAATGACGGGAGTGAATGTCAAAGCCCAGAGACGACCCATTTTTGACAAGGCTGAAGACTTAGACAAAAGCATACAAGCTACAAACAAAGATATGCACCCGAGGGCTGGGGCAAAATGCAAGACAATGCACAAAGCCGAGCACAACTTATGATCATGCAAGAAACATAGGGACGTATCTCGGTGTTTCGGAAATGTACAAGCATTGAAACGTATTCCAAATGCTCTTAACCAAAGAGGGAGAAACATAGGGACATATCCCGGTGTTTCGAAGAGAAGGAGAAACATAGGGACGTATCCCGGTGTTTCGGAAGGAAGGAGAAACATGGGGACGTATCCCGGAGTTTCGCAAGGAACGAGAAACATAGGGACATATCCCGGTGTTTCGAAAGGAGAGAGAAACATAGGGACGTATCCCGGTGTTTTGGAAAGAAGGGAGAAGAAACATAGGGACGTATCCCAGTATTTCGAAAAGAAGAGAGAAACGTAGGGACGTATCCCGGTGTTTCGGAAAAAGAGAAACATAGGGACGTATCCCGGTGTTTCGGAAAAAGAGAAAGAAACATAGGGACGTATCCCGGAGTTTCGGAAGGAGAGAGAAACATGGGGACGTATCCCGATGTTTCGGAAAAAAAGAGAAGAAACATAGGGACGTATCCCGGTGTTTCGAAAAAAGAGAAAAAAACATAGGGACGTATCCCGGTGTTTCGAAAAAAGAGAAAGAAACATAGGGACGTATCCCGGTGTTTCGAAAAAAGAGAAAGAAACATAGGGACGTATCCCGGTGTTTCGAAAAAAGAGAAACAAACATAGGGACGTATCCCGGTGTTTCGAAAAAAGATAAACATAGGGACGTATCCCAGAGGTTAGGGACGTATCCCAAGGATTAGGGACGTATCACAAAGATTAGGGACGTATCCCAGAGATTAGGGACGTATCCCAAGGATTAGGGACGTATCCCAAGGATTAGGGACGTATCCCAGAGATTAGGGACGTATCCCAAAGGTTATGAACAAGGAGGAGAAACATAGGGACATATCCCGTTGTTTCGGAAGGAGAGAGAAACATAGGGACGTATCCCGTTGTTTTGGAATGGAAGAAGAAACATAGGGACGCATCCCGGTGCTTCAGAAAGGTAGGAGAAACATAGGGACGTATCCCGGTGTTTCGGAAAAGAAGGAGAAAGGGAAACGTAGGGACGTATCCCGGTGTTTCGAAAGAAGGGAGAAACATAGGGACGTATCCCGGTGTTTCGGAAAGAGAGAGAAACGGAAACGTAGGGACGTATCCCGGTGTTTCAGAAAGGTATAAGAAACAAAAGGGCGTATCCCAGTGTTTCCAAACAAAGGAGCGCGCAAAACAATGCAATGCAGGTGCACAAGACAGTGCGATAAAATGCACTTTCTATGCAAGTATGGGGGCATTTTCTATGCAACATTGAAAGCATATTCTATGCAGAAATATAACGATGCGCGGCACGCATGCAACCGAAGTGTATACGAAAGTTCACATTCTATGCAATGGAAGGGCATCAAACACGTACTCTGGTGCCTCCGATTTACCTTTCGGAGGACTTGGCAACACAACTCTGCTCGAAAAAGGGACACCCTGTTTACATTGGCGAGAGATAACATTTGCTGCTGCTTTAATTGCCATTCTTTGAAGCAGGCTTAAACTTAGAGTAGAGGCACACTCATTCTTCGGAGCACTGACTAGGCCTGAAGAGGTACATCCGGAGCACAATCACGGAGTTTGAAGAAGGAGAAACATACTCAGATGCTTCGGTTTTCCCTCTTTTCTTTTGCTTTGTAGTCTGGAACCCATATAGCTTCAAATAGGTCATTGTTTTACTGTTCTTGCATGACCTGGGTTGAACCCTGAAGTTTTCGAAAGAACAAATTCCCTTTTTTTTTTGCACAAATGTGGAGAATGGCACAGCATTCTGAGCACATAACAAATCATTTTTTTTGAAATTGAGAAAATGAGTTCTCGACCAGGTATTGAGCCTACGACTGAACACAGCACACTACGACTCAACAACAGAAAATAAAAGGTAAAATAACCTAAACACGACGAGACACGCTCGGAACGACTCAAAACAAGATTTGAGACAAACAAAACAAAAGACACGACATACAGACGTGCACAGGGAGCTTGTTTCTTCGGGTATTGTTTCCCACCCTTTCTCATTTGTGATTCTCACATCACTCTGGCTCTCAATCTCTGTTTTCTGAAAAAAGCCATTTTCTTACTTTTTCTCTCAGCACACATCTCTCTATTCTTCAATCTCTTATTTTTTTATCCCTCCCCTGGTTGGTGGATAAACAGAAAGTTGTGGGGTCTTATCCCTAGCATTCCGCTAGATTCTTCTTCTTGTTCACAACAGTGAGTTTCTTCCACAGAGGGGCTGCGCTACAATTGGGTGTATAGCAAATCTGCAGTTGACGTCGGTTGACGATGCTCTGCTGGGGAGTTTGGACGTGATTAGATCTGGCCAGATAAGGGAGTGGAGTATCTTGTCCCATTCCAGTTCGTGCTTCGCACTTAGCTTGATACCTCGTTGCTTGGAGGATGAAAGAGCTTTCAGTCCTTCGTTGTTAACTTCAGTTGTGCCCTTTCTGGCAAGCAAGGTGCCCTTCTTGGCAAGTATGGCGCCCATTCTGGCAAATGCATTGTCAACGGGGAAAAGACAGAACACCTAACTCAACTGTGCCCCTAGTTCATCATTTTGACCATTTTTTGTTTTGGTTTTCTACTAAAACAATTTTGACCAACATGAAAGTTAGATTAACACACTTGTTCGATTTTTGATTTGAAATCATGCAAGTCAGGCTATGAGCACTGAAAATTTTCCTTTTTTGGGTCCAAGAAATGGTCCAGTTTTGGAAAAGATGGAATAATTTTTGAGGGATCAGTCAACCTTAGTAAAAATTCTCAAAAATTATTTTTGCAAACGGCCAATGCTTAACAAGTACGGAACCTACTCTTGAGACGCACAACCTCGGATTTGGAGGAAAATTGCCCCCTTGCTCGAAGAGAGCTGCATGGCAACGGAAAGTTGCCCCTTGTTTGAACGGCACCGCAGCGCATTGAATGGCAACGGAAAGTTGCCCCTTGTTTGAATGACACCACGGTGCATTGAATGGCAACGGAAAGTTGCCCCTTGTCTGAATGGAACCGTAGTGCATTGTAATCAGTCCTCAGAGCGATGATTGCAACCGAACTCCCGGATACAGAAAAGACAAGGATGACTAGAACCATCACATGGACATAGTTGAATTTGAAAGTGTTTGTGGCTGGACTTCAGAATGAAGTTGCCTACGTATCCCAAACATGGGAATCAAGCCTTACGTAGTTCCGGTAGAAGGTACACTCGGGTATTATCCTCTCCTTTTTAGGCTCTAACTTTTGCCAAGGCGCCCGTTGCGGGTTTTCGACCTTGCGAGCTTTGCTCTTCTTTTCTTTTCAATTTTTTTCATTTTTTTTTTCTTTTCTTTTTTTTGGCTTTTTTTTTTTTGCTTTTGTTTTTTGTATTTTTCTCTTGCTCTAACTTTTGCCTGGGTCGCCCTTCCGGGTTTTCGGCCCAGCGAGCCTCTTAAAGGGTAAAAGTTTAACAAGTCCATGCCAAATGGTTTTAGGGTTTTGAAGCCATCCGTATCCAGGAGAGTGGCTGTTGTATTAATTTACTAAAGGATCCATCTTCGGCTCTTCGAGCATATCTGACATTTTTGCCCCTAGTTTGAGGGGGGGCTTCTGATCTAGCTTTACAAGCTTCCTTTGATCTGATCTTCTTGATCTGACTTTGGTGCCTCTTGTTCGAGGGCTGCTTCAAAATGGCCACACAGGCCTGACGTTGTGGTTGACCGTTGAACGTTCTGAACTCAGGTTCAAGGTTCGAAAACAAATGGATTGAATCTTGAGGCTGAGAGCGATCCTAAGCTGCACAATCTCAAGAGCGATCCCACACAAGTCTTCGCAGGACCGCGCAAAATATTTTTTGAAATTTTTTAAGAAAGCGACAAATCGCTCGCGCCGAAGACAGTGTAGAACCAATCTGGATCAAGCCAGGGTCCTTCTCAGTACTCACATTAAAAAGCATGATCTCAATCATTAAGGGCTTAGCATGCCTCTCTTTCTCTCAATTGATCAAATTTTGCAAAACCCGAGGAATTCCTTCCTCTTTGTTTTTCTCACAATGTTTCGAAAAAAGTTTTGAAAAACTTAGGTCATTACAATGACTTCAAGGCACAGAAAAGGTAGGCGAAGAGCACTGTCACTTCATTCAAACTTCTGGCACAACTGGCACACGGCAGAAGCAGACACAAGAGTGTGAAAGTCACTGTTGTTCCATTCAAATCTGTTGGCATAACTGGCCCCAAGGCAGAAACAGACTCAAAAGAAAGCAAAAAGACAAACACAAAACAAGAGAGTGATGTTTGAGGTAACACCCCTGGAATCACCCGACTCTAACAAAACAGGACTAACTTGATACAACAAGACAGACCCGACTGACTCAATACAACGAGACAGACTCAACAGGACTGACTCGATATGAAAAGACTGACTCTAAACAAAGAGACAGACTCGAAACAACAGAACTGACTCAATACCCAAGCCAGAACGTACAAAACCCAGCATTCACAAATGCTCAAAACAATGCGTGCCAAACGCCACATCTGGAGCAAACTGAGTGCCGCTCGCAGGTGGTTCATCCCTCGATCACATCACATTATCCCCCACAAGTTCACCGATCAAGTGCCGATAGACTTTGCAAGACCTGGTGCGGGGATGACCCTGTTGTCAATTAAATTTTGTATCTCGTGGCGGAGACGGACGCAACTGTCGGTGTTATGACCGGTTTGTTGATGAAAAGCACAGTACTTAGTCAGGTCATGCTTTGGAGGGAGAGGATCGGGTAGAGGCCGTTGTTCCAACGGTTTCAGACGTCCTTTCCTGAGTAGGACCCTTAGAGCTTTAGACAAAGGCATAAAGAGAGGGGTGAAAACCCTCTTGCCTCGGGGGAGATAGTCCGAAGTTCGGGGGTTTGGATTGGATGCACCAACAAAGGGGGTGGCTGCTCTCGGTGTGGTGGTGGCGACCATGCCCACGTCTGAAGTCCTAGCAGCTGTATCACCGCTGGTGGTCGCATTCGAACTGCGGGTAAACGCCCTCCTGGGCTGCTCCTTCTCCTGGTCAATAAGGCCCTGCTTCATAGCATCCTCGATCTGTACCCCCATCTCATGCAGATCTGAAAAGGTAGGGAAGGGGAGCACGATCATTTTCTGCATTAGTTTGGGTTGGAGGTTGCGCACAACCATCCTTATCTGGTCTTTGTAGGAAGGCCTTGTAGCCATCATCAAGGCCTTTGCTCTCCACCTCGCCACAAACTCTGAAAAACCCTCCTTTGGCTCTTGACGGGTGACTTCAAGATCACGAGTTGTGACCTCAATCTGTGTGTTGTAGGAGTATTGATCACTGAAGGCCTCAGCCATCTCTTCCCAATTCTGTTTCACAGAGTTCTCCAATTTCGCATGCCAGATTGCGGCTATCCCAGACACGGTCCGGCCAAACAATGATAGTTTCTGTAATCTGGTGAGGCCCATCGGCCTTAGAATGTCTGAAAACAGCCGCAAGTGCACCATGGGATCCCCGGACCCATCAAAACGGTCAATATGTGGCATCTTGAATTTGTCTGGCAGTGTCACAGCTGCGTCGGTATACCCATCCTCAATGTCAGGAATGGATTTCATGCCTTGAGCCTTTTTGAACAACCTTTCAAGGTTGCTCATCTTTAGCGTTGTTGGATCCGTCTCTAACTCAAAAGGGGAGTCCGGTAGGTTGATGGGTGTCTTGGATAGCTGGGGTAGAACCGGGGGCGGAGCTGGCCCGATTGGAGTGTCCGTATCATCCTGGACGTGGGTTGCCTCCCCGAGTATGGGAACTCTTGGTGGGGGAGGTGCCTGGTGCGAAGTAGATACTCCAGTTTGCTGCTCCAATCTGGCAATTGTCTCTGCCTGTTGGGCTATGACCACAGCCTGTTGCTTGGCGAATTCTGCTTGACGGACAGTGTATTGCTGCATGGCTTTCATACTATCCTGGAGTTGGCGCACCATCTCTTCCAGACTCGACATATTGTTCTAATCTAACTGAGCAACCGGTATATCTGTGTCGGCAATAGGCTCGGAAATCTTAGCTCGACTGCTCAAAGATCACTGATCTGGTAGCTGTTGTATTGGTGGTCTGTGCCTGACTAGCCTTCTCTGGCCCTGATTACCCTTGAACTGAGTCTACGACCTGACAAAGTCTATCAGTACAAGTCCAATGAACCTCAGGGGATATTGGAGCCTTCTGAAGCTATGGTTCCAGGACTACCCTAGCAAAAGAGAAAACAGGCAGCATCTCAGCCCAATTTCATCAAAACAGGCATAGACATAACTGAATAACTGTATTCTACTACTGATCACTGTTCCCCAAAATCACTGCCCCAAAATTGATACCCTCGAGTAAAACTGATTCGCCAAATACTGATGCTGATGCCCACAAGCCTGATACTCAAACTTGCAAACTGGTATATGCGTCCCTGTAAAGATACACTCTAAAAGCACATAGCAAGTAAGAAAGAGTCAAAACACCCCTATGTTGGGGTAGGGTTTCCCTGTCCTATTTCGTCAGGAGCTAGGGTTCCACTATGCACGCAGCAGTTTTCAAACAACCTAACATTGGGTAGCAACCTGTCCTAGCTTGGAATGGTCACTATGGATTTCGATATGCACTAGGTCGAATAGTCGAAAAGGGTGCCCCGGTAAAACCGGGGTTTGTGTTCCCATACTGTCAGAGCCCATAACCGGTCAGCCTTATGGTCATGCCTTGACAAGACAAGCCTCCGGCAAACCGTTCAAGAATGGCAGATGGCAAACACGGTGTCCTAGGCGCACCAATGCAAATGCAATGCAAAGAGACACATAAATGAAATCAAAACAGGATATCACGAGTTCGAGTCAAGCTCTCTAACTCCCCAGCAGAGTCGCCAGAAATTGTAACACGCGCCCGCGGAGGGGGCCCTCGCTACTACAGTTCGGATTCGCGATTTTGTTGTCGCGGTTCTTAATCTGAACCAAAGAGTCCAAATCTGGCAAATCGTTTTGAGAAAAAGATTTTTGAAAAAGTAGTGCCAAACATGGACTGCTGCCAGATACAGAGTCACCACCTAAATATTTTTTAATGGGGAAATTTAGGAAACCCTGACTCGCTGCCGAAGGCCACATGTCCGTCATCACCAGAGTTGTCTCGGCTCGGGAGCTTGGGTATGATCGGGGAAGGTCAGCTATGAGCACCCCCTTTCGCCCGGTCCGAAGACCGGCCTCTACTAACCATGATATCCGATTTTGAAGGCGTTATGTGTTCTTTTACCAATTATTAGCCTAGCATTACTATGTTATGTGCGCAGCAAACAAGTATAGACTAGATTGCCTAATTCGGAAATAAGCATTGCATATCCGTTTGTTTCGAAAAAGTGCTTTAGAATTTGCTACTCGCAAGTAGGCTAAAACACGGATTTCAACGAGTTTTCCCAACTCAAACAACCCAAACTTCACCCACAGGCATTAAAACAGTTTATCACATAAGCATCTAGCCACATGGTAAACATGCTGTCATGATAGCATTCACACGCATGCGAGATGCTAAAGCAGGAAAATACTTACATCGTACTCCGTGCCAAAACAATAAACTAGTTAGCAAATATGCATGTCCTAGTTCATGTCAATTTGACTAATACAACACATACAGGATGCAACTAGATAGGCTTGGCTAATCCTAAACATGGCATGTGAAATGCGATCAATCGATGCACGTATTCAATTTGGAATTGAAGTACAAATGCAGTTAGCGTGATGTACCGAGCCTAGTGCATGCAATACAAATGCATGAATGCACGCATGCATAGCATAAGGTATGCTAAATTAAACGTGCCCTAATACTAACCATCAAAGCAGGTAAGTAAAAGGGAAGAAAGAAGTGGGGATTAGAAGACATACACACCACTCACATACACTTATTATAGATTTGCCCTCACTCGGAGGGACCGAATAAATATTACAAATTAATTAACTACGCAAGCTAATTAATATTACAAATTACCTAATTAATTAACAAATTAAATAAGCTAAGAAAAGCAGTAAAACCGCCTCGGGAGGAGGGCCAGATGCAACGCGTGCTCGGGTCTCGCTTGGAAGTGCACCGCCATGCATAGGCTGCCTCTGTTTTCCTTCCTTTACTCCTCTGGAGGCTACCAAAATCTCAGGACTGGTTCCTTGGACACTGAGGAGTGCTACCGGCTGAATGGAATTGTCACCGGCACTGTGTTATGGCCATCGGCACAAAATGAATCTGTCGGCAGAGAAGGGATTGCCGGTCGGCACTTGACACTGCCTGTCGGCAAAGTGTTCCTGCAGAATCTGCAATTGACAGCAACAGAGGGCAAGGCAAAGCATGGCAGCACAATTCAAAGCATATATGCACCATTCATGTCCCCTATCATGTTTGTGACTCAAAGGGGGCATGTGTCTCGATTCTCGGACCACCAATCACGCATTTCCATGCATGATGGCCCAAGTGATCAAGTATGCAACTTTCATGTCAAATGAAATGCAAGCCAAACACACAAATCAAGGCCCAATTCCTATCACCAAGTCAAGGAACAAGGCATGCATGCAAGATGCAATGCAACCTAGGCATGCAAGCTAAGGATGCAACATGGCATGGCAAGGCACTTATGCAAGCATACAAGCAAACATGGGGCCATGCAAATGGATGCAAAGATGGACTTAAACATGATTTGGGAAGCTCTAAATAGGCCCAAAACAGTGGCCAAAGTGCTATAAAATGAGGGCTAAATGGCATGCAAACATGCATGCACACAAGGACCGACACTTAAGTATAAAAAGGCAACTCTCAAACACATTTGAAAGAAGGTAATCATGGACATATAGCATGCAACATAAGCATTGAAAGTCATGTTAGGATGGTGTCAAACCAAGCAACAAATCAAGCTAAACATGCAACAAATGGCCTAAGTGCTTGGAGCAAGTCAAAGGGGCTTGAAGCAAGACTAAGCCAACCAAGCCTCACAAGGCTAAGGGGACCTAAAATAGGTTCAAGGCAGACCTAGATCATGCAAAGGGGACCCCCTAGATGGCATCTAAGCGGCTCAAAATCAAAAGCATACACAAAGGCCAAAACATGGAGCATACAAGTCAAGCTTCCAAAGCTTCAAAGAGGTGTCCAAAGCAAACATACAAGCATGCTATAAGGTCTGAAATTATGCTATAAATGATGCCAAATCATTAGAATGAAGCAAGTAGTGCATGCTACAAACTCACACACTTGAGGCCAACAAGCCGGAATGCAAAGGGGCTATGCAATGCATGCCAAATCCGACCCAAACAACCATGGACAGACCTCTAGCATGGCAAAATAAGCACACAAGCTTCACAAGACTAAGCCTAAAACATGCTTGAACAAAGGCTAACAACCTAAGGCATATTAAGGCAATAACAAGGCATTACATGGTAGGTATGCTAAGCATGCATGGTGTACCAAAACCAACAAAAAACAGAGGTATAATACAACATATTAAGCATGGAAAGCAGCCAAGACATGGTCAATACACACTTTAACATGATGCTCTCTCAAGAGGCCAAAAATGGTCCTTTTCAAGGACAACAAGGGGAGGGGATGGCCATCTCCTTTTGGAGACTTCAAGGCACCATCTCCACCACTGAAATCCCTCAAGATTTCAGTGGTGAAGAGGCCCAAACACCAAAGTCTCGAAACTTATACAAAAATAGCACAAAATGAGGCCTTTCAAGGCCTAAGAGGGGTCAAACACCTCCAAACCACAAAACACCCTTAATAAACAATCAAGAGGGTCTAAAAACAGAACTTTTTTGTATTATACACCAAGCTCAAAAAAGATTTTAAGATAGGTAGAAATAAGGTGCAAAAAAGGGGTAAAAAGGGGTAAGATTCTTACCCTTGAAGACCTCTTCACAAATGATGCTCCAATGGCCCTCCTTGGCTTGAATCCAACACCAAAACACCAAAATCAGCCCCTTAGAACCTCAGGAGCCAAAGAAAGGTGAAACACTAGGTGTTTGTGTGCAATAGTAAGACACAAAACACCTAGAACACAAAGAGAGAAAAAGAGAGATAGGATATGTATGGATCCTAACCCTAAAAACCAGAGCTTCTCTCTGTGCTTTTTGTCTCTAAAATGTCTGAAGTCTCCAACCCTTGCAACAAGAGAGAGCCTCTCTAATTATAGAACTTCTTGTCTTGTAAAGCTTACAAGACAAGCTTCATAAGAGGGAGATCCCTCCATACACATGTATGGAGGGGAGCAAAAAAGCAAGACAGCTGTCTTAAAATATCTGCAAAAGCAGATGCACAGTAGTCGGCCGGCCAAAAATGCCATTTTGGCAAAAAAGAGTGCCGACCGGCACTAACTAGTGCTGACCGGCAACAAATAGTGCCGGCCGGCAATATACATTGCCGGTGGCAGCAAAAACCAGAAGGTGGCCTCTAGCCACTGCCGGTGATGTGTGGGGATGCCTCACAAGGCATTCCCTGCCCTTCCAAGGCAAAATGCAAGTGTTTGGTGCAAAACCAGACACTAAACGGTTGAGTTCGGAGATCTTGAGGCAAGGCGCGCGAGCCGAGACCTCCGGGAACTCCAAACGAACACAAACATGGATAATCACCGAGTGTTCAAACGGTGACGTCCAAGTCTTGAGGACGGTCAAAAATGGGGTGTCTACAATTAGTCATTTTTTTTTAATTATAATATGTATTTGTTACTCTACTTTTGATTGTTTGAAATAATTCTTAGACAAATTAGCTATTATTTATGTGATGATTTACTTAATGTATGATAGTTTTTTTTTTTAATTTAATAATGTGAAATATTAAATATTTTGAATGATGTGAAGTAAGATTTATATACACAAACTAAATAAAAAGATTAAGAAATACAATCAAATAACAATTTTTTTTTTTATTGATTATTAACTTTTAAAATCAAGTGCATCGCACAGGTGGCCACTAGTATTATATAACGAAAATGAAGTTTCTAATCCACAAGTCTTGTCGGAGTTCTAATATTTCAATCTTAATTTTTCAATTTTTTGATTTAAAAAAAAATCTCAGCATTTATTGACTTCTCCCAACCTACAAGCCTTTTTGACTTCTTCCATACACTATGGCCTTGTTTGGAAAATGGCTATTTTAGTAGGCTTTTTGACTATTTTAGTAGGCTATTTTAGTTTGTGTGTTTGGGAAGTTGGGTTAAACTTTTGGGTTGATTGTTGTATTGAAAAATGTGTTTGAAATGATGTTTAAATTGAAATGACAAATTTACCCTTGACTTTATTTTTTCCAAAATTGATATATAGGGGTAATATTGTAATTTAACAAACCTACAGCCTACACTGTTGGTGGCAGTGTAGGCTGCGCTGCTGCAGCAGCCGGTCAAAAGTCAATTTTTTTTTTTTTTTGAAAATTAATGGTAGGTGTGGCTTTTTGGCTATTTTTCCATTTGAGGCTAAAATAGCCTCTGTCAACGCTTCCCAAACACCCCCTATGATTAGTGATGGGATTGTCAAATTATTTTTATAAAATATCTATAAAAAAATAATTTGTATATTAAAAAAATATCTAAAACAAATATAAATTCTTATTAAAAAATATCAGGTTGCAATTGCAAAAAAAATGAAAAAAGAAAAAGGAAAAAAATTACATTGTAAAAAATAAGTTGTATATTAAAAAAAATCTAAAACAAATATAAAATTTTATTAAAAAATAAAAGGTTTCAATTGCAAAAAAAGAAAAAAAAAATCACACTTTGCATTTCATTAAAATCTAAAAGCTCCATCAAGAAAAACACCATTCTTTGGCTAGTAACCTCTCAAATGTAAAAATGGTTGGTGTAGAAATGAGTAGATGAGAGGAACAATTTATAGGCCACTAGGACCTTACAAATTACACAAAAATAATGACCATTAAACTAGAGAAAAGGGAGAGGCCCAAAACCTTCAAAATACTAACTCACCACCAATGCACATGACCTTTCAATAATCTCTATTCATGGACAAAACAAAAGGTTACAAAAAAAAAGTAATAAATAAATAAATAAAAGATATTAAAATGTTCCAACGGGAAGAAAATAGATAAGCTCATCTATCAAATTCTGTAATCATTAGGGTTCGTTTGGGAAGAAAAAGCCTGGGCTTTTTGGCTATTTTAGTTACAAAAAAATAAAATAAGTTTTTTAGCCTAACAAGACAAAACATCACATCCAATTTATAATCATTACATTTTTTCTCTCACATAAGTCAAAAAAATAAAAAAAACTCATCCCAAACGAGACTTTTTAACCCCAGACTAAAATAGCCAAAAAGTCAACCCACATCCCAAACGAACCCTGGCAAACAAATATAAAATAAAATATATAAGCCAAAAACATCACATCACTATGTGAGACCCACTATTAGAGCTCTCAAATTAGAACTCTCAAACATTATTGAAATTTTAGCAAATTGAATGATTACTTGGAGAGAAAATAGATAAGAGTACCTATCGAATTTTATAATCATTACAAGTTAAAATGAGAGTCCAAACCCAAAACACACAGGTGGAAATTAATCCCAGTTTGGAATATTATTTATTTATTTATAATGATTATGTAAGTGTTTGGGAAGTGGCTATTTGAGAGGTTTTTTGGCTTTTTGACTATTTTAGTAGGTTATTTTAGTTTTTATGTTTGGGAAGTTGGGTTAAATTTTTGGGTTGGTTGTTATATTGAAAAATGTGTTTGAAATGATATTTGAGGTTGAAATGACAAATTTGCCCTTAATCTTATTTTTTCCAAAATTGATCTACGGTGGCAAAATGGTAATTTAACTGCCTATGGAATGGCAGTGGTAGCCTGAGCCTACACTGTGTTGGTCACAGTATAGCCTGCCCGTGCATGACAACCACTGCCTTTTATTTATTTATTTACTTATTTACTTTTTAAATCAATGGGTTAGTGTGGCTAAAAGGCTTTTTTTTTTTTTTTTTTGAGGCTAAAATAGCCTGTAACCACAGTTCCCAAACTCCGCCTATGTGTATCTTCAAATTCACTACCAACTCTAAAATTTTAGCAAATTAAATGATTACTTGGAAAGAAAATAGATAAGCTCACCTATTAAATTCTATAATCATTACAAGTTAAAATAAGGGTCCAAACCCAAAACACAAGGGTGGAAATTAATCCAAATTTGGAATATTAGTTATTTATTTAGTTATACTCATTATAAAGCTTTCTTGTCTTTTCCATATGTGAGCGTAAACATAAGCGTACCTATATTTTTTTGGATAAATTATGCAAATGGTTTTTATAATTTATACATTGTGTTATTTTGGTCCGTCTAATTTCAATTTTTTCGATTTTGACCTAAATTTTAAATTTGTATCAATTTGGTCTATTAGATAACTTCTATTAAGCATTTGGACGAAAAAGGCCCATGTAGACAACATGTGCAGCATTTTTAAGGGTAAAAAAGTCAATTTACTCTCACTCTCAATTAACTCAATGATTAATCTATCTAACTTAAAGTGAGTTAACTTACTCCTATTTAACTCAATGCGTATATATATATGTATCTCTGTACATAGAAGAGAGAGAGAGAGAGAGAGAGAAAGAGAGAGAGAGGGAGGGACGAGGAGGAGGTGTCATCGAAGAGTTAGGAGAGGAAAAGGCAGGTGGCATCAAGGGCCTATGAGGAATGGTAAGGCAGCGTAGGGTGATGGCAAGGCGGTTGCCATCGTGAGTTTGGAATGAAAGGAGTGGGGTGATGGCGTCGCGATTGTGGAAGAGGGAAGGTGACACAATGGAGAGAAAGCCCCTAAAAAGAAGAGAGTTTTAACCAAAACCCTGAACCTTAATCGGCCGAAGCCATCTGAGTCAACAAAGATCGATTCAAATTTTGATCTGTGTTGGGTTTTTGTATGTTTTCAAGGTTACTTTAGAAGTTCCTTTTGTGTTCAAAACTGGGTTCAGTGTTGTAACACAAGAGGGTTTGAATGGGTTCTTCAATGACACATTATCTCGGCCTCTAGAGCTTCAAAGCGAAGAAGAATTGGTAGAAAAAGAAGCTCCGATTTGACCCTTGGAGGTCCCTCTAAGAGATTTGAATCACCAACCTTTATAATTGAGAAGGCCCGAGAGGCAAATCAAAGAGTATAAAACTCTATCGAGTTTGAATTTCGAGAATAGTGTTAAGAATAGTAGTAGTAAAAATGGGTTTTCAGGGATTTTGAAGTCGGCGAAAGAGGCATTCAAATTGGGAAAAAAGTTCTGGGATGATCTCGAATCAGGGAAAGCTCGAAATGATGTGAAAAAGACTACAAAGAATCGACTTGAGTCATGCCTAGATTCGATTTCATTGTCAAGGTCTGAATTCACAGATTGTGGAGGAATCATTGTTCTTCCATGTGGATTGACATTAGGTTCTCATATAACTGTTGTGGGGAAGCCGAGACAAGCTCACGCCGAGCATGACCCGAAGATATCTTTGTTAAACGCTGGTCAGTATGTGATGGTTTCACAGTTTATAATGGAATTGCAAGGTTTAAAGACTGTTAATGGAGAGGACTTGAAGATATCTTTGTTTTGTAATTTTTGATAGTTATGATTATCTGTTGATGTTGGGATTGTTGTTTGCCTATGGCAGCAACATCGGAAGGTAGTGGAACGGCAGACGACGGTGGTCGATGGCTCTGTTCAATTACACGCAAGGAAGAAGCTAAAAGGGAAAGTAAAATGTCTATCTTTCCTTGGAAACTGATTACATGTCGTTTATGTGCAAATTTTTCGTCCAATTTCTTAACTTTAGTTTTCAATAGGACCAAACTGATACATAGTTCAAAATTCAAGGTCAAAATCGAGCAAATTGAAATTAGAGGGACCAAAATGACACAACGTGTAAACTACAGGAACCATTTGCATAATTTGTCCCTTTTTTTTAGCAATAGTTGTGTGAGTACTTGAGAGTACGTCATGTTGGTCTTGAAAGAATGAGTAAATTACATTAGGAGTTGCTTGTATTTTGCTTCTTCTATTATTTTAATTAGCTCAATTTTGATCTAAAATTTTAAATTTTATATCAATTTAATCCAATTTGTAATGCCGATTAAGATTTTTGAAGGAAAAAAATAGTTACTAAGTCGGTTGAGATTAACTAACTGAATTGAATAAGTTTACAATTTTGTTAATAAAAACATAATACATTGCGCTTATTTTTATGTTTTTTAATCAAAAAAATATTAACAATTATAATTAATTACACCAGATTAAAAAAAATCATAAATTTAAAATTAAAATTGAATCGATAAAATTATAGAATCAAAATAATATAACAATGCAAAATATAAGGACTAAAAATGTAATAAAAAAGAAAACAAAGAGAAGCAGAAAGAAGACAGAGAGTAGGGCAATATCAATAAGTTGTATATTAAAAAAATAACAAGTTGCAATTGCAGAGAGAGAGAGACAGAGAGACAGAGAGACAGAGAAATTACTTGTACATTTCATTAAAATCTATAAAAAAAAATAATAATTTGTACATTAAAAAATATAAAAAAATATAAATATAAATTCTTATTAAAAAATAACATGTTGCAATTGTGGAAAAAAAAAATTATACTGTGCATTTCAGTAAAATCGAAAAAATAATAATTTCTATATTAAAAAAATATCTAAAACAAATATAAATTCTTATTAAAAAAAATAACAAGTTGCAATTGTAAAAAAGAAAAAAAAATTACCCGGTAAAAATTAATTTGTCTAATAAGAAAATATCTAAAACAAATATAAGTTCTTATTAAAAAATAATAGGTTGCAATTGCGGGGGAAAAAAAAAAGAAAAAAAAAATTACACTGTGCATTTCATTAATAATGCTAAAAAAATGTGTCAAGTACTTGTGTAAAGGCTTGACACATATTCACTCTCAAATTATCAACTGAATATAGATGAAACCAAATAACTCAGCTTTAATGGCTAACAAATATTAGAAGTTCGACCATTGAAGCCTAATAACTATTAATTAATAGAATTCAACAATTGAAATGTTTCAAACCACATCTCTTTATATTCTCAAATGTTCCCTTTTTTTGGGTTCATGCATGCATTCTAATATTGATAGAGAATTAAACATGTGAAAGAGTGAGAGACATTAAAATTATATATTTAGTTATTAAAAAGGTTGTCTTCATCTTTTATAGCGATTTATCTAGTTATACCTCCAATTAAAACGTCATGTGTGCTTCTACATCATCATTGAACGTTACTTTCACTTTGTTAGATATTTTGTCTTTCAATTGTTTGTACTTTATGTTATGAAATTTATTACATATGTTTTTGCTAAAACTATTAGATGGATCTAATACAAGAAGTGCATTTCAATGTCATTCTCGAGATTAGAAATACAAAAAATATACACAAAAAGTATATGAATAAACAAGATTTTATAAAATTTGTTTGTAAGTCTCACTTCTTAAAAATCCTATAATTCATTTATTTTTTGTATTATATTTTATGTTTAGATTTTGTACTTTTTTTTTTTATAGTTTTCTTTGTTTTGTTTAAAAGTTTATTTTTGAAAATTAATTAATAAATAAATAAATCATTTTCTATTTCGAACAATTTTATTTTTGTTTTTATTGTTTATTTTTTCTTAAAGTAGTTTTAGTTTTGGCCAATTACGTACTTTTTTTTTATAGCAATTCCGATTTTATAGCGATTCCGATTTTGACCCATCACTTGTTGTACTCCGGATTCGGGTTGGTATAGTTTTGAATAGTTATTCATATCTTGTCTCTCATGTCTTCCCCCTTATTTTGGCTATCGAGTTGTAGTTGTGTGTTTGAAACAAGTTGGCTGCTTGTTTTTCCAAACCTGTGATGCCTAGATTTTGGCTTTTCCGCTCGAACGGGCTTCACAATTTGGCTCCTCCACTCGAGCGGCCATTCTTGCGCTCGAGCGGGATTTGTCAACTCTTAGTATTTTTCCAGATCTGTAAATACTGGAAGAGTGCATTGGACGCTCGAGCGTCTAATCTCGCGCTCAAGCGGGGTCCTTCGTCTGCAAAATTTTTGAAAGCGTGTATTCCACGCTCGAGTGTAACTTTCCACGCTTAAGCGGACCTTTGTGTCTGACGCTCGAGCGTCACTTTCCACGCTCGAGCGGACTGCGTGTATAACAGTCCGTGAAGATGATGTTCTTGCTCACTTTTTCATTTCCCTCTCTCTCTAAAACCTTCCAAAAAGTTAGATCTTGAGTTTCTCTCTCTAAAACTCACATTCTCTCGTATATTTCATCTAGATCCACTGATCCCTTCACCTTGGTGCCTTTGAGAAAAATGTAGAGCACCTTGAGAGCTCCGTTTTGATCCAATTGAATTTCGATTTTGGTGTTATTGAAGCTTGGTCCTCATTCCATTGGTCTTTTAACTTGAGGAATGGATCTTTCTACACCTTCATATGACATTTAGCTTAGTTATTTGTCATTTGTGTAACAATGGTGTGATTTGGAGATGTTTTAAACAAAGCCTAGGGTTTGGATATAAAATGGAAAGAGGGGTTTTGAGTGATGGTGAAATAAATGATTGTGGTTTTTGAAAATGATGTTGTGTTGTGTCTAATTTGATGATTTTGGCACTTGGTTAATGTTTGGAGAAAATGGGGGAGTTTGCCCTAATTGGATCAAACTATTATTTTGTATAAATAATTGAAGTTGACATTGAAAATGTGAGATTGGAAGGGTATTGTTATGAATGATGAGATTGATTACGTATTATCTCATTATTTGAAAATTTTAAATAAATTATCTGTCATGAGATTTTATATCTGTTTAGAAATATTTGTATTGGGCTATTAGTGGAGGATAGCTTTGCTTGTTGTAGAAATCACATGTGGATTAGGTGAACTGAAACTAGTCCATGGTTGGTTGTCGTTGAATATGACTATGTTTATATACATTGTATATGTATGATTATTTAGGAGTGGAAAGGGAATGTGCTCCACATATGATTATGTGTTTAAATACATTGCATATGTATGAATGATTGTTTGGGAGGAGAAATGAGATGGACTCCATTGTTTGGGAGTAGAAAGGGGATGGACTCCATTATAATTAAGTTGGTCGGATTGTCCTGGATGAAAGTCCTGAAATTATACATGGGTGCTGATCCCGCGGACGAAATTTTTGTAAAATGACAATTGTAGTGCTTATATAGCTTACGTTTACATGGGTCCCGTTTGATAGTTTCTCGTGAACGAAATATCCGTGAAAGGGCAGTTCGAAGTGTTTAATGTATGATTTGTATGATTGAAAAATCATTGAGTTGTAGTCTCAGTTTGGTTTATGAAAAATAATGAAATTGACTCGTGAATTGAGACAAATAAATGAATTGGAAATGGATTGGAGGAAAACCGGATTAAGATTTGAGATTTGATGTTTTATGAGAGTATAAATCGTGGATGTTTTATCATAGACATTGTATACACTCCTTGTACTTATACCTTTGCTAAATTTTATATACTATGTTAGATGATTCCTATTGGGCTGTGGCTCACCCTATTTGGGAATAATTGTTTTCAGGTGTTGGTGAAATGCATTCGCCAAGGCAATAGCTTAAAGGGACTTTTGGAAGCAAGAGCTTCTCTATTTTGTTTATTTCTTTTTGTAAAGCCAAAGGCTTAAAATGTATCGAATGGAACTCATTTTTGTTATAACCAAGTCAAAACTTGGAAAGTTGTAAGCTAATAGGGCATTTATATACGTTAAACACTTTTGTATCATTAACTTCACGTAATGAAAGAACTATTTACTCTAATTTATGTAGTTATTATCAAATGTTCGGGTTGTATTTATTGTATTACTTTTTGGGGGCATTACATTTTTTGTCTATATATTGGAATTTTGTTCATTTTAAGTGTATAATATTTTCACTAATACACTTGGAGATACACTATGAAAAAAGTATAATGCGAAAAGCAAGCAAGAAGAAGAAAAATAAATAAAACAATATGATGAATGTGGAATAAAGATCAAAGATCAAAACTCCAAAACAAGCAAGCAAACAAATTGAAAAAATTTAGAACTTGAGGGACTAAAATGACAAAAAATATACTTTATGGACTAAAACTATCTTTTATCCAAAAAATAAATTGATTTTTCCATTATCAATGCAAACGGACGTTAGAAGTAGGATTAAATTGACTCAAATTGACAATTTTAGCATCAAAATAACAAAATTAAAATTTGAAGGATTAAAATGACAACAAATATATATATTAATGACTAAAACTAACTTTTATCCACTACAAGAAAAGTGGGTTTATGAGACGGAACTATTTGCGACGGCACACTTGCTGTCTCAAAAAGTCACTTTTTGCGACGGCAGAAAATGCCGTCTCAAAAAAGCAGAGTATTTGCGACGGCACCATTTGCCGTCTCAAAAAAGCGGAGCATTTGCGACGGCACAATTTGCCGTCTCAAAAAATGACGGCAAATTGTGCCGTCGCAAATGCTCCGCTTTTTTGAGACGGCAAATGGTGCCGTCGCAAATACTCTGCTTTTTTGAGACGGCATTTTCTTCTGTCGCAAAAAGTGACTTTCGTGTTTTTTTTTTTGTTTTTAGTGAATATTTTTAAAATTTTAAATAGTTTTTTTAGATGCACCTTACTTAGATATATCTAAAAAAAAAATTATGAAAAATATTTTTAAAAATTAATAAATACATAAAAATACAAAAAAAAATGTATTGAATTATTGTTTTTTTTTTTGTATTTTTGGTATTTAGTGAATTTTTAAAAGATTTTTTTTACAATTTTTAAAATTTTTAGGTGTATTTATGTTAGGTGTGTCTAAAAATTAAAAAAAAATACTTAAAATATTAAAAAAATTCAATAAAAACAATATAACACGGAAAACAATAAAGTATAATTTTCTCAAAAGAGTTTTTGGAAAACTCTAACCTAGCATAGTGATTGTGGTTTTGAGATAGCTTCATATATATACAGTCACAAAATGGTTTGAATAAATTCAACGGTATTTTTCTGTCGCAAAAAAAATTAAAAAAAACAATGTCGTCTTACTCTTTTGATATAACATTTCTCTTTTCATTCATTTTTTCATCTTCCTGTCTCTCTGTCTCTATCTCTCTCTCTCTTCTCTTTATCTCTTTCACTCATCACTCTTCTTTCTCTGTCTGTCTGTTTCTCTCTCTCATTTTCTCTCTGTGTCTCTCGCCTATCTCTTTTTTAACATTTTAGGTGTATTTATGTTAGGTGTGTCTAAAAATTAAAAAAAAAATACTTAAAATATTAAAAAAATTCAATAAAAACAATATAGCACGGAAACACAAGAAAGTATAATTTTCTCAAAGGAGTTTTTGGAAAACTCTAACCTAGCATAGTGATTATGGTTTTGAGATAGCTTCATATATATATAGTCACAAAATGGTTTGACTAAATTCAACGATATTTTTCTGTCGCAAAAAAAAATTAAAAAAACAATGTCGTCTTACTCTTTTGATATAACATTTATCTTTTCATTCATTTTTTCATCTTCCTGTCTCTCTGTCTCTATCTCTCTCTCTTCTCTTTATCTCTTTCACTCATTACTCTTCGTTCTCTGTCTGTCTGTTTCTCTCTCTCATTTTCTCTCTGTGTCTCCCGCCTATCTCTCTTCTCTCTATCTCTCTTATCTATTTTCTCTCTCTGTCTCTCTCGCTCATCTCTCTTATCTCTCTCTCTCTCTCATTTCTTATCTTTCTATCTCTATATATCTCTCTCGCTCATTTCTCTTCTCTTTATGTCTCTCTCTTTTTCTGTATCTTTCTCTCGCTTATCTCTTTTCGCTCTATTTCTCTCTCTTTTTGTCTATCTCTCGCTCATCTCTTGTTTCTCTCTCTTTTTCTATCTCTCCATCTATCTATCTCTCTCTCTATCTCTTTTTCTGTCTATCTCTCTCTCCCTGTCTTTCTCTCACTCATCACCCTTCTCTCTATATCTCTTTCTCTCTCTCTCTCTGTCTACTTGTCTATTTGTCTACTTCCCCCTCACTATGCTCGCATTGTTCACTCTCTTACTCTCATCTTCTCTATTTATCAAGCTCCTTCTCGATTTATCAATCCACTATAAGAAAATACACTTTTAGCAACAACTTTGTCTATCTCTCTCTTTCGCTCATCACTCTGTCTCTTTCTCTGTCTTTCTATCTCTTTTCTCTATTCGTCTCTCACTCGTCTCTCTTTCTCTCACTACCCATCTTTTCTACCACATTTACCACTATTGCAAATGCTATTCAACTACCACCACTCTTCTCGTTCTCTCTCACTCATCTCTCTTTTTCTCTCTCTCCGTCTCTCTCGCTCATCTCTCTTCTCTCTCTCTCTCTATTTTTCTATTCTCTCTCTCGTTCATCTCTTTTCGCTCTCTTTCTATATGTCTCTCTCATCTCTTGTTTCTCTCTATTTTCGATATGTGTCTCTCTATCTTTTTCTCTCTTTATCTCTCTCCCACTTATCACTCTTCTCTCTCTCTTTCTCTCTCTGTGTCTGTTTGTCTGTCTCTCAGTCTTCTCTCTCTCTCTATGTATTTGTTTGTCTATTTGTCTCTCTCCCCCATTGTGTTCATATTGCTCACTCTCTCCCTCATCTCTTCTCTATTTACCGAGCTCTCCACTACAAGAAAATGCACTTTTAGCGACCACTTTGTCTCTCTCTCTCTCTCGCTCATGACTTTGTCTTTGTCTGTCTGTCTGTCTCTCTCTATCTCTCTTCTCTATCTGTCTCTCACTCATCTCTCTCTCACCACCCATCTTCTCTACCACATTTACCACAACTGCAAATGCTATTCCACTACTACCACTGTTGTCACTCCACCTTTACAACTATCATTACTACCACCATCGCTACCACTCCATTACCACCACTACTACTACCATTACCTCTCCTCCACCACCGCTACTCTATCTCCTCTACCACTACCACAACTTCACCACTTATCTCTTTCACCATCACTACCACCGCCACTATCACCTCTTATCCACCACCTTCACCACTATTGCCACTTCCTATCCTCTACCACAAAAAATTAGTTCTTGATTTTTAATAACAAAAAAAAAGGGTGCAAAAAAATATTTTTCATTGATCACAAAAAATTAACTTTATTTTAATAGAAAATATTATTCCTACTTCTACCAAATAAAAAATAATAATTTTTTATTCATTAAATTAAATATGAAACAAATAAATTTTCAACCTTACTAAATAAAAAAAAATTCATTAACTATAAAAAAAATTATTTTAATAAAAAATAAATTTTTTTAGCAACAGCATCCTCTGTTACGAAAAAAAAATCGTTTTATTATTTAAATATTCATTTATAATGGAAATAAAAAAAAAATCCAAAAAATTTCCATTCCCTCCCCTCTTTTCCATTCCCGTTCGGGTTGCCCCACCCCCAAACCCAAAATCCCCAATCTCAAAAATCCCTAATCCCCCCTCCCTTTTCCATTCCCGCTCGAGTTTCCCCCCACCCCAAACCCAAACCCAAACCCAAACCCACGGTCGAGGAGGAAGAGGAAGAGCAGGAGTTCTAGGCGTAGAAATAGGAAATCAGAATCAGTCGGTGATAGTGAATCGGATGAGTTGAGTGACCAATGCCATTGCCTAGGGCTGAAGAACATATTAGCTATGGAGGGGCACTCAGGCCTGGTGAAGGTGATGCCATTGCTCAGTACGTTCAACAAGGAAAGCGTATCCCACGGAGAGGTGAAGTCGGTCTTTCAGCTAAGGAGATTCAGAAATTTGAGAGCCTTGGGTATGTGATGAGTGGTAGTAGGCATATTTGGTATATATGGTAGATCTATCAATTTCGTATATATGTGAGAAAATCGAAGACGAAATCGATGTATTTGGTATATCTATAACAGAGATCTTTAGCTTAAATATGGTAGATCTATCAATTTCGTTTTCCCAACACACACACACACACACACACACACATACATATATATATATATATATATACATACATATATATACATAAGAGCTTATTGAATGACATTAATAGGAAAGCGAATGGGTCACTTTACTTGGCGGAGGTAGAGGAAAGGAAAGACATCAAGCTTAAAGTTGAAGGCGGTTCCGTAAATTTTGATTTGAATACTAGAGGGAGCTATGATTTCATTGGCACAAGTAGATCTGAAATGGAAGAAAAGACACTTGCATATAGGAGTTAGAATTGAAAATATGGTATTTTACATTTTCTTCTATTGATATATATTTCACCTTCAGTAGGTAAATATATTTGTTGTCATTACTAGTCCAGATACATGAATGCTATTATTCTGAGTCTTGTTGCCATGATAACTCATCAGCCGATACCTATGTATTGGTGGTGTTGATAAGTTTTGTTGGGTCTCTGTATATTAAAGTATGTTGCGTCAACACGTTGAACTATGGAGCCTATGGGTGAGGACTGAAGGTCAAACAACTCATATCATATGGGATGATTAACGACATGTTTTTGAACATTGTTAGTGATTCTTTGATTTTTTTTTTATAGTACTGCAAATTATTTCCAAACTTCCTTTTTCATTATTATTTTTAATATATATATATATTCTTGTGAATTACGGTTGATAAGTTGATATATATATTCTGCAGTCTGAATTATGAGTTCTGGGCCATAATTTGATCAATTCCATGTATCAGATTGCTTATTCTCTAAATTACTCATCACTGTCAATCGAATCAGTCTTATTTAACCTTTTCTTACTCGTTCGTTAAAAGGGAATGCATTTGGTTCTGATAAATTGATTCTGTAGATTTCTCTAGGGTTCCAATTGTTGGTGGCTACTCATTTGCTCATCTCACAAAATGGATGAATGTTGCTGGCAGGCATATAACTTCTTATCTCGTTGATTTGCTTCAACGTAGAGGGTAAGGGTCAACATCAGTTATTCTCAATATATATGTAGTGTATTATATTTGAAAGATGCCAAAATGGGCATAACCTTTCACAGAAAAATTACTTGTACTTTGATTGGAATACCAAACTTTCATTTCTGAAGGTATGCAATGAATAGCACTGCTGACTTTGAGACTGTTAGGGATGTCAAAGAGAACCTTTGCTATTTAAGGTGAAGAAATAACATTATAGTTTGGTATGCTTTTGGGATTTGTTTCATTACAATTTATTAGATTTGTTTTCCTGCTGTTATGATTGCAAAAGGGAATATCAATTGGGACTCGAGACTACCATCCTTGTTAAAAATTATACTGTAAGTTTATTCTCTTATCTATTTGTATAATTATATAGAATCTTCTAGGAATTGTTCAAGTTACTTTCCTTTTGGGCATGTTGTGACTGTGATTGTGACATACAAAATATCCCAAGCTGGGAGGTTTAAAGCAATTAATAGCAATGGTTGTGTTTTTAAAATTATCTCATAGTAGTTTAATATATGGTGCCTTCATGCGGAATATTTTAGAAGTAGTTGAAAATATGTACTTATGCGTACTTACTATTTAGCTTGTGGATTTTTGTCTCATATTTCTCTTTGGTCAATTCAGTCTGGTATGCCTTGTCCATGATCTGTCGGTTATCCTCAGTTCTCTCAAGCATTCATTTCTTCATGGGACGTGGATGATATTTTTAGAGAGCATATGTTTAACTAATTGTTTTAAAAAACAAGCATACCGATGCAGTCATGTGGCTAATTTGAAATCCTCCTCTAATTCATGAGTAAAAATTTGTGATCTACAGGTGGACATTGCCTATGCTCCATTCATTGAAAGGTTTCAAATCTTCTTTGAAGATGCCTTGAAGTATGACATCACATCAGGAATACCAAAACTAGCAGCATGGATTGAAGTGAGTTAATGAACTAAACTCATTCTTGTATATATCTTGAATGATGGTATCTCTTATTATCGGATCTATGTGCAGGAGCTGAACAAGATTGACGCTTATCCATAGACAAAATGTGAACCCAAAGTGCTTGTTGAATTCTACAAGAAACGTTATCTGGTAATCCCCTCATGCCTTTAAATTAAAATCCAATGGCACTCGGATATGCTTTGATAGTGAAAAAAAAAAAAATCAAATAAAACTGCTAACACTTCAATATATATATCTTCACTTGCAGGCTCAGCAGTGAACATGCAGCAGCTGTTCATAACTCAAATAAGTGGCTTGATGCCCTATAATCAATATCTCTAATCTAAAACTCAAATGTATCCGCACGGGGATGTGGATTTATGTTTTGTTTTTGTTTTTGTGTTTTTTTGTTTTTGTGTTTTGAGGTCAGGGTATGTGGAATTGCTAATAAGATCAAGAGTTGTCTATGTTGTAATGTGTTGATGTGTATTACATCATGCTCTTCGTTTTGGTTTGTTTTTTACATGATCAGAATTTAGACCATATTTTCAGTTTCAAGGATGTCCAAATGCTACTTTTCAGTTTCAGATTTTCTTAGACCATGCAACTTATACAGTTAAAAACAAAATTTCATACTTCATTTGCAATTTCTCCCGCTTCCTTTATGAGAGACTAAGTCTGTGTCTGATTCATTAATTTGGAGAGGGATTGGAAAAGGAAAATCTTGTCAAATTTATGAATCAAATAGTCTAAAAATTAAAATAATAAAATCTGATGTCATATTTCATTTTTAATTTCTTACACTGTTTTTGTGTGCAACTAATAATAGACAAAAAAATAATAATAATAACCAAAACAAAAAGCTAAAACACCAACAAAGAAAAAAAAAAACAGCAACAAAATTTTATTATTTACCAAATTTTATTATTTTTATTGATTTTGTTATAGGATTTATTTTTTGTGACGGCACTAAACTGTCGCAAAAAATAAAATTTTATTATTTTTTAATACTTTTTGCGACAGCAGCACATTGTCGCAAAAAATAGAGATTTTCATATTGTTAGTACTTTTTGCGACGGTACCATACCGTCGCAAAAACAGTGTTCTTGCCATTGCAAAAAAAGACTATTAGCGACAACATTTTTTGCCGTCTCAAATAACATTTTTAGCGACGGTAAAATAGTGCCGTCGCAAAAAGTTAAGAAATTTCAAACATTATTAGCGACTACAAAGTGCCGTTGCAAAAGGCAAAAATGCCGTCGCAAAAACATTAGCGACGGACTGTGCCGTTGCAAAAACTCTTTTGCAACCCCCCCAATTGCGACCCTCTCTTGCCGTCGCAAAAAATCATTTTGCCGTCGCAAAAAGTTTTTGTGACGGCATTAAGAGTATTAGCGACGGTATTTTACCGTCGCAAAAAGTTGAAATTTTTGTAGTGATCCTTTTGTAAATAGTTTTCAAGTTTTCATATCTTGCGTAATTATTTTCAATATGGTCTTTTTTTGGATAAATTAAAAATGGGTACGAATAGTATTTTTGCTACATAATACTGATATATTGCTATTTGTTTCTGCATACCCCTCCCCCAGAATGTGCTCAATTCCTTTTGGACCATTTATCTCATGTACAAAATCGTATCAAATTTATAAGTTAGCTAATTATTTTGAGCCTCTCATTAATTCCCATTTATATGGGTCCAGATTTCAATTTTGTCAGTCAAACATGAGATTAATATATTTTATCGGATTATTATTAAATTTCACGACCATGCCCTTCCAAACAAAACTTTAGACTTCTGTTAAGTGCTTATTAGAACTTTAATTAAAGAGTAATGTTAGAGATCATAAAAATTTTATCAAATTTGTCACAAATATGTGAGACATTTGGTAAAAAATTTAGTAAAACTTTTGAGTTTCCTAACATTTTTCTTAATTAAAACTCTAGCATTCATATCATAACACACACACACAAAAAAATAAAATAAATAAAAATAAAAAGTGCCAGCCAACCTAAAGTGCCAACGAAAAAAATCTTGAAAGGCTAAAATGGGGAAACATTGAATCTTAAATGGGAAAAATGTAATTTATCTAAATTTTCATCGTAATGTGTTAATATACCATGCGACATTTTCCGTCCATCAACTGTCGGAATAAATTAAAACAAAAAAACAAAAAGGGTGTAATACTAGGTACCAAAGTGGAAGAAAACTAGTTTGTTGGTTGCTTTTTGGTTTCTTGTTTTGTCCAATTTTATCCAAATCTGAAAGAGAACTTAATTTTATCCAATTTATAAAATTTTTATAGTCACAAATGTGGTATTCAACAAATAAAAACACATTTAATATAAGCTTTATTAAAATAATGATAAATTATTTTTTTAAATCAAAATTTTGAAACTAAGCAATTTTAAACTTATTTTATAATGAGCCGAATAATACCTCTCCAATCCCATTAAAAACTTGAGAGAAACCCAGCCCTAATGGAAAAATAAAGTGTAGTTCTATTAGCACTGAAGAGGAAGACAGAATGATTCACAAAAATTTATGTGGCTTCCTTCAAGGTGAAGTGAAACCTTACAAAAAAATGAAGAGTAAAAACAGCTGCATGCCTTCTGTGAACAGTTTTATATTTCATATTCTCAGTGTTGATAGAATTACTCAAAGTAAATAAAAGATAACATTAAATTGGCACAGAGTCACGTAATCTTTATGATTCATATGATAATTTCTATGGAACAAGGGAAAAAGCAATGAAAGTGAGAGTCTGTAATTAAAAAAAAAAGATAAATTACAAATACAATCTTTGAGGTTTGTTTAAAATATAAATTACTCCCTGTAGTTTAAAAAATTACAAATACCCCCTTATTATAATTTTTTTATCTAACAGAATTAACTTAAAAAATAAAATTCATAATTGTTCTCCTATACAATAATAAAATTACTTAAATTGTTAATTGAAAGATATTTCTAACATTATTAAAAACTGTTAATTGATTTGATGATTTATTAATAAAATGGGTAATTTGTTATGAAATTAGAAACTTCAGGGGGTGGAATGTAATTTTCAAAATCATAAAGAGCGATTCGTATTTTAATTAAATCTTAGAGGGTGTATTTATAATTGACCCTTAAAAAATATAATGAAAGTGGAAGTATGTAATAAAAATCTTGATAATTTCTGCAAAACAAGGGAAAGAGCAACAAAAGTGAGAGTCAATAATAAAAAAATTTAAAAAGAAAAAAAAAGCAATGAAAATGGAAGTATGTAATAAAAACTTTAATAATTTCTGTGAAAATACCATCTCAATGATCGTAATGATTTCTGTGAAACAAGGGAAAAAGCAACGAGGGTGGGAGTCTATAATTTAAAAAAGAAAAAGAAGTGCAAGTATGTAATAAAAATCTTGATAATTTCTGCGAAACAAGAGAAAAAGCAACGAAAGTGAGAGTATTTAATAAAAATCCCGATAATTTCTGTGAAATAAGGGAAGCAAGGAAAGTGGAAATACGTAATATAACAAAAACCTTGATAATTTTAGCGAAATAAGGGAAATCAATGAAAGTGAAAGTATGCAATAAAAACCTTGATAATTTTTGTAAAATAAGAAACAACAAGGAAAGTGAAAGTATGTAACAAAAACTATTCAAAATAAAATGATACCATTAAATAAGGGATCGGTTTTATATTTCATATTCTCTGTGTTAATAGAATTAGTCAAAATAAAAAGATACTATTAAATTGATACAAAGTCACTATAGCGATCCCGATTTTTCCTTTTTTTTTTATTATTTTGGACTCGGTTCCGTGGTTGATGGTTGTTGTCTGTGTTGCATTTCCATCCTTTAACTCTTAGTAAGTGAGTTTAGAAATGTTTTGGGCATGTTTGGAACGGGTTGGTTGAGCTTTGGTCTCAAGTGTTGTTGTCCAGGTTATAGGTGATCCGCTCGAGCGGGTCCTTTTGCGCTCAAGCGGAGTCTGCATACTTGCAGTATCTTGTGCGTCTGCAAAACTTCTGCAGATGTGTTTTTTACGCTCGAGTGGATTTTCTTACGCTCGAGTGGGTATCTTGGCGCTCGAGCGGGTGTTCGAACTCTGAAAAAATACTGGATGAGTGAAATCTACGCTCGAGGGGGCTTTCTTTTGCGCTCGAGCGGGTGTGTTTTGTTTTTCTGTCTTGGCGCTTGAGCGGGTCTTTTTGAGCTCGAGCGGGTTCAGTTTTTGTGTTTGACGGTTGAGCGTCCTATTTTCTGCTTGAGCGGGTCATACGTATATCAGTTCGTAGCAGCAGCTTCTTCTTCACTTTTTGATTTCTCCTTTTGTCTAAAACCCTAGATTCGACTCCATCTCTCTCTACACTCACCTTCTCTCTAGGGATTGATCTAGTTCTTGGGTGTTCCTACCCTAATCTCTTTGTAAGAAAGGTAGAGGGTTACGTGGGCTTCGTTTTGATCCGAAAAACTTTGGGTTTGGTGCACTTCCGAGTTTGGCCCTTCTTCCCCTTGGGTTCTCCATTTGAGGTAGGGATTTCCTTGTTCTTTTACAATGCTTCGTCTATAGATAGACATGTGGTAGTTTTGTATTGCATGAAAATTATATCCATGTTGGGTTTGTTTGAAAACCATGGGGGTGAACCTAGGGTTGGTTGTTTGAAAATGGGTTTGTTATCATTGATGGTGATTTGGACTAATTGGGGTGTAAATTAGTGTATTATTGTTGATAGAAGGAAAAGCCCTAATTTATATTTGATTTGATAAATTAAAAGAGAGGTTTTGTACTTTCAGTCAGTACATATGTATTTTGGGTCTCAAATGAGATTATTGGTAATTGTTGTTGGTATTTGAGCTCCTTTTGGGTCAATGTTAAGAAAGAGGGAGAAAACCCTAATTTACTATTATGAATTAATTTGTATAATTGATTTGGAAAATTATGAGAAGAACGGTATTGGTTTTATGAAATGAAAATGGGGTTTTGGAATTGGAAAATCCTGGAAGTCGATCTTAGAAATGGGAAATTAAGTGTGTAACTCTATCTGAGTTTTAGAAAATAAATATGAGAATTGAATTGTTGTATCTTAAGTGTTGAATATGCACATTTGGGGAAAATTGTTGTTGGATTTAAGATCTCATGAGAGTTGAGTCTTTATAATAGATGTACTAAAATCATGCATCTAGAGGTTTTGTCCTTGGTCATCGGTGGAGAATGACATGGTTGTGTTGAATTGTTGTGTATGCATTACACTTGTGTTGATTGAACATTGTATGTAAGGAAGTGCTATTGTACATTATATATGTATAAATTGTTAGGGAGGAGAAAGGGGATGTATTCCAGTGTGTGGGAGGAGATAGGGGATGTACCCCATCCATACTTATGTGTTCATATACTTTGACACATTGCTTATGTATTTTGATAGTTTATGTGTACGTATTACACTTGTTGGTTGTACTCTAATGTTGGTGATTCTTGGTGTTATATCCTACGCTTATAATTAGAGGTACCGTTACCTTCCAGCTAACGCCTAGAGAACTGACTGCGCTGAGAATAGAAGGTACCACACCCTTCCAGCTAGCGCCTGGTAAAATGGCATATTGTTGTGAGAGTTGTATCCTTGGCTTACTGTGCATATAGCCGGTAGAGCAGAGTTTTTATTGTTTTGTCTCAGTGTATCTGAGTATATCATGGATTGTGATGGTTATAGTTTTGGAGGGCCTAGTTGCCTCAATTGTTAATTTTATACATGTTGATGATTTGTTATCTCCCTTTTATTGAAGGCATGCATGTATAGTTATGGATGTATTGAAAACAAACCAAAATGCCATTGTGAGATTTTGGGAAAGTGTGAAGGAAAAATTGGGTATTTAAAAGTATATTTTAAAAAAGGGAATATCTGTTGTAAGTATGAGAAAATGTGAGAAAGATAATGGGCTTAGAGAAATTGATTTCCTATTGTTGTGAAAGTTTGGGAACAAGGGTTAATGAAATGAACACTACGCCAAAATTGGGCTTTAGCGGCGGTTTTTTACTGCTGTTAAAGGCTGTAAAACCGCCGTTAAAGGCTTTAACAGCGGTTTTGTTACCGCCGTTTATGCGCGTGTCGAAAAAAGTACAACCGTCGTAAAAAGGTAAATTACCGTCGTTAAAAGTCGACCAAAAACGGCGGTTTTTTATCGCCGTAAATAGGTTCAAATTTTTCAAAAAATAATTCTTTCTTCTTGCACTCCCCAAGTCTTGAACCCTCAACCTCTCATCCACCCACACTAACCACTCTACCATAGTCACTCTTCATGAAATATATTCCCTAAATAAATATTTAAACATTACTTTTACTTTATTGTAGATGGTTTTGCCGGAGCTCGCCGGAGTTTCACCGGAGCTCGCCGGAGTTTCGCCGGCAAAGACCGCCGTCATTAACGGTGGTAATGATTGGGCATTAGCGGCGGTTTTGTTACTGCCGTTAAAAGTGGGCATTAACGGCGGTTTTTTTAACGGCGGTAACAAAACCGCCGTTAATGATACCTTTAACGACGGTTTTCGTTACCGCCGTTAATAGTACCTTTAACGACGGTTTTCGTTACCGTCATTAAAAAAACCGCCGTTAATGCCCTCACTACGCCAAAACAGGGCATTAGGCGGTTTTTTTAACGGCGGTAACGAAAACCGCCGTTAAAGGCACTATTAACGGCGGTAACGAAAACTGCCGTTAATACCGCCGTTAATTTATCATTAACGGCAGTTTCGTTACCGCCGTTAAAAAAACTGCCACTAAAGTGTCTTTAACGACGGTAATGAAACCCTCTATTAACGGCGGTAACAAAACCGCCGCTAATGCCGACCTTTAACGGCGGTAACAAAACCGCCGCTAATGCCCAATCATTACCGCCGTTAATGACGGCGGTCTTTGCTGGCGGAGCTCCGGCGAAACTTCGGCGTGCTCCGGCGAAACTCCGGCGAGCTTTGGCGAAACCATCTATAATAAAGTAAAAGTAATGTTTAAATATTTATTTAGGAAATATATTTCATGAATAGTGGCTATGACAGAGTGGTTGGTGTGGGTGGATGAGAGGTCTTGGGTTCAAAACTTGGGGAGTGCAAGAAGAAAGAATTACTTTTTGAAAAAATCTGAACCTGTTTACGGCGGTAAAAAACTGCCGTTTTTGGTCCTATATTACCGCCGTTTTTGGTCGACTTTTAACGACGATAATTTACCTTTTTACGACGGTTGTACTTTTTCCGACACGTGCATAAACGGCGGTAACGAAAACCGCCATTAATTTTAACGGCGGTAAAAAACCGCCGCTAAAGTCTAATTTTGGCGTAGTGGAAATGAAAGATGAATCGCTTATAGCGCTGAATAGATTGACTGTTTTGAGAAAAGCTTATACTTATATATACTTTTGTATAAACTGCCACATTATTATTCTAGTACGAGATTGAATATTCATGATCATAGCTATCTGTAAGCTGTTATTGTTGAGGATCGTGTAGAGATCCCTATTGGACTATATGTTCATCCCACGTCGTTGAATCTTTTTCAGGTGTTAAGCAGGATGTGTTACAAGATGTGGATCTTCTTACTTGTTGGCCACGGGGCCTCTTTTGTGTTGGCGGAATGCCATATATGTAAAAAGATTACACCATTCTTTGAATTCTTTAATGATGTAAGCCTTCGGATATTTTATTCAGTATGCTCATGTTGGATTTAATTTACATTCGGATGAGAGAATTGTTATTTACTTCTATTCTTGGGACTGAAGAGTTTATTTCCGCATGTTATCTCTGAACTTGAATTAAGCTAATGAATTTGGTAATGACTTCCAATAATAAAAAGTGGGGCGTGACAATCACATAAACTTTTTGATTCATATGATAATTTATACGAAACCAGAAAAAAAGCAATGAAAGTGAGAGTATGTAATAAATATATATATATATATATATATATATATATATATATATATATATATATATATATAAAAGCGAAAGTGGAAGTATGTAATAAAAATCTTGATAATTTCTGTAAAACATGGAAAAAAGCAACAAAAGTGAGTCTATAATAAATAAAAAAAATGAAAATGAGAGTATGTAATAAAACTCTTATAATTTCAACGAAACAAGGAAAAAAAACAACAAAATTGGTAGTTTATAATTTTAAAAAAATAAAAAAGGAAAAGTATTTAATAAAAATCCAGATAATTTCTACGAAACAAGAGAAAAAGCAATGAAAGTGGGAATATATAATAAAAGCCCAAGTAGAAATATGTAATATAATAAAAACCTTGATAATTTCTACGAAATAAGGGAAAAGCAATGAAAGTATAGTCTATAATAAAATAAAAAATGAAAGTGAAAGTATGTAAGAAAAACTCTGATAATTTTACGAAATAATGGAAAAGCAACAAAATTAAAAGTTTGTAACTAGTAAAAAAAACAATGAAAGTGAAAATCCGTTATAAAAATTCTCACGGAAACGGTAGCATGATGTGAATTGGAGAAAGAGAAAAGGTTGAGACCCGGACTGACTACTGAGGCCTCGTTTGGCAACGGGTCGGTTTAGTCAAAAAATTAAAAAATTATTAAAAAAGTCAAAAAGTCAACAACACATATCAAAAAGTCAAAGATACTATTTTTTCTTTACTTTTTACACATCTTTTCGTAAAAAGTCAAAAAGTCATCCCCAACATATTAGTTTTTTTTAGCTCATATTTTAGCTAAATAATTAAAAAATTATTAAATTAACCTGTTCCCAAACGAGACCTGATTAACCAAAAATTATTATTTTTTATTTTTTTTTATTTTTTTCCTTCAATCACCAACCCCACGTGTGTGTGGGGGTTGGTGGGGAGGAGTGGGGGTTTCTATCAAAGTTTTCTCAATAGACAAAGAGATCCTTGTCTTCTAAATACCTTTGTTAAAATTGATGTATTATTATTGATGGATGTATTGATGTTGTGTATATTGATATATTTATCTGTATATTACAAGTCCTATATATAGAGAGGTTTTGGGAGTTAGTAGGTGTAGAGTGAGTGGTGGTAGTAGGTAAAGTGGAGGTGGTAGGTGGAGTGGGTGAGGAGTAGTGGAGGTGTGAAGTGGTAGTGGTAGGTTTTAGTGGTGTAGGAGGTGTACATTAACAGCCCCCCTCAAACTCAAGGAGGATAGGAACTAACCAACTTGAGTTTGAAGAGAGTAACAAAACAGAAAAATAAACTGATAAATAAAACAGGATAGGAGACACGGTATGGTCGTGTCAGACCGATGTAGCAGACAGTTTATGGGGTCATGTCGGACCGTTGTAGCAGACACTGTGTGGTCGTGTCAGACCGATGTAGAAGACAGTTTACGGGGTCATGTCGGACCGTTGTAGCAGGACAGTTTACGGGGTCATGTCGGACCGTTGTAGAAGACAGTTTACGGGGTCATGTCGGACCGTTGTAGAAGACAGTTTACGGGGTCGTGTCGGACCGTTGTAGAAGACAGTTTACGGGGTCATGTCGGACCGTTGTAGCAGGACAGTTTACGGGGTCATGTCGGACCGTTGTAGCAGGACAGTTTACGGGGTCATGTCGGACCGTTGTAGCAGGACAGTTTACGGGGTCATGTCGGACCATGTAGTAGGACAGTTTACGGGGTCATGTCGGACCGTTGTAGAAGACAGTTTACGGGGTCATGTCGGACCGATGTAGCAGACACTGTGTGGTCGTGTCAGACCGTTGTAGAAGACAGTTTATGGGGTCATGTCGGACCGATGTAGCAGCTGTGGTGGTGCACCGAGGAGGCGACTTAGGGAGTGCGCCATGAGCGACTTATACATGATACTGGTATAACCCCCCCTCAAACTCAAATAGGTGTGAAGATAGAAACCTATTTGAGGTTGAAACAAAGGGATTGATAAAGCTGACCGGTGTAGAAGACACTGTATGAGTGTGTATATAGGCTGCCCAAAAAATATACATGGATGTAGACATCGAGCCCTGAAAAGTCGTGCCCTCAAAAGGTGTGCCCGCACCCTCAAAAGGCGTGCCATCAAAAGGCGTGCCCGAATGCATCAAAAGGCGTGCCATGAAAAGGCGTGCCAGTTTGTCGGCGAGAAAAGGCGCGCGATGCGCGTGGCTGCCTCGGCTATTTAACCAAGACGGAGCTGAGGCCGAGGCAGAGGCTCAGACAAGAAACTGAGAGAAACCTCTGAAGAAGTCTGCGTTGTGCTGAGAGAGAGAGGCTGTAACACTGTTGTGCTGAGAGAGAGAGTCTGTAACACTCTGTTGCGAGAGAAAATGGCTTCGTCGTCCCGTGGTCTACTTACTCTCTTTCCCGATCTCAACGAGTCCACAAGAGAGATAGCAGGTGCGGTGTCCCGTGAACCTCAACCAAACACCACTGGGTTTGCTCCGTTGAACTTTCCGATGCAGTCGGTGGAGCAAAAAATGGCTGTGCAGTCGGATGTGGAGGCCAATCAGTATACTCTGAAGGCATGTGTGGAAAGCATGACGGCGGTCACAAACTTGTCGAACCGGCTGCAGAGTAGGACAAATGAGGTGCAGCATTTAAACTCCCAGCTGGCTCTGCTCCAACGCATGTATAAGGATGCGCGAGCAGAGATGAGCGTGCTAAGGGCAGAAAACAAGGAGCTGAAGCGGAAGGCCACCGTGATGTTCCGATTTGGAGGGCCGCCATATGCTGCAGTGGAGGAGCAGGGAGTAATGATCATGCCCAGTGGAGTGGAAAACACAGAGGCAACACCGTCAAGGGCTGGCCAAGACGGAGGCAAGAAGAAGAGACCGGCGGCAGAGTAGAGAAGGGATGGCGGTGTGTGGCCATCTGCAGAAAAGTAAACAAAGCCGGTGTTGTTGTTGTTGTTGTTTGTTTGTTTTTTTTTTTTTTTTTTTTTTTTTTTTTTTTTGTGGTGTAAAACGGTGATCGGGGTAGATCCCTGAGATGAATAAATGACAAGATTGTGGAATGTTGTGCTTGGGTTTAAGAATAAAAATAAAATAAAAGAAAACAATGGATAAAGAAAATAGATAAAAAATTTGTGGATGGGACATATGAAAAACAGCGGTGTGATGTTGGTGTTGGTGTTTTGTTCGAAAAATAAAAAAAATAAAATAAAATAAATAAAGAAATAAAATAGATAAAAAAAAAAAAACAAACAATATGTGTGGATGGGATAGTTGAGAAAGATCGGTTTTTTTTTTTTTTTTTTTTTTTGTTTTTAATATATATATATATATATAGATATTCTAGAGACTCTAGTGGGATGAATGATAGGTCTGGCAACAGGGGGAATCAGACTGATTGATTAAATAAAGTAGGAATGATGGGTTGGTATTATAAAAAAAAATGTATGTATATATAGAAAAGAAAAGAAAAAAAAGATTGAAGAGAGTGCGAACATGATGAAAAGTAAAAAGATAACATAAATTAAAAAATGAAAAGGGATAGTGGGGAACCGAGAGGTGTGATGCCTGTCGTGATGATGTTCTCTGTAACAAATAGAATAAATCATTCCAACCAGACCAGCAAGAAACCCCAAAAAATATAAAGAGACAGATAGAGGAGAAGAGAGACACAGAATTTCAGATCTCAACAGATCAGAGAGCGCAGATTCCCACCGGCACGGCTCGAGCTCATCGGAGACGGGACAGGACCAGCGAGCGTGACCTTGTCGGTTGAAGCGGCTATCGATCCAAACTCAACGACGGATGGCAAAGGAGCAGCGACACTAGAACAATGGTGGTTGCAGTGGTGCCAGGGATGGCGGCGACGCGGCAGAGCTCTGGCGACCACGGCGGCGGAAGACAAGGGGATTAGGTACAGGGGCGTTCGGAAGAGGCCATGGGACCGATTCGCCGCCGAGATCAGAGACCCATGGAAGAAAGCCCGAGTCTGTCAACGGACACAAGATACACACCAAGTTCTTCAACTATTCCTAAGCTTTATTCTTGGTGCAGTAATGGGTGGACCACCTGGGGAGCCACAGGTTTTGGGAGGTGGAGGGCACATGGTCTGATATGCCCATGCTAGCAACCCAATCAACAGAACCACAATAATTCTCTTAAGCATCCCTAAAACAAGATTGGGTGGAGGAGATGGGCTGTGTTTGTGTCTAGTATCTTTCCTACTGATTCACTGGAGAGAAAGAAACTCTCCGGCAGTCCGAGCTTGAACCGGAATCCGAAACCAGAGAGCTGCCCTTCCGTTCAGATGGAGCAACAGATTCATCAACTAGGAAGCAGTGGTGGTGAAGGAGAGAGGATTTAGGCAGTGATGGAAAGGTATGGGTAGAAAATTTTAGCAGACTAGGTTGAGATCCGGCGGGCGGCCAAGGCGAGGTTGTCGCCCGCCGGTGAAGCGAGAAATACTAAGGTCTTAACCTTGCTCTGATACCATGTTAAAATTGATGTATTATTATTGATGGATGTATTGATGTTGTGTATATTGATATATTTATCTGTATATTACAAGTCCTATATATAGAGAGGTTTTGGGAGTTAGTAGGTGTAGAGTGAGTGGTGGTAGTAGGTAAAGTGGAGGTGGTAGGTGGAGTGGGTGAGGAGTAGTGGAGGTGTGTAGTGGTAGTGGTAGGTTTTAGTGGTGTAGGAGGTGTACATTAACAACCTTAATTATTATTATAAAAAAAATTAAAAAATGTAGGACACCTCAGCCATTTAGAGACTAATGTTGGGGTCTTGCATGGAGTCCACATAGATTTTGACTAACGCGGTTGTGAATGATTGAGTGGGTGTTGGGAGATCACAATGTTTAGTGAAATCTTAAAAAAATATATATATATATATATTATTTACTTATTTTTTAGATTTATCTATAGGACTTGCATGGAGTCCACTCCTCTCTTCTCCCTCCCTCTCTCTTTCGGCTACTCTCTTTCATTGATCCCACCAAAATTTTCTTATGATTCAAGTCTTTTCCAGCTGGGTTTCCGAAAAAAACAAATTTTTTTAACTTAAAACCCAAAATTTTGTATTGTTATCTCAATTTTTGTTTTATTTTTTTGGTCTGATTTTCCCAATTATTGCTCTAAAGATGATTGTAGAGGAAATTACATTGAGTTTAAGGTTGCATTTATATTTCATCTATTTTTTTAATATTTTTTTTTAATTTTTCAAATCATTCCATAAATCCATAAACTAACTTAAAATGATTAATTTTCAGTTGTGCGTGTTCCTGATAATAAACCAACTTTTTGATGCTATTGGACTGCTATACCCAGTTTAGGAATCAATTCCTATCTGCTAATGTAAGAAATAGAGGAGGCGATTCTCGGTGGTGAGAATGTAGATGTTAGATATGAAGAGAATGACTCTGTTTGGTAGGGTTTATTTCCAATTTATTTTAGTTTTTAGCTTAATTTAAACTATTTTGATGTGTTTGGTTCAGCTTAACAATACAGTTTATAACTTTTTGTTAGTCAAAAATTAACTTATTCTTTGAGTGGGGGAGGAGAAGCTTAATTTATAAGTCAAAAATCAGTTTATGTTCACAACTATAAGTTATAAGCTATTAGGTTATAAGTTATAATCACTTTCTCACAGATCTACCAAATGTGGCTAATGTAGGGGAGTATATGCTAGATATGAAGAGAATGCAGGGGGATTTGGAGCTAACAATGAGGGAGATGGTGAGCGAGAGAAGCACATAAACTGGAGAAGTTATTAATTGGTCTGGGACATCAGGTATGGTGTTGTAACGGGTGAAGGAGGTGGAGTTCACAAATTTATATTAAAAGATTGTTTGGGATGTTATAAAATAATTTTTCTAGAAACTGGGGGAGGTGATATGATAGTGTGAGTTGTTCTTTTAATGAAGGACACGTGACAACAGTTGGTCAATGGGACAAGACAAAAAGTTGGGACAGAGAATCCCAGTCCATATAAAATAGAAGGTAGATTCTTTTAATTCAAAATTTGGATTGGAGGGCACTATTTAAACTCGTGAGGCTCACCCCTACATCTTTTTTGATGATTTGAACCGTTCATTTTGTCGAGTATTTTGTGTATTTCAATCATAAAAAAAATTAAATCGATTTAATAACGGTAACTTGTTCAATCTACTATATTTCATATCAAAAAAATAGACAACAATTTTGTTTTCAAAAAAATAAACCATATATTTTTTTATCACAAATGTAATAAATTGAACAAGTTACAGTTAGCGAATCAATTTAATTATGTTTATGTAGGTGTCACGTTACGTTTATATAGATGTCACGTTACGTTACGTTTATATAGGTGTCACGATACGTTACGTTTATGTAAGTGTCACGTCACGTTACGTTTATGTAGGATCTTGTGGAATACATTCCTATCTAAATAGGACTTGAGACTCTATAAGAAATTACACAGGACTTATCCTAACATAAGTGTCTGAAAAAAGACTTATAAATAAGCCTCCCTTTTGAAAATACTATTAAAAGTCAGTTTATTGATTTTTAAAATTTTTTGGATCACATTATATCTTTATTTCTGTGTTTATTTTTTTTACCATTTCTTTTTTTAAAAAAAAGTTAAAATGTGTTTGGTTGAAGGATCTAGAAAAAGAAGTAAAAAGAATGGATGAAATGTAAATAAAATATATTTATATTTTATCTAGTTTCACTCACTTTTTTCATTATATTTTACCTAATTTCACTCATCTTTTTCATTTCTTTTTTCAAATCATTTTTTAAATCTCTCAATCAAATATAATGTTAATCTACTTCCCAAAAGATTTCCAATTCTTTTGCAATTATTTCCTCATCTTTGGATTTTTTGTGCAATTTTCCCTTATTTTAAAGAGACTAGCAAAGTCACTCCAAAAACAAAAAAATTCCAACAATTAAAAGGGAGTAAAGTAATAAAGGGTCCATTGTTGACGGGTAAAGCGTAAAACCACCGGAGAGTTAGAGAGAGCTGTAAAAGACGCTGAGACACAGAGAGGGGCAAAGTGTGTCCTTAAACCTCGTGAATATGCCTTGAATTTCGGAGCTGTTCAGTGCAAGTAAGGTATTCTAAGCTAATAATCCCTATGTGCCGTTTTGGCAACAACAATAAAAAGCTGCGTTTTGCCATCACTCCAAAAACGCCAAGCTTGGCAAAAACGCTGAAATGGTGATTTGGGAAGACCCAAAAAAGCAACACTTAAATTTATCAAACTACCCTCTAGAATATTTTAATTAATTAATTCAAAAATAAAAAAGTAAGGATATTTTGGTTATTTTAGAGTGATGTGACACTTTTAAAAAATATTAAATCAAAAATAAAAAAAGTCAGCTTTTTACTAACTTCCCAAATCACTTCTAAAAAAGCTAAAAAACTTGATAAAAAGTCAAAAGCCAACTTTTTACCAACTTCCCAAAACACCCCTATATATGCTCTGTCTTACGTTTCTTTGTTTGCGAATCTATGCCATTTATCATCTATATATAATTGTGGAGGATCCGCGTGTAAAATATTTAATAATTTATTTAAAATCTTACATATATATAAAAAATTATATAGAATATTTTATCATTCAAATTTCTAGCATTGTTCTATTATTTTCTTCACCAGTTCTTGTATTTTATTTATTTATTTATTTTTCTGGAAGTAAACTCGTATATGCCTTGAATCTACTTGGAGTAAATTAAAAAAAATTGTGTTTTCATATTATCCTATTTGAATGAGTAATATATATATATATATATATATATATTTGTACGTGGGGTAAGAATATGGGTAAAAAGAAAATTTCTTCTTTTGTATTTTAAAACACAATTTCAATATTATGAAAAATATACAACTAATTTGTTTCTCATTAAATCTTACTATCACTTTTAGTGAAAAATAAAACTTAGAAAATAAAAATAAAAGAATCTTCATTTCTCACTCAATGTATAAATAATTTTTTTTTCTCTTTGTTTTTTTTTTCCTTATTATTTTTCACTAAATCACTTTATTTAAACATACAGATAATCATCAGAGTACATTTTATTTGAGTAAATATTGAATATAATTATGATACAATATAACGTTATCACTATCTAATGAGCAATCTTGATTAGTGATTGAGATTACAATAATATTGGATTAGTGAAAGACAAGACCTCGAATAATCCTTTTCGCAACTATATCTTTTGTAACATTTTATTGATCACTAAAATCGCATAAGATGGTGACACCATTATACCAAATATTTTTCCTTTTATTCTCTCTCCATAATGTGATCTCCTTCTACGGTTTCTATTTCGTGGAAAATGAATTGTCCATCCCTTTTTCTTTATCTTTGTTTAAATGTCGGATTTCATGATTGAGATCTAATTTACCGTGTTTGGTTTTCAGTTTTTAAAAATAGTTTTGAGTTTTTAATTCATATTTTTATATTTTTAACAATTTTTTAAAATATTTTAATTAATTTTTGTTAATTTTTAGGTCCATTAATCTTAATATACTTAAAAAGTGAAAATTTTGTACAATTTTTTTTTTAAAAATTCATTGAATATAACAAAATACAAAAATGTATTAAATTTTTGTATTTTTTTAATATTTTTTTATATTTGGTCAATTTAAAAAAAATTACAAATATTATATTTTTTAAGCGTATTTAAATTGGGTGTATCTAAAAAATAAAAAAAATGCTTAAAATATTTAAAACATTTACTAGAAACAAAAAAAAAAAATTAATTTTTTTAAAAAGTTAACTCAATTTTCTGGACAAAAAATAGTGATTATTTTTTACAACTTTTGTAGTATTTAGTTAGAAAAAAGCGTCAGACTCCCACTGGGGTGACCCCCAGCCCCCAATGGGGGTGTGATTGGTCCATTTTGTTTTTTTTTTTTTTTTTCTTTTTTTGGTCCAATGACCAACCCCTACGTGTGTGTAGGGGGTGGTGGGGGTTCTTAAAGACTGAGGGTCTCCAGCACGGCTGTATTTAGTTATGATCTATTATGATATTAATTATGATTTATTGTGAAGTTAGTTAAAATATTTTAATTATATATGAGACCTCGATAGTTATAAACAAACCCACAAATTTAGAAGTATAACATTACCCGTTATTTTCATGTTTTTTTTTTATATTATTATTCTTATTTTTTGAATCCATCCAAAAAAAAGTAAAAGATTATTAACTTTTCTAGATCATTCCACTTTTTCTACCATGATTCGATTTGGTGATTCCAATAATTTATTTTGTTTGTAACCCTTATATGTAGATTATTTATTAAAATAATAATAATTTTGATTCGATAATTTTAACCCACTAATTTTTTTATTTTAAAAATGAATGAAAAATATAATTTGGATCGAGCCACATAGTTGTCTACGTATTTTGGTAAGAAATCAGGTCTAATCGTAATTCCATTTTTTTAAAAAAAGAAGTCTTTTTCAATTTTTTTAAAGGGGAATTTACTGGTAAATCCCTTTTTTTGAACTTATGGTCCGGATGGTCCTAAATGTTTTCTTATGCACCACTTGGTCCTTATGTACATTGAATGACTATAATGCCATTGAGTATAGTGCGTATGGGGGTTTGACAGTGTGTAATGTAACGGATGAATATGGGTGGGTGTCACGTTGTGAGACTTTAACATATGCAAATGAGACCCGTGGTGCCCCGCCCCGTTAACGTTTGAAATCCCCAATTTGGAAACACCACCTAATTGGTAGGTAAATAAATCTTGCCCTAAAATTAAGGAGTGAGAATCGGTGGTTCAAAATTCAAATTCCGTCAATTGGTTCCCACGGTGGAGATTTGGTGTGGCTTTCCAAAGATTTGGTGATTCAAAATGTTGCATCTGCATTCCCTGTGTTGTTTCTGTAGTTTTGGTTTGGGATAAAACCCTAAAGAGTGGTGCGACGTGATGACCTTACGACATTTAGGGAAAGATTACGTCGGAGGAATATCTTATTTACACTCATCGACGATGACTGGTAAACGTAATTACCTAATTTTGTTTACAGAATTTATGATTCGTTTCTTGTTTACAAAACTTATTCACACTCATCGACGATGACTGGAATCCACCTTGTTGGTTCTTGATATTGGTTGCATATGACGCGTGTTAGTGTTTATTATGTTGGTCGAATCAGTAGGTTGTAGTGCATGGTTGTTTTGGTGGATTGGTGTGTGGTGTCGCTTACATGGAGACTAACTGAATTTCCCATTAAAACGCAGAGTGTGGTGGGGTGTGTTAATAATGTAGTGTGTGTATTTGTGGGGCATCTATGTAGTTTGATGTGGTCGACATTAATATGTCATCTTGTCTTTGAAATGTTTGTGGGGCATCCATGTATGGCTTTGTGTGACTCTTAATGTTACGTTTGGTGAAACGGTACACACGTGTTGTCACGCATCTAAATTCATACTGATGTAACAGACATATTTTCGTGGGGTTCCGCCATGATTTGCATGTGGCTCTTTTTAAATTACGATGTGTTACGTGGGGTGGATGTTGGTATGTTGGTATGTTCATTTCGTTATAACTGTTTGATATGTACTTCGCGTACATTAAAAAGTCCAACTTTAATATAAAATGTTATGTGACAATATCTTAATTTTGTTCTTGTTGGTGGGACGTGGTTACTCAAATGTTGTATTTTAACAAGTCCAGTTACTTTGATGAGTCTTTTTGTTGTTTACCGTATATATCGATTTAAATTATGTACTTCCCCTGCCTTGTTTTGTTGTCAACCATGTGTGTGTTGTTGTGCATATGTTTACATTGTAACATATGGTGTTGACATGTTATAGTCTTGTAATGTAGTTTCCAAGAGATTGTGTTTGGAACGTTCGGCTTACGAAACTGATATTTGATTTGATGTTCGAAATACAGGGGTTAGGAGGACAAACAGTCCATGGACGCGTTCATGTGAGCGTAAATGTCAAGATGCAGCCAGCGAAACAATGGCAAACGAACTTGGGGTATGTAGGCAAGGACGGATCCTATTCAAACAGACAAAAATTGTTAATCGTCCAAGTGTCACACCGAAGCATAACCGTACGAGGCTCAACTTTTGGTCGAATATTGCAGGCATTGTGAAGTTGTACACACTGAATTTGCGAGATGAACACCTTCTCCACCTTAAAAAAACACCGTTCTGGTTGATGTTTGAAGCAATTTTGATAAATCAACTTAACCACTCGGAGTTTCGCAAAGGGGATGACCTGGTGGTAAATATCATCCGGGCGTACAATGCACGCAACGGGACGTTTCGCGTTGGAGGACGAAGCGTGTACGTAAGTGATGTGACATCAAGTTAATATTTGGGATTCAATGTGGGGTTGGTTGCCTTGATTTGACCCCCCGACCTAAGCCACTGTCCGACTTCGTACAACGTAGGTGTCGTAACACTAGTCGCATAACCTCGAAACTGATACGGACCCTACTAGTCGAAGCTGCGGAGGGCAGTACTGCTCGTGATGTGGAAGACACCGCGAAGTTGCTTTGCTTATATGCTTGTGGGAAATTATTCTTCTCAAATTCTGGGGAAACAATCAGCTGGGCGCTAATCCGATATGCGGATAATTTGGATGCAATGAAAACGTACGATTGGACAGGTGTAATCCGTAGCTCGTTGATGAGTTCAGTGAGGGACTTCTATCGAGCACCTGAAAAAGTAACTGGATATGTCGTCGCATTGATGGTACATTTATAATTTATTTGTTGGTTGTGTCATTAATTGCAAGCAATTTATTTATGTTATATGTGGTGTATTCATGTAGCTAATTTGGACGTTATTATTTGTTGTGTGTGATGTGGGGTACAGTATTGGCTGTGTGAACATTCAACGATCATATCGCCCGTATCCGCAGCCGCGTTCCCCAGGTTTCTCAAGTGGGATGTTACAACGTTAGTAACAGCTGTACGTGGGGTGAATCTATCAGGGCATGTGGATTTTGAGGTAATTGTAATTGGTAGTTATGATTGAATGATACATACCGTAATGGTATTTTGTGTACAATTATATGGGACATCATTTGAAAATTGTTCATGCATTTTTTATATGGTGTTTACAGGTGACAGCTGGATGATTGATTACAAAAGACCATGAGGTTAAGATTTTGGAGGTGAATGGGGTAAACTGCGTTAGGAGTACGGGAAATGCAATTGAGGAATTCAGTGGTAGTGTGCATGAGGATGATTTTGTTGATATGGGTCTGGAAGGTAATGTGACGGGTGGTGACGAAGGAATTTATGGTAGAAATGTGGAACATGGTTCAACTTCGATCCATTTTTGGACACCAAGCAGGAACGTTACACGAAATGCAAGAAAACACGTAATGGACGTGGGGCCGCACATTTTCCACGCTACACAGAAGATTGCGGAGTTTGAACTAGAAATCAACGAGAAAGATGGTGTGATTTCAGAGTTACGTGCAGAAGTTGACAGACTGAGGCAGGCAAATGAGGTGCAAACGTTGTATCCTATTGGAGGATTTGGTAGCTTGATGCAAGCTAAGGATGACAAGGTGAAGAAACTCACCATTGAAAATGCTGAATTGAAAAGGGCAGTAAATGTTTTGGAGGAGCAACTTGTTGAGTGCGAAGTGCATAACGTGACACAAGCATTCCGTGGTGTAGATGTGAATGCAGGTGTGAAATATGGTTGAGTGGGAATGAACATGTTACAGACCTAACAAACAATACCACCCCTAATAGAGTGTTTGCAGTAACTGGGGATGCAGTTCTGGTTTGGGATGTCACGCCGGTAAGAGAACAAACAAACGGTGTCAATGAAATATAGCATGGTGTAATGGTTGGAACAGAGGTGGTGGTTATTAGTCCAAACATGGCAGAATGTGGTAGGTTGAATGTTGTGAAAAATTCATTTGTGCGGGATGTAAAATGCAAAGTGAGAAAGGGGTTAACACTGACGGGGGTTGAGTGTCTGAGTGTAAGTGGGCGAGCGAGCACATTGAACATGGTGCATGTTCCTTCAATCACGAGTAACGTAGACTGCAATGCCATAAATGGTGGGTGCACGGATGTAATTGATGTGGATAATATTGACGTCCAAGCGAAGAAGAAGTCAGGCTTTGACATTAACAACAGACACGCCGTATGGAAAATGATGACAGCTGAGGAGAAAAAGAAGATCACCGACGCATATTGTAGACGCGCCCGTGGGCCTCATGCTACAGTTCGGACTCGATTTTTGTTGTCGCGGTTCTTAATCTGAACCAAAGAGTCCAAATCTGGCAAATCGTTTTGAGAAACAGATTTTTGAAAAAGTAGTGCCAAACATGGACTGCTTTGCCAGATACAGAGTCGCCACCTAAATATTTTTAAAATGGGGAAATTTAGGAAACCCTGACTCGGTGCCGAAGGCCACATGTCCGTCATCACCGGAGTTGTCTCGGCTCGGGAGCTTGGGTACGATCGGGGAAGGTCAGCTATGAGCACCCCCTTTCGTCCAGTCCGAAGACCGGCCTCTACTAACCGTGATATCCGATTTTGAAAACGTTATGTGTTCTTATTCCATTTATTAGCCTAGAATTACTATGTTATGCGCGCAGCAAACAAGTATAGACTAGATTGCCTAATTTGGAAAGAAACATTGCATATCCGTTTGTTTTGAAAATGCTTTGGAATTTGCTACTCGCGAGTAGGCTAAAACACGGACTTCAATGAGTTTTTCCAACTCAAACAATCCAACCTTCACCCACAGGCATTCAAACAGTTATATCACATAAGCATTTAGCCGCATGGCAAGCATACTGTCATGTTAACATTCACACACATGCGAGATGCTAAAGCATAAATACTTACATCGTACTCCGTGCCAAAACAGTGAACTAGGTAGCAAAACATGCGTGTCCTAGTTCATGCTAAATTACCTAATGCAACACATACAGGATGCAATTAGATAGGCTCGGCTAATCTAAGCATGGCATATGAAATGGATCAACTATCACATATTCAATTTTTGAATTGAAGTACAAATGCAGTTAGCGTGATGTACCGAGCCTAATGCATGCAATACAAATGCATGGATTCACACATGCATAGCATAAGGTATGCTAAAATAAATGTGCCCTAATCTACCATCATAAGCAGGTAAATAAAAGGGAAGAAAGAAGTGGGGGTTGGAAGACATGCACACACGCACACACACTTATTACAGACACGCCCTCACTCGGAGGGACCAAAATAATAATACAGCCCGAATAATTATTACAAAACTTCTAGTCTAATCAAAAAAAGGTGCCAAGGGAAGATGGCCGCAGCCCCTGCCTTGGGATGCGTGAATAATGCACGTTCGATCCAACTTGCTCGGAAACTCGTTGCCATAGCACTACTGCCTCTGTTTTCACTGCCTTTTCTTCTTTGAAAACTTGTCAAAGTCCCAGAGAACCTTCTATGAGCATTGCAGAACATCATCGGCTGGGAGGAATGGCCACCGGCCGTGTACAATATCCATCGGCTGGAGATAAAGCTATCGGCACTGAATAAATGGCCGGTCGGCACTTAATGTTGCCGGTCGGCAGAAACTTCCTGCAGAAGAAAGTTTTGACAGCAACAAAGGACAGGCAGTGTATGGCATGAAATTTCAAGCAAATGTGTGCACCAACACATCCCTTATCATGCTTTTGACTCAAAGGGGTATGTTCCTTGATTCTCGGACCACCAATTGCGCATTTCGATGCGTGATGGTCCAAGAAACCAAGTATGCGCTTTGATTTCAAATGTCATGCAAACCAAACAAACACATAAAGCCCAACCTCTATCACATGATCAAGAGGCAAGGCATGCATGCCAATGCAATGCAACCTAGGTATGCAAACAATAATACAAGCATGCTATGCAACTACATGGCATGCACAATGCTAACAACATAACATGCACAACGCTTTGAAACATAGCATACACAATGCAAGATGGACTTACACCAATGTGAGTGGACCTCAGCCGCACCCACATCAGTGGCCATAAGATGAAAATGAAGTGCCTCGAAATGCGTGCACGCGGGCACGCAAACCGAGGCAATGGCATATGTAATGCAATGGCTAAAATGGCATATAGAATGCAACATGGACTTATACTAACATGAGAGAGCCTCAGCCACACTCACATGAGAGGCCGATGGATGAAAATGAAGTGCCTCGAAATGCGTGCACACGGGCACGCAAACCGAGACAATGGCATATGCAATGCAATGGCATGGAAAATGATATGCAAACATGCCAATGGGATTTCAGCACTGAAATGTGGGGGAAAACAGCCCCGAAATGAGGCGAAAACACACCCGATGCATGGAATAGTCCCGAAACATGGACTTTTGGCACCCGAAATGGCTTACAGCTATACAAAGCATGCACAATATGGACATGGAGCATGAAGACAGAAGCAAGACAGCTCTGAGACAAGCATTTTTACAGTTTATGACATGGCCAAACAGCAAGCAAAGATAGGGCTAAAATGGCATACAAAAACGGCCCTAAACATGAGATTATGAAGCAACTCACAGCTGCTGACCCCAAACATGTTAGGGCCTTCAACAACATTGAAGAGGGGCCACACATAAGCCACTTTACAGAACTGTAAAAACCCTAAAAACAAACATAGATATGGCTAAGCTCTTATGCAAGAAAAAGGGCCAAAAGGTGGCCAAAGAGGCAAGTGGTATGTGCACAGCCCAAACTGAAAAATTCCCTTCTACAACATTGAAGAGGGACCAAAAATAAGCATATTTACAGAACTGTAAAAAGGCCAAAAACAGAAGCATGATAGGTTGCCAAAGCATGCAAAAATGGGGACCAAAGAGAGGATATAAAGGCAAGTATAACATGGAGGTCCCAAACAGTGTTGAGCCCTTCTTCAATGTTAAAGAGGGGCTCAAAATAAGCCTATTTTCAGTTTACATCAGGCTCTAAAACAGATCACACGCAAGCCAAAAATTCTATGCAAGATTATGGCATTCAAGCAGGATATTGAAGCAAGTGCAAGCTACTGTCCTCAAACAGCAAGAGATCCTCAATCAAACATGAAGAGGACCTCAAAATATGATGATTTACAGTTTGGGTCGGAGCCCAAAAATGCAAGCAACTATGGCTTAGATATGAAGCAAGAAAAGACTAGAAAAGGGAAGAGGAGGACTCACCCTTGAAGACCAGCAAACCAGCACCTCTTGGACCAAGTTTAGGTGCTCCTAAGCTCTGGAGAATAGCCTCAAGCTGCTGGAATGGGTGTTGGATGCCTTGTGCTATGAGTTGATGAAGAAATGGCCCAGGAACAAGGGTGTTTGATGGTTGAATGGGAGAGATATAGTGAGAGATGAAGGGATATATGTATGTATATCAGATATACATGGTATATCTCTGGTTTTTTTGCCTCAAACCATCCAACCTAGACAAAGGGAGAGGAATGGTGCTTATATAAGGCAAGGGAAGCACTTAACTTACAAGCTAAGTAAAGGGAAAGGGGTCAAAGGGGTTCAAGGCTTCTAGAGGAAGCTAAAACAGCTGGCCAAGCTTCTCCAAGAAGCTTGGCCAAAGGGTTCAAGCTTCTAGAAGGTTAGGGGGTTCAAAGACTCACAAGGTGCAAAACAACCACACATGTGCGTGGGGGATCGATTCTGTGCATTCCAGCTGGCACAGCTGGAATCCACTCAATCTGCAGAATGCTCTGGAAGGTCGTCGGCTAGCAAAAATTGCCGATCAACACAATAAAGTGCCGGTCGGCACAATAAATTTCCGGTCGTATAAATATAGTGCCGGTGGATGGCCGGTAAGGTCAAAAAATGGCCGGTTGGTGTCCAAATTGAAGCCCCGGAAGTTAGCTTTCCAATGGCCCAAACCTTGCATTAAAATTCCTCCTGTGGAAAAAGTTATGCCCATTTTGGTGAAGCCGCGCAGATTCGATCCAACCGGGATGATACCCAACTTCAACCAATCATATCTCCCCCACCCGGACTTGGCTTTAAGAGATTCTTGAGTGCAAAATGAAGCCCCGGAAGTAAGCTTTCCGACGGTGGTGGCCTCATAGCTAAACTCCAAGTGTACAGACAGATAAGCCCGATTCAGCGAGGGCTACTCGACTCGCTTCTACCCGGATTCATGCCGAACTTTTCCCAAACTAGTTTTCTCCTCTCCTTTCCTCTCTTCTTCAACTCCAAACCCCTAAACAAAGTGTTTTGAAGGGTTTGCCTCTCTCCTTGCCGAAGAAACTGAATCTTTGCCCTGCACATCTCTCAACACTGAGCAAACCATCAGTAGTGCCCAAGTCTTAAGGGCGGTCAAAAATGGGGTGTCTACACATATAATAGAGATGGTGATAGGTATGTACAAACAAATTATTTTGGTTTAGCGTTACTACTGCCATATGATAATTGGATGACATGTGTTGTGGATTGTATATAGGGCTGTGATGTGGGATAGGCATGGTCATGGTGTTCCTGTGTATTTCACCGATGTGAAATCACTTGTGCGCCAATTTGAAAGACGGGGGAATGTAAGTCGTGTAGATGGGTATTTATGCATTGTGTTTTTTGTTTTTGTTTTTTTTCCCCAACCATGCAAGAATCCAACATGTACAAATGTCACAGGTGATCGACGTATACGCTGTGCTGTTAAATGCTGAGCAGGAAAGGAAAAATGAGGGCGTAGATGCTCCAGACAAATCTTATTTCTTTAATAGTATATGTCTAGTAAGTTTGTGGCTGTAAATGTTATGTTTGGTTTGGGGATGTCATAATGTGTAACTTGTTCGCATGGTGATGCAGGACATGATGAAGAACAACAATGTATGGTCAAGGAATAGGTATGTGCTGGACAACCTGCATACAGCAAAGTTCTTCCGTTACGTACATTTCCCAATTTGCAAAGACTCACACTAGACGCTGGTCATGTATGACACTGAGGATGGGAGTTAGAAGCATTTTAACTCGATGAGGACGAGGAGCGGAATTGTGGACGTACACTACATTGAGGCACTTTCCCTGGTAAGATTTGTACATGTTAAAATGTATGGGAGTGTGTGTCCACATGAAAACTGCGTTGGCTGACGTATGTATGCGTTGATGTAGAAAAACATTATGTCAGAGGTGCAGAGGCAGACCATGGGAAATGACTCGATTGATACTCAAGAGCATGATCCGCCGTTAGAATCAGTGGTGGACTGTCCCCAACAATGTCCCGAATCGTAAGCACGTTTTTATTTTTCCCACGACATAACCTGGTATAGAAAATGAATTGTCTTAATTTATAGTTATGGCATTAATAACATGCGATATGATATTATTGGACAGGCTTGATTGTGCTATCATTGTGTGTGCTGTGATGCGCCAGTTTGTGTGCCATGTGGACGTTAGCAGATCGCTGCATGGGGCAACTGCAGTGTGTTGCGGGTGATCATGGTGAAGTCTTTTGTGAATGACCTACTGCGTGGATTGAAGAACAATCTGGCGTGATTGAGGGTACACACATCTGACACGTTTTTGGGTAACGTTCAAGGTGTGTAGGGGTGTACATATGAATATCTAGTTATAATATTAGCAACAAATATGAGTTTTTCAGATTGTGTGCACTATGATGCGCAAATATTTACCTTTTTTGTTATGCCCATTATATTATTAGCACAGATTATGGTTTGTTCAGATTGTTAGGTTAATGTGTTGAATGGTTTGTCTTGAATTAATGCACCACGTGCATGTACAGCATTTTGACTGCCGTTATCTGGCATATTTTTTGGAAAATATTATGATTTGTTTTGGTTGCAAGGCTTTGAAATATATGCGTATTGTGATGATCGATGTGGTTGTTCGCAAGTATGTTGTTTGGTTGTTTTCCCTACTTATGCATTGGGACATTCATTCGTGTCTAATGTTACTAGTTAATGGAAAATGTGTCAACCCACTTAGAGTGACATCGGTTTACTACTTAAAATAAGGCACACGTTCCAGTCCATTGTGGTGCATGAACAACAGTTCGGTGTGTATGTGTTACATGGGTGAACAATATGTATGGCAGTGTGTTAGTGTGATGCAAAAGGCTGTTATGTGCGTCAGTGTGTATGTAGTACGACGTTCAGTATGTGGTAGGTAAATTGTAATGAATTTTTTGAGACGTTAGTGATGTGGACATGGGGGAGCGTGGTGTAAACGGGTGGTTTAGTAAATGTTAAGTAAGGTGAGGGAGGCAGCGTTTTAACGTGGGACATACATTGTATGTAACGTACACAATTGTGTGTCTTTCATTATAGCGGTTCATGTAGTGGTACAAAGTTTAGTGTGCTGCGAGGGTCTACCAGTGCATCAACACTCGTGCGTAACATATTATGATGGCAGAATTTGACGGTGTAATTGGTTGAGGTGCGAGGTGTGTACTCTATGTGTGCAATTGCATGTCACAGTGTCATTGTTATGAGTATTGGTATGTGGTAAGTGATGTAGGACAACTTCGTTAACTATAAATAAAGGCGGTTTTCCACGAGTTTCATTATGTTGTCTTTGTGTGTACAGTTATTCGTAAGTAAACTAACATAGTGCACGAATAGTTGTATTGAACGTACACGCATAGTACTTGTAGCCATGGTACGCATTCATGTGGTGAAAACAAAACTACGATAAAATTAAAATACGGCTTAAGCAAGGGTACGCAATTATATTTTCATAACGGATAGAACATAACAAAATTTCTAAGCCAATTGTACTTATAGGCGAACAAAACATTGATATAATAACTTATTTAAGTACTGAACTGTATGTGATTAACACATTCTTATTTAATGGTATGCATGAAGTACACAACTACTTAAAACGTACTAATATAAATTGGGATATCGACGTATTGGGATTACAACTAAATAGGTTCCATGTAGGTCTTCCTATTGTGGTTCCCCATACGACCACACCTCACACACCGTATTTGTTGTACATTTTCACCTTTGGACGGTATTCTCTTCTTCTTCGGCCTCCCGGGCAGACGTTTGACGTTCGGTGGGTAAATGACGTAGTCGATGGGGTTGAATGGTAGTTTTTCAACTGTTGGTATTGGGTAGATGGTGGGCGCATATGTCGAACAGTATTCAGACATATGGTACCAAGGTACGACTATGTCGTCAAGGTTTCTCCCGCTTTTTCGCACTGCAACAATAGCATGCGCACATGGAAACTCATTTATTTGCCACTGGAAACACGTTCGGAGCCCCATCGGTACATGGCGTCCTTAGGCTGATAAAGTCTCCGAATTTGGAGCCCCATCGGCGCATGACGTCCTTGGGCTGATAAACCCTCTGGATTCGGAGCGCCCTTCGTGGATGTCACGATTGGCCAAATCAAGTCTCCGGATTCAGATCCCCATCGGCGCATGACGTCCTTGGGCCGATAAAGCCTTCGGATTCGGAGCGCCCTTCGTGGATGTCACGATTGGCCAAATCAAGTCTTCGAATTCGGAGCCCCATCGGCGCATGACGTACTTGGGCCGATAAAGCCTCCGGATTCGGAGCGCCCTTCGTGGATGTCACGATTGGCCAAAACAAGTCTCCGAATTCGAAGCCCCATCGGCGCATGGCGTCCTTGGGCCGATAAAGCCTCCGGATTCGGAGCATCCTTTGTGGATGTCACGATTGGCCAAATCAAGTCTCCAGATTCGGAGCCCCATCGGCGCATGGCATCCTTGGGCCAATAAAGTCTCCGGATTCGAAGCCCCATCAGCGCATGACGTCCTTGGGCCGATAAAGCCTCCAGATTCGGAGCGCCCTTCGTGGATGTCACGATTGGCCAAATCAAGTCTCCAGATTCGGAGCCCCATCGGCGCATGACGTCCTTGGACCGATAAAGCCTCCGGATTTGGAGCGCCCTTTGTGGATGTCACGATTGGCCAAATCAAGTCTCCGGATTCGGAGCCCCATCGGTGCATGACGTCCTTAGGCCGATAAAGCCTCCGAATTCGGAGCGTCCTTTGTGGATGTCACGATTGGCCAAAACAAGTCTCTGGATTTGGAGCCCCATCGACGCATGGCGTTCTTGGGCCAATAAAGCCTCCGGATTCGGAGCGCCCTTCGTGGATGTCACGATTGGCCAAATCTAGCCTCCGGATTCAAAGCCCCATTAGCGCGTGGCATCTTTGGGCCGATAAAATCTCCGGATTCGGAATGCCTTTCTAAAATGAAAACATTTACACATCTAAGCAGGGATATGTAGGCTGAAACTAGTACAATCGCATGAACAAGACAAAATGTGCCAGCATTCAAAATAAGATGCTCAAATGAAACATACAAAAGTTCAGAACGAGATAAACTTTTAGAATGAAACATTTTATTCAATTAAACAGTAATTACAAAAAACGCCATCCGCATTCGAAGCATTACAACATCTATTCTCATACGACATTGCGTTGTACAAGCGGCAGCACCAAATCAATGCCCGCTGATCAGAGGGCACCGCAACTTGAATATGCCCTTGATTCATCAATCTAGTCGGCTTAAGTGCCCAGCCGTTCCCTGAATCGATGCCTCCACAAGGTTCTTATGGACATGTTATTCGGCATTATACGATCGCGAACCCGCTGGGGCAAGGGCAGATTCATCAATCTAGTCGGCTTAAGTGCCCCAGCCGTTCCCCGAATCGATGCCTCAACACAAGGTTCTTATGGACTTGTTATTCGGCATTCTACGATCGCAAATCCGCTGGGGCAAGGGCAGATTCATCAATCTAGTTGGCTTAAGTGCCCTAGCCGTTCCTCGAATCGATGCCTCCACAAGGTTCTTATGGACGTGTTATTCGGTGTTCTACAATCGCGAACCCGCTGGGGTAAGGGCATATTCATCAATCTAGTCGGCTTAAGTGTCCCAGCTGTTTCCCGAATCGATGCCTTAACACAAGGTTCTTATGGACGTGTTATTCGGCGTTCTACGATCGCGAACCCGCTGGGGCATGGGCAGATTCATCAATCTAGTCGGCTTAAGTGCCCCAGCCGTTCCCCGAATCGATGCCTCAACACAAGTTTCTTATGGGACGTGTTATTCGGCGTTATACGATCATGAACTCGCTGGGGCAAGGGCAGATTCATTGTTTTAATCAGATCGCTAAGCTCAGTTAGTTTGTATGTCTGCCGTCTCACGTAGTCTTGGAATTTTGTAGAAACCACTGATTCTCCCAATTGTCTACTCATACAACAAATAATACGAGAAATATCTTGAAAGCATATGAAATTTTCATTCATAAATTGGGCGCTAACAGCAGACATTTTTTATATGAAAATCCAACACAGATGAAAATCTACTAAACAAAAACAGACATTGAAATCGAGAAAAATCTAACAAAACTAGAATGTCTCCCAAATCAAGTCTCAGGGTCAGACTCAAGCGGCTCAACGTCCACTTGCTCGTAGGGAATTGGCGTGGCCAATGTAACTCCAGCGGCAGCAAGGGCTGTAAGCCAGCCGTGTTTGAACCCTCGATTCTCAAATTTGGGAACTTCTTCTACATAGTCCTTAAAGGCGGAGCTCTTTCCAGCCTCGAACGCCGCCGAGGACTCAGAGTCGGCTTTCTCCTTAGCTTGCTTCAACTCTCCAAACTCGACCTCCAGCTTGGCAAGCGCCTCCTTGGCTAACTTGAGCGACTCCTCACTCGCATTTACCCTATCCTCGGTGTCAGACCTGAGTTGATCAGCAGTTTGGGCCCTTTCCTTCTCAGCCTCAACTCGCGCGCTTTTCATTGCGGCTCTCATTGCCTCGAACTCTGCCCTGCTTCTTTGACCCTCGACCTCAGATTGCAAACGGCCAATCCTTTTAACAACGTTATTCTGGCGGCGGCCCAATTCTGCGATCCTTCCAACTGTCTGCAAAACAAGGGATCGTCATGTGCCAAGAAACATCAAATGCAAACCAAACCAAAGATTTAGTCACGTACTAGAAAAGTCGACTGGGTGGCTAATACTATTGTCGCCAAATCTGGCTCAGCACGAAAGGTCGCCTTGTCAGCTGGCAAGGAGACCGAGGCAGCCAAGCTTAGTGCCATAGCTGCATCTTTCCAAGCCGACGCTTCAGAGGAGATCGACATATTTTTTATCTTTGGCTCAATAACAAAAGGAGCAACCACAACCGACTCCTCCAAGCGTGGCCGTTTTTCAAAGGGGCCCCCTTCGGAGCCGTCCTCACCCTCAGCACCTTGTTTTTTTCCCCAATCCTCTACAATCGGCCGAACTTCCGTAATCGGGCGCTCGACCTCCTTTTCCGTCTCGGCCACGACAACGTGAGTCGTTTCTTGTATGACAACGGAAGCAATAGATTCAGTCAGGACAAGTCCGGAACAGATGGCTACGGCCTTTTGTCGGGCGGCCATGCGTTCGGCATTCCTTTTTTGTGCCATCTGTGTAAGATTATCCCTGACCATATCCTCAGAGAAATCGCCGGGAAGATCTCCCAAGTTCGTAAAGATATCTTCGGCGTCCCCTCGGCCTAATGTAGACGGAGGGTCAGAAAAGTTCAACCCGGCTTCCTCAAAGGCCGAATTGATGGCTTCGTCAACTTCCGCGGTCAACTCCTCCAGGTCCTCAGTGATTAGTTCGGCAACTTGTCCTTCAACGTGCTCAGAATCAGAGGATTCGAGGCCAATCTGCCTTAAGTTTTTGAAGCTGGGAAAGATGAGGGCCGTCAGTTGGTTGTCGCCTCACGCGATGGAAATATTATCTGCCGCCGAGAATGTCGTGTAGGTTGGCTCGTACCGCAAGAGAATGTGGGCTGCCCTCCCTTGTTTTTGAAGGTCTGGACGGCTGACGAACTGTAGCGCGGTTTTAATTTCTGCGAGCACAACTTCGTCGTCTGAAGTCAACACTCTCTTCAAGTCGCTGCCTGCGTAGACAAAACGATTAGGTGAGCTAAAGTGCCAAATACATGCATATGTAAGTAACAGAAATAGTGATTTGGTCGGCCACCTGGTTCGCCTTTTTGCCTTGGCACAGGATCTAGGCGATCTTCCCCTTCGCCGAATTCCCAATTACCGCGGACAACGACCATCACGTCATTGACACGCTTGCCAGAGCTAGCAAGCATGGTCACTAAGTGGTGGTCAGTGTCCTTGGCTCTAAGGAAGTAGCGTCCCAAACGGCCAGTGGACTTGGCTAGGACATAACAGTGCCGAATGGCGGGAATACCTAAATTAACTATAAGACGCCGATTTATCTCTACAATGCCTATTATGAAGCGGAAGAAGTTCACATTGGGTTGGGAAGGAATGAGACCCCAGTACCGAAGAATGGCCCTCAAAAGTGGGTGAAGAGGAAAACGGACGCCGCCCTCAGCAATTGATAGAAGAGAAAAGAAGATTGTGTTCTTGTCTTCCCTCACCATATCAGTAGTGCTGTCTGCCAAAAGTGACAGATGGATGTCGTCAGGGATGGAGAAGTGGCATCGAAAGCCGGAGATTCGATCCGCAGAAAGGAGCTCCTTCAAATATTTCGCCATTCTTGTCGACTCAAGGATTATGGAAAACTAAAAGCAGATAAAGAGGGGGGATCAAAAAATATAGGAGAAGAAAACTTACAGGAGGTGAAGGAAAGATCGAGAAACAAGGGGTTTCAGAAGGCGCGGAATGCAGGAGTCCCACTGGAAGACGAGCCAGATATCTTTGAGTATTCAGAGCATACATTCGAAGAGACAAATTCAAATTGCATTAAATAGAGATAGCGTACGAAGGGGTGGGAAAGCGCTATTATGACCAAGAAGCATGTACGTGTTCTGACATGCATCAGGAAAATGAATAACCGCCGGATTTCTAACCTCCAGACTAGAAGCCAAACACGCCGACTAACTGGTGCTAGTGGGGTGTTTGGGGGGTAATTGTGGGAGCCGAATAATTTTGGATCAACAGGAGCGGACCAATCCGGTCTAGAACATAACTTCTATTCGGCATTGATCCTATCTAATTGAGGGGCCGAATAAAAGAGCTGTCATTCCTGCCAACGAAACAAGGGCCATGTAGAAGTAAATGGCAAGGACTAGGAGTGGGCCATGCCCCAAGGCCCCAAGAGAATACTATAAATACAAGATCTTCAGTCCTAAAGATATATGTGAGAATTGTTGTGCTTAACTTAGAATACAAGCTTCCTTGAGTGTAGATACTAACTTGCCCGTCGGAGTGCTAATTCCGGCATCCCCGACTGGAGTGTTTATCCCTTTTCAGGTGACCAGAAGAGGATCACGAGCGTTCCCCAGGATCCTGAAGGGTATTTCCAAACCACATCCCCACAGGCATCTTAACTATCCAAAACATATAAACGTATGACGTACCTGCAACGATAATCAATGTTGACGATTGCAGCAGCTCTCATCACCAGCAAGAGAACAACGTAACCCTACTTTGCTAGCTCACAATTATCCTTCAGCCCGACGCACGAATCTGTCACACTCCAAAACATAAGATCCAACTTACCAAACGTGAAAGAGCAACATATCCCACAAAATATTCACTCAATCCCACAATACACGTACATGCCAATAACAAAAAAGGGCAAATCCGTCTACCCACACCTCACATAATTTGAAACGGGACTTGGCTGTCTACCAAATGTGCAAAATAGGACTTGCCAATCCAAAAGATTCAATGTGGGACCATAAAGAGTAACAGTTTGGTACATAGGACTTTCTGATAATTTCCCCTTTGTAAAAACCTTTTCTTTCTTACTTTTTTTTTTTTTAACGAAAAAACTCGATTTTTTAAGGAAAAATTACTCATAAATGATGTTGTTCCATTTAGTCCTATGTTTTTTTTTATAAACCAAATAGTCATTTTTTTTAAAATTTTTTTTGATATGTTGTATTTGTTTGATTTAGTGACATTGAAGTTTACTGATTTGCCTTGTTTGTGGTTTCATTTTCATTGTTTGCTGGTGTTGGGTGTGTGTGAGTAATGTATGTTCTAAGCATCTCCAACAATAATAGGTGTTTTACCTATCTAAACATTATTATAAAGTATACATTTTATTTTGTCTATCAACTGTTTTATGTTTCTACTCTAACCATGCTATTTATTTTACTTTTTCATCCTAATACTATTAATTTTATAGAATATCATGTCAGCAACAAATATGGAGGGAAATGATTCTGAATGTTAATGTATATTATTATATTACATTTATCTATTTGTATCTCTATCCATATCTTGTATCTTTATCTCTATCTGTCTCCTTGTATCTCTATCTTTTTCTATACTTATTTAGATTTCTTTTCAGCGTATATATACAAGCTTCTCCTATTGTATTCATTCATTCAATTTAACAATACAGTTACATAATTCTAACACTAATGATTAAATGCATTTTGCCTAGTCTTGAAGTCTAGCTACATGTAGTTAGTGAATGTGAGTTGCGCTAAAATATCTAATCATATGCGTAATGCATTGGAATTGAAAAAGTGAGTCATACTAGGCATTTTGACTAACAAGCATTATATGCTTAGCAGGTTGGCGAGGCTCTAACATATCTATTTTTTTTTTTTAAGAGAATTGCATGGAGTGATTTTAGGGTGTTTGATGTTACCCAGTTGGGGTTTTATTCTTGATGTGGAATAGTTGTGGTTGCTTAAGAGGTGTATGTTTGTGATTATTTTGAGCTGCTGATTTTGGGTTTGTGTAGTGTACATGTTATGCGAATTGTTGAGGTTGGTGTTAATGTGTTTCTAATGTTGGTTTACTGTGTGTTGTTGGGGTTTCAATTTGATGGGTACATTGGACTCTGCTATTTATGATCTTTAATTGTTAGGATTTTTTTGATGATGTTATTTTATTGTTTTGGTGGTCAAAACGTGTAAACATTTTTCCGGCAATGTGGTGTTGTCAATGACAATGTTATATCATGTGGCTTTACTGACGTTGGTAAACATTTTTTGGCCAATTAAATCCCAAATTTAATTTTTCTGGTAAACATTACTGATGTAGGTAAACATTACCCACATTACTAAAAATTAAAGCTTAGGTCGGTAAACATTTTTTTGTTTCCTAGTGCTGCTTTTCTGTGTGTTGTTGGTGGTTCGATTTGGTATCAATATGGACTCTGTTTTTTATGGTGTTAATGGTTGGATTAATTTTTTGTGATGTTATTTTATTGTCCTTGGGGGTGTGGAAGCGTATAAACAATTTTTCATTTTTTCTCGTGGCCAATCTAGTGGACATTTGTATGGATAATTGCAAGCATGGTGTTCTTTCACTAGGCCTATGTTTCGAGCTCTGTTGTCCTTCATTATCTGTCACATTAGTCACATTAAGATATTAATACAAAGAATATAAAATACGTGTCCACAAAGACACTTATCAACTAACACAAAAAAGCGAGAAACATCATTATAATAGCACACAAACACCCTTAATACCATAACACGCTACGTATGTGTTCCAATTTCGAACGGTAATAACATCAGACACAACCAGCACCCCAAATACAAAACCAGTACACATCCCACCACATACAAACCATAGATACATGACAACTAGTACTAACATCATAAAGAGGTAGAACTCGTAACATTTACTCAACAATGTTGTCACGACACAAACCTGCCCCTATAGGTTTGGCGTTGTAACCGGCCAGTAATCCTTAGATTACCAAAGGCCTCTTAACAAAATAACATATAACTAGGGGCTACGGAAACCAATATACAAAATATTCATAGTCCATAGAGCTGTGCAGACATACATGGGACATAAATTTGAAACCTTATAAAATGTACACATATAATGTCACGTCCACATAAGTCTGGCAATGTCGTGCAAGCATTATAAAAGGGACTTAGCTTAGACTACAGAAAAAAAACAAAAAACAAAAAACAAAACAAAACATAAATGTTCTTACACAAAATAACCCTTGACATCGTCTATAAAATTTGACTTTTACATACGGGAACCCCCCCGGGAGGCACGATGGATGGCTTGACAAAACAGAACTTAGGCCCTCAATTCTGGGCTTGATCACGTGCCTGGTCACCTACATACATAAATAATTATAGTGAGCTTGTGCCCAGTAAATAATAACAAAGTAAAGGTTTTAATGAATGATGACCATAACAGATTTAGATTTCAAATCTCTTATCAAAACAGAACCATAGGCATGTTCGTATTGGAAACCAAGTCATAGTCATAATCAAATTCTAGTCATATGTGGAACACCCATTAGCGTTAACATATCTCTTTGGTCAAGCATATTAAGTTCCATAATGGAACCTCCAGCATTGGGTAACATATCTCATATATGGGCCACAATACTATTCCCCGAGGCGAGGGCTTCATGACCGTAAGCCACAGTACTATTTCTCCTAGGCGAGGGCCTCTGTTAAGGATACCACAAATACATTTCAAAAACATGAACCATCATTCATGAGTAGAATATAACATTTCATAAAATAGAGCATTTCTTGTCATATCATATCATATAAGAGTAGGGATTACTCACAGATGGCTTTACAAAGTTATTACTCATAGATGGTTCCAAAGTAGATAGACAGAATAGGTAACTGAATAGCCTACAGCGCGTAACCTACACAAACACATAACAAATATATGTTTGAAACACACGCTCGAATAGAACGTTACTTATTTCACTTTGCTCTTCGTGGGTTTTTAAGCCTTATCCCCATTATTGTGTCTTAATCTTGGGCTAGGAATGCCTAGAATGCAATGAGAATGCTAAAATGCACTTGAACATATTTTATAAAACTTACTGAAAACAGGGGCCTCGCTCAAGCGGACATGCAAAATGTGAGTGGTCGCTCGAGCGCAACTTCTGTCGCTCGAGCGGTCTGCAAACTTTCTGCAAAAGTATTGGTTGCTTGAATTCCCCGCTCGATGGTCGCTCAAGCGTGAGACTCAGGTCCTCGCTCGAGCGCAACTTTAGTCGCTCGAGTGGTCTGTAAAACATGTGAACTTCTGAGAGCTTGCATTTCATGCTCGAGCTAGCTTTTGGTCGCTCGAGTGGAAGCATAAGATCACAGAGTGGTCGCTCGAGCGAAATGTGCGAATTCTGGAATTTCCAAATCCAAAACTCGAATTCAATGACTTCAAACTCAACCTTTGGGCTCCAAAACTTGAGAAAACATGTCTAAACTTGGAAAACATTGGGGATTCTAAATCATTTCGCAAAATCAAGGCCCAAAAGCATGTCATTTGCTCAAAATCAAAATTGAATTGCATATATACAAAACATGCATGAGTTGTCATGAATTCAACCTTCCAAAACATGATCAAACAAGGTAAAATGGTGTGAAACTTAATGAATTTCCAAAACAAAGGTGAGATGAACACATGCAAGAGAGACTTCTTGAAATCAAACTTAAAAATGTGATGTAAGTGCATGTATGCATGAATGATCCAATTTTCTTCATTTTTAGCTTAATTCTCTCATTACTCATCTTGGGTCTCTTGAATTCAAGGTTTAGACATCATAACTCATAAGCCAAGGGTTGGATCCTTACCTTTACTCCTCAATTAGGTTTTAGATGGTGAATTCACTAAGGTGCCAAGCCAATTCTCTTGAGTTTCTAGCAATTCCTCCCCTACTCCTTCTTAACCTCACTCTCTCCCTAAGCTCTCACTTTCCCTCACATTTTGTTTGTTTGAGTTGGCTCAAAGATGTGTAAAAAGAGGAGTTAATGCACTTACTAGCCTTATATAGGCTTGGTTAAAGAGTTTAATTAATTAAGTTTACCACTAATCAAATGGGTACAATTTATTCTAATTAATTCGTTCTGAATCGAATTTCAATTAAGTCTACCATAAATTCCTAAAAATTCCAAATAACACATATATCAAGTTAATTTCTTGATTGGATGCCAATAAGGCTTTCAATTCGCAGAACAAAACATAAACATGAATAGATCTTTCTATGACAAACAAATAGAATTACAATTAATGCAACACACATGCACTTAACTCAGAATTTCATTTTCATTACTCATTAGACATACTGAATCATGGCATAATCATGGTTTACCAGTTAATTATGGGTCAGGGTTATTATAGTCTTCCCCCTTTAAGGAGTTTGGTCCTCCAAACTCGAATTACCTTCGTTCTGATAGAAAATCGAATCCAGAGGAAATAACTCGGGGTATCTCTTCATCATATCCTTTTCAGTCTCCTACGTTATATAGGTCCCTCCGTGGTTTTGCTAATCAACCTTCACCAATGGTATTTCTTTGTTCTTCAATCTTTTGATCCGGCAATTCACAATCTGAATTAGCCTTTCCACGTACGTATAATCATTTTTCAAAATTACCTGAGTCGGCTCAATCACATGTAATGGGTCTCTAAGATAATCCCGAAGCATAGACACATGAAAAACATTGTGCATATGTTCCATGACCGGCGGTAGGGCCACTCGGTATGTTACTGAGTTGGTTTTCTATAAAACTTCATACGGGTCAATGTATCTTAGTACTAACTTTCCTTTCACTCCAAATAGTGTCTGACCTTTCATTGGAGTTACTTTGATAAATACATTGTCCCCAACTTCGTATTCTCTGTCTCTTCTCCAGACATCTGCGTAACTCTTTTGGCAACTTTGTGCAGTTTTCAAACGCTGTTGGATCAATTTCACTTTTTTCGTTGTTTCTTGCACAAGTTCTGGTCCCAATAAAGGTCTATCACCTACCTCGGCCCAACATATTGGTGAATGACACTTTCTACCATACAAAGCTTCATATGGAGCCATCCCAATACTTGAATGATAACTGTTGTTGTATACAAACTTGGCCAAAGGAAGGTAAGTCTCTCAATTCCCTTGGAAGTCCAACACACACATCCATAGCATATCTTCCAAAGTCTGATTGGTTCGTTCAGATTGACTGTCTATTTATGGGTGGTAGGCATTACTCATCCGTAGTTCAGTTCCCAAAGCCTGTTACAACTCTGTCAAAACCTTGACGTGAACTTCGAATCTCTGTCAGATACAATGGATATTGGCACACCATATAACCTCACAATCTCATTCACATAAATGTTAGCTAACTTATTCGCATTATAGAAAGTTTTGACAGGCAGAAAATGGGTAGATTTAGTTAAACGATCAACAATGACCTAGATAGAATCCATATCTCAAGAGAAGCGAGGCAGTCCCACAATGAAGTCCATGGTAATGTGCTCCCATTTCCATTTCGGTATTGGAAGTAGCTGCTGTAAACCAGCTGGTCATTGATGTTCAGGTTTAACTTGTTGGCAGTACAAATATCTAGCCACAAAGTTTGCAATACACTTTTTCATTCCTGGCTACCAAAAATTTTTCTTCAAGTCATGGTACATCTTGGTATTTCCTAGATGCATAGCAAATTTCAAATTGTGAGCTTCAGTCGTAACTCGTTTCCTTAGGTTAGAACAATTCGGTACACAAAGTCTATTCTGAAATTTCAGCATACCATTTTCAATCACAAATCCCGGCTTCGGTTTTGACTTAGTCTTATTAGATACTTTCTTCATGAACTCATCTTCAAGTTGTTTCTCTCTAATCTCTTCAATGATTACAGACTGAGCAGAAATAGCAACTAGGATTCCGCCTTGTTCGCGCAATACAATTTCTATCCCATTCTTCTCCAAATCACATATCAACTCTTTCTGATCGGTGAGCAAACATGATAAATTCCTGATTGACTTCCGACTTAAAGCATCTACAACTATGCTGGCTTTCCTCGAATGGTACAGGATTTACAAGTCATAATCTTTAATTAACTCAAGCCAGCGTCTTTGTCTCATATTCAGTTCTTTTTTAGTGAAGAAATATTTCAAACTTTTGTGATCAGTATACACTTCACAAGTTATGACATACAGATAGCGACACTAGATTTTCAAAGCAAAAACCACAGCTGCAAGTTCAAGGGCATGAGTTGAGTAATTCTTTTCATGAGGTCGGAGTTGCCAAGAAGCATAGGCAATTACTTTCCCATTTTGCATCAACACACAACCAAACCTTTGTATGAGGCATCATTGTAAATCTGAAACCTGTAGCGATCTCAGTTTCGACCCTTCTTTCATGTTTTGCCATTTCGACTAAGTAGGTCGGGGGTCGAGCTGCCCAGTCAGCTCGCAAGGGTCCGAGGGCAGCGCCTCGAAGAAAAAATAAAAAATACATTCGAAGTTGCTTGTCCGCTCGAGCGGCTGTTTATGCGCTCGAGCGGAAAATGTTTGGTTCCAGAAGTTTGACCTTTCTACAAAAGAACTGGGAAGGTGTATTTGACGCTCGGGTGGGGCTTTCTACGCTCGAGCGGACCATGTTATATCAGTTCGTGAATCTGATATTTCAGATCACTTTTGTATATCTCTCTCTCTAAAAATATTTCATCTCCTTTCTCTCTATATTTCCATATGCCAAATTGGATCAAAACCTTGATTTCTCAAGATCCATTAGAGTTTTGCTATAGGTTCTTCATTAAAGTTGGTTAACTTCTAGAGGGCTTCGTTGTGTGTGGTGAAGATCGAGTTTCGACACCGTGGATTTTGAGGGTTTCGTCTCATTTCTTCTTCAAAACTTCATATAGGGATTTTCTTAGAGTTATATATATATTTTTGCAAAATCTAGATGATTTTCGAAATCATCCTTCAATAGCTTTGAAAATTAATTGTTAATTCAAGACGTTGAGCGATTTTGAAAGTGGGTTTGTCTCTTGTTCTTTTAAAATGATGTTTTGATCTTCGTTGCTTGAAGAAAAGATGATTTTAGAAAGTTTTCTTTCAAATATTTAACATGTATATTTTTGGTGAGAAAACTTAGAATTTGGGGATTTTTTTAAAGGAGACTGAAAATCCATGAATGATATTGTTATATTTATTTTGCGAGTCAAAATAAATGGACGTTTGGAAAATTTCTTATTTATATTTATATAAATGATGAATTTCAGGAAATATGAGAATTGTTCATTTTGGAAATTATTGTTCAAAACGTTGAAATAGTCTTGAAATAACTAATTGTCAAGGATACTTGAGAAGAGGGAATTGTGTTATTCCTTGGATGATGAATTGGAATAAAAGTATTTATATTCATATTGTGAAATTGGCATATCAATTCATTTGATTACATTAAACTTTGAAAGTTGATTTGAAAACTTGTATTGAGAAAAGAATATTGAGAAACAAGTTTTCATGGAATGGTTTTGGGGTAAATACGTTAGTAAGTCTTGATAGGTGGTGTAGATGATATTGAATAAGTTAGCCTGAGAGTCCGGGGTGAAAGACTGAAAACCCGCGTGGATAGGTATCGAGTCTTCCGGTTAATACCAGTAAAAATGACAATTTGGTAGTACTTGTATAGTTTACTTGCAGACACCGACCTAGGGATTACCTGAGTCGTATTTACTGCCCTTGAAATAAATTGTTAAGTTTTGAACAATTGAAATTGCATTATATCATTGAGCATGATGGTTTTCAAAAGATGAAAATATGATTTATCTTCAAAAAGGGCATAGCATGGCATGTGCATTTCATCTCTTGAGACTTGTATAAAATGTATATACTTTGTTAAGAATTTCCTAGTGGGCTTTATGCTCACCCTACGGGATTTTTGTGCAGAGAAAGATGTGGTGATCCCACCCAACTAGGGGCGTGGAAGTATGTGTGTTGGGAGTACAATGCTCTTATTTTGCTGTGACTCTGTGTGTAAGCCAAGGGCTGTGTTTGTGTGGGTTTGAATAACCGTTTTGTGTAACCAGGCTCAAGCCTTGGAAACTTGTAAACCCTTGGGGGTATTTATTTGTTTATTTACTTGTTGTTGGATTAATATATTGTTGCATGAAGAACTATTGTATCATGTAATGTAAGTTTGGAGATTTATATTCGGTTTTCCTTGAAAGAGCCATGATTGTTGTCTTATCATTTGGGCTAGAAATTTGGGGCGTTACAAAACCCATCAGTTTCGTTAGGCAAAGTCAGAATTGGTGTCGTTACTAGTCTAGTTTTCAATTCTTGGAAGGCCGACTCCCATTGTTCATTCCAATCAAATGGTACATTTTTCTACATTAACTGTGTCAATGGCATGGCAAGTTTTGAGAAATCTTACACAAATCTTCTGTGGTAACCTGAAAATCCCATAAAACTTTTAACTTCTGACACATTGGTTGGTCTTAGCCAGTCGACAATGGCTTCAATTTTATGTGGGTCCACTGATACACCATCTTTGTTAATCACATGTCCCAAAAATGCTACACGGCTAAGCCAGAATTCACATTTGGATATAACTTCTTTTCTCTCAAAATTTGTAGAGCAGTTCTAAGGTAGTTCTCATGTTCTTCCCTACTTTTAGAATAAATCAAGATGTCATCAATAAACACAACTATAAATTCATCAAGAAATTGTTTGAAAACTTGATTCATTAGGTCCATAAATGCTGCAGGTGCATTTGTTACCCCAAACGGCATTACCAAATATTCATAGTGCCCGTATCTAGTTCTGAATGTAGTTTTCTCTATGTCTTCTGCCTTAACCTTTAACTACTGATACTTGGATCTAAGGTCTATCTTGGAGAACACTTGTGCTCCCTGAAGTTGGTCAAATAGATCATCTATTTGGGGTAATGGGTATTTATTCTTCACAGCCACTTTGTTCAGTTCTCTGTAATCTATACACAGTTGTAAAGACCCATCTTTCTTCTTAACAAATAAAACTGGAGAACACCAAGGTGAAATGTTCGGGCAGATGAATTTCTTGTCTAACACATCTTGTAATTGAGTTTTCAATTCTTTTAATTCAGAGGTTGCCATGCGGTATGGAGTTTTAAAAATTAGTTGTGTTTCAGGTATTACATCAATGGTGAATTCGATTTCTCTATCAATTAAATCTCCGGGCAATTCATTCGGAAACACATTGGGAAATTCACAAACTACAAAAATGGTTTCCACATTCGCACTATCAGAAGATACAGTCAATACACAACACAAGTAACCCCGAAACCCTTTTCCTAACAACTTCTTAGCTTTCACAAATGAAATCAAATATGGCAGAGGAACTACCCCATTTCCAACGAACATAAACTCAGGCACACCAGGTGGTCGAAACATAACGATTTTATTCATACAATCAATAGTTGCACAGTACTTTGTCAACCAATCCATGCCCAATATACAATCAAAATGGTCTATGCTCAAAGATAACAAATCAACATATAATGTCATATCACCAATCATAATATCACATGCTGGATAAACATAAACACATATCATAAAACCCTTAGATGGTGTAGACACAGATAGTAAACAATTCATGGGTTCCAAAGGTCTAGTTAATTTTTGAGAAAAAACATGTAATACAAAGGAGTGTGTAGAACCAGAATCTATCAACACATATGCATTCTGAGCACAGATAGAGATTATACCTGACACTATTGATTCAGTGTTCTGTACATCCCCAGGCACAAGGCGAACACTCTCTTTTGTCTTAGCGTTTCATTTCCGCTGTTGCCCCTGGCATTAGTTCTAGTATTTGACCTTGTTGCAGAAGTCGATCCAGCTGAACTTGCTGCGGGCATTTTCAGACCCAAGTGGACAATCCATCATTATATAGCCAAGTTTGCCATACCGGGAACAGGCACCAGATATACGGTAACACACTCCTCTATGTTTCCTTCCACAATATGGACAGTTTGGAATAAATCCGCTACTTTGACTAGAGCTACTGGAGGATCCTGTGTTTTGCTTCTTCGATAATGATCGGCCCTTCTTGCAACTGAATCCGGCCCTTTTACTTCTCCATTCAGTTGTTGGAGTTGTAGTTTGATTCTTCGCCGCCAGAATGGCCTTTGCCATTAGCGCTCTATCAAGTATGTCCACATATGTAGGTAATTTCAGTACTTCTACTCGATCAAACACTTCCAGGTCTAATCCCCCTTCAAATTTTCGTGCCTTTTTGTAATTTTTCCTAACCATATGAAGAGCAAATCTGGCCAACTCAGTGAACTTATCCTCATACTTGGCTACAGACACCTTTCCTTGCTTAAGTTCTTGGAATTCAAAAACTTTTCAGTCCCGAAAGCACTGAGGAAAGTATTTATTGTAGAAGATCTCATTGAATTGTGCCCATGTCATGTTCCCATTACTAGTTCAGATCAACAACCACCATCTTCGACCCTCATCTTTTAAAGTGTAGGTGGCCAAAAGAAATTTTTGTATCTCTGAGCAAGGAAACACTTCAAACAATTTCTCAATTTCGAGTAACCATGTCTCTGCTTTCAAGGGTTCAATACCACCCAAGAAAGTCGATGGTTTCATCTTCATAAACTTTTAGGTCAAATTGATTATGTTATTGTTATCTAGTTCATTTTTGTATTGGTGGAAGCGGAGGAGGTATAGGTTGTTGCCTTAGTTGCTGTGTCATTGCTTCAGTTAAGGCAAAAATCATTTGTTCCGTTCGGCTCAAACGAGCCTATGAGGATTCGCTTGCATCATTGCTCCATTAGCTATCAGTAAACAAAACAACAATAAACATAGGCGAGTAACTCTTTCCACAATGTTCAGAATATTCAGTTTCAGTTCATGGTTTTATTTGCATGAGTTCATGTTGAATATATGTTTAGATCCAGTTGTTAGAGTAACCAATTCACACACTCACACATGCACATGAAATGCCCCTCCTCTTTTCTAGGACATCTTATAGCTCATATGGACTCATGTGTGCGGTATAACTCGTGCTCTGATATCACTCTGTCACGACCCAAACCTGCCCCTATAGGTTTATCATTGTAACCAGGCAGTAATCTTTGGATTAGCAAAGGCCTCTTAACAAAATAACCTATAACTAGGGGCTACGGAAGCAAATATATAACATATTCATAGTCCATAGAGTTGTGCAAACATACATGGGACAGAAATTTAAAACCTTATAAAATATACACATATAATGTCACATCCACATAAGTCTGGCAATGTCATGCAAGCATTATAAAAGAGACTTAGCCCAGATTACAGAAAAACAAAACAAGACAAAATATAAATGTTCTTAGCGTGATACACAAAATAACCCTTGACATGGTCCACAAAACTTGACTTTTACATACAGGAACCTCCTCGGAAGGCACGAAATGGCTTGACAAAACAGAACTTAGGCCCTCAATCTGGGCCTGATCACGCACTTGGTCACCTACATACATAAATAATTACAATGAGCTGGTGCCCAGTGAATAATAACAAAGTAAAGGTTTTAATGAATGATGACCATAACAAATTTAGATTTCAAATCTCTTATCAAACCATAGGTATGTTTGTATTGGAAACCAAGTCATAGTCATAATCAAATTCAAATCATATGTGGAATATCCACTAGCATTAACATATTTCTTTGGTCAAGCATATTAAGTTCCATAATGGAACCTCCGGTACCAGGTAACATATCTCATACATGGGCTACGGTATTATTCCCCCGGGCAAGGGCCTGGCCATGATATTATTCCCTAGGGCGAGGGCCTTATGACCATAAGCCACAATACTATTTTCCCTGGACGAGGGCCTCTGCTAAGGATACCACAAATACATTTCAGAAACATGGACCATCATTCATGTGTAGAATTTAACATTTCATAAAATAGAGCATTTCTTGTCATATCATATCATATAAGAAATTACTTAATGTAAACATAGCTTTACAAAGTTATTACTCACAGATGGTTCCAAAGTAGATAGACAGAACAGGTAACCGGATTGCCTACAGCACACAACCTACAAAACACATAACAAATATACGTTTGAAACACATGCTCGAATAGTACGTAACTTATTTCACTTTGTTCTTCGTGTGTTTTTAAGCCTTATCCCCATTATTGTGTCTTAATCTTGGCATAGGAATGCCTAAGATGCAATGAGAATGCTAAAATGCACTTGAACACACTTTATAAAACTTGCTGAAAATAGGGGCCTCGCTCGAGCTGACATGCAAAATATTAGTGGTTACTCGAGCGCAACTTCTGTCGCTCGAGCGGTCTGCAAACTTCTGCAAAAGTACTGGTTGTTTGATTTCCCCGCTCGATGGTCACTCAGTACGTGAGACTCAGGTCCTCGCTCAAGCGCAACTCTTGTCGCTCGAGCTGTTTATAAAACATGTGAACTTCTGGGAGCTTTCATTTCACGTTCGAGCTAGCTTTTGGTCGCTCGAGCAGAAGTGCAAGATCACAGAGTGGTCGCTTGAGCATAGGATTTGTAGATCAAGCGGAGGGTGCGAATTCTGAAATTTCCATATTGCACTTCTAAATCCAAAACTTGAATTCAATGCCTTCAAACTCAACCTTTGGGCTCCAAAACTTGAGAAAACATATCTAAACTTGGAAAACATTGGGGATTCTAAATCATTTTGCAAAATCAAGGCCCAAAAGCATGTCATTTGCTGAAAATCAAACTTGAATTGCATGTATACAAAACATGCATGAGTTGTCATGAATTCAAACTTCTAAAACATGATCAAACAAGGTAAAATGATGTGAAACTTAATGAATTTCCAAAACAAAGGTAAGATGAACACATGCAAGAGAGACTTCTTGAAATCAAACTTAAAAATGTGATGTAAGTGCATGCATACATGAATGATCCAATTTTCTCCATTTTTAGCTTAATTCTCCTATTACTCATCTTGAGTCTCTTGAATTCATGGTTTAGACATCATAATTCATAAGCCAAGGGTTGGATCCTTACCTTTACTCCTCAATTAGGTTTTAGATGGTGAATTCACTAAGGTGCCAAGCCAATTATCTTGAGTTTCAAGTAATTCCTCCCCTAATCCTTCTTGACCTCACTCTCTCCCCAAGCTCTCACATTTTGTTTATTTGAGTTGGTTCAAAGATGTGTAAAAAGTGGAGTTAATGCACATACTAGCCTTATATAGGCTTGCTTAGGGAGTTTAATTAATTAAGCTTACTACTAATTAAATGGGTACAATTTATTTTAATTAATTCGTTCCGAATCGAATTTTAATTGAGCCTACCATAAATTCCTAAAAATTTCAAATAACACATATATCAAGTTAATTTCGTGATCGGATGCCGATAAGGCTTTCAATTCGCAGAACAAAACATAAACATGAATACATCTTTTTATAACAAACAGATAGAATTACAATTAATGCGACACACATGCACTTAACTCAGAATTTCATTTTAATTACTCATTAGGCATACTAAATCATGGCGTAATCATGGCTTACCAGTTAATCATGGGTCAGGATTGTTACAAATGTGTCACATATAACCACAAATAAGTACGTAAATAACACAAATTCCAAAACATGCATGATATGTCAGGCCAACATCCAACATCACAACAAAACAACACCTTACCCCAAAATAAGCATAACACATTCGAGAAATTATGAAATTAGCTAACAACACCCCTACAAGGTAGGTAACCCACAGTTCATAAACACGTATACACTCCTGTAGACACCCCATTTTTTGACCAACCTTAAGACTCAGACGTCATTGATTGAGCGCTTGGTGATTGCGCATGTTGTGCTCGTTCTGAGGTTACGGAGTCTCGGCTGAGAGCCTTGCCTCCGAACGTCGGGACTCTTTTATGCTTTGCCTTGGTTTGCGAACCAGGTTTTGTTTTTTCTTCCCGAAGGGAGGGAGAGGCCTTGTAGACCATCTCTCAGTGGCCGTAGGCTACTTTTCGTGGTCGTAGACCACTGTTCCCGTTTGGAGACCAGTTTCCGATTTTCAGAGCCGTCGGTTGTGTACTTCAGTTCGGGACCGCTTAACTTTCTCCGTTTGCTCCAGTTTTTGGCACACACCTTGTTTCCTCTCTCTAGAGGGACACTATGGCCCGAGAGACCACCTTCATGGTCGCACGCCACTTTCGATGCTTAACAATCAGTTTTCGGGGCACCCGGCTGTGCGTTTTGGCCCTTGAACCCTCGTTTGGCATCCATCTTGGTTCATTTTTGGCATCGACCCTATTTTCATTATTTAGGAGGTGGTACAAGGGTGGGAGACCACCTTTTCTTCTTGGAGACCACTTTTTCCGGCCGGCTGATTTTTCTTGTCAGGTAGCTAGTCTCCCTGACTTTTGAGCCACATTTACTGGTCTCCTACCATACCACTAGCTTGCATTGAGTAAGGAGACCACCCTAGGAAGCTATCGACCAGCTTTTGAGACTTGAAGCTTTTGACCCTGGTCGGTCGACCAGGGCAAGTGGTCGGCCGACCACTTGAACTGGTCGGCCTGCCTCCCCCAGTCTTGTCTTTGTAAGTTGTTGCCAGTTGTGCTAGCTGGAAGGCACAGACTGTATCCTCCATACACGTGTATGGAGGATATGCAACCTTGTTTAGCTTCTCCAAGAAGCTTGAACCCTTTGATTTCTCTATAAGAGAGGGCCTTCCTCTCCTTTAGAGAGGTTCAGATTTTGGTTAAGGTGTATACATCAATCTCCCTCTATATCTCTCCCTTTAGGCTTAGAAAGTGTGAAGTTTTTGGCCCTTTGCACACCATCTCCTAGCCTAACCCCTCCAACACCAACCTAAGCTTCTTAGAGGTTAAGGAGCTACATTTTTGGTCTAGAAGCTGCTGGAGTTGCTGAGCTACAAGGGTAACATACTTTAACCTTTTTAAGGCTTTATTTTGCTTCATCTTTTAGCCATACTTGCAAGCATATTTGAGCTTTGTCATCAATTGAAAAAAGTCTTATTTTGAGGTCCTTAACATGTTTGTTTAAGATCATTTTCCTGTTGGGGGTCATCTACCCCCTTGCATGCTTCATTTTGCCTTATTTTGAGCCATGCATTAGGGCCTTTGCATTGACCTTTGTTTGGCCTTCTAGCCACTGAAATCCAGCGGATTTTTAGTCGCTAGCATGCTGTTTTGAGTGCCAAAATGAGAGAGGGGTGACCCTCTCTCCCCTTGTTTTGTTTCCTAGCATATTTGGCCTAACAAAGGAGCCCTTATTTTCATGCTTCCAAGCCATGTTTCAGGCCATTTTTGATGATTTTTAGGACCTGCATAGGCTCTATCCAGAGCTTGTTTTTCCATATTGGGTGCCTATCTTGCATGTGTAGAATAACCGTCTTCATAGCCTATCAAAGGAGCATATCATTCTTGCATACATTGACCATGTTTCAATGAGTTTTTGGGCTTTATTTGGCATGTCATATCTCTGACTTTTGCTAGTTTAGTGACCTCTTGAATGCTTCATATACTTGTAGTGTAAACCCTCTTCACTAGCTTGTATTGCATGCTATTTTGGTCTTTGATTCTAGCACTGTTTGACCATGCCTTAAACTGATTTTATACATGTTTTGGACTGCCTTAGCTCTGTTTTTATACCTCATGGTCGAATGATGCTTGCTATGCATGCTTGTAGTGTAATGCCCATGCCTAGCTTTGAGTTTTGAAGCTTCTTGCATACTTGAATGGTGGTGTTTTCATGTTTTGGGGTCATTGAACCTGTCATTTTAGAACCTATACTTGTGCCATATTCCCATGTTTTCCACTCTTTAAATGTGTCTGAGAGTCGTGCTTAAATACCTCATTTATGGGCCATTGCATGAGCTTCATTTCCATGCCTTTCGAGTCATCATTTTAGTCCATTTTCCTACTGTTTTGGGCCTGCATAGGGACTGTTTGGGGCTGGTTTGGTCACTTGAGCATTGCTTTGTGTACCTCTAGTGTAATGCACTTCACTAGTTTCGGTATTCGGGCCATCTAGCATGCATTGTGTGAGGTGTTTACATGATTCGGGACCATCTTGCATGTCATTTCAGAGCTGAAAAATGTGTGATTGTATGCCATATTTCATGCTTACCATGCTTTGGTGGAGTTGCACTTTGTGCCTTAGGTTTGGTCCCTTGCATTTGTGCATGTTTACATGTGTGTTGTTGCTTCATTTTCATCATGTATGGCCACTGATTTGAGTGTGGCTGAGGCCCATTCATTTTAGTTTAAGTCCATCTTGCATTATGTATGCCATATCCATGTTGTCGCATGCTTGATCGTCGCATTGTGTATGCCTTGTTCATGTCTTCGTGCATGTCCATCTTCGTATGTGCATTGCGTATGCCATATAGTTCATGTGCATTGAGTATGCCATTCTTAGTTCATAGCATTGTGTATGCTAGTTGCATGTTTCATATCATCCCTCGCATGCTAGCATGATTAGGTTGCATTGCGCTTAGGGTTGCATGCTAGTCATATTGTGTATGCCATGTATATTGCATTGTGTTTGGAATAGGGTTTAGTCCAAACACGGGAAATGAGGGACGTTTCGTACTCCAAGTGACTTAACGTGCCTTGATTCTCGGTCGTTGATACTCCGGATTACCCATGATGGAATTTAGGCCTTGTTGTGTTTATAGGTGCATTTATTTTACATCGAGTCGTGCAATCCGACTCCTCGGCCATCATGCATCGAGATGCGTGATTGGTGGCACAAGGATCGAGGACTACACTCCCTGGAGCTTGTGCAGTGATGGGGAGAGTGGTCGTGCACACATATGTTGAAAATACTTTGCCACGCCCCTTTCTTGCTCTCTGTTGCAGCAAACTGAAAGCCAACAACAAAAACTGGTTGGTAGTATCCCTACAGCATGGTGGAGTTTCAGCCTTCTGGAGTTTTGTTCAGTGTTCTGGGACCAGTTGCAAACAGAGGCAAATTGGGCATCGCGATGGATTTTCCGGCAAGGCGACTCGAGCATGCATGCATTCCTTGTCATTCAAGACCGAGCTGAGGCAGTCCATTTCATATGTTTTGCATGCTGGCTTATTTATTCTAGTTAATTTGTTAATTAATTAGGGTTGTGTAATAATTAACTGTAATTCGTTATTCATTCGGTTGTGTATTATTTATTCGGACCCTCCGAGGAGGGCAATGTTGTAATAAGTGTGAGTGTGTGTGATGTATGTCTTTCAACCCCACGTCTTTCTCCCTTTTATTTACCAGCTTATGATGGTTAGTTTTAGGGCACGTTTAAATTAGCATCCTTATGCTCGTATGTTTGCATCCATTCATCTGTTTTGCATGCACCGGGCTCGGCGTATCATGCTAACTGTATTGTATTTCAATTCCAAGTTGAATACATGTATCGATTGTTGCATCTCATATGCCATCTTAGAATAGCCGAGCCTATCGTAGTTGCATTTTTTCATGTGTTGCATTAGGCATTCTTAGTATAGTTAGGATTCATACATGTTTTCTAATTAGCTTCTTTCTTTGGCTTGGTGTACTTGGTAAGCGTTTATGCTTTAGCATCCTTACATGTGTGTGAGTGACTGCCATGATAGCATGCTTGCCATAAGGCTATGTGCTTATGTGATATAACTGCCTGAATGCCTGTGGGTGAAGGTTGGGTTGCTTGAATTGGAATAATTCGTCGAAACCCGTGTTTTAACCTACTTGCGAGTAGCAAACTTCAATCCATTTTTAAAACAAATGGATATGTGACGCTTTGTTCCAACTTAGGTAATCTAGTCTATACTTGTATGTTGTGTGCATCACATAGTAATTCTAGGCTAATAACCAGAATAAGAGCACATAATGTCTTCAAAACTCGATATCACGGTTAGTAGAAACCGATCTTTGATCGGGCGAACGGGGGTGCTCACGAAGTGATCTTCCCCAATCGTACCCAAGTTCCCGAGCCGAGGCAACTTTGGTGATGACGAACACGTGGCCTTAGGCACGAGTCAGGGTTTCCTAAATTTTTTCAAAATAAAATATTTAGGTGGCGACTCTGTATCTGGCAAAGCATTCCATGTTTGGCACTTCTTTCTCAAAATCAGTTTTTCAAAATGATTTGCTGGATTTGGACTCTTTGATGATTCATCGGTCTTGCATTGCACTCCGCGAGATTAGATACAGGACCATGACATTGAGTCCTGAACTGTAGTAAGCCCAAATGAACAAAATGGGATTTCTTTCGGGACGTTCGGGGACGTCTACAACTCCCCTCGTAGTGAAACATTGGTACCATGGTTCAAGAAATTACACCACGACACTCGACATACTATTACGTCGTCCACTTGCAAACATGGATGTCATAATCATTACACATCACCTAACATTATTGTCATTAACATCACACGTACTTACCCCAACCTACACACACCCAAAAACTAGTGGAGCACAAACACATTACATCACACTGACACAACAAACTCATTATTTGTCAACAACATTGCACCGAATGTCGGACACACACCACCATATGAACAATCACAAGAGACAATGACTGACCGTGTGCGTAACATTAGGTTAACAATCACTAACCGTGTGCATAACAATAGTTAATGTGTACTTCATTCAACACCACACATTAACTGCCACAAATCTCACTAACATTGAAAATGAAGACAACCTAAAATACACTCAAAATCAGGGGACCCCAAACCACATTACAACACAATAGCACGACCATATCAATAAAGCACACTAACCTCGCAACCCTGCCACAAACTCACCAACATTATAACAAACACCACAAAATACCCCTGTTAATACTACCACAAATACAAAGTACCCCAAATGGAGGGCGCACCCCAACAGCCCCAATGGCAACAACAGGACTAACATCACAAAAAAATGGGCACTACACGACCATACCCTTAGTAAAATTCGAACGCCACAGACACCCAACAAAACACCTAACAACTTGAAATCGAGATTTCACCATTAAGAATAATACAATCAAAGCCAATTAAGCAAAGAAATATAACATTAATCAAATAATCATTAGGATTAACCAAATATTTTTCCAATGTAAATATATATGCATAATAACATCAAAGCCCACATACCTAACACCATAGGACAACGACACGAACACCGACGCGGACAAACAGATGATGTGCTATCATCGGCAAGGCGTCCTTATCGTCAATTGTAGGACAAAATGACTTAGTGCCCACTCTGAATCGACGACGACAATGTATAACCAGAAGGGGGTTTTCACTTTTTTAGGGTTTGAGGGGATGTCAAATGTTAATTCCGTAAGGTCGATTGAAGATTTAACATTGCCAAATCCAACTGTGCAAAGAAATGAAGTGAGGATAATTGTTGTAACATTGAAAATCGAGAACTTTCCATCTTCGACTTGTCCGTTTTGATCGCGTTCAGGGAAACCAAAAAAGATTATAGTACGCTTTTGGTCAATTTGGTAAATACAACATCACCTAAAACCCACATTTACCCCCTAACAAATGCAAGCCACGAGCTGAATTCATGGGCTTCAAGGTCATTAACATTAAAATGAGACTTTTTAAGTCTATAAAAATAAAAATAAAAAATAAAAAAGGTAAGACTGCATGGTTCAAAAAATCAAATTTTGGGATTTAATGGTGTTTTACTCTTATTTTTTAGACTCAAACAAAATGTCACTTTTTATTTTTTGTTTTGTTTTGTTTCTTTGCTCTTCTTTTTTTGTTCTTTTTGTTTTGTTTTATTTTTTTTCAAAATCTATTTTATTTCTTTGTCGTATGATTCGATAGCACTTCATCCTTATGTTTTTCAAAAATAGCCACATACCTTTTATGTGATTTTGGATTAAAATGTTTTAGTTACATTTTTTATCTAAACTAACAGAGAGTGTGTCTCACATGTCTATTTGGAGAGTGGAAAATGAAAAAAAAAAAAATTAGTCAAAGTTAAATTTCAATGTAAGAAAACAAAATTAACCTTGTTCTACTTCCATTTTTTTTTTATAAATTTTTTGTTTTATCTTCTACCTACCTTAAAACCCTAATCCAAACCCAACCCTTTTCACTAGTGTATATATAAAATTATATAGACACTATAATTTATTATCATAAAATTACATTAAATTTTAACCCAATTTTTTAGTTAATAATAATTTAAATTATAGATACATACACACACACACACACACACACACACATATATATATATATAACAAATTAAACTATAAATTAATCTAAATACCTTAATTTATTATTATAAAAATTAATTATCAAACTACATAAACATATATATATATATATATATATATATATATATATATATATATAACAAATTAAATTATAAATGGGGCACTTATTCATAAATCTCTGTTCATGTACTTATGTTTCACTAGTCTAAATTATTTTCTTATGTTTGAATAATTCGTATGGGTGACATAGTTTCCAAAATACCCTTAATAATAATATTCACATTGACAATGTAAATGTTCCATGATATGAACATTAACACTGTCAATGCGAATATTCACCTTGTAAAATATGAATATTCATATCATCAACTTATTAACCATTCAAAAAATATTTGTAAGGAAAAAATTATCCATAAAATACTTTAAATATGAGAATTAGGATTTGGTGGATCAAATGTTCAAATAATAGTACTTATTGTAATACAAAAATATATTATGGACTAATTGGAATACAATTACTTGAGAATTAGGATTTGGTAGATCAAATGTTCAAATAATAGTACTTATTGTAATACAAAAATATATTATGGACTAATTGGAATACAATTACTTGAAAAATGATTTACTAATAAATCTCTCATTATAAATTAAACTAAACACCCTAATTTATTACCATAAAATTATCTTATTTAATAACATTTTAAATTAAACACACACACACACACACACACACACACACACACACACATATATATATATATGTATATATAACAAATTAAATAATAAATTAACCTAAATAACTTAATTTATTACCATAAAATTAAATCATAAAAGTACTTTAATCTAATTTTTAATTTTTAACCTAATTTATTATTTAATATTATTTTAAATTAAACATGCACATATATGCATATCAACAATGCTAGATTTACACAATTTCTCTTCTTCACAATCCCCCGAATAAGATGGCAAGATGGAATACATGTAAAGAGAATCTTGAGAGAATATTGAAGTGTGGGTCAACTTTTTAAATTTTACTTGCCACATTATTCGAGGGATTTTTGGAGGGGGGAGAAATTATGTGGATGAATCATTTTTCATAAATTTAACAAATTAAATGATAAATTAATTACAATGTTATAATATATACAAACATATATATATATATATATATATATATATAGTATGGGAAATCCTACGAGGGTGTGTAATATATGCACCCTATCACAAATTGGCGTAACTTCACTATAAATTTGCGTAACATCAACCACAAATGCGTAACCTGCCAATAAATTTGCTTAACAAAATGTATAAATTTATGCAATTCATGTAACAAAGTTACGACATTATGCATGGTGAAATACTAATGAAATACATGGTGAAATAGAGATGAACCGTTAATTTTCTCATTGTCCATTTTTTTCATATAAAACTAATTCGGGCACGTAATTGTTGTTATCTGATTGACTTTATTTTTTTGCCTAAATAATATACTCGATGAACCCTAAAATGTGAATAGTTCGAATTATCGGAAAAAAAATCCAAAAATGGGCCCACGTCCCAGACTAAACGGTCCAGTCTTGATCTCTAATTGGAGACAAGTTAGACCCTAGTAGGGTATAGTGTTAAACTAAGGGTTGTTGAACTAGTTATTTTAGTTAACTTTTTGATTTTTTTATTTTATTTGTAAAAAGACGTATAGAAAAATAAAGAGAATAATTGGTTTTTTGGTAATAACTTCTTTATGTATGTTTGATTTATTGTTCTTGTTTTTATTCCTATTTGTGTTTCTTGTGTTGTGTCACCCAACTTGATTTTTTTTTTTTTGGATCAATAAAAAAGGATGCTCTAAGGTATCATTACGGTATCCATGGGCTCAGGTTCCGGGATAACCAGTTGCTAGCCTGATTTGACCCAACTCATAGGAAGAGACCCACTACTGAGGCACTAGTGAAGCTCATCAACCACCCTCAACAGGGCCAAGATTCAATCAAAGTACAGCGCGAAATCTCCGAAGAGAATTACTAGAAAATGCCTAGCGTTTTGCGCCCACCAGAGTCAAACTTGACACACTATTAGGGAAGACAATGCGTTCACCACTTAGCCACCACCTCGGTGGTTGTCACCCAACCTAATTAGTTACATCAATTTCCAACAGCTCTCACCGTAACTCTCTCTCCACCGCAACCCACGTCTTCCTTGCAGATTTAGACTAGTATGCAAGAACAAATTTAAAAAATCATACTCAAAATTTGAAGAGAACAAAAAAAGTACACATATGCATAAACATATTGGATGGTTAGATTTAGGGTAATGTATCATATGCAAGTCATGATATTTGTGAATTTGATTACTATAAATGTCATAATTCAATTCTATGAGAGATCATTAAAAACAATGAGTTATAACCAAACATCACAAATCCTATGGAAGTCATCATTAATAAAGAAAATGAGTTATAACCCAACATCACATAAGATATGATCTTAATCAAAATAATTTGATAACTAATATAATTGTAATTAAGATCAAATATCATAGAAGTTGAAAAACTAAGGTGCATATGGTATACGCCCATAGAATTTCCCTTGTAGATTTTAAAATTCCCTTACAGATTTATGTCAATTTTAGAAGTAGTTTATCAAGTAAATACCCAATAAATAGTTAAAAGTACGTATAAATAACTTTCAGGCATGGTCCTTGGACTTTGCCTTTTCTTTCTGCTGATGTAACCATCAGTTTAATATTTCTAATGCAACTAGATTGTGAGACTTGTATGCTCATATAACATTTTGCCAGTAATGATGCCAAACACAACACCGAAATGTAGTTGCATCAAAACCATATCATTATTATTATTATCATTGACATGGGTAGGCCCATAAAGGCTACAGCTCACTATGAACAACCCAGGCTCACCACTTAGGGCCCAATACATAATCCATTTAATGAAGCCCAGCACTGCTGAAGCCCCCACATAGCAATAAGAACCAATGGCATCAAGACACATGGCAAGAGAAGGGCAAGCCACAACAGCAGACAAAGATCTGCAAAGTTATTGCTACGCCACATTGCCATTAATAAGGCCCTTTACAACATTTATTGCTATAATCCCTCTCCGTCGGGACAACATGCCCTCACCCTAAACAAGGTAAGCTACAGCATAGACTTTCGGCCAAGGTGACAGGTCGAAAGGGACAACGAAATGATTACCAGAGGATATAAGCAGACGTTGAAGACAAGAAGAAGGTTAAGCTTTCTATTTCTAATCTCGCTTTATACTCCACTCCTCTTTCTAACTTGCTCGTCGGAGGGTTCGTTGGGGGACTCCCCGTTCCCCGTTGAACTCGTGTGCAGGTCTTCCGGTGGGTTTGGTCATTCGGACATACGCTTAAAGAGTGTGGATCAGTCCGACCCGTTCTATCATCACAAACTGTATCATTAATTATTATTATTATTATTATTTTATTTTTTAAAATTTTTATTTTTCTGAATAGAAAACCATAGCCTTAATTGCTGATTGTGTGACTTTGAACATTGATCAATCTAATGAGATGCTAAGCCACCATGGAATTCACTGCTGTTGGTCAAGTAGCTGGAAAATTTGGGGTATATGCAATTGAAAAAGTTGAAAAGAAATTGGTTACTTCAAAGACTACAAGACCAATGTAAAGAACTTGAAAAAGCTAGTTCAGAATCTCCAGGATAAGAAAAAAGGGTGCAACGACAAATTGATGCCGCAATAAACAACTTAGAAATCATTGAAGATGATGTTCAAAATTGGGTTAGACTAGTGGATGAAATCACATCAGACACTGATAAATTTTTGGAAGCTGCCAATCACAGGTAATGTTCCATTGCAATGTTAAGACCCCATGCCATATAAATACTTTATTTATTTGTTGTCCTTTTCTATTTACAAAATAGATATAATATATATATATATATATATATATTAAACATAACAGATGCTTCAATGGGTGGTATATTAACTTGTGGGCGCGTTACAAGTTTGGTAAAGAAGCATTCAAGAAAGCTAGAGAAATTGAAAAGCTCCAAGAAAAAGCCAACTTCGAAGCTGTGCCATACACTACTCCTTTGCCGGAAATAAAGTCATCTTCCTCAACCAAAAATTTCACAGCATTTGAATCAAGGAAGTCACTGGTGAAGAGAATTATGGAGGCTCTAGATGATGAGAACATCAACATGATCGGGATATGTGGGATGGGAGGAGTTGGTAAGACAACAATAGTGGAAGAAGTTTGCAGACAAGCTAAAGCAGAGAAGAAATTTGATAAGGATGTGATGGTGGTCGTGTCACAAACTCCAAACTTGGCAAAGATCCAAGGAAAAATAGCCCAGGAATTAAACCTGGTTCTAGAAACTAAAGATAAGTCGGAGACACCACAATCATTGTGGGTGAGAATCAAGGCAGAGAAGAAGATTTTGGTAGTACTGGATGATATTTGGGACAAAGTTGAACTAATTGAGAAGGTTAGTATTCCTGTCGAGGAGGATCATAAGGGTTGCAAGATCCTGCTCACCTCTCGAAGAAAAAATGTCTACAACAAAATGAATGCTGAAAAGATTTTCTCCATAGAGGTGTTAGATGAAGAAGAAGCATGGATACTTTTCAGAGGGACAGCAGGTGAAATCGTTGCCTCTACTGATTTGAATCCTATAACGAGAGAGGTGGCTAGGGAATATGGTGGCTTGCCAATTGCCATTGTAACAGTTGGAAGAGCTCTCATGAAAAATCGAAGCAAGGACGTGTGGATTGATGCAGCTTAACAACTAAAAAAGTCTGTCCCAACAAAAATTGAAGAGGTGGAAGCATATGTATATTCTTCTCTAAAGTTGAGTTTCAATTATTTAGAAAGCGAGGCAAAGTCATGCTTCTTACTTTGCAGCTTGTTTCCAGAGGATACTGACATTCCTATGATAGCATTGGTGAGATACGGGATAGGCCTCGGGTTGTTTCAAGATGTGGACACTGTAGAAGATGGTAGACATAGAGCACTTGCTCTTGTGAGTACTATCGTATCATCTTTTATGTTATTGGAAATTGATGGAAAAATTAAGATGCATGTTGTTGTTCGAGACTTTGCAATACATGTTGCTTGTAGAGAAAAGGCCGAACATATCATGAAAGCTAGTATTGGACTAACATACTGGCCAAACAATGATACTACATTTCAAAATTACGCGAGGATGTCGTTGATGGAGAATGATATTTGTGAACTTCCGTGTAAACTTGGTATAGAGAGAGAGACTGAATAAATTGTATATTAATTATGTTCTGTGATTTACAAGGAGCAGATCACTCTCTTTTATAGAGAGGAAAGTGTGGTACATAGAATGCTAACAGTGTACATAGGATGCTAACACCGAAAGCAGAATGTATATAACATCATTAGTATGACAGCTATATATTACACTATATTACACTATATTACACTAACAGCCCTCCGCAAACTCAAGGAGGGTAAGCATCAACCAGCTTGAGTTTGGAAACGAGAGCATTGAAGCGACCAGGAGGATGAGCTTTTTTGAAAATATCAGTAGGTTGATCGACAGAAGCAATAGGGAAAAGAGGAACAGTGCCACGGGTAACATACTGGCGAATGAAGTGACAATCAATCTCAATATGCTTGGTGCGATCATAGAAAACATCATTATGAGCAATCTGAATGGCACTCTGATTGTCACAATAGAGAGAGGTAGCACTAGAAGAAGAAACACCCATATCAACAAGGAGCCATCGAAGCCAGAGAAGTTCCTAAATAGTACTAGTGAGAGCACGATATTCAGCTTCGGTACTAGAGCGGGCAGTGAGGGATTGTTTCTTGCTGCGCCAAGTAAGAAGAGAATCCCCTAAGAAGAAACAGAAACCCGTAGTTGAGCGTCGATCCGTAGGGTCCCCAACCCAATCAGCATCAAAAAAGGCACATAGTTCAAGAGAAGAGGAAGCAGAGTAGTGAAGGCCATGGAACAGAGTGCCTTTGAGGTAGCGAAGTATGCGGAGGAGAGCAGTATAATGTGGGGTGCAAGAAGCCGACATGTACTGACTAACAAGATGAACAGCATAGGCAATGTCAGGACGAGTCACAGTGAGATAGACAAGACTACCGACGAGCTGGCGATAAAGAGTAGTATCAGAGAGAAGATCCCCATCAAGAGGAGTTAGACGAATCTGAGGATCAATTGGAGTAGAGGTAGTCTTGCAATCTGTAAGACCAGCACAGGCCAGAAGATCGGATGCATATTTGGCCTAGGACAAATAGGAACCAGTGGAATCATGGGAGATTTCAAGGCCTAAGAAGTAGTTAAGTGTACCAAGATCCTTCATCTCAAACTGACGATGGAGAAAACATTTGAGGTGAAGAATACTAGCTGCATCATCACCAGTGATAATCATATCATCCACATAAAGAAGAAGAAGAGTGGTGCCATGAGTAGTAGTCCGAACAAATAATGCAGAGTCATAGGAGCTAGAAGTGAACCTGAAGTCATGAATGGTAGAACTGAACTTAGCAAACCAAGCACGTGGGGGCTTGCTTGAGACCATAGAGGGCACGCTGTAGTTTGCAAACCTTATAAGGTGGATAGGTAGACCCAGGTGGAGGTTACATCTAAACCTCCTCAACAAGATTACCATTAAGGAAAGCATTTTTGACATCCATCTGAAAGAGCTCCCAGTGGCGAGCAGTAGTAACAGCAAGCAAACTGCGAACAGAGATAAGTCGAGCAACATGGGAAAAGGTCTCCTCATAATCAATGCCATATTCCTGGTTGAAACCCTTGGCAACAAGACGTGCTTTGTAGCGCTCAATAGAGCCATTAGAATGAGTCTTGATTTTGTAGACTCATTTGCAGCCAATTGCAGTCTTGCCAAAAGGAAAATCAACAACATCCCAAGTATGTGTTTTGTCCAAAGCCTGGAGTTCATCAGTCATAGCTTGCTGCCAAAGAGGATTAGTACAGGCCTCACGATAGGAGGTAGGCTCATAAGTAGAAAAGGCAGCAGACCCAACAATATAATCACGAAGATGAAGAGGTGGCTAAGTTACCCAGTGCAGCCGACTCGTGGGAGGATCGGTAGGAGGAAGAACTGGTGAAGAAGGAGGAAACGGACTAGAAGGTGTAAGGAGAGGTGAACCATCAGGGAGAACAGTTTGGACGGGATCAGGGAGCAACAAGGGCATCTCGATGAAGGAGGAACCTATATCAAAGTTATTAGAGAAGAGATCGATGGAAGGATTTGTAAATATGACAGGAGTGGAGAGTGCAGATAAGTGAAAGGAGGAGAAGGAGGAAAACATTTTATGCTCCTAAAAGACTACATAGTGGGAGATACGAAGACGCTTAGAGAGAGGATCCCAACAGCGAAAGCCTTTATGTTCAATCCTATAGCCAAGAAAGCAGCAAAGACGAGAACGAGGTTCAAGCTTGGTGTGTTCATGGGATTGAAGCAGAACAAAGCAAGCAGAGCCAAAAACCCGAAGATTAATGTATGGAGGGGGAGTGCCGTGTAGACGTTCAAAGGGAGTTTGATGATGGATAATAGGGGTAAGAACACAATTGATAGTGTATATAGCAGTAAGGGCAGCCTCCCTCCAAAATTTTTCAGGGCAGGAAGAAGAGAGAAGGAGAGCACGAGTAGTGTCAAGAATATGCCGATGTTTCCGTTCAGCACGTCCATTTTGTTGGGATGTGCCAACACAGGAACGATGAGGCTGAGTACCATGACTTTGAAAAAAGGAAAGAAAATCGATATCCCGATATTCCATAGCATTGTCAGAGCGAAAATTTTTAATGTTTTTGGAAAATTGGGTGTGGACCATTTTGGCAAAGCTATAATAAATATGTTTAAATTCAGACCAAGTTTTCATGAGAAAAAGCCAAGTAAACCGTGAATAATTATCAATAAAAACAACAAAATAACAAGATCCCCCCATGGTGGTGGTAGTATGGGATGGGCCCCAAATATCCGAATGTATGAGATCAAAAGGAGCATGGGAAACATAAGTACTTTTATTGAATGATAAAGTAGGTTGTTTTGCAAGTTGACAGGGTATACAATCAAAGGTATCTGGAAGTACATGACCCAATTGACCACTAGAAACCAAAGATTTTAAGTGACTACTAAAAATAAATCCTAAGTAACAATGCCAAAGATGAAAAGGAGACAAAGAGGAAGCAGAAGTAGGAGAAGCGATCTGTGGGGAGTCAGGAACATGAATTTGGATGAGTTCATAGAGACGTCCATGTTTACGGTCGATCCCAATAGTCTGTCCCGTCTAAGGATCCTGCACCAAACAACCATTAGCAGAAAATGTGACGGTTAGACCAAGCTCACATAATTGACTAATAGAGATAAGGTTTAAGGTTAGAGCAGGGATATGATAAACTTGAGGTAAAAATAATTGAGATGTGGAAATAGTACCGACATGACTGACAGACATAAGAGAACCATCAGCAGTATGAATGGAGGGAAGATGAGTAGAGGAAGAGATGGAAGAGAATGTAATAGAGCTGGATGTCATATGATTACAACAGGCGGAATCAAAATACCAAGAAGAGTTACTTGGAGTCACAGACAAAACAGTAGGAGGAGGTGTACCAAAGGTGGAGAGAAGCTGTTTGAACATGGCCTCAACTTCAGTTTGAGAAAAAACAAGGACAGACGGAGCAAGAGACTCAGAGAAATCCTCAGATGTAGTAGCAGCAGTGCGATTAAACTGTCGATGTGAGTTCTCCCTAGAAGAGCCACCGCTAGAGGAGTGGCTAGTGGAAGACGACTGGGATGGATTGCAAAAACAATCCTGCTGCAGATGACTAGGACCAAGTTTATTGCAATAGTGGCAGGATCGGATAGGGCAATGAACCAGAAGATGAGTAGAAGGAAGGCCCCGATTCTGACAATAGATGCAAGCAGTGGTCCGTTGGGTCGGTGAGGGCCGTGACTGTGGAGTGGAAAGAACAGAGTCCATGTCACGCCCCAAACCCGCCCCTAGAAGTTTGGACATGACCACTTCAAAAACGGACACTTAACCTGTTATATATAACATATGGGGCCTGAGTGGAAGCATAAATTTTATATAATAACATGCAAGGAAAGAGCTACATCCATTGAGCGACCACTATCATGCCAGGATCACAAATAGACAGATAATAATAGTTACATACACATATACAACCCCGCCCGTGTTTAGGCGTATAGTAAAAAAAAACATTAGAAGTTACAACATATTATAGACAATCAGAATCTAAGCCAAAACTTCACCAAACGGGTAGGCTTCACCCAAATGCTTGGACACACAGAGGCTAACAAGGAAGACGAGCATTAAAAGTTGAGGCTGACCTCCAAATGCAAGACCTACGGAATCAGACAAAATACATAGTGAGATAACCTCAGTGAATAATAGTACGTGAATAACTCAATGTTCAACTTGAATTATAATGCAAATCAGAGTTTATATAATATAAAAGACAAGTAGTTAATCTGATCCCGTACAACTTATCACATCGGCCTTCGGCCCTTTGGATTCACAAGTTCACAAGTTTGGCCCTTGGCCTCATAGCTTCATAATTTCACAAATGGCCCGTGGCCACATAGGTTCATAGTTCACAAATGGCCCCTGGCCACATAAATTCACAAGTCGGCCCTCGGCCTCATAAATTCACAAGTCGGCCCTCGGCCTCATAAATTCACATATACATAAATTAGTTTTTGGGTTTCATAGGTTCACAATTCGGCTCTTGGCTTCATAGTTTCACAATTCACAATTCGGAAATTCATACTTCACAAATGGCCCTCGCCCACATCGTTTCATATTTCACAATTAGCCTTTGGCTTTATAGATTCATAATTGAGATTCATAATTTCACAACTTGGCCCTTGGCCCTTTGAATTCATAGTTTCACACGTTGGCCCTCGGCCTCATAGATTCATATTTTCACAAGTTGGTCCTCGGCCTCATAAGTTCACAAATTCACAAGTTGGCCCTCGGCCTCATAAGTTCACAAATTCACAAGTTGGCCTTCGGCCTCATAAGTTCATAGATTCACAAGTCGGCCTTTTGCCTCATAAGTTCATAGATTCACAAGTCGGCCCTTGGCCTCACAAGTTCATAGATTCACAAGTCGGCCCTTGGCCTCACAAGTTCATAGATTCACAAGTCGGCCTTTTGCCTCATAAGTTCATAGATTCACAAGTCGGCCCTTGGCCTCATAAGTTCATAGATTCACAAGTCGGCCCTTGGCCTCATAAGTTCATAGATTCACATAGTTCCTTCTAATTATTCACATGAGGTAACATAGTTATGTTACGTTCAACAGAGTGCTAATAGCAACTATTACCAGATTGAACTTCATAATGCAGTCACATCCCATTTGTTTGTCATGAATTACTACCTCTAGTTCACAGATAACAGAATGTTATTACATATTAAACGAGTCCAGAGATACGCAGATACCATAATCCCGTAATACACTTAAATTCCCCTTGTTCGTTATAAATCCATACAACTGACTTACAGATAACAGTGTGTTAGTATCCATTATCAATAATAAACAGAACGTAGTACCCAGTAATGCTTGTAGATTTTCCCATAGTTTCTCATAAGGTGACATAATTGTCCCACAATAATAGAACAACACTATTAACAATAAACAGAAGGTAAATGCTCCATTACATTAATAAGAGTGGAGCCATTCACATCATAACGTGGGTCACATAATCGTGTTATTGACATTCAATTCTTTCTCCGGATTGAGTCATTCAGAGGTTCATCTGATATTTAACATAATTTCATAATGGTTATTAACGTACAAAACAACCCGTAGTCTTATCCAATTATTCGTTTTGATGATCCACTCTAGGTAGATATCTGTATCATGTCAGTGTGTGCCAAATCCTTCAATGTTTACATAAGTTCACACTAATTCTCGTTCCACATACATGTTAACTTAATTGACCACGGAGAACAAGATGTTAATAAGAATCATTATTAACGGTAAATAATGTGCATTAGAGTACTATTACTCACAGTGCTATAACGGAGTGCTCGTCCTTCTCAGGTTATGCCCTACACGTGTACACAACTTATACAGTAAGGCATCAAACACAAATTCCAGAAATACCAGAGGGTTAAGCACGTAAAACAGAGCAAACAATATTTTGCAGCATGAAATTTCAAACCTACTTCTCCAACTCAATATATATATATATATATATATAAGATTACTAGTCTTACAAAACACATTATGGAATTTACACCCATTCATCTTCTAGTCAAAGAAAGAAAGGATTTTTATGAACATTTCCATGTTCCCCAAAACTCCTTAAATTTCTAGTGTTTTCGCCAAAAACCAAACATTTCCCCATCCCCATAAGAAATCCTATTAAATCATTCTCTTGATTTAATAACTAAGCAAGCCTACAAATATTTAGTAAAATGATTTGGGATTAAACCCATTCTTGAAAACTTCACATTTTAGGTCACAAAAATTAATATCAACATAGTTAATATCATCCCACATAATCATCACAATTCAACATATCTCAAAAGGAATTCTTAAATTCCATTTCAACATTCCATAATCAAATTTATATCATCCACATTATCAATAAATCTTTTCCCTCAATTTCCCTTTTATTAAAACATAATTTACAATGCATTTAACAAAGTTCAATCGCAAAATTTAAACATAATTTTCAAACATAACCAAATTCCAATTAAACTTGAACACATCTAATTCAACTTACCACTTTCATGATTCAACTATCAATTTGGGCCAAATCATGGATTATCATCAAAAACCAACCTAGGGTTTCTAAGAAATCTACAAATTTCAAATACAATTTTAAATCTTCTTAACCCATTACTTTTTATTCCAAATCTTCTCATTTATTAGGCACCCTAGGTCCATAACCCATAAACCATACTCTAAACCCCATAATAGAACCCCAACATACCCCAACATACCTCAAAAATTTCGGAATTCCATTCGGTAGAAAGTGGTGATCTCCTCTTATTCTCCATCCTTGATGCAAGATTCATGGTTAATTTGTTGAGAAAAGTGGAGGAAATCAAGGTTTTGGGAGCTAGGGTTTTGGGCATGGAAGAGGGAAGAAGAAGAGAGGAAAAGAAAATCTAAGAAATGACTCAAAAATCACGTTTTTGAGCTGCTGCCCCGCACATCGCCGCACGTGCGCCGCATTTCCCGCACGTGCGATTCTGCTTCCAGCACAGATATGAAAACTTCAAACAGGCGTAACTCTCTCATCCGGACTCCGTTTTAGGTCATTCTTGTGCCCAAATTGAAGCCCCGAAAATAAGCTTTCCAATGGTTCTAACCTCACATCCAAATTCCAAGTGTGGAACAAGAAAAGGGCAAAAGAGTGACGGTTGGTCGTAAACAAATTATTCAAATTAAAGTTTTTGATCCAATCTTACTTTACCATCATATTACCACCACAATCAATAGCCCAAAACAAAATAGGGAGGTTCCAAATACACTAATAAAAATGCCACAGATATAAATCACTTTTCACAGAAAGCAAGTAAATGCACAGAATAACAGATCGAAAATATACTAGAAACAGATATGAGGGTCGGGTTATTACAGTCCACGTGATGAGTCTGGAGAGCACCAAGACGAGTCTCCTCAGATAACAGCTCAGAAATAGCCTGTTCAAGAGTGGGCAATGGAAGGCGATGAAGAAGAGATGCATGCACTGGCTCAAAAGAGGGAGTGACAGCCATGAGAAAGTGAACCAACCGCTGTTGATTACGATAGGTAGTAAATAAAGCAGCATCTTCAAGGTGAGGCCATGTCGGTTCTGAGAGAGCAAGCTGGTCCCAAACAGAATACATATGAGAAAGAAAGTCATTAATAGACTGACTGAATTATTGGCGCATGCAGTGAAGTTGACTCTGAAGTTGATACCGATGGGCAAGACCGGTAGTCTAGTATCAATCTCTCAAAAAATCCCAAATGGATTTAGCAGGATTGGGAACAGAGTCAAGTTGAAAACGGCCAAACTGAAGACTAATAGAGAGAACAAAGGTATTCCGAAGCCAAGTAATGATCTGGTAGTTCTTACTGTCCCAATCTTTGAGTCGGTCTTCATATGTGGTCGTTTGTTCAGCGTCTGCTTTCACCGATTTGGTCACAACCTCGGTGATAATACGCTAAAGTTTCCGTCCCTTGAGGAAGAAAGACATGGCTTGGGCCCACAGTACATAGTTGGAACCATTAAGAAGAACAGAAATTGGATAGGAGGCATCATGGCGATCCATAATAAAAGTGTAATTAGGGGTAAATAAAGAGGAACAGATCTATAGGAGCAAAATTAGGTAAAACAGAGTGTACCAGTGAGTCCGGAAGGTCGAAAATAGTTGGGAAAGAGGGTCCTGTGCAGAGATGACATCAGTAGAGGAGAAATGACGTCAGCGGCGCACAATAGCAGGAATGGCGTGCGACGCACCATAGCAGAACGGCGCATGCGCAGTGCACGGAAGTAGAATGGCGCACGCGGGTGTACAATAGCGGAACGGCATATACGCAACACACAAAAGCAAAAACGGCGCATGCGAGTGCAAAGTAGCAGACGGTGCACGCTAGGCGCACAGTAGCAGGCGCGACGTACACAAGCGCAGGGCTGACGTCAGATGCTAACGTGAGCAAGCAACGGAGGGTGCGTGAGGGAGCGTATGAGAGTGGCGGCAGAAGCTGAGACGCGCCGAACAGAAAGGTGGCGTGATGGCGATTCTGGTGACGGGAGTTGGACCGTTGGAATCGTGAGGTGATTCTGAAGAGGTTGGTGTAGTGCCACTATGTACGGGACTAAGCACCAAAAACAGAAAAGCCCAGAAGTGTAGAACTTTGCTCTGATACCATGTCAACTTGGTAGACATAGAGAGACTGAATAAATTGTATATTGATTATGTTCTGTGATTTACAAGGAGCAGATCACTCTCTTTTATAGAGAGGAAAGTGTAGTACATAGGATGCTAACAGTGTACATAGGATGCTAACACCGAAAGCAGAAAGTATACAACATCATTAGTATGACAGCTATATATTACACTATATTACACTAACATTCCGGATGGACTAGAATTCCCAAAACTAGAGATTTTATTGCTTCAATGGAATTCATATGGATCTCGAATGCAAATTCCTAACAATTTCTTTCAAGGCATGAATGATCTTAAAGTCTTAGATATGAGTCGCAATATTATGTTTGCTGTGTCTCAATCTACTCAATTTCTCACTACACTTCAAACACTCTGCCTTGATTATTGCCAGTTGGGTGATGATATATCAATAATTGGAACACTAAAAAGCCTCGAGATTCTTAGTCTTTATCAATCTAATACTAAAGAGGTCCTGAGATGTTTCACCCAATCAACTCACCTCAAGTTATTTGATTTGAGATTTTGTCATGATCTCACACAAATATCGCCAGGTGTCATATCGAGTCTTCATAAATTAGAAGAGTTGTACATCGGAACAGCTTTTACTCGTTGGGCAGTTGAAGGAGAAGACAATTCAAGAAACAATGTTAGCCTTTCTGAGCTAAAATCCTTGTCTCAATTAACCAGTTTGTGTCTTTCAGTCCCAAATGCCGACATGATTCCCGATGACTTGAGATTTGGAAAGCTGATAAGGTTTGAGATAACAATAGGCACAATTGCCTATGGTGGAGAATCATTCTCCAAAAAACCTTGAGGCTCACATATGATACGAGATTGTGCGGGCAGGTAAAGGTTTTGCTAAAAAGATCAGAATTCCTACTTTTAAGAGATTGCAAGGGTTTGAAGAATATTCTAGGGACCTAGACCGTGACGGTTTTGATCAATTGAAGTCTTTGGAACTCCACTTTTGCCATGAAATGAAATATCTCCTAGACAAGATTGATGGAGCTCCAAGAGTACCGGCCCCCTTCTGCAATTTAGAAGAATTGACGCTTTGTTGTCTTGCCAATTTCAGTGAAATATGCCGTGGCCAACTCCCAAATGAGTCATTCAGTAACTTGAGATCTGTCAATTTGTCTTTTTGGCCCCAGTTAAGATTATTATTTCCACCGTCACTGGTTCAACGACTTGTCTACCTCCGGCGTCTGGAGCTCCATTATTGCAGTAATCTAGAGGAAATCCTTGCAATGGACGGGAAAGAACAAATAGGAAAGAGTCTCAGCACAAGTACCAACTTGCAAAACTTGACTGATGTTACTTTCTGCGAATGTGATAGGTTAAGAAACATTTTCTCCCTCACCATTGCTAGAGGTCTTGTGCAACTCAAACAACTCTATATAAGACGTTGTGCAATGGTGGAAACAGTAGTCGAAGATGAGAAAGGAGAGGAAACAGTATTATCAATTGATAAGATTGTGTTCCCTCACCTGTATGACATACATCTTGAAAAATTGGACAGTCTTGTTTCTTCACAGGTTGTTATGCTGTCGAATGTCCATTATTGGAAGAATTGCTGATATATGATTGTCCCATAATGGAGACTTTTGGTCATGGTGTTCAAATGACACCCAACCTAGAGAAAGTGTATGGTGAATATGATGATGAAAGCATTTGGATGGGTGACCTCAATGCCACTGTCCAACACATCTTCAACCAAAAGGTAAATTTCGTCAACTGGAGAAACTAAGATTAAATGTTATTACTACTAATTTTGTTGCTGATAATAAATAAATCACATGCATATGTATGACCTGCTAGTGTAACAATGGCAGTGTAAATTGTTGGATCATCCCATGTGAGCTCCCATTGGAGAACCCACTTTCTCCACCCAATGGAAGTGGCTCTCCCACTCTACCAACCCCACTAGAGAGTGGAAGAGGGTAGGTGGTGACCAATGAGGCTCTCCCTCTTTGGTGTATAAATAGAGGTTGAGGGGAGAGTTGAAATTATCAGAAATTGAGTGTGAGAGCTGTGAGTTGAGTGAGTTTTATCTCCTCCTCTGTATTTGTATTTTTTGCTCCATTTTAGTGATAATTCTCATTTCTGTCCGTGGATGTAGGCATTGGGCCGAACCACGTAAATATTGTGTTCTCTGTGTGTGTGAGATAATTCTCTGGGTGTGTTTGATCCTAACAAAGTGGTATCAGAGCCAAGTTGTACGTTTTTTGGAAAAACAGAGTATTGTTTCGAAACTGCCCAGAAATCGTATTGCTCGAAATCCGATTTTGAGCATACCAGGAGCAAGGACTCGACGAGAGGAGTCCAGAAACATAAAACAGACACCAAACGGAGGCCGCACGCGCTCCCACGCGCCCCTGGAATTTGGCGCGTTAATCCCACTCTCATCACGCGCCCACACGCGCCGTTCAGGCACCCGGCGCGTGATACCACTCGCAGACACGCGCACCACGCGCGGTTCAAGGAGGAAGACGACTGAGGGAGAAGCGCGTGCCATACACGCGCCATCAACACGCGCGCGCCAGCCGAGTCTTCAGCCGAGCCGAGTCTTCAGCCGCTGACCGAGCAGCTGACTGAGCCGCTGACGTCAGCCCGACGCCAGCCGATCCGGAGAAATAATCTGGTGCTTCTCAGGCGCACCAGATTCTGCCGATCTGAACCGTTAAAATTGTTTTGGCTTGATCTAAGCCATTTGAGGTCCGATTCGGGTAAGCCAATAGTGTTTTCAAACTATTTGGAATATTTCGGACACATCCGTACGGTCAGATTTTGCAAAGAAGGTTTTCAAAAATTTGCAGTTTTTATTTTGGCAATCCGAAGTGATTTTCCGGCTAATTTGAGCAGTCCGGACTTCACAGCAAAGCCTGTTTTTCAAACAGAGATTAATTTCTGGATGATGGGGGAATCCACATCAGTTTCAGGGCCGATGATTCGGTTGAACGCTTCTAATTATGCGATATGGAAGCCGCGGATGGAGGACATCCTTTATTGTAGAGATTTGTTTGATCCTATAGCGCTAAAGGGGGTCAAACCAGATGGAGACAAGGATGTGGACTGGATAAAAAATAACCGGAAGACTGTCGGTCAAATCAGACAGTGGATTGACCACAGTGTGTTCCACCATGTTGCCCAAGAGACAGACGCCTATGCCCTATGGATGAAATTGGAGGGCATGTACCAGTCCAAGACCGCACGGAACAAAGCCTTGATAATGAGAAGGCTTATAAACCTGAAGCTGAAGAATGGTGTGTCTGTTGCTGAACACACCAGTGAATTCCACAGCCTTGTGAACCAGCTTGCATCAATCAAAATGGAGTTGGAGGATGAGATGCAAGCATTATTATTACTCAGTTCCTTACCAGACAGCTGGGAGACGTTGGTGGTTTCTCTCAGTAATTCTGCACCCGAAGGGAAGCTGACCATGGGGATGGTCACAGACGCCTTATTCAACGAGGAGGCAAGGAAGAAAGAGATGGAAGGAGAGCAGTCCCATGCCCTTGTCACAGAAAGTAGAGGCAGAGATAGAGAAAGGGGCAGAGGTAGAGGAAGAAGTAAAAGCAGAGGGCGTTCACAGTCCAGACAGGACAACACGAGGAGGTGTTTTTACTGTGATCAAGAGGATCACGTAATAAGAGATTGCCCGGAGAAGAAGGCGGACAGACAAGCCAAAGAGAAGGCTAAGGGACACGGAGGTCCCTCAACTACAGCAGTTGCAGTGCATTCCTCTGACGATGAAGAGGTGATGCTTACAGTCTCGTCAGAGTTGAAAACACCCGGCTGGATTTTGGATTCAGGGTGTACGTTCCACATATGTGCGGATAGGAAGCTTTTCTCCACTTACCGAAGAGTCAGCGGTAGCATTATCCGGATGGCCAACAACACAGTGAACAGAGTTGTCGGCATAGGGACAGTGCGATTCCTTACTAAGGATGGAAGAAAAGTAATTTTATCTGAGGTCCGACATGTGCCAGGAGTACGGAGGAATCTAATCTCCCTGAGTATGCTAGATCTAAAAGGAAATTGTTTCTCATCTAGTGGCGGGGTTCTTCATGTACGCAGAGGTGATAGAGAAATGTTGCAAGGCAAATTGTGCAACAAACTGTACAGACTGGAAGGAGAAATTTTGACAAAGATGAGTGTTGTCAAATGCCAGTCGAAGGGTACAAAGAGAGAACATACGCAACCAAAGCGTATGATTGAGCAAGGCTTTCATCAGGAATGGCGAAAACGGTGCACGGGAACGCAAGGAGGCAGTTCAAAGGTGCACAGATCTGAGCCAGTGAAGCCAATCTTGAAGAAAGTTCAGAGCAAAGAAACCAAGTCTGTAGAGACTATGCCAGTGAAGAAGAGAGTTTCTTTTGCTTCCGTGTTAGAGACATTTTGCAACCTCTCAAAAGATGCATGGAAGGGAGGGATGCAATCTCAAGTCGCAAAGTGAGCTTTGCAATGCACTCCAATAAGGGGGTGCGAGCACTATGCACGGAGTTGCATAGTGATACCTTGTACAGACCGATGGAAGTTGTCTTGGCAGAAGGGCTAACTGTCAAACATCAGTACGGACGTACAAGTGAGACTAAACCGAACATCAGGGATTGCAGCACAGACAACGGGCGTATGAGATCGCTGGGAAGTTGTTCTAAAGTGCAGAAAGCAAAGGCTGGTTGTTCAGAAATAAGCTCCGAGCAAGGAAAATTGAGGATGTTGATGTGTCACACTCTGAAGTTTTCTAGTTGCTCCCGTGTTCATCATGCAAGGAGTTGCACGGTAATGCAAGGGTATCCCGAGCAGGGGGTGCAAGACATCCAATCAGGGGGTGTCAAGATATCTTGGTTGCGCAAGTTCAAGCATAGCAAGTGAAGATATCCGAGACAGGAAGCGTGGAAGAGATTTGTGGGAGATAGGAGCAGAGGCTCTCTCCAAATCAGAGAGTGGTGTGAGTTGAGTTGAGGATGTAGGATTCCCTCCTCCTCTTGTATCTCTGGTGTATTATCTCTAGCTTTCAGGGAATGCAATGTCTCAGTGAGGAGATGAAGATTCTGTTGGTCTTTTGGGCGTGACAAGATTAGCAGCAGTGTGTGGACTGGATCACCTCACATGAGTTGAGGGGGTGATTTGTTGGATCATCCCATGTGAGCTCCCATTGGAGAACCCACTTTCTCCACCCAATGGAAGTGGCTCTCCCACTCTACCAACCCCACTAGAGAGTGGAAGAGGGTAGGTGGTGACCAATGAGGCTCTCCCTCTTTGGTGTATAAATAGAGGTTGAGGGGAGAGTTGAAATTATCAGAAATTGAGTGTGAGAGCTGTGAGTTGAGTGAGTTTTATCTCCTCCTCTGTATTTGTATTTTTTGCTCCATTTTAGTGATAATTCTCATTTCTGTCCGTGGATGTAGGCATTGGGCCGAACCACGTAAATATTGTGTTCTCTGTGTGTGTGAGATAATTCTCTGGGTGTGTTTGATCCTAACATAAATTACTAACAGCTGAGTTACTGATGCAGGCAGAGTCTTCAGAGCAAGGTACCCAATCGCCCCATCTCCACATCCTACCTAAAATTTGAGTCATTGTATATTTTCCACCTATCAGGTTTGTCTTTTGCCATTGTTGCAATCTTTATCTTGAAATACAGTGATCCATTGACTCTCAAATCTATTAGATTTTTCAACAGTTTAAACTCAGAGAAAAATGCGATCAAATCACATCATAGACTACACTAAATCGAATTACTATGAAAGAGCACAGATTCATTTAAAAAAATTACACCTTTGTAATTTAATCACAATTTTTAATCATTTTAAATATTTGTTGAAAAAACAGTATATATTGATCAGGTGCACAAAATTATTCAATAATTTTAACCATTTGGGGTTCCATCTGCATTTATATCGAACACAAACTAACAATATTGTTGGGAAAAAAATTTCAGTATTGTTATTGCAAAATAAGCACTCCTTATTGTTCCTTAATATTGTTGTTTAAATTGACAGTGTGTTCGCGGCTTCTAGAGACCATATAAGTATGGTGCGCAATTTATTGCCGGAAGCCATTGTTCCATACTATACATCTTCCTTAGAGTGTTGCTTAATGTATATTCCATACTTGTATTTGTATATTTGCTGCCATGGATATTAGTTCTGTATGTATTGTATGTACTGTGATGAGTGTTTTTTGGTACTAATAAATTTATCTTGTGGTGGGGTGTGGTGTGGTGTGAACATGGTATTTTTATTCGAGAGAGGGAATAGACATGCAGGAAATAAATACTCCGAATTTATTTTTAAATACACAATGTCTGAAATTTATTGACACTACTCAACAAGAACCATATCAAAACTGTTTTCATTTGAGTAATTTTATACAAGAAGGAAAAAATAAAAAAATTACACATAATTCTAATACATATATGGATATTTTATGCAAAATATAACCACCAAAATCGACATGCTAGCACCATCAGCAACAATATGAGAGTGATTACTTTCTATGCAATCTCAAAATCATGGCAGTGGGGTGCATGATCATATTCAGAAATTCATAAAGTAAAAAATAATAAAAAATCGTATAAAATTTAAACCATGCTCAAATAGTCATGTCCACTCAAGAACAGAGCTATGGAACAATGCTAGTAACTTTTAAATGGTTGAATGAAACAAGAAAACAATAAAAACAGAGCAAGAATTCCATATTGGATTAAGGCTATAAGAAATAAAACAGACATCCAACCACAATCTTGGTCGTGGTAAATTCATAATTGCATATAGATTATAGTGTAATTCATCTATCACACATCATGATTGCATATAGATTATACTGTAATTCATCTATCACACACACTTTGTTAGCACCATAAATCTGCAATTTTTATTATTATTTATTATTTATATAATTGCAGGACACGTGACATCCTCTTATTCATTTGGAAGTTAAAAGAAGTTATAGAGATAATGGAGAATATGAAGGACAAAGTGGATGAGTGGGAAGACAAAGTGGATGAGTGGAAGGACACATGGCAAGACAAGAATGAAGATGGAAGAAATGGGTAGTTACTAAGTAGTTATTGCTGTATTTTTTCTTCTATAAATAGCCATTAATGGCTACATTGTAAAGGGGGGGGGGGAGAATCATAAATCAAAGACAATTGATTTCAATATTTCTTGTCATTTTTCTTATCTTAGGAGTAGCTTAACATAGATTTATATTTCGAAGCATTTATTTTCAGCATTTCCATTTCGAAGCATTTTATGCACTTTCTTTTCGAAGCATAGGAGTAGAGGTAAGTAATTATTACTTTGATTGTTCACTCAATCATCTTTCTCCGTCCCTTTTTCTTCTTTTACTTTTTCTTTTCGCTACACTTGGCAAATTTGAAGTCCTCTTCGTTGAGGCAAAAGAACCGTCAACACAATCGCTTGATAATTGGCTTGAATTTAATCTGTAAGGATTTTTCAATCCTTGCTGGCACGCTCGCATTTATGATATACCAGTCTTTATTTCATATTTTACTTTCCAGTTTTACATTCCTGTACTTTCAATACCTGCACTTTACATATCTGCACTGCACTTCAATTCATAGGAGTAGTCTCAAGTAGATTCAAGTGGACTGTTGTTGTAAACCTCTTCGAGGCTGAGTTTGGACTATTGTAAGTTTTTTATTTTTATGAAATACTTCCATTGTTCTTCATATTAATTGTTATTTCTCTTAATTTCTCCTAAGTCAAGCCATCAGTAAAAGTCCTCTTCATTGAGGCTGAAAGAACTAAAACACAATCGTCTGGTAATTGGTTGGCAATCACAATTTCTGTAAGGATTTTTCAATCCTTGCTGGCACGCTCGCATTTATGATATTTTCCTTCGTAGGAAAAATAAGCCAACATTTTTTGGCACGCCCGGTGGGACAGCTAAGTGTAAGAAATGACAAACGATTTGGATTTCGCCATTCGAACTTGTCAATATGAAATATATTGGCGTGAAAGAGAAATTTTGGATCTTCAAGAAGAGATCCATTTTCTTGATGAAATAAACTTTCATCCCTTACAATATTATTTGGTGGAAGAAAAAAGACACCATTTAATTGGAGAAATTCATCAACTGGATATGGAAATTCGCCAATGGAATGATGAATTATCAACTCTCACTACCAAGTCTTTAACTGAGGCTTTAATGGTCGGAATTGTTGAATTTTTTCTGAATTTTTCCATGGTTAAAAATAGTAAAAGCAAAGAATTGATTTCATCAATGGCTCGGGGGGTTCAAGAGTTCGTTTTAAAAGAGCCAAATTATGAAATTAACACAACGAAAGAGCATGTTCTTGAGCCAAATTTGGCTAAGAATGATGTTCCATGTATGACTCGAGGGGTCCAAAAACCGAATTTTAGAGAGTCAAGTCATGAAAATAATATATCTATGGGTGATTTTCATAAGCCATTAATGGCTAACATGGAAAAACAACCCACTTTGCCAAATAATTATGAAAACCTATTCGGCAAAAGTCATGTTTTTAAAACAAACATGGTCAAGAATAATGAACAAGCCACTGTTCATGAATTCAAAATTTTTGATATTTTTCAAAATGTCAAAAAGTATAAATTTTCATGGTCACACTATACCATGACTTTTGGTGTTCAAAATCCTTTTTGGATTTGTGGTTCACATCAAAATATAATTATGATGATGTGGCTAATAAAATTAACAAATTGTTCTTATGAGTTCGAAGCACTAAGAACAAGGGATGACCATTTAAAATGCATGAACTTGGCTAGAAAAAGCCTGTGCATTTAAATAAATGGTTGAGAATGACTTATCTTTTCAAATTGATGGCCAGTTGTTTGTATGTACACAATCAAAGCATCGAAGATACATTCGAAGCATCAAGAGTTGTTTCGAAGGTTGATTACTTCACATTCGAAGCTGTATAAAGCTTTGAAGATACATTCGAAACATCAAGAGTTGTTTCGAAGGTTGATTACTTCACCTTCGAAACTGTATAAAACTTTGAAAACTTTCGAAATGTGTACATCTCTTCAAATATATGTAAAATGACAATTAATTAGTTGTCGAATAATGCCTGTTTTTGGCATCATAAGTTGACTCGAAGAACAACAGTTTTGGTGTCTTCGAAGAATTAATAATTGGTTCGAAACACAAAATTAATATTTCCATTAATTATGTGTGAACCAGAACATATAAGTTTTGAATAAACCACAATGGTTGGCGAAAAACAGCTTCGAAAGCCGTTTTGCCATAAGTTGCTTCGAAAGCCGTTTTGCCATAATTTTGTAAGCTTCGAAGCACTCTATCTTGCATCAACAACAGCTTCGAAGAAATAATAATGGTGGTTGTGAACCTTCGAAGCTTTGTCGAGTATTTTTGAGGATGTAATTCGTATTTTGTCGGTTCCATCGACCTTCGAAGAATGATTTTGGTCCTTTATATCACTTTTGAAGCTTGTTACTAGTAATAATTCGAGTCATCTGGTCATAATTTCATACTCATTCGAAGCACTTTATTGGTGTTGTTACATCATTCGAAGCACTTTGCTGCTTAGGTTAGTCATGTGCTTGGTTCGGCCCTTCAAAAATTCAAATAAACATCATTTTTAAGGGCCGCGGGGGGTAATGTTAGCACCATAAATCTGCAATTTTTATTATTATTTATTATTTATATAATTGCAGGACACGTGGCATCCTCTTATTCATTTGGAAGTTAAAAGAAGTTATAGAGATAATGGAGAATATGAAGGACAAAGTGGATGAGTGGGAAGACAAAGTGGATGAGTGAAAGGACACATGGCAAGACAAGAATGAAGATGGAAGAAATGGGTAGTTACTAAGTAGTTATTGCTGTATTTTTTCTTCTATAAATAGCCATTAATGGCTACATTGTAAAGGGGGGGAGAATCATAAATCAAAGACAATTGATTTCAATATTTCTTGTCATTTTTCTTATCTTAGGAGTAGCTTAACATAGATTTATATTTCGAAGCATTTATTTTCAGCATTTCCATTTCGAAGCATTTTATGCACTTTCTTTTCGAAGCATAGGAGTAGAGGTAAGTAATTATTACTTTGATTGTTCACTCAATCATCTTTCTCCGTCCCTTTTTCTTCTTTTACTTTTTCTTTTCGCTACACTTGGCAAATTTGAAGTCCTCTTCGTTGAGGCAAAAGAACCGTCAACACAATCGCTTGATAATTGGCTTGAATTTAATCTGTAAGGATTTTTCAATCCTTGCTGGCACGCTCGCATTTATGATATTTTCCTTCGTAGGAAAAATAAGCCAACACACTTATACCAATCTCAATGATTTGCCTTCATCGAGCAACAATAAGTTCTTCTATAAAATCAGCATCACTGTTGTCTGATGGCATCAAAATTTTATCATTGGCAGTGAAATTGTATCACTCCCCAATAGCTCTTAGAAGCTGGAAGCCATTTCAGAAGCAAATTCCTTCTCGGAGTGTTTGAATATCCTGTAACATCTTCACCATAAAACTTAATCAGAAGATTCAGAACATGAAGACCAAATACAAAGAGCAAGAATTCAAATTCATCGATCATCAACCTCCTTTTTTTTATATTATTTTATATTAGAAATCTTGTTTATGAGGAAATCAAGCAGTAATACAACCAAGATCGCACTAATTCAACTGCAAATTCATCGATGTTCTTATCTGAACTCTCACCTTCATCAGCAGCCTCTTTTGCCAAATTTTTCCATTTGGTTGCATTCTTTTTAAGTCTTCTCACCAATTTTAACCCAATAAGAAACATGATACATTAAAATTAAAACAATTTGAGAGAGAACAATGAGTCAAAAACAAAACTTGGCCATGACATTATTATCTTAATTATAGACAGTGATAGGGAAATGCGAATGCATTTATGATTTTTAAAAAAATTATTTGGTTGTATTACATTAACAATCATTTTGGTATTCATTTGGATTCATAGATAAAATATGAGGATAACAGGAGCAAACCGCTTCACATCTTCAATTAAATGCTTTAAACCAAGAAATAGAGGTTTCAGGGCAGTTGGATTTGAAGCATACTGGATTTTTTGTTTCAATTTTTTTATTTTTATTTTTTATTTTTAAAAAAAAAAATTTGTTGAGATTCTCGTTATATCTATTGGTGGTGCTGGCGAAATGATTGAAGGCCAAGCAATTTGGATGGGGGCCTCAACGCCACTGTCCAGCACTTCTTCAACCAAAAGGTACACGTCATTAACATGGCATTTTGCAGAATCTAAGATTGATTACATGGTACTAATAATTTTGATAATCATTAGTAGATAAATAAAAATAATCACATTCATATGTATTATCAGAAAATTACGCCTGGGCACAGGGGTATTAAGGCCTCAGGCGGACCTAGGTCTGGGCTCAGGATTGGGGCGGGTCTAGATCGGACATGACTATTTATTTTTTTATTTTTTTCACAAAAATTTTATTTTTTTCCACCAAAAATTAAGCTGGGCGATGGCCTAGCCATGAGTGGGCCGATGGGCCGGGCTTTGAAATAGACTGCCCAAGACCATGGTCTTGAACTGGGCTCGGACCTGAGCCTAGACAAGCCGGGCTGAGCCATACCAGACCACGGGCAGACTTCGGGTGGGCCGCGGGCTGATGGGCCAAATTTACACTCCCTAAGCCTGTGAGTTCACTTGCCATCAGCTGCGTATTGTGAACTCACAAGTCCAGAGTTGGCTAACACTTTTGAACCCACTCTCGTTGGTGTGCAAACATATGCCCAGAGAGTGATGCACTTGAAATTTAAAATGTGAAAATGCTATTTACTACAACATTTTGAAGATGATGAAAAAAAAAAAAAAAAAAAAAACAGCACCTTACTGACCAAGGGTCTCACTCAAAATTTTAAATTCGTGTAAATTAGTTACAAAAAAATTAGATTGATCTAACTACATTTATTTTTAAAATTATATTTGTCATCTATATTTTCAAAGACAAATATGTTAAAATCATCTGTTTACAATTATTAAATTAAATTTTTTTTTTTTTTTTACGAGTGATGAGCACGTAATGTCCTAAAAGACCAACAAATTATCAAAATAATGTAGTGGGCCCACAAATTTGTCCAGTCCAATAGGAAACAAATACATCTCTTTGAAAATTAATTAAGTAGTTTTGAAATATATTATCACATTATTTACATAATACTTTCAATAAATAAAGAAACACACAACATATTGAAGTGGATAATTTATTATCTTTTAACTGCCTAATAAAGATGGAAATATCATATGAACAACAATATGTCATGACACTTTGAGATTATTATATAATTACTTTCAAAAATTTTGACAAAATCAAATTAGCAGTGACATTTTAAAAAATAAAAAAATGATATACAAACCCACTTTCTAAATTAATTTTCTAAACTCAATGAAGTATAAATAATATGATTGGTTGATGATTAGAAAAGAAATAAAAAAAAAAGTGTTACCTTTAATATGTAATTGATTATCACATCACTGAACTTAAAAATTAAATCTAATTTTTAGTCTTAAATAATGATGTTCTTAAAAAATATTAATTACTTTGACGTCGTCACGCAATTTCCTATAAATGTATTTAAAATTTAAATTTTTAATTAGGTTTTATCTCCTATCTTATCTAACTTCCCCCGTCTTGTACTGAAACATCATTATTCAAGTTAATTTTTTTATAGCAATAAAACCAACTTTGCTTACCAAAGCCAAGAAACATGTCATTGCTGATCAGCTTCGCAAATTAGGTGTAGTTTCTCCATGAAAATCAGTATTAATGCTTGCCCTAGTGCCTCTCTCCAAGGCCAAAAAAACAAAAACAAAAAAACAAAAAAACCAAAAATAAAATTGAGACTAGAGTGGGTCACTGAGAGTTTTGTTAAGGATCCACACCAATGTAAACTTGGCTATGATGGAAGTCAAGTATAGAGGCTGTGAATACAGATTTGCTGAAGTTTTTCAAACCTAGGGTGGCCCGCCATTAACTTGGTAGTTGGTTGTTGGCAAGTTGAAGCTGGCAAGCAGAGATTGATTTGTTTTGGGGTTCTCTCGTTTGTATATAAATGGGGAGAGTTGTAAGCTGAATTGTATCAATCAGAAAGAAAAAGACAGAGCAGAGAGTGTAATCCATGAGTGAGAGTGCTATAGAGAGCGAGTGAGGTGTGAGTGTCATAATCTCCCTCCGAGAAAAATTCTATAGTGGATATCTCTCCCATGTACGTAGGCTATTGCCGAACCACGTAAATTTCTTGTCTATTTTTTGTGTGTGATTGATTTCTGGTGTGCCTTAATCCTAACAAGTGGTATCAGAGCCTCGTTGGTCGATTTTTAGAACAACAGGGTGTGTTTTTCAAAATTGCCCAAAAATCAAGTTGCTCAAAATTCACTTTTGAGCATACAGGAAGGAAGCTCTTGACGAGAGGAGTCCAAAACTGCAAAGTGGAGCCCCAGACAAGCATCCACGCGATGTCACACTCCACCTAAAGAAGGCACGTGAGTTTCAGTCTCAGGCACGCGCTACACACATCGTTAACAGTATCGGTGCGTCATACCAGTCTCAGGCACGCGCCTGACACACGACAAAAAGAAGAAAGAGAGTAGTGTACGCATGTTCGTGACGTCACCACTACGTCACACGCCATCTAGCAGTCACGTCATCGACACGTCAACCCAGGTCAGAGCCACGTGTTTGCCACGTCAACATCGCGTCAGAGCCACATGTCTGCCACATCAGCGCCACGTGTCTGACACATCAGCCACTTGTTGGCTAATCAACTTGTCGAGTTGACCCAACCCGACTGAAAAGCAGAGGGATTATCCGGTGCTATGCGGCTAAGGTACATCCGCATATCTGAACCGTCAAACTTATTTTGGCTAGATTTGATCTATTTGAAGTCCGGTTTTGACAATCCAATAGTGGTTTCCAACTATTTGGAGTATTCCAGAGAGATCCGTACGATCAGATTGTTGAATCAGAGTAAGAAGTCGATGGAAGAATCTACATCAACTTCAGGATCCATGATCAAGTTGAATCCTTCCAATTATGCAAGCTAGAAGCCGCAGATGGAAGACATCCTATATTATAAAGACCTATTTGACCCTATTGCTCTAAAAAGGGTTAAACCGGAAGAAGTGAAGGATGAAGACTAGATAAAGATGAACTGGAAGACTGTCAATTGTATTAGACAATGGATAAACCACAGTGTGTTCCACTATATCACCCAGGAGACAGATGCATATGTCCTTTGGACAATGTTAGAAGGAATGTACCAGTTAAAGACCGCCCGAAACAAAGCCTTGGTGATGAAAAGGCTTATAAATCTGAAGTTGAAGAATGGTGTGTCTATCGCCGAGCACACCAGTGAATTCAAAAATCTGGTGAATCAACTTGCAACCGTTAAGATCCCTTGGATGATGACATGCAAGCCGTTCTACTCCTCAATTCTTTACCAGATAGCTGGGAGACATTAGTGGTTTCTCTCAGTAACTCTGCACCAGAGAGGAAGCTGACCATGAGCATGGTCACAGACGCCATGTACAATGAAGAGACAAGGAGGAACGACATGGGAGGTAATCAGTCCCATGCTCTTGTCATAGAAGATAGAGGTAGAGACAGAGGTAGAGGAAGAAGCAAGAGTAGAGGCAGATGGAACAACATGAGTAAATCCAGAGACAGTAAAAGTCAAGGTAACTCTAGCTTCACTTGCTTTCACTGTGGCCAAGAGGGTCACATAAAGAGGAACTGTCCAAGTCGAAAAAATAAAGGCCAAAACAGTAAGTCAAAAGGAGATGAGAACACGACAGGCACAACAACTGATGAAATACTTCTTGCAGTTGGTGAAGAGGAGGATTACCTTCACATGGCTGACCACAACTGTACAGAGTGGGTGATGGACACAGCTACATCCTATCACGCCACTTCTCACAACGAACTCTTCAGCTCGTACAACTTTGGAGATTTTGGCACTGTTCAAATGGAAAATTCTAGCTATTCGAAGATTATGGGCATTGGAGACATTAGTATTCAGACTAATGTCGGATACATGCTGGTTCTCAAAGATGTGAGGCATGTTTCAGATTTGCACCTCAATCTTATCTACGGAAACGCCCTGGACCGACAGGACTATTCAAGTACATTCGGAAATGGTCGTTAGAAGCTGACAGGAGGAGCTTTGATAATCGCTAGAAGAGAGATGTCTTTATCACTGTACAAGACTCAAACGAAGATCTGTCTGAGAAGTCTTAATACAGCAGAAGACAAGGAGTCACCAGACTTATGGCACAGAAGATTGGCTCACATGAGTGAGAAGGGATTGCATCTATTGGCAAAGCAATCCAGGATACCCTTATCCAAAAAGAGTGCCCTAAAGCCGTGTGACCATTGCTTTTATAGCAAGCAGCATCGAGAATTATTTAGTTCAACGAGAAAGAGGAAAACAAAAGTGCTCAATATGGTATACTCAGATGTTTGTGGCCCAATCGAAGTGGAGTCACTTGGCGGCCGCAAGTATTTTCTGACTTTCATTGATGATGCATCAAGGAAGTTGTGGGTGTATTTCCTAAAGACGAAGGATAAGGTATTCCAGCACTTTCAGGAGTTCCATGCAATGGTGGAAAGAGAGATCGGAAAGAAGTTGAAGTGTCTTTGCACAGACAATGGTGGCGAGTACACTTCCAATGCTTTTAAAGCATATTGTGCTAGCAGAGGTATTTGGCACGAGACAACAGTTCCCGATACCCCACAACACAATGGTGTGGTAGAAAGGATGAACCGCACTATTGTTAAAAGAGTTAGATGCATGCTCAGAACGGCAAAGTTGCCAAAGTCATTCTGGGCTGAAGCCGCCCGTGTAGTCTGTTATCTCATCAACAAGTCGCCTTTAGTCTCGTTGAATTTTGCGATACCTGAGGAAGTCTGGTCCAAAAGAAAGGTGTCATATTCTCACTTGAGAGTCTTCGAGTGTAAGGCGTTTGCATACATCTCCAAGGGAAACAAATAGAAGCTTGATAACAAGTCCACTCCATGTATATTTGTGGACTATTCAGATACACCATTAGGTACAAGTTGTGGGACCCAGTAAACAAGAAGATGTTCAAGAGTAGAGATATTGTGTTCTAGGAAGACCAGAGAGTAGCAGATTTTGATAAGTCTGCAAAGTCTAGAGATGTCATCACTCCAGACTTGTTCCCATCTCTCGAGCCATCACAAACTGCTAGATGTGATGATGTGCAACAAGAAGTGCCAGAGTTCTAGGATTCTATGCCAGAAATTGAGGATCATGAGGAAAAAGGTGAAGACCCGAATGAAGAGGGTATTGAACAGGGGGAGCAACCCCCTTAACTAGAGGCAACTGGGCCTCAGTTACAGAGATCTGAAAGAGTTGTCGTGCCATCAACCAAATATCCCGCTTCTTAGTATATTTTGATTACTGATGAGGGGAAGCCTAAGAGTTTTTCGGAAGCAACGAGTCATATAGAGAAAGATTGCTGGATGCAAGTCATGAAGAAGGAGATGAGTTCTTTGCAGAAGAACCACACTTATGAGCTTGTTTCACTTCCAAAGGGCAGGAAGGCATTGAAAAACAAATGGGTGTACAAATTGAAGAAAAATAGCAACGGTAAAATACTGCAGCATAAAGCTCGCTTGGTAGTCAAAGGCTTTGGACATAAGAAAGGTGTTGATTTTGATGAGATTTTCTCCCCAGTTATGAAGCTGACTTCCGTTTGAGTAGCTCTGGGATTAGCAGCTCGCTTGAATCTGGAGGTAGAATAGATGGATGTCAAGACTGCTTTTCTTCATGGTGATTTGGAGGAAGAGATCTATATGGAGCAACCAGAAGGATTTAAAGTTAAAGGGAAACTGAATCTAGTCTGCAACCTGAAGAAGAGTCTCTACGGTCTGAAGCAAGCGCCGAGACAATGGTACAAGAAGTTTGATTCATTCATGGTGGATCACGAGTACATAAGAATGGTAGCAGACCAGTGTGCATATTTCCGAAGGTTTTCGAATGGAAACTTCACTGTTGTATGTCAATGATATGCTGATCATCAGACAAGATATTGCTATGATCAACAAGTTGAAAAAAGACTTGTCACAGTATTTTGACATGAAGAATTTAGGCCCAGCACAATAGATTTTGGGCATGAAGATTGTTCGTGACAGGAAAGCCAAGAAAATATGGTTGTCACAAGAGAAATATGTTGAACGGGTGATTGAAAGGTTCAACATGAAAGATGCCAAGCCAGTCAACACACCACTAGCCAACCATTTCAAAGTGACAAAGCGTTCGTGTCCCACGACCAACTCTGAAAGGAAAAAAAAATGGAGGCAATCCCTTATTCTTCTACAGTAAGAAGTTTGATGTATGTAATGGTGTGTACCCAGCCAGATATAGCTCACGCAGTTGGCGTTGTGAGCAGATTCCTTGCCAATCTAGGAAAGGAGCATTGGGAGGCAGTCAAATGGACTCTTCAGTACTTGAAGGGAACTTCAAAGATGTGTCTATGGTTTAGGGGAGTTGAACCAATGTTAGAGGGTTTTACAGATACCGATATGGCGGGTGATCTTGATGATAGAAAGTCCATATCAAGATTTTTATTCACCTTTGCAGAGGGAGCTGTTTCATGGCAGTCCAAACTACAAAAATGTGTTACTTTATCTACTACAGAGTCAGAGTACATTGCTGCCGCTGATGCTAGAAAGAAAATATTGTAGTTAAAGCGGTTTCTCCAAGAATTGGGTCTACAGCAGGAAGAGTACAAGGCACATTGTGATAGTTAGAGTGCAATTGATCTTAGCAAGAATTCCATGTACCATTCACGTACAAAGCACATTGATGTCCAGTATCATTGGATACGCGAAGCGATGGAAAAACAGTTATTGGAATTGTCAAGATCCACATAGATAAGAATCTAACCAACATGCTTACAAAGGTGGTCTCGAGAGACAAACTCGAAGTATGTAGGGACAATGCTGGGATGGACTTCTAGTAAGGATCCAACTCTCCATAGGTGTGGAAGGGGAGAATTGTTAAGGATCCACACCAATGTGAACTTAGCTATGATGGAAGTCAAGTATGGAGGCTGTGAATACAGATTTGCTGAAGTTTTTCAAACCTAGGGTGGCTTGCCATTAACTTGGTAGTTGGTTATTGGCAAGTAGAGGTTGGCAAGCAGAGATTGATTTGCTTTGGGGCTCTCCCGTTTGTGTATAAATAGAGAGAGCTGTAAGCTAAATTGTATCAATCAGAAAGAAAAAGACAAAGCAAAGAGTGTAATCTGTAAGTGAGAGTGCTATAGAGAGAGAGTGAGGTGTCAGTATCGTAATCTCCCTTCGATGAAAAATTCTATAGTGGATATCTCTCCCGTGGACGTAGGCCATTGCCGAATCACGTAAATTTCTTGTCTCTTTTCTGTGTGTGATTGATTTCTGGTGTGCCTTAATCCTAACAAGTTTGTGCAGAGAGAAATTAATGGAGACACCAAACAGAGCCTACAAAGCCCATGTTCTAGTCCTACCCTACCCTGCCCAAGGCCACATCAACCTAATGCTTCAATTCTCCAAGTGTTTAGTAGCCAGAGGTGTCAAGGCCACTCTTGCCAACAGTGTTTATATCTTCAAGTCCATGCACAAGGACCCAATCAGCACCATCGACACTAATACGTTTTCTGATGGACACGACATTGGCTGCTACGACTAGGCCTAAAGTCCAAAGGTTTGCCTGACCAAATTACGCAACGTTAGGTAACGGACTCTAGCCAGTCTCATAGAGAAACTCGATGGGCTTGGCCGACCAGTCGATGCCCTAATTTGTGATGCGTTTTTGCCTAGGGCCCTAGATGTTACCAAGGAGTTTGGAATACATGGAGTTGTGTTTTTCACTCAGACTTGTGCTATCAATAGCATATATTATCATGTGCATGAGGGTCTTCTTTCACTCCCACTTTCACCAAATTCAACTATTTTGTTGCCTGGATTGCCACCACTTGAGGCCTGTGAGACGCCGTCGTCTGTGTATACTTATGGGTTGTATCCAAGTTTCATTGACTTGTTGGTGAATCAATTTTGTAACATTGATAAAGCAAATTGGGTCCTTTTTAATACTTTCTATGAATTTGAGGAAGAGGTATGCATATCAATTTTTCACTTGGTGTAATTAATATTTCAAAAAAAAAACCCTTAAATTGTCTAGAATTTTGTTTCGAAAACATTTCAGATTTGGTAAGTACTTAAAAAAAAAAAGACATAGAATTTGAATATGGTGTTAAAGGGTGTGCAAAAACCCACAGCTTGCCTTGACCCAAATCAATTGATCAGTTCAAATCAATCCGTGTGGTTCAAGAAGATGAGCGGGTTTGATAATAAAAATTAGCCAATTGATTAGTCTACTTTTAAAATTTATAAACCTGCCTATGAATTAACCAAAACCGTGTATATATATGTATGTAAAATTATCTTGCATTTGCTTGTAAAAAATATCTCACTAAATCTAATATCATTAATTGGATGAGTTGTGGGGATATAAATTTTGAATGACAACACGTGGCCGAGGTGTCACCGAGGTGCCAGCTGAGGTGCCACGTGTCCTGGTCATGACGTCGAGATCATCTCAGCTAGGCCGAGGTTATCTGCGAAGATACCGGAATCCGGAATAAGCGAATAAGGGACAAGAGTCCTAAAATGAGAGAGAAATTCAGTTTGGGAAAAGATAAAACTCTTAGAGAGTTTATCCCAATCATACTGGGAGTCCAAGATTAGCAGTAATCATAAGTCCATTAGAGCTAGGCTTCTATTGGAACTACGATTGTGTTGGCTATAAAAGTGAGGCACTCCCATGGGTCTAAGGTAGGTCTTTTATGCTTTGTCTAGTGAGTTAAGCACTATTGATTATCTTTGAGAGATATTTTACTGACTTGATCGTCGGAGTGCCCCTGGGTGGACGAACCACCACCGGAATCTCTTCTTTTTGTGGCAGGTCGTTTGGGCTTAATCTATTATGTCAGTGTTCTCCAGCTGAGTACTTAGTTGGCAGTGTGGTCAGAAAATCACTCACACAATTTGGCGTCGTCTGTGGGAAAGAAAGGAGAATAGATGGCCAACAACGGATAGAAAGAGAAGATTGGGGATAACACTCCTACTAGGAGTGGGAGACCTGTCGACCTTGACGTCGAAGAAGACAATTGCAATAAAGAAACTCGTGACCAGAATCATGGAGGAAAGGACGTCGGCCAGGAAGGCGACGTACCAAAGAAAACAGACCAAAGCAGGTACTACAACGAGGACGACCTCCAGGTATGGAAGGAAAGATGCCTGTGGAGGGACGATGAGGTAAAGACCATGGCAAACAAATTGGCGGACCTACAAATAGTGGTCAATTTCATGATGCAGAATAACGTCATGTAGCCACCATTCCCATTACAAGATACGCCGATTCCAGCAGCAAAGGAGGATGCCCGAAAAGAGGGACAGAAAACAATCCCTACAGTCCCCCAGCACACCAGGACCAAAAAACACTGTCACCGGCCTTCAAGGGAGGTCGGGCGAGGAGAGTCAAGAAGGGAAGAATCGAGGAGGACGCATCGCACCAAGGAAGCCGACCCCAAAGAACATCGGCATGTTCAAGGGCAAGAGTTATGTTTCGATGCAACCAATGGAAGGAAGTTCAAAAGGAACCATAATGAAACTGGGAGTAGTGCACCAAAAAGGCTGAAGTCAGGAGATGGCCGAGCTCCCAGACGGACCAAAGAGGATCTGGGGGATCACCTATAGAGGAAGCAACAAGATGCCGAGGTAACCTCCCTAGTCAAGCCGAGAACGCCATTCTCGGTAGGATTGGACAAATTCAAAGCCCCGAAGAGGTTTAGCATGCCGAGATTCTAGATCTACGACGGTAAGTCGAACCCCAACTTTCACGTTGGCTTGTACCTGAACTCGATGGCGTTGTACACCGGGAACGAGCCGTTGCTCTGCAAGGTGTTCCCCTTATCCTTCGGAGAAATTGCATCGGACTGGTTTCACAAGTTGCCGAAAGGAACTGTGAAAACCTGGGAAGGCCTGGCCGAGATGTTTGTGGCCAGGTTCGTGACAAACAAGCTACAGCCATTGAAGGTGGACGCCCTAATGGCCCTGAAGATCGGAGAGGATGAAAGCCTTAGGGCCTATGCCAAAAGGTATTATGAGATATTCAACCGAATACCAGGATGCAACCAAGAAGTGGCGGTCGTGTCATTTAAAAACGGCTTGAAGGATGACTAACTGTTTCGAAAATCACTGGCAAAGACATTGCTGAAAAGCATGGAGGAGCTGATGGCCAGGATAGAAAAGTATACCAGAGTCGAAGAGGACATGCCGGGGACAAAGGCGTCCAAACAAGAGAAAAGAAATGGTTCGCCGAAGCAAAGCCGAGATAACACTAGATACGAGAAGACAAGAGCTCAGCCCAAGTGAGCAGATCCCGGACTCCAGATCTCGGATGCCAGATCTCAGAAGACAAGATCTCGGCCTAGATGATTACGTCCGAGAAGAGAAGAGCTTGGCCTAAGTTAAAGAATTTTTATATAAGGTCCACAAAGGAGTATGTGGAAGCCATGCAGGAGGTAGATCCCTTGCCCATAAAGTAATATCGTAGGGATTCTTTTGGCCTTACATGCAAAAGGAGGCTAAAGCCTATAAATACTTTGAAATCCACCTGCAACGTGCGATGGAACAGCAATTTGGCTGGGGGCATACCAGCAACAACTTGGGGCATACAACAAGAAGGTCAGCCCAAAAGAGTTCGAAGTTAGGGACCTCAGCCTGAGAAAGGTTGCCGGCAATGGGGTATAACAGTTGAAGCAATAATAAAGTGCTAGTTTGATTTTTGAAATCTGTGCGATAGGACCGACTAGTCCTATGACGATGTTTCTGATTGAAACATGACAAATAAGTTAGACTTATTATATGGCAGAGTAGAAACTTTACTTGCGTATAATAAAGTTGAACTAAGTTGGGTTAACCTGGACTTGTCATATCGGCAAAATCAAACACAGATTGGAGCTGAGTGCCTTAGTAAAGAGACCAAGATTGATAACCTCGGCCAGTCTTTGTTCGAATCTTACATCGGCGACGAGGTCAAAGCCACGTGCCTAATGAAAACCCAAGTGGAACTTAAGTTCACATTAGGGGGCAAAGGGCTGAAGAATGATGCTTGGAAGTTGGAATTTCACAAGCTAAGATTGGTTTAGACACTTGTTGAAATTTAAGTTTACTAGTTGAAGTTAAACCGAGGTCATGTTTAACACTTGTTGAAATTTAAGTTTACAAGTTGAAGTTAAACCGAGGCTATGTTTAACGCTTGTTGAAATTGAAATTTACAAGTTGAAGTTAAAACCGAGGATATGTTTAACGCTTGTTGAAATTGAAATTTACAAGTTGAAGTTAAACCGAGGCTATGTTTAACGGTTGTTGAAATTGAAATTCACAAGTTGAAGTTAAACCGAGACTATGTTTAACGCTTGTTGAAATTGAAATTTACAAGTTGAAGTTAAAACCGAGGATATGTTTAACGCTTGTTGAAATTGAAATTTACAGGTTGAAGTTAAACCGAGGCTACGTTTAACGCTTGTTGAAATTGAAATTTACAGGTTGAAGTTAAAACCAAGGATATGTTTAACGCTTGTTGAAATTGAAATTTACAAGTTGAAGTTAAACCGAGGATATGTTTAACACTTGTTGAAATTGAAATTTACAAGTTTAAGTTAAACCGAGGCTATGTTTAACGCTTGTTGAAATTTAAATTTACAAGTTGAAGTTAAACCGAGGTCACGTTTAACACTTTTTGAAATTTAAATTTACAAGTTGAAGTTAAACCGAGATCACGTTTAATGCTTGTTGAAATTTAAGCTTACAAGTTGAAGTTAAGCCCAAGTCATTTTGAAGGAAGATTGGTTTAACACTTGTTTAAATTTTTGAGAAAAATTTACAAGTTAAGCCAAGGTTCTAAAAGAAGTATCTACATACTTATCGGGATTACCATGTTGCCAACACTTGGAAGAAATTTGAAGACAGAAGTCTTGCTAAGAGTGAAGTATCGAGTTGTAAATAACACTTGTGAAAATATTGTAAAAAATATTTTCAAGTGTTAAGCCGAGGCTGAGATAAACCGATTAGTGGGTACAACTGAGGTGTTACACCCCGAGGAGATTGCACAGTTAAGGTGTATTTTGAAGACATGCAAATTATTTTAAGTATAGAAGCATACAAGAGTAAAAAGAAGACACATACAACCACGTTGAAAGAAGAAATTAAAGAATGCATTCAGAAAAGGAAAGAAGGCACTTCGACCTAACATTGAAGAGTGATTGTTTAGATTACAAAAAGACCGGTGTGAAGTACGCCGATGTCAGATGGTGGTAGTAAGCAAAGAAATACAACGAAAGTCTCACCGAAGGGAGAGAGTGAAACTGGTTGTAGAAAGCTTTACAAAAGCAGCAATGGAGGATTTAAGAGAGAAAGTTTGAACAAGAACGAAGATGCAGAAGTGAAAAGACGGAGAGAGAGTTGATTTTGATCAAAAACATGAAATGGCAGAAAAATGCCAATTATGGTGCCTTGGACGACGTGCTTGTAAGACGGCGCATGCAAAAGTGATATGACTTGATGGCGTGTATCAGGTATGGTCTAGCAAGGGAAAGACGCGTGATAAAAACGGTTAAAATACTGTGCGTGCCAGCTCATACGCGTGCTGAAACTCTTGGAGTTCTTGATTCAATGAAGCAAATACCTTGGCTAGGAGGATGGTTTCGGCTGAGAAACTTGAATGAACTTGGTCGTTGGTTCTAAAGCATTGATGAAAGCAGACTATAGGTCTCAGTCATATTGAGCCGATAAGTTCTGACTTCGGCAATAGATGATGAAGCGAGCTTAGCCGACGTGCTAAATGGAAGAAATGATATAGGTTCCATCACCTCAAGATGCTGAGGTAATAGAACCTAGGGGGCAGTTGTAGGGATATAAATTTTGAATGACAACATGTGGCCGAGGTGTCACCGATGTGCCAGCGGTGCCATGTGTTCTAGTCATGATGCCGAGATCATCTCAGCTAGGCTGAAGTTATCTGCGAAGATACCGGAATCCGGAATAAGCGGATAAGGGACAAGAGTCCTAAAATGAGAGAGGATTTCAGTTTGGGTAAAGATAAGACTCTTAGAGAGTTTATCCCAATCCTGCTGAGAGTCCAAGATTAGCAGTAATCATAAGTCCATTGGAGCTAGGCTTCTATTGGGACTATGATTGTGTTGGCTATAAAAGTGAGGCACCCCCATGAGTCTAAGGTAGGTCTTTTATGCTTTGTCTAGTGAGTTAAGTACTATTGATTATCTTTGAGAGATATTTTATTGACTTGATCGTCAGAGTGCCCCCGGGTGGACGAACCACCGCCGGAATCTCTTCTTTCTGTGGTAGGTCGTTCGGGCTTAATATATGATGTCGGTGTTCTCCAGCTGAGTACTTAGTTGGCAATTTGGTCAGAAAATCACTCACACAACACACATCTCTTATTTTTATTGCATATGTCTTTTCAAATTTGATTGTTTTGTATTTTGATTTGTGAATATAATTTTGAATAAATAGCATGCATTTGAATATTTTGTGAATTTTGTGTTGGGTTTTGGAATAAACAATAAATTTTTTACTAATATTATGAAAAAATTAAGATTTTATGTGCTTTGATTTTTTTTTTTTTCTGATTTTGTATTTATAACCCACCTAACTTGCTCGAACCATCCTTTTGAAACCGCCAAAATATTTAACCAATCCACAATTTTGAGGATGGACATGTTGAAAATTTCTCAACTCAATGGTGGTTCTGTTGCTGATTTTTCCACATAACCTAGTCAAACTAATTAGTGCAAACAACTATGTGACGTAGATTTAAACTTGATAAGATGTAACACTTAGATTGAATTTAAATCACGTATTTTAATTTTTTTTAATTTGTTTTGTGTGTGCGTGTGAATATGTATGTAAAATTTATTTTAGTGTTAGTCGCATCATACCAAGTCTAAATCTAATCTAAAAACTAAATATTCAAATTATGAATACATTTTTAAGTGTAGTCTCTTTTTTTTTCCAAGTACATAATATTTTTTTGTTAGATTTTAATATGAATCTGTATTTTGTAACATATCATTGTGGTTTTGATTAAAATGTCTTATATTAGGTGGTAGATTGGATGTCAAAACTATGGTGGGTAAGAACAATAGGCCCAACACTTCCATTTATGTACTTAGATAAGCGACTCAAAGATGACACAAATTATGGCAACAATCTCTTCAAGCCTCACTCCACGATGTGCATGAACTGGCTAAATGCCAAGCCAAGCGGCTCTGTTGTTTACATATCCTTTGGAAGCATGGCCGAAGTTGAACCCGAACAAATGGAAGAAATAGCATAGGGCTTAAACCAAAGCAATTACAACTTCTTGTGGGTTGTAAGGGCAACCGAAGAAGCCAAGCTACCAACAACTTCATCAATGACACAGCCAAGAAGGGCTTGGTGGTGACATGGAGTCCACAGCTAGAGGTGTTGGCACACGAGTCAATAGGTTGCTTTGTCACGCATTATGGGTTCTATTGGAAATTTTGGTTTTTATAGGCTTATTTTGGGCCAACTTTGAGCCCAAATTAGAGTGGGGTCCACACGTCTTTTGGGGTAAGTCCAAAGGGGTGACGTGTTCCTTGCCACATGGCAAGTCACACGTTGAAGACAATTTATCAAAACCATTTATGAGTGAATGGGAACTTGACATCGTTTTCAGGTTCGTGGAATGGACATCTAAAGAAGTAAAATGTGGGTTTCCTTGAAATGGTTATCCCACATTGAAAACTTAAAAGAACTTATGTGTGCATATAAATTCTAGGTAGCAATACTTGGGTTGGGCCCCAAGGGGCCCACAAGTTTGTAGAAGGGGGAAGTTATGGACAAGTTGAACCTTGGCTCAAACCGCCACACACGCGTGTGCGCGCCGCTGCCGACCAACCAAGCCGGGCGCGAGTAAATTTATTTTGAATTTTTTCAAAATTCTTGCGGGAAAAATTAATTTAAATTTTGCGCCAATTTTTTCTATCCAAACTGTACCCGTTTTCAATCCATTTTCCAATAGGAATTTAAATTTTGCGCCCAATTTTTCTGTCCAAACTGTACCCGTTTTCAGTCCATTTTCCAATAGGTTCAAAATGTTCAAACAGATCAGAAAACTGCCCAGCAATTCTAGACAGTGTTATAACTACAGCAGTTAGCATATTTGTTCAAATTTCAAATCTGTATCTGTTCGGCAGATTTCATACTTGTTCGGATTTTTTGGACAGCCACTGTTTGTCTATAAATACAAGTCATTTCCAGCAGTCTTTTGAGATCTGAAAAAATTCATTTTTGCTGCCCAATTTTGCTATGTTGCATATATATTCTTTATCTAATTTTAGGAAAAAATAAGAGAGTATAGAACACAAGTTTGGTTCGCCGTACAAATTGTTTGGTGTGCTACTACAATTTGTGAAGATCATTATATCCTAGGAGATAGATGCCACTTATCCGTAAGTACCGTAGCGGGGCGAATCTGTCTTAAGGACAGAGTGTCACACACTCGACTTGATCTTTTAAATATTTATTCGGTTCGATAAAATAAATTCTATATTTGTTTCAATTTATTTATTGTACACAAAAGATTGTTCTAACAGGTTCAACTCTATTCTTGAGGCACTGAACTTGGGGGTGCCAATGGTAGGTGTGCCTCAATGGTCGGACCAAGCTACTAATGCTAAGTTTGTGGAGGATGTTTGGGGTTTAGGAATTCGGGCTAAGTTGGATGATAAGGGTATTGTGAGGAAGGAAGTGTTGGAGGCTTGCATAAATGAGGTGATTGAAGGAGAGAAGAAAAATGAATGCAATGAAATGGAAAAAATTGGCCAAAGAGGCTGTTAGTGAAGGTTGGAGTTCAGACAAGAACATTAATGAATTCGTAGCTAAATTAGCACGATTCTAATCTCATTAGTGCTTGATTTCGTCGTAATGATGATTAATAAAAGTAGGTTGATGATGATTGTATTTTCTTATTTGACAAAAATATGAAACATGGTTAAGAAATTACTTTATTAAGAAAGTTTGTTATATCTAGAGTGAATATGATTTGTAAATTTTAAATATTTTATATTTTGTTAAATAAATTTTTTGAGTATGTGATATTGTTGATTAGTCTTAAGAATCACAATGAGTATGAACATGACAAACTTGTCCTAATGGTGATATCTTCCCCCAAGTATGAGATTTCAAGTAAATTTTGATAAATTATAAGATAAATAAAATAATAAAAATATATGGGAAAATTTTCTAATATAAGATTAGCTATTAGTGAATATATATATCTTCAAATTCACTACAAACTCTAAAATTTTAGCAAATTCAATGATAAGTTGGGGAGTGTTAATGACAATACCAGAAGAATTATATTTTATTGATAAATAATGCAAAAAAAAAATATGATATATGAATCGATCAGGCTAAGGCATGGATATTTCATTTTCTTTAAGGAGATCAAGCTTATTGCGGTGGGAAGAACCCAAATACCAATGCAGCAGTCACTAAATTCTGACTTGTCCCCTCCAGGATACAACAGCCCGACCACTTGTCATATGGTTCAGACCAACTATGCACAAGATAGTAAACTCAAAGCTCTATCAAGAAAAATATCCTTCTTTGGCTTGCAATTTCTCAAGTGTAAAAAGAGTTGGTGTAGAAATGAGTAAATGAAAGGAACAATTTATAAACCACTAGGACCTTACAAATTGCACCAAAAAATAATGATCATTAAACTAGAAAAAAATGAGAGTCCCAAGACCTTCAAAATACTAACTCACCACCAATGAACATGACCTTCCAATAATCTCCATTCATAGACAAAACAAAAAATACAAATAAATAAATAAATAAATAAAAGATATTAAAATGATCCATCTATCAAATTCTATAATCATTACAAGTTAAAATAAGGGTCCAAACCCAAAACACAAGGGTTCAAGTTTGGAATATTATTTATTTATTTATAATGATTATATATATCTCCAAATTCATTACCAACTCTAAGGTCACGTTTGTTTGACAGATTAGGTTGGATGGACTTGTTAGTGAAAGGATTGTTAGTAAAGAAATTGTTAATGTGGAGATTATTAGTGAGGGGATTAAGTAAAAGTGTGTTTGTTTTAATGATAGTATGGGAGATGATTAGTGATAGGATTGTTAAATTATTTTTATATAAAATAAATAATAAATTATTTCTATACTAAAAAAATTACAACAAATATTAAAACAAACAGGTGCATTTGGTAAAATAAAATAAAATTTTTATATAAAATAGACTCAATCCCCTCACTATTTTCCTAATCTCACCCAAAATCCAGCCAAACTAATCCCCCTATGTGAGGGTATTCATAGTCCCATGGGACTACTAGTCCCCTTTTATTTTTGTCAATCAAACATGGGCTATGTAGGACCACATGATTGATAGTCTAATCCCCCACCTATGGAGCCAAACAAACATGACCTAAAATTTTAGCAAATTGAACGATTACTTGGGAAGAAAATAAATAAGTTTACCTATCAAATTCTATAATCATTACAAGTTAAAATGAGGGTCCAAACCCAAAACACACGAGTGGAAATTAATCCAAGTTTGGAATATTATATATTTATTTATAATGATTTCGTATATCTTCAAATTCACTACCAACTCTAAAATTTTAGCATGATTACTTGGGAAGAAAATAGATAAGCTCACCTATCAAATTCTACAAATCATTACAAGTTAAAATAAGGGTCCAAATCCAAAACATAAGGGTGGAAATTAATCCACATTTGGAATATTATTTATTTATTTATTTATAATGATTATAAAGCTTTCGTGTCTTTTTCATATGTGAGCATAAACATAAGCGTACTTATATTTTTTTTGGATAAATTATGCAAATGGTCCTTGTAATTTATGCTTTGTGTTATTTTGGTTCCTCTAATTTCAATTTTCTCAATTTTGACCTTAAATTTTATATTTTGTATCAATTGGTCCAATAGATAATTTCTATTAAGCATTTGGACAAAAAAGTCAATTTGCTCTCACTTTCAATTAACTTAATATTAATCCATCTAACTCAAAGTGAGTTAACTCACTCCCATTTAACTCAATGATATATATATATATATATATATATATATATGTACACAAAAGAGAGAGAGAGAGGGGGGGTCGAGGAGGAGGTGTCGTCGAAGAGTTTGGGAAGAAAGAGAGAGGTAGTATCGAGGGCCTATGAGGGATGAAAAGGCAGCGTAGGGTGATAGCAAGGCAGTTGCTGTCGCGAGTTTAGAATGAAATGAGTATGGTGATGGCGTTGCGATTGTGGGAGAGGAAGGGTGACGCGATGGAGAGAAAGCCCCTAAAAAGAAGAGAGTGTAAACCAAAACCCCAAACCTTAATCAGCTGAAGCCATTTGAGTCAATAGAGATCAATTCAAATTTTGATCTGTGTTGGGGGTTTGTATGTTTTCATGGTTACTTTAGAAGTTCCTTTTGTGTTTAGAACTAGTTTCAGTGCTGTGACACAAGAGGGTTTGTAAGGCCTCGGTGTCCCACATCGGGAATGGAGGGGGAGTTCCTGGGCTATAAAAGGAAAAACCTGGACCCTTATATAGCATCGAGGCCTTTTCCCAAGTGGTGAAATCCCTATTAGAACTCCCGAGTTAAGCGTGCTTAGGCTGGAGTAGTTCTAGGATGGGTGACCCACTAGGAAGAATAAATCTGTGCGGATATGACCCAAAACGGACAATATTGATGAAGTGTAAAGGGTCGGGGCGTTACAGGGTTTGAATGGGTTCTTCAATGATGCATTATCTCGATCTCTAGAGCTTCAAAGCGAAGAAGAATTGGTAGAAAAAGAAGCTCTGATTCGGCCCTTGGGGGTCCTCAAAAAGATTTGAATCACCAACCTTCATAATCGAGAAGGCCCCCAAGAAACGAATCAAAACGTACAAAACTCTATCGAGTTTGAATTTAGAGAATAGTGTTAAGAATAATTGTCACGACCCGAACCTGCCCCTATGGGTTAAGGGCATAACCGGCCAGTAATCAAGGGATTACCTACGGCCTCAAACCAAACAAGACATAACTCATCAAAGTAAAGGGGCCAAACGGAAGCAAAATTTAAAACTTTTGTCCATATAGCTGTGCTTACATGGCACATCATAACAGTCCATATATATATACATGTTAATAACCCACACCAAAGGGGTAACAACACAAAGTTCTGTACATACACAGGATCATTCAAGTCTTAGTCAGCCTAACCAAAACTTATATACAAAAGTAATCCAACGTTCTCGCCAACATAACAAAATGTAACAAAATAGCAAAAAGGCGAAAACAAGTCTCGTGCGTGAGACGTATGGGCTGACTCTTCAAAACCTTGACTGTTTCTCACATATTTCACCGAGGCTGGGTTTGGGCATCCCTTGGCTCACCTACATAGACATGAATGAGCGTGAGCGAAAGCCCAGTGAATAATATCAAATAAAGAAGACACACGAACAATCTTTGAAACAATTACATCAGACGGCCTTGGGCCCAATTCATGTTTCTATTTAATGTATCAATCAACTAAAGTTCTAGACGTATCAAACGGCCTCAGGCCCAATTAACTCATACCCGACAGCCTTTGACCTATTCATTCATGTCTAACGGCCTTTTAGCCCAATCGTTCGTATCCGACGGCCTTTGGCCCAATCGTTCAGATCCAACAGCCTTCGGCCCAATCGTTCATACCAAACTATCATTCATGTCAGACGGCCTTTGGCCCAATCATTCATATGTCAGACTATCATTTGTGTCAGACTATCTTTCATGTCATACGGCCTTTGGCCCAATCATTCATATGCCAGACTATCATTCGTGTCAAACTATCATTCATTCATGTCATACGGCCTCTGGCCCATTCATTCGTGTCATACGGCCTCTGGCCCATTCATTCGTGTCATACGGCCTCTGGCCCATTCATTCATGTCATACAAATATTTGTCCCCCAATTCAATGTAACAAACTTATAAGACTTATATAGAAATAAGCAATTGGACAAATAACATACTTCAGATATCTTTATTAAGATATTACTCATAGTGTTCTGCCGGTGGATTCACCCTTGAGCTCGACCCTACACATTACATAACACAGATGGGTCACAAACGATTCAATCTGTTCTTAATTCATACATCCCTCTTAGGCTTCCTTCTTATCCTTTTAATTCATTCATAATGCTCAATGTATGCCTAAGAGTACTTAGAAGTGAAAGAGAACGAAAAATGAAACACAGAACACTTTTACAAAATTTCTGAAACAGGGGTCCCTGCTCGAGCGTGGGTTCCGCTGCTCGAGCGGACCCTCATGGTCTGCAACAGTACTGGTTGCCTCATTTTTATGCTCGAGCATGAACTCGAACGCTCGAGCTGAAGGTCACACTACAAGGCTCCCCGCTCGAGCGTGAATGTCCCCGCTCGAGCGGACATCGATGTCTACAAAAATACTAGGAGCTCGTATTTCACACATCATGAATTCTGGGTTTTCCAGAACTGTTCTTGAGGCTCAATTTCGACATTCAAAGGCTTTAAACACATGATTTTGGCCCAAAAACATGGAAACACATTGTATATCATGAGTATACAAGCAATATGAGGCCAATTGCTCATAATCATAATCCAACCCTCAATTCATCACAACAAAACACATAGTTTCAAAATTCAATTTCAATATACATATGCTCAAACTCCAAAAACTCCTTGAATTATACATGCATGCTTACTTTTGACTCCAATTCCATTTTAAATGACACCATTGGTGTCTATTATCATGAAACTCAACAAAACAATGCTTGCATGTATGCTTCAATGCTCAATTTTTCATAATCAACATATTACATGCTAGTTTATGCAAATTCATGGCAATTTTATGCATGCATGAACATACCAACTTCAATTCAAGCTCTAGATGATCATCTAACTTGAATTCACAAAATCACAACTTCAATCTTATGAAATCATAACCAATTACTCACCTAGAAGCTTAAATCTTCCAAATTATAGTTAATTCTTGAGTTTATCTTCAAGATTCCAAGCCTCTTGATCAAACCTTAGATTGTCTTCACTCTCTCTCTCTAAATTCGGGTCTCTCACTTCCTAGAGAGCTAAATTCAGCCAAAATGAATTAAAAGAGAGTAATTGAGTGAGCATGAGCCTTTTTATAGGCTCTCATAATTATATTTCATTAATCATTAATTAATTGAGCACTAACTCATCAATTTAATCTATTTAATCTGATCCGAATCGATTTTCAACTAAATTTCACTGTAGGCTCTAAAAATTATGCCAATCACAATGGCGTAATCAATTTCGGTTTCTGTGGCCGATAGGGCCTTCAATTAAATTCCAAAGTAGAAAGTCAGACAGATTTTCTTACGGTGAACAGATAGAAATTCAAAACCACATATATTCATATAAATGACACTTAAAATCATATCAAACACATAATCACATTCGTAATTAAGATTAATTAGCATAATACGGAACAGGGTTATCACAATAATAGTAGTAAAAATGGGTTTTCAAGGATTTTGAAGTCAGCAAAAGAGGCATTCAAATTGGGGAAGAAGCTCTGGGATGATCTTGAATCAGGGAAAGCTCAAAATGATGTGAAAAAGACTACAAATAATTGACCGAAGTGGTGCCCATATTCGATTTCATTGTCAGGGTCTGAATTCATAGACCGTGGAGGAATCATTGTTCTTCCATGTGGATTGACATTGGGTTCTCATATAATTGTTGTGGGGAAGCCAAGACAAGCTCACGTTGAGCACGACCCAAAGAGACCTTTGTTAAACGATGGTCAATATGTGATGGTTTCATAGTTTATAATGGATTGCAAGGTTTGAAGACTGTTAATGGAGAGGACCTGAAGATATCTTTGTTTTGTAATTTTTGATAGTTATAATGATCTGTTGATGTCGAGATTGTTGTTTGGCTATGGCAGCGGCAATGGAACGGCATACAACGGTGGTCGGTGGCTGTATTCAATCACACGCAAGGAAGAAGTTAAAAGGAAAAGCAAAATGTCTATTTTGTCCTTGAACACCAATCACGTGTCATTCACGTGCAAATTTTCCGTCCAATTTCTTAACTTTCGTTTTTAATAGGACCAAAATGATATATAGTTCAAAATTCAATATCAAAATCAAGCAAATTAAAATTGCAGGGACCAAAATGACACAACGTATAAATTACATGAACCATTTGCATAATCTATCCCTTTTTTTTAGCAATAGTTGTGTGACTACTTGAGAGTACGTCATGTCGGTCTTGAAAGAATGAGTAAATTACATTAGTAGCTGCTTGTATTTTGCGTCTTCTATTATTATAATTTTTGTAATTTTAATTAGCTCAATTTTGATCTAAAATTTTAAATTTTGTATTAATTTAATCCAATTGGTAATACCGATTAAGATTTTTGAAGGAAAAAATAGTTATTAAGTCGGTTGAGATTAACTAACTGAGTTAAACAAGTTTACAATTTTGTTAATAAAAACATAATACATGTCACTTATTTGCACATTTTTTTTTATCAAAAAAATATCAACAATTGTAATTAATTAGACCAAATTAAAAAAATCATAAATTTAAAATTAAAATCGAATCAATAAAATTATAGAATCAAAATAATATAACAATGCAAAATATGAGGACTAAAAATGTAACCAAAAAGAAAACAGAGAAAAGAAGAGAGAAGACAGAGTGTAGGGCAGCTCTGACCCTCCTCCTCACCGGCGGCCCCTTATTCCTCCGGGATCCAAGTCATGAAGGTTGCTCAGGAGATTGTCGTTGAGTCTCACATCAGGTTCCTCTTTACTTCTCTCATTCTTATGATTCTTCTCTTACAACCATGGAAATTAGAGCATGATTTGCATTGGTTTTTTAGTTTTCTATTTCTGATTGCAAGGCTGGATTCAAATCATGTAAATACCTTGAGCGTATGTATATCACTATATCTGTATTATATGATATTCAATTCAAAATTGGTTTTTAAGTGAAAAGGAAATAAATCTGTGAGACTGGTGTGACAAGTTAAGACTGGTGTTTCCACCATCACTGGGACAAGGGTTTGTCCAACTCATGAAGCTAAAGGTCGGAGAATGCTGAAATCTGGAGGAAATCATTGGAACGCATGAGGAAGAATGAATCGATACAGTTGTACTGGGAACGAGTCTCAGCAGCACTAGTACAAGCTTGCAAAACTTGGCCAAAGTTTCTATATACAGTATTGTTGTAACTCCCTCACCATTGTCTAGTGCAGCTCAAACAACTAAAAATCCAATTCTGTGAAATAGTGGAAATGGTAGTTAAAGATGCGAAAAGAGAAGCAACAGTATCATCAATTGACAAGATTGTGTTCCTTCGCCTACATGTCATATGACTTTGTGTTCTGTTCGGCCTCACTTGTTGCTGCAAAGGTCGTTATGCTGTTGAATATCCATTGTTGGAAGAATTTTGGTCATGGTGTTAAACTGACACCCAACCTAATCAAAGTATCAGTGAAAGTTGATGGATATGGAAAAAATGATTGAAGATCAAGCACTTTGGATGGGTGACCTCAATGCCACTGTCCAGCACATCTTTGGAGAACGTAAAGCTAGCAAAATTACTGAGCTCACAAAATCCAACTTCGATACTGTGTCATACCGTGTTTCTTTGCTGGAAATAGAGTCATCTTTGGCAACCAACAAGTTTGCAGCATTTGAATCAAGGAAGTCAATGGTGAAGGAAATTATGAAGGCTCTAGACGATGATAACATCAACGTGATCGGGGATGTGGGATGGGAGGAGTTGGTAAGACAACTATAGTGAAAGAAGTTTGCAGACAAGCTAAAGCAGAGAAGAAATTCGATAAGGTTGCAATGGTGGTCATGTCACAGACTCCGAACTGGGCAAAGATCCAAGTGAAAATAGCCCACGAATAAAATCTGAATCTTGAAACTAGGGCCGAGTCAGAGAAGAAGATTTTGTTAGTACTCGACGATATTTGGGACAGACTTGAACTGATTGAGAAGGTCGGTATTCCTTTTGGGGAAGATCGTAAGGGTTGCAAGATCTTGCTCACCTCTCGAAGCAAAGATGTCTGCAACAAAATGGATGCTCAAAAGATTTTGCCCATAGAAGTGTTAGATGAACGAGAAGCATGGATACTTTTCAGAGGGACAGCAGGTGAAATCGTTGACTCTAAGGATTTGAATGCTATCGCGAGAGAGGTGTAGAGGAATGTGGTGGCCTGCCAATTGCCATTGTAACAGTTGGAAGAGCTCTCATGAAAACTCCAAGCAAGGACGTGTGGATTGATGCAGCTCGACAGCTACAAAATCCTGTTCGAACAAAAATCAAAGGCATGGAATCATATGTATATTCTTCTCTCGAGTTGAGTTACAATTATTTAGAAAGTGAGGAAAAGCCATGCTTCTTACTCTGCAGTTTGTTTCCAGAGGACAATGACATTCCCAAGGAAGCCTTGGTGAGATACGGAATAGGCCTTGGGTTGTTTCAAGAAGTGGACACAACAGAAGATGCTGGACATAGAGCACATGCTATTGTGAGTACTCTCGTGTCATCTTTTATGTTATTGAAGTGTATGGAAAAATTAAGATGCATGATGTTGTTCGATACTTTGCAATACATATTGCTTGTAAAGAAGAGAACAAGCATATCGTGAAAGCTGGTATTGGACTAACAGACTGGCCAACCATACGACATTTCAAAATTACACGGGGATCTCGTTCATGGATAATCATATTTGTGAGCTTCCAAGTGGACTAGAATATTCAAAACTGGAGATTTTATTGCTACAATGGAATTCACGAAGATTTGAAATAATGCAAATTCCTAACAATTTCTCTGAAGGAATGAAAGATCTTAAAGTCTTAGATATGAGTAGCAATAGTATGCTTTCTTTGCCTCCATCCATTCAATTGCTCACTACACTTTGAACACTCTGCCTTGATTATTGCAAGTTGGGTGATGGCATATCAATAATTGGAACTAATAAAGCTCGAGATTCTTAGTCTTTATAGTTCTTGGATTAAAGAGGTCCCAGAACATTTCACCCAATTAACTCACCTTAAGTTATTTGATTTGAGATCATGTCGTGATCTCACACGAATATCACCAGGTGTCATATCGAGTCTTCGTAAATTAGAGGAGCCGTACATGGCAAGAACTTTTGAGCATCGGGTAGTTGAAGAAGGAGAAGACAATTCAAGAAACAATGCCAGCCTTACATTGTGTTTGGTTGGAGGATTTGGGAAGGGATTTGGAAAAGGAAAGAGAAAAGATAGGTGAAATGTATTTTATTCTCATTTCACCTAATTTCATATACCTTTTCTTTTTCCATTTCAAATCTCTCCCCAAATCTTCCAACCAAACACAGCATTACTAAGCTAAAATTCTTGTCTCAATTAACCAGTTTGGAACTTTCAGTCCCAAATGCCCACATGTTTCCTGATGACTTGAGATTTGAAGAGCTAGTAAACGTTGATATAAGAACAGGCAAACGTGGCTCTGTGTATCAAGAATCATTCGAGAAAACCTTGAGGCTCACATATGGTACGTGATTCAAGAAAACCTTGAGGTTCACATATGATACGAGATTGAGCAGGTCTAAAGGTTTTGCTAAAAAGAACAGAATTCTTACCTTAGAAGATTGCGAAGGTTTGAAGAATATCCTAGAGGACCTAGACAGTGACGGTTTTGATCAATTGAAGTCTCTGAAACTTGAAGAGCGCAACGAGACGAAATATCTCCTAGACATGATTGATGGAGCTCCAAGAGTACTGGCACCCTTCTGCAACTTAGAAGAATTGGAGCTTTGGCATCTAGGCAATTTCAGTGAAATATGCCATGGACAACTCTCAGCTGCGTCATTTAGTTACTTGAGATCTGTCAGATTCACTTCATCTGGCCCGTTAAAACTATTATTTCCACCGTCACTGGTACAGGGGCTTGTCCACCTCCAGAGTCTGTCATGTTTTTGCAGAAATTTAGAGGAAATCTTTCCAATGCAAGAGAAAGAACAAATAAGAAAGAGTCTCAGTACAAGTACCAACTTGCAAAACTTGACTCATGTTACTGTCCACTATTGTGATAGGTTAAGAAACATTTTCTCCCTCACCATTGCTAAAGGTCTAGTGCAACTCAAACAACTAGATATAAGAAAATGTGCAATGGTGGAAGCAGTAGTTGAATATGAGAAAGGAGAGGCAACAGTATTATCAATTGATAAGATTGTGTTTATAAGGTACATCTTCAAGATTTGGGCAGTCTCACTTGTTTCTTCACAGGTGGTTATGCTGTTGAATATCCATCTTTGGAACAAATGCTGATGCGTGGTTGTTGCAAAATGAAGACTTTTGGTCGTGGTATTCTAATGACACCCAACCTGAAGCAAGTGCATGTGCGAGTTGATAGACATGGTCAAATAATTAGAAATGATAGGGGGATTTGGAAGGGTGACCTCAATGCCACTGTCCAACACATCTTCAACGAATCGGTAACTGTCGTTAACCAGATGAAGTAAGATTACATGGTATTACTACTAATTTTGTTCATGGTCAGTTAAAAAATATATATTGAAATAAGATTTTATTTGTTTCGACTTAAAATATTACACCCAAATATATTTTTCACGTAAATTGATTTTGTAAGAAAAATTATTTTCTTTTTATTTTTTAGTGTTTGGTAGATATTTGAAACAAATTTTTTTTATTGTATCCATTGGGTAGAAGCCAATAAAAACGACCCTTACCTTTAAAAGATCAATGTGCTGAAAATGTCAAGCTCGAAATCAACTTTCTAAAAATTAGCTTACAAAAATTTTAATGGTAAGTTATTTTGGAAACTATGACGAAAATATTTTACTTATTTTTTGAGAGATTTATTTATAAATCTTATTTGGAGGATTTATAATCCAATAATCGATAAAGTTTTCCTATGTTTCATTTAATCCCATCTACTTAGACTTGTAACCCAGAAAGTCTCTTTCTATAAATCCCATTTAGAGGACTTATAACTCAATAAGTCTATAAAATTTTCCTATGTTCCACTTAGTCCTGTATATTTAAACTTGTATCCTAGGAGGTCCTACTTTCCTTATTTATAATATTTTTGGAACTAATATACCATTTGTTCTATTTTTTATAGTACATTTTCTTTTTTTGTTTTGGCAATTAGGGTTTTGGGATCACTGATTTTGGAGAAATTAGTGCACTACAACAAAAAACATTTTTGGTGACACTTTTTAGCAACCAAACAAAAATTTAGTTGCCAAAGATACATAATTGGCGACAGAATATTTGTGGTCACTAAAAAATAAACTTTTGGTGACGAATTTATAATTTTGGTCGCTATTGATTTTGGTGCCAAGTGAATTTCTTGCGCGGGAGCGCGAAAACTTTTTAGCGACCAAATTAATTTATAGCGACGAAACATTTAGTCGCCAATTGTATTTGTTTGGCGACAGACATTCCTTGGTCGCTGAAAATCTGAATAATATTTTTGGCAACCAAATTAATTTGGTTGCCAATAAATTATTTGTCTTTACAAATTTTTTATTGCCAAAAATTGTTGACAAGTGAATAAACAATTTGGTACAGACAAATAATTTATAGAAATAATTTGTATTTTTTAAAGACAAATAATACAATTATTAAAGACAAATTCTTAAAGACAAATAATTTCTATAAAGACAATTATTTCTATAAACAAAGTTTGCCAAAAATATAGAAATAATTTGTTACAAATATTTGTCGATAAAAATAATTTATAGTAATAATTGTATAGAAATTTGTAGCAAATTAATAATTTCTATACAAATATTAATTGTTACAATACAAATATTAATTATTGCTATAAAGACAAATATTAATATGTTTTCTATACAAATATTAATTGTTACAATAATTTCTATACAATAATTTCTATATTTCTATACAAATATTAATTTATTAATTTGGACCAATCTATTAATTTGTCTATAAAAATATAGAAATAATTTGTATAGAAATTTGTAAAAATATAGAAATAATTAATTTGACAATTATTTCTATAAAGACAAATAATTTATAGAAATAATTTGTATTTTTTAAAGACAAATAATACAATTATTGAAGACAAATAATTTCTATAAAGACAATTATATCTATAAACAAAGTTTTTTATTTTTTACCAAATTATTAAGGACAAATAATTTAAAGACAAATTAATTTGTATTTTTTTTTACCAAATTTTTTATTGCCAAAAATTGTTGACAAGTGAATAAACAAGCAATTGACCTAACTTGTTCTCATTTTCTCATCCATCTGAAACGGCACACAGCACAGAACGGCACAGCAGTGCTCGGCAGCAGCACTTCTCAGGTATGTTCTTCTTCTCTTCTTCTTCTCTCCCTCTCCCTCTCCTTCTCCTTCTCCTTCTCCTTCTCCTTCTTCCTCTTACTCTCTCGCGCTGCTGAATATGAAAGGCACAACAGTGCTCGGCGGCAGCAGATCGCGACCCTCTTTTTGGGTCGCTACTCTGTTCTCTTCTCTGTCTCTAATATTCTGAATGTAGTCCCTTTCCCTCTCCTTCTCCCTCTTGCTTTCTCGCGCCGCCGAATGCCAACGACATAGCAGCGCTGGGCAACAGTAGATCGGCAGCAAATCGCGACCCTCTTTTTGTTCGCTGCTCTGTTCTCTTCTCTGTCTCTGATATTTTGAATGTAGTCCCTTTCCCTCTCCTAGGCTTTCAATTGGGTTATATGATAGAGAGTAAGAGAATGTCCCCATTGAGCAACCAGAAAGTAGGCTTTATTTGCAACCAGTTAAAATGCATATTAGAGGATTTATTTTCCCAGAAAGTTCACTAACTAATCACTTGATTATTGACAAGCATGTACACATGTATGCATATTCACACATTGAATACATGTTTTGATTGTGTGACCAGTAGCAACATATCATAAAATGAGGCCAAAATGAATGAGTTTGTTGAATGTTTCTCAGTTTGAGAATATAGAGCATTGAGAGGGAAGATGTTTTTCCACTGTGATGATATTTTAATACTGTATATAGTGGGAGATATAGATACCCTTCTGGGAGTAAAAAGTGTTTTTGGTCACTAACATGGATAAGAAGAGATGATTGGAGAAACACTTTTTTAGAGACTCATAATCTCATGCCGTTGAATGAGAAATCGGGTGTCCGTTGTGTTTTGTACAGAACAGGGGTTGCTATGACTCTTACTAGGTCTGACTCCAAACCTATTAAGATTATCTAAATTGTTCGTTTTCTATTATTTGTCAAGCATATTATTTATGTAAAAATCAAATTGATCGAACATTGATTACCACATGATGATTGAATAAAATTTTATTTTATTTTCAAAATGAATTATTTTTCAAAATCACTTTGTTTTTAATATAAATGCGATATCTAATCGTATAACTATCAATATATCTTATCAACCTAATTATTTTATAACTATCAATACATCTTATCAACTTAATTATGTTTATAAATTATGAATTTGTTTGGCATGACCTATTGTAACACACTTTTTTATCATTTTATTTTTATTGAGTCGTATCACCTCTTTACATTTCTATATATCTTTTTATAAAAAAAATAAAAAATATATTTATTTAGATCATTCTAAACCATCCTTACATATTAAAAAGTTATTACATAATGAAAATTGCAAATCATGTTGATGGGTTTAAAGTGAGTCACACTAAATAGCCCTTTGCTGACCCGAAGCGACATGGCTTGGTAGGCTCCCCATGAATGAGGGGTGAATTGGGGTACAAGTACAAGTTGCTGGTTGGCAAATGATACTATTACTCCTGTAATTTAAGTGAAACAGCACTTTAATTTTCCTTAAAATTATAAAAATTAGAATAATATTTCATTTAAACTATAGAATTAATGATATAATTTTTCTATAATTTATTTTGAATTTCATTCTAATCTTTGTAATTTTGTACGTGATTTTTTTAATTCAAAATATGATAACACAGTCAGATGGGCTACATTATAATATAATTGAAAGTGCAAAAATTAAATTAAAATTATAAGAATAAAAAATAGAAAGACTAATGATGTAATCTAGCCTTGCTGATATTACTACCAAAAACACACTTTTTATTTTTATTTATATTTTTTTAATATATTCAAACAAAAAACACACTTTACTAATTGGTCGAACCGACACAAACATTCATACTGTTTTATTTTGTTCAAGACAAAGATTTCACACCCCACTGTAGAACACCACTATCCCAAACTTGGCAGTGTTCGTAAATAATATACAATGAAGCTATTACAATTATTGCTTTATTAAGTTATTGTTTTATTAAAATAATTTTGTATTTTTATAAGAACACATACTATAAATAATATACATCTTCTTTGGTTGAAAACCATCTTCTTTTCCTTGTGTTTGACCAAAAAGCATTGAAGTGGAATAAGTGCATCCACCATCTTCTTTTCCTTGTGTTTGACCAAAAAGCATTGATGTGTTTTGGGACATGTTGATTGAACCTCACTTTCCATATTTTTAGGGATGATATCTCCTTTTAAGAAGTACAATAATTTATTTAGGTGTGTAGGTGAATTGTTTATTTTGCGCATATCTATGAGTGTCCTTATATGTTATTTGACATTCATTTCATGCCCATATCTCTTCATTAATTTCATGTATAGTGCGATTTTAATTTAAAATTTGATTTACAATTATCAATTATTATAGGTTATCGGTTAATGCAGAGAGATAAAAAAGTTGCACTCGTTCGTTGGGGGCAATTACTACATCAGGTAATCTTTGACTATTTGTTAAGGCATTTTTAATTTATTTAGAGAAGTTTGACACTTTTTTATTAAATTTGTGGGTATTAGAGGATTCTCTTAATTGTATTCTTAGGATTCACTTATTGTATTCTTAGTTTCGTTTTACTATTGTAAGCATTCATGATATAATAAACAATTAGATGATCCAAGGAACTATTTGATATATAAATAAGATAAGCCCAAATATGCTAATTAGGGGGTGGTTGTTGTGTTTTGCTACAAAAATCTCAATTCCATGTCTAACTCAACAAATAAATAAGTCAAATTGCTAAAATAAATGAATATGCTTTTACAAAAATAACTAAACTAATATATAATAATTTGAAGACTATAATTTATATAGCAATTATAATTTATGTATCTATGTCATCACTTACTATATAATTCTTTTTCACTCTTTACTCTACATTGCATGCTTTACTTGAATAATAATTCTTGTTTATCAATTATTATTGTTAGTCAACTTGTCAATAAATTACACATACCTAATTTAGTTAAAGGTATATATCTATGTCATCACTTACTATATGATTCTTTTTCACCCTTTACTCTACATTGCATTTCCTTTTTTTTTTCTTCTTTTTTTTTATTTTAAATTTAGTTAAATGAGATAGGACCACTTACCTATTGAATATTAGTGTACATAATAATAAAGGAATTTCACATAACATTTGCTTTGTAGGTGACCAAATATGGACAAGAGTTGGATGTTACTTAAGAATAGAATGAGTTCCCAGTATCGAGATGGGGTAAAGGTTTTTGTTCAGTTCGCAATGTCAAATGTAGGGCCAAATGGTAAGATTCGTTGCCCTTGTATGGACTGTTTGAATTGTGAACAACACACTAGTAAAATTGTGGAGTATCATTTGGTCGTGAAAGGAATGTCAATGTAGGACAACATTTTTGAAACTGCCTTGAACAGGATTTCTGGCAGATTTAGGTGAACAAAATATTATTGGGCTATGTACTCATTTGTTGGAGAAAGTTTCTAGGGTTTGTAGACATTAAGATGAGAGATTTGGCTTGATGTTCAAATGGATATGTTGTTCTTTTTCACCTTTATGATAAATCTTATTTGGTATCATAGCAATAAGTCAACCGTGATCGTCACATAGGGAGGATCTCATCGTTGTTCTCGACCTAAATAAAGTACCACCATGGTCGACTAGGTGTGGGGTTGCTACTTCTAAATTCTCAAATTTTTTCAAGTTATTGGATCCATTTTCCTTTGATTTTTGAAAGAAAAAAAGGGGGCCTATATTATGAATTTTGGATTTCATTCCTTGTTTGGAGCATTTTTCTATTCTATAGGAAAGTGAAGGTGCCAACTAGCCTATTGGGGCTATTACCCAAGTTCTCTTTTTTGGTGTGCTCGCGTGTGTGCTAATTTTGTTTGGTTCTTTGTTCAAGAAGTGTTTAGAAATCAGTTTTTGTGTCATTTCAACCTTGTTTTCCAATTTTGTAAAATGATTTGGTTATATTAAATTGTATTTCTGTTAGGTATTTGTTGGCTCTTTCCTTTTGGGTTGATCCAGTGTTATACCTTGGCTCTGATTGAGTAGAAACCAGATATTTGTGTTGGTTGTTCGCTATTCCTAGTTTGTGGATATATCGGAGGCTAGTAAGCTTCTATTAGCAGTGAGGAAAGTTAGTTAAGTTGGTTAAGGATTCTTGCTATTGGGATTCTTGCCACTAGTATTCTTTAATGCAAAATCTTTTGGTTTGACTTGATAATGCAAGAGATCTGGTTAATCGAGCTGGCCTCGTCTTTGATCTCCACATTATCTCTATTTTGGTCTCACGTTTGGATCTGCTCCCAATTTTGCTGCTCTCTAATATTTGTGTTGGTTGTTCGCTATTCGTAGTTTGTGGATATATCAGAGGCTGGAAAGTTAGTTGGCTACTATCTATCTATTGGCCGTGATGGCTATTGTAGGTTTAATGCTAGTGGGTTTGTATGGTGGGATGTGTGGGTTTAGAGAGGAACTAGAGAAAAGAAAATGAGAGTTTAGGAAGGAGACTAGTAGAGTTTAGGAAGGAACTAGAGTTTAGGAATGAGAGTTTCAAAGAAAGGATGATTTATTATCCCTATGTTTTTGAGACTGCTGCTATATTTTGTTTTAATCTAGGGACCAAAGATGTGGTTTAATTTCATTATCCCAATGTCAAACTCTTATTATACTAGAAATGTCACATATCTCATAATTTGACCTTAATGTAAGTAAAAGCAGCCTCAAGTTTAAGATTTAGGTCCTTCTGATTTCAATTTAGTCATGAAAGTAAAGTTAGCACTTTGGATTACATCTCATTGCAGTGATAGCTCCTACTCAATTGATATTTGCTCTTGTTTTGGAACCTTGAAATTGGATTTCATCAGTATTCCATAATGACATAATTTGAGCTAGGTTTTGGTTAGATAACATGTGACTGGTTTACAAATTTATAGAGATATTGCTTGTAATTAGTTCATATATGCCAAGTTTAACTGGTGAATTATGTGTTACTTTTTGATTTTGGTATATTGAAATTTTGTAATTCACCGTAGGAAAATTTTCTCTCAATTTGTTCATCTATAATGTGAAACCAATGTTTTTAGACCAAGACCTTTATTATTAACATTTTAACATTATAATTTTTTTTTCATATGTTTGACAGATTGGCAATGGATCGAATATAGTTCGGGGAGCATCAAAGGATTACATTTTGAATTTTTGGATATATTTTGTCATAGGTTTTTGTTATGAATTTGCAAGCTTGGAAGGTTTCTTGGATTAGCAATGGATGAATTATAGCTCGGGGAGCATCAAAGGATTACATTTTGAATTTTTGGATATATTTTGTTATGAATTTGCAAGCTTAGAAGGGCTTTGGGCATTACATGTTTGAAGTTTGGGATTGTAAGAGATTTGTACTTAAATTGGATGTTTTGGATTTGATATGTTGTTTATATTTAATATGGTACTACTTTTGAATTTAGTTTATATTTTGGATGCTTTGCACAAGTGTGTTAATTTGAATTATATTTTGCTTATGTTTATAGGTTTATGAATGATGTATTGAATAGGGAAATTGTTAAAAAAAATTATTTATAGGTTTATGAATTATGTATTAAACAGGGAAATTGTTAAAAAAAATTATAAATAATGAATTTTTGATGACAAGTTTTTCTAGTTATAAATTTACTTTTGGTGACATTTTATTTATGTTGCTGAAAGTATGTGTCCATAATTTTTTTAGCGACCCAAAACTTGATTGGTCGTCGAAAGTTTTAACATTCAACAACCAATTCTTTTAGTCACTGAAAGACATTTTTAGCGGCGCATTTATATGTCGCTGAAACTTAACATGTCATTAGCTGAAGGCTACTTTTAGTGACTAAATGTTAATTTATGGCGACGAAATTTTAGTCTTTTGGCGACGGAAGTATTTGGTCGCCAATTTATTTATAAAGGCAACCAAAATTGATTTGGTCGCCAAAGCATTTAGTGACAGGGCTTCAGCGACCAATTTTGTTCATGTCGCGGATACTTTCAGCAACCAAAATTACACTTTTGGTGACCAAAAAATAGGTTGCTAAAAGTGTTTTTTTTTGTAATGGTGGGATATGTTTCTTCTATGTTTTGATAGGATTTCGAAACTCTGTTTTACACGTTGGTGGTGAAAGAATATTGTATTCTTCCATTGTTGCGGTTCAAAACTCTGTGTTCTTTTATTGTTGCAGTTTGAAACTCTATGTTCTTTTATTGTTGCGGTTCGAAATTCTGTTTTCTTCCATTCAAATATCATAGAGGCAAGGTTAGAACCATTTTTGTTTTGTAACTGCATGTAGGTATGCGTTTGGTAGGGATTTATATTCAATAATGTTTGGTAGGGATGTATATCCAGAATTGTCCAATAATTGATTAAAGTTGGATTCGATTTTTTATTTCAAGATCGATTGATATGATATTGTGTATTAGTGTGTGTGTGTGTGTATGCTTATTGGCCGGATATTTTAGTGAATGTGAACGTTCACATCCAATGAAGTCATTATTGTGGATTATCATAAATGTGTTGCAATTGATGTTGTGATCATCACATCATTGATCAATATTAATATTCGTATTTAGAAATAGTCATACAAGCACAACACACTACAACAAAAACACATTTTAGTGATACCATACTAGTGGCATGTTCTTAAAAAATGTGACAAAAAGAATATTTGGTGGCATTTTTTAGAAAAATGCCATAGAGCCACAAACATACAAGCCTCTAGTGGCATTTCAATTGAAAAAAGAGTCACTTCACTACAACAAAAATGTCACTACAACAAATTTACACTTTAGTGACACTACACTAGTGGCATGCTTTTAGAAAATGCCACAAAAATAAAAATTGGCATTAAATGTTTTAGAAAAATGCCACAGAACCACAAACATATAAGGCTCTAGTGGCATTTCAATAAAGAAATGTCACATCAATTTTATGGCATTTTATAAAATAATGACACAAAAAATTATGGTCGTGACATTTTCCAACAGATGCCACTAAACTTTAGTAGCAATGGCATTTTTTAAAAAATGTCAGGACACTAGGTATTTGCAAATTACTTTTTATGGTACTTAGGTGAAAAGTGTCATAAACAAATATTTTATAGCATTTTGAGAAATGCCACTAAGCCAAAAACTTTCCAAGCTTATAATGGCATTTTTGAAAAAACAAAAAATGCCAATATATTTTCTAAATTTTTAAAATGCGGTAAATGATTAAAAATAAATAAATTAAACTCAATATACACTACAGGAAAAAGCACATTCTGTGACTAAATTTCCTGACCAAAAAGAATTTGGTCGCTGAAAGTAATCAAAAAGATGAAAATGATTTACCTATCTTTGATGAACTATTGGTTACTATAAACCTGATGGTGTTAATACATTAATCTATACCATAGTCAGACATTTCATAGGTACCCCTACTAATATTTATTATCGCATACATGATCAACTTAGTAATCTTACTTGCCCTACATTAAGTGATTTTCGATGGTATAAAGATGTTTTTACCTCTCGAGTTATGTTAAGAGAAGATTGTACTAAATCCTTTTGGTATTAGAGCCAAGTTATGTTGCTATCTCTTGCTTACTGCTTTGCTACTTCTGTTGAGTCAACTCTATTTTCTTTTTGTTAAACTGTTTCCAGTCATCTTCATTTGTCAAAATTATATCTATGTTTTCCACTTTGTTACTAGCCACCCAATCTTCGTCCATGTCCTTGGTCAGTCCTTTGGTTAGGCAGTGTTGGATTTTAGGGGTCCTCCGAAATGGGTATGTGTGAAAGCCTAGTATGTGAAAACATGATAAATTTAGACAATGTATTAAGATTCCTGTACAAACAGTTTAATTAAAGAAAAATGAGTCGATTATTTAGAAGTAACTCTTCAGTCAGTTTTAGGTTAACAACTTTGCCATCAATATCTAATCAAGGATTAATAATTAATGAAGAAGAATTAGAAATACAAAATGATAAACTGGATTTAAGTTGGAATATACCAAAATTATCAGTTAAAGAGATTTATAAAGCTACATTTTTACAATCTGCTTTTAATGTTAATCTGCATGTTAAAACATTAGAACAAGTTTATGCTTTAGAAAAGCCTAGAGAAACCTGTCACTTATTTGATGCTAACACTATTAAACGTCATTTAAAAACTAGTCACAATTTTATTCATTTAGGATTAATTCAAGTTGGAATCAAACCATTAACTCCACAAGGCAAAAATGCTTATGTTTTATTATGTTCAAGAGATGCTCGTTTTATTGATTATAATGGTAGTTTAATGGGTATGGTAGAAACTGGTCTTCACAAAGGACCTATTCATTTTAATTGTTTTCCTGATTTCACACTCAGTTTTAGAGATCCACACATATTAGATGCATTAACTTTAAATATTCAATTAAATGGTTCATTTTCTAATATGAAAGAAAAAACTTATAATATTGCTTTAATTTATCGTGTCCATTATAAATGTATTAAAACCAATTTAAATGTTCAAGCTTTACATAAAAGTCCTAAGGATAAAATATTACTGATTCAGACTAGTAACAATGATACTAGTATAAATATCCCTCAAATGATAGAATGGAAATATATTACTCTCCCTGATCAATGGGTTATGGTCAATGAAAATTACAAACATAATCAACAACAATCCACTAGTCAAGATATCCAAGATATTCAACAATTTACTGATGGTTCAGTCCATATTAAATTTAATAGTAGTCAATCTTCTAGACATAGTACTTCTACTATACCTACTGATGTTGAAACTGAAGATGAAATATTTAATGCTCTTTTACTCCAAAAAAATAGTCAAATTAATCTTGGTCAACCCTTCCATAGTAAATTAAAAGGCATTGAGAACTCTACAACTTCTCAAATTAGTAAACTTGTTTACTCTACTCACACACATTTACCTGAAGAAAATATTGGATCAAATAATTTTCCTACTCTAACTCATTTCGAAGTAATACCTCCAATCAATCCTCAATTAATGACAATTAGTAAATCTTTTGCCCCTAATCTTGATAAATTACATGTTGAATTTAAATCTAAAGAAAATAGGACTAAAAGACATGCTTATCGTGCTAAATATGATTCTTCTCAACAATCTAAACTTACTAGAAAATAGTATGATTTTATGATTGAATATAGTATGGAAATTCCTTTCTTTGAATATTTAGACAACTATTACAAAAAGGTTAATACAATCACAAAATATAAATGGAAAACTTCTCCAAATACTTCTGTTAGTTCTAGTCATCCTCCATTAGCTAATATAATTATTGAACACCAAGGATCTGATGTCCCAGCCGCTCCTTTTAAGCTGCCTGGTACTGACCCTGAAATTAGAAAAGTTATTGAACAAAATAATTATACTAATCAATGTTTAAAAACAATTGGTAAACAATTAGATAAAATAGAAACCAATTTAGATGATTATTCTGCTAACAATACATCTACTAAACAATCCTTAGATCAACCTTTGCTTAATCTACCTAGTAATCGTTCCAAACGAAATAGTTTAGTTACCCATGATCATACTACTGTTAAAGCCATAGAACAATTACTTACCAAATTAACTACTTCTGAGAAAGCCTCTCCTTCTACTAAAAAAGGTCTTACTGTATTAAATCAACAACCTAGTATAGATACTGTTTCTCATCAATCTGAAACTGATACAACTGATGATGAAATTAATCAATTAGCTCAACAATTTCAATCCTCTAATCTGAATAAACTTCATTATCCTAAGCCTAATCCTACATCTCTTACTAAAAACTGGTATTCTAGACCTACTCCTCCTGATCTCCAATATGAAGAAACTAATCTTAATAATCAATTTTCTGTATCTGCTAAAAAATTGTACGAATGGAATATTGATGGTCTTAGTGAAGATTAAATACTTCAAAAATTAAATCATTTATCTATGGTTGCAAATAGTTATTTTAGTAACTACCCATTACTCGTTTTTGAGAAAAGCTGCTGATACATATATATATATATATATATATTGATTCCCTCTGTCACATGCCTCCAAGCAATGAATAGTGAAAAAAGTCAACTTTATTATTCACTATTCATCAAAAAGTCATCATTACTATTCATCATTCATCATAATTCATCCAACCGACAAATTCAACACAGTAAAAAGCAGCCATCAACTTTAGTCTCTCATCGAAAGCAGCAGACAACTCCCATGTGCTCTTGATGCTCCTTTCAAGTCAGAATCATTCACTCACAAGGCTCGCAATATTCACTCGCTGAAAGTATAGCTTTCAGCGACCAAAACAGCATTAGTAGCCAAAAGTAAAGCTTTTTGGCGACTAAACAATTTTAGTAGCCAAAAGTCTACAATTAGCGACTAAAACTAAGTTTGGTCACTAATTATATGGGTTTTAGTGACTAAAAAATTTTTAGTATCCCAAAGTAAAGCTTTTTGGCGACTAAAAAAATTTATTAGCCAAAAGTCTACAATTGGCGACTAAAAATAAGTTTGGTCACTGATTATATGGGTTTTAATGACTAAAAACATTTTTTGTAGCCAAAAGTAAAGCTTTTTGGTGACTAAAAAAAATTTAGTAGCCAAAAGTCTACAATTGGCGACTAAAATTTTAGTCACCAAAAGTGGTCATTTTTAGCGCGAAAAAACTAAAATCCTAAGGCGGGAATTAAATTTTTTGGCGAGCAAAATTTTGGTAACTGAAAGTGCATCTTCGGCGACCAAATCCGATTTTGGTCGGCAAAAGTTAAGTTTTTTAGCAACTAAAAAACAATTAGTAGCCAAAAGTATAGAATTGGCGACTAAGAAATATTTTTAGTCGCCAAAAGTGGTCTTTTTTTATTTTGCTAGTAAATAGTTTATTTTACATAAATTATGTTCAATAAAATAATTATGTTTATACATATACTTTTATATTAATATGGATGTATGTACTATGTAAATAATATATGTTGCATATATAATCATGTGGTGCTATAGAGGTGTAGTGGGAAGAGTGTGGTGTATAAGGTTTATGGTGCAGGAGGTTGGCGGTTCGAGTCTCCGCAAGAGCGGATCAAATTGTTTTACAACGAATTATCGTCACGAATGACACTTGATAGCGTCACGAATAGTGTCTACCATGACATTAAAGTGTCACTGAAAAGTTTTAGTCTTAATGGTGTGATGACACTTATAAGTGTCACTAACTCTTTTTTTAATGGCGCTAATATCTACCATGACATCAAAATGTCATTGAAAGTTTTTAGCCATGATGGTGTACACTTGCAAGTATCTACCGTGGCACTAGTATCTACCTTGGCACTAGTATCTACTGTGGCACGGATACAAATGGTACTTGTTCAAAATGTCACAAGACTAAAAAATGTCATTAAACCAATAGTTTTGTGACACTTTCAAATGTCACTAAACTGAGAAAATGTTGTAATGACAATAATGTATTATTTTAGTCACAACATATAGTGCATCTTAACAGTAAAACGTAGAGATGTGAATATTAACATCAACATTGCATTTATCACAATGCACACTAATTCAATAGTTATGTGTACACAACAACAAACAACCACCAACAATGTGAATGTCCATAGTGTCTCTATAATACCAAAATAATATAACATCACCACCAATAAATTACTTACAAATCACAATCAATATTAGTATTTACATTCAAAAATAGTCATGCTAGCACAAATAACAATGTGTTATTTTGATTACAAACATAGTGTATACATAGAGATGTGAATGTTCATATTAATTCTGTAATATAAATAGGTATGTTAATGTTCACACACTCACATAACACGTAACATTGAGTATGTGTATGGTTCCATGAGGGGATATTATTTACCAATATGTATTTGTAATGTTTTTACATCAACAATTATTTGAGAGATAGACGATTTAAGATTTTGGAAATATGAAAGATTTTCTCTATAGAATAAGAGATTTTTTCTAAAATGGAGGAGAGATTTTCTCTATAAAATGAGATATTATTGTTATTTTTATTGTTTATTGGTTTCAAAATAGAAACGCGCGGAAAAAAATTGAAAAGGTGTTTTAGTCATATTATCTTAAAGAAGACTTAACAGAATATTAAAAAAGAAGATAGATTGAATGGAACATCACACTATTACTAAGAAATAGGACTTTCTAAAAGATCACCCCTACTTTTTGTTCAATGAAACAGTAAGAAATACGTAAAATGTTTTACACAAACAAACGGAGCCTACCTTACATATGTGTGACCTGCTAGTGCTACAATGGCACTGTAAAATTACTCACAGCGAAGGGTGGACTTAGGGCTGGGTATAGGTGGCTCCAGTTCAGATCAAAATTTAAAAAATTTGTAAAAATTTTTTTTTTTCCAGCCAAGTGCCATCCCAAATAAATGCCAATAGTTTTTTTTTTTTTTTTTTAGATAAGTAGCCCAATAGCAGTCTAATACTTACCCCCCAAAAAAAAAATAGATAGACAGCTCAATAGGTTTGTATTTGTTTAGAGAACAAATCTTCCAAAACAATCCTCACAAGCCCTCTCTGTCGTCTTCAACAGCGTGCAGCAACTCCACTTTCCTAACATTTTTGGTAAGTGTAATTAACCAATTATTTTATTTCGTTGGTTGAGAATGGATTTGATTAACAATGGTTTTGAAATTTTGTCTTTATGTAACAAATATTATATTGCTCTTAGTTTTTTATGATGCTGCCTTATTCAATGTTCTATATTACTCTTAGTTTTTGAACTTTGAAAGAGTTTTTTTTTTACATAGATAAAAATAATGAAAGTTTAAATAAAAATTATTGAGAATATATATATAAAAACCTTAATATTTAAAATTATTGAGAATATACTCTGGATTAATGTTAAATAGAGCTAAAAAAAATTTAAAATTTTTTTTGGTTATAAATAATGGAACCTCCACACTCAAAAAAGGCAAACCACTTTTCTCATTTTATCAATCAAAATAGAAGTCTAGTAGTACAACATCCAATATTGTTGAAACCTCATTCTCTGATGTGCAACCGGCTTTCATGCCTCAAGCAAATAAACCAAGTGAATTTGATTCAACTGCTATTGAACGGAATCTTGGTTTACGCTTGCAAATTTGTGAATATCCGGTTAATCAACGGGATGGGGTTAGACGAGCTTATGTGAACTTGGAGCCTTATCAATCTAAACTTGAGTATCCTACGTCCTCATTTGAAAAGCAGAATCATCAATTTCAACATATTTGGTTTAAACAATTTTCTTGGTTAGAGTATTCTCCTTCGAAGAACAAATCATATTGTTTGTCATGCTTTTTAAAAATTGATCTAGATTTTGTAATCAATGAATTCGAATCCTTAAAGACTCGTTGAGCACAATTTAGTTAGACTATTTCTAATCAATAAATTTATATATTAATCTAAATTATATTATTAAATTCTCTTTTTTCTTATGTAATTATACTTAAAATATATTATATAATTTTACCTTAATATTAGCTCACTCCATCGACGAATTGCTGACAGCTGAGTTGCTGATGCAGGCAATCTTCACAGCAAGGTACCCAATTGCCTCCATCTCCACATCCTACCTAAGATTTGAGTCATTTGCATACATGGCACCTATCAGGTTTGTCTTTTGCCATTGTTGCAATCTTTTTCTTGAAACATAGTGATCTATTTAAATTGTGTTTAAATAATAAATTTTAGTAAGAATTTAATAAAAAAATATGAATATAGATGAATAAAATATAAATAAAATATAGTTATATTTCACTCATTTTTTCATTTCTTCTGTCAAATTACTACCTAAATCCATAATCAACCACATCCTCTCTCTCAAATCTGTTTAGGGTATATTACAATCACACCCTTGAGCTTTCCTTAAAATAAGGATTTCCCTTATAATTTTAAAAATTTCATCTCACCCCTTCAAGTTTCTAATCGCATAATAAATTATACCTTTTATAAAAAAATTATCAAGTCAATGAACAATTTTTAATGATGTCAGAAATATATTTCAATTAGCAATTTAACTAATTTTATTATTGTATAGGATATTAGTTAGGAATTTTATTTTTTCTATTAATTCTATAACATAAAAAATTCTAACAAGAGTATATTTGTAATTTTCAAATCACAAGAAGCAATTTATATTCTAAACAAATCTTATAAGTGTATTTGTAATTTCTCAATCTATTAAGTTTTTCAACAGCTTAAATTGAAAGAAAAGTGCGATCAAATCACATCATAAACTATACTAAATCGAATTACTATGAAAGAGTACAGGTTCATCTGATAAATTTACACCTTTGTAATTAATCACAATTTTTAATTATTTTAGAATTGTTCAAAAAACTGTATATACTGACCAGGTGCACAAAATTATCCAATCGTTTTGACCATTTGGGGTTCCATCTGCACTTCTATCGAACACAAATAACAATATTGTTGGGAAAAAAATTCAGTTTTGTTATTGCACAGTTGTAAGTAATAAGCATTCCTAATTGTTCCTTAATGTTGCTATTTATATTGGCAGTGAGAGTTTGTTCGCGGTTTCTGGAGATGGCATATGTATGATGCACAATTTATCGCCGTAAGTCATCGTTCATGGCGTGCGGTGGGACATTGGCATAACTAGCATCATATTTGCTTCTACCCTGGAAATTTAGGTCAATACATAAATGAAGGCACAGAACGTAATGTGTTGCTCTGATTTGAGTAATGTATAGTATATCCATGCTTGTATTTGTATATATATTTGCTGCCATGGGTATGAATTATGTATGTACTGTGATGAGTGTTATTTGGTACTAATATATTTATCTTGTGGTGTGAAGTGTGAACATGGTATTTTTATTGGGGAGAGGGAATAAATCTGCAGGAAATGAGTACTCTGAATTTATTTTTAAAGACAGAATGCCTAAAATTTATCAACACTACTCAACAAGAACCATATCAAAACTATTTTGATGAGTAATTTCATACAACAAGAAAAGAAAAAAAGAAAAAAAAACTATACACAATCTTAATACATAACGATCTGGTATAGTTATATTCTTTCGCTTTAAAACGGAATATCAAAAAGAAGATCATATGGATATTTTACGCAAAAATATAACCATCAAAATTGACATGTTAGTATGACAGTACTTACTTTCTATGCAACCTCGAAACATAGGAGTAGGGGGCATGATCATATTCAGAAAGTCTATACATTAAAAAAAAAAAAAAAAAATGCATAAAATTCTAACCCATGCTCAAATAGTCATGTCCATGCAAGCACGGAGCTATGGAACAATTTCTACCAGTATAGTCCCACTCTGATAAAGCTCAGCGGAGAGAGAAAATTAAGCCTCAAAATAAAATATTAAACTATGCAAAATTATTCCTAATGCAGCATCTGATGAAGTGCTAATAACTTTTAAATCATAGAATGAAAACCAGAACAAAATAAAAACTGAGCAAGAATTCCGTATTGGATTAAAAAGCCATAAGAAATAAAACAGAAATCAAACCACAAACTTCACCGTGGTAAATTCATAATTGACGGACAACGTTACAACTAGGTTTAGCTACTCAGAAAAATGAAAATCAACATTAGCTATTCAAAATATTATTATCTAGGATTTCAAAGACGTTTCAAAAGAAAATTTCCTTTGATAAGTGATCTCAAACACTAGTAAATTATTCTAAAAAAAAAAAAAACTAGTAAATAATTAAGCTAACTAAAGCACTGGACCTCACTTCTGATATATACACTAACCATCAAATCCAACAAATGAGCTGGTAAATAGAAAGAAGTTAAATGCACAAAACTGTACCTCTCAGAAGGCCCGATAACATTTAATGATGTTACTATAGTACTTTATGCTATTGAACCATCATAATCAACTAAGTGTAATATTCTAGTTTAAATATCACACTCACTAGTTTAATTCTCTAGTTATGAGAGATATAAACATTTATTTGAACACCAAAAACAACATATAATTACATATAGATTATAGTGTAATTCATCACTATATAAATATCACACTTACTTGAACCAATCTTAATGATTCGCCTTTACTTCTCGAGCAACAATAAGTTCTTCTATAAAATCAGCATTACTGCTGTCTGATGGCATCAAAATTTCATCATCTGTTGTGAAATTGTATCGCTCCCCAATAGCTCTTAGAAGCTGGTACACTTCAAACATAGTAGGCCTCTCCTTATGAGCTGGAACTACACAGTTACACGCAACTTTAAGGAACTGGAAAAGCTCAGCATCACAACCCTTCCCAACCAGAGAATTGTCAATGGCATCTTGAAGCTGAGAGTTGCTTGAAAGCTCTGTAATCCACTCCGCTAAACTTCCCTTAAAGCTATCCGAGGCTTTGGCCACATAGGTAGGTCTCTCACCGGTCACTAATTCAAGAAGCACAACTCCAAAGCTGTAAACATCCCCTTTTGGAGTCGCTACAAGAGTTCGTGCGTACTCTGGAGCAACATAACCCAAGTCTCCAAACTCCCCATTCACGAAAGTACTCAAATGAGTATCAACTGGATTCATGAGCCTAGCGAGTCCAAAATCAGATATTTTGGGCTCAAAATCCACGTCCAGTAAGATGCATTTGGAACTTATGTTTCGATGTATTATACGGGGATTACAATTATGATGGAGCCAAGCAAACCCTTTTGCTGCCCCTATCCCAATTTTGAGTCTCAGAGGCCAGTCCATAGATTTGTCACCTTCATTTACAAGATGTAGCCGATCATGGAGCGTACCGTTTGGCATGTGCTTATAAACCAAAAGCCTCTCCTTCTTAGCCACACAAAAACCTAGAAGAGGAACCAGGTTACGATTCTTCACATTACCCAGAGTAGCCATTTCAGATGCAAATTCCTTCTCGGAGTGTTGAGTATCCTGCAACCTCTTCACCATAAGCGATGTGCCATCTTCGAGCACTGCCCTGTACATGGTTCCTGTACTTCCTGACCCAATGATGTGGTCTTTGCTGAAGTTGTTAGTAGCCTTCATGAGATCACCCAGTCTCATTTTTGAAACCGACTTCTCAAACATAGAAAGCTGAAAATTGCAATACTTTTCATCAATAAGCAATAATAATGAAGATACCAAACAAGAAATATATTTTAAAAAATAACCTAAATAAATTGCTCAAAATGGATTGTAAGAACAGTAGATTAAATCAGCTTGCCTTAATGCCTTTGGCTCCCTTTATACTCTTTGCCCATTTATTTCCTTCGGGGTCATCTTCCTTCTTCTTTTTCGACACCCTACGTGAAAATAAGATCATACCAATACCCACACCTAATGCTGTGATAGTCAACCCGGCAATAGCAGCTCCAATAATGACTCCAGGGCCGGTTTTCTTTGAAGTAGCCTGGCAATTGGGTAAAGGAGTGCCACAGAGACCTGAATTATTTGCATAACTATCTGCTGAAATTTGTAAATTTGAAAACCTTGGAACTGGCCCACTCAACAGATTGTTTGCTACACTAAAAGTCTTGATCCGAGCAAGCAGGCCAAGCTCAGCAGGAATCTGACCAGTCAACTGGTTGCTGTCGAGTTTGATGATATTCAAATAGCTACAGTTTGCTAGGTCCTTCGGAATTCCTCCTGACAAATTGTTGGAGGAGAGATCAAATGATGTCACAAACTTGGTTATATTTGAGATGTTGGATGGAATAGTTCCATTAAGCTTGTTGCTGGAAAGATCTAAGCCTGTCAAGGCTGTACAATTTTGAAGACCAAGTGGAAACCCGCCCTTGAGTGCCATGTCTGAAAGCCGGATATTTAAAACCTTGTTCTCATCAGGATGCCAGCAATCGATACCAGTAAATTTACAAATGGAGCCTTCAGTGGTATTATCGAAATTCCATGAACCCAAGTAATTGAATGGGTCTTCCAAGGACCCTTTTAGAGATTTCAAGCAATCTATATCGCTCTGAAGACCATAGCTGGAGCTGCAACTCAACAGCAACCACATAAAACCACCAAAAAGAACAGTAAGAGCTCTGCTATTCATTTCCATGTTCATGAAGAGACCGTCATAGGCTCATTGACCTAGGGATGATAATCCACTTAGACTTCTGTTCTGCGCATATTACAGCTTTAATTACTAACCTGTAAATTCTCAGCACTCTTAACACCAGAACCTGAAACAAATATGAAAACATTGGAGTTTAAACGAAAACACCACTCCAGAAGTTTGAACACATTCTTAAGAGTTTTAGTACACGTAACATTGTTCTTAAAGGTCTAACAGAAGTAACTAGACTAAGTAAACTTCAAATTCTTAACTCCATTTGGAACCCAAGAGAGAAGAAAAGAAATGATTACTTAAGTTGGGAGTGAAAGAAAAGATTGTGTATTTTCTCCCTCTTGTTTGGATAAATAGGAGAGAAAATAAGATAAAAGAGAATAATTTATATCCTATGTATCTTGTTTGAGTAAACTACGTAAGAGAGAACAAAAGAAATTGTTTCATGTTAAATTACAGTTTGTGTCAGTCAATTTTTTTCATCTTTATATCTAAAGGGGCTGTTTTGGTATTATGAAAAAATAGTAATCTGTTGGGTTTCTTTTTCTCTCCCAATCTCTTCAAAATGAAAATTTTAAGATAAATTGGTTTCTCTCCATTTCTTCTCATTTCTTTCCTCCTTACTAATCCAAACAATTCACCCAAAAAACTAATCCAAACAGGTGATTTGAACAAAGAGAAATGCATTTTTTTCTTTTCTTTTCAAATCACCAATCCAAACAGACTCATGTTACATTGACTACCACAAATATACATGCTATTCAAAGAATTAAGTTTCTACAATCGAGAGAACACAAGGAGCAAGCAGAGTCTACTCTATTTAGCATGTTACCTAAAATTCAAAATTCCCGTATCTTACAAAGAAGAATATAGAGTAGAACAAATTTTCAACTAATTTAACCAGCAAACTCATGAAGTGTTACGAAGACTTTCGGTCATACAATGAGTTCACCCAATTATCCAAATGAGTTTATTCAATTTAGCAATACAGAGGAAACTTATTTCAAAGATCAACCATGACAACTAAAATCAATCAAAAGATTCTGAACATGAAGACAAAGTACAAATAGAAAGGATTCAACCTAAAATACCATCAAAATACTTCAAGGATTAAAGTAAGAAACATTCCAAGAGTCGTCAAAATCATGGAAACACAAAGACCCAATAGACTTCACCAATTCTTATCACCATACGCATAAAATCACAAAACCCAGGTAAGGTAAGGAACAAGAATTGAAATTGTCAGAGAATTCAAAGAAACCCACCTTAGAAGCCACAAATCCAAACTCGTGAAGATCGCAGAACCCACACAAAAGGGGAATTTTGAATCAACAACAAAATATCGGTGTCTGCTCAAAGAAGATAAGGAAGTTTGTAGATCATAGATTCAGAACTGGAAAACCAACCAAAGACCTTAAAAGAGAGATAACTAGCAAGTCTTTGTTTGAATATTCAAAGCGAGCAAGCAAGCAATAGACTTTCAACGAACAATAAACTATATATATAAAGAAAACTCGGTGGAGGCTAATAAGAATTATACAGCAAGAGATAGAGTGATATGAGAGTTACTGCGTGTGAAATTGAGTACTTTAGCGTTCAAATTGATTGATGATCGAGTGGTGGAATTATTGGAAGAGAGAGAGAGAGAGAGTTGTACCGGGTCAAACAAGGAACGCCGGTCTTTCTTTTCCAAAGGTACGACTGGACTTAAAAAAGAGGGCAATGACTCTGAGTATATGCTTGCTTGACTTGCTGTGTTTGGCTGAGAGGGTTGGGTTGATGACCCACACGATATTTTTTTTCTTATTCACACTCCATTTCTATTTTTCTTAATTTGAGATTGTTTGGAATTATCTGACGGAAAATTTACCCATAAGTCCTAGTTTCTGAAAAGTTGAACCATTTAGTCTTAAAAGTTTTCTTATGTTCCATTTAGTCCTATTTGTACATCAATCTAATATTTGAAACATTAATCTGATATTCGAAATCTAATGTTTGAAACATTAATCTGATGTTCGAAATCTAATGTTCGAAACATTAATCTGATGTTTGAAACATTGTAATGGGACCTTTCAATCTATAAGAAAACTTTTAGGACTAAACAGTGTATAAGTTATTAATTTGGGATTTATTGGTGCATCCCACTTATCTCAATAAGCATATATTTTTTTATATTTTTATTAAAAAAAAATTTCAAAAAAATAAAAAAATAATGTAATAAAAAAAAGATAAAAAAATAATTATTTTGGAATTGTCAAACTTATTCTTATTCACACTTTCCTCCAACGTGGGACCTTTTTCTTCCCGAGTTCACACCCCGTGGAGTGGTGTTGGAATCCTCTACAGTATATATATATTTTTTGAACGAATTATATTATTGTCTCTATAATTTGAAATTCGTATCATTTTAATTTTTAATTTTTTAATTATGACATATTAAATTTAAAATTTTAAATCTTCTTCTAAATAAGAATAGTTAAAAATACTATTACTCAATTTCAGGGTAAGGGCAAAGTTATTAATTTAATAAAATATAAATTAATTTGATAATTATTTCTACCCATCAAAAATAAAATTATGTAAAATTAATAAATCTTTTACGCATTCAATTATATATTTATTTTACTAAATTAATTTTTATTATGTGGTTAGATAATGATCATATAATGTGTGGTTATTAGGCTTTTAATGTGTAATCAATATGTTTAATATATGAAATGTTTTTAGTTTTGGATTTTTTTATTTAATGGATTGATTTAATAATGATATCAAAATTGTCGCTATATTTGAGTTTTGGAAAAATAGAAACTAATGTAATAAAAATAAAAATAATCATCCATTACATGATCATTATCCAAACACATAATAAAAATTAATTTGGTAAAAAAAAAATAAACCTGTAAAAGATTTATTAATTTTTCATAATTTTATTTTTGGTGGGTAGAAATAATTTTTAAAAATTTTAAAATATTTTTTTAACATTTATTTTTGTTAAATTAGTTTATATTTTATCAAATTGATGATTTTGCTGTTGAAATTGAATAATTGTATCTCCAATTGTCTTTATTTGAAACAAGATTCGAATTTCAAGGTTAAATGTGTCACAATTGAAAAGTCAATGACCAAAGTGACACAAGTTTCAAACTATAGGGACCGTTAGTATAATTTGTCCTATTTTTTTTTTTTTTTTTTTTTACAAAAATTTTAAAATAGAGCAAAACGATATCGTTAAGAAAAAGACCAAACCCATACCCACCTGTCCCCAAAGCTTCATTCTTGTCAGTACCTGTCTTCCACAGTCTCGCCACTACGATTCCTCTGCAAACCCTAATTCTTAGCTCTTTTTTCCTCTTCTAATGTGACTAACACTGCTATTGTCACTACCATCTCCAACAACATTCGACCTCTTTCAATCCCTTTTGTTACTCTCAACGATTTTAAGATCACCAATGACGAAAATCCTAAGTCTCCCAACAACATTACCATATATTTAGCTCGTACACTCACACATCACCTCCACATAATCATCTCTTTCTCTATTCAATCCATTTATCTCTTTCATATCTTCCTCACTGAGCATCATAGCATCCACAACCGCACCGCGTTCTCTCTCTCTCTCTCTGTGCACCATTCTCTATTGTGTTGCTTATCTCTCTCTAAAAACCTGTTATCGCAACAACTAAAAATAACTCAACAAATGTCTTGGATATAAATCAGACTCTTGTTCAAAAAAAAAGAAAGATGTAAATCGGACTAAAACTCGCTCAAAACAACCTATTAAAATAAAAGAAAATGCTAACAAGTTCCCCTATGACACTTGTTAATATTAGAAAAGTAAGAACAAAGTGCATTGAAAAAGTGTAAAAAGATTATAAAGTAATTTAAAATTCATAAAAAGTGTATTGAATTTAATAATAAATGCATCAGGATTGATATATCTTTTGTTTTTTTTCTTATGCTCTAGGGGCACTTGTTAGCAAGACTGAAAAATAAATACGCATGGAGCATCAACAGATGGTGGTAATGACGGCAAGGAAAGAATGTAAGAGCATCTCCAACCCATCCTTTATATCTTCAAATATGGAGGATCCTCTCTCAAAAACAACTCCAACCCATCCTCTATATCCTCCTGCATTTGGGAGGAGGATGAATTGATCCTCCAAATATATAGGGAGGATGAAAAAATGGAGGAGACTCTAAAACACTATTCACTCTATATTTCTTAATTATATTCGAAATAACTTTTAATGTGTAAATTTAATTTTTATAAAATTGACATCAATAAAAAGTATGAAATCACACCTTTAAAATGAGTATAATATTAAATACGTTTTACAAAAATTTTAAAATTAAATATTTATTAATGAACAAAAATTACTTTTTGAATGGAGTTTGAATGAAGGAAATGAAGGTTTGTGGTTGGAGTTTGAATGAATAGTGACCTCCTCTATATTTACTTTTTGAATAAAAAGTATTATTTTTATCCTCTTGAGAAGAGGATGTGGTTGGAGATGCTCTAAGACTATCTCTAACCCTTCACCAAACCTAGCATCAAATTTGAAATTTGGTGAAAAAAGTACTGTTTGGAGCTCCAATGGTTTTACCAAATTGAAATCAAATCGAGAATTCACCAAACGTTTCATCAAAAGGAGGACAGGCTCCGCATTTTCACCAAAATAGTGTGCATGACCGTTGGAGGAGACCAACCGGTCGACCACCAAAAGGTTCAAACAGTTCTAAAAAAAGTTCAAACAGTTGAAAAAAAAAAAATTTGCCGTACCAGTCGACCAGCCGGTTGACCGGCCGGTCGACCACTAAAAAGTTCAAACAGTTAAAAAAAAATCAAAAAAAAATCAAAAAAAAAAAAAATGGCTTAACCGGTCGACCAACCGGTTATCCCGGTACAGATTTGATGAAAATTTGATAAAAATCAATCGTTAGAGCACTCGGTATCAAATTGAGAAAAAAGTCATTTTTTTACTTAAATTTGATGAAAATTTTGATTTAGAATTGGAGATGCTCTAAGGGGTTAAAAATGGAGGAGGTAAAAGGGATTGAATGAGGTCAAATTGGGCCAAGGATGGCACTGGCAGCAATAATATGGTAGGGATGAGGACTAAGAGTTAGGCTTTGTAGAGGGATGAGGGGGTTTCGATAATAGAGAGGGGTGCTGTCAGTAGGTGGGTGTAAGTCTGGTCTCTCTCTCTCTCTTTCTCTCTTCTTTTCTTTTATAATTAAGAAAAACAACATCATTTTCCTCTACTCTAGGTCACTCTAGAGAAAATATTCTAGAGGATCCGAACACGATGGAGTAAATTATATTCACACCTAAAAATTTTATAATAATGCTATATCTATTATATTTGTATGTCATATTATATTTACCATCTCATTTATTAATATAATATCAACATGAAAAATGCAATATTACCGATTAATGCAAATAAATGATATCTTTATTGTATAGGCCGGTGACATAGAATGGTGAAATAGCAAAATGTTGTTTGGGATAAAGTTTTTTGGAAAACAAATATTTGTAATGAAAATTTTTTTAATCTCTGATTCATTTGTAAATTAATCCAAGAGAAAAAACAATATATATGCTACATATTGTAAATATCCATATGAATATGTTTGAATTTTTTATGTGAATTGAAATTGATAGGTACAAATTGAATTGATAATTACAAAATGAACTATATTTAAATTGTTAATTACAAAAAGATAATCTAAGAATAAATTTATGTGACTGAAAATAAAACTAAACACCATATCAAAATTTCACCTAATGACACGAGATTTTTATTTTATTTTTAGTTTTAAAACATGGTATTCATTATACAAATTTAAAACGATCGTTTTCATGCAATTAATTTCGATGAAATGGACTTGATGTCCAGCAATCTTCGCCTTTTGGAATGGATTGATTTTTTCTTTAAAAAAAAAAAAAACTAACCTCTTTTATGGGGCCGCTAGTCAAGATCCATTTAATGGTTTCTAACCCCTTCCCCCCCCCCCCCCCCAAAAAAAAAAAAAAACCAAAATGAGTAACCTATTTCTCATAAAAAAAATAATAAATTTATTTCTCATAAAAAATAGTTATATGAGTAACCTATTTCTCATAGAAAATAATAAATCTATTTCTCATAAAAAATAATAAATATAACTATCTATCTATTTATATATTATATAAAGAAAAAAGAGTTTCTAGTAAGAAATTTTGTGAAAATTTCAATATTTCATACTAATTTTCTTAATTTAAATAATTAAGAAAATCTTCATTAGCTAACTTTTATTTGATAATCCTACATCGGAAAAAGAAGAAAAAAATGAGTTGTTTTACTCATATAAAGTGAATCTTATACTCTCATCCTATTTAGTGAGGAGTCTTATGAAAGTTTTAGTGCTCGTTTGGTTTCCCTCTTGGAGCTAAAAAAATACAAAAGGACAAAAAAAAAAAAGTCAAAAAATCATAAAAAAACAAAAATTTTTTTGCCATTCTAAAACCAAAAAGCCAAAAAAGTCAAACAGAAAAAACTAAACAAACAAAAAAGTCTCAGGCTAAAAAAGTTTAAAAAGTCAAAAAGTCAACTAAAAAAGTCATTGCCAAATGACCCCTTAATGTCTCATACTAATTTTCTTAATTTTCTTAATTTTAAACAATTAAGAAAATCTCCATTACCAAGATTTTATTTAATAATCTCACATCAAGAAAAGAAGGAAAAAAATGAGTCGTTTCACTCATATAAAGTGAATCCTATACTCTCATCCTATTTAGTGAGGAGCCTTATGAGAGTTTTAATATCTAATTTTCTTAACTTTTTTTAATTTTAAATAATTTAGAAAGTCTCCATTAGTTAGCTTTTATTTGATAATCCCACATCGGGAAAAGAAGGAAAAAATGATTTTTTTACTCATATAAAGTGAATCTTATACTATCATCCCATTTAATATTGTAGTGTTGTACATATTTCAATTCAATATAGTTATTTACCCAAAAAAAATTCAATATAGTTTAAATTTTAAAAGTTTTAATTAATTAATTATGACCTAGCTGATTAAGCTAAATCATTTTTTACTTGATTGATTCGTTGGTTTAACCGCAATTTTAGCGATTTTATCAAAATATATTGATTAGATTTGTTTGATTCGAAATAAACTAAAGATTGATCTGATTGAAGATCAAAAATTTGAGATTGCCTGATTAGAAATAAACTTTTCATCCAAATAATTGTTAACTGTTGGTCATTTGACCCAATCGATTAGGCTGAACCATTTTGGGTTTGACCGATTACCCGGTTTAATCACGATTTCTCATATTGATTTTATTAATTTTAAACAATTAAAAAAATTTACATTGGCTAACTTCCATTTAACCATATAAAAATAAAACTCTAATTAGTTTATGATTTATTTTATAATCTCACATCGGAAAAACAAGAAAAAGCAAAGTTTGTTTCACTATCTATCTATCTATCTATCTATACTTACTATATATTAAGCAAAATGAGGTTTTTAACCTCAAGCCTTGTGGGAGCTCCAATCTCTCAATCTAAATTTTCTGATTTTTTGATTTAAAAAAAAAATCTTAGCATTTATTAACTTCTCCTAACTCCTAAATCTTACCCTCATAATAACACTTTAATGTATTAAGAAAAAGCATAAAAAAAATTTCTTGAAAAATCCAACACATATGATTATTATCAAAATATTAAACTTTAATATAATATAATAATAATAATAAAAAAGACATTTAATTCCTTGAAAAATCCAACACATTTGATTATTATCAAAATATTAAATTTTAATATAATATAAAAAGGAAAAAAAGAAAACATTTAAAAAAAAATTTAAAAATCACAATTCACATATATAGATAATTGTAAACACAATAAAATAAGAGGACATTCATGTCTACACGTTTTTTTTTGTAAGATCTCCTCTATTATAATAAGATAGCACTTTATTTCTCTCATCTTATAATCTATATATATATTATCTATCTATCTATACTATATATTAAGCAAAAAATGATTTTTAATCTCAAGGCCTGTGGAAGCTTCAATATCTCAATCTGAATTTTCTAAATTTTTCGTTAAAAAAAAAACTCAACATTTATTAATTTGGTCAAAATCTCCTTATCAGTATTTATTAACTTTTTTCAATCCACATGTCTTTCCACATGTCTGCATTTATTGATTTGGTCAAAATCCCCTGATTAGCTTTTAAAATCCCCTCATACAAATAATTATAGATACAATCTGTGTATAGTTACTGCAGTACCCTTTTCAACTTCTCTCATACACTATGGTTAGTGATAAGATTGTTAAATTATTTTTATAAAAAATCTTAAAAAACATAACTTATATATCAAAAAAAATCTAAAACAAATATAAATATTTATAATTATTCCGTGCGTAGCACGGGTGATAGGCTAGTATATTATATAAGAAAAATGAGATTTTTAGTGAAAAGCCTCCTATAAGCTCCAAACTCTTATTATAAAATTATTGAATTTTCTTAATTTTAAACAATTAAGAAAATTCGCATGGACTAGCTTTCATTTACTTTTTATTTTACAATCCCATGTCGAAAAAAAGAATGAAAAAAATGATTTGTTTCACTTATATAAAGTGAATTTTATGCTCTCATTTATATAAGCAAAATGAGATTTTTAGTGAGAAGTCCTATGATCGATATCTCATACTCATTTTTTTTTCTTCTTAATTTTAAAGAATTAAGAAAATCCTCATTAGCTAACTTCCATTTAACTTTTATTTTACAATCTCACATAGACGTTTTGATTTTAAAAATAATTTTGTATGAGATTTTGAAACTCTCATAATATTTAACTTTAAAATAATTGCAATCTCACATCGAGAAAAGAAAGAAAAAGTGAGTTGTTTCACTTATATAAGGAGAGGTATAGAGGATGAATATCCCCTGGAAACACTCTGTTTCTACACTGTTAATTTTCTGTTGTAGCAGGGCCATATTTACATTAGTGGCCAGCCAGCCACTATTTGCAGCCGACCGTACACTATTTCTGGCCGGCCGACCACTTTTATGTCAGCAGGCAGTGTTGTTTTCTTGCCAAGCAAAACAGAAGCAGAGGCAAAACAGGAGCTTTTTCTATAGGCAGAACAATCCTGGTACCAAAACAGAAGTGTTTCCAAGAGGATGTTCGCGTTGGCATGCATGGTTCATTACCCCACTCGAGTTCAATTAGTTGTTAATTTGTTAATTAAATTGGTTGATCCTAGTGAATCCCATTCATAGCTCATTAGTTAATGTAATTTATTAGTTAAATTCAATTTGTAATAATTAGCTATTTTATTTTGGTTTTTAACAGCTAGTTAATTAGCTTAGCTAGGCTATTTATTCAGACCCTCTTGTGCGAGGGCCAATGTGTAATAATGTGTATGTATTCCAACCCCTTTTCTTTTCTTCCTTTTATTTAATTGCTTATAATGCGTAGCTTAGAACATCATATTTCTTTTAGTATTTCCCATGCATAAAACATTCATTTGTCTTGCATGCATTAGGCTCGGCACATTATTCTAACTCACATTGTTATTTATTACTTCTTTGAAAACGTGCTTAAAATGCATGCTATCAAGTTGATTCACATATCATGACTAGTTGTTGAGCCTATTAAATTGCATATTGCATTGTTTGCATTAGTCAACATGCATTTTTCTAAATCTTTTTCTTTTGACTTGCCTTGGAGTACTAGGTGAGCATTTATCGCTTTAGCATATTGCATGAGTGTTGGTGTCGCCATGTAAAACATGATTCCCATGAGGCTAAGTGCTTAAGTGATATAACTCTTGAATGCCTGTGGATGAAGACTAATTGCTCAAATTGGGATGATTTGATCAAATGTACGTATGAGATCACTTTTTCCAAGTAGTACATATTCAAAACAATTTTCAAACAAACATAAGATCAAAGTGTTCCAACTTTTGCAAATTAGTCTATACTTGTGTGCATCACATAGTAACAATAGCCTAATAACCAAATTAAGAGCATATAATGTAGATAAAAAACACATCATGATTAGTAGAGGCCGATCTTTTGATTGGGCGAGTGGGGTGCTCAATTCATGACCTTTCCCTCTCGTACCTAAGTTCTTGAGCCGAGACACTTTGGTGATGACAAATAAGTGGCCTTTGGCATGAGTCTCAAGTTTCCTAAATTTCCCAAAAATATTTAGGTGGCGACTCTACAATCTGGCAAAACAGTCAATTTTTGGCATTTTTATTCAAAATCGATTTTCCAAAAGAATTTCCAAATCTGGACTCATTTGTGTTTATCTATTTCACATTGCACTTGTGAAATTAGATTCAGAACCACGAAAGTTCGAATTGTAGGGCTATCGTATCTGAAAGGAGCATGAAAAGTCAAGCTATAGTTTTCTAGCGACTCTGCTGGGAAAAGTAGAGAACTTGACTCCAACTTCATGATATGAAATTTTTTATACGCTTATATGTTCTTTGTGTTGGTGCGCTTAAGTCACTGTGTTTGCCATTTGTTATTCCTAGATGATTTGCTGGAGGCTTGCCCAAAAGGCTTGCCAAAAGGCTGATCGGTCGTAGGCTTTGCCATGTTGGAAACACAACCCTTAGATCTGGACTATCGTTGTACCGTTTGATCCTTATTTCACTTCTCGGTGTTAGGGGTGAGAGGTATATTAGGTAGTCTTGCTGAGGTACCTTGTTTGACTATTTGGCTTAGTTACATATAGAAAAGCCATAGAGATTGTTCCAAACTAGGACAGAACGCTTATCCGAATTCAAGATTACTTGAAATCGCTTGATTAAAATAGTGAACCCTAGTTCATGACAAAAACTAGGATAGGGAAACCCTATCCCCTTATAGGGGTGTTTTGGCTCTTTCTTAACTGGTATGTGCTTTACAATAAAACTGTGCAAGAGTGTGCATATCAGTAGTGTAGCTGGTATCTATTTTGGGAGCAAAATTCAGTGTGGAGTACAGTCCTATAGCTTTGATCATGTCTGTGTTGATAACATCTTAGCTAAGTGTAGACACCCAATTTTGACCACTCGTAAGACTTAGGCGCTTGATTCCAAGCACTCGATGATGAAGGTTACATTATGTAAATGGTTTGAATTCCCAAAAAAGAAATCCAATTTCAAGCTCTAAACAATCCCAACTTGTCATATCCACTGTATTTCTACCCTAGAAACTCAATTTTGAACATTGTACCAACCTGCATTGAACCTGAAAGTGAGGAACAGTGGAAATACACTAAGGCCTGGCCGTGCCTCAGTGATGGCTGGCCGTGGGTATCAATGCCCGGTCGGGCCTCTTGACCTTTCAAAGCAGATTATGTAAATATCTGCCAGCTGTCTATTTCTATAGATATTTTGATCTGCAGCTCATTCTCTATAAATACAAAGCTGCTGGACTGAATTGAGAGGTTGAGAGATTGAAAGGTTAACATATATCAAGATTTAGATATCAAAATATATAAGTATAATCCTTCTTTTGTAAGTTATCTTCCTACTTCTTTATATCATCCATCCATACCATATCAACATAGAGCTTGGACTTGGCACTTGATTGAGATTTGAAAACCATAACTCAAACTTGAGGGTGTTGGAATCAAGTTTGTTAACTAAGAGCATCCTCTCTTTTAAGAGGTATAATTTTTGCATCTTCTTCCTTGTTTCTCTTTTACCCTTTTCCTCATTTTTCCTTGATTTATACACTGTTTTGGGGTTGTTTTGTGGGCTGAAACTTGTGATTTAAAAGCTACTAAAGGTGGAGGGGTTAACCACCCTTCCTTGAACCTTTTTCCAAGCTTATATCCTTGTGTTTCCCACTTATTTTTCTGATTTTAGCCACTGTTTTGGGACAGTTTTTGGATTGTTTTGGGACTATTTTCAAAGGCTAAAATATGATTTACAAGTCCTGAAAGTAGAGGGGTTAGCCAACTAGCTTTGTATCTTTTTGTTTTGGCTATCTTTTTATGCTCTTTTAACATGGTTTTAGCTACTGCTTTTTACACTTTAGGGGCTATTTTAGGGCTGTTTTAATTTATTTAATTAGTTCATGCTTTGATAGGTTCATTTGTTGTCTCATAAGTTCACTTGTATAGCTTGTTGCATATTGTTCTAGCTTTTCTTCAATTCATTTAATAGTCTCATTTTAATAATCAAGTTGTCACTCCTTTATTTCATTTGAGAGTTGTCTCAAATGGTTGATGGTTATTCAACACATGAACTAGAGTTTCGTGCTTAATGGCTTAATCTCTACGGAGATTCATTGTTAACGGCATAATCTTTCTTTCATGTTGAGAATTACTTCCCATTTGATGCTTCTCTTTTTTTAGAGGACTTAACATCACCATGGACAAATACATTAATGAATGGCAATGACTAAACAAATTGGTTTAAAATTGGATTAATACATATAAAGAAAATGACTTAATTTGTTTAGGCTTGACCGGACGTTATGCCAAGTTAATCGAGTCAAGAATTATCATACACTAATTCATGGTGTTTTGATCATTCTTGAAGCGTCTCTACCACCCTCTTTGAGTTCACTCCATGACAAGAGGGAGGGGTGGTCATATTCATTGCATTTCATTGATTTTTGTCCAAAATTGTATCCGAGATTATGAAGCAATTAATTTGCTCGTTGTTGGTTTTGGAATCAATTTCAACCTTCTCTCGAGGTTTTCGCATGATAGAGAAGTGAGAAAGGGACAAACAGAGTCCATAACACTCTGTTTGTACTATTTTCACTTCAGAGCACCAAATGGAGTTACATGAAACTGAGCCACGATTGGCCTTTCTTAGGCCCGGCCGGATGTCAGTGAGGGTCGGCCGGGCATCAATGAATGGTAAGGCAGTGTGTTGTGTAGAAACAGAGGGTAGTGGCTGAAGGTGAAACAGAATAATCTGGGCAGACAGAGCAGCTTCTGGACGTTGCTCATACGAGCATTGTGCATCTTGGAATTGGTAGCTTATTATTTAGTTACTTATTAATTTATTTGATTTTGTAATAATTAGTTTAATTTAGACTATCGGACATTGATTCGGACCCTTCTGTATGAGGATAAATATGTAATAATTTGTGTATGTCTTCCAACTCCACGTCTTTCTCCCTTTTATTACTATCTTATGATGGTTAGTTTAGGGCATCACGTTTCATTTAGCATACTTCATGTTTGCATCCACTCGTATTACATGCATTAAGGCTCGGTTCATCATTTTAACTCGCATTGTTATTGCTTATCCTTCTTTGAATACGTGCTTAGGCCGCATGCTATTGATCCATATGTCAAATTAGTAGCCGAGCCTAGTAATTGTATATCGCATGTGTCGCATTAGACATGTTGCATAAGAATCACGCATTTTTCTAACTAGTTTCTCTTTTTTTGGCTTGGAGTACAATGTAAGCTTTTATTTGCTTTGGCATATTACATGAGTGTGATTATTACCATGTCTAGCATGCTTGTCATGAGACCAAATGCTTAATTGATAAACTACTTTGAATGCCTGTGGATAAAGGCTATTTGTTTGAATTGGAATAATTTGAATAATGTTCATATGCGATCACTTTTTTCAAGTGGTGCATATTCAAAACACTTTTTCAAAACAAACATGAATCAAGTGTTCCAATGCTTGCAAAATTAGTCTATACTTGTATGCATCACATAGTAAAGTTAACCTAATAATTGGAACAAAAGCATATAATGTAAATAAAATTCACATCATGATTAGTAGAGGCTGACCTTTGATCTGACGAGTGGGGTGTTCAATTCATGGCCTTCTTCTCTCGTACCTAAGTTCTTGAGCTGAGACACTTTCGTGATAACGGACTAATGGCCTTTGGCATGAGTCACGGGTTTCATAAATTTCCCAAAACAAAATATTTAGGTGGTGACTTTGTAAATCTGGCAAAGCAGTCCATGTTTGACATATTGATTCAAAACATTGATTTTCTAAAAGAATTGCCGGATTTAAACTCTTTTGTGGTTTCACATCACACCTGTGAAATCAAATCCAGAAGCATGAGAGTCTGACACTGTAGGGCTTATTTGCCTTTCGAAAGAAGTGCGGAAAAGTCGAGCTACAGTTTCTGGTGACTTCACTAGGGAATTTAGAGAACTTGACTCAAACGTCATGATATGAAATTTTATCTATCTATATATGTTCTTTGCATTGCATTTGCATTGGTGCGCTTAAGTCACTGTATTTGCCATCTGCTATCCTGGACGGTTTGCTGGAGGCTCGCCCAAAAGGCTTGCCAAAAGGTTGACCGATCGCGGGCTCTGCCATGTTAGGAACGCATCCCTTGGATCTGGATTACCGTTGTACCATTTGATCCTTATTTCACTTCTCGGTGTCAGGTGCGAAAGGTATATTAGGTAGTCTTGCTGAGGTACTCTTTTGACCATTTGACCTAGTTGCATATCGAAAAGCAATAGTGACTGTTCTAAACTAGGATAAGATATTTACCCGAATACAAGATTGTGTGAAACTTACTGTTTGAAATAGTGCGGCCTAGATCATGCCAAAAACCTAGGACAGGGTAACCCCTTCAAAGGCGGGATTACTACTATGTACAGTAATTCTGCGATCCATCCTCCCCAGGGAACTGCCACGCCAGTGTTGGAAATCATATATGGAAAAGAAGATGTATTGCTCTCTCGCTTCTCACTGATAGAGGCTCGGGTGGTCTAATCCATCATGGCAGAAGATGCCAGAACTTATGTGAGTGCTCAGTCCATCTACATGATGAACAAACAGGGGCATATGCCTGGATCAGGACTAGGCCGAAGTGGCAGATAAGGGAGCACTGTTGCTAAGGAAGTGAGCCATAACCCTCACTTTTTCGAACTGGGATACAAACCTATAGCCATAGATTAGCAGAGAAAAGGGCAAGAGTTGAGAGAAAGACTGAAAGTAAAGAGGACTGGGAAGCAGTATGAGTTAGTCCACAAACTAATACGGGGAACCCTGAACGGAAGCAGCATGAGTTAGTCCACAAACTAATACGGGGAACCCTGAACGGATGCTTTGTCCGCTAAGGGGAGGATTTCCCCTCCTGTGGATTTCTAGGGCCTTGGTTTGACCAGGAGACAAAGGTATCCAGGATTCAAGATCTTCTTCGGGCACCAGTTACCAAAAGAAGAGGATGAGCAGACAGACCTGAGCATTAATACATATCAAGGTAGGACTGCAAGTTTGGCTACTGTAGAGGAAGAATTGTTGGGAAAAGCATTGGTTGACCTACTAATAGGTTTTATTGCTGAAACTGAGACCACCAACTTGGGGGATAGTTTTACTATCTCAATGATCGGGGATAACCCAGCAGCGAATTTCTCTAAACTTATCGTGGATGCGTCTGAGGCTCTATGCCTGGTCTAGAAATTTGAGCACGGCATCGTCAACAGTTTTGAATCGAATAATGAGTCCAAATCTGATTCCATCGAGTCTGTGGAGTCGAAGTCAGATTCGAGTCCCTCTGAGTCTGGTACTTCTGGGAGTGGTAACCTGGATACCAAAGTCCTGTCTAAGTCGTCTTTTAGCCTTTCTTTTGAGTCCACTATAGCTGAAGATTCGGACTTTTTGAATGGGAATGTTGTGAATGTTGCTTACTTCTTTGTGCCTTTGGTTTGTTGTACTGGTCTTAATTTTCAAAACTTTGACATAAACGAAGAGGAAAAGATTCCTCAGGTTTTGAAAAATTTTGGTTGATCGTGAGGAGGAAAGGCGTGTTAAGCCCTGTACAGATGAAATCGTACCAATTAATGTGGTTGGTCCAGATCGGGTCCACCCTGTCTTCAGAGGAACGCGAGCATTTAATCGCTTTATTAAAAAATTTTAAAGATGTTTTTGCGTAGTCCTATGAAGACATGCCTAGGATCGATCTTGAGATTGTACAACACTAGATCCCTCTTGACCCTGAGGCTCGGCTAGTTAAACAGAATTTGCGTAGAGTTCGCTTAGATTAGGCTTTGAAGATCAAAGAAGAAGTTACCAAATAGATTGAGGCAGGTTTCTTACTTGTATCTGGGTATGCAACGTGGTTGGCCAATATTGTTCTAGTTCCAAAGAAGGATGGTAGAATCAAAGTCTTTGTCGGCTTCAGGGATCTGAATAAGGCTAGTCTGAAGGACAATTTTTCGCTATCGCATATTGATGAGTTAATAGACTTCACCACAGGCCATGCGTTACTCTCATTCATGGACAGATTTTCTGGGTATAACCAAATTCTAATGGCACTTGAAGATAGGGAGAAGACAGCTTTCACTACTCCATGGGGCACTTATTGCTACCGAGTCACGCTGTTTGGGTTAAAGAATGCCGGAGTAACTTATCAAAGGGTTGCAACTTCCATTTTGCACGACATGATCCACTAACAGGTTAAGGTATATGTAGATGATATGATTTTTAAGTCTAAAGAGTGAGAAGGCCACTACACCACATTGTAGAAATTCTTTGAGCGGATCAAAGAGTATAAATTGAGGTTGAACCCACAAAAATGCACTTTCAGCATAACGACAGGGAAAATGCTGGGATTCTTGATCACACAAAGAGGAATTGAGGTAGATCCTTCCAAAATCAAGGCCATCTTAGAAATGCCACCACTAAGGATTGAAAAGGAAATGCACGACTTTTTGAGCAAGGTGAAATTCATAAGATGATTTATCTCAAAATTAACCTTGACTTGTGAACCATTGTTTGGTCTGTTGAAGAAAGGAAAGAAGTTCCAATGAGATGATCGATGTCAGTTTGCCTTCAAACAGGTTAAGCAGTACCTTCAGAATCCACCTGTATTGTCGTCACCAGAATCGGGGAAACCACTGATCTTGTATTTATCAGTAATAGGGTGCATGCTAGCACAAGAATCAGAAGCTAAAGCGGAGAATGCCATTTATTATCTAAGCAAGAAGATGCTGGATTATGAGATTCGTTACACTCCCCTCGAGAAAGCTTGTTTAGCTTTGGTTTGGGCAACAAGGAAGTTGAGACACTACCTGTTAGCTCATTCTGTAATTCTGGTTTCGACATTAGATCCCATCAAATATCTCTTTGAGAAACTAGCGCTTACAGGTAAGTTAGCTCATTGGTTGCTTCTTCCCTCCGAGTTTGCTCTCAAGTATGTCACTCGTAAATCAGTTAAAGGGAGAGTTGTAGCGGAATTTCTGGCAAACCACCCAGTAGAAGGAGATGAAGTAGTAGAGTATCGTTTCCCAGATGAAGACATCTTGCAGATGGAAGAGGAAACATGGACAATGTATTTTGACAGAGCATCAAATCAATATGGTTATGGGATATGTGTATTGCTTATAGCACCTGATGATTCTCATATACCTCTAGCCTTCAAACTCCGGTTCAAAGTATCCAACAACGAAACAGAATACGAGGTGTGTATTGTTGGCTTGGAAGCTACCTTAGAACTAGGGGCAATAAGGTTGGACATCATCAGAGTTTCAAACTTGGTTGTTTCTCAAGACAATGAAGATTGGAAAGTTAAAGAAAAGAAGATGAAGGTTTATCATCAGGCCCTGGATGTGCTAATTTCGAGGTTTGAAAAATTAACGTTCACACATCTACTAAAATAGAATAATTGGCTTGCTGATACGCTGGCAACTCTATCTTCCATGGTGGACATCCCGCTTGGAGTGAAGATGCGTCCAATCATTATTGAACAAAGGTATATCCCGGCTTATGAGGCCATCACCGTGATAGATAAGGTTCAATACACGAACTCCTGGTATTACGACATTTGGAACTTTCTGGAAAAGGAAATGTATCCACCAGGGCAAATGCCAAGGATAAACGAGGAATACGACATATGGCCGTCCAATTCATCATCTGCAGGGGCAAGTTATACAAGAGAGGCCATTTGAGAATGCACAAGTTGTGTGTCGAAGAAGAGGAATCAAAGCACCTGATGGAGGCCATTCATGGAGGAGAGTGAGGAGCGCACATGAATGGAGTGATGTTAGCCCGAAAGATTCTCAGGCACGGTTATTACTGGTCTACTATGGAGGAAGACTGTATTGGTTTTGTTTGCGATGCCACAAATGCCAAATTCATGCTAATTGCGTGAATATCCCTCCGTCAAAGTTGTACAATATGACTTCGCCATGGCCTTTCTCAGTTTGGGGAATCGACGTTATTGGTGCAGTCACACAAAAAGGGTCAAATGGGCACGAATACATTTTGGTAGCGATCGACTACTTCACTAAGTGGGTAGAGGCCCAGTCCTATTCCGTGATCAAAATGTCACACGTGACTAAGTTTATCAAAAACAATATCATCTGTAGATATGGGGTGCCTAATGAGCTCATATCTGTGGGAGCCGAAGAAGTAGAAGAGTCGGAAGATGCGTACTCCAGAAATTAGATACTATCCGACTTCATATTGCATGACTAGGACGTCGAATACATTAGGAGAGCCGAATAGACGGAGGTCAGTGGCTCCGAATGAATAAAAGAGGAATGGGATAAAAGTAGGCTCAGGCCCCGAGGCCCAAAAAGCAAGTATAAATACAAGAACCATAGATTTAGAAAGGTATGTAAGAATCATTTCACTAAATTTGGGAAACAAGCTGTTCTTATTGTCTAAACTAACTTGTCCGTCAGAGTGCTAATTCTGGCACCCCTGACTGGAGTGTTTGTGTCTTTTCAGGTGACTAGTTGAGGATCGCTAGCGTCTTCCAAGATCTGAAGAGTATTTCCAAAACCACTTCTCCACAACTGGCGTCGTCTGTGGGAATACTCAAATACATCCATGGCAGGCGTGACTGAAGATCCTCCGATAGCCACTGACGAGACCGCACAGAGAGGTGACCTCATTCCAGCGAACTCGCTTGGACCAAAAACCATCACAGCAAGACTTGCCTCGGACCTCTGCTCATCTCCAAACCCATCGCAAAAGACAATACAAGCGACCATGGCACAAGCTAGGCAAACCAAACAGAGGTTGGACAACATCATCGTTGAGAACGAACGCCTTTGTCGCGATCTAGCCTCGAAAATAGCAAAATCCAAACAAACGGTGCGCCAGGCTTCTGAGCGACCCCCGAGGGTAGATGATCGATGATCTCGGACCCGACAGCAAGAAACTGACGGCCGCCATGCTTCAACAGATCATCTTGAGGAGTTGGTAAAGGACGAACGTCTCCACCAATGCGTCCAGAGGAGTGTGGTCGAAACACCTGCCCGTCCGAAGGATGCATTTCCGCTTGACACCGTCCACATGATATACAGCCTACTAGCAACCCCGGCCGTGCATGCGATCCAATCACATCCAGGCCCCCAACAGCAACTCACGCCAGCAAAGCGGCCCCGAGAAACGCCAAGTATCACCTTTGACGATTCTGATTTGATCGATGTAACACTCCCTCACATCAATCCGTTAGTTGTTGAGCTGCGCGTAAATTGGTTCACCGTCGAACGCGTTTTTATCAACCAGGGCAGTACCTCGGAGGTTATGTATTATAAAACCTTCACCAAACTCAGATTCAGCGAGTCAGACCTGACTCCGTCTCCTTATCCACTATTCGGCTTCAATGGCACTCCAGAGTACCCATTGGGAAAGATCAGCTTACCCGTTTGATCAAGCTCCAGAACGATGGACGTGGAATTCTTGGTCGTCAGGCTGCCATCACCGTACAATCTCATCATGGGGCGATCGTGGTTGCATACCTTGCAGGCCGTCCCAAGCACCTATCATCAACTGCTACGTTTCCCAACAGAACACGACATTGAGCAAATCCACGGATCCTAGAAATTGGTACAAGCATGTTATCTCCTTGTCGCCAGAACGCCAAAGGAACTGCAAGTAAACTCCATTGAGGTGCCGAATCGGGAGATCCTGGACGATGTTGGGCGGTATCCAAATGAGAAGGCCACGGAAGATTTAGACCGAGTTGACATTGATGGCAGCCCAGAAAGTTTTTCATGATCGGCGCCTCTCTAAATCAGGCTGACAGGCAGCAGCTGATCTCTTCCTTGCTCAACAACCTTGACATCTTTGCGTGGACTCAGTACGAAATGCCGGGAATAGACCCATCAGTTTCACAGCACCATCTGAATGTCGATATGAAATGTAAGCTGATCATTCAGAAAGGCCGACGGTCAGCCGCAGAGCACATTGTTGCCGTTGTTGAGGAGGTAGACAAATTGCTTGACGCCGAGGCAATTAGAGAAGTCACTTACCCTACGTGGCTTTCCAATACAGTAGTGGTGAAGAAGAAAAATGGGACTTGGCGAGTGTGCGTCGACTTCACGGATCTGAACAAAGCTTGCCCCAAAGACTGTTTTCCTCTACCTAGAATCGACCAGCTCGTCGATGCGACGACACGTCATCAACGCATGAGCTTTCTCGATGCTTACAGAGGCTACCATCAAATCGCCATGCATCCAGATGACCAGGACAAAACTGCCTTTCTTACCCCAAGAGGAACCTATTGCTACAAAGTTATGCCCTTTGGGCTGAAGAATGCAGGGGCAACCTACCAAAGATTGGTCACCGCCATGTTCAAAGAGCAACTCAACCACACTATGGAAGTATACATCGACGATATGATGATCAAGTCCAAAGAAGAACAGAGTCATATAGCCGATCTAGAAAAGACATTCAACATCTTACGCAAATACAGAATGAAACTGAACGTTTCCAAGTGTGCGTTCGGAATTGGCTCTGGCAAATTCCTGGGTTACATCGTCAATCACCAAGGAATCGAAGTCACAGCAATCTTGGAACTCGGCTCCCCCCATTCAGTAAAAGAAGTCCAAAAGTTGATGGGGATGGCCGTTGCACTCAACAGGTTTATCAGCCGATTTACAGATCGCTGCCAACAATTCTTTTAGACACTATGGCAGGGTAAGGGTTTTGAATGGTCCGCCGAATGCGAATCAGCCTTCAACGGACTCAAGACCTATCTCCGCTCAGTACCTCTCTTAACAACACCCGCTGCTGGTGACCCGCTCATCCTATATCTGGCAGTTTTCGATAAGGTCGTCAGCGCCGTACTGTTAAAAGAGGAGGAGGGGAAGCAACGGCCAGTGTATTATGTGAGCAAAGCAATGGTTGACGCCGAAACACGCTACCTTCTGTTGGAAAAACTCATCTTAGCCCTAGTCATGACGATAAGAAAACTTATGCATTACTTCCAGGGACATAGGATTGGGGTGCTAACAGATTATCCTCTCCGATCAGTTCTACGGCGTGTAGAAGCATCAGGACGTGTTTCAAAATGGGCTCTTGAACTCGGCCAATACGACATTCAATTTTTACCTAAAACTGCAATCAAGGGGCAGGTGTTGGCCGACTTTGTTGCCGAATTCACCGGCGAGCTTGCCAGCCTCAAACTTGATGAAGTTCGACCAAAGGCTGAAGTTCTACCAAAGCCGAACTGGAGAATTTATGTCGGGGATATTTGGCGATTATACTGTGATGGATCATCTAACCAAAGGGGCAGTGGCGCCGGAGTTGTAATCATGTCTCCAGACGGCGCAGTAATTGAGCAGGCCGTCAAGCTTGGTTTCGAAGCATCAAATAACGAAGCCGAATACGAAGCCCTTCTAGCCGGTCTGCGGAATGCGCGCCTTCTCGGTGCTCGGCGTTTGCTTGTGTTTTGTGACTCAAAATTGGTAATCAATCAGCTAAAAGGGGAGTACGCGGCAAGAAACGACCGTATGGCGGCCTACATGAAAACGGCCAATTCCTTACTGGCAAAATTTGACCATCACGAATTGAACCAAATAACACGCGACCAGAACACACACGTGGATGCCTTGGCGTGCCTAACCTCCGCCATCAATTCTGAGATCAAACGGACCATTGAAGTAGGTTTCGTCCCGGAGCCGAGTATTGGCCCTTCGGAGGAAATCCACGTCAACGTTATAGAATCCGCACCAAGCTGGATGGACCCCATTGCTGCATTCCTCTATTCTGAACAACTCCCAGAGGACCAAAACGAAGCACACAAGCTGCGAAATAAAGCACTGCGATACTATCTGGATCCGCACGGAGGGCTTTACAAAAAGTCCCTCTCTGGTCCATATTTGGAATGCGTGCACCCTGTCAAAGTGGAGGAGCTTCTGACAGAGATACATGAGGGCAATTATGGTGCCCATTCTGGCGGACACTCCTTGGCCCATCGAGCTATAACGCAGGGATTCTATTGGCCGACAATGAGAGCTGACGCGAAGAGTTATGTAAAAAAATGTGAACAATGCCGAAAGTTCTCCCCATTAACCCATCTGCCTACTGAAGAGTTGAACTCTATCACCAGCCCCTGGTCGTTTGCTCAGTGGGGACTTGATATTGTAGGACCGTTGCCCAGGGCCCCAGGGAACAAGCGATTCTTAATTGTCGCGACAGACTACTTCACAAAATGGATCAAAGCGGAGGCTTTAACACATACACGAGATGCCGACATTAAACGCTTTGTATAGAGAAACATCATAACACGATTCGGCATTCCGAGAGCTCTCATCTCAGACAACGGTGTAGACGCGCTCGTGCGGGGAGCCCTCGCTACAGTTCGGACTCGATTTGTGTCACGGTTCTTAATCTGAACAAAAGAGTCCGAATCCGGCAAATCGTTTTGAGAAACAGATTTTTGAAAAGAAGTGCCAAACATGGACTGCTTTGCCAGATACAGATTCGCCACCTAAATATTTTTTATGGGGGAATTTAGGAAACCCTGACTCAGTGCCGAAGGCCACATGTCCGTCATCACCAGAGTTTCCTCGGCTCAGGAGCTAGGGTACGATTGGGGAAGGTTAGCTATGAGCACCCCCTTTCGCCCGATCCGAAGATCGGCCTCTATTAACCGTGATATCCGTTTTTGAAAACGTTATGTGTTCTTATTCCATTTATTAGCCTAGAATTACTATGTTATGCGCGCAGCAAACAAGTATAGACTAGATTGCCTAATTCGGAAATAAACATTGCATATCCGTTGGTCTTAAAAAACATTTTGAAATTTGCTACTCGCAAGTAGGCTAAAAAAAAAAGGATTTCAATGAGCTATTCCAACTTAGGCAATCCAACCTTCACCCACAGGCATCCAAACAGTTTATCACATAAGCATCTAGCTACATGGTAAGCATACTGTCATGGTAGCATTCGCACGCATGCAATATGCTAAAGCATTAAAATACTTACATAGTACTCCGCGCCAAAACAAAGAACTCGTTAGCAAACATGCATGATCCAAGTCCATGTTTAAATGTCTAATGCAACACATACAGGATGCAATTAGAGTAGGCTCGGCTAACCTAAACATGGGATATGAAATGCGATCAATTGATGCACGTATTCAATTTGGAATCGAAATACAAATGCAGTTAGCATGATGTACCGAGCCCGGTGCATGCGAGACAAATGTATGGATGCACGCATGCATAGCATAAGGTATGCTAATTTAAACATAACCTAATCTACCATCATAAGCAGGTAAATAAAAGGGAAGAAAGAAGTGGGGGTTGGAAGACATGCACACACTTACCCACACTTATTACAAATTTACCCTCGCTCGGAGGGACCGAATAAATAATACAATTTGAATAACGAATTAACTAACCTAGCTAATTAATTATTACAAATTGCCTAATTAGTTAACAAACTAACTAATGCTAGGAAAAATAGTAAATCGCCTCGGGAGGAGAGCTCGGTGCATGCACACTCGGGTCTTGCTCGGAAGTGCACTGCCATGCATAAGTCGCCTCTGTTTTCCTTGCTCTACTCCTCTGAAGATTGTCAAAGTCTTAGAGTTGCTTCTCTGGACATTGGGAGACATCACCGGCTGAGTAGAATGGCCACCGACAGTGTTGTATGATCACCGGCCATTGTCGAAGCTATCGGCAGAGGAAGGATTGCCGGTCGGCACTAGACACTGTCGGCCGGCAGAAAGTTCCTGCAGAATCTGCAATTGACAGCAACAGAGGGCAAGGTAGAGCATGGCAATACAATTCAAGGCATATATGCACCAATCATGTCCCTTATCATATTAGTGACTCAAAGGGACATGGTCCTTGGTTCTCGGACCATCAATCGCGCATTTCCATGCGTGATGGCCCAAGTGACCGAGTATGCACATTTTGATGTTAAGTGCAATGCAAACCAACAAACCAAAGGGGTCCGATCCCTATCACTAAATCAAGGGACAAGATATGCATGTTCAATGCAACCTAGGCATGTTAGCTAGGGATGCAACATGGAGATGCAAGATGCACATGCAAGCATGCAAACAAACATGCAACGTAAGCATGCAAGCTAGCAAAGGGATGGACTTAAACATGATTTGGACAGCTCTAATTAGGCCCAAAACAGTGGCCAAAGTGACCAAAATAAAGGACTAAATACACATACACACATGCACATGTTATAGGGCCAACACTTAGGCACAAATGAGGCAACTCTCAAGCACATTTGAAAGAGGCAATCATGGACATATGGCATGCAAGGTAAGCATTGGAACTCATGTTAAGATGGTGTCAAACCAAGCAAACAAAATAGACAAAGCATGCAATAAATGACCCAAGTACTTGAAGCAAGTCAAAGGGGCTTGAACCATGACCAAGTCAACCAAGCCTCACAAGGCTAAGAGGACTTAAAATAGATTCAAGGTAGACCTAGACCATGCAAAGGGGACTCTTAGATGGCATCTAAGTGGCTCAAATTCAAAGGCATGTACAGTGGCCAAAACATGGAGCATATAACACAAGCTCATAAGGCATGAAAGAGACATCCAAGGCAAGCATATAGGCATGCAAAGGGGACTGAAAGGACATGGTGGATAGTTCCAAATCACTAAATCAATGCAAGAATGTCATGCTATACATTCACACACTTAAGGCCAACAAGCCGGAATGCAAAGGGGCTATACTAAGCATGCCAAATCCGACCCAAACAACCTAGGACAGACCTTAAACATGGCAAAATATGCACAAAAGCTTCACAAAGCTAAGCCTAAAACATGCTAGAACAAGGGTTTACAACCTAAGGCATGTTAAGGCAACAAAGTGGCATTACAAGGTAGGTATGCTAAGCATACATGGTGTACCAAAACCAATTAAAAACAGAGGCATATTATGACATAATAAGCACAAAAAATAACTAAGGCATGGTCAACATGAAGCTTAGCTAGGTGCTCCCTCAAGAGGCCAAAAATAGTCCATTTCAAGGACAACAAGGAGAGGGGGTGGTCCTCTCCTTCTTGGGACCTCAAGGCACCATCCTCACCTCTAAAATCCCTCAAGATTTCAGTGGTGAGGAGATCCAAACACCAAGGTCTCGGAGCTCACTCAAAATAGCACAAAATGGGGCCTCTCAAGGCCTAAGAGGGGTCAAACACCTCCAAACCACAAAACACTCTAAACAAACTATTTAGAGGGCCTAAAAACAGAACTTTTTATGTTATACACTAAGTACAAAAACAGCTCTAAGATAGGTAAAAAAACAATGCCAAAATGGGGAATAAAGGGACTAGTTTCTTACCCTTGACGACCCCTTCAACAATGGTCGACCAGCAGCCTCTTTTAGGTTGAAACCAGCTCCAAAACCTCAAAAACAACCTCTTAGAACCTCAGTAGCTAAGGGAAGGTGAAACACTATGTGTTTGTGTGCAATAGTAAGACACAAACACACTTAAACACACACAAAGGTAAAAAGAGAGAGGTATAGAGATAGAATGTGTATCAATCCTAACCCTAGAACTCAAAACCCTAATGTGGCTGTCTAAAATCTCTCTAACCTAAACAAGGGAGAGGAGGGCTCCTCTTATAGAGCTTCTTGTCTTGTAAAGCTTACAAGACAAGCTTCTAAAGAGAGAGATCCCTCCATACACGTGTATGGAGGGGAGCCAAATGCAAGACAGCTGTAATAAAATATCTGTAAAAGCAGATGAACAGTAGTCAGCTGCCCAAAAATGCCATTTTGGCAAAAGGGAGTGCCGACCGGCAACAAAGAATGCCGACCGGCAATATAGATTGCCAATGGCAGCAAAACACCAGCCGGTGGCCTCTGGCCATGGCCGGTGATGTGTGGGGATGCCTCACAAGGCATTCCCTGCCCCTCCAAGGCAAAACACAAGTGTTTGGTGCAAAACCAGACACTAAACAGTCAAGTTCGGAGATCCTGAGGCAAGGCGCGTAGCCGAGACCTCCGGGAACTCCAAACGAACACAAACAAGGGTAATCACCAAGTGTTCCAATGGCGATGTCCAAGTCTTGAGGACGGTCAAAAATGGGGTGTCTACAGTTGCCCCTCTTTGACAGAACACGAAAGTCATAACAATGACGGGAGTGAATGTCAAAGCCCAGAGACGACCTATTTTTGACAAGGCCGAAGACTTAGACAAACATGCAAGACAAATAAGGTATGCGCTCGAAGGCAGGGGCAAAATGCAAGACAATGCACGATGCCGAGCATAACTTATGATCATGCAAAGAAAAACTGTAACGAAGCATAACATGCGACAGTTTTAAGCTAGCATACACCAAGATACACTACAATGCAGAAAGGATGTAAGAGAATTATGCAATTCTCGATACTTCTCACTCGGAGGATACAATACCTGTGCGGCTCGTCTGGTTGCACCAGCCTCAAATGAACCGTACATACAATATCATGCCTGAAAAGAAAACAAACTTAACAGGTACGATGTTATTAGCAACATGCATGACAATGCAAAAATGGATGCAAAATGATATGCAATATATACAAAACAATGTATAAATAATGCAAATAAAGATGCAATGTAATTGAAACAATGCTAACTAAATGCAAAGCAATTGAATCATGATCCAATCATGAGCGGTTCGAAACCACACCTATGTCAAATAGATTGATGGAGGTAACAAGTCTGTCTACCATAGAACGGTCAACTGAACTATGAGTAATGTAGACGGACGCAAGAACAAGTATTGGGGGGGGGGTGACAAAGGTGGGGAAACGACTCGCTGGGGAAAGGACTACGATCCTAATGCTGGATGCAACAATTACACTACAATGTAATATATATATGGATATGCTGGGGAGGTGGCAATGGATACGGCACGCGGGCCAAACCAAATCTTGCCTAGGAAAGGCATGTACACATACAAGCCACGTCTAACATAGAACGGTCCACTGAACTATTCTTCGACACGAGAAGTATGGGCACATACCAGACCAAGCTCAACATGGAAAGGCGCAAGCCATAGGCGGAGGTGATGCGGTGAACGCATGCAATCTACAATGCAATGGATATGGTGCGCAGGCCAAACCAAATCTTGCCTAGGCAAGGCATGTACGCATACAAGCCAGGTCTAACATAGAACGGTCAACTGAACTATGCTTCGACACGAGAAGTATGGACACATACCAGACCAAGCTCAATCATGGAAAGGTGCAAGCCGTAGGCGGAAGTGATGCAGTGAATACATGCAAGCTATAATACAATAGAAATGGATACAATGGATATGGCACGTGGGCCAAACCAAATCTTGCCTGGGAAAGGCATGTACACGTACAAGCCGCGTCTAACATAGAACGGTCCACTGAACTATGTTTCGACGTGAGAAGTATGGGCACATACCAGACCAAGCTCAACATGGAAAGGTGTAAGCCGTAGATGGAAGGTGCTGCCATGAATGCATACAATCTACAATGCAATATCTACAAATATGCAATGGAATGAATATTTACAAACATGCAATGAAATTGAACAATGCAACTATTTATTTTGTTTTGTTTTTGTTTTTGGAATGCAAATGATGTATGAAATGTATGATGCATGGAATGCGCGACAACACGCGGCTTAAGATATGCACGGCAATGCAAATGAACTGCACACATTAATGCGCCGAAGGTTTTGCACCTTCCAAGGATTTAAGGTCTCCTAGACCGTGAATATACCTGTACGGTTCGTCTGGTTGCACCAAGCCCTAAATGAACCGTACATACAATATCGTGCCTGAAAAGAAAATAAACTTAACAGGTACAATGTGATTAACAATATGCATATTAATGTACTTAGAAATGCGTGACAACGCAAAGCAAGTGGGAAGAATAACAATGCGGTGAAGGCACAGACATGTAAGTGGAGCACGCGGTCTACGCAGGCAACGAATTTGATCATAGGCATGCGGTCTACGCAGGCAATGAAATTGAACATAAGCATGCGGTCTACGCAAGTCAAAACATGTGGTCTGCGCAGGTAATGAAATTGAACAAATATGCGGTCTACGCATGCAATACATGCGGTCTACGCAGGTAATGAATTTGAACAATCATGCGGTCTACGCAAGTAATGAAATTTGAACAAATATGCGGTCTACGCAAGCAAAACATGCGGTCTACGCAAGTAATGAAATTTGAACAAATCATGCGGTCTACGCAGGTAATGAAATTGAACAATTATGCGGTCTACGCAAGCAAAACATGCGGTCTATGCAGGTAATGAAATTGAACAATTATGCGGTCTACGCAAGCAAAACATGCGGTCTACGCAGGTAATGAATTTGAACAATTATGCGGTCTACGCAAGCAAAACATGCGGTCTGCACAGGTAATGAAATTGAACAATTATGCGGTCTACGCAAGCAAAACATACGGTCTACACAGGTAATGAATTTGAACAATGATGCGGTCTACGCAAGCAAAACATGCGGTTTACGCAGGTAATGAAATTGAATAATCATGCGGTCTACGCAAGCAAAACATGCGGTCTACGCAGGTAATGAATTTGAACAATCATGCGGTCTACGCAAGCAAAACATGCGGTCTACGCAGGTAATGAAATTGAACAATCATGCGGTCTACGCAAGCAAAACATGCGGTCTACGCAGGTAATGAATTTGAACAATCATGCGGTCTACGCAAGCAAAACATGCAGTCTACGCAGGTAATGAAATTGAACAATCATGCGGTCTACGCAAGCAAAACATGCGGTCTACGCAGGTAATGAATTTGAACAATCATGCGGTCTACGCAAGCAAAACATGCGGTCTACGCAGGTAATGAAATTGAACAATTATGCGGTCTACGCAAGCAAAATATGCGGTCTACACAGGTAATGAAATTGAATAATCATGCGGTCTACGCAAGCAAAACATGCGGTCCACGCAGGTAATGAAATTGAACAATTATGCGGTCTGCGCAAGCAAAACATACGGTCTACGCAGGTAATGAATTTGAACAATTATGCGGTCTACGCAAGCAAAACATGCGGTCTACGCAGGTAATGAAATTGAACAATCATGCGGTCTACGCAAGCAAAACATGCGGTCTACGTAGGTAATGAATTTGAACAATCATGCAAAATGCAATGAGATGCACAAAATAGCGCGATGGAATGCAATGCACAAAACAGTGCGATACGCTAAACAGCGCGATCGATATGCAATGCACAAAACAGTGCGATTGATTTGAAATGCACAAAACAGTGCGATAGATTTTGAATGCACAAAACAGTGCGATAGATTTTGAAATGCACAAAATAGTGCGATTGATTTGAAATGCACAAAACAGTGCGATAGATTTTGAAATGCACAAAACAGTGCGATTGATTTGAAATGCACAAAACAGTGCAATAGATATGTGAGGCACAGGGGGGCAACTTTTGAGTTTCGTAAAAGCCAAAAGGATACGGAAAGGATACACCTTGCACGAACTCGAGTGCCACGCACAGAAGACACGACCCTAGGTCACAACGGAGGCCAGTTGAGTGTCGGGGATGCACTGTTTTGCACTTTTTTGAGCACTAAAAGCCCTGAACCCCACAAATAGCTCAAACAAGGGTGTAGAAAGCTCCAAAATCACTCTAGGAGACCACCGGATGTCCACCGGCCATCAGAATACATCACCGGCCGTCCACCGGCCATCATTCAATTCCATCGGCACAATATTTTGCCAACCGGCAAAGAGTGTGGCCGACCGGCAAAGAATTGCTGTATCGGGGCAGTTCTGTCATTTCGGCACGGGTCTTTTAAAATAGGGTTTCTAACCCTATTTTCTTACTTCTCCTTGGTCGAAAAATGCCTCTCTCTCCCTCTAGAGTGTTTTCCTCCCTTGATTCTTTCATTTCCGTGCATTCTAGCTCTCATTTCGTCGTTCGATTCGCGATCTCCTTCGCGTTTCGGACATTTTCAACCGAACGAAACTTCATTTCGGTGTTTGTTTCTTGATTTCCGCCACTCGAGGCTTGTTGCCCTCGAGTTTTCCTCGATATCCGTACCTTTTCCGTACTCTGACTTTTTTGGCCTTTTTCGACCCTCTCGGGGTTTGACTTTTTGGTTGACTTTCCACATTTTCGCCCGATTTTCCTTTTTCGGCTATTTTCTCACCATTTTTGACATGGCCGATGATATTCCACAGGGCGGGACTCCCCCGGATCACGAGATGGATCCCGGGGTTGAGCTTCTCCCGCTGAGCGTCCGCCCGTTCGACCCGGCGACCTACCGGCCGGCGATTTATATGCTACCTCCTGACGGACTTCGCCAGTTTCGGAGCTTCGAGAGGCACGTGCCACCTGAGCTATTACTGCGTGAGCCTACCTCCCACCTGTCCTTCGGCGCTTCCGAGGTAACTCTCTTTTCTCTGCTTTACTTTCTGCAATGTAGGATACAAAACTGTCGTAGCTGATTGTGCTCTTTAATTGCTTTAGCTCAGATACCCTGTATACTGTAGTTGATTGTAAACATACGTGCAACTGATATCTGCGTGAGACTGACACTTGCACACACACTGCACTAGCCCTGAATCACCCGAACACACGGCGTTCACTGTATTTCACTGCATACACACTGCTACCCAGTATTTGCTTGAGTCTGAAAATATGCACACATGCTATACTGTACTGAACCATCCGAACACGCTGACGCATCACACGTTGTAGTTCACTGTAAGCATACCGGCACTCGGTATTTGTTTAAATCTGAAAACATGCACGCATGCTACATTTGCATCGATCCATTCGAACATACTGACGTATCACACGCTGTAGTTCAATGGCGAGCACACCGGCACCCGATATTTGTTTGAATCTGAAAACATGCACACATGCTGTATACCTATATGCTTCTTAGAACTGCATTTTGAATGTTGCTTCGCAATTGTTGTTTTTTTGTTTACAGGGGGATTCCCATACCATCCGTGGGTATGGGAACACCGGCGCTCGGGACTGGTATGCCGAGCTTCCCGATGCGGTTCGCCACATCGTGGACCAGGCGGGCTTCGGCACTTTCTGCAGGGGACTATCCAGACTCACGACCTGCAGGCCCTTGCTCGCCGCTCTAGTGGAGAGGTGGTGGGACACCACCGACTCGTTCCATTTATCTGCGACGGGAGACATGACGATGACTCCCTATGATTTCTCGATGCTCACAGGCATCGGGGTAGGGGGTGATCCGATCCCCTTTGATACTGACATGGACGAGTGGACTGCCACTCAGATCCATCTGCTTGGTGAGGTGCCACCTCTCGCCCGTCCAGGCTTTGTTCGTTACTCCTGGTTCGAGGTGCAGTTCAGGGTCCAGCCCGCGTTGGTGGAGGAGGCGCAGATGACTCAGGAGGCTGTGGAGAGGTATGCGCGCGACTTTCTCATGTTCCTGCTGGGGACGACTATTTTCGCCGACCGGGCGAACACCGTGCCCCTCTGCCTGCTTAGTGCTTTGGTGGACGTCAGGCAGATCTTGCACTATGATTGGGGTGGCGTCGCTCTGGCCACACTTTACGGGTATATGAGCTCGGCTTCCCGTGGTAGCGAACAGTTGCTCGGAGGCTACTGGCGTGCTTGGGAGGTACGTTTCTTTCCCGCTTTTCATTTATGCTTTTCTATCTTCTGTACTTTGTACTGTATTCTGTATTCCACATACTGTAGTCTGCTTTTCACTAACTGTATACTGCACACGCGGCACACACATACACTCTGCTTTACACTGACTGTACACTGCTCACACTGTACACAATATACTGTCTGCGCAACACACTGTACAACATGTGGCCCTATTATTCCCGTTTTATCTTGCATTCCGCTCTTATTTGATAATCATATTGATGTTTTCTCTGCAGTTGTGGGTTTACGCCTACTTTCCCAGGCTTGCACCCATGCCAGACACGGAGACCCCCCTCGTCGTCCCGTTCTCGCGACGCTTCGACGGGAGATGCGTGCGGAGGCCAGGAGAGACATTTAGCTTCTTTCGCCGCTACTTTGACACTATCACCCCTGCCGAGGTATGTTTTATTTTAGAATTTATCTAAGCTTTGCTTTTCACTGCATACTTCAATAACGATAGATAACAAACTGTATGTCACTTTCAGATCACTTGGCAGCCTTGGGCTTCGTTGCCGGCGACGATTCGGGACCGATTTGCCGGTGCTGATGAGACCTCGCGTTTTCGGATCTTACTAGGGGGCCCGGTCTGTCGGGCTTGGTACTTGGGTGAGCGTTTCCTACGCCAGACCCTAGGGTTACCAGAGCAGATAGTCCCGGTTCATCCTCCTGAGGACATGAGGGAGACCGAGAGACTCACTACCGAGCAGATGGCCGATTATACTATCGGCTGGGAGGTGACCCACTTCAGAGGCATCGGCGACTACAGAGAGTACGTGCAAACGTACATTATGCGGTCTCTGAACGGCGGCCGTCGAGCTGAGGGAGCTAGGCCCGTGGCGCCAGCAGTTAGGGCAGGAGCGGGAGCTGGAGCAGGAGCATCGAGGAGGGCTCGAGTCCGTGGCAGGGGCGGAGTTCAGGGAGGACGGGGGACCGGTTGGCCTGCTCTGCCCACTTTACTGACATACAGAGGGCAGGATGGGGCGACCTACCAGATCCCCTTTGCTCCTCCCCCGGCTGGTCATGAGTTAGCCGGCATCCCCGACTTGCCTCCGGTATGTATTACTTCATTTTGCATCTTACATTGGCATTTCATTTCAGTTTGTTTGATATTCCACGGAATATTGACATATCTTGTACTTTTGCAAGCGTCTTCCGAGTACACCCGGCAGTCCGTGGAGCTGAATGCCTCCATGATGGGGATGCTACAGCAGACCTTCGACCTCCTGGCCCTCTACAGTATTCCGGTATGTTCTTCTGATCACGACCTCAAATCACTCACAAGCTGGTTCACGTAATCTGATGCACAACACAACACCTGACACACTGATCTCACAACGCCTGATACATTGCATACACTGCATTCTGCACTGTACTCTGCACTGATAAACTGCTCACGGCATTCATACATTGTACTCATACGCCGCATTCTGCACTGATAAACTGCTCATGGCATTCACACACTGTACTCATACACTGCATTCTATACTGATAGATTATCCACAGTATTTACACACTGTACTCATACACTGCATTCTGCACTGATAAACTGTCCACAGTATTTACACACTGTACTCATACACTACATTCTGCACTGATAAACTGTCCACAGTATACTGATGCATTTGCCTTTTATGTATTTTTTCAGCCTCCCTTCCAGATTCCCGTGGTAGGAGGTGCTCCAGCTGGACCTTCCGTCCCCGCCCGAGGGAGAGATGAAGAGGGCAGAGTATTCCCCCACACCAAGGCGGGGCGCACTTATGTCGGGAGTAGTTTGCGGGCTCCCGTCCCTGACGATGACGATGATGATGATGACGAGTCGGAGGCGGAGGCAGAGTCGGAGGCAGAGTCATCGGAGGAGGAGACTGGAGGTGGCATTAGCTCGGGCTCTGACGACGATGCTGATGATGCTCCTGGACCTTTGTCCAGGAAGAGGACTAGGACAGACCAATAGCCCTCGGAGTCACTTGACATGGATACAGATTTTTGTTATTTTTCTTCTTTTTGTACTTTTCCCTTTTGTTGGTAGTCAGGATACTTTGTACTGCCACAGGCAGCTTTTTGTTTCCAAAATTTGTGTACTTGAAAAGATGATGAAATGAAACAGGCTTTTTATCTGAAAAAGTGTTTACATCCGTATATCTTTACATTTCATACTTTACATTGCATCACACCATGTTACACCTCAATGTAAATGAAATATGATTAGTTGTCTGAAAATTGAACACCTGCACTGTGATAATCAGATAATTAAACAGCCAACAGCAAAATAGCCCAAGCAGCCCACTGCCTGATTCTGGACACACTGCCCTTACTCTGCTGGGGGATTAATCTGCATACAGCCCATAACACAGCATTCGGTTCATTCTGCACACAGCAAATCCTGAGCGAACGGCCCAATCTGACAAGACGGAGCTCAAAGATGGAACCGATGGGAGTTGAAGCACGCTTAAATATAGAGAATGGCACAGCATTCTGAGTATAGACGATTTTTGAAATTAAATAAGGATTTTTCAAACCGGGGTATCGAGCCTATAACTGAACATAGCGGGGAGGACTCAAACAAAAGGGTATGCGACCTAAACACAACAAGACACGCTCGGGAAAGACTGAAAACAAAAGGCGAGACCGACAAATCGAAAAGACAAGACATACGGACGCGTCAACGAAGACGAGGGACCTTAGATCACGAGGAGCCAGTTTCTCTGGGTATCGTTTCCCACACTTTTCTCATTTGTGATTCTCCCATCACTCGGCCCTCAGGCTCATTTTTTCTCTTAAAACCCTTTTTCCTCACTTTGCTCTCAACTTACACCTCTCTATTCTTTATTCTCTCATTTTTCGTCCCTCCCCAGGGTGATTGATGGATAAATAGGAAGGTGTGGGTTCATGCTCAACACCGTTAGCTCACGACTATTTCTTCTGGTGGGTAGGGTGCCCTTCTGGCAAGTATGTTGACGACTGGGGGGGGGGGACAGAACGCCTGGCTCAACTATGCCCTTAGTTCATCACTTTGACCATTTTTGTTTTTGCTTTCTACTAAAACAGTTTTGATCAAAATGAGAGTCGGATTAACGTACTTGTTTGATTTTTGATTTGAAGACCATGCAAGTCAGGCTGTAAGCACTGAAAATTTTCCTTTTTGGGTCCAAGAAAATGGTCCAGTTTTGGAAAATGGAATAGTTTTCGAGAAAATAGTCAGCCTCAGTAAAAATTTTCAAAAACTATTTTGCAAACAGTCAACGCTCAACGAGCATGGAACTTACTCTTTGAGATGCGCAACCTCGGATCGGAGGCAATGAAAAATTGCCCCTAGCTTAAAGGGGGTGGATGGCAACGGAAAGTTGCCCCTGGTTTGAATGGCGGTTCACGACGACTCGTGGCAACGTAAAGTTGCCCCTTGTTTGGATGGTGCCGCAGCAGTCCGCAAATAGTCTTCATTGGCGATGGTCGAGCTCTTGGACACAGAGATGACGAAGACGGTCACAACAAATATATGGACACAGTCGCCTTGGAGGGTGTTGGCGACTGGACTTTGGGATGAAATCGAAACCATTGTATGGATCGAGACGCTATGAAAGCATTGGGGGCTGGACTTCATGATGAAGTTGCCTACGTATCCCAAACATGGGAATCAAGCCTTACGTAGTTCCGGTTAAGGTACACTCGGGTATTTTAACCTTCACTTTTCAGGCTCTAACTTTTGCCAAGGCGCCCGATGCGGGTTTTCGACCTTGCGAGCTTCTTTTCATTTCTCTTTTTTTGATTTTTTTTGTATCTTTTCATTCTCTTTTCTTTTTCGCATTTTTTCTTTTCTTTTCTTTTCATTCTTTTTTTGTATATATTTTTTTTTTTGTATTTTTCTCTTGTTCTAACTTTTGCCTGGGTCGCCCTTCCGGGTTTTCGGCCCAGCGAGCCTCTCAAAGGGTAAAAGTGTAACAAGTCCATGCCAAATGGTTTTTTAAGTTGAAGCCTCTCTGTATCTAGGAGAACGGCTGTTGCACCAATTTGCGAAAGAATCCATCATGGTTGCTCCACGAGCTTCTTTTGGTGAGATCTAATCTTTTTGATTCGGCTTTAATGCCTCTCGCTCGAAGGCTGCTTCAAAACTGGTCACACGGGCCTCCTCTGACAGTTGACTATTGAACGTTCCGAATGAGTTCGAGGTTCAAGATAACAGGTCGAATCTTGAGGCTGAGAGCGATCCTAGGCTGCGCGATCTCAAGAGCAATTCCACACAGGTCTTCACAGGGCCGTGTAAAACATTTGTTTTTGAAATTTTTTAAGAAAGCGATGAATCGCTCGTGCCGAAGATAGTGTGGAACCAATCTGGATCAAGCCAGGGTCCTTCCCAGTACTCATGCTGATAAGCATGATTTCATTCATTAAGAGCTTAGCACGTCTCTCTTTCTTTTAAGATGATCAAAATTTTGCAAAACCCGAGGAATTCCTTCCTCTTCGTTTTTATCACCGCAGTATTCAAAAGGGGTTTTTTGAAAAACTTTGGTTAATGCAATGAGCTTGGCGCGCAGGAGAGCAGGCGAGATATACTGTTGGCCCATTCAAATCCTCTGGCACAAATAACTCACATTGAAAGTAAGCATGAAAGTGAGATACCCACAGCTATTTCATTCAGATTTGTTGGTATAACTAGCCCCTCGGCAGAAACAGACTAAAAAACAAAACGGGTAATTACAAAACAAAACGGTGTTCGAGGCAACAACCCCGTAATCACCTGGTATTCTATACAAAGAGGACTGACTCGCTATAACAAGATAGACCCTTAAGCAAAAAGACTGACTCAAGACAAAGAGACAGACTCAAAACAAAAGACTGACTCGATACCCAAGCCAGAATTTACAAAGCTAGCATTCACAGATGCTAAAAAATGCGTGCCAGACGCCACATCCAAAATATACCAGATGCCGCCCGCAGGTGGTTCACTTTCTGATTACATACTTGCAGTATCTGTGTCCTCAAAGTCCAATAACTGGGTGGTAACAGACTTGGCTGAGGTGGGCGGGAGGATAACCTCGTTGTCAATCAAATCTTGCACCTCATGACGGAGGCGGAAACAATTGTCGGTAGCATGGCCTGTCTGCTGGTGGTACGCGCAGTACTGAGCAGCATCATGTGTAGCAGGGAGATTCTTCGGGAGAGGCCGAGGCTCCAAGGGTTTAAGGTGTCCCCTCTCGGCAAGGATCTGAAGTGCCTTGGACAGAGGCATGTAGAGAGCATGAAAGGTCCTGCGCCCCCGGGGCAGGTACTTTGAAGTCTGAGCGTTTTTACTAGCCGCACAAGCAAAAGGGTCGGCAGGCGCTGCCTTGGCTTTCTGATCTTTCCCAGGTGCAGGGGCGGAAATAGGAGGAACTGTTCTGGCATGACGGGGCCTATCCCGATTTTCTAACTGACTTGAACTACCCTTAGGTGGAGTGGGGAAAGCATCCTCCATAGTTTTTGCTACAACTGCGGATATCTGTTGCTTGTTCATCCCCCCGGCTTTCAAAGCCTCGACTGCCCACAGCAGTTGTTCAACGGGATCGGCATCTGCCTTCATTTTGTCTTTTCCCCTGGCCTCAGCCTGATCGAGGGTTTGGGTTGATGTTGATATGTCATTGCCATAGCTGGAGGCCATCTCCGGTTGGCTAAGTTTGATCACAATTCGGCCCAACAGCGGGGGCTCCTGGGGTACAACACTCCCAGCATATGGTGCGGCCGGAGGTGAAGCTGACATTCCGTAGGCAAGATCCGCCACAGACCTCTGGAGATCACCTATCATCCCCATTAGTTCAAATGTAGTAGGCTAGCGAGCCTGGTATAGTTGGGGGGCCCAAACCGGGTGCGCAACAGGCGACCTGGGTGGATGTGACACATCAATGTTAGCCTCACCTTGCAGAGTGATCCCTTGCTCAAATGCAGCTGTCATAACCACGATCTCTTCTAAATTCTGCGTTATCATAAGTCCTGCCTCAGCAAGGGGGAGCACTAGCTATTCTGTACCAGCTGTCCGAACTGAAAGAGACAACAAACAGCATTTCAGCCCAAACAGATCAAACACGGGCGTAGCTGAACAACTGCACTCTACCACTGATCACTGTTCTCCAGAAATCACTGTCCCAAAAACTGAACCTGATACCCGCAGATAACTGATTCTCGTAACTAACACTGATGCTCTCAGGTCCGATACTCAAACTTGAGAACTGATATGTACGTTCTTGTAGAGGTACATTCTAAAAGCACATAGCAGATAAGTGAGAACCAAAACACCCCTATGTTGGGGTAGGGTTTCCCTGTCCTATTTTGTCAGGAGCTAGGGTTTCACTATGCACGCGGCGGTTTCAAACAACCTATAATCGGGTAAGCAACCTGTCCTAACTTGGAATGGTCACTATGGATCCGAATATGCACTAGGTCGAATGGTCAAAAGGGTGCCCCGGTGAAAAATCGGGGTTGTGTTCCCATATTGTCAGAGCCCATAACTGGTCAGCCTTATGGTCATGCCTTGACAAGACAAGCCTCCGGCAAACCGTTCAGGAATGGCAGATGGCAAACACTGTGTTCCTAGGCGCACCTATGCACATGCAATGCAAAGAGACACATAAATGAGATCAAAACAGGATATCACGAGTTCGAGTCAAGCTCTCTAAGTCCCCAGCAGAGTCACCAGAAACTGTAGACGTGTCCGTGCGGGGGGCCCTCGCTACAGTTCGGACTCGATTTGTGTCACGGTTCTTAATCTGAACCAAAGAGTTCGAATCCGGCAAATCATTTTGAGAAAAAGATTTTTGAAAAGAAGTGCCAAACATGGACTGCTTTGCCAGATACAGAGTCGCCACCTAAATATTTTTTATGGGGGAATTTAGGAAACCCTGACTCGGTGCCGAAGGCCACATGTCCGTCATCACCAGAGTTGCCTCGGCTCGGGAGCTAGGGTACGATTGGGGAAGGTCAGCTATGAGCACCCCCTTTCGTCCGATCCGAAGATCGGCCTCTACTAACCGTGATATCCGTTTTTAAAAAAGTTATGTGTTCTTATTCCATTTATTAGCCTAGAATTACTATGTTATGCGCGCAGCAAACAAGTATAGACTAGATTGCCTGATTCGGAAATAAACACTGCATATCCGTTGGTCTTAAAAAACATTTTGAAATTTGCTACGCGCAAGCAGGCTAAAAAAAAAGGATTTCAATGAGCTATTCCAACTCAGGCAATCCAACCTTCACCCATAGGCATCCAAACAGTTTATCACATAAGCATCTAGCCACATGGTAAGCATACTGTCATGGTAGCATTCACACGCATGCGATATGCTAAAGCATTAAAATACTTACATAGTACTCCGCGCCAAAACAAAGAACTCGTTAGCAAACATGCATGATCCAAGTCCATGTTTAAATGTCTAATGCAACACATACAGGATGCAATTAGAGTAGGCTCGACTAACCTAAACATGGGATGTGAAATGCGATCAATTGATGCACGTATTCAATTTGGAATCGAAATACAAATGCAGTTAGCATGATGTACCGAGCCCGGTGCATGCGAGACAAATGTATGGATGCACGCATGCATAGCATAAGGTATGCTAATTTAAACATAACCTAATCTACCATCATAAGCAGGTAAATAAAAGGGAAGAAAGAAGTGGGGGTTGGAAGACATGCACACACTCACCCACACTTATTACAAATTTACCCTCGCTCGGAGGGACCGAATAAATAATACAATTTGAATAACGAATTAACTAACCTAGCTAATTAATTATTACAAATTGCCTAATTAGTTAACAAACTAACTAATGCTAGGAAAAACAGTAAACCACCTCGGGAGGAGAGCTCGGTGAACGCACACTTGGGTCTTGCTCGGAAGTGCACTGCCATGCATAGGTCGCCTCTGTTTTCCTTGCTCTACTCCTCTGAAGATTGTCAAAGTCTCAGAGTTGCTTCTTTGGACATTGGGAGACACCACCGGCTGAGTAGAATGGCCACCGGAAGTGTTGTATGATCACCGGCCATTGTCGAAGATATCGACAGAGGAAGGATTGCCGGTTGGCACTAGACACTGCCGGCCGGCAGAAAGTTCCTGCAGAATCTGCAATTGACAGCAACAGAGGGCAAGGCAGAGCATGGAAATACAATTCAAGGAATATATGCACCAATCATGTCCCTTATCATATTAGTGACTCAAAGGGACATGGTCCTTGGTTCTCGAACCATCAATCGCGCATTTCCATGCGTGATGGCCCAAGTGACCGAGTATGCACATTTTGATGTAAGTGCAATGCAAACCAACAAACCAAAGTGGTCCGATCCCTATCACTAAATCAAGGGACAAGATATGCATGTTCAATGCAACCTAGGCATGTTAGCTAGGGATGCAACATGGAGATGCAAGATGCACATGCAAGCATGCAAACAAACATGCAAGGTAAGCATGCAAGCTAGCAAAGGGATGGACTTAAACATGATTTGGACAGCTCTAATTAGGCCCAAAACAGTGGCCAAAGTGACCAAAATAAAGGACTAAATACACATACACACATGCACATGTTAAAGGGCCAACACTTAGGCACAAATGAGGCAACTCTCAAGCACATTTGAAAGAGGCAATCATGGACATATGGCATGCAAGGTAAGCATTGGAACTCATGTTAAGATGGTGTCAAACCAAGCAAACAAAATAGACCAAGCATGCAATGAATGGCCCAAGTACTTGAAGCAAGTCAAAGGGGCTTGAACCATGACCAAGTCAACCAAGCCTCACAAGGCTAAGAGGACTTAAAATAGATTCAAGGCAGACCTAGACCATGCAAAGGGGACTCTTAGATGGCATCTAAGTGGCTCAAATTCAAAGGCATGTACAATGGCCAAAACGTGGAGCATATAACACAAGCTCATAAGGCATGAAAGAGACATCCAAGGCAAGCATATAGGCATGCTAAGGGGACTGAAATGACATGGTGGATAGTTCCAAATCACTAAATCAATGCAAGAATGTCATGCTATACATTCACACACTTAAGGCCAACAAGCCGGAATACAAAGGGGCTATACTAAGCATGCCAAATCCGACCCAAACAACCTAGGACAGACCTTAAACATGGCAAAATATGCACAAAAGCTTCACAAAGCTAAGCCTAAAACATGCTAGAACAAGGGTTTACAACCTAAGGCATGTTAAGGCAACAAAGTGGCATTACAAGGTAGGTATGCTAAGCATGCATGGTGTACCAAAACCAATTAAAAAAAGAGGCATATTATGACATAATAAGCACAAAAAACAACTAAGGCATGGTCAACATGAAGCTTAGCTAGGTGCTCCGTCAAGAGGCCAAAAATGGTCCATTTCAAGGACAACAAGGAGAGGGGGTGGCCCTCTCCTTCTTGGGACCTCAAGGCACCATCCTCACCTCTGAAATCCCTCAAGATTTCAGTGGTGAGGAGGCCCAAACACCAAGGTCTCGAAGCTCACTCAAAATAGCACAAAATGGGGCCTCTCAAGGCCTAAGAGGGGTCAAACACCTCCAAACCACAAAACACTCTAAACAAACTATTTAGAGGGCCTAAAAACAGAACTTTTTTATGTTATACACTAAGCACCAAAACAGCTCTAAGATAGGTAAAAAAATAATGCCAAAATGGGTAATAAAGGGACTAGTTTCTTACCCTTGAAGACCCCTTCAACAATGGTGGACCAGCAGCCTCTTTTAGGTTGAAACCAGCTCCAAAACCTCAAAAACAACCTCTTAGAACCTCAGTAGCTAAGGGAAGGTGAAACACTATGTGTTTGTGTGCAATAGTAAGACACAAACACAATTAAACACACACAAAGGTAAAAAGAGAGAGGTATAGAGATAGAATGTGTATCAATCCTAACCCTAGAACTCAAAACCCTAATGTGGCTGTCTAAAATCTCTCTAACCTAAACAAGGGAGAGGAGGGCTCCTCTTATAGAGCTTCTTGTCTTGTAAAGCTTACAAGACAAGCTTCTAACGGGAGCCAAATGCAAGACAGCTGTAATAAAATATCTGCAAAAGTAGATGAACAGTAGTCAGCTGCCTAAAAATGCCATTTTGGCAAAAGGGAGTGCCGACCGGCAACAAAGAATGCCGACTGGCAATATAGATTGCCGATGGCAGCAAAACACCAGCCGATGGCCTCTGGCCATGGCCGGTGATGTGTGGCGATGCCTCACAAGGCATTCCCTGCCCCTCCAAGGCAAAACACAAGTGTTTGGTGCAAAACCAGACACTAAACAGTCAAGTTCGGAGATCCTGAGGCAAGGCGCGTAGCCGAGACCTCCGGGAACTCCAAACGAACACAAACAAGGGTAATCACCAAGTGTTCCAATGGTGACGTCCACGTCTTGAGGACGGTCAAAAATGGAGTGTCTACAAATGGCACCTAGTTCGATTGTGGCGTATATCAAGAATTATGTAGCAAATATGGCATTCGGCCTTACTTCTCGACACCGGCCTACCCCCAAAGCAATGGTCAAGCTGAAGCCTCTAACAAATCCATCCTGGATGGCATAAAAAAAGAGACTGGAAAAGTCTAAAGGCAAATGGGTCGAAGAATTGCCGAGTGGATTGTGGGCTCATCGTACTACACCGAGGAGATCCACTGGAGAAATGCCGTTTGCTCTATGCTTTGGAACCCAGGCAATCTTAGCCCTGGAAATCAGCCTCCCAACTCTGAAATTGCAAGTTTTTGATATGGGCCGAAACGACATGATGCTTGCCTTGGATCTGATTCTGATCGAAGAGTGAAGAGACCGCGCCCTGGCATCCATGGCATGGTATCAGCAACAGCTCGCTAAATCGTATAATTAGCGGGTTCAGTTGCGCCGATACACGCCAGGGGAGCTTGTCCTGAAGAAGGTACTTCCAACCGACCGAAGACCGGCCGATGGAAAATTGGGTCCAAACTGGGACGGCCCCTATCAGATAGAATCCATCGCAGGAACAGGGGCATATCGGCTCTCAGACATGTCAAGAAGAAGCCTGCCACGGCCTTGGAATTCAACACATTTACGTAAATTCTATCATTGACCTGACTTGTGGGCTTGATACTTGTACATATTCCACCGTTGCAAAACAAAGTTTCTCGTTTTCTGAAGCTCGCCCCCAAGCCTTTAAGGGCCGATTAAGCCTTCTAAGGCCAAAATAAGCCTTCGAATTCGGAGCCCCCTTTGGTGCAGGTCACCTCAGGGCCGATTAAGTCTCCGGATTCAGAGCCCCCTTTTGTGCAGGTCACCTCAGGGCCGATTAGGTCTCTGGATTCAGAGCACCCTTCGTAGATAGCACGATTGGCCAAAATAAAGTCTCCGGATTCGGAGCCCCCTTTGGTGCATGTCACCTCAGGGTCGATAAAGCCTCCAGATTCGGAGCCCCCTTTGTTGCAGGTCACCTTAGGGCCGATTAAGTCTTCGGATTCGGAGCTCCCTTTGGTGCAGGTCACCTCAGGGCCGATTAAGTCTCCGGATTCGGAGCGCCCTTCGTGGATATCACGATTGACCCAAATAAAGCCTCCGGATTCGGAGCCCCTTTCGGTGCATGACACCTTAGGGCCGATTAAGCCTATTAGGGTTGATTAAGACTTCGGATTCGGAGCGGCCTTCGTGCATATCACGATTGGCCAAAATAAAGCCTCCGGATTCGGAGCCCCCTTTGCTGCAGGTCACCTCAGGGCCGATTAAGTCTCCGGATTCGGAGCGCCCTTCGTAGATAGCACAATTGGCCAAAATAAAGTCTCCGGATTCAGAGCCCCCTTTGGTGCATGTCACCTCAAGGCCGATAAAGCCTCCAGATTCGAAGCCCCCTTTGGTGCAGGTCACCTTAGGGCCGATTAAGTCTTCGGATTCGGAGCGCCCTTCGTGGATATCACGATTGGCCCAAATAAAGCCTCCGGATTCGGAGCCCCTTTCGGTGCATGACACCTTAGGGCCGATTAAGCCCATTAAGGCCGATTAAGACTCCGGATTCAGAGCGCCCTTTGTGCATATCACGATTGGCCAAAATAAAGCCTCCGGATTCGGAGCCCCTTTTGGTGCATGACACCTTAGGGTCGATTAAGCCTATTAAGGCCGATTAAGACTCCGGATTCGGAGTGCCCTTCGTGCATATCACGATTGGCCAAAATAAAGCATCCAGATTCGGAGCCCCTTTTGGTGCATGACACCTTAGGGCCGTTTAAGCCTATTAAGGCCGATTAAGACTTCGAATTCGGAGCACCCATGGATATCATGATTGGCTCAAATAAAGCCTCCGGATTCGAAGCCCCTTTCGGTGCATGACACCTTAGGGCCGATTAAGACTCCAGATTCGAAGCGCCCTTCGTGCATATCACGATTGGCCAAAATAAAGCCTCCGGATTCAAAGCCCCTTTTGGTGCATGACACCTTAGGGCCGTTTAAGCCTATTAAGGCCGATTAAGTCTCCGGATTTAGAGCACCCTTCGTGGATATGATGATTGGCCCAAATAAAGCCTCCGGATTCAGAGCCCCTTTCGGTGCATGAAACCTTAAGGCCGATTAAGCCTATTAAGGCCGATTAAGACTCCGGATTCGGAGCGCCCTTCGTGCATATCACGATTGGCCAAAATAAAGCCTCCGGATTCGGAGCCCCTTTCGGTGCATGACACCTTAGGGCTGATTAAGTCGATTAAGGCCGATTAAGACTCCGGATTCGGAGCGCCCTTCGCGCATATCACGATTGGCTAAAATAAAGCCTCCGGATTCGGAGCCCTTTTTGGTGCATGACACCTTAGGGCCGATTAAGCCTATTAAGGTCGATTAAGACGCCGGATTCGGAGCGCCCTTCGTGCATATCACGATTGGTCAAAATAAAGCCTCCAGATTCGGAGCCCCTTTTGGTGCATGACACCTTGGGGCCGTTTAAGCCTATTAAGGCCGATTTGAATTCGAAGCACCCGTGGATATCACGATTGGCCCAAATAAAGCCTCCGGATTCGGAGTCCCTTTCGGTGCATGACACCTTAGGGCCGATTAAGACTTCGGATTCAGAGTGCCCTTCATGCATATCACGATTGGCCAAAATAAAGCCTCCGGATTCGAAGCCCTTTTTGGTGCATGACACCTTAGGGCCGTTTAAGCCTATTAAGGCCGATTAAGACTCCGAATTTGGAGCGCCTGTGGATATCACGATTGGCCCAAATAAAGCCTCCGGATTTGGTGCCCCTTTCGGTGCATGACACCTTAGGGCCGATTAAGACTCCAGATTCGGAGCACCCTTCGTGCATATCACGATTGGCCAAAATAAAGCCCCCGAATTCGGAGCCCCTTTTGGTGCATGACACCTTAGGACCGACTTAGCCTATTAAGGCTGATTAAGACTCCGGATTCGGAGCGCCCTTCGTGCATATCACGATTGGCCAAACTAAAGCCTCCGGATTCGGAGCCCCTTTTGGTGCATGACACTTTAGGGCCGATTAAGGCTCCGAATCCGGATTGGCTTTTTTGAGATGCATTCGCACCACTTCATTGGCTGAATAAATATTCACTGAGAATCATTCTTAATTCAAGCCGGTCTATACATGTTTAAACATTTATGCCACGCAACACAAAACTTGCCAGAAAGTTGAAATAATATGATTAATTAAACACATAACATTTCAAGACCAAATACAAACGTTGAAAATAAAGGAAATTCTATTTATTCGACGCGAAGTCTATTCATTCGACACCCTCATCATCGCTCTTCTCAATTTCAAAATCGGAATAAGGAAAGTATTGGCGATGATACAGAGGCGAGGCCGAATCAATGCCCACGGCTTCGAGAGCTTCCTCAGTTTGAAGGGCCTTGATCCAGCCGTGCTTGAATCCATGATTTTCACATAGGCAGACCTCCTCGGCAAGGTCCTGTTTGGTCTTCTCTATCCCGACCTTCAGGCCGTCTTGAAACCCCTTTTCATAACTCGAGGTCCATTGGGTCACTCTCTTCGTAACAACCAATTTAGATTGACCGGCCACCACCAACGCGCTCGTTTGAACATTCTTCAGTTCCCGAAGCTCACGCTCAGCCTTTTTCGCGCGAATCTCCAGACTGGGATTCCTTTTGTCCCTTTTCTCGCTCTCACGTCATGCTTCCAGCAGACGCATGCCGACTTCGTAAGCAGAATATAGCCCTTTTACGGCCCCATGTATGCTGTCTCGAAATACTTCAAAATCTCGACGTCCGACCATCGATTGTTGGACTTTCGGCAAGAATATCTGTCGAGCGAACTCGACTGCCATATCTGGGTCTTTAATGATAGAATCCCCCTCCGTCATTGGTCCATTCCTCACAAAAATCGCAAAACTCAACGGTTGTGGCGTCGCATCAGGCTCAATTTTCGGTCGTGGGCGCGGAGAATTTCCCCGTTGTTGCTTGTCCTTTCGGGGCGATCTGCTTCGATGACGTTCTTCTTCCCTATCCTTGGACGTTCTTCTTCCTTTGCGCGTAGGCTCGCTACTACGACTCATTGCGGCGTTTGATTCAGTCAATCTTCATCCCTCCCAAGTTGCCTAAATGGAAATAAGTAGGGCCTCTGGCATGCACCCGCCCCATTTATCCTTCAATGTTTACAGCTCTCCCGAGGCAACGTCAGTAATCCCAAACATCAACCCATTCGGCTTCCCAAGCTCGCGCCCTGACTAAGGCAAGGGCAGATTTACTTTATTAATTCGGCTGGCCATGTTTTCAAGCACAAGCGCCGATCAATCTGTGCCTCAGCCAGCCCACGAGATAGGCCCATTCGGCTTCCCAAGCTCGCGCCCTGGCTAAGGCAAGGGCAGATTTACTAATCTGGTCGGCCATGTTTTCAAGCACAAGCGCCGATCAATGTGTGCCTCAGCCTGCCCATGAGTCACACCCATTCTGCTTCCCAAGCTCGCGCCCTGACTAAGGTAAAGGGAGATTTACTTTATTAATCTGGCCGGCCATGTTTTCAAGCACAAGCGCCGATCAATCTGTGCCTCAGCCAGCCCACGAGATAGGCCCATTCAGCTTCCTAAGCTCGCGCCCTGGCTAAGGCAATGGCAGATTTACTAATCTGGTTGGCCATGTTTTCAAGCGCAAGCGCCGATCAATGTGTGCCTCAGCCAGCCCACGAGATAGGCCCATTCGGCTTCCCAAGCTCGAGCCCTGGCTAAGGCAAGGGCAGATTTACTTTATTAATCCGGCTGGTCATGTTTTCAAGCGCAAGCGCTGATCAATGTGTGCCTCAGCCAGCCCACGAGTCACGCCCATTTGGCTTCTCAAGCTCGCGCCCTGACTAAGGCAAGGGCAGATTTACTTTATTAATTCGGCCAACCATGTTTTCAAGCACAAGCGCCGATCAATCTGTGCCTTAGCCAGCCTACGAGATAGGCCCATTCGGCTTCCCAAGCTCGCATCCTGGCTAAGGCAAGGGCAGATTTACTAATCTGGTCGTCCATGTTTTCAAGCGCAAGCACCGATCAATGTGTGCCTCAGCCAGCCCACGAGTTACGCCCATCCGGCTTCCCAAGCTCACGCCCTGGCTAAGGCAAGGGCAAATCTGATCGGCCAAATACCTAAGCTAAGCAGCCGATCTAACGATAACTGAAAGCAATAACATTCATCAACAACATTTTCCTTAGCCAGTTGAGCACAACTCATAAAATTTTATATACTCAAGTTACCAAACAAAAAGCTACAAGCCCGCATAAAAATGCCTAGCAAAAAACAAACACTATGACTGTAGCAAAAGATGAAAAATACTAAATTAAAAACCATAAAAATACATTCGACATCCTAAAACTGTCAGTCGGCCGGATCAGCCATCGGAATCAGACTCCAATGGCTTAACATCCACTTGCTCATATGGTAATTGCATAATCAACAAAGCGTTAGCAGTAACAAGGGCTTTGTGCCAGCCGTGTTTGAATCCTCGATTTTCAAACTTGGGGACTTGGTCCATGTACTCGGCGAGTCTAGTATTTTTCCTGGCCTCGAATACTTTGGAAGACTCCAAGTTGGCTGATTCCTCCGCCGTCGAGAAGGTCATATATGTCGGCTTGTAACGAAGCAGAATGTGGGCCGCCCTGCCTTGTTTCTTAAGACTTCGACGGCCAAAATATTTGAACGCGACTTCGATATCCGAAAGAGCGGCGCCGTCAGTTAAAGAAAGAAGTTTCTTCAAATTTCTCCCTGCACAAACCAAGCCGTAACATTTCAAAGAAGAGGCTTTACAACAAAAACGAACAAATAATAAAAGTGAGAAAGCAATCAGCCACCTGGCTCGCCCCTCCGTCTAGGAATAGGGTCGACGTGATCCTCCCCTTCGTCAAATTCCCAGTTACCTTGGACAACGACCATAACATCATCAACTCGTTTTCCAAAACTAGAAAGCGTCGTAATCAGCTGATGGTCGATATCTTTGGCCCTAAGGAAGAAACACCCGTGCCGACCAGAAGACTTAGCCAAGGCATAACAATGTCGGATGGCTGGAATGCCAAGGTTAATTCTTAGGCGACGGTTGAGCGCTATAATCCCCATTATGATTCTAAAGAAATTCATATTAGGTTGGGAAGGGATTAAACCCCAATGGCGAAGCACAACCCTAAGAAATGGGTGAAGGGGGAAACAGGCTCCACCCTCTGCAATTGACAAAAGAGGAAAGACAATCGTGGTTTCGTCCTCCCTCTCCATATCAAGAGTGCCGTCTGCCACAAGCGACAGACGGACATCATCAGGAATGGAGAAATGGCGTTTAAAGCCAGCAATACGATCTGACGAGAGGAGGTCTTTTAAATGTTTCGCCATACCCTACAGTTTATGAGAATATGTGTGATACCCCTGTTCTGTATTATGCTAATTGGTCCCAAATGCCAATGTGATTATATGTTTTGATATGATTTTGTGTGCCATTATGCGAATATATATAATTTTGAAGTTTTATCTATTCATCGTAGGAATATCTATTTGAATAATCCGCTTCGGGAATTAAATTGAGGGCCTTATTGGCCACAGAACCCGAAATTGATTACGCCATTGTGACCGGCATAATTTTTAGAGCCTACGGCGAAATTTAATTGAAAATTGATTCGGGCCAGATTAAATTGAATTATTTAATGGCATTGTGCTCAAATTGTTTAATATCTTAATTGTGGCTAGTGGGGCTTCTTGTATTTGAGCACTACACTTCTCATTCTCTCACATACCTTCATTTTGGCTGATCAAACTCTAAGAAAGGGAGGAGGTCGGCTGTTAGAGAGAGTGAGGGAGAAAGTTGTGTAATTTTTGGCCCAAGGTTATGAATTTGAAGTCCAACTCAAGAACTGACCATAGATTGAGCTTCTAGGTAAGTGATTGTTTATGAATTCGTGAGTTTGAACTTGTGATTTTGTGAATTAAAGGTTAATTGGTGATCAAGAACAAGAGTTGTACTCTAATTGATGAATTTGAAGTTAAAATGCACATGCATGTATAGGATCACCATGGTTTTGCATAATCAAGCATGTATTGGGATGAATATGGAAATATGAGTGTTAAATCCTACATGCAAGCATGTTCTTGTTGTGTTCCATGAGAATGAACACCATTTGCATTGATTGGAATAGAAATGGAGTCAAGAATTGACATGCATGCATGATTGATGAAGATATGAGGCTTAAATGCATGAATTTAATGTATTGGAAGTAAGTTTGGTAAATTTGGGTTTGCATGTGATTAATTCATGGGAATTGAGTTTCAATATGTTGTAATTTGGTGTTTATATCATGTTAGTACACATATATATGAAGTTTGAGCCGAAATCATGCATTTGGGGCCCTTGAATTCGATGTTGGAGCTCAAGAATACAGTTCTGGGTTTTCCAGAATTTTGAAGTCCGCTCGAGCGGGGAACCTGACGCTCGAGCGGGAAATGCGTGCTCCCAGTACTTTTTGCAGACTTAATGTCCGCTCGAGCGGGGTAATTAACGCTCGAGCGTGGGAGCTCTTTTGACAGGCCTTCCGCTCGAGCGTCCTATTTCACGCTCGAGCGTATTTTTGATGCAACCAGCACTTTTGCAGGCCTATAGGGTCCGCTCGAGCGGGTAAGTCCACGCTCGAGCGGGGACCCTATTTTCTGAAATCCTGTTTTTGCATTTTGTGTTCTGTTTTCCGTACTGTTTCACTTGTGATCACTCTTAGGCATGTGTTAAACATTATAAATGAGTTAATGAGATAAGAATAAAGCCTAAAGAGGAATATGTGAATTAAAGAACGGATTGAACTGTTAATGACCCCTTTGTGTTCATGAAACGTGTAGGGTCAAGCTCCAGGGCAAATCAACAAGCCGATCACTGTGAGTAATATCAATATTTGAAAGCTTGTCAATGTCCAATTGTTTATTCCCTTATAAACTTTATGAGTTGTTAATTGGGATTGTGGACAAAAGTTTGACAGGAACGAATGAATGGACCAAAGGTCGTTTTGATATAAATGGATGGACCAAAGGTCGTTTTGATGCGAATGAATGGACCAAAGGTCGTTTTGATATAAATGAATGGACCGAAGGTCGTTTTGATGTAAATGAATGGACCAAAGGTCGTTTTGACATGAATGAGTGGGACGAAGGCCGTTTTGACATAAATGAGTAGGCCGAAGGCCGTTTTGACATGAACGAGTGGGCCAAAGGCCGTTTCGACATAAACGAATGGGCCGAAGGCCACTTTGACAGAAATGAATGGGCTGAAGGCCGTTCCGACATAAGTGAATGGGCCGAAGGCCGTTTTGCCATGGATGGAAACCCGAATGGGCCAAAGGCCAAAATGTTTGGAACTACAATCATTTGATTTACATTTCATACAGTTATTTATACATTTGTTAAATAGAAGTATGAATTGGGCCTAAGGCCGTTTGGAGCATCTTGTTCTACATATTGTTATGTAACTGTCATATTTGATATTATTCACTGGGCTATCGCTCACGCTCATTCATGTGTTTGTAGGTGAGCCAAGGGAAGTCCAAACCCAGCCCCAGTGAAGCCTGCTAGGAAAATTCGAGTTTTAAGGAAGTCAGCCTCGAGTCTCACTCTTGAGACCTACCTTGCCTTTTTGCTATGTACTTACGTTTTGTCTTGTTGGCAAGGGCCTAGTGTACATCTGTAAATAGTCCGTCATAGGTTGACTTGTTTTGGATGATCCTGTCTGTAATAAATTTTGTGGAACTGTACTTTTGATGTGGGTTATTAACGTAACTGAATATGGTCTGTTTGTTGTGCATATAAGCACGGCTCTATGGACAAAGTTTTTAATTTTTGCTTCCGTTTGGCCCCTTTACTCTGACAAGTTATGTCTGTTTCGAATATGAGGCCGTAGGTAATCTCAAGATTGCTGGCCGGTTATGTCCTTAATCCTTAGGGACAGGTTCGGGTCATGACAATATGCCAAGGAAGGAATAAACCAGAAAGAGTCCTCGAAGCAAGGGAGGAGAGAACTTACAAAGGACGAAGAGGATATCGGAGAAGAAAGTTTCAGGGACGATCCAAAAGGCAATCCAGCGATGAGCATCATAAAATACATACTTGAAAGGACGTCGAAATTTTAAATCGCAATAAATAGACACGTACGAGGGGGGTGGGAAGTCGACACGACAACCGAAAGGGGTGCGCTTAGATATCTGCATGAGGATGAGGCCAACCGCCGAATTTTGGCTCCGACTTTTAGGAATTCAAAACCAAGCACTCCAGCCAACTGTCGTCGGTGAAGTGCTTGGGGGGGCAGTTGTGGGAGCCGAATAAGTAGAAGAGTTGGAAGATGCGTACTCCAGAAATTAGATACTATTCGGCTTCATATTACGTGACTAGGACGCCGAATACGTTAGGAGAGCCGAATAGACGGAGGTCAGTGGCTCTGAATGAATAAAAGGGGAATGGGATAAAAGTAGGCTCAGGCCCCGAGGCCCAAAAAGCAAGTATAAATACAAGAACCATAGATTTAGAAAGGTATGTAAGAATCATTTCACTAAATTTGGGAAACAAGCGGTTCTTAGTGTCTGAACTAACTTGTCCGTCGGAGTGCTTATTCCGGCACCCCTGACCGGAGTGTTTGTGTCTTTTCAGGTGACTAGCTGAGGATCACTAGCGTCTCCCAGGATCTGAAGAGTATTTCTAAAACCTCTTCTCCTCAATATCAAACAATGGCTCGCACTTCAAGAAAGATGTGATAAACCTGCTTGAAAAGTACAACGTGGCTTTTCATAAGTCATCAATATACAGGCCGCAGACCAATGGAGCCGTTGAGGCTGCGAACTAGAACATCAAGAAAATTTTGCAAAAGATGGTGAAAACTTATAGGGACTGGCCGGAGAAACTTCCGTTTGCACTTTGGGGCTATAGAACGTCGATTTGGAAATCTACAGGGGCGACTCCTTATTCTTTTGTCTATGGCATGGAAGCTATTTTGCCAATTAAAATTGAAGTACCATCACTGTGGGTTATGGTTGAGTGTTATATAGCAGAGGTCGACTGGCAACAGAATAGATTTGAGGAGTTAATGTTGTTTGATGAGAGGAGGTTGAAGGCATTGTATCATATTCAAGGCTACCAACGCAGGATTGTTAAGGCTTTTAACAAGAAGGTTAAGTCTAGGAATCTCAAGGAAGGAGATCTGGTGCTCAAAGACAACCAAGCACCCATCTATGACCCTAGGGGCAAGTTCAGACCCAATTGGAATGGTCCTTACATCATCAAGTCTATCTGGTCAGGAGGAGCAGTCATTCTCATGGACCTAGATGGCCTAGAATTTTAATAACCGATCAACATGGATAAGCTGAAAAATATTACCCTTGAGAGGCTCGCTAGGCCGAAAACCCGAAAAGGCGACCCAGGAAAAAATTAGAGCATAAAAAATTAGAAAAAAAGAAGAATTTAGCTTGCAAGGTTGAAAACCCAAAAGGGCGACTTTGGAAAAAGTTAGAGCGTAAAAGGAGAGAGTCAATACTCAAGTGAACTCAAACCTGAACTATGTATGACCTAATTCCCATTTTCAGGATACATAGGCAACTTCATCCTGAAGTTCGGTCGTAATTATCTCCAGCTCAATTGTCTTGTCTGATCAGGTCATCTTTGTTTATTATTTGTTAGTTCAGTTGTGATCTTTGTTATGGTATGATCTTTTGATTTGGAGCTGTGCATCTTAAGGGTTGATTCCGTGCATATCAGACAGCGAGTGGTTTTGAAGAGTTTTAATCAAAGTTGATTTTTCTCAAAAATTCACCTATTACAACTGAGACCATTTTTGGACCAAAAGGATAAGTTTTAATGCTCACAACTTTAATTTTTATTTATTTCAACATCAAGTACATTCTCTAACTCTCTGATACAAATCAAAATTTCTTTTACATAAAACTTGAAAAGAAATATCAAAGTAATAAAACTAGGGGCATAGATGAGTCTGGTGTTAGGTCTCTTTCTCTTCCTCGCACCCACACCTGTGGAAGTCTCCATGGAAGTCTCTGTAGCCAAGGTTGACCCAATCCGTTCCTCATCCTTCAACCAAGCCAAGAACTCACTAGAAAGGATGTAGCTGAAATTTAGGGCAGGGACCAAAAGCTCTCTTGTTCTCCAGGCAGTGAGGTACCGAGTCGAATTCGAAGCACGAACATGAAATGAAGTTGGGTATTTTACTCCCTTATCTGGACAAATTTGATTATGTCCAAACTGACGTCTAAACTGAAAGGGGAAGTAGAACATGCAGTGCCTCAGACCAATCAACTGTATGTTGAGCTGACATGTCATGCTGTAACTCATTTCGGCCAAATCAAGCCAGGGGCAACGCCAAGCTATGTTGGCTTTGGATCAGTTACACATCCAGATGTTCCACAACCCTTCTAAAAGGGAAATCGATTTAACGTTGGCAAAAGAAGTAAGCTCAAGCCAAGTATTCAATGCGAGGGTCTATTACTTTCAGTTTGTCCATCAACCATACCTGGGGAGAGATGCAAAATCAGAGAGATTAAAGAATAAAGAGGTGTATGTTGAGAGAAAAAAAAGTGAAAAGAGGTTTTGAGAGAAAAATAGAGCTTAAGAGTTGAGTGACATTAGAATCATAAATCAGAAGGGTGGAAAATTATACTTGGAGAAATAGCAGATTCCTTGCAAACCTGGTGGTCTCTTGTCGATGAACAGTATCCAGGCCCATCAAGGTTTCGGCCAATACCAAACCAATACAACTCTTACCCTCTTTCAAACATTGGGCCACTTGGATCAACCGGATACTAGCTCCACCAAAACTAGGGGCAATCAGGAATTGCGCAAGTAGGCATAAATAGAGAGCATGTTGTCGGTGGCTGCGCCAAAGAAGGTCGCTCTTATCTCCAATAGTGGAAAACCGATGAACTAAACCGGGGATGTCCAGCTCCCCATCATGTGCCAAAGACCGAGCCTCGTGCACTGATAATACGCACATTCGCCCCAAAGTTTGGGCATGGCCAAAATGAGGTTGAGACATAATTTCCTCACCGCGTCGAGATTCCATCAATGCTTGAAATTTTTTAAGTGTTGGACATACTTCTTGAGATCCAAATTGAAATACATGTGTGATCAGGTTCCAACATCTAACCTCAGCATGAAGGAATGGAAAGCAAAGAGGAGTGCAACTCAAAGAAAAAAGGGCGTTTAGGCCAAAACCATGAAAATTCACCTTTTCCAAGCTATCCAAAGTGGCTATCCAGTCTCGAAGCCTATTGACAAATAACATCTCCATTTTGAGAGCAAAATATCAAGGATTTGTGAATTTGCCAGAAAAACAGCATGAGAGCACCATTTATAGAGTTTTGGGATGGAGTTGTGCATAACAGCTAGACAATATTGATTGACCGTTGGCCGTGCATTGGTGATGGCCTGCCATGGATCATTGAAGCCCGTTTGGGTCTTGGTGTTGGTCCAGCTCAATGTAGTTGCAGTAGAAGCCGACCTTCGTTCGGGTGGACCACGACTGTACTTTTGAGTCTTTTTTGTTTATACCAAATGTGTTTTAGCTTTTTCGAGTTATTTTCATTTCGTTTTTCTATTATCGAGTTGCATTTTACATTTTGACTGGTTGTAAGTCATTATTCGATTCATGATTCAATTCAAGAACAAAGCATTCACAGATCCAAGGGTTGCAATGCAAGGGTTACACCGTTCATCATATGCAAATGCCAATCATCATATTGTGCGAAGAAATCATTCAACAAAAAAACTTGTTTTTATAACTAACGGGACCAACCTCGATCATTGTTTTTCAAAGCAAAGCACAAAAACAACAAAAGAAAAGTCTTCAAAAAACAAAAGGTCTCTCTGAAGCTAGTATTTAAACTACAAAACAAAAAAAAGAAGCACAAAACAACATCAGCATTAGTAGCCCATTCTCGCCCTCTTCCTCCTCAGTTGCAGATGAGGTGTATCACTGTCATCACTAGGACTGCTCGACTGCAAGTCGACCTCCTCTCCCTTACCCTCGGAGGTCGTGTGCTCCTCCATAGACTCCTCGGAAGGTGAGCGCTACCTCACTCGACCTCTCTCCCGAATAGCTCCTCCATGGCCTCTTCCCTTGGCCCTATCTCTGCCTACTAGCTATGGAAGATCCTGTAGGCACTGCTGACTCAAGCTAAAAAGAGGGTAGATATCAGTATGCATTAACAGAAGTTTACAATATGGCTTACAGTATAGCAACAACAAAACTGCAAACAGAATGTACCTCAATCCCATGGGTGACCAGGGCGGCCTCTCTCCTCCGTACCATGAGGAGTAGCCGGTCGATCGTCCAAGTGAGCTTGTCACCAAATGCCCGAGATATCTGCAAAAGGAATAGAGTATGAGAAATGTAAAAAGAAGTAACAGAGAAATGACAGGAAAAGTATAGTGAGTAGAACGTAGAAGAGTGTATACCTGCTCGATGCCAGGAGCAAATACTATACTGCGGTCCTCCTCCTCAATATGATCAAGGGGAATCTGTCGGATCACTCAATTTGGATGCATGAAAGTAATCGCAGTAGAAATCATTGGGAACCCAAGAAAGGGACCAACGACAGGCGCACCTCAAGCAGGGACACCCCTAGCAGGGATATCACCACCAATAGCAGCGGCAGCAGCAATCTCCAGAACAGCACGGGCCACGCTCGGAGTAAGAGGCGCCATCATCCAAGAGTGTAAAAAGGTAGTGAAGTCGTCGGGCATATGATGCCGGTCACTATCCTCGCCTAACATCAGGAGCTCGATCTGAGGACTATCCCGTAGCTCATCAACTACCCTCATAATCGGTAGAGGAGGAAATGAAACGTCTAGATCTGCTACCCCGCATGTCTGGCTGATGAACCTCTCTCCCAAATAGTAAGCCCGGCCGAAGGGGCCCTCAAATAAAATCCGCATGGTGGAGGCATGCCATGCAGCGGCATAAGTTATCCTTAACACTTAGGGAATACCCGTCCACATGTCCCAATCAATCTGACAAAAAGCAATGCAGTATGATAGACATCAGTACATTATAAGGAATTAGTGCAATATCAGAAGTCAGTACAGTATGAGAAAGACAATATGGTACAGATACAATAGTATGAGAATGACCGTGTAGTGTATGGGAAACAATACATTATGCATACAGTATGTGAACAGTTAAGGTATGATGTTCTGTTACCTGATCTGTGGCGATCGTATCGAAGAAGCGGCGGAGGTATGAGAAGGTGCAGTCTACGAGGCGGCGTCGCTCAAATCGCAAGTTATAGTACGGAGAGTGGGGTACTGATAACTTGATAGGCCTCACTGGGACTGGGGCCAGAGAAGCGAAGTAGGTATACACCTAGAGCTACATACAGAAACAGATGGATGAAGTAACTAAACAGGAAATGAAATGAAAATGAATAGAAATTATAGAAACAGAAAAGATGAGTGTGAGACATACCTCCCAAATCCTTAAGGAGCCGCCGAGTGAATCCGTCTTGCGGCAGGAGACGGAGCTCATGTAGCAATATATGGTGGCCAGGTCGACGCCAACCCAGTCATACTCTGCCACCTGGGAGAGGTGCACCAGTGCCCCCCAAAAGATATAGCCCCACGGTATTTTCCCTGTTAGAAAACATGGTAGTACCGAGGAGATACATGAGAAAGCCGCGGGTGTACTGAGTGACCTCCTCTGCAGTAGCTGGCTGATGGTCAATGAAGTGGTCATAAAACTAGCTGTACCTCACCATCCCATGATTGGTGATATCTGGGATCGCCCCGAGAAGCTAGCACAGTGCATCTCTCCACTAGGTCATCTTCGGATCAAAGGAGACTAGGCCGCCGACCCCGACCCTCAAACCGGTCAGCATCGAGAAGTCATACGGGGTCAGTGTTATCTTCCCGATCGAAGAAAAATGGAATGAATCAGTGGTATCCCACCATCTCTCCACCAGGGCCTCGTATAGCCACGACTCATCCCTCATCTCAATAAGACCGGAGCAGAAAGGCCCGAAGCCAGCTGCATCAACCGCTGTGCGAACTTCTGTAGGTAGTCTCTCGTACTAGCGCACAGGGTCGGATATAGATCCATAGCCACTGATCCTCCTAGCTACCACCTGTTAATGGGGAATATGGTTTTAGCTTGTGAAATGAAGTTCAAGCACAATTCATAGAATACAAAAAACAAAGGAAAATGGTTTACCATGGAGGCATCGACGGATAAGTGCTCCGTGGGCTCTCGCAGTAGAGTGTCCTTATCTAGCACTGGGATGAAGCCCTCAAATCTCAAAATGTCGCCTGGGGGTGGCACATATGTACGCGGCTAGTATGTAGCCGCATCAAATGGCCTCTTGACAAGGGAAAGCAATGCAGCAGCTTCCTCTGGCTCTATGTCCGCACCAAGAGCGGCACCAATCCCTACAGCAAGGTCAGGAATGGGAACCTTGTCACTAGCCATAGGAAAAGTGAAGAAAAATGAAGAAAGATGAAGAAAAGGTGAGTGGTTCGGTGTTTTTGCTGTGAAACTCACAAAACCGAAACCCTAGGAGAGAGAAAATAAATGAAGGATGAAAAATCAAAGGGAGAAAAAAGAAAATATGGGCAAAATGTCAGAGAAAACCAAGAAAAACCCAAAACTCAAACATATCAAATTTTGTTCGGTTCAAAGTGTAGAGGAGGAGAAGCGTTTCAAGAAAAAAAATGGCAAGGGTTGTTGGGTAATCTAAGAAAAAGGGAAATCTAGAGAGAGAGGTAGTTTAGAGAGAGAGAGAAGAGAGCCTCGGCCTTGGGTGTGTGCAAAATAGGGCTTTAAGTTTGTTTTAAAGGGCGAAACTGCCCCTATCACCATCGAAGGCCGGCCGGCGATCTCGATCCCCGGCTGTGCATCACCAAGGCTCGACCGGGCCTCAATGAAATTCTGTCCAATTTTTTTTTGTTTCTTCATTTTCTGTTTTGTTTCCTTTCTTTTCTGTATTTATTTGATTTATTTTATGTTCTTTTTTCTTGTAAAATGGGGTTTCAAAAAAAAAGAAAATGCTTTGGAGAGAATAACAAAAAAGAAAGAAAGAAGAGAGTTTAAGAAAACAAAGAAAATGGTTTTTGAAAGAAAAAAAAAAGAAAAAAAATGGGGTGTTTAAAAAATAAAAAAATAATAATAAATAAAAAAAAATGTGTGCTTGTGAAATAAAAAAATATAATTTTTTTTTTGTCGTGTGTTTATTTTTGAGAGAATAAATAAAGAAAAAAAAATGTTTTTGAAAGAAAAAGAATGTTTGTGAGAGAATACTAAACCAAAAAAAAAAAATGTTTTAAGAAAAGAAGGAATAAAAACAAAAATGTGTTTTTGGGAGAAAGAAAAGAAAATGTTTTTTTTTTTAAAAAAAGAAAATATAAAAAAACTTTGTTTTATTTTTGGTTGTTTTGTGTTCCGATAATTCGTAAGTGGTATTCCGTCCTATGCCTGTATTATCGAATATTTTATCGCCGGAAAATGCACAGTAATTATCACCAGCGGTGCTTTTCCAATGAGCGATTGACTAGGTGATCAACTGGTGTTGCTCTGTTTTGTGTCCATTTTATCGAGTTTTCTCCATTTTGTGTCCATTTTATCGAGTTTTCTCTGTTTTGTGTCCATTTCATTGAGTTTTGTCATTTCATCGAGTTTCATTTGGTGTTATGATTAGTGAGAGACTCAATTTTCAGTCCAGAATCCTAAAATTCATATCATTCAGATTTAAAAAAAAAAAAACTCATTTTATTCATATCAGGGATTAACCCCAATCAAATTTGTACAAACATAATATAAAAAAATCAATCAAAAAAAAAAAAGAAGAAAAAAAAAAACAAAAAATAATAAAAGAGAGAGGGATCTTGTTCTTCTTTCTTCTCCGGCGACGGCCACACGCCGACCTCCGATGACGGCCACACGCCGACCTTACTTGCTCGGCTCTCCTGCCGATTTATTTCTCTTGGTTTCGTCTGAGGAAACCCTTGAAGGCCTTGCCTCATTACTTATAGGACCGCCGAGAGAGTTGCCCCTGTTGATCATCAAAAGCAAAGTACGAAGGTGCTCCAAATCGGGCCATAACGGTGGATTTCTGTTTCAGCTCTTTATTCTCCGCCTTCAGTGCGCAAATCTCTGCTCGCACATCCTTGTACATGCGCTGGAGTAGAGAGAGTTGGGCGTTGACCCGATGTACATTGCAGGTCCTGTTTTGCAGCCAATGTGACAAGTTGGAGACCGCGGCCACTGTCTCCATACACGACTTTAGCGTGTAGTGGTTGGCTTCAATGTTAGTTTGAGCAGCCATTATTTGCTTGACTATCAGTATAGAAAGGTTAGGATGAGTAGGAGCAGGGGCACTCTGTCTAAGGGAACTCATGGGATTATTAAGATATGGAAAAAGAGTAAGGGGACAAGGTAAGCCCATTGTTAGAAGAGAGGGGTGTAAAAGAGAGGAATCGTTGAAAAATGGTAGAGAACAGACTGAGTTCTGAAAACCTTTCTATCTCTTTCAGTCTCTCTGTTCTCTCTCTGTTCTGTCTCTCCCAAGGAGTGACGAAGAAAAAGGTAGAAGAGAAGAAGAAGAAGGAGAGTGATAAAGAAGAAGACGGAAGAGAAGATGAAGAAGAAGATAGAAGAATAGAAGATAGAAGAAGGAGAAGAAGACGAAAGAGAAAGACAAAGAGAGAGAGAGAGAGCCGAAGCAATTGTCGGCCGGTTGACGTAAAAGGTAAGGCCGCGTGTCAGACGCGATTTTCAACGGAGGAGAGAGAGGCAGGAGAGTTGTATACATATATGTATATGTATTGTATATCTATGTATTCCATACATGTTTGTTTGAATATTTAGTCACAAGAGTGACTTGGTTAAAGTGGTCTGGTTTGGAGTCTAAGGATTGAAAGGTTGAACCCGAGGTTAGGGGTTCGAACCCCACGACGAGCGATTCTTTCGTTTTGTTTTGGTTTTAGGTATATGTATTATATATCTATGTATTATATAGATATTTGTTTAAATATTTAGTCACAAGAGTGACTTGGTTAAAGTGGTCTGGTTCGGAGTCTAAGGATTGAAAGGTTGAGCCCAAGGTCAAGGGTTGTTTTGTTTTGGTTTTTTTGTATATGTATTGTGTATATATATATATATTTGTTTGATTTTTTTTTTTTTTAGTTATAAGAGTGGCTTGGTTTAGTGGTTCAGTTCAGTGGTCAAGGATTGAAAGGCTGAGCCCGAGGTTAGGAGTTCGAAGCCCTACAACGAGTGTTTCTTTTTGTTTTGTTTTGTTTTGGTTTTATTATATATGTCTCATATCTATGTATATAGTGGCTTGGTTCAGTGGTTTGGCTCAGTGATTAGGGGACCAAGAGACCAAGCCTGAGGTCAGGGGTTCGAAACCCTGTATCCCCATATCTATGCATTTTGTGTTTTTTTCCTTTCTTTTTGCATGTTTTGTGTATGCATGCTGTCAGATACCGTATATAGCTGTGTATATATGCATATATGTTTGTATATATATATACCGTATGTAAATATCTATATGTATTTTGTTTGTTTATATATATACTGTATATATCTGTATGTTTTTTGTTTGTATATGAACATGTGTATACCATATGTAAATATCTGTGTGTAGTACCTTGGCTGTGTTTGCAATGAGTTCCTAGGAGACTAACTGCGACGATGGAAACTAGAGTTCAAATGGCGATGCCTAGAATGCAAATGTTTGGGATTTCCGAGACTAAAGCCTAGTTTAAATACCCAGGGGTGTATCCCCGGCTCGAATTCAATATGGCAGTCCCATAGGTTGAGGTAGCGTGTATGCCCTCAATTCTAAATGTTGAACCAACCTAGTCCGTCACCCCGTTGGAGAATAGGAAAAGTTGTGAATACGATTAGGAAGAAAAGCAGCATCCGTGACTTCTGTATGTAGAGGTTACCCCTTGTCAGCATTATCCTCTCGCGTGAGATGCATTTGGATTCACCCCTCCTCCTCTCGAGTGCGACGCATTAGGATTAAAAATCGGTTAAAAACAGCAGGTGCGCCTGTCTATTCACACCACCCTTCCTTCTCTCGTGTGTGATGTGTTAGGATTGAAAATCGATTAAAAACAACAGGTGGACCTGTCTGTTCACACCACCCCTTCTCCTTTCGCGTGCAACGCGTTAGGATTGAAAATCGGTTAAAAATAGCAGGTGCGTCTGTCTGTTCACACCACTCCTCCTCCTCTTGCATGCGACGCGTTAGGATTGAAACTAGGTTAAAACAGCAGGTGCACCTGTCTGTTCACACCACCCCTTTCTTCTTTCGCGTGAGGCGCGTTAGGTTGTTGATTTACTTAGTTACAAACATCAGGTGTGCCTGGTGTTCACATCATCTTTCCTCCTTTCATTCTGTGCATCTATCGCACAATGATTTCATTTTAAGCATCTACTGCACAATCTCAAATCAATCGTGCCATTTTTCGCGTCGCACTGTCTTATGCAATTTCAATCCCATTGCACTGTCTTGTGCATTTCAATTCAATCGTGCTATATTGCGCATCGCACTGTTTTGTGCAATTTCAATCCCATCGCACTGTCTTGTGCATCACATTGTCTTGTGCAATTTCAATCCCATTGCATTGTCTTGTGCATCCTAATTCAATTGTGCTATTTTGCGCATCGCACTGTCTTGTGCATCTCAATTTAATCGCGCTATTTTGTGCATCACATTGTCTTGTGCAATTTCAATCCTATCGTGCTATCTTGTGCACTCCCGGGGTTTAGGAGACTTTAAATCCTCTAAAGGTGCAATTCCTTTGGTGTTTGTCGTGCCCGAACAACTTCAGGCAGCCTGGTATAGCCCATCTGCCTGTGTTTGTAGTGAGTTCCTAGGAGATCAACGGAGATGGTGGAAACTAGAGTTCGAATGGAGATGCCTAGAATGCAAAGGTTTGGGATTTCCAAGACTAAAGTATGGTTTAAATACCCAGGGGTGTATCCTCGGCTTGAAGTCTGTATGGTGGCGCCATAGGTTGAGGTAGCTTGTTTGCGACTAAACTCTAGATACAGAACCAATCTAGTATATCACTCTGTTGAAGAATGGGGAAACTTGTAAACATAACCAAAAAAAAAAAAAAAAAAAAAAGTAGCACCCATGGTTTCGAAGCGCAAGATAAAGAAGAAAAGGAAGATCCCCAGCAGCATGAGGTGAGTTATCACCAATTGTCCCTGTAAGGTACTTTCACTTCTCAGCTACCACATTATACCCATTATTATCTAGTATTATCTATTACCTCTATAGCATTGCATATAGCATCTCTCACATGGATCTACTGCATTGTCCATTACATCCATTACTTCATTATCCATTTCATCACCTGCATCCTTTCCGTATTAAGCTTAGTTTGGCATGTGCCCATACTTTTCACGTTAAAACATAGCTCTACATGTGTGTGCGCCCATTCTGCAAGAATTGTGGTATGAGGGTTTCGACACCTTTTATATGTTAGACGTGGTTTTGTGTCCAAACCTTTTCTAAGTAAAATGTGGTTCGGCTTATGGCTTATTTACTTCATCCATAGCATCCATTGCATCGTACTTTGTCTTAGGATTATTATCTTTCCCCAACAAATCATTCCTCACTTATATCATACCACCCAATTACTTGTACTCTTTCTCTTTCTACAAAAAAACATAGTTTTGCAGGTGCTCGCACCCATTGTCACGTTAAAACATGGTTTTGCTATGTGTAAGCACCCATGCTGTGCTGAAGCTAGTACTGAGGATGTAGGCACTTAACCTATGATAGGCATCGTTTGGCTCGTGCCGCCACTTCTCCTCTATATAAAACGTAGTTTGATTTGCATCCCCCGTTCCTTTATGGTATTCGTGTGTTTTGTACTGCTTGTGGCTTAGATTGCTTACATTGTATATCATTTGAATTTTCATTACATCGTATATCATTTGCATAGTTTCATTGCATTGTGTTTCATCCTGCCCTTGAACTATGCAGGTTTGATTCCTTGTGAAGGGATACATAACAGTCCCAACTTGTCATATCCACTGTATTTTTACCCCAGAAACTCAATTTTGAACATTGTACCAACTTGCATTGAACGTGAAAGTGAGGAACAGTGGAAGTACACTGAGGCCCGGGCGTGCCTCAGTGACGGCCGGTCGTGGGTATCAATGCCCGGCCGTGCCTCTTGACTTTTCGAAGAAGATTATGTAAATATCTTCCAACTATCTTTTTCTGCAGATATTTTGATCTGTAACTCATTCTCTATAAATACAAAGCTGCTGGATTGAATTGAGAGGTTGAAAGTTTAATATATATCAAGATTTAGATATCAAAATATATAAGTATAATCCTTCTTTTGTAAGCCATCTTCCTACTTCTTTATATCATCCATCCATACCATATCAACATAGAGCTTGGACTTGGAACTTGATTGAGATTTGAAAACCATAACTCAAACTTGAGGGTGTTGGAATCAAGTTTGTTAACTAAGAGCATCCTCTCTTTCAAGAGGTATAATTTTTGCATCTTCTTCCTTATTTCTCTTTTACTCTCTTTTCCTTGATTTATACACTATTTTGGGGTTGTTTTGTGGGCTGAAACTTGTGATGTAAAAGCTACCAAAGGTGGAGGGGTTAACCACCCTTCCTTGAACCTTATTCCAAGCTTATATCCTTGTGTTTCCCACTTATTTTTCTAATTCTAGCCACTGTTTTGGGGTAGTTTTTGGACTGTTTTGGGACTATTTTCAGAGGCTAAAATATGATTTAGAAGTCCCGAAAGTGGAGGGGTTAGCCACCCCTCCTTAGCTTTGCTTACTAGCTTTGTATCTCTTTGTTTTGCCTACCTTTTTGTGCTCTTTTAACATGGTTTTAGCTACTACTTTTTACACTTTAGGGGCTATTTTAGGGCTGTTTTAATTTATTTAATTAGTTCATGCTTTGATAGGTTCATTTGTTGTTTCATAAGTTCACTTGTATAGCTTGTTGCATATTGTTCTAGCTTTTCTTCAATTCATTTAATAATCTCATTTTAATAATCAAGTTGTCACTCCTTTATTTCATTTGAGAGTTGTCTCAAATGGTTGATGGTTATTCAACACATGAACTAGAGTTTCGCACTTAATGGCTTAATCTCTACGGAGATTCATTGTCAATGGTGTAATCTTTCTTTCATGTTGAGAATTACTTCCCATTTGATGCTTCTCTTCTTTTAGAGGACTTAACATTGCCATGGACAAATAAATTAATGAATGGCAATGACTAAACAAATTGGTTTAAAATTGGATCAATACATATAAAGAAAATGACTTAATTTGTTTAGGCTTGACCGGACGTTATGCCAAGTTAATCGAGTCAAGAATTATCATACACTAATTCATGGTGTTTTGATCATTCTTGAAACGTCTCTACCACCCTGTTTGAGTTCACTCCATGACAAGAGGGAGGGGTGGTCATATTCATTGCATTTCATTGATTTTGTCCAAAATTGTATCCGAGATTATCAAGTAATTAATTTGTTCATTGTTGGTTTTGGAATCAATTTCAACCTTCTCTCAAGGTTTTCCCATGATAGAGAAGTGAGAAAGGGACAAACAAAGTCCAGAACACTCTGTTTGTACTGTTTTCACTTCAGGGCACCAAATGGAGTTACATGAAACTGAGCCACGATCGGCCTTCCTTAGGCCTGGCCGGATGCCAGTGAGGGTCGGCAGGGCATCAATAAATGGTAAGACAATGTGTTGTGTAGAAATAGAGGGCAGCGGCTGAATGTGAAACTGAAGAATCTAGGCAGACAGAGCAGCTTCTAGACGCTGCGCATACGAGCATTGTGCATCTTCGGATTGGTAGCTTATTATTTAGTTACTTATTAATTTATTTGGTTTGTAATAATTAGTTTAATTTGGACTATCAAACATTGATTCGGACCCTCCTGCATGAGGATAAATATGTAATAATTTGTGTATGTCTTCCAATCGCACGTCTTTCTCCTTTTTATTTACTAGCTTATGACGGTTAGTTTAGGGCATCATGTTTCGTTTAGCATACTTCATGTTTGCATCAACTCGTATTACATGCATTAAGGCTCGGTTCATCATTTTAACTCGTATTGTTATTGCTTATACTTCTTTGAATACGTGCTTAGACTGCATGCTATTGATCCATATGTCAAATTAGTACCCGAGCTTAGTAATTGCATATTGCATGTGTCACATTAGACATGTCGCATAAGAATCATGCATTTTTCTAACTAGTTTCTCTTTTTTGGCTTGGAGTACAAGGTAAGCTTTTATTTGTTTTAGCACGTTGCATGAGTGTGATTATTTCCATGTCTAGCATGCTTGTCATGAGGCTAAATGCTTAATTGATAAATTGCTGAAATGCCTGTGGATGAATGCTATTTGCTTGAATTGGAATAATTTGAATAATGTTCATATGTGATCACTTTTTTCAAGTGGTGCATATTCAAAACACTTTTTCAAAACAAACATGAATCAAGTGTTCCAATGCTTACAAAATTAGTCTATACTTGTATGCATCACATAGTAAAGTTAACCTAATAAATTGGAACAAGAGCATATAATGTAAATAAGATTCACAACATGATTAGTATAGGCCGATCTTTGATCGGGTGAGTGGGGTGTTCAATTCATGGCCTTCTCCTCTCGTACCTAAGTTCCGAGATGAGACACTTTGGTGATGATGGACTAATCGCCTTTGGCACAAGTCATATGTTTCCTAAATTTCCCAAAACAAAATATTCAGGTGGCGACTTTGTAAATCTGTCAAAGTAGTCCATGTTTGACATATTGATTCAAAACATTGATTTTCCAAAAGAATTTCCAGATTTGGACTCTTTTGCGGTTTCATATCGCACCTGTGAAATCAAATCCAGAAGCACGAGAGTCTGGCACTGTAGGGCTTATTTGCCTTCCGAAAGGAGTGCGAAATAGTCAAGCTACACTAAGGTGTTGTGTGGTTTCTGATTACTGCTCTTTTGCTTTATTTCTCTTGCTAGGTAGTTTAAAACCATAGCTTCAGAAAGTTCGAATATCCCCCAAGTACTCTGGACCCGAGTCGAAAGACTTTGCAAATCCAAGGATCTTGTCATGGACAACCTGTGTTTACCTCACTCTCACCGGTTACAAGATGGAGGAGAATCACACAAAGTTCGCTAGTCTAATTCTTACAAAAATCACCTTTCAACTCACTTGTGCTCAGTCCGGTTCGGGAATAGTCAGTTACTTCCAGTTCAGGTCAAGAAAGGTCACCTATTCCAATGACACAATATCCTCCGGCCAATATAGAGGAACTAATACTCCAGCTACAGTAAATAGTGGAAGCATTACAGCATGATGCGGCTCGCCAGGCCGAAGTTGCCATTCGTCAGGCAGAGGTGATAACTAGATTACAACAACAGCAACCACAGCTGGCTGCGGCCTCTACATCCCATGGGCCCACCATGGCTACTTTTATGCCTGGTGCCACTATTAATATTGCCAATGCTCAAGATCCGCAAGCTTAGGGCAATCCGGTTTTCCTAGTTCAAACAGAACCCATCCCAGCACAAACTTCCAAAGCCTCGGTTTATCAAATCGAGGCACCATTCGAGTCCGAGGTTGACTCGACTACACTCAAGGTCAACAAACTGGAGAAATTATTTAAAAGAGCGCACGGGGTTAATTCCATCCCAGACATAGAGGATGGCTACATTGATTCTGTGGTCACATTACTGGATCGGTTTAAAATGCCGCACGTTCATCGTTTTGATGGTTCTGGGGACCCGATGGTTCACTTGCGACTGTTTTCTGATATCTTATGGCCGATGGGCTTAACCAAACTACAGAAGCTGTCTCTCTTTGGTTGCACCATGTCGGGTATAGCAGCCATTTGGTATGCTAAGTTGGAAGATTCCGTTAAATAGAATTGGGAGGAGATGGCCGAAGCCTTTATTGCTCAATACTCTTACAATACACAAATTAAGGTCATAACTCGTGATCTCGAGGTGACATGTTAAGAGCCGAAGGATGGTTTCTTTGAGTTCATGACAAGATGGAGGGCCAAAGCCTCGATGATGACCACTTGACCTTCAGAAAAGGATCAGATAAGAATGGTTGTTCAGAATTTGCATGGCAAGTTGCTGCAGAAGATGATTGTTCTACCTCTATTTACCTTTACAGAACTTCATGAAATGGGAGTGCAAATTGAAGATGCCATGAAGTAGGGGCTTATTAAAGATAAGAAGGAGTCGGCAAAAAGGCCGTTTGTTCGCAGTTCCAATGTTGGTAGTGGTAGCATAACTAGAAGGCCATCGGATGTAAGTGTTGTCACCACAACAAAAAATGCCGACCCCTTCGCCAGTATAGGCCCACAAACATTATCCAATCCTACCTGACCTCAGAGGGCTTTTAACCAACTGTGCATTACCCTGTCCAAAGCCATGTAGGTGTTAGTCAAAAAGGGGCACCTAAAACCCTTAGAACCTCACCCACTTTCTGATCCCCTTCCACCCAAACTCAACCTCACAAAATATTGTGCATTTCACCAACAGCATGGTCATGACACTGACCAGTGCTTCCGATTACGTCATAAGATTCATGATCTCATGGACAACAAAGTGATCGCTTCACCTCAGAAACCAAATGTGACCACAAATCCACTCCCGACCTACAATCAAGGCCTTCCACCTCGAAATCTTAACCTGATCCATACACTAGCCACCTCTTATGATCCTAGCGTATATATTACCCCTTCCCATCTACCAAGGCTGATGCTGTTCATTCCTGAGGGCACAGGCTTGTGTATGATGGATACGTCTAACCTACAACTTGAGCTTTCTAGATCAGTGGTGACAACATCCACCGTAAAGGGGGTTTTGACCTCTAAGAAAGGTACTAGTCTGTTGTCGGAGTGTCCTGGGGACTTATCTGAGAGGGTGTATGACCCGAAGTGGTAGATCCTGAAGAAGATCTAGACAACCTGCAGTTCTTTGATTACTATGATCGGGGAGATGTACAAATTGGGTGGTTCGACCTGAACATATCAACTGATAACACCAGATGGTTGAGTGAAGAACCAGACAAAGAGGAACAAATTGGGATAAAATAAGAGGGGAATGAGGCGGAGGTAGCTGCAGTGGCTGGAAAGGATGATGAGAAAGGAAAATTGTTGGAGGACACGTATGCGGGAAACACGAGTCAAAAAGTGGGGGCTGTAAACACCACAAACATTGAACAAGAAGCTGCATTGAGGTAGTTTGAGAGAGAAAGAGTTGAGAACAGTTAGAAATCTGCAACCATGTGTCAGCCCGAGGGGAGCACTTGTACTGTGAAGATGAATCAAGTGAGCCAGACAACAGCTTGTCAGCAGCTGACAGCGAGTGGTGGGAAGACAATGATTTGTGTCGGTCCATGCCGACAAAGATTGGGGAGGCTGCCTCTCGGATAATACATGGTATACTGAAGAAATAGACCATCTTATTCACAGTGGACGATATTTTAAGCCACCACACCTATATCAAGTAGAGGCGTCTGGAAATGACAAAGAGGCCGAGAAACAGAAAGAGAAACAACTAGAAGAAGAATCAGTGCTGAAACAGCTCAAAAAAATCCAAGCTAACATCTCTATCTGGTGTCTTCTTATGGCCTCACGAGTGCACCGGCAGGCCGTATTATCGGCAATGGACAAAGCTAAATTGTCTATTGATACTACACCTGAGCAATTGTGGGCCTAGTCTTTTCAGGTGGTGCCAAGCCAATGTTCACTTTCTTGGATAAAGAGCTGCCGCCAGAAAGGTCAGCTCACAACAAGCCATTATACATTTCTGTGGATACTGGCTCTGCCATTAACATTTGTCCATCCTGTACTGCCTACGCAATTGATCTTAAACCGGCGAACTTTGTTCCCACAACCTAGGTGATTCGGGCATATGATAACTCAAGCCGAGAGGTCATGGGCATGTTGAAAGTACGAGTCTAGGTGGCCTTGGCTGAGCAAGAGATCGAGTTTCATGTCCTGGATATACTGGCTACCTTTAACCTGCTGTTAGGGAGGTCTTGGTTGCATCACGTGAAGGCTGTGTCCTCTACCCTCCATCAAATGTTGAAGTATCCTCATGGGGGAGGAGTAGCAATTGTTTTTGGAAACACATCCATCCATCCACCTTTGGAGGTGACTACGCTAGTGCTAGAGATCAACCATGGTGACGAGGATGGGTTTTTCGGGTGTAACCAAATTCTAATAGCACCCGAGGATAGAGAAAAGATAGCGTTTACCACTCCGTGCAGGACCTACTGCTACCAAGTCATGCCGTTTGGGTTAAAAAATGCTGGGGCTACCTATCAGAGGGTTACGACCACCATTCTGCTTGACATGATCCACAAAGAGGTTGAGGTATACGTGGACCACATGATTGTCCAGTCTAAAGAGCGAGAAGGCCATAACACTACACTGGAGAAATTTTTTCAATGGATTAAAGAATACAGATTGAGGTTGAACCAACAGAAATGCACTTTCGGCGTAACGGCCAGGAAAATGCTGGGCTTTCTGATCACGTAGAGGGGAATTGAAGTAGATCCTTCCATAATCAAGTCCATCTTAGAAATGTGACCACCAAAGAATGAAAAAGAGGTGCATGGCTTTCTAGGTAAAGTGCAATTCAGAAGACGGTTTATCTCTAAACTAACCTTGACTTGTGAATCACTATTTGGTCTATTGAAGAAAGGGAAAAAATTCTGATGGAATGATCGATGTCAGTTTGCCTTTGAGCAGGTCAAGTAGTACCTCCAGAATCCGCTTGTGTTGTTCCCACCAGATCTGGAAAAACCTCTGATTTTGTATTTATCGATAATTGAGTCGACCATGGGGTGCATGCTAGCTCAAGAATCTAAAGATAAAGTAGAGAAGGCCATCTACTACTTGAGCAAGAAGATGCTAGACTACGAGACCCACTACTTGCCCTTGGAGAAAGCTTGCTTAGCCTTGGTATGGGCTACTAGGAAATTAAGGCACTACTTGTTAGCTCACTTTGTAATCCTGGTTTCGAGATTAGATCCCATTAAATATCTCTTTGAGAAACCAGTGCTTAGGGGTAGGCTGGCTCGTTGGCTGCTTCTTCTCTTTGAATTTGATCTCAAATATGTTACACGTAAATCTGTTAAAAAAAAAGCTGTAACGGAATTCCAGGCCGACCATCCGGTAGAAGGGGATGAGGCAATGGAATACTTGTTCCCAAATGAAGATGTTCTGCAAGTGGAAAAGGAAACGTGGACGATGTATTTTGACAGAGCGTCTAATCAGTACGGTTATGGGATTGGTGTGCTGCTAATAGCACCCGACGACTCCCATATACCCTTAGCTTTCAAACTCTGGTTTAAAGTGTCCAACAACGAAGCAGAATATGAAGCATGTATTGTTAGTCTAGAAGCTACCCTAGGACTAGGGGCAATAAAGTTGGATGTCATTAGGGACTCAAACTTGGTTGTTTCTTAAGAAAACGGAGATTGGAGAGTCAAAGAAGAGAAGATGAAGGTTTACCATCAGGCCCTGGATATGTTGATTTCGAGGTTTGAAAAATTGACTTTCACACACCTACTTAGAGAGAACAATCGGTTCGCTGATGCTTTAGCAACTCTATCTTCCATGGTAGATATCCCGCTTGGAGTCAAAATACGTTCGATCATCATCGAGCAGAAATACATGCCGACCTATGAAACCATCGCCGTGATAGATGAGGTTCAGGACAAAAACCCTTGGTATTATGATATTTAGAATTTCCTAGAAAAGAAGACATATCCACCAGGGGCAAATGCCAAAGACTAACAAGGAATAAGGCGTTTGGCCATCCAGTTCATCATCTGCGAGGGTAAACTGTACAAAAGAGGCCATCTGGGAATGCACAAGTTGTATGTTGAAGAAGAGGAATTGAAGTGCCTCACGGAAGCCATCCATGGGGGAGAGTGTGGGGCGCATATGAACGGTGTGATGTTAGCCGAGAAGATCCTCGAACAAGGTTATTACTGGTCAACTATGGAAGAGGATTGTATTGGTTTTGTACGGCGATGCCACAAATATCAAATCTATGCCAATCGTATGAATATTCCGCTGTCAAAGCTCTACAACATGACTTCACCATGGCCTTTCTCAGTTTGGGAAATTAATGTTGTTAACGCAGTCACGCCAAAGGGGTCAAATGGGCATGAGTTCATTCTGGTGGCGATTGATTATTTTACGAAGTGGGTGGAAGCTCAATCCTATGCCGTGCTAAAGGCATCATATGTAGCCAAGTTTATCAGAAACAACATCATCTGCCGGCATGGGTCCCGAATGAAATCATCTCAGATAACGGGTCATACTTCAAGAAAGAGGAGGTGGATTTGCTTGAAAAATATAACTTGGCCTTTCACAAGTCATCGACTTATAGACTACAGACCAATGGAGCCATTGAGGTCGCCAATAAGAATATTAAGAATATCTTGTGGAAGATGGTTGAGACCTACAAGGACTGGTTGGATAAACTACCGTTCGCATTTTGGGACTACAGAACATCGATTCGGACATCTACAGGGCAACCCCCTATTCTCTTGTCTATGGGATGGAGGTCGTTCTGCCAATTGAAATTAAAGTACTATCGCTGCTAATTATGGCTGAGTGTTAGATAGTAGAGGCGGATTGGCAATAGAGCAGGTTTGAGGAGTTGATGCTGTTTGATGAGAGAAGACTAAGGGCATTGTATCATGTTTAGGGCTACCAACACAGGATTGCTAGGGCTTTTAACAAGAAGGTCAAGTCCAGAAATCTCAAGGAATGAGACATGGTACTAAAAGACAACCGGGCTCCCATCTATGATCCTAGGGGCAAGTTCAGACCTAATTAGACTGGTCCTTGCATTGTCAAATCTATTTGGTCAGGAGGGGTGATTATTCTCATGGACTTGGATGGCTTAGAGTTTCACAGCCGATCAATATGGTGTAGACACCCCATTTTTGACCGTCCTCAAGACTTGGACGTCACCGTTTGAACACCCGGTGATCATCCATGTTTGTGTTCGTTTGGAGTTCCTGGAGGTCTCGGCTACGCGCCTTGCCTCAGGATCTCTGAACTCGACTGTTTAGTGTATGGTTTTGCATCAAACACTTGTGTTTTGCCTTGGAGGGGCAGGGAATGCCTTGTGAGGCATCCCCACACATCACCGGCCATGGCCATGGGCCACCGGCTGGTATTTTGTTGCCATCGGCAATGTGTGATGCCGGTCGGCATTCTTTGTTGCCGGTCGGCACTCCATTTTGAGCAGCCGATTACTGTTCATCTACTTTTTGTAGATATTTTGTGCCAGCTGTGATAGCTAGCACCAACTCTGCTTCCCTCCATACACGTGTATGGAGGGATTTCCCTCTAAGCAAGCTTGTTGTGTAAGCTTTGCAAGAAGGAGTTCTATAAGAGGAGAGGTCTTCTCCTTGTTCTAGGTTAGAAATTTTAAAGGCAAAAACTAGAGCTTATACATATAGATACACCCTCTCTCTATATTTCCCTCTCTCTCCTCCCTTGTGTGTGTTTCTTGGCCTAAAAGTGTGCTTACCTTACTTTTGCACTAATACACACACTATTACACCTTGCTCTGAGATTGAGGGGCTTTGAGGGTTGATTCTTGAGTTTTGGGGCTGTTTTTGATCAAAAGAAGAGGACTGCATTGGCTGTTCTTGAGGTGTGCTTCAAGGGTGAGCACTTTACTTTAGTTTCCTCAAACTTGCACTTGTCTTTTACCTATCTTGCTTGCTGATTCATTTTTTGTGCATAACATAAAAAAGACTTATATTTTCATGCTTAAGAACTTTCATTAAGGGTCTTTTGTGGTTTGAGTTCAAACTCACCCCCTTAGGCCTTATTTGGCTTTTTTTGTTGCCTCCTTGGTAAGGTCTTGTTTGCTTAAGTGTTTTGGTCTTTTCACCACTGAAAACCAGTGGATTTTCAGTGGTGAGAAAGGTGGTTTGAAGTCTTGCATAGGGGAGGGACACCCCTCTCCCTTCATTGTCTTATTTCCTTGCATTTTGGCTTAAAGGGTAACATGCATGCTTGATTGGTTTTGCCCCTTTTTCAGAGGTTTTTGGATGTTTTTAGGTCATACGTAATCTCTGTTTTTGGTCGGATTTGTGCCCCTTTGCATGCTTAACATACTTGCTTCACATCCCCCTAGTTGGCCTAGAAATGCATCTTGTGTTTAGGTCATGATTCTTGCATGTGTTGGCTTAGTCCCATGAAGGTGTTGGCATTATTTTACCATGTTTAAGGCCTGTTGGCCATCTATTTCAGTCATGCTTGCCTTATTTGGTGTCCTCTCTTTGTGTTTTGGCTTGTAAGCTTTGAACATTTTGGCCTCTAGCATGCATAGCCTAGACCATCCTCATGATTTGGCATCATTTAGGATCTTTTTTCAGTCCATAAATCATGTTTATATGTGTGCATAAGTGACCTCTTTCATGCTTTGAGGATATGCCTTTTATGCCTAGAAATGAACCTTGGTGCTTGCATCTCATTGGAGCCACTTTAGCTGCCATGTTAGTAGGTTTTGGGGTCTATTTTTGCATGCTAAGTTTCTGTTTTGGCTTGTCCAATTCATGCCATGAGTGGTCATGTTGGTGGAAGTGAAGTGCCCCCTTTTGTGCCTTAACCTTAGGACCATTGGCTTGCTTGTTGGCATGAGTATTTGTCCACCTTTTTACGCACTTTTGGCCACTGTTTTGGGGTGGATCAAGGTCTGCCCTTTGATGGTTTAAGGCCCCTTTGCATGCTTGTCTCATGTTCATTGCATAATTGCTTCATTAAGTGTTGTAATATGTTGATCCTATTGCTTAAATTGTCCATGTTTGCATTGCATTTGCATCTTGCATGCCTAGCATTGCATACTTGCCATATTAGTTGCATGGCATTTGGTATGCCCTGCATTTCCAATCTCATGTTGTACCTTTGAGTCATTGTTCCCATAACATGCATTGCATTACTTGGTTTGGGGTGTCAAACCAAGTGTGAGGGCCATGGGGCATTCATACTATAAGTGGTGTAATGTGCCTTGACTCTCGGTCACCGGGGCCCTTGACTTCGGTATGATAGGGTCTTGGTCCTCATTTGTGTGATTGCATGCATTTTTACATCAAATGGCAAGCTTGATCTCTTGGGCTATCATGCACCATTGATGGCTCGAGGATCGAGGGCCATGCTTCCCTGAGTTCAAAGCATGATGGGAAACATGACCGTGCTCACATGTGCCTGAAATCCCATGCCATATACTGTCTGTCCTCTGTTGCTGTCAAAACTGTCCTCTGCAGGAATCTTCTGCCGACCGGCAACATCCAATGCCGACCGGCCATGTGTGAATGGCCGATAACTCCAACAGCAGCCGATGGAAATTACATTTGGCCGGTGGGAATTTCCTCAAGCCGGTGGTATTCTGCAGCATGCAAGGAACCTGTTCTAGGGCTTTGGAAATTTTCAGAGAGACAGGGTAGTGTAAACAGAGGCGGCAGTAGTATGGTGCGGACTTTCCGGGCAAGGCGGGTTCGAGCATGCATCATTCACGCATCCCGAGGCGGAGGCTGTGGCCACCTTTCTCCTTCTTTGGCATTCTTTCTATTAATTAATTAGAAATTCTGTAATAATTAATGTATTTATTATTCGGACTGTAATATTTATTTGTACCCTCTGAGTGAGGGCAATTATGTAATAAGTGTGCGTGAGTGTGTGAATGTCTTCCAACCCCCACTTCTTTCTTCCCTTTTATTTACCTGCTTATGATGGTAGATTAGGGCATGTTTAAATTAGCATACCTTATGCTTTGTATGCGTGCATCCATACATTTGTCTTGCATGCACCGGGCTCGGTATATCATGCTAACTGCATTTGTACTTCAATTCCAAATTGAATACGTGCATCAATTGATTACATTTCACGTGCCATGCTTAAGTTAGCCGAGCCTACTCTAATTGCATTCTGTATGTGTTGCATTAGCCACTTTAACATGAACTAGGATCACGCATGTTTGCTAACTAGTTTATTGTTTTGGCACGGAGTATGATGTAAGTATTTATGCTTTAGCATCTCGCATGCGTGTGAATGTTAACATGATAGCATGCTTACCATGTGGCTAGATGCTTATGTGTTATAAACTGTTTGAATGTCTGTGGGTGAAGGTTGGATTGTTTGAGTTGGAAAAACTCGTTGAAATCCGTATTTTTAGCCTACTTGCGAGTAGCAAATTCCAAAACATTTTTCCAAAAACAAACGGATATGCAATGCTTGTTTCCAAATTAGGCAAGCTAGTCTATACTTGTTTGCTGTGCGCATAACGTAGTAATTCTAGGCTAATAAATGGAATAAGAACACATAACGTTTTCAAAAACGGATATCACGGTTAGTAGAGGCCGATCTTCGGATCGGGCGAGAGGGGGTGCTCATAGCTGACCTTCCCCAATCGTATCCTAGCTCTCGAGCCGAGGCAACTCTGATGATGACGGACATGTGGCCTTCGGCACCGAGTCAGGGTTTCCTAAATTCCCCCATAAAAAATATTTAGATAGCGACTCTGTATCTAGCAAAGCAGTCCATGTTTGGCACTTCTTTTTCTAAAAATCTGTTTCTCAAAACAATTTGCCAGATTTGGACTCTTTGGTTCAGATTAAGAATCGTGACACAAATCGAGTCCGAACTGTAGTACGGTCCCTCACGGACGTGTTACATATGGACAAGTTGAAGAAATACTACCCTTGAGAGGATTGCTAGGCTAAAAACTCGGAAGGGCGACCTAGGCAAAAGTTAAAGCATGAAAAATTAGAAATGAAGAAAAACTGAGCTTGTAAGGTTGAAAACCCTAAAGGGAAACTTTGGCAAAAGTTAGAGCACAAAAAGAGAGAGTTAATACTCGAATGAACCTGAACCAAAGTAGGTAAGGCCTGATTCCCATCTTTGGGATACGTAGGCAATTCATATTGAAGTTCGGCGATAACCATCTCCAACTCAACTGTCCTATTAGTTCATTTTTTATGAGGCCATCTTCATTATCAGTTAGCTTAGTGTAGACACCCCATTTTGACCGACCTTAAGACTTAGATGTCATCGATTGAGCGCTCGATGATCGCGTATGTTTGTGCTCGTTTCGAGTTTCCGGGGTTTTCGGCTAAGTGCCTTGCCTCCGGGCCTCTGAACTCTTTGTGTTTTGTCTTGGTTTGTAGACCATGCCTTGTTTTCCCTTGGTTGGAGGGAGAGAGAGGTCTGCAGACCATTTGTTGTGGTCGTAGACCACTTTTCCCTCTTGAAGGCTAGTTTCCAGTTTTCGGAGCCTTCGGGCGAGCACCTTGACTTGCTTCTTTCTTGGTTCGGTTTTGAACCAAACCTTGTTTTCCCTTCCTTGGAGGGAGAGAGAGGTCTTGTAGACCACTTTTCCCTCCTGTAGACTAGTTTCCGATTTCCGGAGCCTTTGGTCGTGCCCCTTGCCTCGGGACCGCTTATCGTTCTCCTTTTGGCCTGGTTTTCGAACCATGCCTTGTTGCCTTGGTCTAGAGGGACACAGAGGTCATGGAGGCCACTTTTTGTGGTCGTAGACCACTTTTGGTACCTGTAGACTAGTTTTCGAGGCTTCCGGCTACGCGCCTTGACCCCCGGACTCTTGTCTTGCATCCTTTTTGATTTATTTTTGGCACAAACCTTGTTTTCCTTGCTTGGAGGGTCGAATGAGGCTTGGAGACCAGTTTCTATCCCTGAAAACCACTTTTCTTCCCTGCCAGCCAGTTTTCTGGTCGGCCAACTGGTCTTGGTGGTCTTTGGACCACCAAAAGTGGTAGGCCACCATGCCACCACCTTACTTTCCTTGTGCAGACCACTTCTCCCCATTGCCGACCACTTTTTCCTCTTGCCAGCCAGAAAAAGTAACTGGCCTACCAATGCAAGTAGTTGGCTAACCACTTCAACTGGTCGGCAACTTTCCTTCACTTTTTGCAGGTGTTGTGGATGCCAGCTATGCCAGCTGGAGTGCACAGATCTCATCGTCCATATACGTGTATGGATGGATTGGTTCGAGCTCTTAGCTTGTTCAAGAAGCTTGGTTCTTGATTTTCTATAAGAGGGAGCCCCTTCCCTCTTGTCTCAGGTTAAAAAATTTGGCTGAGGGCTATACATATTATCTATATCTATACTTCTTTTCGTTCTATATTTGTGCCTTAAAGTGTAATTCCTTCACACTATTGCACACAAACACATAGTGAAACACCATAATTTTGTTGCTGAGGCACTTTGAAGTTGGTTTTGGTGTTTTTGGATTGGTTTTAGCTCAGAAAAGATGCTAGAGTTGCAGCTTTGAAGTGGTTCTACAAGGGTAAGTCTCTAACCCCTTTAAAGCCTTATTTTGATTAAGCTTTTGGACCTATTTGCATGCTTATTTTTGCTTGACTTTCTACTGCAAAAAGTTCTTATTTTTAATGCTTAACGTGTTTGTTTAAGGCTTCTTTGGTGTTGGCGGTGGTCTACCCCCTCTTGTGCCTTGTTTGGATTTGTTTTTGTGCTCTCCTTTAGGCCCTTGAGATCACCTTCTCTTGGCCTTTTAGCCACTGAAATCCAGCAGATTTTCAGTGGTAGAAATTGTGTTTTGAGGTCCCAAATAGGAGGGGGTCATCCCCTTTCCTTGTATCTTGGTTGCTTGCCTTGTTGGCCTCATATTTGAGCATGGTTTTCTAGCATGTGTTGGCTTGTTCTCAACTTGTTTTTGGTGTTATTTTGACATGGCATACCTGTATTTTAGCTTGGTTGAGTCACCATTTGCATGCATTCTACACTTGTAATGTAATCTTGCATGCTAGCCTAACATGCATCATGCTTTTGGACCATCATTCTAGCATGTTTTGGCTCAACTCCAAGAAGATTTTGTTCATGTTTTACCATGCTTAAGCTCTGATTTATGTTGTTTTGGTCATGCATGCCTTGCTTTGTATAGCAATAGTGCATTCTAGCTCACTGGCTTTGAGTTTCCATGCCACTAGCATGCATTACTTGGGCTATTCAAATGATTTGACATCATTTGATATGTGATTTCAGTACATGTAGTGTGGCCATATACTTACATCTTTCACTCTTTCTATGCTTTGGAGGGTTGGTGTTTTGTGCCTTAAGTATGAGCCATTGTGCATGCCATCATGCCTAGGCTTTTGGGCCACCATTTCAGTGTGTTTTGGGTCATATTTTGCCATGATACAACTTTGTTTTTGGTTGGTTAGAGCATCCCTCATTTGTGTCATACGCTTGTAGTGAAAGTCCTCTTTGCTAGCCTTGCATGTCTAACGAGTGAGCTTGTTATTCTAGTATGTGTTAACTTGGTATTAGCCCATTTTTGGTGTTATTTCGACATGCCATAACTTTGATTTTTATTGGTAAAGTCATCCCATGCTTGGTTTTGGTAGGTGTAGTATAACCTTCCTTATTGGCCTTGCATACTCCGTGCTTCATGCCCTTCATGCTATCTTGTTTTGGCCATACTCTGTGCATGTTTTAGCCTTGATTTGACATGCTCTGGGACTATTTTGGGTTGTCTTGGCCATGTGGTTCATATATCGCATAGCCGTAGTGCAATTGGCCTTGCTAGCTTTGAGTTTTGAGCACCATAATACGCTTCATTTGTGACATGTACATGATTTGGCATCATTTACCATGTTATTTCAGAGCATATAGCATTGCCATGCTCCCACCTCTTTCACTCTTTGAGTGCCTTTAAGGGTTGGGCATTATTGCCTTGTTTGTGGACCAATGCGTATGCATGCATGCCTAGACCTTTGAGCTCCCATCTCAGCATGTTTTGGTCCTTGTTTTGACCTATTTGAGCTCTGTCTGTGGCTGGTTCATCCATTTATGCCATGAATTGTATGTCTCTTGTGTAGTCCCACTCACTAGCTTTCATGCTTAAAGATTCTCGCATGCTATACTTGTGCTATTTGAATGATTTGGCATCATTTCATACATGATTTCAGAGCATTTAGTGTTGTCACACTTCCATGTTTGTCACTCCTCGCTCATGTGTGAGAGTTGTGATCTTATGCCTAGTTGATGAGCCATTGAATGAGCATGCTTGTCTTGCATTTCATGCCATCATTTCCTTGCATTTTGGCCACTGTTTTGGGCATGATTGAGGTCTGCCCATATTCGGTTTAAGTCCATCGAGCATTGTTTTGCATGTCCCTTGTGAGGTGCCCTTTACTAGCTTTGATGCCTTAGCCTCTAAGCTTGCCATTCATGCATTGTTTGCATGATAGGATTTTGTATATGCCATCCTAGCATTGGTAGAATAGCAGGTTGTATGCATGCTATCACATTGCATTAGGTTCTTGCATGCTTGTTGCATTACATTATGTTGTTGCATGCTCATGTTGTTTGCATTGTGTTTGGCATACTCTTATCGTATTGCATTGTGTCCGGATTGGATGTCAATCCAAACACGAGAAACAAGGGACATTTCATACTTGAAATGATGAAACGTGCCTCATTTCTTGGTCGCCGACCCTCTTGATCAAACATGATAGAGGCGGAGGCTCTTATTTGTCTTTTGTGCATTCATTTACATTGATTGTGCAATCTTGGCTTCTCGGCCACTGTGCATTGCGATGCATGGTTGGTGGCCCGAGAGTCGAGAACTACACTCCCTTGAGCTTAAGAAATGATAGAGAGAGTGGTTATGCACACATATCTTGCAAATACACTGTTGTGCCCCTTCTTGTTCTCTGTTACAACAAACTGGAGAAGTGCAGAATTTTCTGGTCGGCAGACCAATAAAAGTGGCTGGCCGACCACTTTTTTTGGTTTGCAGGAAAGGTAAGTGGTCGGCAGGTGGTCTTCAACACCACTAAGAGGTCGGCAATGCTCCTGGAGGTTCCCATGATGGAGTAAAAGCTATCTGGAGCTTTGTGCGGAGTTCTGAGAACAATTGCAAACAGAGGCAAGTTGGGGCATCGCAATGGATTTCCGAACGAGGCGACCAAGCATGCATGCGCTTCTCGCCCCGAGCCTCTTCTTTTACTGCTTTACTTAGCTTCGTTGCTTAACTAGCTAATGCTTTGGTTTTGTACTTAAGTAGTTAATTTGCTTAGCTATTCAATTTGTGTTGTAATAACTAATTAGTTAACTTGTTAGTTAATTAGTTTCGTTTTGTAATAATTAGTTTAATTAGCTTAGATTAGCTAGTTAGCTTATTATTCGGACCCTCCGTCGAAAGGGTGTATTGTTGTAATAAGCGTGCGTGTGTGTGATGCATGTCTTCCAACCCCCATTTCTTTCTCTATTTTACTTAACCGCTTTCGATGGTTAGTTTAGGGTCATTTTCAATTAGCATCCTTATGCTTGCATGCGTGCATCCATTCATCTGTCTTGCATGCACTGGGCTCGGCGCATCATACAAACTGTATTGTATCTCAATACCAATTTGAATACATGTTATCAAGTTGCATTCACATGACATCTTAGAATAGACGAGCCTATTGTAGCTTCAATTTTGCATGTGTTGCATTAGGCATTGTTGACATAGCTAGGATCATGCATTGATTACTAACTAGCTTCTTTTTTGGCTCGGAGTACACTGTGAGTGTTTACGCTTTAGCATACTGCATGAGATGCGTATGTTGCCATGTATAGCATGCTTACCATGAGGCTAACTGCTTAAGTGTTTAACTGCATGAATGCCTGTGGATGAAGGTTGGATTGCTTGAATTGGAACAATTCATCGAAATGCGAGTTTCAAGCCCACTTGAGAGTGGCAAATCCTGTTTTCGAAGCCCACTTGAGAGTGGCAAATCCTGTTTTCGAAGCCCACTTGAGAGTGGCAAAATCCGCGTCTTAGCCTACTTACGAGTAGCACCTTTCAAACCATTTTCCAATAAACAAACATGAGATGTTTTGTTCCAAATTTTGGCAATCTAGTCTATATTTGTATGCATTGCGCATCACATAGTAAATTAGGTTAATAAACCGAAATAAGAGCACATGTGTTTTCAAAAACAATATATCATGTTAGTAAAGGCCGATCCTTTGATCGGGCTAGCGGGGGTGCTCATTGCATGACCTTCCCCTCTCGTACCCAAGTTCCCGAGCCGAGGCAATTTTGGTGATGACGGACACGTGGCCTTAGGCACGAGTTAGGGTTTCCTAAATTTCCCAAAATAAAACATTTAGGTGGCGACTTTGAAATCTGGCAAAGCAGTCCATGTTTGGCGTTTTTTGATTAAAATCGATTTTCCAAAACGATTTGCCAGATTTGGACTCTTTGGTGATTTATCAGTCTCACATTGCACTTTGTGAGATTAGATTTAAAACTGTGACATGAGTCCGAACTGTAGTAGCTAAGAACAACAATTTGCGCCCTCGTGCGCGGAGCGGAGTTTGGGGCGGTCTACACTTGGTTGTGTGATCTTCAGTTTGGCAGAAGGGCTGGTAGGAGGAATGCAGTTGCGGGCAGTTATGATCTTCTGATTCGGGGGTGTACATCTTGAGAATTGATTCCGTGTGTGTAGCTCGACCTTTCGCGCTTCCTTTCAGAAGAATGAATAGCCCTTACAGTTCGTACTCCACTTGTGTTGGTTCTGAATCTGATTTCATAAGTGCAATGTGAAACAGTGGAAACATAGAAAGAGTCCAAATCCGACAATTGTTTTTTGAAAATTGATGTTTTGAATCAAATGCCAAAAAATGGACTGCTTTGCCAGATATCAGAGTCGCCACCTAAATATTTATTTTGGAAAATTTAGGAAACTCGTGACTCGCACCAAAGGCCATTATCGTTACGAAAGTGTTTTGGTTCGAGAACTTAGGTGTGAGAGGGGAAGGTTAATAATGAGCACCCCACTCACCCGATCAAAGATCGACCTCTACTGATTACGATGTGATTCTTATGTACAGTATATGTTCTTATTTTATCTTTAACAAACAAGTATAGACTAATTTCACAAACAGTTGGAACGTTTGATTTCATGTTTGTTTTGAAAAACAAGTGTTTTACATATGTATCAGTTGAAAAAGTGATGTCATATATATACATTGATCAAAGTATCCCAATGTCAGTGAATAGCCTTCATCCACAGGCATTCAAACAGCTTATCATTTAAGCATTTAGCCTCATGGTAGTATGTTTGATACGACAACAATCACACTTATGCAATATGCTAAAGCATAAAAACTTATCTCGTACTCCAAGCCAAAAAAAAAAGAACTAGTTAGAAAAAAATGCATGATCCTAACTATGTATTATAGCTAATGTAACACATACATTATGCAATTAATAAGCTCGGCTACTACCATGGCATGCGAATCAATTCAAGGCATGTAATAGCGCACGTATTCAAGTAAAGAGTTTGAATTTGAATAATATGATGAGCCGAACTTTTATGCATGCAATACAAGTGGATGCAAATATGAGTATGCTAAATTAAACATGATGTCCTTAAACTAACCATCATAAGCTGGTAAATAAAAGGGAGAAAGACATGGGGTTGGAAGACATATACATTATTACAAGTTTGTCTGCCCTCGCACAGGAGGGTCCGAATGTCCAAGTGTCCGAATAATTAATTATTACAAATCCGAATGAATAATAATGAAAAGGGGCTGTCTAATTTATTACAACAAATAATATGTAATGATTGCGCGATGCTCCTCAAGAATTACTCTGTCCGCCTTGTTGAGACTTGTTCTGTTTCACCTTATCATTGCTTTCGACCAAAAATGTATTGTTTGCAATTTATTGGAGCCTTGTCGACCCAAAATAAGACTTAGTCGAGCCCCAAATAAATCCAAGCATACCTTGTTTTCTTTGCAGAAATCTATTTTTTGTGCTTGAGGTGAAATAGAGAAAACATGTAGACAGGGTATTCCTAGCCATGTTTGTCTCTTCTACTCTTCTCAATCATGGAAAATACTCAAGAGAGGAGCGAACTTGGTTCCCAAACCATCAATGGTTGCAAGTTGATTCGCAAGATGATTTTGGACACGATAGGACAAAGATCAATAAATGCAATGCCTAACAACCACCCCTCCCTCCTATCATGAAGCAAATTCAAGAAGGGAAGTAGAGACGCTTCAAGGTTCATCCAATTATCATGAATTGATGTCAGACACACCTTGACACAATAATAGATTTTGGCATAACGTCTGGCCATAAAGACGCTTCAAGATTCATCAAAACATCATAAACTAATGTAAGACAAGCCTTGACACAATAAACTCGGTATAATGTCCAACCAAATTCAATCAATTATATTGGTTCTTTGTGTTGGCTGAGTCATTTTAAGCTCAATTTTATTAGCCTCTTTTATATTACCTTTCCTTTTCTTTAATCGATTAAGTCCATAGTGATATTTACATCCACTAAGTCCGAAAATGCAATAAAGGAAAATAAGTGTCGGCTTAATCCGAGGAAATAAACCTTATTTTCTTCGGAGGAAATTACAAAGGATGAGTCAAACTTATTTACAAGTTAGAGATTTCAAGTCAAACTCAGAAGAGTGATAATGACTTAGAAAAACCCAAAGTGAGCGATAATGATTTGAAATCCAAACTTGATAATAAGTGATAATGACACTTTCTTTAGTGATTTCCAAGGGTCAATTAATCCCTTAACAGTAAACACACTGATGATAAATTTTTCAGGGGAAATTACAAAGGAAGAGTCAAACTCATTTACAAGCAATAAAGGATTTCAAGTCAAACTCAAGATGCGCAACAAGGACTAGTCAAACTCAAAAAGAGTGATAATGACATAGATAAACCCACAGTGAGCTGTAATAACTTGAAATCCAAACTTGATAATAAGTGATAAGACACTTTCCTTGGTGATTTCCAAGGGTCAATTAATCCCCTAAAAGTAGACACACTAGTGATAAAAAGAACTGAAAAATAAATGATTGTACTTTAGTATAAGAAAGTTTTTATGCCTTCGGTAGTGAACCTCCGAAGAGATTAAACCATTAAGCATGATAAAGTTTTATGCCTTCGGTAGTGAACCTCTTAAGAGATTAAACCGTTAAGCATGAGAAAAGTTTCTTTCTTATACTTGAACCACAATCTTAATTTTTCACAACTTTTTAATCAAAATAATCGAAGAGTGGAGGGAGGTTGCAGAGGTGGTTATGCAAAGTTGATTAATTGGTTAATCTAACACAAACATAATATGTAAAATAAACTTATTGAAATAAATTAAATAGCCCCCAAATAACATACAATAGTGCTGAAATTAAACTATAGAAGGTGCACAATCATAGAGAGAGTAAAGCTAGTACAAGTATGAGGAAGGGTGGCTAACCCCTCCCCACTTTTACAACTTCAAATCACATAGTTTAGATGTTGAAAAACAGTCCCAAAATAGTCCCAAATCAGCCCCCCAAAACAATGGCAAAAGTTGAAGAAAACAAATGGGAAACACAAGGATTTAAGCTAGGAGTAAGGTTCAAGCAAGGAGGATTAACCCTTCCACCTTGGGATAGCTTTGAATCACAAGTTTCAGCCCTCAAAACAGTCCATGATTAATATGAAAACACAAGAAAAAGATTAACAAGGAGTGAAATATAAGCAAGAAAGCTTTACCTTTTGTAGAGAAGGTGTTCTTGTTGTAAATCAAACTTGATTCCAAAGCACCCTCAAGTTTGAGTAGGATTTTCAATTCTCAAATCAAGTTCAAGTTCAAGCTCTTGTATGGTATGTATGGATGTATAGATGATATGAGAGCTTCAAGGCTTGTAGAAGAACAAGAAGGATGATAGCTTTGATCTTTTCTAACTCTTGATATTTCTAACTCACTCTTCATATTTATATTTCTAACTCACTTGATATTGATTTGATCTCTCTAACCAAATTCTATATATGTTTTTCAACCCCTATACAGCAATCTAAACCCTGCTATTTATAGGCCCTGAGCAGGTTTGATAAGAATATCTACAGAATTGGGAAGCTGGTAGAACACTGCTGAATCTGTCTAAAAAGTCAAGATGTCCGGCCCGATGTTGGTATCTCCGGCCAGATAACAATTAAGTCTGGTCAGACTTCAATGTATTTCCACTACCTCTTACTTTCAAGTTCAATACAAGTTGATACAAGGTGCAATATTGAAATTTCGGGGTAGAAATACAGTGGGTATGGCAGGTTGGAATTGTTTAGAGCTCAAACTCAGATTCTTTTATTGAGAATTTAAACCATTGACTCAATGTAATCGTCATCATCGAGTGCTGGGAATCAAATGCCTAAGTCTTACATGCTGTCAAAATTGAGGTGTCTACAGTGTGTGTCAGGCAATGATTATTCCCGAAAATTATTTTGAAAAGTTTTAATAAAAGTTGATTTTTTCTTTCTCAAAAAGTTTACCTTTTACAACTTAGAACATTTTGGGACCAAAGGAAAATTTTTATTGCTCACAACTTTAATTCCATTGATTTCAACACAAGTATATTCTCTAATTCTCAGATTGCAAATCAAAGTTGTTTTTACATCGTAAAACTTAAAAAGAAAAGTCAAAGTAATAAACAAGGGGCATAGATGAGTCAAGTGTTCCTGCGTCCTCTGCTCATGCTCGCGGCAATCTTTGCAGCCAAAGCTGGCCCAACCTGTGCTTCATTCTCGAGCCAAGCCAAACACTCCCCAGACAGGATATAACTGAAGCTAGGTGTCATGACCCGAACCCTCCCCCTTGGGTTAAGGACATAACTGGCCAGTAATCACGAGATTACCTACGGCCTTAAACCAAATAAGATATATTTTAACAGAGTTAAGGGGGCCAAACGGAAGCAATTTTAAACTTTTGTCCATAGAGCTGTGTTTACATGGCACGTCATAGCATTTCACAAACATACATTAATAACTCACATCAACGAAAGTTAACATATAAGCTTTACACAACAGGATCATTCAAGTCATGGTCAGCCAATCAAAACTACCGTAATCCAAAGTTCTCGCCAACATGACAAAAAAATATAACAAAATAGCAAAAGGGCGAAAACAAGTCTCGTGCATGAGACGTATGGGCTGACTCTTCAAAACCTTGACTGTTTTACACAAACTTCACTGAGGCTGGGTTTGGACCTCTGTTGGCTCACCTACAGACACATGAATGAGCGTGAGTGAAAGCCTAGTGAATAATATCAAATAAAGAAGATACATGAACGGTATTTAGAACAACATACATTAGACGACCTTGGGCCCAATTCATATTTCTATCTAGTATATATATATATATATATATATAGGTCAAGTGACTGCGGTTCCAAACACATCAAACGGTCTCGGGCCCAATTCATTTATATCCGACGGCCTTTGGCCCAATCATTTCTGTTCGACGGCCTTTGGCCCAATCATTCGTGTCAAACGGCCTTTGGCCCATTCATTCGTGTCAAACGGCCTTTGGCCCATTCATTCATGTCAAACGGCCTTTGGCCCAATCGTTGATGTCAAACGGCCTTTGGCCCATTCATTTATGTCAAACGGCCTTTGGCCCAACCTTTCATGTCAAACGGCCTTTGGCCCATTTATTCATGTCAAACGGCCTTTGGCCCAATCATTTATGTCAAACGGCCTTTGGCCCAATCAATTGTGTCAAACGGCCCTTGGTCCGATCGTTCAGCACAACAAATATTTGTCCACAATTCAAATTAGCAAACTTATAAGTCTTATGTAGAAATAAGCGATAGGACAAATAATATACTTCAAAATATCTTTACCAAGATATTACTCACAGTGATCTGTTGGAAGATTTGCCCTTGAGCTTGACCTTACACAATACATAACACATATATGGGTCACAAACGATTCAATCCGTTCTTAATTCATATATCCCTCTTAGGCTTCATTCTTATCCCTTTTAATTCATTTATAATGCTTAATGCATGCCTAAGAGTGCTTAGAAATGAAAGAGAACAGAAAATGAAACATGAAACATCTTTATAAAATTTCAGAAGCAGGGTTCCCCGCTCGAGCGCAGGTTGATCTGCTCGAGCGGACCCCCCTTTGGTCTGCAAAAGTTCTGGTTGCCTCATATTTACGCTCGAGCGTGACTTCGAACGCTCGAGCTGAGGGTCGAACATATGCCTTGGATGTTCGAGTGTGATTCTCCCCGCTCGAGCGGACGGCAATGTCTGCAAAACTGCTAGGAGCTAGCATTTCACACTCGAGCGGCCATTACCCCGTTCGAGCGAACATGCCGAATTCTGGGTTTTTCAGAACTGTTCTTGAAGCTCAAACTTGACCTTCAAAGGTCCAAAACTCATTATTTTGGTTCAAAACATGCAAATACATTATACCACATGAGAATATAAGTGTATGGGACCGAATTGTTCAAAATCACAATCTAATTCTCAAATAAATCCTCATTTCTTTTGTATGATCAAACCCATGCATTCAAACTTCATCCAAATTTCATATCTCTAACAATTCAATATGCATGTTAGTCTTTGACCCCAATTCCATTTCAAATAGCACCAATGATGCTCATAACCATGAAAATCAACAAAACTATGCTTGCATGTATGCTTTAATACTCATATTCCCATATTCAACTTGATACATGCTTGATTATGCAAAATCATGGTAATTCTATACATGCATGTGCATTCTAACTTCATATTCAACTCAATCTTTGCCATGAGCTACCATACCACTTGAATTCACAAAATTACATACTCAACTCATGAATTAAGAGTTGATTACTCACCTAGGAGCCTCAATTCTTCCAATTATAGCTAATTCTTGAGCTAATGCCCTTAGTTTCTTGAATTCTCTAGCAATTCTTCAATGTTGGCCCCCCTCTCTCACTAAATTCGGCCCTCTCTCTCTCTAGAGAGCTAATCTTAGCCAAAATGAGTGAAATGGGCTCCAACTAAATGAATGTGAGTGTAATGCCCTCTTTTTATAGTCTTCCACTTAATCAAATTGATTAAGGTTAGTAATAATGCTCTAATTAATCATTCTGAATCTAATTGTTTTGATCCAAATAAATTTTCAATTAAATTTCACCACAGGCTCTAAAAATTACGCCAATCACAATGGCGTAGTCAATTTCGCTTTCTACAGCTGATGAGGCCTTTAATTAAATTCTAGAGCAGTTAAATCAAACAGATTTTCCTACGGTGAACAGATAGAAATTCAAAACCACATATATTCATATAAATGGCACTCAAAATCATATCAAACACATAATCACAATCACAATTAAGATTAATTAGCATAATACGGACCAGGGTTATCACACTAGGGGCAAGGGCCAGAAGCTCTCTCGTCCTCTAAGCAATGAGGTATCGAGGCAAGTGTGAACCACAGAGTGGGAATGAAGCCGGGTATTGTACCCCATCATCTGGTCGGGTCTGATTATGTCCAAACTAGCGTCTAAATTAGAAAGGGAAATAAATCGCGCAGTGCGTGAGGCCAATCAATTGAATGCCTGGTTTTTGAGACATGTTGTAGCTCATCTCAGTCAAATTAAGCCAGGGGCAACACCAGACAATGTTAGCTATAGATTTGCTGCACATCCAGTTGCACCACCATCCCTCGTTGGGAAAATCCACTAGTCGTTGGTGGAAAAAGTAAGCTCGGGTTGAATATTCAGAGCAAGGGTCCACCACTTTCAGCTTATCCATGAGCCATACTTGGGAAGGGACGAAAATGAAGAGAGATTAAATAATAGAGAGGTGTATATTGAGAGAAAAGTAAGAAAAGGGCTTTGAGAGAAAATAAAGCGTAAGTGTCGAGTGATGTAAGAATCACATATATAAGGAATGGTAGGAAACAATACTTGGAGTAGTAGTGGACTCCCTGCAAACCTGGTGGTCTCTTGTCGATGAAAGGCATCCAAACCCTTCAAGGTCTCGGCAAGTATTAAACCAATGCAACTCTTGCCCTCTTTCAAGCATTGGGCTATTTCGATCAATCGAATGTTGGCTTCGCCGTAACTAGGGGCAAGAAGAAAATGTGCGAGCATACATAAACAAATGGCATGTTACAAAAAGCCTCGCCAGAGAAGGTCGCCTCTATTTCCAATATCGAAAAATCGGTGAAGCAAGCCGGGTATGTCTAGCTCCCCGTCATGAGCCAAAGGTTGAGCTTCGTGCAAAGTAAGCCTGCACATCCGTCCCAAAGCTTAGGGATGGCCAAAACGGGGCTAAGGCATGATTTCCTTGTCACGTCGGGATTCTAACAATGCTCGAAACTCTTCAAAAGTCGGGCATAATTCTTGTGTTCCGAACCGAAATACATGTGTAATTGGGTCCCAACACCCGACCAAGACATGGAGGAACGGAAAACAAAGTGGAGTGCGGTTCAAGGAAAAAAGCGCGTTTATGTCGAAACCTCATAAATTTACCTTTTTTGTGCCGTCTAAAGTGGCAATCCAATCTTTGAGTTTCTCGGCAAGGAATGTCTCCGTTTTCCAAGAAAACAACAGCTAAAATAAGGTTCTGGAGAAGAAATCACGAAAGAAGGCCTTTTGTAGAAGATAGGGCTGTGAGTGAAAGCCACTTGTCAGCTAGTTGGTGGCTTACCACAAGTGGCTAGCCATACACTATTTATGGCCAGCCGTTCACTTTTATTGGCCGGTCGTCCACTTCTGGGCCTGGTGGTTTTGGTAGTTTGGTTTTGTTCTAGTCTTCATGTTCTATAGTCTTGTTTTGAGTCTTTTGGTTTTTAGCAAGTATAAATAGTTGTGTTTAAGTTGTTTTTACTTTGTTTTTCTTTTATCGACTTGTATTTTGTATTTTGGTCATTGGTTGGCTCATTATCTGGTTAGGAACACCATTCTAATACAAGCATTCTTGGTTTCAAAGCCAACACCATTTTCACTCTATGCAAATGTGGTGCTCATGATACAAAAACAATAATTGTTTTTATAAAAACTGCGAGGTTTTCCTCCGATCATGGTTTTTACAAAAAAGGTACAATTCTTTTCAAAAGCAAAAGTAAAAAACTAACTGGAGCTATACATGTGCTAAGCTACCAAAATAAATGAAGCTAAGAAAAAGAGTACAAAAATCTACGCTAGTTGGCTCAGGCTCGAGATGCCCTCTTCGTCCTCTTCCTCGGAGAGGACTCAAGGACACTGTCTCTGTCAGCGCCGTTATAAGAATTAGACTCCGAGCCAAAGCCAGTATCGTCATCATTGCCCCCTGACTGAGAGCCGATCTCGGCGCCCTCCTTGCTCTCAAACCCTGAACTAGCATCATCGTCCCCGCTCTTAGTCAACTCAAAAGGTCGACTTATAGCCTCCTTAGTATCGTTAGTCTCAGCGTCGTCGCCACTCAAAATCGGCTCTAAGGAAGAAGAAGTCTCCTCTGTCTGGGGTCGGCCCCCAGCACTCCTACCTCTGCCTCGTTCTCGGCGCTCATCTCGGCCATGTGCTGGGGCTTGTCTACCTCACCTCTCTGCCATTGGAGGAGGTGCCATCGGTGCTGCTGTTACCGTTGGTGCCTTTGGTGTAGATGGAATCTGAAAAACAAGAATCAACATATCAGATACAGTGTATTATTGCAGAATGGATATGCAATATGAGTATGATACAAAAAGCAGATACGTTTGAGCACAGTGTGTCAGTACACTGTGGGGTGGTGTGAATGCATGTTAGTCTACTAGTGTGAGTATGGCATGTCAATGTAGTGGGGAAATCAATGCGATGCACGAGAGGAGGGGAAATATATCTGAATACCGTGGAGACCAAGTAGTGTTTCCCTATGCACCATGCTAACTAGAGAATTGACCAGTTAGAAGACGCCTTCTGTGTACTTCGTGGACACTTGCAAGTGAATTTGAATAATTAGTATTTGAAAGGGGAAAAGTACGGGCTGCAAGTTGTAAAGCATGGTTCAAACCTAAGGTGTGCTTGGGGCTTTGACATATCTCTACCCTGCCTCTGGTGGCTCTATCGGAATCTGATAGGCTGTCCTGGTCGGCCGCTAGCATGTAAGCACATTAAGAATTGCCGGCCAAACAGCAGCCTGCACAACTGGAGAGGCCCCTCTAGTACTGGCATCAGCCTCTTGAGTAGCCTCACCAGCCAAAGGAGCATCTACTGCGCTGTACACGGGAACTCCGGTCAGGGACGACATAAGATGAGTCCGGATGATGGTCATGTAATCTACGTCCCCTCAGAAGTAATCGGCGTCTAGCCCCACCATATACTAGATAATCGCCTTAGTTGGCAGGCTATCAGCTATCCTCATAGATAAAGGGGACGACATAGTGTAGACACCCCATTTTTGACCGTCCTCAAGACTTGGACGTCATCATTTGAACACTCGATGATCATCCATGCTTGTGTTCGTTTTGAGTTCCTGAAGGTCTTGGCTGTGCGCCTTGCCTTAGGATCTCTCAACTTGTCTATTTTATGCTTGGTTGTGGACCAAAGAGTGGTGGTTTTGCTTTTGAGGGAAGAGGGTGGCTTGTTGGCCATCTCCTCAACCCATCGGCTAAGGCATTGTGCCATCAGCCTTGTTTTCTTGCCATCGGCCAAAAGTGGTGGCCGATTGGCACTTTTTTTGGTTGATCGGCACTTTGTTTGGTCGATCAGCTATAGTTTTGAGTCGAGACCTTTCCATCTGCTTTTTGCTTATATTTTCTGCCAGTTGTGACAGTTGATATGCACAATTCCCATCCTCCATACACGTGTATGGAGGGATTTGTTTCAAGACTCAAGCTTGTTGAACAAGCTTGAGAATTGAAATTCTATAAGAAGGGAGCCTCCCCTCCCTTTCCAGAGGTTCTAAAAATTGCATACACAAGTTATATATCTCTCTCTCTATATATCTCCCTCATTCTCTATATTTTGTGTGTGTGTTTGTGCCTTAAAGTGTGTTTTCTTCACACTTTTGCACTAGAGCACCTAGCAATACACCATCCTTTGGTTGCTGAGGTCCTTAGGAGTTGGTTTTAGAGTTCTTGGAGTGGTTTTGGTCAGAGAAAGTTGCTGGAGTTGTGCTCTTGAAGGTGTTCTTCAAGGGTGAGTAAACTACCTTTTAATCCCCCACTCTTGCTTAAGCTTTAGACATATTTTCATATTGTTTTAAGCTTAACTCTAAACTGTAAAAAGTTCTGATTTTTCATGCTTGTGAAGTTTGTTTAAGGTCACTTTTTGGTTGGGGGTAGTCTACCCCCTCTTAGGCCTTGTTCGGCCTTGTTTTGTGCCTTCCCTTTTGAGCTTTGGAACCATCTTGTTTTGACCTTCTCACCACTGAAATCCGGAGGATTTTCAGTGGTGGAGAAGTGGTTTTAGAGTCTTGTATAGCAGAGGGACACCCCTTTCTCCTTGTCTCTCACTTGCTTGTATTTATCGCTCATAATGGTAGCATGTTTTCTTAGCATGTTTTGGCTTCATTTCAGCACGTATTTGGTGTTATTTGGCCACGCTATACCTCCATTTTAAGTTGGTTTTATAGCCTCTTGCATGTATCATGCACTTGTCTTGCAATCCTCTTATTTTCCTTAACATGCATCATGCATTTGGACCATCATGCTTGCATATTTTGGCTCAACTCAAAGGAACTTTTAGTAATGTTTTACCATGTTTAAGCTCTATTTGGTGTTGTTTTAGTCATGTATGCATTGTTTTGTATAGCCTTGGTTCAATCTAGCTTGTTGGCTTTGAGTGTCCAAGTCATTAACATGCATTGCTTAGACCATTTTCATGATTTGGCATCATTTTGTATGTGATTTCAGTCCATGTAGTGTAGCCATACACTTGCCTTTGTCACTCCTTTAATGCTTTGAAGAGTTGACGTTTTATGCCTTAAGAGTGGGTCACTGTGCATGCCTCCGTGCTTACGTCTTTAGGATGCCATTTCAGTGGGTTTTTGGGCTTATTTTGACATGCCATAACTTTGATTTTTATTGGTTATGTCATGCCATGTTTGGTTGTAATAGGTGTAGTGTAACACCTCTTTGTTAGCCTTGCATGCTTCATGCTTTTTGGTCTTTTGTTCTAGCTTGTGTTGGCTAGATTCGAGCATGCTTTTGGTCTTGTATTGACCTGCCTTGGGACTGTTTTGGTTGCCCTTGGCCCTTCCGGGCTTGCTTTGTATAGCCATGGTGTAATCCCTTTTGTTAGTTCTAAGCTTCGATTTTCTTGCATGCTATGCTTGACTTGTGTGCATGGTTTGGCACCATTCCATGCATGATTTTAGAGCTCATAATGCTTGTCACATGTTCATACTTTCCATTCTTTAAGTGCTCTTAAGAGTTGGTGTCTTGTCTTGTTTTTGAACCAAAGTGTATTCATGTTTGTATGTGCTTTTGTCTTCATTTTCATCGCATTTTGGCCACTGATTTGGGCATGGCTGAGGCCTACCCATTTTAGTTTAAGTCCATCTTTGCATATTGTTGCATGCTTATCCATCTTGCATGTTGTGGTATACTTGTTAGATTGCATATTATCGCATGCTTGTTATGGTTACATTGCATTTTGCATGCTTGGTACATTGCATGTTTGCATGTTTATGTAGCATTGCATTTGGCATGCTTGTTACCTTAGCCTTGTGTACATGTTCGAGTCATATTGCATTCGGCATGCTTATGTTGCATTGCATAGCTTTTCTATGTTGCATACATTGCATTGTGTTTGGTTTGAGGTGTCAAACCAAACACGAGGACCGAGGGACATTTCGTACTTGAAGTGACGAAACGTGTCTCAATCCTCGGTCGCCGACACTCCTGATCCAACATGATAGAGTGTGAGGCATTCATGTGTTTCAGTGCATTCATTCCATATTGATTTGTGCAATTCGGCTTCTTTGGCCATCATGCATCGAAATGTGTGATTGATGGCTCGAGAGTCGAACACTGCAGTCCTTTGAGTCTTAAACATGATAAGGGGTGTAGGTGCACAACATTTTCTTGCAAATTTATTGCCATGCCCTTGTTTTCCCTCTGCTGTAGCAACAGGAGTAGTCTGTAGGAAGAGATGGCCAATCGGCTATCTTCAGTGCCGATCGGCTAACAATATTTGACCGATGGACCAAAAAGTGGTCAGTGATCATTTTTCCTTGGCCGATGGCCTCTCACAGTGTTCATGAAGTGGTCCAGAAGCATCACAGAGATTTTTACAGTTTTCAAGGGTGCAAAACAGTGTAAACAGAGGCAACATGAGGCATGGTAACGGATTTCCGAGCGAAGCCGACCGAGCTTGCATATGTCCCTCTTCTCGAGGCAGATTTAACTATTTTTGTAACTTCATTAATTTGCTTAATTAGTTAAGAGTTTTGTAATAATTAATTAGCTAGGGTAGTTAATTAATTAGTTGATTTGTATTATTTATTCGGGCCCTCCGTCGAGAGGGCGAATTTTGTAATAAGTGTGCGTGAGTGTGTGAATGTCTTCCGACCCCATGTCTTTCTCCCTTTCACTTATCTACTTACGATGGTTAGTTCTAGGTCATGTTTTGATTAGCATCCTTATGATAGTATTTGTGCATCCATTCATCTGTCTTGCATGCACCGGGCTCGGCGCATCATACTAACTACATTGTATTTCAATACCAAGTTGAATACATGTATCAATTGTCGCATTTCACATGCCATTTTAGAATAGCCGAGCTTATCTTAGTTGCATTTTTCATGTGTTGCATTAGGCATTGTTGACATAGCTAGGATCATGCATTGATTACTAACTAGCTATTGTTTTGGCTCGGAGTACTAGGTAAGCTTTTACACTTTAGCATCTTGCATGAGTGTGAGTGTTACCATGACAGCATGCTTGCTATGAGGCTAACTGCTTATGTGTTAAACTGCCTGAATGCCTGTGGGTGAAGGTTGGATTACTTGAATTAGAACAATTCATCAAAATGCGAGTTTTAAAGCCCACTTGAGAGTGGCAAAATCATGTTTTCTAAGCCCACTCGAGGGTGGCAAATCCACGTCTTAGCCTACTTGCGAGTAGCACCTTCAAACCATTTTCAAACCAACAAACATGAGATGTTTTGTTCCAACTTAGGCGATCAGTCTATACTTGTGTGTTGTGCGCATCACGTAGTAAGCTAGCTAATACACCGGAATAAGAATGCATGTGTTTTCAAAAAAAAGATATCATGTTAGTAAAGGCCGATCTTTGATCGGGCGAGCGGGGGTGCTCATTGCATGACCTTCCCTTCTCGTACCCAAGTTCCCAAGCCGAGGCAACTTTGGTGATAACGGACACATGACCTTAGGCACGAGTCATGGTTTCCTAAATTTCACAAAAATAAAACATTTAGGTGGCGACTCTGTATCTGGCAAAGCAGTCCATGTTTGGCACTTCTTTACAAAATCAGTTTTCCAAAATGATTTGCTGGATTTGGACTCTTTGGTGATTTATTGGTCTTGCATTGCACTTTTCGAGATTAGATTCAGAACCATGACTTTAAGTCCAAACTGTAGCAGCTAATGAACAAAACGGATTCCACGCCATTTTGCGCGCGGAGCCCAGGACGTTCGGGCACGTCTACACATAGGAACAACTAGGGCAGGCAAACTTAAGGTCTGACAGACAAATCGCTTCCCCAAGAACCAGGCTTGGCAGAATGGCCCTCTAGTAAGATCCGGTAACGGGACTTGCCCCAAGCCCCGACGTACTAGTCCCTAACTCTGGTTGGCATCGTCGCTTAGGGCTGCCAGGTGATCTGCAAATAGAGGATACACAAATTGTTAGTTGCTGTTAGTTGTCAGAATATGAATCAGAATGATAGCAATGGGAATCAAGTAGAAATGGTTTCGGATTACCTCTCGGGCAACCAGTATATCAAAATATCGAGAGTAGAAAGCTAATGTCTTGTCCTCGCGGCTCTAGCACCAACACCGACACCGGCATCGGCACCGACTGTCATATCATCGTGAGTAAGGCACGGCTGGAGGGATCTCGTTCATAGGCTCTGGGGCAAGGGCCGGGAAATAGGCGTAAACTTATAACTGCAAGAAAAGATTAGCAATGTGAACAAATAGGCAAGAACAAATATCAAAGAGAAAGTGCAAAGTAGAAAGCACAATGTAGGAATAGATATAAATAGAAATTGCAAAGCAAAAAGTAGAAGCAGCAAACCGAGTTAAAAACACAGTGCATACCACCCAGGCTCTCTAGTAGCCTCCGACCTTGTTCCTCCTCATGTAGGAACTAGAGCTTGTGTAACCGTAGAGTGTGGCAAGGCCAGCTCCACCTTAGTCGTAAAACTAGACCCAAGACAAGGTCACAAGTGCGCTCAACAAGTACAAACCCACGGTATTCCACCTGTTCGCGAACAAAGTGGTACTGAGAAGGTATAAAAAGAGCCCCAGGTGTACTGCTCTGCCTCCTCTAATGTGTTGGGCTGACTCTCGCGGAAGCGCTCAAGAAACTAGCTATATATGACCATAGCTGGCCCAGAGAGAGGCGAGCTCGCTCTGAGCAGGTAGATCCAAGACACCTCCCACTGGCCCATGTCCATGTTAAAGGGGATCAGATCATCCCCTACTCCTAAGCCTGTGATCATGGAGAAATCATAGGGAGTCATCGTCATTTCCCCGATACAAGAGAAGTAGAATGAGTTGGTGGTATCCCGCCACCTCTCCACCAACACTCCGAGTAGGGCCTGACTAGCCATATATTGTGGGAGCCTGGTGTAGAAAAGGCCAAAGCCCGCCTCATCAACCAACTCACGGACCCAGGAAGGAAGCTCATGGTACCAGTCCCTGGCAGTCACGGTCCCGTAACCCCTATAGGAGTAAGAGTCCTCTTATGGCAAAGAAAGAATGAATTAGATGAAAGACAGTAATACAAGTTAGAGAGATAAAGGCAGTGTTAAAATGGTTAGGAGATAGTCAGATGCAAGTGAATGCAAGTAAATTTTGTACGTCAGTAGTGCTGTAGGAGATGTGGGAGTCTGGCTCCCTCAGCAAAGTATCTTCCGGCACGCCATCGATGAAATCATCAAAGCGCATCATGCCTCAAGACACCATTGTGTACGTGTAGGGGTGGTAAGTGGCTAGATCAAAGGGCCTCATCCTCAATGGAAGTAACTCAGGCTCGAGCCCTAGAGTGAACTCTACGTCGAAATTAGCAGCAATGTCCTCTATCGCCTTGTCAGCCTCGGCGATCGCCGGCTCCTCAACCTTCACAGGGGGTGGAAGTATAGATGGAACCTCGGAGGGGCGTCATCATGAGGAATGTCATCTGCTATCTGGCAAGTGGGGTGGAAACTAGTGAAAAATGAAGAAAATGTCAAAAAAGAGGGAAAACTTGGAAAAAGTCAACCCTAGGAAAGAGACAATGGAAAAAAAGTCAAAACTCGGGGAGGGTCACAAAACCCAAGAGAAACTCGAGGGAAACAAGCCCAAAGTGATGAAAACCCGGAAAAATCAACGAAAATGAATTCTGATCGGTTCAAAGTGTAGATGGCCAAAGAGAGTTTATGAATAAAGTTTGCATGGGGCGCTGGAAAACACGTACAAAGTATAACTCTAGAGAGGGCAAACACCTAGAGAGAGATGTGGGATTTTCGGACTTGGGTGTGTGTGCAAAATGAAATTTGGCTATGTATTTAAAGAGATCCGTGCCAAAATGTCAAAACTACCCTCAACTTTGCATTAATGGCCGGCCGTACACCATTGGTGTCCGGCTGTACACTATTAGTGGCCGGACGGCCACTTTTTGGCCCAGTGTTGATTTTGTGGTCCTCAGTGACTGGGAGGTCGTTTACTGGGTTAGAGAAGAAGGATTGAGGTATTTGAAGTGGATTTGGTTTTCCTGAACCTCGAACTTGTGTTCCGGTTGTGCCGTTTCGAATCCCGTTGTCTCTAGTGCAAGAATCTGCCCCGATTTCACATGTAAGCAATTGTATCCTTTTTGGGCATGTGCATGTTGTAGGGCTTCTGAGGAGTAAGTTGGAGATTGTTGTCAAGTATTGACTTTGTTTGTCTTGTCGATTTACATATTTTTTGTTGCATAGAATGTGAACTCTCACGTATCTATTACATTGCATGTGCGCATTGTATCGTAACTCATATGTTTATCCTGTATGCATGGAACATTCCTTATATCTTATTCTTGTTTTCTATTCTCTTGCATAGAATTTGTATGCTATCTATTGTCTAGCATAGAGGTTGTATGCATTTAATTACCTTGCCTAGAACATGCTGTGTGCATCTATTGCAAGTCACGTGACTTCGTGCATCTATCGCACACTTTCATTACATTGTGCATCTATCGCCCAATCTCGTACTCTTTGCATCTATTAGATTATCTCAGGATGCATGAAACAGGACCCTGAACAGTTTTTCTCCTCTTCTCATGATTTCAGCATGGGTAGAGTATGTCAAGATGTGTGAAATGTGACCCTAAGTGGTTTTTCTCCTCTTCTCACGATTTCAACATGGGTAGAGTATCTTAGGATGCATGAAACGTGACCCTAATCGGTTTTTCTGCTCTTCTCACGATTTTAGCATGGGTAAAGTATCTCAAGATGCGTGAAACGCGACCCTGAGCAGTTTTTCTCATCTTCTCACGATTTCAGCGTGGGTAGAGTATCTCAGGATGTGTAAAACGCGACCTTGAGCGGTTTTTCTCCTCTTCTCATGATTTCAGTGTGGGTAGAGTACCTCAGGATGCATAAAACAGGATCCTAAACAGTTTTCTCCTCTTCTCATGATTTCAGCGTGGGTATACGCGTAAAAAGTGACCTTGAGCGGTTTTTCTCCTCTTCTCACGATTTCAGCATGGGTAGAGTATCTTAGAACGCATGAAACGTGACCCTGAGTGGTTTTTCTCCTCTTCTCAGGATTTCAGCATGGGTATAATATCTTAGGATGTGTGAATCGTGACCCTGAGTGATTTTTCTCCTCTTCTCATGATTTTGGCATAGTGAGAGTGTCTGTTTTTAGTTCTTTCTTCTCATTCATATGTTGTTATCTTGTTATTGCTTATTGTATTGTCTTGCATGGTTATTTTTTTTTTTCAAAATAACCAGCTTTATGAAGTGTGTAAGTCCAACTTTCAACTACATTTACTATGTCTGTGCATATCATTTGCATTTTGCCCTTGAATTACGCTGGCTTGATTCCTTGTAAAGGGATACATAGGCAAATTTTGAGCTCAACCAAATTTAATTTATGTCTTGATTGTTTGCCGAAGTCTTACGGCCTTGTCAAAATGGGTCATCTCTAGGTTTTGACATTCACTCACGTCATTTTATGACTTCAAGCTCTCTGAAAGCGGGGCAACTATAGACACCCTATTTTTGATTGTTGTTATGACTTGGGAGCCACCAAGTGATCACCTGATGATAAATTTGTATGTGCTTGTCAAATGCTCGAATTCCTCAGCAGGAAGCCTTCGCTTTGAGCCTTAGAAACATGCCAACTTTGCACCATTTTTTTTTAAGACCAAAACAACAGCTTTTCAAGCCTTACCATCTGAGACCTGCAGGCCCACTAGTGGCCGGCCGGCCACTAATGATGTACGGTCGGCCGGTATTAGTGGCCTGCCGGCCACTTATGTAAAACCAGATATTTTTTGGCCAACTGTCTCCAGAGATGCATGCACGATACCAGTTGTATTTGTTTGGATATTTCTAAGAGTCTTTCATATATTTCCATATATAGAGGACCCTCTCTTATGATATGGGGGTTAGAAAATTTTGGAGAGAAAAGTTTTGGAAATATTTATCTTTCTACATTTCTCTCTCTCTCTCTCTCTCAACTTACATACTCTTTATCTACACTTTCTAAACCGAACTTGGAGGGTTCTTTGCTAAGGTGTTTAAGCTTGCATCTTAGCTCTTGAGGGTGTAAATTGGTGGTTTCTAACTTAAAAGGGTCATTCCTTTTCAAGAGGTATACATCCTAGCTTCCTTGCACTATTTCTTTCCTATCATTTTTTTGCTGTTTTTGGGCTGTTTTTGCACCTGTGTTTATGGGCTGAAACTTGTGGCTAAAAGCTAACCACGGTAGAGGGGTGAACCACCCTACTTTGTACCTTGCATTCCAAGCTTTTGCTCTTGTGTTTCCCATCCTTTTATCAACTTTTTTTGAGCTTTTTACCACTAATTTTCAGAGGTTTTCAGAGGCTAAAAATGTTGTTTTGAAGCCCAAAAATAGAGGGGTTAGCCTCCCCTCCTTATGCTTGTGTGCTAGTTTAATCCCTCAATATTTTAGCTTGTTGTTTTAGCTATTTTTGTCTTAATTCCAACACTATTTTTGACTGTTCCAACACTATTTTTGACTATTCTAGGATTGTTTTAGGATTGTTTTTAGTTGTTCACTGCTTTTGAGCTTTGTATAGCATACTTGTAGTGTAATAGTCCTCATAGGTGTGGTGTTTTAGGCATTAGACACCAACTTATTTGAGTTGATAGCATTTATTTAGTGCTTTCCATACTTGTGATCATCTTAAAGCACCTCTGCACTTCTCTCATTTCTTGGTTTTTTATTGCCTCGAGAGTTGTTTCAACCGATTGATTGTTTAAGCTTGATATAGAGATTGTTGTGCTTAATGGTTTAATCTCCTCGGAGGTTCATTACCAACGGCATGACATCTCTCTTATGCCCAAAATAGCCCTTTGTTTGATACTCCTCTCCATTAGTGGACTCAATCTTCATTATTGGACTTAATTGACTAATGAATGGAAATATAATTAAAATGGAGTAACAAAATTGGGGCTAAAATGGAATAAGACAATAAAATGGTTTGGGCTTCAACCGGACATTAGTTGAACCCATTGAGTCTTAGATCATTTCATACTTATTAGTGATGATAATGGTTTGAGAGTCAAATGTCAATTGCTTCCCTTGATCTATCTCATGATAAGGAGGAGGTTTTGTTGGTCATTTGGTTTCCCTCATTGAGCTTTTGTCCAATCGAGCCATAGATCATCATGCAATAACTTTGCAATTATTGATGATTTACGACTTGGTTTTGCCCTTTCTTTGAGCAATTTCATGACAGGGAGAGGTAGAGAGGATGAATATCCCCTTACATTAGTGGCTGGCCAGCTGGCTACTATTTGCAGCCTACCGTACACTACTTCTTCCCGGTCAGCCACTTTTTTGTCAGCAGGTAGTGCTGTTTTCTTGCCAGGTAGAGCAGAAGCAGAGGCAAAACAGGAGTTTTTTCTGTAGGCAGAACAATCCTGGAAGCAAAACAGAGGTTTCCGAGAGGATGTTCGTGTTGGCATGTATAGTTCACTACTTGCTCAAGTTCAATTAGTTGTTAATTTGTTAATTAAATTAGTTGATCCTAGTGAATTCCCATTTGTAGCTCATTAGTTAGTGAATTTATTAGTTAAATTCAATTTGTAATAATTAGCTATTTTATTTTGGGTTGTAATAGCTAGTGAATTTGCTTAGCTAGGCTATTTATTCAGACCCTCTTATGCGAAGGCCAATGTGTAATAATGTGTATGTCTTCCAACCTATAATGCCCTAAAAAATAAACCCATAATCATACATTCATGATACAATAAAGAGACAATATATTCCATAAATCAGAGTATTTAATACAAGAGTGTTACATGTTGACAACAAAAGTAAATGCCTTACGGGCTTACAACTTTCCAAGTCAACACTTGGGTTCAACAAAAGAGAGTTCTAACTCTAAACATGTTAAGCCCTTGGCTTGAATTACATGTAACACACAAAATAATCACAAAAATAAGCCTTCAGCTTCTACAACCTCCAAAGCTACATCCTTGGAGGCGGCATATCACCTATACCTTAAAATGATGTCCCATATAGGGTGAACCAACACCCAGTAGAGATATGCTAAACATAGTATGAGCAATAACTAAAACATTAGCATTTGATAAATGTTTAACTCATATAAACCAAAGGACATCCTTATCATAACCAATTCATAATCATCAATACATATATATATAAATGATTTCCATTCTTTTCTATTCCATAATCCAAACCAAATCATAGTTATGTTTCTCTGTTCATCCAGACAGTATATAATGAGACTACAGCTCATATCAACAATATTTCAATTTCAAATGAGATAACAACTCATATCATTAACATTCAATACTTCCAAAACAGGTTTGAGAGTCCATCCCCTATCTCCTCCCCGAACCGGATTGAGAGTCCATTCCCTATATCCTCTCAAACCATGGAGTCCATCGCCTATCTCCTCCCAAACAATATACAATGTATTTAAACACTTATCAAATATAATGATTAATCAATACACATACTCGATGTATTATCCCAACCGTCATATTCAATGACATATTCAATGTGATTAGTTTCAGTTTTCCCTAATCAACATACAGTGTCTACACCAATCAAGACTATCCTCCACCGATAGCCCAAAGCAATTATTTCTAAACAGATAATAAATGCATCCACAGATAAATTATCAATAGATAAATTATCAACATTTTCACAAGTGAGTGATTTATCAATTCAACTCTACCATTAAGTCTCATAATTACCCAATTTCATTATTTCCAACTCAATTGCATATCCCATAACTTTTCCAAATTAATTATACAAATTAATTTATCACAATAAATTAGGGCTTTTCTCTCATTTTTCTCAACATTGACCCAAGGGTCCAAATATCATCAATTAAACAACCATAATCTCATTTTAAGACCCAAAATACACATGTATGGGTCAAAAGAACACAACCCCTCTTTATACATTTTGAAACCCTAACACCCAAAATTCCCCAACTCAACATTAAATCAAAAAGGCTACATGATTCTGTCAAAGACCATAAATATGACTAGGTATCCCTACCTCAAGTTTCGAAGGGGAAGAAGGAAGAAAAACCCAAAAGTCGACGGAGGAGAAACCAAGCTTTGCTCCGATCAAAATGAAGCCCTCGACAAGCTCTACACTTTATCTCAAAGGAGCAAGGTGAGTAGAGGTCTTCAAACAAGTAGATCTAAGGATCTTTGAGTGAAAAGTGCCTTGAGAGAGAGAGAGAGAGAGAGAGAAGGTGTTTCATGGTTTAGAGAGAGGAAAGGGAAGAAAAAGTGAGAGAAAAGGTCAAGTGAGGGCCTTCATATAGTACTAGGTCAAAAATAGAAATAAGCCCCAAAGTCAACTCAAAATATCTAGTGAAAATATCCCTAAAAAGTAGGCCCAAACTGGTAAAAAAATCTGGGAAAAAGTCACAGGTGTTGACCCCTGCAACAGTGGTGTCGACACCAAAGAGGGAAAAAAATCTGGGAAAGCTTTGACTGCGTTGCAGGTGTCGACACCACCCCAGACTGGTGTCTACCCTATCTTCCAGCAACCAACTCACAGGCAGAAGAGGGTCGACCCTCTCCCAGTCTGGTGTCTACCCTATGTTCCAGCAACACTTCCAGAACTTTATCAACGGGTAAGGGTCGACCCTAGGAAGGCTGGTGTCGACCCTAGAATGGAATTTCTAAGTCTCCAAGGAACTTTTGACAAGAATAAGTGCGAACAACCAAACCCAACAAGTTTAAATCAATTTGTACTCCTCCAAAACTAAAGTACAACAACACCAAAGGTTTCCAAAATAGAATAAAGGGTCCAAATACATTTACCAAAAGCTTTAAAAGGCACAAGTGCTACAACCCCCTTTCTTTCTCCCTTTTATTTAATTGCTTATAATGGGTAGCTTAGAACATCATATATCTTTTAGCATTCCCCATGTATAAAGCATTCATTTGTCTTGCATGCAGTAGGCTTGACGCATCATTCTAACTCACATTGTTATTTATTACTTCTTTGAAAACATGCTCAAAATGCATGCTATCAAGTTGATTCACATATCATGACTAGTAGCTCAGCCTATTAAATTGCGTATTGTATGTGTTGCATTAGTCATTTACATAGTTAGAGCATGCATTTTTCTAGATATTTTCTTTTGGCTTGCCTTGGAGTACTAGGTGAGCACTTATTGCTTTAACATATTACATGTGTGTTAGTGTTTCCATGTCAAGCATGATTACCATGAGGCTAAGTGCTTAAGTGATATAGCTCTTGAATGCCTATGGATGAAGGCTAATTGCTCAAATTGGGATGATTTGATCAAATGTACGTATGAGATAACTTTTTCCAAGTGGTACTTATTCAAAACAATTTTCAAACAAACATAAGATCAAAGTGTTCCAAATTTTGCAAATTAGTCTATACTTGTGTGCATAACATAGTGACAATAGCCTAATAACCAAATTAAGAGTATATAATGTAGATAAAAAAACACATCATGATTAATAGAGGCCGATCTTTTGATCTGGCGAGTAGGGTGCTCAATTCATGACCTTCTCCTCTCGTACCTAAGTTCCTGAGCCGAGACACTTTGGTGATAACGGATAAGTGGCCTTTGGCACAAGTCTCAGGTTTCTTAAATTTTCCAAAAATATTTAGGTGGCGACTTTGTAATCTGGGAGAACAGTCCATTTTTGACATTTTGATTCAAAATCAATTTTCCAAAAGAATTGCCAGATTTGGATTCATTTGTGCTTATCTATTTCACATTGCACTTGTGAAATTAGATTCAGAACCATGAGAGTCCGAACTGTAGGGCTATCATATCCGAAAGGAGCACAAAAAGTCAAGCTACAGTTCTCTATTGATTTAGTGCCTGGCACGACGCCGATTTCTATGGCACCGTATAGATTTGCACTTGTCGAGTTGAGTGAGTTGAAGATTCAACTCCAGTAATTGTTAGATAAGGGTTTCATTCGCCCTAATACGTCACCGTGGGGAGCACCGACTCTTTTTTCCAAAAAGAAATATGGTGCTTTGCGACTTAGTATAGATTACCGGAAGTTTAATCGGGTAATTATCAAGAATAAGTACCCAATGCCTTGTATAGATGATTTGTTTGATCAGTTGAAGGGGTCTTGTTGCTTTTCTAAGATAGACCCGACGTCGGGTTATCACCAGTTGAGGGTAAGGGAGGAGGATATCCTGAAGACGGCATTACGTACGTGTTGTGGCCATTATGAGTTTCTAGTGATGCCTTTTGAGCTAACCAATGCACCAGCTATGTTTATGGACTTGATGAATTAGATTTTCCATGAGTTCCTAGATCGTTTTGTGGTCGTTTTTGTGGACGACATCCTGATTTACCCTATGAGGAGGAGCACGAGGAACACTTACAAGTAGTGCTTGATCTACTTAAAGTCCATAAACAATATGCTAAGTTTGGGAAGACTGAATTCTGGCTGAGAGAAGTTAAGTTCTTAGGCTGTGTCGTATCCGGGGAAGGGGTGACTATAGATTCATCCAAGATAGAGGCAGTACAAGATTGGGAACAACCTAAGAATGCTTTTGAGATCCGTAGTTTCTTGGGGTTGGCTGGGTATTACCTTTGGTTCGTGAAGGATTTCTCTAGATTAGCCTCACCATTGACTAGACTGACGAGGAAGGGAGTTAAGTTTGTGTGGAATGAGACTTGTGAGAAGTCTTTTTAGGAGCTTAGGGTTAGGCTCACCACTACTCCAGTATTGATTATTCTAGAGAGGGTTTTGGGCTATTTAGTTTATTGTGATGTGTCAGGAGAAGGCTTGGGCTGTGTTTTGATGCAAGAAGGGAAGGTAGTAGCCTATGGCTCATGACAATTGAAAACACACAAAAGGAACTACCCTACTCATGACCTAGAGTTGGCGGTGGTGATCTTTGTGTTAAAGATTTGGAGGCATTACCTGTATAGTGAGAACTTTGAGGTATTTTTTTTATCATAAAAGGCTAAAATATCTATTTACACAGAAAGACTTGAATCTGAGATAGAGGAGGTGGATGGAGTTTATAGAAGATTATGATTTCGAGCTACATTATCACCCAGGAAAGGCCAATGTTGTGGCCGATGACTCGAGTAGGAAATCAATTAGCAGTGTAGCTTGTATTGCCATCCGAGAGTGGGAGATGTTAAGTGCTATCGGGGAGTTTGACTTGCATCTTGGCGAGTCTATTGAGTCTACAACTTTGTTTTCGGTAGTTGCACAACCTACACTTGTGAATCGAGTGTTGGAAGCATAGAAGGGTGACCTTGAGGCAGAATCCCTTCAGGGAAAAGATCTCCAATGGGAAGGTAGAAAGAGGCTTGAACGTGTATCCCCACCTAAGCGTGAGATATCGTGACCATTTGTTCGTGCCGGAGGCTTACTGAGAGGAAATACTCCAAGAGTTTCACCATTCATGCCTTGCGGTGCATCCGAAAGGCACAAAGATATATCACGAGCTTAGTCACCAGTTTTGGTGGAGAGGTATGAAGAAGGATGTGGCCATGTTTGTGTCAAAATGCCTTACTTGTCAACAAATGAAGGCCGAGCATCAGAGGCCAACGGGTTTGTTACAACCCTTGCCTATAGCCGAGTGGAAATGGGAGCTTGTCACGATGGATTTTGTTGTGGGCCTTCTAAGGATTCAACGGGGTTGTGATGCCATTTGGGTAGTAGTTAACCAATTGACAAAGTCAGCACACTTTATTCCTATGCATGTGAGTGACTCAATAGATCATCTTGCCGACCTTTACATTAGGGACATAGTGAGGTTACACGGGGTACCAATGATGATTGTTTCGGATAGAGATCCACATTTCACAGCTCAGTTGTGGCAGAGCCTACTGTAGCTTACTTTTCATCCTCCTTTTAGATACAATTAGCCCTATAGTTTGGACTCCCGTGCTTCTGAATCTGAGTTCACAAAGGCAATGTGAAATAGATAAACATAAAAGAGTCCAAATCTGGCAATTTCTTTTTGAAAATCGATTTTAATCAAAATGTCAAAAATGAACTGCTTTGCCAGATTACAGAGTCACCACCTAAATATTTTTGAGAAATTTAGGAAACTCGTGACTCATGCTAAAGACCACTTATCCGTCATCACCAAAGTGTCTCGGCTTAGGAACTTAGGTATGAGAGGGAAAGGTCATGAATTGAGCACCCCACTCACCCCGATCAAAGATCGACCTCTACTAATCATGATGTGATTTTTATTTACATGATATACTCTTGTTCTGATTATTAGCTAATTTACTATGTGTTGCACACAAGTATAGACCAATTCGTAAAATTTGGACTGCCTTGATTTTATGTTTGTTTTGAAAAAGTGTTTTGCATACGTGTCACTTGAAAAAACAAGCTCGTATTTACATTAATCAAATTATTCCAACTTTAAGTAAAAAGGCCTTCATCCACTGGCATTCAAACAGGTATAGCACTTAAGCACTTAGCCTCATGGTAATCATGCTCGATATGGCAATGCAAACATACAAATGCGATATGCTAAAGTAATAAATGCTCACCTAGTACTCCAAGGCAAGCGAAAAAGAATAAAATGGTTAGTAAGAATGCATGATCCTAACGATGTGAGATGACTAATGAAATGCATACAACATGTAATTAATAGGTTCGGCTACTAGCATGGCATGTAAGTCAAATCAAGGCATGCATAGAGCACGTATTCAATTAAGGAATTTTGAAATTGACATTGATTAGTATGATGAGCCGAACCCTTATGCATGCAAGACGAATGAATGCAAGTCATTATAAATGCTAATTAAAACATGATACTCTATGCTATCCATCATAAACGGGTGAATAAAAGGGAAAAAGACGTGAGGTTGGAATACATACACATTATTACAATTTTTCCCTTACGCAGGAGGGTCCGAATGGGTGTTCAAGTGTCCGAATTAACTAAATATTACAACTTCAAATGGATGAATTAATTACATTAACTGAACTAACTATTAACTAGATATCTAAATTATCAACTAGCTATCTAAGTTATTACAACGAGGGTATTTCTAATAAACAACCATAATTGCAACAACGATATTATAATAATTAGAACAATAATAGTTATTACGAAAATGATAATTACAACAATGCTAATAAGAATATTAATCCAAGCAACCATAAGAATGCACAACGATCACATGCGCAGTGTATAGAAACTGCTCTGTCTGCCCAAATTTTCTCTATTTCACCCTCAGCCATTGCCTTCTGTTTTTGCCAAAATTCACTGTTTGCAAAACATTAGGGGCCAGTCGGCCCCAAATAATTCGAGTCCCAAACCATCAACGACAGCAATTTGATTGTTGATGATCTCGAGCATGTTTGGACAAAATTGAATAAATGTAATGCAAAACCACCACCTCTCCCTCCTAGCATGAAGGCTCAATAAGGGAAGTAGACACACTCTAAGCCTCATCAACGTATCTGTAGACACCCCATTTTTGACCGTCCTCAAGACTTGGACGTCACCGTTTGAACACTCGGTGATTATCCATGTTTGTGTTCGTTTGGAGTTCCCGGAGGCCTCGGCTCGCGTGCCTTGCCTCAGGATCTCCGAACTCGACCGTTTAGTGTCTGGTTTTGCACCAAACACTTGTGTTTTGCCTTGGAAGGGCAGGGTAGGGCTTGTAGACCATCCCCACCCACCACCGGCAGTGGCTAGAGGCCACCGACTGGTGTTTGCTGCCACCGGCAATGTTTATTGCCGACCGGCACTTTTTGTTGCCGGTCAGCACTATTTAGTGCCGGCCGGCACTCTTTTTGGCCAAGATGGCATTTTTGGCCGGCCGATTGCTGTTCATCTGCTTTTGCAGATATTTTTAGACAGCTGTCTTGCTTTTGCATCCCTCCATACACGTGTATGGAGGGATCTCCCTCTTGTAAAGCTTGTCTTGTAAGCTTTACAAGACATATAGAGAGAGGCTCTCTCTTAAGGAAGAAGAAGACTTAGGTTAGAGAGTTTTAGATATTTTGAGAGCAAAAATACCCATTGTTGAGCTCTGGTTCTAGGGTTTAAGTTAGATACACTCCCTATATCTCTTTCCCTCTCTTTTGTGCACTAGGTGTTTTGTGTCTTACTATTGCACACAAACACCTAGTGTTTCACCTTCCTTTGGCTCTTGAGGTTCTAAAGGACTGGTTTTGAAGTTTTGGTGTTGGATTCAAGCTAAAGGAGGCCATTGGAGCACCATTTGTGAAGGGATCATCAAGGGTAAGAAACTTACACCTTTATTCCCCATTTTTGCATTGATTTTCTACCTATCTTAGAGCTGTTTTTGCGCTTATTGTATAACATAAAAAAGTTCTGTTTTTAGGCCCTCTTTATTGTTTATTAAGGGTGTTTTGTTGTTTGAGGGTGGTTGACCCCCCTTAGGCCTTGAAAGGCCTCATTTTGGGCCATTTTGTGCTAACTCCGGGATTTTGGTGTTGGGGTCTCTTCACCACTGAAATCTTGAGGGATTTCAGTGGTGAAGATGATGCCTTGAAGTCCCAAGAAGGAGAGGGCCACCCCCTCTCCTTGTTGTCCTTGAAAAGGGCATGTTTTGGCCTCTTGAGAGAGCATTATGCTTGAGTGTGTGTTGAGCATGTTTAGGTTGTTTTTCATGCTTATATATCCATAATATAACATGATTTTAAGTTAGTTTTGGTACTCCATGCATGCTTAGCATAGTTGCCTTGTAATGCCATGTTTATGCCTTAATGTGCCTTAGGTTGTTAGCCTTTGTTGGAGCATGTTTTAGGCTTAGTCTTGTGAAGATTTTGTGCAAGTTTTGCCATGTTCTAGGTCTGTCCTAGGTTGTTCGGGTTGATTTTGGCATGCTTGATATAGCTCCTTTGTACTTGGGCTTGTTGGCCTTGAGCATATGAATGTATAGCATGCCATCTTTGCATCGATTTGGTGATTTGGGGTCCCCCCACATGTTATTTCAGTCCCATTTCCATGCTTGTTTGATTGCCTCGCATGCCTCTTTAATGCTTTGGAAGCTTGTGTAGCAATGCTCCATGTTTTGGTGTTTGTGCATGCCTTTGTTTTTGAGTCATTTAGATGCCATCTAAGTGGTCCTTAGGCCTTGTATTAATGCCCTAAAACTCTGTTTTGGGTCAATGATTCCATGCCATGTTTGGTCTTGCTTAGTGTAATCCAATGCCCCATTGGTTTGCTTTGAACACTTGGACTATTTGTTGCATGTTTGGCTTGATTTTATTGCTTGGTTTGGCACCATCCTAACATGCATTTTTAGAGCTCATGTTGCATGCTAATTAGTCCATGTTCCCCCTTTCAAATGTGTTTGAGGGTTGTTCAATTTGTGCTTAAGTGTTGGCCTTCAATTAGGTGCATGTGTGCATGTATTTGGTCCCTCATATTATAGCATTTTGGCTACTGTTTTTAGGCCTATTTAGAGTTGCCTAATTCATGTTTAAGTCCATCTCTCCATCTATTTGCATTGCCATATGTATGCTTGTATGCTTGCATAAGTTTGTTGCCATATCATGTTGCATCCTTAGCTCGCATGCTTAGGTTGCATTGCATCTTGCATGCATACCTTGTTCCTTGACTTAGTGATAGGAATTGGGCCTTGTTTGATTTGATTTGGTTTGCATACATTTGAAATCAAAGTTGCATACTTGGTTCTTTGGGCCATCATGCATGGAAATGCGTGATTGGTGGTCCGAGAATCGAGGCACATGCCCCTTTGAGTCACAAACATGATAAGGGACATGGTTGGTGCATACATGCCTTGAATTGTGTTGCCATGCTTTGCCTTGCCCTCTGTTGCTGTCATTTGCAGATTCTGCAGGAACACTCTGCCGACCGGTAGTGTACGGTGCCGACCGGCAACAATTCCTCTGCCGACAGCTTCATTTTGTGCTGATGGCCACACACCACTGCCGGTGGTAATTCCACTCAGCCGGTGGCACTTCCCAGTGTCCAGGGATGCAGTCCTGAGGTTTTGACAGCCTCCAGAGGAGTGAAGGAAGGAAAACAGAGGCAGCCTATGCATGGCGGCGCGTTTCCCGAGGCGTCTTTCCTGTTTTCTTAGTTTTAGTTAATTTGCTTAGTTGATTAGGCAATTTGTAATTATTAATTAGCTTGCGTAGTTAATTAATTTGTAATATTTATTTGGTCCCTCCGAGTGAGGGTAAATCTGTAATAAGTGTGCGTGAGTGTGTGTATGTCTTCCAACCTTACGTCTTTGTTCCCTTTTATTTACCTGCTTATGATGGTAGATTAGGGCATATTTAATTTAGCATACATTATGCTATGCATGTGTGCATCCATGCATTTGTACTGCATGCATTAGGCTCGGTACATCACGCTAACTGCATTTGTACTTCAATTCAAAAATTGAATATGTGATAGTTGATCGCATTTCATATGCCATGCTTAGGTTAGCCGAGCCTATCTAATTGCATCATGTATGTGTTGCATTAGGCAATTTAACATAAACTAGGACACGCATGTTTGTTAACTAGTTTATTGTTTTGGCACGGAGTACGATGTAAGTATTTTCGCTTTAGCATCTCGCATGCGTGTGAATGTTAACATGACAGTATGCTTGCCATGTGGCTAGATGCTTATGTGATAAAATGTTTTGAAATGCCTGTGGGTGAAGGTTGGATTGTTTGAGTTGGAAAAACTCATTGAAATCCGTGTTTTAGCCTACTTGCGAGTAGCAAATTCCAAAGCATTTTCAAAACAAACGGATATGCAATGTTTCTTTCCAAATTAGGCAATCTAGTCTATACTTGTTTGCTGCGCGCATAACATAGTAATTCTAGGCTAATAATTGGAATAAGAACACATATTGTTTTCAAAATCGGATATCATGGTTAGTAGAGGCCGGTCTTCGGACCGGGCGAGAGGGGGTGCTCATAGCTGACCTTCCCCGATCGTACCCAAGCTCCCGAGCCGAGACAACTCCGGTGATGACGGACATGTGGCCTTCGGCACCGAGTCAGGGTTTCCTAAATTTCCCCATTAAAAAAATATTTAGTTGGCGACTCTGTATCTGGCAAAGCAGTCCATGTTTGGCACTACTTTTCAAAAATCTGTTTCTCAAAACGATTTGCCAGATTTGGACTCTTTGGTTCAGATTAAGAACCGCGACAACAAAAAATCGAGTCCGAACTGTAGTAGCAGCGAGGTCCCCCTCCGCGGACGCGTCTACAGTATCATGGATTGATAAGTGACAATTCTTGGAATGATGGACTTGGCATAACGTCTAGCCAAATCCAACCATCTAAACATTTTCTTTGTGTCAGTTTCATTCATTTTAAACCAATTTTATTAATCCTTTCAATTCTTTAATCAATTTTTCCAAAGTGATGTTTAAGTCCAGTAAATGAGAAAAAATGTCAAACGAGAAGTGATTCATAGCATAACGGGGAGACTACGCCTTGATGATGAACCTCCATAGAGATTAAGCCATTGAGCGTAGATCTTTTTTGTATGCCTTGAATAACCATCAATCTTTTGAAATAACTCTCAAACAAAAGAAAGAAGAAAGAGGGAGGTTACAGAAATGACTTATGTGAAATTGATTATTAGAATGATACTCTTGGCATAAAGATTAAGTAAAAAAAAACTATCAACTCAAATGACTCGATGTCTAAGGCCTAAACAACCGAAGCCATGAGGACTTACAACACAAGAAGTAAAGTATTCAAAGCGTAGACTAATTAATGGAATTTAAACAACCCTAAACAACTTTTAATAGTTGAAAAACAGTAGCTAACACAAAAGTTAAAGAACACAAATGTCACGACCCAAACTCGCCCCTATAGGTTTAGCATCGTAACCGACCAGTAATCCTTGGATTATCAAAGGCCTCTTAACAAAATAACATATAATTAGGGGATACGGAAACAAATATACAAAATATACGGAGTCCATTGAGCTGTGTTGACATATATGGGACATAAATTTGAATCTTTATATAAAATATACATATATGACATCATATTACATAAGGCATATGGCAACATGTAGATACAACAAAAAAGGTACTTAACCCAATGTACAGATAGACAAAAACAAACAAAAACATCTTTCCCAAGATTCACAACTTGACTTATCAAAAGGGAACCTCCTCGGGAGGCATGGTGGCTAGCTAACTCAAAACTCTCCAGGCAGCAGCTTAGGCCTGGTCATGCGCTTGCTCACCTACATACATAATATAAATAGTGAGCGAAAGCCCAGTGAATAATAATAGAGTAAATAGTTAAATGAATGATGTTCCATAACAAGTTCAGTAAACAGAAATAGATTCATATTCACATTCTTGATTGAATCATAACAGAAATCAGAATTCATGCTTGAGTATACTTGGTACATCCAATAGTGCTACGAGATCAAATACAGAGCATTAAGGTCATACTTGTTAGTTCCATAAAGGAACCTCCGGTACTGGAAACAGATAACATACTTGTCAGTTCCGTAAAGGAATCTCTGTTACTGGGAACAGATAACATACTTGTCAGTTCCACAAAGGAACCTCCAGCACTGGGAACAGATAACATACTTTTCAGTTCCATAAAGAAACCTCCAATACCAGGTACAGATAACATACTTGAGCCATGGAATTGTTGCCACGAATACTCTTCAATATATGGACTATCATTCATTATACAAAACGTAATTGTTCCATAAAACAGATCTTATTGCATCATATAGAAAATAAATAAAGTTGAACATAGCTTTACTAAGTTATTACTCATAGTTGGCTCCAAAGTAAACAAACAGAGCAGGAAAATCAGATATCTTGTGGCGCTTGACCTGGACAAATACAAAACGAATACGTACTGAATTACACACCTAGAATCATTAACTTAGTTCTTTCTTATCTTGGTGTGTTTCTACTTTTTCTCCTCATTACTATGCCTTAATTTTGGCCTAGAAATGCCTATGATGCAATGAGGATGCTAAAATGGACTCGAAAACACTTAACAAAATTTGCTGAAAAAGGGGTCTCGCTCGAGCGGATGTTCTAAAATGTGAGTGGTCGCTCAAGCGCAATTTTTGTCGCTCGAGTGGTCTGTAACTCTGCAAAAGTACTGGTTGCTTGATTTTTCTACTCGTCGCTCGAGCGTAAGACTAAGGTCCTCGCTCAAGAGTAACTCTTGTCGCTCGAGTGGTCTATAAAACATGTAAACTTCTGGGAGCATGCATTTTACACTCGAGCCAACTTTTGGTTGCTCAAGCGGAAGTGCAAAACACAAAGTGGTCGCTCAAGCACAGGTTCTATTGCTCAAGTGAAGAGGCAAAATCTGAAATTTCCAGATTGCTTCACTAGATGCAAAACTCGAATTCAAAGCCATTAAAATCAACCTTTGGGCCCCAAAACTTGAGAAAACAAGTCTAAACTTTGAAAACATTAGGAATTAAAGATCATTTCATGGAATCAAGGTCCAAAAGCATGCCCTTTGCTCAAAATCAAACTTGAATTGTATATATGAAGAACATGCATGAATTGTTATGCATTCAATCTTCCAAAACATGATCAAACAAGGTAAAATGACATGAATCTTGATGAATTCCCAAAACAAAGATATATGGACACATGCATGAGAAACTTCTTGGAATCAAACTCGAATTGTGTTAAAATTGGACATGCATGCATGGTAGGATCTATACTCCTTTATTCTAGCTTAATTCTAGCTTAATTCCCTTGTATTCATAAACTCACCAACTCAAAAGCAGGACCAAGGGCTTGATTTCTTACCTTAGACCTTGAATTCACAAATGTAAAGGCTTAAACTTCTAAATGCTCTTTAATTCTCCAACAATTCCTAGCAATCCTCCTTTTCTCAAGCTTATGATCCCAATTTCTCTCCTCTTTCTCTCTCTCTCTCTCTCTCTCTCTCTCTCTCTCACGTTTTGGAGCTTCAATATGAAGAAATGAGGGTGCAAAAATGAACTAGTGGGGTCCTATTAGCCTTATATAGGCTTAATTAAGAGTTGGTTAATTAATTGACAATTACTATTCTAATTTAATCGTTCTGAATCTAATTTCAATCAAACCTACCATAACATTCTAAAAATTCCAAATAACACATAAACCAAGTTAATTTCTTAATCGGATGCCGATAAGGCCTTCTATTCGCAAACCGAAACAGAAACACAAACAGATATTTCTACGAGAGACAGATCGAAACACAAATAGTGCAATGCACATGTAATTAACTCAGGATTTCATCTTAATTACTTATTAGGAAAGCTTAATCATGGCTTAATAGTTAATCATGGGTCAGGGTTGTTACAACAAAAGATAGGAAACAACAAAGGAATACCAAACTAGTAAGTAAGAACAATGAGAGGTGGCTAACCTCTCCACTTTTGAGACTTCTAAACCATATTTTTCAACCCTTCTAAATTCTAAAAATCAGCTTGAAAACCAAGAAAAATAGTGGTCAAATTAAGGGGATGAGTTATGAAATAAGGTGTAAGAAAGGGTGTTAACCCTCTCTACCTTTGGTAGCTATTCAACCCCAAGGTTTAACACTTGAAATAGATTCAAAGCAATACAAAAACCCAAGAAATAGATAGAAAAAGACAGAAATGAAAGCAAAGAGAAAGGTGGTAAGCTTATACCTATTGAAAAAAACAAGCTCTTGTTGTAAAGTAAACTCAATCTAAAGGCCCTCTCAAGTTTGAATTGTGATTCCCATGCCTTAACAAAGGCTCTAAGGTTAAGGTTTTAGGATATATATTGCGTATAGATATGGTTCAAGGGTAATAGGTTTGCTCAAAGATAGCTTGCTAAGGAAGAATGAGCTCTCAAGTGTGTGTTTAAGCTCTTGGGAAATTTTGCGACCCTTAAACAAAGACATCAGCTTGTATTTATAGAATTTGAGCAAAATAGGTCGAAAATATCTTAAAAACTGGACAGCTGGCTGATTCTTGGCCAGAACAGTGCTTCTCGCCCAAAAGGCACGGCCGGCTTCCAATGTGCTCCCATGTTCCTTTGTTTCAGGCTCAGTGCAGGTCAGCACAAGGTTCAAAAATGAAATTCTGGGGTACCAACAGTGCAAATATGAAGGGCTTGGGCTCGTTTTGAAGCGTGAACTTAAATCCTTCATTTAGAATTCGAACCACACTTAACGCAGCTTTCATCATCGAGTGCATAGGACAAAGCACCCAAGTCTTACAGGAGCGCAAAAATGGAGTATTTACAGTTGCCGCTCTTTGACAAAGCTCAAAGTCATGAAATGACGTGAGTGAATGTCAAAGCCCAAAGGCGACCCATTTGATGAGGCCATAAGACTTGGGCAAGAAAATCAATGAAAATACAATTGGTCGAAGTTGAGGGTTGCCTATGTATCCCTTTGCAGGGAATTAAACCTGTGTAGTTTAGGGGCAAAATGAGAAATGATATGCAGAACGTAACTTATGATCATATAACGAAACAATGCCATGAAACAGCTGAATAAAAAAAAAAAAAAAAACAATGCAATCAAAACAAGAATGCAATGTTGAATGGAAGCGTAAACCAGAGCAAAATAAATCTAGCAATGTCTCACATGGAAAGAAGTGAGTCAATGAGCACGTCTCACGTGAAAGGAACAAAGATAGTACAAACCAAACTACGTCTCACGTAGAAAGGATGTAAGAAAATGCAGGCCTAACTACGTCTCCTGCAAGAAGGGTGAAAAGTTCCATGCCAAACTACGTCCCATGCAGAGGAGGTGGACGATGGTGTGAACATCAAACACACCTGATTTTTTTTAATCGGGGAGGAACTTGAGATCCTAACACATCTCACTAGATAGGAGGACAGATGGTGTGAACATCAGGTGCACTTGATGTTTTTAATCGAGGAGAACAATTCCGAGCGTGTCTCACGTGGAAAGAGGAAAGATGGTGTGAACGCATGGTGCACCTAATGTTTTTAACTGAGTTGAACAATCCTATCGTGTCTCACGTGAGAGGAGGATGGATGGTGTGAACAACAGGCACACCTGTTGTTTTTAACCGAATGAAAACAATCCGAATGTGTCTCACGCGAGAGGAGGAAGGGTGGTGTGAACAACAGGTGCACTTGCTATTTTTAATCGAATGAAAACAATCCTAACGCATCTCACGCGAGAGGAGGAAAGGTGGTGTGAACTACAGGCGCACCTATTGTTTTTAATAGAATGAAAACAATCCTAACGCGTCTCACGTGAGATGAGGAAGGGTGGTCTAAACAACAGGCACACCTACTATTTTTAACCAAATGGAAACAATCTTAACACGTCTCACGCAAGAGGAGGAATGGCAGATCAGTGAAAACTAAACACTTAATATGGCGAGACCGGAAGGCCTCGGAGAATAAATTCAAGATGCCAAGTTTAAACGTGGGTTTCAAAGTAACCCAAATCAGTACTTTCAAAATTTGAATTAAGTTTGCCGATTGGGCTTACAACAAAAAAGGTCTATGGTGACGAAAACGCGTAACGAAAAAATATTTCGTCTCCAAATATTCATGTTTTAGTGATGAAAATAAGATTTCGCCTCCAATTGAACTATTTTTAGAGACGAAAACCAATTTTCATCACCAAATGCTTAAAATCAAATAAAACAATAGGTGACAAAAATTTTATTCGTCTCTAAATTTTATTTTTCATTACAAAACAATTTCCCGCCCTTGGAAAATTTGGTGGAGGATTTGGCGCCATTTTGGAGACGAAATTTTTCGTCACCATTGTAAAAAATTTTAGAGAAGAAATAATTTTGTCTCCAAATGTATTGTTTTTAGAGAAGAAAACCAAATTTCATCACCAAATGCTTAAAATCAATAAAAAAAATACAAGAAATCTAGGCTATTGTGACAAAATTTGGTGATAAAATTTTTTTTTGTCTTAAAATTTAACCCAAAGATGACAAAATATTAATTTTGTCATTTGTTTCAATTTTTCTCAAAAGTATAGGAGACGAAAACAAAATTTCGTGTGCAAAAATGAGGCACCAATTTCATTTGTATTGGCGCGAATTATTTTAGCTCATTGGAGACGAACATTTTGGTCACAAAATATAATTTTTTTGTGACGAACGTAATTCGTCGCCAATAAATTCCATACCTATTAAACGATGTCGTTGCATATTTCCATTTATTAGGCGACAAATATATTTTTTTCTGGGAATGATAACTTATGGAAGACGAAAATATTTCGTCACCAGTAAACACTCCATCATGCAGACAATGTCATTTCATCTTTCTATTAAATAGGCGACAAATATATTTTTGTTTCAGAAGAATAAGTTGTGGGAGACGAAAATATTTCGTCACTAACAAATTCTAATTGATTGCGTGACAAATATATTTTTCGTCTCATACGGTTAAGTTGTGGAAGACAAAAATATTTCATCACCAATAATAAATTCTTTGTTCTAGTATTGAAGGATACAAAAATATTTTATCACTAATCATTTCTCTTTATTAAAATGTCGTGGTTTTGTGTTTCGAAGCATTGGAACTGTGACCCTAAGAGATACACTTTGACGCTTATCACTCATTTTCATGTACACAGACCTTGAAGTCGTGACCCAAGAAAACACTTTCTACAAACCCTCATTTCTCTCTCGCACTTGAATCTACTTCTCTCTCACAAGCATTGAAAATGTGACTCAAGAAGACACTCTGTAAACCATTTCTTCTATTTCGCGCTAAAGCCCATCTCTTATGTCTCACACTTAAGCCCTTCGTGCATGCCAGCATTGAAGCTATTATCCAAGAAGGCACCCTATGCAAACCCACTATTCTTTCTCACAGTGAAGGCCCCTCTTGCACGCAAGCACTTTTTCTCATTGTTTGAACCAACTCTACCCTTTCCGTCTAGAACACCCATTTTAGAAAAATCGAAGGTCAATACCTCTCTCCACAAAAAAAAAAAAAAGAAAAAGATAATTAATGTAGCTATTTTTTTTTTTTTGTGAGGAAAAATATAGGGAAAGAAATAATAAAAAATTTGTAATTTTCAAAATTAATAGAAAACATTACCTTGTTTAGTATGGAGTTTTCAATAATTAATTTTTAAAATTTGGTGATAAAATTTATTTTCGTTTTAGAACGTAACCCAAACATGACCAAATATTACTTTTGTCGTTTCTTTTAATTGTTCTCAAAACTATAGGAGACGAAAAAATAAATTCGTCAGAAAAAAGAGGTGCCAATTTTTTTTCTTGTTGGCGCCAATTATTTTAGCTCATTGGAAACGAACATTTTTGTCACAAAATTTAAATTTTTTGCGACAAAAGGAATTCGTCACCAATAAATTCCAAACTTATTAGACGATGTCGTTTCATTTTCTTATTTATTTGGTGACAAATATATTTTTTTTCTGGGAAGGATAAGTTATGGAAGACGAAAATATTTCATCACCAATAAACCCTTCATGCTCGTTTTATCTTTCTGTTAATTAGGCGACAAATATATTTTTGTCTCGGAAGGATATGTTTTGGGAGACGAAAATATTTCGTCACTAATAAATTGTCCATGTGTCGTGTTGTATTTTGATTGATTGTGCGACGAATATATTTTCGTTTCATAAGGTTAAGTTGAAGGAGATGAAAATATTTCATCACCAATAAATTCTCCATCCCCACACAACATTATTTTTGTATTTTTGTTGATTAGGCAACAAACATATGAGTTTGAGACGAAAATATTTTATCACTAATTATTTCTCTTTTTTAAAATGTCGTCAGAAACTAAGAGACACTCTTACCTTAATCGCTTACTTTCACACACACACAAATACTAAAGTCGTGACTCGAAAAGACACCCTCTGCAAATCCTCATTTCTCTCTCGCAAGTATTGAAGTTGTGACTCAAGAAAACAATCTCTATAAACCATCTCTTCTATTTCACACTGAAGTTTCTTTATTCTCTCTCACATTTAAGCCGTTTGTGCATGCAAACATTGTTATCCAAGAAGACATTTTGTGCAAAGCTACTATTCTTTCTCACAGTAAACCCCTCTCCACAAAAAGAAAAAAATAATAATAATTAAACAAGGAAACAAAATACAAGAAATCTAGGCTATTGTGACAAAATTTGGTGATGAAATTTTTTTGTCTTAAAATTTAACCCAAAGATGACAAAATTAATTTTGTCGTTTGTTTTAATTTTTCTCAAACGTATAGGAGACGAAAAAAAATTTCGTCTGCAAAATTCAGGCGCCAATTTCATTTGCATTGGCGCGAATTATTTTAGCTCATTGGAGACGAACATTTTTGTCACAATATATATATATATATATATATATATTTTGCAACGAACGTAATTTGTCACCAATAAATTCCCTACCTATTAAACGATGTCATTGCATATTTCCATTTATTAGGCAACCAATATAATTTTGTCTAGGAATGATAAGTTATGAAAGACGAAAATATTTCGTCACCAATAAACATTCCATCATGCAAACGATGTCGTTTCATCTTTTTATTAAATGGGCGACAAATATATTTTTGTCTTAGAAGAGTAAGTTGTCGGAGATGAAAATATTTCGTCACTAATAAATTTTGATTAATTGCGCGACGAATATATTTTTCATCTCATAAGGTTATGTTGTGGAAGACAAAAATATTTCGTCACCAATAATAAATTCTATGTTCTTGTATTTAAGGAGACAAAAATATTTTATCACTAATTATTTTTTTTTATTAAAATGCTATGGTTTTGTATTTCGGAGCACTGAAACCGTGACCCCAAGAGACACACTCTACCTTATCACTCATTTTCATGTGCACGGACACTCAAGTCGTGACCCAAGAAGACACTTCCTACAAACTCTCATTTCTCTCTCGCACTTGAGTTTGTTTCTCTCTCACAAGTATTGAAGTCGTGAAGCAAGAAGACACTCTGTAAACCATTTCTTCTATTTTTGCACTAAAGCCCCTCTCATATGTCTCACACTTAAGCCCTTCATGCATGCCAGTATTGAAGCTATTATCCAAGAAGGCACCCTATGCAAAATCGACTATTCTTTCTCATAGTGAAGGTGCCTCTTGCATAAACACTTTTTCTCATTGTTTGAACCAACTCTACCCTTTCCGTCAAGAATACCCATTTTAGAAAATCGCAGGTCAAAACCCCTCTCCACAAAAAAAAAAAAAAAAAAAGAAGAAGAAGAAAAAAAACGAAAAAAATAAAAAGAAGATAATTAATGTAATTATTTTTTTGTGAGAAAAAAAACAAAGGAAAAATTAATAATAATTTTTTAATTTTCAAAATTAACAGAAAACATTACCTTGTTTAGTATGGAGTTTTCAATAATTAATTTTTAATTTTTAATCTATATTTTTTTAGTGAATATTTTTTAATATTATAATTTTTTTTTTAAATCCCTTTAATTTAGATGAGGGCAAATTGTAGTAATTGTCCCAGTACTTTGGTCCTCGTGTCATATAAATGGTATGTGCCATATCTATATCTATCTATCTATCTATATCTATATCTATATCTATCTATCTATATCTATATCTATATCTATATCTATCTATCTATACTATACTATATATTAAGCAAAAGGGGGTTTTTAACCCCTAAGGCTTGTGGGAGCTCCAATATGCTAATCCTAATTTTCTAATTTTTTGTTTTTTTTAAAAAAAAAAAATTAACCTCAGCATTTATTAACTTCTCTCAACCCACAAGACTTTTTGTCTTCTCTCATAATTGCTGCAGTACCTTTTCCAAAACAAATAATTTGTATATTAAAAATAATTTAAAACAAATATAAATATCTATATTTATATCTATCTCTAACCTACAAATTTTGTGGGAGTTCCAATATTTGAACCTTAATTTCTTAATTTTTTTGATTTTTTTTTTGAAAAAAAAAAACTTAGCAATTATTAAATTCTTCCAAATCTTTTTAACTTCTCCAACACACACACTCTTTTTAATTTTTTACATACTTATTGCAAACAGTGAGTCTCCTTTTTGTTTTCTCCTTCTTGACTTCTTACTTCTACACTTTCAACTTCAGTGACCACGTATGCAAACAGTAAGTCCTCTTTTCGTTTTCTCCTTCTTGACTTTTCCTTTTGTTTACTCTTTTAATATTATAGTTAGATAGCGCATAAAAATATTTGTGATTTTTCTACCGAATAAAAAATTATAATTTGATTTTTTAATATGATTGAAGTTAGATAAATATAAACCTTCACAAAGAGAAAAATGTGATTATAATTAGTTGAATGATTCTTTTTTTTTTTTAAATGTGATTGTTGTTAGTTTAATAGTTCTTTTTTTTCATTTATTTATTTTATTATGGAAAAAATGTGATGTGATTGTAGTTTGTTCAATGGCACTTTTTTTTAATATGATTGTTGTAGTTAGTTCAATGATTTTTTTTAATGTTATTTAATCTTTTTATTTACTATTTTAATTTTATTTTTAATATGATTGAACTTAAATAAACATAAACACTCACATAGAAAAAAAATGTGATTGTAATGTGATGTGATTGTAGTTTGTTCAATGGCTCTTTTTTTTAATATGATTGTTGTAGTTAGTTCAATGATTTTTTTTAATGTTATTTAATCTTTTTATTTACTATTTCAATTTTATTTTTAATATGATTGAAGTTAGATAAACTAACTACAACAAAAAATTGTGATTTGTATGATTGAAGTTATCTCATTTTGTTTATAATTTTATTTTTTAATATGATTGAAGTTAACTCACAAAAAGAAAAATGTGATTGTAGTTTGTTCAATGGTTATAAATAATATTTTTATTTACTACTTTAATGGTTCTTTTTTTTCAATTATTATTTTATTATTATGAGAAAAATATGATTGTAGTTAGATAGCATTAAAAAAATGTGATTTGTATGATTGAAATTATCTCATTTTGTTTATAATTTGATTTTTTTAATATGATTGAAGTTAGATAAACATAAACACTCACAAAAAGAAAAATGTGATTGTCGTTTGTTCAATACTACTAAATAATCTTTTTATTTACTAATTTAATGGTCCTTTTTTTGAATTATTTTTTTTTTGTTATGAAAAAAATGTGATTGTAGTTAGATAGCATTAAAAAAAATGTGATTTGTATGATTGAAGTTATCTCCTTTTGTTTATAATTTCATTTTTTAATATGATTGAAATTAGATAAACATAAACACTTAAGGGGGTTTTTAAGGAAAATGGGATTTTTAACCCCAAGGCCTGTGAGAGCTTCAATATCCCAATCTGAATTTTTTAAATTTTTTATTAAAAAAAAAACTCAACATTTATTGATTTGGTCAAAATCTCCTGATCAGCATTTATTAAATTTTTCAATCCACATGCCTGCATTTATTGATTTGCTCAAAATCTCTTGATCAACATTTAAAATCCCCTCATATTATACATACAATCTGTGTATAGTTACTGCAGTACCCTTTTCAACTTTTTTCATATATTATGGTTAGTAATAAGATTGTTAAATTATTTTTAGAAAAAATCTTAAAAAACATAATTTATATATTAAAAAAAATCTAAAACAAATATAAATATCTATAATTATCCTGTACATAGCACGGGTGATAGGCTAGTATCTATACTATATATTAAGCAAAAGGGGTTTTTAACCCCAAGGCCTGTGGGAGCTCCAATCTCCTAATCCTAATTTTCTAATTTTTTGATTTTAAAAAAAAAAATCTCAGCATTTATTGACTTCTCCCGACCCAATCTCAGCATTTATTAACTTCTCCCAACCCACAATCCCTTTTGACTTCTTTCATAATTATTGCAACACCCTTTTCAATTTCTCCCATACACTATGGTTACACACAAAAATAAATAAATAAAAATATAAGAATTTACCTATAGATCTCAGAAAGATATAGCATCTAAATTTGAATTATGATTTAATAATATAATTATGTATTTTTTTTAATGTATATCTATCAAAATTTTAAATCACTTAATAGGACAAATTAATCAATTTTCTAAAATTATTGATTTTTAATTTTCAAAATAGATTAAAAAAAACTATTGACTGATTTATTTATTTAATAACAAAAATATTTCATAATCTCTCCCTCCTAATCTCTCTCACAAATTTTCAAAAAAAAATGTTAAAACTTACATTCCTTTTCTCTTCCCCAAAAAATCAGATAATATTTTTATTAAAGTTATAGATATTTACCTATATTTTATATATTATATTATAACATAACAAAAAAAACTAAAATACTAAAAAAAAAATCTTTAAAGTTTATCTAAATAAACTTTAAATCAATAAAACTCACATGTCTATCACATATCTAACTCACATCATAACTTACCTAAATAATAATAATTAAAAACAAATAGAAACCACAGATAAATTAAATTTAAAAAAAAAAAGATACCCACAACTCCATCTTAAATAAATTGAAAAAAAAAATACCCGAATAGAAACCACACAAAAATAAAAATAAAAATATATATCTATCTGTCTTTATCTATACTATATATTAAGTAAAAGGGGTTTTTAACCCCAAGTCTTGTGGGAGTTTCAATCTCCCAATCTAAATTTTTTGATTTTTTGATTTATAAAAAAAAAATCTTAGCATTTATTAACTTCTCCCAACTCCCAAATCTTACCCTCATAATAACACTTTAATGCATTAAGAACAAGCATAAAAAAAAATTATTTGAAATTCAACACATATGAATTCCTTGAAAAGTCCCAATAGATATGATTATTATCTCTCATAATAATACTTTAATGCATTAAAAACAAGCATAAAAAAAAATTCTTGAAAAGTCAAATACATATGATTATTATCAAAATATTAAATTTTAATATAATATAATAAAATAAAGAAGACATTTAATTTCTTGAAAAGAAAAACACATATGATTATTATCAAAATATTAAATTTTAATGGAAAAAAGGATATTTAAAAAAAAGACATTTAAAAATCGCAATTCACATATATAGATAATTGTAAATATATTAAGAAAAATGGAGTTTCTAAACCCCAAGCCTTATAGGAGCTCCAATCTTTCAATCTTAATTTTCTAAATTTTTGATTTAAAAAAAAAATCTCAGCATTTATTGGTTTGGTCAAAATTTCCTTATCAGCATTTATTAACTTTTTCTAATCCACATGCCTGCATTTATTGATTTGATGAAAATCTCTTATTAGCATTTAAAATCCCCTCATACAAATAATTCTAGATACAGCCCGTGCATAGTTACTACAGTAGTTTTTTTAATTTCTCCTGTACACTATAGTTAGTGATAAGATTGTTGAATTATTTTTATAAAAAATCTTAAAAAACATAATTTATATATTAAAAAAAATTAAAACAAATATAAATATCTATAATTATCCCGTGCATAGCACGGGTGATAGACTAGTATTATATAAGGAAAATGAGGTTTTTAACTTACAAACCTTGTGGGAGTTCCAATATCCCAATCTTAGGCCTCGTTTGGGAACAGGCTAATTTAGTAACTTTTTGGCTATTTGGTTAAAAAGGTAAGTAAAAAAAACTTGTATGTTTGTGATGACTTTTTGGCTAATTACGAAAAGATGTGCAAAAAGTAGAGAGAAAAGAGAATCTTTGACTTTTTGGGTTGTTGGCTTTTTGGCTAATTTAGTAACTTTTTGGCTAATTGGCTAAAATAGCCTCTTGCCAAACGAGGCCTTAATTTTCTAAATTTTTTATTAAAAAAAAAACTCAGCATTTATTGACTTCTCCCAACCCACTTTTTGACTTCTCCCATATCTACTCCTACACCATTTTCAACTTCTCCCGTACACTATGGCTAGTGATGAGATTGTTAAATTATTTTTATAAAAAAATCTTAAAAAGAAATAATTTGTATATTAAAAAAATATCTAAAAAAACATAAATTCTTATTAAATCTATCTATCTATCTATCTATCTATCTATCTATCTATCTATCTATCTATCTATTATATAAGGAAAAAAGGGTTTCTACCTCACATGCCTTGTGAGAGTTCAAATATCCCAATCTTAATTTTCTAAATTTTTGATTTAAAAAAAAAAACCTCAGCATTTATTGACTTCTCCCAACCTACAAGCCTTTTTGACTTCTCTCATACCTACTCTTACACCATTTTCAACTTCTCCTATACACTATGGTTATTAATGGGATTGTTAAATTATTTTTATAAAAAATCTCAAAAAAATAATTTGTATATTAAAAAAATATGTAAAACGAATATAAATTCTTATTAAATATATATATATATATATATACTATATATTAAGCAAAATGGGGTTTTTAACCCCAAGGCCTGTGGGAGCTCCAATCTCCTAATCTTAATTTTCTAATTTTTTGATTTAAAAAAAAAATCTTAACATTTATTAACTTCTCCCAACCCCCAAGTCTTACCCTCATAATAACACTTTAATGCATTAAGAACAAGTATAAAAAAAATTCTTTAAAATCCACCACATATAAATTCCTTGAAAAGTCCCAACACATATGATTATTATCCCTCATAATAACACTTTAATACATTAAGAACAAGTATAAAAAAAATTTCTTGAAAAGTCCAACACATATGATTATTATCAAAATATCAAACTTTAATATAATATAATAAAAAAAAAGAAGGCATTTAATTCCTTGAAAAATCCAACACATATGATTATTATCAAAATATTAAACTTTAATATAAAATAAAAAAGGAAAAAAAGAAGACATTTAAAAAAAAAAAAACAAGACATTTAAAAATCGCAATTCACATATATAAATAATTGTAAATATATTAAGAAAAAGGGGGTTTCTAAACCCCAAGCCTCGTGGGACCTCCAATCTCTCAATCTTAATTTTCTAAATTTTTTATTTAAAACAAAAAAAAAACTCAACATTTATTGATTTGGTCAAAATCCCCTGATCAGCATTTATTAACTTTTTCCAATCCACATGCCTGTATTTATTGATTTGGTCAAAATTCCTAATTAGCATTTAAAATCCCCTCATACAAATAATTATAGATACAGCCCGTGTATAAGCCTTGTGGGAGCTCCAATCTCTCAATCTTAATTTTCTAAATTTTGATTTAAAAAAAAATCTCAGCATTTATTAATTTAGTCAAAATCTCCTGATCAGCATTTATTAACTTTTTTCAATCCACATGTCTGCATTTATTGATTTTGTCAAAATCCCTGATTAGCATTTAAAATCCTCTCATACAAATAATTATAGATACAGCCTGTGCATAGTTACTGCAGCAGCTTTTTTAATTTTTCCTGTACACTATGGTTAATGATAAGATTGTTAAATTATTTTTTATAAAAAAATCTTAAAAAATATAATTTATATATTAAAAAAAATTAAAATAAATATAAATATCTATAATTATCATGTGCATCGCACGGGTGATAGGCTAGTATTATATAAGTAAAATGGGATTTCTAACCACAAGTCTTGTGGGAGCTTCAATATCTCAAACTAAAAATTCTAATTTTTTTATTTTAAATAATAAAAAAAATCCTCTATAGCTTTCATTCAAGCAAAATTACACCATTTTCAACTTCTCCTATACGCTATGGTTATTGATGGGATCGTTAAATTACTTTTATAAAAATTAAAAAAAATTAATTTGTATATTAAAAAAATATCTAAAACAAATATAAATTCTTATTAAATCTATCTATCTCTAAATATATAAATATATATATTATATAAGTAAAACGGGATTTCTAACCACAAGTCTTGTGGGAGTTTCAATATCTCAAACTAAAATTTCTAATTTTTTGATTTTAAATAATTAAAAAAATCCTCTATTGCTTTCATTCAAGCAAAATTACATCATTTTCAACTTCTCCCGTACACTATGGTTATTAATGGGATTGTTAAATTATTTTTATAAAAAAATTAAAAAAAATAATTTGTATATTAAAAAAATATCTGAAACAAATATAAATTCTTATCAAATCAATCTATCTGTCTATATATATATATATATATATATATAATATAAGTAAAACAGGGTTTTTAACCACAAGTCTTGTGGGAGTTTCAATATTTCAAACTAAAATTTCTAATTTTTTGATTTTAAATAATTAAAAAAATCCTCTATAGCTTTCATTCAAGCAAAATAAATAATAATAATATTAATTAATTAATTAATATCTCTTAATTTATGACTTTCAAATGAAAAGTATATCAAATATATAAAATAAAAAATAAAAAGTACACCAATCCATTTCAAAATTCAAATTTGAGGGGCACTAAATATTGAAAGTATTTTATTAATTTAAATTTAAAATTATAATCATTTATCCCATAATACATAAGTTTTAAATAATGATATATTCCATAATTTATCTCTATACTATTATAATTGCAAAATATTGTCATTTCATTAAGGTTGAAAGTTGTAATTCTTTTTTTTCATTAAGGCTGAAATTTTGCATCCTTTATTAAATTATAAAATAAAATTTCAAATGTAAATTCTTCTTCAAATTATATTACTACGATTAGAATGAGCTCAATTTTCACATGTGTCATAATATTATTAGTCTAAATATAATTTGTATTAAATACATGTGTTCAAATTATTAATCGCTATTAATTTTTTTTGTTTTAAATTAAATATATATATATATATATATCCTTCTAAACGATAAGGACTTGAACAATAATATTTTTTAATATAATGTTTTTTTTTAAAAAAAAGAACAAAACATAAATTTTTTAGTATCTACCAAACAAATATTTTAGCTCATTGGAGACGAAAATTTTTGTCACAAAATATAATTTTTTTTTGCCGCCAATAAATTCCCTACCTATTACACGATGTCATTGTATATTTCCATTTAATAGGTGACAAATATATTTTTGTCTGGGAATGATAAGTTATGGAAGACGAAAATATTTCATCACTAATAAACACTCTATCATGACAATGTCGTTTCATCTTTTTTATTAAATGGGTGACAAATATATTTTTGTCCCAGAAGAATAAGTAGTGGGAGACGAAAAAATTTCGTCACTAATAACTTCTGATTGATTGCGGGACGAATATATTTTTCGTCTCATAAGGTTAAGTAGTGGAAGACAAAAATATTTCGTCACTAATAATAAATTCTCTGTTCTAGTATTCAAGGAGACAAAAATATTTTATTACTAATTATTTCTCTTTATTAAAATGGCCGTGGTTTTGTGTTTGAGAGCACTAAAACCGTGACCCCAAGAGACACTCTGACCCTTAATTTGTCTCACACTTAAGCCCTTCATACATGCCAGCATTGAAACTATTATCTAAGAAGGCACCCTATGCAAACCCACTATCATTTCTCATAGTGAAGGCCACTCTTGCACGCAAGCATTTTTTCTCATTGTCTAAACCAACTTTATCCTTTCCATCTAGAAAACTCATTTCAGAAAAATCGAAGGTCAAAACCTCTCCACAAAAAAAAAAAAAGAAAAAAAAGTAGATAATTAATGTGGCTATTTTTTTGTGACAAAAAATACAAAGAAAAAAAATAATAAAAATTTTTTATTCTTAAAAAATAATAGAAAACATTATCTTGTTTACTATGGAGTTTTCAATATTTAATTTTTAATTTTTAATCTGTATTTTTTTAGTGAACATTTTAAAATATTATAATTTTTTTTTTCTTTTTAGATCCCTTTAATTTAGATAAGGGCAAATTGCAGCAATTGCCCCTGTATTTTGGTCCATGTGTCATAAATGTCAGGTGTAATATATTTTTTTTTATAGTAAAATTATAAATTTACTAACTTCGGTGAGTTAATTTCAATCAATTCAGTGATTATTTTCATTAAAAACACTAACAGCATTATCAATGGATCAAATTGACATAAAATTTAAAATTAAGGATCAAAATTGTGCCAATTGAAAATGTAGGTCCAAAATGACACAAAAGACAAAGTATAGGGACCATATGTGTAATTTGCCCTTTAGATAAACTTAAAAATTACAAAATTTATGAAAACACGATAAAAAAATTCACTACATACAAAAAAATATAAAAATTTAGTACACTGTCATTTTTTTTTATTGATTTTTGGTTTTTTCATAAATATTGTACGTTTTAAGTATATTTAAATTACGTGTATCTAAAAATAAAAAAAAAACTCTAACTTGATTTTTTTCATATTATTATTGCCTAGTTTTTGAACTTTAAAATTTTTTTGATTTAAATTCTCATATATTATTTTTAAATGAATTTTCATTTGTCTTTGTTGAAATTTTTTCATATTTTAGTTATTTTTTTTTATTTTTTACTTTTTAGATGTACAACTAAATTTTTTTTTATAAAAAATGTGACTAAAATATAAAATAAAAAAATACTAAGACTTGCAATTAATTTAAAAATCGTTTTCAAAAAATAAGCCAAATAAACCCTTTAATTTTGTCATAAAAATCAAAAGACGGGGATTTCTCTTGGAGACGAAAATTTTAATTTGGTGAGGAAATGTTTTTGTCACTAAAAGAAGCCAAATATTTGGCGCCACATGCGAAAAATAGGCGCCCAAAATTGGTGATCGGTGACAAATTATTTTGTCTTTAAAAAAAATAAAATTGGGCCTATTATAGACAATAAAAACTTCCTCACAAAGAGCATATCTAAAGACAATTTGGCTGAGAAGTTGAAGGGTTGTGGACATTCAGGACCATCAAATTTCATCTATCTCGTTTGTTACCTCGGCTCTTTCTCTGGTTTGCTTACCGTTGCAACCCACGGCAGAGGGACCGGCTCTTTGCTGAAGCATTCTTCCACAATCTGATTGGAAGAGACTCTCACGATACACATGTATCTTTCTTTCCTTCCCTTTCTTCCCTCCCATTATGAACCCTAGGTTTTTTCTCTGTTATTTTCATTTTGTTTCTGTTGTTCGTATGTTGTTCTGATGGGTCTAAAGTGCTTGGATTTTCTCTGTTCTATGTTAAATAAACTAAGCTATCGGTTTCTCATTGCGAATGAAATAAAATCTGAGCACAAATTTCAAACCAAACCACTCCCAGATTTCATGATAATTTGAAGACCCAATTTTTGGATAGCTTTTAACATGTAAATCACGAAGCTCCCAAGTTAAAACACGACTAAAAGTGAAATCGCATAAAAAAAAATAAAAATTTGTTGGTTATTCTGTACTCTGTCTCTTTCTGTCACTATTTGTTGGAGCTTCTCTATCTTTATTTATTTACTTTTTTTTTCCTAGATGAATTGGAATTGGAGTTAGTCAGTTGTTATCTCATTCAGTGAACTTACTGGGTTTATGGTATTCTTCTGCAATGTGGGAATTATAATTGCAATGGGTGTTTGGTAAGAGAGAGATAGATGAATAATTAAGGCATGTTTGGGTGTCTTCTTATATTTGTTTCTTTTGGGTGTGATATGAATTGTTGTTATTCTTTATCTTGTATCATTGCATTAGGTTTTTTTTTTTTCTTGGCTGGAATAGTTCTATTTCCATCCTAGGCACACAAACAAACCCACTTTCCTTCCCTCTCTTAAGCCAAGAATGCTCCATCAAATTGTGTGAATGTGAGGTGTTTGTTAAAAGTTGTAAGCCAATTGGGGTTTCTTCCAAATTTAAGTCATACCATGCATGTGTCACTTCGCTTCTAATATGAAAATTCTGATTTGAATCTTTTTTACATATGACCTGGTATATAATCTGCGATGGTGGATTTTGAATCTCTTGCCCTCTTTGATTTTGGCTGTTGTTGGGTTCTGTCTGCCACTGGAGTTGTTGGCTGTTGTGTCACAGGGGAGTTTGTTTTTGTAATGTCGATATGATGTTGTTGTGCCCCTGCTGTTGTATTGGTGCTGTTTTTTTTTTTCTTCTCTTTTTTCCTTTTTTTTCCTTGGTTGTTCTTGATTGGTTTGTGCTCAAAAGGTTTTCTAGGTACTTATGCTACTGCTAGTTTGTGTTAGCTCAATTTTGATATGAGCTCAAATTTATTAAAACCAAACAATTCAATTATGAGTTGGTTCATGATAAGAATATAATATAACTAATAAGGTGTTTGTCTTTTTAATAGTTTAATTTGTTGAATGAGTTGGTTATTAACAATTTAATATAATATCAGAATAGATAATGAATTCTATGTTTACAAATATTTTAATAATTTGATTTTATACTTGAGATAAATTAGAATTTATTTAAGGATCAACTAAGAAAGAGAGAGAGCCTAATAACATGAAGTATTGTGCCTAGTTCTTTTTTTTCTTTTTTTCCTTGGTTGCTCTTGATTGGTTTGTGCTAATAAGCTTTTCTGGGCTGCTTCTGCTACTGCTAGTTTGGTTTGCTCAATTTTGATATGAGCTCAAATTTATTAAAACCAAACAATTCAATTATGAGTTGGTTCATGATAAGCATATAATATAACTAATAAGGTGTTTGTCTTTTTAATATTTTAATCTATTGAATGAGATGGTAATTAATAATTTAATATAATATCAAAATAAATAATGAATTTTATGTTTAAAAATATTTTAATAATTTGATTGTATACTTGAGATAAATTAGAATTTATTTAAGGATCAACTACGAAAGAGAGAGAGCCTAATAACATGAAGTATTGTGCCTGCTTCCTTTTTTCTTTTTTTCCTTGGTTGTTGTTGATTGGTTTGTGCTAATAAGGTTTTCTGGACTGCTTCTGCTACTGCTAGTTTGTGTTATCTCAATTTTGATATGAGCTCAAATTTATTAAAACCAAACAATTCAATTATGAGTTGGTTCATGATAAGAATATAATATAACTAATAAGGTGTCTGTCTTTTTAATAGTTTAATCTGTTGAATGAGATGGTAATTAAAAATTTAATATAATATCAAAATAGATAATGAATCCTATGTTTAAAAATATTTTAATAATTTGATTGTATACTTGAGATAAATTAGAATTTATTTAAGGATCAACTAAGAAAGAGAGAGAGCCTAATAACATGAAGTATTGTGTCTGCTTCTTTTTTTCTTTTTCTTCCTTAGTTGCTCTTGATTGGTTTGTGCTAATAAGATTTTCTGGACTGCTTCTGCTACTGCTAGTTTGTATTAGCTCAATTTTGATATGAGCTCAAATTTATTAAAACCAAACAAGTCAATTATGAGTTGGTTCATGATAAGAAAATAATATAACTAATAAGGTGTTTGTCTTTTTTATAGTTTAATCTTTTGAATGAGTTGGTAATTAACAATTTAATATAATATCAAAATAGATAATGAATTTGAAATAGTTCAAATATGAGTTGGTTCATGATAAGAAAATAATGAACTACAATTAATATAAAAATTTACTACAAACACTCTATATTTTACAGACACTCAAATATGAGTTGAACTATTTCATAGACACTACAGACACTCAAATATGAGTTGGTTTTGTGGTAGTTTACTACAGACACTCTATATTTTACATTTAATATAAAAATTTAAACATAATAATATTTATGATAATAATTAAATGATAAAAATTGAAGTACAATTATAAACAAAATAAAAAAAGAATCACAATTAATAGTTTCCAAATTTTAATTAAACTAATCATTTTTTTCTCTCAATTAATTGGGATCCACTTTGTAATTATTTTTTTTTTATTTTGTGATATTAAAGATCATAAATATCATATTAAAAAAAAATGATGGAAATCCTAAATATAATAAATTCTATGGATACATATATCCTGTGTAGTGTGAAAAACTATTCAAAGCATCAAAAACTATTCAAGGCCTTGTTGATAGAGATGGAAAGCTTAACGTGCCTATCCCTCCAGAATTTTGTGCACCGGTAGGGGACTATGCCTCAAAACTAGCCTCAAAGATTGGTGTAGAAGTGCGAACTCGTTTACCAGATCCAAGTGTTCGTAGGTGGAAGTATGTTGATGCCTCCGTTAAGGAGGCGATGTTTCAACGCTTGAATGTAAGTTCATTGTCTACTCTATTATAGGATATTTTACTCATTTTTATAATAGGTTAGAAATCTTAATTATTTATTGTAATTATTTAATTTTTTATAAGAATTATCTATGACTTATCTATTTTTTACAGGATCAATTTGATTTACAAGAAGACCCTTTTGATATAGAGAAGGCAATGAACACAAAATTTGGTCGGAGATTGAGTAACCATACCTATAGGCTGCACAAACAATTCATGAAGCTGAAGGAGCCTAAAGGGGAGGAGTATGCAAGAAACCACCCACCGAAGAATGTTGATCCTACCAAGTGGATAGATCTTATTAATAAAAAGTGAAACACTAAAGAATTTCTGGTAACCTTTTCATTTTTTTTATTATATCAGCAAAGAAAGAATTTGATTAGAATAGGGAGAGATTTTAAAAAAACTAGAAAGAACACAATCAATTTGTTGTGAAATTCCATATGTATTCTTTTCCCTTTATCTTCTAGGCATGTAAGTGGAACATAATAAAAACCAAATAAGTGGGAAAATGAGAAAGGGAAACTATTAAACATGGATTGGAAGGCTCGCATAATAGGAGATTAATTTATAGTTCCTTAAAGTGCATCTTTCACATCATAGAATAAAGAACTAAGATTTCAGTTTCTGTGATTGTATTAATTTTCTGTTTGTTCTTGGGTTTGGTTTGAAGTTTTATGATAACAATAAGCAACTAGCTAAGTAACTAATATAGGGTATTAAGACAAAACTTTAGATTTGATAGAGTTGTGGAAGAAAGAAAGGATTATGAGTTTGGTATCAGTAATTGTTCCATATCTTGTGAAATGCAAATGGATTTTTTCACAATCTATCTTGTCCATGCTTATATGCCCCCTATTTGTGAACGGTGTAAATTACTCATTTTTCTTTTTTCACCCAAAAAAACCATCTTACAATGCAATCTCAACAAGTCCTCTTATCTATTTTTCAAAGAATTGAATGAAACTAGTGAATAATTTGAAATATCTTTTAAGTTGAAATGATATATAGGAAAATGATAGAGAGGAACAATGCAATTTATTTATTATCAAGCATTAAATTTGTTTTACTAGTGATACATTTCATTGTTATATTGGTTCATTATTCCTTACAGGAACAATCAAAAGCCAACATATTTGTCTTACTAATGATACATTTCATTGTTACATTGGTCATTCTTCCTTATAGGAACAATCAAAGGCCAACATCGCGAACAGAGAAAGGATGTATACAAAACATAGGTGTGGTTCTAAGTCAATCCCTGTTAGAGTAGAAAAACTGGTACGTATCCTTGCACTTTCAGAATTATATTAGATTCTTAGCTTTATTTATTGAATATTTGGTCTATCGAATTAGGCACAAGAAAAGAAGATGCTACCTGATCTAGCAGAGTTGTACAAGGAAACTCACTATAATGAGAAAACACATGAATGGATCTCATCTCAAGCTCAGTGTAATTATGTGAGTATATATTGCAATTTTTATTAACAAAATTTTAGAATACTATTTGTTATAATCTTATTTAATTTTCTAATAATTATTTAATTTTTTTTAATATTTAATAGGAAAATATGATACAGACACAGGCTAATCACCTCTCACAGCCGGGATCAACCCCTCTGACTGCAGAAGAGCTATCAATCAAAGTCCTAAAGCCAAGGTCTGGCTATGTGAAGGGACTTGGCATGAGACCTTCATTCTCTATTAGGAGGACCACTACCATATATGCTAAAACAAATGATTATGTGAAGCGCCTTGAGATGCAAATAGAGACACAGAAGGAACAAATACAAATGCAGAACAATAAAATAGAAGATCTTGAAGAGGGTAAGAAGAAGCGAGGGGAGATAATGGCTGATGTTGTCAACTTTTTGAAGACCAAAGGATTCATTGGACACTTTGGAAGTGGAGGGGACTCATCCACAAGTGGACATACTTCTTGGTAAAATATATTAACTTCAATATAACAAATTTTATAAAAGAATACATGTTTGAAGAGTTAGGAAGTAATGGAAACATGCATATGACATCCAATTTGTACAGGTGCACGGGATGTATAAATTGTGAATTAATCTAAAAAATATTTTTTTTTCTCTATACTTAAAGCTTCAAAAAAGGCCGTCGAAATGCTAAATTATCACACAACTACAGATTTGTACAGGAACCAATAGAAACACCTTAGGAGGAACTAATATAAGTTGTATGAACTTACGGCACATTAATGGGATGCACCATTTGTGAATTAGCCTTAAAATTAATTTTTTGTTCTCATAATCTCAAAAAAAGTCTTGTGTACAGGGATAAATTGTATAATTGATCTAATTGTAAATTGATGAGTTACTAATGTTTTTAATCTTTTGTATAATTGATTAATTACTAAAACTTTTAATTTATTTTTTTACAGATTGGATTGGGGTGGCATTTTTGACGTGCAACAATGATGTAATTTGCTTGAATGTTCATTTTTGTTTGATAATGATACACTTTTTGGAGTTACACTAGTTATTGTTGGATTTTTGGTGGAATTGAACCAGTTATAACTTTTGGATATTTTGTGGATATTTCACTAGTTTATTGTATTATGATGAAATTATTTGTAATGATGAATGGATATTTTCATTTTGTTAATTCGTAAATGTGTTGATAACAGGTTAGGTTAAGTTGTGATGGAATTGTTATATTCAACAGGTTTCAACATGAATAGGGTTATATTTGTTGAACTAAACTTTAGATTTTGATAAAATATGTATATAATGTGGAAAAAAATATTATGGAATTACTGACAAAATTTTTCATCCCTAAAGAAAGTTTTTTTTGTCTCTTATTCGGTTTAGGTGGAAGATTAATTTTGTCATGAATTCTTTATTTCGGTGCTAAATAAATTTGTCATGACAAAAAATATTGTTACATTTTGTCACTATTACCCTCAATGTGTGACGAATTTTTTTTGACATTATTTCATCATTTTTAATGATGAATTTGTTTTTATCTCTATTGGTAGCTTCTTTGACAAAAAATTTTCGTCTTCGTTTATATTAAACGTGACAAAATTATTGTCTCCATTTCTTATATTTATGACAAAATACTTTTGTCTCTAATTTCTCCATTAATGACAAAATATTTTGTCGCTAATTACTTACAAGTATGTTCCCAACAGAGTGTATTGGAGACAAAAAAATTCATCACAAATTTATCATTTTTAATGATGAATTTATTTTTGTCTCTATTGGTAGCTTCTTTGACAAAATTTTTTTATCTTCGTTTATATTAAACGTGACAATTATTTCGTCTCTATTTCTTATATATATGAAAAAATACTTTTGTCTCTAATTTGTTTCTTTAATGACAAAATATTTTGTCGCTAATTACTTACAAGTATGTTCCCAACAGAGTATTGGAGAGAAAAAAAATTCGTCACAAATTTATCATTTTTAAAGATGAATTTGTTTTTGTCTCTATTAGTAGCTTCTTTGACAAAAATTTTTCGTCTTCGTTTATATTAAATGTGACAAAATTATTTCGTCTCTATTTCTTATATTTATGACAAAATACTTTTGTCTCTAATTTCTCCTTTAATGACAAAATATTTTGTTGCTAATTACTTACAAGTATGTTCCCAACAAAGTGTACTGGAGACAAAAAAATTCGTCACAAATTTATCATTTTCAATGACGAATTTTTTTTTTCGTCTCTAAGACCCTTTAGCGACGACCCTTTGGCGACAAAACGGGTGACAAAAAATGTTCGTCGTAATTAGTTTGGGTGACGAAATATATACATTTTGGGACAAATTTGTTTCGTCTTCAAATCCCAAATTTGTTGTAGTACACTTCAAAAGAATCATATAACGGGAAAAATGATATAACAGGGCAAGTAATACACAAAATCCGAAACAACTATGCAACCACGGGACAAATGAATTAACGGGACAAAATGAGACAAACAACGAAATAACAGCACACATTATGGCTAAGGCAATTGTAAAGTAACAAAACCACTTAAACAAAATGAATTATGAATTTAGACAAATTATTAAACCAATTACGAAGTTAACCAACTATGACTTAACAAAATATGAATTTAAATAAATATGAATTAAACAAATTATGGATTTAACAATTACCAGTTACAAAGTTAACCAACTACGACTTAACAAAATATGAATTTAAAATAAATATGAATTAAACAAATTGAATGGATTTAAACAAAGCAAAGTAACAAAACTTTCTTTTCCCTTTTTCTCTTTCCTTTTTTTCTACTCTTTTTTTCTTTACTATTTTTCCCTTTCTTTTTTTGCTTTTTTTATTATTATTTTTATTTCTACTCTTTTTTGCTTTTCTTTTTCTATTCTTTTTTCCTTCATTGTTTTTCCCTTTTTTTTTTTTCTGCTCTTTTTTTTTCTTAACTGTTTGCCCAGACCTAAAACAAGGCTAGACAACAAACAACACAGAAAAAACCTGGATTGCACTTGGGGCCGGCTGGGTTTCAATGGAGCACGGTCGGGCCCAAAAAGAGCTGGCCGGCTCGCGATGGCGCCATGGGGCAGAATCGGTAAAACACGACTCATGGTTGGTTAAAATCAACCCCAATCCTTATTTTACCCATACCCACATGCGAAATCAATCCCTCTCTCTCTCTCTCCAAACTTCCTCTCTCTCTAGATTGTCCCCTTTTCTGCAAAACCCACCAACCCTTGCTAATTTTTTTCTTGAAACCCTTTTCCTCCTCCATGTTTTGAACCGATTAAAAGGTGATTTGGTTGAGTTTTAAGTTTTCTCTTTATTTTTCTTAGATGCTCACACATTTACCCACACTTCCCCCCTCTTCCCCTTGATCCACCTCTCTCTTTCTTTTCTCTCTCATAGGGTTTAGGTTTTGGGATTTTCCCACTCCAATTCACCCACTCACTCACTTTTCTTCACTTTTCCCACTATTTTCCATCATGGCTAGGAGTGAACTTCTCATTCCCAACTCGGTTGTTGATATTGGGACCACCTTGGGTGAGGACATAGAGGCCGAGGACGTCGTCCCTCCCATTCCTAAGCCCATATTGCCTTCCCTTACCGATAGGCCTTTCGATGTGGCCACCTACTAGCCATGCACACATGTTCTGACCCCTGGCGGCATTCTGCCATTTGAGGGTCTTATCCCTGGGATTGACGAGGACATCATACTACGAGAGCCTACAGAGCACTTGTCCGCCGATGCCTCTACGGTAAGTAATTTCTTCTCCTTGTTTGAGTATAGTTGAATTCCTTTCAATGTACTGGATACTGACATCAATCCTACACTACAGGTGATAGCCAGGAGGATTAGTGGTTATTGGTCTATTTTTGGCCCCAGGCACTAGTATGAGAGGCTCTCCTCAAAGATCTACACATTGGTCGGCGCAGCTAGCTTCAGGCCTTTCTGTTTAGGACTGGTGCAGATGAAGGCTGAGCCATTACTACACAGGGTCCTAGTAGAGAGATGGTGGGACACCACAGACTTGTTCCACTTTTCATCGATCGAGGAGATGACTCTGACCCTATATGATTTCTCGATGCTCACTGGCCTGTGAGTTGGGGTTGGTGGCCCGATCCCTTTTGATCTTGACATGGCGCAGTGGAGAGCTGCACAGTTTCATCTCCTGGGAGCGATTCTTAATACTACTAGTCCCAGGATGGTGAGGTATAGTTGGCTCTGGGAGCACTTCTCTGCCCTTCAGCTAACTACTCTAGAGGAGGTCGCCCAGTACACCCACGAGTTTTTCCTATATCTCTTCGGTACTACCCTGTTTGCAAACAAGGAAAATACCTTGAGGCTGTACATCCTAGGGGCATTGGTGCATCTGTCGCGAGTGGTGGAGTATGACTGGGGTGATGCCAACCTGGCCACTCTATACTGTTATATGAGCTCGGCCTCCTATTGAAAGGAGGATTTACTTGGCTGTTACTGGCGAGTTTGGGAGGTACACCTCACATATCTTTTCCAGTTTTGCTCCACATCTCCTATTTATTGCAATTCTTATTTTCACTCATCTGTTTTACTTTTATATGCTTATCTATTTTACTCATTTACTTGCATTTCTTGTTCTTGCAGCTATGGGTTAACACATATTTTACCTCCCTGGCCCCGGTCCCAATGCGGCCTCTTGAGTTGTCAGTACCCTGCTCTCAGTACTATAACTCTCGGTTTGAGCGGCATCAGCGCGTAGATCGAGATTTCTCTTACTTCCGTTGCTTCTTCAATACTATCACCCAAGATTGACTTCCTTATGTTAGGAGAGAACGATGACCGACACCACGAGCCCTGCGACTTCATCACATTCTTACAGACCCGGGTGATGGCTCCACTTACTAGAGGTGTGGCCCGCGTACTTTCTAAGGCTGCTGCCGCCGTTACTGGAGGTGCTCCCGCTACAGCTCCTATTCCCGGACTTCCCGCGATTCCTATCGAGGTCGTGTACATGCGACTAGATGAAGTGATTGCATAGATCCCTCTTGAGCATATCGAGGAAAGGGACCACAGGCTGGTGATTGTTTCCAGCATTGAGTAGGTACACACTTCTTTATACTTCTATCCGTTACACTTTCTCATTTATTCCCACTGTACTCTGTTATTTTGTTCACTATGCTCTGTTAATTGGTTCTCAATTCACAAATTCTCTCCCTTTTGCAGGTACCCAAAATGTATGTTGATGACCTTCTCCGGACGATTGACCGACTGCTTTTCATGGTACGGAGGAGGCAGACTACTCTGGTCACTCACGGGATTGAGGTATGCTTCATTTATAGTTCACTTTTGCTGCAATCTTTGCTACTATTCTGTTGAGACTATATTGATATTGGTGTTATTTTTAGCTTGAGACGGCGCCACCTGCACCTATAGGACCTCCTCCCGCCGAGGGGGGAAGGAGATGGGGCCCAGTGAAAGGTGGAGAATGGGCCGACTGAGGAAGAAGCAGTGCGAGGCAGCGCTCGCCTTCTAAGGATTACTTTGACAGGTACACGATCCCCGAGAAAGAGAGGGATGAGGTTGACATGCAGTCCAGCAGCCCCAGTGATGACAGTGACTCACTTCCTCCGCAGTCGAGGAGGAAGGGAGCGAGTATAGGTTGATTTTATATTTTGCTTTTCTTTTCTTATGCTTTGTGGGTAAAAACTAGCTTCAGATAGACCCTTGTATTTTATTTTTGAAGATTTTTCTTTTGTTTTGCTTTTGTAAAACAATGATCGAGGTTGGACCCTTCTGTTTATGAAAAGACTACTTTGTATGATTTCTCTTGTATTGCATAGCATGTGGTGACTGAATGGCACAACCATTTGCATGATAATATTGTACAAGGCTTTAGAACTATAAATGCTTGCTTTTGGATTATTCTTGAATCGGATAACAACCTATAACCAAACAATGCAAAATACAACTCAATAACAAGAAAAAGAAATAGAAATAACCTAAAAATGCTAAACACCACCTGATACAAACAAGACAACACTCAAAACACTGCTCTAGTTTGCTAAGGTGAGAACCTGCCTTCTCTGTAACTGCTCTGGTCTGGGCAGCCATTAAGAGCCGACCGGGTGCAAATAGGCATGGCCGGGCTCCAATGAGGTACGACCGGCTCTAAAAGTGATGTCAGTTAGTGGGATCCAGCTGTCATGCACTGCTCGTTCTCAAAATTTATAAAAGGTAATCCCAAGTTGTTTTCCTGGTAGAATAACAAAATTTTGATATTTTGCTCTCAAGATGGACATTCTTCTCAACAATAGGCTACGAGACTGGATTGCCACTTTAGACAGCTCAGAAAAGGTGAATTTTCGCGATTTTGGCATAAATGCTCATTTTTCTTTGAGCCGCACTTCGCTTTGCTTTCCGCACCTTCATGCCGCAGCTCGATGTTAGAACCTAATTACACATGTATTTCGCTTCGGCTCACAAGAGATGTGTCCGACGCTCAATGAATTTCAAGCATTGATGGTGTCTTAGCACGATGAGGAGATCATACTGCAACCCCGTTTTGGCCATGCACGGGCACTTGGTCAGATGTGTGGGCTTTCATTACACAAGGCTTGGTCCCTTGCTCATGACAGTGAGTTAGACTTTCCAGATTTAGTGCATCGATTTTCTGCCATCGAAGACAGAGGCAACCTTCTTTGGCGAGGTTACCGCCAACACGCTATTTGCTTATGTTTACTCGTACACTTCCTACTTGCCCCTAGTTATGGTGGAGCTAGCATTAGGTTGATCGAAGTGACCCAATGTCTGAAAAAGGGCAAGAGTTGCATGGGTTTGGCACTAGCTGAGACTTTGATGGGTCTAGATGCTTTCCGTCGGTGAGAGACTACTCGATTGCCAGGGAGTTCGCTACTTCTCCAGGTATTGTTTCCTACCCTTCTTATTTATGATTGTCACATCACTCAACACTCACTCTTTGTTTTTTGTTCCTCTCAAAATCTCTTCCTTACTTTTCTCTTCTTGTACATCTCTCTATTCTTTAATCTCTCTTATTTTCATCCCTTCCCAAGTATGGCTCATGGGCAAGTTGAAAGTGGTGGACCGTTATCCCGAGTAGTCTACTAGGGCTTACTTCTTTCGCCAACAACTAGTGGATTTCCCTTCAAAGGGGTAGTGGTGCGACTGGATGTGTAGCCGATCCGCAGCTGACATAGCTTGGCGTTGCCCCTAGCTTTATGTAACTAAGATGAGTTACATCATGTCCCAATAGTCAGGTGTAGACTTAATTGACCTCACACACTACGTGTTTTATTTCCCTCTCCGGCTCAGACGATAGTTTGGGCATGATTAGACTCGTCCAGATGAAGTGATGGAATACCCGACTTCATTTCTAGTTTATGCCTCGCACTTGCCCTGGTATCTTGTTGCTTGGAGGATGAGAGAGGTTCTAGCCCCTGCTGTTAGCTTGAGTTACGTCCTGTCTGATGAGTGCTTGGCTTGGCTTGAGGATGAGGAACAAGTTGGGCCATCTTTAGCTACAAAAACCTCCTCGAGTACGGATAGGAGACATAGAGCCACTTGACTTAGTTGTATCCCTAGTTTTACTACTTTGATATTTCTTTTCAAGTTTTATGATGTAAAAGTAACTTTGATTTAAATCAGAAGTTAGAGAAAATGTACTTGTGTTGAAGTCAATAAAATTTAAGTTGTGAGCATTGAAATTTTTTCTTTTGGTCCCAAAATGGTCTATGTTGTAAAGGGTAAAAGTTTGAGAAAAATGAACTTTTATTAAAACTTTTCAAAGAAATTTTCAAGTATGATCACTACTTGACACGCATGGAATCAGCGCTCAAGATGTATAGCCCTGAATCAATAGGTCACAACTACCTATAACTACATTCACCATACTAGTCCTTCTGCCAAAATGAAGATCATACAATTGAGCTAACTAATAGTAGAGAAAGATGGCCCGATCAAATAAACGAAAAGGACAGTTGAGTTGGAAATGGTTATAGTTGAACTTCAGGATGAAGTTGTCTACGTATCCCAAAGATGGGAATCAGACCTTACGTAGTTCGATTTTGGTTCGCTTGAGTATTAACTCTCTCTTTTTGCACTCTAACTTTTGCCAAGGTTGCCCTTTATAGTTTTCAACCTTGTGAGCTCAGTTTTTCTTCATTTCTAATTTTTCATGCTCTAACTTTTGCCTAGGTCGCCTTTTCGGATTTTCAGCCTAGCCAGCCTCTCAAGGATAATATTTCTTTAACTTGTCCATATTGATCGATTGTGAAAACTCCAGGTCATCTAGGTCCATAAGAATAATCGTCCCTCTTGACCAGATTAACCTGATGATATAAGGACCTGTCTAATTGGGTTTGAACTTGCCTCTAGGGTCATGGATAGGAGCCCGGTTGTCCTTGAGCACCATGTCTCCTTCCTTAAGATTCCTGGACTTAACTTTCTTATTAAAAGCCCTAGGAATTCTGCGCTGGTAACCTTGGATGTGATACCATGCCTTCAGCCTTCTCTCATCAAACAGCATCAACTCTTTAAATCTGCTCTGTTGCCAATCTGCCTCCACTATCTAACACTTGGCCATAATCCGTATTGACGGTACTTCAATTTCAATTGGCAGAACGGTTTCCATCCCGTACACCGGAGAATAGGGAGTTGCCCCTATGGATGTCTGAATCGATGTTTTGTAGCCCTAGAGCAAACGACAGTTTATCTGGCCAGTCTCTCCTAGTCTCTGTAGGTGTCCACCATCTTCCGCAGGATGTTCTTGATATTCTTGTTAGCAGCCTCAACAGCTCCATTAGTCTGTGGTCTATATGTCGATGACTTGTGAAAAGCCACATTATATGTCTCAAGTAGATCCACCACCTCTTTGTTGAAGTGTGAGCCATTATCTGATATGATCTTATTCAGAACTTTATACCGGCAGATGATGTTGTTTCTAATGAATTTAGCTACATATAATACTTTCAACACGGCATAGGACTGAGCTTTCACCCACTTCGTGAAGTAGTCAATCGCCACTAGGATGAACTCATGTCCATTTGACACCTTTGGCGAGACTACACCGATAATGTCGATTCCCCAAACTCAGAAAGGCCTATGCGAAGTCATGTTGTAGAGCTTTGACGGTTGTATGTTCATGCGATTAGCATGGATCTGGCACTTGTGACATCACCGTACAAAACTAATGCAATCCTCCTTCATGGTTGGCCAGTAATAACCTTGCTTGAGGATCTTGCGAGCCAGCATCATACCATTCATATGTGCCCTACACTCTCCTCCGTGGATAGCCTCTATGAGACGCTTCGATTCCTTTTCCTCTACACACACCTTGTGCATTCCCAGATGACCTCTTTTGTATAACTTGCCCCCGCAGATGATAAATTGGACGGCCAGGCGCCATATTCCCCGTTTATCTTTGGCATTTGCCCCTAGTGGATCTGCCTCCTTTTCCAGAAAATTCCAAATGTTGTAATACCAGGGATTCTTGTCCTGAACTTCATCTATTGCAGCAATTGTCTCATAAGCCGATGTGTATTTCTGTTTGATAATAATTGGACACATCTTCACTCCCAATGGGATGTCTACTATAGAGGATAGAGTTGCTAAGACATCAGCAAACTTGTTGTTCTCTCTAAGCAGGTGTGTGAATGTTAGCTTTTCAAACCTTAGAATCAAAAGATCTAGGGTCTGATGGTAAGCCTTAATTTTCTCCTCTTTAAGTCTCCAGGCTCTATTTGCTTGAAAGACAACCAAATTTGAATCTCCGATGATAACCAACCTTATTGCCCCAAGTTCTAGGGTAGCTTCCAAACTAGCAACACACGCCTCATATTTTGTTTCGTTATTGGATACTCTGAACCAGAGTTTGAAAACTAAAGGTATGTGGGAATCATCAGGTGCTATGAGCATCAATCCGATCCCATAACCATATTAATTAGATGCTCCGTCAAAGTACATGGTCCATGTTTTCTCTTCTATTTGTAGAATATCTTCATCAGGGAACAAATACCCTGCTACCTCATCCCGCTCTATTGGGTGGTCTGCCAAGAATTCTGCTACAGCTCTCCCTTTAACTGATTTGTGTGTGACATATTTGAGATCAAATTCAGAGAAAAGAAGTAACCAACGAGCTAGCCTACTCGTAAGCACCGATTTCTTGAAAAGATATTTGATGGGATCTAATCTCGAACTTAGAATTACGGAATGAGCTAACAGATAGTGCCTCAACTTCCTGATAGCCCATACCAAGGCTAAGCAAGCTTTCTCAAGGGGAGTGTAACGAATCTCGTAGTCTAGCATCTTCTTGCTCAAATAGTAGATAGTCTTCTCCACTTTGGTTTTAGATTCTTGAGCGTGCATACATCCCATGGTAGAATTTGTCACTGACAGGTACAAAATCAGTGACTTTTCTAGTTTTGGTGGTGATAACATAGGTGGATTCTGCAAGTATTGCTTGACCTATTCGAAAGAAAACTGACAGTGATCATCCCATTGAAATTTCTTTCCTTTCTTCAGGATACCAAACGGTGGTTCACAACTCAAGGTTAATTTAGAAATAAACCGTTTTATGAATTGCACTTTGCCCAGAAAGCTACGTACCTCTTTTTTAGTCCTTGGTGGTGGCATTTCTAGGATGGCCTTGATTATGGACGAATCCACTTCAATTCCCGTCTATGTGATTAGGAAACCCAGCATCTTCCTTGTCGTCACCCTGAAAGTGCACTTCTGCGGGTTCAACCTCAGTCTGTACTCCCTGATCTGTTAAAAGAATTTTTATAGTGCGGTGTAGTGGCCTTCTCGCTCTTTGGACTTAACAATCATGTCGTCCACGTACAGCTCGACTTCTTTGTGGATCATGTCATGTAGGATCGTGGTCACAGCCCTCTGATAGGTAGCCCCAACATTTTTTTAGAAAGCATTACTCAGTAGCAATAGGTCCCCTACTGTGTGGTGAAAACGGTCTTTTCTCTGTCTTCCAGTGCCATCAGAATCTGATTGTACCTAGAAAACCTATCCAGGAACGAGAGTAATGCATGGCCTGCAGTGAAGTTTACCAGTTCATCAATGTGCGGCAGTGGAAAGTCATCTTTTGGATTGGCTCTATTCAGGTCCCAAAAATTGACGCAGACTTTGATTCTACCGCCTTTCTTCAGAACTGGAACAATATTGGCCAACCACGTCGGATAATCGGATACAATCAAGAACCTTGCCTCAATCTGTTTGTTGACCTCCTCTTTGATCTTCAAAGCCCAATCTGGACGAACTCTGTGCAGCTTCTGCTTTATTGGTTGGGCCTCAAGGTTAAAAGGGATTCAGTACTGTACAATCTCAGCATCAATTCCAGGCATGTCTTTGTAGGACTACGCAAAAACATCTTTGAAATTGTTTAATAAAGCTATTAAATGCTCTTGTTCCTCTGAAGACAACATGGACTCGATTTGGACCAATCGCGGATCCATCTCAGTACCCACGTTAATTGCACTGATTTCATCTCTACAAGGCTTAACACGCCTCTCTTCTTCTTGGTCAACCAAATTTTTCAAAGCTCAAGGAGTTTCTTCCTCTTCGTTTAAGTCAAAATTTTGAAAATCAAGATCAGTACAACAAACCAAAGGCACAGAGAAGTAATTAAAATCCACAGTAATCCCATTCAAAAAGTCCGGATCTTCGGTTGCAGTGGACTCAAAAGAAAAGTTAAAAGACGACATAGACAGGACCTCGTATCTAGGTTACCACTCCCGGAAGTACCGGACTCAGAGGAACTCAAATCTGACTCTGAATCCACGAACTCAGTGGAAATAAATTTGGACTCACTATCCAATTCAGAATTGCTGATAACATCCTTCTCAAACTTCCAGACGAGGCGTGGTGTCTAAGTTGCATCCATGATGAGACCAGTAAAATCTGCTACCTGTGTATCCCTGATCATTGAGATAGTAAAACTATCCCCCAAGTTGGCGGACTCTGCTCCATTATTAGAACTTGTTAGTAAGTCAGCCAGCGCTTTCCCCAACAGGTCCTCTTCATCAGTATCTAGGCTTGCTGTCCATCAATGATTTGAATTAATGTTTAAGTTTGTCTACTCATCCTCCTCTCCTTGTAACTGGTGTTCGAAGAAGATCTCAAACCCAGGTACCTCATCTTTGTTTCCCAATCATACCCAGGCTCGAGAAATCCACAGAAGGAGAAATCTTTCCCTTGGCAGATAAAGCATCCATTCAGGGTTCCCCATATGGGTTTGTGGACTGACTCATACTGCCTCCTAGTCCTCTTTGCCTTGAGTCTTCCTCTCACTCATCCCCCTTCCATTGCCAATCTGCAGTGGTAGGTTTGTATCCTAGCCCAAAAGCATGGGGGTTGTGACTTACTTCCTTGGCAATGGTACCTCCCTACCTGCCACTTCTACCCAGTCTTGATCCAAGAATATGCCGTTGTTTGTTCATCATATAGATAGACTGGGCACTAACGTAATTTCCATCGTCCTCTGCCATGATGGATTGGACCAACCAGGCCTCTTCCAGAGAGAAGCCAAAGAGGAACAAGTCCTCTTCCCTATGTATAATTTCTAACAATGGCGTGGTAGTTCCCTAAGGAGGGTGGATCACAGAATTTTCGTGCACAGTAGTAATCCCACTGTTAAAGGGGTATTTTACCAACTGGTGGACCTTCGATGATACAGCCTTCATCTGATGTATCCAAGGCCTGCCTAGGAGTAGATTGAAAGTTGCCGGTACGTCCATAACATGGAATTCCACCTCATGCTTGGACGGGCCGATTAGTATGTGGCACTTGAACGTTCCCATAACATCCCAAATAGTGTTGTCATAAGCTCGGACGGCTTGTGTTGTGGGTATGAAGTCAACCGGCCTCGAACCTATGGCATAGTTTGTCCGTGCCAGACACACATTAATCGTTGATCTAGTATCTACTAACACCACCGAAATCCATTTTTTCTGACTTTCTAGAGTTACATACGAGGGTTGGTTATGGTTGGGACCCTCTGGTAGAAACTCTTTATTCATAAAGGATATCATTGGTGTAACATCCCCAGAAGTGACCAAAGACACCAGTTGGTCAGTGGTGGTGTCGATAGGCAGTTTGATTCGGTTCATTGCCTCTAGTAGTGCTTGTCTATGCTCCCAAGAAGCCATTATCAGCCCCCAGATTGATATGTCTGCCTAAATCTTCTTGAGCTATTTCAAGACTAGATGTTCCTCAACATCCTTCTCTTTTGACTTCTCAGCCTCTTTGTTTGAGGATTCTGGCTGATCTAATGTCGTTGGTTTGAAGTACTGACCACTTCGGGTCATGTGATTGATATCGTCAGTATACCATGTATCATCTAGGGTATCAGCTTTCCACCCTTCGTCAGTGTATGCATGACTTAGGTCACTGTCTTCACACCACTCTCTTGCAGCCATGGCCTGGCTATTAGCAGATTCTACCTAGAGCATGTTCACATCATGCCCCTCCATCATCATACCATTCCGCTTTCATAACGGTCTTTTTTTCTATGTTCTAGTACTTTCTGATCTTTCTTAGCATTCTCTTCTTGTCACTGGGCCCCTACTCAGGCTTTCCCATATTTTGAACATCTACCACTGTTAGCTCTGTCTCTACTTTTTCTTTTCCTCTTTCCTGCTCCAAGGCTGTCTTCCTTTGTATCTCCTCTATTCCCTCTCGTTGGAATTGCTCCAACGCTTGTTCACTTTCAGTCAAGGGTGTAGCCTTAGCCTTTTCTTTCCCAGTCTCTCTTCTCTATTCCTCCTAATCTGACTCTACTTCACTCAGCCACTCGTTGCTTATTTTTGGTTGGCTTGGATCCCACCATTCCATCTGGACATTGCTTGTATTCTCTTCTTCAAAGAAGTAGAGGTTGTCCAGGTCCTCTTCCAGCTCAGCCATGTCTTCTTCCAATTCGGCCAAGTTATTAAGGCCTTGTTCGGGCCAATCATTCTAATGTTGCCCTAACTCAGTCTCCCCGATAGTATTGATGCTGAGGAAATCTGGCAATATGACTACTGGCTTTGGCTGATCGACGACCACAATGTATAAGCTGGGGTCATACTCCTCTGCAAGTGAGGCCCCCTTCTCTATGACACGGGTATCAGACGACCCTGTCTCTAGTGCATTCTTCTTTTTCTCCGTCTCTGCCGCCACAGGCCTGGATTAGGTTTGTGGTGTTACGTCCATCATGCACGTATCTATGCTATCCGAAATAACCACCTCGAGTTTTGGTAGGTGAGATGAAGTAATATATGCACTAGGGTTAAAGGAAGGTGGTAGTGTATGGATTTGGTTAATGCTTCTGGGTAAGGGGACTTGATTATGAGTGAGAAGTGGGTTGGTGGTTACGTTTGGTTTGGCAGGTGGAGCGATGATTTTATTGTTAATGAGATCCTGGATCTCATGACATAGGTGGAAGCACAGGTCAGTGGAGTGGCCATGCTTTTAGTGAAAGGGACAGTACTAGGTGGGGTCATGTCTAGGTGGCAATGGGTCAAAGAGAGGACGTGGATCAAGGGGCTTGAGATGTCCCTTTTCCATTAAAAATTTGAGGATGCGGGTTGGCCTCATATGGAGAGGGGTAAAGGTTTTTCGATTCTAGGGTGGACTGGTGTTTTGTGAAGGTTGTGAAGTTGTTGCGATAAAGGGATCAGCCATTTTGGCCGTTGTGACAACAATACTGACATCTGCAGGCCATGGAATAGTGTTATTACTAGCATTGGTACTCCGGGAGAATGGCCTTCTTGCAGGTTCACTTGTTTTTTGGATGATGCCTTTCTTGAATGCACTCTCTATCTGGAACACCAACTCATGTAGGGAAGCAAATGTGGACAATGGTGCCACTATCATTCTCTGCTGCATATCTGGCTCAAGGTTCTGGACCACTAGCCGGACTTGCTCTCTTTTAGATGGCCTATTTGTCATTCTTGTTGCCTTTGCTCTCCATCTAGCACCAAAGTCGATGAAAGGCTCTTTAGGGTTCTGGGTAGTGGCCTCCAACTCACTGATGGTTACCTCTATCTGGGTGTTATATGAGTAGTAGTTAACAAACGCCTCAAATAACTCCTGTCAATTCTGCTTCATAGAATCCTCCAGTTTAGCGTATCAAATGGCTGCTACATCAAACAGAGTTCTCTCAAACAACGATAGTTTTTGAGCCCAAGACAAGCCCATTGGTCTTAGCAAATCTGAAAACAGGTAGATGTGTACAATAGGATCCCCACTCCCATTGAATCTGTCGATATGGGGCATCTTAAATTTTTTTTGGTAATCTGACCAAAGCCTTAGTATACCCATCTTCAATGTCGAGAATAGAGTTAAAACCCTGGGACTTTTTCAGTGCTTTCTCTAGCCTACAATCTTGATCAGGGCCGAATCAATTTCATTGATATCAAATGGAAGGATTCCTACAGAGGATTGTGCTAGAGGCCTATAAGCTGGAGCCAGGGGAAACATTTCCTGAGGATCTGGGACCTGGGGATTTTCCACTGGTAGAGGTAGATCAGGGTTCGATTGAGTAGTCGGGATTGGATGTATGGTTGATGTGGATGCCCCAGACATACGTCGTAGATCAGTGATGATTTCATCCTGTTCGGCCATCCTTTGGTTCATGGTATCCATGGTTCTCTAGAAAGTTGCCATCATGATAGAAAATTCTTTTGTGTTCTGTGCCATTGCTGGTCTAGGTGAGTTAGATGCTGGTGACCTGATCGCATGAGAACGAATAGGTGTTTGCTGAGTGCTTTGTACTGATGCTGTTGACTGTCTGTCATGTCTTTGTTGAGCAATTGACGAAATGAAACTAACACTGGCTGACCACCAACAAGGTCTTGAGCTTTGCAAAGCCTGCCAAAGCGAGCCCACACAACTTGGGGAGTATTGGGTCTTTCTGAAGCTATGATGGTAAACTACCTAGCAAAAGACAGAAAAGAAAAACCCTTGATCAAAATTGGATGGCACTTCGGCCCAATTTATAATAAAAATATCCCCACTGAACTCTGTTCCCAAACTGATATTTATTTTTTTCACTGACATGAACAATCTGTAGACGCGCCCGAACGTCCCGGGAAAATCCTGTTTTGTTCATTGGGTTCACTACAGTATGGACTCAAATGTCACAGTTCTAAATCTAATCCCGCAAAGTGCAATGCGAGAGCGATAAATCACCAAAGAGTCCAAATCCGGAAAATCGTTTTGAAAAACAATTTTTTTTTCCGAAAGAAGTGCCAAACATGGACTGCTTTGCCAGATACAGAGTCGCCACCTAAATATTTTGTTTTGGGGGGATTTAGGAAACCCTGACTCATGCCTAAGGCCATGTGTCCGTCATCACCAAAGTTGCCTCGGCTCGGGAACTTGGGTACGATTGGGGAAGGTCATTTCATGAGCACCCCTACTCGCCCGATCGAAGATCGGCCACTACTAAGCATGATATCGAGTTTTTGAAAACACATGCGTTCTTATTCCAGTTTATTAGCCTAGAATTACTATGTGATGCGCACAGCATTCAAGTATAGACTAGATTGTCTAAGTTGGAACAAAGCATCGCATATCCGTTTGTTTTGAAAATGGATTGAAGTTTGCTACTCGCAAGTAGGCTAAAACACGGGTTTTGACAAATTATTCCAATTCAAGCAACCCAACCTTCACCCATAGGCATTTAGGCAGTTATATCACATAAGCACATAGCCTCATGGTAAGCATGCTATCATGGCAGTCACTCACACGCATGCAAGGACACTAAAGCACAAACACTTACCGAGTACTCCGAGCCAAAGAAAGAAGCTAATTAGAAATCATGCATGAATCCTAACTATGCTAAGAATGCCTAATGCAACACATGCAAAAATGCAACTACGATAGGCTCGGCTATTCTAAGATGGCATATGAGATGCAATAATTGATACATGTATTCAACTTGGAAATTGAAATACAATGCAATTAGCATGATGCGCCGAGCCTGGTGCATGTAATATAGATGAATGAATGCAAGCATGCGAACATATAGATGCTAATTGAAACATGCCCTAAAACTAACCATCACAAGCTGGTAAATAAAAGGGAGAAAGACGTGGGGTTGGAAGACATGCATCACAGATACGCACACTTATTACAAAGTTTTCCCTCTCACAGAGGGTCCGAATAAATAATACAGAACCAACTAGCTAGTCTAAGCTAATTAAACTAGTTATTATACAACCGAAATGAATAACGAATTATAGCTAAATATTACACCACATTAATTAATTAACAAATTAAACTAAAGAAGCAAATAAATTAGGATGCAAGCTACATGAAATGGACTGCCTCAGCTCTGTTCCGAATGATAAAGGATGCATGCATGCTCAAGTCGCCTTGTCAGGAAATCAATCGCGATGCCCCGGCTCGCCTTTGTTTGCAATTGATTTCAGAAAGTTGCATGAGGCTCTAGAGAGATGAAACTCCACCCAAGGAAGCTGTGGGGAGGCTGCCGACCAAGCTATGGACAAGGGAGACCACCTGCCGACCACCCTTGGTGGTGAAGACTAGAAAAGGTGGTCGGCCTGCCAGAAAACCTGGTTAGCCCACCAGTTCATTCTCCTGGTTTTTGTTTTTTCTGCAACAAAGGCAAGAGAGAGAGAAGGCAAAGTATTTTCAACATATGTGTGCCTGACCACTCTCCCCGTCATTACATAAGCTCTAGGGAGTGTAGTCCTCGAGCCTCACGCCATCAATCACGCATCCCGATACATGATGGCCGAGGAGTCGAATTGCACGACTCAATGGGACATGAATGCGCATATAAGCAACTAAAACCAACAACTCCGTCATGGATGGTCAAAAGTGTCGGCGACCGGGAATTGAGTCACGTTTCATCACTTGGAGTATGAAACGTTCCTCATTCCCCGTGTTTGGACTAACTCCTATTCCAAACACAATGCAACAAGTAGAATGGCAAGGCATGTACAAATGCAACTCTAGTATGCAATCCTAAATGTAATGCGACTAAGTGATGTAAACATGCAAAGGATGACATGCAAGCATGCAAATGGCATACACAATGCTATGAACTAATCAATGGCATACTCAATGCACATGGATTATATGGCATGCATACACAATGCACTAACACACGCAATGTTATGAATGAGGCATACGCAATGCAATGATCGAACATGCGATAACATGGACTATAAGGCATATACAATGCAAGATGGACTTAAACCAAGATGGATGGGCCTCGGCCACACCCAAATTAGTGGCCAATGGATGATGAAATCAAAGCGACAAGACACACACAAACATGTATAATGCAAAGGCTCCAAGCCAAGGGCACAAGATACAACTTTTCAAGAACATGGCAAGGATGAAACATGGAACACAATGGCATATATATCAGCTCTGGAATGGCATACAGAATGGTCCCGAATCATGCAAACAACTCACGCGATGCATGTTGGATGGCACAATTACTGAACTAGTGAAGTGCATTACACTAGAGGTATGCAAAGCGATGCCCAAATGACCAAACCAACCCCAAACAGTCTCTATGCATACCCAAAACAGTGGAAAAATGCACTAAAATTATGGCTTGCAATGCACAAAAACGAAGCTCATGCAATGGCTCGCAAATAGGGCATACAAGCACAACTCTCAAACGCATTGAAGGAGTGATAAACATGGGAATATGGCAACCTTATATGCTCTGAAATATCATGCTCAATGATGCCAAAACATGAAAACAACTCAAGTTAAGCATGCAAGAGGCTTCAAAACTCGAAGCTAGGCAAGGGTATTACACTACAAGCATGCATGGCAGGCATCATTCGACCATGGGAGCTCAAAATAGAGCTAAGGTAGCCCAAATCATAAATAAAATTAGTTTAGAACATGGCCAAAATATGCTAGATTCAAGGGCTAAAACAACATGCAATGTGAGCTAGTGAACATGGATTACACTACAAGCAAATGAAGCATTCAAGAGGCCACTAAACCAGAAAAAGTCAGAGACATGACATGCCAAATAATGCCCAAAAACCCACTGAAACATGATCAATGCATGCAAGAATGACATGCTCCTTTGATAGGCTACAAGAGGGGTTATTCTACACATGCAAGAGACACACCCAAGGTGACAAAACTAACTCTAGACAGAGCCTAGGTAGGCCCTAAAAGTCACTGAAAAGGGCCTGAAACAAGGCTTGGATGTATGGAAATGAAGGTTCCTCTAATAGGCCAAAAATGCTAGTGAACAAGACAAGGAGGGGGAGTGCCACCCCTATCTGATTTTGGCTCTCAAAAACATATATTAACCACTGAAAATCTGCTGGATTGCAGTGGTTACAATGCCAAGCAAAGGTTAACACAAAGACCTTAGGGCATGGCTCAAAACAAGGGAAAATGAAGCATGCAAGGGGGTAGATGACCCCCAACAACAAAATGACCTTAAACAAGCATCAAAAGGGCCTCAAAAAAAGACTTTTTTCAGTTGACAACAAAGCTCAAATATGCATGAAAATAAGGCTAAGAGATGGATCAAAATAAAGCTTAAAAGAGGGAAAAAGGAGTTACCCTTGTAGCTCAGCAAACCAGCAACTTCTGGACCCAAAAACCAGACCTTTAACCTCTGAAAATGACCTCCAAGGACCTCAAAGCAATGGTGGAAGTGTATGGCTATGAGGTGTAGTGTAAAAGGGTCAAGAACTATGCACTTTTGGAGCCAAAATGGTGAGATATAGAGAGGGATATATGTTTTGCCTTAGACTAATTTCAGAACCTGGTATAAGGAAGAGGAGGGCCTCTCTTATAGAGATACAAGGCCAAAGCTTCTTTTAGAAGCGAAGAAGCAAGGCTCAAGATCCTCTATACACGTGTATGGAGGATACAGGCTGTGCTTTCCAGCTGACACAGCTGGCATACACTTACAGAGACAAGACTGAGGGAGGTAGGCCGACCAGTTTAGGTGGTCGGCCGACCACTTCCCCTAGTCGGCCGACCAGTTCAAAAGGTTCAACACCAAAAAAGTTGGTCGGCCAGCCCATTTGGTGGTCTCCCAACTGAATGCAAGCTAGTGGTATGGTGGGAGACCAGCAAATGTGGCTCAAAAACCAAGGAGACCAGCTTCTTGACAAGAAAATCGGCTGGCGGAAGAAAAGTGGTCTCCAAGGAGAAAAGGTGGTCTCCCACCCTTGTACCACCTCCCAAACAATGAAAACAAGGTCCATGCCAAAAATGAACCGAGACGAATGCAAACGAGGGTTCGGGGGTCAAAACACGCAGCCGGGTGCCCCGAAAATAGGCTGTTAAGCATTGAAAGTGGTGTGCGACCACAAAGGTGGTCTCCCAGGCCACAGTGTCCCTCTAGATAGAGGAAACAAGGTGTGTGCCAAAAACCGTGCCAAACGGAAAATGTTGAGCGGTCTCGAACCGAGGCGCGCAGCCGACGGCTCTGAAAATCAGAAACTGGTCTCCAAACGGGAACAGTGGCCTACGACCATGAAAATTAGCCTACGGCCACTGAGAGATGGTCTACACGACCTCTCCCTCCCTTTGGGAAGAGAAAACAAGACCTATTTCGCAAACCGAGGCAAAACACAAAAGGGTCCTGAGGTCCGAGGGTAAAGCTCTCAGCCAAAACTCCAAAACCTCAGAACGAGCGCAACATGTACCATCACCAAGCGCTCAATTGATGACATCTGAGTCTTAAGGTCGGTCAAAAATGGAGTGTCTACAGTTGCCCCTCTTTGACAGAACTCGAAAATTATAAGTGACGGGAGTGAATGTCAAAGCCCAGAGACGACCCATTTTTGACAAGACCGGAGACTTAGACAAACAGGCGAGATAAGCAAGAGATGTGTCCACAGGCAGGGGCAAAATGCAGAACGATATGCACAAAGCCGAACATAACTCATCATGCAAAGCGAGCTGTAATAAAGCAAATATTCACAATAAATGCAATAGTTTTAAGCAAGAATGCCATGCAAATCCAACTACATTTCATGTAGTAAGAATCATGCAAAAAAAGCTGTAATGAAGCAAATATTCACAATAAATACGACCGTTTTAAGCCAGAAGGCAAATCAAACTGCATTTCATGCAATTACAGTGTAGGGGAATTATACAACTCTCGTTACATCTCACATGGAGAATACAATACCGTTCGGTTGGTCTGGTCACACCAGCTTCAGAATGAACCGTACATACAATATCGTCTGGTCGCACCAACCTCGAATGAACTGTACATACAATATTGTGCCTGTAAAGGAGAGAAACTTAACAGGTACAATATAGTTAGCAACACATGTTCAACGCTATATCGAACGCGGATACGTATGATGTCGATAGAAAAGCGCATAGCAATGCAAGCGAAACATGCGCGACGACGCAAGTTAAGTATGGATACGTGACAATACCAGTGGAATGTGCACAACAATGCCAGTGGTGTGCATAACAATGCAACTTCAAAAGCATGCTTGAAACAAAATGCTGAGTAGAGAAGTACAAGCTTCGAAGAGAGCAACTCAAATGCGACCTCCGATTTACCTCTCGGAGGGGTCGCAACGTACTCAAAAAGGATACACCTTGCTCTTGGCGAGTAACGATGAGCCATACATCGAAGACTTGAATTGAAGTTCCGGTGAAGGCATTTCGCGCCGAAACGTGCACTTTTCTTGTATTTCTTGAGAGCCGGGGACTCCAATCATCACCAAAATTTACAGGGAGAACAAAGGGACCTGGGAGACCACCCCAGGAGGATAGCCGACCACCTACTAGTGCCACCGACCAATTTTTGTCCAAGGGATAGTCGGCTTGCCAAAAAAAATGGTCGGCTGACCACTTTGCTAAATCTGGGGCAGTTTTGTCTTTTCATGCTTAGATCTTTAAGTACACACATCCCAAACACTGTTGCTCACAACTCCAAGTCTGAAATCAGTCCCTCTTCCTCCCTAGACCATTTTCTCCCTCAGATCTGCGCTTTATACACATTTTCCAACGCCCCACGCAAAGTTGTTTCGCAAAAACTTTCAGTTCTCTTCACTTTGAACCGATTAAAATTTGATTTCAGAGCTTCTTTCTCTATTTTCATCGCTTGAGGTAAGTTTGTCTCGAAATTTGGAACATTTTCTCGGGAGTTGACTTTTGTTGACTTTTTCATTTCCTGAGAGTTGACTTTTGTTGACTTTTTCCAATTTTGGCTCATTTTTGCTCATTTTTGCAGATTTCTTCAGATGGTAGATCATTTTCATCATGGTGGAGGTCCTCCGCATGCTGGGGGTGAGCCGGACATCATGTCACTGCCTCCGAGAGTTCGGCCTTTCGACCCCGAGAGGTATCATCCTTAGGAGCACGTCCTACCTCCAACAACTTTCTATCACTTCACTAACTTTGATCGACGAGCACCCTCAGATCTGCTACTACGGGAGCCAGAGTCTCATCTTTCTCATTAGGCACGAGAGGTACGTACTTCACTTTTACATTTTCTGCAATGTATTCTGCATTTCTTGCACATTTCCCGTTTTCGCTATATATGTTCATCTGCTCATTCGGAACACATTCACACACCAAACTTCTGCTTGTTCGGCATGCAGCTCATAACACAATATTTTGTTAAGTTGGCACATAGCTTGTTCCGAACACACGGTTCATTCTTATCACACAGTTTGTCTCGGGCACACAGCTCGTTCTTCGGGCGCACATCTTGTTTTTAGGCACACGACACATTCTTGGGCACATAGCTCGTTTTCAGGCACACGGCACATTCTTGGGCACACGGCTTGTTTTCAGGCACACAGCTCATTCTCGGGCACACAGCTCGTTTTCAGGGCACACAGCTCATTCTCGGGCACACAACTCGTTTTCAGGCACACGGCACATTCTCAGGCATGCAACTCGTTTTCAGGGCACACAGCTCGTTCTCGGGCACACAGCTCGTTTTCAGGGCACACAGCTTGTTTTCAGGCACACGGCACATTCTCGGGCACACAACACATTCTCGGGCACGCAGCTCGTTTTCAGGCACACAGTACATTCTTCTAGCACACAGCACATTCTTCTAGCACACAGCTTATACTGAACACACAGCCCACAACGCACTGTCTGATTTGGTTTGCACACAGCTCATACTGAACACGCAGTCCGCAACACAGTATCTAATTTGATTTGAACACAGCTCATACTGAACATGCAGTCCATATGTTTACTTCATTTTTGAACACACAGTTCATATATTTTCATTTGTACGTAGCTCATTCTGAACACACAGTCCATTTACTCCATTTGCATGCAGCTTATACTGAACACACAGTCTAGTTACCTCATTTGCACGCAGCTCATTCATCTCTTTCTAAAAACTGAATACATCTATTAATTCTGAATGCAGGTATCTTTTCGTTCTACGCGAGGTTATAGCTTGATCGTCGCTAGGGAGTGGTATGCGGAGCTCCCAGATACCATTCACCATATGGTTGACGAGGCAGGGTTTGGACCCTTCTGCGCGAGGTTATCACGTTACCCGACGAGCAGGACCTTGATGGGGGCACTTGTGGAGAGATGGTGGGACACCACCAACTCGTTCCACTTTTCAGTTACCGGGGATATGACGATGACCCTGTTTGACTTTACCATGCTGACTGGCCTTGATGTGGCCGGCCAATCGGTCCTCTACGATGCAGACATGGACGAGTGGGAGGCGGCTTGGATTCATCTGCTAGGAGCCCGCCCGCCGATTGATAGATCTTCGGGTAGAGTCAAGTACACCTGGTTTCCCGTGCAGTACAGGGGGACTATGCCTGACACTCTCGAGGAGATAGAGCAGTACGCTCGAGGTTTTTTGATGTTCCTCCTTGGGACCACTTTGTTCTCCGACAGGGGGAACACAGTTGGACTGTATCTGCTCAGTGCTTTAGTGGACCTATCACAGGTCAGCCAGTATGACTGGGGTGGCGTCGGCCTCGCTACCCTTTACTGTTACATGAGCGCGACCTCCCGCGGGCGGGGGAACATAGTTGGTGGTTACTGGAGAGCCTGGGAGGTACTTTCTGCCCTCTTGATTTACACTCCTGCTTTTCATTATCTGTACATTGCACACACGACACACATTACATTCTGTACTTTGCATTCTATATTCAGCATTTTGTATTCTTCATTCTGTATTCATATTATGCATTCAGCATTCTATATTTTCTGTACATTTTGTATTCTGATGGTTATTGCCCTGTTTTCCATAGCTATGGGTTTACGCATACTTTTCGACGCGAGCCCCGGAGCTCGAGGTGGAGGTGCCTCTTGTGATTCCTTATTCTCACGTATTTTAGGGTCGGTGCCGACCGAGGGCTCGGGAGACTCTGCCATACCTACGGCAGTTCTTTGATACAGTGCGGGCGACCGAGGTAATTCAGAACTCTCAATTCTTCATGTTTTCAGCTTTGATTCATCTTGCATATTTACGATATCTAATCAACTCATGCACTGGCAGCCCTGGGCGCCCTTGGGAGGAGATATCTGTTTCCGATTCCCTGGGGGGTCGGCCTCTTCTCTATACAGGACTTTATTTGAGGGGCCGGTTAGCAGGGCCTGATTTCTGGGGAATTGCTTCATGCATCAGATGATGGGCGTCCCTGATCAGCGTATCCCCTCAGCACCTCTAGATGACATGTGATCCACTGAGGGACTCACTCCTGAGGAGGTCGACATCGCTATGTTGGGTACTGATGCGATTCTACACACGGAGGAGGGGGAGTACGCGACTTACCGCCATATGTACCTGATGCCCCCATTGACAGGTATCTGTACTCCTGTGAGGAGGGCTGCTGGTGCATCATCGTCAACTTGAGCGCGGGCTGCAGATGCTCTTTCGACTAGCAGGGCTGGCACATCGAGAGGTGGGGCTGGACTGATTCCCCCGACTTACCAGCATGTTGGGTGTCCGGATCCTCCGACCGAGTTAATAGGCTGGCGGTATGGGGCATCCTACCCGATTCCATTGGAGCCTCCATGGCATGATCATCGATATGTCAATGACCCTGACTTGCCACCGGCATGCTTTATAGTTTTGATTTATCACTCAGATATTTAGACATTCATTCATTCACTAATGACTTGCACTTACATTTGCAGCCTTCCAGAGAGTACATGGATAGGATGCTTGGAGTGGTGGCCTCGCTTGAGGGCATGGTTCTGCGAAGGGAGACGAAGCTGTTTATCACCAGCGTCTTGGTACTTTTCAATTTTCTTGCATTTATCATACTTCTAATGACATGCTGAATTTGACCATTTCACTGCGTTGGCTGACTGCATGTGTAGAGCACATCTGACACACACCACATGCATATACTATATCTGCATGTACCCATTCTATGTAGCCTTCCTGCCTCTACATCGGATATACATATTGGCTAATGTATTCAAATTGCCCTCTTTTGTTTTCAGATGCCACCTCTACAGGCTGAGCCATCTCGGCCTTCTCGAGGAGCTGGGAGAGGGGATTCGTCTCGCAGCTGAGGTAGGCGTACAACACCTATCAGAGATTATCCGGAGTCCAGGGAGGAGGAGGAGTCTGCACATCCTCAATCAGAGACATCTGCAGGCAGAGAGGATGACTCTAGGTCCGGTTCTGAGGGCAGAGGTGATGCCGAGGAGGATTCTGAGGGCGGCAACTCCGATTCGGATGGTGATGGCGTAGGGGTTGCTCAGCCGAAGAGGACGAAGAGGGCCTCTCAGTCTTTCACTTGAGAGCATTGATGCAGATGTTCCTGCTTTATTTTCTTTTATTACTAGTAGTTGCAGTACATTAGCTTTTAGGCAGTTCTATTTTCTTTAAAACTCGTACCCTGTTGTAAGATATTGTCACAAAAGGATCATGATGGAATGAAACAGCCTTTTGTTCAAAAAGTGTTGTACTTTGTTTTCTTAGCATCGCATCGCATCATTTTGCACAAAAATGAGATTGAATGGAAGTTGAACATTTGTACATTGCCAAGTCAGGTAGTGAACCGACGCAACAAACTAAACAACTTAACTTACTAAGAAACAACAAAACCTTAGCAAGTTTATAACTCGATAAGCAAAACACGACAATGTTGATTTAAACAAAGAGTAACAACTCGATGCACAAAACTTGACAACTTGATAAGCAAACTTAACAACTCGATAAACAAAACTTAACAACTCAATAAGCAAAACTCAACAACAACTCGATAAGCAAATGCACTTCGGACAAACCGAGCGACAGAACGCACCCGAAACAGAGGTAGACTCAGACCTTCAACACTCCCAACACATGGAAATGCTAGGAGCTCTCTTCTAGAGGCTAGAAAAAGACCAAAGGCCAACTTTCCTCCATGGCCAACCACCAGAGAAGGCTGGCCGACCAATTTTTCACCTTGGAGACCAATGGGGTGGTCGGCTGACCAGAAAAATTGGCTAGCCGACCAGAAAAATTGGTCGGCCGACCACTTGGCCCGGCGACCTCTAGATTTTTGACACATGTCCTCCAATCAGTGCCTTATCCTCTATAAAAGTTCCAGCTTCATGGTTCTTTCATTCCATCTCAGTTTTGCATCAAAATGGAGGCATTTCTTATCCAAAATCTAACAGCTTGGATTGCTACCTTAAACGGCTAAGAAAAGTTGAACTTCCGAGGCTTCGGCATAAATGCACTATTCACGCTGAGTCGCACTCCACTGCATCTTCCATTCCTCCATGCCGCGGTAAGGTTTTGGAATCTAGTAACACATGTGTAGACACCCCATTTTTTACCACCCTTAAGACTTGGACGCTGCTACTGACGGTTTACTTGGTGGTGAAAAGTGTGCAGGGCAAAGGTTCAATTTCTTCAGCATGGAGAGAGTCAAATCCTAATCTCACACCTCATTTTGGACCAAAGCTATTTTTGAATGGTTTTTAGACTTCAAAACCCTCTCTTTAAAAAGCATTTTTGAAAATAGGTTTCTATGATGTTCCGACGCTCGCATTTTGTTAAATGTTATGCTTTTCGGTAAACCGAGCAAGGACAAAGTGGAAATGAATGAAGGAGAGATGAAATCTTTTGAAAAATCTTTCAAAACACCTTGTTTAGGGGTTTGGAGTTGAAGAAAAGAGGAGAGGAGAGAAGAAACCTAGTTAGGAAAGGAGTTGGGCATGAACCGTTAAGAGAGAGACGAGAAGTCCTCGCCAAATCAGGCCTATCCTTTTGAATACTTGGATTTAAGCTATGAGGCCACCACTGTTGGAAAGCTTACTTCTGGGGCTTCAATTTTCATTCAAGAATCTCCTCGAGCCGAGTCCGGATGGGAGAGATATGGTTGTTGGAAGTTGGGCATCAATCCGGTTGGACCGAAACTAAACAGTCTTCACTAAAAGAGGGATATCTCTTAGCACACATGGAATTTTGAGTTGAGGCTTCAAATTTGGAAAGAAGACTTCCGGGGCTACAGTTTAGGCTCAAGAATGACCTGAAAATGCATCCAGATGAAGGATTTAGGCTTTCTTCAAAACGGGGACTAGGACTGATTTTTGTTGCCGGCCTCTATGGGAGTGTGCCGGCCATGATTGGCCAATGACGGCCAAAAGTGACCCCTGACAGCCATCAATGAGCCACTGCCTACCATCACTGATGGCCGGCAGCACCCCTCTCTCAGCAGGTTTCACAGTAGATCTTTTGAGCTAGCTGGAATCCTTTGGAGGGATGAAGCTCTTGCCAAGCTTGTTCAAGAAGCTTTGAATTGATTTTCCTCTATATAAGGAGAGGCCCTCTCTCCTTAGTAGAGGTTCAGTACTTTGACAAGAGAGATAGCTCTCTCTCTCTATATTTCTTGCTCTCTCTCTATATTGTTGTTGTTTTAGTCCCTTTTCCTTGTACTTTTGCACTACACCTCCTAGCACAACACCTCCACCATCCATCCAACCACCTTGGCACTGATTTATAGAGGTTGAAGGCTCATTACCTTGGTCAAAAAGTTGCTGAGGGTCGACTCTACAAGGGTCAGCCTCTATTTCTCCTTTTTTTTGCATTATTTTGCTTCATATCTTAGCCCTATTTGCAAGAATTTTTGGGTTTTGACATAAACTGAAAAAAGTCTTGTTTTGAGCTTCTCTTCAAGTTTGTTCAAGGTCATTTTTCTGTTTGGGGTCATCTTCCCCCTTGCATGCTTCATTCCCCCATGTTTTGAGCTATGCATTAGAGCATTCATGATGGCCTTGGTTTGGCCTTTTAGCCACTGAAATCCAGTGGATTTTCAGTGGCTAACATGTGGTTTTGAGCCTCAAAATCAGAGAGGGGTGGGCCTCTCACCCCTTGTCTTGTTTACTAGCTTTCTTGGCCTTACAAAGAGGCCCCTATTTGCATGCTTTGAAGCCACATTTCAGGCCCTATTTGGTGAGTTTTAAGGTTTGCCTTAGCTCTGTCCGGAGCCTGTTTGGCCATATTTTGTGTCCCTCATGCATGTGTGGAAAAATCCTCTTCAAGGCTTTTCAAAGGGACCTTTCATTGCATGCTTCATTGACCCATTTCAGGGCCTTTTTGGTGAGTTTTAGGACCCTCATAACTGATTTCCAGAGGTGGTTTTGGCATATTGCATGTCTATCTTGTATGTGTTAAACAACCCTCTTATTGTCCTCTCATGGGTTTTGGGGGTTTATTTGGCATGCCATGTTTCTGTTTTTGGCTAGTTTAGTGACCTCTCTTGTGCTTCAAATACATGTAGTGAAAACCATGCTTACTAGCCTATGTTGCATGTTGTTTTCGCCCTTCATGTTAGCACTTTTTGGCCATGCCTTAAACTGATCTTAGGCATATTTTGGACTGCTTTAGCTCTATTTTTGGGTCTCATGGTCGAATGGTGTTTGTTTTGCATGCTTGTGGTTCAATATACTTGCTTAGCTTTGAGTTTCGGGGTCCATTACATGCATATACTGAGGTTTTCTTTGTTTTGGGCCCTTTATACATCATATTTCAGAGCTTACCTCATTACCATATACCCATGTTTGTTGCTCCTTAAGTGTGCTTAAGAGTTGTCCTCTTTGTGCCTTAATACTTGAGCCACTTGACATACATGTTTGCCTTGCCATTTCATGCTTTTCATGTCATCAATTCATCACTTTTGGCCACTGATTTGGGCTTAGTTGAGAGCTGCCCACATTAGTTTAAGCCCATCCCTTTGCATGTTGTCGTATGCCTGTCTTGCATATTGTTGTATGCTTGCTCCATCTTTGCATGTTGTCGCAGGCTAGTCTCATTACATGTTGTTGCATGTTCATGTTGCATTTTGTCATGTTGTCCAAGGTTGTTACCTCACATCATGCATATGTGCTTGTTGCATGTCATTAGCCTTGTTAGGTTGTTCATATTGCATGTTTGCCATGCTTACGTGTTGCATTGTTTAGATTAAGTGTTAATCCGAGCACGAGGAACGAGGGGCGTTTCATACTCCGAGTGATGGAACGTGTCTCAATTTTTGGTCGCCGAAGCTCTTGATGATTCATGATAGAGTTCTAGGCTTCGCTTGCTTTATTTGTGCATTCATTTTCATATTGATTTGCACAAATTGGATCTTTGGCCATCATGCATCGGGATGCGTGATTGATGGTCGTGGATCCGACTAGGCCTCTCTCTTGATGTTTTGAGGTGATTTGGGGTGGCATAGTGCGTATACACCCTTGGGAGACCCTCCCTTTTCTCTATTTTGTGCTTTGTTGCAGATTGGTGTCACAGCACACCAGTGGCCGGCAGTGCACCACTGATGGCCGGCATACTCTCATCCTTGGCTGGCAGTGCCTTGTTGTTGGCCGGCAGTGCTCCTTTCATGGCCAGCAGGCCACTGGTGAACTCTCCAGCAGTGTTTTGGCAAGTTTCAGCAACAAACACTGGAAGACACCCTGCAAACAGAGCCTCTAAAGAGCAACCGGAAGGCGCTTCGAGGCGAGGAACCGAAGTGAGCATTCATACCCTCCTCTTCTTCAAACAAAGCTGGAGGAATTCTCTTTTACTGCTTACTATATAGTTAGCATTTGTTATTTGTAATAATTAATTTGTTAATTAATTAAGTTGTGTAATAATTAGTTGTAACTAGTTATTCATAGGGTTTTGTAATAATTAATTAGCTCGTGAGTTAGTTAATTAGGCGGCTTGTATTATTTATTCGGACCCTCCGAACGAGGGCACAGTTGTAATAAGTGTGCATGAGTATGTGAATGTCTTCCAACCCCACGTCTTTCTCCATTTTACTTACTTGCTTTTGATGGTTAGTTTAGGGCATGTTTCAATTAGCATACTTATGCTTCGCACATTTGCATTCATTCATTTGTATTGCATGCACCAGGCTCGGCGCATCGTACTAACTGCATTGTATTTCAATTTCAAGTTGAATACGTGTTAGTTGTAGCATCTCATATGCCATCTTAAAAAAGATGAGCCTATTGTAGTTGCATTCCTGCATGTGTTGCATTAGCCATCTTAACATGAACTGGGATCATGCATGTGATTACTAACTAGTTTCTGTTTTGGCTCGGAGTACTCGGTAAGTGTTTATGCTTTAGCATCCTTGCATGTGTGTGAGTGACTGCCATGATAGCATGCTTACCATGAGGCTAACTGCTTATGTGATATACCTGCCTGAATGCCTGTGGATGAAGGTTAGATTATCTGAGTTGGAATAATGCATTGACTGTGAGTTTTAAGCCCACTTGAGAGTGGCAAATCATCTTGTTTTCTAAGCCCACCCGAGGGTGGCAAATCCACGTCTTAGCCTACTTACGAGTAGCACCATCAAACCATTTTCAAATAAACAAACATGAGATGTTTTGTTCCAATTCAGGCGATCCAATCTATACTTGTATGCTGTGCGCATCACATAGTAAATCTAGGCTAATAACCGGAATAAGAATGCATAATGTTTTCAAAACTCGATATCATGGTTAGTAGAGGCCGATCTTTGATCGGGCGAGCGGGGCTACTCACGAAGTGACCTTCCCCAATCGTACCCAAGTTCCCGAGCCGAGGCAACTTTGGTGATGACGGACACGTGGCCTTAGGCATGAGTCAGGGTTCCCTAAATTTCCCCCAAAATAAAATATTTAGGTGGCGACTCTGTATCTGGCAAAGCAGTTCATGTTTGGCACTTCTTTCAAAAAAAATCTGTTTTCAAAAATGATTTGCCGGATTTGGACTCTTTGACGATTCATCGGTCTTTCATTGTACTCTGTGAGATTAGATACAAGACCGTGACTTTGAGTCCTGAACTGTAGTGAGCCTCAAATGAACAAAATGGGATTTCCCTCCCGGGACGTTCGGGGACGTCTACAGTTTCTGGCGACTCTGCTGGGGAGTTAGAGAACTTGACTCGAACTCATGATATCTGGTTTTTATTACACTTATGTGTTTCTTTGCATTGCATTTGCATTGGTGAGCCTAGCGCACCGTGTTTGTCGTATGCTATTCCTGAACGGTTTGTCGGAGGCTCGCTTTGCGAAGCGTGCCATAAGGCTGACCGGTTGCGGGCTCTACCACGACAGGAACACAAACCCCAGTTTTCACCGGGGCGCCCTTTTTGACCATTCGACCTAGTGCATATTCGAAATCCATAGTGACCATTCCAAGCTAAGACAGGTTGCTTACCCGATTATAGGTTGTTTGAAACCGCTGCGTGCGTAGTGAAACCCTAGTTCCTGACAAAATAGGACAGGGAAACCCTACCCCAACATAGGGGTGTTTTGGCTCTTACTTGCTTGGTATGTGCTTTTAGGGTGTGTCCCTACAGGAATGCATGTAACAGTTTGCAAGTCTGGGTATCAAGCCTGCGGGCATCAATATTTGGGAATCAGTTTTACCTAAGGGTATCAGTTTCTGGCGGACTTTTGGGCAGAATTTGGTAGAGAGCATGGTCATTCAGCTACGCTCATATCTGTTTTGGCAAAAATGGGCTGAGATGCTACCTGTTTTCTCTTTTGCTAGGGTAGTCCTGGAATCATAGCTTCAGAAGGCTCCAATATCCCTCGAGTACACCGGACTTGTGTTGACAGACTTTGTCAGGTCAGAGACTCAGTTCAAGGGCAATCAGAGCCAGAGAAGACTAGTCAGGCGCAGACCACCAGTGCAGCAGCTACCAGAACAGTGGTCTTAGAGCAGTCGGGCTGAGATTCCCGAGCTTACTACAAAGACAGATATACCGGTAGTTCAGTCAAACCAGGGCAGTATGGCAGGAATAGAGGAAATGATGCGTCAACTCCAAGAGAGCATGAAAACCATGTAGCAGGATGCTGCTCGTCAAGCAGAATTTGCCAAACAGCAGGCTGAGATCATGGCCCAACAGGCAGACTTAATTACTCGGTTGCAGTAGCAAACAAGAGCATCTGCTTCACATCAAGCCCCTCCCCTACCAGTAGATCTAATACCCGGGGAGACGCCAAATGTCCAGGAAGGTACGGACATTTCGACAGGGCCGACTCCGCCCCCAATCTTACCCCAGCTGTCTAAAGCACCAATCAACCTACCGGACTCTCCCTTTGAGTTCGAGGTAGACCATGCAGCGCTGAAGGTCAGCAAGTTGGAGAAGATGTTCAAAAAATCTCAGGGAGTGAAGTCCATCCCAGATATTGAGGACGGGTACACCGACGTGGCTGTGACGCTACTGGACCGTTTCAAGATGCCACAAATTGACCGCTTTGATGGATCCAAGGATCCCATGGTGTATCTTCGGTTGTTCTCAGATATACTAAGGCTGATGGGCCTCACCAGACTACAGAAGCTTTCATTATTTGGCCGGACCTTGTCAAGGGTGGCAGCCATCTGGTACGCAAAATTGGAAGATGATGTCAAGAGGAATTGGGATGAGATGGCCGAGGCCTTCGTTGCACAATACTCGTATAACATGCAAATCGAGATTACGACCCGTGATCTTGAGACGATGAGGTAGGAGCCTAAGGAGAGCTTCTCAGAATTCATGGTCCACTGGAGGGCCAAGGCCTCAATGATGACCATTAGGCCAACGGATAAGGATCAAATACGGATGGTTGTGCGCAACCTCCAGCCCAAACTAATGCAGAAAATGATCGTGCTTCCCTTTCCCACCTTTTTAGATTTGCATGAGATGGGAGTATAGATCAAGGATGCCATGAAGCAGGGCCTTATTGACCAGGAGAAGGAGCAGCCTAGGCGGGCGTTTTCCCGCAGTTCGAATGCAACCACCAGTGGTGATGCAGCTGCAAGATCTTCTGAAGTGGGCATGGTCAACACCACCGCATCAAAAATAGCTACCCCATTCACCGATGCGTCCGGAAGTAGCTCACAAAAAACCAAACATCCACCTCGAGTCAAGAGGGTTTTCACCCTACTTCATATGCCTTTGTCAAAGGCTCTAGAGGTCTTACTCCGAAAAGGACATTTGAAACCGTTAGAACAACGGCCTCTACCTGATCCTATCCCTGCAAAGCATGACCAGACTAAATACTGTGCCTACCATCAACAAACCGGTCATGACACCGACAGTTGCTTTGGTCTGTGCCATGATGTACAAGATCTATTTGACAACGGGATCATTGTCGCACCAGGTCCTGCAAAGTCTATCGACACTTGATCAGTGACCTTGTGGGGGATAATGTGATGTGATCAGGGGATGAACCAGCTGCGTGTGGCGCTCGATTTACTCTAGACATGGGAATGGCACGCACTGTTTTGAGCACATGAAAATACTAGTTTTTGTACTTTCTGACTTGGGTATTGGGTCAGTTTTGTTGTCTTGTATATAGTCAGTCTTTTTGTACTGAGTCAGTCGGGTCTGTCTTGTTGTATCGAGTCAGTCCTGTTGCACGGGAGTCAGGTGATCCCAGGGGTGTTACCTCGGACATCACTATCTTGTTTTGTGTTTGTCTTTTTGCTTTCTTTTGAGTCTGTTTCTGCCTTGGAACCAGTTATGCCAACAGATCTGAATGAAACAGTAGTGATTTTCACACTCTTGTGTTTGCTTCTGCCTTGCGCCAGTTGTGCCAAAAGTTTGAATGAAACAACAATACTTTTTGCCTACTTTTTTATGCCTCGAACTCATTGCATTGACCTAAGTTTTCCAAAACTTTTCAAACACTGTGATGAAAACGAAAAGGGAGGAATTCCTAGGGTTTTGCAAAATTTGATCAATTGAGAGAAAGAGAGGCATGCTAAGCCCTTAACGAATGAAATCATGTATGTTAATGCGAGCACTGAGAAGGACCCTGGCTTGATCCAGATTGGTTCTACACTATCTTCAGCGCGAGCGATTTGTCGCTTTCTTAAAAAAAAAAATTTAAAAATGTTTTGCGCCATCTTGTGAAGACTTGTGCGGAATCGTTCTTGAGATTGTGTAGTCTAGGATCACTCTCAGTCTCGAGACTCGACCCCTTGCTTTCGAACCTTGAACTTAGATTCAGAATGTTCAACGGTCAACCACCATGTAAGGCCTGTGTGGCCGAATCAGAAGCGCCCCTCAAACTAGAGGCAGGGAAGTCAGATCAAGAAGATCAGATGTCATTAAAGGAGCTTGCAAAACTAGATCAGAAGCACCCCTCGAACTAGGGGCAAAAGATACAAGATTGTGCTCGAAGAGCCGAAGATGGATCATTTCACAAATCAATGAAGATCGGCAAGAATGCCAAACCCCAGAAGGAAGGAAAGAAGAAGACATTGCTGAAGGACAACCGGGTTCCCATCCACAACACTAGGGGCAAATTCACCCTCCATTGGATGACTTCTACATCATTAGCGAACAACAGCCATTCTCCTAGATTCAGAGGACTTCAAGATCTCAAACCATTCAACATGGACAAAGCTACACTTTTACCCTTGAGAGGCTCGCTGGGCCGAAAACCCGGAAGGGCGACCCAGGCAAAAGTTAGAGCAAGAAAAAGAACAAAGAAAAAGAAAAGAAAAGAAGAAAAAAATGAAGAAAATTGAAAAGAAAAGATGAAAAAGAAAAGAAAAGAACAAAAAGAATTGAAAAGAAGAAAAACAGAGCTCGCAAGGTTGAAAACTCGGAAGGGCAGCCTTGGCAAAAGTTAGAGCGCAAAAGGAGAGTTAATACCCGAGTGTACCTTAACCCCGAACTACGTAAGGCTTGATTCCCATCTTTGGGATATGTAGGCAACTTCACTCTAAAGTCCAGCAGTAAAACACTTCAAATCCAACTGTGTCCATGTGATGGTTCTGGTCATCTTTGTCTTCTCTATATCCGAGAATTTGGTTGTAATTGTCACTGTGAGGACTGATTGCCATGTGCTGCGGCACAAGTGAGGACTGGTTGCCATGTGCTGCGGCGCTATTCAGACTAGGGGCAACTTTCCGTTGCCATACAGCGCGCTGTGGTGCCATTTAAACAAGGGGCAGCTTTCCGTTGCCATGTAGTGCCGTTTAGACAAAGGGCAATTCTCCTTCAGATCTGAGGTTGTGCATCTCGAGAGTAGGTTCCGTGCTCGTTGAGCAGTGACCGTTTGCAAAAACAGTTTGAGAAATTTTACTAAGGTTGACTAATTCTCTCAAAAATTATTCCACTTTTCCAAAACTGGACCATTTCTTGGACCCAAAAAGGAAACTTTTCAGTGCTCATAACCTAACTTGCATGATTTTAAATCAGAAAATCGAACAAGCATGTTAATCTATCTCTCATGTTGGTCAAAATTGTTTTAACAGAACGTCAAAAACAAAAAATGGTCAAAATGATGAACTAGGGGCATGGTTGAGTCAAGTTTTCTGTCGTTTCCCCTTTATCAACGTACTTTCCAGAAAGGGCACCGTATTCGCCAGAAAGGGCATAGCGAAAGCTAACAACAAAGGGCTGAAAGCTCTCATATCCTCCGTGCAACGAGGTATCAAATTAAGTGCGAAGCACGAACGGGAATAGATCAAGATATTCCACTCCCTCATCTCAATAGATCTGATCACGTCCAAACTCCCCAGCAGAGCATCGTCAACCGATGTCAGCTGCAGATTTGCTACACACCCAGTTGTAGCGCAACTCCTCTGTAGGAAAATCCACTAGCTGTGCGTAAAGGAAAGAGAATCTAGCAGAATGCTAGGGGCAAGAGCCCGCAACTTCCTGTTTATCCATCAACCACCCTGGAGAGGGATGAAAAATGAGAGATTAAAGAATAGAGAGATGTGCGCTGAGAGGAAAAGCGAGGAAAGGGTTTTGAGAGAAAAACCGAGCTTGAGGGCCGAGTGATAAGAAAATCACAAATAAGAAAGGGTGGGGAATAATACCCAAAGAAACTGGCTCCTCGCGTACTGAGAGGTCTCTCTTCTTTGTAACATGTCTGTGTGTCATGTCTTTTGTTTTGTTTGTCTCGATTCTTGCTTTGAGTCGTTCCGAGTGTGTCTCGATGTGTTTAGGTTGTTTACCTTTTGTTTTTTGCTGTTAAGTCTTTTTGACTGCGGTCAGTTGAAGGTTCAATACCCGGTCGAGAACTCATTTCTCAATTTCAAATCGTTTTGTGCTTAGAGTGCTGTGCCATTCTCCACATTTGTGCAAAACAAGGTTTGTTCTTTCATAAAACTACAGGGTTCAACCCGGGTCATGTGGGAACAGTAAAACCAGGACCTATCTGAAGCTATATTGGTTCCGGACTGCAAAGCAAAAGAAAAGAGGGAAAATTTTGGAGCATCTGAGTTTGTTTCAACTTCTGCAAAATTCGAGATTGTATTCCGGATGTACCTTTTCAGGTCTTGCCAATGCTCCGAAGTATGAGTGTGCCTCTACCTCAACCTCAAGATCAAGTCTGCTTCAACCCAGAATGGTAATCAGACGTGCTCTCCTTGAGTACCAGTCTCTGCCAGAGGCATCTTGGCTATGTTTGCAATGAGTTCCTAGGAGACCAACTGCGACGGTGGAAACTAGAGTTCGAATGGCTGATGCCTAGAACGCAAAGGTTCGGGATTTCCGAGACTAAAGTCTGGTTTAAATACCTAGAGGCATGTCCTCGGCTTGAAATCTGTATGGAAGCCCCATAGGTTGAGATAGCATGTGTATGCACCTCAATCCTGGATACTGAACCAACCTAGTCTGTCACCCCGCTGGAGAATAGGGAAAGTTGTGAATATGATCAAGAAGAAAGGCAGCATCCAAAGTGTTCTATGTGAAGAACCCTTGTCGGTATTTCAGAGCCTTTGTACTGTAAGAAAGGTAAGTGTTCGAAGAGCACGAGGGGAGATCCTCATCAGAGTAGAGCGGTTCATCACCACTCACCCCATGAGGTGCTTTCTAAAGTGCCGCTATGCTTGTTTATTGCGTTCCTTAAACATCATGCATTGTATTGCATTGTACCTATCAAGTTTCTTTCTTATTCATGCACGATATTGTATGTACGGTTCATTCAAAGAAGTTCCGTTTAAAATCATTCACTTAGTGTATCAATCACACTTTCTCCATTCAGTTAGTGTATCAATCACACTTCATTTATTTAGTGTATTAATCACACTTACTCCATTCAGTTAGTGTATCAATCACACTTCATTTATTTAGTGTATCAATCGCACCTCATTCACCCTTAGTGTATCAATCACACTTTCTTCATTCAGTTAGTGTATCAATCACACTTCATTTATTTAGTGTATCAATCACACATTCTCACTTTGTGTATCTATCACACACATTCTCACTTTGTGTATCTATCACACACATTCTCATTTTCTGTATCTATCACACATATTCTCATTTTCTGTATCTATCACACACATCCTCATTTTGTGTATCTATCATGCACATATTCACTTCATTATCTTTTGTGTATCCATCACACTTTGTTCACTTAGTGCATCTATCACACTTTGTGTTCATCTTTTAGTATATCAATCATACTTTGTTCACTAAGTGCATCTATCACACTTCGTGTTCACATTTAGTATATCAATTATACTTTGTTCACTAATTGCATCTATCACACTTCGTGTTCACATTTAGTATATCAATCATACTTTGTTCACTAAGTACATCTATCACACTTCGTGTTCACATTTAGTATATCAATCATACTTTGTTCACTAAGTGCATCTATCACACTTTGTGTACACCTTTAGTGTATCCATCACACTTGTTCACTTAGTGCATCAATCACACTTTGTGTTCACCTATTATGTATCAATCACACTTGTTCACTTAGTGCATCTATCACACTTTGTGTTTGCCTTTTGTGTATCCATCACACTTTGCTCACTTCACCCTTTGTGTATCAATCACACTTTGTTCATATAGTGTATCTATCACACACTCGCTTTGTATCTATCACACTATGCCTACTTTGTGTATCAATCACACACGCTCGCTTTGTGTATCAATCACACACGCTCGCTTTGTGTATCAATCACACACATTCACTTTGTGTATCAATCACACACGTTCGCTTTGTGTATCTATCACACATTCACTTTGTGTATCCATCACACACGTTCGCTTTGTGTATCTATCACACATGCACACTGTATTCGCAGTGAGAATTACAATAATTCTTTTACATCCTTTCTGCATTGTAATGTAGCTTGGTTTCTACTTGCTTAAAACTGTTGCATTGTTATGCTTCGTTACAGCTTTCTTTGCATGATCATAAGTTTTGTTCGGCATTGTGCATATTATTTGCATCTTACCCCTGCCTGCGGGTGCATCTCTTTATTATCTTGCTTGTTTGTCTAAGTCTTCAGCCTTGTCAAAAATGGGTCGTCTCTGGGCTTTGACATTCACTCCCGTCACTTTGAGACTTCTGAGTTCTATCAAAGAGGGGCAACTGTAGACACCGCATTTTTTACCGCCATTAAGACTTGGACGCTGCTACTGACGGTTTACTTGGTGGTGAAAGGTGTGCAGGGCAAAGGTTCAATTTCTTCAGCAAGGAGAGAGTCAAATCCTAACCTCACACCCCATTTTGGACCAAAGCTATTTTTGAATGGTTTTTTGTCTTCAAAACCCTCTCTTTCAAAACATTTTTTAAAATAGGTTTCTACGATGTTCCGACGCTCGCATTTTGTTAAATGTTGCGCTTTTCGGTAAACCAAGCAAGGACAAAGTGGAAATGAATGAAGGAGAGATGAAATCTTTTGAAAAATCTTTCAAAACACCTTGTTTAGGGGTTTGGAGTTAAAGAAAAGAGGAGAGGAGAGAAGAAACCCAGTTGGGGAAGGAGTTGGGCATGAACTGTTAAGACAGAGACAAGAAGTCCTCGCCAAATTAGGCCTATCCTTTTGAATACTTGGATTTCAGCTATGAGGCCACCACCGTTGGAAATTTTACTTCCGGGGCTTCAATTTTCATTCAAGAATCGCCTCAAGCCGAGTCCGGATGGGAGAGATATGGTTGTTGGAAGTTGGGCATCAATCCGGTTGGACCGAAACTGAGCAGTCTTCACTAAAAGAGGAATATCTCCTAGAACACATATAATTTTGAGGTGAGGCTGCCGAATTTGGAAAGAAGACTTCCAGGGCTACAGTTTAGGCTCAAGAATGACCTGAAAAGGCATCCAGATGAAGGATTTACGCTTTCTTCAAAACGGGGACTAGGACTGATTTTTGTTGCCGGCCTCTATGGGAGTGTGCCGGCCATCAATGAGCCACTGCCTACCATCACTGATGGCCGGCAGCACCCCTCTCTCAGCAGGTTTCATAGCAGATCTTTTGAGCCAGCTGGAATCCTTTAATTTCCCCTCCATACACATGTATGGAGGGATGAAGCTCTTGCCAAGCTTGTTCAAGAAGCTTTGAATTGATTTTCCTCTATATAAGGAGAGGCCCTCTCTCCTTAGTAGAGGTTCAGCACTTTGACAAGAGAGATAGCTCTCTCTCTCTCTATATTTCTTGCTCTCTCTCTATATTGTTGTTGTTTTAGTCCCTTTTCCTTGCACTTTTGCACTACACCTCCTAGCACAACACCTCCACCATCCATCCAAGCACCTTGGAACGGATTTACAGAGGTTGAAGGCTCATTACCTTGGTCCAGAAGTTGCTGAGGGTCGGCTCTACAAGGGTAAGCCTCTATTTCTCCTTTTTTTGCATTATTTTGCTTCATATCTTAGCCCTATTTGCAAGCATTTTTGGGTTTTGACATAAACTAAAAAAAATCTTGTTTTGAGCTTCTCTTCAACTTTGTTCAAGGTCATTTTTCTATTTGGGGTCATCTTCCCCCTTGCATGCTTCATTCCCTCATGTTTTGAGCTATGCATTAGAGCATTCATGATGGCCGTGGTTTGGCCTTTTAGCCACTGAAATCCAGTGGATTTTCAGTGGCTAACATGTGGTTTTGAGCCTCAAAATCAGAGAGGGGTGACCCTCTCACCCCTTGTCTTGTTTACTAGCTTTCTTGGCCTTACAAAGAGGCCCCTATTTGCATGCTTTGAAGCCACATTTCAGGCCCTATTTGGTGAGTTTTAAGGTCTGTCTTAGCTCTGTCCGGAGCCCGTTTGGCCATATTTTGTGTCCCTCATGCATGTGTGGAAAAATCCTCTTCAAGGCCTTTCAAAGGGACCTTTCATTGCATGCTTCATTAACCCATTTCAGGGCCTTTTTGGTGAGTTTTAGGACCCTCATAACTGATTTCCAGTGGTGGTTTTGCCATATTGCATGTCTATCTTGTATGTGTTGAACAACCCTCTTATTGTCCTTTCAAAGGGGCACCTCATTCTAGCATGTGTTGACTGAGTTTACATGGGTTTTGGGGTTTATTTGGCATGCCATATTTCTATTTTTGGCTAGTTTAGTGACCTCTCTTGTGCTTCATATACATGTAGTGAAAACCATGCTTACGAGCCTATGTTGCATGTAGTTTTGGCCCTTCATGTTAGCACTTTTAGGCCACGCCTTAAACTGATCTTAGGCATATTTTGGACTGCTTTAGCTCTATTTTTGGGTCTCATGGTCGAATGGTGTTTGTTTTGCATGCTTGTGGTTCAATACACTTGCTTAGCTTTGAGTTTCAGGGTCCATTACATGCATATACTGAGGTATTTCTTTGTTTTGGGCCCATTATACATCATAGTTCAGAGCTTACCTCATTACCATATACCCATGTTTGTTGCTCCTCAAGTGTGCTTAAGAGTTGTCCTCTTTGTGCCTTAATACTTGAGCCACTTGACATACATGTTTGCCTTGCCATTTCATGCTTTTCATGCCATCAATTCATCACTTTGGGCCACTGATTTGGGCTTAGTTGAGAGCTACCCACATTAGTTTAAGCCCATCCCTTTGCATGTTGTCGCATGCCTGTCTTGCATATTGTTGTATGCTTGCTCCATCTTTGCATGTGGTCGCATGCTAGCCTCATTACATGTTGTTGCATGTTCATGGTGCATTTTGTCATGTTGTCCAAGGTTGTTACCTCACATCATGCATATGTGCTTGTTGCATGTCATTAGCCTTGTCAGGTTGTTCATATTGCATGTTTGCCATGCTTACATGTTGCATTGTTTGGATTAAGTGTTAATCCGAGCACGAGGAACGAGGGGCGTTTCATACTCCAAGTGATGGAACGTGTCTCAATTTTCGATCGCCGAAGCTCTTGATGATTCACGATAGAGTTCTAAGCTTTACTTGCTTTATTTGTGCATTCATTTTCATATTGATTTGCACAAGTTGGATCTTTGGCCATCATGCATCGGGATGCGTGATTGATGGTCGTGGATCCAACTAGGCCTCTCCCTTGATGTTTTGAGGTGATTTGGATGGCATAGTGCGTATACACCCTTGAGAGACCCTCTCTTTTCTCTATTTTGTGCTTTGTTGCAACTTGGTGTCACAGCACACCAGTGGCCGGTAGTGCACCACTGATGGCCGGCATACTCTCATCCTTGGCCGGCAGTGCTCCTTTCATGGCCGGCAGGCCACTGGTGAACTCTCCAGCAGTGTTTTGGTAAGTTTCAGCAACAAACACTGAAAGACACCCTGCAAACAGAGCCTCTAAAGAGCAACCGGAAGGCGTTTCGAGGTGAGGAACCGAAGCGAGCATGCATACCCTCCTCTTCTTCAAACAGAGCTGGAGTAGTTCTCTTTTACTGCTTACTAGTTAGTTAGCATTTGTTATTTGTAATAATTAATTTTTTAATTAATTAAGTTGTGTAATAATTAGTTGTAACTAGTTATTCATAGGGTTTTGTAATAATTAATTAGCTCGTAAGTTAGGGCTAGTTTGGCATGTACTAAATAAGTTAAAAAGTCAAAAAGTCACTATCTTATTTAAGTCACATCATCTTATTTAAATCACATCCTCTCTGACACATCACATCAAACCCAACCCAAACCCAACCCAAACCCACCAATAAGTCAAAAAGTACACTTTTTTAGGACATCCCAAACTAACCCTTAGTTAGTTAGGCGGCTTGTATTATTTATTTGGACCCTCTGAGCGAGGGCACAGTTGTAATAAGTGTGCGTGAGTATCTGAATGTCTTCCAACCCCACGTCTTTCTCCCTTTTACTTACCTGCTTTTGATGGTTAGTTTAGGGCATGTTTCAATTAGCATACTTATGCTTCGCACATTTGCATTCATTCATTTGTATTGCATGCACCAGGCTCGGCGCATCATACTAACTGCATTGTATTTCAATTTCATGTTGAATACGTGTTAGTTGTAGCATCTCATATGCCATCTTAAAAAAGCCGAGCCTACTGTAGTTTCATTCCTACATGTGTTGCACTAGCCATCTTAACATGAACTAAGATCATGCATGTGATTACTAAGTAGTTTCTGTTTTGGCTCGGAGTACTCGGTAAGTGTTTATGCTTTAGCATCCTTGCATGTGTGTGAGTGACTGCCATGATAGCATGCTTACCATGCGGCTAACTGCTTATGTGATATACCTGCCTAAATGCCTGTGGGTGAAGGTTGGATTATCTGAGTTGGAATAATGCATTGACTGTGAGTTTTAAGCCCACTTGAGAGTGGAAAATCATCTTGTTTTCTAAGCCCACCCGAGGGTGGCAAATCCACGTTTTAGCCTACTTACGAGTAGCACCATCAAACCATTTTCACATAAACAAACATGAGATATTTTGTTCCAATTCAGGTGATCCAATCTATACTTGTATGCTGTGCGCATCACATAGTAAATCTAGGCTAATAACCGGAATAAGAACGCATAATGTTTTCAAAACTCGATATCATGGTTAGTAGAGGCCGATCTTTGATCGGGCGAGCGGGGGTGCTCATGAAGTGACCTTCCCCAATCGTACCCAAGTTCCCGAGCCGAGGCAACTTTGGTGATGACGGACACGTGGCCTTAGGCACGAGTCATGGTTTCTTAAATTTCCCCCAAAATAAAATATTTAGGTGGCGACTCTATATCTGGCAAAGCAGTCCATGTTTGGCACTTCTTTCAAAAAAAATCTGTTTTCAAAAACGATTTGTCGGATTTAGACTCTTTGACGATTCATCGGTCTTGCATTGCACTCAGCGAGATTAGATACAAGACCGTGACTTTGAGTCCTGAACTGTAGTGAGCCTCAAATGAACAAAACAGGATTTCCCTCCCGGGACGTTCGAGGACGTCTACAACATGTCTTTAGTTTTGGCGGGCAAGAGGTATGTCCCACTTTCGAAGACTTCCAAGCTTTGGTGGAATCCGAGCGCAATGAAGAAATCTTGCCCAAGCTTCGCTTCGGCCAAGCCCAAGCCTTAGGGCGAATGTGTGGGCTCACTATGCACGACGCTCGATCTTTGATTCGTAACGGAACGCTGGATATTCCAAGTTTGATTTGTCGATTTTCCGATGCCGGTGACCGCGGTGACCATCATTGGCAAGGCTTTCGGCGACATGCCCTTTGTTTGTGCATGCTATCTCAATTCTTGCTTGCCTCAGGCTCCGGAGGATCTAGTGTTTGGTTGATCGAGGTTGCCCAAGGCTTAAGGGAGGGCAAAAGCTGCATTGCCATGTCATTGGCCGAGACATTGATGGGCTTGGATGCTTTTCATCGCCGAGAGACAACCAGATTTGCGGGGAGTCCACTACTGCTACAGGTAATGTTTCCCACCCTATCTCACATATATATTGCTCACATCACTCGGCCCTTAGGCTGGGTTTTTTTCACAAAACCCGTTTCTCACTTTTCTCTCAGCATACACCTCTCTATTCTTTAATCTCTCATTTTTTTTTATCCCTCCCCAAGTGTGGTTGATGGACAAATTGCAGGTTGTGGACTCTTGCCCAGCATACTCAGCTCGCGGCTACATCTTTCGACGACGTCTAGTCGATGCCCTTGACGAGGGATGGTGGTTTGACTGGATGTGCAATTTGTCTGCAGACCGTATTGTCTAGCGGTGTCCTTGGCTCAATTTACCGGCAATGAGCTACAGCATGTCCCGGCAGACCGGGATTCAGTTGATTGGCCTGACACACTACATGTTCTACTTTCCTTTCCGGTTCCAGCGCCAGTTTGGTCATTATTAGATTTGCTCAGTAGAGGGGATAGAATACCCAGCTGCATTTCCGGTCCGAGGCGCGCAGCTTGCTCGGTATGCCACGGTGTAGCACGCGCCCGCGAGGGGCCCCCGCTACAGTTCAGACTTGACTTGCATCACGGTTCTTAATCTGAACCAAAGAGTCCAAATTCGGCAAATCGTTTTGAGAAAACAGATTTTTGAAAGAAGTGCCAAACATGGACTGCTTTGCCAGATACAGAGTCGCCACCTAAATATTTTATTTTGGGGAATTTAGGAAACCCTGACTCGGTGCCAAAGGCCATGTGTCCGTCATCACCAAAGTTGCCTCGGCTCGGGAACTTGGGTACGATTGGGGAAGGTCAGCTATGAGCACCCCCTCTCGCCCGATCCGAAGATCGGCCTCTACTAACCATGATATCTGATTTTGAAAACGTTATGTGTTCTTATCCCGATTATTAACCTAGAATTACTATGTTATGCGCACAGCACAAAAGTATAGACTAGATTGCCTAATTTGGGAATAAGCATTGCATATCCGTTTGTTTTGGAAAAATGTTTTGGAATTTGCTACTCGCAAGTAGGCTAAAACACAGATTTCAATGAGCTATTCCAACTCAGACAATCCAACCTTCACCCACAGGCATTCAAGCAGTTATGTCACATAAGCAGCTAGCCTCATGGTAATCATGCTATCATGGCAACACTCACACGCATGCAAGGATGCTAAAGCATAAAAGCTTACCTAGTACTCCAAGAAAAAACAGAAACTAGTTAGTAATCACATGCATGATCCTAGTTCATGTTTAAAATGGCTAATGCAATCGCATGCAAAGATGCAATCTAGACAAGCTCGGCTAATCTATAATGACATGTGAAATGCTACGACTAACACGTATTCAATTTGGAATCGAAATACAAATGCAATTAGCATGATGCGCTGAGCCCGGTGCATGCAAGACAAATGTATAAATGCACGCATGCATAGCATAAGGTATGCTAAAGTAAACATGTCCTAATACTAACCATCGAAAGCAGGTAAGTAAAAGGGAGAAAGAAGTGGGGGTTGGAAGACATGCACACACGTACCCACACTTATTACAAATTCACCCTTGCTCGGAGGAACCAAAAGAATAATACAAATTAATTAACCTACAAGCTAATTAATTATCACAGACCAATTAATTAATTAACAAATTAACTAATCTAATGAAAGCAGTAAACGGCCTCGGGAAGAGGGCCCAATGTAATGTGCGCTCGGCTCCACTCGGAAAGTCACTGCCATGCACAAGTTTGCCTCTGCTTTGACTGTTCTGCTTCTCTGAAAATTGCACAACTTCCAAGGTTGCTTCTCTGAGTGTTGTGGGACACTACCGGCAGAGTGAGACCATCACCGGCCATTTAGAATGGTCATCGGCTAAACATTATGCTCTCGGCCAAACCTGTTTTGCCGGTCGGCACCAAACACTGCCGGCCAGCCAATTCTTCCTGTTGAAACCTGTTTTGACAGCAGCAGAGGGCAAAACATGGCATGGCAATGCATCTCAAGCAATGTTTGCACCAACCACACTCCTTATCATGTTTATGGCTCAAAGGAGCATGGTACTTGATTCTCAGACCACCAATCGCGCATTTCAATGCGTGATGGCCCAAAGAACCAAAGTGAGCAATTTCAATGTGGAATGAAATGCACATAAACAAACAATGAACTCAACCTCTATCATACTCAATTCAAGAGGCAAAGTATGCATGCTCTATGCAATGCAACCTAGGCATGGAGGCTAAGTATGCTACATGAACATGAGGACAAGTATGCAAGTTAGCAAACATGCAAAGTGTAATCTTAACCATGCACACATGCAAGGCATGTAACATGTTAGGAAACTTAGCAAGAAATGCATGCCAAATGCAACACCATTTAAACATGCAACAAAATGTCATGAGCCAAGTACCTAAGCATACAAACATGCATGCAAACATGGTTGAATACCTAAGCATATAGAAGCAACTTTCAAGCACACTTAAAAGGGGCAAACATTGGCACATAGCATACATGATAAGCTTTGAAAAACATGTAGAAGATGATGCCAAATCAACCTACCAATGCAAGCAAAGCATGTATCCAAGCCCAAGGACTTAAACTATGATCATATGACACACGAAGCAAATGATCAAAGTGAATCAAAACAGTCCCAAATCATGCCAAATTAAGGTCAAAGACACACCTAGATGGCATCTAAATGGCCTATACATGGAAGCATACAAAAGGGGCCAAACATGGAGCATAAGCTATCAACTCTCCAAAGCATGAAAATGGATGGAAAATGCAAGTATGAAAGCATGGAATATGGACTGAAATATGGTCTCCAATGATGCCAAATCATGAGAACAAGCCAAGTAAAGCATGCTAGTGACACACACATCCAAGGCTAACAAGCTAGAATGCAAAGAGGCTATACAAAGCATGGCACGCATGACCAAAACGACACCAAACAGAACTTAAACATGTTAAAACATGACTAAAAACTTCACAAAGCTAAGCCAAAACATGCAAGCATGGTGGTCCAAATGCAAGATGCCTTTCTAGGCAAAATAAAGGAATGCAAGGCAAGTGTAAGGTGCATGTAAGGGACCATTAAACCAAGCAAAAACAGTAACATGGTATGTCAAATAAGCCCCAAAAACCCATGGAAACAAGGTCCACACATGCTAGAATGGGGTGTTCCTTTGAAAGGCCAACAAGAGGGTTACTCTACACATGCAATAAGGACATTCAACAAGACCAAACCAACTCTGGAAATGGCTTGTGGGGGTCCTAAAACCCACTGAAAAATGCTTGAAACAAGGCTTGGAAGCATGCAAATAGGAGCCCCTTTGGAAGGCCAAAAAGGGCAACAAACAAGGCAACAAGGGAGAGGGTCACCCCTCTCCTTCTTAGGACCTTAAACCACCATCCTCACCACTGAGGATTTCAGTGGTGAGGAGGCCCAAACAAGGTGGTCCCGAAGCTCACCAAAAATAGCACAAAATGGGGCCAAACAAGGCCTAAGAGGGGGTAAACGACCCCAAACACAAAAGTGGTCTTAATGAAGTATCTTAAACACAAAAAAACAGAACTTTTTTATGTTATACACAAAGCCCAAATCCACAAGTAAGACAGGCTAAAAGGGTGTGCAAAAATGGAGAATAAAGAGGGTAAGAAGTTACCTTTGAAGACTAGCAAGAACCAGAAGCCTTTAGGTCTCAAAAACCAGTCCTCAACCTCTGAAAACAAGCTCCAAGAACCTCCAAGTGATGATGGAAGTGCGTGGCTATGAAGTGGTGTGCAATAGGCCAAGAACAAGCCCCTTTTGGACCCTCTAATCCACACAAATGTAGAGAGAGAGGGAGATATAGAGAGGGAGTGATATATATGTGATATATATCAGATTTTTCTAACCCCTCAAAGGGGAGGAGAGGCCCTCTTTTTATAGAGAAACCAAGGGGGCAAAGCTTCTCTTAGAAGCTTGGAGCAAAAGGGCCAAGCTTCTTGGAGAAGCTAGGCAAAAGGGTCAAGAGTTCAAGCTTCTTGGAGAAGCTAAAAAAAGGGGTCAAACTTCTTGGAGAAGCTAGGCAAAAGGGTCAAAAGGTTCAAGCTTCTTGGAGAAGCTAAAAAAAAGGTTCAAAAGGGTCAAGCTCCCTCAAGAAAAGGTCTCGGCTGGGAAAAGTGGCTGATTGATCAAAAATAGTGGCCGGCCGACCAAACACAATGCCGACCGACCATCAATAGTGCCGACCGGCCATCACCAATGGCCGGTGGCAAGGAAACAAGGCCGGTGGCCTCAAGCCATGGCCGGTGAGGTGTGGGGATGGCCTACAAGCTACTTCCCACCCTCAGAAGCAAAACAACAAGTGTTTGGTGCAAAACCAGACACAAAACAGTCGAGTCGAGAGATCCTGAGGCAGGGCGCGTAGTCGAGACCTCCGGGAACTCAAGACGAACACGAACAAGGATGATCACCGAGTGTTCAAACGGTGATGTCCAAGTCTTGAGGACGGTCAAAAATGGGGTGTCTACACACGGCATGGAGGACTAGAGAGCTCCTGGCCCCCGCTCCCACTTTCAGTTGCACTTTATCTGATGAGTGCATAGATTGGCTCAATGAAGAGGCGCAGATTGGGCCCAACTTGGCATCAGAAGCTTCGACCAGCTCTGGGAGGGGACGCAGGAACACCTGACTATGCCCCGGATTTATTGCTTTTAATCAGAACTTTCAAGTTTTTCTTTATGAATGTAATAAAAAGCAACTTCAATTTGTATGCAAGAGCAGGAGAACTTAGTATTGAAATCAATAAAATTTGAAGGTTGTGGGCACTGAAAATTTCCCGTTTGGTCCAAAAATGGTCTGAGTCGTAAAAAGATTAATTTGAGCAAAATCAACTTTTATTAAAACTTTTCAAAACCATTTTCGATATGGATATGAACTAGACACGCGTGAGATCTGTCACTGAGATGCACAACCTCGAATCCCAACAATTGGAAAGTTGCCCCTAGTTTGAATAGCACTGCACCAGAGATCACAACCGAAGCTCTTGAATGCTGAATAGACAAAGATGACCTAGATGATCAAATGGACAAAGTTGATCAGGGAAAAGTTTATGGATGGACTTCAGGATGAAGTTGCCTACGTATCCCAAAGATGGGAATCAAGCCTTACGTAGTTCGGCTCAGGTTCACTCGTGTATTAACCCTCACCTTTTATGCTCTAACTTTTGCCAAGGCCGCCCTTTGCGGGTTTTCAACCTTGCGAGCTCAGTTTTTGTAATTTCAAATTTTTCATGCTCTAACTTTTGCCTAGGTCGCCCTTTCGGGTTTTCGGCCTAGCGAGCCTCTCAGGGGTAATATTTCTTCAACTTGTCCATGTTGATCGGTTGTGAGAACTCTAGGCCATCTAGGTCCATCAGAACGACAGCTCCACCCGACCAAATAGACTTAATGATGTAGGGACCAGTCCAATTGGGTATGAATTTGCCCCTAGGGTCATGGATGGGGGCTCGGTTGTCTTTGAGCACCAAATCTCCTTCCTTCAAATTTCTAGACTTAACCTTCTTGTTGAAAGCCCTAGCGATTCTTCATTGATAACCTTGAACATGATACAGTGCTTTCAGCCTTCTTTCATCAAAGAGCATGAGTTCTTCAAATCTGCTCTGCTGTCAATCTGCTTTGGCTATCTGACACTCAGCAAGTACTCTCAATGACGGAACCTCAATTTCAATAGGTAGAACGGCCTCCATCCCATAAACCAATGAATACGGAGTCGCTCCAGTAGAAGTTCTAATTGAAATCCGGTAGCCCCACAAAGCAAATGGCAGCTTATCTGGCCAGTCTCGGTAGATTTCCACCATCTTCTGTAAAATACGCTAGATGTTCTTGTTGGCGACCTTAACTGCTTCGTTGGTCTGCGGCCGATATGTAGATGACTTGTGAAAAGCCACGTTGTATTTCTCCAACAAGTCAATCACTTCCTTCTTGAAGTGGGAACCATTATCTAAGATAATCTCGTTCGGGACCCCATAGCGACAGATGATATTATTCTTGATAAACTTTGCAACGTGCGACGCCTTCAACACCGCATAAGATTGGGCCTCAACCCACTTTGTGAAGTAGTCTATCGCGACCAGAATGAACTCATGCCCATTGGACTCCTTTGGAGTGACAGCCCCAATCACATCGATTCCTCAAACTGAAAATGGCCATGGCGAAGTCATATTGTACAGCTTCGACGGCGAGATGTTCATACGATTTGCATGGATCTGACATTTGTGGCATCGCCAAACAAAGCCGATACAATCCTCCTCCATGGTGGACCAGTAGTAACCCTGTCTGAGGATTTTGCGGGCTAGCATCACCCTGTTCATGTGTGCTCCGCATTCTCCTCCATGGATGGCCTCCATCAGGCGCTTCGACTCTTCAGCCTCAACACACAGCTTATGCATTCCCAAATGACCTCTCTTATACAGTTTTCCTCCGCAGATGATGAATTGAGTAGCCATTCTTCGGATTGCCCTCTTGTCTTTGGCATTTGCCCCTGGTGGATATGCTTCTTTCTCCAAGAAATTCCAGACATTGTAATACCAGGGGTTCTCATCTTGAACCTCTTCTATGGCAGCAATGGACTCGTAGGCTGGTGCAAACTTCTGGTCAATGATGATCGGACGCATCCGGACTCCAAAAGGGATGTCTATCATAGATGATAGAGTTGCTAGTGAATCTGCGAACCTGTTGTTTTCTCTTAATAGATGAGTGAAGTTCAGCTTCTCAAACCAAGGAATCAGCAGGTACAAGGTCTGGTGGTACATTCTCATCTTTTCTTCTCTGACTTTCCAATCTCCCTTAGCTTGGGATACAACAAGGTTTGAGTCCCCAATGACGTCCAACCGTTTTGCCCCTAGTTCTAGGGATGCTTTTAAACCAGCAATGCATGCTTCATACTCTGCTTCGTTGTTCGAGACTTTGAATCGGAGTTTAAATGCTAGAGGGATACGGGAATTGTCGGGTATTATCAGCAACACCCCTATCCCATACCCATACTGGTTTGACGCTCCGTCAAAATACATCTTCCAAAACTCATCTTCGACATGCAAAATAGCCTCATCTGGGAACAAGTACTCAACTGTTTCATCCCCCTCAACTGGGTGATCGGCTAGGAACTCCGCTATCGCTCTCCCCTTTACTGACTTGCGAGTCACATACTTCAGATCGAATTCGGAAAGCAGAAGCAACCAACGAGCTAGCCTACTCATAAGTGCCGGTTTCTCGAAGAGATATTTGATGGGATCTAATCTTGAAACCAACATTATAGAGTGAGCTAACAGGTAGGGCCGCAATTTCCTAGTAGCCCATACCAATGCTAAACAAGCCCTTTCCAGCGGAGTGTAACGGATCTCGTAATCTAACATCTTCTTGCTCATATAGTAGATAACTTTCTCCACTGTATCCTCTGATTCCTGCACAAGCATGCAGCCCATCGTAGTTTCAGTCACTGAAAGGTACAAAATCAACGGTTTTCTGGCTCAGGTGGTGACAACACAGGTGGGTTCTGTAAGTATTCCTTGATCTGTTCAAAAGCAGCTTGGCATCGGCCGTCCCATTGGAACTTCGTTCCTTTCTTTAGGAGACCAAAAAGTGGTTCACAAGTCAAGGTCAATCTTGAGATAAACCGTCTTATGAATTGCACTTTACCCAGAAAGCCTCTCACCTCCTTTTCAGTCCTTGGTGGTGGCATTTCTAAGATGGCCTTGATTTTAGAAGGGTCGACCTCGATACCTCTCTGTGTAATCAAGAACCCTAGGATTTTCCCTACTGTAACACCAAACGTACACTTCTGAGGATTCAGCCGCAACTGAAATTCTCTGATCACTTGAAAAAACTTTTGCAAGGCAGTGTAGTGGCCCTCTCTTTCTTTGGACTTGACAATCATGTCGTCTACGTACAACTCAACCTCTTTATGGATCATGTCATGCAATATTGTGGTTGCAGCCCGTTGATATGTAGCTCCAACGTTCTTCAACCCAAATGGCATCACCCTATAGCAGTAAGTCCCCCACGGAGTGGTGAAAGCAGTCTTCCAGTCTTCAGGTGCCATCACTAGCTGATTGTAGCCTGAGAATCCATCCATGAACGAAAGCAAAGCGTGCCCCGCTGTGAAGTCTACTAGCTCGTCGATATGCGGCAAAAGAAAGTTGTCCTTCGACTGGCTCTATTCAAATCCCTGAAATCCACGCATACTCGAATCCTGCATCATTCTTTGGCACCGGAACGATGTTGGCCAACCAAGTTGGGTGCTCAGATACCAGTAGGAACCCTGCGTCAATTTTCTTGGTGACCGCTTCTTTAATTTTGAGAGCCCAGTCTGGGCGGATCCTTCTGAGTTTCTGTTTAACGGGTCGGGCCTCTGGGTCAAAAGGGATTCGGTGCTGTACAATCTCAGGATCAATTCCAGGCATGTCTTCGTAGGACCACACAAAAACATCTTTGAAATCTTTTAATAAAGCGACTAAGTGCTCGCGCTCCTCCGAAGACAACGTAGACCCGATCTGGACTAGTCGCGGGTCCTCCTCAGTAACCACATTAACTGTAGTGACTTCCTCAACCAAGGGTTTAACAAATCTCTCCTACTCTTGATCAATTAGACGTTGTAAAACCGAAGGAATTTCTTCCTCGTCGTTTTCATCAAAATTTTGAAAGTCCTGATTAATACGATAAATCAAAGGCACAGAAAAGTACTCAGAAACCACAACCATTCCATTCTCATTAAGCACATCCAAATCGTCCGATTCCTCTATTACAACAGACTCAAAAGAGAAAGAAAAAGACGACGTAGACAGGACTATGGTATTCGGGTTATCACCCCCAGGATTACCGGACTCAAACTCAGACGAGCTGGAACCTGATTCCGACTCCACAGACTCGGTGGAATCAGATTCCGGTTCACTACCTGACCTGATGCCGCTTGACAAAAATCCCTCCTCGTACTGCCAGATGAGAGAGGGTGTGATGGATGCATCCAAAATGTTTGACGGTAGGCCGCAACTGTTTCATTTCCGATCATGGACATCGAGAAGTTATCCCCCAAGCACTTCTTTACGATCGGAGGATCTGAGAGTAGACAAGCCAGCGCTACCCCCATTTCGATTTCGGCGTTCTTAGAATCCACTTCCTTGCACTGCTCAACTTCGGCTGATGGGTCTGTCTGCTCCTCGACAACATCATCCCCGGATAACTACAGGTCAAAGAAGATCTCAAACCCCGGCAAGCGCCTTCTCTCGGCATTCAACCATGGCTCTGGGAAGCCGTAGAATGGAAAATCCTCCCCCTCACGGACAAAGTGTCCGTTTAGGGTACCCTGGATGGGTCGATGCATCAACTCATAAGGCTTCCCTGCCTGCTTTGCTCTGGCTCTCCTAGCCATCTCCTTGCCTTTCCTCACCCAGTCCTCCTTTGTGGGCAGATAACCCAAACCAAAGGTATGTGGGTTGTGCGGCACTTCGGCAGATACTGCGATGCCCTTTCGGCAACTCTTCCCCAATCCCATCTCAGGGATGTGTTGGAGCTTGTTCATGAGGTACACTAATTGTGCACTGACATATAACCCCTCATCAACAGCTAAGATGTTCTGTATGACTCGGGCCTCAGCCAGAGTAAACCCTGATAGGAACACATCCTTCGTGCCGTGCTCGATTTCCAAGATTGGTGTAGACACTTCTGGCGGCAGATGGATTGATGAATTCCCGAAAACAATAGCCACCCCCTTCCCGTAGGGGTATTTCAACATCTGGTGCAAGGTGGAAGAGACTGCTTTTACCTGGTGCAGCCACGGCCGCCCCAAAAGTAGGTTAAAGGTTGCGGGAACGTCTAAGACATGAAAGTCAATCTCGTGTTGTCCTGGACCAACCTGAGTTTGAATCTTCACGGTCCCCATCACCTCTCTGCTAGTGTTGTCATATGCCCGAATCACCTGGGCTGTTGGCACAAAGTCCGCAGGCTTCAATCCAATCGCATATGCCGTCCTTGACGGGCATACGTTAATAGCGGATCTTGTGTCAACAAGAACCACAGGTATCCATTTGCTTCTACATTCCACAGAGATGTAAAGCGGTTTGTTGTGATTCGCGCCCTCAGGCGGCAGTTCTTTGTCAGAAAAGGTCAACACCAGGGAAGCCCCTCCCGGAAAAACCAATCCCACTAGCTGTTCAGGCGTGGTGTCTATTGAGAGTTTGGCCTTGTCCATTGCCGATAAGACAGCTTGTCTATGAACACGTGAAGCCATAAGCAGTCCCCAGATGGAGATGTCTGCTTGTATCTTCTTCAATTGTTTTAGCATAGCCTCATCTTCAAGTAGCTTCTCTTTCTGCTTCTCTGCCTCCTTGTCCTTTCCGAACGCCTCTGGTTGATCTAGGTGCGGGGGCTTGAAATACCGCCCACTCCTAGTCATATGGTCAACTTCACCGATATACCAGGTATCATCCAGCCGGTTACTCCCCCACCACATTCCATCGGCAGCCGATAGACACTTGTCTGGCTCTGTTGTAACTATCCCTGTACTCGCAGTACTTTCCATCCAGGTGCTCGCAGCACGCTCTATCTTTGTGCACATGGCAGGTTCAGTCCCCACAGGGGCCTTGGCTTTTCTGGCTCTCTTAGAGTCTTCGATTCCTTCTTGTTCCAACTGCGTCAATACAGTTTTCTGTTCAACATTCCCTATATTCAAAATACCTAAATCCTGAGCGAAATTCTTGGCACCGGCGCTCTCCGGCGATGTATTCTGATCCTCGGCCCTTCCGACCACAATTGATGTCCTTGTCCCTGACGGGCCCTTTTCCAGCTGAGATTCTTCAACAATATCTGGTTGGTCGTCAACCCACCCTGTGACCTCTGTTGACTCCTCAAAATCGAACCAGTTGACTGTCATGTCCCCCGGATCTTGTTCGTTGAAGGTCTGAAGGTCAGCAGTGTCCCCTTCCAGAACTGCTAAGTCATCTATCCTCTGACCAAGTCCATCCCCCCGTAGTACACAAATTTTTACTCCCACCGGCAATTCCACATTTGGCCTAATCTGACCCGCTGACGTAATGTAGCCACTTGGATTGTACACCTCCTCAGCAAAGCTCCCCAATCCCTCAGTCCCTGAATCCACTGTACCACTTTCCTCCGAAATCATCCCTATTCTGTCTTCGACAGCCACCACCATTGGTTCGGGTTGGGTTCGGGAGATGTCCAACATGCACAAGTCAGTGCTGTCAGGAAGGAACACCTCCGGCTTGGGTAGGTGAGATGGGGTGATATATATGCTAGGGTCGTATGACATGACCCCGGTCTGGATAAAGTTGATGCATTTGGGAGGTGGAGCTTGGTTGTGTGGTGGGAGAGGGTTGGTTGTGACATTGGGTTTCTCTAGAGGCACAATCACCCTATTATCAATGAGATCTTGAATCTGATGACGTAATCTGAAACATTGGTCGGTGTCATGACCGTGCTGTTGGTGAAAGGCACAGTATTTGGCTGGATTATGGGAGGGGGCAGTGGATTCGGTAATGGTCACGGCTCCAGGGGCTTCAAGTGCCCTTTCCTGATTAAAACCCCCAGAGCTTTGGACAGGGGCATATATAATGGGGTGAAGGTTCTTTGGCCTCGAGATTGGTACTTGGTTGTCTGTGAGTTGCTACCATACGCGCCGGTGAATGGTGTAGCCGCAAGGGCGCTTGGAGGGGGAGTGGTGGTGACAATGCTCACTTCTGAAGCTCTGGCAGTTGCGGCATTGCTCGTGCCTGTATTGGTGTTGCGGTTGAAGGTTCTCCTAGGTTGCTCTATGTCTTGGTCAATCAGACCCTGTTTCATAGCATCCTTAATTTGTACCCCCATCTCATGTAAATCTGAAAAGGTGGGGAAGGGGAGTACGATCGTTTTTTGCATGAGCTTAGGCTGGAGATTGCGCACAATCATCCGAATCTAATCTTTGTCAGTGGGCCTAAGGGTCATCATCGAGGCCTTGGCCCTCCAGTGGGTTACGAATTCAGAGAAACTCTCCTTAGGCTCCTGCCTAGTCGTCTCGTGATCACGGGTTGTGATCTCAATCTGTGTATTATAGGAGTACTGAGCGACAAAAGCCTCGGCCATCTCATCCCAATTCCTCTTAACATCGTCTTCCAGTTTTGCGTACCAGATGGCCGCTACACCCGACAGGGTCCGGCCGAATAAAGAAAGCTTATGTAGTCTGGTGAGGCCCATTGGCCTTAATATGTCTGAAAACAGTCGTAAGTGCACCATGGGATCCCCGGACCCATCAAAGCAGTCAATATGTGGCATCTTAAATCTGTCCGGCAGCGTCACGGTTGCGTCGGTATACCTATCCTCAATGTCCGGGATGGACTTCACACCCTGAGATTTCTTGAACAGCTTTTCAAGCTTGCTCACTTTTAATGTTGTGGGGTCCACCTCGAATTCAAAGGGAGAATCCGGTTGATTGATAGGAGTGGGTGCCTTGGATAGTTGAGGTAGAATCGAGGGCGGAGCCGGCCCTATTGAGATGTTTGTATCCTCCTGGACATTCGCCGTCTCCCCGGGTATTGGAACTCTTGGTGGGAGAGGAGCTTGGTGTGAAGCTGATGCTTTGGCTTGCTGCTGTAGCCGGGTAATTAGCTCTGCCTATTGGGCCATGACAATGGCCTTCTATTTGGCAAATTCTGCTTGACGAACAACGTCCTCCTGTATGGCTTTCATGCTCTCCTGGAGTTGATGCACCATTTCTTCCATTCCTGCCATACTGCCTTGATCTATCTGAACAACCGGTATGTCTATCTCTGTAGTAGACTCGGAAATCTCAACCTGACTGTTCAAAGACCACTGATCTGGCAATCTCGGTACCGATACACTGCGTCTTCTCGACCTCCGCCTGACAACCGGGGGTAAGGAATAGAACGCTGGTTGTCCATCTACCAGATCCTCAGATCGATGGAGTCGACGGCCTCTAGTCCAGAGTGCTTGGGGAACATCTACTTGGTCGGAAACAATTGTGCTAAACTACATAGCAAAAAGATAAATAAAACAATAATAAGGAAATAAACAACCAGAAAACGGACAGCATAACGGCTTAAATAAACACAACACATAGTTGGGTATAACAACACGCAGTTGATAAGCTGAATACACTATTCTAAAACACTGATCATCATTCCTAAATTACTGCCCCCAAATCTGAATCTGATACCCGCGGATATACTGATTCTCAAAACACTGGTGCCCGCAGGCCTGATGCCCAAACTTGCAAACTGATACATGCATTCCTATAGAGACACACTCTAAAAGCACATAGCAAACAAGTGAGAGCCAAAAACACCCCTATGGAGGGGTAGGGTTTCTTTGTCCTATTTTGTCAGGAGCTAGGGTTTCACTATACACACAGCAGTTTCAAGCAACCTAGAATTGGGTAAGCAACCTGTCTTAGCTTGGAATGGTCACTATGGATTCCGAATATGCACTAGGTCGAATGGTCAAAAAGGGTGCCCGGTAAAAATCGGGGTTTGTGTTCCCATTGTGGCAGAGCCCGTAACTGGTCAGCCTTATGGCACGCTTCTCAAAGTGAGCCTCCGACAAACTGTTCAGGAATACCAGATGGCAAACACGGTGTCCTAGGCGCACCAATGCAAATGCAATGCAAAGAAACACGTAAGTGTAATCAAAACAAGATATCATGAGTTCAAGTCAAGTTCTCCAAATCCCCAGCAGAGTCGCCAGAAACTGTAGACGCGCCCGAACGTCCCGGGAAAATCCCATTTTGTTCATTGGGTTTATTACAGTTCAGACTCAAATGTCACGGTTCTGAATCTAATTCCACAAAGTGCAATACGAGACCGATAAATCACCAAAGAGTCCAAATCTGGCAAATCGTTTTGAAAAACAGTTTTTTTTCCGAAAGAAGTGCCAAACATGGACTGCTTTGCCAGATACAGAGTCGCCATCTAATATTTTGTTTTGGGGGGATTTAGGAAACCCTGACTCGTTCCTAAGGCTACGTGTCCGTCATCACCAAAGTTGCCTCGGCTTAGGAACTTAGGTACGATTGGGGTAGGTCATTTCATGAGCACCCCCGCTCGCCCGATCAAAGATCGGCCACTACTAAGCATGATATCAAGTTTTTGAAAACACATGCATTCTTATTCTAGTTTATTAGCCTGGAATTACTATGTGATGCGCACAGCATACAAGTGTAGACTAGATTGTCTAAGTTGGAGCAAAGCATCACATATCCGTTTGTTTTGAAAATGGATTGAAGTTTGCTACTCACAAGTAGGCTAAAACACGGGTTTCGACAAATTATTCCAATTCAAGCAACCCAACCTTCACCCACAGGCATTCAGGTAGTTATATCACATAAGCACATAGCCTCATGGTAAGCATGCTATCATGGCAGTCACTCACACGCATGCAAGGATGCTAAAGCATAAACACTTACCGAGTACTCCGAGCCAAAGAAAGAAGCTAATTAGAAATCATGCATGAATCCTAACTATGCTAAGAATGCCTAATTCAACACATGCAAAAATGCAACTACAATAGGCTCGGATATTCTACGATTGCATATGAGATGCAACAATTGATACATGTATTCAACTTGGAAATTGAAATACAATGCAGTTAGCATGATACGCCGAGCCTGGTGCATGCAATACAAATGAATGAATGCAAGCATGCGAACATATGGATGCTAATTGAAACATGCCCTAAAACTAACCATCATAAGCTAGTAAATAAAAGGGAGAAAGATGTGGGGTTGGAAGACATGCATCACACACACGCACAATTATTACAAAGTTTTCCCTCTCACGGAGGGTCCAAATAAATAATACAAAACCAACTAGCTAGTCTAAGCTAATTAAACTAGTTATTACACAACCGAAATGAATAACGAATTATAGCTAAATATTACACCACATTAATTAATTAACAAATTAAACTAAGGAAGCAAATAAATTAGCATGCAAGCTACATGAAATGGACTGCCTCAGCTCTGTTCCAAATGATAAAGGATGCATGCATGCTCGAGTCGCCTTGTCGGGAAATCTATTACGATGCCCCGGCTCGCCTTTGTTTGCAATTGATTTCAGAAAGTTGCACGAGGCTCCAAAGAGATGAAACTCCACCCAAGGAAGCTGTGGGAAGGCTGCCGACCAAGCTATGGACAAGGGAGACCACCTGCCGACCACCAATGATGGTGAAGACCAGAAAAGGTCGTCGGCCTGCCAGAAAACCTGGTCGGCTGACCAGTTCATTCTCCTAGTTTCTGTTTTTTCTGTAACAAAGGAAAGAGAGAGAGAAGGAAAAGTATTTTCAACATATGTGTGCTGGACCACTCTCCCCGTCATTGCATAAGCTCTAGGGAGTGTAGTCCTTGAGCCTCGCGTCATCAATCATGCATCCTGATGCATGATGGCCGAGGAGTCAAATTGCACGACTCAATGGGACATGAATGCACATATAAGCAACTAAAACCAACAACTCCATCATGGATGGTCAAGAGTGTCGGCGACTGGAAATTGAGGCACGTTTCATCACTTGGAGTATGAAACGTTCCTCGTTTCCCGTGTTTGGACAAACTCCTATTCCAAACACAATGCAACAAGTAGAATGGCAAGGCATGTACAAATGCAACTCTAGTATACAATCCTAAATGTAATGCGACTAAGTGATGTAAACATGCAAAGGATGACATGCAAGCATGCAAATGGCATACACAATGCTATGAACTAATCAATGGCATACTTAGTGCACATGGATTATATGGCATGCATACACAATGCACTAACACGCGCAATGTTATGAATGAGGCATACGCAATGCAATGATCGAACATGCGATAACATGGACTATAAGGCATACACAATGCAAGATGGACTTAAACCATGATGGATGGGCCTCGGCCACACCCAAATCAATGGCCAATGGATGATGAAATCAAAGCGACAAGACACACACAAACATGCACAATGCAAAGGCTCCAAGCCAAGGGCACAAGATACAAATTTTCAAGAACATGGCAAGGATGAAACATGGAACACAATGGCATATATTTCAGCTCTGGAATGGCATACAAAATGGTCCCGAATCATGCAAACAACTCACCCGATGCATGTTGGATGGCACAATTACCAAACTAGTGAAGTGCATTACACTAGAGGTATGCAAAGCAATGCCCAAATGACCAAACCAACCCCAAACAGTCCCTATGCAGACCCAAAATAGTGGAAAAATGCACTAAAATTATGGCTTGCAATGCACAAAAATGAAGCTCATGCAATGGCTCGCAAATAGGGCATACAAGCACAACTCTCAAACGCATTGAAGGAGTGATAAACATGGGAATATTGAAACCTTATATGCTCTGAAATATCATGCTCAATGATGCCAAAACATGAAAACAACTCAAGTTAAGCATGCAAGAGGCTTCAAAACTCGAAGCTATGCAAGGGTATTACGCTACAAGCATCATGGCAAGCATCATTCGACCATGGGACCTCAAAACAGTGCTAAGGCGGCCCAAATCATGAACAAAATCAGTTTAGGACATGGCCAAAATATGCTAGATTCAAGGGCCAAAACAACATGCAATGTGAGCTAGTGAACATGGATTACACTACAAGCATATGAAGCATTCAAGAGGCCACTAAACTAGAAATAGTCAGAGACATGACATGCCAAATAATGCCTAAAAACCCACTGAAACATGATCAATGTATGCAAGAATGACATGCTCCTTTGATAGGCTACAAGAGGGGTTATTCTACACATGCAAGAGACACACCCAAGGTGACAAAACCAACTCTAGACAGAGCCTAGGTAGGTCCTAAAAGTCACTAAAAAGGGCCTAAAACAAGGCTTGGATGTATGCAAATGAAGGCTCCTCTGATAGGCCAAAAATGCTAGTAAACAAGACTAGGAGGGAGAGGGTCACCCCTCTCTGATTTTGGCTCTCAAAAATACATATTAACCACTAAAAATCTGCTAGATTTCAGTGGTTAAAATGCCAAGCAAAGGTCAACAGAAAGGCCTTAGGGCATGGCTCAAAGCAAGGCAAAATGAAGCATGCAAGGGGGTAGATGACCCCCAACAACAAAATGACCTTAAACAAACATCAAAAGGACCTCAAAAGAAGACTTTTTTCAGTTTACAACAAAGCTCAAATATGCATGCAAATAAGGCTAAGAGATGGATCAAAATAAAGCTTAAAAGAAGGAAAAATGAGTTTCCCTTGTAGCTCAGCAAACCATCAACTTCTGGACCCAAAAACCAGACCTTTAACCTCTGAAAATGACCTCCAAGGACCTCAAAGCAATGGTGGAAGTGTATGGCTATGAGGTGTAGTGTAAAAGGGTAAAGAACTATGCACTTTTGGAGCCAAAATGATGAGATATAGATAGGGATATATGTTTTGCCTTAGACCAATTTCAGAACCTGGTATAAGGAAGAGGAGGGTGTAGACACCCCATTTTTGACCGCCCTCGAGACTTGGACGTCACCGTTTGAACACTCGGTGATCACCCACGTTTGTGTTCGTCTTGAGTTCCCGGAGGTCTCGGCCACACGCCTTGCCTCAGGATCTCTCGACTCGACCAAACACTTGTGTTTAGTTTCGCACCAAACACTTGTGTTTTTGCTTTGGAGGGCAGGGAATGGCTTGTGGGCCATCACCACTCATCACCGGCCATGGCTTGAAGCCACCGGTGTAGACACCCCATTTTTGACCGTCCTCAAGACTTGGACGTCACCATTGGAACACTTGGTGATTACCCTTGTTTGTGTTCGTTTGGAGTTCCCGGAGGTCTCGGCTCGGCGCCTTACCTCAAGATCTCCGAACTTGACTGTTTAGTGTCTGGTTTTGCACCAAACACTTGTGTTTTTCCTTGGAGGGGCAGGGAATGCCTTGTGAGGCATCCCCACACACCACTGGCCATGGCCAGAGGCCACTGGCTAGTTTTTGTTTCCATCGGCAATCTATTTTGCCGGTCGGCACCTTTTGTTGCCGATCGGCACTCATTTTTGCCAAAATGGCATCTTTGGCCGGCCGACTACTGTGCATCTGCTTTTGCAAATATTTTATCACAACTGTCTTGCATTTGGCTCCCCTCCATACACGTGTATGGAGGGATCTCTCTCTTTAGAAGCTTGTCTTGTAAGCTTTACAAGACAAAAGACTCTATAAGAGAGAGTCTTTTCTCTTGGTCTTAAGGTTAAACACTTTAGACATTTTAGAGAGTTTAGGCAGCCATTTTTAGGGTTTGAGTTCTAGGGTTAGGGTTTCATATATATCCTATCTCTATATCTCTCTCTTGTGTGTGTTCTAGGTGTTTTAGTCCATACTATTGCACACAAACACCTAGTGCTTCACCTTCCTTTGGTTACTGAGGTTCTAAGGGGCTGGTTTTGGTGTTTTGGAGCTGGATTCAAGCCAAGGAGGGCTATTGGAGCATCATTTGTGAAGGTGGTCTACAAGGGTGAGAAACTTCCCTTTTATTCCTCATTTTTGCATTGCTTTTCTACCTATCTTAGAGCTGTTTTTGTTCTTAGTGTATAACATAAAAAAGTTCTATTTTTTAGCCCTTTTGATTGTTTATTAAGAGTGTTTTGTGGTTTGGGTTTGTTTGCCCCCTCCTAAGCCTTGTAAGGCTCCTTTTTGTGCTATTTTGTGCAAGTTTCGAGACTTTGGTGTTTGGGCCTCTTCACCACTGAAATCTTGAGGGATTTCAGTGGTGGAGATGGAGCCTTGAAGTCTCCAAAAGGGGAGGGCCACCCCCTCTCCTTATTATCCTTGAAAGGGACCCTTTTTGGCCTCTTGAAGGAGCATCATGTTAGAGTGTGTATTGATCATGTCTTGGCTGTTTTCCATGTTTATTCTGCCATGATATAACCTTGTTGTGTGTTGGTTTTGGTACACCATGCATACTTAGCATACCTACCATGTGATGCCTTGTTATTGCCTTAATATGCTTTAGGTTGTTAGCCTTTGTTCAAGCATGTTTTAGGCTTAGCTTTGTGAAGCTTTTGTGCATATTTTGCCATATTTAAGGTCTGTCCTAGGTTGTTTGGGTCGAATTTGGCATGCTTAGTATAGCCCCCTTGTATTCCGACTTGTTGGCCTTAAGTGTATGAATGTATAGCATGACATTCTTGCATTGATTTAGTGGTTTAGAACTATCCACCATGTCATTTCAGTCCCCTTTGCATGCCTATATGTTTGCCTTGGATGTCTCCTTGATGCTTTGAAAGCTTGTGTAGCATGTTCCATGTTTTGGCCATTGTACATGCTTTTGGATTTGAGCCACTTAGATGCCATCTAGGGGGTCCCCTTTGCATGGTCTAGGTCTGCCTTGAACCTATTTTAAGTCCTCTTAGCCTTGTGAGGCTTGGTTGGCTTGGTCATGGTTCAAGCCCCTTTGACTTGCTTCAAGCACTTGGGCCATTTATTGCATGTTTAGTCTATTTTGTTTGTTTGGTTTGGCACCATCCTTACATGATTTTCAATGCTTACCTTGCATGCCATATGTCCATGATTGCCTTCTTTCAAACGTGTTTGAGAGTGGTCCCATTTGTGCCTAAGTGTTGGCTCCTTTAACATGTGCATGTGTGCATGTGTTTAGTCCTTTATTTTGGTCATCTTGGCCACTGTTTTAGGCCTATTTAGAGTTGCCTAAATCATGTCTAAGTCCACCTTTTCATCGGTTTGCATTGCCTCATGTTTGCTTGTATGCTTGTATAAGTGTCTTGCCATGCCATGTTGCATCCTTAGCTTGCATGCCTAGGTTGCATGGCATCTTGCATGCATGCCTTGTTCCTTGACTTGGTGATAGGAATTGGGCCTTGGTTCGTTTGTTTGGTTTGCATTTCATTTGACATGAAAGTTGCACACTTGATTCTTTGGGCCGTCATGCATGGAAATGCGTGATTGGCGGTCTGAGAATCGAGACATATGTCCCTTTGAGTCATTAACATGACAAGGGACATGATTGGTGCATATATGCCTTGAATTGTATTGCCATGCAAGTTCTGTCCTCTGCTGCTGTGAGTTGCAGGTTCTGCAGGCATTATTTGCCGACCGGCAGTAAATCACCAGCCGATGGATTCATTTTGTGCCGGTGACCACAATTCACTGCCGGTGGTAATTCTACTCAGTCGGTGATGATTCCCAGTATCCAGAGAAGCATCCTTGAGACTTTGGCAGTCTTTAGAGAGGCAGAGCAGGGAAAACAGAGGCAGACTATGCATGGCCGTGCACTTCCGAGCAGGACCCGAGCATGCGCTGCATCTGGCTCTCCTCCCGAGGCGGTTTACTGTTTTTCCTAGTTTAAATTAGTTTGCTAACTAATTAGGCAATTTGTAATATTTAATTAGCTTGTAGGTTAATTATCCGTAATATTTATTTGGTCCCTCCGGATGAGGGCGAATCTGTAATAAGTGTGCGTGAGTGGGTGTATGTCTTCCAACCCCACGTCTTTCTTCCCTTTTATTTACCTGCTTATGATGGTAGACTAGGGCATATTTAAAATTAGCATACCTTATGCAATGCATGCGTGCATTCATACATTTGTCCCGCATACACCGGGCTCGGTACATCACGCTAACTGCATTTGTATTTCAGTTCCAAATTGAATATGTGCATTAATTGGTTGCATTTCATATACCATGTTTAGGTTAGCCGAGCCTATCTAATTGCATCCTGTATGTGCTGCATTAGTCAATTTAACATGAACTAGGATCACGCATGTTTGCTAACCAGTTTATTGTTTTGGCTTGGAGTACGATGTAAGTATTTATGCTTTAGCATCATTGCGTGTGTGTGAATGCTATCATGACAGCATGCTTACCATGTGGCTAGATGTTTACGTGATAAACTGTTTGAATGCCCGTGGGTGAAGGTTGGATTGTTTGAGTTGGAAAAACTCGTTGAAATCCGTATTTTAGCCTACTTGCGAGTAGCAAATTCCAAAACATTTTCCAAAACAAACGGATATGCAATGCTTGTTTCCAAGTTAGGCAATCTAGTCTATACTTGTTTGCTGTGCGCATAATATAGTAATTCTAGGCTAATAACTGGAATAAGAACACATAACGTTTTCAAAAACGGATATCACGGTTAGTAGAGGCTAATCTTTGGATCGGGCGAGAGGAGGTGCTCATAGCTGACCTTCCCCAATCGTACCCTAGCTCCCGAGCCGAGACAACTCCGGTGATGACGGACATGTGGCCTTCGGCACCGAGTCAGGGTTTCCTAAATTCCCCCATAGAAAATATTTAGGTGGCGACTCTGTATCTGGCAAAACAGTCCATGTTTGGCACTTCTTTTCAAAAATCTATTTCTCAAAACGATTTGCCAGATTTGGACTCTTTGGTTCAAGATTAAGAACCGTGACAATTTAAGAGTCCGAGCTGTAGTGACCCCAAAATGAACGGAACGGGAGCTCACCCTCTCGGGGCGTTCGGGGACGTCTACAACCGGCCAGTGTTTTGTTGCCATCGGCCATATGTTTGGTCAGTCGGCACTCTTTGTGGTCGGTCGACCATGTATTTGGCCAATTTGGCATTTTTGGCTGGCCGATTACTGTGCATCTGCTTTTGCAGATATTTTTATGCCAGCTGGGCTAGCTGGCATACACTTTGCACCCCCTCCATACACGTGTATGGAGGGATTTCACTCTTGTTTAGCTTTGTTTTGTAAGCTTTGCAAGAGTGAAACTCTATAAAGAGGAGGCTTCTCCCCCCTCCTCTAGGGTTACAAAAAAGTTCCAGAGAGCTCTGGTTCTAGGGTTAGCATAGTGTATCTATTCTATCTCTATTTCTCCTTCTCTTTTGCTCTAAGTGTGTGTTTGTCCTTAGTTTTGCACTAGGACACCTACCATTACACCTTACCTTGATTGCTGAGGCATTAGGGGGCTGTCCTTGAAGTTCTTAAGCTATTTTGGAGCTAAGAAAGCTGTTGGAGTGATCCTTGCGAAGAAGGTCTTCAAGGGTAAGATTCTTGCCCTTTTTACCCCATTTTGCATAGTCTTTTTGCCAACCTTGCTTGCTGTTTCAAGCTTAGGCCCTATTTTTGTGCTATTTTGGTAAGCTCTGGGATCACCTTGTTTGGGCCTCCTCACCACTAAAATCTTGAGGGATTTCAATGGTGAGGATGGTGTCTTAAGGTCCTAAGAAGGAGAGGGCCACCCCCCTCTCCTTGTTGTCTTCAATATGTGCCATTTTAGCCTCATGTGTGGGCACCATTTTTAAGTGCATGGTGGCCATGTCTTAAGTGTTATTTGTGTTTATTATGTCATGATATAGCACTATTTTTACTTGGTTTAGATACACCATGCTTGCCTTGCATACATGTCTTGTAATGCCATGATTTGCCTTAACATGTACATAGCATTTAGACTACCATGCTCATGTGTTTTGGCCCAGCTTAGTGAAGCTTTTATGCTTGTTTTAGTATGCTTGAGGTCTGTTTTTAGTCATTCGAGTCGTCCATACTTCGGTTTGTATAGCTACCATGTAATCCCTCTTGTATGCCTTGAGCATTGACCCCTCTAGCATGCCATCCTAGCTTTGTCTCAGTGGTTTGGAACCACTTGCCATGCCATTTCAACCCTACTGGTGTGCTCGTGTGCTTGCATTTGATGCTCCTTTAATGCTTTGAAAGGGTGTTGTCCTATGCTCCATGTTTGGACATCTGTGTATGCTTCCATGTGTAGGTCATTTAGATGCCATCTAAGTGGTTTTTGAGATTCATTTTGACATGCTAAAATTCTGATTTTAGTTGTTTAAATCATGCCATGTTTGGTCTTGCCAAGTGTAGTTCAATGCCTCTTTGGTGAGTCTTAGGCTTTAGGCTTTAGGCTTGGTTGCATGATATGCTTGCTTTGCTTGGTTGGTTTGGAACCCCTTATAGCATGATTCTCAGAGCTTAATATGCATGCCATTAGTCCATGTTTGTCCCTTTTAAGTGTGCTTAAAAGTTGCTTCATTATGCTTAAGTCTTGAACCATGTATCCATGCATGCTTGTATGTGCATTCGGACCCATTTCTTTAGCATTGGCCACTGTTTTGGGCTTGTTTGAGGGCTGCCTAAATTAGTTTAAGTCCCTCCTTTGCATGTTGTTGCAAGCTCACCTTGTGTGTTGTTGCATACTTGGACTATCGCATGTGTTGCATGCTTGAATCATGTTGCATTTGGCATGCAATCTTCCTTGATTAAGTTGCATGATTGGTCATTAGCATGGTGGTCCATGCCTTGCATGCTTATTTGCATAGGTTGTGTACCTAGCATACATTGTTTGCTTGTATGCTCTTATTGTACATTTAGCTAGCATGCTTAGGTTGCATTGCATTGAGCATGCATGCTTTGCCTCTTGAATTAAGCATGATAGAGGTTGGGCTTTATGTGTTTATTTGGTTTGCATGTCATTTGAAATCAAAATGCACACTTGGTTTCTTGGGCCATCACATATTGAAATGCACGATTGGTGGTCCGAGAATCGAGTACCATGCTCCTTTGAGTCATGAATATGATAAGGAGTGTGGTTGGTGCAAACATTGCTTGAAAGGCATTGACATGCCATGTTTTGCCCTCTGCTGCTGTCAAAACAGATTTCTGCAGGAAGCTTTGGCCGGTCGACTGAATATAGTGCCGATCGACCAAAAGTTTGTGGCCGAGAGCTACACCAATGGTCGATGACCACCCTGCCATGGCCGGTGATGATTCCCCTTGGCCGGTGGTGTTCCACAGTGTCCAAAGAGTGTACCTTGGGATTTGTGCAAGTCTCAGAGGAGCAGAGCAAGGAAAACAGAGGCAGCTTGGGCATGGCAATGGATTTCCAGGCGAAGCCAATCTGAGCACGTGTGCATCCCTCTTCCCGAGGCCTTTTAACGCTTTCCTTAATTTAATTGATTTGTTAATTAATTAGATGGTCTATAAATTATTTAATTAACATGTAGGTTAATTAAATTGTATTATTTTGGTCTCTCCGAGCGAGGGCGAATTTGTAATAAGTGTGGGTGCGTGTGTGCATGTCTTCCAACCCCCACTTCTTTCTCCCTTTTACGTACCTGCTTTGATGGTTAGTATTAGGGCATATTTAATTTAACATACCTTATGCTATGCATGTGTGCATCATTCATCAGTCTTGCATGCACCGGGCTCGGCGCATCATGCTAACCGCATAGTATTTTAATTCCAAACTTGAATACGTGCATCGAGTTGTCGCATTTCACATGTCATCCTTAGATTAGCCGAGCCTGTTCTAATGACTTCAATATGCGATGCATTAGCCATTTGTTAACATTGAACTAGGATCATGCATGGTTACTAACAAGTTCATTGCTTTGGCACGGAGTACGATGTAAGTATTTATGCTTTAGCATCTCGTATGAGTGTGAATGTTAACATGACAGCATGCTTACCATAAGGCTATGTGCTTATGTCATATATCTGCCTGAATGCCTGTGGGTGAAGGTTGGCTTATCTAAATTGGAATAATGCATCGACTGTGAGTTTTAAGCCCACTAGACAGTGGCAAAATCATGTTTTCTAAGCCCACCTGAAGGTGGCAAAATCTGCATTTTAAGCCTACTTGCGGGTAGCAAACAGTTTTCGAAACAAACATGAAATATTTTGTTCCAATTCAGGCGACCCAGTCTATACTTGTTTTGCTGCGCGCATCATATAGTAAATCTAAGCTAATAACTGGAATAAGAACGCATAATGTTTTCAAAACTAGATATCATGGTTAGTAGAGGCCGATCTTCAGATCGGGCGAGCGGGGGTGCTCATAGCTGACCTTCCCCAATCATAACCATGTTCCCGAGCCGAGGCAACTTTGGTGATGACGGACACGTGGCCTTAGGCAAACGAGTCAGGGTTTCCTAAATTTTCCCCATAAGAAATATTTAGGTGGCGACTCTGTATCTGGCAAAGCAGTCCATGTTTGGCACTTCTTTCTAAAAATCTATTTTCTCAAAACGATTTGCCGGATTTGGACTCTTTGGTTCAGATTTAGAACCGTGACAATTTGAGAGTCCGAACTGTAGTAAGCCCATACGAACAGAACGGAACTCATCCTCCCGGGGCATTCAGGGACGTCCACCAAGGGCCTCTCTTATAGAGATACAAGGCCAAAGCTTCTTTTAGAAACTAAGAAACAAGGCTCAAGATCCTCCATACACAGTCTGTGTCTTCTAGTTGGCACAGCTGGCATACACTCACAGAGACAAGACTGAGGGAGGCAGGCCGACCAGTTTAGGTGGTCAGCCGATCACTTCCCCTGGTCGACCGACCAGTTCAAAAGGTTCAATCCCAAAAAAGTTGGTCGGCTAGCCCATTTGGTGGTCTCCCAACTGAATGCAAGCTAGTGGTATGGTGGGAGACCAGCAAATGTGGCTCAAAAACCAAGGAGACCAGCTTCCTAACAAGAAAATTGGATGGCAGGAGAAAAGTGGTCTCAAAGGAGAAAAGGTGGTCTCCCACCCTTGTACCACCTCCCAAACAATGAAAACAAGGTCCATGCCAAAAATGAACCAAGACGGATGTAAAACGAGGTTTCTGGGGTCAAAACGCGCAGCCGGGTGCCCTGAAAATATGCTGTGAAGCATCGAAAGTGGCGTGTGACCACAAAGGTGTTCTCCCGGGCCACAGTCTCCCTCTAGACAGAGGAAACAAGGTGTGTGCCAAAAACCATACCAAACGGAGAATGTTGAGCGGTTCCAAACCGAGGCGCGCAGCCGACGGCTCCGAAAACTGAAAATCCGTCTCCAAACGGGAACAATGGCCTACGACCACGAAAAGTAGCCTACGGCCACTGAGAGATGGTCTACAAGACCTCTCCCTCCCTTCGGGAAAAGAAAACAAGACCTGGTTCACAAACCGAGGCAAAGCACAAAAGGGTCCCGAGGTCCGAGGGTAAAGCTCTCAGCTGAAACTCCGAAACCTCAAAACGAGTACAACATGCACCATCACCGAGCGCTCAATCGATGACGTCTGAGTCTTAAGGTTGGTCAAAAATGGGGTGTCTACACAATCTTGTACAGTTTCACTAAAAAAGCACATACCAGGTAAAATAACCAAGACGCCCCTATGAGGGGGTAGGAATACCCTGTCCTAGTTTTGTCATGAACTAGGATTCACTATTTCAATCAAAGAGTTTCACGACATCCTGCATATGGGTAGAATCTTGTCCTAATTTGGGATACTCACTATGGCTTTGCTATATGAAGCTAGGTCAAATGGTCAAAAGGATACCTTGGCAAGATTACCTAATATACCTCTCACACCGAACACTGAGAAGTGAAATGAGGATCAAGCGGTATAGCGGCAATCCAGATCCAAGGGTTGTATTTCCAACATGGCAGAGCCCATGACTGGCTAACTTTTTGGCAAGCTTTTAGGCAAGCCTCTGGCAAGCCGTCCAGGAATAGTAGATGGAGAACACAATGACTTTAGAATAACAATGCAAATGCTAATGCAAAGAACATATAAGTGTAGATAAAATTTTCAAGTCATGAATTACAAGTCAAATTCTCTAAATGCCCAGCAGAGTCGCCAGAAACTGTAGCTTGCTTTTCGTGCTCCTTTCGGATACGATTAGCCCTATAGTTCAGACTCCTGTGGTTCTGAATTTGAGTTCACAAAGGCAATGCGAACTAGATAAACACAAAAGAGTCCAAATTCGACAATTTCTTTTGGAAAATCGATTTGAATCAAAATGTCAAAAATGGACTGATTTGCCAGATTACAGAGTCGCCACCTAAATATTTTGAGAAATTTAGAAATTCTGTGTGTCACGAACCAAACCCGCCCCTATGGGTTAGGTATCGTAACCGGCCAGTAATTCGTGATTACCAAAGGCCTGCTTAACAGTAATGACAGTAATACAGAGTAAAGGGGCTAGCGGAAGCCAAAACAGTGAATAAAGATGTCCAATGAGCTGTGAGATTCTGTATGCAAAAAGACTTTTCTGAACATATTCACATTCGCAGTCAAAACATATTTACAATTCAGATACACAAAACATTCAGGTTAGGGACCAAATCCCTACATCGCTGTTATACAGTCAAGTTTTACACAAAACAGAGACAAAAAAGGGTGGAACTGAGACACCCCAAAGTAGCCATAGCTTGAACAGACTGGGAACCTCGAAGTGAGGCACAATGGTTAGCTTTGACAAAACAAGAGCTAATCCGACGCTCCTAGCACCCGTCCGGTGCCTGGACACCTACATATATATGTATAAACAGTGAGCTAAAGCCCAGTGAATAACAGTTATGTAAAGAGGTTAAGAATGAATGTCCTTTCAGTAATTAAACAGTCATATCAGTCACTTAGAAACCATAGCAGTCATATGTGGTGCATCCCATAGCAAAACAGTACAGTAGGTCTTAACAGACCGAACAATCAGTCGATGGCCATCATAACAGTAACAGTAGTGGTTCCAAACGTGGAAACTGACAGAGATCTCTATGTCAGTAGCAATAACAGTACAGTAACAGTAAATTGCTATGGATGCCACGAATACAGTTTACAAATAGGACAAACATTCATTCATTAAACAATAACGTTTCAGTAAGCAGAACAGTTGATCATTCAGAAAATAATCATAATTGAACATATCTTTACAACATTGTTACTCACAGAGCATTGGGCTATAAGCAGCTAGTGGGCATCCTCAGGTGCCAACCCTACACAGTTACAGAACGAACACACACTAAGTTACACACTCGGGAATCAATAACTTAGTCCCTATCTTGACTCGGTGTGGTTCTACATCAATATCCTCATTAAGATGCCTTAAACATGGCCTACGAATGCCTAGGATCGAAAGAGGATGCAAGGATGCACTTTAAAACACTTTTCAAAATTTGCTGAAATAGGGGTCCATGGTCAAGCGTGGCTTTCTACGCTCGAGCGGACATGCAGACAAAGGAGCTTCGCTCAAGCGTGACTTCCTACACTCGAGTGGACTGCAAACTTCATGAGAAGTACTGGATACATGCAATTCACGCTCGACGGACGCTCGACCCCCGCTCGAGCGTGAGACTTAAGTCCTCACTTGAGCGTGAACTTTCTCGCTCGAGTGTGAAGTCTTACGCTTGAGCGTGGGTCCAAAATCTAGAATTTCCAGATTGAACCTCAAGCATGAAATTCAACTTTTAAAGCTTCAAATTCGATCCCCTTGGGCTAATTTTCTGGAAAACTCTTGGAAACTCATAGTATAACATGTTTTTGAAGATCATTTGTAAAATCAAGCCCAAAGGTAAGCCAATTGAACGTAAAAATTAAGTGTAAGCACGAAGAACATTGCAAGATCATACATGCATGAGTTCTCATGAACTCTAGTGTTTCAAAACAAGATCAAATGCAATGTTGAGCTCAAAATCATGATGAATTCATGGACCATAACAAAAATATGAACTTGCGTGTGGAAATTCTCATGAAACAACTCCAAAATTCAAGAATATGTACATGCATACAAGGATTAACTCTCAATTCAACATTTTAAACCAATTCTTGACTTAGATCACTAATTTAGCCTGAACCATGCAAGATACAACTAGAATTCACAATCAAGAAGATGATTTCCTACCTTAGGTCTTGAATTCCATGTATTGAAGCTTCAATTACACAATCTCTCTTCAATTTCTCCTAAGTTCCAAGCGAAACTTTGTTGAATCAATCATTTCCTTCCAATTCTCGCTCTCTCACACGTTTGGTCTCAAAGATGAAATGGATGGCATATCAAACATGAGTGAAGTAGAAAAAGAATGGTCTTGAATCAAGCCACTAAGTGGCAATGGTGTAAATATTACAACTAATGTAATTTAATATTATTTAATCTAATTTAATCATTCCAAATCAAATTTTAATTAAACCTACCATAAAATTACATAAATTCTAATTAGCATAAAACACTAATCAATTTCTGGTTCGGTCGCCGATAAGACCTTCAATTCGCAGTTCAAAGTTAAAACATGAACAAATCAATCAATGGCAAACAGATAGAAAATGCAATTAAGGTATCATACTCATGCAATCAGTTCTGAATTTCGGCCTGATCAATTACTTATCATGCTTAGTTACAGTTTACCATTAATCAGAGGTGAGGGTTGTCACACCGTGACTCATACCAAAGGCCATTTATCCCTCATCACCAAAGTGTCTCGGCTCGGGAACTTAGATATGAGAGGGGAAGGTCATCGATTGAGCACCCCACTCACCCGATCAAAGATCGACCTCTACTAATCATGATGTGATTTTTATTTACATTATATGCTCTTGTTCTGATTATTAGCTAATTTACTATGTGTTGCACACAAGTATAGACCAATTCGCGAAATTTGGAATGCCTTGATTTTATGTTTGTTTTGAAAAAGTGTTTTGCATACGTGTCACTTGAAAAAGCAAGCTCGTATTTACATTAATCAAATTATTCCAACTTTAAGTAAAAAGGCCTTCATCCACCGACATTTAAACAAGTAATAGCACTTAAGCACTTAGCCTCATGGTAATCATGCTCGATATGGCAACGCGTACATACAAATGCGACATGCTAAAGCAAATAAATGCTCACCTAATACTCTAAGGCAAGCCAAAGAGAGTAAAATAGTTAGTAAGAATGCATGATCCTAATGATGCGAGATGACTAATGCAATGCATACAACATGCAATTAATAGATTCGGCTACTAGCATAGCATGTAAGTCAAATCAAGGCATGCATAGAGCACGTATTCAATTAAGGAATTTAGAAATTGACATTGACTAGTATAATGAGCGGAACCGTTATGCATGGAAGACAAATGGATGCAAGTCATGGAAAATGCTAATCAAAACATGATGCTCTATGCTATCCATCATAATAAGGTGAATAAAATGAATAAGGACGTGAGGTTGAAAGATATACACATTATTACAACTTTGCCCTCACACAGGATGGTCTGAATGGGTGTCCAAGTGTCCGGATTAACTAACTATTACAACTTCAAATGGATGAATTAATTACATTAACTAAACTAACTACTAGATATCTAAATTACCAACTAGCTATCTAAGTTATTACAACGAGGGTATTTCTAATAAACAACGATATTTGTAACAAAGATATTATAATAATTAGAACAATAAGAATTATTACGACAATGATAATTACAACAATGCTAATAAGAATATTAATCGAAGCAACCATAAGAATGCACAATGATCACATGTGATGTGTCTAGAAACTACTCTGTTTGCCCAGATTTGCTCTATTTCACCCTCAGCCACTGTCTTCTGTTTCTGCCAAAATTCACTATTTACCAAACATTGGGGGCCGGCTGGCCCCAAATGAGACTTGGCTGGCTCTAAGAATAGTCAGTTGTGCCTTAATTTTATGCCAAAAAAGGTTTTGTGCTCTGAGGTGAGAACAGTATAGACAGAGCCTTTCTGGGCCCTGTTTGTCCCTTCTGCTCCTCTCTGTCATGTTAAACTCAAGAGAAGAACAAATTCGAGTCTGAAACCATCAATAATAGCAATTTGATTGCTCGATGATCCCAAGCATGTTTGGATAAAATTGAATAAATGTAATGCAAAACAACTACCTCTCCCTCATATCATGAAGGCTCAAGGAGGAAAGTAGACACACTCTAAGCCTCATCAACGTATCATGGATTGATAAGTGACAATTCTCGGAGTGATGGACTTGGCATAACGTCCGGCCAAATCCGACCATCTAAATATTTTCTTTATGTCGATTTCATTTATTTTAAACCAATTTTATTAATCCTTTCCATTCTTTAATCAATTTGTCCAAAGTGATGTTTAAGTCCAGTAAATGAGAAGAAACATCAAACAAGAAGTGATTCATAGCATAACAGGGAGACTACGCCTTGACGATGAACCTCCGTAAAGATTAAGCCATTTAGCATAGATCTCTTTCTTATGCCCTGAATAACCATCAATATTTTGAAATAACTCTCAAACAAAAGAAAAAAAGAAAAGAGGGAGGTTGCAGAAATGACTTATGCAAAATTGATTATTAGAATGATACTCTTGACATAAAGATTAAGTAAAGAAAAACTATCAACTCGAATGACTCAGTGTCTAAGGCCTAAACAACCGAAGCCATGAGGATTTACAACACAACAAGTAAAGTATTCAAAGCATAGACTAATTAATGGAATTTAAACAACCCTAAACAGCCCTTAATAGTTGAAAAACAATGGCTAAAACAAAAGTTAAAGAGCACAAAAGCTAGGAAATAACAAAGGGATACCAAACTAGTAAGCAAGAACAAGGAGAGGTGGCTAACATCTCCACTTTTGAGACTGCTAAACCATATTTTTCAGCCCTTTTAAACTCTGAAAATCAGTTTGAAAACCAAGAAAAATAGTGGTCAAACTAAGGGGATGAGTTATGAAGTAAGGTGCAAGAAAGGGTGTTAACCCTTTCTACCTTTGGTAGCTATTCAACCCCAAGGTTTAACACTTGAAATAGATTCAAAGGAATACAAAAACACAAGAAATAGATAGAAAGAGACAGAAATGAAAGCAAAGAGAAATGTGGTAAGCTTATACCTCTTGAAGAGAACAAGCTCTTGTTGTAAACTAAACTCAATCTAAAGGCCCTCTCAAGTTTGAATTGTGATTCCCAAGCCTCAACAAAGGCTCTAAGGTTAAGGTTTAAGGATATATATATGGTGTATAGATATGGTTCAAGGGTAATAGGTTTGCTCAAAGATAGCTTACTAAGGAAGAAAAAGCTCTCAAGTGTGTGTTTAAGCTCTTTGAAAACTTTTTAACCCTCAAAACAGAGAGATCAGCTCGTATTTATAGAATTTGAGCACAATAGGTTGAATATATCTTAAAAAATGGACAGCTGGTTGATTCCCGCCCAGAACAGTGTTTCTCGCCAAAAAGGCACGGCCGGCTCCCAATGGCCACAACTAACTCCCAATGGGGCACAGCCGACTTTCAATGTGCTCCCCTATTCCTTTGTTTTAGGCACAGTGCAGGTCAACATAGGGTTCAAAAGTGAAATTCTAGGGTACAAGCAGTGAAAATATGAAGGATTTGGGCTCATTTTGAAGTGTGAACTTAGATCTTTCGTTAAGAATTCGAACGACACTCAACGCAACTTTCATCATCAAGTGCACAAGACAAAGCACCCGAGTCTTACAAGCGGTCAAAAATGGGGTGTCTACACCTACAGAGTGCCTTGGGCACAAAATTGAGTTTTAGTACAGCATATCATCCTTAGACTAACAGGCAGTCAAAGCGCACCATTCAGATTTTAGAGGATATGCTTCAGGGTTGTGTCATTGACTTTAAGGGTTCATGGGAGAGGCACTTGCCTTTAGTGGAATTTGCCTACAACAATAGCTTCCAATCGAGCATTGGCATGGCACCGTTTGAGGCCTTATATGGCCGACCATGTAGATCTCCTGTGTGTTGGGCCGAGATGGATGATGCACCTATGTTAGGTCCAAAGTTAGGCTGGGAAATGACGGAGAAGGTTGCATTTATCCATAAGAGATTGGCTATAGCCCAAAGTCGCTAGAAGAGTTATGCCGACCGGAGGAGGAGACCCCTGTCCTTTGAGGTAGGAGATGATTTCTTTTTGAAGATATCACCTAGGAGGGGTTTGATGAGGTTTGGAAAGAGTGGGAAGTTGTCCTCTCGATTCATTGGGTCTTTTGAGATCCTTGAGCGAATTGGGGAGATTGCTTATCGTTTGGCCTTGCTGCTACAGCTTTTTAGGATTCACGATGTGCTTCATATTAGCATGCTTCGAAAGTAGGAGCCGGATCCATCGCACATGTTGGATTGGACCGACTTAGAGGTAGATAAGAATGCCTCGTATGAGGAGAGACTGGGGAGAGTCTTGGATACTCGGGACCAAGTCTTGCGAGGTAAAACAATTCCCTTGGTTAAAGTATTGTGGAAACATCACGAGGTTGAGGAAACAACTTGGAAACGTGAGTCGGAAGTCCGTGAGAAGTATCCAGACTTGTTTGTTAGTGTTTGAACATGTATTGTACTATTGTTATGTTAATGAAATATGAAAGCATTGTATATGTTTTGGATATATGAGAACATTGTATATGTTGTGTATGTTTTGGAAATATGATCTTAATGTAAACATTAAAATGTTTTGGGAAATGTTGATTTTACTTTCAATTTTGGAACTTGTGTATCGAGTTGATAAGAGTGAATGATCGGAAAGCGGGCCATGGTGATGGAATGGAATGGTTATCATTGTGGTAAATGGATTTTAACTTAGTTTTAAAACTTGCTTTGAAATTTCGGGGACGAAATTCCTTAAGGGGGAAGGTCATAGCGTTTCTAGTTTAGACACTATCCATTTTGTATTATGGACTCGGGATTCATAACCTTGTATGGTTGTTCATGTCTTTTTTCCCTTATTCTTACTTAAACTTGATTGTTGGAATGTAGTTGTTGTGTTTGGAACAGGTTGGTTGCTTGATTTTCAAACCTTTGTTGCCTAGATTTTTGCTCCTCTGCTCGATCGGCAATTCTTGTGCTCGAGCCGACTTTGCAAACTCTCAGTACTTTCGCAGGTCTACAAAACTACTAGAAGAGTGTATTCTACGCTCGAGCGGCGTTTCTTACGCTCAAGCGGCCATTCTTGAGCTCAAGCGATGTTCTTCTGTCTGCAAAATTACTAGATGTGTGTATTCTGTACTGAAGCGGTCCGAGAAAAACAACTTATTGTGTCTGACGCTCGAGTGTCAACTCTTACACTAGAGCAAACTATGTATTTATCAGTTCGCAGCAGCACCTTTTACATCACTTTTTCACATCTTTTTCCACCAAAACCCTAGATTGAGACTCTCTCTCTCTCTCTCTCTCTCTCTCTCTAAAACTCACATTCCCTCTACATTTTCACCTAGATCTAGTGATCTGTCTACTCGTGTGCATTTGTTCTAAATGTAGAGCACCTCAAGGGCATCGTTTTGATCCGAATAAACTTTGGTTTCGGCATTTTTGGAGTTCCTCCTTTGCTTTGCTTGTCTTTTCTCTTTGAGATAGGGACCCTTTACACTCTCTATGAGTTTTAACTTGGTCATTTTCTTGATGTGTGAGAAACATTAGGTTGTGAAGTAATTTTAACAAACCTAGGGTTTGGGGTTTCAATTCTAAAGAGGGGCTTTATAATGGATGTCTTAGAAATGGTTATGGGAATGGATATTGTGGACGCGCCCAAACGTCCTGGGAAAATCCCGTTTCGTTCATTTGGGTTTACCAAAGTTTGGACTCAAATGTCACGATTCTGAATTTAATCTCACAATGTACGATGTGAGACCGATAAATCACCAAAGAGTCCAAATCTGGCAAATCATTTTGGAAAACTAATTTTTAATAAAGAAGTGTCAAACATGGGCTGCTTTGCCAGATACAGAGTCGCCACCTAATATTTTGTTTTGGGGGAATTTAGGAAACCCTGACTCATGCCTAAGGCCACGTGTCCGTCATCACCAAAGTTGTCTCGGCTCGGGAACTTGGGTACGAGAGGGGAAGGTCATGCAATGAGCACCCCCGCTCGCCCGATCAAAGATTGGCTTGCACTAAGCATGATATCTTATTTTTGAAAACACATATGCTCTTATTCCGATTAATTAGCTAACCTTACTATGTGATGCGCACAGCAAACAAGTATAGACTAGATCGCCTAATTTGGAACGAAGCATCGCACATCCGTTTGTTTGAAAAATGGTTTGAAGTTTGCTACTCGTAAGTAGGCTAAAATGCGGATTTCAATGAATTGTTCAATTCAAGTAATCCAACCTTCACCCACAAGCATTCAGGCAGTTAATCACATAAGCAGTTAGCCTCATGGAAAGCATGCTAACATGGCAACATTAACACACATGCATTATGCTAAAGCGTAAACACTCACAGTGTAATCCGAGCCAAAACAAAGAACTAGTTAGAAATCATGCATGATCCTAGTTCATGTTAAAATGGCTAATGCAACACATGTGAAAATGCAATTAAAATAGGCTCGGCTATTCTAATCATGTCATGTGAAATGCAACTTGATACATGTATTCAAATAATGTATTGAAAGTACAATGCAGTTAGTATGATGCGCCGAGCCCGGTGCATGCAATACAGATGAATGGATGCACGCATGCGAGCATAAGGTATGCTAAATGAAATATGCCCTAAAACTAACCATCATAAGTGGTTAAGTAAAAAGGAGAAAGAAATGAGGATTGGAAGACATGCATCACACACACGCACGCTTATTACAACAATTGGCCCTCTCGAGGGAGAGACCGAATAAGAAGCTAACTAGCTATTCTAATCTAATTAAACTAATTATTACAACATAATTAATTAACTAATCCTAGTTAACTAATTATTACAGAATGAATTGAATAGCTAACGCATTAACTAATTAAAGTACAAACCAAAGCAAAAGCTAGCTATCTAAGCGTGGCAGCTAAGGAAAGCAATAAATCAGGAATCTTAGAGGGAGAGGAATGCATGCAAGCCCAGTCGCCTCGTTCGGAAATCCAATGCGATGTCTCGATTTGCCTCTGTTTTCATCTGTCCTCAGAACTCTGCACCAAGCTCCAGAAAGATGAAACTCTACCTAGGGAAACCTGTGGGAGAGTGGCCAACCACTTTTGGTCTCTCTAGACACCTGCCGACCACTTTTGGTTGTTGAAAAACTAGAAAAGTGGTCGGCCAGCTAGTTTTTCTGGCTGGCCGGCCAGTTGTTGCTGCTGAACTGCAATTTGCTGCAACAGAGAGCAAGAAAGGGCATGGCAATGTATTTGCAAGATATGTGTGCACAACCACCCTCCCTATCATGTCATGAACTCAAGGGGGTGTGGTTCTCGACCCTCAGGCCACCGATCACGCATTTCAATGCATGATGGCCGAGAGGCGAAGTTGCACAATTCAATGTAAAATGAATGCACAAGTAAACACATAAGACCTAAAACTCTATCATGTATGATCAAAAGCGTCGGCGATCGGGAATTAAGACACATTTCATCACTTCAAGTATGAAACGTCCCTCTTTTCCCGTGTTTGGGCTAACACCTATTCCAAACACAATGCAACACATAACATGGCATGCACAATACTACTACATGGCATACACAATGCAAGGGACAGGCATGCGTGTAACAAGCCCGCGGGGGACCTCGCTACAGCTCGGACTCGATTTGTGTCACGGTTCTAAATTTGAAACAAAGAGTCCAAATCCGGCAAATCGTTTTGAGAAAAAACAGATTTTTTGAAAGAAGTGCCAAACATGGACTGCTTTGCCAGATACAGAGTCGCCACCTAAATATTTTATTTTGGGAAATTTAAGAAACCCTGACTCGGTGCCAAAGGCCACGTGTCCGTCATCACCAAAGTTGCCTCGGCTCGGGAACTTGGGTACGATTGGGGAAGGTCACTTCATGAGCACCCCCGCTCGCCCGATCAAAGATCGGCCTCTACTAACCATGATATCTATTTTTGAAAACTTTGTGTGTTCTTATTCCGGTTATTAGCCTAGGTTACTATGTGATGCGCACAGCATACAAGTATAGACTGGATTGCCTGAATTGGAACAAAACATTTCATGTTTATTTTTTTAAATGGTGGTTTGCTACTCGCAAGTAGGCTTAAAACATTTGATGATTTATTCCAATTTAAGTAACCCAACCTTCACCCTCAGGCATTCAGGCAGTTATATCACATAAGCAATTAGCCTCATGGTAAGCATGCTATTCATGGCAGTCACTCACACGCATGCAAGGATGCTAAAGCATAAAACTTACCGAGTACTCCAAGCCAAAATAGAAACTTCATTAGAAATCATGCATGAATCCTAAGTATACAGAAATGCCTAATACAACACATGCAAAATGCAACTATAGCAGGCTCGGCTATTCTAAACATGGCATATGAGATGCTACAACTATCATGTATTCAATTTAGAATTGAAAGATACAATGCAGTTAGTATGATGCGCCGAGCCCGGTGCATGCAAAACAGATGAATGAATGCAAACATGCTATCATACTGTATGCTAATTGAAATATGCCCTAATCTAACCATCATAAGCAGGTAAATAAAAGGGAAGAAAGACGTGGGGTTGGAAGACATACATCACACTCACGCACACTTATTACAGTTGTGCCCCCGCGCAGAGGGTCCGAATAAATATACAGTCCCGAATAAAAGAATAGTATAGTTCAAATAATACAGTCCAAATAATATACAAATTCCTAATTAATCAATCAAATTAACTAAGAAAGCTGTAAAACTGGCGTGCAAGCCAGGGACTGCCTTGCTCCTGATGAATGATGTATGTCCGGGTTGTCTTGCGCGGAAATCCACCGGGATGCCCCAATTAGCCTCTGTTTAGCAGTTATTCTTGAAACGCGTGCCAAACTCCGGAAGTTTGCTGATTCTTCATTTTGTTGCAACAGAGAGCAGGAAAGGGGCATAGCAATGTATTTTCACAGATATATGCATGCCTCGATCCTCGTGCCACCAATCACGCATACCGAGGCATGATGGCCGAGGAGTTGAATTGCACAACTCAATATAGAATGAATGCACATGAAAACACAACAAGACCTAACTCCATCATGGATGATCCGGAGTGTCGGTGACTGGGGAATTGAGACACATTCTGTCACTCGGAGTACGAAACGCACCTCGTTTCCCATACCTGGGCTAACTCCTATTCCGAACACGATGCAATATGCATGACATGCATGAAATGCAACTAAGATACAATCCTAACATACACAATGCTATGGAATGACATGCCTCGAAATGCGTGCACATGGGCACGCAAACTGAAAAAATGACAGAATGTGATCTAAGATACAACCTAGTATGCACAATGCTATGAAAATAAGATGCCTCGAAATGCGTGCACATGGGCACGCAAACCGAGGCAATGGCATACGCAATGCAATGGCATGGGATGGCATATAGAATGCAACATGGACTTATACTAACATGAGAGAGCCTCAGCCACACTCACATAAGAAGCCGATGGATGAAAATGAAGTGCCTCGAAATGCGTGCACACGGGCACGCAAACCGAGGCAATGGCATACGCAATGCAAATGACATGAAAATGGCATAGAGAATGCAACATGGACTTATACTAACATGAGAGGGCCTCAGCCATACTCACATAAGAGGTCGATAGATGAAAATGAAGTGTCTCGAAATGCGTGCACACGGGCACGCAAACCGAGGCAATGGCATACGCAATGCAAATGACATGAAAATGGCACATAGAATGCAACATGGACTTATACTAACATGAGAGAGCCTCAGCCACACTCACATAAGAAGCCGGTGGATGAAAATGAAGTGCCTCGAAATGCATGCACACGAGCACGCAAACCGAGGCAATGGCATACGCAATGCAAATGACATGGAAAATGCAACATGGACTTATACTAACATGAGAGAGCCTCAGCCACACTCACATAAGAAGCCGGTGGATGAAAATGAAGTGCCTCGAAATGCGTGCACACGGGCACGCAAACCGAGGCAATGGCATACGCAATGCAAATGACATGGAAAATGATACGCAAGCATGCTAATGGATTTTCAGCAATGAAATTTCGGGGAAAACAGCCCCGAAATGAGGCGAAAACACACCCGATGCATGGAATCTCTCCCGAAATGCAAATTATGCGCATAGAATGAACTACAGCTATACAAAGCATGCATAATTGGTACACGAGATGAAAAGACAGAAGCAAGGCAGCCTCAAAATAAGCATTTTTACAGTACAAATCATGGCCAAACAGCAAGCAAAGATAGGGCAACAATGGCATGCAAAAATGGCCCTAAACATGAGATTATGAAGCAACTCACAGCTGCTAACTCCAAATAGGCTAGGGCCCTTCAACAACATTGAAGAGGGGCCAAAAATAAGCCACTTTATAGAACTGTAAAAACCCCAAAAACAAACATAGATATGGCTAAGCTCTTATGCAAGAAAAGGGGCCAAAAGGTGGCCAAAGAGGCAAGTGGTATATGCAAAGCCTAAACTGAAAAATTCCCTTCTACAACATTGAAGAGGGATAAAAAATATGCATATTTACAGAACTGTAAAAACCCCAAAACAATATACAAACATGCTAGAAATGCAATGCAAAATGAGGCTCAAAAGTGGCTATAACACAAAGTCTACAAAATATTCATCAAACAGCCAAAGACCCTTGATGAAACATGAATAATGGACCAAAATAAGACTATTTTTAGTACTGTAAAAAGGCCAAAAACCGAAGCATGATAGGCTGCCAAAGCATGCAAGAAAAGGGGACCAAGGAGGGATATAACATGAAGTAGCATATGGAGGTCCCAAACCATGAAAGGCCCTTAATAAAACATGAATAATGGACCAAAATAAGACTATTTTTAGTAATTTAAAAAGGCCAAAAACCGAAGCATGATAGGCTGCCAAAGCATGCAAGAAAATAGCATTTAAGGAAGATATTGAAGCAAGTGCAAGATGGGGGGCTCAAACAGGGTTGAGCCCTTAAGAAAAAATGAAAAAGAGCTCAAAATAAGGCCACTTTCAGTTATGGCCGGAGCTCAAAGCAAAAAGCATATATGGTTAAGAAATGTTGCAAAAATAAGCTCAAAAAGGGGGAAATGGTAACTCACCCTTGTAGACCAATCTTTGCTTGCTTCTTGGACCAAGTTGCAGCACCTTTAGCCTCTGAGAAGTCTTCCTTGCTGCTGGAAATGGAGTGGTGGTGGTGGTGCTTGGTGGTAGTGAAGAAAAGGGGATGAAACTTGGGTGTTTTTGAGAAAAATGAGAGAGATCGAGAGAGATATAATGCAAGAGGTTCAAAGGATTTTTTTCTAACCCCGAATACAAAGGCTTGCAGCTGGTTATAAGGAACAAAAAGAGGGTGTAAAGGTGGGGAAAAGGTAGGGGAAAAGGAGGTAAGTTTTCCCCCAAAAAATATCCCCCGGATTGAGATATTTTCTGGGGGATACAACTATACAGCTGTAAAGTGTGTTTTGTGAGGAACATGGCCGGCTGGTTTTTGGACTTGCAGGTGGCCGGCCGGCCACCCCCCCTAGCCGGCCGGCTAGGGGTCAAAAGGGTCAAGTTGAGTTAGTGGCTGGCCACCACAAAAAGATAGCCTCCCAGGTCCCCTCATCACAACCCTGTGGTTCGAATTTGCAAACTCTAAAACAGGAGAGACAACAAGCCAATTTTAGGAGGGGGTCAAAAGGGTCAGGTGACATTAGTGGCCGGCCACCAACTTTTAGGATCCTCCCAAGTGTGTACATCACAAATATGTGGTTCAAAGTTCAAGAAAGTGCACCCACGGTGTTCAACATTGGCTCGGAAGTGAGAAAAACGGGTGTCGGAGGGCGAAAATGGAATATAACTGGTTGCCAAGATAATTGCTGGCCTCCCACCCTCCAGTGACCTTCCTGGTGACGAAACAGAGGCACCTGCCAAAAATGAACGAAAATCGATGCAAAACGAATACTCGGGGGCCAAAACACGTAGTTCGGGGACCCGAAAATGGGCTACTAAGCACCGAAAGTGGCGTTCGGGCACGAAGTGGGTTTCTCAGACCCCAGTGTCCCTTGAAAGGGAGTAAATAAGATGCATGCCAAAAATTGGAGCGATAAGAGATGGTTAAGCGGTCCCGAACCGAGGCACACGGCCTGACGGCTCCGAAAACCGGGAACCGGGTCCCGAAATGGGCAAAATGGCCTATAGCCACAAAATGTAGCCCACGGCCACTGAGAGATGGTCTACGGGACCTTTCCCTCCCCTCAGGAAAAGAAACAGAGAAAACCGAGTCTGGTTCGCAAACCGAGGCAAGGCACAGAAGAGGGTTCGGAAATCCGGAGGCAGGGCTCACGGCCGCGACTCTGAAACTTCTGAACGAGCACATTATGCAACATCACCAAGCGCTCAACTGGTGATATCTGAGTCTTAAGGTCGGTCAAAAATGGGGTGTCTACACATGCGACAACATACAATACAACAGGATCAAACTACCAATGCAAATGGCATGCAAATAATGCTAACACATGCATGTATCATGCAATGCTACAAGGGCAACTTAGCAATGTTAGGGCCATGCATACTCAATGCAGGGAATAACTTGGCATACACAATGCAAATAACCACATGGCATGCACAATGCAATGCAAGATGGCATACCTGATGCAATGAAACAATATGGCATACTCAGTGCAATATACATGGCATAATCAATAGACTAAAACCAACAGGGGTAGACCTCAGTCATGCCCAAATTAGTGGTCATAATGATGAAACAAAGGCACAAAAAGGCAAGGTATGCATGCACAATGCATTGGCCAACCAAGTAGGCCTAAGAGCACAACCCTCAAGAAGTGATAAAAGTGGAAGTGTAACAACACTAAGTGCACTGAAATTAAGTAAGAAATGATGTCAAATCATTCAAACAAAGCAAGTAAGGCATGCAAGAGTCCTTAAGGCATGAGGCTAATGAGGAGGACTACAAAGGAGGCATGCAATACATGGCAAAAATGCATGAACCAACCATGGACAGAGCTTAATTAGGTCAAAACAAGGACCTAAACATGCTGAGATGAGGGCTCAAATACCTAGGCATGCAAGCATACAAGCTAAGCCATAAACTAGGCAACAAATGCACAACCCTTAGAGGCACTCAAAGGGTGAATGAAGTGAGAACATGGCAAGTCTATATGCTCTAAAATGTCATGTTAAGTAATGCCAAATCATGTACACAACACAAATGAAGCATGCAATGGTGCTTAAAGCTTGAAGCAAGCAAGGGCACTTGTACTACAACTATACAAAACATGAAGCATGTGACCAAGGCGACCAAAAACAGTCCTAGAACATGTTAAAATGAGTCTAAAACATGTATGGAAGGAAGCCAAAACAAGCTATTATGAAGGGCATAAGACATGATGCATACAAGGCAAATAAGGTGGATTACACTATACCTATTAAGACCAAGCATGGAATGACTTAAGCAACAAAATTCAGAGTTATATCATGGCATAATAACCCCAAAAACACATTGAAATGATAGCTCACAAGCTTAGGCATGAAGGCATACGCAATGGTTCATGTTAAGGCATAAATGGGCAAACCCTCCAACGCATTGAATGAGTGACAAATGTGCATGCATGGCCATGAAACATGAACTGAAATCACATAATAAATGATGCCAAATCATTAAAATAGTCCAAGTAATATATGCTAGTGGACTCAATACTCAAAGCTAACAAGCTAGATTGAACCAAGGCTATACAAAGCAAGTCATTTATGACCAAAACAACACAAATCAAACCTTAAACATGCTAAAACATGAACAAAGTCTTCTTAGAGCTAAGCCAAAAGCATGCTAAAATGACATGTTACAACATGATGTATGTTAGGCTATTTCATGGAATTGCACTACAAGTGCAAGGAGCATGCAAGAAGTGACCAAACCAAACCCTAACAGAGGTATGACATGGTAAAACAACACCAAATACATGCTAAACTAGACTCAAACCAAGATATAATGACATGCTACTTCATGAAGCATATAAAGCTAGTTTGTGTGATTTACACTACAAGTGTATAAAGCATGCGTGGAGTGACTAAACCAAGCAAAAACAGTGGTATGCCTCAGAAAAATAACCATAAATACAAGCTAAGATATGGCCAACATAAGCTTAACAAAGGTGCTCAAACATGAGGCACATGAAGCTAGTAAACACAATACAAGGAGAGGGGATGATCCTCTCTTATTTACGACACCAAAACCACCTTTCCACCACTGAAAATCCTCTAGATTTTAGTGGTAGAAAGGTCATGCAAAGACTTCAACAAGAGCCTAAAGGGATGGCTCAAAATAAGGCCTAACAAGGCCTAAGAGGGGGTAAATCACCCCAAATGAAAAAGTGACCTTAAATAACTATTTTAAGCATGCAAAAATAGAACTTTTTCTAGTTAAGAGTTAAGCTTAAAAATGTATGCAAGAATGACTAAAAGCTTAAGCAAGAAAGGGGGATTTAAAGGTCAAATGCTCACCCTTGAAGACCTCCTTTACAACTGCAACTCCAACAAGTTCTTTGAGCTTAAACTAGTCCAAGAACACCAAAAATAACCCCTTAGCACCTCAGCAACCAAAGGAAGGTGTTTGAGTGTGTGTTTGTGTACAAAAGTGAGACAAATCTACACTTTAAAGCACAAAACAAGAGAGAAATCAAGATGTATAGATATAGATTATATGTATGGCTCAAGGAAGTTTTTCTGAACTTAGAGGAGGGAGGAGGAGCCTCCCTGTTATAGAAACTAAAAGCCAAAGCTTCTTGGAGAAGCTAAGCCTCAAACAAATCCCTCCATACACGTGTATGAAGGATAGCCCAAATGCCCCCCAACTGTGCCAGCTGTGCCAACTGGAGGAAAATATCTCCAAAAAGGTGCCAAAAAGCAACCGACCACTTGAAGTGGTTGACCTGCTACTTAAAGTGGTCAGCCTACCACTTCAAGTGGTCTTCCAAGACACAAACTGGTCGGCCATGGTGGGAGAGAGTCCAATGCATGAAAGAAAGCTAATGGTGTGGTGGCCGACCAGAAAATGTGGCCCAAAGACCAAGCAAGCCAGTTATCTGACCAGAAACTGGCTGGCAGAAGGAAAAGTGGTCTCCCACCCTTGTACCACCTTCCAAACAAGGAAAACAAGGTTTGTACAAAAAACAAACCAAAACGGATGCAAGACAAGAGATCAGGAGGCAAAGCACGCGGCCAAAAGTCTCGAAAACTGATCTACGAGCATCAAAAATGGTATGCCACCACAAAACTGGTCTCCCGGACCACAGTGTTCCTCTAGGCAGAGACAACAAGGTGTGGTTCAAAAATCACGCCAAACGGAGAACGTTAAGCGGTCCCGAGACAAGGCACACGGCCGAAAGGCTCTGAAAACCGAAAACTAGTCTCCAAACGAGAAAAGTGGTCTACGACCACAAAGAGATGGTTTACAAGACCTCTCCCTCCCTCCGGGGAAGAGAAACAAAGTTCAGTCCACAAACCGAACCGAAGCACAAAAGAATTCAGAGGCCCGAAGGCGAGGCCCTCAGCCAAAACTCCGAAACCTCTAAATGAGCACAACATGCACCATCACCGAGCGCTCAATCAATGACGTCTGAGTCTTAAGGTCGGTCAAAAATGGGGTGTCTACAGATATGACCTTGGGTTATATTATAAATGGTCAATTTTTGGTAATTGGGATGAGATTGGAAAAAAATGGAGTTTTGCCCCAAAATGTTCAAGTAATTATTTTGCATAAATAATGAAATTAGAAATGGAAATATGAAATTAGATGAATGGTTATATAAATGGTGAAGTTGGATGTATATCACCTCCCACCTATGAAAATTTGAATAATTTATCTGTTGAGAAGATTGTATATCTGTTTAGAAATATCTGTTTTGGGCTATCGGTGAAGGATAGTTATGATTGTTGTAGAAATTGCATAAGGATTAGGTGAATTAAAACCAATCTCTTATTGATTGTCATTGAATATGACTATGTTTAATACATTGTATATGTATGATGTTTGGGAGGAGAAATGGGATGTACTCCATGTTTGGAAGGAGAAATGAAATGGACTCCATTGAAATAAGTTGGCATGTGCGTCTAAGGTGAAAGTCCTAAAAACATTGGGTATACATGGGTGTCGATTCCCGCGGACGAAATTTCCGTACAATGACAATTTGAAGTGTTTGTGTGTAATGGTTGTGTGGTAAGAAAACTACTGAGTTGTAATCTCTGTTGGGTTATCTGGATAACAATGGATATGACTCATGAATTGAGGAGATATAAAATGACATGAAACGAATTGATATAAAATGGATTGGGATATCATACTTGGCATAATATGGATTTGGGAAGAAGAGTTGTAAATGATTTTATTTTGAGCATTGGCCATGTGCATCATGTTTATAACCTTGTTAAAGTTCATATATTGTGCTAGATTATTTCTGCTGATCTTTAGCTCACCCTATTTGGGAAAAATCATTTTCAGGTACTAGTGATATGCCTCCGCCAAGGTAGTAGTTTGGAGGGATTGGGAGCAAGAGCTTCTATTATGTTATATCTATTTTTGTATAGCTAAGGGCTTTAAATTGTGTTAAGCTAGGCTCACTTTTATTGTAACCAAGAACTGTCTTAGAAAGATGTAAGTCCGTGGGCATTTATTTCGTTGATCACGTAGTTTGGTACCATATGTTATAGATTTAGGGTAGAGCTTATGAATGTATAATCTATGTGCCCTTTTGTAAATGGACTTTAATTAATGAAAGTCTAATACTCTGTTTATGTTATTTTGTATTAATCTTTACAGTTGAATTATTGTATTATTTTCGGGGTGTGACGGGAAAAGTAGGAGGTGAGACTTTAGAGGTGACACATAGGAGAGAGAATTTGTAAGAGTTTAGTATTAAGAATTTGGAAACTTTTCATACTCCAATATATTTCCTTATATATATATATATAGTATAGAATATATATAGATTTTGAATTGAATATCATATAATACAGATATAGTGATATACATACGCTCAAGGTATTTTTACATGATTTGAATCCAGTCTTGCAATCAGAAATAGAAAACTAAAAAACCAATGCAAATCGTGCTCTAATTTCCATGGTTGTAAGAGAAGAATCATAAGAAAGAGAGAAGGAAACAGGAACCTAAGGTGAAGAGGTGGGTCAGAGCTGCCCTACTCTGTCTTCTCTTTGTTTTCTTTTTGGGCAAATTCCATTTTTAGTCTTCATATTTTCATTCTTATATCATTTTGATCTCATAATTTTAATTGATTCGATTTTAATATTATTTTAATATTAAATTTATAATTTTTTTTTTTGATTTACTCTAACTGACTACAATTATTAATATTTTTTAATAAAGAAAATATGTACATCAGCAACATGCATTATGTTTTTATTAACAAAATTATAAACTTGTTCAACTCAATTATTTAATCTCAACCAACTCTATAACTATGTTTTTCTTTAAAAATCCTAATCGATATTACCAATTGGATTAAATTGAAAAAAACATTAAAATTACAAATCAAAATTGAACTAATTAAAATTTAAAAAATTAAAATAATATAATAAACAAAATACAAGGAACTACTAATGCAATTTATCTTCTTTTTTGTTTTTTTGGCCACGACATGGTTTTGAACTTGCATTTGAAATCCTTAGAACAGTATTGTAGTAAACCTATGATTACGTGGTGCAGTAATCATTAATAATCATTAATGAGCTCCCCGAGAAAAACATACTGATTTAGGTGGTGTAGTAAACCTATGATTTTTATTTTATTTTATTTTTATATAAAATAGAATATTAACAATTTACTACGCAAATTGATAATTTTCCATAAGTTCAAAGTTGAAATATCACAGACACATTCTTTCAAGACCATGACTTGTTCACATTAAAATTATCCAATCTTACTCTCTAGTAGTTAGTCACACAACTTGCTAAAAAAAATATAGGTATGCTTGTGTTTACGCTCACATATGAAAAAGACATGAAAGCTTTATAATCATTATAAATAAATAAATAATATTTTTCACTCTTGTGTTTTGGGTTTCGACTCTTATTTTAACTTGTAATGATTATAGAATTTGATAGGTGAGCTTATCTATTTTCTCCCCAAGTAATCATCCAATTTGCTAAAATTTTAGAGTCTCTAGTGAATTTGAAGATATACATATTCACTAATGGCTAATCTTATATTAGAAAAAATTTTCATATATTTTTATTATTTTATTTTTCTTAGAATTAATCAAAATTTACTTGAAATCTCATGGATGGGGGAAGATATCACCATTCGGACAAGTTTGTCAGGTTCAAACTCATTGTGATTCTTAAGATTAATCAACAATATCACATACTCAAAAAATTTAATTAAAAAAATATAAAATATTTAAAATTTATAAATCATGTTCACGATGTAACAAACTTTCTTAACAAAGTAATTTCCTAATCATGTTTCATATTCCTGTCAAATAAGCAAATACAATCAATCATTAACCTACTTTAATTTTACTAATCATCACTAAGATGAAATCAAGCACTAATGAGATTAGGATCACGCTAATTCAGCTACGAATTCATCAATGTTCTTGTCTGAACTCCCACCTTCACCAACCGCCTCTTTTGCCAATTTTTTCCATTTCATTGCATTCATCTTAACTTCATTTTTCTTTTCTCCTTCAATCACCTCCTTCATGCAAGCCTCCAACACTTCCCTCCTGACAATACCCTTATCATCCATCTTAGCCCTAATTCCTATACCCCAAACATCCTCCATAAACTTAGCATTCGTAGCTTGGTCCGACCAATATGGAACACCAACCATTGGCACCCCCAAGCTCAGTGCCTCAAGAATAGAGTTGAACCCACAATGCGTGACAAAGCAGCCTATTGACTCGTGTGCCAACACCTCTAGCTGTGGACTCCATGTCACCACCAAGCCCTTCTGGGCTGTGTCATTGATGAAGTTGTTTGGTAGCTTGGCTTCTTCGGTTGCCCTCACGACCCACAAGAAGTTGTAATTGCTTTGGTTTAAGCCCCATGCTATTTCTTCCATTTGTTCAGGTTCAACTTCGGCCATGCTTCCAAAGGATACATAAACGACAGAGCCGCTTGGCTTGGCATTTAGCCAGTTCATGCACACAGTAGAGTGAGGCTTGAAGAGATTGATGCCATAATCTGTGTCATCCTTGAGTTGCTGATCTAAGTACATGGATGGAAGTGTTGGGCCTATTGTTCTCACCCGCCATAGTTTTGACATCCAATCTACCACCTAATATAAGACATTTTAATCAAAACCACCATGATATGTTACAAAATACTGATTCATATTAAAATCTAACAAAAAAATATTATGTACTTAGAAAAAAAAAAATACACTTAAAAATGTATTCAGAATCTGAATATTTAATTTTTAAATTAGATTTAGACTTTGTATAATGCGAATAACACTACAATAAATTTTATATACATATCCCCATGCACACACAAAACAAATTAAAAAAATTAAAATATATGATTTAAATTCAATCTAAGTGTTACATCTTATCAGGTTTAAATCAACATCACATAGTTGTTTGCACTAGTTAGTTTGACTAGGCTATGTGGAAAAATCACCAACCTATGAAGCATAGATACGGATACGAGTACCCGTATTAGTACGATACGGATACGTCGATATGGTGAAATTAAAAAAAAATAGGGTATGGGTACGGTTTGGTATGCTTGTAAAAAAATATTAATTTTTAATTTAGAGTAATGCAAAAATTAATTAAATGGTTTATTTTGTTAAGGTCCAACCTATAATTAACATTTAATACCAAAAGGAAAAGTATAAGGGATTGTTTGGGATGATCTAAATAAGTGCACTTTTTGACTTTTTATGAAATATGAATTGGGTTTGGTTGGCTTTGAAGTAATGTGTTAGAGAGGTGATGTGACTTAAATAGGATAGTGACTTTTTGACTTTTTTCAAACATGTCAAACCAACCCTAAATCAAAATTAAATGTCAATATATTAAATAATTTACAAACCATAATTTAATTTTAAAATCATGCTAAGCATAAAACAAAAACTAAAAAAGAAATCTAGTGAAATGAGTTTTATCTCTGCAGTAGAAAGAAAATATTGTTTCAACTAAGGTATGGTACGGCTTGAATATATACTAGGTACGTCTGGGTACGTCAAAATTTAAGAAGAAAAAACTTGGGTACATGTTTTGTGTACTCGGTACGTATGCAAAAGTACCATACGAGGTACAGTATGTCGGTAAGTACCCGATACAAGTACGGCATATTTTTCGAAGTACCCATACTTTATAGTCACCAACAAACCACTATTGAGTTGAGAAATTTTCAACATGCCCATCCTCAAAATTGTGGATTGGTTAAATATTTTGGCGGTTTCAAAAGGATGCTTCGAGCAAGTTTTAGGTGGGTTATAAATACAAAATAAGAACGAAAAAAAAAAAATCAAAGCACATAAAATCTTAATTTTTTCATAATATCAGTAAAAAATTTATTGTTAATTCCAAATCAAAATACAAAACAATCAAATTTGAAAAGAAATATGCAATAAAAATAAGAGATGTGTGTCATCCAATTAATGATATTAGATTTAGTGAGACATTGTTTGCAAGCGAATGCAAGATAATTTTACATACATATATATACACGGTTTTGGTTAATTCATAAACAGGATTATAAATTTTAAAAGTAGACAAATCAATTGGCTAATTTTTATTATCAAACCCGCTCATCTTCTTGAACCACACGGATTGATTTGAATTGATCAATTGATTTGGGTGAAGGCAGGCTGGTGGGTTTTTGCACACCCTTTAACATGATATTCAAATTCTATGTTTTTTTGTTTTTGTAGTACTTACCATATCTGAAATATTTTCGAAACAAAATTCTAGATAATTTAAAGGTTTTTTTTTTTTTTTTTTTTGAAATATTAATTACACCAAGTAAAAAATTGATATGCATACCTCTTCCTCCAATTCGTAGAAAGTACTAAAAAGGACCCAATCTGCTTTATCAACGTTACAGAATTGATTCACCAAGTCAATGAAACTTGGATACAACCCATAAGTATACACAGACGACGGCGTCTCACAGGGCTCAAGTGGTGGCAATCCAGGCAACAAAATAGTTGAATCTGGCGAAAGTGGAAGTGAAAGAAGACCCTCATGCACATGATAATATATGCTATTGACAGCACAAGTCTGAGTGAAAAACACAACTCCAAGTATTCCAAACTCATTGGCAACATCAAGAGCCCAAGGCAAAAACCCATCATAAATTAGGGCATCGACTGGTCGGCCGAGCCCATCAAATTTCTCTATGAGACTGGCCACAGTCTGCGACCCAACGTCGCGTAATTTGGTCAGGTAGGCCTCGGGACTTTCGGCCGAGTCGTAGCCGCCAACATCATGTCCATCAGAAAACGTGTAAATGTCGATGGTGTTGATTGGGTCCTTGTGCATGGACTTGGAGATATAAACACTGTTGGCAAGAGTGGCCTTGACACCTCTGGATACCAAACGCTTGGAGAATTGAAGCATTGGGTTGATGTGGCCTTGGGCAGGGTAGGGTAGGACTAGAACATGGGCTTTGTAGGCTCTGTTTGGTGTCTCCATTAATTTCTCTCTACACAAATTCTCAGTCACTCTAGTCTCAATTTTTTTTTTTTTTTTTTTTTTTTTTTGGTTTTTGGTTTTTTGGCCTTGGAGAGAGGCACCAGTGCAAGCATTAATACTGATTTCCATGAGAAACTACACCTAGTTTGCGAATCTGATCAGCAATGACATGTTTCTTGAGTTTTTTTTTTTTTTTTTTTTTTTTTTTTTTTTTTTGAATTCTAAAAAAATAATAATTTAGAGAATTGACCACTTTTTAAACTATTTAAGAAATTAACTTATTTTTTGAAATCGCATGTTGAAAATACAATATATCTTAGTGAAGTTGATGTCATCATAAAATTGCATTTTCAACATGCGATTTTAAGATAAAATTGCATGTTGAAAATGCAATTTTAATTTAAAATTGCATTTTCAAAATACGATTTCAAAAAATAGATTAGTTTCCTAAATAGTTTGAAAAGTGGGTCAATTCTCTAAATTGTTTTTTTTTTTTAAATATTTTTTTTAAAAAAACTCCATGTTTCTTTGCTTTGGTAAGCAAAGTTGGTTTTATTGTTATAAAAAAATAAACAACTTGGACAATGATGTTTCCGTACAAGACAGGGGAAGTTAGATAAGAGAGGAGATAAAACCTAACTCAAAATTCAAATTTTAAATACATTTATGGGAAATTGCGTGAGTACGTCAAAGTAATTAATATTTTTTAAGAATATTATTATTTAACATCAAAAATTAGATTTAATTTTTAAGTTCAGTAATGTGACAATCAATTACAATATTAAAGGTAACACTTTCTCTCATAACTTCTCCAATCACCAATTAATCATGTCACTTATACTTTATTGAGTTTAGAAAATTAATTTAAATAGTCGATTTGTATATCATTTTTTATTTTTTAAAATGTCACTGCTAATTTGATTTTTTCAAAAATTTTGAAAGCAATTATATAATAGTGTCGAAGTATCATGACATATTATTCATATGATATTTCCATCTTTATTAGGCAGTTAAAAGATAATAGCTATCCACTTTAATATGTTGTGTGTTTCTTTATTTATCTACTAATGATCAACAAAATTATTAGTACCATGTAATCAATCTTAGATTCTCCAAAATGCCACGTTAATGACGTGTACCTTTTGGTTGAAGATGTGCGGACAGTGGCATTGAGGCCCCATCCAAATTGCGGTGTCGTTTGGTAACATTTTTTTTTGTTTATATTTATAAAGATTTTAAAAATTTAAATAAAAATTTATTTGGTAAAATTTTTGATTTATAAATCAGTGGTCTCAGTTTATAAATTTGGCCAAAAAATGAAAACACAAAAAATGTGTTTCCATTTTGAGTTTTCAGTTTTTTTTTTTTTACCACCCAACACTAGCCACCACCCGCCACAATTTTCCACCACCGTCTTCCGCCAGCACCACCCACCACCCACCTGCCACCACCACCTGCCACCACCACTCACTACCCACCTACCACCACCACCACCCACCACCACCCACCTACCACCCATTCGCCACCATCATCCACCCCTCGCCACCACCACCACCCACCTGCCATCCACCCGCTACCACCCACCACCTGCCACTACCATCCACCGCCTGCCACCACCACCCGCCACCTACTTGCCACCACCACTCACCACCCACCTATCACCCACCCGCCACCCACCTACCACCACCCACTCGCTACCACCTACCACCCGCCACCGTCACCCACCCACCCACCACCACTACTCGCCACCACCCACCACCACCCGCCACCTGCCACCACCACCCACCACCCGCTGCCACCACCACCACTACCATCCACTTGCTACCACCCATCACTCGCCACCATCACCCACCCACCTACCATCACCACCCACCACCTATCCATCACCACCTACCACCATCCGCCACCCACCTGCCACCACCAACCACCACCCACCACCCGCCACCACCACCCACTCGCTACCACCCACCACCCGCCACCGTCACCTATCCACCCACCCACCACCACCACCCGCTACCTATCCGCCACCACCACCCGCCATCCGCCACCCACCTGCCGCCCGCCACCACCACCACCACCCACCGTCATCACTTTCCACCACCGTCTTCCGCCGCCACTTGCCACCACTTGCTATTTCTCACTCTTTTTATATTTTTAAATTTTTTTAAACATTTTGTCAATTACCAAACGCGTTTGCAGTTTATGTTTTTCTAAAAATAAATAAAAAATAAACAAAAATCAGTTTATCAAATTTTTGTAAATATAAACTGAAAACGTAAACGTTACCAAACACACCCTTGGCCTTTGGTTGAAGATTTACTTTTAGTCAGTTGAACAAATATGCGAGCACCCCAATATATATAAGGAGAATCTCAACAAATTTTTTTTTTTTTTTTAAAAAGAAAGAAAGGAATTGAAACAAAAAAAAATCCAGTACGCTTCAAATCCAAGTGCCCTGAAACCTCTACTTCTTGGTTTAAAGCATTTAATTGAAGATGTGAAGTGGTTGGCTTCTGGTATCCTCATATTTTATCTATGAATCCAAATGAATACCAAAATGATTGTAAATGTAATACAACCAAATAATTTTTTTAAAAATCATAAATGCATTCACATTTCCCTATCACTGTCTATAATTAAGAAAATAATGTCATGGCCAACTGTTGTTTTTGACTCATTGTTCTCTCTCAAATTGTTTTAATTTTAATGTATCATGTTTCTTATTCGGTTAAAATTGGTGAGAAGGCTTAAAAAGAATGCAATCAAATGGAAAAATTTGGCAAAAGAGGCTGCTGATGAAGGTGGGAGTTCAAATAAGAACATCGATGTATTTGTAGTTGAATTAGTACGATCTTGGTTGTATTACTGCCTGATTTCCTCATAAACATGATTTCTAATATAAAATAATAAAAAAAACAATAATACTAGGTATCATGAAAGGAGGTTGATGATCGATGAATTTGATTTCTTGCTCTTTGTATTTGGTCTTCATGTTCTGAATCTTCTGATTAAGCTTTATGGTTGTGAAACAATGGTTCATTGTCCAATTCGTCTTTGTCGGTTTTGCAACAAGACTGGCCCTGGTCATCTCCATCAAGACTGCTTCCGCAATCCCGCCCGTGCCTCTCGCAATGGTCCTTCCACCGGGAATTTTTCTCGCAGCCACTCTCACCGTTCTGGGACTCAGTTTAAACCAATGCCCGCTCAACGCACTGCTGCTGCTGCCTCAGAGGATTTACCTTCCTCTGTTCCTATAGACCCTTCCACTCCAGTCTTCTCTCAAACTGATGTCGAAGCCATGTTTCAACATTTTTGGCAGCGTTCTGGTACTCCTCCATCTACTGCTTTATCTGCCACCGCAGGTAACTCTTCTTGGTACTTTGACTCCGCTTGTTGTAATCACATGACTTTTGATCCTACTATTTTTACTCCTCTCTCTTCTACTCCTCATGTTCCTTCTATCCATACTGCTGATGGGTCTCTTCTGTCTGTAAGTCATGTTGGTTCTGTTTCAACCTCTCACTTATCTTTATCTCATGTCTATCTTATGCCTGCTCTTACTTTAAATCTTATCTCCATTAGTCAATTATGTGAGCATGGTCTAACTGTTACCTTTTCCCGTACTGGTTGTTTGGTGCAGGACCCTCGGACGGGGCAAACTCTTGGGATAGGCCGTAAGCATGGACGTCTCTATGAACTCATCCATCTTCATGTTCCCGATTCCTCTCAGATCACAGCTCCTACCACTGCTACCACTGCTCCTCTTTTATCTCCTTTTCAGCTTTGGCATTATCGTTTAGGCCATCTTTCTGTTGGTCGTTTAAAATCTTTAATTTCCAGTGGTCATTTAGGTCATGTAAGTTCTGATGTTTTAGATTGTGTGTCCTGTCAACTTGCCAAACAACCTGCCTTGTCATTTAATAAAAGTGCCTCTGTTTCTCTTGCACCATTTGATCTCATTCATTCTGATATTTGGGGACCCTCTCCTACTCCTACTATGGGAGGCGCACGCTATTTTGTTGTTTTTATAGATGATTTTTCCCGTTTTACATGGTTGTTTCTTATGAAAAATCGCTCTGAGCTCAAACAACTTTATTACAATTTTGCTGCAATGGTTAAAACACAATTTTCTAAAAATATTAAGCTTTTTCGCTCCGACAATGCCATGGAATATTAAGATTTTGACTTTCTTTCCTTTCTTCAGAGTCATGGTACTCAACCTCATCGTTCCTGTCCCGGTACGTCTCAACAAAATGGCCGTGCTGAACGGAAACATCGCCATATCCTTGACACTACTCGAGCTCTCCTTCTGTCTTCCTCTTGTCCGGAACATTTTTGGGGAGAGGCAGCTCTCACTGCTGCTTACACTATAAATTGTATCCCTACGCCTGTCATTCATAATCACACTCCTTATGAGCGTCTGCATGGCACCCGTCCCCCTTACACCAACCTTAGGGTTTTTGGATCTGCCTGTTTTGTTCTTCTCCAACCTCATGAACGTACCAAACTTGAACCACGTTCTCGCCTTTGTTGCTTCTTAGGGTATGGTATTGAACACAAGGGGTATCGTTGTTGGGATCCTCTCTCCCAGCGACTTCGTATCTCTCGTCATGTAGTCTTTTGGGAACACAAAATGTTTTCCTCTCTCTCTCTCTTCCGTTTGTCCGTTCCCTCATCGTCTCTGTTTTTTACTGACCCTTTCACGGATCTGTTCTCTGATGAGCTCACTCCACCAGCCTCTCTCGAGCCTGCCTTGCCTACCTCTGCTGGACCTACACCACCGCCCTTGCCCGCCTCCCTCGAGATCTCCAATGAGCTTACTCCACCGCCCCTACCCGCCTCCCTCGAGCCTGCCTTGCCTACTGGTCTGTCCCATGCATTTGCTCCTTCTGATGGTCCTGCTCTTGCTCCCTCGGGATCCTCCCCTCCTGGTGAGTCTCTCCCTCTGGCTCCTCCTGCCTCTACTCGACCACACCGGGTAACCCAACCTTCTACTCGTCTTCGTGCCTTTATTGTTGGTTCTACTGCTTTTTCTACTTATGAACCCACCTCCTATCGTGAGGCTCGCTCTAATCCTCTTTGGCAGCAAGCTATGACTGATGAATTGCAGGCTTTAGACAAAACTCACACTTGGGACATTGTTGATCTTCCTCCTGGCAAGACTGCCATTGGCTGCAAATGGGTCTACAAAATCAAAACTTGTTCTGATGGATCTATTGAGCGCTACAAAGCCCGTCTTGTTGCCAAAGGCTTCAACCAAGAATATGGTATTGACTATGAGGAGACCTTTGCTCCTGTTGCTCGTCTCACCTCTGTTCGTAGTCTGATTGCGGTTGCTACCACTCGACACTGGGATCTTTATCAAATGGACGTAAAAAAATGCTTTCCTTAATGGTGTTCTTCTTGAGGAGGTCTACATGCAACCTCCCCCTGGGTCTACTTATCCCCCTCATAAAGTCTGCAAACTTCAGCGTGCTTTATATGGTCTCAAACAAGCTCCGCGCGCTTGGTTTGCCAAGTTCAGCTCTACTATTCATGACTGTGGTTTCACCTCCAGTTCTTATGATACTGCTATTTTCATCCGGAACACTACTCAAGGGACCACCTTGCTTCTTCTTTATGTGGATGATATGATTATCACCGGTGACGATCTTGATGGTATTCTATGCCTTAAACAGTTTCTTAGTCATCATTTCGAGATGAAAGATCTTGGTCCTCTCAGCTATTTCTTGGGTCTTGAAATCTTCCATGATTCCACGGGGTCTTTTCTCTCTCAGGCGAAGTATACCTCTGATCTTCTCACCCGCGCTGGTCTTACGGATTGCAAGACTGCCTCCACTCCCCTGGAGCCTCAAAGTCGTCTTACACCTCTTGATGGTACTCTTCTCTCTGATGCTACCCTATATCGTCAGCTGGTTGGCAGCCTTGTCTATCTCATTGTTACTCGTCCTGATATTGCCTATGCCGTTCATATTGTCAGCCAGTTTATGTCAGCTCCTCGTACCTCTCACTATGCTGCATTAGTCCGTATCCTTCGTTATCTCAAAGGTACCTTGTTTCATGGACTTCATTATTCCGCCCGCTCCTCTCTCCAGCTTCGTGCTTTTTCAGATGCTGATTGGGCTGGGGATCCTACAGACCGGCGCTCTACTACCGGGTTCTGCTTTTTCTTGGGTGATTCTCTTATTTCTTGGCGCAGCAAGAAACAAACTTTTACTGCTCGCTCCAGTACCGAAGCTGAATATCGTGCTCTTGCTGATACTACTCAGGAGCTTCTCTGGCTTCGTTGGCTTCTTGCTGACATGGGTGTTTCTCCCTCTGGCGCTACTGCCCTCTTTTGTGACAATCACAGTGCTCTTCAAATCGCTCACAATGATGTTTTTCATGATCGCACCAAGCACATTGAGATTGACTGTCATTTTATTCGTCAACACGTCACTCGTGGTACTGTTCATCTCCATCCAATCTCCTCTACTGATCAACCTGCTGATATCTTCACCAAAGCTCATTCTCCTGGCCGCTTCATTGAACTTGTCTCCAAACTCCAGTTGGTTGATGTTTTCCCTCCTTGAGTTTGCGGGGGGCTGTTAACATACATATTAATATATTACTCTTATAAGTATAGTTTGTATATATTACTATAATATATTAATATGTTAGTATGTATATAATATGTATAGGTATTATTTAATATTTACCTTTCGGCTGCTGCTTTCGGCCGATTCCTCTTTCGGCTCCTTTTCTTTATTTTAATGCAACACATCATAATGATGTTTGTAAATCAGCTCCTATATTATGGAGGCTAGAATTAGTTTCTCATTACAGAATGAATAACAGATAATTCTCTGTCAATATCACTCTCTCAACTCTCTTTCAATTAACAGTAATTGCAGGTATTGGACTTCTGTGGTGAAGGTGGGGAAGGAGAACTTCGAATCTGAGGAGTGGCAAGAACAGAGTCCACAGGGTGCGGATGGAGAGTACCAAATCTGGTTTCCTCTGACAGGAGTTCAGAAATTGCTTGCTCAAGAGTGGGTAAAGGAGTGCGATGAAGGAGAGATGCTCGGACTGGCTCAAATCGGGGAGTGAGAGCCATGAGAAACTGAACCAAGCACTGTTGGTCACGGTAAGTAGTAAACAAGGCAGCATCCGTAGTACAATCCCATGGAGGTTCAGAAAGAGCGAGCTGATCCCAAACATAATACATTTGGGAGAGGAAATCATTAATGTTCTGAGTTGTTTCTTGTCGTATACGGTGAAGATGACTCAGAAGCTGATATTGGTGAGCAAGGCCAGTAGTCTGATAGCGTTCTTGTAAAAAATCCCAGATGGCTTTGGCAGGAGGAAGCAGAGTCAAGTTGGAACCGACCAAACTGGAGGCTGATAGATGTAATGGAAGTATTGCGAAACCAAGTGATGATCTGATAGTTTTTACTATCCCAATCTTCCAATCGGTCGACATATTTGGTGGCGGAGTCTGTGGCAGCGGAATCCGTGGTCTCTTGAACGGGTTTGCGTACATCCCCAGTGATGATGCGCCAAAGTTTCTTTCCTCTGAGAAAGCCAGACATAGCTTGTGCCCATAGGACATAATTAGTCCCGTCAAGAATAACGGAAATAGGGTGATTAGAGGAGTCCAGGCGATCCATGAGAGAAAAATGGCACAATTGAGGTAGAATCTGAAAAATCTGAGGTTACCAGTGAATTCAGATGGTCAAAATTAGTCAGAAAATGAGTGAACTGACCAAAAATATGACCAGAAAGGCAGAAAATCAAATAGTCAACGGTTGGTCAAACTGCGCGGCGCAGGTTAGCATAGATTGGCGCGGCGCAGGTTAGCAGACGAAGACACACGGCGCACGGAAGCAGAAGGGCTGACGTCGGCTGACGTCAGAAAGGCGCGGCTCACGTTAGCAGATAAGGCAGCGGCGCACAATAGCACTGGTCAGTGTAGGAGGCGCGTAGAGCGCGTCTGAAGCGAGGCAGCGCGTGGGCTAATGTTCTGGTGGCGCGTGGAGGCGCGTGTGACCTCAGATGATGATGAATCTGGTGGCGTTGGCTTCGTCGTGAAGAGACGAAGGTTTTGGTGTTGTCAAATCTGTGTATTGGGTAAGGACGAGGTATGCAGTAATCTGCCAAGAGAAGAAAGTGTGATGCAGAGGCTTAGGAGAAACACCTGTGCTCTGATACCATGTGAAACAAATTGAAAGAGAGTTGAGAGAGTGATATTGACAGAGAATTATCTGTTATTCATTCTGTAATGAGAAACTAATTCTAGCCTCCATAATATAGGAGCTGATTTACAAACATCATTATGATGTGTTGCATTAAAATAAAGAAAAGGAGCCGAAAGAGGAATCGGCCGAAAGCAGCAGCCGAAAGGTAAATATTAAATAATACCTATACATATTATATACATACTAACATATTAATATATTATAGTAATATATACAAACTATACTTATAAGAGTAATATATTAATATGTATGTTAACAATGGTGAAGATGTCACAGGATATTCAAACACTCCGAGAAGGAATTTGCTTCTGAAATGGCTTCCAGCTTCTAAGAGCTATTGGGGAGCCATATAATTTCACTGCCGATTATAAAATTTTGATGCCATCAGACAACAGTAATGCTGATTTTATAGAACTTATTGTTGCTCGATAAGTAACGGAAAATCATTGAGATTGGTACAAGTAAGTGTGATAGATGAATTACACTATAATCTATATGCAATTATGAATTTACCACGACCAAGATTGTAGTAGGATGTTCGTTTTATTTCTTATGGCCTTAATCCGATATGGAATTCTTGCTCTGTTTTTATTGTTTTCTTGTTTCATTCAATCATTTAGAAGTTATTAGCACTTCATCAGACGCTGTATTGCGTTTGAGTCTTAATTTTCTATCTCCACTGAGCTTCATCAGTGGGACTATACTGGTAGAAATTGTTCCATAGCTCTGTTCTTGCGTGGACATGACTATTTGAGCGTGGTTTAAAATGTTATACAATTTTTTTATTTTTTATTTTTTTTTACTTTATAAATTTGTGAATATGATCATGCACTCCACTGCTATGATTTTGAGATTGCATAGAAAGTAATCACTCTCATATTGTTACTGCTGGTGCTATCATGTTGATTTTGGTGGTTATATTTTGCATAAAATATTCATATAATCTTCTTTTTTATAATCCGTTTTAATATTTAATTCAATCACACCATCATGTGTTAGAATTATGTGTAATTATATTCTGTTTTCTTATTGAGTAGTGTCAATAAATTTCAGACATTGTATTTAAAAATAAATTCAGAGTATTTATTTCCTGCATGTCTATTCCTTCTCTCAAATAAAAATACCATGTTCACACCACACCACACCACACCACAAGATAAATTTATTAGTACCAAAAAACACTCATCGCAGTACATACAATACATACAGAACTAATATCCATGGCAGCAAATATACAAATACAAGTATGGAATATACATTAAGCAACACACTATTTTTTCTGCCTATGTTTATGTATTGACCTAAAATTTCTAGGTAGCAGCAAATATCATGCTAATTATGCCCAAAGCAATGTCCCACCACACGCCAAGGAAGATGTATAGAATGGAACAATGACTTCCAGCAATAAATTCGCATCATACATATATCGCCTCCAGAAACCGCGAACAAACTCCCACTATTAAATCAAACAACAATATTAAGGAACAATAAGGAGTGCTTATTTTGCAATAACAATACTGAAATTGTTTTCCCAACAATATTGTTAGTTTGTATTCGATAGAAATGCAGACGGAACCCCAAATGGTCAACATTGTTGAATAATTTTCTGCACCTGATCAGTATGTACAGTTTTTTCAACAAATATCTAAAATGATTAAAAATTGTGATTAAATTACAAAGGTGTAAATTTTTTAAATGAATCTGTACCCTTTCATAGTAATTTGATTTAGTGTAGTCTATATTGTGATTTAATCGCATTTTTCTTTGAGTTTAAACTGTTGAAAATTTTAATAGATTTGAGAGTCAATGGATCACTGTATTTCAAGATAAAGATTGCAACAATGGCAAAAGACAAACCTGATAGGTGCCAAGTATACAATAACTCAAATAGGTAGGATGTGGAGATGGGGCGATTGGGTACCATGTTCTGAAGACTCTGCCTGCATCAGAAACTCAGCTGTTAGTAATTTACACTACCATTGTAACACTAGCAGGTCATACATATGCCTGTGATTAATTTAATTTAATTTTTTTTATCATCAACAAAATTAGTAGTAATAACATTTAATCTTAGTTTCTCCAGTTGACGAAATTTACCTTTCGGTTGAAGATGTGTTGGACAGTGGCATTGAGGTCACCCATCCAAATCCTTTCATCATCATATTCACTATACACTTTCTGCAGGTTGGGTGTCATTTGAACACCATGACCAAAAGTCTCCATTTTGGGACAATAATATATCAGCAATTCTTCCAATAATGGAAATTCGACAGCATAACAACCTGTGAAGAAACAAGTGAGACTGTCCAATTTTTCAAGATGTATCTCATACAGGTGAGGGAACACAATCTTATCAATTGATAATACTGTTTCCTCTCCTTTCTCATCTTCGACTACTGCTTCCACCATTGCACAACGTCTTACATAGAGTTGTTTGAGTTGCACTAGACCTTTAGCAATGGTGACGGAGAAAATGTTTCTTAACCTATCACATTCGCAGAAAGTAACATCAGTCAAGCTTTGCAAGTAGGCACTTGTGCTGAGACTCTTTCCTATTTGTTCTTTCCCTTCCATTGCAAAGATTTCCTCTAGATTACTGCAATAATGGAGCTCCAGACGCTGGAGGTAGACAAGCCGTCGTATCAGTGACGGTGGAAATAATAGTCTTAACTGGGGACAAAAAGACAAATTGACAGATCTCAAGTTACTGAATGACTCATTTGGGAGTTGGCCATGGCATATTTCACTGAAATTGGCAAGACAACAAACCGTCAATTCTTCTAAATTGCGGAAGGGAGCTGATACTCTTGGAGCTCCATCAATCATGTCTAGGAGATATTTCATTTCATGGCAAAAGTGGAGGTCCAAAGACTTCGATTGATCAAAACCGTCACGGTCTAGGTCCTCTAGAATATTCTTCAAACCTTTGCAATCTCTTAAAAGTAGGAATTCTGATCTTTTTAGCAAAACCTTTACCGGCCCGCACAATCTCGTATCGTATGTGAGCCTCAAGGTTTTCTGGAATGATTCTCCACCATAGGCAATTGTGCCTATTGTTATCTCAAACCTTATCAGCTTTTCAAATCTCAAGTCATCGGGAATCATGTTGGCATTTGGGACTGAAAGACACAAACTGGTTAATTGAGACAAGGATTTTAGCTCTGAAAGGCTAACATTGTTTCTTGAATTGTCTTCTCCTTCAACTGCCCAATGAGTAAAAGCTGTTCCGATGTACAACTCTTCTAATTTATGAAGACTCGATATGACACCTGGCGATATTTGTGTGAGATCATGACAAAATCTCAAATCAAATAACTTGAGGTGAGTTAATTGGGTGAAATGCCTCGGGACCTCTTTAATATTAGATCGATAAAGACTAAGAATCTCGAGCCCTTTTAGTGTTCCAATTATTGATATATCATCACCCAACTGGCAATAATCAAGGCAGAGTGTTTGAAGTGTAGTGAGCAATTGAATAGATGGAGGCACAGCAAACATAATATTGCCACTCATATCTAAGACTTTAAGATCATTCATTCCTCGAAAGAAATTGTTAGGAATTTGCATTTGAGATCTATATGAATTCCATTGTAGCAATAAAATCTCTAGTTTTGGGAATTCTAGTCCATCCGGAAGTTCACAAATATTATTCTCCATCAACGAGATCCTCGTGTAATTTTGAAATGTAGTATCATTGTCTGGCCAGTATGGTAGTCCAATACCAGCTTTCACGATATGCTTGGCCTCTTCTTTACAAGCAACATGTATTGCAAAGTCTCGGACAACATCATGCATCTTAATTTTTCCATCAATTTCCAATAACATAAAAGATGATACGAGAGTACTCAAAAGAGCAAGTGCTCTGTGTCTACCATCTTCTATAGTGTCCACATCTTGAAACAACCTGAGGCCTATCCCGTATCTCACCAATGCCATCATAGGAATGTCAGTATCCTCTGGAAACAAGCTGCAGAGTAAGAAGCATGACTTTGCCTCGCTTTCTAAATAATTGTAACTCAACTTTAGAGAAGAATATACATATGCTTCCATCCCTTCAATTTTTGTTGGGACAGACTTTTTTAGCCGTCGAGCTGCATCAATCCACACGTCCTTGCTTTGATTTTTCATGAGAGCTCTTCCAACTGTTACAATGGCAATTGGCAAGCCACCACATTCCCTAGCCACCTCTCTGGCTATAGGATTCAAATCAGTAGAGTCAACAATTTCACCTGCTGTCCCACTGAAAAGTATCCATGCTTCTTCTTCATCTAACACCTCTATGGAGAAAATCTTTTGAGCATTCATTTTGTTGTAGACATCTTTTCTTCGAGAGGTAAGCAGGATCTTGCAACCCTTATGGTCCTCCCCGAAAGGAATACCAACCTTCTCAATCAGGTCAAGTTTGTCCCAAATATCGTCCAGTACTACCAAAATCTTCTTCTCTGCCTTGATTCTCGCCCACAATGCTTGCGGTCTCTCCGACTCATCCCTAGTTTCAAGAACCAGGTTTAATTCGTGGGCTATTTTTCCTTGGATCTTCACCACGTTTGGAGTTTGTGACACGACCACCATTACAACCTTATCAAATTTCTTCTCTGCTTTAGCTTGTCTGCAAACTTCTTCCACTATTGTTGTCTTACCAACTCCTCCCATCCCACATATCCCGATCACGCTGGTGTTCTCATCATCTAGAGCCTCCATAATTCCCTTCACCAGTGACTTCCTGGATTCAAACGCTGTGAAATTTTTGGTTGAGGAAGATGACTCTATTTCCGGCAAAGGAGTAGTGTATGACACAGTTTCGAAGTTGGCTTTTTCTTGGAGCTTTTCAATTTCTCTGGCTTTCTTGAATGCTTCTTTACCAAACTTGTACCGTGCCCACAAGTTAATACACCACCCATTGAAGCACCTGTTATGATTAATATTTGTATATATGATCTATTTTGTAAATAGAAGAAGACAACAAATAAATAAATTATTTATATGGCATGCGATCTTAAATCTTAATATTGCAATGGAACCTTAAAACTTTTTAATGAAAAAAAGCCTTGACATTACCTGTGATTGGCTTTCTCTTGATCAGCTTCCAAAAATTTATCAGTGTCTGATGTGATTTCATCCACTTGTCCAACCCAATTTTGAACATCATCTTCAATGATTTCTAAGTTGCTTATTGCGGCATCAATTTGTCGTTGCACCCTTTTTTTCTTATCCTGGAGATTCTGAACTTCCTTTTTCAAGTTCCTTACATTGGTCTTGTAGTCTTTGAAGTAACCAAATTTCTTTTCAACTTTTTCAGCTGCATATACCCCAAATTTTCCAGCTACTTGGCCAACAGCAGCGAATGCCATGGTGGCTTAGCGTCTTATTAGATTGATCAATGTTCATAGTCACACAATCAGCAATTAAGGCTATGGTTTTCTATTCAGAAAAATAAAAATTTTAAATAATAATAATAATAATAATGCTATGGTTTTGATGCAACTACATTACGGTGTTGTGTTTGGCATCATTACTGGCAAAATGTTATATGAACATACAAGCCTCACAAACTAGTTGCCTTAGAATATTAAACTGATGGTTATATCTGGAGAAGGAAAAAGCAAAGCCCAAGGACCATGCCTGAAAATTATTTATACGTACTTTTAACTATTTCTTGGGTACTTTACTTGATAAACTACTTTTAAAATTGACATAAATCTACAAGGGAATTTTAAAATTTACGAGGGAAATTCTACGAGGCGTATACCTAGGGGTGTAAAAATGGCCCAGGACTCATGGGCGGTCCGAAGCCCGCCTAAGGCCCAAGGTGGGCCTGGCCTGTTTAGGTTCGATTAGGCTTGGGCCCGAGCCCCTAGCCCGAACCCAGCCCAGTACATTGGGTCTGGGCTTGGGCCCTCTATTTGAAGCCCGACCCCACCCGACCTGACCCGTTAGCTCGATCAGGTCCATAAAATTTCAAGCCTTGCGAGCAGCCTAGCCCAGCCCACCTAACCCTCTCTCTATCAATGGTCAAATTTCAAAAAATAAAAATAAAAACAACTTGCACCGGTTAAATAATTAAAAAAATATTAAAAAATTAAAAAAATAAATAAATAAAAGATTGATCTTGCAAAAATAAAAAAAAATAACAAAACAAAACAAAATAACAAAATAGTCAATGTCATTTCCTTGCAATGAATGAATAAAAAAAATAAAAAATAAATAAAAAAGAATATATATTTCAACCTACTGCCCGCCCAACCTACTGCCCTACCCCCTGCATCACATCATCACCCTTTCACTTTGCAATGAATAATAAATATCAAAGAAAAAAAAAAAAATTAGACATCTCATCACTTGCTGCCTGCAGCCTACAGCTACCCCTGTCGTCCTCTACTAGCCTACCCCTGTGCTATATGCTTGCATCACTCAACAAACTCTTCATTCATTGATTGAAAAAAAAAAAAAAAAAATCAAACAGTCATATTAAATTTACTACAGCGGTTATATAATATATATATAGATATATATATATATATATTATAAATTTACTTCACTCTTTCAAATTTCTCTAAGTGTCCTTCCTTTCTCAAAATAAATCTCACAAATAATTCTCTCTCTCTTTCTCTCTCTCTCTTAAACTGTCAATCTCTCTCAACTCTCAATTAATTTTGAAGTGTCATCCCTAAGTGACAATTGCAATTGTGCAACAACAAACTTTTATCAGAGGAAGTAATTTCTGTATTACATTTGCTAGTCGCTAACATTAATTAGTTTAATTAAATTTATTAGCTACTCATTTTTTTTCATTAATTATTTGTGCACATATCTTAATTATTATTTTTTACTTATTGTATTTACACATTATTTAAATTAATTGTTAATTATTATATATTGTTTTACTTACATTACTGTAGATCCTAATATTTTTAATGTTTATGTCAATGTTGATACATATACTTCACAACATGAATCTGTTGATTCTCCTTCTAATATCCCTCTTCCACCAGTTGGATCATCATCTAGGGGCATAACTAGTACTGTTTGGGAACATTTTAAAAAAAATATCTATAAATAATCCTAATGGTACAATTACATTTAAAGCAAAATGTAAATATTGTGCACATTTACTTAGTGTTGAATCTGCAACGGATACTAGTCATCTAAAAAGGCATGCTAACAAACATTTACAAGATTAACAACCTGATATTAGAAGTCAAATGCAATTAGGGGCTTCATCAATCGGTAATTTGCAAACATTTTTATGTGATCCTATACGTGTACAAAATTTTGTAGTTGATTATATTATTAAAAAAGAACAACTTTTTACTACTAATGAATGTCCCAATTTTACCAAAATGATTCACGAAAGTTTTGCACCTCAATATTAAAGTTTTTCAAGAAATACTACTAGAAACAAGATTTTAAAGAAATTTCAGGATATTAAAAGTGAATTATTTGACATCTTTAAAAATTTGAATGAAAGAGTTTGTTTAGCATTTGATCTATGGTCAAATAATGGCTTTGAATATCAGTGTATCACTGCACATTTTATTGATAATGATTGAAAATTAAATAAAAGAATTATTTCATTTAAATTAGTTGAATTTTCATATACTAGTCATTCGCTTGGTGTAGAAATAAGAAATGTATTATATGAGTGGGCTTTACAAAATAAAGTATTTACAATTAATTAGATAATGTAGCATATTATAATCAAACTGAAGCTCATTTAAAATCAACTTTACAATTACTTGTTGATGGTGATTTATTTCATATTCGTTGTTGTACCCATATTTTAAATTTGATTGTTAAAGAAGCTATGCATGTATACAAGACTTCTATATTTGTTATAAAAAATGCAGTTGTTACTATTATGTCTTCTGCTAATCGAATTTCGGAATATAGAAAAATTTGTCAATAAGAAACTATGTCATTTAAAAAATTAATTTTAAATGTAGATAGTAGGTAGAATTCAACGTATAATATGTTAAAAATAGCTTGTAAACAAAGAAGTGCAATACATTTATTTTTTACAACAACATCAATAGGAGAAGTACTAACTCCCACATAACTTAATTGGCGTCAAGTAGCCTTGCAAAAAGATTTTCTAAAAGCTTTTGATACTTCAACAAAATTATTTTCTTATATATATATATATATATATTCCTACTTCACCATTTGTTTTATATATGCTAGCAGAAATAATTAAATTTTTCATAAAATATATGAGTAATGAGTATTATGTAACCATTATTACTTCAATGAAAGTAAAATTGATAAATATTTTAATCATTTGCATCATCTTTAGGTTTAGACATAATAATTGATCCTAGGTGCAAAAAAATAGTTTACAAAAATTTTTAGAACTTATATTCGTTGATCAAACACAGTTTGCCCCTATTATGCAAACATGCAACAAATTATTTGAAGAATACAAGGCAGCTGTATCTGTAAATACAACTACACACACTACACTAGCGGTCTCATCTCGAGGCGGGAGATTAAGTTTTTTTTCCAGCAATAAAAAGTAGAAGAATATCTTAACATACAAGCGTAAGTGGTTATGAACTACAACGTTATTTAGAAAGCCCGTCAGTGGATGATTCCGATGATTTTGACATTTTGGAATGGTGGAAACAAAATGAAACTATGTGGCCTGTGGTTTCACAGATAACCCGTGATAAACTAACCGTTCATATTTCTACAGTTGCTTTGCAAACATCTTTTACTGCAGGTGGACAGGTGCTGAGCAATTACCGGAGTAGGCTTTCACCCCAAATGATTGAAGCACTGATGATATCCAGAGATCATATGCATGCGCTTACAAGAAGACAAATTTATAGTAAAAATAAGCGAATTCAAAATGATTTGGATGACATATCCTCGGGCAACTCGACTGAAATGTCTGTCTCTTCCGATGATTGATCAACAATTTGTTTTTTACTATTTCATTTCTTTATTTTTTTTCTTTTTTTTTTCTTTTTTTGTATTGGATTATTAAGGTGAAGTATAATGCAAATGATTTGTAGGCTAGTAGGTGCCAACTTAGTTGGGATGTACTTGACCTATAATGATGCAATTGCTCTACCATCATCAATAATTTATACCTATTTTATTTAATAATATAAATTTTTGTAATATTTTGTTTCATTTTGAAATAAAAATTATTCATTCAATAAATGTTATATAATTAATTTAATATTGTAATATTGAAAGTTTCATTTTCATACATATAAAATTATTCATTTCAAAAGAAAAAAAATATATAATTGCATATTTTTTTAGTTATAAGTTTATAATTAAAAAAACATAAGTCATACATAATTAAACTTAAATACCACCATGAAACATAACCAAACAAAATATCTCATTAATTTTAACTAAAATACTCTAGTATAATTTTTTTTTTATTCCTAATAAATAATCTAGCCCCGGCCCACGGCCCACAGCCAGTGGCCCAGGCCCTAGGCCCTATTATGAGTGGGCTTGGGCTTGGGCCTAGGCCCCACTTTTTGGCCCATGATCTAGGCCATTATTACATCCCTACGTATACCATATGCACCTTAGTTTTGACCTCTATGATATTTGATCTTAATTAGGATTCATTGTGAATCATATTATTTTGGTTAAGATCCTACAACTTTTTGGTTATATCTTATGTGATGTTGGATTATAACTCATTTTCTTTATTAATGATGACTCCTATAAGATTTGTAATGTTTGGTTATAACTTTTTTTTTTTTTTTTTATCTCTCATAAGATTGAATTATGACATTTGTACTAATCAAATTCACAAATATCATAACTTGCATATAGTAGATTACCCTAAATCTTACCATCCAATATGTTTATGCATGTGTACTTTTTTTGTTCTCTTCAAATTTTGAGTATAATTTTTGAAATTTGTTCTTGCATACTAGTCTAAATCTGCAAGGACAACGTGGGTTGCGGTTGAGAGAGAGTTACAGTGAGAGTTGCTAGAAATTGATGAAACTAATCAGGTTGGGTGACAACCACCGGGGTGGTGGCCTAGTGGTGAACGCATTGCCTTCCCTAGTAGTGAGTCAAGTTTGACTCCTAGGGGGTGCGCAACGCTGGGTATTTTCCAGTAGTTCTCTTTGGAGATTTCGTGTTATACTTCGATCGAACCTTGGCCCTGTTGGGGGTGGTTGATGAGCTTCACTGGTGTCTCGGTCGTGAGTCCCTTCTTATGGGTTGGGTCAAATGGCAACCAGTTACCCCTGAGCCTAGGTCCACAGATGTCGTGATGACACCTCAGAACATTTTTTTTATTGATCCAAAAAAAGAAAAAAAAAATCAAGTTGGATGGCACAACACAAGAAACACAAATAGGAATAAAAACAAGAACAATAAATCAAATATGCATGATGAAGTTATTACCAAAAAAATCAATTATTCTCTTTATTGTTCTATACATCTTTTTATTAAAAAATCAAAAAGTTAACTAAAATAAGTAGTTCATCAACCTTTAGTTTAACACTATAACCTACTAGAGTCTAGCTTGTGTTCAATTGGAGATGAAGATTGGACTGTTCACTCTACGACACGGGCCCACTTTTGGATTTCGTTTCGATAATTTGAACTGTTCACATTTTAGGGTTCATCGAGTATATCATCCATGCAAAAAAATTAAGTCAATCAAATAATAGCAATTACGTGATCGAATGAATTTTGTATGAAGAAAATGGATAATGAGAAAATTAACGGTTCATCTCTATTTCACCATGTATTTCATTAGTATTTCACCATGTATAATGTCATGACTTTGTTACGTAAATCACAAAATTTTAGATATTTTTTTACCCTAATTTATTGGCCACATTACGCATTTTGTGGTTGATGTTATGCAATTTTTTAGTAAAGTTATGCCAATTTGTGGTAGGGTGCATATAATACACACCCTCGTACGATTTCCCATACTATATATATATATATATATATATATGTATATATTATAACATTGTAATTAATTTATCATTTAATTTGCTAAATGTATGAAAAATGATTCATTCACATAATTTCTTCCTCCCAAATCCCTCGAATAATGTGGCAAGCAAAATTTAAAAAGTTGACCCACATTTCAATGTTCTCTCAAGATTCTCTTTACATGCATTATATCCATCTCATTTGGGGGATTGTGAAGGAGAGAAATTGTGTAAATATAGCATGGTTGATATGCATATATGTACATGCTTAATTTAAAATGTTATTAATAATAAATTAGGTTAAAAATTAAAAATTAGACTAAAGTACTTTTATGATTTAATTTTATGGTAATAAATTAATTTATTTATGTTAATTTATTGTTTGATTTGTTATATATATATATATATATATATGTTTAATTTAAAATGTTATTAAATAAGATGATTTTACGGTAATAAATTAGGGTGTTAGTTTAATTTATAATGAGAAATTTATTCGTAAATCATTTTTCAAGAATTTGTATTCTAATTAGTCCATAATATATTTTTGTACTATAACAAGTCCTATTATTTGAACATTTGATCCACCAAATCCTAATTCTCATATTTAAAGTATTTTATACACAATTTTTCCTTTACAAATATTTTTTGAATGGTTAATAACTTGGTGATATAAACATTCATATTTTACAATGTGAATATTCTCATTGACAGCATGAATGTTCAAATCATGAAACATTCATATTGTCAATGTGAATATTATTATTAGGGGTATTTTCGTAACTATGTCCCCTATATGAACTATTAAAACATAATAAAATAATTTAGACTAAGTAGAATATAAGTACATGGACAGGGATTTATGAATAAATGCCCCATTTATAATTTAATTTGTTATATATATATATATATATGTCTATATAGTTTGATAATTAATTTTTATAATAATAAATTAAGGTATTTGGATTAATTTATAGTTTAATTTGTGTTATATATATATATATATGTGTGTGTGTGTGTGTATCTGAAATTTAAATTATTATTAAATAAAAAAAATTGGGTTAAAATTTAAATTTAAAATTACAATTAGATTAATGTAATTTTATGATAATAAATTATAGTGTCTATATAATTTTATATATACACTGGTGAAAAGGGTTGGGTTTCGATTAGGGTTTTGAGGTAGGTAGAAGATAAAAAAAAAAAATTAAAATGTAGAACAAGGTTAATTTCGTCTTCTTACATTGAAATTTAATTTTGGCTAATTTTTTTTTTTTTTCATTTTCCACTCTCAAAATAGACATGTTAGAGACACTCTCCGTTAGTTTACACTACAACAAAAATATACTTTAGTGGCACTACACTAGTGGCATATTTTTAGAAAATGCCACAAAAAATGATATTTAGTGGCACGTTTTTGAAAAATGCCACAAAACGACAAACATAAAAGGCTCTAGTGACATTTCAATGAACAAGTGTCACAAAACTACAACAAAAACATGCTTTAGTGGCGCTACACTAGTGGCATATTTTTAGAAAATGCCACAAAAATGATATTTAGTGGCACGTTTTTGAAAAATGCCACAAAACGATAAACATAAAAGGCTCTAGTGACATTTCAATGAACAAGTGTCACAAAACTATAACAAAAACACACTTTAGTGACACTATACTAATGGCATGTTTTTAGAAAATGCCACAAAAATAATATTTGGTGACACATTTAGATAAATGTCACAAAGCCACAAACATATAAGGCTCTAGTGGCATTTCAATAAAGAAATGTCACATTAATTTTATGGCATTTTATAAAATAATGACACAAAAAATTATGTTCGTGACATTTACCAACAGATGCCACTAAACTTTAGTAGCAATGGCATTTTTTAAAAAATGTCAGGACACTAGGTAGGTGCAAATTACTTTTTATGGCACTTAGGTGAAAAGTTTCATAAACAAATATTTTATACCGTTTTGAGAATATGCCACTAAGTCAAAAACTTTCCAAGCTTATAATGGCATTTTTGAAAAAATAAAAAATGCCAATATATTTTTAAAATTTTTACAATGCAGTAAATGATTAAAAATAAATAAATTAAACTCAATATACACTACAGAAAAAAGCATATTCGGCGACTAAATTTCCTGACCAAAAAAAAGTTTGGTCACTGATTGTATGGGTTTTACTGACTAAAAAAATTTTAGTAGCCAAAAGTAAAACTTTTTGGTGACTAAAAAAATTTTAGTAGCCAAAAGTCTATAATTGGCAACTAAAAAATAAGTTTAGTCGCCAAAAGTGGTTATTTTTAGCGCGGGAGAACTAAAATCCTAAGGCGGGAATTAAATTTTTTGGCGACCAAAATTTTGGTAGCTGAAAGTGCATCTTCAGTGACCAAATCCGATTTTGGTCAGCAAAAGTTAAGTTTTTTAGCAACTAAAAAACAATTAATAGCCAAAAGTATAGAATTGGCGACCAAAAAATATTTTTAGTCGCCAAAAGTGGTCTTTTTTTTTATTTTACTAGTAAATAGTTTATTTTACATAAATTATGTTCAATAAAATAATTATGTTTATACATATACTTTTATATTAATATAGATGTATGCACTATATAAATAATATATGTTGTATATATAATCATATGGTGCTATAGAGGTGTAGTGGGAAGAGTGTAGTGTATAAGGTTTATGGTGCGGGAGGTTGGCGGTTCGAGTCTCTGCAAGAGCGGATCAAATTGTTCTAGAACGAATTATCGTCACGAATGGCACTTGATAGCGTCACGAATAATGCCTACCATGACATTAAAGTGTCACTGAAAGGTTTTAGTCTTGATGGTGCAATGAAACTTATAAGTGTCACTAACTCTTTTTTTAATGTCGCTTGATAGTGCCACAAATAATATCTACCATGACATTAAAATGTCATTGAAAGTTTTTAGCCATGATGGTGCAGTGACACTTGCAGGTATCTACCGTGACATTCGTATCTACCGTGGCACCGATAGAAGTGGCACTTGTTCAAAATGTCACAAGATCAAAAAATGTCATTAAAAGAATAATTTTGTGACATTTTCAAATGCCACTAAACTAAGAAAATATTGTAGTGTTAGATGAAAAATATAATTGAAACATTTTAATCTAAAATCACATAAAAGGTATGTGGTTGTTTTTGAAAAACATAAGGATAAAGTGCCATTGGGTCGTACCACAAAGAGATAAAATAGATTTTGAAAAAAAAAATAAAACAAAACAAAAAGAACAAAAAAAGAAGAGCAAAGAAACATAACAAATCAAAAAATAAAAAGTGACATTTGGTTTGAGTATAAAAAAAAGGGGTAAAACACCATTAAAATCCCAAAATTAAATCTTTTGAACTATGTAATCCTGCCTTCTTCTTTTCTTTTTTTTTTGTTTTTTTTTTAGACTCAAAAATCCCATTTCAATATTAATGACCTTGAAGCCCATGAATTCAACTTGTGGCTTGCATTGGTTAAGGTGTAAATGTGGCTTTTGAGTGATGTTGTATTTACCAAATTGACCAAAATTGTACTATAGTCTTTTTTTTTTGATTTCCCTCCAACGCGATCAAAACGGACGAGTCAAAGATGGAAAGTTATCGATTTTCAATGTTACAGCGATTATCTTCACTTCATTTCTTTGCACAGCCGAATTTGGCAATGTTAAACTTCAATCGACCTTCCGGAATTAACATTTGGCATCCCCCCAAACCCTAGAAAAGCGAAAACCCCCTTGTAGTTGTACATTGTCGTCATTGATTCAGAGTGAGCACTAAGTCATTTTGTCCTGCGGTTGACGATGAGGACGTGTCACCGATGATAGCACATAATCCATTTGTTCGCGTCGGTGTTCGTGTCGGTGTCCTATGGTGTTAGGTATGTGGGTTTTGATGTTATTATGCATATATGTTTACATTGGAAAGATATTTGGTTAATCCTAATGATTGTTTGATTAATGTTATATTTTTTTTTGCGTAATTGGCTTTGATTGTATTATTCGTAATGGTGAAATCTCGATTTCATGTTGTTGGATGTTTTGTTGGGTGTTCGTTGTTGGGTTTTAAGGCCAACCCGCCTTAATTACCAGAAATCAAACACACAATAAGGGACACAAGATTTACGTGGTTCAGCCTCAATGTCTACGTCTATGGAGAGAACCGAAGATTTCCACTAAAACAAATAAAGATTACACAGAGGAGGAGATACTCTCACTCAACTCACACACTCTCTACTGCCTTACACTCTAGTTTTTCTCTCTCTCTCATAGAGATATACACTCTCTTGTATATCACTTGTGTTCTACCTTTCCTTGTCCATTTGAACCCTCTCCATCCCTTCTGTTTATACACCAAGAAAGAAGGTTGAGAGATTGGCTACCTAAGTTGATGGCCAGTTGTTTCCTCTTTCAGTGCCTCGAGAAGCACTCCTCTTATCGGCTGCTTTTGGCTACTTTCAATGGAGAGACAGATCACCTTCACATGGAGTGATATTCTACAAATCACCTCCTCAACCTATGTGAGGTGATCCACACTAGCACCCCCTAATTGAATGGCTGCACCCGTTGCTTGGAGTGCCCTGCACCCCCTCACTAGGGTGCCATGCGAAGCTTACTTTGCAACTCTTTGTGATTGCATCTCTCCCTTTCATACACTCTGGGAGAGATCGTAATATGTCTCTAATTCAGGAGCAAAAGAAACTCTTTTCTTCCCTGGGACATGCTCTACCGTCTTGGTCTCGTTGCTCTGAGCTTTCTTCATGATTGACCTTAATGGCTCCATTTTGTACACATTGGAACTGCCTCCATGCATTCTTGTACACTTTGGTTAAGCCATGCATCCTTTCTAAGCGTGTCTTGTTCTTTACTTACCTTATCCTCTTTGAGCTTTGCACAATCTTTAATGAGGTGATTCTCCTAATCAATAGTAGCACTTTCTCCTATAGCTCGGTCTTGATTGCGAACGCCCTCTTAATTTGGATCTATACTGTCTATCATTGGATCTGCCTCTGCCCCTATCATTTTCTGATGCAACCATGGCATTTCCCTCTGGGTGTTCACCGTTTTCCTTTTTCTTCATTGCCTCATGAGAAATAAGCGTAGGAACCACCTCATCTAGTCCAAGAGTATCCTTCCCATACATCATAGTAGTCTTGAGATGCTCATATGATGAAAGTAAGGAGACTAGTAAGATAATGGTCTTATCTTCCTCCTCGATTTTCACCCTGATGGAATCCAACTCCATTGTAAGCCTATTGAACTCATCTAGATATTCTATAAGGTTCGCTCCTTTTGTCATTTGAAGTGTGTACAACTGCTTCTTCAACGATAACCGATTTGTCAAGGACTTTGACTTGTACCTCTTTTCTAACTTTGTCCATAGCTTTGCCAAATCTTCTTCATTGATGACTTTCCGGAGTGTGTTGTTCTTGAGATATAATTGGATCGTGTTGTTTTCCAGTTCTCTAAACCCCTCCCATTTGTCATCCCTCATGCTGCCGATTTGTTGGACCTCTTGTTGAGAGCTTTTACTAAGCCCTCCCGTGTTAGAATGTTTTTTTACCTTTTGTTGCCACAGGGTAAAATCATTATTTCTATTAAAAGGTTCTATCATTAAACTTGAACCTTTTCCTTCACCACTACGTCATCCTCCACCAAAAAAAAAAAAAAAAAAAAAAACAGTTACTCTACACACTGCCTGGGTTCAAACTCAAGACCAAAGGGTAAGACAAAAGCCTTAACTACCCCAGCCAAACTCACCCTTGGGATACTTTTTCTCCAGATAATTATTTAAAGTATCATGTTTGGCGACAGTTACTCACCTTTAGCCTCTGGACACTCGTGTGGTGCGTGATGGGTGTGGCCTTCACTCTCCTTTAGTTGGAGCATGAGAGCGCATCCAAGATCTTCTCGGGCTCTTTGAAAAAACAAACTATTTTTCACCACCAAACTCTTATATCAATTGTTGGGTTTTGAGGCCAACCCACCTTAACTACCAGAAATAAAACACACAATATTGGACACAAGATTTACATGGTTTGGCCTTAATGCTTACATCCACAGAGAGAACTAGAGATTTCCACTAAAACAAATAATTATTACACAGAGGAGGAGACACTCTCACTCAACTCACACACTCTCTACTGCCTTGCATTCTCTAGTTTTTCTCTCACTCTCACAGAGATATACACTCTCTTGTATATCACTTGTGTTCTGCATTTCCTTGTCCATTCGAACCCTCTCCATCCTTTCTATTTATACACCAAGAAAGAAGGTGGAGATATTGGCTGGCTAAGCTGACAGCCAGCTATTTCCTTTTTTTGGTGCCTCTAGAAGGTCTCCTACTGTCGGCTGCTTTCGGTGGAGAGACAAATCACCCCTCACATGGGGTGATATCGTACATTCATGGGGTTTGAATTTTACTAAGGGTATAGTCGTGTAGTGTCTATTTTATTGTGATGTTGGTCCTACTGTTGCCACTTAGGGTGTTGGGGTACGCCCTCCATGGGGTACTCTGTATTTGGGGTAGTATTAACAGGGGTATTTTGTGGTGTTTGTTATGATGTTGGTGAGTTTGTGGCAGGGTTGCATGGTTAGTGTGCTTTATTGACATGGTCGTGCTGTTGTGTTGTAATGTGGTTTGGGGTCCCTTGATTTTGAGTGTATTTTGGGTGGTTTTCATTTTCAATGTTAGTGAGATTTGTGGCAGTTAATGTGTGTTGTTGAATGGCGTACACATTAAGTAATGTTACGCGCATGGTTGGTGATTGTTAACCTAATGTTACGCACACGGTTAGTCATTGTTTATGGTGATTGTTCATATGGTGGTGTGTGTCCGACATTTGGTGCAATGTTGTTGACAAATAATGAGTTTGTTGTGTCAGTGTGATGTAAACCCATTTTGGGTCACATTATCACTCATATTTTTTACACATTTTTTCCAAAAAAAAAAAAAAAAAAAAAAAAAAAAACACTAATTTTTTAACCATCTTAACACCTCGTAATGGGCTTGTGCTCTCCTAGTTTTTGGGTGTGTGTAGGTTGGGGTAGGTACGTGTGATGTTAATGACAATAATGTTAGGTGATGTGTAATAATTGTGACATCCATGTTTGCAAGTGGTCGCCGTAATGGTACGTCGAGTGTCATCGTGTAATTTCTTGAACGATGATACCGGTGTTTCACTACAAGGGGAGTGCATGCGTGTTTACGAACTGTGGGTTGCGTACCCTGTAATGGTGTTGTCGGCTAATTTCGTAATTCCTCGAATGTGTTATGTTTATTTTGGGGTAAAGTGTTGTTCCATTGATTTGCTCGTGAATGGTTGATGAATAAACCCCTCTAACACCACATCCACATGGGGGATGTTGGCCTGACATACCATGCATGTTTTGGGATTTTTGTTATTTGCGTACTTATTTGTGGTTATATGTGGCACATTGTTGAGTAAATGTTATGAGTTCTACCTTTTTACGATGTTGGTACTAGTTGTCATGTATCTATGGCTTTGTATGTGGGTGGGACGTGTACTGGTTTTATATTTGGGGTGTTGGTTGTGTCTAATGTTTCTACCGTTCAAAATTGGAACACATACGTAGCATGTTATGCTATTAAGGGTGTTTGTGTGCTGTTATAATGATGTTTCGTGCTTTTTTGTGTTGGTTGATAAGTGTCTTTGCGGATGCATATTTTGTATTCCCCGTATTAATATCTTAATGTGACTAATGTAGCAGGTAATAAAGGACGGCAAAGCTCAAAACATAAGTCTAGTGGAAGAATACCACGCTTGCAATTGTTCATACAAACGTCCACTAGATTGGCCACGAGGAAAAATGAAAAATTGTTTGTGACTAATGTGGCAGGTAATGAAGGACGGCAGAGCTCGAAACATAGGTCTAGTGGAAGAACACCACACTCGCAATTGTCTATACAAACGTCCACTAGATTGGCCACGAGAAAAAATAAAAAAATGTTTATACATTTCCCCACCCCCAAGGACAATAAAATAACATCACAAAAAAGTAATCCAACCATTAACACCATAAAAAACAAAGTCCATATTGATACCAAATCGAACCACCAACAACACACAATAAAGCAGCACTAGGAAAAAAATGTTTACCAACCTAATAATCATCAACTCCCAGCTTTAATTTTTAGTAATGTGAGTAATGTTTACCTACATCAATAATGTTTACCAGAAAAATTAAAATTGGGATTTAATTGGCCAAAAAATGTTTACCAATATCAGTAAAGCCACAAGATATAACGTTGCCATTGACAACACCACACCGCCGAAAAAATGTTTACACGTTTCGACCACAAAAACAACAAAATAACATCATCGAAAAAAATCCTAACAATTAAAGATCATAAAGAGCAGAGTCTGACGTATCCACCAAATTAAAACCCTAACAACACACAATAAACCAACATCAGAAACACATTAGCACCAACCTGAACAATTCGCACAGCACGCACACTCCACAAACCCAAAATCAACAGCTCAAACTAATCACAAACATACACCTCTTAACCAACCATAACGAGTTTGAGATGTGGATTGACTTTTTGATTTTTTAGTTTTTTGGTTTTGGAATAGGCCTTTTGACTTTTTTGACTTTTGTGGAAAAAAAAAATGTAATGATTTTCATTTGGATGTGACAACTTTTAGCTGATGACTCTAAAGTCTATTTTGTCTTTTTGTAACTAAAATAGCCCCAACCCATGCCAAACCCATATGCCAAATGACTACTGGGTAACATCAAACACCCCCAAATCACTCCATGCAATTGCCTTAAAAAAAAAAAAAAAAAAAAAAATAGAAATGTTAGAACATACTTTACCCACACACACCCAACACAAACAAACAACGAAAATAAAATCACAAACAGGGACAAACAAGTAAACTCCAACGTCACTATATCAAACAAATATAACATACCAAAAATAAAAAAAGGATTATTTGGTTTATAAGAAAAAAAATATAAGACAAAATGGAACAATATTTCTCCATATGAGATTTAAGAGTAATTTTTCCTAAAAAAATTGACTTTTTCCCTTAAAAAAAAAAAGAAAGAAAGAAAAGGTTTTAAGAAAATTGAAGAAGACTTTTTTTTTAAATATCGAATTTCGATTGGATCTAATTTCTTACCAAAATACGTAGACAACTATATGGCGGATCCAAATTATATTTTTCATTTATTTTTTTTAAAAAAATAGCGGGTTAAAATTATCAGCTCAAAATTATTTTTATTTTTTATAAATAATCTACATATAAGGGTTACAAATAAAATAAATTATTGGAATCACCAAATCGAATCATGGTAGAAAAAGGGAAATGATCTAGAAAAGTTAATAATCTTTTACTTTTATTTGAATGGATTCCAAAAATAAGAATAAAATAAAAAAAATCATAAAAATAACGGGTAATGTTATACTTCTAATTTTTGTGGGTTTGATCATAACTGTAGAGCTCTTATATATAATTAAAATATTTTAACTAATTTTAGAATGAATTATAATTAATTTTATAATAGATCATAACTAAATACTACAAAGGTTGTCAAAAATAATCACCATTTTTTGTTCTAGAAAATTGAGTTAACTTTTTAAAAAATTAAATTTTTCTTTTTCTTTTTTTTTTGTTTTCAGTAAATGTTTTAAATATTTTACTCATATATATATTTTTTAGATACACCTAATTTAAATAAGCTTAAAAAGTATAATATTTGTAAAAATAAAAAATAAAAATCAACCAAATATAAAAAGAAAAATATGAAAATTTAATGCATTTTCGTATTTTGTTATATTCAATGAATTTTTTTTTAAAATTTTTTTGTAAAATTTTTTTACTTTTAAGTATATGAAAATTAAGTGAATCTAAAACTTAACGAAAATTAATTAATTCTTTTAAAAAAATTATTAGAAATATAAAATACGAATTAAAAATTCAAAGTTATTTAAAAAATTGAAAACCAAAAAGGGTAAATTAGATCTCAATCATGAAATCCGAGATCCAAACAAAGATAAAGAAAGAGGGATGGACAATCCATTTTCCACGAAATAGGAAGGAGATTACATTATGGAGAGAGAATAAAAGGAAAAATATTTAGTATAATGGTGTCACCATCTTATGTGATTTTATTGATTAATAAAATGTTACAAAAGATACAGTTGTGAAAGGGATTATACAAGTCTTATCTTTCACTACTCAATATTGTTCTAATCTCAATTACTAATTAAGATTGCTCATTAGATGGGATTATACAAGTCTTATCTTTCACTAACCCAATATTATTGTGATCTCAATCACTAATCAAGATTGCTCATTAGATGGTGATAACGTCACATTGTATCACAGTTATATTCAATATTTATTCAAATAAAATGAACTCTAAAGATTATATGTATGTTTAAATAGAGTGATTTGGTGAAAAATAATAAGGAAAAAAAAAACAGAGAAAAAAAATTTATTTTCTCACATTTGATTTATGAATAAAGATTGAGAATTTTAATTTTGGAGCTCTAAAGAGAGCACTAGTGATGTGGCTAGAGAAAAAATAAATAAATAAATAAACATAGACACATACATCACATCACAATAATGATACAGACCACTAAAACATCACCACTAACATCACCACTAATGATGTGGCAAACTAAAAATAAAAAAAAAGAGTAATGATTCATCCCCCTTTTTCCCCCACCCCCTTTGACCCCCTCTCTCTCTCATTGGTTACCTTTTCTTTTTCTTTTTCTTTTTTTTCCTGCTCCACCAATCACCTCTTGCCACGTGGCAAAAGGGGGGTGAGGGGGTGACCCCCAAAAGGGGGTCCCAAGCATTATTCAAAAAAAAAAAAACTAAGACACAAAACACATGTGGCAGTGGGTGGGACCTACTGCCACATCCCTAGTGCAACCACTAATTAGTGGTCTACATCATTTTTTCATCACATCATATGTGAGCCCCACTCTTTACCACATCACTAGTGCTTTTTTTAGAGCTCTAAAATTAATGCTCTCTATCATTGTTGTTTGATTTATACATTGAGCCTTGGTTTCAGATGTGGGTTAGTTTTTTTACTTTTTAGTTTTTGGGCTATTTTAGGAGTGGTTTGTGATGTTCTAAATAAGTGCAGTTTTTGAATTTTTATAATAAAAAAAAAGTGTAGAAAATTAGAGAAAATGGGTAGAAAAATAGAGCGGAAATGTTGATAGATGTTGATTGATGTAACCCAAATAAGTGTATGTATGCCAAAAAAAAGAATGCACTTTTTAATGCAAGCCAAACACCTACTAAAAAGCCACGTTTGAGATGGGCTTTTTGGTTTTTTTAACTTTTGTGAGAGAAAAAATGAAATGATTATAGTTTAGATGTGATGTTTTGTCTAATTGACTTTTTAACATATTTTGTCTTTTTATAACTATTTTAGCCCAAAAAGTTTATGCCGAACATAGCCTCAGAAATGAAGATTCTTTTATTTTTATTTTCTAAGTTTTATTTTTCACCAAAAGTGATAATAAGATTTAATGAGACACAAATTAGTTGTATATTTTTCATAATATTGAAATTGTGTTTTAAAATACAAAAGAAGAAATTTTCTTTTTACCCATATTCTTACCGAGGTATATATATATATATATATATAAATATATATATGGGGTAATTTGAAAAGTTAGTTAAAAGTTAAATTTTTAATTTTTTTTGACTTTTTTATTCTTTTGTGTGTAAAAAATATAAAAGGTAATATAATCCAAAATGAATTAAAAGTTTTTTTTTTTTAAATAGGAAAATGAATTAAAAGTTAAAAGCTAACTTTTTTTTTTTGCTTTCCAAATGATCCCTATATATATATATATATATATATGTATGTATTACTCATTTAAATATGATAATATGAAAACCCAATTTTTTTTAATCGACTCCAAGTAGATACGAAGGTATATGCAACGAGTTTACTTCAATAAAAATAAACAAATAAATAAAATACAAGAACTCGGGAAGAAAATAATAAAACTATGTTAGAAATTTGAATTATAAAATATTCTACATAATATTTATATAAATGTAAAATTTTAAATAAATTATTAAATATTTTACAGGCGAATCATCCACAATTATATATAGATGATAAATGGCATAGATTCACAAACAAAGAAACAAAAGACAGAGCATATATAGGGATTATTAGCTAGAAAACCTTACTTGAAATGGACAGCTCCGAAATTCAAGGCATATTCACGAGGTTGAAGGACTCACTCTAACCTTAGTTTCTTTGCCCCTCTCTGCGTCTCTGCGTCTTTTACCGCTCTCTCTAACTCTCCGGTGATTTTACACTTTACCCGTAAGCTATGGACCTTTGTTTCTTTACTCCCTTTTAATTGTTGGAATTTTGTTTTTTTAGAATGACTTTGCTGGTCTCTTTAAAATAAGGAAAAATTGCACAAAAATCCAAAGATGAGGAAATAATTGCAAAAGAATGGGAAATCTTTTGGAAGTAGATTAACGTTGTGTTTGATTGAGAGATTTAAAAAGGAATTTAGAAAAGGTATGTGAAACTAAGTAAAATGTAAATATATTTTATTCATATTTCACTCATTTTTTTCATTTTCTTTTCTAAATTCCTCAATAAAACACAGCGCAAAAGTCAATTTTTTGATTTTTTTAAAAAAGGTAAAAATAAATAAATACAGAGATAATACGACCTAAAAAATTTAGAAAATCAATAAGCTAACTTTTAAAATTATTTCCAAAATATGCCTAAATATGAAAAAAATTAAAAAAATGATAAAATAATGGACAAAGTTACAAATTTGTCCCTACCCTTTTTTGCCCTAGTCCCTCTCTTCTTCAACCTCCCCCCTCTACACCCTCTCTCCTATCAGCATCTACCATCTCCAGCCATCTTTCCCACCTTCTGATTCCATTGTGGCACTACCAATCCCATTCAACCTCTACCTTCTTTCTTCCCTTCCACCCCAATATTTCTCTCTAAACCCTTCTTTCTTCCCCATCTCTAGCCACCATTGCCGCCGCCGTCAACGCCCTTCAATCTCCATCTTCTCTCTTCTACAACTCCGGTCATGTGCAAAGAAGGTGGAATGAGAGGGGTGGGGAAAGGGTTGCCATGACGGGAGAGTGGTTGTGATGGCATATAAGGGCTAGGGTGGGGAAGGTCTGGGCGCCGAAATTGCAGAGAGATTGAGAGGTAAGGGTTGCGGTAGTTGGAGGAAAGAGTACAGTGGGTTGTGATGGTTAGAGAAGATGTGATGGTGGCGGTGAAGGGAGGCACATATATATATATATAGAGAGAGAGAGAGAGAGAGGGTTGGCCGGAGATGGGTGGGGGATAGATGATTGTCGAATGGAATGGGATGAAAAGAAAAGAGAAGAGAGAAAGAGGGAGAAAAGAGAAAGCTAGCGCAAAGGGTAATTGTGTAATTTTATTTATTCTTTTGCAAATTTTTTTATTGCGTTCCATGCTAAATGTAATTAATTTTTATTCTCCCTTCTTTTGCAATTATTTCCTTGTCTTTTCATTTTTCTGCAATTTTTTCTTAAAAGAGATTTACAATTTGAACAATAATAACATAATATGATGAGTAATGGTAGAGATACCAAAAAAAAAAAAAAAGGACCAAAAAAATAAAATTTGCCAAATATTTTATCAAATATCTTATATGGATGTGAGTTTCTAAAAAATTGAAAACCTTTAACATTTTTTATAATACAAAGTTTGACTCACCTGTCACATTATTATAAATAAATTTATAAATTTAAAATTATAAAGTTTTAACAATTGTTCAAAACCTTAAAATTATAGAACACCATTGCATGCGCGAGGAACAGTCCTCATTTATTTATTTGTTTGTTTTTATTTTCTTGATCTGAAAAAAAGATATTTAGAGGTGTTATCACTGCATCCGTGGGCCCATGTCTTGGGATAACTGGTTGTTAGCTTGATTTAACCCAGCTCATAAAAAAGGACACATCACCAAGACACCAACGGAGCTCAACCATATTCCACAAACGAGCCTAGGATTCAATCGGAGTATAGTGTGAGATCTCTATAGAGAGCCACCGGAATTACCCAACATTTCACTCTTCACTCTCCCCAAGAGTCGAGCCTGGGTCATACTTGGGGAAAAGAATGCTTTCTAAACTAGGCCACCACCCCCGGTGGTTCTTCCTTTTTATTAGGTCCCCTGATTTTATGTCTTGACATTTTTTATTTATTGAATTTGTGTTACATAATATCCCCCGTGTATTTTATAGGAAGTAGATCTCCTTCAATCTAACATTTTGATTAGCGGCATTGTTTAGCTTGTAAGGCCTATTACGGATTTTATTTTAATAATTTGAATTATTCATTTTGTCAGATATTTTGTGCATTTTATCTACACACAAAATTAAATTGATCCGATAACTGTAACTTGTTCAATTTATTACATTTGTGATAAAAAATATATGATTTATTTTTAAAAATACAATTGTCCTTTATTTTTTTGGTAAAAAATACAGTAGATTGAACAAATTACTGTTACTAAATCAATCTATTTTTTTTGTGATTAAAATACAGAAAATGTTTGACAAAATAAACTATTTAAATCATCAAAACGAATTCTGTAGTATGTCTCACGGGCTCAAACAATAACCTTCAATCTAAATTTTGGATCGAAAGGGATCTACCTCCTATTTTATATGGATTAGGATTCTCTGTCCCAAGTTTTTGTCCCATTGATCAAATGTTGCCATTCATTAAAAGGACAACTCACTCTATCATATCACCTCCCCTGTTTCTAGAAAAAATTGTTTGGTGTTTTCTGAGGTGCCACATGGGTGTGTCCCTCACCAATTACAAATTTTCATGTTCTCTCATATTTTTCAATCGCTCAATACAAATTTGTAAATTCCACCTTCTTTACCCGTTACAACACTATAGGGGCACCACGTGCCAGTGCCCCAAGACCAATCCATTACATCTCCTATTTATGTGCTTCTCATGCTCACCTTCTCCCTCATTGTTAGCTCTAAATCCCTTACATTCTCTTTATATGTAGCATCTACTCCCCTGCTCACCTAGAATCACCTCCTCTATTTCTTACATTAGCAGATATAAGTTGATTCCTAAACTGGGTATAGCATTCCAATAGCATCAAACAAGTTGATTTATTATCAAGAACACGCACAACTATGAAGCACGGGTACTCCAAAATTATTGTCGTACAAGTACCGGGTACTTACCAGGTATGGCTACACGTACCGGGTACAGAAAAACGTACCAAGTATGTTTTATACGGCATGTATACATCTAGTACGCTGTGGGTACGCGAAGGGTACTCCATGGGTATGTGGTTGGGTACGCCAGGGTTAAAACCAAAATTTCAGCATTTTTTTTGGGCACTGGAGCAATTATTTTTTGCCCATTTTGAAAAATTAAACAAATAGGGGGTGTTTAGTAATAATAAAAAAACATAAAAGGAAATTATATCTATGGTTTGAAGAAGCCCTAAATCATTTGAAGAACAAAGAAGCGCTAAATCATTCGAAGAACAAAGTCAAGTCGACTTCTCCATTCGAAGAACAAAGTTCGTCGAATTTGTTATCCATCAAAGACGACACTGAAGCTCGATATTCCAGTGAGTTCCTCTCTTTCTTCTTCAATTCCTCTTTCTCTCTTCAGCACTGAAGCTCGATTCTCTCTCTCTCTCTCTCTCTCTCTCTCTCTCTCTTTTAGAGTTTTTCAAAATTTTCTCTCTTATTTTATTTCAGATTTTTTTTCTTTAGATTCTTCTTCCTCTTTCTTCTTTTTCTTCCTTTTTCAGATTTTTTTTCGTATTCCCAATTCTTTTCAGATTTTTTCTGATCCATTTTTTTGTTTTTGTTTTTGTTTTTTACATTCTTTTTCCTATAGCAACTGGAATTTGATGCAAGCTACAACCTTATTCCTCTTTAATCATCTTCAAAAACAATTAGGTAATGCAAAATCACCTACTCTGTGCGCTTTCTTCTTACTGTTGTAATCTTGTAGTAGACATTAAGAATTATATAAAATAAAAGATAAAAAAAAAATTAATCAAAATTATATAAAATAAAAGATAAAAAAAATTAATTACTTTCATCATAGAGTATTGATGTATTTAATTGTTATTTGAATGTATGAAAATTATATACTTGAATGAAGTGAAAGAAATTCACAAATTATTTTGTAATTTTTCTTTTTAATTATGATATTAAACTTTGATTTGTATGTTAGATGTTTAGAGAAAAAAAAAAAAAAAATTTGAAGTACCCCAGTCGTACCCGTACCTTACTTTTTTTAGAATTTGCCGCATCGACGTACTCGTACCGTACCCGTATCCGTACCCGTGCCCATGCTTCCTAGACGTACACCAACTGAAAATTAATCATTTTAAGTCTTTAGGCTGTATTTAATTTATGGAGTTATGGAATGATTTGAAAAAATTAAAAATATATTTAACAATATAGATGAAATATAAATACCATTGGAAAATAATAGTTTTTCGGTAATTTTAATTCGAAATTAAAGTAAGACCCAACCACCGGTTGAGGTGAGTCTGAGTGTTTTTGTATACAAAAATAATGAGCCAAAACCATTGAGTTGTGAATGAGAATTGTCTTATAAAGTAGGCATCAATAAAGTTGGGTTTAGATTTGGACTTAGTCTTGGTTTGGATTGGGCCTAGACTTGTACTTGTGCATGTGCTGGGTTTGATCTTAGACTTGGACTTGGACTTGGACCTAATCTTGAGTTTTGGGCTGAGCTGTGCTAGGCTTAGTTTGTCCATATGTTTGAGATTGGACTTGGATCTGGTTATGACCCAACACCCGTATCCATTTTGTAACACATCTAGTTTAATTCTCAAAACTTGTGCATTATATACACATTATGATTTACGTAATGGTTTTGGAGTTTTGAACATTTGTAACTCCAGCCTAATGGCTAGAATTGATGACATATAATGACCCCATTAATGTTAGCCTTCATGACTATGGCTCTCCTCTACTAGTATAATTATAGGTCTTTCTCCTCCAACTTAGTAGGTTGTTTTTACAGAGGTTTTGTGATGGAAAATGAGATGATGTTTTGAGATAAAATGTTGGAGATGGTTTTTTACATCAAAGAAAATTTTTCCTATCTTTTTTTGTTAGCCTCTTCTTTGGTTCTGATTCTTGTTAGAGAGAGTGCACCCATTGTCAAGTTCGCCAAAAGTATTCAGAAGGTGCTTTTGTATTAGTTGGTTTCGATCGTTGTATCCTGAAAGATAGATGCTAGCATACCTCCAGCATCCATCAGGAGGCAGTGAATCTGTTTTAAGGAAACTATCTAGTGCAGGTTTCGATTTGCTTCTTTTCTTATCATTTGTTCTTAAATTTTTCAATATTTAGTTTACAAATATGAGTTCTAATCTTTAGTTATCCATGTTAATAATTTTTCTATTAGTAAAGTAATATAATTCAGTTCTATATTTTAGTTGTGTATTTTATTATGTATTTCATTCTTTAAATAAATAAATTAAATTGTTTTGTCATTTCTATTTAATTTATTTTATATATTTTTCTTGTATTCTTACGAAAAAATATCAACAAATACAACCTTAAACTTATTGTAATTTCCTCCACAATCATCTTTAGAGCAATAATTTTGAAAATCAGACGAAAAAAATAAAACAAAAATTGAGATACCAATACAAAATTTTGGGTTTTAAGTTAAAAAAAAACTTTGGCCTTGTTTGGTTTGATTTTGGAAGATAAATTTTTAAAAAATATTTTAGGAAGAGAGTTTAGAAATTTTTGTAGTTTGTTTGGTTTTATATTTTAAAAATAGTTTTGGAGTTTAAGAATTTGGGATGATTTGATATTTTGTTGTAATTGAGTAGATGTATGTGAGAAAAAAAGTGATTGAAAAGAAGAAATGAGTGAGAAAAAGTGATTGATTGATGTGTAAGAGAGAAAAAAAGTGATTTTAGAAATTTTTTGAGAAAAATTACAAATCAAACAAAATTTTCAAAAATTTTCTCCAAAATCTTTTTCTCAAAGCCAAACCAAACAAGGCCTTTATTTTTTCGGACGATTCTAACAAACCCAGCAGGAAAAGACTTGAATCATAAGAAAATTTTGGTGGGATCGATGAAAGAGAGTAGTCGAAAGAGAGAGGGAGGGGGAAGAGAGGAGTGGATTCCATGCAAGTCCTATAGATAAATCTAAAAAATAAGTAAATAATGTATATATTTTTTAAGATTTCACTAAACATTGTGATCTCCGAACACCCACTCAATAATTCAAAATCGCGTTGGTCAAAATCTATGTGGACTCCATGCAAGACCCAACATTAGTCTCTAAATTTAATCTAAAAAAAAAAAAATTTAGTCTCTAATGGCTGAGGTGTCCTACATTTTTTCATTTTTTTTTATAATAATAATTAAAGTATTAGAAGAAAAAGATCTCTTTGTCCACTGCGAAAAGATTTTCTCCAATTCACACCATGCTACCGTTTCCGTGAGGATTTTTATAACGGACTTTCACTTTCATTGTTTTTTTTTTATTAGTTACAAACAGGGACAGATCCAAAATTACGTCTTTGGGGCTACTCTATAGTTTAAAAAATTGGAAGACTACTCTATATAAGTTTGAAATTATCTACAAAAAATTTGAGGGTGCGAACTCTTATAATTTTAAATTATTTTAAAATTTCTATATAATATATGATATTTTGCAAATTTTTAGGAGTGCGGCCGCCCCCCTAGCCCCCCCTAGATCCATCATTGGTTACAACTTTTTTTTTTTTTTTGTTTCGTAGAAATTATCAGAATTTTTATTACATACTTTCATTTTCATTGTTGTTTCCCTTATATTTTACAGAAATTATCTGGATTTTTATTACATTCTTTCACTTTCGTTGTTTATTTTATTATAGACTACACTTTCATTGCTTTTCCCTTACTTCGTAGAAGTTATCAAGGTTTTTATTATATTACATATTTCCACTTGCTATTCCAATTATTTCACGGAAATTATCAGGGCTTTTATTATGTATTCCCACTTTCATTGCTTTTTCTCTTGTTTTGCAGAAATTATCAGGATTTTTAGAGGAAATACCATTTTGCCCTCCAAACTATCACGCATTTTTAGACTCCCACTTTCGTGGCTTTTTTCCTTGTTTCACAACAATCATCACACTCGTTAAGATGGTATTTTCACATAAATTATTAGAGTTTTTATTAGATACTTCCATTTTCATTGCTTTTTTTTTTGGGGGGGGGGGGGGAAATTTAGAAATGGTCCCTATAGTTTATCCGTGATTTCATTTTGGTTCCTGTACTTCTAAATGTATCAATTTTTGCCCCTGTAATTTGGTTTTTGGGTCGAAATGGTCCAATAGTTAACAGCCGTTAGACTTTTGGACGGAAACTCCACTCGTGCCTTACATGCGCGGGACTTGCACGGGCTCTATGTTTCATCATGTTTATCAATCAACAAATTTGACTTTCTTGACTGTTTTTGCAATAATTCAATTTGTTTTCTAATATCATCACTCAAATTCAACTCATTCAAAGGGAAAACATCCAAAAGCGTTGAAATTTCTTGATTGGGATCATGAAAATGGCCCGAAATAGAATGGTTGTGAAGCAACGACCTAGAATTCTTTCGCTGAAATGATAAAGCCCTCCCCGGGAACGACGCGATAAGCTCCGTCGAAACCAAAGCTAGGGTTTCGACCAAAGCCACCTCCGTTAGATCTACCGGTGCCAAGAACGCCTCCACCGATGGCTACCTCCTCCTCCTCAGCGATGAAACTATTGCCGCCGACGTCATAAGCAAATCTCCATTTCTCTCTCTCTCTCTCCTCTCTCTCTCTCTATATATATATGTATAAATGTATATATGTATGTATATATCTCTTTATATCGCAGTTTGAAACTCTGGATCTCTTGAAATTTGTATCTCCATAAATAGCTCTGCAACAAGTTGAGATTGATTAACTGAGCCTGAAATGTGGATTCTAAGAAAATATATAAATTATTATGAAGAAAAGTTTGATACCGAATCACACGTGATATAAAGAAGAATACTAGTACCTGGAGCTATTTGTCAATCTAATGGCGAAAATTCTAAAGACTAAATTGATAAAAATAAAAAATTAAAGAATCAAAAGTAATATGAAACGCATACTTTAGAGTTGCTAGTATATTTTATCCTAGGTGTGTGTATATTTTATCTTAAGTGTGTGAATCTCCCAAACTATTTGGTTAGATTGGATGTGTATCTCGTGTTTGTTTTCTCATGGGATTTGATATTTGGAAAAGACTATTTTTAGTGAATTCAATGTTTGGTTAGACGGACTGAATAAAGATAAATGTTCAAAAAACTATGTTACCCTTGTAATTTATAATTTATATTTTTTATTTAATATATAATTTTAAATTTGTAATCTATAATTTATAATTTAACGACACTAAAATTTTTTAATTTATAAGGCCATAATTTTTAATTTATTATTTTTAATTAAATTAAATTTATAATTTATAATTTTTATTTTTATTTAATATATAATTTTAAATTAACAACACTAAAAAAATAATTTTATATAATATACAAATTTAATTTTTTAACAACACTAAAAAATTTAATTTATAAGGCCATAATTTTTAATTTATTATTTTTAATTAAATTAAATTTATAATTTATAATTTTTATTTAATATATAAAAAGTACACGTTATCATCTGCTTATCCATTGGGTGTTTGTTTAGTGGTGACCCTAGTTATTGCATGATGAGCTATGTGGAAATGGCCAACCAACTTTGAATGGCTGATTTCTTCCCTTGCAAGTCCCATGCGTGCATGGCACGCGTGGGGTTTCCATCCAAAAGTCCAACAGCTGTTAACTATTAGACCATTTCGAGCCAAAAATCAAATTGTAGGGGCAAAATTGATACATTTAAAAGTACATGGACCAAAATGAAACCACGGGTAAACTATAGGGACCATTTTTGTAAATTGTCCTTTATTTTTTATTATAGACTCTCACTTTTGTTGCTTTTTCCCCTGTTTCGTAGAAATTATCAAGATTTTTTATTACATACTTCCACATTCGATATGCTTTTAAGGGTAAATTATAAATACATCCCTGGGGTTTAATTAAAATACGAATTACCTCTTGTAATTTTGGAAATTGGATTTCATCTCTTGAGGTTTCTAATTTCATAACAAATCGCTCCTTTTATTAATCATCAAGTCAGTTAATAGTCTTTAATGATGTTAGAAATATGTTTGAATTAATAATTTAAATAATTTTATTATTGTATAGGAGAGCAATTATGAATTTCATTTTTTAGTTAATTTTGTTACATAAAAAATTAGAGGAAACGTTATTTTACCCCCCAAACTTTCACTTCTTTTTTTTTTAATTTGACCCCCAGACTTCGATTAATATCAATTTTACACCTAAACTTTCGAAATTTTGATCAATTTGGCCCCTGTCATCATATTCCGTCTACAATTGGATGAAATGTGCTGGCGTGACACCAAAGTTTAATTGAAATTTTATTTTACCCACCAAATTATACCTTAAAAATCAATTTGCCCCCCTAAACTATACCTTAAAAATCAATTTGCCCCTTACGTTAACATATTCTGTCCAATTGTTGACTGAATGTGACGGCAGGGGCCAAATTGATTAAAATTTTAAAAGTTTGGGTGTAAACTTGATATTAATCAAAGTCTAGGGTTGAATTGAAAAATGCGTGAAAGTTTGCGAGGTGTAATGACATTTTCTCAAAAAAAATAACAAGAAGATATTTGTAATTTTCCAAATCACAAGGAGTAATATGTATTTTAAACAAACCTCAAGAAAAGTATTTGTAATTTACCCTCTCTTTTTTTTTTATTACATACTCTCACTTTCATTGCTTTTTCTCTTGTTTCGTAGAAATTATCATATGAATCATAAAGTTTACATGACTCTGTGTCAATTTAATGTTATCTTTTTATTTTGAGTAACTTTATTGACACCGAGAATATGAAATATAAAATTGTTCACAGAAGGTATGCTGTTGCTTTTACTTTTTATTTTTATTTTTATTTTTATTTTTTTTTAAGTTTTCACTTCATCTTGAAGGAAGTCTCTGCAAATCATTTCGTCTTCTTCTCCAATGTTAATAGAACTACACCTTATTTTCCATTAGGGCTGAGCTTCTCTCTAGTTCTTAATCGGATTGGAAAGTATTGTTCGGCCTATTGTAAAATAAGTTCAAAATTGTTTAGTTTCAAAATTTTGATTAAAAAAAATAATAATTAATCATTATTTTAATAAAGCTTATGTTAAATATGTTTTTATTTGTTGAATACCACATTTGTGACTATAAAACTTTATAAATTGGATAAAATTAAGTTTTCTTTCACATTTGGATAAAATTGGATAAAACAAGAAACCAAAAAGCAACCAACAAACTGGCTAACAAACAAACTAGTTTTCTTCCACTTTGGTACCTAATATTTCACCTTTTTTAAAAAAATTTTATTTTTTATTTTTTATTTTATAATTTAGTCCGACAGTTTATGGACGGAAAATGTTGCGTGGTATATTGTCACATTACTATGAAAATTTAGATAAATTACATTTTTTCCATTTAAGATTCAATGTTTTCCCATTTTAGCCTTTTAAGAATTTTTTTTTTTGTTGGCACTTTAGGTTGGCTGGCACATCAATTTTGTGTGTGTGTGTGTGTTACGATATTGAAAATCCCAAGTGATTCGTGATTAGATCAAGATTAAAATATTCCAAATCCCAATTATTCAAAACACGCAATCTAAATTATCAAGCACTTACGAAAGTAATTTAGATTGTTGTTTTTCTGAATAAACAATAAATCGACACAAACGATTTTTACGTGGAAAAAATCACAATTGAAGAACCTTCAATTGTAATAAAAAACCACGGGTGAAACGCCACTAACCAATCCACCACTGAAGAAAGAAAGATTACAAAGATAACACACAAATTACCCAACTTAGTTAATTTGTCTTCGAATCTTCTGTAACTCTTTCACCACGCCTTCGTCTTGGAACTGATCAATCCTGAAGTTGAATCCACAACTTTACTTGTCGAATTAACAACTACGTACAGAATCAAACGCCTTTTGAAACTCTACGTTTGAATCTTCGGAATCCACCGAAGAATAACACTCTTGTATGTATACGAACAATCTCCTTGATATGTGCTTCTCAAATCATGAGTTGAATACTTATTCAATTTTATCAAGGAAAACTCACAAAAAACTCTCAAGAAGAAAACCTTAGAAAACCTCAAAGTAGATCTGAAAGAGTAATCCTAGTTTTTGGAGAAAACCAACTACTTATAGAAATCCAGATTCTGAAGCTCGCTCGAGCGAGAACCTTAACTCGCGTGATTTCCATAAGTGCCTTCGCTCGAACCACGAAACCTTCGCTCAAGCGAGAAATGAACTCTTTCAGTTTTTATGCAGACGTAGTCCTTCGCTCGAGCGAGCACTTCGTCGCTCGAGCGAGCAACACAAAACAGCACAGAAAATTACAACTCAACTACACAAGTTTGTTCGCGGGTTTGACAAGACTTAGGGACCTAACAATCTCCCCCTTTGTCAATACCTGGACAAAACTTTCTAACACAATTTCCTAAACAACTGCACTAGCTAAAACAATTACAACTCAAAGATCTAGCTAAAACAACTATGAAACCAATCTTGATGACAAACCAATCTGCACAAAATAAACTTGGAGAGAATTTGTTATGTAACATAATAAACTATCAAGACATCATCATAAACAACATGTAGACACACTTCGTCGCTCGAGCGAGCAACACAAAACAACACAGAAAATTACAACTCAACCACTCAAGTTTGTTTGTGGGTTTGACAAGACTTAGGGACCTAACAATCTCCCCCTTTGTCAATACCCGGACAAAACTTTCTAACACAATTTCCTAAACAACTGCACTAGCTAAAACAATTACAACTCAAAGATCTAGCTAAAACAACTATGAAACCAATCTTGATGACAAACCAATCTGCACAAAATAAACTTGGAGAGAATTTGTTATGTAACATAATAAACTATCAAGACATCATCATAAACAACATGTAGACAAAACATCTATCCCAAAAACCTGTAACCATCATGAGTATGAGTATCCCATATACTGCAAAAACATATAAGTACCACAAGAAGATATACCCTGCAAAAACATATAAGTACCGTAAGAAGATGTACCCTGCAAATCATAATAATACTCCCCCTTTTTGTCCGAGAGATACACCATAAGAAAAACTATGCAAATAAAGAAACCAAAAAACTGTGCCAGAAAAGATAAAAAACTGTTCAAAAACCACCAAAGTCCAAAAACTAGGAAAGAGAAGGTGGATGTTGCATCTGAAGCAGGGAAAAAATCTTCGCAAGCATAGAACTCTGCTCCTCAAGGCGGCTGTCAAGAGAATCCATCCTGGCATCCAACTGATCTAGGCGACGCATGACAGGCTGCTCAAACATCTACAGCTGGCCACAAAAAGAGCGAGGACGGATCTCAGGTAAATCAGGGGCGCCGGCAGTGGCTGCCTCAAACTCCTCCTCCTCTCCAAGGGGATCATCAGCACCTGCACCAGAACTCCTAACCCCAGACACACTCCCCCTCACATGGGCCTGACTCTGGGAGACGGTCAATTTAGTAATGGGGTTGATGGGGTGAGCAAACTCATCATCATCAGAAACAGGAATATCAAGAGAAGTGAGAAAACAAGTAAGTAAACACCCATAAGGAAGCCCCAAAGACTTTCTACCCTCAAAGACCCCAATCATTTTCGAAACAATCATCTCTGGAAGATCAATGGGAAGTCTGTGATGTATACAATACAACACATATCCCTGGTCCTGGGTAATGTGCGAGGAATGAGTGGTGACATAAAGATTCGCACATACAATGATATTCATAATACGAAACCGAGGAAGCAACTCATTTTGCTGAATGAGGGCCTCGGCGAGCCAAGTCCGGTCAACACCACATAACTCAGAAGCAACACGATCAAAATCGACACCTGACCGGGTAAGAAACAGAAAATGACAATTACTAACTTCGGAAAGATCAAAAAATACCCGAAACACATCCCTAGTGATAACAAGTGACTTCTTCCTAACCCAAGTCTTAAAGGATGCTGGAAGTTCTTTTCGAATGGAATGAATATTGCAATAGAATTCCCGGATGAGACTCAAATTTTGTGGACCTGAAAAATGCAACACTTAATCTTCGCCTAATGAATCAAATAAAGACCGAATGGTAAGAACCTCAAAGGCACTTGGGAGGACATTGCGCTCTAAATGGACTTTACGAGATGCAAACGACTCCCTAAACAACTTGGCCTTTTCTTTTGACTCAAACTTTTCAGTGTTGAAAGGGGGACGGGAAACAGTGGTTTTGTGACGCTTGGATGACTCTGCCATGACTAAAACAACCCACAAGAGAAGGAGAAACCCAGCAACCCACAGACAAGGCAAACATAGAACCCAGACAAACATAGAACACCCACAAGCAGCAACAGAAAACCCCAAAATAAAACACAAGCAACCAATCAAAACACCTTAGTCCAACATAGTTAGAAAAATAAGCATAAACCTATAGCAAAATGTAAATGTTTAGAACAACAGACTAATGAGGAAATCACAGACACAGACAAAGCACCAAGAGAATAAGCAGAAACCTATAGCAGTATATACTAAGACCACACTTTAAACACTAAAATGTTAAAACATGAAGTAAACAAAAAAAAAAAAAAAAAAAAAATGAAACCCATGAAACCCCCCACAAAGAGTTAGAAGAATAGAACCCCCAAATCCAAACAATAGAGCAGAGCCACATCAGTAGTAAACTAGCAAGCATATCGTCAATAAGCAATGTATGAAAGCCAGAATGAATGAAAACATCATTGTATTGGAACAATGTATGAAAACCATGGACAGAATGAGATAATGAGGTTAATGAGCATGGGCATTCAAAATGAGCTATGAGCAAAGAACAATGAGATCTTGTAAGCAGCATGAGTAGTGTGTATATAAAGATGTACACAAGAAAAACAGAAATCAATGACAATGAGATTATAGCATCCAAGCACACATAAAACCAAACACTCACACGTACTCAAGGAACAAGTAGCAGTCTAGTGATCGGGCATGACACCCAAGGTCTTTCTAAGGAACTCAAACCGAAGAAGATCAAGGGGTTTTGTAAAAATATCAGATTTTTGATGCTCAGTGGGAACATGCTCATGAACAACAAGGCCCTCTTCCACTAACTCCCGAATAAAATGATGACGAATGTCAATGTGTTTGGTGCAAGAGTGTTGGACAAGATTTTTTGAAATGTTTATGGCACTTGTGTTATCACAGAAAAGAGTGAGTGTTCTCTTCCATCCCATAATCATGAAGCATTTGCTTCATCCACAACATTTGTGCACAACAACTCCCTGTAGCAATGTACTCAGCCTTAGCAGTCGAAAGGGAGATGGCATTTTGCTTTTTACTATGCCAGGAAACCAGATTATTTCCAAGGTAAAAACACCCCCCGGATGTACTCTTCCTATCATCCGCACACCCTGCCCTACCGGCATCAGAAAAACTAGTAATTTCAGCTGTAGTATCAGTAGAAAACCAAACCCCATACCCCAATGTCCCATTCACATATTTGATGATGCGTTTGACCGCAAGAAGATGAGACCCTTTAGGATTGGCTTGGTAACGGGCACAAACATCGACACTGAAGGAAATATCAGGACAACTGGCTGTGAGGCAAAGAAGACTCCCTATCATACTCCTATAAAGGGTAGAATCAACATCAGTGCTAGAAGAATCTTTGGAAAGGTGAAGACTGGTGCTCATAGGAGTACGTGCATGTTTGGCAGACTCAAGACCAAACTTTGACACAAGATTTTTGGCATACTTAGACTGAGAAACAAACATACCTGAAGGAGACTATTTAATTTGAAGACCTAAAAAATAAGACAACTCTCCTATTATGCTCATCTTAAACTCATGTGTCATGCAATCCAAAAAATATTTCACAAGATGATTAGCAGTGGATCCAAACACAATATCATCAACATAAATCTGAGCAATAAGAATATGAGACTTAGTATGTTTTACAAATAAGTTCTTATCCACACTACCCCTTTGGAAATCATTATCAAGAAGAAAGGTAGTAAGTCTATCATACCAAGCCCGAGGAGCTTATTTCAACCCATACAAAGCCTTGTTCAACTTGTAAACATGGTTTGGACATTTAGGGTCCTCAAACCCTTTTGGTTGCTCAACATAAGCCTCTTCTTTCAAGTACCCATTCAGAAAGGCATTTTTCACATCCATTTGAAACAATTTGAAACCAAGAAAACATGCAACACCAAGTAAAATACGAATAGATTCAAGACGTGCAACTGTAGACACCCCATTTTTGACCGTCCTCAAGACTTGGACGTCACCGTTGGAACATTTGGTGATTATCCATGTTTGTGTTCGTTTGGAGTTCCCGGAGGTCTCGGCTACGCGCCTTGCCTCAGGATCTCCGAACTTGACTGTTCAGTGTCTGGTTTTGCACCAAACACTTGCATTTTGCCTTGGAGGGGCAGGGAATGCCTTGTGAGGCATCCCCACACACCACCGGCCATGGCCAGAGGCCACCGGCTGGTTTTTGCTGCCATCGGCAATGTATATTGCCGGTCGGCACTCCCTTTTACCAAAATGGCATCTTTGGCCGGCCGACTACTGTGCATCTGCTTTTGCAGATATTTTATCACAGCTATCTTGCATTTGGCTCCCCTCCATACACGTGTATGGAGGGATCTCCCTCTTTAGAAGCTTGTCTTGTAAGCTTTACAAGACAAAAAGCTCTATAAGAGGAGCCCTTCTCTCCCTTGCTTAGGGTTAGACACTTTAGAGATTTTGGACAGCCATATTAGGGTTTTGAGTTCTAGGGTTAGGATTGATACATATCCTATCTCTATATCTCCCTCTTGCGTGTGTTAAAGTGTGTTTGTGTCTTACTATTGCACACAAACACATAGTGTTTCACCTTCACTTAGCTACTGAGGTTCTAAGAGGTTGTTTTTGAGGTTTTGGAGTTGGTTTCAACCTAAAAGAGGTTGTTGGTCCACCATTGTTGAAGGGGTCTTCAAGGGTAAGAAACTAATCCCTTTATTCCCCATTTTTGCATTGTATTTTTACCTATCTTAGAACTGTTTTTGTGCTTAGTGTATAACATAAAAAAGTTCTGTTTTTAGGCCCTCTAAATAGTTTTTTTAGAGTGTTTTGTGGTTTGGAGGTGTTTGACCCCTCTTAGGCCTTGAAAGGCCTCATTTTGTGCTATTTTGAGTGAGCTCCGAGACCTTGATGTTTGGGCCTCCTCACCACTGAAATCTTGAGGGATTTCAGAGGTGAGGATGGTGCCTTGAGGTCCCAAGAAGGAGAGGGCCACCCCCTCTCCTTATTGTCCTTGAAATGGACCATTTTTGGCCTCTTAAGGGAGCATCTAGCTAAGCTTCATGTTGACCATGCCTTGGCTGTTTTTTGTGCCTATTATATCATAATATGCCTCTGTTTATTGTTGGTTTTGGTACACCATGCATACTTAGCATACCTACCATGTAATGCCTTGTTATTGCCTTAATATGCCTTAGGTTGTTAGCCTTTGCTCTAGCATGTTTTAGGTTTAGCCTTGTGAAGGTTTTGTGCTCATTTTGCCATGTTTTAGGTCTGTCCATAGTTGTTTGGGTTGATCTTGGCATGCGTAGTATAGCTCCTTTGTATTTGAGCTTGTATGCTTCAAGTATGTGAATGTGTAGTATGTGTTGCTTGCATCATTTCGGTGGTTTGGAACCACCCTACATGTTATTTCAGTCCCTTTGACATGCTCATATGTTTGCCTTGGATGCCTCTTTGAAGCTTTGGAAGCTTGCCTTGCATGCTCCATGTTTTAGCATTTATGCATGCCTTTAAATTCAAACCATCTAGATGCTATCTAGTTGGTCTTTTGGGCTTAGTTTCATGTGTCAAAACTCTGTTTTTGGTTGCCTAAGTCCTGCCATGTGTGGTTGTACTAAGTGTAGTCCATTGCCTCTTTGGTGAGCCTTGAATGCTTGGACCAGTGTTGCATGTTTAGCTTGCCTTGTTGCTTGGTTTGGCACCATGTTTTAACATGATTTTCAGAGCTTATGTTGCATGCTAATTGTCCATGATATCCCTTTTCAAGTGTGCCTTAGAGTTGCTTATTTAATGCCTAAGTGTTGGTTCAACTTACTTGCATGTGTGTATGTATGTTTGATCCTAATTCCTTGGTTTTTGGCCACTGTTTTAGGCCTATTTAGTGTTGCCTAAATCATGTCTAAGTCCACCCTTTCATCAGTTTGCATTGCCTCATGTTTGCTTGTATGCTTGCATAAGTGTCTTGCCATGCCATGTTGCATCCTTAGCTTGCATGCCTAGGTTGCATTGCATCTTGCATGCATTCCTTGTTCCTTGACTTGGTGATAGGAATTGGGCCTTGGTTCGTTTGTTTAGTTTGCATTTCATTTGACATGAAAGTTGCACACTTGATTCTTTGGGCCATCATGCATGGAAATGCGTGATTGGCGGTCCGAGAATCGAGACACATGCCCTCTTGAGTCACAAACATGATAGGGGACATGATTGGTGCATACATTGCTTGAATTGTATTGCCATGCAAGTTCTGTCCTCTGCTGCTGTGAGTTGCAGGTTCTGCAGGCATTCTTTGCCAACCGGCAGTAAATCACCAGCCGATGGATTCATTTTGTGCCGGTGACCACAATTCACTGCCGGTGGTAATTCTACTCAGCCGGTGGTGATTCCCAGTATCCAGAGAAGCATCCTTGAGACTTTGGCAGTCTTCAGAGAGGCAGAGTAGGGAAAACAGAGGCAGACTATGCATGGCCGTGCACTTCCGAGCAGGACCCGAGCATGCGCTGCATCTGGCTCTCCTCCCGAGGCGGTTTACTGCTTTTCCTAGTTTAAATTAGTTTGTTAACTGATTAGGAAATTTGTAATATTTAATTAGCTTGCGTAGTTAATTAATTTGTATTATTTATTTGGTCCCTCCGGGCGAGGGCAAATCTGTAATAAGTGTGTGTGAGTGGTGTGTATGTCTTCCAACCCCACGTCTTTCTCACCTTTTATTTACCCGCGTTCGATGGTAGACTAGGGCATCTTTAAATTTAGCATACCTTATGCAATGCATGCATGCATTCATACATTTGCCTTGCATGCACCGGGCTCGGCGCATCACGCTAACTGCATTTGTACTTCAATTTCAAGTTGAATACGTGATAGTTGTAGCATTTCACATACCATGTTTAGGTTAGCCGAGCCTATCTAATTGCATCCTGTATGTGCTGCATTAGTCAATTTAACATGAACTAGGATCACGCATGTTTGCTAACCAGTTTATTGTTTTGGCTTGGAGTACGATGTAAGTATTTACGCTTTAGCATCATCGCATGTGTGTGAATGCTATCATGACAGTATGCTTACCATGTGGCTAGATGCTTATGTGATAAACTGTTTGAATGCCTGTGGGTGAAGGTTGGATTGTTTGAGTTGGAAAAACTCGTTGAAATCCGCATTTTAGCCTACTTGCGAGTAGCAAATTCCAAAACATTTTCCAAAACAAATGGATATGCAATGTTTCTTTCCAAATTTGGCAATCAAGTCTATACTTGTTTTGCTGTGCGCATAACATAGTAATTCTAGGCTAACAATTGGAATAAGAGCACATAATGTTTTCAAAAACGGATATCATGGTTAGTAGAGGTCGATCTTCGGATCGGGCGAGAGGGGGTGCTCATAGCTGACCTTCCCCAATCGTACCCTAGCTCCCGAGCCGAGAAACTACGGTGATGACGGGCATGTGGCCTTCGGCACCGAGTCAGGGTTTCCTAAATTCCCCCATAAAAAAATATTTAGGTGGCGACTCTGTATCTGGCAAAGCAGTCCATGTTTGGCACTTCTTTCCAAAAATCTGTTTCTCAAAACGATTTGCCAGATTTGGACTCTTTGGTTCAAGATTAAGAACCGTGACACAAATCGAGTCCGAGCTGTAGTGACCCCAAATGAACAGAACGGGACTCACCCTCCCGGGGCGTTCGGGGACGTGTTACAGCAACTGGGGCAAACGTCTCATCATAGTCAACACCCTCTACTTGTGTGTAGCCTTGAGCAACCAACCTAGCTTTATTCCTAACCACAATACCATTCTCATCAGATTTATTTTTAAAGATCCACGTGGTACCTATCACATTCATGTCTGTAGGTCTGGGAACTAGAGTCCAAACTTTGTTACGTTCAAATTGACCTAATTCTTCATGTATAGCATTAACCCAACTATCATCTAGCAAGGCCTCTTGAAAGTTCTTAGGTTCAATTAATGAAACATAACACATATGTGATACCTCATCCCGAATCTGTCTTCGGATTTACATTCGATTCGATACACTTCTAATCACATGTTAAGCTAGATGATTCAGTTTCACCCTTGCTGATGGTTTGTACTCTGGACTTGCGGTGACAGAAGCATCAGGAGTGATGTCCCTTTGAGCATTTTTTGGACTTGAACTTACCTGTGAGGATGGTGCTGTAACAACCTCTTGTGATTGGACCTTAGCTTCTCTTTGAATTTGTGGTTCAGTATCCAAGATTGGAGACTCACCATTGTCATCCTCATTTGTTGCTGGAGTAGGGGAACCTGTACCATCTATAACCACATTGATAGATTCCATTAAAGAAGAAGTTCGCAGGTTATGGACTCGAAAAGCCTTATTATTGGTTGAATACCCTAGAAAAATACCTTCATCACTTAGGGGAGTCAAATTTGCCCAAAGGCTCTCTATTTTTGAAAATGTAACATTTACTCCCAAAAGTTTTGAAGTATTTTATATTAGGTTTCAATCCCTTCCACAATTCATATGGAGTTTGTAAAGTGCCAGGCCTTAAATACACGCGATTTATGACATAAACAACAATATTTAGGGCTTCAGCCCAAAACTTTGGAGGAAGTTTCTTACTAAGGAGCATGACCTTAGCCATTTCTTGAACAACCCTGTTCTTCCTCTCAACAACTCCATTTTGTTGTGGAGTAATAGGTGTAGAAAATTCATGCTTAATTCCATGCATGTCACAAAAATCCGAAAACGAACTATTTTCAAACTCACGACCATGATCAGTTCGGATTCTTATGATACGCCCAGTGGAAGCACCCTGTTCATTTTGGATTTTAAGGACTAAGGCCTAGAAAGCATCAAACGTATCAGATTTTTTCCTTAAAAAATTTACCCATGAAAATCAAGTAAAATCATCAACAGTTAAAAAAATGTATCTTTCACCTCCGATGCTTTCAATGCGAGTGGGTCCCATTAAGTCCATGTGAACCAATTCAAGAGGACGCTTGGTTGTAAAGTTGTTCACCTTTTTATGAGGGGCACGGGTTTGCTTTCCAAGTTGACATGGTCCACACACATGGTTCAGATTCTTACCCAATTTAGGTACTCCTCTCGCAAGCTCTTTGTTGGCTATCTTAGGTAGGTCTTTGAAATTCATATGACCTAATCTTTGATGCCACAAGTCAATGTTACTTATGATGGCAGAGTGACAAGTGAGATCACTAGTAGTAACAATCCCATAGCAGTTATCAAATGTGCGAACCCCATGCAAGACAGTATTTCCCTTTTTATCCAAAATTTCACATTTATTTTTTGAAAACAATACTTCATGGTGGGAATCACACATTTGTCTAGTGCTTAAAAGATTTTCTTTAAGACCATCAACAAGAAGAGCATTTTTGAGCTTGGGGAGACCAACAACACTTATAGAGCCCTTACCAATGACTCTAGAAATGTCGCCATCTCCAAAGATAACAATTCCCCCTTCATATTTTTCAAGGGAGGTGAAGTAGGATTTGTTACCGGACATGTGACGAGAGCAGCCACTGTCAAGATACCACATGTGTGAGTCATGTGCTTTTAGGGCAGTGTGAACAACTAAACAAGTCAAATCATTTTTTCTCACCCAAATCTTTTTGGTCTTGGTCAATGTCTTGGCATTGTGAACACCCTCATGAATCTTGGTATTCCGCCTAGACATGTAAGGTTGTCTCCTAACCCAAAAGTATTCGAATTTCTACCCTTTTGAGACACCTTACCAAACAATTCATAGCAATAAGGACGAATGTGGCCATACCTACCACAGTGATGACAAATAAAAACAGGTTTTACCTCCCTTTTGTTGATCTTACCCACTTTCGGTAGATGAAGAGGGGAATCATCCTGGTCTACCTTCAACTTTCCCTTTGCTTGAGTCTTCAGGTTATGTGAGGTAGAGGCCTGTCCCTTGTGAGCTATCGCACCATAGCCTAGCCCACTTTTGTCACAACCCATTTGTTGAGACCCGGGGATGTCTTCTAAAGATTTGGAACCTTTGTCCCACATAACAATTGTGGCTCTAGCAATACGGAGTTCTTCATCTTTCTGACAGACTATCTCTTCCAATGTAGCTTGTGACATCTCAAGGCTTTCAAGGTTCTGTTCATATGTGGAATACACTTTCAGAAGTTCATTCCTTTCAGTTTCGCAGGATAGAAGTTTTCCACATAGGTCTTGCCTGTCACTTGAGATCTTGATGACATTCTGCTTTGTAGCTACAAGTTCTCCTTTTAGCTTGACATTCTCGCTTTCACATGCTTTGTGCTTGAGAGTGAGTTTGTCATTGATTTTAGATAGATTCAAAGATTCATCATAAAGCTTTTTGTAAGCTTATTGTAGATCATCACCAGTGATCTCATCATTGTCTTCAGATGTAGATGTTTCAATATCATCTTTTTGCTCCTCATTTTTCTTGACCTCATCCAGTCAGGCAACTAAGGCAGAAAAGTTACTGGATGGTGGTGAAGGTGAATTTCCTCTATCATGGAATTGGCTCAAAATTTCCCATGCCTCTTTAGCCTTTGTGCAATAAACAACCCGTTGCTATTCTTCAGCAGAAATTACTCCACGAATAGTGATCAGGGCTCTCTGCTTGCTCGGATTGTCAACACTTTCTGTATCTTCTTCAATGGCTTGCCAGCCTTCTGGGTCAAAAGCTCTCAAAAACGCCCTCATTCTGATCTTCCAATACAGGTAGTTACTCCCGTCAAAGGTGGGAGCATGATGCTGTTGACGTCCCCGAATGCCCCAGGAGGAACGAGTCCCCCGTTTCGTTCGATATTGGGCTCACTACAGTTCAGGACTCTCAATTTTGTCACAGTTCTAAATCTGAACCAAAGAGTCCAAATCCGGCAAATCGTTTTGAGAAAACAGATTTTGAAAGAAGTGTCAAACATGGACTGCTTTGCCAGATACAGAGTCGCCACCTAAATATTTTATTTTGGGAAAATTTAGGAAACCCTGACTCGTTTGCCTAAGGCCACGTGTCCGTCATCACCAAAGTTGCCTCGGCTCGGGAACTTGGGTACGATTGGGGAAGGTCACTTCGTGAGCACCCCCGCTCGCCCGATTAAAGATCGGCCTCTACTAACCATGATATCTATTTTTGAAAACATTATGTGTTCTTATTTCGGTTATTAGCCTAGGTTTACTATATGATGCGCACAGCATACAAGTATAGACTGGATCGCCTGAATTGGAACAAAACATTTCATGTTTGTTTGTTTGAAAATGGTTTGATGGTGCTACTCGCAAGTAGGCTAAGACGTGGATTTGCCACCCTCGGGTGGGCTTAGAAAATATGATTTTGCCATTATCTAGTGGGCTTAAAACTCACAGTTGATGAATTGTTCCAATCCAAATAACCCAACCTTCACCCACAGGCATTCAAGCAGTTATATCACATAAGCATATAGCCTCATGGTAAGCATGCTATTCATGGCAATCACTCACACGCATGCAAGGATGCTAAAGCATAAAAACTTACCGAGTACTCCAAGCCAAAACAGAAGCTAATTAGAAATCCATGCATGATCCTGATTATACGGAAATGCCTAATGCAATACATGCAAAAATGCAACTATAGCAGGCTCGGCTATTCTAAACATGGCATATGAAATGCTACAGCTAACATGTATTCAACTTGGAATTGAAAATACAATGCAGTTAGTATGATGCGCCGAGCCCGGTGCATGCAAAACAGATGAATGAATGCAAACATGCTGTCATACTGTATGCTAATTGAAACATGCCCTAATCTAACCATCATAAGCTGGTAAATAAAAGGGAGAAAGACGTGGGGTTGGAAGACATACATCACACACACGCACACTTATTACAACATTGCCCTCGCGCAGAGGGTTCGAATAAAATAATATACAGTCCCAAATAAATAGTACAGTCCAAATAAATAATACAGTCCAAATATGTATAGAATCCAAATTAAATAACAAATTTAACTAGGAAAGCATTAAATTGGCATGCAAGCCAGGGACTGTCTCGACTCTGCTTCAGATGATGAATGATGCATGCTCGGGTTGCCTTGTGCGGAGAATCCCTCGCGATGCCCCAATTAGCCTCTGTTTGCAATTATTCTCGGGATGCGTGCCAAGCTTCAGAAGGCTGCTAATTTCTGATTTGCTGCAATAGAGAGCAAGAAAGGGGGGCATGGCAAAGTATTTTCACATATGTGTGCTTGACTACTCTTCAGGGAGTGTAGTCCTCGGTCCTCGTGCCACCAACCACGCATATCGATGCATGATGGCTGAGGAGTCGAATTGCATGACTCAATATAAAACGAATGCATATATAAACACAACAAAACCTAAACTCCATCATGGATAATCCAGAGTGTCGGTGACTGAGAATTGAGACACGTTCCGTCACTCGAAGTACGAAACGTCCCTCGTTTCCCGTGCTCGGGCTAACTCTTATCCCAAGCACAATGCAATATGCATGACATGCATGAATGCAACTAATATACAACCTAGCATGCACAATGCTATGAGATGGCATACACGATGCACGAGGTAACATGGCATACACAATGCGCTAACATACAACCTAGCATACACAATGCTATGAAATGAAATAGCATACACAATGCACAATGGACTTACACCAACACGAGTAGACCTCAGCCACACTCACATAGGTAGCCATTGGATGAAAATGAGACACTCGAGATGCGTGCACACGTGCACGCAAACTGAGGACTGAACCTAAGGCACAAATGCCACTCTAACAAAACATGGCAGGGCATGGAATATGGCATACAAGCATGCAAATTTTAGTACCGAAATATGATGCAAAACAGTCCCGAAACATGGCAATATGGTACCCGATGCATGGAATGAACCCGAAATACAAAACTAGGCATATGCATTGGCCTATAGCTATACAAAACATGTGTTATTTGAACATGAAGTGTGAAGACAGATTCAAGGCAGTCCCAAGAAAAGCATATTTATAGTTTTAAGCAAGGCCAAAAAATGAACACAAATAGGACTAAGCTAGCATGCAAAAATGGCCCCGTAAGAGAGGTAATGAAGCAAGTAGCAGCTTCTGGCCCTAAATGGCCAAGAGCCCTTTAACAAAGTTGAAGAGGGGCTCAAAACATGGTACTTTACAGTTTACAACAAGCCACGGATCTAAACACAAACAGGCCTAAAACATTGTGCAAGAAATGGGCCAAAAGGGAGACAAAGAAGTAAGTGATGGTTGCTGGCCTCAAATAGAGGAGGGCCCTCAACAAAGTTGAAGAGGGGTCCAAAACATGGTATTTTACAGTTAGTGACCAAACCCAAAACAGTGCAAATGCAAGCTTAAAATACTATGCAAAATAAGGCCTAAAAAGAGGTTTAAACACAAAGAGAAAAAAGTGAGCTTCAAACAGCAAAGATCCCTTGATCAAACATGAAGAGGGGGTCAAAATAAGGCTATTTACAGTTTGGACTAGAGCCCAAAAATACAAGCACAAGGGGATAACAAAACATGCAAAAATAAGGCCAAAAGAGGGATAAAGAGGCAAGTGACAAAATGAAGCCTCAAACAATGACGAGACCTTCAACAATGTTGAAGAAGGGATCAAAATAAGCCACTTTATAGTTTATAACCAAGCTCAAAACAGTTTACAAACAGGCCTAAAATAGTATGCAAGAAAGAGGCATACAAGTGAGGTAAAGAAGCAAGTGTAAAAAGGAAGCCTCAAACAGGGAGAGGTCCTTAAACAAACATGAAAAGGAGCTCAAAATAATGCTATTTTCAGTTAGGGTCGGAGCCCAAAAATGGAAGCAAGTATGGCTTAGAAAGCATGCAAAAGAAGCTCAAAAAGAGGGAAAGTGTGGCTCACCCTTGTAGACCAAACTTCAATAGCCTCTTGGCTTGAGAAAAGGTGCTCCTTGCCTCTAGAAAATCAGCTCCAAGTGTTGGAAAGGATGGTGGTGGTGTGGTGCAATGTGGTGGTGTAGAAATGGTGTAGGGTTTGGGAGGTTTTGAGGGTTGGAGTGTATGGAGAGAGAGATACAATATAGGAGGCTTGGAGCAAAATTTGTAACCCTTGAAGCTGCTGGAATGGCCTGGATATATAGGCAAAAGAGGGGGGAAAAAAGGAGGGAGAAATGAATTCAAGTTTTCTCCCAAAAGTGCAGCCCCCCGGATAAACAATCTGGGGGGAAACAAAATACATATCTGTAATGTACCTGGAGAGAGGATCAAGGTCGGCTGGTTTGCTAGGGTTTAGGTGGCCGACCGGCTCTCCCCATGGCCAAGCGGCCAAGGGTCAAAAGGTTCAAGCAATATTAGCGGTCGGCCACCCCAGATTGGTGGCCTCCCATGTGTGCACAACACAACCATGTGGTCAAAAACTGGAGAAAGTAAACTGGGAGAGAGAAAAGCCCACTTTTTGGAGGGGTTCAAAAGGGTCACACACAATTCCTGGCCGTCCATATGATATTGGTGGCCTCCCAGGTGTGTACAACACAAATATGTGGTTTGGGGCAAGAAAAAGTGGCCTTAGGGTGGTCAACATTGGCTTTCAAGTGAGAAAAAGGGCGACGGAGGGCGATGGAGGAATAAAACTAGTTGTCAGAACAATTAATGGCCTCCCACCCTTCTACGACCTTCCTAACAATGAAACAGAGGTCCCTGCCAAAAATGAACTCAAACCGATGCAAAATGGAGGTTCGGGGGTCGAAACGCGCAGCCCAAGGCCCCGAAAACTGACTGTTAGGCACCGGAAGTGGTGTTCGACCACGAAGTTGGTCTCTCAAGCCACAGTGTCCCTCAAAAGGGAGCAAATAAGATGCATGCCAAAAACCGGAGCAAACGGAGGTGGTTAAGCGGTCCCGAACTGAGGCACACGGCCGTCGGCTCTGAAAAATCGAAAATCGGACTCCAAACGAGCAAAATGGCCTACGACCACGAAACGTAGCCTACGGCCACTGAGAGATGATCTACGAGACCTCTCCCTCCCTTCGGGAAGAGAAAACAGAGAAAACAGAGCCTGGTTCGCAAACCGAGGCAATACATGAAAGAGTCCGAAAGTCCGGAGGCAAGGCTCACAGCCGAGACTCTGAAACTTCTGAACGAGCACAATATGCACCATCACCGAGTGCTCAGTCGGTGACGTCTAAGTCTTAAGGTCGGTCAAAAATGGGGCGTCTACAGTTGCCCCTCTTTGACAGAACTCGAAAGTCATAAGTGACGGGAGTGAATGTCAAAGCCCAGAGACGACCCATTTTTGATAAGGCCGAAAACTTAGACAAACAGGTGAGATAAACAGAGATGTGCCCGCAGGCGTGCCCGCAGGCAGGGGGAAAATGCAAAATGATATGTACAAAGCCGAATGTAGCTCATGATCATGCAAATGCAGCAAGCTGTAATGAGGCAAGTATTCGCAAATAGATGCAACAGTTTTAAGCAAGAATGCAAAGCAATAACTACATTTCATGCAGTTAGGACTGCAGAGAATTTATTCAATTCTCGTCGTGTCTCACACGGAGAAGATACGATACCTGCGCGATTCGTCTGGTCACACCAGCTTCAAATGAACCGTACATACAATATCGTGCCTGCAAAATAAAGAAACTCAACAAGCACAACATATCTAACAACATATGTTCAATGTGATATCGAATGCAGATAATCGCGGTGTTGATGGAAAAGTGCATCGCAATGCGGGAAGAAACGCACGTGACAACGTGAGTTTAAGCACGGAGGCTCAGTGATATCAAAGAGACGTGCATAACAATGCAAGTATGTGCATGAGAATGCAAGTTATGTGCATGATAACGCAGAACAAGCGTAAACCAGGATGTATGTTTGTCACAAAACAACGAGCAAGGAAATGCGCGTTTCGGCGAGGGCGACTCGATCGCGGCCTCCGGTCCACCTCCCGGAGAGGTTACAACATGTTCAAAAGGATATATCTCACTTTCGACGAGTAATGATGAGACACGCATCGGAAGTTGAAGCTGAGGTTCCGGCGGAGCGATTTCGCGACAGAAAGTGCACTTCTCTTGTACTTTTTCAGGTCTCGGGGACTCCAATCCTCCCCAAAATTTGCAGGGACCTTGGGGGGCATGTGGGGAACACCACCAGCCATCTTTATTGGGAGGGGGAGGCAACCGGCCAGTTTTTGAAAAGGGAATGGCCGGCCTGCCAGAAAAAGTGGCCGGCCGGCCACTTTGCCAAATTTTGGGGCAATTTCGTCTTTTCAGCCTCCTTTCTTTAAATACACTCATCCAAACACTTTGTGCTCACAAGTGCAGCTCCGAAAAAATCTCCTCTAGCTTCCCAAACCATTTTCTCCCTCAGATCTGTGCTCTATACGCATTTTCCAACGTCCCACGCAAGTTGTTTTCGCGAAATCTTTCAGTTTTAAGCACTTTGAACCGATTAAATTTTGATTTCGGGGCTTCTTTTCTCATTTTCGCCACTTGAGGTGAGTTTGTCTCAATATTTGGAAGATTTTCTCGGGAGTTGACTTTTGTTGACTTTTTCATTTCCTGAGAGTTGACTTTTGTTGACTTTTTCCAATTTTAGCTCATTTTTGCTCATTTTTGCCCTTTTTGCAGATTTTCCGAAATGGCTGGTCATTTGCCCCACGGTGGAGGTCCTTCGGACGCCGGAGGTGATCTCGATATCATGGCTCTGCCTCCGGGGGTTCGACCTTTCATACCCGAGAGGTACGACCCACCGGCAGATATTCTTCCGCAGGCTGTTTTCTATCACTTCACCGATTTCGACAAGCGAGCACCTGGGAATCTCCTTCTGCGGGAGCCAGAGTATCACCTCTCCCATGAGGCACGAGAGGTATTTATTTCGTTCTTACCTTTTCTGTAACATATTATGAATTTTTCATGCATTCTGTTTGCATTCTGAACACACGGTTCAATCACTTGAATTCCAGAACACTCAGCCCATAAATTGATTGTGAACACACTGCGCACACCGGTTGAGGGTTGAACACGCAGCCCACACACTGATTTTCTGAAAACATAGTCCGAATTGAAGGTGAACACGCAGCACACATTGATTGAGAGTTGAACACGCAGCCTAAACACTGATTTTCTGAACACACAGCCCAAATTGAAGGTGAACACGCAGCACACACTGATTGAGAGTTGAACACGCAGCCCAAACACTGATTTTCTAAAAACATAGCCCAAATTGAAGGTGAACACGCAGCACACACTGATTGAGAGTTGAACACGCAGCCCAAACACTGATTTTCTGAACACACAGCCCTAATTGAACGTGAACACGTAGCACACACTGATTGAGAGTTGAACACGCAGCCTAAACACTGATTTTCTGAAAACATAGTCCGAATTGAAGGTGAACATGCAGCACACATTGATTGAGAGTTGAACACGCAGCCCAAACACTGATTTTCTGAACACACAGCCCAAATTGAAGGTGAACACGCAGCGCACACTGATTGAGAGTTGAACACGCAGCCCAAAACACTGATTTTCTGGACACACAGCCCAATATTGAAGGTGAACACGCAGCACACACTGATTGAGAGTTGAACACGCAACCCAAATTGATTTTCTGAACACACAGCCCAAATTGAAGGTGAACACGTAGCACACACTGATTGAGAGTTGAACACGCAGCCCAAAACACTGATTTTCTGAACACACAGCCCAGATTGAAGGTGAACACGCAGCACACACTGATTGAGAGTTGAACACGCAGCCTAAAACACTGATTTTCTGAACACACAGCCCAGATTGAAGGTGAACACGCAGCTGTAGACACCCCATTTTGACCGGCCCTAAGACTCGGGCGCTTTCTTTTGATTACCCGATGATGACAATTAGAATGTGTTTCTCACAAAATTCTCAGTAAGAAAGATGGAATTTAAGTTTTAATCCCAACCTTCACCCATTTTTTGGCCAAACTATTTTAGACCTTAAAACCCTCTTTTCAAAATATGTTTTTTTTTTAAATGTTTCTACGATGTCCCGAGGCTTCCATTTCGATTAAAATATTGCACTTTTCAGTAAACCGAGTAAGGACAAAGTGGAAATAAATGGAAGGGAGGTGAAATTTTTGAAAAATATTTAAAAATATCTTCTTTATAGGTTTGGAGTTGAAGGAAATAGGAGGGGATGAAAGAAAGCTGGTTTAGGAAAAGGATGAGTATCAAATCATTAAGAAGGAAATGAGCAGTCTTCACTAAATTAGGCATTTCTGTTTGTACACTTGGAATTTAAATGTGAGGCTACCACCATTAGAAATTAGACTTCTGGGGCTTCAATTTAGACCCAAGAACCACCTTAGACAAAGTCCAAATAAGGGAGATATGCTCATTTGAAGTTGAGCTTAAGAGCAGATTTTGTTGATCTAGCCCGAGACAGCCTTCACTAAATTAGGCATATCTCTTTGTACACTTGGAATTTAAATGTGAGTCTACCACCATTGGAAAGTAGACTTCTGGGGCTTCAATTTGGACTAAAGAACTGCCTAAAACCAAGTCCATATGGGGGAGATATGCCCATTTGAAGTTGGGCTTAAAAGCAGATTTTGTTGATTCGACCCAAAACAACAATAGCCCATTTTTTCCTGGTTTTGGTTCGGTTGGGACAACCCATTTACCCATTTTTTGAGCCATTCAAGTGCATCCACTCATACTCCATTATACCTAATCATCCTCCATAGTCAAAAAGATATTTTGTTTGCATCCATAAAGGAGTATCCCATGCAACCACCTTGAAAATTTGCCCTCCTATCACATTCTTGTCTCCCACCTTGTCTCCCACCTTCTTTTTGACCTTTACTCTCCCTCATTGCCTATATAGAATGATCATATTGTAAGAGAGGAGGAGGACCACGAAATTGAAGAGAAAGGAGTGAGAAAAGAGTGAAAAAAGAGAGAAAATTTGAGTTGTTTAGCCAAAAATATTTCTATCTTCCATATACACCCCATACCTTCCATAGCTACTGAAATTCCTCATTTCCATACACCAAAACCACTCCAAAAATTCTGATATAGCCAAAGATCAATCGCCTCGATCATAAGGAAGAATGTTTAGTGATTGAAAGTGAGAAAAACTTGAGAGTTAGCCACTTTCCATACCACAAACTCCATAAACTCCATAATTTCGAATTGAGGATTTGAGAACACACTTCCTACACTTGAGGGTGATCAAGAGGAAGTTTGGAAATCAAGAAGTTCAATCTTTCTTTGGAAGGTGAATTTTTAATCTTTCATTTTCTTATATTTTATATTTATATTCTTGCTTCTTATTTCATTGTGTTTTGTTATAATCCAAGTAGTTTGTTTATCTCATATTTATTTCCTTACTTTATATTTCATAGTGTGTTGTTATAATCCTAGTGGTTTGTTTCGCTCATAATTATTTATTTATTTATTTTTATTCGCATACTTTAATTTCATATTAGTTTTGTTGTAATCTTGCATGTTTTACCTCATATTTATTTTTTTTTCGTGTATTAGTCTCATATTAGTTCCGTTATAATCTTGCATGTTCTATCTTATATTTGTTTTATTGCTTTAGGTTTATATTGTGAGTTTGCACTTTTTTTTTTAATTTTTTATTTTTCTTTTCTTTTTTAATCTAACCGGTAGTGGTTAGTTGAGCCACCTACATATTTTTTTGTTTGTTCCTTTTCTTGGTTTTGCAACAAGACAGGTTTTGCAACAAGACAGGTTTTGCTTGGCCTAGTTCGCCGGCCGGCCTATTTGGCCGGTCGGTTAGCTTCTTCCGAACAAGATGGCGTAATCTCCTAATATTGACCAATTTCCGCCGGCGGTTCTAAAGAACATGAAGCTTTTATTTTATTTATTTATTTTATTTTGAGTGTATTGTGAGGTTTTTATTTTGTTGTAATATTCTCCTCATCCCTCTCTAATTTGGTTTGTAATTATTCTTTAAATGTTGTAATAATTCCCCGCCCCTCTTCTTTCTATCCCGTTCTTTTACTCGCTTTCTTTATTTGTACATAAACATCATATTTATTTTTCATCATAGTTATGCTTTGCATCCATGTTTCATGCATCTTGATTCGGCTAAGTTTGCATTTGTGGATTTAATCAATTCCTATGTGATTATGTGCGCTACCTCATGTTCTTGAGATGATTCACATATCATATTTTAGAAGCCGAATCTTTAGTTGCATCTCATGAGTGAATTGCATTAGGATTTTGTATATAAGATCATGCATATTTTACTAACTTTGTTTTGTAGCTTGTTCGTGGGACGTCAAACATGTGAGTTTTTATGCTTTAGCATCCCGTGTGTGTGTGTTTTTCTTACTATGTCTAGCATTCTACCATGAGGCTAGTTGCTTATGTGATATAACTCTATGAATGCCAGTGGATGGAGGTTGTGTCACTTAATTTGGAATGATGTTGATTTTTCATGCTTGTAAACTCAATTTATTTGGGTTGTACATCGTCAAAACTCTTTCAAAATGCATGATATCAAATTACTCCAAAATGAATGGCATAGTCTATACTTGTATGCTTCACATAGTAAATTTTAGGATTTATTAACTAATCAGAACATGAACATATAAATAAAATAAAATTCATATCATGGTTAGTAAAGGCCGATCTTTGATCGGGTGGGCGGGGGTGCTCATTATTGACCTTCCCCTCTCATACCTAAGGTTCCGAGCCAAGCATCCTTGGTTACGACGAACAGTGGCCTTGGCACGAGTTATGGGTTTCCTAATTTTCCCAAAATAAATATTAGGTGGCGACTCTGAGATCTGATGACGCAGTCCATTTTTGACAAAATTGCAATAAAATGGATTTTCAATAAAAGTTGCCAAATCTGGACTCTCATCTATGTTTCACATTGCACTCGTGAGAATAGATCAAAGAGATCTCGGGGGTCCGAACTGTTTAACGCGCGCGGGTACCCCCCGGGCATGTTACAGCAGCACACACCGATTCTGAACATGCGGCTCACTTACTTTACTTTGCACGCAGCCTATTCATTTTATTTGCACGCAGCTTATTCATTTTATGCTGAAAGATGTATCCATTCTGAATGCAGGTGACTTCTCGCACTGTGCGGGGATATGGCTCTACCGCGGCGAGAGATTGGTACACCGAGCTCCCGGAGGTTGTTCGGGATTTGGTTGACTTAGCGGGGTTTGGGCCCTTCTGTATTGGGCTATCTCGTTGTCCTGCCAGGAGGACGTTGATGGCCGCCTTGGTGGAGAGATGGTGGGACACCACCAACTCCTTCCATTTTTCTGCCACGGGGGACTTGACTATGACCCCGTTTGACTTTGCTGTACTGACTGGCCTTGACGTGGGAGGTTGGCCTATCCCTTACGACGAGGACATGGGCCAGTGGGAGGCTGCTTGGATATATTTGCTGGGGGTTCGCCCGCCTGTTGATAGAGCTTCGGGGAGAGTCCAAAACACCTGGTTCTCTTCCCATTTCCGACGGGTGGAGATGGAGCCCGGGATTCCTGAGGAGGCAGCACAGTATGCCTGTGGCGTTCTGATGTTCCTTTTTGGGACCACTTTGTTTGCCGACAGGGGGAACACTGTTGGGCTTTATCTGTTGAGTGCTTTGGTGGACCTGTCACAGGTCAGACGGTATGACTGGGGTGGCGCCAGCTTGGCTACCCTTTATTGCTACATGAGCGCGACCTCCCGCGGACGGGGGGACTTACTTGGCGGCTATTGGAGGGCCTGGGAGGTACTTTCTGCCCTCTTGATTTACATTTCTGCTCCTCATTACCTGCACATTGCACACACGATGCACTTTATACTCTGTATCGTGCATTTTGCCCTCAGCATTTCGTATTCTGCTTTGTTTTCCACAGTTGTGGGTCTATGTGTATTTCCCGACATTGGCCCCGGAGTTGGTGGTAGAGGGACCTCTCGTGACCCCGTACTCACTTGTATTTGAAGGCCAGCACCGGCCAAGACCTCGGGAGTCTCTCCTTTATCTACGGCAGTACTTCGACACGGTGTGGTCGACGGAGGTATTTCAGAACTCTCAGTTCTTTCTGTTTTCATCTTTGATTTGTCCTGTACATTTTCGATTTCTGCTTGGTTTATGTGTCTGTTATCCGCAGATTACATGGCAGCCCTGGGCGCCTTTAGGTGAAGGTCTCTGATTCCAGTTTGCCGGAGGGTGGGGTGCCTCCCGGTACAGGATCCTGTTCGAAGGGCCAGTTGGTAGGGCCTGGTTTTTGGGGGATCGCTTCTTGCGTCAGGTCTAGGGGTACACTTCTCAGGACCCTCCCTCAGCGCCCCCAGTCGATATGCGGATTGCTGATAGGCTCTTTTCCCGGGATGTTGTTAGTGCTATGCTGGGTACTGATGCTTTGCTACATCTTGAGGAGGGGGATTACGCTACTTACCGTCACATATACCTGATGCCTCCATTGACGGGAGTTCGTACTCCGACGATGAAGCCTGCTGGCATGCCATCTTCAAGCCAGGCCCGGGCTCGGGCTGCAGACGCCCCTTCCACCAATAGGGCTGGTATATCTAGAGGTGGGGGTGGATTGGTTCCCCCGATTCCTTCGACTTATCCTCATCCTGGATGGCTGGACATGCCGACCAAGTTGATGGGGTGGCAATATGGGACTACCTTTCCGATTTCGATCCCGATAGAGCCTCCGATGCCCGGCCATCGATATGTCAGAGACCCCGACTCACCACCGGTATGTTTTACGGCTTTGATTCATTACTCAGATACTTGGACGTTCATTCCTTTACTGATACCCTTGCCTTTGCATCTGCAGTCCCCTGTTGAGTACATGGATCAGGTGCTCGAGATGGTAGCCTCACTTGAGGGGATGGTCCTGCGGAGGGAGGCGCAGTTGTCCATCATGGGCTTCCAGGTACCCTTTAGTTTTCTGGCGTTTATCATACTTCTGATGATATGCTGATTTCTACTGCATTGATAGGCTACTTGTGTAGAGCACATCTGAAACACACCTCACTTATACGCTGTGTTTACATGTACCCACTTCATGTAGTTTTCTTGTATCTGCATCTGACGTACATATTTGGACTGATGTATTTAAATTGAACTCTTTATTCTCAGATGCCCCCGGTATATGCTCAGTCGCAGGCCGAGCCACATGGGCCTTCTCGGGGAGCTGGGCCATCTGGGCCTTTTCGAGGAGCTGGGCCGTCCAGGCCTTTTCGAGGAGCTGGGCCATCCAGGCCTTTTCGAGGAGCTGGAGGGGGGGTCGTCTCGTAGATGCAGAACACACATTGTAGAGGAGGAGCCCGGTGAGGATGAGGAGGAGGAGGCTGTAGATCGTCAGTCGGAGACATCTGCTGACAGAGAGGACGGCTCCGGTCTTGGTTCCGGGAGTGGAGGCGAGGCTGAGGGGGATCCCGAGGGTGACGACTCCGATTCAGATGATGATGATGGCGATGGTGGCGGAGAGTCTATTCCGCAGAAGAGGGCGAAGAGGGCCTCTTATTCCTGCTCTTGAGAGCACAGATGCGGCTGTTTCCTGTTTTATTTATCTTTTTACTAGTAGTTGTAGCACATTTGTACATTATTGGGCAGTTTTATCCTTCGTAAAACTTGTGCCTTAGTCTGTAAAATGTTGTAACAAGCGAGGCATGATGGAATGAAACAGCTTTTGAAAAAAGTGTTGTATTTTAAACTCTTAGCATCATATCGCATCATTTTGCACCATAATGAGATTGAATGGAAATGTGCGTTGTGCATTTTGCCTAGTCAGGTGGTGAACCGACGTAACAACTTAACTTTCTAAGATATAACAAAATCCTAGCAAGTTTACAACTCGATAAGCAAAACACAATAGTGTTGACAACTCAATAAACAAGACTCAAACAAAAATTGCTTAAACAAAGAGTAACAACTCGAAAACACGAAACACGACAGCTCGTCAAACAACTCGATAAGCAAAACGACAACTCGATAAGCAAAACAACAACTCGATAAACAAAACTTATCAAAACACAGTGTACTTCGGACGATCTGGGCGACGGAACGCATCCGAAATAGAGGGAAATAGAGGCCTTCGACACACCCGTTGCATGGAAATACTTGAAACTTTCTCTTGGAGGGTAAAACAGGGCTAAAGACACCCATTGGAGCATGGCCGGCTACTTTTGGGAGCCGGCCGGCCAGATTTATTGCAAAGGGGAGGCTGCCGGCCAGGTTTTGAAAAAAGAAATGGCCGGCCTGCCAGAAAAGGTGGCCAGCCGGCCACTCAGTTCAGCAACCGTCAAATTTTTGACGCTTGTCCCCCGAATAGTGTTTTTTCCTCTTTAAAAGCCTTAGCTTCGTGGTTCATTCAATTCATCTTAGTTTTGCACCAAAAATGGAGGTGTTTCTCGTTGAAAATCTCACAGCTTGGATCGTTTCTCTAGATGGTTCGGAAAAGTTAAACTTCCGGGGTTTCGGCTTGAATGCACTGTTCGCGCTGAGTCGCACCCCGTTGCACCTTCCTTTCCTCCATGCCGTGGCGAGGTTTTGGAACCCGGTGACGCATGTCTTTAGCTTTGGCGGGCAAGAGGTATGTCCAACTTTTGAAGATTTTCATGTTTTGATGGAATTTGAATGTCATGAAGAGATCTTGCCCCAGTTCCGCTTTGGCCACGCCCAAGCTTTAGGGCGGATGTGTGGACTCACCGCGCATGACGCTCGGTCTCTGATCTGTAATGGGGAACTGGATATCCTCGGTTTGATTCATCGCTTTTCTGACGCTGGTGACCGCAGCAACCATTATTGGCAAGGTTTCCGGCAACATGCCCTTTGCTTGTGCCTGTTGTCTCACTTTCTGCTTTCCCCGGGCTTTGGCGGATTTAGCATTCGTCTGATTGAAGTTGCTCAAGGCTTGAAAGAAGGAAAGAGCTGCATTGCCATGACCTTGGCCGAGACGTTGATGGGTTTGGATGCTATCTATTGCCGGGAGACGACTAGATTTGCTGGGAGTCCACTGCTACTGCAGGTAATGTTTCCCACCGAATCTTACATATGTATTTGCTCACATCACTCGGCCCTCAGGCCCGGTTTTTCTCACAAAACCCTTTTCTCACTTTTCTCTCACCGTACATATCTCTATTCTTTATTCTCTCATTTTTCATCCCTCCCCAGGTATGGTTGATGGACAAATTACAGGTTGTGGACTCTTACCCAGCCTACTCAACTCGAGGCTATTTCTTTCAACAGCGCCTAGTCGATGCCCCTGATGAAAGGTGGTGGTTTGACTGGATGTGCAATTTGTCTGCAGGTCGCATTGCTTGGCGTTGTCCTTGGCTCAATCTCCCGGCAATGAGCTATAGTATGTCCCGGCTGATCGGGATCCAGTTGATTGGTCTGACCCACTGTGTGTTCTACTTTCCGTTCTGGTTCCTGCGCCAGTTTGGTCATGATCAGATTTGCCCGCCAGAGGGGATTGAGTACCCGGCTGCTTTCTCGGTCTGAGGTGCACAGCTTGCCCGATATGCCACAGCATGGAGGACTAGAGAGCTCCTGGCCCCTGCTCCCACTTTCAGTTGCACTTTGTCTGACGAGTGTTTGGATTGGCTCAACGAGGAGGCACAGATTGGGTCTAGCTTGGCATCGGCTTCGACCAGCTCTGGAAGGGGGCGCAGGGATACTTGACTTGACTATGCCCCGGATTTATTGCTTTACTAGTACCTTCAAGTTTTCTTTATGAATGTAATAAAAAGCAACTTCGATTGTATGCAAGAGTAGGAGAACTCTGTTTTGAAATCAATGAAATTGAAGGTTGTGATACTAAAAATTTTCGGCTTTGGTCCAAAAATGGTCTTAGTTGTAAAGAGATTAATTTGAACAAAGTCAACTTTTATTAAAACTTTTCAAAACCATTTTCAATATGGATCAGAACTGGACACACCTAAGATCTGTCACTGAGATGCACAACCCCAGATCCCTGCAACTGGAAAGTTGCCCCTAGTCTGAAGAGTACCGCGGCACTGCATGGCAACGGAAAGTTGCCCCTAGTCTGAATAGCACTGCACTGGAGATTGCGAATGCTGATGGATAAAGATGACTGAGATGGTCAAAATGGACAAAGTTGATCGGGGAAAAGTTATGGCTGAACTTCAGGATGAAGTTGCCTACGTATCCCAAAGATGGGAATCAAGCCTTACGTAGTTCAGGCTTAGGTTCACTCGAGTATTTTCACTCTCCTTTTACGCTCTAACTTTTACCAAGGTCGCCCTTTGCGGGTTTTCAACCTTGCGAGCTCAGTTTTTATATTTTCCAATTTTTTGTGCTCTAACTTTGCCTAGGTTGCCCTTTCGGGTTTTCAACCTTGCGAGCTCAGTTTTTATATTTTCCAATTTTTTGTGCTCTAACTTTGCCTAGGCCGCCCTTTTGGGTTTTCGGCCTAGCGAGCCTCTCAGGGGTAATATTTCTTCAACTTGTCCATGTTGATCGGTTGGGAAAATTCCAGGCCATCTAGGTCCATCAAAACCACAGCTCCACCTGACCAGATAGCTTTGATGATATAGGGACCAGTCCAATTAGGTCTGAACTTGCCCCTTGGGTCATGGATGGGATCTCGATTGTCCTTGAGCACCAAATCTCCTTCCTTTAGATTCCTGGACTTAACTCTCTCGTTGAAAGCCCGGGCAATTCTACGCTGATAACCTTGAACATGGTATAGTGCTTTCAGTCTTGTCTCATCAAAGAGCATGAGTTCCTCAAACCTGCTCTGCTGCCAATCTGCTTCGGCTATTTGACACTTAGCCAATACTCGTAATGACGGAACTTCAATCTCGATAGGTAGAACGACCTCCATCCCATAAACCAATGAATACGGAGTTGCTCCGGTAGAAGTTCTAATTGAAGTCCTGTAGCCCCACAGAGCAAATGGCAGCTTATCTGGCCAATCCCGGTAGGTTTCCACCATCTTCTGCAGTATGTGTTTGATATTCTTGTTGGCGGCCTCGACCGCTCCGTTGGTTTGCGGCCGGTATGTAGATGACTTATGGAAAGCCACGTTGTATTTCTCCAACAAGTCAATCACTTCCTTCTTGAAGTGGGAACCGTTATCTGAAATGACCTCGTTTGGGACCCCATAGCGACAGATTGTGTTATTTCTGATAAACTTTGCAACGTACGACGCCTTCAACACCGCATACGATTGGGCCTCGACCCACTTCGTGAAATAATCTATCGGGACCAGGATGAACTCATGCCCATTCGACCCCTTCGGAGTGACAGCCCCGATCACGTCAATTCTCCAAACTGAAAACGGCCATGGCGAAGTCATGTTGTACAGCTTCGACGGCGGGATATTCATGCGGTTTGCATGAATCTGACACTTGTGGCATCGCCGGACAAAACCGATACAATCCTCCTCCATGGTGGTCTAGTAGTAACCCTGTTTGAGGATCTTCCGTGCTAGCATTACTCCATTCATATGTGCACCGCATTCTCCTCCATGGATGGCCTCCATCAGGCGCTTCGATTCCTCGGCTTCAACACACAGCTTATGCATTCCCAGATGACCTCTCTTATATAGCTTACCCCCACAGATGATGAACTGAATGACCATTCTTCTGATTGCCCTTTTATCCTTGGCATTTACCCCTGGCGGGTATGCTTCCTTTTCCAAGAAATTCCAGATGTCATAATACCAGGGGTTTTCGTCCTGAACCTCATCTATAGCAGCAATTGACTCGTAGGCTGGCGCAAATTTCTGGTAAATGACGACTGGACGCATCCGGATTCCAAACGGGATGTCTATCATGGAAGATAGAGTTGCTAAAGAATCTGCGAACCTGTTGTTCTCTCTTGGAAGATGAGCAAAGTTTAGCTTTTCAAACCGAGGAATTAACAAGTCCAAGGTCTGGTGGTACATCATCATCTTTTCTTCTTTGACTTTCCAGTCTCCTTTTGCTTGAGACACAACAAGGTTTGAATCCCCGATGACGTCCAAATGTCTTGCTCCTAGTTCCAGGGCTGCTTCTAGACCGGCAATGCATGCCTCATATTCTGCTTCGTTGTTCGAGACTTTGAACCGGAGTTTGAAGGCTAGAGGGATACGGGAATTGTCGGGTGCTATCAGCAACACTCCTATCCCATACCCGTACTGATTTGACGCTCCGTCAAAGTACATCGTCCAATATTCGTCGTCGATGTGCAAAATGGCTTCATCTGGGAATAAGTACTCAACTGCTTCACCTCCTTCGACTGGATGATCGGCTAAGAACTCTGCCACTGCTCTTTCCTTGACTGATTTGTGTGTTACATATTTTAGATCGAATTCGGAGAGCAACAGCAGCCAACGAGCTAGCCAACCTGTAATTGCTAGTTTCTCGAAAAGATATTTGATGGGATCGAGTCGTGAAACCAACATTACGGAGTGAGCTAACAGGTAGTGCCGTAGCTTCCAAGTAGCCCATACCAAAGCTAAGCAAGCCTTCTCTAATGGTGTGTAGCGAGTCTCGTAATCCAATATCTTCTTGCTCAGATAGTAGATGGCCCTCTCCACCTTATCCTCTGATTCTTGTGCGAGCATGCAGCCCATTGTAGTCTCAGTCACTGAAAGGTACAATATCAACGGTTTCCCCGGCTCTGGTGACGACAACACGGGCGGGTTCTGTAAATACTCCTTGATCTGTTCGAAAGCAGCTTGGCACCGGCCGTCCCATTGGAATTTCTTGCCTTTCTTCAGGAGACCAAAAAGTGGTTCACAAGTCAAGGTTAATTTCGAGATAAACCGTCTTATGAATTGCACTTTACCCAGAAAGCCTCGCACCTCCTTTTCAGTCCTTAGTGGGGGCATTTCTAGGATGGCCTTGATTTTGCACGGGTCGACTTCGATACCTCTTTGTGTAATCAGAAATCCCAGCATTTTTCCCGCTGTAACACCGAACGTACATTTCTGAGGATTCAGCCGCAACCGAAATTCTCTGATCCTTTGAAAGAACTTTTGCAAGGCGGTGTAGTGGCCCTCTCTTTCTTTGGACTTGACAATCATGTCGTCCATGTACACCTCAACCTTTTTGTGGATCATATCATGCAATATTGTAGTCGCGGCCGGTTGATATGTAGCTCCAGCATTCTTCAACCCAAACGGCATTACTCTGTAGCAGTATGTCCCCCATGGGGTGGTGAATGCAGTCTTTTCTCTGTCTTCTGGTGCCATTACTATCTGATTGTACCCTGAGAAGCCATCCATTAATGAGAGCAAAGCATGCCTTGCTGTGAAATCCACCAACTCATCAATATGCGGCAAGGGAAAGTCGTCCTTCGGACTAGCTCTGTTTAAATCCCTGAAATCCACGCACACCCGGATCCTGCCATCCTTCTTCGGCACTGGGACGATGTTGGCCAACCAAGTCGGGTATTCGGACACCAGCAGGAAGCCTGCATCGATTTGCTTGGTGACCTCTTCCTTAATCTTGAGAGCCCAGTCCGGGCGGATCCTTCTGAGTTTCTGTTTAACAGGTTGGGCCTCGGGGTCAAGGGGGATTCGGTGCTGTACAATCTCAAGATCGATCCCAGGCATGTCTTTGTAGGACAACGCGAAAACATCTTTGAAATCTTTTAATAAGGTGACTAAGCGCTCGCGTTCCTCTGAAGACAACGTGGACCCGATCTGGACCAGCCGCGGATCCTCCTCAGTACCAATATTCACGGTAATGATTTCATCCGTTAAGGGTTTGACAAATCTCTCCTGCTCCTGCTCAATTAAACGTTGCAAAACCGGAGGAATTTCTTCCTCGTCGTTTTCATCAAAATTTTGATAGTCTGAGTTTATGCAATAAATTAAGGGCATAGAAAAGTACTCAGAAACCACAGTTACTTGATTCTCATTAAGCACATCCAAATCGTCCAAATTCTCGGTTACAACAGACTCAAACGAGAAAGAAAAAGACGACCTGGACATAACTATGGCATCCGGGTTATCATCCCTAGGATTACCAGACTCAGACTCAGTCGAGCTGGAACCTGATTCTGACTCACAAGACTTGGTGGAATCAGATTCCGGCTCACTACCTGACCCGGTGCTGCTGGACAAAAATCCCTCCTCGTAGTGCCAAGTGAGAGAGGGTGCGATAGATGCATCCAAAATAGTTGCTGGCGGGCTCGCAGCCGTTCCATTCCCGATCACGCATACTGAGAAGTTATCCCCCAAGCATTTATGGTCGATCGGAGGATTTGAGAGTAGACTCGCCAGCGCTATCCCTATTTCAATTTCAGCGCCTCCGGAACCCACTGCCTTACACTGCCCAATCTCAGCTGATGGGTCTGTCTGCTCTTCGGCAATATCATCCCTGGGTAGTTGCAGGTCGAAGAAGATCTCAAACCCTGGCACGCGCTTCTCCGCATTTAGCCACGGCTCTGGGAAGCCGCAAAATGGGAAGTCCTTCCCCTCCCGGACGAAGCGTCCGCTTAGGGTACCCTGAATGGGCCTATGCATCAGCTCAAAAGGCTTCCCCGCCTTCTTTGCTCTGGCTCTCCCAGCCATCTCTTTACCTTTCCTCACCCAGTCCTCTTTGGTGGGCAGATAACCCAAGCTAAAGGTATGAGGGTTGTGTGGAACTTCGGCCAATGCTGTGACGCCCTTCCGGCCGCTCCTTCCTAATCCCATCCCGGGGATGTGTTGTAACTTGTTCATGAGGTAGACGGATTGAGCACTGACGTATACTCCCTCATTAACGGCCATGATATTTTGCACAACCCGGGCCTTAGCCAAAGTAAATCCTGATAAGAACACATCCTCCATACCGTGCTCGATTTCCAAGACTGGTGTAGACACTTCTGGCGGTGGATGGATTGATAAATTCTCAAAAACAATAGCTACCCCTTTCCCGTGAGGGTACTTTAACATTTGATGCAAAGTGGAAGAGACTGCCTTGACCTGGTGCAACCACGGTCGCCCCAAAAGTAGGTTAAAGGTTGCGGGAACGTCCAAGACATGGAATTCAATGTCGTGTTGTCCTGGACCAACCTGAGTCTGAATTTTGACAGTCCCCATCGCCTCCCTGCTAGTGTTATCATAGGCTCTGATCACTTGAGTAGTCGACACGAAGTCCGCGGGCTTCAACCCGATCGCATATGCTGTCCTTAACGGGCATACATTAATGGCGGATCCCGTGTCGATAAGAACCACTGGCACCCACTTGTCTCTACATTCCACGGAAACGTAGAGGGGTTTGTTGTGATTTGTGCCCCCAGGTGGTAGTTCTTTGTCTGAAAAGGTTAATGCCGGGGAACCTCCTCCCGGAAAAACCAGCCTAACCAGCTGTTCTGGTGTAGTATCTATAGAGAGTTTGGCCTTGTCCATGGCAGATAAGACAGCCTGTCTGTGTACTCGCGACGCCATAAGCAGTCCCCAGATGGAGATGCCTGCTTGTATTTTCTTTAACTGCCTCAATACAGCCTCCTCTTCAAACTGCTTCTCCTTCTGTTTCTCAGCTTCTTTATCCTTCCCAGATGCCTCGGGTTGGTCTAGGTGCGGGGGCTTGAAGTACCGCCCACTTCTTGTCATGTGATCAACCTCATCGAGCTACCAGGTGTCATCTGGTTGATTGCTTCCCCAGTCTTCGTCTGTGTGGGCAAGACATAAGTCATCGTCTTCCCACCATATTCCGTTGGCATTCAAAAGGCACCTGTCTGGCTCGGGCATGTTTGTACTCACAGCACTTTCAGTCTGCATGCTCACAGCATCCTCTGTTCTTGTGCCCACAGTACTTCCGATCCCCTCATGGATTTTGGCTTTCCCGGTTCTCTCAGAACCCTGTTGTTCTACCTGCATTAGTGCAGTTTGTTGTTCAACTTTCCCTGCATTCACAATGCTTCTGTCCTGAGCAAAATTCTTTGTACCGGCGCTCTCCAGCAATGTAACCTGACTTCCGGCCCTTCCGGCCACAGTTGATACTCTCGCCCCTACCGGGCCCTGTTCTGGTTGGGATTCTTCCACCACATCTGGTTGATCATCCAGCCATCCAGTGGCCTCTGCCGATTCCTCATAATCAAACCAGTTGACTGCCGCGCCCCCTGATTCTTGGTTATCGAAAAACTGTAGGTTGGCAAAGTCCTCCTCCACAGCCGTCAGATCATTTGCCCCTTGCTCAAATCCATCCCCCTGGATCACACACAGCTCTTCCTTCTCTGGCAATTCTATACCCAGCCCAATCTGGCCTGTTGACAAGATGTACTTACTTGGATCATAGGCTTCCCCAGCAAAACTCTCAGACTGTTCAATCCCAGACTCAACCATCCCATTCTTTCCTGAAGTCTGCCCTGCCCCATCTTCGATGGTCACCACCGTTGGCTCAGGTTGGGTTGTGGAGATGTCTATCATGCACAAGAAGTCAGTGCAGTCGGGAAGGAGCACCTCTGGCTTAGGTAGATGGGTAGAAGTAATATAGATGCTAGGATCGTAAGACACGACCCCAGTCTGGATAAGATTGACTCTTTTGGGAGGTGGAGCTTGGTTGTGTGTAGGGAGTGGATTGGTTGTGACGTTAGGTTTCTCTAGGGGTAGAATCACATTTTTGTTAACGAGGTCTTGAATCTCGTGACACAGCCTGAAACATTGGTCAGTATCATGACCGTGTTGCTGGTGATATGCACAGTACTTGGCTGGGTTGTGAGAGGGTGGAAGTGGATTTGGTAATGGCCTCGGCTCCAGGGGTTTTAGATGCCCCTTTCTGATTAAGACCCCCAGAGCCTTAGACAAAGGCATGTACAGTGGGGTGAAGGTTCTTTGGCCTCTGGGCTGGTATTTAGTGGTTTGGGTATTACTTTCGGATGCACCGGAGAAGGGTGTGGCTGCCATGGGCCTTGGAAAGGGAGGGGGAATGGTGGCGACCATACTGACCTCCGAAGCTCTTGCGGTTGCAGCGCCACTCGGGCCTGCGTTATTGTTGCGGTTAAATGTTCTCTGGGGTTACTCCCTATCCTGGTCAATCAGACCTTGCTTCATCGCATCCTCGATTTGTACCCCCATCTCATGTAGATCCGAAAAGGTGAGGAAGGGGAGTACAATCATCTTCTGCATCAATTTTGGTTGGAGGTTGCCCACAATCATCCTGATTTGGTCCTTATCAGTGGGCCTCAAAGTCATCATCGATGCCTTCGCCCTCCACCGAGTTACGAAATCTGAGAAAGTCTTTTTGGGCTCCTACCTCGTTGTTTCAAGATCACGAGTTGTAATCTCGATTTGGGTATTGTACGAGTACTGTGCGACAAAGGCCTCGGCCATTTCATCCCAACTTCTTTTTACCTCATCTTCCAACTTCGCGTACCAGATAGCGGCCACACCCGACAGGGTTCGGCCGAACAGCGAAAGCTTTTGTGGTCGGGTTAGGCCCATTGGCCGCAGTATATCTGAGAATAACCGGAGGTGGACCATGGGATCCCCGGATCCGTCGAAACGATCAATCTGCGGCATCTTGAATCTATCTGGCAACGTTACGGCCACATCGGTATATCCGTCCTCGATATCCGGAATAGCCTTTACTCCTTGTGATTTCTTGAAAAGCTTCTTGAGCTTGCTCAGTTTCAGCGCTGTATGGTCTATTTCGAACTCGAAGGGAGAGTCCGGGTGGTTGGGTGTATGGGTCTTGGACAGTTGAGGCGGAAGCGGGGGCGGAGCTGGCCCCGTTAGAAGGTCTGTGTCCTCTTGGATGTTCTGGAGATTGGGTAAGGTGTTCTGGGTGTTTGGCAGGGCATTCTCGATAGTAGGTGCCTGCTTAGGTAACGGGACCCCTGGTGGAGGAGGAACTGGATGTGAGGCTGACGCTCCGGCTTGCTGCTGGAGCCGGGTAATTATCTCCACCTGTTGGGCCATGATTGCGGCCTGCTGCTTAGAGAATTCCGCTTGGTGGACAGCGTCCTCCTGCATTTGTTTCATGCTCTCTTGGAGCTGGCGCATCATTTCTTCCATCCTGGCAGTATTTTGCTGATCTTGCTGACTGACTGGTATGTGTATCTCTATGGCAGAAACTGACACCTCAACCCGGCTATTCACTGCTAGGGTAGACCACTGTTCTGGTAACCTCTGCTTAGACACACTGCCTCTTCTCGGCCTTCTTATGACAATTGGGGGTAGAGAATGAAACACTAGCTGTCCGTCAACCAGATCCTCGGATCGATTGAGCCGGCGACCTCTTGTCCAAAGTGCTTAGGGAATTTCTACTGGGTCGGAAGCAATTGTGCTAAAACCGCCCTAGTAAAAAGATAAATAAAGTAATAAGGAAATAAATAAACAGATAAACGGACAGCATAACAACTTAAAGTAAATGCATGACACACAGCCGGGCATAACAACACACGGTCGATAAGCTGAATACACACTGTCCTCAATCACTAATCATTATCCCTGAATCACTGTCCCCAAAACTGAATCTCTGATACCCGCAGATAACTGATTCTCAAACATTGACTGATGCCCGCAGGCCTGATGCCCAAACTCGTAAACTGATACATGCAATCCCTGTAGAGACACACTCTGACAGCACATAACAGATAATTGAGAGCCAAAACACCCCTATGTTAGGGTAGGGTTTTCCCTGTCCTATTTTGTCAGGAGCTAGGGTTTCACTACGCACGCAGCGGTTTCAAACAACCTATAAACGGGTAAGCAACCTGTCCTAGTTTGCAATGGTCACTATGGATCCGAATATGCACTAAGTCAAATGGTCAAAAAGGGTGCCCCGGTAAAATCGGGGTTTGTGTTCCCATACTGGCAGAGCCCACAACCGGTTAGCCTTATGGTCATGTCTTGACAAGACAAGCCTCCGGCAAACCGTTCAGGAATAGCAGATGGTAAACACGGTGTCCTAGGCGCACCAATGCAAATGCAATACAAAGAAACACATAAGTGTAATCAAAACAAGATATCATGAGTTCGAGTCAAGTTCTCTAAGTCCCCAGCGGAGTCGCCAGAAACTGTTGATGTCCCCGAACACCCCGGGAGGAACGAGTCCCCTGTTCCGTTCGATATTGGGCTCACTACAGTTCAGGACTCTCAATTTTGTCACGGTTCTAAATTTGAACCAAAGAGTCCAAATCCGGCAAATAGTTTTGAGAAAATAGATTTTGAAAGAAGTGTCAAACATGGACTGCTTTGCCAGATACAGAGTCGCCACCTAAATATTTTATTTTGGAGAAATTTAGGAAACCCTGACTTGTTTGCCTAAGGCAACGTGTCCGTCATCACCAAAGTTGCCTCGGCTCAGGAACTTGGGTACGATTGGGGAAGGTCACTTCGTGAGCACCCCCGCTCGCCCGATCAAAGATCGGCCTCTACTAACCATGATATCTATTTTTGAAAACATTATGTGTTCTTATTCTGGTTATTAGCCTAGGTTTACTATGTGATGCGCACAACATACAAGTATAGACTGGATCGCCTGAATTGGAACAAAACATTTCATGTTTGTTTGTTTGAAAATGGTTTGATGGTGCTACTCGCAAGTAGGCTAAGACATGGATTTGCCACCCTCGGGTGGGCTTAGAAAATATGATTTTGCCACTATCTAGTGGGCTTAAAACTCACAGTTGATGAATTGTTCCAATCCAAATAACCCAACCTTCACCCACAGGCATTCAAGCAGTTGTATCACATAAGCATATAGCCTCATGGTAAGCATGCTGTTCATGGTAATCACTCACACGCATGTAAGGATGCTAAAGCATAAAAACTTACCGAGTACTCCAAGCCAAAACAGAAGCTAATTAGAAATCCATGCATGATCCTAATTATACGGAAATGCCTAATGCAACACATGCAAAAATGCAACTATAACAGGCTCGGCTATTCTAAACATGGCATATGAAATGCTACAGCTAACATGTATTCAACTTGGAATTGAAAATACAATGCAGTTAGTATGATGCGTCGAGCCCGGTGCATGAAAAACAGATGAATGAATGCAAACATGCTATCATACTGTATGCTAATTGAAACATGCCCTAATCTAACCATCATAAGCTGGTAAATAAAAGGGAGAAAAACGTGGGGTTAGAAGACATACATCACACAAACGCACACTTATTACAACATTGCCCTCGCGCAGAGGGTCCGAATAAAATAATATACAGTCCAAAATAAATAGTACAATCCAAATAAATAATACAGTCCAAATATGTACAAAATCCAAATTAAATAACAAATTTAACTAGGAAAGCATTAAATTGGCATGCAAGCCAGGGATTGCCTCGACTCTGCTTCGGATGATGAATGATGCATGCTCGGGTTGCCTTGTGCGGAGAATCCCTCGCGATGCCCCAATTAGCCTCTGTTTGCAATTATTCTCGGGATGCGTGCCAAGCTTCGGAAGGCTGCTGATTTCTGATTTGCTGCAACAGTGAGCAAGAAAGGGGGGCATGGCAAAGTATTTTCACATATGTGTGCTTGACTACTCTTCAAAGAGTGTAGTCCTCGGTCCTCGTGCCACCAATCACGCATATCGATGCATGATGGCCGAGGAGTCGAATTGCATGACTCAATATAAAACGAATGCATATATAAACACAACAAAACCTAAACTCCATCATGGATAATCCAGAGTGTCGGTGACTGAGAATTGAGACACGTTCCGTCACTCGAAGTACGAAACATCCCTCGTTTCCCATGCTCGGGATAACTCTTATCCCAAGCACAATGCAATATGCATGACATGCATGAATGCAACTAATATACAACCTAGCATGCACAATGCTATGAGATGGCATACACGATGCACGAGGTAACATGGCATACACAATGCGCTAACATACAACCCAGCATACACAATGCTATGAAATGAAATAGCATACACAATGCACAATGGACTTACACCAACACGAGTAGACCTCAGCCACACTCACATAGGTAGCCATTGGATGAAAATGAGACACTCGAAATGCGTGCACGTGTCGAGGACTGAACCTAAGGCACAAATGCCACTCTAACAAAACATGGCAGGGCATGGAATATGGCATACAAGCATGCAAATTTCAGACCGAAATATGATGCAAAACAGCCCCGAAACATGGCAATATGGTACCCGATGCATGGAATGAACCCGAAATACAAAACTAGGCATATGCATTGGCCTATAGCTATACAAAACATGCGTTATTTGAACATGAAGTGTGAAGACAGATTTAAGGCAGTCACAAGAAAAGCATATTTACAGTTTTAAGCAAGGCCAAACAATGAACAAAAATAGGACTAAGCTAGCATGCAAAAATGGCCCCGTAAGAGAGGTAATGAAGCAAGTAGCATCTTCTAGCCCTAAATGGCCAAGATCCCTTCAACAAAGTTGAAGAGGGGCTCAAAACATGGTACTTTACAGTTTATAACAAGCCACGGATCTAAACACAAACAGGCCTAAAACATTGTGCAGGAAATGGGCCAAAAGGGAGACAAAGAAGTAAGTGATGGTTTCTGGCCTCAAACAGAGGAGGGCCCTTCAACAAAGTTGAAGAGGGGCCCAAAACATGGTATTTTACAGTTAGTGAACAAACCCAAAACAGTGCACATGCAAGCTTAAAATACTATGCAAAATAAGGCCTAAAAAGAGGTTTAAACACAAAGAGCAAAAAGGGAGCTTCAAACAGAAAAGTTCCCTTGATAAAACATGAAGAGGGGGTCAAAATAAGGCCATTTAAAGTTCGGACCAGAGCCCAAAAATACAAGCACAAGGGGCTAACGAAACATGCAAAAATAAGGCCAAAAGAGGGATAAAGAGGCAAGTGACAAAAGGAAGCCTAAAACAATGAAGAGCCCTTCAACAATGTTGAATAAGGGCTCAAAATAAGCCACTTTACAGTTTATAACCAAGCTCAAAATAGTTTACAAATAGGCCTAAAATACTATGCAAGAAAAAGGCATACAAGAGAGGTAAAGAAGCAAGTGTAAAAAGGAAGCCTCAAACAGGGAGAGACCCTTAAACAAACATGAAAAGGAGCTCAAAATAATGCTATTTTCAGTTAGGGTCAGAGCCCAAAAATGGAAGCAAGTATGGCTTAGAAAGCATGCAAAAGAAGCTCAAAAAGACGGAAAGTGTGGCTCACCCTTGTAGACCAAACTTCAATAGCCTCTTGGCTTGAGAAAAGGTGCTCCTTGCCTCTAGAAAATCAGCTCCAAGTGTTGGAAAGGATGGTGGTGGTGTGGTGCTATGTGGTGGTGTAGAAATGGTGTAGGGTTTGGGAGGTTTTGAGGGTTGGAGTGTAGGGAGAGAGAGATACAATATAGGAGGCTTGGAGCAAAATTTGTAACCCTTGAAGCTGCTGGAATGGCCTGGATATATAGGCAAAAGAGGGGGGAAAAAAGGTGGGAAATGAATTCAAGTTTCCCCCCAAAAGTGCAGCCCCCCGGATACACAATCTGGGGGGAAACAAAATACATATCTGTAATGTACCTGGAGAGAGGATCAAGGCCGGCTGGTTTGCTAGGGTTTAGGTGGGCGGCCGGCTCTCCCCATGGTCGGCCGGCCAAGGGTCAAAAGGTTCAAGCAATATTGGTGGCCAGCCACCCCAGATTGGTGGCCTCCCATGTGTGCACAACACAACCATGTGGTCAAAAACTGGAGAAAGTAAACCGGGAGAGAGAAAAGTCCACTTTTTGGAGGGGTTCAAAAGGGTCACACATAATTACTGGCCGGCCATATGATATTGGTGGCCTCCTAGGCGTGTACAACACAAATATGTGGTTTGTGGCAAGAAAAAGTGGCCTTAGGGTGGTCAACATTGGCTTTCAAGTGAGAAAAACGGGCGACGGAGGGCAATGGAGGAATAAAACTTGTTGTCAGAACAATTAATGGCCTCCCACCCTTCTACGACCTTCCTAACAATGAAACAGAGGTCCCTGCCAAAAATGAACTCAAACCGATGCAAAATGGAGGTTCGGGGGCCGAAACGCGCAGCTCGAGGCCTCGAAAACTGACTGTTAGGCACCGAAAGTGGTGTTCGACCACGAAGTTGGTCTCTCAAGCCACAGTGTCCCTCAAAAGGGAGCAAATAAGATGCATGCCAAAAACCGGAGCAAACGGAGGTGGTTAAGCGGTCCCGAACCAAGGCACACGGCCGTCGGCTCCGAAAAATCGGAAACCGGACTCCAAACGGGCAAAATGGCCTACGACCACGAAACGTAGCCTGCGGCCACTGATAGATGATCTATGAGACCTCTCCCTCCCTTCGGGAAGAGAAAACAGAGAAAACAGAGCCTGGTTCGCAAACCGAGGCAAAGCATGAAAGAGTCCGGAAGTCCGGAGGCAAGGCTCGCAGCTGAGACTCTGAAACTTCTGAACGAGCACAATATGCACCATCACCGAGTGCTTAATCGGTGACGTCTGAGTCTTAAGGTCGGTCAAAAATAGGGTGTCTACAGATGCAGGTTCTGACCATGTGCTAATAATGCTGGCTTTGGAAGAGGTTGAGTGAGAGTGCACCAAAATGCCATGAAAGTAATATCCCTGTCTTCACTGGATTCAGGTTCTTCGGGTTCTTGCACCGACCCGCTTTCATCATCCCAGGTCATAGTGTAGACTTTCTTTCGATTCTTTTTCGAAGGGCATTCAAGGGCAATATGACCGTACCCTTGACATTCATAGCACTTGACCCCTTGCCCCTTTACAATCTTCTTTTCAGTTTTTGGAGCAAGTTTTGGTGGAAAAGTTTTGGATTTTTCATTACTCTTGTCTTTTAAAATAGGGTCTCTGAAATTAGGCTTCTTTTTCTTCAAATTTTTTTAAAACTGTTTAGTAAACATAGCCGTCATCTCAAACTCCAAATCAAATTCAGTCTCCGAAGTTTTTGCAGTCCCATGAGCACTAGTGAAAGCCACACTTTCTTTTTGTTTTTTCTTTGAAATCTGGTGGGCTTCATAAGTCTGCAAGTTTCCAACCAACTGATCAAGCTTGAGGGTATCTGTAGCACACGCCCGCGGAGGGACCTCGCTACAGTTCGGACTCGATTTGTGTCACGGTTCTTAATCTGAACCAAAGAGTCCAAATCTGGCAAATCGTTTTGAGAAACAGATTTTTGAAAAAGTAGTGCCAAACATGGACTGCTTTGCCAGATACAAAATCGCCACCTAAATATTTTTTATGGGAGAATTTAGGAAACCCTGACTCGGTGCCAAAGGCCACATGTCCATCATCACCGGAGTTGTCTCGGCTTGGGAGCTTGGGTACGATCGGGAAAGGTCAGCTATGAGCACCCCCTTTCGCCCGGTCCGAAGACCGGCCTCTACTAACCGTGATATCCAATTTTGAAAACGCTATGTGTTCTTAAACCAATTATTAGCCTAGAATTACTATGTTATGCGTGCAGCAAACAAGTATAGACTAGATTGCCTAATTTGGAAAGAATCATTGCATATCCGTTTGTTTTGAAAATGCTTTGAAATTTGCTACTCGCAAGTAGGCTAAAAAACACGGATTTCAATGAGTTTTTCCAACTCAAACAATCCAACCTTCACCCACAGGCATTCAAAACATTTTAACACATAAGCATCTAGCCACATGTTAAGCATGCTGACATGGCAACATTCACACTCATGCGATATGCTAAAGCGGAAATACTTACATCGTACTCCGTGCCAAAACAAAGAACTTGTTAGCAAACATGCATGATCCAAGTCCATGTTAAGTGCCTAATGCATCGCATACAAAGTGTTGCTAGAATAGGCTCGGCTATCCTAAACATGGTATGTGAGAAATGCACAACTATCACATATTCAGTTTGGAATTTGAGATACATATGCAGTTAGCATGATGTACCGAGCTCAATGCATGTAATACAAATGCATGGATGCACGCATGCATAGCATAAGGTATGCTAATTTAAACGCGTCCTAATACTAACCATTAAAGCGGGTAAGTAAAAGGGAAGAAAGAAGTGAGGTTGGAAGACATACACACCACCCACGCACACTTATTACAGATTTGCCCTCGCTCGGAGGGACCGAATAAATATTACAAATTAATTAACTACGCAAGCTAATTAATATTACAAATTGCCTAATTTAATTAACAAATTAAATAGACTAAGAAAAACAGTAAAACGCCTCGAGAAGCGCGCCGCCATGCACAAGCTACCTCTGTTTTCCTTCCTTCACTTCTCTGGAGGCTGTCAAAACCTCAGGGTTACATCCCTGGGCACTGGGGAGTACCACCGGCTGAGTGGGATCATCACCGGCACTGGTATGTGTCCATCGGCACAAAATTGAAGCTGTCGGCAGAGAAAAGGTTGCCGGCCGGCACCTTACACTGCCGGTCGGCAAAGAAAGTCTGCAGGACCTGCAACTCACAGCAACAGAGGGCAAAACAAGGCATGGCAACACAATTCAAGGCATGTATGCACCAACCATGTCTCTTATCATTGTAATGACTCAACGGGACATGTGCCTCGGTTCTCGGACCACCAATCACGTATTTCCATGCATGATGGCCCAAAGAACCAAGTATGCAACTTTGATTTCAAATGCATGCAAACCAATCAAACAAATTAGGCCCAATTCCTATCACCAATTCAAGGAACAAGGCATGTATGCAAGATGCAATGCAACCTAGGCATACAAGCTAAGAATGCAACATGGCATGGCAAGGCACTTATGCAAGCATACAAGCATACATATGGCAATGCAAATGTATGGAAAGATGGGCTTATACATGAATTAGGCAGCTCTAATAAGGCCTAAAACAGTAGCCAATGTGCTAAAAAGTGAGGGCTAAATGGCATGCACACACACATGCACATAAGGACCAACACTTAAGCACAAATCAAACAACATTCAAGCACACTTGAAAGAGGGAATCATGGACAATTAGCATGCAACATAAGCATTGAAATCATGCCAAAACATGGTGCCAAACCAAGCAATAAATCAAGCCAAGCATGCAACAAATGGCCCAAATGCTCAAGGCAAGTCAATGGAGCATTGGACTACACTAAGCAAGACCAAACATGGCATGAACTCATTGACCAAAAACAGAGTTTTGGGACATTAATACAAGGCCTAAGGACCACTTAGATGGCATCCAAATGACTCAAAAAACAAAGGCATGCATAATGGTCAAAACATGGAGCATTGCTACACAAGCTTCCAAAGCATTAAAGAGGCATGCAAGGCAATCAAACAAGCATGGAAATGGGACTGAAATAACATGTGGGGGGACCCCAAATCACCAAATCGATGCAAAGATGTCATGCTACACATGCACATACTCAAGGCTAACAAGCCCAAATACTAAGGAGCTATATCAAGCATGCCAAAATCAACCCAAACAACCTAGGACAGACCTAGAACATGGCAAGATAAGCACATAATCTTCACAAGACTAAGCCTAAAACATGCTCCAACAAAGGCTAACAACCTAAGACATGTTAAGGCATAAACAAGGCATTACATGGCAACTATGCTAAGCATGCATGGAGTTCCAAAACCAACTTAAAATCATGTTATATTATGGATATATAAGCATGAAAAACAAACCAAACATGCTCAACACACACTCAAGCATAGGCTTCCTTAAGAGGCCAAAATATGCCCTTTTCAAGGACAACAAGGAGAGGGGGGTGGCCCTCTCCTTCTTGGGACTTCAAGGCATCATCTTCACCACTGAAATCCCTCAAGATTTCAGTGGTGAAGAGACCTCAACACCAAAATCCCGGAGCTAACACAAAATGGCTCAAAATGAGGCCTTTTGAGGTCTAAGGGTGGTCAACAACCCTCAAACAACAAAACACTCTTAATAAACAATAAAGAGGGCCTAAAAAAAGAACTTTTTTATGTTATACAATAAGCACAAAAACAGCTCTAAGATAGGTATAAAATCAATGCAAAAATGGGGGAAAATGGGACTAGATTCTCACCCTTGAAGCCTTCTTCACAAATGATGCTCCAATGGCCTCCTTTGGCTCCAAACCAGTCAAGAAACTCAAGAACAAGCCTTTAGAACCCTAGTTTCAAGAGGAAGGTGAAACACTAGGTGCTTGTGTGCAATAGTATGGACTAAAACACACACAAGAGTAAATATAGAGATAGGATGTGTATGCAACTCAAACCCTAAAACCAGAGCTTCTCTCTGTGTTTTTCCCTCTCTAAAATGTCTAAAGTCTCCAACCCTAGCAACAAGAGAGAGCCTCTCTCTATAGATGCAACCAAACTTGCAAAACTTACAAGTTAAGCCAAACTAGAGGGCCATCCCTCCATACACGTGTATGGAGTGAAAGTCACTGCAATACAGCTGCCTAAAAATATCTCAAAAAGCAACTGCACAGTAACCGGCCGGCCAAAAATGCCATCTTGGCCAAAAAGAGTGCCGGTCGGCAACAAATAGTGCTGACCGGCAACAAAGAGTGCCGGTCGGCAACAAATATTGCCGGTGGCAGCAAAAACCAGCCGGTGGCCTCTAGCCAATGCCGGTGGTGGGTGGGGATGGTCTACAAGCCCCACCCTGCCTCTCAAGGGCAAGATGCAAGTGTTTGGTGCAAAACCAGACACTAAACGGTCGAGTTCGGAGATCCTGAGGCAAGGCACGCGAGCCGAGGCCTCCGGGAACTCCAAACGAACACAAACATGGAAGATCACCGTGTGTTCAAACGGTGACGTCCAAGTCTTGAGGACGGTCAAAAATGGGGTGTCTACAGTTGCCCCTCTTTGACAGAACTCGAAAGTTATAACAATGACGGGAGTGAATGTCAAAGCCCAGAGACGACCCATTTTTGACAAGGCCGAAGACTTAGACAAACATGCAAGACAAACAAGGTATGCGCCCGGAGGCAGGGGCAAAATGCAAGACAATGCACGAAGCCGAGAATAACTTATGATCATGCAAAGAAAGCTGTAACGAAGCATACAAGCGACAGTTTTAAGCTAGCACACACCAAACTACACTACAATGCAGAAAGGATGTAAGAGAATTATGCAATTCTCAATACGTCTCACTCGGGAGATACAATACCTGTGCGGCTCGTCTGGTTACACCAGCTTCAAATGAACCGTACATACAATATCGTGCCTGCAAAGAAAACAAACTTAACAGGTACAATATTGTTAGCAACATGCATGACAATGCAAAATGGATGCAAAACGAAATGCAATATATACAAAACAATGTATAAACAATGCAAATGAAGATGCAATGTAATTGAAACAATGCAAGCTACATGCAAAGCATTTGAATCGTGATCCAATCACGAACGGTCCGAAACCACACCTATGTCAAATAGATTGATGGAGATAACAAGTCTGTCTACCATAGAACGGTCAACTAAACTATGAGCATTGTAGACAGACGCAAGAACAAGTATTGGGTGGAATTGACATAAGTGGGGAAACGACCCGCTGGAGAAAAAGGACGACGATCCTAATACCGGATGCAAAAATTACACTACAATGTAATACATGAATATGGCACGCAGGCCAAACCAAATCTTGCCTAGAAAAGGCATGTACACATACAGGCCATGTGTAACACAGAAAAGGTGCCGCAACCCTCAACCAACATATCAGCATGGAATTGGCGCGATACACATGTAGAACTGTGTTTTAACATGAAAAGTAAGGGCACATACCGGACCAAGCTCAACTTGGAAAGGCGCAAGCCATAGGCGGAAGGTGATGCAATGAATGCATGCAATCTACAATGCAATATCTACAAATATGCAATGGAATGGATATTTACAAATATGCATGACAATGCAGTATGATGCGACCTACTGGGGAAAATGCAATGGATGCATGCAAGCTACAATGGAAATGCATGACAATGCACTATGATGCAATGACTATGATTGCAACTTTCCCTATCTTACCAACAGGGTGATATACTAGGTTGGTTCAGTATCCAGAATTGAGGCGTAGACATGCCGCCTCAACCTATGGGGCTTCCATACAGATTTCAAGCCGAGGGTAAACCTCTGGGTATTTAAACCAGACTTTAGTCTCGGAACTCCCGAACCTTTGCGTTCTAGGCATAAGCCGTTCGAACTCTAGTTTCCACCGTCCCAGTTGGTCTTCTAGGAACTTATCGCAAACACAGGCAGGTGGCTTTACCAGACCACCGAAAGTCGTTCGGGCACGACAAACACCAAAGGAATTGCACCTTTAGAGGATTTAAGGTCTCCTAGACCGTGATGCAAAATGTATGCATGACTATGCATGTTTTTTTTTATTTTTTTGAAATGCAAATGATGCAAGTGATGCATGTTGCATGGAATGCGCGACAACACGCGGCTCTCGAAGTGTACGACAATGCGAACACTAAAGGTCTTACACCTTCCAAGGATTTAAGGTCTCCTAGACCGTACGTGTTTAAGGTCTCGCCAGACCCTGCGTGTTTAAGGTCTCGCTAGACCCTACGTGTTTAAGGTCTCGCTAGACCGTCGTATTGCACAACGGTATGATGCGCAAAATGGCGCAATGCGTTAGGCAACGCGAGTGCACAGGATAGTGCGATGGAATGCATGCAAAATGCAATGAGATGCTCAAAAATAGCGCGAAATTTAAAATGCACAAAACAGTGCGACGGTTCGAAATGCACAAAACAGTGCGACGACAAGTGTGACACGCATGCCACACGGAATGTAAACGGGCTTAAATGCGCAACAACGCACGTATTCCAGAATGCATGACAATGCGTGGAATGGAAATGCAACGATGATGCATGAGAAATGTGCACGACAATGCAGAGAGGTGCGCGTTGTAATGCGTGTAACACGTGCATAACAATGCAAATGTGTGGCGCATGACAGCGCGATGTAATGCACCGAAGTAGTGTGATGAACTCGTGCAACACACATGGGGCAACTTTGAATTTAAAAGGATACAAAAAGGATACACCTTGCACGAATTCGAGTGCCACGCACTGGAGACACGGCCCGCGGTCAGAACGGAGGCTGGTTGAGCGTCGGAGATGCACTTTCTTGCACTTTCTTGAGCTATGAAGACCAAAAACAACTCAAATGGCCTAAACAAGGCTGTGGGAACCCCACCGGCCGAAAGGGGAGGCCACCGGCTGGCCATCGGCATAAAAACAATTCTATCGGCACAAAAAAGTGCCGGCCGGCACAAAACATTGCCGACCGGCAAACAGTTGCTGATGTGGGGCAGTTTTGACTTTTCACCTTGGGTGTTATAAAATAGGGTTTCAAAACCCTATTCCTCACTTTTCCACCGCCAAAAACTCTTACCCTCTCTCTCTAGAGTATTTCTCTCTCATTTTTCGCCCGTTTCTTCGCATTCTACGCTCGTTTCGTCGTCGGATTCGCGATTCTCTTCGCGTTTCGGACATTTTCCACCGATCACATTTTCGTTTCGGTGCCTCGTTTGGCGTTCTAGCCTTTTCGGGGTTTGTTCCCCTCACTTTCCTCTTCATTTCCGTGCCTTTTCACATTCCGGCCTTCCCGGCCATTTCCGACCCTCTCAGGAGTTGACTTTCCTGTTGACTCCTCGTATTCCGGTCCGATTTTCCTTTTTCCGGCCATTTTCACACCATTCTCTACATGGCGGACGACATTCCACGTGGCGGGACTCCCCCGGACCACGAGATGGATCCTGGGGTCGAGCTCTTACCACTGAGCGAGCGCCCGTTCGACCCAGCGACCTACCAGCCGGCGATCCATGTTCTGCCCCCCGACGGCCTGCGTCAGTTCCGGAGTTTCGAGAGGCATGTGGCGCCTGAGCTACTACTGCGTGAGCCTACCTCCCACCTTTCATTCGGCACTTCCGAGGTAACTCTCTTCTTTCTGCTTTACTTTCTGCAATGTAGGATACAAAACTGCCGTAGCTAGTTGTACTCTTTAACTGCTGAAATCTGATACGCCATAGACCGTAGTTGATTGTAAACATACAAACAACTGATATCTGTTTGAGACTGACACATGCACACACACTGCATTAGCCCTGAATCACTCAAACACACTGCACTCACTGTTTTTCACTGCACACACACTGGCAACCAGTATTTGTCTGAATCTGTCAAACTTGCACATATGCTATATCTGCTCTGAAACACCCAAACACGCTGACACAGCACACGTATTTCACCTCAAGCACACCGGCACCCGGTATTTGCCTGAACCTGACAAACTTGCATACATGCTATATCTGTTCTTTCAAAACTGCATTTTGAATGTTGTCTTGCAATTGTCATCTTCTGTTTACAGGAGGGTTCCCATACCATTCGTGGGTATGGGAATACTGGTGCGCGGGAGTGGTATGATGAGCTCCCTAACGCAGTCCGACGCATCGTAGATCGAACGGGCTTCGGCACCTTCTGCCGATGGCTCTCCAGATTGTCCACATGCAGACCTCTCCTCGCTGCTCTGGCGGAGAGGTGGTGGGACACCACCGATTCTTTTCATTTCTCTGCTGCGGGGGATATGACGATGACCCCTCATGACTTCTCGATGCTCACAGGCATCGGGGTAGGGGGGGATCCGATCCCTTTTGACACAGACATGGATGAGTGGACCGCCGCTCAGGTCCATCTACTGGGGGAGGCGCCACCCCTAGCTCGCCCAGGTTTCGTCCGATATTCCTGGTTCGAGGACCAGTTTCGGGTCCAGCCCGTGTTGGAGGAGGAGGCGGAGATGACCCCGGAGGACGTGGAGAGGTATGCTCGCGGCTTCCTCATGTTCCTGTTTGGGACTACCATTTTCGCCGATCGGGCGAACACCGTGCCTCTTTGTCTTCTCAGCGCACTGGTGGATGTCCGTGACATCTTGCACTATGATTGGGGCGGCGCTGCTCTGGCCACCCTTTACGGGTACATGAGCTCGGCTTCGCGTGGCAGGGGCCAGCTACTTGGAGGTTACTGGCGGGCTTGGGAGGTACACTTCTTCTCCGCTTTTTCATTTCTGTCTCGTACTTTCTGTACTCTGTACACTGCACACACTGTAGTCTGCTTTACACTTGCTGTATACTGTACACACGGCACACACATACATTCTGCTTTACACTGACTGTACACTGCTCACACTGTACACTGCACACAATACACTGCACAACACACGGCTCTGCCATTTCTGCTTTATCTGACAGTCATACTGACATCTGTTTTGCAGTTGTGGGTTTACGCCTACTTTCCTAGGCTTGCCCCCGTGCCAGTTGCGGAGACTCCCCTGGCCGTCCCCTTCTCTAGTCGTTTCGACGGGAGATGCACCCGGCGACCACGGGAGACGTTCGGCTTCTTCCGCCGATATTTCGACACCATCACCCCCGCGGAGGTATGCTTTACTTTCAGTTCATTTAAGCTTCGCTTTCCAACTGTATATTTCAATAACAGTAGATAACAAACTGTTTGTCATTTTCAGATCACATGGCGGCCGTGGGCTCCTATGCCGGCGGCGATGCGGGGTCGGTTCCCTGGTGCGGAGGAGACCTGGCGTTTCCGGATTCTGCTTGAGGGCCCGGTCTGTCGGGCTTGGTACCTGGGGGAGCGTTTTCCACGCCAGACCCTAGGATTACCTGAGCAGATAGTCCCGGTTCCCCCTCCTGCAGACATGAGGGAGACCGAGGGGCTCACCACTGAGCAGCTAGATGATTACTCCATCGGCTGGGAGGAGGCCAGCTTCCGAGGCACCGGCGACTATCAGGAGTACGTGCGGACGTACCTGATGCGCCCCCTGAGCGGCCGTCGAGCAGAGGGGGCCAGGCCTGTGGCATCGGCGGCTGGGGCCGGAGCGGGAGCAGGGGCTGGATCTTCGAGGAGGGCCCGGGTCCGTGGTAGGGGCAGAGTGCAGGGAGGACGAGGAGCTGGTTAGCCTGCCCTGCCCGCTGTACTGACTTTCCAGGGGTAGGGTGGGTCGACCTATCAGATCCCCTTCGCCCCTCCACCGGCTGGTCACGAGTTCATCGACGTCCCCGACCTACCTTCGGTATGCATCACTGCACTTCGTACAGTCATTTCATTTCAGTTTACTTGATATTCCACAGAATACTAATGCATCTGATACTTTTGCAGGCTTCTTCTGAGTACACCCGTCAGTCGTTGGCGATGAATGCCTCGATGATGGGGATGCTCCAGCGGACCTTTGACCTCCTAGCCCTTTACAACATACCGGTATGTCCTTCTAACATTGGCCTCAAACCACTTATACACTGCTTTATATAATCTGACGCACGGCACAACACATGATACACTGATCTCACAGCATCTGATACACTGCATACACTGTATTCTGCACTGTACCCTACACTGATAAACTGCTCACGGCATCTACACACTGTATTCACACACTGCATTCTGCACCGATAGACTGCTCACGGCATTCACACTGTACTCATATACTGCATTCTGCACTATTAAACTGCTCACGGCATTCACACTGTACTCATATACTGCATTCTGCACTATTAAACTGCTCACGGCATTCACACTGTACTCATATACTGCATTCTGCACCTTTAAACTGTTCACAGTATACTGATGCGTTTCTCTTTTGTGTACCTTTTCAGTCTCCTTTCCAGATTCCCATGGCGGGAGGTGCTCCGGCCGGACCTTCCGTCCCTGCTCGGGGGAGAGATGAGGAGGGCAGGATATTTCCCCGTACCAGGGGAGGGCGTACTCACGTCGGGAGCAGCTCGCGAGCTCGAGTCCCGGATGATGACGACGACGAAGAGTCAGAGGCGGAGGCAGAGGCGGAGTCCGAGTCATCGGAGGAGGAGACCGGAGACGGTTCTAGCTCGGGCTCTGACGACGACGCTGATGATGCTCCTGGACCCTCGTCCAGGAAGAGGACCAGGACGGACTGACAGCCCTTGGAGTGCTCGACAGAGATGCGGATTTTTGTTATCTTTCTTCTTTCTTGTACTTTTCTTTTGGTTGGTAGATAGATTACCTTGTACTGCCGCAGGCAGATTTTTGTTTCCAAAACTTGTACATTTGAAAAGATAGTGAAATGAAACGGACTTTTTATCTGAAAAAGTGTTTACATTTACACATCTCATGCATTGCATCGCATCTCATCATGTTACACCTCAATGTAAATTAAATTGATTAGCTGTCTGAAAATTGAACACTTGCACTGCAATAATCAGATAACTTAAAACAGCCAACGGCGAAATAACCCAAGCAATCCACTGCCTGATTCTTGACACACAACCCTTGCTCTACTAGGGATTAATCTGTATACAGCCCTTAACACACCATTCGTTTCATTCTGCACACGGCAAATTCTGAACAAACGGCCCAATCTAACAGGACGGACCTCAAAGATGGAACCGGTTGGAGTCGAAACACGTTCAAATGTAGAGAATGGCACAGCATTCTGAGCATAAATGATTTTTGAAATTGAATGAGGATTTTTCAAACCGGGATATCGAGCCTACAACTGAACACAGCAGGGAGGACTCAAATATAAAGGTACACGACCTAACACAACGAGACACGCTCAGAAAAGAACTAAAACAAAGGTTGAGGTAAACAAAACCAAAGACACGACATACAGACGCGTTAGCGAAGATGGGGGACCTTGGACCACGAGGAGCCAGTTTCTCTAGGCATTGTTTCCCACCTTTTCTGATTTGTGATTCTCACATCACTCGGCTCTCGAGCTCGGATTTTTTTCTCAAAAACCCTTTTCCTCACTTTTCTCTCAACTTACACCTCTCTATTCTTCAATCTCTCATTTTCCATCCCTCCCCGGGGTGATTGATGGATAAATAGAACGGTGTGGGTTCATGCTCAATACCGTTAGCTCACAGCTATTTCTTCTGGCGGGCAGAGCGCTTTTCTGGCAAGTACGTCGATGACGGGGGAGAGACAGAACGCCTGGCTCAACTGTGCCCCTAGTTCATCATTTTAACCATTCTTTGTTTTTGCTTTCTACTAAAACAGTTTTGATCAAAATAAGAGTCGGATTAACGTACTTGTTCGATTTTTGATTTGAAAAGCATGCAAGTCAGGCTGCAAGTACTGAAAATTTTCCTTTTTTGGGTCCAAGACAATGGTCCAGTTTTGGAAAATGGAATAGTTTTCGAGAAAATAGTCAACCTCAGTAAAAATTTTCAAAAAACTATTTTTCAAACAGTCAATGCTCAACAAGCATGGAACTTACTCTTCGAGATGCGCAACCTCAGATCGGAGGCAATGGAAAATTGCCCCTGGTTTGAAGGGGGGTGGGAGGCAACGGAAAGTTCCCCCTAGTTTGAATGGCGGCTCACGGCGGCTCGCGGCAACGGGAAGTTGCCCCTTGTTTGGGATGGTGCCGCAGCAATCTGTAAACAGTCTTCATTGGCGATGGTCGAACTCCCAGACACAGCGATGACGAAGACGGTCACAACACATATATGGACACAATCACCTTGAAGGGTGTTGGCCACTGGACTTTGGGGATGAAATCGAAACCATTGCATGGACTGAAACGCTATGAAAGCGTTGGGGGCTGGACTTCATGATGAAGTTGCCTACGTATCCCAAACATGGGAATCAAGCCTTACGTAGTTCCGGTTAAGGTACACTCGGGTATTTTAACCTTCACTTTGTTTGGCTCTCATTTTTGCCAAGGCGCCCAATGCGGGTTTTCGACCTTGCAAGCTTCTTTTCATTTTCTATTTCCTCTTTTTTTTTTGCATTTTTCTTTTTCTTTTCTTTTTTGTATCTTTTGTCTTTTCTTTTCTTTTCTTCTTTTTTGTATTTTTGCTTTTTTTTTTTTGTATTTTTCTCTTGCTCTAACTTTTGCCTGGGTCGCCCTTCTGGGTTTTCGACCTAGCGAGCCTCTCAAAGGGTAAAAGTGTAGCAAGTCCATGCCAAATGGTTCCTGAACTGGAAGCCTCTCCGTGTCTAAGAGAACGGCTGTTGCAATGATTTGCGGAAGTATCCATCACGGTTGCTCCACGAGCTTCTTCCGGCGAGATCCACTCCTTCTGATTTGGCTTTGGTGCCTCTTGCTCGAGGGCTGCTTCAAAACTGGCCACACGGGCCTCCTCTAACGGTTGACTGTTGAATGTTCCGGATGAGTTCGAGGTTCAAGACAACAGGTCGAATCTTGAGGCTGAGAGCGATCCTAGGCTGCGCAGTCTCAAGAGTGATTCCACACAGGTCTTCGCAGGGCCGCGTAAAACATTTGTTTTTGAAAGTTTTTAAGAAAGCGACAAATCGCTCGCGCTGAAGATAGTGTGGAACCAATTTGGATCAGGCCAGGATCCTTCTCAGTACTCACGCCGACAAGCATGGTTTCATTGATAAAAAGGCTTAGCACGCCTTTCTTTCTCTCAAAATGATCAAAATTTTGCAAAACCCGAGGAATTCCTTCCTCTTCGTTTTTATCACCGCAGTATTCAAAAGTTTTTTTTTTTGAAAACTTAGGTTAATGCAAAGAGTTTGGCGCGCAGGAGAGCATGCGAGATGTACTGTCAGCCCAATCAAATTCTCTGGTCCTTATGCTGAAAGCAAGCATGGAGTTATGGCGACTGATGTAGCTGTAGAAAATGACGATTGGGTTGGTGAGTCAGCTAGGGAGCTGGACCAATTGAAGAAGGTGTGTATTGGGGTTGGGCCAGAAAGAGTGAGGCGTAGCGATGAGGTGCAGATGGGATCACCAAGGCAGTCTGAAACTGTGGTACCAGAGTCTACTGGCAGTGAGCTCGAGGGTATAGCAAATAGCATTATGGAAGTAGCTGGGAGCATAGGCAATGGCTGTGAGTTGGAAGGTCAGAAAAGTAAGGAGCAGGTTGGCATGAAAGGGGCTGTTAAAAGCTTGAGTGGATCTAGTTTGCTCAAACCGGGGATCCATCTAGAGGTGGTGCTGGGTCGGAATAATGGAATGGGCCTATGTAATGGGCCTGTGGTTATGAGGGCAGGAGGGGAGACGCAAACCCAAGGCTCCAAGGCTGGTGTTCAAAGAGGGCTACAGGTTGAAAAGAGCCCTTTAATAATATGTTCTGACTTATCTGAATCACAGTGCAACGAATTGAGCTCAAGGAAAAAACTACAGAAGAATAGAGGGATGAAGAGAGTAGTTACGAAATCTAGTGGGAAGAAAATCAGAGAGATGAAGCAGGGATATCTTAAGCGTCCAAAAAGCCATAATCATAGAGGAGCCTCTTCTAGTAAATTGGGACTGAGAGGTGCTATATGGAGAGCAGCAGCTGCGGTAGCATCAGGTGTAGATTCAACAGCTAGTGGAGTAGCTAGAAGCAGATCGTTGCTTAAAGAGGCTCAGGGAACTATTCAGATGGGAAAGTTGTTGGGTATAAACTATAAAGGTAAAGAAGAGGAAGTGCTAACCAAAATCTTGGACCTTGAAGCAAATGATAGAGCAAGGAGGGGAGGGAATGTAGTTCTTGTGGATTGATAAGATCTTGGGGGGTCAGAGTTCAGTGTAAATGGTTATGATGAAGTTACTAACATGGAATGTCAGAGGTTTGGGGAGAAAGGAAAAAAGAAGTAAAATTAAGAGGTTGTTGAAGGATAGAGGTATTGATATAGCTCTTTTTCAAGAGACAAAGAAGGCCTCCATGTCTGAAAAGGAGATCAAAGAGATTTGGGCTAGGGATAGTATGGAATATATGGCTGTGGATGTTGAGGGCTCTGCTGGTGGCCTATTATGTATTTGGGATCTAGCTGTTTTTTAGATGTCAAGTTGCTGCTGTAATAGAAGGTTTGTTCTTCTCTCTGGGTCTCTATTCTTTTCTTTTGATTGTGTTTTGATCAATGTGTATGCACCAAATGAAGTGGGCCAAAGGGGTAAATTGTGGGAGTGTCTTCTAAAGTTAAAGGAGGAGTATTCTAAGCCCTGGTATATAGGGGGGACTTTAATGAAATTAGAAAGATTGGTGAGAGGAAAGGCTGCTCTAAGAGGGACAAGGGGATGAAGGAGTTGAATGATTTTGTTGATAGTAGTGAGTTGAATGATTTGCCTTTATTAGGCCGAAGGTTTACATGGTGTAATGCTAGGGAAGGGGAGAAATGGAGCAGAATTGATAGGGTTTTGGTGGACCCAAAATGGGTGGAATCATTTAATTTGAAGTTGTGGGGACTTCCTAGAGTCATGTCTGATCATAGTCCCTTACTGCTAATGGAAGATGAGAGAGATTGGGGCCCTAGACCCTTTAGGTTTGTTAATGCTTGGTTGTTACACCCAAACTTCTTACCTTTTGTGGAAAAGTGGTGGAGGGAGCATCAGGTGGAGGGGTGGGCTGGGTTTAGGTTATTCCAGAAATTGAAAGAGTTGAAAGTAGCACTCAAAAAGTGGAATAGTGAAGTGTTCGGTAATGTTATTACAAAGTTGAAGAAGGTAGAGGATGAGCTTCATATGCTTGATTTGTTAGCATAGAAAAGAGAGCTTGAAGAGGCAGAAAAATGTAGAAGAAGAGAGGCTAGAGTTGAGGCTGGTTATTTAACAAGAATGGTGGAAAGGTTGTGGTTCCAAAAATCGAGGCTTAACTGGAATTTTTATGGTGATAAAAACACAAGATATTTTCATGTGTTAGTGAAATATAGGCAGGGGAGAAATGAAATAAATACTTTAACTGTTGGTGATGTGGTGGTTGATGATCCATGTAGAGTTAAGCTTGAGGCCCTAGCTTATTTTCGGAAGCAGTACTCTGAGGATTGGCAGCATAGGCCTGTATTGGAAGGTCCATTTAAGTCAGTGAGGGATAGCCCTTGTTTTGATATGTTGGAGGCAGAGTTTACTGAGGCAGAGGTATGGGTTACTGTCAAGGGTTGTGATGGGAATAGAGCTCTTGGTCCAGATGGGTTTAATTTGGCTTGTATCCAGAAACTGTGGAAGGTATTGAAGGCTGATGTGCTGAATTTTGTGTTCGATTTCCATAAGAATTGTAAGTTGGTCAAAGGAATCAATAGCTCTTTCATCACTTTGGTACCTAAAAATGAGAATCCAGTGGGGTTGGCGGATTATAGACCTATCAGTTTGGTTGGGTCGATGTATAAAATTCTGTCTAAGGTTCTTTCCTCAAGGCTGAAGGTAGTGATTCCTCAGATCGTAAGTGAAAACCAATCGGCTTTTATTGGAGGGAGGAATATTCTGGATGGTGTTTTGGTGGCCAATGAGGTTGTCGATAGTTGGAAGAAATCTAGAAAGAAAGGAGTGATTATTAAGTTAGATTTTCAGAAAGCTTACGACTCATTGAATTAGGATTTCTTACTCTCCATGTTGGCTAATTTTGGGTTTGGGGGAAAATAGATGGAGTGGATTAAGGTATGTATTACCTCAGCTAGGCTATCGGTGCTTGTTAATGGATCTCCTACTGAGGAGTTCAGTCCATAGAGAGGACTGAGGCAAGGGGACTCCTTGTCCCCATTTTTGTTTATCATAGCTGCAGAGTGCTTAAGCATTTTATTCAATAGAGCTTTGGATCTGGGGCTAATAAAGGGGGTTAAGATTGGCTCTGATGGGTTAGTCCTTACTCATCTCCAGTTTGCAGATGATTCTTTGTTATTGTGTGAATCTGATGTAATGGAGATAAAGAATGTAAAGAAGATTCTGAGGTGCTTTGAGTTGATATTAGGGTTGAAAATAAATTACCATAAAAGTGTAATTAGTGGAGTGGGTATTCTCGAAGAGGAAATGTCTGAGTACGCATCTGTGCTGAACTGTGAAGTTAAATGTTTGCCGTTCAAATACCTCGGTCTACCGCTGGGGGCTAACCCAAGTAGGAAACCAACTTGGCGGCCTATTCTAGACAAATTCAGAAGCAAACTAGCTGGTTGGAAAAGGAAACTGCTGTCATTTGCTGGGAGACTTGTTTTAATCAAATCTGTCCTGTCCTCGCTGCCTATATATTACATGTCATTGTTTAAGTTGCCACAGGGGATTGCTAGAGAATTGGACAAGCTTCAAGCTTGCTTTCTGTGGGGGGGTTCTGAATTGAAGAGGAGGGTTCATCTAGTAAAATGGAAGGAAGTGGCGAAGCCTGTAGACCAAGGGGGCTTGGGGGTTAGGAGAGTGAAGGAAGTGAATAGTTGCCTTATGTTGAAATGGTGGTGGAGGAGAGTATTTAGCAGTAAATATAGGATTGAGGAGGGGAGTTGGAGTCCTCAAGTAATCTCTAATGTGAGATGTTCTAAAATGTGGAAGGATATATTATTACAATCTGAACAGAGTAGCAGTCTAGTGGTTATTTTTCTGGACAATTGTAAGGTGAAAGTGGGTAATGGTCATAGAATCAAGTTTTGGAAGGATAAGTGGTGTGAAAACTTGAGCCTTAAAGATGCATTTCCATTGTTGTACAGGGTAGTAGTTGATAAGAGAGTGACGTTATCTGATATGATGGTCAGGAAGGAGGAAGCTGGTGAATGGTCATTTCAGTTTCGAAGGGCGCTGTTTGACTGGGAAAGAGTGGAATTAATCAGATTGGTGAGTCAGATTGAGGCAGGTCCTTATCTTAGGTGTTACTCAGAAGATACTCTTGTTTGGAAAGCCTCGGAATCTGGAACATATTCAGCTCAATCTATGTATAAGCTATTGGTTGAGGGATCCAGCAATAGAAGCACAGTTAGCAAAAGGATTTGGGTTAAACATGTCCCACCTAGAGTTCAATTTTTTGGATGGCTTGCTTGGAAAGGAAAACTAAAGACGGCTGAGTTTTTGTACAGAATTAGTGTTCTGCCTGCTGGTGCATCTGTAGAATGTTGTCTATGTAAATCTGGAGCTGAGTCTCTCATACACGTGCTTCTATTATGTCCAGTGGCTTGCAAAGTGTGGTATGAAATGATTAGATGGTGGAAGATTCAAGGAGCACTGCCAGCCTCAGTGGAGGACATGCTTGAATGGTGGGCAGGGGTAGGTCTTAATAAAAAGGAAAGGATGATGTGTAATGCCCTTCCTCTTGTAGTGATGTGGTCTCTATGGAAACATCGGAATGAATGTATATTTCAGGAGGTTGTCCCTAATGTGGATGGAATTGCAGATCAGATTAAGTTAAAAATGGCTGTGTGGTTTAAGGAAGTATTTAAGGAACACTTGTTCTCAGTTCATGATTTCATGTTTAATCTACAGTGTATCAGATTCAGTTTCGGAGGGGTTTTCAGAGGGTGAACTATTTGAGGAGACCTATTTTTTCCTACCAGTCCTTCTGTAGAATGCTCTCGGTTGGCATGCTAGGCTGCAGAGTGTTGTCTCAATCTGTGCAGAATAGTCACTGCTGTGTGACGAGTTTTTGCCTCTGGTTTTATGCAGTTAGAATGTGCTGGTCTTTAGTTATGCAAAATTCCTCTGCTGTTTTAAGTTTTTGTGGCGCTAAGGTTTGGAGTTGTAGGTTTGTTTGCTGCTCAGCTTCCTGGATTAGTTTGGTTTTGTTTCAGATTTGGGTGCTAAATGGTGGGTAACCTACTGCGGAGTGAAATCTGCCTTTTTTGTTTACTCTCATGCTGGGGTGTGTATGCTGCTAGTGTACTCTCTTGCTGTGTATTTCTGTTTGTGTTTTCTTTGGTTTTCCTTTGTGTTGGATTCTCTCCAACTGGAGCTCCGAGCTTAATGTAGCTCCGAGCTCCTCTTTATTGATGTACTCTTCGTTTATGATTTCATCAATAAAGATTTCTTCTTGCTGATCAAAAAAAAAAAAAAAAGCAAAAAAAATTGATAAACTACTCCTAAGATAAAGGTAAGTCTAAAAACTAGTTGTTGTTGTATTGTTGATGTCCTCTCTCTCTCTGCAAATTCTTGGCTTTTTTTATCTTCTTTCTCTTTCATTGGCCCATGATCACACGACTCCTTCAAACTTGCAATTTCTTAACTGTTACTATAACTACCTCCTCACTTCCAAGCCTTCAAACCTCACCAAACCTTCAACTCTTCCTGTAGAACCAACTCTCCTCCATGTTGCCACATGCCCCTCATCACTCTGAGAACCACATTGACGAAGAATAAGCCCCCTGTTGCAAGCATCATCTCTTACAAACTAACCCACTAAGCCACAAACTGGTTGGTAATTGCTCCAAGGCTACTTCTACCACTTTTTCACACGATCACCTTCTTCATGCCACCTGTCCCTCTGATCAATGGAAGACTTTCATTTTGACTCCGTTGCCACGTATCATCACTCAATTGGTCCACCCGTCGATGAGAATTTTACAAAAATAGGCACAAACACCCTGCCAACCCCAACCCGTCCTCACTCAAGTACATGTTTTATTTAAACTCCATTAATTTGTAATAATAGTGAACACCTCTCTTTTTTTTTGGTTGCAAATTATTTGTATAGTTTTGCAAAATTAAATTAAATTATTAGATTGCTTCTGATGCATGATCTAAATCTACTTAAATTGTTATCACAAACTGTAATAATATTCCCACCAAGATTAATCCTCACTCTAAGGAAGTATTCCTCTTTTAGATCAGATGGTTCATCTTATTTTTTAGATACATCAAGTAAAGGGCTCATCTTCAACCTTCATGCACAGTGCTGAAAAAGCAAAGCATATATAAACTGACAAAAGGGTTGCCCACCCTCCACTCCACAAATAAAAATGCATGGAAAATTTTGTAACATTCAATTTAAAGAGTCATATATATATATAATATGCATTTGATGCTAAGCTATGAAGCATAGATACTCCAAAATGGCCCCCGTAAGAGTGTCGGATATGTATCAAATACGGACTTATGTCTGATACGGCGGGATACGTATTAGATACGACAAAGAACTATCCAGATTTTTTTGTTTTGAATTTATGATATGTTTGGAATACACGAGGATACTATTAGGATACGCTTGGGATACTATCGGGATACGGTGGGGCAAAAAAATAATTTAAAAAACTTATAATGGGGTCAAAATGTAAAATAACAAAAGTAATCTAAAATAAAACAAAACAAAAAAAAAATAACCAAGCCCTAGCTCAAGGCTAGCAAACAGTAGCAAGGAGGAGGAGGATGAGTCGTCTCTAACGTCTCTATCGCAAAGTTCGCGAATAGCAGTAAGGAGGAAGAGGAGGAGGAGTCGATCAAGGTTCATCATCTCCCTCTCCCTCGATCTCTCTATCCTTCTCGCTCAATCTCACTCACTCTCTCTGTCTCTCCCTCTTGCTCAATCTCATTATCTCTCTCTCTCACTATACTAACCCCTTTGAATTTTATTTATTTATTTATTTATTTTTGTGCAGCTAAGCAGAAAGACAATCCTAATACGAGGTATATTTACTCTATTCCAGTCCTGTTAAACAATAATAAAAAATTTACTCTTAAATTCTTTTTCTGTACGTATGTTGTATCTTCTGTTTAATGTTAATTTATGTTTTCCCTTCAGTAACTTGTTACAAATTATCTCTTTAAAGATTTAAGAGATTTAATTGAATTGTTGAATTGAATTGAATTGACTTGTTGAAATTTAATTGAATTGCTGAATTTTTTTTGATGTTCATGCCAAAAGATAACTGCATTAACGTTTTTTTTTTATTTCTTTACCAAATTTATAAATTTTAGGAAATGAGTTTGGGTATGGGAAGTTTAGGTTCAACAAGTGGTACACCAATGGAAGAAGATGATCATGCTCCTCTTTCGTGTTATGTTACAAAACTGGAAAAAAATGGGAGAAGGAGGTGGTAATACCAAGTTTAAATGCAATTACTGTCAAAATGAGTACAAGGGCTCATACTTTAGGGTCAAGGCACATTTGTTAAAGCTTTTTGGCCATGGGATTAAAGTGTGCCCCAAAATGACTCCGCAACACCTTGCTAAAATGCAAAGGAAAATTGAAAAAGCCGAGAAGAGGTTAAAGATGACTATGCCTAAAAAAGTTCGTTTACCCCCTTTCACTTGCCAATCTACTTCAACAGGTTCAGGGCCTTTAGATACTGGAGGATTTAAGATGAAGGGGTATGTGTCATGACCCAAACCTAACCCTATGGATTAGAGTCATAACTGGCCAGTAATCATGTGACTACCTGCGGCCTTAGTCAAAAAACGAATCACATATAATAATAGAGGGCCAAATTGCGGAAACAAAATTTACAAAAAAATGTCCAATGAGCTGTGCATACATAGCTTAACCAAAACATCTTCATATTCATATAAAACTCACACCATACAAACATCTATATTATGTATGTATTACATACATCCAGGATCATTTAGTAGTCAGTATTAACAAAACCAAGGTTATACAGTATTGGTCATACGTGACCTCAAAGATCAAAAGGACAAGTAAAACAAAAGTAAGGCCTCTTGCGTGAGGCGACCTTGATTGACCTCTCAAAAGTTGGTTTCTCATTGCTCACTGAGGCTAGGGTTGGACATCCCGCTGCTCACTTACATACATAAATATAAATAGTGAGCTAACGCCCAGTGAACAATACCAAAACAAAGGAGTTCATGAACAAGATTCTTATAATCACAATTCACTATTATGCTTGGTAGTCGATGTTAAAGCAGAATGACCTTAGGTCCTTTCCATCATATCGCAAACACAAAACGACCTTGGGTCCATGTAGCATACAAAACGACCTTGGGTCTATCATAGGCAAAACGACCTTGGGTCCAACTTACGTACAGAACGACCTTGGGTTCAACTTGCATACAGAATGACCTTGGGTTCAACTTACGTACAGAACAACCTTGGGTCCAACTTACATACGGAACGACCTTGGGTCCAACTTACGTACAGAACGACCTCAGATCCAATTCATATACACATTTGTGCGCACACATTTAGATCCATGGTCGTATACATATTCATCCCCAAACGACGTTAGGTCCATTCAAGTCCTTATTCTGAATGGCCTTTGGCCCGTTTAACAATTATACATAACAGCCTTTGGCCTAATCCACATCCTTACTGAATATACTGAACAGCCTTAGGCCCATTTCATACCCATATGTTGATCACTTCACATATTTCATTTCGAATTGAGTGACTAGAATACTCATTCATAATATTACTTCAAAGGTTTAGAACCATACCACATAGGCATTGTTTAGAAAACAATGCATATACAAAAATATCTTTGTTAAGATATCACTCACAGTGTTCTGGTGCTTGATTCGTCCTCGTACTTGACCCTACATAATTTATAATACTTAGGGGCATAATACAATTAACTTCGTTCTTTAATTTGCTTAATTTTCTTAGGCTTCTTCCATGTTCTTTAATTCATTTAGAATGCCTAATGCATGCCTAAGAGTGCTTAGAAATGAAAGAGAACGGAAAACGAAACATAAAACAACTTTTCAAAATTTCTTAAATAGGGCTCTCCACTCGAGTGTAGCTTTTCTCGCTCGAGCGGACCCCTTTGGTCTACAAAAGTACTGGTTGCCTTATTTCTGCGCTCGAGAGTGATTTTGGTCGCTCAAGCCAAAAGTCAAAACATGTTAGCGGGCACTCGCGCACAATTCTTCTCGCTCGAGCGGACATTAATGTTTGTAAAACTTCTGGGAGCTAACATTTTATGCTCGAGCGGCACTTTCCTCGCTCGAGCGGACATGTCGAATTCTGGAATTTTCAGAACTATGTTTGAAGTTCAAAACTTGATTCCACAGGCTCAAAACTCATATTTTTTGTACAAAAACATGGAAAAACATTATATGACATGGGAACACTTCTAATTTGGAACCAATTACTCGAAATCATGGACCAAATTCCAAAATCAAGCTCAAATCAAGAGGTTGAAACCATGCATGATATGAATTGCACTCTTTTCTTTTCAAATCTTTTCAAAACCCTCATGCATGAGATGAAAAGTGGTAAAACCATGAAACATCCCCAAAAATGTCAAATCTAACTTCATGCATGTGGAAAATTCCATGAAATTCAAACTCAAATTGCTAATTCATGCATTCATGTACATAATTCAATTCAATTCTTCCATTCCAAAGTAATTCATGCTTCCATTGTACAATCTTATGCAAAAGAGCTCAAGAACTAGATGAATTCAACTTCTACATGTTTTATTTACAAGGATTAAGGTAAGAAATCATAGCTAAGGCTTGAATTTAAGTGTATTCTAGCTCAATCCCTCTAATCTCTTTCAATCCCTTCACAATTCTCCTCTCTCTCTCTCTCTCTCTCTCTCTCTAAGTGTAGAGTTTACTCTCCTTAAAGTGTATATTTCATAATTTTTGAGCTCACCTTATGAGCTTAAGCACATTAGGACATATTTATATGTTGGCCTAATCAAACTTACTAATTAAGGTTTAGTGCTAATTGATTACGCTAAATTTAATTAGTTTAATCTAACTATTTTGATTCGATTCAACTTTTAATTAAATTTCATCCTAGGCTCTAAAAATTAGGCTAATCGCAATAACACTGTCAATTTCGATTTCTATCGCTTCTACGGTCTTCAATTTAAATTTTATAACAGAAAACCAAACAGATCTTCCTACAGTGAATAGATAGAAATTTAAAAACACATATAATCATGTAATTAGCATTCAAAATCATATCAAGCTCATAATTATAAGCATAATTAAGATTAATTAGCATAATACATAGTAGGCTTGCCACAGTATGAACCAAGAAAAACAAAGGCTATTGGAACTTCTGCTTTAGAAAAGGCATTCAACCTTGTTATTTGGGAATAATTGCATTATGAGATTGCTCGCATGTTTTATTCAGCGGGGTTACCTTTTCATTTATCAAGGAACCCATATTATGTTAGTGCTTTTCAATTTACTGCCATCAATCCAATTCCTGGTTATGAACCCCTTGGTTATAACTTGTTAAGGACTATATTGCTTCAAAAGGAAAGAGCTAATGTAGAGAAGTTATTACAGCCAACTATAGCATCATGGAAGGAAAAGGGGTTGAGTATTGTTTCAGATAGATGGACTGATTCTCAAAGAAGGCCCCTTATTAATTTTATAAAAGCATCAGAAGCTGGGGCAGTGTTCTTGAAAGCTGTTAATTATGAAGGTGAGCACAAAGACAAGTTTTTTATTTCCAACTTAATTAGTCAAGCAATTGAAGAAGTTGGACATCAGAATGTCATTCAAGTCATTACAGATCATGCTCCTGTGTGTAATGCAGCTGGTTTACTCATTGAAAGTAAGTACTCGAATATCTTTTGGACAACATGTGTAGTTCACACACTGCATCTTGTTCTTAAGAATATTTGTGCTCCAAAGGAAAGGGGGGTATTGCTTTTGCTTATAATGAATGTCACTGGATCACACTTTGTGTTGATGATGTGATGTTTATCAAAAACTTCATCATTAACCATTCCATGCAGCTAGCTATTTTCAATGAATTCGTACCCTTGAAGTTGCTTGTTGTTGCGGACACACGTTTTGCAACTGCCATTGTCATGCTCAAAAGGTTAAAACTTATAAAGTGTGGCCTCCAATCAATGGTTATTAGTGACCAATGGGTTTCTTACAAAGAAGACGATGTTGGGAAAGCAGCATCTATGAAGGAAAAATTATTGAATGATGTGTGATGGGATAAAATTGATTACATTTTGTCTTTTACATTGCCTATCTATGAGATGCTTAGGTTTTGTGACACTGACAAACCATGTCTTCACTTAGTCTATGAAATGTGGGACACCATGATTGAAAAGGTGAAGGCAAGCATCTTTAGGCATGAAGGGAAGCTAGATGATGAGGAATCGATCTTTTATTCCGTTGTGCACAATATACTAGTTGAGATGTGGGCCAAAAGTTGAAAAACCTAAGTGATTCATGATTAGATCAAGATTTATTTGTACCAATTCCCAAACAATTAAAACTAACAATCTAAATCATCTAGTACATACGAAAGTGATTCAGATTGTCACTTCAAAAATAATAAATCGACACAAATGATTTTTACGTGGAAAAATCACAATTGGAGTACCTCCAATTGTGATTAAAAAATCGTGGCGAAACTCCACAAATCAATCCACTATGAAAGTAAGAAAGAATACAAATTTACCAAAATAAATTAACCAAACGCAATAAATCTGTCTTCAACAATCTGTATCTCTTTCACCAATACCTTCGTCTAAGAATTGATCAGCTTGATGTTGAATCCACAACATCCATGTCGAACCAACAACTGCACACAGCTTCGAAATCCTTCGAATTCTCCATGCTTAAATCTCCGGATTCCACCGAAGAAGAAGAACAGTCTTGAAGATGAACAATCAACACTCTTTGATGTATGCTTGTCAAACCATGAGTTGAATACTCAATCAAACATCAAACAAACCTAGTAAAATATGCCCAGGAGAAAACCCTAAAGCCCTCAAAGAAGATCTGGAAGCCGTACCCTAGATTTGGAGCAACCTGCAGTTTTATAGCTGCTGAAATTACGAAGTCTGCTCGAGCGCCGGAATGGACGCTCAAGTGGGGACGCTAAAACGCGTGTTCCAAACCAGGTTCATGCTCGAGTACAGGAACTTACGCTCGAGCGTAAAATCACTCCTCATAGTATTTTTGCAGACTAGCCAAAGTACTGGGAAGGTGGAAAATCTATTCTAGCGTAAGTGTAGACGCGCCCGCGTGGGGCCTTCGCTACAGTTCGGACTCGATTTTGTTTGCGGTTCTTAATCTTGAACCAAAGAGTCCAACTCTGGCAAATCGTTTTGAGAAAACAGATTTTAGGAAAGAAGTGCCAAACATGGACTGCTTTGCCAGATACAGAGTCGCCACTTAAATATTTTTTATGGGGGAATTTAGGAAACCCTGACTCGGTGCCGAAGGCCACATGTCCGTCATCACCGGAGTTGTCTCGGCTCAGGAGCTTGGGTACGATCGGGGAAGGTCAGCTATGAGCACCCCCTTTCGCCCGGTCCGAAGACCGGCCTCTGCTAACCATGATATCCTTTTTTGAAAATGTTATATGTTCTTAAACCAATTATTAGCCTAGCGTTACTATGTTATGCGCACAGCAAACAAGTGTAGACTAGATTGCCTAATTTGGAAATAAGCATTGCATATCCGTTTGTTTTGGGAAAATGTTTTGGAATTTGCTACTCACAAGTAGGCTAAAACACGGATTTCAACGACTTTTTCCAACTCAAACAATCCAACCTTCACCCACGGGCATTCAAACAGTTTATCTCATATAAGCACTTAGCCACATGGTAAGCACATTATCATGGCAACATTCACACGCATACAATATGCTAAAGCGAAAATACTTACATCGTACTCCGTGCCAAAAAAACAAACTAGTTAGCAAACATGCATGTCCTAGTTAATGTCAAGTTGACTAATGCAACACATGCAAGATGCAATTAGAGTAGGCTCGGCTAACCTAAACATGGCATGTGAGATGCAACCAATTGATGCACGTATTCAATTTGGAATTTGGAATACAAATGCAGTTAGCATGATGCACCGAGCCCGGTGTATGCAGGACAAATGTATGAATGCACGCATGCATTGTATAAGGTATGCTAATTTTAAATATGCCCTAGTCTACCATCATAAGCAGGTAAATGAAAGGGAAGAAAGAAGTGGGGATTGGAAGACATACACATCACTCACACACACTTATTATAGATTTGCCCTCGCGCGGAGGGACCAAATAAATAATACAAATTAATTAACTACGCAAGCTAATTAAATATTACAAATTGCCTAATTAATTAATAAATTAACTAAGCTAGGAAAACCAGTAAACCGCCTCGGGAGGAAAGCCAGATGCAGCGCACGCTCGGGTCTTGCTCGGAAGTGCACCGCCACACATAGTCCGCCTCTATTTTCCCTGCTCTGCCTCTCTGAAGACTGCCAAAGTCTCAAGGATGCCTCTCTGGATACTGGGAATCACCACCGGCTGAGTAGAACTACCACCGGCAGTGGTATGTGGTTACCGGTACAAAATGAAGCCATCGGCAGAAGGATAATTGCCGGTCGGCAATGTCTACTGCCGGTCGGCAATAAATGCCTGCAGAACCTGCAACTCACAGCAGTAGAGGATAGAACTTGCATGGCAATACAATTCAAGCAATGTATGCACCAATCATGTCCCCTATCATGTTTGTGACTCAAAAGGGCATTTGTTTCGATTCTCGGACCACCAATCACGCATTTCCATGCATGATGGCCCAAAGAATCAAGTGTGCAACTTTCATGTCAAATGAAATGCAAACAAAACAAATGAACCAAGGCCCAATTCCTATCACCAAGTCAAGGAATAAGGCATGCATGCAAGATGTAATGCAACCTAGGCATACAAGCTAAGGATGCAACATGGCATGGCAAGACACTTATGTAAGCATACAAGCAAACATGAGGCAATGCAAATTGATGGAAAGGTGGACTTACACATGATTTAGGCAACTCTAAATAGGCCTAAAATAATGGCCAAAGTGACCAAAATAAAGGACTAAACACATACACACATGCACATGTTGAAGGCCTAAATGCTTAAGCATCAAAAGACTACTTCTAAGCACACTTAGAAGGGAATGATCATGGACATATGACATGCATTATAAGCCTTGAAAACGTGTAGGAAATGATGCCAAATTAACCTACCAATGCAAGCTATGCATGCATCCAAACCTAAGGACCTAAAACATGACCATATGACTCACGAAGCAAATGGCCAAATTGAATCAAAACAGCCCCAAATCATGCAAAAGTAAGCCTCAAGAACCACTTAGATGGCATTCAAATGACCTAATCTTAGAGGCATACACAATGGCATAAACATGAAGCATGAAACATCAATTCTTGGAACACTAAAAGGGTCATGAAATGCAAGCATATGAGCATGATAAGAGGACTGAAATAACATGGTGGATAGTTCCAAACCACTAAATCAATGCAAAAATGTCATGCTATACATTCATACACTTAAGGCCAACAAGCCGGAATGCAAAGGAGCTATACTAAGCATGCCAAATCCGACCCAAACAACCTAGGACAGACCTTAGGCATGGCAAAATGAGCACAAAACCTTCACAAGGCTAAGCCTAAAACATGCTAGAACAAAGGCTAACAACCTAAGGCATATTAAGGCAATAACATGGCATTACATGGTAGATATGCCAAGCATGCATGGTGTACCAAAACCAACACACAACAAGGTTATATCATGGCATAATAAGCATGGAAAATAGCCAAGACATGATCAATACACACTCTAACATGGTGCTCTCTCAAGAGGCCAAAAAGGGTCCCTTTCAAGGACAACAAGGAGAGGGGGTGACCCTCCCCTTTTGGAGACTTCAAGGCACCATCTCCACCACTGAAGGCCCAAACACCAAAGTCTCGAAACTCACTCAAAATAGCACAAAATGGGGCCTTTCAAGGCCTAAGAGGGGTCAAACACCTCCAAACCACAAAACACTCTAAACAAACAATTTAGAGGGCTTAAAAATAAAACTTTTTTGTATTATACACTAAGCTCAAAAATGATTTTAAGATAGGTAGAAATACAATGCAAGATTGGGGAATAAAGAGACAAAATTGTTACCCTTGAAGACCCCTTCAACAATGGTGCTCCAACAGCTCCTTCTAGGTTGAAAATAGCTTCAAAACTTCAAGACCAACCTCTTAGAACCTCAGTAGCTAAGTGAAGGTGAAACACTATGTGTTTGTGTGCAAAAGTAAGACACAAATGCACTTAAACACACACAAGAGGGAGATATAGAGATAGAAAGTGTATGGATTCTAACCCTAGAACTCAAAACCCTAAAAATGGCTGTCTAAACTCTCTAAAATATCTCAAGTCTCTCCAACCCTAAGGCCAAGAGAGAAGACCCTCTCTTATAGAGCTTTTGTCTTGTAAAGCTTACAAGACAAGCTTCCAAAGAGAGAAATCCCTCCATACGTGTATGGAGGGGAGCCAACTGCAAGACAGCTGTGACAAAATATCTGAAAAAGCAGATGCACAGTAATCGGTCGGCCAAAGATGCCATTTTGGCAAAAAAGAGTGCCGACCGGCAACAAATAGTGCCGACCGGCAATATACATTGCCGATGGAAGCAAAAACCAGCCGGTGACCTCTAGCCACTACTGGTGGTGTGTGGGGATGCCTCATAAGGCATTCCCTGCCCCTCCAAGGCAAAACACAAGTGTTTGGTGCAAAACCAGACACTAAACGGTCGAGTTCAGAGATCCTGAGGCAGGGCGCGTAGCCGAGACCTCCGGGAACTCCAAACGAACACAAACATGGATGATCACCGAGTGTTCAAATGGTGACGTCCAAGTTTTGAGGACGGTCAAAAATGGGGTGTCTACAGTAAGTTTCCCCACTCGAGCGGGAAGACCAAAAACAGAAAAAAAGATAAAACTTGATTAACCCAAGCTTGTTCGCTGAATTAACAATAAATAGGGTCCTAACAATCTCCCACTTTATATATTCCTGGACAAAACTTTTCTAACAATTATTCCTAACAAACACACGCACTAGACTAACTAACATAAATAAAAGCCCTGACCAAACAAAAACAAAAAAAAGCTACAAAACCACAAAAGCCGATTTGATTGAAGAACACTTAGAAACCTTTTGAACAAACCACCTGTGGAAAACCATGCAAACCAAAACTATGGAACTGAATAAGATAAACAAAATAAATAGATAGAAGTAATCAAAAAATGCCAACAGAATATCCTAACCATGCAACAGTCTAATATTTAATGCATCTTATATTTACTCCCCCTTTTTGTCCGGGAGGCAAGGCAAACAAAAAAAATCTATTGTCTAAGATCTACTGAGCAGAGAGGAAAAAGAAAAAAGATAGATACTATCCAAAGCACTGGCCAAACATAGAAAAAACAAGCATCACTGATTCAGCGGCGACGGAGGCTGCTACAGCTAAAGTAGAGTCAAGATCTGAGCAATATGGTGAGAAGACTGAGCAACAAAACCCTCAATGCGGCTGGAAGAAGCCTCCAAAGCAGTGAGCTAGGCATCAGCGGAGGTCTCAAGATCAGTAAGCTGAGCATCAAAGATATCTATTTGACCCTCCAAGCGATCAAAATGGGAAACCATGGCCTGCTCAAATTGATGCAGCTGGCCTCTGATAGAACGAGCCGGAAGAAGCTGCTCTCCCTCATCAGTAGCCTCACCTGTAGCAGCAGTGTCATACTCAGCCAAAGGACCATTTCCTACACCTGCACTAGAACTACCCACTCTTGAAGGAACCCCCTTGACATGAGACTGACTCTGAGAGTTGGTCTTTTTGGTGAATGGGCGGGTAGGAAAAGCAAATTCATCCTCGTTAAAAGAAGGAACCTCAAATTTGATGAGAAGACGGTTAATAAGGCAATCGTAAGGAAGACCTAAGTTGTTGTGCTCAAAAGTGGCTACTATTTTTTGAATAATAAGGGTGGCAAGATTGATAGAACGGTGTTGATCAATGCAAAATAGTATAAAGCCTTGTTCTAGATTGATTTCGGAGTTGTGAGTCGTTACTATGATGTTGGCATAGAGATTTAGCAAACAAAATTGGGGAAGAAGCTCATGTTGTTTTATCAAGGCACCCTTGAACCAAGTACGAGGTGTGCCACACAATGCAGTGGCCACCTCATCAAAGTCACATGTGGGTCAAATAGGGAATGGATAGTGACACGGAAAAACCTCGCGTATGTCTAAAAGCTCATGGATAAGATCAGGAGTAATGGTCATGGACTTAGACCTAACCTAGGTCTTGAAGGAAGGACCAATATCATCAATACCATCGATGTTACAATAAAACTCCGAAACCCAATCAAGGTTTTGACGACCCGAGAAAGAAAGAACCAAGTCACCCCCTAATGAATCAAACAATGGGCGAATAGGAATGGACTCAAAAGTGTTGGGCTGCACATTGCGCTCTAAATGAACTATCCTAGAGGTGTAAGACTCTCTAAACGACTTGGCTTTTTCTGCCAAGGGAAACCGGTGTAGCTCGGCTTTTCGTGCCCCCTTTCGAAAGGATGAATAGCCCTTACAGTTCGGACTCCACTTGTGTTGGTTTTGAATCTGATTTCACAAGTGCAATGTGAAACAGTGGAAACACAAAAAGAGTCCAAATCCAGCAATTATTTTTGGAAAACTGATGTTTGAATCAAATGCCAAAAATGGACTGTTTTGCCAAATTTCAGAGTCGCCACCTAAATATTTATTTTGGAAAATTTAGGAAACCTATGACTCGTGCCAAAGGCCATTAGTTCGTCATTACCAAAGTGCCTTGGTTCGTGAACCTAGGTATGAGAGGGGAAGGTCAATAATGAGCACCCCACTCACCTGATCAAAGATCGGCCTCTACTAATTATGATGTGATTCTTATGTACAGTATATGTTCTTATTTTATCTTTAACATACAAGTATAGACTAATTTCATGAACAGTTGAAACATTTGATTTCATGTTTGTTTTGAAAAAGTGTTTTGAATATGCACTACTTGAAAAGTGATCTCATATATATACATTAATCAAAGTATGCCAATGTCATTGAATAACCTTCATCCACAAGCATTCAAACAGTTTATCATTTAAGCAATTAGCCTCAAGGTAGTATGTTTGGTTCGACAACAATCACACTTATGCAATATGCTAAAGCATAAAAACTTACCTTGTACTCCGAGCCAAAAAAAAGAACTAGTTAGAAAAAAATGCATGATCCTAACTATGTATTATGACTAATGCAACACATACAATATGCAATTAATAAGCTCGGCTACTAGCATGGCATGCGAGTCAATTCAAGGCATGTGATAGCGCATGCATTCAAGTAAAGAGTTTGAATTTGACATTTGAATAATATGATGAGCTGAACTTTTATGCATGCAATACATGTGGATGCGAACATGAGTATGCTAATTTAAACATGATGTCCCTATGCTAACCATCATAAGCAGATAAATAAAAGGGAGAAAGAATGGGGTTGGAAGACATACAACTTATTACATATTTATCCTCGCGAAGGAGGGTCTGAATGTCCAAGTGTCTGAATAAATAAATATTACAAATCCGAATGAATAATAATGAAAAGGGGCTGTCTAATTTATTACAACAAATAATATGTAATGATCGCGTGATACTCCTTAGGAATTACTCTGTCTGTTTTGTTGAGATTTGTTCTGTTTCACCTTATCATTGCTTTCGACCAAAAGTTTATGGTTTGTAATTTATTGGAGCCTTGCTGACCTAAAACAAGACTTAGTCGAGCCCCAAATAAATCCAAGCATACCTTGTTTTCTTTGCGGAAATCTATTTTTTGTGCGTGAGGTGAAACAGTGCAAAAATGTAGACAAGGTATTCCTAGCCATGTTTGTCTCTTCTACTCTTCTCTATCATGGAAAATACTCAAGAGAGGAGTGAACTTGGTTCCCAAACCATCTATGGTTGAAAGTTGATTTGCAAGATGATTTTGGACACAATAGGACAAAGATCAATAAATGCGATGCATAACAACCACCCCTCCCTCCTATCATGAAGTAATTTCAAGAAGGGAAATAGAGATGCTTCAAGGTTCATCAAATTATCATGAATTGATGTAAGACACACCTTGACACAATAATAGACTCTGGCATAACGTCTGGCCGTAAAGAGGCTTCAAAATTCATCAAAACATTATGGACTAATGTAAGACAAGCCTTGGCACCATAAACTTGGTATAACGTCTGACCGAATTCAATCAATCATATTGGTTCTTTATGTTGGTTGATTCATTTTAAGCTCAATTTTATTAGCCTATTTTATATTACCTTCCCTTTTTTAATCCATTAAGTCCACGGTGATATTTACATCCATTAAGTCCGAAATGCAATAAAGGAAAATAAGTGTCGACATAACCCGAATAAATAAACCTTATTTTCTTCAGAAGAAATTACAAAGGAAGAGTCATACTTATTTACAAGTTAGGGATTTCAAGTTAAACTTAGGATGCGCAACAAGAACTAGTCAAACTCAGAAAAGTGATAATGACTTAGAAAAACCCATAGTAAGTGATAATGACTTAAAATCCAAACTTGAAATGATACTTTCCTTGGCGATTTCCAAGGGTCAATTAATCCCTTAACAGTAAACACACCAATGATAAATTCTTCGGGGGAAATTACAAAGGAAGAGTCAAACTTATTTACAAGCGATAAGGGATTTCAAGTCAAACTCAAGATGCGCAACAATGACTAGTCAAACTCCAAAGAGTAATAATGACTTAGATAAATCCATAGTGAGCGATAATGACTTGAAATCTAAACTTGATAATAAGTGATAATGACACTTTCCTTGGTTATTTCCAAGAGTCAATTAATCCCTTAAAAGTAGACACACTGGTGATAAAAAGAACTGAAAAATACATGGTTGTACTTTAGTATAAGAAAGTTTTTATGCCGTTGATAATGAACCTCCGGAGAGATTAACCATTAAGCATGAGAAAGTTTTATGCCTTTGGTAATGAACCTCCTAAGAGATTAAACCATTATGCATGAGAAAAGCTTTTTTCTTATACTTGAACCACAATCTTAATTTTTCACAACTTTTTAATCAAAATCATCAAAGAATTGAGGGAGGTTGCAGAGGTGGTTATGTAAGGTTGATTAATTGGTTAATATAACACAAATAGAATATGTAAAACAAACTTATTGAACTAAATTAAACAGCCCCCAAATAACATACAATAGTGCTAAAATTAAACTATAGAAGGTGCACAATCATAGAGAGATTAAAGCCAATATAATTATGAGGAAGGGTGGCTAACCCCTCCCCACTTTTACAACTTCAAATCACATAGTTTAGATGTTGAAAAATAGCTCCAAAATAGTCCCAAATCAGCCCCAAAACAGTGGCAACAATGGATGAAAACAAATGGGAAACACAAGGATTTAAGCTAGGAGTAAGGTTCAAGCAAGGGGGATTAACCCTTCCACCTTTGGGTAGCTTTGAATCACAAGTTTCAGCCCTCAAAAAAGTCCAAAAATAATATGAAAACACAAGAAAAAGATGAACAAAGATTGAAAAAAAAGCAAGAAGGCTTTACCTCTTGTAGAGAAGGCGTTCTTGTTGTAAATCAAACTTGATTCCAAAGCACCCTTAAGTTTGAGTATGATTTTTGATTCTCAAATCAAGTTCAAGTTCATGGTCTTGTATGGTATGTATGGATGATATGAGAGCTTCAAGGCTTGTGGAAGAACCAGAAGGGTGATAGCTTTGATCTTTTCTACCTCTTGAAATTTCTAACTCACTCTTGGTATTTCTAACTCACTTGGTATTGATTTGATCTCTCTAACCAAATTCTATATGCGTTTTTCAACCTCTATACAACAGTCTGAACCCTGCTATATATAGGCCCCGAGCTGGTTTGATCAAAATTTCTACAGAATTGGGCAACTAGTAGAACACTGCTGTATTTGTGTGAAAAGTCAAGATGTTCGGTTGGATGTTGGTATCTCTAGCTGGATATCACTTAGGTCCGGTCGGACTTCAATATATTTCCCCTAATCTCTTATTTTCAGGTTCAATACAAGTTGATACAAGGTGTAATACTGAAGTCCCGGGGATAGAAATACAGTGGGTATGGCAGGTTGGAATTGTCTAGAGCTCAAACTCAGATTATTTTATTGAGAATTTTAACCACTGACTCAATGTAATTGCCATCATCAAGTGCTCAGAATCAAGCGCCTAAGTCTTATGAGTGGTCAAAATTGAGGTGTCTACAGTTGCCCCTCTTCGATAGAGCTCGAAGTCATTTTAAAACGTGAGTGAATGTCAAAGCCTGAAGATGACCCATTTGACAAGATCGTAAGACTATGGCAAAAACAAACAGATGCACACACAATTGGTTGAACCCGAAGGTTGCCTACGTATCCTGTTACAAGGAATCAAACCTACGTATTAGGGGCAGGTTGCAAAACATAACTTATGATAATGCAATGAAATGCAATCAAGACAATGATGTGACACTGAATAAAAGCATAAATCATAACAAAATAAATCCAACAGTGTTTCACATGAGGAATAGTGAAATCCAATCGCTTCGTTCATGAGAGGAGGATTAGTGAAGTCCAAACGCGTCTTTTCGCGAGAGTGGGAATAATGAACTCCTAATGCATCTTTTTACGAAAGGGGGATAATGTAGTCGTAACGTGTCTTTTCGCGAAAGGGAGATAATGTAGTCCTAACACGTCTTTTTGTGAAAGGGGGATAATGAAGTCCTAACGCATCTTTTCGCGAAAGGGGGATAATGAAGTCCTAATGCATCTTTTCGCGAAAGGGGGATAATGAAGTCCTAATGCATTTTTTCGCGAAAGGAGGATAATGTAGTCCTAACGCATCTTTTTGCAAAAGGGGGATAATGAAGTCCTAACGCGTCATTTCGCGAAAGGGGGATAATGTAGTCCTAACGCGTCTTTTCGCGAAAGGGGGATAATGAAGTCCTAACGCGTCATTTCGTGAAAGGGGGATAATGTAGTCCTAACGCATCATTTCGCAAATGGGGGATAATGTAGTCCTAACGTGTCATTTCGCAAAATGGGGATAATGAAGTCCTAATGCGTCATTTCGCGAAAGGGGGATAATGAAGTCCTAACGCGTCTTTTCGCAAGAGGGGGATAATGAAGTCCTAACGTGTCTTTTCGCGAGAGGGAGATAATGTAGTCCTAACATGTCTTTTCGCGAAAGGGGGATAATGAAGTTCTAACGCGTCATTTCGCGAAAGGGGGATAATGTAGTCCTAGCACGTCTTTTCGCAAAAGCGGGATAATGAAGTCCTAACGTGTCTTTTCGTGAGAGGGGATAATGAAGTCCTAACGCGTCTTTTCGTGAGAGGGAGATAATGAAGTCTTAACGCGTCTTTTCGTGAAAGGGGGATAATGTAGTCCTAACGCGTCGTTTCACAAAAGGGGGATAATGAAGTCCTAACGCGTCATTTCGTGAAAGGGGGATAATGTAGTCCTAACACATCATTTCGCGAAAGGGGGATAATGAAGTCCTAATGTGTCATTTCGCGAAAGAGGGATAATGTAGTCCTAACGCGTCTTTTCGTGAAAGGGGGATAATGAAGTCCTAACACATCTTTTCGCAAAAAGGGGATAATGTAGTCCTAACGCGTCTTTTCGCAAGAGGGGGAAGGTATGGTAGAATGATTTCTTTGTTTTTTTTTTTTTTTGATTTGATTGATTTTTTTTTTTTGAATAGTAACATATGTTTACAATTTTCCCTATTTTCCAATAAGGTGACAGACTAGGTTGGTTCAGTATCTAAAATTGAGGCGCATACAAGCTACCTTGACCTATGGGGCTGCCATACAGATCTCAAGCCGAGGATACACCCCTGGGTATTTAAACCAGACTTTAGTCTCGGAAATTCCAAACCTTTGCATTCTAGGCATCGCCATTCAAACTCTAGTTTCCACCGTCTTAATTGGTCTCCTAGGAACTCATTACAAAAATGGTTAGGTGGTTATACGAAACCGCCTGAAGTCATTCGGGCACGACAAACACCAAAGGAATTGCACCTCTAGAGGATTTAAGGTCTTCTAGATCCGTGAAGTTGTTTGGGCACGACAAACACCAAAGGAATTGCACCTTCAGAGGATTTAAGGTCTCCTAGACCAGTGAAGTGCATAAGATAGTGCGATGCACAAAATAGCACGATGGATAGTACAGCGCGATGCACAAAATAGCGTGATGGATTGAGATTGTGTGGTAGATGCTTGAAGTGAAATCAGTGTGCGATAGATGCACAAAATGAAAGGAGGAAAGATGGTATGAACACCAGGCGCACCTACTCCTTTATTTATTTATTTATTTATTTTTATTTTCATATATATATATATATATGGGTATATACACTGATATATACAGGAGATATATATGTACGCAAAAACACGAAAAAAAAAGAACAAAATGCATGGATGTGGGGATACAGGGTTTCGAACCCCTGACCTCAGGCTTAGTCTCTTGCTCCCTCAACTACTGAGCCATGCCACTCTTGTGACAAAATATACAAACCAATATATATATATATATATATATACTTATACAAGACATATATACATAAAACCAAAAAAAAAGAAAGAAACAATTGTTGTGGGGTTCAAACCCTCGACCTCAGGCTCAGCCCTTCAGCCTTCAACCACTGAGCCAAAGCCACTCTTGTATCAAAAATGTAAACAAATATGTATATAATACGTAAATATACAATACATAAACATATGTGTATACAATTCTCCCTCCTCTCTCTCTTTTTAGAAAACCACGTTTGACACGCGGCCTCGTTTTTTTGCGTCAACCGGTGTCAGCTGGCCGACAAATGCCTCGGCCCTTTCTCTCTCATCTTCTTTTTCTCTTCTTTCTCTCATCTCCTTCTTCTCTTCCTTCTTCCTCCTCCTTCTTCTCTTCCTCTTCTATTTTCTGCCATTTCTCTGTGACTCCCTTCTTTCCTCTCTTCCTATACATGGCTTCATCTCGCCCTCTCTCTCTCTTTCTGGATCTTAATGATCCATCGAGCTCCTCTGGGCCAAGTGCCCCTACTCTTACTCATCCTACTCTTCCTACACTAACAGTTGAGCAAGTGATGGCTGCTCAAACTGACATTGAGGCCAACCACTACACGTTGAAGTTGTGTATGGAGATAGTGGCCGCGGTCACTAACTTGTCTCACCGTCTGCAAAATAGGACGTGTGAGGTACATTGGGTTAATGCCCAACTCACTCTGCTTTAGCATATGTACAAGGATGCACGAGTAGAGATTTGCACGCTGAAGGTGCAAAACAAAGAACTGAAATGGAAGGCTACCTCCATGGAGAATAAAAAGTTAAAATGATAGGCCACTTGTATGGCCCAGTTTGGAGTGCCGTCATATTTTGCCTTTTGATGGTCGGCAAAAAGTTAACTCTCTTGGTGAAAACACTAAGGCGGGGCCTTCTGTTGGGAAACACACTGAGGCAGGGCCTTCAAAGGTCTCCCATAACGAAATTGAGATGAAGAAAACGGTGGGAGAGTTAAGAAAATGAGGTCGGCGTATGGCCATTTGCCGGAGGTCGGTGTGTGGCCATTGCCGGAGAAGAAAGAATAACAAGATCCCTCTCTTTTTTTCTTTTTTTTCTTTTTTTGCTTTTTTTTTCTTTTTATTTATATTTTTCTTTTTTTGTTTCCTCCCCTTCCTTTTTTTGTTTATATGTTTTCTTTTATTTGTTTATATTTTGTACAAATGTGATCAATAAAGCAAGTTTTTTGTTTTTTCTTTGTTTTTTCATGTTTTATGCAACTCCAAATAACAAATCCGAATAATGGACATAAAATTGACACTTTTTATGCAACTCTGAATTCCAAATAAGAAATACTCCGAAATCCGAATAATGAACATAAAATGGACACAAAACAGACAAACTAGATGCAAAATGGACCCAAACAGAGCAATATGTACGGGACACAATACCAATTTTGCAGGTTATTGGAACAAAATAAAATAAAAGAAATTCTTTCTTTTATTTATTTACTTATTCATTTAGGACTATTATTATTATTTATTACTATTATTATTCAACTCAAAATAAAGCAAATTGATGATTTTATATATATATATACATATACTAAAAAAAAACACATTTTATATTAACAAAATAAAACAAACCCCATTTTCTCTCTTTTATTTTATTATTATTATTTTTTATTTTTTTTTGTAAAACAACAATTACTAAACTAACACAAACAAAATGATTTGATGATGATGATTTTTTTTTTTTTTGTAAAATAAACACACGAATAAAATGAGTTGACTTGGTGATTTATTATTATTATTATTATTTATAAGCAAAGATATTAAAGTATAAACATATTATTATTATTATCATTATATATATATATTTTTTCTTGTCATCAAAGTCTGGCCGGATTTCGATGAGGTACGGCCGGAGATATGGATATTCGGCCGGACTTCGACAACGGTAGGGATAGAATTGGGAAACCCTCAGCTTTTCTTATTTTAAAACAAAACAAACCTCTCATTTCCTCACACCTCCATATCCGAAAATCACCTCTCTCTCTCTCTAGGATCCCTCTTCTCTAGATTTCTCTTCCCTTGCTTTTACCCAATGATCCACCCCATTTTTTCTTTGAAACCCTTGTTTTTCTCTACATTTTGAATGGAACAAAAATCAATTTAGGGCAAGTTTGGGTTTTGTCTTTGTTTTTCTCACTTTACCCACATTTTCCCTCTTTCTTCCTTTGATTTTTTTTCATCCTCTCTTCAGTTTCTCTCTCTTAGGGTTTGAGATTTTGGGATTTTTACCCATTTTCACTTAGTTTTCCACTTTTTCTTCATTCTTCTCTACTTCCCCTCATGGCTAGTGACGAGGTTCCCTTTCCGGACCCGGTCATTGATATTGGTGCCGCCCTTGGTGCAGATGTGGAGACCGAGGATGCCCCCGCTTTGCTTTCCCTCGCGGATAGGCCATTTGATGTGGCTACTTACCAGCCAAGCACTCACATTCTCCCACCAAGCAGGATTTTACGATTTATGGGCTTCATCCCTGGGCTGGAGGAGGACACACTTCTGTGCGAGCCCACGGAGCAGTTATCCACCGAGGGCTCTACGGTAAGCAACTTTCCTTTGTTTTGTACATATGTTGAAACTTATGAACAAAGCATTCGTCTCTATTTGTACATATATTAATGCATTCCCTATTTACAGGTCGTAGCCAGGAGGATTATCGGCTATGGGACCATATCGGGCCCTCGACGCTGGTATGAGCGACTTCCCGTGGAGGTTTGCACAGTAGTGGATGCTGCCGGCTTTGGACCCTTCTGCTCTGGGCTCATCCAGTTGTGGGCTGAGTCAGTGTTATATGGAGCTTTAGCGGAGAGGTGATGGGACACCACAGACTCGTTCCACTTCTCTTCGACTGTGGAGATGACATTGACGCCGTATGACTTTTCCATGCTGACCGACCTGCGAGTCGGAGTTGGTGGCCCTATCCCATTTGACCCAGATATGGCGCAGTGGAGAGTTGCACATCTCCAGTTTCTTGGAGCGATCCCGGACATCAGCGGTCAGGGAATACTGCGCTACAGCTGGTTCTACGATCACTTCATCGACCGTCAGCCAGCTATTGCAGATGAGATTGCCCAGCACGCTCGTGGCTTCCTTATGTATCTTCTCAGTACTACCCTATTTGCAAACAGGGAGAATACCATAGAGATGTATCTTCTTGGAGCACTGGTGCGTCTACTGCGGGTGGCAGAGTATGACTGGGGTGGCGCCAGCTTGGCCACCTTATACTGCTACATGAGCTCCGTGTCCCGTCGCAAGGCAGATTTACTCGGTGGCTACTGGAGAGTTTAGGAGGTACACGTCTCACCCTTTTACTTTTCTATTTAACTTTGCATTCTGGGCTTTGCATTTCCTGTTCATCTTTACTCTGTATTTTATGCCTGCTCATCTGCTTGATTCATGCTCATCTATTTATAGCTCTGGGTTTACACGTATTTCACCACCCTAGATCCAGTCCCAGTGAGGCTGATTGAGTTGTCAGTACCCCACTCTCGGTACTACAACTCACAGTTCAGACGCCGCCGTCTAGTAGACCCGACCTTCCTATACTTCCGCCGCTTCTTTGATACGATCACTACAGACCAGGTAACACAATATCATTCTTTGCATCACATATCACTGTTCCCATATTGTACTATCATCCTCACACTGTTGACATCGGCCACTGCAATGTTTTGCTCATTACACACTGATTTTCTGACACTGCACTGGTTTCTGACACTAAGTGACATCTAACACTGCACTGTCGCTGTACTGATAATTAACACTGCACTGACATCTGACACTGTACGAATTCGCAGGTTGATTGGCATCTGTAGACGCACCCGCGGAGGGGGCCTCATGCTACTACAGTTCGGACTCGCGATTTTTGTTGTCGCGGTTCTTAATCTGAACCAAAGAGTCCAAATCTAGCAAATCGTTTTGAGAAACAGATTTTTGAAAAAGTAGTGCCAAACATGGACTGCTTTGCCAGATACAGAGTCGCCACCTAAATATTTTTAAAATGGGGAAATTTAGGAAACCCTGACTCGGTGCCGAAGGCCACATGTCCGTCATCACCGGAGTTGTCTCGGCTCGGGAGCTTGGGTACGATCGGGGAAGGTCAGCTATGAGCACCCCCTTTCGCCCGTTCCGAAGACCGGCCTCTACTAACCATGATATCCGATTTTGAAAACGTTATGTGTTCTTATTCCATTTATTAGCCTAGAATTACTATGTTATGCGCGCAGCAAACAAGTATAGACTAGATTGCCTAATTTGGAAAGAAACATTGCATATCCGTTTGTTTTGAAAATGCTTTGAAATTTGCTACTCGCAAGTAGGCTAAAACACGGATTTCAATGAGTTTTTCCAACTCAAACAATCTAACCTTCACCAACAGGCATTCAAACAGTTTAACACATAAGCATTTAGCCACATGGCAAGCATACTGTCATGGCAACATTCACACGCATGTGGGATGGTAAAGCATAAATACTTACATCGTACTCCGTGCCAAAACAGTAAACTAGTTAGCAAACATGCGTGTCCTAGTTCATGTTAAATTGCCTAATGCAACACATACAGGATGCAATTAGATAGGCTCGGCTAATCTAAGCATGGCATATGAAATGCGATCAACTATCACATATTCAATTTTTGAATTGAAGTACAAATCCAGTTAGCGTGATGTACCGAGCCTAATGCATGTAATACAAATGCATGGATGCATACATGCATAGCATAAGGTATGCTAAATTAAACGTGCCCTAATCTACCATCATAAGCAGGTAAATAAAAGGGAAGAAAGAAGTGGGGTTGGAAGACATACACACCACCCACACACACTTATTACAGATTTGCCCTCACTCGGAGGGACCAAATAAATATTACAAATAATTAACTACGCAAGCTAATTAAATATTACAAACTGCCTAATCAACTAAGCAAATTAACTACGCAGGCTGAATGGAATTTCCACCGGCAGTGTGGTGGTGGCCACCGGCACAAAATGAATCTGTCGGCAGAGAAATTATTGTCGGCCGGCACTTTATACTGCCGGTCGGCAGAGTGTTCCTGCAGAATCTGCAAATGACAGCAACAGAGGGCAAGGCAAAGCATGACAGCACAATTCAAGGCATGTATGCACTATTCATGTCCCTTATCATGGTAATGACTCAAAGGGGCATGTGCCTCGATTCTCGGACCACCAATCACGCATTTCCATGCATGATGGCCCAAGGAACCAAGTATGCAACTTTCATATCAAATGAAATGCAAACCAATCGAACAAATAAGGCCCAATTCCTATCACTAAGTCAAGGAATAAGGCATGCATGCAAGATGTAATGCGACCTAAGCATGCAAGCTAAGGATGCAACATGGCATGGCAAGGCATTTATGCAAGCATACAAGCAAACATGAGGCAATGCTAATAGATGCAAAGGTGGTCTTAAACATGATTTGGGCAGCTTCTAATAAGGCCCAAAACAGTAGCCAAAATGCCCAAAAATGGAGGCTAAACACACATGCACACATACACATGTTATGGTCCAAACCTTAGGCATAAATGGAACAACTCTCAAACACATTTGAAAGGAGGAATCATGGACTAATTAGCATGCAACATAAGCATTGAAATCATGCTAAAACATGGTGCCAAACCAAGCAATAAATCAAGCCAAGCATGCAACAAATGGCCCAAATGCTCAAAGCAAACCAATAGAGTATTGAACTACACTTAGCAAAACCAAACATGGCATGAACTTATTGACGAAAAACAGAGTTTTAAGACATTAATACAAGGCCTAAGGATCACTTAGATGGCATCCAAATGGCTCAAAAACAAAGGCATGCATAATCACCAAAACATGGCGCATGAGATGACAACCTTACAAGGCATTAAAGGGACATCAAATGCGAGCTCTCAAGCATACAATAAGGTCTGAAATGGCATGGTGGATGGTCCCAAATCACCAAAACAATGCAAGGATGGCATGCTATACATTCACATACTTAAGGCCAACAAGCCAGAATGCAAAGGGGCTATATGATGCATGCCAAATTCGACCCAAAAAACCTATGACAGACCTAGAACATGGCAAAACATGCACAAAATCTTCACAAGACTAAGCCTAAAACATGCTCCAACAAAGGCTAACAACCTAAGGCACATTGAGGCAATAACATGGCATTACAAGGCAACTATGCTAAGCATGCATGGAGTACCAAAACCAATTTAAAATCATGTTATATTATGGATATATAAGCATGAAAAACAGCCTAAACATGCTCAACACACACTCAAGCATAGGCTCCCTTTAGAGACCAAAACATGCCCTTTTCAAGGACAAAAAGGAGAGGGGGTGGCCCTCTCCTTCTTGGGACTTCAAGGCATCACCTTCACCACTGAAATCCCTTAAGATTTCAGTGGTGAAGAGACCCCAACACCAAAATCCCGGAGCTAGCCCAAAAGGGCACAAAATGAGGCCTTTTAAGGCCTAAGGGTATCCAAACTTACCCAAACCACAAAACACTCTTAACAAACAACCAAGAGGGTCTAAAAACAGAACTTTTTTGTATTATACACTAAGCTCAAAAACGAATTTAAGATAGGTAGAAATACAATGCAAAAATGGGGTAAAAAGGGGTGAGATTCTTACCCTTGAAGCCTTCTTCAACAATGATGCTCCAATGGCCTTCCTTAGCTTGAATCCAACACCAAAACCTCAAAATCAGTCCTTTAGAACCTCAGTTCCAAGAGGAAGGTGAAACACTAGGTGCTTGTGTGCAATAGTATGGACTAAAACACACACAAGAGCACAAAAGAGAGGGAAAGAGAGATAGAATGTGTATCTAACCCTAACCCTAGAACTCAAACCCTAACAATGGCTGTCTAAGCTCTCAAAATATCTTAAGTGTCTAACCCCTCAAGCCAAGAGACCAACCTCTCCCTTTATGGCACTTCTTGTCTTGTAAAGCTTACAAGACAAGCTTCATAAGAGGGAGATCCCTCCATACACGTGTATGGAGGGGAGCAAAAAGCAAGACAGCTGTCTTAAAATATCTGCAAAAGTAGATGCACAGTAGTTGGCCGGCCAAAAATGCCATCTTGGCCAAAAAGAGTGCCGGCCGGCACTAAATAGTGCTGACCTGCAACAAGTAGTGCCGGCCGGCAATAAACATTGCCTGTGGCAGCGAAAACCAGCCGGTGGCCTCTAGCCACTGCCGGTGGTGGGTGGGGATGGTTTACAAGCCCTGCCCCGCCTCTCAAAGGCAAAACACAAGTGTTTGGTGTGAAACCAGACACTAAAGAGTCAAGTTCGGAGATCCTGAGGCAAGGTGCGCGAGCCGAGACCTCCGGGAACTCCAAACGAACACAAGCATGGATAATCACCGAGTGTTCAAACGGTGACGTCCAAGTCTTGAGGACGGTCAAAAATGGGGTGTCTACAGCATCCTTGGGCAGGTATTTCCGTAGCGTCCAGTGCGACTTATGCCGCCGCCTAGTATGCCTCTACTATGCGGATTCTGTTCAAGGGCCTTTTTGGTCGGGCCTATTATCTGGGGGAGATGTTCATCCGCCAGACCCGAGGCGTTGCCCATCCAGACGTTCCGCATCCTCCTCCTCCAGGCATGAGGGCAGTTGATGAGATACAAGAAAAACCTATGATCGACCTCTTGATGGAGGGAGAGGACGGTGATAGATATTATATGGCCTGCGACTTCATTGCCCGTGCTGTTCCGGAGGTCGCGGCTGCTGCCGCTAGTGCCGATGATGCCCCTTCCAGAGGCGCCCCTGCCGTTGCTCCTACTCCTAGGTTCCTTGTGATTCCCACGGAGATCACATACATGCGCCCAAATGGGGTGGTCGAGCAGATTCCGATCGAGGAGAGGGACTGTCGGATAGTTTTTACTCCAAGCATCGAGTAGGTACACATTTCCTTATTGTTTCCACTCACTGCATGTTATCTTGTTTTATTGCTTCTATTTATGGCTACATTTTTCAAACTCTAGTCTTTCTTTTGAAGGTGCCCCAGGCATTTGCAGATGACCTTGCTCGAACAGTCGACTGGTTACTCCTCATGGTGCGACGGAGTCAGACCACTCTAGCTACTCATGGGCTTGAGGTAAGCTTTGCCCATAGTTTACAGTCATTTCATTCCAACTCTGTTTGTCATTTTATAACTATCTGCACTCTCTTTTCCTTTCTTCTTTTCAGCTTGGACCAGCACCAGTGGCACCTGCAGGACCTCCTCCAGCTAGGAGACAGAGGCGGGGCCCAGTGAGGGGCAGAGGAGGAACTGATTGAGGGAGAGGCCAAGTGAGGCAACATTTACCTTCTGAGGAGTCCTTTGAGGGCTCTCCGACCCCTGAGGAGGGAGAGGAGTTTGACATACAGTCTGGGAGTGCTAGCGATGATAGCGATGCGCCCCCTCTGCAACCGAGGAGGAGGAGAGCTAGGACAGACTATTGATGACGATGATGACCCCCCTTTTTTTTGTACTTTTAAACACTAGCTTCAGGTAGACCCTTTATTTTTTTGAAAAACCTTTCTTTTGTGTTATGTTTTATTTTGTAAAACAATGATCAGTGTTGGACCCGCTAATTTATATAAAAAAAACCTTTTTTTTTGTGTGGATGATCTGCTCTTGCAAATTTCTTATATTGTGTTTGCATATGACAAATGGACAACAATTTGCAAGATGATCTTCTCGATACTTGTGCCTGATTCATGAATCGGATAACAACTTTCAAATGGACAAAATGTACAATACAACTCGATAACAAGAAAACATAATGGAAACAAGTCAAAACCATTACAACAGACTTGGTATGAGCAAAACAAGACTCAAAATACATCCATAACATAAGAGGATAAAGAGCAGCCTTTTTTGCTACACTGAGGTACGACCGAACCACAGTGGGCACGGCCGGACCCCACTGAGGTACGACTGGATCATGATGAGAGGTTTGGTAGGTGCCCAGCTATCATCCACTACTCCATCTGAAATTCTATAAATGGTGCTCCCACACTGTTTTTTCTGGCAGAAGAGCAAGTTTTTTACATTTTGCTCTCAAAATGGAGATGCTGTCCCTCCATAGGCTCCAAGACTGGATAATCACTTTGGATGGCTCGGAAAAGGTGAACTTTTGCGATTTTGGCCTAAATACTCTTTTTCCATTGAGCCGTACTTCACTTTGTTTTCCATTTCTCCATACCGCTGCTCGGTGTTAGAATCCAATTACGCATGTATTCCGCTTTGGTTCACAAGAGATGTGTCCGACACTTGAAGAATTTCAAGCATTGATTGTCATGACCCGAACCTGCCCCCATGGATGAAGGTCATAAACGGCCAGTAATCAAGGGATTACCTACGGCCTCAAACCAAATAAAACATGTTTCATCAGAGTTGAGGGGCCAAGGCGGAAGCAAACTTACAAATTGTCCATAGAGGTGTGTTTACATGATATAGCAAAATCATTCCAAACATATCTCATAATAACTCACACAAACCCATAGAGTTAATCTATATCCAGGAACTTTCAATCATGCAGTTAGCTAAACAAAACTTATATACAAAAGTAATTCAACGTTTTTGCCAACACTGACAAAAAATATAACAAAAGAACAAAAGGGCAAAAACGAGTCTCGTGCGTGAGACGTTAAGGCTGACTCTCCAAAACTTCGTTTGTTTCTTACATACTTTACTGAGGTTGGGTTTGGACATCTCTTGGCTCACCTACAGACACATGAATGAGAGTGAGCGAAAGCCCAGCGAATAATACCAAATAAAGGAGATACATGAATGAAGTTTGAAACAGATACATCAGATGGCCTTGGGCCCAATTCATGTTTCTATCTAGTGTATCAAACGGCTACAGATCCAGATGTGTCAAATGGCCTCAGGCCCAATTCAGTCATATCCGACGGCCTTTGGCCCAAGCATTCATGTCAAGCGGCCTTTGGCCCAATTCTTTCATATCCGACGGCCTTTGGCCCAATCATTCATGTCCAACAGCCTTTGGCCCAATCATTCATATCAAACGGCCTTTGGCCCAATCATCCGGCATAACGAATATTTGTCCATGATTCAATTTAACAGATTTATGAAACTCAAATAGAAGTAAGCAATTGGACAAATAGCATGTTTCCAAAATATCTTTACTATGATATTACTCATAGTGTTTTGTCGGAGGATTTGTCCTTGTGCTCGACCCTACATAAATCATAACACATAATGGGTCACAAGCAATTCAATCCGTTCTTAATTTATTCATTCCTCTTAGGCCTTTTTCTTATCTTCTTAATCCATTCACAATACTCAACGCATGCCTAAGAGAGCTTAGAAGTGAAAGAGAACGGAAAACAAGCCATACAATACTCTTATAAAATTTTTGAAACAGGGCTTCCCGCTCGCGCCCAGGTTTCGCCGCTCGAGCAGACCCCTTTGGTTTGCAAAAGTACTGGTTACCTTATATTTACGCTCAAGCGTGACTTCGGACGCTCGAGCTGAAAGTCAAAACACGTGGCTGGGCGCTCGAGTGGACATCAATGTCTACAAAACTTCTAAGAACTAACATTTCACGCTCGTGCGGGGCTTTCCTCGCTCGAGCGAACATGCCAAATTCTGGAATTTCCAAAACTGTTCTTGAAGCTCAAACTTAGCATTCAAAGGCCCAAAACTCACGTTTCTAGTTCAAAAACATAGGAACACAATATATATCATGAAGACACAAGTAATAAGAGGCAAATTATCTAAAATCATGATTTAATTCCCAAATCATTTAACGTTCTTTTTGACATGGTCATAACTCATGCATTCTAATTTCATACAAAATCCATATCTGTATGGATCATTCATGCATGTCAATTATTGACTCCAATCCCACTTTAAATGGCACAAATGATGTTCAAAATCATGGAATCTATTAGACTCATGCATGCATGTATGATTTGGTGCTCAAACTCTCATGTTTAACTTGTTACATGCTTGATTATGCAATATCATGGAAGAACTCTACATGCATGGTCATATTGACTTCAAATACTTCAAATTCAACTTCATTCTTGTTATTGATTACCATATAACTTGAATTCACAAAATTACAAACTCAAACTTATGAATTTTATGCTCAATTACTCACCTAGGAGCTTCAATCTTCCAAATTCTAGTTAATTCTTGAGTTGATCTTCAAGATCTTCAAGCTTCTTGTTCAATTTTCTAACTTGAGCTCCCTCTCTCTCTCTCTACAATCGGCACACACTCTCTCTAGAGTGTAATCTCAGCAAATATGAGCTTAAAAGGAAATAATTGAGTGCATATAAGCCTATTTATAGGCTTGGCTAATCAAATTGTTTAAGGCTAAGTAATTGAGCTTAATTAATCGTTTTGAATCTAATTATTTTGATCCGAATCAATTTCTAATTAAATTCCACCGTAGGCTCTAAAAATTATGCTAATCACAATGGCGTAGTCAATTTTGGTTCCTGGGGCTGATAAGGCCTTCAATTAAAATTCTTAAGCAGAAAGTCAAACAGATTTTCCTACGGTGAACAGATAGAAATACAAAACACATATAATCACGTAATTATCACATGAAACTATATCAAGCATATAATCATAACCATAATTAAGGTTAATTAGTATAACACAGAACATGGTTATCACATTGATGGAATCTCAACATGATAAAGAAATCATGCTTCAACCCCATTTTGGCCATGCTCAGGGTTTAGGATGGATGTGTGGGCTTACTTTGCACGAGGCTCGATCCTTGGCTCACAATGGGGAATTAGGCATTCTGGATTTGATTAGTCAGTTTTCCCCTACCGGTGATAAAGAAAACCTCCTTTGGTGGAGTTATCATCAGCATGCCCTCTGTTTATGCTTACTTGCACACTTCTTTCTTACACCTAGTCACGGTGGAGCTGGTATTAAACTGATCGAAGTAGCCCAATGTCTTAAGGAGGGTAAGAGTTGCATGGGCTTAGTGTTGGCCGAGACTTTGAAAGGTTTAGATGCTTTTCATCAACTAGAGACTACTCGTTTTGTGGGGAGTGCATTACTTCTCCCAGTATTATTCCCTACCCTTCTTATTTATGTTCCTCACATTACTTGGCACACGATCTCTATTTTTCTCTCGAAATCCTTTTCTTACTTTTCCCTTAACGTACATCTCTCTATTTTTTTGTTCTCTCTTGTTTTCCTTTTCTCCCTAGGTATGGCTAATGGATAAGCTGAAGGTAATAGACCCCTGCCTTGAGTACTTGGCTAGTGCTTATTCTCTTTGCTCACAGCTAGTGGAGTTCTCCTCAGAGGGAATGTGGTGTGACTGGATGTGCAGCAGGTCTGCAGCTGACATTGCTTGGCGTGCCCCCTGGCTTAACTTGGCTAAGATAAGTTACAGCATGTTCCGGCAACCAGGTATATAGTTGATTAGCCTTACACGCTGTGTGTTCTATTTTCCACTCAAGTTCAGACGCCAATTTGGGCATGATCAGACTTGTCCGGATAAAGGGATAAAGTACCCAACTTTATTTCCTATTCCTAGTTCATACTTGCCTCGATACCTCACTACTTGGTGCACAACAATTTCTGACTCTGGCCCTGAATTTTAGTTGCATCCTTCCTAGTGAGTACTTGATTTGGCTCGAGGATGAGGAATACGTTAGGCCAACTTCGGTTACAGAGACTTCCATGGGTATGAGAAAGAGACAAAGAATTGACACTTGACTCATATATACCCCTAGTTTATTGCTTTGTCTTTTCATTTTTTTTTTTTAAAAAAAAAAAAAAAAACTTTGTTTTGGAGAATGTACCTGTGTTAAAATTAATAAAATTAAAGTGAGTATTGAAAAGTTTCCCTTTTTGGAAATGGTCACCACCGGATACACACGGAATCAATCCTAAACTATACAACCTCAAATCAGAAAATCATAACTGCTCCTCAATTTACATTGATCATTACTGCTTCATCCTGTGGCTGACCTTTTTGCCCGAATGGAAGCAACACAACCAAGCCAACAAACGATGGAGAATGATGGATTGATTAAACTAAATGAACAGAACTGCTGAGTTAAAAGTGGTTATGGTCAAACTTCGGGAAGAAGTTGCCTACGAATCCCAAAGATGAGAATCAGGCCTTACGTAGTTCGGTGAGAGTTCACTCGAGTATTTATTCTCTCATTTTGCGCTCTAATTTTTGCCAAGATTGCCCTTTCGGGTTTTCGGCCTTGCGAGCTCGATTATTCTTTATCTAATTTCATGCTCTAACTTTTGCCTAGGTCACCCTTTCAAGTTTTTGGCCTAGCGAGCCTCTTAGGGATAATATTTCTTCAACTTGTCCACGTTGATTGGTTGTGAAAACTCCAGGCCATCCAAATCCATAAGAATAATTGCTCCTCCAGACCAGATTGACTTGATGATATAAGGGCCAGTCCAATTAGGTCTAAACTTGCCCTTAGGGTCATGGATGAGGGCTCGGTTATCTTTGAGCACCATGTCTCCTTCCTTGGGATTTCTAGACTTGAATTTCTTATTAAAAGCCCTAGCAATTCTACGCTGGTAGCCTTGGATGTGATACAATGCCTTCAATCTTCTTTCGTCAAACAACGACAATTCTTCAAATCTGCTATGTTGCCAATCCGCCTTTGCTATCTGACATTCGACCATAATTCTCAGTGACAGTACTTCAATCTCGATTGGCAGAACAACTTCCATCCCATAAACTAGAGAATAGGGGGTTGCCCCTGTAGATGTTCGGATTGATGTCCTGTAGTCTCAGAGTGCAAACGGCAATTTCTCCGACCAGTCTCTGTAGGTTTCCACTATCTTCTGCAGGATTCTCTTGATATTTTTGGTTGATGACTTACAAAAAACTACGTTATATTTCTCCAGTAGGTTTATCACCTCTTTTTTGAAATGCGAGTTGTTAACTGAGATGATCTCGTTGGGCACCCCATACCTACAGATGATGCTATTTTTTATGAACTTGGCTACATGCGACACTTTTAGCATAGAATAGGACTGGGCCACCACTCACTTTGTGAAATAGTCGATAGCTACTAAAATGAACTTGTGCCCGTTTGACCTCTTTGGCGTGACTGCGCCGATAACGTCGATTCCCCAAACCAAGAAAGGCCATGGCGAAATCATATTGTAGAGCTTTGACGGCAGAATGTTCATGCGATTAGCATGAATTTGACATTTGTGGCATCGCTGTACAAAGTCAATACAGTCCTCTTCCATGGTTTACCAGTAGTAGCCTTGTCTAAGGATTTTCCGCGCTAGCATTACACCGTTCATGTGAGCTCTACACTCTTCCCCGTGACTAGCTTCCATAAGGCGCCTTGATTCTTCTTCCTTAACACACAGCTTATGCATTCCTAGATAGCCTCTTTTGTACAACTTGTTTCTGCAGATGATAAATTAGATGGCTAGCTGCCGTATTCCCTTTTTGTCCTTGGCATTTGTCCCTGGTGGATACGCCTCTTTTTCAAGGAAATTCCAAATGTTATAATACCAGGGGCCCGTATCTTGAACCTCACTTATTGCGGTGATGGTCTCATAAGCCGGTGTATACTTCTGTTCAATAATAATTGGACGCATCTTTACTCCAAGTAGGATGTCCACCATGGAAGATAGAGTTGCTAAAGCATCAGCAAACCAATTGTTTTCTCTTAGCAGATGGGTGAACGTTAATTTTTCAAACCTCAGAATTAGCATATCCAGGGCCTGATGATAAACCTCCATTTTCTCTTCTTTAACCTGCCAATCTCCGTTGGCCTGAGAGACAACCAAATTCGAATCCCCAATGACATCCAACCTTATTGCCCCTAGTTCTAGGGCAGCTTCCAAGTCAGTAATACATACCTCGTATCCTGCTTCATTGTTAGATACTTTAAACCGGAGTTTGAAAGCTAGAGGCATATGTGAATCATCAAGTGCCATGAGCAATATACCTATCCCATAACCATATGGATTTGATGCTCCGTCAAAGTACATCGTCCATGTTTCCTCTTCTATCTATAGGATGTTTTTATCTGGGAATAAATACTCCACTACATCATCATCTCCTTCTATCGGGTGTTTTGCCAGGAATTCCGCTACGGCCCTCCCTTTGACGGATGTGTGCATGACATACTTGAGGTCAAATTCGGAGAGAAGAAGCAACCAACGAGCTAGCGTACCCGCAAGTGCTAGTTTTTTCTCAAAAAGATATTTGATGGGATCTAATCTTGAAACCAAAATTACGGAATGCGCTAACAGGTAGTGTCTTAACTTCCTCGTTGCCCAAACTAAAACTAAGGAAGCTTTCTCAAGGGGAGTGTAGCGAGTTTCATACTCTAGCATCTTCTTGCTTAGATAGTAGATGGCCTTCTCCACCTTAGCTTCTGATTCTTGCACTAGCATGCGCCCCATGGTCGAATCTGTCACTGACAAATACAAGATCAGTGATTTCCCTAGTTCTGGTGGCGACAATACAGGTGGATTCTAAAGGTACTGCTTCACCTGTTCAAAGGCGAACTGACATCGATCATCCCATTGGAACTTCTTTCCTTTCTTCAACAGACCAAACAGTGGTTTACAAATCAAGGTTAATTTTGAGATGAACCGTCTTATTGTAGACATCTCATTTTTGACCGACCTCAAGACTTTGATGTCATTGTTTGTGCACGCGATGATTGCGCATGTTTATGCTTGTTTTGAGCGCCCGAAGTTCTCGGCTGAGTGCCTTGTCTTTGAGCCTTTTAACACTCTGTGTTTTGGCCTTGTTTTTGGGCCAAACCTTGTGTCTCTTGCCTGGAGGGGAGAAGGGCCTTGCTGGCCACTTTTGGCTATTGTCGGCCACTTTTCTTTCTTGCCAGCCACTTGAAGTGGTCGGTCAACTAGGGGAGGTGGCCGGCCGGCCACCTGAAGTGGCCAACGACCAATTTTCTCATTTTTTAGATATTTTCAGATCTTTTGGGCCAGCTATTGAGCACTGAGGCTCATCCTCCATACACGTGTATGGAGGGATGAAACAAGCTTTTTTCTTGCTTGTTCTATATAAGGGGACGTCCCTCCCCCTATTTGGGGGTTCTGAAATTTTAGAGGCAAAATTTCACTCTCTCTTTAGAACTCTCTCTCTCTCTCTCTCTATATATATATATATATTGCTTGAAAGTGAGTTTTCTTTGCATTTTTGCACATAACCCCCTTAGCCAAACACCACTACCTTGGAGCTGAGGTTCTTGAAGTTTTGTTTGGGCTCAAAAAGCTGGTTTTGGCTCAGAAGTTGTCTGTTTGTTGCTGTGCTTCAAGGGTAAGGTATTTACCCCTTTTAAGCTTATTTTTGTACACTAGTTTTGTGATAACCCTATTCCCTATTATGCTAATTGATCTTAATTATAATTGTGATTATGTGTTTAATATGATTTTGAGTGCCATTTATATGAATATATGTGGTTTTGAATTTCTATCTGTTCACTATAGGAAAATCTGTCTTATTCACTGCTCTAGAATTTAAATTGAGGGCCCTATCGGCCACCAAACCAGAAATTGATTACGCCATTGTGATTAGCATAATTTTTAGAGACTACGGTGAAATTTAATTGAAAATTTGTTCGGATCAAAATAATCAAATTCAGAATGACTAATTAAAGCACCATTACTTAATTTTAAGTAATTTGATTAAGAGAGCCTATAAATAGGCTCATTCACACTCAATTCCTCTCTTTTAATTCATTTGGCTGAAATTAGCTCTCTAGTAAGAGAGAGAACCGAATTTAGAGAGAGAGAGAGAGAGAGAGAGTGAAGGAAATTGAAGTTTTGATCAAGAAACTTGGGAATCTTGAAGATAAACTCAAGAATTAGCTAAAATTTGGAAGAATTGAAGCTTCTAGGTGAGTAATCAACTCTTAATTCATGACTTGGGTATGTAATTTTTTGGATTCAAGTGATATGGTAGCTCTTGGTAAAGATTAAGTTGAATATGAAGTTAGAATGCACATGCATGCATGAAATTACTATGAATCACCATGAATTGCCATGAAATTGCATAAGCTAGCATGAGTAATGTTGAACATGGAGAGTTGGGCACCAATCTTCACATGCATGCATAATTTTCATGGGTTTCATAATAATAAGTGTCACATGTAACATTTGAAATAGAAATGAAGTCAAAAATTGACATGCATGCATGATTGATGAAGTTATGAAATTGGTATGAAGTTTGAGTGCATAAGTTTGGACCATGCAAGAGAAATGTTGATTGATTTGAGAATTAGATTATGATTTTGAGCAATTAGCTTCCTATTAGTTATGACCTCATGTTAAGTGATGTGTTTTTTATGTTTTTGTGTCCAAAAATATGCGTTATGGAGCCTTGAGGTCGAGCTTGAAGCTCAAAATGGTTGCTGGAAAAACCAGAATTTGGCATGTATGCTCGAGTGGGGAAAGCGTCGCTCGAGCGTGAAATGCGAGCTCCCAGAATTTTTGCAGACATTGATGTCCGCTCGAGTGGGGACATTCACGCTCGAGTGGAGAGCCATGTAGTGTGACTTTCAGCTCGAGCGTCTGAATTCACGCTCAAGCGTAAAAATGAGGCAACCCTACTTTTGCAGACCATGAGGGTCCACTCGAGCGGCGGAACCCACGCTCGAGCGAGGACCCCTATTTCAGAAATTTTGTAAAGGTGTTCTGTGTTTCATTTTCCATTCTTTTTCTTTTGTAAGCACTCTTAGGCATGCATTGAGCATCATAAATGAGTTAAAAGGATAAGAAAGAAGCCTAAGAGGGATGTATGAATTAAGAACGGATTGAATCGTTTATGACCAATTATGTTCATGAAATGTGTAGGGTCAAGCACGAGGGCAAATCCATCGGTAGATCACTGTGAGTAATATCTCAATAAAGATATTTGACGTATGTTGTTTGTCCAATTGCTTACTTCTATCTAAGTCTTATAAGTTTGTTAACTTGAATTGTGGACAAATATTTGTTATGCCATATGGTTAGGCCAAAGGCTGTTGGATGCAATTGATTGGGCCGAAGGCCATTTGACACGAATGATTAGGCCGAAGGCCGTTTGACATGAATGATTGGGTCGAAGGCCGTTTGACATGAATGATTGGGCCGAAGGCCGTTTGACATGAATGATCGGGCCGAAGGCCGTTTGACATGAACGATTGGGTCGAAGGCCGTTTGACATGAACGATTGGGCCGAAGGCCATTTGACACGAATGATCGGGCCGAAGGTCGTTTGACATGAACGATTAGGCCGAAGGCCGTTTGACATAAATGATTGGGCCGAAGGCCGTTTGACATGAATGAATAAATGAATGGGCCAAAGGCCGTTGGATACAATTGATTAGGCCAAAAGCCGTTTGATATACATGAATGAATTGGGCTCGAGGCCGTTTGTTAAAGGAACGAAGTGGGCCAGAGGCCGTTTGATATGTTCAGGCTTGGATCGCCTAATGTACCAAAATAATGCACTAAATAGAATTCTACATGGGCCCAAGGCCGTCTGATATATGTGAATTTCATTTGTGTACCTTCTTTATTTGATATTATTCACTGGGCTTTCGCTCACACTCATTCATGTGTATGTAGGTGAGCAAAGAGATGTCCAAACCCAGCCCCGGTGAAGTCAGTGAGAAAGGTCAAGTTTTGGAGAGTCTGCCCAAACGTCTCACGCACGAGACTTACTTTCGCCTCTTTTGTTCTCTTGTCATAATCTTGTTATATTGGCAAAAATGTTGGATTACCTTTGTATATAAGTTTTGGTTAGGCTGACTAAGACTTGAATGATCATGTGAGTGTATAACATTTTAAGTTGATTTCCCTTTTGGTGTGAGTTATTAATGAATGCAAATATGTGTTATTTGATGTGCCATGTAAGCACAGTTCTATGGTCAAATTTTTTGAATTTGCTTCCGTTTGGCCCCTTAACTCTGATGGAATACGTTTTGTTTGGTTTGAGGTCGCGGGTAATTCCTTGATTACTGGCCGATTATGACCTTAATCCATAGGGGTAGGTTCGGGTCATGACAAGTTTGGGCCACCTTTGCATGCTGTTTTGTGTTAACTACAAAAACCTTTATTTTTAAGTGTTAAAAATGGTTGTTTGAGGCCCTTTTGGAGTTAGGGGTGGTCCACCCTCTTTTGTGCTTTATTTGCTAAGCTTGGTGCCATCCTTTAAAGCTTTCAAAACACCCTTTGTTTGACCTTCCTACCTCTAAAACTCAGAGGTTTTTCAGTGGTAGAAAGTTAGTTTTGAGGACCAAAATAGGGGGAGGGGGGTGGTCCCCCCTCCTCACATCTTGTTTGCATGTGTTAATGGCCTAGTTGTTGAGCATGTTTTTCTACCATCTCTTGGCTTGTTTTAAGCATGTTTTTGGCCTTATTTTAACATGTTATAACTCTATTTTGGGCTGGTTAGAGCACCTCCTGCTTGCTTCTTACACTTATAGTGTAATCATGCTTGCTAGCCTAGCTTACTTGATGTTGTAGCCTATTATTTTGGCATGTGTTGGCTTCACTCCAGCACATTTTTGCTCATGTTTTGCCATGTTTAAACTCTATTTTGAGTGGTCTTGGTCCTTTGAGCCTTGCTTTGTATAGCTATAGTGTAGTTAGCCTTGACTAGTTTTGTGTTTCAAGGCCCTTAGCATGCTTTGCTTGAGTCATTTGCATGCCATAGCATTATTTCACACATGATTTCAGTGCATGTAACCTTGTCATACCCTCACATACTTCACTTTTTCATTGTTTTTAAGAGTTGTGCCTTGCGCCTTGCTTGCAAGCTAACAAAGGAACATGATTTTCTTGCTTGCTATGCTTCAATTTGAGCATGTTTTGGCCATTGTTTTAGCATGTTTAAGCTCTGTCCAGAGCTGGTTTGGTCATTTAAGCTTGGTATTGCCTGCTTCTAGTGTAATGCACTTCACTAGCTTTGATTGTTTTTGGCTTTAAACATGTTGTGCATATGTTGATTGCATGATTTAGTGTCTTTAGCATGCCATGTCAGCATTGAATTTTTGCAATCTTCCTCCATGCTTCACTTTTGAATTTGATTTTGGAAGTGGTCCTAAGCCCCTTGTTGGCTTAAGCATGGAATCGAGGTTCTCATGCCCAATGGTTTTAGCCTTCTCTTGAGGGTTTCTACTAGCCAAAAGCATGAGGCTTCTTTCATGCTTAAGGTTCTTGTGGCTTAGGCCATCTTTCCCATTAGAGGACTCTCGCATTGGACTTAATTGGTTAAAGGATTAATCGGTAATTTAAAATGTGTAAACAAAAGAAATCAAGTAAAACATGCAAGATAAGCATGGCTGTGTTGCATTGCATGTGTTTGGATTGGATGTTAATCCAAACACAAGAAATGTGGGACGTTTCATACTCATAGTGATGAAACGTCTTGCATTTCTTGGTCGCCAACTCCCTTGATCATGCATGATAGGACGGAGGCACTTAGAGTCTATGTGTGCATTCACCAAGCTTGTACAAACTTGGTTTTGGGGCCATCATACATTGAGATGCTTGGTTGGTGGCTTGAAAGCCAAGTGCCACACTCTTTTAAGCTTGAGACATGATTAGGAGAGTGGCAGTGCATACATTTTCTTGCAAATACATTGTTGTGCCTCTGTTGTTCTCTGTTGCAGCAAAACCAGAAGCTTGGAAAAGCAGGTAGCCAACCGGCCACTTACAGTAGCCGACCGGTCAGTTTAGGTGGCCGGCAACCACTTTTTGTGACCGAACGGCCACCAGTCCAATTTTGTGCAGAAATCATCCTGTTTTAGAACAGAAACAGTGTAGAGTTTGGTTCAATGTTCAGAAACCAAGGCACGTGCAAACAGAGGCAATTGACGGCAAAGCAATGGATTTCGGGGCGAAGCCAACAGAGCATGCATATCCCCCTCGCTTCCCAAGGCCATTCATTTGAATTGCTTAGCTAATTAGTTCATTAGCTTAATTCGATTTGTAATTAATTAGCTTAGATTAGCTAGTTATTCAATTTCAATTGTGTAATAATTAATTAGCTAGCATAGTTAATTAGTTGGTTTGTAATAATTAGCTTAGCTTAGTGTAGCTTAGCTTTTATTCGTTCGGACCCTCCTTCGAGAGGGCACAATGTTGTAATAAGGGTGTGTGTGTGTCTTCCAACCCCACTTCTTTCTCCCTTTTACTTAACTACTTTCAATGGTTAGTCTTAGGGCACATTTCGATTAGCATACCTTACGCTCGCATGCGTGCATCATTCATTTGTCTTGCATGCACCGAAGCTCGGCGCATCATTCAAACTGCATCGTATTTCAATACCTATTTGAATACGTGTTTATCACATGTTATCAAATTGTTGCATTCATATGCCATCCTAGGTAGCCGAGCCTATTTAATTGCATATTGCATGTGTTGCATTAGGCATTGATTAACATAGTTAGAATCATGCATGATTTCTAACTAGTTTTCTATTTTGGCTTGGAGTACACTGTAAGTGGTTACGCTTTAGCATCCTTGCATGAGTGTGAGTGTTGCCATGTTTCGCATGCTTGCCATAAGGCTATGTGCTTAAATGCTTAACTACATGAATGCCTGTGGATGAAGGCTTTATTGCTTGAATTGGGACAATTCATCAAATGTATGTTTTAAGCCCACTTTGCGAAGTGGCAAAATCATGTTGTTTTAAGCCCACTTGAGGGTGGCAGATCCGTGCTTTAGCCTACTTGCAAGTAGCACTTTCAAACTATCTTCCAAAACAAACATGAGTTGTTTTGTTCCAATTCTTGTGATTTAGTCTATACTTGTATGTTGTGCGCATCACATAGTAAGTTAGCTAATAACTGGAATAAGGACACATGTGTTTATAAAATAACATATCATGCTTAGTAGAGGCCGATCCTTTGATCGGACGAGTAGGGGTGCTCATTTCAAGACCTTCCCCTCTCATATCGAAGTTCCCGAGCCGAGGCAACTTTGGTGATGACGGACACATGCCTTTGGCACGAGTCAGGGTTTCCTAAATTTTCCAAAAATAAAATATTTAGGTGGCGACTCTGTAATCTGGCAAAGCAGTCCATGTTTGGCGCTTTTTGATTCAAAATCGATTTTCCAAAACCAATTGCCAGATTTGGACTCTTTGGTGTTTATCAGTCTCGCATGGCACTTTAGAACTGTGACAGGAGTCCGAACTGTAGTAAGACCAATTCTTGCCCTCTCCGAAAGGGGGGCGCACGAAGAAAGTCGGGTCTACAGTTTCTGGCGACTCCGCTGGGGATTTAGAGAACTTGACTCGTACTCATGATATGTTATTTTATCTACATTTATGTGTTTCTTCGCATTGCATTTGCATCGGTGCACCTAAGTCACAGTGTTTGCCATTTGCTATTCCTGAACGGTTTGCTGGAGGCTTGCTTGGAAAAGCTTGCCATAAGGCTAATCGGTTGCGGGATCTGCCACGATGGGAACACAAACCTTGGATCTGGATCACCGCCATACCGTTTGATCCACCTTTCACTTCTCGGTGTTAGGTGTGAGAGGTATATTAGGTGGTCTTGTTGAGGCACCCTTTTTGACCATTTGACCTAGTTGCATATCGAAATCCATAGAGACTATTCGAAACTAGGACAAGTTGCTCACCTGAATGCAGGATTGTTTGAAACTGCATGCGTGCATAGTGAAACCCTAGCTCCTGACAAAATAGGACAGGGAAACCGTACCCCATTATAGGGGTGTTTTGGCTCTCATTTGGTTGATATGTGCTGTTAAGGGTGCGTCTCTACAGGATTGCATGTATCAGTTGCAAGTCTGGGTATCAGTCAGAGGACATCAGTATTTGAGGGTATCAGTTTTGAGGCAGAATATTTGGGGGCAGAAATCAGTGTTTGAAAACAGATCGTTCAGTTTATGATTATCAACTGTGTGTTGTCTTTATCTAAGCTGAAATGCTGTCCGTTTTCTGATTGTTGTTTCTTTTTTGCTTTATTTATTTTTTTGCAAGGTAGTGTTTCATCATTGCTTCCGATGAGGCAGATACCCCCCGATCACTCTGGACCAAAGGTAGAAGGCTTTCCAGATCTGAGGATCTTATTGACGGACAACCAGTGTTTGCTTCATTACCCCCGGTTACAAGACGGAGGGTAGTCAGGCATAGAGTATCAGTACAGCAGTCGCTAGTTCAGCGGTCATTGTCTATGGGGTAGGTGGGACGAGGTAATATATGTGCTGGGGTTGAAGGTAGGTGGTAGTGTTCGGATATGATTAATATTTTTGGGGGGGAAAGGAACTTGGTTGTGTTCGAGAAGTGGGTTGGTTGTCATATTTGGTTTAGGAGGGGTGATGACTTTATTGTCAATGAGATTCTGGATCTCATGACATAGACGAATGCATGAGTCCGTAGGGTGACCATGTTGTTGGTGAAAGGAACAATATTGAGTTGAGTTGTGTCTAGCTGGCAGTGGGTTCGGGAGAGGTCATGGATCGAGAGGCTTGAGATGTCCCCTTTCCAGCAACATCTTGAAGGCGTTGGTCAGACTCATATGAAGAGGGGTAAAAGTTCTTTGGAACCAAGGTTGACCATTTTGTGCAGTTTGTGAGTTTGTAGCAGCAGCAAAGGGATCGGCCATCTTGGCCAATGATGTAGCCAAGGAACAAACATCTGTAGACCGTGGAATAGTGCTGGTACTAACATTTGTACTCCAAGTGAATGGCCTTTGCGTGGGTTCACCAGTTCTATGGATAATCCCCTTCTTGAATGCACTTTCAATTTGGACCCCCAACTCGTGTAGTGAAGCAAATGTAGATAACGGAGTCACTATCATCCTTTGTAGCATATCCAGCTTGAGATTGTGGACCACTAGCCTGACTGGCTTCCTTTCAGAGGGTCAGTTTGTCATCTGGGCTGCCTTTGCTCTCCATCTGGCGACAAAGTCAATAAAAGGTTCTTTGGGGTTCTAGGTAGTTGCCTCCAACTCGCTGATGGTTACCTCGATCTGAGTGTTATATGAATACTGGTTAATAAACCTGTTAGGCATTTCTTCCTAGTTCTGCTTCATAGAATCCTCCAATTTTGCATACCAGATGGCCGCTACATCAGACAGAGTTCTCCCAAACAAGGACATTGGCTTCAGAACATCTGAAAACAGGCGGACATGTACAATTGGATCCCTACTTCTATCGAATCTGTCAATGTGGGGCATTTTAAACTTCTCTGGTAGTCTGACTGAAGCCTCAGTGTACCCATCTTCAATGTCTGGAATGGAATTGAAGCCTTGGGATTTTTTTAGTGCTTTCTCTAGCCTGACAATTTTTATCATGGCTAGATCATCATTGATGTCAAAGGGAGGGAGTTTCCTCTGTGGTTGTGCCAAGGGCCTATAAGCTGGAGCAAGTGGAAACACCTTTTGGGGATCTGGGATCTGGGGATTTTCCACTGGTGGAGGAAGATCGGGATTTGGCTGAGCAGTAGAGATTGGATATATTGTAGATACAGATGCCCCAGATGGGCGTTGCAGATCAGCGATTACCTCATCCTTTGCGGCCATCCGTTGATTTACGGTATCCATGGTTCTCTGAACAGCTGCCATCATTGTAGCAAGTTCTTCTCCATTTTGTGCCATTCTTGTTCTAGGTGGGTGAGATGGTGGTGAATTATGTGCACAAACAGGTGTCGGCGGAGCGCTTTGTACCGATGCTGATGCTTGTTTGTTCTTTCTTCGTCGAGTGATTTCAAACTTGGGATGTTCGTTCACGTAAAACAGATATCATATCAGAAATCATAGCTTATCACATTTCATTTGGAACATAATTCATATGAACGTATCTTTACGAAAACGTTACTCACAGTGGTTCTCGAAAACGGTTAATCAATCTTCCGACGTTGACCTACAAACACAAAGGTATATAACACAACATATCTCATTATTACACATTCACATGGCCAACACAGCTTAACTTTCTTATTACATAGGTTTATTGCTTAACACATTGCTCAAAACACACTCTTGAATCTCATAACTTAATACATTCCTCACTTAGTGTGTTTCTAATCCATAACCTGATTATCAAACCTTAATTAGGTCTTAGGAATGCCTAAGATGCAATGAGGATGCCAAAACATGAATTGGAACACTTAGTCAAATTTTCTGAAAATGAGGTCTATGCTCGAGCATGGGTTTCTCTGCTCGAGCGGACATGCAGACAATGAAGGCTCCGCTCGAGCGTGGCTTTCCCTGCTCGAGCGGGCTATAAACTCAAAAAGTACTAGATACAAGGTTTTCACACTCGACGGGCACTCGACCCACGCTCGAGCGTGGTGCATGCATTCAGGGTTCACGCTCGAGCGTAGGGCAAATTTCTGGAAAATCCAAATTGACCTCCCAAGTTCAAAACTCGAATTCCACCATCCAAAACACATCTCTTGGGCCCCAAAACTTGAGATAACAAAGTAAACTTGTAAAACATGAAGAATTTAGGATCATTTCATAAAATCATGGCCTAAGGGTTTGCCAAAAGTTCCCAATTTCAACTTAAACTTCAAGAATGTTTATGAACACAACATGCATGGATTTTTCTTGTATCAAACTTCTCAAAACATGATCTAACACCACAAAACAACATGAAACTTGAAGATTTCCCATAATTAAGATGAATTTCAAACATGCATGAAAGAATTCTTGGAGTTCATGCTCAATTTGTGAGAAAATGCACATGCATGCATGAATTGCAACTCAAATCTTTATTCTAAGCTTAATGTACACATTCAAACTCTTAATCTTGAAGAAATTTCTTCTTAAATGACTTAGTTACACAATCTAGAGGTTGTAATCTCACCTAGAGTCTTCAATAGCTAGATATTTGCACAATCTTTGATCAATTCAAGCTATAGCCTTCAATCCTCCTTAGTCTCTACCTTTCTCTCTCTAGAATTGCACTCTCTCTCTCTCTCTCTCTCTCTCTCTCTCTAAAACAAACTCTCAGATTTTTGCACTAAGGGGAAATGAAAGAAATGAGCTTAAATGAGCTAAATGTGATGCATATATAGTTATGAGGCTAAAATACATTAATTAAAACATAAGGCTTGCCAAACGCAACTTAATGAATCATTCTGAATCAATTTTTAATAAAACTTGCCAAAAGGTTCTAAAAATTCTAAATAACACATTAACGTAACTAATTTCGAATTCAGATGCCAAGTATCAAGCAGATAGAAAGCCAAGTATCAAGAAAAATACATAATAAACACATAATTTAAATTTTAGGGCAAATTACATATACACCCCTCCAGGTTTGGTTAAATTACAGATACCCCCCTGAGGTTTCGGAAATTACATCCCGCCCCCTGAGGTTTGTATTTTCATAACAATTTACCCCCTGAGGTTTATATTTCATAACAAATTACCCCCTAATTTCTTATGCAAATATAGCATTCAGGGGGGAATTCGTAATTTCTCAAACCTCAGGGGGGTATCTGTAATTTTGTCAAACCTGGAGGGGTGTATATGTAATTTGCCCTTTATTTTAATCCTCTCATTAACATCCTTAATTACCGATTAGTGGCTAATTGTGGATCGGGGTTATTACAATCTCCCCACCATAAAAAGTTTGGTCCTCCAAACTCAAGTTATCTTATATCAAAAGAAATGATGCCCATCAAAAATATAACTGCAATTCTTTACAAAACAGAAGCATAACCATATTCATAAATATGGTCATAACCCAATCTCGACCTTAGCTTCGCACAGAAATAGAATCGCAAATCATATACAGAGATTTGGGTTCGTATCAAAATAGAGTCTTATACTCATTTAGATTTTAATCGGAAACTTATTCATATCCAGGTTCATATTCACATTCTTGTTCAGATCATACACAGATGTCACAAGTCTTGCTTAAGCATACATGGTGCATTCATTAGCACTAACAAATCCGATGACCCATAAAAGGGACCTGATGACCCATAAAGGGACGCATGTTACATGATGCAAGGATGCCACGAATACATATCACAAATTGGACAATCATTGGCATACAACATATAGCATTTCAGAAAACAAAACTTATTCTGTCACACAGAAAATAAATACAGTTGGACAAAACTTATTAAGTTATTACTCACATTACTTATATCAAGTACTTATGGGACGTCATAGATTCACACTATTTCCCGTTATTAAGTCACAGAGACTTGATTTACTCACTCTCGAGTCGTCCATCCGGTCCTTGCTCGATTTGGTTTTCAATCCAGTAATCTTATTACAGTTAATCCAAGTCATTCTGAAGTTATCAGGAATACAAGGTAATTTCGTACATTGACCCCATAGCAGTAAACAAAATTCTGAGGTAATCATTCATATACTATTCATCAGCCTCAGTTCCCACAAATTCAATCGTACATGTGTCAATACAGAAGCAATCCTACTGATTACATTTACCCCCAGGTAGTCAGAGTTTATAATCAAACCAGTCTGTTATCACAAATCCCATCAGTCTTGAAGTACAGTAACACCAAAGCAATCATTTCCTAGTCAAACAAGTTTATGGTCAAAACGGTAATACCGGGTAATTAATCACATGTCATAATACAGTATTCCCATATTCTCCAAGCATAAGTTACCAAATTCCATAATCTCATTTGCGCGTTTCCAATCGGTTATAAGCGTATGGTAAAAAGTCATCTATAACTACGTAGTCTGCTGTTGACGGTTCACATTCTTCCTAAGTGTTCGAGATTGATTCAAGTTTTCATTCGGTTAATTCCCTTAGCAATACAGCCCTATCATTCGATCATAAGCAATTCACAATCCCCCATAATGTAATCAATCAGATAATAGCTCTCAATAAGGGTGTCCTCAGATCAAGTCAATAGAAGTTCAACCAGGTCATATCAACTGAAAGTTCTACCCAGTCATTTTAAATAAAAGTTCAAAACGCGAGTCATCAAACAGAAGTTCTCTCAGGTAAACAAAGGTCTCATTGAACCATAGTTCTATCAGATTGGATCAGGTAAAGGTCCTAGCCTTATTATTTCCAAACGAGGTACATTAATTCTATAGTTCATATTCCATTCGCTTAGGTGCACGGTCAGTAGTTCTACAGTTATTCTAAGTTCCTCAGTTCTCAAATCACATCAGAGTTATGTATCACAATAGTTCATGTCAAAGTGTTTCAGGTCATATACAATGTGTTTCCTCCCAATAATTTTACAGGTAAATGCACAGGCATGCAGTTATTCACATCGAGAGGTAAGCATTACAATCAATATAGCAATTTCCCAAACGAGCTTTTCATATAAGCATAAGGTACACAATAGCAGATTGTCATACAGAAGTTTCAAATTGGTCATACCGTCATTAAAGCATGGGCTCACTAGTCTAGTCAAACAGTCTTGTCCATGTTCAACAATCACAGTCCACAGTTTAGAGGTTATCAGATGGGGTCTTTACTTAGTCATACAATCCCAGAGTCGTAGTCCCAATGGTCAAATTATCAAAACAAATAGCATATCAATCATTCTGGGCAAGGGTACAGTCATATATGTGTATGTCCAAAGTCTAATAACATCCACAAGCATAGGTATGCATATACATAAGTCCAAACATTCTCCGTAGCATAGGTAGTTGTTAAACAAAGGGTCTAAAGCGTCACACATAGTTCACATCAGGCAGTAGGTCTCAAAGTGTACAAGCAAGGACATATGTGTACGGACACGAGTCTAGAATCAATTATTGTTTAGGCATTCGTTCTCAAATTCATAAGCAAAGGTTCAGTTTTCCAACCAGACCTAAGTTCTCAATTTCAGAAGTTCCACACACAATGGTTCACGTATATAATTCGAGTTCATGGGTCTAATCATTCAATGATGTCAGTCAATATATGACGGTTCAGTTCAAGTCACGGTCATACAGATTTCCTCAAATTATAGGCAATCATAATGTATTCCCACGTTCGATAGTTCTAGCATAGTTCAAAAGGTCGCACCTAACAGTTCACATTAAATTGTTGCACTACGGCACAAAGATCTAACCCAGTAAATTCTCCTTGTTCACAAGCCCCAAAATTTCTCATAGCACAGGTGATTCATTAAGTTCATAAGGTTCCGAGCATCTCACATAAAATTTTCATGAAATAGTGAGTCTTCAAGATAGTCAATAACTAGGGTTCAAAATTTTAATAATTCAATTGGTCCAATCAACATGTCCACAATCTATATCAGGTTAAGGAATGTACACTTTCCACATAAGTTCCCATATAAACAATTGCACATAGTTAAGGTAATACCTGCGTCAGTTGTTTCTGTATTCCGAGCCTTTTCTGGGACTAGGATGTAAACCCTTCCTTGTTTCTAGGTGTTGTTCGGATGAGCTCGTGGGAAAGATTTAGCTAAGTGTCCTTTCTGTCCACATCTAAAACAAGCTCTTGACAGGCGGCGACAAATGCCCCAATGTTGTTTCCCACATTCTTTACAACTAGGTATACCATTGTTTACATTGCTTCCCCGGCTTTCTTTGTTCACAGTTTTCACCCTAGATTTTTCATTCGCAGAAGTTATCGAATTACTAGTCATTTCAACCTTCCGTTTCTTCTGTTTCGCTCTTTCTGATTCAGTTGATGATGTTGATTTTGATATTTTCAAGGCTGCTATGTTTGCCTCGGACATTAAGGCCCTATCAAGAACATCCACGTATTTTGTCAATTTTAAGACACCAACTCGATCGTACACATCTAGGTCAAGCCCTCCTTCAAATTTTCTAGCCTTTTTGTAGTCAGTATCTATCATGTGGGGTGCATATCGGGCTAGTTCGGTAAATTTTGTTTCGTATTCTGCCACAGTCATTTTGCCTTGTTTTAGTTGTTCAAATTCGGATACCTTCCTATCCCGGATGCATTGGGGGAAATATTTTTCGAAGAAAATTTCTCTAAATCTATCCGATGACACCCCCTCATTATCATTTCGTACTAACATCCATCATCTCCTAGCTTCTTCTTTGAGCGTGAATGTTGCCAACAAAACTTTATGTGCCTCAGCACACGGAAACACCTCAAATATTTTCTCAGTTTCTAAGACCCAAGCCTCAGCTTTCAACGGTTCAATACCCTCCTGAAATTCCGGTGGTTTCATCTTATTGTATTTTTGTGTCAGTGTTACCATATCATAATTAGCTGGTTCAGGTACACGTATTTTCCCTTGTTGCTGTTGTTTCAGATTTTCGGTTAAGGCTTCAACCATTCTTTCTAACCGGCTAATTCTAGCGTCAGAAGATTCAGATTCGTCTACATTCCTTGTCCTTTCCATGGGCTACACACAAACAGGGTGCTTATTCATATAAGGAAAGTTCTCACTGTTCTCACATTTCATTTCATATCAGACGTGTTCATACCTTTATTTCAATTCAGATACAGTCGCATGATCCCTCACTTTCAAACATTCATGTTTACATAGATTCCATATTCGGTATTGAAACTAACACTACATGTTATTCCACTTAATTTCTTTGATCATGCACAAAGGTTTCATTTCAATGTATTTTCAATAATGGCGTGTTCATAATAGTTCACATACTTACACATGATAATGCAATGTCCCTATTTCATTTCTAGGACAACCTATAGCTCATATGGACACGTGTGTGCGGTATAACTCGTGCTTTGATACCACTCTGTCATGACCCAAACCCGCCCCTAGAGGTTTAGCATCGTAACCGACCAGTAATCCTTGGATTACAGAAGGCCTCTAAACAGATTAACAAGATTAAGGGGCTAGCGGAAGCAAGTACATAAATATAGTTGTCCAATGAGCTGTGCTGACTTATATGAAACAAAATATTTAAAACTTTATATACATAACTGGTAGTCAACCATACATTATACCCACACACATTACAGTATTTTAACTACAACCAGCGACATCAAGTCAAGTCTTATATAAACAGAAACCACAAAACTGAAACACAAGACGCTTCGGGAACCTCCACGTGAGGCACAATGGTTGGCTGACAACGGAACGCAGATCCAGACAAAAACCTTCAGACTCGAATTCCAGAATGCTCACCTATATATATATATACAAACAGTGAGCTAAAACCCAGTGGATAACATTAAGGTAAAGGGGTTAGTGAACGAAATCCGAACATATCATAAGCGGAAAACAGATCATAACATAATCATTCTCAATTCAGAACATAGTAATGGTACATCCCATAGAACACATCACAGAACGTCTTCAGACTAGAGTAATCGGTTCCAGATACCGATTAAACACATATCACCACAATGAAGTGGCTAACGAGATCTCGTAATTACATGTATGTCATGGACCCGCATTTTAATGTCGTCCCCCATGACTTGGGACTATCTATGGATGCCATAATAGATTTCAAACTTGGGATGTTCGTTCACGTAAAACAAATATCATATCAGAAATCATAGCTTATCACATTTCATTTGGAACATAATTCATATGAACGTATCTTTACGATAACGTTACTCACAGTGGTTCTCGAAAACGGTTAATCAATCTTCCGATGTTGACCTACAAACACAAAGGTATATAACACAACATATCTCATTACTACACGTTCACATGGCCAACACAGCTTAACTTTCTTATTACATAGGTTTCTTGCTTAACACATTGCTCAAAACACACTCTTGAATCTCATAACTTAATACATTCCTCACTTAGTGTGTTTCTAATCCATAACCTCATTATCAAACCTTAATTAGGTCTTAGGAATGCCTAAGATGCAATGAGGATGCCAAAACATGAATTGGAACACTTAGTCAAATTTTTTGAAAATGAGGTCTACACTCGAGCGTGGGTTTCCCCGCTCGAGCAGACATGCAGACAATGAAGGCTCCGCTCGAGTGTGGCTTTCCCCGCTCGAGTGCACTGTAAACTCAAAAAGTACTGGATGCAAGGTTTTCATGCTTGACAGGCACTCGACCCACGCTCGAGCGTGGTGCATGCATTCAGGGTTCACGCTCGAGCGTGAAAGTCCCCGCTCGAGCGTGGGCCAAATTTCTAGAAAATCCGGATTGACCTCCCAAGTTCAAAACTTGAATTCCACCATCTAAAACACATCTCTTAGGTCCCAAAACTTGAGATAACAAAGTAAACTTGTAAAACATGAAGAATTTAGGATCATTTCATAAAATCATGGCCCAAGGGTTTGCCAAAAGTTCCCAATTTCAACTTAAACTTCAAGAATGTTTTTGAACACAACATGCATGGATTTTTCTTGTATCAAACTTCTCAAAACATGATCTAACACCACAAAACAACTTGAAACTTGAAGATTTCCCATAATTAAGCTAAATTTCAAACATGCATGAGAGAATTCTTGGAGTTCATGCTCAATTTGTGAGAAAATGCACATGCATGCATGAATTGCTACTCAAATCTTTATTCTAAGCTCAATGTACACATTCAAACTCTTAATCTTGAAGAAATTTCTTCTTAAATGACTTAGTTACACAATCTAGAGGTTGTAATCTCACCTACAGTCTTCAATAGCTAGATATTTGCACAATCTTTGATCAATTCAAGCTATAGCCTTCAATCCTCCTTAGTCTCTACCTTTCTCTCTCTAGAATTGCACTCTCTCTCTCTCTAAAACAAACTCTCACATTTTTGCACTAAGGGGAAATGAAAGAAATGAGCTCAAATGAGCTAAATGTGATGCGTATATAGTTATGAGGCTAAAATACATTAATTAAAACATAAGGCTTGCCAAACGCAACTTAATGAATCATTCTGAATCAATTTTTAATAAAACTTGCCAAAAGGTTCTAAAAATTCTAAATAACACATTAACGTAACTAATTTCGAATTCAGATGCCGATAAGGCTTTCAATTTACATATTAAAGCGGAATTCCAAACAGATATTTCTGCAAGTAAGAGATAGAAAGCCAAGTATCAAGCAAAATACATAATAAACACATAATTTATTTTAATCCTTTCATTAACATCCTTAATTACCGATTAGTGGCTAATTGTGGATCGGGATTATTACAACTTTTGTGGTTGCATACCACTTTTGGTGCCCATAAACTAGTTTTCGAGGCTTTCGGCCGCGTGCTTTGCCTCCCAATCTCTCGTCTTGCATCCGTTTTGGTTTGTTTTTTATACAAACTTGTTTTCCTTGTTTGAAAGGTGGTACAAGGGTGGGAGACCACTTTTTCTCCTTGGAGACCACTTTTCCTTCTGCCAGCCAATTTTCTGGTCGGATAACTGGCTTTCTTGGTCTTTGGGCCACATTTTCTAGTCGGCCTCCACACCACTGCATTATTTTCATGCCCTGGATCTCTCCCACCATGGCCAACTAGTTTTTGCTCTCAGAGACCACTTGAAGTGGTCGGCCGACCACTTTAAGTAGCAGGCCGACCACTTCAAGTGGTTGGCTTCTTTTTGACACCTTTTTGGAGATATTTTCCTCCAGCTAGCACAGTTGGAGGACATTTGGGCCATCCTCCATACACGTGTATGGAGGGATTGCCTTGGTGCTTAGCTTCTCCTAGAAGCTTTGCATTTCCTCTTCTATAAGAGGGAGCTCTAGGTTCAAAAAAACTCCCGTGCATTATACATATAGCCTATATCTATACTTCTTCATGTTGCTCTTATTTTGTGTTCAAAAGTGTAGTTTTGTCTTGCTTTTTCACACAAACACACACTCAAACACCATCCTTTTGCTACTGAGGTGCTTAGGAGCTGGTTTTAGTGTTCTTGGGTTGCTTTGTGCTTGGAAAAGTTGTTGGGGTTGCAGCTTTAAAGAAGGTCTTCAAGGGTGAGTCTTTGACCTTTAAAACCCCCATTTTTGTTTAAGCTTTTAGCCCTTATTACATACATTTTTAAGCTTAATTCTTAACTAGAAAAAGTTTTGGTTTTGCATGCTTAAAATAGTTGTTTAAGATCACTTTTTCGTTTGGGGTGATTTACCCCCTCTTAGGCCTTGTTAGGCCTTATTTTGAGCCGTCCCTTTAGGCTCTTGTTGAAGCCTTTGCATGACCTTTATACTACTGAAATCCAGAGGATTTTCAATGGTGGAAAGGTGGTTTTGGTGTCCTAAATAGGAGAGGGCCATCCCCTCTCCTTGTATTGTGTTTACTTGCTTCATATGCCTCATGTTTGAGCACCTTTGAAGCTTGTGTTAGCTTGTTCTTAGCATGTATTTGTGTTTGTTTTGCTGAGGCATAACACTATTTTTTTTTTTTTTTTGCCTTGGTCACTCCATGCATGGTTGATACGCTTGTAGTGTAAATAACAAAAACTAGCTTTATGTGCTTCATGAAATAGCATGTCATTCTAGCCTTTTTTTTCTTTCCATTTCAGCATGTTTTTGGTGACGTTTTGCCATGACATGACTCTATTTTGGTTTGGTTTGGTTGGCCCTTGCATGCTCCATACACTAGTAGTGTAGTTCCATGAAATAGCCTAACATGCATCATGTTGTAACATGTCATTTTAGCATGCTTTTGGCTTAGCTTTGAGAAGACTTTGTTCATGTTTTAGCATGTTTAAGGTCTGATTTGTGTTGTCTTGGCCATGCATGACTTGCTTTGTATAGCTATGGTTCAACCTAGCTTGTTAGCTTCATGTGTTGAGTCCTCTAACATGCATTACTTGGACTATTTTAATGATTTGGCATCATTTATTATGTGATTTTAGTCCATGTTTCATGGCCATGCATCCACATTTATCACTCATTCAATGCGTTGGAGGGTTGGCCCCTTTATGCCTTAACATGAACCATTGCGTATGCCTTCATACCTAAGCTTGTGAGCTATCATTTCAATGTGTTTTGGGGGTTATTATGTCATGATATAACTCTGATTTTTATTTCTTAAGTCATCTCATGCTTGGTCTTAATAAGTGTAGTGTAATCCACCTTGTATGCATCATGCCTTATGCCCTTCATGATAGCTTGTTTTAGCTTCTTTCCATGCATGTTTTAGACTCACTTTAACATGTTCTAGGACTATTTTGGGTCGCCTTGGTCACACGCTTCATGTTTTGTATACTTGTAGTACAAATTCTCTTGCTTGCCTCAAGCTTTGAGCACCATTGCATGCTTTATTTGTGTTATGTACATGATTTGGCATCACATAACATGACATTTCAGAGTATTTAGCATTGCCATGTTCCTACTTCAATCATGCTTTAAGTGCCTTTGAGTGTTATGCATTGTTGCTTAGTTTATGCCTTAGCTCGTATGCTTGCATGCTTAGGCCTTTGAGTCCCTATCTCAGCATGTTTAGGTCCTTGTTTTGACTTACTTGAGCTCTGTCCATGTTTAGTTCATGCATTTGGGCCATGTATTGCATGCCTCATGTGTAGTCCTCTTTGCTTATCTTGAGCTTTAAGGACCATTGCGTGCCATGCTTGTGTTGATTAAGTGATTTGGCATCATTTCTTGTCTAATTTCAATGCACTTAGTGTTGCTACACTTCCATGCTTTTCACTCTTTAAGTGTTCTTGAGAGTTGCACCTTAGTGCCTTAGTTGGTGAGCCAATTGGCATGCATGTTTGTATGTGTTTTCGATGCCTTCATTTTAGCGTTATGGCCACTGTTTTGGCTTGACTAAGGTCTATCCATTTCGGTTTAAGTCCATTGAGTATATGGTTTGCATGTTGTAGCATGTTTGGTGCATTTCACATTGTTGCCCTTGTTGCATTGCATTGTGCATGCATGCATTACATTGTGTTAAGAACCCTCATGATTGCCTTGCATTGAGTATACCATCTAGTTCTTAGCATTTAGCATTGTGTATGCCATGTTATGCCTTGCATTGTGTATGCTAGGTTGCTAGTTGCATTGAGTATGCCATGTAGTTGCATGTTCGCATGCTAAGGTTGCATTACATAGGATTGTGCATGCCATGTCCATGCTTGCATCGTGTTTGAAATACGTGTTAGTCCAAACACGGGAACGAGGGACGATTCATACTTAAAGTGATGAATCGTGCCTTAATTCTCGGTCGCCGATGCTCTTGATCATACATGATAGAGTTTTAGGATTTATGTGTTTACTTGTGCATTCATTTCATATTGAATTGTGCAACTTCGCTTCACGGCCATCATGCATTGAAATGCACGATTGGTGGCCCGAGAGTCGAGAACCTACACTCCCTTGAGTTCATGACATGATAGGGAGGGTGGTTGTGCACACATATCTTGCAAATACATTGCCATGCCCTTTCTTGCTCTCTGTTGCAGCAAATTGCAGTTTAGCAGCAACAACTAGCCAGCCCGCCAGAAAAACTAGCTGGCCGACCACTTTTCTGGTTTTTCAACAACCAAAAGTGGTCGGCAGGTGTTTGGAGAGACCAAAAGTGGGCGGCCACCCTCCCACAGGTTTCGCTAGGTGGAGTTTCATCTTTCTGGAGCTTGGTGTAGAGTTCTGAGGATAGATAAAAACAGAGGCAAATCGGGGCATCACATTGGATTTCCGAACGAGCCGACCGGGCTTGCATGCATTCCTCTCCGTCTGAGGCTCTTGATTTACTGCTTTCCTTAGCTGCCATGCTTAGATATCTAGCTTTTGCTTTGGTTTGTACTTTAATTAGTTAATGCGTTAGCTATTCAATTCGTTCTGTAATAATTAGTTAACTAGGATTAGTTAATTAATTGTGTTGTAATAATTAGTTTAATTAGCTTAGATTAGCTAGTTAGCATCTTATTTGGTCCCTCCCTCGAGAGGGCACATTGTTGTAATAAGTGTGCGTGTGTGTGATGCATGTCTTCCAACCCCCATTTCTTTCTTCCTTTTACTTAACCGCTTACAATGGTTAGTTTTAGGGCATATTTCATTTAGCATACCTTATGATTGCATGCGTGCATCCATTCATCTGTATTACATGCACCGGGCTCGACGCATCATACTAATTGCATTGTATTTCAATTCCAATTTGAATACATGTACCATGTTGCATTTCACATGACATTCTGGAATAGCTGGGCCTATTTTAGTTGCATTCTCGCATGTGTTGCATTAGCCATCTTAACATGAACTAGGATCATGCATTGATTTCTAACTAGTTCTTTGTTTTGGCTCGGAGTACACTGTGAGTGTTTACGCTTTAGCATACTGTAGACGTCCCCGAACGCCCCGGGAGGGTGAGCTCCCGTTCTGTTCATTTTGGGGTCACTACAGCTCGGACTCGATTTGTGTCACGGTTCTTAATCTTGAACCAAAGAGTCCAAATCTGGCAAATCGTTTTGAGAAACAGATTTTTGGAAAGGAGTGCCAAACATGGAGTGCTTTGCCAGATACAGAGTCGCCACCTAAATATTTTAAAATGGGGAATTTAGGAAACCCTGACTCGGTGCCGAAGGCCACATGTCCGTCATCACCAGAGTTGCCTCGGCTCGGGAGCTAGGGTACGATTGGGGAAGGTCAGCTATGAGCACCCCCTCTCGCCCGATCCGAAGATCGGCCTCTACTAACCGTGATATCCGATTTTGAAAACGTTATGTGTTCTTATTCCGGTTATTAGCCTAGAATTACTATGTTATGCGCACAGCAAACAAGTATAGACTAGATTGCCTAATTTGGAAACAAGCATTGCATATCCGTTTGTTTTGAAAAGCGCTTTGGAATTTGCTACTCGCAAGTAGGCTAAAACACGGATTAAAACACGGATTTAAACGAGTTTTTCCAACTCAAACAATCCAACCTTCACCCACAGACATTTAAACAGTTTATCTCATATAAGCACTTAGCCACATGGTAAGCATACTATCATGGCCATATTCGCACGCATGCAATATGCTAAAGCGAAAATACTTACATCGTACTCCGTGCCAAAACAATGAACTAGTTAGCAAACATGCATGATCCTAGTTCATGTCAAGTTGACTAATGCAACACATGTAAGATGCAATTAGAGTAGGCTCGGCTAATCTACGATGACATGTGAAATGCAACCAATTGATGCACGTATTCAATTTGGAATTGAAATACAAATGCAGTTAGCATGATGTACCGAGCCCGGTGCATGCAGGACAAATGAATGAATGCACGCTTGCATTGCATAAGGTATGCTAATCTAAACATGCCCTAATCTACCATCATAAGCAGGTAAATAAAAGGTAAGAAAGAAATGGGGGTTGGAAGACATTCACACACTCACGCACACTTATTACACAATTGCCCTCACCCAGAGGGTACAAATAAATATTACAGTCCGGATTAACAAATACATTAATTATTACAGAATTTCTAATTAATTAATAGAAAGAATGCAAAAAAAAGGAGAAAGGTGGCCACAGCCTCCGCCTCGGGATGCGCGAATGATGCATGCTCGAACCCGTCTCGTCCGGAAAGCCCGCACCATACCATTGCTGCCTCTGTTTTTACTGCCTTGCTTCTCTAAAAAATGCTAAAGTTCTGGGACAGGTTCCTTGTACACTGCAGAATACCACCGGCTGGAGGAAGTACCCACCGGCAGTGTATAACTTCCATCGGCTGCTGATTGAATCATCGGCCATTCACCGATGGCCGATCGGCATTGAATTATGCCAGTCGGCATAAACTTCCTGCAGGAGACAGTTTTGACAGCAACAAAGGACAGACAGCATATGGCATGGGATTTCAGGTACATGTAAGCATGGTCATGTCCCCCATCATGTGTTGAACTCAGGGAAGCATGGCCCTCAATCCTCGAGCCATCAATTGTGCATGATAGCCCAAGAGATCAAGCTTGCCATTTGATGTAAGAATGCATGCAACACACAAATGAGGACCAAGGCCTTATCATGTCGAAGTCAAAGGCCCCGGTGACCGAGAGTTAAGGCACGTTGCATCACTTACGGTATGAACGCTCCTTGACCCTCACCCTTGGTTTGACACCCCAAACCAAGTAATGCAATGCATGTTATGCTCATATGGCTCAAAATGCAACATGATACTAATTATGCAAGGCATGCTAAATGCCATACAACTACTATGGCAAATATGCAATGCTAGGCATGCAAGATGCAAATGCAATGCAAACATGGACAGTTTAAGCAATAAAATCATCATGTTACAACACCTAATGAAGCAATCATGCAACAAACATGAAACAAGCATGCAATGGTGGCTTAAAATGGTAAAGGGGCAGACCTTAATTCACTTCAAAACAGTACCTAAAAGTGCCCAAAATGATGGACAAACTCTCATGCCAACATGCAAGCCAATGGACCTAGGGCTAAGGCACAAAAAAAAGGCATTTTACTTCTACCAATATGACCAATCATGGCATGAATTAGACAAGTAAAAACAGAACTTTAGCATGCAAAAATGGACTCCAAAACCCACTAATATGGCAGCTCAAGTGGCTCCAATGAGATGCATGCACCAAAACTCATTTCTAGGTATAAAAGGGCACACCCTCAAAGCGTGAAAGAGGTCACACATGCAGGCATACAAACATGATTTATGGACTGAAATATGATCCTAAATGATGCCAAATCATGGGAAAGGTCTAAGCTATGCATGCTAGAGGCCAATATACTCAAGGCTTACAAGCCAAAACACAAAGAGATGACACCAAACAAGGCAAGCATGACTGAAATAGATGGCCAACTGACCTTAAACATGGTAAAATAATGCCAACACCTTCATGGAACTAAGCCAACACATGCAATAATCATGGCCTAAACACAAGATGCATTTCTAGGCCAAATAGGGAGATGTAAAGCAAGTATGTTAAGCATGCAAAGGGGCACAAATCTGACCAAAAACAGAGATTACATATAACCTAAAAACACCCAAAAACCTTTGAAAAAAGGCTAAAACCAATCAAGCATACATGTTACCCTTTGGGCCAAAATGCAAGGAAACAAGACAATGAAGGGAGAGGGGTGTCCCTCCCCTGTGCAAGGCTTCAAACCACCTTCCTTACCACTGAAAATCCACTGGTTTTCAGTGGTGAAAAGACCAAAACACTTAAGCAAACAAGGCCTTACCAAGGGGGCAACAAAAAGGCCAAATAAGGCCTAAGAGGGTGAGTTTGAACTCAAACCACAAAAGACCCTTAATGAAAGTTCTTAAGCATGAAAATATAAGCCTTTTTTATGTTATACACAAGAGCTAAATCAGCAAGCAAGGTAGGTAAAAGACTAGTGCAAGTTTGGGGAAACTAAAGCAAAGTGCTCACCCTTGAAGCACACCTCAAGAACAGCCAAGGCAGCCCTCTTCTTTTGATCAAAAACAGCCCCAAAACTCAAGAATCAACCCTCCAAGTCCCTCAATCTCGGAGCAAGGTGTAATAGTGTGTGTATTAGTGCAAAAGTAAGGTAAAATCACACTTTTAGGCCAAGAAACACACACAAGGGAGGAGAGAGAGGGAAATATAGAGAGAGGGTGTATCTATATGTATAAGCTCTGGTTTTGCCTTCAAAGTTTTCTAACCTAGAGCAAGGAGAAGACCTCTCCTCTTATAGAAGTCCCTCTAGCAAAGCTTACACAACAAGCTTGTTTAGAGGGAAATCCCTCCATACACGTGTATGGAGGGAAGCAGAGTTGGTGCCAGCTATCACAGCTGGCACAAAATATCTACATAAAGTAGATGAACAGTGGTCGGCTACTCAAAAATGCCATTTTGACAAAAAAAAGTGCCGACCGGCAACAAATAGTGCCGACCGGCAAAATAGATTGCCGACGGAAACAAAACACAGCCGGTGGCCTGTGGCTATGGCCAGTGGTGTGTGGGGATGCCTCACAAGACATTCCCTGCCCCTCCAAGGAAAAACACAAGTGTTTGGTGCAAAACCAGACACTAAACGGTCGAGTTCGGAGATCCTGAGGCAAGGCGCGTAGCCGAGACCTCCGGGAACTCCAAACGAACACAAGCAAGGGTAATCACCAAGTTTTCTAATGGTGACGTCCAAGTCTTGAGGACGGTCAAAAATGGGGTGTCTATACATACTACATGTGTGTTAATGTTGCCATGAAAGCATGCTTACCATGAGGCTAACTGCTTAGTTGATTAACTGCCTGAATGCCTGTGGGTGAAGGTTGGATTACTTGAATTGGAACAATTCATTGGAATCCATATTTTAGCCTACTTGCGAGTAGCAAACTTCAAACCGTTTTCAAATGAATATGCAATGTTTTGTTCCAAATTAGGCGATCTAGTCTATACTTGTTTGCTGTGCGCATCACATAGTAAGATTAGCTAATTAATCGGAATAAGAACACATGTGTTTTCAAAAACAAGATATCATGCTTAGTACAGACCGATCTTTGATCGGGTGAGCAGGGGTGCTCATTGCATGACCTTCCCCTCTCGTACCCAAGTTCCCGAGCCAAGGCGACTTTGGTGATGACGGACACGTGGCCTTAGGCACGAGTCAGGGTTTCCTAAATTTCCCTAAAATAAAATATTTAGGTGGCGACTCTGTATCTGGCAAAGCAGTCCATGTTTGGCACTTCTTTATTAAAAATTAGTTTTCCAAAGCGATTTGCCGGATTTGGATTCTTTGGTGATTTATCAGTCTCACATCGTACATTGTGAGATTAGATTCAGAACCGTGACATTTGAGTCCGAGCTGTGGTAAGCCCAAATGAACGAAACGGGATTTTCCCCGGGACGTTCGGGCACGTCCACAATTTCCATTTCCATTTTGGAATTAGAAGAGACTGAGACAGACCTGCTGGTTTCTGATGTTTTGCTTTTGCCTGCTGGAATTGTAAGCATTTAGAGTTGAAGTCGGGAATCTCCCTTTTCATGTTGGGCCACCAATACACTAACTTCGAGTCTTGGTACATTTTGGTGTTTCCTAGATGCATAGTAAACATTGACTTGTGAGCTCCCTCCAAAATTTTCCTTTTCAAATCCACATCATTTAGGACACACAACCTCCCATGATATTGCAATACAAAGTCTTGAATTATAAACCCTGGTTTAGGCTTGGTATCAAGTTCATCACGAATCTTCTTTAAAAACTCAGCATTCTTATGTTTTTGTTTAATTTCCTCGATAATGGCAGGCTGGGCAAACATTGAAGCCATCAAGCTACTTTGTTCAAAAGGCACCACTTCAATTTCGAGTTTTTCAAACTCTAGTAGTAGCTCTCTTTGATATGTGAGTAAACAGACAAGATTCCCTACATTCTTTCTACTAAGTGCATCTGCTGTAGTATTGGCTTTGCCTGGATGATAGTGAATCTGTAAGTCATACTCTTTGACTAATTCAAGCTATCGCCTTTGACGCATGTTCAGTTCCTTTTGAGTGAAAAGGTATTTCAGGCTCTTATGATCTGTATACACTTCACATTTGGTTCCATACAAATAGTGACGCCATATCTTTAATGCAAACACCGCTACAGCAAGTTCTAGGTCGTCTGTAGGGCAGTTCTTTTCATGTGGTCTCAATTGTCGAGAGGCATATGCAATAACCTTGCCATTCTGCATTAAAACACAACCCAAGCCCCTATAGGATGCATCACTAAAAATCCCAAAATCTTCGGTATGTGAGGGAATAGTAAGGATTGGGGTTGTAGTCAGTCTTGTCTTCAACTCTTGAAAGGCTACTTCTCTCTAATCTGTCCACTCAAATAGTTCCCCTTTTCGAGTCAGCTGAGTCAATGGCACATCAATTTTTGAAAACTCTTTAACAAATCTTCGGTAATACCCTTCCAATCCCATAAAACTACGAATTTCTAAAACATTAGTTGGGGTAGGCCAATTAATAATAGCTTCAATTTTATGAGGATCCACAGATATACCATCCTTATTAATGATGTGCCCCAAAAATGCAATTTCATCAAGCCAAAACTCACACTTTTTGAATTTCCCATACAACTGCTTTTCTCTAAGTGTTTGAAGAGTCAGTTTCAAATGTCGTTCATGCTCATCTTTACTTTTCGAATAGATCAAGATGTCATCAATGAATACAACAACAAAGTCATCTAGGAAAAGTTTGAAAATTCTGTTCATTAAATCCATAAATGCTGCAGGCGCATTTGTAACTCCAAGTGGCATGACTAAAAACTCATAATGTCCATACCTGGTTCGGAAGGCAGTCTTTTCAACATCCTCAGCCTTAACCTTCAATTGATGATATCCCGATCTCAAGTCAATTTTTGAAAATATCTATGCCCCCTGCAACTGGTCAAACAGGTCATCAATACGCAGCAAAGGGTATTTATTTTTCATTGTTACCTTGTTGAGCTCTCAGCAATTAATGCATAATCAGAGAGTGTCGTCTTTCTTTTTAACAAAAAAGTACCGGTGCGCCCCATGGGGATGTACTTGGTCTGATAAACCCTCTATCAAGCAATTCTTGCTACTGAATTTTTAATTCTTTTATTTCAGTGGTAGACATACGGTAGGGAGTTTTAGAAATTGGTCGAGTTCCCGGTATTACATCAATTGTGAATTCGATCTCTCTATCAACAAGTTGGCCAGGTAATTCATCCGGAAATACATTAGGAAAATCTCTCACCACTGGTATATTACCTAAAGTAATGTCTACCGTTGGTTCGGTTATCACACTACACAAATACCCTTGACAACCTTTATTCATTAGTTTTCGGGCTTCCATGATAGATATAAGGTATGGTGGTGAGACTACCCCTTTTCTCTCAAAATAAAATTCCTCTTGTCCGAGAGGTTAGAATAATACTCGTTTCAAGGCACAATCAATAGTTGTGTGGTATTTAGCTAGCCAATCCATACCCAAAATAACATCAAAATGTCCCATGTCTAAAGGTATTAAATCAGCATACAAAGTGGCAATCCTGAGAAATAATTCACTTGCAACAAATACAGTTGAACATAGCATGGATTCCCCCGTAGGTGATGTAACACCTAGCATATAATTCAATATTTGCATAGGTCTATTCAAAGTTTCAGCATAGACCGTAGAAATAAATGAGTGTGTAGACCCGGAATCAATTAAAGCATAAGCAGGTTTACCACAAATGGAGATTGTACTTGACACTACAGCCTCAGTATTTTGAGTATCCCCTGGAATCAATGCAAAAACCCTTTCTTGCCTTTGATCATTTCTTGTGGTGAGTGATGCTGCAGCTGGTTTCGTTGTGGGAGCTGACCCAATCGAGCTTGTGGCACCTCGATTGCCACCCTGACGTGGTTGTGTACAATCCTTGGCAATGTGCCCAACTTTCCATAGTGATAACAAGCCCCTGTCGCACAATAGCATACACCTCCATGTTTCTTTCCACATGTAGTACAAGCTGGTGTTAAATTACCACTTTGGTTTGAACCAATAATACTAGAACTCCCCGACTTGAACTTCTTGTTCGTTGATGTAGTTCCCTTATTGAAATTCTATTTTCTGCCTTTCCATTCAAAGTTTTGTTTACGGCTGGCCACATTTCTCTCCGTTATTAGTGCCCTATCAAGTACATCCATATACGTCGGCAATTTGAGTACATTAATTTTATCTAGAATTGTGTCACGTAAACCTCCTTTGAACTGTCTAGCCTTCTTGTAATCTATGTCTACCATGTGGGGTGCAAAGCGAGCTAATTCTGTAAACTGAGCCTCATATTCAGCAATTGATTTATTTCCCTGCTTAAGTTCCATGAATTCAGCTGCCTTTCTATCCCGCACACACTGGGGAAAATATTTCTCGTGAAAGATTTCTAGAAAACGAGCCCAAGTAACATCCTTATTATCATCTCGTACTAACATCCACCAACATCTGGCATCATCTTCTAGGGTGAATGCTGCTAGTTTCACTTTCTGAGCTTCGGTACATGGGAATACTTCAAACAAGTTTTCAATTCCCAAGACCCAAGCCTCGACCTTCAACGGTTCAATTCTGCCGTAAAACATTAGTGGGTTCATCTTTTAAAATTCCCTGGTCAAGGCAATAGTACAGGTCTTCGGTTGACACCCTGGAGCCGAAGGTGGTACAGGCATTGGAGGTGGGGGAGGTGGTTCTTGTTGTCGTTGTTGACATTGCTGTTGTTGTCTTAAGGCTTCAGCCATGTCTTGCATCATTCATTCCATTCTGTCCAGTCTTGAGGAGGTTGCCTCCACTATTTCATCACCTCTAGTTCTCACCATTTTCTATATGAAACTTTGTATTATAACAAACACAATATATATATATACATATAGTCATGTACGCAGTAGCATATATAATCACAAGGTTATCTCACTCAACATATCAAATGCACATAAATGCATTGCTGAAGTCTCTTCTAGACCCTTTATAGCTCAATGGACAAGTGAGTGAGATATAACTCATGCTCTGATACCACTCTGTCACGACTCAAACCCGCCCCTATAGGTTTAGCGTCATGACCGGCTAGTAATCATAGATTACCTACGGCCTCCATACAAATAAACCTTTAATGTAAAGCACAGGGCTTAGCGGAAGTCTAAAATGTCATAGAATTCATCCATTGAGCCGTGCATATATGAGGATAGCGAATATGTCAAGCAAGGTTTTGTTTCAAAGTTACATCCAACATAAGTACAAATTCATGTCTTACAAAATACAACCCCAACTATATACAAATACAAAACCATTAAACCACAAAAAAGGGGTTTAACAAGCATGGCTCCACCCATGTCTGATTACTTCACTTGGAAGCTCCACAAAAGGCTGACCCAGGTAAACTCGAGGCTATCTAACTCTGATATTCAGCTTGCCCACCTACATTTACATATATAAATAAATAGTGAGCTAGAGCCCAATGAGTAATAACAGAATAAAGAGGTTAAATGAATGAAGTTTGACAATAGTACTAAAACATGCCTTACAATTTTGAAATGAATCTTAAATCATTCTCAAAGGGAGGCATTTGCCATATTAGATCAAATTCACAACAAAAAATTTTGATTAGCAATAATAACATCTCTTTACAGTAACAAAAGCCATTCGTAACATTATATGTGGTACATCCATGAAGTGACAATAATATTCCAATGATAATGGATCATACTGGCCATGGTATTGTTACCCCCAGGCGAGGGCCTAGCCATGGTATTATTACCCCCAGGCAAGGGCCTAGCCATGGTATTATTACCCCCTGGCAAGGGCCTATATTCAATGGATGCCACAATACCGTTTCAAAACAGAACTTCATTCATTAAAGGACATAACATTTCAATAAGTCATGCCGTCAATTATCAAATTATTTTAAGAATTCATTCAAGCAATCACATATCCATTTTGATAGCAATAACATTTTCGAAAGTAAAGATAATTTGAACATATCTTTATAAGGTTATTACTCACAGTGGTTTACGGTGACACTAAGCCTTGGACGTCCACCTAAACGAAGCATATAACAAAGTACAAATGAAACTCCATTACATCTTAATTCGATTCTCTTTATGTGTCTCTAACTTATTGTATGATTATTGGAGTCCAAATGGCGCCTAAGAATGCTTGGAGTGGCATGAAGATGCAAATATGCACTTAAAAGAGTTGGTAAAATTTTGCTTAAAACAGGGTCTCCGCTCGAGCGGGGATTCAAAAACAAAGGTGGTCACTCGAGCATAACTTCTGTCGCTCGAGCGGTCTGTAAGAGTACTGGTTACATGAAATTCTCGCTCGATGGTCATTCGAGCAGAAGAATGAGAGAAAGTGTCCTCGCTCGACCACCACTTTGGTCACTCGAGCAAACTGTAAAATTTTAGAAACTTCTTGGAGCCCGAATTCGACGCTCGAGCGTGGCTTCCCTCCCTCGAGTGGACAACATGAATTCTGGAATTTCCAGAACTGTGTTTGAAGTTCAAACATGGTACTCAAAGTGTCAAATCTTGTGTTTTGGGGTATAAAAACATGGAGAGCCACTATATAACATGAAAACACTTCCAATTTGAACCCATTCATTCAAAATCATGGTAATTTCCCAACCAATGACTCCAACCTTAATTTATAAAATAAGTTTAACTCAATTTGAGTGTACATTTCTTCAAAACATGTTCAAAATATGATCAAGTGACATGAGAAGCACGAAAACGTGAAGGATTCTCCAAATTAAGGTGTAAATGTGCCATGCATGTAGGAATTTCATGAATTCTAACTCAAATTATGCATGCATGTGTATAATTCAACTCCAATTCATCCTATTCATAACAACTCATGCTCAACCTATTCAAATTCAACCAAATGATCCTATAACTCCATGAACTTAGTTTCTACACGATTTAATTCTAAGAATTTAGGATGAATCTCATACCTAATGTGTGAATTCAAGTGTATTATGGCTCCAATCTTTGAATCTTCCACCAATTCTCTACAAATCTCTCCTTTCTCTCTCTAGATGTTGAACTCTCAACTCCTCTCTCTCAATTCTCAGCTAAGTGTTATGAAAATGGGCCTATAAGCTTAATTAGAGCCTTATATAGGGTGTGATTAAGTTAGCCTAATCAAATGTGGTTAAGATTAATTAATTCTAACTAATTCAATCAGTTTATTCTAATTATTTTGATCCAAATCAAATTTCAATTAAAGTTGCCATAAAATTCTAAATATTCTCATTAGCCTATTGGGTTAGTCAATACTAGTTTTTGAAGTTGTTTTGGCTCTCAATTTCTGACTCTAAGTTGTCAATTTAAACAAATATTCCATATATCAACAGATAATTATAGAATCAAACATGCAATCACACAATTAAACACATAATCATGCAATTAAAATCATTTAAATTATATAATGTACTGGTTTAGAGGTCAGGGTCGTCAAAATTTGTCTTATTTTTTAGATATTTGTTTGCCAACTGTGCCAGCTGTTGTTCACTGAAGGACATCACTATACACGTGTATGGAGGGATGCATACAAGCTTGAATCTTGATTTTCTATATATTGGGGGTGCTCTCCCCCTTCTGGGAAGGTTGGACATTTTGGATCAAAATTTTCTCTCCCTCTCTCTAGAATTCTTTCTCTCTCACACACACTCTCTCTTTCTCTCTCTTTCTCTCTCTTCTTGTTTTGTGTTTGGTAGTTAGTTTTCTCTACATCTTTGCACACTAACCCTTAACCAAACTTGACCACCTTGGAGCTGAGGTCCCTTGGAGCCTAGTTTGAGATTTTGGAAGGAGGTTTGAGCCTGAAATGGTGGCTGTTTAGTGCAGTGCTTCATGAGGTATAAGACTCACATTGTTAGCTTTGTTTTGACTACTTGTTTTACCATCTTTTTGTACTATTTTTGGCCTAGTTTTCAACTGCAAAAAACTCTGTTTTATGGTTTAAAAATGGTGGTTTGTGGCTATCTTGTGTTAAGGGATAGCTCACCCTTCTTGTTGCTTAATTATGTGAGCTTTTGTGCTATCTTTTAAGGCTTTCAAATCAAAAATTTTGGGCCTTTAAACCACTGAAATTCAGATTTATTTCAGTGGTGGAAAACATGTTTTGAAGTCCAAAATTGGAGGGGTTAGCCTCCCCTCCTTGTGTCTTACTTGCATGCCTAGTTAGCATCACATGGTAGCATGTTTTTGTGGCTTAACTTAGCTTATTTCCAGTATATGGTTGCCTCTGATTTGGACTGATTTAGCTCTGTTTTGGGCTGCCTTGGTCATATGAGTCTTGTTTTGCATAGTTGTAGTGCAAGTGGCTTCACTAGTTTGGTGTTTTAGGCCTTCAAACATGATTTGCTTAATTTGGTTGCATGTTGTAGTGTCTTTTTACATGTAATTTCAGCGTATATAGCTCTGTCACATGCTCATTGGTTTCACTCTTTCATTGCTTTTGAGAGTTGCTCTTGAGTCTTGTTTGCAAGCCTCTAGCATTTTGCACCTTCATTTCAGCATGCTTTTGCTACTGTTTTGACTGGTTTTAGCTCTGTTTTGATCTGGTTTGGTCCTTTGAGGCTTGTATTGTGTGGTTGTAAAGTAAAGAGGCTTCACTAGCTTAATGTTTTAGGCTTTTAAACATGAATTGCATGAGTTGCTTGCATGTTTTAGTGTCATTTTGCATTCCATTTCAGCATTGAAATCTCTTCCATCTCCCTCTATTCTTCACTCTTTCATTTACTTTGAAAGTGGCTTTGAACCCCTTGTCGGCTTAAGTGTGAAATTGAGACACTTATGCTTAATGGTTTTAATTCTCTTTTGAGGGTTTCTACTAACCAACAACATGAAGTCTCTCATGCTCAAGGAACTTGTGGTTTAAGCCCTCTTTCCATTTGAGGACACTCACCTTTTCGACTAATCAATTAAAGAATGGATTGGTAATCTAAAATGTGTAAACAAAATGAACAAAGTAAAAGAGGCAAGATTAAGCATCTTCGTGTTGCATTGCATGTGTTCTACTCAAAGTGATGAAACGTGCCACCTTTCTTGGTCACCATTACCCTTGATCATGCATGATAGGGTCGTGGTTTTGTCGAGTCTTGTTTTGCATTCATTAACTTGTGCAAGCTTGGCTCCTTAGCCATCATGCATTGAAAATGCTTGTTTGATGGTTTGAGGGCCAAGAATTACACTCCTTTGAACTTGTATAATGATAAGAAGAGTAAAGATGCACAAAAAACCTTGAGAATACACTACTTTGCCTCTGTTTGCTCTCTGTTGTAGCAAAAAGGAAGTTCGAGGCAAGGGTGGCCGACCGGCCAGAAGTGGTGGCCGACGGCCACTTTTTGTTGTCAACCGGCCACCAATGAATTTTTGCACAAGTGTGCTCCTAAGTTAGAGCATAGGCATTATGGGAGTTGGCACACTTTTCAATGATCAAACGAGTGCAAACAGAGGCATCCGATGGCAAGACAGTGGTATTTTCGGGTGGAGCAACCGAGCATGCATGCATCCCTCACCCTATTTAATCGCTTTAGTAAGCTTAGAATAACTAGTTAACTCGAATGTTGTACTTAATTAGTGAGTGTAACTAATTCTTCAATTTTGGTTTATAATATTTAGCTAGCTTAAAGTAGTTAGTTAATTTATTTCAATTGTTGTAATAATTAGCTTAGTTAGTTAATTAATTCGTTTTGTAATAGTTAGCTTAATTAGCGTAGCTAGTTATTTAGCTTATTCATTTGGACCCTCCTTCGCGAGGGCGCAATATTGTAATAAGTGTGTGTGTGTGTGTGTGCATGGTTTTCAACCCCACGTCTTTCTCCCTTTTGTTTATCCACTTTCGATGGTTAGATTAGGGATCATGTTTCGATTAGCATACATTATGCTTGCATGTTTGCATCATTTATTTGTATTGCATGCACCAAGGCTCGTCGCATCATTCAAACTGCATTATTATTTCAATACTTCTTTGAATACGTGTTCAAAGAATTCTATCAAAGTGTTGCAAATGCCATGATTAAGTAGCCAAGCCTATTTAATTTCATATTGCATGTGTTGCATTAGGCATCTTGTATAGTTAAGATCATGCATTGTTTCTAACTAGCTTTTGTTTTGGCTTGGAGTCTTCGGTAAGCTTTTAGGCTTTAGCATACTTGCATGAGTGTTATTGCCATATGACCATGATTAGCATGCTTTCCATGAGGCTATGTGCTTAAATGCTAAACTGCATGAATGCCTGTGGATGAAGGCTTGATTGTTTGAATTGGAACAATTCAACGAATGTGAGTTTTAAGCCCACTTTGCTATGGAAAATCACGTTTTAAAGACCACTTGAGGTGGCAAATCCGTATTTCTAGGCCCACTTGAGGGTGGCAAATTCAAACCATTTTCGAAAGCAACACATGAGTTGAATTCGTTCCAAGTCTTGCGACTAGTCTATACTTGCTTGTGTGCGTCACATAGTAAAGCTTGCTAATAACCGGAATAAGAACACATGAGGTTTATAAAACAACATATCATGATTAGTAAAGGCCGATCTTTTGATCGGGCGAGCGAGGGTGCTCATTTCATGGCCTTCCCCCCTTGTACCCAAGTTCCCAAGCCGAGGCAACTTTGGTGATGACGGACACGTGGCCTTTGGAACGAGTTAGGATTTCCTAAATTTCCCAAATAAAAAATATTTAGGTGGCGACTCTGTAATCTGGAAAAGTAGTCCAGTTTTGGCATTATTTGATTCAAAATCGATTTTCCAAAATGGTTTACCGGATTGGACTCTTTGGTGATTATCAGTTTCACATTACATTTGTGAGACTAGATTCAGGACCGCAGGTAGAGTCCGAACTGTGAGGGCCTTTCTTTTCAAGCCCTTTTCCAAAAGGCGGGGGCACGGAAAAAGGCGAGCCCATAGTTTCTGGCAACTCTGCTGGGGATTTAGAGAACTTGACTCGAACTCATGATATGTTGCTTTATCCACATTTATGTGTTTCTTTGCATTGCATTTGCATCGGTGTAGTTAGGTCACAGTGTTTGCCGTCTGCTATTTCTGAGCGGTTTGCCGGAGGTTCGCTTGGAAAAGCGTGCCATAAGGCTGACCGGTTGCGGGCTCTGCCACAATGGGAACACAAGCCTCGGATCTGGACTACCACTATACCGTTTAATCCTCCTTTCACTTCTCGATGTTAGGTGTGAAAGGTATATTAGGTAGTCTTGCTGTGGTACCCTTTTTTTGACCAATCGACCTAGTTGTATATCGGAAGCGATATAGATTGTTCCAAACTAGGACAGGTTGCTCACCCGAATGCAAGATTGTATGAAACCGCTTGTTTGCGTAGTGAACCCCTAGCTCCTAATGAGATTAGGACAAGGTAACCCTACCCTATCATAGGGGTGTTTTGGCTCTCACTTTCTTGATATGTACTTTTAGAGTGAAACTCTACAGGAATGTATGTATCAGTTTGAGGGTATCAGTTTTGAGGCAGAAATCAGTGTTTGCGTATAGTCATCCAGCTTAAGATTTCAATTGTGTGTTGTCTTTGTCTGAGCCGAGGTGTTATGCATGTTCTAATTTTTGTTTCTTTTGCTTTATTTTTCTTTTTGCAAGGTAGTGTTTCACAATTGTGTCAGACGAGGTTGTTACCCCTCAAGCACTCTGGACTCAAGTAAGGCGACTTTACCGATCTGGGGATCTCGTAAGAGGAAAACCAGTGTTTGCTTCGCTACCCCTGGTTATAAGACGGAGAAGAGTCAGGCATAACACACCGGTTCGACAGTTACCTTCCTTCAGCGAAGTTCAATTTTCTGCTTCTACTTCGGAAAGAGAGTACACACCAGTTCTGATAAACCAGTACCCCTTAGTCAACATGGAGGATATAATGCGCCAAATTCAATAGACTATCGAGAATATGCAGTGGGATGTTGCCCGCGAATCAGAAATTACAGCCCAGCAGGTTGAGTTGATTGCTAGGCTACAGCAACAACAGCCGCAACAAACAACAGCTTCTCCATCCCATCCACCTCCTGCGAACATTCCAGTACCTAGAGCTCCTGCTCCCACAGCCAATGTCTAGGAAAATGCAGACATTCCAGCAAATTCGATTCCACCCCAGACTTCCAAAGCACTAGTTTACCCAACGGAGCCACCGTTTGAGTTTGAGGTCTACCCTACAGCACTGAAAGTGAGCAAAGCTTTTCAAACGAGCTTAGGGTGTCAATTCGATCCCAGATATAGAGGACGGCTATACTGATGCGGCGGTCACATTGTCAGACATGTTTAAAATGCCGCATATAGACTGCTTTGACGGCTCGGGTGATCCTACGGTCCACTTGCAGCTATTTTCAGATATTCTATGGCCGATGGGCCTAACTAGACTACAGAAGTTATCCCTCTTCGGCCGGACCTTGTCAAGTATCGTGGCCATTAGGTATGTTAAACTTGAGGATTCTATAAAGAGGGACTGGGAGGAGATGGTTGAGGCCTTTATTGCTCAATACTCCTATAACAATCAAATCAAGGTCACAAGTCGTGATCTCGAAGAAACTCGTCAAGAGCCGAAGGAGGGCTTCTCCGATTTCGTCACTCGGTGGAGGGCCATGGCCTCCATGATGACCACCCGGCCAGCTAAAAAGGACCAGATCAGAGTGGTCGTCCGTAATCTACAACTGAGGTTGCTACAGAAAATGATAGTCTTACCTTTTCCTACATTTTGCTGACCTCTATGAAATAGGGGTGCAGATAGAGGATGCAATGAAATAGGGTCTGATAGACCATGAGAAAGAGCAGCCTAAGAGGGCTATTACACAAAGTTCTAATGCGGCTACAAGTAGTAATGTAGCTGCAAGGACTTTTGATGTTGGTATGGTCACCACCACACCGAAAACAGCCACCCCCTTTGCCGGTACATCCGAAACCATCTCACAACCTACAAAACACCAACCCCGAGGCCAGAGGATTTTCACTCCACTCTACACGTCTCTATCTGCGGCCTTGAGGGTCCTGATCAAAAGGGGGCATCTGAAGCCCCTAGAGTCGTGCCCATTGCCTAATCCCCTCCCTCCTACACACAACTCGACCAAATACTGTACCTTCCACCAACAGCATGGTCATGATACCGACCTATGCTTCAGATTATGTCATGAGATTTAGGATCTCATTGACAACAAAGTGATAGCGCCTCTTCAAAAGCCTAACGTCACTACAAATCCTCTCCCACCACATGACCAAGCCCCTCCATCCCGAAAAATAAACCTTATCCAAACACTGGCCGTCCCATATGACCCCAGTATATACATCACTCTATCCCAGCACTGTTCATCTTGGAAAGCACAGATTTGTGCATGATGAACTCGTCCATATCCCAACCCGAACTTGTGGTTGTGGCTGTGGTAGAAGAAGGCATGCCTGAGGGCTCCGTGAGCTTAACTGAAGAGGAATACAACCCGTGCCACTACATTGTGCCAACCAGTCAGGCTAGACTAAGGGTGGAATTGCCGACGGGAATGGAGGTTAATGTAGTCCGGGAGGACGGACCAAGTCAAGGACTAGATGACTTAGCTGAGCTTGAGGAGGATATCAGTAATCTGCAGTTCTTCAATGAACAAGATCTGGGGAGTGTACAGATTGACTGGTTTGATATGAGCGGATCAGCGGATAATACGGGGTGTCTCAGTAATGAACCAGATGTTGATGAGGGGTCTCAGCTAAAATAGGAACAGCTGCAACGGTTAGAACGGTCAACGACATGGGAAAGTTGTCGGAGAGCACCGGTACTAAAAATTGTGCTCAGGAATTGAGTAGCGTTAGTATAGCTGATACAGAGCAAGAGGCCGCACTGAAACGGTTCAAACACGAAAGTGATGAGAATGATCAGAAGGCTAGAAAAGCCAAAGGCCCTGCGGAGACTGACTGTGATGTGAACGTCGGAATACTTACAATGGAACCGGAAAATTACTTGTCGGTTGCCGGAGGAATGTGGTGGGAAGATGATGATTTGCATCTTGCCCACATGGACGAAGATTGGGGACAAAATCTGCCAAATGATACCTAGTATTCTGAGGAAGTGGATCACATGACTCGAAGTGGACGGTATTTTAAGCCCCCACACCTAGACCAATCAGAAGCATCTGGAAAAGATAAGAAGGCAGAAAAATAGAAGGAGAAATTGTTAGAAAAAGAAGCTATACTGATACAGCTGAAGAAGATTCAAGTAGACATATCCATTTGGGGATTGCTCATGGCTTCACAGGTGAATAGACAAGCCGTCCTATCGGCAATAGATAAGGCTAAACTCTCTATCAACACAACCCCCAAGCATTTAGTGGGACTGGTCTTCCTGGGAGGCGCTTCGCCGACTTTGACCTTCACAGATAAGGAATTGCCGCCTGAGGGCTCTAAGCATAACAAACCACTATACATCTCTGTTGAATGTGAAGAGAAGTGGATACTAGTTGTCTTGGTTGAAACCGGGTCTGCAATTCATGTGTGTTCGTCACGCATGGCCTATGCTATTGGCTTGAAGCCAGCAGACTTTGTACCAATGGCCCAGGTGACTCAGGCTTATGACAATACAAGTCGGAAGGTAATGGGGACAGTTTGGGTCAGAATTTAGGTTGGCCCGGGACAACAGGATATTAAGTTCCACGTCCTGGATGTGCTGGCCACTTTTAACTTACTCCTTGGACGGTCGTGGCTCCACCAAGTGAAGGTTGTCTCTTCTGCTCTGCATCAGATGTTAAAGTACCCCCACGGGAAGGGGGTAGCTATTGTTTTTGGGAATTCTTCTGTACATCCTCCATCGGGAGTCACTACACCTGTACTAGAAATTGTACATAGCGATGAAGATGTTTTCCTATCTGGGTTCACCTTGGCTGAAGCCCAGGTGGTGCAAGATATCCTGGCTATTGATAAGGAGTTGTACATCAGTGCTCGATCAGTCTACCTCATGAATAAGTCCCCTTTGTGTGATCAAGAACCCCAGTATTTTCCCTACTGTAACACCAAATGTACATTTCTGAGGATTTAGCTGCAACCGATACTCTCTGATCCGTTGGAAGAATTTCTGCAAGGTGATGTAATGGCCCTTTTCTTTCTTTGGACTTGACAATCATGTCATCCACGTACACCTCAACCTCTTTATGGATCATATCGTACAAGATAGTGGTTGCAGCTGTAGACACCCTATTTTTGACCGTCCTCAAGACTTGGACGTCACCGTTTGAACACCCGGTGATCATCCATGTTTGTGTTCGTTTGGAGTTCCCGGAGGTCTCGGTTACGCGCCTTGCCTCAGGATCTCCGAACTCGGCTGTTTCGTGTTTGGTTTTGGGCACCAAACACTTGTGTTTTTGCCTTGAAGGGCGGGGAATGGCTTGTTGGCCATCCCCACATTCCGCCGGCCTTCCCCTAGCATCACCGGCTGTTTAGGGTTGCCACCGGCCACGATTTCTTAAAATCAATGGCCGGTCGGCACTATATTTGGCCGGCCGGCACTTTATTTTGCCGACGACCCCTTTTGCTGGCCGGTGTGACTCCTTTGCACCCTTGAGGCATGGTGCATGCCAGCTGTGCCAGCTGGAATGCACCATCACTCCTCCCCGTGCGGTTTTTGGCTGGTGTGAACCTTTGAACCCCCTTTCCTTCTAGAAGCTTGAACCCTTTGGCCAAGCTTCCTGGGGAAGCTTGGCCAGCTGTTTTAGTGTCACGACCCCGTACCCGCCCCCGTGGGTTAAGGACGTAACTGGCCAGTAATCATGAGATTACCTACGGCCTCAAACTGTTGTAAACGTATTTTAACAGAGTTAATGGGGGCCAAACGGAAGCAAAATTAAAAACTTTGTCCATAGAGCCGTGCTTATATGTACATCAAACAACCATACTCAGATACGTTAATAACTCACATCAAAAGTACGGTTTCACAAAATTCATTACAGACAGGATCGTCCAAAACGAGTCAACCTATAACAGACTATGTACAGACATGCACTAGGTCCTTGCCAACAAGACAAAGCATAGGTACATAGTGAAAGGGCAAGGATGGTCTCATGCGCGAGGCACAAGGCTGACTCTCCCAAAACTCCTGTTGTTTCTAGCAGACTTCACTGGGGCTGGGTTTGGACTTCCCTTGGCTCACCTACAAATACATGAATGAGCGTGAGCGATAGCCCAGTGAATAATATCAAATATAACAGTTACATAACAATATGCAGAACCACATGCTCCAAACGGCCTCGGGCCCAATTCATATTTCCATTTAATAGATATATAACTATACGAGATTCAAATCAAGTGACTGTAGTTCCAAACATTCTGGCCTTTGACCCATCCGGGTTTCCATTCATGGAAAAACGGCCTTCGTCCCATTCATTCATGTCAAAACGGCCTTTGGACCATTCATTCATGTCAAACGGCCTTTGGCCCATTCATTCATGTCAAACGGCCTTCGGCCCACTCATTCATGTCAAAACGGCCTTCGGCCCACTCATTCATGTCAAAACGGCCTTTGGCCCACTCATTCATGTCAAAACGGCCTTTGGCCCACTCATTCATGTCAAAACGGCCTTTGGCCCACTCATTCATTTATTCTTGTCAGACTTTTGTCCACAATCCCAATTAACAACTCATAATATTTATAGGGGAATAACAATTGGACATTGACATGTTTTCAAATATTGATATTACTCACAGTGATCGGCTTGTGGATGCGCCCTGGAGCTTGACCCTACACATTTCATGAATACAAAAGGGTCACTAACAGTTCAATCCGTTCTTTAATTCACATATTCCTCTTTAGGCTTTGTTCTTATCTCATTAACTCATTTACAATGCTTAACATATGCCTAAGAGTGCTTACAAGTGAAAGAGAACGGAAAACGAACCACAGAATGCATGAACAAAATTCCAGGAAACAGGGTCCCCGCTCGAGCGTAAACTTCTCCGCTCGAGCGGACCCTTAAGGCCTGCAGAAGTACTGGTTGCATGAAAGATGCGCTCGAGCGTGGAATAGAGCGCTCGAGCTGAAGGCCTGTCTACAAAAATACACGCTCGAGCGTGGAGTGTCCCGCTCGAGCGGACATCCAACTCTGCAAAAATGCTGGGAGCACGATTTTCCCGCTCGAGCGGCCATTACCCCGCTCGAGCGGACCTCAAAAATCTGGGTTTCCCAGATCGTGTTCTTGAGCTCCAAATCGGTTTTCCATCTACATTCCTTGCATGCAATGGTTCAAATTACACATTTACACATGCTAACATGCTACTAATGCAAGATTACAACATTAGGAAAGCTCAATTACATGAATTATCTACATGCATGTCCCAAAATATCTCAAACCCATCATCAACATGCTCAAATTCAAACATTCAAGACTTATACTCCCATGATTTGTACATGCATGTGGGAGATGCTCATCATTCTCAACTTAGATGGTACAAATGGTGATTACAACATGAGCTTTAACCAAAACTCTCCATGGATCATGTATTTCAAGCTCAAACATGCAAATTCAAAGTAATTTCTTACATGCATGAGTTCTAAGACTTCAAACTCAACAAAAAAATCAACTCATTACATGTTCTTGATCACAAACAACCCTTGAACTTACAAATTACAAGTAAGAGTCCATGAATTCACTTACCTAAGAGCTTCAACACTCAAGCTCTAGCCAAATCTTGAGCTAGATCTTCAAATTCCCAAGTCTTGAGCCCAAATTACACAAATCTCCCCCTTTTTCTCTCCATGGCTGGCCTCTCTCTCACTCTCAATTGTCTAACTCAGATTTTGAGTTTTAAGAGAGCTAAAGGAGAGTGCAATACAAATATACAACAAGCCCCACTAACAAATATTTTAATATAAAATAATGGGGTACTTAATTTATCAATTTAATCAGTTTAAATTGACCAGAATCAAATTTCAATTAAATTTCACCGTAGGCCCTAAAAATTATGCCAACCACAATGGCGTAATCAATTTCGGGTTCCGTGGCCGATAAGGCCCTCAATTAAATTTCCAAAGCAGACTACTCAAACAGATATTCCTACGATGAACAGATAAAATTTCAAACCACGTGTTTTCACATAGTGGAACACAAAATCATATCAAAATACATAATCACATCATGTTAAGGACCAATTAACATACTACGGAACAGGGGCGTCACATTTAGCTTCTCCAAGAAGCCAAGGCTCCTTTGCACCCTTTGCTCCTTTCCTTTAGCTTCCTTGAGAAGCTTAAGTCTTGGCCCTTTGCCTATATAAGCACTCACCCTCTCCCTTTGTCAAAGGTTGGAGCTTTTGAACCAAAAAACCAGAGCTTCTATATCTATACATCTGATAGGATCTTGGTCACCGAGGCCCTTGACTTTGGCATGATAGGATCTTGGTCCTCATTTGTGTGTTGCATGCATTTTTACATTGAATTGCAACCTTGGCTCCTTAAGCTATCATGCATCAAATGCACAATTGATAGCCCGAGGGTCAAGGGCCATATTCCCTTGAGTCTGTTACATGATTGGGAGAGTAGGCATGCATATACTTGCTTGAAATTCCATGTCATATACTGTCTGTCCTTGTTGCTGTCAAAAACCAGAATCTGCAGGGATCTTTGGCCGACTGACAGTATAGAGTGCCGACCGGCCATTGGGGGATGGTCGATTACTTCATCAGCAGCCAATGGACCTTTCCTCCAGCCGATGGTGTTCCACAGTGTTCATGGGACCTGTCCCAGAACATTGGCAATTTTCAGAGAAGCAGGGCAGTGCAAACAGAGGCGGCAGTGGTATGGTACGGGCTTTCCGGGCGAGACGGGTTCGAGCATGCATCATTCGCTCATCCCGAGGCGGGGGCTGTGGCCACCTTTCTTTTTGCATTCATTCTGTTAATTAATTAGAGATTCTGTAATAATTAATGTATTATTTATTCAGACTGTAATATTTTATTTGGACCCTCCGAGTGAGGGCAATTATGTAATAAGTGTGTGTGAGTGTGTGTATGTCTTCCAACCCCAGGTCTTTCTTCCCTTTTATTTACCCGCTTATGATGGTAGACTAGGGCATATTTAAATTAGCATACCTTATGCTATGCATGCGTGCATTCATACATTTGTCTCGCATGCACCAGGCTCGGCGCATCATTCTAAACTGCATTTGTATTTCAATTCCAAATTGAATACGTGATAGTTGTAGCATTTCGCATGTCATTGTGTATTAGCCGAGCCTATCTTAGTCGCATCTTAACATGTGTTGCATTAGTCATCTTAACATGAACTATGATCATGCATATGATTACTAACTAGTTTTTGTTTTGGCTCGGAGTACTTGGTAAGCATTTATGCTTTAGCATACCACATGCGTGTGAGTGTTGCCATGATAACATGATTACCATGAGGCTAGCTGCGTATGTGATATAACTGCTTGAATGCCTGTGGGTGATTGGATTGTCTGAGTTGGAATGGCTCATTGAAATCCGTGTTTTAGCCTACTTGCGAGTAGCAAATTCCAAAACATTTTTCCAAAACAAACAGATATGCAATGCTTATTTCCAAATTAGGCAATCTAGTCTATACTTGTTTACTGTGCGCATAACATAGTAATTCTAGGCTAATAACCGGAACAAGAACACATAACGTTTTCAAAAACGGATATCACGGTTAGTAGAGGCCGATCTTCGGATCGGGCGAGAGGGGGTGCTCATAGCTGACCTTCCCCAATCGTACCCAAGTTCCCGAGCCGAGGCAACTTTGGTGATGACGGACACGTGGCCTTTGGCACCGAGTTAGGGTTTCCTAAATTCCCCCAAAATAAAATATTTAGGTGGCGACTTTGTATCTAGCAAAGCAGTCCATGTTTGACACTTCTTTTTCTAAAAATCTATTTTCTCAAAACGATTTGCCAGATTTGGACTCTTTGGTTCAGATTACGAACCGTGACACAAATCGAGTCCGAACTGTAGTAGTGAGGCCCACGGGCGCGCTACAGCAGCCCGTTGATACCTAGCTCCAGCATTCTTCAACTCAAACGGTATCACCCTATAACAATAGGTCCCCACGGGGTAGTGAAAGCAGTCTTCTCCCTGTCTTCGGGTGCCATCAAAATCTGATTGTAGCCTGAAAACCCATCCATGAACGAGAGCAACGCATGCCCAGTAGTGAAGTTCACTAATTCGTCGATATGCGGCAGAGGAAAGTCATCCTTCGGACTGGCTTTGTTCAAATCCCTGAAGTCTACACATACCCGAATTTTGCCATCCTTTTTTGACACCGGAACTACATTGGCCAACCAAGCAGGGTATTTAGATACCAACAGGAACCCTGCGTCAATCTGCTTGGCGACCTCTTCTTTGATCTTTGGAGCCCAGTCCGGGCGGATCCTTCGGAGCTTCTTCTTAGCAGGTCGGGCCTCTGGGTCAAGAGGGATCCGGTGCTGTACAATCTCAGGATCGATTCCAGTTATGTTTTCGTAGGACCACGCGAAAACATCTTTGAAATCTTTTAATAAAGCGACTAAGCACTCACGTTCCTCCAAAGACAACGTGGACCCGATCTGGACCAGTCGCGGGTCCTTCTCAGTACCAACATTAATTATAGTGATTTCATCAACCAAAGGTTTTACAAACCTCTCCTGCTCTTGATCAATCAAACGTTGTAAAACCGAAAGAATTTCTTCCTCGTCGTTTTCATGAAAATTTTGAAAGTCTTGATTAATGCAATAAATTAAAGGCAGAGAAAAGTACACAGAAGCCACAGCCGTACCATTCTCATTAATAACATCCAGTCCGCCTGATTTCTCTGTTATAACAAACTTAAAGGAAAAAGAAAAAGACGACCTGGACAGGACAGTGGCATCCGGGTTATCACCCCCAAGAATACCGTACTTAGACTCAGACGAGCTGGAACCTAATTCCGACTCCACAGACTCGGTGGAATCAGATTCTGGCTCACTACCTGACCCGGAACTGCTCGATAAAAAGCCCTCCTCGTATTGCCAGACGAGGGAGGGTGCGATGGATGCATACAGAATGTTTGAAGATGGGCCCATAGCCGCTTCATCCCCGATCATGGAAACTGTGAAGTTATCCCCCAAGCACTCTGGTACGTTCTGAGGATCTGAGATGAGACAAGCCAGTGCTACCCCTATTTCCAATTATGTGCTCTCGGAATCCTCCTCCTTGCACTGCTCAGCCTCAGCTGGCGGGTCTGTCTGCTCTTCGACAACTTTATCCCCAGACAACTGAAGATCAAAAAAGATTTCGAAGCTGGGCAAGCACTGCTTCTTTGAATTCATCCAGGGCTCCGGAAAGCCACAAAACGAGAAGTCTTCCCCCCTTCCCGGACAAAGCGTCCGTTCAGGGTCCCCTGGATAGGTCGGTGCACCAACTCATAATGCTTCCCAGCTTGTTTTGCCTTGGCTCTTCCGGCCATCTCTCTCCCTTTCCTCGCCCATTCCTCTTCAGTAGGCAGATAACCTAGGCCAAAAGTATATGGGTTGTGAGGAACTTCGGCCGATGTTGCAACGCCTTTCCGGCCACTTCGTCCTAATCCCATCCCAGGCATGTGCTGAAGCTTGTTCATAAGGTAGACAGACTGTACACTGACGTATAGCCCCTCATTAATAGCTAGAATGTTCTGTACAACCCGGGCCTCAGCTAGGGTGAATCCTAACAAAAATACATCTTTCGCGCCATGCTCAATCTCCAGAACTAGTGTAGAAACCTCTGGCGGCGGATGTATCAAAGAATTCCCAAAAACGATTGCCACCCCCTTCCCGTGGGGGTACTTCAGCATTTGGTGCAAAGTGGAAGAGACAGCCTTCACCTGGAACATCCAAGACATGAAACTCAATGTCGCGCTACACCGGCCCAATCTTAGTCTTGATCCGTATAGTCCCCATCACCTCCCGGCTGGTATTATCATAGGCCCGTATCACCTAGGCTGTAGGCACAAAATTCGCGGGCTTCAACCCGATAGCATATGTCGTCCTCGACAGACATACGTTGATAGCAGATCCTATGTCAACAAGGACCACCGGTATCCATTTCTCTCTACACTCAATAGAGATATAGAGCTGTTTGTTATGATCTAAGCCCTCAGGCGGCAGTTCCTTATCAGTGAAGGTTAAGGTCGGAGAAGCTCCTCTCGGGAAAACCAGCCCTACCAACTGCTCAGGTGTGGTATCAATTGAAAGTTTAGCCTTGTCCATTGCAGAAAGGACAGCTTGTCTGTGAACTCTTGAGGCCATAAGCAGTCCCTAGATAGAAATGTCTGCTTGGATTTTCTTTTGCTGTTTCAGTACAGCCCCCTCTTTGAGCAGTTTTTCTTTCTGCCTCTCCGCTTCTTTGTCCTTTCCGAACGCCTCCGGCTGGTCCAAGTGTGGGGGCTTCAAATACCGCCCACTTCTAGTCATGTGCTCAACCTCCTCAACATACCAGGTGTTATCCAGTTGGTTCTGACCCCAATCCTCGTCAGTGTGGGCAAGACGTAAGTCATCGTCTTCCCACCACATGCCATCGGTAACCAACAGACAACTGTTCGGTTCCGTTGTAATTGTTTCTGTGCTCGCAGCGCACTCCACACCCTCAGGTGCTTTGGCCTTCCTAGCCCTCTCAAGATCCTCAATCTTTTCTTGCACAAGTCGCTTCAATGCAGCCTCTTGTTCGGCGTTTGTTGTACATAAACTTCCCGGATCCCAAGCAAAATTCTTTGCACCGGTGCTCTCCGACGATGCTTCCTGATTCTCGGCCATTCTGGTCATTGTTGATGTCCCCGTTTCTGACGGCCCCTGTACTGGTTGAGGTTCCTCAACAACATTTGGCTCATCGCTGAGCCATCCAATATTCTCTACCGACCCATCCAAGTCGAACCAGTTGACAGTCACGTCCCCCAGATCCTGTTCATTGAAGAATTGCAAATTTGCGATATCCTCCTCCAACTCTACTAGGTCATCTAACCCCTGAGTTGGTCCATCTTCCCGAACCACACTGATCTCTGCCCCAACCGGCAACTCTACTTTCGACTTAAGCTGATCGTTGATATGAGATAACCACTCGGGTTGTATACCTCTTCAGCAAAGCTCCCAGACCTTTCAGGCTTTGAATCAACATTCCTATCTGCTTCTAAAGTTGACCTAATTCTATCTTCGATAGTCACCACCACCGGTTCAGGTTGGGTTTGGAAGGTGCTCAACATGCACAAGTCTGTGCTGTCCGGGATGAACACCTCCCTCTTGGGTAGGTGGGAGGGTGTGATATATATGCTAGGGTCGTATGGCACAACCCCAGTTCGGATCAAGTTGATGTGTTTGGGTGGTGGAGCTTGGTTATGTGGTTGGAGTGGGTTGGTGGTGACATTTGGCTTTTGTGGTGGCGCAATCACCTTGTTGTCGATGAGATCTTGAATCTCATGACGAAGTCTGAAGCACTGGTCGGTGTCGTGACCATGTTGTTGGTGAAAGGCACAGTATATAGTCGGGTCATGCTTTGGAAAGAGAGGATTGGGTAGAGGCCATTGTTCTAACGGTTTTAGATGTTCCTTTTTGAGTAGGACTCCTAGAGCTTTGGACAAAGGCATATACAGCGGGGTGAAGACCCTCTTGCCTCAGGGTGGATAATTCGGAGTTTGGGGGTTTGAAGTGGAAGTACCAGCAAAGGGATTGACTGTTTTTGGAGTGGTGGTACTGCTCATGCCCACATCAGAAGTTCTGGCAGCTGCAGCACTACTCGTGCCTACATTCGAACTGCGGGTAAATGCCCTCTTGGGCTGCTCTCTCTCGTGGTCAATGAGACCCTACTTTATGGCGTCCTTAATTTGTACCCTGATCTCGTGTAAATCAGCAAAGGTGGGAAGGGGTAAGACTATCATCTTTTGCATCAGTTTAGGATAGAGGTTGTGCACAACCATCCATATCTGGTCCTTCTCGACCGGCCTAGTAGTCATCATAGAAGCTTTGGCTCTCCAACGGGTTACAAAGTCAGAGAACCCCTCTTTTGGCTCTTGCCTCATTGTCTCGAGATCACAAGTTGTGATCTCGATCTGCGTGTTGTAGTAGTATTGAGCTATAAAGGCCTCAGCCATCTCCTCTTAGCTTCTCTTGACAGAGTCCTCCAACTTTGCGTACCAAATAGCCGCAACACCCGACAGGGTCCAGCTGAAGAAGGAAAGCTTTTGCAATCTGGAGAGGCCCATTGGCCTTAGGATATCTGAGAACAACCGCAGGTGTACCATGGGATCCCCAGAACCGTCAAATCGATCTATATGCGGCATCTTGAACCGGTCCGGCAAAGTCACGGCCGAATCGGTGTATCTATCTTCTATGTTCGGTATGGAATTAATGCCTTGAGCTTTTTTGAATAGTTTTTCTAACTTGCTCACTTTCAGCGTTGTTGGATCCACCTCAAATTCAAACGGTGTGTCCACTAGATTAGCCGGTGCTTTGGACAGCTGTGGTAGGATTGGGGGTGGAACTGAACCCGTCGGGACGTCCGTATTTTCCTGGACATTTGCAGTATCCTCGAGTGGTGGAACTGTAGGTAAGGGTGGGGGTGGATGCGAAGTAGATGCTCCAGCTTACTGTGGTTGTTGCTGTTGCTGAAGCCTGGCAATCAGCTCTGTCTATTGAGCTGCAACCTCTGTCTGACGCGTGGCAAACTCTGTCTGGCGGGCAGCATTCCGCTGCATGGCTTACATAGTCTCCTGGAGCTGACGCATCATGTCCTCCATGCTTGCCATAAGGTGCTGATCTAACTGAACAATAGGTGTATCTCTCTGTGTGGTAGAAACAGAGACCTCAGCCCGACTACTTACTGGTGGGATGGATAAGGACCACACATCTGGTAACCGCTGTACTGATGAACTGCGTCTAACTGACCTTCGTCTAGTAACTGGGGGTAATGAAAGGAACATTGCTTGTCCTTCAACTAGATCCTCGGATCGATGAAGCCTTTGGCCTCTGATCCAAAGTGCCTGGGGAACATCTGCCTGTTTAGAAGCAATGATGCTAAACTACCTTGCAAAAAGATAAATAAAGCATAATAAGGAAACAAATAACCAGAAAAACAAACAGCATTTCGGCTTAAAAAAAACACAACACACAGTTGACATTGTAAGCTGAACACACTGTTCTAAACACTGATCACTGTTTCCCAAATCACTCCCTTAAATCTGATACCCTCAGGTAAAACTGATTCCCCCAAACACTGATGCCCGCAGGCCTGATATCCAAACTTGTAAACTTATACATGCATTCCTGTAGAGACACACTCTAAAAGCACATAGCAAGCAAGTGAGAGCCAAAGCACCCCTATGGAGGGGTAAGGTTTCCCTGTCCTATCCTGTCAGGAGCTAGGGTTTCACTATGCACGCAGCAGTTTCAAACAACCTACATTCAGGTAAGCAACCTGTCCTAGTTTGGAATGGTCACTATGGATTCCGATATGCACTAGGTCGATTGGTCAAAAAGGGTGCCTTGGCAAAAACCAAGGTTTGTGTTCCCATCGTGGCAGAGCCTATAACCGGTCAGCCTTATGGCACGCAGCCTTCGGCAAACCATTCAGGAATAGCAGATGGCAAACAAGGTGTCCTAGGCGCACCAATGCAAATGCAATGCAAAAAAACACAAAAGTGTAGACAAAACAACATATCATGAGTTCAAGTCAAGTTCTCTAAATCCCCAGCAGAGTCGCCAGAAACTGTAGATCGCCCCAAACTCCGCTCCACGCGCGAGGGCGTGAATTATAGTTCTAGCTACTATAGTTCGGACTCCTATCACGGTTTTGAATCTAATCTCACAAAGTGTAATGCAAGACCAATAAAACACCAAAAAGTCCAAATCCGGCAAATCGTTTTGGAAAATCAATTTTTATCAAAAAGCACCAAACATGGACTGCTTTGCTAGATTTCAGAGTCGCCACCTAAATATTTTGTTTTTGGAAAATTTAGGAAACCCTGACTCGTGCCTAAAACCACGTGTCCATCATCACCAAAGTTGCCTCGGCTCGGAAACTTGAGTACGAAAGGGGAAGGTCCTGAAATGAGCACCCCCGCTCGCCCGATCAAAGATCGGCCTCTACTAACATGATATGTTGTTTTTGAAAATACATGTGTTCTTATTCTGATTTATTAGCTAGCTTACTATGTGATGCGCACAACACACAAGTATAGACTCAATCGCAAGAATTGAAACAAAACATCTCATGTTTGTCTCTCAAAAATGGTTTGGAAGTGCTACTCGCAAGTAGGCTAAGACGCGGATTTGCCACCCTCAAGTGGGCTTAGAAAACAACATGATTTTGCCACTCTCAAGTGGGCTTAAAACTCACATTTGATGAATTGTTCCAATTTAGGCAATCAAGCCTCCACCCATAGGCATTCATGCAGTTAATCACTTAAGCGGTTAGCTTCATGCCAGTCACTTAGATACATGCAAGGATGCTAAAGCATAAACACTCACAGTGTACTCCGAGCCAAAAAAGAAGCTAGTTAGTAATCCATGCATAATCCTAGTGATGTTAACAATGCCTAATGCAACACATACAAAAATGTAACTAAAACAAGCTTGGCTATCTAAAATGTCATGTGCATGCAACTTAATAACATGTATTCAAATTGGTATTGAAATACAATGCAGTTTGTATGATGCGCCGAGCCCGGTGCATGCAAGACAGGTGAATGATGCATGCATGCATACCATAAGTATGCTAATTGAAACATGCCCCTAAACTAACCATCGAAAGCGGTCAAGTAAAAAGGAGAAAGAAATGGGGTTGTAAGACATGCATCACACACACGCACACTTATTACAAAATTTGCCCTCTCGATGGAGGGTCTGAATAATAAGCTAACTAGCTAATCTAAGCTAATTAAACTAATTATTACAAAACGAGGCTAATTAACTAACAAGCTAACTAATTACAAACACAAATGAATAGCTAAGTGCATTAACTACTTAAGTACAGAACCAAATAGTTAACTAGCTAAGCAAAGCAGTTAAAAGGAGCCTTGGGGGGAGAAGTGCATGCATGCTCAGTCGTCTCGTTCGGAAATCCATTGCTATGCCCCAACTTGCCTCTGTTTGTATTTGATTTCAGAACACTGCACAAACCTCCAGATAGCTTCTACTCCATCATGGAGACCTCCAAGAAGGCTGCCGACCACTTAAGGGTGTTGTAGACCACCTGTAGACCACCTAAGTTTGCTGCAGACCAGCTACTTTTTCTGGTCTGCCAACCAGAAATTCTGCCAAGATCCATTTTGCTACAACAAAGAACAAGGGGCACAGCAGTGTATTTGCAAGGTATGTGTTCACAACCACCCTTCCTATCATTTCTTAAGCTTAAGGGAGTGTGGTACTCGACTCTCGGGCCACCAACTGAGCATCGCAATGCACGATGGCCTAGAAGCCAAGTTTGCACAATTCAATTTCAATGAATGTACAAATAACATATAAGGACCTTAACCTCTATCATGCATGATCAAGAGGGTCGGCGATCGAGAAATGAGGCATATTTCATCACTACAAGTTTGGATCAACACCCGATCCAAACACAATGCAACATATACAACATGATCAACCTATCGATGCTAATGGCATGCACAAGATTCCAACATATGAACAATGCATGCATGGCAAGTTTAGAAGCTTAAGGCATCAAAGCTAGGAAAGAGCATCTCACAAGAGGCATGCAATATAACGCTCAATGGACTTGAACTACATATGGATAGACCTAAGAGGCTCCAAAACAGTGGCCAACACACCAAAACTTAAGCACAAAAAGGCAAGATATGCATGCTCATGTAATGGCTCATCAACAAGACATAAAAGCACAACTCTCAAACATGATCAAAGAGGGATATGTATGAGAATATGGCAATGCTATATGCCCTGAAATAACATGTTAAATGATGCCATGACATGCAACAATCACAAGTATGGCATGCTAGGGTCCTTAAAACACAAGGCTAGCTAAGCCCATTGCACTACAGCTATGCAATACATGAACCATATGTCCAAGGCAACCCAAAATAGTCCTAGAGCATGTCAAATCAAGGCCAAAAACATGCATGGACTAGAGCTAACACATGCTATAAGTAGAGGCATGAAGCATGGAGCATACAAGGCCAAAGAGTAGGATTACACTACACCTACCAAAACCACGCATGAGATGACTTCACCAACAAAAATTAGAGTTGCATCATGGCAAGATAAAACCAAAAACACACTGATATGGTAGCCCAAAAGCTTAGGCAAGATGGCATACATATTGGCTCATGTTTAAGGTATAAAGCACCAACTCTCCGAAGCATTGAAAGAGTGACACATGTGACTGTATGACAATGAAACATGCTCTGAAATCATGTATCAAATGATGCTAAATCATGTGAATAGCCTAAGCAATGCATGCTAGTGGCTTGGAAACTCAAAGCTAGTGAGCAAGAATGCACTATGGCTATACAAAGCAAGGCATGCATGACCAAAATGACTTAAAACAAAGCTTAAGCATGGAAAAACATGAGTAAAAGCATGCTAGAATGATGGCTTAAAGCATAAAGCATGTTAGGCTAGCAAGGAGGATTGCACTATGAGTACATGAAGCATGCAACAAGTGATCAAACCAACTCAAAACAGAGCTAATGCATGCTGAAATAAGGTCTAAGACATGCTAAGATGGAGCCAAAACATGCTAGAAAGACATGCTAAAACCTTAAGCATACAAGGCTAGTTTGCAAGGATTACACTACAAGTGTATAAAGCATTCAAAGTGGCCTAAACTAAGCCAAAACAGAGGTATGCCATACTAAAATAAGGCCAAAGATATGCTGAGATGGAGCCAAAACAAGCTTAACAAACATGCTACTTTGATGAGCCATCAACACAAGCAAACAAGAGAAGAGGAGGGGGGACAACCCCCACCCATTTGGGACCTCAAAACACACTTTCCACTACTGAAATTCCTCTAAGTTTCAGTGGTGAGAAGGCCAAAAAGAGGTGGTCCCAATAGCTTAAAAGGATGGCTCAAAACAAGGCAAAATAAGGCACAAAAGGGGGTAGACCACCCCCAATACCAAAGAGGCCTTAAACAAACATTTCAAACACTTGAAAATGAAGCTTTTTACAGTTGAATGTTAAGCCTAAAGCATCATGCAAATAGGGACAAACACTTAAATAAAAACAAAGCTTTAAAGAAGGTAAAACTCACCCTTGAAGCACAACTTCAACACAGCAACTTCAGAGGCAAAAACTCAGCTGAAACCACTCAAATGCAACCTCCAAGAACCTCAGCTCAAGATTGTGGTGTTTCACTCGGTGCTTTAGTGCAAAAGTGTGAAGAAATCTCACTTTTAGGCACAAAACAACACAAATATATATATATATATATATATATAGAGAGAGAGAGAGAGAGGAAGAAATATAGAGATAGAAGTATATGTATAGCTCTATGCAAATTTCTCAACCTGTGACAAGAGGGAGAAGGCTCCCTTAAATGGAAAACCATGCCTTAAGCTTGTTAGATTAGCTAAAGGCTCCAAGAAATCCCTCCACGTGTATGGAGGATGCTTTCTGTGCCCAACAGCTGGCACAGCTGGCAAGAAAATATCTGTAGAAAAGTGCAGAAAAGGTGTTGACCAGTTGAGGTGGTCAGCTGACCACTCCCACTAGTCAACCAACCACAAAAAGCAGTCTGCAGGGAGAACAACTAGTCGGCAAGGGGGGAAAGTGGTCTGTACAAAGAGAGGAAGGTGGTGGCATGGCTGCCAACCACTTTAGGTGGTCCACAGACCACCCAGACTAGCTGGTTGACCAGAAAACTAGCTGGCAGGGGAGAAAAGTGGTCTACATGGGGAGAAACTGGTCTACACCCCTGTTCTACTCTCCAGGCAAGGGAAAACAAGGTTTGGTTCAAAACCAAACCCAAAAGGAAGCAAGACAAAAGTCCGCGGGACAAGGCACGTAGCCGGAAGTCCCGAAAACTAGTCATTGGGTACAAAAAGGAGCCTATGAGAGGGAAAGTTAGTCTACGACTACCAAAAGTGGTCTACAGACCTCTGTTTCCCTCTAGGCAAAGGCAACAAGGCATGGTCCAAAAACCAGGCCAAGAGGAGAACATTAAGAGGTTCCGAGACAAGGCGCTCGACCGAAGGCTCCAAAAACTGGAAAGTAGCCTACAAGAGGGAAAAGTAGTCTACGACTATGAAAAGTGGCTTACAGGCCTCTCTCTCCCTCCAAGCAAGGTCAACAAGGCATGATCCACAAACCAAGCCAAAACACAAAGAGTTCAGAGGCCCGGAGGCAAGGCACTCAACCAAAAACTCCGAAAACTCGAAACGAGCACAAACATGTGCGATCATCGAGTGCTCAATCGATGACGTCTAAGTCTTAAGGTCAGTCAAAAATGGGGTGTCTACATAACTCTACCAGTACAAAGGGAAAAAGGTAGTTGTGTTTGTTGATGCAAGTGGAACTGGGTTGGGATGTGTGTTGATGCAGCATCAGAAGGTTGTATCTTATGCTTTTTGATAGTTGAAACCTCATGGGAGACGATACCCTACTCATGACTTAGAGTTGGCAATAGTTGTTTTTGCGTTGAAAGTGTGGCGACACTACTTGTTTGGGGGACGCTTTGAGTTATATACATATCACAAGAGTCTCAAATATATTTTTTCTCAAAAAGAGTTGAACATGAGGCAATAGAGGTGGGTTGAATTCATCAACAGTTATGATTTCAAGATCCTTTACCACTCGGGGAAAGGAAATGTGGTCGCAGATGCACTTAGTCGACAACATGGGATTATAGCTTCTTTAATGATTCAGGAATGGAAGTCCTTGGAGTTAATTTCGATGCATGATGTTCAACCAATAGAGAGTGTTGAGAGGGCATACATTGGTAGTTTGACTGTGGAGCCAACGTTACTGGGTAAAATTCGTCAGATGTAGAATTTAGATAGGTTTCTCATCAGCAAGCTGGATGACCTTGTAGTGGATTTGATTGAGGATTTTCCTACTGATTGGTCTGTGGACTCAGATGGGGGATTGCGATTCAGGGGCAAGTTGTGCGTACCTAACATTGTTGAATTAAGGAAGGAGATTATGGATGATGCCTATAGGTCCCGATATACTATTCACCCTGTTGGGACTAAGATGTATCATGACCTGAAGAGGACATTTTGGTGGGAAGGTATGAAGAAAGACATAAGAGAGTATGTTTCTCGATGTTATGTGTGCCAACAGGTTAAGGCAGAACACCAACAACGGTTTGGACTTTTGCTGCCTCTCGAGATTCCTACTTAGAAATGGGAGTATATCTTTATGGATTTCGTGGAGGATTGTTGTGGTCTAAGCGAGGTAATGAATATATTTGGGTGATAATGGATCGACTCACCAAGTCTGCTCATTTTATTCCAATCAGTGTTCACCAAACTACGGATAAACTAGCTAGGCTATATATTCGAAAAGTGGTGCGATTTCATGGCGCACCAGTTTCTACAGTTTCGGATCGTGATCCGTTGTTTGTGGCAAAGTTTTAGAAGATTTTTCAACATGCTTTGGGTGCTAGGTTAGACTTGAGCACGACTTATCATCCTCAGATGGATGGGCAAACTGAGCGGGTAAATCAAATCTTGGAGGATATGTTGAGAGCTTATGTTCTCGATCTTGGTGGTAGTTGGGAAGAACAGTTGCTGTTGGTAGAGTTTGCTTATAATAATAGCTATCACTACCATATCAAGATGGAACCTTTTGAGGCTTTGTATGGGAGGCCATGTCGATCACCTGCTTGTTAGATGGAGGTAGGAGATATGCCATTGTTAGGGCCAGAGTTAGTGAGAGAGACCATGGAGAAGGTGAACATTATTCGGGAACGTATTAATCTTGCACAGAGTTGTCAGAAGAGTTACACTGATAGAAAATGTAAGGAATTGAGTTGAATGTTGGAGATTTTGTCTTTTTGAAGGTCTCACAGATGAAGGGTATCATGCAGTTCGAAAAGAAGGGAAAGTTGGCACCTAGATTTGTGGCACCATATGAGATCACTGAGAAAATTGGTAATGTGGCTTACAAATTAGCCCTACCACCTGCTTTAGCTATGATTCACTATGTGCTCCATGTATCTTTATTGTGGAAGTGTATATAAGACCCTTCCCAAGTAGTATCACCAGAAGTGCTAGAGATTAATGACGATCTAACGTATGTGGTGCGACCAGTTACTATTCTAGATCGGGAGGTAAAGAATTTGTGGCGTAAGAGAGTGAACTTGGTGAAAGTGCTATGGAGCGAGGATGAGAACGATATCACTTGGGAATTAGAAGATAAAGTTTGATGTATGCAACCGGCACTTTTTGCTTAGTACTGTCTGCTATTGAATCTCGGGACGAGATTTTTTTGAGGTGTGTATATTGTAGCAACCTATAGACGCGCTCCCGAGAACTCTCCGATATCCGCGCTTCTTGTGAAGGCGCAAATCTCATTTTGTTCTGAGCTACTACAGTTCGGACTCAATGTCACAGTTCTGAATCTAATCTCACAATGTGCGATGTGAGATCGATAAATCACCAAAGAGTCCAAATCCGGCAAATCGTTTTGGAAAACTGATTTTTGTAAAGAAGTGCCAAACATGGACTGCTTTGCCAGATACAAAGTCGCCACCTAAATATTTTATTTTTGGGAAATTTAGGAAACCCTGACTCGTGCCTAAGGCCACGTGTCCGTCATCACCAAAGTTGCCTCGGCTCGGGAACTTGGGTATGATTGGGGAAGGTCATCTATAAGCACCCCCGCTCGCCCGATCAAAGATCGCCCTGTACTAAACATGATATCTTGTTTTTAAAAACACATGTGTGCTTATTCCAGTTAATTAGCTAGAATTACTATGTGATGCGCACAGCAAAATAAGTATAGACTAGATCGCCTAATTTGGAATAAAGCATTGCATATCCGTTTGTTTGGAAAATGGTTTGAAGTTTGCTACTCGTAAGTAGGCTAAAATGAGGATTTGATGAATTGTTCCAATTCAAGTAATCCAACTTTCACCCACAGGCATTCGGGCAGTTATATCAATTAAGCAAATAGCCTCATGGCAAGCATGCTATCATGGCAACACTCACACTAAGATGCTAAAGCATAAAAGCTTACCTAGTACTTCGAGCCAAAACAATAGCTAGTTAGAAATCATACATGATCCTAGCTACGTTAAGATGGCTAATGCAACACATGCAAAATGCAACTAGAAATAAGCTCGACTATTCTAAAATGGCATGTGAATGCTACACTTGATACATGTATTCAAATTGGAATTAAAATACAATGCAGTTAGTACGATGCGCCGAGCCTGGTGCATGCAATATAGATGAATGGATGCAAACATGCAAGCATAGGAATGCTAATTGAAACATGACCTAAAACTAACCATCAAAAGCAGGTAAGTAAAAAGGAGAAAGACGTGGGATTGGAAGACATTCACACACGCATGCACACTTATTATAACAATGTGCCCTCTCGATGGAGGGTCCGAATGAATACGCTAAGCTAGCTATGCTAAGCTAACCAACTAATCTAATAATCTAATTAGACTAATTATTACACAACCAAATTGAATAACTAGCTACAACTAATTATTACAACAATTAACTAATTAACAAATTAATTAATTATTACAAAAATTAACTAATTAAACAAAATCAATTAAGTTACAAATTCAAGCTAATTAACAAATAAAGCTTTAAACTAAGCTGCTCCAGCTCTGTTTGAAGATGCATGCACGCATTCAGTTTCTCGCCCTGAAAAGCCTTCCGGTTTGCTCTCTTGAGGCTCTGTCTGCAGGGTGTCCTCAAGGAATTCCTGCTGAACCTTACCAAAACCAATCTGGGGAATACATCAGTGGCCTGCAGACCATGGAGAGCCACTGCCGACCATCCTGCCGACCAAGAGTGGGCACTGTCGGCCACTGATGTGCTGGGACACCAAGCTGTAGCAGAGCACAAAATAGAGAAAAGGAAGGGTCTCCCAAGGGTATGTACCCACTATGCCACCCCATATCACCTCGAAACATCAAGGGAGAGGCATAATCACATCCATGACTCAATCACGCATTCCGATGCATGATGGCCAAAGATCCAACTTGTGCAAATCAATGAGAAATGAATGCGCAAGAAAAACACATAAGTGCCTAGAACTCTATCATGGATCATCAAGAGCGTCGGCGACCGAGAATTGAGACACGTTTCATCACTTGAAGTATGAAACGCCTCTCGTTCCCTGTGCTTGGATTAACACTTTAATCCAAACGACAATGCAACACAAGCATGGCATACACAATGCGACTCAAGCAAGCAAACATGTAATATGACTTAAGCATGCAAACATGCAACTATATGGCATACTTAATGCAATGAGAAATAAGCATACAAGCAACATGCAAGTGGACATGTCAAATGGACTTAAACCAAAAAGGGGGTAGACCTCAATCATGGCCTAAATCAGTGGCCAAAAGTGTTAGAATGAGGGCACAAAAGCAAGGTATGCATGCACAATGCATTTGCCCAAGAATTAAAGCATAAGGACACAACTCTCAAACATGAGCAAAGAGTGATAATCATGATAACGTGGCAATGAGGTAATCTCTAAAATCATGAAAGGAGTGATGCCAAACCACCCAAACAAGTCAAACATACCATGCAAGAAAGCTCAAAATACGAAGCCAACAAAAGGATTTAAACCATGGCCATGCAAGGCAAGCCTCGAAGGACTAAGGGCACCTAAAACAGTCCCTAGGTAGGTCAAGGTGAGACTAAAAACATGCTTGAACCTAGCTAGTACAAGCTAGAACAAAGGTCAAAAACATGGAGCATGCAAGGCTACAAAAGGGGTATTACATTACACCTATTAAAACCAAACATGGCATGACTTGGACAGCATAAAACAAAGTTACATCATGGTATAACAAGACCCAAAATGCACTGATATGATGACCCAAAGGCCTAGGCTTAATGGCATGCACAATGATCCATTCATGAGGCATAAAACACAAACTCTTCAAGGCATTTAAAGCATGTCAAATGTAGGTGTATGACCAAATTTCATGGACTAGAATAACATTTGAAATGATGGCAAAGCATGCAAACATCACATGTATGGCATGGTAGCGGCCTCAAAACCCAAGGCTAACTGAAGCATTTACACTATAGCTATACAAAACATGGCTGATATGACCATGGAAGCCTAAAAGAGTCCTAGAACAGCCCAAAATAAGAATAAAATCATGCTGGATCAAAGCCAAAATATGCTGGAATGATGAGTCAAATCAACATGAACATAAGGCTAGTAAGCAAGATTTGTTCTACAAGTATATGGAGCATGCAAAAGATGACCAAACCAACTTTAGACAGAGTTATGTCATGGAAAAATATCACCAAAACATGCTGAAATGGACTCAACATAAGCTATGCAAACATGCTACTTTGATAAGCCACAAATGGGATTACACTACACATATAAGAAGCATGCAAAAGATGACCAAACTAATGATGGACAGAGTCAAGGCAGGTCCTAAAAGTCACAAAAAAAGGCCTGAACCAAGCCTCAAAAGTATAGGGATACATGCTCCTTTGATAGGCCAAAAACTCAAGCAAACAAAACAAAAAGAGAGGGGGTCACCACCCTCTAATTTTAGACCTCAAAACCACATGCCTACCACTGAAAATCCACTGGATTTCAGTGGCTAAAAGGCCAAACCAAGACTACCTCAAAGGCCTTAAAGCATAGTACAAAACAAGGCCAAACAAGGCGAACAAGAGGGTTGTGCACCCTTAACACCAAGAAGACGTTAACCAATCATCAAAAGCACTCAAATACAAAACTTCTTTCAATTGAAAGCAAGGCCTAAAACAATATGCAAGGATAGCCAAAATGAGGTACAAATAAATGCTCAAATGGGGGATATACTCACCCTTGAAGATCAACTTCAAAACCAGTAACCTCAGGGGCCAAAAACCAAGTTTCAGAGCTCAAGTAACACTCCCAAGAACCTCAGCCCAAAGATGATGGTGTATCTCTGTGTTGTAGTGTAAAAGTGCAAGGAAAATGGACTTTAGAACACTATTCTATGCAATATAGAGAGAGAATGAGAAATATAGAGAGAGAGGTATTTCTTCTCGAAAATGGCTGAACTTCTGCTAAGGAGAGAGGGCCTCTCCCTATATAGAACAAGAACAATGAGAAGCTTGTAAAACAAGCTTGTCAAGAGCTCTATCCCTCCATACACGTGTATGGAGGGGAAATGAGTGAAAACCAGCTGGCTCAAAAGATCTGGCTCAAAAGATCTGGCATGAAACCTGCTGAGACAAGGGTTCTGCCAGCCATCAGCAGTGGCCGGCAGTGGCTCATTGATGGCCGGCAGGCTTCATCAATGGCCAGCAGTAACAAATGCATGGCCAGCAGGGCCAAAATGGGGTCGGCAGTGCACCAAGAGAATCAAGCTGGAAGGGCCAATACATGGTCCAAAAAAAGGGCAGAAAGGATACAGGGTTTGGAAAGCTCAAACCTGTGACGTTCCGCCGCGACATTCGAGTACTCGACGAGCAATCGAACTAGTTGTTGGATGTACCTGCAAGCACAACCAAGTCTTGAAAACGATCAAAAATGGGGTGTCTACAGTTGCCCCTCTTTGACAGAACTCGAAAGTCACAAAGTGATGGGAGTGACTGTCAAAGCCCAGAGACGACCCATTTTTGACAAGGCCGAAGACTCAGGCTAACATTCAAAGTAAACAAACAGAGATATGCCCGCAGGCTGGGGCAAAATACAAATGACATGCACGATGCAAGAGCATAACTTATAGTTATGCAAAGAAAGCTGTAATGAAGCAATTATATACAATAAATGCAATAGTTTTAAACAAATGAATACAAATCAAACTACATTACATGCAGAAAGGATGTAACAGAATTATGAAATTCTCGTTACGTCTCACACGGAGTGCATACAATACCGTGCGGTTCGTCTGGTTGTGCCAACTCCAAATGAACCGTACATACAATATCGTGCATGTAAAAGAAAGAAACTCAACAGGTACAATATCGTTAGAAACATGCATAGCAATACAACTGAAAAGTGCGCGACAACGCAAATGAAATAGTGCATAACAATGCAAGTAGAGGGGTGCAAGACAATGCAATCCTGAAGGTGTGAGACAACGCGGGTGGAACATGCATAACAATGCAAAGAAAATATGCGTAACAGCGTGAGTAGAAACATGTGTAACAGCGCAGGTTAGAGATATGTGCATAACAGCGCAAGTTTAAGAAATAAAACATGCGTAACAGCGCAAGTTAAAGAAGAAGACATGCGTAACAGCACAAGTAAAACATGCGTAACAGCGCGAGTAAAACAAGAAAACATGTGTAACAGTGCAAGTAAAAGAAATAAAACATGCGTAACAGCACAAATAAAACATGCGTAACAGCGCGAGTAAAACAAGAAAACATGTGTAACAGCGCAAGTAAAAGAAATAAAACATGCATAACAGAGCAAGTAAAGAGATGCGAAACAACGGAATTAACGAGCATAACAGCGCAAGTTAATGAAAGTGGTGCGAAATAATGCAATTAACAAGTGTAACAGCGCAAGTTAAAGAGGGGTGCGAAACAATGCGATTAACGAGCGTAACAGCACAAGTTAAAAAGGGGTGTGAAACAACGCAATTAACGAGTGTAACAGCGCAAGTTAATGAAAGGGGGTGCGAAACAACGCAATTGACGAGCGTAACAGCACAAGTTAATGAAAAGGGTGCGAAACAATGCAATTAACAAGCGTAACAGCGCAAGTTAATGATATGCAAGACAATGCATGATAGAGATATGCAAGACAATGCATGATAGAGATATGCAAAACAATGCATGATATAGATATGCAAGACAATGCATAATATAGGAGATGCAAACAATGCATGACATAGATATGCAAGACAATACATAATATAGATATGCAAGACAATGCATGATAGAGATATGCAAAACAATGCATGATATAGATATGCAAGAGAATGCATGATATAGATATGCAAGACAATGCATGATAAAGATATGCAAAACAATGCATGATATACAGAATGGATATTTAATACAACAAGTATATGCTAGGTGACAACAAAAGCATGCTTGATAAAAACATCTTGAAAGCAACTCCCGGTTTACCTCCCGGAAGATTTACGATGTATCAAAAGGATACACCTTGTGCGCTTTGATGGGCAATGACCACCGTACATTGAGGACATGATTTCCGGGCTTCCACGTAGGCACTTTGAGTCAAATTTTGAGCACTCCTCAGAATTTTTGGAACCCAGGGACACATACCAAGGTATAATAGGCAAAATAAGCTGGTGGAGGATTTCCGGCCATTGGGGAAAGTCGTCGGCCCCCTGCCGGCCATCAACAATGAATTGCCGGCCATCGATGTGCCCCTGCTGGCCATCGATGGCAGATTCGGGCAAATTGGTCTTTTTGGCCTTGGGTCCTTAAATAGACCCAAAATTACACCATTTCCTCAAACCCTTGCATGGAAAACAATTCCCTTGCCCTCTAGGTTTGCCATCTCTCTAGATTCGCGCATTCTACGTGTTTCCCAACACCCTAAGCAACCATGAATCGCTAAAATCCCTTTGTTCTCTTCGATTTGAACCAATCAGAAATCGAATCCGAGGTGCCTTTCATCATCTCCCCGATTCAAGGATCATTTCCCCCGAATTTCTCTCGAGGTTAGTTCACTTTTCCCTGGTTTTCAACTTCATTTGAATTTTCTGTTTCTTAGGGTTTGGTTTGTTCAAAACTTCACCATTTTTGCTCATTTTTGCTCATTTCTGCATCTATTTCAAATGGCTGACAATGTCCCACATGATGGGGGTTTCCCGGCACTCCCTCCAGTGGAGTTTGCCGCGGACTTTGCGACTGTGCCGGGGGTTGAGCCTGAGCCTTTACCACTGAGCGTACGTCCCTTCGATCCTGCGAGGTATCACCCGAAGACCCATATTATACCGGTGGCGGGAGGCATCCATGACTTTACCGATTTTGATGAGGACGCGCCAGACGCCCTCTTATTGAGGGAGCCGATGTCTCATTTGTCGGCCATTGCTGTGGAGGTACCAACTCTGCTTTTCTGCAGTATTACTTTCAACTATTTGCATTTCTTACACTGTTTCGATTTGATTGCATCACATGCTTTGATCTGACTGTATCACATACTTCGTTGCTCTGCATTTAACTGTACTTCATGCATCATTGCCTTGTATGTACTGTATACGAGTACACCTCATGCGTCTCTGCCCTGAATTCAACTGTATTTTCAATACTCCACTAATTTGCACGTAACTATATTTTCAATACATCGTTGATCTGATCTAAACTGCATTTTCAATACATCCCTGATCTGACTTGAACTGCATTTTCAATACATCACTGATCTGATCTGAACTGTGTTTTCAATACATCACTGATCTGATCTGAACTGCATTTTCACAGGATGGATCCCGCTCCTTCAGAGGTTATGGTGCTACGACTGCTCGGGACCGGTATAATGTGCTTCCTACAAGGGTCCGCCGAATCATTGACGGGACCGGCTTCGGTGTATTTTGCTATAGCTTGACGCGAGTCACAGCGAGTCGCCCTCTTCTAGGGGCTCTTGTGGAGAGGTGGTGGGACACTACCAACTCTTTCCACTTCTCCACGGCAGGAGAGATGACGATGACGCCATTCGACTTTGCCATGATCACTGGCCTGGGCATAGGAGGTGATCTGATTCCTCTTGATCCCGACATGGGAGAGTAGGTGGCCACATAGGATGCCCTACTCGGAGCGCGTCCACCGATACTTCGAGTGGGTATGGTTAGATATACCTGGTTCGAGGAGCATTACAGAGGAGAGGATCCCGAGATTGATGAGGAGGTGGAGTAGTACGCCAGGGGCTTCCTCCTGTTCCTTTTCGGTACCACCTTGTTTTCGAACAGGTGGAATACCGTGGGTTTATACTTCCTGGGCGCTCTGGTGGTGCTCCCGCGGGTTTATTTCTACGACTGGGGCGCAGCCGGCCTTACTACCTTTTTATGGATACATGAGTTCGACCTCTCGGATGTGCGGGAGATTGATCGGCGGCTACTGGCGAGCTTGGGAGGTACACAGCTTAGTTCCCACTTTTATTAGTTTGCTTAGCATTTCCTGCTTTCGTTGTGTTCAACACTTGTACTTTCTATATTCTATGTATCTGCTATTGCACTGTATGCTTTCTGTTTTGCATTTTCTGTACACCATACATACTGCACACTGCATACCACACACTGCACATACAAAATCTAATGTCTGCTCTAGACCTGCACTCTTTATGCATCATGTTCTATACTTTGTTCACACACTGTGCTGATCACATCTTTCTTATAGCTGTGGGTGTACGCATACTTCCCGACACTTGCTCCAGAGCCTGTGGAGGAGACCCTAGCGACAGTCCCGTTCTCTGATGTGTACGACGGCCAGCTCCGTCGTAGGACCCGCGAGAGCTTCATGTTCTTCTGGCAGTATTTCGATTCAGTCACAGCGCGTGAGGTAATTCTGCGACGAGGTTATTTCAGTTAACCTGATACACCCACATTCATTATTTGACAACTGATCATCTTGTTCGTTCTCTCTTCTCAGATCACGTGGCAACCATGGGATGTGATCCCATCAGGACTACGAGATCAGTACCACACTACCCGGACTGTGTCTCAGTTCCACATCCTGTTCGAGGGCCCGATTTGTCACGCCTGGTTTTTGAGTGAGCGCTTCGTATGCCAGACATTGGGGTTACCTACTCCATTTGTACCGACGGCACCACCACCATCGATGAGGGAGACACACAGGCTGTCTGTCGACCAGGTGATTCAGTTTATGGTAGGACTGGAGACGGATTATTTCCGCGCAGAGGGCGACTACATGACCTTCATTCAGACACATCTGATGCCATCTCTGTCCGGTGTCCGAGGAGGAGAGGGAGCGAGGGCTCCAGCTGTAGGAGAGAGAGGTGAAGCGACCAGATCTCGTAGGAGGAGAGATGTTGAGGGGAGACAGGGGGCGTATGGCCAGCACTGCCTACTACTATGACATGGCGAGGGCGGGTTGGAGAGATTTATCAGGTTCCCTTCTCTCCTCCTCCAGCTGGTCATAAGCTTGTCGGAGTTCACGGCTCGACCCCGATATGTGCTATACTTTTTATTTTGCACAGTCATTTCATTTCATTTGATATCCCGTAGATTACTAATGACTTCGACACTCTTGCAGGTTTCTATTGAGTGCACTCGTCAGTCTCTGGAGCTGACGGCCTCGGCGATAGGGATGCTGTAGACAAGTCTGGACCTGCTTAGCACTTACAGTATTCTGGTAAGTATTTCAAACTACATTTCATGCCACAAAGTCTTGTCTTGACACTCCATCACTTGCACAGTTCCACACTGCACTAATCTGATACATTGCTCCCATACACCGCTCACGGTGCACATACACTGCAAATCATCCACTGCTCACAGCGCATTAGTCTTCGCATCTGATACATTTTGATTACTAATGCATTTTGGTGAATTGCCCTTTTCTAGATTCCTTTCCTGGCGCCAGGCCTATCAGGTGTCCCAGCAAGAGCAATGGCAGGTCCTTCAGCACCTCTCCGAGTAGTAAGGAGAGCGAGACGAGGGACTGGTTCACGGGGGCCTGCCCTAAATGACGATGAGTCTGACGAGGAGGCAGTGAGTCCACGGACAGAGTCACCTCAGGACGAAAATGAGGCTGGAGATGGCTCAGATTCAAACTCTGACGGTGGAGATCCTGGACCTTCGTCCAGGAAGAGGACCAGGCCGGATTCCCGCACTTGAGGCTACCGGCGCCGATCCAGACATTTTGCTGATTCAGATGCTGCTCTTCCTTTTTTGCTTTATTTTTCTTTGTACTGGTAGTTTTGCACATTGTACTACGTCAGGCATGTTTTATTTTATTCGAAATTATGTACCTTCTGCAAAAGAAAATATGATGGAATGAGACAGCTCTTTTTGTTGAAAAACTGTTACATTTGTATATTCTATGCATCACATCGCATTACATAACAATGTAAATGAGATTGAATTTTGTTTTGAAAACGAAACACTCGAATCGCATTAATCAGGTAGTGAACCGACTAACAACAAAGCAACTCGATAAGCAAAACAAAACCTTAACAAGTTTACAACTCGATAAGCAAGTTACAACAACTCGATAAATGAAATGAATATGATTATAACTCGATACAAAAATGAAAACTAATACGTCTTAACCGAGACATAACAAAGTCCAACAGGACAAAAACAAGACCTCAAAAGAGACGAGTAACAGGACTTCACTACAACAAATAACTAGGTCTTCACCAAGAAGGTCAGTGGGCAGGAGGGAGAGGTTGCCGGCCACATAGGAAGGCCTGCCGGCCATCAGTGTGCCACTGTCGGCCACTGATGAGCCACTGCCGGCCATCGATGGCAGACTCTCTGAAATGTCGACATCTGTCCTCCACTTACTGCCTTATCTTCTATATGAGTTCCAGCTTTGGGATTTTCTTCATTTCAGCTCAGTTTTGCATCAAATGGAAGTAATTCTTGTTCAAAATCTCACAAATTGGATTGCCAACTTGGATGGCTCGGAAAAGCTGAATTTTCGGGGCTTTGGCATAAATGCACTATTCACGTTGAGTCGCATCTCGCTGCATTTTTCGTTCCTTCATACCGCGGCAAGGTTTTGGAATCCGGTGACACACGTCTTTAGCTTTGGTGGACAAGAGGTGTGTCCTACTTTCGAGGATTTCCAACCTTTAATGGAATCCGAGCGCGAGGAAGAAATTTTGCCTCAACTCCGGTTCGGCCACATCCAAGCCTTAGGACAGATGTGCGGCCTCACTTTGCATGATGCTCAGTCATTGATTCACTACGGGGAGTTGGACATTCCGAGTTTGGTTCGTCGGTTTTCTGGTGCCGGCGACCGCGGCGACCATCATTGGCAGGGTTATTGACGGCATGCGCTTTGCTTGTGCATGCTATCCCATTTCTTGCTTGCCCCAGGTTCCGGTGGGTTTAGCACTCGTTTGATCGAGGTCGCCAAGGGCTTAAGAGAGGGCAGGAGCTACATCGCCATGACGCTAGCCGAGACGTTGATAGGATTGGACGCTTTTCATCACCGGGAGACGACTAGATTTGCGGGGAGTCCACTACTATTGCAGGTAATGTTTCCCACCCCATCTCACTTATATATTGCTCACATCGCTCGGCCCTCAGGCTCAGTTTTTCTCTCAAAATCCTTTTCCTACTTTTCTCTCAACGTACACCTCTCTATTCTTTAATCTCTCTTCTTCTTTTTTTATCCCTCCCCAAGTATGGTTGATGGACAAACTGAGAGTGGTGGACTCATGCCTGATGTATTCATCTCGCAACTATTTCTTCCGATAACGTCTAGTTGATGCCTCGGATGAGGGATGGTAGTATAACTGGATGTACAATTTGTCTGCGGACCACATTGCTTGGCGCTGCCCTTGGCTTAATCTGCCGGTGATGAGCTACAGCATGACTTACCAGACCGGGATTCAGTTGATTGGCTTGACACACTGTGTCTTTTACTTTTTGTTCCAGATCCATCGCCAGTTCGGTCATGATCAGACTTGTCCAGAGGAGGGGATAGAGTACCCTGCCACATTTCTGGTCCGAGGCACATAGCTAGCCCGATATGCCACAGCATGGAGGACGAGAGAGCTTCTGGCCCCCGCTTCCGCTTTTAGTTGCACCCTCTCTAGCGAGTGCATAGATTGGCTCAATGAAGAGACACAGGTAGGGCCCACTTTGGCATCAGAGACTTCGACAAGCTCTAGGAGGGGACGCAGGAACATCTGACTTATGCCCCAGATTTATTTGCTTTTAATCAGAACTTTCAAGTTTTCCTTATGAATGTAATGAAAAGCAACTTCAATTTTGTATTCAAGAGAAGGAGAACTCTGTATTGAAATTAATGAAATTGAAGGTCGTGGGTACTGAAAAAATTTTGTTTGGTCCAAAAATTATCTAAGTTGTAAAAAGATTAATTTGAACAAAATCAACTTTTATTAAAACTTTTCAAAACCATTTTCGATATGGATCAGAACTGGACATGCCTGAGATCTGTCACTGAGATGCACAACCCCGGATTCCAGCAACTGGAAAGTTGCCCCTAGTCTGAGTAGCACTGCACCGGAGATCGTAACCGAGCTCTTGAATGCTGAATAGACATAGATGACCAAGGCGATCATGTGGACAAAGTTGATCGGGGAAGTGTTTATGGCTGGATTTCATGATGAAGTTGCCTACGTATCCCAAAGATGGAAATCAAGCCTTACGTAGTTCGATTCAGGTTCACTCGTGTATTAACCCTCACCTTTTATGCTCTAACTTTTTCCAAGGCCGCCCTTTTCGGGTTTTCAACCTTACAAGCTCAGTTTTTATAATTTCAAATTTTTTGTGCTCTAACTTTTGTCTAGGTCGCCCTTTCGAGTTTTCGGCCTAGCGAGCCTCTCAGGGAAAATATTTCTTCAACCTGTCCATGTTGATCGGTTGGGAGAACTCTAGACCATCTAGGTCCATTAGAACGACAGCTCCACCCAACCAGATTGATTTGATGATATAAGGACCAGTCCAATTGGGTCTAAACTTGCCCCTAGGGTCATGGATGGGAGCTCGGTTGTCTTTGAGCACTAGATCCCCTTCCTTCAAATTCCTGGACTTAACTTTCTTGTTGAAAGCCCTGGCAATTTGTCATTGATAACCCTGAACATGGTACAGTGCTTTCAGCCTTCTTTCATCAAAGAGCATGAGTTCTGCAAACCTGCTTTGCTGCCAATCTGCCTTAGCTATTTGACACTCAGCTAGTACTCATAATGACAGGACCTCAATTTTGATAGGTAGAACGGCCTCCATCCCATAAACTAATGAATGCGGAGTCGCCCCAGTAGAAGTTCTAATTGAAGTCCAGTAGCCCCATAGAGCAAATGGCAGCTTATCTGGACAATCCCGGTAGGTTTCCACCATCTTCTGCAAAATGTGTTTGATGTTCTTGTTGGCGGCCTCAACTGCTCCACTGGTCTGCGGCCGATATGTGGATGACTTATGAAAAGCCACATTGTATTTTTCTAACAAGTCGATCACTTCTTTCTTGAAGTGGGAACCATTATCTGAAATAATCTCGTTCGGGACCCCGTAGCAACAGATGATGTTGTTCCTGATGAACTTTGCAACATGCGAAGCCTTCAACACCGCATAAGACTGGGCCTCAACCCACTTTGTGAAATAGTCTATCGCGACCAGAATGAACTCATGCCCATTGGACCCCTTCGGAGTAACAGCCCGAATCACATCAATCCCCCAAACTGAAAATGGCCATGGCGAAGTCATGTTGTATAGCTTCGACGGCAGAATGTTCATGCAGTTTGCATGGATCTGACATTTGTGGCATCGCCGGACAAAGCCAATACAATCCTCCTCCATGGTGGACCAGTAATAACCTTGTCTGAGAATATTTCGGGCTAGCATCACCCCATTCACGTGCGCTCCGTACTCTCCTCCATGGATGGCCTCCATCAGGCGCTTCGATTCTTCAGCATCAACACATAGTTTATGCATCTCGAGATGACCTCTCTTGTACAATTTTCCTCCGCAGACGATGAACTGAGCAGCTATTCTTCTAATTGCCCTTTTATCTTTGGCATTTGCCCCTGGTCGATACACTTCCTTTTCCAAGAAGTTCCAGACATCATAATACCAGGGGTTCTCACCTTGTACCTCATCTATGGCGGCAATCAGCTTGTAGGCCGGCACAAATTTCAGGTCTATGATGATCGGACGCATCCGGACTCCAAAAGGGATGTCTATCATAGAGGATAGAGTTGCTAGTGAATCTGCGAACCTGTTATTCTCTCTTAATAGATGAGCGAAGTTCAGCTTCTCAAACCAAGCAATCAACAAGTCCAAGGTCTGGTGGTAAATTCTCATCTTTTCTTCTTTGACTTTCCAATCTCCTTTAGCCTGAGATACAACAAGGTTCGAGTCCCCGATGACGTCTAACCGTTTTGCCCCTAGTTTTAAGGCAACTTCTAAACCAGCAATACATGCCTCGTATTCTGCTTCATTGTTCGAGACTTTGAACCAAAGTTTGAATGCTAGAGGGATACGGGAATTGTCGGGTGCTATCAGCAACACCCCTATCCCATACCCGTATTGGTTTGACTCTCCGTTAAAGTACATCATCCAAAACTCATCTTCGACATGCAGAATGGCCTCATCTGGGAATAAGTACTCAACTGCTTCATCCCCTTCCACAGGGTGATCGGCTAGGAACTCTGCTACCGCCCTTCCCTTTACTGACTTGCGCGTCACATACTTTAGATCGAATTCGAAAAGGAGAAGCAACCAACGAGCTAGCCTACCTGTAAGCGCCGGTTTCTCGAAGAGATATTTGATGGGATCTAATCTCGAAACCAGCATTACAGAGTGAGCTAACAGGTAGTGCCACAGCTTCCTGGTAGCCCATACCAAGGCCAAACAAGCTTTCTCGAGCGGAGTGTAGCGAGTCTCGTTACTCAGCATCTTCTTGCTCAGGTAGTAGATAGCTCTCTCCACCTTGTCTTCAGACTCTTGTGCAAGCATGCAGCTCATTGTAGTTTCAGTCACTAAAAGGTATAAAATCAACGGTTTCCCCAGCTCGGGCGGTGACAACACAGGTGGGTTCTGTAAATATTGTTTGATCTGTTCGAAAGCAGCTTGGCATCGGCCGTCCCATTGGAACTTCGTTCCTTTCTTTAGGAGACCAAAGAGTGGTTCACAAGTCAAGGTTAATTTAGAAATAAACCATCTTATGAATTGCACTTTACCCAGAAAGCCTCGCATCTCCTTTTCAGTCCTTGGTGGTGGCATTTCTAAGATAGCCTTGATTTTGGAAGGGTCGACTTTGATACCTCTCTGTGTAATCAAGAACCCCATCATTTTCCTTGCTGTAACACCAAACGTACATTTCTGAGGATTTAGCCGCAACCGGAATTCTCTGATCCTTTGGAAGAACTTTTGCAAGGCGGTGTAGTGGCCCTCTCTTTCCTTGGACTTGACAATCATGTCGTCCACGTACACCTCAACCTCTTTGTGGATTATGTCATGTAATATTGTAGTTGCAGCCTGTTGATATGTAGCTCCAGTATTCTTCAGCCCAAATGGCATCACTCTATAACAATAGGTCCCCCACAGGGTGGTAAAAGCAGTCTTCTCCCGATCTTCAGGTGCCATTACAATCTGGTTGTAGCCTGAAAAGTCATCCATAAATGAGAGCAATGCATGCCCTGCTGTGAAGTCTACTAATTCGTCGATATGAGGCAGAGGAAAGTCGTCCTTTAGACTGGCTTTGTTACTATCCATGAAATCCGCACATACCCGGATTCTTCCATCCTTCTTCGGTACCGGAACTATGTTGGCCAACCAAGTTGGGTATTCAGATACCAGTAGGAATCCTGCGTCAATTTGCTTGGTGACCTCTTCTTTGATCTTGATAGCCCAGTCTGGGCAGATCCTTTTGAGTTTCTGCTTAACAGGTCGGGCCTCTGGGTCAAGAGGGATCCGGTGCTGTACAATCTCAGGATCGATTCCAGGCATGTCTTCGTAGGACCACGCGAAAACATCTTTGAAATGTTTTAATAAAGCAACTAAGCACTCGCGCTCCTCCGAAGACAACGTGGACCCAATCTGGACCAGCTGCGGGTCTTTCTAAGTACCAACATTAATTTGGGCGATTTCATCAACCAGTGGTTTTACAAACCTCTTATGCTCTTGTTCTAGCAAATATTTTAAGACCGAAGGAATTTTTTCCTCGTCGTTTTCATCAAAATTTTGAAAGTCCTGATTAATACAATAAATCAAAGGCACGGAAAAGTAATCAAAGGCCACAGCCGCACAATTCTCATTAAGTACTTCATCCAGTCCATCTGATTCCTCTGTTACAACAGACTCAAAAGAGAAAGAAAAAGACGACCTAGACAGGATTGTGGTATCCAGGTTGTCACCCCCAGGAGTACCGGACTCAGACTCAGACGAGCTGGAACCTGATTCCGACTCTACAGACTCGGTGGAATCAGATTCTAGCTCACTACCTGACCTGGTGCTGCTCGATAAGAATCCCTCCTCATACTGCCAGACGATGGAGGGTGCGACGGATGCATCCAAAATGTCTGAAGGTAGGTTCGCAGCCGTTTCATTCCTGATCATGGACACTGAGAGGTCATTCCCCAAGAACTCATGTACGATCGGAGGATCTGATAGTAGACAAACCAGTGCTACCCCCATTTCAAACTCGGTGCTCTCGGAATCCACTTCCTTAAACTGTTCAATCTCAACTGATGGGTCTGCCTGCTCTTTGGTAACATCATCCTCAGACAACTGTAAGTCGAAAAAGATTTCAAAACCCAGCAAGCGCCTCTTCTCAGCATTCAGCTATGGCTCTGGGAAGCCACAGAACGGAAAGTCTTCTCCCTTCTGAACGAAGCGTCCATTTAGGGTGCCCTGAATAGGCCGATGCATCAAATCAAAATGCCTCCCGGTCTGCTTGGCTCTGGCTCTTCCAGCCATCTCTTTGCCTTTCCTCACCCAGTCCTCTTTGGTGGGTAGATAACCCAAGCCAAAGGTATGCGGATTGTGCGGCACTTCAGCCAATACTGCAATGCCTTTCCGACCACTTCTTCCTAGTCTCATCCCAGGGATGTGCTGGAGTTTGTTCATGAGGTACACTGACTGTGCACTGACATACAATCCTTCATCAATAGCCAAGATGTTCTGAACGACCAGGGCCTCGGCTAGGGTGAATCCTGATAAGAACACATCCTCTGTGCCATGCTCGATTTCCAAAACTGGCGTGGACACCTCTGGTGGCAGATGAATCGACGAATTCCCAAAAACTATAGCCATCCCCTTTCTGTGGGGGTATTTCAACATCTGGTGCAGGGTGGAAGAGACCGCCTTTACCTGGTGCAGCTACGGCCGCCCTAGGAGTAGATTGAAGGTTGCGGGAACGTCCAAGACATGAAAGTCAACATTGTGTTGTCCTGGACCAACCTGGGTCTGAATCTGCATAGTCCCCATCACCTCTCTGCTAGTATTGTCGTAGGCCCTTATCACCTAGGCAGTTGGCACAAAGTCTGTGGGCTTCAACCCGATTGCATATGCTGTCCTCGACGGGCACACGTTGATGGCGGATCTTGTATCGACAAGAACCACTGGTATCCACTTGTCTCTACGCTCCACGGAGATGTAGAGTGGTTTGTTGTGATCTGAGCCCTCAGGCTGTAGTTCTTTGTCAGAAAAGGTTAACGTCGGGAAAGCTCCTCCCGGAAAGCTCAGCCCTACCAGCTGTTCAGGTGTGGTGTCTATTGAGAGTTTGGCCTTGTCCATTGCAGAAAGGACAACCTGTCTATGTACTCTTGAAGCCATAAGCAGTCCCCAGATGGAGATGTCTACCTGTATCTTTTTCAGCTGTTTCAGCACAGCCTCTTCTTCGAGTAACTTCTCTCTTTGCTTCTCTGCCTCCTTGACCTTCCCGGACGCTTCTGGTTCATCTAAGTGTGGGGGCTTGAAATACCGTCCGCTCCTAGTCATGTAGTCAACCTCTCCCACATACCAGGTATCATCCGGCTAGCTTTGTCCCCAGTCATCATCTGTGTGAGCAAGACATAGGTCGTCATCTTCCCACCACATGCCATCATCAGCCGACAGACACCTGTCTGGCTCCGTCACAACTATTTTTGTGCCCACAGCACCTTCTGTTCCTGTGTCCGCAGCACGGTCTGTCCCCTCAGGGGCTTTGGCTTTCTTGATCCTCTCAGAATCCTCGATCCTTTCCCGCTCAAACTACTTTAGTGCAGCCTTCTGTTTAGTTTCTTCTGTATCCAAATTGCCCGTATTCTGAGTAAAATTCTTTACACCGGTGCTCTCCGGCAATGCAGACTGATTCCCAGTCCTTCCGGCCACTGTTGATGTCTCCGTCTCTGGCGGATCCTGTTCTAGTTGAGGTTGTTCGACAACATCTGGCTGGTTATCAAGCCACCCAGTAGACTCTGTTGACCCATCAAACCAATTGACTGCCACGTCCCCTGAATCTAGTTCTTTAAAGAACTACAGATTTGCAATGTCCTCTTTTAGATCTGCTAGGTCATCTAGCCCCTGATTAGGTTCATCCTCCCGTACTACACAAATTTCTGCCTCCACTGGCAATTCCACATTCGGCCTATCCTAGCCTGCTGATGTAATGTAACTGCTCGGGTCGTATGTGAAACTCGCAGACCCCTCAGGCTCTATGTAATTATTCTCATCTGTTCCCACAATTGACCCAACTCTATCTCTGATAGCCACCACCACCGTTTCTGGTTGGGTTTGGGAGATGTCCAACATGCGCAAGTCAGTGCTGTCAGGAATGAACACCTCCGGCTTGGGTAGGTGAAAAGGGGTGATATATATACTAGGGTCGTATGACACAACCCCAGTTTGGATTAGATTGATGCGTTTGGGAGGTGGAGCTTGGTTGTGTGGTGGGAGGGGGTTGGTTGTGACATTCGGCTTTTCCGGAGGTACGATCACCCTTTTATCAATGAGATCCTGAATCTCATGACGTAATCGAAAGCACTAGTCGATGTCATGACCATGCTGTTGAAGAAGGCGCAGTACTTGGCTGGGTTATGGGAAGCAGGGAGTCTGTCTGGTAGTGGCCGCAGCTCTAGGGGCTTCAAGTGCCCTTTCCTGATTAAAACCCCCAGAGCTTTGGACGGGGGCATATATAGTGGGGTGAAGGTTCTTTGGCTTCGGGGTGAATACTTGACTGTTTGTGAGCTACTTCCGAACGCACCGGTGAATGGTGTGGCTACAAGGGTTCTTGGAGTGGTGGTGGTGGTAACCATGCCTACGTCTGAAGATCTGGCAGCTGCAGCACTGCTTGTGCCTGCATTTGTACTACGGTTGAATGCCCTCTTGGGCTGCTCTCTATCCTGGTCAGTTAGACCCTGTTTCATAGCATCCTCGATCTACACCCCTATCTCATGTAGATCTGCAAAGGTGGGAAGGGGGAGAACGATCATCTTCTGCATGAGTTTGGGCTGGAGGTTGCGCACAACCATCCGAATCTGATCTTTGTTAACAGGCCTGATGGTCATCATCGAGGCTTTGGCCCTCTACTGGATCACAAAATCGGAGAAACTCTCCTTAGGCTCCTGCCTAGTTGTCTCAAGATCATGGGTTGTAACCTCGATCTGTGTATTGTAAGAGTATTGAGCTATGAAGGCCTCGACCATCTCCTCCCAATTCCTCTTGACGGAATCCTCCAGTTTTGCATACCAAATGGCCGCTACACCCGACAGGGTCCGGCCAAACAAGGAAAGCTTCTGCAATCTGGAGAGGCCCGTCGGCCTTAGTATGTCCGAAAACAGCCGCAAATGCACCATAGGATCTCCAGACCCATCAAAACGGTCTATGTACGGCATTTTAAACCGATATGCTAGGGTCACAGCCGAGTCGGTATATCCATCCTCTATATCCAGGATGGACTTCACGCCTTGGGACTTCTTGAATAGCTTTTCAAGCTTGCTCACTTTTAGTGCTGTGGGGTCTACTTCGAACTCAAAGGGGGAATCCGGTAGGTTGGTCTGTGCTTTGGATAGCTGGGGTAGGATCGGGGGCGGAGCCGGCCGGATTGGAATGTCCGTGTCATCCTGGACGTTAGCTGTCTCCTCGAGTATAGGAACTCTTGGTGGAGGAGGAGCCTGATGTGAAGTAGATGCTCCGGTTTGCTACTATAGCCTGGCAATTAACTCTGTCTATTGGGTCATGACTTCGGCCTGTTGTTTGGCAAATTTTGTTTGACGAGCAGCGTCCTGCTGCATGGTTCTCATACTTTCCTGGAGTTGACGCATCATCTCCTCTAAGCCTTCCATATTATATTGATCTATCTAAATACTCGGTATATCTATCCTTGTAATAGAAACTGAGACCTCAGCCTGACTGCTCATTTGTGGGGTAAACCATTGATCTGGCGACCGCTGCACCGATACACTGCGTCCTCTTGACCTCCACCTGGTAACTGGGGGTAAAGAAAGGAACACTGCTTGTCCGTCTACCAAATCCCTAGATCGATTAAGTCTACGAACTCTAACCCAGAGTGCTCGGGGAATATCTACCTGGTCGGATGCAATGGTGCTAAACTACCTTGCAAAAAGATAAATAAAGCATAATAAGAAAATAATGAACAGAAAAACGGACAGCATAACGGCTTAAATTAACACAACACATAGTTGGCAAAGACAAGTTGAATGAACCGTCCTTATCCACTGATCATTGTTCCCAAATTCACTGCCTCGAATCTGAATCTGATATTCACAGATATAACTGATTCCCAGATACTGATGCCCGTAAGCCTGATACCTGAACTTGCAAACTGATGCACATAACCTTGTAGAGACACACTCTGACAGCAAATATCATGCAAATAAGAGCCAAAACACCCCTATGTTGGGGTAGGGTTTCCCTATCCTATTTTGTTAGGAGCTAGGGTTTCGCTACGCACACAGCGGTTTCAAAAAACCTACATTCGGGTAAGTAACCTGTCCTAGTTTGGAATAGTCACTATGGATTCTGAATATGCACTAGGTCGAATGATCAAAAAGAGTGCCCTGGTAAAACCGGGGTTTGTGTTCTCGTCGTGGCAGAGCCCGCAACCGGTCAGCCTTATGGCACGCTTCTCGAAGCGAGCCTCCAGCAAACCGTTCAGGAATAGCATACGGCAAACACGGTGTCCTAGGCGCACCAATGCAAATGCAATGCAAAGAGACACATAAGTGTAATCAAAATAAGATATCATGAGTTCGAGTCAAGCTCTCTAAATCCCCAGCAGAGTCTCCAGAAACTGTAGACGCACTCCTGGGAACTCTCTGATATCCGTGCTTCTTGCGAAGGCGCGAATCTCGTTTTGTTCTGAGCTACTACAATTCGAACTCAATGTCACGGTTCTGAATCTAATCTCACAATGTGTGATTTGAGACCGATAAATCACCAAAGAATCCAAATCCGGCAAATCATTTTGGAAAACTGATTTTTATAAAGAAGTGCCAAACATGGACTGCTTTGCCAGATACAGAGTCGCCACCTAAATATTTTATTTTTGAAAAATTTAGGAAACCCTGACTCGTGCCTAAGGCCACATGTCCGTCATCAGCAAAGTTGCCTCGGCTCGGGAACTTGGGTACGATTGGGGAAGGTCATCTATGAGCACCCCCGCTCGCCTGATCAAAGATCGGCCTGTACTAAAAATGATATCTTGTTTTTGAAAACACATGTGTTCTTATTCTGGTTAATTAGCTAGAATTACTATGTGATGCGCACAGCAAAACAAGTATAAACTAGATTACCTAATTTGGAATAAAGCATTGCATATCCGTTTGTTTAGAAAATGGTTTGAAGTTTGCTACTCGTAAGTAGGCTAAAATACAGATTTGATGAATTGTTCCAATTCAAGTAATCCAACCTTCACCCACAGGCATTCAGGTAGTTATATCAATTAAGTAAATAGCCTCATGGCAAGCATGCTATCATGGCAACACTCACACTCATGCAAGATGCTAAAGCATAAAAGCTTACCTAGTACTCCGAGCCAAAACAATAGCTAGTTAGAAATCATGCATGATCCTAGCTATGTTAAGATGGCTAAGGCAACACCTGCAAAATGCAACTAGAAATAGGCTCGGCTATTCTAAAATGACATGTGAATGCTACACTTGATACATGTATTCAAATTGGAATTGAAATACAATGCAGTTAGTATGATGCGCCGAGCCCGGTGCATGCAATATAGACGAATGGATGCAAACATGCAAGCATATGAATGCTAATTGAAACATTGACCTAAAACTAACCATCAAAAGCAGATAAATAAAAAGGAGAAAGACATGGGGTTGAAAGACATGCACACACGCACGCACACTTATTACAACAATGTGCCCTCTCGATGGAGGGTCCGAATGAATACGCTAAGCTAGCTATGCTAAGCTAACCAACTAATCTAATAATCTAATTAGACTAATTATTACACAACCAAATTGAATAACTAGCTACAACTAATTATTACAACAATCTACTAATTAACAAATTAATTAATTATTACAAAGCTTAACTAATTAAACAAAATCAATTAAGTTACAAATTCAAGCTAATTGACAAATAAAGCTTTAAACTAAGCAGCTCCAGCTCTGTTTGAAGATGCATGCACGGATTCGGTTTCTCACCCCAAAAAGCCTTCCGGTTTGCTCTCTTGACGCTCTGTCTGCAAGGTGTCCTCAAGGAATTCCTGCTGAACCTTACCAAAACCAGTCTGGGGAATACATCAGTGGCCTGCCGGCCATGGGGAGCCACTACCGACCATCCTGCCGACCAAGAGTGGGCATTGCTGGCCAAGAATGAAGGACTCACAGCCATCTGCAAGGCACTGTCGGCCACTGATGTGCTGGGACACCAAGCTGCAGTAGAGCACAAAATAGAGAAAATTGAGGGTCTCCCAAGGGTATGTACGCATTATACCACCCCATATCACCTCGAAACATCAAGGGAGAGGCATAATCGAATCCACAACCATCAATCACGCATTCCGATACATGATGGCCAAAAATCCAACTTATGCAAATCAATGAGAAATGAATGCTCAAGAAAAACACATAAGTGCCTAGAACTCTATCATGGATCATCAAGAGCGTCGGCGACCTAGAATTGAGACACGTTTCATCACTTGATGTATGAAACGCCCCTCGTTCCTCGTGCTCGGATTAACACTTTAATCCAAACTACAATGTAACACAAGCATGGCATACACAATGTGACTCAAGCAAGCAAACATGCAATATGACTTAAGCATGCAAACATGCAACTATATGGCATACTCAATGCAATGTGAAATAAGCATACAAGCAACATGCAAGTGGACATGTCAAATGGACTTAAACCAAAAAGGGGGTAGACCTCAGTCATGCCCCAAATAAGTGGCCAAAAGTGTTAGAATGAGGGCACAAAAGCAAAGTATGCATGCACAATGCATTAGCCTAAGAATTAAAGCATAAGGACACAACTCTCAAACATGAGCAAAGAGTGATAATCATGATAATGTGGCAATGAGGTAATCTCTGAAATCATGCAAGGAGTGATGCCAAACCACCGAAACAAGTCAAACATAGCATGCAAGAAAGCTCAAAGTACGAAGCCAACAAAGGGACTTAAACTATGGCCATGCAAGGCAAGCCCCGAAGGACTAAGGGCACCTAAAACAGTCCCTAGGCAGGTCAAGGTAAGACTAAAAACATGCTTGAACCTGGCTAGTACAAGCTAGAACAAAGGTCAAAAACATAGAGCATGCGAGGCTACAAAAGGGGTATTACATTACACCTATTAAAACCAAACATGGCATGACTTGGACAGCATAAAATAGAGTTACATCATGGTATAACAAGACCCAAAATCCACTGATATGATGACCCAAAGGCCTAGGCTTAATGGCATGCACAATGATCCATTCATGAGGCATAAAACACAAACTCTTCAAGGCATTTAAAGCATGTCAAATGCAGGTGTATGACCAAATTTCATGGACTGGAATAACATTCAAAATGATAGCAAAGCATACAAACATCACATGTATGGCATGGTAGCGGCCTCAAAACCCATGGCTAGCCAAAGCATTTACACTATAGCTATACAAAACATGAGTGATATGACCATGGAAGCCCAAAAAAATCCTAGAACAGCCCAAAATAAGAATAAAATCATGCTGGATCAAAGCCAAAATATGCTGGAATGATGAGTCAAATCAACATGAACATAAGGCTAGTAAGCAATATTTGTTCTACAAATATATGGAGCATGCAAAAGATGACCAAACCAACTTTAGAAAGAGTTATGTCATGGAAAAACATCACCAAAACATGCTAAAATGGACTCAACATAAGCTATGCAAACATGCTACTTTGATGAGCCACAAATGGGATTACACTACACATATAAGAAGCATGCAAAAGATGACCAAACCAGCCATGGACAAAGTCAAGGCAGGTCCTAAAAGTCACAAAAAAAGGGCCTGAACCAAGCCTCAAAAGTATAGGGATACATGCTCCTTTGATAGGCCAAAAACTCAAGCAAACAAAACAAAAAGAGAGGGGGTCACCCCCTTCTGATTTTAGGCCTCAAAACCACATGCCTACCACTGAAAATTCACTGGATTTCAGTGGCCAAAAGGCCAAACCAAGACAACCTTGAAGGCCTTAAAGCATGGTACAAAACAAGGCCAAACAAGGCAAACAAGAGGGTTGTGCACCCTTAACACCAAGAAGACCTCAAACAATCATCAAAAGCACTCAAATATAGAACTTTTTTCAGTTGAAAGCAAGGCCTAAAACAGTATGCAAGGATGGCCAAAATGAGGTACAAATAAATGCTCAAATGGGGGATATACTCACCCTTGAAGATCAACTTCAAAACGAGCAACCTCAGGGGCCAAAAACCAAGTTTTAGAGCTCAAGTAACACTCCTAAGAACCTCAGCCCAAAGATAGTGGTGTATCTCTATGTGTTGTAGTGTAAAAGTGCAAGGAAAATGGACTTTAGAACACTATTCTATGCAATATAGAGAGAGAGAATGAGAAATATATAGAGAGAGAGAGAGAGGTCTTTCTTCTCTAAAATGGCTGAACTTCTACTAAGGAGAGAGGGCCTCTCCTTATATAGAAGAAAAACAATGAGAAGCATGTTAAACAAGCTTGTCAAGAGCTTCATGAAAACCAGCTGGCTCAAAAGATCTGGCGTGAAACCTGCTAAGACAAGGGTTCTGCCAGCCATCAGCAATGACCGACAGTGGCTCATTGATATTCGGCAGGCTTCATCAATGGCCGGCAATAACAAATGCATGGCCGGCAGGGCCAAAATGGGGCCAGTAGTGCACCAAGAGAATCAAGCTGGAAGGGCCAATACATGGTCCAAAAAAATGGCAGAAAGGATACAGGATTTGGAAAGGTCAAACCTATGACGTTCCGCCGCGACATTCGAGTACTCGACGAGCAATCGAACTAGTTGTTGGATGTACCTGCAAGCACAACCAAGTCTTGAAGACGGTAAAAAATAGGGTGTCTACACAACCCTAATTTTTCGTAGGTCATTATTTATTTTTTATTATTTTATTTTATTTTTGACTTTATTAATTACGTGGTCACGTGAGAATTTAATGTGTTGTTTAATTAATTTAATTTGTTATTTAATTATAGGTAATTAATCCAAATATTGATATATTTATATTGTTTAAAAAAAAAGAGGTGTTTATAAATTGATAAAATATATATCATATTTATATTTATTTATATTGTATTTATGTTGTATTTTTATAATATAAATATAATATAATGTTAATAGGTTATCATATATTAAACCTAGGTTATTATAATCATAAAGTGTGTGTGAAGCTTTTCAAGAGGGACACAGCAGCCGAGAGAGAGAGAGAGAGAGGGAGTTTGTGATTATCAAAGAAAAGAAAACAAAGAGTGCTCCTGTGTGCGGGAAATAGAGGTAAGGAAGAGAGACAAAAACAAAAGGGGTTAGGGTTTTGTTTTGGTGACTCCATTAATTTTTGAAGTGATTCTTTGATCTTCAAAGAAATATTGTGAGTACAAAATCCACTTCCCTTGATTTATGTTTAATTCATTATTTTTATTTATTTGATGTTAGTTTGATTTTGTATTTACATGAAGATGATAGATTAATTTTAATTATTTTGATTAGTTGTGTATGTTAGGTTTAGGGTTTTTATATGTATTTATTTTATGATTATAATCACACTCATGATTATATAAAATTAAAATAAATTAGGAACCCATAGATAAATTCCTTATACTCCACCATGACTTAATGGATTGTTGTTTTATTTGAGTGATGGTGAGAAAGAGTGTATAAGAAAAAAAGTAAGGATTATGAGATTTATTTGAATGCCTTAGGCTTGGCATTGTTATGTTTGTTCTCATGAGTAGATGAGAGATTGTGTATATATATATTGTTGCCTCATTTTTATGAGTAGACGAGTGCTTCGATTTATACACGTACGTATATGCTAACCATCCAGGGAGTGTAGATCAAACTCGAGACGATATCCCCGTACAAGTTTGTCTTCAGAGTGGTGTTAGGTATACGGGAGGCACATGGGATATACGTATAAGCTAGAAGTGAAGGGCCGAAGTGGTGGAGTTAAGGTACAAAGAATTAAATATGAGTTTATTGTAATAGTATGAACTGTATTGATTTGTACATCTTGAAAAATAGTAAACGACCTTGATAAGTTATGAAATTTAGGCAGAGGCATGTATATATAATTCTTGACAACTTTTGTATTTTAACTTGGTGCTAAAAAGATCGATTGGAACTTTTAATCGGATGATCTTGGTTACAATAGTTTTTATTCGTTTTACCAATGCAGATTTTAGATGTTATTTTAACCCATGAAACGAGCTCATTTTTATTGGATTCGCGTAAACTGAAGTAAAACATTATTCTTCACACTTTTCATGTTTTGATCTTTTTTGAAAAAAGTCATCTTAAGATAGTTTCTTTTCATTTTCAGCTTCAAATTTTTTAGTTAAATTCCGTCTAGATTCTTCTATCCAGTTTTTCTCTTAACCTATTCAGTTTCTACTAAATTTGTTCATGTTGTCTTTTAGGAAATTTAATTCTGTACAACTTTTGTTCTTTGAGTTTTGGTCAATTCGAATTATTTAAGCATGAAACGGTGCATTTTTATACTTCTTCCGCAAGTTACATATAATTAAATTATACTAACTTTATTTTTTGCAATATAGTGGGTCTTACTAACTTTTTATGCTGGGTTGACCCACCATATTTTTATTTTTATTTTATTTATTTTATACTCAATTTATATTTTGTTATGAATCGGAAAGAAACTAAATGACATTGTATCTCAGGAAACTACCAATTCGTCTCGGTACAGATAAAACTACTTGTCTTGTCCCGTAACAAGAATTAAATATATTTTTGTTTGTGTCTGGTGGACACGTGGGTGTCAAATATTTATACTCATACCAGTATACTTGTATACTAACCCGTTTTTTCTCTTGGCATCTCCGGTGTGTTCTGATTGAGCGCAGTCGCACTTCCTTTACAGAATTAGTTTAGACTACGGTGGTGAAGAAAAATAACTATAGTTGTTGGACATGTCATTTGGACTTCTTTTGTTTTCTTGAGCTTAGGGTTGATATTAGTTTATGTATTTGTTATTTTTTTTTATGACTTTAGTATTTAGATAATTTGGCATGGTTTGTAACCTTACATTATTTAGATTATTTTGACTATTTATTGCTACTTTAATGTTGGAGGTATTGGTTAGTTATGAAATTATGGTGGATAGTTTGGTTGGCGTTTTGTTAGTGTTTTTTTTTTTTTTTTTTATCCTGTGTAATTTTTTGAGGATGAAAATTTACTTAAACCCTTCAGAGACGTGAACGTTTAGATTTTGTTTCACCCCTAGGATTTGGATAATGGAATATTAATTGGGGTTTTGTAACGCCCTCAAAATAACAACAATAAACCCATCAGATAAGGCATGCATTTACATATAAACTAACCACATTCCTTTATTCATTAGAGATCCATTACATAAGTATTACATGTTAACATCATAACAAAATGCCCTATGGGCTTACAGCGTTCCAAGTTAACACTTGGTTACAACATAAGAGTACTAACTCGTTTACACATTAAGCCCTAGGCTTGAAGTTACATGTAATACATCAAAAGTTAAGCATCTACACTATGTCCGCCTCTAGCCTCCCAAGCTATGTCCTTGGAGGTGGCATGCTTCCTGTACCTGAAAATGATATTCCCATATAGGGTGAGCCACAGCCCAGTAGAAATGCACTAAACCAACCATGGACAATGACTAAAACATTAGCAATTGATAGTTGGTCAACACTGATACAATCACATAAATAACATATTTATGTCAACGACTTACAAGTCCCAATTACTTTTCGTTTTCCCTTTAACAACAGATAAGCATACTAGCTCTATCATCATTTCCACAGATATGTATAAAAACTATATCTCACATTCAGATAAGCATAAAAACTATATCCACATTCTCAATAGATATGTATATCAACAATATCCACAGATAAGCATACAAGCTGTATCCACACTTCACAAAGATAAGCATATGAGCTCTATCTTCACTTCTCTAGACAAGCATATGAGCTGTGTCTACGGAGTTCATCCCCTATCTCCTCCCAATACCTATCCGGTTTAGAGGTACATCCCCTATCTTCCCCTAAACCGCGGAGTACATCCCCTATCTCCTCCTCTACACATAACGTATACAAACACAATGGTTCAATATACAATCACCCAATACATACAGTTAATGTATTCAATCAACCGTCAAGTTCCATGACACATTTCATTGATTAGTTTCAGTTTACCTAATCATCATGCATTGTCTACAACAATCACGACTATCCTCCACCGATAGCCCAAAGCAGTTATTTCTAAAACAGAAAATAAATGCACAAATGGATATTCAATCAACATTTCTTTTCTTCATTCTTCTCAATTAATTATCCCAATTAATTAAACAATGTAGTTAGGGCAATTCCCATAATTAACATTTCAACCCTTAGGTCCCATTTTCATCAATGATTCAACAATCATTCCATTCTTTTCATGCCAAACATGCATCTAGGTTTATTATGAATAAAGCCCCAACTTTTGTAAAATTACACAAAAGTCCCAAACTTTCACAAAATTACCAAACAAAGCCCAACATCTCAAAATACCAAAATTTAAAGACAAAATCCATAGAGAGGAGTAGGATATCCCTACCTCGAAGTTTAAGCCACAAAGGAGATGAAGACTCGAAGTTCAACTTGCTCCAAATCCAAACTTTTTCAGATTAAATCGAAGCTCTCAACGCCCTCTATCTTTTTAACAAAGGCCCTAGGCTAGATTCACACCCTAGGGAGATCAAACCTTAGAGAGAGTGCAAGTTTAGAGAGAGAGAGGCTCGGATTAAGGGTTTTGGATCAAAAAGAGAGTGAAAAAGTGATGTTTTAGACGCTGCTGTCCGCTGATATAAAACACTCTCGCTCGAGCGAAGGATTGGTCGCTCGAGCGACCAGACACAGAAAACTCTCGCTCGAGCCAAGAAGTTCTCGATCGAGCGAAGAAAAACCCAGACCGCTCGAGCGAAGGAAATCTCGCTCGAGCCAAGAAAGACAGCTCTCAGGTCCAGAACCAGGTGCAACACCTCTCTCGCTCGAGCGACAAACTCCTCGCTCGAGCGAAGGACCAAAAATCTGGGCAGCAACACTAGGCTCCCAAACACAACCAACCTGTAACAAACCTGCCCAACACATCCCATAACTCAATATACAAAGTACAAAGGATGCAAACACGATAATAAACAACAACCAACATTCACGGACACATGTCCGGATCACTGTACAACAAGGGTAAACCCGGGATCGCTATAGGTTTAGTCCTACTTTAATATTTAATTGTCCAAATTTTGGGACGTGACAGTCTTCTTGCTTCTTGTCCGCACTTTTGCCACGCCTTTTCTCATTGTTCTTAAGCTTTTGGCATTCCCGCTTCATGTGCCATTTCTCATGGCAGTAATAGCACTCAATGTCTTTCTTTGAAAAAGAACCTGTAACAACCCCAACCCATGATTACCGTTAATGTGAAGCCCCTGAAATATGTATTCACTTTAAAAACCCTAATGTTTGAATTATTTTCTTAAAGCCCCTCGTTTACTTGAATTAATTCGAATCTCGTCAGTTAGCTTACTATTTTTATTTTTATTGAAACAGAAATTTCCTTAACCAGATTAGGTTCCCTAACCTAATTTAATTCTACCTAAGTTACATGTATTTAACTCCAAGCCCTCACTCTTTATTTAAATTCGAAACTTGCCCCAAAAACTAGTATTTGTACCTTGTACCTTGAAGTACCATCAACTTTATATATATATATATATATATATATGTATACACCTTGAGGAATGTGCCTAGGACTTAAAATAATTAAAAAAAATTCCCTTCACCCTTCCCTATGCCTAGCCTTCCTAGAAGAAAGTGAGAAATCAAGTTCCAAGAAACATCATCATGAACTTCTAAGAAAAACCACCAACCTAGTACCTAGACCTAGGGTGCTAATTCCAAAACTAGTTCCCTTTTAACTAAGTGTTTCCTAAATCATTGACCAAGCCTCCCAAATCCCTTCCATTTCCTTAGAATCCAAACAAATCCTAACATTTCCATCCATTTCCAACTAATGGGCTTTTAGGACATATTACATCAAAAATTGTCTATAAATATCAAACTCCCCTAGCTTGGCAAAGCACAAACACCACACCCACATACACACATTAGGTTAGGGAGAGGGAGGAGAGCAAGAGAGAAAGGAGTCTAGAGAAGAAGAGGAAGGGAGAAGAGAGCATTCTTGTGCAAAATTAGCAAGTAAGCCACAAACATAACTTCTCTTTTATTTTCCTTCTTTCAATACATGTCTCTAAATAATGTGTTTCAGATCTGTCATTAAAGAGTTCTTATGTTAAAAATACTAAGATTTGAGTATTGATTCCATCTCTCTTGTATTTTTCCCTTCTTGGCACAAAACCATCCTCTTTTATTACCAATCTCTCAACTTTCCAAGGCACACTTTCAAGCAAACTTTCTGAGTAAATATATGTTAGTTAGCATGCTTTCTTCACAAAATAAATGAAAACTTTCCCTTGGTGGAACCCTTTTCTCACAAATCTTCATGTTTTGAACAGTCTACCTTAGAATCTGTTTTTGTAGCCCACTTTTAAAAATTCCAGAAAAATGTACAAAAATATTCTGGACCTCTATTTTATTTCAAAACCTTCCTTAAGGAGTTATCTTTCAACTAAAATTGTTTCCATCGAAAAATATTAAGCGATTTGCAATAAAATCAAGTTTTCGTAACGATCGACGGATCTGGACAGATTCTGGACAGCACTGGACTATTTTTTAAAAAACTTAAAATCTGGAAAAGTAATCCCATTTTTGAAAAATGTTCTAGAAACTAGCTCAAATTCTCTACGAACCATAGGAAGACCAAGTCCGGTGGAAGATCTAAAATAGTCCTTTCATTTTAATCTTTATGTGATGCTAAATTTGAAAAATTTGTTATGCATGGATGTTTTATGCCCTTGAATTCATAAAAATGTTTATTAGCTTATGATCATATCTTGGCATGATATTGTATGTGTTATGGTTATGTTATTTATCTTCCTCGCTTTATGGATGCATGTCTATGTGGATATTATTGTCTTGTAAGTTGAATTAACTTGATTTAAAACATTTAATTTAACGGGAAACCTAATTGGGAGGGTATTGGGTTTTCGAGCACTTGAGTAATGAAAAGATGAGAATATGTGATATATGGATTGTTGGGATGCGTTCCCTATTTGAAAGTTAAATTCTTGCACAAGTGGTTTTCTGAACCCTTGAACGGAGCGGTTGTATTCGGACCCTAGGTGGTTTGGTGTGAGGAGGGATTCGGGCAAGGCCCTATTTTACCGTCTCTTTTGAGGCCCTGCGGTTGGCGCTACACGGTACATAACCGTTGGTAGGCATCCGAGGTTAGGTTTGCAACAAAGCAGCAAAAGATGGGGCATACCGAATAATCCGCGTCCGATTCTTGTGGTTGGGAGGACGAAATCTCTTTGGGAGATTTCTAGTTTACTGACATCTAACTTAACCTTTTATTTATTCATTTGAGTATCATGCTTTATGTTATACCTGTGATTGTGTGTTGGATTGGGGAAAAAGGGGCAGGGTGTGTGTGTGTTTACTGGGCATTCAAAGCTCACGGCGTATCATGCCAGGTGACGAAGTGGAACTTATAGCGGGAGACGATGAGCCAGAAACCTTCGAAGACTTTTGGCTATCTTTGGAAGGCTAGAAATTTCCTTTTGTTATTTTGTAAGACTCGTGTGAAGATTTAAGCTTCTTTTGGGATGTAATGTAATAGAATAAGCTTTTGAAATTAAGGATATTCGTGGTTGTTATGCGCTTATACTTTAATATTTACATGTATGAATCTTATCGTTACTTATGAGACCTTGTGTCAATACCTTTTAAGATCTGTCAAAAGGGTAGTGCTCTGCCTAAGAAAGCTGGACTTAGAATGGAGGCTAATGTGACTCCTCCGGTGATCTGGGATCTTACTGGTTATTGACCATAGGACTCATTAGTGACTCTCCTTTGACTACAACCAATGGTGTAGAACCGGGGCGTCATAGTTAATTCATGCTTAATTATGCTTAACAAGTAATTAAGAAGAAATCATGAGTTAATTATACGTGTATTGCATTATTTTATGTTTATATCTGTTTCACATAGAAAGATCTGTTCATGCTTTTATTTCGGTCTACGAATTGAAGGCCTTATTAGCATCCGATTCAGAAATTGACTTGGTATACGTGCTATTTGGAATTTTTAGAACATTATGGTAGGCTCAATTGAAATTCGATTCGGAACAATTAAATTGGATTAATTTAATACCCATTTGATTAGTTTTAATAAACCAACATTAAAAAAGCCTATATAAGGCTCCATATAAGCCCCACTCAACTATTTTCTTCATTGTCAAACTTATTTGAGCTATCACACACACACAAACGGGTGAGAGAGGAAGGGACCAAGAGAGGAAGTTGAATTCAAGAAGGTTTTGGCTTGGAAACTTGAGGAATTGGTGGTGTTGAACAAGACTTCTTAAGAATCAAAAGAATTAAGGCTTCTAGGTAAGAATTCAACCTTGCCATCTTGAAATTAAACTATTTAGTATAAGAAACCAAAGAGTTAAGCTATATGATGCTAGAATTGAGCTTGAATGAAAGAAAATGTGTCATAACATACATGCATGTCCATTTCTTCATAAATTGAGCATGATTTCCAAGAATTCCCTCATACATGTCTTGAATTCACTTTGATTGTGGGAAATTATCAAGTTTCATGTTGTTTTATAACATTTGATCATATTTTGAAAAGATTGAGTACAAAGGAATTCATACATGTCTTGTTCATGGATCATCCATGAATTCTAAGTTGAATTTTTGCACAGTTAGCAAGCTATTGGGCCATTATTTCTTGAAATGATCTTTAATTCATGTTGTTTTAAGAGTTTCCATGTATTGTCTCAAGTTTTGGTGCTTAAAGATTAAGTTTTGAGCTTGGAGATCAAATCTGGAAATCCCAGAATTTGCATCCACGCTCGAGCGTAGGAATTCATGCTCGAGCGACTGCTCTGAGTGCGTGCACTTCCGCTCGAGCGACCAGAAGTACGCTCGAGCGTGAAATGCAAGCCCTCAGAAGTTCTTGTGTTTTGCAACACGCTTGAGCAACAAAAGTCACACTCGAGCAAGGAACTGAGTCTCACGCTCGAGTGGGGATCCGTCGAGCGTGAAAAACAAGCAACTAGTACTTTTTCAAAGTTTGCAGACCATGCGAGTGCAGGAAGTTGCGCTTGAGCACACCCTCACATTCTGCATGCTCGCTCGAGCGAGGAAAGCCACGCTTGAGCGTGGACCCTGTTTTCAACAAGTTTTGAAAAATATTTTCAAGTACATTTTTGCATCCTCATTCCATCCTATGCATTCCTAGGCCATGATTAAGACACCATAATGAGGTTAATAAAGTAGAAACACACCAAACCAAGAAAGGACTAAGTTTTCATTTCTGGGTGTGTAATTCAGTATACGTTCATTTTGTAATTGTGTAGGTCACGCGCCACAAAGAAGTTGAATTGTCTACTTACAGCATCTGTTATCTGTAAGTAATAACTTAGTAAAGCTATGTTCAAGGTAAATTATTTTCGGTATATGAAATAAGATCTGTTGAATGGAATGTCATGTTTTATACTATGAATGATTGTCCAACAATAACAAGCATTTGTGACATTATGCTATGATTCAAGTATGTTACAAGTTCCAGGTACCAGAAGTTCCTTATGGAACTGACAAGCTATCTATACCTGGCTGGAGGTTCCTAAATGGAACTGACAAGTTTACAAGTTCCCAATTCTGAGGTTTCTTTATGGAACTAACAAGTTATCCTTACCCGGCCGAATGTTCTTCTACAGAACTGACAAGTATGATTTATGATACTCTGTATATAATCCATCAGCGCTAACGGACACACCATGTAAAATTAAACATGAACTCTGATTTTTTTTGTATATATGTTTAGAATGAGAATCCAAATGTGAAGTTTGGTTTCAGACACAGTTATGGGACATCATTCATTTACCCCTTTACTCTGTTATTATTTACTGGACCTTCGCTCACTAGTTATTTATTATGTATGTAGGTGAGCAAGCTCGTGATCATGCTTAAGATGATGCCTGGAGCATTTTTGTGTTTGTCAGCCATCTTTTGCGCCACACGAGGAGGTTCCAGATCACGTCATGTCTTGTGGATGTGTTAATATGGATGTTTAAGACTGTTCCTTTTGCTCTATGAACAAGTTTTCCTTTTATATGTACATGAGGTGATGTGTAAATACTGTACCTATGACGCCACTTGTATGTTTGTAAAAGTTAAGATTATCAGTCCTACGTATGTCTACATAGCTCGATGGACTATGTATATATTTGTTTTATGTATCTACTTCCGTAGTCCCTAATTATAAGTCTAATTGTTAAGAGGCCTTCGGTAATCCAAAGGATTACTGGCCGGTTACGACACTAAACCTATAGGGGCGAGTGTGGGTCATGATAGAACCATCTCTTGATTTTTCACGGCTTTGATCACGACCATGAGAAGTCTTACTCCTCCCCCTTGTTTTGCTTCGGCCTCTCACAACAAATGCCTCCGAATGAGAAGAACTCGCTGATTTTCTTCTAGTTTCTTCATTCAACAAGCCGCTAGTAACTTGGCTCATTGTGACAACTCCATCAGGTGCCAAATTACTAACCGTTACAACCAAAGTCTCCCAACTTTCGGGCAAAGAGCTAAGTAGCATCAAAGCCTGCAACTCATCATCAAAAACAATTTTATAGAAGCAAGTTGATTAATATAGTACTCTTTATTTCATTCAAATGTTCCAAAATAGGGTTGTCCTCTTTATATTTTAAATTAACCAACTTACGAAATAGAAAAACTTTATTTGTGGATGATTTCCTTCATAAAGGCCTTCTAATTTTTTCCATAAATCATGTGCTAAAGTTTCAGTAGCAACATGATAAAACACACTGTCATCAATCCATTGACGGATAACACCAATGGCTTTTTTATTAAGCCTCTTCCATTCATCATCTTTCATATCATCAGGTTTGCCACTATCACTCTCAACAGGCCCATACAGCTCTTTACAAAATAATAGGAACTTCATTTTAGTTTTCCAAGTTACCCAATTGATTCCATTAAAACTAGACATACGACCCACATTCCCCTTTATTGATTTATACAAATAAATAAACTTACATAAACCGTAAGCTCTGATGCCAGTTGTTAAGGAAAATATATGATTTCTCACAAGTAAATTAATCAATGGGAATAAAAACTACTACGGAAAAATTAAATCAATAATAACACAAGAATTTTGCGTAGTTTTCTCAATGTAAGGTACGTCTACAGGATCAAAATTCAATTCCACTATCAACCAAAAAATTTTCAAACGATTACAAACGAGACACGAATGGTCTCACAAACCACCCTTAGGTGAATTCCAAATAATCACAAATAAACAAAAAGAAAGACCTCACTAAATAAAAGAACAAAAATCTTCGAAACAAAATTGTAGAAGACTCAAAATAATAACCCAAATCAACTTCAAATCAGAGTCAACAGAAGTATGAACAAATCAAGTACAAAGCCTTGGCAAATCTTCACCAATTGTAATTCCCCAGCATTGTTACCGAATCAATATTATAGTATAGCAGCCAAAATAATAACCCAAATCAACTTCAAATCAAAGTCAACAGAAACATAAACAAATCAAGTACAAAGCCTTGACAAATCTTCACCAATTGTAATTCCCCAGCATTGTTACCGAATCAATATTATAGTATAGCAGCCGCACTGATACTACGGAAAAACATTACCAAATATATATATATATATTATTGATTTTTGGGTTTTGTTATCAAAATCCTAACTGTTAGCAAATTGAATTAGGTCACTAAAAGTTTAGATATAATATATTAAAAATATATTATAACTAATATTAAACCAAATTAAACTCTTTTAATAAATCAATTGAATCTCAAACTCTAAGAAGATGATATACCCAACCTACACAACTCAACTCTCCGTGAGTCACTGTAGTCTCTTATGTGTTTTTGGCTTTGAAAAATCTAGAAATCCCTTAGATGTTGATTTGTGATTATGTATCAATTTTAAGCAGAATATAACAATCCGAATCAAACAATCAAGACAAAGAGACACAACGATTTTACCTGGAAAAAACCACAATGGATACCTCCAATTGTGATAAAAAAAACCACGGGCAACAGCCATAAAACAATCCACTAAGAAGATTTACAGGAATTACACAGGTATACTCTCAATTACCTAGCGAATCCACGCCTAATTGAACCAACCACTATGTGCCTCTTCCAACCCGTCTTCACCTCGGAATTGTCTTTACGATGAGCCACCTCGGAATCCACCAAAGCTTCAGGCTCGAATTCTTCAGAATCCACCGAAGAACAACTCTCTCTTTTGTAGAACAAACAAAACCTTTTATGTATACTTTTTAAAACATGAGTTGAATACTCAATCAAAACATCAAAGAAAACTCACAAAGTATCCCCAGATATAAACCCTAGAACCCAAAAAGAAGATCTGGAGTAGTAACCCTAAAATCTAACCCAACATGCGAATTTATAGAATCTGTCCTGCGATCTCCGCTCGAGCGCCCAACAGCCCGCTCGAGCGGCTTCAGCAAAATATGCGCGTGATATAACAGAGATCCGCTCGAGCGCTAGAGAACCCGCTCGAGCGCAAAATTACACATCTCAGTACTTTTACAGGCAACCAAAACTGCTGGAACCAGGAATTCTCCGCTCGAGCGAGGTAATGTCCGCTTGAGCGGACAGGCAACTTGGAATGCATTTTTGCATTTTGCTTCGGGGGCGCTGCCCCTCGACCCCGCCGTGGCGCTGCCCCCTCGACCCCCGCGAGCTGACCGGGCAGCTCAATCCCTGTCATAATCAGCGAAGTGGTAATCTTGAAAGTATTAACATCACAAACTTCTCTGAAAGGCACAATTCGGGTTGGATTCGCATCTAAACACTCATAGCCTCACTGAAATAAAAGTGCGAAAACAAATACAACTGAAGGAGTTTTGTCAAATGGTATTGCCAAGAATAAAACCTAACAATCTCCCCCTTTGGCAATGCCGTGACAAAACACACCTAACAAATAAAATCTTAAACACCCCAACTCATTACAGCCAACAAAAGCCAACTCCTTTCTCAAGGTCATGATCTGCAAAACAGTTATTAATGCCATAATCTCCAAAACAACTATTAGTCCCACAAGAGTATATGAAAAAGTAATAGACATATGACACGATTATCTTGAAACATGAGATGGAAAACATGAATAGATGAAAACTAAGACTCATGAAAAACAACTCTCAAACAACAAAAGCAAGATCATAAACCACACAAGCAATGATATGACGATGTAAATACCAGAAACATACAAGAAAGAAATAATTAGCAAACAGTGCATAGCAATTTGCAAAACAATTAAAGCTAATCTCCCTTACCGAACATATCAAAGTGTTCATGCTAAACAACTCTTGCAATGAAAAACCAAACTCCCCCTTACTAAAAGCAACCACAAACACTGAAAACAGTGAACAAGAAGAAAACGACAAAAAATAATATGACGGAGTAAGCAAGGAATTTCAGATTTGTACCTTAAAACACACAAGATTATCCAAGAAGCACAATTACTAGTAAACACAATGTGCACAGTCTGTAGAAAATTCCTCATAAAAGAAAGTGATGCATTATGTGAAAAGCATAGATCCCATGATAAAAGTGTGTGTGTGACTCTTGGAGTTCGACAAATACTAGATTCAATCCTAGTAGTGATATGAAAGCTAGACCTCCGATAAGAGAATCTTAAGCACGACAAAGGAAAGTCAAACCACTAGGAATCAAGGGGTATTTGGTGAGTAAAGGCAGAGGCTCCCCCTCAATCAATGAATCTTTTCTTCTTCTTTTTTTCTTTCTTTTGTACATTTTTTCTTTCTTTTACATATATTTTTTTTTCTTTTTCTTTTTCTTTTTCTTTTTCTTTTCCTTTTCCTTTTCCTTTTTCTTTTCCTTTTGCACAATCATTGGTGGCTGACACGCTCAAGAGTATGGAAACCGAACCAGAGAAGCATGGATATAATAAGGATGGCCTGGTTGGTGACTATGAGGTAGCCTATTCCTCATGGCTAGACTGCAAAGAATTAAGGGGAAAGCCATGGAGATGCAAAAGGATGGTAGATGGTTAAGAGACTCTACATCACCCAAGATATGCTAGTATAGGTCAATTCCTCTAGAAAAGCAAAAGATACAATGCCAGAAGTCCAAAAAAAAATAATCACTAAGGCGGAAGACTCCAAAATTTGCTAATCAAAGAGTGTGTACAGAATGAGACATACTAATCAAAAAACACACACTCCAAAATGAGTAATGACCACAGAAAGCACACATATATGAACATGAAATGGATATTCTCATCAAATCCAATATGCACCAAAGACCACTCAAAAATTTCAAGCTTGCAAAACCATACTAAGAAAATCTTTTTGGGATTTTTTTTCTTTTTTTTTTTTCAAAAATAAAGCAAGACAAAAAAAAAATGAACAAGCACACAAATTTTTTTTTTTAATTAAAAACAACACACAAAAACCCAAAAGCTAAAACAAATAAACAAATTAACACAAGTCTAGTTTTCTCACCCAAACTGCTTTAGTACGAACAAAGTTGTGAGAATTGCAGTTCTTGGGTGGTGTCTTGACGTTGTGGTTACTTTCCCCTACAATAGGAACCCGTCTCGACATGGTTTCCAACTTCCTATTCCTAGGTCTAGGCAAATACACTTTTCCATACAACTTATAACAATAAGGGCGAATATGACCATGCATACCACAATGATGACAAATAAAAACAGGGTGTACCTTCTTTTCTTTTACCTTACCAACTCTAGGAAGTTTGAGAAGTCCATCCTTACGTTGAATTTTTTGTTCTCCCTTTCCTTGAGTTCTTGTATCATGAGATGTGGAAGCACTCTATTTTTGCTCTTTCTTACCACAAAAGCCAATGCCACTCTTGTCACAACTCATTTCTTGAGACCCAATGATATCCTCCAAAGTCTTTGATCATTTGTTCCAAAGACCAATGATAACCATGGCACACTTGAGTTCTTCCTCCTTTTTGATCATTAGTTCTTCCAAAGCAACTTGTGACATCTCGAGATATTCAATCTTTTCTTCATACATGGCATGGGTTTGCAGTAGCTCATTCCTCTCTGTCTCACAAGTCAACAGTTTTGCACAAAGAACTTGTCGCTCATCAGCTACCTTGATGGCATTAATCCTGGCCTCAGAAATCTCCTCCTTAAGTTTGACATTCTCACTTTCACATGCTTTGAGTTTCTTTGTGAGTTTGTCATTCAATTTGAATAAGTTAAGAGATTCCTTATACAACTTTTCATAAGCTTGCTCAAGCTCTTCATGATCACTCTCCGAGGATTCATCATCAGTGATATTCTCAACTGACATCTTCGGAGAATCTGTTTGTCCTTCAGCTTCGGAAGCCGCCATGAAAGCAAGGAATTGTTTATGTCCCTCTTCGCCTTGATCTTCATTGTCACTTTTATCTTCATCAGATTCATATTCATCATCCCAAGTGATGGCAAGGGCTTTCTTCTTCCTCAAACGAGTAGGACATTCTGAAGCAAAGTGGCCAAATCCTTGGCATTTATAGCATTGGAGTCTTTCAGAGTTCCCTTGTATCTTTCCTTTCTCCTTCTTGGCTATAGAATTAATTTTGAGTTTATCTTTGCCTTTAGATTTATGAGTATGAGTAGATTCCAAAAGATTATGATTTTTTTTCAAAAAAGATTTTTAAAATTGTTTAACAAAAGCAGCCGTAATCTTGGAATCTATCTCATAATCCTCATCAGAATCCTCTCTAACTTTATGAGCACTACTAAACGCAATATCTTTTTGTTTCTTTTTGAAATTCCTGTGTGCCTCATAAGTTTGGAGATTTCCAACCAACTGATCCAGCTTGAGGTTGTCAACATCTTGAGCCTCCTCAATAGCCGTAACTTTTGGTTGGAACCGATCGAACAAGGATCTCAAACTTATTCCCACAACTTTGGATTCTGGAATTTTTTCACCTAAATTGAAGCTGGAATTTACAATGTCACTCAACTTCGCATAAAATTCATCAAAGGTCTCACTATCTTTCATAGAAAGGTTTTCGAAATTAGACGTGAGCCTTTGAAGTTTTGAGCGTTTAACAGAAGGAGTGCCCTCATGAATAGTTTGTAAGATATCCCAAGTCTCTTTTGCCACTTCACAATTACAAATACGACTAAATTCTTCAGGTGTGACAGCGCAAAAGAGAGAATTGATGGCTTTACTATTCCAGCTACTATTTTGGTAATCAATTGTGTCCCACTTATCAATTGGTTTGGGGATTGTAACTTCATCAACAGTAATTGTTGGTTTGGTCCACCCATTCATGACGGATTGCCAAACTTTTTCATCAATAGATTTTAAAAAAGATCTCTCCGAGCTTTCCAAAAAGAATAATTGGATCCGTCAAGTAGGGGTGGTCGAACCATAGAATTTCCCTCACGAATTGAATCCATTATCACAAATCAAACAAGATCTCGTTCTAAAAGAATTTTTTTTAAAAAATATAGAACGACCTGCTCTGATACCAATTGAAAAATCTAGAAATCCCCTAGATGTTGATTTGTGATTATGTATCAATTTTAAGTAGAATATAACAATCCCAATCAAACAATCAAGACAAAGAGACACAACGATTTTACGTGGAAAAAACCACAATTGGACATCTCCAACTGTGATAAAAAAACCACGGGCAGCAGCCATAAAACAATCCACTAAGAAGATTTAAAGGAATTACACAGGTATACTCTCAATTACTTAGCGAATCCACGCCTAATTGAACCAACCTCTATGTGCCTCTTCCAACCCATCTTCACCTCGGAATTGTCTTTACGATGAGTCACCCTGGAATCCACCAAAGCTTCAGGCTCGAATTCTTCAGAATCCACCGAAGAACAACTCTCTCTTTTGTAGAACAAACAAAACCTTTGATGTATACTTTTTAAAACATGAGTTGAATACTCAATCAAAACATCAAAGAAAACTCACAAAGTATTCTGAGATATAAACCCTAGAACCCAAGAAGAAGATCTGGAGTAGTAATCCTAAAATCTGACCTAACACGCGAATTTATTGAATCTGTCCCACGATCTCCACTCGAGCGCCTAACAGCCCGCTCAAGCGGCTTTAGCAAAATATGCGCGTGATATAACAGAGATCCGCTCGAGCACTAGAGAACCCGCTCGAGCGCAAAATTACACATCTCAGTACTTTTACAGGCAACCAAAACTGCTGGAACCAGGAATTCTCCGCTCGAGCGAGGTAATGTCCGCTCGAGGGGACAGGCAACTTGGAATGCATTTTTACATTTTGCTTCGGGGGCGCTGCCCCTCGACCCCGCCGTGGCGCTGCCCCGGACCCGCCAAGGGGTGCTGCCCCCTGGACCCCCGCGAGCTGACCGGGCAGCTCGATCCCTGTCATAATCAGCGAAGTGACAATCTTAAAAGTATTAGCATCACAAACTTCTCTGAAAGACACAATTCGGGTTGGATTCGCATCTAAACACTCATAGCCTCACTGAAATAAAAGTACGAAAATAAATGCAACTGAAGGAATTTGTCAAATAAAATTGCCAAGAATAAAACCAACAGGTTTTGAGACCAAGAATAATGATTTACATGTACAAAATTACGCACTATGCAGATCTGAGATCTGCAATGAAATGTAACCACATGTTTCTTTGGTAAGGAAAGTTTGTCTTTATACTTATAAACAAATGAATATAATCAATAACGTTCAGAGCACAACAGGGGAAAAACTATTACTGGTTAGAAAGGAAAGGAAAGGAAAGGAAAGGAAAGGAAATTAAAAAATAAAATATGTAAATCATATTTATTTTAAGTGTAATTCATCAGTCCATCACGTCTCCCAAATTCTGTTTAAAAAATTATTTTTATAGCATTATTCGTTTACTTTATGTAAACCAAATGCAGTCCACATATGAGCCGAAGAAGTAAAAAAAATTACGGGTGACAGCGCACTAAAATGCCTAGATCATTTTGTATTTTTTAAATGTTGAGATTGTTGTGTTCACGTAACTCAATAAAAAGAGAATAGAAGAGACTATATGCTTATAAATTATATGATAAAATTAAATTAATAATAAACCAATCACGAAATATCATTTATTAAAGCCTAATATTTTTGAACTGTGTATTAATTTAGGATTTAAGGTCCACAATTCATGACACTGACACACCTATCTGACAGATTTATTTCCTTTTCACTTAAAAATCAATTGGTTGTGTTTTTTCAAAAACAATTTTGAGAAAATTTTATTTTTTTATTTTTCGTATTTTCTTATTTTTATTGAATTTTTTTAATATTTTAAGCAATTTTTTTTATTTTTTAGACATACCTAACATAAACATACCTAAATAGTAAAAAAATTGTGAAAAAAACCTTTTGAAAAATTCACTAAATACCAAAAATACAAAAAAAAAAAAATACGAGAATTCATTACATTTTTTGTATTTTTTTGTATTTATTAAATTTTTAAAATATTTTTTCACAAAGTTTTTACTTTTTAGATATATCTAAGTAAAATGCATTTAAAAAGGTAAAAAAAATATTTAAAATTTTAAAAATATTCACTAAAAAAAAAACATGAAAACCAAAAAAATTGTGTTTTCAAAAAATTTAATCTAAAAAATTCAAACCAAACACATTAGTGTTCCACCCGTGCTATGCACGGGTTGTGTTTATAATTATTTATATATATGTAAATTATAATTATAATTTTTTTTTGCACACAAAAAAAGAAATATAACAAATGCAGGATATCTTTAATCAATTATTTTATGTTTGCTTTTATTCAAAATTTAAAAATAATGTATGGGCAAAATTTATAACTAAATTAAGGAAAAATATATTCCTAACAACCTTTTTTTACTTCTATATAAATACTTAAAAAAATAAATTTTAAAAAGGTAGTCAATATAAATATTATATATTGTTAGCAATTATGCTTACATAAATTTACTATAGTTTTTGACGTATATAAGCCCATAAAGGCCTTGAATCACTATGAACAACCCAAGCTCATCACTTGGAGCCCAATATATAACTCAGCTGGTGAGGTCCAGGACAGCTGGAATCCAACATGGCATAAAGAGCCAATGACATTCAGACACATGGCAGGTAAAGGACGAGCCATATCAGCAAATAAAGATCTGCAAAGTTATTCCCACTGCACATACCATTAATGCAGCCCATCACAGCATTTATTACGACAACACCTCTCCGTCGGAACAAGACCCCCTTACCCTGAACAAGGTAAGCTACAGCACAGACTTTCGGCGAGGAGGTCAGGTCGGAAGGGACAGCAAAATGATTACCAAAGGATATAAGCAAACGTTGAAGACAAGAAGAAGGTTAAGCTTTTCTATCTTTAATCTCTCCCTCTACACTCTACTTCTCTTCCTGACTTGCTCGCCGGAGGGTTCACTGGGGGATTACCCCGTTCCCCATTGAACTTGTTTGCAGGTTATCCGGTGGGCGTGATCATTTGGACCTAGGCTTGAAGAGCTTGGACCAGTCCGATCCATTCACTGGAACAAACTGTATCATCAGTTTTAATTTCAAATTTAAAAAAAATAATAATTTTAAAAGCATTTTATTTAATTAGTACTAAATAAAATTTTCTTAGCAAAAAGGAAAGTTATAAAATTTTGTTACAAATTTTCAAATGTCTATTATTAAACATTCTATTTTACTTGCTTGCTTTGGGAGTTTTGATCTTTGATCTTTACTCTACATTCATTATATTGTTTTATTTATTTTTCTTCATCTTGCTTGATTTTCGCATTATACTTCTTTCATCGTGTATCTTCGAGTATATTAGTGAAAATATCTTACACTTAAAATATACAAAATTACAATATATAGATAAAAAAAAAAAGTACATAATTGTCCAAAACTAAAACTACTTTAAAAAATAAAAGCAAAAATAAAATTATTTGAAATAGAAAATGATTTATTTATTTATTAATTAATTTTTAAAAATAAACTTTTAAACAAAACAAAGGAAACTATATAAAAAAATAAAAAAGTACAGAAAGTAAACATAAAATATAATACAAAAAATAAATGAATTATAGGATTTTCAAGAAGTGAGACGCACAAACAAATTTTGTAAAATCTTGTCCATTCATATACTTTTTGTGTATATTTTTTGTACTTCTAATCTCGAGAATCATATTGAAATGTACTTCTTGCAGTAGATCCATCTAATAACTTTAGCAAACACATATGTAATAAATTTCATAACACAAAATATAAACAATTGTGAAATAAAATATCTAAAAAAATAAAATTTACGTTCAATGATGATGTAGAAGCACACCTAATGTTTTAATTAGAAGTATAACCAGATAAATCACCATAAAAGATGAAAACCTTGTTCATAACTCAATATAAAATTTTAATGTATCTCACTCTTCCACACGTCTAATTCTCTATCAATATTAGAATGAATGCATGAACCAAAAAAAGGGAGAAGATAAAGAGATGTGGTTTGAGACTTTTCAATTGTTGAATTCTATTAATTAATAGTTATTAGGCTTTAATGGTCAAGCTTCCAGTAATTGTTAGCCATTAAAGCTGAATTCTTTGATTTCATCTATATTCAGTTGATAATTTGAGAGTGGACACGTGTCAAGTCTTTACACATATACTTGACACATTTTTTGAGCATTATTAATGAAATGCACAGTGTAATTTTTTTTTCTCTTGTTTTTTTTTTTTTTTTTTTTTTTTACAATTGCAACCAGTTATTTTTTAATAAGAATTTATATTTATTTTAGATATTTTTTTATTATACAAATTATTTTTTACAGTGTAGTTTTTTTCTCTTTTTTTTTCGCAATTACAACATGTTATTTTTTAATAAAAATTTATATTTGTTTTAGGTATTTTTTTAATATAAAAACTATTATTTTTTAAATTTTAATGAAATGCACAATATAATGTTATTTTTCTTTTTTTTTTTCACAATTGTAACATGTTATTTTTTAATAAGAATTTATATTTACTTTTTTACATTTTTTAATGTACAATTTTTTTTATTTTAATGAAATGCACAGTGTAATTTTTTTTTCCCACTTTTTTTTTCGCAATTGGAACATGTTATTTTTTAATAAAAATTTATATTTGTGTTTAGATGTTTTTTTAACATACAACTTATTTATATTGCCCTACTGTATGTCTTCTCTCTGCTTCTCTTTGTTTTCTTTTTGGTTACATTTTTAGTCCTTATATTTTGCATTGTTATATTATTTTGATTCTATAATTTTATCAATTTGATTTTAATTTTAAATTTATGATTTTTTTTTTTAATTTGATCAAATTAATTACAATTGTTAATATTTTTTTGATAAAAAAAAAAGTGCAAATAAGCGACATGTATTATGTTTTTTATTAACAAAATTGTAAACATGTTCAACTCAGTTAATCTCAACCGACTTAGTCAGTTTTTTTTCCTTGAAAAATTTTAATTGGCATTACCAATTGGATTAAATTGATACAAAATTTAAAATTTTATCAAAATTGAACTAATTAAAATTACAAAAATTAAAATAATAGAAGCAAAATATAAGCAACTCCTAATGTAATTTACTCATTCTTTCAAGACCAACATGATGTACTCTCAAGTAATCGCACAACTATTGCTAACAAAAAAAAGGGACAAATTATGCAAATGGCCCATGTAGTTTACACGTTGTGTCATTTTGGTCCTTCTAATTTCAATTTGCTCAATTTTGACCTTGAATTTTGAACCATGTATCATTTTGGTCTTATTAAAATGGAAGTTAAGAAATTGAACGAAAAATTTGCACGTGAATGACATGTGATTGGTTTCCAAGGAAAAAATAGACATTTTACTTTCCCTTCTAGCCTCTTCCCTGCGTGTGATTGAACAGAGCCATCGACCACTGTCGTCTATCGTTCCACTGCCTTCCGATGCCGCTACCACAGCCAAACAACAATCCCAACATCAACAGACCATCATAACTATCAAAAATTACAAAACAAAGATATCTTCAGGTCCTCTCCATTAACAGTCTTCAAACCTTGCAATTCCATTATAAACTGTAACCATCACAAACTGACCATCTTCGGGTCATACTCGGTGTGAGCTTGTCTTGGCTTCCCCACAACAGTGATATGAGAACCTAACATCAATCCATATGGAAGAACAATGATTCCTCCACGGTCTATGAATTCAGACCCTGACAATGAAATCGAATATAGGCACGACTTGGGTCAATTCTTTGTAGTCTTTTTCACATCATTTTGAGTTTTCCCTAATTCGAGATCATCCCAGAGCTTCTTTTCCAATTTGAATGCCTCTTTTGCCGACTTCAAAATCCCTAAAAACCCATTTTTACTACTACTATTCTTAACATTATTCTCAAAATTCAAACTCGATACAGTTTTGTACTCTCTGATTTGCCTCTCGGGCCTTCTCAATTATGAAGGTTGGTGATTCAAATCTCTTAGAGGGACCTCCAAGGGCCGAATCGGAGCTTCTTTTTCTATTAATTCTTTTTCGCTTTAAAGCTCTAGAGGCTGAGATAATGTGTCATTGAAGAACCCATTCAAACCCTCTTGTGTCACAGCACAGAACCCAGTTCTGAAAACAAAAGGAACTTCTAAAGTAACCATGAAAACATACAAAAACCCAACACAAATCAAAATTTGAATCGATCTCTGTTGACTCAGATGGCCTCGGCTGATTAAGGTTCAAGGTTTTGGTTAAAACTCCCTTCTTTTTAGGGGCTTTCTCTTCATCACGTCACCCTCCCTCTTCTACAATCACGACGCCATTACCCCACTCATTTCATTCCAAACTCACAACAACAACCGCCTTGCCATCACCCTATGCTACTTTATCATCCCTCATAGGCCCTGAACGCCACCTCCCTTTTCTTCCCCCAACTCTTCGACGACACCTCTCTCTCTCTCTCTCTCTCTCTCTCTCTCTCGTATGTGTACATATATATATATATATATATATACATGTATGTATATGTGTATGCATATATCATTGAGTTAAATGGGAGTGAGTTAACTCACTTTGAGTTAGATGGATTAATCATTGAGTTAATTGAGAGTGAGAGCAAATTGACTTTTTTGCCCTTAAAAACTCTGCACATGTTGTCTACATGGGCCTTTTCCGTCCAAATGCTTATTAGAAGTTATCTATTGGACCAAATTGATACAAAATATAAAATTTAAGATCAAAATCCAAAAAATTGAAATTGAAGGGACCAAAATAACACAATATGTAAATTATAAAGACAATTTACATACTTTATCCAAAAAAATATAGGTACGCTTATGTTTACACTCACATATGAAAAAGACATGAAAGCATTATAATCATTTTAACTAAATAAATAAATAATATTCCAAATTTGGATTAATTTCCACCCTTGTGTTTTGGGTTTGGACCCTTATTTTAACTTGTAATGGTTATAGAATTTGATAGGTGAGCTTATCTATTTTCTCCCCAAGTAATCGTTTAATTTGCTAAAACTTTAGAGTTGGCAGTGAATTTGAAGATATACATAATCATTATAAATAAATAAATAATATTCCAAACTTGGATTAATTTCCACCCGTGTGTTTTGGGTTTGGACCCTCATTTTAACTTATAATGATTGTAGAATTTGATAGGTACTCTTATCTATTTTCTCCCCAAGTAATCATTCAATTTGCTAAAATATCAATAACGTTTGGGAGTTCTAATTTAAAAGTTCTAATAAAGCTTTAATAATGGTTCTCACATAGTGATGTGATGTTTTGACTTGTGTATTTTATTTTATTTTATTTTATTTTTGTTTACCACATCATTAAAACTCTAATTTTAAATCTCTCTATCACTACCCTAAAGTTTTAGAGTTGGTAGTAAATTTGGAGATATATATATATATATATAGATATATATATATATATAATCATTATAAATAAATAATATTCCAAACTTGGACCCTTGTGTTTTGGGTTTGGACCCTCATTTTAACTTGTAATGATTATAAAATTTGATAGATGAGCTTATCCATTTTTTTTTTCCCTGTTGGAACATTTTAATATATTTTATTTATTTATTAAATTTTTTGTAACCTTTTATTTTGTCCATGAATAGAGATTATTAGAAGGTCATGCGCATTAGTGGTGAGTTAGTATGTGTTTTGGGTTTTTTTTTTTAAATCAAAAAATTAAAAATTTAAGATTAAAATATTTGAACTCCTACAAGGCTTGTGAAAGATTAGAAATCTCATTTTGCTTATATAATATATAGATATAGATTTTGAATTGAATATCATATAATACAGATATAGTGATATACATACGCTCAAGGCATTTTTACATGATTTGAATCCAGTCTTGCAATCAGAAATAGATAACTAAAAAACCAATGCAAATCGTGCTCTAACTTCCATGGTTGTAAGAGAAGAATCATAAGAAAGAGAGAAGGAAACAGGAACCTAAGGTGAAGAGGTGGGTCAGAGCTGCCCTACTCTGTCTTCTCTTTGTTTTCTTTTTGGGCAAATTCCATTTTTAGTCTCCATATTTTCATTCTTATATCATTTTGATCTCATAATTTTAATCGCTTCGAATTAATAATTTTTTTTAATTTCTCTAATTGATTATAATTATTAATATTTTTTGAAAAAAAAAAATATGTACATAAGCAGCATGCATTATGTTTTTATTAACAAAATTGTAAACTTGTTCAACTCAATTAGTTAATCTCAACCAATTTTACAACATTTTTTTCTTTAAAAATCCTAATCAATATTACCAATTGGATTAAATTGTCAAAAACTTTAAAATTATGAATCAAAATTGAACTAATTAAAATTTAAAAAATTAAAATAATATAATAAACAAAATATAAGAAACTACTAATGTAATTTATCCATTTTTTTTTCTTTTTTGTTTTTTTTTTTTTTGTTGGCCACGACATGGTTTTGAACTTGCATTTGAAATCCTTGGAACAATAAGCTCCCCGAGACAAACATATTGATTTAGGTGGTGTAGTAAACCTATGATTTATATTTTATTTTATTTTATTTTTATATAAAATAGAATATTAACAATTTACTACAAAAATTGATATTTTTCCATAAGTTCAAAGTTGAAATATCACAGACACATTCTTTCAAGACCAACATGACTTGTTCACATATGAAAAAGACATGAAAACTTAGGTATCATAAAAAATCTTTCATGAAAATGATCATAAAAGATTTGTCACCTTTGGATTACACTCAGAATAAAGCACCACACACTAATCAAGGTAATCTAAGGGTCATAAATCTTTCATGATCATTTTCATGAAATTTTTTTCATGATCCCTAACATTTCTCATTCACTAATGACTAATCTTATATTAGAAAATTTTCCCATATATTTTTATTATTTTATTTTTCTTAGAATTTATCAAAATTTACTTGAAATCTCATAGATGAGGGAAGATATCACCATTAGGACAAGTTTGTCAGGTTCATACTCATTGTGATTCTTAAGATTAATCAACAATATCACACAAAAAATTTAATTAACAAAATATAAAATATTTAAAATTTATAAATCATGTTCACGTTGAAACAAACTTTCTTAACAAAGTAATTTCTTAATCATGTTTCATATTCCTGCCAAATAAGCAAATACAATCAATCATCAACCTACTTTTATTAATCATCACTAAGATGAAATTAAGCACTAATGAGATTAGGATCGCGCTAATTCAGCTACGAATTCATCAATGTTCTTGTCTGAACTCCCACCATCACCAAGCGCCTCTTTCGCCAATTTTTTCCATTTCATTGCATTCATCTTAACTTCATTTTTCTTTTCTCCTTCAATCACCTCCTTCATGCAAGCCTCCAACACTTCCCTCCTGACAATACCCTTATCATCCATCTTAGCCCTAATTCCTATACCCCAAACATCCTCCACAAACTTAGCATTCGTAGCTTGGTCCGACTAATATGGAACACCAACCATTGGCACCCCCAAGCTCAGTGCCTCAAGAATAGAGTTGAACCCACAATGCGTGACAAAGCAACCTATTGACTCGTGTGCCAACACCTCTAGCTGTGGACTCCATGTCACCACCAAGCCCTTCTCGGCTGTGTCATTGATGAAGTTGTTTGGTAGCTTGGCTTCTTCGGTTTCCCTCACGACCCACAAGAAGTTGTAATTGCTTTGGTTTAAGCCCCATGCTATTTCTTCCATTTGTTCGGGTTCAAATTGGGCCATGCTGCCAAAGGATACGTAAACAACAGAGCCGCTTGGCTTGGCATTTAGCCAGTTCATGCACACAGTGGAGTGAGGCTTGAAGAGATTGATGCCATAATCTGTGTCATCTTTGAGTTTCTGATCTAAGTGCATGGATGGAAGTGTTGGGCCTATTGTTCTCACCCGCCATAGTTTTGACATCCAATCTACCACCTAATATACGACATTTTAATCAAAACCACAATGACATGTTACAAAATAGAGATTCATATTAAAATCTAACAAAAAAATATATATATTATGTACTGAGAAAAAAATATACTTAAATATGTTTTCAGAATTTAAATATTTAATCTTTAGTGTAGATTTAGACTTGGTGTGATATGACTAACACCAAAATAAATTTTACAATGCTGCATATTCACACGCACACACAAAACAAATTAAAAAAAAAATTAAATGTATGATTTAAATTCAATCATCACAAGGTTGTTTGCATTAGTTAGTTTGACTAGCCTATGTGGAAAATCATCTACAGAACCACCATTGAGTTGAGAAATTTTCAATATGCCCATCCTCAAAATTGTGGGTTGGTTAAATATTTTGGCGGTTTCAAAAGGATTGTTTGAGCAAGTTAGGTGGAATATAAATACAAAATCAAAAAAAAAATCAAAGCACATAAAATCTTAATTTTTTCATAATATCAATAAAAGATTTATTGTTTATTCCAAACCCCAATACAAAATCCACAAAATAATCGAACCATGCTATTTATTCAAAATCATATTTCACAAATCAAAATACAAAACAGTCAAATTTGAAGAGAAATATGCAATAAAAATAAGAGATGTATGTCATCCAATTGATGATATTAGATTTAGTGAGATTTTTTGCGAGCAAATGCAAGATAATTTCACATGTATATAGACGGTTTTGGTCAATTCATAGGCAGGTTTATAAACTTTAAAAGTAGACAAGCTAATCGGCTAATTTTTATTATCTAACCCGCTCATCTTCTTGAACCACACGGATTGATTTGAATTGATCAATTGATTTGGGTGAAGGCAGGTTGGTGGGTTTTTGCACACCCTTTAACACCATATTCAAATTCTATGTATTTTTTTTTTTTTTTAGTACTTATCATATCTGAAATGTTTTCAAAATAAAATTCTAGACAATTTAAGGGTTTTTTTTTTTTTTTTGAAATATTAATTACACCAAGTTAAAAATTGATATGCATACCTCTTTCTCCAATTCGTAGAAAGTATTAAAAAGGACCCAATCTGCTTTATCAACGTTACAAAATTGATTCACCAACAAGTCATAGAAACTTGGATGCAACCCATAAGCATACACAAACGACGGCGTTTCACAGGGCTCAAGTGGTGGCAATCCAGGCAACAATATAGTTGAATCTGGTGAAAATGGGAGTGAAAGAAGACCCTCATACACATGATAATATATGCTATTGACAGCACAAGTCTGAGTGAAAAACACAACTCCAAGTATTCCCAACTCCTTGGCAACATCAAGAGCCCAAGGCAAAAACCCATCATAAATTAGGGCATCTACTGGTCGGCCAAGCCCATCGAGTTTCTTGATGAGACTGGCCAGAGTCTGCGATCCAACGTCGCGTAATTTGGTCAGATAGGCCTCGGGACTTTCGGCCTTGTCGTAGCCACCATCGTCGTGTCCATCAGAAAACGTGTCAGTGTCGATGGTGCTGATTGGGTCCTTGTGCGTGGACTTGGAGATATAAACACTGTTGGCAAGAGTGGCCTTGACACCTCTGGCTACCAAACGTTTGGAGAATTGAAGCATTGGGTTGATGTGGCCTTGGGCAGGGTAGGGTAGGACTAGAACATGGGCTTTGTAGGCTCTGTTCGGTGTCTCCATTAATTTGTCTCTACACGAACTCTCAGTGACTCACTCTAGTCTCAATTTTTTTTTTTTTTTTTTTTTTTTTGGGTTTTTGGTTTTTTGGCCTTGGAGAGAGGCACTAGTGCAAGCATTAATACTGATTTCCATGGAGAAACTACACTTAGGTCAAGTTTGGAAAGACTAAAAAAGTGTACTTTTTGTCTTTTTGGACTAAAAAATTGAGGTTAAAAATATGGATGTTTGGGTTAACTTTTTGACTTTTTATTGAAAAATGTGTAATAAAAAATTGTAAAAATTGATTTGTAGGGAAAAATTTGAATTGGGAGTTGTGCAGCCGTAATTGTTGACTTTTGGTGAATAGTATTAACTTTTTAGCTTTTTGAGTAACTTTTTGACTTTTTGACTTTTTTGGATCTTTCCAAACTTGGCCTTAGTTTGTGAAGCTGATCAGCAATGACATGTTTCTTTGCTTTGGTAAGCAAAGTTGTCTTTATTGTTATAAAAAAATGAACTTAACAATGATGTTTCAGTACAAGACAGGGGAAGCTAGCCAAAGCAAAACAGGTTAGATAGGAGAGGAGATAAAACCTATCTTAAAATTCAAATTTTAAATACATACGTAGGGAATTGGGTGACTATTTCAAAGTAATTAATATTTGGGCAAATTACATATACACCCCTCCAGGTTTGGTTAAATTACAGATACCCCCTGAGGTTTCGGAAATTACATCCCGCCCCCTGAGGTTTGTATTTTCATAACAATTTACCCCCTGAGGTTTATATTTCATAACAAATTACCCCCTAATTTCTTATGCAAATATAGCATTCAGGGGGGAATTCGTAATTTCTCAAACCTCAGGGGTATCTGTAATTTTGTCAAACCTGGAGGGGTGTATCTGTAATTTTCTCAATTACGATATTAAAGGTAACACTTTCTCTCATATCTTCTCTAATAATCAATTAATCATATCACTTACATATTATTAAGTTTAGAAAATGAATCTAGAAATTAGTTTGTATGTCATTTTTTATTTTTTAAAATATCACTGCTAATTTGATTTTGTCAAAATTTTTTAAAGTAATTATATAATAGTCTCAAAATATCATGATATATTATTATTCCCATCTTTATTAAGTAGTTATAAGATAATAGATGATCCACTTTAATATTGTGGGAAGTATGTAAATAATGTGACAATATATTCCAAAATTACTTAATAAATTTTCAAAGAGATGAGTTTGTTTCCTATCCACGGCAGTGGACTGGGTAAATTCGTGGGCCCACTACATATTTTATTGGGCAAACTTTATTTTACATGTACGTGTTTTGAATTAGGTGTGGATTATTTCTTGACATTTAAAAATTATTACATAACTTTCACGTAATTTGTGAATTAAAACGCACGTTACCTTCTATTAACAGAATATGTAAATTAACTATTATACTCTCATCTTTTTGGACTTCTCTCTTTGAATTAAACCAACAAATATATATCAACTATATATGTATATCTATATACGTTAGGCCCCTACTGGTACAAACATAAATCATTACTTGATATATTGATTGCCCAAGTTAAACAATTTATGTTTATATTTATATATAAATGTCTTTTATCAATTCTTTTTCTAAACTTTTCATTAATTGAATGATTTGATCACCTATTGGATTTTGTGAATAAACTGAATGACCAAAAATTTAAGTGGACTGCCACCTAGGATTAGTGAGCCCTACCACTAAATAATTTATTCCTCTCACGTGATAGAAAGAAAAAAGCAGAAAAAACAAAAACAAAAAGGCGCCAAACCTCTTCAACTCTTTCCAGACTTTCACTCCATTGAAAAAAGCATAATCATCACCAAAGAAAAAAAGCCTAAGTGGAAAGAAAAAGGTGATTATGTAAGTTTTTAATTTGTGTTTTTTTTTTTTTTTTTTTTTTTTTTTGTATGATTTAACTTGTTAAAATTATAAATTTTAATCTATTTTTAAATTTTTGGAAAGCTTTTTTTTTTAATTTTTGCAAGGAATTATATATTTTTAGGTTTATTATTTTTTGATTGAACAATGAATTTTTTTTTTTACTGAGAAACTCATATTCTAACATTGTATTTGGTTCATAAATTTGAATCAGATTTGAAAAAAGAAATTGTGTCTCACCTTTTTATTTTTCATTTTCAAATTCCTAACGATCTGGTTGATTCATAAACTTAGATAAAAATTAAGAAAAAAAAATGAAAAGGTGGGAAAAACATAAATGAAATATATTTATATTTAATCTATTTTTTTTTATTTTTTAAAATTTATATTTCATCTAGTTTTTTGTTCTCTGTGAAAATGCCAGGAGCTTCTAAATCATTTTTTTTTTTTTTTTTTTTTACAGAGCAACAAAAATCAACATCTCAACTATTAATTTCAACTATACATCCTCATTTCCATCCTTTTGTAAGAACTTATTTTAGGATTTATGTTTTTTAGAGTTCAACCTCTCATTTCTAGTTGAATATTTGTGGATCTTATTTGATTTGTGCCTCTTTTTTTTTGGGGGGGGGGGCTTCACTCTCTTCCTATTTTGAGGCATTCTAGTTGTTTGTTGAAAATCAACTGAAAAATGGTAACTTTGTTTATTTAGTGGCACCTTCAAGATGTTTGTTGAAAATCAACTGAAAAATGGTAACTTTGTTTATTTAGTGGCACCTTCAAGGTGTTTGTTGAAAGTCCTCCGAGAAATTGTGACTTTGTAACTTTGTTTATTAAATGGCATGTCAACTAATTTTTTTTTTTTTTTTTTTTTTGATAATAGGAAAAAAATTCCATGATGTAGCATAAGATCAAACAATGTCGATGCCGTAAAGTTTCAGAATAGACAATGAAAAATGAGAATGGCGAGCACTAGTTCAAATATCGAATTTTGCAAAAAGGCCTGATAGATTGTACTTGACATGTGTTGACGCAAGATGCAATTTTTTGACATTTTAATTTGAGTGTTTCTAGTAGAGGTGTTGGTCTAGTAAATGCTAAAGATGATGAATGAAGTAAGAATGATGGTTTAGAGACTTCACTCTAGAAGATGAACCAAATATTTTTTGAATATTGTGGGGCATTATATGAAAGTGTACAGAATTTTTTTTATATTATTTTTTTAATCTTTAAAATGTACACAAATGTATGTAGTCAATAGCAGTGTCTATGAACTTATGAATGTAAAACAAGATCAAATGATTATGTATCTTTTTGTAATGAAGTTGTGTAATTTTGGTGTTATTTTTGTGGTTAATTTGTTTGTGTTGCTAGTTAGTTTATTATTTGTGGTTGACGGTAGTTGATTGAAAAGTTGAGCATTGCAGAAAAATTGCAAATTTTTATATTTTAACATTGAAAAAAAGTTCAACATTTATGGTTAAACAATCCTAAAACTTGAAGAAATTTCTGCAATAACACTCACCAAATTAATGATGATCAAATGATCAAAAATCTATTTCAGATTATGAATTAAGACTATTACAATCTGTCAAATTCTGAAGCTTCATTTAAGATTCAAAATGTGATTGTTCCAAGAGTCAAATTAAAAACAAAAGCTGGAAAAGTATTTCCACCATGTACATTAATCATATATCATACCCATTCAAAAAAATTGTAGCAACAAAAAGAAGCATCCATACAAAATCATAAAATGCTTCAAATCTTTGGTCCTTCTTCATCATTCAATTTTGACTTCAAATCTTTGGTCCCTCTTCAACTTTATCTTCTTCTGGTGATGGCATGGAAGTAGGAGCTAAATCATAACATGCTCTCCAAGGTGGATGGATATTACTCTGCAATAAAAATAATAGAAATTATAAGATGCATATTTTAAGAAATTGTACCTAATAATCTATATAAAAATAAATAAAATAAAATGGAGAGCTTGTTATGTACTTGGGATTCACTACCATTGAAGAAAATTGAGTTCAGGTCAAAACCTTGTCCTCCTGTACTTGATTGAAATGGATATCTTCCACCTAATAGCATATTTGGATGACCATAATATGGATGTATCCTAGAAAAATTTGGATAGGCAGACATGTTTGGTCACATTGATGATCCCCTATTAAAGGCATAACTCTCTCCACCAATATATTGTGATCGTTGCATTTCAGTCTCCTACATTGATAAAAATATTGCATCCATTACACTTTAATCCTATTGACATCATTGTATTTAAAAATAAATAAATGTCTTACATCTAAGATAAAACCCTCTTGTGTTCTAGTCACACCAAAACCCGTAGTAGAGGTTGTAACATGAACATTTTCAGTCTCTTCAAAGTCCTATTTAAGCATTAAAAATAAAAAGTTAGTAACAAAAAAATAATCAATAAAAGAAGTAAAAAAAATGTATGATATTGATTACCTTCACTACATTTCCCTCATTACAAGTGGTGGTCTTTTGCTTCTTATTTCTTTCCTTCTTTTTCTTAACAGCTTTTTCAACGATGGATTGCTTTCTTTTCAATGGAGGTCGCCCCTTTTGACGAAGAGCCAATGGATCAAGAATGGCTCTACTCTCTTTTGGAATTATTATACCATCACCACATGAGGGAAAACCATTATGACTACTTGTAGATCTTGGCTTATTGCTACCATAAACATCTCCAACTTCGGTGAACTCCCATTTTAATTGTTGTATCCGTTCAATCATCTTGTCACACTTATCGACAGTTTCAGCCCCTAAATCGGCAACCTCATAAAAGGCATTGCAAATTTTATTAAATTGATGCGCTTCAGGTTTGGTAAAACAATTGACATAACTAATCCGAACTTTCATGTGGCTCCTTTTAACATTTTTATCCCATCTCCTCAAGATGTATTTCTTCGATACTTGGTCAATCTTTCTATGCATGAAGACTGTGATTTGATGCTTGCGCAATATTCTCCTAAATTCAAATAATCGACAATTACAATTAACTTCTTTTGTATCATCCTTAAAAACAACAATGAAAGTTGCACGTTGATGGCTCTCTCCAAGTTTGACATATTCATCAATTGCATATTCTGAAATGCCACCATCTTTTTTACATGTAGTCAAATCACAATAAATCTTTCCTAATATCTCTCGCTGGGACTCTTTGAATTTTGCTCTCGTGTAAGCACTTTGAAATTGCTTCTCTATCTCATAATGACTTATACATGGGATGCATGAGCTAAAGGAATTGAATTCCTCAAGATTTTCATTTTCTACCTTTTTTGCCAATGCATTCTCATACTGTTCAACAAACTATTTCAAAGTGGTTTTTGAATTGATATAGCCATCAAAAAAGGCATGCATGCTTTCACTACACTGAGTTGTTGACATTCCTGCCCAAAATATATCTTTGACAAAAGCTGGCACCCAACGATGTCTCTCTTCATACAACCCAAGTAACCACTCATTACTTTGAAGTTCAAACATCTCAATGAACCTATCCCATCTTTTTTTCAAATTCTTCTGTGGTCAATGAATCATAAACAACATTTTGCATTTCAAATTTGATTGGTTCATATTCTTTGTACTTTCTCAATTTTTCGGGCACCTTTTTCATGATGTGCCATAAGCATCACCTGTGTCGTGCATTAGGAAAAACCTTCGCAATAGCCTTTTGCATAGCTCTGTCTTGATCTGTGATTATTGCACTCGGAGGGCTTTCAAACATACATGTGAGCCAAGATTGAAATAGCCATGTAAATGACTCTGTGTCTTCACTTGAGATTAACCCACATCCTAGCAATATCGATTGTCCATGGTGGTTCACTCCAACAAAAGGAGCAAATGGCATGTCATATTTATTAACCAAATATGTCGTATCAAATGCTACTACATCACCAAACTCACGCCAAGCCGCTCTACTCCTCGCGTCTGCCCAAAATACATTCCTCAATCGGCCTTCTTCATTCAAATCAATCATGGAAAAGAAGTTAGAATTGTCGGATTGCATTTTCAGAAAGTAGTTTTGCATTGCAATAGCATCTCCTCCCTTGAGCTATAAACGCCTTATTCCATTAAGATAGTTTCTCGCATCATTCTCCAAAAATGTTAGCTTCTCATGTCCACCTCCCTCAACTACAAATGAATTAAAATTTTGATTCATTTTGATGCCAGCTATATCATTCAATTCAAGCCTTCGTTTGACATGTGGTTGAAGTATCCGATTGCATTTGAAGAATTGAGTTTTCCCTGGACTTAGTCCATGGTTATGATCAAGATTAACAAAATTCAACCTCCACTTTCCACTAGTGCATAGATTTGCTGTGACCCTTGCCTTGCAATTTGTCTTCAATTGTGGTTGCAACTTAACAAGGTTGCTTGATCAGATCTTTTGCTTTCCACCGCGATTACAAGTAATTGTCGCATATCTCATCTCCCCATCATTTCCTTTACTAGAAGTTCTTTTGCACACGGCAAAACCTTTTTCTTTTGCATATCGTGTGTAGAATTTCATAACCTCATCTACGGAGTCAAATACCATCCCCGGCTTAGGATCCTCTATATGTTCTTCTGTATTTCTTATTTCATCTGTTTGATTATCAATATTATCTTCAATCACTTCTGCACTTGCTTTCTCCATTTCATTCTCAATATCCTCCCCATTACATTCTGTGTTGCCATAATCACTTGTTACTCTATCTTCCATCCTTTTAAAATACAACAAAGAATTATAAACATCATTTTAAAATTTGACAAACATTTAACCCACCAAAATTGAACATAAATAGTGCATTATTATTTAGTACAAATCTCTCAAACCAAAAAATAATCTTCCAAGACTTTTGACAAATATTAAAGTTAAAATAAAAATTTTATTTATGTAAGGCAGAGTAGTACAAAAAGAAATATAACCCAATTCCATCAATTGACATTAAGACAGAGCACCACATATTTAAAAATAAAATAAAATTAAGGCAGAGCAGCACAACTTTCATTAAGATTGAAAAAGAGAGCATGCCACAATAATATTGTTCACTGTTTTAACCCTTTTTTTTTTCTTTTAAGACTTTTAACAAATATTTAGGCATGTTTGGTTTATGGATTTGAGTAAAAATTTTAAAAATAAAATAAAAAATAGATGAAATATAAATATATTTCATTTATGTTTTTCCCACTTTTTCATTTTTTTTTAAACTTTTATCTAAGTTTATGAATCAACCAGATCATTAGGAATTTGAAAATGAAAAATAAAAAGATGGGACAAAATTTCTTTTTTCAAATCTGATTCAAATCTATGAACCAAACACAATGTTAGAATATGAGTTTCTCAGTATAAAAAAAAAAAAAAAAAAAAAATTCATTGTTCAATCAAAAAATAATAAACCTAAATATATATAATTCCTTGCAAAAATTAGAAAAAAAAAAACTTTTCAGAAATTTAAAAATAAATTAAAATTTTTAATTTTAACAAGATAGATCATACCAAAAAAAAAAAAAAAAGATAACACAAATTAAAAACTTATATGATCAACTTCTTCTTTCCACGGAAGCTTTTTTTCTTCGGTGATGATTATGCTTTTTTCAATGGAGTGAAAGTCTAGAAGGAGTTGAAGGGGTTTGGCGCCTTTTTGTTTTTGTTTTTGTTTTTGTTTTTGTTTTTGTTTTTTCTGCTTCTTTCTTTCTATCACGTGGGAGGAATAAATTGTTTAGTGGTAGGGCCCACTAATCCTAGGTGGCAGTCCAATTAAATTTTTGGTCATTCATTTGGTCATCTTTTTGGGGCCTGTAGCATTACTGTTTCATATATTGTATATAGTATATATCTATGCATACAACTGATACAAAAGAAGAATCTTTTAAGTTGTTTATATAATCTTATTTGGACAAAGAATTTTGTGCAGGGATTGGCCTAATCTTATGGTGCCCATCAATTTAAAATTAGTTGCAGTTGGTGTGTGGCAGTGTTGAGGTGTGTGTGGAAGTGGGTTTGGTGAGATAAAAAGTAGGCGAAGGGGAAATTGATGCAGCACATTGGGTTAGAGTAAGGGAATAGAGAGAGAGAGTATAGAGAGAAGGAGGAAGAAGAATGGCAAAATGAATCAAACAACTACTATATACAAATTTATGAACATTGAGATCGATTCAGATACAAGTTCACCGATAAATCTGTGAACGTTGATTCCATCACCGCCGTTGATTTCTGAATTGCATACACAAAAACACACACTCTCTCTGTGTGTTGTTCTCTCCCAATTTTCAAGCCACGATAGCTGTATGTATATGCATATTTATCAACAAAAAAAATGAATATATATTTGTTGGCACCAAAACTTGGAATCCTCTATCGACAGAGGTATGAGCACATGCAGAGGAGGCTCAAGAATAAAAGAAGTGAAATTAATGGCCTAAGAAAGAGGAATGAGGGTGTGACACATAGCAGTTACAGAAGAAGAGAAAATGCAAAGGCAGTTGCAGTTCATGTGCAGTTATAGGAACCTAGTAAATGGACACGTGACAGCACAGCATAGCCATTAAAGGCCATGTAAAAGCTCAGGATTCAGAAGATGAAAGACCTTCAACCAAATTCACAACTCATGTGAAATTAGGTGTAGCATAACTAAATTAGGAGTAGTTCTTGTATTTAGGAGTAATCTGTCTATAATTCGGTCTGTGTAACGAGGTTTGGCTCTATCGATTGTTGTGCCTTTTGAACTTGTAATTAAGTGACAAGTTTACTTGTTCTTCAATCGAATTTTAGTTTATTAGCACTTGTTTCTTCACATTGCAATCTCCAAAGAAGTCCTTGAAACCGTCAAGGCATAGGACACCAACCATATTGCCTGATTGAATTTCTGTTTATGAAAATTGATTTTCTCTGTCAACTTTTTCTCGTTGATTTGACCCAAACAAGATTTTTGCTAACAATATTATGATTATTATTATAATTAAAATAAAACTACTTTTATAATAGTAGAGAGAGAAATGGAGTAGCGGGATGATCAGTTAATGGTGATTTTTATGGGAGAGAAATATTGAGAGAAGGAAAAATGGTAGAGAGAGAAAGAGGAAGAAAAATGGCAAACTTCTGTAAATTTAAAGATATGTAAGGGGTAATTTGGTGTCAAAATATAGCTTACTCTCTTAATGGGCGTGTGAACCTCACACTAGTTAATTTGGATAGAAAAGTGGATGGTGCACTTAGTCCATAAACCATGTGAAGGTTATGTGGTGATTTCTAAATGTCATGGGAATAATCTGCACCTAACCTAAAATACAGGGGGTGAAGTGAAATTTATCCTATCTTATTTTGATAATTTGATCCGTTGGTCTTTTAGGACCTAGCGTGTGAATCACTCATAAAAATATAAAATTAAAAATTTTAAAAAAAATTAATTAATTTAATAATTGTAAAAAGATGATTTTAATAGATTTATTTTTAAAAAATAGACGGCAATTATAATTTTAAAAATAATTTTTTTTATAAATAAATGTGGTTAGATCAATCTAATTTTTTCGCAACTAATTTACAGGAATTTAAAATTTTGAGTGAGACCCTTAGTGAGTAAGGAGCTGTGTGTGTTTTTCTTTTTTTTATCATCATCTTCAAAATATTAGGAGTGTTTGAAAGTTGGTTATTTTAATAGATTATTTTATTTTTTAATTATTTTAGTAGACCCCTAATTTTTGACTTTTTAATTACAATAATAATCTCAAATAAAATTATTAAAAAGGACATCATTAATTTTAAGACATCCCATCTCATAACTAAATCTACACACTCACTACATCATGAATTAGGATTTATGAGAGCACACACCTTTATCCCCACCCATCCATCTTTTCCAAATTCAAAACCTACACACCCTCAAAACTTTGAAAATCATTTGGCGGCAATATTCCAGCGGTAATAGTGGTAACTATTTGACTACCTACATTTCTCCGGTAATGGCAATATTCTGGCAGTAGCAGTGGCAATCCGCGAACAAATAAGTAATGTTCGGGAATACAGATATGAACATGAAAATTTTTTAACACTTTGAATGGTCAAAATTGTTAACGCTTGTAGAAGTTTTCATTTTTTCAAGTTCGGAAATTAGGCCTGAACATTGCTTATTTGTTCGGGAATTCTCGAACAAATAAGTAATGTTTAGGAATGTAGGTCCGAACAAAGAAATTTCTGAACACATTGAACAGTCAAAATTGTTAACGCTTGCAGAAATTTTCATTTTTTCAAGTTCGAGAATGCAGGTCCGAACATGAAAATTTCTTAATGCATTGAATGGTCAAAATTTTTAACATTTGCAGAAGTTCTCAGAAGTAGCCCAAATCCATTATTAGGTTCAAAAATTATTCCTTCATCGCGTAGCTTTGATAATATTGCTGCGTAATTCTCTGTGAACTCACAATTTTATAATATCTATTAATAAAACCAACCAAACTAATTATTACAATTCTTTTTCTGCAAGCGAAAATTATTACGAGAAAACTAAGAAATTATATATATATATAGAGAGAGAGAGAGAGAGAGAGAGAGAGAGAGAGAGAGCATATCAACTGTGACAATGGTGGATGAGACAGCTGAGACAGTAATCATATTGGTTCTTCTTCTTCTTAATAGGTGTTGTTAGGGTTTTTTGGAAGAGAGGTCTTCTTTTTGGGCGTGGAGGGGGGGGAGGGGGTGTGCATTCAATAGCTGAAATATTTTCATACGGATAATTTTGATATTATTTGGAGGGGGAAATAAATTTTGAGGGTTTTAAAATTTTATAAATAGGGGCCCAAAGAAATAGGAATCCAAAATAATTTATGAGGTGTTAATAACACTACTCTTCAGAAAAGCATGCTAATGAGAAGAGTAGAGACAAAAGCATTCTACAAACAAAAGCTATTCCTAACTTTCTAATTTGCCAAACTTCTCTATCACCCTAATTAAAGTTCAAATTAAAATTATAGGGCAAATTAAAATTAAAGGGCTCTAATTTAATTGCCTAATCTTTTAGTCACCAAATCTCTCTTAAGGGAAGGTCTTGGATTCCACCTTTAGGAGTAGAATGGGAGGATAAGATTTTTTCATAAGATGTATGGATGTGCTAATCTAACAATTAGCCACTAACTTTCGCCGATATTAAAAAAAAAAAAAAAGGATCAAATTAAAAATAAAAAATAAAAAACATGATAGTTAATAATGGATTGTTTTAATTTAATGCATCAGTTGTGACTGCAAGAGAAATAAGGTGAGGGATGTAAAAGTGCATAAAAATAAAATAATAAATAAATAAAAATAATGGGGTATTGAGAACTTTCATTTTTAATCAAAAATCAAAAAAATAAAATTTATCAGATCATTCTTTTGATTTTTGATTTTGATTTTTTTATATTTTTTCATAAAAAATTAGAAAATTAGTAAAATAATCTGTTCTAAACTATACCTAGTGATTGGTTGTTTTTAAATTAGGATTTTAAAGAACGGTCGAGCTTCTAGTCGGATTTACTGAACGATGGGGAGTGATTTCGAATGTTAATTTAAATTAAAAAAATAAGAGTTACATTTGTTTTTTATATTATTTTAATCTCTATGTTTTAAATTTGTTTTATTTTGACTCTTAATTTTAAATTTTGTACTAATTTGGCCTAATTGATAAATTCATTAATATTTTTGAAAGAAAATAATCACTGAATTGATTGAGGTTCTCACAAAATTGAATAAGCTTATAAATTTTCTGTTAAAAATATGATACATACCACTTATATACGCATTTTTAATAAAAAAAATCTTAAGAGTTGTAATCAATTTGACAAAATTGAAACAAAGGTCATTAATTCATATTCAAAATCAAGTCAATTGAAATTATAGGGACCAAAATGATAAAAAAAAAAAAAACTAAAGTACAGAAATTATAATCGTAATTTTTTCTAAAAATAAATATAATAAAATCATGTGACTACTTGGATCAATCTAATATTTTTTAAGATTGATTAATATATGAGGTCCAAAAAATAAACAATGTGAATTATTAAAAAATGAACTCGGCTCTTAGTTGACTGGACCATTTAGTCTGGCTTGTGAGCCCATCATAAGTTTCACTTTGATAATTTATTTGATTTATTTTTTATGTTTTAATATGTAAATCATCTAAAAAAAAAGTTAAATCAAATTGATAATCATAATTTTATAATTTTATTATTTTTGTCTTCATAAAAAGAATAATTTTATTTTTAAAATCACAATTATCATTCATTTTTACGAATATAAAGACAATAAGATTATATAACTATAATTATTTTATCAATTTTACTTGGGCACTTGAGGAATAAATTTATTTTTAAATTTTCCTTACCTCAAACACTAAAACATTAATATAAGGATAGACTATTACAAAATCACCAAACTATTCGTGTGTGTGTATATAAATACAAGTTTCGCATGCGACCATCTTCATCCAGGTCAATTGCAGAATAGAAGTTCGAATTTTGTTGTTACATCCTATGAAAATAAAGTGCAACTGATTCAGCATCTCCTACCCCAAGCCTCAATCTTCTCATACTTTGAATATGATTCATTGCATCTCGTTCATCAAATGTTAATGCCTCATTCCCCCCTGCTTCAACAACTATAGAATGAAAATTCCTAGCCACCCCTATCCCTGCTTCATCATTTATTTTTGGTCTTCTCTTCACAAGGGTAAGAATTCTCTTGTTCATTGCAAAATGTCGTGAGTCACTAGGAATCAAGTCATACGTATGTTCAAGCACAACTGTGGTCCACTTAAATCTTCCATCCTTTTGTAGAGTTGCTCTAACCTTTACTTTATATTCAATGAATGATGACAAAGATGGTTCAAGAGGGTGTACTTCTGATCGTTTTGTTCTCTTGTGTACCCGAGTACATTCAATTCCAAAGTGTTTTACTTCCCCCTCTTATCCAATATTCTGTGTTCTATAAGCTACAGCAAATCCGAGGTGCTTAGCATATTTTGCATAAAACAAATATACTTCTTGCTTTGAGCTAAAACACATGCCCTTCTTAGGTTTTTCAACTTCACCAATCTTATTTAATGACGGATTGTTCTTCGCCTCTTCAACTTCCTCACTCCCATTCAATGAAGGATTGTTTGAATCAATGTCCATTAAAGCGTGTAGTTTGTGTAGCTTCAAACCAAATAGAAAATAAAGTGTAAGCGTATGTAAGTGCATTTCAATTTTTCTAAGGTTCTCCAACTTAACCAGTAACCACATAGATTTTCATATTGGATTGGGATATTTCATTTCAAGGTTAATTAAGACCATTTGTTTTAATGTCCATGAAAGTTCTATGTCTTATCAAACATCATTGAAATGGTTTACAATGATTTTCAAGTTCTTAGATGGTAAATGACAACAATGGATTACAACACTGAGATGACAACAATGTAAGTGCAGTTTCAAGGTTAACCAGCAATGGATGACAACACTGAGATTAATTCAACACATTGATCTCAGTAATGAGTTAATTCTTACACTGAGATGATCTCAGTAATGAGTTGATTAGGTAAATTAAGAACACTAAGATTAGGTAAATTACCTTAAATGACAAAATTAGTTTCAAACATAATTTAGTATGACACAAATTAGCATCAAGAAAGATGACACAGATTAGCATCAAGACTTTCTTTGACCAACACATAAAAAATCAGGACAGTTTCTCTATGGAGACTTTCTTCAAACAATTGGCATGCATCACTACAATGGAAATGTTTAACAGAGGGCTTCATTCTAGAACAACCAAAAAAATTTTTTTTTTACAGACACAGATCAAACAAATTGCCTCTTACATATGCATCTCAGAAAAAAAAAAATGTTGACCAATAACGATATGTTCAATCTGTTTAGGAAAATAAGTTATTGGTTCCTGGAGTGCACAGATAATCTGTTTATCTATTTATCAGATTTATGAGTAAGAGACAATGAGATTTATCTGTTTATAATCTGTTTATCTGGTTCCTGTTTATCTGACAAATGAGATTTATGATAATCTGTTTATCTGCACAGATAATTTGGTTCCTAGAGTTCATATGTTCATGAGATTTATGAGTAAGAGACAAATGCATCTCAAATAAACCAATTACTTACCTATATGCACATATACAAAATGTTTAGGACATTCGGCATGGAGATTCCGAATAGCGGTGGACGGTGGTCAACAACGCTCTTCGGTGAACACCAGGTCGGTCGTCGTCGTGGTCGTCTCTCTCGCCGTCATCATCGTCATCGTAACCTCCATTTCTTTCCCTTCTCTCTTCTCTTGTTTCTGTTTTTTATTTCATTTCATTAGTTTGCTATGCAAAACACGTAAGCTCTACGTGCATCAAATTTTTGAAGGGAAATCAATTTTGAGCAATTCAAGCCGTTGTGTATTTCGGACCCTGTAGCAGCTTTGAAAATTTTAATACATCCTCATTCAATTTGTTTTTTTTTTTAATTTATATATTCAATTGCATAATTTTTTTTTTTTTGAATTTGATATGATATATATACACACATTCTCATATACTTCTACATTATCTCAAATAAAATAAAAATATACTCATAAAGATAATATATATAAAAAAATCTGTACAATTCTTTTTATTTTTTTATTTTATTTTTGCAATGAACGTAATAAAAAAATAAAAACTATTAAAGAATTAATTTATACAAAACCCAATCAAACAACCCTCCAAAAGTCAACATACCAATGCCATGACTTACCCTTGGTCTGCAAGTCTAAACATTTTCAATAAGCTTTCCCAATATCATCACCTGTCAAAGTTCTAAGAGACTTGTCGATGATTGTAACGCCCTCAAAATAACAACATTAAACCCATCAGATAAGACATGCATTTACATATAAACTAACCACATTCTTTTATTCATTAGAGTTCCATTACATAAGTATTACATGTTAACATCAAAACAAAATGCCCTACGGGCTTACAGCTTTCCAAGTTAACACTTGGTTACAACAAAGAGTACTAACTCGTTTACACATTAAGCCCTTGGCTTGAAGTTACATGTAATACATCAAAAGTTAAGCGACAAAAGTATGTCCGCCTCTAGCCTCCCAGCTATGTCCTTGGAGGTGGCATGCTACCTGTACCTGAAAATGATATTCCCATATAGGGTGAGCCACAGCCCAGTAGAAATACACTAAACCAACCATGAACAATGACTAAAATATTAGCAATTGATAGATGGCCAACACTGATACATTCACATAAATCACATATTTATGTTATACGACTTACGAGTCCAAGTTTCCTTTCATTTTCCCTTTTTCAACGGATAGGCATATAAGCACTAACCACATTCTCAACAGATATGCATAACAACAATATCCACATTCTCAGATAAGCAAATAAGCTATATCCACATTCTACAACAGATATGTATAACCACAATATCCACAGATAAGCATATGAGCTATATCCACACATCACAAAGATAAGCATATAAGCTCTATCTTTACTTCTAGACAAGCATATGAGCTGTATCTTCGGAGTTCATCCCCTATCTTCTCCCAACACTAACCGGTTTAGAGGTACATCCCCTATCTTCCCCTAAACCGCGGAGTACATCCCCTATCTCCTCCTCTACACATAACGTATACAAACACATTGGTTTTATATACAATCACCCAATACATACAATTAATGTATTCTATCAACCGTCAAATTCCATGACACACTTCATTGATTAGTTTCAGTTTGCCTAATCATCATGCATTGTCTACAACAATCACGACTATCCTCCACTGATAGCCCAAAGCAGTTATTTTTAAACAGAAAATAAATGCACAATGGATATTCAATCAACATTTCATTTATTCATTCTTCTCAATTAATTATCCCAATTAATTAAACAATGTAATTAGGTCAATTCCCATAATTAACATTTCAACCCTTAGGTCCCATTTTCATCAATGATTCAACAATCATTCCATTTCTCTATGCCAAACATGCATCTAGGTTTATTATGAATAAAACCCCAACTTTCGTAAAATTACACAAAAGCCCCAAACTTTCACAAAATTACCAAACCAAGCCCAACATCTCAAAATACCAAAATTTAAAGACAAAACCCATAGAGAGGAGTAGGTTATCCCTACCTTGAAGTTTTAGCCAAAAAGGAGATGAAGACTCGAAGATCAACGTGCTCCAAACCCAAACTTTTTCAGATTAAATCGAAGCTCTCAACACCCTCTATCATTTTAACAAAGGCCCTAGGCTAGATTCACACTCTAGGGAGATCAAATCTTAGAGAGAGTGCAAGTGTAGAGAGAGAGAGGCTCAGATTTAGGGTTTAATCAAAGAAAGGAAGTGAAAAAGTGATGTTTAAGACGCTGCTGTCCGCTGATATAAAACACGCTCGCTCGAGCGAAGCCTTAGTCGCTCGAGCGACCAGACTCAGAAACTCTCGCTCGAGCCAAGAAGTTCTCGATCGAGCGAAGAAAAACCTAGACCGCTCGAGCGAAGGAAGCTCGCTCGAGCCAAGAAAGGCAACTCTCAGGTCCAGAACCAGGTGCAACCGCTCGCTCGAGCGAGCCACTCTGGCTCGACCCACCAGACACGAACCCCACTCTCGCTCAAGCGACCAACTCCTCGCTCGAGCGAAGGTCCAAAATTCTGGGCAGCAACACTAGGCTCCCGAACACAACCAACCTGTAACAAACCTGCCTAACACATCCTATAACTCAAATATGAAGAAAAAGGAATGTAAACACGATAATAACCAACTACCAACATCCACGGACACATGTCCGGATCACTGTACAACAAGGGTAAACCCGGGATCGCTATAATGATGGTGGATTTTTGTAGAAGTGAAGACAACGATACCTATCCGGAAGCACTCAATAAACCAATGATCTCTCTCTCTCTCTCTCTCTCTCTCTCTCTCTCTCTCTCTCTCTCTCTACATATACATAAATACATATACATATATGCATATCTGTATGTAGGTATTTTCTCTCTCTAGGTTCTCATTTCTCTGTGTGTCGTCGTCCCCTCCGGGGAGCCTCATTGCTGTGCTATCGCTGGCTAGAAGAAGAGATCGAGAAGAAGTTGTTTCTAATAATGTTTTGTCCCCCTAAGGTTTCAATCGTTTAAAACAAAATTCGAAGATGTTGAAACTAATTTAGAACTACTATGTAGTTCGGAAACGTGGGGTAATGGAATTGATTGGTTTGAACTTATCATGTTAACCTTAACTACAAACTGATGTTAGTGTAAAAATAATATAATTATTTAAGAAGTTATGATCATTTTAGGAAAAATGGAAAAAAATTTCTAAGCCAGGCTTTAGGACACCAAAGTTCCTGTTGGCTTTTAATAATGGTATAGATATAAGATACGGTCAAAAACCAAACAATGAAACCTTCTCTCTCTCTCTCTCTCTCTCTTCTCGTAGACAGCGGTGAATCCGCCATCGCCGCCATGGTACGGCGGTGGATCGGCAGCGACGATCCTCTACCTACTCCAACTCCACCATATGCAAATGACGTAGTTCTCTGAACCCTTCGACATCCTGGATTTCGTGCTCAACAAAGGCAATGGTGTCAAGGACTTCAAAATTGTGATTTATCCTCAGACACAGGCCTCAAAATTATTCCCAACCAATTGAAGATAAGATCCACATGGCACCACCACTGTCGTTTCATTCATCGTCATCGTCATCGTCATCGTCTTCCATACCGATCCTCTGTTCTGGATCTCCAGAGGACATGTAAGCTCATGTACACTTATATATATATGTGTGTGTGTGTGTGTGTATGTGTGTGTGTGTGTGTTTATAGCAACTCTCTGATTTTTTTAATGCTCAGATTTCTTCTGTTTTTTAGATTATGTTCGAATCTCGATCTCCCTGAAGGCTTTTATTTGATCAACAGATCTAATGTTGTGTTAATCACTGATATAATGCAAGAATGCATTAGATCTCTATTGTTGGTGTTTTGAACATTTCTATCTGTTTAATTTTTTTTAATAATATTATTTAACTTTTGATCTTTATTATTTTCACAGATCAGATCCGAGATCCAGATCCACCCAAATCCAGATGTCACAGACCAGATCTGATGTGTTAGGTTTTTTTTTTTTTTTTTTTTTTTATTGATTTATGGTGGTGTTGTTAGTGTGTTGTTGTTGTTGATGATATCTGGATATTTATTATTGTTATTTTTGTTCTTCTTGTTGATTGCAACAGATAAAAAAAAAGGATTTGAATAGATAACAACAATAAAATGCTATGACCCAGATAAGTGAAATATACAAGAAAACAGATAAGTGACAAATATGATAGATTTGTTTAAATATCAGTAGATAAAAAAAATATGAACAAAAATTTTAACAATAGAAAAATATAGGACAAGAATTTCAACAAATGAAATTTTACACAAATGGAAATATTTTTGTGTTTTGTTTGTGTTCGATCTGTTCAATCTCTCTCATAAGAATTTCACACATATATTTATTTAACAGAGATAAGGAATTAATTGTAATTTTGTGGGGGTAGTGTGTTGCTTCATTGATTAAATAGAGAGAGAAACCTACAAATTTAAACAGATAGGGAAAGAATTCAACAGATAAGGAACAAGTTTGACAGATAGATATAAACTTGAATAGATAGTCAAAAAAATTTACATACATAGGCCAAATATTTAAACAGATGGGCAAAATTTTCAATAGATAGGGAAAAAATTTGAGCAGATAAGCAAAATTTTGAATAGATAGGAAAAAAGTTCGAACAAATAATCAACAAAAGTCCGCATATAAATTAAGAAGTAAAATTGGAAACAAAATGTTCTTCAAAACAAATAAAAAGATTTCCCATCAAATTATTTCACAAAGGATGAATTTCTCACTAACAAAAAATATCTATTAGACCTAATGCCTTACAACCTCCTTAGATTGAATTTATTACCAATTTACTCTTTTTTCTTTTTATGGATGATGGACATACTAAAACTCAAAAAATGAATAGAATTATTTATCAAAAGTAAGATTCATAATGCATTCTACCATCAGACTGAATGGTCTGACTCATAAACCTGGTTGAATCTGAGACCACAAGAGGTAGGCCGAATGATCTAGTCAGTCATTCAATGAAGTCTTTTTCTCTAATCATAAACTGAATAAATTATGGGAAACCAAACTTATCCAAAATTTTCTTGAGTGAGTGATTGTATCGTAGAAATCAATTTGTATAATATAGAGTCCATATCAAGTGTGGTAGAGATTAATTTTTGGGTAATTTCTAGATTGATAAGACTGGATTTGTAATATTACCCATAAATTATTTCCTTAATTTCATTTTGATTGTGATTTATTTATTCAATTTATTGCTAAGAGAAATTCATTCAAGTCTTTTTCATACAATTGAATGATATTGAGGCTTATTTCATAGGTCTCTGACAAGAGAAGATAACCACGTGTTAAAATTGGAAATCCAGAGAGCAATGGCGTTGGTTGGAATTGTTGGAAATGTTGGAAATGGTTGAAAAATTCTAGGTAAAACCATAATTTTTTCCTAAGTTTGGTCTATTTGTTAGGTAGGCCTGGTGCGTCGATTTTCGTGGGTCAAAGTGGTAACGCGTTCTATGCCGCGTTGTGATTCACGTGGTATATTTGGTTGTTCAAAACCATTACTGAGTGAATGGAAAATTGAAACCAAAGTATGCTCCATGGAAATGGAGTTTTTGAGGAAAAATCCTTAAAGGTTTGAATAAGGCTTGTCCCACATTGGTTTGGTGGGAAGTTTTGAATGGGTTTATAAGGCATAGGTTTGGTACTTGGGGTGTGCTCCAAGGGGTACTCAAGTGTTTTAGAGAGGGAGGTTATGGGAAAAATGGGCTAGACCCATTGGACCCAAAAATCACCACACGCACGTGCTGCCGCCACCGTCCGGGCGGGCTGGGCTTGGGCGCGTGTGTGTGGTGTGAGGTTGGGTTGGGCTTGTTCGGCCCAATACCTATCTTTTTGGGCAAAAAACATTTGATTTTAATTTTATTTTTTGGTAAAATTAAACCGGAAATAAACTAGTCCGGTTTTTTGCTGTACACCCAACACAGGTCCCTTCCGTTTTTTGAACCCAACAAATTTAAATCTGTTTAAATTCAAAACTGAACAGGTTTCAACCTGTCCAAACAGTGCCTATCTGTTTAAATTGAACAGGTTTTGCACCTGTTTAATTCAAAACTAACAGTCACAATTTTGCCTATAAAATAGACTAGTCCTCCATTTGGATTACTACACCAATTTTTGTACTCCATCTTCTGCTATAAATCTCTGCATTTTGCTGCATTTAATTTCTAAAAGACAGAGTGTAAACACTTAGTGTGTTCGTTAGGCAAACAATTTGTATTGCTACTATTGTTTGTAGTTGATCATTTCATCTTGGGAGATAGACGTCAACATTCTGAAAGCACCGTGGAGAGGACGAATTTGTCTTAAGGACACAGTGTCAAACACTAGACTTGATCAGATATTTATTAGAAGAAATTAATTAAGTAAGTAGTTTAATTTATTATTCTGTTTTATTTGTTTATTAAATCAAATTTTAATTTTGTTTTTGTAACAAAAAAAATCTGTTTTTATTTATATATTTATTAATTTCTAGTTTGATTTTTGTAATCAAACAAATTCTCTCATTTCCTTTATTTCTTTATATTCTTGTTGTTGTTTAGTACACAATAGAATTTAATCTTTTTAAATACAGTGAAAATTGTCCAACAGGAATGATGTATCCCAACCTCCCAATTTATGGCAAATTCAACCACCACTCTGGAAAAACTTTGCATTCATTTCTATCTAATGGCTCCTTTTCCAAATTACAACAAAAAAACACAATAAAGACCAAAATATAGAACAATAATTATTGGATTGCATTTGTTTATGAGTAATGATTTAGCTCATGCAATTCTCTATACCAAAACATCCATATCTGTTCAATTTTATCTCAAAATTTCAATGATTTAAAGATTATGAGTGTATTGGATCAGAGAAAGAAGTTGAATTGGCTACAAAATCCTTAGCCATGATTTCTAAACAACTTCACAAGCATAAAAATTATTCAATGACTTACCTAGTTAATTCATAGTAGGCCACAATTAGTTGGAACTAAAGTTTACCTAATATGGACCAAGACCACCATATAACTTCTCCGTCGAGCGGCCCAATTTGGCAACAAACTCATGGATGTTTCTATCTGAACTGCCACCTTCACCAACCGCCTCTTTTGCCAATTCACTCCATTTGATTGCATTTCTCCTCATCTCTTTCCCTCTCTCCCCCTCCATGACTTCCCTTACACAATGTTCAATCTCTTCTCTTCTAACAATACCCTTGTCGTTGCACCGAACCCTGAGTCCCATCCTCCAAACATCCATGATGTACTTGGCATTGGTGCTTTGGTCTGTCCATTGCGGCATTGCCACCATTGGAACTCCCAAGCTCAATGCCTCCAAAGTAGAGTTCCAACCACAATGTGTCACAAAACACCCAATTGCTTTGTGTGCCAAAACTTGTAACTGTGGACACCATGACACCAGCAAGCCCTTCTCAGAGGTCTCTCCCAGAAAGTCTTTTGGAAGCTTGGCCTCTTCTTTTGACCTAACCACCCACAAGAAATGGCAATTGCTGTCTACCAAGCCCCAAGCTAGTTCTTCCATTTGATCGACTCCAAGTTCGGCTAAACTACCAAAGGAGACATAGACAACCGAACCATTTGGTCTCTCCTCGAGCCAATTCATGCAGGTGCCAGTGTTTGGCTTGAAGATGCTGAGACCATACTCCGTATCATCTTGGAGTCTCTTGTCCAAGAACATTGACGGTATGGTTGGTCCTATTGTCCTCAATGTCATAAACTTTGCCATCCAATCCACCACCTGTGCAGTATTGAAAGAAACAAATTGCTTGATAAAATTTGCAAATTAGACAAAATGCAATGAGGATGACATTTGGGTATCTTAAAATTCTCATATAATTCAATAGTTTGTCGGGTATGATGCGATGCGACACAAAATAATATGTTCAAATATGATTTATTTTAACTGAATTGCCAACCTCTTTCTCCAATTCGTAGAAGGTGTTGCACAGCACAAAATCAACTCTATCCACGTTCCACAATTGCTGATTCACAGCCAATCCCAAAATCGGTAGATACGATCCAGGAACAGAGAGAAAAGATGGCAAATCCGAAGTCTCAAGTGGCGGCAACCCAGCAACACAAGATCTCTCAGACCCATCAACAAGAGGAAGATCCAACAAACCCTTATAAACATGGTAATAAATATTGTACACAGCACAAGACTCAGTAAAAAACACAGCCCCAACTACCCCAAACCTCTTAGCAACCTTAAGAACCCAAGGCAAGAACGCATCGTAAACAATACAATCGACAGGGTACTCTGTTCCACGGAGTTTCTCGATCAGCTCTGCCAGAGTTTGCGAACCCACTTCTCGAAATCTCTCCAGGCAGACTTCGAGACTCACTTTGATGTTGCCTTGGTCATAGCCATCGGAGATTGTTTCGACTGGAATTGAAGGGACTGCTTGTTCGGAAATGGTGGTGTTGAACATGTGGCGAGTGGCGACGAGTGTGACTTTGATTTGTTTGCTCTGTAAACGTTTGGAGAATTGGAGCATGGGATTGATGTGGCCTTGTAATGGGTATGGTAGAATCAAACAATGAGCTCTGTATGCCCTGTTTTCACTCTCCATTTTTAGAGAACACAAGTTAGAGCTCTCTTCCTTTCTTTCTCACTTTTTAAATTGAATCTCTAGCTCTAGGCATAGTACTATCTTTTTATTTTTTCTTTTTAACAATCAGTGGATATGAGAGTCCAGTGCAGATATAATTATTAGTTGAAAGCAACATTTCATTCGACTGTTTAAAATAATACTTTTTCCGTTTAAAAATATTAATTTCTTATTTTATTTTTTATTATTTCAAAATATTAGGTTATTTTCAAAAATTAATGATTAAAATTATATGATTTTTCTATTTTACCGCTTTTTTTTTTTTTTTTCAAATTCATGAATTAGAACAATTGATGTCCCAAAAAAGAAGACAAAATTAGTTTTGGAAAGTTAATACTTTTGAAGTGTAATAATTATATTACTAAAAAAAAGTTAAATTCTCTAAAAAAAACTAATATTTTGAGACGAAAAGACTATTTAAGTTGAGTAATGTTAAAGATATCAAAATTTTTACAAAATGTCTTATATTAGTGTGAAACTTTCACTCATATGAGATATTTGATAAAAATTTTGATACTTCTAACATTTTTCGTTTTTACTACTTATGTCAAGTGACCGACTGGCTAGGTTTTGGCATCGTTTAGAACATAGGTTGTGATTAATTTAATTTACTAAAAAACAAAATATGTTAAATAGTTAATAAGATAAAATGTAACCTCCAAACTCTAATTATTTCATTTTATTTATCACAAAACTACAAAAAAAAAAAAAAAAACAAAAACAAAATTCTTTCACAAAACTTTTTTAATCAAGCTAAAATAATTAAAAAATCACATCCCAAATGAAACTTTAATGTTGTATTTGGTTGGAGGATTAAGAAAGGGATTTAGAAAAGGAAAGTTAATACTTTCAGTCTGTGATGGTGTGACTTGCCTGTCACGATCTCCTAAGTGGCGAGAGTGTGTTCTGCCTTTGCCCATCTCTTCTTCTGCCACCCCTTTTGCCTTTTATCTGGTGCCTCATCATCTCCATGTCAGCCGCCATTCTCCTTATCACTTCGTCTTACTCCCTTACGTGATCTTCCAAAACTTGAGGATCCATCCTCCACCTATGTCTATCAGGGCTTCGAGAGTGGCGTGGACTTGAGCCTCGTCTTTCTCTCATGTGTCTCCGTGGGTTCCGTCGCTGGGGATCCAATTCTGCTATGGATAGGACAAAAGGTAAACCTTCGTGCCTCTCATCCCCTTCTGGGGTTTTTCCATTGATAGCAGAATGTGGCAAGTCTTCATTATGCGCCATTGAAAATAATCGAAGAAAAACTCGATCAAAAGGTTTGTTCTCTGTAACTTTCCCACAGACAGTGCCAATTGTACGAGCACGGAATAATCTTTTTCGTATAATCCTGTTGATCGAGTTTGCACCCCTTCAAATGTCGTCATTTTGCCACCTTAAAACACAAACGTGAGCTAGGCGGCGGGTGTATACCGGAAACCCTTTCGATGCCTAAGTCGGCGAATAGACAATGGACACAAAAGCTCTGTGTAATTGAGAGTCAGAATTGCAATACCTGTCCATAGGTCCTATCATGAGCTTTTATAGATCATGTTTGGCACAATCCTAATAGGACTCTAAGGCTTCGTTTGGGAAGCCAAAGATTGGGCTTTTTTGGCCAAAATAACCACAAAAAACAAAATAGGCTTTTTAGCCACAAAAAACAAAATATCACATCTAATCCATAATCATTACATTCTTTCTCTCACAAAAAAGCCAAAAGCCCTTCCCAAACGAGATTTTTTAGCCCCAGACTAAAATAGCCAAAAACTCAAAAAGTCAACCCACTTCCCAAACGAACCCTAACTCTCCTTAGCAGAGTCCTTCTAGGAATCACACTTCTAAGGATAATGCCAATCCTAATAACACCCTACTCACTACCAGCCAAGTGAGATGACCTAGACCTTTTACCTCGGTTGACACTACATTCAACCAAGCTTCCTTGGCCCCATGCTACTCTGGGTAAAGTTGTGGTAATCATCACTACAAGAGGGCCCAATGCCGAGCTATACTTATCTCGGCCCTCTTCCTTGTTATCACCTCGGTCCGCCTTAGGACTTTTCTCTAGACAGCGCGGTCAAGGGCTCTAGAGACACCTCTACTGGCTTGGTGCCTGGATGGCCCAGGACCAGGCTATCGTAGCTTCTACCCCAGTCCATTGCTCAGCACAAATGCTTAAGAATGGACTTAGCTCGGCCTAATTTACTCACATAAATTACCCTCTTAGGTTGTTTATATAATCATATTTGGACAAAGCATTGTGTGCAAGGATTGACCTAAACTTATGGTGCCCATCAATTTAAAATTAGTTGCAGTTGGTGTGTGGCAGTGTTGAGGTGTGGGTGGAAGTGGGTGGAAGTGGGTTTTGGTGAGATAAAAAGTAGGAGAAGTGGAAATTGATGCAGTACAGTGGGTTAGAGTTAGGTAATATACAGAGAGAGCATAGAGAGAAGAAGGAAGAAGAATGGCAAAACGAATCAAACAAATACTATATACAAATTTGTAAAATATTGCGATTGATTCAGATACGAGTTCATCGATAAATTTGTGAACGTTGGTTCCACCACCGCCATTGATTCTTGAATTACATACACAAACACACACACACACACACACACACATACACTCTCTCTCTCTCTCTCTCTCTCTCTCTCCCTCTATGTTGTTGTTCTTTTCCAATTTTCAACCCATGATAGTTATATGTATATGTATATTTATCACACAAAAAATGAATATATATTTGTTGGCACCAAAACTTGGAATCGTCTGTCGACAAAGGAATGAGCACCTGCAGAGGAGGCCCAAGAATGACGGAAGTGAAATTAGTGGCCTAAAAAGAGGAATGAGGGTGTGACACATAAGAAAGGCAATTGCAGTAGTTGCAGTTTATGGGCAATTATAGGAGCATGGCAAATGGACACGTGGCAGCACAACAGAGCTATTAAAGGCTATATAAAAGCTGAGAATTCAGAGGATGAAAGACCTTCAACCAAATTCACAACTTATGTGAAATTAGGAGTAGCATAACTAAATTAGGAGTAGTTCTTGTATTTAGGAGTAGTCTGTCTATTATTCGGTCTTTGTAACCAAGTTTGGCTCTGTCAATTGTTGTGTCTTTTGAACTTGTAATTTAATTCTTGTAATTAAGTGACAAGTTTACTTGTTTTTCAATCGAATTTCAGTTTCTTAGCACTTGTTTCTTCACATTGTAACCTCCAAAGAAGTCCATGAAACTGTCAAGGCATAGGACACCAATCACATTGTCTAATTGAATTTATGTTTGTGAAAATTGGTTTTCTCTGTCGACTTTTTCCTGTCAATTTGACCCAAACTAGATTTTTGCTCACAATATTATAATTATTATTATAATTAAATTAAAACAACTTTTATAACAGGAGAGAGAGGAAATAGAGTGGTGGGATGATCAGTTAATGGGGATCTTTATGGGAGAGAAATATTGAGAGAAGGAAAAATGGTAGAGAGAGAATGAGGATGAAGAATGGCAAACTTTTGTAAAGTTAAAGATATGTATGGGGTATTTTGGTCTTAAAATATAGCTTACTCTCTTTATGGGTATGTGAACCTCACACTTGTTAATTTGGATGGAAAAGTGGATGGTGCACTTTGGTCCACAAACCATGTGGAGGTTATGTGATGATTTCTAAATGTCATGGGGATAATTCGCACCTAATCCAAAACACATGGGGTAAAGTGAAATTTGCCCTATCTTATTTTGATATTTGATCCGTTGGTCTTTTAGGACCTTGTGTGTGAATCACTTACCAAATAATAATAATAATAATAATTAATTTAATAATTGTAAAAAGATGATTTTAATTGATTTATTTATTTTTTATAAAAAAAATAGATGACAAATATAATTTTAAAAATAATTTTTTTTATTAATAAATGTGGCTAGATCAATCTAATTTTTTTGCAACTAATTTACACGAATTTAAAGTTAGGAGTGAGACACTTGGTGAGTAAGGAGCTGTGTGTTTTTCTTTTTTTTTTATTTTTTTATCATCATCTTCAAAATATTGGGAGTGTTTGAAAAGTTGGTTATTTTAATAGATTATTTTATTTTTTAATTATTTTAGTAAGTTAAAATAGTTGTGTTTTGGAAGATGGTTTGATTTTTTTATAGTTGGACGTTATATTTGTGAGAGAAAAAATGAAATGATTACAGATTTAATATGACATTTTATTTTATTGATTATTTTAATTTATTTTGTCTTTTAATACTATTTTACTCTAAAAGGCCAAAAAAACCTATTGCCAAACACCTCTATTGTATAAAAATATAACAAATAGCTTTTTCGCATTTAAAATTTCAGAAATGATAGAAAGCTCTAAACATTGAGGTCTAAAGCCAGCTCTAATGAGCTGACAATGGGAAAAAAAAAAAAAAAGGCCAACTATCACATCAGTGGGTGGGGTCCACTTATTAGAGCTCCCTTAGGACTCATTATTTAGAGCTCTGAAATATTTTTCTTTACATTATATATATATGTGTGTGTGTATATATATATTGTAAAATACTCAAAATATAGTATTATTCTAGGAAGATTCTTTCCTTTTAAAAATGTCTCCATCCAAAGATGAATAATTGAAGTTCAAATTTAAATATATATATATATATATATACATATATATTGTTTCTAACTAGAAATGACCATTCACAAAGAGTGCTGCTATTAGCACCTCATAAATTATTTTGAACCCCCCAATTTTTAACTTTTTTTTATTACAATAATAACCTCAAATAAAATTATTAAAAAGGACATCAATAATTTTGGGACACTCCATCTCACAATTAAACCTACACACCCACTACATCATGAATTAGGATTTATGAGAGCACCTACCTCTATCACCACCCATCCATCTTCTCCAAATCCCACCTTCCCAACCTACCCACCCTCAAAACTTTGAAAACCCTTTGGTAGCAATATTCCAACGATAACAGTGGCAACCATTTAACTACTTACACTTCTTCGACAATGACAATATTCTGGCGGTAACAATGGTAACCCTTTGGTGGAATACAAGCCTGAACATTACTTATTTGTTCGGGATGGCATTCTCGAACAAATAAATAATGTTCGGGAATGCAGGTTCGAACATAAAAATTTCTTAACACATTGAACAGTCAAAATTGTTAATGCTTGCAGAAGTTTTCATTTTCCAATTTTGGGAATATAGGCCCAAACATTACTTATTTGTTCGAGAAGGCATTCCCTAACAATTTTGACTGTTCAATGTGTTAAGAAATTTCCATGTTCGGAACTACATTCCCGGACATTACTTATGTAGCTCCAAACATGGAAATTTCTTAACACATTGAATGGTCAAAATTTTTAACACTTACAGAAGTTATTGAAAGTAGCCCAAATCCATTATTAGGTTAAAAATTTATTCTTTCATTGCGTAGCTTTAATAATATTGCTACATAGTTCTCTGCTAAACTCACAATTTTATAATATCTACTAACAAAACCAACCAACCCAATTATTATAATTTTTTTCTGTAAGAGAAGAAATTATTACGAGAAAACTAAGAAATTATGTATATGTATGTATATATATATAAAGAGAGAGAGAGAGAGAGAGAGAGAGAGAGAGAGAGAGAGCATATCAATTGTGACAATGGTGGATGAGACAGCTGAGACAATAATCACATTGGCTCTTCTTCTTCTTGATGGATGTTGTTGGGGGTTTTTTGGAAGAGGAGATTTTTTGGGGTGTAGGGGTGTGCATTCAATGAATGGAATGTTTTTTAAAAAATAATTTTGGTATTATTTGGAGGGAGAAAATAAATTTTGAGGGTTTCAAAATTTATAAATAAGAGCTCAAAAAAATGAGAGGTCCAAAATAATTTATAAGGTGCTAATAACACCACTTTTCACAAAAGCACACTGATGAGAAGAGTCTGATTAGTAGAGACAAAAACATTCTACAAACAAAAGCTATTCCCAAGTTCCTAATTTTCCAAACTTCTCTATCACCCTAATTAAAGTTCAAATTAAAATTAAAGGGCTCTAATTTGATTGGCTAATCTTTTAGCCACCAAATCTCTCTTAAGGAAAGGTCTTAGATTCCACTCTTAAGAGTAGAATGGGAGGGCAACATTTTTTTACAAGATGTATGGATGTGCTAATCTAACAACTAGCCACTAACTTTCGCCAATAAATACAAAAAAATAAAAAAATAAAAAATAAAAAACACATGTTAGTTAATAATGGATTGTTTTAATTTAATGCATCGGTTGTGGTTGCAAGAGAAATAAGGTGAGGTCGATAATGATTGAGATCTCTTTTTTTTTTGGACCCCCACAACCCCTTTTGAATCTCAACTATTGATGGTGTGGGTCCCACACATACATCAATGGTTGAGATTCAAAGGGGGTTGTGGGGGTTCCCAAAAAAAGGGAGTCCCAAGCATTTTTCAAGGTAAGGGATGTAAAAGTGCATAAAAATAAAATAATAAATAAATAAAAATAATGGGGTATTGAGAACTTTCATTTTTACTCAAAAAGTCAAAAAATTAAAAGTTATCACATCATTCTTTCCATTTTTTTTTGTATATTTTTTCGTAAAAAAATTTAAAAATTACTAAAATAGTCTGTTCTAAATGATACCTAGGGATTGGTTGTTTGTAAATTAGGATTTTTTTTTTCCAGAACGTGGGAAACATTATATTAATAAAAAAAAAACAATAATAGTACATAATAAAGACTTCAAAGGGACATCCCAACCAAACAACAAAACAAAAAACCAAACAAACAACAACCAAAAACAAGCAACAAAAAAACAAATCCACCAAAAAAACAGTTACGATCCAGGAAAAACCACCGATCTGTTTAAAGTTGTGGTCTGAAAAGCAAGATCTGCTTGAAAGCCCGTCGTCCTGTTGACATCATCCCCGTCGCTGCTGCCCAAATCCGCCACCACTTGCACTGGAGAATGAATGACACCCACAATGGTATTAGAAAAGGGTTGATAGAGGAGGAAACCATGGTAGGTGTTGAAAATCCAAAAATTTATGTCGAAATCGGAGGAGAAAACTCTCAAAACTCCTATTTCGAACATAAAACGTCCAGATCTACACTCTAAAACTGAAGATCTATACTCTAAGAATGTAAATCTACACTTTAGAAGTTAAAAAAAATTACCAAAGAACTGTCGGAGCATAGCCGAAAATCTCTTAGAGAGAGGCTCTGCGCGCTCGCTCTGTCTCTCTGGAACTCTATTATTTTTGTAAATTAGGATTTTAAAGAATGGTCAAGCTTCTAGTCTAATTTACTGAACGATGGGGATTGATTTTGAATGTTAATTTAAATTAAAAAAATAAGAGTTATATTTGTTTTGCATATTATTTTGATTTCTATATTTTAATTTTTTTTTATTTTGACTTTTAATTTTAAATTTTGTATTAATTTGATCTAATTGATAAATTCGTTAATATTTTTGAGAGAAAATAATCATTGAGTTGGTTGAGGTTCTCACAAAGTTGAGTAAGTTTATAATTTTTTTGTTAAAAATATGACACATACTACTTATATACACATTTTTAATAAAAAGATCTTAAGAGTTGTAATCAATTTAACAAAATTGAAACTATAACGCCCTCAATTTAAGACAGAAATCATTCATTCACAAGTTTCATGAACATAAAGAAAAGAATACATTTTCATTCATCAAAGTCTTCTTTACAAAAATATTACATGTTATCAACAAAGTAAATGCCCTACGGGCTTACAACTTTCCAAGTTATCACTTGGTTACAACAAAAGAAGAGTTCTAACTCTATACATGAAAAGCCCTCGGCTTGGATTTACATTTAACACAAAATATAAATAGCAAAACGGAGTCTTCAACTCCTAAACCTCCCAAGCTAAGACCTTGGAGGCGGCATATCACCTGTACCTGAAAAATGGTGTCCCAAGTATAGTGAGCCAATGCCCAGTAGAGATATGCTAAACAACATATGAGAATTAACTAAAACATTAACATTCAATAAATGTTTAACACCTATGAACCATCTTAAGCATTTTCCATAATTAATCAACATTGATACCCACATTTCAATTCACTTCCAGTTATTACCCAAGTCAATTCATTGACATAATTCATTATCATATACACAATTCAAAATGGGACTACAACTCATTCATCAACACTTCAATCATAAACATCATTCATACACTTCCACAACTTGCCATTTTACGGAACTACGTCCGAGGGAACCGGCACCCAAATATAAATAAGATTTTGGGACTTTCACCCTGGACACTCCGGCCAACTTAATTATCCATGGAGTACGTCCCCTATCTCCTCCCAAACAAAGATACATATACAATGTATTTAAACACGTTGTCATATACAATGACCAATTCAATCACATATACAATGTTTACTTCGAACCGTCATACTCAATGACATATTCAAATCGATTAGTTTCAATTTACCTAATTAACATGCAGTTTCTACAACAATCATGGCTATCCTCCACCGATAGCCCAAAACAGATATATTTAAATAGATAAATAAATTTCTCAACAGATAATATATCACATTTTCCAAAGATTAGTGATTCATCGATCTAACTACACCATTTAATCACAATTTTCTCCAATTTCATGATTTTCAAACCAATTTCATATTTCCGCATCATTTTCATTATTTATGCAAATAACCTTTATAATTCAAATTAGAGCATTTTTCCCCCTTTTCTCAAATAGTGCACCCAAGGCCAAATCTCACCATTTCAACAATTATACACCATTAACCCCATTTTCAAGGTCTTACATACACATATGGAGCCCAAACAAGAAACCTCTCTTTCACAATTCCAAACTCAAACCCTAACTTTACCCAAACCAACCATTTATGAAAAATGACCAATATTTATGTTAAAACTCATAGTAGTGAGTAGATTATCTCTACCTCAAGAAAAGAAGATGAGCCAAGCAAGAGATGAACTCTAAAGATGACGAAATCAACTTCCACTCAGATGAAAATGAAGATCTTGAAGAGCTCGATCTTTTTATCAAAGGAAGGAGGGTGAGAAGATCACTAGATCTAGGTCAAAATGTAGAGAGAGAGGGTATTTTAGAGAAAGAGGCTCTCAACTTGGGGTTTTGGAAAGTTTTAGAGAGAGAAATGGTAGAAAAAGTCACTTTCGCGATCTGATATACGTACAGTCCACTCGAGCGGAGAGTTTGATGCTCGAGCGTCAGACACGAGAATTTGACCCACTCGAGCGCAATAAAGGCCGCTCGAGCTCCAAGACACAACAGCAAGGCACTGCCCGCTCGAGCGTAAAGAGACCCGCTCGAGCATAGAATACACTCGTCCAGTATTTTACAGACTTCAGACAATCGCTCGAGCTCAGACCCGCTCGAGCGTAAGAAACTCCGCTTGAGCGTGAAAAACACTTATGTAGTATTTTTGCAGATGCACAAAGTACTGAAGGATTGCAAACCCCGCTCGAGCGGAAGACCAAAATTCTGGGCAACAAGGTTCTAGGCCAATTAGCAACCAACCTGTTCTAAACACGCCCAAGACATTCCAAAACTCAAATTCAAAGAGTAAATGATAGAAATAAGGTATAGACAACGACATACAACCACGGAACCCGAGTCCGGAATATGATAAATGACGGGAAAAAATCGGGCTCGCTATAGAAACGAAGGTCATTAATTCATATTCAAAATCAAGTCAACTAAAATTATAGGGACCAAAATAATAAAAAGACTAAAGTATACAGACTATAATTGTAATTTTTTCTAAAAATAAATATAATAAAATCATGTGACTACTTGGATCAATCTAATATTTTTTAAAATTGATTAATATACGAGGTCCAAAAAATTAACAACGTGGATTATTAAAAAACGACTCGGCTCTTAGTTGATTGGACCATCTAGTCTGGCTTGTAAGTCCATCATAAGTTTCACTTTTATAATTTATTTGATTTATTTTTTAAGTTTTAATAAGTAAATCTTCTTTAAAAAAGGGGTTAAATCGAACTAATAATCATAACTATATAATTTTACTATTTTTGCCTTCATAAAAAGAATTTTTAAAATCACAATTACCATTAATTTTTATGAATATAAAGACGATAAAATTATATAATACTTGAGGCATAAATTTCTTTTTGAATTTTCTTTGCCTAAGAGTTCAAACACTAAAACATTGAGTTTTTTAAAAAAATATTCTATAAAAATTTTTTTAGAGAATTGACCTACTTTTCAAATTATTTGGGAAAGTAATCTGCCTTTTCAAATCGCATTTTGAAAATGTAATTTTAAATTGAAATTGCATTTTTAACATACAATTTCAACTTGATATCACATGTTGAAATTGCATTTTCAATATGTAATTTCATTTTGAAATTGCATGTTGAAAATACAATTTATGATGACATGGATTTCATTAAGATATATTACATTTTCAACATGCGATTTTAAGGTGAAATTACATGTTGAAAATACAATTTCAATTTCAAAATCACATTTTCAAAATGTAATTTCAAAAAGCAGATTAGCCTTTCTAAATAATTTGAAAAGTAGCTCAATTTTCTAAATTATTTTTTTTAAAGAATATTTATAAAATAAATAAAAATAATTAAAATTAAAAAAAAAACATTATGTTCACAAGGATTGACTATTACAAGATGACCAAACTATTTGTGTGTGTATATATATATATATATATATATAAATATAGGGTAAGTTACAAATATACTCTTGAAGTTTGCTTAAAGTACAAATATGTCCTTGTTATAATTTTTTATTTAACAGAATTAATTAAAAAAATAAAATTCATAATTGCTCTCCTGTACATGAATAAAATTACATAAATTATTGATTGAAATATATTTCTAATATCATTAAAAATTGTTAATCAACTTGATAATTTATTAATAAAATAGGTAATTTGCTATAAAATTAGAAACCTCAAAGGGTAGGATATAATTTCCAAAACTATAGGAGACAATTCATATTCCAATCAAATCTCAAGGAATGTATTTATAATTTACCCATAAATATATAAGATACGGTGAAAAACCAAACAATGAAACGTTCTCTCTCTCTCTCTATTCATCTCTGTCGATACCACCGTCCCAACACTCATCTTCAACACCACCACCACCATTCCAACACCACCACCCAAACCTTAACCAAAATCGCGTTCTCTCTCTCTATCCATCGTCATTTCCCCTCTCTCTCTTTCTCTTTCTCATAGATAGCGGTGAATTCGCCATCGCCGCCGTGGTACGGCGGTGGATAGGCGACGACGATTGTCTACCTACTCTAACTCCACCATATGCAAATGATAAAGCTCTCCAACATCTCGAATTTCGTGCTCAACAAAGGCAATGGTATCAAGGGCTTCAAAATCGTGATTTATCCTCAAATACAGTCCTCAAAATCGTTTCTAACCTATTGAAGATAAGATCCACGCGGCACCACCACTGTTGTTTGATTCATCGTCATCGTATTTGTCTTCCATACCAGTCATCTGATATGATCTCTAGAGGACATGTTGTTGGAAATTTGGTTTTTTATAAGTTTATTTTGGGCCAACTTTGAGCCCAAAATTGAGTGGGTCCCACACGTCTTTTAAGGTTGGTCCAAAGAGGTGACGTGTTCCTTGTCACATGGTAAGTCACACAGTGAAGACGGTTCGTCAAAACCATTTATGAGTGAATGAGAAGTTGACGTCGTTTTCGGGTTCGTAGAATGGACAATTAAAGAATTAAATGTGAGTTTCTTTGTAAGTCTTATTCCACATTGAAAACTTAAGAGAACTTATGTGTATATATAAGTTCTAGGTGGCAACACTTGGGTTGAGCCGCAAGGGGCACCCCAAGTTTCTAGAAGGGAGAAGTTATGGACAAATTGAACCTTGGCTCAAACCACCACACGCGCGCACGCCGTTGCCGCCGTCTGACCTAGCCGTGTCGTACCGTGCTGGGTGTGGGTCGGGTTGGTTCTAACATTAATTTTTTGCACAAAATTTATTTGAATTTTTTTTAAATTCTTGCAGGAAAAATTATTTGAATTTCAGAACAAAATTAATTTCTATCCAAACTAAGCCTCATTTGGTCCATTTTTCAACTATTTAAACTGCTCTAAACTGCCCAGTAGTTAGAACAGATTCAGTTCATGCAGTTATCTGTTGAAACTGCCACTAGATCTGTTTGGAATTCAAACCATATCTGTTCAGGTTTTTCATACCTGTTCGGACAGATTTGAAGGGTCACATTCTTGCCTACAAATAGAGATCTTTCCAGTAGACTTCTAGATTTGAAAAACATCCAAAAAAAATTTGTTCCCTTCCTATTTTGCTCTTTTTTGGCATAATTCTTTCTTTTTTTTTTTTTTTTTTTGTAGAATACTTTGAGAGTATAAAACATAGGTTTTGTTCGCCGTACAAATTGTTTGGAGTGCTACTACAATTTGTGAAGATCATTGTATCTTGGGAGATAGACGCCTTTTATCCGTAAGCACCATAGTGGGGCGAATCTGTCTTAAAGAAAGAATGTCACACACTCGACTTGATCTTTTTGTACTTTTACATTTCGGTAAAATAAATTATGTAAGTAATTTATTTTTGTTTGTTTGATTTGTTTCAAGTTATTTATTTTATACAAAAGATTGTTCTAACAATCTTAAGACAGATTCGAATTATTCTGTTTATGCAGAATTTTTCATTTATTTCCTTTTCGTCTTTTCTTTTTCTTACATAAATTATTTTTTGTGGTTTTACAAACTAATATTCTGGTTAGAAAAAATAAATAGTAGTAATATATTATTTATTTTCTTTGACAACTAGTGTTAATATACTGCTGTCATTAACAATCCAGAATATTTATTTGTGAAGTTTGTCAGAAGTTAATTTTGGTTTTCAGAAATAATTTCTGAGTGTTCATTAATTAAAATTTTGTTTCAGTACTTTAATTATTAAAGTGTTATAGAAATTTAATTTTCTGTATGAAATTAATTTGTTTAAATAAAATTTTATTTTATTTTTAAATTAATTAGAAATAAAAGTTACAATTCTTGTTTCTTTTATTTTTACAGAATTTAATTATGTGGTTTTGGCTTAATTTTCTGTGTAGTATAAAATTCTAATTATAATTTTGTTTTATAATTTAGAATTCATGGCTACTGAAACTGGTCAAACTAATGCTCAAACAAGTACTAGTGTGGTGGCTGTAATTGCTCCAACCCCTCTTGTTATGACTGTGCCAGTCAATCACGTTGAGAAGCCCGAGAAGTTATCAGTAATTAATTTTAAAAGATGCCAACAGAAAATGCTGTTCTATCTTACAACTCTGAACCTGGCTCATTTTCTCCAGGAGAATGCTCATACTCTGAACGAGGATGAAACTGACTGGCAAGTCGTTGCTACGATCGATGCCTAGAAACATGTTGATTTTCTTTGCCGGAACTACATCTTGAACAGACTTTACAACACATTATATAACGTCTACAGTGCTATCAAAACGGAAAAAGGAACTTTAGGAGTCTTCGAAGAAAAAGTACAAAACAGAAGATACTGGCTCAAAGAAGTTTGTGGTTGGCAAATTCCTGGACTTTGTGATGGTTGATTCTAAGACTGTGATCAGCCAAGTTCAAGATCTCCAACTCATTCTACATGGCATTCACGTAGAAGGCATGTCTCTCAATGAATCCTTCCAAGTTGCAGCCTTAATTGAGAAATTACCATAAGGTTGGAAGGAATGCAAGAACTACCTCAAACACAAACGCAAAGAAATGTCTTTAGAGGAATTAATTGTGCGTTTGAGGATTGAGGGGGACAACCGCAATTCAGAGAAGTGGGCTAGTAAGCATCCAATGGAGTCAAAGGCAAATGTGGTGGAACATGCTCCAAAAGTCAAGAAACGAAAGTTTTCTGGAGAAAGTTCCTCACAAGGCTCTAAAGGAGGGGAAACTAAAAAGTACAAGTTTAATGGCAGGTGTTACATCTGTGACACAGAGGGACATCGGGCCAAAGATTGTCGTAGCAAAGGCAAAAGCAAAAGAAGAACAAGCAAGAAGCCTGCTCAAGCCAATATGACCGAAGTGGACAAAATTTCCAATGGTGTTGATGGCATAAATCTTTCTGCAGTTGTTTCCAAGACAAACCTCGTCGGAAATTTTGAAGAATGGTAGGTGGACACTAGTGCTACTCACCACATCTGTGTCGACAAAAAGATGTTCACATCTTATTCTATAATCGACAACGGCGAACAACTTTTTATAGGCAACTCTTCGACTTCTAAAGTTGACGGACAAGGAAAGATTATTTTGAAGATGACATCTGGAAAGGAACTCACTCTCAATAATGTGCTGCATGTACCGGACATTTTCAAGAATCTTGTCTTCGGATCTTTGTTGAGTAAAAGTGGGTTTAGGCTAGTTTTTTAAAGTGACAAATTTGTACTTACCAAAAATGGGATGTATGTAGAAAAATGTTACATGTCTGATTGCCTTTTCAAAATGAATGTAATAACTGTTGTATCCTATGTTATTAATAAAAATACATCTTCTTCTTACTTGCTTGAGTCATCAAATTTATGGCATGGTAGACTTGGATATGTTAATTATGGATCTTTGCATAGATTAATTAATATGGAATGTTTACCTAAATTTGACATTGATTTAAATCGTAAATGTGAAATTTGTGTTGAGGCAAAATTATCCAAAACTCCTTCAATTGAAAAAAATATGGAACCACTTGAATTAATTTATAGTGACATTTTTGATTTTAAATTAATTCAAACTAGAGGTGGGAAAAAATATTTTATCACTTTCATAGATGACTATACTAGATATAGTTATGTTTATTTAATTCGAACCAAGGATGAAGATTTGAAAACTTTCATTCAATTTAAGAATGAAGTTGAAAATCAACTTGGTAAGAAATTTAAAAAATTTAGAAGTGATAGAGGTGGTGAATATGAATCACCTTTTAGTGAATTTTGTAAAGAACATGGAATAATTTATCAAACCACCGTTCCTTACTCACCTCAGCAAAATGGAATTGCTGAAAGGAAAAATAGGACTTTAAAAGAAATGATGAATGCCGTGTTAATAAGTTTTAGATTACCTCAGAACTTGTGGAGGGAAACAATACTTTCCGCTAATTATATACTTAATAAAATATCCCGAAAGAAAGTGAATCAAACACCTTATGAAATGTGGCATGGGAGAGTACCATCTTACAAATACTTAAAAGTGTGGGAGCATTTGGCTAAGGTGGCTATTCCTAGTCCTAAAAAGACTAAGATAGGTCCTAAAACCGTTGATTGCATTTTCATTGGTTATACCAAGAATAGTAGTGCATATCAGTTTTTGATTCATAAGTCAGAATATTTCGAAATGCATGTAAATACTATTATTGAATCTCGAAATGCATGTAAATACTATTATTGAATCTCGAAATGCATCATTCTTTGAAAATATATTTCCAAATATGGCTGGATAAGGGACTAGTTCTAATAAAAGATCTTATGATACTATTACTAGTCATGATCAAGAACATGAGCAAGAACAAGAGCAAGAGATAGATCAAAATGAGGAAGAAGAACCTAGGTGTAGTAAACGTGCTAGAATCTCCAAATCTTTTAGTCCAGATTTTCTAACATTTTTGTTAGAAAATGAGCCTTTAACTTTTAAAGAAGCTATGTCTAGTCCTGAGGCTCCTTTATGGAAAGAAGCTGTAAATAGTGAAGTTGAATCCATCCTGCAAAATCACACTTGGGAATTGGTGGATTTGCCACTAGGTTGCAAAACCTCTTGGGTACAAGTGGATTTTTGACAGAAAAATGAAAACGAATTGATCAATTGACAAATACAAGGCAAGACTCGTGGTCAAAGGTTTTAGAAAAAAAGAAGGTCTTGATTACTTTGACACATACTCACCGGTTACTAGAATAACATCTATTAGAATGCTAATTGCTATTGTATCATTGTACAATCTAGAAATTCATCAAATGGATGTGAAAACTGATTTCTTAAATGCTGAGTTAGATGAAGAAATTTATATGGAACAATCAGAAAGATTTTATGTTCTAGAAAAAGAAAAGAAAATGTGTAAATTGGTTAAATCATTATATGGTTTAAAACAAGTACCAAAACAATGGCACGAGAAAATTGACAAAGCATTGATGTCAAATGGATTCAAAATCAATGAATGTGACAAATATGTTTATATTAAAAACACAAACAACGGTTATGTTATAGTATGTCTCTATGCGGATGATATGCTCATTATAGGCAGTAATAATAACATGATTAAAACTACAAGAAAATGTTGAATAAACATTTTGACATGAAGGACATAGGGATTGCTGATGTAATACTTGGTATGAAAATTACCAAAACATCAGAAGGTTATGCTTTGTCACAATTTCATTACTGAGAAAATACTTGATAAATTTAGCAAAGATGATGATCATCTTGCTAGAACACCAGTATATGTTAATTTGTTTCTTTCTAAGAATGTACAGGAAACTATTTCTCAATTAGAGTATGCCCAAATTATGGGAAGCTTAATGTACTTGATGAACTACACTCGCCCAGACATAGCTTATGTAGTAAGTAAATTAAGTAGATATACGAGTAATCCAAGAGTAGAACGCTGGAAAGCTATTATAAGGGATTTTGGATATCTACGATTTACTTGTAACACTGGGCGTAATTATACTAGCTATCCAACAGTACTTGAAGGATACTGTGATGTAAATTAGATATCGGATACTAGAAACTAAAAATCCACCAGTGGGTATGTCTTTAATCTTGGTGGGGCGGCTGTATCTTAGAAATCTTCAAAACAGACTTGCATTGCAAGGTCTACTATGGAATCAGAATTTATAGCTTTAGATAAAGCTAGGGAAGAAGTAGAAAGGCTTTGCCACTTCCTTGAAGATATTCCAATATGGCCAAAACCGGTGCCTACTATATGCGAACATTACGATAGTCAATCAGCAATAGGTAGAGCATAGAGTCATATGTATAACGGTAAGTCGCGACACATTCGTCGTCGACATAACACCGTGAGACAACTACCCTCTAATGGAATTATTTCCATTGAATATGTGAAGTCTAAAGATAACATAGTGGATCCACTAACCAATGGGTTAGAAAGAGGGTTAGTTGAGAATTCACCGAGGGAAATGGGACTTAAGCCTTTTAAATAAGAGTTACCACAACAGTAACCCAACCTAGTTGACTGGAGGTCCCAAGATCTAGGTTCAAAGGGACAGCCGAGTTGTGTATGCCTCATAAGGATCACTGGGGAGTCAAACTCGTATCCATTTCTATGATGAAATAGTGATGTCTGCAGCGTTTTAGGTTAAGTAATACTTTTTAATGATTCTTATATCTAGGTATACCTAGTGGAGTATAGCAGGATACTCTTCATAAGAATCACCTATATGGTGTGAACTGGGCCGGTTCTATGAGATTTATGAAGGCCTACAATTCTCTAGAGCACTCATGAAAGACTAGGTTGTTCAGGGCCAAAATGAACACAATAGTGAGAACTAAACTGTGTCTGGTAATATACTGTGTGAGTTCTATTGTCTTGGTTTACACAAACGGCTGAATAGTTCAAGACATTATGTTCACTAGTTAGCTAGTAAATCTGATAGTGTCGCACAAGGAGAAGTTCAAAGCCAAAAGCTACCTATCGTTTGCAGAATATTTCCAATTTTTGTACTCTTTGTATTAGATCATGTTGTTGCATTTTCTCTCTGTCAAATTCCATTCATGTGGGGGATTGTTGGAAATTTGGTTTTTTATAGGCTTATTTTGGGCCAACTTTGAGCCCAAAATTGAGTGGGTCCTACACTTCTTTTGAGGTGGGTCCAAAGAAGTGACGTGTTCTTTGCCGCATGGTAAGTCACATGGTGAAAATGGTTTCTCAAAACCATTTATGAGTGAATAGGAAGTTGACGTCGTTTTCAAGTTCGTAGAATGGACGATTAAAGAATTAAATATGGGTTTCTTTGTAAGACTTGCCCTACATTGGAAACTTAAGAGAACTTATGTGTGTATATAAGTTTTAGGTGGCAACACTTGGGTTGGGCCCCAAGGGACACCCCAAGTTTGTAGAAATGAGGAGTTAGGCCAAATCGAACCTTGGCTAAAACCACCACACACGCACGCCACTGCCACCATTCGTTCGGCCATGCCGCGCCGTGCTGGGCGTAGGTTGTGGGTCGGGTCGGTTCTAACATTATTTTTTTTGACAAAATTTATTTGAATTTTTTCAAATTCTTGCAGGAAAAATTATTTGAATTTCAAAACGAAATTAATTTAATTTTTACACCAAAATTTTCTGTCCAAACTAAGCCTCCTTTGGTCCATTTTTCAACTTTCTAAATTGCCTAGTAGTCTGAACAGATTCAGTTCGTGCAGTTATTTGTTGAAACTGCCACCAAATCTGTTTGAAATTCAAACTGTATCTATTCAAGTTTTTCATACCTGTTCGGACAGATTTGAAGGGTCACCTTCTTGCCTATAAATAAAGATCTTTCCAATAGATTTTTAGATCTAAAAAACATCCAGAAAAATTTTTTTCCCTTCCCATTTTGCTCTTTCTTTGCATAATTCTTCATATATATTTTTTAATAGAATACTTTGAGAGTATAGAACATAGGTTTTGTTTGTCGTACAAATTGTTTGGAGTGCTACTACAATTTATGAAGATCATTTGATTTTGAGAGATAGATGTCTTTTATCCTTAAGCACCATAGTGGAGCGAATCTATTTTAAGGACAGAGTGTCACACACTCGACTTGATCTTTTTATACTTTTACATTTCGGTAAAATAAATTTTGTAAGTAATTTATTTTTGTTTGTTTGATTTGTTTCAAGTTATTTATTTTACACAGAAGGTTGTTCTAACACATGTAAGCTCAGGTACACTTATATGTGTGTTATAGCAACTCTTTGATTTTTTTTAATGCTTAGATTTCTTTTGTTTTTTAGATTATGTTCAAATCTTGATCTCGCTGAAGGCTTTTCTTTGATCAACAGATCTAATGTTGTGTTAATCACTGGTCTAATGCAAGAATGCATTAGATCTCTGTTGTTGGTGTTTTGAACATTTCTATCTGTTTAACTATTATTATTATTATTATTATTATTATTATTATTATTATTATTATTATTATTATTATTATTATTATTATTATGTAACTTTTGATCTTTATTATTTTCACAGAGCAGATCCGAGATCCAAATCCATCCAAGTCCAAATATCACAGATCATAAGTGATAGATAGGATAGATCTGTTTAAATATCAGCAGATAAAAAAAATTAGAACGAAAATTTTAACAATAAAAAGATAGGACAAGAATTTCAACAGATAAAATTTTACAGAAATGGAAATGTTTTTGTGTTTTGTTTGGGTTCGATCTGTTCAATCTCTCATAAGAATTTCACACACATAATTATTTAACATAGATAAGGAATTAATTGTAATTTTGTGGGGGTAGTGTGTTGATTCATTGATGTGGGGATAGTGGTTTTTGGAAATACTCCTCTGATCCTTGGGGACGCTTGTTCTCCACCGATAGCCACTTGAAATGAATTAAACACTCCGGTCGGGGGTGCCGGAATTATCACTCCTACGGACAAGTCAGTCTCTCGTTCTAGATTACTTGTATTGTAAGTTAAACTCTATCATTCTCACATACCTTTCTCAATCTGCTATTTCTTTATTTATATTCGTTCCCTGGGCCTCGGGGCCTGGTCCACTTTTCGCTCATTATGCCCATATTTACTCGGCTCCATAACTCAGTGCCTATTCGGCCCATCTACTCTTTATATTCGGCATCCTTAGGGTTTTGAATAGAGTCGGGCAATACCTGTGTTAAAGTATGCCTCCTTTAAAATTCGGCTCCCACAATTGCCCCCCAAACACCCTTCTTGCATCAGTTGGTCGGCGTGTTTGGTTCTTGGTTTGGGAAAACAGAAATTCGGCGATTAATCCTCTTCCCGATGCATGTTAGAACGCGTACATGCTTTTCGGTCGCTGTAACGCCTTCCCGCCTCATTCGTGCTTCTCTCGCATTTATTATGATTTGAAGTTCAAGTCCCTTCGAACACACTTTTTCGAATATTTGAACCTTCTAGACCGCCTATCGGTATTTCTTCTCCGACGTATTTTCTGCAACTCCTCTCCGTTCTCTTTTTGTTCTCTTTGCCTCTTGTAAGTCTTCTTCTCTTTTCTTTGCAATCCTACTTTCCATATTTATTTATTTATTTATTTATTTTTTCTTTAGAATATCCTTGAGTTCTCTCTATAATGGCTAAGCATTTGAAAGACCTCCTCTCTGAGGGTCGAAGTTCTGGGTTCCGAAAACATTTCTCTATTCCTGATGATGTTCATCTATCTCTAGTAACGGAGAGTTCCCTAGACATGGAGAGGGATGACCCAAATACAATCGTGTTCCCTCTCCTGTCCATTGCGAAGGGCGGCGTTCGCTTTCCCCTACATCCATTTCTTAGGGCCGTCCTTCACCACTGGGATCTGATTCCCTCACAACTCAATGTGAATTTCTTTCGAATCGTAATGGGAATTGTTGAATTGAACCGGCGCCTCAGGATCAACCTGGGCGTTCCTGCGATTCGGCATTGCTACGCTTTAGCCAAATCCTCCGGTCGGCTCGGGCGATACTTTCTCAGGGCGAGGGATACTGATCATCACTTGGTGACCATGCTTGCCAGTTCTGGCAAACGTGTTGATTATTTAATGGTCAATGTTCAGGGCAACTAGGAATTCGGCGAAGGCGAAGATCGCCTGGACCCTATTCCCAAACGGAGGGGTGAACTAGGTTGCCGTGTGATTTCTTGTTTGTTTAATTTTCTTTTATTCGGCTTCTTCTCCAAATATAACCCTCCGTTTTCCACAGGAAATAAGTTGAAGAGGGTTCTGACCTCGACTGACAACGCAGTACTTTCGGACATTAAGACTGCACTAAAGTATTTTGGCCGTCCGAACATACAAAAACAAGGCAGGGCTGCCCATATTCTTCTAAGGTACGAGCCTACCTATACTATGTTCTCGGCCACAGAAAACATTCCGGTCCCAACCGGCGAACAACACCATTCGGCTTTTATCTTCCCCAGCTTCAAGTGCTTGAGACAGATTGATCTCGAGACTTCCGATTTAGAGCGAGACTTAGAGCTGGAAGTCAAGGTGGTCGCCGAATTAACCAGAGAGTTTATTACCCAGGCCGAAGAGGTCGACGAAGCTCTGAAATCAGCGTTTGAAACTGCCGGTCTTAACCAGTCTAACTCACCGTCCATTTCGGGTCGGGTAGAGTTTTCTTTCGGAGACATTTTTACAGATTTGGGGGACTTGCCCGACGATTTTTTCTGAAGGCATGGCTAGGGAAAATCTCATGCAGATGGCGAGAAAGAGAAATGCCGAGCGAATGGCCGCTCGAATGAAGGCAGAGGCCGCTTGTTTTGAGCCTGCCCCATATGAAACTTTACAATCCGTTACTGCGAAAGAAACGGCTCAAATCATTTTGGATGAGACAGAGAGGGAGGCCGAACAACAGGTCACAGAAGAACGACTGGTTCATAAAAAATGGGGCGAAAAATGTGATGCCGAGGGAGACGCAGGCTCAGAGGATAGTCTTGTTGGCAAAAGGCCTCGTTTAGAGGAATCCGATTTGGTTGTTCCTTTTGTTGTTCAACCAAGGATAAAAAACATGCCAATCTATAATGACGCATCCGTCATAAAGGATCCGGCCATAGTTTTGTGCTTGGCCGCCTCAGTTTCACTACCGATTGATAGGGCCACCTTTCAAGAAAAGGCAGATTTGGAGCTTATAGCGCTCGCTGCCCAGTCTGCCCTTCTGGTATGTATACGATATTCTCTTTTCTGCTCGTTTGATTTGGTTTGCACACTATATTGCTTGATGTGATGATCCCGATTTGTTTTGCAGACGACTAGAAGGATAGCCGAACTAGGCCGCCGGCAGCATGATGCCATAGAAAGAATTGGCCGCTTAAAGTCTGAAGCTGAAGGTGAAAGTAGCAGGGCCGAGTTCGAGGCGATGAGGGCCGCTATGGAAAATGTGCGAGCCGAAGCGAAAATGGAAAGGGCTTAGATTGCTGATCGGCTCAGATCCAAAGCCGAGGATAGGGCGAACGCGAGCCAAGAATTGCTCGAGTTAGCCAAGGAGGCGCTTGCCAAGGCTGAGGCTGAGTTAAAGGAGTTGAAGGCGGCCAAGGAAAAAGCCGAATCCGAAGTTTCTATGGCGCTTGAGGCTGGGAAGAGCGCCGTCTTTAAGGAATACGTAAATGAAGTCCCCAAATTCGAAAATCGGGGATTCAAACATGGGTGGCTCAAAGCACTTGCTGCCGTTGGAGCTACATTGGCCGTGCCAATTCCATACGAGCAAGTAGACGTTGAGCCACTTGAGTCTGGCCCCGAGGATTAATCTGGGAGACATTCTAGTTTTATTAAGTATATTCAATGTATATTTTTTGGATTTTCATATGTAAAATGTCCCCTGCCAGCGTCCAGTTTATGAATGAAAGTTTTATAAGCTCTCGAGTTATTTTTCGTTTTGTCTATTGTATGAGCATATAGTTAGGAGAGTTAGCAGTTAGAACAAAATGTCAAGCATGCGTGAGATGGCAGACTTAACGGCCGATTAGAATTAGGGATCTAATTTAGTCAGAAACAAAATGAATTCAAGACTCGTGCTCAGATGAATCGATTCGTGGAACGGCTGGGGCACTCGAGCCATATAGATTGATGAATCTGCCCTTGCCCCAGCTGGTTCACGAACGTAGAACGCCGAATAAAACGTAAAAAAGTTTGCACGCAAGAATCGATTCGTGGAACGGCTGGGGCAGTCGAGCTGTATAGATTGATTAATCTGCCCTTACCCCAGCTGGTTCGCGAACCGATTACGTCGTATATCAGCGGTTGACGGGGCGATTGGGGCTTGGTTCAGTCGGCGATAGGATGGGCTATTGACGCTTCATTATTAATGAGGTAGCCTCGGAGATGCTGCCCTTGTAGGAAATAAACGGGAGTGTACTTTGTGAACGAGGGTCCTATTTACGTGCTAACTAAGCATCTCAGTCCTGCTCTTTGAGAAAGGTGAAACAAGTGCGAATGTCAAATAAGCTTTTCTTCAATAGCAGAGGGGAAGCAAAGACGTTAGCTGAGCTGGGAGGTGCCATGAATCGAAGCAGTGAACCGTCACGTACGGGCGGTAGGACGTCGAGGGGTCGGGAGAGACACCAATCTCCTCGACGTCGAAGTAGATCGCCTAGGAGGGATAGTCAGCCGCAGCATAAGTCTCATCCTGGAAGGGAATCCGACGTAACTCCTCGCCTATTGAGTTTTGCAGTCTTCATGGGTAACAGACCGATGACGGAGGCGGATTCCATCATTCGAAACCTAAATGTGGTAGTCGAGTTTGCTCGACAGATTTTTCCGCCCAAAGTTCAGCCGTCAATGGTAGGCCGTACGGACTTCGAAGTGTTTCGTGAAGGCGTTCACGGGGCAGTGAGGGGACTTTACATGGCTTATGAGATCGGTATGCGTCTCCGTGCCACTCGTCGAGACATAGAACAGAAAGACGAACGCATTTGGAAGTTAGAAGCTCACGCCGAAAAGGCCGAGCGCGAGCTGAGGAAAAACAAGCCTGCGTCGCCGCAATCAGCCATCCCCCCCAACTCGGTTGTCGCAGAGAGGGTTACTCAAAGGCTGATTAGTGATGCGATCGCCGGTCGTAGTACGGCGAGCATGTTTGCGATTGAGACTACGAGAAACGTGGCCTACGAAAAGGGATTTCATGACGGCCGACTGATCGGAATTCAGAAGACCAAAGAGAAGCTTGCCAAAGAAGTTTGCCAATGTGAGAATCGTGGCTTTAAGCATGGTTGGATCAGGGCATGTCAAGCTACAGAAGCTCTCCGGGCGTCAGGAATTGATTCGGCGCTGCCACTCTACCAACGTAATCATTTTCCGTTTTCTACTTTTGAAGTCGAGAAGAGTGAGGATGAGGACGACGCCGTATAAAAATACTATGTAATTGTGTAATTGTTGCCTAATTAAATAAAACGTCCTATTTTAAATGTTTCATTGTAATCTATATTCGGCACACACGTGTTTTGCATATGTTTTTCATTCTATAAACATTGTCTGGCTCAAGCAGTCATTTAATTCAGAACGGTTACGTGCCGGCTTGTCATGATCGCTCCGCCGATTAGGGTCCGTATTCGGAGACTTGTATCGACCGGCATGATGTGTCGTCGGGGTTCCGAATTCAGAGGCTTAATTGGCCCAAACGTGCCATGCTCCAGGGGCTTTGAATTTGGAAACTGTCATTCCATCTTTAATTGCCATAACTAGTCCATTTTAAGTCAAAAAAGCCAAAAATTAGTACGTGGAATGGCTATGGCCAACATCTATCGGCATCCGTCTTTTGGAGTTCAGTATTAATGACGTTGCATCGGGGTCACCGGGGTCACCGCAAGGATTAAAAACAGATTGCCTCGGACTTTTCGCCCTAGTAATTTCACTTATTGTGTTCAGATTTGCTTTAAAACAACTTTGTTGCATGCGGCAGACAAATGTGAATGTCAAATGAAATTTTCTTCAACAGCAGAAGCAGGGCTCGAACCTTGGCTGAGCTTGACACTGCAATGAATCGCAGCAAGGAACCCACCCATGCGAGGGGTGGGGCGTTCAAAGAACGGGAAAAACGTCGACCTCTAAGTCGTCGAAGCAGATCACCCCGAAGGAATGAAACGGCCGACGTAGCGCTACAACCGTTGAATTTCACTGTTTTCGTGGGGAATTCTTTTCTTGTCCTAGATCTTGGCCTTGACATTGTCAATGGCGTCAAGGCTCTCGACCTTGAGGATGATTGTCGCGCCGGTGTGAACATTGTGGTTCAAGCGCGGTCAGATCGAAGAATTTCGAGCGACGGGCGCCCTCTGGGCAACGGGCTTCCATCCGGCACTGCCGCCATACCTTCATGATCACTTCCCTTCTTTCGACTTCGAAATTTTAGAAGGGTGAGGATGAAGGTGACACCGTGTGAAAGTAGACTTTGTAATGTTCGAACACGAATTGTGTTTTTGTAATTATTGTTTAATTGAATAAAATGTTTTATTTTACAAGTTTGTATTTCATTGTGAATTTCTGTTAAGCATCTTATTTCGAGTGTTGGCACGCTTTGTTTCGTTTATGCCGTTGTGCCGGTTCGAGTTACATGTCTGCCCTATTGTGCATTGAGGGCGCTCCGAATTCGGAATGTTATTCGGCTTTTGGAAGCTTTATTGACCCAACGGCGTTATGCGCCGAGGGCGCTCCGAATCCGGAGACTTGGCCCAATGATGTGACGCGCCGAGGGGGCTCCGAATCCGGAGGCTTTATCGGTCCAACGGCGTTATGCGCTGAGGACGCTCCGAATCCGGAGACTTGGCCCAACGACGTGACGCGCCGAGGGGGCTCTGAATCTGGAGGCTTTATCAGCCCAACGGCGTTATGCACCGAGGGGGCTCCGAATCCGGAGGCTTTATTTGGCCAATCGTGATATCCACGAAGGGCGCTCCGAATCCGGAGGCTTTACTTGGCCAATCGTGATATCCACGAAGGGCGCTCCGAATCTGGAGGCTTTATCGGCCCAACGGTGTCGTATGCCAAGGGGGCTCCGAATCCGGAGGCTTTATTTGGCCAATCGTGATATCCACGAAGGGCACTCCGAATCCTGATGCTTTATTTGACCAATCGTGATATCCACAAAGGGCGCTCCGAATTCGGAGGCTTTATCGGTCCAAAGACGTCATGCGCCGAGGGGGCTCCGAATCCGGAGGCTTTACTTGGCCAATCGTGATATCCACGAAGGGCGCTTCGAATTCGGAGGCTTTATCGTCCCAACGGCGTCATGCGCCGAGGGGGCTCCGAATCCAGAGGCTTTATCAGCCCAATGGCGTCGTGCGCTGAGGGTGCTTCGAATCTGGAGGATTTACTTGGCCAAACGTGATATCCATGAAGGGCACTCCGAATCTAGAGGCTTTATTTGGCCAATCGCGATGTCCATGAAGGGCGCTCCGAATCCGGAGGCTTTATCGGTCCAAAGACGTCATGCGCCGAGGGGGTTCCGAATCCGGAGGCTTTACTTGGCGAATCGTGATATCCACGAAGGGCGCTTCGAATTCGGAGGCTTTATCGGCCCAACGGCGTCGTGCGCCGAGGGGGCTCCGAATCCAGAGGCTTTACTTGGCCAATCGTGATATCCACGAAGGGCGCTCCGAATCCGGAGGCTTTATTTGGCCAATCGTGATATCCACGAAGGGTGCTCCGAATCCGGAGGCTTTATCGGCCCAAAGACGTCATGCGCCGAGGGGGATCCGAATTCGGAGGCTTTACTTGGCCAATCGTGATATCCACGATGGGCGTTCCAAATCCAGAGGCTTTATCGGCCCAACGGCATCATGCGTCGAGGGGGCTCCGAATCCGGAGGCTTTATTTGGCTAATCGTGATATCCATGAAGGGCGCTCCGAATCCAGAGGTTTTTATCGGCCCAACGGCGGCTTTTTGGTCAGAATGCCCCTTTTTAATTAGATTTTGCAGAGGATGGGATTATATCTGCCCAAGAAGAATCCTTATATTTACAAAGGAGGAAGATGTACATGGAGAATCGTTTCAAAACTGAGATCATTCCCCACAAGTCGGGTTCAATGACAATTCTCGAGTTCCAGGGTCGTAACGTGTTTTTGAGCCGATATGGAACCCTTTCGATGATGACCATGTTAATCGAGGATGCTTCGATTCGGTAGTTTGGGAGGGGGACAGAATGCTGGTGCGGAGTGCCGGGAACCACAGATTTGCTCAATACCGTGTTGGGTAGGAAAGCGTAGCAGTTGATGGTAGGTGCTAGGCACGGCTTGGATAGCATGCAACCACGTTTGCCCCATGATGATATTATATGGTGATGGGAGCTTGATGACCAAGAATTCTACATCCATCGTTTGGGAGCCAGCTCGAACAAGTAGCGTGATCTTCCCCAACGGATACTCTGGATTCGCGTTGAAGCCAAACAATGGATAAGGAGCCGGAGACAGGTCTGATTGGTTGAAACCGAGTTTGATGAAGGTTTCGTAATACATAACTTCCGAAATGCTTCCTTGGTTTATGAAGACGCGTTCAACAATGAATTTATTTATGTGTAGCTCAATGACCAGTGGATCACTATGGGGGAGTGTTACGCCGATAAGATCGAAATCGTTGAAGATAATACTCGAAGCTTTGTGGGGTTGCTTTGATGGTGAGAGTTACTTCAGGGGGGCTTGAATTGCGTGTCCGGCAAGTGGCGTTGGAAGGTCGTATATCATATGAATGATTCCGAGCGGAGGTGAATCTTGCCGAAGGGCAACAGTCTTGATTGTGTTCTTTCGTACGTGTTGCGGAAGCCGACCATCTTGCACCAATTCCTCAAGGTGGTCTTTCAGAGCATAGCAGCTGTCCGTATTATGACCGTGATCTTTGTGGTATTCACACCGTCTGTCCCGTCTTCTCGTTTTGGGAGGTCTCACCATTTTGGATGGCCATTTAAAAAACGAAAGATGTTGAATTTGGGACATAACTGAGCTGATTGAATCTGACAGCTCCGTATATTTCTTGTCGGCGCGCTTTGTGCGCCTATTATCAACTTGCAGTTGCTCATTTGTTCGGTGTGGGCACTGATCGCTTGGTCGGCGAGAATCTCGTTTCTTATCTCGTTTAGTCCGCTGCCGTGGTTCATGGCTCTGAGGAGGTACGGAACTTATCAGCTGGGCAATCTTAGGGGGGGCCGTTTTGGTGGTACTGTGTCCGGCTTTTACCCGCAAAGCGTCATCTTCTACTTTGCAGTATTCTTCTACTTTCTTCATCAACCCCCAGACTGTTTTGGGGAGTCTTCTAGTTAAAGAACTACGGAGGGCACTATCTGGGTGAAGTCCCATTTTGAAGGCGGTGATGGCCATGGAGTCATTGCAAGCATCATCTACAAGATTAAAGCATTCCCAATATCGTGCCGAATATGCTCTTAATGTCTCTCCTGGCAGGATTTGTATTGCCCAGAGAGAGTCGGCTTGTTTCAGCTGGACTTCATTTGTGATGAATCTGGCCCTAAAAGACTTTTGTAATTGATGGAAGGTTTTGATCGAAGCCGGCTCCAGTTTGTAATACCACCTAACAGCCAGTGGTCCCAAACTATTGGGGAATATTCTGCACATGAGGGCTTCATCATCTGCATGTAATGTCATGGCTTGCTTATAGTGGTGGATGTGGTCAGTGGGGTCTGACTTGCCATCATAGAGAGTAAATGACGGAGCTTTAAACTTTTTGGGCAAGATCGCCCTTGCGATCCGTTGCACAAAAGGATCATGTTGGTCCTCGTCATCTGAGTCGTTTCTCCTGCGCTTATGTCTTACGCGTGGGCTTTCTTCAGAGGAGCTGGAAGTTGTAGGTCGTCCTTTCTTTTTGGGCTCCAGAGATAGTGAGTCTGAGTCGCTATTAGTGTCTTGTTGTCGGGGTTGAGGCTGTTGACCACCTGCTTTTAGAGGTCACTCCGGGTCTTGGCGCACGGCTTGTTTGGACATTGCCACCTCTAGTGCCAAATCCTGACGGAGACGCTCGTTCTCAACGATCATGTTCTCCAGCTGTCGACGTCCCCGAAAAAATCCTGTTTTGTTCATTGGGCTCACTACAATTCGGGACTTAATGTCACGGTCCTATATGTAATCTCGCAGAGTGCAATGCAAGACCGATGAATCGTCAAATAGTCCAAATCCGGCAAATCATTTTGAAAAATTGATTTTTTAGAAAAAAGTACCAAACATGGACTGCTTTGCCAGATACAGAGTCGCCACCTAAATATTTTATTTTGGGGGAATTTAGGAAATCCTGACTCGTGTCTAAGGCCACGTGTCCGTCATCACCAAAGTTGCCTCGGCTCGGGAACTTGGGTACGATTGGGGAAGGTCACTTCGTGAGCACCCCCGCTTGCCCGATCTAAGATCGGCCTCTAATAACCATGATATCGAGTTTTGAAAACATTATGTACTCTTATTCCGGTTATTAGCCTAGAATTACTATGTGATGCACACAACATACAAGTATAGACTAGATTGCCTGAGTTGGAACAAAACATCGCATATCCGTGTGTTTTGAAAATGGATTGAAGTTTGCTACTCGCAAGTAGGCTAAAACACGGGTTTCGACGAATCATTCCAATTCAAGCAACCCAACCTTCACCCACAGGCATTTAGGCAGTTATATCATATAAGCACATAGCCTCATGGAAAACATGATATCGTGGCAGTCATTCACACGCATGCAAGGATGCTAAAGAAAAAACACTTACCGAGTACTCCAAGCCAAAGAAAGAAGCTAATTAGAAATCATGCATGAATCCTAACTATATTAAGAATGCCTAATGCAGCACATGCAAAAATGTAACTATGATAGGCTCGGCTATTCTAAGATGGCATATGAGATGCAACAAGTAACATGTATTCAACTTGGAATTGAAATACAATGCAGTTAGTATGATGCGCCGAGCCCGGTGCATGCAAAACAGATGAATGGATGCAAACATACGAGCATAAGGATGCTAATTGAAACGTGCCCTAAAACTAACCATCATAAGCTAGCAAATAAAAGGGAGAAAGACACGGGGTTGGAAGACATACATCACACACACGCACACTTATTATAACATTGCCCTCCTCGGAGGGTCCGAATAAATAATACACAACCGATTGAATAACGAACTACAACTAGTTATTACACGACATTAACTAATTAACAAACTAGCTAAGTAAGCATGTAAACTAAATGAATGTGATTGCCTCGGCTCTATTTTGGAGGACAATGGACGCATGCATGCTCGAATCGCCTTTGTCGGGAAATCCATCGCAATGCCCCCCGACTCGCCTTTGTTTGTAATTAATTTCAGAAACTTGCACAGGGCTCCAAGAGGTTGAAACTCCACTCTGGAAGGCTGTGGGAAGGCTGCTGACCAGCCCTTGGCTATGGAGACCACCTGCCGACCACCCTTCGTAGTGGTGACCCAAAAGGGTGGTCGGCCTACCAGAAAATCTGGTCGGCTGACCACTTTCTGCCCCTGGATTCTGGTTTTTCTGCAACAAAGGCAAGAGAGAGGCAAAGCAAGGTATTTTCAACAAATGTGTGCATGACCACTCTCCCATCATTGCACAAGTTCAAGGGAGTGTAGTCCTCGACCCTCGGGCCACCAATTACGTATCTCGATGCATGATGGCTGAGGAGTCGGAATGCAAGACTTGATGTAAAATGAATGCACAAATGAACACAATAAAGCCTAAACTCTACCATGGGTAATCCGGAGTGTCGGCGACCGAGAATCGAGGCACGTTTTGTCACTTGGAGTAGGAAACGTCCCTCGTTTCCCGTGTTTGGCCAAAAACTATGCAATAACTAGAATGGCATGGCATGCAAACACAATGCAACAACTAGCATGCAATCCTAAAGGAAATGCAACTAAGACACGCAAACATGCAAGGAGTGATATGCAAAGGTGCAACTAGCATGCGCAATGCTATGAACTATCAATGGCATACTCAATGCACATGACATAATATGGCATATGCAATGCACACATGGAGACTAACAATGAAATGATCAAGGCATACACAATGCAATGGTCAATCATGCAACAAAATGGACTAAATGGCATATACAATGCAAGATGGACTTAAACCAAGATAGGTGAGCCTCAGCCACATCTAAATCAGTGGCCAAACATGATGAAATGAAGCAACAACACTCATGCAAACACGCCCAAATGCAAGGCACCAAAACTAAGGCACCAAGTGCAACTCTACCAAGGCATGGCAAGCATGTAATATAGCATACAACAACACATTTTCCAACTCTGAAACGACATATGAAAGGGTCCCGAATCATGCAAACACCTCACACAATGCATGCTAGGTGGCCCAAATACCGAAACTAGTGGAGTGGATTACACTAGGGGTATGCAAAGCGATGCTCAAATGACCAAACCACCCCCAAACAGTCCCTATGTTGACCAAACCAGTAGCAAATATGGACTAAAATGGCGGCTCAAAAGGCATGGAAATGAAACTCATGCAATGGTCCAAAAATGAGGCAAACAAGCATAACTCTCAAATGCACTTAAGGAGTGGAAAACATGGGAACATGGCACAAGTATGAGGTTTGAAATAACATGCACAATGATGCCAAGACATGCAAACACCGCTATTCAAGCATGCAAGAGGCTACAAAACTCAAGGCTTGGCATGGATATTGAACTACAACCATGCATAGCATGCAACATTCGACCATGAGGCACAAAAATATAGCTAAGGCAGTCCAAAACATGCACAAAATCAGGTTAAGGCATGGCCAAAAAGTGCTAGAATAAAGGGCCAAAACAATATGCAATACAAGCTAGTGAGGACTGTTTACACTACAAGTATATTAACCATTCAAGGGGCCACTAAACCAGCAAAATTCAGAGGTATGACATGCCAAATAAAGTCCAAAAACTCACTGAAACATGGCCTATGCATGCAAGAATGAGATGCTCCTTTGATAGGCCATGAAGAGGGTTGTTCTACACATGCAAGATGGACACCCAATATGACAAAACCAACTCTAGACAGAGGTTATTCAGACCCTAAAACTCATTGAAAAGGGCCTAAAATGAGGTTAGGAAGCATGCAAGTATAGGCTCCTTTGATATGCTATGAAGAGGGTTATTCTTCACATGCAAGAGGGACACCTAATATGGCAAAAATAGCTCTGGATAGAGCTCATGCAGGTCCTAAAACTCATCAAAAATGGCCTGAAACATGGCTTGGAAGCATGCACACATGGGCTCCCTTGTTAGGCCAAATATGCTAGAAAACAAAACAAGGGGTGAGAGGGTCACCCCTCTCTAATTTTGGCTCTCAAAATAGTATACTAGCCACTGAAAATCCACTGGATTTCGGTGGCTTGAAGGTCAAACAAAACTTAATGCAAAGGTCTAAGTGCATGGCTCAAAACAAGGTGAAAACAAGCACGCAAGGGGGTAGATGACCCATAACAGAAAAATGACCTTAAACAAACATGTAAAGGACCTCAAGATAATACTTTTTTTAGTTTATGACAAAGCCCAAATATTCTTTCAAGTATAGCTAAAAGATGAAGCAAAATAAAGGCCAAAAGAGGGAAATAAGTGTTACCCTTGAAGCTCAGCAACTCCAGCAGCTTTGAGGCCAAAAACTCAGCCTTAGGACCTCTCAAGACCTTCCAAGAAGCTTAGGTTGGTGTTGGAGGTGTTAGGCTAAGAGGTGTAGTGTAAAGGTGCAAGAACAAGGGACTTTGGAGCTTGAAATAGAGAGACAGAGAGGGGTGTATGTATATGCCTTAACCAAATTTTCTGAACCTTTGCAAATGAGGGAGAGGGTCTCTCTTATAGAGGAACAAAGGTCCAAGCTTCTTCAAGAAGCTTGTGCAAAGGTCCAAGCTTCTTGAGGAAGCCATAGCAAAAAGGGTCAAGCTTCTTGAGGAAGCTAGAGCCAAACGGTCAAGCTTCTTCAAGAAGCTAAAAAAGGTTCAAGCTTCTCTTAGAAGCTTAGAGCAAAGGGCCAAGCTTCTTTAAGAAGCCAAAACAAGGTTGCCAATCCTCCATACACGTGTATGGAGGATGCAGTCTGTGCCTTCCAGCTTGCATAGCTGGCACACACTCACAGAAACAAAAAAGGGAGAAGCTGGCTGACCAGTTAAGGTGGTCGGCCAACCACTCCCCATGGTCGGCCGACCAGTTCAAAAGTTTTAAGGGAGTAAAAAGTGGTCGGCAGCCTTGATTGGTGGTCTCCCAAGTGAGTGCAAGCTAGTGGTGTGGTGGGAGACCAGCAATTATGGCCCAAAAGTGAGGGAGACCAGCTACCTGACAAGAAAACCGGCTGACCGGGGAAAAGTGGTCTCCAAGGAGAAAAGGTGGTCTCCCACCCTAGTACCACCTTCCAAACAATGAAAAAACGGTCCATGCCAAAAATGAACCAAGACGGATGCAAAACGAGGGTTCGGGGGCCAAAACGCGCGGCCGGAGGCCCCAAAAACTGACTGCTAAGCATCAAAAGTGGCGTGCGACCACGAAGGTGGTCTCCCGGGACACAATGTCCCTCTAGAGAGAGGAAACAAGTTGTGTGCCAAAAATCGGAGCAAATGGAGAAAGTTAAGCGGTCCCGAACCGAGGCGCACGGCCGACGGCTCCGAAAACCAGAAACTGGTCTCCAAACGGGAACAGTGGTCTACGATCACGAAAAGTAGCCTACGACCACTGAGAGATGGTCTACGAGACCTCTCCCTCCCTATGGAAAGAGAAAACAGAACCTGGTTTGCAAACCGAGGCAAAGCACAAAAGAGTCCCGAAGTCCGGAGGCAAGGCTCTCAGCCGAGACTCCGTAACCTCAGAACGAGCACAACATGCGCAATCACCGAGCACTCAATCGATGATGTCTGAGTTTTAAGGTCGGTCAAAAATGGGGTGTCTATAGTTGCCCCTCTTTGACAGAACTCGGAAGTCATAAGTGACGGGAGTGAATGTCAAAGCCCAGAGACGACCCATTTTTGACGAGGCCGAAGACTTAGACAAACAGGAAAGATAAACAAGAGATGGGCTCGCAGGCGTGCCCGCGGGCAGGGGAAAAATGCAAACAACATGCACAAAGCCAAACAGAACTCATGATCATGCAAAGCAGCAAACTGTAACGAAGCAAATATTCACAATAAATGCAACAGTTTTAAGTAAGAATGCAAAGCAAAACTACGTTTCATGCAGTAAGGATGTAAGAGAATTACAATTCTCGCTAAGTCTCACACGGAGAAGATACAATACCTTCCTGGTTCATCTGGTCGCACCAGCTTGAAATGAACCGTACATACAATATCGTGCCTGCAAAAGAGAGAAACTTAACTGGCACAACATAGTTAGCAACATATGTTCAACGCTATATCAAACGCGAATAGGCATGATGCCAATGGAAAAGTGCATCATAATGAGAGAAGAAACGTGCGCGACAACGCAAATTAAGCATGGAGGTATGATGATACCAATAAAGTGTGCACAACAATGCAAGCGATGTGTATAACAATGCAGGATAAGTGCAACTTCAAATGCATGTTTGAAACAAAACATTGAGCAAAGAAATGCAATCCTCGACGAGGGCAACTAAAATGCGACCTTTAGTTTACCGCTCGGAGGGGTCGTAACATGCTCTCTTGACGAGCAACAACGAGCCACGCGTCGAAGATTGGATTTGAAGTTCCCGCGGAGGCATTTCGCACCGGAAAGTGCAATTTCCTTATACTTTCTCGAGTGCCGGGGACTCCGATCACCACCAAAATTTGCAGGGAGAACAGAGAGGCATTGGAGACCACCCAGGAGGGCCACCGACCACCCTAGAGTGCCACCGACCAGATTTGATGCAAGGGGGTGGTCAGCCTACCAGAAAAGGTGGTCGGCCGACCACTTTGCTAAAACAGGGACAGTTTGGTCCTTTTACATTTGGATCTTTAAATACACTTGGCCAAAACACTTTTTCTCACAACTTCAAGTCCGAAATTAGTCCCTCTTGCTTCCTAGACCATTTTCTCTCTCAAATCTGCGCTCTATACGCGTTTTCCAACGCCCCACGCAAAGTTGTTTTGCGAAATCTTTCGGTTTTCTTCACTTTGAACCGATTAAAATTTGATTTCGGAGCTTCTTTCTCTATTTTCACCACTTGAGGTAAGTTTGTCTCAATATTTGGAACATTTTCTCCGGAGTTGACTTTTGTTGACTTTTTCATTTCCCGAGAGTTTACTTTTGTTGACTTTTTCCAATTTTAGCTAATTTTGCTCATTTTTGCAGATTTCTTGAAATAGCGGGTCATTTCCCTCATGGTGGAGGTCCTCCTGGTGCCGAGGGTGATCCAGACATTATGTCATTGCCCCCGAGAGTTCGGCCCTTTGATCCCGAGAGGTACGACCCTCAGGAGCACATCCTCCCCTCGAGTACTTTTTATTATTTTATTGATTTTGATCGACGAGCACCCGCGGATCTCCTGCTACGGGAGCCGGAGTCCCACCTCTCTCACCAGGCACGAGAGGTGCGTACTTCATTTTTACATTCTCTGTAACGTATTTTGCATTTCTTACGCATTTCCTGTTTTCGCTATATATGTTCATCTGTTTATTTTGACCACATTCACACACCATCCAGTCCACTTGGCACACAGCTGATGTATCACTAGACTTTGCTTGTTTTAGCACACAGCTCAAAACACAGAATTCTGTTGAGTTGGCACACAACTTGTTCTTGGACACTCAGTCTGTAGCACAATATTTTGTTTGCATTTTGAACACACAGCTCAAGCACTTGAATTTCTGAACTCGCAGCTCAAACTTTTGTTATGAACACGCAGTCCACATTTTTGAAATCTGAACACACAGCTCAAACTTTTGTCGTGAACACGTAGCCCACAGTTTTTGAAAGTTGAACACACAGCCCGAACTCTTGATGATGAACACACAGCCCACAGTTGTTTTTTTTGAAATTTGAACACACAGCCCAAACTCTTGATGATGAACACACAGCCCACAGTTTTTGAAAGTTGAACACATAACCCAAATTCTTTGTAATCTGAACGCACAACCCATAGATTTTGAAAGTTAAACATACAGCCCAAACTTCTCGATGACGAACACACAACCCACAGTTTTTGAAAGTTGAACACACGGCCCGAACTTTTGATGATGAACACACAGCCCACAGTTTTTTGAAAGTTGAACACACAGCCCAAACTTTTTGATGATGAACACACAGCCCACAGTTTTTGAAAGTCGAACACACAGCTCAAACTTCTCGATGATGAACACGCAGCCCACAGTTTTTGAAAGTTGAACACACAACCCAAACTTCTCGATGATGAACACACAGCCCACAGTTTTTGAAAGTCGAACACACAGCCCAAACTTTTTGATGATGAACACACATCCCACAGTTTTTGAAAGTTGAACACACAGCCCAAACTTCTCGATGATGAACACACAACCCACAGTTTTTGAAAGTCGAACACACAGCCCAAACTTTTTGATGATGAACACAGCCCACAGTTTTTGAAAGTTGAACACATAGCCCACAGTTTTTGAAAGTCGAACACACAGCCCAAACTTTTTGATGATGAACACAGCCCACAGTTTTTGAAAGTTGAACACACAGCCCAAACTTCTCGATGATGAACACACAGCCCACAATTTTTGAAAGTCGAACACACAGCCCAAACTTTTTGATGATGAACACACAGCCCGCAGTTTTTGAAAGTTGAACACACAACCCAAACTTCTCGATGATGAACACACAGCCCACACAGCCCAAACTTCTCGATGATGAACACACAGCCCACGGTTTTTGAAAGTCGAACACACAGCCCAAACTTTTTGATGATGAACACACAGCCCACAGTTTTTGAAAGTTGAACACACAGCCCAAACTTCTCGATGATGAACACACAGTCCACAGTTTTTGAAAGTCGAACACACAACCCAAACTTTTTGATGATGAACACACAGTCCACAACATTGTATCTTATTTGATTTGCACACAGCTCGTACTTTCATTTTGAAACTGAATACGTCTGTTCATTTTGAATGCAGGTATCTTCCCGTGTTACACGGGGCTATGGCTCGATCATTGCTAGGGAGTGGTACGCAGAGCTCCCAGAGACTGTTCGTGATCTGGTTGATGAGGTCGGGTTCGGACCCTTCTGCGCGGGGATATCTCGCTACCCTACGAGCAGGACACTGATAGGGGCACTCGTGGAGAGATGGTGGGACACCACCAACTCTTTCCACTTCTCAGCTACCGAGGATATGATGATGACCCCGTTCGACTTTGCCATGCTGACTGGCCTTGATGTGACCGGCCGACTGGTCCCCTACGACTCAGACATGGGTGAGTGGGAGGCGGCTTGGATCCATCTGCTGGGATCCCACCCGATTGACAGATCTTCGGGTAGAGTCAGGTACATCTGGTTCTCCACGCAGTACAAGGGGACTACGCCCGAGACTTTCAAGGAGATAGAGCAGTATGCTCAAGGGTTTTTGATGTTCCTTCTCGGGACCACTTTGTTCTCTGACAGGGGGAACACGGTTGGCCTGTATCTACTCAGTGCTTTAGTGGACCTATCACAGGTCAGTCAGTACGACTGGGGTGGCGTCAGCCTCGCTACCCTCTACTCCTATATGAGTGCGACCTCCCGCGGACGGGGGAACATAGTTGGCGGCTACGGGAGAGCCTGGGAGGTACTTTCTGCCCTCTTGATTTACATTCCTATTTTTTATTAGTTATACACTGCACACAGCACACCTTACATTCGGTATTCTACATTTTGCACTCAGCATTTTGTATTTGCCATTCTGTACATTCTATATTCATATTCTGCACTCAGCATTCTGTATTCTCTGTACATTTTGCATTCTGATGGCTATTGCCCTGTTTTCCACAGCTATGGGTTTTCGTATACTTTCCGACACTAGCCTCGGAGCTCGAGGTGGAGGTGCCTCTTGTGATCCCTTACTCGCTTGTATTTGAGGGCTAATATCGGTCAAGGGCTCGAGAGACTCTGCCCTACATGCGGCAGTTTTTTGATATGGTGTGGACGACCGAGGTAATTCAGAACTCTCAGTTCTCCATGTTTTCATCTTTGATTCATCTTGCACTTTTACGATTTCTAATCGGCTCATGCACTTGATTATCCGCAGATCACCTAGCAGCCCTGTGCGCCCTTGGGTGGAGATACCCGATTTTAGTTTCCTGGGAGATGGGCCACTTCTCGGTACAAGATCCTATTTGAGGGGCCAGTTGGCAGGGCCTGGTTTCTGGGGGACCGCTTCATGCACCAGATGATGGGCTACCCTGAGCAGAGTGTCCCCGCAGCACCTCCGGACGATATGCGGTCCACTGAGGGACTCACCCCCTAGGAGGTTGATTTGGCTATGCTGGGCACTGATGTAGCTCTACATTTGGAGGAGGGGGAGTACGCAACCTACCGTCATACATACTTGATGCCCCCATTGACAGGTGTCCGCACTCTCACTTGGAGGGCTACTGGCATGCCATCATCGAGTCAAGCCCGGACTGCAGATATCCCTTCGACTAGTAGGGCTGGCACATCGAGAGGTGGGGCTAGACTGGTTCCCCCGATTCCCCCGACTTATCAGCACGCTGGGTGGCCAGATATTCCGACCGAGTTGATAGGATGGCGATACGGGGCATCTTACCTAATCCCATTAGAGCCTCCATTGCCTGATCATCGATACGTCAGAGACCCTAACTCACCACCGGTATGCTTTACAGTTTTGATTTATCACTAAGATATTTGGGCATTCATTCATTCACTGATAACTTGAATTCGCATCTGCAGCCTCCCAGCGAGTATACTGAGGGGTTGCTCGGGTTGGTGGCCTCACTCGAGGGCATGGTTCTGTGAAGAGAGACGCAGTTGTTCATCGCTGGTGTTTCGGTACTTTTTAGTTTTCCTACATTTATCATACTTTTGATGACATGCTGAATTCGACTATTTCACTGCATTGGTTGACTGTATGTGTAGAGCACATCTGACACACACCACATTCATATACTATATCTGCATGCACCCACTCCATGTAGTTTTCTTGTCTCTGCATCTGATATACATATTGGCTAATGTATTCAAATTGCACTATTCCTTTTCAGATGCCACCGCTACAGGCTGAGCCACAGGTCGGGCCATCTAGGCCTTCTCGGGGAGCTGGGAGAGGGGGTTCGACCCGCAGGCGAGGCGGACGCAGAGTGCCTATCATAGAGGAGGAGTCCAGCGAGGAGGAGGAGTCTGCACATCCCCAGTCAGAGACATCCGCTGACAGAGAGGGTGACTCTGGTTCCGGTTCCGATAGTGGAGATGATGCCGAGGAGGATTCCTAGGGCGGCGTCTCCGATTCAGATGATGATGATGGTGCAGAGGTTGTTCCACAGAAGAGGACGAATAGGGCCTCTTATTCCTACGCTTGATAGCACTGATGCAGCTGTTCCTGCTTTATTTGCCTTTTTTACTAGTAGTTGTAGCACATTGTACAGTATTAGGCAGTTCTTATTTTCTTTAAAACTTGTACCCTTGTTGTAAAATGTTGTAACAAAGGAAGCATGATGGAATGAAACAGTTTTTTGAAAAAGTGTTGTATTTTATGTTCTTAGCATCGCATCGTATCATTTTGCACAAAAATGAGATTGAATAAAAATTGAGCAATGTGTATCACCAAGTTAGGTAGTGAACCGACGCAGCAAACTAAACAACTTAACTCGCTAAGAAACAACAACACCTTAGCAAGTTTACAACTGGATAAGCAAATCCCGACGAATGTTGATAAACAAAGAACAATTCAACGGACAAAAGTCGTCAACTCGACAAAAACTAACGACTTGATAAACAAAACAACTCGATAAGCAAAACTACAACTCAATAAGCAGAACAACAACTCGATAAGCAAAACAACAACTCGATAAGCAAGACTTAACAAAAACTCAATAAACAAATGCAATTTGGACAAGGCGAGCGACAGAATGCGTCCGAAACAGAGGGAAACATGGACCTTCAATACTCCCAACACATGGGAATGCTAGAAGTTCCATTCTAGAGATTAGGAAAAGGCCGAAGACCAACTTTCCTCCATGGCCGACCACCAGAGGAGGCTGGCTGACCAACTATTTTCCTTGGAGACCAAAGGGGTGGTCGGCCGACCACCTGGTTTGGCGACCACTACTAGATTTTTGACAAGTGTCCCCAAACAGTGCCTTATCCTCTATAAAAGTTCTAGCTTCGTGGTTCTTTCATTTTTATCTCAGTTTTGCATCAAAATGGAGGCATTCCTCATCGAAAATCTCGCAGCTTGGATTGCTACTTTAGACGGCTTGGAAAAGTTAAACTTCCGGGCTTTGGCTTGAATGCACTATTCACGTTGAGCCGCACTCCGCTGCATCTTCCCTTTCTCCATGCTGCGGCGAGGTTTTGGAATCTGGTAACACGTGTCTTTAGCTTCGGCGGGCAAGAGATGTGTCCTACCTTCGAAGATTTCCAAGCTTTGATGGAGTCCGAGCGCAACGAGGAGATCTTGCCCAACTCCGCTTCAGCCATGCTCAAGCCTTAGGACGAATGTGTGGGCTCACTATGCATGACGCTCGGTCTCTGATCTGCAACGGAGAATTGGACATCCTCGGTTTGATCCAACATTTTTTTGATCCCGGTGACCGCGGTGACCATCATTGGCAGGGCTTTCGGTGACATGCCCTTTGCTTGTGCATGTTATCTCACTTTTTGCTTGCCCCAGGCTTTGGAGGATCTAGTGTCCGGTTGATCGAGGTTGCCCAAGGCTTAAGGGAGGGAAAAAGCTGCGTTGCCATGTCATTAGCCGAGACCTTGATGGGTTTGGATGCTTCTTATCGCCAAGAGATGACCAGATTGGCGGGGAGTTCACTACTGCCTCAGGTAATGTTCCCACCCTTCCTCACATATATATTGCTCACATCACTCGGCCCTTAGGCTCGATTTTTCTCTCAAAACCCTTTCTCACTTTTCTCTCAACATACACCTCTCTATTCTTTAATCTCTCATTTTTTATCCCTCCCCAGGTGTGGTTGATGGACAAATTGTAGGTTGTGGACTCTTGCCCAGCATACTCAGCTCGCGGCTACTTCTTCCGATGACGTCTAGTCGATCCCCTTGATAAGGGATGGTGGTTCGACTGGATGTGCCATTTGTCCGCAGACCGCATTGCTTGGCGTTGTTCTTGGCTCAATTTGCCGGCAATGAGCTACAGCATGTCCCGGCAGACCGGGATTCAGTTGATTGGCCTGACACACTGCGTGTTCTACTTTCCTTTCTGGTTCCAACGCCAGTTCAGGCATGATCAGACTTGCCCGCCAGAGGGGATAGAGTACTCTGCTGCATTCCCGGTCTGAGGCGCACAGCTTGCTCGATATGCCATAGCATGGAGGACGAGAGAACTCTTGGTCCCCGCTCCCACTTTTAATTACACTTTGTCTGATGAGTGCATAGATTGGCTCTATGAAGAGGCACAAATTGGGCCCACTTTGGAGTCAGAAGCTTCGACCAGCTCTGGGAGGGGGCGTAGGAACACCTGACTTAGCTATGCACCGGATTTATTGCTTTATTAGTACTTTCAAGTTTTCTTTTATGAATATAACCAAAAGCAACTTCAATTTGTATGCAAGAGCAAGAGGACTCTATATTGAAATCAATAAAATTGAAGATTGTAGGTACTGAAAATTTTTCGCTTTGGTCCAAAAATGGTCTAAGTTGTAAAAAGATTAATTTGAACAAAATCAACTTTTATTAAAACTTTTCAAAACCATTTTCGACTTGGATCAAAATTGGACACGCCTGAGATCTGTCACTGAGACGCACAACCCCGGATTCCAGCAATTGGAAAGTTGCCCCTAGTTTGAGTAGCACTACACCGGGGATCACAACCGAACTCTTGAATGCTGAATAGACAAAGATGACCAAGATGATCAAATGGATAAAGTTGATCGGGAAAAAGTTTATGGCAGAACTTCAGGATGAAGTTGCCTACGTATCCCAAAGACGGGAATCAAGCCTTGCGTAGTTCAGACTTAGGTTCACTCGTGTATTAACCCTCACCTTTTGCACTCTAACTTTTTCCAAGGCCGCCCTTTGCGGGTTTTCAACCTTGCGAGCTCAATTTTTGTAATTTCAAATTTTTCATGCTCTAACTTTTGCCTAGGTCGCCCTTGCGGGTTTTCGGCCTAGTGAGCCTCTCAGGGGTAATATTTCTTCAACTTGTCCATGTTGATCGATTGTGAGAACTCTAGGCCATCTAGGTCCATCAGAACAACAGCTCCAGCCGACCAAATAGACTTAATGATGTAAGGACCAGTCTAATTTGGTCTGAACTTGCCCCTAGGGTTATGGATGGGAGCTCGGTTGTCTTTGAGTACCAAATCTCCTTCCTTCAAATTTCGGGACTTAACCTTTTTGTTGAAAGCCCTGGCGATTCTTCGTTGATAACCTTGATCGTGGTACAGTGCTTTCAGTTTTCTTTTATCAAAGAGCATAAGTTCCTCAAATCTGCTCTGCTGTCAATCTGCCTAGGCTATCTGACACTCAGCCAGCACTCTCAATGACGGGACCTCAATTTCAATTGGTAGAACGGCCTCCATCTCATAAACCAATGAATACGGAGTCGCTCCAGTAGAAGTTCTAATTGAAGTTCGGTAGCCCCACAGAGCAAATGACAGCTTATCTGGCCAGTCCCGGTAGGTTTCTACCATCTTCTGTAAAATGTGCTTGACATTCTTGTTGGCGGCCTCAACTACTCCGTTGGTCTGCGGCCGATATGTGGACGACTTATGAAAAGCCACATTGTATTTCTCCAACAAGTCAATCACTTCCTTCTTGAAGTGGGAACCATTATCTGAGATAATCTCGTTCAGGACGCCATAGCGACAGATGATGTTGTTCCTGATAAACTTTGCAACGTGCGACACTTTCAACACCGCATAAGATTGGGCCTCAACCCACTTTGTGAAATAGTCTATCGTGACCGGAATGAACTCATGCCCATTGGACCCTTTTGGTGTGACAGCCCCGATCACATCGATTCCCCAAACTGAAAATCTCCGTGGCGAAATCATATTGTACAGCTTCGACGGCGGGATATTCATGCGGTTTGCATGGATCTGACATTTGTGGCATCGCTGAACAAAGCCGATACAATCCTCCTCCATGGTGGACCAGTAGTAACCCTGTCTGAGGATCTTCCGAGCTAACATTACCCCGTTCACGTGCGCTCCGCATTCTCCTCCATGGATGGCCTCCATTAGGCGCTTTGACTCTTCAGCCTCAACACATAGCTTATGCATTCCCAAATGACCTCTCTTATACAGTTTTCCTCCGCAGATGATGAATTGGGCAGCCATTCTTCGGATTGCCCTCTTGTCTTTGACATTTGCCCCTGGTGGGTACGCTTCTTTCTCCAGGAAGTTCCAGACATCGTAATACCAGGGGTTCTCATCTTGAACTTCTTCTATGGCGGCAATTGACTCGTAGGCCGGTGCAAACTTCTGGTCAATAATGATCGGATGCATCCGGACTCCAAAAAGGATGTCTATCATGGAAGATAGAGTTGCTAGTGAATCTGCGAACCTGTTGTTTTCTCTTAGTAGATGAGCGAAGTTTAGCTTCTCAAATCGAGGAATCAGCATGTCCAAGGTCTGGTGGTACATTATCATCTTTTCCTCTTTGACTTTCCAATCCCCCTTAGCTTGGGATACAACAAGGTTCGAGTCCCCGATGACGTCCAACCGTTTTGCCCCTAGTTCCAGGGCTGCTTCTAAACCAGCAATGCATGCTTCGTACTCTGCTTCGTTGTTTGAGACTTTGAATCAGAGTTTAAATGCTAAAGGGATACAGGAATTGTTGGGTGCTATTAGCAACACTCCTACCCCATACCCGTATTGGTTTGACGCTCCGTTAATGTACATCGTCCAAGTTTCGTCTTCGATATGCAAAATGGCCTCATCTGGAAATAAGTACTCAACTGCTTCACCTCCTTCCACTGGATGATCGGCTAAGAACTCCGCTACCGCTCTTCCCTTGACTGACTTGCGCGTCACATATTTTAGATTAAATTCGGAAAGCAACAGCAACCAACGAGCTAGCCTACCCGTAAGTGCCGGTTTCTCGAAGAGATATTTGATGGGATCTAATCTTGAAACCAACATTACAGAGTGAGCTAACAGGTAGTGCTGCAGCTTCCTGGTAGCCCATACCAAGGCTAAACAAGCCTTTTCCAACGGTGTGTAGTGGGTTTCATACTCCAACATCTACTTGCTCAGATAATAGATAGCCTTCTCCACCTTGTCCTCAGACTCTTGTGCGAGCATGCAGCCCATTGTGGTCTCAGTTACTGAAAGACACAAAATCAAAGGTTTCCCCGGCTGACAACACGGGTGGGTTCTGTAAGTATTCCTTGATCTGTTCAAAAGCAGCTTGGCATCGACTGTCCCATTGGAACTTCTTTCCTTTCTTCAGGAGACCAAAAAGTGGTTCACAAGTCAAGGTTAATTTTGAGATAAACCGTCTTATGAGTTGCACTTTACCCAGAAAGCCTCGCACCTCCTTTTCAATCCTTGGTGGTGGCATTTCTAAGAGGACCTTGATTTTGGAAGGATCGACTTCGATACTTCTTTGTGTAATCAGAAACCCCAGCATTTTTCCTGCTGTAACACCGAACGTACACTTCTGAGGATTCAGCCACAACCGAAATTCTCTGATCCTTTGGAAGAACTTTTGCAAGGCGACGTAGTGGCCCTCTCTTTCTTTGGACTTGACAATCATGTCATCCACATACACCTTAACCTCTTTGTGGATCATGTCGTGCAATATTATGGTCGCGACCCGTTGATATGTAACTCCAGCATTCTTCAACCCAAATGGCATCACCCTGTAACAGTAAGTCCCCTATGGGGTGGTGAAAGTAGTCTTCTTCCAGTCTTCAAGTGCCATTACTATCTGATTATAGCCTGAGAATCCATCCATGAACGAAAACAAAGCATGCCCCGCTGTGAAGTCCACTAACTCATCAATATGCGGCAAGGGAAAGTCGTCCTTTGGACTGGCTCTGTTCAAATCCCTGAAATCCACGCATACCCGGATCCTGCCATCCTTCTTCGGCACCGGAACAATGTTGGCCAACCAAGTTGGGTATTCGGATACCAGCAGTAACCCTGCGTCAATTTGCTTGGTGACCTCTTCTTTAATCTTGAGGGCCCAGTTCGGGCGGATCCTTCTGAGTTTCTATTTAATGGGTCGGGCCTCGGGGTCAAGAGGGATCCGGTGCTGTACAATCTCAGGATCGATTCCAGGCATGTCTTCGTAGGACCACTCGAAAATATCTTTGAAATCTTTTAATAAAGTGACTAAGCGCTCGCGTTCCTCCGAAGACAACGTGGACCCGATTTGGACCAGCTGCGGGTCCTCCTCAGTACCAACATTAACAGTAGTGATTTCATCAACTAAAGGTTTAACAAATCTTTCCTGCTCTTGATCAATTAAGCATTGCAAAATCGGAGGAATTTTTTCCCCGTCATTTTCATCAAAATTTTGAAAGTCCTGATTAATACAATAAATCAAGGGCACAGAAAAGTACTCAGAAACCATATCCATTCCATTGTCATTGAGCATTTCCAAATCGTCTGATTCTTCTGTTACAACAGACTTAAAAGAGAAAGAAAAAGACGACCTAGACAGGACTGTGGCATCCAGGTTATCACCCCCAGGAATACCGGACTCAGACTCAGACGAGCTGGAACCTGATTCTGACTCCACAGACTCGGTGGAATCAGATTTCGGCTCACTACCTGACCCGGTGCTGCTTGACAAAAATCCCTGCTCGTACTGCCAGGTGAGAGAGGGTGCGATGGATGCATAAAAAATACTTGCAGGTAGGCTCACAGCTATTTCATTCCTAATCATGGACACCGAGAAGTTATCCCCCAAGCACTTCTGTACGATCAGAGGATTTAAAAGTAGACAAGCCAATGCTACCCCCATTTCAATTTCAGCGCTCTCGGAATCTACATTTTTACACTGCTTAACCTCAGCTGATAGGTCTGTCTGCTCCTCGGCAATATCATCGCTGGATAACTGCAGGTCGAAGAAGATCTCAAAACCTGGCAGATGCTTCCTCTCCACATTCAACCATAGCTCTGGGAAGTCGCAGAACGGAAGATCCTCCCCCTCCCGAACGAAGCGTCTGTTTAGGGTACTCTGAATGGGTCGGTGTATTAACTCATATGGCTTCCCTGCCTTCTTCGCTCTGGCTCTTCCAGCCATCTCCTTACCTTTCCTCACCCAATCCTCTTTGGTGGGTAGATAACCTAAGCCAAAGGTATGTGGGTTGTGCGGCACTTCGGCCGATACTGCACTGCCCTTCCGGCCACTCTTTCCCAATCCCATCCCGGGGATGTGTTGAAGTTATTTCATGAGGTATATTGATTGTGCGCTGACATACACCCCCTCATCAACAGCCAAGATGTTTTGCACGACTCGAGCATCAGCCAGAGTAAACTCCGATAAGAACACATCCTCCGTGCCGTGCTCGATTTCCAAGATTGGTGTAGACACCTCCGGTGGCGGATGGATTGATGAATTTCCAAAAACTATAGCTATCCCCTTCCCGTGAGGGTATTTCAACATCTGGTGCAAGGTGGAAGAAACTGCCTTTACCTGGTGCAACCACAGTCGCCCCAAAAGTAGGTTAAAGGTTGTGGGAACGTCCAAGACATGGAAATCGATCTCGTGTTGTCCTGGACCAACCTGGGTCTGAATTTTCACAGTCCCCATCACCTCTCTGCTTGTATTATCATATGCCCTTATCACCTGGGCTGTTGGCACGAAGTCCGCGGGCTTTAACCCGATTGCATATATCATCCTCGACGGGCACACATTAATGGCGGATCCCGTGTCGACAAGAACCACCGGTACCCACTTGCCTCTACATTCCACAGAGATGTAGAGAGGTTTGTTGTGATTTGTGCCCTCAGGCGGTAGTTCTTTGTCAGAAAAGGTCAACGTCGGGGAACCTCCTCCTGGAAAAACCAATCCAACTAGCTGCTCCGGCGTGGTGTCTATCGAGAGTTTGGCCTTGTCCATGGCTGAAATGACGGCTTGTCTATGTACTCGAGAAGCCATAAGCAGTCCCCAGATGAAGATGTCTGCTTGTATCTTTTTCTACTATTTCAGTACAACCTCTTCTTCGAGTTGCTTCTCTTTCTGTTTCTCTGCCTCCTTGTCCTTCCCAGACACTTCTGGTTGATCTAGGTGCGGGGGCTTGAAATACCACCCGCTCCTGGTCATATGATCGACTTCGCCGATGTACCAGGTATCATCAGGTTGATTGCTCCCCCAATCCTCATCCGTGTGGGCAAGACGTAGATCATCGTCTTCCCACCACATTCCATCAGCAGCTGACAGACACCTATCTGGCTCCGTTACAAAAATCCTTATACTCGCAGTACCTTCCGTTCATGTGCTCGCAACATTCTTTATCTCTGTTCACGCAACAGGTTCGATCCCCACAGGGGCCTTGGCTTTTCTAGCTCTCTCCGAGTCCTTGATTCCTTCTGATTCTAACTGCGTCAATGCAGCCTGTTGTTCAAAATTTCCTGTATTCAAAAGTGCCCAAGTCCTGAGCAAAATTCTTGGCACCAATGCTCTCCGGCGATGCATTCTGATCCCCGGCCCTTCCGGCCACAATTGATGTCCTTACCCCTGACGGGCCCTTTTCCAGTTGAGATTCTTCAACAATATCTGGTTGGTCGTCAAGCCATCCTGTGACCTCTGCTGACTTCTCAAAATCAAACCAGTTGACTGTCGTGTCCCCCGGATCTTGTTCGTTGAAAATCTGAAGGTCAGCCATGTCCCCTTCTAGAACTACCAAGTCATCTATTCTCTGATCAAGTCCATCCCCCCGTAGTACACAAATTTCTGCCCCCACCGGCAATTCCACATCTGTCCTAAGCTGACCTACTGACGCAATGTAGCCACTCGGATTGTATCCCTCCTCAACAAAGCTTCCCAATTCCTCAGTCCCCGAATCCCCTATACCACTTTCCTTTGAAATCATCCCTATTCTGTCTTCGACAGTCACCACCATTGGTTCAGGTTGGGTTCAGGAGATGTCCAACACGCACAAGTCAGTGCTGTCGGGAATGAACACCTCCGGCTTAGGTAGGTGAGAAGGAGTGATATAGATGCTAGGATCGTAAGATACGACCCCAATCTGGATAAAGTTGATGCGTTTGGGAGGTGGAGCTTGGTTGTGAGGTGGGAGAGGGTTGGTTGTGACATTGGGTTTCTCTGGAGGCACAATCACCCTATTATCAACGAGATCTTGAATCTCATGACGTAATCGGAAGCATTGGTCGGTGTCATGACCGTGTTGTTGGTGATATGCACAGTATTTGGCTGGGTTATGGGAGGGAGGAAGTGGATTTGGCAATGGCTTCGGCTCCAGGGGCTTCAAATGCCCTTTCCTTATTAATACCCCCAGAGCTTTGGACAGGGGCATATATAATGGAGTGAAGGTTCTTTGGCCTCGAGGTTGGTATTTGGTTATTTGTGTGTTGCTTCTGGATGCACCAGAGAATGGTGTAGCTGCCAGGGTTCTTGGAGGGGTGGTGGTGACCATGCTTACTTCTGAAACTCTAGCAGTTATAGTACTGCCTATGCCTGCATTGTTGTTTCGGTTGAAGGTTCTCCTGGGTTGCTCTTTGTCATTATCAATCAAGCCTTGTTTTATGGCATCCTCGATCTGTACTCCCATCTCATGCAGATCTGAAAAGGTAGGGAAGGGGAGCACGATCACTTTCTGCATCAATTTGGGTTGGAGGTTGCGCACAACCATCCGTATTTGATCCTTATCCGTCGGCCTTATGGTCATCATTGAGGCCTTGGCTGTGAGGCCCCTGACTTTTTTTAAACCCTACTAGGTCCCTAAATTTTGAATTATTATAATAAAGCCCTTAGTTCGTCGATTAATCGCAAATTAGGCCCTAGGACTGAAAACGCATCACAGGCGAATCCATACAAACCCTAATCGATCCTAGAAGCTTAGAAATCACTTCTAACACTCTAATATTAATTACTTAACTCTCAAATTTTAGATTAATCGCTCTAAACCTTAACTTTCGATTTTTACAGTCATCGTTCGGTTATTTACTTTTAAATTCAAGCAAGATAATACAAACTGAATTATTTTACACTTGGAATAGATACTTTAATTGAACCCCAGCCCTCACATTTTTATTAAATCACAAATTAACCCTAAACAAGTACTATTATATATTTATATATATACACTTAAATCTTTTTTTAATAATATATTTTACAAATTCCAAGATTTGTACAAAATATATATATATATATATATATATAACATGTCCATCAATCCACCATCACATGGCTAGCCATCATACCCCCCTAGACTATAATCATTGTACTTTAAAATCTCTTGAAATCTTGGAGCAATAATAACTTTGGTACCTATAAAGATTTGCTATATTTATGTGTATACTTCTAACTATAAAGTATTTACATTAGTCCTAGGCCTAACTAGATCATAATTAAATACAATCCTCCTCATTTCATTACATTTAATGTGAAGCCCCGGAAAAATATATTTGAATTATTTCCTTAAAGCTCCTTAGTTTCTTAAATTATTTCGAATCTTGTCAGTAGTTTTAATTTTTATCGGAATAAGAATATCCTAGCCTAATTAGGTTCCTTAGCCTAATTTAATTTAATTATACATAAGTAAGGTTCCAGTGCATGAGTTTAATTCCAACCCCTCACTTCTTTATTTAAATTCTAAATTTACCCCAAACTAGTATTTGTACCTTGTACCTTGAAGTACCATCAATCTTGTAATACATATGTATACACCTTGAGGAATGTGCCTAGGATATAAAATAATAATAAAAAGAAATCTCCCTTCACCATTCCCTATGCCTAGCCTTCCTAGAAGAAAGTGAGAAATCAATTTCCAAGAAACATCATCATGAACTTCTAGGAAAAATCACCAACCTAGTACCTAGACCTAGGGTGCTAATTCCAAAACTAGTTCCGTTTTAACTAAGTGTTGCCTAAATCATTGACCAAGCCTCCCAAATCCCTTCCATTTCCTTAGAATCCAAACAAATCCTAACCTTTCCATCCATTTCCAACTGAGGGACTTTTTAGACTTTTTGCCTCAAAGGTTTGTCTATAAATACCAACACACCCCCTAGCTTGCAAACACACATAACACACTCACCCACACACACATTCGGTTAGAAGGAGGGAGGAGAGCAAGAGAGAAAGGAGTCTAGAGAAGAAGAGGAAGGGAGAAGAGAGCATTCTTGTGCAAAATTAGCAAAGTAAGCCACAAACACAACTTCTCTTTTATTTTCCTTCTTTCAATACATGTCTCTAAATAATGTGTTTCAGATATGTCATTACAGAGTTCTTATGATAAAAATACTAAGAATTGAGTATTGATCCCACCTCTCTTGTACTTTCCCCTTTTTGGCACAAAACCATCCTCTTTTATTACCAATCTCTCAATTTTCCAAGGCACACTTTCAAGCAAACTTTCTGAGTAAACACATGTTAGTTAACATGTTCTCTTCACAAAATAAATGAAAACTTTCCCTTGGTGGAACCCTTTTCTCACAAATCTTCATGTTTTGGACAGTCTACCTTAGAATCTGTTTTTGCAGCCCACTTTCAAAAATTCCAGAAAAATGTAAAAAAATATTCCGGACCTCTATTTTATGTCAAAACCTTCCTTAAGGAGTTAGCTTTCAACTAAAATTGGTTTCATCGAAAAACATTAAGCGGTTTGCAATAAAATCAAGTTTCCGTAACAGTCGACGGATCTGGACAGATTCTGGACAGCACTGTACCATTTTCTAAATAACTTAAAATCTGGAAAAGTAATCCTATTTCCGAAAAATGTTCCAGAAACTAGATCAAATTCTCTACGAACCATAGGAAGACCATGCCCAGTGGAAGATCTAAAATAGTCCTTTCATTTTAATCTTTATGTGATGCTAAATCTGGAAAATTTGTTATGCATGGATGTTTTATGCCCTTGTATTCATAAAAATGTTTATTAGCTTATGATCATATCTTGGCATGGTATTGTATGTGTTATGTTATGTTCTTTATCTTCTTCACCTTGTGAATGCATGCCTATGTGGATATTATTGTCTTGTAAGTTGGATTAACCTGATTTAAAACATTTAATTTAACGGGAAACCTAATTGGGAGGGTGTTGGGTTTTCGAACACTTGAGAAATGAAAAAGATGAGAATATGTGATTTATGGATTGTTGGGATGCGTTCCCTATTCGAAAGTTAAGGTCTTGTGCGAGTGGTTTTCGGAATCCTTGAACGGAGCGGTTGTATTCGGACCCTAGGTAGCTTGGTGTAAGGAGGGATTTGGGCAAGGCCCTATTTTTACCGTCTCTTTTGAGGCCCTGCGGTTGGCGCTACGCGGTATATAACCGTTGGTAGGCATCCGAGGTTAGTTCTGCAACAAAGCAGCAAAAGAGGGGGCATACCGAATAATCCGCGTCCGATTCTTGTGATTGGGAGGACGAAATCTCTTTGGGGGATTTCTAGTTTACTAACATCTGACCTAACTCTTTACTTATTTATCTGAATATCATGCTTTACTACTTTATGTTATAATTGTGATTGTGTATTGGATTGGGAAAAAGGGACGGGGTGTGTGTGTGTGTTTACTGGGCATTCAAAGCTCACGGTGTATCATGCCAGGTGACGAAATGGAACTTATAGCTGGAGACGTCGAACCTAAAACCTTTGAAGACTTTTGGCTATCCTAGAATATTAGAAGTTTCCTTTTGGATATTTGTAAGACTCATTTGAAGTTTAAAACTTTCTTTTTGGGATGTAATGTAATGGAACAATCTTTTGAATCAAGTATAATTGTGGTTGTTATGTATTTATATTCAATGTATGAACCTTATCGTTGCTTATGAGACCTTGTGTCAATGCCTTGTAAGATCTGTCAAAAAGGTAGTGCGCTGCCTAAGAAAGCTGGACTTAGAAGGGAGGCTCTTTGACTCCTCCGGCGATCTGGGATCTTACTTGGTTATTGGCCATAGGACTCACCAGTGACTCTTCCTTAACTGCAACCTATAGTGTAGAATCGGGGCGTCACATTGGCCCTCCAGCGAGTTACGAATTCAGAGAAACTCTCCTTAGGCTCCTGCCTTGTTGTCTCAAGATCACGGGTTGTAATCTCGATTTGTGTGTTATAGGAGTATTGTGCAACGAAAGCCTCGGCCATCTCATCCCAATTCCGCTTGACATCGTCTTCTAATTTTGCGTACCAGATGGCCGCCACACGCGATAGAGTCCGGCCAAACAATGAAAGCTTCTGTAGTTTGGTGAGGCGCATCAGCCTTAGTATGTCTGAAAACAAACGTAGATGCACCATCGGATCCCCGGACCCGTCAAAGCGGTCGATTTGTGGCATCTTGAACCGATCTGGTAGCGTTACAGCCGCGTTGGTATACCCGTCCTCAATGTCTGGGATGGACTTTACCCCTTGGGATTTCTTGAACAACTTTTCAAGCTTGCTCAACTTTAACGCTGTAGGGTCCACTTCGAACTCAAAGGGAGAGTCTGGTTGATTGATAGGCGTAGGTGCCTTGGGTAGTTGAGGTAGAATCGGGGGCAGAGCCGGCCCTATTAGGATGTCTGTATCCCCCTGAATATTCTGGACATTTGGTGTCTCCCCGGGTAGTGGGACCCTTGGTGGGGGAGGAGCTTGATGTGAGGCTGATGCTCCAGCTTGCTGTTATAGCCGGATAATTAGCTCTGCCTGTTGGGCCATGACAACGGCCTACTGTTTGGCAAATTCTGCTTGTCGAACAGCGTCCTCTTGCATGGCTTTCATGCTCTCCTGGAGCTGATGCACCATTTCTTCCATTCCTGCCATGTTCTGCTGTTCTGGCTGACTGACTAGTATATCTATCTCTATGGTAGAAACTGAAGCCTCAGCCTGACTTTCCACTGACGGGGTAGACCACTGTTCTAGCAACCTCTGCTCGGATACACTGCGTCTTCTCAACCTCCGTCTGATAATCGGGGGTAAGGAATAAAACACTGGTTGTCTGTCGACTAAATCCTCAGATCGATTGAGTCGGCGACCTCTAATCCAGAGTGCTTAGGGAATATTTGCTTGGTCTTAAGCAATTGTGCTAAACTACCTAGCAAAAAGATAAATAAAGCAATAATAAGGAAATAAACAACCAGACAAACGGACAGCATAACAGCGTAAATAAACACACAACACGCAGTTGGGCATCACAACACGCAGTTGATAAGCTAAATAGACTGTTCTCAAACACTGATCATTGTTCCCAAATCACTGCCCCCAAAATTGAATCTGATACCCACAGATAACTGATTCCCAAAGTACTGAAATGGTGCCCACAAGCCTGATACCCAAACTTGTAAACTGATACATGCATTCCTGTAGAGACAAACTCACATAGCAAACAAGTGAGAGCCCAAAACACCCCTATATTGGGGTAAGATTTCCCTGTCCTATTTTGTCAGGAGCTAGGGTTTCACTACGCACGCAGCGGTTTCAAACAACCTATAATCGAGTAAGTAACTTGTCCTAGCTTGGAATGGTCAGAATGGATTCCGAACATGTACTAGGTCGAATGGTCAAAAAGGGTGCCCCGATAAAAACTGGGGTTTGTGTTCCCATCGTGGCAGAGCCCGTAACCGGTCAGCCTTATGGCATGCTTCTCAAAGCGAGCCTCCGGCAAACCATTCAGGAATAGTAGATGGCAAACACGGTGTCCTAGGCGCACCAATGCAAATGCAATGCAAAGAAACACATAAGTGTAATCAAAACAAGATATCATGAGTTCGAGCCAAGTTCTCTAATTCCCCAGCAGAGTCGCCAGAAACTGTAGACGTCCCCGAACGTCTCAGGAAAAATCCCGTTTTGTTCATTGGGCTCACTACAATTCGGGACTCAATGTCACGGTCCTGTATCTAATCTCGTAAAGTGCAATGCAAGACCGATGAATCATCAAAGAGTCCAAATCTGGCAAATCGTTTTAAAAAACTAATTTTTTAGAAAGAAGTACCAAACATGGACTGCTTTGCCAGATACAGAGTCGCCACCTAAATATTTTATTTTTGGGGAATTTAGGAAACCCTAACTCGTGCCCAAGGCCACGTGTTCGTCATCACCAAAGTTGCCTCAGCTCGGGAACTTGGGTACGATTGGGGAAGGTCACTTCGTGAGCACTCCCGCTCGCCCGATTGAAGATCGGCCTCTACTAACCATGATATCGAGTTTTGAAAACATTATGTACTCTTATTCCGGTCATTAGCCCAGAATTACTATGTGATGCACACAGCATACAAGTATAGACTAGATTGCCTAAGTTGGAACAAAACATCGCATATCCGTGTGTTTTGAAAATGGATTGAAGTTTGCTACTCGCAAGTAGGCTAAAACACGGGTTTCGACGAATCATTCCAATTCAAGAAACCCAACCTTCACCCACAGACATTTAGGCAGTTATATCATATAAGCACATAGCCTCATGGGAAGCATGCTATCATGGCAGTCACTCACACGCATGCAAGGATGCTAAAGCAAAAACACTTACCGAGTACTCCGAGCCAAAGAAAGAAGCTAATTAGAAATCATGCATGAATCCTAACTATATTAAGAATGCCTAATGCAACACATGCAAAAATGCAACTACGGTAGGCTCGGCTATTCTAAGATGGCATATGAGATGCAACAGGTAACATGTATTCAACTTGGAATTGAAATACGATGTAGTTAGTATGATGCGCCGAGTCCGGTGCACGCAAAACAGATGAATGGATGCAAACATACAAGCATAAAGATGCTAATTGAAGGTGCCCTAAAACTAACCGTCATAAGCTGGTAAATAAAAGAAAGAAAGACGTGAGGTTGGAAGACATACATCACACACACGCACACTTATTACAACATTGCCCTCCTCGGAGGGTCCGAATAAATAATACATAACCGAATGAATAACGAACCACAGCTAATTATAACACGGCATTAACTAATTAACAAACTAGCTAAGTAAGCATGTAAACTAAATGAATGTGACTGCCTCGGCTCTATTTTGGAGGACAATGGATGCATGCATGCTCGAACCGCCTTTGTCGGGAAATCCATCGCAATGCCCCCCGACTCGCCTTTGTTTGCAATTAATTTCAAAAACTTGCACAGAGCTCCAAGAGGCTGAAACTCCACTCTGGAAGGCTGTGGGAAGGCTACCGACCAGCCTTTGGCTATGGAGACCACCTGCCGACCACCCTTTGTGGTGGAGACCCAAAAGGGTGGTCGGCCTACCAGAAAATCTGGTCGGCCGACCACTTTCTGCCCCTGGATTCTGGTTTTTCTGCAACAAAGGCAAGAGAGAGGCATAGCAAGGTATTTTCAACAAATGTGTGCACGATCATTCTCCCATCATTGCACAAGTTCAAGGGAGTGTAGTCCTCGACCCTCGGGCCACCAATCACGCATCTCGATGCATGATGGCCGAGGAGTCGGATTGCACGACTTGATGTAAAATGAATGCACAAATGAACACAATAAGGCCAAAACTCCACCATGGTTAGTCCGGAGTGTCGGCAACCAAGAATCGAGGCACGTTTTGTCACTTGGAGTACGAAACGTTCCTCGTTTCTCGTGTTTGGCCAAACACTATGCAACAACTAGAATGGCATGGCATGCAAACACAATGCAACAACTAGCATGCAATCCTAAAGGAAATGCAACTAAGACACGTAAGCATGCAAGGAGTGATACGCAAAGGTGCAACTAGCATGCGCAATGCTATGAACTATCAATGGCATACGCAATGCACATGACATAATATGGCATACGCAATGCACACATAGAGACTAACAATGAAATGATCAAGGCATACACAATGCAATGGTCAATCATGCAACAACATGGACTAAATGTCATATACAATGCAAGATGGACTTAAACCAAGATAGGTGAGCCTCAGCCACACCTAAATCAATGGCCAAACATGGTGAAATGAAGCAACAACACTCATGCAAACATGCCCAAATACAAGGGACCAAAACTAAGGCACCAAGTGCAACTCTACCAAGGCATGGAAACCATGTAATATAGCATACAACAACACATTTTCCAGCTCTGAAATGACATACGAAAGGGTCCCAAATCATGCAAACACCTCACACAATGCATGCTAGGTGGCCCAAATACCGAAACTAGTGGAGTGGATTACACTAGGGGTATGCAAAGTGATGCTCAAATGACCAAACCACCCCCAAACAGTCCCTATGCCGACCAAAACAGTAGCAAATATGGACTAAAATGGTGGCTCAAAAGGCATGAAAATGAAGCTCATGCAATGGTCCAAAAATGAGGCAAGCAAGCATAACTCTCAAATGCACTTAAGGAGTGGAAAACATGGGAACATGGCACAAGAATGAGGTCTGAAATAACATACACAATGATGCCAAGACATGCAAACACCTCTATTCAAGCATGCAAGAGGCTACAAAACTCAAGGCTAGGCATGGATATTGAACTACAACCATGCATAGCATGCATCATTCGACCATGAGGCACAAAAATAGAGCTAAGGCAGTCCAAAACATGCACAAAATCAGGTTAAGGCATGGCCAAAAAGTGCTAGAATAAAGGGCCAAAACAATATGCAATACAAGCTAGTGAGGAGGGTTTACACTACAAGTATATTAACCATTCAAGAGGCCACTAAACCAGCAAAATTTAGAGGTATGACATGCCAAATAAAGCCCAAAAACTCACTGAAACATGGCCTATGCATGCAAGAATGAGATGCCCCTTTGATAGGCCATGAAGAGGGTTGTTCTACACATGCAAGATGGACACCCAATATGACAAAACCAACTTTGGACAGAGGTTATTCAGGCCCTAAAACTCATTGAAAAGGGCCTAAAATGAGGTTAGGAAGCATGTAAGTATAGGCTCCTTTGATATGCTATGAAGAGGGTTATTCTACACATGCAAGAGGGACACCTAATATGGAAAAAAACAGCTCTAGATAGAGCTCATGCAAGTCCTGAAACTCACCAAATATGGCCTGAAACATGGCTTGGAAGCATGCACACATGGGCTCCATTGTTAGGCCAAATATGCTAGAAAACAAAACAAGGGGTGAGACGATCACCCCTCTCTGATTTTGACTCTCAAAATAGTATGCTAGCCACTGAAAATCTACTGGATTTTGGTGGCTAGAAGTTCAAACAAAACTCAATGCAAAGGTCTAAGTGCATGGCTTAAAACAAGGTGAAAACAAGCATGCAAGGGGGTAGATGACCCCCAACAGAAAAATGACCTTAAACAAACATGTAAAGGACCTAAAGATAAGACTTTTTTTAGTTTATGACAAAGCCCAAATATGCTTTCAAGTATAGCTAAAAGATGAAGCAAAATAAAGGCCAAAAGAGGGAAAGAAGTGTTACCCTTGAAGCTCAGCAACTCCAGCAGCTTTGAGGCCAAAAACTCAGACCTTAGGACCTCTCAAGACCTTCCAAGAAGCTTAGGTTGGTGTTGGAGGTGTTAGGCTAAGAGGTGTAGTGTAAAAGTGCAAGAACAAGGGACTTTGGAGCTTGAAATAGAGAGATAGAGAGGGGTGTATGTATATACCTTAACCAAATTTTTAGAACCTTTGCAAATGAGGGAGAGGGTCTCTCTTATAGAGGAATAAATGTCCAAGCTTCTTCAAGAAGCTTGTGTAAAGGTCCAAGCTTCTTGAGGAAGCTATAGCAAAAAGGGTCAAGCTTCTCGAGGAAGCTAGAGCCAAAGGGTCAAGCTTCTTCAAGAAGCTAAAAATGTTCAAGCTTTTCTTAGAAGCTTAGAGCAAAGGGCCAAGCTTCTTTAAGAGGCCAAAACAAGGTTGCCAATCCTCCATAAATGCAGTCTGTGCCTTCCAGCTGGCACACACTCACAGAGACAGAAAATGGGAAAGCTGGCCGACTAGTTAAGGTGGTCGGCCGACCAGTTCAAAAGGTTCAAGTGAGTAAAAAGTGGTTGGCAGCCCTGATTGGTGGTCTCCCAAGTGAGTGCAAGCTAGTGGTGTGGTGGGAGACCAGCAATTATGGCCCAAAAGTGAGGGAGACCAGCTACCTGACAAGAAAACTGGCCGATCGGGGAAAAGTGGTCTACAAGGAGAAAAGGTGGTCTCCTACCCTAGTACCACCTTCCAAACAATGAAAAAAGGGTCCATGCCAAAAATGAACCAAGACGGATGCAAAACGAGGGTTCGGGGGCCAAAACGCGCGGCCGGAGGCCTCGAAAACTGATTGTTAAGCATCGAAAGTGGCGTGCGACCACCTTCTCCCAGGCCACAGTGTCCCTCTAGAGAGAGGAAACAAGGTGTGTGCCAAAAATTGGAGCAAACGGAGAAAGTTAAGCAGTCCCGAACCGAGGCGCACGACCGACGACTCAGAAAACTGGAAACTGGTCTCCAAACGGGAACAATGGTCTACGACCACGAAAAGTAGCCTACGGCCACTAAGAGATGGTCTACGAGACCTCTCTCTCCCTTCAGGAAGAGAAAACAGAACCTGGTTCACAAACCGAGGCAAAGCACAAAAGAGTCCCGAAGTCCGGAGGCAAGGCTCTTAGCCGAGACTCTGTAACCTCAGAACGAGCACAACATGCGCAATCACCGAGCGCTCAATCGATGACGTCTGAGTCTTAAGGTCGGTAAAAAATGGGGTGTCTACACCAGCCGGCTGCTCGTTTTTCTTTGCCTGCTCCATGATCACCTGCATTGCCTCGTGTTCTGGAGTCGAAGGTGAACCGAAGTTCAAAGCGTGTCTTACTGGGTTAGGCTCCGGTCCGTGCGTGTTTGTTGGAGTGAAGTCGTCTATCTGTGTGGCTATAGACACCCCATTTTTGACCGTCCTCAAGACTTGGACGTCACCGTTTGAACACCCGGTGATCATCCATGTTTGTGTTCGTTTGGGGTTCCCGGAGGTGTCGGCTACGCGCTTTGCCTCAGGATCTCCGAACTCGACTCTTTAGTGTCTGGTTTTGCACCAAACACTTGTGTTTTGCCTTGGAGGGGCAGGGAATGCCTTGTGAGGCATCCCCACACACCACCGGCCATGGCCAGAGGCCACCGGCTGGTGTTTTGTTGCCATCGGCAATGTATATTGCCGGTCGGCATTCTTTGTTGCCGGTCGGCAGTCCATTTTGTCAAAATGGAAATTTTGAGCAGCCGACTACTGTTCATCTACTTTTAGTAGATATTTTGTGCCAGCTGTGATAGCTGGCACCCACTCTGTTCCCCTCTATACACGTGTATGGAGGGATTTCCCTCTAAGCAAGCTTGTTTGCTAAGCTTTGCAAGGGGGACTTCTATAAGAGGAGAGCTCTCCTCCTTCTTCTTGGTTGGCAATTTTGAGAGAAAAACCAGAGCTTATAGATATACATACACACGCTCTCTCTATATTTCCCTCTCTCTCCTCCCTTGTGTGTGTTTTGTGGCCTAAAAGTGCATTTTTACCTTAGTTTTGCACTAACACACACACTACCACACCTTACTTCGACTTTGAGGCACTTTGAGGGTTGTTTGTTGAGGTTTTGGACTGGTTTTGGTCAATAGAGGGTGGCTGGACCAACTGTTCTTCAAAGGATCTTCAAGGGTAATCACTTTACTTTAGTTTTCCCAATCTTGCATTGGCTTTTGACCTATCTTTCTTTCTGTTTTAGGCTTTGTGTATAACTGAAAAAAGCTTTGTATCTTCATGCTTAAGACATCTCATTGAGGTCGTTTTGGCATTGGGGGTCGAACTCCCCCTCTTAGGCCTTTTTTGGCCTCTTTTGGTGCCTTTTCTTTAAGCCTTGTTGACCTTTGGTGTATTGCTCTTTTCACCACTGAAATCCAGTGGATTTTCAGTGGTGATGGAGTGATTTTGAAGTCTTGTAAATGGGAGGGACACCCCTCTCCCCTTTGTCCTTCTTTTACCTTTGTTTTGGCTTAAAAGGGCAACATGCATGCTTGATCATTTTTGGTCCCATTTCAGAAGTTTTTTGGGTGTTTTGGGTCATATTATATCTCTATCCAATGGTGGTTTGTTGGCCCTTAGCATGCATTTTATACTTGCTTTGAAATTCTCCATCTTGCCTAGAAGTGTGCTATATGTTTAGCCTAGCATATCCTCTTGTTTTGACTTAACTTTGTGAAGTATTTGGCCATGTTTTGTCATGCTTAAAATCTATTGGCCACTGATTTTGTCATGTTTGGCATGCTTGATAGGGTTGCTTTGCATTTTGGCTTGTAAGCCTTGGCTGTATGGGTCACCAACATGCTTAGCATAAGCTTGTTATCATCATTTGACATCATGGTAGATCATATTTCAGTCCCTAATCCATGCTTGTATGCTTGTCTTCATTATCTCTTTCATGCTTTGAAGGGTTGCCCTTTTATGCTTTGGAAATGGTCATTGTGCATGCCCATGTGTTTAGCATTTAGGCTGCCATATCAGTGGGTTTTGAGGGCCCTTTTGCATGTTAGAACTCTGTTTTGTATTGAAAAATTCATGCCATGTTTGCTTGGGATAAGTATTGAGTGATGCTCCCTTTTGGTGGCCTTGAATGCCCTTGTTTTGGACTCATTCTTTGGCATGTCTTGACCATGATCTATGCATGCTTTAGTCTTGTTTTGGAGTCCCTTGGGATTGTTTTAGGTCATTTTGGTCCTTTAAGGTTTGGTTGACATAGCTTTGGTTTGACCCCCTTTATTGGCTTCAAGTAGTGGTCATTGTTGCATGCCTTACTTGCATGATTTGTTCGATTTGGCATCATTCTCTATTCATTTTCAGAGCCTAGCATGTTGGTTTAGTGCCCTTTTATATCGCCTTTAAGTATGCTTAGAGTTGTCCCCTTTCATGCTTAGGTGATGGACCTTGATGTGTGCATGCTTTGCATGCATCATTTGTGCTCTTGTATATCGTTTTGGCCACTGTTTATGGCAAGGTTGAGGTCTGCCATTTATGGTTTAAGTCCACCATTGCATGCTTATCATATGCTTGTTGCTTATTTGGTTCATTACATGTTGTCCCATGCTAGCCTTATGGCATATTGGTCCATGTTTGCATCACATTTGCATCTCATATGACTAGCATTTTGCATACTTAATATGATAGATTGCATCACATTTGACATGTTTTGCATCTTAGTATCATGTTACATTTTGAGCCATGTTTGCATAACATGCATTGCATTACTTGGTTTGGGGTGTCAAACCAAGTGTGAGGGATGAGGCGCGTTTGTACTTCGAGTGACAAAACACACCTCAACCCTCGGTCACCAAGGCCCTTGACTTTGGCATGATAGGATCTTGGTACTCATTTGTGTGTTGCATGCATTTTTACATTAAATTGCAACCTTGGCTCCTTAGGCTATCATGCATCAAATGCACGATTGATAGCCCAAGGGTTAAGGGCCGTACTCCCTCGAGTCCGTTACATGATTGGGAGAGTAGCCATGCATACACTTGCTTGAAATTCCATGCCATACACTGTCTGTCCTTGTTGCTGTCAAAAACCAGATTCTGCAGGAACTTTCTGCCGACCGGCAGTGTTCAGTGCCGATCGGCAATCCTTCCTGGGCCGATATAATCATCAACAGCCGATGGATATTTTCAATGGCCGGTGGACATTCCCTCCAGCCGATGGTGTTCCACAGTGTTCAGGGAACCTGTCCCAGAACTTTGGCAATTTTCAGAGAAGCAGGCAGTGTAAACAGAGGCAGCAGTGGCATGGTACGGACTTTCCGGGCGAGACGGGTTCGAGCATGCATCATTCGCGCATCCCGAGGCGGAGGCTGTGGCCACCTTTCTTCTTTTTGCATTCATTCTGTTAATTAATTAGAAATTCTGTAATAATTCGTGTGTTTATTATTCGGACTGTAATATTTATTTGGACCCTCCTAGTGAGGGCAGTTGTGTAATAAGTGTGCGTGAGTGTGTGTACGTCTTCCAACCCCACGTCTTTCTTCCCTTTTATTTACCCGCTTATGATGGTAGACTAGGGCATATCTAAATTAGCATACCGTATGCTATGCATGCGTGCATCCATCCATTTGTCTTGCATGCACCGGGCTCGGCGCATCATTCTAACTGCATCTGTATTTCAATTCCAAATTGAATACGTGTTAAGTGCAGCATTTCACATGCCATGTTTAGGTTAGCCGAGCCTACTCTAATTGCATCATGTATGTGTTGCATTAGTCAATTTGACATGAACTAGGACCATGCATGTTGGCTAACTAGTTTATTGTTTTGGCACGGAGTACGATGTAAGTATTTTCATGCTTTAGCATATCGCATGCGTGTGAATGCTATCATGACAGCATGCTTACCATGTGGCTAGATGCTTATGTGATAAACTGTTTGGTTGCCTGTGGGTGGAGGTTGGATTGTCTGAGTTGGAAAAACTCGTTGAAATCCGTATTTTAGCCTACTTGCGAGTAGCAAATTCCAAAGTGTTTTTCAAGACAAACGGATATGCAATGCTTATTTCCAAATTAGGCAATCTAGTCTATACTTGTGTACTGTGCGCATAACATAGTAATTCTAGGCTAATAAATGGAATAAGAACACATAACGTTTTCAAAAACGGATATCACGGTTAGTAGAGGCTGGTCTTCGGACCGGGCGAGAGGGGGTGCTAATAGCTGACCTTCCCCGATCGTACCCAAGTTCCCGAGCCGAGGCAACTTTGGTGATGACGGACACGTGGCCTTTGGCACCGAGTCAGGGTTTCCTAAATTCCCCCATTTTAAAATATTTAGGTGGTGACTCTGTATCTGGCAAAGTAGTCCATGTTTGGCACTTCTTTTCAAAAAATCTGTTTCTAAAAATGATTTGCCGGATTTGGACTCTTTGGTTCAGATTAAGAACCGTGACACAAATCGAGTCCGAACTGTAGCGAGGGCCCCACGCGGGCGCGTCTACAGTGGTGTCATCAGCGACTATTGGAGGGTCCTCCGTCACGTCCGCCATGGATATGCTTGAGTATTCTCACCGACGGCGCCAATTGTGGGGATAGTGGTTTTTGGAAATACTCCTCTGATCCTGGGGGACGCTCATTCTCCACCGATAGCCACCTGAAATGAATTAAACACTCCGGTCGGGGGTGCCGGAATTAGCACTCCGACGGACAAGTCAGTCTCTCGTTCTAGATTACTTGTATTGTAAGTTAAACTCTATCATTCTCACATACCTTTCTCAGTCTGCTATTCCTTTATTTATATTCGTTCCCTGGGCCTCAGGGCCTGGTCCACTTTTCGTTCATTATGCCCGTATTTACTCGACTCCATAACTCAGTGCCTATTCGGCCCATCTACCCTTTATATTCGGCATCCTTAGGGTTCTAAATAGAGCCGGGCAATACCTGTGTTAAAGTATGCCTCCTTTAAAATTTGGCTCCCACAATTGATTAAATAAAGAGAGAAACCCACAAATTTGAACAAATAGGGAAAAAATTTAACAGATAAGGAAAAAGTTCAACAGATAGATATAATTTTGAATAGGTAGTCAAAAAAATTTAAATAGATAGTCCAAAAATTTAAATAGATGGGCAAAATTTTGAATAGATAAGAAAAAGATTTGAACAGATAGTCAATGAAAGTCAATAGATAAAAAATGCAATAAATAAATTAAGGAGTAAAATGGAAACAAAATGTCCTTCAAAACAAATAAAAGGATTCCTCACCAAACTATTTCACAAAGGGTGAATGTCTCACTAACAGAAAGATTTATTAGACCTAATACCTTACAACTTTCTTAGATTGGATTTATCACCAATTTACTCTTTTTTCTTTTTATGGATGATGGACATACTAAAACTCAAAAAATGAACAGAATTATTTATCAAAAGTAAGATTCATAATGTGCTCTACCGTTAGACTGAATGGTCTGACTCATAAACCTTGTTGAATCTAAGACCACAAGGGGCAGACCGAACAATCTAACCAGTCCTTGGATGAAGTTTTTTTCTCTAATCATAAGCTAAATAAATTGTGGGAAACTAGACTTATCCAGAATTTTCCTGAGTGGGTGATTGTATGGTAGAGATTAATTTATATGATATAGAGTCCATGTGAAGTGTGGTGGAGATTAATTTTTGGATAATTTCTAAATTGATAACACTGGATTTGTAATATTGCCCATAAATTACTTCCTTAATTTCATTTTGATTGTGATTTATTTATTCAATTTATTGCTAAGTGAAATTCATTCAAGTCTTTTTCATACAATTGAATGATATTGAGGCTTATTTTAGGTGCTACATGCACCAATTAATGTAAACACTAGTGTACCAACTAGTGTTATGTCATTATTACTAATCCCGCCTATTATACAAATTACAAATACCTAAAACCTCTAAAATTATGTCACATCATCGGTTAGCATACTAGTCAATATATTAATTGGTACATCTAAAATTATTCTATTTCATAAGTCTCTGACAAGATAAGATGACCACGTGTTAAAATTGGAAATCCAGAGAGCAATGGCGTTGGTTGGAAAGAAGTATCCCAACCTCCCAATTTATGGCAAATTCAACCCCCAATCTGGAAAAACTTTGCATTCATTTCTATCTAATTGTTCCTTTTCCAAATTACTACAAAAAAACACAATAAAGACCAAAATATAGAACAATAATTATTGGATTGCAATTTATTTATGAGTAATGATTTAGCTCATGCGATTCTCTATTCCAAAACATCCATATCTGTTGAATTTTATCTCAAAATTTCAATGATTTAATGATTATGAATGTATTGGAAATTATGAATGTATTGGATCAGAGAAAGAAGTTGAATTGGCTACAAAATGCTTAGCCATGATTTATAAACAACTTCACGAGCATAAAAATTATTCAATGACTTACCTAGTTAATTTTGATCTTGATTCATAGTAGGCCACAATTATTTGGAACTATAGTTTACCTAATATGGACCAAGATCACCATATAACTACTCCGTCGAGTGGCCCAATTTGGCAACAATCTCATGGATGTTTCTATCTGAACTGCCACCTTCACCAACCGCCTCTTTTGCCAATTCACTCCATTTGATTGCATTTCTCTTCATCTCTTTCCCTCTTTCCCCTTCCATGACTTCCCTTACACAATGCTCAATCTCTTCTCTTCTAACAATACCCCTGTCGTTGCATCGAACCCTGAGTCCCATCCTTCAAACATCCATGACATACTTGGCATTGGTGCTTTGGTCTGTCCATTGCGACATTGCCACCATTGGAACTCCCAAGCTCAATGCCTCCAAAGTAGAGTTCCAACCACAATGTGTCACAAAATACCCAACTGCTTTGTGTGCCAAAACTTGTAAGTGTGGACACCATGATACCACCAAGCCCTTCTCAGAGGTCTCTATCACAAAGTCTTTTGGAAGCTTGGCCTCTTCTTTTGACCTAACCACCCACAAGAAATGGCAATTGCTGTCTCCCAAGCCCCAAGCTAGTTCTTCTATTTGATCGACTCCAAGTTCGGCTAAACTCCCAAAGGAGACATAGACAACCGAACCATTTGGTCTCTCCTCGAGCCAATTCATTCAGGTGCCAGTGTTTGGCTTGAAGATGCTGAGACCATACTCTGTATCATCTTGGTGTCTCTTGTCCAAGAACATTGATGGTATGGTTGGTCCTATTGTCCTCAATGGCAAAAACTTTGCCATCCAATCCACCACTTGCGCCAAATTGCTTGATAAAATTTGCAAATTAGACAAAATGTAATGAGGATGACATTTCGGTATCTTGAAATTCTCATATAATTCAACAGTTTGTCAGGTATGACGTGATGCGACACATAATATTCAAATATGATTTATTTTGACTGAATTACCAACCTCTTTCTCCAATTCGTAAAAGGTGTTGCACAGCACAAAATCCACTCTATCCACGTTCGACAGTTGATTCACAACCAATTCCAAAACTGGTAGATACGATCCAGGAACAGAGAGAAAAGACGGCAAATCCGAAGTCTCAAGTGGTGGCAACCCAGCAACACAAGATCTCCGAGACCCAGCAACAAGAGGAAGATCCAACAAACCCTTATAAACATGGTAATAAATATTGTGCACAGCACAAGACTGAGTAAAAAACACAGCTCCAACTACCCCAAACCTCTTAGCAACCTCAAGAACCCAAGGCAAGAATGAACCGTAAACAATACAATCGACAGGGTACTCTGTTCCACGGAGTTTCTCGATCAGCTCTGCCAGAGTATGCAAACCCACTTCTCGAAATCTCTCCAAGTAGACTTCGGGACTCACTTTGATGATGCCTTGGTCGTAGCCATCGGAGATTGTTTCGACTGGAATTGTAGAGACTGCTTGTTCGGAGATGGTGGTGTTGAACATGTGGCGAGTGGCAATGAGTGTGACTTCGATTTGCTTGCTTTGTAAACGTTTGGAGAATTGGAGCATGGGATTTATGTGGCCTTGTAATGGGTATGGTAGAATCAAACAATGAACTCTGTATGCCCTGTTTTCACTCTCCATTTTTGGAGAACACAAGTTAGAGCTCTCTTGCTTTCTTTCGTGCTTTTTAAATTGAATCTCTAGGCATAGTATTATCTTTTTATTTTTTCTTTTTAACAATCAGTGGACATGGGAGTCCAATACAGACATCATTATTAGATTGAAAGTAACATTTCATTGGATTGTTTAAAATAATACTTTCTCCGTCTAAAAATATTAATCTCTTATTCTGTTTTTTATTATTTTAAAATATTAATTTATTTTCAAAAATTAATGATTAAAATTATATAAATTTTTTATTTTACTTTTTTTTTAAATTCATTAATTAGAACAATTCATGTTCCAAAAAAAAAAAGTCAAAAATAGTGTTGGAAAGTTAATACTTTTGAAGTGTAACAATGTGATTGTATTACTAAAAAAAAGTTAAATTCTCTAAAAATGACTAATATTTTGAGAGGAAAAAAATATTTAAGTTGAGTAATGTTAGAGATATCAAAATTTATACCAAATGTCTTATATTAATGTGAAACTCACACTCATACGAGACATTTCGTAAAAATTTTGATACTTCTAATATTTTTAGTTTTTACTACTTATGTCAAGTGACCCACTGGTTAGATTTTGGTTTCGTTTGGAAAATAGGTTGGGATTAATTTAATTCACTAAAAAAATAAATTAAATAGTTCATAAGACAAAATGTAACATTCAAACTCTAATGATTTCATTTTATTTATCACAAAACTACAAAAAAAAATTAAAAATTCTTTCACAAAACTTTTTTAATCAAGTTAAAATAATTAAAAAAATTAAAAAATTACATTCCAAACGAAAACTTTAATATTGTGTTTGGTTTGGGGATTTACAAAAGAAAAAAATATGTGAAATTAAGTAAATGTAAATTTATTTTATTCATATTTTACTTATTTTTTCTCTTTTGTAAATTTCTTCTTAAATTTCTCAACCAAACAACGGAATTGAATTTCAAGAGGTGGTAATCAAGTGGCCGACTGGCTAGCTTCTTGTTTGTAACCAAGGGTTTACTCCCTCTTTGATTGGGTTAGGAACCCTTGCTGAAGGCTCATTTAGATCTTCACTTCCCTCTGTAAGCTGTTTGGCATTTCTACGTTAAAAATAAAAAATAAAATATACTACTTATGTCAACTTTGCCACATGAAATATTAAACGAACTTGTACTGTGTGTATACGTTAACTTTTTTTTTTTTTAGAGGGTAGAGGGAAGGCCCCCCTACAGAAAAGGAACTTCAATCAACAAAATATGCACCAAATTGGTAGGGACCTCAGCAAGCCACACCCGCTTGTCTGGAGCTTCCTTTGCCATTTGGGCCAAGTGATGAGCCATAAGGTTGCCATTTCGCCTCACATGCGAGACACGAAAATGTAAGAATTGCTTGGTACAAGAAATGGCACATTTTAAAAAATGACCAAAAGAAACACATAGATTGCTCTCGTCTTAGATAGCCTTCACCACAGTCAGAGAATCACCTTCCAAAAGAATATTGGTTAGCCCCAACTCTGTTGCAAACTCCAGTGCCTTGACAACCGCAATGGCTTCAATATAATCGGCCTCCAACCATGCCGGGATTTGTTCCGAGAAGGCAGCTATCGGCTCACTACACTGATCACGAATGATGACCCCTACACCACATGACTGCTGTTTTTTGAAAGTGGCCCCGTCAAAATTCACCTTAACAAAACCCCCTTCCTGCGGACTCCGCCTCTCCAAACCACAGCCAACTTGAAGACCCTGCGTAGTGGATTATGCCTGCCTAAAGTCTTGTAGTAAAACACACACCATATGAATAGTTGAAACCGTCGATCGATCAATACTATTGAATATGGCTGCATTCCGAGAAGACCACACACCCTAGCAAATGGCGAAAAACAACCCCAATGTATTCACATTAGAACTCCGCCCAATTTCATATGCCCAACTCATAAAATCAAGACCAACTCCCTTATCTAGCACAAACATTAACGGGCTATGGTGCCACACCTCCTGTGCCATCGAACAGCCCCAAAAACAATGCATTAATCTTATTGGGAATCCGAAGTTGCCATACTCGCTTCCAAAACCAGGTAGCTTGTTGCACCTTGGACCCAGACCCTCTCTCCTCCTGGAAGTTAAGACTCATCTGCAAATGGTAAGCCGAACGAATCGAAAACACACCACTTCTTGTATAATGCCACACCAACATGTCGGGTATACCTTGACAGCAGAGAGGAATTGGCTTAATGGCTTCCACGTCCATTTCCATAAAATTCTCATGGAGCAGCCGTAAATTCCAACATCTCCTATCCTGATCAATCAAATCATAGACCAACGCATCCGCTAATGATTCGGTAGGAGGAGAACAGACCTGAAATGTGTGAGGCCTAAGCACCCACTTTGCACCCCAGATCTGAACCGAGCGCCCATCCCCAATTCGCCACCTTACTCTTGCTTCCAATAGCGACCTAGCATTAAAAATACTCCGCCATGTGAATGATGGATTTGACCCAACGCCAGCTTGAAGAAACTTTGTAGTAGGATAATACTTGGCCTTCAAAATTCTGGCCAGCAATGAGTCTGGCGACGACATCAACCTCCACCCTTGTTTGGCCAACATAGCTGTGTTGAAAGCCTTTAAACACCTAAACCCCATCCCGCCCATCCATTTTGGATCACAAAGAGCTCTCTAAGTTTTCCAATGGATATTTCGCTTATTCTCCCGCTATCCCCACCAATAATTACTTACCATAGAGTCAATCTCCCCATAAAGCCCATCTGGTAGTTGGAAACAGGACATAATGTACATGTAGATTGTGCAACTGATTTTATCAAGACTTCTCGACCCGCTGCCGATAAATATTTTTCTTTCCACACATTCAACCGTTTCCAAACTCTGTCTTTAACATAGTTAAAAATCCCACGTTTGGATCTACCAACAATATATGGCATGCCAAGATATTTCCCAGATTCCACCATAGTGCTAACCCCCATTTCCATTCGCAACACCTCTTGAGTATCCACCGCAACATTCTTATTAAAACAAATAGCTGATTTCTCAAGATTGATTTTTTGGCCTGATGCTAAACTCATATTTTCCCAAAATATCTCTAACCACAGTTAATTCTTGCAAGGTCGCAGCCCCAAAAATCAAGCTATCGTCCGCAAAGAAAAGGTGGGATACACGCGGACTCCCTCTACACACGGCCACACCAGTGAACAGCCACTTTTCTTCGGCTCGAGTGATTAAAGAGGACAGACCCTCCACACATAACACAAACAAATAAGGTGACAGTGGATCCCCTTGCCGAAGCTCTCGGCTAGAAACAAAAGTCTTTGTCGGACGTCCATTTACAAGAACTGAATATGACACTGAAGAAATACAATGCAAAATGGTATCCACAAACTGTTGGTTGAAACCCATCCTTTCCAAAACACCACGCAAGAAACTCCATTCAACTCGATCGTAGGCTTTACTCATATGAAGTTTTAAAGCAAAATGCCCCTCTTTTCCGTGTCGCTTATTCTTCAAATAATGAAATATCTCAAATGAGGCAAGCACATTATCACTATTAAGTTGCCCCGCCACAAAAGCACTTTGATTTAGAGAAATGACCTCTGGAATATTTTTTTCATCCGATTGGCTAACACTTTGTTCACAATCTTGTAGGCCACATTACAAAGGCTAATTGGCCAGAATTGCGACATGCGTTTAGGATTTTTCACTTTCAGAATTAACACAAGAAAGGTATCATTCACTATCGTCACCCCTTTCCCATCATTAAGGATCCCCAAGACTGCCCGTGTGACTTGTTCACCCACTATTGGCCAAAAACGTTGGTAGAATAGAGCTGGTTTACCATCCGGGCCCGGTGCTTTCATAGGATGCATTTGGAATAACGCCCGTCACACCTCCTCTGCTGTGTAAACTCGAGCTAGTTCTGCATTCATCGCTGGAGAAACAAGCATGTGAATTTTATCCAAAACATCTCCAATACCCTGCGGTTGTCCAGACAAAAACAATTCTTCAAAAAAGCACACTGAAATTTTCTCTAACTCCTCAGGCTTAGTGCACCATTCACCCTCATCATTTTCAAGCCCATCAATCGTCTTCTTCTTATGTCGCTGGGAAGCTTTAGAATGGAAAAAGGAGGTATTGCGATCTCCTTCCTTTAACCAATTGGCCCGTATTCATTGGCACCACAAAGCCTCCTCTCTCTCAAGGAGTTCATCAATCTCACGGCATAAATTCATATGAACACAGTTGTCATCTGCCGAGATCACATCCTGACCATCCAGATGCCGGACCTCACGCAACTTAGTGCGGATTAGCTGTTGGACGTGGCCAAAAGTGGTCCTATCCCACTAGGATAAACCAACACTCACCTTCTCCATATAACCCCGCACACTGTCCATATTAGCCTCTTGTACACGACCCTAATTAGCCTTGACAACCTCCTCACATCTTTCGTCACGAAGCCACATCGCCTTAAAACAATATATACGTGGTCTACGCCGATTCCCTAATAAGCTCTTGTGTTGGCCCAACAAATCGACCATAATGGGAATGTGTTCAGATGTGATACATGTAAGATGAAACACACGAGCCATTGGAAACAAGCCTAACCAAGATACATTAGCCACTCCTCTATCTAGACGTTCATGAACCATCCCAGATGGTCTATTATTACACCATGTAAATTTGGGCCCCCAAAAACCCATGTCAGCTAACATACAATCCGAGAGCACTTGTTGGAAGGCTTGTATCTGAACTCTACTTCGGTCGTTCATACCCACTTTCTCTGATGGCAACAAAATTTCATTGAAATCACTCACCACCATCCACAGTAGCTTCGATAAGCCATCCAAACGACGAAGCAACTCCCATGAAAATCGTCTGTTAGCAGCTTTTGGGTGGACATAGAACCCGGTAAATCTCCATCGCAAGTTCCCCTCGCCGGACTCCACCACAGCATCTATATGCTAACTAGAATAGCTTTGTACTGAAACCATCACCTCTAGCCACCATAATAATGCTAACCCCCCCGACAAACCAACCCGATCCACAAACAAACCCCCAGCCAGGCCAAGTTTACACTGAACCCTCTCCATTCTGCTCGCCACACATTTAGTCTCCATAAGAAAGACTACATCAGGAGCTTGTTCCTTCAGCAGAAGCTGAAGATTATGAACTATACGCGGGTTCCCAAGCCCACGACAGTTCCAACTGAAGCATTTCATTTTGTTCAGCGGGGCTGCCCACAGCCTCCACCGTTGATTGGAGAGAGGAAACATGCTCATCCTGTCCCTCAAAGAGCTTAACCTTTTTACTACCAGCAGATGAACCAGAAGACTCATCACGAAGGCCTCGATCTCGCTTTCCCACTTTTAGCTTTGTACCACTAACACTAAGCTTTTGCTAGTCCAACGTTTGAGAGGAACCCCGTGCCAACTTCTTCCACTTTTTCCCCACTTTCAATGGGCCAGCAGAAGGGGGCACATTGAGAATAGGGCGCACCGAAGAGGCCAAATCTGGACTGGACTGCCCACTAGTCCCATAAAACTTGGACCCACCCGGACCGCCCAAACCCCAGCCCTCCACTACACGAGCCTATTCTTCAGGCCCAAAAATGGCCACCACCTCCATATCCTTTTGCCCATTAGGCCCATCTAAAGCTTGGTCCAACCCAGCCCACTCCCCAGAAATTTGAATATTAGAACTTGGCGCCAAGGAAAGATCTCTGCTACCCATACCATCCTTAGATCCCACCAAATCCACCCTTCTATTAACAATCATGGGATTTGGGGAATCAAATTGCAACTTACTGGATTTGAAAAGATCCACCGAGGCCCCCTGCGGGTGTGGTTGTTCTGCCATTGTCGGAACAAAAATAGAGGTAGAACCAACCCCAGGCCCACCCGGGTGCAAAGGCAAGTCCTCCGGTATCGCCTATGAGCTTCCCGCCAACTCCTCAATCCCCCCATGGGACTCCCTTCTAACCTGTCGCCGTGGTGCTTCAACCCGAAGCCATGGACCATATTGCAGTCTCACCTCCTCCCTGTGTGCTCCCTCCAACAACCTGTTCCCACAATCGCGAACACTATGGCCAATCAAGCCATAATGAAAACAGAAGTTGGGTAGCCTCTCATACTGGAGCGTAATCCACACAAATTCTCAGCCACCTAGCGCCAATTTTAAACCCCGCCAAAGGGGTTTATCAATACTGATCTCAACTCGAATATGAAGAGTCCTTCCCCAAGAAATACCTCTGTCACCATACTCCATATCGACAAACTTCCCAAGGTTATTCCCCAGCAAAACCCCCGCATCTCGAGTCATACTGATAAGAGGGAGATTAGATTTATGGACCCAAAACTCCATAGTTGAAAAAGTGATTTCTGACGGTTGTAAAGCCCCATTAAATTCTTTCAACATGACTAATTGTTTGTCAAAACTCCAAGGGCCATTAATCATCACCCTACACTTGTCAACAATATGGCCAAACGGTATCAAAAACGAGTTATCACCCAAAGTCTTGAACACTACTCCTTTAGATGCCTTCCAAACTAATGTCAAAGTGGACCGCAGCGCATCCATATTAAATGGACGCATGGTGAGAAGTTTACCCACCAAGCAAAGCCCTGCCTTCGCCTTAGTGGAGTGAATATGAGCCTCATCCACGACCACCTCTGCTTCCTCCTCCTCTGTCAAGACAAGCCGCCGTGCCAAGTCTTCAATAGAGTCCGACATTAACAACCCACCAGAGAAAACAAACAAGATATGCAAACCTACTAAGAAACACCCCCCACTAAAAGGGAACAAGCCTTGTACAGGACAAGAGAGAAACTCCTACCAGAGAGGAGAAAACCTAATTTTATACGTTAACTTGGAAAGTTGACTTTTTAAATAAACAGTTGATTATTTAAAAATTCTATTCACAAATGTGATGGTAGTTGAGATTTTTTTTTAAGATTGTTTAAATTAATAAGTCTTATTTAGTAAACTGAGAATATTATCAATTTTTTTTTTTAATTTTTAGCTTAAGAACATTATCAATTTTGCATAGTAATATTCCAGGTAATTATTTTACTAACTGATGAAAAAAACAGAGTATGAGATTAAAAGTTTTTACGTTTCTACTTATTAGTTTAATTCAACTATCCAATACAATTGAAAATATTAACCAGTGTGTTCGGTTTGAGTTTTCTGAATTAAGTTTTTTGAAAATTAAGTTTTTTATTTTTCGTATTGTTTTGTTTTTAGTGAATATTTTTAAAATTTTAAGCATTTTTAATTTTTTTTTAAATGTATCTTACTTAGATGTATCTAAAAAGTAAAATATTTGTGAAAAAATATTTTAAAAAATTAATAAATAAACAAAAATACTAAAAAATATACTGTATTTTCTTTTTTTTTTGTATTTTTTGTATTTAGTAATTTTTTAAAGATTTTTTCACAAAAATTATACTTTTTAAATGTATTTATGTTAGTTGTGTCTAAAAATTTTAAAAAAAAATTGCTTAAAATATTAAAAAAATTCAGTAAAAATAAAAAAAAAAAACAAAAATAAGAAAAGTAAAATTTTCTGAAAAGTGTTTTTAGAAAACCTAAACCAAGCAAAGTGAATAGTTTTTTTTAGTTTTAAAATTGAGAACATTATTAGTTTTTTCATTTAAATTTTTTTTTCCAGTTTTGCATATCAATATTCCATCATCATATTCCTTTATAGACACAAAATTTTCAATTTTGCACAAAAAAATAATTCAATTTTTTCATTTTTTTTCTTTTTGGCACATAATTATTTTTTAGTTTTTTCAATTTGAAAGTTGATATTTTAAGGGGAATTGACCTATAAATCCCATATAGATGAATTGTAAACCATTCAGTTCCAATTGTTTTATGATGTTCTCAGAAGTCCCACTTTTAGTTTTGCACAAAAAAATAATTCAATTTTTTCAATTTTTTTTTCTTTTTGGCACATAATTATTTTTTACTTTTTTTCAATTTGAAAGTTGATGTTTTAAGGGGAATTGACCTATAAATCCCATATAGATGAATTGTAAACCATTCAGTCCCAATTGTTTTATGATGATCTCAGAAGTCCCATTTTTTGGTTGTATTACGTTTTTGCCCATATTTAATGAGTTTAATGTTGAATTGTTTAATTTGCATAAATGGTGGACCTGCCACATTATGGAAAAGCTTCCTATAGACTTTTTTGGTTTGGTATGGTGGGTGGGTCCACCCATGCTAGCACCAAGCAGCCCAGTTTCCAGCCCAAAAATCTTTTTTGGTGGTGATTACGTCGAGTCAACCCACCATATATCCGAAGATAATGATACGGTGTGCTTAGAACACATCATTTGGGTAACCTGTTGATGTGGTAGAAGTTTCGAGAAACCATCAGTCGCCGACGTTGATCAGAAACTGTCCACATTCCAGTATACGGCAGTCATCGACCCACGGTTGTCTTTATTGGTGTCCTCACGCCAAACATTTTGCGAAAATCAGGTGATTTAGGAAATTTGTTTACAGAATTCATTATTTTTGGGGTTAGGGTTGTTGGCGGTGGACCACATCGTGTTGGCACTAATAAGCGAGCCAATATTGTTGGCGAATTTGTAGGTGGTGCTAGGCTGGTGTCGATCTTAATGTGAACAGGATCCAATATCCCGTTGTTGAAGGAACCCATCTCCAAATCCCACCAAATTAGCGACCGTTTTGTAAAAAACACAATAATGTAATGGATATGTGCTATATCAGTTAGGGTGTGACGAGATTTACAGCAACCAACTTGGTGGACTGATTAATCGAAAGGTTGGTCATATTATTGTTTCGCAAGTGCGAGACCCACCAATTTGCCGATGACGATGCCGCGCAACAATGAGTACCTACATCATTTATCATATGGTGTTGTTTGTTAAATATGGTGTTGTTATATTTGGGTTTATTGTTTATTTTTTGCTAGTGTGTGTGTAGTTTGCTGTTACGAGGTGTATTTCAATGGTGGTATGATATCGTAGGTGGGTGTAGAGGGGGTTTGGGGTTGGTCGTACGTGTTGTATATGGGTTAGTATGGGTTTTGTTGGTGGGGTTGTTATTTTTAGGGCTAATGTGGGGATGTAGTGTTGTTTTTTGTTTGTCTTTTGACTGGGTATGTGTTGTTTGGCCGGTTATAGGTGTATGTTGTGTGGTTTCTGTGGAGTGTGGGGAATGTGGGAGATTGGGGAATGTGTAGGGAATTTGGAGTTTGGTAAGTGGGTTGGGATAATTTTGTGCGGGGTTATGTGTGGGTGGCATGTGTGTGTAGGGGGTGAGTGGTTGGTGAGTGTGGGTGATGGGGTGTTGGTGTTTGTCATATGTGATGGTTTGTTAGTTTGGTGTTTGGGATGAAGTGGGTTGGGATAATGTTGTGCGTGCTTATGTGTGGGAGGCATCTGTGGAGGGGGGTGTGGTTGGTGAGTGTGGGTGATGGAATGTTGGTGTTTGTCATATGTGGTGGTTGGTTAGTTTGGTGTTTGGGATAAAATGGGTTGGTTTAATCTGGTACGTGGTTATATATGGGAGAAATCTGTATGGGAGGGAGGGGGTGGTTGGTGAGTGTGGATGATAAGGTGTTGGCGTTTGTCATCTATGGTGGTTTGTTGGTTTGGTGGCATTACGCTGATACATTTAGTTATTGTGTTACTGGTTGGGTGTTGGTTTTTAGGAGTTATGGGGGTGTGGTGTGTCACGTGGTTATGTAAATGTTTGGGTGTCAATGTTGGCATGTTGCGTCTGACATTAGTGGTTTGTTAAATGCGCGACATATGTGGTAATATGGAGATGTAAAAGGCCTTGTGTGTTATTTCTGTTGAATTACTAGTATGTAACATTAGGTTTTTATAATTGTTTATGTCTAATTACAATGCAGATGTTGTTAGGATGTCGAGCCCAAGGACCCAATCTATGGGGAAGGCGAGGGTTGGTCGGTTTGCTGGTTCGCCATCTCGAAAACTTGGCACAAGGATGCAAGTGGGTATCTTATTCAAGCAAATGAAACCATTGCGACCTGTTCCCGCACCCATCAACGATGTGAAGATGAGATTGAATTATCGGTCAAACATTGCGGGAATTGTGAAGATTATATTCACATCTAGTTTAACATCAACTCATCATGCCCACCTAATGAAAACGCTGGCAATGACCTAAACGAACATCAGTTCCAGAAGTGCGATGCGTTCGTCTATAAGATTATCCAGACGTATGACCCAAATAATGACGTGTTTAACATCGGGGATGGGGCGTTGAAGTTGAGGGATAGTGATGTGAGACTTGTTTTTGGGTTGCAATGTGGTGGGCAGCCACTGGTCTTATCGTTAGGGCCGTGTGTTGCCCGACTTTCTATGATCCTTTCGGACGGTGAATAGCCTTACAGTTCGGACTCCACTTATGGTAGTTCTGAATCTGATTTCACAAGTGCAATGTGAAATAATGAAAACACAAAAAGAGTCCACAGGAGGCAATTCTTTTTGGAAAATCAATGTTTGAATCAAATGAAAAAAAATAGACTGCTTTGCCAGATTATAGAGTCGCCACCTAAATATTTTTGGGAAATTTAGGAAACCCGAAACTCGTTCCAAAGGCTATTAGTCCATCATCACCAAAGTGTCTCGGCTCGGGAACTTAGGTACAAGAGGAGAAGGTCATGAATTGAGCACCCCACTCGCCCGATCAAAGATCGGCCTCTACTAATCTTGATATGTTTTTTATTGACATTATATGCTCTTATTCTGATTTTTTAGCTACATTACTGTGTGATTCGTACACAAGGTATAGACTAGTTTGCAAGATTTAGAACACTTGATTTCATGTTTTGTTTCGAAATTGTTTTGTGGATTTGCTAGTTGAAAAAGTGGGCTAAAATGGACATTAATCAAGCCATCCCAATTCAAGCAACTAGCCTTCATCCACAGGTATTCAAACAATTATATCATTTAAGCAATTAGCCTCATGGTATTCATGCTTTGACATGGCAACACAAACATTCGATGTGACATGCTAAAGCAATAAAAGCTCACCTTGTACTCCGAGCCAAAACAGGTGAAAGAGTTAGAGAAAAAATATGCATGTTCCTAACTTATGCAATATGACTAATGTAACGCACACATTATGTATTTTATAGGCTCGGCTATGAGCATGGCATATGATTGTGTTCAAGACATGCTAGAGAGCACGTATTCAAGTAATGAGTTTTGAACATGGATATTGGGTTAGTATGATGAGCCGAACCTTGGATGCATGCAAGACAAATGGATGCAAAACATGGAGTATGCTAAAAAAAACGTGATGTTTCTCAACTAACCATCATAAGCAAGTAAGTAAAAGGGAGAAATACGTGGGGTTGGAAGACATACAACTTATTACAACATTGCCCTCGTGCAAGAGGGTGTGAATCAAAGTCCAAAAGTCCGAATTAAACTAACTATCACAAACCGAATGAATAAATTAAGCGAGGTTAATTAACTAGCTAACTATTCTATTATAACAAGGACAACCACGATAAATAAACTCGTTATTTAAGCTAATTAACTATAACAATTACAAATGAACAAGGTTAATTATAACAATGATTGATTACAATAATGATAATTGATTACAACAATAATAACTAATAATTTAATCATCAAATGAGGATGCATAAGGATGCACAATGTTTACATGCGCAGTACCCAAGAACAACACTGTCTGCCCAAACTATTCTGTTACACCTTCAGCCACTGCTTTCTGTTTTCTACAAAAATACACTGCTGACTAAACATTGAGGACTGGCCGTGCCTTATTGAGACTTGGTCGGGTCCACAGAGAGCCGGTTGTGCCTTAATTTTGTGCAAAATCCTATTTTTGTGCTCTGAAGTGAAAACAGTGCAGATAGAGTTGTTAAAGCTCTGTTTGTCCCTTCCTTCCTTCTCTGTCATAGGAAAGCCTCGAGAGAAAGTTAGAATTGTTTCCAAAATCATCAATGAGCTAGTTGATTGCTTGATGATTTTAGATACAATTTTGGACAAAAATCAATGAATGCAATGAATATGACCACTCCTCCCTCTTTATCATGGAATGAACTCAAAAAAAAAGGAAGTGGAGACGCTTCGAGGATCATCAAAAAGCCATGAATTAGCGTATGACCACTCTTGACTCGATAAACTTAGCATAACATCCTGCCAAGCCCAAGCAATATGACTCATTTTCTCTATATGTGTTGGTTGCTTTTAAACCAATTCTCTTAGTCATTCCCATTCTTTAGTCCATTTGTCTGAAGTGATGATTAAGTTATCTAAAAGGAAAGAAGCATCAAATGGGAAGTAATTCTCAACATGAAAGAGAGATTATATCGTTGACAATGAATCTCCGTAGAGATTAAACCATTAAGCGTGAATCTCTAGTTTATGTATTGAATGACTGTCAACCGATTGAAACAACTTTCAAATGAATGAAAGAAAGGAATGGCAAGTTGATTCTTAAAATGAGGTCATTAACATGAAAGTTAGACAAAGAAAGGCTAAGAACAACATATTACAAGCTACATACAAAGACCAATGCTACAACAAAGGAACTAATCAAAGCTTGAATCAATTAAATGGATTAGGAAAGCCCTTAAACAGTCTCTAATAAGCCAAAACAGTGGCTAAAAATGTAAGAAAAGAACTCAAAAAGCTAAAAAAAAAAAAGTAAAGACAATAAAGCTATGTAAGTAAAAACAAGAAAGGGTGGCCAACCCCTCCAATTTCAAGACTTCAAACCATGTTTTTTGGCCTTAGTTCAACTCTGAAAATCAGTTCAAAAATCAAAGGAAAAGATTGTAAAGGAACCAAGGGTTGAGCTATGAAGATAGGTGCACGTAAGGGTGTTAACCTCACCACCTTTGGTAGCTTATCCAAACCTAAGTTCCAACACTTAAAATGGATGTAAAACAGCCCAAGAATATAAGAAATAGATAGAAATGAAGTAAGCAAAAACAAGAACAAGAGTTGCAAGTTTATACCTCGCAAATTGGAGTAAGCTTTGGTTGATGATCAAACTCACTCTTGACACAGTCTCAAACTTGAATTATACTTCTTAAGGGTCAACCAAGGCTCTAAGATGATGAGTCAAGGTTGTGTATGGTGTATACAGAAGATACAAGGAAGGTAGGTTAGCTCAAAGATAGCTTGAAATGGAAGAAAGAGGAAAAATGAGCTCTCTCTATGTGTATAGGCCTTTTCTCAATTGTTCAACCCTCAAAATAGAGGTATATGGTCGTATTTATAGAATTTGAGCAAGAAATATCATAAATATCCTCAAAAATAGACAGCTGGTGGCCTCTCACCCAGAACAGTGTTTCTTGCTACCAAGGCCCGGCCAGTCCTCAATAGCCATGGCTGACCCTCAATGAGGCACGGCCGGGCCTCAATGAATTCCCCTATTTTCTGTTTATGCCTCAACACCGGGTGGTACAACGTATAAAGATGAATTTCTTGTGTATGATCAATGGGAATATGAAACGTTCGGGGTTGTTTCGAAGCTTAAACAAGGTTCCTTCGTTGAGACCTAAAACCGCGCACAATGCCACTTTCATCATTGAGTGTACCAGACAAAGCACTAGAGCCTTACAGACAGTCAAAAATGGGGTGTCCACAGTTGCCCCTCTTTGACAGAGCTCGAAATCATAAAGTGACTTGAGTGAATGTCAAAGCCCACATGGTCACCGACCTCATATTCAAGAGGTCTTCTTCGAACATCCGCATAATTCTTTTGTCGACTCTGTGCTGTCTTGAGCCTTTGCTGAATAATTCTGACTTTCTCAGAAGTGTCTTGCACAATTTCGAGCCCAAGCAAGGCCCTATCCCTGACTTCTGTCCAACAATTTGGTGATCTACACCTTCTACCATACAAAGCCTCGTATGGTGCCATACCGATGCTGGAATGGAAGCTGTTATTGTATGCAAACTCTACGAGTGGCAAATAATCTTCCCAACTCCCTTGAAAATCCAAGGCACACATCCTTAGCATATCTTCCAAAGTTTGTATTGTCCGTTCTGATTGCCCATCTATCTATGGGCGGAACGCAGTACTAAACCTCAATTTTGTCCCCATAGCTTTCTGTAAATTCTTCCACAATCTAGATACAAATTTCGGATCTCTATCCGACACAATAGATACCAGAACTCCGTGTAAACGGACAATCCCATCAACATATATAGTAGCCAATCTATAAGCATCAAATGTAGTCTTAACAGGCAGAAAATGTGTAGATTTAGTCAATCTATCAACTACAAGCTGAATAGAATCCATACATCGAGGTGTTCGGGGTAGACCAACAACAAAGTCCATAGTCACATGCTCCCACTTCCATTCAGGAATAGAGAGAGGCTGAAGCAGACCTCCCAGTTTCTGATGTTCAGCTTTAACTTGCTGACATTGAAGACATTTGGACACATACTCTGCAATTTCTTTCTTCATTTTAGGCCACCAATAGCTTTGTTTCAAGTCCCGATACATTTTGTTATTACCTGGATGCATAACAAACGCTGATTTATGGGCTTTATCTAGAATTCTCTTCTTTAGTTCTAGAACATTTGGGACACACATTCGGTTTCGAAATTTCAGCACTTCCTTTTCAAGGCTGAACTCCGTCTTCGGACTTGTCTCAAACTTGTCAATAACTTTCTTGAGGAATTCATCCTCTTTTTGCCCCTGTTTAATTTCAGAGATTATTGCTGGTTCAACTGAAATGGCGGCTATCAATCCACCATGTTCACACAATACCACTTTAATCTCGAACTTCTCAAAATCTTGCAAGATCTCCTTCTGTTCAGTAAGTAAACAAGCCATATTCCCCATCGATTTTCTACTCAAGGCATCAGTAACTGTATTGGCTTTCCCGGGGTGATACTGAATCTCAAGGTCATAGTCTTTTATCAATTCAAGCCATCTCCTCTGTTGCATATTCAACTTTTTTTGTGTAAAGAAGTATTTCAAACTCTTGTGATCCATGTAGACTTCGCATTTTGCCCCATACAAGTAATGCCGCCAGATTTTTAAGGCAAACACAACTGCGGCCAATTCTAAATCATGTGTTGGGTAGTTTTTCTCATATAGTCTCAACTGTCGAGAGGCGTAGGCAATTACCCTTCCGTTCTGCATTAGTACACAACCCAAACCTTTATAAGATGCATCACTAAAAATTACAAAGTTTTCCGTACCTATGGGCAATGTCAATACTGGTGTAGTGGTCAGTCTCGTTTTCAGTTCATGAAAGGCAAATTCTCTTTCGTCACTCCATTCAAGTGGTTGCCCTTTTTGTGTCAGTTGGGTCAGAGGCACAGCTATTTTTGAAAAGTCTTTTACAAATCTTCTGTAGTACCCAGCTAAGCCCATGAAACTGTGGATTTCTGTTACATTTGTCGGTGTAGGCCAATTCGTAATCGCCTCTATTTTCTGCGGGTCCACTGATATTCCCTCCTTGTTGATCACATGCCCTAAAAAGATTACTTTATCCAACCAAAATTCGCATTTCTTTAGTTTAGCAAATAATTTCTTTTCTCTAAGTATCTATAACACAGTCCTCAGATGTTGTTCATGTTCAAGTCTATTCTTGGAGTATATCAAAATGTCATCAATAAAAACCACAACAAATTCATCAAGGTAGGTCTTAAAAATTCGGTTCATTAGGTCCGTAAACACAGCCGGGGCATTAGTTACCCCAAATGGCATAACAAGAAATTCATAATGGCTATACCTTGTTCGAAACGCAGTTTTCTCAACATCTTCTGCTTTCACTTTCAACTGATGATACCCGGATCTCAAATCAATTTTGGAAAACACTTATGATCCCTGTAACTGGTCAAACAGGTCATCAATACGAGGTAGGGGATATTTATTCTTTATTGTTACCTTATTCAATTCTCAATAGTCGATACACAGACGCAAGGTTCCATCTTTCTTTTTCACAAACAGCACTGGTGCACCCCATGGTGAATTGCTAGGTCGGATAAACCCTTTGTCAAACAGGTATTGCAACTGTTCTTTTAGTTCTTTCATTTCAACAGTAGCCATTCTGTAGGGAGTTTTAGAAATAGGCTGGGTGCCTGGCATAATCTCAATCGTAAACTCTATCTCCCTATCTGCCAATTCCCCTAGTAATTCATTTGGAAACACATCTGGAAATTCTCTAACAATAGGGATACTACTAAATTCAACATTCACAGATTGTTCAGACAACACATAACACAAATAACCCTAGCACCCTTTCCTGATCAGTTTACATGCTTTCATTACAGATATTAAATAAGGTGGAGGTACTACCCTGTTACCCACAAACACAATTTCTTCCTATTCCGGTGGTTTAAACACAACCCGTTTTGTTACACAATCAATGGTGGCACAATATTTAGTTAACCAATCCATGCCCAGAATTATATCAAAGCGTCTAAAGTTCAAGGGCAACAAATCCACATATAGAATAGCATTCCCAATTTGCAGATCACAAAAACGATATACAGATTCACACAATACAGATTCCCTGGATGGAGCAGACACACATAGCAGGTACGACAATAATTCTAGAGGTTCACTTAGTCTAGATGCAAATGCACATGTTATGAAAGAGTGTGTTGATTCAGAGTTGATTAACACAAAAGCATCCTAATTACATATAGAAATAATACTTGAGACAACTGGGTTAGCATTCTGTGTATCGACCGGAACAAGTACGAAAACTCTCCCTTGCCTCACAGTATCTTCAGTGGTAGTAGATCTCATAGTATTTCCCGATTTTGGGATGGATGTTGTTGAGCTAACAACTAATTTTCCACTATTCTGGTTACAATCTCTGGCCATGTGCCCTTGTTTACCACATTTAAAACAGGCTCCTGACACACGGTAACAAACCCCACGATGCCTTTTACTATAAATATTGCACATAAGAGATGTATCTCGAGAAGAATTCGAAGTACTTGAGGAGCCTGTGTTTTGCTTCTTTGAAAATTTCTTCTTCGAAAATAAGCCCTGTCTTTTGCCACCCTTCTAGTCAGTTATTGGTCTGGTCTCTCTAGCTATGTTAGCTTCTAATATTATGGCCCAATCTAGCACCCCAATATAGGTTTCCAGCTTCAGGACATTTACCCTTTCTAAAATATCACTTCGAAGCCCACCTTCAAAATGTCTCGCTTTCTTGTAGTCGATATCGATCACATGTGGTGCAAACTTGGCCAACTTAGTGAATTTGGCCTCATACTCAGCTACTGTCATGTTGTCTTGTTTAAGTTCCATGAACTCCGACACTTTCCTGTCACAGACACATTGAGGGAAGTACTTATCATAGAAAACTTCCAGGAACTCCGACACTTTCCTGTCACGGACACATTGAGGGAAGTACTTATCATAGAAAACTTCCAGGACTTTCGCCTAGCCAATGTCTTTATGATTTTCATGCATTAACATCCACCATCTTCTTGCTTCGTCTTCTAGCATAAAAGTGGCCAGAAGTACTTTCTGTGTCTCTAAACAAGGAAACACCTCAAACAATTTTTCAATGCCGAGAATCCACGCCTCGGCCTTTAACGGATCTAATCCCCCATGGAACTGTGGTGGTTTCATTTTCTTAAACTCTTTGGTGAGAGCTATTATTCGGTCATCATTTTGTAAGTCTGGCACGGGTGGTGCCGGAGGTGGAGGTTGTGGTTGCTGCCACTATTGTTGCCACTGTTGTTGTTTCCTCAATGTTTCTGTCATTTCCTGAATCAATCTTTCCACACTATCCATTCTGGCAGTAGAGGACTCCTCTATTTCATCACCTCTTGTTCTCACCATCTGATTAGACTTGTATTATTCTCTATACAAAAGTTTCACAAGTATGCATATACTAAAGAGCATACATATTCACATAACTCGCAATTCAAGTAAATCACAAACATATAGCACATAATCATTTATTTCAGAGCATTTAAACATAGTCTCAATGTTTACAAATTCTTACTTATCACATGAATGCATCCTAAATCTTTTCTAGATGTTTATTGCTCTTTTGGACAAGTGTGTGAGTTATTAACTCGTGCTCTGATACCACTCTGTTATGACCCAAACCCACCCCCATGGGTTAAGGACGTAACCGGCCAGTAATCACGAGATTACCTACGGCCTAAAACCAAATCAGATATATTTTAACAGAGTTAAGGGGGTCAAACGGAAGCAATTTCAAACTTTTGTCCGTAGAGCTGTGCTTACATGGCACATCATAACATTTTACAAACATACATTAATAACTCACATCAAGGAAAGTTAACATATAAGCTTTACACAACAGGATCATTTAAGTCATGGTCAGCCAATCAAAACTATATGCAACCGTAATCCAAAGTTCTCGACAACATGACAAAATATAACAAGATAGCAAAAGGGCGAAAACAAGTCTCGTGCATGAGACGTATGGGCTGACTCTTCAAAACCTTGACTATTTCACACAAACGTCACTAAGGTTGTGTTTGGACCTCCCTTGGCTCACCAACAGACACGTAAATGAGCGTGAGTGAAAGCCCAGTGAATAATATCAAATAAAGAAGATACGCGAACGGTATTTAGAACAACATACATCAGACGGCCTTGGGCCCAATTCACATTTGTATCTAGTATATACATATATATATGTCAAGTGACTGCGGTTCCAAACACATCAAACGGCCTCGGGCCCAATTCATTCATATCCGACGGCCTTTGGCCCAATCGTTCCTGTCCGACAGCCTTTGGCCCAATCATTCATGTCAGACAGCCTGTGGCCCATTCATTTATGTCAAACGGCCTTCGGCCCAATCTTTCATGTCAAATGGCCTGTGGCCCATTCATTTATGCCAAACGGCCTTTGGCCCATTCATTTATGTCAAACAGCCTTTGGCCCATGCATTCATGTTAAACAGCCTTCGGCCTAGCATTCATGCATGTCAAACGACCTTCAGCCCAATCAATTGTACCCAATGGCCTTTGGCCCAACCATATGGCATAACAAACATTTGTCCACAATTCAAATTAACAACTTATAAGACTTATATGGGAATAAGCAATCGGACAAATAACATACTTCAAAATATCTTTACTAAGATATTACCCACAGTGTTCTGCTGGTGGATTTGCCCTGGAACTCGACCCTACACATTTCATGAACACAATGGGTCACAAACAATTCAATTCGTTCTTAATTCATACATCCCTCTTAGGCTTCTTTCTTGTCCTTTTAACTCATTTATAATGCTCAATGCATGCCTAAGAGTGCTTAGAAATGAAAGAGAACGGAAAATGAAACACAGAACACCTTTACAAAATTTCTGAAACAGGGGTCCCCGCTCAAGCGTGGGTTTCGCCGCTCGAGCGGATCCTCATGGTCTGCAAAAGTACTAGTTACCTCATTTTTACGCTCGAGCGTGAATTCGGACACTCGAGCTGAAGGTCACACTACATGGCTCCCTGCTCGAGCGTGAATCTCCCCGCTCGAGCAGACATCCATGTTTGTAAAAAGTTCTGGGAGCTGGCATTTCACGCTCGAGGGGCGCTTTCCCCGCTCGAGCGGACATGTCAAATTCTGGGTTTTCCAGAACTGTTCTTGAAGTTCAATCTTGATGTTCAAAGGTTCCAAACTCATGATTTCAATTCAAAAACATGTAAACACATTATATTACATAAGAATATAAGAGTATGACACCAAATTGTTCAAAATCATCATCTAATTCTCAAATAACCCTCATTTCTTTTGTATGATCAAAACCCATGCATTCAAACTTCATACTATGGGAGCTGAATAATTTTGGATCAACAGGAGTGGACCAATTCGGTCCAGAACATAACTTATATTCGGCATCGACCCTATCCAATTGAGGGGCCGAATAAAAGAGCCGGAATTCCTGCCAGTGAAACAAGGGCCGTGTAGAAGTACATGGAAAGGATTAGGAGTGGGCCAGGCCCCAAGGACCCGGGAGAATACTATAAATACAAGATCTTCAGTCCTAAAGAGGTATGTGAGAATTACTGTGCTTAACTTAGAATACAAGCTTCCTCGAGTGTAGATACTAACTTGCCCGTCGAAGTTCTAATTCCGGCACCCTCGACCGGAGTGTTTATTCTTTTTCAGGCGACCAGAAGAGGATCACGAGCGTTGCTCAGGATCCTGAAGAGTATTTCCAAACCACATCCCCACAGCTGGCGCCGTCTATGGGAAATACTCAAGCACATCCATGGCGAGCGTGACGGAAGATCCTCCGACAGTCACTGTCGACCCTATACCTCACGATGAAACTACTCCAACAAACTTGTTTGGACCAGAGACTATTGCTGCACGACGTGCCTTGAATTTCGCCTCACCCTCGACTTCGGAGCACGAGACAATGTAGGCGATCATAGAACAAGCAAAGCAAAATGAACAGAGGCTGGAGAACATGATCGCTGAGAACGAATGTCTTCATGAAGATTTGGCCTTGGAAATGGCGAAGTCCAAACAAACTGCGTGTCTAAATCCGAAACGATCTCCGAAGGCAGGTGGTCGTCAACCTCAAGCACGACAAGACACTGATAGTGACTCCGACTCATTATCCCCGGAGCCCAGGAAGAAGGGATAACATGAAACCACCAGTTCTTCTGAAGAAAGTCCCCGTACAATGCAGAAGCGAAGAAGGAAAAGTTCAGACGAAGACCAACACGATCCCTTCGTACGACGGATCGCAAGGGCTGCGCTACCAAAGAAATTTAAAGCACCGTTGTTCACCCTGTACGACGGCAAATTAGACCCCACCGACCACATCCGCCACTACAAGCAGGCCATGACATTACATGCAGACGACGAGGCCCTTATGTGCCGAATATTTCCCAGCAGTTTGGGACCGTTGGCGGTCCAATGGTATTATAAACTGGAGCCGGCTTCGATCAAAACCTTCCACCAACTACAGAAATCCTTCAGGGCCAGATTCATTACCAACGAAGTCCAACCAAAGCAAACTGACTCCCTCTGGGCAATGCAGATCCTTCCAGGAGAAACATTAAGAGCTTATTCGGCGCGATATTGGGAATGCTTTAACCTGGTCGATGACGTTTGCAACGACTCCATGGCCATCACCGCCTTCAAAATGGGACTACACCCAGATAGTGCCCTCCGCAGTTCCTTGACTAGAAGGCCCCCTAAAACAGTCTGGGGGTTGATGAAGAAAGTAGAGGAATACTGCAAAGCGAAAGACGACGCCTTGCGGGTTAAAGCCAGACACGTGGTCAACAAAACGGCCCCTCCCGAAATCGCTCAGCCAATAAGCTCCGCACCACCTCAAAGCCCTGAACCACGACAGCGGGCTAAACGAGACAAAAGACGAGACTCTCGTCGATCTAGCGATCGATGCCCACACCAAGCCAATGAGCCACTGCAGGTCGATAGCAGGCACATAAAGCACGCCGATAAGAAATATACAGAGCTGTCAGAGCCAAGTAGCTCAATTATGCCCAAGATCCAACATCTTCCATTCTTCAAATGGCCGTCCAAGATGGTGGGACCTCCTAACACGAGAAGGCGGGATAGACGTTGTGAATATCACAAAGATCACAGTCATGATACGGACAGCTGCTATGCCTTGAAAGACCACCTTGAGGAATTGGTCCAAGATGGTCGGCTCCAGCAACACGTTCGGAAAAGCACAATCAAAACTATTGCCCTTCGGTAGGAGTCACCTCCCCTCGGCGTTATACATATGATATACAGTTTTCTAACACAACATACTGGGTATGCAATCTATTCAGCCCCCCAGGAGCACCGCGCACTGTAGACATCCCCGAATGCCCTGAGAGGACGAGTCCCGTTCTGTTCGTTTGTGGGTTCACTACGGTTCGGACTCTCAAATTGTCACGGTTCTTAATCTGAACCAAAGAGTCCAAATCTGGCAAATCGTTTTGAGAAAACAGATTTTTAGAAAAGAAGTGCCAAACATGGACTGCTTTGCCAGATACAGAGTTGCCACCTAAATATTTTTTATGGGGGAATTTAGGAAACCCTGACTCGGTGCCAAAGGCCACGTGTCTGTCATCACCAAAGTTGCCTCGGCTCGGGAGCTTGGGTACGATTGGGGAATGTCAGCTATGAGCACCCCTTCTCGCCCGATCCGAAGATCGGCCTCTACTAACCGTGATATCCGTTTTTGAAAACGTTATGTGTTCTTATTCCGGTTATTAGCCTAGAATTACTATGTTAAGCGCACAGCAAACAAGTATAGACCAAATCGCCTAAATTGGAACAAAACATTTCATGCTTGTTTTGAAAATGGTTTGCTACTCGCAAGTAGGCTAAAAAAAAATGTAGATTTCGCCACCCTCAAGTGGGCTTTAGAAAAGATGGTTTTGCCACTATCTAGTGGGCTTAAAACTCACAGTTTTAATGCATTATCCCAATTTAGTTAATTCAACCTCCATCCACAGGCATTGAAGCAGTTATATCACATAAGCAGCTAGCCTCATGGTAATCATGCTATTATGGCAACACTCGCACGCATGCGATATGCTAAAGCATAAATGCTTACCTAGTACTCCGAGCCAAAACAAAAGCTAGTTAGTAATCAATGTATGATCCTAGCTCATGTTAAGATGGCTAATGCAATACATACAAGATGTAACTACAATAGGCTCGGCTATTCTAAGATGGCATGTGATGATGCTACAACTAACATGTATTCAACTTTGGAATTGAAATACAAATGCAGTTAGTATGATGCGCCGAGCCCGGTGCATGTAAGACAAATGTATGGATGCACGCATGCTATCATACTGTATGCTAATTGAAACATGCCCTAGGCTAACCATCGAAAGCTAGTAAATAAAAGGGAAGAAAGATGTGGGGTTGTGAGACATACACACACTCACGCACACTTATTACACAATTGCCCTCACTCGGAGGGTCCGAATAAATATTACAGTCCGAATAAATAATACTAAATTAATTATTATTGAATTTCTAATTAATTAACAAATTAAATGCAGAAAGAAGGTGGCCACAACCCTGCCTCGGGATGCGTGAATGATGCATGCTTGACTCGTCTCGTCCGAAAAATCGTTGCCATAGCACTGTTGCTTTTGTTTACACTGCCTTGCTCCTCTGAGGACTGCCAAAGTCCAAGGGTATGCTCTTTGGATGCTGGGGGATACCACCAACCAAGTAGAAACACCACCGGCCGGAGGGGATGATCACCGGCCACTGAATAAGCTATCGGCCACAAATTCTTGGCCGGTCGGCACTGTGTTTAGCCCACCGGCCAAAACTTCCTGCAGAACCTGCAGTTGACAGCAGCAGAGGGCAAGCAATGTATGGCATGGAATTTTTAGGCAAATGTATGTATGGACACACTCCCTGTCATGTAATGGACTCAAGGGAGCATGGCCCTCGACCCTCGGGCCATCAATTATGTATTTTGATGCATGATGGCCTAAGAGGCCAAGTTAGCATCTTAATGTAAATGCATGCAAACAAAACACATGAATGCCAACACCCTATCATGTTGAGGTCAAGGGGGTCGATGATCGAGGATCGAGGCGCGTTACGTCACTTTGAGTACGAATGCATCTCAATTCTCATGTTTGGTTTGACACCCCAAACCAAACAATGCAATATATGTATGCAAATGTGGCTCAACTATGCAACATGAGGCTAAGTTACAAGGTATGCCAAATGCAGGGTAACCTAAACATGCAAATGTAATGTACTAAGCATGCGAGATGCAATGCAATGCAACCTAAAATGTAATATAAACATGGCACAATGCAAGCATGCAACTAAAGGTAACAAGTCAAGCGTACAACCATATACAAGAGTGGACTTAGGCTGAAATGGGAGGCCCCAGCCACACCCCAAAACAGTGGCCAAAGATGCCAAAATGATGGACAACAAGCAAATCAAAGGGGCCTAAAGCTAAGGCATGGAGGGCTATTCTCAAGAGCACCCAAAGGTGAGGTACATGGATACCAAACACTCATGTTAGACTCTAAAATGCATGCAAAAGATGGCACCAAAACATGCTAGGAAATGGATACAAAAGAGGAAGCATTCAAGGTCACTAAAGAGAGTATCCTACTACAACCACCCCAACCACTCATGGCATGCACTTTTCAATACAAATCAGAGTTTCAATATGTAAAATGAGCCCCCAAAATCCACTGGTATGGCAGCCTAAGTGACTTAAACAAAATGCATGCACCAAAGCTCATTTCTAGGCATAAAAGGACACATCCTCAAAACATGAAAGAGATGATGAATGGAAGCATACAAGCATGGTTTGAGGACTGAAATGACATATAAAATGACTCCAAATTACTAAAATAGACTCAACAAAACATGCTCATGCCTCACACACTAAAAGCTCATAATGTCAAGATGCAAGGAGGTCATACCAAGCATGGCAAACATGATTAAATCAGTACCCCACAGACCTTAAACATGGCAAAATATGACCAAGGACTCCACAAATCAAGGCCAAAATATGAGAGCATGGTGGTCTAATGGTATGATGCACTTTTAGACAAAATGGAGGAATGTAAAGCAAGTATAATATGCATGCAATGGGTCATTAATCCGACCAAGACAAAGGCAACAAATGATCAAAACAACACCCAAAACATCTGATATGGAACCAAAAACAAACCAAACATGCATGTTACCCTTATGAGCCAAAACATAAACAAAATGAGAGACCAAGGGAGAGGGGTGTCCCTCCCCTATGCAAGACCTCAAACCCCCTTCTTTACCACTGAAAATCCACTGGATTTCAGTGGTGAGAAGGCTAATACACCAAAGAAATCAAAACTTAATAAAGGAAGCACAAAAAGGGGCCAAACGAGGCCTAAGAAGGGGAGGTCGACCCCCAATGCCAAAACAACCTTAATGAGATATCTTAAGCATGCAAATACAAGACTTTTTTTCAATTATACACAAAGTCTAAAACAATGAGCAAGATAGGCAAAAGTCTAGTGCAAGATTGGGGAATCTAAAGTAAAAGAGTTACCCTTGAAGAACCCTTGATGAACAGCAAGTGCAGCCTTCTTCTTTTGATCAAAATCAGTCCAAAACCTCAAGAACAAACCCTCAAAGCCTCTCAAATTCGAAGTAAGGTGTAATGCTATGTGTTTCAGTGCAAAACTAAGAACAAACACACACTTTAGGCCCTCAAACACACACTAAATGAAGAGAGAGTGGGAGATATAGAGAGAGAGAGAGAGGATGATATATATCAGATATATATGTGTATAGCTCTGGTTTTTTGCTCAACCAAACAAAGGAGGAGGAGGGGCACTTATATAGGCAAGGAAATTGGCCAAAGCTTCTAAGGGAAGCTACTCAAAAGGGTCAAGGCTTACAAGGGAAGCCAAGCTAAGGGTGCAAGGCTTCCTGAGGAAGGTAGGACAGCTGGCAAGCTTCTTGAGGAAACTTTGACAAAGGGTCAAGCTTCGTCCAGAAGCTTTGACCAAAAAGGGTGCAATAAGGGCAAAACAGTCACATGTATGCCCCGGGGCAGGTTTGGTGCATTCCAGTTGGCACAGCTGGCATGTACCATGCCTGAAAAATGTAAAAAGGTGCTACCGGCCAGAAAAGGAGGTCACCGGCCAAACATATGGCCGGTCGGTATAATTCACCAATGGCCGGTAGCCTCAAAACATGGCCGGTGGCCTCAAACCAAGGCCGGTGGGTGTCAGGGGTAGCTAACAAGCAACTTTCTACCCTCAGAAACAAAAAAAAAAAAAAAAAAAACACAAGTGTTTGGTGCAAAACCAAACACAGAACAGTCGAGTTGAGAGATCCTGAGGCAAGGCGCGTAGCCGAGACCTCCAGGAACTCAAAACGAAACACAAACATGAGTAATCACCGAGTGTTTGAGCGGTGACGTCCAAGTCTTGAGGACGGTCAAAAATAGGGTGTCTACAGTTGCCCCTCTTTGACAGAACTCGAAAGTCATAACAATGACATGAGTGAATGTCAAAGCCCAGAGACGACCCATTTTTGACAAGGCCGAAGACTTAGACAAGCATACAAGCTACAGATAAGATATGCGCCCGAAGGCAGGGGCAAAATGCAAGACAATGCACAAAGCCGAACATAACTCATGATTAAGCAAAGAAAGCTGTAACGAAGCACAACAATGCAACAGTTTTAAGCAATCTAATATAAATCCAACTACATTACAATGCAGAAAGGATGCAAGAGAATTATTCAATTCTCGACGTGTTTCACATGGAGAATATAATACCTGTGCGGTTCGTCTGGTCGCTCCAGCCTCAAATGAACCGTACATACAATATCGTGCCTGTAAGAGAAAGAAAACTTAACAGGTACAATATTGTTAGCTGTATGCATATCAATGCAATTGAAAGTGCGTGATGACGCAAACCGAGTGAGAAGCATAACAATGCGACTCGGGGCAAGCATAACAATGCTATGGAGGCACAAACACATGTAAGTAAAGAACACGCGACAACGTGCGCAATGTGTAATATTAGGGACTTGAACACATGTGAGTAAAGCAATACGTGACAACACATGCAATGTGCCTAAAAACGGAACTTGAACACATGTAAGTAAAGCATAACGCGTCAACGCATGCAATGTGTATAGAAAGGAACTGGAACACATGTAAGTAAAGCATAACGCGACAATGCATGCAATGTGTATAGAAAGGAACTTGAACACATGTAAGTAAAGCATAACGCGACAACGCATGCAATGTGTATAAAAAGGAGCTTGAACACATGTAAGTAAAGTGTGCAGTCTACGCAAGCAATGTGTATAAAAAGGAACTTGAACACATGTAAGTAAAGCGTGCGGTCTACGCAGGCAATGTGTATAGAAAGGAACTTGAACACATGTAAGTAAAGCATAACGCGACAACGCATGCAATGTGTATAGAAAGGAACTTGAACACATGTAAGTAAAGCATAAAGCGACAATGCATGCAATGTGTATAAAAAGGAACTTGAACACATGTAAGTAAAGCGTGCGGTCTACGCAGGCAATGTGTATAAAAAGGAACTTGAACACATGTAAGTAAAGCATGCGATCTACGCAGGCAATGTGTATAGAAACTTGAAATATGGCAAAGGTAAGCTATCCAAGATGTCAAAATACAAAGTACTGCAATATATTACAATTGAAGTGATTTGTGGAGTTCACAAGATACACAAAGGATACGGGAGGGGATGCTCCTCGCACGCACGGAGCATTGCTCATAGCAGACACAATTTGAGGTCAACTTGGAGGTCTATGAACGTTTCAAAGGTGTACTTCCTTGCACTGTCTTGAGAAACTTGAGGTGCCACACCAAACAATGGATCCCAACAAAGGCGCGAGAGATGTATTGACCTCAAGGGATGGGTTACCGGTATCAACTCTGATACTTTGCTGCCCTACTCTCTTTTTGCTTTACTTTCCTTTTTACTAGTAGTTAAGCACATTGCACTGCCTCAGGCAGGGTTTGTTATCATTTTTTCAAAATTGTGTATTTTTGCAAAACACACGATGGAAATGAAACTGCTATTTTTGTTCAACAGGGTGTTACATTTGTGCTTTCTATGCATCGCATCGCATGGGATCACATAACAATGTGAATGAAATTCGTTTGAAAATAGAGTGTTCGCATCGTAATAATCAGGTAGTGAACCCATTTACAACTCGATAAGCAAAACAGAGAGACTCGATATAACCAACCAAGCGTGAGTACAACTCGATAAGCAAATTAAAGACTTGAAGATAGTGACATACAACTCAATAAGCAAATGTACAACAACTCGATAAGCAAATAGGCGTGACTCCACAAGAATCGATCACCGGAGGGCATTAGAGGTGGTGGAATTCCCCAATCCTCAGCATAAACAGCTCAGAGAACACGGAGGAAGACCACCGGCCAGAGATAAAGGCCATCGGTCGTGAGAAATGGCCATCGGCCAGAACTTTGATCAATCGGCCAAAAGTGGTGGCCGGTCGACACTATATTTGGCCGGCCGGCCATGAATTGTCAGAATCAGCAGAATGCTGACATCTGTCCTTCACTCAACCTTATCCTCTACAAAAAGACCTCAGCTTCGTGGTTCTTCCCAATTCAACACTGATTTGCCCCAAATGGAAGCGCTTCTTGCCCAAAATCTCACAACTTGGATTAACAACTTGGATGGCTCAGAAAAGCTGAATTTCCGGGATTTCGGCATAAACGCACTATTCACTCTGGGTCGTACCCTGTTACACCTCCCGTTTCTCCATGCGGCGGCAAGGTTTTGGAATTTAGTGACACATGTCTTTAGCTTTAGCGGGCAAGAAATGTGTCCTACCTTTGAAGATTTTCGAGTTTTACTGGAATCTGAGCGTGACGAGGAGATCCAGCCCCATCTTAATTTTGGCCATGCCCAAACCTTAGGGTGAATGTGTAGACTCACTATGCGTGACACTCGGTCTCTGATTTATGACGGAATGCTGGACATTCCCAGTTTGATCTATCGGTTTTCCGATGCTGGCGATCGCAACAACCATCATTGGCAAGGCTTCCGGCAACATGCCCTCTGTTTGTGCATGCTATCTCATTTTCTGTTTGCCTCAGGGTTCGTTCGATTGATCGAGGTTGCCCAGGGCTTGAAAGAAGGAAAGAGCTGCATTGCCCTGACATTGGCCGAGACGCTGATGGGCTTCGATGCTTTTTATCGTCGAGAGACGACTAGATTTGCGGGGAGTCCATTATTGCTGCAGGTAAAGTTTCCCACCCAATCTCACATGTGTACTACTCACGCCGCTCGACCCTCAAACTCGTTTTCTCACAAAACCCTTTTCTCACGTTTTCTCTCATCGTACATCTCTCTATTCTTTATTCTCTCATTTTTCATCCCTCCAAGATGAAGTTGCCTACGTATCCCAAAGATGGGAATCAAGCCTTACGTAGTTCAGGCTTAGGTTCACTCGAGTATTTTCGCTCTCCTTTTACGCTCTAACTTTTGCCAAGGCCGCCCTTTGCGGGTTTTCAACCTTGCGAGCTCAGTTTTTATATTTTCTAACTTTTCGTGCTCTAACTTTTGCCTAGGTCGCCCTTTCGGGTTTTTGGCCTAGTGAGCCTCTCAGGGGTAATATTTCTTCAATTTGTCCATGTTGATTGGTTGGGAGAACTCTAGGCTATCCAGGTCCATCAGAACGACAGCTCCACCCGACCAAATAGACTTAATGATGTAGAGACCAGTCCAATTGGGTCTGAACTTACCCCTTGGGTCATGGATGGGAGCTTGGTTATCCTTGAGTACCAAATCTCCTTCTTTCAAATTCCTGGACTTAACCTTCTTGTTGAAAGCCAGGGCAATTCTGCGCTGATAACCTTGAACATGGTACAATGCTTTCAGTCTTCTCTCATCAAAGAGCATGAGTTCCTCGAATCTGCTCTGCTGCCAATCTGCTTCAGCTATTTGACACTCAGCCAATACTCATAATGACGGAACCTCAATTTCGATAGGTAGAACGGCCTCCATTCCATAGACTAATGAATACGGAGTAGCCCTAGTAAAAGTTCTAATTGAAGTCCGGTACCCCATAGAGCAAACGGCAACTTATCTGGCCAGTCCCAGTAGGTTTCCACTATCTTCTGCAGTATGTGCTTGATGTTCTTGTTGGCGGCCTCAACTGCTCCGTTGGTCTACGGCCGGTATGTGAACGACTTGTGAAAAGCCACATTGTATTTCTTTAACAAATCAGTCACCTCCTTCTTGAAATGGGAACCATTGTGTGAAATAATCTCGTTTGGGACCCCATAGCGGCAGATGATGTTGTTTCTGATGAATTTCGCAACATGTGAAGCCTTCAACACTGCATAAGATTGGGCCTCGACCCACTTCGTAAAGTAATCTATCGCGACCAGGATGAACTCATGCCCATTCGACCCCTTCAGAGTGACAGCCCCGATTACATCGATTCCCCAAACTGAAAATGGCCATGGCGAAGTCATATTGTACAGCTTCGACGGTGGAATGTTCATGCGATTTGCATGGATCTGGCATTTGTGGCATCGCTGAACAAAGCCGATACAATCCTCCTCCATGGTGGACCAGTAGTAACCCTGTCTGAGGATCTTCCGCGCTAGCATTACCCCATTCATATGTGCCCCACATTCTCCTCCGTGGATAGCCTCCATTAGGCGCTTTGATTCCTCAGCTTCTACGCATAGCTTATGCATTCCCAGATGACCTCTCTTATACAGCTTACCCCCGCAGATGATGAACTGAACAGCCATTCTTCTTATTGCCCTTTTATCCTTGGCGTTTGCCTCCGGTGGATACATTTCCTTCTCCAAGAAGTTCCAGATGTCGTAATACCAGGGGTTTTCGTCCTAAACCTCATCTATGGCGGCGATCGACTCGTAGGCTGGCACAAATTTCTGGTCAATGATGACTGGACGCATCCGGACTCCGGACGGGATGTCTATCATGGAAGATAGAGTTGCTAAAGAATCTGTGAACCTGTTGTTCTCTCTTAGTAGATGAGCAAAATTTAGCTTCTCAAACCGAGGAATTAACAAGTCCAAGGTCCAGTGATACATCATCATCTTTTCTTCTTTGACTTTCCAGTCTCCTTTTGCTTGAGACACAACAAGGTTCGAGTCCCCGATGACGTCCAACCGTCTTGCCCCTAGTTCCAGAGCTGCTTCTAGACCGGCAATGCATGCCTCATATTCTGCTTCGTTGTTTGAGACTTTGAATCGGAGTTTGAATGCTAGAGGGATACGGAAATTGTCGGGTGCTATCAGTAACACCCCTATTCCATACCCGTACTGGTTTGACGCTTCGTCAAAGTACATCATCCAAGTTTCATCGTCGATATGCAAAATGGCCTCATCTGGGAATAAGTACTCAACTGCTTCGCCCCCTTCAACTGGATGGTCGGCTAAGAATTCTGCTACTGCTCTTCCTTTGACTAACTTGCACGTCACATATTTCAGATCGAATTCGGAAAGCAACAGCAACCAACGAGCTAGCCTACCCGTAAGTGCTGGTTTCTCAAAAAGATATTTGATGGGATCGAGTCGTGAAACCAACATTACGGAGTGAGCTAACAGGTAGTGCCGCAGCTTCCTGGTAGCCCATACCAAAGCTAAGCAAGCCTTCTCTAACGGTGTGTAGCGAGCCTCATACTCTAGCATCTTCTTGCTCAGATAGTAGATGGCACTCTCCACTTTGTCCTCTGATTCTTGCGCGAGCATGCAGCCCATTGTGGTCTCGGTTACCGAAAGATACAATATCAACGGTCTCCCCGGCTCTGGTGGTGACAACACGGGCAGGTTCTGTAAGTATTTCTTGACTTGTTCAAAAGCAGCTTGGCATCGGCCGTCCCATTGGAATTTCTTTCCTTTCTTCAGGAGACCAAAAAATGGTTCACAAGTTAGGGTTAGTTTTGAGATAAACCGTCTTATGAATTGCACTTTACCCAGAAAGCCTCGCACCTCCTTTTCAGTCCTTGGTGGTGGCATTTCTAGGATGGTGTTGATTTTGGAAGGGTCGACTTCGATACCTCTCTGTGTAATGAGAAACCCCAGCATCTTCTCTGCTGTGACACCGAACGTACACTTCTGAGGATTCAGCCGCAACCGGAATTCTCTGATCCTTTGAAAGAACTTTTGCAAAGCGGTGTAGTGGCCCTCTCTTTCTTTGGATTTGACAATCATGTCGTCCACGTACACCTCAACCTCTTTGTGGATCATGTCATGCAATATTGTGGTCGCGGCCCGTTGATATGTAGCACCAGTGTTCTTCAACCCAAATGGTATCACTCTGTAGCAATATGTCCCCCACGGGGTGGTGAAAGCAGTCTTCTCCCAGTCTTCGGGTGCCATCACTATCTGATTGTAACCTGAGAAGCCATCCATAAATGAAAGCAAAGCATGCCCTGCCGTGAAATCCACCAACTCATCAATATGTGGCAAGGGGAAGTCGTCCTTTGGACTAGCTCTGTTCAAATCCCTAAAATCCACGCATAGTTGGATTCTGCTGTCTTTCTTCGGCACTGGAACAATGTTGGCCAACCAAGTCGGGTATTTGGATACCAGCAAGAAGCCTGCATCGATTTGCTTGGTGACCTCTTCCTTAATCTTGATGGCCCAATCTGGACGAATCCTTCTGAGTTTCTGTTTGATAGGTCGGGCCTCGGGGTCAAGACGGATCCGGTGCTGTACAATCTCAGGATCGATTCCAGGCATGTCTTCGTAGGACCACGCGAAAACATCTTTGAAATCTTTTAATAAAGAGATTAAGCGCTCGCGTTCCTCCGAAGACAACGTGGACCCGATCTGGACCAGCCGCGAGTCCTTCTCAGTACCAATATTCACAGTAGTGATTTCATCAACTAAAGGTTTAACAAATCTTTCCTGCTCTTGATCAATTAATCGTTGCAAACCACATCCACATCCACATTATTCTCATTAAGTACTTCCAAACCGTCCGATTCTTCTGTTACAACAGACTCAAAGGAGAAAGAACAAGACGACCTAGACAGGACTGTGGCATCCGGGTTATCACCCCCAGGAATACCAGACTCAGACTCAATCGAGCTGGAACCTGATTCCGACTCACAAGACTCGGTGGAATCACATTCCGACTCACTACCTGACCCGGTGCTGCTGAACAAAAATCCCTCTTCATATTGCCAAACGAGAGAGGGTGCGATGGATGCATCCAAAATAGTTGATGGTAGGCCCACAGCCGTTTCATTCCCGATCATGGACACCGAGAAGTCATTCCCCAAGCACTTCCATTCGATCGAAGGATCTGAAAGTAGACATGCCAGGGCTACCCCCATTTCAAGTTCGGTGTCCTCAGACTCCATTTCCCCACTATGCTCAGCCTCGACTGTCGGGTCTGTCTGCTCTTCGGCAACATCGTCCCCAGATAATTGTAGGTCAAAGAAAATCTCGAACCCCGGTACGCGTTTCCTCTCCGCATTCAGCCACGGCTCTGGAAAACCACAGAATGGAAAATCTTCCCCCTCCCAGACGAAGCGTCTGTTTAGGGTACCCTAGATGGGCCGGTGCATCAACTCAAAAGGCTTTCCCATCTGTTTTGCTCTGGCTCTTCCAGCCATTTCCTTTCCTTTCCTTACCCAATCCTCTTTGGTGGGCAGATAACCCAGGCCAAAGGTATGAGGGTTATGTGGCACTTCGGCCAATGCTGCGACGCCCTTTCGGCCGCTCCTTCCCAACCCCATCCCGGGGATGTGTTGGAGTTTGTTCATGAGGTATACCGCTTGAGCACTGACATATATCCTCTCGTCAGCAGCCATGACGTTTTGTACAACCTGAGCCTCAGCAAGGGTGAAACCTGACATAAACACATCCTCCATGCCGTGCTAAATTTCTAAGACTGGTGTAGATACTTTCGACGGTGGGTGGATCGATGAATTTCTGAAAACAATGGCTACTCCCTTTTCATAGGGGTATTTCACCATCTGATGCAGAGTGGACGAGACGGCCTTCACTAGATGCAGCCACGGCCTCCCCAAAAGCAGGTTGAAAGTTGCCAGAACTTCTAAGACATGGAAATCTATCTCATGCTGTCCTGGCCCAACTTTAGTTTGAATTTTTACCGTCCCCATGACCTCTCTACTTGTGTTATCGTATGCCCGAATTACTTGGGCTGTTGATAAAAAGTCCGCGGTTTTCAAGCCGATCGCATACGCTGTCCTTGCCAGACAGACGTTGATGGCGGATCCGGTATCAATAAGAACCACCGGTATCCATTTATTCTTACACTCCACAGAGATGTAGAGTTGTTTGTTATGGTCTGCCCCCTCAGGTGGCAGTTCCTTGTCGGAGAAAGTCAGCATCGGGGTAGCCCCTCCCGAAAAAACTAATCCTACTAGCTGTTCTGGCGTAGTTTCTATCGAAAGCTTTGCCTTGTCCGTGGCTGATAAGACAGCCTGTCTGTGCACTCATGATGCCATAAGCAGTCCCCAGATGGAGATGTCTGCTTGTATCTTTTTTAACTGTTTGAGCACAGCCTCCTCTTCAAGTTATTTTTCTTTCTGCTTCTCTGCCTCATTATCTTTCCCAAACGCCTCTGGCTGATCTAGGTGCGGGGGCTTGAAATACCGTCCGCTTCTCGTCATGTGGTCGACTTCTCCAAGGTACCAGGTGTCATCGGGTTGGTTGTTCCCCCGATCTTCATCCGTATGGGCAAGACATAAATCCTCATCTTCCCACCACATTCCATTAGCATCCGACAGACACCTGTCCGGCTCTGGTATGACAGTTCTCGTACTTGCGGTACCTTCCATCCCTATGCTCGTAGCATTCTCTGTTCCTGTGCACACAGCAGCTTCAGTCCCCACATGGGCCTTTGCCTTTCTGATTCTCACGGGATCTTCAAATCTTTCCTGTTCCGACCGTATCAACACAGCTGGCTGCTCAATAATTCCTGTATTCAGAATACTCCAATCCCGAGCGAAATTCTTAACACCGGCGCTCTCCGGCGACGCATTCTGATTTCCGACTCCCTCGACTGTCACCGACATTCGTGCCCCTGCCAGACCCTGTCCTGGTTAGAACTCTTCCACCACATCCGGTTGATCATCCAACCACCCAGTAGCCTCTGCTGATTCCTCATAATCAAACCAGTTGACTACTACGCCCCTTGGATCTTGGTCACTGTAAAACTGGAGATTGGCAAGGTCCTCTTCCACAGCCCTTAAATCATCTGTTCCCTGTCCCAGACTATCCCTTGGATCACACACAGTTCTCCCCCTGTTGGCAATTCCACATCTGGCCCATCCTGGCCTATTGATGAAATGTAGTCACCCGGACTATATGTCTTCTCAACACGACTCCCAGATTCTGCAGACTCTGACCCAACAAACTTCTTCTCCTTTGGGATCTCCTCTCTCCTGTTCTCGATAGTCACCACCGTTGGCTTAGGTCGGGTCATGGAGATGTCCATCATGCACAAGTCGGTGCAGTCGGGAAGGAATACCTCCGGCTTAGGCAGGTGGGAAGGAGTGATATAGATGCTAGGATCGTCAGGCACGACCCCAGTTTGGATGAAGTTGATCCTTTTAGGCGGTGGAGCTTGGTTATGTGTGAGGAGAGGTTTTGTTGTAACATTGGGTTTCTCGGGAGGCAGAATCACCCCGTTATCGATGAGATCTTGAATCTCATGACGTAATCGGAAGCACAGATCGGTGTCATGACTGTGCTGTTGGTGAAATGCGCAATATTTGGCTAGGTTATGGGTAGGGGGAAGTCTTTCTGGTAAGGGCCGTGGTTCTAGGGGCTTCAAATGCCCTTTTCTTATTAAAACCCACTGAGTTTTGGATAGCGGCATATACAGTGGAGCGAAGGTTCTTGTGTTTTTGGGTGGGTATTTGGCTATTTGGGTATGGCTCCCGGACGCGCCGGAGAATGGCGCAGCTGCTATGGTTCTTGGAGGGGGGTTGGTGGTGACCATGCTCACTTCGGAGGCTCTTGTAGTTGTAGTACCGCTCGGGCCTGCATCAGTGTTGCGGTTGAAAGTTCTTCGGGGTTGCTCCCGGTCATTATCAAATAAGCCTTGCTTTAAAGCATCCTCAATTTGCACCCCGATTTCATGTAGATCAGAAAAGGTAGGGAAGGGGAGTACAATCATCTTTTGCATCAACTTCGGCTGAAGATTGCGCACAATCGTCCGAATCTGGTCTTTGTCTGTAGGCCTTAAGGTCATCATCGAAGCCTTGGCCCTCCATCTGGTCACGAATTCTAAGAAACTCTCTTTAGGCTCTTGCCTTGTTGTCTTGAGATCACGGGTTGTAATCTCGATTTGTGTATTGTATGAATATTACGTAATGAAGGCCTCGGCCATCTCGTTCCAGTTTCTCTTAATGTCATCTTCTAATTTGGCATACCATATGGCCGCCACACCCAATAGGGTTCGACCGAACAGAGATAGCTTCTGAAGTCTGCTGAGGCCCATTGGCCTTAAGATGTCTGAAAACAGTCTCAGGTGCACCATAGGGTCCCCGGACTCATCAAATCGATCAATGTGCGGCATTTTGAATCTGTCAGGCAGCGTCACAGCTGCGTCGGTATATCCATCTTCGATGTCAGGGATGGTCTTGACTCCATGGGATCTCTTGAACAGCTTTTCGAGCTTGCTCAACTTCAATGCTGTGGGGTCTGACTCAAACTCAAAGGGAGAGTCTGGTAGGTTGGTGGGTGTTTTGGATAACTGGGGTTGGATTTGGGGTAGGATCGGGGGTAGAGGTGGTCCCGTGGGAATGTCCGTATCATTCTGAACATTAGCTGTCTCCCCGGGGGTTGGAATTCCTGGCGGGGGAGGAGCTTAATGCGAAGCAGATGCTCCGGCTTGCTGTTGTAGCCTTACGATTAACTCTGCTTGTTCATTCATAACCGTGGCCTGCTGCTTGGCGAACTCTGCATGTTGGACAGCATCCTGCTGCATCATTTTCATACTCTCTTGGAGCTGGCGCACCATCTCCTCTAAATTGGCCATACTGTTCTGCTCTGACTGAATTATCGGTATATGTTCCCTTTCTGTGGGAGAAGCAGAATCCTAATCCCTACCGTACACAGGTGGGGTAGACATAGCCCTCTGTACTAACTGTTGAACTGATGCCCTCTGCCGAGCTGTCCTCCGTCTAGTAACCGGGGGTAGAGAGTGGTACACTGGTTGTCCGTCTACCAGATCCTCAGATCGATGGAGTTGACGACCTCTAATCCAGAGTGCTTGGGGAATATCTACTGGGTCAGAAGCAATTATGCTCGACTACCTAGTAAAAAGATAAATAAAGCATATAAATAAATAGACAATTGGACAGGGTAACAATGTAAAATAAACACAACACACAGCTGGGTATCATAACAAACTGCCAACAAGCTGAATGTACTGTTCCTTAATCACTGATCACTATTTCCAAATCGTTGCCCCTAAGTCTGGATCTGATACCTGTAGATGACTGATTCCCAAAAACACTGATGCTCGCAGGCCTGACACTCAGACTTGCGAACTGATATGTGTGTTCCCTGCAGAGATGCACTCTAAAAGCACATAGCAAGTAAAGAGAACCAAAACACCCCTATGGAGGGGTAGGGTTTCCCTGTCCTATTTTTGTCAGGAGCTAGGGTTTCACTATGCACACAGCAGTTTTCAATCAACCTAACATCGGGTAAGCAACCTGTCCTAGTTTGGAATAGTCACTATGGATGTCGATATGCACTAGGTTGAATGGTCGAAAAGGGTGTCCCGGTAAAACCGGGGTTTGTGTTCCCATACTGTCAGAGCCCACAACCGGTCAGCCTTATGGCATGCTTTGACAAAGTCAAGCCTCCGGCAAACCGTTCAGGAATGGCAGATGGAAAACACGGTGTCCTAGGCACACCAATGCACATGCAATGCAAAGAGACACATAAATGAAATCAAAACAGGATATCACGAGTTCGAGTCAAGCTCTCTAATTCCCCACCAGAGTCGCCAGAAACTGTAGACGTCCCCGAACGCCCCGGGAGGACGAGTCCCGTTCTGTTCGTTTGTGGGTTCACTACAGTTCGGACTCTCAAATTGTCACGGTTCTTAATTTGAACCAAAGAGTCCAAATCCGGCAAATCGTTTTGAGAAAACAAATTTTTAGAAAAGAAGTGCCAAACATGGACTGCTTTGCCAAATACAGAGTCGCCACCTAAATATTTTTTATGGGGGAATTTAGGAAACCCTGACTCGGTGCCAAAGGCCACGTGTTCGCCATCACCAAAGTTGCCTCGGCTCAGGAGCTTGGGTACGATTGGGGAAGGTCAGCTATGAGCACCCCCTCTCGCCCGATCCGAAGATCGGCCTCTGCTAACCGTGATATCCGTTTTTGAAAACGTTATGTGTTCTTATTCCGATTATTAGCCTAGAATTACTATGTTAAGCGCACAGTAAACAAGTATAGACCAAATCGCCTAAATTGGAATAAAACATTTCATGCTTGTTTTGAAAATGGTTTGCTACTCGCAAGTAGGCTAAAAAAAAAATGTAGATTTCGCCACCCTCAAGTGGGCTTTAGAAAAGATGGTTTTGCCACTATCTAGTGGGCTTAAAACTCACAGTTTTAATGCGTTATCCCAATTTAGTTAATTCAACCTCCATTCACAGGCATTCAAGCAATTATATCACATAAGCAGCTAGCCTCATGGTAATCATGCTATTATGGCAACACTCGCACGCATGCGATATGCTAAAGCATAAATGCTTACCTAGTACTCCGAGCCAAAACAAAAGCTAGTTAGTAATCAATGCATGATCCTAGCTCATGTTAAGATGGCTAATGCAACACATACAAGATGTAACTACAATAGGCTCGGCTATTCTAAGATGGCATGTGATGATGCTACAACTAACATGTATTCAAATTTGGAATTGAAATACAAATGCAGTTAGTATGATGCGCTGAGCCCGGTGCATGTAAGACAAATGTATGGATGCACGCATGCTATCATACTGTATGCTAATTGAAACATGTCCTAGGCTAACCATTGAAAGCTAGTAAATAAAAGGGAAGAAAGACGTGGGATTGGGAGACATACACACACTCACGCACACTTATTACACAATTGCCCTCACTCGGAGGGTCTGAATAAATATTACAGTCCGAATAAATAATACTAAATTAATTATTACAGAATTTCTAATTAATTAACAAATTAAATGCAGAAAGAAGGTGGCCACAGCCCCGCCTCGGGATGCGTGAATGATGCATGCTTGACTCGTCTCATCCGGAAACTCGTTGCCATAGCACTATTGCCTCTGTTTACACTGCCTTGCTCCTCTGAGGACTACCAAAGTCCAAGGGTATGCTCTTTGGATGCTGGGGGATACCACCGACCAAGTAGAAACAGCACCGGCCGGAGGGGATGATCACTGGCCACTGAATAAGCTATCGGCCACAAATTCCTGGCCAGTCGGCACTCTGTTTAGCCGACCGGCCAAAACTTCCTTCAGAACCTGCAGTTGACAGCAGCAGAGGGCAAGCAGTGTATGGCAGGGAATTTTTAGACAAATGTATGTATGGACACACTCCCTGTCATGTAATGGACTCAAGGGAGCATGGTCCTCGACCCTCGGGCCATCAATTATGCATTTTGATGCATGATGGCCTAAGAGGCCAAGTTGGCATCTTAATGTAAATGTAAGCAAACAAAACACATGAATGCCAACACCCTATCATGTTGAGGTCAAGGGGGTCGGCGACCGAGGATCGAGGCGCGTTTCATCACTTTGAGTACGAACACATCTCAATTCTCATGTTTGGTTTGACACCCCAAACCAAACAATGCAATATATGTATGCAAATGTGGCTCAACTATGCAACATGAGGCTAAGTTACAAGGTATGCCAAATGCAGGGTAACCTAAACATGCAAATGTAATGTACTAAGCATGCGAGATGCAATGCAATGCAACCTAAAATGTAATGTAAACATGGCACAATGCAAGCATGCAACTAAAGGTAACAAGTCAAGCGTGCAACCATATACAAGAGTGGACTTAGGCTGAAATGGGAGGCCCCAGCCACACCCCAAAACAGTGGCCAAAGATGCCAAAATGATGGACAACAAGAAAATCAAAGGGGCCTAAAGCTAAGGCATGGAGGGCTATTCTCAAGAGCACCCAAAGGTGAGGTACATGGATACCAAACACTCATGTTAGACTCTAAAATGCATGCAAAAGATGGCACCAAAACATGATAGGAAATGGATACAAAAGAGGAAGCATTCAAGGCCACTAAAGAGAGTATCCTACTACAACCACCCCAACCACTCATGGCATGCACTTTTCAATACAAATCAGAGTTTTAATATGTAAAATGAACCCCCAAAATCCACTGGTATGGCAGCCTAAGTGACTTAAACAAAATGCATGCACCAAAGCTCATTTCTAGGCATAAAAGGACACATCCTCAAAACATGAAAGAGGTGATGAATGCAAGCATACAAGCATGGTTTGAGGACTGAAATGACATATAAAATGACTCCAAATTACTAAAATAGACTCAACAAAACATGCTCACGCCTCACACACTTAAAGCTCATAATGTCAAGATGCAAGGAGGTCATACCAAACATGGCAAACATGATTAAATCAGTACCCCACAGACCTTAAACATGGCAAAATATGACCAAGGACTCCACAAAGCAAGGCCAAAATATGAGAGCATGGTGGTCTAATGGTATGATGCACTTTTAGACAACATGGAAGAATGTAAAGCAAGTATAATATCCATGCAATGGGTCATTAATCCGATCAAGACAGAGGCAACATATGACCTAAACAACACCCAAAACATCTGATATGGAACCAAAAACAAACCAAACATGCATGTTACCCTTATGAGCCAAAACATGAACAAAATGAGAGACCAAGGGAGAGGGGTGTCCCTCCCCTATGCAAGACCTCAAACCCCCTTCTTTACCACTGAAAATCCACTAGATTTCAGTGGTGAGAAGGCTAATACACCAAAGAAATCAAAACTTAATAAAGGAAGCACAAAAAGGGGCCAAACGAGGCCTAAGAGGGGGAGGTCGACCCCCAATGCCAAAACAACCTTAATGAGATATCTTAAGCATGCAAATACAATACTTTTTTTCAGTTATACACAAAGTCTAAAACAATAAGAAAGATAGGCAAAAGTCTAGTGCAAGATTGGGGAATCTAAAGTAAAAGAGTTACCCTTGAAGAACCCTTGATGAACAACAAGTGCAGCCTTCTTCTTTTGATCAAAACCAGTCCAAAACCTCAAGAACAAACCCTCAAAGCCTCTCAAATTCGAAGTAAGGTGTAATGCTATGTGTTTTAGTGCAAAACTAAGAACAAACACACACTTTAGGCCCTCAAACACACACAAAATGAAGAGAGAGAGGGAGATATATATATATAGAGAGAGAGAGGATGATATATATCAGATATATATGTATATAGCTCTGGTTTTTTGCTCAACCAAACAAAAGAGGAGGAGGGCTTTTATATAGGCAAGGAAATTGGCCAAAGCTTCTAAGGGAAGCTACTCAAAAGGGTCAAGGCTTACAAGGGAAGCCAAGCTAAGGGTGCAAGGCTTCCTGAGGAAGCTATGACAACTGGCAAGCTTCTTGAGGAAGCTTTGACAAAGGGTCAAGCTTCCTCAAGAAGCTTTGACCAAAAAGGGTACAAAAACATCAAAGTAGCCACATGTATGCCCCGGGATAGGTTTGGTGCATTCCAACTGGCACAACTGGCATGTACCATGCCTGAAAAATGTAAAAAGGTGCTACCGGCCAGAAAAGGAGGTCACCGGCCAAACATATAGCCGACCGGCCATACTGAGTGCCGACTGGCCAATGGTATAATTCACCAATGGCCGTTAGCCTCAAAACATGGCCTGTGGCCTCAAACCAAGGCCGATGGGTGTCAAGGGTAGCTAACAAGCTACTTTCTACCCTCAGAAGCAAAAAAAAAAGCACAACTGTTTGGTGCAAAACCAAACACAGAACAGTCGAGTTGAGAGATCCTGAGCCAAGGCGCGTAGCCGAGACCTCTGGAAACTCAAAACGAAACACAAACATGAGTAATCACCGAGTGTTCGAGCGGTGACATCCAAGTCTTGAGGACGGTCAAAAATGGGGTGTCTACACGCACAAACGAAACATCCCCACCAAGCGCCGAGCATTATCTTTGACGATTCCGATCTTATCGGCATAACACTCCCCCATATTGATCAATTGGTCATTGAACTACACGTGAACCAGTTTACCGTTGAACGCATCCTCGTTGACCAGGGGAGCACTTCAGTGGTCATGTATTACGAGACCTTCATCAAACTCGGCTTCAACGAATCAGACCTGTCTCCAGCTTCTTATCCATTGTTTGGCTTCAACGCAAATCTGGAGTATCCGTTGGGGAAAATCACGTTACCCGTTCGGGCGGGCTCCCAAACGGTGGAAGTGGAATTCATGATCATCAAGCTCCTTTCGCCATATAACCTCGTCATGGAGCGGACTTGGTTGCATACTATTCCGGCCGTACCAAGCACCTATTATCAACTGCTACGTTTCCCGACCGAACACGGCATTGAGCAAATCCGGTGATCCCGACAATCCGCGCAAGCATGCTATCTCCTCTCTGGAATGACACCAACGGAGACACAGGTCAACTCCATTGAAGCGTCAAATCGAGAGTCTCGACGAAGTCGGACGACTTCGTGATAAGAAGCCACGGAAGCTGTAGGCGATACCGGTAACAGCTTCTCAAGACGTCTGATCAACGCATCCAGCTGTGCCGCTGCACACCGATAAAGTCGTCCTTGAAAGTATTTTTGGACGATAGAAGGCTGGTTGATGGAGAATTAGGCACGCGGCCTTGCTTATGACGCACTTGCCCGAATTCTATCATAAAACCCGACTTGTGGGAATGATATTGGTTCTGAATGGCTCACCATGTACACTTTCCACTTCTGTAATGCAAAGATTCCTGTTTACTGACTCTACAATCCAGTTCAAAAGCCTCCAGATTCGGAGCACCCTTCATGGATGCCACGATTGGCCAAATAAAGCCTCTGGATTCGGAGCCCCATCGGCGCATGACGTCCTTGGGCCGATAAAGCCTCCGGATTCGGAGCGCCCTTCGTGGATGTCATGATTGGCCAAATCAAGTCTCCGGATTCGAAGCCCCATCGGCACATGACGTCCTTGGGCCGATAAAGCCTCCGGATTCGGAGTGCCCTTCGTGGATGTCACGATTGGCCAAATCAAGTCTCCGGATTCGAAGCCCCATCAGCGCATGACGTCCTTGGGCCGATAAAGCCTCTGGATTCGAAGTGCCCTTCGTGGATCTCACGATTGGCCAAATCAAGTCTTCGGATTCGGAGCCCCATTGGCGCATGACGTCCTTGGGCCGATAAAGCCTACGGATTTGGAGCGCCCTTCGTGGATCTCACGATTGGCCAAATCAAGTCTCCGGATTCAGAGCCCCATCGGCGCATGACGTCCTTGGGCCGATAAAGCCTCCAGATTCGGAGCGCCCTTTGTGGATCTCACGATTGGCCAAATGAAGTCTCCGGATTCGGAGTCCCATCGACGCATGATGTCCTTGGGCCGATAAAGCCTCCAGATTCGAAGCCCCATCTGCGCATGACGTCCTTGGGCCGATAAAGCCTCCGGCTTCGGAGCGCCCTTCGTGGATATCACGATTGCCCAAATCAAGTCTCCGGATTCAAAGCCCCATCGGTGCATGACGTCCTTGGGCCGATAAAGCCTCTAGATTCAGAGCACCCTTCTAAAATGAAAACATTTACACATCTAAGCAGGGATATGTAGGCTGAAACTAGTACAATCGCATGAACAAGACAAAACGTGCCAGCATTCAAAATAAGATGCTCAAATTAAACATACAAAAGTTCAGAATGGGATAAACTTTTAGAATGAAACATTTTATTCAATTAAACTGTAATTACAAAAAATGCCATCCGCATTTGAAGCATTACAACATCTATTCTCATACGACATTGCGTTGTACAAGCGGCAGCGCCAAATCAATGCCTGCTGAACAGAGGGCACCCGTAACTTGAAAATGCTTTGATCTGACCGCGCTTGAGTCCACGATTCACACCAACGAGATAATCGCCTTTGAGACGGAAATCTTTGTCACCATAGACAATGTGAAGGCCAAGATCCAAGACAAGAAAGGAATTCGCCACGAAAACAGTAATACTCAACGGCCGCAGAGTTACGTCGGCCCTATTTCTCGGCTGCAGTTGCAGACAACTTCGCCATTGTTGTTTCTCCTTTCGAGGTGATCTGCTTTGACAACTTAAAGGCTGATGTTTCTTGAGCACCCTGCCTTCCATGCGAGTGTTTTTCCTGCTGCAATTCGTCGCAATACCAGACTCAACCTGAGTCCGAGCTTCTTCCCTGCTAAAGAAAAGCTCTATTCAACGATCACACTTACGTAACCCCACGCAACAAAATTGTTTTAAAACGAGCCTGTGCACAGAAAGCGAAGTCACTGGAGCAATAAATCCGTGGTATTTTATTTCTAAAATCTTTGCAGTGGCCCCGAGGCGATTTCATTAACACTGAACTCTAAACGACGGACGCCGAGCGACATTTGCTACAGCCACTTCATGCACTAATTTTTGCCTTGTTAAAATGGCCTAATTATATAAACAAAAATTATAGATGGGCCAACTGTCTTCGGATTCGGAGCCTCGTCGACGCATGACAACCTTGGGCCGAAAAAGCCTCCGGATTCGGAGCCCCATCGGTGCATGACGCCTTCCGGCCGAAAAATGCGTGTGCCGAATAAAATTTTCAACGAAGCAAAGTTGTAATAAAATGAGTACAGCCTCCGTAAACGAGGGCCGAAAAATGCAAGTATTCAAACAAGAATGTTCGGAATAAAATGAGTAATATAAATAACAAGTGCGCTACAGATGGAGAACTAAGCATTTTATTAAATTCGGCGAATAAATACATAATTTCGCTTTCAATCTACGTAAGCATTACAAGGATTTCTTGGGTTCGGAGGCTTCTTTGTCATCGCTCTTCTCAATTTCGAATGCGGAGAAGGAAAAATCATTCTGTTGATACAATGGAAACGCCGAATCCAACCCTCCCGATTGGAGACTCGCAGCTTGCCGATGCGCCTTGATCCAACCGTGCCTAAATCCACGATTTTCACATTGGCAGACTTCTTCGGCGGGTTTCTCCTTGGTCTTCAAAATTCTGACCATTCGGCCATCATGGAAGCCTTTTTCATAGGCCGTACCCCTCGCAGTCTCAATCACGAACATGCTAGCCGTATTACGATAAGCGATCGCATCGCTAATCAGCGTCTAAGTAACCCTCTCTTCAACAACCGGATTGGGGTGGCTGGTTGATTGGGGCCCGGCTGACTTGATTTTCCTTAGCTCGTGCTCGGCCTTCTCGGCGTGAGCTTCTAACTTCCGAATGCGTTCATCTCTCTGTTCTATGTCGCGGTGAGCGGCACGGAGATGCATGTCGATCTCATAAGCCGTGTACAGTCCCCTCACCGCCCCGTGAACGCCTTCACGAAACACTTCAAAATCCTGTCGACCAACCATCGACTGTTGAACTTCGGACAGGAAAATTTGTCGAGCAAACTCGACTGCCACGTTCGGATCTCGAATGATCAAGTCCGCCTCTGTCATTGGTCTATTACCCACGAAGACTGCAAAACTCAATGGGCGAGGAGTCACGTCAGGTTGCCTGTCGGAACCGAGCTGAGGAGACTTACGCTGTGGCTATTTGTCCCTCCTGGGCGACTTACTCCGGCGACGAGGAGATTGGCGCCTCTCCCGATCCCTCGAAGTCCTACTGCCCGTGCATAAAGGTTCACCGCTTCGACTCATAGCTCCTTCCAGCTCAGCTAGAGTCTTCGCTTCGCCTCTGTTGTTGAAGAAAAGTTTATTTGACATTTGCGCCTGTTCAATCTTCCTCAAAGAGCTGGACTGAAATGCTGAATGAGCACATAAATAGGACACTCGTTCACGAAGTACACGCTCATTTATTCCTTACGGAGGCAGCACCTCTGAGGCAATCCCCTCAATGTGGAAGCGTCAATTACCCGGCGCCGAACAAATCATATGCCCCAATCGCATCTATTCGGCGTTCTACGATTCATCAATCTAGTCAGCTTAAGTGCCCCAGCCGTTCCCTGAATCGATGCCTCAACACAAGGTGCTTATGGACGTGTTATTCGGCATTCTACGATCGCAAACCCGCTGGGGCAAGGGCAGATTCATCAATCTAGTCGGCTTAAGTGCCCCAGCCGTTCCCCGAATCGATGCTTCAACACAAGGTGCTTATGGACGTGTTATTCGGTGTTCTACGATCGTGAACCCGCTGGGACAAGGGCAAATTGACCAATCTAGTCGGCTTAAGTGCCCCAGCTGTTCCCCGAATCGATGCCTCAACACAAGGTGCTTGTGGACGTGTTATTCGGCGTTCTACGATCGCAAACCCACTGGGGCAAGGGCAGATTCATCAATCTAGTCGGCTTAAGTGCCCCAGCCGTTCCCCGAATCGATGCTTCAACACAAGGTGCTTGTGGACGTGTTATTCGGCATTCTACGATTGCGAACCGATTGGGGCAAGGGCAGATTCATCAATCTAGTTGGCTTAAGTTCCCCAGCCGTTCCCCGAATCGATGCCTCAACACAAGGTGCTTATGGACGTGTTATTCGGCGTTATACGATTGCAAACCCGCTGGGGCAAGGGCAGATTCATCAATCTAGTCAGCTTAAGTGCCCCAGCCGTTCCCCAAATTGATGCTTCAACACAAGGTTCTTATGGACGTGTTATTCGGCGTTCTACGATCGTGAACCCGCTAGGGCAAGGGCAGATTCATTGGTTTAACCAGATCGCTAAGCTCAGTCAGCTTGTAAGTCTGTAGTCTCACGTAGTCTTGGAATTTTGTCCTAACCACTGATTCTCCTAACTGTCTACTCACACAACAAACAATACGAGAAATATCTTGAAAGCATATGAAATTTTCATTCATAAATTGGGAGCTAACAGCGGACATTTTACATATGAAAATCCAACACAGATGAAAATCTACTAAACAATACTAAACAAAAACAGACATTGAAATCGAGAAAAATCTAACAAAACTAGAATGTCTCCCAAATCAAGTCTCAAGGTCAGACTCAAGCGGCTCAACGTCCACTTGCTCGTAGGGAATTGGCATTGCCAATGTAACTCCAACGGCAGCAAGGGCTGTGAGCCAGCCATGTTTGAACCCCCGATTCTCGAATTTGGGGACTTCTTCTACATAGTCCTTAAAGGCGGAGCTCTTCCCAGCCTCGAACGCCACCGAGGACTCAGAGTCGGCTTTCTCCTTAGCCTGTTTCAACTCTCCAAACTCGGCCTCCAGCTTGGCAAGCGCCTCCTTGGCTAACTTGAGCGACTCCTTGCTCGCATTTGCCCTCTCCTTGGCTTCAGACCTGAGTTGATCAGTAGTTTTGGCCCTTTCTTTCTCAGCCTCGGCTCACGCGCTTTCCATCGCGGCTCTCATTGCCTCGAACTCTGGCCTGCTCCTTTGACCCTCGACTTCAGATTGCAAACGGCCAATTCTTTCAACAGTGTCATGCTGGCAGCGGCCCAATTCTACGATCCTTCCAACCGTCTGCAAAACAAAGGATCGTCATGTGCCAAGAAACATCAAATGCAAACCAAACCAAAGATATAGTCACGTACTAGAAAAGTCGACTGGGCGGCCAATGCTATTGTCGCCAAATCCGGCTCAGCACGAAAGGTCACCTTGTCAACTGGCAAGGAGGACGAGGCAGCCAGGCTTAGTGCCACAGCTACATCTTTCAAAGCTGACGTTTCAGACGAGATCGACATATTTTTTATCTTTGGCTCAATAACAAAAGGAGCAACCACAGCCGACTCCTCCAAGTGTGGCCGTTTTTCAAAGGGGCCCCCTTCGGAGTCGTCCTCACCCTCAGCACCTCGTTTTTCGCCTCGATCCTCTAAAATCGGCCGAACTTCTGTAATCGGGCGCTCGACCTCCTTTTCCGTCTCGGCCACGACAACGTGAGCTGTTTCTTGTACGACAACGGGAGCAGTAGATTCAGTCAGGACAAGTCCGGAACGAATGGCTACGGCCTTTTGTCGGGCGGCCATGCGTTCGGCATTCCTTTTTCGTGCCATCTACGTAAGACTATCCCCGGCCATATCCTCAGAGAAATCGCCAGGAAGATCTCCCAAGTTCGTAAGGATATCTTCGGCATCCCCTCGGCTTGATGTAGACAGAGGGTCAGAAGTGTTCAACTCAGCTTCCTCAAAGGCCGAATTTATGGCTTCGTCAACTTCTGTGGCCAACTCCTCCAGGTCCTTAGCGATCAGTTCGGAAATTTGTCCTTCCACGTGTTCAGAATCAAACGATTCGAGGCCAATCTGCCTCAAGTTTTTGAAGCTGGGGAAGATGAGGGCCGTCAGTTGGTTATCGCCTCGCACGATGGGAATATGATCTGCCGCCGAGAATGTCGTGTAGGTTGGCTCGTACCGTAGGAGAATGTGGGCTACCCTCCCTTGTTTTTGAAGGTCTGGACAGCCGATGACCTGTAGCGCAGTTTAATTTCTGCGAGCACAATTTCGTCGTCTAAAGTCAACACTCTCTTCAAGTCACTACCTGCGCAGACAAAACGATTAGGTAAGCTGAAGTGCTGAATACATGCATATGTGAGTAACAGAAATAGTGATTTGGTGGACCACCTGGTTCACCTTTTTGCCTTGGCACAGGATCTAGGCGATCTTCCCCTTCGCCGAATTCCCAATTACCGCGGACAACGACCATCACGTCATCGACATGCTTCACAGAGCTAGCAAGCATGGTCACTAGGTGGTGGTCAGTGTCCTTGGCTCTAAGGAAGTAGCGTCCCAGACGGCCAGTAGACTTGGCTAGGACATAACAGTGCCGAATGGCGGGAATACCTAAATTAACTCAAAGACGCCGATTTATTTCTTCAATGCCCATTATGATGCGGAAGAAGTTCACATTGGGCTGGGAAGGAATGAGACCCCAGTACCGAAGAACGGCCCTCAAAAGTGGGTGAAGAGGAAAACGGATGCCGCCCTGAGCAATTGATAGGAGAGGAAAGACGATTGTGTTCTCGTCTTCCCTCACCATATCAGTAGTGTTGTCTGTCAAAAGTGACAGATGGACGTCGTCAGGGATGGAGAAGTGGCATCGAAAGCCAAAGATTCGACCTGCAGAAAGGAGCTCCTTTAAATGGTTCACCATTCTTGCCAACTCAAGGATTACGAAAAAGTAAAAGCAGATAAAGAGGGGGGAGCAAAAAATGTAGGAGAAGAAAACTTATAGGAGGTGAGGGAAAGATCGAGAAACAAGGGGTTGAAGAAGCCGCGGAATGCAGGAGTCCGATTGGAAGACGAGCCAGATATCTTCGAGTATTCAGAGCATACATTCGAAGAGAAAAATTCAAATCGCATTAAATGGAAGCAGCGTACGAAGGGGCGGGAAAGCGCTATAATGACCAAGAAGCATGTATGCGTTCTGACACGCATCAGGAAGAGGAATAACCGCTGGATTTCTAACCTCCAGACTAGAAGCCTAACACGCCGACTAACTGGTGCTAGTGGGGTGTTTGGGGGGCAATTGTGGGAGCCGAATAATTTTGGATCAATAGGTGCGGACCAATCCGGTCCAGAACATAACTTCTATTCGACATCGACCCTATCCAATTGAGGGGCCGAATAAAAGAGCCGGAATTCCTGCCAGTGAAATAAGGGCCGTGTAGAAGTACATGGCAAGGATTAGAAGTGGGCCAGGCCCCAAGGACCCAGGAGAATACTATAAATACAAGATCTTATGTGAGAATTACTGTGCTTAACTTAGAATACAAGCTTTCTCGAGTGTAGATACTAACTTGCTCGTCGGAGTGCTAATTCTAGCACCCCCGACCGGAGTGTTTATTCTTTTTCAGGCGACCAGAAGAGGATCACGAGCGTTCCCCAGGATCCTGAAGAGTATTTCCAAACCACATCCCCAAACATACCAAATTCATATCTCTATCAATTCAACATGCATGTTAGTCTTTGACCCCAATTCCATTTCAAATAGCACCAATGATGCTTATAACCATGAAACTCAACAAAACCATGCTTGCATGTATGCTTCAATGCTCAATCTTTCATAATTCACATGTTACATGCTAGATTATGTAATTTCATAGCAATTCTCTTCTTGCATGAACACATGGACTTCAATCTCAACTTAATTAATTCAATTCATGATCTAACTTACCATTTAATCTTCAATTCACAAAATCACAATTCAAACTCATGAATTAAGGGTTGATTACTCACCTAGGAGCTTCAGACACTCAAGTTCTTTGAGTTTAACTTCCAATTCTTAAGCCTTGAGCCAAAATTGCACAATTCTCCCTCTTTCTCTCTCTAGAGCCGACCCTCTCCCTCTCTAGAGTGAAAAATCTAATTTTGAGCTCAAACTAAAGGAATGTGGGTGTATAGTGCCCCTTTTAAAGTCTCCCTTAATCATATTCCACTAACACTAATTAATTGAGCACTATTTCATTAATTTAATCTAATTAATCTGATCCGAATCAATTTTTAATTAAATTTCACCATACTCTCTAAAAAATATGCCAATCACAATAGTGTAATCAATTTTCAGTTTCTGTGGCCAATAAGGCCTTCAATTTAAACTCTAAAGCAGATAATCAAACAGATTTTCCTACGGTGAACAGATAGAAATTCAAAACCACATATATTCATATAAATGGCACTCAAAATCATATCAAACACATAATCGCAATCATAATTAAGATTAATTAGCGTAATACGTAGCAAAGTTATTACAGGGCGCACCTGATATTTTTAACCGAAGGTACAATCCTAAAGCGTTGCATGCGAGAGGAGGCAAGGTGGTGTGAACAAACAAGCGCACCTGCTGTTTTTAACTAGGGGTACAACTAACGCATCACATGCGAGAGGAGGAAAGGTGGTGTGAACACTGGATGCACCCGATGTTTTTAACTGAATGTACAATCCTAACGCGTTACACGCAAGAGGAGGCAAGATGATGTGAACCAACAGGCGCACCTGCTATTTGTAACCGAGGGTACAATCCTAACGCATCACACGCGAGAAGAGGAAAGGTGGTGTGAACATCGGGCGCACCCGATGTTTGTAGCCGAGGTACAATCCTAACGCGTCACACGCGAGAGGAGGAAAGGTCAGATGGATAAAAGAACAAACAAATCATATACGTAAAATCAAAACAATCAAAGCAGTGTAGTAAAGTGGAAGCCAATTTTCCCACGTGTTAAAACAATGAACACAACGCATCGTGTTTCAATTTGGTTGTAAAATCGACGATGATTTTACTGTGGCATGAGGAACTCCTCTAAATGAACCGTACACACAATATCGTTTGGTTACAACAGAGCATAATAACAGAATGAACTATGATTTAGACAAAGCAAATTATAAACTACTCGGAATAGTGTAAACGAATTAAAATTTTTGAGGAACTGAGTTTAAACAAGCAAGCTTAAACAAATTAAATCAAGAATCAAACAAATGCGTTCATAATAAATAAATAAATAAATAAAAACAAACAAACAAACAAACAAACAAACAAAAAACCTTTCTTTTCTTTTCCACTCTCTTTACATTTTCTTTTCTCTTTTGTTTCTAATTCTCTTTTTTAACTCCCTTTTTAGTTTTCTTCTCTTTTTCAACTCTCTGCTTCTTTCTTTTTCTTTTTCTTCTTGTTCTCCTCTTTATTTTTTATTTTTGGTTTTCTTTTTTTTTTAACTCTCTTATTTTTTGGTTTTTCTTCTTGTTCTCATTTTTTTTTTCTTTCATTGTCTTTTTTGAACTCTCTTATTTTTCAACTACACAATACAAGAAACAAAATAAAGCAAAGAACAACAAAAACTGGACTAGGTTTACACTGAGAGCCTGCCGGGCCTCAATGAAGCACAGCCGGGAATAGAGACAACCGGCCAGGCTTCGATAGCAGGAGGGGTAGTTACTGCCCTTCCTCATGATTTGTTTGTTTAAAACAAACCCAAAACCTATTTCCTCACACCCTTTCATCCGAAATCCCTTCCTCTCTCTCTCTTTAGCTTTCCTCTCTCTCTAGATTTCCTCTTTTCCTTGTGATACCTAACAAACCTCGCCATTTTTTCTTCAAAACCCTTCCCCTTCTCTACATTTTGAACCGATTGGATTTTGATTCGGTCAAGTTTTAGGGTTTCTCATTGTTTTTGCCTTGTTTCTCACTGGTTTTCTTGGTTTTTGGGGACTCACTCTCATGTTTTCACTTTCCCCTCTCATTTTTTCTCTCCTAGGGTTTAGTCCCTTACATTTTTCTTGCTTTCTCTTTATTTCCTCCACTTTTCTCCATGGCTAGTGACAAAGTTCCCATTCCGGACCCCGTTATTGGTATTGGGGCTACCCTAGGCACAGACATGGAGGCCGAGGACACTCCCGCATTGTCTCCCCTCATTGATTGGCCACGCACACGTACTCCAACCCCAGGTGGCATTTTGAGATTCGAGGGCCTCATCCCCAGGATAAACGAGGATATTTTGCTATGAGAGCGCACGGAGCACTTGTCCACTGATGCCTTCACGGTAAGCAACTTTCCTTTGTTTTTATGCATTGTTAAAGCTCACAAATAGACCACTAGTTAAATGCCATATATTTCCCATTTGCAGGTGATAGCCAAGAGGTTTGGTGGATACAAATCCATATCAGGGCCCCAGAGCTGGTATGAGAAATTGGCCGCGGAGGTCCGCGCACTACTTGACGCAGCCGGCTTTAGGCCTTCCTGCTCAGGGCTTATGCAGATGAGGGCCAAGTCGTTGCTGTATGGGGCCCTGGTCAAGAAATGGTGGGACACCACAGACTCATTCCACTTTTCATCAATCGGGGAGCTGGCTTTGACCCCGTACTATTTTTCTATGCTCACTGGCTTGCCGGTCGGGGTTGATGGTCCGATCCCATGTGATCCTAACATGACGCAGTAGAGAGCTGCACAGCGTCAGCTTCTTGGAGAGATCCCAGAACACTACCAGCCACGGGATGGTGAGGTACAGCTGGTTCTTCGAGTACTTCTTTAACTTTCAGCCCACCACACCAGATAAGGTCGCCCAGTACACCCACGGCTTCCTTATGTATCTCCTCGGTACTACCTTGTTTGTGAACAGGGAAAATACCGTGGGGTTATATCTTTTGGGGGCACTGGTGCACCTCTCCCAGGTGGCAAAGCATGATTAGGGTGGCGCCAGCCTGGCCACCTCATATTGCTACATGAGTTTCGTTTCCCGCCGCAAGGCGGATTCACTCGGCGGCTATTGGAGGGTTTGGGAGGTATGCCTCGCACTTATTTGTTTTGCTCATTCTGTTCATTTTGCCTTTTCTGCTCATTTTCATTTCATTTTCTACTCATTTACTTTATCCATCTTTTTTCGTTTGCACCTCTAGGTTTATACCTACTTCACCTCTTTGGCTCCAGTCCTGGTGAGGCCGATCGAGTTATCAGTACCCCGCTCACGGTATAATAACTCTCGATTTGAGAGTCATCGCCATGTAGATTAAGACTTCCCTTACTTCTGTCGCTTCTTTAATATGATCACTGCGGACCAGGTAACAAAATATCACCCTTTAACTATTACATACTGTAAGCAAACTGCACTGTTTCCCACACACTACACGGTCATTCTCATACTGCACTGATTTCTAACACTGCACTGATTTCTCGCACTGCACTGATTTCTTGCATGGCATTGATTTCTCGCATTTACCTCCACAGGTTGACTGGCATCCCTGGGTGGGCATTCCCCAAGTGTCGAGGACGACCTATGTCATGACATGGCATGGCATGCCTCTACCGTGCGGATTCTATTCGAGGGCCCCTTTGGTCAGACGTACTACTTGGAGGAGAGGTTCATCTGCCAAACGCGGGGCGTCGCTGATCCTGACATTCCACATCCATCTCCTCTAGTCATGAGTGTAGTTGATAAACTACAAGACGGTCCTCAGATCGACCTCCTGATGTTCGGTGAGGATGGTGATCACCATCATGAGCCTACCGACTTCACTACCTCCTTACACACTCGAGTGATAGCGCCTTTTACCTCGGGCATGGCTCGAGCTGTGCCGGAGGTTGCTATTACTGTTGCTGCGGTTGGTGATGCGCCTCCTAGAGGTGCCCGTACTGTTGCTCCCATTCCTAGATTTCCTGTGCGGTCCACTGACATCATGTACATGCGTCCAAATAGAGTGCTCGAGCAGATCCCGCTTGAGTGCATCGAGGAAAGGGACCACAGGCTAGTGGTCACTCATGGCATCGAGCAGGTATACATTTCTTCATGCTAGTCCATACTGCACTTTATCTTATTTTGTTTTCTACCATTTCTATTCATTGTTCTCTGTTACTCCTGTTCCTTTCTCAAATTCTATTCCTTTTGCAGATACCTTGAGCATATGCTGATAACTTTTTTCGTACGATCGACCGACTGCTCCTCATGGTACGGAAGAGGCAAACCGCCTTAGTCACTCATGGGATCGAGGTACACTCTATCTATAGTTTACTGTTGTTGCCATACTATTTATACTCCTATTAGTCCATACCGATACCTGTCCTCTTTTCGGCTTTAGCCGATGCCAGCAGTGCCTACAGGACCTCCTGCAGCCAGTAGATGGAAACGGGGCCCAGTGAGAGGCCAAGGGGGAGTCGATTGAGGGAGAGGCCGAGTGAGGTAGCGCTCACTTTCCAAGGAGTCTTTTGACTAGTCTACGACCCTCGAGGATGAAGGAGAGGAGGTTGACTTGTAGTCTAGCAGCCCCAGTGATGACAGTGATGCACCTCCTCCATAGCCGAGGAGAAAGAGGGCGAGGATGGGCTATTGATGAAGGCAACAATTTTGTTTTAGTTTTAGTTTTTGTTTTTGCTTTGTAGTTAAAGACTAGCTTCAAATAAACCCTTTTGTTTAATTTGAAAGATTTTCTTTTGTTTTCTTGCTCTGTAAAACAATGATCGAGGTTGGACCCGCTAATTATAAAAGACAATTTTTTGTTGAATGATTTCCTTGTACAATGTGATGAATAGTATTTGCATGTGATGAATGGTGTAACCCTTGCATGGTAACTTCAAATAAGACTTGCTCTTACATTTATCTTTAAATCGGATAACTACCCACAATCGAACAAAATGTGAAATACAACTCGATAACAAGAAAACAAAATAAAAACAACTCGAAAATACCAAAAAAAACACTTGGCACAAACAATACAAGACTCAAAATACAACTGTGGTATGTCAAGGCAAAAGTTAGCATTTCCTGCAACTGCAATGATTCTGAAACATCATTTAGACCCGGGCGGGCCTAAATATGCACGACTGGGCTTCACTAAGGCATGATCAGGCCTCAATGTGAGGTCGGTCAATGCTGCCTAACTGTCATGCACTGTTTCATCTCATCCCTTATAAATAATGCTTCCATGCTGTTTTTCTGGTAGAATAAGAAGTCTTTGATGTTTTGCTGTCATAATGGAGACATTGTGCAACAATAGGCTCCGAGACTGGATAGCTACTTTGGACGGCTCAAAAAAGGTGAATTTTTATGGTTTTGGCCTAAATGCCCCTATTCCTTTTCTATTGCTTCATACTGTTGTTCGATGTTGGAACCCAATCACACATGTGTTTCAATTCGGATCACAAGAGATATATCCAACACTCGAGGAATTTCAAGCCTTGATGGAGTCTTGACACGACGAAGAAATCATATCGCAGCCCCGTTTTGGCCATGCCCAAGCTTTGGGACGAATGTGTGGGTTGTCATTACATGAGGCTTGGTCTTTGGCACATGATGGAGAGCTAAACATCCCCGGTTTAGTTCATCGATTTTCCGCCATTAGAGACAGGAGTGACCTTCTTTGGCCAGGTCACCGACAACATGTTCTCTGTTTATGCCTTCTTGCACAGCTCCTCCTTGCCCTTAGTTTTGGCGGAGCTAGCATCCGGTTGATCGAAGTAGCTCAACGTCTAAAAGAGGGTAAGAGTTGCATGAGTTTGGTATTAGCCGAAACCTTAATGGGTTTAGATACTTTCCGCCGATGAGAGAACACCCGGTTGGTAGGAAGTCCGCTACTCCTCCAAGTATTATTTTCCACCCTTCTAATTTATGATTCTTACATCACTCAACACTCATTCTCTATTTTTCTTTCATAACCTCTTCCTCACTTTTCTCTCATCGTACACCTCTCTATTCTTTAATTTCTCTTATTTTTTTCATCCTTCCCCTAGCTATGGCTTATAGATGAATTGCAAGTAGTGGGCCCTTGCCCTGAGTACTCGGCCTGAGATAACTTCTTTCGTCAACGGCTAGTGGATTTCCCCTCAGAGGGTTTATGGTGTGACTGGATGTGCAGTCGGTCCGCAACTAACATAACTTAGCGTTGCCCCTGGCTTAATTTGGCAGAGATGAGCTATAACATGTCCTGACAGTCGGGTGTAGAGTTGATTGGCCTCACACATTGCGTATTCTATTTTCCTCTCTAGTTCTGACACCAATTCGGGCATGATCAAATGCGACTAGATGAGGGAGTGGAATACACTGCTTCATTTCTAGTTCACGCCTCACACCTGCCCCAGTATCTTGCGGCCTGGAGGACGAGAAAGATTCTGGCCCTTGCCATTAGTTTCAGTTACACCTTGTCTGAGGAGTGTTTCGCTTGGCTTGAAGAGGAGGGAGAGGTTGGGCTGTCTTTGGCATAGAGTCACTTGACTTAGCTGTACCCCTAGTTTTACTGCTTTGATCTTTTCTTTTCAAGTTTTAATAGGTAAAAAAAGCAGCTTTGATCTAAATCAAAGAGAGAGAATGTACTTGTGTTGAAATCAATAAAATTAAAGTTGCAAGCACTGAAAATTTTCCTTTCGGTCCCAAAAATGGTCCAAGTTGTAAAAGGGTAAAATTTTGAACAAAATCAACTTTAATTAAAACTTTTCAAAACAATTTTCAGAAATGATCACCACTTGACACGCACAAAATCGATTCTCAAGATGTACAGTCCCGAATTAAAAGAAATCATAATTGCCTATGACTGCATATCACTGTTGTTCTGTACTATACTCACCTTTTCTTCCCGAGGTAAAGAGCGCAACCGAACTAATAAATAGTGAACAAGGATGACCTGATCAAGAAAACGGATAGGACAGCTAAACTAGAGATAGTTACGGCCAAACTTCAGGATAAAGTTTCCTACGTATCCCAAAAAAAATGGGAATCAGGCCTTACGTAGTTTGGTTTAGGTTCACTCGAGTATTAACTCTCTCCCTTTGTGCTCTAACTTTTGCCAAAGTCGCCCTTTAGGGTTTTCAACCTTCTGAGCTCAGTTTTTCTTTATTTCTAATTTTTCATGCTCTAACTTTTGCCTAGGTCGCCTTTTCGGGTTTTCGGCCTAGCGAGCCTCTCAGAGGTAATATTTCTTCAACTTATCTATGTTGATTGGTTGCGAGAACTCCAGGCCATCCAAGTCCATAAGAATAACCGCCCCTCTTGACCAGATTGACTTGATGATGCAAGGAGCAATCCAGTTAGGTTTAAACTTGCCCCTAGGGTCATGGATGGAAGCCCGATTGTCTTTCAGCACCATGTCCCCTTCTTGAAGATTTCTAGACTTCACTTTCTTGTTAAAAGCCCTGGTAATTCGACATTGGTAGCCCGGGACATGATACAATACTCTTAGGCCTCATTTGTTTTGGGGTGTAATGGATGGGAGGGGATTAGGATGGGGTAGGGTTATTTAGTGTTATGTTTGTTTGTAGAGTTGGGGAAGGGATTAGGATGGTGGAGGGGATTAAGATGGAGGTTGGAAAGGGGATTGGGATAGAGGAAGTCGAGGTGGTATTAGAAAAATAGTGAAGGGATTAGAATTTTTTTTATTGTTTTTATTTTTTACATATTGGGAATTTTTTTAAAACAATAATGTTTAATTTTTTATATTTTTTTATTTGTTTTATTATTTTATATAAAAATAATTTAACAATTCGTACACTAACAACTATCATCAAAATAAACACAATTTTACTTAATCCCCTCATTATCAATCCCCTCACTATTAATCCCCTCCATTCTACCTTTGAAAACAAATGAATCCCCTCCATTCTACCTCTAAAAACAAACGGGGCCTTAGTCTTCTCTCATCAAACAACATTAACTCCTCAAACCTACTCTGCTGCCAATCTGCCTTTGTTATTTGACACTCGGCCATAACTCAAAGCGAGGGCACTTCAATTTCAATCGGCAAAACAGCCTCCATCTCGCAGACAAGAGAATAGGGGATCGCCCTTGTAGATGTTCGAATTGAGGTTCTGTAGCCCCAGAGCGCAAATGGCAATTTATCTGGCCAATCCTTGTAGGTTTCCACCATCTTCTGTAGAATTCTCTTGATATTTTTGTTCGCAGCTTGGACAACTCCATTGGTCTGTGGCCTATAGGTCGATGACTTATGGAAAGTCACATTATATTTCTCAAACAAGTCTATCACCTCTTTCTTGAAGTGCGTCCTATTATCGGAGATATCTCATTAGGCACTCCATACCTACAAATAATGTTGTTTTTGATGAACTTAGCCACATCCGACACTTTCAGCACGGAGTAGGACTGGCCCTCTACCCATTTTGTGAAGTAGTTGATTGCTACCAGGATGAATTCATGCCCGTTTGACCCTTTTGGCGTAACTACGCCGATGATATCTATTCCCCAAACAAAGAATTGCCATGGTGAAGTCATGTTGTAGAGCTTCGACGACGAAATGTTCATGCGATTGGCATGAATCTGGCATTTGTGGCAACGCCGAACAAAACCAATACAATCATGTTCCATGATTGACCAGCAGTAGCCGTGTCTAAGAATTTTTTGGGCGAGCATCACACCATTCATATGGGCTCCACACTCTCCTCTGTGGATGGCCTCCATAAGGCTCTTTGATTCCTTTTCCTCAACACATAGCCTGTGCATCCCCATATGATCTCTTTTGTACAACTTGTATCCACAGATGATAAATTAGACGGCCAGAAGTCGTATTCCCCTTTTGTCCTTAACATTTGCTCATGGCAGATACGCCTCATTTTCCAGGAAATTCCAGATATCATAGTACTAGGGGTTCTCATATGAAGCCTCATCTATTGCAGCAATGGTTTCATAGGCCGGCGTGTACTTCTGTTCAATAATCATCGGACGCATCTTGACTCCCAATGGAATGTCTACCATAGAAGATAGAATTGCTAATGCATCAGTGAAACGGTTGTTCTCCCTTTGCAGATGGGTAAACGTTAACTTTTTAAACCTCAGAATTAGCATATCCAAGACCAGATGGTAAACCTTCATTTTCTCTTCTTTAACCCGCCAGTCTCCGTTGGCTTAAGACACAGCCAAGTTCGAATCGCCAATGACGTCTAACCTTTTTGCCCCTAGTTCTAGGGCGGCTTCTAAACCAGCAACACCCGCCTCATATTAGGCTTCGTTGTTAGATACTTTGAACTGAAGTTTAAAGGCTAAGGGTATAATGGAGTCATCAGGTGCTATCAACAATACACCGATCCCATAACCGTATTGATTGGCTGCTCTGTCAAAGTACATCGTCCACGTTTTCTCCTCTATTTGCATAATATTTTCATCTGAGAAAAGGTACTCTACTGCTTCATCCCCCTCAACTGGGTGATCTTCCAGGAGTTCCGCTACAGCTCTCCCTTTAACCGACTTACGTATAACATATGTAAGATCAAATTTAGAGAGAAGAAGCAACCAACGAGCTAGCCTACCCGTAAGCACTGATTTCTCAAAAAGATATTTGATGGGATCTAATCTCGAAACCAGGATTACGGAGTGAGCTAACAGGTAGTGCCTCAGCTTCCTGGTAGCCCATACCAAGGCTAGACAAGATTTCTCAAGGGAAGTGTAACGGGTCTCGTAATCAAGCATTTTCTTACTCAAGTAGTAAATGGCTTTCTCCACCTTGGCCTCCAACTCCTGAGCTAACATACACCCCATGGTTGAGTTTGTCACTAACAAGTACAAAATCAGCGATTTTCCCGGTTCTGGCGATGATAACACAAGCGAATTCTGCAGGTACTGCTTGACCTGTTCAAAAGAAAATTAACAGCAGTCGTCCCATTAGAACTTCTTTACTTTCTTCAAGAGACTAAATAGTGGTTCACAAGTCAAGGTTGGTTTTGAAATAAATCGTCTTATGAATTGCACTTTACCCAAAAAGCCGCGCACTTCCTTTTTAGTCCTTGGTGGTGGCATTTCTAAGATGGCCTTGATTTTGGAAGGATCTACCTCAATTCCTCTCTGTGTGATTAAGAATCCCAGTATTTTCCCTGTTGTCATGTCGAAAGTGCATTTTTGCAAGTTCAACCTCAACCTATACTCTCTAATCCGTTGAAAGAATTTCTCCAAGGCAGTGTAGTGGCCTTCTCGATCTTTGGACTTGACAATCATATCATCCACGTACACCTCAACCACTTTGTGGATCATGTCGTGCAGAATGATGATTGCAACCCTTTGAAAAGTGGCCCCAACATTCTTCAACCCAAACGGCATGACTCGGTAGCAATAGGTGCCCCATGGAGTAGTGAAAGCAATCTTCTACCTATCCTCGGGTGCCATCAAAATCTGGTTATACCCGGAAAACCCATCCATGAACGAGAGCAATGCATGGCCCGCAATGAAGTCTACCAACTCATCAATATGCGGCAGTGGAAAATCATCCTTCAAACTAGCCTTATTCAAATCCCTGAAGTCGACATAGACTCTGATTCTGCCATCCTTTTTTGGGACTAGAACAATATTGGCCAACCACATCGGGTACTTAGATAATAGCAAGAACCCCGCCTCTATCTGTTTGGTAACTTCTTCCTTGATCTTCAAAGCCCAATCTAGGCGAACTCTACGCAGCTTTTGCTTAACTGGCCAAGCCTCAGGGTTAAGAAGGATGCAGTGCTGTACAATCTCAGGATCGATTTCAGGCATGTCTTCGTAGGATCACACGAAAACATCTTTGAAATTTTTTAATAAAGCGATTAAACGCTTACGTTCCTCCGAAGACAATGTGAACCTAAGCAAGGATTTTCCTTAGTACCCACATTAATTGATATGATTTCATCTGTACAGGGCTTAACACGCCTCTCTTCCTCACGATCAACTAAATTTTTCAAAACTCGAGAAATTTTTTCCTCTTCTTTATGTCAAAATTTTGAAAATTAAGATCAGTACAACAAACCAAAGGCACAGAGAAGTAGGCAACATTCACAGCATTCCCATTCAAAAAGTCTGGATCTTCAGTTACAATGGACTTAAAAGAAAAGCTAAAAAACGACCTAGACAGGACTTTGGTATTCGGGTTACCACTCCCAGAAGTACCAAACTCAGAGGAACTCGAATCTGACTCCGACTCCACAGACTCAGTTAAATCAGATCCAGACTCACTACCCGATTCAGAATTGCTAACGACGCCTTGCTCAAACATCCAAGCCAGGCGTGGAGCCTCAGACGCATCCACGATAAGATTGAAGAAATTCGCTGCTGAGTTATCCCCGATCATTGAGATAGTAAAACTATTCCCCAAGTTTAGAACTTACTAGTAGGTCAGCCAATGCTTTTCCCAACAGCTCTTCCTCTTTTGATGTCTAGGTTTGCAGTCCTTCCTTGATCTGTACCAGTGCTTAGGTCTGCTTGTTCATCTTTCTCTTCTAGTAACTGGTGTCCGAAAAAGATCTTGAACCCCGGATACCTTGTTTTTGTTTCCCAATCATACTAGAGCTCTGGAAATCCACAAAAAGGGAAGTTTTCCCCTTGGCGGACAAAATGCCCGTTCAAGGTCCCCTGTATTGGTTTGTGAACTAACTCATATTGTCTCCTAGTCTTCTTTGCTTTCAATCTTTCTCTCAGTTCCTGCCCTTTCCTTTGCTAGTCTATATTGGTAAGTTTGTATCCTTGCCCAAAAGCGCGCGGATTATGACTCATCTTCCTAGCAATGGTACCTCCCTACCTGCCGCTTCTACCTAGCCTTGATCTGGGCACATGCCCCTGTTTGTTCACCATATAGATTAATTGGGCATGCACATAATTCCCCTCGTCTTCTGCCATAATGATTTACACCAACCGGGCTTCTGCCAGACAGAAGCCAGAAAGGAACATGTCTTCTTTCCCATGTATGATTTCTAATAAGGGCGCAGTGGTTCCCTGGGGAGGATGGATCGCAGAGTTACCGTACACAGTGGCAATCCCGCCTTTAAAGGGGTACTTTACTAACTGATGGACTGTTGATGATACAGCCTTCATCTGATGTAGCTAAGGCCTTTCCAGTAATAGGTTGAATATGGCTAGAACATCCATGACATGGAATTCCACCTCATGTTCGAAGGGGCCGATTAGGATATTACTCTTGAACGTTCCCATGACATCCTGGCTTGTATTGTCGTAAGCCCGGACAGCTTGGGTCGTGGTTGTAAAGTCAATCGGCCTCAATTCGATGGCATAGGCAGTTCTGACTGGGCACACATTGATTGTTAATTCGGTATCTATTAACACCACCAAAATCCACTTTTTTCGACTTTCCAAGGTTACATATAATGGATGGTTGTGGTTGGCGCCCTTAGGACGTAATTCTTTATCCGTAAAAGATATCACAGGCGTAACATCCCCAGAGGTAACCAACAATACCAGTTGGTCAGCGGTGGGTCAATGGGTAGTTTGGTTTGGTTCATTGCTTTGAGCAAGGCTTGCCTATGCTCCCGAGACGCCATTATCAGTCCCCAAATGGATATGCCAGCCTGGATCTTCTTGAGCTATTTAAAGACCATGTTTTCCTCAGCTTTCTTCTCTTTTGATCTCTCAGCCTCCATGTCAGAGCTCTCTGGCTGGTCTACTGCTACAGGTTTGAAGTACCAACCGCTTTGGGTCATATGATTGATCTCATCAATATACCAAGCATCAGCTTTCCAACCTTTGTCAGTGTATCCATAACTTAGGTCGCTGCCTTCCCACCACTCTCCTGAAATCATGATCGAACTGGCATCGGGTTCTATCCGGAGCATATTAACATCATGCACCCCATCATCATACCATTCTTCTTCCACCACAGCTCAGGTTTCAACATCCCAGTACTTTTTGAGTTTCTTTAACATCCTTTTTCGGTCATTGGGATCCCATTCAACTTTTTTGGTTACCTGGGCATCACCCACTATTGTTTCAGGTTCTTCTTTCCTTTTTCCTTTGCTTTGTTCTAGAGCTATCTTCGCTTGGATCTCCTCTATCCTTTCCTTTTGAAATTGTTCTAGTGCATGTTCCTTCTGAGTAAGAGGTGAAGTCTCAATCTTACCCTTAACAGCAATTTCCTCTTCTGTCCCAGTCTCTCCTATCTGTTCCTCCACATCTAAATCTTCCTCACTCAACCATCCATTACTATCTCCATATGTACACATCTTGTATCTTCTTCCTCGAAGAAGTAAAGATCCTCCAGATCTTCTTTCAATTTGGCTAGATCCTTCTCTAGGTTTGCTAAGTCATCCAGGCCTTGCTCGGGCCACTCATTCTGATTTTGCGCCATTTGGCCTTCCCCTATAGCATTGATGGTAAGAAAGTCTGGCAGTATGAGCATTCGCTTCGGCTGATCGATGGCCACAATGTATAAACTGGGATCATTCTCTTCTGCGAGCGAGACCCCCTTCTCTATGACACGGGTATCAAACGACCCTACCTTTAGTGCATTCTTCTCTTCCTCTATTTCTACTGCCACGGGCCTGGGTTGGGTTTGTGGTGTTAAATCCATCATGCACATGTCTGTGCCTTCTGGAATGACCACCTCCGATTTTGATAGGTGCGATAAGGTAATAATGTATGTGCTAGGGTTAAAGGTGGGCGGTAGTGTATGGACATGGTTAATATTTTTGGAAGGAGGGACTTGGTTATGCACAGGAAGTGGGTTGGTTGTTACGTTTGGTTTGGAAGGTGGGGTGATGACTTTGTTGTCAATGAGATCCTAGATCTCATAACGTAGACGGTAGCACATGTCTGTGGGATGGCCATGTTGTTAGTGAAAGATACAATACTGGGTAAGGTCATGTTTAGGTGGCAATGGGTCTGGAAGTGGACGAGGATCAAGAGGCTTGAGATGCCCATTTTGCATTAACAACTTGAGGGCATGGGTTGGGATCATATGGAGGGGAGTAAAAACTCTTCGATTCCGGGGTGGACAGGTACTTTGTAAAGGTTGTGAGGTTGTAGCAATAGCAAAGGGATCAGCCATCTTGGCCGTTATGATGACATTATTGACATCTGCAGGACGTGGAATAATGCTACTACTAGCATTGGTATTCCGAGAGAACGGCCTCCTTGCGGGTTCACTTGTTCTGTGGATGATACCCTTTTTGAATGCACTCTTGATCTGGAACCCCAACTCATGTAAGGAAGCAAATGTGGACAATGGTGCCACTGCCATCCTCTTCAACATGTCTAGCTCAAGGTTCTGGACCACCAGTCGAACTTGTTCTCTTTCGACAGGCCTATTTATCATTCGGGCTGCCTTGGCTCTCCACTGGGCGACAAAATCAATAAATGATTCTTTGGGGTTCTGGGTAGTAGCCTCCAGCTCACTAATGGTTACCTCTATTTGGGTGTTATATGGGTACCGATTAACAAACACCTCAGATAGCTCCTCCTAATTCCATTTTGTAGAGTCCTCCAGCTTAGCGTACCAGATGGCCGCCACATCAAACAAGGTTCTCCCAAACAACGAAAGCTTCTGTGCCCTAGACAAACCAATGGGCCTTAATACATCTGAAAATAATCAGACATGCACAATTGGATCCCCACTCCCATCGAATCTGTCGATGTAGGGCATCTTAAATTTCTCCAGTAATCGGATCAAAGCCTCAGTGTACCCATCTTCGATATCTAGAATGGAGTTGAAGCCCTGGGATTTCTTCAATGCTTTCTCCAATCTAGCAATCTTGAACAAGACCAGATCAATTTCATAAATATCGAAAGGAAAAATCCTTGGAGGAGGTTAAACCAGAGGCCAATAAGCTGGAGCTGGGGGAAACATATCCTGAGGAACTAGGACTAGTAGATTTTTTATTAGTGGGGGTATATAGGAGCCGAATATATTTTATATGTAAAAGCCAAATGAATTTTTGGAAAATTAGGATATATGCTATTTGGCTCTACCCAGGGGGATCCCAAAGCCGAATAGATAAATCGGCCATAGAACCAGTTGAACAAGAAGCCGAGTGGGAATTGCATACGACAGAAGGACCGAATGAGCAATCATGCGATGGATTAAGAGTGGGCCCAACCTTAGGGCCCAGAAGCGAATATAAATAGAGGAACATCAACCAAAGAGAGGTATGTGAGAACAGACTAAAGAGACTTAAGACACAAGCAAATGAGAGACATATACTAACTTGTCTGTCGGAGTGCTAATTTCGACACCCCCGACCGGAGTGTTAGTCCCTTTTTTAGGTGGCAATTAAAGGATTAGGAATGTCCTTCAGGATCCAAGGGTCTTTCCAAACCACTTCTCCACAGGGTAGATCCAAGTTTGGCTGAGCAGTAGGGATCAGGTACATGGTTGATGTTGATGCCCCAGATGTACGTCGTAGGTCAGCAATGACTTCATCTTGTGCAGTCATCCTCTGGTTTACGGTGTCCATGGTATTTTGGAAGCCAGTCATCATGGCAGCGAATTCCTCTGCATTCTATGTTGTGTTCTGTGCTATTGCTAATCTAGGTGAACTACATGCTGGTGAATTGATTGACTGAGAATGGGTAGGTGTTTGTGGAGTGCAGTGACTGGAGGAAGCGACACTAGCACGGGCTGACCACCAACAAGGTCTTGAGCTTTACTCAGCCTACCGAAATGAGTCCACGCAACTTGGGAAATATCGGGTCTTTCTGAAGCAATGATGGTAAACTACCTAGTAAAAAGAAAGAAAGAAAAACAAAATCAAAATCGAACAGCACTTCAGCCCCAATTCACAACAATCAAAACACATAGTTGAACCGTAATTCCCACTGAACTCTGTTTTCAAACTCATACTGATATGAACCATCCTGTACAATTTCACTATAAAAGCACATATCAAGTAAAAGAACCAAAACACCCATATGAGCGGGTAGGGTTATCCTGTTCTAGATTTTTGGCATGATCTAGGCTACACTAATTCAAACAACGAGTTTCACAACATCCTACAAATGGGTAGCAGCTTGTCCTAAGTTGGAATAATCACTATAGCTTCACTATATGTAACTAGGTCAAATGGTCAGAAAGGTACCTCGGCAAGAATACCTAATATACCTCTCACACCTAACCCCAAGAAGTGAAAGGTAGATCAAATGGTATAGCGGTAGTCCAAATCCGAGGGTTGCGTTCCCAACATGGTAGAGCCCACGACCAGTCAGCCTTTTGGCAAGCCTTTTGGGCGAGCCTCTGGCAAACCATCCAGGAATAGTAGACGAAAAACACAGCGACTTAAAGTAACTATGCAAATGCAATGCAAAAAACATATAAGTGTAAATAAAAATTCACATCATGAGTTTCAAGTCAAGTTCCCTAAATCTCCAACAGAGTCGCCAGAAACTGTAGTCCAACTTTCCGCGATCCTTTCAGAAGGCGAATAGCCCTACAGTTCAGACTCCACTTGTGGTTCTGAATTTGATATCACAAGCGCAATGTGAAATAGTAAAAACACAAAAAGAGTCCAAATCCAATAATTCTTTTTGGACAATCAATGTTTGAATCAAATGCCAAAAATAGACTACTTTGCTAGATTACAGAGTCACCACCTAAATATTTTTAGAAATTTAAGGAAACTTGAGACTCGTGGCAAAGGCTATTAGTCCGTCATCACCAAAGTGTCTCGACTCGGGAACTTAGGTACGAGAGGGGAAGGTCATGAATTGAGCACCCACTCGCCCGATCAAAGATCGGCCTCTACTAACCATTATGTGTTTTTTATTTACATTATATGCTCTTATTCTGATTTTTTAGCTATATTACAATGTGATTCGCACACAAGGTATAGACTAGTTTGCAAGATTTGGAACACTTGATTTCATATTTTGGTTCGAAAGTGTTTTGTGGATTTGCCACTTGAAAAAGTGGGCTAAAATAGACATTAATCAGGCCATCCCAATTCAAGCAACTAGGCTTCATCCACAGGCATTCAAACAATTATATCATTTAAGCAATTAGCCTCATGGTATTTATGCTTTGACGTGGCAACACAAACATTTGATGCAACATACTAAAGCAATAAAATCTCACCTAGTACTTCGAGCCAAAACAAGTGAAAGAGTTAGAGAAAAATTATGCATGTTCCTAACTTATGCAATATGACTAATGCAATGCACACATTATGTATTTTATAGGCTCCGCTATGAGCATGGCATATGATTGCATTCAAGACATGCAAGAGAGCACGTATTCAAGTAATGAGTTTTGAACATCGATATTGGGTTAATATGATAAGCCAAGCCTTGTATGCATGCAAGACAAATGGATGCGAAACATGGAGTATGCTAAAAAAACGTGATGTTTCTAAACTAACCATCATAAGTAAGTAAGTAAAAGGGAGAAAGACGTGGGGTTGGAAGACATACAACTTATTACAACATTGCCCTCGTGCAAGAGGGTGCGAATCAAAGTCCAAAAGTTCGAATTAAACTAACTATTACAAACCAAATGAATAAATTAAGTGAGGTTAATTAACTAGTTAACTATTCTGTTGTAACAAGGATAATCAAGATAAATAAACTCGCTATTTAAACTAATTAACTACAACAATTACAAATGAAAAAGGTTAATTATAATAATAAGGGTAAATTACACTAACACCTCCTGAGGTTTATGTTTATTACAGTTCCCCCCCACATTTGGAAAATTACACTGACCCCCTATTAATTTAATTTTATGTATGATGATCATTACGATGAGGGGGGGAACTGTTATGAAACTTTAAACCTCATGGGGCAATCTGTAATGAAACTTTAAACCTCAAGGAGGGGGATGTAATTTCCAAAAGCTGAGGGGGGAAACTGTAATGAATATAAACCTCAGGAGGTGTCAATGTAATTTACCCTTATAATAATGATTGATTACAATAATGATAATTAATTACAACAATAATAACTAATAATTTAATCATCAAACGAGGATGCATAAGGATGTACAATGTTTGCATGCGCAGCGTCCAAGAACAACACTATCTGCCCAAACTATTATGTTTCACCTTTAACCATTGTTTTCTGTTTTCTGCAAAAGTACACTGCTGACCAAACATTGAGGACCGACCGTGCCTTACTGAGACTTGGCCAAGTCCACGGAGGGCCGACCATGCCTTAATTTTGTGCAAAATCATGTTTTTGTGCTCTGAAGTGAAAACAGTGCAGACAAAGTTGTTCAAGCTCTATTTGTCCCTTCCTTCCTTCTCTGTCATGGGAAAGTCTCGAGAGAAGGTTAGAATTGTTTCCTAAATCATCAATGAGCAAGTTGATTGCTTGATGATTTCGGATACAATTTTGGACAAAAATCAATGAATTCAATGAATATGACAACTCCTCCATCTTTATCATGGAATGAACTCAAAAAAAGGAAGTAAAGACGCTTCGAGGATCATCAAAACGCCATGAATTAACATATGACCATTCTTGACTCGACAAACTTAGCATAACGTCCAGCCAAGCCCAAGCAGTATGACTCATTTTCTTTATATGTGTTGGTTGCTTTAAACCAATTCTCTTAGTCATTCCCATTCTTTAGTCCATTTGTCTGAAGTGATGATTAAGTCCTCTAAAAGGAGAGAAACGTCAAACGGGAAGTAATTCTTAACATGAAAGAGAGATTATGCTGTTGACAATGGATCTCCGTAGAGATTAAGCCATTAAGCGTGAATCTCTAGTTCATGTATTGAATGACCGTTAACCGATTGAAACAACTTTCAAATAAAAGAAAGGAATGGCAAGTTGATTCTTAAAATGAGGTCATTAACATGAAAGTTATACAAAGAAAGGCTAAGAACAACATATTACAAGCTATGTACAAAGACCAATGCTACAACAAAGGAACTAATCAAAGCTTGAATCAATTAAATGGATTAGGACTGCCCTAAAAGAGTCTCTAATAAGCCAAAACAGTGGCTAAAAATGTAAGAAAAAAACTCAAAAAGCTAAACAAAAAGTAAAGACAATAAAGCTATGTAAGTAAAAACAAGGAGGGGTGGCCAACCCCTCCAATTCAAGCCATGTTTTTTGGCCTTAGTTCAACTCTGAAAATCAATTCAAAAATCAAAGGAAAAGAGTGTAAAGGAAGCAAGGGCTAAGCTATGAAGATAGGTCCAAGTAAGGGTGTTAACCTTACCACCTTTGGTAGCTTATCCAAACCCAAGTTTAAACACTTAAAATGGATGCAAAATAGCCCAAGAATATAAGAAATAGACAGAAATGAAGTAAGCAGAAGCAAGAACAAGGGTTGCAAGCTTATATCTCTCAAAATGGAGTAAGCTTTGGTTGATGATTAAACTCACTCTTGACACACTCTCAAACTTGAATTATGCTTCTCAAGGGTCGACCAAGGCTCTAAGATGATGAGTCAAGGTTGTGTATGGTGTATATAGATGATACAAGGAAGGTAGGTTAGCTCAAAGATAGCTTGCAATGAAAGAAGGAAGAAGGAAGAAGGAAGAAGGAAGAAGAAAGAGCTCTCTCTATGTGTATAGGCCATTTCTCAATTGTTCAACCCTCAAAACAAAGGTATATGGTCGTATTTATAGAATTTAAGCAAGAAATATCATAAATATCTTCAAAAATGGACAGCTGGCAGCCTCCCGCTTGGAACAATGTTTCTCGCTACCAAGGCCAGGCCGACCCTCAATAGCCACGGTCGGGCCTCAATGAATTTCCCTGTTTTCTATTTCAGCCTCAACACAGGGTGGCACAAGGTGTAAACATGAATTTCTTGGGTATGATCAGTGGAAATTTGAAAGGTTTGGGGTTGTTTCGAAGCTTAAACAAGGCTCCTTCGTTAAGACCTAGAACCATGCACAATACCACTTTCATCATCGAGTGTACCGGACAAAGCACTCGAGCCTTGCAGACGGTCAAAAAATGGGGTGTCCACACCCCGACCAGCTTTTGACTTTGTGCAACGTAAGTGTGGAAATATGTCCCGTATTACTTCAACCCTAGTGAAGTCTCTATTTGTGGATGCGGTCCGAGGTAATGATGACCGAGACGTGAAGGATGCTGTAAAGCTATTAACATTGTACGTCTATGTAAAGAAGTTTTTCTAAACATCGGGAGAATCTGTGAGTTGGAATTTCAGTCAAGTAATAGACAAATTGGATACCATGAAGATGTACAATTGGACTTCCGCAATATGGAATGCTTTGATGGGATCAATTACAGAGTTTTATCGTACCCCTAACGAAGTGACTGGTTGTGTGGTCGTGCTCTTGGTAAGTTCCTTGTTAACATCGTTTATTTACACTTGGGGCCATTTTGTTAATGTAGGGTTGTTTTGTTTTTTCACTAACTATGTGTGGTTCAAATGTGTGTAGTACTAGCTGTGTGAACATATCGTGGTTGTCTAACCAAAACCCAACGATGTTTTCTCCAAATTTATGAAGTGGAATGTGAGTAGCCTTTTGGGCAGAATGCGAAACATTTCCTTGGCAGACGTGGATAAATTTGATGTAAGCTGTACTGTGATGGTTTTGTAGTATTTGGTGGTTGATTGTTTGAATTAGGTTAATTAGAGCAATATGGGTGGTATGTGTTTGTGGCTTTGGTTGTGTGATAGTTTTATGTTTAATTGTGATGTGGATGTCTGTGCAGGTACGTGACGACAAGTTACGAGTGTCATCGTTCGAAAAAGCACAGCTGATTGGGGATTACAATGTGTTTGATTTGGAGTTGGCGATTGATAACGGGAACATAGATGCATGTCATTCAAGTAAGGAAGATTGTAATGTGAATGATATTGTTGTGGGTACGGGGAATGGTTCCCACAACAAGCGTGCCCAAGTAATCGATGACGAAAATGGTGGGAATAAATGAGTTACAGTTAATACTACAAAAGCTGTTTGGAACGGGTTCGAATCTGTTGCGGAGGAGGAGAAAGCAGAAATGGCACATGCTAAGGGTTCAGCAGGCCCCCCCAACATTGAGAATGCATACAAATTAATCGCCAGTCTAGAAGTTGAGAGCAAAAGCAAAGACTTTGTGATCGCTAAACTGGAGGACCAAGTTGGGAAGTTGACAACAACACTTGAGGTGCAAGCCTCCAACTTGTTTGTTGGATTCAACAGGTGCATTAAAGTCAAAGAGGAAGAGATTGCACGACTGTCAAAGGTTGTTGATAAGTTGAAGAGCACCATATCCAATCTTGAGGATGAGCTTGCTGGACGTCATGACCACGCAGTAATAGAGGCACATCATGCAGTTGATGTCGACGCTGGAAAGGACTCGTTTGCTTTTGGTGATGCAGAAAATGCTGAGCAGATGATTCATGATGTCACACAACGAGGGAAAAACAATGTTGATTGTTGTATTGAATCTGTGGGTGCTATAGTGGAGAGTCACGGACAAAAGGTACGGGATGAAAAAAAAATGATGATATCGCTGTGGCTGAAATAGATGTTGAAATGGATGGGGTAATGTGCGTGGATAACAAAAGGGACACCCACCTGTAGAATTCGTTTGTTCGAAAAATTAAGAGTAAGATTTGGCGTGAACGTAAGTTGCTGAAGTATGAGTACCCCATGGCTCGTGGACAGTTGAGGAAGGTTGGTGCTTGTTTGAGGGGGCCCATTATTGAAGAATATGGCATCAGTTTTGGTTTGATTGAGTGTGATGGTGTGGTAGGTGAGGATGAGGACGGTGGTAATGTGAAAATACACACAGGGTTTAGGCTGAAAAATCGGCTGGCAGTGTGGAAATTAATACCCGAAGACATGAAACATATATTGAGCCACACTTATAAGTAGCATGGGGATGGGTAAGTGTTTTCACATCTTGTTTTGTTTTTTAATGTGTGCATGATATATGAATTTGCTTACAAAAATCTACTTAAGGCTGGTGCAGGACCGTTGTTTGGACTGGTTCGGGGGAAGATGTTTTTGTATACTTTTTGAAGATTCGAAGTTTAGTCCGGTAGGGTTTCGTTAGAGGAAATGTATGTTGCATAAAGTTGTTGCGATGAACGTAATGATATGTCATTTGTGTATTATAAATTTATTTGAGGTTGTGTGTGATGATGTGTGCGTGATGTTTGGTTGCCAGGTTATCGACGCATGGGCAGAGCTATTGTTGAGTGAACAAGATGTGTTGTCTGCAAGTTTAGAATCCCGAAAAAATCATACTTCTTCAGCAGCATTTGTTTGGTAATCGTGGGCGTATGCTGGTGTCCGGACATAATGGTTGTTCATGCGTCAGTATATAGGATTTGTATTTTTTTTTTTTTTTTTTTTGCAGGACATGATGAAACACACAAGCGATACATCGAGAGATAAGTACATCAAGACACACATGCGCATAGCAGGTGGTATGCGATACATTCATTTCCCAATGTGGTTTCAGTCAAACTGGACACTACTTGTGTACAATACCGAAAGTGGAGTTTGGAAACATTACAATTCAATGAGGCCCCAAAATAGCAATGAAGAGGCGCATTTCAAGGAGGCGATGTTTTTGGTATGTTTTGTTTTTTTATAAATAAAGAAAGTATTATGGTATGTGTATTCGTACGTTCCATCAATGGTTTGTGGCCGACCTTTACGTTTGGTGATGTATGTGGGTGACGATGGTGTTGTGTGGGGGGTTGTTGTTGTGTGGGTCAGTTGTGGGGATGTGGTTTTTTTTTTTTTTTTTTTCTTTGGGGGGGGGGGGGCTTCTGTGTGGGTATGTGTTATTAATTCGAATGTATGTATGTAGTTGTCTGTGGTTTTTTTTTTTTTTTTTGGTTCTTGTTGGTTGGTTTGAATACAGGTTTACTTTCTTGTTCTGCATTTTGTGTATGTGGCAGAAACAACATGTGTTGAGCTATGTGATGCAGACCATCGAGGCGGCTGCATAGGACGGTGTGGTTAGCACGCAAGACATAGTTGGTATTATAGAGTCAGTCGTGGATTGTCCACAATAGTGCCCATAAAGGTTTCTTCTTGTTTCCCTTTTAATAAACGTATTGTGAGTTATTTACTAATTGTTGTCCTCCTGGATATAAATTATTAATTGCATGCTTTGCTGCTTTGTTGATCATGTGACCCCTCGTGGTTGTTACTTGCAGTCCGAACTGTGCAATCATTGTGTGTTACGCAATGCGGCAATATGTCCACCACGTTGACATCGAACGGACAATGAATGACACAAACTACATCGGTGCACGTGCTGCAATGCTCAGAGCGTTCGTGGATGACCCAGTACAAGGGCCAAAGTGTGTTGTAGTGGACATTAGTGTTTGATGTTGGATTAGTTAGATTCATACATTGGCAAAAAAAAATTCCATGGTTTAGACTTTGCATAATTCATAATTTTGATGAAATTTGGGACGTTAATTATTTTCCCGTGCACAATGAATTTGTTGATCTTAATCGAACTCTATTAGTGCTACTATGATGGTGTGGTTGTTTGGCAAACGACGTTTGCAGCTTATTTTGCTTGCATGTCTTGCCGATGTTTAGCGTATAAATAAAACTATGTTTGTGTTGGTAGTGTTGTAGTTGTTTACATGTTTGTGTGGTTGCACATGTAGCTAGTGTCGTGGTCAGTGCTGCATTACATCCGTATTTGCATGGTCGAACGATGCAAGTGTATTCATAATCTATGGTTGGTTGTACATGCGTAACGTGTAGTTGTGATGTGCGTTTGATTGGTTATTGCTGTAATTGTGTTTTATTTTTTAGCTTAATGTAAAACGTTAGGGGTGTCATTAAATGTAGATGAAGCTGACAGGTGTGCATTTGTTTATGAATTGTTGGTATGATGGGAAGAGTTTTATCGATAGGGGGTGCGATGTGGTTGCTTGCTTGCTTAGTGTGGGTGTGCTATCTTTTTACGTAAACCAAACTAATTGAAAATGGGTGCTTGTGTTACACAAATTCCTTTGACCAATAATGGCGCGTGATGGGCACCATGGTCCAATTGAAACATGATACACGTAAAAAACTTGTGCATATTTCGACAAGTTGCGGACACCCAATGTTTTAGTGTGTTATTTTTTGGCCATTCAATGTGTGTATCAAAGTTTCCATGTGTGTGCTTTGGGTGAGGGCTGACTGAGGTGTCCCATGATGCACATCATGTTACAAAATAAACCTCCTGTGCTACCTGTGAAGTTAATAATTTGAGCAAAATGGACAATGGGTACATATTTTTTAATGGGCATGTGGTGCATCCGAGTTACGACTTCATGACGATGAACTATTGTTATTGTCGAGTTATGCAATAAATTAGTATGGTGGTATACATCAAACATTGGTACTATTCATAAAGAAAAGCATAGTTATAAGGTGTGAACTAAAAGTGGGATCCATTCGGGATGGAATCCAACACAAGGCGTTGTTATGAAAAAATTAACTGAGCGAAGCAATATGATGTTTGGGAAAAATGAACATAAATCCATATGTTTCCTATTATTATTTTCCAAAATAGGCACATCCGCCCACATTGTTATTAAAATATGAAGCGAGCTAAGCAATATGATGTCCAGGAAAAAATAACAATAAATCCGAATGTTTGCATGTTGCAACGTGGGTAATGTGATGTTGGTTGGGAGCATGAGATAACCCAAAACAGAAGAAATGTGTGGAGCTAAAGTGGTTCTATGCAAGTTTTCCTGTTATGATTTCCCAAACGGCTACACCGACCACATCGTATGTACTGCACTTCTTCCCCTTTAGATGGTTGCCTTTTTCTTCTTTGGCCTACCAGGTGGATGTCGAACTGATGGAGGGAGTATGATATGATTGTCGGGTTTGATTTTCGGTTTTTCAACTGTTGGGATTGGGTATATTGTGGATGAGTATGCTAACCGGTAAGTGGTAACGTGGAAAAATAGATCAACCAACTCGTTCAAGTCCGTGCCGCTGTTGCGGATGGCAACCATTGCGTCTTCACAAGGTAGCCCATTTATCTGCCATTGGAAACATGAACACGTACGCCTCCCAATGTCTACAAACACGGATGGATGCGAGTGGACCTCGTACATATCATGGTTTGCCTGGCTAACAGTCCATGATCTTCCCTTCTTATATGCCTTATCCAATTTATATTCCATTTTTGGACAAATTACACCTGACCATGTGATGGGCGCCACCCTACGGTCGGACATCTAATTCATAATCTGCATCCTAATTGCATCAACCAACTTGGTGATCAGTAGATGGCAAGCTTCCTTTATCCAATTGTTAAATGACTCCACGGCATTGGAAGACATTTCGCCATATCGTTTGCCCCCAAAGAAATGTGCCAAGATGTTAGAATTGGAATATGGTTAGATGTATAAGTTCACATACAAACCCAGCTAGCCAATATGATTAAGGAATTATAAATTAGTACCTAAAATGTGCATTCGCCGAATGGCGTGGGTCTAAATCCTTCAGGAAATTTACCCCGAAATGATGGCCAGATTGTATAAATTGTTCTAATTTGTGGTTAAAGTTGACAACCGTTAGCGCATAAATGCATTCTCAGAATTTGGTAACGAGGCCAATATGATACGGATGGTTGACGTACTTCATCCTGTCTTTCAAATTCCTTTGCAAATGCTACATACAAAATGCATGGTGTGATGTGGGGAAAACAAATGGTATGGATTCCAAAAGGCCTGAATGACAATCCGAAATAAGTGTAATCGATTGGCCCCCATCAACTATGTTAGCAAGATTTTGTAAGAACCATTCCCAGTTTGTTGCATTCTCAGCATCGACAATTGCGAATGCCACCGGGAATAAACCTGCAAAAACAACATCACCACATCATCAACCTAATGTTTTCACCACAAGCAACTCAAACACACACACCCCCCAATAACAAATTATACTAGGGATAGAAAAATGAAAACACTACAAAATATAATTTAAATGGTGAAGTAACATAACCTTTGTTCCTATCTTTTGCCATGGCTGCAAGCAAATTACCCTTGTATCTCCCTTTCAAGAAAGTACCATCCAAAAATAATAATTGGCGACAATGACTGAACCCGTCAATGCAAGCTTTGAATGATACGAACAGCCTATTGAAACGACATCTGTTATTTTCATCAAACTCAAGATTAACATAACTTCTGGGATTGTATTCCATAGCGGCGTTACTATACTATCGCAACTGGTCGAACGAGGCAGAATGATCCCCAAATAGGTCCCCTCTAGCCTTCTCAACTACTAATCAAGCTACACGATAACTAACTTGTAGTCCATAATCTTTTCGAAAATGATATTTGACATTCGTTGGGCGAGTCAATGGCTTGTCACGTACGCGTTCTGCCATGACATCAGCAACCAATTCAGACCCCATCCTCGGGTTTCTTGCAATCTAAACAGCAACCCCATATGTTTGTTCGCTATTCAATTTCTTCAAATAAAAGAACCCATTTACATTTATCACCCTAGCATGGACAGACCAAGGACACCCCCTAGCCTCGTTAAACATACAGACTGCTGTAATTCTAACCGAGTCATTTTTTTTTAAACTTGAAATTGGAACCCACATTCAATAGCGTACTTGCTGAAAACCTTACGAAATTCACCCACCCTACCTTCGAAACATTGTCCCACATTACTAATGCCAGAGGCCCATGATTCAGACAACAACACCTTCCGGGTGTGCGGCAAAAATTGGGTAACAAGTCTTCATCCTCGTCAACATCATTCATAAAACCACTTCCTCCCCTATGGATGTGTTCGCCATATGAATTCTCAGCAACACCCCTCCGATGTGTGCCCCCCGATTACTTTCCTTGCAACTCCACCACAACATCAACATGGTCGACCCGGAAAGACCTGGCATGACATAACATATTTTGGAAGTCCATCTCATTTTCCATGTTGAATTTATTGTACTCGGTTATCTTGAAGAACATGGAAATGGAATCCGGCGACAAATCCCCAAATCGATTACACACGTGACTAGCAAAACGGCTGAACGTGAATGTCACGACAAGCATCACGGCAATGTCACGTCAAGCATCACGTCAAGCATCACGGAAATTTTCAATTTTTTTTAAAAATTAAAAAAAAACAATAAAAACGGTACCTATACACACAAAAAAAAAAAAACAATAATAATAAACGAAGCCTATCTCGACAACGTCACAGACTAAAACCACACCCCAATATGCATTCAAATAGTAGCTGAATATCACTGCCCCATAATCAACCACCCCAACACCCCTTACGTAATTAATGGGATTCACCCACATCCTTACCAAACACATTACATACAATACAGGGGTAAAAAAGTCACAAAATCCACACCCCGAACAATGCACGAGATTTGACAGTAAACATTACCATAAAAATAGGAATGGTCAGAGTATTAAACAAAAAAAGGGATTTGTTAGTCCAACATTCTCCCAAATGGGATTGCCTGATAATTTTCCCATGTTTTGAAGTTTTAAAAATCAAAATAAATGTCAAATTATCATGTTTTTTTTTTTTATAAATAATCATAAATGATGAAAATCATTATTTGAAGGGCAATTCTGACTATTAAAAATTTAATAGAACTTGAAGGTTCAAAAAGTCATAATTAGGATTTAATGGAGTATAAGTTCATAAATTAGGACTTGTACATAAATATCCCTTAAATAAAAATATGAATAAATTATTAATAAGTCTTAATAGTTTGACTTAATTCTCATTAAATTCTATTGAAAATAAGTTTTAGTAAAATCGTCATTAAAAATAAATTTTTGTGACATTTTTTTTACATATGTCGCTAAAAATTAACAATTAGTGACTTTTTTTTGCCACGATTTTTATAAATTGTAACTACAACTTATAATTAGTGACGATTTTTTTAAACTATCGCTGAAAGTTAAAAATTAGTGACTTTTTGGTGACGATATTTTTAAATTGCGGCTAAAGCTTATAATTATTGACAGTTTTTGTGACAATTTTCAAACTATCTTTGAAAATTAATAATTAATGATATTTTTTTAATAGTGCTTGATGAAAAATATCATTAATTATCGTAAGATTTTCTAGATAATAAGTTCATCTATTAAGAACTACATGTAAATTCTCTTTTAATTACTAATTTTATCATTGTTTAAGAGAGTAGTTAAGAATTTTATTTTTTCAATTAATTTTGTTAAATAAAAAATTCAGACAATAGGATATTTGTTATTTTTTAAACTATAAAAGACAATTCGTATTTTAAGGAAACTTCAAATGATGTGTTTGTAATTTACTTTTATTTTTTCAATTATAAGATGGGCAAATTACACTTCCCCCCCCCCCCCCCCGCTAGTATCACAGGTTTTTTTTATTTTTTTAATTAATTTTGTTAAATAAAAAATTCAAATAATGGGATATTTGTAATTTTCTAAACTATAAAGGGCAATATGTATTTTAAGAAAACTTCAAGAGATGTATTTGTAATTTATTCTTATTTTTTTAAATATAAGATGTTCAAATTACACTTTACCCCTCCCCTCCCCTCCCCTTAATTATCACCGTTTTTCACTTTATCCATTCAAACTAAAAATTGATAGGATGTACCTCATTTATTTTCTGAAAAACAGTAATAGTTGAGGGAGTAAAGTGTAATTTGTCCTAAGAAATAAATATTTGAATTGAATCATAAAGAAGAGATGGCAGATGATATATATATATATATATATAAGGTTTCTCTAATGTTCGCAATTGAATTGAAAGGTGTCGTTGGTTCGTGATATGATTTGATTTTGGTCTATCTTAATAATTCTGGTTCGTGATATGATTTGATTTTGGTCTATCTTAACAATTCAAATCGTTCAATATATAAGACTCTTCAAATACATAATTTCTGCAAAAAAAATAATGTTAATCAGACATTAATATTCACTTGATCTAATCATATTTGTGTATATTTAGATTTTTAAATTGTTTTAAAAAATTATATTAAAGATGAAAGTAATAAAATTTTATATACAATTAAGTAATAAATGTAAAAAAAAAAATCATATAAGAGATGAAGGTGGTAAATTTTGTACGTAAAACTAAGTAATAAAATGAATATTTTGTAATAATTGAGTACTGTCATGTAATTAAACTAAAAAGAAAAAAAGAATGTGTTCACCCTGCTGTAATTTCTCCAATCACTCCACAAAACCCTCATTGATGATCAAATCAAATATGAAGCACGGGTGCGGGTGCGGGTGTGGGTATGTTGATACGTCAATTTCTTTAAAAAATAAGGTATGAGTACCGCTGGGGTATGTTAATTTTTATTTTTTTTAATTTATAGCGAAACATCCAACATACAAATCAAAGTTTCAATATCAAAACTAAAAAGAGAACAACTTATCTAAAAAGTTATATAATTATTATTTTTTTTTTTTTTGATTGTCTAAAACAAGATACAAAATAGAACAAAACCATGGCTCATAGGTATAGGGTGTTGGAAATAAATTACTTGATATTTTCAAAGAAGAATAATAAAGGCTATAATAAATTCTAGCATCTGCACACACAAAAAATATCATTTTGTTGTATCGGCGTCGTACACACAACAGCCCCAACTACCCCAAACCTCAAAACAAATAAAATTATAAACAAAATGTCCTTCAAAACAAATAAAATGATTTCTCACCAAACTATTTCACAAATCGTAAATTTCTCACTAATAGAAAATATCTATTAGACCTAATACCTTACAACCTCTTTAGATTGGATTTATTACCAATTTACTCTTTTTTCTTTTTATGGATGATGGACATACTAAAACTCAAAAAATGAACATTATTATTTATCAAAAGTAAGATTCATAATGCGCTCTACCGTCAAACTGAATGGTCTGACTCATAAACCTGGTTGAATCTAATACCACAATGGGTAGACCAAACGATCCAGTCAGTCCTTCGATGAAGTTTTTGTTGAGTTGGCTACAGATTCTTCCTTGTGAAGGAAAGTAGCAGCCAGCTACATGGTGGGGAAGCCATGAGTTGGCCATGAGGCCATGAAGGGAAAGCCACCGAAATAGGCTGGCAGCCAGCTCAATTCCTCTTGCATTTGTAATCTCTATATATAGAGAAGCTAAGGAGAGTTGAGGCACAGCTGAGAGGTGAGAGGCTTAGAGAGCAAAGAGAGAGTGAGAATTACAGAGTGTTGTAATTACAATTTTGTTCAATATAGTGAATCCGCTGCCCGTGGACGTAGGCGACTTGCCGAACCACGTTAAATCTTGTGTGTTATTGCTTGTTTGAGTTCCCTGGTGTGCCCCCGATCCTCAACAATTTTTTTCTCTAATCATAATCTGAATAAATTATGGGAAACCAAACTTGTCCAGAATTTTCTTAAGTGGGTGATTGTGTCGTAGAAATCAACTCGTATAATATAGAGTCCATGTGAAGTGTGGTGGAGATTAATTTTTGGGTAATTTCTAGGTTGATGAGAGTGAATTTGTAATATTATCCATAAATTATTTCCTTAATTTCATTTTGATTGTGATTTATTTATACAATTTATTACTAAGAGAAATTCATTCAAGTCTTTTTCATACAATCGAATGATATTATTGAGGGTTATTTCATAGGTCTCCGACAAGACAAGATGACCACATGTTAAAATTGGAAATCTAGAGAGCAATGGCGTTGGTTGGAAAGATGTATTCCAACCTCCCAATTTATGGCAAATTCACCCACCACTCTGGAAAAACTTTGCATTCATTTCTATCTGATGGTTCCTTTTCCAAATTACTACAAAAAACACAATAAAGACCAAAATATAGAACAATAATTATTGGATTGCATTTGTTTATGAGTAATGATTTAGCTCAAGCGATTCTCTATACCAAAACATCCATATCTATTTAATTTTATCTCAAAATTTCAATAATTTAATGATTATGAATGTATTGGATCAAAGAAACAAGTTGAATTGGCTACAAAATCCTTAGCCATGATTTATAAACAACTCCACAAGCATAAAAATTATTCAATGACTTACCTAGTTAATTTTGATCTTGATAAATAGTAGGCCACAATTATTTGGAACTAAAGTTTACCTAATATGGACCAAGACCACCATATAACTACTCCGTCGAGCGGCCCAATTTGGCAACAAACTCATCAATGTTTCTATCTGAACTACCACCTTCACCAACCGCCTCTTTTGCCAATTCACTCCATTTGAATGCATTTCTCTTCATCTCTTTCCCTCTCTCCCCCTCCATGACTTCCCTTACACAACGCTCAATCTCTTCTCTTCTAACAATACCCTTGTCGTTGCACCGAACCCTGAGTCCCATCCTCCAAACATCCATGGCATACTTGGCATTGGTGCTTTGGTCTGTCCATTGCGGCATTGCCACCATTGGAACTCCCAAGCTCAATGCCTCCAAAGTAGAGTTCCAACCACAATGTGTCACAAAACACCCAACTGCTTTGTGTGCCAAAACTTGTAACTGTGGACACCATGATACCACCAAGCCCTTCTCAGAGGTCTCTCTCACAAAGTCTTTTGGAAGCTTGGCCTCTTCTTTTGACCTAACCACCCACAAGAAATGGCAATTGCTGTCTCCCAAGCCCCAAGCTAGTTCTTCCATTTGATCGACTCCAAGTTCGGCTAAACTCCCAAAGGAGACATAGACAACCGAACCATTTGGTCTCTCCTCGAGCCAATTCATGCAGATGCCAGTGTTTGGCTTGAAGATGCTGAGACCATACTCTGTATCATCTTGGTGTCTCTTGTCCAAGAACATTGATGGTATGGTTGGTCCTATTGTCCTCAATGGCAAAAACTTTGCCATCCAATCCACCACCTGCGCAGTATTGAAAGAAACAAATTGCTTGATAAAATTTGCAAATTAGACAAAACGTAATGAGGATGACATTTCGGTATCTTGAAATTCTCGTATAATTCAATAGTCTGTCCGGTATGATGTGATGCGACACATAAAATAATATTCAAATATGATTTATTTTAACTGAATTACCAACCTCTTTCTCCAATTCGTAGAAGGTGTTGCACAAAACAAAATCCACTGTATCCACGTTCGACAGCTGATTCACAACCAATTGCAAAACTGGTAGATACGATCCAGGAACAGAGAGAAAAGACGGCAAATCCGAAGTCTCAAGTGGTGGCAACGCAGCAACACAAGATCTCGCAGACCCAGCAACAAGAGGAAGATCCAACAAACCCTTATAAACATGGTAATAAATATTGTCCACAGCACAAGACTGAGTAAAAAACACAGCCCCAACTACCCCAAACCTCTTAGCAACCTCAAGAACCCAAGGCAAGAACGAATCGTAAACAATACAATCGACAGGGTACTCTGTTCCACGGAGTTTCTCGATCAGCTCTGCCAGAGTTTGCGAACCCACTTCTCGAAATCTCTCCAGGTAGACTTCGGGATTCACTTTGATGATGCCTTGGTCGTAGCCATCGGAGATTGTTTCGACTGGAATTGTAGGGACTGCTTGTTCGGAAATGGTGGTGTTGAACATGTGGCGTGTGGCGACGAGTGTGACTTTGATTTGTTTGCTCTGTAAACGTTTGGAGAATTGGAGCATGGGATTTATGTGGCCTTGTAATGGGTATGGTAGAATCAAACAATGAACTCTGTATGCCCTGTTTTCACTCTCCATTTTTAGAAAACACAAGTTGGAGCTCTCTTCCTTTTTTTCTTACTTTTTAAATTGAATCTCTAGACATAGTATTATCTTTTTATTTTTTCTTTTTAACAATCAGTGGATATGAGTGTCCAATGCAGACATCATTGTTAGATTGAAACTAACATTTCATTCGACTGTTTAAAATAATACTTTCACCGTCGAAAAATATTAATTCTTTGTTTTATTTTTTTATTATTTTAAGATATTAATTTATTTTCAAAAATTAATGATTAAAACTATATGAATTTATTATTTTACTTTTTTTTTAAAATTCATTAATTAGAACAATTGATGTTCCAAAAAAAAAAAGTCAAAAGTAGTTTTGGAAAATTACTTTTGAAGTGTAATAAAATTGTATTACTAAAAAAAAAAAGTTAAATTCTCTAAAAATGACTAATATGTTAAGACGAAAAGAGTATTTAAGTAGAGTAATATTAGAGATATCAAAATTTTTACTAAATATCTTATATTGGTGTGAAACTTACACTCATACGAGACATTTGGTAGAAATTTTGATCTTTTAATATTCTTAGTTTTTACTATTTATGTCAAGTGACCCACTGGTTATATTTTGGCTTCGTTTAAAAAATAGGTTAGGATTAATTTAATTCACTAAAAAAAATAGATTAAATAGTTAATAAAACAAAATGTAACATTCAAACTCTAATTATTTCATTTTATTTATCACAAAACTAAAAAAAAAAATTAAAAAATTCTTCCACAACTTTTTTAATCAAGTTAAAATAATAAAAAAAAATTAAAAATCACATTCCAAACGAAAACTTTAATATTTGGTTGCGGGATTTAGGAAGGGATATTTAGAAAAAGAAAGAAAAAAAGTATGTAAAATTAAGTAAATGTAAAGATATTTTATTCAGATTTTATCAATTTTTTTTTAAAAAAAATTTTTTAACCAAACATAATGTAAGTGAATTTCCAAAAGTGGTAATCAATGCCCACTGGCTAGCTTCTTGTTTGTAACCAAGGGTTTACTCCCTCTTTGATTGGGTTAGGAGCCCCGACTGAAGGCTCATTTAGATCTTCACTTCCCTCTGTAAGCCGTTTGGCATTTCTATGCTAAAAATAAAAAATAAAATATACTACTTATGTCATGAAATAATAAATGTGCTAGTAGTGTGTATAGGTTAACTTGGAAGTTGACTTTTAAATAAAGAGTTAATTATTTAAAAATTCTATTCCCAAATAGTGTGGTAGTTGAGATTGTTTGTATGATTTTTTAAATTAATAAGTTTTTATTAGTAAATTGAGAATATAATCAATTTTTTTTTAAAATTAAAAGTATTATCAATTTTTCATAATTATATTTCAGATAATTGTTTCACTAACTGATGAAAAAAACAGAGCATGAGATTAAAAGTTTTTACCCTTCTACTTTTTAGTTTGATTCAATTATCCAATATAACCGAGAATATTTACCAGTGTGTCTGGTTTGAGTTTTCTGAATTAAGTTTTTTGAAAATTAAGTTTTTTGTTTTTCATTTTTTTTATTTTTAGTGAATATTTTTAAAATTTTAACCATTTTTTTTTCACTTTTTTAGATATATCTTACTTAGATATATCTAAAAAGTAAATATTTGTGAAAAATAATTTTAAAAAATTAATAAATAAACAAAAATACGAAAAATATACTAAATTTTCATATTTTTTTATATTTTTTGCATTTAGTGAATTTTTAAAGATTTTTTCACAAAAATTATATTTTTTAAGTGTATTTATATTCGTTGTGTCTAAAAATTAAAAAAAATGCTTAAAATATTAAAAAAATTCAGTAAAAATAAAAAAAAATACAAAAATAAGAAAGTAAAATTTTTTGTAAAGTGTTTTTAGAAAACCCAAACTAAGCAAAGTGAACATTTTTTTTTTTAGTTTTAAAATTGAGAACAATATTAGTTTTTTCATTTTAATTTTTTTTTTTTTCAGTTTTGCATATCAATGTTCCATCATCATATTACTTTATAGACACAAAATTTTCAGTTTTGCACAAAAAAATAATTTAATTTTTTCATTTTTTTTTCCACATAATTTTTTTTTAGTTTTTTCAATTTGAAAGTTGATGTTTTAAGGGGAATTGACCTATAAGTCCCATATAGATGAATTGTAAACCATTTAGTCCGAATTGTTTTATGATGATCTCAGAAGTCCCCTTTTTGTTATATTACGGTTTTGCCCATATTTAATGAGTTTAATGTTGAGTTGTTTAATTTGCGTAAATAGTGGGCCTGCCACGTTATGGAAAAGCTTCCTATAGACTTTTTTGGTTTGGTACAGTGGGTGGATCCACCCACATTAGCACCATGCAGCCTAGTTTCTGGCCCAAAAATCTTCTTTGGTAGTGATTACATTGGGTCAACTGTCACGACCTAAACCCACCCCTATAGGTTTAGCGTCATAACCGACCAGTAATCCTTAGATTACCGAAAGCCTCTTAACAATTGGACTTGTAATTAGGGGCTGGGGAAGTAAATATATAAAAGAGAAATATACATAGTCCATCAAGCTATGTAGACATACATGGGACTGATAATCTTAATTTTTATAAACATACAAGTGACGTTATAGGTACAGCATTTACACGTCACCTCGTGTACATATGAAAGGAAAACTTGTTCATAAAACAAAAGGAGCAGTCTTATGCGTTCATATTAACACAACCACAAGACATGACTTGATCTGGAACCTCCTCGTGAGGTGCAAAGGGTGACTGACAAACACAAAAATACTCCAGGCATCATCTTAAGCCTAATTACGAGCCTGCTCACCTACATACATAATAAATAACTAGTGGGCGGAGGCCCAGTGAATAACACCAAAGTAAAGGGGTAAATGAATGATGTCTCATAACTGTGTCTGAAACCAAAGCTCACATTCGTATTCTCATTCTGAACATGTATACAAAAATCAGAGTTCATGTTTAATCTTACATGGTGTGTTCGTTAGTGATGATGTATCATATACAGAGTATCATAAATCATGCTTGTCAGTTCTATAGAAGAACCTCCGGCCGGATAAGGATAACTTGTCAGTTTCATAAAGAAACCTCCAGACTGGGAACTTGTAAACTTGTCAGTCCTACTTAGGAACCTCCAGTAAGGTACAGATAGCTTATTAGTTCCATAAGGAACCTCTGGTACCAGGAACTTGTAACATACTTGAATCATAGCATAATGTCACTTGTAACATACTTGAATCATAGCATAATGTCACTTGTGCTTGTTATTGTTGGACAATCATTCATAGTATAAAACATGACACTCTATTCAACAGATCTTATTTCATATACTGAAAATAATTTTACTTTGACATAGCTTTACTAAGTTATTACTCACAGATAACAGATGTTGTAAGTAGACAATTCAACTTCCTTGTGGCGCGTGACCTACACAGTTACAGAATGAACGTATACTGAACTACACACCCGGAAATGATAACTTAGTCCTTTCCTGGTTTCGTGTGTTTCTACTTGATTAACCTCATTATGGTGTCTTAATCATGGCCTAGGAATGCCTAAGATGGAATGAAGATGCAAAAAATGTAATTGAAAACATTTTCAAAACTTGCTGAAAATGGGGTCCACGCTTGAGCGTGGCTTTCCTCGCTCGAGCAGACATGCAAAATGTAAGGGTTTACTCGAGCGTAACTTCCTTCGCTCGAGCGGTCTGCAAACCTTGAAAAATTACTGGTTGCTTGTTTTTCACGCTTGACGGATGCTCGATCCCTGCTCGAGCGTAAGACTCTGACCCTCGCTCGAGCGTGACTTTTGTCACTTGAGCGTGTTGCAAACACAAGAGCTTTTGAGGGCTTGCATTTCACGCTCGAGCGTAGATGCAAATTCTAGAATTTTCAGATTTGATCTCCAAGTTCAAAACTTAATCTTTAAGCACCAAAACTTAATTTTTCTGGGCCGAAACTTGAGACAATACATGGAAACTCTTAAAACAACATGAATTAAAGATCATTTCAAGAAATCATGGCCCAATAGCTTGCTAATTGTGCAAAATTCAACTTGAAGTGTAGAAACATGCTATAAATATGACATGTATGCATAACTTGAGTTCATAGTTTCCAAAACATGATCAAATGAAATATTCAACTCAAAAACATGGTGAATTCTTAGATTACAACCAAAATATGAACATGCATGTGAGATTTCTCATGAAGCGAATTTCAAAACTTCATGATATGGACATGTATGTATGGAATGACTTACAATTCCAAGTTCTAACTCAATTCTTGTATAAATCAACATAATTCTCTTGAGTTCATGCATTATAGTCTAGATTTCAAGGTTTAAGGATAAAATTCTTACCTAGAGGCTTGAGTTCACAAGTGTTGAAGTTGTAACTTCTTAAATTCTTTTTAATTCCTCTAATTCTTGCTAGTTGGCTTCAAATGGACTCCAATCTATCCCCCTTTTCTCACTCTCTCACGGCTGTGTGTGTGTATAGGCTCAAGATTGTGTTGAATGAAGGAAAGAAAGATGAGTAGAGACAATAGGTGCCTTATATAGGCTTGCCCATTGATAGTTAATTAAGGCTAACCACATAGGCATCAAATTAATCTATTTAAATCGTTTCAAATCGAATTTCAATTGAACCTACCATAAAATTCTAAAAATTCCAATTTACACATGAATCAAGTCAATTTCGCGATTGGATGCCAATAAGGCCTTCAATTCGCAGACTGAAAAAAAAGCATGAACAGATCTTTCTATGATAAACAGATATAAACACAAAATAATGCAATGCACGTATAATTAACTCAGGATTTCTTCTTAATTACTTGTTAAGCATAATTAAGCATGGATTAACGTTAATCATGGGTCGGGGTTGTTACATCAACCCACCATGTATCCGAAGATGATGATACGGTGTATATCGTTTGGGTAACCTGTTGATATGGTAAAAGTTTCGAAAAACCATTAGTCGCCGACGTTGATCGGAAATTGTCCACATTCCAGTATATGGCAATCATCGACCTCCACGGTTGTCGTTATTGGTGTCCTCACGCCAAACATTTTGCGACAATCAAGTAATTTAGGAAATTTTTTTGGAGAATCCATTATTTTTTGGGTTAGGGTTGTTGGCGATGGACCACATCATGTTGAGGCTGATAAGAGAGCCAATATTGTTGGTGAATTTGTAGACGATGCTAGGCTGGTGTCGATCTTAATGTGAACGGGATCCAATATCCTGTTGTTAAAGGAACCCATATCCAAATCCCACCAAATTAACGATCGTTTTGTAAAAAACACAACAATGTAATGGGTATGTGCTATATCAGTTAGGGTGTGACGGGATTTATAACAACTGACTTGGTGGACTGATCAATCGAAAGGTTAGTCGTATTATTGTTGCGCAAGTGCGAGACCCATCAATTTGCCGATGACGATGACGCGCAACAGTGAGTACCCACATCCTTTATCGTATGGTGTTGTTTGTTAAATATGGTGTTGTTATATTTGGGTTTGTTATTTGTTTTCTGCTAGTGTGTGTGTAGTTTGCTGTTACGGGGTGTATTTCAATGGTGGTATGATGTTGTGGGTGGGTGTAGAGGGGGTTGGGGATTAGTCGTACATGTTGTATGTAGGTTAGTATGGGTTTTGTTGGTGGGGTTTTTTTTAGGGCAAATGTGGGGATGTAGTGTTGTTTTTTGTTTGTTTTTTGACTGGGTAGGTGTTGTTTGGCCGGATGTAGGTGTCTGTCTGTGTGGTTTCTGTGGAGTGTGGAGAATGTGGGGGATTGGGGAATGTGTGGGGAATGTGGAGTTTGGTAAGTGGGTTGGAATAATTTTGTATGTGGTTATGTGTGGATGGCATGTATATGTGGGGGATGGGTGGTTGGTGAATGTGGGTGATGGGGTGTTGGTGTTTGTCGTATGTGGTCGTTTGTTAGTTTGGCGTTTCGGATTAAGTGGGTTGGGATAATGTTGTGTGTGGTTATGTGTGAGAGGCATTTATGGAGGGGGTGTGGTTGGTGAGTATGGGTGATGGAATGTTGGTGTTTGTCGTATGTGATGGTTTGTTAGTTTGGTGTTTGGGATAAAATAGGTTGGGTTAATCTGGTACGTGGTTATGTGTGGGAGAAATCTGTGTTGGGGGGGAGGGGGTGGTTGGTGAGTGTAGGTGATGCGATGTTGGTGTTTGTCGTATGTGGTGGTTTGTTGGTTTGGTGGCATTGTGCTGATACGTTTAGTTATTGTGTTGCTGGTTGGGTGTTGGTGTTTGGGAGTTGTAGGGGTGTGGTGTGTCGCGTGGTTATGTAAATGTTTGGTTGTCCATGTGGCATGTTACGTCTGGCATTAGTGGTTTGTTAAACGCGCGACATGTGTGGTAATATGAGGATGTAAAAGGCCTTGTGTGTTGTTTTTGTTGAATTACTGGTATATAACATTAGGTTTTTATAATTGTTTATGTCTGATTGCAATGCAGATGTTGTTAGGACGCCGAGCCCAAGGGCCCGATCTATGGGGAAGACAAGGGTTGGCAGGTTTGTTGGTTCGCCATTTGGAAAACTTGGCATGAGGATGTAAGGGCGTATCTTGTTCAAGCAAGTGAAACCATTGCGAACTGTTCCCACACCCATCAACGATGTGAAGATGAGATTGAATTATTGGTCAAACATTGCAGGAATTATGAAGATTGTATCCATATTTGGTTTAACATCAGCTCACTGTGCCCACCTAATGAAAACACTGTTCTGGTTATTGTTTGAAGCAATTCTTGGCAATGACCTAAACGAACATGAGTTCCGGAAGTGCGATGCATTGGTCTATAAGATTATCCAGAGGTATGACCCGAATAATGATGTGTTCAACATCAGGCGTGGGGCGTTAAAGTTGAGGGATAGTGATGTGAGACTTGTTTTTGGGTTGCAATGTGGTGGGCAGCCACTAGTCTTATCGTCAAGGCCCCATGTAGCCCGACTTTCCATAATCCTTTTGTAAGGTGAATAGCCCTACAGTTCGGACTCCACTTGTGGTTCTAAATCTGATTTCACAAGTGCAATGGGAAATAATGAAAACACAAAAAGAGTCCAAATCTGGCAATTCTTTTTGGAAAATCAATGTTTAAATCAAATGTCAAAAATGACTGCTTTGCCAGATTACAGAGTCGCCACCTAAATATTTTTGGAAAATTTAGGAAACCCGAGACTCGTACCAAAGGCCATTAGTCCGTCATCACCAAAGTGTCTCGGCACGGGAACTTAGGTATGAGAGGGGAAGGTTATGAATTGAGAACTCCACTCGCCCGATCAAAGATCGACATCTACTAATCATGATATGTTTTTTATTTACATTATATGTTCTTATTCTAATTTTTTAGCTATATTACTAAGTGATTCGCACACAAGGTATAGACTAATTTGCAAGATTTGGAACACTTGATTTCATGTTTTGTTTCGAAATTGTTTTGTGGATTTGCCACTTGAAAAAATGGGCTAAAATGGACATTAATCAAGTCATCCCAATTCAAGCAACTAGCCTTCATCCACAAGTATTCAAACAATTATATCATTTAAGTAATTAGCCTCATGGTATTCATGCTTTGACATGGAAACATAAACATTCGATGCAACATGCTAAAGCAATAAAAGCTCACCTAATGTAACAACCCTGATCCACAATTAGCTACTAATCCAAAATTAAGGACGTTAATAAAGGGGTTAATATAAATTATATGTTTAATATGTATTTTGCATGATCTTTGGTTTTCTATCTGTTGCTCATGGAACGATCTGTTTGGAATTCTGCTTTAATATGAAAATTGAAAGCCTTATCGGCATTCGAAATCGGAATTGGTTACATGAATATGTTATTCGGAATTTTTAGAACCATATGGCAAATTTTATTAAAAATTGATTCGGAACGATTAATTAAGTTGTGTTTGGTTAACCAAATGTTCTAATTAATGCAAATTAGCATTACAACTATATAAGTGGCCTTTTAGGCTCATTCTTGAACTCATGCGTGCTTCATTTGGGTGGAAAATCTGAGAATTCATTTTAGAGAGAAAGAGAGAGAGTGCAATTCTAGAGAGAGAAAAGAAGAGATTGAAGGAGAATTGAAGATCTTGGCTAGGATCCATCAAAATTAAGCTAGAACAAGAGTGATTCAAGACTCTAGGTAAGCCTTTGACTATTAATTCATGAAGATTATGTATTGTATAGATAAATTCATGAAGATTATGTTGAGTTAAGCAAGACTTGAGCTAAATAAGATGGTAGAAGGATCATACCATGCATGCATGTCTATTCCTTTACAAATTGAGCATGATTTCAAAGAATTCTTTCATGCATGTGTTCATCTCACTTATATTTTTGGAATTCATCATGTTTTCCATCAATTTGCCAAGTTTGATCATGATTTGGAGTGGTGGAGTTCAAGAGAATTCATGCATGTTATATTCTTGAAACATTCCTAAAGTTTAAGTTGAACTTGTGTACAATTGTCATACTTTTGGGCTTTGATTTCATGAAATGATCTTTAAATCATGACATTTTGTGAGTTTCTAAATGATTTCTATAATTTTGGCCCAAGAGGATGAGGTTTAGAGTGTTGAATTCATGTTTTGAACCTTGGGAGCAAATCTGGAAAACCCATAATTTTACTTCCACGCTCGAGCGAAGAATCCCACACTTGAGCGACCACCTTTATTTTCATACTTCCGCTCGAGCAACGAAAGGTTGGCTCGAGCGTAAATTTCATGCTCTTAGAAGTTTGCGTGTTTGGAAGCACACTCGAGTGACAATACTTGTGCTCGAGCGAGGGCTGTGTCTCACGTTCGAGCGAGCATCGGGCGAGCGTCGAGCGGAGATTTCTTGCAACCAGAACTTTTTCATATTTTGCAGACCGCTTGAGCGAGGGAGTCTACGCTCGAGCGACCACTTACTTTCGGTATGTCCGCTCGAGCGAGACCCCTGTTTTCAGCAAGTTTTGAGAAATATTTTCAAGTGCATTTCTGCATCCTCATTCCATCCTAGGCATTCCTAGGCCATGATTAAGACTCCATAATGAGGGTTAATGAGGTAGAAACACACTAAGAAAGGAATGTACTAAGTTAACAGACTGCAAGTGTGTGTTTTGAGCAATGTGATAAGAAAGAATAAGAATCAATGTAAAGAAAACTAAGCCATGTTGGCCAAGTACATATGTAATGATAAGATATGTTTGTGTTATGTACTTTGTGATTGTAGGTCAAGACTCGAAGATTGATTGACCATTTACGAGAACCACTGTGAGTAACATTTTTGCAAAGATATGTTGATATGAATTATGTTCCAAACGAGTTATGATAAGTTATGATTTCTAAAATGATATTGTTTACGTGAACGAATGTCCTATGTTTGAAATCTATTATGGCATCCATAGATAGTCCCAAGTCATGGGGGACGGCATGAAAATGCGGGTCCATGACATATACGTGATACGAGATCTCGTTAGCCACTTCATTGTGGTGATATGTGTTTAATCGGTATCCGGAACCGATTACTCTAGTCGGAAGATGATATGTGATGTGTTCTATGGGATGTACCATTATTATGTTCAGATACAAAAATGATTATGCTATGATCTATTTTATGCTTATGACATGTTCGGATTTCGTTCACTAACCTCTTTACCTTAATGTTATTCACTGGGCTTTAGCTCACTGTGTATATATATATATATATATATGTATAGGTGGCCATTTTGGAGATCGAGCCTAAGGGCTTTTGTTTGGATCTGTGTTCTGTTGTCAGCCAACCATTGTGCCTCACGTGGAGGTTCCGGACGTGTCGCATGTTAAGAGTTCCGGTTACTTATGTATTTGACTTGTTTATTTTGTTAGCTGTACTCAAGTTGCTTTAATGTGTGTGGGTATAATGCAAGGCTGACTATTGGATATGTATGTAAAGTTTTAAATATTCTGTTTCATGTAAGTCTACACAGCTCATTGGACAACTATATTTATGTATTTGCTTCTGCTAGCCCCTTAATTCTGTTAATCAGTTCAGAGGCCTTCGGTAATCCAAGGATTACTGGCCGGTTACGATGCTAAACCTATAGGGGCGGGTTTGGGTCGTGACACCTAGTACTCCTAGCCAAAACAGGTGAAAAAGTTAGAGAAAAAATATGCATGTTCCTAACTTATGCAATATAACTAATGCAACGCACACATTATGTATTTTATAGGCTCGGCTATGAGCATGACATATGATTGCGTTCAAGACATGAGAGAGAGCACGTTTTCAAGTAATGAGTTTCAAACATCGATATTGGGTTAGTATAATGAGCCGAGCCTTGGATGCATGCAAGACAAATGGATGCAAAACATGGAGTATGCTAAAAAAAGTGATGTTTCTAAACAAATTTGGGATTTAACGACGAAACAAATTTGTCCCAAAATGTATATATTTCGTCACTCAAACTAATTACGACAAAAAACTTTCGTCACTCGTTTTGTCTCCAAAGCGTCGTCGCTAAAGGGTCTTAGAGACGAAAAAACAAATTCGTCATTCAAAATGATAAATGATAAATTTGTGATGAATTTTTTTGTCTCCAATACACTCTGTTGGGAACATACTTGTAAGTAATTAGCGACAAAAGTATTTTGTCATAAATACAAGAAATAGAGACGAAATAATTTTGTCACGTTTAATATAAATGAAAACAAAAAAAATTTGTCAAAGAAGCTACCAATAGAGACAAAAACAAATTCATCATTAAAAATGATAAATTTGTGACGAATTTTTTTGTCTCCAATACACTCTATTGGGAACATACTTGTAAGTAATTAGCGACAAAATATTTTGTCATTAAAGAAAGAAATTAGAGACGAAAGTGTTTTGTCATAAATATAAGAAATAGAGACGAAATAATTTTGTCACGTTTAATATAAACGAAGATGAAAATTTTTTGTCAAAGAAGCTACCAATAAAGACAAACAAATTCATCATTAAAAATGATGAAATAATGTAAAAAAAAAAAAATCGTCACACATTGAGGGTAATAATGACAAAATGTGACAATATTTTTCATCGTGACAAATTCATTTAGCGACGAAATAAAGAATTCATGACAAAATTAATCTTCCACCTAAGCCAAATAAGAGACGGGAAAACCTTCTTTAGGGATGGAAAATTTTGTTACTAATTCTATAATATTTTTTTCCACATTATATACCTATTTTGTCAAAATCTAAATTTTAGTTCAACAAATATAACTCTGTTCATGTTGAAACCTGTTGAATAGAACAATTCCATCACAACTTAACCTAACCTATCATCAACACATTTACGAATTAACAAAATGAAAATATCCATTCATCATTACAAATAATTTCATCTTAATACAATAAAACAGTGCAATATCCACAAAATATGCAAAAGTTATAACTTGTACAATTCCACCAAACATCCAACAATAACTAGTGCAACTCCACAAAGTATGTGTATCCTTTTCAAACAAAAATGAACATTCAAGCAAATTACATCATTGTTGCACGTCAAAAATGCCACCCCAATCTAATCTGCAAAAAAATAAATTAAAAGCTTTAGCAATTAATTAATTATACAAAAGATTAAAAACATTAGTAACTCATCAATTTACAATTAGACCAATTATACAATTTATCCCTCTAACAGACTTTTTTTCGAGATTATGAGAACAAAAAATTAATTTCAAGGCTAATTTACAAATGGTGCATCCCATTAATGTGTCGTAAGTTCATACAACTTATATTGGTCTCTCCTAAGTTGTTTCTGTTGGTTCCTATACAAATCTGTGGTTGTGTGATAATTTAGCCTTTCGACGGCCTTTTTTTAAGCTTTAAGTATAGAGAAAAAGAAATATTTTTTAGACTAATCCACAATTTATACATCCCGTGCACCTGTACAAATTGGACGTCCTATGCATGTTTCCATTACTTTCTAATTCTTCAAACATATATTCTTTTATAAAATTTGTTATATTAAAATTAATATACTTTACCAAGAAGTATGTCCACTTGTGGATGAGTCCCTTCCACTTCCAAAGTGTCCAGTGAATCCTTTGGTCCTCAAAAAGTTGACAACATCAACCATTATCTCCCCTTGCTTCTTCAAACCCTCTTCAAGATCTTCTATTTTATTGTTCTGCATTTGTATTTGTTCCTTCTGTCTCTATTTGCATCTTAAGGCACTTCACATAATCATTTGTTTCAGCATATATGGTAGTGGTCCTCCTAATAGAGGATGAAGGTCTCATGCCAAGTCCCTTCACATAGCCAGACCTTGGCTTTAGGACTTTGATTGACAGCTCTTCTGCAGTCAAAGGGGTTGATCCCGACTGTGAGAGGTGATCAGCCTGTGTTTGTATCATATTTTCCTATCAATATTAAAAAATTAAGTAAGATTATAACAAATAGTATTCTAAACCTGATGAATTTCCTGCTTCATCATAAACCATCACGAATACAATATCTCAAGTTCAACTAACAAAGTTGGGAAATACATGGCCTAATTAAAGCTACAAACTGGGAGAGAGTTCAAAAAGACCTACTTAATTCTTTAAATTCAATAGGGTCTCCTGGTGTGACTTTGTCTATTTGGATTGTTTCTAGATACGCCATAATATGATGATTCACTGTCATAGCAGCACCCTCTGAATTTTCCCTTGCTTGTATTGTTATTCAATTGGAAATCCACAGGAAAGATTTAGGAAAGTTATATACGTGGAATGCCGTGAAGCCATCAAACAAGAAAATTTTAGATAGAATGACACTAATTAATCAAATATACAAGGAATAGGATCTCTAATTAAGTTGCATTCATATTGTTTACCTTTTTGCATATACGAACTACAATTTCCATCAAATTTGAAAGATACTAACTCTTTATAGAATTAACGGCCACAAGCAAACCATATTATAATTCCAAATATGACCACAATACCAAATGAACTAACAAAAAACTAGCAAAGACTAGAAAGAAAAAAATATTGTCAGTTCAATAGTGAGGTTTGCTAAAATGCTAGGAGGTATTAAATCTACAAAAAATAAAAAATAAATAAAAAATAAAAAAAGGCAAAAGGCAAAAGGCAAAAGGCAAAAGATGAAAGATGAAAAATAAATAAAAGATGGAAAACAAAACCACCATCCATGTCAAGCATGATCGAGTTGTGGAAGACAGTGAATTGAGAAAATTTAGAGAAGAGTAGTGTAGCATATCATCGGGGGATAAACTTCTTAGCTGCTACCAAGAGAGGGATTATGACAAATTGTTGGCAAGTATTCCTCCATATAAAATCTTGAAGCACTATGCTTTCTAACAAAAATTAATGCTATACCCACAAAACATGAGTATGTTATTTTGTATGCTCTACTCTGGTTCAAAGAAAAAGGATATAAAAGATGCAAAGAACCAGAAAAGAAAATATCATAGTGCATGTGCTATCCATGATAAAATTCTTTCATATCAATTTTGGTTGCTATGTTAGAGGTTAAAACAACAAGGTTGAGATATAATGACCAACCAACTCTTTGGTAACTCAATGTACCAAACAAACATAGGAAAGAAAAGAACAGGACATAAACATAGTTATGGTGTTTAATTCCCCTTCCCTTTACTTCTCTTCAACCAAAAACATAGGCCATAGGAAATCGTTTAAGCAATTTCAAAATTCAAGCTTGATTCAAACATGACATGAGATGTTTCAGGGGAGGGTGTCCAGCAAGCATTACTTAAAATGCTGGAAGGAACGGTAAATACATCTTCTACTTGGTTCACCTCGAAAATGTTAAATGATGAATACTTTTCAATCCCCATGGAGGAAGTGCATCTGTTGCAGCATTCTTTGGACCCTTCTATTGATGATTTGTCCAATTTTTTTCATAAATTTAAATTGAGATGTTTGCTGGAGTTGGTCTTGGTGAATCTGCTTGAAATTATTTTGAATTTGTAATTTATTGGCTTCATGATTCTAAAGTTGGTTCTTGGGTAATGTTTGACCCCTTGTTGAACTAATTTTTGGATTTTGAAGAGATTCTTGAATATTTTTTTTAAAATATATATATAGGTGTTTTTTTAACAATTTCAATGTAGAGGTGTTTTATTTCTGGTCATTCCAGCTTTGTATACTGGTGACACCCCCTTGGTGCCTTCTAATAAATGTACTCTTTACTTGTCAGAAAGGAAAAAATAAATAAATAAATAAAAAATCCTCCTAGCAAAGAAAGAAGGCTACTAGACTAGTATAAAATGAATAGAAAAGAAGAAAAAGAAAAAAAATTCACGAAACTCCTATTTTTGGTCCCGTTATAACTAGTTTTATGCACTTTGTAGACGCGCCCCGAGGACCTCATGCTACAGTTCGGACTCAAATGTCACGGTTCTTAATCTGATCTCACAATGTGTGATGTGAGATTGATAAATCACCGAAGAGTCCAAATCCGGCAAATTGTTTTGGAAAACTGATTTTTAAGAAAGAAGTGCCAAACATGGACTGCTTTGCCAGATACAGAGTCGCCACCTAAATGTTTTATTTTTGGGGGAATTTAGGAAACCCTGACTCATTGCCTAAGGCCACATGTCCGTCATCACCAAAGTTGCCTCGGCTCGGGAACTTGGGTACGATTGGGGAAGGTCATCTATAAGCACCCCTGCTCGCCCGATCAAAGATCGGCCTGTACTAACATGGTATTTTGTTTTTGAAAACACATGTGTTCTTATTCCGATTAATTAGCTAGAATTACTATGTGATGCGCACAACACACAAGTATAGACTAGATCGCCTAATTTGGAACAAAGCATTTGTTTGAAAATGGTTTGAAGGTGCTACTCGCAAGTAGGCTAAGACGTGGATTTGCCACCCTCAGGTGGGCTTAAGAAAACAACATGATTTTTGCCACTTTCAAGTGGGCTTAAAAACTCACATTTCAATGAATTGTTCCAATTCAAGTAATCTAACCTTCACCCACAGGCATTCAGGTAGCTATATCAATTAAGCAAATAGCCTCATGGCAAGCATGCTATCATGGCAACACTCACACGCATGCAAAGATGCTAAAGCATAAACACTTACCGAGTACTCCGAGCCAAAACAAAAACTAGTTAGTAATCAATGTATGATCCTAGTTTATGTTAAGATGGCTAATGCAACACATGCAAAATGTAACTAGAAATAGGCTCGGCTACTCTAAGATGGCATATGAAATGCAACTTGATAACACGTATTCAATTTGGAATTGAAATACAATACAGTTTGTATGATGCGCCAAGCCCGGTGCATGCAAGGCAGATGAATGGATGCAAACATGCGAGCATAAGTATGCTAATTGAAACATGCCCTGGAACTAACCATCGTAAGCGGCTTAAGTAAAAGGGAGAAAGACTTGGGGTTGGAAGGCATTCACACACGCATGCACACTTATTACAAGTTCGCCCTCTCGACGGAGGGTGAAAGAATAATACAAATCACCTAATTAACTAACTAACAAGCTAATTAATTAATTACACAACCAAATCGAAATAAATAACTATTCTAAGTTATTAGAACATTGAAATGGCCTCGAGACGAGGGATGAATGCATGCTCAGACGGCTTCGCTCGGAAATCCATCGCCATGCTACATGTTGCCTCTGTTTACACTGCTCTGCACCTCTGAAAATTGCACAAGTCTCTGGGATGCTCCTGAACCACTCCCTGAGTGTTGTGGGAGGTCACCGGCCAAGATATATGGCCACCGGCCATGGGGAACTAGTTATCGACCATTTGTGGGGACATCGGTCAACAATTCATGGCCGATTGGCACTGAAAGTAGTCGATCGGCCATCTCGTCCTGCAGAATTCTGTTTTTGCTGCACCAGAGGACAAACAGAGCATGGCAATGCATTTTCAAGGTAATATTTGCACCACCACCATCCTTATCATGTTTAAGACTCTAAGGAGTATGGTTCTCGACCCTCGGGCCATCAATCACGCGTTTCAACGCATGATGGCCAAAGGAGCCAAGTGTAAAAGTTAATGTACAATGAATGCACAAAACACATGAATGCCTATCATTCTATCATGTTGGATCAAGAATGTCGGCGATTGAGAATTGAGACGCATTTCGTCACTTCAAGTACGAACGTTCCTCATTCCTCATGTTTGGTTTGACACCCCAAACGAAACACAATGCAATGCATGTATGCCAAATACAATGAAATACGGAAATGCAATACTATGTGACCTAAGCATGCCAAATGCGATAGGACTTGAATATGTACATATGGCTAAGGTAACAAGCATGTCAAATGCAATGCAACCTAAACCTATAATGCAACCAAATGCAAGCTAGCAAGCATGCAAAATGCAAACTAAGTATATGATGCGCTAAGCATGCAACAACATGTCATGGACCAAGTATACAATGATGCGCAATAAAACTAGCATGCTACAACATGCAATTCTTACCAAATATGCAACAAGCAAGTGACAACATGCAAGGCAAGCATGCAACAACATGCGGGGATGGTCTTAAACCAAAATGGACAACTCTCAAATAGGTCCAAATCAGTGGCCAAAATGCAATGGAAATGAGGACAAATGCACATACAAACATGCATGCCAATTGGCCTAACACTTAAGCATAAGAAGGCAACTTTTAAGCACGCTTAAAAGGAATGGAAAGCATGCAAATGTGACAATATTACATGTTCTGAAATGATGCTAGGAGTGATGCCAAATCACCTAAACAAGTCAAGCATGGCATGCCTAAGGCCTAAAGCCTAAGACTAGTCAAGGGATTTGAACCAAAGCTACCCAAAACAAAAGGCATATGGCAAGCATAACCCAAACAGTCCTAAATCATGGCAAAGTGAGCCTAAAACATGCAATGACCAAAGCCAAAACAAGCTAAAACAAAGGGACCAAACATGAGGCATTCAAGGCCACAAAAGAGGTGTTACACTACACCTAATACAACCAAACATGGTATGATTTAAACAACTAAAATAAGAGTAATAGCATGTTAAAACAAACTCAAAAACCTACTTAGATGGCATCTAAATGACCAAAGCATAGAGGCATGCACAATGACCCGATCATGGAGCATAAGACACCAACTCTTCAAGGCATTGAAAGGATGAAAAATGCAAGCATACAAGCATGAAATATGAACTGAAATAGCATGAAAAATGATTCCAAATCACTGAAATGGCCCAAGTAAAGCATGCTAGAGGATTCAATACTCAAAGCCTACAAGCTAGATTGCATGGTTGCTATACAAAGCAAGTCATGGATGACCAAGACAACCAAAATCAGACCTCAAGCATACCAAAACATGGATAAAAGCTTCTTGAAGTCGAGCCAAAATCATGCTAGAAAGACATGTTACAACATGATGCATGTTAGGCCAAATCATGAGATTACAAGACAAGTACATGAAGCATGCATGATGTGTCTAAACCAAGTCAAAATAGAGGTATATCATGACGAAATAACACTAAATACCTACTGAAATGAAGCTAAAATAGGCTAAGCACATATGCTACAAACATAAGCCATTTGTGCAAGCATTAAAGACACAAGGAGAGGGGGGTGTCCCTCTCCTATTCAAGACCTCAAAACCACTTTTACACCACTGAAAATCCTTTGGATTTCAGTGGTGAGAAGGTCAAAAAGAAATGGTTCCAAAGCTCAAAAAGGAAAGGCACAAAATAGTGCCAAACAAGGCCTAAGAGGGGGTAGACAACCCCCAACCAAAAAGTGACCTTAAACAATCATCTTAAGCATACAAATCAGAAATTTTTACAGTTTATAGCTAAGCTTAAAACAATATGCAAGATAGGCTAAAAGTTCATGCAAGAAAGGGGTATCTAAAGTAGTTTGCTTACCCTTGAAGAACACCTCCAAGAACACCAACTCCAGCAACTTTCTTGGATCAAAACCAGCTCAAGAACCTCAAAACCAACTCCTTAGTACCTCAGCAACTCAAGGATGGTGTAACACTAGGTGCCTTAGTGCAAAAATATGAACAAAATACACTTTTGATCACAAACACAGACACAAATCTAGAGAGAGAGAGATATATATAGAGAGAGAGCTTATATCTAACTTCTATATCAGGTTCTTAGAACCCTTGAGAAGGGAGGAGGGCCTCCCCTCTTATAGAAATTCACAATTGCAAAGCTTATTGGAGAAGCTAAACAAGGCTGAAATCCCTCCATACACGTGTATGGAGGGGGGTAATTGTGCATGCCAGCTGGCACAAAATATCTACCAAAAGCAGATGGAAAGGGGTTGGCCAAAAAATATGGCCGATTGACCAACAAAGGTGGCCGACCGGCCAAAGACAGTGCCGATCGGCCAACACTTTTGGCCGATGGCAATAAAAAGGGGCCGGTGGGTTGAGGGGATGGCCAACAAGCCACCCTCTTCCCTTAGAATCAAAAGCACAAGTGTTTGGTCCACAACCAAGCACAAAACAATCAAGTTGAGAGATCTTGAGGCAAGGCGCACGGCCGAGACCTCCGAGAACTCAAAACGAACACGAGCAGGGATGATCACTGAGTGTTCAAACGATGACGTCCAAGTCTTGAGGACAGTCAAAAATGGGGTGTCTACAGTTGCCCCTCTTTGACAGAACTCGAAAGTCATAACAATGACGGGAGTGAATGTCAAAGCCCAGAGACGACCCATTTTCGACAAGGCCGAAGACTTAGACAAGCATACAAGGCAATAAAGATACGCACCCGCGGGCGGGGGCAAGATGCAAATGACAATGCACAATGCCGAACATAGTCTCACGCGGAGAATATAGTACCTGCGCGGTTTGTCTGGTTGTGCCAGCTTCAAATGAACCGTATATACAATATCGTGCCTGAAAAAAAAAGAAAACTTAACAGGTACAAAATTGTTAGCAACATGCATACCAATGCAATTTAAAAGTGCGTGACAACGCAAGCGAAGTGTGCATAACAATGCAAGTAGAACATGCGAAACAACGTAAATTAGAGAAGTATGTGCGAAACAACGCATGTAGAAGTGTGCGTAACAATGCAGGCCGAGTAGGACGCATAACAATGCAATTTGGAATAAGCATAACAATGCTAGGAAGGTACGCGCGACAACGCAAGTCGAGTGTGATGCTGTAGACAAGCCCGCGGGGGACCTCGCTACAGCTCGGACTCGACTTTCGTTAGTCACGGTTCTAAGTCTGAACCAAAGAGTCCAAATCCGGCAAATCGTTTTGAGAAAACTGATTTTTGAAAGAAGTGCCAAACATGGACTGCTTTGCCAGATACAGAGTCGCCACCTAAATATTTTATTTTGGGAAATTTAGGAAACCCTGACTCGGTGCCAAAAGGCCACGTGTCCGTCATCACCAAAGTTGCCTCGGCTCGGGAACTTGGGTACGATTGGGGAAGGTCACTTCGTGAGCACCCCCGCTCGCCCGGTCATAGACCGGCCTCTACTAACCATGATATCAATTTTTGAAAACATTGTGAGTTCTTATTCCAGTTTATTAGCCTAGGTTACTATGTGATGCGCACAGCATAGAAATATAGACCGGGTCGCCTGAATTGGAACGAAACATTTCATGTTTGTTTTTTGAAAATGGTTTGCTACCCGCAAGTAGGCTTTAGAACATTTGATGATTTATTCCAATTTAAGTAACCCAACCTTCATCCACAGGCATTCAGGCAGTTATATCAGATAAGCACATAGCCTCATGGTAAGCATGCTATTCATGGCAGTCACTCACACGCATGCAAGGATGCTAAAGCATAAAGCTTACCGAGTACTCCAAGCCAAAATAGGAATTCATTAGAAATCATGCATGATCCTAACTATACAGAAATGCCTAATGCAACACATGCAAAATGCAATTATAGCAGGCTCGGCTATTCTAAGATGGCATATGAAATGTTACAACTATCATGTATTCAACTTTGAAATTGAAAGTACAATGCAGTTAGTATGATGCGCCGAGCCCGGTGCATGCAATACAGATGAATGAATGCAAACATGCTGTCATACTGTATGCTAATTTAAATATGCCCTAATCTAACCATCATAAGCGGATAAATAAAAGGGAAGAAAGACGTGGGGTTGGAAGACATACAACACACACACGCACACTTATTACAGTTGTGCCCTCACTCGGAGGGTCCGAATAAATATACAGTCCCGAATAAAAGAATATTACAGTCCAAAATATTATAGAATTCTAATTAATTAACAAATTGGCTAAGGAAATAAATAAAACTGGCATGCAAGCCAGGGACTGCCTTGCTTCTGATGGATGATGCATGTCCGGGTTGTCTTGTGCGGAAATCCACCGGGATGCCCCAATTAGCCTCTGTTTACACCTGTTCTTGAAATGCGTGCCAAGCCCCGAAAAGTTGTTGATTCTTCGTTTTGCTGCAACAGAGAGCAGGAAAGGGGCATAGCAATGTATTTGCACAGATATATGCATGTCTCGATCCTCGTGCCACCAATCACGCATACCGAGGCATGATGGCCGAGGAGTCGAAATGCACAACTCAATATAGAATGAATGCACATGAAACTACAGCTAAAACCTAACTCCATCATGGATAATCCGGAGTGTCGGTGACTGGGGAATTGAGACACATTCCGTCACTCGGAGTACGAAATGTACCTCGCTTCCTGTGCCCGGGCTAACTCCTATTCCGAACATGATGCAATATGCATGATATGCATGAAATGCGACTAAGATACAATCCTAACATACACAATGCTATGAAAATGAGATGCCTCGAAATGCGTGCGCACGGGCACGCAAACTGAGAAAATGACAGAATGTGATCTAAGATACAATCTAGTATGCACAATGCTGTGAAAATGATATGCCTCGAAATGCGTGCACACGGGCACGCAAACCGAGGCATTGGCATACACAATGCGAATGACATGAAAATGTGATATGGGCTTATACCAACATGAGTGAGCCTCAGCCACACTCACATAGGATGCCGTCGGATAAAAAAGAGGTGCCTCGAAATGCGTGCACACGGGCACGCAAACCGAGGCGATGGCAAAATGCGATGTAATGACATGAAAACATGATATGGGCTTATACCAACATGAGTGAGCCTCAGCCACACTCACATAGGATGCCGTCGGATAAAAAAGAGGTGCCCCGAAATGCGTGCACACGGGCACGCAAACCGAGGCGATGGCAAAATGCGATGTAATGACATGAAAACATGATATGGGCTTATACCAACATGAGTGAGCCTCAGCCACACTCACATAGGATGCCGTCGGTTAAAAAAGAGGTGCCTCGAAATGCGTGCACACTGGCACGCAAACCGAGGCGATGGCAAAATGCAATGTAATGACATGGAAATGGCATGCAATCATTTTAATGGAATTTCAGCACTGAAATATGGGGGGAAACAGTCCCGAAATGAGGCGAAATGACATGAAATGCATGGAATTGTCCCGAAATGCGAATTTAGGCACCCGAAATGGCCTATAGCTATGCCAAACATGCACAACATGGACATGCAATGCAAAGACAGAAGCTAGACAGTCCCAAAAAAGGCACTTTCACAGTTATAAACATGGCCAAACAGCAAGCATAGGTATGGCGAAAATGGCATGCAAGAATAGGGGCCAAGAGAGGGGTAATGAAGCAAGTGATATAAGCAAAACCCAAAATGAAAAATTTCCTTCTACAACATTGAAGAGGGACCAAAAATATGAATATTTACAGTATATGGAAAACCTCAAATCAGTATACAAACATGATAGAAATGTGATGCAAAATGAGGCTCAAAAGTGGCTATAACATGAGGTATGCAAAATATTCGCCAAACAGCCAAAGACCCTTAATAAAACATGTAGAATGGGCCAAAATAAGCACTTTTTCAGAACTGTAAAATGGCCAAAAACAAAAGCATGGTAGGCTAACTAAACATGCAAGAATGGGGAATAAAAGAGAGATATAACATGAAGTGGCATATGGAGGCCTCAAACCATGAAAGGACCTAAATCAAATATGAATAATGGACCAAAATAAGAACTTTTTCAGAACTGTAAAATGGCCAAAAACGAAAGCATGGTAGGCTGCCATTGCATGCAAGAATGGGGAAGAAAAGAGGAGTATAAAGGTAGGTACAACATGGAAGTCCCAAATGGTGTTGAGCCCTTCTTCAATGTTGAATAGGGGCTCAAAATAAGCCTAATATCAGTTTACAACATGCTCAAAAACAGATTACTCATGGGCCGAAAATAGCATGCAAGATCATGACATATAAGAGGATCAATGAAGTAAGTGTATCATGGAGGGCTCAAACAGGGTTGAGCCCTTAATGAAAAGTTAAGATGAGCTCAAAAGAGGGCCCTTTTCAGTTAGGGCCGGAGCTTGAAACAAAAATCATGTGGGGCTTACAAATAGATCAAGAAAAAAAGGTCAAAGTGAAGAAATGTTACTCACCCTTGAAGACTAAGACTTTTGTTGCTTCTTGGACCAATTTGCAGCTTCTTTTGCCTTTGAGAAGCCTTCCTTGTTGCTGGAAATGAGGTGGTGGTGGTAGAGCTTGGTGGTGTAGAAGGAATGGTACTTAGGGGCTTAGAAATTTTCAAGGAAATGAGAAGGATAAAGATGGAGTTGTGTATGGAGGCTTGAAGAACAATTTTTCTAACCCTTGAATGTCATATAGCTTGCTTGTTATAAGGGCCAAAAAGGGGGTGTAAAGGTGGGGGAAAAGGAGACAAACTTTCCCCCACAAAATATCCCCCGGATAAAGATCTTTTCTGGGGGATAAAGCTCCACAGCTGTAAAGGGCACAGTGCAAGGAGCTCGGCCGACCTATTACTTTTGCTCCAGGTGGCCGGCCGGCCACACCCCCTAGCCGGCCGGCTAGGGGTCAAAAGGGTCAAGAAGATTTTCTGGCCGGCCACCAATTGATGGTGTCCTCCTATGTGTGTACAACACAACCGTGTGGTTAAAAGTCCAAGAAAGTGGGTCCAAGGGGTTCAACATTAGCTCGGAAAAGAGGGGTTCAAAAGGGTCAGGTGGAATTACTGGCCGGCCACCAACTTTTAGGGTCCTCTCATGTGTGTACATCACAAATATGTGGTTCAAAGTTCAAGAAAAAGGGTCCAAGGGGTTCAACATTAGCCCGGAAGGAGGGGGTCAAAAGGGTCAGGTGGAATTACTGGCCGGCCACCAACTTTTAGGGTCCTCTCATATGTGTACATCACAAATATGTGGTTCAAAGTTCGAGAAAATAGGCCCAAGGTGTTCAACATTAGCCCGGAAGTGCGAAAAACGGGCGCCGGAGGGCGTCGGAGGATGTATAACTGGTTGCTGCAACAATTTCTAGCCTCCCACCCTTCAGTGACCTCTCCGGTGATAAAACAGAGGTACCTGCCAAAAATGAACGAAAACCGTTGCAAAACGAATGCTCGGGGACCAAAACGCGCAGTTCGAGGTCCCGAAAATGGGCTGTTAAGCACCGAAAGTGGCATTCGGCCACGAAGTGGGTTTCTCAGACCCCAGTGTCCCTCAAAAGGGATTAAATAAGATTTATGCCAAAAATCAGAACAAACGGAGGTGGTTAGGCGGTCCCGAACCGAGGCACATGGCCAACGGTCCCGAAAAACCGGAAACCGGACTCCGAAATGGGAAAAATGGCCTACGGCCACCAAATGTAGCCTACGGCCACTGAGAGATGGTCTATGGGACCTCTCCCTCCCCTCAGGAAAAGAAACAAAGAAAACCGAGCCTGGTTCGCAAACCGAGGCAAAGTACAAAAGAGGGTTCGGAAGTCCGGAGGCAGGGCTCACGGCCGCAACTCTGAAACTTCTGAACGAGCACATTATGCAACATCACCAAGTGCTCAATCGGTGACGTCTGAGTCTTAAGGTCGGTCAAAAATGGGGTGTCTACAGATGCTTAACAATGCAATTTGAAACAAGCATGACAATGCAAGTAAAACGTGTGTGACAACGCAAGTGAGAGGTGCATAACAATGCGATTGAAACAAGCACAACAATGCGAGTAAAACGTGCGCGACAACGCAAGTGAGGGGGGGCATAACAATGCGGTTGAAACAAACATGACAATGCAAGTGAAACATGCGTAACAACGCAAGTGAGGGGTGCATAACAATGTGATTAAAACAAGCATGACAATGCTAGGAAGGCATACGCGACAACACAAGCTGAGTGTGATGCATAACAATGCAATTTAAAACAAGCATGACAATGCAAGAGAGGATGCATAAACACATGTAAGTACACAGTGATGATCAAGTCTTGAGGACGGTCAAAAATCGGGTGTCTACACACTTATTTTGGCTACTGCATTGGATTGCTGATTATTTCAACTTGGCAATTTATATATTGATTCATCAAGCTCAAAATTAGTTGGAAGAGTGGAGTCTTCTTTTCCATGAAAGGTTTGCTATTATAATGATTGAATAGTTAATTCCTTATATTTTGATTTATGTAGTTTTCTGTCCAGGTAGTCAATGTCCCAGAGAAGGGAGCTCGAAAGCATCCTAGAGGTGACAATATTCAAGTACATGTTAATTAGTTATTGTGCAAGTATTGAAAAGCATGATGGCTTAGAAGAATGTGCAATTTATGCTTGTTTGGATGTGGTAATTTGCAGAACTCATTGTGAAAGTTTAATATGTAAAATAGCAATGGGTTAACTGTCTCAAAAAGCCACGAAAAAAGAATTTTATCATCTTCTTATTGGCCATATCATTCTCATGCTTTCAGTTAATAAGGCACAAGAAATTATCTAAAACACAGTACAGTACAAAGAATAAGAGTCTACTGAGCAAATTATGGCTTTGTGAAAACCGAATAAGCGTATTGAGCATTAGAGAGAGAAATGGACCTGATTCGAGGAGATTTTCAGTGTAATCGTTGCCCCAATTCGTCTGATCGATGCTTTGTCTGTGTTTTTTTAATAGAGCAAACCCATGAAGACATGAAGACAGAAATAAAATTGGTTTAAAATTCGTTCTTCCAAAGTCATTAACTAAGGGTTTAAAACAGAAATAAAAACCTTTGACGTACTGTTCAATTTTTTAGCTTCAATTGAGGTGTTTCTATTACCTTTCAGAGTAGACAAAGCATTCAAAAATGATGAATTTTTGTCCTCATTATAGGAAAGATTAATTAAAGGAAGAAGGTTGGAAGGGACATTCAACAGCCAAATTTGGATGCAAAAAGAAAATATTCATCATGTAATGGAGCTCGTTATCTAATTGCTATTGTCTAAAGAAATATGTAAATAAACCATGAACTAAAACTTACGTATATCCAACAGAGAAAAACTTATCTTACAATGTGAAGGAAGATCGAATCAAAACCCTACGACAGAGAGATTGAGGGAGAACCAAAGCAGATCAGCGATGAATTGTTCGTCATCGCGTCGTTGTTCGTCGACTTCTTCTTAATCAATGCCAATCCCAAAATTGAATCAATATCTCAATCAAAACAAGACAATCAATAGCTTAATCAAACTTTACGAAAAATTATAATCAAATACAAATGTCAATCAGACCAAAAACGAAAATCAAATACAAAAGCAAATCAAATGAAAAATGAAAATTAGATTCAGATCTTAGATAGAGAAGGCAACTCTTGTGCGATAGAGATAGAGATGGCACACCTTCTGAGACATAGCTCCCGAGAGAAGAAGCTCCCGAAAGAGAAGTCATCTGCGATAGCTTCATCATCCATCTTCAACGTGATGTGAGAGGCAGGGATAGCCATGGAATTTCAGAGAGCTTGGCGAGAAAGATTGAGAGCGACAGCTAGGGCTTTTGTTTTCGACAATGAAGATCGGGACTCTCACGTCCTTTTAAATAAATAAATAAATAAATACCTAGCAAATATGAAGTATGGAATATAAGAAACGATTATGAGTTAAAATGATAACAAGGGATTGTTTGGGAATTGTCAATTTTTGATTTTTTATAAATAAAATGTAAAATGTTTGTTGAGATTAAAATGATGTGTTCCAAACAAAATAATGTGTTAAAAAACACATGCCAAACAACACCGAAAAATACCCTATCATTTTTTAATAAATGCTAAAAATTTTAATTTACCTATAACTTAGTTTGGTTTTGAAATTCAAAAATTGTTAAGTTTTTTTTTTTTTTCCCCTTATGTTTTAGTAAATGTTTTCATATTAATTTTTTTTTCCTTTCTAAATTTACTTAATATATTTCAATTTAAAAAGTAAAATATCTTTGACAAAAATCTATTTTTTTAACTAAATACAAATATATATTTGTTCTTTTTCATATTTAGTGATTTTTTTTTTTGGCAAAAAAAGTACTTTTTATTTTATTTTTCATATTTAGTGAATTTTGTTAGATTTTTTTTTAAAATATTTTTATTTTTAAGTATATTTAAAAAGTAAAAAAAAATAATTAAAATAAAAAATATCAATACAGATAAAAAAAATCGAAGAGCAAAAAAATTAAAAATAATTTTTTGAGTTTCAGGATACTCTATTTTGCAAAAGCGAGTTGTTATATTTACTAAATTATTATTTGGCGTTAAATGTTGTTTGATTTGGTGTTAAATTTAAATTTTATTAGTAGAAATTTTCATGACATGCTAACTTATGCCATATAAAGTTATGATATATTATTGAATAAAATGTGTGTCGTCATAAGTGTAAATATTTCAAGACAAATTTTTGCAAGTTGAAAAAATATAATTTTTTTACGACATATTTTGAATGTCGTAAATATACAAATTAACGACTTACATGGTATGTATGTCATTTTTGACAAAGTATTAACGACTTACATAAAAAAAATGTCATAAAAGACATTAATTATGACATGCATTTAATGCATGCCGTAAACATAAAGCCGTAGAAGAATGTGATGAGCTCATAAATTACGACATGCATTTTCTGCACTTTTTGTATGCCGTAAAAATATACATTTTTTACAGCATACTTTTGCATGCCATAAAAAGATGAGATTGAATTTTTTTTTTTTTTTTTTGTACAAGTTTTCACGACATTCATTAGCATGTCATGTAAAGTTATAATATTTTACAACATGAAATGTATGTCATCTTAAGTGCAAATATTTTACGACATTTTTTTAAGTCGTAAAAACATGCATTTTTTACGGCATACTTTTGCATGCCATAAATATATGAATTAACAACTTACATAGTATGTATGTTGTTATTGACAAAATAATAACGGCTTGCAAAAAAAAAAAAATTTGTCGTAGAATGTACTAACTACGACATGCATTTAATGCATGCCGTAAACATGATGCCGTAAATAGTTAGTTTTGTTGTAGTGATATACATATATATATATATATATATAGATTTAATAAGAATTTACATTCGTTTTAGATATTTTTTTAATATATAAATTATTTTTTTAAATTTTTTATAAAAATAATTTAACAATCCCATCAATAACCATAATGTATGGGAGAAGTTGAAAAGGGTGTAGGAATAGGTATAAAAGAAGTAAAAAAGGCTTGTGGGTTGGAAGAAATCAATAAATGCTGAGGTTTTTTTTTTTAAATAAAAAGTTTAGAAAATTAAGATTGGGATATTAGAACTCCCACAAGGCATGCGGGTTAGAAACCTTTTTTCTTTATATAATACTAGCCTGTCACCCGTGCTATGCACGGGATAATTATGGATATTTATAGTTATTTAAAAAAAATTTAATATATAAATTATGTTTTTTAAGATTTTTTATAAAAATAATTTAACAATCTTATCACTAACCATAGTGTATAAGAGAAGTTGAAAAGGGTACTGCAGTAACTATACACGGATTATATCTATAATTATTTGTATGAAGAGATTTTAAATGCTAATTAGGAGATTGTATCAATAAATATAGGCATGTGGAAAGACATGTGGATTGAAAAAAGTTAATAAAAGCTTATCAAGGGATTTTGACCAAATCAATAAATATTGAGTTTTTTTTTAATAAAAAATTTAAAAAATTCAGATTGGAATATTGAAATTCCCACAGGCCTTGGGGGTTAAAAACCCCCTTTTGCTTAATATATAGTATAGATATAGATAGATAGATATAGATATAGATAATATAATATAGATAGACAGATGTGTTGAAATTTTTAAGGAATTTTGTTTATGCTGGTCTTTAATGCATTAAAGTTTAATTATGAGAGGGTTTTGACCAAATCTCCCAAAAGACATGGGGATTGGGAGAAATTAATAAATGCTGAAGTTTTTTTTTTAATCAAAAAATTAGAAAATTAGGATTGGGATATTGGAGCTCCCACAAGCCTTGGGGGTTAAAAACCTCCTTTTGCTTAATACATAGTATAGATAGATAGATAGATAGATAGATAGATAGATAGATAGATAGATATATCTTTTTATTTTTATTTTTATTTTTATGTGGTTTCTATTCGGGTATTTTTTTTCAATTTATTTAAGATGTAGTTGTGGGTATCTTTTTTTTTTCATTTAATTTATCTGTGGTTTCCATTTGTTTTTAATTATTATTATTTAGGTAAGCTATGATGTGAGTTAGATATGTGATAGACATATGAGTTTTATTGATTTAAAGTTTATTTAGATAAACTTTAAAGATTTTTTTTTTTAGTTTTTTAGTTTTTTTGGTTATGTTATAATATAATATATAAAATATAGGTAGATATCTACAACTTTAATAAAAAAAATATTATCTGATTTTTTGGAGAAGAGAAAAGGAATGCTAGTTTTAATATTTTTTTTGAAAATTTGTGAGAGAGATTAGGAGAGAGAGATTACGAAATATTTTTGTTATTAAATAAATAATATAGCGATCCCGGGTTTACCCTTGTTGAACAATGATCCGGACATGTGTCCGTGGATGTTGGTAGTTGATTATTATCTTGTTTACATCCTTTTTACTTCGTATTTGAGTTATAGGATGTGTTGGGCAGGTTTGAGTTTAGAAACCAAAACTAGTTGCCCAGATTTTGGCCTGTCCGCTTGAGCGGGTATTCTTGCGCTCGAGCGTGGATTACACACTTCCAGTATTTCGGGTTCCTGCAAAACTTCTGCAGATGTGATTTTTGCGCTCGAGCGGGTTTGTTTACGCTCGAGCGGTGGCACTCGAGCGGGTCTTTGGCGCTCGAGCGGGTAGTACTTTCTGGGTGTAAGTTCTGGGAGGTGGAAATCTGCGCTCGAGCGGACTAGTTTTCGCGCTCGAGCGGAAGTGCTTTATTCTTGTGTCTTGGCGCTCGAGCGGGCCTTATTACGCTCGAGCGTGTCCAGATTTTTGTTCTTAGCGCTCGAGCGTCGTGTTCTCCGCTCGAGCGGGTCATACGTATATGAGTTATCCGCTGGGTGATTTCAAATCACTTTTTGCTTTTCTTTTTCTCTCCTACTTTTTCTAAAAACCCCTTTTGAGAGTCTCTCTCTCTAGATACTCCCTTCTCTCTAGGGTTTGATCTAGTTAGAGTGTCCTCCTTCTCTTCGGCCTTTGTAAAAGTTGTGTTGATCGTCGAGGGCGTCATTTTAATCTGAAAATTTCAGAATTTGGAGCATTTTGGTTTTGGTCTTCATCTCCATTGGAGCTCAAACTTTGAGGTAGGGATAACCTACTCCTTTCTATGAACTTTGTCTTTAAATTTTGGTATTTTGAGATGATGGGGTTGGTTTGGCAATTTGGTAAAAGTTTGGGGCTTTTGTGTAAATTTGCAAAGGTTGGGGTTTTAGCTAAACAAAGTCTAGATGCATGTTTGGCATGGAAAAAGTGAAATTAATGTTAAAACATTAATGGAAATGGAACCTAAGGGTTGTAATGTTAATTATGGAAAATGCCCTAATTACATTGATTGACTAATTGGTATAATTAATTGTTGGAAATGAGGAATTGAATTGAGAATGTGGGAATTGAAAAGGGAAGGGGCTAAAGGGTGTAGTTGGATTATTTATCGCTCACCTAGTTGAAATGTTGATTATATATCCATTGTTGCATTTATTTTCTGTATAGAAATAACTGCTTTGGGCTATCGGTGGAGGATAGTCGTGATTGTTGTAGACAATGCATGATGATTAGGCAAACTGAAACTAATCACTGGAATGTGTCATTGAGATTGACGATTGAAAGAATACATTAAATTTATGTATTGTGCGATGATGTGTATAATTGTTGTTTATATGCATTGTGTTGTGTTGGAGGAGATAGGGGATGTACTCCACGGTTTAGGGGGAGATAGGGGATGGACCTCTAAACCAGATGTGTTGGGAGGAGATAGGGGATGGACTCCATAGATAGAGCTCATATGCTTATCTATTAACGTGTTGACAGAGCTCATATGCTTGTCATTGGAAGTGTGATAGTGCTCATATGCATATCCATGGAAGTGATGATATGGCTTGTATGCTTATCTGTTGTTGTGTGATATAGCTAGTATGCTTATCTAATATGAAATGGGAAGTGTTTGATATGAGTTTCTGTCTCATATGAGTTGTTTGGCCAGGTTCTGAGCCATGGTTGTAAAATTGAGAATTGAAAGGAACTGGAAAATGAATTGTAAAATGGACTTGCATGTCAAGAAATTGTAAAGTGTGATAAGAGAAAGTATCAGTGTTGGCCATCTATCAACTGCTAATCTTTTAGTCATTGTTCATATTTGGTTTAGTATATTTCTACTGGGCAGTGGCTCACCCTATATGGGAATATCATTTTCAGGTACAAGTAGCATGCCACCTCCAAGGACATAGCTTGGGAGGCTAGAGGCGGACATACTTTTGTCGTTTTATTTTTGATGTATTACATGTAAATTCAAGCCAAGGGCTTAATGTGTAAATGAGTTAGTACTCTTTTGTTGTAACCAAGTGTTAACTTGGAAAGCTGTAAGCCCATAGGGCATTTTGCTTTTGTGGTTAACATGTAATACTTTTGTAATGAAACTCTGATGAATAGAAGAATGTGGTTATTTCATTTGTCATTGAATGTCTTATTTGATGGGTTTAATGTCATTATTTTGAGGGCGTTACAACTTGGTATCAGAGCGTACCGGGTTCGAATACTTTGGGTACGTGGGAAGTGATTAGGATCACAATGGGTTTGTCTCGCTTGATAGAGACTTAGATGTAGTATCATATGATATGTGCTTAATTGATAACATGCTTATGTGATTATGTGGGTATGGGATTTAATTTCTAGGATGTTGATTGGATCCTTGGGTTTCTGTGAGTCTTGTTGGAAAGGCACTTGATCAATGCTGTTTCTAACCGGAACTCTAGTAACGCCTCGGGACTATCATTATCCGGAAATGAAATTCGTAAGTGCTTATGTGTTTATGTGCTTACGTGGAGTGAATTACTGTTGTCCATGCACTAGGACGTGAGTGTTTAGTTTTGGCACATTTGTGAATGTGCTAACGTTCTGTATTACCTTTATTAGGATGTCAGGACGAGGAAGAGGTGCTAGACGTGGTAGGCCTATGAGGCAGGAAATACCGTTACCGGAGGAGGTTCCGGCAGTACAGGAGGGAGTTGGCCAGGCCAATGTGGCCGAGCCAGTGGGTCAGCAGGCCATGGGTGCCTTGGCCAGAGAAATAGCAGGAGCTTTGGGTATTCTTAGAGCTGGGAATCAGGCAGCTGAGGCAGGGCCTTCTTTCTTGAAGAGGGAGTTTTTCCGGTCTAATCCGGATGAATTTGTCGGGGATCCGAAGGAGCCACTGAAGGCTGATGAGTGGCTAGAGCAAATGAGTAAGACGTTCGAGATGCTTGGCATCGAAGACGGAGCACTGAAAGTGACCTTGGCATCCTTCCAGCTGAAGGGAGATGCGGGTCAATGGTGGAAATACGAGAAGGCTCGTGTTGGTGGTACATGGGAGGCGTTTGTGAATGCTTTTCAGGAGAGGTTTTTGTCTGCAGCAGCTAGGGAGAAGCTGAGGGATCAGTTTAGCCGGCTTAATCAGCAGGGCTTGTCAGTGGCCGAGTTTGAGGCTACTTTTACCAGTCTGTCCAGGTTTGCACCTGAACTGGTGGCGTCCGAGGAACGCCGTTGCTATGAGTTTGAGCGGAAGTTGAGGCGGGGCCTCAAGTTGAGAGTTGGTGGATCTTACATCCGAGAGTATAGGCACCTGGTAGATGCTGCAGCTCATATGGAGCTCATGATGCAGGAGGAGGATGAGGGGCAGAGAGGCTCCAAGAGAAGCCAAGATGGTCAGGGTGATGGCAGGAGACAGAGGGGTTCAAACCCTCAGCAGTCTCAGGGAGGAGTTGCTAGATCGACCTTTCCGGTGCCGAGTACAGGCTCGGGGAGAGGTAGTCAGGGAGGCCTGACTTGTTTTGCGTGTGGCCAGCTGGGTCACAAGTCTTCAGTTTGCCCGCAGAAGGGTGGGGGTCAGCGAGCTGCTTCTTCATCAGCTAGATCTCAGGGCCAGAATCAAGGCAGAGGCCAACCTTTGTCTTGTTATCAGTGTGGTCAGCCTGGGCACCTGAAGAGGTTTTGCCCGCAGTTGAGTGCCACGTCAGGAGCGTCTGGTTCCAGGCAGACGCAGAGTTTTCAGCCAGCTCAGTCTGTGCAGGCCTCGAGGGCCAATCCGGAGGCTTCGTCGTCCCAGTCTGTGCAGCAGTCTTTTGCTCCTAGAGGTGAGCAGGTAGACCAGGGGCCTACGGGGCGCGTGTATGCTGTTACCGCGCAGGATTTAGTACCAGCTCCATCAGTAGTGAGAGGTACCTTTCTGTTTTGCAATTCGGTTGCTAGTGTGTTGATTGACACGGGTGCATCTCATTCTTTTGTATCTGCTGCATTTGCATCTGTTTTGGAGTTGGAGTTAGCACAGTTAGCATCTCCTATTTGTGTAGTATCACCTATTGGTGGTGAGTTGATCTTGAAACAGGGTGTTAGAGGTTGTGATATAGAGGTCGCCGACTATAGGCTTCCTTTTCCATTTGTGGTCATGCCCATGAAGGGCTTTGATGTTATTCTGGGTATGGACTGGCTATCGTCATACCGGGCTGTTATCGATTGCTACCGCCAGAGGGTCACGTTATGTACCTTGAGCGGGGAGTGGTTCCATTTCTTGGGAGACCGGGTTGGTTGTGTTCTACCACCGGGGTATGATTCGCGAGGGCGAAGTGAGCTTAGTGGTCTACTTGCTAGCTTTGAGAGTGGTGAGTGTGATGAGACCCAACTGGTATTGCCGAGGGTGGTTTGTGAGTATTCGGATGTTTTTCCCGAAGATCTTGTTAGTTTGCCGCCTCACCGAGAGATAGAGTTCTCTATTGATTTAGTGCCCCGGCACGGCGCCGATTTCTATGGCACCTTACCGTTTTGCTCCAGCAGAGTTGGTCGAGTTGAAAGTTCAGCTCCAAGAATTGCTAGATAAGGGCTTTGTTCGCCCTAGTGTTTCGCCGTGGGGAGCACCGGCCCTCTTTGCTAAAAAGAAAGATGGTGCCTTGAGATTGTGTATAGACTACCGGAAGTTGAATCGGGCTACGGTCAAGAATAAGTACCCTATGCCCCGTATAGATGATTTGTTTGACCAGTTGAAGGGTTCCCGTTGTTTCTCTAAGATAGACTTGAGATCGGGTTACCACCAGTTGAGGGTCAGGGAGGAGGATATTCCGAAGACGGCATTCCATACGCGGTATGGCCATTATGAGTTTCTGGTGATGCCATTTGGGCTTACCAATGCACCGGCAGTCTTTATGGACTTGATGAATCGGATCTTCCGAGAATTCTTGGATCGATTTGTAGTCGTTTTTGTGGACGACATTCTTGTTTATTCGTCTTCTGAGGAGGAGCACGAGGAACACTTGAGAGTGGTGCTTGAGTTACTTAGAGCCCATAGGCTGTATGCCAAGTTTGGGAAGTGTGAGTTCTGGCTGAGGGAAATCAATTTCTTAAGCCACGTAGTATCCGGGGAAGGGGTGTCTGTTGATGCATTCAAGGTTGAGGCAGTGCAAGATTGGGCACAGCCTAAGAGTGTGTTTGAGATCCGCAGTTTTCTGAGATTGGCTGGGTATTACCGTCGGTTTGTGAAAGATTTCTCCAGGTTAGCGTCACCGTTGACTAGACTGACTCGGAAGGGAGTCAAGTTTGTATGGGGTGAGACTTGTGAAAAGTCGTTCCAAGAGCTGAAAGTTAGATTGACCACCGCTCCGGTGTTGATTATTCCGGAGAGAGGGTTGGGTTATGCGGTTTATTGTGATGCCTCACGAGAGGGTTTGGGTTGTGTGTTAATGCAAGGGGGGAAAGTGGTAGCTTATGGCTCACGTCAGTTGAAAATACACGACAAGAATTACCCTACTCACGACCTAGAGTTAGCAGCAGTGATCTTTGCCTTGAAAATCTGGAGGCACTAGTGTCTTGGCGCTCGAGCGAGCCTTCTTGGCGCTCGAGCGCACATAGTTTTTTGTTCTTGACGCTCGAGCGTTGTGTTTTCCGCTCCAGCGGGAATGTCGTACATCAGTTGACTGTAGGGCATTTTTAAATCACTTTCTCTCATTCTCTCTCTCTCTTACTTTTCCGAAAAAGCCATTAGAGAGCACCTCACACTAAAACTCAAACTTCTCTCTAAGTATTGATCTAGTAGGAGTTGTTTCCTCCCCTTTGGCCTTTGTAAAAGTTGGGTTGATCGTCGAGGGCTACACTTTGATCTGAGAAACTTGTGATTTGGTGCAACTTCATTTTTGTCCTCTCTTCTCTTGGACTCCGAATTTGAGGTAGGGATTCCTACTCACTACTATGGGTTTTGACCTAGATTTTTGGGCATTTTGTTAAATGGTTGATTTTGGGACTTAGGGTTTCAAAAAGTATAAATGGGGTTTTTGTCATTTTGATTCTTAAATATGTATTTTGGGTTTCAAAATGGTGTTATTGATGTTGGTTGTTGATATATAGACCATTGGGTTAATATTGGGAAATGGGGTAGAAAACCCTAATTGGTTGTATAAATTAATTAGTACGATTAATTTGGGAAAATTGTGGCTATATGGAATTGAGTTGGAAATAATGAAATTGGTTCATTATATGGTAGAATAGTGGAGTTAGATTTTTTAATCGCTCACTTTTGAAAACATTGATATTTTATCTGTTGGAGCTCTTATTATCTGTTTAGAAATAATTGCTTGGGCTACCGGTGGAGGGTAGTTTTGATTGTTGTAGACAATGCATGATGATTAGACAAACTAAAACTAATCAATTGGATATGTCATAGAGGATGACGGTTGATAGAATACATTAACGTTATGTATTGATTGATTGTGTATATGACCTATGTGTATATATGTTGTGTGTGTGGGAGGAGATACGGGATGTACTCCACGGTTTAGGGGAAGATAGGGGATGGACCTCTAAACCGGATGTTGTTTGGGAGGAGATGGGGGATGGACTCCACTGATACAGCTCATATGCTTGTCAGTTAATGTGTTGATACAACTCATATGCTTACCTATGGAAGTGTTGATACAGCTCATATGCTTATCTTTGGAAGTGTTGATATAGCTAATATGCATATCTGTTGAAATGTGGATACAGCTTGCATGCTTATCTGTTGAGATGTTGATACAACTAGTATGTTTATCTGTTGTAAAATGGGAAACGTTTCATATGAGTCACTGTCTCATATAAATGGTTGGCCAGGTTCTGAGCCGTTGATGTAAATTGTGAAATTGATAAGAAATGGAAACTGAAATGAAACATGAACATAGTGGTCATGACATGGAAATGGGTTATGAATTGGTTTATGGAAATTGAACATTTATCAATTGCTAATGTCTTAGTTATTGCTCATACTGTGTTTAACATATCTCTACTGGGCGTTGGCTCACCCTTTATGGGACATTATTTTCAGGTACATGTAGTCTGCCACCTCCAAAGACATAGCTTAGATGATGATGAGAGTTGAAGACTCTTGATTTTGTTTATTTTGTTTGTATTACATGTATATTAAGCCTAGGGCTTATTTTGTATAGAGTTAGTACTCTTCTTTTGTGTAACCAGGTGTTGACTTGGAAAGCTATAAGCCCATAGGGCATCTGCTTTTGTTGTGAACATGTAATACAGTTGTAAGAATTACTCTGATGAATAGAAATGGTTAGTTTCTTTTATATCAATGCATGTCTATAGTGATGGGTTTCATGTATTATTTTGAGGGCGTTACAACTTGGTATCAGTGCTTACCGGGTTCGAATACTTTGGGTACGTGGGAAGTGATTAGGATCACAATGGGTTTGTCTCGCTTGATAGAGACTTAGATGTAGTGTCATATGCTATGTGTTTAATTGATAACATGCTTATGTGACTATGTGGGTATGGAATGTAGTTTCTAGGATGTTGATTGGATCCTTGGGTTTCTGGGAGTCTTGTTGGAAAAGCACTTGATCAATGCTGTTTCTAACCGGAACTCTATTAATGCCTCGGGACTATCATCATCCGGAAATGAAATTCGTAATTGGTTATGTGATTATGTGCTTACGTGGAGTGAATTACAGTTGTCCATGCATTAGGACGTGAGTGTTATAGCTTCGGCACATTTGTGAATGTGCTAATGGTCTTGGTTACCTTTATTAGGATGTCAGGACGAGGACATGGTAGGCGTGACAGGCGTGGTAGGTAGGAGATGCCTTTACCGGATGATATTCCGGCACAGCAGGAGAGAGTTGGTCAGGCCAATGTGGCCGAGCCAGCGGGTCAGCAGGCTATGAGTGCCTTGGCCCGAGAGATAGCAGGAGCTTTGGGTATTCTCAGAGTAGGGAATCAGGATCAGGCCCAAGTAGCTGAGGCAGGGCCTTCCTTCTTGAAGAGGGAATTCTTCCGGTCCAATCCGGACAAGTTTGTAGGGTATCCGAAAGAGCCACTTAAGGCTGACGATTGGTTGGAACAGATGGAGTAGACGTTTGAGATGCTTGGCATCGAGGACGGGGCTTTAAAGGTGACCTTGGCATCCTTCTAACTGAAGGGAGATGCGGGTCAATGGTGGAAGTACGAGAAGGGCAGTGTTGGTGGTGCATAGGAGGCATTTGTGAATGCTTTCTAGGAGAAGTTTTTATCTTCAGCTGCTAGGGAGAAGCTGAGGGAGCAGTTTTGCCAGCTTAAACAGCAGGGCTTATCAATGGCCAAGTTTGAGGCTACTTTTACTAGTCTGTCCAAGTTTGCACTTGAATTTGTGGCGTCCGAGGAACGCCGTTGCTTTGAATTTGAGCGGAAGTTGAGGCGTGGACTCAAGCTGAGAGTTGGAGGGTCCTTCATCCAAGAGTACAGACGTTTGGTTGATGCTGCAGCTCATATGGAGATTATGATGCAGGAGGAGGATGAAGGGCAAAGAGGCTCCAAGAGGAGCCAAGATGGTCAGGGTGACGGCAGGAGACAGAGGAGTTCTAACCCTCAGCAATCTCAGGGTGGTTTGGCTAGATCGACCTTTCCAGTGCCGAGTACGAGCTCTGGGAGAGGTAGTTAGGGAGGCTTGACTTGTTTTGCATGTGGCCAGCTGGGTCACAAGTCTTCAGTTTGTCCGCAGAAGGGAGGGGGTTAGCGAGCTGCTTCCTCTTTAGCTAGACCTTAGGGCCAAAGTCAGGGCAGGGGCCAGCCTTTATCTTGTTATCAGTGTGGTCAGCCTGGGCATCTGAAAAGGTATTGCCCACAGTTGAGTGCCACTTCAGGAGCATCTGGTTCAAGGCAGACGCAGAGTTATCAGCCAGCTCAGTCTGTGCAGGCCTCGAGGGCCAATCCGGGAGCTTCGTCATCCCAGTCAGTGCAGCAGTCTTTTGCTCCTAGAGGTGAGCAGGTGGATCAGGGGCCTACAGGGCGCGTGTATGCTGTTACCGCGCAGGACCTAGTACCGGCTCCGTCAGTAGTGAGAGGTACCTTTCTATTTTGCAACTCAGTTGCTAATGTATTGATTGATACGGGTGCATCTCATTCTTTTGTATCTGCTACATTCGCATCTGTATTGGAGTTGGAGTTGGCATAGTTAGCATCTCCTATTTGTGTTGTATCACCTGTTGCGGGTGAATTGATTTTGAAACACGGATGTAGAGGTTGTGATATAGAGGTCGCCGACTATAGGCTTCCTTTTCCTTTTGTGGTCATGCCCATGAAGGGTTTTGATGTTATTTTGGGTATGGACTGGCTATCGTCTTACCGGGTTGTTATTGACTGCTACCATCAGAGGGTCACAGTTTGTACCTTAAACGGGGAGTGTTTCCATTTCTTGGGGAATCGGGTTGGTAGTGTGTTGCCACCGATGTATGATCTGCGAGGGTGGAATAAGTTTAGTGGTCTATTTGCTAGTTTTATGAGTGGTGAGTGCGATGAGACCCAGATTGTATTGCCGAGGGTGGTTTGTGAGTATTCGGATGTTTTTCTCGAGGATCTCGTCAGTTTGCCACCTCACCGAGAGATAGAGTTCTCTATTGATTTAGTGCCCGGCACAGCGCCGATTTCTAAGGCACCTTATCGTTTTGCCCCAGCCGAGTTGAGTGAGTTGAAGATTCAACTCCAGGAGTTGCTAGATAAGAGTTTTGTTCGCCCTAGTGTTTCGCCGTGGGGAGCACCGGCCCTCTTTGTTAAAAAGAAAGATGGTGCCTTGAGATTGTGTATCGGGTACCGAAAGTTGAATCGGGCTACGGTTAAGAATAAGTACCCTATGCCTCGTATAGATGATTTGTTTGACCAGTTGAAGGGTTCCCGTTGTTTCTCTAAGATAGACTTGAGATCGGGTTACCACCAGTTGAGGGTCAGGGAGGAGGATATTCCTAAGACGGCATTCCGTACGCGGTATGGCCATTATGAGTTTCTAGTGATGCCATTCGGGCTTACCAATGCACCAGCAGTCTTTATGGACTTGATGAACCGGATCTTCCGGGAATTCTTAGATCGATTTGTGGTCGTTTTCGTGGACGACATTCTTATCTATTCGCCTTCTGAGGAGGAGCACGAGGAACACTTGAGAGTGGTGCTTGAATTGCTTAGAGCCCATAGGCAGTATGCCAAGTTTGGGAAGTGTGAGTTCTGGCTAGGAGAGGTCAAATTCTTAAGCCATGTGGTATCCGGGGAAGGGGTGTCTGTTGATACATCCAAGGTAGAGGCAATACAAGATTTGGCACAGCCTAAGAGTGTGTTTGAGATCCGCAATTTTCTAGGTTTGGCTGGGTATTACCGTCGGTTTGTGAAAGATTTCTCCAGGCTAGCTTTGCCGTTGACTAGATTGACGCGGAAAGGGGTCAAGTTTGTGTGGAGTGAGACTTGCGAAAAGTCGTTCCAGGAGTTGAAAGTTAGATTGACCACCGCTCCGATTTTGATTATTCCGGAGAGAGGGTTGGGCTATGCGGTTTATTGTGATGCCTCATGAGAGGGTTTGGGTGGTGTGTTTATGCAAGAGGGGAAAGTGGTAGCTTATGGCTTACGTCAGTTGAAAATACACGTGAAGAATTACCCTACACACGACCTAGAGTTAGCAGCAGTGATTTTCGCCTTGAAGATTTGGAGGCACTACCTTTATGGTGAGAGGTTCGAGGTGTTCTCGGACCACAAGAGTTTGAAGTATCTGTTTACATAGAGAGACTTAAATTTGAGGCAGAAAAGGTGGATGGAGTTCATTAAGGACTATGATTTTGAGTTACACTATCACCCGGGAAAGGCCAATGTTGTGGCCGATGCACTTAGTAGGAAACCCATTAGTGATGTAACTTGTATAGCCATCCGAGAATGGGAGATGTTGGGTGCACTTGGCAAGTTTGACTTGCTTCTGAGCGAATCAGCTGAGGCTGCGGCCTTGTTTTCTGTTGTTGCGTAGCCTACACTTGTGACCCGAGTGTTAGAGGCATAGAGAAGTGACCTTGAGGTAGAATCCCTTTGAGAGAAGATCTCAAATGGGAAGGTTGAGAAGGGTTTGACGGTGTATCCCGACTATAGTGTGAGATACCGAGACCGTTTATTTGTGCCGGAGTCTTGCCGAGAGGAAGTACTCCGAGAGTTCCATCATTCACGCCTTGCGGTGCATCCGGGAGGCACTAAGATGTATCGGGATTTGGGTCGCCAGTTTTGGTGGCGAGGTATGCAGAGAGATGTGGCTGTTTTCGTATCGAAGTGTCTTACTTGCCAACAAGTGAAGGCCGAGCATCAGAGGCCAGCGGGTTTGTTGCAACCCTTGCCTATTGCCGAGTGGAAGTGGGAGCATGTCACTAAGGACTTCGTTGTAGGTCTTCCGAGGACTCAGTGGGGTAGTGATGCCATTTGGGTGGTTGTAGACCGGTTGACTAAGTCGGCGCACTTCATTCCTATGCGCGTGAGAGATTCGGTAGATCATCTCGCCGACTTGTATATTTGGGACATAGTGAGATTGCATGGGGTCCTAGTGACGATCGTCTCAGATAGAGATCCTCGTTTTACTGCTAGGTTGTGGCAGAGTTTGCAGAGTGCCATGGGCACTAAGTTGACCTTTAGTACGGCTTATCATCCTCAGACTGACGGGCAGTCCGAGCGTACTATTCAGATCCTTGAGGATATGCTTCGAGGTTGTGTCCTTGACTTTAGTGGGACGTGGGAGAGGCACTTGCCCTTGGTGGAGTTTGCCTACAACAACAGTTTTCAGTCTAGCGTCCGTATGACACCGTTTGAGGCCTTGTATGGCCGACCGTGTAGGTCTCCAGTGTGTTGGGCCGAGGTGAGTGATGCACTTTTGTTGGGTCCAGAGTTGGTTAGGGAGTCGACGGAGAAAGTTGAACTTATCCGTTGGAGGCTTGTTACAGCCCAGAGTCGCCAAAAGAGTTACGCCGACCGTAGGAGGGGGCCTTTGGCGTTTGAGGTAGGTGATCATGTCTTCTTGAAAATATCGCCTAGGTGAGGTTTGATGAGGTTTGGGAAGAGTGGGAAGTTATCCCCTCGGTTTATTGGCCCCTTTGAGATCCTTGAGAGGATCGGGGAGGTCGCTTATCGTTTAGCTTTGCCACCGCAGTTGTCCGGAGTGCATGACGTGTTTCATGTGAGTATGCTTCGGAAGTATGAGCCTGATCCGTCCCATGCTTTAGATTGGACCGACTTACAGGTAGATGAGGATGCCTCATATGAAGAGAGACCGGTTCGGGTCTTGGATAGGCGGGATCAAGTCCTGCATGGCAAGACCATTCCTTTGGTAAAGGTTTTGTGGAAACATCATGGAGTGGAGGAGGCCACTTGGGAACGTGAGTTGGAAGTCCGCGAGAAATATCTGGACTTGTTTGTTGATATGTAACCATGCATTGGTAATTTTGTAATATCGTTGAACTTTAAGAACATTATATGTGTCTTAAATTGTAAAACATTGTGAATGTTTTGGTTAATGAAAATTTGTTATATCATTGCATGTGCTCAATGTATTGCAGAAATGGAGATATATCATGAATGTTGAATATGGTATAAAATTGTGAAACATGTGAGTAGAAATTATTGAATTTCGGGAAATGCATGTTGTTAATACATATTGAGATATGTGGTGAATTGCCTCTTAAAGAGAGATGGAATGACCGGTGATGGGTCGAGTTGTTGAATTTCGTCGGTAATACTATTGGGAATTGAGAAAATCTTGTTTTTGAAAAACCTGTATTTAATTTCGGGGACGAAATTCTTTAAGGAGGGAAGGTTATAGCGATTCTGGTTTTACCTTTCTGTAATTATTGCTTTTCGGACTTGGGTTCTGTGATGTTGGTAGTTGTATACCTTGTTGTCATCCTTTAATTCCGCTTGATTGAGTTTTAGGATGTATTGGGCAGAGTTGTTACAGGTTGGTTAGGCTTTGGTTTCAATTCTTTGTTGCCCAGTTTTTAGGAGGTCCGCTCGAGCGGGTCTTCTTGCACTCGAGCGGAGATTTCACACTCCCAGTATTGTGGTGCTCTGCAGAACTTTTGCAAACATGTTTTTCACGCTCGAGCGGGTTTCTTTACGCTTGAGCGGTAGTGCTTGAGCGGTAGTGCTCGAGCGGGTACTCTGGCGCTCGAGCGGGTGGTACTTTTTAGGTGTAAGTTCTAGGAGGGGGAAATCTACGCTCGAGCGGACAAGTTTTCGCGCTCGAACGGATGTACTTTATTCTTGTTTCTTGGTGCTCAAGCGAGCCGTCTTGCGCTCGACCGCACATAGTTTTTTGTTCTTGACGCTCGAGCGTTGTGTTTTCCGTTCCAGCGGGAATGTCGTAGATCAGTTGACTGTAGGGCATTTTTAAATCACTTTCTCTCATTCTCTCTCTCTCTTACTTTTCCGAAAAAGCCATTAGAGAGCACCTCACTCTAAAACTCAAACTTCTCTCTAAGTATTGATCTAGTAGGAGTTGTTTCCTCTCCTTTGGCCTTTGTAAAAGTTGGGTTGATCGTCGAGGGCTACACTTTGATCCGAGAAACTTGTGATTTGGGCAACTTCATTTTCGTCCTCTCTTCTCTTGGACTCCGAATTTGAGGTAGGGATTCCTACTCACTACTATGGGTTTTGACCTAGATTTTTTGGACATTTTGTTAAATGGTTGATTTTGGGACTTAGGGTTTCAAAAAGTATAAATGGGGTTTTTGTCATTTTGATTCTTAAATATGTATTTTGGGTTTCAAAATGGTGTTATTGATGTTGGTTGTTGATATATAGACCATTGGGTCAATATTGGGAAATGGGGTAGAAAACCCTAATTGGTTGTATAAATTAATTAGTACGATTAATTTGGGAAAATTGTGGTTATATGGAATTGAGTTGGAAATAATGAAATTGGTTCATTATATGGTAGAATAGTGGAGTTAGATTTATTAATCGCTCACTTTTGAAAACATTGATATTTTATCTGTTAGAGTTTTTATTATCTGTTTAGAAATAATTGCTTGGGCTACCGGTGGAGGGTAGTTTTGATTGTTGTAGACAATGCATGATGATTAGACAAACTAAAACTAATCAATTGGATATGTCATAGAGGATGACGGTTGATAGAATACATTAATGTTATGCTAAATTAAACATGACCTATTACTAACAATCAAAGCAGGTAAGTAAAAGGGAGAAAGAAGTGGGGGTTGGAAGACATGCACACACTCACCCACACTTATTACAAATTCGCCATCACTCGGAGGGACCGAAAGAATAATACAAATTAACTAACTCGCAAGCTAATTAATTATTACAAATTACCTAATTAATTAACAAATTAACTAATCTAAGAAAAGCAACAAAAAAAAGGGGCCTCGGGAAGAGGGTCCAATGCACGCATGCACGGGTCTTGCTCGGAAGTCCAGTGCCGTGCACAAGCCGCCTCTGTTTTCCCTGCTCTGTTTCTCTGAAGACTGCCAAAGTCTCAGGATGTGCTCACTGGATGTTGGGGAATGCCACCGGCTGGAGGGAATCATCATCGGCTGTGATTTGGTGTCGATCGGCCAAAAATGAATCCATCGGCCACAGATGGATTGCCGGTCGGCACTCTGTGCAGTCGATCGGCAAAAAGTTCCTGCAGGACCTGTTTGACAGCAGCAGAGGACAGAGCTTTGCATGGCAATGCAATTCAAGCAATGTGTGCACCAACCATATCCCTTATCATGTTTATGACTCAAAGGGACATGGTCCTTGGTTCTCGGACCATCAATCGCGCATTTCAATGCGTGATGGCCCAAGAGACCAAATTATGCATGTTGATTTCAAATGCAATGCAAACCAACAAACAAAGGCCCAACTCCCATCACTAAATCAAGGAACAAGGCATGCATGCTAGATGGAGTGCAACCTAGGCATGTGAACTAGCATGCAACATGGGCATACAATGCATTTATGCAAGTATGCAAGCAAACATGTAAGGTAAGCATGCGAACAAGCAAAGGATGGACTTAAGCTCGTTTGGGCAGCCCTTAAGGAAGCCCAAAACAGTGGCCATCAACCAAGGAAATGAGGCCAAATGCACATGCAAGCATACATGACAACATGGACCAACATTTAAGCACATAAAGGCAACTTTTAAGCGCACTTTAAAAGAGGCATAGCACGGACAATTAACATGCAAATGAAGCTCTGAAAATCATGCTATAGAAGGTGCCAAACCAACTAAACAAAGCAAGCAAAACATGCCACAATGGCCCAAGTGCTTAAGACAAGCCAAGGAGGCTTAAACCAAGGCCAAGTCCACCAAACCTCACAAGGCTAAGGGGACTTAAAACAAGTCAAATGCAGACTTAAACAAAGCCAAGGGTGCACTTAGATGGCATCTAAGTGGTCTAAAAGTGCAAGCATACTCCGAGGCCTAAACAAGGGGCATAAGGTAACAACCTTTAAACACATTGAAGGAGGATTAAATGCAAGCATATAAGCATGTCATAAGGACTGAGATAACATGTTAAGCGGTTCCAAACCATTGAAATGATACAAACAAGGCATGCTACACACTTATATACTTAAGGCCAACAAGCCCAAAATGCAAAAGGGGCATGCAATGCAAGCTATGGTCGACCAAAACAGCCAAGGACAGACCTTAAACATGGCAAAATAAACATGAAAGCTTCACAAAGCTAGGCCTAAAGCATGCTCGAACAAGGGTTAAAACCTAGATGCATGTTAAGGCAACAAAATGGCATTACAAGGCATGTATGCTAAGAAAGCATGGTGTACCAAAACCAACATACAACAGTGCTATATTATGACATAATAAGCATAAAAAAAAACAGCCAAGGCATGGTCAACATGAGCCTAAGCTAGGTGCTCCCTCAAGAGGCAAAAATGCCCTTTTCAAGGACAACAAGGAGAGGGGGTGGCCCTCTCCTTCTTAGGACCTCAAGGCACCATCCTCACCTCTGAAATCCCTCAAGATTTCAGTGCTGAGGAGGCCCAAACACCAAGGTCTCAGAGCTCACCCAAAATGGCACAAAGTGGAGCCTTACAAGGCTTAAGAGGGGTCAAACAACCCCAAAGCTTGAAGCAACCTTAACAAACTATTTAGAGGCCTTAAAAATAGAACTTTTACATATTATATGCAAAGCCAAAAAACAATTGCAAGATAGGTAAACGTAGTGTGCAAAAATGGGGAGATAAAAGGGAAAAATGATTACCCTTGTTGACCTTCTTCAACAATGGAGCTCCAGCAGCTTCTTGAGGTTGAAATCAACTTCAAAACTCTAAAAACAACCCTCAAGGGCCTCAGCTCCAAGGAAAGGTGTGGTAGTGTGTGTTTGTGTACAAAACTAAGGCTTAAACACACACAATACAAGAGAATGAGAGATATAGATATAGGATAGATATAAAACCCTAAACCTAGAACCAGAGCTCCTCTAACAATTTTTTCTAACCCTAATGCCAAGAGAGGAAGCCTCTTCTTATAGGCAACTCCCTCTTGTAAGGCTTCCAAAACAAGCCATCCAAGAGGGAAATCCCTCCAGACACGTGTATGGAGGGGAACAGAGTGGGTGCCAGCTATCACAGCTAGCACAAAATATCTACTAAAAGTAGATGAACAGTGATCTGCCATCCAAAATTGCCATTTTGACAAAATAAATGGCCGATCGGCAACAAAGAATGCCGACCGGCAATATATATTGCCAACGGCATAAAATCACTGGCCGGTGGCCTCGAGCCATGGCCGGTGATGTGTGCGGATGCCTCACAAGGCATTCTCTGCCCCTTCAAGGCAAAACACAAGTGTTTGGTGCAAAACCAAACACAAAACAGTTGAGTCGAGAGGTCCAGAGGCAAGGCGCGTAGCCGAGACCTCCAGGAACTCAGGACGAACACGAACATGGATGATCACCGAGTGTTCGAGCGGTGACGTCCAAGTCTTGAGGATGGTCAAAAATGGCGTGTCTACAATGCTAAGTTTTTTTTTTTTTTAAATCAAAAAATCAGAAAATTTAGATTGGGAGATTGGAGCTCCCACAAGGCTTGGGGTTAAAAACCCCATTTTGCTTAATATATAGTATAGATAGCATATCACCCGTGCTATGCACGGATTGTGTTTACAATTATCTATATATGTGAATTGCGATTTTTAAATGACTTCTTTTTTTTTTTAAATTCCTTCTTTTTTTCTTTTTTTATATTGTAACACCCTCAAAATAACAACAATAAACCCATCAATAGAGACATGCATTTATATATAAAATTTCCACATTCTATTATTCATCAGAGTTCCATAATAAAAAATATTACATGTTAACAATAAAAGCAAATACTCTAGAGGCTTACAGCTTTCCAAGTTAACACTTGGTTACAACAAAAGAGTACTAACTCATTTACACATTAAGCCCTTGGCTTGAATATACATGTAATACATCAAAGAAATAAAAACAACAAAAGTCCGCCTGCCTCTAGCCTCCCAAGCTACGTCCTTGGAGGTGGCATGCTACCTGTACCTGAAAATGATATTCCCATATAGGGTGAGCTACAGCCCAGTAGAAATATACTAAACCAAATATGAACAATGACTAAAAGATTAGCAGTTGATAGATGGCCAACACAGATACTTTCTCTTATCACACTTTACGGTTTCATGACATACAAGTCCATATTACAGTCCATTTTCCAATTCCTTTCAATTCTCAATTTACAACCATGGCTCAGAACCTGGCCAAACAACTCATATGAGACAGTAACTCATATCAAACACTTCCCATTTCATAATAGATAAGCATACTAGCTATATCACCCAACGACAGATAAGCATACAAGTAATATCATCACTTCCACAGATATGCATATGAGCACTATCACACTTCCAATGACAAGCATATGAGCTCTGTCAACACATTAATAGATAAGCATATGAGCTCTATCTATGGAGTCCATCCCCTATCTTCTCCCAATACATCCGGTTTAGAGGTCCATCCCCTATCTTTCCCTAAACCGTGGAGTACATCCCCTATCTCCTCCAACACAACACAATGCATATAAACAACAATTATACACATCATCACACAATACATAAATTTAATGTATTCTTTCAATCGTCAATCTCAATGACACATTCCCGTGATTAGTTTCAGTTTGCCTAATCATCATGCATTGTCTACAACAATCAAGACTATCCTCCACCGATAGCCCAAAGCAGTTATTTCTATACAGAAAATAAATGCAACAATGGATATATAATCAACATTCCAACTAGGTGAGTGATAAGAAATCCAACTACACCCTTTTATTCCATGACTTCCCATATCAATTCCTCATTTCTCATAATTAATTATGCAAATTAATTAACCAATGTAATTAGGGCATTTTCCATAATTTACATTACAACCCTTAGGTTCCATTTTCATTAATGTCTTAACATTAATTTCACATTTTCCATGCCAAACATGCATCTAGGTCTTATATAGCTAAAACCCCAACTCTTGTAAATTTACACAAAAGCCCCCAAACTTTCACAAAATTACCAAACCAACCCCAACATCTCAAAATACTAAAATTTAAAGACAAAGGTCATAAAGAGGAGTAGGATATCCCTACCTCGAAGTTAGAGCTCGGATGGAGAAGAGACTAAAAACCAACGTGCTCCAAAGACCAAGATTTTCATATCAAAACGACGCCCTCGACGATCAACACAACTTTTACAAAGGCCGAAGAGAAGGAGGACACTCTAACTAGATCAAACCCTAGAGAGAAGGGAGTATCTAGAGAGAAAGGCTCTCAAAAATGGTTTTTAGAAAAAGTAGGAGAGAGAAAGAAAAGCAAAAAGTGATTTGAAATCACCCAGCGGATAACTCATATACGTATGACCCGCTTGAGCGGAGAACACGACGCTCGAGCACCAAGAACAAAAAATCTGGACACGCTCGAGTGCAATAAGGCCTGCTCGAGCACCAAGACACAAGAATAAAGCACTTCCGCTCGAGCGCGAATACCAGTCCGCTCGAGCGCAGATTTCCACCTCCTAGAACTTACACCCATAAAGCACTACCCGCTCGAGCGCCAACAAACCCGCTCGAGCGCCACCGCTCGAGAGTAAACAAACCCGCTCGAGCGCAGAAATCACATCTGCAGAAGTTTTGCAGGAACCCGAAATACTGGAGGTGTGTAATCCCCGCTCGAGCGCAAGAAGACCCGCTCGAGCGGAACGCCTAAAAACTGAACAACAAGGAATTGAAACCAAGGCCTAACCAACCTGTAACAACCCTGTTCAAAACATCCTAAAACTCAATCATGTGGAATTAAAGGACACAACAAGATAGATACCACTACCAACTTCACGGAACCGAGTGCGGAATACAACAGAACAATAAAGGGATAACCGGGTGTAGACACCCCATTTTTGACCGACCTTAAGACTCAGACGTCACCGATTAAGTGCTTGGTGATGTTGCATAATGTGCTCGTTCAGAAGTTCCAGAGTCGCGGCCGTGAGCCCTGCCTCCGGACTTCCGAACCCTTTTCTGTGCCTTGTCTCGGTTTGCGAACCAGACTCGGTTTTCTCTGTTTCTTTTTCCGAGGGAAGGGAGAGGTCCCGTAGACCATCTCTCAATGTCCGTAGGCTACATTTGGTGGCCGTAGGCCATTTTGCCCACTTTGGAGTCCGGTTCCCGGTTTTCGGAGCCGTCAGGCCGCGTGCCTCGGTTCGGGACCGCTTAACCATCTCCTATTGCTCTGATTTTTGGCATACATCTTATTTCATCCCTTTTGAGGGACACTGGGGGCTAAGAAACCCACTTCAAGGTCGAATACCATTTTCGGTGCTTAACAGCCCATTTTCGGGACCCCGAACTGCGTGTTTTGGCCCCGGAACGTTCGTTTTACAACGGTTTTCGTTCATTTTTGGCAGGTACCTCTGTTTTATCACAGGGAAGGTCACTGAAGGGTGGGAGGCCAGCAATTGTTGCAGCAACCAGTTATTTCTCTTCTGGAGCCTCCCGGCGCCCGTTTTTCGCACTTCCGGGCTAATGTTGAATACCTTGGAGCTAGTGTTGCCAACTTTCAACCACATATCTGTGATCTACACGCTTGGGAGGCCACTAAAAGTTGGTGGCCGGCCATTAAGGTCACCTGACCCTTTTGACCCCTTTCTTCCGGGCTAATGTTGAACCCCTTGGCCCTTTTTTCTTGAACTTTGAACCACATATCTCTGATCTACACACATGAGAGGCCCCTAAAAGTTCATGGCCGGCCAGTAATTCAAATTGACCCTTTTGAACCCCTCTTTCCGAGCTAATGTTGAACCCCTTAGACCCACTTTCTTGGAATTTTAACCACATGGTTGTGTTGTACACACATAGGGGTACCTCTCCAGTAGCTGGCCGGCCAGAAAATCACATTGACCCTTTTGACCCCTAGCCGGCCGGCTAGGGGGTGTGGCCGGCCGGCCACCTCCAACAAAAGTGATAGGCCGGCCGTGTTCCTTGCACTGTGCACTTTATAGCTGTGGGGCAATATCCCCCAGATATTTTCTGTGTCCGGGGGATATTTTGTGGGGGAGTTTTGCCCTCCTTTTCCCCCACCTTTACACCCCCTTTTGAACCCTTATAACCAGCTGGTGGCCTCCTTTGTAAGGGTTAGAAAAACTCCCCTTCAAGCTTCCATAGCCAACTCCATCTTCTTCCTTTTCAATTCTTCAAAAAACCCTAAACCCCCTAACCATCATTCCTTCTACACCACCAAGCTCTACCACCACCATCTCATTTCCAGCAACAAGGAAGGATTCTTGAAGGCTAAAGAAGCTGCAAATCCATCCAAGAAGCAACAAAAATTCGATTCTTCAAGGGTAAGTAATACTTTTACCCTTTTGAACCTTTTTCTTAATCCATTTCTAAGCCCCACTTCTTTTTGGTTTCAAGCTCCGGCCCTAACTGAAAAGGGCCATCTTTTGAGCTCATCTTCACTTCTCATTAAGGGCTCAACCCTGTTTGAGCCCTCCATAACATACTTGCTTCATTGACCCCCTTGTATGTCATAGTTTTGCATGCTATTTTTGACCCATGAGCAATTTATTTTCGAGCATGTTGTAAACTGATATGAGGCTTATTTTGAGCCCCTCTTCAACATTGGAGAAGGGTTCAACACCATTTGGGATTTCCATGTTGCACCTCCCTTTATATCCCTCTTTTATTCCCCATTCTTGCATGTTTAGTTAGCCTACCATGCTTTTGTTTTTGGCCATTTTACAGTTCTAGAAAAGTGCTTATTTTGGTCCATTCTACATGTTTTGTTAAGGGTCTTTGGCTATTTGATGATCATCTTGCATACTTCATGTTATAGCACCTTTTGAGCCTTGTTTTGCATCACATTTTTAGCATATTTGTATACTGATTTTGAGGCTGCCATATACTGTAAATGTTCATATTTTTGGTCCCTCTTCAATGTTGTAGAAGGAAATTTTTCAGTTTGGGTTTTGCTTATATCACTTGCTTCATTACCCCTCTTTTGGCCCCTATTCTTGCATGTTATTTTTACCATACCTATGCTTGCTGTTTGGCCATGTTTATAACTGTGAAAGTGCATCTTTTGGGACTGTCTAGCTTCTGTCTTTGCATTGCATGTCCATGTTGTGCATGTTTGGCATAGCTATAGGTCATTTCGGGTGCCTAAATTCACATTTCGGGACAATTCCTTGCATTTCATGTCATTTCGCCTCATTTCGGGACTGTTTTCCCCCATATTTTAATGCTGAAATTCCATTAGCATGCTTGCATATCATTTTTGCCATATTTCATTGCATTTTGGCATTGCCTCGGTTTGCGTGCCCGTGTGCACGCATTTCGAGGCACCTCTTTTTTATCAACCGGCATCCTATATGAGTGTGGCTGAGGCTCACTCATGTTGGTGTAAGCCCATTTGTCATTTCCATGTCATTTGCATTGCGTATGCATCGCCTCGGTTTGCGTGCCCGTGTGCACGTATTTCGAGGCACCTCATTTTCATCCATCGGCATCCTATATGAGTGTGGCTGAGGCTCACTCATGTTGGTGTAAGCCCATTTGTCATTTCCATGTCATTTGCATTGCGTATGCATCGCCTCAATTTGCGTGCCCGTGTGCACGCATTTCGAGGCACCTCATTTTCATCAACCGGCATCCTATATGAGTGTGGCTGAGGCTCACTCATGTTGGTGTAAGCCCATTTGTCATTTCCATGTCATTTGCATTGCGTATGCATCGCCTCGGTTTGCGTGCCCGTGTGCACGCATTTCGAGGCACCTCATTTTCATCCATCGGCATCTTATGTGAGTGCGGCTGAGGCTCTCTCATGTTAGTATAAGTCCATATTGCATTCTATATGCCATTTCCATGCCATTGCATTGCGTATGTCATCGCCTCGGTTTGCGTGCCCGTGTGCACGCATTTTGAGGCACTCCATTTTCATCAACCGGCATCCTATATGAGTGTGGCTGAGGCTCACTCATGTTGGTGTAAGCCCATTTGTCATTTCCATGTCATTTGCATTGCGTATGCATCGCCTCGGTTTGCGTGCCCGTGTGCACGCATTTCGAGGCACCTCATTTTCATCCATCGGCATCTTATGTGAGTGCGGCTGAGGCTCTCTCATGTTAGTATAAGTCCATATTGCATTCTATATGCCATTTCCTTGCCATTGCATTGCGTATGTCATCGCCTCGGTTTGCGTGCCCGTGTGCACGCATTTCGAGGCACTCCATTTTCATCAACCGGCATCCTATGTGAGTGTGGCTGAGGCTCTCTCATGTTGGTATAAGTCCATATCATGTTTTCATGTCATTTGCATTGCGTATGCATCGCCTCGGTTTGCGTGCCCGTGTGCACGCATTTCGAGGCACCTCATTTTCTGCCATCGGCATCCGATGTGAGTGTGGCTGAGGCTCACTCATGTTGGTATAAGCCCATTTGTCATTTCCATGCCATTTTCATCGCATTCTAGCATTGCCTCGGTTTGCGTGCCCGTGTGCACGCATTTCGAGGCACTTCTTTTTTATCCGACGGCATCCGATGTGAGTGTGGCTGAGGCTCACTCATGTTGGTATAAGCCCATTTGTCCATTCCATGTCATTTCATCGCATTCTGTCACTGCCTCGGTTTGCGTGCCCGTGTGCACGCATTTCGAGGCACTCCATTTTTACCTGCCGTTATCCTATGTGAGTGTGGCTGAGGCTCACTCATGTTGGTATAAGCCCATTTGTCATTTCCATGTCATTTCATCATATTTTGTCATCGCCTCGGTTTGCGTGCCCGTGTGCACGCATTTCGAGGCACTCCATTTTTACCTGCCGGCATCCTATGTGAGTGTGGCTGAGGCTCACTCATGTTGGTATAAGCTCATTTGTCATTTCCATGTCATTTCATGATATTTTGTCATCGCTTCGATTTGCGTGCCCGCTTGCACGTATTTCGAGACACATACCATCGCCTCGGTTTGCGTACCCGCGTGCACGTATTTCGAGACACATATCATCGCTTCGGTTTGCGTGCCCGCGTGCACGTATTTCGAGACATGTCATTTTCTCGGTTTGCGTGCCCGTGTGCACGCATTTCGAGGCATCTCATTTTCATCATATTCTGCATTTTCTCGGTTTGCGTGCCTGTGTGCACGCATTTTGAGGTATCTCGGTTGGCGTGCCCGTGTGCACGCATTTTGAGGCATCTCATTTTCATAGCATAGTGCATACTAGGTTGTATCTTAGATCGCATTCTGTCGTTTTCTCGGTTTGTGCGCCCGTGTGCACGTATTTCGAGGCATGTCATTTCCATAGCATTGTGTATGTTAGGATTGTATCTTAGTTGCATTTCATGTATGTCATGCATATCGCATCGTATCCGGGATAGGAGTTAGCCCGGGCACGGGAAGCGAGGTACATTTCGTACTCCGAGTGACGAAATGTGTGTCAATTCCCCAGTCACCGACACTCCGGATTATCCATGATGGAGTTAGGTTTTAGCTGTAGTTTCATGTGCATTCATCCTATATTGAGTTGTGCATTTCGACTCCTCGGCCATCATGCCCCCGGTATGCGTGATTGGTGGCACGAGGATCGAGACATGCATATATCTGTGCAAATACATTGCTATGCCCCTTTCCTGCTCTCTGTTGCAGCAAAACCAGGAATCAACAACCTTTTTGGGGCTTGGCACGCATTTCAAGAACAGGTGTAAACAGAGGCTAGTTGGGGCATTCCGGTGGATTTCCGCGCAAGCCGACCCGGACATGCATCATCCATCAGAAGCAAGGCAGTCCCTGGCTTGCACGCCAGTTTTACAGTTTTCTTAGTTAATTCGTTAATTAATTAGGATTTTGTAATATTTTGGACTGTAATATTCTTTCATTTGGACTGTAATATTGGGACTGTATATTTATTCGGACCCTCCGAATGAGGGCACAACTGTAATAAGTGTGCGTGAGTGTGTTGTATGTCTTCCAACCCCACGTCTTTCTCCTTTTTATTTATCCGCTTTTGATGGTTAGATTAGAGCATATTTCAATTAGCATACAGTATGATAGCATGTTTGCATTCATTCATCTGTTTTGCATGCACCGGGCTCGGCGCATCATACTAACTGCATTGTACTTTCAATTCCAAATTGAATACATGTTAGCTGTAGCATTCCATATGCCATGTTTAGAATAGCCGAGCCTGCTATAGTTGCATTTTGCATGTGTTGCATTAGGCATTTCTGTATACTTAGGGTCATGCATGATTTCTAATACAGTTTTTGTTTTGGCTTGGAGTACTCGGTAAGTTCTATGCTTTAGCATCCTTGCATGCGTGTGAGTGAATGCCATGAATAGCATGCTTACCATGAGGCTATGTGCTTATGTGATATAACTGCCTGAATGCCTGTGGGTGAAGGTCGGGTTGTTTAAATTGGAACAAATCATTGATTGTGAGTTTTAAGCCCACTAGATAGTGGCAAAATCACATTTTTCTAAGCCCACCCGAGGGTGGCAAATCCACGTCTTAGCCTACTTGCGAGTAACATCATCAAACCATTTTCAAATAAACAAGCATGAAATGTTTTGTTCCAATTCGGACGACCCAGTCTATATTTATATGCTGTGTGCATCACATAGTAACCTAGGCTAATAAACCGGAATAAGGACACACAATGTTTTCAAAAATTGATATCATGGTTAGTAGAGGCCGGTCTATGACCGGGCGAGCGGGGGTGCTCACGAAGTGACCTTCCCCAATCGTACCCAAGTTCCCGAGCCGAGGCAACTTTGGTGATGACGGACACGTGGCCTTTTGGCACCGAGTCAGGGTTTCCTAAATTTCCCAAAATAAAATATTTAGGTGGCGACTCTGTATCTGGCAAAGCAGTCCATGTTTGGCACTTCTTTCAAAAATCTGTTTTCTTAAAACGATTTGCCGGATTTGGACTCTTTGGTTCGGATTTAGAACCGTGACTACAAAGTCGAGTCCAAGCTGTAGCGAGGTCCCCCGCGGGCTTGTCTACACCGGGATCGCTATATATATTATATTAAAGTTCAATATTTTGATAATAATCATATGTGTTAGACTTTTTAAGGAATTAAATTTTTTTATTATTATATTATATTAAAATTTAATATTTTGATAATAATCATATGTGTTGGACTTTTCAAGAAATTTTTTTTATGCTTGTTCTTAATGCATTAAAGTGTTATTATGAGGGATAATAATCATATGTGTTGGGACTTTCCAAAGAATTCATATGTGTTGGATTTCAAAGAATTTTTTTTATACTTGTTCTTAATGCATTAAAGTGTTATTATGAGGGTAAGACTTGGGGGTTGGGAGATGTTAATAAATGCTAAAGTTTTTTTTTTAAATCAAAAAATCAAAAAATTTAGATTGGGAGATTGGAGCTCCCACAAGGCTTGGGATTTAAAACCCCCTTTTGCTTAATATATAATATAGATATTAGCATATCACCCGTGCTATGTACGGATTGTGTTTACAATTATCTATATATGTGAATTGTGATTTTTAAATATATTTTTTTAAATGTCTTCTTTTTTTCCTTTTTTATATTATATTAAAGTTTAATATTTTAATAATAATCATATGTGTTGGACTTTTCAAGAAATTAAATGTCTTTTTTTTATTATATTATATTAAATTTTAATATTTTGATAATCATCATATGTGCTAGACTTTTGAAGAATTTTTTTTTATGCTTGTTCTTAATGCATTAAAGTATTATTATGAGGGATAATAATCATATGTGTTGGGACTTTTCAAGGAATTCATATGTGTTTGATTTTAAATTTTTTTTTTTTTTATGCTTGTTCTTAATGCATTAAAATGTTATTATGAGGGTAAGCCTTGGGGGTTGGGAGAAGTTAATAAATGCTAAGGTTTTTTTTTTAAATAAAAAAATCAGAAAATTTAGATTGGGAGATTAGAACTCCCACAAGGCTTGGGGTTACAAACCCCCTTTTGCTTAATATATAATATATATATATATAGATATAGATATAGATAGTATATATATATATATATATGGATATATAGATAGTGGTAACCCGTGCTATGCACGGAACTTTATAAATTAAAAAAATATATATTATTATAATTATTAGATAAGCTTTAAAGTTTTCTTTTAGTTTTTTTTTATGTTGTAATATAATATATAAGATATAAATACATATCTATAACTTTAATACAAAATATTATCTGATTTTTTTGGGAAGAGAAAACGAATGTAAGTTTAAATTTTTTTTTTTGAAATTGGTGAGAGAGATTAGGAGGGAGAGACTATGAAATATTTTTGTTATTAAATAAATAAATCAGTTAATATGTTTTTAATCTATTTTGTAAATTAAAAAATTAATAATTTTAGAAAATTGATTAATTTGTCACATTAAGTGATTTAAAATTTTGATAAATATACATATATATATAAATACATAATTATATTACTAAATCATAATATAGATAGATATCTATAACTTTAATAAAAATATTATCTGATTTTTTGGGAAGAGAAAACGAATGTAAGTTTTAATTTTTTTTTTTTTTTGAAATTGGTGAGAGAGATTATGAGGGAGAGATTATGAAATATTTTTGTTATTAAATAAATAAATCAGTTAATATTTTTTTAATCTATTTTGTAAATTAAAAAATTAATAATTTTAGAAAATTGTTTAATTTGTCACATTAAGTGATTTAAAACTTTGATAGATATATATATAAAAAAAATACATAATTATATTACTAAATCATAATTCAAATTTAGATGTTATATTTTTTTGAGATCTATAGCTATATTCTTATCTTCTTTATTTTTGTATGTAACCATAGTATATGAGAGAAATTAAAAAGGGTTCTGCAGTAATTATGAGAGAATTCAAAAGGGATTGTTGGTTGGGAGAAGTTAATAAATGTTGAGGTTGGGTTGGGAGAAACAATAAATGCTAAGTTTTTTTTTTTTTTTTGTTAAATCAAAAACTTAGAAAATTAAGATTAGGATATTGGAGCTCTCACAAGGCCTGTGAGTTAAAAACTCAATTTTGCTTAATGTATACTAGCCTATCACCCATGCTATGCACGGGATAATTATAAATATTTAGATTTTTTTTAGATTTTTTTTAATATATAAATTATGTTTTTTAATATTTTTCATAAAAATAATTTAACAATCTTATCACTAACCATAGTGTATGGGAGAAGTTGAAAAGGGTACTGCAGTAACTATGCACGGGTTGTATCTATAATTATCTGTATGAGGGGATTTTAAATTCTGATTAGAGAATTTTGAACAAATCAATAAATGCAGGCATGTGGAAAAGACACATGGATTGAAAAAAAGAAATAAATGTTGATCAGGGGATATATATGTGAATTGTGATTTTTAAAAGTCTTTTTTTTTAAATGTCTTCTTTTTTTTATATTAAATTAAAGTTTAATGTTTTGATAATAATCATATGTGTTGGACTTTTCAATGAATTAAATATCTTGTTTTTTTATATTATATTAAAGTTTAATATTTGATAATAATTATATGTGTTGTACTTTTCAAGGAATTTTTTTATACTTGTTCTTAATGCATTAAAGTATTATTATGAGGGATAATAATCATATGTGTTGGGACTTTTCAAGAAATTCATATGTGTTGGACTTTTCAATGAATTTTTTTTATACTTATTCTTAGTGCATTAAAGTGTTCTTATAAGAGTAAGGCTTGGGGGTTGTGAGAAATTAATAAATGCTAATGTTTTTTTTTAAATCAAAAAATCAAGAAATTTATATTAGAATATTGGAACTCCCACAAAACTTGTGGGTTAGAGATAGATATAAATAAATAGATAGATATAGATATAGATATTTATATTTGTTTTAAATTTTTTTTAGTATACAAATTATTTGTTTTGGATAAGGTGCTGCAGTAATTATGAGAGAAGTCAAAAAGTCTTGTGGGTTGAGAGAAGTTAATAAATGCTGAGGTTATTTATTTATTTTTTTAAAATAAAAAATTTGAAAATTAGGATTGGCATATTGGAGCTCCCACAGGCCTTGGGGGTTAGAAACCCTCTTTTGCTTAATATATAGTACTAGCCTATCACCCGTGCTATGCACGGGATAATTATAGATATTTATATTTGTTTTAGATTTTTTTTAATATATAAATTATGGTTTTTAAGATTTTTTTCTTATCACTAACCATAATGTATGAGAGAAGTTAAAAAGGATATTGCAGTAACTATATACGAATTGAATCTATAATTATTTGTATGAGGGGATTTTAAATGCTGATCAGGAGATTTTGACCAAATCAATAATTGCAGGTATGTGGAAAGATGTGGATTGAAAAAAGTTAATAAATACTGATCAGGGGATTTTGACCAAATCAATAAGTGCTGAGTTTTTTTTTTTAATAAAAAATTTAAAAAATTCAGATTGGGATATTGAAGCTCCCATAGGTCTTGGGGGTTAAAAACTCCATTTTGCTTAATATATAGTATAGATGTAGATAGATAGATAGATAGATAGATAGATAGATATATCTTTTTATTTTTATTTTTATTTTTGTGTGGTTTCTATTCGGGTATTTTTTTTTCAATTTATTTAAGTTGGAGTTGTGGGTATATTTTTTTTAAAATTTAATTTATCTGTGATTTCCATTTGTTTTTAATTATTATTATTTAGGTAAGTTATAATGTGAGTTAGATATGTGATAGACATGTGAGTTTTATTGATTTAAAATTTATTTAGATAAACTTTAAAGATTTTTTTTTTAGTTTTTTAGTTTTTTTTGTTATGTTATAATATAATATATAAAATATAGGTAGATATCTACAACTTTAATAGAAAATATTATCTGATTTTTTGGGAAAGAGAAAATGAATGCAAGTTTTAATATTTTTTTTTTGAAAATTTGTGAGAGAGATTAGGAGGGAGAGATTATGAAATATTTTTGTTATTAAATAAATAAATCAGTCAATATTTTTTTTTAATCTATTTTGTAAATTAAAAATCAATAATTTTCGAAAATTGATTAATTTGTCCCATTAAGTGATTTAAAATTTTGATAGATATACATAAAAAAAAAATACATAATTATATTATTAAATCATAATTCAAATTTAGATGTTATATCTTTTTGAGATCTATAGCTAAATTCTTATCTTTTTTTTTTTATTTTATTTTTGTGTGTAACCATAGTACATGGGAGAAATTGAAAAGGGTGTTGTAATAATTATGAGAGAAGTCAAAAGGGATTGTGGGTTAGGAGAAGTTAATAAATGCTGAGGTTGGGTTGGAAAAAGTCAATAAATGCTGAGGTTTTTTTTTTTAAATCAAAAAATTAGAAAATTAGGATTAGGAGATTGGAGCTCCCACAGGCCTTGGGGTTAAAAACCCCCTTTTGCTTAATATATAGTAAGTATAGATAGATGTGTTGGACTTTTCAATGAATTAAATGTCTTGTTTTTTTATATTATATTAAAGTTTAATATTTTGATAATAATTATGTGTTGTACTTTTCAAGAATTTTTTTATGCTTGTTCTTAATGCATTAAAGTATTATTATGAGGGATAATAATCATATGCGTTGGGACTTTTCAAGAAATTCATATGTGTTGGGCTTTTCAATGAATTTTTTTTATACTTATTCTTAATGCATTAAAGTGTTCTTATAAGAGTAAGGCTTGGGGGTTGTGAGAAATTAATAAATGCTAATGTTTTTTTTTTTAAATCAAAAAATCAAGAAATTTATATTACGATATTGGAACTCCCACAAAACTTGTGGGTTAGAGATAGATATAAATAAATAGATAGATATAGATATAGATATTTATATTTGTTTTAAATTTTTTTTAGTATACAAATTATTTGTTTTGGATAAGGTGCTGCAGTAATTATGAGAGAAGTAAAAAGTCTTGTGGGTTGAGAGAAGTTAATAAATGTTGAGGTCAATTTTTTTTTTAAATAAAAAATTAGAAAATTAGGATTGACATATTGGAGCTCCCACAGGCTTTGGGGGTTAGAAACCCCCTTTTACTTAATATATAGTATAGATAGATTATAGATATATAGATAGATAGATAGATTTAATAAGAATTTATATTTGTTTTAAATATTTTGTTAATATACAAATTATTTTTTTAAGATTTTTTTATAAAAATGATTTAACAATCTCATCACTAGCCATAGATATGGGAGAAGTTGAAATGGGTGTAGGAGTAGATATAGGAGAAGTCAAAAAGTGGATTGAGAGAAGTCAATAAATGTTGAGTTTTTTTTTTTTAAATCAAAAATTTAGAAAATTAAGATTGAGATATTGGAGCTCCAACAAGGCTTGTAAGTTAAAAACTCCATTTTCCTGATGTAATATATAGATAGATAGATAGATAGATATAGATATAGATATAGATAGATATAGATGTGGCACCTACCATTTATATGACAAAAGGACCAAAGTACCGGGACAACTGCTACAATTTTCCCTCATCTAAATTAAAGGGATTTAAAAAGTAAAGAAAAAAAATTATAATATTAAAAAATGTTCACTAAAAAAATATAGATTAAAAATTACAAATTAATTATTGAAAACTCCACACTAACCAAGGTAATGTTTTCAATTAATTTTGAAAATTAAAAAATTATTATTAATTTTTCCTCTGTTTTTTTTTTCTCACAAAAAAATAGCTACATTAATTTTCTTTTCTTTTTTTTCTTTTTTTGTGGAGAGGGGTTTTGACCTGCGATTTTTCTAAAATGGGTGTTCTAGACGGAAAAGGTAGAGTTGGTTTGTAACGCCCTCAAAATAATAACATTAAGCCCATCAATATAAACATACCTTTATATACAAAAGATCTACATTTCCTCAATTCGTAAGAGTACTTCATTACAAAAGTATTACATATTAACAAAGAAAATAAATGCCCTACGGGCTTACAGCTTTCCAAGTTAACACTTGGTTACAAAAGAGAGTATTGACTCGGCTACACATTAAGCCTTTGGCTTGAATTTTACATGTAATACATCAAAAGGAAAATTACGGCAACAAAAGTATGTTTGCCCCTAGCCTCCCGAAATGTTCTCAGAGGTGACATGCTACCTGTACCTGAAAATGATGTTCCCATATAGGGTGAGCCACAGTCCAGCAGAGATATACTGAACCAACTATAAACAATGATTAAAAGATTAGCAACTGATAGATGGCCGATACTTACACTTCCATTTACATCTTATTTCAATTCCATGACAACCAAGTCTACGTTACAATTCACTTTTCATTACTTGTTCAACTTTGGTTTTGAAAACAGGGCTCAGTACTCTGGCCAAAACATTTTGATGAGAATATAGTTCATCACTAGAACATTTTCAAAATTCACGGTGGATACACATTTTGGTGTTGTATCAATAACACATAAACTACTTCCATACTTCACAAACGATGATGATATACATTTTAGTGCTATATCAAATTAAACAAACTTTTCAGTAGATAAGCATATGAGCTATATCACTACTACAACAGATAAGTATATAAGCTATATCAATACTACAACCGATAAGCATATGGGCTATATCAACATTCCAATAGATAAGCATATGAGCTATATCAACACCACAACAGATAAGCATATTACACATCAACAGACAAGCATATTAGCTGTATCCACACTTCTCTAGACAAGCATATGAGCTGTATCTACACTTCACTAGACAAGCATAAGAGCTATATCTACACTTCTCAAAGATAAGCATATGAGCTGTATCTTCACTTCTCTAGACAAGCATATGAGCTGTATCTACGGAGTTCATCCCCCATCTCCTCCCAATCCTATCCGGTTTAGAGGTACATCCCCCATCTTCCCCTAAACCGCGGAGTACATCCCCCATCTCCTCCTCTGCACAAGCAATGCATATAAACACAGAATCATATACACATCGATCAATACATAAAGTTAATGTATTCTATCAACCGTCTACACATAATGCATATAAGCACATTGGTCATATACACATTCACTCAATACATAAAGTTAATGTATTCTATCAACCGTCATACTCTATGACACAACCCATTGATTAGTTTTAGTTTGCCTAATCAACATGCATTGTCTACAACAATCAACACTACCCTCCACCGGTAGCCCAAAGCAATTATTTCTAAGCAGGAAATAAATGCACAAATGGATAACATATCAACATTACAACTAGATGAGCAATAAAAGATTCGTCTACACTCTTTAATCCCATACATTCCCAATTTCAACATTCTCAATTCAATTCCTCACTTTCTTCAATTAATTATATGCATTAATTCATTAAACCAATTAGGGCAAATTACCATAATTCACAAAACAACCCTAAGGTTCCATTTCCATCAATGTCCCAACATTAATCTCATTTCTCTATGCCTAACATGCCTATAGGTCTATATATTTAAAACCCCAACTCTTGTAAAATTACACAAAGGCCCAAACTTTCTCAAAATTACCCAACAACCCCCAACATATCAAAATGCTAAAATTCAAAGACAAAGCTCATAAAGAGGAGTAGGATATCCCTACCTCAAATGATGGGACGCAACGAAGAAGATGAAGAAACGGAAATGCTCCAAATCCCGAAATTTTCAGATTAAAAGATAGCCCTCGACGATCAACACAACTTTTGTAAAGGCCCAAGGTGAGAAAACAACTCCTACTAGATCAATCCTAAGAGAGAAGTTTGGGTTTTAGTGAGAGGAACTCTCAAAATAGCTTTTTGGAAAAGTATGAGAGAGAAAGGATGTTGAAAAGTGAACAAAAAAATCGGATCTCGGCTTTATATAAAAGGCGCCCCGCTCAAGCGTCCAAACCCCCGCTCGAGCGTCACTCACAGACTCCCGCTCGAGCGTCAACAATCCCGCTCGAGCGGCGGATACATACTTCCAGAACTTTTACAGAACCAGGTCTCCGCTCGAGCGTCAACCCCACCGCTCGAGCGTTAGACACAACATCCCGCTCGAGCGTTAAAGCTCCCGCTCGAGCGTACAACACTGCAGAGGAGATACTGGAAGATGGAAAACTACGCTCGAGCATCGAAAATCCCGCTCGAGCGGACAGAAAACAACGAAGGGCCCGCTTGAGCGTCAAAATCCCCGCTCGAGCGTGAAGGCCAAAAACTGGGCAACTAATCTTGGTTTCTAAGTCCAACCAACCTGTTTCAAACTCGCCCAACACAACCCAAGACTCGAATGCAAGGAGTAAAGGATGTAAACAAGATATACACGACAACCAACTCCACGGAACCTAAGTCCGGATACAACAGTTAAAGAAGAGGGGAAACTAGGATCGCTATATGGTTCAGATAATAAGAAAAAGTGCTTATGCAAGAGGCGCCTTCACTATGAGAAAGAATAGTCGGTTTTGCATAGGGTGCCTTCTTGGATAATAGCTTCAATACTGGCATGCATAAAGGGCTTAAGTGTGAGACATGTGAGAGGGGCTTTAGTGCGAAAATAGAAGAAATGGTTTACAGAGTGGCTTCTTGCTTCACGACTTCAATACTTGTGAGAGAGGAGTAGGCTCAAGTGTGAGAAAGAAATGAGGGTTTGTAGGAAGTGTCTTCTTGGGTCACGACTTGAGTGTCCGTGCACATGAAAATGAGTGATAAGGGTCAGAGTGTGTCTCTTGGGGTCACGGTTTTAGTGCTCCGAAACACAAAACCATAGCATATTAATAAAGAGAAATAATTAGTGATAAAATATTTTTATCTCCTTAAGTACAAGAACAGAGAATTTATTATTGGTGACGAAATATTTTTGTCTTCCACAACATAACCTTATGAGACGAAAAATATATTCGTCGCCCAATCAATCAGAATTTATTAGCGACGAAATATTTTCATCTCCCACAACTTGTTCTTCCAAGATAAAAATATATTTGTTGCCCATTTAATAGAAAGATGAAATGGCATCGTTTGCATGATGGAGTGTTTATTGGTGACGAAATATTTTCGTCTTCCATAACTTATCATTCCTAGACAAAAATATATTTGTCGCCTAATAAATGGAAATATGTAACGACATCATTTAATAGGTAGGAAATTTATTGGTGACGAATTACGTTCATCGCAAAAAATATATATATTTTGTGACAAAAATGTTCGTCTCCAATGAGCTAAAATAATTCGCGCTAATGCAAATGAAATTGACGCTTGGAAAAATTAAAACAAACGACAAAATTAATATTTTGTCATCTTTGGGTTAAATTTTAAGACAAAAAAAAAAAATTCATCCCCAAATTTTGTCACCATAGCCTAGATTTCTTGTATTTTGTTTCCTTGTTTAATTATTATTATTATTTTTTTCTTTTTGTGGAGAAGGGTTTACTGTGAGAAAGAATAGTAGCTTTGCACAAAATGTCTTCTTGGATAATAATGTTTGCATGCACAAACGACTTAAATGTGAGAGAGAATAGAGGAGCTTCAATGCGAAATAGAAGAGATGGTTTATAGAGATTGTTTTCTCGAGTCACAACTTCAATACTTGTGAGAGAGGAGACTCAACTGCGAGAGAGAAATGAGGGTTTGTAGAGGGTGTCTTTTCGGATCACAACTTTAGTATTTGTGTGTGTGTGAAAGTAAGTAATTAACGTGAGAGTGTCTTATAGCGATACCGGGTTTACCCTTGTTGTACAGAGATCCGGACATGTGTCCGTGGATGTTGGTGGTTGATTAGTATCTTGTTTACATCCTTTTTACTTCGTATTTGAGTTATAGGATGTGTTGGGCGGATTTGTTTCAGGTTGGTTGAGTTTAGAAACCAAAACTAGTTGCCCAGGTTTTGGCCTGTATGCTCGAGCGGGGGTTTTGGCGCTCGAGCGGAGATTACACCCATTCAGTATTTTCCTGTGCAGCGTTGTACGCTCGAGCGTGGTATTGGCCGCTCGAGCGGGGTTGTCTGAGTGCCGCTCGAGCGTAGAGTTGGAAGCTCGAGCGGAGGCCTGGTTCTGTATAAATGCTGGGAGAGTGCATCCAGCGCTCGAGCGGAAGTTTGGACGCTCGAGCGGGAGTCTGTGAGTGACGCTCGAGCGGGGTGTTTTACGCTCGAGCGGGAGACTGGGTTTAAGTCCCGAAATTGTGACTTTCCAAATCACTTTTTACTTTCTCTTCTCTCTCTTACTTTTCCAAAATCACCATTGTTGAGCCTCTCACTCTAGACTCTACCTTCTCTCTAGGTTTTGATCTAGTAAGAGTGATTTGCTCACCTTTGGCCTTTACAAAAAGGTTGTTGATCGTCGAGGGCTTCATTTTAATCTGAAAATCTTGGGTTTTGGAGCACGTTGAGTTTTGTCGTCTTCTCCTTTGGGACTCCGAATTTGAGGTAGGGATAACCTACTCCTCTCTATGGGTTTTGTCTTTAAATTTTGGTATTTTGAGATGTTGGGCTTGGTTTGGTAATTTTGTGAAAGTTTGGGGCTTTTGTGTAATTTTACAAAAGTTGGGGTTTTATTCATAATAAACCTGGATGCATGTTTGGCATAGAGAAATTGAATGATTGTTGAATCATTGATGAAAATGGGACCTAAGGGTTGAAATGTTAATTATGGGAATTGACCTAATTACATTGTTTAATTAATTGGGATAATTAATTGAGAAGAATGAAGAAATGAAATGTTGATTGAATATCCATTGTGCATTTACTTTCTGTTTAGAAATAACTGCTTTGGGCTATCGGTGGAGGATAGTCGTGATTGTTGTAGACAATGCATGATGATTAGGCAAACTGAAACTAATCAATGAAATGTGTCATGGAACTTGACGATTGAAAGAATACATTAACTGTATGTATTGGGTGATTGTATATAGAACCAATGTGTTTATATACGTTATGTGTAGAGGAGGAGATAGGGGATGTACTCCGCGGTTTAGGGGAAGATAGGGGATGTACCTCTAAACCGGTTAGTGTTGGGAGAAGATAGGGGATGAACTCCGTAGATACAGCTCATATGCTTGTCTAGAAGTGAAGATAGAGCTTATATGCTTATCTTTGTGATGTGTGGATATAGCTCATATGCTTATCTGTGGATATTGTGGTTATACATATCTGTTGTAGAATGTGGATATAGCTTATTTGCTTATCTGAGAATGTGGATATTGTTGATATACATATATGTTGAGAATGTGGTTAGTGCTTATATGCCTAACCGTTGAAAAAGGGAAAATGAAAGGAAACTTGGACTCATAAGTCGTATGACATAAATATGTGATTTATGTGATTGTATCAGTGTTGGCCATCTATCAATTGCTAATATTTTAGTCATTATTCATGGTTGGTTTAGTGTATTTCTACTGGGCTGTGGCTCACCCTATATGGGAATATCATTTTCAGGTACAGGAAGCATGCCACCTCCAAGGACATAGCTGGGAGGCTAGAGGCAGGCATAGTTTTGTCGTTTTACTTTTGATGTATTACATGTAACTTCAAGCCAAGGGCTTTATGTGTAAACGAGTTAGTACTCTTTTGTTGTAACCAAGTGTTAACTTGGAAAGCTGTAAGCCCGTAGGGCATTTTGTTTTGATGTTAACATGTAATACTTATGTAATGGAACTCTAATGAATAAAGGAATGTGGTTAGTTTATATGTAAATGCATGTCTTATCTAATGGGTTTAATGTTGTTATTTTGAGGGCGTTACAACTTGGTATCAGAGCGTACCGGGTTCGAATACTTTGGGTACGTGGGAAGTGATTAGGATCACAATGGGTTTGTCTCGCTTGATAGAGACTTAGATGTAGTATCATATGCTATGTGCTTAATTGATAACATGCTTATGTGACTATGTGGGTATGGGATTTAATTTCTAGGATGTTGATTGGATTCTTGAGTTTCTGGGAGTCTTGTTGGAAAAGCACTTGATCAATGCTATTTCTAACCGAAACTCTAGTAACGCCACGGGACTATCATTATCCGGAAATGAAATTCGTAAGTGCTTATGTGTTTATGTGCTTACGTGGTGAATTACAGTTGTCCATGCATTAGGACGTGAGTGTTTAGTTTCGGCACATTTGTGAATGTGCTAATGTTCTGTGTTACCTTTATTAGAATGTCAGGACGAGGAAGAGGTGCTAGGCGTGGTAGACCTGCGATGCAGGAGGTACCGTTACAGGGTGAGATTCCGGTAGTGCAAGAGGGAGTTGGCCAGGCCAATGTGGCCGAACCAGTGGGTCAGCAGGCCATGGGTGCCTTGGCCAGAGAGATAGCAGGAGCTTTGGGTATTCTTAGAGCTGGGAATCAGGCAGCTGAGGTAGGGCCTTCTTTCTTGAAGAGGGAGTTCTTCTGGTCTAATCTGAATGAGTTTGTCGGGGATCCGAAGGAGCCATTGAAGGGTGATGAGTGGTTAGAACAGATGAGTAAGACGTTCGAGATGCTTGGCATTGAGGACGGAGCACTGAAAGTGACCTTGGCATCCTTCCAGTTGAAGGGAGATGCGGGTCAATGGTGGAAGTACGAGAAGGCTCGTGTGGGCGGTACTTGGGAGGCGTTTCTGAATGCTTTTCAGGAGAGGTTTTTGTCTGCAGCAGCTAGGGAGAAGCTGAGGGATCAGTTTAGCCGGCTTAATCAGCAGGGCTTGTCAGTGGCTGAGTTTGAGGCTACTTTTACCAGTCTGTCCAGGTTCGCACCGGAACTGGTGGCGTCTGAGGAACGCCGTTGCTACGAGTTTGAGCGGAAGTTGAGGCGGGGCCTCAAGTTGAGAGTTGGTGGGTCTTACATCCGAGAGTATAGACACCTGGTAGATGCTGCAGCTCATATGGAGCTTATGATGCAGGAGGAGGATGAGGGTCAGAGAGGCTCCAAGAGGAGCCAGGATAGTTAGAGTGATGGCAGGAGACAGAAGGGTTATAACCCTCAGCAGTCTCAGGGTGCAGTCTCTAGATCGACCTTTCCAGTGCCGAGTGGAGCCTCGGGGAGAGGCAGTCAGGGGGAATTCACTTGTTACAAGTGTGGCCAGCTGGGTCACAAGGTTTCAGTTTGCCCGCAGAAGGGTGGGGGTCAGAAAGCTGCTTCTTCTTCAGCTAGACCGCAGAGTCAGAGTTTGGGCAGGGGGCAGCCCTTGACTTGTTATCAGTGTGGACAGCCTGGGCACCTGAAGAGGTTTTGCCCACAGTTGAGTGCCACTTCGGGAGCGTCTGGTTCTAGGCAGACGCAGGGTTTTCAGCCAGCTCAGTCTGTGCAGGCCTCGAGGGCCAATCCGGGAGTTTCGTCATCCCAGTCTGTGCAGCAGTCTTTTGCTCCGAGAGGTGAGCAGGTAGACCAGGGGCCAACGGGGCGCGTGTATGCTGTTACCGCGCAGGATTTAGTACCGACTCCATCAGTAGTGAGAGGTACTTTTCTGTTTTGCAACTCTGTTGCTAATGTGTTGATAGACACGGGTGCATCTCATTCTTTTGTATCTGCTGCATTTGCATCGGTTTTGGAATTGGAGTTAGCACAGTTAGCATCTCCTATTTGTGTGGTATCGCCTTTGGGTGGTGAGTTGATCCTGAAACAGGGTGTTAGAGGATGTGATATAGAGGTCGCCGACTATAGGCTTCCTTTTCCGTTTGTTGTCATGCCCATGAGGGGTTTTGATGTTATTTTGGGTATGGACTGGCTATCGTCATACCGGGCTGTTATCGATTGCTACCGCCAGAGGGTCACGTTATGTACCTTGAGCGCGGAGTGGTTCCATTTCTTGGGAGACCGGGTTGGTAGTGTTTTGCCACCGGGGTATGATTCGCGAGGGCGAAGTGAGCTTAGTAGTCTACTTGCTAGCTTTGAGAGTGGTGAGAGTGATGAGACCCAGCATATATTGCCGAGGGTGGTTTGTGAGTATTCGGATGTCTTTCCCGAAGACCTTGTTAGTTTGCCACCTCACCGAGAGATAGAGTTCTCTATCGATTTAGTGCCTGGTACGGCGCCGATTTCTATGGCACCTTACCGTTTTGCTCCAGCAGAATTGGTTGAGTTGAAAGTTCAACTCCAGGAATTGCTCGATAAGGGCTTTGTTCGCCCTAGTGTTTCACCGTGGGGAGCACCGGCACTCTTTGTTAAAAAGAAAGATGGTGCCTTGAGATTGTGTATTGACTACCGGAAGTTGAATCGGGCTACGGTTAAGAATAAGTACCCTATGCCCCGTATAGATGATTTGTTTGACCAGTTGAAGGGTTCCCGTTGTTTCTCTAAGATAGACTTGAGATCGGGTTACCATCAGTTGAGGGTCAGGGAGGAAGATATTCCTAAGACGGCATTCCGTACGCGGTATGGCCATTATGAGTTTCTGGTGATGCCATTCGGGCTTACCAATACACCGGCAGTCTTTATGGACTTGATGAACCGGATTTTCCGGGAGTTCTTAGACCGATTTGTGGTTGTCTTCGTAGACGACATTCTTATCTATTCGTCTTCTGAGGAGGAGCACGAGGAACACTTGAGAGTGGTGCTTGAGTTACTTAGAGCCCATAGGCTGTATGCCAAGTTTGGGAAGTGTGAGTTCTGGCTGAGGGAAGTCATATTCTTAGGCCACGTGGTATCCGGGGAAGGGGTGTCTGTTGATACATCCAAGGTTGAGGCAGTGCAAGATTGGGCACAGCCTAAGAGTGTGTTTGAGATCCGCAGTTTTCTGGGATTAGCTGGGTATTACCGTCGGTTTGTGAAAGATTTCTCTAGGTTAGCGTCACCGTTGACTAGACTGACTCGGAAGGGAGTCAAGTTTGTGTGGAGTGAGACTTGTGAAAAGTCGTTCCAAGATCTGAAAGTTAGATTGACCACCGCTCCGGTGTTGATTATTCCGGAGAGAGGGTTGGGTTATGCGGTTTATTGTGATGCCTCACGAGAGGGTATGGGTTGTGTGTTAATGCAAGAAGGGAAAGTGGTAGCTTATGGCTCACGTCAGTTGAAAATACACGAGAAGAATTACCCCACACATGACCTAGAGTTAGCAGCTGTGATTTTTGCCTTGAAAATCTGGAGGCACTACCTTTATGGTGAGAGGTTCGAGGTATTCTCAGATCATAAGAGTTTGAAGTATCTGTTTACACAGAGAGACTTGAATTTGAGGCAGGGGAGGTGGATGGAGTTCATCGAGGATTATGATTTTGAGTTGCACTATCATCCGGGAAAGGCCAATGTTGTGGCCGATGCCCTTAGTAGGAAGACCATTAGTGATGTTGCTAGTATAGCCATCCGGGAATGGGAGATGTTGGGAGCACTTGGCGAGTTTGATTTGCTACTGGGCGAATCTGTTGAGGCTGTGGCCTTGTTTTCTGTTGTTGCGCAGCCTACAGTTGCGATTAGAGTGTTAGAGGCACAGAGAGGTGACCTTGAGGTAGGATCTCTCCGAGAGAAGATCTCCAGTGGGAAAGTTGAGAAGGGTTTGACGGTGTATCCCGACCTGAGTGTGAGATACCGAGACCGTTTGTTTGTACCGGAGTCTTGCCGAGAGGAAGTACTCCGAGAGTTTCATCATTCGCGCCTTGCGGTGCATCCGGGAGGTACTAAGATGTATCGGGATTTGGGTCGCCAGTTCTGGTGGCGGGGTATGAAAAGAGATGTGGCGGTTTTCGTATCGAAGTGCCTTACTTGCCAGCAAGTGAAGGCCGAGCATCAGAGGCCAGCGGGTTTGTTGCAACCCTTGCCTATTGCCGAGTGGAAGTGGGAGCATGTCACTATGGACTTCGTTGTAGGTCTTCCGAGGACTCAGCGGGGTAGTGATGCTATTTGGGTGGTTGTAGACCGGTTGACTAAGTCGGCGCACTTCATTCCTATGCGCGTGAGAGATTCGGTAGATCATCTTGCCGACTTGTATATTCGGGACGTAGTGAGATTGCACGGGGTCCCAGTGACGATCGTCTCAGATAGAGATCCTCGTTTTACTGCTAGGTTGTGGCAGAGTTTGCAGAGTGCCTTGGGCACTAAGTTGACCTTTAGTACGGCCTATCATCCTCAGACTGACGGGCAGTCCGAGCGTACTATTCAGATCCTCGAGGATATGCTTCGGGGTTATGTCCTGGACTTTAGCGGGACGTGGGAGAGGCACTTGCCCTTGGTAGAGTTTGCCTACAACAACAGTTTCCAGTCTAGCATCGGTATGGCACCGTTTGAGGCCTTGTATGGCCGACCGTGTAGGTCTCCAGTGTGTTGGGCCGAGGTGGGTGATGCACCTTTGTTGAGTCTGGAGTTGGTTAGGGAGACGACGGAGAAAGTTGAGCTTATCCGTAGGAGGCTTGTTACAGCCCAAAGTCGACAAAAGAGTTATGCCGACCGTAGGAGGAGGCCTTTGGCGTTTGAGGTAGGTGATCATGTCTTTCTGAAGATATCACCTAGGCGAGGTTTGATGAGGTTTGGGAAGAGTGGGAAGTTATCCCCTCGATTTATTGGTCCTTTTGAGATCCTTGAGAGGATTGGTGAGGTTGCTTATCGGTTGGCCTTACCGCCGCAGTTGTCCGGGGTACATGACGTGTTCCATGTGAGTATGCTTCGGAAGTATGAGCCAGATCCATCACATGTGTTGGATTGGACTAATTTAGAGGTAGATGAGGATGTCTCGTATGAGGAGAGACCGGTTCGGGTCTTGGATAGGCGGGATCAGGTCCTGCGTGGCAAGACCATTCCTTTGGTGAAAGTCTTGTGGAAACATCACGGAGTGGAGGAAGCCACTTGGGAACGTGAGTTGGGAGTCCGTGAGGAATATCCGGACTTGTTTGTTGATGTGTGACCTTGTATTTAAATTTTACATTTTGTTGAACTTAAGAGCTTTTATATATGTCTTAAGTTGTGAAACATTGAAAATGTTTTGGTTATTGGAAGTATGTTTTGGAACTTGCCTCATATGGAAGTTGAATGTAACATTATATGTGTTGAATATATTGTTGACATTGGAAAGTTTGTGCATAATGTTGATGCGTATTGAAAGTACATATGTTGTTTACATATTGTGAAATGTCTCTTGTTAAAGGGATGGGATGACCGGTAATGGGTCGAATTGTTAAATGTTAAAATGTAACATTGTTTAAAATGGAGGAAAACCTGTTTTCAAAAACTTGTGCTTAATTTCGGGGACGAAATTCTTTAAGGGGGGGAGGTTATAGCGATCCCGGGTTTACCCTTGTTGTACAGAGATCCGGACATGTGTCCGTGGATGTTGGTGGTTGATTAGTATCTTGTTTACATCCTTTTTACTTCGTATTTGAGTTATAGGATGTGTTGGGCGGATTTGTTTCAGGTTGGTTGAGTTTAGAAACCAAAACTAGTTGCCCAGGTTTTGGCCTGTACGCTCGAGCGGGGGTTTTGGCGCTCGAGCGGAGATTACACCCATTCAGTATTTTCCTGTGCAGCGTTGTACGCTCGAGCGTGGTATTGGCCGCTCGAGCGGGGTTGTCTGAGTGCCGCTCGAGCGTAGAGTTGGAAGCTCGAGCGGAGGCCTGGTTCTGTATAAATGCTGGGAGAGTGCATCCAGCGCTCGAGCGGAAGTTTGGACGCTCGAGCGGGAGTCTGTGAGTGACGCTCGAGCGGGGTGTTTTACGCTCGAGCGGGAGACTGGGTTTAAGTCCCGAAATTGTGACTTTCCAAATCACTTTTTACTTTCTCTTCTCTCTCTTACTTTTCCAAAATCACCATTGTTGAGCCTCTCACTCTAGACTCTACCTTCTCTCTAGGTTTTGATCTAGTAAGAGTGATTTGCTCACCTTTGGCCTTTACAAAAAGGTTGTTGATCGTCGAGGGCTTCATTTTAATCTGAAAATCTTGGGTTTTGGAGCACGTTGAGTTTTGTCGTCTTCTCCTTTGGGTCTCCGAATTTGAGGTAGGGATAACCTACTCCTCTCTATGGGTTTTGTCTTTAAATTTTGGTATTTTGAGATGTTGGGCTTGGTTTGGTAATTTTGTGAAAGTTTGGGGCTTTTGTGTAATTTTACAAAAGTTGGGGTTTTATTCATAATAAACCTGGATGCATGTTTGGCATAGAGAAATTGAATGATTGTTGAATCATTGATGAAAATGGGACCTAAGGGTTGAAATGTTAATTATGGGAATTGACCTAATTACATTGTTTAATTAATTGGGATAATTAATTGAGAAGAATGAAGAAATGAAATGTTGATTGAATATCCATTGTGCATTTACTTTCTGTTTAGAAATAACTGCTTTGGGCTATCGGTGGAGGATAGTCGTGATTGTTGTAGACAATGCATGATGATTAGGCAAACTGAAACTAATCAATGAAATGTGTCATGGAACTTGACGATTGAAAGAATACATTAACTGTATGTATTGGGTGATTGTATATAGAACCAATGTGTTTATATACGTTATGTGTAGAGGAGGAGATAGGGGATGTACTCCGCGGTTTAGGGGAAGATAGGGGATGTACCTCTAAACCGGTTAGTGTTGGGAGAAGATAGGGGATGAACTCCGTAGATACAGCTCATATGCTTGTCTAGAAGTGAAGATAGAGCTTATATGCTTATCTTTGTGATGTGTGGATATAGCTCATATGCTTATCTGTGGATATTGTGGTTATACATATCTGTTGTAGAATGTGGATATAGCTTATTTGCTTATCTGAGAATGTGGATATTGTTGATATACATATATGTTGAGAATGTGGTTAGTGCTTATATGCCTAACCGTTGAAAAAGGGAAAATGAAAGGAAACTTGGACTCATAAGTCGTATGACATAAATATGTGATTTATGTGATTGTATCAGTGTTGGCCATCTATCAATTGCTAATATTTTAGTCATTATTCATGGTTGGTTTAGTGTATTTCTACTGGGCTGTGGCTCACCCTATATGGGAATATCATTTTCAGGTACAGGAAGCATGCCACCTCCAAGGACATAGCTGGGAGGCTAGAGGCAGGCATAGTTTTGTCGTTTTACTTTTGATGTATTACATGTAACTTCAAGCCAAGGGCTTTATGTGTAAACGAGTTAGTACTCTTTTGTTGTAACCAAGTGTTAACTTGGAAAGCTGTAAGCCCGTAGGGCATTTTGTTTTGATGCTAACATGTAATACTTATGTAATGGAACTCTAATGAATAAAGGAATGTGGTTAGTTTATATGTAAATGCATGTCTTATCTAATGGGTTTAATGTTGTTATTTTGAGGGCGTTACATGTCTCTTAGTTTCTGACGACATTTTAATAAAGAGAAATAATTAGTGATAAAATATTTTCGTCTCAAACACATGTGTTCGTTGCCTAATTAACAAAAATACAAAAGCAATGTTGTGTGGGGATGGAGAATTTATTGGTGATGAAATATTTTCGTATCCTTCAACTTAACCTTATGAGACGAAAATATATTCGTCGCGCAATCAATCAAAATGCAGTATGACACATGGAGAATTTATTAGTGACGAAATATTTTCGTCTCCCATAACATATCCTTCCGAGACAAAAATATATTTGTCGTCTAATTAACAGAAAGATAAAACGAGCATGAAGAGTTTATTGGTGATGAAATATTTTCGTCTCCCATAACTTATCCGTCCTAGACAAAAAATATATTTGTCACCAAATAAATAAGAAACTGAAATGACATCGTCTAATAAGTTTGGAATTTATTGGTGACGAATTCCTTTTGTCGCAAAAAACTTTAAATTTTGTGACAAAAATGTTATCTCCAATGAGCTAAATTAATTGGCACCAACAAGAAAAAAAAATTGGCGCCACTTTTTTTTTTTCTGACGAATTTATTTTTTCATCCCCTATAGTTTTGAGAAGAATTAAAAGAAAAGACAAAAGTAATATTTGGTCATGTTTGGGTTACGTACTAAAACGAAAATAAATTTTATCCTCAGATTTTAAAAATTAATTATTGAAAGCTCCATACTAAACAAGGTAGAGTTTTCTATTAATTTTGAAAATTACAAATTTTTTATTATTTGTTTCTCTGTATTTTTTCTCACAAAAAAATAGCTACATTAATTTTTTTTTTTTTTTTTTTTTGTGGAGAGAGGTTTTGACCTTTGATTTTTCGGAAATGGGTGTTCTAACGGAAAGGATAGAGTTGGTTTAGACTATGAGAAAAATTGCTTGCATGTAAGAGGGGCCTTCATTGTAAGAAAGAATAGTGGGTTTGCATAGGGTGCCTTCTTGGATAATAGCTTCAATGCTGGCATGCACAAAGGGCTTAAGTGTGAGACAGAAGAGAGGGGCTTTAGCGCGAAATAGAAGAAATGGTTTACAGAGTGTCTTCTTGAGTCATGACTTCAATACTTGTGAGAGAGGAGTAGACTCAAGTGCGAGAGAGAAATGAGGGTTTTTAGAAAGTGTCTTCTTGGGTCACGACTTCAAGGTCCGTGTACATGAAAATGAATGATAAGAGTCAGAGTGTACCTCTTGGGGTCACAGTTTCAATGCTTCGAAACATAAAACCACAACATTTTAATAAAGAGAAATGATTAGTGATAAAATACTTTTGTATCCTTAAATACCAGAACAAAGAATTTATTATTGGTGATGAAATATTTTTGTCTTCCACAACTTAACCTTATGAGACGAAAAATATATTCGTCACGCAATCAATTAGAATTTATTAGTGACGAAATATTTTCATCTCCCACAACTTATTCTTCCGAGACAAAAATATATTTGTCGCCTATCTAATAGAAAGATGAAATGACATTGTCTGCATGATGGAATGTTTATTGGTGACGAAATATTTTCGTCTTCCATAACTTATCCTTCTTAGACAAAAATATATTTGTCGCCTAATAAATGGAAATATGTAGGTATGGAATTTATTGGCGACGAATTAAGTTCGTTACAAAAAAAAATTATATTTTGTGGCAAAAATGTTTGTCTCTAATGAGCTAAAATAATTCGCGCCAATGCAATTGAAATTGGCGCCTCATTTTTGCAGACGAAATTTTGTTTTCATCTCTTATACTTTTGAGAAAAATTAAAACAAACAACAAGATTAATATTTCATCATCTTTGGGTTAAATTTTAAGACCCAAAAAAAAAAATTTGTCACCAAATTTTGTCACAATAGCCTAGTTTTCTTGTAGTGATCATAAGCAAGCAAGTAAAAAGGAGAAAGACATGGGGTTGGAAGACATACAACTTATTACAACGTTTCCCTTGTGCAAAAGGCTGTGAATCAAAGTCCAAAGTCTGAATTAAACTAACTATTACAAACCGAATGAATAAATTAAGCGAGGCTAATTAACTAGATGACTATTCTATTACAACAAGGATAACCACGATAAATAAACTCGCTATTTAAACTAATTAACTACAACAATTACAAATGAACAAGGTTAATTATAATAATGATTGATTACGATAATGATAATAAATTACAACAATAATAACTAATAATTTAATCATCAAACGAGGATGCGTAAGGATGCACAATGTTTGTATGCTCAGCGTCCAAGAACAGCACTGTCTGCCCAAACTATTCTGTTTCACCTTCAGCCACTGCTTTCTGTTTTCTGTAAAAATACACTGCTGACCAAACATTGAGAACCGGTCGTGCCTTACTAAGACCCGGCCGAGTCCACAGAGGGCCAGTCGTGCCTTAATTTTGTGCAAAACCCTGTTTTTGTGCTCTGAATTGAAAACAGTGCAGACAGAGTTATTCAAGCTCTGTTTATCCCTTCTTTCCTTCTCTGTCATGGGAAAGCCTTGAGAGAAGGATAGAATTGCTTCCAAAATCATCAATGAGCAAGTTGATTGCTTGATGATTTTGGATACAATTTTGGACAAAAATCAATGAATGCAATGAATATTGTAGACGTCCCCGAACGTCCCGGGAGGGAATCCCGTTTTGTTCATTTGGGCTCACTACAGTTCGGACTCAAATGTCAGGATTCTGAATCTAATCTCACAATGTGCGATGTGAGATTGATAAATCACCAAAGAGTCCAAATCCGGCAAATCGTTTTGGAAAACTAATTTTTGTAAAGAAGTGCCAAACATGGACTGCTTTGCCAGATACAGAGTCGCCACCTAAATATTTTATTTGTGGGGAAATTTAGGAAACCCTGACTCGTTGCCTAAGGCCACGTGTCCGTCATCACCAAAGTTGCCTCAGCTCGGGAACTTGGGTACGATTGGGGAAGGTCAGCTATGAGCACCCCGGCTCGCCTGATCAAAGATCGGCCACTACTAAACATGATATCTAGTTTTTAAAAACACATGTGCTCTTATTCCGGTTATTAGCCTAGAATTTACTACGTGATGCGCACAGCATACAAGTATAGACCAGATCGCCTAATTTGGAACAAAGCATCGCATATCCGTTTGTTTGAAAATGGTTTTGAAGTTTGCTACTCGCAAGTAGGCTAAAACACGAATTCCAATGAATTGTTCCAATTCAAGTAATCCAACCTTCACCCATAGGCATTCAGGCAGTTATATCACATAAGCAATTAGCCTTATGGCAAGCATGTTGTCATGTTAACACTTACATACATGCAAGATGCTAAAACATAAACACTCACAGTGTACTCCGAGCTTAAAACAAGAAACTAGTTAGTAATTATGCATGATCCTAGTTTATGTTAGCAATGGCTAATGCACCGCATGCAAAGTGCAACTAGAATAGGCTCGGCTAATCTAAGAATGGCATGCGAAATGCAACAACTCGATACACATATTCAAGTTTGGAATTGAAATACTATGCGGTTAGCATGATGCGCCGAGCCCGGTGCATGCAATACAGATGAATGGATGTAAACATGCATAGCATAAGGATGCTAAATAAAATATGTCCTAAATCTAACCATCGTAAGTGGTTAAATAAAAGGGAGAAAGAAGTGGAGGTTGGAAGACATGCATCACACACATGCACACTTATTACAATTGTGCCCTCACTCAGAGGGTCCGAAAGAATAATAAAAATTAACTAACTAACAAGCTAATTAATTAATTACAAAACCACTTAACTAATTAGCAAATTAATTAAGCTACTAAAGCGGTAAAACAGCCTCAGGAAGAGGGATGAATGCATGCATGCTCGACTCCGCTCGAAAATCTATCGCCATGTCACACGCTTTCTCTGTTTTCACTACTCTGCACCCTTAAAGACTGCACAAGCCCCTAGGATGCTTCTAGACTACCTTCTGAGCACTGTGGAAGGTCACTGACCAAAAGGGAAGGTCACCGGCCATGGGAAACTGGTCATCGACCATGAGTGAGGCTCTTGGCCACCAATGTATGGCTGGCCAGCACTGAATGTGGTCAGTCAACCATCTCTTCCTGCAGAACCCTGTTTTGCTGCAGCAGAGGATAGACAAGGCATGGCAATGCATTTTCAAAGCAATGTGGGCATAACCACCCTCCTTATCATGTTATGAACTCAAGGGAGTATGGTTTTCGACCCTCGGACCATCAATCACGTATTTCAATGCATGATGGCCCATGAGGCCAAGTGTGCAACTTCAATGTCAAATGAAATGCACACAAAACATACAAAGGGGCCCCCAATCTCTATCATGTTTGATCAAGAGGGATGGGATGCATGCACAATGTTATGCAAGCTAAGCATGCAAACATGCAAGCATGTAACAACATATCAACAACATGACGAAATGAAAACTAACAAGCATGCAAAATGTAACTTAAACATGCAAATGTGCAGGACATGTAATAACATGTGAAGGATGGGCAAGCATGTAACGACATGTTAAGCAACTTAACAAAAGCATGCCAAATGTGATATCACTTAAACATGCAATAACATGTTAATAGGCCAAGTATGCAACAACATATAAGGCAAGCATGCAACAACATGCAAAGGATGGTCTTAAACCAATATGGGCAACTCTCAAATAAGCCCAAATTAGCAGCTAAAATGCTATGGAATGAAAGACAAAACCACATATAAACATGCATGTATAATGGTCCAACACTTAAGCATAAAAGGGCAACTTTTAAGGACACTTAAAAGGGAAAAACATGGACATATGGCAAGCATTTTAATGTTCTGTAAACATGCAAAGGATGATGCCAAATCAACCTAATAATGCAAGCAAGCCATGCACAAAAGCTTGAAACTAGCCCAAGGGCTCAAACCATGGTCATGTGACAAATGAAGCAAATGACCTAAGTGAACCAAAACAGTTCTAAATCATGCCAAAGTAAGCCTCAAACATGCAATGACCAACGCCAAAACAAGCTAAGTCAAAGGGGTAAACTCATGAGACATGCAAGGCCACCAAAGAGGTGTTACACTACACCTAAGACAACCGAACATGGCATGAATTAAGCAACCAAAATCAGAGCTATGACATGCTAAAATGAGCCCAAAAACCCACTTAGATGGCATCCCAAATGCCTAGACACGATGGCATACTCAATGTCATGTTTATGAGGCAAAAAACACAAACCCTTTAAAGCGTTAAAGGAGCGATAAATGCAAGTATTCAAGCATGCTATATGGACTGAAATGACATTATAAGTGATGCCAAACCACTGAAATTATCCAAATAGAGCATGCTAGTGAGTCAAGCACCCGAAGCCAACAAGCTAGAATACATGGTAGCTACACAAAACAATGCAAGCATGACCAAGAAGACCAAAATCAGACCTAAAGCATGTCACAACATGGCAAAAAGCTTCATGTAGTTAGGCCAAAACATGCAAGCATAATAGTCTAAATGCTAGGCACATGTTAAGGCAAATTATGGGATTACAAGACAAGTATACAAAGCATGCATAGTATGTCTAAACCAAGTCAAAAAAGTTCTATATCATGGCAAAACAAAGCCTAGTATACACTGAAATGAAGCTAAAACTAGCTAGGCATACAAGCCATTTACACAAGCCACTTATGCAAGCATTAAAGACAACAAGGAGAGGGGATGACCCTCTCCAATTTTGGACCTCAAAACCACCTCTCCACCACTGAAAATCCTTTGGATTTCAGTGGTAGAGAGGTCATGCAAAGACCAAAACAATGGCCAAAAGGTATGGCCTAAAACAAGGCCTAACAAGGCCTTGGAGGGGGGAGACAACCCCAAACCTCAAAGTAACCTTAAACAAAGTTCTAAAACACACAAAATCAGAAATTTTATTAGTCATAGTCGAAGCTTAAAACAATAAGCAAGAAGCGCTAAAAGCCAAAGCCAAAATGGGGTATATAAAGTAAAGATGCTCACCCTTGTAGACCCTCTTCAAGAACAATGCTCCAGCGGGTTTTTTGAGTTCAAAGCAACCCAAGAACACCAAAATCAATCTCCAAGGACCTCAGCTACCAAGGATGGTGTATTACTAGGTGTTCTAGTGCAAAAGTATGAACAAAACAACCTTATACACACACAAATATGTAAAGAGATGGAGATATAGAGATAGATAGATACAACTCTCTCTAACCCTAATTTCAGAACCTCTGGAACCCTTGAGGAGGGAGAAAAAGCTCCCTCTTTATAGAATTCCAAAATTGCAAAGCTTACAAAGCAAGCTAAACCAAGAGGCAAATCCCTCCATACACTGGAGGGGGTCAATTGTGGATGCCAGCTATTACAGCTGGCATAAAATATCTGCCAAAAGCAGATAGAAAGGGGTCGACTAGCAGAAATGGCCGATTGATCAACAAAGGTGGTCGACCGACCACAAAAAGTGCCGACCGGCCATAACCTTTGGCCGATGGCAAGAAAACAGGGCCGGTGGCCTCAAGCCATGGCCGGTGAGGTGTGGAGATGGCCAACAAGCCATTCCCTGCCCTCAGAAGCAAAAAAAAAAAAAACAAGTGTTTGGTCCATAACCAAGCACAAAATAAACAAGTCGAGAGGTCTTGAGGCAAGGCACGTGGCAGAAACCTCCGAGAACTCGAGACGAACACGAACATGGATAATCATCGAGTGTTCAAACGATGACGTCTAATTCTTGAGGACGGTCAAAAATGGGGTGTCTAGAAATATGACCACTCCTCCCTCTTTATCATGGAATGAACTCAAAAAAAGAAAACAAAGACGCTTTGAGGATCATCAAAACGCCATGAATTATCCTATGACCACTCTTGACTCGATAAACTTGGCATAACATCTGGCCAAACCCAAGCAATATGACTCATTTCTTTCTATGTGTTGGTTGCTTTTAAACCAATTCTCTTAGTCATTCCCATTCTTTAGTCCATTTGTCCGAAGTGATGATTAAGTCCTCTAAAAGGAGAGAAGCGTCAAACGGGAAGTAATTCTCAACATGAAAGAGAGATTATGCCATTGACAATGAATCTCCATAGAGATTAAGCCATTAAGCATAAATCTCTAGTTCATGTATTGAATAACCATCAACCGATTGAAACAACTTTCAAATGAAAGAAAGGAATAGCAAGTTGATTCTTAAAATGAGGTCATTAACATGAAAGTTAGACAAAGAAAGGCTAAGAACAACATAATACAAGCTATGTACAAAGACCAATGCTACAACAAAGGAACTAATCAAAGCTTGAATCAATTAAATGGATTAGGACAGCCCTAAAATAGTCTCTAATAAGCCGAAATAGTGGCAGAAAATGCAAGAAAATAACTCAAAAAGCTAAACAAAAAGTAAAGACAATAAAGTTATGTAAGCAAAAACAAGGAGAGGTGGCCAACCCCTCCAATTTCAAGACTTCAAACCATGTTTTTTGGCCTTAGTTCAACTTTGAAAATCAATTCAAAAATCAAAGGAAAAGAGTGTAAAGGAACCAAGGGTTGAGCTATGAAGATAGGTGCAAGTAAGGGTGTTGACCTTACCAGCTTTGGTAGCTTATCCAAACCCAAGTTCTAACACTTAAAATGGATGCAAAACAGCCCAAGAATATAAGAAATAGATAGAAATGAAGTAAGCAAAAGCAAGAACAAGAACAAGTGTTGCAAGCTTATATCTCTCGAAATGGAGTAAGCTTTGGTTGATGATCAAACTCACTCTTGACATACTCTCAAACTTGAATTATGCTTCTTGAGGGTCAACCAAGGCTTCAAGATGATGAGTCAAGGTTGTGTATGCTGTACATAGATGATACAAGGAAGGTAGGTTAGCTCAAAGATAGCTTGCAATGGAAAAATGATGAAGAATGAGCTCTCTCTATGTGTATAAGCCTTTTGTCAATTGTTCAACCCTCAAAACAGAGGTATATGGTTGTATTTATAGAATTTGAGCAAGAAATATGATTAATATCTTCAAAAATGGACAGCTGGTGGCCTCCCACCCAAAATAGTGTTTCTCGCTACCAAGGCCCGGCCAGCCCTCAATAGCCACAGCTGGCGCTCAATGAGGTACAACCGGGCCTCAATGAATTCCCCCGTTTTCTGTTTCAACGTTAACACAAGGTGACACAAGGTGTAAAAATGAATTTCTTGGGTATGATCAGTGGGAATATGGAAGGTTTGGGGTTGTTTCGAAGCTTAAACAAGGCTCCTTCATTGAGACCTAGAACCACGCACAATACCACTTTTAAGAACTCGAGCCTTGCGGATGGTCAAAAATGGAGTGTTCACAGTTGACCCTCTTTGACACAGCTCAAAGTCATAAAGTGACGTGAGTGAATGTCAAAGCCCAGACACAACCCATTTGACAAGGCGGTAAGGCTCAGGGAAGAAATCAAGACATAAATGCAAAGATTGAACTCGAGGGCAAAGCGTAAACGAAATACAACAAATAACTTATGATCATGCAATGAAACATACGCTACAATCTAAACAAACAAGAATGCAACGTTTGAATGACAAATACAAAACAAAGCAAAATAAACCTCGCCGTGTGTCACGAGAAAAGAAGTGAATAAACAGGCACGCCTCACGCGAAAAGCACAAATCAACCTACGTCTCACGTAGAAAGGATATAAGAAAATACAGACCTAACTACGCCTCACGTCAGAAAGGGGAAGGGCAACGTAACCATCGAGCGCACTCAAGGTCTCAACCGAGATTCTAACGTATCTCACGTGATAGGAGGAAGGGTGGTGTAAGCAAATAGGCACACCTGATGTTTTTAACTAAGGTAAACAATCCCCACGTGTCACACACGAGAGGAGGAAACGTGGTGTGAATAACGGGCGCACCGGCTATTTTTAACAGAGGATACAATCCTAACGCGTCACACACGAGACAAGGAAAGGTGGTGTGAACATCGGGACATGCCCAATGTTTTTAATCGAGGGTACAATCCTAACACGTCACACACAAGAGGAGGAAAGGTGGTGTGAACACCGGACGCACCCGATGTTTTTAACTAAAGGTACAATCCTAACACGTTGCACGCGAGAAGAGGAAAGGTGGTGTGAACAAACAGGCGCACCTACTGTTTTTAACCAGGGGTACAATCCTAACGCGTCACACGCGAGAAGAGGAAAGGTGGTGTGAACACTGGGCGCACCGGATTGTTTTAACCGAAGGTACAATCCTAACGCGTTGCACGCGAGTGGAGGCAAGATGGTGTAAACAAACAGGCACACCTGCTGTTTTTAACCAGGGGCACAATCCTAACGCATCACACGCGAGAGGAGGAAAGATGGTGTGAACACCGAGCACACCCGATGTTTTTAACCGAGGTACAATCCTAACACGTCACACGCGAGAGGAGGAAAGGTAAGATAGATAAAAGAACAAACAAATCACATAAGTAAAATCAAAACAATCAAAGCGGTGTAATAAAGTGGAAGCCAATTTTCCTACGTGTTAAAATAATGAACACAGTGCACCGTGTTTCAATTTGGTTGTAAAATGGATGATGATTTTACTATGGCACGAATGATTTTATCTGGAACTCCTCTAAATGAACCGCACATTCAATATCGTTTGGTTACAATAGAGCATAACAACAGAATGAACTATGATTCAGACAAAGCAAATTATAAACTACTCAGAATAGTTTAAACAAATTAAAAGTTTTGAACAACTGAGTTTAAACAAACAAGCTTAAACAAATTAAATCAAGAATCAAACAAATGCGTTCACAATAAAATAAAATAAAAACAAACAAAAAAACCTATCTTTTCTCCACTCTCTTTACATTTTCTTTTCTCTTTTGTTTCTAATTCTCTTTTTTTACTCCTTTTTTAGTTTTCTTCTCTTTTTTAGCTCTCTGCTTCTTTCTTTTTCTTTTTCTTCTTGTTCTCCTCTTTATTTTTTATTTTTGGTTTTCTCTTTTCTTTTTCAACTCTCTTACTTTTTGGTTTTTCTTCTTATTCTTTCTTTTTTTCTTTCACTATCTTTTTTGAACTCTCTTATTTTTCAACTCCATAATACAAGAAACAAAATAACGCAAAGAACAACAAAAACTGGACTGGGTTGACACTAAGAGCCGGTCAATCCTTAATGAAGCATAGTCAGGTATAAAGGCAGCCGACTGGGCTTCGATAGTGGCAGGGGTAGTTTTGGCCTTTCCTCGTGATTTGTTTGTTTAAAACAAACCCAAAACCTATTTCCTCACACCCTTTCATCCGAAATCCCTTCCTCTCTCTCTCTCTCTAGATTTCCTCTTTTCCTTGCGATACCCAACAAACCTCACCATTTTTTCTTCAAAACCCTTTCCTTCCTCTACATTTTGAACCAATTGGATTTTGATTTGGTCAAGTTTTTGGGTTTCTCATTGTTTTTGCCTTGTTTCTCACGGGTTTTCTTGGTTTTTGGGGGGCTCACTCTCGTGTTTTTACTTTCCTCTCCCATTTTCTCTCTCCTAGGGTTTAGCCCCTTACATTTTTCTTGCTTTCTTTTAACTTCCCCCACTCGTCTCCATGGCTAGTGACGAAGTTCCCATTCCGAACCCCACCATTGGTATTGGGGCTACCCTAGGCGCAGACATGGAGGCCGAAGATGCTCCTGCGTTGCCTCCGCTGGTTGATAGGCCATTTGATGCGGCCACATGCCAACCACGCACACATACTCCACCCCCAGGTGGCATTTTGAGATTCGAGGGCCTCATCTCCAAGATAGACGAGGATATCTTGCTACGAGAGCCCACGGAGCACTTGTCTTTCGATGCCTCTACGGTAAGCAACTTTCCATTATTTGGATGCATTGTTGGAGATCACAAGTAGACCACAAGTTAAATGCCATATATTTCTCATTTGCAGGTGATAGCCAGGAGGATTAGCGGATACGGATCCATATCTGTGCCACGGCGCTAATATGAGAGACTGCCTGCGGAGGTCCACGCACTAGTTGACGCAGCCAACTTTGGGCCTCTCTGCTTAGGGATTATACAGATGAGGGCTGAGTCGTTGTTGTATGGGGCCCTGGTCGAGAGATGGTAGGACACCACAGACTCATTCCACTTCTCATCGATCGGGGAGCTGACTCTAACCTCATACGATTTTTCGATGCTCACTGGCCTGTGGGTCGGGGTTGGCGGTTCGATCCCATGTGATTCTGACATGACACAGTGGAGAGCCTCATAGCATCAGCTTCTTGGAGCGATCTTAGACACTACCAGCCACAAGATGGTGAGGTACAGCTGGTTCTTCGAGTACTTCTCCGACTTTCAGCCTACCACTCCAGATAAGGTCGCCCAGTACAGCCGCAGCTTCCTTATGTATCTCCTTGGTACTACCTTGTTTGCAAATAGGGAAAATGCCATAGGGTTATATCTTCTGGGGGCACTGGAGCACCCCCCCCAGGTGGCACAGTATGATTGGGGTGGCGCCGGCTTGGCCACCTTAAATTGCTACATGAGCTCCATCTCCCGCCGCAAGGCGGATTCATTCAGCGGCTATTGGAGGGTTTAAGAGGTATGCCTCGCACTTATCTTTTCTACGCATTCTGTTCATTTTGTCTTTTATACTCATTTGCATTTCATTTTCTGCTCATTTACTTCATCTATCTTTTTTCGTTTACAGCTCTAGGTTTATACCTACTTCACCTCTTTGACTCCAGTCCTGGTGAGGCCGATCGAGTTGTCAGTACCCCGCTCACGGTACTACAACTCCCGATTTAAGCATCGTCGCCGTGTAGACTAAAACTTCCCTTACTTTTGTAAGCAAACTGCACTGTTTCCCACACACTACACGGTCATTCTCATACTGCACTGATTTTTGACACTGCACTGATTTCTGACACTGCACTAATTTCTCACACTGCACTGATTTCTCGCGTCTACCTTCACAGGTTGACTGGCATCCCTGGGCGGGCATTTCCCAGGTGTCGAGGATGACTTATGTTGTGGCATGGCATGCCTCTACCATGCAGATTCTATTTGAGGGCCCCTTTGGCCCGACGTACTACCTAGGGAAGAGGTTCATCCACCAGGCGTGGGGTGTCGCTGATCCCGACATTCCACATCCACCTCCTCCAATCATGAGAGTAGTTGATGAGCTACAGGACGGTCCTCAGATCGACCTCCTAATGTTAGGTGAGGATGGTGATCATCATCATGAGCCTGGCAACTTCACTACCTTCTTACACACTCAGGTGATGACACCTCTTACCTCGGGCATGGCTCAAGCTGTGCCGGAGGTTGCTGCTACTGCTGTTGTGACTAGTGATGCGCCTACTGGAGGTGCCCTGCCGCTGCACCCATTCCTGGATTTCTTGTGATCCCCACTAAGATCATGTACATGCATCCAGATAGAGTGATCGAGCAGATCCTGCTTGAGCGCATCGAGAAGAGGGACCGCAGGCTAGCGTTCGCTCCTGGCATCGAGCAGGTATACATTTCTTCATGCTAGTCCATACTGCACTTTATCTTATTTTGTTTTTTTCCATTTCTGTTCATTGTTCTCTGTTACTTCAGTTCTTTTCTCAAATTCTGTTCCTTTTGCAGATACCACGGGCGTATGCTGATAACCTCCATCATACGATCGACATACTACTCCTCATGGTACAGAGGAGGCTGATCGCCTTAGTCACTCATGGGATTGAGGTACACTCTATTTGTAGTTCACTATTGTTGCCATACTATTTATACTCCTGTTAGTCCATATTGATACCTGTCCTCTTTTCAGCTTGAGTCGGCACCAACAGTGCCTGCAGAACCTCCTGTAGCCAGTAGACGGAGACGGGGCCCAGTGAGGGGCCGAGGGGGAGTTGATCGAGGGAGGCAGTGCTCACTTTTTGAGGAGTCTTTTGCCAGGTCTATGACCCCCAAGGACAAGGGAGAGGAGGTTGACTTGTAGTCCAGCAGCTCCAGCGACGACAGTGATGCACCTCCTCCGCAGCCAAGGAGGAAGAGGGCGAGGATGGGCTATTGACGAGGGCTACAATTTTATTTTTGTTTTTGTTTTTGATTTCATTTTCATTTTCATTTTTGTTTTTGTTTTTGTTTTTGTTTTTGTTTTTGTTTTTGTTTTTGTTTTTGCTTTGTTTTTAAAAACTAGCTTCAGATAGACCCTTTTGTTTAATTTGAAAGATTTTCTTTTGTTTTATTGCTCTGTAAAACAATGATCAGGGTTGGATCTATTAGTTATAAAAGACAAGTTTTTGTTGAATGATTTCCTTGCACAATGTGATGAATGGTATTTGCATGTGATGAATGGCGTAACCCTTACTTGGTAACTTCACATAAGACTTGCTCTTGCATTCATCTTTGAATCGAATAACTACCCACAACCGAACAAAATGTGAACAACTCGATAACAAGAAAACAAAATAAAAACAACTAGAAAATACCAAAAAAAAACACTAGGTACAAACAAAACAAGACTCAAAATACAACTGTGGTACGTTAAGGCAAAGGTTGGCATTTCCTGTAACTGCACTGATTCTGAAACATCATTTAGACCCCGTCGGGCCTAAATATGCACGGCCGGGCTTCACTAAGGTATGGTCGGGCCTCAATGTGAGGTCAGTCAGTGCTCTCCAGCTGTCATGCACTACTCCTTCTCACCCCCTATAAATAATGCTCCCATGCTGTTTTTCTGGTAGAATAACAAGTCTTTGATGTTTTGCTCTCAAAATGGAGACATTGTGCAACAATTGGCTCCGAGACTGGATAGCCACTTTGGACGGCTCGAAAAATGTGAATTTTCATAGTTTTGGCCTAAATGCCCTTTTTCCTCTGAGTTGCACTTCTCTTTGTTTTCTATTCCTTCATGCCGCTGTTCGATGTTGGAACCCAATCACACATGTGTTTCAATTTGGCTCATAAGAGATGTGTCCGACACTCGAGGAATTTCAAGCCTTGATGGAGTCCCGACGTGACAAATAAATCATACCTCAACCCCGTCTTGGCCATGCCCAACCTTTGGGACAGATATGTATTACATGAGGCTTAGTCTTTGGCACATGATGGGGAGCTAGACATCCCCGGTTTAGTTCATCGATTTTCCACCATTAGAGACAGGAGTGACCTTCTTTGGCGAGGCCGCCGGCAACATGCTCTCTGTTTGTGCCTTCCTGCATAGTTCCTCCTTGCCCCTAGTTTTGGCGGAGCTAGCATCCGGTTGATCGAAGTAGCTCAACGTCTGAAAGAGGGTAAGAGTTGCATGAGTTTGGTATTGCATGAAACCTTGACGGGTTTAGATACTTTCCGCCGAGGAGAGACCACCTGATTGGCAGGGAGTCTACTACTCATCCAGGTATTATTTTTCACCCTTCTAATTTATGATTCTTACATCGCTCAACACTCATTCTCTGTTTTTCTTTCATAACCTCTTCCTCACTTTTCTCTCATCGTACACCTCTCTATTCTTTAATCTCTCTTATTTTTTTCATCCCTCCTCCAGGTATGGCTTATGGATCAACTGCAAGTAGTGGGCCCTTGCCCTGAGTACTCGGCCCGAGCTTACTTCTTTCGCCAACGGCTAGTGGATTTTCCCTCGGAGGGTTTACGGTGTGACTGGTTGTGCAGTTGATCCACAATGGATAACATGGCGTTGCCCCTGGCTTAATTTGGCAGAGATGAGCCACAGCATGTCCCGACAGTTGGATGTAGAGTTGATTGGCCTCACACATTGTGTATTATATTTTCCTCTCCGGTTCCGAAGCCAATTCGGACATGATCAGATACGACCAGATGATGGAGTGGAATACACTGCTTCATTTCCAGTTCACGCCTCACCTCTGCCCCAGTATCTTACAACCTAGAGGACAAGAGAGATTCTGGCCCCTACCATTAGTTTCAGTTACACCTTGTCTGGGGAGTGTTTAGCTTTGCTTGAAGAAGAGGCAGAGGTTAGGCCGTCTTTGGCATAGGGCCACCTAACTTAGCTGTATCCCTAGTTTTGCTGCTTTGATCTTTTCTTTTCAAGTTTTAAGATATAAAAAGCTACTTTGATCTAAATCAAAGAGGGAGAATGTACTTGTGTTAAAATCAATAAAATTAAAGTTGCAAATACTGAAAATTTTCCTTTTGGTCCCGAAAATTGTCCTTTTTCCAAGTTGTAAAAGAGTAAAATTTTGAACAAAATCAACTCTTATTAAAAATTTTCAAAATAATTTTCAGAAATGATCACCACTTGACACGCACAAAATCAATTCTCAAGATGTACAGTCCTGAATCAAAAGAAATCATAATTGCCCTTGATCGCATATCACTGCTGTTCTGTACTATACTAGCTATTCTTCTAGAGATAAAGAGCACAACCGAACTAACAGATAGTGAACAAGGATGACCTGATCAAGAAAACGGATAGGACAGTTGAACTGGAGATAGTTATAGCCAAACTTTAGGATGAAGTTGCCTACATATCCCAAAAAGAATGGGAATCAGGCCTTACGTAGTTCGGTTCAGGTTCACTCGAGTATTAACTCTCTCCTTTTGCACTCTAACTTTTGCCAAAGTCGCCCTTTAGGGTTTTCAACCTTGCGAGCTCAGTTTTTCTTTATTTCTAATTTTTCATGCTTTTACTTTTGCCTAGCTTCGCCCTTTCAGGTTTTCAGCCTAGCGAGCCTCTCAGGGGTAATATTTCTTCAACTTGTCCATGTTGATTGGTTGCAAGAACTCCAGGCCATCCAAATCCATAAGAATAACTGCCCCTCCTGACCAGATTGACTTGATAATGTAAAGACCAGTCCAGTTAGGTTTGAACATGCCCCTAGGGTCATGGATGGGAGCCCGGTTGTCTTTCAGCACCGTGTCCTTTTCTTGAAGATTTCTGGACTTCACTTTCTTGTTAAAAGCCCTGACAATTCGACGTTGGTAGCCCTGGACATGATACAATGCTCTTAGTCTTCTCTTATCAAACAACATCAACTCCTCGAACCTACTTTGCTGCCAATCTGCCTCTATTATTTGACACTCAGCCATAACTTGTAACGAGGGCACTTCAATTTCGATTGGCAAAATAGCCTCCATCCCGTAGACAAGAGAATAAGCGGTCGCCCCTGTAGATGTTCAGATTGAGGTTCTATAGCCCTAGAGCACAAATGGCAATTTATCTGGCCAGTCCTGTAGGTTTCCACTATCTTTTGCAGAATTCTCTTGATATTTTTGGTTGCAGCTTCGACAGCTCCATTGGTCTGTGGCCTATAGGTCGATGACTTATGGAAAGCCACATTATATTTCTCAAGCAAGTCTATCTCCTCTTTCTTGAAGTGCATCCCATTATCGAAGATAATCTCATTGGGAACTCCATACCTACAAATAATGTTTTTTTGATGAACTTAGCCACATGCGATGCTTTCAGCACGGAGTAGAACTGGGCCTCTACCCATTTTGTGAAGTAGTTGATTGCTACCAGGATGAATTTATGCCCGTTTGACCCTTTTGGTGTAACTACGCCGATAACATCTATTCCCCAAACAGAGAATGGCCATGGTGAAGTCATGTTGTAGAGCTTCGATGGCGGAATGTTCATGCGATTGGCATGAATCTGGCATTTGTGGCAACGCCGAACAAAACCAATACAATCTTGTTCCATGGTTGACCAATAGTAGCCTTGTCTGAGAATTTTTCGGGTGAGCATCACACCATTCAAATGGGCTCCACACTTTTCTCTATGGAAGGCCTCCATAAGGCGCTTTGATTCCTTTTCCTCAACACATAGCTTGTGCATCCCCAGATGATCTCTTTTGTACAACCAGCCTCCGCAGATGATAAATTGGACAGCGAGATGCCGTATTTCCCTTTTGTCCTTGGCATTTGTTCCTGGCAGATACGCCGCCTTTTCCAGGAAATTCCAGATATCATAGTACCAGGGGTTCTCGTCTGAAGCCTCGTCAATTACAGCAATGGTTTCATAGGCCGGCATGTACTTCTATTCAATAATAATCAGACGCATCTTGACTCCCAATGGAATGTCTACCATAAAAGATAAAGTTGCTAGTGCATCAGCGAACCGGTTGTTCTCCCTTAGCAGATGGGTAAACGTTAACTTTTCAAATCTCAGAATTAGCATATCCAAGACCTAATGGTAAACCTTCATTTTCTCTTCTTTAACCTGTCAGTCTCCGTTGGCTTGAGGCAGAACCAAGTTTGAATCCCCGATGATGTCCAACCTTTTTTTTCCTAGTTCCAGGGCGGCTTCTAAACCAGCAATACATGCCTCATATTCTGCTTCATTGTTAGATACTTTGAATCAGATTTTGAAGGCTAAGGGTATATGGGAGTCATCAGGTGCTATCAGCAATACACCGATCCCATAACCATACTGATTAGTTGCTCCGTCAAAGTACATCGTCCATGTTTTCTCCTCTATTTGCAGAATATTTTCATCTAGGAAAAGGTACTCCACCGCTTCATCCCCCTCTATTGGGTGATCTACCAGGAATTCCGCTACAGCTCTCCATTTAACCAACTTGCATATAACATATGTAAGATCAAATTCAGAGAGAAGAAGCAACCAACGGGCTAGCCTACCCATAAGCATTGGTTTCTCAAAGAGATATTTGATGGGATCTAATCTCGAAACTAGGATTATAGAGTGAGGTAACAAGTAATGCCTCAACTTCCGAGTAACCCATACCGAGGCTAGACAAGATTTCTCAAGAGGAGTGTAACGGGTCTCGTAATCCATCATTTTCTTGCTCAAGTAGTAAATGGCTTTCTCCACCTTGGCCTCCGAGTCCTGAGCTAACATATACCCCATGGTTGAGTTTGTCACTGATAGGTACAAAATTAGCCGTTTTCCCGATTCTGGCAGTGATAACACAGGTGGATTCTGCAGGTACTGCTTGACCTATTCAAAAGCATACTAACAATGATCGTCCCATTGGAACTTATTTCTTTTCTTCAAGAGACCAAATAGTGGTTCACAAGTCAAGGTTAGTTTTGAAATAAATCACCTTATGAATTGCACTTTACACAAAAAGTTGCGCACCTCCTTTTAAGTCCTTGGTGGTGGCATTTCTAAGATGGCCTTGATTTTGAAAGGATCTACCTTAATTTCTCTCTGTATAATTAAGAATCCCAGCATTTTCCCTATTGTCACACCGAAAGTGCATTTTTATGGGTTCAACCTCAATCTATACACTCTGATCCGTTGAAAGAATTTCTCCAAGACAGTGTAGTGGCCTTCTCTATATATGGACTTGGCAATCATATCGTCTATGTATACCTCAACCTCTTTGTGGATCATGTCGTGTCAAATGGTGGTTGCAGCCCTTTGATAAGTGGCCCTAGCATTTTTCAACCCAAACAGCATGACTCAGTAACAATAGGTGCCCCACGAAGTAGTGAAAGCAATCTTCTCCCTATCCTCGGGTGCCATCAGAATCTGGTTATACTTGGAAAGCCCATCCATGAACAAGAGCAATGCATGGCCCGCAGTGATGTCTACCAACTCATCAATATGCAATAGTGGAAAATCATCCTTCGGACTAGCCTTATTTAGATCCCTGAAGTCAGCACAGACTCTGATTCTGCCATCCTTCTTTAGGACTGGAACAATATTGGCCAACCACGTCAGGTACTTAGATACAAGCAAGAACCCCGCCTCAATCTGTTTGGTAACTTCTTCCTTGATCTTCAAAGCCCAATCTGGATGAACTCTATGCAGCTTTTGCTTAACTGACTAGGCCTCAGGGTCAAAAGGGATCAGGTGCTGTACAATCTCAGGATTGATTCCAGGCATGTCTTTGTAGGACCACGCGAAAACAACTTTAAAATTTTTTAATAAAGCGATTAAACACTCGCGTTCATCCGAAGACAGCGTGGACCCGATCTGGACCAAACAAGGATCATCCTTAGTACCCACGTTAATTGATATGATTTCATCTGTACAGGGCTTAACACACCTCTCCTCATCATGATCAACTAAATTTTTCAAAACCCGAGGAATTTCTTCCTCTTCGTTTATGTCAAAATTTTGAAAATTAAGATTAGTACAACAAACCAAAGGCATAGAGAAGTAGGCAAAATTCACAGCATTCCCATTCAAAAACTCTAGATCTTCGGTTACAATGGACTCAAAAGAAAAGCGAAAAGACGACCTGGACAGGACTTTGGTAACTGGGTTTCCACTCCCAGAAGTACCAGACTCAGAGGAACTCGAATCTGACTGTGACTCCACAGACTCAGTGGAATCAAATCCAGACTCACTGTCACGACCCGAACCCGCCCCTATGGGTTAAGGCCATAACCGACTAGTAATCACGAGATTACCTACGGCCTCAAACCAAATAAAACAAAACTCATCAGAGTAAAGGGGCCAAACGGAAGCAAATTTAAAACTTTGTCCATAGAGCTGTGCTTATATGAACACCATAACATTCCAAACATTTATATGTTAATAACTCACATCAAAATATGTACTAACACAGAACGCTGTACATACAGGATCATACAAGTTTAAGTCAGACGAACCCAAGACTTATATACAAAAGTAGTCCAATGCTTTCGCCAACATAACAAAACTATGAACAAAGGACAAAGGCGAAGACAGTCTCGTGCGTGAGACATTTGGGCTGACTCCTCAAAACTTTGACTGTTTCTCACAATTTCATCGAGGCTGGTTCTGGACGCCCCTTGGCTCACCTACATGTACATGAATGAGCGTGAGCAAAAGCCCAGTGAATAATATCAAATAAGGAAGATACATAAGAAATCTTTGAAAAAGTTACAGCAGACGGCCTTTGGCCCAATCACTTGTATCAATCGGCCTTCGGCCCGATCATTTATGTCAATCGGCCTTCGGTCGAATCATTCATGCCAATCAGCCTTTAGCCCAACCATTCATATCAACCGGCCTTCGACCCAATCATTCATGTCAATTGGCCTTCGACCCAATCATTCATGTCAATCGGCCTTTAGCCTAATCATTCCTGTCAATTGGCCTTCGGCTCAATCATTTATGTCAATCGGCCTTTGGCCCAATCATTCTTGTCAATCGGCCTTCGGCCCAATCATTCATGTCAATCGTTGTCCACCATTCAAATTAATGAACTTACAAAACTTACATAGAAGTAAACAATTGGACAACAACATATTTCAAATATATTGTTAAGATATTACTCACAGTGATCGGCTTGTGGATTTGCCCTGGAGCTTGACCCTACACATCATATAGCACATATGGGTCACAAACGATTCAATCCGTTTTTTAATTCACATATTTCTCTTTAGGCTTCATTCTTATCTCTTTAACTCAATTACAATACTTAATGCATGCCTAAGAGTGCTTGCAAGTGAAAGAGAACGGAAAACGAAACACATAATACACTTTCAAAATTTCAGAAAAAAGGGTCCCCGCTCGAGCGTGGGATTCCCCGCTTGAGCGTGGGATTCCCCACTCGAGCGGACCTATTAGGTCTGCAAAAGTGCTGGTTGTATCATTTTTACGCTCGAGCGTGAACTCGGACGCTCGAGCGGAAGTTCATCCTACATAGCTCCCCGCTCGAGCGTGAACTTCCCCGCTCGAGTGGACACCATGCCTGCAAGAAAATACTGGGAGCTCGAAATCCCCGCTCGAGCGGACATCAAAAATTCTGGGTTTTCCAGAATGGTTCTTGAGCTTGAATTCAACACTCTAACCAACATTTCTTGCATGCCATGGCTCAAAGTTTCACATATACATATACTAACATGATACCAACACCAAATTATAACACAATGAAGCTTAATTTCTTGAATTACTTACATGCATGCCTCAAATTAACCCAAACTCATCACCAACACATCAAATTCAAACATGCAAAGCTCATACCTCCATGATCTACTCTTGCATGTGAGAAATATTCATTCATATCATCTTAATTGGTGAAGAGATGATCAAATACATGGATTTCAAACAAGATTCAAGATAGATTATACACATTGTGTTCAAATATGGAAATTCATAGTAATTTCCTACATGCATGCATCTATCGACTTTAAATTCAACACATACAACTCAATCTCCTCATAAACAATTTAATTCATGTTCTTAATCATTTTTCAACCTTCAATTCACAAAATTACTAATTATAATTCATGCATTCACTTACCTAGAGGCTTAATTCTTCCAATCTATGGCAAAATCTTGAGTTTAATCCTCCAATCTTCACAAAATTGTGCCAAACACCCAACTCTCCTTCTTTCTCTCTCTCTAGCCGACCCCTCTCTCTTTTTCTTGAGTTAGAATCAGCCAAGTAGAATAACAAAGAGACACATTAATTTAATAGAATCACCCCACTAAGTCACATTAATTTAATAATAGACAATTGAGCACTTTATGATTAATTAAATCAATTTAATCTGATCCGAATCAATTTCCAAATTAAATTTCACCGTAGGCTCTAAAAATTATGCCAATCACAATAGCGTAATCAATTTTGGGTTCTGTGGCCGATAAGGCTTTCAATTTAATTTTCAAAGCAGATAATCAAACAGATATTCCTACGGTGAACAGATAGAAATTTAAAACCACATATTTTCACATAATAGCACACAAAATCATATCAAACACATAATCATATTCATATTAAGGACCAATTATCATACTACAGGACAGGGATATTACAGTCTTCCCCCCTTTAGGAAGTTTGGTCCTCCAAATGTATTTTACCTTCGTCGGGAAACAAATGTGGGTAGCGTAGTCCCGTTTTCTCCTCTTTTTCCCATGTAGCATCCGTCCCATAGTGTTGTTTCCATTCCACTTTCACCATTGGGATGAACTTGCTTCTCAACTGTTTCACTTGCCGGTCAACAATTCGTTCCGGCCATTTGGCGTATTCCATATTCTCATCCAAAGCTACCCGGTGATAACCAATCACATGAAACGGGTCTCGGAGGCGACCCCTCAACATTGACACATGAAACACATTGTGGATTTGCTCAAATTCCAATGGCAAAGCAACTCTATAGGCAACCGGACCAAGCCTTTCCAAAATGTGAAACGGCCCAATGTAACGTGGCGACAACTTGCCCTTTTTTCCAAACCTAACTTGGCCTTTCATTGGGGACACACGAATAAACGCATGGTCACAGACCTCATTCTCAAGAGGTCTTCTTCGAACATCTACATAATTCTTTTGTCGGTCCTGAGCTGTTTTAAGCCTTTGCCGAATGGTTTTGATCTTTTCAGAAGTGTCTCGCACAATTTCAGGCCCAAGTAAAGCTCTATCCCCGACTTCTGTCCAATAAATTGGTGATCTACACCGCCTACCATACAAAGCCTCGTACAGTGCCATACCAATGCTGGAGTGGAAGCTGTTATTGTATGCAAATTCTACAAGTGGCAAATAGTCTTCCCAACTCCCTTGAAAATCTAAAGCACACATTCGAAGCATATCTTCCAAAGTCTGTATTGTATGTTCTGATTGCCCATCTGTCTGTGGGTGGAATGCAGTACTGAACCTTAGTTCTGTCCCCATAGCTTCCTGCAAACTTTTCCACAATCTTGATACAAATTTTGAATCTCTATCCGACATAATAGATACCGGAACTCCGTGTAAACGGACAATCTCATCAACATATATGGTAGCTAATCTATAAGCATTAAACGTAGTTCTAACAGGTAGAAAATGTGCAGATTTAGTCAGTCTATCAACTACAACCCAAATAGAATCCACACCTTGAGGAGTCCGAGGGAGGCCAACAACGAAATCCATAGTCACATGTTCCCACTTACATTCAGGAATATGGAGAGGTTGCAGTAGACCGCCTGGTTTCTGATGTTCAACTTTAACTTGCTAACACTGAAAACATTTGGACACATATTCTGCAATCTCCTTCTTCATTTTGGGCCACCAATAGGTTTGTTTCAAATCCCGATACATTTTATTATTGCCTGGATGTATAGCGAACACTGGTTTGTGGGCTTCATCTAAAACACTCTTCTTTAGTTCCGGAATATCTGGAATACACGTTCGGCTCCGAAACCTCAACACTTCATTTGCAATGCCAAACTCTGCTTTCGGACTTGTCTCAAGCTCATCAATCACTTTCTTGAGGAATCCATCCTCTTTCTGTTTCTGTTTAATTTCTTCAATGATTGCCGGTTCGGCTATAATAGCGGCTATCAATCCGCCCTGTTCACACAATACCACTTCAATTTCAGACTTCTCAAAATCTTACAAGATCTCTTTCTGCTCGGTAAGCAAACAAGCCATACTCCCTGTTGATTTTCTGCTCAAGGCATTAGCAACTATATTGGCTTTCCCGGGGTGGTACTGAATCTCAAGATCATAGTCTTTTATCAGTTCAAGCCATCTCCTTTGTCGCATATTCAGCTCTTTCTGTGTAAATAAGTATTTCAGGCTCTTGTGATTTGTGTAGACTTCACACTTTTCCCCATACAAATAATGCCGCCAGATTTTCAAAGCAAAAACAACTGCGGCCAATTCTAGATCATGTGTTCGGTAATTTTTCTCATGTGGCCTCAACTGCCGAGAGGCATAAGCGATAACCCTTCCGTTCTGCATTAACACACAACCCAAACCTTTATGAGATGCATCACTGAAAATTACAAAATTTTTCGTACCTGATGGTAGTGTCAAAATCAGTGCAGTGGTCAATCTTGTTTTCAATTCATGAAAGGCTGATTCTCTTTTATCGTTCCACTCAAAAGGTTGCCCCTTGCGTGTCAGTTGGGTAAGAGGGACAGCTATTTTCGAAAAATCTTTCACAAACCTCCTGTAGTACCCAGCTAAACCCATAAAACTACGGACTTCTGTTACATTGGTTGGTGTAGGCCAATTCACAATTGCCTCTATTTTCTATGGGTCCACTGAAATCCCTTCCTTGTTGATCACATGCCCTAAGAAAACAACTTCATCCAACCAAAACTCACATTTCTTTAGTTTAGCAAACAATTTCCTTTCCCTAAGTATTTGCAGAACAGTTCTCAAATGCTGTTCATGTTCAAGTCTATCTTTAGGGTATATCAAAATGTCATCAATAAAAACCACAACAAATTCGTCAATGTAGGTTTTAAAAATTCGGTTCATTAGGTCCATAAATGCTGCGGGAGCATTAGTCACTCCAAATGGCATAACAAGAAACTCAAAATGTCCATACCTCGGTCTGAATGCGGTTTTCTCAACATCTTCCGCCTTTACCTTCAACAGATGATACCCGGATCTCAAATCTATCTTGGAAAACACTTGTGATCTCTGCAACTGGTCAAATTGGTCATCAATACAGGGTAAGGGATATTTATTCTTTATTGTTACCTTGTTCAATTCCCGATAGTCGATACACAAGCGTAGGGTTCCATCTTTCTTTTTCACAAACAACACCTGTGCACCCCATGGTGCAGTGCTAGGTCTGATAAATCCTTTGTCAAGCAGGTCTTGTAACTGTTCTTTCAATTCTTTCATTTCAGCTGTAGCCATTCTGTAGGGAGTTTTAGAAATAGGCTGGGTGCTTGATACATTTTCAATAGTGAATTCTATCTCTCTGTCCACCAATTCCCCTGGTAGTTCATTTGGAAACACATAGCACAAATAACCCTGACACCCTTTCCTGATCAATTTATATGCTTTCATTGCAGATATCAAATAAGGTGGAGGCACTACCTCGTTACCCATAAACTCAATTTCTTCTTGTTCTGGTGGTCTAAGCACAACCCGTTTTGTCACACAGTCAATGGTGGCACAATATTTAGTTAACTAGTCCATGCCCAGAATTATGCCAAAGTGCCTAAAGTTCAAGGGTAACAAGTCCACATATAGAATGGCATTTCCAATTCGCATGTCACAAAAATGATAGACAGATTCACACAATACAGATTCCCCAGATGAAGCAGACACACATAGTAGATATGGCATACGATGCAGGTGGTGGTGAAGCCGACATTCCGTAGGCAAGATTAGCCACAGACCTTCGAAGGTCACCAATCATTCCCATCAACTCAAACGTGGTGGGCTCACGAGCTTGAAACAACTGGGGTGTCCAGATCGGGTGTGCGACAGGTGACCTGGGCAGATGCGGTACATCAACATTGGTCACATCCTGCAAGATGATTCCTTGGTCTAATGCGGCTGCCATAACCACAATTTCCTCTGAACTTTGCGTCATCATAAGTCCGCTGAACTGAACGGTGACTTACGGATCAGATGTCTGTCTTGCCTCAACAAAGGAGAACACTGGCTATTCTGTACTTCTGAACTGAAAGAGAAAACACGCAGCATTTCGGCCCAATCAGAATAGACACAACCATAGTTGAATAACTGTACTCTACTACTGATCACTGTTCCCTAAAATCACTGCCCCAAAAACTGAATCTGATACCCGCAGATATAACTGATTCCTCAAAACACTAATATTGATACCCTTAGGTCTGATACTCAGACTTGCAAACTGATATATGCATTCCCTGTAGAGGTTAACTCAAAAAGCACATAACAAGCAAGCAAGAGCCAAAACACCCCTATTTTGGGGTAGGGTTTCCCTGTCCTATTTTGTCAGGAGCTAGGGTTTCACTACACACACAACAGTTTCAAACAACCTAACATCGGGTAAGCAACCTGTCCTAGCTTGGAATGGTCACTATGGATTCCGAATATGCACTAGGTCGAATGGTCAAAAGGGTGCCTCGGTAACAACCGGGGTTTGTGTTTCCATCGTGGCAGAGCCCGTAACTGGTCAGCCTTATGGCACGCTTCTCAAAGCAAGCCTCCGGCAAACCGTCCAGGAATAGCAGACGGCAAACACTGTGACTTAGGCGCACCAATGCATATGCAATGCAAAGAAACACACAAGTGTAGTCAAAACAAGATATCAGGAGTTCGAGTCAAGTTCTCTAAACTCCCCAGCAGAGTCGCCAGAAACTATAGACGTCCCCGAACGTCCCGGGAGGGAATCTCGTTTTGTTCATTTGGGCTCACTACAGCTCGGACTCAAATGTCACGGTCCTGTATCTAATCTCGCAGAGTGCAATGCAAGACCGATGAATCGTCAAAGAGTCCAAATCCGACAAATCGTTTTGAAAACAGATTTTTAGAAAGAAATGCCAAACATGGACTGCTTTGCCAGATACAGAGTCGCCACTTAAATATTTTATTTTGGGGAAATTTAGGAAACCCTGACTCGTTGCCTAAGGCCACGTGTCCGTCATCACCAAAGTTGCCTCGGCTCGAGAACTTGGGTACGATTAGGGAAGGTTAGCTATGAGCACCCCCGCTCGTCCGATCAAAGATCGGTCTCTACTAACCATGATATCTAGTTTTGAAACCATTATGCATTCTTATCCGGTTATTAGCCTAGATTTACTATGTGATGCGCACAGCATAGAAGTATAGACTGGATTGCCTGAATTGGAACAAAACATTTCATATTTGTTTTTTAAAGCGGTTTGCTACTCACAAGTAGGCTAAAGATGCAGATTTTGCCACCCCCGAGTAGGCTTAGAAAACATGGTTTTGCCACTATCTAGTGGGCTTACAACTCACAGTCAATGTATTATTTCAATTCAGATAGTCTAACCTTCACCCACAGGCATTCAGGCAGATATATCATATAAGCACATTGCCTCATGGTAAGCATGCTATCATGGCAAACACTCACACACATGCGGTATGCAAAAGCATAAAAGCTTACCGAGTACTCCAAGCCAAACAAGGAACATGTTAGTAATCAAATGTATGATCCAAGTCCATGTTAAGATGGCTAATGCATCGCAGGCAAAATGCAGCTAGAGTTGGCTCGGTTAATCTATAGATGGCATGTGAAATGCAACAGATAACATGTATTCAAGTTAGATTTGAAATACTATGCAATTAGTATGATACGCCGAACCCGGTGCATGCAATATTGATGAATGATGCATACATGCATAGCATAAGGATGCTAATTAAAATATGCCCTAATACTAACCATCAAAAGCAGGTAAGTAAAAGGGAGAAAGAAATGGGGGTTGGAAGACATGCATCACACACACGCACGCTTATTACAAATTCACCCTCACTCGGAGGGACCAAAAGAATAATACAAATTTAACTAACTAACAAGATAATTAAATAGTTACAGACCACTTAACTAGTTAAGCAAATTAACTAAGCTAATAAAGCGGTAAAACAGCCTCGGGAAGAGGGTCCAATGCATGCGTGCTCGGCTCCGCTCGGAAATCCACCACCATGCACAAGCTGCCTCTGTTTGCACTGTTTTTCTTCTCTGAGGACTGCACAAGTCCCAAAGTTGTTTCTGAAATACTCCCTGAGGGTTGTGGGAGACCACTGGCCAGAAGGAAACACCCCTGGCCATGAGGAAGTGGTCATCGACCACAAATGAAGATCTCGGCCAAATATGGATAGCCGACCGGCACTGAAGATGGCCGACCGGCCATCCTTTCCTGCAGAACCCTGTTTTGACAGCAACAGAGGGCAAACAAGGCATGGCGATACATTTTAAGCAAATGTTTGCACAACCAACCTCCCTATCATGTTGTGGACTCAAGGGAGTTTAGTACTCGACCCTCGAACCACCAATCGTGCATTTCAATGCGTGATGGTCCAAGAAGTTAAGTATGCATTTTGATGTCAAGTGTAATGCACATAAACACACAATGGGCCCAACCTCTATCATAATCAATTCAAGAGGCAAGGCATGCATGCCAAATGCAACCTAAGCATGTGAGCTAAATATGCAACATGAAAATACAAACATGCAAGCATGTGACAATATTCAAACAAATGAGCAAGCAAGACATGATGCAACCAAAGCATGCAAACATGAAGCAATGTAACAACATTTGGGCAACATGCAAAAGATGGACTTAGACTAATATGGACAAGCCTTAGCCATGTCTAAATAAGTAGCCAAAATGCTATGGAAATGACGGCAAATTTACATACAAACATGCATGCAAACATGGTCCAACACTTAAGCATAAAGAGGAGACTTTTAGGCACACTTAAAAGGAATAAACATGGACATTAAATCAACATGTTAGGCTCTGAAAACCTATAGAAGATGATGCCAAATCAAGCAATCAAAGCATGCAAGCAAGCCTAAGGCCTAAGGCTAACCTATGGGATCAAACCATGGCTATGCAAGGCGAGTCCCAAAGGGTCGAGGGGACTCAAAACAGTCCCAATGTAAGTCAAGAAAAAGCCCAAAACACACTTAGATGGCATCTAAATGGCCTACCCATGGAAGCATACACAATGGTCCAAACATGGAGCATAAGACATCAACCTTTTAAAGCATTAAAGGAGCATCAAATGCAAGCATACAAGCATGCCACAAGGACTGAAATGACATAACTAACGGTGCCAAACCACTAAAATGATGCAAGTAGAGCATGCTAGAGGATCTAATACTCAAAGCCTACAAGCTAGGCTGCATGGTAGCTATACAAAGCAAGTCATGGATGGCCCAAACAACCAAAATCAGACCTCAAGCATATCAAAACATGCATAAAAGCTTCACAAAGCTAAGCCAAAATCATGCTAAAAACAAGGCTCAAAGCACAAAGCATGTTAAGGCAATTTCATGGCATTACAAGACAAGTATACAAAGCATGCATGGTGTGTCTAAACCAACTTAAAACAGTGCTATATCATGGAAAAATAACCACAAATACCAGCTAAGACATGGCCAACATGAACTTAAACAAGGAGCTCACACATAAGGCAAAAATGACAAGTTTTGAAGACAACAAGGAGAGGGGATGGCCCTCTCCTTCTTAGGACCTCAAAACACCATCCCCACCACTGAAAGAGGGATTTCAGTGGTGAGGAGGCCAATACAAGGTGGATTCGGAGCTCACAAGAAGTGCACAAAAATGAGGCCAAACAAGGCCTAAAAGGGGTCAAACAACCCCAAACATCAAAGTGACCTTAAACAACTATTTTAAGCACTCAAAATCAAAACTTTTATTAGCTATAGACTAAGCTTAAAAATAGATGCAAGGATGGATAAAAGCCTAAGAAAAAATGGGGAATAAAGGGGTAAGTTTCTTACCCTTGAAGACCTTCTTCAAGAAGACCACTCTAGCACCTTCCTTAGGTCAAAACCAGCTCAAAAACTCCAAGAGCAACCCTTTGGCACCTCAGCAACCAAGGTATGGTGTAACACTAGGTGTCTTAGTGCAAAACTAAGGACAAAACAACCTTATACACACACAAAGGCAAAAGGGAGGGAGATATAGAGATAGATAGATACACAAACCCTAACCCTAATCTCAGAGCCCTCTGGAACTTTTTGGAACCCTTGAGGAGGGAGGAGAAGCCCTCCTCTTATAGAATTCCAACTCTTGCAAAGCTTACAAAACAAGCTAAGCAAGAGGGAAATCCCTCCATACACGTGTATGGAGGGGGTGCAAAGTGGGTGCCAACTGCGCCAGCTGGCACAAAATATCTGCCAAAAGCAATGAATAGTGGTCGACCAACAAAAATGGCCATTTGACCAACAAATGTGGCCGGCCGACCATAAAGAGTGTCGACTGGCCATCACCAATGGCCGGTAGCAACAAAACGGGGCTGGTGGCCTCAAGCCATGGCCGGTGAGGTGTGGGGATGGCTAACAAGCCTTCCTCTACCCTCAGAAGCAAAACAACAAGTGTTTGGTGCAAAACCAAGCACAGAACAGACAAGTTGAGAGATCCTAAGGCAGGGCACGTAGTCGAGACCTTCGGGAACTCAAAACGAACACAAACATGGATGATCACCGAGTGTTCAAACGATGACGTCCAAGTCTTGAGGACGGTCAAAAATGGGGTGTCTACACCTGCCTTTTACTACCCTTCCAGTCAGTTGTCGGTTTAGTTTGTCTAGCTATATTAGCTTATGATATTATGGCCCTGTCTAGTACCCCAATGTAGGGTTCTAGCTTCAAGACATTCACCCTCTCTAGAATGTCGCTTTGAAGCCCGCCTTCAAAATGTCTCGCCTTCTTATAGTATGTTTCAATCACGTATGGCGCAAACCTGGCCAATTCAGTGAATTTGGCCTCATACTCGACTACAGTCATACTGTCTTGCCTCAGTTCCATGAATTCTGCCACCTTCCTATCCCAGACACACTGCGAGAAGTACTAGTCATAGAAAATTTCCAAAAATTTTGCCCAATCAGCATCTTTGTAATTCTCATGCATTAACATCCACCATCTTCTTGCTTCGTCTTCTAGCATAAAGGTGGCTAGAAGCACTTTCTGTGTCTCCGAACACGGGAACACTTCAAATAGTTTTTCTATGCCGCAGACCCAAGCTTCAGCTTTCAAAGGATCTAATCCATCATGAAACTGTGGTGGTTTTATTTTCTTGAACTCTTTGGTGAGAGTTATGATTCAGTCATCATTCTGATTATCTAGCACAGGAGGTGCCGGAGGTGGAGGTAGAGGATGTGGTTGCTGCCACTGTTGCTGCCACTCCTGTTGCTGTCTCAAAGTTTCTGCCATTTCCTGAATCCACCTTTCCATTCTATCCAGTCTGGCAGTAGAAGATTCCTCTATCTCATCACCTCTTGTTCTCACCATCTGATTAAGCTTGCATTATACTTTATACAAAAGATACACAGGTATGCATATACTAAAGAGCATACATAATCAAATAATTTGAAATGCAAGCAGTTCACAAACTTATAACACATAGTTGTTCACATTTAACAGTTAAGCGTATTCTTGATGCTTTCAGATTCATACTTATCACATTAATGCATCCTAGATCTTTTCTAGACACTTATTGCTCTTTTGGACAAGTGTGTGAGTTATTAACTCGTGCTCTGAAACCACTCTGTCATGACCCGAACCCGCCCCTATGGGTTAAGGCCATAACCGGCCAGTAATCACGAGATTACCTACGGCCTCAAACCAAATAAAACAAAACTCATCAGAGTAAAGGGGCCAAACGGAAGCAAATTTAAAACTTTGTCCATAGAGTTGTGCTTATCTGCACACCATAACATTCCAAACATTTATATGTTAATAACTCACATCAAAATATGTACTAACACAGAACACTGTACATACAGGATCATACAAGTTTAAGTCAGTCGAACCCAATACTTATATACAAAAGTAGTCCAATATTTTGCCAACATAACAAAACTATGAACAAAGGACAAAGGCAAAGACAGTCTCGTGCATGAGGCGTTTGGGCTAACACCTCAAAACTTTGACTGTTTCTCACAATTTCACCAAGGTTGGTTCTGGACGTCCCTTGGCTCACCTACATGGACATGAATGAGCGTGAGCGAAAGCCTAGTGCATAACATCAAATAAGGAAGATACATAAGCAATCTTTGAAACAGGTACAGCAGACGGCCTTTGGCCCAATCACTTGTATCAATTGGCCTTCGGCCCAATCATTTATGTCAATCGGCCTTCAGTCCAATCATTCATGTCAATCGGCCTTCGGCCCAACCATTTATGTCAATCGGCCTTCGGCCCAATCATTCATGTCAATCAGCCTTTGGCCCAATCATTCTTGTCAATCGGCCTTCGGCCCAATCATTTATGTCAATCGGCCTTCGGCCCAATCATTCATGTCAATCGGCCTTTGGCCCAATCATTCTTGTCAATCGGCCTTCGGCCCAATCATTCATGTCAATCGTTGTCCACCATTCAAATTAATGAACTTACAAAACTTACATAGAAGTAAACAATTGGACAACAACATATTTCAAATATCTTGTTAAGATATTACTCATAGTGATCGGCTTGTGGATTTGCCCTGGAGCTTGACCCTATACATCATATAGCACATATGGGTCACAAACGATTCAATCTGTTCTTTAATTCACATATTTCTCTTTAGGCTTCATTCTTATCTCTTTAACTCAATTACAATGCTTAATGCATGCCTAAGAGTGCTTGCAAGCGAAAGAGAACGGAAAACGAAACACATAATACACTTTCAAAATTTCAGAACATAGGGTCCCCGCTCGAGCGGACCCATTAGGTCTGCAAATGTGCTAGTTGTATCATTTTTACGCTCGAGTGTGAACTCGGACGCTCGAGCAGAAGTTCATCCTACGTAGCTCCCCGCTCAAGCGTGAACTTCCCCGCTCAAGCAGACACCATGCCTACAAGAAAATACTGGGAGCTCGAAATCCCCGCTCGAGCGGCGGTTCCCCCGCTCGAGCGGACATCAAAAATTCTGGGTTTTCCATAATGGTTCTTGAGCTCGAATTCAACACTCTAACCAACATTTCTTGCATGCCAGGGCTAAAATTTCAAATATACATATACTAACATGATACCAACACCAAATTATAACACAATGAAGCTCAATTTCTTGAATTACTTACATGCATGCCTCAAATTAACTGAAACTCATCACCAACACATCAAATTCAAACATGCAAAGCTCATACCTCCATGATCTACTCTTGCATGTGAGAAGTATTCATTCATATCATCTTAATTGGTGAAGAGATGATCAAATACATGGATTTCAAACAAGATTCAACATAGATTATACACATTGTGTTCAAATATAGAAATTCATAGTAATTTCCTACATGCATGCATCTATCGACTTTAAATTCAACACATACAACTCAATCTCCTCATAAACAATTTAATTCATGTTCTTAATCATTTTTAAACCTTCAATTCACAAAATTACTAATTACAATTCATGCACTCACTTACCTAGAGGCTTAATTCTCACAATCTATGGCAAAATCTTGAGTTTAATCCTACAATCTTCACAAAATTGAGCCAAACACCCAACTCTCCTTCTTTCTCTCTCTCTAGTCGACCCCTCTCTCTTTTTCTTGAGTTAGAATCAGCCAAGTAGAATAACAAAGAGGATGTTTGAGTACATAGTGCCCCACTAAGTCACATTAATTTAATAATAGACAATTGTGCACTTTATGGTTAATTAAATCAATTTAATCTGAACCGAATCAATTTCCAAATTAAATTTCACCGTAGGCTCTAAAAATTATGCCAATCACAATGGCGTAATCAATTTTGGGTTCTGTGGCCGATAAGGCTTTCAATTTAATTTTCAAAGCAGATAATCAAACAGATATTCCTACGGTGAACAGATAGAAATTCAAAACCACATATTTTCACATAATGGCACACAAAATCATATCAAACACATAATCATATTCATATTAAGGACCAATTATCATACTACGGGACAGGGATATTACAATCTTTCCCCCTTTAGGAAGTTTGGTCCTCCAAACTTATTTTACCTTCGTCGAGAAACAAATGTGGGTAGCGTAATCGCATTTCCTCCTCTTTTTCCCATGTAGCATCCATCCCATAGTGTTCTTTCCATTCCACTTTCACCATTGGGATGGACTTACTTCTCAATTGTTTCACTTGCCGGTCAACAATTCGTTCTGGCCATTTGGCGTATTCCATATTCTCATCCAAAGCTACCCGGTGATAACCAATCACATGAAACGGGTCTCGGAGGTAACCCCTCAACATCGACACATGAAACACATTGTGGATTTGCTCAAATCCCGGTGGCAAAGCAACTCTATAGGCAACCGGCCCAAGCCTTTCCAAAATTTGAAACGGCCCAATGTAACGGGGCAACAACTTGCCCTTTTTTCCAAACCTAACTTGGCCTTTCATTAGGGACACACGAATAAACACATGGTCACCGACCTTATACTCAAGAGGTCTTCTTCGAACATCTGCATAATTCTTTTGTCGGTCCTGAGCTGTTTTGAGCCTTTGCTGAATGGTTTTGATCTTTTCAGAAGTGTCTTGCACAATTTTAGGCCCAAGTAAAGCTCTATCCCTGACTTCTGTCCAATAAATTGGTGATCTACACCGCCTACCATACAAAGCCTCGTACGGTGCTGTCACGACCCGAACCCGCCCCCGTGGGTTAAGGACGTAACCGGCCAGTAATCATGAGATTACCTACGGCCTCAAACTGTTCTAAACGTATTCTAACAGAGTTAATGGGGGCCAAACGGAAGCAAAATTAAAAACTTTGTCCATAGAGCCGTGCTTATATGCACATCAAACAAACCATACTCAGATACGTTAATAACTCACATCAAAAGTACAGTTTCACAAAATTCATTACAGACAGGATCGTCCGAAACGAGTCAACCTATAACAGACTATGTACAGACATGCACTGGGTCCTTGCCAACAAGACAAAACATAGGTACATAGTAAAAGGGCAAGGATGGTCTCATGCGCGAGGCACAAGGCTGACTCTCCCAAAACTCCTGTTGTTCCTAGCAGACTTCACTGGGGCTGGGTTTGGACTTCCCTTGGCTCACCTACAAATACATGAATGAGCGTGAGCGATAGCCCAGTGAATAATATCAAACATAACAGTTACATAACAATATGTAGATCAACATGCTCCAAACGGCCTTGGGCCCAATTCATACTTCTGTTTAACAGCAAAATATATATAACTATACGAAATGCAAGTCAAGTAACTGTAGTTCCAAACATTCTGGCCTTTGGCCCATCCGGGTTTCCATTCATGGCAAAACGGCCTTCGGCCCATTCATTCATGTCAAACGGCCTTTGGCCCATTCATTCATGTCAAACGGCCTTTGGCCCATTCATTCATGTCAAACGGCCTTTGGCCCGTTCATTCATGTCAAACGGCCTTTGGCCCATTCATTCATGTCAAACAGCCTTTGGCCCATTCATTCATGTCAAACGGCCTTTGGCCCATTCATTCATGTTAAACGGCCTTTGGCCCATTCATTCATGTCAAACGGCCTTTGGCCCATTCATTCATGTCAAACTTTTGTCCACAATCCCAATTAACAACTCATAATATTTATAGGGGAATAACAATTGGACATTGACAAGTTTTCAAATATTGATATTACTCACAGTGATCGGCTTGTGGATGCGCCCTGGAGCTTGACCCTACACATTTCATGAATACAAAAGGGTCACTAACAGTTCAATTCGTTCTTTAATTCACATATTCCTCTTTAGGCTTTGTTCTTATCTCATTAACTCATTTACAATGCTTAACACATGCCTAAGAGTGCTTACAAGTGAAAGAGAACGGAAAACGAATCACAGAATGCATGAACAAAATTCCAGAAAACAGGGTCCCCGCTCGAGCGTAAGCTTCTCCGCTCGAGCGGACCCTTAAGGCCTGCAAGGTACTGGTTGCACAAAAGATGCGCTCGAGCTGAAGGTCCGTCTACAAAGATCCACGCTCGAGCGTGAAATGTCCCGCTCGAGCGGGCATCCAACTCTGCAAAAATGCTGGGAGCACGATTTTCCCGCTCGAGCGGCCATTACCCCGCTCGAGCGGACCTCAAAAATCTGGGTTTCCCAGATCGTGTTCTTGAGCTCCAAATCAGTTTTCCATCTACATTTCTTGCATGCAATGGTTCAAATTACACATTTACACATGCTAACATGCTACTAATGCAGATTACAACATTAGGAAGCTCAATTACATGAATTATCTACATGCATGTCCCAAATTGTCTCAAACCCATCATCAACATGCTCAAATTCAAACATTCAAGACTTATACTCCCATGATTTGTACATGCATGTGGGAGATGCTCATCATTCTCAACTTAGATGGTACAAATGGTGACTACAACATGAGCTTTACCCAAAACTCCACATGAATCATGTGTTTCAAGCTCAAACATGCAAATTCAAAGTAATTTCTTACATGCATGAGTTCTAAGACTTCAATCTCAACAAAATCGACTCATTACATGTTCTTGATCACAAACAACCCTTGAACTTACAAATTACAAGTAAGAGTTCAAGAAATCACTTACCTAAGAGCTTCAACACTCAAGCTCTAGCCAAATCTTGAGCTAGATCTTCAAATTCCCAAGTCTTGAGCCCAAATTACACAAATCTCTCCCTTTTTCTCTCCATGGCCGGCCTCTCTCTCCCTCTCAATTGTCTAACTCAGATTTTTGAGTTTTAAGAGAGCTAAAGGGGAGTGCAATGCAAATATACAACAAGCCCCACTAACAAATATTTTAATATAAAATAATGGGGTGCTTAATTTATCAATTTAATCAGTTTAAATTGACCAGAATCAAATTTCAATTAAATTTCACCGTAGGCCCTAAAAATTATGCCAACCACAATGGCGTAGTCAATTTCGGGTTCCGTGGCCGATAAGGCCCTCAATTAAATTTCCAAAACAGACTACTCAACCAGATATTCCTACGATGAACAGATAAAATTTCAAACCACATATTTTCACATAGTGGAACACAAAATCATATCAAAATACATAATCACATCATGTTAAGGACCAATTAACATACTACGGAACAGGGGTGTCACAGTCTTCCCCCCTTTTGGAAGTTTGGTCCTCCAAACTTAACTTACCTTCGTCGGGAAACAAATGTGGATAGCGTAGCCGCATTTCCTCCTCTTTTTCCCATGTAGCATCTGCCCCATAGTGTTCCTTCCATTCCACTTTCACCATTGGAATGGATTTGTTTCTCAATTCTTTCACTTGTCGGTCAACAATTCTTTCCGGCCATTCAGCATATTCCATATTTTCATCAATAGCAATCCGGTGATAATCAATCACATGCAACGGGTCTCGGAGGTAACCCCTCAACATTGACACATGAAACACATTGTGGATTTGCTCAAATCCCGGTGGCAAAGCAACTCTATAAGCAACTGGACCAAGTTTCTCCAAAATTTGAAACGGCCCAATATAACGGGGCGTCAACTTGCCCTTTTTCCCAAACCTGACTTGGCCTTTCATTGGAGAAACACGGATGAACACATGGTCGCCGACCTCATACTCAAGAGGTCTTCTCCGGACATCTGCATAACTCTTCTGTCGGTCTTGGGCTGTTTTGAGCCTTTGCCGAATAGTTTTGATCTTTTCAGAGGTGTCTTGTACAATTTCAGGCCCGAGCAAAGCTCTGTCCCCGACCTCTGTCCAACAAATAGGTGATCTACACCTCCTACCATACAAAGCCTCGTATGGTGCCATACCGATGCTGGAGTGGAAGCTATTATTATAGGCAAATTCTGCAAGTGGCAGGTAATCTTCCCAACTCCCCTGAAAATCCAAAGCACACATGCGAAGCATATCTTCCAAAGTCTGTATTGTTCGTTCTGACTGCCCATCTGTCTGTGGGTGGAATGCAGTGCTGAACCTTAGTTCTGTTCCCATAGCTTCCTGCAAACTCTTCCACAATCTAGATACAAACTTCGGATCTCTATCCGACACAATGGATACTGGAACTCCATGTAAGCGGACAATTTCATCAACATAAATAGTAGCCAACCTGTAAGCAGTAAATGTAGTTTTGACAGGCAGAAAATGTGCAGATTTAGTCAGTCTATCAACTACAACCCAAACAGAATCCATACCGCGGGAAGTCCGAGGTAGGCCAACAACGAAATCCATGGTCACATGTTCCCACTTCCACTCAGGAATGGGGAGAGGTTGAAGTAGACCGCCTGGTTTCTGATGTTCAGCCTTAACTTGCTGACACTGAAGGCACTTGGACACATGTTCTGCAATCTCTTTCTTCATTTTAGGCCACCAATAGGTTTGTTTCAAATCCCGATACATTTTATTGTTACCCGGATGCATAGCAAATACGGATCTGTGGGCTTCATCTAAGACCCTCTTCTTTAGCTCCGGAATAACTGGAACACATATTCGGTTTCGAAATTTCAACATTCCATTCTCGATGCTGAACTCTGCTTTTGGGCTGACTTCAAATTCATCAATTACCTTTCTGAGGAACTCATCCTCTTTCTGTTTTTGCTTGATTTCATCAACAATTGCCGGCTCGGCTGTAATAGCGGCTATCAATCCGCCCTGTTCACACACTACCACTTCAATTTCAGACTTTTCAAAGTCTTGCAAAATCTCCCTTTGTTCAGTAAGCAAACAAGCCATACTTCCCGTTGATTTCCTGCTCAAGGCATCAGCCACTGTATTAGCTTTTCCGGGGTGATACTGAATTTTTAGGTCGTAATCTTTTATCAATTCCAGCCATCTTCTCTGACGCATATTCAACTCTTTCTGCGTGAAGAAGTATTTTAGGCTTTTATGATCTGTGTAGACTTCACACTTTGCCCCATACAAATAATGCCGCCAGATTTTCAAAGCAAAAACAACTGCGGCCAATTCTAGGTCATGTGTTGGATAATTCTTCTCATGTGGCCTCAACTGTCGGGAGGCGTAAGCAATAACCTTTCCGTTCTGCATTAACACACAACCCAAACCCTTATAAGATGCGTCACTGAAAATCACAAAATTTTCCGTACCTGAAGGTAGTGTCAAAATTGGCGCAGTGGTCAATCTTGTCTTCAATTCATGAAAGGCTGATTCTCTTTCACTATTCCACTCAAATGGTTGTCCTTTACGTGTCAATTGGGTAAGAGGCACAGCTAATTTCGAAAAGTCCTTTACAAACCTTCTGTAGTACCCAGCTAAGCCCATGAAACTGCGAACTTCTGTCACATTAGTTGGTGTAGGCCAATTCACAATTGCTTCTATTTTCTGCGGGTCCACTGAAATTCCTTCCTTGTTGACCACGTGCCCTAAGAAAATAACCTCATCCAACCAAAACTCACATTTCTTTAACTTAGCAAATAGTTTTCTTTCCCGAAGTATTTGTAAAACAGTCCTCAAATGATGTTCGTGTTCAAGTCTATCTTTAGAGTATATTAAAATATCATCGATGAAGACAACAACAAACTCATCAAGGTAGGTTTTAAAAATTCTATTCATTAAGTCCATAAATGCTGCCGGAGCATTAGTCACTCCAAATGGCATAACAAGAAACTCAAAATGACCATACCTCGTTCTAAATGCGGTTTTCTCAACATCTTCTGCCTTAACCTTCAGCTGATGATACCCGGATCTCAAATCAATCTTAGAAAACACCTGTGATCCCTGCAACTGGTCAAATAAGTCATCAATACGGGGTAAGGGATATTTATTCTTTATCGTTACCTTGTTCAATTCCCGGTAATCAATACATAGGCGTAAGGTACCATCCTTTTTCTTTACAAATAACACTGGTGCGCCCCAAGGCGAAGTACTGGGCCGGATAAACCCTTTATCAAGAAGGTCTTGCAACTGTTCTTTTAATTCTTTCATTTCGGCTGTAGCCATCCTGTAGGGAGTTTTAGAAATAGGTTGGGTGCCTGGCACAGTTTCAATAGTAAACTCTATCTCCCTGTCTACCAATTCCCCTGGTAATTCATTTGGAAACACATCTGGGAATTCTCTAACGATGGGAATATCATTCAATTCAACATTCACGGATTGTTCAGTCAATACATAACACAAATAACCCTGGCATCCCTTCCTGATCAATTTACATGCTTTCATTGCAGATATCAAATATGGTGGAGGTACTACCCCATTTCCCACAAACACAATTTCTTTCTGTTCTGGTGGTTTAAATACAACCCTCTTTGTCACACAATCTATAGTGGCACAATATTTGGTCAACCAATCCATGCCCAAAATTACATCAAAGTGTCTAAAGTTTAAGGGCAACAAATCTACATACAGGGTAGCATCCTCAATATGCATGTCACAAAACCGATATATATAGTCACATAACACAGATTCCCCCGATGGAGCAGACACACATAACAAATATGGCAACAATTCTAGGGGTCTTTTCAGTCTAGATGCAAATGCATATGTCACAAATGAATGCGTTGATCCAGAATCAATTAACACAAAAGCATCCTGATTACATATCGAGATAGTACCTGAGACAACGGCATTGGCATTCCGTGTATCACCCGGAACGAGTGCAAAGACTCTCCCTTGTCTCACTGTATCCCCAGTAGTAGCAGATCTCAAAGTGTTTCCCGGCTTCGGGATCGATGCAGTGGAGCTAGCAGCTATCTTCCCACTATTCTGATTACAATCTCGGGCTATATGCCCTTGTTTCCCACACTTAAAACAGGCTCCCGATGCACGGTAACAAACTCCACGGTGCCTTTTGCTACAAGTGTTGCACATGGGAGTCGTGTCTCGGGAAGAACTTGAGGTAGTTGAGGAGCCCGTGTTTTGCTTTTTCAGAAATTTCTTCTTCAAAAAGAAGCCTTGTCTTTTGTTGCCTCTCCATTCGGTTGTTGGCTTAGCTTGTCTAGCTATATTAGCCTCTGATATGATGGCCCGGTCAAGCACTCCAATGTAGGTCTCCAATTTCAGGACATTCACCCGCTCTAGGATGTCACTTCGGAGCCCACCTTCAAAATGCCTTGCCTTCTTATAATCAGTGTCAATTACGTGTGGTGCAAACCTGGCCAACTCAGTAAATTTGGCCTCATACTCAGCTACAGTCATACTGTCTTGTTTGAGTTCCATGAACTCTGCCACTTTCCTGTCCCGGACACACTGCGGGAAGTACTTGTCATAGAAGATTTCCAAAAATTTCGCCCAATCAATATCTCTGTGGTTTTCCCTCATCAACATCCACCATCTTCTCGCTTCATCTTCTAGCATAAAGGTGGCTAGAAGCACTTTCTGTGTATCCGAGCACGGAAACACCTCAAACAGTTTCTCAATCCCAAGTACCCAAGCTTCGGCTTTTAAGGGATCTAGTCCACCATGGAACTGTGGTGGTTTCATTTTCTTGAATTCCTTGGTGAGAGCGATTATCCGATCATCATTTTGATTATCTGGCACAGGTGGTGCCGGAGGTGGAGGTGGCGGATGTGGTTGCTGCCACTGTTGTTGCCACTCCTGTTGTTGTCTCAAAGCTTCTGCCATTTCCTGAATCAGTCTTTCCATTCTGTCCAGTCTGGCAGCAGAGGATTCCTCTAACTCATCACCTCTGGTTCTCACCATCTAATTAAACTTGCATTATATTCCATACCAAAGGTACACAAGTACACATACACTAAGGAGCACATATTTCCAGATAATTCGTAATGCAAGTAGTTCACAACTTACACATATAATTATTCATAACAAAACATTTAAGCACATAATCAATGCTTCCAAACTCGTATTTATCACATGAATGCATCCTAGATCTCATCTAGACGCTTATTGCTCTTTTTGGACAAGTGTGTGAGTTATTAACTCGTGCTCTGATACCACTCTGTCACGACCCGAACCCGCCCCCGTGGGTTAAGGACGTAACCGGCCAGTAATCATGAGATTACCTACGGCCTCAAACTGTTCTAAACGTATTCTAACAGAGTTAATGGGGGCCAAACGGAAGCAAAATTAAAAACTTTGTCCATAGAGCCGTGCTTATATGCACATCAAACAAACCATACTCAGATACGTTAATAACTCACATCAAAAGTACAGTTTCACAAAATTCATTACAGACAGGATCGTCCGAAACGAGTCAACCTATAACAGACTATGTACAGACATGCACTGGGTCCTTGCCAACAAGACAAAACATAGGTACATAGTAAAAGGGCAAGGATGGTCTCATGCGCGAGGCACAAGGCTGACTCTCCCAAAACTCCTGTTGTTCCTAGCAGACTTCACTGGGGCTGGGTTTGGACTTCCCTTGGCTCACCTACAAATACATGAATGAGCGTGAGCGATAGCCCAGTGAATAATATCAAACATAACAGTTACATAACAATATGTAGATCAACATGCTCCAAACGGCCTTGGGCCCAATTCATACTTCTGTTTAACAGCAAAATATATATAACTATACGAAATGCAAGTCAAGTAACTGTAGTTCCAAACATTCTGGCCTTTGGCCCATCCGGGTTTCCATTCATGGCAAAACGGCCTTCGGCCCATTCATTCATGTCAAACGGCGTTGGGCCCATTCATTCATGTCAAACGGCCTTTGGCCCATTCATTCATGTCAAACGGCCTTTGGCCCGTTCATTCATGTCAAACGGCCTTTGGCCCATTCATTCATGTCAAACAGCCTTTGGCCCATTCATTCATGTCAAACGGCCTTTGGCCCATTCATTCATGTCAAACGGCCTTTGGCCCATTCATTCATGTCAAACGGCCTTTGGCCCATTCATTCATGTCAAACTTTTGTCCACGATCCCAATTAACAACTCATAATATTTATAGGGGAATAACAATTGGACATTGACAAGTTTTCAAATATTGATATTACTCACAGTGATCGGCTTGTGGATGCGCCCTGGAGCTTGACCCTACACATTTCATGAATACAAAAGGGTCACTAACAGTTCAATTCGTTCTTTAATTCACATATTCCTCTTTAGGCTTTGTTCTTATCTCATTAACTCATTTACAATGCTTAACACATGCCTAAGAGTGCTTACAAGTGAAAGAGAACGGAAAACGAATCACAGAATGCATGAACAAAATTCCAGAAAACAGGGTCCCCGCTCGAGCGTAAGCTTCTCCGCTCGAGCGGACCCTTAAGGCCTGCAAGGTACTGGTTGCACAAAAGATGCGCTCGAGCTGAAGGTCCGTCTACAAAGATCCACGCTCGAGCGTGAAATGTCCCGCTCGAGCGGGCATCCAACTCTGCAAAAATGCTGGGAGCACGATTTTCCCGCTCGAGCGGCCATTACCCCGCTCGAGCGGACCTCAAAAATCTGGGTTTCCCAGATCGTGTTCTTGAGCTCCAAATCAGTTTTCCATCTACATTTCTTGCATGCAATGGTTCAAATTACACATTTACACATGCTAACATGCTACTAATGCAGATTACAACATTAGGAAGCTCAATTACATGAATTATCTACATGCATGTCCCAAATTGTCTCAAACCCATCATCAACATGCTCAAATTCAAACATTCAAGACTTATACTCCCATGATTTGTACATGCATGTGGGAGATGCTCATCATTCTCAACTTAGATGGTACAAATGGTGACTACAACATGAGCTTTACCCAAAACTCCACATGAATCATGTGTTTCAAGCTCAAACATGCAAATTCAAAGTAATTTCTTACATGCATGAGTTCTAAGACTTCAATCTCAACAAAATCGACTCATTACATGTTCTTGATCACAAACAACCCTTGAACTTACAAATTACAAGTAAGAGTTCAAGAAATCACTTACCTAAGAGCTTCAACACTCAAGCTCTAGCCAAATCTTGAGCTAGATCTTCAAATTCCCAAGTCTTGAGCCCAAATTACACAAATCTCTCCCTTTTTCTCTCCATGGCCGGCCTCTCTCTCCCTCTCAATTGTCTAACTCAGATTTTTGAGTTTTAAGAGAGCTAAAGGGGAGTGCAATGCAAATATACAACAAGCCCCACTAACAAATATTTTAATATAAAATAATGGGGTGCTTAATTTATCAATTTAATAAGTTTAAATTGACCAGAATCAAATTTCAATTAAATTTCACCGTAGGCCCTAAAAATTATGCCAACCACAATGGCGTAGTCAATTTCGGGTTCCGTGGCCGATAAGGCCCTCAATTAAATTTCCAAAACAGACTACTCAACCCGATATTCCTACGATGAACAGATAAAATTTCAAACCACATATTTTCACATAGTGGAACACAAAATCATATCAAAATACATAATCACATCATGTTAAGGACCAATTAACATACTACAGAACAGGGGTGTCACAGGTGCCATACTGATGTTGGAGTGGAAGCTGTTATTGTATGGAAATTCTACAAGTGGCAAATAGTCTTCCCAACTCCCCTGAAAATCTAAAGCACACATTCGAAGCATATCTTCCAAAGTCTGTATTGTTCGTTCTGATTGCCCATCTGTCTGTGGATGGAATGCAGTACTGAACCTTAGTTCTGTCCCCATAGCTTCCTGCAAACTTTTCCACAATCTAGATACAAATTTCGGATCTCTATCTGACATAATAGATACCGGAACTCCGTGTAAACGGACAATCTCATCAACATATATGGTAGCTAATCTATAAGCATTAAACGTAGTTCTAACAGGTAGAAAATGTACAGATTTAGTCAGTCTATCAACTACAACCCAAATAGAATCCATACCTCGAGCAGTCCGAGGTAGGCCAACAACGAAATCCATAGTCACATGTTCCCACTTCCATTTAGGAATAGGGAGAGGTTGCAATAGATCGCCTGGTTTCTGATGTTCAGCTTTAACTTGCTGACACTAAAGACATTTGGACATATATTCTGCAATCTCCTTCTTCATTTTAGGCCACCAACAGGTTTGTTTCAAATATCGATACATTTTATTATTGCCTAGATGTATAGCAAACACTGATTTATGGGCTTCATCTAAAACCATCTTCTTTGTTTCGGAATATCTGGAATACACGTTCGGTTCCGAAACCTCAACACTTCATTTGCAATGCCAAACTCTGCTTTCGGACTTGTCTCAAGCTCATCAATCACTTTCTTGAGGAATCCATCCTCTTTCTGTTTCTGTTTAATTTCTTCAATGATTGCCGGTTCGGCTATAATAGCGGATATCACTCCACCCTGATCACACAATACCACTTCAATTTCAGACTTCTCAAAATCTTACAAGATCTCTTTCTGCTCGGTAAGCAAACAAGCCATACTCCCTGTTGATTTTCTGCTCAAGGCATCAGCAACTATATTGGCTTTCCTGGGGTGGTACTGAATCTCAAGATCATAGCCTTTTATCAGTTCAAGCCATCTCCTTTGTCGCATATTCAGATCTTTCTGTGTAAAGAAGTATTTCAGGCTCTTGTGATCTATGTAGACTTCACACTTTGCCCCATACAAATAATGCCGCCAGATTTTCAAAGCAAAAATAACTGCGACTAATTCTAGATCATATGTTGGGTAATTTTTCTCATGTGGCCTCAACTGTCGAGAGACGTAAGCGATAACCCTTCCGTTCTACATTAACACATAACCCAAACCTTTATGAGATGTATCACTGAAAATTACAAAATTTTCTGTACCTGATGGTAGTGTCAAAATCGATGCAGTGGTCAATCTTGTTTTCAATTCATGAAAGGCTGATTCTCTTTCATCGTTCCACTCAAAAGGTTTCCCCTTGCGTGTCAGTTGGGTAAGAGGCACAGCTATTTTCGAAAAATCTTTCACAAACCTCCTGTAGTACCCCGCTAAACCCATAAAACTGCGGACTTCTGTTACATTGGTCAGTGTAGGCCAATTCAAAATTGCCTCTATTTTCTGTGGGTCCACTGAAATCCCTTCCTTGTTGATCACATGCCCTAACAAAACAACTCCATCCAACCAAAACTCACATTTCTTTAGTTTAGCAAACAATTTCCTTTCCCTAAGTATTTGCAGGACAGTTCTCAAATGCAGTTCATGTTCAAGTCTATCTTTAGAGTATATCAAAATGTCATCAATAAAAACCAAAACAAATTCGTCAAGGTAGGTTTTAAAAATTCGGTTCATTAGGTCTATAAATGCTGTCGGAGCATTAGTCACTCCAAATGGCATAACAAGAAACTCAAAATGTCCATACATTAATTTAATAATAGACAATTGAGCATTTTATGATTAATTAAATCAATTTAATCTGATCCGAATTAATTTCCAAATTAAATTTCACCGTAGGCTCTAAAAATTATGCCAATCACAATGGCGTAATCAATTTCGGGTTCTGTGGCCAATAAGGCCTTCAATTTAATTTCCAAAGCAGATAATCTAACAGATATTCCTATAATGAACAGATAGAAATTCAAAACCACATATTTTCACATAATGGCGCACAAAATCATATCAAACACATAATCATATTCATATTAAGGACCAATTATCATACTACGGGACAGGGATATTACACTCACTACCCGATTCGAAACTGCTGATGATGCCTTGTTCAAACTTCCAGACCAGGCGTGGAGCCTCAGACGCATCCACAATAAGATTGGAGAAATCCGCTGCTGAGTTATCCCCGATCATTGAGATAGTAAAACTATCCCCCAAGTTGGTGGTCTCAACTCCGGTAGTAGAACTTACCAGTAGGTCTGCCATTGCTTTTCCCAATAGCTCTTCCTCTTTCGATGTCCAGGCTTGCAGTCCTTCCTTGATCCGTACCAGTGCTTAGGTTTGGTTGTTCGTCCTCCTCTTCTGGTAGCTGGTGTCCGAAAAAGATTTCGAACCCCGGATACCTTGTTTTTGTTTCCCAATCATACCAGGGCTCTGGGAATCCATAAAAGGGGAAGTTTTTCCCTTGGTGGACAAAATGCCTGTTCAAGGTCCCCTGTATTAGTTTGTGAACTAACTCATACTGCCTCTCACTCTTCTTTGCTTTCAGCCTTTCTCTCAGCTCCTGCCCTTTCCTTTGCCAGTCTATAGCGGTAGGTTTGTATCCCAGCCCAAAAGTGTGGGGATTATGACTCATCTTCCTAGCAATGGTACCTCCCTGTCTGCCACTTCTACCTAGCCCTAATCCGGGCACATGCCCCCGTTTGTTCATCGTATAGATTGATTGGGTACTCACATAATTCCCCACATCTTCTGCCATGATGGTTTGGACCAACAGGGCTTCTACCAAAGAAAAGCTAGAAAGGAACACGTCTTCTTCCCCATATATGATTTCTAATAAGGACACAGTGGTTCCCTGGGGAGGATGGATCGCAGAGTTATCGTACACAGTGGCAATCCCGGCTTTGAAGGGGTACTTTACTAACTGATGGAGTTGATGATACAACCTTCATCTGACGTGGCCAAGGCCTTCCCAGTAGTAGGTTGAATGTGGCCGGAACATCTATGACATGGAATTCCACCTCATGTTCGGACGGGCCGATTAGGATATTGCTCTTGAACGTTCCCATGACATCCCGGCTTCTGTCGTAAGCCCGGATAGCTTGGGTCATGGGTGTAAAGTCAATCGACCTCAAACCAATGGCATAGGCAGTTCTGACTAGGCAAACATTGATTGTTGATCCAGTATCTATTAACACCACCGGAATCCACTTTTTTCGACTTTCCAAGGTTACATATAATGGACGGTTGTGGTTGGTGTCCTCAGGAGGCAATTCTTTATCCGCAAAAGATATTACCGGCGAAACGTCCCCACAGGTGACCAATGACACTAATTGGTCAACAGTGGTATCAATAGGTAGTTTGGTTCAGTTCGTTGCTTCGAGCAGGGCTTGCCTACGCTCTCGAGACGCCATTATCAATCCCCAGATGGATATGTCGGCCTGGATCTTCTTGAGCTATTTTAAGACCATGTTTTCCTCAGTATCCTTCTCTTTTGATCACTCAGCCTCCTTGTTAGAGGTCTCTGGTTGGTCTATCGCTGCAGGTTTGAAGTACCGACCACTTCAGGTCATATGATTGATCTCATTGGTATACAAAGTATCATCTGGGGTATCAACTTTCTAACCTTCATCGGTGTATGCATGACTTAGGTCACTGTCTTCCCACCACTCTCCCGAAGTCATGACCGGATTGGCATCGGGTTCTATTCGGAGCATATTAACACTATGCGCCCCATCATCATATCATTCTTCTTCCATCACAACTCGAGTTTCAACATCCCAATATTTTCTGAGTTTCCTCAACATCCTCTTTTGGTCATTGGGATTCCATTCAACTTTTCTGGTTATTTGGGCATCACCCACTATTGTTTTGGGTTCTTCTTTCCCTTTTCCTTTGCTTTGTTCTAGAGCTATCTTCACTTGGATCTCCTCTATCCTTTCCTTTTGAAATTGTTCTAATGACTGTTCCTTCTCAGTAAGAGGTGCAGCCTTAGTCTTACCTTTAACAGTAATTTCATCTTTTGCCCCAGTCTCTCTTGTCTGTTCCTCTACATCTGAATCTTTCTCACTCAACCATCCATTACTTGTTTCTGGCTGGCTCGGATCCCACCATCCCATCTGTACACAACTTGTATCTTCTTCCTCGAAGAAGTAAAGATCCTTTAGATTTTCTTTCAATTCGGCCAGATCCTCCTCTAGGTTTGCTAAGGCATTCAAGTCTTGCTCGGGCCACTCATTCTGATTCTGCGCCATTTGGTTTTCCCCTAAGAATTGATGCCGAGAAAGTCTGGCAGTATGACCACTCGTCTCGGCTGACAAATGACCACAATATATAACTTGAGATCATACTATTCTGCGAGCAAGGCCCCCTTCTCTATGACACGGGTATCAGGTGACCCTATCTTTAGTGCATTTTTCTCTTCCTTTGTTTTTACTGTCACAAGCTTGGGTTAGGTTTGTGGTGTTAAATCCATCATGCACATGTCTATGCCTTCTAAAATAACCACCTCCAATTTTGGTAGGTTGGATGAGGTAATGTATATGCTAAGGTTGAAAGTGGGCGGTAGTGTATGGACGTGGTTAATATTTCTGGACGGGGGGACTGGGCTATACGCAGGAAGTGGGTTAGTTGTTACATTTGGTTTGGAAAGTGGGGCAATGACTTTGTTGTCAATGAGATCCTAGATCTCACGATGTATACGGTAGCACATGTTTATGGGATGGCCATGTTGTTGGTGGAAGATACAATACTAGGTAGGGTCATATTTGGGTGGCAATGGGTCTGGAAGTGGACGAGGATCAAGAGGCTTGAGATGCCCCTTTTGCATTAACAGCTTGAGTGCATGGGTTGGGCTCATATGGATGGGAGTAAAAACTCTTCGATTTTGGGGTGGACCAGTACTTTGTAAAGGTTGTAGCAATAGCAAAGGGATCAGCCATCTTGGCCATTGTGACGACATTACTGACATCTGCAGGCCACAGAATAATGTTGTAGCGCCCGACTTTCTTCTCGCGTCCCCCCTTTTGGAGAGGGCGCGAATTGGTCTCTCTACAGTTCGGACTCCCGTCACGGTTCTGAATCTAATCTCACAAAGTGCAATGTGAGACTAATAAACACCAAAGAGTCCAAATCTGGCAATCGGTTTTGGAAAATCGATTTTGAATCAAAAAGCGCCAAACATGGACTGCTTTGCTAGATTACAAAGTCACCAACTAAATATTTTATTTTTGGGAAATTTAGGAAACCCTGACTCGTGCCAAAGGCCACGTGTTCGTCATCACCAAAGTTGCCTCGGCTCAGGAACTTGGGTACGAGAGGGAAATGTCCTGAAATGAGCACCCCCGCTCGCCCGATCAAATATCGGCCTCTACTAAGCATGATATGTTGTTTTATAAACACATGTGTTCTTATTCTGGTTATTTAGCTAACTTTACTACGTGATGCACATAGCATACAAGTATAGACTATATCGCAAGAATTGGAACAAAACAACTCATGTTTGTTTTTGAAAATGGTTTGAAAGTGCCACCCTCAAGTGGGCTTAAAACATGATGATTTGTCACTTTGCAAAGTGGGCTTAAAACTCACATTTGATGAATTGTCCCAATTCGAGCAATAAAGCCTTCATCCATAGGCATTCATGCAGTTAATCACTTAAGCAAATAGCCTCATGGCAAGCATGCTAACATGGCAACACTTACACTCATGCAAGTATGCTAAAGCGTAAAGACTCACCGAGTACTCTGAGCCAAAACAAAAGCTAATTAGAAATCAATGCATGATCCTAACTATACAAGATGCCTAATGCAACACATGCAATAATGCAACTAAATAGGCTCGGCTATCTAAGATGGCATATGAATGCAACACTTTGATAACATGCTTTGAAACACGTACTCAAATAAGTATTGAAATACAATACAGTTTGAATGATGCGCCGAGCCTGGTACATGCAAGACAAATGAATGATGCAAACATGCAAGCATAAGGTATGCTAATCAAAATATGCACTAAAACTAACCATCAAAAGCGGTTAAATAAAAGGGAGAAAGAAGTGGGGATTGGAAGACATGCACACACACACGCACCCTTATTACAACATTGTACCCTCTCGACGGAGGGTCCGAATGAATAAGCTAAGCTAATCTAAGCTAAGCTAAGTAACTAATCTAATTAAACTAATTAGACTAATTATTACACAACAAATTGAATAACTAGTAAACTACTTGCTAATTATTACAACACTTAACTAATTAGCACACTAATTAATTAAATTACAAATTCATGCTAACTAACAAGTAAAGCATTCAACTACAAACTACACTGCCTCAGCTCTGCTTCAGAAAGTTGAATCATGTATGCATTCGGTTTCTCGCCCCGAAAAGCCTTCCGGTTTGCTCTTTAGAGGCTTTATTTGCAGGGTGTCTCCAAGAACTTCTGCTAAACCTTACCAAAACACTGTTGGGGAGTGCACCAGTGGCCTGCCGGCCATGAGAAACTGCTGTCGACCATTGATGAAGCAGTGCAGGTCACCGGTGTGGCATTGCCGGCCATTGGTGTGCTGCAACACCAAACTGTAACAAAGCACAAAACAGAGAAAAATGGAGGGTCTCCTAAGGATATGTTTGTACTATGCTACTCCTTATCATCTCAAAACATCAAAGGAGTGGCACCATTGGGTCTAAAGCCACCAATCAAGCATTTTCAATGCATGATGGCCAAGGGTCCAACTTGCACAAATTCAATAAATGCACAAAAACAAAGACACAAGTCCATTACCTTATCATGAGAGATCAAAGGCAATGAAGACCAAGAAACGTGACATGTTTCATCACTATGAGTACGAAACGTCTCACATTTCTTGTGTTTGGATTAACGTCTGATCCAAACACATGCAATGCAACACACATGCTTATCTTGCACAAGTTTAACTTGATTCAATTCTTGTTTACACATTTTACATTACCAAGCCATTCATTAGTTAGTTTGTCCAATGTGAAAGTCCTCTAATGAGAGGAACGCTAATCAAAAGATGACTTAAGACATGAGAGAAGCCATGCCTTTGACTAGGAGGAACCCTCAACAGAGGGTTGAAGCCATTTAAGCATAAGCCTCAATCTTATAGCTTGAGCATAACTTCAAGACTAACCAAGCCTCAAAACAAATCAAAAGATGAAGAAGCGAGGGAGATGGCAGAATTTCAGTGCTGAAATGGTATGAAAAACAAGACTCTAACATGCAAACAACTCATGTACAACATGTTAGGAGACTTAAGCATTAAAACTAGTGAAGGACACAACACTAGGACCATGCAATACAATGTTCAAAAGGCCAAACCAATCATGGGCAGACCTCAAACATGCCAAAACAGTGGCCAAAATGTGCTAAGATGGTAGCATGAAAGGCAAGAAAATCATGCTCATGTATTGGCTCATAAACGAGACATAAGGCACAACTCTTAAACACAATGAAAGAGTGATATATGTGAGAGTGTGACTAAGCTATAAGCATTGAAATCATGTATGAAATGATGCCAAAACATGCAAACAACTCAAGCATAGCATGTTAAAGACCTTGAAACTCCAAGCTAGTCAAAGCCATTTACACTATAGCTATACAAAGCAAGCCTCATATGATCAAGACCACTCAAAACAGAGTTAAAGCATGCTAAATCAGAGCCAAAAACATGCTGGAGTTGAGCTAACACAAGATAGAATGATAGGCTAAATCATCAAGCATGCTAGGCTAGTGAGCAAGATTACACTACAAGTTTAAGAAGCATGCAAGAGGTGCTCCAACCAGCCAAAAATAGAGTCAAAGAAGGTCAAAAAAGTCACAAAAACATGCTAAGATTAAGCCATAAAATGGTAGAAAAACATGCTCACATGTTTGGACATCAACACATGCAAACAAAACACAAGGAGGGGAGGCCACCCCCTCCTATTTTGGGCCTCAAAACATGATTTTCACCACTGAAAATTCTCTGGAATTCAGTGGTTAAAAGGCCAAAAAAAGTTGTTTTAGAAAGTTTTGAAAGATGGCACAAAAGCTTAACAAGCAACCAGACAAGAAGGGTGGACCACCCCCAAACTCAAAAGGGGCTTAAACCACCATTTTTAGGATTGAAAAATAGAGTTTTCTTCAGTTTAAAACCAAGCCAAAAACAGTTTGCAAATGTGGTAAAAACAAGTATGAAAACAAGCTTAAAAGGTGAGTCTTATACCTCTTGAAGCCAAGCACACTTTGGGGCACAAAACCAAGTCAAAACCACCTTAAGGAGCTCCAAGAAAGCCTTCTAGAACCTCAGCTCAAGGATCAACAACTTTGATCAAGGATGTATAGGCAAAGGGATAATGTATCTACACTTGTATGCATTCATGCACAAAGGTTCAAGAGAGAGAGAAATGTAGAGAGAGAATTGTAGAGAGAGAGGCTCTCAAAACTCTTCCTAAAATATTTCTCACCCTTCAAAACCATAGAAAAGGCTCTCATATATAGGAAAACACAAGCTTTGGTCGAAATATCTGCATACATGATAGGTGGCACATTGTGGAAACAGCTGGAGCAAAAATATCTACAAAAATCTGCTTTCTAACATCAATGGCCGGCACATGATCATTGTTGGCCGGCACTTGATCATTGTTGTCTAGAATGGGACACTCTTGGATGGTAGGGGGTCGGCATTGGCCATTCATGGCCGGCACATGGCCAAAAAAATCTCATTCATGGTCAGAAACTTCCACCTCTGGTTGGACAGAAAAATCTGCTTTTTGGGCCCAACTTCAAATAGATATAACTCCTTCATCTGGACTTATTTACAGGTCATTCTTGAGCCTAAATTGAATCCTTGGAAGTCTTCTTTCCAATGGTGTCAGCCTCACATCAAAATTCCAACTGTGCAAAAAAGTACGCCTGTTTGAGTGAAGACTGCTCAGTTTCGATCCTACCCGGATTCATGCCGAACTTCTTCCAAACTTGGTTTCTTCTCTCCTCTCCTCTTTTCTTCAAATCCAAACCCCTAAATAAGGTGTTTTGAAATATTTTTCAAAAGAGTTCATCTCTCCTTCATTCATTTCCACTTTGTCCTTGCTCGGTTTACCGAAAAGCGCAACATTTAACACAATGCGAGCATCGAAACATCGTAGGAACTTTTCAAAAGCTATTTTGAAAAAGAGGGTTTTAAGGTCTCAAAATCATTTAGTCAAAATAGTTTTGGTCCAAAAGGGGAGTGAGGTTAGGATTTGTCTCTCTCCTTGCTGAAGAAATCGAACCTTTGCATTGCACATCTTTCATCACCAAGTATACCATTAGTAGCGCCCAAGTTTTAAAGGCGGTCAAAAATGGGGTGTCTACAAGTGTTACTGTTAGCATTGGTATTCCGAGATAACAGCTTCCTTGCGAGTTCACTTGTTCTGTGGATGATACCCTTTTTTAATGCACCCTTGATCTGGACCCCTAGCTCATGTAAGGAAGCAAATATGGACAATGGTGCCACCATCCTCTGCAGCATGGCTGGCTTAAGGTTCTGGACCACCGGTCAGACTTGTTCTGTTTTGACAAGCCTATGTTGTCATTCGGGCTGCCTTGGCTCTCCACCGAGCAAAAAAATCAATAAATGATTCTTTGGGCTTCTAGGTAGTAGCCTCCAGCTCACTAATGGTTACCTCTATCTGGGTGTTATATGAGTACTGATTGACAAACACCTCAGATAGCTTGTGACACCCCTGTTCCGTAGTATGTTAATTGGTCCTTAACATGATGTGATTATGTATTTTGATATGATTTTGTGTTCCACTATGTGAAAATATGTGGTTTGAAATTTTATCTGTTCATCGTAGGAATATCTGTTTGAGTAGTCTGTTTTGGAAATTTAATTGAGGGCCTTATCGGCCACGGAACCCGAAATTGATTACGCCATTGTGGTTGGCATAATTTTTAGGGCCTACGGTGAAATTTAATTGAAATTTGATTCTGGTCAATTTAAACTGATTAAATTGAGAAGTTAAGTACCCCATTATTTTATATTAAAATATTTGTTAGTGGGGCTTGTTGTATATTTGTATTGCACTCTCCTTTAGCTCTCTTAAAACTCAAAATCTGAGTTAGACAATTGAGAGTGAGAGAGAGGCCGGCCATGGAGAGAAAAAGGGAGAGATTTGTGTAATTTGGGCTCAAGACTTGGGAATTTGAAGATCTAGCTCAAGATTTGGCTAGGGCTTGAGTGTTGAAGCTCTTAGGTAAGTGATTTCATGAACTCTTACTTGTAATTTGTAAGTTCAAGGGTTGTTTGTGATCAAGAACATGTAATGAGTTGATTTTTGTTGAGATTGAAGTCTTAGAACTCATGCATGTAAGAAATTACTTTGAATTTGCATGTTTGAGCTTGAAACACATGATTCATGTGGAGTTTTGGGTAAAGCTCATATTGTAGTCACCATTTGTACCATCTAAGTTGAGAATGATGAGCATCTCCCACATGCATGTACAAATCATGGGAGTATAAGTCTTGAATGTTGAATTTGAGCATGTTGATGATGGGTTTGAGACAATTTGGGACATGCATGTAGATAATTCATGTAATTGAGCTTCCTAATGTTGTAATCTGCATTAGTAGCATGTTAGCATGTGTAAATGTGTAATTTGAACCATTGCATGCAAGAAATGTAGATGGAAAACTGATTTGGAGCTCAAGAACACGATCTGGGAAACCCAGATTTTTGAGGTCCGCTCGAGCGGGGTAATGGCCGCTCGAGCGGGAAAATCGTGCTCCCAGCATTTTTGCAGAGTTGGATGCCCGCTCGAGCGGGACATTTCACGCTCGAGTGTGGATTTTTGTAGACGGACCTTCAGCTCGAGCGCATCTTTTGTGCAACCAGTACCTTGCAGGCCTTAAGGGTACGCTCGAGCGGAGAATCTTACGCTCGAGCGGGGACCCTGTTTCCTGGAATTTTGTTCATGCATTCTATGATTCGTTTTCCGTTCTCTTTCACTTGTAAGCACTCCTAGGCATGTGTTAAGCATTGTAAATGAGTTAATGAGATAAGAACAAAGCCTAAAGAGGAATATGTGAATTAAAGAACGGATTGAACTGTTAGTGACCCTTTTGTATTCATGAAATGTGTAGGGTCAAGCTCCAGGGCGCATCCACAAGCCGATCACTGTGAGTAATATCAATATTTGAAAACTTGTCAATGTCCAATTGTTATTCCCCTATAAATATTATGAGTTGTTAATTGGGATTGTGGACAAAAGTCTGACAAGAATAAATAAATGAATGGGCCAAAGGCCGTTTGACATGAATGAATGGGCCAAAGGCCGTTTGACATGAATGAATGGGCCAAAGGCCGTTTGACATGAATGAATGGGCCAAAGGCCGTTTGACATGAATGAATGGGCCAAAGGCCGTTTGACATGAATGAATGGGCCAAAGGCCGTTTGACATGAATGAATGGGCCAAAGGCCGTTTGACATGAATGAATGGGCCAAAGGCCGTTTGACATGAATGAATGGGCCAAAGGCCGTTTGACATGAATGAATGGGCCGAAGGCCGTTTTGCCATGAATGGAAACCCGGATGGGCCAAAGGCCAGAATGTTTGGAACTACAGTTACTTGACTTGCATTTCGTATAGTTATATATATTTTGCTGTTAAACAGAAGTATGAATTGGGCCCAAGGCCGTTTGGAGCATGTTGTTCTACATATTGTTATGTAACTGTTATATTTGATATTATTCACTGGGCTATCGCTCACGCTCATTCATGTATTTGTAGGTGAGCCAAGGGAAGTCCAAACCCAGCCCCAGTGAAGTCTGCTAGGAACAACAGGAGTTTTGGGAGAGTCAGCCTTGTGCCTCGCGCATGAGACCATCCTTGCCCTTTTACTATGTACCTATGTTTTGTCTTGTTGGCAAGGACCCAGTGCATGTCTGTACATAGTCTGTTATAGGTTGACTCGTTTTGGACGATCCTGTCTGTAATGAATTTTGTGAAGCTGTACTTTTGATGTGAGTTATTAACGTATCTGAGTATGGTTTGTTTGATGTGCATATAAGCACGGCTCTATGGACAAAGTTTTTAATTTTGCTTCCGTTTGGCCCCCAGTAACTCTGTTAAAATACGTTTAGAACAGTTTGAGGCCGTAGGTAATCTCATGATTACTGGCCGGTTACGTCCTTAACCCACGGGGGCGGGTTCGGGTCGTGACAGAGTGGTATCAGAGCACGAGTTAATAACTCACACACTTGTCCAAAAAGAGCAATAAGCGTCAAGATAAGATCTAGGATGCATTCATGTGATAAATACGAGTTTGGAAGCATTGATTATATGCTTAAATGTTTTGTTATGAATAATTATATGTGTAAGTTGTGAACTACTTGCATTACGAATTATCTGGAAATATGTGCTCCTCAGTGTATGTGTACTTGTGTACCTTTGGTATGGAATATAATGCAAGTTTAATTAGATGGTGAGAACCAGAGGTGATGAGTTAGAGGAATCCTCTGCTGCCAGACTGGACAGAATGGAAAGACTGATTCAGGAAATGGCAGAAGCTTTGAGACAGCAACAGGAGTGGCAACAACAGTGGCAGCAACCACATCCGCCACCTCCACCTCCGGCACCACCTGTGCCAGATAATCAAAATGATGATCGGATAATCGCCCTCACCAAGGAATTCAAGAAAATGAAACCACCACAGTTCCATGGTGGACTAGATCCCTTAAAAGCCGAAGCTTGGGTACTTGGGATTGAAAAACTGTTTGAGGTGTTTCCGTGCTCGGATACACAGAAAGTGCTTCTAGCCACCTTTATGCTAGAAGATGAAGCGAGAAGATGGTGGATGTTGATGAGGGAAAACCACAGAGATATTGATTGGGCGAAATTTTTGGAAATCTTCTATGACAAGTACTTCCCGCAGTGTGTCCGGGACAGGAAAGTGGCAGAGTTCATGGAACTCAAACAAGACAGTATGACTGTAGCTGAGTATGAGGCCAAATTTACTGAGTTGGCCAGGTTTGCACCACACGTAATTGACACTGATTATAAGAAGGCAAGGCATTTTGAAGGTGGGCTCCGGAGTGACATCCTAGAGCGGGTGAATGTCCTGAAATTGGAGACCTACATTGGAGTGCTTGACCGGGCCATCATATCAGAGGCTAATATAGCTAGACAAGCTAAGCCAACAACCGAATGGAGAGGCAACAAAAGACAAGGCTTCTTTTTGAAGAAGAAATTTCTGAAAAAGCAAAACACGGGCTCCTCAACTACCTCAAGTTCTTCCTGAGACACGACTCCCATGTGCAACACTTGTAGCAAAAGGCACCGTGGAGTTTGTTACCGTGCATCGGGAGCCTGTTTTAAGTGTGGGCAACAAGGGCATATAGCCCGAGATTGTAATCAGAATAGTGGGAAGATAGCTGCTAGCTCCACTGCATCGATCCCGAAGCCGGGAAACACTTTGAGATCTGCTACTACTGGGGATACAGTGAGACAAGGGAGAGTCTTTGCACTCGTTCCGGGTGATACACGGAATGCCAATGCCGTTGTCTCAGGTACTATCTCGATATGTAATCAGGATGCTTTTGTGATAATTGATTCTGGATCAACGCATTCATTTGTGACATATGCATTTGCATCTAGACTGAAAAGACCCCTAGAATTGTTGCCATATTTGTTATGTGTGTCTGCTCCATCGGGGGAATCTGTGTTATGTGACTATATATATCGGTTTTGTGACATGCATATTGAGGATGCTACCCTGTATGTAGATTTGTTGCCCTTAAACTTTAGACACTTTGATGTAATTTTGGGCATGGATTGGTTGACCAAATATTGTGCCACTATAGATTGTGTGACAAAGAGGGTTGTATTTAAACCACCAGAACAGAAAGAAATTGTGTTTGTGGGAAATGGGGTAGTACCTCCACCATATTTGATATCTGCAATGAAAGCATGTAAATTGATCAGGAAGGGATGCCAGGGTTATTTGTGTTATGTATTGACTGAACAATCCGTGAATGTTGAATTGAATGATATTCCCATCGTTAGAGAATTCCCAGATGTGTTTCCAAATGAATTACCAGGGGAATTGGTAGACAGGGAGATAGAGTTTACTATTGAAACTGTGCCAGGCACCCAACCTATTTCTAAAACTCCCTACAGGATGGCTACAGCCGAAATGAAAGAATTAAAAGAACAGTTGCAAGACCTTCTTGATAAAGGGTTTATCCGGCCCAGTACTTCGCCTTGGGGCGCACCAGTGTTATTTGTAAAGAAAAAGGATGGTACCTTACGCCTATGTATTGATTACCGGGAATTGAACAAGGTAACGATAAAGAATAAATATCCCTTACCCCGTATTGATGACTTATTTGACCAGTTGCAGGGATCACAGGTGTTTTCTAAGATTGATTTGAGATCCGGGTATCATCAGCTGAAGGTTAAGGCAGAAGATGTTGAGAAAACCGCATTCAGAACGAGGTATGGTCATTTTGAGTTTCTTGTTATGCCATTTGGAGTGACTAATGCTCCGGCAGCATTTATGGACTTAATGAATAGAATTTTTAAAACCTACCTTGATGAGTTTGTTGTTGTCTTCATCGATGATATTTTAATATACTCTAAAGATAGACTTGAACACGAACATCATTTGAGGACTGTTTTACAAATACTTCGGGAAAGAAAACTATTTGCTAAGTTAAAGAAATGTGAGTTTTGGTTGGATGAGGTTATTTTCTTAGGGCACGTGGTCAACAAGGAAGGAATTTCAGTGGACTCGCAGAAAATAGAAGCAATTGTGAATTGGCCTACACCAACTAATGTGACAGAAGTTCGCAGTTTCATGGGCTTAGCTGGGTACTACAGAAGGTTTGTAAAGGACTTTTCGAAATTAGCTGTGCCTCTTACCCAATTGACACGTAAAGGACAACCATTTGAGTGGAATAGTGAAAGAGAATCAGCCTTTCATGAATTGAAGACAAGATTGACCACTGCACCAATTTTGACACTACCTTCAGGTACGGAAAATTTTGTGATTTTCAGTGACGCATCTTATAAGGGTTTGGGTTGTGTGTTAATGCAGAACGGAAAGGTTATTGCTTACGCCTCCCGACAGTTGAGGCCACATGAGAAGAATTATCCAACACATGACCTAGAATTAGCCGCAGTTGTTTTTGCTTTGAAAATCTGGCGGCATTATTTGTATGGGGCAAAGTGTGAAGTCTACACAGATCATAAAAGCCTAAAATACTTCTTCACGCAGAAAGAGTTGAATATGCGTCAGAGAAGATGGCTGGAATTGATAAAAGATTACGACCTAGAAATTCAGTATCACCCCGGAAAAGCTAATACAGTGGCTGATGCCTTGAGCAGGAAATCAACAGGGAGTATGGCTTGCTTGCTTACTGAACAAAGGGAGATTTTGCAAGACTTTGAAAAGTCTGAAATTGAAGTGGTAGTGTGTGAACAGGGCGGATTGATAGCCGCTATTACAGCCGAGCCGGCAATTGTTGATGAAATCAAGCAAAAACAGAAAGAGGATGAGTTCCTCAGAAAGGTAATTGATGAATTTGAAGTCAGCCCAAAAGCAGAGTTCAGTATCGAGAATGGAATGTTGAAATTTCGAAACCGAATATGTGTTCCAGTTATTCCGGAGCTAAAGAAGAGGGTCTTAGATGAAGCCCACAGATCCGTATTTGCTATGCATCCGGGTAACAATAAAATGTATCGGGATTTGAAACAAACCTATTGGTGGCCTAAAATGAAGAAAGAGATTGCAGAACATGTGTCCAAGTGCCTTCAGTGTCAGCAAGTTAAGGCTGAACATCAGAAACCAGGCGGTCTACTTCAACCTCTCCCCATTCCTGAGTGGAAGTGGGAACATGTGACCATGGATTTCGTTGTTGGCCTACCTCGGACTTCCCGCGGTATGGATTCTGTTTGGGTTGTAGTTGATAGACTGACTAAATCTGCACATTTTCTGCCTGTCAAAACTACATTTACTGCTTACAGGTTGGCTACTATTTATGTTGATGAAATTGTCCGCTTACATGGAGTTCCAGTATCCATTGTGTCGGATAGAGATCCGAAGTTTGTATCTAGATTGTGGAAGAGTTTGCAGGAAGCTATGGGAACAGAACTAAGGTTCAGCACTGCATTCCACCCACAGACAGATGGGCAGTCAGAACGAACAATACAGACTTTGGAAGATATGCTTCGCATGTGTGCTTTGGATTTTCAGGGGAGTTGGGAAGATTACCTGCCACTTGCAGAATTTGCCTATAATAATAGCTTCCACTCCAGCATCGGTATGGCACCATACGAGGCTTTGTATGGTAGGAGGTGTAGATCACCTATTTGTTGGACAGAGGTCGGGGACAGAGCTTTGCTCGGGCCTGAAATTGTACAAAACACCTCTGAAAAGATCAAAACTATTCGGCAAAGGCTCAAAACAGCTCAAGACCGACAGAAGAGTTATGCAGATGTCCGGAGAAGACCTCTTGAGTATGAGGTCGGCGACCATGTGTTCATCCGTGTTTCTCCAATGAAAGGCCAAGTCAGGTTTGGGAAAAAGGGCAAGTTGACGCCCCGTTATATTGGGCCGTTTCAAATTTTGGAGAAACTTGGTCCAGTTGCTTATAGAGTTGCTTTGCCACCGGGATTTGAGCAAATCCACAATGTGTTTCATGTGTCAATGTTGAGGGGTTACCTCCGAGACCCGTTGCATGTGATTGATTATCACCGGATTGCTATTGATGAAAATATGGAATATGCTGAATGGCCGGAAAGAATTGTTGACCGACAAGTGAAAGAATTGAGAAACAAATCCATTCCAATGGTGAAAGTGGAATGGAAGGAACACTATGGGACAGATGCTACATGGGAAAAAGAGGAGGAAATGCGTCTACGCTATCCACATTTGTTTCCTGACGAAGGTAAGTTAAGTTTGGAGGACCAAACTTCCTAAAGGGGGGAAGACTGTGACACCCCTGTTCCGTAGTATGTTAATTGGTCCTTAACATGATGTGATTATGTATTTTGATATGATTTTGTGTTCCACTATGTGAAAATATGTGGTTTGAAATTTTATCTGTTCATCGTAGGAATATCTGTTTGAGTAGTCTGTTTTGGAAATTTAATTGAGGGCCTTATCGGCCACGGAACCCGAAATTGATTACGCCATTGTGGTTGGCATAATTTTTAGGGCCTACGGTGAAATTTAATTGAAATTTGATTCTGGTCAATTTAAACTGATTAAATTGAGAAGTTAAGTACCCCATTATTTTATATTAAAATATTTGTTAGTGGGGCTTGTTGTATATTTGTATTGCACTCTCCTTTAGCTCTCTTAAAACTCAAAATCTGAGTTAGACAATTGAGAGTGAGAGAGAGGCCGGCCATGGAGAGAAAAAGGGAGAGATTTGTGTAATTTGGGCTCAAGACTTGGGAATTTGAAGATCTAGCTCAAGATTTGGCTAGGGCTTGAGTGTTGAAGCTCTTAGGTAAGTGATTTCATGAACTCTTACTTGTAATTTGTAAGTTCAAGGGTTGTTTGTGATCAAGAACATGTAATGAGTTGATTTTTGTTGAGATTGAAGTCTTAGAACTCATGCATGTAAGAAATTACTTTGAATTTGCATGTTTGAGCTTGAAACACATGATTCATGTGGAGTTTTGGGTAAAGCTCATATTGTAGTCACCATTTGTACCATCTAAGTTGAGAATGATGAGCATCTCCCACATGCATGTACAAATCATGGGAGTATAAGTCTTGAATGTTGAATTTGAGCATGTTGATGATGGGTTTGAGACAATTTGGGACATGCATGTAGATAATTCATGTAATTGAGCTTCCTAATGTTGTAATCTGCATTAGTAGCATGTTAGCATGTGTAAATGTGTAATTTGAACCATTGCATGCAAGAAATGTAGATGGAAAACTGATTTGGAGCTCAAGAACACGATCTGGGAAACCCAGATTTTTGAGGTCCGCTCGAGCGGGGTAATGGCCGCTCGAGCGGGAAAATCGTGCTCCCAGCATTTTTGCAGAGTTGGATGCCCGCTCGAGCGGGACATTTCACGCTCGAGCGTGGATTTTTGTAGACGGACCTTCAGCTCGAGCGCATCTTTTGTGCAACCAGTACCTTGCAGGCCTTAAGGGTACGCTCGAGCGGAGAATCTTACGCTCGAGCGGGGACCCTGTTTCCTGGAATTTTGTTCATGCATTCTATGATTCGTTTTCCGTTCTCTTTCACTTGTAAGCACTCCTAGGCATGTGTTAAGCATTGTAAATGAGTTAATGAGATAAGAACAAAGCCTAAAGAGGAATATGTGAATTAAAGAACGGATTGAACTGTTAGTGACCCTTTTGTATTCATGAAATGTGTAGGGTCAAGCTCCAGGGCGCATCCACAAGCCGATCACTGTGAGTAATATCAATATTTGAAAACTTGTCAATGTCCAATTGTTATTCCCCTATAAATATTATGAGTTGTTAATTGGGATTGTGGACAAAAGTCTGACAAGAATAAATAAATGAATGGGCCAAAGGCCGTTTGACATGAATGAATGGGCCAAAGGCCGTTTGACATGAATGAATGGGCCAAAGGCCGTTTGACATGAATGAATGGGCCAAAGGCCGTTTGACATGAATGAATGGGCCAAAGGCCGTTTGACATGAATGAATGGGCCAAAGGCCGTTTGACATGAATGAATGGGCCAAAGGCCGTTTGACATGAATGAATGGGCCAAAGGCCGTTTGACATGAATGAATGGGCCAAAGGCCGTTTGACATGAATGAATGGGCCGAAGGCCGTTTTGCCATGAATGGAAACCCGGATGGGCCAAAGGCCAGAATGTTTGGAACTACAGTTACTTGACTTGCATTTCGTATAGTTATATATATTTTGCTGTTAAACAGAAGTATGAATTGGGCCCAAGGCCGTTTGGAGCATGTTGTTCTACATATTGTTATGTAACTGTTATATTTGATATTATTCACTGGGCTATCGCTCACGCTCATTCATGTATTTGTAGGTGAGCCAAGGGAAGTCCAAACCCAGCCCCAGTGAAGTCTGCTAGGAACAACAGGAGTTTTGGGAGAGTCAGCCTTGTGCCTCGCGCATGAGACCATCCTTGCCCTTTTACTATGTACCTATGTTTTGTCTTGTTGGCAAGGACCCAGTGCATGTCTGTACATAGTCTGTTATAGGTTGACTCGTTTTGGACGATCCTGTCTGTAATGAATTTTGTGAAGCTGTACTTTTGATGTGAGTTATTAACGTATCTGAGTATGGTTTGTTTGATGTGCATATAAGCACGGCTCTATGGACAAAGTTTTTAATTTTGCTTCCGTTTGGCCCCCAGTAACTCTGTTAAAATACGTTTAGAACAGTTTGAGGCCGTAGGTAATCTCATGATTACTGGCCGGTTACGTCCTTAACCCACGGGGGCGGGTTCGGGTCGTGACAGAGTGGTATCAGAGCACGAGTTAATAACTCACACACTTGTCCAAAAAGAGCAATAAGCGTCTAGATAAGACCTAGGATGCATTCATGTGATAAATACGAGTTTGGAAGCATTGATTATATGCTTAAATGTTTTGTTATGAATAATTATATGTGTAAGTTGTGAACTACTTGCATTACGAATTATCTGGAAATATGTGCTCCTCAGTGTATGTGTACTTGTGTACCTTTGGTATGGAATATAATGCAAGTTTAATTAGATGGTGAGAACCAGAGGTGATGAGTTAGAGGAATCCTCTGCTGCCAGACTGGACAGAATGGAAAGACTGATTCAGGAAATGGCAGAAGCTTTGAGACAGCAACAGGAGTGGCAACAACAGTGGCAGCAACCACATCCGCCACCTCCACCTCCGGCACCACCTGTGCCAGATAATCAAAATGATGATCGGATAATCGCCCTCACCAAGGAATTCAAGAAAATGAAACCACCACAGTTCCATGGTGGACTAGATCCCTTAAAAGCCGAAGCTTGGGTACTTGGGATTGAAAAACTGTTTGAGGTGTTTCCGTGCTCGGATACACAGAAAGTGCTTCTAGCCACCTTTATGCTAGAAGATGAAGCGAGAAGATGGTGGATGTTGATGAGGGAAAACCACAGAGATATTGATTGGGCGAAATTTTTGGAAATCTTCTATGACAAGTACTTCCCGCAGTGTGTCCGGGACAGGAAAGTGGCAGAGTTCATGGAACTCAAACAAGACAGTATGACTGTAGCTGAGTATGAGGCCAAATTTACTGAGTTGGCCAGGTTTGCACCACACGTAATTGACACTGATTATAAGAAGGCAAGGCATTTTGAAGGTGGGCTCCGGAGTGACATCCTAGAGCGGGTGAATGTCCTGAAATTGGAGACCTACATTGGAGTGCTTGACCGGGCCATCATATCAGAGGCTAATATAGCTAGACAAGCTAAGCCAACAACCGAATGGAGAGGCAACAAAAGACAAGGCTTCTTTTTGAAGAAGAAATTTCTGAAAAAGCAAAACACGGGCTCCTCAACTACCTCAAGTTCTTCCTGAGACACGACTCCCATGTGCAACACTTGTAGCAAAAGGCACCGTGGAGTTTGTTACCGTGCATCGAGAGCCTGTTTTAAGTGTGGGCAACAAGGGCATATAGCCCGAGATTGTAATCAGAATAGTGGGAAGATAGCTGCTAGCTCCACTGCATCGATCCCGAAGCCGGGAAACACTTTGAGATCTGCTACTACTGGGGATACAGTGAGACAAGGGAGAGTCTTTGCACTCGTTCCGGGTGATACACGGAATGCCAATGCCGTTGTCTCAGGTACTATCTCGATATGTAATCAGGATGCTTTTGTGATAATTGATTCTGGATCAACGCATTCATTTGTGACATATGCATTTGCATCTAGACTGAAAAGACCCCTAGAATTGTTGCCATATTTGTTATGTGTGTCTGCTCCATCGGGGGAATCTGTGTTATGTGACTATATATATCGGTTTTGTGACATGCATATTGAGGATGCTACCCTGTATGTAGATTTGTTGCCCTTAAACTTTAGACACTTTGATGTAATTTTGGGCATGGATTGGTTGACCAAATATTGTGCCACTATAGATTGTGTGACAAAGAGGGTTGTATTTAAACCACCAGAACAGAAAGAAATTGTGTTTGTGGGAAATGGGGTAGTACCTCCACCATATTTGATATCTGCAATGAAAGCATGTAAATTGATCAGGAAGGGATGCCAGGGTTATTTGTGTTATGTATTGACTGAACAATCCGTGAATGTTGAATTGAATGATATTCCCATCGTTAGAGAATTCCCAGATGTGTTTCCAAATGAATTACCAGGGGAATTGGTAGACAGGGAGATAGAGTTTACTATTGAAACTGTGCCAGGCACCCAACCTATTTCTAAAACTCCCTACAGGATGGCTACAGCCGAAATGAAAGAATTAAAAGAACAGTTGCAAGACCTTCTTGATAAAGGGTTTATCCGGCCCAGTACTTCGCCTTGGGGCGCACCAGTGTTATTTGTAAAGAAAAAGGATGGTACCTTACGCCTATGTATTGATTACCGGGAATTGAACAAGGTAACGATAAAGAATAAATATCCCTTACCCCGTATTGATGACTTATTTGACCAGTTGCAGGGATCACAGGTGTTTTCTAAGATTGATTTGAGATCCGGGTATCATCAGCTGAAGGTTAAGGCAGAAGATGTTGAGAAAACCGCATTCAGAACGAGGTATGGTCATTTTGAGTTTCTTGTTATGCCATTTGGAGTGACTAATGCTCCGGCAGCATTTATGGACTTAATGAATAGAATTTTTAAAACCTACCTTGATGAGTTTGTTGTTGTCTTCATCGATGATATTTTAATATACTCTAAAGATAGACTTGAACACGAACATCATTTGAGGACTGTTTTACAAATACTTCGGGAAAGAAAACTATTTGCTAAGTTAAAGAAATGTGAGTTTTGGTTGGATGAGGTTATTTTCTTAGGGCACGTGGTCAACAAGGAAGGAATTTCAGTGGACTCGCAGAAAATAGAAGCAATTGTGAATTGGCCTACACCAACTAATGTGACAGAAGTTCGCAGTTTCATGGGCTTAGCTGGGTACTACAGAAGGTTTGTAAAGGACTTTTCGAAATTAGCTGTGCCTCTTACCCAATTGACACGTAAAGGACAACCATTTGAGTGGAATAGTGAAAGAGAATCAGCCTTTCATGAATTGAAGACAAGATTGACCACTGCACCAATTTTGACACTACCTTCAGGTACGGAAAATTTTGTGATTTTCAGTGACGCATCTTATAAGGGTTTGGGTTGTGTGTTAATGCAGAACGGAAAGGTTATTGCTTACGCCTCCCGACAGTTGAGGCCACATGAGAAGAATTATCCAACACATGACCTAGAATTAGCCGCAGTTGTTTTTGCTTTGAAAATCTGGCGGCATTATTTGTATGGGGCAAAGTGTGAAGTCTACACAGATCATAAAAGCCTAAAATACTTCTTCACGCAGAAAGAGTTGAATATGCGTCAGAGAAGATGGCTGGAATTGATAAAAGATTACGACCTAGAAATTCAGTATCACCCCGGAAAAGCTAATACAGTGGCTGATGCCTTGAGCAGGAAATCAACAGGGAGTATGGCTTGCTTGCTTACTGAACAAAGGGAGATTTTGCAAGACTTTGAAAAGTCTGAAATTGAAGTGGTAGTGTGTGAACAGGGCGGATTGATAGCCGCTATTACAGCCGAGCCGGCAATTGTTGATGAAATCAAGCAAAAACAGAAAGAGGATGAGTTCCTCAGAAAGGTAATTGATGAATTTGAAGTCAGCCCAAAAGCAGAGTTCAGTATCGAGAATGGAATGTTGAAATTTCGAAACCGAATATGTGTTCCAGTTATTCCGGAGCTAAAGAAGAGGGTCTTAGATGAAGCCCACAGATCCGTATTTGCTATGCATCCGGGTAACAATAAAATGTATCGGGATTTGAAACAAACCTATTGGTGGCCTAAAATGAAGAAAGAGATTGCAGAACATGTGTCCAAGTGCCTTCAGTGTCAGCAAGTTAAGGCTGAACATCAGAAACCAGGCGGTCTACTTCAACCTCTCCCCATTCCTGAGTGGAAGTGGGAACATGTGACCATGGATTTCGTTGTTGGCCTACCTCGGACTTCCCGCGGTATGGATTCTGTTTGGGTTGTAGTTGATAGACTGACTAAATCTGCACATTTTCTGCCTGTCAAAACTACATTTACTGCTTACAGGTTGGCTACTATTTATGTTGATGAAATTGTCCGCTTACATGGAGTTCCAGTATCCATTGTGTCGGATAGAGATCCGAAGTTTGTATCTAGATTGTGGAAGAGTTTGCAGGAAGCTATGGGAACAGAACTAAGGTTCAGCACTGCATTCCACCCACAGACAGATGGGCAGTCAGAACGAACAATACAGACTTTGGAAGATATGCTTCGCATGTGTGCTTTGGATTTTCAGGGGAGTTGGGAAGATTACCTGCCACTTGCAGAATTTGCCTATAATAATAGCTTCCACTCCAGCATCGGTATGGCACCATACGAGGCTTTGTATGGTAGGAGGTGTAGATCACCTATTTGTTGGACAGAGGTCGGGGACAGAGCTTTGCTCGGGCCTGAAATTGTACAAAACACCTCTGAAAAGATCAAAACTATTCGGCAAAGGCTCAAAACAGCTCAAGACCGACAGAAGAGTTATGCAGATGTCCGGAGAAGACCTCTTGAGTATGAGGTCGGCGACCATGTGTTCATCCGTGTTTCTCCAATGAAAGGCCAAGTCAGGTTTGGGAAAAAGGGCAAGTTGACGCCCCGTTATATTGGGCCGTTTCAAATTTTGGAGAAACTTGGTCCAGTTGCTTATAGAGTTGCTTTGCCACCGGGATTTGAGCAAATCCACAATGTGTTTCATGTGTCAATGTTGAGGGGTTACCTCCGAGACCCGTTGCATGTGATTGATTATCACCGGATTGCTATTGATGAAAATATGGAATATGCTGAATGGCCGGAAAGAATTGTTGACCGACAAGTGAAAGAATTGAGAAACAAATCCATTCCAATGGTGAAAGTGGAATGGAAGGAACACTATGGGACAGATGCTACATGGGAAAAAGAGGAGGAAATGCGTCTACGCTATCCACATTTGTTTCCCGACGAAGGTAAGTTAAGTTTGGAGGACCAAACTTCCTAAAGGGGGGAAGACTGTGACACCCCTGTTCCGTAGTATGTTAATTGGTCCTTAACATGATGTGATTATGTATTTTGATATGATTTTGTGTTCCACTATGTGAAAATATGTGGTTTGAAATTTTATCTGTTCATCGTAGGAATATCTGTTTGAGTAGTCTGTTTTGGAAATTTAATTGAGGGCCTTATCGGCCACGGAACCCGAAATTGATTACGCCATTGTGGTTGGCATAATTTTTAGGGCCTACGGTGAAATTTAATTGAAATTTGATTCTGGTCAATTTAAACTGATTAAATTGAGAAGTTAAGTACCCCATTATTTTATATTAAAATATTTGTTAGTGGGGCTTGTTGTATATTTGTATTGCACTCTCCTTTAGCTCTCTTAAAACTCAAAATCTGAGTTAGACAATTGAGAGTGAGAGAGAGGCCGGCCATGGAGAGAAAAAGGGAGAGATTTGTGTAATTTGGGCTCAAGACTTGGGAATTTGAAGATCTAGCTCAAGATTTGGCTAGGGCTTGAGTGTTGAAGCTCTTAGGTAAGTGATTTCATGAACTCTTACTTGTAATTTGTAAGTTCAAGGGTTGTTTGTGATCAAGAACATGTAATGAGTTGATTTTTGTTGAGATTGAAGTCTTAGAACTCATGCATGTAAGAAATTACTTTGAATTTGCATGTTTGAGCTTGAAACACATGATTCATGTGGAGTTTTGGGTAAAGCTCATATTGTAGTCACCATTTGTACCATCTAAGTTGAGAATGATGAGCATCTCCCACATGCATGTACAAATCATGGGAGTATAAGTCTTGAATGTTGAATTTGAGCATGTTGATGATGGGTTTGAGACAATTTGGGACATGCATGTAGATAATTCATGTAATTGAGCTTCCTAATGTTGTAATCTGCATTAGTAGCATGTTAGCATGTGTAAATGTGTAATTTGAACCATTGCATGCAAGAAATGTAGATGGAAAACTGATTTGGAGCTCAAGAACACGATCTGGGAAACCCAGATTTTTGAGGTCCGCTCGAGCGGGGTAATGGCCGCTCGAGCGGGAAAATCGTGCTCCCAGCATTTTTGCAGAGTTGGATGCCCGCTCGAGCGGGACATTTCACGCTCGAGCGTGGATTTTTGTAGACGGACCTTCAGCTCGAGCGCATCTTTTGTGCAACCAGTACCTTGCAGGCCTTAAGGGTACGCTCGAGCGGAGAATCTTACGCTCGAGCGGGGACCCTGTTTCCTGGAATTTTGTTCATGCATTCTATGATTCGTTTTCCGTTCTCTTTCACTTGTAAGCACTCCTAGGCATGTGTTAAGCATTGTAAATGAGTTAATGAGATAAGAACAAAGCCTAAAGAGGAATATGTGAATTAAAGAACGGATTGAACTGTTAGTGACCCTTTTGTATTCATGAAATGTGTAGGGTCAAGCTCCAGGGCGCATCCACAAGCCGATCACTGTGAGTAATATCAATATTTGAAAACTTGTCAATGTCCAATTGTTATTCCCCTATAAATATTATGAGTTGTTAATTGGGATTGTGGACAAAAGTCTGACAAGAATAAATAAATGAATGGGCCAAAGGCCGTTTGACATGAATGAATGGGCCAAAGGCCGTTTGACATGAATGAATGGGCCAAAGGCCGTTTGACATGAATGAATGGGCCAAAGGCCGTTTGACATGAATGAATGGGCCAAAGGCCGTTTGACATGAATGAATGGGCCAAAGGCCGTTTGACATGAATGAATGGGCCGAAGGCCGTTTTGCCATGAATGGAAACCCGGATGGGCCAAAGGCCAGAATGTTTGGAACTACAGTTACTTGACTTGCATTTCGTATAGTTATATATATTTTGCTGTTAAACAGAAGTATGAATTGGGCCCAAGGCCGTTTGGAGCATGTTGTTCTACATATTGTTATGTAACTGTTATATTTGATATTATTCACTGGGCTATCGCTCACGCTCATTCATGTATTTGTAGGTGAGCCAAGGGAAGTCCAAACCCAGCCCCAGTGAAGTCTGCTAGGAACAACAGGAGTTTTGGGAGAGTCAGCCTTGTGCCTCGCGCATGAGACCATCCTTGCCCTTTTACTATGTACCTATGTTTTGTCTTGTTGGCAAGGACCCAGTGCATGTCTGTACATAGTCTGTTATAGGTTGACTCGTTTTGGACGATCCTGTCTGTAATGAATTTTGTGAAGCTGTACTTTTGATGTGAGTTATTAACGTATCTGAGTATGGTTTGTTTGATGTGCATATAAGCACGGCTCTATGGACAAAGTTTTTAATTTTGCTTCCGTTTGGCCCCCAGTAACTCTGTTAAAATACGTTTAGAACAGTTTGAGGCCGTAGGTAATCTCATGATTACTGGCCGGTTACGTCCTTAACCCACGGGGGCGGGTTCGGGTCGTGACAGAGCTCCTCCCAATTCCGTTTTGTAGAGTCCTCCAACTTAGTGTACCAGATGGCCGCCACATTAGACAGGGTTCTCCTGAACAACGAAAGCTTCTGCGCCCTAGACAAACCCATGGGCCTCAATACATCCGAAAACAATCAGACATGTACAATTGGATCCCCACTCCCATCGAATTTGTCGATGTGGGGCATCTTAAATTTCTCCGGTAATCTGATCGAATCCTCAATGTTCCCATCTTCAACATTTGGAATGGAGTTGAAGCCTTGGGATTTCTTCAATGCTTTCTCCAATCTGGCAATCTTGACCAAGGCTGGATCAATTTCATTGATATCGAAAGAAAAAATCCCTAAAGGAGGTTAAACCGGAGGTTGATAAGCTGGAGCTAGGGGAAACATGTCCTGAGGATCTGGGACTGGTAGATTTTCTACTGGTGGGGGTAAATCTAAGTTTAGCTAAGCAATAGGGATTGGGTGCACGATTGATGTTGATGCCCTAAATGTATGCCGTAGTTCGGCAATGACTTCATCTTGTGCAGCCATCCTCTGGTTTACGGTGTCCATGGTTCTTTGGAAGGCAATTATCATGGCAGCAAATTCCTCTGCGTTCTGTGCTGTGTTTTGTGTCATTACTAATCTGGGTGAACTACATGCTAGTGAATTGATTGACTGAGAACGGGTAGGTGTTTGTGGAGTGCTTTGTACTGATGCTACAGACCGTTTGTTCCTTCTCCATCGAGTGACTGGAGGAAGCGAGACTAGCATGGGCTGACTACCAACAAGGTCTTGAGCTTTACACAGCCTACCGAAACGAGTCCACACATCTTGGGAAATATCGGGGTCTTTCTGAAACTATGATGGTAAACTACCCAGCAAAAACAAAGAAAGAAAAACAAAATCAAAATCAGACAACACTTCGGCCCCAATTCACAACAGTCAAAACACATAGCTGAACCGTAATCCCCACTGAACTCTGTTTTCAAACTCATTCTAATATGAGCCATGCTGTACAATTTCACTGTAAAAGCACATATCAAGTAAAAGAACCAAAATACCCTTATGAACGGGTAGGGTTACCCTGTCCTAGATTTTTGGCATGATCTAGGCTGTACTAATTCAAACAACGAGTTTCACAATATCCTGCAAATAGGTAGTATCCTGTCCTAAGTTGGAATAATCACTATAGCTTCACTATATGTAACTAGGTCAAAAGGTCAAAAGGGTACCTCAGCAAGAATACCTAATATACCTCTCACACCTAACACTGAGAAGTGAAAGGTGGATCAAACAGTACAACGGTAGTCCAGATCCGAGGGTTGTGTTCGCAACATGGCAGAGCCCATGACTGGTTAGCCTTTTGGCAAGCCTTTTCGGCGAGCCTCTGGCAAACCGTCCAGGAATAGCAAATGGAAAACACAGTGACTTAAAGTAACCATGCAAATGCAATGCAAAGAACATATAAGTGTAGATAAAAATTCACATCATGAGTTTCAAGTTAAGTTCCCTAAATCCCCAGCAGAGTCGCCAAAAACTGTAGCCCAACTTTCCACGATCCTTTCGGAAGGAGAATAGCCCTACAGTTTGGACTCCACTTGTGGTTCTGAATCTGATTTCACAAGTGCAATGTGAAATAGTGAAAACACAAAAAGAGTCCAAATCCGGCAATTCTTTTTGGAAAATCAATGTTTGAATCAAATGCCAAAAATGAACTACTTTGCCATATTACAAAGTCGCCACCTAAATATTTTTGAGAAATTTACGAAACCCGAGACTTGTGCCAAAGGCCATTAGTCCGTCATCACCAAAGTGTCTCAACTCGAACTTAGGTACGAGAGGGGAAGGTCATGAATTGAGCACCCCACTCGCCCGATCAAAGATCGGCCTCTACTAATCATGATATGTTTTTTATTTACATTATATGCTCTTATTCCGATTTTTTAGCTATATTACTATCTGATTCACACACAAGGTATAGACTAGTTTGCAAGATTTGGAACACTTGATTTCATGTTTTGTTTTGAAATTGTTTCGTGGATTTGCCACTTGAAAAAGTGGGCAAAAATGACATTAATCAAGCCATCCCAATTCAAGTAACTAGCCTTCATCCACAGGCATTCAAACAATTATATCACTTAAGCAATTAGCCTCATGGTGTTCATGCTTTGACATGGCAACACAAATATTCGATGCAACATGCTAAAGCAATAAAAGCTCACCTAGTACTCTGAGCCAAAACAGGTGAAAGAATTAGAGAAAAAATATGCATGTTCCTAACTTATGCAATATGACTAATGCAACGCACACATTGTGTATTTTATAGGCTCGGCTATGAGCATGGCATATGATTGCGTTCAAGACATGCGAGAGAGCACGTATTCAAGTAATGAGTTTTGAACATCGATATTGGGTTAGTATGATGAGCCGAGCCTTGGATGCATGCAAGACAAATGGATGCGAAACATGGAGTATGCTAAAAAAAAGTGATGTTTCTAAACTAACCATCATAAGCAAGTAAGTAAAAGGGAGAAAGACATGGGGTTGGAAGCCAAACAATTTATTATAACATTTCCCTCATGCAAGATAGTGTGAATCAAATCCCAAAAGTCCGAATTAAACTAACTATTATAAATCGAATGAATAAGTTAAGCGAGGCTAATTAACTAGCTGACTATTCTATTACAACAAGGATAACCATGATAAATAAACTCGCTATTTAAACTAATTAACTACAAAATTGCAAATGAACAAGGTTAATTATAATAATGATTGATTACAATAATGATAATTAATTACAACAATAATAACTAATAATTTAATCATCAAATGAGGATGCACAATGTTTGCATGCGCAGCGTCCAAGAACGGCATTGTCTGCCCAAACTATTCTATTTCACCTTCAAACTCTTCTTTCTGTTTTCTGAAAAAATACACTGCTGACCAAACATTGAGGACCGGCCGTGCCTTACTGAGACCCTGCCGGGTCCACAAAGGGCCGGCTGTGCCTTAATTTTATGCAAAATCCTGTTTTTGTGCTCTAAAGTGAAAATCAAGCTCTGTTTATCCCTTCCTTCCTTCTCGGTCATGGGAAAGCCTCGAGAGAAAGATAGAATTGTTTCCAAAATCATCAATGAGCAAGTTGATTGCTTGATGATTTCGGATACAATTTTGGACAAAAATCAATGAATGTAATGAATATGACCACTCCTCCCTCTTTATCATGGAATGAACTCAAAGAAAGGAAGTAGAGACTCTTCAAGGATCATCAAAACACCATGAATTAGCTTATGACCACTCTTGACTGGATAAACTTGGCATAACGTCTGGCCAAGACCAAGCAATAGGGCTCATTTTCTTTATATGTGTTGGTTTCTTTTAAACCAATTATCTTAGTCATTGCCATTCTTTAGTCCATTTGTCTGAAGTGATGATTAAGTCCTCTAAAAGGAGAGAAGCGTCAAACGGGAAGTAATTCTCAACATGAAAGAGAGATTATGACGTTGACAATGAATCTCCGTAGAGATTAAGCCATTAAGCATGAATCTCTAGTTCATGTATTGAATGACCGTTAACCAATTGAAGCAACTTTCAAATGAAAGAAAGGAATGGCAAGTTGATTCTTAAAATGAGGTCATTAACATGAAAGTTAGACAAAGAAAGGCTAAGAACAACATAATACAAGCTATGTACAAAGACCAATGCTACAAAAAAGGAACTAATCAAAGCTTGAATCAATTAAATGGATTAGGACAGCCCTAAAATAGTCTTTAATAAGCCAAAACAGTGGCTGAAAATACAAGAAAAGAACTCCAAAAGCTAAACAAAAAGTAAAGACAATAAAGCTATATAAGCAGAAACAAGTAAGGGTTGCCAACCCCTCCAATTTCAAGACTTCAAAACATGTTTTTTGGCCTTAGATCAACTCTAAAAATTAGTTCAAAAATAAAAGGAAAAATGTGTAAAGGAACCAAGGGTTAAGCTATGAAGATAGGTGCAAGTAAGTGTGTTAACCTTACCACCTTTGGTAGCTTATCCAAACCCAAGTTCCAACACTTAAAATGAATGCAAAACAGCCCAAGAATATAAGAAATAGATAGAAATGAAGTAAGCAAAAGCAAGAACAAGAGTTGCAAGCTTATACCTCTCAAAATGGAGTAAGCTTTGGTTGATGATCAAACTCACTCTTGACACACTCTCAAACTTGAATTATGCTTCTCGAGGGTCAACCAAGGCTCTAAGATAATGAGTCAAGGTTGTGTATGTTGTATATAGATGATACAAGGAAGGTAGGTTAGCTCAAAGATAGCTTGCAATGGAAGAAGGAGAAAGAAGGAGCTCTCTCTATTTGTATAGGACTTTTCTCAATTGTTCAACCCGCAAAACAGAGGTATATAGTCGTATTTGTAGAAATTTGAGCAAGCAATATGATAAATATCTTCAAAAAAGGACAACTGACGGCCTCCCATCCAAAACAATGTTTCTCGTTACCAAGGCCCGGTCGGGCCTCAATGAGTTCCCCTGTTTTTTGTTTCAGCCTCAACACAAGGTGGCACAAGGTGTAAACATGAATTTCTTAGGTATGATCAGTGGGAATATGGAAAGTTTGGGGTTATTTCGAAGCTTAAACAAGGCTTCTTCGTTGAGACCTTAAACCACACACAATACCACTTTCATCATCGAGTATACCAAACAAAGTACTCGAGCCTTGCAGACGGTCGAAAATGGGGTGTCCACACCCTAACCAGCTTCTGACTTTGTGCAACGTAGGTGTGGAAATGTGTCTCGTATTAGTTCAACCCTAGTGAAGTCTCTGTTTGTGGATGCGGTCCAAGGTAATGGTGACCAAGAAGTGGAGGATGCTGTGAAGCTGTTAACGTTGTACGTCTGTGTAAAGTTATTTTTCTCAACATCGGGAGAATCTGTGAGTTGGAATTTCATTCGAGTAAAAGGAAAATTGGATACCATGAAGATGTACAATTGGACTTCCGCAATACAGAATGCTTTGATGGGATCAATTAAAGAGTTTTATCGTACCCCTGACAAAGTGACTGGTTGTGTGGTCGTGCTCCTGGTAAGTTCCTTGTTAACATCGTTTATTTACACTTGGGACCGTTTTGTTAATGTAGGGTTGTTTTGTTTTTCACTGACCATGTATGGTTCAAATGTGTGTTTTAGTAGCTGTATAAACATACCACGGTTGTCAAACCAAAATGCAACGATGTTTTTCCCAAATTTATGAAGTGGAATGTGAATAGCCTTTTGGGCAGAATGCAAAACGTTTCCTTGGCAGACGTGGACAAATTTGAGATAAGTTGTACTGTAATGGTTTTGTAGTATTTGGTGGTTGATTGTTTGAATTAGGTTAATTGGAGCAATGTGGGTGGTATGTGTTTGTGGCTTTGGTTGTGTGATAGTGCTGTGTTTAATTATGATGTGGATGTCTATGCAGGTACGTGGCGATAGGTTACGAGTGTCGTCGTTCGAAAAAAGCACAGCTGATTGGGGATTACAGTATGCTTGATTTGGAGTTGGCTGTTGATAATGGGAACATAGATGCATGTCATTCAAGTAAGGAAGATTGTAATGTGAACGATGTTGTTGTGGATAGGGGGAATGGTTCCCACAGTAAGCGTGCCCAAGTAATCGATGTTGAAAATTGTGGGAATAAACAAGTTGCAGTTAATATTGCAAAAGCTCCTTGGAACGGGTTCGAATCTGTTGTAGAGGAGAATGAAGCAGAAATGGCACATGCTAAGGGTCCAACAGGCCCCCCCAACATGGAGAATGCGTACAAAGTAATTGCCAGTCTAGAAGCCGAGAGCAAAAGCAAAGACTTTGTGATCGCAAAGCTGGAGGACCAAGTTGGGAAGTTGACAAAAGCACTTGAAGTGCAAGCCTTTAACTTGTTCGTTGGATTCAACAGGTACATTAAAGTCAAAGAGGAAGAGATTGCACGACTGTCAAAGGTTGTTGATGAGTTGAAGAGTACCATAATAGATCTTGAGGATAAGCTTACTGGACGTCATGACCACGCAGTAATGGAGGGACATCATGCAGTTGATGTCGATGCTGGGTCGGACTCGTTTGCTTTTGGTGATGTGGAAAATGCTAAGGAGATGATTCATGATGTCACACAACAAAGGAAAAACAATGTTGATTGTTTCATTGAATTTGTGGGTGCTGTGGTGGAGAGTCACAGACAAAAGGTACAGGATGAAAAAAATGATAATATCGCTGTGGCTGAAATGGATGGGGTAATGTGCGTGGATAACAAAGGGGATACCCACCTGCAGAATTCATTTGTTCGGAAAATTAAGAGTAAGGTTCAGCGTGAACGTAAGTTGCCGGAGTATGTGTACCCCATGGCTCGTGGACGGTTGAGGAAGGTTGGAGCTTGTTTGAGGGGGCCTGTTGTTGAAGAATGTGGCATCAATTTCGGTTTGATTGAGTGTAATGGTGTGGTAGGTGAGGATGAGGACGGTGGTAATATGAAAATACACATGGGGTTTGGTTTGAATAACCGGCTAGCAGTGTGGAAATTAATACTCGAACACATGAAACATAAATTGAGCCACACTTATGAGCCACATGGGGATGGGTAAGTGTTTTCACATCTTGTTTTGTTTTTTAATGTGTGCATGATATATCAATTTGCTTACAAAAATTTGCTTGAGGCTGGTGCAGGGCTGTCGTTTAGACTGGTTCGGGGGAAGATGTTTTTGTATACTTTTCAGACATTCGAAGTTTAGTCCCGTAGGGTTTCGTTAAAGGAAATGTATGTTGCATAAAGTTGTTGCGATGAACGTGATGATATGTCATTTATGTATTATAAATTTATTTGAGGTTATATGTGACGATGTGTGCGTAATTTTTGGTTGGTAGGTTATCGACGCATTTGCAGAGCTATTGTTGACTAAACAAGATGTGTTGTCTGTAGGTTTAGAATCCCCTAAAAAATCATTCTTCTTCAACTGCATTTGTTTGGTAAGTGTGGGCGTGTGTTGGTGTCTGGACATAATGGTTGTTCATTCGTCGATATATAGGATTTGTATAATTTTTTATTTTTATTTTTATTTTTTTGCAGGACATGATGAAACACACAAGCGATACGTCGAAAGATAAGTACATCGAGACACATATGCGCGCAGCAGGTAGTGTGCGATACATTCATTTCCCAATGTGGTTTAAGTCACACTGGGCACTACTTGTGTACGATACCGAAAGTGGGGTTTGGAAACATTACAATTCAATGAGGCCCCAAAATAGCAACGAAGATGCGCATTTCAAGGAGGTGATGTTTTTGGTATGTTTTGTTTTTTATAAATGAAGAAAATATTATGGTATGTGTATTTGTACGTTGCGTCAATGGTTTGTGGCCGACCTTTACGTTTAGTGATGTATATGGGTGACGATGGTATTGTGTGGGGGGTTGTTGTTGTGTGGGTTAGTTGTGGGGATATGGTTTTTTCTTGGGGGGGGGCTTCTGTGTGGGTAGGTGATGTTAATTCGAATGTGTGTATGTAGTTGTTTGTGCTTTTTTTTTTTTTGTTCTTGTCTGTCAGTTTGAATACAGGTTTACTTTCTTGTTCTGCGTTTTGTGTATATGGCAGAAAAAACATGTGTTGAGCTATGTGATGGGAACCATCGAGGCGGCTACACAGGACGGTGTGGTTAGCAAGCATGACATAGTTAGCATTATAGAGTCAGTCATGGATTGCCCACAACAGCACCCAGAAAGGTTTCTTCTTGTTCCCCCTTTAATAAACGTTTTGTGAGTTATTTACTAATTGTTATCCTCCTAGATGTCAATTATTAATTGGCATGCTTTGCTGCTTTATTGATCATGTGACCCCTCGTGGTTGTTACTTGCAGTCCAAACTGCACAATCATTGTATGTTACGTAATGCGACAATATGTCCACCACGTTGACAACAACCGGACAATGAAAGACACAAACTGCATCAGTGCACGTGCTGCAATGGTTAGAGCGTTCGTGGATGACCCAGTACGAGGGCTAAAGTGTGGTGCAGTGGACATCAGTGGTTGATGTTGGATTAGTTAGATTTGTACATAGACAAAAAAAAAAATTCCCTGGTTTAGACTTTGCGTAATTCATAGTTTTGATGAAATTTGGGACGTTAATTATTTTCCCATGCATGGTGAATTTGTTGATCTTAATCTAACTATATTAGTGCTACTATGATGGTGTGCTTGTTTGGCAAACGATGTTTGCAGCTTATTTTGTTTGCATGTCTTGTCGATCTTTAGCGTATAAATGAAACCATGTTTGTATTGGTAGTGTTGTAGTTGTTTACACGTTTGTGTGTTTGCAAATGTAGCTAGTGTCATGGTCAGTGCTGTATTACATCCGTATTTGCATGGTCGAACGATGTACATGCATTCATAATCTATGGTTGGTTGTACATGCGTAACATGTAGTTATGATGTGCATTTGATTGGTTGTTGTTGTAATTGTGTTTTATTTTTTAGCTTAATGTAAAATGTTAGGGGCGTCATTAAATGTAGATGAAGCTGACAGATGTGCATTTGTGTGTGAATTGTTGGTATGATGGAAAAACTTTTATCGATAGGGGCTGCGGTGTGGTTGGTTGCTTGCTTAGTGTGGGTGTGCTATCTTTTTACGTAAACCAAACTAATTGAAAATGGGTGCTTGTGTTACATAGATTCCTTTGACCAGTAATGGCTCGTGGTGGGTGCCATGGGCCAATCGAAATATGATGTACGTAAAAAACTTGTGCATAATCCGACAAGTTGTGAACACCCAATGTTTTAGTGTGCTGTTTTTTGGCCATTCAATGTGTGTATCAAAGTTTCCGTGCATGTGCTTTGGGTGAGGGCCGACTGAGGTGTCCCATGACGCACATCATGTTACAAAATAAAACTCTTGTGCAGCCTGCGAAGTTATTGCGTGAATAATTTGAGCAACGTGGACGATGGGTACATATTTTTTAATAGGCATGTGGTGCATCCGGGTTACAACTTCGGGATGATGAACTATTGTTATTGTCGAGTTATGCAATAAATTAGTATGGTGGTATACATCAAACTTCGGTACTATTCATAAACAAAAGCATAGTTGTAAGGTGTGAACTGAAAATGGGATCCATTCAGGATGGAATCCAACACAAGGCGCTGTTATGAAAAAATTAACCGAGCGAAGCAATATGATGTTTGGGAAAAATGAACATAAATCCATATGTTTCCTGTTATTATTTTCCAAAACAAACACATCCACCCACTTTGTTATTAAAATATGAAACGAGCTAAGCAATACGATGTCCAGGAAAAAATAACAATAAATCTGAATGTTTGCATGTTGCAACGTGGGTAATGTGATGTTGGTTGGGAGCATGAGATAACCCAAAATAGAAGAAAAGTGTGGAGCTAAAGCGGTTCTGTGCAAGTCTTCCTGATATGATTTCCCAAACGGCCACACCGACCACATCATATCTGCTGCACTTCTTCCCCTTTAGATGGTATCCTTTTCTTCTTTGGCCTACCAAGTGGACGCCGAACGGATGGAGGGAGTACGACATGATTGTCAAGTTTGATTTCCAGTTTTTCAACTGTTGGGATTGGGTATATTGTGGATGGGTATGCTAACCGATAAGTGGTGACAAGGAAAAATGGATCAACCAACTCGTTCAAGTCCGTGCAGCTGTTGCGGATGGCGACCATTGCGTGTTCACAAGGAAGCCCATTTATCTACCATTGGAAACATGAACACGTACGCCTCCCAATGTCTACTAACACGAATGGATGCGAGTGGACCTTGTACACATCATGGTCTGCCTGGCCAACAGTCCATGATCTCCCCTTCTTATATATGCCTTATCCAATTTATATTCCATTTTTGGACAAATTACACCAAACCATGTGCTGGACGCCACCCTGTGGTCGGACATTTGATTCATAATCTGCATCCTGATTGCGTCAACCAACCTAGTGATCGATAGATAGCGAGCTTCCTTTATCCAATTGTTAAATGACTCCGCAGTGTTAGAAGACATTCGCCATATCGTTTTCCCCTGAAGAAATGTGCCAAGATGTTAGAATTAGAACGTGGTTAGATGTATAAGTTTTACATACAAACCAAGCTAGCCAATATAATTAAGGAATCATAAATTAATACCTGAAATATGCATTCACCCAATGGCGTAGGTCTAAATCCTTCAGAAAATTAGCGCAAAATGACGGCCAGATTGTTCTAATTTGTGGTTAAAGTTAGCAAAAACGTTGGCGCATAAGCACATTCTCAGAATTTGGTAACAAGGCCAATATGATATGGATGGTTGATGTACTTCATCCTGTCTTTCAAATTCCTTTGCAAATTCTGCATACAAAATGCATGGTGTGATGTGGGGAAAATAGACGGTATGGATTCCAAAAGGCCTGCATGACAATTCGAAATAAATGTAATCGATTGGCCCTCATCAACTATGTTAGCAAGATTTTGTAAGAACCATTCCCAGTTTGTTGCATTCTCAGCGTCGACAATTGCAACTGCCACCAGGAATAAACCTGCAAAAACAAAATCACCACATCATCAACCCAATGTTTTCACCATAAACAACTCAAACACACACAACCCCCATAACAAATTATACCAGGGATAGCAAAATGAAAACACTACAAGATATAATTTAACTAGTGAAGTAACATAACCTTTATTCCCATCTTTTGTCGTGGTTGCAAGCAAATTACCCTTGTATCTCCCTTTCAAGAAAGTACCATCCAAAAATAATAATTGGTGACAATGACTAAATCTGTCAATGCAAGCTTTGAGTGATACGAACAGCCTATTGAAACGTGTTATTTTCATTGAACTCAAGATTAATATAACTTCCATGATTGTATTCCATAACGGCGTTACTATACCATCGCAACTGGTCGAACGAAGCAGAATGATCCCCGAATAGTTCCCCTCTAGCCTTCTCAACTCCTAACCAAGCTACACGATAACTACCTTGTACTCCATAATCTTTTTGAAAATGATATTTGACATCCGTTGGGCGAGTCAATGGCTTGTCACGTACATGTTCCGCTATGAAATCAGCAACCAATTCAAACCCCATCCTCAGGTTTTTTACAGTCTGAACAGCAACCCCACATGTTTGTTCGCTGTTCAATTTCTTCAAATAAAAGAACCCATTTACATTCATTACCCTAGCATGGACAAACCAAGGACACCCCCTAGCCTCGTTAAACATACATACCGCTGTAATTCTAATCGAGTCATTTTTTTTGTACTTGAATTGGAACCCGCATTCAATAGCGTACTTGCTGAGAACTTTACGAAATTCACCCGCCCCGCCTTCGAAACATTGTCCCACATTACTAATGCCAGAGGCCCATGATTCAGACAACAACACCTTCCAGGTGTGCGGGCAAAAATTGGGTAACAAGTCTTCATCTTTGTCAATATCATTCGTAAAACCACTTCCTCCCCCATGGATGTATTCACCGTATAAATTCTCAGCAACACCCCTCCGACGTGTGCCTCCCGATGACTCTCCCCGCAACTCCACCACAACATCAACATGGTCGACCCGAAAAGACCTGACAAGACATAACATATATTGGAAATCCATCTCATTTTCCATGTTGAATTTATTGTACCCGGTTATCTTAAAGAACATGGAAATGGAATCCGGAGACAAATCCCCAAATTGGTCGCACACGTGATTAGCAAACGGCTAAACGTGAATGTCTCATCAAGCATCACGGCAACATTATTATCACCAAACGCACACAACAACGTCAGATTGTCCCCCATTGCTGCAATGGAAACAAACAAACCATTAACCCCGTAAATATGATCGACTATGTGAAATGAAATTAATGAGATGACAATATACTCCAAAATAACAGATCAAAGGCCACCATTAGTCAACGTATCTCCCCCATCAAAAAACCACACCCATCAAAAAACCACACCCACACACCATAACCCCACACTACAAAAACAACCCACCAACATAAAAATAAAAAATAAAAAAAATGATAAAAACGTAACCTATACACACAAAAAAAAAGAAGCCTATGTCCACAACATCACAGACTGAAACCACACCCCAATATGCATTCAAATAGTAGCTGAATATCACCGCCCCACAATCAACCCCCCTAACACCCCTCACGTAATCAACTGGATTCACCCACATCCTTACCAAACATGTTACATACAATACAGGGGTAAAAAAAAGTCACAAAATTCACACCCTGAACAATGCACGGGATTTGACAGTAAACATTACTATAAAAATAGGACTGCTCAGAGTATTAAACAAAAAAAATGATCTGTTAGTCCAACACTCTTCCAAATGTGCTTTCTTGATAATTTTCCCATGTTTTAAAGTTTTGAAAATCAAAATAAATGTCAAATTATCATGTTCTTTTATAGATAATCATAAATGATGCAAATCATTATTTGAGGGGTAATTCTGACTAATAAAAATTTAATAGGACTTGAAGGTTCAAAAAATCTTAATTAGGACTTGTATATAAATGTCACTTAAATAAAAATATGAATAAATTGTTAATAAGTCTTAATAGTTGAACTTAATTCTTATTAAGTTCTATTAAAAATAAGTTTTAGTAAAATCGCCGTTAAAAATAAATTTTTGTGACATTTTTTTACATATGTCGCTAAAAATTAACAATTACTGACTTTTTTTTGTCACGATTTTTATAAATTGTAACTACAACTTATAATTAGTGATGGTTTTCTATGATATTTTTTTTAAACTGTCGCTGAAATTTAAAAATTAGTGACTTTTTGGTGACGATTTTTTTAAACTGTGGCTAAAACTTATAATTGTTGACAGTTTTTGTGACAATTTTCAAACTATCGTTGAAAATTAATAATTAATGATATTTTTTAATAGTGTTTGATAAAAAAAATATCATTAATTATCATAAGATTTTTTAGATAATAAGTTCACCTATTAAGAATTACACATAAATTCTCTTTTAATTACTAATTTTATCATTGTACAAGAGAGCAGTTAAGAATTTTATTTTTTCAATTTATTTTGTTAAATAAAAAATTCAAACAATAGGATATTTGTTATTTTTCAAACTATAAAGGGCAATTCGTATTTTAAGGAAACTTCAAATGATGTATTTGTAATTTACTCTTATTTTTTCAATTATAAGATAGGCAAATTACACTTTACCCCCCCCCCCCAAGTATCACTAGGTGTTTTTTTGTTTTTTTTAATTAATTTTGTTAAATAAAAAATTTAGATAATGGGATATTTGTAATTTTCTAAACTATAAAGGGCAATCTGTATTTTAAGAAAACTTCAAGGGATGTATTTGTAATTTATTCTTATTTTTTCAATTATAAGATGTTTAAATTACACTTTACCCCTCATCTCCCCTTAATTATCACCGTTTTTCACTTTATCCATTCAAACTAAAAATTGATAGGATGCACCTCATTTATTTTCTAAAAAACGGTAATAGTTGAGGGAGTAAAGTGTAATTTGTCCTAAGAAATAAATATTTGAATTGAATCATAAAGAAGAGGTGGAAAATAACATATATATATATATATATATATCATGTTCGCAATTGAATTGAAAGGTGTTGTTGGTTCGTGATATGATTTGATTTTGGTCTATCTTAATAATTCAAATCGTCCAATATATAAGACTCTTCAAATATATAATTTCTACAAAAAAACTACGTTAATCAGGCATTAATATTCACTTGATCTAATCATATTTGTGTATATTTAGATTTTTAAATTATTTAAAAAAATTATATTAAAGATGAAAGTAATAAAATTTTATATATAATTAAGTAATAAATATAAAAAAATCGTATAAGAGATGAAGGTGATAAATTTTGTATGTAAAACTAAGTAATAGAATTAATATTTTTTTATAATTGAGTACTGTCATGTAATTAAACTAAAAAGAAAAAAAAGAATGTGTTCACCCTCCTATAATTTCTCCAATCACTCCACAAAACCCTCTTTGATGATCAAATCAAATATGAGGCGTGGGTGTGGCTGCGGGAACGCCGATACATCAATTTCTTAAAAAACTAAGGTATGGGTACGTTTGGGGTATGTTAATTTTTTTTTATTTTTTTTAATTTATGGCGAAATATCCAACATGCAAATCAAAGTTTCAATATCAAAACTACAAAGAGAACAAATTGTCTAAAAAGTTATATAATTATTTCTTTTTCTTTTTTGATTGTCTAAAACAACATACAAAATAAAGCAAAATCATGACTCATAGGTAAAGGGTGTTGGAAATAAATTACTAGATATTTTCAAAATTGAAAGAAGGATAATAAATGTTGCAATAAATTCTACCATCTGCACACACAAAAAATATTATTTTTCCGTATCGGTGTCGTACCCACAACAGCCCCAACTATCCCAAACCTCAAAACAAATAAAATTAGAAACAAAATGTCCTTCAAAACAAATAAAATGATTTTTCACCAAACTATTTCACAAAGGGTGAATTTCTCACTAACATAAAATATCTATTAGACCTAATCCCTTACAACCTCCTTAGATTGGATTTATTACCAATTTACTCTTTTTTCTTTTTATGGATGATGGACATACTAAAACTCCAAAAATGAACAAAATTATTTATCAAAAGTAAGATTCATAATGCGCTCTACCGTCAGACTGAATGGTCTGACTCATAAACCTGGTTGAATCTGAGACCACAAGGGATAGACCGAACGATCCAGTCAGTCCTTCAATGAAGTCTTTTTCTCTAATCATAAACTGAATAAATTATGGAAAACCAAGACTTATCTAGAATTTTCTTCAGTGGCTAATAGTCTTGTAGAAATCAATTTGTATAATATAGAGTCCATGTGAAGTGTGGTGGAGATTAATTTTTGCATAATTTCTATATTGATAAGAGTGGATTTGTAATATTACCCATAAATTATTACCTTAATTTCATTTTGATTGTGATTTATTTATTCAATTTATTGCTAAGAGAAATTCATTCAAGTCTTTTTCATACAATTGAATGATATTATTGAGGATTATTTCATTGGTCTCTGAAAAGATAAGATGACCACGTGTTAAAATTGCAATGGCATTGGTTGGAAAGATGTATTCCAACCTCCCAATTTATGGTAAATTCACCCACCACTCTGGAAAAACTTTGCATTCATTTCTATCTAATGGTTCCTTTTCCAAATTACTACAAAAAACACAATAAAGACCAAAATATATAACAATAATTATTGGATTGCATTTGTTTATGAGTAATGATTTAGCTCAAGCGACTCACTATTCCAAAACATCCATATCTATTGAATTTTATTTCAAAATTTCAATGATTTAATGATTACGAATGTATTGGAAATTATGAATGAATTGGATCAGAGAAACAAGTTGAATTGGCTGCAAAATCCTTAGCCATGATTTGTAAACTTCACAAGCATAAAAATTATTCAATGACTTACCTACTTAATTTTGATCTTGATAAATAGTAGGCCACAATTATTTGGAACTAAAGTTTACCTAATATGGACCAAGACCACCATATAACTACTCCGTCGAGCGGCCCAATTTGGCAACAAACTCATCAATGTTTCTATCTGAACTGTCACCTTCACCAACCGCCTCTTTTGCCAATTCACTCCATTTGATTGCATTTCTCTTCATCTCTTCCCCTCTCTCCCCCTCCATGACTTCCCTTACACAATGCTCAATCTCTTCTCTTCTAACAATAACCTTGTCGTTGCACCGAACCCTGAGTCCCATCCTCCAAACATCCACGACATATTTGGCATTGGTGCTTTCGTCTGTCCATTGCGGCATTGCCACCATTGGAACTCCCAAGCTCAATGCCTCCAAAGTAGAGTTCCAACCACAATGTGTCACAAAACACCCTACTGCTTTGTGTGCCAAAACTTGTAACTGTGGACACCATGATACCACCAAGCCCTTCTCAGAGGTCTCTCTCACAAAGTCTTTTGGAAGCTTGGCCTCTTCTTTTGACCTAACCACCCACAAAAAATGGTAATTGCTGTCTCCCAAGCCCCAAGCTAGTTCTTCCATTTGATCGACTCCAAGTTCGGCTAAACTCCCAAAGGAGACATAGACAACCAAACCATTTGGTCTCTCCTTGAGCCAATTCATGCAGGTGCCAGTGTTTGGCTTGAAGATGCTGAGACCATACTCTGTATCATCTTGGAGTCTCTTGTCCAAAAACGTTGATGGTATGGTTGGTCCTATTGTCCTCAATGGCAAAAACTTTGCCATCCAATCCACCACATGCGCAGTATTGAAAGAAACAAATTGCTTGATAAAATTTGCAAATTAGACAAAATGTAATGAGGATGGCATTTTGGTATCTTGAAATTCTCATATAATTCAACAGTTTGTCGGGTATGATGTGATGCGACACATAAAATAATATTCAAATATTATTTATTTTAACTGAATTACCAACCTCTTTCTCCAATTCATAGAAGGTGTTGCACAGCACAAAATCAACTCTATCCACGTTCGACAATTGCTGATTCACAACAAATCCCAAGACCCGTAGATACGATCCAGGAACTGTAGGAACCCACACTTTATGTCCTCATCATGTTCATGAGCATCAGTATGATTATGACTTGTTTAGCTTGCATGTGTATGTTGTGATTTGTTTCGCTTGAGCTAATGCGATCCATGTCTTGATTTGAAGCCTTGTGATTTGTCTAAGTGTAGTATGCTTGTCTTGTTCCTCCCTTGATGTGAAACTTAGGTTACGCCTTGCCTGAGTTATGCTAGCCGATGTTATTCCAAGCCGAGGTCATCCTTAGTCTAGTATTAGTATCTTGAAACCCCTTGTCGACCTCAGTCCTTGCCTTGACCACATTAGCCGAGATGTTACCTTGCACCCAAGTGATCTCGTCCTGGAAGTGGTATGACCTAGGCCGAGGTGTGGCGCATCTAGGCCAAGATGTGGCACAGCTTAGTCAAGTGTTGTCCCTCCTAGCCGAGGTCATTGTCACCTTAGTTGCCGAAGTCTTTTGTTAGCCGATGTCACCCCTTGCCGGAGTGCCATTCCGTGTAGCTTGTTAGATACGCCTTGTTGCTAGCCGATGTCATAGCCTGTCAGAGAGCCCACACCGCTTTGCTTGTTGAACACCCTTCCACCATGCTTTGTCTGGCCTGTCAGCCACCTTTTCAGGATGAACCCAACCAGTCGCCGCCACGTGTCTCAGCAGAGGGTTAACCCCAGAACTGGGTATAGAAAACTATTATTGGTATCATAAACTTGCCTTGTAGAGAGAGAAGCTCTAGGAGGAAGAAAGAGTTTTAGAGTGAGGAAGTAGATCTTCAAGCTTGATTCCTAGAGATCGAACCGTTAGATCCGTGTTCTAAGGTTAGATTCTTGATCTGCTCATGATGTTCTCTATGTTCATGTTATTGCATTGCATGATCGGATATGATTTGTAAGCCATGCATCGTTTTGAAGCTCGATTTTAGAAAGAGAAAATGACATTCATGTGTTCTTCAAGAAAAGTCTTGTTTTGATCCGAAAGCTTGCATAAAGAATCATGATTTTGTGTTTATTTCCGCAAGGATTCCAAGTACGGGTACCCATGTCCATGTTTTCAAACTCATAGCACGAAAACCTCAGATTTGTGATGACAGATTATGATCAAACATTCGTATTTTTCATGTTTTCACACTCATGTTCTTCATGTTCATCAACAGAGGGAAACCCAGAATTTCCCGACCTCTTTCTCTTGCATGTGGCCCTCGGGGACACACCTCGGCAAAGAGGTGTGGAACCTCGGCCTAGACCTGGTTGGTGCCCAGCATGTTTTCCGAAAACATTTGTGTACATACGAAACTTGTTGAAGGTGCATTCAATAGGCTTTGCCCTGTGTTTGTAGGACTTGGGCTTGTCTCAACCCCGACGTATGAAGAAACTATGTGAGTGGTATTTCTAATAAAGCTATGTTACACTTGTTTTGATAAATCTTGTTTTGCCTTGTCTTGAAAAGTATTTGATTTAGCATGAATGACTATCCCTACTTGTATATTAAACACTATCTTGTTTTGATGACATGTCTTGAAAGTCCTTAGTTGCAGGGGACTATAATGCAACTGCACTCTTGCCTTGAAAGTCCTTAGTTGCAGGGGACTATAATGCAACTGCACTCTTGTCTTGAAAGTCCTTAGTTGCAGGGGACTATAATGCAACTGCACTCTTGTCTTGAAAGTCCTTAGTGCTAGAGGACTATAAACTTTCGCAGCACAGCTTGTCTTGACAGTCCTTAGTGCTAGAGGACTATAAACTTTCGCAGCACAGCTTGTCTTGAAAGTCCTTAGTTGCAGGGGACTATAATGCAACTGCACTCTTGTCTTGGGAATGTCATCACCCTCTTGTATTAAGTAGATGTAATAACATCCAAAGAACTTGAAAGGCCGGCAATGAACTTGATTTCCCTCTTGTTTGTAAAGTATGCTATGTATTGTTTTGAAACAGATCTTGGGTATCAATCATGCAAAACCTTTATTTCTAATATCATTCACTGAGTATCCAAGCTCACCCTCTCTATATATATGTAGGTGATGAACAAGAAGGCATTGAGGCCTAGACGTGATGCCGATGTATTTTGGGTGCATTGCCGACATGTTTTGGAATAGCATTTTTGTACCATCTTGAAGATCATGCTTCTCGGCTTATTTTTCATTTGTATTTGTATATGTCGGCTTGAGAAGCCTTTTGGTCAAGATGTGTTTTGTATTTCATTTCCTTCTTGTATGTAAGTTGTGAGACTTTATAAAGATGTATGTCATTTCGGTGGACTTATGCACTGCTCTCATGGACTATTTAGATTCTGTATGTATATGTATTGCTTCCGCACTTGTAAGCCCCATATTTTACACTCTGATTGTGTGTGATTCTTGTAAGTCGGCCTTCGGTAATCTCGGATTACTGGCCATCACGGCACCAAACTACTAGGGGCGGTTTGGGGGCGTGACAGGAACAGAGAGAAAAGACGGCAAATTCAAAGTCTCAAGTGGTGGCAACCCAGCAAGACAAGATCTCTCTGACCCAGAAACAAGAGGAAGATCCTACAAACCCTTATAAACATGGTAATAAATATTGTCCACAACGCAAGACTGAGTAAAAAACACAGCCCCAACTACCCCAAACCTCTTAACAACCTCAAGAACCCAAGGCAAGAACGAATCGTAAACAATACAATCGACAGGGTACTCTGTTCCACGAAGTTTCTCGATCAGCTTTTTTAATCAAGTTAAAATAATTTTAAAAAAAATTAAAAAAAAATAAGTTTCTCTAAAAAAAAATTTAAAAAATTCTTCCACAGAACTTTTTTAATCAAGTTAAAATAATTTTAAAAAAATTAAAAATCACATTCCAAACGAAAATTTTAATATTGTGTTTGGTTGCGGGATTTAGGAAGGGATATTTAAAAAAAGAAAGAAAAAAATACGTGAAATTAGATAAATGTAAGGATATTTTATTTAAATTTTATCAAATTAAATTTTTTAACCAAACACAATGTAAGTGAATTTCCAGAAGTGGTAATCAAGTGGCCCACTGGCTAGCTTCTTGTTTGTAACCAAGGGTTTACTCCCTCGTTGATTGGGTTAGGAACCCCTGCCGAAGGCTCATTTAGATCTTCACTTCCCTCTGTAAGCCGTTTGGCATTTCTATGTTAAAAATAAAAAATAAAACATAGTACTTATGTCAACTTGGGTACATAAAATAATGATTTTCTTAAATGTGCCTTGCATATGGTATGCAAGGCACTTATACCTTTCTATTTTACCTTTACACCTTTTTATGTATTGAGTTATACAAAAATATTTGAAAACTAGCACATTGGTGACCTACTAAGCAAGTCACTTTCTTGGTAAATGAATAAAAGAATATATTATATGACTAAAAGTGTAAATTGTCACAAAATGTGTAAATAATTTCACAAAAGGTGTAAATTTTCACAGAAGGCGTAAATTTTAACAAAAAGCGTAAATAATTTCAGAAAAAGGCGTAAGTGATTTTTGAAAATTTACACCTTTTGTGAAAACTTACACCTTTTGTGAAAATTTACACCTTTTGTGAGAACTTACACTTTTTTGTGAAAGTACTTACACTTTTCTGATAACTTACACCTTTTGTAAAATTACTTACCAAAGGTGTAACTTTTGACAACTTAAACATAATACTTACATTTTTTGTAAAACAAAGTTATAAATTTTCTAAAAAGTTACACATTTTTGTGAAAAATTTTATTTCGTAAAATTTACACTGAAAACTTACACATTTTCATGAAAATACTTACAGCTTTTCTATAAAGTTACTACTTTTGTGAAATAATTTTTTTGATAAAATTTATACATTTTGTTGGAACTTACACCTTTTCTGAAAACAGAACTTACACCTTTTGTGAAGCTACTTACATCTTTTGTGAAATAACTTACACTGTTTCTGAAAAATTACACATTTTGTGAAATAATTTATTTCATAAAATTTACACATTTGACATTACACCCCTTCATGGAAATAGTTACACATTTTTTGAAAAGTTACTCCTTTTATGAAATAATTTTTTTCATAAGATTTACCCATTATATTGGAACTTACACCTTTTATGAAAACGAAACTTACACCTTTTGTGAAGCTACTTACATATTCTGTGAAATAACTTATACTATTTTTGATAAGTTACATCTTTTCTGAAATAATTTCTTTCATAAAATTTATACCTTAGTACACATTTTTTTGAAAATTTATACCCCTTCGTGGAAATAGTTACACCTTTTTTGAAAAGTTACTCCTTTTATGAAATAATTTTTTTCATAAAAGTTTACACTTTGCATACACCTTTTGTGAAAACGAAACTCATTTCACAAAAGGTGTAAAATTATGAAAAAAATTATTTCACAAAAGAAGTAACTTTTCAAAAAAATGTTTAAGTACTTTCACGAAAAGGTGTAAATTTTCAAAAAAATGTCTAAGTTTTAGCAAAAGGTGTAAATGTTATAAAAGAAATTATTTCACAAAAGGCGTAACTTTTCAGAATTAGTGTAAGTTATTTCACAAATGATGTAAGTAACTTCACAAAAGGTATAAGTTTCATTTTTACAAAAAGTGTAAATTTTATGGAAAAAATTATTTCACAAAAGGATTAACTTTTCAAAAACGGTGTAACTATTTCCACGAAAAAGTGTAAATTTTCAGAAAAGGTATAAATTTCATTTTTACAAAAGGTATAAATTTTATGAAAAAAATTATTTCACAAAAGGAGTAACTTTTGAGAAAAGATCTAAGTATTTCTATGAAAATGTGTACATTTTCAGAAAAAGTGTAAGTTTTAGCAAAATGTATAAATTTTATGAAAGAAATTATTTCACAAAAGGGATCATTTTTCAAAAATTGTATAAGTTATTTCACAATAGATATAAGTAACTTGAGTTTTGTTTTCAGTGTAAGTTCCACTAAAAGTGTAAATTTTATAAAAAAAATTATTTCACAAAAGAAGTAACTTTTCAAAAAATGTTTAAATACTTCCACGAAAAGGTGTAAATTTTCAAAAAAGGTCTAAGTTTTAGCGTAACTTTTCAAAATTAGTGTAAGTTATTTCACAAATGATGTAAGTAACTTCACAAAAGGTTTAAGTTTCATTTTTACAAAAAAGTATAAATTTTATGGAAAAAATTATTTCACAAAAGGAGTAACTTTTAAGAAACGATGTAACTATTTCAACGAAAAAATGTAAATTTTCAGAAAATGTATAAATTTCATTTTCATGAAAGTTTCATTTTGCAAGTTTCATTTTTACAAAAGGTATAAATTTTATGAAAAAAATTATTTCACAAAAGGAGTAACTTTTGAGAAAAGATGTAAGTATTTCTACGAAAATGTGTACATTTTCATAAAAAGTGTAAGTTTTAGCAAAATGTATAAATTTTATGAAAGAAAATATTTCACAAAAGGGATAATTTTTCAAAAATTATATAAGTTATTTCACAATAGATATAAATAACTTAAGTTTTTTTTTCAGTGTAAGTACCACTAAAAGTGTAAATTTTATAAAAAAATTATTTCAGAGAGGAGTAATTTTCAGAAAATCTGTCGATCTTGGTCTCTCTGTCTCTTCTCTGTCGATCTCCGTCTCTCTCTCTCTCTCTGTCAATCTCCGTCGATCTCGATCTGTCTCTCTCTATCGATCGCCCTCCCAAACCCTTCGTCTCTCTCCGAAATTCTAGAGAGAGAAACACCAAGCCCTCCCAAACGCCTCTTCTTTCGTACATTGCCATCATTTGAACAACAACACAAATACAATTTGATTTGATTGTAGAAGCTCTTCGCAATTTTCGTTCCTCTCTCTCTACCCGAAAACATCAACAGATCTGGACTTAGGTAACTTCTTGGCTCCAATTCAATTAGGTTTGATATCTTCTTCTCTCTTTTAGATCTGGGTTTGCTTCAATTCCGAATTGTGGTGATTGATCGATTGTTTCAGATCTGGGTTTGATTCGTTCTCGGGTTTTTGGGTCTCAATTTTGTTGTTTTAACACAGATTGAGCTCAGATTTAGCTATATTAATCATTTCTTTGATCATTTTCATTCATTGATCGTCTATTTTTTTGTTTGATATGTTAATATGGGAATTAGATTTGTAAAATAGGACTTGGAATTGATTTTCCCCTTGACAAATAGGACTTGGAATTGATTTTCAAGATGTTTTTCTACCTCAGCAATTTCAATATTACAAGTCATTGATCTGCTCTTTGTTTTGTCCTTCTGTTTCTTAGATAAAAAGGTGATTGTAGAACTTATGGTATTAGCTCATTGGATCTGCTAAATATACAGCATTAATGAAGAATCTTTTTCATGTTGTGTTTAGAAGCTCCAGTTGTTATGAAGTGATGTTCCTATAATCTAGATATCTAGTGTGATATTTGAATTTTGATTTGATGATTCGTCCTGTTCAGGGAGCTAAAATTGCAGATCAACATGTATGCATATCATGCTGGGGGACATATATTGATGAATCAGATCCTTGGAATAACCCGTCATGGAAGCTTGGAGATGAAAATAGCTCAACGGTATGAACCTTCTCTTTCCCCTATTGGTAGGTAAAGTCATGAGTTGTCATGAATTGTTTAGTCTTGCTTAAAAGAGTTACATTAAAGAGGTAAAGCAAGTATCTTTTGGCCATATTTTACAACATAGTGAACAAACATTCAATATTTGGGAATCACCGGATATTATGAAGATTGGAAATTATTCCGCAAATAGTAGCTTGTAGAAGTAGCTAGCATAACTCTTATATCACTAAGTAAAAAGAGGTTATTTTTTAATTATTGAGCTATGTTACATGGACCATACGAGTATTGCGTACAGCCAGTGTTGCAGCTGATTTGGGTAGTCACGGTGTTAAAAAGTGAATGTTTTTGGTCAAGAAAACCCATTTTCTGGTAATGATTATTGACTTCTTTAAATTGTTCATATTAGATAGATTCACATATAAATCAGGAGAGTTTTGTTGTATATCAATAAAGTATTTTGTTTGATAATGAGTTACTAATTGTGCTTGATGTGATATGATCATGTGGGTTCATTTGCAGTACTAGAAGAAGCAATCCTTTTGCTGCATTCATAACTTTAGAATTGTTATATCACAAGGGTGGTGACCTGGTGGGTAGTAGGCAGTATATTTGTCCTGTTGTTATTTGACCTCTGGTTCCTTATGAAAATGCCCTTTATGGGGTTGGGTTATGATTAGTTGTGAGGTGTTTATATACATGGCATAGGTTGCACAGAATATACAGGTTATGGACAAATTAAAAATAATAATAATAATGATAATATCATGTTTTTGGCCACTAAATAATTGGTAGCCAAAAAGGAAATAAATATTTTTAGCGACTAAATAGTTAGTAGCTAAAAAAAATAAAACGAAAACACTATAACACTAAGCCTTATTATTGTAACCTAACACTATAACACTAAGCTCCAGTATTTTAGCTAAATTTATGTCAATTTATTAGGGCTTAAAACAGGAACTCAAGACTTATTATTGTAACCTAACACTTCCAATACAAGAGTGGCCTTCAAGGCAGAATCAGAGACGCAGCAAGTTCCATGCAGTCCACTGCTGGACTTGCCATTTTCATGTTGTGTGTTTGTCAGCATGTAAATGGATTGTAATGATCACTATTTTGTTAATACCCAGCTCTGAGCTCTCCAGTGATTGTTACCTTAATGTAGATAAAGCGATCAACCTTTTGTAGTCTCATAGCTAAACTGCAACATAGTGCTAGGGTTCACCTTGCAGGGGGCAAATACATATTCATATGGCTATCTAGATAAATAGAGATTAGTGAACCACTCATATATTGGCTGACTGCACTCAACCTGTTAGGTTTTATTCTTGGCAACCCCGTTTGACAAAACTCCTTTCAGTTGTATTTATTTTCGCACTTTTATTTCAGTGAGACTATGAGTGTTTAGATGCGAATCCAACCTGAATTGTGCCTTTCAGAGAAGTTTGTGATGCTAATGCTTTCAAGATTGCCACTTCGCTGATTATGACGGGGATTGAGCTACCCGGTTAGCTCGCGGGGGTCCAGGGGGCAGCGCCCCTTGGTGGGTCCGGGGCAGCGCCACGGCGAGGTCGAGGGGTAGTGCCCCCGAAGCAAAATGCAAAAATGCATTCCAAGTTGCCTGTCCGCTCGAGCGGAGAATGCTGGGTTTCAGAAGTTTGTCAGGTCTGTAAAAATACTGGAAGGTGTGATTTCACGCTCGAGCGGGTTCTCTAGCGCTCGAGCGGACCTCTGTTATATCACGCACAGATTTTACTGAAGACGCTCGAGCGGGATGTTGGGCGCTCGAGCGGACCGCGCGAACACAGTTTTTCGGATTTCAATAAGGATTGGGTTTTCTTCCAAATCTAGGATTACTTTTGGTTTTTCTATAAGTAGTTGGTTTTCTCCCAAAAACTAGATTACTTCTGAATTCCTCAAAATCTTCTTTTTGGTTCTTAAGGTTTATATCTGGGGATATTTTAATAGTTTTCTTTGATGTTTTATTGAGTATTCAACTCATGGTTTAAAGAGAGTACATCAAAGGTTTTGTTTGTTATACACAAGAGAGAGAGAGTTGTTCTTCGGTGGATTCTGAAGAATTCGAGCCTGAAGCTTTGGTGGATTCTGGAGTGGCTCATCGTAAAGACAATTCTGATGTGAAGACGGGGTTGGAAGAGGCACATAGAGGTTGGTTCAATTAGGTGTGGATTCGCTAGGTAATTGAGAGTATACCTATGTAATTCCTTTAAATCTTCTTAGTGGATTGTTTTGTGACTGTTGCCCGTGGTTTTTTTATCACAGTTGGAGGTGTCCAATTGTGGTTTTTTCCACGTAAAATCGTTGTGTCTCTTTGTCTTGATTGTTTGATTGGGATTGTTATATTCTGCTTAAAATTGATACATAATCACAAATCAACATCTAGGGGATTTCTAGATTTTTCACAACCCATAGAATATACACTCAAATCTTTGGAGATATTCAAGTATGTTTCTCACAACACTCAACCCTCAAAATCTGCGATAGGGCTCCTCAAGCTGCTGCACAAGTTAGCAAACAATTAGAATAACACACATTTTTGTTGACCTTCACTCAACTCTCATTTAGAAAACTCACATCAAATTTAGTCATGTGCTATTACTTATGATAAGCATTTATGTTGGCTAAAACCACTTTGGACATCAAGTAATCTTGATGAATTCTTCAAAGGCTTCTAATATTCTTTATGGCGTTGTGCTGCAGAATGTTTCTGAGTTTTATGGCCTTGATATCCTTGTATGCTTCTATTTACAGAGTGTGATATATGCTCATGCTTAAACACTCTTCAGTTTCTCCACAAGAAGAAGGAAGCCCTCAATATGGTATGATATTCAACTGATCATGCTCTAGCATACTTTTTGTTAGTTAATAGTGGTTGAACATATATTGCTATGTTATATTCAATTAAGGGTTTAACTAAAATTAGATTTTTTGGAAAATTCATGTCTAATTAAAATCTTTTGTCAGATTGTCTGGCTAAAACAACTAATTAATTTTGTTGTCTGTACTTTAAATCTGGCATGCATATAAGCCTTTTAAAATATTTGAATTGTTTAAGCCAACGCATCACCCATATATCAAAACAAACCCAATTCCCAAACTGCCCCCGAACCACCATACAAATGTCACGGCCACCTTCCCCGTGGCAAATAGGACCTGTAATAACAGACGGAATACAATTAGCACATGTAGGTTGGGACTTACAGCCGAAAATGCCTTAAATCTTAACTGAAAAAAGGCATTAAGAGGGCGAAACAGCGAAACAACCCCCGAACCACCATACCAATGTCACAGCTAGCTTCCCCATGACAAATAGGACCTATGACAACAGACGGAATGTAATTCGGGCGTGTAGGTTGGGAATTAGAGCCGAAAACGCCTTGTAGTCAACCGAAAATGGGCATTAAGGGGACGAAAATGGAAAACAACCCTGAACCACCATACGAATGTCACAACTAGCTTCATCATGACAAATAAGACCTTTGACAATAGATGGAATGTAATTAGCACGTGTAGGTTGGGAGTTAGAATAAAAAACGCCATAAACTTAACCAAAAAGGGCGTTAAGGGGGCGAAAATGCAAAATAGCCTATGAACCACCGTACAGATGTCACAACCAGCTTCCCCATGGAAAATAAGGCCTGTGACAACAGACAGAATGTAATTAGCATGTGGAGTTTGGGTGTTAGAGTCGAAAACGCCATAAACTTAACCGAATAGGGACGTTAAGTTGGGAGTTAGAATAAAAAACGCCATAAACTTAACCAAAAAGGGCGTTAAGGGGGCGAAAATGCAAAATAGCCTATGAACCACCGTACAGATGTCACAACCAGCTTCCCCATGGAAAATAAGGCCTGTGACAACAGACAGAATGTAATTAGCATGTGGAGTTTGGGTGTTAGAGTCGAAAACGCCATAAACTTAACCGAATAGGGACGTTAAGGGGGGCAAAAATGCGAAACAGCCACCGAACCACAGTATGGATGTCACAGCCAGCTTCTCCATGACAAACACAACTTGTGACAATCGGCAAAATGTAACCAGCACGTGTAGGTTGGGAGTTAGAGCCGAAAACGCTTTAAACTTAACCGAAAAAGGGCGTTAGGTGGGTGAAAATGCGAAACGGCCCACAAACCACTCTACGGATGTCACAACTAGCTTCCCCATGACAAAAAGGACTTGTGTTATGATTCTACATTGTTTGACTCCTATTTTTCAAGTGGCCTTTGTTTAATATATTTTTTTCCTATTTTTGTTTCACTCTAGGACAGTCTCCAATATTTTTGTAGTAAAAGAGAGCATGCTGTGCTTGGGTTTTTAACTTATTTTCCTTACTTCACCACAAGAAGCAATAGATTATTTGATCCATGACCTCCACCATTTCTCGATTTTTCCACAGCTTCTGCAAGTTTTGCCCCTTTGGCTACTTCAACTGTGGTTATGTAAAATTTCTTTTATCTTGAATGGAGGGACCCTTAGGGAGCAATTTTTGACTGGAGTCTTATGCATTGTCAAGAAATTGAATTAGGGTGTCGTGTGTCTTTGTACTAGTTGAGATGACTGAGTGGTTTTCTCAAACTGTTAAAATGATTGATGTCTATTTTCACCGCATACAAGATTCCAATGAATGGTCTCATCCTCATGATATTTCTTTCTGTAATCAATTTGTTGGTTGCATCATTGACTACATATTCTTATCAATACAATTAACTCCATATTATTTGTCCATTTTGTGCCAAGTCTGCAAACCACCTTTGCTCTATGAGACTATGACAACTTTGGCAATGGAAAAAACTTTAAAAAATAAAAATAATGAAAGAAAAGGAAAGGAAATGGAAGATAGTATAACGCAATATTGGTTTAGTCCTTTTAGAAATTCATTTTGTATTTGATCATTAGTTTTTCCAAAAGGTATTTTCATTACTATGGACAATTGCTACATCAGCAAAATATGCTACAGGATTATGTGAGGACAGGTTATATCACTGAGCTTTGATTTGTTGCTTCCTGATCATGTTGTAGGTATTCGCCTTCTGTTTTTCTAATTAAAAATTCTTTGTTAAAGGCATATGTGCCATTGTGCTGCTGGTAAAATGCTTTGTATCTTGTCAAATTTTTTGTTTTTCCTTAATTGTAGAGAAATGTATGCCTATACTGAGTAGTTATAGATCACAAGGTGCATGTGTGAGTGACATGATAAACATGCTTGTTTCAGGAACTTATTATGCTGCAGTCATTGAGAATTGCACTGATCTTGTTGGTCGTGTTGTGGTTGTGGATGTTGGTGCTAGTAGTGGTATTCTGTCATTATTTGCCGCTTTGGTTGTCTAAGTTTTATCTGTGTTTGCGCATGAAAATATACTGACATAATGGACTTATCTTTGTCTGTTGGTCTTCTAGAATTCTATCCCAACTTCACCCTCTCCTTTTCTCTGCCTCACTTTTTTTCTCATATCAGGTTGGTGCTAAACATGTTTATGCAGTGGAAGCATCTGAAATGCCAGCATATGCCTGCAAATTCACTATAGGTCGCCACCACCACTACCGTCTTGATCCTATTTATCGTGGCCGAGCTCGTTTCCTCTGGCGAAGAAACCACCATCGTTCTCCGACCACCCCACGGCGGCAACAATCGCCGCACCATGTTCCTCCCCCTCTTTCTCTCTCCTCCTCCTAGCAGCTCTTCCGGCAACTCCTCTTCCTTCGTCTGCATAACAATTTGATAGCAAATGATGCTATGTCAAATCAGGTATTTTTCTAATTTAATTATGGTGTTTACATTGTATGAAACAATCCAATTTAATTATTTGTTGGCATTTACTAATAATGTTTGATACAGCTTTCTGGTTATCCTAACTTCTATTTAAGGAATTTTGCACATTCCAAATTTAATTTGATCGTATATGAGTCAGATAACATATAGTCTAGTTGTTTGTACCTCTGGCTACAATGTAATGGAAATCTCGATGATTTTCAATTCGCAAGATTTTGGTTCTGTTGATATTGTTGTTATGATGGATGTTACTATTTTGGTTTTATTATTGTTGTTACTACAATTTTACTACTACTATTTTGGCTCTGTTTTGATAACCGGGAAACCAGATGATGTATATTTTTGCCTAAATGAAGTAGATGACAACTCTGTTGATGCTATTCTTATGTTGCTGGTGATCTTTAGATGTTCCTGCTATAGACTTGCTGCTGCTACCATGGTCTTATTGATGCTATACTACTACTGTTGCTGTATATGGGTCTTGAGATGTGACATGTTGTGTTGCAGTGGATGTTAGTAGTAGTTTCTAAAGGATGTGCTTGTTTGTGTATTCTTATTTTATTTTTATTTTTGTATAGTTTTGGCTAGGATGGCTCTCATCCTATATTTCTTTAACTTGGGGTACGCCCTTTGCAGCTGCTGTATTCGTGTTTTCATCATATAGCATGTACATCTTACTTGCCCAAAAGAAAAACCTTCAGTGCATGAATCTCAAATTATTAATTTCATTGTTATTTATTAAATCTCTTAGTTAAAAATTATTCTTAGCCAAAAAAGAAAAAAAGAAAAGAAAAGAAATGCTGGTTATTTAGCATTTCTGTAATTGAAAAACTTTAAGAAGTTGTTTTAAATTGCTGTTGAAAATCTTTACTTGACAAGTTATTGTCTCTCCTCTTTGTGCTATATATAAAGAAGAGGTTCAAACTATTGAGCAGATGCTTCTTTGCTAACCTTGGACTCAAGTTTCGAATAATAACCCTCACACTAGTGCATATAAAGAAGAGGTTCAAATAACTAAGCAGATGCTTCTTTGCTAACCTTGGACTCAAGTTTCGTATAATAACAATTTGGTAAATTGGTGTTGGAGATTAGATCAAACAATTTGGTATTTGTATGGAAATGGAGATTAGATCATTTTTATTTCCTAAATTAAAAATTGGTGTTGTTGCAATTCCCTGCTCTACATGTGAACAGTGTACTTCTTCCATCTTTTTGATTTATGCTCACCAACTGTATGTAAAAATGTCATAGAGAGGTTTTGAGGACTGGTTTGTTGGTTCAGTAATTAAGTTGACTGCATGCTATATTTTTGAAGTTTAGGCTGCTTAATTTCTATTTTCTGCTATAGGTTTTCCACGGAAAAAATTTGGTACATTGATCAGATGCTCAAGGTTCTCTCTGAGGTATGAATTAAAGTGCTGGTCATTCTAGTTATTGATTTTAGTCTTTTAGAGTCTAATTGTGTACTTCTGGAATTAGAGTTTTGTTTCTTTGTTAGATTTACATTAGTTACTTAACTTCTGCCTTAGATCAACCTGCCATGCTTTTAACATGGGCCAGGCTGCCTGTACCAATGATGTCCATACGGCATGTGGGATAGTTCTTGCATTTTCATGATTGATTTAGGCTAAAGCTATGATACATAGAAGGACAGCATTGGGCATATGCATTAACAAACTACCTGTATAGCGATCCCGGATTTACCCTTATTGTACAGTGATCCGGACATGTGTCCGTAGATGTTGGTAGTTGTTTATTATCTTGTTTGCATCCTTTTTACTTTGTATATTGAGTTATAGGATGTGTTGAGAAGGTTTGTTACAGGTTGGTTGTGTTTGGGAGCCTAGTGTTGCTGCCCAGATTTTTGGACCTTCGCTCGAGCGAGAGTTGAGTTTGTGTTTGGTGGGTCGAGCCAGAGTGGCTTCGCTCGAGCGAGCGATGGCGTCTGGTTCTGGACCTGAGAGTTGTATTTTTTGGCTCGAGCGAGCTTTTCTTGGCTCGAGCGGTCTGGTTTGTTCTTCGCTCGAACGAGAGGTCTGTCGCTCGAGCGTGCTTCTGGTTGCAGACCTGAGGGTTTGAGTTGTTGGCTCGAGCGAGCATTCCTTCGCTCGAGCGCACTTTTGAGTTTTTGGCTCGAGCGAGAGTTCCTTGGCTCGAGCGAGAGTTTCTGTGTCTGGTCGCTCGAGCGAGAGTGTTTTATATCAGCGGACAGTAGCGTTTTGAAACATCACTTTTTCACTTTATTTTTCTTTCAAACCCTTGATCCGAGACACTCTCTCTCTAAACTTACACTCTCTCTAAGAATTGATCTCCCTAGAGTGTGAATCTAGCCTAGGGCCTTTGTTAAAAAGATAGAGGGTGTTGAGAGCTTCGACTTAATCTGAAAAAGTTGGGATTTGGAACACGTTGATCTTCGAGTCTTCATCTCCTTTTTGGCTCAAACTTCGAGGTAGGGATATCCTACTCCTCTCTATGGATTTTGTCTTTAAATTTTAGTATTTTGAGATGTTGGGGTTGGTTTGGTAATTTGGTAAAAGTTTGGGGCTTTTGTGTAATTTTACAAAAGTTGGGGTTTTATTCATAATAAACCTAGATGCATGTTTGGCATAGAGAAATGGAATAAATATTAAATCATTGATGAAAATGGGACCTAAGGGTTGAAATGTTAATTATGGGAATTGACCTAATTACATTGTTTAATTAATTGGGATAATTAATTGTGAGGAATGAGGAAATGAAATGTTGATTGAATATCCATTGTGCATTTATTTTCTGTATAGAAATAACTGCTTTGGGCTATCGGTGGAGGATAGTCGTGATTGTTGTAGACAATGCATGATGATTAGGCAAACGAAAACTAATGAATGGAATGTGTCATGGAATTTGACGGTTGATAGAATACATTAATTATATGTAGTGAGTGATTGTATATAGAACCAATGTGTTTGTATACGTTATGTGTAGAGGAGGAGATGGGGGATGTACTCCGCGGTTTAGGGGAAGATAGGGGATGTACCTCTAAACCGGATAGTGTTGGGAGAAGATAAGGGATGAACTCCGTAGATACAGCTCATATGCTTGTCTAGTAAAGTGAAGATAGAGCTCATATGCTTATCTTTGTGAAGTGTGGATATAGCTTATATGCTTATCTGTGGATATTGTTGATATACATATCTGTTGTAGAATGTGGATATAACTTATTTGCTTATCTGAGAATGTGGATATTGTTGTTATACATATCTGTTTAGAATGTGGGTGGTGTTTATATGCCTATCCGTTGAAAAAGGGAAAATGAAAGGTAACTTGGACTCATAAGTCGTGTGGCATAAATATGTGATTTATGTGAATGTATCAGTGTTGGCCATCTATTAATTGCTAATATTTTAGTCATTGTTCATGGTTGGTTTAGTATATTTCTACTGGGCTGTGGCTCACCCTATATGGGAATATCATTTTCAGGTACAGGTAGCATGCCACCTCCAAGGACATAGCTTGGGAGGCTAGAGGCGGACATACTTTTGTCGTTTTACTTTTTGATGTATTACATGTAAATTCAGGCCAAGGGCTTAATGTGTATGAGTTAGTACTCTTTTGTTGTAACCAAGTGTTAACTTGGAAAGCTGTAAGCCCTTAGGGCATTTGCTTTTGTCGTTAACATGTAATACTTATGTAGTGAAATTCTGATTATGGAAGAATGTGGAACTTTTACATATCAATGCCTGTCTTATTTGTTGGGTTTATTGTTATTATTTTGAGGGCGATACAACCTATTACAAATTTTTTCTTTTTGTGATCAGCTGGTGCATGACTTACTAATTTTTTAAGAACTCATGTGCTGACAGAGCGGTCACAGCTGAAGTTTGTGAAGAGCTATTTACTCCCATTCCCCTGCATGCTGAGCTTGCGTTGAGTGGAGTTGAAGTGTTTATGAATACTAGTGGAAGTCATCACCAACTACGAAAGCTTGACCTTCACCTTCGTGCTTTTATAGGTGCTACACATAGTTGTGGAGGAGTTTACATGTACAGTAATCACCAAGGATGTGATGGTGGCCGCCTTTATTATGGTAATAACCAGCCCTTAATTGACTTCTATTGTTTCCACACATGGTGTACCCTTTCCAATAACCTTTTTTTTTTCATGAACTTTCTTTTATTACTTACAAGATAATCAAAAGATGTTAATTTTTGGTTAATAACTTCATCCATGGCAAATGGATGTTCTTGTGTTGTTGTGAATGGGGATGTGGTGCTCAAGGCTCACAATTTTCTTTGAAGGATCTTGAGGTGGTGGTTGCTCAAATAGATCTAGGTGCGGTATGCTCTAAGTTCACTTTCATAGCAATTTTATCTGCTGCAATTCTAAGTTAGAAGGCAAGAAAGCTATAGTTCTTTACTAATGCTACTATTTCTATGTTCTTCAAGCATCTAATTTGCTTTTGCTATTGCATTGTTGGAGATTTCTATCAGTGCAACAAGCAGTCTAGAGAGCTGCAACTTATCCGTACGAGCAAATAGCATTTCCTGTGATGAAAACATTTAAGAAAGTTTGAAATGTTGAATAACCATGTTTATACATTTATAAGCATCAAGCTTTTAGAAGACATTTTGCTTTTGGAAGACATTTTGTAAACTATAAACATGATTATTATTTTTTTCTTTTTTTAATTTTAAATATGTACTGTCTACATTGCATTAATATCATAAGACTACTGAGGATTAATTTCTACCATTGAGCAAACTAATGAAATACCTGAGTATAGGCATAGTCCAATGTGAAAGAGCAGCTCAAAATCAGTCATTAATCCTGAAAGAAACAAAATCAACACACATTTCTGGTGATTTATGGAGTAAAGCATGTGATAAGAAAGAAACAAACTAGATTCATATGTTGTATGTACTTAGATTGAACTTCAAAAATTTTATTTCATATATACTCGAGTATGCAAAACTATTGATTAATTTGAAAAGATTACTTAATTTCGAGTTTTGTATGTTTTTTTATAATTTTAAATTGGCCAATATTTAGTCTATGCTAATGATTATTTTATTTTTTTTGCAGATTGTTTTTGACGTACAAATGTGGATATGACTTTTTTTGACAAGTACGAAAGGGCATTATTTTTATATCTCCGTCCGTATATATAGTGGTTCATACAAATTAGTTGTTTGGAGTGGTAAATATCCAAAATTTGGCCCGATAGAAATTAGCATTGGACGTGGTACAAATTAGTTTTTGGGGCGGTACAGAATAAATTTTTGGTGTGGTATAGATTTCCTTTTGGATATTAAATTTGGTTAATCCTCTATTATGTATGGAATTAAATTATTAGGGTTGAATTATACTTGGTTCGTATGGAATTTGTATTACATTTAGAATTGGACGTTGAATATAAATTTTTTGGATGGTTGGAAGTGAAATGTGCGCACATTGAATGGTTGATAATATATTCAGTATTGATGGATTATATTGTTTATACAGGGTATAGGTTGCACTAATAATGGATACAGGTGATTCAGAAATTAAAAAAAAATAAAAATTAATATAGTATTTGGTGACTAAATATGTTGGTAGCCAAAAATGTAAGCAAATGTTTTGGCGACCAATAATTTAGTAACAAAAAATAACCAAATGGCTTTTTGTGACCAAACCACATAGTAGCTAAAACAAATCAGAATGAGGGACGTTTAATTGCCGACTAAATATTTTAGTCACTAAAAACATGACATCCTTTGGCGACTAAAGTGTTTGGTCGCTAAATGTACGTATTCTATTAGTGACTAAAATTTTAGTCTCTAATAGTTTAATTTAGTTTTCTGTAAGAACTTTGGACAACTAATATTTTAGTCGCCAAAAGATACCTTTGCCGACTAACCAAAGTTTAGTAGCCAAAAGTTCAATTTCAGCGACCAATAATTTAGTCACCAAAAGATCACCTTTCCCGACTAACCAAAGTTTAATAGCCAAATGTTTAACTTTCGGCGACCAAAAATAGTTTAGTCGCCAATACTATCATCGACAGGGTATAGGCAATGAACTTGGTGACAAAAAAATTTAGTTGCTAATTACATTCGGCGACCAAAAATTGGACTTTTGGCGACCAACATTTTGGTCGCCAAAACTGTCATTTCCTGTAGTGTCTATATGATCATTTATTTGTTGTGCATTTAATTTATGAGTTCTGTGTTATGAATTCAGTTGTAGTTAAACTGGTGCTATAGCACAGTTGCTTACTCTTAGAAAAATTCCTAACTCAAATTCTTAAAATTTCTGTTGTAGGGTGTTCTTTACGCAATTAGCATCACTGATTTGTCCAGCTATTGCAGGGTGTTATTTTTCAATTAGAAGATAATCGAGTTCAAGTAGTTTTTCAATATTCTTGGAGCTGATTATTTTGTCAATTAATGTACTCTTTGTATCTTTTTTTGGTTTGGCATCCAAGTTAGTCAACTAATATATTGATGTATATTTTTGCAGGTAATGTTGAGGGAGTAGTTGATATGATTGAGCGGGTGATATTGAGAGCTAAACTGAGATTTATTTTTTTTATTTTTTTATTTTTTTTGAGTACTCAAATATATTAGTATTTTGTATAAATACTTGTAAGGATGGTTGATGCATATTTGTTTTGCATGTATAGAAGCTAAAATTTGCATGCACACTTTTTTTTTTTTTTTTGAAGATAATTTTGTTGAGGGAAAATAATATTTGAATATATGAGTATTGCAAATATCACTTTACATTTATTGTATATAATAAATGAATATATATATATATATATATACATATATATGAGAATATATATAGTTTGTGACGGCTTCACATTAGTCGCCATAGGTAGATTAGGCGGTCGCAAATAGTTTGTGACTATTGTTTTGTGGTCGCAAAAAGTATTTACTACCCCCACATTCACGACCCCCATTTGCCGTTGCATGGGCCGTCGCAAAAGGTCTTTTGCGATAGCTTGTAGCCGTCACAAAAAAGTACTTTTTTTAGTAGTGTTATAACGTGTTACAGCTTAGCTTTTGACGTGGTACAGATTAATTTTGATGCGGTACATATTACCTTTTGATGTGATACAGATTACTTCTTTGGCATGGTACAGATTACCTTTTGGCATCGTACAAATTAGTTTTTGGTGGTACTGATTAACTTTTGGATATTAATTTTGTTTAATCCTCTGTTATGTGTGGAATTATATTTTTGATGTTGGATTATACTTTCGTTTGTATGGAATTTGTATTTCATTTATAATTATATGAATTTTTTTGATAGTTGAAAGTGAAATGTGTGCATGTTGTAGAATGGTTGCTAATTTGATCAGTATATGGATTATTTTATTTATATACATGGTGCACTAATAATGGAATAAATACAGGCGGTCGATAAATTAATTAAAAAAAATTATAAAGTTTTTGGCAACTAAATATTTTGATAGCGAAAAATGCAAACAAAGGCTTTTCGTGACTAATTTAGTAGTAAATAAGATGGCACAAAAGACTTTTAGCGAAAATTTTTTGGATACTATGTGTTTGCGCGTGTAATTGTAACTTGTTTATTACCCTAATTAATTTCAATAGACTTGATTAACTAATAGTAATTTTAAAATTGAGTCGGAAAAAAATTTCATAATTCGGTAACTACCCGGTACGGGTGTGACATGTTTGTCGACATACCCTGCTTTATAATCTCGAGATAATTCTAAATGAAAATTTTTATATTTATTTGCAAAGTATATATTATTTAAAATCATTTTCATAATTTGGTAGTGTTGGTGTAAGAGGCGGGACCATTTGTCCAATCCATTTGGATCCAATTGTAATTGAGTTTGTATAATAAAAGTCATTTAAATTATGTCAAATTTCTCACATAAAATTACATAATTATTTAATGCTAATTGAATTTATAAATATTTATACACAAGCATCAACATACACCATTATAACCTTACAATTGCTACAATCATCACTAATATTGATGCAACCATCATCACTGTCACCACCAGCACCACCACTACCCCACCACCACCCCACCACCACCACCATTATGAAACCACCATTGCCATTACCACCACCTTCATAATTTTCTTTGTTATCATAAAACATACCATTATTTCAACTAGTAAAATTTCATTCTCTTTAAATATTGGAATTTAACCTTAATATTTAGGTGAAATTATTAAAAAAAAATGAAATTTCTAGTAAAGAAGTAAAAAATTATAAAATTAAAGGCAAAGACGAACTAGCGAGTAAATAGAAAACTTATGAGTTAGAGAGAGATGTTACCAGTGGTTTTGTCGGAGCAACAAGTGATTGTCACTATATTTTTAATTAGCTAATGATAATTTGTTTTTCTTAATTAATTTGTTGTCTAATTAATTCTATAATGTGTAATTACAAAAATTTTAATATTGTTTAATTAAAACTTGGTAGTAATAATTATTTCATTATCTTCAACTAGTGAAATTTCATTCTCTTCAAATAGTTAAATTTAGCCTTAAATTAGTATATTTATTGAAGGGTTTAATTGTATCATTTTATAGTTTAGGTAGTAAAGTAATAGTTTGTGACAATTTCAGATAGGGGGATGTAAAGTAAGACTTTATGCTAGTTTTAGTGGAGATGAGTAAATTGATACCTTATGATAACTTTAGGAAGGTCAAATACTAAAGGGGGTATGGGACATTTTCGTTTGGCGCGGAAGAGAGGCCTACAAAGATATAGAATTGCAAAAGAATCATGAGTTCAATGAGAGAAAAGTATGCTTTGAACCCTTTGACAATTGCTTCCACAAATTTTAATTTTTTTATCGACAAAATAGAGACAGAGAGATATAAAGATAAAGGTAGAAAAAAATAAAAATAAAGGCTTGCGATGGATCTACATGAGTGTCAGTAGATCTAAAATCTGATTGCCGCAATAGTGGTGATGGACAATCATAAGACAGAGTTTGCATGGTTCTGGATTGTCATGAGACAAAGTTTTTATGGTGACAGACAATCATTATGGATATTCAATTATTTATTTATGACAATAAAAAATAATATATCTTTTTTGGGTTTGGCCTCTCTCTAGTCCGTGATCAGATTGGAGGCAGCATTGGGCCCATGAAGGCCTATTACGGGTCCCGTTTTGATAATTTGAGCCGTTCAATGTGTAGAAGTCGTCGAGTACTATATGTTTGTAAAAAATTACGTTGATCGGATATCGATAACTATCTCATCGAATCAAATTTATGTCAATCGTTTATTTTTTCACCGTCTATTTTTTTTATACAAAACTAATTTGATCACATAGCTAGCGATATCTGATTAACGTGATGTTTTACAAACATATAATACTCGACGATTTCTCATGCCTCTCTCTCTCTCCCTCTCTCTCTCTCTCACAACTACTTGCGATGGCCATAGCCATCGCCACCGCCACAGCCATAAATCACCACCGTAGCTCTTGCAATTGGTTAGGCACGTAACTAACATGAAATTTCTTTAATGTTAATATTACCAAGTTTTAATTTAATTTTATAATTATTAAATAAACAAAAAAAAATTAAGATAAATTACTAATAGGTCTGACTTTTGGGACTTATTACCCATTAAGTCTTATTAATAAATTTATCAGTCCTATAGGTAAATAAATCTAGTTAACAGGACTATAGGTAAGTGACTAAAAAAATTATTAACTAACTATAACAGTTCAAATAATTATGTTATTAAATTATTAATTTAAAATGTTAAATTACTTTAATGTTAATATTAATTAAATTTGTTACTATTTGTAATAACTATTAATAATTAAATAATAAATTATTAAGAACATAATACTAATTATTTTTAAATATAATTATTATTTATGGATTAAAATCATAAAATTCCCTAAATTTATTTTTGCATTTAGAATATTAATTAAACTTTAATAAAGGTAAAATTACAAACATAAATAATAAAACTTAAAAAAATGTATAAATTCAGACCAATTTTGTTCCAAATTCAAATTTCTTCTCAATATTTGAAACAAACCCTCCAAAATTTTACCTACATTCAAATTCCCTCCTAAAATTTGGCCTAAATTTCTACTCCCTCCCAAACAAAAAAAAAACAAGAGTAAAAACTCGCTGGAAAGAGAGACAGAGAGAGATGTGTTCGAGAGAGAAAGAGCGAAGACAAAGAAAAGAACATGAAGAGAAGATGAAGGGAAGAGTATTCATTCGGAGCGACAGCTTTGCTTGCGACTACCATTGCTCCGTCCGATTGATGAAGACCCACAAACGTAGCAGACGAAGCCATCTCACCTCTCCCTCCGGCCGGAGCTCTCGTACCTCTTCCTCGCACCACCCAATTTCAAGTACATGTTCAGATATTACAGTTTTAAGTTATGATTTGAGGCTTTTCAATTTCAAAATTAGGGTTTAGGGTTTTTCAATTTCACAGGTCCCTCTCTGTTGGTCTTTCTCCCTCTCTGTCGATCTCAGTCTCTCTTTGTCGATCTCGGCTGCAAATCACAGGTTTCTCTCTCTCTTGGTCTTTCGCCCTCTCTGCCGATCTCGACCACAAATCACAGGCTTTTCTCTCTTTCTCTCTAGGTCTTTCTCCCTCTCTGTCGATTTTCAGTAATTTATAGGGAAATTGTGATTTTTGCTTTTGGTTTAATCTGAAATTGACACTTTGAACAAATGAGTAAGGGCTTCAAACTTATGTGTACTCCCTAATCACTATGCTTGTGGATTTGTATAAGGTCTTTTCACAAAAATAGAACAAACTGAAAAGACTAAAATGCTTCGTTTAAGAAAATTACTCCTTTTAATGTTATCTTGTAAACTTTTTTTAGAGCTTTATTTGGTATGGATTGGACAATTATTTGCTATGTTGGATGAGGCAGTTTGTAATGGTGGTTTCTAGGTGTGGTTCTATGTATCTATTGTCGAACTTTTTGAAGGCATACATAATGTTGTAATTATTGAAGTTATAGCTACTTGGTATTTTTGTTTTTGTTTTTGTTTTTGTTTCTTTGAGATTCATATGTTTGTGGAATTGCAGGGAGTGGCTGATCGAGTCTTAGTCTCTTGCCTACTAGTAAGGGTAGTTCGGTTACTATTGCAAGGGCATTGAGGTATTTTTATTTGATTATTTTATAGTTCATACCTCTTGAGTTTTGCCTGTCCTCTTGTCGTGGAAATTGGATGAGTGATTCATCTCACAATCACTCTGTCAATCTACTTGTGTAGCATCTTTCACACATGGAAGCATTGTGGCGGAGCTCTGATGCAAAAATTGATAAAGCACAACCAGCCATTGAAATCAGGGTATATGGATGCTTTTACTGAGTGTGAGTGGCGTAATACATGAGTTTGAGTTTAGATTACTTGTTATAGTTAGAGTTCTGGGGAGAATGAGTAGGAATATGGATTTTTCTAAAATTAAAAATGAAAATAAGGCAAGGATGGAAGGGTGTTAGCCCAATAGAATAGGAAGGCTCACACTTCCGGGTCTTTTGAAACCTCATTAATAGTGCTGAATATTCGCAAGTACTAAAGTTTTGAAAGGTTAAGTTTATCCGTTATAAATACATGTCAAAATCACATATATCCTTTAGTGATGAGTCGAATCTCTTTGATGTAAAATTTTGAGTTTGAACGTGTTAACTAACAAACTTAATAGGTCACCAAAAGTTTTTAGATTTAAGCATTTAATGGGGTTGCCAAACAATCCCGTAGTCGCATCTCTTTTTGTTTCTTTATCCCCTAATAGATTCTTTTTTTTTTCTATTCATGTAGTCCAGCATCAACTCATCAAGAAAACCCTTAATCTCTTTTCTGTTATAATGATCTGGGTGGAATTTATTTATTTATTTTTCATTTGTTGCCAGTGATACCTGCATAGATTCATACGTTTGTATATAATGATTGGTTGTGATAAGAGTGAATTTGTATTGTTCCCTTCTGCAGCTAGGGAGAAAGCTATGGTTGTCAACTTAGAGTTTATAAAGGCTATAGTTACAACTGAAGAAGTGTTGTTGCTTGATCCTCTCTGCTAGGAGGTTCTTCCGTTTGTGGATCAGCTGCGGCAACAGCTTCCTCATAAAAGCGTGTCTAAAAGTCAATGAGGGGGTCAAATGGATGTACAAGATAATGAAATGCAATTATCATCCGGGGGACAATGGTTACCTGTTCTTGAAGCCGTTAAAGGTTTGCAGTGTGACCTCCCATTTGAGTTTCAAGTTCTCGAGATTGCATTGAAGGTTGTTTGTACATATTTGGACTCTAGTGTAGCAGACCTTCAGAGAAATGCTTATTCTGTGTTGGATGAACTAGTGAGGAATGTTAGCACCAAGAATCTTGAGCGCGTGAGGAGTTTGAAAAGCAATCTAACTAGTTTACTTGCACGGGTACAAAAGGCATACATTATTGATTTCTTTTTTCTACTAGTTACAACAGATTACTTCATGGTGTTGGTGCACTTGCTAGTTATTTATTTATTTTTGTTTTATCAACTTTGATGTGGAAAACTTATACATGAGAAAAGAGGAAAGCCCATGTATCCCCAGTAGTCTATTTTAAATTGTGTATCTTCTTTGCATGAAGTGTAAAATCATGTTGGAGTGTAGATGTCATTCGTCGGCTAAATTGGCGGCAATTGGGTCTTGTTGCATTCATTATCCCTCTTTTGTTTATCTGCATGTAAAGAATTTATGGATGTGTTTGCTGCATCCTTCTAGTGGCTATTTGGTAAGATGAATCATATGTCCTTTGGGGAGGAGAGGTCCATTGAAGTAGAACAGCGTGTTGAGATAATTTACAAACTGGTTTGTACAACTTTTGTGCTGTTGGATGCTAATAGCTAGTGGGAAATTTAGGGCTTCTAATGGTTCAAGTCTAATTGCACTCTCACACACTTTTTGTGCTCTAGTCTTGTAATTTAGTGGCATGCTTCATAATACATGTCAATTGTCATAGATTTCTGCACCCCCTTGTGGTGCCATTCCATGCAGGAGCAGTTAAATATACTGCAGAGAACTCAATATTAAACTGTGCATGTATGAACATAGCAAAGAGTTCAGACATGGACTTCTTTTGACGGGATATGCTCTGATTCCCACAAGTAGTTTGCACATCTATCAAAATTGTGCAATAAATGCAACTGAAGGATCATCAATCGTCATAAAATTGTGAAGGTGTAGATGAAGTTCGTCAATTTTAATTGAGGCCTATCGCTTGTCATTATTGTCAATTGAGTCATTTCCTTGCAAAGTTCAAATTAAGGAGGCATCTACCGATAATGTTTTGGTAGCTTTTATACTAAATGTGTATTGAGGTTGTTACATGTGATTGATTCTATGCCTTTTCATTTATTCGTTGTATTACTTTTAATGTGGAGCAAATGGTTGTTTGGTGTTAAATGCGTGATGAAATTGAACATCTTTTAGATGACAATGAAGACATGGCACATTTATACTTAACAAGGAAATGGATTCAGAGTCAGCAATTTGAGGCTTACTTAGCAAGTACAGCTTCTAACAGCATTGTCAGTGCTGGACATCAACTTCGCCATCTTAGTTCTAATAGGAGTGGAAGTTTATTGTTGAGCAACCATTTCTGTACTCAACAATACAAAATTAGACTACAACCATGAGAATACACATTCAAGTCAGAAACCATTTTGTTCTTCCCCTATTTCTCTTATCTTAACTAATATGAATGAAACCACTTTGATTATTTTCTTTCCTTTGTTTCGATTGCTAGATTTTTATAAATCAGTTTAGAATATTTCATTTCCTCTTGCTGCAGTTCATCAATTTTGGCTCCAAGTGGTGTCTTGATATGACTAGATGGCATGTGGTGTGTTGTTATGACTGGATGGCAAGTGGTGTCTTGATATGAACTGCATCATGTGGACGACAAACATTAGTTTGTAGATTGTCCACAAATGTTAAGCTCAAAACTTTTATTCTTAGTAGGTGGTCATTATTATGTACATGGTTCCTTTGTTATGTCTTATGTTTGATAGGTATATATTATGTTTGCTAGGATGTGTGATCCTTTTATTTGGCTTTAGTTTTTGGAAATTATTCTCTGTTGTTTTTATTTTATTTTTTTTCATTGATGCTTGTAACTCGCAATAGTAACTTGGGTTATTTGCTCTCAAGGAATCACAAAACACACCGAGTCATTCAATGTCTCTCAACTACCAAAGCTTAAATTTTGTAGTAATCAATGTTTTTGTATTGTCGGAACTTATGTTTACAAACAAATGTTTCTTTGAGTGCTAAGTTCATGCATAGTTGATGGAATTGAACTTAAAACATAGGAAACTCAATTCAAATAGTTGAAATGATGATGATGATTTTCAATTGTGTAAAGAGATATTCCTTCTCCACAGGCTTTTATTGACTCAAAGAAGACTCGAGCATCTGGGGAAGTGTTAAAACAATCCATGGACCACTCTCTAATCTTAGAATTGGAATCACCGGTGATTACAAACATTTATTTTCTCAGAGTCCAACCCTTCACTTTCATGACTAGCCTTTCCAAGAACTTAAGTGGTTGGAGATAATGGCTGAAAACCAATAGCTTCTCACCACCTGATTTGCACAAGCCTAACAGATTAAGGAAGAACTTTGCCTTCACTCCTCTAAGGGTCAAGTCTTTTTTATTCTTTTGAGGCTTTTCTTTTGTTGACTATTTTAATTCAATATGTGCTTGCTTGTGCCATGAAACTAGCTTATGCAAATCAGATGCATCTACTATTCCAGAAGATTTACCTATACGTGAGTGTAGACGCGCCCGCGTGGGGGGCCTGTAGACACCCCATTTTTGACCGTCCTCAAGACTTGGACGTCACCGTTTGAGCACCCGGTGATCATCCATGTTTGTGTTCGTTTGGAGTTCCCGGAGGTCTCGGCTACGCGCCTTGCCTCAGGATCTCCGAACTCGACTGTTTAGTGTCTGGTTTTGCACCAAACACTTGTGTTTTGCCTTGGAGGGGCAGGGAATGCCTGGTGAGGCATCCCCACACATCACCGGCCATGACCGTAGGCCACCGGCTGGTGTTTTGTTTCCATCGGCAATGTATATTGCCGGTCGGCATTATTTATTGCCGGTCGGCACTCCATTTTGTCAAAATGACAATTTTGAGCAGCCGATTACTGTGCATCTACTTTTTGTACATATTTTGTGCCAGCTGTGATAGCTAGCACCCACTCTGTTCCCCTCCATACACGTGTATGGAGGGATTTCCCCCTAAGCAAGCTTGTTTGATAAGCTTTGCAAAGGGGACTTCTATAAGAGGAGAGGTCTTCTCCTTGTTCTAGGTTAGCAACTTTGAAAGGAAAAACCAGAGTTCATACATATAGATACATCATCTCTCTATATTTCCCCCTCTCTCCTCCCTTAGTGTGTGTTTGGTAGCCCAAAAGTGTATTTTACCTTACTTTTACACTAATACACACACCATTACACCTTGCTCCGAGATTGAGTCACTTTGAGGGTTGATTCTTGAGTTTTTGGACTGATTTTGATCAAAAGAAGAGGGCTGGACCAACTGTTCTTCAAGGGTTCTTCAGGGGTAATCACTTTACTTTAGTTTCCCCAAACTTGCACTGGTTTTTTACCTATCTTGCTTGCTGATTTAAGCTTTGTGCATAACATAAAAAAAGCTTGTATTTTCATGCTTAAGAACTTTCATTAAGGTTTTTTTGTGGTTTGAGTTCAAACTCACCCTCTTGGCCTTATTTGTCCTTTTTGGTGCTTCCTTTGTGAGGCTTTGTTTGCTTGAGTGTCTTGGTCTTCTCACCACTGAAAACCAGTGGATTTTCAGTGGTAAGGAAGGTGGTTTGAAGTCTTGTATAGGGGAGGGACACCCCTCTCCCTTCATTGCCTCATTTCCTTGCCTTTTGGCTTAAAGGGCAACATGCATGCTTGACTAATTTTGGCCCTATTTCAGAGTTTTTTTGGTGTCTCTAGGTCACATGTTACCTCTGTTTTTGGTCGGATTTGTGCCCTTTTGCATGCTTAACATACTTGCTTTACATTCCTCTATTTGGCCTAGAAATGCATCTTGTGTTTAGGTCATGATTCTTGCATTTATTAGCCTAATTTCATGAAGGTGTTGGCATTATTTTACCATGTTTAAGGTCTGTTGGCCATCTGTTTCAGTCATGCTTTCCATGTTTGGTGTCCTCTCTTTGTGTTTTGGCTTGTAAGCCTTAAGCATATTGGCCTCTAGCATGCGTAGCTTAGACCATCCTCATGATTTGGCATCATTTAGGATCATATTTCAGTCAATAAATCATGTTTGTATGCTTGCATATGTGACCTCTTTCATGCTTTGAGGATGTGCCCTTTTATGCCTAGAAATGAGTTTCGGTGCATGCATCTCATTAGAGCCACTTAAGCTACCATATTAGTGGGTTTTGGAGTCCATTTTTGCATGCTAAAATTCTGTTTTTACTTGTCTAATTCATGCCATGAATGGTAGTATTTGGTGGAAGTAAAGTGCCCCTTTTTGTGCCTTAGCCTTAGGTCCATTGGCTTGCATGTTGGCATGAGTGTTTGTCCATCCTTTTGGGCACTTTTGGCCACTGTTTTGAGGTGGATTGAGGCCTGCCCCTTTACCATTTTAGTCCACCATTGCATGCTTGTCTCATGTTTGTTGCATGATTGCTCCATTAGGTGTTGTAACATGATGATCGTATTGCTTAAATCGTCCATGTTTGCATTGCATTTGCATCTTGCATGCCTAGCATTGCATACTTGCCATAGTAGTTGCATGGCATTTGGCATGCCTTGCACCTTGATTTCATGTTGTATTTTTGAGTCATGTTTGCATAACATGCATTGCATTACTTGGTTTGGGGTGTCAAACCAAGTGTGAGGGTTAAGGAGCGTTCATACCATAAGTGATGCAACGTGTCTTAACTCTCGGTCACTGGGGCCTTTGACTTCGACATGATAGGGTCTCGGTCCTCATTTGTGTGTTGCATGCATTTTCACATCAAATGGCAAGCTTGATCTCTTAAGCTATCATGCACAATTGATGGCTCGAGGATCGAGGGCCATGCTTTCCTGAGTTCAAAACATGATGGGGAACATGACCATGCTTACATGTGCCTAAAATCCCATGCCATATACTGTCTGTCCTCTGTTGCTGTCAAAACTGTCTTCTGTAGGAAGTTTCTGCCGACCGGCAGAATTCAATGCCGACCAGCCATTGGTGAATGGCCGATAACTCTAAAAGCAGCCGATGGAAATTATACATTGCCGGTGGGAATTTCCTCCTGCCGGTGGTATTCTACAGTGTGCAAGGAACTTGTCCCAGAATTTTGGTATTTTTCAGAGAAGCAAGGCAGTGAAAACAGAGGCAGCAATGGTATGGTACGGGCTTTCCGGACGAGACGGGTTCGAGTATGCATCACTCGCGCATCCCGAGGCGGGGGCTGTGGCCACCTTTCTTCCTTTTGCATTCATTTTGTTAAGTAAATTAGAAATTCTGTAATAATTTATTTGTTTATTATTCGGACTGTAATATTTATTTGGACCCTCCGAGTGAGGGAAATTGTGTAATAAGTGTGCGTGAGTGTGTGTATGTCTTCCAACCTCACGTCTTTCTTCCCTTTTATTTACCTGCTTATGATGGTAGACTAGGGCATATTTAAAATTAGCATATCTTATGCTATGCATGTGTGCATCCATACATTTGTCTCGCACGCACCGGGCTCGGTACATCATGCTAACTGCATTTGTACTTCAATTCCAAATTGAATACGTGCATCAATCGATTGCATTTCACATGCCATGTTTAGGTTAGCCGAGCCTACTCTAATTGCATCATGTATGTGTTGCATAAGTCAATTTGACATGAACTAGGACCATGCATGTTGGCTAACTAGTTTATTGTTTTGGCATGGAGTACGATGTAAGTATTTTCATGCTTTAGCATATCGCATGCGTGTGAATGCTATCATGACGGCATGCTTACTATGCGGCTAGATGCTTATGTGATAAACTGTTTGAATGCCTGTGGGTGAAGGTTGGATTGTCTGAGTTGGAAAAACTCGTTGAAATCCGTATTTTAGCTTACTTGCAAGTAGCAAATTCCAAAGTACTTTTTAAGAACAAACGGATATGCAATGCTTATTTCCAAATTAGGCAATCTAGTCTATACTTGTTTGCTGTGCGCATAACATAGTAATTCTAAGTTAATAACTGGAATAAGAACACATAACGTTTTCAAAACGGGATATCACGATTAGTAGAGGCCGATCTTCGGATCGGGCGAGAGGGGGTGCTCATAGCTAACCTTCCCCGATCGTACCCAAGTTCCCGAGCCGAGGCAACTTTGGTGATGACGAACACGTGGCCTTTGGCACCGAGTCAGGGTTTCCTAAATTTGTTTCTCAAAACGTGGACTCTGTATCTGGCAAAGCAGTCCATGTTTGGCACTTCTTTTCAAAAAATCTGTTTCTCAAAACGATTTGCCGGATTTGGACTCTTTGGTTCAAATTAAGAACCGCGACACAAATCGAGTCCGAACTGTAGCATGAGGCCCACGCGGGCGCGTCTACAGGGGCCCTCGCTACAGTTCGGACTCGATTTGTGTCACGGTTCTTAATCTGAACCAAATAGTCCAAATCCGGCAAATCGTTTTGAGAAACAGATTTTTTGAAAAGAAGTGCCAAACATGGACTGCTTTGCCAGATACAGAGTCGCCACCTAAATATTTTAAAATGGGGAAATTTAGGAAACCCTGACTCGGTGCCAAAGGCCACGTGTCCGTCATCACCAAAGTTGCCTCGGCTCGGGAACTTGGGTACGATTGGGGAAGGTCAGCTATGAGCACCCCCTCTCGCCCGATCCGAAGATCGGCCTCTACTAACCGTGATATCCCGTTTTGAAAACGTTATGTGTTCTTATTCCAGTTATTAGCTTAGAATTACTATGTTATGCGCACAGCAAACAAGTATAGACTAGATTGCCTAATTTGGAAATAAGCATTGCATATCCGTTTGTTCTTAAAAAGTACTTTGGAATTTGCTACTCGCAAGTAAGCTAAAATACGAATTTCAACGAATTTTTCCAACTCAGACAATCCAACCTTCACCCACAGGCATTCAAACAATTTATCACATAAGCATCTAGCCGCATAGTAAGCATGCCGTCATGATGCATTCACACGCATGCGATATGCTAAAGCATGAAAATACTTACATCGTACTCCATGCCAAAACAATAAACTAGTTAGCCAACATGCATGGTCCTAGTTCATGTCAAATTGACTAATGCAACACATACATGATGCAATTAGAGTAGGCTCGGCTAATCTAAACATGGCATGTGAAATGCAATCGATTGATGCACGTATTCAATTTGGAATTGAAGTACAAATGCAGTTAGCATGATGTACCGAGCCCGGTGTGTGCGAGATAAATGTATGGATGCACGCATGCATAGCATAAGGTATGCTAATTTAAACATGACCTATTACTAACCATCAAAGCAGGTAAGTAAAAGGGAGAAAGAAGTGGGGGTTGGAAGACATGCACACACTCACCCACACTTATTACAAATTCGCCCTCGCTCGGAGGGACCGAAAGAATAATACAAATCGAATAATGAATTAACTATCCTAGCTAATTAATTATTACAAATTACCTAATTAGTTAACAAACTAACTAAGCTAGGAAAAACAGTAAACCGCCTCGGGAAGAGAGCTCAATGCAATGCATGCTTGGTCTTGCTCGGGAATTCACTGCCATGCACAAGCTGCCTCTGTTTTCCTTGCTATACTCCTCTGGAGACTGCTAAAGTCTCAAGATTGCTTCCCTGGACATTGGGAGACACCACCAGCTGAGGGGAATCATCACCGGCTGTGATTTGGTGTCCATCGGCACACAATGAATCCATCGGCTGCAGATTTATTGCCGGTCGGCACTCTATGCAGTCGATCGGCAAGAAGTTCCTGCAGAACCTGTTTGACAGCAGCAGAGGATAGGACTTTGCATGGCAATGCAATTCAAGCCATATATGCACCAATCATGTCCCTTATCATGTGAGTGAGTCAAAGGGACATGCTCCTTGGTTTTCGGACCACCAATCGCGCATTTCCATGCGCGATGGTCCAAGAGACCAAGAGTGCATATTTTGATGTCAAATGAAATGCAATGCACACAATCAAACCAAGAGGCTTCTACCTCCATCATGACTTGGTCAAGAGGTAGAGCATGCATGCTAATGCAATGCAACTCTAATCATGTGAGCTAGCATGCAACATGAGCATACAAGCAAGTGATGCACACTAGGTACATAGACTAGGCAAACAAGCACACAAGCATGCCACAACTATGCAAACTACTTAGAGCATGCAAGATGTGATCTAATCATGCAACATGCTAGTAATTTGACCAAAGGAATGCATGCCAAATGCAAATGATTTCAAGCATGCAACACATGCAACCAAAGCATGCAAACATGGGATAATGTAGCAACACTTGAATGGCATACAAAGGATGGACTTACACTAATTGGACGGCTCTAAGTTAGGTCCAAAACAGTGGCCAAAGTGCCCAAAATGAAGGACTAATGGCATGCAAACATGCGTGCGAATGATCTTCAACACTTCAAACATTAAAGAGCAATTCTCAAGCACACTTAAGAGGATGCAAACATGGACATATAGCATGCATTATAAGCCTTGAAAATCATGCTAGAGGAGGTGCCAAACCAACTTAAACAAGACAAACATAGCATACAACAATGGTCTAAAACCCAAGACAAGCCAAGAGGCTTAAACCAAAACTAAATCAACCAAGCCTCACAAGGCCAAGAGGACTTAAAACAAGTCTAAGGCAGGCCTAGACAACACCCAAGGGACACCTAGATGGCATCTAAGTGGCTCAAATTCAAAAGCATGCACAATGACCAAAACATGGAGCATGCAAGACAAGCTTTCAAAGCTTCAAAGAGGCATCTAAGGCAAGCATACAAGCATGCAAAGAGGACTGAAATGATGCTATAAACGGTGCCAAATCATTAAAACGAAGCAAGTAATGCATGCTACACACTCGCACACTTAAGGCCAACAAGCCGAAATGCAAAGGGGCTATACCAAACACATCATGGCCGACCAAAATGACTAAGGACAGACCTCAAACATGGCAAAATAAACACAAAAGCTTCACAAAGCTAGACCTAAAACATGCTTGAACAATGGTTTACAACCTAAGGCATGTTAAGGCCTAAACATGGCATTACAAGGTAGGTATGCTAAGCATGCATGGTGTACCAAAACCAACTAAAAATAGAGGCATATTATGACATAATAAGCACAAAAATCAGCTAAGGCATGGTCAACATGAAGCTTAGCTAGGTGCTCCCTCAAGAGGCCAAAAATGGTCCTTTTCAAGGACAACAAGGAGAGGGGGTGACCCTCTCCTTCTTGGGACCTCAAGGCACCATCCTCACCTATGAAATCCCTCAAGATTTTAGTGGTGAGGAGGCCCAAACACCAAGGTCTCGAAGCTCACACAAAATAGCACAAAATGGGGCCTCTCAAGGCCTAAGAGGGGTCAAACACCTCCAAACCACAAAACACTCTAAACAAACTATTTAGAGGGCCCAAAAACAAAACTTTTTTATGTTATACACTAAGCTCAAAAAATGTTCTAAAATAGGCAAAAATAGTATGCAAAAATGGGGAATAAAGGAGTAAGATTGTTACCCTTGAAGACCCTCTTCACAAATGAAGCTCCAGCAGCTTCTTTGAGCCCAAAACAACTCCCAAGCTTCAAGAACAAACCTCTGGCCCTTCAAGAATCAAGCAAAGGTGTAACACTATGTGTTTGTGTGCAATAGTAAGACACAAACACACTTATACACACACAAGAGAGAGATATAGAGATAGGATATGTATGAAACCCTAACCCTAGAACTCAAACCCTAAAATGGCTGTCTAAAATGTCTAACCCTTTTTTTTCTAAAACTAAAGCCATGAGAGGAGGGCTCCTCTTATAGAGGAGCCAATCTTGTAAAGCTTACAAGGTAAGTTAACAAGGAAGCCATCCCTCCATACACGTGTATGGAGGGGAACAAAATGCCATACAGCTGTATTAAAATATCTGCAAAAGCAGATGAACAGTAGTCGGCTGCGCAAAAATGCCATTTTGACAAAATTAACTGCCGACCGGCAACAAAGAATGCCGACCGGCAATATACATTGCCGATGGCAACAAAACACCAGCCGGTGGCCTTTGTCCATGGCCGATGATGTGTGGGGATGCCTCACAAGGCATTCCCTGCCCCTCCAGGGCAAAACACAAGTGTTTGGTGCAAAACCAGACACTAAACAATCGAGTTCGGAGATTCTGAGGCAAAGCGCGTAGCCGAGACCTCCGGGAACTCCAAACGAGCACAAACATGGATGATCACCGGGTGTTCAAACGGTGACGTCCAAGTCTTGAGGACGGTCAAAAATGGGGTGTCTACAGTGAGTTGCAGGTGAAATTAGTTGTTGTTTGCTGAGTGCATATCATGTCAATGTGGAGTGAAATTGTAGAACATTTGATCACTAAAATTACTATTAGCTAATCAAGTCTATTGAAATTAATTAGGGTAATAAACTAGTTACACACTACAAGAAATTGCACATTTGGAAACTAAATTTTTAGCGGCTAAAAATCATTTTTAGCGGTTAAAAATCATTTTTAGCCGACGAATGTAATTCCCAATTAAATTATTTAGTCACCCAGTTGGTCGTTGACTAATTGTCGGGAAAATTATTAGCGACTAAAATTATTTTAGTAGCCATTGAATACCATTCGGCGACTAATAATTTAGTCGCCATAAATTTTTCTATAAATTTAATTTGAATTTTTATCGACTGAATTTTTAGTCATAGATAAATTATATCACTACTATGTTTTATTTACTGATTAAAATATATAGTCGCCAATTCTTTTTTCCATTATAAGCGACAAATTAATTTTGTAGCCAAACATCTAATTGACTCCTTTAGCTAGCAACCAATCTTTTTTGTAGGCAAAAGATTGTAGCTTTTTTGGGGACTAAATCTTTGGCCGTAAAAAATATCAACCGGTTTTTTGACGACCAAATTTTTTTGTATGTAAAAACTTCAAATTTTTTGGGCTACTAAATATTTATTCACCAAATAAAATTTATTTTTCATCTTATTTTTTTTTTACTACAAACTATTTAGTCACCAAAAATATTTCTTTCTTTTGGCTACCAAATATTTAATCTCGAAAAAGGCTTGACTTCCTTTTGGTAACTAAATGTTTAATCGTCAAAAACTTTTACTGTTTTTTTTATATATATATTAATTTTGTCACAACCTATATTTATTTTGTGCAACTTGTACCTTGTATATAAAGAAAATAATAACAATCCAAGAAAATTTAACTTTTAATGTCAAATTCGAAATATAATAGCAATTCCATATGCATCAAGCATAATCCAACTTAAAATAATAATTCTATACAAAACAGAGGATTATACAAAATCATGTCTTTCGTACACAAAAAAAGAAATATCCACAATACCATGTCAAATGGTAATCTATACCATGCCAAAAGTAATATGTTCTATGCCAAAAGCAATTTGTACCACGCCAATAGTTATCTGTACGAATAATAGTAATCCAAAAAAAAAAACAAAGGACAACATAATAACATATTATAAAAAAAAAACAATGTCCTCCGCACATAAATAAGGAATATCCACTTTTCCACGCCAAAAACCATCTGTAAAAATAAAATTAACCATTAGTATTGATTGAATAACGTCATCATTTCAAATAATAAAAAAAAATTATATAAAACTTGAATGTATCTAATCTTTTCAAAATTGTATAATTATAGTCATAATCATATGTTGCATGTCCAGACAAGTTTCTCCCAAGTTTCCCTCTCCTGAAATGCAATTTTTCAGTTAAGTTTAAGACATTTTCAGCTCTAACTCCCAACCTATGTGTCCTACTCACAGGCTGTATGTCCCCATATGTTCTATTAGGCACAAGGAAGTTGCCCGCGCAATTCCCAGAGTGGTTCGAGATTGTTTTGCATTTTTGGCTCCCCAATGCACTTTTTTGATTAAATTTAAGGCGTTTTTTACTCTAACTATCAACATATGTGTCCTAATTACATCCCATATGTCCCAACAGGTCGTACTTGTCACGAGCAAGCTGTCGATGACATCCCTAGAGTGGTTTAGGCACTGTTTCGTATTTTTTCCCCCTTTAACGCCTTTTTTCAACTAAGTTTAAAGCGTTTTCAACTCTAACCCCCAACCTATGTGTCCTAATTACATGTTATCTATCCCCACAGGTAGTATTTATCACAAGCAAGCTTCCTGTGACATCCCTGGAGTCGTTCACATGCTATTTCGCATTTTTGCCCATCAGACGCCCTTTTTCGACAAAGTTTAAGGCATTTTTTACTCTAACTTCCAACCTACGTGTCCTAATTACATGTCTTTTGTTCCCACAGGTCGTATTTATCACGATCAATCTTCTCGTGACATCCCCAAAGTGGTTTAGGGGCTGTTTCACATTTTCACCCCGAACGCCCTTTTTCGACAAAGTTTAAGGAGCATTTTATTAACTTTCAACCTACATGTCCTAATTACATGCCGTCTATCTCCATAGGCGTATTTTATTATATAAGCCAACCTTGACGAATTAAAAATATGAAATTGTATTACAAAAAATGAATGATTATTATTGAAATTATATTTGTCGTCCATTATGCTAAAACAAATATGTGACAGAGAAAAGGTTCTATCTAGGAGGTCAATAACCGATTCCAACTATTTTTAGCCTTAAAAAAGAATATTGGATCAAACTCGTCAAAATGAAGAATAATTAAAAAGTAATACGAATGACAATTGAAAGAAAAAAGAAGTTATTTGCAAAAAAAATAAGCAAGGTTCCATAAGAATCAACAAAGTTGCATTTTGTAACATCCGTGACAAGAAACTTCATGTCTTTTACTGAAGAAAAAACTACTTGAGCAAAGGGCAGTCAATATGAAGTTGTACTAACCTAAATAAATCCAAAACCTTTGCAGTGTCTTGTCTCAGGGTCAGTAGGTAGATGCACAAGCTCCATGGGCCCAAAAGCTTAAAAAATCTGACAAGTCCCCATGAAGGACACCAATTTGTTATAAAAGAAGTTACCTTGTAAACTAAATTAATAGATTAGTATTCAAAAGTTCACTACGGTGAAGGATAAAAAATCCAGTAGGATACAAACCCATTGAAATTCCCTCACTAGCAGAATCTACACACAATAAAAGTGCAAGGTAAGTCTGAGCAAAAAAATCACAAACGAGACCAATCCAAACCAAAGTTTGGTTTGGTTTTCTCAATGCATGGTTCGGTCATAGTTCTTAAACTGGGCAAACCATATTTTATGGTTCAGTCTGTCATTTTTTAGTCATGGTTCCAATTTGGAATCAAATTGAACTGTTTAGCTATGTACACATAAATATTATATCATTTGTTATTTATAGTACACTCAAGCACCTTGTCAGTATCCCATTTATATTCATAAGTTGTTAATCCTACTCCTTTTTTTATTGAGATCAATAACAAAATTAATCGATAAATCAAAAAGAGAGTCAAGGATAAATCCAAATTAATCCTCCTCTTACATATGTGCTCTTGTATAATTGTAGAACTAGTTGATGTGACAAAAAAAATGACTGCCTCAAAGCAACAAAAAGGTGTCTACCAAATCTTAAACTCTCCAAAGTCACCTTGGCTAAAGCTATCAGCAACTACAAGCTTAGCAGCTATGATTAGCAGCTCCAAACCAGCAGTTATGATTGGCAACTCCAAATTAGCAATTATGACTACTCATTGCCACAACCAGTGAGTAGTCCCCTCCATTACTTACTCCTTCCCAACACAGTTCATCTCTATTAAAAGAAAAGCCCCTCAACATGAAGAGGACAACCAAAACTTGTTGAAGTCTTGGTCCGACAATATCATTTTCCCCACTTCCAACGGTAACAAACTCTCACCCAAACAATGGCTTCCCACCAACAAACCTCAAACCAAAGGCAGAGCAATGGGATCCCCTTTGACCTTCATGGTCCTCACGTAGTAGTCTATCAAAGCTTGGAAAAGCTAGAAAACCTCGACTGGGAAAAGATGGAGCACGCTGGTGCATAGTGCCGACTAATCACATATACGCCACAACTCCTATACCATATCTCCCAGGTAGTACCATACTGGTATCATACTACCCAAACAGTTCCCCACAAGCATACTACAACTCTGACAACGGCTTCCTAGCAATCCTGCAATATCTCATGCACATCATAGACAGATGGCACTTCTCTCCCCAGCCACCAACGCCATTGATTTATTACCAGCACTCGGCAAGTACTCCTATCATCCTCAGCATGACAAGCTCAACTTACCTTCGAGAATAGTTTTGTTCAATTGTTCTATGTGTCAAGTCTGCATGAAACTATGAGGCATGGAAACTTACCATCTATGGCTAGGGAAATTGGAGGCCAAATAGTACCGAGCAAGCATCGTAGCGGACAAAAGACCTCTCACCTTGGTGGTGGGCAGAGATGGACCGACAAAGGGGCTAGTAGGGGTAGTGTCAACCCAAACCAAAAAACTCATTAAATATTATAATATGGCCCATGTCCATGTTCATGCTTATGCCTCTTAGCGAACAGTGATGGTAACTCAAAAAAAAGCATGCAGCACTGAGTATCGTTGCCCTAGCTCCTTATGGTACTCTCCATACATTGTTTACCCATTTTTAAAGTTATACCTTCTTCGGCAACGACAAACCCGTTCTGCCAAACCTACCCACTTGACAATTCCATATGAAAGACATTGTACACCTACAAGATCCCTCATCCACCTTCACTCATATTCTGTCCTCTGTTGCCCTTTCTTCACCCTCTGAAAAGATTTTTGGCAGCCCGTCCTTCAACTTCTAACCTCCCCACTAAACTCCTTGAGCATTTCCCCCACCACAAGCCAACCAGCCAACCACCTCCACCTACATCTCTGGATTCTTAAGCAAACTCTACCTCCCTTTCTCAATAAATGGCCACTTCTAAATATTTACCTAACATTACTGACAAGGCTTCGGCAAATGATGCATCTACCGTCCATTACAGACCACCTGAATGTCCGGAACACTGACCCATCTACAACTCCCTGTGAGACATCACACATCATCTAGTACAACCATCACAACTCAACCTGTATTATCTTTATAAAGCAGCTTGCTCCCATCCACCACACATGGCATTTTCCAGCAAACCTTACATCTTCTTCCTCCTTTAACAGCAATGGCAATATTTAAACAAGATAAAATGGAAAACATTCAGTAGTGGAAGTCATATTACCTGTTTAAGCTCAAATTCTGTCATGTTGAAGTGTAAATTTCCCACATACAGTTTTCTATCAACTGCACCATAGGATTCCACGACTGAACCACCACCAGAAGCATTAGTTTGAACAAGGTTCTTTTCAGCTTCTGATGGTTTAACCATTACAGGTTGTCAGAAAAGTAGGTGGCCAGAGAGAGCTATAGCCATTGGCACAGACATTGCATCATAAAATTCAATATACCTGCAATATCACTCAAGGACTCACAATAAGTTTGCTAGAACATATGAGACAAAAATACAATTATAACTTACAAAGCATGTATCTACAGAAGGAAGGAAATCAAAAACTCTTTAAAGTGCATATATGCCGAGCTGAATTTCTTCTCTTGTATCTAAACCTCACAAAACACAACATGTCAGCTAATCATGATAAAATACAAATTGAGATAATCAAACATGTCAGTGATTCACAAAAAAAAAAAAAAAAAATTAAGAGACTCAGACAGAATAGAAGGACAAAAACCAAGGGTTACAGCTACCCAAAAAAATCACATTACGTCAATAAAATAAGGTAACTTTGTCATGCCAGATTAATAAGTCTGCAAAGCATGATAGCAGTTAACATTTTCGTACAAATTTCCTTCGTAATGGTCTGGAAGAATTTAACGACATGACCTCCAGAGTTGGGATATAGAAGCATGCAAAAGACCAAGTACTACCTTCTAACCACATAGGCAAATTAAAGAGTTCAACCAACTTCTTTATCAATCAACCAAAAAGGTAAAGTCACCTTAAATCAACTAAACTAGATAAATTCCTAGGGAGTTTTTTCTCCAACCAGGAAAGGATTATATCAATCAAGATAATCTGCCTAGATAAACATGATATGGGCTGGTACCATAAAGAAGCAGCAAACTTAATCGTGAATTATGGAGAAACCACCTCAGGGCAAACCACCAATTGACAACTCTATATATCTTCCAACTCCCACAAGCAATATTGATGCCAGAACAAAGACAGATCAATGATCAAGACACTCACAATAATTGTGCCATATTTATTCTTAAAGAATAATTGCCATGCCACCAAATAAACTCAACTGGATCTAATGTGAAATTCCAGTGCAGAGTTAGAACAACTATAAATTGCAGGAATCGAACAAGGAGAACACAAATACTGTTTGGTTTTGTCATTAGATGAAAACAGTAATGGTATATAGTGGGAAAAGAAAAGAAAAGAACAGAAAAGAAAGGAGAAACTTAGGTTCATGTCATCTACCTTGAGAATGCAGGATGAATTGTTTAAACATGAGTGCACGGTAATCCCACCATCCCTCATCATAGATTCATTATCGCAATGCTAGTGGATTTAAGAATAAAGTTATGATTAATTTTAAAAAGAATCAACACAACAGTTACTTTCTAACGACACTGCACATAAATGAGATACTTTTTAGCAGAAACACACCTACCCAACTCCTTTCGAATGTCTTGAATTCTGGTCCATGATTAGACGAACATCCCTCACCTGGATATGAAACGGTGAATGACGTAACTAGAAAAAAGAAACTTGCAATAAACACAAATAATACATGTCATTCTGGACAATCGTCTATAACAACACCTACAAGAGGGTGTTTCATGAGATCAACAGTTTTAACTTGTTTGTACAATTTCACTCACTCCACATACACAGAATATTGACACAAGAAAGAAATTATATTACTCGTAATGGAACGCAGATGAGCATTTACTGCGACAGGAAAAAGATGTATCATAATGACATGTATTAATGTTCAAAGCAATGTCTCAAGTAACAAGAACATGAATTGATCATATACATGTACGGCAATGAAATATCCAAAGCATCACATGGCATGCATTAGAAAATACAAGGAGCACAATGCGTACTATAGCATACAATAGTGAAAAAATAGATTGTTCAGCATACAATAGTCTCAGATTGGTAATTGCTGGTGCGTTTGACAGATAATTACTTGTCTTCCAGAGTTTTGGGCAGCATGGAAGGGAGCTCATTACATCTGAGCTTGCATTAAGGATGCTCTCCATCTTGAGTGGAGATCAATTTCTACCCAACATGGATCCAATTTCTTTAAACAACACGCTTGAGAGGCTTGTGATAAAAAAAGATTATTTCATTACAAATGTCAACCGAGATATATAAATAGCAAAATAGAATAAAATCCTCTCAAAGCCTTGCTTCATTTGTACAAATTTCGAATCAATGTGAGCCAGGGGAGACTGGAATACAAATTCAGAGAGAGAAAACAGAGTAAAAAATAGGGAAGAGAGTTTTAGAAGAGGAAGGGTTTCAGAAATAATCAGAGGGAGGCATACCTTGTTGATTGCTCTTCCAAAAAAAATTCTTTATTTTCTTAGAAACCAAACAGAGGCTCACCGGGTTAGATTAGGGTTTTAAACAGAACAACCACTTCGGCCTGCATTCAGTCGAGCCAAAGAAAGAGAGAGGAATGAGCGCAGTAGAGAGAGAAGAAAGCGAAAGGAGCAGGGGAAGAGATGGAAGGAAGGTGTAGCATAGAGAGAGAGAGAGAGAGAGAGAGAGAGAGAGATGGGGGCGACAGAGAGACGAAAGTGAAAGTAGAGAGAATACACTATGCAAGAAGAGAGAATACAGATGGGTCAACCAGTTGCTCCGGTGTCCAATTTTTCAAAATTAAATAATTCAATGGTTAGGATTAACTTGTGTAATCCGATGGCCAACAATGAAGGTGCATATGGTGTGCAACCCTTAAAGGGTTGCACACTACAACACGACCCAAATAATAAATGTGCTAGTACAGTGCATACGTTAACTTGGAAAGTTGACTTTCAAATATAGAGTTAACTAGCATATCACTGTGCATGGATTGTGTTTACAATTATCTATATATGTGAATTGTGATTTTTAAATTTCTTTTTTTTTTTTAAATGCCTTCTTTTTTTCCTTTCTCATATTATATTAAAGTTTAATATTTTGAAAATAATCATATGTGTAAGACTTTTCAAGGAATTAAATGTCTTTTTTTTAATTATATTATATTATATTTTAATATTTTGATAGTAATCATATGTGTTGGACTTTTTAAGAAATTTTTTTTATGCTTGTTCTTAATGCATTAAATTGTTATTATGAGAGATAATAATCATATGTGTTGAGACTTTTCAAGGAATTCATATTTATTGGATTTTAAAGAATTTTTTTTATGTTTGTTCTTAATGCATTAAAGTGTTATTATGAGGGTAAGACTTGGGGGTTGGGAGAAGTTAATAAATGCGAAGTTTTTTTTTTAAATCAAAAAATCAGAAAATTTAGATTAGGAGATTGGAGCTCTCACAAGGCTTGGGGTTAAAAATCCCATTTTGCTTAATATATAGTATAGATATAGATTACTTAAAAATTACATTCACAAATGTTATGGTAGTTGAGATTTTTTTAAGATTTTTTAAATCAATAAGTTTTATTTAATAAATTGAGAATATTATCAGCTTTTTTTTAATTTTTAAAATTAAGAACATTATCAATTTTGCATAGTAATATTCCAGATAATTGTTTCACTAACTGATAAAAAAACAGAGCATGAGATTAAAAGTTTTTATCCTTCTACTTATTAGTTTGATCCAACTATCCAATACAACCGAGAACATTAACCAGTGTGTTTGGTTTGAGCTTTCTGAATTAAGTTTTTTAAAAATTAAGCTTTTTATTTTTCGTGCTTTTTTGTTTTTAGTGAATATTTTTAAAATTTTAAGCATTTTTTTTTTATTTTTTTGGATGTATCTTACTTAGATGTATCTAAAAAGTAAAACATTTGTGAAAAAATATTTTAAAAAATTAATAAATAAACAAAAATACGAAAAATATATTGAATTTTCGTATTTTTTTATATTTTTTGTATTTACTGAATTTTTAAAGATTTTTTCACAAAAATTATACTTTTTAAGTGTATTTATGTTAGTTGTCTCTTAAAATTTTATAAAAAAATTGCTTAAAATATTAAAAAATTCAGTAAAAACAAAAATAAATACAAAAATAAAAAAGTAGAATTTTCTGAAAAATGTTTTTAAAAAAACCAAACCAAGCAAAGTGAACTATTTTTTTTAGTTTTAAAACTGAGAACATTATTAGTTTTTTCATTTTAATTTTTTTTTTTAGTTTTGCGTATCAATGTTCCATCATCATGTTCCATCATCGTATTCCTTTTCATACACAAGATTTTCAATTTTACACAAAAAAAATAATTCAATTTTTTCTTTTTTTTTTCCTTTTTTTGCACATAATTTTTTTTTAGTTTTTTCAATTTGAAAGTTGATGTTTTAAGGGGAATTGACCTATAAATCTCATATAGATGAATTGTAAACCATTCAGTCCCAATTGTTTTATGATGATCTCAGAAGTCCCATTTTTTGTTATACTACGTTTTTGCCCATATTTAATGAGTTTAATGTTAAGTTGTTTAATTTGCGTAAATGGTGGGCCTGCCACATTATGGAAAAGCTTCCTATAGACTTTTTTTTTTTTTTTTGGTACGGTGGGCGGGTCCACCCACATTAGCACCATACAACCCAATTTCCGGCCCAAAAATCTTTTCTAGCGGTGATTACGTCGGGTCAACCCACCACGTATCCAAAGATGATGATACAGTGTACTTAGAACACATTGTTTGGGTAACCTGTTAATGTGGTAGAAGTTTCGAGAAACCATCAGTCGCCGACGTTGATCACAAACTATCCACATTCCAGTATACAGAAGTCATTAACCCCCACGGTTGTCGTTATTGGTGTCCTCACGCTAAACATTTTGCGACAATCAAGTAATTTAGGAAATTTGTTTGGAGAATCCATTATTTTTGGGGTTAGGGTTGTTGGCGATGGACCACATTGTGTTGGGGCTGATAAGCAAGCCAATATTGTTGGCAAATTTGTAGGCGATGCTAGGCTAGTGTCGATCGTAATGTGAACGAGATCCGATATCCCGTTGCTAAAGGAACCCATATCTAAATCCCACTAAATTAGCGACCATTTTGTAAAAAACACAACAATGTAATGGGTATATGCTATATCAGTTAGGGTGTGACGGGATTTACAATAACCGACTTGGTAGATAGATTAATCGAAAGGTTGGTCGTATTATTGTTGCGCAAGTGCGAGACCCACCAATTTGCTAATGAAGATGTCGCACTATAGTGAGTACCCACATCCTTTATCATATGGTGTTGTTTGTTAAATATGGTGCTGTTATATTTGCGTTTGTTCTTTGTTTTCTACTAATGTGTGCATAGTTTGCTGTTATGGGGTGTATTTCAATGGTGGTATGATGTCGTGGGTGGGTGTAAAGGGGGTTGGGGGTTGGTCATACGTGTTGTATGTGGGTTAGTATGGGTTTTGTTGGTGGGGTTATTGTTTTTAGGGCAAATGTGGGGATGTAGTGTTGTTTTTTGTTTGTTTTTTGACTAGGTAGGTATTGTTGGTCGGATGTGGGTGTCTGCCTGTGTGGTTTCTGTGGAGTGTGGAGAATGTGGGGGATTGGGGAATGTGTGGGGAATGTGGAGTTTGGTAAGTGGGTTGGGATAATTTTGTACGTAGTTATGTGTGGGTAGCATGTGTGTGGGGGGGTGGGTGGTTGGTGAGTGTGGGTGATGGGGTGTTGGTGTTTGTCATGTGTGGTTGTTTGTTAGTTTGGTGTTTGGGATTAAGTAGGTTTGGATAATGTTGTGCGTGGTTATGTGTGGGAGGCATCTGTAGGGGGGGTGTGGTTGTGAGTGTGGGTGATGGAATGTTGGTGTTTGTCATATGTGGTAGTTTGTTAGTTTGGTGTTTGGGATAAAATGGGTTGGGTTAATCTGGTACATGGTTATGTGTGGGAGAAATCTGTGTGGGAGAGAGGGGGTGGTTAGTGAGTGTGGGTGATAGGGTGTTGGTGTTTTTCGTATGTGGTGGTTTGTTGGTTTGGTGGCATTGCGCTAATACGTTTAGTTGTTGTATTGCTGGTTAGGTGTTGGTGTTTGGGAATTGTGGAGGTGTGCTGTGTCGCGTGGTTATGTAAATGTTTGGGTGTCAGTGTGGGCATGTTGTGTCTGGCATTAGTGGTTTGTTAAACGTGCGACATGTGTGGTAAAATGGGGATGTAAAAGGCCTTGTGTGTTATTTCTATTGAATTACTGGTATGTAACGTTAGGTTTTTATAATTGTTTATGTCTGATAGCAATGCAGATGTTGATAGGACGTTGAGCCCAAGGACCCGATCTATGGGAAAGACGAGGGTTGGCGGGTTTGCTGGTTCGCCATCTGAAAAACTTGGCACGAGGATGCAAGGGTGTATCGTGTTCAAGCAAGTGAAACCATTGCGAACTGTTCCCACACCCATCAAGGATGTGAAGATGAGATTGAGTTATCGGTCAAACATAGCGGGAATTGTGAAGATTGTATCCACATCTGGTTTAACATTAGCTCCCCGCGCCTACCTAATGAAAACGCTATTCTGGTTATTGTTTGAAGCAATTCTTGGCATTGACCTAAACGAACATGAGTTTCGAAAGTTTCGATGCATTGGTCTATAAGGTTATCTAGACGTACGACCCGAATAATGATGTGTTCAACATCGGGGGTAGGGCGTTGAAGTTGAGGGATAATGATGTGAGACTTGTTTTTGGGTTGTAATGTGGTGGGCAGCCACTGGTCTTATTGTCAGGGCCCCGTGTAGCCCGACTTTTCGCAATCCTTGCAAAAGTCAAATAACCCTACAGTTTGGACTCCACTTGTGGTTCTGAATCTGATTTCACAAGTGCAATGTGAAATAGTGAAAACACAAAAAGAGTCCAAATTCGGTAATTCTTCTTAAAAAATCAATGTTTGAATCAATTGCCAAACATGGACTACTTTGCCAGATTACAGAGTCGCCACCTAAATATTTTTAAAAAATTTAGGAAACTCGAGACTCGTGCCAAAGGCCATTAGTCCGTCATCACAAAAGTGTCTCGTCTCGGGAACTTAGGTACAAGAGGGGAAGGTCATGAATTGAGCACCGGACTTGCCTGATCAAAGATCGACCTCTACTAATCATGATGTGTTTTTTATTTACATTAGATGCTGATTTTTTACCTATATTACTATGTGATTCGCACACAAGGTATAGACTAGTTTTCAAGATTTGGAAAACTTTATTTCATGTTTTGTATCGAAATTGTTTTGTGGATTTGCCACTTGAAAAAGTGGGCTAAAATGGACATTAATCAAGCCATCCCAATTCAAGTAACTAGCCTTCATCCACAAGCATTCAAACAATTATATCATTTAAGCAATTAGCCTCATGGTGTTCATGCTTTGACATGGCAACACAAACATTCGATGCAACATGCTAAAGCAATAAAAGCTCACCTAGTACTCTAAGCCAAAATAGGTGAAAGAATTAAAGAAAAAATATGCATGTTACTAACTTATGCAATATGACTAACGCAATGCACACATTATGTATGTTATAGGCTCCGCTATGAGCATGGCATATGATTGCGTTCAAGACATGCGAGAGAGCACGTATTCAAGTAATGAGTTTTGAACATCGATATTGGGTTAATATGATGAGCCGAGCCTTGTATGCATGCAAGACAAATGGATGCAAAACATGGAGTATGCTAAAAAAACATAATGTTTCTAAACTAACCATCATAAGTAAGTGAGTAAAAGGGAGAAAGATGCGGGGTTGGAAGACATACAACTTATTACAACATTGCCCTCGTGCAAAAGGGTGCAAATCAAAGTCCAAAAGTTCAAATTAAAGTTACTATTACAAACCGAATGAATAAATTAAGCGAGGCTAATTAACTAGCTAACTATTCTATTACAATAAGGATAACCACGATAAATAAACTCGCTATTTAAACTAATTAACTACAACAATTACAAATGAACAAGGTTAATTATAATAATGATTGATTACAATAATGATAATTAATTACAACAATAATAACTAATAATTAAATCATCAAACGAGGATGCATAAGGATGCACAATGTTTGCATCCAAGAATAGCATTGTCTGCCCAAACCATTCTATTTCACCTTCAAACTCTGCTTTCTGTTTTCTGTAAAAATACATTGCTGACCAAACATTGAGGACCAACCGTGCCTCACTGAGACCTGGCTGGGTCCACAAAGGGCCGGCCGTGCCTTAATTTTGTGCAAAACCCTGTGTTTGTGCTTTGAAATGAAAACAGTGCAGACAGAGTTGTTCAAGCTCTGTTGTCCCTTCCTTCCTTTTTTTGTCATGAGAAAACCTCGAGAGAATGTTAGAATTGTTTCCAAAATCATTAATGAGCAAGTTGATTGCTTGATGATTTCGGATACAATTTTGGACAAAAATCAATGAATACAATGAATATGACAACTCCTTCCTCTTTATCATGGAATGAACTCAAAAAAAGGAAGTAGAGACGCTTTGAGGATCATCAAAACGCCATGAATTAGCGTATGACCACTCTTGACTCAATAAACTTGACATAACATCTGGCCAAACCCAAGCAATATGACTCGTTTTCTTTATATGTGTTGGTTGCTTTTAAACCAATCCTCTTAGTCATTCCAATTCTTTAGTCCATTTGTCCAAAGTGATGATTAAGTCCTCTAAAAGGAGAGAAGCGTCAAATGGGATGTAATTCTTAACATGAAAGAGAGATTATGCAATTGACAATGAGTCTCTGTAGAGATTAAGCCATTAAGAATGAATCCCTAGTTCATGTATTGAATGGCCGTCAACTGATTGAAACAACTATCAAATAAAAGAAAGGAATGGCAAGTTTATTCTTAAAATGAGGTCATTAACATGAAAGTTAGACCCAAAAAAAAAAAAAAGCTAAGAACAACATAATACAAGCTATGTACAAAACCCAATGCTACAACAAAGGAACTAATCAAAGCTTGAATCAATTAAATGGATTAGGACAGCCCTAAAACAGTCCCTAATAAGCCAAAACAGTGGCTGAAAATGCAAGAAAAGAACTCAAAAAGCTAAACAAAAAGTAAAGACAATAAAGCTATGTAAGCAAAAACAATCGAGCGGTGGCCAACCCCTCCAATTTCAAGACTTCAAACCATGTTTTTTGGCCTTAGTTCAACTCTGAAAATCAGTTCAAAAATCAAAGGAAAAGAGTGTAAAGGAACCAAGAGTTGAACTATGAAGATAGGTGCAAGTAAGGGTGTTAACCTTACCACCTTCGGTAGCTTATCCAAACCCAAGTTCCAACACTTAAAATGGATGCAAAATAGCCCAAGAATACAAGAAATAGATAGAAATGAAGTAAGCAAAAGCAAGAACAAGAGTTGCAAACTTATACCTCTCAAAATGGAGTAAGCTTTGGTTGATGATCAAAATCACTCTTGACACACTCCCAAACTTGAATTATGCTTCTCAAGGGTCAACCAAGGCTCTAAGATGATGATTCAAGGTTGTGTATTGTGTATACAGATGATACAAGGAAGGTAGGTTAGCTCAAAGATAGCTTGCAATGGAAGAAGGAGGAAGAATAAGCTCTCTCTCTCTCTATGTGTATAGGCCTTTTCTCAATTGTTCAACCCTCAAAATAGAGGTATATGGTCATATTTATAGAATTTGAGCAAGAAATATCATAATATCTTCAAAAATAGACAGCTAGCGGCCTCCCACCCAGAACAGTGTTTCTCGCTATCAAGGCCCGGCCGGCCCTCAATAGCCACTGTCAGCCCTCAATGAATTTCCCTATTTTCTGTTTCAGTCTCAACACAGGGTGGCGCAAGGTGTAAACATGAATTTCTTGGGTATGATCAATGGAAATATGGAAGGTTTAGGGTTGTTTCAAAGCTTAAACAAGGCTCCTTTGTTGAGACCTAGAACCACGCACAATACTACTTTCATCATCGAGTGTACCAGACAAAGCACTCGAGCCTTGCGGACGGTCAAAATGGGGTGTCCACACCCCGACCAGCTTCTGACTTTGTGCAACATAGGTGTGGAAATGTGTCCCATATTAGTTAGCGAAATCTCTGTTTGTGGATGTGGTCCGAGGTAACAGTGACCAAGACGTGGACAATGTTGTGAAGCTATTAACGTTGTACATCTGTGTGAAGTTGTTTTTCTCAACATCGGGAGAATCTGTGACTTGGAATTTCATTCGAGTAATAGACAAATTGGATACCATGAAGATGTACAATTGGACTTTCGCAATACGGAATGCTTTGATGGGATCAATTAAAGAGTTTTATCGTACCCCTGACAAAGTGATTGGTTGTGTGGTCGTGCTCCTGGTAAGTTCCTTGTTAACATCGTTTATTTACACTTGGGGCCGTTTTGTTAATGTAGGGTTGTTTTGTTTTTTCACTGACCATGTGTGGTTCAAATGTGTGTAGTACTAGCTATGTGAACATACCACAGTTGTCGAACCAAAACGCAACGATGTTTTTTCCAATTTATGAAATGGAATGTGAATAGCCATTTGGGCAGAATGTGAAACGTTTCCTTGGCAGACGTGGATAAATTTGAGGTAAAATGTACTGCAATATGGGTGGTATGTGTTTGTGGCTTTGGTTGTGTGATAGTGCTGTGTTTAATTGTGATTTGGATGTCTACTCAAGTACGTGGCGACAGGTTACGAGTGTCATCATTCGAAAGAGCACAGCTGATTGGGCATTACAATGTGCTTGATTTGGAGTTGGCTATTGATGACAGGAACATAGATCCATGTTATTCAACTAAGGAAGATTGTAATGTGAATGATGTTGTTGTGGGTATAGGGAATGGTTCCCAAAATAAGCGTGCCCAAGTAATCGATGACGAAAATGGTGGGAATAAACGAGTTGCAGTTAATACTGCAAAAGCCGCTTAAAGCGAGTTCAAATCTGTTGAGGAGGAGAAGGAAGCAGAAATGGCACATGCTAAGGGTTCAGCAGGCCCCCCCCCCAACATTGAGAATGCGTACAAATTAATCGCCAATCTAGAAGCCGAGAGCAAAAGCAAAGACTTTGTGATCGCCAAGCTAGAGGACCATGTTGGGAAGTTGACGAAAGCACTTGAGGTGCAAGCCTCCAATTTGTTTGTTAGATTCAGCGGGCGTATTAAAGTCAAAAAGGAAGAGATTGCTCGACTGTCAAACGTTGTTGATGAGTTGAAGAGTACCATATCCGATCTTGAGGATGAGCTTGCTGGACGTCATGACCACGCAGTAATTGAGGGACATCACGCAGTTGATGTCGACGTTAGGTCGGACTTGTTTGCTTTTTGTGATGCGAAAAATGATGAGGAGATAATTCATGATGCCACACAATGAGGGAAAAACAATGTTGATTGTTGCATTGAATCTGTGGGTGCTGTGGTGGAGAGTCACGGACAAAAGGTACGGGATGAAAAAAATGATGACATCGCTGTGGCTGAAACAGATGTCGAAATGGATGGGGTAATGTGCGTGGATAACAAAAGGGATACCCACTTGCAAAATTCGTTTGTTCGGAAAATTAAGAGTAAGATTCAATGTGAACGTAAGTTGCCGGAGTATGAGTACCCCATGGCTCGTGGACGGTTGAGAAAGGTTGGTGCTTATTTGAGGGGGCCCGTTGTTGAAGAGCGTGGCATCAGTTTCGATTTGATTGAGTGCAATGGCGTGGTAGGTAAGGATGGGGACGGTGGTAATGTCAAAATGCACACGGGGTTTGGGTTGAATAATCGACTGGCAGTGTGAAAATTAATACCCGAAGACATGAAACGTAAACTGAGCCACACTTATGAGCAGCATAGGGATGGGTAAGTGTTTTCACATCTTGTTTTGTTTTTTAATATGTGCATGATATATGAATTTGCTTACAAAAATCTTCTTGAAGCTGGTGCAGGGCTGTCGTTTGGACTAGTTCGGGGGAAGATTTTTTGCATACTTTTCGAACATTCGAAGTTTAGTCTGGTAGGGTTTTGTTAGAGAAAATGTATGTTGCATAAAGTTGTAACGTAATGATATGTCATTTGTGTATTATAAATTTATTTGAGGTTGTGTATGACGATGTATGCGTGATGTTTGGTTGGCAGGCTATCGATGCATGTGCATAGCTATTGTTGAGTGAACAAGATGTGTTGTCTGCAGGTTTAGAATCTCCTGAAAAATCGTACTTCTTCAGTAGCATTTGTTTGGTAAGTGTGGGCATGTGTTGGTGTCCAGACATAATGGTTGTTCATGCGTCAATATATAGGATTTGTATAATTTTTTTTTTTTTTTTTTTTGTAGGACATGATAAAACACATAAGCGATACGTCAAGAGATAAGTACATCGAGATGCATATATGCCCAGCAGGTGGTGTGCGATACATTCAATTCCCAATGTGGTTTAAGTCACACTGGACCCTACTTGTGTACCATACCGAAGTGGGGTTTGGAAACATTACAATTCAATGAGGCCCCAAAATAGCAACGAAAATGCACATTTCAAGGAGGCGATGTTTTTGGTATGTTTTGTTTTTTTTTATAAATGAATAAAGTATTATGGTATGTGTATTCGTGCGTTGCGTCAAGGGTTTGTGGCCGACCTTTACGTTTGGTGATGTATGTGGGTGACGATGGTGTTATGTGGGGGGTTGTTGTTGTGTGGGTCAGTTGTGGGGATGTGGTTTTTTTTTTGGGGGGAGGGGGGGCTTTCTATGTGGGTAGGTGTTGTTAATTCGAATGTGTGTATGTAATTGCCTTTTTTTTTTTTGTTCTTGTTTGTCGATTTGAATACAGTTTACTTTCTTGTTCTACATTTTGTGTATGTGGCAAAAAAACATGTGTTGAGCTATGTGATGGAGACCATCAAGGTGGCTACGTAGGACGGTGTGGTTAGCTCGCAAGACATAGTTGGTATTATAGAGTCAGTCATAGATTGCCCACAATAGCGCCCAGAAAGGCTTCTTCTTGTTCCCCCTTTAATAAACGTATTGTGAGTTATTTACTAATTGTTATCCTCCTAGATGTAAATTATTAATTGGCATGCTTTGCTGCTTTGTTAATCATGTGACCCTTCGTGGTTGCTATTTGTAGTCCGGACTGCGCAATCATTGTGTGTTACGTAATGCGGTAATATGTCCACCACGTTGACATCGAACGAACAATGAAAGACACAAATTGCATCAGTGCACGTGCTGCAATGGTTAGAGCGTTCGTGGATGACCCAGTACAAGGGCTAAAGTGTGGTGTAGTGAAGATCAGTGGTTGATGTTGGATTAGTTAGATTCGTACATGGACCAAAAAAAAAATTCCATGGTTTAGACTTTGCGTAATTCATAGTTTTGATGGAATTTGGGAGGCTAATTATTTTCCTGTGCACGGTGAATTTGTTGATCTTAATCTAACTCTATTAGTGCTGCTATGATGGTGTGGTTGTTTGGCAAACGATGTTTGCAGCTTATTTTGTTTGCATGTCTTGCCAATGTTTAGCGTATAAATGAAACCATGTTTGTGTTAGTAGTGTTGTAGTTGTTTACACATTTGTGTGTTTGGACATGTAGCTAGTGTCATGGTCAGTGTTGTATTACATCCGTATTTGCATGGTAGAATGATGCACGTGCATTCATAATCTATGGTTGGTTGTACATGCGCAACGTGTAGTTGTGATGTGCGTTTGATTGGTTGTTGTTGTAATTGTGTTTTATTTTTTATCTTAATGTAAAACGTTAGGGGCGTCATTAAACATAGATGAAGCTGACAGATGTGCATTTGTGTGTGAATTGTTGGTATGATGGGAAGAGTTTTATCGATAGGGGGTGCGGTGTGGTTGGTTGCTTGCTTAATGTGGGTGTGCTATCTTTTTACATAAACCAGACTAGTTGAAAACGGGTGCTCATGTTACACAAATTCCTTTGACCAGTAATGGCGCGTGGTGGGTGCCATGGGCTGATGGAAACATGATGGAAACATGATACACGTAAAAAACTTGTGCATATTTTGACAAGTTGTGGACACCCAATGTTTTAGTGTGCTATTTTTGGCCATTCAATATGCGTATCAAAGTTTTCGTGAGTGTGCTTTGGGTGAGGGCCAACTGAGAAATAAAACTCTTGTGCAGCCTTCGAAGTTATTACGTGAATAATTTGAGCAACATGGACGATGGGTACATATTTTTTAATGGGCATGTGGTGCATCCGGGTTACGACTTCGTGACGATGAACTGTTGTTATTGTCGAGTTATGCAATAAATTAGTATGGTGGTATACATCAAACATTGGTACTATTCATAAACAAAAGCATAGTTATAAAGTGTGAACTGAAAGTGGGATCCATTCGGGATGGAATCCAACACAAGGCGCTATTATGAAAAAATTAACCGAGCAAAGCAATATGATGTTTGGGAAAAATGAACATAAATCCATATGTTTCTTGTTATTATTTTCCAAAACAAGCACATCCACCCACATTGTTATTAAAATATGAAACGAGCTAAGCAATACGATGTCCAGGAAAAAATAACAATAAATCCGAATGTTTGCATGTTGCAACGTGGGTAATGTGATGTTGGTTGGGAGCATGAGATAACCCAAAATACAAGAAAAGTGTGGAGCTAAAGTGGTTCTGTGCAAGTCTTCCTGATATGATTTCCCAAATGGCCACACCGACCACATCGTATCTGCTGCACTTCTTCCCGTTTAGATGGTATCCTTTTCTTCTTTGGCCTACTAGATGGACGCCGAATGGATGGAGGGAGTATGATATGATTGTCGGGTTTGATTTCCAGTTTTTCAACTGTTGGGATTGGGTATATTGTGGATGAGTATGCTAATTGGTAAGTGGTGATGTGGAAAAATTGATCAACCAACTCGTTCAAGTCCGTGCCACTGTTGCGGATGGCGACCATTGCGTGTTCACAAGGGATCCCATTTATCTGCCATTGGAAACATGAACACGTATGCCTCCCAATATCTACTAACACGGATGGATGCGAGTGGACCTCGTACACATCATGGTTTGTCTGGGTAACAATCCATGATCTCCCTTTCTTATATGCCTTATCCAATTTATATTCCATTTTTGGACAAATTACACCAGACCATGTGCTGGACACCACCCTGCAATCGGACATCTGATTCATAATCTACATCCTGATTGCGTCAACCAGCCTGGTGATTGGTAGATGGCGACCTTCCTTTATCCAATTGTTGAATGACTTTGTGGCATTGGAAGACATTTCACCATATCATTTTCCCCTAAAGAAATGTGCCAAGATGTTAGAATTGGAACGTGGTTAGATGTATAAGTTTTACATACAAACCCAGCTAGCCAATATGATTAAGAAATTATAAATTAATACCTGAAATGTGCATTCGCCCCATGGCGTGGGTCTAAATCCTTCAGGAAATTTACCGCAAAATGACGACCAGATTGTATACATTGTTTTAATTTGTGGTTAAAGTCGGCAACCGTTGGCGCATAAGCGCATTCTCAGAATTTGGTAACGAGGCCAATACAATACTGATGGTTGACGTACTTCATCCTGTCTTTCAAATTCATTTGCAAATGCTACATACAAAATGCATGATGTGATGTGGGGAAAACAGACGATATGAATTCCAAAAGGCTTGCATGACAATTTGAAATAAATGTAATCGATTAGCCCCTATCAACTATGCTAGCAAGATTTTGTAAGAACCATTCTCAGTTTGTTGCATTCTCAGCGTCAACAATTGCGAATGCCATCGAGAATAAACCTGCAAAAACAACATCACCACATCATCAACCCAATGTTTTCACCACAAGCAACTCAAACACACACACCCCCCTATAACAAATTATATCAGGGATAGCAGAATGAAAACACTACAAAATATAATTTAAATGGTGAAGCAACATAACCTTCGTTCCCATCTTTTGCGGTGGCTACAAGCAAATTACCCTTGTATCTCCCTTTCAAGAAGGTACCATCCAAAAATAATAATTGGCGACAATAACTGAACCCGACAATGCAAGCTTTGAATGATACGAACAGCCTATTGAAACGACTTGTTTTATTTTCATCGAACTCAAGATTAACATAACTTCTGGGATTGTATTCCATAACGGCGTTACTATACCATCGTAACTGGTCAGACGAGGCAGAATGATCCCCAAATAGGTCCCCTCTAGCCTTTTCAACTCCTAACCAACCTACACAATAACTAACTTGCACTCCATAATCTTTTTGAAAATGATAGTTGACATCCGTTGGGCGAGTCAATGGCTTGTCACGTACGCGTTCCGCCATGACATCAGCAACCAATTCAAACCCCATCCTCGGGTTTTTTGCAGTCTAAACAGCAACCCCACATGTTTATTCACTGTTCAATTTCTTCAAATAAAAGAACCCATATGGAAACCCCCTAGCCTTGTTAAACATACATACCACCGTAATTCTATCCGAGTCATTTTTTTTGAACTTGAATTGGAACCCGCATTCAATAGCGTACTTGTTGAGAACCTTAAGAAATTCACCCGCCTCGCCTTTGAAACATTGTCCCACATTACTAATTCCAGAGGCCCATGATTCAGACAACAACACCTTCTAGGAGTGCGGGCAAAAATTGGGTAACAAGTCTTCATCCTCGTCAACATCATTCGTAAAACCACTTCCTTCCCCATGGATTTGTTCGCCATACGAATTCTCAGCAACACCCCTCCGATGTGTGCCCCCGATGACTCTCCCCGCAACTCCACCACAACATCAACATGGTCGACCCGGAAAGACCTGGCAAGACATAACATATTTTGGAAGTCCATCTCATTTTCAATGTTGAATTTATTGTACCCGGTTATCTTGAAGAACATGGAAATGGAATCCGGAGGCAAATCCCCAAATCGGTCACATACGTAGCTAGAAAAATGACTGAACGTAAACGTCGCGTCAAGCATCACGGCAATGTTATTATCACCAAACACACACAACAACATTAGATTGTCCCCCATTGCTGCAATGGAAACAAACAAACCATTAACCCCGTAAATATGATCGACTATATGAAATGAAATTAATGAGATGGCAATATACTTCAAAATAACCGATCAAAGGCCGCCATTAGTCAACGTATTTCCCCCATCAAACAACCACACCCACACGTCATAACCCCACACTACAAAAACAACCCACCAACATAAAAATAAATATAAGAAAAAATGATAAAAACGTTACCTGTACAAAAAAAAAAAAAAACGAAGCGTATCTCCACAACGTCACAGACTGGAACCACACCCCAATATGCATTCAAATAGTAGCTGAATATCACTGCCCCACAATTAACCCCCCCAACACCCGTCACGTAATCAATGGGATTCACCCACATCCTTACCAAACACGTTACATACAATACAGGGGTAAAAAAGTCACAAAATCCACACCCCGAACAATGCACGGGATTTGACAGTAAACATTACCACAAAAATAGGACTGCTCAGAGTATTAAACAAAAAAAGGATCTATTAGTCCAACACTCTCCCAAATGGGATTTCCTGATAATTTTCCCATGTTTTAAAGTTTTGAAAATCAAAATAAATGTCAAATTATCATACTCTTTTATAGATAATCATAAATGATGAAAATCATTATTTGAAGGGCAATTCTGACTATTGAAAATTTAATAGGACTTGAAGGTTCAAAAAATCTTAATTAGAACTTAATGGAGTATAAGTTCATAAATTAAGACTTGTATATAAATGTCCCTTAAATAAAAATATGAATAAATTATTAATAAGTCTTAATAGTTGGACTTAATTCTCATTCAGTTTTATTGAAAATAAGTTTTAGTAAAATGGTCGTTAAAATAAATTTTTGTGACATTTTTTTACATATGTCGCCAAAAATTAACAATCAGTGACTTTTTTTTCTCACGATTTTTATAAATTGTAACTACAACTTATAATTAGTAACGTTTTCTGTAACGATTTTTTAAAACTATCGCTAAAAGTTAAAAATTAGTGACTTTTTTGTGACGGTTTTTTTAAACTGTGGCTAAAAATTATAATTATTGACAGTTTTTGTGACAATTTTCAAACTATCGTTGAAAATTAATAATAAATGATATTTTTTAATAATGTTTGATAAAAAAATATCATTAATTACCATAAGATTTTTTAGATAATGAATTCACCTATTAAGAACTACACGTAAATTCTCTTTTAATTACTAATTTTATCATTGTACAAGAGAGTAGTTAAGAATTTTATTTTTTCACTTAATTTTGTTAAATAAAAAATTCAAACAATAGGATATTTGTTATTTTTCAAACTATAAAGGGCAATCCGTATTTTAAGGAAACTTCAAATGATGTATTTGTAATTTACTCTTATTTTTTCAATTATAAGATGGGCAAATTAGACTTTACCCCTCTCAAGTATCACTGGGTTTTTTTTTAATTAATTTTGTTAAATAAAAAATTTAGATAATGGGATATTTGTAATTTTCTAAACTATAAAGGGCAATCTGTATTTTTAAAAAACTTCAAGGGATGTATTTGTAATTTATTCTTATTTTTTCAATTATAAGATGTTCAAATTACACTTTCCCCCTCCCCTCCCCTTAATTATCACCGTTTTTCAATTTATCCATTCAAACTAAAAATTGATAGGATGTACCTCCCCTTCCCTTAATTATCACCGTTTTTCACTTTATCCTTTCAAACTAAAAATTGATAGGATGTATCTCATTTATTTTCTAAAAAACGGTAATAGTTGAGGGAGTAAAGTGTAATTTGTCCTTAGAAATAAATATTTGAATTGAATCATAAAGAAGAGATGGCGGATAATATATATATATATATATATATATATTCACTTGATCTAATCATATTTGTGTATATTTAGATTTTTAAGTTATTTAAAAAAATTATATTAAAGATAAAATTTTATATATAATTAAGTAATAAATATAAAAAAAAAATATTGTATAAGTGATGAAGGTGATAAATTATGTATGTAAAACTAAGTAATAAAATGAATATTTTGTAATAATTGAGCACTGTCATGTAATTAAACTAAAAAGAAAAAAAAGAATGTGTTCACCCTGCTATAATTTCTCCAATCACTCTACAAAACCCTCTTTGATGATCAAATCAAATATGAAACGAGGGTGTGGGTGCGGGTGTGGGTGCGGGTGCGGGTGCGAGTGCAGGTATGGGTGCGGGTGCAGGTGCAGGTACATCAATTTCTTTAAAAAATAAGGTACGAGTACGGCTAGGGTATGTTAATTTTTTTTTATTTTTTTTAAGTTATAGCAAAATATCGAACATACAAATCAAAGTTTCAATATCAAAACTCAAAAGAGAACAACTTGTCTAAAAAGTTATCTAATTATTTCTTTTTCTTTTTTTATTGTTTAAAACATGATACAAAATAGAGCAAAACCATGACTCATAGGTAAAAGGTGTTGGAAACAAATTACGTGATATTTTCAAAATTGAAAGAAGAATAACAAAGGTTGCAATAAATTCTAGCATCTGCACACACAAAAAAATATCATTTTGCCGTACCGGTGTCGTACCCACAACAACTTCACAAGCATAAAAATTATTCGAGGACTTACCTAGTTAATTTTGATCTTGATTCATAGTAGGCCACAGTTATTTGGAACTAAAGTTTATATGATATGGACCAAGACCACCATGTAACTACTCCGTCGAGCCGCCCAATTTGGCAACAAACTCATGGATGTTTCTATCTGAACTACCACCTTCACCAAGCGCCTCTTTTGCCAATTCACTCCATTTGATTGCATTTCTCTTCATCTCTTTCCCTCTCTCCCCATCCATAACTTCCCTTACACAATGCTCAATCTCTTCTCTTCTAACAATACCCTTGTCGTTGCACCGAACCCTAAGTCCCATCCTCCAAACATCCATGACATACTTGGCATTGGTGCTTTGGTCTGTCCATTGTGGCATTGCCACCATTGGAACTCCCAGGCTCATTGCCTCCAAAGTAGAGCTCCAACCCACAATGTGTCACAAAACACCCAACTGCTTTGTGTACCAAAACTTGTAACTGTGGACACCATGATACCACCAAGCCCTTCTCAGAGGTCTCTCTCACAAAGTCTTTTGGAAGCTTGGCCTCTTCTTTTGACCTAACCACCCACAAGAAATGGTAATTGCTGTCTCCCAAGCCCCAAGCTAGTTCTTCCATTTGATCGACTCCAAGTTCGGCTAAACTCCCAAAGGAGACATAGACAACCGAACCATTTGGTCTCTCCTCGAGCCAATTCATGCAGGTGCCAGTGTTTGGCTTGAAGATGCAGAGACCATACTCTGTGTTGGTGATAATTACAAATAAAACACTAGAAAATAATAAAAATTACAATAATTATTGAAAGGGTTGAGGCGCGGGAAATTCGCTCTCTTTAAGGAGATTCAAGCCTTCTGCGGTCAGGCAAAGCCTCACACTGGTGCAGTAGAAAAAACCTTGACTTGTCCCCCCTAGGATACAACAGCCCGACTAAGTCGTATGGTTAACCAATGCTGCACAATTGGTTGAACCCAAAGCTTTATCACATATACCCTTTTTTATTTGCCTGATAATCTCACATAAAGCATAACAAAGCAACAAAACTTCTTCTCATTTTCCCAACATAGGAGATTAGCCCAATATATAAAATTGAAAACTTGTTAGGCAAGGTTCTTGGTGGATAAGTTAACTAGAGACTTGACCAAGACTTGGTGTGGATAAGAATTAGTTGGAGACTTGATCAAGACTTGGTGGACATGAATGGATAAGCAAACTTGGTAGAAAAGAAAAGAAAAACACATTATAATATTAAAATACCTGCTAACATTCCCCCACCTATTTTAATATTATAGGTAACAAAAACTGAGATTATTAGGCAAATAAGGATATTGTGCATCATGGTAGGTGTGCTCTGCATTGAACCTCCATTAATGAAACAATAATATCTACTCCAGAGCCAATAGTATGCTCAGCATTGAACTATGACTGCTTAAGGGAAATAAATAATTATTGCACACACATAATATTCCAGGTGTTCACATAAGCTTTAAAAGCCAGCACGTTACAGCCTTGTGCGATCCTAGGATTCATGAGTGTGTTTGAGAATTAGCCCAAATCTCATAGGTAGCGGCCCCACTACCACACTCACATAGGTGAATTCTGTCAAGGGTGCTCCTGTAACTATGACACCCCACTCAATAAGAGCTACAGAAATTTATTAAGAGTTTTTTAATAACTCAACCTCTACAACGTTACAGGATAAATGCACTTACATCATAGGGATGGGTAAAAAGTAATTTAGTGCATTTCTCACGGCCATCATATGATCGTTTTTCTCATTGAACCCAGTTACAGGATCTCTAGTCCCTGGGTTGAGTATCTTCATACATGGCTCCTGCTATATTCAATGGGCTTCAACCCCATCCCCCTTGATGTATTCCAAACTCTATCTCTTGCTAAGGCCTTAGTTAATGGATCTGCAAGATTATCACCAGATTTAATATAATCCACATTTATGATGCCATTATTCATATAAGATCTCACAGTACTGTGTTTTCTTCTGATAGGTCTGGATTTACCATTATAATAACAATTATTAACTCGACCAATTGCTGCGGTGCTATCACAATGAATTAATATATGTGGAATCGATTTTTCCCAACAAGAGATTTCATTTAACAAATCTCTTAACCAATTTGCTTCTTCACTAGCTGTAGCTAAAGCAATAAGCTCAGCCTCCATTGTTGAATTAGCAATAATGGTTTGTTTTTTCGATTTCCAACTTATAGCACCACCTCCCAATGTAAATAAGTAACCAGTGGTTGATAATGAATCACCTAACAAGGTATTCCAATCGGCATCACTGTAACCTTCAAGTACTGTAGGATACTTATTATAAAACAAGCCATATTTTATGGTACCAAATAAATATTTCATAATACGCTCAATGGCTAGCCAGTGATCACTGCCAGGCTTGCTTGTAAACCTGCTAAGAACTCCAACTGCATATGCAATGTCAGGTCTAGTATAGTCAGTCGCATAACGCAAGCTACCAATTATACTAGCATATTCCTTTTGATTAATTACATCCTCATCATTTTCAATAGGAAATAAACGCACATGAGGATCAAAAGGAGTAAGAACATGCTTGCAGTTATAAAAATTATATTTTCTCACAATTTTCTCAACATAATGCGACTGATCAAGAAATATACCATCACAGCTTTTGGTAATTTTCATTCCCAAAATATAATTAGCCTCACCAAGATCTTTCATATCAAAATGGCTACTAAGCATGTTTTTAGTTTCCACGATGATATGCAAATTAGAGCCAAATATAAGTAAATCATCCATATAGAGGCTAATAATGATATGTGAATTTTCTTCAGATTTATAGTAGATGCATTTATCACATTCATTCGTTTTATAGCCATTCTCAATCATGCAGGAATCAAATTTCTCATGCCACTGTTTAGGGGCCTGTTTTAAGCCATTTAGGGATTTAACTAGCTTGCACACTTTGCTTTCTTGACCGGGTTCCACAAAACCCTCAGGTTGATCCATATAGATTTCTTCACCCAGGTCTCCATTTAAAAAGGCTGTTTTAACATATATTTGATGAATCTTTAGATCATGAATTACAGCCACTGCAATTAATAATCTAATGAATGTAACTCTAGTAACCGGAGAAAATGTATCAAAACAGTCAAGATCTGCTTGTTGTTTAAAACCTTTTGCAACAAACCTTGCTTTATATTTATCAATAGTTCCATCCGGTTTAAGTTTTTTTTCTCAAAACCCATTTACAACCAATAGTTTTACAACCTAGTGGTAAATCTGCTAATACCCAAGTTTTATTGGATAATAATGATTCCATCTCATCATTTACAGCCTCGTTCCAAAAAATAGAGTCAGGAGATGCCAAAGCTTCTTGTAAAGTTAATGGAGTTTCCTCCAAAATCTTTTTCTAATCTGGCTCTTTTACTCCTTCTAGGTTCAAAAACTATAGGATCTTGGTTTTGTAAAAGAGGAGTAGAGGAACCAGTTTCAGATAAAATATTTTCTTGATAATTTTGACCCCCACCATTTTTAGATTTAAAAGGAAATTTTTCTTCATGAAAAATCGCATCACCTGATTCAAAAAATATTTTGTTTTCAATATCAAAAAATCTATAGGTTGTACTATTTGTTGCGTATCCAAGAAAAGCACAAGTGGCAGCTTTCACACCTAATTTAGGTCTTTTAGGGTCCACAAGTCTAACAAAAGCTAGATAACCCCAAACCCTCAAATATCTCAAATTTGGCTTATGTCCTTTCCACAACTCAAAAGGTGTAACTTTTGTTTTTTTATGTGGCACTCTATTCATAACATAACATGCAGTTAAAATTGCTTCTCCCCATAAATTTGAAGGAGCACCTGCTTCAATTAGCATAGCATTTGTTAAATCAGTTAAAGTTCTATTTTTCCTTTCTGCTACACCATTCAATGCAGGTGAATATGGTGGAGTAGTTTCATGGATTATTCCCAAAGCCTGAGAAAACGAGTTGAATCCAAAAGATTCATACTCCCGGCCTCTATCACTTCTATATCTTTTAATCTTTTTACTGAATTGATTTTCAACTTCAAGAAGGAATTCTTTAAATTTTTCAAAAGCATCACTTTTATTTTTCAACAAGTATACATAAGTGTATTTTGAAAAATCATCAATAAAAGTGATAAAATATCTATTTCCACCACGTGTTAAAATTCCTTCAAATTCACATAAATCAGTGTGAATTAATTCTAACAATTCAGTATTTCTCACCACACTTTTATAAGGCCTTTTAGTTATTTTTGCTTGACTGCAAACTTCACATTTCTCAAACTTATTTGTTAGTCTGGGAATTAATCCTAAACTACTCATGACTCCCACATATCGGCTATTAATATTACACAGACAAGCATGCCAAAAATTCATAGAAGACAGCATGTAAACAGAAACATGTGCTTTCTTATTCTCAACATTTAATTTAAACATTCCATCACAGGCATACCCTTTTCCCACAAATATGCCTTTTTTAGTGATTACATATTGGTCAGATTCAATAGTCTGCTTGAAACCAGCTTTGTTGAGCAAATAACTCGACATCAAATTTTTCCTCATGGACGGTGTATACAACACATCTTTTAAAACAAGCACACGTCCAGAGGTAAAATTTAGCTCAACATCCCCACACTCGAGCACCTTGGTTAAACTGGAGTCACCAAGCATAACAGTCTTCTCCTCATTAAAAGGAGTGAAATCTTTGAACCAATCTTTATCATAGCAGACATGCCTATTGGCACCAGAGTCTGCCCACCACCCTTCTACAGATTGAACCATAAAAATATCTGTGATCATAGCCACAAATGGTTCCTTGGTAACATTAGCCTATGGTTGAGACTGTTGTTTCCGAAATTTGCAAGTTCAAGCAATATGTCCACTTTTTCCACACACAAAACATGTCACATTTGTCAAATCTTGTGAAGGGGGTTTTTGGTTCCATTTCTTTTTGCCTTAGGTAATTTTTATTTTGTGGCCTTCCAGTATTTTTCCAAATTTTCTTAACTGGCTTCAAGTGACTATTTTTATGAAATCGACCTTTAGGTAAAGTATTTCCAAAAGTTAAATTTACCTTTGCAGTGGAATGCTCTTGTGTCATAAGCGCATCTTGTCCTCGTGCTTCCTCCTCCACCCGAATCCGTGTGATTATAGTCTCCAAGGATGTCTCTTTTTGCTTGTGGCGCATTGACTTCTGGAACTCCCTCCAAGACGATGGTAGTTTGTCAACAATACCTGCTACAACAAGATTGTCTCCAATTTTGATGCCTTCAGATCTAACTTCACCTACTACCATCTGAAAATCTTGAACTTGCTCCACCACTGATTTTCTATCTATCATCTGATAGCGGAAAAAATGGCTTGCAGCAAATTTTTTAGCGCCTGCCTCTTCAGTGTCATATTTGTTCTGCAAGGCTTTCCAAATCTTCTTGGCAGTGGTGTAAATAGTATCATAATAATCATAAAATTGATCTGAAAGACAATTGAAAAGATAATACCGACATTTATACTCATCTGCGTTGTATTTTTTGATTTTTTTCAAGATGAGCAGCATACTCCTCGTCGGTCATCTCTTCAGTGGGGACTTTGTTCGGATTTTTCTCGGTCAGGATATACGGCACCTTGAGGAGACTGAGGTGGAAAAGCACCTTGCCTTTCTATCTCTTGAAATGAGCTCCCTTGAACCAGAAGGGCTTGTTGAGATCGCCGGTATTCTCGTTGGGCTTCTCCAGTACTGGCTCCATGACTTTTTGCTATTTGAATCTCCTTAAAATTGTTGGCGATAATTACAAATAAAACACTAGAAAATAATAAAAATTACAATAATTATTGAAAGGGCTGAGGCACGGGAAATTCGCTCTCTTTAAGGAGATTCAAGCCTTCTGCGGTTAGGCAAAGCCTCACACCGGTGCAGCAGAAAAAACCTTGACTTGTCCCCCCCAGGATACAACAGCCTGACTAAGTCGTATGGTTAACCAATACTGCACAATTGGTTGAACCCAAAGCTTTATCACATACACCCTTTTTTATTTGCCAGATAATCTCACATAAAGCATAACAAAGCAACAAAACTTCTTTTCATTTTCCCAACATAGGAGATTAGCCCAATATATAAAATTGAAAACTTGTTAGGCAAGGTTCTTGGTGGATAAGTTAACTAGAGACTTGACCAAGACTTGGTGTGGATAAGAATTAGTTGGAGACTTGACCAAGACTTGGTGGACATGAATGGATAAGAAAACTTGGTAGAAAAGTAAAGAAAAACACATTATAATATTAAAATACCTGCTAACACTCTATATCATCTTGGAGTCTCTTGTCCAGGAACATTGATGGTATGGTTGGTCCTATTGTCCTCAATGGCAAAAACTTTGCCATCCAATCCACCACCTGCACAGTATTGAAAGAAACAAATTGCTTGATAAAATTAGCAAATTAGACAAAATGTAATGAGGATGACATTTTGGTATCTTGAAATTCTATAGCGACCCCGGTCTTTTCCCATTTGATTATTGTATCCGGACTGTTCCGTAGATTCTGTCATTGTATAATTGTTGTTGTTGTTGTTCTTTATTTTCTCTTTTGGAATTATAGGATGTGTTGGGCAGGTTTGTTCAGGTTGGTTGGGTTTAGAAACCAAGTGTTGCTGTCCAGAATTTTGGTTATTCGCTCGAGAGAGGAGTTTGTCGCTCGAGCGAGATATTGTTTTGGTTCTTCGCTCGAGCCGGGGTTTGGTAGCTCGAGCGAGAGTTTGCATCTGGGTTGGACCTGTAGCTTTGCATTCTTGGCTCGAGCGAGATTTTCTTCGCTCGAGCGAGTTAGTTTGTTCTTCGCTCGAGCAATAGTTCCTTCGCTCGAGCGTGAGTCTGGTTTCAGACCTGAGGGTTTGAGTTCTTCGCTCGATCGAGCTTTCTTTCGCTCGAGCGAGCTTTTGGGTTGTTGGCTCGAGCAAGGCTTCCTTGGCTCGAGCGTAGATTCTCTGTGTCTGGTCGCTCGAGCGACCAAGTCTTCGCTCGAGCGAGCCTGTCCAGTTTAAATACACAGCAGCGGGATTTGATCAGTCTTTTTTCATATTCTTTTGATTCCAAACCCTAGGTTCGACCTCTCTCTCTCCCTACTCACCTTCTCTTTTAGGTTTGATCTGTTTAGAGAGTGTTTCAACCCTAGTTGCTTTATTAAAAAGATAGAGGGAGTCAAGAGCTTTCATTTAATATGAACATTTGGCAATTTGGAGCATTTTGGTCTTTGGGCACTCATCTCTGTCTTCACCATTTGGGTTGTTTTCTCTGAGGTAGGGATTTCCTACTCCAATTTATAGGTTACGTTCTAAGTTTTGGTATTTTAATTTGTTGGGAATACTTTGGTAAATTTTGGGAAAAACCCTAGTTGAATTATTGAATTGATTTGTATAAGTAATTCATGGAATTGGGAAAAGATGATTAAATTCATGGAATTGGGGAATTCATTGATTAAATGGCATAATTGGATAATTTGTATTATTTGTCTATTGAATTGTGGACATAGTTATTTTCATTTTAGAAATAACTGTTTTGGGCTATCGGTGGAGGATAGTCGTGATTGTTGTAGTCATTGCATGTGGATTAGGATTAACTGAAACTAATCACATTGGTTAAGTCATAAATTTTTACTATTGCATTGATAGAGAATAAGTGTATTGATTGAGCATTGCATTTGCATACATTGTTTTGTGTGTGGGAGGAGATAGGGGATGTACTCCACGGTTTAGGGGAAGATAGGGGATGGACCTCTAAACCAGATTTTGTTTGGGAGGAGATAGGGGATGGACTCCATTAGCATCACTTTTATGTGTGCTTATTTATATAGAAGTGTTTTATTGATACAGCACTAAAATGTGTATCAATCTGGAAGTATGAAGTGTTTTGATTTATTTGAGCTTGAGTCTCATTTGTTTGTTGATATTGGAAGGATGTGAATACGATATATGTAATTCACTGTTGTAAGTTTGGCCAGGTTCTGAGCCATGTTGATAAAACTGGGAAGTAAAACGTATCTCAGACAATAGTGTCATGAGACTGTAAAATGAAGTAATTGATTATCCTGGTTAACCATCTGTTGAATGCTATTGCTTTATTCGTTACTTATATGTGGTTTAGTATATTTCTACTGGGCTGTGGCTCACCCTTTATGGGAACATCATTTTCAGGTTCAGGGGATAAGCTACCTCCAAGGACTTAGCTTGGAAGGACTTGGATTCTGAAGACTATTTTTCTGTTGTTTGCTTTTATTTGTTAGTACATGTAAAAACTCAAGCCTAGGGCTTTTCTTGTATTGAGTTAGAACTCGTATTTTTGTATCCAAGTGTTGGCTTGGAAAGATGTAAGCCTGTAGGGCATTTTATTCGATTATTTAGTAATACTCTGATGAATGAATTAATAAAATGTCTTCTTTAAATAATGCATGTCGATGATATATAATGGGTTAATTTTGAGGGCGTTACAACTTGGTATCAGAGCGTACCGGGTTTGAATACTTTGGGTACGTGGGAAGTGATTAGTATCACATTGGGTTCGTCTCGTTTGATAGAGACTTAGTGTAATGTTATATGCTTACGTGATAACATGTTTATGTGATTATGTGAGTATGGAATGTAGTTTCTAGGATGTTGATTGGACCCTTGAGTTTCTAGTAGTCTTGTTGGAAAGGCACTTGATCACTGCTGCTTCCAACCGGAACTATAGTAACGCATTGGGACTATCATTATCCGGGAATGAAATTCGTAGGTGCTTATGTGATTATGTGCTTACGTGGAATGAATTATTGTTGCCCATTGTATTAGGACGCGAGTGTTTAGCTTCGGCACATTTATTAATGTGCTAATGTCTTTGTTTCCTTTATTAGGATGTCAGGACGAGGACGAGGACGCGGTAGGCGTGGTAGGCCGGGTAGGCAGGAGTTGCCTGTGCCAGAAGAGATTCCGGCAGTTCAAGAGGGAATTGGCCAAGCCAATGTGGCCGAGCCAGTAGGCCAGCAGGCTATGGGCGCTCTCGCCCGAGAGATAGCAGGGGCATTCAGGGAGTCAGTAGGCATTCTCAGAGCTGAGAATCAAGCTCAGGCTGTTATTACGGATGCAGGACCTTCCTTTCTGAAGAGGGAGTTCTTCCGGTCTAATCCGGATGAATTTGTGGGTGATCCTAAAGAGCCACTTAAGGCAGATGAATGGCTCGAACAGACAACGAAGACGTTTGAGATGCTTGGCATCGAAGACGAGGGGTTGAAAGTGACCTTGGCATCTTTCCAGCTGAAGGGGGATGCGGGTCAGTGGTGGAAGTTTACTAAGGGGCGTATAGGAGGTACGTGGGAGGCTTTTGTGAATGCTTTCCAGGAGAAGTTTTTATCTCCGGCAGTCAGGGAGAAGCTGCGAGACCAGTTTTGTCAGCTTAAGCAGGCGAGTTCTTCAGTGGCCGAGTTTGAGGCTGCATTTACTAGTTTGTCCAGGTTTGCACCTGAGTTGGTGGCGTCAGAGGAACGCCGTTGTATTGAGTTTGAGAAGAAGTTGAGGCGTGGCCTCAAACTGAGAGTTGGGGGAACTATGATTCGGGATTATGGGCGTATGGTTGATGCTGCAGCCCATATGGAGATCATGATGCAGGAGGAGGAGGAAGGGCAGAAGGGCTCCAAGAGGAGTCAGGATAGTCAGAGTGATGGTAGGAGACAGAAGGGTTTTAATCCCCAACAGTCTCAGGGTAGCTTTTCGAGATCGACTTTTCCTGTACCGAGTGCTAGTTCGGGGAAAGGCAGTCAGGGTGACATTACCTGTTTCAAGTGTGGCCAGCTGGGCCACAAGTCTCCAGTTTGTCCTCAGAGGGGAGGAGTGCAGAGAGCAGCTTCATCATCGGCTCGATCTCAGAGCCAGAGTCAGGGTAGAGGTCAGCCACTCTCGTGTTATCAGTGTGGTCAGCCAGGGCACATGAAGAGGTATTGCCCACAGTTGGGTGGCACACCTGGTGCATCTGGTTTGAGGCCGATTCAGGGTCAGCAGCCAGCTCAGTCAGGTCAGGCCTCGAGGGCTAATCAGGGGGCTTCATCGTCCCAGACAGTGCAGCAATCTTATGCTCCTAGGGGTGAGCAGGTTGATCAGAGGTCGTCTGGGCGCGTGTACGCTGTTACCGCGCAGGATCTTGTACCGACTCCATCAGTTGTGAGAGGTACCTTCTTGTTTTGCAACTCGGTTGCTAATGTTTTGATTGATACGGGTGCATCTCATTCCTTTGTGTCTGCTGCATTTGCATCTGTTTTGGAATTGGAGTTAGCACAGTTAGCATCTCCTATATGTGTAGTGTCACCTTTTGGGGGTGAATTGATTTTGAAACAAGGTGTTAGGGGTTGTGATATAGAGGTTGATTATCATAGAATCCCATTTTCCTTTGTCGTTATGCCTATGAGGGGTTTCGATGTTATTTTGGGTATGGACTGGTTATCGTCATACCGGGCAGTTATTGATTGCTACCGCCAGAGGGTCACTTGTTGTACCTTGAGCGGAGAGTATTTTCATTTTCTGGGGGACCGGGTTGGTGATGTGTTGCCACCGGGGTATGTTCCACGAGGACGGAGTGAGCTTAGTAGTTTACTTGCTAACCTTTCGATTAGTGAGGATGAGGAGACACTGATTGTGTTGCCAAGGGTGGTTTGTGAGTACTCGGACGTCTTTCCTGAGGATCTTGTTGGTTTGCCACCGCATCGGGAGATTGAGTTCTCCATTGACCTAGTGCCAGGCACAGCACCGATTTCTATGGCACCTTATCGTTTTGCCCCAGCCGAGTTAGTTGAGTTGAAGATTCAGCTCTAGGAGTTATTAGACAAGGGTTTTATACGTCCTAGTGTTTCGCCGTGGGGAGCACCGGCCCTCTTTGTTAAAAAGAAAGGAGGTGCTTTGAGACTTTGTATAGATTACCGGAAGTTGAATCGGGCTACGGTCAAGAATAAGTACCCTATGCCCCGTATAGATGACCTGTTTGACCAGTTGAAGGGTTCCCGTTGTTTCTCTAAGATAGACTTGAGATCGGGTTACCACCAGTTGAGGGTCAGGGAAGAGGATATTTCGAAGACGGCATTCCGTACACGGTATGGCCATTATGAGTTTCTGGTGATGCCATTCGGACTCACCAATGCACCGGCAGTCTTTATGGACTTGATGAACCGGATTTTCCGGGAATTCTTGGATCGGTTTGTAGTCGTTTTTGTGGACGACATCCTTATCTATTCGCCTTCTGAGGAGGAGCTCGAGGCACACTTGAGGGTGGTGCTTGAGTTACTTAGAGCCCATAGGCTGTATGCCAAGTTTGGGAAGTGTGAGTTCTGGCTGAGAGAAGTCAAATTCTTAGGCCATGTGGTATCCGGTGAAGGAGTGTCTGTTGATACATCCAAGGTAGAGGCGGTGCAGGATTGGGCACAACCTAAGAGTGTATTTGAGATCCGCAGTTTTCTGGGATTAGCTGGGTATTACCGTCGGTTTGTGAAAGATTTCTCCAGGTTAGCATCACCGTTGACTAGGCTGACTCGGAAGGGAGTCAAATTTGTATGGAGTGAGACTTGTGAAAAGTCGTTTCAGCAGTTGAAAGTTAGACTGACTACCGCTCCAGTATTGATTATTCCAGAGAGAGGGTTGGGTTATGCAGTCTATTGTGACGCCTCACGAGAGGGTCTGGGTTGTGTGTTAATGCAAGAGGGGAAAGTAGTTGCCTATGGCTCACGTCAGTTGAAAATTCATGAGCAGAATTACCCTACGCATGATCTAGAGTTAGCAGCTGTGATATTTGCCTTGAAGATTTGGAGGCATTATCTTTATGGTGAGAGGTTCGAGGTGTTCTCGGATCATAAGAGTCTGAAGTATTTGTTTACACAGAAAGACTTGAACTTGAGGCAGAGGAGGTGGATGGAATTTATAGAGGATTATGACTTTGAGTTGCATTATCATCCGGGAAAGGCCAATGTGGTGGCCGATGCCCTTAGCAGGAAACCAGTTGGTGACATAGCTAGTATTGCCATCCGAGAATGGGAGATGTTGGGTGCACTTGGGGAGTTTGATTTACTTCTGGGCGAATCCGTTGAGGCTGCGGCCTTGTTTTCTGTTATTGCACAGCCTTCACTTGTGATTCGAGTGTTAGAGGCTCAGAGAGGTGACTTTGAGGTAGAATCTCTCCGTGAGAAGATTTCCGGTGGGAAGGTTGAGAAGGGTTTGACGGTGTATTCCGACCTGAGTGTGAGATACCGAGACCGTCTGTTTGTGCCGGAGTCTTGCCGAGAGGAGGTACTCCGAGAGTTTCATCATTCACGCCTTGCGGTGCATCCGGGAGGCACTAAGATGTATCGGGATTTGGGTCGTCAGTTTTGGTGGCGGGGTATGAAGAGAGATGTGGCAGCTTTCGTATCTAAGTGCCTTACTTGCCAGCAAGTGAAGGCCGAGCATCAGAGGCCAGCGGGTTTGTTGCAACCCTTGCCTATTGCCGAGTGGAAGTGGGAGCATGTCACTATGGACTTCGTTGTAGGTCTTCCGAGGACTCAGCGGGGTAGTGATGCTATTTGGGTGGTTATAGACCGGTTGACTAAATCGGCGCACTTTATTTCTATGCGCGTGAGAGATTCGGTAGATCATCTTGCCGACTTGTATATTCGGGACATAGTGAGATTGCACGGGGTCCCAGTGACGATCGTCTCAGATAGAGATCCTCGTTTTACTGCCAGGTTGTGGCAGAGTTTGCAGAGTGCCTTAGGCACTAAGTTGACCTTTAGCACGGCTTATCATCCTCAGACTGACGGATAGTCCGAGCGTACTATTCGGATACTTGAGGATATGCTTCGGGGTTGTGTTCTAGACTTTAGTGGGTCGTGGGAGAGGCACTTGCCGTTGGTGGAGTTTGCCTACAACAACAGTTTCCAGTCTAGTATCGGTATGGCACCATTTGAGGCCTTGTATGGCCGACCGTGTAGATCTCCTGTGTGTTGGGCCGAGGTGGGTGATGCACCTCTGTTGGGTCCAGAGTTGGTGAGGGAAACGACGGAGAAAGTTGAGCTTATCCGTAAGAGGCTTGTTACAGCACAGAGTCGTCAGAAATCGTATGCCGACCGTAGGAGGAGACCTTTGGTGTTTGAGGTGGGTGATCATGTCTTTCTGAAGATATCACCTAGACGGGGTTTGATGAGGTTTGGGAAGAGTGGGAAGTTGTCCCCCCGGTTCATTGGTCCGTTTGAGATCCTTGAGAGGATTGGCGAGGCTGCTTATCGTTTAGCTTTGCCGCCGCAGTTGTCCGGAGTACATGACGTGTTTCATGTGAGTATGTTTCGGAAGTATGAGCCGGATCCATCACATGTGTTGGATTGGACCGATTTAGTAGTTGATGAGGATGTCTCGTATGAGGAGAGACCGATTCGAGTCTTGGATAAGCGGGATCAAGTTTTGCGAGGCAAGACCATCCCTTTGGTCAAAGTTTTGTGGAAACACCACGGAGTGGAGGAAGCCACTTGGGAACGTGAATTGGAAGTCCGCGAGAAATATCCGGACATGTTTGTTGATTTGTAATCTTATAATTAGATTCTGTTATATTGTTGAACTTAAGAGCTTTACATATGTCTTAAGTTGTAAAACATTGAGTATGTTTTGGTAAATGGGTGTATCTTGAAACTTGTTTCATTATAGAAGATTAGTGTAACATTGTATATGTTGATTACATTGTTGGATGTGTTATATATATCATGCAATTGAATATGATATGGAAATTGTTAATATTGAAAGGAATAATGTATAATAGTGGTGCAGGTTGAAATATATGTTGTTTTATATATATTGTGGGATGCCTCTTGATAAAGAGATGAAGTGACCAGTATTGGGTCAAGTTGTTTATTATTGTTATATACTATCTTTGGGTATTGAGAAAAACATGTTTTCAAATTTGTGCCTAATTTCGGGGACGAAATTCTTTGAAGGGGGGGAGGTTATAGCGACCCCGGTCTTTTCCCATTTGATTATTGTATCCGGACTGTTCCGTAGATTCTGTCATTGTATAATTGTTGTTGTTGTTGTTCTTTATTTTCTCTTTTGGAATTATAGGATGTGTTGGGCAGGTTTGTTCAGGTTGGTTGGGTTTAGAAACCAAGTGTTGCTGTCCAGAATTTTGGTTATTCGCTCGAGCGAGGAGTTTGTCGCTCGAGCGAGATGTTGTTTTGGTTCTTCGCTCAAGCCGGGGTTTGGTAGCTCGAGCGAGAGTTTGCATCTGGGTTGGACCTGTAGCTTTGCATTCTTGGCTCGAGCGAGCTTTTCTTCGCTCGAGCGAGTTAGTTTGTTCTTCGCTCGAGCAATAGTTCCTTCGCTCGAGCGTGAGTCTGGTTTCAGACCTGAGGGTTTGAGTTCTTCGCTCGATCGAGCTTTCTTTCGCTCGAGCGAGCTTTTGGTTGTTGGCTCGAGCAAGGCTTCCTTGGCTCGAGCGTAGATTCTCTGTGTCTGGTCGCTCGAGCGACCAAGTCTTCGCTCGAGCGAGCCTGTCCAGTTTAAATACACAGCAGCGGGATTTGATCAGTCTTTTTTCATATTCTTTTGATTCCAAACCCTAGGTTCGACCTCTCTCTCTCCCTACTCACCTTCTCTTTTAGGTTTGATCTGTTTAGAGAGTGTTTCAACCCTAGTTGCTTTATTAAAAAGATAGAGGGAGTCAAGAGCTTTCATTTAATATGAACATTTGGCAATTTGGAGCATTTTGGTCTTTGGGCACTCATCTCTGTCTTCACCATTTGGGTTGTTTTCTCTGAGGTAGGGATTTCCTACTCCAATTTATAGGTTACGTTCTAAGTTTTGGTATTTTAATTTGTTGGGAATACTTTGGTAAATTTTGGGAAAAACCCTAGTTGAATTATTGAATTGATTTGTATAAGTAATTCATGGAATTGGGAAAAGATGATTAAATTCATGGAATTGGGGAATTCATTGATTAAATGGCATAATTGGATAATTTGTATTATTTGTCTATTGAATTGTGGACATAGTTATTTTCATTTTAGAAATAACTGTTTTGGGCTATCGGTGGAGGATAGTCGTGATTGTTGTAGTCATTGCATGTGGATTAGGATTAACTGAAACTAATCACATTGGTTAAGTCATAAATTTTTACTATTGCATTGATAGAGAATAAGTGTATTGATTGAGCATTGCATTTGCATACATTGTTTTGTGTGTGGGAGGAGATAGGGGATGTACTCCACGGTTTAGGGGAAGATAGGGGATGGACCTCTAAACCAGATTTTGTTTGGGAGGAGATAGGGGATGGACTCCATTAGCATCACTTTTATGTGTGCTTATTTATATAGAAGTGTTTTATTGATACAGCACTAAAATGTGTATCAATCTGGAAGTATGAAGTGTTTTGATTTATTTGAGCTTGAGTCTCATTTGTTTGTTGATATTGGAAGGATGTGAATACGATATATGTAATTCACTGTTGTAAGTTTGGCCAGGTTCTGAGCCATGTTGATAAAACTGGGAAGTAAAACGTATCTCAGACAATAGTGTCATGAGACTGTAAAATGAAGTAATTGATTATCCTGGTTAACCATCTGTTGAATGCTATTGCTTTATTCGTTACTTATATGTGGTTTAGTATATTTCTACTGGGCTGTGGCTCACCCTTTATGGGAACATCATTTTCAGGTTCAGGGGATAAGCTACCTCCAAGGACTTAGCTTGGAAGGACTTGGATTCTGAAGACTATTTTTCTGTTGTTTGCTTTTATTTGTTAGTACATGTAAAAACTCAAGCCTAGGGCTTTTCTTGTATTGAGTTAGAACTCGTATTTTTGTATCCAAGTGTTGGCTTGGAAAGATGTAAGCCTGTAGGGCATTTTATTCGATTATTTAGTAATACTCTGATGAATGAATTAATAAAATGTCTTCTTTAAATAATGCATGTCGATGATATATAATGGGTTAATTTTGAGGGCGTTACAACTTGGTATCAGAGCGTACCGGGTTTGAATACTTTGGGTACGTGGGAAGTGATTAGTATCACATTGGGTTCGTCTCGTTTGATAGAGACTTAGTGTAATGTTATATGCTTACGTGATAACATGTTTATGTGATTATGTGAGTATGGAATGTAGTTTCTAGGATGTTGATTGGACCCTTGAGTTTCTAGTAGTCTTGTTGGAAAGGCACTTGATCACTGCTGCTTCCAACCGGAACTATAGTAACGCATTGGGACTATCATTATCCGGGAATGAAATTCGTAGGTGCTTATGTGATTATGTGCTTACGTGGAATGAATTATTGTTGCCCATTGTATTAGGACGCGAGTGTTTAGCTTCGGCACATTTATTAATGTGCTAATGTCTTTGTTTCCTTTATTAGGATGTCAGGACGAGGACGAGGACGCGGTAGGCGTGGTAGGCCGGGTAGGCAGGAGTTGCCTGTGCCAGAAGAGATTCCGGCAGTTCAAGAGGGAATTGGCCAAGCCAATGTGGCCGAGCCAGTAGGCCAGCATGCTATGGGCGCTCTCGCCCGAGAGATAGCAGGGGCATTCAGGGAGTCAGTAGGCATTCTCAGAGCTGAGAATCAAGCTCAGGCTGTTATTGCGGATGCAGGACCTTCCTTTCTGAAGAGGGAGTTCTTCCGGTCTAATCCGGATGAATTTGTGGGTGATCCTAAAGAGCCACTTAAGGCAGATGAATGGCTCGAACAGACAACGAAGACGTTTGAGATGCTTGGCATCGAAGACGAGGGGTTGAAAGTGACCTTGGCATCTTTCCAGCTGAAGGGGGATGCGGGTCAGTGGTGGAAGTTTACTAAGGGGCGTATAGGAGGTACGTGGGAGGCTTTTGTGAATGCTTTCCAGGAGAAGTTTTTATCTCCGGCAGTCAGGGAGAAGCTGCGAGACCAGTTTTGTCAGCTTAAGCAGGCGAGTTCTTCAGTGGCCGAGTTTGAGGCTGCATTTACTAGTTTGTCCAGGTTTGCACCTGAGTTGGTGGCGTCAGAGGAACGCCGTTGTATTGAGTTTGAGAAGAAGTTGAGGCGTGGCCTCAAACTGAGAGTTGGGGGAACTATGATTCGGGATTATGGGCGTATGGTTGATGCTGCAGCCCATATGGAGATCATGATGCAGGAGGAGGAGGAAAGGCAGAAGGGCTCCAAGAGGAGTCAGGATAGTCAGAGTGATGGTAGGAGACAGAAGGGTTTTAATCCCCAACAGTCTCAGGGTAGTTTTGGAAAGTTAAAACTTTTGAAATGTAATAATTGTATTACTAAAAAAGGTTAAATTCTTTAAAAGTGACTAAAATATTTTGAGACGAAAAGAATATTTAAGTTGAGTAATGTTAGAGATATCAAAATTTTTACTAAATATCTTATATTGGTGTGAAACTCACATTCATACAAGACATTTGATAAAAATTTTGGTACATCTAACATTTTTCATTTCTACTACTTATGTCAAGTGACCCACTAGCTAGATTTTGACTTCGTTTGGAAAATAGGTTGGGATTAATTTAAGGGAAAATTAGTCTAGGGTCCCTCTCCCACTTTTCATAATGGAAGAGATCCACAAAATTATTTTTTGATGTCTAAGGTCCCTAAACATTTCTCTACCCGCCTCATACCTCGTCAATTACATTTCTCTTTCTTTAAGACTTCTCTCTCTCTCTCTCTCTCTCTCTCTCTCTCTGCACTCTATTGTCCACCACCACATAGCACCGTCGATCGCCACCGCCGGTGTCAGTCTTCTCCTTCCGCTCCCGATCTCACTTCTATTTCCACTATTACGCGATCTCTCACCAGGTCTCTCTCTCTCTCTCTCTCTCTCTCTCTCTCTCTCTCTTCGTTGTTGTTTATTCAAAAATTTTATTATATATATATATATATATATTTATATTTATATTTATGGTAGAGCCTTGATCTTAGATGCTCGTAGATTGTCGATATGATGTTCTTTTTCAGGCAGGACGGATTGTGTTCTACCCTGTGATTGCATTTTCCCCTATTATTATTAATTAATAAGAGTGTTAAGGGTCTTGAATCTCGATCCAGGCAAAACTAAGGATTTTTTTTTTCTTCTCTGTACCTTTTGGTTCAACTGTTGAGATCTAGAAGCCTTGGATGTAAGTTAAAGACCATTTCTTTAACCACAATCATGATTTTAGTATCAGATTACCCTTGGTATAGCAGTCCAGAGAAATTTGCTTAAAACATAGACAGAATCCAGAGAAATTCAGAATTTCTCTGGAGAAAAATTCCGAAGTCCAGAGAAATTTTCAGAAATTCTCTGGATTGAATTTTCTCCATCAACCACTCCTCCACGATCTCTTCCCCCAACGAGTGCAACCTCTTCTTTTCCAACTTTCTCTGGACTTCCAGTAAGAGCAAAGGCTGCTTGAAGAAAGGTTGCTACGTTGTCTGGAGAAATTTTCAAAATTTTTAATTTCTCTGGACCAATTTTCTCTGTGATGTGAATTTTCTCTGGACTAATTTTCTCTGGATCAACTTGAGGGACCTTAGACATTATGAAAATATTAGATGTCCTTTATGCTATAAAATCTTAATACGAGGGACCTTAAAAAAAACCCTTAATTTAATTCACTAAAAAATAAAATAAGTTAAATAGTTAATAACACAAAATGTAACATCTAAATCATAATTATTTCATTTTATTTATCACAAAACTACAAAAAAAAAATTAAAAATTCTTTCACAAAACTTTTTTAATCAAGTTAAAATAATTAAAAAATCACATCCCAAACGAAAATTTTAATGTTGTATTTAGTTTGAGGATTTGGAAAGAGATTTAGAAAATGAAAGAGAAAAAACATTTGAAATTAAATGAAATGTAAATATATTTTATTCACATTTTTTTCTCTTTTCTTTTCTAAAATAGCCAAAAAAAACCTACAAACCTTCTTCTCAAATGGTGCTTCAATAAATGTGCTAGTACTGTGTATACGTTTGCTTGGAAAGTTGACTTTTTATATAAAGAGTTAATTTTTAAAAAAAATTATTTACAAATGTTATGATAATTGAAATCTTATTTAAGTTTTTTTAATCAGTTTTTTTAATTTTTAAAATTAAGAACATTATCAATTTTATATAGTAATGTTCCAGATAATTGTTTTACTAACTGATAAAAAAAACAGAGAATGAGAATAAAAGTTTTTACCCTTCTACTTATTAGTTTGATTCAACTATCTAATAAAATCGAAAATATTAACAATTTTTTTCAATTTTAAAACTAAGAACATTATTAGCCTGGTTTAAGGTTTTTAAAAACACTTTTCAAAAAATTCTACTTTATTATTTTTTTCGTATTTTTTTTGTTTTTACTGAATTTTTTTAATATTTTAAGCAATTTTTTAAATTTTTAGACTCACCTAACATAAATACACTTGAAAAGTATAATTTTTGTGAAAAAAAAAATCTTTAAAAAATTTACTAAATATCGAAAATACAAAAAAAATGAAAATTAGTATAGTTTCGTATTTTTGTGTATTTATTAATTTTTTGACATATTTTTTCTCAAATATTTTACTTTTTAGATACATCTAAGTAAGGTGCATCTAAAAAAGTTTTAAAAAAATGCTTAAAATTTAAAAAATATTTACTAAAAATAAAAATAAAAAACACGAAAAACAAAAAAACTCAGCTTTCAGAAAACTAAATTCAAAAGACTGTAACCAAACACACTGGTTAGTTTTTTCATTTTAATTTTTTTTTTCCAATTTCGCATATCAATGTTTCATCATCATACTCCTTTATAGACGCAAAATTTTCAGTTTTGCACAAAAAAATAATTCAATTTTTTCAATTTTTTTTTTTTTTAGTTTTTTCAATTTGAAAGTTGATATTTTAAAGTTTTGAAAATCAAAATAAATGTCAAATTATCATTTTTTTATAAATAATCATAAATGATGAACAATCATTATTTGAAGGACAATTCTGACTATTAAAAATTTAATGGGACTTGAAGATTCAAAAAATCTTAATTAGGACTTAATGGAGTATAAGTTCATAAATTAGAACGTGTATGTAAATGCCCCTTAAATAAAAATATGAATAAATTATTTATGGGTCTTAATAGTTGGACTTAATTCTTATTAAGTTCTATTAAAAATAAGTTTTAGAAAAATTGTCGTTAAAAATAAATTTTTGTGACATTTTTTTACATATGTCACTAAAAATTAACAATTAGTGACTTTTTTTTTGTCACGATTTTTATAAATTATAACTACAACTTACAATTAGTAACGTTTTTCTGTGATGATTTTTTTAAACTGTCACTGAAAGTTAAAAATTAGTGACTTTTTGGTGACGATATTTTTAAACTATGGCTAAAACTTATAATTATTGACATTTTTATAATAATTTTCAAACCATCGTTGAAAATTAATAATTAATGATATTTTTTAATCGTGTTTGATAAAAAAATATTATTAATTATCATAAGACTTTTTAGATAATAAATTCACCTATTAAGAACTACACATAAATTCTCAAAAGTATTACCTGTGATCAAGTGAAAAATCAATGAAGTGCGTGTGAGTTAATTTAATACAAATAAATTAAGACAAATTACAGGGTCATTTATTTATTTGAAAAGTTTGACTTAAATTGATGAATAGATATTGTTTTATACTCCATCTTTAAAAGCTTCCAAAAATTACAAAATAAATCTCATGAAATTTGTTTAAAATATAATTTATCTTTTATAATTTTAAAAATTACATTTTTCCCCTGAAAATTTTCAATTTCATAACAAACTGTTCATTTTTATTAATAAATCATCAAGTCAATTATATTTTTTAATGATGTCAAAAATTTATTTTAATTACTAATTTTATCATTGTATAAGAGAGTAGTTATGAATTTTATATTTTCAATTAATTTTGTTGAATAAAAAATTTAGGCAATGGGATATTTGTTATTTTTCAAACTATAAAAGGCAATCCGTATTTTAAGGAAACTTCAAATGATGTATTTGTAATTTAGTCTTATTTTTTCAATTATAAGATGGGCAAATTACACTTTACCCCCTCAAGCATCACCGGTTTTTCTTATTTTTTTAATTAATTTTGTTAAATAAAAAATTCAAATAATAGGATATTTGTAATTTTATAAACTATAAAGGGCAATCCGTATTTTAAAAAAACTTCAAGGGATGAATTTTTAATTTATTCTTATTTTTTCAATTATATGATGGTCAAATTACACTTTACCTCCCCCTTAATTATCACCGCTTTTCACTTTATCCATTCAAATTAAAAATTAATAGAATGTATCCCATTTATCTTCTGAAAAACGATAATAGTTGAGGAGTAAAGTATAATTTGTCTTAAAAAATAAATATTTTAATTAAATCATAAAGAAGAGATGGCGAGTAACACACACACATATATATATATATATACTGGTTACAAAGGCTTGTGCCTACTATTACAATATATTTAATTTTTAAAAATAAGAATATTATTTTATCAAATTAAATAAAATAAATTATTAGATATATGATAGAAAAATATAAATTGTATTATAAATAATAACAATTAGAAAAAATATAACATAATTATATTCTTTTCCTTTTCAGTAAAACTAAGTGTGAAGACATAAAGATAAACAAAATAAAATATACATTTTAGTATAAACGAGATAAGATAATTCCCTACCTAAAAAAAAAAACTGAACTAATAAAGAAGTAGAGGAGAATACATATATATACACAGATGGCCCATTTTATTAATAAATAAATCATACTCTCATAACAAATGATCAATTTTATTAATAAATAAATCCTTAAGTCAATTAATAATTTTTAATGATATGAGAAATATCTTTCAGTTAATTATTTTGTTAATAAATAAAGCATTAAGTCAATTAATAGTTTTTAATGATATGAGAAATATTTTTCAATGAACAATTTTTGATAATTTATTATTGCATAGGAGAGTAGTTATTGATTTTTTTTTCTTCTGATTATTAGGTTAAATTAAAATTTATAACAAACGATAGTTGTAATTTGTATTATTATAGGACTCATTCATATTTTAAACAAACATTATAGGTGTATTTGTAATTTGTTAAAAAATAAAAGATTTATATTTTAGAATTGACCAATGTTTGCATATTTATGAGAAAACCTTCATTCAAATTGTTATGCCATTAGTAAATTATACAAAATAAAAGGCAAAATAGGAAATTGCCAAACAAGTTAGGGCGTTGTTTAAGTGTGCAACCCCCTTAAGGTTGCACACCATATGCAACCCAATTTTTAGCCGTTAGATTACAATAATTGATCAAGACCATTGAATTGTTTAATCGTGGAAAAGTTGAAACCGGGGCAACCGGTTAAAGCTTGTATTTGCATGGTTGCATCCCACTCACTCTCTCTACTTCGTCTCTATCTCTCTCTGTTCTCCTCTCTGTGTAAGGTTGAGTCAGTGTAACCCTTGATTTCCATTAACAGCGAGAAGCCCCTGCTGGGTTGCATTGACGAAGCTCTGTAGAGAACAGTATAACAGGCGATTTCCAACAACAACGGAACTAGAAGGTTGTGTTGGTTCCATTGCTAAAGTGAAGGCATTCTCTCTAACTAGATATGAGGTATGAAGCTGTCTCCCTCTCTCTGTCTCTCTCTGTCTCTGGCCTCTTCACTTCAGCTATTTTCTCTCAACTAAACCCCCATCCTAACTTCAACCGCTCTACGCTTCACTCAAACGGAAACCCTCCATTGGCGACTAACCTTTCTCTTTCTGAAGTGAGTGTTTGTGTTTGCACAAATGTAATAACTCCGACCCTTGATTAATGTTAATTCGCACTTAATTATGCCTAACAGTAATTTAGAAGGAATCTGGGATTATTTTGCATATGTATTGCATTAATTCTGTGTTTCTATCTGTTTGCCATAAAATGATCTGTTCATGTTTAGACTTTGAACTGCGAATTGAAAGCCTTATCGGCGCCCGATTTCGAAATTGATTAGTGTTATGTGTTAATTAGAATATATGTGATTTTATGGTAAACTTAATTAAAATCTGATTCGGAATGATTAAACTAGATTAAATAATGTTAAATTAATGAATCAAGGTAAATTACCAAAATGCCACTTGGTAGGCCACTATCTAAACCATTGTTTAGACTTGAATTAAGCAATTGTTTTCATCACTCTTCTCCATCCACAAGACCAATTCGAGAGAAAGAGGGAGAGTAGGAGAATTTGAGTTCAACAAGAGATTTAACTTGGAGACTTAGGAGAAATTGAAGGATAATCACAAAATTGAGCTAGCACACCTTGTATTCAAGACCTAAAGGTAGAGAATTCATCCTTTTAATTATGGAATTGAGATGTTCTTGCTAGGTTCATGGTGAAATTTGGTATTTAAAGTCTAGATTTAGCTCAAAGTGTGGTTTTGAGAGTCCATCCATCCATGCATGCATAAATTTCCATGCTTTGAGTTTGAATTCTAAGGTTTCTTCCATGCATGTATTAATTTCACTCCCATTATGGTCTTTCATCTTGTTGTCCATCAAAGTATTAAGTTTGATCATGTTTTGGAGGGTTTGGATTCAATGAGATTCATGCATGTTACATTTAAGTTATGTTCTTGAAGTTTTATTTGAAATTGTGTTTAATTGACTCACCTTTGGGCTTTGATTTTACAAATTGATCTTTGAAACATCTTATACTATGAGTTTACAAATGTTTTCCAGAAAATGCACCCAAGAGGTTAAGATTTGAAGTGTAGAATGCTTGGTTTGAGCTTGGGAGGCAAATCTAGAAATTCCAGAATTTGGCTTCCTTGCTCGAGCAAAGGATTCCACGCTTGAGCGACCATCGTTTGTTCAGAGCTCTGCTCGAGCGAAGGAATGGTGGCTCAAGCGTAAAGTGCAAGCTCTCAGGTATTTGGTGCACGCAGAAGCACGCCCGAGCGACGAGACTTACGCTCGAGCGAAGAGCTGTGTCTCACGCTCGAGCGAGCATTAAGCGTAAAATTGCAACAACCAGTACTTTTGCATTTTTACAGACTGCTCGAGCGAAGGAGTCTACGCTCGAGCAACCCCTCTATTTTGAAAAGCTCGCTCGAGCGAAGAAAGCCACGCTTGAGCGAGACCCCTGTTTTCAGCAAGTTTTGAAAAATGTTTTCTAAGACATCTTTGCATCCTCATTTCATCCTAGGCATTCCTAGGCCACGTTTAAGACTCTATAGTGAGGATTTAAGGTTAGAAACACACTAAGAATCAACGACGTAAGTTTTGTGCAATTAGAATGTGTGTTTCAAGTGTGTATCTGTTATGTGTTGTGTAGGTCACGTGCCACGTACCGTTTGACCAAGTTTACTCCGTCTATCTATCTTAAGGCCCACTGTGAGTAATAACTCTGTAAATTTATGTTTAACCTAAGTATTTTCTAACTGATATGGTATTATCTATTTTCTGAAATGCTATCTTACGAATTATGAATGAATGTCCAATTTTCTGAAAAGTATTTGTGGCGCCCTTAGTTCACGTGGCCCTCGCCCGGGGGTAACAATACCGCAGCCAATCTGCACATGGCCCTCGCCCGGGGGTAACAATATCGCGGCCAATCTGCATGTGGCCCTTGCCTGGGGGTAACAATACCATGGCTACTTGCGCGCAAGATATGGACCTTTATGGTCGTTGGTACCAACTATGCATATGGGTCTCTGGACCAAATTGATTTGATAGCTAATGGGTGTACCACGTATGATCTTATGCAAAATCTGGATATGAACATGAATGTGAATCTAAATCTATTTCTGTTTTGAAGTCTGAATATGTTCTGATTTAAATACTGGATTCTAACTTATGCTGGACATCGTTCATAAAACCCCTTTACTCTGTTATTATTCACTGAGCTTTCGATCACAGTTACTATTATGTATGTAGGTGAGCCGGCACATGACCAGGGCCAGAGTTGACGGCCTTCTGTTCTGTTTTTGTCAGCCAACTGTTGTGCCTCCCGAAGAGGTTCCGAACGAAGCCTATTGCCATGGCTGTTTTTCTTTTCACGCTAGTCTTTGTGAAAACTCTGTGAAGTCAGGTCTTGGGAAGTACATTCTGTAAATACCTTGTAAATATTGTGTAACTGGACTGGCATGATTATGTATATATATATAAGTTTTGAAATGTTCTATCCCATGTACGTCATCACAGCTCATTGGACCTTGTCTACTTTGTATTATTGCTTCCGCAGCCCCTTATTATTTGCTAATCTGTACAGAGGCCTTTGGTAATCCACAAGTTACTAGCCGGTTACGGTGCTAAACCTACAGGGGCGGGTTTGGGTCGTGACAACAAACAATTAAACCGTGTGAAAATGTCATGTTTGTGTTTGTGTTAACATTTTTCGGTCACCAAGTAATTGTTTGTACTAATGTCATGTACAGTATGGCCCCAGCGGAAGTTAAAAGGGAAGGTGATGATTATGACATTCCAAATGAAGCAGATGACATTCATTTGATCAATAAAAGTCGGGCGAAACGTTATCATGGTTACGAAGCTGGTCCGAGCAATGAAGAAACAACCAACATGAACGTTGAAGATGGCGGAGCCGATGTGAAACAAGAAATGGTTGACGATGCTCATCGCAATGACATGGTTGGTGATGTTGAACGTGCTATTATAGAACAAAAATTTGATTTGGTCGAAGACGGAGAAGCTTTTTACAATGCGTATGCTAAAGCCAAGGGATTTAGTATACGAAAATCCAAATTTAACACAAATAAAGAGGGAAAGTTTGTTAATAGGCTGTGGTTGTGTTCAAGGGAAGGTCAGAGATTACCAAAATACTTGGAACGTGTTGCTGAGAAAAGTAGAGCTCCCAAGGCACTAACAAGAGTAGGTTGCAAAGCCCAATTTCGCATACGGTACAATGCTGATGCTGGTGAAGGGGAAAAGTATGTTGTGACTCACTTCGTCGCAGAACACAACCATGAATTGGCGGAACAACACTGTGTGATATATCTGAGGTCACATCGCGGTTTAAACAGCGCTGACAAAGCTCAAGCAATGGCTATGCGCAACGTCGGTATGAAGACTAGCCAAATCATGGACTATATGGTAAATCAATCCGGGTCTTATGAGAATGTTGGTTTCATCCGCACGGATTTGCACAACCATATTCAAGCCGAACATAGAGCAAAAATTGAGGAAGGTGAAGTACAGGGTGCGTTGGTTTACCTATGTGCAAAACTTGATGTTGACACACGTTTTTTTTACAAGTATGATGTATGTAAGGATAAAAAGTTACAAAATTTGTTCTGGGCAGATTCGAAATCGCGGGCTAACTACACAAAGTTTAGTGATGTGTTGACATTTGACTCAACGTACAGAACCAATGTGTACAAGAAACCTTTTGTCATGTTAGCTAATGTGACTAACCACTTTAGGACCATTATATTTGCATGTGTTTTGCTAGCTAACAAGACAATTGATACATACACATGGGTTTTGGAAACACTTATGGAGGCAATGGCCAATAAAGCACCTGTGTCCATACTGACAGATGGGGATAAGGCGATGCGAGAGGCAATCAGAAGAGTATTTCTAGACGCAAGACATCAATTATGTAATTGGCATCTTAGGAAAAATGTTGTTTCAAATGTTCACAAAAGTGGCTTTGCACATGCTTTCAAGCAGTGCATGGACATGGAAACAGATGAGGCAAAGTTTGAGGATGGTTGGACGAGAATGGTCGAAAAATTTGGGCTTCAAACCAACAGCTGGGTGTTGGAGACATATGAGAAGTGTCATATGTGGGCTAAGTCATATATGCGTGGACATTTCTTTGCTGGGATGAAGAGCACTCAGCGCTCGGAGAGTATGAATGCTTATTTCAATCCCTTCCTCCAACACAAATTGAAGTTATATGAATTTGTTAGGCACTATGATCGGGCTCTTGCAAGGATAAGGTATAACGAGGCTGGAGATGATGCTAAAACAAATAACACTTTTCCGATATTAATTACACCATTGCGATATAGAGAGACATGGAGCTGAGCTATTAACCCGAAATATATTTAGAATGTTCCGTGATGAAATCGTAGAAGAGGGGAAGTTGAATGTGAATGACGTGTTCCCTTTGTCGGATGGTCAGAAATGCTACTATATTCATAAGTACGAGGTGAAGGATAGATCATGGATAGTAACACACAATCCAGTGGATGCTACAATGAGATGTTCTTGCATGAAGTTTGAGTCGTTGGGGCTACCTTGCTGTCACATGATATGTGTTATGAAAGCCAAAAATTTAACACAAATTCCCCCAACTTGTGTGCTGCATAGATGGACAAGGGCTGCAAGCAAGAATGGCTAGCAATGGCCTCAACCCTCAATTGATAGCACTACAACACAGACGGCCCGGTATGGGATATTGAGTTCTGCCTACAATGAAATGTGTTTCTATGCTTCGCAATCAACGGAAGGTTTCAAAGAGGCTCGGGATGCATGTCTTCCGATGACGAGTTGGATGAAGGAGTTATATGAGAGGAATCTGAACAATGGGGATGGAGACAAAGGGAAACATTCAATCCCATGACAATTTGGAGTAGAAGATCCTGATCTTGTGAAGACAAAAGGGAACCCGGGACGGGCCTCGTCCAACTGTGGAAGACCAAGAAAATGTAGGAATTGCAAAGGCATTGGGCACACAAAGCAAACGTGTCCTAAGGTTCGGTTTAGCCGAACAGTGGGTAGTAACTCAGATGCAGATACAACCCACATCACCGACCGTGAGTACAATGCGGAGTCATTGCCCATTCGCTACGAACCTGGGTTGGTGTATCCAAGTACACCGCACATTAAGCAATGACGACTATTTTTCGATGCTTCTCCTGATTCCAAATAGCCTGTGGGCCAATACGGTAGTGTCGAAGCAGCAGTGTGCAAAAATGATTCGACCACAATTGATGAGGTGAATCAGGTAATTGAATAATTTGTATGATTTACTTATTCCCTTAATTTATTAGGTAGATAGTACTAGCTATTTGAAACACATCATTGCGAAGAACAGGGTAGATATGTATGTAGTTTTCATTTTGCACGAATTGTTGTATGTAACGTGTAAATAATTGGTTATGTACAATGCCATGAAATGGCACAACGTTACTTATGTACAAGGCCAGGAACAGTGATTTCCCATATTGTTTAGAGTGATGTTGTCATTTGTGTATGCAGTGACTTGTCATTTTGAAAACTAGTTGAAGGTGAGATATATATGGGTTGTCTGTGTATTGTTTTAGGTTGGAAATTGGCTTATGTCTTTATTCCAAGATTCCTATTGCGGGTTGCTCGTTTGTGTTCCATATTTGGTTGGATCTAAGTGAATCGTTTCTTGTGGTGTGGTTTACCAGCTAACAATGTGTTTGGCTTCGTATTGATTTGTTATGACTTGTTCCGGTAAATTACTATTATATTTCGAGTAAAATACGAATTTTGTCCATGTGGTTTTGCAAAATTACATCCCAGCACATGCATTTTGTATATAATCCAAGTGGCAGTTAATTTTGGGTATTAGTTGGAGAAAGTAACCCAACGAACTCGTTTACTTTATCTCTATGCCGATTGCTATATGAATTACGAGTTACGAACAGGAGTTGTGAAATTATTTCATGTTAACTACGAAAGTGATGGGTTTATTGTTAGTAAAATTAAAGTGGGCCTATATCTACAGCAACCAAGCAATAATTTAAAGTTGACAAATTAAAGAAGAGAATCAAGCAATTGTGGTATTGGTTTGAATGCCTGAAAAGGATGAAGACTTCTTTCGATGAACTGATGGTAAGAAAGTAAACTAGTAGAATGACCTTTCTGATACGAGGTGATGGTAACAAATCATAGAAGGTAAACCTTTGCTGATTTGAGGTTGAAAAATGAAAAGTGAAAAAACTGCTCAGAAGTTACAATGTAGAAAGTAAGTTGTTGTGTTGTTGTTCATGTGCTCTCTGTCTGCAAACGTTCTGCCCTTTATAGCTCTTATTTCCCACGATCCCATGATCTGCCGAAGCGGCAACTGCTTCTGTGCAACTTTTGTGACTGCACGGTCATTTCCATGTCTTCAAACCACATAAAATCTTTACTTGTACCTATTGAAGTGCATATCTTAAAGTTGCCACCTGTGCCCAAGTCCTTTTAGCCTTTCCTCGACAGATACAGACTCCCAATTCGCGAATGTTTCCTCTTCGAGGGTGGCCACTAAATCCATGATCAGTGCCAGTAACTGCTCCACCATGTAAGTCAGATGGCATGCAAGATTCAATGTTAGTTGATAACCCTTGTCTTCAGGTGGACTTGCAATGTGTCCTCAATTGAATGGAGCACCTGTTGGCATGATGTGGGAAAAATAGGTGGAAAGAGGAATTTTAAAAAAATAACCAATCATAATTTAGCTGAACATATGAGTGAACTTTAAAAAAGAAAAAAAGTAGTTTCCATTTTTATGATTAGAAACCTGAAATGTATATTTTGTTTTCAATATAAATAAGTTGTGTATTGTGGTTACGTAAAATATAGGACAACAATTGTGTTTATGTCATGACAGTGTAGAAAAACGGGTTTTTCAAATATTAACAAGTTTACCAACATTGCGTTTATTGATTAAATTACAAGGAAAATTCAATATTTGGCAGGGTTTGAAGGTTCAAAGGCAGGGGGCAGTTACAGTGAGTGGCCTAGTGTTGTAGTTCAGTGGCCCAGTTTGCAAGGATTGTGGTTGTGTTTAGTGGACAATATTCTGTCGATTGTTGTGTCATAATGATGAGGGACATGTGCCACAATGGTGAAAAGGAAGGTCAACAGGGAAGAGTCAATATTTGGTAGAGTTTGAAGATTCGAAGTCAGGGGGGTAGTTACAGTGGCAGTTATGGTGTAGAAGTGTGAGATCATGCAATGATGGGCCACAAAAACAGTATAGGGATATGAAAACGCAAGTGTACTAAACCTCCACTTCTATCTGTTAATCTCCCTTTTCTTCAGTTTATTTCATGGCAACCAACTGTTTGGAATTTATGTCGACAAAGCAAGGCTCCTGCTTTGTCTCATGCTTCCTCCTGAAAGTGCCCACCAACTCCATGATAGGTGCTAAAAACTGCCTCCATCACTTCTACGTGACCCACATACAAACAACCCACTTTCAACTACTGGACATTCCTTCAGACTAGGCCACGTGTCCTCCATTTAGTGGACCATCTGTCAACAGAGACTGGCAAAACTTGGTGCAAACAATGGCACCCTTGTTCAAGTTATATATCATATGATTTAACCTTCACCAAACTTGCCAGTTGGGCCCAATTTGTATTTAACACAGGATTTATTCCCCTGAGCCCAACAGATAAGTCGAATAGTAAATTTCTTAATACAGGCCCAAAACAAACATAAACTACAGCCCAATATGAGAGCATTTAAATATACTGGCCCCATCATAAGATATAAAAGACCCACATTTTCAACTTCAAACCACTTCAACTTCATTTCCCTCTAATTCGAACTCCTCAGAGTGCACTCCTTCTCAAGCATTGCCATTCAAAACCACAGCACCACAAAACCCTCAGCCACTTCAACTTCATTTCCCTTTGATTCGAACTCCTCAGAGTGGACTCCTTCTTCTCAAGCATTGTCGTTCAAAACCACAGCACAACAAAACCCTAAGCCATGGCGCCCAAAAAATCTCAACCATCTCCATCTGAGGACAACAATGAAGACCTACTCCGCTTCCCAGACCCTATCAGAGCACGTATCGCTCCTCTAAAATTAGGTATTACCCTATTGCCCAGCACAAGCTCTGTCGCTAAGGCTACGCTAGGCCCTACCTTCACGTCTTTCTTCCCAGACGAGCTAGCTCCATATTATCCCCTTGGTAATGGTGAGAACCTTCTTCTCAACCAACCTAGACTTACGTGGACTAACTAGAATGTCAACAAAAACCCACTCAGATCGTGGAGGTCACCAGACTCTGTTTGGCGAAACTGGGCCAGGAGAATTGAAGGTCATGACGCTGAAGTATGGAAGCACCAGGGCATTAGTGAAGCAATTAGACTGTCGACTAAAAATTATGACATGGACAAAGGGCTGATTGCTGCTGTTGCATGCTTTTGGTCACAATCTTGTAACTCCCTACTCCTCAATTTTGGTATGATTTCTCCTACCATCTTAGATGTAGCTCACTTGACTGGTCTCCCAATCTTGGGCAATCCAATTCATGCTCTCCTTGAGCCTCCAACAGTTAACTTTACTTTAAACACTGACATGTGCTATACAGATTTCGCCAAAAAATACAAAGGCGCACCCGGTTCCCCGATCGAGGGCAAAGAAAGAGCTGCTTTTTACTTACTTTGGCTTTGTGAGTTTGTTTTTTGTGTCCCTGGGTACAAGATCACGAAGGAATACCTCCCCCTTGCCTTGTGTATGCAAGATGGCCAAGCTATGGCTTTAGCCCCTTATCTTCTTGCCACCCTTTACAAGGCCCTATTTTCCTTTGTCGACAAGAAGATTTCTGGCAACTGTGGTGGCCCCTTCTGGCTCTTCCAGGCCTGGTTGTATGCCTATTTCCCTGAGGCACGACCCCCACCAGCTAACACCTTGAAACCAGTTTTCCACTCCTATGCTGAGCATTGCTCACTTATAACGTCCAACCCATCCTGACTTTCAAAAATCATCTTTCCATGTTTTACAACCTTCCTTTGAAGAGACCTTCCAACTTGTACATGCCATTTCAAAACTTTGAATTCTCCTCCAGTAGACTTCGCTTCCTCTTCATAGACCCTCATGATTTAGACAATGAGCAAGTCCAAGAACAAAATGAGACTTGGAGACACATTCTCACCTGCAGACATGTCTTGGTTGGTTGTTCTATATCCTCCACCAAGTTGTCCAACTGCAGTTTTGAGACATACTGTCCCAATCAATGGTCCAGGCAATTAGGTCTTTCCCAGGGTATCCCTTATCCTTATTTCCACCCAACCATCCATGAGGAGATTGGGTCCAGAATCTACTTCAAAGATCCTAGTCAAGCTGAATCCATTCTGACAGAGAACACCAAACTGTTCCAAGATTTTGGCCCCTTCTTCTTCAAACCATCTTCTGATTGCTCCACTGCTTTTGACCATTGGTGGGGACTTATGACTGCCATTATTTTCTGCAAGCCACTTGAAACCTGCCTTCACGATACTTGTATTGATAATCAAGGCCCCATATCCTCGTCTTCCAAGCGTTAGGCTACAGGTATCCTTCCTTCATATACTTCATATCCCTGACTGTCTCATGCCCTTTTTTTTTTCTCTACAACACTAACTTGTTTGACCTTTGACAGCCAAAATTGTTCCTGCTGCTGAACCATTGTTTAGGGACCAACATAAAGGCAAGGCTCCAATGGATCTAACTACTCAGACAAACACCCCCTCAGTTCAGAGATTAATGGGAGACTCTTTCGCAGCCTTGAAGCCACAAGCACAGAGAGGAACTACCACCCATACCCTTGTCAAGATAGAGGTCATGGCGAAGAAGAGAGAAGAGCCTTCCACTACTCCTGCTCTAAGTACAGACCTAAGTGATTGGGATATCCCTCTCAGCCAAATGGTTGGCCAAATAACATCAAATCCTTCAGGGCAGCTCTACCAAGTATGCCTTCACTTTACATATTTACATCATCTCAATTTCCATTCACGCCCGACTGATCACTTACTTTTGTGCAGAGAAAAAGAAGGAGATTACTCCTTACTGCTGCTGATGATGAGGATCCTTTCACTTCTCCTCAACACATTCATCAAATTCCCAGTCCCATCACCAATGTACCCAGGGAACCCACTCTACAACCAACTCCACCACCACCTGAAGCATCTCAACAAACTTCTTTACAACCTCCTTCACAGTCTTCGCCACAGTAATCTACATAATCTGCATCACAACATCCTTCCACTTCTCCTCAACACATTCATCCAATTCCTAGTCCCATCACCAATGTACCCAGAGAACCCACTGTAGAACCAACTCCACCACCACCTCAAGCATCTCAACAAACCTCATTACAACCTCCTTCGCAGTCTTCGCTAGAGCAATCTACACAACCTATATCACAACATCCTTCACAACTAGAACCTCTTCCTATTGCTCTCAGGGATGTCACAGTTGGGGCTCTCCCGATGAGGTTGATTACCCAGGGGGCACTAAGCCTATTATTGTCCCTTCTGTCTTTAGCCCTCAACCATCACCATCCAACTCCTCAAATTCCCAAACTTCAAACAAAGAATCAGAGAGGAATGATTTTGACATTTCAATCAACAGCCAATCCTCTCCAACAGATGACAATACAAAATCCCCTCAACCAGATTTTCATAACAACCAAGGTAAATAGAAATACAAATGTGACTGTTCGTTTGAAAAAAAAAACTTCTCTTTAACTAACTGCTCTTCTTCTCCAATTTACAGGGACGGACATAATACATGACTCATCTCGACGACCAATGTCTGAGAAAGAACTTGAAGGTCCTCATGACTTTTCCTTCTTACTAGAACCAAAACAAAAAGCCTGAAGGCGCTGATGCTACCATTTCATCAGTACCCGAAACAACTTCTCCCGCTGCCATAACCACAGTCGAACAAGGCAAACCGTCTGCGCGCACTTTATCAGGACAGGTACTACCATTTCCAACCTCATCCTATTTACTCTTTATTACTTGCAAGCATATATTCTCACCAAACTATTAATGTTCACAGACCATCGTTCCATCTCAGGATATTTGGGCCGAACTTTTTATTCTTCAACAATATCTAGACGAAATATCCCTATTGCCTTGAAGGTTACATCTCTTTCATGCTGAAACTCAACAAACCTTAACCACCTTCATCGACCTCATTAACACACCAGTTGAAGAAATCATTCTGCACAAACCTGATGAAACCTTGGCCTGTCTTTTTGCTGTTCTAAACCTCTCCCCTAATCCTTTCAACCCCATTCAACTAAAGCAATTGGCCAAGATCATCACGGAATGGCCAACCCTTTCATAGATGGTTCAGACTTGCTCCAAGAATATTCAAACCAAAAAAGATTTCCTAAACGAAGCCCACACCATATCTACTTCACTCAAACTCAGCCAGCAAACCTCTGCAGCCATTCTTGAGCAACACTCAACACTTGAACTTGAGGAAACCAAACTCACGGCAGAACTTGCCTACGTCCGGCAAAGAAGGCTCATCTGCAGCAGCAACATGACCAGCTTAATCAAGAAGCAAGGACGATGCTCTCCCAAATTAGACATCGTCCTGCATCAATTTAGACAAGCTGAGTTGGACAAAGCCCAAGCCATGCTAGCAGATGCTCAATTAGAATGGGGTGTTCTAGCCATTATCTTCCCCAAATCCTAGACTAGTTCATATATATATATATATATATATTGTATTGCACAGAATGCGTGCTATCTTTCAAACCATTGTGCAGACTTGTTCATTAATGAATATCAGTACTCTATTTTTGAATGGTCTGTTGTATGGTTTTTTATTTTGTTGTGCAATTTTTCTCCCTTTGTGCATTGTTATGAAGTAATCAACTCCCCTTCAAAGTTTCCCACATGGTTAGATAATACTTCTTCACATATTTTTCGTTTATATATCTTCTATGTGGTTGCCCTTCCAAGGATTGGTTTATGTAAAGGATGTCATACTTCTTCACACCAGTATATTTGTCATGTACAGAGGTTGAGTATTTCTATTTAGTATCAAAGTTTGCATGTTTAGTGTGTAAAGTCAGTCTGCCAAAGATTTTTGAAAATATGTCATCTACAATACACAACCGACGTAAAACACTTACTTACCGACCAATATACTGGAAAGAACCAAGCAGTATGCCTCAAGTCTTTGTTTACTTGCCACTGTCTGTTAGTTAATTGAACCATGACCAAGTTTATTGGCTGGAACATTTAACAGACGAGGCAACTTGAGAGTTGGAAGGAAGGTCGGCAGGGTACATTTAATATTTGGCAGAGTTGGAAGATTCAAAATCAGGGGGCGGTTACACTTTAATTATGGGGTTGAAGTGTGGGATCATGTAATAATGGGCCACAAAAAGAGTACACGGATATCAAAACTGATGATGTTCGTCGAAGATAGGACAACATCATGAGCAACACAAGTTAAGCAGTTTATAATTCTTCCATAATTTAAGAGTAGCTTTATCGTTAAACGAATAGGTTCTTGTGAAAATCGTATTGTTCAAACCCACGATGTTCTTCTGTTTTGTATGGCAGATATTCAACTTGTATGTTCCGTGAATGTTTTCATGGCATCAAACCATGTCCAAGCATGATCCTTTTGTGGTTCTTTGAAGGCCAACTTGTTGAAGGCAAGCAAATCAGTTCTCTTCTCATGTATCGGACCATTGAGGTTACCATGATCAGGAGCAGAGTCTTCCGAGTACCATCATTGGCATGGCACACGATTGTATGGGCACCATTAAGTTCAACCTGCTTTAAGCAGGTGCACACTTTCGCACTCACAATGAACTGACGATATAAATATTGCACTGAATCAAACATATTCCAGTTTCATGTTTTGTTTTCAAATCGGTTCCTAGTCGTACATGTACACGTACTGTACTATTAAAACAACGTGTATCGTTGTTTCGTAATTGGATTGTCCATGCAGTGGCTTGTACGCAATTCACCCGTGGCAGGACTTTCAGGTCCTCTCATCAAGTGCATGTTCTTTATTCGAATCACTATCCAAGTTCTACTTGTCAGGCATTTCAATCAGCTTGAATCAGTTGGCTGGTAACTTTGGTTTAATTGTTTACTTGAAATTGTTGTCCATTTCCTATCCATTCGTAATAAGCATGCTTTATACTCAGACTTGAGCATGAAATGTTATATTTCTTCTAAGTTGTAATACCAAACTCCTTTACGTGCTTACAGTTGGGATTGATTAGGAATTGGTGTTATGTTATTGTTTGCAGTTTAAAATTTGTACTTGTTTGTGCCAGTCGACAGGTGGATCAACCACAACATGACATGTGCCAAAGTCAATGTCAGATTCCATCAGTTACATATATGAAAGAGGTTTAGTTTAACTGCACGTGAGGGCCCACATGGTGCAGCAGTTACGAGGATATTGCATAGACTAACTGGGTGGATTACAGAAATAGTCATTGGCAGGATACAATACATTTGACCTGTCGATGTAAAGCCCACAATGTACAGGGGCAATTGGAAACATAATACTATGGTGGTTCGACAGGAGAATTACAGCAGTTTGTTAACCACATGAATTCCTGTCAACAGCCTGTCAGTGCATTATAGTCACTGTTATTTGTTTGTTCTGTGGGATATTTTTTTGCTTTGTGTTGGACAAAATTATGGCATTCAAAAAAAGCGAACAAACATTACTACTTTCAACTTGCATTGTTTGTTGGACAAATATCACATTGCATTGGACAAACATTACCATATTCATTTGGACAAATATCACATTGCATTGTTTGTTCTGTACCCATAATTCCATTGATCGATGGAGTTGCGACATCCAACTTATGCACAATTTCGTAAGTACGTACAGGCCATGATAAAAGCGAACAAACATTACTACTATCCGTCGTTTGTTCCAGTCCTAAACATCGGAATTATGTGTACAATCAATATGCATGGGAAATTAGTATTATCACAGCTGTGACCTAAAAAGTTATCACGACAAGTTGATGCAGTCATCCAGTTGTGGTTGGGCATCCAAATTACTCTCGTACTGGCAGGCCATGATAAAATCGCTACCCTATTTGTTGTAATTGCAATCAATCACATACATGAAAGATACTCGCCGATCTTTGAATTGTTCACATCCATAACGAAGTCAAGCACTAACTTCCGACGCAAAGAAGGATGAAACTATGTAAAGAAAGCGAATCACAGAAATCAGGTACAGTTACAGCTGTAGGAAATAAACGGATTTATTTTGCAATTAGAAATGAAACGGTGGAATGTACCTTGTGTGGACCGCTGGGTATATCAGGCCGCTGCATATACTTGATCACAAACATCCCACAGTTGAAAGTGCTACAAATGAAATGTAAGATTAAGTTTCTCGTAAATATAAGCAGGTTCGTTAAATGAGCCATGCAGGAGTCAAGTAAATGTGACGCAGGGTTTGTGGATTACTCATCCAGCTGTTGTAATGGCCTTTTTTCTAATATGCGGACGTCGAAGGTATGCACGTCTACAGCATATTCATTTCCAAACTGTAGTTGAAGTAAGGGATGCATTGTTTGAACCTGTTGCAGACGGAGACGGTTAGTTTATGTGAAAGATGTGACAGTGTGGAAGTAGATTTGTGAAATTCAGCACGACATACCAACATTTTTGCCGCGTCCAGCTTGTTGGTGTCCAGTGTGGCAGATGCCAAGGAGTCAAATAGGTACGCCACACAGTCTACCATATCTACTTTTACGCACAACCAATGTACTCCTCTATAATTGAAAGGCGTGTAAATCTACACATAAACACAAGTGAAGACATTGTTTAGAGGGCATGTAAACATGTACGCACTTTCATATTTACATTGACATTGATGTAAATGCTACCAACATTCATATTAATCTACTCGCTTCAATGGGATGGACATTCATATTACCTTCTGACATGCATCAAGCACACCACCATATCTGTCGTGTCCAAAATATGATTTGACGATATTTTCATGGTTCAGAGGTTGAGTTTTTTTATTTAGTATCAAAGTCTGCATGTTTGGTGTGTAAAGTTCAGTCAGCCAAAGATTTCTGAAAATATGTCATATACAATACACAACTGACGTAAAACACTTACTTACCGACAGATATACTGGAAAGAACCACGCAGTGTGCCTCCCGTCTTTGTGTACTTGCCACTATGCGTTAGTCAATTGAACCGCGACCAAGTTTATTGGCTAGAGCATTGTAACAGACGACACAACTTGGTAAATAAGGTTTGCAATTTGTTTAAATGTAATACGAAATAACAATGTCCCTACATGGAAATGTCCCTACATCATGCAAATATAGTGGAAATAACATTGTCAGATGCCACAACTTACAGTGTCGGATAGCCATGTCCCTGGTTTAAGCGTGCGCATGTCACATCGGGTAGCACATTCGCAAGACATTTCATGAAGATTCATAGACACGACAATGTCCCTACATTAAACGTATCCATGAACCAGTAAGAAGAAACCTACAGCTTAGTAAAACTTAAATATATGGCTTAACTCTACAACATAAGATTAGTTTTTTCTATTGTAGAACTAAGGCAGATATTCCTGATTTTACTACTCTCCAATCCAATTTAGATTAGTTTTAAGTTTTTCAAAAAATAAAAATAAAAATAAAAAGTTTTAAATGTTACAACTTATGACATGTCCAATAGTATTTGCTAAATTAGTATGTGAAAATTTAAATGCTCATTTATAGGTGAGCAAGTAAAAAAAAACCACATGTATTTTACAAACTAGACCCAACAATATCCCAAAATGATCACAATGGAAAATGTAAGCAGACTATAAGAAAATAGCTACAGAAAATTGCACTTCAGTGTAAGTTTTAAAAAAAAAAATTTACAAATCATTGGTGAACTTTATTAATTTTAATAATTAAAATTATAAAGTTTTCCATCAATTTGTAAATATTTTGTGAAAATATCAGTGATCTGCAATGTTCCCAATAGCTACATGTGTGCAGGATAAGACCAAGAAAAGAAAACTTCAGACAGGAAATTTAGCCACTGATCTTTCCCTAGGCCACTGCATTAAATTCAAACAAAATCCAACATATGACATGCATAAACCCATCATACGAAAATCAAAATCATACAGAATGAAAAATTAAAGAACTAATAGGTACAAAAATCAAATAAACATAGCACGACAAATGAAAATTATGGAATTCAAACTTATTTCACAAATACTACGGAGCAGGTTAATTGCAAGTAGTAAACTCAACCGTACCTTTCATTTTTTCTGTCGTCAAGTACAGAGTCAACAACTTTGTCTTCGGCCGCTGATAAAACCTCTATGCTCTCCAATACCATTAACTCCTTCTATCAATATAAATAAACAAGTAACATCAACTCCTCCTATTAATATAAACAATTAACTAACTGAACACAGTTCACAAAATAAATTTACAAAATACATAACATATCCTTATGCATCTAAAATTGGTGAAGTGATGTCTAACCTCTGAACGGAACCGCTTCTCCAACCTGTGCAGTTTGGATAGGACTTTGTCCGCAATCTGTAAGACAATTGTACAACATTTGTTAGTGCAAACTTGTACTACAATGACAACTATTAAAATACAACATAAATAATGGTTCAATTATGATCAGTAATGCTGTCAGCATCAATTGGTAATGAAACATATGAAAGGTGAAGTGATATGGCGACTTGGGAATTTTTCTACAGTAAGTCGAGTACTTATTTTGCTATCATTGCATGAATGCATATCCCCTGCGTCTGTGGCTTCAACACCTCTTCCCCTTCCTCTTCCTTTTCCTCTACCTCTTCCTCTTCCCTTTCCTCTGCCTGTTACAATTTGTCCCGCTCCCAATGTTTGGGCAATCTTACTAGCAGAAGTATGCACTTTGTCTGCCTATCCTCGCATTAGAGGCAAGGTTTGCAAATCATCAAAGGAAGAAACACTCTCTTTTGCAACCTTCTTGATGGCCAGAAACTCAACCGAAATAGATTTGCTTTCTTCGCTTGCGTATGTTTCCTCCAAGGCAAGGCCACGGTTGTTGTGCGTGTCCCCAACTTCTTGGACGGTACGCAACTGTCCAACGTGCATATCAATTATCTCATTGGACAACATTCCATTCACATTATTCTCCTTGCAATCCACCCCCTGTAAATCTTGAAGATTACCCTCTATTGGGCTACCATAATAATTTGGGAAGACCACGCCGCCGTCATGCAACTCGACTCCCATGCTAGGGTGAACACCCTTTTCCTCTGCGAGAGGCAATTGTGCTCTTTCCGATAAACCTTCCAGCACTTGCTGCATCATTTGCTTCATTTAAGCAATATGTGTCTGTTCATTACACAGTTGTTTCCCAGACAATATAGCTGCAACCAGTTGGTTAAGCATTCCTTTCAATTCACCAATGCTGGAGGATATGTTAATGTTACAATTTCTTTCAGTCGACTCCACCTAATCACACAAACACATACATTAACTTAGTACGATATTTCATGTTCAGGTAACGTCTGTGAACTGTGTGAAGCATGTATACTGATTGCTTTTGCATACCTTTGCATTGCAACAACTTCCTTCCCTCAGAAATTAAGCAACATGTCCCTTATTTCCGCATTGCTACGAAGCACTTGCTTCATCGTTTCCTTCAGTTCACCAATGTCGGACTCAACTTTGCTCAAACGAACTTCATCAATTCGTGGTTTCTATTTGTTATTGACATGGTGTGCGTCGATTAGGTCATCAATGTCGATGCTTTCCTCTATTGTTGGATGAAATTCCACCTAACATAGTTGTCAAATCGGGATTCAAATCATGAATGAAAATGGTAATGTACTAAATCGTTAATCGATCTGAACTGTGAATTATAAAGTTTCGATCAGCTTTCTTAAATTGCACACAACATATATGCACACAATTACATATTAAATATATCTAATATGTTCAAATCGATTGCCTACGGAATTAATTAGAATCATATATTTGGAATCGTACAATCCGAAAAATAGACCCACCTAGTCATAGGAACACAAATTAAGTATGTCACTGTTTCCAGAACACAGGTTGGGCAATGCTGTCAAATGTGCACAATGAATTGGTTGATTACCTCAGGTTGCTCCAACATTTGCTTCCTTCCCATACATCACCACGTCTCCCGTATTTCGGCATCACCCCAATCATTTAGCCGAGGGATGGAGCGTGTAGTAGCCGACGTACTCTTATAGGGAGAGACAAAACGATCCAAGTAAAATAGCTGCATTATAAAGGGGAAAAGTTATTTACTATACATTTTTTAGCAAAATAATCTGTATTCGTTAACAATGCAAAGTGAGGAAATTGTGATGTGAAAAAATTATTGATGGCATACAAGTTTGCAGTTGACAATAGTACGGTGGCTATGTTTTACACCTTTTTTCTTGCGAACGAACGACTTATTTATGCATACAACTTACAACACAATCATATCTATGCGTTTATGTGTCTCGATGGTAGAATCCACATACACCTTTTCGGTTAAAAAGACAAGCCATTTCTGGTTACAAAAATGTGGCCCGTACAAGTATATTTGTCATGATGTTCAATAACAGGTAACTTTGTATGTCACAACAATTGCCATTTTATTGAACCATATGCATAGCAATGGATGAAATATGTAATCGGCATGGTACAAACAAACAACGGTCAATTACGTTACCATTAGAAGGAAAATACATCCAGTTGCCTCGCACTAACCTCTCATCTTATACTTTCGAACACCTTTGACAAGGAATTGCAGTGTCAACTTTGCCCAATTACATGCCCGCATACCGGTCACGTCCTTTATGGCATGAATGAACGACAGGCTCAAGGCAGTCATTGTGGTAGGACACAACATGGCCCCCAACACGTATAGCTCAAACTTCTGCCGAAACTCGTCGTCCGCACCATCAGTCTCAGTCAGATAAATTCTCAACTGGTTCAAAGGAATGACTCCCTTAATAGCTCCAACCCCTTCATAGATATTGGGATATGCGTTTATTGAACCAGTGAACTACACGTCATCGCCTTCTGACCGTATACCCAATAAGACATGCACTTCCTCACAGGTGAGCCTCAGGTGACGGCCATGAACAGTCAATGAACAGGTGTCGGGATCGAAGTTCTGTACCAACCATTGGCACAAGTTGTGATCTATACGGGTACACTTTAACCCAAGGAGGCCACCGAACCCAATATCAATGACTGCCTGCTTCTGTGCTTCGTTACACCAGTTCACGATATCAACAATTGACTTCAATGATATGCGGACTTCCATTTTACTCTGCAATGTTATTAACGTGAACATTAATACAGAAATTTGACCAACATTGTGTCGATAGTAGGTTCCCCCCAAATGCAATTATGAAAACATTAAGTACGTAAGTACCTTTGCAGATTTCTTTGCAACTTCTTCGCCCAGTTCCTTAGCACTTGCCTTAGCCATGTCCTAAAACCTCTTCTTCTCATCACAGGGGAGTTCCTTCCACCTTTCTCCAATATCCTTCCTGCTCTGTAAGTATTACACCAAAGTAACGCACATACAGGACAAATAAGAACTGTAAGTCCAAAATAATTGTCACCACAAGTTGTATCACTCGCAATGTGTGCACATTTTGTGGTATTTATATATGATTGCACATAGAAATTACTATTTCGCACATATTTGAAATAAAAATGGACATGGACTTTTACAAATAATCAGAGTTTATAAGAACATGCAATATGGCGTCTATGACTGCTGGAAATCGCTGAATGCGACACAATAGAAGCACATGACTAGTGTGCGCATGGAATAGAAGTCCATACTTTGCTATCACAGCAGTCACGTGTTTCCATCAGTGTACTCTACTTAGTACATGTCTGCACACTAACCATTTTCGCTCCAGGGTTGTCTGCTTCTTGTCTTTCCTTGAATTGTTGCTGGCTGCAACCATTGTGAATTTCGGCGTAAGTATATGTTAGATATGAATAGATATTTATACATTGTACACAAATCACAACTATTGACATTTAGGGACCAATTTGTATCGTCATCAGGATTGCCACTAAAAGGTTGACCCGAAAAGTAAAAAATAAGGCTTTTACCGACAAAACATTGAAAAGGACAGCAATAAATTCAATTTTATGGACAGAGTAAGTTGGTCCACAAATAGTTTCCTTTGTGACACAAACAAATTTGGTCCCAACTACATAATAATGTATCAGTAATGTCCAATTTTTGTTATTAAAAATGTAATAACCACATGTTTTCCGCAACAACAATATTAGGTTGGTAAGAAATTATTTTGGCCCTTATTTTTGGTCTCTAAAATCTTAATTTCTGGTGAGTACAAAGTGAAATTTGCACTGCCGCAATCTGTGAGTACAAAATATGTAATGCACAATTGTGCAAATTACTGTCAGCCATTTCTGACGAGAGGGATTCATACTGTGAGCCGTTTTGAATGACACGGATCTAACCTATAAAAAATAAATGGTCCAACTGGCCGCTTTGGATGAGGGGGCTCGGTAATGTCAACCGTTTTGATTCGTGAACCTTCACCAGTTGGCTTCAATGTTTTCCTTTCCCTGTAACAAATATCAGCGTAAATGAAATTATATTGAAGGCCAAATTACATCGGTTGTATGTACGTTTTGTGCATTCTGTCATCTTCCTCGGTTAACTTTAAAGGCAGTCAATTTTCCCTTGTCATTTAAAGAGTTCTGCCATTTTCATGAAATTGGTAATGTCGTTTTTCGTTGTGACAGAAAATTATTAACTGAAGTGGTTGAGTATAACTCAGTCAGTTATGGATTTCAGAATTTCTCTCAGCAGAATACACGACATGTGCCGTATGTGCACATATTCTGCTAAGAAATGGACAGTTTTATTCCATTACACGAAATTCATGGTGAAATTTGAGGCTATCACAAATGTGTGAAACTGAAATTGCACAACCTCCCGATTACAGTACCTACCGCCACAATATGTCCTACATGAACACACCATGGAATTTAGTATGTACAGGAAACATATCCTTGCAAACCTAATCGTATGAAATAGTGAACGACATAAACTCACATTTGCTTCGCATTTTCTGACATATCCCCCATATCCAATTATGATAATTCTTGCAAAGAATTTCATGCAATATTGATAAGGATGCAGAAAGAACGTTACTCACAAATTGTAGAAAATGAAATTCACTTTTAACAACTTACAATGAATGGACCATTCAGTCGTACGTACATTGTACGAGTTGTACTTTTCGTTTATTGTTAAAGTATGATATGTTGTCATTAATTTATGCAACTATTGCATGCCACTATTTTACGAAAATCAATTGGCCATATGCTGTACTCATTTTACGGTAATCTCATGTAAATAGTAATGACCACTTCAATGCTTGAACATATAATGGTCAAGCTTTATTTGAGCAAGTGTGGCATAAATTAAAGACTGAACTCATTACTAGATGTACGTTGGTGTTACAATGTCTTCCCGTAGACCCAATTTGTCAGCCTAATTGGGGGCCCCAGACAGTGGTGTTACAGTCTTTCGGTTGGCTAGTTGCCAGCAGGTAATGTTCTTTTTGTCAGCAAACTAGAGCATCATCCACTGCATCTCCCCTGCCATGAATATTGTCGTTACAGCGAACAACAAAAAATTGAAGTAATAAAGCACTTGTACAAAATCTTAATAGTGGCCACGTACGGCCGCTGTAATGCAAAATGATATGAGGTCAATCCACGAATAACATGCATACTTCTCCAGATTTGACACATTTTCAGACAAGAGGCCAACAAATGTTATGATATACAAGTTTCCAAGCAAGTGCAGAAAGGTTTACGTTCCTGTTAATAGTTGTTCATGACAAAGCAGAGTTATCCAAAAAAGTTAGGGGCACGTGACCCCCTTGGGCCGGACGTGCCTCCGTGCCTGGACGTAGTCTATCTGCGTTAGTGCATCAGGTTAGTTAGTAACACCAAAAACTGCATCAACTAACACCAATAAAGAACTAGAAGTGCAACCAGTATGCAAGCAAAACACCATAACATGACTACAACTTCGTTTGCACCGACGAGAATGGCCAGTCATTTGGTACCACCTTCGTGAAGGCTTTTGGCCAAACGACCGACAGGAAATCTTGCAAGGAAGCTAGAAACAAATAAACAATACGCACACTTCAAACGTGGCCACATCGGGCATTCAACCTAAGAGCACCCATACGCAACTTACATTCATGCAGAGAAATAAAAAACTGGCTACACTGCTAAATTCAACCAAGACCATTCATGCAACAGTTATAATCACTATCGAACTCGTCAATGGCAATATCAGTTTGTCACCCGTATAGTTTGTATACCTAATTGTACGTATGATTTCAACGACCTAACGAGGAACAGTTTAATAGTTTAAAAAAAAATATGTCGTGCGAGTGGAACACAGCAGGTCATAATAATAATGTGCTCCGAAATAAAAAAATAGACAGACTCACACTTGCTCGAGAAAATGGTGAGTGTTACCGTTGGCGAGCTGGCGCATTCAAAATGGAGAGACAGACAGACAGAGAGTGTGTTACTGGAGATGGACAGCAAAGCAAAACCGAAATGGAGAGAGAATGAGGGACAGCACAGTGGCCAAAATTTTATGTGGGAAATGGAAATGAGTAGGTGAGATTAGAAAGGCTATGGCCTGTGGGTTATCATGAAAAGTACTGCCTTTGAAGCATTTCATAGGCTTTGTCTGCCAACTTTGGCTTTTGTTCCAAATTTGGGAGGGAAACGGAAACGTAGGTGACACTACACATTTTACATATTAGGCATTTAGTGGGTGCTTAGGAAGTTGCTAGTTTAATAGGTTATTTTAGTATTGTCATATTTTGAAATTTAAATTTTTGTGTTTTGAAAGATAATTAGATTTTGTTGTAGTTGGGTATGATGTTTGTGACAGGAAATTTAACTGATTATAGGTTTGACGTGCCATTTTATCTTGGGGGTATTTGGCAAGAAAAAAAATAGCCTGGTTTAGGCTAAAATTCACAAAAAAAACAAAATAGACTAAGGCCTGGCTTGGGTACTCCAGAAAAAGTCAAAAGGTCAAAAAATTACTCAAAAAGTTAAAAAGTTATCACTATTTACCCAAAAAAAAATATTAAAAAATTAATTTTACACAATCTTCCTTTTCAAACAATCATAAAGGCAGAGTAGGCGAAGCATTGTTGTGGGAAAAATTGCACTTATTTAGGTGTACACATAACACGGTGTTGTTCGGCCCGTGGGTGCCATTACGGGTCCTGTTTTAATAATCTGAACCGTTCAATGTGTAGAACTCATCGAGTATTATATACCTGTCAAAAATCACGTTGATCGGATATTGGTAATTATATGATCAAATCAGTTAAAATTTATAAAATGGATAGTGTTATAGTTAACGGTTGAAAAAAAACTAATCCAATCAGATAGCTATTGATATCCGATCAACGTGATTTTTCACAAGCATATAGTACTTGACGAGTTGTACACATCGAACGGTTTTGATTAGCATAACGGGACTCGTGGTAGGCCCTCACGGGCCAAACAACACCTTCAATTCACTGCCTGAAAAGCAGGGAATCATCTCACCTCCCCCCACTCTGCACACACAGTCCCTTACCGTACAAGTATTCCATCACAATATTCTCCTATACACTAATTTATACAATTTTTTAATACACAATTTTCTATAAAAAGTCAAAAAGTTAACCGAAATATCCATATTTTTTTCCTCAACTTTTTAGTCCAAAAAGACAAAAAGTGCACTTATTTAGGACACCCTAAACAACCCCTAAATTAGTTAATAAGACAAAATATCACATCAAACCCATAATCATTTCACTTTTTCTCTCACAAACATCACATTCAACTACAAAAAAATCCAATCATCTTCCCAAACACAAAAATTTTAGCTTACTAAAATAGCCAAAAACTAAAATAGCCTACTAAAAAAGCAACTTCCCAAACGAAGCCCTTATTAATTATTTTTGCTGATTTTTTTTTTGTTTTTGTTTGTTTTTAATTTCTTTATTTTCTGCCACATCATTACAGCTGAATTACAACTCGAAAATTGGAGGGATGTGTCATTGCTCTTTAGGCAAAATGGCAAAAACATACCAAAAAAAAAAATTATTTCACAAACGAGGCGTAGTGTAAGGTAGGCTAACGTTAAATTAAATTTTCGACCTATAAATTAAAAATAAAATTTAGTATGGGCCTATGAATTAAATTTTTTGTGTGTTGTTTAATTATGAATTATAGATTACAAAGTATTATAAATTAAATATAAAATATAAATTGATAATTTATCCTTATCCAGTCCGTCCAACCAAACATTGGATTCACTACAACTACTCCAATCTAGGCATCTAATCCAATGAGTAAACAAACATACAATACAAATACACCCGAACTGACTACTCCAGGGACAATATATCACACGACTAATAGTCCAATGGATTACAATCCCTCCTTATGCAGTCCAAACAAAGATGGCAAACTGTGTGAATGATGATACAATGGATGGATTAAGGGATGTATTCAGTTCCATGACTGACAAAAACTGTAAATATGTATATATGTATATATATACATATATATGTAATAAACAAAGTAAATAATTAAAGTCAGTTAAAAAAAGTTGCAGAAGGGAAAATTTTCCGAACAAGTACAAGAAGCCCCAAAAAAAGAAATTGCAGTTCAGCGACCGGTAAACCAATCTAACCCAAATTTTTGTTTTTTTGGTTTTTATTTTATTGAAGGGCCCGACGTCACGGTAGACATCGTAGTGGACATCTAGCGGGGCATCCAGAGGGACTCTCGGCCGGATTTCCGAAAGGGCTTTCACCTAGCATTTTCCTGCCTCTCCCCCGGCGGTTAAAACGGTAGCTGCAGTTAATAGACAACCTAACATTGCACATTAATTATGGTCAGTAATGTTGCCCTTAGTCGTTGCACTGCATCACCAAACAAGAAACTTTGTTGGCCAAAAAATAACAATTGACAGTAACAAATACACTAACACATCCATTGTGGATGTAACTAGACTATTAGTGAGAGAATTATAACAAAATACTTCTTTACTGTAATAAGTAGTGGATTAGAAATAGTTAATTTTGTTTTCACAGGTAAGAGGTAGAGGCACCACGTCATAATGTACAAAAACAATTACTTTCGTATACCTATTATTATACTATTAACTTTGGTTATTACACATATTATTAGGGTTGTTGGTGGTTTGTACACTACAAGAATTTTCACTTTTGGCGACTAAATTTTTAGTTGCCAAAAGTCAATTTTTAGTCGCCGAAGGGCTTTAGCGACTAATTTTTTTGGTCGCAAAATTAGTAGCCGAAGAGTAGTTGGGAAAGCTAATTGGTGACTAAATATTTAGTCGCCAAAAGGTTGGACATTAAATTAATTAGACCCTTTTCGGCGACCAAACTTTTAGTCGCCTAAAGTCCCACCTTTTTAGCTACTAAAATTTTAGTCGGCAAAGAGTTCCTTTTTAGCTACTAAAAATTTAGTCGCCAAAAGTCCCCATCTTTGGCTACTAAATGTTTAGTCGGCAAAGAGTTCTCTTTTGGCTACTAAATATTTAGTCGCCTAAAGTTCTACATTTTTGGCTACTAAAATTTTAGTCGGCAAAAGTGTGTTTATAATTTAGTTTTTTGTTTTTAGCTACAAAATATTTTAGGAGCCTGTAGACACCCCATTTTTGACCATCCTCAAGACTTGGACGTCACCGTTTGAACACTCGGTGATCATCCTTGTTTGTGTTCGTCTTGAGTTCCCGGAGGTCTCGGCTATGCGCCTTGCCTCAGGATCTCTCGACTCGACTGTTTTGTGTTTGGGTTTGCACCAAACACTTGTGTTTTTGCTTTGGAGGGCAGGGAATGGCTTGTTGGCCATCCCCACACTCCACCGGCCATGGCTTGAGGCCACCGGTTGTGTTTTGTTGCCATCGGCCAAATGTTTGGCCGACCGGCACTCTAGATGGTCGACCGGCCATCTATTTTGGTCAAATTACATTTTTGGCTGGCCGACCACTGTTCATCTACTTTTGCAGATATTTTTATGCCAGCTGTGCTAGCTGGCATACACTTTGCTCCCCTCCATACACGTGTATGGAGGGATCTCCCTCTTGACTAGCTTGTTTGGAAAGCTTTACAAGAGGGATTGTCTATAAGAGGAAGCCTCTTCTCCCTCCATTAGGGTTGACAAATTTTTCAGAGCTTTGAGTTTTAGGGTTAGGGTTTGTTCATACTCTATCTCTATATCTCTTCCCCTCTTGAGTGTTTAGTGTGTGTTTGTTCTTACTATTGCACACAAACACCTACCATTACACCTTTCCTTAGTTGCTGAGGCATTAGAAGGTTGATCTTGGACTTTTTGAGCTGGTTTTGATCCAAGAAGAGGTCTGGTCTTGTGATCTTGGAAGTGTTCTTCAAGGGTGAGTGTTCTTGCCCTTTATTCCCCATTTTTGCATAGCTTTTTTGACTATTTTGAAATTGTTTTTAGACTTTACATATAACATGTAAAATTTCTGTTTTTACCTGCTTAAAATAGTTGTTTAAGGTTTCTTTGAGCTTTGGGGTTGTTTGACCCCTCTTAGGCCTTGTTTGGCCCTATTTTTGTGCTATTTTGGTGAGCTCCGGGACCACTTTGTTTGGGCCTCCTCACCACTCAAGATTTCAGTGGTGAGGATGGTGGTTTAAGGTCCTAAGAAGAAGAGGGCCACCCCCTCTCCTTGTTGTCCTTGAAAGGGCCATTTTAGCCTCATTAGTAAGCACCTTGTTTAAGTGTATGTTGGCCATGCCTTAACTGTTTTTTTATGACTATCTCGCCATGATATAGCATTGTTGTGAGTTGGCTTAGGCACACCATGCTTTCTTAGCATACATGTCTTGTAATGCCATGAATTGCCTTAACATGCCTTGTGCTTTGAGCCTTGTTTCTAGCATGTTTTTGGCTTAGTTTTGTGAAGCTTTTATGCTTGTTTTAGCATGCTAAAGGTCTGTTTTTGGTCATTTGAGTCGTCCATGCTTTGCTTTGTATAGCTACCATGCAAACTCTCTTGTATGTCTTGAGCATTGACCCCTCTAGCATGCCATCCTTGCATCATTTCAGTGGTTTGGCACTACTTATAGCACCATTTCAATCCTCATGGTATGCTTGTATGCTTGCATTTGATGTCCCTTTAATGCCTTACAAGGTTGTCATCTTATGCTCCATGTGTGGCCTCTTTTGTATGCTTGAATGTTCGAACCACTTATATGCCATCTAGGTGTGTCCTTAGCTTTGTTTAGGTTTGCCTCGGACCTGTTTTAAGTCCTTTTAGCTTTGTGGGGCTTGTTTGACTTAGCCATGGTTTAAGCCCCTTAGGCTTTCCTTGAATCTTGGACCATTGTTGCATGTTTAGCTTGTCTTGTTTACCCGGTTTGTCACCTTTATAACATGATTTTCAGAGCTTTCTATGCATGCTATGTGTCCATGTTTATCCTCTTTTAAGTGTGCTTAAAAGTTGTCTCCATATGTTTAAGTGTTTAGGCCTTAACATGTGCATGTTTGTGTGTGTTTTGCCTCTCATTCCTTAGTGTGTTGGCCACTGTTTTGGGCCTAGTATAAGGCTGCCCAAATTGGTATAAGTCCATTGTTTGCATGTTGTTGCATGCTCACCTTGTGTGTTGTCGTATACTTAGCCTATTGCATGTGTTGTATGCTTCAATCGCTTTGCATTTGGCACGCATTCTCTTGGCTAAGTTGCCTAGCATGTTGTCCATGTTGCACCTTGCATGCTTGTATGGTTAAGCTTGCATAGTTATTCCATGTCTTGTGTACTTATTTGCTTAGGTTGTGTGCCTATTGCATGCTTACTTATTTGCATCTCATGTTGCACACTTAGCTCACATGTCTAGGTTGCATATCATTGCATGCATCTTTCACCTCTTGATCAAGCCATGATAGAGGTTGAAAGCCCCTTTGTATGTTTCTATACATTGCATTTCATTTGAAATCAAAATGCACGACTTGGTTCCTTGGGCCATCGCGCATTGAAATGCGTAATTGGTGGTCCGAGAATCAAGGAACATACCCCTTTGAGTCACAAACATGATAAGGGATGTGTTGGTGCACACATTTGCTTGAAATGCATTGTCATGCCTTGTTTTGCCCTCTACTACTGTCAAAACAGTTTCTGCAGGAAGCTTTGGCCGACCGGCCATCCATACTGCCGACCAACCAATTATTGATGGCCAAGAGCTCAACAAATGGTCGATGACCATCCGGACATGGTCGGTGGGGTTTCCACTTGGTCGGTGGTGATCCACAGTGTCCATAGAGCATACCTTGGGAGTTGTGCAATTTTTAGAAGAACAGAGCAGGGGAAACAGAGGCAAACTTGTGCACGACAGTGGACTTCCGAGCGGAGCCGAGCACGCATTGCATCAGGCCCTCTCCCCGAGGCTGTTTACTGTTTTATTAGATTAGTTAATTTTTTTAACTAGTTTAATTGGTCTGTAATATTTAATTAGCTTGTAGGTTAGTTAAATCTGTATTATTCTTTTGGTCCCTCCAAGCGAGGGCAAATTTGTAATAAGTGTGGGTGCGTGTGTGCATGTCATCCAAGCCCCACTTCTTTCTCCCTTTTACTTACCTGGTTTGATGGTTAGTACTAGGGCATATTTAATTTAGCATCCTTATGCTATGCATGCGTGTATCATTCATCGGTATTTCATGCATCGGGCTCGGCACATCATGCTAACTGCATAGTATTTCAAATCTAACTTGAATACGTGCATCAAATGGTTACATTTCACATGTCATCCTAGGATTAGCCGAGCCTATCTTGATTGCATTCGGTATGCGTTACATTAGGCACTCAGCATTGACTTGGATCATACATCGATTGCTAACGAGTTCTTTGTTTTGGCTTGGAGTACACTGTAAGGATTTTGTGCTTTAGCATCTCGCACGAGTGTGAATGTTAACATGACAGCATGCTTACCATGCTGCTAGATGCTTATGTGATATGAACTGCCTAAATGCCTGTGGGTGAAGGTTGGATTGCTTGAGTTGGAACAACTCATCAAAATCCGTGTTTTAGCCTACTCACGAGTAGCAAATTTCAAAACATTTTCCAAACAAACGGATATGCAATGCTTTATTCCGAATTAGGCGATCTAGTCTATACTTGTTTTACTGTGCGCATCACATAGTAATTCTAGCTAATTAACCGGAATAAAAACACATAACGTTTTCAAAATTGGATATCATGATTAGTAGAGGCTGATCTTCGTATCGGGCGAGAGGGGGTGCTCATAACTGACCTTCCCCAATCGTACCCAAGGTCCCGAGCCGAGGCAACTCTGGTGATGACGGACACGTGGCCTTAGGCAAACGAGTCAGGGTTTCCTAAATTCCCCCATTAATAAAATATTAAGGTGGCGACTCTGTATCTGGCAAAGCAGTCCATGTTTGGCACTTCTTTCTAAAAATCTGTTTTCCAAAACGATTTGTCAGATTTAGACTCTTTGATTCAGATTAAGAACCGTGACGATTTGAGAGTCCGAACTGTAGTGAGCCCAAAACGAACAGAACGGGACTCATCCTCCCGGGGCGTTCGGGGACGTTTACAGAGCCAAATGTTTGATTTTCTTTTGGCTACTAAAGTTTTAGTCGCCATATGTCTTTTTTTTTTCTTTTTTTTTTTGCTACTAAACTTTTAGTCGCTAAATGTCTTCTTTTTTTTGCTACAAAACTTTTAGTCGCCAAATGTCTTTTTTTTTGCTACAAAACTTTTAGTCGCCAAATGTCTTATCCCAATTTCTTTTTAGCTACTAATTGTTTAGTCGCCAAAAACATGATATTATGTTTTATAATGAAATTATTATTTCTCCACAACCTGTCTATATACAATGCAACCTATAATACGTATAAAAACAAAATGATATATACTATCAATCATTCCACAATCAGCATCCATATACCAAAAATAAATAACATTAAATATCAAAATACATACAAATCAACTATTGTCCAAACTAAAATAATAATTCCATACAAAATATGTCATACAAAAATCAAAGCCCTCCGTATACAAAAAAAATACATTTACTACCAAGCAAAATTACCATTTGGCATGATACAAATTACCATCGTAATCTGTACCACAACAAAAGGTGATATATGTACCACGACAAAAGTTTTCTATGGACCATGACCGACAAATGATATATATGTACCACGACAGTCATTATCTGTTAATTGCCAAAAGTTTTCTGTATCAGTGATAATGAACTACACAAGCTGAGGATGACAAAAGTATTATATTAGTTCTACACAAAAGTGAAAATTATTCTCCATACACCAATATGGATTATCCACAAGTCCACGCAACAAAACCATCTACAAAGAAGAACAAAAAACGAAACATTAGAATTGGTTACAAAATATCAATTCAGTCAACCATATGGAACATGTTCTAACATGCATTTAAGGTAGAATAATCGAGATATGTCTTCTTGGAAATAAAAGAAAGTATATATATATGTATCATGCAATATTTATTCCAACCAACTGCACAAACAATGTAATGTGTAATTTCTTCATCCTAAAAATATATAAAAGCAATTATTAGAATATGTAGATGTTATTTTAATAAATTTGTTGCTTTTTTAACCAAGTGTTGCAAGTTTTTCGACTAAGTGTAAGGCTTATTCGGGGGCTGTTATGAATTTTCATCCCCGGAAAGCCCTTTTTCGAGTAAGTTTAAGGCGTATTCGGCTTTAACTCCCAATCTACGCGTCCGAACTGCGTTCCATCAGATCTCACAAGTCCTATTTGTCATGGCGAAGCTATCCGTGTGAACCACACGGTCGTTTGGGGGCTATTTTGAATTTTCGACCCCGAAACGCCCTTTTTCGACTAAGTTTTTGACATATTCAGCTCTAACTCTCTACCTATGGGTCCGAATTACGTTCCGTCAGTTCTCACAAGTCCTATTTGTCATGGCGAAGCTATCCATGTGAGCCACATGGTCGTTCGGGGGCTGTTTTGATTTTTCACCCCCAAAACGCCCTTTTTCGACTAAGTTTAGGGGGTATTCGGCTCTAACTCCAAACCTACGGGTTTGAATTATGTTCCGTCAATTTTCACAAGCCCTATTTGTCATGGCGAAGCTATCTGTGTGAGACACATGGTGGTTCAGGGGCTGTTTTGATTTTTCGCCCCCAAAACGCCCTTTTTCGACTAAGTGTAGGGGTATTCGGCTCTAACTCCAAACCTACGGGTCCGAATTACGTTCCGTCAATTCTCACAAGTCCTATTTGTCATGGCAAAGCTATCCGTGTGAGACACACGGTCATTCGGGGACTGTTTTGATTTTTCGCCCCCCAAATGTCCTTTTTCGACTAAGTTTAGGACGTGTTCGGCTCTAACTCCCAACCTACAGGTCCGAATTACGTTCCGTTAATTCTCAAAAGTCCTATTTGTCATGGCGAAGCTATCCATGCGAGGCACACGGTCGTTCGGGGGTTGTTTTGATTTTTTGCCCCCGAAACGCCATTTTTCGACTAAGTTTAGGGGGTATTCGGCTCTAACTCCTAACCTACGGGTCCGAATTATGTTCCATCAATTCTCACAAGTCCTATTTGTCATGGCGAAGCTATCCATGTGAGCTACACGGTCATTCGGGGACTGTTTTGAATTTTCACCCCCGAAACGCTCTTTTTCGACTAAGTTTAGGGCATATTCGCCTCTAACTCCCAACCTACGAGTCCGAATTACGTTCCATCAATTCTCACAAGTCCTATTTGTCATGGCGAAGCCATGTGAGACACATGGTTGTTCGGGGCTGTTTTGATTTTTCGCCCCCGAAGCGCCTTTTTTCGACTAAATTTAGGGGATATTCGGCTCTAACTCCCAACCTACGGGTCCGAATTATGTTCCGTCAATTCTCACAAGTCCTATTTGTCATGGCAAAGGTATCCGTGTGAGACACACTATCGTTCGGGGGCTGTTTTGATTTTTCGCCCCCGAAATGCCATTTTTCGACTAAGTGTAGGGCGTATTCGACTCTAACTCCCAACCTACGGCTCTGAATTACGTTTCGTCAATTCTCACAAGTCCTATTGGTCATGGCAAAGGTATCTGTGTGAGACACACGATCGTTCGGGGGCTATTTTGAATTTTCGCCCCCGAAACGCTCTTTTTCGACTAAGTTTAGGGCGTATTCGGCTCTAACTCCCAACCTACGAGTCCGAATTACGTTCCGTCAATTCTCACAAGTCCTATTTGTCATGGCGAAGCTATCCATGTGAGACACACAGTCGTTCGGGGCTGTTTTGATTTTTCGTCCCCGAAGCGCCCTTTTTTGACTAAGTTTAGGGAATATTCGGCTCTAACTCCCAACCTACGGGTCCGAATTACGTTCCGTCAATTCTTACAAGTCCTATTGGTCATGGCAAAGGTATCCGTGTGAGACACACGGTCGTTCGGGGGCTGTTTTGATTTTTCACCCCCAAAACGCCATTTTTTACTAAGTTTTGGCATATTCGGCTCTAACTCTCAACCTACGGCTCTGAATTACGTTCCGTCAATTCTCACAAGTCCTATTTGTCATGGCAAAGCTATCCGTGTGAGCTACACGGTCGTTCGGGGACTATTTTGAATTTTCACCCCCGAAACGCTCTTTTTCGACTAAGTTTAGGGCGTATTCGGCTCTAACTCCCAACCTACGGGTCCGAATTACATTTCGTCAATTCTCATAAGTCCTATTTGTCATGGCGAAGCTATCCATGTGAGGCACACAGTCGTTCGGGGCTGTTTTGATTTTTCGCCCCAAAGCGCCCTTTTTCAACTAAGTTTAAGGGATATTCGACTCTAACTCCCAACCTACGGGTCCGAATTACGTTCCGTCAATTCTCACAAGTCCTATTTGTCATGGCAAAGGTATCCGTGTGTGACACGATCGTTCGGGGGCTGTTTTGATTTTTCAACCCCGAAACGCCCTTTTTCGACTAAGTTTAGGGCGTATTCGGCTCTAACTCCCAACCTACGGGTCCGAATTATGTTCTGTCAATTCTCACAAGTCCTATTTCTCATGGCGAAGCTATCCGTGTGAGACACACGGTCGTTCGGGGGCTGTTTTGATTTTTTGCCCTCGAAACGCCCTTTTTTGACTAAGTTTAGGGGGTATTCGGCTCTAACTCTCAACCTACGGGTCCGAATTATGTTCCGTCAATTCTCACAAGTCCTATTTGTCATGGCGAAGCTATCTGTGTGAGCTACACGGTCGTTCGGGGACTGTTTTCAATTTTCGCTCCCGAAAGGCTCTTTTTCGACTAAGTTTAGGGCGTATTTGGCTCTAACTCCCTACTTACGGGTCCGAATTACATTTCGTCAGTTCTCACCAATCCTATTTGTTATGGGACAACTGTCCGTGTGAGTCACATGGTGGTTCGGGGGCTGTTTTGAATTTTCACCCCCGAAACACCCTTTTTTGACCAAGTTTAGTGCATATTCGGCTCTAACACCCTGTTTACAGGTCCTAATTACATTCTGTCAGTTCTCACAAGTTCTATTTGTCATGGGGAAACTGTACGTGTGAGTCACATGGTGGTTCGGGGGCTGTTATGAATTTTCACCCCCAAAATGCTCTTTTTCGACTAAGTTTAATGCATTTTCGGCTCTAACTCCCAAACTACGTGCGCTAATTACATTCCATCTGTTGTCACAGGTCCTATTTGTGATGGGGAAGGTGGCCGTGACATCCGTATGGTCGTTCGGGGGCTGATTCGCATTTTCGCCCACTTAACGCCCTTTTTCAGTTAAGTTTAATGCATTGTTGTCGTATTGGAATCCAAGCGGAAATCATTTTCTTAACTCAAAATTTTTAACTACCAAAAGGGTTTTCAATGTCAAAATTTTCACTGTGGGGAGTATGTAAACCAATCAAATATAGAAATCATTTGAGTCAAAATCAAAGCCATAAATGCACACCCACAACCATACAAACAACAGCCATATCCTTTCCTCATTAAGAACCTGGATAACATATCTATCCCACAATCCACACCGTCAAGCCTTACCACTAATAGCAGTTCCCACCATCATTTTGTGAGAGCCCAATTCCAATCCACTATCATAGAAAGAAATAAGAAGGCAACATAATTAATATCATATCTTTATACAAAGAAATACAATGACAATGAATACCCACCAGTCACCCCACATTTGATATTTCTCCCACTTGAAATGGAGCTATTGGGAACCATTGTAACTTTTATTTATTGGGAACCATTTAAATACATGTTCATCACTAATTGAGATGAATATTACCCACCAAAAATAAATAAATAAATTGATATGAAATGGAGCTACACATACAGAATTATAGAAGTTCTTGTTAATGATGAGTTGAAAAGGACATGTGCACCAGACTACCTAATGCAATAGAAAAGGATAAGAGTCAAGCTAACTATACAACTCGCGACAACACAAAGGGATCTATGTTCTTCAGGTGGTTACAGAGAATTATTATGACAGCACATTGAGCATCTTGTGCATACACCAGACTAGCAAGAAAAATCAGGGGTTTCTAACAATTACCCAATTAAAGGCTAAGCAATATATTCAAATTGTGAGTTTACATATTATAAACCCAACATAGTATGCTACTTGCTTTCTACGGCAACTCTTAATGTTCTATTATTGTGACAGCAATAAGTGTCAACAAGATACACATAATATTAGCATGTTTTTATCCCTTACTTTCCATTTTCAATGATGTCAATTTGTCAAATTTTGTATTCAGTCAGCTTTTTGGTTATATCAGCAAAATACAAATGTAATTAGTCTGGCATGGGTGCAAACTAAACAACAGGTAAAGTGAAGTTTACTTAACGTGGAATGCTGGTGAATTGTTAAACGAAAGTATACTTTCACTTAACATCAATAGAATGGTAAGACGAATTGTTAAACAAAAGTATACTTTCACTTAAACATCAATAGAATGGTAAGACAACTACATAATAATACATTATGTTTATGATGCGCACCAATAAACAAGATTACAAAGAAAATTTGGTACTTCTACACATGTATCAAAAAAATTAACACTACATCATTTTTTATTTATTTTTTTGGAGGAAGGGAGTGGAGGCATTTGCACACAAGGAAGTGGAACACACCGAAAACGAATAGAGGGGTCAGCAGAACCAACCTCAAGCTCGTAACATTTCATATGCCAACAAACAAAAGAAGAAGAAAAAAAAGAAGGCTCAAATGCAGTATAAAGGTATTAATATAGATTCCAACAAGTAACATTAAGCTCATAATTGAATTTATACCTTTGATTGCAACTTCACGAAAGTTGGTCTTGGTATTGGAGTACAGCCTCTTCCACTCATCCAGTATCATCTTACTTGGAGGCAGTAGATCAAGAGTACAGCCTCTATCACCTTTTTGAAATTTGGTTGGTTAACCATGGTCCAATAGTATCTCTCAACATGAGGGAACTCAGCAGTAAAGCTCTTAGTCATGACATTAGTGAATACCGGAAACAAGTTACATGTCATGATAATGCTAGCCAGGGTCACAGCATGACCAACCAGGTAAGTATTTGAAGCCAGATGAACGCTCAAAGCACCAAGAGCTCTCTTCAATGCAGCAATAGCAGCTTCCTCAGCCTTCAAAAAAATACATATGGAGTAAAGATAAAATAATTAGAAAAAATTAAAATTAACAAAAAGAAAAAGAAACAAAAAAGTTAATAGTAAAAATAAAATGTTATTCTTGTCTATACGTGCTAATTGCATTCCGTCTGTTATTACAGGTCCTATATGTCACAAGGAAGGTGGTCGTAACACCCGTACGGTGGTTCAGGGGCTGAATAACAGAAATTGGGTTTGTTTTGATATGTAGGTGTTGTGTTGCCTTAGACAATTCAAATATCTTAAAAGGCTTATATGCATGCCAGATTTAAAGTAAAGACAACAAGTAGCCAAGAAATATCGGCCAAGAATTTTTCAGTAAACAATTTATATTTTTGCAGTGAAGAGCAATCCTCAGAGAATTCCCAATGGCAATGCTCATTTTCACAAGGCTTCCATTCAGGTTTTTGAAGGATGGAAATTTGATCAAGTTGCACCAAGACGGTCTCTTTACTGAGTGTTTTCTTTGCCATATCAAGAGGGCCTTGGGTAACATAAAAGCTAACATAAAATTGGCAAGTACATTTAGGTTCATGAGGCTTCCTCTCAATAGAATTTATTTTAGCATCCACCCAGATCTACATCAGAAAAACGTAGCAGATAATAATCTTGCAATATGACATATGCCCTTATCAAAGCAAGCCAATTTATACAAGAGCAAACATGTATGTCTAAACTAAACAAACCAAGTTTTTCATGAACAAATAACTTGACTAAGAACAGGTTGAGCATGGAAGGAGAATCAAAGAGATGACCAGCAAAAGTAGGCAAAAAAACAAAATCGCTTGTCTCGTGTATTGCAATAATAGGGGAATCTTTAAAAATTTAGACATATTTGGTCAATTGCAACATTTGTGTCACTACCTCCCTATGCTAGCATGAGTTATTTTATGGGGCAAATAATTACAAAAATGGGTGCAAGTAGTGTATTAGGTAACACCACAGCACCAGAATCTGTATATTGTCCAAAGAAACAAGGCATAGAATGGTCCATATGGTACAATTACAGCAAAACAAAATCTATAACAGAGTATCAAATTAGTAAACTAAAACATAGAAACTTCAAATTCATCAAACATATGATGTACAGGGACAGAAATTGTGAGCACTCATGCATAATCAAGGCAATAGTATAAATTGTAAACTATTGCATGCCCAACCAGAAGGAATGCCACTCACTAGAAGTGCAGATTCATGCAACCAAACAGACGCCTATTATGCAAACTATTAACCTAGGCATTTCCAGACACAAGAAAGATTTTATCAAATCCGAAGACGTTATAAGAGTAAAATAAGTGGGATTATATATTTGCTGCAACATATTACTTAAACTACCACAACATAATGTACAGACATCAAGTATCAACTCACCAACAGTAACAGTGTGATGTGAACTATGGTGTGGTCAAACTTTACAATGTTAAAAAGCACAGAATTTAGCAGCTTCAGACAAAAATAAATGGGAACTTACTGGATCCTGATTTTCATCATCACTTGAATCTTCAGTACCTTGAGGGGTCGATAGCACACAAAAAACAAGTCCAGGCCTTAGAAAGCAGGTGCAATCTGACAAAGTGGCTTTTCTTGACCTTATTTGCAGGTTGGAAATGGGAACATTTTCTTCAATTAAATCTCCATAATCAAACAAAAGCATGGTTATGACCCCATTCCAAATTTGTAAGCGCTCCACAGTTTTCCATGAGCCAAAGTAATATGCCTCAAAAGCTGTCAGATGGCATTTCTTGGCACCAAATGATATCGAGTAATTTCTCAAAAAATTGAGCCGTAACCTACATTCTATGCTCTAATATCACTTTATCATTCAATTTCAAAATACCCCGTCGCTGAATCTTACAAATAAAACACAAAGCACGTTTAAATTAACCTAAGACATGAGTGAAAAGCTATAAAAAAAATTAAAAAATCAAATTGGTCAATCCAGTGGTCTGACCAAGTCCCAACAGGAACTTACCAAGTAATTCGGTTTGGCTCAATTTATAAACCATATTTTATTGAGAATCACTTTGTCTGATAGACCAGCCAGTTTTGATGATCTTTTTAAGAACTAGTTACAGTCACAGATAGCACCTAGGAATGTGAGGAAGGACCCTTTCCACAGTGATTTAACACCCTCCCCCAATCCCCAAAGGATTAATAAGGAAACCAACCTCAATTTCACAAAAACAAACTTCCGATTTTAAACACAAAAGGCATATAAATGAACTGAAATAAAAAGTTAATTGTGCATCCCCAACACATGAAAAAAAATAAAAAAAAAAAAAAAAAAAATTGCATAAACTTTAAATTTGAGATTTTATTAAGCATCACATGACTGAAATATATACAAAAACAGACATTTCAAAAAAAGGGCAATGGACAGTAATAATTGATCTTGCAAAGTTATAACTAAATAACCAAATTTGAAAGAGAGAGAACCAGAACATCAAAACCCTATGAAAATTTCACAAATTTGAACATTCAAAATCAATATTTAGCTTCCAAGACAATTTTTTTTTTTTACAAAAAAAACAAAACAAAACAAACTCGCAACTTTGAGAATAAAAAGCATAGCAGAATCGATAATTGCAAACTTACACAGGGCGTATCGAAGGAAGAGGCGACTGAGATTGCAAAGGCATCAATAGTAGCTATTGATGCTGCGCCAGTGGCTATGGTGGCGGCAGCTGCATCTGCTTAACCGTCCGCCGCAGTAGGGGCTCAGCCGCCGGCTGCGGAGGGTGCTCAGGCAACACCACGGCCGCCGATGCAGCTCCAAACACCGTGAAATCCAGCTGCCTCGCGAGCATCTTCACCAGCGTCTCTGATTGAGCCTTTTTTGGAGGGAAATCCCCTCGCTCACCTTTCTCCAACAACTTCAAATTCAAAATAAATCTCCAAAAAAACAATTCTCAATTAAATGGGATTTTTGGTGAGACCTCCTTTTTTGGATATTTTTTTATGATAAAGGACAACTCAATGAATTCTCCTTCAAAAAGTACCTGAGTAAGAGAAGCCTAACTCAGGCCAAGTTTGGGGACTTTAAAAAAAGTCAAAAAGTCAAAAAGTTACTCAAAAAGTTAAAAAGTTAACACTATTCACCAAAAGTCAACAATTACGGCTGCACAACTCCCAATTCAAATTTTTCCCTACAAATCAATTTTTACAATTTTTTATTACACATTTTTCAATAAAAAGTCAAAAAGTTAACCCAAACATCCATATTTTCAACCTCAATTTTTTAGTCTAAAAAGACAAAAAGTGCACTTTTTTAGTCTTCCCAAACTTGGCCTCAATAAGGACATTCTATAATTTGTTTTTTCTTTTTGACCATATTGCCCTCATATATATATATATATATCATATATTTAAACAATCTCAACTCATACATAAAACGATCTTGAAGATGATCTACAAAGTGAAGATGATCTGCGAAATCCATGAAGACGATCTCAAAGTTTAAAGATCTCACTGCCGACGATCTCACCCTTGGTCAACAATACACGATCTCGCCATCCAAGATCAACACTCTCAATTAAATGAGAGATTACGTTGCAAAGTTGTATATATCTGTTGTTATTTTTTATTTATTTTTGTTGATTTGCTAAGTTCAATCAGGTGTGTGCTCTATTTTTGTTTGACATGATGAAAGTAAAATTTTACTCTGATTTGTGCTCTGTTTTTGTTTGACAGAATGAGAGTAAACTTTTACTTTGGTTTGTGCTCTGTTTTTGTTTCATAAAATGAGAGTAAAATTTTATTTTGGTATTATCTGTTATATTTTCTTAACATGCAAGTAAAAAATTTTACTTTATTTCAGAGTAAAATTTTACTGCATTTCAGAGTAAAATTTACTTTGAATTGAAAGTAAAATTTTACTGTGTTGTTGAATGTTCATCTATGCAGTTTCTGATTTGTTTTCTCGTAAAATTTACTCTGAATCTTTAGAGTAAAATTTGAATCTTCAAGTAAAATTTTACTTTATTTTAGAGTAAAATTTTACTGTATTTCAGAGTAAAATTTACTCTGAATTGAAAGTAACATTTTACTGTATTGTTGAATGTTTGTCTATGCAGTTTCTGATTTGTTTTTTAGTAAATTTTACTGTATTTCAGAGTAAAATTTACTCTGAATCTTAAAGTAAAATTTTACTGTAGTGTTGAATGTTTGTCTATGCATAAGAGAATACACTTTATTTTTCATTAATCAGAGTAAAATTTTACTGTTGCGAAAACAGAGTACATATTAGATAAATGAATTATAGTCGAATTTTACTTTAGATTTATGAACAAACAAACAAAAAACTCTCAATTTTTTATTGTAATATATCAATTTATCATTTTTTTGGGCATATATGAGGTCATTTTATCTCAAATCTGAAACTATTGATCTCAAACATGAGTTCATAGGCATCAAATCTGAGATGGTGATGGATTTCAATGGACAATTTCAAGATTTTGATTTTGTGAGATAGATCGAAAATGGAGATCAAAAGGGTTTAGGGCTTAAAAAGAGAGAAAATAAAGGGAAACGAGAGGATACCAGTATGTAGAGATAGAAAGGGAAGAGAAATGGTTCAGCGAGGGTTTTGGATTATATGGAAGGGCGTTTCAGCCTTTTCATCATATTTTTTTATTTGAGGGACTTTTGAAATTATTATTTTATTTGGTGGGCTTCATACAAGAAAGCCCCATAGAAGGGGCTTTTCACCAAAAATCCCCGATTAAATTCACTGATTTCTGTCCAATAATCGCAAAAATTCCACGAATCTCCTCAAATTCAACGCCTTTGGAATTGAGTACCGCTCAAAAAACAATTCAAAATCTCAAACTCTGTCATTCCAGAGCTAAGATTTATGTCGAAATCAGACTAATATTGGTCGAGAATCAACGAAAAATCGATCTGTATACTCATATACACATGTGAATATGTATGTATAGGCAGAGAGAGAGAGAAGAGATAGAGAGAGAATGTTTGCTGAGATCTAGAGAGAGAAATCGAAATGGAAGGAAGGGTTCGAGAAGGACTTAAGAGATAACAGATAGTACCTAGAGAGATAACAGACAGACACACCAACAGCGAGAGAGAGAGCGAGGGAGAGAGAGATAGACAGACAAACACACCAAGATCGAGAGAGCGAGCGAGGGAGAGAGAGAGAGAGAGAGAGGGAACCTGAGATCTGTGGTTGTGCCAATGGTGCTTTGCGATGGTGGTGATGGTCGTGGCCGTGGCAATGTCTTCCGTACGGTGGGCTGCGGTGGGGTGTTTATCTCTTCGGTTTGGTGTCCGATTCTAAGGTTTGAATGTTGTTGTGTGTAACAGAGAAAGGGGCGGGCAGCGTTAAAAGAGTCCCCGCGAGCGCCCTAAAAATTTTGAAGATTTAGCGACCAAAAGAAAGTTTTGTCGGCAAAAGTGTTATTATGGGCGACTATCCTATTTGGTAGCCATAGGAAAAGAAACAACGACTATTTTATTAGTCGCCAAATGTATATTTGGCGACTAAATCTCCATTTGGTCGAAAAAAATTTGTATTTGCCCACTAAATTTTGTAGTCACTAAAGATTAACCAAAAAATATACCTATTCCTGGCCACTACCATTTATTTTGTAGGCAAAAATTCATATATAACGACTAAAAGAAAAATTAGTAACCTAAAATTAAGACTAACGGCGACTAATAAATTTTTTAGTCGCTAAAAGGGTCACTTTTGCCGACAAAAAGGTAATTTAGTCGCCAATAAATAATATTTCCCTACTAAAAAATTTTAGTAGCTAAAAACTATACCAACGCCGACTAAGAGATATTTTTGTCGCCCAAAGTCAACTTTTTGGTGACTAAATTTTGTTTAGTCGCCAAAAGTGGTCGCCAAATGTGCAAATTCTTGTAGTGGTAGTGCTTGTTGGCGTGTTACGGTAAAACTGTTACATGCGAAACGAGGCATAAATTATTTTCGTTCAGGACTGGACATATCGATCGCATAACTACAAACATTTTGTACAGCAAATTAATTACTAAGGAAGTACAGTAAGTACATTACGTAGGATAACAGGGGCCAAACCAACAAATTTACCTATATATCGAAGGGATTGATTTTCTAATACCATCTCCCATAGGGGACTACTAATCCCATCTATGGAGGGTATCATAATCCCAACGTATTTCGAATACACAAATATTGTGTTCTTGCTACGGCAGTGGTTACATGACAATATTACTTTTAGTCCCATCACTACCAATCCCCCTGACTAATAATTCCCTCAGTAACAATCCCACCCCTTACTAAAAAAATGTGAATACATGTTGTTGGGGTTGTCGTGCGTATTCCTTTATTTCTTCAACGGACTTATGGTATGTAAATTATTTCGTACATACATTTAAGTAAGATGCATCTGCAAATGTAAAGCACAAACTACAGTCTTGCTAAAAATATTGAAAACCCGAATAATACAAAAAGTGGGAAACTCAATTTTAAAAATAATTACACCCAAACACATATACAAGGGTGTCGGACTGGTTACACGTTATTACTAGAACATGGGCAAATAACATTGTACATTTATTTTTTATTTTTTTATTTTAAATATTTTATTTTATTTTATAGGAATATTTTTAATATTTTAAGTTTCATAAAAATATTTTAATTTTAATATTTGGATATTTTAATTGTAAATATTTTGATTTTCGAAATATTTTTAATTTTCTTATTCTTAATATTTTAATTTTGCGAATATTTTTAATATTTTATTTTTCAGAATATTTTTAATATTTTAATTTTCTAAATAATTTTAAAATATTTTTAATGTTTATACAGGCCTCAAAAATGAATTGACAGAAAAATTAATTGACATAAAATAATTGACATAGAAGTTCTTTGGAAAAAAAATAATTTGGGAAAAAAATTATTCAAAAAAATTACTTAAAAAAATTAATTGAAAAGAAAAATCATTTTTTTATTTGAGTATTTTAAAATTAGTTTGGTTATGACTGTTGATAAAAATTACGGATATCGAGTTATGAGTTGTGTGTTTGATTATCAATTATAGGTTGAATTAAGTTTTGAAAACTATTTTGAAAACTCATCACCAAACAAATTTTCTTATTTCACATGTCACATCAAACTTTCAAAACTCAATTCCACATGCAATTCAAAATTTAATTCAACACTCTATTCAAAAACCATAACCAAACAAATTTTCTACACTCAAATCATAATTCCACAACTTACAAACTCAAAATACAACTCGTACTCTCAAATCATATCTACAAAAGTCTACCAAACGCAACCTGAAATTTTCATTTTCCCGCTCTGCTATACAGGTTATACAGAGTATACACCTCAATTTGACTCTCACTCTCCCTCACTCTCACACTCATTCCTCCTCCACCGAACCCATCCTGACCGGCGACCACTCTCGATGACGACCCACTCGTAAACCCAACCCACCGCTGTAGCCCTCATTTTCTCTACTTCGCGAACCATAGCTCCATCGCGACCACCATCGGCTGGAGCGAAGGAATTTGTTGAGGAGAACGTGGGTTTTCAGGCCATAGATGAACCAGGTTCGTCCTCGCAACATTGAAATCAAAAAGTTATGGTTGTGATTGACAAAATTTATTTGAAATTTGAAAATTAGGGCTTTCAAAATTAGGGCTTCGAAAATTAGGGCTTTCAAAATTACTCTTATGCAGATTGATAAATAGTATGATTGATAAATGTGGAACATATTGTGAGGAACATAAAATGAAAGGATAAAATATTTGCATAACATAGTACGATTATGCAGATTGATAAATAGTATGATTTATTGATAAATACTCTGATTATGCAGATTGATAATAGAAAAGGCTAAAAAGTTATCACAAATGCATGTAGTTCTGTAATTTTCAATGTGTGATTGATAATTGAATTTTGGTATATTTGTTATCAGTCACACGTGATTTGTTATAATGAACTGCTATCAGCTAATATGTTATCTAGGTGAATTGAATTAACTAGTATCAACATTGATAACTATTATCAACCTGAACTGAAATGTTGATAACTATTAGTGATGTCTTGATAACTATTTCACTGTGATTTGTTGACAATCACATGTGTGATTTGTTGATAACTATTTCAGTTTGATTACTATTAGTTGAATCACACCCTCCAACAATCTACCCATAATCATTTAACTTCAGTATGATTTGTTGATAATAGTTGTGTAACATGTGTGATTGATAATTGAATTGACATTGAACTGCTATGTTTGTAAAACTGCCATGTTTGTTGAGTTTGAAACTGCTATGTGTGTAACTTGTGTGTAATTAATCAGAAATGCTATGTTTGGAACTGAAGAAAATGACTGACGTTGAACTGCCATGTTTGTTCAAATGCTATTAACAATTTAGTCTGTGTAACCTCTGTTCAAATGCTATTAAACATGGCAGTTTGAACAAATAGATGTTTTCAGTAAAGACATACACTCTGTCCCTCAAATTCAAATAGAACTACTATTAACCCCCATCAAACACAAGCATAGCATAGCACTACAAGTTAGTCATGTATGCAGATTTGAAAAATGGCTTTTTCTTCTAACAATAGCAACATAAGATTACAACCGAGGATGTGCAATTGTGGAAGAACCGCTGCCATATAGATTGTAAGAACCAATGAGAATGGAAATGAAGGGCGTTTGTTCTTTGTTTGCCCATCAAAATATGTATGTATTGGAAATTTGAATCCTTTAGTAGTCACATTAATATTTGTCTTATTCAATTAACTGATTGTCATGCATTGTAGAGTACCACTCCCACTCCCCATTGCAATTACTTCAAGTTTGTGGATGAAGATGATGAAGACGTTACGTCCAAAATTCATTCCAACACTAGAGCTTGTAATGCTATAACAGTAGAAGACTTTAACGATGTAAGGACGAGGCTTGATGACTTGGAAAATGACCATGGTCGAAGGCTTGAAAGGATAGAAAATAATATCAAAGCGACAGTGTATTTCATTATATTTTCTATCATTTTGTACTCGATCATGTAATTTTTGTACTTTATTGTATTTTGGAAAATTGAATGGAAGTTTCTAGCATTTTTGGTTGTATTGTACTTCATGATGTAACTAATGTTTATGGAATGATTTTTATTATGATGTAACTTAGGTAACTTATGTAACTTACTTAATAGCTTTGTGGAATGAATTTTATTATGGAATGAATGTATGGAATGAATTTTATAAGTTATTATGATGTAACTAATAATTTTATTATGGAATGAATTTTGGGAAACATTGGCCTCATTGTTAGAGCTTTGTGGATGCTATTTCGCAGATCTGTGGGTGAATTTTGTGGATGCCATGTGGATGAATTTTTTGTGGATGCTACGTGGATGAATTGTGTGGATGCTTTGTGGATGAATGAGTATTGTGGATGCTTTGTCACTTATCTGTGGCCTATTATCTGTTGCAGGTTCTGTTATCTGGGTGAATGAATTTTGGTTATAATGAACAACTTCTGTTATCCGTTGTAGGTTTGTTTGTAATGAACAGATTTGGCAGATGTGTTATTTGTCAACTACCATGCTGGCAGATGCTCAATCAGAAGGGGTCTTCTAGCTTCTAGCCATTCTCTTCCCCATATCCTAGACTAGTTTATATATCTATTTTTTTTGTATTGCACAGAATGCGTGGTAGATTTCTTCACCATTGTGCAGACTTTCATTAATGAATATCAATACTCTGTTTTTAAATTACTTTATTGTATATGTTTTTTTTTTTTGTTAAGGGGAGTTCATTAGTTCATAACAATGCACAAAGGGTGAAAAATTGCTAATGCACAGGTTGACCCCACAGGGTATGCTTCCATACAACCGTTGTGTTTGAAAAAACAAAACATTTGTGCTCATATTGATATTAGAGTGTACGAGACCATTGGTGGGTCGTGCACAATTTTTTTTTCGCAATTACAGCTTGTGATTACATTCAATGATTCTGGCAATTAAACCTTATTGTCCATATTCAACGATTCACAAAACATGGAGTAATCAAAAAACATAGGTTAATGATAGCTGCTAATATCGGTCAATGACATTACCAAAAAAATTACCTTGTCATCGTACCAACAAAAATCATAAGACAGATTTCGATCGATGACGTTGACCTAAAAAAATACCTTCAACAAAGCATAAATTATGAAAACATTAATGCATGCACCCTTGAAATGGTTAGCAGAGTTTGACGGTTTGTTAGTTTCTAAGTCGTATTTTTTTCATACCATGACGGCATCTTACAACACTACACTTACTATGTCATACACATCTCCAGGTCTCCTAATCCTCGCTCAAATCAGCAACTTCAGAATCTGAGTAATCTGAAAGGTCAAGGTCTGACACCAGTGCAGGATCCTCCATTATAGCCTTGATCGCAGATGCCAGGTTCGATCCATGTATCTTCGACTCTGCCTTTGCGTCCTCTATGCGTGAGTGCCTAATGAGTCGACGAGTCATTTGATCAATCTCACTTTGCAAATGATGCCTAACTTGGGACTCGCTAACATGAGGGAATTGCCGTTGTATTTCAACCAATCGGGCTTTAGTAACCTTCAGAAAAACACATCGACAGTGGTGTTCACACTGAACTCATTTGGAAAACAGTGAAACTGGAATTCCAAAATACTTTCCCAGGCTAGCATCTTGTATTGGGGTGCAATTGTAATCCCGTAGAGGTTCAAAACTCCATAGTGAGAACCCTGTTTCAAAGAAACGTTGATCACCGAAAGAATCGATATACCTACCTACATAATCCAGTTCTGGTGACTTCGGTCGGGAGGTGTCAGCCCTTGCAAGTGATTGTCTACGACGGCGTTTACCGTGGTGTGCATCCATAGGTGTAACGGTTCTTGATTGAGTCCAACTTTGTTTTCGCAGGTTCACGAAGAATATATGGACGCAGAAACAAACCCAAATGCAAAGGAAACAATATTGGTTGCAAACTTGAATAGTGGCTGGTTGTAAATGTTAAATTACCTTAGACTCGTAGTCATTAATACGTTGGTGTTAGGTAGAAACACGTATTGCTTTAGTTGTCATTTAAACATGTGAACACAGTTATTGTTGTTTGGTGGAAACACCTACCCAAACTGAGTAAAAGCAAATGAATTAATTTGAATATTTCATTTAATAGGTTCGGTCTAGTTGGAAAGGCATATGTATCTGATAAGAGGAATTTACAATGCATGTGTGTTGGAAATGCCAGTGGGATAGTACTGATGGAAGGTACAATGCATGTGTGTTGGAAATGCCAAATAATGGACGATCAGGGGTACTAAACGGATGACTTGGTATATGCAAGAATGATCGAATTTGTGCAAGATGAATTCGGCCAGTTTGAGAAATTAATACAATGTATGTCACAATGCATGAGGTCTTCTGAAAACATACAAGTCATGTACCATATCTTATAAATACTTACAAAGTAGTGTTGTGTAATATTATGAATTTGTACATTTCTTTAAAAAAGTAGTAAGTAAAATAAAGCATACACATATTCCTACAAAATGTATGATTCAAACAAGATTGAAGCTATTGTTGAAGCTCATGTTGCTCCTATATTGTAGCAGTTGCAAGATATCTACGAAAGGCTGAATGAAGTGGACACATGGTTGTCAACTTTGGAGCTGCAAGTCGGCGCTATGAAGCAGAACGTTGATTGGCTGACCGATGAGAAATTGGCGGTGGACGAAGCAAACTCTAATAAGACAATGGATGAGGACAGTCAATCAGACAGTACGGACAACTCTTCAGAAGACGCTGATGATGATGCAGCAGATACGTAGATTTGTTAATTTTTTTTTTTACCTTCCCTGTAAGACGTTGCATTTTTTGTTTTGGCCGGAGTGATATGTGCTAATGGGCTGATATATAAATTAGCTACAAAGAGTATTGATTTTTCATTCATATGCAGTCTTCAAATACTTATGATTTACTGTAAAACAAGTAACAATTTGATTAGTACATAAATAATTGAGTTGTGTTTGGGACCCAAATAAATTACCAAATCGGTGACATATGTGTCCGACTCACACAAATCACACGTGTGTGGGCCCCACACCCATGTCGGATATTTCGTAAGTTATTTGGTAATGTACTTGGGATCCATAACATTTTGATTTCAACTCACACTGACAACAATTTCCTTGGAATATGAAAGGCATCAATGGAAATAGGGAATGTGGTAGTTGTCTGAGTCTATGGGTGATCTGACATTTCATGTTTTTAAAATGTACAACAACGAGGAGGATGTGGTAGTAGTACATCCTGTACCTTAAAATGAAATACACGAAACGAGTTTTAACAAATTACATCGAAGTTGTATCGCAACTAACGCCGTTAACGGATATCATAAATTAACTAAAATGTCCTTTTGACAAATAACGACTAATTAATTACACCTGATTCAAGTTGAGCAAAATTATAGATTCAGCGTTGACGTTTACATAATTTTGTGTATCTTATTTTTTGTATGAAGAAGTAAACGATTTTCGGATGAACTTATGTTGTCCGTCGAAGTTTATTTATTATTGGCATTTTGGACATTTTGTCCCTAAAATCCTTTTTTTTAACTTCTGAGGGCGACCTTGTAGCCACGACCATCAACACAACAGAAATTAGTCCGTAAATGTGAGTTCAAACAATATTTCCAGTTGTAACGATCAAAGTAATTGGTCTCCAAGACTCTTATATGTTGTACTGTTGGTTGCTGAAAATGTCATAAAATTAACATATAATTAAATAAGTTGAAAACACGAGAAATTGCTTCAAAAAAAATGCGTCTAATGTGGTTGGTTTCGTTTCTGAAAATTAATTTTTCCTTTTTTGTAATTAAATTATAACTTCGTTTCATTAACAAATAAAAAATACAACTAATTATTAATTTTATATAATTTTATCTTTTCATTGCTTTACAAATTTTTTATACAAATTATGTATATATTTTGTAATTATATTAGTTTTTATTTATTTTAAAAAATTTCAAATTGTTTTTTTATTACAGTTGCGACATCAAAGTTATGCTGACAAATTGGGCAGCAAGTACATTCCTCAAAATATGAGTACAGAAAATAGCCGTAAATTATATTTGTTTCAGTCGCATTCAACCGAACAAGAAACATGCGTAAACAAAATAGTAATAAGATAGTAGCTACATCGACATGTTTGATCCATGTTTACATTTGACTTGCACTTTGCAGTTAGTCCATCTTTACATCGTCCAGCAAAAACAATACTGGGGAGCCATAATTAACATCCATATTGAAATCAAAGAATAAAAAATTAGTGAAGTCCTGTAGCCACCCAAATTACTAGCGTACTGGCAGCCCATTCCCATCACTAGCCTAGCTTGTGGCATTGATGATATGAAGGCACTCCTGGTACTCTGCGATGTTTGCATTATTGGCATCCATAACGATGTCAACCAACAACTTATGACGCACAGAGGGATGGAACTTTGTACAGAAATATCATAAGACAAATAAGTTAAAATTGCAGGACATACAAGGAAGTATTTGATTGACAAATGGAAATGAAGCGGTAGAATGTACCTTGTGTGAACCGGGGCTTAAATCAGGTTGCTGCATGAATTTGATGACGAACATCCCACAGTCAAACATGCTACAAAAATAATTTCATATTAAATTTGTCATCAATGTCAGTAGATTCGTTAAATCAGTCATGTAGGATACACATTAATGTGAGGGAGGGATTGTGGATTACTCGTCCAGTTGTTATACTGGCCTCTCATCTAACATGCAGAGGTGGAAGCTACGCACGTCTGTAGCATAATCATTTCCAAATTGTAGTTACAGCAAGTCATGCATAGTTTGAACCTATTCCACAAGGTTGAAGTTGGTTTATGTAAAGGATGTTCAAGTTTGTTGTAGTGTTGAGAAATGCACCAGAAGGACATACCAAAATTTGTGCCGCATTTAGCTTCCTTTTGCTCGATCGGTTTGATGGGAACGAGTCAAATAGGTAGGCTACACGGTCCACCATATCAATTTTAATGCACAACCAATGCACTTCTCTGTAATTGAAAGGCATGTAAATCTCCACGCAAACACAAGTGCAGACATTGTTTAGAGGGCATGTAAACATGTAATGGCTTTCATATTTTCATTTTAATATAAGGGGATGAACATTGATATTACCCTCTGACATGCATCAATCGCACCAGTGTATCTGTCATGTCCGAAATATGATGTAACGATATTTTCATGGTGCAGAGGTTGCGTATTTTTATTTAGAATCAAAGTTTGCATGTGTAATGCATAAAAGTCATTGACGAAATCATTTGTCAAAATATGTCATGCACAAAACACAACCTAGCTTTAAACACTTACTTACCGACAGATATACGGGAAAGAACCAATCAGTATGCCTCCCGTCATTGTGTAAATCCCTCTGTCGATTAGTCAATTGCACCACCACCAAGTTGATTGGCTGGAACATTGTATATAAGACAGAAGGCAAGTTGATTAGAAAAGTTTCTGAGTTCTTCAAATGAAAAACGCAAATTCATATGTACGCAGCCAACACTTACAGTGTCAGATAGCCACGACCCTGGTTTGAGCATGCGCATGTCACGCCGGGTACCAACTTCACATGCCCGTCCATGAAGATTCATGGACACAACAATGTCCCTACAAGCAATAATGATCCTTAGAACGATACTTATTTCACAGTGGACTGTCATTTAAAATTTGCAAGTACTAAATGAAACAATACATTTCATTTTTGCTATCATTAAATACATAGTCAACAAGTTTTTGTTCCTTCGCCAATAGCAACCCTTCGCTGTCCAACATCCTCAACGAGTCCTACAAAAATAAACAGCCAACTAACACAACACATTTCATAAAAAAAAAATTGAAGCTTACATTACAAGGTTGTTAGTCATGAAAAAGAACGTGAAATGATGTATAAACTCCGAACCTCAGAGTTTTCCCAACTTGTGATGTTTGGTGCGGAGTTTATTAGAAATGTGTAAAAACATATGCCAGCAGTCATAACTACAAACATGCAATTGTTTGACAACTAGTAGAATACAACACAGATGATTGCAAAATTAGTGATTGACATTATTGATGTGGGCATGAATTGGTCATTCAGAACTTGTGGGGCATTGAAAGCAGTATTTGTACCTTGTTCGCCTTATTCACACCATCAACATCCACAGGTGAACTGATGTTGTTAACTTCACTAATTGTTTTGCTATCGATGCACAATTGCATATCCCCGACCTCAGTGGCTTGAACTCCACTTCCGTGCATTTTTCCTTTTCCTTTTCCTCTTCCTCTTCCCTTTCCTCTTCCTCTAACAATTCCAGTTGCTCCCAAAGGTTGGCCAAGCTTAGTAAGAGAAGTATGCACATCGCACGCCACGTTCTTGACACCCACTGACTGAAGGTCATGAGTGTATTCATCTTTAGTTTCATATGTTTCCCCCGACTAAAGGCCTCCCTTCTTTTGGTCGTCCCCACCGTCTTCGATGTTCAGCTTGTGTCCATCATGGAAATGACTTTTGTCCCTTGCCAAGGTTCCCTTCACATTCTGTTGTTTGTGATCCACCCCTTGTACATCTGAAATATTACACTCCATTTGGTTAACTTCGTCAGATGGTTTGACCACGCCATCGTCATGTGCCTCCACTCCAACAACAGGGTCCACACCCTGTTTGTCCATGCCTGTCGGTTGTGGTCTAGAGAATATAACTTCGATGAGGTGGTATAGTATTTGCTTCAATTCACCTAAATTGGTATGTTCAGGGAACGGTTCGTTGCAGCCCAAACTGAAACGTTGAAGTAATTGCTTCAGCATTTCCTTCAGTTCAGCAACATTGGAGGAGAGGTTAATGATACACACATCATTGCCTTCCACCTAATCATACAAACATATACGTCAACTTAGTCTTATAAATCATATTCAAATGATGTGGCTCAACTGTGTCAAAATTGCATAATGATTGGATAGATTACCTTGTCATTGTCAACAACTTGCTTGCCTTGGAAATGCCACAACATCTCCATTAAATCTGTTTGGTTCTTGAGAACTTGCTTAATCATTTCCTTCAATTCGCGAATGTCAGACTCTACATTGCTCATACGAACTTCATCGTACTGTCCTTTTTGTTGGTTATCGGCATGGTGTGCATCCGTGTCAGCATGATCAGCGTCGCTTTCGTCGTTACTGTAATCAAACTCCACCTAATCATAGAAATGCATAAATAAAGTCTGACATTGTATGTTGAAGACAAGTGGGTCGATGGTGTGAAATGTGCACAGTGGTTGGAGTGCTTACCGCAATTGTTAGGAAATTTTGCTTCCTTCTGAAACGTCGCAATGTCTCCCGTATTTAGGTATAACCCCAATCATGAAGCCAAGGCCTGGACCGCGTTGTAGCCGACGTACTTGTGGAGCTCAGACAAACACAATCAAGGTACAATAGTTGTGGACATTAAGGGGCACACCATAATTAATTTCTTCTTCCCACAAAAATCAACTATATTCAGTAACAATGACATTCATTATTGTCAATTTTGTAGCTGAACGTACATAGAATACTGATTTTGTTTACGATGCTATCAACTTTATAGGCACATATCATGCAATGTTTTTTGGGAAAAAAAAAAGTACAGCAAACCAAGGACTTTATTGATGAAACCAAGAAGAAAAAGTTATGTACATGTTTGTATATATGAATGGCTGCAACCCAAAAGACCTTTCCCAGAATCAATACGTTTGGTTTAGTAATGGTCCTATGAAGGTTTCTTCTATATATTCTTCTTCAACTCTGCCTACAAATGTGTATAATATTTCCTGTGTCAATTCTGTGTTTGATTGATTATTCCAAACCGATGAAGATCAATCAATTATGTTCCCCTCTTCGCAACGTAGGCAAATTGGTTCCTCCATTGAGGTCCGTCATAATTTTTTCCCTGTACTCTTTGTTCTTAAATTCATGACGGTGGTCGCAGAAAATATCTTTCTGCAATGAACATTCAATGAACTACTGTTAGGATCAAAGTTCTGTACCAACCATGTGCACAAGTCATGATCTATACGTGTACACTTCATCCCCAGGAGGCCACCAAACCCAATGTCAATGACTTCCTGCTTTTGTGCTTCGTTGAACTGGTTAACTAGCTCAACAATTGACTTCAATGATATGCGGAGTTGCCTTTTACCCTCCACATTTTTTACCCTTAAATTAATACAAAAAAACAACCAACAATGTCAGCAAAGCAAGACCTAGCCAAATGCATTTACGAAAACATGAAGTACGTAATTACCTTTTCAGACTTCGGTGCACATGGTACTACTTTGGCATGTTCCTCGGCGCTCGCCTTAGCCATTTCCGCAAACCTCTTTTTCTCATCAGAGGGGAGTGCCTCCACCTTTCCCCAAGCTCCTTTCTACTCTTTAAGCATGAAAGTGACAGACGTACAAGACAAGTAACAACTATGAGTCCAAAATAACTGTAACTACAACTTTATGCCAAACGCAATCCGCGTGCATTGTTGGTAATTAAATAAGATTGCAAATACAAATAACAGTTGCAGGAAAAACTCAGCGACAAAACGTAGCTGGACTTTTACAACGAATTGAAATTTACAAAAATAATAGGAATGTGACATTATTACATGCTACAATCCAACAAACGTGAAACAATCACAAGCCCAGTACGACCATTCAATACAACGCGTGGATAGCAACCCAGCCATGTGTTTCCATCATAGTGTATTATAGAGAAAACAGATTTCCACACTCACCATTTTTCATCAAGTGTTGTCTGGCCCTTGCATTTCCTTCAATTGTTGCTGGCTGCATGCAAGCATCGTGAAGCGTATCATCACTAAATCTTAAATATGAATACATATATATATGCAAGTATTTATGTCAAGCTGGCCCCGAAATCTGCATAACACACCTTTCGTACATCCGGGACTAAATCGACACCAATTTAAACATTTTCAAACATGCGGAACGAAACCAATTTCAAACATCACAAACTGAACTTCGACAAGGTGCGCACTTTCACTACAAAAAATGTAATTCCAGATTGTCAAAATGAACAACTAGTACCTGTAACAAATGAATGGTGCAACTAGCCACTTTCGAGAAGAGCCAGCGATAGTGTTAGACATTTGGATATGTTGTTCGCCAATTGTCTTCAATCTTTTCCTTCCCCTTTATGAAAGAGAAAATCATACAAATTAGATTCAAGGGAAAATTACAGGGGTGGTGTACACATTTTGTCCGTTGTCTAATTTGAATCGATGCACTTTAAACTCCCTCAATTTTGACACTTGATTTTAAATTTCCTGGACAATTTGGGTAAAATTGCTAAAGTCGTTTGTGATTTTCATAACAAATATTGTAATATCAATCGATTGAGATTATCTAAGTTGAGTAAAGTTATAAGTTGACTACAACAAAAAGTACAGTTGCCCGGTATATGCATATTTTCTGATAGAAAACAGTGAAGAGTTGTAATTAAATGGACGTAATTGATACAAAAATTCATAATTGACGATGCAAAGTGAGGCCATTCAAAATTTGTGCAAAACAAATGACACAAAGACAAAAGTACATGGGCCGCTGTAACAATTGATCCCAAAAAAAATTCAGCATATTTCTTGGTGATGGATTTCATTTGTTTACAAACATATGTACAAAACCAACTGGTAGCAAGTCTTGAAGGAGAAAACTAACATTGTTGGTGCGAGTTGACCAATATCCATCAGATGCAATGATGACAATTCCTGCAAAGTATTCCAATCAATATTTACAATAACACAAAGAAACGGCTTCAACATGTGGCTGTTAACCTGAAAACTTTGCGTAAACACAAACAACAAAACACATAATTTCCCAACACATATACAGATTTTGAAAAGGTCAAAAGAAAGGACGGACATCAAAATTTTGCATTTAGTTCACGCAGCTTACAATTGAACTAATTATGTGTACAAACGATAAATGCATAATTTTCGAAAAATTTAAGAGGAAGGACTACATTTTGTTTTTTATTTAGGGCTGAAGGACTACACGCACATACTTTTATGAAGGCCCGACTACAAAAGACAAGGAAGCAACTGAACTATTTCACGACGGGGTTAAACTATCTGGACATGATTCTGCTGTCACTGAAATTGGTGCTCATCCCAAGCACAAAAACTAGATGAAACCACATAAAGTTGAGGGCTTCAATTTCCTACTGAGCAACTTGGTTGCAAAGAATCGAGGTGGCTACATCCTGGCCCACGCTCCAAGCTCTGGAAAAACTTTGATGACAATTACTTTTATGCGGAGTTTTCTGGCCAAGTATCCCCATGCTAGACCACTAGTGGTGCTGCCAAGAGGCATTCTGGCTACATGAAAGAAAGAGTTCTTCACATGGCAAGTTGAGGACATTCCGCTATATGACGTTTACTATGTAAAAGTGGATAATCGAGCACAGCACCTTCGGGTGCTCAGACAGTGGGCAAATCAGAGAAGAATACTTTCCCAGGCATATAAGCAAGTTTCTTCAATTGTATGTGACAATGAAACAAACAAGACTGCCGCTGCCTCCTAACAAATATTACTAACGTACCCATCCATTCTCATTCTGGACAAAGGTCATACTCCCACAAATGAAAGTACGCATTTCATGAACTCACTCAATAAAGTCAAGACAGCCCACAACTCCTGAATGACAGCTAACTTTCTCTTCAAATGTAACTGCTATTCAACAGAAAGAATATAATTTCAAGAGAAAGGTAACCGTCATTCAAGAGTTGCGTGCAATGACAGGCAAGGTTCTCCATTTCTATGAATGAGATTTTCTTCATGAATTGCCTAGGCTTGTTGCCTTTTCTGTATTTCTTCACCTCAGCCCTACGACTGTGCGTGAAGTAGAAAAACTAAAGAACTTAGTTAAGAAGTTCAACATCACCTAGGATGGGAGCACACTCTATGTGCACGCACAGTTGAGATCTCTCCTAAAGAGTTCACCTACAGACACGTCAACCACAGAAAGAGAGGGCATTGACGATGCCCGGATGGACCACATCTTAGACAAGTTGGATATTAGAGAAGGACTGAAGGCAAACTTCTTCTTTAATCTGTTAGGCTTGTGCGAATCAGGTGGGGAGAAGGTATTGGTTTTCAGCTATTGTCTCCAGCCACTTAAGTTGTTGGTAAGGCTAGCCATGAAAGTGAAGGGTTCGACTCTAGGAAAAGAATTGGGTGTGGGGAACAAATAGCTCTCTACAAAATTTGAAAATCGTCATCCTCATTTCAACTCTTTCATTTGGCTTTCCTATGTTTGAAGTTCAATATCGTCAACTATGCATGAACTTCAGTACTAAAACAAACAGTTGTTTCTTGTGTTACACGGACTAGGGTATGGGTGTTAGGTGCAGGTATGTATGTACAGGTCCGACTCATAAAATCTTTCATTCAAGGGTACGCGGACTTGGGAAAAAATATCATATTTTTTTATTTTTAATATAATATGTGGCATAAAATGGTACTATATGTAACTTACAGTGTGAAAATGACATTTATAGTAATTTGACAATAATATGCACATATAATAATTGTGTTATATACAATTATATAAGAAGTATCCATTGAAAAGTATCCGACACATATCCCATACCCTTGTCCGACTCTTGGGTGTCCAACACGAGTATTTGATCTATTTTGAAGAGTCCGTGTAACACAAGTTGTTTCTAAACATAAGTTCTGGCAATATAAAAAAATCACCGAGTACTACAAAATTGAAAGCAGAATTCAACCGACTGTACTAGCCGTTGCCAAATCAAGATTACTCATTGTTTGTTTCTCGAGTTTCTTCTTCTTGTTTTGTTGGGTACTCTAAAAAAAAAAATTGTTTTTCCCGTGCCAACATTACGCAAAAAAAAAATTTAAGTCTTTTTTGGTTATATATAACCTAACAAGTTGGCCATGTAAATGTAGAACACCTTTTATGCTTGTTGCTAACTACTATGATACCTATGTTCAACTTGCAACACTAATAGCAGAGGGAAGACTTCCTATTGGAAAGGGAGAAAATATAAAAATCGAATACAAAACACTTCCTATTGGGTCGATTTAGGGTAGCAAAGGGAAGAGTTCCTATTCGAATAGCACAAAATACGAAAATGGAGTATAGAACAGTTCCTATTGGATCGATTTCGAGTTGGGTGTGAAGGTATATGCGAAAGAAACAAGACAAACAATGAGACAGAGAAAGAGAGAGCGCGAAATAAAGGAAATACCAACCAGAGGAGACAAAGCGACGGTGGTGCTCAATTAACCCTTGCGGTTGTGCTCCAGCGACAAAAATCAACTTCAAAAAAGAATTTATGCATCCACTTCTATGGCTAGCCTTCCCAAGAACTTAAATGATTGATGTTCTCTAAACTCAAATAAATAAGCTTGTTCTTTCAATATGATTTTTGCCCTCAAATATTTTTCTCTGCAAAACCCTACAGCTATGGGGAAATGGAACAATAGAGAGACGGAGAGAGACAGACAAACAGAGAGAGAGGGTCCGAGATGGAAGTGAGGTGGATGTGCCGAGGGAACTTACACCTTTTCTGAAAATTTTATAATTTTTCTGGGAACTTACACCTTTTCTGACTTTACTTACACCTTTTTATGAAAAGTTACATCATTTATAAATTAATTTTGTTCATAAAAGTTACAACTTCTCTTGGTACTTACACTTTTTGTAAAAACAAAACTTACACATTTTTTGAAATCACTTAAAGCTTTTGTGGAAAAACATACGTCTTTCGTGAAAACATGACTTACACATTTTGTGAAGTGACTTACACCTTTTGTGAAAAAACATACACCTTTTCAAAAAATTTACACCTTTTGTGAAAGAAATTGTGTCATACAATTTACACATTTTGTTAAAACATTCACCTTTTCAAAAACTTATACGTTGTAGTGAAATTACTTACAGGATTCCTCAAAAATTATACCTTTTGTAAAATATTTTTTTCCAAAAATTTACACCTTTTGTTCGAACTTACACATTTTTTAAAACGCAACTTACACCTTTTGCCAATTTACTTAGATCTTTTGTGAAAAAATTTACACCATTTCTCAAAAATTACACTTTTTGTGAAATAATTTCTTTCCAAAAATATACATCTTTTGTTCAAATTTACACCTTTTCTTAAATCTTACACCTTTCGCTGAAAATAGTTACACCTTCTCTGAAAAGTTACTTCTTTTGTGAAATAAACTTTGCATAAAATTTACACATTTTGTGAATCGAAGACTTAGACTATTTTTGAAATCATTTATACCTTCTGTGAAAAACATAAATCTTTTTTGAAAAGTTACACCTTTTGTGAAATAAATTTTTTCATAAAATTCACACCTTTTGCTAAAAACATACACCTTTCCTAAAAGTTTACACCTTTTAGTGCAAATACTTACACGTTTTTCTGAAAAGTTACTTCATTTGTGAATTAATTTTTTTTTATCAAATTTACACCTTTTCTTGGAAGTCACACATTTTCTGAAAACAAAATTTACACCTTCTGTGACATTACTTGCATATTTTGTGAAAATATTTACACGTTTTTTTTGAAAATTTACACCTTTTATGGAAAATTTGCTTTCATAAAATTTATACCTTTTGTGAAACCTTACACCTTTCAGTGGAAGTACTTACACTATTTTTGAAAAGTTACTCCTTTTGTGAAATTATTTTTCTATAAAATTTACACCTCCTATTGGAACTTACATCTTTTTGAAAAGAAAACTTACACGTTCTGTCAAATAACTTACATCTTTTGTGAAAACATTTACAGCTTTTTTAAAAATTTACACTATTTATGAAAAATTTCCTTTAACAAAATTTACTCCTTTTCTTAAAAAGATACACCTTTTCAAAAAGTTTACGCCTTTTGGTGAAAATACTTACACCTTTTCAGAAATAATTTTTTTCATAAAATTTACACCTTTCATTCAAACTTACACATTTTCATTTCACAAAAGTTACAACTTTTGTCAAATAACATACATCTTTTGTGAAAACATTTACACCGTTTATGGAAAAAGTTGTAAATGTTTCACAAAAGATGTAAGTTTGGCACAAAAGCTGTAAGTTCTAATAAAAGGGGTAAATTGTTTGTAATTTTTTTTTTCACAAATGGAGTAACTTTTCAGAAAATGTGTAAATATTTTCCCCAAAAGGTGTACACTTTCAAAAAAAGTGTAAGTTTTTAACAACAGGTGTAAACTTTATGAAAACATATTTTTCATAAAACGTGTAAATTTTCAAAAATCGTGTAACTGTTTTCACAAAGATATAAGTTATGTCACAAAATGTGTAACTTTGGTTTTCAGAAAAGGTGTAAAAACTATTTCACAACATGAGTAACTTCTCAGAAAATGTGTAAGTTTTTAACAAAAGTTGAAAACTTTTCCATAAAAGGTGGAAATTTTCAAAAAAGATGTAACTGTTTTCACAAAACATATAAGTTATTTCACAGAAGGTGTAACTTTTGTTTTCATAAAAGGTGTAACTTCTAATAAAAGGTGTAAATTTCATGAAAAAAAATTCACAAAAGGAGTACATTTTCAAAAAATGTGTAAGTATTTCCACCAACAGGAGTAAATAAAAGGTGTAGACTTTTTGAAAACATATTTTCCATAAAAGTTGTAAATTTTCAAAAAGGTTTAACTGTTTTCACAAAAGATGGATGTCATTTCACAAAAGGTGTAACTTTTGTTTTCAGAAAAGGTGTAAGTTCTAATAAGAGGTATAAATTTTATGGAAAAAGTTATTTCACAAATGGAGTAACTTTTCAGATAACGTATAAGTATTTCCACCAAAAGGTGTAAACTTTAAGAAAATGTGTATGTTTTATGAAAGGTGTAAACTTTCAAAAAGGGCGTAAATGTTTTCAGAAAAGTTAAGAAAATGTGTAAACTTTAATGAAAACATATTTTCCATAGAACGTTTCAGCTTTTTAAAAAGCAAATTTTTTCACAAAACATGTATGTTATTTGGCAAAAGGTGTAAGTTCTGTTTTCAGAATGGTGTAGCTTCAAATAAAAGGTGTAAATTTTTGTAATAAAATTATTTTACAAAAGGGGTAACTTTTCCGAAATGGTGTAAGTATTTCAACAAAAATGTGTAAATGTTCACAAAATGTGTAAATTTCCAAAATAAATTATTTCACAAAAAGTGTAACCTTCCACAAATAGTGTAAGTGTTTTCACAAAAGATGAAATTAACTTCACAAAAGGTGTAAGTTTCGTTTTTTTGCAGAACGAGTAAGTTACTAAAATCCAATCAAACTGTATTTGTGTTGTTCATGGCAATGTGTAAGAGAAGGGGCGTTTGGGAGGGCTTCGAATAGCCAGTCCAGGTCCAAATCCAACCAATATGTCGATGTAAAAGAGAACCTATTTTTAATATAGAGGAAGGGAGGGAGTGAGACAGACCGATATCGACAGACAGAGACCGAGATAGACATGGTTCGACAGAGAGAGACAGACCGAGATCGACACAGACAAACCAAGATCGATAGAGAGAGGCCAAGATCAGTACAGACAGAGATCGGCAGAGAGAGAGAGAGATCGACATCGACAGAAAAGAGCCCGAGATGGACAAAGAGAGACCAAGATCGATAGTGACAGGAAAAACCTTTTATCTGCACCAGCGGCGGTGGCGGTGGCGGTGGCAATATCAGACGGCAGTGGGCAACGGTGACCCGCGACGGTTGAGTGGTGGGTGGTGATAAAATTTTCAGCTTTGGGAACTTATTTCTTCTGTAAAAACGATACTTACAGCTTATGTGAAATATTCTCTTTCACAAAGTTTACAACTATTCCTAAATTTTACACCCTTTCGTGGAAATGTTTACAACTTTCTTGAAAAATTACACATTTTGTGAATTAATTTTTTTCATAAAATTTACACATATTATTTGAACTTACACCTTTAGTGAAAACAAAACTCACATCTTCTCTGAGGTTATTTACACTTTTTTCGGAAAAACATACACCATATTTGAAAAGTTAAAACTTTTGTGAAATAATTTCTTTCATAAAATTTACACCTTTTCTGGAAAATTAGAACAAAAGGTGTAAGTTCTATGCGAAAGGTGTAAATATATATGACAGAAAAGAAAAATCGAGAAACGTGTAACCTTTGACGAAAGGTGTAAGTATTTTCACCATAAGGTGTAGACTTTCAGAGATGGTGTAAGTTTTTATAAAACATGCAAACTTTATGAAAACATATATTCCATAGAAGGTGTAAATTTTCAAAAAGGGTTTAAATATTTTCACAAAAGATGTAAGTTCTATTTTCGGAAAAGGCGTAAGTTCCCATAAAAGCTGTAAATTTAATGAAAGATTTTTTTTCACAGAAGGTTTAACTTTGCAGAAAAGGTGTAAGTATTTCCACCAAATAGTGTAAACTTTCGTAAAGGTTATAACACAAACTTTATCAAAACGTATTTTCCATAAAACGTGTAAATTTTCAAAAAAGGTGTAATTGTCTTCACCGAAGATGTAACTTATGTCAGAAAATGTGTAAATTTTGTTTTCAGAAAAGGTGTAACTCCTATTAGAAGGTGTAAGTTTTTTTTAAATTTGGATTTTCACAAAAGGAGTAACTTTTCAGAAGATGTGTAAGTTGTTAAAAAAAAGGTGTAAACTTGATGAAAACATATTTTCCATAGAAGGTGTAAATTTTTAAAAAAATGTGTAAATAGATTCAGAAAAGGTGTAATATCCCATAAAAGGTGTAAATTTTATGGAGAAAGTTCTTTCACAAAAGGAGTAACCATTCAGCAAAAGTGTAAGTATTTCCACAAAAAGGTGTAACCATTCAAAAAAGGTGTAAGTTTTTAACAAAAGATATAAATTTATGCAAATCTTTTTCCATGAAAGGTGTAAATCTTCAAAAAAAACTTGTAAATGGTTTCCCAAAAGATGTAACTTATGTCACAAATGGTGTATGTTTTTTTCCAGAAAAGGTGTAAGTTCCCATTAAAGGTGTAAATTTTATGAAAAATATAATTTCACAAAAGGTGTAACTTTAAGTATTTCCCCAAAAGGTGTAAACTTTCAACAAAAGGTGTAAACTTTATCCAAACATATGTAAACATTTTCAGAAAAGATGTATGTTATGTCAAAAAAGGTGTAAATTTCCTGAAAAAAATTAATTCACAATCAGAGTAACCTTTCAGAAAAGGTGTAAATATTTTCAGTAAAAGGTGTAAACTTTCAGAAAATGTGTAAGTTTTTAAGAAAAGGTGTAAACTTTATTCAAACATATTTCCATAAGAGGTGTAAATATTTTTACAAAAAGATGGAAGTTATGTCACAAAAGGTGTAAGTTCTAATAAAATGTGTAAATTTTCTGAAAAAAAATTGTTTCACAGACGGAGTAACTTCTCAGAAAATGTGTAATTATTTCCACTAAAAGGTGTAAACTTTCAGCAAAGGTGTTAGTTTTTAACAAAAGGTGTAAACTTTATCAAAACATATTTTCCATAGAAGGTATAAATTTTTTCAACCAAGATGTAAGTTATTTGCAAAAAAAGTGTAAGTTCTGTTCTCAGAAAAGGTGTAACTTCCAATAAAAGGTTTAAATTTTTTTAATAAAATTGATTACAAAAGTAGTAACTTTTCACAAAAAGTATAAGTATTTCAACGAAAATGTGAAAATTTTACAAAGTAAATTATTTCACAAATGTATAACATTCCACAAATAGTATAAGTGTTTTCAGAAGAGATGTAAGTAACTTCGCAAAAGGTGTAAGTTCCATTTTTTCACAAAACGTGTAAGTTCCTAAAATCCAATCAACATGTATTTGTCTTGTTCAAATAATGGCAATGTGAGAGAGAAGCGGCGTTTCAGAGGGCTTGGTCTTTCTCTCAGTACAAGTCCATTTCAGAGAACACGAGTTTGGGATCCAACCAAGTATGTAATGTAAAAGAGAACCATTTTTAATATAGACGAAAGGACAGAGAGATAGAGACAGACGGACCGAGATCGACAGACAGAGACATCGAGATAGATAGTGATCGACAGAGACAGCCACATCGAGATCGACAGAGACAGACCGAGATTGATAGAGAAGAGACCGAGATCGACACAGACAGACCAAGATCGTTGGAGACAGACCGAGATAGACAGGGATCGACAGAGAGAGACCGACATCGATGGAGAAGAGGCCGACATTGATAGAGAGAGACCAAGATCGATAGAGAGAGAAAAAAAAACCTTCGATTTGCGGAAGCACCGGTGGCTGTGGCCGTAGCGATCGTCATAGCGGTGGCGATGTCAAACGGCGGTGAGCACCGGAGGCCAGCGACACTTGGGTGGTCAACGGGGGTCAGGATTAGTGGTGACTGTTCTGTGTGCATGTGAGAGACAACAGAGAGAGTGTTGGTGGGAAACAGAGAAGATGGGGGCCGATGGTAATAAAATTTTCAACCTTTAGCGACTAAACTGTTATTTGTCGATAAAATTTACAATAAACTAAATTTTACACCCTTTTTCTGAAACGTTACACCTTTTCTGAAAAATTTCTAAACTTATACCATTTCGTCGAAATACTTACACCATTTTCTGAAAGTTTATACCTTTTCGTCCAAACACTTACACCATTTTCTGAAAGTTTACACCTTTTTCTGAAAGTTTATACCTTTTCGTCAAAATACTTACCAGTTTCTGAAAGTTTTTCACATTTTACACCTTTTAGGACCTTTTATGAAATTATTAATATATTATATTATTTAATTAATTTACTTGCAAAGTGACCCGTTTAGCAGGTCACTAATGTGTAAACTTTCAAAAAATGTCGTATAACCCAATACATAAAAGGTGTAAATGCAAAATAGAAAGGGTGTAAATGCCTTGCATACCATATCCAAGGCACACTTAAGAAAAGTCCAACAAGTTAAGGGCAAAATAAACAACCCAAAATAAACATTCCCAAACAAAGCAACCAAAATGTCTGACATAATTTCCAAAATGCCACCAGTCAAATTGCTTCACCAACCAACTAAAGGGCAAAATAGTAATTTCAAAATAAGCTAAGGGCAAAATAGGAAAAGAAATGACAAGCCATGGGCAAAAAGAGCTTCTTATATATATAGATGAGTGCTGCTATTAGTACCCTATAAATTATTTTGGACCTCCAATTTTTAGTTTTTTTTTTTAATTACAATAATAACCTCAAATAAAATTATTACAAAAGACATTATTAATTTTGGGACACCCTACTCACAATTAATTCTACACACCCACTACATGATTAATTAGGGTTTATGAGAGCACCCACCTCCATCACCACCCATACATCTTCCCCAAATCCGAACATGAAAATTTGTTAACAATTTCAATGGTTAAAATTCTTAACTCCCCCAGAAGTTTTCATTTTTCCAAGTTCGGGAATACAGACCCGAACATAGCTTATTTGTTCGGGAATGCAGGTTTGAACATGAAAATTTGTTAATATAGCGATCCCGGTATTCCCTGTTGTTGTATAACTATAATCTGGACTCAGTTTCGTAGATTCGTTGTTGTCTTATCCTCATTTCTATCCCTTACTCTTTGTTTTAGAGTTTTGGGTTGTGTTGGGCAAGTTGGGAATTAGTTGGTTGTGTTTTAAAGCTTTGAAATTTTGCCCAGGTTTTGGTCTCTCCGCTCGAGCGGCGGTTTTGTGCTCGAGCGAGCTTTTGTTGCTGCCTTTACGCTCGAGCGGCAGTTTGGACGCTCGAGCGTGAATTTCCTTCTCTCAGCATTTTGGTCGTCTGCAGAAAATTCTGGGAGAGTGCACCCGGCGCTCGAGCGGATCTTTGGACGCTCGAGCGTGAACTTGTGTCTGTACGCTCGAGCGGGGTGTTGTACGCTCGAGCGGACCTGCTTTTATATCAGTTCGTGAAACCACCTTTTTGATCACTTTTTGATTTCCTTTCTCTCTCTTACTTTTTCAAAACCTCCATTGGAGAGCACCTCACTCTAAAACCGAACTTCTCTCTTAGGATTGATCTACCTAGAGTGTTTTCCTCACCTTGGGCCTTTGTAAGAAGTGTGTTGATCGTCGAGGGCTTTGTTGAGATCTGAGAAATTTGGGATTTGGAGCACTTCTGAGTTTTACTCATCTTCTCCCTTGGAGCTCTGAATTTGAGGTAGGGATATCCTACTCCTCTCTATGGATTTTGTCTTTAAATTTTGGTAATTTGAGATGTTGGGGTTGGTTTGGAAATTTTGTGAAAGTTTGGGCCATTTGTGTTATTTTACAAAAGTTGGGGTTTTATTTGTAATAAACCTAGATGCATGTTTGGTATAGAGAAATGGAATAAATGTTGAATCATTGATGAAAATGGGACCTAAGGGTGGTAATGGTAATTATGGAAAATGACCTAATTACATTGTTTAATTAATTGAGATAATTAATTGTGGGAAATGAGGAAATGAAATGGAATTGCTGAGATTGGGAGTGCATGGGGTTAAAGGGTGTAGTTGAATTATTTATCACTCACCGAATTGAAATGTCGATTGAATATCCATTGTGCATTTATTTCCTGCTTAGAAATAATTGCTTTGGGCTACCGGTGGAGGGTAGTGTTGATTGTTGTAGACAATGCTTGATGATTAGGCAAACTAAAACTAATCAATTGGATGTGTCATAGAGCATGTCGGTTGATAGAATACATTAATTTTATGTATTGATTGATTGCATATGTGATTTTGTGTTTATATGCATTACTTGTGTATGGGAGGAGATGGGGGATGTACTCCACGGTTTAGGGGAAGATGGGGGATGTACCTCTAAACCGGTTAATGGTTTAGAGGAAGATGGGGGATGTACCTCTAAACCGGTTGTTGGAATGTTGATATAGCTCATATGCTTATCGGTTGAAGTGTTGATACAGCTCATATGCTTATCTATCGGAATGTTGATACAGCTCATATGCTTATCTGTTGTAGTAGTGATATAGCTCATATGCTTATCTATTGAAAAGTTTGTTTGATTTGATATAGCACTAAAATGTATATCATCATTGTTTGCGAAGTATGGGAGTAGTTTATGTGTTATTGATACAACAAAATAATGTGTATCCACCTTGGATTTCGAAAGTGTTCTAGTGATGAACTATAATCTCATCAAATGTTCTGGCCAGAGTACTGAGCCTTGTTTTCAAACTCAAAGTTGAACAAAAACGAAAAGTGAATTGTAACATAGACTTGGCTGTCATGGAAACGTAGGGAGATGTAAATGGAAGTGTCAGTGTTGACCGTCTATCAGTTGCTAATCTTTTAGTCATTGTTCATGGTTGGTTTAGTGTATTTCTACTGGGCTGTGGCTCACCCTATATGGAAATATCATTTTCAGGTACAGGTAGCATGCCACCTCCAAGGACGTAGCTTGGGAGGCCAGAGGCGGACTTTTTGTTGTTTTACTTGATGTATTACATGTAAATTCAAGCCAAGGGCTTAACGTGTTTGAGTTAGTACTCTTTTGTTGTAACCAAGTGTTAACTTGGAAAGCTGTAAGCCCATAGGGCATTTGCTTTTGTTGTTAACATGTAATGCTTTTTGTGATGAAACTCTGTTAAATGAAAGAATGTGGAGCTTTTGAATATCAATGCATGTCTTATTTAATGGGTTTAAAGCTATTATTTTGAGGGCGTTACAACTTGGTATCAGAGCGTACCGGGTTCGAATACTTTGGGTACGTGGGAAGTGATTAGTATCACAATGGGTTTCTCTCGCTTGTTAGAGACTTAGACGTAATGTTATGTACTTTTGTGATAACATGTTTATGTGACTATTTGGGTATGGAATGTAGTTTCTTGGATGTTGATTGGATCCTTGGGTTTCTGGGAGTTCTGTTGGAAAGGCACTTGATCAATGCTGTTTCTGATCGGAACTCTAGTAACGCCTCGGGACTATCATTATCTGGAAATGAAATTCGTAAGTGCTTACATGTTTATGTGCTTATGTGGAGTGAATTACAGTTATCCATGTGTTAGGATGTAAGTGTTTAGCTTCGGCACATGTATGAGTGTGCTAACGTGTCTCCGTTACTTTTACTAGGATGCCTAGGCGGGGAAGTTGCGATTTCCCTCCTTCCGCTCAGGAAGAGCTGCGGAAACAATTTGTGGAATTACGCCAAGGTACTACACCTTTGGTGCAGTTCGAAAGATGGTTTGCTAATCTGTCGAGGTTTGCTCCAGAATTGGTGGAGACGGAGTACTTACGTTGTTTCGAGTTTGAGAGTAAGCTGCGTGACGACATCCGTGTAAGGATAGCGGGGTCTTGGCATAAAAGATATAGGGCGCTTGTTGAGGCGGCCGCCCATGTAGAGGCTGCAGTGCTAGCAATGGGGCAGAGTGGGGAGGAAGCCATCTCGGCGACTCCTGTGACTCAGGGTGTTGGTAGGCCTTTTAAGAGGCAGAGGGTTTTAAACTCGCAACAGGAAGGACGGGCTAGAACTGCCCTTCCAGTGTCAGATTTGGGTTCGGGGGAAAATAAGCAGAGGGGCATCATTTGTTTCAGATGTGGTCTGCTGGGCCACAGGGTTTCGGTTTGCCCACAGAAGAAAGGGGTGGGGTTAGCAGTTCAACCAGTAGTTGTACCACCAGGATCATCCAACCAGCCGGGTTTTGGACCGATTAAATGCTCAGTGGGGAGGCAGTTGTTGGGGTCTTCATCAGCCCAGATTCTGAACCAATCTCGTGCTCAGGCACCGCCTACCTGTTGGGTGTGTAATCAGCCGGGTCATATTCGACGTTTTTGTACTCAGTCGGGAGCTTCTTTAGGGGTTTTGCAACCTAGCCAGGCTCAGTTTCTTTCGACTGGGCAGGAACAGTATCGTTTTGGGGGACTAGCAGGCCAGATTGCGAGGGCCTCAGTAGAGTCGAGTTCCCAAGCCCCAGCTAGGGAAGTTTGTAGTTGTTCCAAGTGTGGGCAGAGGGGGCATACCAGTGGTTCTTGTCCGTGACTTGTAAGCTCGTAGGTTGCCTTATGTTCGGGGATGACCAACTTCGGCGGTCCAACAAGGGACGGTAGTAGTAGTAATACTGATGGGGTGGTTTTGTTTTGACTAATCCGTTTTGTAATCAGTGGATTATTGTTTTGTGATCATTGGGTTCCGTTGTGTAACCAATGTGTTTTGGGAGGGTTGAAACATCTAAACTGTTTGTTTATCTATATATATACATATATGCTTTGTTTGTTAATTTCCCTAGAGTGGGTGAATTGGAGCATGTCGTAGCTCTAAAATTTTATTAATGTATAAAGTTGCTATAAAAAAAAAATTTATGCTTGTGATTTGATTTGGGGAGGATGAGGGCTAGAGAGCCATGTTTTCAAAATTTGGAAGAACCACCGAGGGGTACGTGTCCTAGCCAAGGTAATATTGGAGCGAGAACTGTTTTACTTGCCGAGTGTGTGGAATTACATGGGTACTACCCATTTAAAGTTTTGTGCGTGGTATAGCTTTTGATCTACTGTCGAGTGAACTTGAGAGGATGTGAAGTGTACGATTAATACTAGATGTAACACGTATTTAATATGGTGTCCTACGGGGGCATGGCACATAATTTTGTCAAGGTTGGACTCGTACCTTCGTGGTAAGTAACGTTGTCAAGATTGCAGGTGTACTGATTGGCCGTTTCAAGTGAAGGGATGTCAATCCCTATATAAGGTTGTGATTGTTGTATCGGGAGCGATGTGTTGTGAGTAGCTGGTACTATACCTCGGGCTGTAGTATAATGGATGTCTCCCTAAGTTTTCAAATTTCTTTATTTGGATTGAATGTGATAAGTTCGTACCTTAGCACTGGTCAAGTCAGAGGATATTATCAGAAGCGTTAATTGGGTATATAGCCCATGGTTAGAGTGTGACCCGTGGGTGGAGTCACAGTGGTATGGTGTTTGCGGATGAAGATGTGGGTTAATGACGAGGGAGGCGAGGACTTTTACCCCTCTGGAAAGTTAGAAGAGTGAATCTTTGGAAGCCCTATCGGCGACTTGTGACGGTGTCGGGGTTTGGTTCATGATGGTTGCCTAGCGGTAGTGTGGACTAGTGGTTTAGCACGGAGGCCGGGCCTCTTGATGGTACTCTCGAGATGAGTGACAAGTAATATATAGAGTAACGAGTGGACCCTATGAGTTATTGGAGGATTCGGTGTAGGAGTAAGAGGGCTTGCAAAATAAGGAGGTTTTGCCTAGTACGGTTGAATGTGTTAGATGGGATGGTTTCGAGAGTTGCGCGGTGTTGGCAAGACTATATGAGAATGTTCGAGGGAACGTGAGATTTGTATCTCGAGTTAGTGGGAATGGTACCTGTATGCTGGTTCGTGTGTTGGGCCTTGCTAGATAGTGAGTCCGTGGTGACCCCCTTGGTTGTATAGGGGTAGTGTTCATATTGTGATTGGTTATCCATTGTTGGGTGTGGGTTATGAGTGGATGCTGCCAGCATTCTTTGAATTAAGAGCAATTCGTGTTCTAAAGTAATGAGTATAGCGTGGGTCAAAGTAGTCCTTCGTATTCGGGATGTTGTGATTGAGGTTGACCATGTCGGTCTTCAGTCAAGGAAGTGAGCAGGCTTGCTAGATAACCATGGCGGGGGATGGTGATTCCCTTAGACGCGATGTTGAGGCGGTTAAATTTTAGGAAATCCGATGAGATTCCAAAATTTGTGGTTCGTGTAGAGAACTCTGTGGTTGGGGTTAGTGGTCTGAGTAGCACATCAGTGTGTGGATTACTGAGTGTAGAGTTTATTGAGTTGACTAGTCAGCTTGTCGGTATCGGGTGTTGGGGTGGCATTGGTCACCTTGAGTTTAGTCTCGTTCGTTGTAGACTCCGTATGTTGATTAAGGAAAACTGAAATTAATCGAACATGTTTTGTCGTTGAGTCTGACGGTTGGAATAATACATCTAATATATGTATTGATTGATCATTGTGAATGATTGGCTTTTTATACATTATGAATGTATGGTGTCTAGTTTGATGTTGATACAGCACTATAATGTGCATCATTTGTGTGTTTCTGAGCCGTGTTTATGATTATAAAGTGGTTAAGTAAAGGGAGGCGGGATAAAATTGCAAAACCATGAATTTCTTATACCTTATGTGTTGATAGTACGGTTGTTATTTCTATTAATTATCATTATAGAAATGTTGTGTTTCGTGTTGGTTGTGTCATCACTACGTGAGTGATGGTTGTTGATAGTGTTAATTTGGAAAGAAATGGAAAACAAAATTTTCCTAGTGTTTGGGGTCATCTAAATGCGTTGTTGAAAAGTTGATTTAATTCAAGGATTTTCTTTTTAAGAATTCCAGATTACTCTTTTGGGCAAATAAACTGTGGATAACTCTGCGTTTTGGGTAACAGCGTATTTGTGAAAAATGTTTACAAAGCTTTTGAGTTTTCGTATGGAAAATGCAAGATTTATCCTGGAACGTTAACGTTGAAAATTTAAACATCTTTGAGAAATGCCTCTTGAACAAGAAAATGTTTTCTTATTATCTACTTTAAGATTTGCTTTAGTCGTGTTGTTGAGTAGTGACTAAGCTTGGAGCACTAGTCGGTTTTTGGTGAATTGTTTCGGGGGAGGTTTGGTTTGTTGAGACTTGCGCACCTAAGGTGGTGTTATTTAGAATGTGTTCCCTTGGTTGGTCTTTTCCTTGGTAGAGTGAGTCGGAGGCTTGTTTTGAAAGTAATTTCTTTCCTTGGGGTTCGGTTGTTGAATGCTCTATGATCATTTGGCCTTGTGTTTTGATGTATCTTTAATTTCGAGGACGAAATTCTTTAAGGGGGGGAGGTTATAGCGATCCCGGTATTCCCTGTTGTTGTATAACTATAATCTGGACTCAGTTTCGTAGATTCGTTGTTGTCTTATCCTCATTTCTATCCCTTACTCTTTGTTTTAGAGTTTTGGGTTGTGTTGGGAAGTTGGGAATTAGTTGGTTGTGTTTTAAAGCTTTGAAATTTTGCCCAGGTTTTGGTCTCTCCGCTCGAGCGGCGGTTTTGTGCTCGAGCGAGCTTTTGTTGCTGCCTTTACGCTCGAGCGGCAGTTTGGACGCTCGAGCGTGAATTTCCTTCTCTCAGCATTTTGGTCGTCTGCAGAAAATTCTGGGAGAGTGCACCCGGCGCTCGAGCGGATCTTTGGACGCTCGAGCGTGAACTTGTGTCTGTACGCTCGAGCGGGGTGTTGTACGCTCGAGCGGACCTGCTTTTATATCAGTTCGTGAAACCACCTTTTTGATCACTTTTTGATTTCCTTTCTCTCTCTTACTTTTTCAAAACCTCCATTGGAGAGCACCTCACTCTAAAACCGAACTTCTCTCTTAGGATTGATCTACCTAGAGTGTTTTCCTCACCTTGGGCCTTTGTAAGAAGTGTGTTGATCGTCGAGGGCTTTGTTGAGATCTGAGAAATTTGGGATTTGGAGCACTTCTGAGTTTTACTCATCTTCTCCCTTGGAGCTCTGAATTTGAGGTAGGGATATCCTACTCCTCTCTATGGATTTTGTCTTTAAATTTTGGTAATTTGAGATGTTGGGGTTGGTTTGGAAATTTTGTGAAAGTTTGGGCCATTTGTGTTATTTTACAAAAGTTGGGGTTTTATTTGTAATAAACCTAGATGCATGTTTGGTATAGAGAAATGGAATAAATGTTGAATCATTGATGAAAATGGGACCTAAGGGTGGTAATGGTAATTATGGAAAATGACCTAATTACATTGTTTAATTAATTGAGATAATTAATTGTGGGAAATGAGGAAATGAAATGGAATTGCTGAGATTGGGAGTGCATGGGGTTAAAGGGTGTATTTGAATTATTTATCACTCACCGAATTGAAATGTCGATTGAATATCTATTGTGCATTTATTTCCTGCTTAGAAATAATTGCTTTGGGCTACCGGTGGAGGGTAGTGTTGATTGTTGTAGACAATGCTTGATGATTAGGCAAACTAAAACTAATCAATTGGATGTGTCATAGAGCATGTCGGTTGATAGAATACATTAATTTTATGTATTGATTGATTGCATATGTGATTCTGTGTTTATATGCATTACTTGTGTATGGGAGGAGATGGGGGATGTATCCACGGTTTAGGGGAAGATGGGGGATGTACCTCTAAACCGGTTAATGGTTTAGGGGAAGATGGGGGATGTACCTCTAAACCGGTTGTTGGAATGTTGATATAGCTCATATGCTTATCGGTTGAAGTGTTGATACAGCTCATGTGCTTATCTATCGGAATGTTGATACAGCTCATATGCTTATCTGTTGTAGTAGTGATATAGCTCATATGCTTATCTATTGAAAAGTTTGTTTGATTTGATATAGCACTAAAATGTATATCATCATTGTTTGCGAAGTATGGAAGTAGTTTATGTGTTATTGATACAACAAAATAATGTGTATCCACCTTGGATTTCGAAAGTGTTCTAGTGATGAACTATAATCTCATCAAATGTTCTGGCCAGAGTACTGAGCCTTGTTTTCAAACTCAAAGTTGAACAAAAACGAAAAGTGAATTGTAACATAGACTTGGCTGTCATGGAAACGTAGGGAGATGTAAATGGAAGTGTCAGTGTTGACCGTCTATCAGTTGCTAATCTTTTAGTCATTGTTCATGGTTGGTTTAGTGTATTTCTACTGGGCTGTGGCTCACCCTATATGGGAATATCATTTTCAGGTACAGGTAGCATGCCACCTCCAAGGACGTAACTTGGGAGGCCAGAGGCGGACTTTTTGTTGTTTTACTTGATGTATTACATGTAAATTCAAGCCAAGGGCTTAACGTGTTTGAGTTAGTACTCTTTTGTTGTAACCAAGTGTTAACTTGGAAAGCTGTAAGCCCATAGGGCATTTGCTTTTGTTGTTAACATGTAATGCTTTTTGTGATGAAACTCTGTTAAATGAAAGAATGTGGAGCTTTTGAATATCAATGCATGTCTTATTTAATGGGTTTAAAGCTATTATTTTGAGGGCGTTACAGTTAACACTTTGAATAGTTAAAATTCTTGACACTCCCAGAATTTTTTATTTTTCCAAGTTCGGGAATACAGGTGTAGACATCCCATTTTGACCGGCCCTAAGACTTGGGTGCTTTCTGTTGATTACTCGATGATGACAATCAGAATGTGTTTCTCACAGAATCCTCAAAAAAGAGATAGAATTTGAGCTTTAATCCCAACCTTACGCCCTCTTTTGGCCAAACTATTTTAGATCTTAAAACCCTCTTTTTAAAATATTTTTTTTTCAAATGTTTCTAAAATGTTCCAGGGCTCCCATTTCAATTAAAATATTGCACTTTTCAATAAACCGAGTAAGGACAAAGTGGAAATAAATGGAAGGGAGATGAACTCTTTGAAAAGATATTTTAAAACATCTTCTTTATAGGTTTGGATAGGTTTGGATTTGAAGGAAATATGAGGGGATGGAAGAAAACTGGTTTAGGAAAAGAATGAGCATCAAATCATTAAGAAGGAAATGAACAACCTTTACTAAATTAGGCATATCTCTTTGTACACTTAGAATTTAGATGTGAGGCTATTACCATTGGAAATTAGACTTCTGGGGCTTCAATTTAGACCCAAGAACCACCTAACACCAAGTCCGAATAAGGGAGATATGCCCATTTGGAGTTGGGCTTAAGAGCAGATTTTATTGACCTGGCCCAAGAGAAATGAACAGCCTTCACTAAATTAGGCATATCTCTTTGCATACTTGGAATTTAGATGTGAGGCTACCAGCATTGGAAAATAGCTTCTAGAGCTTCAATTTAGACCCAAGAAATACCTAAAACCAAGTCCATATAAATGAGATATGCCCGCTTGAAGTTGGGCTTAATAGCAGATTTTGTTGACTCGGCCCAAAATAGCAGCAGGCCTTTTTTTTTTTAGTTTTGGCTCGGTAGGAACACCCCATTGAGCCATTTTTTGATCCATTCAAGTTTACCCACTCATCCTCCATTATCTCCACTCACCCCCCATTGTCAAAAAGAAGTTTTGTTTGCATCCATAAAGGAGTATCCCATACAACCACCTTGAAAATTTGTCCTCCTATCACATTCTTGTCTCTCACCTTGTCTCCCACCTTCTTTTTGACCATCACTCTCCCTCATTGCCTGTATAGAATGATCATATTGTAAAAGAGAGGGAGGACCACGAAATTGAAGAGAAAATGGTGAAAAAAGAGAGAAAAATTGAGTTTTTGAGCCAAAAACATTCCTATCTTCCATATACACCACATACACCACATACCTTCCATACAAACTGAAATTTCATCTTTCCTATACCCAAAACTCCTCCAAAATTCTGAAATGGCTAAATTTCAGTAGATCAAAGGAAAGAGTGAGTGTTGTTGAAAGTGAGAAAAAAAATAAGAGAGTTAGCCACTTTTCCACCATACATACCCAAAGTTCCATTCTAGTTTCAAATTGAGGATTGAGAACACACTCCCTAAACTTGAGGGTGATCAAGAGAAAGTTTGGAAATCAAGAAATTCAATCTTTCTTTGGAAGGTAAATTTCTAGTCTTTCATTTTCTTATATTTTATATCTCATCTTTATTTTCTTGCTTCTTATTTCATAGTGTTTTGTTATAATCCAAGTGGTTTGTTTATCTCATATTTATTGTCTTACTTTATGTTTCATAATGTGTTGTTGTAATCTAAGTGATTTGTTTAGCTCATAATTATTTATTTATTTATTTATTTTTATTCGCTTGCTTTAATTTCATATTAGTTTTGTTCTAATCTTGCATGTTCTACCTCATATTTACTTTCTTGTTTTAGATTCATGTTAGTTTTGTTATAATCTTGCATGTTCTATCTTATATTTACTTTCTTGTTTTAGTTTTATAGTAATTGTGTTGTAATCTTGTATTTCCTAGCTTATATTTTTTTTGTATTAGTCTCATATTAGTTTTGTTGTAGTCTTGTATGTTCTACCTCATATTTGCCTTTTTTGTTTTAGGTTCATATTAGTTTTGTTGTAATCTTGCATGTTCTATTTTTTTTTTTTTTCTTATTTTAGTTTCATAATAATTCTGTTGTAATCTTGCATTTCCTAATTTATATTTTTCTTGTATTAATCTCATATTAATTTTGCTGTAATCTTGCATGTTCTACCTTATATTTGTTTTCTTGTTTTAGATTCATGTTAGTTCTGTTATAAGTTTGCACTTTTTTCTATTTTATATTTGTTTTCTTGTTTTTAATCTAACCGGTAATGGTTAGTTGAGCCACCTACATATTTCTTCTTTGTTCCTTTTCTTGGTTTCGCAATAGGCCGGCCGGTTAGCTTCTTTTGGACAAGACGGCGTTGTCTTCTGATGTTAACCAACTTCCGATGGTTTCCAAGGCACATGAAACTTTTTTTTCTTTTGTTTATTTTATTTTGAGTGTATTGTGAGGTTTTATTTTGTTGTAATATTCTTCTCACCCCCCCCCCTAATTTAGTTTTTAATAATTTATTCAAAGTGTTGTAATAATTTTTCGCCCCACTTCTTTCTATCATGTTCTTTTACTTGCTTTCCTTATTTGTGAATATGCATTATGTTTATTTTATTTTATTTTTTGTCGTTATATTCATGTTTTGCATCTATGTTTTATGCATTTTGATTTGGCTAAGTTTGTATTTGTGGATTTAATCAATTTCTATGTGATTATGTGCGCTATCTCACGTTCTTGAGATGATTCATATGTCATATCTTAGAAGCCGAATCTTTAGTTGCATCTCGTGAGTGAATTGTATTAGGATTTTGTATATAAGATCATGCATGTTTTACTAACTTTGTTTTGTAGCTGTTCGAGGGATGTCGGTAAATATATAAGTTTTTATGCTTTAACATCCCATTTGTGTGCGTTTTTCTTATTATGTTTAAGCATCCTACAATGTGGCGACTTGCTTACTTGATATAACTCTATGAATGTCAGTGGATGGAGGTTGTGTCACAAAATTTGGAATAGTGTTGATTTTCATGTTTGTAAACTCAATTTATTTGGGTTATACATCTCCAAAATTCTTTCAAAACTATATGAAATCAAATTATTCCAAAATAAATGGCATAGTCTATACTTGTATACTTCAAATAGTAATTTTTAGGATTTATTAAATAATTGAAATATGAACATATAAAATAAATAAAATTCATATCATGGTTTAGTAAAGGCCGATCTTTTGATCAGGTGAGTGAGGTTCCGAATCGAGACAACTTTGGTTATGACGAACAGTGGCATTGGCACGAGTCATGGGTTTCTTAATTTTCTAAAAATATTAGGTGACGACTTTGAGATCTGATGATGCAGTCCATTTCTAGCAAAAGGTTTTGCAATAAAATAAATTTTTTAAAAGTTGCCAAATCTGGACTCTCATCTATATTTCACATTGCACTAGTGAGACTAGATCAAAGAGATCTCAGTAGTCCGAACTGTTTAACGCGCATGAGTACCCCCCAGGCATGTTACAACAGGCCCGAACGTTACTTATTTGTTCGAAAACACGTTCCCGAAGATAGCTTATTTGTTCTGGAATGCAGGTTCAAACATGAAAATTTATTAACACTTTGAATGGTTAAAATTATTGACACTCCCAGAAGTTAAAATTTCAGTTTTGAAGAAGCAATGAGAGAGAGAGAGAGAGAGAGAGAGAGAGAGAGAGAGAGAGAGAACTTATTAAGAAACAAGACTTATTAAAAAACACTTCATGTATGAGAGAGAGCTTATTAAGAAACAACAAATTACAAAGAAATAAGAAAAGGGAGCAGCTTTGATCGTTGGAGAACAAGTTTCGGATGCACAACAGGCAAGGATATCTTACTCACCCTTTTTGTCAACAGCATTGCTAACGCCCTTCAAATGTGTGGGTTTTCATGAGATTTGAGTTGATGGAGAAGTGAGGTCTGTGGGAAATTAGGGAGGAAGTGGGGAGGGGGTTAGTGAAAAGGGAGAGAAATTAGAATGAGAGAAGGCATAGAAATTAGGGGTTTTTTGGATTGGAGGTTTTTTTGGGGTGTGGGGGTGTTCAATGGATGGAATGTGTAAGGATAATTTTGGTATTATTGGGGGGGTAAAAAGAAATTTTAAGGGTTTCAAAATTTATAAGTAGAGGTCCAAAAAAATAGGAGATCTAAAATAATTTATGGGGTGCTAATAACACCACTCATATACATATATATAAGGTTTCTCTCATGTTCGCAATTGAATTGAAAGGTGTTGTTGGTTCGTGATATGTTCGCAATTTTGTATATAAAACTAAGTAATAAAATGAATATTTGTAATGGAAAAAGGTTGAGACTCTCTTTTTTTAACCCCCACCACCCCTAATGTATTGAGATTGACCAACTTTTTGCTTTTTGTTTTTTGTTTTTTGTTTTTCCTCCTATCACCCACTAACATATGTCTGTGAGAGTTGTGAGGTTAAGGAAGAAGGGGGTCTCTATCATTTCTGATTTGTAATAATTGAGTATTGTCATGTAATTAAACTAAAAAGAAAAAAAGAAAGTATTCACCCTGCTATAATTTCTCCAATCACTCCACAAAACCTTCTTTGATGATCAAATCAAATATGAACCACGGGTGCGGGTGCGGGTGTGGGTGAGCCGGCGCCGATACAGCAATTTCTTTAAAAAATAGGATATGAGTACGACTGGGGTACGTCAATTTTTTTAAAAAAAAATTATAGCGAAACATCTAACATACAAATCAAAGTTTCAATATCAAAACTAAAAAGAGAATAACTTGTCTAAAAAGTTATGTAATTATTTCTTTTTCTTTTTTGATTATCTAAAACAAGATACAAAAGAGAGCAAAACCATGACTCGTGGGTAAAAGGTGTTGGAAATAAATTACTTGATATTTTCAAAATTGAAAGAATAATAATAAAGGCTACAATAAATTTTAGCATCTGCACAAAAAAAAAAATATATCATTTTGCCATACCGGTGCCGTACCAACGACATACCCAAATGTATTTGCCGTACCCGGCATGTATTCGGCGTACCCGGTACGCATACCGCCGTACCGGTACGCGTACCCGCACCTGGTAAGTACCCGATACTCGTACAACACTATTTTTAAAATACCCGTGCTTCAACCCACTCAAATTCTCTCAAGAAATTTTTTTCCCAGAAAACCCATTTCAAGAACTACCTGAAACTCCATGGACTCCAATTCCTCTCCCTCCAATCCATTCGTGTTGTTTCCACAGAATCAATTGCTCACCAAGACCCAGTCCCAGACTACAATTCTGTATACTTTATGTATATTGATGAGAGAGCATTATAGGGATCCATGGAATGGGATCAAATTTGGGAAATTGCTTGAAGATCTTGATATGCCCTTTCTTGCACACCATCTCATCAGTCAAAGTATTGTATTGTCTTCAATTTCTTGCTTGTTTCCTGGGTTTTATGTTGTTTGGTTTGTGGGAAAGTCAATTGTGATTGCAGCAAGAGATCTGTGTTGTGTGCCCATGTTTTGTACATTTTCTGATAAATTAATACTATTAGTCACACAGAATTAAACTACAAAAAAAATATGAAGAATATATATGTGTTTGTTGTGTGCCCAAGTTTGTACGTTTTTATTTGAATTTTTCGATACATTGTTTTCTTCCACCAACTTTGACTATTAGACCGTGTTTTCAAAAGCAGCCTAAAATTCAAGATGAAGTTTTGGTCAAAATTGGCCCATATCAAATAAAGACCCTACACAATGGGAGGACTTGAGAGAGTAGTCACCTAAAGTAGAAATATGTTATTTTAATAATTATTTAATTTTTTACGAAAAAATGAGTAAAAAAATAGAAAGAGTAATTTGATAACCTTTTAACTTTTTAGTTAAAGTTATCAAACGAGATCTAATCCTATCCAATTAAACTATTTATAACACCAAATAAAACCTTAAGAGATAAAAAAAAATCTAATCGTACAAGATTAAGGTAGATGTTGAAGTCAAATTTAGAACCCATCTCTTTAGCTTGCTTTTCATGTCCGAGTGAGTAGTTTCACATTCCACCACATGATCATGGCTTAATATTGCTATCATTAAAAAAACCAACGGCCACTAAAAAGTAAAAGGCAACCGTTATTATGATTACTGATTAATTACTACGTTGTCTAATGAGTTGGTGTTCATGTTAGTGATATAATTATCTCTCCCCAAGGGGATATCATATGGATCTGTTTGAAAAAATAAATAAATAAATAAAAATAGGGGTTTCACCCTATTAAAACAATTGATGGGTAAACACTTAAAAAGAAAAGCTTGATTTTATTGATAATCGAGCGATATCAAGCAATTTGTTTGAATATTAAATTTGCATAAGAATTTATAAATCAAAGAAGAAATAGATAAAAAAATATATAAATGAAATAAGTTTCGACTTTTCACTTTCTTTTTTCTCTTAACAAATTTTTAGGTTGTGTTTGGGAACAAATAAAAAAATCACTATAAAGAGTGAAACCCTTCTCTCCCTCTCTTTTCACGTTTTTTTTCATTAAAAAAAAAATTTTAATTAATTCATAAACACCGCCTTAATAAAATTCAGGTCCCGTTTGTTTTGGGTTGTAGCAAGGGGATTAGGATTACTAGTACCTTGGGATTAGTATATGAGGTGTTTGTTTTGAGAGATAGCCTTGGGACTATTAATACCTTGGGACTAACTAATACCTTGGTATTACTAATACCTTGTTTGTTTTGAGAGATAGGGAGGATACTACTAATACCTTGGTATTACTAATACCCTTGGGGAGGGGATTCATAGTGAGGAGGTAGAGATGGTATTAGAAAAATAGTGAGGGGATTAGAAGTTTTTTTTATTTTTTTATTTTTTATATATTTGAAATTTTTTTTAAAATATAATTTTTAATTTTTTTATATTTTTTTATTTGTTTTAATTCCTCACTACTAATCCCCTCACTATCAATCCCCTCACTACTAATCCCCTCACTATCAATCCCCTCACTAACAATCCACTCATTATTAATCCCCTCACTATCAATCCCCTCCATTCTATCTCTGAAAACAAACGACCCTCACTAACAATCCCCTCACTATTAATCCCCTCACTATCAATCCCCTCCATTCCATCTCTGAAAACAAACGGGGCCTCAAGGTCCAAGACAAGGGATGATACTCTGTAAATGTGTATCATCATCCATTCTTTTCTCATTTTCGGTGCCAGTTGTAGAATATATGGCCGTTGGGAGAATTGTCTTTTTTTTATTGCGTAAATCCGTCTTTGGACAGTGTGCCTTGTCATGTTCAGTGCCAAGTGTGAACATTGCACTGTTCGAAAAAGAACTCGGCCTTTTTTTTAAGGCTGGTCTATCTAACCGTTCAACAGTATAGAAAGCATCTGAAAATGGGAAATTACTGAAGAAGAGCAACACAAATTTTCACTATTCCAAGAATCTGCAACCATTAATCTCATCCTAGAAAAAAAAAATGAAAATCAAAGAGAAATAACTCACTTAACCCTGAATTTTACTTTTAACTGAACAGCATTTTTGAATCCCCAGAGATTTTTACATGTAAAACCAAACAGATCAATGTAATTCTTCCGAACTAAACCTCTGTATATATCTATAGGATAAAACAATTTCCAAAATCTTTACATGGAACTATATATATAAATCACTACCCAACCAACCCATGGATTACAAGCAATTTAGCTAAACCCAACAAAACTGTCACTTGATATGAGAGACAAATGAGCTAAGGAGATGAGCTTTCATCATCTGAGGAACTGTACTGCCGCCGTCCACGAAATTCACTAACAACTGCTTGCATTGCCGGATTCACTGGAATGGGAAATTTATGGGCAGAACTGATTATTGTTCGCTCATTGATCATTCCAACTTCCCTGCAAACCCGATCAAGAACAGTTAAAAAGTCCCTCACCACCATGAAGATTCTGAGGGGGTGAGCTTCTTCCTTGGCCAAGTTTCCATGGAAGTATTCAGTTATCTCCTTCACTAGCGAAAGAGCAACACTCTCTTGGGCTTGAATCCTTATAATCTGCTCCTCTGCCATTTTCATGAACCTATTCATCGACTCTGAAAATCTCCGTTTGCTTTCCTCTGACCCCATTATTGCTTCATTTAATCGTACAACCTCTGCAATGTTCTCTAGTCCTTTTGAAAGTTTCATTACATCGCTACTAAGCACGTCTGAATCCATGGTAGCTGCTTTCTTTACATTTGTGAGCTCTGAACTGAGAGCAGAAACAACTTGGAGGCCAAGCTTCCTACACTTGGCATCATCATTGGAGGTGTATTTTGGGTTTTGGTTGTCGCCCGAAGGACGTGCACCTTCACTTTTTATTATTTCCTGCACAACAAAATGCAAGAGTGTGGTTTTCCCATCGGCAGCCTTGACATCGACAAGCTTGAGGAGTGTGTCAAGCTTGAAGGCATGGGCATCACCACGGTTTGTCCCAACGTTCATGCGGTTCCCAGTCTTCAGCACAGCTTCTAGAAGCTTCAAAAACATCCTGCTGCTCCTCAGTTCTTCACAGGCTGCCTGTAAAATTAAAAATAAATAAATACATTGCTTTGTAGTGGAACTAAAAATACTCTTTGCTTGTGAGCCTTTAATAACTAAAGTATTCCCAACAGGCTTGTATTACATCCCTGCATATTTAAATTTTCTGAGCTTTCTAAGTAATTGTAAACCAGGTAACAAAAGCTAAAAAACTATCAAGTGATAGATTTACCTCAAGAGTATCAAATGACTTTTTGAGGTACTCAGCCTCTGACTCAAAATTAGCCATGTAGAGCATTGTATCCACTCTTTTAAATGCAAAAGGTATATCAAGCACTGCCTTGAGAAATCTCTCAGCAGGTCCAAGTTTGAATGGTGAATCATCTTTGTACTCTTTCAGTCTACGTTCTTCCTCCTTAGTTGGAGCCATCTTCAATAAACTTTCAAGAAGATCAGTTCCAAGAGCATCTGCATTGCCTGTATAAAAGTGCAAGGAAAAAAAAAAAAAAACCTTCAGTCAGCAAAAAAAATAAACTACATGTCCAAGCTGTTTAAAGTGCACAAAGTGCTGTTAATTTTGGGTATAATAATATTGAAAAGCTCCATTGCTTCTGATAGAATCAGGGACAAGGAGTATTATAAAGTCCATGGAAGCGTGTAAACATACATAGTAACAAAGTATTAGCAGAAACAAGTGATTAATGAGACAAGTGTAGAGCCTAATCCCTGAATAGTTGCATCCCATGAGAAATAAGGTATTACATAGAGAAAGACATCGTATGTATTGTAATTTTTTGCATCACAAAAGATTACACTAGGAACATTCGTTGAGAAAATGAAAGATTATCAATTGCTTATGTCAAAAGATTAAAATAATGCAATTAGAGCATAGACTTCCACAGAGACAATAGAAGATTTTCAAATACTCTACAAATGTCTATTGATTGAGAAAGTGAAATATTTAATTACTCATGCCAAAAGTTGAAGAAGGCAATTAAAGCATGGCTTCCATAGAGACCAATAATGAAGATAAGACATGCATACAAATTTGAACAGTTCAATTATTGCCTGCACTTCCCAGAATGAAATCTAGCTTCCACTGCTCTACCTTTACATATCACCAATGCCAGAATTTTAAATTTGTCAATTCTAGATCAATAATCTATTTTAGCAATTGCAAAGGAATCAATATGAATGTTGCCCAAATAGAGTATCTTTATTAGTTAACCAAGAATTATGAAGAAAAAGGAGTTCAATCATAACTCATGAGAGCTATTTATCAAAAAAAAAAAAAAATCATAACTCATAAGAGCATTACACAATACTATAATATTCAGTCAACCAAACAATTTCATAAAAAAATGTTAACAAATATAAAAACACAGAAAGATGTTACCTTCAGAAAGGGCTTCACAAACTTCCTCTATGGTTACATTCAATGCCCTTAGAGAAATTGCAATATTCTGCGCCTTCTTCGGATCAAGCACCCTATTCTCCGGTTTTGGTGTGGGAAGAACTTGACGTCGAGTTGATTCCTTCAAAGTCGGGTTCGGTGTATTTACAATAAACAATGTTTCAATCATTTCCTCATTCAATCTGCAACCAAGAACCCAAATTTACACAATTAAAAAAGAGAAACAAAGGCAACCCAAAAAAAAGATCAAGTTTAAGCTCATATCATACTTAAAGGAGCTTGATTTTAGCTGATCCCACACCATCTCGCGATCAGAACTTGCTCTGACTTTATCCCAATGCAGTGGCTTCAACTTGGGCTTCGGAGTTTCCTCATTCTTCTCAACATTTTGGGAGTTGGGAAGCAATTCGGTTGGAGAAATCAATGTTGGACTGTGAACAGCAACAGGTCTTGAAGGTGTTACTAGAACTGGTGGTTTCGAAATTGCCTGACGAATCGATTGAGTAGGAATTGGAATTTCCCAATGTCTCGGTGGTGGTGGCGGTGGAGGAGGTGGTGGTGCGACAGAGACCACCACAGGCCTCTGAATAGTACTGCTGATTCTCACCGGAGATACCGAATTTGGATGCGAAACATTCGATATTCTTGGCGATGAATTCTGGGTTTTGACCGGAGGTTTTTCTGGTGATGAAAATGAAGATAGTGATGGGGATCGAGAATTCCTCTTATTGGCCGATTTATCCAATACAGCATTGCTAATTCTCGCCGGAGACTCAGCAATTTGATTCGAAACATTGGATATCCTCGCTGAAGACTCTGCATTTTGAATCGAAACATTTGATATTCTGGGCGATGAATCTATGCTTTTATCTGAATCTCTCTCTGGAGACGATGAAGAGGGCGGTGATGGGGACGGAGAACTCTTCAGATTAGCCAATTGGGTCATAACAGGTCGTGGTGGGAGCGGTGGACGTGGCGGCGGAGCAGTCTGAACCGCCACCAATTCCGGCGATTTCGGCCTTGAGCTTCTCGGAGTTGAACTCACTGGTGGAGAAATACTCAACGATACAGACCGAGTCGGCGAACCCGAATTCGACGACGAAGACGAAGAACTCGATTCGCTACTCCGAACATCAAAATTCTCCACTATTACGGCCTCAAACGCTCTCCTCGATGCAGATCCAGTGGCGATCGAACTCTCGCGACAGCCCGAAGACCCTCTCGGAGAGAAAAACTGCTCATCTTCGTCCTCCCCACCAGAACCCACATCAGCATTTGCGTAATTCCGCCGCAGATTCTGCTGGCCAAGCGGCGGCAACGGGCGGAGTTCCGGCGAATCCAATTTCCTCAAACTTACATCGCCGGCTGCGGCGCCGCCGCTGTTCCGAGCGGCATGAGAGTTGACGCGGGTATGAGAACTGACAACGGTGCCGAGGTAGAGAAACTCGGAGCTACTCGGCGGCGATCTTCGAGGCTTTGGAAGCCCAGCATTGGCGTGGAACACTCGGTGACTGTTATCCGATGTGGAAGTCTTGGTATCGCTGAAGCTACGCCGTCTACGGCGGCGAACGTAGAGGAATACGATCATTGCGGTGAGGAAGACGGCGAGGACGATGAGGGCGACGGCGACGGCGGCGAGTTTGGAAGAGGAGGGGTTGGATTTGGGGGTTTGGGGGAGGGTGAGGGAGGAAATGTTGGCGGGAAAGGAAGCGGAGGGAGGTGGCGGAGGAGGTGGGGAGGGTATGGATGGGAAGAAGGGGGGTTGGTTTGGGGTAGAAGTGGAAGAAGGGTTTTTGGGGTTTGGGGATTGAGGGGATGGGGGCTGACTTGGAGGTGGTGAGTCTTCAGGGAAGAAGGGTTGGTGGAGCACACGGCGGTTGTGGGTGGCAATGGTGGTGGCGGAGGAGGATAAGAGGAGGAGGAGAAGAAGAGAGGGTATGAGCATTGTGGTGGCGTGATGAGAGAGAGTAGAGAGAGAATGGGTATTTTGTGAGGACTTTTTCACATTAGAGAGAGAGAGAGAGAGAGAGAGAGAGAGGAGTGTGGTGTGGTGTGAAAAGTTTGAAACAGTGTGACATTTTGGGAGTGGACTAAAAATGGTGTTTCCAGCTAAGTTCTGCTGTTGGGTGTGTGGTTGATTCATCATTCACACTATTTGCATATGCTCTCATGTCATTAGAGGATTGAACTGGTGAAGTATTTAGGAGCTTGAATTTTTTTTATATTTTTTTATAATCGGATTAATTTACGTGAATTTTGATTAATTTTGGAGAGCAAATGTCGGACTGACCTAAAGAAATTTATTGAGATCAATGATTTATTGGGACCAGTGGGTATTTAAATATAAGACTGGTGGAAAGTATATTCTTACCTCCCAAGTATAACGTTATATAATTTTAATAATTTTTTTATTTATTAATGTGATATTTATTATTTTATTTAAATAGATTTTATTCTAAAATTTTATTCCTGCATATCAATTGATAAAAAAAATATTTATATAAATTTTTTTAATTTATATACCAATTTTACTAAATTTTATCAAGTGTGGGTGGAATGGCTGATTATTTCAATGAACGACCGATTTTTGTCTTTCTTTAATTACAATTTTGTTTGAAATTTTTTACTTCAAAATTTTAAAAACTTTACTAAACATATTCTATTGACAAAGTATTGAGGTTAAAAATGAAATCAGTCTCTATTTCATTGATCTAAAATTGTGTTAATATCACTTTAATTCTTCAATGCACAAAAAAGCCACACTATTCCACATTTTTATGAGCATAGATTATCATTTGGTCTCGAAAAGTATGAGTACAACTCGGGCGGGTTTGCTTGGATTAGAGGGCTGCCCAGGCCCAGCCCAAATTGTGTTTGACAGTGCCTAAGCCCGCCCAAGCCTGACCATCAACCCGAGTTTGGCTGCCCAAGGTTGGACCGAGCTTCATAATCTGAACTCGGGTTAGCCTAAATTGCCAAAATTTCATAAGAAATATAATGATATTATAACAAGAAATCCTTTTTTATCCATTCATATTGACAGGAGAAACTAGACAAAAAACTTAAATTAAACATTAACTACCACAATCCAATAAGCAGTTAATTTCATCATTATTCGAACTTCCGCAAATGTAACAACAGAATGCATCCAAATTTGAAATAGAGGACTGGCATTTTCAGTGGATCTGAACCATAGCCCAAAATGATTAGCATGTTCATGATTAAACTATTGCAATTCATGAACGAAAGCTAGGATAAACATTCTGCTATCAATATACAAGCTACACTAGTAAAATATTAATTAAGATATAAGAGTATAACTGGATTCTTTACTTATAATCCTTAAGAGCAAGAACATCTATACGGATGGAATCCTTCCCTGATTAAACTTCATGGTCTTTATTCCTCTAACTTCATGGTCTTTATTCCTCTCTCCGCCGTTCTTCAACTCTTTGAAGAAGAAATGAGAGTCTGAGACACAAAAAGAGAAGAAAAGAATAGGTAGGGTTTAATCTTTACTTTTAATCTAATAATCCAAATATAAGATTCTAATTTAAGGGCCAAAGCCCCAGCAAAAAAATAAAATAAAATAAAATCTAAGGGTCATTTATTTATACATATATTATATAATTTTTATAATATATAAAATGCAATTCGAGTTCGGGTTGCTCGGGTTACACACAGCTTCTGTCCAAGCCAAGCTCAAATTACAATTCGAATATCAAAAATTTGCCCACGTCTACCTAAATTATAAGATATTATTACCCAAACTCTAAAAAAACTCAGACTAACACGGATTGCGCGGGTTGAGTTGGTCCAAATTGCACTCCTACTGAAAAGCTTGCGGTCCATTCCAAGCCCACTCAGCCAATGAAGCTTTTACCCAAACCAAATCCATACCTTGAGCAAGCTAGTCTGACTTGAGGTTTCTGTTGAGTCTAGGTTTAGAGTTTGAAACCCAACCTTGCAAAACAGGCGAACTCGTGAGCTTGTCAAATATTTTTTTAAAAAAATATATGAAAAAAAAAAAAAGTACCGACCTTACTACCTAGTTGTTTTTCCTATTAGCAATGCTGCTACAGGCTCGAATATTTCAAGTTCGAATTTGCTCCGAATCTAAAATGACGTCGTTTTGGATTATCTTACCGGTAAGAGAATTTTATTACATATTACTGGTAAGAGAATCCAAAACGACGTCGTTTTGAGTTTCGAGCCAATTTTGAGCCAAACAATTTCGGGCCCTCAAACACTTTTCTTCCTATTAGTGCCCGTTTGGGATAAAACAGTTAAATAAGACAAGATTGGTTATTTTAGCTAAATAAGATAAAATGTCACATTTAATTTATAATTATTTTATTTTTTCTCTCACAAATGTTAAAAAAAATCAAAAAACCTATCTCAAATGAAGCTTTTTAGTCGCAAGCTAAAATAATTAAAAAATTAAAAAGTCAACCCACATCCTAAACGAACTCTTTGATTGGCCAATAATGAAACCCTGTTTGTTCATTAATTATTATTTAGAATTAAGAAGAAATACTTATCAGTTGAACAGGAAAAAAAAAATTATCTGAATATGGAAGGATTCAAGAAAGATTTTATACTCTCACAACTTTTTAGTTATATCTCATTACAAAATTATTTGTACTTTTCATATTTTTTGTAATTTTTTATCTCTACTTTATTGTTAAGTAATTTATCGTAAAATTAAATAGCACACTGTTTTGGTAAAAGTTCTAAAATTACTTTTCCTTCGTACCAATACATTTCTACTTGTTATAAAAACAAAACAGAGATGAAGTGTACAGAGCACCGACACTTGTTTGTTGGATGAATAAAGCACTAGCGATTAAAATAATTATAGAATGATAAAATAAATTTTTTAATTTTAGATTAAAAAATGTTATATTTTAATTATAATTATTTTTTTTAGAAAAGTTAAAAGATTAAAAAATTTATCATAAATAAAACTTTTTAACTTATTCCAAATTAAAATAATTAAAAAATTAATCCACCTCTTAAACGAAACCATAGAAGTGAAAGTAAAAAATAACTTTAACTATCTTTACAAAATAGCGGCACCTTCAATTCCTGTCCGTAGTTACATTTGTGCAACAAAATATATGATGTCATATTTTTTTTCATTGGAAAAAAAATATTTATATTTATAAATATTAAATTAAACAATTAGACAATTAGGAGAGTCTAATAATAAAAATTTGCAACAATTATTACATAATATAAGAATGTCTCATAATAAAATAAAGGACAAATTACCTACACCTCCTTGAGGTTTAACAAATATATAGATTTTCTCCAGAGATTTTAAAAATTATATCTCATCCCATCGCAATTAACACCGTTAACGGATATCATAAATTAATTAAAATTTCCTTTTAACAAATAAGGGCAAATTACTTACACCCTTTTGAGGTTTAGCTAAATTACAAATTTCTCCTGAGATTTAGCTAAATTATCGTTTTTAAATAAGTTAGAAATGCAAAATTAAAATGGAAAAACATTTATCACACTACAAAAATTTAAGGTTTTAGAAACTAAAATTTAAGGACAAAATTATTTTTAGGAGATCAAATATTTTTATTGCGAAAAATGTCGTTATTATATTTTTAGTAACCAAAATTGAACATTAGTGATTTTTTATTTATTTTTTGGTATCAAATTTTTTGTTTTAAAAAATAAACCATTTGAGACCAAATTATTTTATGCCTAAAATTCTATTTATTGTTGACATTTTCGAAATTTTTCGTTAAAAGCCTTATTTTTGAATTTTCAAGACGACTTACCGACTAACTTCACGACAATAATAATTAGTCCCTAAATATCTTTTGCAACAAAATTTTCACTTTTACTCTTATATGTTATAGTGTCAGATAGTGAAAATATCATAAATTAATAAATAATTAAATAAGTTAAAAACTCAAAAAATGACTTGTCAAAAAATTCTTAAAATACGTTTGGTTTGATTTTTAGAAAATTTTTTTTAATTTTTTTTTAAAAATAATTTGGTTAAGAAATAAAAAAATAAAAAATAATTATCATTTTTATATAATTTTATCTTTTGAGCGGTTAGAAATAATTTTTACAAATTAAATATATTTTTTCATATTTATTTTTATTAAACTAGTTTTTATTTTTTTTTAAATTCTTAATTTTTTTTTTTAAATAACAAATCAAGCATGGTTTCAAAAACTTGATTTTTTTTTTTCCAATCTAACGTAATTCTTTTATAAATTTTGTTGATTTATCAAAGAAATTTCAGCAGGGGCAATATCGTCTATTAATTTATATTTTGGTGATGTCAACTAACCATTCTTAACGTTTAGTTAATAATAGAGGTTAAATTGTTATGCGAATATAAATCTCAGGGAACGGGATGTAATTTCTAAAACCTCATAAAGGAATCTATAATTTAGCCAAACCACAAGGGAGGTGTAGGTAATTTTCCCTAAAATAAATAAATTATAAATTATTGCATTTGACAATCTATCTATCTATCTATATATTATATAAGAAAAATGGTATTTTTAATGAGAAACCTTGTGAGAGTTTCAATATCTCATATTAATTTCTTAATTTTAAATAATTTGGTTAAGAAAAAAAAATAAGTTATTTTACTTATATAAAGTGAATCTTAATAGTGTAGTATTGTGTATACTTATATTAATTTCTCATATTAATTTCTTAATTTTAAATAATTTGGTTAAGAAAAAAAAATGAGTTATTTTACTTATATAAAGTGAATCTTAATAGTGTAGTATTGTGAATCTTAATAGTGTAGTATTTTAATTTTAAAATTAAAATAAAATTTTTAATTTTTAATTAATTAATTTTTATATAAGTTGGTTGGTCATTTGACCTATCCAATTAAGCTGACCCATTTTGGGTTTGATCGATTCGCTAGTTTAATTGTGATTTCTCGTATTGATTTTATTTATTTTAAACAATTTAAAAAAATTCATTGGCTAACTTTCATTTAACCATATAAAAATGAAACTCTAATTAGTTTATGATTTATTTTATAATCTCATATCGAGAGAAGAAGAAAAATTAAAGTTTGTTTCACTATCTGTTTATCTATGTATTATATAAGGAAAATTTGGCTTTTAGTGCGAAATCTTCTAAAAGCTCCAAATCCTTATTCTAAAATTATTGAATTTTCTTAATTTTAAACAATTAAGAAAATTTCGTTAACTAGCTTCCACTTACTTTTTATTTTACAATCCCACATTGAAAAAAGAAAGAAAAAGTGAATTGTTTCACTTTACATAAAGTGAATCTTATACTCTCATTTATAAAATTATTAAATTTTCTTAATTTTAAACAATTAAGAAAATTCATGTTGGCAAGCTTCTATTTACTTTTTATTTTACAATCTCACATTAGAAAAAAAGAAAAAGAAAAAGTTAATTGTTTCACTTATATAAAGTGAATCTTATACTCACTACAGGAAAACATAGCAAAAAACACGGAGCTTTTAGCGACGCCGCGCCCCCCGTCGCAAAAAACGGTTTTTTGCGACGGTAACGTCACCCGTCGCAAATAATAGCCTTTAGCGACGGCACTTACCCGTCGGTAATGAAACTAAGCAGAGGGGTCGGAAATGCGGAAGTATTAGCGACGGTAAAGAAAACCGTCGCAAAACACCTTTTTTTTGAGACGGCATATCTCATTTGCGACGGAAATTTGCCGTCGCAAAAAAGTATTAATTCAAACGGCACCGTTTTACGAACTACTGCCTTCTATTTGCGACGGTCTACAGCGTACCGTCGCAAAAAGTCAAAATAAAAAAATCCCCCCTCTTCTTTTTCCTGTTGCCGCTCGATCCTTCCTCCCCAAATCCCTAACTTCACCCCCAAATTTCTCAAACGGGTTACGAGCAAGACAGCGGTGGTGCGGCGAGCAAGCCAGCGGTGGTGCGGCGGCGACGGCGACAAGTAATGGTGCTCCGGCGACGACTCTCTCTCTCTCTCTCTCTCTCTCTCTCTCTCTCTCTCTCTCTCGGTCTCTGTATATATATATATATATAGATGAATGTCTATATATAGATGAATGTCTATACATATAAATCTGTATATATATGCAATGTATATAAATCTATATATATATATAAATTTGAAATCTGTCTATATATATATATAAATCTGTTTATCTGAAATCTGTCTATATATATATATATATATATAAATCTGTCTATATATATATATAAATTTGTCTATATATGTATAAATCAGTTAATCTTAATCTGAAATCTGTTTATTGTATTTAAATCTTAATTTTTTTTTATAAATCTGTTTATTGTATTTAAAATAATCTTAAATAACTGTTTATTGGTTTATTGGTTTATATATATCTGTTTATTATGGTTTATAAATCTGTTTATAAATCTATTTTATTGGTTTATAAATCTGTTTATTGTATATAAAATAATCTTAAATAATCAGATTTCAGAGATGTCTATATATATCTGTTTATTGGTTTATTTAAAATACAATAAACAGATTTCAGAGATGTCTATATAAATCTGTCTATATATACAATAATCTTAAAATACAGTACCATAATAAATCTGTTTATTATGATAGAATTTCTTTTTTTTTGTATTTTTGATATCATACACATGTAATGGTTCGATTACAAATTTAAATTGCAAATGTTTAAATAAGTCATAAAAATATTTAAGAGAAAATACAAAAAATACAAAAAAAAAAACAGGATTTTAACCCTTATAATAAAATAAATCTTAAATTTTTAATTTAATTAATTTAAACCTTAAATAGGAATTTTAGACATTTCGTTAATTTGCCAAATAGGATGTCGAGTGAATATTTATGTGTAGGTATTATATTTAGAGTTACTTTGGTGAGATATTCTTGTGGATGTGTACAGATGATGGATAAGAGTTGGATTGATTTACCAAATAGGATGTCGAGTGAATACATTAATGGGATTGATGAATTCCTTGTGTTTGCCTACACCAATAGGGTTGAAGGTTCGATGATCAATTGTCCGTGTAGGAAGTGTGAGAATCGATACTATTTTGTACGAGATGGTGTACGGGAGCATCTGATTTTGAATGGTTTTTTTAAAAAATACAAACATTGGATTAATCATGGGGAATCTTACATATCTCTGCATAGTAATCGAGAGAATGAAACATTAGCTAATTTAGACATTGGAGATGATATGATTGGAATGATACAAGGGGCTATGCGAAATCTACATGCCGGTACAAGTGTTGAGGGTGATGAACCACAGGGGCCTGATCCCCATGCATCTGAACCCCAGCTCGGTCCAAATGCAGAGACTGCAAAGTATTTCAAACTTCTTCAAGATGCACAAAGTGAATTGTATCCGGGTTGTCAGAAGTTCACATCTTTGTCATTCATTGTTCGACTTCTACATTTGAAGGTGCTTAATCAGTGGACGGACAAGTCTGTTGACATGTTGCTTGAGTTATTGAATGAGGCGTTTCCGTTGGGTGTGAAACTCCCGGACTCATATTATAAAGCTCAAAAGGTCACAGCAGATTTGGGCTTCACGTATGAGACGTGGGATGCATGTCCCAACAGTTGCATGTTGTTTCGAAACGAGGACGCCAATCTTGATAAATGTGTCATATGCAACAGTTCTAGATGGAAATCAAATGGTGATGGTGGTTCAAATGATCCTAACACAGGTGGCAAACAAATAGCTGCAAAACAGATGAGGTATTTTCCTTTAAAGTCAAGGTTGCAGAGGTTGTTTATGTCATCCAAGACGGCCAAGTTAATGAGATGGCATGCAGAGGAACGAACTGATGATGGTGTCTTCAGGCATCCTGCTGACTCCCTTGCATGGAAAGATTTTGACCGTCGGAATATTGACTTTAGTAATGATTGCCGAAGTGTAAGGCTTGGCTTAGCATCTGATGGTTTTAACCCATTCAGGACGATGAACATAGTTCATAGCACTTGGCCTGTTGTGCTCATTCCATACAACTTGCCGCCATGGATGTGCATGAAGCAACCATTTCTAATTTTATCCGTGCTTATTGACGGCCCGAAAGGACCTGGTGACAAGATTGATGTTTATATGCAACCGTTGATTGAGGAGTTGAAAGAACTATGGAATGAGGGTGTGTCAACATTTGATGCATCAACAAATCAAATGTTTCAAATGTATGCAGCTTTACTGTGGACAATTAGTGATTTTCCTACATACGCAAACTTGTCAGGATGGAGCACTAAAGGAGAATATGCATGTCCTTGTTGCAATAAGGAAACTACATCGTGTTGGTTGAAGCATAGTAGGAAACAATCATACTTGGGTCATCGCAGATTTTTACCTACTGGCCATAAATTCCGGAAGGATAAAGTATCATTTGATGGTAGTCGGGAAGTCAGACTCAAACCAAAATTGTTGTCTGGAACTGAGATGTTGCTACAATTAGAATCTGAGGGTATTTTAACCCAATACAATAGGGATGACCTTAATGAGAGGCATAGGAGACAGGTAGAGAAGGAGAAAGCTGGACATCGCACCCATAGTTGGAAGAAAAAGAGTATCTTTTATGAATTGCCATATTGGGAGCACAATCTAATAAGACACAACCTCGATGTGATGCATATAGAGAAGAATGTGTGTGACAATGTGTTGTGGACAATATTAGGGGTTGCAGGAAAATCGAAGGATGGTGTTAATGTTCGGCGTGATTTACAAGATATGAATATTAGAAAACCCCTACATTTGCAGTTAAGAGGGTCGAATAAAGCCTATTTACCACCAGCACAATTCACGATGACCAAGGATGAGAAAGATTTGTTCTTGAAAGTGTTGAAGGAAGTAAGAGTTCCCGACGGGTATTCATCCAATATATCACGTCGTGTGCGCTTACATGATAGAAGCATTGGGGGTCTTAAGAGCCACGATAGTCATATTCTGATGCAACAACTTATTCCATTGGCTATTCGCAGATCGTTACTGAAGAATGTAATTGAACCCTTGATTGAATTGAGCAATTTCTTTAAACAATTGTGTTCGAAAGTGAATCGTGCGACGGATTTGCAATATATTAAAGATCGTATCGCTGTAACACTTTGTCATCTAGAGAAAATATTTCCTCCGAGTTTTTTTGATATAATGGAGCACTTGCCTATACATCTAGCTGATGAAGCGTTATTGGGTGGAGCGATTCAGTTTCGATGGATGTATCCAATTGAGAGGTATCTTCTTACTTTGAAGCAATACGTGCGTAATAGAGCTCGTCCTGAAGGATCAATTGCTAAAGGATATCTTATGGAAGAATGCATGAATTTTTGTGCACAATATCTCAGTGATGTGGAAACCAAATCTAGTCGACCCGTGAGGAACTATAGTGGTGCTGATAATTTGGGTCATGCTACTGGTGAAAACACAAGCTTTTATCTTGATAATGCTTCTTGGGTACAAGCTCATCGGTACATCTTATGCAATACAAGCGCGGTTCAACCATTCATAAAGTAGGTTAAGTCACTCACTCAATATTTTATTATGTTTTATTGAATTTTCAACTAAAATTTTTGTATGGCTAAAATTTCAATCTACACAGCAAACACCTTGAAGTATATAAGCTCAAAATGCCTCGTGTCGACGATCATCAACTTCGGCGTGAACATTTTGAAACTTTTCACATTTGGTTCAAGGAACATGTATGTATTTAACTCTATAGATTCTAGTTACTTAAGTCGATCTACATTTTAAATTTTACATTTTCGTGTTAAATAGGTCCAAACTTTGCGAAGGACTACTGATGTCATACTTTCTGAAGAGATTATTCTATTGGCAAATGGTCCTCATAACCTGGCAAGGAGGTTCAACGGGTATATACTGAATGGGTTTCGGTATCGAGTAAAGGCCATGGATGATCGTCGAGCCACACAAAATTGTGGTGTAGTTTTGAAGGCAGATACCATAAGTTATGCTAGTCGAAAAGATAAGAATCCTCGTCTGGGGTCTGTGTACTATTATGGACAATTAACAGATATTGTTGAAATTCGATATTCCAATGAGAAGAAACATGTATTTAAGTGTGATTGGATTGACAACATTCACGGAAAGAAAGAAGATGTCTTCAATTTCACGTTGGTGAACTTCAATCATTTGTTGTACCGAGATGATCGAATTACCAATGAACCTTTCATCTTGGCGTCCCAAGCAGAGCAAGTTTGGTATGTTGCAGACCCGTTACAACCAGACTGGCAAGTCGTTGTGAAGATGTCTCAAAGAGGTTTATTTGATATGAGTTCAACTGATCCACAAATCGAGCCATACATGAGCCAACAATTGGAATAAAATATAATGCTTCGTGATGAAGAAGTTGGTTGAGTGAGGGAAGCCGCAGAAGGGGAAACAGTTGATGTTCAAATAGGCTGATATGTAATCAACATTAGTAATTCAATTAAGGCCAAGGTTGTAGTTAATCATCAATTTCTTAATTTACTTTGTCTTTGTAATTGTATTAGTTCAATTAATGTCATATTATAGTTGATGACAAACCATTGTCTATGTTTCTAATGTCAATTAATGTTATATTGCTTGCAGATTATTATGGGAAGGAAGAGGAAGCCTGATCATCCCCGGCGCATGATGTCTGATGTGCTACATAACAGGACATCAGTAGCACCACCATTAGAGGAGGCATCACATCGGCCAGCATCGGAGGGGCCATTAGTGCCACCACCATCTGAGGGGCCATTACCACCGTATCGACCACCATCAGTGGCACCACAGCAGCTACCATGTACTCAGCCTCCACGCCTACCATCGGTGCGTCCACCATCAGTGGCACCACAGCAACTATCATCATCAGCTTATGAGTCATCTGCAGGTATTTAAATTTGCTTTGATTTGCATGAAAATTATTTACACATACATTTATTTATGCTCATTATATATAACTTGTTTATTCTCATTGTATTTTGCAGACCCTTCGACTTCTTCACAGCCCACATCAGGTTTATTTGATATGATTTGTATTCACATTATTTAAATTTGCATTTGGTTGTTACCATTGCATATTGTTTATTATTATTGTATATCGCAGGTCATGTTAGTTCTTCATCAACCTCGACTAGGCGTAGTAGAGGATGTGCCAAGGGCATTAAAAAGTGGGGTACTGGTAAAAAGCTGCACATACAATTTGATGGAAATTACTGCCCAATAGGGGATAACGTGGCCAAGTTAACTACTCAACTTGGCATTATTGTCCGGAATGGTAACATTGTTCCTCTTACTTTTGTTGACTGGAACAGTGTGCCTGATGATATTGTTGATGCTATCTGGAAGGATGTGAAGGTAAAAGTATATTTTTGTCCACAAATTCGAATTCCAAATTTGTGTTATACTTAGCCTTAAACTTTGTGTTTTATAGGACAATTTGAATACATGTCCAAAGGAGTACAAGCCAATCTGCATGAAAAACTGCAACAGCATATGGAAGGATCACAAGAACAAGCTTAAGGCTAAGTATTTCAAGCCTAGAAGCTCTGATCCTAATCTGAAAGATGATGTTCCTATGAACGTTGTACCAAGCCAGTGGGAACAACTTGTGGAGTATTGGCGTACTTCCGATGCTGAGGTATACAATTACGTTATATTTATGATATGTAAACATACAAATCATATTTACATACTTACATTTGTTGAACTTGTTATAGAAAATTGCAAGTAGGAACGCTAAAAATCGGCGAGCTCACGGCATAGCTCATACCACAGGGCGTACTACTTTCTCTCAGATACGGCATGAGGTTTACATTTTATTGTTTTATTTTTGTATATAAATAAACATTGTATATTTGCAAATTATTTGGATTCTAATTTTCATATTTCTAAAAAAAATTTAAATGACCAGTAACGGGGAGTCTACTAATAAGATGAATGTTTGGCTTATGACACGTAGAGTAGATGACCCAGAGGTTATCCAGACCTTGGTAGTTTCCAAACACCTTTGATTGTATTTAAAGTTTATTTTTTGTGTGTCAACCATCTTAATTTGGCGTATACTTGTGTGTCTTATTCAATACAGGATGAGTTTAATCGTCAACTCTCTATGTTACCTGAGGATGGTCGGACTTTGGAGGCTAGGAATGCCATTTTCCATGAGTTGATAGGTCATGACAGACATGGACATTGTCGCACATACGGGAGAATCGTGCTTCGAAGAGTGGTGTATAAAGATGGTGCTGGGCCATCACAGTCAACACCCCAGCCATCGACTATTGATCAGATCACGCAGCAGGTTCGTGCTGAGCTAAGGGATGAGTTGAGGGAGGAGCTGCGAGCAGAGTTCTCTGCACATTTGCAGCAGATGAGAGCTGAGATGATGGCCCTTGTGTCACAGGGGGCGAGTGTGGATCCCAACAGACAGGTTCCATATAAACATCACAATTGTTTGATAGTTCAATTTTCACTCAAGATTATGTATGAAATTCGAATATGATTAACACATTATGCACTGACTAACATAGGTTCCTGATGCATCGAGTGGCCACCGGGCATTTAGGGAATCTGCAGAAGACGAGAATCCATATACACCACCACCAGAAGATCAGGTTTAAAATGTATCTTTGCATTCTAAGCTAAAATGCATCTTTGCGTTCTTTACTTGAATTCGAGGCGTTAACGCCCCAAAATCACCAAACGGCGTCGGTTCAGGACAAAACTTGGCACACACGACCTCCTAGGCACGAGAGACTTGTGGGAGAAAACGGGGCTCGAATCGGGTTCCCGGTTTGGGAGTTAGAGCCGGATTTCACTTTAGGCAAACTACTTCCTTAAGAAACTTGAATTCGAAGAGTTAATGCCCCAAAATCACCAAATCGCGTCGGTTTAGCACGAAACTTGGCACACACGACCGCCTAGGCACGAGAGACTTGTGGGAGAAGAAGGGGCTCGAATCGGGTTCCCGGTTTGGGAGTTAGAGTCGGATTTCACTTTAGGCAAACTACTTCCTTAAGAAACTTGAATTCGAGGCGTTAACGCCCCAAAATCAGCAAACGGCGTCAGTTTAGCACGAAACTTGGTATACACGACCGCCTAGGCACGAGAGACTTGTGGGAGAAGACGGGGCTCGAATCGGGTTCCCGGTTTGGGAGTTAGAGCCGGATTTCACTTTAGGCAAACTACTTCCTTAAGAAACTTGAATTCGAGGAGTTGATGCCCCAAATTCACCAAACGACGTCGGTTTAGCACGAAACTTGGCACACAAGACCGCCTAGGCACGAGAGACTTGTGGGAGAAGACGAGGCTCGAATTGGGTTCCCGGTTTGGGAGTTAGAGTCGGATTTCACTTTAGGCAAACTACTTCTTTAAGAAACTTTAATTCGAGGCGTTAACGCCCCAAAATCACCAAACGGCGTCGGTTTAGCACGAAACTTGGCACACACGACCGCCTATGCACGAGAGACTTGTGGGAGAAGACGGGGCTCGAATCGGGTTCTCGGTTTGGGAGTTAGAGTCGGATTTCACTTTAGGCAAACTACTTCCTTAAGAAACTTGAATTCGAGGCGTTAACGCCCCAAAATCACCAAACGGCGTCAGTTTAGCACGAAACTTGGCACACACGACCGCCTAGGCACGAGAGACTTGTGGGAGAAGACGGGGCTCGAATCGGGTTCCCGGTTTGGGAGTTAGAGTCGGATTTCACTTTAGGCAAACTACTTCTTTAAGAAACTTTAATTCGAGGCGTTAACGCCCCAAAATCACCAAACGGCGTCGGTTTAGCACGAAACTTGGCACACACGACCGCCTAGGCATGAGAGACTTGTGGGAGAAGACGGGGCTCGAATCGGGTTCCCGGTTTGGGAGTTAGAGCCGGATTTCGGTCCAGTCAAAATTATTTACTAAACTATCTTTCTAATTATATAGTAGTCAATTTTTTTTTTATATTTTTCTATAATTAAAATATTAACACCATTATATGGTTTTTAATTATTTTTATCTTGTTTTTTTCAGATATTTCCTGAGTAGCAGTTGGCTTCTTCTGGAATGCGGGCGTATCAAGATTATGACCAATTTTTGTTTTTGTAACCCACGAACGAATGAAGACGAAAACTTTTGGTTTTGATTTTGATTTATGCTATTTAAATTTGTGAGCAACATTATGTATGTATTATGCGACGTTATGTAGTGGCATAATTTTTATTGTTATGAATTTTTATTTATGTATTGCTATGAATGGAACAATATTATTAATTTTCATTATTTGTCAATTTTTGTTTATGTACTTGTTTATATTATTCTGTAATTTTTCGATTTTTTTATAGTTATTTTTTATCTAATACAGGTTATTTTAATTTTTTAAATAATTTTTCAGCAGGTTTTTTTTTTTTTTTTTTTTGAGACGGGAGAAGAACCCGTCGCAAAAAACAATAATAGGCTTTTGCGACGGCACCAACACAGTTGCAAAAGCTGTGCAATTGGAATTTACAAGACACCTTTAGCGACGGTAACCGTTGCCGTCGCCAATACTTATAAGATGCCAGAGTTTTAGCGACGATAATGTTGCCGTCTCAAAAACTCATTTTTAGCGACGGGAATTACGTGCCGTCGCGAAAACTGATTTTTTTTCCATTATTGGCGACAGGAAAAGTGCTGTCGCAAAAAACACACCTTACCGTCGCAGAAACTAATGGCGACGGTACTTACCGTCGCTAAAGCTCTTTTGCAACCCCCTTTGTCGCGACCCCCCCTTACCGTCGCAAAAAGCCAAATTACCGTCACAAAAAGTATTAGCGACGGCTTCCGGGGCATTTGCGACGGCTCTTTACCGTCGCAAAAAACACCTTTTTTTGTAGTGACTCTTATTTATATAATTAAAGGAGATTTTTCGTAAGAAACCCTATGATATCTCATACTCATTTTTTTGATTTTCTTAATTTTAAACAATTAGGAAAATTCTCATTAGCTAACTTCCATTTAACTTTTATTTTACACTTCCACATAGTTTTGATTTTAAAAATAATTTTGTATGAGATTTTGAAACTCTCATAATATTTAACTTTAAAATAATTACAATCCTATATCGAGAAAAGAAATAAAAAGTGAGTTGTTTCACTTATATAAAATGAATCTTATAAAAGGAGTTATAAGGGAGAAACCTTCTAAAAGTTCAAAACCCTCATTCTAAAATTATTAAATTTTCTTAATTTTAAACAATTAAAAAAAATTCTTTACTTAGATTCCATTTATTTTTTATTTTACAATCCCAAATTGGGAAAAAAAGAAAAAAAATGAATTGTTTCATTTACATAAAGTGAATTTTACGTTCTAATTTATATAAATTATTGAAATTTCTTAATTTTAAACAATTAAGAAAAATTTCATTGATTGGTTTCTATTTAACTTTTATTTTACAATCTCACATCGAAAAAAGAAGAAAAAAGTTAATTATTTCACTTATATAAAGTGAATCTTATACTCCCATTTATATAAGCACAAGAAGATTTTTAGTGGAAAGCCCTATAATCAATATCAATTTTTTTTTTGATTTTTTTAATTTTAAACAATTAAGAAAATCTCCATTGATTGGCTTCCATTTAACTTTTATTTTACAATTCCTAATAGACGTTTTGATTTTAAAAATAATTTTGTGTGAGATTTTGAAATTCTCATAATATTTAATTTTACAATAATTATAATCTCACATCGAGAAAAGAAATAAAAAGTAAATTGTTTCACTTGTATGAAGGGAATTTTATACTCTCATTTCATATATCGCTTTGTGCATGTTTCAATTCAAGATGATTTAAATTTTAAAATAAAATTTAAAGGTTTTAATTAATTAATTTTGCTATAAATTGGTTGGTCTTTTAACTTAGCTGATTAAACTGAATCATTTTCGGTTTGGCTGATTGTTTAAAAATGATTTTAACTGTTTTATCAAAATATATTGCTTAGATTTGTTTGATTTGAAATAAACTAATATTGACCTTATTAAAAATTGAACGACTGAGATTACTTGATTAAAAATGAATTTCCCGCATAAACAACTGTTATTTTTATTTTACAATCTCACATCAGAAAAAAGAGGAAAAAAATAAGTTATTTTACTATATAAACCTTATGCTCCCATTTAATATTGTAGTGTTGTGTATGTTTCAGTTTAAGACAGTTTAAATTTTAAAATTAAAATAAAATTTTTAAGTTTTAATTAATTAATTTTTGTATAAGTTGATTGGTCCTTTAACCTAGCCGATAGGGTGAACCGTTTTCGATTTGACTAATTCTCTGGTTTAACTGCGATTTTAGCGCTTTTATAAAAATATTAGTTAAATTGTTTGATTCGAAATAAATTAAAAATTGATCTAATTAAAGATTAAACGGATAAGATTATTTTATTCGAAATAAACTTTCCGTCTAAACAATTGTTAACTTTTAAATAATTAAGAAAATTCTCATTGGCTAGCCCTCATTTACCTTTTATTTTATAATCTCATATTGAGAAAAGAAAGGAGAAAAAAAAAAAAGTAAATTGTTTCACTTATATAAAATGAATCTTATACTCTCATTTACATAAGCAAAATGAGATTTTAGTGAAAAGTTTTATGACCAATATCTCATACTAATTTTTTTAATTTTAAATAATTAAGAAAATCTCAATTGAATAACTTCTATTTAACTTTTATTTTATATAATATAACAGAATTAAATATAATTATTTTATTTTTATTAAATAATATATTATTTTATCTCATACATGACACTGATAATATCCTAATAAATAATATCAATGGTCTTTGCTTTTATATTGTGATTAAACGAGGAAAAATTTCCTTGTATTAGGGAAGGTAAGATGATTCAGCACAAACATTTATCCGCACCGCTCTAATCGTTAACCGTGGTTTAAACTTTAAAATTTATAATTCGTCAACCAAACCGCTTCGTTCCACCCCGCTATAGTTAATACATATATATTTTTTAACCTCCAATGAAATATCAATATAAAAATGAGTGTGAGAGAGATTTAAGATATGAAATTTATTAATAATTAGTGGCTATATATATGAAACATATTATGTAAAATTACGTTGTGTTATATATCTAAAAAATATTATACAAATTAGTATTATATATTATACGAATGTATGATAATTTGTTAGAATATCCACCAATTCGTCAAAAACCGTCCAAACCGCAATTTGTCAATCCGCTAATCCGCCAACCCGCCATTCGATTTATAAATTTACTCTCAAACCGTCCGAACTACACCGCGCACACCCCTACCTCTAACACCCACATTGTAGGAAAAGAGAAGTAAAAAGATGAAAAGAAATACGAGTAATTAGAGACATCAATAAATTTTCTTAAATTAAACACACGGCACTCACTTTACTAAGTGGTGTTTTGAAAAGTTGGTAATAAATTGATTTTTTAACTTTTTTGATAATTTTTTTGGCAAAAAATTGGGTTATTTTGAATAAAAAAATTAATTTTTTTTACTAAAAAAACTAAAAAATCAAAAAGCAGACTTTTTTAGCCTCTTCCCAACCGGCCCCTAAATCTTTCGCCAATCTCATTTTACTTATCTCCAATGCCCACTAATTTGTAATTTTTGTTCTTATCTCGACAAATTCAGTACGTGTTTGAAATTTACTACAAAAGTTAAAAGGTTAAAAAATTACTAGGGTTTCATTTAAAAAATGAGTTAACTTTTTGATTTTTTTAGCTATTTTAATTTGGGGCTAAAAAATTTGATTTGGAAATGGTTGTTGATTTTTTTGACTTTTTTATAAGAGAAAGAATGTAATAATTATAGGTTAGATTTGATATTTTATCTTATTATGTTAAAAAGCCTATTTTGTTTTTTGTGGCTATTTTAGTCAAAAAATCCTCAAACCCAACTTTCCAAACATAGGCTAAAAAAGTCAAAAAATCCATACTATAAGCGTGTGGCAAAAGCTATTTTTTTTTTTAAATATCCGACAGGTTCAATCAGTGTATTTTGCATATACATTTAACAAAGTGAGAAGACGTGCCACATCCCAAGCCACGAATTCCCATTAAAAAAAAAAATTCATGCACACCCAAAAGTCAACAATTTGGTCAATGTACTATGCATTTATAATATTTTATTACACGATTTTTTATAAAAATTTAAAAAGTTATCACAAACACACATTTTTTTTCTTTACATTTTTTAGTCAAAATATTAAAAAATAAACTTATATAACGCATCCCAAACAATCCCTTAATCAGCCTACCTTCGGCCAATAGTCTATTATGCTGAACTTCCTCATTTTGTAAGCCATAATCATGCTTTAGCTCACTATATTTTATAGGCCTCTCTACATGATATTTTCTTCCGACTACAGTGACAAATATTTTATTGGCTATTTTATTCATGCAAATCCAATCCTTTTCAAGTAGCGACTTCCATGAAAATGGAAAGTACAATAATGTGTGATATTAATATTAATATTATTACTTAAAACTGTGAGAACACTTCACCTATATTGTCTTTGCCTCGATGGCATTAGTGGCATTATGTCTTAATCTAAATATTGAAAAAGAAAAATTAAAAATTAGTGGCACTATGTGGCAGACATTATTGAAAGTAATTAAAGTAGAATTAGTATTTATTTAAGGGTTGTTTTGGAAAGATGGTTAAAACTTAATTTTTTAACATTTTTAATTTTTTTTTGTTTAAAAGAGCATATAAATAATGTAAGAGATGACGTGATTCAAAATGAGTTAAAAACTAAAAGATGACTTTTAACTATCTTTCCAAATATCTAATGAACGAAAATGTAACCAACACAATTTGAGTTGAATTGTAACATTGACTGTCACAATTTTTAAAAAATATATAAATTTTAATCAAATTGCAAATACTAAGCTCTAGTTTGACTATTATTTTGGAGCTAAAACAGTACAAAATAATAAAATAGACTAAATAAGCTAATAAGACAAAATATCACATCTAATCCATAAGTATTACACTTTTTCTCCCACAAAGTTTTAAAAAAAAAATCAAAAAATCCAAACCAAACGAGGCTAAAAAAGTTTCATCACAAAAAAGTTGGCTATATTAGCCAATGCCAAACGAAGTTTAAGTGTAATTAATCTTTTATTTTTAAATTTTTTATGTTAATGACAATAGGTGAATCTAGCAATTATGTTTACAAACCTACCAATCTATTTGTATTCAATCTAGCAATTATGTTTGGTTTTACTACAAACCTACCAATCTATTTGTATTCATTCATTTGGCTTTGTTTCTAATGGACAATCTGTTTTGGCCCACCATGGGATATTACCTTGGAGGAGTGAAATAAATTTTGATAGTGACATTGAATTGTGACCTGTCCCTATTGTGAATCTTTTTTTGGTTAATTTTGTCACACACTCGGGTAGGAAGATAAAATTTTGGTAGCTCCCCTCCGGGCTTAGCGTTTTTTTTTTTTTGAAATGCTGATCTTGTGGGGATCATGTTTGGCAAATCACTTTAATTGTTCATATTTTTATAGATAAACTATTAATGGGTCCTAGTATTTAGACTTAATTCCCATCAAATTCTATTGAAAATAAGTTTTGGTAAAATTACCGTTAAAAATAATTTTTTTGTGATAATTTTTTACATACGGCTCTAAAAATTGACAATTATTGACTTTTTTTTGTCATGATTTTTATAAATTGTCACTAAAACTTACAATTAGTGACATTTTTTTATGACAAATTTTTCTCATAGGACCTATTAGACAATAAATCTGCTTATTAGGACTTACACGTAAGTATCCCTATTTTTATTCCTATCAATCCAAAAAACAAAAAACAAAAAAACTTATTAAGTACATTTTGTAACAATATTGCAGAGTGCATCTACATTAGTGTGAGATATCAAAAATGATTATTCTTTTTAAATGAGAAGTTTGATTAGAATGAATGTAAAACAGCGACTTTAGATAGAATCATCTTGTTACCTGTAATGAATGCATATTATTGAGTCACTGTACACTTTGATTGATAACTAATATTTACACAAGCCATATAGTTACTTATTAGTATTGAATTTTTAAGCCATCTTATAATCTATAAAAATGTTATAAAAATAAAATATTTGAATGTTACATCGTTATGGAGATATTCAACTAATTATGGAAGTGTATTAAATTTTAGGTAAAGTTTGGCATGATTGTAAAAAGACAAAAAGTCAAAAAGTCACTATCCTATTTAAATCACATCATCTTATGTAAGTCACATCACCTCTCTAACATATCACTTCAAATCCAACCCAAACCCAACTCATATTTCATAAAAAGTCAAAAGGTGTACTTATTTAGTCTTCCCAAACTAGGCCTTAACTATTAAAAATTAGTTTAAATTGTTTTTACCAAAGTCAACATCACTAGCATTGGCATCATTCATATTCCATAAACCATTGCTGTCCCACTTGAAAAATCATTTCTTTTGCTTTGACATTAAAGATTCTATATGAGAGTGCATGGGATGCCTAGAAATCTCATCTTTAATCTTTTACATCACACACTAGCTTCTCTTTTCTTTTCTTTTCTTTTCTTTTTTTTTTTGTTTTTTTCTTTTTTATATTGGTGTTTAAATCTTCATGACTTTTTTTATATTCTTTTGAAATGTTGGAATTTTAAAAAACACCAAAAGCTTATGAAAGTGTGGTCTCATGGACCATAAAGTTTCAAGTTTTAAAAAGCCACAAAAGCTTGAAGATAAAGATTTGTTTTTCATTTCTTGTCTTTCTCTTTCTTTTTTTTTTTCCTCTCTCTCTCTCTCTCTCTCTCTCTTTTGATGGCATATATATCATAACCAATATTTTAACCACACTTTACATATTTGGCCGCATATGGGTTTTTAATGACCATGATATTTAAATTAATAATAGGATTAAATTCATTGATCTCCAAAACATGTATGTGTTTTGTTTTGTTTTATTTTAATTTATAATATTTCAATGATATTAATTTGACTTTCAAATTATTTTTGTATTTCAATAGTTCCAGCACCGTATCCCTCCCAAAAAAATCTTATTTCTATAATAGCACAATATTTAACTAACCATTAAATAGCTCAAAATTGAATTTCTTGTTAAATTTTGACGAAATTGGAGAAGTTCACGAGGCCATTTAAACATAAATTTAATAAGTTAAAACTCAAATTTATTACAATTAAAATATCAGAGATTAAAATGACACATAATTGAGAGACCAATTTAACCCTATTAATAATAAGGGCAATTTACACTAGCAGTCCCTATAACTTGAGACTCGTGTCACCTTGGTCTCTGACTTTTTAATTGTGACACATTTGATCTTAAATTTTAAATCTTATTCCAAATAAGGACAATTGAAGATACCATTACTTAATTTCAAAGGTCAAATCGTCAATTTGATAAAATATAAACTAATTTGACAAAAATAAATGTCAAAAAAATATATTTAAATTTTTAAAAATTATTTCTATCCACAAAAGATAAAATTATGTAAAATTGATAAAATTTTTCGTCTTTTTTTTTTTTTTACCAAATTAATTTTTATTATGTGTTTGGATGATAATCATGTAATTGGTGGTTGTTAGGATTTTAATGTGTAATCGGTATATTTAATATATGAAATTTTTTTAGTTTTGAATTTTTTGATTTAATGGATTGGTTTAATAATGATATCAAAGTTGTCGCCATATTTGATTTTTGAAAAAATAGAAACTAATTTAATGAAAATAAAAACAACCACTCATTACATGATTATCATCCAAACATATAATAAAAATGAATTTATTAAATAAATAAATGTTTAAAAGATTTATCAATTTTACATAATTTTTTTAAAAAATTTAAAAATATTTTGTTGGCATTTATTTTTCAAATTAATTTATATTTTATCAAATTGACAATTTTACCTTTGAAATTGAGCAATAGTATTTTCAATTGTCCTTATTTAAAATAAGATTTAAAATTCAGAGTCAAATGTGTCACAAAATCTAATGACCAAAATGATACGACCCTCAAATTATAAGTACCATTAGTATAATTCGCCATAATAATAATAATAGTAACATAATGATAGTAAAAAAAGATTAGTTTGAATGGATTATTGCTTTGATGACATTGAAACTGCACTTTTGCAGGAATTGCGAAAATGGGAAGCCCGCCTGAGAAACGGGTTTTCCGGGTCATGCCACAACTTTTTTGAAATAATTTAATCTGATTTCAAGTGTGTAAACAACAACACTTCAAATTGATTTATTTAATGCAGGTGAGAGAAGAACTAAAAAAAAATTATTTGCACCTTTATAGTTTTTCATTTGTGTCTTACTATAGACACACGTAACCTCACATATATTTATAATTTTTTTTCTATTTCTCGCCTATATATAATTCCTCCTTTATTTAACCTCCAAAGGTTTGCTAATCATAAGTGGGGTGGTTTTTAAATTTTTTGACTAGTTTAACCTGGAGTTAAAAAGTCTCATTTGAAAAAGATTTTTTAAATTTTTTAACTTTTTGTGAAAAAAATAATGTAATTATTATGAATTAAATATAATATTTTATCTTATTAAATTAAAAAATATATTTTATTTTTTTACGGCTATTTTAATAAAAAAAAAAAAAAAAAAAAACACCAACCTCAACTTTCCAAACAGAGGCACAGCATGCTCAAAGATCCCCTGTACCATAAGGCACATGCTTCCAAATGCCAAATTTTATGAAGCGTTAAAAAATAAATAAATTTGCGTTGGCATTACTATTACTGTAGAAACTATATGGAACAGGTTGGGTATATCCCTAACCTCAACCCTAACCCTAACCCTAACCCTAACCCTAACCAAAGCAGTAGGAGAAACATCCATTCATAACTTGAAGTGTACAAATGTCTTCATCTATATACATTTATTCTTCAATCAAACTGAAGAATTAATTATTTGAGCGAATTATATTAATCGTTCTTATAATTTAGAATTTGTATTATTTGAATTTTTTAACTTTTTAATTATGATATATTTGATTTTAAATTTTGAATATTATTTTCAATAAGAATAATTAAAGATATTTTCTTTACAAACGGTCTATTTTAAGAACAAAGTCGTCATATAACTTTATTTTTTATTAGTTAACTTGTATATTTTTTGAAATGTAATGACTTTTTTTTTTAACAATAACATTGAACTTTCTTAATTATAAAGTTTTGTTTGGTTTGGTTTGGTTTGATATTTAAAATCTATTTTCAAATTTTTTTTCTAAGAAACTAAAAATTAAATTGGTAAAAAAAATTTAAAAACACATCATTTTTATATAATTTTATCTTTTGAAAGGGTAGAAATAATTTTTTAAAATATTATTTTATATTTATTTTCATTAAATTAGCTTTTATTTTTTCAAAAGTCAAACATAGCGACAGCTTTAATGTCATCATTAATTTAATCCATTAAATCAAAAAAATCCAAAACTAAAAATATTTCATATATAAAATATATTGGTTACACATTAAAAACCGAATAACCATCTATTATATGATAATCATCCAAAAATATTTGTTAACAACAATACAACCATCTATTACATGATAATCATCTAAGCCTGTGTTTGGCAAGTGGGTTTGTAGGCTTTTTTGGCTATTTTAGCCACAAAAAACAAAATATGCTATTTTAACCATAACAAACAAAACATCACATCCAACCCATAATCATTACATTCTTCTCTCACAAAAAAACTCAAAAAAGCCAAAAAGTCCTTCCCAAACCAAGCTTTTAAGCTCAGGCTAAAATAGCCAAAAAAGTCAAAAAGCCAAAAAGCCAACCCACTTCCCAAACGGAGGCTAAAAACATCAACAAAAACAATTACTTATTACATGATCATCATTCAAACACATATTAAAAATTAATTTGGTACAAAAAATATAAAAATATAAAAGATTTATCATTTTTATATAATTTTATCTTAAATTGGTAAAAAAAAAAATTGATATTTATATTTATCAAACTAATTTATATATTATCAAATTAATGACTTTGTTCTTGAAATTAAGTAGCAATGTCTTCAATTATTCTTATCTAGAACGAGATTCATAATTTAAGGTCAAATATATCACAATTAAAAAATCAAGAACTAAAATGACACAAACCTCCAAACTACATATACCGTTATTAAAATGATAAAACTAAACTTTAAAACAGGTGTCACCTTTTCAATTTTCCTCGCAAAATGCCAAATAAAAATACTCAGTAAATATCAACATTAAAGCTGTAGATAGAACAAAATTTACAAATTTTGACAATTAATAAATGGAATGGCAAACAATTGAAAATATTTTTTAACAATTGGCACAAACTCCCCAGAATTCCACATGGGGGACAACTAGACTCGTAGAAGTGGTAATGGGGCTAAATATGTTTTGTTTTTCTATTCCATATCTCCTTTGTCACTGCTACATGCTTAATTTGAACTGATATCAGATGGTTTGTTTCCCAAAGAATGGACACATGCCAAACACCAACTATTATTCTCCTTAGAGAGAATCATAATTCTATGGACTAGAAGTTTCAAGGGATGATGGGTAAGCCAGCCTCCAAGAACTTTCCATTTTAGACTGTACCATCTACGTACCCCACAACACATGTTTTTTATAATTCAGATATAAAACTAAGAAACCAAATATACCAATGATTGCTCTCTCTCTCTCTCTCTCTCTCTCTCTCTCTCTCTCTCTATATATATATATATATATTAATTCAGAAGAATAAGACAATAGCTACATAATATTAATACATGAATTAGGTTCAACCATATGAACTATGAACTAATGGCTAAAATTGCTAGACTCTGCAAAAACTTTAGTATGTCAGTTTCTTGAGAGACCTCCGATCGAAATAATGGTTAAAATAGTGATTTTTTTGATTTTTCACCCATCTTTTTTCCAAATCAGATTAAACTAAAGTAGCAGAAAAACACACAAATCACTAACTTAGAGTCTTAAGTCACTTCAATGATATTAATACCTAAGCAAAGCCTGAGAAGAAAACGTGCCTAAAGTTGAGCCGCATCACAAGCCAATAGCTGGAAAACACAGCTGAATCCCAATTTTTTCTGAATTTCAGTCTTTTTATTTTTAGTATTTACAAAGATTCCCTCGCTATCAATAGTGTATTAACACAACCTTAGAGAAGGCTTGTCAGTGTCATCTCTAGGACACAAGGGATGAATAAATCAAAATATACATTAGCACCTTCCCTTAACCTACAATTCCTTCCACTATCCACAGCTGCAAGCAGATACCGACTAATTATGAAACTAAAATTTAAAATTCTAAAACAGTAAAATATAATTCCAAAGTGCCAGTATAACTGAATGAAAGGGTCAAAGTTTAGCATGTTAATGATTACAAATTTCATTTTCATTTTTCAGCTATTTGCACCTTGCAATCGAATACCCTTCAGCAGGTGAATTCACCTTCACAACCTTTAGCTAATCCAGAGTCCTGCATGGACGAAAAGCACACATTATGTAGGACAACGTATGCTGACAAGCAATAAAGTTAAGACTACTCCCCTAAGTGATAACAACTTGCAATACAAGAACAAAACACACACAAAAAAAGAAAGGCTGGATATGAACACCACTCCAATGTTGCATCTACTCAGGGCAAGTCTGTAACGAGGCTTCTTTTTTGTCTATGGTATATGTATGTTTCAGCCTTCAGGTGAAACAGAGAGTTAAAATTATTTATATCCGTACATGCATATAGGTTAGACAATAGTCTTTTCAGGCCTATTTCTGGCCACATCTCCAACACAATAGCACCACAGGTTACTGAACAATTTAAAGAAAGGCATGCAACAAAGCACACAGAACCAAGAGAAAATGGAATGTAAAAAATAAAATAATAATAATAAAATACAGCTTGTACCTCAAAAATGTTAGCATGGACCCTCCAAATTCTCAACCGAACATCTGAGAACAAAAAATAAAATAGACTACTTGCAATCTTTCACCCTGCTACTTTTATGGCGCCCATCTCATCAATCGTTTAGCTCTTATGCTGCAATAATTTTAAAAATAAGTAGAAGACACACTTGAGAAGAAAGATCACGAAATAGACATAGTGGGCATGCTCATAATACCCATATGAGAAGCTGAATACAAGATGTGAACAGACATTAATATCTTTTTTTTTTAAGTAAAACATAGATGTCAACAATGAACAGACATTAATATCATGGAAAATATTATCCTCTAATTTAAGCAAAAAGGTGAATAGTGGTGTTCAGTTTACACCCAAGAAACGAGCATTTAAAATGAAACAATTTGATCTTTTTAAAGCAAGAAATATAGCTTTTACAAGCAAGAAACTAAACTTTAAGACTATTTCCCCCCTCCCCCACTCCCATCCATCCTCCATTACCACAATGCACACAAAAGCAAACACACATGGACACGTGTGCATATATGCCTATATGGATATGTTCAACCATAAAAAAGTAGCATGTATGCGCCTATATATAATACACTAAAACAACCGTATACACCAACTTTCACAAACATGTATATGTACTCCCCCAACACTTTCACAAACATATGCCTGTATACACAGTAATGCAATATCCTATCTGCATACACATTTACCTATAAATTCATACATCAACACTTAAATGTACATGAATATACCTTTCATGCCTATAGGTGACCATACATGCGTCGATATTCATATACCTACTATCCACGCAAAACATAGATAAATGCATTTATTACCTTTTTTTTTTTTTATCGGCTACAAAAGATATTTAATTAAAGAAAAAAGGAAGTACAAGGAAAAGGGGGACAAGCAATTTTAATAAATGCATTTATTATCTTTGAAATAATTATTAATAAAACAAATATCTTTGAAATAATTATTGATAAAACAAATATCATCAGGCCTACCAAATAAATTAATTTCAAGAGTGAATTTTTAAAAGGATAGAAAGTCAACATACACTTTTTCCTGTTAATTTTAGATTTCAAAAGGCAAAAAAGATTACAAAGCAATTTCTTACTTATTAGCAGTACTTCATAAAAAAATCCTACCAAAACTAATTGAAGCTAGCCTGTCTCCATGTTATTACCTTACTTTTCTTGTGACTATGAACGCCATTGAGTTCTTCACCTCCATCATGCTTCCTTTTCTGAAATTATTTAAATAGAAAATATTCAGATGCATGGTCCGCGGTTGGGGCGGGGGGAACTGAATCTCAATAAAAAACAATAATAGTTCTTCCTTCTCATCTTTGCAGTTAATTTCAAGAGTCCAAAAAAGAATAGTTCTATTGGAGCTTAATACATAAGAGAAACATCACTTTTGGGACAACCCTAAAACTCATCTCCAGGAGAAGTTGAAACCACAAGTAATAGAGCAGTCATAGCACACACTAACCCAGGACAGTCACAATTCTGTTACAATACCAGAAACTATAAACATACTAACAAAGCATCCAGATGAAAATCCAAAAGCCTAACCTTCTCATTTTGTTTCTTCAAGTGTTCAGCATCAGAATCGTGATGCCCACTTTTTTCTTTCTTTTTGTCCTTGTCCTTGTCTTTACTTCGATCCTTGTGGTGGTGCCTGTGCTTCCTACGTTCTTTATCCTTCTCTCTATCTTTATCCTTGTGCTTTTTATGCTTCCTCTCCTTATCTTTGGACTCACTTTTAGATTTCCCAGCAAAAGTAGGAATCCCCTTCTCTGCCTATAAATCACGAGATGCAACTGGGTCAGTACTTCTGCCACAGTCAACACGAGTATAGAAAACAAATGCTGAAAAAAACCCATCTCATATTCCATGAGCTTTTAGGATATAAGACTCCAAAAAAAGGAGCCATCATCATGCACTCTAGCAACTAAAATAAAATGAGAAAATCCAAAGAAAGCCTCAGGGTAGCAAAATTTTTACAGCAGGAAGATCAATGGGAGTAGTTTCTCTCAGTTGAAAGGCTTCTCTAAGGACATCTAGGTCAAAAGGCTGTATGCGAGTATTTGTTTCTCTTGAATAAGATATATCCTGAACGGGCTGATCCAATTGCATCCCTTCCCCTTTCCTAATTTCTGTGTCTCCAACCACATTGTGAAGGTAGCGCGAATCTGAAATCGACAGAGGAAGTGACCTCTTGCAGAAGAACTCATGGTGAGGCAACAACTTGTAGTGACTTATAAGATCCACTGCACCAGTTAGTTCTCTTGGTCCTAGCATTCAAATAAGACAAAAGTCAATGGCAGTTATGAAACTAAACCATATTCTTTAAGTGAAAAAAAAAAAAAACAACAACTAAGAAAAAAAGTTGGGAGAAAATCTAAGTGCTATAACATCCCAAAGCATGTCAACGAAAAAAATAAGGAAAATGAGATATGCCACAACTGATAAGCATGCCTCAGTTTATGCAACATGCATGCCTCAGAAACTTGATCAAGACACCTTGAAGCACCACAAATGGACTTGCAGACCATTTAGAATAATTTTTCAAGCAATGAATCCATGACCCAAAAAAAAATGGAAGGTTACAGACTTTACAAACTGTGAAGTTGCTTTCACAAAGGTATAGGTTTGCTGCTTGAAAATCTTATGCATCCCGTATACCACCTGTCTGTTTATAACAAATCTCAATATCCTTTTGCACAGGCTAAGGTCAATAGCTAACCACACACGGAACCTTGAATTCCAGCTCCTTTGACCCTTCTTTTGACTTGCAGTTATATCAATGGCCTTATATTCCAATAAGTAATATGCCAGCATCCATGCTTGCACAGATACAAGCACAAGATATGCAGTGTACACACACATGAGAGAGAGAGAGAGAGAGAGAGAGAGCCCTATTGTCTGTTTCTCTATTTAGTTGCAAGCTTCTCTCATGGCTCTTGCTGCCATGGAGAATAAGTCCGGTTTTCTATTGCCTTATCATCAGCCTTAGATAAACCCCAAATTTGAGCCAGCTAGCCTGTTTTTCCCCTTGCTCTTATTGATTTATATTTAGGGTTTGGTTGATTAGGTTCTGCCTTCTCTGATTTTAAAGTTTTGTTTGAGCTTTTCCCCTGTTTCTTCACCACTTTATTTGGTTTTGGGGATGGTTCCAGCTCTTTGTCCACAGCTTCTGTGCCTTTCTCTGGTGGAATTCCTGGATCAGTTGATGAGGGCTTTGCCTAGCCTTTCTAATTGGATGATCTGAGTTGGTGCCCTCCTCATCTTACAGCTGTGTTCAGTGAAGTTCATTGATGAGGGCATTCTGCCTTGTATCAGGAGGTGCTATTTTAAGTTTAACTGTTTCAGATGAGGCCTTCATTGGTTGCTAATTAATATGGCTTGGGGAGTCATTGGTTTTCCTTTCATGTATGCATCTTGTTTCCAATATCTTGGCCAGTATGATGGGGCATGATTTGGTGGGACTCATTTGTTATGACCTTGTTGCCTTCCCTTCATGCATACATGTTTGGAAAAACCACTGGAGTTTGAGGGCATGTTTGCCTAGTTTTTTTGGCTGTTGGAGAGTTTTATTTCCTTTAGACTAGGGATTTGATTCTCTCTGGAGATACGTGCCCTGCGAAGCGTGTAAAGGGCTTCGTTGGATTATTCTCTTCTCTTTTTTGGTAATAAAACGTACTTACTTACCTGAGAGAGAAGACTACATGACCCAACTAGATAGACTAAAGATTAGACAATGCATAAACATACCCACAATGGATCCATTTATACCAACAGTAAATATAAAAATAGTTTCGAGAAAAGAACCTCATTCACCTAAACTAAACCAAAAGCTCATAAAACAGCTTGCCTGACCATGATGTTATTGAAGAACCTGTTGCATGTGCTTGAGCCCATCTTCAGATGCAAGATGGGACTCCATTTTGTAATGTCTCACAAAGGTAAACAAGTAAAGTGAGCCATGCATGAAACAAAATACAACCTTAGATCTCATAATCGAAAATGAATAAGAACCACCAAGCATAAACGAAGCAACAATTATGCCACAAAGTCCCAAAAAATACAGACAAGAACGCTTAAGCAATACATGCACACCTTCAGTAAAATGTTAAAAACATGCTCCAAGCATATTACCTCTTCCAAACTTCTTGCCTTCAGGATCCATCAATCAACATTAGCAGCTGAAGTGGACCATTATCACCTGAGATTTTATGACACAAAAATGTAAAGAAATAAAGTTTCAATAAACTATTTAGTTAATTATTTTGCTATAATCAATAAATTTCATGAAAACAACATAAGATATACGGATAAGATTTTAGAGTCTTGAGACACGTCCATGTGTCAACAAATATTTTTTACTTTCTCTTTCGGGTATAGTGTAACAACTACAAAAATTATTACTGCTAGGCGTCCTGAAATATTTTATGGAAGCACCCCTATCAAAGAACACATTAAAAGAGACACAAGCCTGACTCTGGATGGATTCTTGGACTCATGCAATTTATCTAGATTTGGCAAAACAATATGGAATTTCAAATTGTTAGTCTCTGAAATAGTAGGGCAAGAAAAGGCGGACGCTTCACTAGTTGCGTAGTTACCTGCCTAGGCACCAAGGTAACTGCAGGATGTACATATCTGACAGAATATCTAAAATTGCAAAGATGATATCTGACAGATGTGGCAAAACAATTGAAATTTCAAATTACTGCTGTTTCTAAGATAGAAGGGACAGAAGGTTGTGGCCCCAGCAGTTTTGTACTACCTGACTTGAAAGCAAGGCAACTGTAGGATGCACATATATGACAGAATGTATTAACTTGCAAAGATGATATTGCTGTGGTTAAATTTCTAACTAACATTTTAGGAGTCCAAATAAATCAAGAACAAAGGATTCGGGTCAAAGGGAACAACAAAGCAACAAAAAGAAATAAATTACAATCTTTCAAAGTTCACAAAGCAACACCAAATAGCCAGGGCAGCAGAAAGATGTCAGGCCACATTTATTTAGTTAATATCCAATATTTAAAAGGAGTCCAATTCACCTAGAATTCCCTTAGAATTGGAGGATCCTCCAATCTTTCATGGAACTTACTATATTTAATGGTCAAGACCTCGACAAATCAACCAACTCATTTTAGGCTTAAACAATGCCTTTTGAAGCCAGATTCACACTAAAGGAGCATTCATCAATTATCCGTTAAAGTTTTCCACCAAGATCATCCAGATTTTCTGAATTCACAGCCCTACCTTTTCCCCCAGTAGAATTCCATTATTTTCATCTTTTTTGTACTCCAAACTCATATCGTAAGACACAAGAACTCTAGCTTTGTTTTTAATGCAACAAGTGTAATCATTGATTTTGATTTCTACATCACCAAGCATATTGTTTGCTAGAAGAAAGGAGAACAAATTATCAATAGACGTGGTAAGTTTTTGTTAAATATGACTGGGAGGACTCATCAGATCAAATTCATTCTTTTTTATTTCTATTCAAATTAGGTTATTATGGATGTTAATTTTATGAGAAAGGCTATGGTACACACCCCTTTTCATAAGAAAACTTTTGTGGCATTAGTTACGAACCATTGTGATTATGTTACGAAGGAGAGCACCATAAAAAATGTTTTAATTACAAACCATTGTGGTTATGTTATGAACATTATAAAGTTACAAGCTATTGTGATGAGAAAAATTATGAATCATTGTGGTTTTGTTACGAATCATAGTGATATATAAAGGGCACACAGTATGCACCCTTTCATTTTTTTTCACCAAACTAGCTTTGAGATTTTTCAAAATGAAAACTCAACCGAACTAGGTAACTTTTCTGGTTCCTACATTTTCTCTACTTTGATATAGCACCGTAACAAAGGGGATAGGATTGTATCCTGTTGTGCACAATATTCTGCATTTGGAAGGATGAAGAAGATGAGAAAATAAAGATGATCTTCCATCATAGTAGGTGTTGAAAGCCTTGGCGGATAAATTTAAAGGAGAATTGATGAATGCTTTGTTAGTGCCAATTTGGCTTCAAAAGGCATTGTTTGAGCCTGATAAACGAGTCGGTTGGTTTGGCAATATCTTGACCATTAAATTATTAAGTGCTGACATGTTGCGTTGTCATGAAAGAGTGGAGGATCCTCCACTTCAATGGGAATTAGAGACGAGCTCGACTCCTTAAAAGACACCTTCCTAATAAAATAGGGGTAAAAATGCTGAAATTATTGCTTTCCAATTCAATAATAAAAGGACCATTGACTTAAAAAACCTCCGAGACAGAAGATCATACGATAATGATGACCAAACCACTTGATAAAATGCAGGTGACTCGTTGAATTTATGTTCCTTCTGGTTGCTAATAAAGTGAAGGAAAAATTATAAACCTTTTGCATCCTAGATTTCTCATTGCTTGGAACCCTAAATAATAAAAGACTTATAGTTTAGTAAAAACCCCAAACAGAATGAAAAGATCCAACAATTTAAAATACAATTCCATCTTGTCTTTCAATTTATTCCCATTTAGCTGAAGTTATTTTACTGCAGAGTCTACCAACTTTAAAATCTAATCCTTTTTTCCCTTTCAATATGAACAAAATCAAAACTTCCCAGTGTCTGAAAATGCATAACATTCAGGAAGTCCGAAAGAGGAGAGAAAAAAAAAAGAAAAAAAAAAACACCCTTGAAACAATCAGTTTATAACCTCGTCTCTCGTATCACATAACTACCCTTCCGCTTATCTAAGTAAGATTTTCATACTTCAGATACCCAAAACGACACTAAACAAACGGAATCATATAAATCTCTTCTCTCCCCTTGCTTTTAGCTCAGTTTTAACAGATGAGTGAAAGAGAGACAACTTGATCTAATCAATCTAAGCACACGCATGCAAAAGGTGGGTTCATCAACACGAAGCAATTGAACTTCAATTCAAATTACAAACATACACATGTATGTGCGTGAGAGAGAGACATAGAGAGAAGAGCTTACCTGATCGGAATGAGAAATCCACAAGGTAAAAGTATAGAATTTCGCGACTTTTCGTGGGATTCGCAGAGGAGAGGATCGAGGATAGAGAAATTAGGGTTTATAGCGTTTGAACCAGAGAGGGAGAGGTACTCGTCTCGTCGTCCCCGAACTGGAAATAAACCCTTGAAGCACCGACCTCTTTCCTTTCCTTGTGTTGTGCATCGTTATATACTTCTGTGAATAAATAAACCGATTTTAATTGTTTGACATGCTGGTGATGATCTGGACAATTTTATTTTTTATTTTTTAATTTCTATGAAACAATTGCGAAGGAAAAATAAATAAATAAATACATAGCTTTATAATTACACATGTAATTTTCAGGTTTTTTTTTTCTTGAACAAATACTAAATTCAACTGAATTTTAAGTTTTAATTATTTTTTTGTTTTTAAGTATTAAACCGCAATTTAGCTTTTAGAGGAACAAAATATACATAAGGATCAAATATGTTGTTGGAAAGATAATGAGGTCGACCAACCTAGAAAAAAAAAAAAAAAAAAAAAAAAAAAAAAAAAAGCATCTAATATGTTTGGATATCAACCAATATAATGAATAATCAAGTTCTTATTAATTGTTGTATTGATGTGACAGATTTTTTGTAAAATTATACTTACTAAACTACGAGATATAAAACATTGTATAAAAATAATATATTAGAATCAGAATAGTGAATTTTTACGGGATTGTAAAAGTTATTACATCTAAATAATAATATCAATGACACATGATCTATGATAAATCAACAATGTCTCCACAAAATAGTGAAAAAACAATTTTATGAATGTATGTGAAAATATATATTGTAATATACCAGCTGTAAACACTCCATTTTTGATCGTCCTCAAGACTTGGACGTCACCATTTGAACACTTGATGATCATCCATGTTCGTGTTCGTCTTGAGTTCTCGAAGGCTTCAGTCGCGTGCCTTGCCTCAAGACCTCTCGACTTGTTTGTTTTGTGCTTGGTTGTGTACCAAATACTTGTGTTTTTGTTTCGAAGGGCAGGGAATGGCTTGTTGGCCATGCCCACACCTCACCGGCCTTGGCTTGAGGCCACCGGCCCTGTTTTCTTTCTACTGGCCAAATATTTTGGTCAGTCGACAATGTTTTTGGTCGACCGGGCATTTTTGTTGGTCAATCGGCCATATTTCCCAGCCGACTCCTTTTCATCTGTTTTTGGCAGATATTTTATGCCAGTTGTCACAGCTGGCATCCACATTACACCCCTTCCATACACGTGTATGGAGGGATTTGCCTCTTGTTTAGCTTCTCTTGGAAACTTGAGGATTTGAGCCTCTATAAAGAAGGAGCTCCTCCTCCCTCCTCCGAGGTTCAGAAAAAATTAGGATTAGAAAGTGAGATATAGTTTTGTATCTATATTCCCTTGTTTGATTCTATTTTGTGCCTTAAAGTGAGTTTTTGTCTTACTTTTGCACTTAAACACCTAGCATTACACCATCATTGGGTTGCTGAGGCATTAGAGGGTTATTATTAGGGTTCTTGAGTTGATTTTGATCAGAGAAAGGTATTAGAGTGGTGTTCTTGAAGAGGTTCTTTAAAGGTGAGAACCTGCCTTCTTTATTCTCTATTTTTGCACAAGCTTTTAGCTTATCTTGCTTATTGTTTTAAGCTTCGACTATAACTGATCAAAATTCTGATTTTGTGTGTTAGAACTTTGTTTAAGGTCACTTTGAGGTTTGGGGTTGTCTCCCCCTTCCAAGGCCTTGTTAGGCCTTGTTTTAGGCCATACCTTTTGGCCATTGCTTTGGTCTTTGCATGACCTCTCTACTACTGAAATCCAAAGGATTTTCAGTGGTAGAGAGGTGGTTTTGAGGTCCTAAAAAGGAGAGGGTCATCCCTTCTCCTTGTTGTCTTTAATGCTTGCATAAATGGCTTATGTAATAGCATGTGTGTTTAGTTTGTTTTAGCTCCATTTCAGTATGTATTAGGCTTTGTTTTGCCATGATATACCTCTGTTTTGAGTTGGTTTAGACATACCATGCATGCTTTGTATACTTGTCTTGTAATCCCATGATTTGCCTTAACATGTACCTAGCATTTAGACTACCATGCTTGCATGTGTTTGGCCCAACTCCATGAAGCTTTTAGGTTTGTTGTAGCATGCTTAAGCTCTATTTTTCATTGATTTGGCCATGCTTGCATTGTTTTGTATAGCTACCATGCAACCTAGCTTGTTAGCTTTGAGTGTCCAAGTTGCTAGCATGTTCTATGTGGATCATTTCAGTGGTTTGGCATCACTTAGAATGTTATTTCAGTCCATATTTCATGCTTGAATACTTGCACTTATCACTCCTTTATTGTCTTAAAGAGTTTGTGTTTTATGCCTCATGAATGTGTCATTATGTATGCCATCATGCTTAGGTCATTGGGATGCCATCTAAGTGGGTTTTTGGGCTCATTTTGACATGTCCTAACTCTGTTTTGGGTCGCTTAAAGCGTGCCATGTTTGGTTGTATTAGGTGTAGTGTTACACCTCTTTGATGGCCTTGCATGCTTCATGGTTTTGCCCCTTCGTTTTAGCTTGTTTTGGCTTTGATCATTGCATGTTTTAGGCTCACTTTAGCTTGATTTGGGACTGTTTTAGGTCCCCTTGTCCCTTTGGGACTTGCTTCATATAGCCTTGGTTTGAGTCCTTCAGCTAGCTTCAAGCTTTAGGCTCTCCTGCACGCTTTGCTTACTTTGTTTAGTTGGTTTGGCATCATTCCTAGCATGTTTTCAGAGTTTAACATGTTGTCACATTTGCATGCTTTTTCATTCCTTTTAAGTGTGCTTAAAAGTCTCCCTTTGATGCTTAAGTGTTAGGCCAACTACCATGCATATTTGTATGTGATTTTGACCCCTATCCCTTGGCATATTGGCCACTGATTTGGGCCTATTCAAGAGCTGCCCATTTTGGTTTAAGACCATTCCCGCATGTTATTGCATGCTTGCCTTGCATGTTGTCGCATACATGGCCTATTAATATGTTGTTACATGATTGAACGAAGTCACATGCTTGTTTGTATGCTTGTCTTTGCATATTGTTATATGCTAATTGCCTTGTGTAACATTGTTGCTTGTATGCTCATTTTGCACTAGTATGCTCGCATGCTTAGGTTGCGTAGCATTGAGCATGCATCCCTTGCCTCTTGATCAACCATGATAGAGGTTGGGGGGCCCCTTTATGTGTTTTGTGTGCATTTCATTTTATATTGAAATTGCACATTCGACACCTTTGGCCATCATGCATTGAAATGCGTGATTGATGGCCCGAGGGTCGAGAACCATACTCCTTTGAGTCTCAAATATGATAAAGAGGGTGGTGGTGCATAAATTGCTTTGAAAATGCACTGCCATGTTCTGTCTGTCCTCTGCCGCAGCAAAACAAGATTCTGCAGGAAGAGATGGTCGGTCGACCATCTTCAATGCCAGCTAGCCATTAATTTTTAGCCGATATTACCACAAATGGTCAATGACCAGTTCCCCATGGCCGGTGGTCTCACCTTTTGATCGATGACATCCCACAGTGCTCAATGAGTGATTATGAAGCTTCCTTGGGACTGGTGAAGTTTTCAGAAGTATAGATCAGTGTAACAGAGGCGCATGAATATGGCGATGGATTTCTGCGCGGAGCCGAGCGTGCACGCATTCATCCCTCTTCTCGAGGCATCTTTACTGCTTTCTTAGCTTAATTAATTCATATAAGTGTGCGTGTGTGTGATACATGTCTTCCAACCCCCATTTCTTTCTCCCTTTTATTTAACCGCTTATGATGGTTAGTTTTAGGGCATATTTGATTTAGCATACCTTATGCTATGCATGTTTGCATTCATTCATTTGTATTGCATGCACCGGGCTGGGCGCATCATACTAACTGCATAGTATTTCAATTCCAACTTGAATACGTGTATCAAATTGCCGCATATCATATGCCATCTTAGATTAGCCGAGCCTATTCTAATTGCATTTCGGATGTGTTACATTAGCCATCTTAACATGGACTTGGATCATACATTTGATTACTAACATGTTCTTGTTTTGTCTCGGAGTACACTGTGAGTGTTTATACTTTAGCATCTTGCATATGTGTAAGTGTTAACATGACAGCATGCTTGCCATGAAGCTAATTGCTTATGTGATATAACTGCTTGAATGCCTGTGGGTGAAGGTTAGATTACTTGAATCAGAACAATTCATCAAATCCGCATTTTAGCCTACTTACGAGTAGCAAACTTCGAACCATTTCCAAACAAACGGATATGCGATGCTTTGTTCCAAATTACGTAATCTAGTCTATACTTGTGTGTTGTGCGCATTACATAGTAATTCTAGCTAATTAATCGGAATAAGAACACATATGTTTTCAAAACTCGATATCATGCTTAGTACAGGCCGATCTTTAGATCGGGCGAGCGGGAGTGCTCATAGATGACCTTCCCCAATCGTACCCAAGTTCCCGAGCCAAGGTAACTTTGGTGATGACAGACACGTGACCTTAGGCAACAAGTCAGGGTTTCCTAAATTTTTCCAAAATAAAATATTTAGGTAGCGACTCTGTATCTGGCAAAGCAGTCCATGTTTGGCACTTATTTCTTAAAAATCAGTTTTCCAAAACGATTTGCCGGATTTGGACTCTTTGGTGATTTATCAATCTCACATCGCACATTGTAGGATCAGATTAAGAACCATGACATATTGAGTCTGAACTATGGTAGCATAAAGGTCGAGGGCGCGTCCACACTAGCAAGTTATTTTTCTCATACAAAAAAAAAAGAAAAAAAGAAGCTAAGTTATATAAATTTGTTTTCATTTACAAATTGTAATTGTTTAAAAAGAAAATAGTTAAAAATTATATTTCCATTAACAAAATATTTTTTATTGGAATAATTAGAAGAGCATTTATTCATAAATTTTTATCTCTCACTCATCGCTCGGCTTGCAAGGTAAGATTTCCTCGATTTCTATCTCTCCCCTTCTCCCTCTGTTTCGATTTCTTTTTGTCTGTTCGACGTTTTGGCGCTGCTTTCAAACTCTCTCTCTATCTGGTGAAGGAGATTCCAAGATTCAAAGTGAAGAACCCTAATCATGAGTGAACTAAAACCTTAATTTCACTTAATTTTGAAGAATCCTTGACTGCTACTAATTGTTTGATTGCTAATGAATAAACTAATGAATTTATTGATTCTATCTTATTTTTTGAATCCATAAGTGTAACTCCCATAGCTTTCTCCCTCTGTTTCGATTTCTTTTTGTCTGTTCGACGCTTTAGCGTTGCTCTCGAACTCTCTCTTTATCAGGTGAAGGAGATTCCAAGATTCAAAGTGAAGAACCCTAATCGTGAGTGAACTAAAACCTTAATTTTTGACTGCTACTAATTGTTTGATTGCTAATGAATAGACTAACGAATTTATTGATTCTATCTTATTTTTTGAATCCATAAGTGTAACTCCCACAGCTTTTGTGATAGATTGGGGTATATAGGTATTTAATAAGTGGAACATATTTTTAACTCCTATTTTTGCCATTTAATTTCAGCTTCTGTGATAGATTGGGGTAAATAGGTATTTAATCAATGGAACATATTTTTAACTCCTATTTTTGTCATTTAATTTCAGCTTTTGTGATAGATTGGGGTAAATAGGTATTTAATCATCTGGTTTAACATTATATTGAAGCATTTTTTACTTCTTCATCCCCACCCCCTGGCAAACATGCAGTGAATTGAATATAGTTTGCATGTGCATAAACATCAGTTCTGAAAGTTCTCTTCTAACAGTTCTCTTCTGAAAGTTCACTGGATTTGGTAAGTTCTCTTTATGTTATGTGTAATTTTTTTTCTACTCTTACTACCCGTCTCCCAGCAAAACACTTTCAATTGCACATGTTATGTTATGTTATGTTATGTGTAGATATTCTAGACAAAGGATCAAAACTAAAGTGTTGAATTTAAAAACAATATTAGAGTGGTTAAGAGGATTTCTTTCCATAATTTTACCATTTTATCCTGTTATGGGCAATCATTTTTGTTTTATTTGTATTTCTTTTAAATAATATATTGTTAATGTTAGACAAAAGAAAACATGTAAACTGATATGGAGTATGATAGTGAAAAAAATGTCAATTTATCTCTATACTATACAGTTAAATAATGTATTGTTCCTCTTGCTATTAGACTTCATTTTTAATTTATCCCTACACAGTTAGATTTGTTGATTGGGATTTTATTTTATTTAGCAGGTTGAGTTTACTTAATTTAGAACTTTTGATTATTGACTCTTCAAAGGAACAATGCCTTAGCCTTAGGTGCTAAAATACATGTGTATTCATTATATTCTTTTAGATACTACGATTGGCCTTAAAAATATAATGGACAAAGCTTGCATAGTTTTCATCTGCGTACTTTCATAGGCAAAACACACATGCACATGCATGCATGCATTACATATATATCTCATTGGAAATGTGACAGAAAAGTCCATTTGTGCACATATATATATATATATATATATATTTTAAAATTTTGTGTTCAAAGTTTGATTTTTGTAATGGAAAAGTATTTGATTGCTAATGAAACTTAGAATCTGTTGGTTTTAGATTCTAAGAATTTTTTTGGTTCATTATGGTGATTTCCAAGTTGATTGCTTTTAAACAAAGCAATAATAAGTTTTTCCCTGATTTATTTTCTGAATCTGTTGGGTTCAGATTCTAATAATTTTTTGAACTGCTAATCATTGGGTGTTTGTTCCATTGGGTTGTTTTTTTAACCATTTCCGTGCTCTGTTTTTTTTTTTTTTTTTTAAAGAAAATTTGTATTCAAAGTTAGATGTTTTGTAATGGAAAAACATTTGATTGCTAAGCTTTTTAGTTTCATTTGAGATTTAGCAGGTTGAGTTTACTTATTTTGGAACTTTCGATTATTGACTCTTCAAAGGAATAATGCCTTAGCCTTAGGTGTTGAAATACATGTGTATGCATTATATTCTTTTAGATATTACGATTTGCCTTAAAAATTTAATTGACAAAGCCTGCATAGTTTTCATCTGCCTACTTTCGTGGGCAAAACACACATGAGAAAATTCCATTTGTTCTCATATTATCATATATGAGAAAAGTATAGTTAGTTTTGCACATGTTATGTTATGTGTAGATATCAAGACATACATGTTTCTTGCGCTCTCCCCTTCTTTCTCTCTCTCTCTCTCTCTCTTTTTGTGGTTGTGTGTGTTTTTGTGTTTCCATTCTTCGGTTCTTCAATTAATTATCATCAGTAAAATAGCATCGGTACCCAATTTGTATACATATCATCGATACCCAATTTCTTGCTCACTGTAGAACTGATGAGTGTTTTTTTTTTTCCCCCTACAATCTCTTTTCCATTTTTTCTTGACAGCCAAATGGAAGATTAGTTCAGCAACATTGCCATCAATGACAAGAATACAACACTGAATCCACAATTCACATGGAATAAATTGTAAATAAAAAGTTACTAACTCACCTTTTGACTCTGATTTTTGCTCATCCCCTTTCGCTGCTTCCTTCTTATTATTTGGGTAGAAATTCTCATAATCTACAAATAAAAGACCCATAAAAACACACATGCACATGTGTGTATGCATTACATATATATCTCATTGGATATATGACACAAAAGTCCATTTGTGCTCATATTATCATATATGAGAGCATCTCCTCCCGTTAAATTTATATTTTAAAGTTTCCTTTTCCCCTCCCCTTTCTGCCTCTGTTACATTATGATTTACTAAATGAAGAATTATGTTCGAAATTAAAATTACAACGTTGATAGAAAATTTACTGACTGGAATATAGGGGCAATTTCCCTTGCCACAATTCAAACAACGCTGTTTTTCCTTCGGCTCCCTTCGAACTCACACTCACGAGGTAAGACTTTGAACTCGCTTCCTTTATCTACTCTTCATCACTGTGTTGAGTTGTTTGAATTGTATGAATTTGTTGTTTGAATTCTATCTGATGTGAGTCCTTGATATTGGTTTGGAATTTTAGCAAAACTCTGATTGCAGTGCCATTTATTATGATAAAACTAAATACGTGTATAAAATGTTTGAGACTAAAGGAAGGTTGGATGGAATTGTGTGAAAGGAACTTCTAAAATGCCTTTTATTTTTATTGGTAATTCAGTAGCCTTGAGACTAAAATGGCTTTGCTGCAATCTAATAGCTACGTTTCAAAGTTAAACAAGTTTGTTTATGTATTGTTGATTGATTATTTTCCCTTCAATTTCTTTATGGATAATTGAAAGAGGAGTGCAGAGAAGTTGGGCATAATTGTTTGTGTTTCTTCCTTTTTTTATTTGGTAAGTTCTGAACATCTTCACTGTGTTCACCGTGTTTTGCATGTATTTTGCATTTGTTCCTATGTGATTGGTTGTATGTTTCACTTTTGTGATTGGTTTTAATAATAGAATAGATGTGTGGGTGTTGTGCATACATGCTCTCCTCACTTTCATCTACTGTTGCCATTATCATACATCCAATTGAACTTAAATTTATTCGGTGGAGGTCACTTTTTAGCCAACCTAGCAAAGTCAAAATCAACACTAACAGATTATAGATGTAACCACTCAAAAACTGGGAAACCACTTCTCCAGTTTTCTTCTATTTCTTTGCTTTTTTTTTTCTTTTTTGATACAACCAATTTTCCTTTCCACTACCTAACAGTATACTACTGTTTCCAATCCAACAACAAGACTTTGAACTCTATAAATAGGTACCCCATACATGCTTTTGCTTCTTATCAAATTTTCTTCACACCTAAGGCCCAGAAAATTCCACAGAAAAGAAAAGAAAAGTTTGTCTATTTGTGAGTATTATGGAAGCAGAGAAGATTATAATGGAGGAGGAGAGGAGGGTAATGGTAGCAGTAGATGAAAGTGTGGAGAGCATGTATGCACTGTCATGGTGCCTCACCAACCTCCTTTCTCAGAACTTCTGTCATGGTGATTCATATCTTACAGAGAAATAGAGATAGCGGGTGTTGTGCTCTCCCAATATCTAGGTCAGTTTTTTTTGGGGTTTTTGTTTAATTGATATGTATTTTTCACTGATCTCAGGGTTCATGTATGTATGTATAGATCCATTTTATTTTTGTTGATTGATTGTTTAATTGATAGGAAGCTTCCAGGATTTTTTTTTTTTGGGTATTTGTTTTCATTCATATCAAGGTTCATGCATCCAGATCTGTGTTTAATTGATTGGTTACTTGATCAATGCTTGGTGTTGAGTTGAAAAGTTGAATAAATTTGTTTAAAGATGAATTGGGCCGTTTACTTTATCTCTTGGTTTGTCCCATTTTCCCTGCTCTGTTTTCTGGGTGTGTTTTTGGGTTTGCCTACATTGGTGTGATGTATGTTGGATTTTGTATTTTATTTTGTATTCAAAGTTTGATTTTTTTTAGTATTGGAAAATGAGTCTCATTTTCACGTTCTTTTATTATGATTAAATTTTGGGTGTTTGGGTTGTTTTCTTGCATCCTTCCTTTCTTTTGGGATTTGGGCTTTTGGATTGTACAAAGTCATCATTCTTTTTTATTTAGGAGTGCCTATTTTTTAATTGGTCATTCTTGAGGAGTGCCTATTTTTCCATCAGATTTTTCCTGGATTTTATTTTTATTTTTTTATTTTTACTTTGCTAATCAAACAGCAAATGGTAAAACTGGTTGATTTGAAAAGGTTTGTGAGAATAAAAGAGTTGGTCTTGATATGAGAAAAGAGTCGGTCTTGGAGATAAAAGAGTTGGTCTTCATAAGAGTTGAGTTGGTTGATTAATGCTTAAGTATACCCACAAACAGGGCATTCTTGAGGAGTTGCCTATTTTTTTAAACCATTTCCATGCTCTTTTTGTTTTTTGTTTTTTTTTTTAAAAAAAAAATCATAACATTTTTGAATGATTTTTATGGGCAATCATTTTTTTTTATTTGTATTTCTTTTAAATAATGTATTGTTAATGTTAGACAAAAGAAAACAGCTAAACTGATATGGAATATGATAGTGAAAAAAATGTCAATTTATCTCTATATTATACAGTTAAATAATGTATTGTTCCTCTTGCTATTAGGCTCCATTTTCAAGCTATCCCTATACAGTTAGGTTCCATTATAATCCCCCAGTCTCTTAAAAGTTAGATTTGTTGATTGGGATTTTATTTTATTTATTTATTTTTATTTTTTGTCAGCCATTTCAGTTTCAACCTTCTGAACCAATTGCCCTTTATCATCTGAGGAGACATCTTAAATGTCATGCATATGCGTATTTTAATGCATGAAAGGTGTGGTCTGATGTACTAATTTTGTAATTACATGTTCCTCATTGGGGATACATACGAGTCGATACAAAGACTTTTTGAAAAGTAATGAGGAGGAATTTTGGACAAACACATATTTGAAGACATGTTATTGACACATTTTCTGTAAAGCATACATATTTTGGAAAGCTTTAACCCACTTTTTTGTAAAGTTTTAACCCACTCTTTTGGTGCATGACAATATAATGGTTGTTTTTTTTATGTAGTTATAATTTGATTGGCAGCAGTTGCACTAACTGGTGTGCATTTTAAATCTAATTTCTTTTAGCTTGCAGAGCACTAGCTAGTGTGCATTATTTGATATTTAATTTTTTTTTATTTTTATATTTGATTTGTTTGGAATTGCAAAGTACAGTCTGTTATGTATTGTTTGATATTTAATTTTCAATTTAATTTGTTAAGATTGTAGAGCACTTACTGATGTGCTTTATTATATAGATTTAGTATTTTTTTTTCTTTTTATTATAGATTTAGTATATAATAACTTTAATTTATGTTTTTTGTTCAGTGTTTATAATTTTTTTTTACTTTCTCTTATATTTTGATTTTCAATATTGGTGAACATTATAAATCTGATATGTTTGTTTCTTAATTTGCATTAAGATTAAAGGAATTGTTATTTTATTTAAGTTTTGTAGAGCATATAATACAAGTAAAATTGTTACAGGTTCTTTAAGAAGAAAAATATTTCAATATATTTTTATAACTATATTTTAATTTTAATATTATTTACACCGTGTCTTTAGACACGGGCATACGCTAGTGCTAACTAAACTACGAGATGTAACACATTGTATAAAAATAATATATTAGAATCAGAATATTAGTGAACTTTTACAGGATTGTAAAAGCTATTACATCTAAATAATAATATCAATGACACATGATCTATGATAAATCAACAATGTCTCCATAAAATAGTGAAAAAACAATTATATGAATGTATGTCAATGACACATGATCTATGATAAATCAACAATGTCTCCATAAAATAGTGAAAAAACAATTATATGAATGTATGTGAAAATATATATTGTAATACACCGGCAAGTTATTTTTCTCATACAAAAAAACGAAAAAAAAGCTAATTTATATAAATGTGTTTTCGTTTACAAATTGTAATTGTTTAAAAAGAAAATAGTTAAAAATTATATTTCCATTAACAAAATAATTTTTATTGGAATGATTAGAAGGAGCATTTATTCATAAATTTTACTTTACCTACTTCTATTTAAGTTACTCTAATTATTTTTTTATATTATAAAAAATTTTATAAATGACATAGTAACTAAAATATCCTTAATAATAACATGATGAAACACACATTAATATTCATATTGACATTGTGAATATTTCATGATATGAATATTTACACTGTCAAATTTATTTAATATAAATGTTTAGATCACCAAATTGTTAAGGATTCAAATAATATTTGTAATATTAAAATTGTCCATAAAATACCTTAAATATGATAATTAAAATTTGATAAATATGTCCAAAATAATAAAATTTATTAAAATAGAATAATGTCTTATGAACTAATTAGAATACAAATACTTAAAAAAAAGATTTTCTAATAAATTTCCCTAATTAAAAAATGGGGTATTTTTTTTAAGGTCCCTGATATTATGATTTTATAGTATAAAGGACATCAACTATTTTCATGATGTCTAAGGTCCCTCAACATCAATCCAGAGAAATTTCAGTCCCAGAGAAAATTCGATCCAGAGAAAATTCAACCCAGAGAAAATTCAATCCAGAGAAATTCTCTGGTCCAAACCAGAGAAAATTCAATTCTGTCTAAAATTTACCTCTCATTCTAGCTAAAATGAGGTGTACAGTTCTAGAAACTAAAGAACGAGAAAATGAAAAACATGAGTTGCAGAGATAAAATCTCTCAACAGCAACGGTATACGGACACAGCTCGTTGCCTTGAAGGTGGCATGCACATGATCACCATGATGAGTATGAGAACAATCAGCATAAGAGTTGACTTGATATCTGGAGCTTCGTCTTCACCTTCTGCCATGATCAACACTTCTTGCTCAAGCTTTCTTCTTCTTTAGTTTGTTTCTCTGTAAACTATCAGTTTGATGCTTTTGCTTGTTCTTGTACTCTGCCCAAAATAAAATGTAAAGTTGTGGTTAACAACCAAGTTGATTTGTTAATTATTTTGTGCTTGAGTTGGGAGTGTACATTGAATTTGCATTTAGTTTCTTTGAATTTGCATTTAGTTTCTTTGAATATTTGACCTAAAATTCAGTTCAAATGAAAAAAAATAATCGAAATAGACGTTTTGTGAGCTAAATTACCAGAGAAATTCTCAATCCAGAGAAAATTCTCAACCCAGAGAAAATTCAGTTCCATTGCCAAATACTCTTGGAAGCTTGAATCCAGAGAAATTTGAATTTTCTCTGGGTTGAATCCAGAGAAAATTCTCAACCCAGAGAAAATTCAGTTCCATTGCCAAAAACTCTTGGAAGCTTGAATCCAGAGAAAATTAAAATTTCTCTGGGTTGAATCCAGAGAAATTTGAGAAATTCTACTACTAAGAAGGTGGAGAATTTTTAAAAACAGAAAAAGAAAAAAAACCTATTTTAACCTCCTTCACTTGTGCATGTGTTTGGTCTCCGACTTCAGAATTTATCAACCATGAACCATTGCCTCCACTCTCACTCTCATTCACTGACATACCCATTAAATTGATTATGACAATACCAGAACAAATTCCATAAAAACAAGCACACAAGTGTGTTTATAAAATTAGAGAGAGGGAGAGAGAACAGAGTAGTAGAGAAATCCAGAGAAGTTCTGAATTTATCTCCAAAGAAATTTTGAATTATGATGGGACTGCACAAATGGATGCTATATTCCGTACCATCCGTGCGCAATCAAAGCTGGAAGGTCATGATAATCCTGTTGTTGGATATATAGCAAAAGAGATCCCAGAGGGTAAACTATTGGAGAAATGGGCTGAGAAGCTAAAGAATTCGAACCTTCAGCTTGGTGATATAACCAATGGGTTGTCTGACCTTTTTGCTGTTAAGGAGGGTCATGAGATCACAAATGTGAAAAAAGCTGCATATTTGACTGCTAGTGTGATGAAGAATTTTGTGGTTCCAAAACTAGAAAAGATCATTGATGAGGAGAAAAAAGTCGCACATTCTTCAATAATGGATGACACTGAGAAGGCCATACTGGATCCTACTGGAGTTAAGGTGAAACTGAAGGCTGAAAATGTAGATATCTGTTACCCTCCAATCTTTCAGAGTGGTGGGAATTTTGATCTCAGACCTAGTGCATCAAGTGATGACGAGTATCTGTACTACGATTCTGCCAGTGTGATCATTTGTGCCATTGGATCTCGGTATAACAGCTACTGTTCAAATATTGCCAGGACTTTTCTAATTGATTCTACTCCAACGCAGGGTAACGCTTACGAGGTTCTACTCAAGGCTCATGAAGCAGCAATTGGTGCATTGAAACCTGGGAACAAAGTAAGTGCTGTTTATCAAGCAGCCCTATCTGTGGTTGAGAGGGATGCTCCTGATTTGGTTGCCAACCTCACAAAATCAGCCGGGACAGGAATTGGTTTGGAGTTCCGCGAGTCAGGCTTAAGTCTTACTGCCAAGAATGAACGAGTGTTAAAACCAGGCATGGTTTTTAATGTCACACTTGGTTTCCAGAACTTACAGACACGAAGCAAGAATCTGAAGAGCCAGAATTACTCTCTGTTGCTTGCAGACACTGTTATTGTTACTGAGAAGGGCCACGATGTGGCAACTATGTTGAGTTCTAAGGCTGTTATTGTCACTCTCATTCACTGACATACCCATTACGTTGGGGCACAATGCAGTGTAGTTTGCAGATCTGCAGCAACAACAACACCACCAGTGTCCAATATCAACGCCTCTGGATCGCCGCTCCTCAGACGGCTTGGCGACGCCATTGAAGGTCGGATCCGGTGAAGGTGGAGTTCAATCGGTTGGAGAATGAAGTCAGAGCTGAGGACACAAGAGTTGATCTGGACAGGTATGAGAATGGAGAAGTTTAGAGAGAGAAAGTGAGAGATGAGTTTTGATTTGGTAAGGTCAAATTTCTCTGTGATATGTTTAGGGACCTTAGACATCAAAAAATAATTTTGTGGATCTCTCCCATTATGAAAAGTGGGAGAGGGACCCTAGACCAATTTTCCCTTAAAAAAACAATAAATAGTTTCCTCATAAAATAATACGGCTATTCGAATAAATTAATTAATTAATTATTTTTATTTATTTTTGCTTGGGAATTGACTTAAACTGTAATTACAATTGTACCCCAAAATCTCTCCATGATTGGCCATTATTAGACGAAGAAACAAGTACACGATCAGAGAGCCGAGAGAGAAAGAACCATGGCTTCTCTCCTCACCCAACCCATTCTCTTCTATTTACAAATCCTGGGTCTGTTAATCGCATCGGTTTGCGTCCCAGTTATCAGCGGTGGTGGGGTTGTAGAAGCTCGAGAACAGAGAGAGTTCGATTACTTCGTCTTGGCTCTACAATGGCCCGGCACTTTCTGCCGGAGAACCCACCATTGTTGTTCCTCCAATGGTTGTTGTAGAGGGTACTTCAGTTCTATTCCCCATTTTTTATACCCAATTAATTTTATATTTGTGTTGGGTTCTTTACCTGTATTTTAATCTTTCTTTGTAGCTAATATGGTTTATTTGAAGTTAATTTTTATACTTCTTTTATGGGTCATGTTGTGGAGGCTCTGATTTTTATGGATCTTTGAAATTTTTTAAATTGGGATACTCATTAATTAGTCTCCTTATTCTATTTTTACTTATGGATTGGTGTGAATTATTACTTGATTAATGTTAGTTATTCACCTCATGTTTACCTCAATTTCCAAAGAAAGATAGTCAAGATTATCTTTTTATAACTTTCTCAAATATGTTTGACCAAAACTTGCTCAGTTTGACAGCTCAAGTGGGATGTTGTGGAAGTTTGTTAGTGATTTAGTGGCATTAGTAGATGAACTAATGTGTCTTTTGATGTTGGAAACATTGAGGGAAGGTTTCAAACTTCTACATGCCTGTTATATGTATATATAGTGCGACTAAAGGTTTGTGGGAAAATTAAAGTAATGGTTAAAAATGGGGCTTTAGCATTTGGAATGGTGTAACAAATTTATTGGGTTGGGAAATATTAATGAAACAAGGAAAAGAGTTTAGGAGCTGCTGTAAACCAGTGTCTTGTTTGGTAGGAGGCAAAAAGTTGCTAATTGCCAATGTAAGATAAATTGATAGAGAGAGATACAGAGAGAATGGATTATGTATATTGATTTATGTATTGAATGTATTTTGTACAATGGTTCAGGAGCTCCTTATAAAGGAGAAGTTTACAAACAATGCACCCAAAAGCAACCGAAAGCAAAGACATCATGATCAGCTAGGACACACTTTACAGCTAATAACAACATAGAATACACTAACAATATAATGCACTAACAGCCCCCCTCAAACTCAAGGAGGATAGGCACAAACCAACTTGAGTTTGAAGAGAGTAACAAAATAGAAAAATAAACTGACAAATAAAATAGGATAGGAGACACTGTATGGTCGTGTCAGACCGTTGTAGAAGACTGTATGGTTATGGCAGACAGTTTATGGGGTCATGTCGGACCGGTGTAGAAGACAGTTTACGGGATCATGTCGGACCGTTGTAGCAGGACAGTTTACGAGGTCATGCCGGACCGATGTAGCAGGACAGTTTACGAGGTCATGCCGGACTGATTGTAGCAGACACTGTGTGGTCGTGTCAGACCGATGTAGAAGACAGTTTATGGGGTCATGTCGGACCGTTGTAAAAGCTGACCGGGATCAATGTCGGGACAGTTTACGGGGTCATGTTGGACCGATGTAGAAGCTGACCGGAATCAATGTCGGGACAGTTTATGGGGTCATGCCGGACCGATGTAGAAGCTTGTGATGGTGCACCAAGGGGGCGACTTAGAGAGTGCGCCATGAGGTGGCTTGAGTGGTTCCCATGGTGTATAACCATGCTCACCAGCTTGGGTGGTTCGCATGGTGTATAACCATGCTCACCATGATATAGGTATAACCCCCCCTCAAACTCAAATAGGTGTGAAGATAAAAACCTATTTGAGGTTGAAACAAAGGGATTGAAAAAGTGGAGCAGAGTAGCTCAACACAGAGTGGAGATGTGATAAAAAAATAATAATAATAATAATAAAAATGGTAGAAAGGTTTTGTTTGTTTGTTTGTTTTTTTTTTTTTTGGTGGAAAAGTTGGATCGGGGTTGATTCCCGATATGAATAAAACAAAGGAGTTGTGCAAACCCGAAGGGTAGGAAGGACAGGCAGAAAAAAAAAAAAATCAAGTGGTGAGAATGTTTTTTTTTTTTTTTTTTTTGTGGTGATAAAATATAGAGATTATTGGTGGAATGAGGAGGAGTGCCTAAGGTGAAAATATTAAAATATATGTATAATAAAATAATATACAAGTGGATGAGGGGACAAAAGTGATGAATGGTGATTTCGGCGGTTGTTAATAGATATATATATTCTATAGACCCTAGTGGGATGAATGGTGGGTTCTGTGTAGAGAGAGGTTTGGGTTTAAAGTAATGGAATCAGAAAAATGATGAAAGTGGGTCTAGTGGATAGAAAAAAAAGGACCAGAGAGAGAGGGAGTGGGTTGAATGAAAAAAAAAAAAATGTTATCATAAAGTGCATGTGGGAGACCACGGGAAGTGAGAGAGAGAGAGAGAGCTTCGAAAAATATGAGTGGTGTGGGTCTGTGTCGGGCTGTCTGTATTGGGGTGTGAATTTTAGGTGTGTATCTGGGTGTGTTGTGTAGCTCCAAGGGTGTGTGTTTGTCAGTGTGTATGTGTGTGGTGTGGAAGGAGAGAACCAGCCCCAGAGAGAGAGCTTCGGAAGAGACCATGCGAGAGAGAAAGAGTTGCCATGCACATGTGTGTCCTCAGTATCTCAGTGTGTGAGTGTTTTTTTCTCAAAACCGAGTGAGAGAGATGAGGCCGTGCCTGTGTGTCTTGTGTATGGTGAAGCTTAGTGTGTGCGGTGTGAAGCTCAAAAATGAAGCTGCCGTGGTGAAGCTAACATGTGGTGTGTTGTTCTGTATGTGGGGCTACGGGTGGTGGAGGCGAAGATGCCGGCGGCGGAGATGAGGCTGGTGGTGGTGGTGGAGAAGTGGATGGCGGCGGCGAGGTAGTGGTCGATGATTGAGCTGATGATCATGGGTCTGTGAATTGATTGAGTGATGTGGTGCTTCCCGTGGCTGCTGCTACTGTGGCGTGGTGATGGCAGCGGTGGTGTCTGTGGCAGTGTGCATGTGTCTGCTGTGTGTGGGTTGTGTGTGGATCAAGGCCCTCTCCCCATGCACATCGAGAGAGAGATTAGAGAGAGAGAGAGACCGTGTCTTGCATGGTTGAGAGAGTGCATGTGTATGGATCTTCCCTCAAAACCGTGTGTGTATGCATCGAGTGATGGCAATGGTGGTGTGTTTCAGTGAGGTGCCAAGAGGGAGAGGGAGGTTTGAATTGGTTGAGATCCGGCGGGCGGTCAAGGCAAAGTTGCCGCCCGCCGGAAGGCGAAGAGCACCAAGAGCTTAACCTATAGCTCTGATACCATGTAAGATAAATTGATAGAGAGAGATACAGAGAGAATGAATTATGTATATTGATTTATGTATTGAATGTATTTTGTACAATGGTTCAGGAGCTCCTTATAAAGGAGAAGTTTACAAACAATGCACCCAAAAGCAACCGAAAGCAAAGACATCATGATCAGCTAGGACACACTTTACAGCTAATAACAACATAGAATACACTAACAATATAATGCACTAACAGCCAATAAAGCCAAAAAGTTACGAACAACAAATTTCCTTTGTTGGATTTTCTTAAAGATCATTTGCTTATAACTTTGTCTCTGTTGAATTTGAAAGTGTTATAGTTTGGTATTGGACCTAGGGCCCCTCCTCTTTTGATTTGGATACTGGCTCCAAAACTAGAAAGTTGTGGTATGACTTATACACCCATCTAAACCTACTAAAAACTACATTGAGGAGCAAATAAGAGAACCCAAGTTAAAAACCCATGCATGGGCAACAATCGTAGTACATGCTTGCCAAATCTTCAAATTGTCAAAGTATTCTCGTATACGTAAACAAAAGCACAAAAAGCATTTGTGTAATTGTAAAAGGAACGTTTAATTTGCCCTTTTTTGATTTTTTTTCTATCCTTTCACCTCTATTTCCTTTTGTGTGTTTCATTTATGTTTTTCTGTGTTGTATAATGTTATTCCTGTTGAATCTCTTAAATTATTTTATATTGTTGAAGCTCCAGAAAAAAGAAACTTACCATATCTTGTTTATGATTTCTACCCAGCTCAAATTCTCCAACCGAGTTTACAATCCGTAAGTGTTTTCTTTCACAGTGAGAATCTAGAGTGACGGATTCAAATTTGTCTCATCCTTATGATTGTTCATTATAGTCTTAAAGCTAATTTGACCCATAAACACAGACCTTTAAATATAAATTATGTCCAAGGAATTCATGATTCGCCATCATTTTTGTGTAGTCTCTGTTATCTAATATCCCTTGCACTACAGATGGATTGTGGTCTAACTACAATGATGGAACCTGGCCTGCATGTTGCACTGGATCTAATTTTGATATAAAAGAGGTACTTAATTGATCCTATTTTACATCAGTTTTTGCTTTGCTTCTCTACATGTTTCTATAGTTGATGCTTGTTGGGATCTTGTATGATGGGGCCCTAGATGTAAAGGGAACACCTCATAAAATAATAAATAAAAAAAATCTTGCTATGTGCTCGTGGGATATGTTACACCATTTGATGCAGAAGCAATTAGCAATTTGCGAGGATTTGTATATGCATGCATGGATACGTCTTTCATCAGAATAGTAAGAACATTGTTTAAATGTTTGCTTGTTCAGAAATTAAGTAGATTCATTTCATTATTTAAATTTTTTTTTTTTTAATCTCTGAAACCCACCCCAGGCGGGGGCCCTTTGGACCCACCCCCTACGAGGTAAACTCAAGGTGACAAGAGGCACCCCAACCCCTTGCACCGGTTAATCTCCGAAAACTTGAATCCGCCTAAACAATGTGGGGAGCACACCCACTTTCATTCATTGTTTTTACTATGAGAGAATTTTTTATAATTGACGGATAGAAGTTGGTTATTTCATTTTTATTATATTTCGAGGCTGTAGTAGACTAGTAGTGAAGTGCTATCCTTGACATATGTATTTTGTCCTCATATTTTGTAAATTTGTGTTAGAGAATTAATGAACTTAAATGATTGTATCCCATGTATGTGGCAAAGTCTCATACTAAAAATGGTCATGCATTTATGTGTTAAACAAAAATGTTCACCTCTATACTTTGTCACTTTGTCTAGTTCATAAGTGGACTGTTGTTGCTAAGATGAAGATTTGTCTCGTATCATGCAATTAATATCATATCACCAATGTCAGATACCAGTGCCAGAGTTGCTCCTATTAGTGGAAGAGGAGGAAGAGAGTTTGGAGCATAGCTCCATTGTGCATTTTGTAGTACTTATGGAGAGAGGAACACATTTTTTAGGGCATAAAATTAGCAATTGTGAAGTTGAAGATGTGCCTTTTGCATAGTTTTTATTTTTTGTGAAAGGATCTTTTTGTGAATCTTTGTTCATTTTTGTAGATTTTATTAGGGAGCTCAATTTTGGTGTCGAGCCTTTTTGATCTCACCACAGCTTGGTGCTGATGTGGTGCATCGCCTGGGGGAATCCCTAGCTAAGCCATCATTTATTTATCACTATATCTAGGCTCTGATGTGTAGGGAATGCTCCAGCTGAAGAATTTTAGGATTCATGTTCATACATATGTTACTATAAGTTTTACATTGGCTTTCAACCTGCCACAACCCTCCTCCTTTATCCGGGCTTGGATGGTTTTGTAGAAGATAAAACATTAAGCATGACACATGGAGTTAAGCTTCATATATTCCGCTGATAAAATCAACAAAGATTTGTGCAACTGAAGTCATGTGTTAGGCTGATGGAGAAGAATTCTTCACCTCATATGACGAGACAGTCTGGAACTGGAAACACTGCAACATTCTGCTCTGGAATTCTGCAGCAGCTAGATTATAGCTTGGTTGAGTGCCAAGCTTTGGTTCTTCCACCCACTCTTGAACTTGCCCAGCAAAGTGTGAAGGTTCATGCTTGTGTTGGAGGGACTAGTGTGCGCGAAGATCAACGCATTCTCGCCAGTGGGGTTCATGTTGTTGTTGGTACTCCTGGTCGTGTGTTTGACATGTTGCGGAGACAATCACTTCGCCCTGTTTACATCAAAATGTTTGTCTTGGATGAAGCTGATGAAATGCTGTCACGAGGTTTTTAAAAATCAGATCTATGATATTTTCCAGTTGCTGCCACCCAAAATCCAGGTTGGGGTGTTCTCAGTTGCTGCCACCCAAAATCCAGGTTAGGGTGTTCTCTGCCACAATGCCACCAGAGGCTCTTGAAATCACCAGGAAATTCATGACTAAGCCTGGAAAGAGAAAAAGCTCATGCTAGGATTTGCGCAGTGATTCGCTGCAGGAATTTTGGCTTTGGATGAAACCCTTACCATACTCCACTCATTCTCTCCAACTGTTCTAACTTTTTATTTTTATTATTATTATTATTATATCAAATAATCAATGCACTCATGTTCCCCACTAACAGTGTCCACTTTTGACCCAAACCATTTTCAATCCATCATTTCTCCTTCACCTTTTGCACCCCACTCACCGACTCTCTCTCCACTTTATCACATGGGTTTGTCCCTCTCTCTCCTCCATTTGATTTCAAAAATCACTTATTTTTATTTATTTTTTCCAAGTCACTTTTCCTCTTTTTTAAATACCCCACTTTATTTTGAAACAATCGCACTGATGTTTTTCATATAATCCATCTATAACTATTTTTTTATCTATTTTCTTTCTCCCTTGTTTTCTTTCATTTTATTTTTATTTTTTCAACACAACACTCCCAAAACAAAACAAAAAAAAAAAAAAAAAAAAAAAACAACAACAACAACAACATCATTTTACAAACTTGTCATTTCTTCATGCCGGGGATCAACCCCGATCAGCATTTTACACCATAAAAAAATAAAATAAAATAAAAATAAAAAAACACAAAACAAACCAAAACACAACCAACACAAATCGGAACAGTGGGATTTTTCTTCTCGCCTATTCCGCCGGTCTTTTCTTCTTGCCACCGCCTTGGGCGGCCCTTGCCGGTGTTGCCTCCGTGTTTCCCACTCCACTGGGCATGATCACTACTCCCTGCTCCTCCACTGCAGCATATGGCGGCCCTCCAAATCGGAACATAAAACTGGCCTTCCGCTTCAGCTCCTTGTTTTCCGCCTTTAGCACACTTATCTCTGCTCGCGCATCCTTATACATGCGTTGGAGCAGAGCCAGTTGGGCGTTTAACTGCTGCACCTCATTTGTCCTACTCTGCAGCCGGTTCGACAAATTTGTAACCGCAGTCATGGTTTCCACACATGACTTCAAGGTATACTGATTGGCCTCCACATCCGACTGCACCGCCATTTTTTGCTCCACCGACCGCATCGGAAAGTTCAACGGAGCAAAACCAGAGGTGTTTGGTTGAGGTTCACTGGCCACCGCACCAGTTATTTCTCTTGTGGACTCGTTCAGTTCTGGAAAGAGCGTGAGCAGACCACGGGACGAGGAGGCCATGTTCTGGGTAGCTGGACGGGAAGAAGAGGCCATGTTGCTGAGTGTTTCAGAGACGGGTTGGTTACAGAGTATTACAGAGTTTCTTTCTCAGCAAAGGAAGAGTTGTTTTCAGAGGATTTTCAGAAGTTTTTTTGTCTGCCTCAGCCTCAGCATCAACCTTGGTTAAATAGCGAGGCCGCCACGCGTATCGCGCGCCACTTGACGCCAGACGACAAACGGGCGCGCCAGTCAAGGCACTCACGTGCCTCGCCATCATGTCCGGCACATCTTTTTATGACTTGGGCTCGCCTTTTGATGGCACGTCTTTTTATGGATTGGGCACGCCTTTTGATGGCACGCCTTTTGATGGCACGCCTTTTGAAAGATTGGGCACACCTTTTGAGGGTGCGACTTTTTAGGGGTCCGACAAGACTCTGTAAACTGTCCCGACATTTGATTCCGGTTAGCTTTTCCAAGGGTCCGACAAGACTCTGTAAACTGTCCCGACATTGATTCCGGTTAGTTTCTACATGGGTCCGACAAGACTCTGTAAACTGTCCCGACATTGATTCCGGTTAGTTTCTACAAGGGTCCGACAAGACTCCGTAAACTGTCACAACAACTGTCACCACATTGTCTGCTACAACGGTCCGACATGACCCCATAAACTGTCTTCTACATCGGTCTGACACCGCCATCCAGTGTCCTCTACACCGTTATGGCACCACCATACAGTGTCCTCTACATGGTTATGACACCCCCATACAGTGTCCTCTACAACGTTATGACACCACCATCCAGTGTCTTCCCCAATGGTCTGACACGACCATACAGTGTCTCTTATCCTCTTTTCTTTTTATGTATTTTCTTGTTTTGTTACTCTCTCCAAACTCAAGTTAGTTAGTTCCTATCCCCCTTGAGTTTGCGGGGGGCTGTTAAAATCCACCTACTCTCCACCTACTTCACCCACTTAAACCTACTCCACTAAACCTAACCCACTACACCACTACCACCTCACCTACTCCACTAAACCTAACCCACTACACCACTACCACCTCACCTACTCCACTAAACCTAACCCACTACACCACTACCACCTCCACTTCACCTACTCCTTACCTACTACACACTCACCCTCTTCTATATATAGGAATCATGAATCATTGTAATAGATATCAATATATCAATCAATAATAATACATACAATTTATTCTCTCTCTTTCTCTATACATTATTTCTTACAATATATATATATATCCTAACTAAATTTCTAAGAATGGTATTGCTTTCTAAATCAAATATTCTTCTTGTTCATAATGTTCTACGAACTAGTTAAGCATGTTTGTTTCATTTTTTCTGTAGATCTCAACATTGCTCGATGCCCTAGAGAAGTATTGGCCATCTTTAAGTTGTGGTTCTTCGTCAACCTGTCATGGTGGAAAAGGATTATTTTGGGCTCATGAGGTCTTTTTTCATTGTGGCCTTTGTTATTGAATTTTCTGATGTTATATCATGGAACTAACATTGTTTTGTTTCTACTATGGCTGGATGGGGGACATCATTGGCAGTGGGGTAATCTTCTTTGTCCTTTATTATGCAGCACTGTGTAATGAATGAAATGTTTAATATTTGCATTTAAATTATTCTAAAATTGGAGTAAATTCACTGAACATTCATGGCTGATGCAAAAATTGTATCTAAGTTATACATAGTTTATAACACATGCTGCGACAACACTTGATTATGAAAAATATCCCCGAGTTATCTGAATCCTAGCTTCCAACTATGATAGCTGAATATTATGCTAATTCCTTTCATCAAAAGATAGTTAGAAATTTTGATAATTAGCTTAGCATGACTTGCTGAAAAGACTTCACGTAGGTTGAGTGCATCAGACTATTGTTGCTGGCCTTTTGCATGCTCCATTTTTGGTACATAAAGATATCTATCTACAATCTTGCTGAACTTTGACATGAGTGTTTTTGTGGTGTGAGTCACGTGACCTATCAAAATGATGGGTCCAAAAGGTAGTTGTCAACTTCATGTTTACAACCTAACTTTTATTGGAAAATAATCGATATTAAGATCACATACCTAAGTTTTATTTATTTTTCCATCTGTACTAATTCATTTTTTACTTTTTTCATTTTATTTGCAGAAAAGCATGGGACATGTTCGTCTCCAGTTATTCGAGATGAATACAATTACTTTTTGACAACCCTCAACGTCTATTTCAAATATAATGTCACAGTAAGATTTGGGGAATTTATAGACATGGCACCTTGTTAATTCAGTTGAAAAACCGAAGCATAGATAGTGAATGATCATTTTGTCTTTCTGTTACTTGCAAATTGCCCTTTCCTTCCTTGGTATGCTTAAAATTTGGTATTTTTCATACTTTAAACCCCATGCTGACTCTCAAAGTAGTGACACTGGCACATACTTCAAGCAAGTGCTGTTGAAGACACTGAAGTGCTTCAGGAAAAAAGAAAGGAAGAAGAATGTAGGAGTCAGGGTTTTGGGTTTTGTAAATGACGAGATCATATCACTTCTCAGCTCTAACTAGATTTTCTAAAAAAATTCTTTTGAGCCATAGAAGCAATAAATTAATTAGTTACATAATATTCAGTTGTTCACCATTTCCAATTGAATCCTAAATTATACAGTTGATAAATGTGACTGGGTTCCTGAATTAATCAATGGAAGTATTGTTCTGGTTGTCCAAGCCAGGCCTCGGGTTTCTCCTCAACATGGAGAGGTTTGATTACCTTGTGAAGTTACCTTAGTGCTTTGACTACTGTAGATTATATTCTAATTAATATAGGTTCCACCGTAATGCCCTTTTCAATTTGAGATATCTGTTACTATGATCCACATATATTGAGGACCTAGCAGTATCTTACAGATAACATTCATCCTGTTTAATTTAATAAGAAATCTTCTATATGTTAATGACATTGTGCAACTCATTTATTTCATGTCAGATTTTTTTGCTTTGTTCATTTGACCTCTAACTGTATCATAATTCAATTTATGACAACAGAATGTTCTGAATGAAGCTGGATATGTGCCATCGAACTCTGAAAAATATCCTATTGGAGGCATTATTTCTGCAATTGAAAATGCCTTCCATGCAACACCATTAGTGGTTTGCTCTGATGGTGCAGTGGAGGAACTGCGATTATGCTTCTATAAGGATTTTAAGGTATAACTTCCCTGCTGCTTCAAATGCTATAATCTATATTGGAAACCAACGCACCCAGGTGTTACGGTGTGCATGTGTGTATAAATTATGTTCTAAGATGATATGAAAATATTTTCTGACAAACTTTTAAAAAAGAACAAAGAAAAAAATGGAAATAAGACAATGATGATCAGGATAACTTGACATGGTGCCATTCCAAGGGAAAAGCCTTGAATCTAGCAGGGTCTTTTGATTTCTTTCTTTGCAAAGGATCCTTGTTTGGATTCACATTTCTCTCTGATTTCCTCTACATTGAAGAAACTCTAATGCCTGTTCTGATAATTTAATGTTATTGCAGCCTCGGGATTGTGTAATTGGATTTACCAGTCAAGATGACATTATTTCTTCGAAGAGCTCTTGTCCCAAATATGTGAGCTTGCCAGCATTCGCATCAGTAGGTAAGTTTCTTATTTTTACAATAATGTAATATTGGAGAGTGGTAATTGAGAAGTCCTATTGTCTTACATTTAGAAATGTTGAGTATTTACAAATAATTTGGAAAGGGTTTAATATATTGAAAGACGAAAAGAAAAAAAAGCAATATCTTTGACCTTTTTTATATTTCAGACTTGTGTCAAGACTTTAGATATCTTTCACGAGTCCAAAAATGGTACATGTATCCCATGTGTGAACAAAGCATGTCCAGCTTTAATTTTTTTTTATTTTTAAAATCGTGTTTGGTATCCAACATGTCTGACAGAGACACGACACACTAGTAGGTGTGTGTCCATACTTCCTAAATCATAGCTGTAAGAATTCAAATCTTAGGGTGATGTTTGTGGTTTTCAAATATAATGATGAAATATGAAATTGTTTTCGGAGCATCTTGACTCTATTTTTGACCTTCTACCAATTCGTGAATTTTTTTGGTTTGAGGCTGCTGAAAAATCATATGTTCTTTCAAGGTTCAAGTCATGTCCAAAATAAGTTTATTTGACATTTTCTCCTTATTTGCAGGGCTTGAAAATGGAGGGGCTGCATTTTCATGGTTACGTCAACATGAAGCTCTTTGAACAGCCGGTACCTTGTAAGGATACAATGAGATTGCCAAATCCTCTGTTGTATTTGTAAACAGAATAAGATTGTACTATAAAAAAATGGGGAAAAGGTTTTCTATTTGTGTTCCTGGACAGGTGAAACATTGACCGTATAACTTTGAATTGGTTGTGTCGACCAATCTATGCACTGTGTTATTGTTAGTATAATATTGATACCATGCAACTGAATATAGCCGGATCCATGATTTGCCAGGTTGCTTGTTATATTACATGCTCTTCTATTAAGGATGCACTGAGAGATCCTTTATCATTGCCATCTTGAACTTTTCTTTGGCGTGTTGTGAAGGTTAAATGAAATTTGATTGTGCAATCATTATATAGATGAACTGGAAAACAAGGACTTTTCAAGGACCTTATTGGAATGCTTCGTCTGTTAAGGCATACCCAATTTGCAGCAGGTTCTGTGTGGTCTACTGCCTGGCAAGTATGGCATGTTTTTTGAGCAGCCTGCAAGAATTCAACCCAAGTTTGAGGCAAAAGATTACTGGAGTTGATATCAGTCTTAAGTGGAAGGCCAATCCATTAGGACTATATGGTCAGTCTTGTAGGCGACCTGCTATTTAAGTTATAACTACCTCATTATGAAGTTCACTTTACACTCCAATTTTTGAACAAGAAACCTAGTTTCTCACTTTTGATACATTGCTGCATCTACTTGACATTGGATTCCAAAAAGTATACTGAATTCCATTTTGACAGACAAGTAGATAGAAACTGCCATTAGCCCAAAGTAGGGTGCAACTTGGGCGGACTTAACCCGAGCAATCTGAACTCAAGACGAATATTTTTAGGATTTAGACAAAATATTTTCAAATTCAGTACTGGCTTGAACAAAAATTTAGAAGCTCGAATTAAATTTGGACGGATTTGGACAAAGACATCAAACAATCCGAAATTCAAATTATATATAGATATATAAAAATATTAAATATATATATATATATATAAATTATTAGCCATTATATAATATTAAAATAATTTAGATTATTAAATCATATTAAATATATATTATATATACAAATAATATAAAATCTTACGTTTTTTTTTTTTTTATTCACTCATAAATTATAAAGACTATTATAGCGACATTTCTCTTATATTATTTAAATTATTTGTTTTGATGGTATTAATGATTTTCTATGTATAAAAAAAATGTAAATAGAGTCAAATTTTAATCAAAGTTCTAAAATTCAACTAAAATCCAAGTCTGAAATTCATGGCACAATGCCAGAGACTAACATGAAGAGCATAAGCATAGAGACCTAACAAAAGTTGAGCCCTAAAAAAAGTTTCAAATCCAGCCTTGATGGCGCATGAAATACCAATGCAGTAGTAGTTCCTTGATTATTTCTATAAACTCCACCATGACCCAAGCCCAACTTCCAGCGAGGCTCACTGTTACAAATCTTGAAATCTACACATCACTGGTCCTCATGTGCAAAACAACAAATATATCACAGATAAAAGAGGTAGCCACACAAAAGTAGTCATCTTCTCTCCTTGCATTCTTCCTCCGCATATACAAAATCTTCTGTTTGCAACTACTGCCTTTGCGGTCATAAAGGTTTATACCTAGATGTATATTCAACTGACCAAATAAAAAAGAAAAAAAAGTATGTTCTAGTTTTCCCTCTGAATATTCACACAACTCAAAGCTTTTGTGAATCATTGAAAAAACCCAAAGCACCATCTGAAGAAGCTAGGCTTTGCATGGCACCTGCTAAAGTCCAGATGCCAATCACATTGAAGCCACGGAGTCTATAGCACCACCCAGCATATCAGAATCAATAAAGTAATGTTACTTTTAAGTTTTAACTGCTTGAGGTGTCTTAAGCTCATAAGTACAATTCGGAATAATAGCCTAAGAATTTTATGCACACCTTTGAATCGTCCATCCCAGCATAGTTCCATATCAGAATGGGAGATATTGCCCATTTCCTTGCCCTCATCCAATCTCATTCATCTAGATTCTTTAAAAGAAGGGGCAAAAAGGAGGATTGGACCCTGATTCAAAGCAAATTTGTAATTCTCTATATGATCGTGAATTTAACATGAAGGAATTTGAATTAAGGATTCCATGGCAAAATAATTAAGCCTCAGTTCTCCATCTTGCAAAAATCCACTTCATCCATGTAGAAAAGCAATGCTTTGACAGATGTTCTGGTAAATCCACCTACAAAACATTATAAAGATCAGGCAATTTAAATATTTATGCTACGTCTAGCTACAAAATAAACAGAGATTCATTTCATTGTTATTATTATTTTTCAACTATAAAAAAAATTGGTGAGAGAGAAAGAGAGACTGTGCACCTTGAAAATGAAGGGATAAAAAAAACATTGAAAGCAAACTAGTTTGACACACAAACTAATGGGACCTTTTTTGTATTAACTAATACATAAGGCATACAAATTCAATGACGGTCATGTCAGGTTTAAGTGCAATATGACTACCCAAAATACTTTGCTGAATAAATACTAAAATGAGGTGTCAGCAAGTTTCTGAGATAAAAATAAAAAAGACAACGAAAATTGAATAAGCATGCATACCAAGAAGACTTCTTTGGTCCAAAAATCACTAAATTGAGAAATAGGTGTTAAAATCATCAACTTTAAGCGTATGTTGTAGCCATCTATCACCCTTATAATTTCTCAATGCACAATGCTTATTTCATATTTTTGACATTCGTGACCCCACAAGTACAAAGTCCCCTAACATAACAGTAAATAGTTACAAACAAAGCCACCTCATTAAAAAGTTTTGCTTGACGAGATTTATAAACACAATTAATTTCCAAACCTTACTAATCACGCATTCAAAGAATGACATATCATTGGCATCAAAAAATTGCTAAGTGAATCAGCAATGGAAAAAGGCAGTGATCCTAAAATAAAGAAGCCTACAAATTTAAGTAAAGAATGAAGGATAATAAACTTACACTGCTCCATGAAATAGAATACCCATCAGTAGAAAGCAACCAATTGCCAGCCCTAGATTGCAAGCTCAACCTGTTGTTTGACATATCAAGATCCAGTGGCTCATTGTTGTAGTTGTCAATATCATCATGGTTTTTTCTCCTTTTCTTTCTACGCTTCTCTTTTTTCTTCCGTCTGACTCTAACAGAAGCCCTCTCATCCAAATCAGACTCCCACTCGTCTGAGAATCCATCATGATGTAACAACTCATAATTGTCAGGCCTGCGAAAACTTATTCCATTATCAATGAACAGTGATTCCCAGGACTCAGGAGTCTGGCACTCCTCTGATAATCTATAATGAAGAGCCCAAGACTGTAAACCCAACCATTTGACCGATTCTATGGTCTTTGCCTTGAAGCATTCTTTCATTATTGAGGACAAACTATAGGGGTGGCTTGAGCACGTGCAAACCTGCACAACAATGTCTTTGATTTTAACTTTTTCCTCCTCATTCTCTTCTTCACATACAAGCCGCAGAAGCTGCCGTCCTTGACTTACAACTGCATTGAGGAGGAGTAGCTGATCGATAGATACAGAATCACTGCACTTTGAAAGTATAATCTCAAGCCAATATGATGGGTTACCAAAATTCACTGATTCAACCTTTGGATTGAGAACTTTACGGAGTGACTCCAAGAAAACATATAACTCTCGCTCATCAAGAATAATAAGGAGGTGGTGACATAAAGAAGAGAAAGGTTCCTCCATTAGAAATTCATTTATGACTTCCCATACTTCTTTTGCATCCTCCTTGAACATCAAATCAACAAAAAAATCTACAAAGAATTTGGTGTCAATGAACAAAATGTCACCATCTTCTAATGAATCAGCAAACTCATTGGATGACCAAAATTCAGGCACATTTTCTATAAAATTTTCCACTGTTCGTTGGACATCCAAATCAAGGAAGTAATGAGGCTTTGTAGCAACCATGGCAGGAGATTGCCCATGTTTCCCCATCCACTCAAGCTCCTCCCAACAGATGTCCCGATTCACAAAAGCAAACTGAGACAGTGCCTTAGCACCTCTTATGTGCCCCAAATTACCACTACCAGCAAAATTAGAAAACCATTGCAAGATTCGTCTTGGATGTCCTGCATTGTTCAAGAGTAATGGCACAATAAGAACTCCATAAATTTTCACATCAAAAGCTAACACATACCACAACCTCCGATGTGTATTAATATGCCATCGTGAAGTAAACTAGATAAATCCATTCAGTAACCTGGGTTACCACTAATAGAGGGTGGGCTGCGTACAGACCTAACTTCCAGCACTATTGCATTAAGTGGTTGCCCACAGTCATGAACTAGCATTATCACAATTGGCGGCCCAGGCTTTTGCAATTGCTTCAGAAATGGACCCTAAGGAAGCGCTAGATATTTATTAATTGTTATACTTGACCACACAGTGTTAAAAGTAAAAATAAAAATCATTTGTATTGTTTTAGATGAAAAAGGTGGAGGACAAAACCCGGAGGCTTGAGCTACAAGAACTAGGTTGAATCTACTAGGCAAACTAGTTAAACTAAAATAACTTCATTATTAAATGTGCCAAAACTAACTTGCCTCTAAAAAAATTCTCAAGCCGACGACTTTTCTTGGCTAGGATAGACCCTGCTTTGCGTGGATGCTTCTCAAAGATCATTTGCAAAACTTGAGCTGCTACAGCCCGCTTCGGTGGCTTGGATCTCAATATCTTCACAAACAGCTCATGCTGATGGCGGGGAGTCATAGAACTTATGCTTGCAAGACTGTTGCAAAGCCACAACCGAGCCTCGGATCGACCTCCACATGACATAATAAATGACCAGATCATGGATTGCAGCTTGTCTAACAGAGATATCTGCTGCTTAACAGATTCATCATTCCCAGCATCGCTCCAGGTGGGTTCGGATAGAAATAATTGAACCATTTAATGCCTGAAACATAAAATATTTTGTAACACAAGCACTAGACAATTGATTAGAGAAAGCAGACCCAACAATGAATAAGAGTACAGAACACAGATCATAGTTTAGCTCCTGAACTCACATTTTAAGTATGATAAAAACAAGTTCAATCTCTAAAAATGGATTCAATGAATTTCACATTGGCTGCTTGTCCTAACATATAAATAAGTCTTCTTTATGCACATATTGTTGTTAAACATGGAAGATGTGCAATTGATGGCTGAGACTGATATCACATAATTGCAACCAAAAAAACAAAAAACAATTAACAAACTATTCAAAGACATCATAAAGAGAATACTATGGATGAGTATATAGATAAACATAACGAAATCAGGAACCCTAGAAAGCTAAAATATTGATCTTGATATCAAGCGAAATCGGAGGCTTCGAAGCACATGAGTGTATATGCGTCAATATATAGATATAGATATAGTACCGAAATTGCAATCTCAAGCTTACCTGGGATGAAGATTGCTGCCTTCACTGGGACAGACAGAGAGAAACCGAAATGTTAGTGCGACTATGATGTACTTGCGACAATTGAGTGTATCGCGTCGTTTGTTTTAGTTGTTTTTTATTTTTTTATTAAAATATAAAGTGAAAAATTAATTATTCTGTTTGGTTTTGGTTGATTTCTTTTTAAAAAATTTTACTCTTTTTTTTTTCACTGATTTTTTTAATATTTTAAGTAATTTTTTTTATTTATTTTCAGACATACTTAACATAAATACACTTAAAATGTATAATTTTGTGAAAAAAATTCACTAAATACCAAAAAAATAAAAAATAAAAAAATAGAAATTCAATATATTTTTCCTACTTTTGTGTATTTATTAATTTTTAAAAATATTTTTTCACAAATGTTTTACTTTTTAGATGCATCTAAATAAGATGTATATAAAAAAGTAAAAAAAAATATTTAAAATTTTAAAAATATTCACAAAAAAAAATGAAAAATAAAAAACTCAACTTTTAGAAAATTGAAACCAAGCACACTGAATATATTTGGAATGATTTTTAATTTTTTACAAAAAAAATATAGAGAAAAATGAATATTTAACATTTTAGAATAAGTTGTTAACTTTTTAATTTTTTTTAGTGTCTTTTTAACTTTTAAACTAAAATATTGAGTTGTCAAATGAGGCCTAATTTTAAGAAATAATTATAAATTTATAAAAAATAATAATAATAAATACACTCTGAAATTTATTTACCTGTCTATTGACATTTTGAATTTCAAAACAATTGATATATTTTATTAATAAATTATCAAATTAATTAATAATTTTAATTATATTAAAATTTTATTTTAATTAATAATGTAAATAATTTTATTATTGTATAATAGAACAATTAAAAATTTGGTTTTTGACAAGAGAGTATTTGTAATTTTTTAAATTACAAAAAATAATATATATTTTAAATAATTTTTAATAAATATATTTATAATTTATCTTTAAAATTTTAATTATTAATATTTATAAGATTTAAGACCATTTAGTAATAAACTCTATACATAATGATTCAAAAATTATCTGCTTATAAAAAAATTATACAGTAACACTTTGTTTTTTTTTTTTTTTTTTGCAGGTCATACAGTAACACTTTTGAGTACACATTGTACATATTTATTAATCAAGACTTAAAAAAAAAATTCTCATAAATATGATCATATTGAATTCTTAAAACTTATTATATATATTTTTTTTTTAAAAAAACAAGGGGTCCCACTACAAGTCTCCTATAATATTTTAAAAATTATTCTAATGGCTCCACGATCTTGACTCTTTAAATTTTGCAAATCCTTCAAGAACCCGCCTAGAAGCATCACTCCTTGGGTCAGCATCAATAATTGGCGCTCTAGCAGAAAAAGACAAAATCCGTAAAAGATAAAGCTTCTCCTCGAATATCAGAAAAATACACGCCAAGAAAAGACAAAAAAGATTTTGTAGATATTTTGTGTCTGTAATTATTTGAGTCTGTCAGTGATAAGGATTTTCCTTCACTCACTACTTTAATAAAGTATGGATAACCCCTACCCTGCTTTATTAAAGAAAAGCTGTGAAAATCTTTATACGTGTCTTGTAATAAATTATAATGTCAAAATTTTGTCAAAAAAGGAGGATTAAATGATATGCGATGAGGCTCAAAGCAGTACCCGATATCATTATCCTAATCCTTTATTGATAAAATTTATCTATGTCTAAAATAGTGATTGAGTTAAGCGTAGAAAGTTTGCATAAAGTTGCATATAAATGTATACATATATAGTTTTGTCCTTATTCAATTTTCAAAAAAGCCTAAGTATAGGCTAGCCTAGGTTTTGACTCCTTAGGATAATTTAGACGTAGGCAAAAATTTGAAGCTTTGTTTTTATTTTCTTTTTGAGTTGTATAAATTGGCATGCTTGCTAACGGAAGATGCAGAATGAAAAATACCCCTTCACTCTGCGTTGTAAAATTTTCAACCCATCTCAAAAACCTCTAAGTGTATTAAGTCTTTCAGAATTTCAGAGTCTGTAATATAATCTTTGTAAGTATATTTCTTATTAATATGAAGTGTGAGTAGTTTCTCTTTTTCCTTAAATATTTCAAAAGGGTAACTCTTCTATTCTAAAAATTTATTTTCTTTTTGGAAAAACTAAGTTTACGGAATGCTTGTTTGCTCATTAATATTACATGCTTTGAACCTTCGTAGTATCTGCTGTTTTCTATTTTGTTAGGCCTCGTTTGGGAACAGGCTAATTTAGTAACTTTTTGGCTATTTGGCTAAAATATGAGCTAAAAAAAACTAGTATGTTTGGGATGACTTTTTGGCTAATTACGAAAAGATGTGCAAAAAGTAGAGAGAAAAGAGAATCTTTGACTTTTTAGTATGGGTTGTTGGCTTTTTGGCTAATTTAGTAATTTTTTGACTTTTTGGCTAAAACAGAGCCTTCCCAAACGAGGCCTTAGTGACCTTAGTTGAAGAGCCCGTGTGAGCTGTGGTTAGGTGTTGAAGGGCAGATTGTAGGCAGAAAGGGAAAGGTAAAAAATGGAAAATAAAAATATACAATGTTGAACGAGGGTTAGCTTCAAGGTGGGAAGTACATGTAATGAAAACAAACATTGCCTAAAAATAGTTTTGCCATAGAAAAGAATTTTAGAATAAAAGAAGAGCAACCCGAGTAGAAATATTAAGGAAATATTATCCATAAAAGAATTTGAAAAAATCAAAATCGTATGCCTTTAGATGAAGAACTTAGGATTAAAATCAAAATTAATACTAAACTTATACAAGAATTAGAAGATCAAAAATTTAAATATCAATTTCTTTTATCATTAGCCTCTGGCAGATCCCTAGAAAATTACAGTTTAAAATTTTCTCAAATAAATAAACAACTAACTGTACAACAAGAAACCTTAAAGTTAGCCATACAACAGCTTGAAGACCTTATAGCATAACTGTAGAATTAATTAGATAATTCTCAGCCCAATTTCAAAATAGTGGTAGACCACTAACTCACCCCCATAAAAATTGGTATAAGAGCAGTGTTCGATTTTAGGACAGTTTAAGTTAGTTTATGCATTTTGCTTATGGAAATAGAGTAGTTTTTATTTTTGGACATTTTAGTTATAAATTTTATGTTATAGTAGCTTTTAATAATTTTAAAGTAGGAGTTAATTTTGTGTATGAAAAGAGTAGAGTATCTAGATTTAGAACTCAGCAGCCATAATCATTGTCTCAACATAAATAAAAATAGTTTTCGTTGTAATTTTGAAGAAACTTTTACAAATCAGTTTCATAGCGAACATAATCCTCAGCTAAATAGTATCATAGATTATCAGATTAATTTTACAGAAAATATTAAAAAGGACATAGATAAAATTAGTAATCTTTTTATTTCATCTATAGATCATCTCCATAATAATCGCAATATAATTAAAGATCAAGATAAAAAATTAGATTATATCCAAGATCAGTGTAGTTCCATCCTACAAAAAAGAATAGATTTAAATTTAGAAAAATTTTCCACTAAACTAGAAATAGAAACTTTAATTTCAGCTATAAATACTAGCAGCTCAAAGCAAATAGAGTTAGAATTTAAGCAACTAATTGAAAAAACTCATAATCAGATAAATCAAATAGCTAAACAAATAGAACAAATTAATCAAATTCAAGATAATTTAAAACAGAAATTAGAAATTTTAGAACAATTAATAAGATCTTAGTTTATGAGTAGTGATAAAAAGGCTAATAGAGATTACCAGACTATTTTAAAACAAGCAGAAGATTTTCATAATAACCCAGAAGGAATCAGTAGTTATCAGGGTATGAATCAATCAGATAAAATAACAGTAAGACAAAATAATATAGAAATTTTATTTTTAATTACATTGTGTGAAAAATTTGAATATCTATCAGAACAACTACATAGCTTAGAAAATCGTCTAGCTTCTTTAGAAAAAATAATACTTCAAAAAAGAAAAGGAGTAGAAGGACAATCCAACAGACTTCGATCTCAGGTAAACGAGGAAGATATAGCTAGATATTTTGAAAAGCTTAAATTACCTAGGAAACCAGCCTGTAGAATTTACAGAAAATAAACATGTTTAAACAGCTAATAAAAGGAAGTAGTAGCAAAAAGCGTAACGAAGATGAAGATATTAAGGTAGAAGAATTTATAGATGTAGAACAACAAATAGAAAAATTTAAGAAAGAAAAGTTAGAATTAATTCCAGCTAAATATGTATATAAGTTAAGAAAAATCCATAAAAAACAATACTTACTTAAACACTATGGTGAACAAATGATTAGTGTAACTCAGGAAGATTAAAAAATAGAGCTAAATTTAATAGAAAGAGAAAGTTATAAATATGCAGTAAATGAACACCTTAAAATGACTCACTTAGGATTAGTAGTAGTAGGAGTTAAGGCTTTAAGCAGAGAAAATTTAGGAACAAAAGTTTTTGTATGTCTTTATGATGATAGGTTTAATGATGTAGGACAAAGTATTTTAGGCAGCTACGAATTAAATATGAATTCAAAAGGAGGAATAGTTTATTTTACACCAGATTTTTTATTACCAACCTCGACCTTTCATAAAAAGATAAAAATATGAATAAAAAGCAAGGGATACAAAATGAAAAAAGGAGAAAAGAATTTATTAGTTTACACAGGATTTTTAGGCTTAGCGGTCTCAGAAAGTAATACTCACTATAGACTTACAAATGACCAAATAGTTAAGTTATTAGGCGCAAAAGGAATAAAAGCACTACTAGCTAAAAAATTTAGTTATGAAGATAATGCAACACTAGATTGGAAACTAGGAGATTTTCTAGGACAAAAGAGATTAGCCCCTCAAGATAATTTATTATATCAAACAACAGATGGAAATTATGCAGTACGATTTACTCAGTATACTTATGTAGCACCAGAAAAATCTGAAGATGATGAATTTAGCAGTATAGACGGAGAAGAAAATCAAAATAATCGTAGTGAAATAAATCAGCTTTATGTAATAACATAAGAAAAAACAATATCACAAAATAAGATATATAATATTAATGAGATAGACTTAGAAAATTTCACTCTAGAAGACATGAATAAAATATTAGATACTAGATATTTCGAATACTTAGCAAGAAGAGATACCCATAATGAAGCAGTGTCATTCTTAGATCAAGAATTCCATACAGAATATGTAGATGATATCATAGAAGGTAAAATACATCCTAGTAAAATATTTAAAATACCAAAACAATCTAAGTTAGAAGATACTTTTTATATGAATACTGAAAGCACAAGCACTAGTAACCCACAACCAACTGTAGGAGATCCCGTAGAACCAATGCATTATGCAGTAGGAGGAAGAAGACCATTAGCCAGTTCAGGACGAAGTCACGCAGATCCAAATAAGAGCTATCGGTTTCATGGAAAGCGTAGACAATTAGATATGAGTATACAATTACAACCAGTCAATAATTAAGGAACCTTTTTAGATTTAGCCAGATTCGACCCTCAGGTATGGCACGAAGTAATAGAAAGATGGGAAAAAGATGCAGTAAAAGCATGGATGACCAGTCCCTATGAATCAACAAATATGTGGGAATATATGGAAACACTTTTAGGAGATTCAGCTTATAATAGTTATTTAACCTTTAAAGGAAAATATGAAGAAACAATTAAATAGCTTAAAGAATTAGGAAATAACTCGTGGAATTTTACTAGTTTTATTAAAAAAATACTTATAGGATATGAACCTTCTAGAGGAAATGATTCCGCTCAAAGCGTAACATTGACTGAACTAGACTAGATAACATTAGGAAGTTGGAAATATATTGTACCTTTTAGTAAAGAATACTTAGCCATAGCAGCCAGAACAGGAAAAAGTTTTGATGAGGAAATAGGAAATAAATATTTTAGAAAATTACCCGGAGAACTAGGAAGAGAAATAGAAAATAAATGGTCAATTTATTATGCAAGTTTACCAGCAAAAATAGCCACAGGAGAATTAAAGATAAGAGGAACTTTAGGAATAGGACCTAGAATAGTTTTTACATTTTATAAACTCAGAGAAAAATGTATAGAGGTTAAAATACAAAAAGATTTGAAAAAACAAAATTATGGTTTTTATAATAATGTAATATATATTCCTTAGCAATATGAAGATAAATATAATAGGAAAAAATACAAAAAATATGGAAAATATAGAAAATAAAAATATTGGAAGAAAAAATATAGAAAACCATGGAAAAAACAGAAATTCATTAGGAAAAGTAGAACCTTTAATAGGACAAATTATAAGAGATTACCCAAAGAGGAAAAAGATAAAAGAAAACAAAGATATGTTAGAAAACCCAATAGTAAAAAATGCAATTGTTTTATATGTGGAGAACCCAATCATTTTGCAAAAGCCTGCCCAAAAAGACAGAGACCTAATACTAATAAACAGATAGAAAGACTACATATTATAGAAGACTTAGATGAAGATATAGTCAGTATACATAGTGATGATTCAGAAATCTATAGCACAGTTAGCGATTATGAGTATCAATTAGAGACCATAAGTTCAGATAGTGATTCAGAAAGTGATACAAATGTAGATAATCTCTTAGGACAACTCAACCAAGAAATAGGAATGACTCCTTCTCGAGATACTTTCTTTATGATGGAATGTAATGCAGCTACTGAATGTCAGCATAATTTTCAAATAGGACTAGGATTTGATACTACTAGATGCAGCTATTGTAATTGGTTTCCAGCTAAAGATAAGAGAGCTCGGTGTTTATTATGTAGTATAACCTATTGTATAGTCTGTCTCGAAAAATTAAATATGACACATAAGATAACATCAGGAAATAACAGTGAGCTTTTAGGAGATCAAAGTATAGAAAGCAGAGAATTACGTCTAACAAATAGAGAATTAGAAGTACAAATAAGAGAACTTAAACTTCAAATACGTGAAATAGAAACTAAGACTAGTTTTGACATAGAATGTTTAGAATTAGAAAATAGGCAGCTTAAACAACAGTTAGAACAGTTTCATACTAAATACCCTTTAAAAGATAAATTAATTGAAGAACATATGAATTTTTTAGAATTAGTCAACCTAGTTGATTCTCAACCCTTTAGTCAATACTCTCAGGCACAACCAGATAATACATATTTACCATTTAATCATCCCGTTATACCCAAGTCAAATTTAGTTGAAATCTCTTGTGTAATTAAATTTTTAGAAAAAGCTCTTAGTATAGATGCCATGATAGATACAGGAGCCAGTAAATCATACATTGAACAACACGTAGTTCCACCAGGATGGAGCACAGCTTTAGCAACCCCAACTTTAGTCAGTATCGCAGACGACACTAAACAAACATATACACATTGCATTAATGGCGCACCGATTAGTTTTCATCATCTAAGTTCTCAAGATCAGCACATATAATGGTTTCCTTTACCTCAAGTTTGGATTGGCAATACCCGATAGAATCATCCTTTCATTTTAGGACTTAATTTCATACTTAGTTTACACGGCGGCATGTTCATCCGCCAAAACAACATTAGTTTTCAAACGAAGTGTCAATACACCCACAGCATATGCCCTTAACACCATAGCCCATTCATTAGAGTTACGTGCGAAGCGTGGTGGTACCATAAGAGTAGATTCAGTTCCAGTTCCCTCTAGTTTTTTATTTCCTAGTAGAAATATTTTTCCCGAGCTAGCACAAAAGTATACACCTAATGAGATAGCAAATACTTCTTTAGAAAATTTAGACATAGAAAATTATGAGTTAAAAGATTTTGAAGAGTTTCATTTTGAAGATAAGAGAGACTATTGGAACTTAGAAGATTTTCAAGAAACAGTTAACTTAGAATTAATTTTTGCAAAAATAGGAAAAATAAAGAAAAAACCAATATACAGAAGAATAGAAAATGATTTAGATGAGATAATAAGATTAGCTGAAACAACAGAGATTTTAGGAGAACAACCCATGAAATATTGGGAGAGAAATAAAATTTTAGCCAGTTTAGATATAAAAAATACAGATTATAGGATTACCTCAGCACAAATAGATCATATGCCAACAGATATAGAAGAATTTAGAACACAGATTAAAGAATTGCTAGATTTATGAGTAATTAGACCTAGTAATAGCCCTCATAGGAGTGCAGCATTTATGGTTAGAAATCATGCAGAGATAAAGAGAGGAAAAGCTAGAATGGTTATAAATTATAAAAGATTAAATGATAATACAGAAGATGATAAATATAATATACCAGATAAAGATCAACTCATAAATAGAATACAGACAACAAAAATTTTTAGCAAATTTGATTGTAAGTCAGGGTTTTGGCAGATAAAAATGGAAAAGGAAAGCATACCTTGGACAGCCTTTTGTTGCCCACAAGGACATTACGAATGGCTAGTTATGCCTTTTGGACTAAAAAATGCACCTTTCATATTTTACCGTAAGATGGATAGCATATTTAATGAATATAGTTTTATACTGGTATACATAGATGACATATTAGTATTTAGTCCAGATAAAAATAGTCACATAGATCATTTGTATATAGCATTAGAAGAATTCATAAATAATGGAATAATAATTAGCAAGAAAAAGATGGTATTAAATAAACCTCACATAGAATTTTTAGGAATGGAGCTAAGAGATGGAAAAATTAGGTTACAACCTCATATAGTCAAGAAAATTTTAGATTATCCAGATAAATTAGAAGATACAAAGCAACTTCAATCATTTTTAAGAATTTTAAATTACGCACGAATGTATATTCCTAACCTTAGTAAAATAATAGGACCCTTTTATAGTAAGACCACACCCACAGGATAGAAATATTTCAATCAGCAAGATATAGCTCTAGTTAGAAAAATTAAAGACATTTGTAAAAATTTACCAGGCGTACAACTCCCCTTAGAATCAAAATATATAGTAGTAGAAATAGACGCAAGTCAATTAAGATGGGGAACAATATTATCAGCTAAACCTAGTAAGTATGATAACAAAAATAAAGAATGTATTTGTAGATACAGTTCTGGAAAGTTTAAAGAAAAAGATACAACCATGACCAGCTTAGATTTTGAAATATTAGGAGTAGTATACGCAATAAATAAATTTAGATTATTTTTGCACAAACCTTTTACAATTAGAACAGATTGTGAAGCAATAGTTAGATTTCATAATAAACTTAACGAGCGTAAATTAAGTACTAGAAGATGGACAAAATTTTTAGACTGTATAGTAGGACAAGGATATAAAGTAGAGTTTGAACATATTAAAGGAAGTGATAATAGGTTAACAGATTGGTTAAGTGGGAAAATTTATTTAGAAAAGAAGATAACCAATTTAATTTTTGTGCAGATAATGGAGAACAGCAAAACCATGAACATTGGGAGATTTTCTCTTTCCATTCATGAAGGAAGAACCAAGTTCAGACCTTTAACAGGGATTGAGTTAGACCCAGTTCAACAGTGTCTTTTAGATAACCTTTGGACCAGTCAGAACCATCCAGCTAAACGCCTTTCAGCCCTAAACTCTCTCAGTATATATTTTTCAAAAATCCAAAATAAACCTTTGTCAAAAAGTTTTTCTTTTTATGTAGTAGCTAAAGGAACCAAGCCTAGAATTTACCATGACTGGGTAGAAGTAGAGCCCTTAGTTAAAAATTTTCCTATACCCTAGTTTAAAGGATTTTATGATTTTGAGTGCTGTACCTATGCCCGAAGACAAATAGGAACCAGTTACTTTATTAGCTAGATAGCTAAAGATTACCTCGACACATTGAGCAAGATGAGGTCAACCATCCTTGCTACCAGTGGAGTTCTAGTTAGCCAGATAATTGGAAGCAGTAGTACAGGTAGTAGTAGTTCTAACCCTCAGATAGATTCTCAGAATCCTCTCCAGATGTGCAGACATTGTGAAGGCCTTTTCAGAAATTTCAAGAAAATTATGGATAAAGGCAAGAAGGTCAGTGAAGAGCTAGACCAGCTCCGAGACGAAGAAAAACAATTGAGAGCAACCGTTCGAACCTTAACCAACCAGCTTAAAAAATTAGCTCCAGAAAGAACACCTACCTCCTTACCTAGCCCAGAAATCAAACAACTCACCAGTGAGGAATTTGATCGATTGAGTGCTAGAATGTATTTCTTTAGGCATTCTATCATTCGATCTCTTTGTGAGAAAAGCCAAGCAATAGAAAACCTAAAATCCTATATTTACACCTTAGCCGAAGATAGCAGAAATAGCGAGCTAGTCATAATTCAGCAATTTCTTCAAGACCTCTCCATAGCAAGAGTTGACTGCCCCCGCCTAGCTTATCAATGGACCTATACCTATGAAGATGAAGAGCAGCCCTGCTTAGACGAAGAAAAATGCAATAAGAGGTCAGAACATTTTGGTAGATGTCAGTGTAACCTAGACTTTAGCATTTGCCTTTGCCAGATAAATCTAGCTACTTTCGAGCCATTAGAGATAGAAATTAGGGGCGAAATTCGTTATCTAACAGCCCCAAAATTGTTAGATTACGGCTTTGTCTCCAGACTAATTTTTACAGATCCAGATCAGACAGATAGTTTTGGACATAAGCTTGCTCATGCAGTACTGTGTGTAATGGAAGAACATCATCTGTATGTAGAAGCATTGATAGATAGCAGACTACCAGAGTGGAAGAGAATATGGTGCAATCCAGCTAAACACAAAATGTACCTCAGAAGAACCTCTACATTCCCAGGATACCCAGGACTTCTCAATAGGAGAACCTGGCCATGCAGAAGATTTCCACTCAAAGACCAGCTCAATAAATGGAGAAAATTTGCTAGCAACTCTCTATTAGCATATAATGGAAATTATGGACATCTAGTCTGTGAAGATAGACATCAGAAGATACATTGTAATTTAGCCATCCCAGGATATCCATTCAGCAAAGAGACATTTGTCGATGAAAGTCAGTACCCTAACTATCAGCATGGCGTCTCTCATGAATCACCGGTAATGGGAGAAAATGATCAAGAATGGTACGATGAACCACTTATGGGAGATGGGGATGACTTTTACGACCAACTCTCAGTAGCAGACCTGGACGACCTTGCAGACAGAATGTATGGGTAAAGTGAAAAAAAAAAAAAAAAATCGTACCATTCTTGATCATTTTCTCCCATTACCGGTGATTTATGAGAGATGCCATGTTGATAGTTAGGGTACCGAATTTCATCGACAAATGTCTTTTTGCTAAATGGATATCCTGGGATGGCTAAATTACAATGCATCTTCTGATGTCTATCTTCACAGACTAGATGTCCATAATTTCCATTATATGCTAATAAAGAGTTGCTAGCAAATTTTCTCCATTTATTGAGCTGGTCTTTGAGTGGAAATCTTCTGCATGGCCAGGGTCTCCTATTGAGAAGTCTTGGGTATCCTGGAGATGTAGAGGTTCCTCTGAGGTACATTTTGCGTTTAGTTGGATTGCACCATATTCCCTTCCACTTTGGTAGTCTGTTATCTATCAATGCTTCTACATACAGATGATGTTCTTCCATTACACACAGTACTGCATGAGCAAGCTTATGTCCAAAGCTATCTGTCTGATCTGGATCTGTGAAAATTAGTCTGGAGACAAAGCCGTAATCTAACAATTTTGGGGCTGTTAGATAACGAATTTCGCCCCTAATTTCTATCTCCAATGGCTCGAAAGTAGCTAGATTTATCTGGCAAAGGCAAATGCTGAAGTCTAGGTTACACTGACATCTACCAAAATGTTCTGACCTCTTATTGCATTTTTCTTCGTCTAAGCAGGGCTGCTCTTCATCTTCATAGGTATAGGTCCATTGATAAGCTAGGCCGGGGCAGTCAACTCTTGCTATGGAGAAGTCCTGAAGAAATTGCTAAATAATGACTAGCTCGCTATTTCTGCTATCTTCGGCTAAGGTGTAAATATAGGGTTTTAGGTCTTCTATTGCTTGGCTTTTCTCACAAAGAGATTGAATGATAGAATGCCTAAAGAAATACATTCTAGCACTCAATTGATCAAATTCCTCACTGGTGAGTTGTTTGATTTCTGGGCTAGGTAAGGAGGTAGGTGTTCTTTCTGGAGCTAATTTTTTAAGCTGGTTGGTTAAGGTTCGAACGGTTTCTCTCAATTGTTTTTCTTCGTCTCGGAGCTGGTCTAGCTCTTCACTGACCTTCTTGCCTTTATTCATAATTTTCTTGAAATTTCTGGAAAGGCCTTCACAATGTCTGCACATCTGGAGAGGATTCTGAGAATCTATCTGAGGGTTAGAACTACTACTGCCTGTACTACTGCTTCCAATTATCTGGCTAACTAGAACTCCACTGGTAGCAAGGATGGTTGACCTCATCTTGCTCAATGTGTCGAGGTAATCTTTAGCTATCTGGCTAATAAAGTAACTGGTTCCTATTTGTCTTCGGGCATAGGTACTGACTGACTCAAAATCATAAAATCCTTTAAACTGGGGTATAAGAAAATTTTTAACTAAGGGCTCTACTTCTACCCAGTCATGGTAAATTCCAAGCTTGGTTCCTTTAGCTACTACATAGAAAGAAAAACTTTTTGACAAAGGTTTATTTTGGATTTTTGAAAAATATATACTGAGAGAGTTTAGGGCTGAAAGGCGTTTAGCTGGATGGTTCTGACTGGTCCAAAGGTTATCTAAAAGACACTGTTGAACTGTGTCCAACTCAATCCCTGTTAAAGGTCTGAACTTGGTTCTGCCTTCATGAATGGGAAGAGAAAATCTCCCAAAGTTCATGGTTTTGCTGTTCTCCATTATCTGCACAAAAATTAAACTGGTTATCTTCTTTTTCTAAATAAATTTTCCTACTTAACCAATCTGTTAACCTATTATCACTTCCTTTAATATGTTCAAACTCTACTTTATATCCTTGTCCTACTATACAGTCTAAAAATTTTGCCCATCTTCTAGTACTTAATTTACACTCGTTAAGTTTATTATGAAATCTAACTATTGCTTCACAATCTGTTCTAATTGTAAAAGGTTTGTGCAAAAATAATCTAAATTTATTTATTGCGTATACTACTCCTAATATTTCAAAATCTAAGCTGGTCATGGTTGTATCTTTTTCTTTAAACTTTCCAGAACTGTATCTACAAATACGTTCTTTATTTTTTACTATCATACTTACTAGGTTTAGCTAATAATATTGTTCCCCATCCTAATTGACTTGCGTCTATTTCTACTACTATATATTCTAATTCTAAGGGGAGTTGTAGGCCTGGTAAATTTTTACAAATGTCTTTAATTTTTCTAACTAGAGCTATATTTTGCTGATTGAAATATTTCTATCATGTGGGTGTGGTCTTACTATAAAGGGGTCCCATTATTTTACTAAGGTTAGGAATATACATTCATGCGTAATTTAAAATTCCTAAAAATGATTGAAGTTGTTTTGTATCTTCTAATTTATCTGGATAATCTAAAATTTTCTTGACTATATGAGGTTGTAACCTAATTTTTCCATCTCTTAGCTCCATTCCTAAAAATTCTATGTGAGGTTTATTTAATACCATCTTTTTCTTGCTAATTATTATTCCATTATTTATGAATTCTTCTAATGCTATATACAAATGATCTATGTGACTATTTTTATCTGGACTAAATACTAATATGTCATCTACGTATACCGGTATAAAATTATATTTATTAAATATGCTATCCATCTTACGCTGAAATATGGAAGGTGCATTTTTTAGTCCAAAAGGCATAACTAGCCATTCGTAATGTCTTTGTGGGCAACAAAATGCTGTCTAAGGTATGCTTTCTTTTTCCATTTTTATCTGCCAAAACCTTGACTTACAATCAAATTTGCTAAAAATTTTTGCTGTCTATATTCTATTTATGAGTTGATCTTTATCTGGTATATTATATTTATCATCTTCTGTATTGTCATTTAATCTTTTATAATTTATAACCATTCTAGCTTTTCCTCTCTTTATCTCTACATGATTTCTAATCATAAATGCTGCACTCCTATGAGGTCTATTACTAGGTCTAATTACTCCTAAATCTAGCAATTCTTTAATCTGTGCTCTAAATTCTTCTATATCTGCTAGCGTATGATCTATTTGTGCTGAGGTAATCCTATAATCTGTATTTTTTATATCTAAACTGGCTAAAATTTTATTTCTCTCCCAATATTTCATGGGTTGTTCTCTTAAAATCTCTGTTGTTTCAGCTAATCTTATTATCTCATCTAAATCATTTTCTGTTCTTCTGTATATTGGTTTTTTCTTTAATTTTCCTATTTTTGAAAAAATTAATTCTAAGTTAACTGTTTCTTGAAAATCTTCTAAGTTCCAATAGTCTCTCTTATCTTCAAAATGAAACTCTTCAAAATCTTCTAACTCATAATTTTCTATGTCTAAATTTTCTAAAGAAGTATTTACTATCTCATTAGGTGTATACTTTTGTGCTAGCTCGGGAAAAATATTTCTACTAGGAAATAAAAAACTAGCGGGAACTGGAACTGAATCTACTCTTATGGTACCACCGCGCTTCGCACGCAACTCTGATGAATGGGCTATGGTGCTAAGGGCATATGCTGTGGGTGTATTGACACTTCGTTTGAAGAAACTAATGTTGCTTTGGCTGATGAACATGTCGCCGTGTAAACTAAGTATGAAATTAAGTCCTAAAATGAAAGGATGATTCTGTCGGGTATTGCCAATCCGAACTTGAGGTAAAGGAAACCATTCTATGTGCTGATCTTGAGAACATAGATGATGAAAACTAATATGTGCGCCGTTAATGCAATGTGTATATGTCTGTTTAGTGCCGTTGGCGATACTGACTAAAGTTGGGGTTGCTAAAGCTATGCTCCATCCTGGTGGAACTACGTGTTGCTCAATGTTTGATTTACTGGCTCCTGTATCTATCATGGCATCTATACTAAGAGTTTTTTCTACAAATTTAATTACACAAGAGATTTCAACTAAATTTGACTTGGGTATAACGGGATAATTAAATGGTAAATATGTATTATCTGGTTGTGCCTGAGAGTATTGACTAAAGGGTTGAGAATCAACTAGGTTGACTAATTCTAAAAAATTCATATGTTCTTCAATTAATTTATCTTTTAAAGGGTATTTAGTATGAAACTGTTCTAACTGTTATTTAAGCTGCCTATTTTCTAATTCTAAACATTCTATGTCAAAACTAGTCTTAGTTTCTATTTCACGTATTTGAAGTTTAAGTTCTCTTATTTGTACTTCTAATTCTCTATTTGTTAGACGTAATTCTCTGCTTTCTATACTTTGATCTCCTAAAAGCTCGCTGTTATTTCCTGATGTTATCTTATGTGTCATATATAATTTTTCGAGACAGACTATACAATAGGTTATGCTACATAATAAACACTGAGCTCTCTTATTTTTAGCTGGAAACCAATTACAATAGCTGTATTTAGTAGTATCAAATCCTAGTCCTATTTAAAAATTATGCTGACATTCAGTATCTGCATTACATTCCATCATAAAGAAAGTATCTCGAGAAGGAGTCATTCCTATTTCTTGGTTGAGTTGTCCTAAGAGATTATCTACATTTGTATCACTTTCTGAATCACTATCTGAACTTATGGTCTCTAATTGATACTCATAATCGCTAACTATGCTATAGATTTCTGAATCATCACTATTTATACTGACTATATCTTTGTCTAAGTCTTCTATAATATGTAGTCTTTCTATCTGTTTATTAGTATTAGGTGTCTGTCTTTTTGGGCAGGCTTTTGCAAAATGATTGGGTTCTCCACATATAAAACAATTGCATTTTTTACTATTGGGTTTTCTAACATATCTTTGTTTTCTTTTATCTTTTTCATCTTTAGGTAATCTCTTATAATTTGTCCTATTAAAGGTTCTACTTTTCCTAATGATTTTCTGTTTTTTCCATGGTTTTCTATATTTTTTCTTCCAATATTTTTCTTTTCTATATTTTTCATATTTTTTGTATTTTTTCCTATTATATTTATCTTCATATTGCTGAGGAGTATATATTACATTATTACAAAAACCATAATTTTGTTTTTTCAAATCTTTTTGTATTTTAACCTCTATACATTTTTCTCTGAGTTTATAAAATATAAAAACTATTCTAGGTCCTATTCCTAAAGTTCCTCTTATCTTTAATTCTCCTGTGGCTATTTTTGCTGGTAAACTTACATAATAAATTGACCATTTATTTTCTATTTCTCTTCCTAGTTCTCCGGGTAATTTTCTAAAATATTTATTTCCTATTTCCTCATCAAAACTTTTTCCTGTTCTGGCTGCTATGGCTAAGTATTCTTTACTAAAAGGTACAATATATTCCAACTTCCTAATGTTATCTGGTCTAGTTCAGTCAATGCTACGCTTTGAGCGGAATCATTTCCTCTAGAAGGGTCATATCCTATAAGTATTTTTTTAATAAAAGTAGTAAAATTCCACAGGTTATTTCCTAATTCTTTAAGCTATTTAATTGTTTCTTCATATTTTCCTTTAAAGGTTAAATAAATATTATAAGCTGAATCTCCTAAAAGTGTTTCCATATATTCCCACATATTTGTTGATTCATAGGGACTGGTCATTCATGCTTTTACTGCATCTTTTTCCCATCTTTCTATTACTTCGTGCCATACCTGAGGGTCGAATCTGGCTAAATCTAAAAGGGTTCCTTGATTATTGACTGGTTGTAATTGTATACTCATATATAATTGTCTACGCTTTCCATGAAACCGATAGCTCTTATTTGGATCTGCGTGACTTCGTCCTGAATTGGCTAATGGTTTTCTTCCTCCTACTGCATAATGCATTGGTTCTACGGGATCTCCTACAGTTGGTTGTGGGTTACTAGTGCTTGTGCTTTCAGTATTCATATAAAAAGTATCTTCTAACTTAGATTGTTTTGGTATTTTAAATATTTTACTAGGATGTATTTTATCTTCTATGATATCATCTACATATTCTGTATGGAATTCTTGATCTAAGAATGACACTGCTTCATCATGGGTATCTCCTCTTGCTAAGTATTCGAAATATCTAGCATCTAATATTTTATTCATGTCTTCTAGGGTGAAATTTTCTAAGTCTATCTCATCAATATTATATATCTTATTTTGTGATATTGTTTTTTCTTCTGTTATTACATAAAGCTGATTTATTTCACTACGATTATCTTGATTTTCTTCCCTGTCTATACTGCTAAATTCATCATCTTCAGATTTTTCTGGTGCTACATAAGTATACTGAGTAAATCTTACTGCATAATTTCCATCTGTTGTTTGATATAATAAATTATCTTGAGGGGCTAATCTCTTTTGTCCTAGAAAATCTCCTAGTTTCCAATCTAGTGCTGCATTATCTTCAGAACTAAATTTTTTAGCTGGTAGTGCTTTTATTCCTTTTGCGCCTAATAACTTAACTATTTGGTCATTTGTAAGTCTATAGTGAGTATTACTTTCTGAGACCGCTAAGCCTAAAAATCCTGTGCAAACTAATAAATTCTTTTCTCCTTTTTTCATTTTGTATCCCCTGCTTTTTATTCATATTTTTATCTTTTTATGAAAGGTCGAGGTTGGTAATAAAAAATCTGGTGTAAAATAAACTATTCCTCCTTTTGAATTCATATCTAATTCGTGGCTGCCTAAAATACTTTGTCCTACATCATTAATCCTATCATCATAAAGACATATAAAAACTTTTGTTCCTAAATTTTCTCTGCTTAAAGCCTTAACTCCTACTACTACTAATCCTAAGTGAGTCATTTTAAGGTGTTCATTTACTGCATATTTATAGCTTTCTCTTTCTATTAAATTTAGCTCTATTTTTTCATCTTCCTGAGTTACACTAATCATTTGTTCACCATAGTGTTTAAATAAGTATTGTTTTTTATGGATTTTTCCTAACTTATATACATATTTAACTGGAATTAATTCTAACTTTTCTTTCTTAAATTTTTCTATTTGTTGTTCTACATCTATAAATTCTTCTACCTTAATATTTTCATCTTCGTTACGCTTTTTGCTACTACTTCCTTTTATTAGCTATTTAAACATGTTTATTTTCTGTAAATTCTACAGGCTGGTTTCCTAGGTAATTTGAGCTTTTCAAAATATCTAGCTATATCTTCCTCGTTTACCTAAGATTGAAGTCTGTTGGATTGTCCTTCTACTCCTTTTCCTTTTTGAAGTATTATTTTTTCTAAAGAAGCTAGACGATTTTCTAAACTGTGTAGTTGTTCTGATAGATATTCAAATTTTTCACACAATCTAATTAAAAATAAAATTTCTATATTATTTTATCTTACTGTTATTTTATCTGATTGATTCATACCCTGATAACTACTGATTCCTTCTAGGTTATTATGAAAATCTTCTGCTTGTTTTAAAATAGTCTGGTAATCTCTATTAGCCTTTTTATCACTACTCATAAACTAAGATCTTATTAATTGTTCTAAAATTTCTAATTTCTGTTTTAAACTATCTTGAATTTGATTACTTTGTTCTATTTGTTTAACTATTTGATTTATCTGATTATGAGTTTTTTCAATTAGTTGCTTAAATTCTAACTCTATTTGCTTTGAGCTGCTAGTATTTATAGCTGAAATTAAAGTTTCTGTTTCTAGCTTAGTGGAAAAATTTTCTTCTATTCTTTTTTGTAGGATGGAACTACACTGATCTTGGATATTATCTAATTTTTTATCTTGAACTTTAATTATACTGCGATTATTACGGAGATGATCTATAGATGAAATAAAAAGATTACTAATTTTATCTATGTCCTTTTTAATATTTTCTGCAAAAGTAATCTGATAATCTATGATACTATTTAGCTGAGGATTATGTTTGATATGAAGCTGATGTGTAAAAGTTTCTTCAAAATTACAACGAAAACTATTTTTATTTATGTTGAGACGATGATTATGGCTGCTGAGCTCTAAATCTAGATACTCTACTCTTTTCATACACAAAATTAACTCCTACTTTAAAATTATTAAAAGCTACTATAACATGAAATTTATAACTAAAATGTCCAAAAATAAAAACTATTCTATTTCCATAAGCAAAATGCATAAACTAACTTAAATTGTCCTAAAATCGAACACTGCTCTGATACCAATTTTTATGGGGGGTGAGTTAGTGGTCTACCACTATTTTGAAATTGGGCTGAGAATTATCTAATTAATTCTACAGTTGTGCTATAAGGTCTTCAAGTTGTTGCATGGCTAACTTTAAGACTTCTTGTTTTACAATTAGCTGTCTATTTATTTGAGAAATTTTTAAACTGTAATTTTCTAGGAATCTGCCAGAGGCTAATGATAAAAGAAACTGATATTTAAATTTTTGATCTTCTAATTCTTGTATAAGTTCAGTACTAATTTTGATTTTAATCCTAAGTTCTTCGTCTAAAGGCATACAATTTTGATTTTTTCAAATTCCTTTATGGACAATATTTCCTTAATATTTCTACTCGGGTTGCTTTTCTTTTATTCTAAAATTCTTTTCTATGGCAAAACTATTTTTAGGCAATGTTTGTTTTCATTACATGTACTCCCACCTTGAAACTAAGTGTCGTTCAACATAGTATATTTTTATTTTCCATTTTTTACCTTTCCCTTTCTGCCTACAATCTGCCCTTCAACCCCTAACCACGGCTCACACGGGCTCTTCAGCTAAGGTCACTCAGTAACAAAATAGAAAACAGCAGATACTACAAAGGTTCAAAGCATGTAATATTAATGAGCAAACAAGCATTCCATAAACTTAGTTTTTCCAAAAAGAAAATAAAATTTTAGAATAGAAGAGTTACCCTTTTGAAATATTTAAGGAAAAAGAGAAACTACTCACACTTCATATTAATAAGAAATATACTTACAAAGATTATATTACAGACTCTGAAATTCTGAAAGACTTAATACACTTAGAGGTTTTTGAGATGGGTTGAAAATTTTACAACGCAGAGTGAAGGAATGTTTTTCATTTTGCCTCTTCCGTTGACAAGCATGCCAATTTATACAACTCAAAAAGAAAATAAAAACAAAGCTTCAAATCTTTGCCTACGTCTAAATTCTCCTAAGGGGTCAAAACCTAGGCTAGCCTGCTTTTTTGAAAATTGAATAACGACAAAACTATATATGTATACATTTATATGCAACTTTATGCAAACTTTATACGCTTAACTCAATCACTATTCTAGACATAGATAAATTTTATCAATAAAGGATTAAGATAATGATATCGGGTACTGCTTTGGGCCCCATCGCATATCATTCAATCCTCATTTTTTTACAAAATTTTGACACTATAATTTATTACAAGACACGTATAAAGATTTTCACAGCTTTTCTTTAATAAAGCAGGGTAGAAGTTATCCATACTTTATTAAAGTAGTGAGTGAAGGAAAATCCTTATCACTGACAGACTCAAATAATTACAGACACAAAATATCTACAAAAATTTTTTTGTCTTTTCTTGGCGTGCATTTTTTTGATATTCGAGGAGAAGCTTTATCTTCTACAGATTTTATCTTTTTCTGCTGGAGCGCCAATTATTGATACTGACCCATAGAGTGATGCTTCTAAGCGGGTTCTTGAAGAATTTGTAAAATTTAAAGAGTCAAGATCGTGGAACTATTAGAATATATTAAAATATTTTTTAAAATATTATTGGAGTCATGTAGTGGGACCCTATTTATCAAGAATTCTACCAAAAAAATAAAATAATGTCAGACATACAAAATAAATTATCAAGAATTCTACCAAATCAGTTACATGAATTTAGAATCACACTCATGTAAAACCCACATATGTTTGATAAATTTGGGGGGATTTGGTGATAGCCCCCTCACTATCTAATTTGTCTTTCAAAATGACAAGAATTATATAAGTACTTTCAAAACCCCCTTGTAGACACCCCATTTTTGACCGTCCTCAAGACTTTGACGTCACCGTTTGAACACTCGGTGATTATCCATGTTTGTGTTCGTTTGGAGTTCCCGGAGGTCTCGGCTCGCGCGCCTTGCCTCAGGATCTCCGAACTCAACCGTTTAGTGTCTGGTTTCACACCAAACACTTGTGTTTTGCCTTGGAGGGGCAGGAAATGCCTTGTGAGGCATCCCCACACACCACCGGCAGTGGCTAGAGGTCACCGGCTGGTTTTTGCTGCCATCGGCACTATTTGTTGCCGGTCGGCACTTTTTGTTGCAGGTTGGCACTATTTTTTGCCGGTCGGCACTCTTTTTTGCCAAAATGGTATTTTTGGCCGGCCGACTACTGTGCATCTGCTTTTGCAGATATTTTAAGACAGCTGTCTTGCTTTTGGCTCCCCTCCATACACGTGTATGGAGGGATCTCCCTCTTTAGAAGCTTGTCTTGTAAGCTTTACAAGACAAAAGCCTCTATAAAAGAGAAGCCTTGTCTGTTGGCTTGAGGGTTAGAGACTTTAGACATTTTAGAGAGAGAGAAGATAGAGGAGAGCTCTGGTTTTAGGGTTAGGGTTTGATACATATCCTATCTCTCTTTCGCTCTCTTTAGTGTTCTAGGTGTTTTAGTCCATACTATTGCACATAAACACCTAGTGTTTCACCTTCCTTTGGTTACTGAGGTTCTAAGGGACTTGTTTTAGTGTTTTGGTGTTGGATTCAAGCCAAGGAAGGCCATTGGAGCATCATTGTTGAAGAGGTCTTCAAGGGTAAGAATCTTACCCCTTTTTACCCTATTTTTGCATCTTATTTTTGCCTATCTTTGAACTGTTTTTGTGCTTAGTGTATAACATAAAAAGTTCTATTTTTTAGCCCTCTTGATTGTTTATTAAGAGTGTTTTGTGGTTTGAGGGTGTTTGGCCCCTCTTAAGCCTTGTAAGGCCTCATTTTGTGCTATTTTGTGCAAGTTTCGAGACTTTGGTGCTTGGGCCTCTTCACCACTGAAATCTTGAGGGATTTCAGTGGTAAAGATGGTGCCTTGAAGTCTCCAAAAGGAGAGGGCCACCCCCTCTCCTTGTTGTCCTTGAAAAGGACCGTTTTTGGCCTCTTGAGGGAGCACTTAGCTAAGCTTCATGTTGACCATGCCTTGGCTGTTTTTTGTGTTTAATATGTCATATTATACCTCTGTTTTTTGTTGGTTTTGGTACACAATGCATACTTAGCATACCTACCATGTAATGCCATGTTATTGCCTCAATGTGCCTTAGGTTGTTAGCCCTTGTTAGAGCATGTTTTAGGTTTAGTCTTGTGAAGCTTTTGTGCATATTTTGCCATGTTTTAGGTCTGTCCATAGTTGTTTGGGTCGAATTTGGCATGCTTAGTATAGCTCCTTTGCATTCCGGCTTGTTGGCCATAAGTGTATAAGTGTATAGCATGACATTTTTGCATTGATTTGGTGATTTGGAATCATCCACCATATCATTTCAGACCTTATAGTATGCTTGTATGCTTGCTTTAATTACCTCTTTGATGCTTTGAAGGTTTGTGTAACATGTTCCATGTTTTGGCACTTGTGCATGCCTTTGAATTTGAGCCATTTAGATGCCATCTAAGTGGTTTGTAGACGCGCCCGCGGAGGGGGCCTTATGCTACTACAGTTCGGACTCTCAATTTTGTTGTCGCGGTTCTTAATCTGAACCAAAGAGTCCAAATCTGGCAAATCGTTTTGAGAAACAGATTTTTTGAAAAAGTAGTGCCAAACATGGACTGCTTTGCCAGATATAGAGTCGCCACCTAAATATTTTTTAATGGGGAAATTTAGGAAACCCTGACTCGGTGCCGAAGGCCACATGTCCGTCATCACCGGAGTTGTCTCGGCTTGGGAGCTTGGGTACGATCGGGGAAGGTCAGCTATGAGCACCCCCTTTCGCCCGGTCCGAAGACCGGCCTCTACTAACCATGATATCCGATTTTTAAGACATTACGTGTTCTTATTCCATTTATTAGCCTAGAATTACTATGTTATGCGCGCAGCAAACAAGTATAGACTAGATTGCCTAATTTGAAAATATGCATTGCATATCCGTTCGGTTTTGAAAAGTGCTTTGGAATTTGCTACTCGCAAGTAGGCTAAAATACGGATTTCAACGAGTTTTTCCAACCCAAACAATCCGACCTTCACCCACAGGCATTCAAACAGTTTATCATATAAGCATTTAGCCGCATGGCAAGCATACTGTTATGGCAACATTCACACGTATGCGGGATGCTAAAGCATAAATACTTACATCGTACTCCGTGCCAAAACAATAAACTAGTTAGCAAACATGCATGTCCTAGTTCATGTTAAAAATGGCTAATGCATCACATGCAAAAATGCAATCTAGGCAGGCTCGGCTAACCCTAAACATGGCGTGTGAAATACGATTAATCGATGCACGTATTCAAATTGGAATTGAAGTATAAATGCAGTTAGCATGATGTACCGAGCCTAATGTATGCAATACAAATGCATGAATGCACGCATACATAGCATAAGGTATGCTAATTTTAAAGATACCCTAATCTACCATCATAAGCAGGTAAATAAAAGGGAAGAAAGAAGTGGGGATTGGAAGACATACACTCCACTCACACACACTTATTACAGATTTGCCCTCACTCAGAGGGACCAAATAAATATTACAAATTAATTAACTACGCAAGCTAATTAAATATTACAAATTGCCTAATTAATTAAGCAAATTAAATTAAGCTAAGAAAATAGTAAATCGCCTCGGGAAATGCGCCGCCATGCATGAGCTGCCTCTGTTTTCCTTCCTTCACTCCTCTGGAGGCTGCCAAAACCTCAGGGCTGCTTCCTTGGATGCTGGGAGACATCACCGGCTGCATGGAATTGCCACCGGCAGTGGGATGTGGCCACCGGCACAAAATGAAGCTATCGGCAGAGAAATGATTGCCGGTCGGCACTTTGCACTGCCGGTCGGCAGGGTGTTCCTGCAGAATCTGCAATTGACAGCAACAGAGGGCAAGGCAAAGCATGACAGCACAATTCAAGGCATATATGCACCAATCATGTCCCTTATCATGGTAATGACTCAAAGGGGCATGTGTCTCGATTCTCGGACCACCAATCACGCATTTCCATGCATGATGGCCCAAAGAACCAAGTATGCAACTTTCATGTCAAATGAAATGCAAACCAAGCAAACAAAACAAGGCCCAATTCCTATCATCAAGTCAAGGAATAAGGCATGCATGCAAGATGCAATGCAACCTAGGCATACAAGCTAAGGGTGCAACATGGCATGACAAGACACTTATGCAAGCATACAAGCAAACATGAGGCAATGCTAACCAATGAAAATGTGGTCTTAAACATGATTTGGGCAGCTCTAATAAGGCCTAAAACAGTGGCTAAAATGACCAAAACAGAGGACCAAAACACATGCACACATACATATGATTAAGGGCCAACACTTAGGCATAAATTGGACAACCCTCAAGCACACTTGAAAGAGGCATTCATGGACAAATTAGCAGGCATTATAAGCCTTGGAAACATATAGGAAATGATGCCAAATTAACCTACTCATGCAAGCTATACATACAACGAGGCCCAAGGACCTAAAGCATGATCATATGACTTATGAAGCAAATGACCAAATTGAACCAAAACAGTCCCAAATCATGCAAAAACAAGCCTCAAGAATCACTTAGATGGCATCCAAGTAACCTAATCCTAGAGGCATACATCATGGCACAAATATGAAGCATGGAGCATCAACTCTTGGAGCAACAAAAGGACCACAAAATGCCAACATTTAGTCATGCTAAAAGGACTGAAATAACATGTAGGGTGGTTCCAAACCACCGAAATGATGCAAGCAACGCATGCTACACGCCCGCATACTTGAGGCCAACAAGCCCGAATACAAAGGAGCTATACTAAGCATGCCAAATCCGACCCAAACACTTATGGACAGACCTAAAACATGTCAAGATAAGCACAAAATCTTCACAAATGTAAGCCTAAAACATGCTAGAAACAAAGGTACACAACCTAAGACATGTTAAGGGATCACAAGGCATTACATGGCAACTATGCTAAGCATGCATGGAATACCAAAACCAATTTAAAATCATGTTATATTATGGAAATATAAGCATGAAAAACAGTCTATACACGCTCAACACACATTCAAACATAGGCTCCCTTTAGAGGCCAAAACAAGCCCTTTTCAAGGACAACAAGGAGAGGGGGTGGCCCTCCCCTTTTGGAGACTTCAAGGCACCATCTCCACCACTGAAATCCCTCAAGATTTCAGTGGTGAAGAGGCCCAAACACCAAAGTCTCGAAACTTGCTCAAAATAGCACAAAATGAGGCCTTTCAAGGCCTAAGAGGGATCAAACACTTCCAAACCACAAAACACTCTTAATAAACAACCAAGAGGGCTTAAAAACAGAACTTTTTTGTGTTATACAATAAGTACGAAAACAGCTCTAAGATAGGTAGAAATACAATGCAAGATTGGGGAATAAAAAGGCTAGATTCTTACCCTTGAAGACCCCTTCACAAATGGTGCTTCAATGACCTTCCTTGGCTTGAATCCAACACCAAAACTTCAAAATCAGTCCCTTAGAACCTCAGTTTCAAGAGGAAGGTGAAACACTAGGTGCTTGTGTGCAATAGTATGGACTAAAACACACACAAGAGTAATATAGAGATAGGATGTGTATGTAACTCAAACCCTAAAACCAGAGCTTGGTCTGTGTTTTTCTCTCCCTAAAATGTCTAAACTCTCTAACCCTTGCAACAAGAGAGAGCCCCTCTCTATATAGAAGCCTTTGTCTTGTAAAGCTTACAAGACAAGCTTCATAAGAGGGAGATCCCTCCATACACGTGTATGGAGGGGAGCAAAAGCAAGACAGATGTCTTAAAATATCTGCAAAAGCAGATGCACAGTAGTCGGCCGGCCAAAAATTCCATTTTGGCAAAAAAGAGTGCCGACCGGCACTAAATAGTGCTGACCGGCAACAAATAGTGCCGGCCGGCAATACACATTGTCGGTGGCAGCAAAAACCAGCCGGTGGCCTCTAGCCACTGCTGGTGGTGTATGGGGATGCCTCACAAGGCATTCCCTGCCCCTCCAAGGCAAAACACAAGTGTTTGGTGTAAAACCAGACACTAAACAGTCTAGTTCGGAGATCCTGAGGCAAGGCGCGTGAGCCGAGACCTCCGGGAACTCCAAATGAACACAAACATGGATAATCACCGAGTGTTCAAACGGTGACGTCCAAGTCTTGAGGACGGTCAAAAATGGGGTGTCTACATGGTCTTTTGGGCTTCATTTTATGTGCTAAAATTCTGTTTTTAGTCATTTAGTTCATGCCATGTTTGGTCTTGCTAAGTGTAGTTCAATACTCCATTGGTTTACTTTGAGTACTTGGACCATTTGCATGCTAATGTTTAGCTTATCTTGTTGCTTGGTTTGACATCATCCTAACATGATTTATAATGCTTACCTTGCATGCTATTTGTCCATGATTGCCTCATTCAAATGTGCTTAGAAATAGCCCTTTGATGCTTAAGCATTTGGGCCTTAACATGTGCATGCGTGTATGTGTATTTTGGTCCCTTATTTTGGTCACTTCGGCCGCTGTTTTGGGCCTATTTAGAGTTGCCTAAATCGTGCATAAGTCCATCTTTTCATCCATTTGCATTGCCTCATGTTTGCTTGTATGCTTGCATAAGTGCCTTGCCATGCCATGTTGCATCCTTAGCTTGCTTGCCTAGGTTGCATTGCATCTTGCATGCATGCCTTGTTCCTTGACTTGGTGATAGGAATTGGGCCTTGGTTTGTTTGTTTGGTTTGCATTTCATTTGACATGAAAGTTTCACTCTTGATCCTTTGGGCCATCATGCATGGAAATGCGTGATTGGTGGTCCGAGAATTGAGACACATGCCCTTTTGAGTCACAAACATGATAAGGGACATGATTGGTGCATATATGCCTTGAATTGTGCTGCCATGCTTTGCTTTGCCCTCTGTTGCTGTCAATTGCAGATTCTGCAGGAACACTTTGCCGATCGGCAGTTCCCAGTGCCGACCGGCAATACTTTCTCTGCCGATAGCTTCACCAATGGCCGGTGGCCACATCCCACTGCCGGTGGCAATCCCATTCAGCCGGTGGTGTTCCCCAATGTCCAAGGAAGAAGTCCTGAGGTTTTGGAAGCCTCCAGAGGAGTAAAGGAAGGAAAACAGAGGCAACCTACGCATGGCGGTGCATTTCCGAGCAAGACCCGAGCACGCGCTGCATCTAGCACTCCTCTCGAGGCGGTTTACTGTCTTTCCTAGCTTAGTTAATTTATTAATTAATTAGGCAATTTGTAATATTTAATTAGCTTGCGTAGTTAATTAATTTGTATTATTTATTTGGCCCCTCCGAGCGAGGGCAAATCTATAATAAGTGTGGGTGAGTGTGTGTATGTCTCCCAATCCCCACTTCTTTCTTCCCTTTTATTTACCTGCTTTGATGGTAGATTAGGGCACGTTTAAATAAGCATACCTTATGCAATGCATGCTTGCATTCATACATTTGTCTTGCATGCACCGGGCTTGGTACATCATGCTAACTGCATTTGTATTTCAATTCCAAATTGAATACGTGCATCAATTGGTTGCATCTCACATGCCATGTTTAGGTTAGCCGAGCCTATCTAATTGCATCATGTATGTGCTGCATTAGCCAATTCAAAATGAACTAGGACACGCGTGTTTGCTAACTAGTTTATTGTTTTGGCATGGAGTACATTGTAAGTATTTATGCTTTAGCATACCGTATGCGTGTGAGTGTTGCCATGACAGTATGCTTGTCATGCGGCTAAATGCTTATGTGATAAATTGTTTGAATGCCTGTGGGTGAAGGTTGGATTGCTTGAGTTGGAAAAACTCGTTGAAATCCGTATTTTAGCCTACTTGCGAGTAGCAAATTCCAAAGTACTTTTTTTAAGACAAACGGATATGCAATGCTTGTTTCCAAATTAGGCATTCTAGTCTATACTTGTTTGCTGCGCGCATAACATAGTAATTCTAGGCTAATAAATGGAATAAGAATACATAACGTTTTCAAAATCGGATATCATGGTTAGTAGAGGCCGGTCTTTGAACCGAGCGAAAGGGGGTGCTCATAGCTGACCTTCCCCGATCGTACCCAAGCTCCCGAGCCGAGACAACTCCGGTGATGACGGACATGTGGCCTTCGGCACCGAGTCAGGGTTTCCTAAATTTTCCCATTAAAAAATATTTAGGTGGCGACTCTGTATCTGGCAAAGCAATCCATGTTTGGCACTTCTTTTCAAAAAATCTGTTTCTCAAAACGATTTGCCAGATTTGGACTCTTTGGTTCAAGATTAAGAACTGCGACAACAAATCGAGTCCGAACTGTAGCGAGGGCCCCACGCGTGCGCGTCTACAGTTTCTGGCGACTCTGCTGGGGAATTTTAGAAAGCTTGACTCGAACTCGTGATATCCTGTTTTGATTACACTTATGTGTTTCTTTGCATTGCATGTGCATTGGTGCGCCTAGGAACACAGTGTTTGCCATCTGCCATTCCTGAATGGTTTGTCGGAGGCTTGACTTTGTCAAAGCATGCCATAAGGCTGACCGGTTATGGGCTCTGACAGTATGGGAACACAAACCCTGGTTTTACCGGGGCACCCTTTTCGACCATTCGACCTAGTGCATATTCAGATCCATAGTGACCATTCCAAGTTAGGACAGGTTGCTTACCCGATGTTAGGTTGTTTGAAAACTGCTGCGTGCATAGTGAAACCCTAGCTCCTGACAAAATAGGACAGGGAAACCCTACCCCAACATAGGGGTGTTTTGGCTCTCTTTACTTGCTATGTGCTTTTAGAGTATATCTCCATAGGGAAAGTACATATCAGTTTGCAAGTTTGAGTATCGGGCCCGAGGGCACCAGTATCAGTGTCAGTTATGAGAATCAGTTATCTGCGGGTATCAGGTTCAGTTTTGGGACAGTGATTTCTGGGAACAGTGATCAGCAGTAGAGTACAGTTGTTCAGCTACATCCGTGTTTGATCTGTTTGGGCTGAAATGCTGTTTGTTTCTCCTTTCAGTTCAGAGTGTCCAGAGAATTGATACAGAATAGCTAGTGCTCTCCCTCGCCGAGGCAGGGCTTATGATGACGTAGAATTCAGAAGAGATCGTAGTTATGACAGTCGCATTGGAGCAGGGGATCACTCTGCAAAGTGAGGCCAACACTGATGTGTCACATCCACCCAGGTCGCCTGTTGTGCACCCGGTTTGGGCCCCCCAGCTATACCAGGCTCGCGAGCCTACTACATTTGAACTAATGGGGATGATAGGTGATCTCCAGAGGTCTGTAGCGGATCTCGCCTGCGGAATGTCAGCTTCACTTCCAGCCGCACCATATGCCGGGAGTTTTGTACCCCAGGAGCCCCCGTTGTTGGGGCAAATTGTGATCGAACTTAGCCAACCGGAGATGGCCTCCAGCTATGGTAATGACATATCAACATCAACTCAAACCCCCGATCAAGCTGAGGCCAGAGGAAAAGACAAAATGAAGGTAGATGCCGATCCTATTGAACAACTGCTGTGGACAGTCGAGGCTTTGAAAGCCGGGGGGATGAATAAGCAACAGATATCCGCGGTTGTGGCAAAAACTGTGGAGGATGCTTTCCCCACTCCACCTAAGGGTAGTTCAAGCCAGTCAGAAAATCGGGATAGGCCCCGTCATGCCAAGACAGTTCCTCCTATTCCGGCCCCTGCACCCGGGAAAGATCAGAAAGCCAAGGTGGCGCCTGCCGACCCTTTTGCCTGTGCAGCTAGTAAGAGCGCTCAGACTCCAAAGTACCTGCCCCGGGGGCGCAGGACTTTTCATGCTCTCTACATGCCTTTGTCCAAGGCACTTTAGATCCTTGCCGAGAGGGGGCACCTTAAACCCTTGGAGCCTCGGCCTCTCCCAAAAAATCTCCCCGCAACGCATGATGCTGCTCAGTACTGCGCGTACCACCAGCAGACAGGCCATGCCACCGACAATTGCTTTCGCCTCCGTCATGAGGTGCAAGATTTGATTGACAACGAGGTTATCCTCCCGCCCACCTCAGCCAAGTTCGTTACCACTCAGTTATTGGATTTTGAGGACACAGATACTGCAAGTATGTAATCAGAAAGTGAACCACCTGCGGGCGGCGTCCGGTGTATTTTGAATATGGCGTCTGGCACGCATTTTTGAGTGGCTGTGAACGCTAACTTTGTAAATCCTGGCTTGGGTATCGAGTCAGTCTTTTGTTTTGAGTCTGTCTCTTTGTCTTGAGTCAGTCTTTTTGCTTAAGGGTCTGTCTTGTTGTATCGAGTCAGTCCCCTTTGTATATAATACCAAGTGATTCTGGGATTGTTGCCTCGAACACCGTTTTGTCTTGTAATTACCCGTTTTGTTTGTGAGTCTGTTTCTGCCGAGGGGCCAGTTACACCAACAAATCTGAATGAAACAGCTGTTGCTATCTCACTTTCATGCTTGCTTTCAGCATGAGTGCCAGAGAATTTGATTGGGCTGACAGTACATCTCGTCTGCTCTCCTGTGCGCCAAACTCATTGCATTAACCTAAGTTTTTCAAAAAAAAAAAAACCTCTTTTGAGCACTGCGGTGATAAAAACAAAGAGGAAGGAATTCCTCGGGATTTGTAAAATTTTGATCATTTTGAGAAAAAGAGAAGCATGCTAAGCCTTTCTATGAATGAAACCGTGCTTGTCGGCGTGAGTACTGAGAAGGACCCTGGCTTGATCCAGATCGGTTCCACACTATCTTCGGCGCAAGCGATTTGTCGCTTTCTTAAAAACTTTCAAAAACAAATCTTTTGCACGGCCCTGTGAAGACTTGTGTGGAAACGCTCTTAAGATTGTGCAGCCTAGGATCGCTCTCAGCCTCAAGATTCGACCTGTTGTCTTGAACCTCGAACTCATTCAGAACATTCAACAGTCAACTGTTAGAGGAGGCCCGTGTGGCCAGTTTTGAAGCAGCCCTCGATCAAGAGGCGCCGAAATTGAATCAAGAAGATCAGATTTCACCAAAAGAAGCTCGTGGAGCAGCCATGACGGAGTCTCCTACAAATCATTGCAACAGCTGTTCTCCTAGACACAGAGAGGCTTCAACTTCAAAAACCATTTGGCATGGACTTGTTACACTTTTACCCTTTGAGAGGCTCGCTGGGCCGAGAACCCGGAAGGGTGACCCAGGCAAAAGTTAGAGCAAGAGAAAAATACAAAAAAAAAAAAGCAAAAAATGCAAAAGAAAAGAAAAGAAAGAAAAAATGTGAAAAAGAAAGAAAAAGAAATGAACAAAGGAAAATAAAAAGAAGCTCGCAAGGTCGAAAACCCGCATCGGGCGCCTTGGCAAAAGTTAAAGCCTGAAAAGTGAAGGTTAAAATACCCGAGTGTACCTTAACCGGAACTACGTAAGGCTTGATTCCCATGTTTGGGATACGTAGGCAACTTCATCATGAAATCCAGCCCCTAACGCTTTCATAGCGTCTCAGTCCATGCAATGGTTTCGATTTCATCCCAAAGTCCAGTCACCAACGCCTCCAAGGTGACTGTGTCCATATATTTGTTATAACCGTCTTCGTCATCTCTGTGTCCGAGAGTTCGACCACCACCAATGAAGACTGTTTGCGGACTGCTGCGACATCATCCAAACAAGGGGCAACTTTCCGTTGCCACGAGCCGTCGTGAGCCGCCATTCAAACCAGGGGCAACTTTCCGTTGCCTCCCACCCCCTTCAAACCAGGGGCAATTTTCCATTGCCTCCGATCCGAGGTTGCGCATCTCAAAGAGTAAGTTCCATGCTCGTTGAGCATTGACTGTTTGCAAAATAGTTTTTGAAAATTTTCACTAAGGTTGACTATTTTCTCGAAAACTATTACATTTTCCAAAACTGGACCATTGTCTTGGACCCTAAAAGGGAAAATTTTCAGTGCTTACAACCTGACTTGCATGCTTTTCAAATAAAAAATCGAACAAGTACGTTAATCCGACTCTCATTTTGATCAAAATTGTTTTAGTAGAAAGCAAAAACAAAGAATGGTTAAAATGATGAACTAGGGGCACAGTTGAGTCAGGCGTTCTGTCTTTCTCCCGTCATCGACGTACTTGCCAGAAGAGCGCTCTACTCGCCAGAAGAAATAGCCGCGAGCTAACGGCATTGGGCATGAACCCGCGACTCCCTATTCATTCATTGATCACCTTGGGGAGGGACGAAAAATGAGAGAATGAAGAATAGAGAGATGTAAGTTGAGAGAAAAGTGAGGAAAAGGGTTTTGAGAGAAAAACCGAGTTTGAGAGTCGAGTGATGTGAGAATCACAAATCAGAAAGGGTGGGGAGCAATACTCAGAGAAACTGGCTCCTCGTGATCTGAGGTCCCCCGTCTTCGTTAAACACGCCTGTGTGTCATGTCTTTTGTTTTGCTTACCTCAACCTTTGTTTTAGGTCTCTTCCAAGCGTGTCTCGTTGTGTTTAGGTCGTGTACCTCTTTGTTTGAGTCCTCCCCGCTGTGTTCAGTTGTAGGCTCGATACCCCGGTTAAGAAAATCCCTTTTCCGAAAGTTAATTGTTTATGCTCAGAGTGTTGTGCCATTCTCTATATCCAACTGTATCTCAACTCCAGCTGGTTTCACCTCTGAAGTCCGTCTTGTCAGATTGGGCTGTTTGTTCGGGGTGTGCTATGTGCAGAATGAACCGAATGCTGTGTTATGGGCTGTATGCAGATTAATCCCCAACAGAGTAAGGGCTGTGTGTCCAGAATCAGGCAGTGGGCTGCTTGGGTTATTTTGCTGTTGGCTGTTTAGTTATCTGATTATTACAGTGCAAGTGTTCAATTTTCAGACAACCAATCAACTTCATTTACATTGAGGTGTAACATGATGGAATGCGATGCAATACATGAGATATGTAAATGTAACACTTTTTAAGCAAAAATCTGTTCATTTCATAATCGTTTTCAAGTACAAAGTTTTGAGGAAAACAATATCTGCCTGCGGCAGTACAAAGTATCCTGACTATCAAAAAGGAAAAGTACAAGAAAGAAAGAAAAACAACAAAAGCCAATGACAAGCGACTCCAGGGGCCATCAGTCTGTCCTAGTCCTCTTCTTGGACGAGGGTCCAGGAGCATCATCAGCATCGTCGTCAGAGCCCGAGCTAGAACCGCCTCCGGTCTCCTCCTCCGATGACTCGGACTCCGCCTCTGCCTCCGCCTCTGACTTCTCGTCATTATCATCATCCGGGACTGGAGCTCGTAAGCTACTCCCGACATGAGTGCGCCCCGCCTTGGAGCGGGGGAATACTCTACCCTCCTCATCTCTCCCTCGGACAGGGACGGAAGGTCCAGCTAGAGCACCTCCTGCCATAGGAATCTGAAAAGGAGGCTGAAAAAGTACACAAAAGGCAAATACATCAGTATGCCGTGAACAGTTTAACAGTGCAAAATGCAGTGTATGAGTATAGTGTGAGAATGCCGTGGGCAGTTTAACAGTGCAGAATGCAGTGTATGAGTATAGTGTGAGAATGCCGTGGGCAATTTAACGGTGCAGAATGCAGTGTATGAGTACAGTGTGTGTATACTGTGAGCAGTTTATCAGTGTAGAATGCAGTGTATGAGTACAGTGTGAGAATGTCGTGAGCAGTTTATCAGTGCAGAATGTAGAGTACAGTGTATGAATGCCGTGAGCAGTTTACCAGTACGGAGTACAGTGCAGAATGCAATGAGTGCAGTGGGTCAGATGCTGTGAGATCAGTGTGTCAGGTGTGATGTCATGCATCAGATTATGTGAAGCAGTATATGAATGGTTTGAGGCCAGTGTCAGAAGAACATACCGGGATGCTGTAGAGGGCCAGGAGGTCAAAAGTTCGCTGAAGCATCCCCATCATGGAGGCATTCATCTCTAATGACTGTCGGGTGTACGCAGAAGAAGCCTGCAAAAGTATCAGATGCATCAATATTCTGTGGAATATCAAATAAACTGAAATGAAATGACTATACAAAAGTGCAGCAATACATACCGGAGGCAAGTCGGGGACGCCGACGAACTCGTGATCAGCCGGCGGAGGGGCGAAGGGGATCTGATAGGTCACCCCACCCTGCCCCCGGAAAGTCAGTACAGCAGGCAGGGCGGGCCAACCAGCCCCCCGTCCTCCCTGAGCTTCGCCCCTGCCACGGACTCGGGCCCTCCTCGAAGCTCCTGCTCTTGCCCCAGCCGCTGGCGCCACGGGCCTGGCCCCCTCCGCTCGACGGCCGTCGCTCAGAGGTCGTATCAGGTACGTCTGCACGTACTCTCGGTAGTCGCCGATGCCTCTGAAGCGGGCCTCCTCCCTGCCGATAGTGTAATCGTCAATCTGCTCGGTGGTGAGCCTCTCGGTCTCCCTCATGTCCGCAGGAGGGTGAACCGGGACTATCTGCTCAGGTAACCCTAGGGTCTGGCGTAGGAAACGCTCACCCAGGTACCAAGCCCGACAGACCGGGCCCTCCAACAAGATCCGGAAACGTGAGGTCTCATCGGCACCGGCAAACCGATCCCGCGTCACAGCTGGCAACGGAGCCCAAGGCTGCCAGGTGATCTGAAAATGCAACACAGTTTGTTATCTACTGTTTTTGAAATATGCAGTGGAAAGGAAAAGCTTAAATGAACTGTAAGTAAAACATACCTCGGCGGGGGTAATGGTGTCGAAGTATCGGCGGAAAAAGCCGAATGTCTCTCGTGGCCTCCGGGTGCATCTCCCGTCAAAGCGACGTGAAAAGGGGACGACCAGAGGAGTCTCTGTGACTGGTACGGGAGCGAACCTAGGAAAGTAGGTGTAAACCCACAACTGCAAGGTAAATACCAGTGCATTTATCAGATAAAGCAGAATACAGAATAAAGCAGAAATGACAAAGCCGCGTGTTGTGCAGTGTATTGTGTATAGTGTACAGTGTGAGCAGTGTACAGTCAGTGTAAAGCAGAATGTATGTGTGTGCCGTGTGTACAGTATACAGTAAGTATGAAGCAGACTACAGTGTGTACAGTGTACAGAGTACAGAAAAGATAGAAAAGCAAAAATGAAAAGCGGAGAAGAAATGTACCTCCCAAGCCCGCCAATAGCCTCCGAGCAACTGGCCGCTGCCGCGGGAAGCTGAGCTCATGTATCCATAGAGGGTGGCCAGAGCGGCGCCACCCCAATCATAATGCAGGATGTCTCGGACGTCCACCAGTGCGCTGAGAAGGCAGAGAGGCACGGTGTTCGCCCGGTCGGCGAAGATGGTCGTCCCGAACAAGAACATGAGGAAGCCGCGAGCGTACCTCTCCACGGCCTCCGGGGTCATCGGATCTGCATCAACGAGAGTGGGCTGGACCCTAAACTGTACCTCAAACCAGGAATACCAGACAAAGCCTGGACGAGCAAGAGGTGGCGCCTCACCCAGCAGATGGACCTAAGCGGCAGTCCACTCATCCATGTCGATATCAAAGGGGATCGGATCACCCCCTACCCCGATGCTTGTGAGCATCGAGAAATCGTAAGGGGTCATCGTCATGTCCCCTACTGTGGAGAAATGAAATGAATCGGTGGTGTCCCACCACCTCTCCGCCAGAGCGGCAATTAGAGGTCTGCACGTGGTAAGCCTGGAGAGTCCTCGGCAGAAGGCGCCGAAGCCCGCCTGGTCCATTATGCGACGGACCGCGTCAGGGAGCTCGTCGTACCACTCCCGAGCGCCAGTGTTCCCATACCCGCGGATGGTATGGGAATCCTCCTGTAAACAGAAAATAACAATGGCAAGACAACATTTAAAATGCAGTTCTAAGAAGTATACAAGTATAGCATGCGTGCAAGTTTAACAGATTTAAACAAATACCGGGTGCCGGTGTGCTTACAGTGAAATACGTGTGATGCGTCAGCGTGTTCGGATGGTTCAGTACAGTATAGCATGTGTGCATACGTTCAGATTCAAGCAGATATCGGGTACCAGTGTGTATACAGTGTACGCCGAGTGTTTGGGTGATTCAGGGCTAGTGCAGTGTGTGTGCATGTGTCAGTTTCAAGCAGATATCAATTGTGTGTATGTTTACAGTCAACTACGGTATACGGCATATCAGCTAAAGCAGTTAAAGAGCATAAATAAGCTACGACAGTTCTTGTGCCCTACATTGCAGAAAGTAAAGTAAAGGAAAAAGAGTTACCTCGGAAGTGCCGAAGGATAGGTGAGAGGTAGGCTCGCGCAGTAATAGCTCGGGTGGTACGTGCCTCTCGAAGCTCCGAAACTGGCGAAGTCCGTCGGGGGGCAGAACATGGATCGCCGGCCGGTAAGTCGCCGGGTCGAACGGGCGCTCGCTCAAAGGTAGAAGCTCGACCCCGGGATCCATCTCGTGATTCGGGGGAGTCCCGCCTCGTGGAATGTCGTCCGCCATGTCAGGAATGATAAGAAAATAGCCGGAGGAAGGAAAACCGGGCTAGAATACGAAGAGTCAACCAAAAGGTCAACTCCCGAGAAGGTCGAAAATGGCCGGGAAGGCCGGAATGTGAAAAGGCACGGAAATCAAGAGGAAAGTGAGGGGAACAAACCCCGAAAAGGTGGGAACGCCAAACGAGGCACCGAAACAAAGTTTTGTTCGGATGAAAATGTCCGAAATACGAAGGAAATCGCGAATCCGACGATGAAACGGGCATAGAACGCGAAGAAACGGAAGAAAAAGGAAGGGAAAACGCTCTAGAGAGAGAGAGTGAGAGTTTTCGGCGCAAGGGAAAGTGAGAAAATAGGGTTTGAAACCCTATTTTAAAACACCCGAAGTGAAATGTCGAATTTGCCCCGACTCAGCAACTTTTTGCCGGTCGGCAATGTTTTGTGCCGGCCGGCAGTATATCGTGCCGATGGAGTTATTCTGCAGCCGATGGACAGCCAGTGGATTCCCCTCCCGGCCGGTGGTGTTCCCACAGCCTTGTTTAGGCCATATGAGTAGTTTCTGGTCTTCATAGCTCAAGAAAGTGCAAGAAAGTGCATCTCCGACGCTCAACCGGCCTCCGTTTTGACCTCGGGTCGTGTCTTCTGTGCGTGGCACTCGAATTCGTGCAAGGTGTATCCTTTTTGTATCCTTTTAAATTCAGAAGTTGCCCCACGTGCATCGCATCTTCATCGCACTGATTTGTGCATTTCAAATCAATCACACTGTTTTGTGCATTTCAAATCAATCGCACTGTGTTGTGCATTTCAAATCAATCGCACTGTTTTGTGCATTGTATTTCAATCGCGCTGTTTAGCGCATCACACTGTTTTGTGCATCGCATTTCAATCGCGCTGTTTAGCGCATCGCACTGTTTTGTACATCGCAAATCAATCGCGCTGTTTAGCGCATCGCACTGCTTTGTGCATCGCATATAAATCGCGCTGTTTAGCGCATCGCACTATTTTGTGCATTGCATTCGATCGCGCTGTTTAGTGCATCGCACTGTTTTGTGCATCGCAAATCAATCGCGCTGTTTAGCGCATCGCACTGTTTTGTGCATCGCATTTCAATCGCGCTGTTTAGCGCATCGCACTGTTTTGTGCATCGCATTTCAATCGCACTGTTTAGCGCATCGCACTGTTTTGTGCATTGTATTTCAATCACGCTGTTTAGCGCATCGCACTATTTTGTGCATCGCATATCAATCGCGTTGTTTAGCGCATCGCACTGTTTTGTGCATTTCCAAATCAATCGCGCTGTTTAGCGCATCGCACTGTTTTGTGCATTGCATTCAATCGCGCTGTTTAGCGCATCACACTGTTTTGTGCATTTCAAAATCACTCGCGCTATTTTGCGCACCGCATCGCACTGTTTTGTGCACCTTACTTGCATCTTGCATGCATCCTCTCGCGCTATCTTGCGCACCTCACTTGTACTTGTTAGTACATTGCATTGTTTTGAATATAAACCGGCTTCGCGTAGCGTATAAGTCCAATTTTCAAAATTTTGCATTTCGTGTGGCATGCGTGTCGCACTTGTATCATTTTTGCATCTTATGAGGCACGCGTGTCTCATTTGTTTCATTTTGCATTCCGTGTGGCATGCGTGTCGCACTTGTATCATTTTTGCATCTTATGAGGCACGTGTGTCTCATTTGTTTCATTTTGCATTCTGTGTGGCATGCGTGTCACACTTGTATCATTTTTGCATCTTATGAGGCACGCGTGTCTCATTTGTTTCATTTTGCATTCCGTGTGGCATGCGTGTCACACTTGTATCATTTTTGTATCTTATGAGGCATGCGTGTCTCATTTGTATCATCTTGCATCATGCTTCATTTGCATCGGCATGCGTGTCACATTTTCGCTGGCATGTGTGTCGTCATTAGCATTAGCATGCGTGCCTCATTCTTGCATTGTCATGCATATTACCCGGTCTGGCGAGACCTTAAACACGCCCGGTCTGGCGAGACCTTAAACACGCTTGGTCTGGCGAGACCTTAAACACGCACGGTCTAGGAGACCTTAAATCCTTTGGAGGTGCGAAACCTTCAGTGCATTGTCATGCATACATTTTGCATCCCGGTCTAGGAGACCCTAAATCCTCTGAAGGTGCAATTCCTCCGGTGTTTGTCGTGCCCGAACGACTTTCGGTGGTCTGGTAAAGCCACCTGCCTATGTTTGCGATGAGTTCCTAGAAGACCAACTGGGACGGTGGAAACTAGAGTTCGAACGGCTTATGCCTAGAACGCAAAGGTTCGGGAGTTCCGAGACTAAAGTCTGGTTTAAATACCCAGGGGTGTATCCTCGGCTTGAAATCTGTATGGAAGCCCCATAGATTGAGGCAGCATGTCGACGCCTCAGTTCTGGATACTGAACCAACCTAGTATATCGCCCTGTTGGTAAGATAGGGAAAGTGGCAGTCATAGTCATTGCATCATAGTGCATTGTCATGCATTTCCATTGTAGCTTGCATGCATCTATTGCATTTTCCCCAGTAGATCGCATCATACTGCATTGTCATGCATTTTGTACATATCCATTGCATTGTAGTTTGCATGCATTCATTGCATCACCTTCTATCTATGGCTTGCGCCTTTCCATGTTGAGCTTGGTCTGGTATGTGCCCTTACTTTTCACGTTAAAGCACAGTTCTACATGTGTACGCGCCTATTCCACGCTGGTATGTTGGTTTGAGGGTTGCGGCACATTTTCTGTGTTAGACATGGCTCGTATGCGTACATGCCTTTCCTAGGCAAGATTTGGTTTGGCCCGCGTGCCATATCCATTGCATTGTAGTTTACATGCATTCATTGCATCACCTTCCATCTATGGCTTGCGCCTTTCCATGTTGAGCTTGGTCTGGTATGTGCCCTTACTTTTCACGTTAAAGCACAGTTCTGCATGTGTACACGCCTATTCCACGCTGGTATGTTGGTTTGAGGGTTGCGGCACCTTTTCTGTGTTAGACATGGCTCGTATGCGTACATGCCTTACCTAAGCAAGATTTGGTTTGGCCCACATGCCATTTCCATTGCATCGTAGATCGCATGCATTCATAGCATCACCTTCCATCTATGGCTCGCGCCTTTCCATGTTGAGCTTGGTCTGGTATGTGCCCATACTTCTCGTGTCAAAGCATAGTTTAGTAGACCGTTCTATGTTAGACGTGGCTTGTATGCGTACATGCCCTTCCTAGGCAAGATTTGGTTTGGCCCGCGTGCCATATCCATTGCCACCTCCCCAGCATTTCCATATATATATATTATACATTGTAGTGTAATTTTCGCATCCGGCATTAGGATCATTGTCCTTTCTCCAGCGGGTTGTTTCCCCACTTATGTCAATCCCCCCCAATACTTGTTCTTGTGTCTGTCTACAATGCTCATAGTTCAGTTGACCGTTCTATGGTAGACAGACTTGTTACCTCCATCAATCTATTTGACATAGGCGTGGTCTCGAACCACTCGTGATTGGATCGTGATTCAATTGCTTTCCATATAATTTGCATTATTTCAATTACATTGCATCTTCATTTGCATTGTTTATACATTGTTGTGTATATATTGCATATCATTTTGCATCCATTCTTGCATTGTCATGCATGTTGCTAATGATATTATACCTGTTAAGTTTGTTTTCTTTTCAGGCACGATATTGTATGTACGGTTCATTTGAGGCTGGTGCAACCAGACGAGCCGCACAGGTATTGTATCCTCCGAGTGAGACGTATTGAGAATTACATAATTCTCTTACATCCTTTCTGCATTGTATTGTAGTTTGGTGTATGCCAGCTTAAAATTGTCGCATGTATGCTTCATTACAACTTTCTTTGCATGATCATAAGTTATGCTCAGCTCTGTGCATTGTCTTGCATTTTGCCCCTGCCTTCGGGCGCATATCTTGTTTTGTTTTGCATGTTTGTCTGAGTCTTCGGCCTTGTCAAAAATGGGTCGTCTCTGGGCTTTGACATTCACTCCCGTCATTGTTATGACTTTCGAGTTCTGTCAAAGAGCGGCAACTGTAGACACCCCATTTTTGACCGTCCTCAAGACTTGGACGTCACCGTTTGAACACTCGGTGATTATCCATGTTTGTGTTCGTTTGGAGTTCCCGGAGGTCTCGGCTCGCGCGCCTTGCCTCAGGATCTCCGAACTCAACCGTTTAGTGTCTGGTTTCACACCAAACACTTGTGTTTTGCCTTGGAGGGGCAGAGAATGCCTCGTGAGGCATCCCCACACACCACCGGCAGTGGCTAGAGGTCACCGGCTGGTTTTTGCTGCCATCGGCACTATTTGTTGCCGGTCGGCACTTTTTGTTGCAGGTCGGCACTATTTTTTGCCGGTCGGCACTCTTTTTGCCAAAATGGTATTTTTGGCCGGCCGACTACTGTGCATCTGCTTTTGCAGATATTTTAAGACAGCTGTCTTGCTTTTGGCTCCCCTCCATACACGTGTATGGAGGGATCTCCCTCTTTAGAAGCTTGTCTTGTAAGCTTTACAAGACAAAAGCCTCTATAAAAGAGAAGCCTTGTCTCTTGGCTTGAGGGTTAGAGACTTTAGACATTTTAGAGAGAGAGAAGACAGAGGAGAGCTCTGGTTTTAGGGTTAGGGTTTGATACATATCCTATCTCTCTTTCGCTCTCTTTAGTGTTCTAGGTGTTTTAGTCCATACTATTGCACATAAACACCTAGTGTTTCACCTTCCTTTGGTTACTGAGGTTCTAAGGGACTGGTTTTAGTGTTTTGGTGTTGGATTCAAGCCAAGGAAGGCCATTGGAGCATCATTGTTGAAGAGGTCTTCAAGGGTAAGAATCTTACCCCTTTTTATCCCATTTTTGCATCTTGTTTTTGCCTATCTTTGAACTGTTTTTGTGCTTAGTGTATAACATAAAAAAGTTCTTTTTTTTAGCCCTCTTGATTGTTTATTAAGAGTGTTTTGTGGTTTGAGGGTGTTTGCCCCCTCTTAAGCCTTGTAAGGCCTCATTTTGTGCTATTTTGTGCAAGTTTCGAGACTTTGGTGCTTGGGCCTCTTCACCACTGAAATCTTGAGGGATTTCAGTGGTAGAGATGGTGCCTTGAAGTCTCCAAAAGGAGAGGGCCACCCCCTCTCCTTGTTGTCCTTGAAAAGGACCATTTTTGGCCTCTTGAGGGAGCACTTAGCTAAGCTTCATGTTGACCATGCCTTGGCTGTTTTTTGTGTTTAATATGTCATATTATACCTCTGTTTTTTGTTGGTTTTGGTACACAATGCATGCTTAGCATACCTACCATGTAATGCCATGTTATTGCCTCAATGTGCCTTAGGTTGTTAGCCCTTGTTAGAGCATGTTTTAGGTTTAGTCTTGTGAAGCTTTTGTGCATATTTTGCCATGTTTTAGGTCTGTCCATAGTTGTTTGGGTCGAATTTGGCATGCTTAGTATAGCTCATTTGCATTCCGGCTTGTTGGCCTTAAGTGTATGAGTATATAGCATGACATTTTTGCATTGATTTGGTGATTTGGAATCATCCACCATATCATTTCAGACCTTATAGTATGCTTGTATGCTTGCTTTAATTACCTCTTTGATGCTTTGAAGGTTTGTGTAACATGTTCCATGTTTTGGCACTTGTGCATGCCTTTGAATTTGAGCCATTTAGTTGCCATCTAAGTGGTCTTTTGGGCTTTATTTTATGTGCTAAAATTCTGTTTTTAGTCATTTAGTTCATGCCATGTTTGGTCTTGCTAAGTGTAGTTCAATACTCCATTGGTTTACTTTTAGTACTTGGACCATTTGCATGCTAATGTTTAGCTTATCTTGTTGCTTGGTTTGACATCATCCTAACATGATTTATAATGCTTACCTTGCATGCTATTTGTCCATGATTGCCTCATTCAAATGTGCTTAGAAATAGCCCTTTGATGCTTAAGCATTTGGGCCTTAACATGTGCATGCGTGTATGTGTATTTTGGTCCCTTATTTTGGTCACTTCGGCCGCTGTTTTGGGCCTATTTAGAGTTGCCTAAATCGTGCATAAGTCCATCTTTTCATCCATTTGCATTGCCTCATGTTTGCTTGTATGCTTGCATAAGTGCCTTGTCATGCCATGTTGCATCTTTAGCTTGCATGCCTAGGTTGCATTGCATCTTGCATGCATGCCTTGTTCCTTGACTTGGTGATAGGAATTGGGCCTTGGTTTGTTTGTTTGGTTTGCATTTCATTTGACATGAAAGTTGCACTCTTGATCCTTTGGGCCATCATGCATGGAAATGCGTGATTGGTGGTCTGAGAATCGAGACACATGCCCTTTTGAGTCACAAACATGATAAGGGACATGATTGGTGCATATATGCCTTAAATTGTGCTGCCATGCTTTGCCTTGCCCTCTGTTGCTGTCAATTGCAGATTCTGCAGGAACACTTTGCCGATCGGCAGTTCCCAGTGCCGACCGGCAATTCCCAGTGCCGACCGGCAATACTTTCTCTGCCGATAGCTTCACCAATGGCCGGTGGCCACATCCCACTGTCGGTGGCAATCCCATTCAGCCGGTGGTGTTCCCCAATGTCCAAGGAAGAAGTCCTGAGGTTTTGGCAGCCTCCAGAGGAGTAAAGGAAGGAAAACAGAGGCAGCCTACGCATGGCGGTGCATTTTCGAGCAAGACCCGAGCACGCGCTGCATCTGGCACTCCTCTCGAGGCGATTTACTGTCTTTCCTAGCTTAGTTAATTTATTAATTAATTAGGCAATTTGTAATATTTAATTAGCTTGCGTAGTTAATTAATTTGTATTATTTATTTGGCCCCTCCGAGCGAGGGCAAATCTGTAATAAGTGTGGGTGAGTGTGTGTATGTCTCCCAATCCCCACTTCTTTCTTCCCTTTTATTTACCTGCTTTGATGGTAGATTAGGGCACGTTTAAATAAGCATACCTTATGCAATGCATGCTTGCATTCATACATTTGTCTTGCATGCACCGGGCTCGGTACATCATGCTAACTGCATTAGTATTTCAATTCCAAATTGAATATGTGCATCAATTGGTTGCATCTCACATGCCATGTTTAGGTTAGCTGAGCCTATCTAATTGCATCCTGTATGTGCTGCATTAGCCAATTCAAAATGAACTATGACACGCGTGTTTGCTAACTAGTTTATTGTTTTGGCACGGAGTACATTGTAAGTATTTATGCTTTAGCATACCGCATGCGTGTGAGTGTTGCCATGACAGTATGCTTGCCATGCGGCTAAATGCTTATGTGATAAATTGTTTGAATGCCTGTGGGTGAAGGTTGGATTGCTTGAGTTGGAAAAACTCGTTGAAATCCGTATTTTAGCCTACTTGCGAGTAGCAAATTCCAAAGTACTTTTTTTAAGACAAACGGATATGCAATGCTTGTTTCCAAATTAGGCATTCTAGTCTATACTTGTTTGCTGCGCGCATAACATAGTAATTCTAGGCTAATAAATGGAATAAGAATACATAACGTTTTCAAAATCGGATATCATGGTTAGTAGAGGCCGGTCTTTGAACCGGGCGAAAGGGGGTGCTCATAGCTGACCTTCCTCGATCGTACCCAAGCTCCCGAGCCGAGACAACTCCAGTGATGACGGACATGTGGCCTTCGGCACCGAGTCAGGATTTCCTAAATTTCCCCATTAAAAAATATTTAGGTGGCGACTCTGTATCTGGCAAAGCAGTCCATGTTTGGCACTTCTTTTCAAAAAATCTGTTTCTCAAAACGATTTGCCGGATTTGGACTCTTTGGTTCAAGATTAAGAACCGCGACAACAAATCGAGTCCGAACTGTAGCGAGGGCCCCACGCGGGCGCGTCTACACCCCTAATATTTTAAAACTTGTTTCTTTTACTATATTACCCTCATATCTATCAGCTCTCCTATTAAGTCATCTTCACTATATATTTCAGAGTAAACTTTTACTCTGTATGAAAGTAAAATTTTACTCTGTATAAAAGTAAAATTTTACATCCTGAAACTAAAAGTAAAATTTTACTCTGTATGAAAGTAAAATTTTACTCTGTATGAAAGTAAAATTTTACATTCTGAAACTAAAAGTAAAATTTTACTCTGTATGAAAGTAAAATTTTACTCTGAATAAGAGTAAAATGTTATACTCTAAAACTAAAAGTAAAATTTTACTCTGTATAAAAGTAAAATTTTACTCTGAAAAATGAGTAAAATGTTAGACTCTACGCAAAAGTAAAATTTTACTCTGTATAAAAGTAAAATTTTACTCTGGTTCTGTCAAATGAAAAAAACAGAGCAATAGAACCAGAGTAAAATTTTACTCTGGTTCTGTCAAATGAAATTAGATACAAAACAACAAAAATAAATAAAAAATAAACAAACAAACAAAAATAAAACAAATTAATCAACAAATCAACATATCTAATTGAGAAGAAAAACTTCTAAAACTCGATCAACAATCACAAATCTCAGTGAAAAGAATACATGTGTTCAACAACACTCATACACACAAATATATATATATATATATATATATATACACACATTCAAAACTCAAATCTGTGTTTAAAAAAATATGTATAACCAAACAACTCCACCAAACATGCCTCAATTTAGAGACGATCTGTTTCTCCTCGTAGACGATCTCCTTCGATTCCGGCACCGGAGGACAAATTTCCGGCCCGTAGTTGATTTCATTCCCGATGTTCTTGATGAGTTCATCGTAGAGATCAGTTTCGGCATTGTTGATCGCTGGAGTTTCGCCTGATAACTGACCGGACTTGGCTAGGAGAGTGATGACGATGACGTTGCTATCATCGCCGAAGAAGAATAAGTTACCAAAATTGTCGAAAAATAGAGCTTTAGATCTGGAAGGGAAAGAGAGAGGAGAGAGACAGAGAAGGTGGGGGAAAGAGTGGGTGGAAAATGTGGGAAAATTTAGTTGAGGGTATAATAGTCTAATAAAATATTTAAATTATAAATTTTGTCCTTTATGCAAGACTTTATAATTATGAGAGGATTTAAAAAGTATAATTTTTTTCTTAGTCTTTTTAACAATAAAAAGAAGGCAAAGGTGGTTTATAGTCAAATTTCCCATAAATTTTTGGTGACAAATTTGGTCTCAGCTGATCATCTGCCGCTCTGGCGTTCACTCACGGCCTTTCACGTACGTCTGACACTTACATTTATCAATCTTCATTAATTGATTTCATGGTGTTATATGATAAACCAACAGCGATAGTTTAGGGTTTTAGGTTTGCGATTCGTTTGTGTTGATTCATCGACTGTTTGTTTGGTTATGTTTCTCATCTTTCCAAATGTTCTAATATTGTGCAAAAACCAGAAACACAATATCCAAGAGGTGAAACCTTGTTTATACGCTACAAAATGGAAAGTAATTTGCTTGTCAAATTTAATGTGTTGAGACAATTTCAAACGGTTATAAGGTGCTCTTCACCATTTGGTGTGTTCTAATCATGTTTATTTCTGAAGATCATGTCAAGAATCATCGTGGTACAGAGTTCCTTTTTTAATTAAAAAAAGATGACATTTTTTTGAATTTTTGTAAAATTTTATATTGTTTGCATTGTTTTCCCTTTTTGTTGGGTGATTGGTAAGTTGATAGAATGGCTGTATTGAGTAAAAAACTGATATGAATGGTGGGTTTGTTTTTGTTGAGATTATGTTATGAGTATACTGTAATACTTATCTTGATGATGGTAATTCAGGCATTGTCATGTTGAGGCTTTCTTGTGAGTGCTTATGGCTTACTCTGATGTACTGAGATTCTTGTTGGCGGCTGTTATTTGGTGTGGAACATATGCTTTTGTTGCTGCTATTTGGGTTTTCCAAGATATCTTCCGTACTTCCATTTTGAATTGGTAGAGAATTTTTTTTAAGGCTATCATGGGTTACGCGCAGCTAGTTATTCGCCCTGCTGGAAGTGGGAAGGTGATTGTTTAAATTTGTCATTTATTGATTATCTTAGCTGCATAGCATTTTGTTTATGTTCTTAATTACCCTATAAAATGGAGATTTTGTAAGACTAATGTTTCTCTTGGTTTGATGATGGTCATTTAACAAGAATGCTTTATTTATTATTATATTTTAATTTTTTCAATGTATATTTTTTTTCATGATTTGGTCACTCACCAGTCTACATATTGCTCTAGTCTGTACAAACATTGCGAAACTATGAGGAGAACAAATCATATTGTGAACTTAGATCCTGCTGCTGAAAGTTTCGATTATCCTGTTACCATGGGTAAATAGATATCACTTTCTGTTTGAGTTCTTAGTTGCGCTATTAATTTATTTTTTTCCCTTGGTCTTAGAGCAATGAAGCATGGTTTTTCTTGCAGATATCAGGGAACTCATTTCTTTGGATGATGTTATGGGGGAGCTTGGACTTGGTCCAAACAGTGGCCTTATCTACTGCATGGAGTATCCTTTAAATTTGAGTTTTGTATTTTCCCAAATTTGTTGTTCATTCTTCTTAAATTATGTTGTTATTGTTACCCATTTGTACTAGGGATCACTGATTATGTCTAGAAACATGAGGCCATTGACTGATATCCCATTAGAGAGAAAAATTTCACTTTATTATGTAAAGAACTTTTGTTTTTCCTTTGTGCTTTGATTGTTGGATTCCAATTTTGTATGGCCTTAAATCTCCACACGAGGCACCTTGAAGAAAATTTGGATGATTGGCTAACTGAAGAATTGGATAACTACTTGGACGATGATTATTTAGTTTTTGACTGCCCAGGTATTTTAATTTATACTCATTTTTGTAACTTCTACTTTTTTGCCTCCCCCTTTTCAGTTGTTTTTATAATTTAAAAAATTGAAAACAACATGAATAGAAACTGGTGCAAGGAGTTGTCTGTGTTTTGTGAAAAACTGAGTGCATGTTAGCAGACGTTAGCAACTAAAAGTGGTGTTGAAGCATGTAGGAAGACTTGAACAGTTGAACCTTGCTGGTATAAAACATTGCACCTGAGATATGGATAACATCCTTTTTCTGCATAAATCAAAATTGCAGCCGACAAATGGTTCAAACTAGTCAATATTCAAGTTAACTAAGTCAAAATGCAAAGCTCCAACATAGACTTATTACTTGTTATTTGTTTGATGTTAAACAAGGTAAGACGGTTGAAAACTCATTTAAGGATTCATTGAGCGTACACAAATATAAAGGGCTGTGAAACCTTGGCTTTCTTTCTTCTAGCTAATGGCTGTCAACTCTCTTTCTCTCTCTCATCATAAATTATTCTTTAAAGATTTTTTTCTTTCTTCTTACCTCATGGAGGGTTTATATGTGAAGAGCACTCGCTTCTATTTAGTTATGTACTGACAAAACCTAAAGAATTGCTACACAAGATTTCATCTATATTTTGAATGTTTCTGGCTACTCTATACTGATGACCAAATAAGGGTATTGGTTTAATTACAGTTGATTAACTCATGTAAACACACACACACACACAGATGTGTACATATAACTGTTTATATGTAACTTCCCGAAAGAGGAATTTATTTTTGAAATTCTTCTATAATAAATATTAATCCTATTGATAGCTGCTCCTGTGCTACTTTTTATTTATCTATTTACTTTGGTAATGGGGTGTTTTTGGTAAAAACAACTTAACTTCCAAACTCATATATTCCATTTGGTGTTTATATAGTGTGAATGTGTTGACTGTTGAGGCACTATATTTGATTATATAATTGAGTGGATTATGTTTTAATCTTTGAAATTCATTTATTTTATAGGCCAGATGGAACTTTTTTCACACATTCCTGTCCTTAAAAATTTTGTGGAACATTTAAAGCGCAAGAACTTCAATGTTTGTGTTGAGTATTTGCTTGATTCACAGGTTTGCATCAGTTTTTTTCCACCTTTTTTAAAATTAATTTATTAAAATTATTTCACCATTGGCTTTGCCCTTGTATCTACGGAAACTGAATAGTTTTAATTTCTTTCTGTATGTTAGTTCGTGACTGATGTGACAAAGTTTATAAGTGGTTGCATGGCTTCACTTTCTGCAATGGTCCAAATTGAAGTACCCCATGTCAATATTCTCTCCAAAATGGACCTCGTGACAAACAAAAGAACCATTGAAGAGTGGGTCCTTGACATTTAATAACTGTTTCTACTTGTGTATCTTCATCTTACTATATATGATCATGCTTGTATGTTTATTGTTGATAGTTACTTGAATCCAGAGCCTCGAGTTTTGCTGTCACAGTTGAATCAACGCATGGCTCCACAATTTGAAAAACTTAACAAAGCTTTGATTGAATTGGTGAGTCATTAAGCAGCCCGAATATACATTGAGTATTGGTTCTCATTTCAATAGAAGAATTGGTTCTCATTTCAATCAAGTATTGAATCTTTTTTGTGTGTGTGTGTGTGTGCACGCGCGCGCGCTTCTCTTCTGCTGATATGGTCTAATAAGACTCTTGATGATTGTCAAGAGGTTTCTTTTTTCTATTTTGGCAGTGTCATTGAACAAATGCTCTTCCACGTTAACTTTGGTGTATTCCATTTTGAAATTGCTTAATTTTTAGTTTAATTTCATGAGAATCTGATAATCACTTAACTGCAATATTCATAATGAATATTTATATTTTTGTGTGTGCTTGCACTTGCGTGCAGCCGTAGTCACGTGTGGTTGGTTGGTAACAATGTTTGATACTGTATTGATTTTGTTGTGTGTACTAGCCATCTATTTATTTGATCCCTTATTGAAGTGCAGTTTCTTGTTCTATCACCACCACAATGGATTATTCTATAAATACAATAATTTGTCCTTTATTAAATTTTGTGTATATTGTGATTACCATTATCGTAAGAGCTGTTAATTTTGGCATTAGTGGATAGTACCTAGACATGGCAATCTTCTGATAACCACAGCTCTCTTTATCTTTCTTGGAAGCATTTATTAGTATAGGGAGAATTGCTTCTGTTATTTCTGATTGCTATCAATATTAGTTGTAACAGGTCGATCAATATAGCATGGTAAGATTTGTGCCTCTGGACTCGAGGAAAGAGGGCAGGTACTCTCTCTCTCTCTCTCTGTGCTCTAGTTGTGCAAGGACATGAATTCATAGTCATATGAGTTGCATATTTACAGCAGTGGAACTGCTGATTTCTTGTTTTATATGAATTCATTTATAAAGACTTGAGATTAGGGCCAACAGAGAAGTATATGAAAATATGATTTCTTCGCCCACATTTAAATACACGTTTTTTTTATGAGTATGCAAATGTGGTGTATAGACATCATGAACCACTAGTTCTTTAATGTTGAAAATGGTGTATCGGGTTTCTTGCTTTGGACTTGTTCTGTTGGGGTTCAGACGTTATGGTCAGAACAAACTGTAATGCATGTATCTGTAATTAACCAGAGTTTGGATCATGCTCTTTTTATGAGGCTTTTATGTCCATCAACAGATTCTATGACATTCATTTGTTGAAATTTAGCTTAACAATTTTTCAAAGATTTCTAGCAATTGTCCAGTTGAACAGATCAATTAGGTGGCCGTCTTCGTATCCCCTAGCCATTTCTTTAATCTACTGGTGACAAACAAAAGTCTTCAGAGATGAGCTTACATGGTTATGAATTACATTCTTTTAGAAGTCGGCCTTTTTAGTTCAACTTATTTTTTTGTTTTTAGTGAACTTTTTTTAAAATTTACTCAAATGACTTTACTTCTTAGATTCATCTCATCGACTAGGATGATCTTAAAAATTTAAAAATTAAATTTCTTTTAAAAAAGTTTAGAAACAACAAAATAAACCAATTTTTATAAAATTTGGCTTATTTTCGTCTTTAGTGAATTTTCCCCTCCAAAATTGACCCTTTTTTTAAAACTTTTAGAATCGTCTAGTTGAGATAGATCTAAAAGTGAATTTTTTTGACTCAAAGTTGAAAAAAGTTTAGAAAAGACAAATAAGTTGGGCACTCATGTCATTTGATTAACATTGGCATTTTCTATTATTTTCCGTTTACAGTATACAATACATCTTGTCACAAATTGACAACTACATTCAGTATGGAGAAGATGCAGATGTAAAAGTTGTGGATTTTGATCCAGAGGAGGATGATTAGGGGTGTTGTATCTTTCGGCCGCTTTGTAGGACACGAGGTATGATACATTTGGAGATTTTTTTGGTCACAACGGCTAAGTTAAGACATTATGTTAACCATTTGAATGTAGTTTCGTTTTCATTGAGTTTCTTCTACATTAGAATGGCTGATCCTAAGAAATTAAGCATTTCCTTTTTTTTTAAGCCCCTCTCTCTCTCTCTCTCTCTCTCTCTTACGTGCATGGGGGAGGGGTCTATGGATTTTGGGGATTCACTTTTCATTTTAACCATCCTTTCACATCTGGCTTTGCAGATAATCAGAGTTTAATGGTGCTGTAAACTTGGCACTCGAAGAAGTAGGTAGAAATGTAGTTCTCTTAATTTCTACATACTACAATTCAACCACATCAGATATTTTGAAGGATGAAGAGTTGCTGCTGCTATCCTGTATGATATTGTGTTTGAGATGAGCTTGTACTTATTTACAATTAGCTAGAGTAGTAGATGAAACTGCTAATGAGCTTTATAGTAATGATCAGTTTGGATCAATTGAGAACTCGACATGAAATTTATCTCCAAATTACTAGATACTATTAAATTTTCTAATAAATTAAAGCCGCCTTTATACAGATGTAACAGTTTTATGGACAAGCAGAGAGAGAGAGAGGTTGTTTGGTACAATTTATAGATAGTTTGTTTCATTTTCGGAGTACGTATCAGAATTGGTGCAATTTCTTATTCTTACAGAGATTAGAGGGCTAGTTTTGGTGCAATTTCAAGATAGTAAAATTTAAATACGTTGCAACAAAAATATCTAAAAATTGAGAAAACGATATTTTCACTTTTGGCTTTCTAATTATTTTCATCTCGAGGAAAACTACAGAAAACAGGCTCAAAGAGTCACTCCATAGACAGTTAAACAATCAAACCTGAAAATTATGTAATGCCAAATTGATCTTGTTCAGCCCAAAAAAATGAAAAAATTCAAACAACTGTAGTAATTAAACTTTCTTTAAAAACCGCAGGCCAGTTGAACAAAGCACAATTTGTTCTGTACTGCACATGTTTTTCCATCCCAATAAGAAAATGAGCATGGAATTTACTTTCCCACCTCAATTAATTTTGCTTGGAAATATAAAGAAATTAAAACACTAAAAAATTAACCTCCTATTATTCAACTCTCATTAATACTGCCCCATTACCTCCAATTTTTCCCATCCCATCAAAGGACGACAAAAAACAAAAAAAGAAAGCAAAATGCAAAATGCAAAATGCCCCAGGTTTGGAAAGGAAAAACATGCACATTAGGCTTCTATCATAACATGTCAATTAAAAACAACTAACATTGAGCATTTTTAATGTTATACCAAAGCTACTCAAATCTGTTATGTCCCAAACAATTCAAAGAAACGAGCAAAACCGAAGGTTCCTGAAGTAATTCTCAAAAACAAAGAACACAATGATCACCAAGTTCCTACTGGTGATTTCACTCCTCCTCCTCCTCCTCCTCGTCATCACCATCAGCAGGGGCAGCAGAGTTGAGAGCATTTAACCTCTCTATCAGGCTGGCTTTCCTTTCCTCGTAAGTTAGCTTCTTCAGGTTAAACCTGCAGCGAAAACAAAAACAACCCAAGATTATAAAATAATGATGATTATGTCACTGTGTGAAGACTTCACTTCCAAAAAGTGAATTCCATTTTGGAAATAACATATTATCAGTCACAGCCAAACTTATGGCCAATTTCAGTTGTTTCATTTGGGAAAGGGAAAAACAATAAATCCAACTTTCTTCTATTCTTTAAATCCCATTCAGATAAATTTATCCGAATCCTAATTTGGTCAATCAGAAATCAACATCATATTTTTAAAAAGCATAAAAATATTCTACTTTAACAGAAAATAGCTTTAAATATGATAAAGCAATGCCATCCAAACCAAGTGTAAAGACACTCCAAATGAAAATGGAAATTGTAAAATTACGAAGGCATCTTCTGAAGAATGTGTGCAAGCAAAACAGTTTTAACCCATGACATAAATAACACATTGGATCCAAATGCAGAATTCGGAATATATTATATTTTCATAAGTAAACAAACTCCAAAGAAGTCTCTCCCGTGACCAGTCTAAGAAATGTTCACAAGAATATTAAAATTAAGGATTAATGATGCTTGTTTTAGAAATCATAAGCACAAGAGTCTGGTAAATTGTTTGTATCAATTAACTCACATAAAACCCTCTCTTCAAAAGCACAGCAAATGTGATCAAAATCTTCTCATATAGCAAGTGGAAAAATGTCAGGCAGATAAATGAAAAAATAAAAAAAAAGAGTTGGAGAAGAACAAAACTGTTGTCCTATATTTCCTTAACATTAAAATGCAATATTACCATTTATTTGTGCTTTGTTCCACTTATTGTAAATCTAAACATATGGGATTTAAATTTAAATATGCATTATCTTAAGTATGAGGTTTTAGGTAGATAAACACGACTCAAGCGTAGAAATATTGAATGAACTGGCAGACCACATATCAACTATACAAGAAAGCATTAAATTGTTGATTACCTCTTGTGCTGCTTTGGAGGCTCTTTGACGGATTTCTTTGGGCAGGGATCAGCGCGTATTGCTGCATGAACCTTTTTGTACATCTCCTCTATGCCATCTGGCTCAATACCTCTCTTTATGTATTCGCAAAAGTGAGACTGGTACTTCTCTGGCTCATCTTCCATCAGAGTCTGCATGCCAATTAATAAGATAATAAATTTTAGAGAGAGAGAGAGAGAGAGATTGCTCTCTATTTTAACCACAAATCAATACTACGTTCAGCATGATGATAATCCAGTTCTGTGATAATGAGAGAGAGAGAGAGAGAGAGAGAGATTGCTCTTTATTTTAACCAACAAGTCAATACTATGTTCAGCATCGTGATAATCCACTTCTGTAAACATCAAAAAAGTTCAAGCCTCACCGCCATGTATGCAGAAACATGGCCTCCATAGATGTATTTGCGGTGAACCTCAGCATCAAGTTGCTTACTGTCTTTACTGAAACCAGCAAACCTCTTGTCACTGTGAGGAATATCAAGCCCACCATCTAAGGCTCCCTGAGATCACACGTTGATGCACATCACAGATTAAAGGAGAAATTAGTAAACTCTGTCCAAGAAGGTGGTAAAAATAAAATATAATGAAAGGAAAGGAAAGAAAAACTCTACAAACATATAGTTTGTTGTTTCTTAAATTTTAAAATTTTCTTCAAATTTTGCATTTAACTTTACAACAAGGGGACAATGATACCTTGAGAGCACCAAAAACACGATTTCCAGTGGTCGTTCGTAGAAGGCCAACATCTAGGAGAGCACGGAAAGGCCTTCTGCTCTCTGCTGGTTCAACAGAGTAATCCTCTCCGGTTGCCTGTAAAAATAGTTAATTAAAACTTATTGAAATGAAAAATGTATCAATAAGTTCTTATACAAGCCAGTTACCTCAACATTTCCCTGATACTCATCATCCATCTCGAGCATTTTCAGAACCCGACGGGCCAAGAGAAGTCCGGTGCAGTAAGCTAGGCCCATGGTAGAAACAGTTTACATAAATAAACATGATAGCAACAAAATCAAATTGTCTAACAAGACTTCCACAGATACCTGCAGCATAGTTTGTGAGGCCCACTTCCAGCCCAAAATGAGGTAGTTCATGAGCATAAGCAGCTGCAAGAACCATATCACCAGCAATGGTAGCAGATATAATTTGTGCAATTACATCCTTGTTAGTCTAATACAGTATCAAGGTCATCAAAACCATAAGATTACAAAAATGATTATGTTTACTAACAAAAAAAAAAATAAAAAATTCAAGAGACCAGAGGTCAACACTAAAAAGTTCATCAGCTAAACAAATTATGAAATATCATCCATGTCTGCTAGGGTTATTGACATCCATCACTTTAGGCCAATATCCGGTGCTTGAACCACAACTTCCTGTTAAACATGTATGCATCAAGAAGTAATAACCAATCCAAATATTAGAAACAAAGATGAAGAGAAGAAAAATCTAAATATAATTTCTTTCCAAATAAAAAAAGATCTCTGAAACCAGTAATAACAAGGGCTTTACACACTACGTAATTTATAAATGAAGAAGTAAAAGTTTAATGATAGTTTGCTCTATTCATCTGGGAGTTGTGATTATATCAATTAAGGACTATATAAAACAATGGATTAAACTACCAAATTTTGTTTACCTTCAACAAACAAAATTTGTAACGCCTACCATTGTCAAAGTCAACCATTGATTAGGCGAAATAAATAACAACAACCATTGTTATGGACAAATGAACTCGCATGCAAAGTGTCATTGCTAAAGTCAAAACTTAAAACACACAAACAAAACTGAATCAGCAACCAAAAAAGAAAATAGTAGCATGGTGGATAAGTAATAGATAACGAAAAACACATCATAGATGGATACAAATCGCACAACAAATCGATATTTTGGCGTGTTGTACTTGTTCTTGTCCTGATTGATCAGGCGAATCCTGGCCCGGTAATCTGTCTTTCCCTCTACACAATTTAAAAGAATATAACACTGTCACAAGAGGCATTGATAAAATAAAATAAAAAATTACAATTGAAAACACCTAACAGGGCAACAACAATGGTATACCTCTCCTTCTCTTGAATTTAACTTGGTACCGCTTGAAGTAAGCCCTTGACTTTTGAGATTTCACAAAAACCTGTAATGAATTAAGCAAATGTACAATCTTAGAAACCTCTTCCTATGACAAAAAGAAAGCACCTTTCAATAATTATTAAAAGAAATTGTCTAAACCCCACCAATCTAATCCAAGGAAACCTCATTTGTTTCCAACTTTCCATAATTCATTGCTTGTTAATAAAAAATAAAAACTTTATGGATTTTCAAACCAAACAAGAAGTTGCGAACTTAGCTCAAAATGAAATTCGTAAGATCGCATAAAATTGGAGCACAAATTGAATTAAGAACATAGATGCAAACGCTACTCTCCACTCGAAACAGATCATAATTGCAACAACCGTACAGAAACGTTTTGTTTAGAAGAAGGAAAATTTAAGATAAGTACAGTAAAAGCAAACATAGATTCAGAAGCGAGCTCACTTCTTTTTTTTCCCTCAGCAACCAAACAGAAACTAAACTAAAAGACAATAAAATGCATATTTTTTGCAGCAAACGAGGTCTGATCTATGGTTCGAACACAAGTAACAGACGCGCACAAAAATGTGAACACCATTAGTAGAGATTGCTGAGACTTACCATGGTTGTTGCTCGATATGCTAGAGAGAGAGAGAGAGAGAGAGCGATGGCCAACGCAAGGAAGAGCTGCGAAAGGAGCTCAAATATCAAAACCCTAGTGGTGAGCTAAGGAGGCGACTGGAATGGACGGACACGATTGAATATGAGCAAGATGCGATGTTTAGGGTTTTGATCATAGATTCGAAGGATATATTAAACCGACTCATTGGGGTACATAGGAACGGTGCACCTATAGGCACATGTGACCGAGGGTACCATTTCACCGGGACGAAAATGTTTCTTGGGCTAATGGCCCTGTTTACTGAGATTTATTTTCAGTTTTTATCTTAATTTAAGTTATTTTGATATATTTTGTTCAATTTAATAATATAATTTATAATTTTTTGTAAGTCAAAAATTAACTTATTCTTTGAGTGTGGGAGGAGAATCTTAATTTATAAGTCAAAAATCAATTTATGTTCACAGCTATAAGCCATAAGCTATATGCTGTTAGGTTATAAATTATAATCACTTTCCCACAGTTCTACCAATCGGGCTTAATATTGAATACGAATAAAGCTTATGACCGGATTGATTGGATTTTCTTAATTTCAATTCTTCATCATATGGGGTTTAGTGAGAGATGGATCTAGCTGGTACATCAATGTGTGTCAACAGTCTCTTTTTCAATACTCCTAAATGGCCAATCATCAGAATTTTTCACTCCACAAGTTGGATTGAAGTAATGAGATCCTTTGTCGCCTTATTTATTTATAACAGCCATGCAAGCATTATCTGAGAGATTGGCTCATTTTGCTCAACAGGGTATTTATAAGGGTATTGCTATAAATAGGCATTCATCTCCATTTTACCACTTAAGCCTCGTTTGGGAACAGACTAATTTAGTAACTTTTTGGCTATTTGGCTAAAAAGGTAGGTAAAAAAAACTTGTATGTTTGGGATAACTTTTTGGCTAATTACGAAAAGATGTGCAAAAAGTAGAGAGAAAAGAGAATCTTTGACTTTTTGGTATGGGTTGTTGGCTTTTTGGCTAATTTAGTAACTTTTTGGCTAATTGGCTATAATAGCCTCTTGGCAAACGAGGCTTTATTGTTTGCAGATGATTGTTTTTTATTTATACAATTTAAGGAAGAGGAAGTATCTTGTTTGGTTTGTATTTGATAAACATGTTTTGAGATAAAAAGTACGAAAATTTGTTTGGTTTGATTTTTTTTCAAAAGATGTTTTGAAAAATTATTTTGAGAGAAAGTTTTGGAAAAAGTGATTGATTTGATGTGTACGAGAGAGAGATTTGTTTGGAAAATTTGTAAACCAAACAAGTTTTGGAAAAAAAATTTGAGAAAATTTGTTTGGTTTGATTACTCTTGAAAACTTATTTATAGAGAATTTTTTCTAAATTTTTTTGAGAAACACAAACCAAACAAGGCCGGTGTTTGCAATGGTTGTTAAATTTTTTTGTAAACAAACGGGCTTAAGGTTTAACATTAATAAGTCAGAGTTGTACCAAAGCCCCAATTTTGGTAATAGGGAGCGACACATGTTGGAGTCAAGTTTCCATTTTAAAGTGGTAATTAATCCTAGAGTCTATTTAGGGGTGTCCATGAATTGGTCAAGTAAGTTAAAAACATTGTTATTTAAGGCGTTGATCGATAAAGCTGCTGGGAAGTTGCAGGGGTGGAAATGTGGTTTGTTAAATTTTGCTGGTCGGTGTATTGTGGTCAAATATGTGTTACAAGCAGTCCCATTATATATCATGTCAGTCTTTAAAGTGCCTTGCAAAGTCACTCAAAAAATAACGGCTATAATTCGTCGTTTCTTATGGAAATCAGATAAAGCCTGAGGTCTGTGTTGGAAAAAATGGGATAGTTTGTGTGTAACTAAGATGGAGGAGGGCCTTAGCTTTAGAGATTTGGGCTGCTTCAACCAAGCATTATTAGCAAAACAAGCATGGTGGTTAATTTCTAATCCGACATCTTTGTTTGCTAAAGTGCTTCTAAGTAAATATAGTTTTTGTGATAATTTTCTTCAAGTCAGGGGGACTAAGACAGCGTCGTGGGGATGGAAAAGTATTCTTTGAGGTAGGGAGTTGTTAAAGGAAGGATTGATATGGAGGATTGGAAATGGGCAATCAATAAATCCTTTCGAGGATTCGTGGATTCTAGGTCAGGCGAACCCAGTAGGAGAAGTTGGGTTATCACAATATTTGCCTACAATGCGAATGAACCATTTTGATAAATTTTTTGAATAATTTTTAGCGCCGGAATTTAATTTAGTGGTTGTTTCCTGAAAGTGTGGTCCCGTCCATTTTAGGTATTCACATTCCCTTAGTCTCTTGCCCTGACAAGTTGGTGTGGATTCCAAACAAGAATGGTATGTATTCGGTTAAATTGGGTTACTGGGCTGCCATTAGGCGAAGATATGAAAGGTCTAATGAGGGCAATGTGGTCGATTCCTTTATTTGGAAAAAGTTGTGGAAGACTGAAATACCTTTGAAATGGATTTTATTTATTTGGAAGCCTCTTCATAATATTCTTTTGGTGAGTTGGCAACTTAAACGGCGAGGTATACATGTTGATACCACTTGTGTCAGGTGCGCGCAACTGAATGAGACAATAGAGTATGTTTTTTTTTAATGTCCTTGGTCCCAAAGAGTTAGGAGGGGTACAGTTTTGGGGCTGGACTTGTGGGAATCCTATTGATTTCTGAACATGGTGGGGGGGGATGGGTTAGAAGTGTTCAAGAGGAAGACATTATAATTCATTCTATTGGTGTTATGGGGGCAATATGGAGACCGTGCAATCCTTAAGGTGTTTGAGCATAGGCAATTGACAATAGATCACACTTGGTTATTGAACTTATATGGCAATGGAACAATGGATGTGTAATAGTTGATAGTGACATATCTGAATGTGCTAAAGCAAAGATGTAGGTTTCTTTATCAAATAAATGTTGTGTTATTACTAATACTGCTACATCATCTGATAATTTTCAGCTCTTTACTTGTGTGGTGGATGGAGCATGGAAATAGAGCACCGAAGTAGCCAACCTGACATGGGTCAGTTTTGATGAAGCTCAAGTGCAGGTCTCACCAAGTGCTCTCTATCTGGTTGTCCTCTCCTTTATTAGCATAAGCTAGAACTTTTTTTGGAGGCTATTAAGCCTTCGTTTGGCAATGATTTAGCTTTTTGATTTTTTTAGCCTGAGACTTTTTTGTTCATTTAGTATTCTTGATTGGCTTTTTTGACTTTTTAACTTTGAAATAGTGATTTTTTTTAAAATCTTTTTGTGATTTTTTGATTTTTTTTATCCTTTTGTGCTTATTTAGCCCGAAAGGAAAACCAAACACCACCTAAATGGGTTGTCAACATGAGGATTCAATGCTGCGCGATATTTACAGATTGTCAGATATTGGTAGATAGTTTTGAGCAACAAAACAATCTAGATTGGGAGGTTGCTTTATATTTGGAAGTTCCCCCCCCCCCAAAAAAAAAAAAATTATTCACAATTTCGGAATTTATTCGAAGTAATTATTATGAACATTTTTTAAAAACGAAAATTTATATAAGTAACTCTCAATTCAATTTTAGCTCTAGTCTCTATAATTTTAATTTTATAAATTTTGCCTTTTTATTTTTTATATTATATCAATTTAATTCAATTGATAATATTCATTACAAAAATTGACATACATTATATAAAATAGTTTATTTAAAAGATAATTATCATTTTAAATTAGATGTCAATCTCTCAATCACTTTGAAGAGAATAAATCAACTATTTACCTCTTAATTTCAGTTTAATTTTTAAAAAAATTATTAATTAGACTAAATTAACACAATTTAATAACTTGCTTAAAAAAAGAAAAAAAGAAAAAATGGACACAATTTAAAAGCATATTTGATGCGTAGGGACCAAATTAACATAAGACACAAACTATGGGTATAATAGTTATTTTGACAGAAGGTCAAGGAAATAACTGTCCACAAAACAAATTTATTCACCAGTAAGTCACATAGAGCCTCAAACCAGCATATGGAATCACAAAGATTCATTTTTGTTTCACGGATTTGGTGAAGGAAAGTAAAATAAATTGCAAAGTAAATAATTTTATAATGTTTGGTTACCCATGGACAAAAAACAGAGGAAAATAAAATGCAATAAAACAATGAAGAATTTTACATATGGATATTGAAATTATTTTGCCTTCTACATTTATTTTCAGGGAGGAGATAGGATAGTGAGACAAACAGTGGAGAGAAGCGCCGGGGGTGGGGGGGGGGGGATGACATGTTCGTAAATTTTAAAATTTTATAAGGGTGTTTTTGTCATAAAAAATAGTTTAGTGTCAACACATTATAATACACAAATCATAAGAATCTAAATGGTAATTTCCAAATAATACTTTTTATGCACATAACCTATACCGCAAGTAAAATTTGCCCCTACTTTTATTTCAGTAGGTGAAAAGCTATAGCAAAGAAGTTTTTCACTACCCATCCACTTTTCTTTTCCCTGGAGTCTGGAAAGAACACTCTTTTACCATTATAAATCTCTTACATAATTCAGGATACATTATCACTTGTCCCTTTATTACATTGGGAATAGCTTAACACAAAAACAGCACAAGCAATGTTAAAGCACATCCGAATACTTGCGCTATTCCATCAGAGAGCGAGAGAATAAAATTTCTTTTATTCACGCGAGCAGCAATTTTCATAGGGTAAATCCAATCTATACATGCAATGGCAGCATCAATTTCCATCTGAACTCTTACCTCCATACAGATTTCCGCCAATTTTCACGGTCTCCTCCAGTACGAACAACAAAAAGGTAACATGGACAAAATCAATTGCCAGCACTATCTCCCCATACACCGTCCCAAGCACCACCACTTGGAGCAGCCTTGGGTCCTTCAATGTAGTTTTGGTTCCCATGGGGATTGTGCGAGCCAGGGGCTAAATTAGATCCGGGTGGCTGAACCTTTTTAGGCTTTGTTCTAATTCCCAGCAGTCTCAACACAAATCTAGCAAGCTCTCCATATAGTAATCCCGATCGATCCAACAGCTGCACATGATAACTCCATGAGTTATTTAATTAAACATACCTATCAGATTATAACGACCAGTCTCGACAATTTCATCTTGCAAATAATCAAATGGGGACACAAGGGAATTAAAGCACCTGAAGAAGAGCAGTAATGAACATGTGGAATGCCTGTGTATTCTGGTCTATCAGTATTGCAACCCGGCCAAAGAAGGTTACCACACCTTCCAACTGCAATCATTGTAGAAAAAAAATAAATATACATTATGGCTAAGAGAAATGGCATCTGTCCCACAAGTTTGTTAGCTGATGGTTGTAGTATACCTTCAGGGAAGAATCTGTCTTAAAGAGGTATTTTGACAATAATTCTCAAACAATCAATCATATTCCTTCTACCCAAATGATAAATATGACTAAATAAAATAGAATAAAGATTGCCCAAAGGTATATTGGTTGATAATAGCCCAAATTAGGGTGGATAAATTAATGCAAATGATGAGTATTCCTCGGAATTATCAATCACATGCCCAACAAATTGCCTGGGTATTATATTCATATTAGAAGCAAATTCAATACCATAACAATGGTTGTCGAGAGCTGAAACTATGAGGAACAAACTTCACGATGACGAGAATGTATTAGACTATTAGTATGTCCAGTGTGATAACAAGTCATTATTGCATGTCCATATGAAGAAAGCACCTTTAGGCAGCAGCAACTGTTCTTGGGACCAATTGACCAAATTCTAAGCTCAATTCCCTCAATGCTTTCTGGAGGTGGTACCAGTGTACCACAGGTAATTTCATTAACTCATCAAAGAAAGTTTGTAAGTAAGTCATGGACTGCTAATTTGTCCTCATAGTAGAAAACCTAATCCACATCACGAGGAATGTGTATTTTTATTCCAACTATGACCCGTTTAGTAGTACTGAATGAACTTTCCTTTATCTTTCATATTAAATTAAAACATAATTCAGCAAAAGAAGATTCCTATCTTGACACCTGACACCTCTATAAGCAATTGTGATTGCCATCATGGAAGATACTTAGAACATCTGATCTTAGATATATAGCATATATCTATCACCTGTGTAGTTTTATCTAAAAAAACTTACCAGACCATCATGTTAATGTGCTAAAATATTATAAAGTTGATAAAAACGCATAGAGTCTAAACCAACACCTTTTTCTCACGTCTCTCAAGTATATCAAAAGGACAAAAGCAAAAAAGGTTAATCTTGACTTACCACCCGCAGGAATGATATCCAAAACCCTGGTGGAGATGGCGGAGCACCAAATGGATTATTCGGATCTTGATTGCCATTAGGACCCCCCATGCCCATCCCATAACCACCCATTGGGCCTCCAAAACCACCATTGTACATACCCCCTCCGTACATGCCAGAACCTCCATAAAGCCCACCACCATAACCTCCTCGATACATGTTGTTTCCATACAACCCCCCTCCATAAGACCCTCCCAATCCACCATATGATGAGCCATACATTCCAGAACCATAACCAGAATTATAATTCAAACCGGAACCATAACCTGCATTTGGCATAGGCAAGCAGTAGGCTCCATTAGATGCCATGAAAAAGTAATGTGGCATTATAGTAAATGATTTCTACCAATACATGTAGTGTTGTCATCTTTGTTTTCTACCTAAATTTTAGTCAAACAGCCCCAAAAGACTTTAAAACACCTGCTTTTTATTTTTATTAATTTAATCACTAAAACTTTCACAAAGGAATGCCCATCAATATACTGCATGACTCCATATATACCATTTTTGCATGATCTACGATAAAAACCTTGAGGCCTTTTCATACTGTTTATTTTATACTATGATACAGATAATAGCCACCAAAAGAATAGGGCGGATACGTGTAGAGTGTCAAGACCCAAGAGGTGTGTCTGACAACAATTTGTAAGACAATGTGCAACATGCATTACATAACCAGAATTATAGAGCTTGACGTGGTAATTTGATCTAAACAGGCAAACTCCCACAAGACAAGCTGTAATCTATACATCACAAATTTGTAATAAACCTACTGTAAGATTATAGAAAATAAATACCTCCAATAGTACTGCCGTATGTCTGCTGTTCCCAGGGCCTAGTGGGTACAGGCCTACCAAGTGCATTATTACTTATAGTTGTATTCCTATCAGTTGTAGAAACAATTTCACCAGGTCTCGCTGTTCCAGAAGCCTCAACAACGTCACTTGTGCTACCTGGAGAGGGGGGCTTAAAGGGTGTTGGACCAGATGAGGATCCAGCTTGTTCCCAAGGTTTTGGAGGTGGGCTATTACCTGCAACATCAAAATCAATAGGAAGCAAAATAAAATTAGTCAGATTGCAACTTCATTTAAAATATTTATATATAGTCCATCATTGCAAACTAAATCAGTGACACATCAAGTACAAGAAATATAACATATTGTTTAATAGAGGGAGAGAACAATCCACACAAGCAGGTTCCCAAACTATGCTAAAAGAAACCGACCTGAGGGGCATTACACAGCTTGATTCGTTTCTATAGTAACAAGGAATATCCAGCAACATTACAAAAGCTGAACCAGATCAGCCAGTTGAACCGGAAGACATGGATCAGCTTGTACCATTGAACAGCTAGTTGTTCAACCCATATTGCAATTGAATGGCAAGGCTTAACATTAGCACCATTATCTAACCAATGACATTTTAATTGAACCAAGCTTGGAACAAGCTTGAGATGTTTCCCATGTTTTACAGCCCTAAATGAGTATCCATCAAATCAGGTCACAGATAAATGATTTCAATTCCATCAAAACTTTCAAGTGTTTCTTCCTTGACTTCCTTCCAATAAAAATCATGAGGGTAAAAGTAAAGGAACTTTTATACTGCCCTCGGATAATTTTAAAAAATTTAAATTAAAAAAAAAAAAAAAACTAGCTAGACTCATATAACAGCTCGACAATCACAACTATGCACCATCTAGTAACAGAATATAAAAAACATGTGTTCTTTTCCCAATAAAAATGTATGTGAAGCATGCTGTGAATTCATCCAGATAACTAGTAATGTGCAACTTCTTCCCATACCAAAAAAGAGCAACATCAATTGAGTTTGTCAAAGGTGGAAGATTGTGCAATGGGTATCATCTTTATGTGCATAATACAATTATGGGTTCTGCTAACTACTGCCCATTGAGCCCTCGTTGAGGACCAATTAACACCAAAAAGTTATAGATTTTCAATACACGCTCACATATTCTCATCCACTTCTATATTTTCTATACAAATTTCAAATATATCAATACACTTTTTACGGACCAGTGGTAAGAATTTCAGCATAATTATAGCAACTGGGTCATAAACACACGCACAGTTGAGGGGAAAAAATAAAAAGTATAAATAATCTTGCATCTTAGGTTTCTCTTTAGGTGAAATCCAATATGCTTAAATTCGTTGCCAATCCAAAACATCTCAACCGTAACTATAACTACCAGTACAAAACTTAAATTTTTCTTTCCCTTTCCACAACTTTTCTCAGCAAACAAACGGAGGAAAATCATCAAGAAGCCTGAAAGCCCCAAACATGTCACGGATGACAATCAATAAATCCCGTTAAAAAATTAAACATTTGGTCCTAAATAATGCATCGAATCCCTAGTCAAATCAACTTCCAGATCAAAACCATTAAAGAATCAGAAAAATTGAAATCAGTATAACGGTGAAGATATAGAAGATATGAGAATCGGATTGAACTGTACTGACCTGAGGATTGAGGATTGGAAGCCATGGCGATGAAGAAATAGAGAAACGCGTCTCGACCCACACGAGGGCCACGAGGAAAATAGAGAGAACAATGGTCAAACTCCTCGGCCAGGTTTTTTATACTAGGGTCGTGGTAAATTCCAGGTTGGCAGGTAGGTATGTATGCATTATTTTGCATTTAAATTTTAAAATAAATTGATAATTACATTTTTTCGAATAATAATTTTAGACAAGTGCAAAAATAATAATAATAAAAAAGGAATTATTATAATTTTGATGTAACGGTTACTAGATTGACGTGAATGTGCAATAAGATTGGAAAAAACAGAATTATGAATGAATATATTCGTGAATGGATAGAAACAGTACCAATAAAAAATAAGTTTAAAGATAATAGATTGAGATGGCTTCATCATATATCACGTAAACTAACAGAGGTAGTAATGAAGACATGTGATACGGTAATTGTAGATAGTAGTGTTAGGAGGAGGGGCCGACTTAGATTGACGTGCTTAATTTAACTAATTAAATGGTCATTGATAGAGTCGAGTGAAAAAAAATGGGTCATATAGCCGATCCCATCTGATGGAACTTAATATTTGGTTTGGTCTACTAGATATGAAAGCATTATTGAAAACATAAAAATGTGATATATTTTATGTTATTTTATGAGTTAAATTAAGGTATTGTTACAAAAATCTAATTCAAATATTTTGCTAAGGGTCACAATTCATTATTGTTAGGTTTTTTTTCAAGGGAGATGGACCAATAAGTTTTATATTTTGGACTTCTAATTTATATGATCTCATATTTTTTCTTGTGATCCATTTAGGCCAAGTTTGGCTAAACAAAATAAGTGCACTTATTTCATCTTTTTATCTTTTTTGGGTTACATCAATCAACATCTTCTCTCTACTTTTTCTACACATAATACAATAAAAGTCAAAAAATACACTTATTTAATCTTCCCAAACTTGACCTTAGTATTTCTAAATATGTTAATGACTCATTTGCCTGCCATATAAGAATGTCACATTTGGAAAAAGTACATTAAAGAATTTTTTAATGTTACATCATACCCCGTCAACATAGAGTATTACATTTGAAAAAAGTACACTAAAGAGTTTTTAATTTTTTTAGAATGTCACATCATATCTGCCACGTTGGAGAGTCACATATCACATTTAGAAAAAAGTACATTAAGGAGTTTTTAATTTTTTTTAGAGTGTCACATCATACCCATCACATTGTCACATTTGAGAAAAGTACATTAAGATTTTTTTTGAAGTGTCACATCATACCCGTCACGTTGTCACATTAGCGAAAAATATACTAAAGAGTTTTGTTTTTTTTTGAGTAAAAGTTTTGGAGTATCACATCATATCCATCGCGTTGTCACATTTAGGAAAAGTATATTAAAGAGTTTTTAATTTTTTTGGAGTGTCACATCGTTAGAGTGTCGCATTAATACCTGTCATTAAGAATTTTTTAACATCACATCATACTTGTCTCAGTAGAGTGTTACATTTAAAAAAAGTATACTAAAGAGTTTTAAATTTTTATATCCGCCACGTTGGAGGGTTACGTCACGTTTAGAAAAAGTACATTAATGAGTTTTTAATTTTTTTTAGAGTGTAACATCATAGCCGTTGCGTTGTCACGTTTGAAAAAAGTACACTAAGTAGTTTTTATTTTTTATTTTTAAAGTGTCACATCATACCCATCATGTTGTCACATTTAAAAAAAAATACACTAAAGAATTTTTATTTTTTTTGAGTAAAAGTTTTGGAGTGTCACGTCATACTCACCGCGTTGTCACATTTTAAGAAAAGTACACTGAAGAATTTTTAATTTTTTTTGTGTTACATCGTTGGAGTGTCACATTAATACCTGCTACATTAGAGTATCATATCATATCAGTCACATTAGTAAAAGGGTATAACTGTCCACCAAAACACTACCAAAATAAAAAATAGGATCATACGGAAAGAAACTCTTCACTAATAGGACTTAACAAATCAATAGAAAAAACTTTGGACTAATTAGTGTAACAATCCCGACATATGATTAACGTATAATCCATGATTAAGAATGCTAAGGTTTAAGAACGAGAACATGCGTTAATTGTGTATTTTGTATGTGTTTTGCATTCTTATCTGTTAATCGTAGGAATATCTGTTTAGAATTCTGCTTTGTTCTGTTAATTGAAGGCCTTATCAGCCACCGATCATGAGATTGACTAAGTTTATGTGTTATTTAAAATTTTTAGAATTTTCTGGTAAGTTTTATTAGAATTCGATTCGAAATCAAATAATTAGAATAAATTAACTATTAAGTTGAATCAACTTTACTCCAATCACAATTAATTAGCCTAAGCTAATTAAGCATAAAAATAGTCCACTTATAGTTGAGTAGACTCATTCTTACCATCATCTTGAGCAACAAAATGTGAGGGAGAGAGAGAATTGGAGTGAGTGCAACAACTTGAAGAAGACTTGAATGATTTGACTTAGAAACTCACACAATTAGCCAACTAGAGTTTAATTAAGCATCTAAGGTAAACAATCAAGCCTCTAGTCTTGTAATTTAATTGGTTAGTGCATGCATTCAAAGAAATTGGGCCATGAGATGCATGAATTGAACTAAAGAAGTAATAAAGAAAAACATCTCATGCATGAATACATAATTCTCATAATTTTGCAAGTTGATTCTCAAGAATTTTCACATGCATGTCCATATCTTGGTTTTGTTTAAGGAACCCAACATGTTTTTGACCTCAACATCTCATTTGCTCATGATTTGGAAACTTGGAGCTCAAATCACTCCATGCATGTCATATTCATCTTATGTTTTCACAATTCAAGTTTGAGTTTACTCAATTGACAAGTTTATGGGCCTTGATTTTATGAAATGATCTTTAATTCTCAATGTATTTCAAGTTTAGACATGTTTTCTTGAGTTTTGGCCCAAAAGAACAGGATTTATGGCTTTGAATTTGAGTTTTGATGCTTGAGAATGAATCTGGAAATTCCAGAATTTTGCTCTCCGCTTGAGCGACATAATCTACGCTCGAGCGACCACTATGTGATCTTGTACTTCTACTCGAGCGACCAGAAGTCCGCTCAAGCATGAAATGCAAGAGCCTAGAAGTTTCATGTTTTTGCAGACCGCTCGAGCGAGGACCTGAGTCTCACGCTCGAGCGACTGTCGAGTGAGCATCGAGCGGAAAAAGTTAGTAACCAGTACTTTTAGAGAGTTTACAAACCACTCGAGTGACAGAAGTTGCGCTTGAGCGACCACTCACACTTTGCATGTCCGCTCGAGCGAAGGAAGTTGCGCTCGAGCGAGACCCCTGTTTTTAGCAAGTTTTCTTAAATGTTTCAAGTGCATTTTTGCATCCTCATTTTATTATAGGCATTCCTAGGCCAAGATTAAGACACAGTAATGAGGATAAAAGTATAAACACACCAAGATAAGATAGTACTAAGTTAACAATTTAGAGTGTGTAATTCAGTACGTATTCGTTCTGTATCTGTGTAGGTCACGCACTGTGAGCTATTCAATCTGTCTGTTTCTGGAACTATCTGTGAGTAATAACTTTGTAAAGTTATGTTTAACTTTAATTATTTTCTGATGATATGAAATGATCAGTTTTATGAAATGCTATGTTTTATATGAATGAATGATTGTCCAAGTTTCTAAAATGTATTTGTAGCATCCTTAGCATTATATGATACGCGTCCCATTATGGGTCATCGGTATGCCTTTATGGCCGTCTCTTTATGGGTCATCGAAAACGTCTTTGTGCACATGAGTCATCGGAATGCTTCTATGACCGCCCTTTTATGGGTCATTAGAAACGTCTCTGTGCACATGAAATTGCTTCCGTTTTGACATTTGATCATGTATAAGACTTTGTTTCTTTATGGACATCATTCCGTAAAATCTTTACTTTGTTATTATTCATTGGGTTTCTGCTTACTATGTATCATTTATGTATAGGTGAGCAAGTGCGTGACCAGGCCTAAACTGTTTCCTGTGGAGTTGGGTCAGCTAGCCAACATGCCTTCTGTGGAGGTTCCTTTTGAGATCCGATCAAGTTTTTGAGTCTCTGGGACTTTTGTATTTTGTGATGTTTATGTTTTATCTTAACATATTTTGGAAGTTCTGTATATGTGGCTTTGGTGACGTATGACTAATATATTTATATAACATCACTCCGATATATTGAAGTTTAAGCTTTTGTTCCATGTATGTTTGTGCAGCTCTATGGACTATGATTATTTCTATATTTGCTTCTGTAGCCCCATATCATATGTTTTTCATGCCAGAGGCCTTTGGTAATTATAGGGTTACTGGCCGGTTACAATGCTAAACCTACATGGGTGAGTTTGGGTTGTGACAATTAGAGTATTTGTTTGTGAGATGGGATTTATTGGTAAATATCCTTTTTTTTAATAACTTTAATTTAAATAATTACTAGGCACACCAAATTCAGTTAATAAGCATTGTTTCAATTCAAGGCCAAATATATATATATATATATAGCGATCCCGGGTTTACCCTTGTTGTATAGTGATCCGGACATGTGTCCGTGGATGTTGGTAGTTGTTTATTATCTTGTTTACATCCTTTCTTACTTTGTATTTGAGTTATAGGATGTGTTGAGCGGGTTTGTTACAGGTTGGTTGAGTTTAGAAACCAAAACTAGTTGCCCAGATTTTTGGCCTGTACGCTCGAGCGGAGGTGTTGGCGCTCGAGCGTAGATTACATCCATCCAGTATCTTGTTGTGCAGTGTTGTGAGCTCGAGCGTAGGGATTGGGAGCTCGAGCGGAGGCCTGGTTCTGCAAAAGTGCTGGGCGAGTGCATTCTGCGCTCGAGCGGGAGGTTGGCCGCTCGAGCGGAAGTCTGTGAGTGGCCGCTCGAGCGGAGTGTTTTACGCTCGAGCGGGAGACTGGGTTTAAGTCCCGAAGTTGTGACTTTCCAAATCACTTTTTGCTTTCTCTTCTCTCTCTTACTTTTCCAAAATCACCATTGTTGAGCCTCTCACTCTAGATACTACCTTCTCTCTAGGTTTTGATCTAGTAGGAGTGATTTACTCACCTTTGGCCTTTACAAAAAAGTTGTTGATCGTTGAGGGCTACATTTTAATCTGAAAATCACGGGTTTTGGAGCACGTTGGGTTTTGTCATCTTCTCCTTTGGAACTCCGAATTTGAGGTAGGGATAACCTACTCCTCTCTATGGGTTTTGTCTTTAAATTTTGGTATTTTGAGATGTTGGGCTTGGTTTGGTAAATTTGTGAAAGTTTGGGGCTTTTGTGTAATTTTACAAAGGTTGGGGTTTTATTCATAATAAACCTAGATGCATGTTTGGCATGAAAAAAATGGAATGATTGTTGAATCATTGATGAAAATGGGACCTAAGGGTTGAAATGGTAATTATGGGAATTGACCTAATTACATTGTTTAATTAATTGGGATAATTAATTGAGAAGAATGAAGAAATGAAATGTTGATTTAATATCCATTGTGCATTTATTTTCTGTTTAGAAATAACTGCTTTGGGCTATCGGCGGAGGATAGTCGGAATTGTTGTAGACAATGCATGATGATTAAGTAAACGGAAACTAATCAATGGAATGTGTCATGGAACTTGACAGTTGATAGAATACATTAATTGTATGTATTGTGTGATTGTATATAGAACCAATGTGTTTATATACGTTATGTGTAGAGGAGGAGATAGGGGATGTACTCCGCGGTTTAGGGGAAGATAGGGGATGTACCTCTAAACCGGATAGGTATTGGGAGGAGATAGGGGATGAACTCCGTAGACAGAGCTCATATGCTTGTCTAGAGAAGTGAAGATAGAGCTCATATGCTTATCTTTGTAAAGTGTGGATACAGCTTGTATGCTTATCTGTGGATATTGTTGATATACATATCTGTTGAGATTGTGGATATAGCTTTTATGCTTATCTGAATGTGAGATATAGTTTTTATACATATCTGTGGAAATGATGATAGAGCTAGCATGCTTATCTGTTGAAAAAGGGAAAATGAAAAGTAATTGGGACTTGTAAGTCGTTGACATAAATATGTAATTTATGTGATTGTATCAGTGTTGACCAACTATCAATTGCTAATGTTTTAGTCATTGTCCATGGTTGGTTTAGTGTATTTCTACTGGGCTGTGGCTCACCCTATATGGGAATATCATTTTCAGGTACAGGAAGCATGCCACCTCCAAGGACATAGCTGGGAGGCTAGTGGCGGGCATAGTTTTGTCGTTTTACTTTTGATGTATTATATGTAATTTCAAGCCAAGGGCTTAATGTGTAACGAGTTAGAACTCTTTGTTGTAACCAAGTGTTAACTTGGAAAGCTGTAAGCCCGTAGGGCATTTTGTTATGAGGTTAACATGTAATACTTATGTCTTGGAATTCTAATGAACGAAAGGAATGAGGTTAGTTTATATGTAAATGCGTGTCTTATCTGATGGGTTTAATGTTATTATTTTGAGGGCGTTACAACTTGGTATCAGAGCGTACCGGGTTCGAATACTTTGGGTACGTGGGAAGTGATTAGGATCACAATGGGTTTGTCTCGCTTGATAGAGACGTAGATGTAGTACCATATGCTATGTGTTTATTTGATAACATGCTTATGTGACTATGTGGGTATGGGATTTAATTTCTAGGATGTTGATTGGATCCTTGAGTTTCTGGGAGTCTTGTTGGAAAAGCACTTGATCAATGCTGTTTCTAACCGGAACTCTAGTAACGTCTCGGGACTATCATTATCCGGAAATGAAATTCGTAAGTGCTTATGTGTTTATGTGCTTATGTGGAGTGAATTACAGTTGTCCAGGCATTAGGACGTGAGTGTTTAGTTTCGGCACATTTATGAATGTGCTAACGTTCTGTGTTGCCTTTATTAGGATGTCAGGACGAGGAAGAGGTGCTAGGCGTGGTAGACCTGCAAGGCAGGAAGCGCCGTTACCGGGTGAGATTCCGGCAGTGCAGGAGGGAGTTGGGCAGGCCAATGTGGCCGAGCCAGTGGGTCAGCAGGCTATGGGTGCCTTGGCCAGAGAGATAGCAGGAGCTTTGGGTATTCTTAGAGCTGGGAATCAGGCAGCTGAGGCAGGACCTTCCTTCTTGAAGAGGGAGTTCTTCCGGTGTAATCCGGACGAGTTTATCGGGGATCCTAAAGAGCCGCTTAAGGCAGATGAATGGCTCGAACAGACAACGAAGACGTTTGAGATGCTTGGCATCGAGGACGGAGCACTGAAAGTGACCTTGGCATCCTTCCAGCTGAAGGGAGATGCGGGTCAATGGTGGAAGTACGAGAAAGCTCGTGTTGGTGGTACTTGGGAGGCGTTTGTGAATGCTTTTCAGGAGAGGTTTTTATCAGCAGCAGCTAGGGAGAAGCTGAGGGATCAGTTTAGCCGGCTAAATCAGCAGGGCTTGTCAGTGGCCGAGTTTGAGGCTACTTTTACCAGTCTGTCTAGGTTTGCACCTGAACTGGTGGCGTCTGAGGAACGCCGTTGCTATGAGTTTGAGCGGAAGTTGAGGCGGGGCCTCAAGTTAAGAATTGGTGGGTCTTATATTCGAGAGTATAGACACCTAGTGGATGCTGCAGCTCATATGGAGCTTATGATGCAGGAGGAGGATGAGGGTCAGAGAGGCTCCAAGAGGAGCCAGGATAGTCAGAGTGATGGCAGGAGGCAGAGGGGTTCTAACCCTCAGCAGTCGCAGGGTGGTGTTGTTAGATCGACCTTCCCAGTGCCGAGTGCAGGCTCCGGGAGAGGTAGTCAGGGGGAATTCACTTGTTACAAGTGTGGCCAGTTGGGTCACAAGGTTTCGGTTTGCCCGCAGAAGGGCGGGGGTCAGAGAGCTGCTTCTTCTTCAGCTAGATCGCCGAGTCAGAGTTTGGGCAGGGGGCAGCTCTTGACTTGTTATCAGTGTGGACAACCTGGGCACATGAAGAGGTTTTGCCCACAGTTGAGTGCCACTTCGGGAGCGTCTGGTTCTAGGCAGACGCAGGGTTTTCAGCCAGCTCAGTCTGTGCAGGCCTCGAGGGCCAATCCGGGAGCTTCGTCATCCCAGTCTGTGCAGCAGTCTTTTGCTCCGAGAGGTGAGCAGGTAGACCAGGGGCCTACGGGGCGCGTGTATGCTGTTACCGCGCAGGATTTAGTACCGGCTCCATCAGTAGTGAGAGGTACTTTTCTGTTTTGCAACTCAGTTGCTAATGTGTTGATAGACACGGGTGCATCTCATTCTTTTGTATCTGCTGCATTTGCATCTGTTTTGGAATTGGAGTTAGCACAGTTAGCGTCTCCTGTTTGTGTGGTATCGCCTTTGGGTGGTGAGTTGATTCTGAAACAGGGTGTTAGAGGATGTGATATAGAGGTCGCCGACTATAGGCTTCCTTTTCCGTTTGTTGTCATGCCCATGAAGGGTTTTGATGTTATTTTGGGTATGGACTGGTTATCGTCATACCGGGCTGTTATTGATTGCTACCGCCAGAGGGTTACATTAAGTACCTTGAGCGGGGAGTGGTTCCATTTCTTGGGAGACCGGGTTGGTAGTGTTTTGCCACCGGGGTATGATTCGCGAGGGCGAAGTGAGCTTAGTAGTCTACTTGCTAGCTTTGAGAGTGGTGAGCGTGGTGAGACCCAGCATGTATTGCCGAGGGTGGTTTGTGAGTATTCGGATGTTTTTCCCGAAGATCTTGTTAGTTTGCCACCTCACCGAGAGATAGAGTTCTCTATTGATTTAGTGCCTGGTACGGCACCGATTTCTATGGCACCTTACCGTTTTGCTCCAGCAGAGTTGGTTGAGTTGAAAGTTCAGCTCCAGGAATTGCTAGATAAGGGCTTTGTTCGCCCTAGTGTTTCACCGTGGGGAGCACCGGCCCTCTTTGTTAAAAAGAAAGATGGTGCCTTGAGATTGTGTATAGACTACCGGAAGTTGAATCGGGCTACGGTTAAAAATAAGTACCCTATGCCCCGTATAGATGATTTGTTTGACCAGTTGAAGGGTTCCCATTGTTTCTCTAAGATAGACTTGAGATCGGGTTACCATCAGTTGAGGGTCAGGGAGGAAGATATTCCTAAGACGGCATTCCGTACGCGGTATGGCCATTACGAGTTTCTGGTGATGCCATTCGGACTTACCAATGCACCGGCAGTCTTTATGGACTTGATGAACCGGATTTTCCGGGAGTTCTTAGACCGATTTGTGGTTGTTTTCGTGGACGATATCCTTATCTATTCGTCTTCTGAGGAGGAGCACGAGGCACACTTGAGAGTGGTGCTTGAGTTACTTAGAACCCATAGGCTGTATGCCAAGTTTGGGAAGTGTGAGTTTTGGCTGAGGGAAGTCAAATTCTTAGGCCACGTGGTATCCGGGGAAGGGGTGTCTGTTGATACATCCAAGGTTGAGGCAGTGCAAGATTGGGCACAGCCTAAGAGTGTGTTTGAGATCCGCAGTTTTCTGGGATTAGCTGGGTATTACCGTCGGTTTGTGAAAGATTTCTCCAGGTTAGCGTCACCGTTGACTAGACTGACTCGGAAGGGAGTCAAGTTTGTGTGGAGTGAGACTTGTGAAAAGTCGTTCCAAGAGCTGAAAGTTAGATTGACCACCGCTCCGGTGTTGATTATTCCGGAGAGAGGGTTGGGTTATGCGGTTTATTGTGATGCCTCACGAGAGGGTTTGGGTTGTGTGTTGATGCAAGAGGGAAAAGTGATAGCTTATGGCTCACGTCAGTTGAAAATACACGAGAAGAATTACCCCACACACGACCTAGAATTAGCAGCTGTGATCTTTGCCTTGAAAATCTGGAGGCACTACCTTTATGGTGAGAGGTTCGAGGTATTCTCGGATCATAAGAGTTTGAAGTATCTGTTTACACAGAGAGACTTGAATTTGAGGCAGAAGAGGTGGATGGAGTTCATCGAAGACTATGATTTTGAGTTACATTATCATCCGGGAAAGGCCAATGTTGTGGCCGATGCCCTTAGTAGGAAAACCATTAGTGATGTAGCTTGTATAGCCATCCGGGAATGGGAGATGTTGGGAGCACTGGGCGAGTTTGATTTGCTACTGGGCGAATCTGTTGAGGCTGCGGCCTTGTTTTCTGTTGTTGCGCAGCCTACACTTGTGACTAGAGTGTTAGAGGCACAGAGAGGTGACCTTGAGGTAGAATCCCTCCGAGAGAAGATCTCCAGTGGGAAAGTTGAGAAGGGTTTGACGGTGTATCCCGACCTGAGTGTGAGATACCGAGACCGTTTGTTTGTACCGGAGTCTTGCCGAGAGGAAGTACTCCGAGAATTTCACCATTCGCGCCTTGCGGTGCATCCTGGAGGTACTAAGATGTATCAGGATTTGGGTCGCCAGTTTTGGTGGCGGGGTATGAAAAGAGATGTGGCTGTTTTCGTATCGAAGTGCCTTACTTGCCAGCAAGTGAAGGCCGAGCATCAGAGGCCAGCGGGTTTGTTGCAACCCTTGCCTATTGCCGAGTGGAAGTGGGAGCATGTCACTATGGACTTCGTTGTAGGTCTTCCGAGGACTCAGCGGGGTAGTGATGCTATTTGGGTGGTTGTAGACCGGTTGACTAAGTCAGCGCACTTTATTTCTATGCGCGTGAGAGATTCGGTAGATCATCTTGCCGATTTGTATATTCGGGATGTAGTGAGATTGCACGGGGTCCCAGTGACGATCGTCTCAGATAGAGATCCTCGTTTTACTGCTAGGTTGTGGCAGAGTTTGCAGAGTGCACTGGGCACTGAGCTGACCTTTAGTACGGCTTATCATCCTCAGACTGACGGGCAGTCCGAGCGTACTATTCAGATCCTCGAGGATATGCTTCGGGGTTGTGTCCTGGACTTCAGCGGGACGTGGGAGAGGCACTTGCCATTGGTAGAGTTTGCCTACAACAACAGTTTTCAGTCTAGCATCGATATGGCACCGTTTGAGGCCTTGTATGGCCGACCGTGTAGGTCTCCAGTTTGTTGGGCCGAGGTGGGTGATGCACCTTTGTTGGGTCCGGAGTTGGTTAGGGAGACGACGGAGAAAGTTGAGCTTATCCGTAGGAGGCTTGTTACAGCCCAGAGTCGACAAAAGAGTTATGCCGACCGTAGGAGGAGGCCTTTGGCGTTTGAGGTAGGTGATCATGTCTTTCTGAAGATATCACCTAGACGAGGCCTGATGAGGTTTGGGAAGAGTGGGAAGTTATCTCCTCGGTTTATAGGTCCTTTTGAGATCCTTGAGAGGATAGGTGAGGTTGCTTATCGGTTAGCCTTACCGCCGCAGTTGTCCGGAGTGCATGATGTGTTTCATGTGAGTATGCTTCGGAAGTATGAACCAGATCCATCACATGTGCTGGATTGGACCGATTTAGAGGTAGATGAAGATGCCTCGTATGAGGAGAGACCGGTTCGGGTCTTGGATAGGCGGGATCAGGTCCTGCGTGGCAAGACCATTCCTTTGGTGAAAGTCTTGTGGAAACATCACGGAGTGGAGGAAGCCACTTGGGAACGTGAGTTGGAAGTCCGTGAGAAATATCCGGACTTGTTTGTTGATATGTAATCTTGTATTTAAATTTTACATTTTGTTGAACTTAAGAGCTTTTATATATGTCTTAAGTTGTGAAACATTGAAAATGTTTTGGTTATTGGAAGTATGTTTTGGAACTTGCCTCATACGGAAGTTGAATGTGATACTATATGTGTTGAATATATTGTTGAAATTGGAAAGATAGTGCATAATGTTGATGCATGTTGATAATACATATGTGGTTTACATATTGTGATATGTCTCTTGTTAAAGGGATGGGATGACCGGTAATGGATCGAATTGTTGAATGTTCAAGTGTAACATTGATTAAAAGGGAGAAAAACTTGTTTTGAAAACTTGTGCTTAATTTCGGGGACGAAATTCTTTAAGGGGGAGAGGTTATAGCGATCCCGGGTTTACCCTTGTTGTATAGTGATCCGGACATGTGTCCGTGGATGTTGGTAGTTGTTTATTATCTTGTTTACATCCTTTCTTACTTTGTATTTGAGTTATAGGATGTGTTGAGCGGGTTTGTTACAGGTTGGTTGAGTTTAGAAACCAAAACTAGTTGCCCAGATTTTTGGCCTGTACGCTCGAGCGGAGGTGTTGGCGCTCGAGCGTAGATTACATCCATCCAGTATCTTGTTGTGCAGTGTTGTGAGCTCGAGCGTAGGGATTGGGAGCTCGAGCGGAGGCTTGGTTCTGCAAAAGTGCTGGGCGAGTGCATTCTGCGCTCGAGCGGGAGGTTGGCCGCTCGAGCGGAAGTCTGTGAGTGGCCGCTCGAGCGGAGTGTTTTACGCTCGAGCGGGAGACTGGGTTTAAGTCCCGAAGTTGTGACTTTCCAAATCACTTTTTGCTTTCTCTTCTCTCTCTTACTTTTCCAAAATCACCATTGTTGAGCCTCTCACTCTAGATACTACCTTCTCTCTAGGTTTTGATCTAGTAGGAGTGATTTACTCACCTTTGGCCTTTACAAAAAAGTTGTTGATCGTTGAGGGCTACATTTTAATCTGAAAATCACGGGTTTTGGAGCACGTTGGGTTTTGTCATCTTCTCCCTTGGAACTCCGAATTTGAGGTAGGGATAACCTACTCCTCTCTATGGGTTTTGTCTTTAAATTTTGGTATTTTGAGATGTTGGGCTTGGTTTGGTAAATTTGTGAAAGTTTGGGGCTTTTGTGTAATTTTACAAAGGTTGGGGTTTTATTCATAATAAACCTAGATGCATGTTTGGCATGAAAAAAATGGAATGATTGTTGAATCATTGATGAAAATGGGACCTAAGGGTTGAAATGGTAATTATGGGAATTGACCTAATTACATTGTTTAATTAATTGGGATAATTAATTGAGAAGAATGAAGAAATGAAATGTTGATTTAATATCCATTGTGCATTTATTTTCTGTTTAGAAATAACTGCTTTGGGCTATCGGCGGAGGATAGTCGGAATTGTTGTAGACAATGCATGATGATTAAGTAAACGGAAACTAATCAATGGAATGTGTCATGGAACTTGACAGTTGATAGAATACATTAATTGTATGTATTGTGTGATTGTATATAGAACCAATGTGTTTATATACGTTATGTGTAGAGGAGGAGATAGGGGATGTACTCCGCGGTTTAGGGGAAGATAGGGGATGTACCTCTAAACCGGATAGGTATTGGGAGGAGATAGGGGATGAACTCCGTAGACAGAGCTCATATGCTTGTCTAGAGAAGTGAAGATAGAGCTCATATGCTTATCTTTGTGAAGTGTGGATACAGCTTGTATGCTTATCTGTGGATATTGTTGATATACATATCTGTTGAGATTGTGGATATAGCTTTTATGCTTATCTGAATGTGAGATATAGTTTTTATACATATCTGTGGAAATGATGATAGAGCTAGCATGCTTATCTGTTGAAAAAGGGAAAATGAAAAGTAATTGGGACTTGTAAGTCGTTGACATAAATATGTAATTTATGTGATTGTATCAGTGTTGACCAACTATCAATTGCTAATGTTTTAGTCATTGTCCATGGTTGGTTTAGTGTATTTCTACTGGGCTGTGGCTCACCCTATATGGGAATATCATTTTCAGGTACAGGAAGCATGCCACCTCCAAGGACATAGCTGGGAGGCTAGTGGCGGGCATAGTTTTGTCGTTTTACTTTTGATGTATTATATGTAATTTCAAGCCAAGGGCTTAATGTGTAACGAGTTAGAACTCTTTGTTGTAACCAAGTGTTAACTTGGAAAGCTGTAAGCCCGTAGGGCATTTTGTTATGAGGTTAACATGTAATACTTATGTCTTGGAATTCTAATGAACGAAAGGAATGAGGTTAGTTTATATGTAAATGCGTGTCTTATCTGATGGGTTTAATGTTATTATTTTGAGGGCGTTACAATATATATATATATATATATATTATTGTAATAATATGTTGAGTTAAGGAAATGGCCTTGATATTTAAAAATTATTTTAAATTCATATTTAGAACTGTTAAAATAAATTTAATGTCATTTTAAATTTAAAATGACACATATTATCACAAATCTCAAGTTGCCCGATTATATGTTTGTTATCCCAGATAAGCAACCCAAGAGGGGGGTTGAATTGTGTTATTAAAAATTTTATAATATTAAAAACACAATATTTAGAATTTTAACAAATAAAAAATAGAACAATAATTATCAATATAAAAGTAAGAAAGATAGGGAGAGAAAATAAACACCGAGATTTATAGTGGTTTGGCACGCCGGGCGGGCCTACGTCCACTCCCCAAGGAACCTCTTTGAGAATTTTTTTACTATCAAAATGAATCGATACACCACCAAGGCTTCACCAAGCTTGTAGATTTTCCACAAGTCTTACTTTTATCTATTGAGTCTCACTCAACAATAAATGCCTTACTCTTACAAAAATCTCTCACGAAATAATGACTAAAAATAAGAGGTACTTTAACCCTATTTTACAATATTTTTCTCACAAAGAGTAGATATGAAAGTGTAAGAACAAAGACTACACTTAGATCTGAAGGTGAAAGAGCATAATACAATACACTCAAAATTTTGGAGTACACAGATTTTTTCTCTTCATGTTCTTAATTTTTCTCCGCACACAATACTTCTATTTATATCCAAAAATATATCCGTTGGAGGTAGGACGGTCTTTGCTGACGTCATGGATTACATGGGCACGCTCCTTGACAAACAAAAGGCATCTATTTTGATTTTCAATGAATACACTATGTGGCACCTTTTTCTTTGTCAATCTTTACACATTTTTCTCTTTGTTCATCATTTCTTTGACAAACTTTTGCAAGCAAGTAACCAAGATGTTTAATTCACACTTTTGAATATAATATCATATATATATATATATACAAGGATTTTGTCAAATTTTTGCACAAACTTTTTCTATTAATTATAGTAATATATATATATATATATATATGTCAAGGATGCAAAATCTGTCACGACCCAACCCCAGGGTTAGGTCTTAGATCGCAACTTATTAAATAATTCTAATCGTAACAAGTTAAATGGCACAGGCGGAGGCAAAATGGAAATAAGAAAATGATTAAATAGAAAATTTACTTCATTCTACTATTTTAGTAAAAGAAAGTGTATCTATGGGGCTTTTACTATTTTATTATTCAGTGACCGACCCTTAATAAAACTCAAAAGGAAGAAAAGAAAAAAAATAAAAATAACGGATCAGCATCAAATTCTTGTGTGGGTTCCACTACACGAGGTTACGGGTCTTCCTTACATCTCATCACCTAAAAGGGTAATAGCTATAAGCACACAGCAGAGTGAGAAATATTATGCCAAGAGTATAGGGAATACAAAATAACTATGGATAGTTAGTTAAGTTAAAACATTTACATAACTTAATTTGAATAAACAAATCATTCAAAGTGGCAAAAACTGAAATACGGAAATTATGTAAATAAATAACCATAACCACGATATAGAACAGAACAAAATAGAGGTCACAGGAGTGACAATCAGAAAAGAAGTCAATGGATCCATGACAAATAGAGGACCACAAAGTAGACAAACAGAGGACCACAAAGTAGACAAACAGAGGACCACAAAGTAGCCAAACAGAAGCCAACGGTTATTTAAGTCCCCCAAGGCGTGAGACTCCCGTGGTGGTACTTACAAAACATAATTGTTTATAAAACCATTGTCAAATAATTTCTAAAAGTTAAACAAACATATTCATGAGTTTCAATTTAAGCAAATAGAGTTCAGAAAATAATTAACATAATCAAAATATTAATATAATTTATAAAACATAGATTATGTAAAATAATTTATGGTAACCCAAAACATACGTAAAATATATTATGGTCGCTCAAGGTATAATATAACTCACCTTAATATTGAGTCATACTAATTCCTTCCTATTTCGGTTTGCTTTCGGCCCTTCCTTTGCTATCTTTTTTTGCGGATTCTTTCTTCTTTGTTTTTCCGTTTGTACTCACTTCACACCACCTCCCCCCTTTTATACATGTAACTAGGTGATGACTCATCTTACCTAATGGCCCTAAGGTGATGAATCACCTCCCCTCCTTAATCCTAGGTGGTCCAGATGGCTCCTATTCATTATTCTCAACATATATGCAAATGTTTGTAATTAATTATTGCTTAATTTGTTTAACTATGCCAATCTTCTCACATTAATTGGTGATTAACTTAGTCCCCAAATAATTCTCTTTATCATATATTTGATAACCACAATAGTAAATTAATTTACATAGCACATATAACTTAGTTATTTTATTGTTTTCATTATTATTGTTCTTCTTCTTCTTATTATTATTATTTTGCCTTCATCTTACATTGACCCTAGTTAATTGTATAATAAATTAAATTATACTTTATCGCATACTATCATAAAATTAATTATTTTATTTTACTATTACAGATTATTATTATTATTATTATTATTATTATTATTATTATTATTATTATTATTATTATTATTATTAATCATGGTGGGTTGTGGTATTACTTAAATATTTAGGGTGTCACAAAACCCACTGTCAAGCTCATGTTTTTCTTTTTACAATAATATATATATATTTATATATTTATATTTAAAAAATGTATGATTTGCTTTCAAACATCACTTGAGTATGTTTCACTTTGCATGCAAAATATAAATCAAATATTTTTATTATATACCAACCCGTGACACTCTAAATAAATATCACACACACACATATATAAATATATTTGGAGTGTATATTGAATGGTTAATAAAGTGAAATGTTAATAATAAAAAATAAATAAATAATTTTTTTTTTAAAAATAGATATATACGGTTTGTCACCACCCTAACGCATAGGGTGGTGAATATGCCTATTTAGATAAGTACCTGGATAAGTCATAATAGGGAAGAAGCAAGTGGCAAGTGATTTAAGTGACACGTGGTAGCAAATTTACCATGACTATGCACATTTCCCTCTATAAATAGAGAGTCGCCGAGCTTTGGAAAGAAACAAGAAAGAAATACATAGATTCAAAACAAGTACAGCATACTAGTAAGCAATAATAGGGAAGTAAAGGCTAAGGGTCGATAATAAGGTGAGTAATATTATACCTTGAGTCACCATAACATATTTTACGAATGTTTTGAGTTACCATGAATCATCTTATAAAATTTATATTTTATGGTTATATTAATGTTTCAATTACGTAGATTATTTTCTGAACTCTATTTGCTTAAATTGAAACTCATGGATATGTTTGTTTAAATTTTAGAAAATATTTGACAATGATTATATAAACATTTTGAATAAGTACCACCACAGAGGTCTCATGCCTTAAGGGACTTAAATAATTACTGACCCTTTGAATTGTCACTTTAGTGACCCTCTGACAGTTCCATTCCTTGGGGGACTTAAATAACCTTTGGCCATCTGATTAGTCACTTCGTGACCCTCTGTCTGTCATGGATCCATTGACTCTCTGTTCTGTTCTGTACCGTGGTTATAATTATTTTGTTTATATGATTTTGTGTTATATGTCTGTCATTAAAAATAACTTATTCAAACCAAACTATTCATCGTTTTGCCTAAATAATTATCTATGTTGATTTTATATCCTTATGCTCTCAGTATAATATTTCTTACTCTGCCATGTGCTTACAGCTGTTAAAACCCCTTTCAGGTGAAGAAATTTAAATAAGGATGGTTTTACCCTGTGGATTAGAACCTCAAATTTGATATGGATATCATGTTTTTTTCTTATAATCATTATCTGACTGATGTTACATTGTTACATAAATAATAATTTCTATGTACACTTTAGATATTTATTTACATCTTTTATTTTAATACATAAAGAATAATTTCTATGTACGCTTTAGATATTTATCTACATCTTTTATTTTAATCCACTGCATTATTTAATTACTTGGAATTAATCTAAGAAATTTTAGAATTAGCTAGTTGCGAATCCAGCCCTGGTCACTGAGATGGGTTGTGACACAAGCGTTCCATGTGCGTATAATAAATTTGTCAAAAGGTAACAACTCACTAATATTACATTTGTCAAAATACTACAATTAATCAGTATTAATTTCGTCAAAAAGTGAATAGTGACTAGCTGAACTTTTCAAAATCGTGAATAGTAATATTTTAAAAATATGTTCATTTAAATAATATTTATAACAAATATATCATATAATATATTTTAAACAGATAATATTTTGTGTCAAATAATATAGAATATGTATATTAAAAAATCTAATTTTTTCAAATAATAATTTATACATCATCAAAATTAAACAATATGATTAACAATCTCCCTTTTTTTGACAATAGTAATATTTATATGGATTTAACACAAAATAAAATCAACAAAATATTTGATAATTCTGTAACATATAATTTTCACACAAAATTAAAATCAACAAAATATTTGATAACTTTCACCCAACATTAAAATTAACAAAATATTTGATAACGCTGCAACATATAATTGTCAAAATCATATTTTTTTCTCCCCCTTTGACATCATCAAAATAAAATATGAAAGGAGAAAATAAACACATTTGATAAAATAAGCTGAGAGGCCAAAAATACAACATTGGCCCTTCTATCTTGTCGGAATCATTGTCGGGATTTTAGAGCATCTCGGGTGCACAAAATGTTGACAAACAAAAGATTTGAACAGATATAGATTGAGTATTGGATCGGGGAAGTGTATAAAAAGTGACAAGGATGATAGATAGAGATACGGAGTTGTCAAGTGTTGGGAGAGAAAAAGTTGTTTTACCTTCTTGTGTAATCATGTCATTCTTTACCTTAGCCATCAATGGTTCAGACATGCATGAGGTGCTTGTAATGCAGGCAAATGAGAGGTTACCAATGGACCACTTACACGCTATGCCTGTGAATGAGAGTCCTAGTATTGTTGATAATCAGAATGATATCGATACTATTAATAACACTATGGCTCTTAGTACACATGCAATGATTGCAGTTTCCAATATGGCTCGACGATTACAAGCAAGAATACAATAAAATTAGCAATGGAGAGATGAGGTGTGCTTGTTAAAACAATAACTAGCTAATATTCGTAATGGAAAAGAGAGAGAGCTCGAAAGGAAAAATGCACAGTCGGAGAATGCAGTGCAATATTATGCAACGGTTATAATGCCAAGACTCACAGAAGTCGAAAATAAAGAGAGACATGTAAAGAAGGCTCATGAAAAGTTGTTGAGAGAAGTGAAACGAAAAAAAATTGTAAAGCCTTCTGAAAACTTACATGTAATCGAGTAATATTTTCTTCTTCTAAAATAAAATTGTGAACATTTCTCTCTCTCTTTTTTTTGTTGTTATTTTTAAAAATTCTGTCTTTGCAAAAAAAATAAAAAAATTGTTGGTGTAAATAAGGAGTAAAAAATAATATATATACTCCCCCTAAAATTATGCACAGAATATACAAGCGCCCGCTTTTTTATTTTTTTGTTTTATAATAATTGTTTTAATCTCAAAATATATGAGTCTCACCCTAAATTAATGCACTAAAAATTACATAAATTGGAAGAAACAAATTACCAATCTATAAGAACAAGGGACATTAAGATCCGGCCATAAACAACTACACCAAGTGCACTAGTATAAAAACAGAAAATACATATAAAAATAATTTTTTCAGACAGGGTAGAAGCAATTATTATTAAATCTAAGAGAGTTTGGAGCACGTACAACAAGATAAAAAATATAACGCAGTACAAAAATAATTTTAACATATTGATCGATGATGACCTTGATGATCTGAAAGAATTGAGAAGATCGTGTAGATCGATGATGAATTTTTGTAGATCGGTGATGGATTTTGGTGGATCAGTAACTGATTTTGACGGATTAGTAATTGATCTTGATGAATTGGAAATGATATTGAAGATCGGTGATGGATCTTGGTATGTCGGTGAGGAATTTGAATGGATTATGATAGTGATGAAGGTGATGGATGATGTTGTGGATGATGGAGCTGGTTGTGGACAATGGTGAGGATGACGATGGTGTCGTCTAAGTATGAAAGGAAGAAAGGGAGAGCGAGAGATCGAATGTCACGACCCAAACCCGCCCCTATGGGTTTAGCACCGTAACCGGCCAGTAATCATGATTACCGAAGGCCTACTTAACAGTAAAGACAGTAATACAGAGTACAGGGGCTGGCGGAAGCCAAAACAGTAATAAAAGATGTCCAATGAGTTATGACAGTTTGTATGCAAAAAGACTTTTCCGCACATATTCACATTCATAAGTAAAACATATATACATACAACATATACAAACATTCAGGTCAGGGACCAAATCCCTACCATGATAGTATAGTACAAGTCTTAACATTCTATACAAAACAGAAGTAGAAAGGGGGAATCTAAAACACCCCAAAACAGCCTTAGCTTGAGTACACTTGGAACCTCGCAGTGAGGCACATTGGTTGGCTAGACAAAAAGGGAGTTTAACCCAACGCTCCTAGCTCCGATCCAGTGCCTGGACACCTACATATATATATAAACAGTGAGCTAAAGCCCAGTGAATAACAATTATGTAAAGAGGTTAAAAATGAATGTCCTTTCAGTCAATAAACAGTCATATCAGTCATTTAGTAACCATAGCTGTTATATGTGGTACATCCAATAGCAAAACAGTACAGTAGGTCTTAACAGACCGAACAGTCAATTGATGGCCATCATAACAGTAAACAGTAGTGGTTCCAACATGGGAACCGAGAGAGATCTCTGTGACAGTAGCAGTAACAGTACAGTAACAGTAAGTTGCTAAGGATGCCACGAATACAGTTTACAAATAGGACAAACATTCGTTTATTAAACAATAACGTTTTAGTAAACAGAACAGTTGATCATTCAAAAAATATTCATAATTGAACATATCTTTACAACATTGTTACTCACAGAGCACTGGGCTAATAGCGCCTAGTGAGCGTCCTCAGATGCCAACCCTACACAGTTACAAAATGAACACACACTAAGTTACACACTTGGGAATCAATGACTTAGTCCCTATCTTGACTCAGTGTGGTTCTACATCAATATCCTCATTAAGATGCCTTAAACATGGCCTAGGAATGCCTAGGATGGAATGAGGATGCAAAGATGCACTTTAAAACACTTTTCAAAATTTTCAGAAAACAGGGGTCTCGCTCGAGCGTGGCTTTCTACGCTTGAGCGGACATGCAGACAAAAGGGCTCCGCTCGAGCGTGACTTTCCCCGCTCGAGCGTACTGAAAACTCAAGCAAAAGTACTGGATGCACAAAAATCATGCTCGATGGGCGCTCGATCCACGCTCGAGCGTGAGACTCAGGTCCTCGCTCGAGCGTGAATTCTCTCGCTCGAGCGGACTGCAAAACAAATGAACTTCTGGGTGCATGCATTTCACGCTTGAGCGCTACTTTCCTCGCTCGAGCGGAAGTGCACGTCTCAGAGGGTACGCTCGATCGTGAATTCCTACGTCGAGCGTGGGTCCAAAATCTGGAATTTCCAAATTGAACCTCCAAGCTCAAATTCAACATTTAAAGCATCAAATTCGATTTCTTTGGGCCAATTTTCTGGAAAACACTTTAAAACTCATAATATGACATGTTTCAAAGATCAATTTGCAAAATCAAAGCCCAAAGGTAGTTCAATTAAACACAAATCCAAACAAAACTTCATGAATATAATGTATATGTGACATGCAAGTGTTCAATTGAAATCAAGGCTTCAAATACTTGATCAAATGAGTCAATTCACTCAAAAACATGATGAATTCATGGACCATAGCTAGAATATAGACATGCATGTAAGAATTTCCATGAAAACAACCTCAAAACTCACCAATGTGTACATGCATGTATGATTAAGCCTCAATTCAACACCTTAAAACCAATTCTAGACTTAGATCACTAATGGCTCATGGACCATGCAAGATACAACTAGAATTCAAGTTCAAGAAGATGATTCTCCTACCTTAGGTCTTCAATTTCAAGTGTAGGAGCTCAAATATGGAATGAACTCTTCAAATCTTCTAGGTCTCCAAGCGAAATTAAGCGAACTCAATTCTTCTTCCAACTCTCAAGCTCTCTCTCACGTTTTGGTCTCTAGAAGTGGCTAAAGAAATGTTATGTCAAATGTGTATGAAATGAAGAGAAGTGTCGGTCTAGAACTAGGCCGCTAAGTGGCAATCTTGTAATAAATCCAAACTATTGTAATTTAACATTATTTAATCTAATTTAATCATTCCAAATCAAATTTAAATTAAATCTATCATAAAATCACATAAATTCAAATTAATATAAAACACCAATCAATTACAGATTCGGCCGCCGATAAGGCCTTCAATTTGCAGTTCGAAATTAAAAACATGAGCAGATCATTCAATGACTAACAGATAGAAATGCATTTAAAACAATATACTCATGCAATCAGTTTAAGATTTCATCCGAATCAGTTACTTATCATGTGCAGTCACAGTTTAGAAGTAATCGGAGGTGAGGGTTGTCACAATCTCCCCTCCTTACAAAGAGTTTGGTTCTCCAAACTCGAATTACCTTCATTTAGGAAGAATACTGGATCCAGAGGGAACAGTTCAGGATACCGTTTCATCATATCGTCTTCTCTTTCCCAAGTGGCATACACGCCACCATGGTTTTGCCAGTCCACTTTCACTAACGGAATTTCTTTATTCCTTAACTTCTTGATTTGTCGATTTACAACCTGAATAGGCCGTTCTTCATAAGTGTAGTCATCACTTAGCACTACAAGGGTAGGCTCAATCACATGGAAAGGATCTCGTAGATAATCCCTCAACATTGAAATATGGAAGACATTATGCATATGCTCCATTTTAGGAGGAAGCGCTACTTGATACGCCACCGGTTTAATCTTCTCAATGATTTCGTACGGCCCGACATATCTCGGCGCTAGTTTACCCTTGACTTCAAAACGAGTCTGGCCTTTCATCGGTGTCACTTTAACCAAAAAATGATCACCTACTTCATATTCCCTGTCACGCCTTCGGATATCCGCATAACTTTTCTGTCGGCTTTGTGCAGTTTTCAATCTCTGTTGAATCAGTTTCACTTTTTCAGTGGTTTCCTGTACAATCTCGGGCCCAAGCAAAGGCCCATCTCCAACTTTTGCCCAGCAGATAGGAGATCGACATTTTCTGCCATACAAAGCCTCGAAAGGGGCCATACCGATACTCGAGTGAAAACTGTTGTTGTAGGCGAACTCGGCCAAAGGTAAATGACTTTCCCAATTTCCTTGGAAATCAAGAACACATATTCGCAGTAAATCTTCCAGAGTCTGGATGGTTCTTTCTGACTGGCCATCCGTCTGAGGATGATATGCACTACTCAATCTTAGTTTAGTACCCAATGCAGTTTGCAGACTTTGCCAAAATCTCGATGTAAACTTCGAGTCCCTGTCAGAAACAATAGATACAGGCACTCCATGCAATCTAACAATCTCGTCAATATAAATTATAGCCAATTTGTCCGCATTGTAAATCGTTTTGACAGGTAAGAAGTGAGCAGATTTAGTCAGTCTATCAACAATAACCCAAATTGAGTCTATACCTTTACTGGAGCGAGGTAAACCAACAATGAAATCCATTGTGATATATTCTCATTTCCACTTCGGTATTGATAAGGGCTGTAGTAAGCCTGCGGGTCGTTGATGTTCAGCTTTAACTTCTTGGCAATGAAGACATTTCGATACAAAATCAGCAATCTCTTTCTTCATTCCCGGCCACCAGAAATTCAGTTTCAAGTCTTGGTACATTTTCGTATTTCCTGGATAGATAGACAGTTTCGAATTGTGGCCCTCTTACAGAATTCGTCTTTTCAGTTCAGAATCATTCGGTACACACAACCTTCCCTGGAATTTCAACACATTGTTTTTAAATTTAAAGTCCGGTCTCGATTTGGACTCCCGTTCATCAATGACCTTTTTCAAAAGGTCATCCGGTTGCTGTTTCTCTTTAATCTCCTCAATTTGTGCCGGTTGAGCAGAAATAGCGGCTAAGGTTCCACCTTGTTCACGCAAAACAATTTCAACTTCAAATTTTTCAAGGTCACAAAGCTATTCTTTCTGTCCGGTGAGTAAACAGGCCAAATTTCCAACTGATTTCCGACTCAGTGCATCGGCAACGATGTTAGCTTTCCCCGGATGGTACAAAATTTACAAGTTGTAATCTTTTATCAGTTCTAACCATCTTTGCTGCCTCATGTTCAATTCTTTCTGTGTGAAGAAGTACTTCAAACTCTTGTGGTCTGTGTACACCTCACATGTTGCCCCATATAGGTAGTGACGCCAAATTTTTAATGTAAATACCACTGCGGCAAGTTCTAAGTCATGGGTCGGATAATTTTTCTCATGCGGTCTCAGTTGTCAGGAAACATATACAATAACTTTACCATTCTGCATTAAGACACATCCCAAACCCTTATAAGAAACATTACTAAAAACAGTAAATCCATCCGTACCTGAGGGTAGGGTGAGAATCGGTGCAGTCACCAATCGTGTCTTCAGTTCTTGGAAAGCTGATTCCCTCTGATCGGTCTAGTCAAATGGTATCCCTTTTTGAGTCAACTGAGTCAACGGTAGGGCAATTTTGGAGAAGTCCTTCCCAAACCTTCTGTAGTACCCGGCTAAGCCTAGGAAGCTTCGGACTTCGGTAACATTAGTCGGTCTAGGCCAATTCACCACTGCTTCAATTTTCTGCGGGTTCACTGAAATGCCATCTTTACTAATCACATGTCCCAAAAACATCACGTTATCAAGCCAAAATTCACATTTAGTCAGTTTAGCATACAGTTTCTATTCTCTTAGGGTCTACAAAGCAATTCTCAAATGATGTTCATGTTCTTCTCTACCTTTGGAATAAATCAGAATGTCATCTATGAATACAACTACAAATTCATTGAGGAACGGTTTAAAAATTCTGTTCATAAGGTCCATAAATGCAACATGTGCATTAGTAACTCCGAAAGGCATAACAAGAAATTCGTAATGTCCATACCTCGTTCGAAAGACAGTCTTTTCAATGTCCTCTGGTTTGACTTTCAACTGGTGGTATCCAGATCTAAGGTCAATTTTTGAGAAAATCTTAGCACCTTGTAACTGGTCAAATAAATCATCAATACGAGGTAGTGGGTATTTGTTTTTCACTGTTACCTTGTTCAGTTCACGGTAGTCAATGCAGAGTCTCAATGAGCCGTCTTTCTTTTTCACAAATAAAACTAGAACGCCTCATGGCGAAGTACTGGGCTTGATGAACTTCTTATCTAACAACTCTTGTAGCTGAACTTTCAGTTCTTTCAATTTAGTCGGTGCCATTCTGTAAGGAGCTTTAGATACTAGCTGTGTACCTGAAATCACATCAATGGTGAACTCAATCTCCCTATTAATCAAACCCCCTGGCAAATCATCTGGAAAAACATTTGGGAATTCTCTGACTATAGGAATACTGTTCACATTAGTTTTAGCATCAGTAGGTACAATCAATAAACAACACAGATACCCTTTGCACCCCTTTTCAATCAGTTTAAAAGCTTTCATGGATGAAATCAGATACGGGGGAGGTACTACTCCAACTCCGTTAAACACAAATTCAGGCAGTTCAGGTGGACGGAAAATAACTTGTTTTGTTACACAGTCTATGGTAGCATGATATTTTGTTAACCAGTCCATCCTAATATCACATCGAAATGATCGATATTCAAAGGCAGTAAATCTATATACAAATGCACATCCCCAACAATAATTTCGCATGCAGGGTACATATAAGCACAAGTCATGGATCCCCCAACAGGTGAAGATACAACTAACAAATAATTCATGGGTTCCAGTGGTCTATTTAGTTTTCGCGAAAAAGCATGCGAGACATAAGAATGTGTAAACCCCGAATCAATCAGAACATAAGCATTTTGAGTACAAATTGAGAGTATACCTGACACAACGGTCTCGGTATTCTGCACATCTCCCGGTACAAGTGTGAACGCTCGGCCTTGCCTCTTTTCCAGTAGCTTTGGGGTTGGGTTTTGGTGGAGCAGTTGATACTGCAGCACTAGCTGCAGCTTTACTATTGTCTTGAGAAGTGAAAGGGCAATCTTTAACCATGTGCCCTACCTTGCCACACCTGTAACAAACACCATAAATTTTATAACAAACTCCTTTGTGTCTCTTACTACATTCTGAACAGGGCGGTATGAAATTGTTCCCCTGACTGGAACTGGTCGTTGACCCTGCATTCTGCTTTTTGTTCGATGAATTATTTCGGCCTTTCTTGAACTTAAAGCCTCGTCTCTTACCGCGCCATTCAGTTCTCGGTGTTTCAGTCTGTTTTAGTGCCTCGATATTCGACTCGGTTATTATTGCTCGGTCAAGAACATCTACGTATTTCAGTAGTTTCAGAACATTGATTCTGTCAAGTATTTCAACATTAAGGACGCCTTCAAACTTTCTGGCCTTTTTGTAATCAGTGTCTACCATGTGTGGTGCATATCTAGCGAGTTCAGTAAACTTTGATTCATACTCTGCTACTGACATGGTACCTTGTTTCAATTGCTCAAATTCGGTTACTTTGTGATCCCTGACACACTGAGGGAAGTACTTCTCGAAGAAGGACTCTTTAAACTGAGCCCAAGTCATGACAGTATTCGCATCACGAACAAGCATCCACCACCTTCTAGCCTCTTCTTGTAAGGTAAAGGTAGCCAGTAATACCTTGTGTGCTTCCGAACAAGGAAACACTTCGAACAATTTCTCGGTTTCTAGCACCCATGCTTCGGCCTTTAATAGTTCTAGGCCTCCCTGAAAGGATGGTGGTTTCATTTTGCTGAACTTCTGTGTCAGAGCAATTATATCATCAATAACATTGTGCTCGGGTTGAACTGGAGGAGGTGGGGGTTATTGGTTCTGTTGTAGCCTCAAGGCCTCAGTCAATAGTTCAACTGTTCTTTCTAGTCTTGCCATTCTGGCATCAGATGATTCTGTTTCATCGGCATTCATTGCATTGTCCATTTCACTATGTGCAATACAGTAATAATAAACATAGGAATTGCTTACTTAAACACATTAGCACATTAGCACATATGTTCATGTCATGGCCACACACACTTTTTCAATGCTCATGCAATGCCCTAATTACTTTTCTAGGACATCCTATAGCTCATTTAGACACGTGTGTGCGGTATAACTCATGGTTTAGCATCGCTTTGATACCACTTTGTCACGACCTAAACCCGCCCCTATGGGTTTAGCACCGTAACCGGCCAGTAATCGTGATTACCGAAGGCCTGCTTAATAGTAAAGACAGTAATACAGAGTACAGGGGCTGGCGGAAGCCAAAACAATAATAAAAGATGTCCAATGAGCTGTGATAGTCTGTATGTAAAAAGACTTTTCCGCATATATTCACATTCATAAGTAAAACATATATACATACAACATATACAGACATTCAGGTTAGGGACCAAATCCCTACCATGACAGTACAGTACAAGTCTTAACATTCTATACAAAACAGAAGCAGAAAGGGGGAATCTAAAACACCCCAAAGCAGCCTTAGCTTGAGTACACTTGGAACCTCGCAGTGAGGCACATTGGTTGGCTAGACAAAAAAGGAGTTTAACCTAACGCTCCTAGCTCCGATCCGGTGCTTGGACACCTACATATTGTAGACGCGCCCGTGGGCCTCATGCTACAGTTCAGACTCAGATTGTCACGGTTCTTAATTTGATCTCACAATGTGCGATGTGAGATTGATAAATCACCAAAGAGTCCAAATCCGACAAATCGTTTTGAAAAATAGATTTTTTAGAAAGAAGTGCCAAACATGGACTGCTTTCCCCGATATAGAGTCGCCACCTAAATATTTTATTTTTGAGAAATTTAGGAAACTCTGACTCGTTGCCTAAGGCCACATGGTAAGCATGCTGTCACGTTAACATTCACACTCATGCGAGATGCTAAAGCATAAATACTTACAGCGTACTCCGAGCCAAAACAGAGAACATGTTAGCAATCAAACGTATGATCCAAGTCCATACTAAACGGCTAATGCATCATAGGCAAAATGCAATCTAGAATAGGCTCGGCTAATCCTAGGATGGCATGTGAAATGCAACAAGTAACATGTATTCAAGTTAGATTTGAAATACTATGCAGTTAGCATGATGCGCCGAGCCCAGTGCATGCAATACTGATGAATGAATGCACGCATGCATAGCATAAGGTATGCTAAATTAAATATGCCCTAGTACTAACCATCAAAAGTAGGTAAGTAAAAGGGAGAAAGAAATGGGGGTTGGAAGACATGCAAACACACACCCACGCTTATTACACATTCGCCCTCGCTCGGAGAGACTAAAAGAATAATACAAATTAATTAACCTACAAGCTAATTAATTATTACAGACCACTTAACTAGTTAAGCAAATTAACTAAGCTAAAGAAGCAATAAAACAGCCTCGGGAAGAGGGTCCAATGCATGCGTGCTCGAGTTTGCTCGGAAATTCGTCACCATGCACAAGCTGCCTCTGTTTACCCTGCTCTGCTCTTCTGAAGATTGCACAAGTCCCAAGGAACACTCTCTGAACACTGTGGAGCATCACCGACCAAGGGGAAACATCACCGACCATGGTAGAAGGGTCATCGACCATTGATATGGCTCTCGGCCTCAAATGTTTGGTCGGTCGGCAATAGAAATGGTCGGCCGACCATGTATGCCTGCAGAACCCTGTATTGATAGCAGCAAAGGGCAAACATGGCATGGCAATACATTTCAAGCAAATGTGTGCACTAACACCCTCCTTATCATGTTCATGACTCAAATGAGGATGGTCATTGACCCTCGGACCACCAATCGCGCATTTCAATGCGTGATGGTCCAAGAAGCCAAGTATGCATTTTGATGTCAAAAGTAATGCAATCCAAACAAATAAATGGACCCAACCTCTATCATAATCGATTCAAGAGGCAAGGCATGCATGCCAAATGCAACCTAAGCATATAGGCTAGTATGTAACATGAACATGGAGGCAAGTATGCAAACATGTAACAAGTATGCAAGCTAACAAGCATGCAAAATGTAATGCCAACAAACAAACATGCAAGACATGTGACATGTGACATGTTAAGCAACCAAAGCAAAAAGAAATGCATACCAAATGCAGTACCACCTAAGCATGCAACAACATACAAAGGGGTCAAGAGTGTGACAACATGCAAGGCGAATGTACACACAAACATTCATGCATGCAAGGTCTAACACTTATGCATCAAAGAACAACTTTTAAGCCCAAAACAATGGCTAATATGATAAGCACATGAAGGCAAATGTACATACAAGCATGCATAGATACATGGTTCAAGACTTAAGCATAAAGAAGCAACTTTTAAACACACTTAAAAGGGACAAACATGGGCATATGGCAAGGATATTAAGCTCTGAAAATCATGTTAAAGATGGTGCCAAACCAACTAAACAAGACAAACAAGGCATGCAACTATGTCCAAAACTCAAGGCAAGCCAAGGGGCTTAAACCATGGCTATATGAAGCAAGTCCCAAAGGGCCATGGAGACTCAAAACCACCCCAAGGCAGACCAAAACAAGGTCAAAGGAACACCTAGATGACATCTAAATGGCCTAAGTCTAAAGGCATGCAAAAGGGTCCAAACATGGAGCATGAAACACCAACCTTTTAAAGCATTAAAGGAGCATCAAATGCAAGCATACAAGCATACCACAAGGACTGAAATGATGTTATAAGTGGTGCCAAACCACTAAAACAAGCCAAGTAATGCATGCTCAACACTCACACACCCAAGGCTAACAAACCAAAATGCAAGGTGGCTATACAAAGCATGTCATGGATGGCCAAAACAACTCCAAACAGACCTTAAGCATACTAAGACATGCATAAAAGCTTCACAAAGCTAGGCCAAAAACATGCTAGAAAAAAGGCTCAAAGCACAAAGCATGTTAAGGCAATTCATGGAATTACAAGACACGTACGCAAAGCAAGCATGGTGTGTCTAAACCAACTTAAAACAGTGCTATATCATGGAAAAATAAGCACAAATACTAGCTAAGACATGGCCAACATGAACTCAACAATGGTGCTTACACATAAGGCTAAAATGACAACTTTTGAAGGCAACAAGGAGAGGAGATGGCCCTCTCCTTCTTAGGACCTTAAAGCACCATCCCCACCACTGAAATTCCTCTGGATTTCAGTGGTGAGGAGGCCCAAATAAGGTGGTCCCGGAGCTCACCAAAATAGTACAAAATGGGGGCCAAACAAGGCCTAAGAGGGGTCAAACAACCCCAAACACCAAAACAACCTTAAACAACTATTTTAAGCACTTAAAATTAGAACGTTTATATGTTATAAGTTAAGCTTAAAAACAGATGTAAGGATGGCTAAAAGCCTATGCAAAAATGGGAAATAAAGAGCAAAGTTCTTACCCTTGAAGACCCCTTTCAAGAACTGAGCTCCAGCTGCTTCCTCAAGCTTGAATCCACTCAAAAACTCTGAAAATCACTCTTTAGTACCTCAGTAGCTAAAGGAAAGTGTAACTCTAGGTGTTTGTGTGCAAAATTATGAACAAAACACCTTAATACACACACAATATGGAAGAGAGGGAGATATAGAGATAGAATAGATACAACTATGCTAACCCTAATCCAGAGCTTTGGAACTCAACCCTCTAACCCTTGAGGAGGGAAGAGAAGGCCTCCCTTTATAGAGGATCACTCTTGCAAAGCTTACAAAACAAGCTAAGCAAGAGTGAAATCCCTCCATACACGTGTATGGAGGGGGTGCAAAGTGGGTGCCAGCTAGCACAGCTGGCACAAAATATCTGCTAAAAGCAGATGCACAGTGGTCGGCTAGCCAAAAATGCCAAATTGACCAAATAAATGGTCGACCGACCAAACAGAGTGCCGACCGACCAAACATTTGGCCGATGGCAACAAAACAATGGCCGGTGGCCTCAAGCCATGGCCGGTGAGATGTGGGGATGGCCAACAAGCCATTCCCTGCTCCTCAAAAGCAAAACACAAGTGTTTGGTGCAAAATCAAACACAAAACAGGCAAGTCGAGAGGTCTTGAGGCAATGCGTGTGGCCGAGACCTCCGAGAACTCAAGACGAACACGAACATGGATGATCACCGAGTGTTCAAACGGTGACATCCAAGTCTTGTGGACGGTCAAAAATGGGGTGTCTACACATATATATATATATATATATATATAAACAGTGAGCTAAAGCCCAGTGAATAGCAGTTATGTAAAGAGGTTAAGAATGAATGTCTTTTCAGTCAATAAACAGTCATATCAGTCATTTAGTAACCATAGCTGTTATATGTGGTATATCCAATAGCAAAACAGTATAGTAGGTCTTAACAGACCGAACAGTCAGTTGATGGCCATCATAACAGTAAACAGTAGTGGTTCCAACATGGGAACCAACAGAGATCTCTGTGACAGTAGCAGTAACAGTACAGTAACAGTAAATTGCTAAGGATGCCACGAATACAGTTTACAAATAGGACAAACATTCGTTCATTAAACAATAACGTTTCAGTAAACAGAACAGTTGATCATTCTGAAAATATTCATAATTGAACATATCTTTACAACATTGTTACTCACAGAGCACTGGGCTAATAGCGGCTAGTGAGCGTCCTCGGATGCCAATTTTACACAGTTACAGAATGAACACACACTAAGTTACACACTTGGGAATCAATGACTCAGTCCCTATCTTGACTCGGTGTGGTTCTACATCAATATACTCATTAAGATGCCGTAAACATGACCTAGAAATGCCTAGGATGGAATGAGGATGCAAAGATGCACTTTAAAACATTTTTCAAATTTTCAGAAAACAGAGGTCTCGCTCGAGCATGGCTTTCTACGCTCGAGCGAACATGCAGACAAAGGGGCTCCGCTCGAGCGTGACTTTTCCCGCTTAAGCGTGAGACTCAAGTCCTCGCTCGAGTGTGAATTCTCTCGCTCGAGCGGACTGCAAAACAAATGAACTTCTGGGTGCATGCATTTCACGCTCGAGCGCTACTTTCCTCGCTCGAGCGGAAGTGCACGTCTCAGAGGGTACGCTCGAGCATGAATTCCTACGCTCGAGCGTGGGTCCAAAATCTAGAATTTTCAAATTGAACCTCCAAGCCCAAATTCAACATTTAAAGCATCAAATTCGATTTCTTTGGGCCAATTTTCTAGAAAACACTTTAAAACTCATAATATGACATGTTTCAAAGATCAATTTGCAAAATCAAAGCTCAAAGGTAGTTCAATTAAACACAAATCCAAACAAAACTTCATGAACATAATGTATATGTGACATGCAAGTGTTCAATTGAAATCAAGGCTTCAAATACTTGATCAAATGAGTCAATTCACTCAAAAATATGATGAATTCATGGACCATAGCTAGAATATAGACATGCATGTAAGAATTTCCATGAAAACAACCTCAAAACTCACCAATGTGTACATGCATGCATGATTAAGCCTCAATTCAACACCTTAAAATCAATTCTAGACTTAGATCACTAATGGCTCATGGACCATGCAAGATACAACTAGAATTCAAGTTCAAGAAGATGATTCTCCTACCTTAGGTCTTCAATTTCAAGTGTAGGAGCTCAAATATGCAACGAACTCTTCAAATCTTCTAGGTCTCCAAGCCAAATTAAGCGAACTCAATTCTTCTTCCAACTCTCAAGCTCTCTCTCATGTTTTGGTCTCTAGAAGTGGCTGAAGAAATGTTATGTCAAATGTGTATGAAATGAAGAGGAGTGTTGGTCTAGAACTAGGCCACTAAGTGGCAATCTTGTAATAAATCCAAACTATTGTAATTTAACATTATTTAATCTAATTTAATCATTCCAAATAAATTTAAATTAAATCTATCATAAAATCACATAAATTCTAATTAACATAAAACACCAATCAATTACAGATTCGGCCGCCGATAAGGCCTTCAATTTGCAGTTCGAAAGTAAAAACATGAACAGATCATTCAATGACTAACATATAGAAATGCATTTAAAACAGTATACTCATGCAATCAGTTTAGGATTTCATCTGAATCAGTTACTTATCATGTGCAGTCACAGCTTAGCAGTAATCGGAGGTGAGGGTTGTCACAGCGAGAGAAAGAAAAAACAAAGAGTGAGGAAGAGAGCAGGTGAGAGATAGAGATAGAGATAGAGTGGGTGAGAGAGAGAGAGAATATATATGTGTATATAATTTTTTTGATAATTATTATTATTATTTATTTTATTATAAAAATTCATTTTTAATATAAACATTATATTGGAGTATTCATCATATCAGGTTCAGTTCTAATATAACAAAATTGTTCTTCATTTAGAGGTTTGGTAAATATGTCAGCTAATTGACGATTTGTAGACACAAATTCAAGTTCAATGTCACCTTTGAATACATGATCTCTTAGAAAATGATGTCTTATTTCAATGTGTTTAGTGCACGAGTGTTGAATAGGATTTTTTGAAAGGTTAATAGCATTTGTGTTTCACATTTGATAGGAATATGATCATAGTGAAGCCTAAAATCTTGAAATTGTTGTTTCATCCAAAGCAATTATGCACAACACCCAACGACGGTAATGTATTCTGCTTCAACAGTTGACAAAGCCACTGAGTTTTGTTTTTTGCAAAACCAAGAAGTGAGAGAGTGTCCAAGAAAATGATAACTGCTACTAGTGTTTTTTCAATCAAGTCTACAGGCATCTGAGTAACCAAAAAGTTCAAAAGTGGTTCCCTTAGGATAATCCCAAATTTGGAGTACCAACAAGATATCTGAAAATACGTTTAACTGCGGTGATATGTGACTTTTTCGGTGCAGATTAAAAACATGCATACATACAAACACTAAACATTATATTGGGTCTACTTGCAGTAAAATAGAGTAAGGAACCTATCATACCTCGATATTTATTTTCATATACATGTTTACCTTGCTCATCTTTGTTGATTTTTATTGATGTGCTCATTGGAGTTGTTGCAGGCTTTGATGATTCAATTTCAAACTTTTTGAGTAGATCCTTGATATATTTCATTTGATTTGAATGGATTTCATCATTAGTTTGTTTAATTTGTAGATCAAGGAAGTAATTTAACTCCCCCATCATACTCATTTCAAATTCACCCTGTATATCTTTGGCAAACTCTTTGCACAAATTTTCATTACTAGCACCAAAAATGATATCATCAACATAAATTTGAACAATTAATATATCTTCCTTTTTGATTTTTATAAAAAGTGTTGTATCAATTTTTCCTCTAGAAAAACATTGTCAAGTAAAAAATTACTCAATCTTCCATACCATGCTCTAGGAGTTTGTTTCAAACCATATAAAGCTTTTGAGAGTTTGAAAACATGATCCGGATATTTATGACTTTCAAAACTGGGAGGTTGTTCAACATAAACTTCCTCTAAAATGTACCCATTTAAGAAAGCACTTTTAACATCCATTTGATACAATTTGAAATGTTTAAAACATGCAAAAGCAAGTAACATTCTAATAGTTTCAAGTCTAGCAACCGGTACAAAAGTTTCATCAAAATCAATGCCTTCTTTTTTATTATAACCTTGGGCTACCAATCTAGCATTATTTCTAGTAGCAACTCCGGATTCATCCATTTTATTTCGAAAAACCTATTTTGTAACAATAACGAGATGATCCTTAGGTTGAGGGGTCAAAAACCAAACTTCATTTCTTTCAAATTGATTTAATTCTTCTTGCATTGTTAAAATTTAGTTTTCATTATTTTTAGCATCTAAAAATGATTTTGGTTCAATTTGTGAAACAAACGCTAAGTTACCACAAACATTTTTAATAGAGGAATGAGTTTTTATACCTTCTGTCGTATCACCTATGATAAGGTCTTTGGCGTGACCATGAGCATACTTCTATTCTTTTGGTAGATTTAAGTTTTTTTTCTAAAAGAACATATATTTCTTGAAGTTTCTCCATTATCATTTCTTCTTCATGTTCGCGTAATGGATTTTCTTTATTTTCTTTTATGTAAATGCTCTCCATGCTTGGTTGATTTTCTGCAATATCATTACTTACAAGATTCTTGAAAATAATGTTGTTAGATTCATCAAAAGCAACATGCACAGATTCTTCAACAAGTAGAGTTATTTTATTGAATACTCTATAAGCTTTACTGGAAATTGAATAACCAAGAAATATAGATTTATCCGATTTAGCATCAAATTTTCCTAAGTTATCTTTATTGTTGTTCAATACAAAGCATTTACAAGGAAATGCACGCAAGTGACTAATATTAGATTTTCTACCTTTCAAAATTTCATAAGGAGTTTTCTTAAGAATAAGTCTAATTATAACTCGGTTTACAACATAGTATGCAGTGTTAACGGTTTCCGTCCAAAAATATTTAGGCAAATTATTTTCACAAATCATAGTACGAGCCATTTCTTCAAGAGTTCTATTTTTGTTTCAACCACACTATTTTGTTGAAGAGTTCTAAGGGCAGAAAAGTTATGATCAATTCCAAACTCATAACAAAATATAATAAAATTATCATTTTCAAATTCTCTACCACGATCACTTCTAATACTATAAATATTAAGATTTTTTTTTAATTTTGAATTCTTTTACAAAGTCTTGAGAAATTATAAAAAGCTTCATTTTTGTGTGCTAAAAATAATACCCATGTATATCTAGTATAATCATCAACACAAACAAGAGCATACGATTTTCCTCCTAAACTTAATGTTCTAGATGGTCCGAATAAATCAATATGCAAAAGTTAAAGCGGTTTAGTAGTTGAAACGATAATTTTGGATTTAAAAGAAATTCTAATTTGTTTTTCAAATTGACATGCATCACAAAGTATGTGTTTTTCAAAAAAATTTTTTGGTAAACCAATGACTAACTCATTTTTTGAAAGTTTGAAAATTAAATCAAAATGAGCATGTCCTAATCTTCTATGCTAAAGCCAACCATTATAAATATAGCAGATAAACATTTAATGTTAAAATGAGAAGACAAATCATGTAAATTAAACACATATACATTCTCATGTCTATAACCTACAAATAATGTTTTGTTTTCTAAGGTGTTCTCAATAGTGCAATGAGTTTTTTCAAAAATAATTCTATAACCTTTATCACATAATTGACTAATGCTAAGCAAGTTATGTTTTAAACCTTCAACAGGTAAAACATTTTTAATAATAAGAGAAGGATTTTTACCAATACTACCTACACCTATGATTTTACCCTTGTTATTGTCGCCGAAAGTCATGTATCCGCCATCCTTTGATTGAAGTGTGGCGAACATAGCTTTATTTCCAGTCATGTGCCTCGAACATGCACTATCGAGATACCATCTATCGTTATTGGATTTTATCTTGAAACATACCTACAAAAATTTGATTTTTCTATTGGTACCTATATTTTCTTGGGTCCATAAAAATTAGATTTTGACACTCTTGAAATGTCCTTAGGAACCCACATCTTTTTTTATTTTAGCAAAATGATTTCTTTTAATAGGACATGAAGGTGAAATATGACCTTTTGTACCACAAAAATGACATGTAAGATGAGAGTGACTAGAAGATGCATGCACAAAACTATTTTTGATAGTTTTTACTTTTGAAAAAGATTTATATCCAATTCTGGCTCTACCAAAAATATGATTTTGATTTTTAAGAATTTTATCTAAAGTCTCTCTGCCTTGAATGAATTTTGAAAGAGTATTTTTTAAGTCTTCAATATTTTCTTTCAAAACAATTTGCTCATTTTTTAAAACTCATTTTCTTCTTGTAATACAACTAATTTTTTCTCAGAAATTGAAAACTCTTTTCGAGTTAAAATCTCATTTTCCTTTTTCATTTTCATGATTTCATTTTCTAAAGTATTTATCTTGGAAGTTAAGGATTCATTTTCTCTTGATAAACTTAAAATCACTTTCTTTTGACAGTTACTTTTCAAACTTAGTTTCATAAATTCAGCATGTAATTCATTAAAAGCTGATTGTAATTCATCAAAGGTAAAAGATTCGTCATTTATCTCATCTTCATTTCCAAATGCCATTAAGCATAGGTTAACAACCTCATTTTTGCAAACTTCAATTTTTGAGTCACTTTCATCGCTATTTTCTCCCTATGCTGCAACCACGGCTTTCTTTTTTTCTTTATTGAATTGTTTCTCAAGTTCCAGATATTCTGATTTGTAGTGTCCAGGTTTGTTGCATTTGAAGCAGGTAATTTCAGATTTTTTGTGATTTTCTCCCTTTTGAAAATCTTTGTTGTTGCAATATTTTTTGAAAATTTTTCGCACACCTTGTTTTTTTTTTCACAAACCTTTTGAACTTCCTAGTAATAAATGTCATTTCCTCATCATCATCCGAATCATCTTCCTCATCCTTTTAATGTTTCGAGGTGGATTTGAAGGCTATTCCTTTTTTCTTGTTGTTGTCTTCCTATTTTTTTTCTTCTTGCATTATGAGCTCATGAGTTAAGAGAGATCTCATTAACTCATTTAGACTTAGTTGTGATAAATCCTTGGCTTCAGTAATGGCAATAACTTTTGTCTCCCAACTTTTTGGCAATGACCTATGCACTTTTCTTACAATTTCAGCATTAATATATATTTTTCCAAGAGAAGTTAAACCATTAATAATATCAGTAAAGTGAGTAAACATTTGAGGAATAGTTTCATCAGGCTTCATTTAAAAAATTCATAATTATGGACTAGCAAACTGACCTTAGATTCTTTAACTTGTTCGGTTCCCTCATGAGTCACTATAAGCTTATCCCAATTTTCTTTTGCGGTTTTACATGTGGAGATTCTGTTGAACTCGTTAGCATCTAAGGCGTAATACAACATGTTTGTGGCTTTGACATTAATTTAGGTCATTCTACTATCTGATTCATTCCACGCATCTTCAAGTTTTGGTACCTTAAGGCCATCTACGATTTTGGTAGGAATTTTTGGACCATTGCGGATAATTTTTCAACATTCATAATCATTTGATTGAACATGTATGGTCATCCTAGTTTTCCAATAGCTAAAATTTGTGCCGCTAAACACTGGTGGCCTATTGGATGTTTGTCCCTCAGATAAAGGAATAACTAGGGGTTGCCATGATCTACTCTAAGATGGTTAAGTCACACAAACTAGAGTCTAAGCTCTGATACCAATTGTTATCCCAGATAGGCAATCCAAGAGGGGGTGAATTGGGTTATTAAAAATTTTACAAGACTAAAAACACAATATTCAGAATTTTAACAAATAAAAAATAGAACAATAATTATCAATGTAAAAGTAAGGAAGATAGGGAGAGAAAATAAAACACTGAGATTTATAGTGTTTCAGCACGCCGGGCCTACGTCCACTCCCCAAGGAACCTTTTTAAGAATTTCTTTACTATCAAAATGAATCAATACACTACTAAGGCTTCACCAAGCTTGTGGATTTTTCACAAGTCTTACTTTTATCTATTGAGCCTCACTCAACAATAAATGTTTTACTCTTATAAAAATCTCTCACAAAATAATGACTACAAATAAGAGGTACTTTAACCTTCTTTTACAATACTTTTCTCACAAAGAGTAGATATGAAAGTGTAAGAATAGAGACTACACTTAGATCTACAAGTGAAAGAGCAGAATACAATACACTCAAAATTTTGGAGCGCACAGATTTTTTCTTTTCAAGTTCTTGATTTTTCTCCACATACAACACTTCTATTTATACCCAAAAATATACCCGTTGGAGATAAGACGCTCTTTGCTGACGTCATGGATTACATGGGCACGCTCATTGACAGACAAAAGGCATCTATTTTTGTTTTCAATGAATACACCATATGGCACCTTTTTCTTTGTCAATCTTTACACATTTTTTCTTTATTCATCATTTCTTTGACAAACTTTTGCAAGCAAGTCACCAAATATATATGTGTATATATATGTCAAGGATGCAAAACCCATCGTCAAGCTCATCTTTTTCCTTTTACAATAATATATATATATATATATATATATATTTATATTTAAAAAAAGTGTGATTTGCTTTCAAACATCACTTGAGTATGTTTCACTTTGCATGCAATATATAAATCAAATATTTTTGCTATATACCAACCATTCCATGTGAGTATATTAAATTTGTCAAAAGATGACAACTCAATAATATCACATTTGTCAAAATACTACAATTAATTAATATTAATTTCGTCAAAATCGTGAATAGTAATATTTTCAAAATATTTTCATTTAAATAATATTTATAACAAATATATCATACAATATATTTTAAATAGATCATATTTTGTGTTAAATAATATAGAATATGTATATTAAAAAATTCAATTTTTTTAAATAATATTTTATACATCATCAAAATTAAACAATATGATTAACAATGTTCATCACTAATAAATATCTCAAATTTTAATATATTTTTTCTACAACAATAATCATAGTATGCCAGGTGTTTTGGGAAGTTAGTTAAAAGCTGATTTTTTGACTTTTTTATCTTTTAGTGAGTAAAAAATGTGAGAGGTGATGTGACCCAAAATGAATTAAAAGCCAAAAGTTGGCTTTTAACTAGCTTCCCAAATGAGCTCATAGTGGTTATATCACATGGTATGTCCTAAATATTTTTGTCCAAGTATTTATTTATAGAAAAATGATCTGTAGTTCGAAATAAATGAGCTCGAATGGCCTGAATACAAGCAATGACTATTCTCTCTCCTCAGCATCTCTTGTCTCTATCAGTTTCCTCTCCTCTCCTCTCTATCTCTATCTCTGTTTCATCTTCTCTCTATTTAAATACTCCTGGTATCTCTTTCTATTTCTCTATCACACCGTCCTAATGTTGTACATATTGTGTAATTAAATAAAATAAATAGATTCATATTGAACAACCATTTTGAATTTCAGAATAAGAACATGTTGGAATTTACAGAAATTCACAATAAAATAAAACTAGCAAAAGGAAGCAAACCGAACTTGTGTGATACCATAGTGTCCTTAAAGCAGATTAGCCGCCTTACCGTGGGTGCTGGAGGAAAGTCAACTTCTGTCTCCCATGATAGGACGGTTTAGACCAGCTAACGTATAAGCACCTTCTGAATAGTTTTGGCAAACTTGACAATGGCTGCACTCTTTTTAATAAGAACCAAAGAAGAGGCTAACAAAAGAAGATAGGAAAATTTTTCCTTTGGTGTAAAAAAAACCATCTCCAAATTTTTATTTTTTTTAATCTCAAAACTCCATCTCCATTTTTTATCAAAAATCTCTCAAAAACTCTGGGAAAGGCCCTTTTTATACTTGCAAGGAAGAGGTTTTAGCCATGAAGGCTACCATAAACCTAGCATCGATGACCATCAACTCTAACTATTAGGGCTAAAGTTACAAAGGTGCAAAACTCTCATGTGCATAAAATGATCATCAACTCTATCATCATAAGATAAGAGTTACAAAGGTTGAATAAATAAATAATATATATAATACTATTTAAATAATCCAACTAGATGGGTTGCAAAATGGATACGGGTGTTAGATCACAACCCAATCCAAACCTAGTCTAAAACATATGCACAAGACAAGCCCAGTCCAGCATAGCACAATCTAGCCCATGCCCATGACTAAGTCCAACACATGCACATACACAAGTCTAGGCCAGTCTAGACCAAGACTAAAACTAAGTCCAAGTCCAAGCCTAGGCCTAGGCCCAAGCCCAACTTCTATTGATGCCCACTTTATGAGACAATTCTCATTCACAACTTAATGGTTTCGGCCAATTATTTTTGTATTGCAATCTTTTCACTTGAGAGAATACAAAACCACTCAGACTTACATTAACCGACAGTTGGGTCCCACTTTAATTTTGAATTAAAGTTGCTGAAAAACCATTATTTTCCAACACCTAACCTCCTTTCTACATAGCAAAAAAGCATCCCTTTCATGTCTGAGAGAATTCGTAAATTCTGATTCGATTTCACTAGGATAGAAAAGCGATCTATGGTTGTGAGAGGAACCACGATCTATGGATGTGAGGAACTGATTTAGGTTTTATTTGGTCTAATTTAGGTTTTGATTTTGATTTGTGGCTGTGGCTGTGGGTTTGGTTTTGAATTTGGTTTTGATTTTCGATTTTGATTCTTATTTGATTTATTTGTTAAACTACTGTTTAATATAGTTTTGAGAATTGTAATTGTAAAAACGCGTGTCTATGTAATTATGATGAATCTCTTCTTCTTCTTCTTCTTCTTCTTCTTTCTCTAATTTTTCATATTGTCAAAAGAAAAAAAGTTGGCTGGCTAGTATTTTATTTGGTCGGCCGATGGTTTTATTTGGCCGACCAACTAGTTTTATGACTGGCCGGCTACGTTTTAAAAAATTTCAGTACAAAAAAATTTGATTTTGATTTTGAGTTTGGATACAAAAAGAACAGGGGAAGAAGAGGAAGGCAAAATAGAGAGGGGAAGGAAGAAAAGGAAGAAGGAATGGGGGGAAAAAAAAGGTGCCAAAATGACCATTTTGGCACCTTGAGCCATTTGGCCCAGAGAGCCATTTGAGCTACCTAGTAGCTTTGTTATTTATAATAATGGGATATTTTATTTCTTAACTATCAAATTGTATTTTAATTTAACTTTGTAATATTATTGCAATAATAATATTGCCACGATTCAAATTTAATTTATTTATTATATTAGTATTATAATGTTCTTTCGTCAAATTGCTATTATACACATTTATTTATATAGAAAGTCATTACAACATTACAATCCAATTTAAATATAACAAAATATATATTATAATACAAACCCTATTTTTTAGTGTGTACTATGTGCACAGTTATGACGTTTATTATATTTTGTCACGACACATTGTGACAATAATTATGACTTATTGTGATATTAATTATGATTTATTATTATTATTATTATTTTTTATATAATCAAAAAAATATTTAGTTATACTTTATGTGATGTTTAATTATGATTTATTGCGTTTTTAATTATAACTAAAAATAATTTAATTATAATATTTATAATAATTAACATTATAAGTGTTGTAACTTACCTATGAAAGCGTATCTTATAATAACCTTAAATGTGATATAATGGACATGGGTTTTCGTTAAAGGCCACACAAATTGACATGTGCAAATGCCACACCAACGAGAAGTACAATATTTTTTCCAACTTTTTTTGTGTTTGTGTGTATTTTATTTTATTTTTTGTTTGCTTCCTTCATTTGAATCACATTACATTTTGTTTGTGCGGGTCAACATTGATTTTTGTTAGGTTGCATTGACCATGCAATAAATTAATGTTTATATTTGGTAGTGTGATAATTCCAATCCGTACTTAGCTAATAATCTCTAATTAAGACTGATAATTATGTGTTAATTATGTGTTTTGCATGTTATTTGAATTTATATATGTTTGTTGTAGGAATATTTGTCACGAATTTCAGTTTTGATATGGAATTTGAAAGCCTTATCATCAACTGAATACGAAATTGACTAGATCAATGTGTTATTTAAAATTTTTAGAACCTTATGGTAAGGTTAATTAGATTTTGATTCAGATCCAAATAATTAGAATAAATTAATTATTACGTTATATTAAATTAACTCTAATCACATCTAATTTGCTTAAGTTAATCCAACCTATAAATATGTGATATAAACTTGGCAAATCATTTCTCTTATCATCTTCTTAAGCTCAAATATAGAGTGAGAGAGAGAACTTGAGTTAGAGGAAGAGAAAGGCAAGACAACTAGGAAGTTAAGCTAGATTTAGAGATTTGGGAAGAACAACTTAGAATTTTTGTTACTTCAAGACTTTAGGTGAGTAATTAACTCCCAACCTTTGTGTTTAAGTCACAAATTATGAGAATTCAAGAGAGTGTAGGAATTAATGCATGATTTGAATTAAGAAAGTAGAATTGGAAAACAAATCATACATGCATGCATATTTTATAATGATTTGAAGTTAAATTCCAAGAATTCTCTCATGCATGTCATTATTTTAACGTGGTTTTGGAAATTCATCGAGTATGTTTGGTTTGTATTTTGAAATATATTTTCGAAAGAAAATTTTCAAAAACATGTTTGGTTATAAATTTTCTCAAAAAAAAATTTAAAATTACTTCTCTGTCTATTACACATCAATCAATCACTTTTTCTCTCGCCTCTCTCATTCTCAATCACTTTTTTTCTCACACACATCTACGCAATTACAACAAAATATCAAATCATCCCAAACTCCCAAACTTCAAAACTATTTTCAAAATATACAACTAAACAAACCAAAAAAATTTCTGAACTCTCTCCCCAATTTTTTTTTTTTTTTTTTTGAAAATTTATCTCAAAACACAAACCAAACACACCATGTTCTATGTCTTTTTGTCTTAATTGAACATGTTTTCAAAGTAAAGAACTTAGATTATTACATGCATGTACATAACATGTAAATAAGGGCATAGTTTTGAAGAATTGGCATGATTTTGAGCTTTGATTTTGTGAATTGAACTTCATTTCATGTTTTTCTACAAGTTTCTAAGTGTTTCCTAAAGTTTTGGCCTAAAAGAATGAGTTTTGATGCGTTAAACTTGTGTTTTGAACTTGTAAGTGTAATATAGAAATTCTAGAAGTCGCAGGGTTTGCTTGAGCTATGGTTCCTTCGCACGAGCGTATTTTGCAAGCTCTCAATACTTATACAGAGATTAATGGTTGGCTCGAGTGACCAAAAGACCGCTTGAGCGACCATCCTTTGTTTTGAGTCCTGGCTTGAGCTTAAATTGAGAGCATCCAGTACTTTTGCAGACCAAGGGGTTCGCTCCAGTGATCAAAGCTCCGTTCGAGCGAACTGTCTTGTTTTCAGAAATTTTTATCAAGTGTTTCAAGTGCATAATTGCATCCTCGTTTCATCCTAAGCACTCTTAAGCCATGGTTTAGGCCATAATGATGATGATATGAATTAGAAACACACTATGAGAAATTAAATTACGCTTAGCAAAATACAGAAAGTGTGTTTCAGTACGTATCTGTCACATATTTGTGTAGGTCACATGCCAGTATCCATTTGATCTGTCTGATTCGTTTATTCTACTTCTGGAGCTATCTGTGAGTAATAACTATGTAAAGATACGTTTGTACTAAAGTATTTTCTAATTATATGGTATACTCTATTTTTGAAAAGTTGTTTTTTTATTAGAATGAATGATTGTCCAACTCTCTGAAATGTAGTCGTGGCATTCTTAGCATCTGATATCTATTATCTGTTACCTGGTACCAGGGATCTCTGTGGGTTTCAATCATGAAACTATCTGTGAAACCTATATGGTTATCTATTACGATTGTGCACAATCATCTGTCTGATATGAATTTGGGTCTTAATGACCATCTATTTTGCATGTGGGTCCTTATGACCAATCTGTTCTGCTAGCTAATGGATATACCACGTATGATTGAATATAAATCTAAAAAATGTATCTGACTTAAAATCTGATATAATCTGAATTCTGATTTCTGAATCTGTTATGGGTATCATTCATTAAAACCTTTACTCTGTTATTATTCACTAAGTTTCAGCTCACTATTATATTTATATATGTAGGTGATTAGATGCATGGCCAGGCCCAGTGACGACTGCCTATATTCTATTTGTGTTAGCCAACTAGTGCGTTTCCCGAGGAGGTTCCGGAGGTCTTTTTGTGGCCAAGTTTCTATGGACATTGCTTATGATCAAGTTTAAGTTTTATTTTATTTTCTTTTGTTTGGAAAAGTTTATGTTTATTCTGTAAGTAGGGCTGAGTTTCCTTTTGACTTATCTGTTTTGTGATGATGTAAAGATGACATCATAATATATGTATGTAAGTCTAAATTTTCTGTCTCTTGTAAGTCTGCACAACTCTATGGACAATATATTTTGATATTTGTTTCCGCTAGCCGCTTATTTTGTTAATCTGATTCAGAGGCCTTCAGTAATCTTAGGATTACTGGCTGGTTACGATACTAAACCTTTAGAGGCGGGTTTGGATCGTGACAGGTAGGGAGGGAAACCTTAGGGAAATTATGGTGTTAACTTCTAAGCTATTTATCTATCTTTTAGATACTTCCTACCAAGTTATTTGGTTTAGTGGAAAAGAGAGAATAAGGCAGAAATTTGAAATCATTTTACAATTTTAACCTTTGTTTTGTTAAGTAAGTTAAAAATAATGGATCAAAAATGTAATTTAACCTACTAAATGTTTGACATAATAACTATTTTTGTAATTTCTTTGTATTTTATGATAACATTATGCAACCAGTCACTTATCTATTTATTATTATTTAAAGTGATTTTCATCTCTTAATTGTATTTATGTTTTTCCCCTCACTCTATGAATTTATTATTTGTTGATACTCTGCATGGGAACATATTAATAAGAATAATGCTTGGGACCCCCTTTTGGGGGTCACCCCCTCACCCCCTTTGCTACGTGGCGGGTGGTGATTGGAGAAGCAGGAAAAAAAAGAAAAAGAAAAAGAAAATGTAACCAATGAGAGAGAGAGGGGGTCAAAGGGGGTGAGGGGAAAATGGGGGATGAATCATTGTTGTATTAATAATTGCATGAGCCAGCTTGTTTTGGGTATGATTTATAAATTGATTTTTTTACTTATTATGAAAAAATGTATAAAAAAATATAAAAGTGATATAACTCAAATAAGCCAACAAATTAATAAAATAACTTTTTTAGTTCATCCCAAAAGAGATCTCAATGAACTTTTAATAATGCCACAAATGCCAAATTTGTTTTTACTTTGAAGGGGATTAGGTTGAAGTTGTGATGTTGTCATTTTGTCTATACAAATATGAATAATACACATAATGTTAATAGTCTATTTTGTATTTTTGATATGATCATCGCATTGGTTCAATCAATGAAATAATATGTATTGTTGACATTAGGTGAACACATTTTATCTCATGTTGACATAAAGAATGTCTTTTTTTTTTTTTTTTTAATAACTAGTATTTGCCTTATGGCTACATAAGATCGTCAAACCACATAAATTCTTCGGTTCCGATTGGTAGCTCGAATAACACGACTCAAAATCTGGCTCGACACCAAAACGACGTCGTTTTGGTGTCGAGTTTTTTTTTTTTTCTTTTTTCTTTCTTCCCTGGTTTTGTTGCAGAACGAAGAAGAAGAAGAAGAAGAAGAAGAAGGAAGAAGAAGAGAAGGGAGAGGGAGGAGGAGGAGGAAGAGGAGGAGGGGAGGGGGCCATAAAAATCGGTTGGAGGAGGAGGGGAGGCTGTAGCACTTCAGCCCTTTAAAGCTTTTGGTAAATGTATTTGAACCCTTTATTTTATTTTGGGAATCTTTGGTGTTGTTGTACCTCAGTTTTGGAGGTGTGCAAATTGATTTAAACTTGTTGGGTTTGGTTGTTCGCACTTATTCTTGTCAAAAGTTCCTTGGAGACTTAGAAATTCCATTCTAGGGTTGACACTAGCCTTCCTAGGGTCGACCCTTACCTGTTGATGAAGTTCTGGAGGTGTTGCTGGAACATAGGGTAGACACAAGTCTGGGATGGTGTCGACCCTCTTCTGCCTGTGTGTTGGTTGCTGGAAGATAGGGTAGACACCAGTCTGGGATGGTGTCGACCCTCTTCTGTCTGTGTGTTGGTTGCTGGGAGATAGGGTAGACACCAGTCTAGGATGGTGTAGACCCTCTTCTGTCCGTGTGTTGGTTGCTGGAAGATAGGGTAAACACCAGTCTGGGGTGGTGTCGACACCTGAAGTGCAGTCAGCTTTCCCAGATTTTGTTTTCCTCTTTGGTGTCGACACCACTGTTGCTGGGGTCGACACCTGTGACTTTTTCCCAGATTTTTCTCACGGTTTGGACCTACTTTTTGGGGATATTTTGACTAGATATTTTGAGTTGACTTTGGGGCTTATATCTACTTTTGACCTAGTACTATATAAAGGCCCTCACTTGACCTTTTCTTTCACTTTTTCTTCCCTTTCCTCTCTCCAAACCGTGAAACACTTTCTCTCTCTCTCAAAAAGCACTTTTTACTCAAAGATCCTTAGATCTACTTGGTTGAAGACCTCTACTCATCTTGCTCCTTTGAGATAAAGTGTAGAGCTTGTCGAGGGCTTCATTTTGATCGGAGCAAAGCTTGGTTTCTCTTCCGTCGACTTTTGGGTTTTTCTTCCTTCTTCCCCTTCTAAATTTGAGGTAGGGATTCCTACTCACTCTTATGGTCTTTAACATAGATTTTGGTGATTTTGATAAAGTGTTAAAGTTGGGTAAATTTTGGGACCTAGGGTTTCAAAATGTTAAAAGAGGGTTTTGTTATTTTGATTCTAAAATATGTGTTTTGGGTTTCAAAATAAGGTTATTGTTGTTGGTTGTTGATATATGGGCCATTGGGTCAATATTGGGAAATGGGGTAGAAAACCCTAATTTGTTATATAAGTTAATTGATATAATTAATTTGGGAAAAATTGTGGACTTATGGAATTAAGTTGGAAATAATGAAATTGGCTCATTATATGGTAAAATAGTGGTGTCGGATTTGTTAATCGCTCACTTTTGAAAAACATTGATATTTTATCTGTTGGAGCTTTTATTATCTGTTTAGAAATAATTGCTTGGGGCTATCGGTGGAGGGTAGTTTTGATTGTTGTAGACAATGCATGATGATTAGGCAAATTGAAACTAATCAATTGGATATGTCATAGAGTATGACGGCTGATAGAATACATTAACGTTATGTATTGATTGATTGTGTATATGACCAATGTGTATATACTTTGTGTGTGTGTGGGAGGAGATAGGGGATGTACTCCACGGTTTAGGGGAAGATAGGGGATGGACCTCTAAACCGGATGTTGTTTGGGAGGAGATAGAGGATGGACTCCACTGATACAGCTCATATGCTTGTCAGATAATGTGATGATACAGCTCATATACTTATCTATGGAAGCGATGATACAGCTCATATGCTTATCTTTGGAAGTGTTGATACAGCTCGTATGCTTATCTGTTGAAATGTGGATACAGCTTGTATGCTTATCTGTTGAGATGTTGATACAACTAATATGTTTATCTATTGTAGAATGGGAAATGTTTAATGTGAGTCACGGTCTCATATAAGTGAATGACTAGGCTCTGAGCCGTTAATGTAAATTGCGGAATTGATAAGAAATGGAAAATGAAATGAAACATGGACATTGTGGTCATGTAATGGGAATGTGTTATAAATTGATTTATGGGAACTGAACATTTATCAATTGCTGATGTCTTAGTTATTGCTCATACTGTGTTTAGCATATCTCTACTGGGCGTTGGCTCACCCTATATGGGACATTATTTTCAGGTACAGGTAGCATGCCACCTCCAAGGACATAGCTTGGGTGATGATGAGAGTTGAAGACTCTTTTGTTTATTTGTTTGTATTACATGTACATCAAGCCAAGGGCTTATTTTGTATAGAGTTAGTACTCTACTTTTGTGTAACCAAGTGTTAACTTAGAAAGCTGTAAGTCCATAGGGCATTTGCTTTTGTTGTTAACATGTAATACTGTTGTAAGAAACACTTTGATAAATAGAAGTGGTTGAATTCTTTTGTATCAATGCATGTATATAGTGACTGGGTAGATGTTTTTTTTGAGAGCGTTACAGAGGCTGGGCAGACAACCGGGGCTGGCAGACGACGGTGGTGCTGCGACGTCGGCGGGGCTGGGCAGACGACCAGGGCTGGGCGAGGCGACGGTCTGCTGCGACGATCGGCGGCGGCGGTGACGAGGCTCTGCTTCTCCTCTGCTTCTTCCTTTCCTCCTCTCTTCTCTTCCTCTTTCTCCTCTGTTTCCTCTCTTCTCTCCCTCTTTCTCTATTTTGAGCCGTTTCGAGCCTCTAAAAGTCGAGTTACGAGGTATTTTCCTAAATTCTTCAAAGCTAAAAGTGAATTCTTAACCAAAATTGTTTTGTAGCTCGAGAGGGGTGGCTCGAAAATGGCCCGAAAATCACTTTTTTCTCTTTCCTCCCTGTTTCTTTGCTCTGCTGTGCCTCGCTTCTTCTACTGTGTATAAGCGATACAAAAAACAGACTCCCTTTCCTCATCCCTTTCATTCTCCACATCTGTCTTCCTTCGTCTCTATCATTCCCCAGATCTCTCTCATTTCTTTCATCCTTCATCCCTCTCATTCCCCACCCAGATCTCTTTCTCATCCCAATCGGTCGCTGATCGCGGGAAAGAGGACGAATGACAATGAAGGAGAATGAACCACAATGGAGAACGAAGGACTATTTAAGACTGCGATTTACAGATTTTAACAACTCTTCACTTACCATCGTCAAAAAATCCTTATTATCTACGAGAAGAAAAGGAATTTGAGGTAAATAAAAAATCAAAAAAACTAGGGAATGAGAGTTTGGGGTTCAATTTTTGTAGAAATTAGTCGATTGTGACTGTTTGGGTTTGAATTTTGCTTTCAATTTGTGTTAGGGTTTAGGATTTGCCTTCAATTTGTGATGTGTTTGCTGGTGAATATATATCCTCTGTGTTAGGGTTTGGGATTTGTGGACATATATATCCTTTGTGAATATATATCATCTGTGCCTACCAAAATCCTTCACCAAATTTGAACATGCTCATATATCGTTTGATGAAATGCTCTAAACAGTTTTGTGGATAAATTTCTCTATTATTGCATTTAATTGAAACTTTGTAACTTTCTTTTCAATTTGTGTATTAGATGAAATGTCACGAATGTTGGGGCTTGTATATGCTTACTAATGTTTCTCTTCTCATCTTCAACCTATCCATGAAACTAGTAGTTTTCAAACTAATTTTTCACTTCTGTACCTGAAGCTTTTCTATGGTTTGGACTCTGAAAATCCCACGAAAAAGGGACACTATGGGTTCGAACTGTTAGCTTGTTAGGTTCATTATTTTTAAAGCTTGAATTTAGAATAATTATTGATGTAACATGCTATAAGAACTCAGAGAGGGTATATATGGAGCCCTCTCCAAATCCTTACAAACATTTTGTGTACTTGAGGGAGGGTGCACTTCAGCTAAGGTATGTGTGTGGTTTGAAATTGGTGTTGACATTTGGATTTTTGGCTTCAGTTCTTGCTTGGGTACATAGGCAGATTCTTTTGGCTTTTTATTAGGGATTATTGCTTGGGTACATAGGCAAGAATCTGCTTGGGTACATAGGCCATAATTTTGGGTACTTATGCATTTTTTGGCTTAGCGAGTGTAACAATTTAGACAAAACTATGGCTTTGAAATGGCTTTCGCATTATGTAGGCAAATTAGAGAACTATGGCTTCTTCTTCTACTAATAATAGCAATATAAGATTAAAACCAAGATTGTGTGATTGTGGGAGAACTGCGATGATGTATATTGTACGCACGAATGAGAATGGAAACCAAGGACGTTTGTTTTTTGTTTGCCCATTGAAATATGTAAGTATCTATTACACAATTAGATATTTTACCGTGGATATAGTTATTTATGTGATTTGATTAACTAATTCTTGTGCATTGTAGAGTCATAAGAAACATTGTAATTATTTCAAATTCGCAGATGAGGATGATAACGACACTAGCTCGACAATCCGTTCCAGTGTTGGACCTCAGAAAGCTATAAGAATAGAAGAATTAAATGATCTAAGGACAAGGATTTCTGAGATGGACAATGAAATTCATGAGCATGGTAGAAGGCTTCAAAGAATGAGAAGAATTTCAAGTCAATGATTTATGTCATTGTTTTTTGTGTCGTTTGGCACTTTATCATGTAAATGACGGACTTTCGAACATTGTAGAAAATTTCATGAAAGTAACAAAAAACTTGTACCTAATGATGTTTTCTGTTGAATGTAATCAAATACTTGTCTTGTATGTTTTGTGTTGTCTATATAGATGAGTTTGGATTGCGAGCTTTCATAGGCTACTAACAAATGTGGATTGGGAATTGACATATCAAAAGGTGAGAAAGAAATGGTAGTATTTATGAGCTTATCGTAAATAGTGCTCAATGAATTTGTGGAAGAAAATTCCTTGAAATTTATGAGTTTCAGTTGATTTCAGCACATGTTTGCGTTTGTTACTTGCATCATAAGAGCTCTGTGGTAAACCAAATTGCATACATAGTTGTCATCTGGTTTAATGTTGTGAATTACTTTACATAGGTTCTATGAGCTAAAATGGTTGATCTTCTTCTTGCTCTTTTGTTGAATACTGCTTCTCAAATCTTTTAGTAATGTCTCCAATCTTCTTTTTTTCTCACCGGGTTGCAAGTATTTTGAATATTTTAAATTATGAACTAGTTCAAAATGTTGGAAATTACATCTTAAGGTTGGTATCAGGCTGCTTTTGCTGTCATTTGGCTGCTAGAGGAAGCTCATTCACATTTTTGTTTCCTATTCATTATATCTGTCAATGGTTCACTTGCTTATACTCTCTAGTATTGATCAACTGGTATTTTTAAGTGCATCTTTGAATTGCATGATGTTCACAAATGCATGAAATTATATTCATGTATGAATACGAGAGAAAAACTGGTTGAAATGGGTACAAAACTGAATGCATGTGCATATGCATACACAATCACAGTATCATGTCTGGCATGATTAAGAATTTAAGTGCTGTAAATGCCAACACAATTGAGACAAAATGAACTGAAGTAACATATTCCCAAAAAATGAACTGAAGCAATAGTTTTATGAAGCTAACAAATTGAAGCCAACAACAACATTGCCACAAAATGAAGCCTGCTGTCATTTTTCAGAAAAATAAACAAACAAAAAACGAACTCTTTTCAAACATTGCCACAAATAGAAGCCAACAAAAATATTGCCACAAAATGAAGCTTGCCATCATTTTTCACAAACATTGCCATAAAATGTATCCATACGAAATAAAATCGAACTATCCGAAATTTACATACAAATGTCATACAATTACTTGTGCGAAACTAAAAAAAAATGGGTCATTTGGATCCGTTTCTATATTCAAGTCAACAAATTTTGATGTTATTGTCAAACTTTGACTGCTTATATTCTTGACCATTCTTGATTGAGCATTAGATGTGCTTCCAGTATTGCCCGCCATTTGCATTGTGATAACCCATGCCTATAAAAAAAAAGTAAATATTATTTGGCACTGTCCATAAACTTATTCACCAAACAAAAATTTAATTCATGAATAAAATATGTGTACTCATATACTCAACACGTACCGGTACATACATACAGTGCTGTGTGCCATCCATGCAAGAAAAATAGTAAGGTTGATCTTGCGGCCCCTTATCATCAAATAGTAATAACATTTCATTATTAATTTCAACCATTAAAATAAAAACACACAACAAACAAAGTTCAATACACTAAGTCCTTTGAACACATACCGGTACATACATACTGTCTTTTGCGTGATCCATAGAATGAAAATAGTAAGGTTGATTTTGCGGTACCTTCTGATCAAATAGTAACACCATTTCATTACTAATTTGAAGCATTAAAAAAAACTCACAAAAACCATACGACACACCCTTTATATTTTAACACGTACCGGTTCATATATACTGTGTTGCACGCCTCCTATAGAAAGAAAGTTTAACTTACAAGGTTCACCTTGACGCACCTTGCGACCCTACAATAACAGACATTGGTGAATATTTTAAGATTAACAAATTGACTGTTATTAACGTATGTAGTGTGAAAATAAAATTTTACCTGTACGGGAGTAGCCTTCTTATTTTTTCCCTTTAACCGATTCACTATTGCATCAACCTTACTAACCATCCATTTTGTACATGAACGGCCTCTTCAATGAGTAACCAAAAGACTAAGTACCTTGCGAGTTATGCTTTCTTTTGTAGTATTGCGACGAGGTGGACTTTTCGGTGAAGTATAGCAAGGTGGTAAAGTACTAGTGGAAGGTGGTAAAGTACTAGTACATGTCACATTACTCACACTACCAGATTGAACTGTTCTCACTTCATCGTTGATTTTCATCAACCCAAGTTGAATCACTTTGTGTTTACCATCATCATTGGTAGCAAGTTCTAGGATCTCATCCAACGTCTTGTGATAGTTATCATGCAACTTTGGATTTAGAGCAGACCCAAAGTTAGTTTATGTGGTTGGAATGCATGTGTACCCTCTTTCTAAGTTTTTTCTCTGTCTCGAAACAATGTATTTATTTGGCACCTCATATATGGATCTCTCAATGAGCACACAAAGTGAATGGGCACACATAATACCTCTAAACTCAAACAATCGACACATACATTTGAGCTCACATTAAGTTGAATTAAAGTACTTAACAAATTCCACTTTTTTTATCCCCTCACCCAAAAGAATAGTCTCCTTCACATGATAGGTACAAATTGCTCCCTCCTCTTTGATAAGATTTGTACGACAGTACACTAGACGCTTCATTTCTGCTTGAACTTCTTTAAATTTTGAATTAGTGGAAGCTGCACGAAATTGCTTCTCAAAACGATACACCATTAAGCAATCATACAATTTATTACGAGATTTAAAATCTGCTTTTGTCTCCTTTTCTACCTTACTTCTCAAGGCATTGTCATACTGCTCAACAAATTGCTTTCAGGTTGTCTTGAAGTTGACATGCATTCATGCTCTTACTTCGTTGTGTAGTTGACATGCCATCCCAAAATATGTCTTTAACATAGGCAGGAATTCACCTATGTCGCTCACGGTATAATACCCCAACCACTTGTTATCATTCAGATTGAATTTTGCAATCATTGCTTCCCAGTATTCCTTAAATTCATCTTTTGTGAATGAATCATAAACTACATTACTTAAAGCAACCTTTATGGATTCGTATTGCGAATATCCTTTCAATTTCTCCGGAATTTTCTTCATAATATGCCATAAACACCAACGATGTTGAGCCTGTGGGAAGACAATTTCTACGGCATTTTGCATAGCTCTGCAGTGGTTAGTTATTATAGCTTTTGTGGGAGCATCTGACATGCAACTTAACCATTCTTTAAATAGCCAAACAAATGTCTCAATGTTCTCATTACATAACAACCCACAACCAAACAAAATTGACTGTCCATGGTGGTTAACTCCTACAAACGGAGCAAACAACATATCATATTTGTTTGTCAAATAGGTTGTGTCAAAGGAGACAACATCCCCAAATGCTTTATAAGCCGCCATACTTCTTGCATCCACCCAAAACAAGTTTTGCATGCGACCATTTTCATCAAGGTCAATTGTCGAATAGAAGTTCGAATTTTGTTGTTGCATTTTATGAAATAAAGTGTAACTAATTCGACGTCTCCTACACCAAGTGTCAATCTTCTAGCATTCTGAATATAATTCATTGTATCTTGTTCATCAAACGTTAATGTCTCATATCCCCTTGCTTCAACAACTATGGAATAAAAATTCCTAGCCACTCCAATCCTTGTTGCATCATTAACTTCTAGTCTCCTCTTCATCGGAGTAAGAATCCTCTTATTCATTGCAAAATGTCGCGAGTCAGTAGGAATCAAATCATGAGTGTGCTCAAGCACAACTGTAGTTAACTTATATCTTCTATCTTTTTGCAGACTGGCTCTTAACCTTGCTTTACAATCAATTTTTGATGACAAAGATGGTTCGAGGGGATTTACTTTTGATTTTTTTTGTTTTAATCTGCACCCAAGTACATTCAATTCCAAAGTATTTTACTTCCCCATCCCTTGTTACATTTTGTGTTCTATAAGCTATAGCAAATTCAAGTTGTTTCGCATATTTTGCATAAAATATGTACACTTCTTGCTTTGAGATAAAATACATCCCATTTTTTGGTTGTTCGATGTAATAACCCTCGTCACTGCTTATTGATAAACTACTGATTACCGTTAAACCGAACTGATTATGACTGATAAGTGAACTGAATGAACTACTGAACTGACTGACTAAAATCTGAAACTGATTGATTGAATGTATCTGTTTAAATTGTAATTCTATCTGTTTGACTGTTTGATTATCTGTTCATGTTTTTATATTTAAATTGCAAATTGAAGGCCTTATCGGCGGCCGAATCCGAAATTGATTGATGATTTGTGATCCTTAGAATTAATGTGATTTTATGGTATATTTATCTGAAAACTGATTAGGTATGATTAAATTAGATTAAAATGAGTTAAATTGCAATAGTTGTCTTATTTACCATATTGCCATCCTTGGTGGCCCACTACCTCATCATATTGAGCCTTGTACACACTTTGATCAAACATTTGCTCAGCTCATTTCCCTTGTTCTTACCGACCAAGAGAGTTAGAGTGTGAGGAAGTGAGTTCCTCCTTGGTAATTGCTTGTGGACTTGAAGAATTGAAGTGTAAATTTGCTTAATTGAGCTTCCTTGCCCAGAATTCAAGACTTAGGTATGAGAATTTAACCTTCTATTAATGTATTTGAACTGGTTCATGCTTAGTTCTTGAGCCTCTAGTGACTTGAGCCTTGAATTGGCCCATGTATGTTGAATTAGAACTCATTTCATGCATGCATGTTTGAATTGTTCAATTTTGAGTTGATTCTATGGAGAATTGCCACATGCATGCTCATGGTTATGTTAAGACCATGAACTCATCATGTTTTTGAAAGATTTGGCTCACTAGAGCATGAAATTGAAGCTTTGAATTGGTTTGAATTCATGCATGTTTGCATGTTCTTCATATTCATGGAAATTGGTTTGAATTGGATTTATTTGAAACACCCTTGGGTTTTGATTTTACAAATTAAGTTTTGAATCATGTTAAAGTATGAGTTCTGATGTGTTTTCTAGAAAATTGGCCCAAGAGGATCGAATTTATGGTTTGAAAACTTGGTTTTGAGCTTGAGGTTCAAATCTGGAATTTCCAGAATTTGGACTCACGCTCGAGCGGGGTGAGTGGTGCTCGAGCGTGGAAATCGTGCTCCCAGCATTTTTGTTCTGTTTTGAAGTCCGCTCGAGTGGATTAATTGACGCTCGAGCGAGACATTGTGTCTCATGCTCGAGCGGGTGTCGAGCGCCCAATCGAGCGTGATTTTCGCCTATCCAACACTTTTGACTGTTTTGCAGAACACTCGAGCGGGTAAGTCTACGCTCAAGCGGAAACCTTTGTCTGCATGTCCGCTCGAGCGGAATAACTTACGCTCAAGCATGACCCCTGTTTTCTGAAAATTCTGAAAATGCTTTTTCAAGTGCATCTTTACATCCCCATCTCATCCTAGGCATTGTTAGGCCTAGTTTATAGCATCTTAATGAGGATATAGATGTAGAACACACCGAGGCATATTAGGGGTTCAATTATTATCTTTTCTGATTGTGTAGCTTAGTGTGTGTTCAATCTGTTAACTGTGTAGGATTGGCTTTCTGAGGACGCGCTCTAGCTTACTGTAGCCCAGAACTCTGTGAGTAACGATTGTGTAAAGATATGTTCAAAAATGATTATTTTCTGAACAACTGAACTGTACTGCTTTCTGAACTGATTACTGTTAACTGAATGAATGTATGTCCTATATTCTGAACTGTATTGTGGCATCCTTAGCACCTACTGTTTACTGATACTGTTACAAAGATCTCTGTCGGTTCCCTTGTTGGAACCGGTACTGTTTACTGACTGATGGCCATCACTACTGTTCGGTCTTTTAAGACCTACTGTTTACTGTACTATTATGCTAATGGATGTACCACATATGACTGTACTGACTGAACGACTGAAATACTGATTTAATGAACTGTTTTCACTACTGTAAGGACATTCATTCTTAACCCCTTTACGCATTATGTTATTCACTGGGCTTTAGCTCACTGCTCATATATATATGTAGGTGTACAGGCACCAGAACGCGGCTAGAAGCGTCGGAGTAGACTCCTGTTTTGTCAAGCCAACCTATGTGCCTCACTGCGAGGTTCCGAGCCTGCCATGCTATGGTTTAGGGGTCTTTTATTTCCCCCTTCTGTCTCTGTATCTGTTTTGTGAACTGTATAGACTGATAGCACTGTACTGTACTACTCTATAAGGGATTGAGTCCCTATTCGGAATGAATGTAAACATTGTACATACTGTTCTGTGCTGTTTACGTATATATGTATGAAAAGTCTTTTTGCATACAGACTGTCACAGCTCATTGGACATTGTTTATTTACTGTATTGGCTTCCGCCAGGCCCTGTACTCTGTTTTATTGTATTACTGTTAAGCAGGCCTTTGGTAATCTCGGATTACTGGCCGGTTACGGTGCTAAACCCATAGGGCCGGGTTTGGGTTGTGACAGAGTGGTATCAGAGCGATACTTACCACGTGTTATACCGTACACACGTGTCCAAATGAGCTATAGGATGTCCTAGAAAAGTGATTAGGGCATTACATGAGCATGATAAGTGTGTGATATGACTGACTGAATATATGCTAAAGTATGAACCTGTGTAAACAATGACTGCCTATATTGATAATTGTTACAACTGCTTATAGTGAAATGGATAATGCAAACACTGCAACCGAATCCTCATCCTCTGAGGCCAGAATGGCCAGACTGGAACGGATGATGGAACTGATAACTAAAAGATTAGACCAGCAACAGAATCAACAGTCCCCACCTCCTCCTCCGGTACAGCTGGAACAAAATGTGAATGTAAATGATGGGGACATAATAGCTCTGACCCACAAGTTCAACAAGAAGAAACCGCCATCCTTTCAGGGAGGCCTTGAACCGTTAAAGGCTGAAGCATGGGTTTTTGAGACCGAGAAATTATTTGAGATGTTCCCGTGCTCTGAAGCACACAAGGTACTGTTAGCCACCTTTACTCTGCAAGAAGAAGCTAGAAGGTGGTGGATGCTTATCCGTAATGAAAGTACTGTTATGACTTGGGCTCAATTCAAAGGAGCCTTCTTCGAGAAGTATTTCCCTCAGTGTGTTAGGGATAGAAAGGTGACTGAGTTTGAACAGCTGAAGCAGGGCACAATGTCCATTGCTGAATATGAAACAAAGTTCACCGAGCTTGCGAGATATGCACCGCATATGGTGGACACTGATTACAAAAAGGCCAGAAAGTTCGAAGGCGGCCTTAATGTTGCAATTCTTGACAGAATCAATGTTTTGAAATTACCATATTATGTAAATGCCCTTGACCGAGCTTTGATGGCTGAGTCGAACATCGAAGCACTGAAAACTAAAACACCAGCATCTGAATGGCGTGGTAAGAGACAGGGTTTCAAGTTTAAGAAAGGCAAGCATAACCCAGTGAATAAGAAATAGAATACGGGGTCAACGACTACTTCCAGTCAAGGAAACCGTTCAATATTGCCCTGTTCTGAATGTGGTAAAAATCACAAGGGAGTTTGTTACAAAATATCTGGAGGTTGCTATAGATGTGGCAAGATAGGCCACATGGTTAAAGACTGCCCCTCTGCTCCATAGGCCAGTAGTAAAGCTACGCCGAGCGTAGCAGCATCAACTGTTGCACCAAAACCGAACCCCAGAGCTACCGGGAAAGAGCCTATGAGGCAGGGCCGAGTGTTCGCCCTAGTACCGGGAGATGTACAAAATACGGAGACCGTCGTGTCAGGTATCCTCTCTATTTGTACTCAAAATGCATATGTACTGATTGATTCGGGGTCTACGCATTCATATGTGTCGCATGCCTTTTCACGAAAATTGAATAGACCCTTAGAACCTATGAACTATCTGTTGGCTGTATCATCACCCGTTGGGGAATCTATGACTTGTGCATATATGTATCCTGCTTGTGAAATTATTGTTGGAGATGCACATTTGTTTATTGATTTACTGCCACTGAACATTGACCATTTTGATGTAATATTGGGAATGGACTAGTTAATGAAATATCACGCCACCATAGACTGTGTAACGAAACAAGTAGTTTTTCGTCCACCTGGTCTCCCTGAATTTGTGTTTAATGGGGTTGGAGTAGTACCTCCTCCATATTTGATTTCATCTGTGAAAGTTGTAAAATTGATTAGAAAAGAGGTGTAAGGGATATCTATGTTCTGTATTGACTGTATCTACTGATGGTAATGTTAACGTGAACAGTATTCACGTAGTCAGAGAGTTTCCAGATGTTTTCCCAGATAATCTGCCAGGGGACTTGACTGACAGAGAGATCGAATTTACTGTTGATGTGATTCCCGGAACGCAGCCAGTATCTAAAGCTCCTTACCGAATGGCTCCAACTGAACTGAAAGAACTGAAAGTGCAACTGCAAGAACTGTTGGATAAGAAGTTCATTAGACCTAGCACTTCGCCTTGGGGTGCTCTTGTTTTATTTGTGAAGAAGAAAGACGGCTCACTGAGACTGTGCATTGACTACCGTGAACTGAATAAGGTAACTGTGAAAAATAAATACCCATTGCCACGTATTGATGACTTATTTGATCGGTTACAGGGTGCTCAAGTGTTTTCTAAGATCGATCTCAGATCCGAATACCATCAGTTGAAAGTTTAACCAGAAGACATTGATAAAACTTCTTTTCGAACGAGGTATGGACATTACGAATTTTTAGTTATGCCTTTTAGAGTTACCAATGCACCTACTGCATTTATGGACCTAATGAACAGAATCTTCAAACCGTACCTGGATGACTTTATTGTTGTATTCATTGATGACATACTGATTTACTCTAAAAGTATAGAAGAACATGAACATCATCTGAGACTTGCCCTACAGACCCTAAGAGAACAGAAACTTTATGCTAAACTGTCTAAATGCGAATTCTGGCTTGATCATGTTATGTTTTTGGGGCATGTTGTTAGCAAAGATGGAATTTCTGTTGATCCACAGAAAATTGAAGCTGTAGTGAACTGGCCTAGACCAACAAATGTGACAGAAGTTCGAAGCTTTTTGGGACTAGCCGGGTATGATAGAAGATTTGTCAAAGACTTCTCCAAAATTGCCTTACCATTAACTCAACTGACACAGAAGGGAATATCATTTGACTGGACTGACCAAAGGGAATTAGCTTTCCAAGAGTTAAAAACTCAACTCGTGACTGCACCAGTTCTTACCTTACCTTCAAGTACGGATGGTTATACCATATTTAGTGATGCTTCTCATAAGGGTTTGGGGTGTGTTTTAATGCAGAACGAGAGAGTAATTGCCTATGCTTCCCGACAATTGAGACCGCATGAAAAGAACTACCTGACCCATGATTTGGAACTTGCTGCAGTAGTATTTGCACTAAAAATCTGGCGTCACTACCTTTATGGGGCAACATGTGAAGTATATACCGACCATAAGAGTTTGAAATATTTCTTCACACAGAAAGAACTGAACATGAGACAGCGGAGATGGCTAGAACTGATTAAAGACTATGACCTACAGATTTTGTACCATCCGGGAAAAGCCAACATCGTTGCCGATGCATTGAGTCGGAAATCGACTGCAAATTTAGCCTTTTTGCTTACCGGGCAGAAAGAATTGCTTTGTGACCTTGACAAATCTGAAATTGAAATCGTTGTACGAGAACAAGATGGAACCTTAGCTGCTATTTCTGCTCAACTGGCACTGATTGAAGAGATTAAAGAGAAACAGCAACTGGATGACTTATTGAAGAAGATCATCGAAGAAAGGGAATCGAAACCGAGACCGGGGTTCAAATTTGAAAATAATGTACTGAAGTTTCAAGAAAGACTGTGCGTACCGAATGATACTGAACTGAAAAGAAGAGTTCTGCAAGAGGGCCACAATTCAAAATTTTCTATCCATCCGGGAAATACGAAAATGTACCAAGATCTAAAATTGAATTTCTGGTGGCCGGGAATGAAGAAAGAAATTGCTGATTTTGTATCGAAATGTCTTCATTGCCAACAAGTTAAAGCCGAACATCAACGACCTGCAGGCTTATTACAGCCCTTACCTATACCGGAGTGGAAATGGGAACATATCACCATGGATTTTATTGTGGGATTGCCTCGCTCCAGTAAAGGTATGGACTCAATTTGGGTTATTGTAGATAGACTGACTAAATCTGCTCACTTCTTACCTATCAAAACAATTTATAATGCAGATAAATTGGCCGTGATTTATATTGATGAAATTGTTAGACTGCATGGAGTGCCTGTATCCATTGTTTCTGACAGAGATTCGAAGTTTACATCGAGGTTTTGGCAAAGCCTACAGACTGCATTGGGTACTGAACTGAGACTGAGTAGTGCCTATCATCCTCAAACAGATGGTCAATCAGAAAGGACCATCCAGACTCTGGAGGATTTATTGAGAATGTGTGTCCTTGATTTTCAGGGAAACCGGGAAAGTCACTTGCCCTTAACTGAATTCGCCTACAACAACAGCTATCATTCGAGTATTGGTATGGCGCCTTTCGAGGCATTGTATGGTAGAAAATGTAGATCTCCGATTTACTGGGCAGAAGTTGGAGATAAGCCTTTGCTTGGGCCCGAGATTATTTATGAAACAACTGAGAAAGTGAAACTGATATAACAGAGACTGAAAACCGCTCAGAGCAGACAGAAAAGTTATGCTGATGTTAGAAGACGAGACAGAGAGTATGAAGTGGGTGATCACGTTTTTGTGAAAGTGACACCGATGAAAGGCCAGACTCGTTTTAGAGTCAAAGGCAAGTTAGCGCCGAGATATGTCGGACCATATGAGATTATCGAGAAAATCAATCCGGTGGCGTATCAAGTTGCGCTTCCTCCTGAAATGGAGCATATGCATAACGTCTTCCACATTTCTATGTTGAGGGACTACCTCCGGGATCCTTTCCATGTGATAGAGCCAACTCGTGTAGTACTGAGTGACGACTACACTTACGAGGAACGACCTATACAGATTGTGAACAAACGGATCAAGAAATTGAGAAACAAAGAGATCCCGTTAGTGAAAGTCGACTGGCAAAACCATGGTGGCGTGTATGCCACTTGGGAAAGGGAAGATGACATGGCTAAAAGATATCCTGAACTATTTCCACTGAATCCTGTTTTCTTCCAGAACGAAGGTAACTCGAGTTTAGAGGACTAAACTCTTTTTAAGGAGGGGAGACTGTAATAACCCTCGTCACTGCTTATTGATAAACTACTGATTACCGTTAAACCGAACTGATTATGACTGATAAGTGAACTGAATGAACTACTGAATTGACTGACTAAAATCTGAAACTGATTGATTGAATGTATCTGTTTAAATTGTAATTCTATCTGTTTGACTGTTTGATTATCTGTTCATATTTTTATATTTAAATTGCAAATTGAAGGCCTTATCGGCGGCCGAATCCGAAATTGATTGATGATTTGTGATCCTTAGAATTAATGTGATTTTATGGTATATTTATCTGAAAACTGATTAGGTATGATTAAATTAGATTAAAATGAGTTAAATTGCAATAGTTGTCTTATTTACCATATTGCCATCCTTGGTGGCCCACTACCTCATCATATTGAGCCTTGTACACACTTTGATCAAACATTTGCTCAGCTCATTTCCCTTGTTCTTGCCGACCAAGAGAGTTAGAGTGTGAGGAAGTGAGTTCCTCCTTGGTAATTGCTTGTGGACTTGAAGAATTGAAGTGTAAATTTGCTTAATTGAGCTTCCTTGCCTAGAATTCAAGACTTAGGTATGAGAATTTAACCTTCTATTAATGTATTTGAACTGGTTCATGCTTAGTTCTTGAGCCTCTAGTGACTTAAGCCTTGAATTGGCCCATGTATGTTGAATTAGAACTCATTTCATGCATGCATGTTTGAATTGTTCAATTTTGAGTTGATTCCATGGAGAATTGCCACATGCATGCTCATGGTTATGTTAAGACCATGAACTCATCATGTTTTTGAAAGATTTGGCTCACTAGAGCATGAAATTGAAGCTTTGAATTGGTTTGAATTCATGCATGTTTGCATGTTCTTCATATTCATGGAAATTGGTTTGAATTGGATTTATTTGAAACACCCTTGGGCTTTGATTTTACAAATTAAGTTTTGAATCATGTTAAAGTATGAGTTCTGATGTGTTTTCTAGAAAATTGGCCCAAGAGGATCGAATTTATGGTTTGAAAACTTGGTTTTGAGCTTGAGGTTCAAATCTGGAATTTTCAGAATTTGGACTCACGCTCGAGCGGGGTGAGTGGCGCTCGAGCGTGGAAATCGTGCTCCCAGCATTTTTGTTCTGTTTTGAAGTCCGCTCGAGCGGATTAATTGACGCTCGAGCGGGACATTGTGTCTCATGCTCGAGCAGGTGTCGAGCGCCCAATCGAGCGTGATTTTCGCCTATCCAACACTTTTGACTGTTTTGCAGAACGCTCGAGCGGGTAAGTCTACGCTCAAGCGGAAACCTTTGTCTGCATGTCCGCTCGAGCGGAGTAACTTACGCTCGAGCGTGACCCCTGTTTTCTGAAAATTTTGAAAATGCTTTTTCAAGTGCATCTTTACATCCTCATCTCATCCTAGGCATTGTTAGGCCTAGTTTATAGCATCTTAATGAGGATATAGATGTAGAACACACCGAGGCATATTAGGGGTTAAATTATTATCTCTTCTGATTGTGTAGCTTAGTGTGTGTTCAATCTGTTAACTGTGTAGGATTGGCTTTCTGAGGATGCGCTCTAGCTTACTGTAGCCCAGAATTCTGTGAGTAACGATTGTGTAAAGATATGTTCAAAAATGATTATTTTCTGAACAACTGAACTGTACTGCTTTCTGAACTGATTACTGTTAACTGAATGAATGTATGTCCTATATTCTGAACTGTATTGTGGCATCCTTAGCACCTACTGTTTACTGATACTGTTACAGAGATCTCTGTTGGTTCCCTTGTTGGAACCGGTACTGTTTACTGACTGATGGCCATCACTACTGTTCGGTCTTTTAAGACCTACTGTTTACTGTACTATTATGCTAATGGATGTACCACATATGACTGTACTGACTGAACGACTGAAATACTGATTTAATGAACTGTTTTCACTACTGTAAGGACATTCATTCTTAACCCCTTTACGCATTATGTTATTCACTGGGCTTTAGCTCACTGCTCATATATATATGTAGGTGTACAGGCACCAGAACGCGACTAGAAGCGTCGGAGTAGACTCCTGTTTTGTCAAGCCAACCTATGTGCCTCACTGCGAGGTTCCGAGCCTGCCATGCTATGGCTTAGGGGTCTTTTATTTCCCCCTTCTGTCTCTGTATCTGTTTTGTGAACTGTATAGACTGATAGCACTGTACTGTACTACTCTATAAGGGATTGAGTCCCTATTCGGAATGAATGTAAACATTGTACATACTGTTCTATGCTGTTTACGTATATATGTATGAAAAGTCTTTTTGCATACAGACTGTCACAGCTCATTGGACATTGTTTATTTACTGTATTGGCTTCCGCCAGGCCCTGTACTCTGTTTTACTGTATTACTGTTAAGCAGGCCTTCGGTAATCTCGGATTATTGGCCGGTTACGATGCTAAACCCATAGGGCCGGGTTTGGGTTGTGACATTCGACTTCACTACTCTCATTAAATTCAAGATTGTTATCTTGTTCTTCAACTTCCTCACTCACATTGAATGAATTATTGTTTGAATTAATATCCATTGTAGGTTCAAATTGAAATAGAATAGACATTAAGAGAGTTAGTAGACAAAACACTAATTGCCTCCACTAACATTCCTATCACATAACAAGCAACATTATAAGGAAGCAAGCAAGAATAATACAAATTGTTCAAAACAACAACAACAACACAAACAAACTCAATTTTTCATCCCTTTACAGATTTATTTTTACACTTCCATTTCAAACTGGGAAAAAAAAATAGTGTTTCTAAGCACAGACACATGGGACAGGTTCCCTCCAATTAAAAGGTAAACAACTTTAAAGAAGCAAAATTAGCACTATGACAACAAAAAATTATCATAAGCAGCATGAATCAAGGAGGTGAAAGTAATGATTGTGGCTCTTTTTAGAGGTAATATCCATAATCAAGGAGGTAAAATTAGGATTAGATAGAAAATTAAGTGAGTATTACTGGTGTGTTTGGTAACGTTTACGTTTTCAGTTTATATTTACAAAAATTTTATAAACTGGTTTTTATTTATTTTTGTTTATTTTTAGAAAAACATAAACTACAAACGCGTTTGGTAATTGACAAAATGTTTAAAAAAATTTAAAAATATAAAAAAGAGTGAGAAATGGCAAGTGGTGGCAAGTGGCGGCGGAAGACGGTGGTGGAAAGTGGTGACGGTGGGTGGTGGGTAGCTGGTAGTGGCGGGTGGGTGGGTGGGTGACGGCGGCGAGTGGTGGGTGGTAGCGAGTGGGTGGTGGTGGTGGTGGCGGCGGGTGGATGACGGATGGCGGGTGGTGGTGGTGGTGGTGGGTGGGTGGGTGACGGTGGTGGGTGGTGGTGGCAGGTGGGTGACGGATGGCGGGTGGTGGTTGGTGGTGATGGTGGGTGGGTGGGTGGTGGTGGCGGGTGGGTGGCAGGTGGCTGGTGGTGGTGGGTGGCTGGTCGTGGCAGGTGGTGGATGGTGGTGGCAGGTGGGTGGTGAGTGGTGGTGGCAAGTAGGTGGCGGGTGGTGGTGGTGGCAGTTGGTGGGTGGTAGCGGGTGGATGACAGGTGGGTGGTGGTAGCGAGGGGTAGATGGTGGTGGCGAGTAGTTGGCGGCTGGTGGCGGCGGCGGCTGGTGGGTGGTAGTGGTAGGTGGGTAGTGAGTGGTGGTGGCAGGTGGTGGTGGGGGGTGGGTGGTAAGTGGTGGTGGCTGAAGACAGTGGTGGAAAATGGTGGCGGGTGGTGGCTAGTGTTGGGTGGTAAAAAAAAAAAATTGAAAACTCAAAATGAAAACACATTTTTTGTGTTTTCATTTTTTGGCCAAATTTATAAATTGAGACCATTGATTTATAAATCAAAAATTTTACCAAACAAGTTTTTATTTGAGTTTTTTAAATACTCGTAAATATAAATAAAAAACCAAAAACGTAAGTGTTACCAAATGACACCTTAATTTTTAAACCAGGAGACATTCCATAAAATAAGAAAAATAGCCAGTTGAAAATGAAGGGAGTAGATAAAAGGAACAAATTCCACACAGCAGATTTTTGCAAAGTTCAAAGAACAGATTCAAAGAACAAATTTTTGTAAATAATTAAAAGGTAAAGAACTTTAAAGAAGCAAAATTAACACTGTAGCAACAAAAAATTATCATAAGCAGCATGAATCAAGGAGGTGAAAGTAATGATTGTGGCTCCTTTCAGAGGTAAAATTCATGAATCAAGGAGGTAAAACTAGGATTAGATAGAAAATCAAGTGAATATTACTGAATTTTTAAACCATAAGACATTCCGCAAAATAAGAAAAATAACAAAATTCTAGCCAATTGAAAATGGAGGGAGTACATAAAAGGAAAAAATTCCACACAGCAGATTTTTGCAGAGTTCAAAAAACAGCTTCTTTAAAGAACATATTCAAACAACGGATTTTTGTAATGTGATCCATTTTTGCTGTCAATTCTTAATCACCCAATACGAAACCCTAAATTAAAAATAAAACCAACTAATGGGTCAAAGAACATGAATTATAAATAACATTAATCATAAGCAACAGAAAATTATCATAAGCAGCATGAATCAAGGAGTTGCGACGACACTTTTCAGTACACAGCAACGGCAGCAGCATCCTTTTGCACACACAGCAGCAACGACAGCATGCGTCGGTACTAGTAGAAGTAGCAGTAGTCTCATCGGCAGCACCCTTTTGTACACACAACCTCGTCGACGCTAATGGGTCTCCTCTCTTTCACTCTCTCTACTCTTTTTTATTTTATTTTATTTGAAATAAAATGTGTGAGTGAAAACCGGGATGACCTATACAAAGAAATGAGGGTGGGTATACAAAGAACTCGGGCCTTTTAAGCCTCGATTTTTCGAGCTACAAAACGGAACTGATTCTTAACCCAATCTAAAGGCAAACGTCTCTTAGACTGAATAACAGTAATCCAGTGAGAACAACGATTAGCCTCTCTAGGCGACCATGAGAACGAAACTGAGCAAATTGAGCTAAGATTTCGAATGTCATGAATGAGCGCAAGACATTCCCAAAGAGAACCAACTGGGAAACGCAAAGATCAATGACAGATTTGGTATGACAGATTTGGTATCACTTTCTACTCAGACATTAGAGAGACCAAGAGTTTGAAGAAATAAACAAGCCAGTTAGATCGCACTAGCCTCTCCTTGATTTACCGAAGATGCTTGGATTGAAGACACAATGTAATCAACCAAATTCTCCCCCCAGTCCCTTAAAACAACAGCCAAAGTAGACCTTTACGTCTCAAAATCAAATGAAGTATCACAATTAATTTTTAGAAAATTTTGAGAAGGGGGAACCCATCTCGAACGGATATGCCACGACCCAAACCCGCCCCTATAGGTTTAGCATCGTAATCGGCCAGTAATCTTGGGATTACCGAAGGCCTCTGAGACAGATTAACATAATATTAGGGGCTAGCGGAAGCAAATAACAAATATACAATATCCACTGAGCTGTGCAGACTTAAATGAGACAGAGAAATTGTAAACTTTTTATATACATATATACATATCATCATTGCGTCATCATATATATACAGATTAGACAAAAAGGGACTTAGCCATATTTACAAAATACATAAAGACTTGTTTAACCAAACAAGAAAACAAAACTCAAACTTTAAATCACATAGCCATAGCCACTTGACATATTCGGAACCTCCACGGGAGGTACATAGGTTGGCTGACAAAAATAGATTCCTATCAGAAATAGAGTTTTATGCAGATTCAAATTTCAATCAGAAACATATTCATATTCATATTCAAATCATATACAGATTTCAGAGTTCATGCTTAATCTTACATATTACATCCGTTAGAGCTAACAGATCATTTACAAAGCATCATAGATCATACTTGTCAGTTCCATAGAGGAACCTCTGGCCGGGTACGGATAACTTGCCAGTTTCATAAAGGAACCTCCGGACTGGGTACGGATAACTTGTCAGTTCCATACAGGAACCTCCAGCCAGGTACAGATAACTTGCCAGTTCTATTAAGGAACCTCTAGATTGGGTACGGATAACTTGCCAGTTCCATAAAGGAACCTCTAGCCGGGTACAGATAACTTGCCAGTTCCATTAAGGAACCTCCGGACTGGGTACGGATAACTTGCCAGTTCCATAAAGGAACCTCCAGCCGAGTACAGATAACTTGCTAGTTCCATTAAGGAACCTCCGGTCCGGGTACAAATAGCATACTTGAATCATAGCATTAATGTCATATGTATATATATATATATATATATATCAGAGATAAACAATCATTCATAGTGCATAAACATAGCATTCATAGGACAAATCTTATTCCATATACAGAAAATAATTTAACTTGAACATAGCTTTACTAAGTCATTACTCACACATAGTTGCAGAAGTAAATCAGACAGACTGGACATATTAGATAAATCAGGCAGACAATAGCGCATGACCTCCACAAGCACATAACATATACACATTGAATACAATATCAATTCCTTGATCAAACTTGAATCTTCTTGTCTTTTTCTATCTGAGTAATCTGAAGTTTTACTACGTGTATTTTTTCTTATTCAAATGGATTGGATTATTATTTCGCATATTCTTTTATTACTAAGCCCTTCTTTTCTGAATAAATCAATTCCTTACTTGGCTTCTTAATCAAGTATTACTAAGTTAATGACTTATTCTTTAATCAACTAATTAATGTTGATTGTTAGCCTATTAATCTTTGTTGTGCCATAAATCATGTCTAGAATGCATTGGAAAAAGATGAGAATAAAAACGTGAATTAAATGCAATTTTACAAAATATGCTCAAAATAGGGTTTTTGCTCAAGCAAACCTTTGGTCGCTCGAGCGATCTGCAAAGCTTATAAAAATACTGGTTGGCCTTAATGTTCACTCGAGCGGTAACTTTTCCGCTCGAGTGGCCAGCAAATTTCTTGTGCTTTCAAAATCAACAAAATAATTTCTAAACACATTTTCAAAACTTAAACTCTTGTATGAACCAATTTAAACATATAATTTTATTAATAAAGGTGAACCCATGACTAATTTTCCAATTTCTAATTCAAAAACTTCTTTGATCATTAAGATTAAAACCAATAATTTAATGAATATAATAATTTCAACATTCTTCTTTTTTTGTTTTATAAAACATAAATTAAAGTTATAAAACCCTTTCAAAATATTTACATGTAAAAAATTTAAATCAAAATCAATCTAATTTTTTATTCTCAAATATAAATTACAATTTATTTCCAAACTTGTCCAAATTTAGATTTAATTTATTTTCTCCATATCAAATCCAATTTCAAACCCACAAATTTTAAAACATGAATTAAACTTTCAAGACTCTTGAAAAATTCATAATGCATGTACAATTGAAACTCAATTTCATGTTAAGACAACTAAATTCAAATCCAAAGTAATTAATTTCTAAATTAATTTCCATTAATTTGAACATAGCTCCAATTTCTCATTTTCTTTTTAATTACATAAAATTAATTTCAAGCTCTTCCTATTTTCCTTTAAATCATGAAATTGGAGTCATGAAACTTTGCATGTATGAAATTTAGATCAAAACTAAATAAATTTAATTAGAATAGCTCTAGTTTGGATTATTATTAATTTTCTTCATATTAGACCCAAATTCAAATCCATAAACCTTTTAAACATGAATTAGAATCTCAAAACCTCGAAATTCTGCAATGCATGTTTAATTGAAGTATTAATCTTGTAGAGTTTGCCCATGCATGTAACAATAATGTTTAATTTATCCAAGACTACATCAACAAACCCAATTTCATTATTATTAATAAAAATCAAACTTAACTATGAATTACACAAATTAATTTCTTAGAAATTTAACCTAACTCAATTTTTAACAAAAAACTTAATGTACAGTCATAGATGTTCCAAAATGTATTTAAATTGAATAAAACTTTTAAATTCAATTACATGCATGGATCAAACAAATTCGTAATTTTCATAATAAAATCGAAACTTCCTTTAATTCCAAAATCAATTCTCAAATTTCATGAACTCATGATTTTTATAACTTTTTCTTCAAAGTCGTTTGTATACTCTATTGCATGGATCCAATCTTCAAACATTTCTTGTTGCATGTAATGTATAGAACTCAATTCAAGAATGATTCTCAAAATTAAACCAAACTTAATAAATTTAAAGAATCATAACTCATAATCTTCAACCTAACTTGATTTTACATGCAAAACTCAATTTCTATCAATTTATATAATTGATCCTCAAATCTTTATTTTTAATCGTCTCAAAATCCATCTTGAATCAATTTATGTCTAGATTATTTAAACAATACTAGGAAGAGGATGAAATTTCTTACCTTAAGATGAATTTCTCATAATTTTTAACTTTAATTTTGATATCCCACAAAACCCTCTTCTTCTTTCTTTCTTTCTTTCCCACGGTTTGCTCCAGCAAATTGATCACAATGTATATATAAGTAATGAAGCGCGCTCTCTCTCTCTCTCGACTACTTCCAAAGCACACATGCACCTCCCTCTTTTGATTTCATTTCTTTCTTTATTTCATTGTTTCTCTTGAATAAAATTATACATGAATCAACCCTAATATTGCTCATCAATTCCACAATTCAGTCGGAATAATAACTAATTAGAATCTAAATTATCTTGATTAGTTAAATATAAAATATTTTATGTGACAGGGTTGTCACAGGATGGGTGTTACATTACGTAAGAGGAGCTAATTTGAGTTCGCTAAATTAATTAGGCCCAATAGCCCAAGGTTGGTGGGCCCGAATTTATCGCAGATCCAAGATTGGTGGGCCCGGCTTAATTGCCATCAAACGGGTCGAATTGCTCTAAGCCTCGAAAAGGTTCGGATCCACGAACTTAGAGGCTTACTCGGGCTCGGACTCGAAAGGGCTTGGATCCACGAACCTAGAGATCCGAAGCACTTGGCTTCAAACGGATTCAGACGCAATCTAGAAGCCGCTTCATTAATGAGTTCCAGAACACTTTTCGGGATCTACGCACCAGAACCATGGGCGTAATGGAGTTCGAACAAAGGACCCGATCCCGAGGACGGTGAATGGAGATAAATTCACTCTTCGGTTAAACTAGCCTATACCCGGGTCAAGGTGGCACAACCCCGGGGGGTCTATAAGTGTCATGACCCGAACCCGTCCCCATGGGTTAAGGACATAACCGGCCAGTAATCCTGAGATTACCTACGGCCTCAAACTAAAACAAATGTAACTCAACAGAGTAAATGGGCCAAACGGAAGCACAAATTTAAAACTTTGTCCATAGGGTCGTGCTTATATACACTCAAAACAAACCATGCACATATACGTTAATACCCCACAACAGTATCACAAAATCCTTTACAGACAGGATCATCCAAACTGAGTCAACCCATATCAAAACTATATACAGATGTACACAAAGTCCTTACCAACAAGACAAAATATAATTAAATAACAAAATGGCAAGGATGGGTCTCGTACGTGAGACACAAGGCTGACTCTCCAAAACCTATGTTGTTCCTGGCAGACTTCACTGGGGCTGGGTTTGGACTTCCCTCGGCTCACCTACAAACACATGAATGAGCGTGAGCGATAGCCCAGTGAATAATATCGAATACATAAGTTACATAAGCAATATGAAGAACAACATGCTCCAAACGGCCTTGGGCCCAATGCATATTTCTGCTTAACATATATATACTTATACAAAATTCAGATCAAATGACTGTAGTTCCAAACATACTGGCCTTTGGCCCAACCAGATTTCCATTCATGTCAAAACGGCCTTCGGCCCATTCATTTATGCCAGAACGGCCTTCGACCCATTCATTTTTGCCAAAACGGCCTTCGGCCCATACATTCGTCTCAAAACGACCTTAGGTCTATTCATTTATGTCAAAACGGCCTTCGGCCCACTCATTCATGTCAAAACGACCTTCGGTCCATTCATTTCTATCATGTCAAACTTTTGTCCACAATTCCAATTAGCAACTCATAAAGCTTATAAGGGAAATAAACAATTGGACATTGACAAGCTTTCAAATATCGATATTACTCACAGTGATCGGCTTGTGGATTTGCCCTGGAGCTTGACCCTATACATTTCATGAACACAAAAAGGGGTCACTAACAGTTCAATCCGCTCTTTGATTCACATATTCCTCTTTAGGCTTTATTCTTATTTCATTAACTCATTCACAATGCTTAACATATGCCTAAGAGTGCTTACAAGTGAAAGAGAATGGAAAACGAAACACAAAACGAGCATACAAAATTTCAGAGAACAGGGTCCCAGCTCGAGCATCAACTTTCCCGCTCGAGCGGACCCTTAAGGCCTGCAAAAGTACTGGTTGCATGAAAAATACGCTCGAGCGTGTAATAAAGCGCTCGAACGGAAGGCCTATCTACAAAAACTCCCCGCTCGAGCGTGAGATAGCCCGCTCGAGCGGACATCCAACTCTGCAAAAAGTGCTGGGAGTACGATTTTCCCGCTCGAGCGTCACTTACCCTGCTCGAGCGGATATTAAAAATTTGGGTTTTCCAGATTGAGTTCTTGAGCTCCAATTAAATTTTCCAACTACATTACTTGCATGCAATGGCTCAAATCTCAAATATAATCATACTAACATGGCGCCAATGCAAGATTATAACATTATGAAGCTCAATTTCTTGATGTATCTACATGCATGTTCCAAAATATGTCAAACTCAACACCAACATAACAAACTCATGCATTCAAGGTCATATCTTCTCAAATTGTACATGCATGTGATGAATTAGCCACATTCCCAACTTAGATAACACAAATGGTGATCAAAACATGAGTTTCCTTTAACATTTCACATGGATTATACACAATTGTGTTCAAACATGCAATTTCAAAGTAAATTCTTACATGCATGCACATATTAAGCTCCAATTCAACAAATCCAACACAAATTCGTTTCAATCTTACACTTGATCACCAAATTAGCTTGAACACATAAAATTACAAGCTATAATCCAAGAATTACTCACCTAGAAGCTTTGGTCTTCTAAGCTTTAGTCAACTCTTGAGCTGGAGTGCAAAATCAAATCCAAGGAGAAGTAGGCCCCAGTTAGCCTGTGGCTCATGGCAACACGGCCACAGTAACACATGTTCAAACTGCAGTAGGCGGCAGCAATTTGCCTACGCCCGGGCTCCATGGCGCGCCAAGCCAAGATCTAATGGTGACTAGGGGAGGTTTTGGTGTAATGAATGGCGCTTCGGCGACTGTTGGTGTCCAGGAAAATATAAGGGGCATAATGGCACAAAAAGGAGCTATGCCCGTATCTAATCTTGTTACACCACCACCAGTAAATGTTGCTCAAGTACCAAGCGGGCCTTCTTTGGTGCCGACAACAAATTTGCAAGCACAACCCGGTATAGCGGCACCGTGTGGTGGACTTTACGGGCCTCAATTCAATGTCCCATCACTAACTGGCTTGTCTATAGGTGCTGATGGCCAGTATCGTCAAATGTCCTCACCAATGATGAATTCACAGCACCAGAATGGCCAAGTCGCCCTTAGCTCAGTCTTCGGGTTCATAAGCCAAGTTCTTAGAATACCACCATCAAACTCTTTCCCTCAACAGTTTCTCACTCTCGTCGATGTGCAAGCCATGTTCGATCTCGAATGGGGCAAGAGGACTTTACCCTCTTTGCCTGATCCGGATGTCAAGCCGCCTTACCCCATTGAGATGCTGAGCTATCTATACCCTGAGGGGTATACAATGCCGAAGTTCATCAAGTTCGATGGCAAACAAGGAAATACTTGAGAACATGTTGTGCGATTCATCGAGACCCTGGGTATTCATGGTTCAAACCACATCCTCCGGCTGAGAGAATTCTCTAAGTTCCTCACTGACTGAACATATAGTTGATATGTTAATTTGGTCCCAAACTCTGTCCGATGTTGGGAGGAAATGGTTAACAAATTCCACTCCAAGTTCTTTCAAGTGGCAGAGAAGGTGACCACACTTACATTGTGTAAAGAGAAGTAGCGAGAAAGTGAAGACATCCTTGACTACGTCAAAAGGTTTCAGGACAAGGCTATGGATTGCCATGAAGTAGTGGAGGAGAGTTATCTAGTTCAAATCTGTCTAGAGGGGGCATTGAACAGATACAAAATGTTTCTAGTTAATCACAAGCTACCCACCTTCTCGGCACTAATAGAAGTAGCTCGGAACATTAGCACTCCTCAGGCTCAGGAATCCGGATTTAAGGCCCGTGAGAGCCTCGAATTTTGCGTCTATCATCGCACATTGAAACATCCGACAGAGAAGTGTTGGACTATCAGGAAAATCTTCAGAGATAAAATCGAGGCAGATGAATTGAGGTTCAAAAAGCAAGGGACTCAAGACATCCGAGAACAACCATATCCTCAGCACCGAGACAAGGGCAAGAATGTTGCTATGATAGCTTATGAAGACCCAATGATTGAGGCTATTGCCAATCTCGATGACGATGATTGTTATCTAGACGACATCCTCGAGCCCGAGAGTGAGCAAGTTTACTATGGAAGTGCTCTCGATCCAGAGGGCAGAACCTTTATGACTCATATGGAAGATCCCTTTGATCCAAAAGGAGGAGAAGAGTACTACGGAAGATGAGGACACCATGTTTATGTGGCATCTTATTTTGAAGAAACTGAGGAGATGGTTAACTACGAGCCTCAAAGAGTGGAAAAAGATCCAGATCACTATGCCAAAACCCTGCAAGACAGTGTAAAGTTCAAGCAATTCTTCGACCAGCTTGGACTTTCCAGGGAGGCAAGAACAGAAATCACCAAGTCCATCATTAATATAGCCGAGGCACACCATGAGGAATGCATGTCGACTGAGGGATCTATCCCGAGGAAGGCAAAAGAGCAATCTAGTGCCATTACTTTCTCTAAGGCTGATCGGAAATATCTTTTTTTTCACAATTGCCCGCTTTATGTGACTGTTTTTATTAACGAGGTTGAGTTCAGAAGGGCCTTTCTGGATAGCGGAGCCTCTATCAACATTATGACTCGTGCTACTCTAGAGAAGGCTGGAATCTCTGAAGAGCGCATCGTGAAGCAGCCGATAGTCATCACTGGTTTTGGTGGAGAAAGGAGAGTTATTATAGGATGTGTAACAGTTGATTTAGCCGTCAGAGAGATTCGCTCGGCCACCAAGTTCCATATTATTGATTTCGAGGCAAATTATCACATTATTCTAGGGAGGACTTGGATACATAGATATGGGGCTGTACCATCGAGTTATCATCAATGTGTTAAAGCTAAATGGGGAAAAAAGACAATGACAATTCAGGCTATAGAAAGGCCTTTCGAGACCCATGAAGCTCATTATTTTGATGCCATCTACTTCACCGAATTGATTGTCGAAGAAGTTCCCACTACATCTAAGCCTCGGGGAGTCAAAATTCCTCGTTGGGAGGATATCAAAGATGACAAGAAGCCAAGGGCAGAATCAAGTAAACGGGCGATGTCTCGACCAGAAAGTCTGCCTATTCCGCGAAAGGTGACGAAAGTCCAAGAATGAGGCAAGATGGTGTACTATTTGTGAAGGTGCGGGGAGTCGGTTTCTTCGGTCACCGACTCCGAGTCAAAAAAAGTGTCTCCTGACAATGATATAGTAATAAAGCCTGAAGTGGCTCCAGAATGCATGCAAGATGGGTCGAAGCCTCAACCCGAACAACTTATTGAAATAGATCTAAGTGATGGAAAAGATGCACCAAAGCCGATATTCATAAGTTCGAGCCTTAGCCCAGAGAAACGGGAACAGCTGTTAAAATTGATAAGCCAGTACTCAGATGTGTTTGCTTGGTCATATAAAGAAATGCCCGGACTAGATCCTGACCTAGTCTCCCATTATCTTGATGTGTTCCCAAACTCCAAGCCAATTAAGCAAGCTGCTCGAAAATATCATCCAGATCTTGAAAAGAAGATTAAGGAGAAGATTGAAAAACTTCAACAAGCAGGTTTCATCCAACCAATACAGTACCCCACGTGGTTGGCAAACTTAGTGCCAGTAAAGAAGAAGAATGGTCAAATCAGAGTATGTGTAGACTTTCGAGATTTGAACAAATCTTGCTCGAATGATGAATACCCTCTACCTCTAGGGATGGCAATTTAAACCCGGCCCGACGGGGACCCGCCTCCCCAACCCCGATTCGAGCGGTTTTTCCCCGAAAAATACCTCCGACGGGCCGGGGATGGTATTTAAAAATGAATCCCCGATCACTTTCGGGCCGGGGACGGTGATACGTTTTCCAGCCCCGTCCCAGACCCGTCCCCGGCCCGACCCCCGCCCCGCTTCTCCCCCGAAATAAAATTACTACTTTACCCCTGTGTATATAAATATATATGCGTGTCTTGATCTTGGCAGAGCCACTTCGCTGTTGCGTGAGAAAAAGGGAGTAAGAGGGAGGGAGGAAGGAGGGAGAGAGAGAGAGAGCCGATCCTCCATCGTCGCCGATCTCCTCCGCCAAGAGAAGAGAGTCGTCCTCTTGACAGCGCCGATCTTCTCTACCTACTCCTTCGCCGATCTCCTCCTCCGCCCTCCTTCGACAATCTGCTCCGTCGTCTTCCTCCGCCGACTCCTTCGCCGATCTCTATCCCTCTCTCTTTCTCTGTGTTATACACATACATATATATGTATACATATTACAGATTGAAGCTTAGATCTTGAGATCTATGATGAATCGATGATGATAATGTTGTTGATCTTTTTTTTTTTTTGGTGGATCTGTTGGTTCTTTTTTCTTTATTCTGTTCTGTTTTTTTTTTTTTTTTTTTTTAATGTTGTTGATGATGATACATGATGATGATGATGATATGTTGGTGTTGATCAATGATCTCTCTGTTTGTCCATGTTGATCTTCTTTTTTTTTATCCTCCAGCTTCAAAGCAGTTTTTCAAAAAAAAAAAAAAAAGGGTCGGGGGTTGTTCGGAGTCGGGGAAACCCGATCTCCGGTAAGGGGCAGGGGCAAATATAGGCTCCCCGTCAGGGATCGGGGCCGGGGACGGGGGGATTTTCACCATCAGGGATCGGGGACGAGGATTGTGATCCCCGGCCCCGCCCCGTTGCCATTCATATCTACCTCATATCGATACCCTTGTGGATGCCACCTCGGGACACCAAATGTTCTCATTCATGGATGGATTCAACGGATACAATCAGATTAAGATGGCTGAAGATGATGTAGAAAAGACTGCTTTTAGAACACCTCTCGGAAACTTCTTCTATACAGTCATGCCTTTCGGACTCAAGAATGCCGAAGCAACTTACCAAAGGGCTATGACTGTAATCGTTCATGACATGATCCATCATGAGGTGGAAGATTATGTTGATGATCTAGTGGTGAAATCCAAGAAAGAAGAAGACTATCTCCGAGACCTTGAGAAGTATTCAAGAGGTGCCAAAAATTCAAAATGAGGATGAATCCTCTCAAATGTGCTTTCGGGGTGACGGCCAGGAAGTTTCTCGGGTTTCTTGTACATAGGCATGGTATCGAGGCAGATGAAGACAAGGTCAAGTCTATCAGAGCAATGCCTCCCCCGCATTCTCAGAAGGAGTTAAAGAAGTTCCTCGGGAAGGTGTCTTACATTTGGAGGTTTATCCCAGCACTTGCAGAGATCTCTGCCCCCTTCGGTTCTTTGTTAAAAGGAGATGTCAAGTTCGAATGGAACCAAGAGCACCAAAAGGCCTTCGAGAGAATCAAGGGGTACCTTTAATGTTGTACCTAACATCAACCCCCAAGTCCATAGGGGCATTATTGGTCCAAGATGTAAATGGAGCAGAATGCCGGTATATTACGTCAGCTGGAAGATTCGAGGAGCAGAAGTCTGATATACTCCGGTAGAGAGACATTGTTTAGCTTTGGTATTCACTGCCCAGAAGCTCAAACATTACTTCTTAGCACATCAAATTCAGATTGTTGCTAGAAGTGATCTAATCCGATACCTCCTCGGCAAGCCTGCTCTAACCAGGAAGGTGGCAAGATGGTTATTAGCGCTGGGTAAATTCGAGATCACATGTGTAGCTCCCAAGGCAATCAAAAGCCAAGCCTTAGCCGATCTCCTCGCCCAATTTCCAAGTGGTGACTGTGAGCCAGTGATGAAGAATTAAAAGGAGAAGTGCATGCAGCAATGGCTTCCGAGGAAAGCTTTTGGACATTGAGCTTTGACGGAGCAGCAGCCGGAGGGAAAGGAGGAACCAGGATAGTCCTTAAAAGCAAAAATGAGGAAAAGTTATATTTGTCTTATAAACTGGATTTCTATTGCTCGAATAATGAAGCCGAGTATGAGGCTCTTATTTTAGGCTTGATAGCAGCTGAGAAGCACAGTATCAAGAAGATTCAGATTCGGGGGGACTCAAAGCTGATAGTGAAGCAAGTTTCAGGATAGTTCGTCTTAAAGGAGCCTGCCTTGGCCACGTATCGAACAACAGTCCAAAGGCTTCTTGACAAATTTCAGAAAGTTAAAATAGAGCACGTGCCTTGCTCCGACAACAAATTTTCAGATGCCCTTGCAACATTAGGGGTAATAGTTGACATTCCAGAGGAGGAGGCGACAATTGTTATCAAGAAGAGAACCGAGCCTTCAATAATACTCAAGGACAAAGACCTTCTGGAGGACTGGAGAAAAGAAGTCCTCGAACAACTCAAAAGCAAAGTTGGAAAATTGACTATGGCCAAGCTTGCCTAATTCATAATTATTCAAGGTGAACTTTATTTCCGAGGAGGTACCAGATTCCTAGCCCGGTGTGTTGGCCAAAGCAAGCTTCCGACTACAACAGATTCATGACAAGTCCTGTGGGGATGGGGATATTAGTCTGTACAGAAGGATTCAAAAACAAGGCTATTATTGGCCTGAGATGAAGAAGACCTCGAATCAACTACAGAAGGAATGCCCCAAGTGTCAGTCATACATCCGGAAGGATAAGAGTTGCTTTGAAATTAATACCCCTAACTGGAGACAAGTCTACATTGACTATCTCAAAGAGGGAACACTACCTGAGAGCCCGAGGGACATTGCACACCTCAAGAGGAGAGCAATGCGATACTTTCTTAATTAGAACAAGTTTTACAGAAGAAGTGTTGAGGGCACTCCCCTGAGGTGTCTCTCCAAGGAGGAGTCGGATCCAGTCCTTGGAAGAGTCCACGAAATTGAGCATCAAGGAGAGGCTCGGCTGTTTAAGCAACTTATACACCTTGGGTATTATTGGCTGACCATGAAGTCAGATGCGCCCCATCACGTGAATAGGTGCTAGACCTGTCAGAAACACAGAAATTTGATACATGCTCCAGCTGTAGACCTGCATAGCATCCGAACGCCATGGCCGTTCCATCCAAAGGGTACAAGTGGATTCTCGCAGCTACGAAATTAAGCACAAAGTGGGTCGAAGCAATCCCTCTAAACAACGCTACGGGGCCCGCAGTCGCGAACTTCATCAATAAAAATATCATTTGCCGGTTCGGAGTGCCGAACACCATCCTCTCGGACAACGGCACACCCTTCTTAAACAAATATGTGAAGAGCCTCCTAGAGACTTACCAAGTGAAGCATCACAAATCCACACCCTACTATCCAAAAGGGAACGGGCAAGCGGAGGCCACAAATAAGACACTGATAAGGAGCAAGATGATGGATGAATTTGGTGGGACTTGGTCCGAACAGTTGATAGTAGCCCTATGGGTGTATCTAACTTCAAAGAGAAAGCCAACTCAAGCAACTCCTTACTCCCTTGTGTATGGGTCCGAGGTAGTGTTACCTATAGAGTTGGAAACACCATCTGCTCGTATGGCTCTCGCCTTGGGGATGGTACTGGAGCCTCGAACCACCAGATTGGAAGCATTAGAAGAAAAACATAATCGAGCTGCAAAAGTCATGGAAAGGTATCGTGAGTCCATTGCCCGAGCCTACAATCAGACTGTGGTGCCAAGAAAGTTCGAAGAAGGTGATCTAGTATGGAAGATCGTAGACCCAATCATGCGAGGACAACCCTTGCCCAAGTTTTCTCCAAAATGGGAAGGGCTCTACAGGGTTGTTCAGGTAAGCTCAAGCGGGTACTACAAGCTTGTAAAGGTTGAAGATGGCTTCTGAACTGGCCCGCTAAATGCAAAGTTTATCAAGTGTTACTACCCGTAGATAGACTTATCTATGTTGAAATTCATTTTCATTTTCTTACTTTGTCTAAAAGTTGTATTTCCCTTACGTTATGAAGAAGCTAGTTTTCTTGTTAGAGTATGTTTATCCCATCACTTGCAGTGAATATAATATACTTTTGTCAAGAAAGTTGAAAAATTAATAAGAATGTTTCAGCTTTTATAAACATGTGCATATGATTGTTCTTTCCATTGTATCATTCGAAATAAATATTTTATCAAGCAGAATGAGAAAACAATGCGAAAATCTCTAAACAACAAAGATTTTGTCATTTCATTGCATTGTCCTAGATAAAACATTTTTATCGAAAAAGGGAAAGAAAGTAATACAAAAAAAGAAAAAAAAAAACTCAATCTCTCTTAAAAACACCCTCGAAGAAGCTGCCCATCACATCTACATCCGGAGGACAAACAGCAGAGTGTGCCTCTAAAGTCTCCAAGGCCCGAGCATAGCCCGACTCAAGTTCACGAAGAGTTGCCTTTGTCTCATCTATAGAGGTCTGATAAGAGGCAAGCATAGACAAAATTTCCTCCTGATGACTGGCGTTCGAAGCTACATCCAGGCACTTCCGAAGCCATGATAAATCCACTTGGTGACGCTTCATGTCAGAAATCCCCTGATACGCTATCTCGACTACTTTCCCATTAAGGTCGCACAGCCGTTGCTTGTCCAAGCTATATAAGATAGTGGCAAAAGACTCGAGAAAAGCAATCTGAATGAGTGGACATTGGCAAGCAAATGAAGCAAAGCTCTCAGGGTAACTCGAATGCACAAGCTGTAGAATTGAAGCAAACTCAGGAGCTACCCAATAATAAAGAAATGATACTTTGCCAGAAGTCGAAGGAAGAATTGGGGCCGGAAAGCTACTAGTCTCAGGAATCTCCCCAATGTCTATCGGGTTAGATGAACCACCCGGAGGGATAACTTCTGGCAGAGGTCCCAAGCCTGAGAATATAGAGCGATAATGGGAAAGACCAAAAACATCACTATCAAAGTGGAAATCACTGAGATTCAGATCCAAAACATTCAAAGGCACTTGTGATGAAGAACCTCTAGCAGTCGTCTCAAAGGCAGGTGTCTCCCCTTAAGAAGGAGAACCATGATGAGTCACAAAGAGAGTTGGAGCAGAGTCCGAGGCAGGTGAAGGCAGGACCCTGGTAGCAGCTAACACTGAAGAAAAGATAAGGAAGTCTTATTAGGGGTAGGGAACAGTAAAGTCATTTGAGTAAAGATTTCTCACAGATAGAAGTACGTGACAAACTTCAGAAAGAAAGATTACCAAAGGGAGAATCATCATGCAAAGCCGGAGCAACTGAAGGGCTTCTAGCATCAACAAAGTCACTTGGCCGTACAGGGAGCACCTGATCAATCTCAATGTCTAACGATGCTTGAACAGTAGTAGTCATCCCTGAAGAATGAAGGAAGGCCGGAGGATGAGAACCACCATAGGTGACAGAGCGAGTCTCAGAGATTTCTAGCACATCCACCTCCACACCATTCCCAGAGGCGCACCTTATCTCTACATTGCTTCTAGAAGCATGGCCTGCGTCATCAATTTCTGTGGTATCAGTACCTTCAATAATCTCAACATCAGAACGATGAGCCCCGATAACCTTGTCACCAACATAGCGCTCCTCCTCTGAAACTGAGCGATGAGGGGAACATCTGACCAATGAAGGGGCATCCTCAGTCACGAAAGGACGGTGACGACGCATACGTGGTACAAGGTCACAAAAATGATCAGAAGACTCAGCCTCATTATCATCATCTATAACTGTTATACGAGGGGTACGCATCTTCATGAGTCTTGCAGACAAAGGGAGGGTGTCATCCAGGTTTGAGTCCGGCCTGGTGGAGGCAGCATGGCCAGTAGCCACAGTACTGAGAACGTTAGCAACCGCGGGGTCCTACATAACAGAGGAAAATAAAAAGCATTTATTTAAGAAGGTACAGTCGCAAGAAGGAAAGTAACTTCAAATCAAAAATTTTCGAGTACCTGATGGAGCCTTTTGGAAAGGCGAGGAGTGGAAGGACTAGCATCAGAAGCTCTCTTGTGAGCCATCTTCTTAAGGCGGGTCATTCGAGGATCAGAGGTCTTATTCAAAGGGATTGGCTCTAGAGAAGCAATTGCCAAGCTAGAAGCAGACACCCGAGCCGGAGGGTCAGTTGGAGTAGATGAAGTGAAAAAACTCTCGTACATGTGATCAGATTTTCAGTTCTCAAGCAGCCGAAGAGAAAAGTCCTTTTTATAAATCGACAGAGGCAAACATATGGTTGGTCTGCTCTAGACAAATTCAATAAATGCATCGATATTCTTCCGCCAATATCGTCTAAAAGAGGGGGTGAAACCCCCTTTTCGGCTCAAGCCTAGCATCGTCAAAGAACCGGATATAAGAAGCATGGTGTGTACGAGTCTGCGAACAAAGTGCCCGTAGCTCTCCGAGAAAGATAATGAAGGAGGTGTTGGCCCGGGGCACACTGGTCAAACTCGAATTGGCATGCCACTCTGTCAGGTCTATAGACAGTGCTATCAGCGCCCTCCTCATGCCATACCGGTAATGAACTCGGACAAATCATTATCAGCATATCAACAAGGCATGCAGAGACACCCTTTGGCAAAGGAAAGGACACCAGGCAGGAGGAACCATGATAGATAAGCGGTGTTGCCACACCCACCAGTGGGCATACGTAAGGGCGTGCCACAAAGCGCCAGGGATCATCCACTGAGGTATTCAAGGATAAGGTGAAAATGGCACGTGACCAACGTGTGATCAACGGCTGGCAAGACTTCGCTTTCTCAAATGTGCGAGACCCGTCAGTACCGAGCACGGGGATACCATCTTTATCCACTATCTCCCGAAGAACCTTTGCCTCGAATACAGTCGGAGCAGGGGCAAACTTTGGAAACCTCTCGAAGAAAAAACAAAGCAAGAACTGGTTGCCGATGAAGGAGACAGGCTCATATCGACCCACGGAACGAACCATGTCTCGATGTAGTAAATCCAGCCGGTAATAAAGATTCCCAAGAAATAGCGGGGCCAAAGGAATCCGATCCCCTCTGAAGAGCCTAACTGCCAAGGGGAAGACAAAAGGATTAAGAGAATCCGAAGGTGTACTCGAAAGAAGGAAGAATAAGAATGAAACGAAACAAGCCAGAAATCCCAAAAAATAGAGCCTAGAGCCATACATTGGGCTGACTTCATACTCCCGAGAATCAGGGTCAGCATCTCTAGCTAGGGGCTGAAGATCTCTAAAGAAGTGGCGGATCCATGCGGTGTAGGAGGCATGGTCCGTTCTCACTCGATTAGTCCTCCTCGCTGAACCATCAAATATAGAACTCCACCGACCACAAGCTTGAAGATTTAGCTTTAGAGATTGGATCAAAGAATCATCCTCGGAGGGTGTCCGCTCAGGGTCGAAGGCATCAGGGCAGGTCACTTCCAGACGCAGCAACATGAACACATCCTCGAGGGTGGGCCCCATCTCATGCTGGCCAAGTATGAAAGTGTGCATCTCGGTGCTCCACCAAAGAGCCATGGCTTCAAGGCTAGCATTGTTGCGACGGATGGATAGGGATCGAGATATTTTCACCGGGATCAATAGCCGGGCCTTCTGAAGCTGCTGACAAAGGCTTCTGTCCGAGAGGATGTCATCGACCCACTCCTGCCAACCAAAAGGAGGGTTCCTTGAACTGGGGATAGCAGTATGGAAAGTCCCTTCGCTCATCCCTAAAGCGTAGCACCGAAGAAGGAGAAATGAGGGCCTCATGTTTGGAGTCAGTGTCCTCAGACAGACATAATGGAGCCCCCTTCAGAGACGGAAGAGAAGTGGTGGAGGTAGCCGCTGGCCAGAACGGGTCCTTCCGACCAAAATAAGGAGATTTCCTCCACTCGGACGCCAGAGGTACATCCCTCTCTTTTATGAGAGCCAGTTCTGATGACCCCAGGGCAACAGATTTCTTTAAAGAAGACATATGGCTGAAACAATAGGTATAAATAGCAAGGAGTTGACCGTATTAAAATTCAGAATGTTGGAATTGAAGCAACACATTTAAATGAAATTTCGGCATCAACTATTCGTTTCTCAGAGAATCAACGAATTCAACAAATTCTACGAGGAATTTTCGCATCAAGAATTCAGGCTCGATGTCTACTATTCTAAGGGTTGCAACAATCAGTCATATGATAATAAGATTTACATGCAACATGATGGGTTTATTAACAAATTCAACCTCGGACATCATTAACAATTCACTTTTCTCGGGTATTCACAAGATCAACAAATAGCAATATATAGCCCTATTCTATACTATAGCTTCTGATTCCCGCAAGGAAAGTGTTTACAAGGTACAAAATGTCGGAGTATTATTCGTCAAATATATATGGTTTGAGTATGGCATTATCTTCCTCCAAACTACAATGATCAATTGCTCGACAACATAATTTAAATTCAGCAATATGGGTTCAAAATTCACTCAACATGTTCAAGCTCAACAAATTGCAGTACAAATGTGTGTATCATCAACATATAGATTTCAAGTTTTTGTCATCAATAAGGGGTGCAATATCATAGACCGTTTTGTGATGAAATGCAAGCGGGTCATCTTCTCAAAATTACTGTGTTTCATATTAAAGATCCAATTCATACAGGGCTCAAAAATTTGGATAGAGTGACGTTCAATGGCAAATTTTAGATCCAAGATCAGAAGTATTTTATATTTCTCATCCATAACAAGATTTAGTAAATTGTCCTACAAGTTGCAAGAATGTTCATCTCAAGTTAATGTTCATAGCTCAAAATTTCTCTGGCAAATTTCAACTCAAAAATAAAAATCATTCATGGCATATTCCAGGAATGCAAAGCCCAAGTAAGTGTTGATTTATCCAAATTCATGAATTAAAAAAAATTTCACCCTCAGGCTTAACAATTTCAGCATGAGTGGAATTTAACTTCACAAGCATTATGGTCCAGTAGATATAAATTCATAAACACAAAAGTCCATCAAAGTGGATTTGAACAAAGCCAAGAGCATGTGTGAAACAATAATGGACAAGAAAGAATTTGGAAATGTTACAAACCAGAGCTGGAGCGAGCCGCGGCTAGAGGCAGTGACAGAATGATAAATATGAGACAAGCACCCACAGGGCCGACAACAAGATTGAGCTTGGCTGGGCAAGACCACACACGTTGCGTTGAGTGGGCGAACGTGCGTGGTCGGCGTCGGACAAGTTGAGGCCGGAGGCAACAATGGTGTCAGAAAGAAGTTGGCAACCACACACGTCACGTTGAGTGGGCAACGTGTGTGGTCGGTGCTGGAATAGTTGAAGTCGGTGACAGACTTGCAGCAGAGCGAAGTCGACCGTGTTCAACGCTAGACAGCCGAGGCTGGCGGCATAGATTGCAACAGAGGGAGGCCAAATAATGGTAAAACACTGATGGTGAGGTGAAGGAGTCAACATCACAGTGACGTTGCAGTGACGTCACAGAGGAGCAGTACGTTGCCGTTAGTGGCTCGCGAAAGCTGGAGTTCACAAATTCGAAATGTATCAGAGCATGGATTCATTTTTTTAAGCATAGAAGTTCATTAAAATAATAAGAGAGAATGGGTTTTCCACAAAAAGCTTCCACCAAAAATTAAAAAATCTCTGAAATGCTCACCCACTGGTCTAAGAAGGCAAATAGCAGATGCAAAGCAAGCAACAATGATCAAGAAAGAGATGGTGAGTAATGTAAACTGAGGCTCAACGGTGCTAGGCAAGACCACACACGTCGCGTTGAGTGGGAAAACGTGTGTGGTCGGCGTTGGACGATCGAGTCCGGAAGCAACGATGGTGCCGCAGAGGAGCTGGTGACCACACACGACGCGTTGAATGGGCGACGTGCGTGGTGGGTGCTAGAACAACAGTCAAGGCCAGCGGCGAGGTCGCAGCAGAGAGGCCGACAGTGAGTCGGCGATAAAGCTGGGTAGTCGAGGCCGGCACCGGCACCGGCAGCGGCAGCGGCGTCGGTGCTGGTTGATGGCTGGGTTACGACGCTAGGACAAGTCGGTGCCTGGGTCACGACACTGGAGGAGGTCGGTGTTGGGCCGCGACGTCTGCGACAGTTGGAGTTGAGCTAAGTGGATGGCGTTGCAATGGCAATCGACGTGAGCAAGAAAAAGGTGTGGTTTGTTGAAGAAGGAGAGCACGACGGCGGCCTCTGGCAGTGTAGAAATGAAACCTTCTTGGAGAAGAAGAAATTTGTCTCTCGGTTTAGAGAGAGAGAGCGCCGCAACGACTATGCAACAAAAGAATAAATGATGAGCTACAGAATAGGGTTTTGGCCATTTCCTTAAATAGAAAAAAAGGGAGCATTATCCTTTGAATATTCCCTCAGGATATTCTAAACATGTATATATATGTAATTGGTCTGCTGTGTTTGCCAAAAAAAAAAAAGACGTGTGTGAGCCTTGTGTTCTCTTTGTTAAGAATATAAAAAAAAAAAACGGGTGCTTTGTTGTTATTTGCTTGGATTAAAAAATATGTATATGAATATGTATATTTTCTCAGATGTTGTAGAAAAATATATATCAGTGGGACAAAAAAAAAAAAAATTTTTTTGCTTATCAATTGTATCTGTAACTTACAGTGCGTCATCAACTTTATTCATAGGCTCTGTCGAGACAACATATTTTTTTTGGGGGACGAGATGCGAAGCAAGGCCGAAGAAATGACAGTATGCATGTCTGAGAAATTTAAAATTTCTCATACACGCAAGGGGCAAATGTAAGAGGAGCTAATTTGAGATCGCCAAATTAATTAAGCCCAATAGCCCAAGGTTGGTGGGCCCGAATTTATCGCAGATCCAAGATTGGTGGACCCAGATTAATTGCCATCAAACGGGTCGAATTGCTGTAAGCCTCGAAAAGGTTCGGATCCACAAACTTAGAGACTTATTTGGGCTCGGACTCGAATGGGTTTGGATCCACGAACCTAGAGATCCGAAGCACTTGGCTTCGAATGGATTCAGACGCAATCTAGAAGTTGATCCATTAATGAGTCCCAGAACACTTGCGGGCTCAGAGCTTTCCGGGATCTACGCACCAAACCATGGGCGTAATGGAGTTCGAACAAAGGACCCAATCCCGAGGACGGTGAGTGGAGATAAATTCACTCTTCGGTTAAACTAGCCTATACCCGGGTCGAGGTGGCACGACCTCGGGGGGTCCATGAGACTCAGCATTATTTAGTGATAGGGAGTTCTCTAGGACTACCTCGGCCCTTTGGGATGATTGGGGATCATTGGTTAGGTGTGGCTAAGAATAAGGGTTCGCCGAGAGGTTGATCTCCTCTTCGGGGTTTTCCTTATCCTCGGAGAGGTTACCTCCTCAGACAAGGTTGTTAGAGAGAATATTCCCCATGTGCTTTGCACACAGGCTCTATCCTACATCATGAGGTGCCTATAAATAGCACTCACCCATAGCTTTAAAAGGGATGGAATTTGGAGAGTCAATTCTTGGGAAAGAACTAATTTCCCTTCTCCATTATCAACCTTGAGAGTGAAAGTGGGAGATCCATGGGAGAGCCTTCTCTCTCTAGCTACTTTGCCTTCTTCTTCACCCAATCTCTTATCTCCACCATCTCCTTTCTTTTGTGTTCTTAGTTGAGACTATTGAAGAATTTAATCATTTCATCATCTTCTAGAGTGTTAAACCCACTAAACCTAACCCATTACTACCTACCACACACACTCACCTCCTCACCTAACCTACCACTACCACCTCCACTTCATCCCCTACCACTTCACCTACTACCTTCTTCTCTTCTATATATTTGATCATTGTAAACACAACAATAACAATCAATATACACAACAATCTTGTAATCAACTCATCAATCAATAATACATTTATTGTTACATGGTATCAGAGCAAGGTTGAGAATTTAGTGATTCCGCTTCACCGGCGGACGGCAGCCTCGCCTTGGCCGTCCGCCGGACAAACCCAAAATTTCTAATTCTCTCTCTCCCACTTTTCTTTTTCCACCATCCTTGGGACTACCATCACCGATCTTCCCTTTATGGATATCTTGAAGCCATCCATATAACACAGGCAAACCCTTGAGCTGCACAAACCGATTAAGGCAATCAAACTTTTCAGTAGCTGCTATTACACCTGCAAGCATTGACCGGCTAACCAATTCCGTCTTCCTCTCAGATCTATCAGGCTGGATAAGTTGACCTAGTTTCTCCACCCCATTGACTACATCCAGTGCGACATCTCCGACCTCACCCACATCTTCTACGTCACCTGGACCAACCGACCCACCGAGTCCGAATGCTGCGCTGCCAACGGAGCCATGCTACGCCACGCCCTCACGCCCGTCTTCGTCCACCACCGCCAGCTCATCAGCAGTCCTCGGCAAGAACGGTTGCTTCGTCGAAGGCGTACTCCACCTCCCCAGCAACCCTCCCGTCAAGCCGAAACCAGAACACCGGCACTGGCATCAACCCAGCCCGAAGCTTCGGCGCCACCGTGGTTTACGGCAAACAAAAAGCCTGGGATGATCAATGGATCTTCTGGGTCGGACCATTCATTGGAGCCGCCATCGCTGCCTTCTACCACCAGTACATCCTGAGAGTCGCCGCACCTCGCCTCCGCCATCGCCGCCTCTGCCGTTCCTCCCTCGTCCTAGCTCGCCTTGACTCGGATTCTTCACTTTGATGAAGTACAGTCAGTGATGAGGCCCCTTCAGAAGGAGGTGAAACGGGCACCAATAATGCCGACCCTCGAAATCAAATTACAGAATAAAGAATAACCACCCAACTTCTTCTTTCTCTCTCCGCGCACATAGTCCAAACCATGTTCTTTGATTCTTTTCTTTCTTTCTTTATTTCTTTCTTTTCCTTTCATTCTCTCCATAAACCACCCACTCAAACATTTTTAATATTTTACTCCACCCACTCTCTCTCTCTCTCACAGTGTCGGTTCCATTCATTCTTTTTTTATTTCTTTAATCCCACTACACCCCAATACCGAGAAGCTCTCTCTCTCACAGTGTCGGCTACATTTATTTTAAACCCACTCGACCAACCCATGTGCATTCCACCACCTGTTACCACCGCCCACTCCATGATCTCATTTTCTTATTCTTGTTATTATTAAAAAAAAAAAAAAAAAAAAAAAAAAAAAAAAAAAAAAACCATTGCCAACAATTTACCAATTTCTACAACCAACATATTTTATTAATCTCAGGGATCAACCCCGGTCACACTTTTACACACAAAAAAAAAAAAAAAAAAAAAAAAAAAAAAAAAAAACACCAAACGATTTGTCTCACTTCTTCGCCTATTCCGCCGGTCTCTTCTTCTTGCCTCCGTCCTGGGCGGCCCTTGCTGGTGTTGCCTCCGTGTTTTCCACGCCGCCGAGAACGTTCACTCCCCCATACTCTTCCACTGCAGCATATGGCGGCCCTCCAAATCGGAACATCACAGTGGCCTTCCGCTTCAGCTCCTTGTTTTCTGCCCTTAGCACGCTTATCTCTGCTCGCGCATCCTTATACATGCGTTGGAGCAGAGCCAGCTGGGAGTTTAACTGCTGCACCTCATTTGTCCTACTCTGCAGCCGGTTCGACAAGTTTGTGACCGCCGTCATGCTTTCCACACATGTCTTCAAAGTATACTGGTTCGCCTCCACATCCGACTGCACTGCCATTTTTTGCTCCACCGACCGCATCGGAAAGTTCAATGGAGCAAAACCAGAGGTGTTTGGTTGAGGTTCACTGGCCAACGCACCAGTTATCTCTCTTGTGGACTCGTTGAGGTCGGGAAAGAGAGTAAGCAGAGGGCGGGACGAAGAGGCCATTTTCTCAGACAACAGAGTGTTACAGAATACCTCTCTCAGAAATCTCTCTCAGAAACTCTCAGAATATCTCTCGCAAGTTTTTTTGTCTCCGCCTCTGCCTCAGCCTCAGCCTTCGTCTTATAGCCGAGGCAGCCACGCGCATCGCGCGCCTCTTACCACCAGCCGACAAACGGGCGCACCAACCAAGGCACTCACGTGCCTCGCCATGATGAATCCGGCACACCTTTTGATGAATTGGGCTCGCCTTTTGATGGCACGCCTTTTGAAAAATTGGGCACACCTTTTGAGGGCTCGATATCTACATCCATGTATATCTTTTGGGCAGCCTATCTACACACTCATACAGTGTCTTCTACACCAGTCAGCTTTATCAATCCCTTTGTTTCAACCTCAAATAGGTTTCTATCTTCACACCTATTTGAGTTTGAGGGGGGGTTATACACAGTATCATGTTCAAGCCACCTCATGGCGCACTCCCTAAGTCGCCCCCTTGGTGCACCACCACAATCTTCTACATCGGTCCGACATGACCCCGTAAACTGTCTTCTACAACGGTCCGACATGACCCCGTAAACTGTCTTCTACAACGGTCCGACATGACCCCATAAACTGTCTTCTACATCGGTCTGACACGACCACACAGTGTCTATTACAACGGTCCGACATGACCCCGTAAACTGTCTTCTACATCGGTCCGACATGACCCCATAAACTGTCTTCTATATCGGTCTGACACGACCACACAGTGTCCTGCTACATCAGGTCCGACATGACCCCGTAAACTGTCTGCTACAACGGTCCGACACGACCCCATAAACTGTCTTCTGCATCGGTCTGACACGACCACACAGTGTCCTGCTACATCGGTCCGACATGACCCCGTAAACTGTGTCTTCTACAACGGTCTGACACGACCATACCGTGTCTCCTATCCTGTTTTATTTTATTTATCAGTTTATTTTTCTGTTTTGTAACTCTCTCCAAACTCAAGTTGGTTTGTGTCTAACCTCATTGAGTTTGAGGGGGGCTGTTAAACCCACTAAACCTAACCCATTACTACCTACCACACACACTCACCTCCTCACCTAACCTACCACTACCACCTCCACTTCATCCCCTACCACTTCACCTACTACCTTCTTCTCTTCTATATATTTGATCATTGTAAACACAACAATAACAATCAATATACACAACAATCTTGTAATCAACTCATCAATCAATAATACATTTATTGTTACATAGAGAATTCAAAGTTTTTCTTCAAGAGTCTTCGAAGATTTTCGAATTTTCCAACGACGTTCTTGAACCCTCTCATACACATTACTATCTTCGTATGGGTTGTTCGGCAATGGAGATATTGCATCTTTTGATAACACCATACTAATTTCTCTCCACAAAGTTGAGGTTTGCTTGACAACTTGAATAGGATCACTTTAAAGACCCAATCATTTTGAGCTTTCCAAATAAACCATCCCACTGTAGCAACTTTCCTTCGTTTTTCTTTACGATAAGTAGCATTCACGCCTCTCTCAATAATTGTTTGCGTCCAAACTTTAGCTAAGAATATAAACTCCAACCCTGGCAATAGCCCTATATCATACAAAAACCACAATATTCTGGTCCATTCGCAATGGAATATGAGATGTTCAATCGATTCAACACCCGTTCCACATATTAGGCAACCATGCGAAGTTGTACACTGACGTCGAAAGAGATTCTCTTTGGTTGCTAATTTATTACAATACATCCTCCACCAGAAGTTTCAAACCTTTGGAGGGATTGGGAGAGACCACAAAATACTACAAAAGTTCTTGGGCAAAAGGGAAAATGATGAAGCCCCCGAATTCGCACCAGAATGCCGTGACTCAATTTGCATTTGGATTCTCTTAGTTGTAGTTTTTAGTTTTTTTTTAAATAGGACAACTAATTTTAGTTAATGTTTTGTTTGCTTAGACAGAAAATATTTTTTAATTTTTTTTTTGTATTTTCTGGTGTTTGATTTAATGGAAAATAAAAGTTAATGAAAAATATTTTTTATGATAAATGGAAAACAAATCTATTTTGACATAAAATATTTTTTAATTTTAAAAGGCGAAAAACATTTTATGGACTAAAATTTTATCAACGGCACCACATCACACCACACTACATTACCATCACCATGGACACCACCACCATTACCGTTGCCATCCCCGCGACCATCGCCTCACCACCATGCTACCACCTCCACGTCCACCTTTGTTCCACCACCACTACCAACAAACGTAGAAAAATATTTTATTCAAAAAATATTTTATGAAAAAATTTTCGTATAAAATATTAGAAAATATTTTCCATCAAAACGAACAGATCATAATGTGAAAAATGTATAATTTGCATTTGATGTATTTTCTTGATTTAATTGCTGAAAAATTAATTTGTATGAATACATATGACATAAGATTCAATAATTGATTTGTTTTTGTTATAAAGAAATAGTTAATGAAATATATTGGTTAGACTTGTAAATTATTGTTTTAAATATATATTTTTCTTTGTTATTTTTTTAATTTATACTTTTTCCTTTTTATTGTACACTATTATTAATCGTTCATCACCGATAAAGATTTGTTAAAAATTCGTCAGTACTAAAAAAAAATTGCTCATGACAACAGATAAATAAACAAATAGGTATGCAAGTAGATAAATAAAAATATTATGGTATTTTAAATTATTATTATCTGTATAAATAAAAAAATAAAAATAGGCCAAGTTTGGGAAGTGTAAAAAAAATTAAAAAGTCAAAAAGTTATTCAAAAAGTTAAAAAGTTATAATTATTTATCAAAAGTCAAAAATTACGACTGCACAACTCCCAATACTAATTTTTCCTTACACACTAATTTATACAATTTTTTAATACACATTTTTTTATAAAAAGTCACAAAATTAACCCAAACATCTATATTTTTTTCCTCAACTTTTTAATCTAAAAAAATAAAAAAATACACTTATTTAAAACACTTCATATAACTCCTATTTTGTTTTTGTTTTTTTAGATAGTGTAACTCCTATTTTGGCGCTGTTTGGGAAACGGAACCTCAGGCTATTATAGCCTCTTTCAAAAAAGTAGCCCAAAATCAATACTGTAGCACCATTTTTTCTGATTTTCAAAAAAAAAAAAAAAAAAAAAAAAAAAAAAAAAGCCTGCTGCCGGGACAGTGTAGGCACAGCCTACACTGTCACAGCCGGACAGATCAACATCAAGGGCAAAATGGTACCATTTTGCCCCTTTTATATCAATTTTAAAAATAAAAAGTTAGGGATAAATTTGTAATTTTAAATTTAAACATCATTTCAACACACTTTTCAATACAATAACTCAACTAAAAAATCATCTCATCTTCCCAAACACAAAAACTAAAATAGTCACTAAAATAGCCAAAAAGCCAAATAACCTACTAAAATAGCCACTTCCCAAACGAGGCCTTTGTTTAGAGTAGAACTTTCAGCTCGAGCCCCCTGTAAATTTTTTAATTTATAATTTTTAGAAGGCAGCATATATCCACAAAGAGCTTTAAAAAGGACCCGTGAATTCATAGATGCGCGAGTAGGGAAATAAAAAGGGAATAATTTGTGTCAGATTGAGATACAACAATGATTGAGATGTTATTTATTTATTTTTATTTTTTTTAAGACTTCACAATTTTCTTTAGATCTTCATTATTAATAGTGTGAATTCTATACATATACGAGTGAGTCTCATATATGCATTAATGGTAGAGGTCCAACAGAATTATTGAGATTTTTAAAAAATAAGGGTCTCAAGTATTTTTTTAACCGGAAAAGAATTATTAAATGAAAGATTTTGACTGCAAAGAATTATTAAAAAGAAGATTTTATTGGTAAATTTTTTTAAAAATAGTTAGTGGGGAGTGTTGTCACAATTTATTTTAATAATTTTTAATTTTTTTTTATAAAAAGATATAAAAGATAATGTGATAACTTATAATTTTTTTATTAAAATATATAATTAACAAATAAAACGTTAGAGGTTTTTATTTTAATGATTCTTCTCGATCAAACACCTCAATTAGAGTTGTGTAAAATACTACCTAATTCATTAAAATCGCACCGATCCACATCAATTTGCACTGCTTTAACTGTTACTTGCAGTTTAAACTTTAAAATTTATAATTTGCCAACTGAATCACTCCGCTCCGCTATAATTAATACATATATATTTTTTAACTTTTAATAAAATATCAATATAAAAATAATTGTGAGAGAGATTTAAAATATGAAATTTATTATAATTTAATAATTATGTGGGTGTTTGGAAAGTGTGTTTTTATGTAGGTTTTTTTAGTTGTAGGATATTATTAGAGAAAAAAATTTGGTGTTTAGGAAGATAATTGAGTTTTTTTGTGATTTGATGTGATGTTTGTGAGAGAAAAAATGAAATGATTATGGGATTAGATGTGATATTTTATTTGGATTTATTTTTTTTGATTTTGTAAAAAGTTTATCTTTTAGTGAAAAAAATAAAAATAAAAAAAACCCAACCCACAAACTTCTCAAACACCACTGAAACATATTATATAAAATTATTTTATATTATATATCTAAAACATATTATACAAATTAATAATCTATACTATATATTAAGCAAAAGGGGGGTTTCTAACTCCAAACATTGTGGAAGCTCCAATCTCCCAATCTAAATTTCTTGATTTTTTTATTTTTAAAAAAAAAAATCTTAACATTTGTTAATTTCTCCCAACTTCCAAGTCTTACGCTTATAATAACACTTTAATGCATTAAGAACAAACATAAAAAAAATTCTTTGAAATCCAACACATATGAATTCCTTAAAAAGTCAAAACACATATTATTATTATTTCTCATAATAACACTTTAATACATTAAAAACAAATATAAAAAAAAATTCTTAAAAAATCCAACACATATAATTATTATCAAAATATTAAACTTTAATATAACATAAAAAAGAGAAAAAAAAAAGACATTTAAAATAAAATAAAAAAGAAAACATTTAAAAATCACAATTCACATATATAAATAATTGTAAACACAATCGGTATATAACTTGAATGATATGCTAGTATATATTATATAAATATATGGTAATTAATTAAAATATTCTTTAATTTCTTAATCCGTAAAAAACCATCAAAATTATAATTTATCAATCCTTAATCTGTTAACCCATGATTTAATTTGTAATTTTACTCTCAAACTAAACAAACAACACCACGGCCCCCAAACCTCGATTGTTTAATTTTCTACTGGAGGCGAGTCGAATGAAAAAAAGGAAAAACCCGACCAACTTGCCGAAATTAAGCAGAAGACTCTCCACGCCGTTCCGTACTGATCTTCTCTTCCAAATATATATATATATATATATATGTTTCTCTCATCTAAGTCGGTTCGTAAACAACCACAGAGAGATTCGAAAGAGGTGTAAAAGATTTCTGGTTTTTGTTTTTTGTTTTTTTTTTTTTTTTTGAGGGGTTTTGATTGATTGGTTTGGTGGGTCGATGGCTGCGAGTGCAAACCCTTCTGGGAATAATAGTAATAATAATAATGATCAAGAAGGTTCTTCAGCCAATGCAAATGGCGCCACCAATAACGGCAGTTCGGTTCCCCATGACAACTCGCCGGTGGGTCCCACCCAGGCGGCGCTCCGCCACAACCCTGGTCTCTCCGTCGAATGGACCCCGGACGAGCAGTACCTCTTGGAGGATTTGCTCAACAAGTCAGTAATCACAACCTTCTCTCTCTTTATGTATGTGGGTATTTGTTATATTTGTGTTTCTTGGTGACCCATCTACTGAATTTGTGGATTATTGTTTGTAATTCTTTCAATCTTGATTTGATTTGAATATGTGTCTATTCAGTTTGATTTAATTATTTTTTTCTTTCTTGTTATGATGCCTGGCTTTCACTGGTTTTTCTTTTTGAAAATTAAACTGGAATCAAGGGTAAATAAGAAATTGTTTGGATTCAGTACAAATGCTTGTTTAATTTCAGGAATTGTATCAGTATGCCCCTCCAATATCAAAATATGCTACTACACTTGTATAAAGACTAGTATTTTAAAGTATCATGAGTTTCAATGTTGTGTTAACTGGGTCAAATGAGTTCATTACTATTATTATTTTTCGAGGTACTTATATATATTGATTAATGATAATTACTTCTATTGCAGTTAAAAAAATTCAAATGCATATATATGTATATATTTTAATTTGTCACAAGTAAAGTAGCTTCATGGGCCCTTCAATATACATCAAGTGATTTGGCTTCAGGTTCAAAGGTTTACAACCTTATAGTTTACAAGGTTTCTTTGTAAGCAATTACTTTAACTTAAACACAACAACATTAAAGACAGTTTGTGCTCCATTTTGTAGTCAAATATTGTTTTAGCCACTATATTATTAAAATTTAAAATCATGTTTATGCCTTTACTAATTCTTTGTAACTTCTCTCCTATATAATGCATGTGTGCGTATTTATTGATTCGGCTGTCCACCATTTTGCAGATATTCCTCAGAACGCAACATTGTGCGGTATGCAAAAATTGCAATGCAGTTAAAAGATAAGACAGTTCGGGACGTGGCATTGCGCTGTAGATGGATGAACGTAATTCTTCAATCCTTATTGGTTTAAAGCTTCAGCCCTCTCTCTCTTTTTGCTGACATGGTTATTCTGTTTGTTTTGTTATTGTATTTTGTGGAACTCTTTGACGCTAATGCATAGTTTATAACTCAAACTCAATCGTTGATTGATTGAGTAAAATGTATTGAGTCCTCAACACACACTAATCAATAAAATTCAGCATCAGTAATTTTAAGTAGGTGTGCAACCTCCACGACTTATTTAAACTTGATTGTTGACTTCTTAAAATATGTCAAGTATGCTCTAGTATCCATTTACTATTTTAACTTAACAAGGATAAAGCAATGAGATAGGCAAAATTGACAAATGCATGTTCTTCTGGAACCTTATTCTTTATTTCTATATCTTGTTTCCTGCGGTTCCCTGTATGTGATACCTTGGCTTTGTCGGGCCCACCCTGGCCCCTCCTGTCCAGCTCCCCAGTGGATAGGGGCTCATTGTGTCATGTCCAAGGAAGATTGCTTCCCCTCGTTCTGCCCCGCTCAACCCCTGCATTCCCTGTCTCACACTGCACAGGTTTTCTTACCTTGGATAAGGAGGCATGGTGGGAACAGGTTCTCATTCTCTGCCGCATTCTACCCCACCCCCAGATTATATTTATTAAAGCTGTTTGTTTATATATAATACATACATAATAATTCTTTTTAAAAAACAAACACTTTACAAAAGTCCAAAGGCATAGAAGCTACCTGGAGTGGCTTCAATAATGCTTCCCAATTCACTTTCGTGAAGCCACCCACTCACCTAGTCCCTTAAATTGAAAATTTTAAAGTCCCCATGTTGTCCTTGTCTTCTATAACTATATGCTTCTATTACCCCTTATTTGATGGCATTTACAAACTGTAACCTATATATACAGATTTTATTTGTATCTATCATCTCTGCTCTCTACCATGGTCAATGTATCTTTGCTTCTCCATTAGTGGTCTCTGTGGTGAAGGTGACCAATTCATGGGATTGATTACCCTCTATTTTTATTTTTATTTTCAGAAAAAGGAAAATGGTAAGCGAAGGAAGGAGGACCATAATTCTGCAAGGAAAAACAAGGACAAAAAGGTGTGGTCTATTGAAATTGCTCGTCATTGTCTTTGCTTTGCTATGCATGTGTATATCCAATGCTATGCATGTGCTTATCTACTGTTGAATGCACGCCTTGTGATTGCTTCTCTCCCTTTTTTGAATCTGCACTGTTATAGTTAATTAGTTGACTTTTCAAAGAGCTGTTCTTTCTATTTCTGTGTACATCTATATATTTGTGGACATGTGTGTTCCTTATGCAGAGGTAACTAGTGTCAGGGGGAATGGCCTCTGAAATGTACTATTTTGAGAAAAATCAATTATTCAAATAAAAAGATTTGCTTTCCCTTGAAAAAATGAAGACTAAATTATGTTTTGAGGGATAGCTCAGTTTATTGACAAGGTGTAATCATTTTTGGTGGCTTGCCAACAAGTGGATTCTTAGGTTGGTGTGTGCTTCTTTGATTTATGGTGGCAAAATATTGTTTACTTTTCTATTTGGAATGTTGGTTCTTCCTTCACTAGGATCTGTAAAAAGTCTCACAGTAGTCCATAGTGAGTGCTTCACTGTGGTCTATATTGGGAGGTGATAATGGTCATTGGGTTCATGTTTATAGATATAAAAGCTTTGTAATGAATTCTGTAGCGATGGAATCAATTGCATGTTACCCATTTATTACTGGCCCACCTTTTCAGTTTCTCCAAAGTTTTCTAGGTTCTATGCATTCCATCTTAGCAGGGGCAAACCTGTAACTTTACTATGCGGCTGTGTTTCTTGTGGGTTGAAAGAATAAGGGTGTGGGGGGGAATTTTACATGTGAATTTTTTTATTTTTTTATTTTTTTTTTTTACGTGGTATGTGTGTAAGAATGTGTCTATAGTATGTCCTAAGAGTAGTACTTGAAATTCTTATACTACTACCATTTCCTTCATTCCTCATGGAAAAGTTGCCATATAGTTAAAGTTTATAATAATTACATATTACGCCTGGCAAAGTTTAGTTGGATTATGTTGGTTATACTGAAAAATTTAGCCCAAAAGACGTGTTGCATGGAAAAATTGGTTTCTTAGGACATAAAATGGTTTTATTTAAGCTAAGAAATTCATATCTATTGTTCGGTCAAATGCAGTAATGTTAATACTGTCCTCAAGTACTTAGTTAAAAAGTGGCACTGAGGGAAATTGCATGCCAGTTTTGGCCTCTGCTAGACCCTGTGGCCCTACCTGAGGGGTGGGCACTGTTCCTTTTCGGTCTCTGGCTATCCTTTTGACTCCAGTGAGGGCCTGTGGGGCACATCTGAGGGTTGTCCGGTTATTTGTTCCTTTCTTGAGTTTGTAGGACGTGTGTGGCCCATTTGAGGATTGGCTCCCCTCTTTGTTAGTTTGGGCGAGGGCAATGGCCTTCAGCAAGTTTGGAGGAAGATGCTCTTTTTGCAGGTCATTGTGCAATTTACCATTTTTGTTGTAAAATAAGTATAGTTGCCATACTTGACATAAAAAAGAAAAATAAAGCAAGAAAGAAATTAGGTAAAGTTGCCATATGGCCAACATTTTGAAGTAAGATTACATGCATGAAGGAGCCAAAGGATAATTTGTAGAAGTCATCGGTTCAAAAGTTCTACATGTGTAACAAGCTTCCAAATTGTATAATTAGTTTGTACTTGACTGCATTCTGTACAATTTTGATACTTGCTCTCAAATTTGTTAACCCCAATCTCTTCTCAGGAAAAAATTACAGACCCTATGGCAAAGTCAGCGTCTCATGTTACAAACCGTTCAAATGGTCCTCCATATGCTCAATCAGTGATCTCTATGGATAGTGATGATGGGATCTCATACAAAGGTTGGTCAGACTCTCATCTATCTATTTAGGTAGATAAGTCCAGGGGCAAATGGTGATGAGGCAAGGAGTTTGTACATATAAATATTTGCACCTGTGTTATATATGCATTTTTAAATTGCTGAACTTTTGCATTTGGTTGCACTGTTATCTGCTTTATTGAAATTTCTGGCATTTCATGACTGTTCTATGCTATTTTTGTTTAAAAATTGTATAATGCTTCACAAAAATATGGTTTACAATGAAATATGATTGACAACAAAAAAAGCTGGACTCCTCAGGTGTGTGCCTTCTACGCTTGAAATGTGGAAAATGAAGAATTTGGGAAATGACTGTAAGTTATTTTGATAAACTCTTATGGTTGAAATTTCAAAGTGTAGGGTTGTTCTGAATGGTAAAGAATTTGTAAGTAGAGAGAAACAAGGAGATGAAATAAGTTAGGGAAGGCACATCAAGATGCTATCTTAAGTAGTGTTTTTTTCACTATAGTGCTGATGGACCATGGAACTCCTTTTGTATGGACACAGAACCTAACTCTTAAAAAAATGTAGTTAGCTCAAGAAAATTTTGTAAAATGACCGGCAATATGCGCTTGTATGGGCATCAAACTCACTCCTCCAATTAATCATGTTGCTCATCATTTAAACCGCTTGTGCCTCTCCTTTCCCATCCTCCCCCAAGTAAATATATTTATGTGTTACTGGCCAAAAAAGCAATGGTCCCATCACTACTGAAAAAGCAATGGTCCAGTGTAGTTCAGTTCATTCAGAACTGTAAGAGAAGTGAGTGGTAGAAAAACACAATGTAGCTTCTCATGCATTAATGATCCACCTAATAAAGTTGGCAGACAGCTGGTGAATGGCTGACTCAACTCAGTCTTGGGATTCATCCTAATAGCAACCAAGAAGTCAAGAACTAGAATCTAACACAAGAATTCCACGTCTAATAAAAGTTTAAACAAAAAATTTGTAAAAAATGGATTTTCTCCAGGTCAATTGAATCTGGTGGCCTAACCCGAAATTAAACCTTTTGGAATTGATGGTTGTTAATATTGCAGTACTGGTGGATGTGTTGAATTTTTCTACTTTACTTGTACATGGTGATATTTACATTGACCAAGAAATGGTACAGCCAGAGGAGAGCATAATTCCAATTCATGTGTTACTTGTTTGGTTATGACCATTAGTACATATTGAAGGTACAAAATATTTTTTCCCTCTTGTAATTCTTCCTGCATTGTAGTCACAATGTACATTGCATTGTATGTTGCAGCTATTGGTGGCGTGAAAGGAGAGCTTCTTGAGCAAAATGGCCAAGCCTTGGAACAAATTTCTGCGAATTTTGCATCTTTGAGGGTAACATAAATGGTTTATTGTTTTGGAGTCATGGATAATATAATAGTAAAGAAAAAAAATAATCTTCCTAGAATCTTTGGGTTTCGTGGTTGTGATAGACTTGTAAGATGGTATTCAAGAATTTATAGTTATGTGAATCTTGTTTTTGCTAATTAATTATATGGCAAGGTATTTATTTAATGCTCTATGTAAAATGGCAGATATTTATATGAATTTTCATATAATAAAATGCTCTAGCATTTAGGTAGCTGTTGCATCAGTCAAGTGTGTTTTATGTAGGATTGAACTGAAAATGTGTTGTGCTTTTGATAACGTTTCAAATACTTTGTTAAGGCATTTGTAAATAATGAAAATCTATCAGGATTTCAATGCATCCCTTATATTTTATGTGAGTGAGTTCATTGATTTCACTGTTATACGGTGATATTGCAAAGTTTAGTTTCCAAGTGATGTGGATAACCCAGTGGGCAAATTCAATTTATGTAAGCATCAAAGACCCCTGATGATTTTTTGTTACTCTTGTGTTGGTAAGAGGATAGTCTAGAACTATGTTACGTGGATTCAGGGACAAGTGTAGGGTGTTGGTATGTACCTTTAAGTGCCAGATTTATCTAACTTTCATGGCCAAGACACTTAAGACACGAGTAGATTTCATATTTCTTAAATATTATTTTTTATAGGTGAAATGGTGTTGGCAAACTAAAAAAAAGAGCAGTTTATGTATAAAATGAAAGTTTATGCATAGTTATATAGCATGTCCATCTATAGAAGAAAAAAAAATAATAATAATAACAGGTCATGTTTAAACGTATGTCCGACAGGTATTGGAAGTGTTCAATGAGTGTCATTTTTGGACATGGACATACCACCTTCTTAGAAGTGTTTGTACTTCTTAGATTTTAGACACTCCACTGTAATCTGTTTATCAATTACAAATTGTGAACATTCATTCAACCGTCTTGTTTTGGCATCAGTAATCTTTTATGTGGGGCCCATTAATTATAGATCTGAACCCACCGGCACATGTCCCAACCTTTGGTCTGTGAAGTACTCCTTGTTGTTTCTGGAGTCGATAAATAACCTTTATTAAAATGATTCTTGCTTTCTAATATATTGATTTCATTGCTGAATCAAACACAGAAGCTTTATACCTGGTAGCAGATTGATGATGCCTATGCAGTCTTGTTTCTTTTTTTCTTGCAGATACATGAAAACATCAATCTCTTTTGCCAAACTCGAAATAACATCCTCACAATATTGAACGAGTATGTCAGATGCTTTCTGTGCTTTGTGGCTGTTGTTCTGTCATTATCAGCATGATCTTTTATAACATTAGTTCATATTTCTCACTTAAATTATATGTTTTACATGTTTGAATATTAGCTTTAAACCTTGTATGGCAGTTTAGTTAGTTACACACTATTTTTGTTCACCATCATTTTTACTTTGTATTTGCTGCCACTCTTCCAGTTTCCAGAGACATTTTACTTTAGTTTTTTTTGGGATCAAGTTTCTCTAGTTATTCTGTATTTGCATTTTAGGACCAAAAGAAACTGACTACTTTGAGAAGAAATATCCGGAAGACAAGGCTAAGCATCCCCCCCAAAATGCTCAATTTTAGCATGATTGATTGTCCTTTTGAATACCTTTCATGATGTGGCATCTTGAGAATGTCTTTTTTTACATTTTTTAAAAAGTTTGAAGGGTGTGTTTTGCATCCCACAAAAGATTAAGGATTCAGCATTGTATAGCATTCAAAGGTCAAACGCATTATCCCAAGGGGGAGGCTGTTACGTCCCGTGACAGTTAGTGCACAATGGTAGCATTTAATATTTGAAAATCTTGCCCTGACATGCATACAAGTTCACGTGTGCATCATATTCCATTACACTGAATAATCGAGTGATATGTTAGTCATGTATGCTAATTTGAATTGCAGCATGAATGACATGCCGGAGATAATGAAGCAGATGCCACCACTTCCAGTGAAGTTGAACGAAGAGCTAGCTAACTCCATCCTTCCTCCGCCATCCTTGCAGAAGAATTCCTGATCGTAGCTTCCACATGGGCTTACTGATTTTGCTTCCAACTCTTCTGCTCAAGTTGGGATATTTCGATTATGATATGAAATTAGAATAAACTAGTTAATTAGGGTCCGGTTCATTTTTCAGTTCGAAATGGAGATTGAAGTGCTTTTAGTGTTTCCAATACCTTTAGATGCAAACAGTCTTGTTTTAGTACTTTATTTCTGTATAATTTGTTTTAATCTTTTTCCTTTACGCTGTATTTGGTTAGGGAATTTGATGAGAGATTTGGAAAAGGAAAGAAAAAATGTGTGAAATTAGGTGATATGTAGGTATATTTTATTCATATTTCACCTACCTTTTCCGTTTCTTTTTCTTTTTCCTTTCCATTTATAAATCCCTCATCAAATCTCCTAATCAAACACAACATTATTGATTTTTGGGAAGTAACTTGTATAGTATGTTTTGAACAAGAGTGTGTCGTGTGTGAATACTTACTAGTTGGTTGTCATAATTCTTGACTCTGTAAATGAATTGAAGGAAAAGCTGTTCATCTTTGGCTTCTTGTGTTCTCAATGATTATTTATTTATTTATTTATTTTTGAGCGCACTCAATGATTATTTCAAAATAACAAACAAATCATCTTAGGCTTCTTGATTATTTCACAAAAAAACAGGTGACATAGAATTTTTCCCTAGAATGAATGGGTACATGCAGTCCCAAGGATAGTGTACATTTCCGGTTTGAGATTTTGAGATAGATGGATTGCTTCTCCCAAACATCAATTGGACCTTGAATTCAATTACGAAGGTGTTTCTTTTTTCTTGCGCGCGCGCCGGTGTCAAATTGAACTCAATTCAGTAGTTGAAAGTCACAATAAGGCATGTTTGGTTGTGCTTCGTTTAGGCTTATTTTGGAAAGTTTAGTTAAAAGTTGATTTTTTAATTTTTTTTAAAAAATATGTAAAATAATAAAAAGGTAATGTGACTCACAATATGTTAAAAATTAAAAAGTGACTTTCTGTTGTAACATCCTTCTTGAAAAAGACATGTATTTTGAATTTTTTTGGTCATGGATTCACAATATTATTATATTTCTTAAATTAAGAAGATGTAAGAGCCCAAACAAAGATATATAAAAATACAATCAATATACATAAATTAGCTTATTTTAATAATTTTAGTGAATCTTACTAAAATTTTAAATTTAAAATCATACAAAGTTTTCAAAATTATGCTGTACTTGGGTGTTAAAGTTGTCTTTCAAATTTTGTTAAAAAAAAATAGAAGAACTACACTAACATTGGTTATAATGATAAAATAATTAGATTGGATAATTCTAACTCTAAGAATTTATAATAGAAAAAGTAATGAATTATATAAAAAATAAATATAATTTATGCAACAATAATTACAATATTTTTGGTAAATTACATTGACATTTATTAAGAATTGAAAAAAAAATCCTACAATTTTAATATAATCACACAAAAAATATAAAATATAAATTTCAATGATAACGTATAATTTTTTTATCTATGTAACTAAGAAATTACCAATGAATAATTACATCAAAATTTTAAGTTTGGCAACTTCCTATAAAAGATAAAAAGTCATTAAAAAAATTTAAAAAATCAAAAAATATGCCGTATATATTAATTTTTTTCACCCACATTTTAACAAAAAAAAATTTAAAAATTATTAAAATAGTTTATTGTTAAACCAATTATTGTAATTTTATAGACCTTACAAAAATCAGGGGTTGTTTGGGATGATCTAAATAAATATATTTTTTATTTTTTTATAACAAAATAGTACAAAAAATAAAAAAATAGTACAAAAAAGTAAAGAAATGATGATAAAAAAAAAATTTATTTTGTAATAGCCAAACTTGACCTCAGTGTAATATTTTATTTATTTAATTTAAGATGACATGGCAAAATTTAATTTGGGACTAGAAAAGCGAAACCCTCCTCCCCACTTCCGGTCCGGTGGAGACTGGACTGGTCCGTACCGATATATAATGGATCCGAGAAGAAGACACGAAGCCTATGACTAAGAAAGAGAGAGTTCTCTTCCATTTTTGCCCTAAAAGTTTCTCTATTTCTTGAAAAGCTTTGTCTCTTCTTCACTGATCAGAAGAAGCACCAGATTTTCTAGAGAGAGAGAGAGAGAGATGACGGAGATGGCGGTGAGTAGTTCGCCGGAGCTGTCGCCGGAGGAAGAGAAACTCACGATTAGGGACATTTCGATGGGCGTTGAAGCCCAGACCAAAGAAGGCGATACTTTTTATTTAATCACTCAAAGGTACTATATATATGTGTTTGTATGTATTCGAACCTTTATGTGAAAGCTCTGTTCAGATTGTTGTTCTTAGATGTTTGTGATGTTTCTATTTTGTTAGATCTCCACTCGCAACCCCTAGAATTGAGACCAGTATTAATGGTTAGGGTTTGTAGTTGGAATTTGCTAGCGAATGCGTATAGGATAGGAGGGAAAATTCAGGGTATGTGGGCTTTGTTTTTGCTAGCGAATGTGTACAGGATAGGATAGGAGGGAAATTTAGGGTAGTCTTTATGTTTTTTCCTGTATACTTCGTTCTATCCTCAATTTGGATGAATTGAGGTCACAATGCTGGCCACTAATGTTGGGAATGTTGTAGCAGGGGACATTTGTCTCTGCTTTTCTTTAAAGTCTCTCTCTTTTTCATTTTGTTTCAGTTCTTGAACAAGTTTGCACATAACACTAAGTATTGCCACCTTGGTGCGGAAAAATTTGCCCCCCTTTCTCTTGCTCTGGTCCTCCTCTCATAGTGTTTTTGTAACTGCAGGCATCATTGAATTGCTACGACAGAGCAATTTACTTAAAGTTGATGATTCTCTAGTTACTGGATAGCCTGAATATTGGCATTATAGCAAATCTCGCTAGCTGTTATGTTTTTAAACAAACCTTCAAAGCCATTTGCTCAACAGGGCTGTTTTCATGGTGATGCCTAGGTCATTTCTTAATATATATTTTTTTTTGGCTAGATATGCGCATAATTCTTTGCTAGGCTAATGTACTGTTGACTGGCTATCACTTACCCGCAACAATTCAGATCAGTTGCCACCTAGGTTGCACTGTTGGGAATGTTAACAAGTGAAACATGATCAACTGCAAAGCTGGATGGTGGAAAGTTGGGTAAGAATAATATTTATGTCGTTGAACTTCAATGGTTTGCCCCCTTCCATAGTTGACAATCATTGTGGGCATTGATGTCATCATTTCTAAGTCTCATCAGTAATAAAAAATTTGTTGCTAGATGGGGCTTAATTTTGAACCCATGATTTGCAATCAGCTGAGCTCTTTTCAATTCTCACTTAGGCTTAAAAATTAAATTAAAGTCAAAGTTGGCAGTAATATACTTGAAAATGTTTTTAGGTCATGAAATTGTGGCCAAAAGTAGTTGATTGTTGAATGTTGAGTGAAGATGGGACACAAATGGATATGCATTCATAGTGGTGGAACCACTGATGGAACTGGGTCCACTTAGACAACAGTTTGTGCCTCAAAATTTCAATTAATGCTCAGAGTGGTTTTCCAATGTGAAATTAGTGGAGAATGTAAATTCACCCAATTTGATACCCCTTGAACCCTTATGGAACGTTGGCAACTTCACCACCATCAACCAAAGCTGAAGTTTTTGGGGTCGAAATATGACACACTCATGTCTCTCTACTAAATACTAATATAGAATACATTATGTGTAATAGTTCTAGCAAGGGCAATAAATATGGCAGTGAGGTTTTGCAGAATGTCTACTTTTCAAGTCATTGAAGAGCTGCTTTCTAATACAAGCTTATCACTAGCCTGACAGTTAGAAAATTTGAGACATCAGCGGCTCTATTGTGCTTCAGATTTAGTGAGATACTAGGTGCTGTCATTGCCTGCCCTTAGTTTCATGGGAGTAGTTCTTTAACATTACCATGAAGTTCCTCTAGACTGCTGGACTCCAGCAAAATGTTATAATGGATGCAGGTGGGCCCAACTTTATTTATTTTTTTATTCTCTCAATTCTACTAGTATTTTTTCTTTTAAAAAATTAGCCATTATCCTTTTTTGATAGGAGTTCCTTGGCTAAGTGGTTGATGTTGCAGATGGGAGTACCTGTTGCATGAAAAGAAACAACTACCATGTATACTATTTGAAGCTCTACCCTGAATTTGCCACTGGCTCTTCATGCTGTTGAAGCTTGTTAAGTTATTAGTGAACCATATTTCACGAATTGCTGAAAGTTTTCCATTCTTGCTTGTTCCAGGAAACAAGAATGTTCTTGTTTCCTATTTTCTTTAGAAATTGACCTTGCTTGATATTCAATTATTTAGGGGTGGTTTGGGATGTTCTAAATAAGCGCACTTTTTGACTTTTTATAAAAAAAATGCGTAGAAAAGTAGAGAAAGTGAGTAGAAAAGTAGAGAGGAGATGTTGTTTGATGTCACCCAAATAAGTGTGTGTATGCAAAAAAAGTGCACTTTTTTAGTGCATGCCAAACACCTACTTTGTCTGTTTCAACTGAAATTAAATGTCTAGCAGCAATTTTTTTAATTTTATTTTAGACATGTTTGGAGCATGATTAATTATCTCTGTTTTTAGTTGTTTGATGGTGTGCTTATCATGTATTAAGAAAAATGATACTTCTCCTGTTTGGTTTTTTGGGAGAGAGAGAGAGAGATGAACTTTATTATTGTCTTAGATGTTTTTTTCTTAAACATGTAGGCTCATCTTCTTTTTCTTTTCCTGGTAAATTCGGAATTTGAAATTGAAACAAAACAATCATACGAACCTTGGCAACAACTGGGAGGTCTTAGATGGAAGACAACAGAGCCTAAGTTTTTTCTACCCACTCGAGCAATCATTTTTCTTTCTCTCTCACATCAACCTTAGGCAAAAAGCCTAGATAAATTGTGCCAATTAAGTTGCAATTCTTTTTTGGATTTACCTTCGTAGTAGAGATTTGACAAAGCTATTTAGCTTATATTGGCTTGTTATTGTCATGGTTACTTTTTTTTTATAAGATCTTAAAGATATTTTACACTTCTAAGCCCTAATCTATTGTTTAATTATTTTTTAGTGGAAAGGAATATTAAGACTTTGATTTCCTTGCCAATGGTTGATCGCAGATGGTGGCAAGATTGGCTGGAGTATGTCAACCAAAACCAGGCAACTATTGCAAATGATGGATCCTCTTCTGAGAGGCCTGATTCAGTTGTTTTAAGCAATTTAAAGAGGCCATCTGCTATTGACAATTCTGATTTAATATATGAAGCAGCATCAGAGGACTCCACTATTGGTATTGAGCTCCATGATACTCTAGTAGAAGGCACTGATTACATATTGCTTCCACAAGAAGTTTGGAATCAGTTATATGCATGGTAGGTTAACTAAAATGGACAAGTTTTTGTTCTTTGTTATTTATTTTCTTGTATGGGACATTTTTTTTAATAAGCTTATAGATTGGGAAATCGTAAATGGGATTGCCTGCTATGGTAGCCACTACTCTATATTCATATAAAAGTGTATACATGCTGTAATACAAAACTCAAAATAAGTTTATACATGAACACCGGGAAATGCCTTGAATTGTGGCTTCCATTCCTTTAACAGTCAAACTAGGAAATATTTATTACTTTTTGTTCTAGGAAAGGGCCTCATCTGAGTACTAATATGATAATATGCTACAATTGATTCATATCCAAATGTGTCTTGGAAAATAGGTTGTTCATGAATAATGGTGCTGACTCATTGTGAACAAGAACATCTTCCTACTGATCTGTCCTCTATGATAAGCATCAATCCTTTGGGCTCTATTGCTCGTAACCATTAGGGCGAGGTAAAAACTTCTAACATGTCATTTTGAACTCAAACATATGGCGGTGGTTTTCCATTAAATGTGGAAACTGAATGTATTTAAAAAAAAAAACCATTTATTATGAAATGGCCCTAAAAATATCTAGATGCATCTTGGGATTAGATATAAAGAAAGCTGGAATTGAGGCATTGCTCAATTTGAATCAACTCATTCCAAGTAAATATTCATGGTCAAGTATGTGACAGGATTGCATGTAAAATACAAAACTAGAAATTAGCATATTTTCTCAGAAATTTGAGGATGGTTTAAAAGTTAGCTATATGTTGGTTGCTTCCTCTCTCTCCCTCTCTTTCTTTCTCTGTTCTAAAGATGGATATTATAAAATTGGATCATCTTTAGAGGGCGTTACACCACTCTTAAGGATATCTACTGTCTGTATTGAGGAATCAATGCTAGTGTTTGTTGGGTTTAGGTATGGAGGGGGCCCTACATTGGCTCGAAAAGTAATCAATTCTGGTCTATCTCAAACAGAATTGGCCGTGGAAGTGTATCCCTTGCGCCTTCAGTTATATCTGATGCCAAAAGGTGACAAAGCTACCATAAGAATTAGCAAAAAGGTATGCTGGTAGACTGTGTCGTGATGAACTGCTTTCTTTTCCTTGATACACTGCCTCCCTTTCTACCCTTCGTCCCCTTCCCCTACAAATGATGTATTTTAAGTATTCTGGACATATTATTTGAAATTGAATAAATTTGGACAGGAAACCATTGGAGAGCTTCACAGAAGAGCTTGTGAGATTTTTGATCTTAATTCGGAGCAAGTAAATAGCCTATATATTTTTTCTATTTAGTTGATCCATTTTCTAGAATTTTACTTTGCCTCTTGAAGATCAATTTTCTCTTAGTTGTTCAGTATTCAAAATTTTCCTCTGGTGCAGGTATGGATTTGGGACTATTATGGCCGCCGAAAACATGCCTTGATGAATGATTTGGACAAAACGCTTGATGATGCCAACATACAAATGGATCAGGATGTGAGTCTTTTTCTGTTATGCCACTTATCATCTTTTTAATTTAATACTTCTGTGTCTGCTATAGAAAAATCAGTTTGGCATCTGAAAACCAGGTTTACATTTGATGTGCTTTGGTTGATAAATTATGGATGTAGCTGCTGTGTGTATATTTATTTGATGTAAAAAATCATGTTCTATGCTTTTAAGCTTTTGCCCTCTGTCAATATTGAGCAGTTCTCTAGCTGTTAATCATGCAAGCATCTGTTATTGTCTAAAAACAAATTCCAATTGTTGAAGAAACAAATCCTTCATGTTCCTCTGTAATTGGTTTTTGGTTTGAGCCAAGTTTGATAAATGAAGCTCTTCAATTATTTGGTCTCTTATTTTTGGCAACATCAAATTGTTAAGAGTTTCTGGTGTTTGCGTTCTATCTGCTTTAAGGTACTAAATTCTGTTGAAAAGTACTATAATTATGTATTACTGTATTTAGATTAATGTTTATCAATGTTGACAAGGCAACACCTACCTTAGGTCAACTATCCGTCCTTACTTACCACATCATAAGCTGCACATTGACATGATGCACTTACTAACCATTTGATGTATGAAATATGAGCAGGGCAGGGGCAGACTTCAACAATTCTGATGCCAAAAAAATTGATGTTAGGCAGTGATGAGAAAAGTTTTTTAGAGACTGATTATGATAAGATTTTGTTGCAACTAGTGGGCAAAACAATAGAGTTTTAAGAGTTTGTTTGGATACAAGAGAAGGGGGAGAGTTTAGGGCTATGATTTTACAAAGAGAGGCAAGGGTTTGGAGCTGTGATAGTACGACTGTGAATATTAATAAGCAGTTGATTTCAAATGATGCGTAGTGGTTAGAGTTGAAGGATTTAAAAGGAAAGGTTTAGGGTTGGTAAAATATGATTTTGGGTTAGGAGAAATGATGAAGTAGATATGGTTTTGGGGCTTTAAATGCTAATTCAGTGCAGTAGAGAAGTAGAAGTATAAATTAGGTAGCACACATAGATTCACATAGGATTGCGTCCAACTATACATGGACTTTTAAGAGATCCTAAACTATTCAGATTTGGACTTCCTATTTGGAAACTAAGAATTTGACGGGCATAACCTATATGAGTTTACTAAAACTTGGACAAAAGACCCAAAAAAGTGTGCTTGAGCCATCATGACCACTACAAATATTCCACCTGGCTTCTAAGAATATAAGGAGTATATAAAACTAACCAATTGCCGTAACCAACTTGGCAACCTAGAAGTAAACATAAGCTAAGAGACTTCCAAGACTTGAACCCTGGTATGCAAGGTTCTAAATGAGTGTTGCCTTGAAATCAATCCATTCGCAATTTTTGCCACTTGAAAGTTACTTATTTTGCTTCTCTAATGACCTACATATCCATTCCTGTGGTTGGCCTTTCGACGCATTCCAAAAATTTGCAATGAAGAGCTACTGTTTAGAGTCTCATTCAGATTGGATTTTTCAATAATTAAATTTAGGCTAGCTACATGGACCTCCCTTGAAGTTTTTGACAATTATAGAGGCCTCCCGTGTTGTTTATGAAATTACATTGCCCTTGAAGTTTTTGACAATTACAGAGACCTCTCGTGTTGCTCATGAAATTACACTGCCCTATCTTACTTTTGGTGATCTTAGACGTCTCATCCATGATCTAGCTATTAAAAATGGTAATGAAAAATTCTTATGTCAGGTAATTTTGACCTTTAAGTACTGAAATTATCCTTGTTCCCAAACATTTCCACAAATGTTATTCTCCCAACCAAAGATCCATTCCTTCTCTCTCCCCTCTATCACCCATCCTTCATGCACCAGCACTGGCACTAGCATCGCCACCAACCCCACCTCCTCCCTCTCACCCGCACCACCACTACAACTATGTGCCATCACCCTTGTTTTCTCAGCAATTTCTTGACCCATAACCATCTCCATCACCAATTAGAATTTGAGAGCTTGATTGAAGACTGTACACATACATAGATATGCGTCCTCTGTGATTTCAATCGCAACCGCGCTTATACACAATCAACTCCCTATCTTCCATCCGAGACCCAACACTGTTAACACAGCATTCTTGTCAATTGTCATCACCACCACCACCCAACATTCTTGTCGATTGTCTTCCTTATTGTGTAGCAATATTTGAATACTTTTTGGCACATGTTTACAGTTCAGTAGACAAGTATGCTGTTACCCTTATATGATTTTTAAAGTTGTTGCAAAAAATATGGCACTCATAACTGAAAAGGTAGATACTTTCTCCAATATTTGATGCTTTGATGCCTGCAGTCATTGTTTGCTTCTATTTTTTTGGTTGCTGCCTTCACTTTGAATTTTAAATAAACACACACACACACACACTCTCTCTCTCTGTCTCTCAAAATAAAAGAAAGAAGGCATTGCAACTAACCTATAGATATGGATGTTCTTTAAAATCACACAAAATTTCTTAAGTGTATCGTGCACTGCTTCTAGATTTTAGGATATTGCTGTGTTTTACACTTGATATTTGTGTTGAAATCTGGAAGTTCCATTTACATGCATAGATGATGTCCTCTATCTTAATAGCGATATTGGTTTTTGCATTTTTTATTACCTGTGCCTCCTCCATGTTTTTAACATTCGACTTGTTCTCTTTTTATGCAATTACTTGAAACAGATTTTGGTGGAGGTTGTTGATAACAGTCATGCTGCATTAGGTGGTTGCATGAGTTCTGTTCAGGAGAATGGATCTGCTGACAAGGAAACAACCTTGGTTCTTGTAGAGCCTTCTAAGTCTGGCTTTTCAATTGCAGGAGGGTTATCTGCAAGCAAAGGCTTGTCAAGAAATTGCAATACGGAGTCATCACAATTTCAGAACGTAACATCCCCTGGTAGAGAATCGGACAACACTCATGGGATCAGTGGTGTCACTGGTGTTACCACAAGGGGGTCTTCTGGTGGTCTGACTGGATTGTTGAATCTTGGAAACACATGCTTTATGAATAGTGCAATACAATGCCTTGTTCATACACCAGAGTTTGCTAGATATTTTCGAGAAGATTACCATAAAGAAATAAACTGGCATAACCCTTTGGGCATGGTGGTAAGTTTTAGATTCAATAATAGGGGTGAAGTGATTATGTTTGGTGTTTTACCGGAAACTTTTCCTAGAACACTCGTAAAATCTGGCCAAAGGTGGAATATAGTTGGGAAATAAACTGGTAGAACCCTTTGGGCATGGTGGTAACTTTTAGATGCAATAATAGGGAGTGAAGTGATTAAGTTTGTTATTTTCCTGGAAGCTTTACCTTGAACCTTTGTAAAATCTGGCTTAAAAGGTGGAGTCTAGTTGACCTGATGACAGTAAGTTCAATATCAGTTTTGACAAAGTTGAATGACTGTTGTCTTCAAGGTGTTTTTGTTGTATGATTTTTGTTTATTTCATACAGAGATAGATTCATGTTTTCTGTTGGTTGGTGCAAAGTCTACTCAATTAGGTCAACTTATAAGTGGACTAATTTTTTTGCCTGTTTTTGCCTTTCATGTTACATGGACTCTTCTACTTGCCCCTGTACTCGTCTCCACCGAGTATGACAAGCTTAGTGGTGTGGGATGTATGTTCAATACCCATGTTCAATTTAGATGCTTGGATCCACTAAGTTTATATGATGTTTAAAGAAGACACTTAGGTTTGCTAGTAAAGAAACATTTTAACTTTTCACACGAATGGGATAGATAAATTCTATATTTTTCTAAACCTTAAAAAATAGCCTTATTTTTGCCTATTCTAGACAGATTCTAAATACATAAAAATAACAGTTCTGAAGTTTTTAAAAAATAGAAGTTAAAAATGGAATTATTTTTTTATTTATTTATACTTTTTTACTTCCATAGAACCTAATTGTTTGTTGCTGTAGGGATCATTTGTTCCAGACATACCCATTGAGGCCAGTCCTTTTTTTTGTTTTATTGTTGAAGGATTAGCCTTCTTAAGTTTTTGGTTGTTCTGAATATTGTTTGAATTTGAAAATTATCTCCAAAAACTTTTAGGCCACTGATGGGGTTGATCTGTCGAGTTATCATTCAACTCATTTGAAGCTATGTTACATGCAGGGGGAGCTAGCTCTGGCCTTTGGTGACTTACTCCGAAAATTGTGGGCACCTGGACGAACTCCAGTTGCTCCTCGGCCATTTAAAGTGAAGCTTGCTCGCTTTGCACCTCAATTTAGTGGATACAATCAGCATGATTCTCAGGTTTGATCTATCAAATTAAGTTCATGAATTCAGGCAGAGTGTGGATTCAGTGCAGTTGACAGCTAAATGGTTAGTTTCTATTCAGGAACTCCTTGCATTTCTGTTAGACGGGCTTCACGAAGATCTGAATCGTGTAAAACACAAGCCTTACATAAAATCAAGAGATGCAGATGGCAGACCTGATGAAGAAGTTGCTGATGAATATTGGGCGAATCACATTGCTCGTAATGATTCCATAATTGTGGATGTGTGCCAAGTAAGCATTGCATTGACACCATTATAATGTTTTGATTTGAGAAATCGCACACGGTTTTTATGGTTTTTGTAAGAAATAATGTATAGAGAAAGAGAGAGAATAAATTGTATGTATTATTATTGATTGATGTAATGTTATATCTATTACAATGATTCATGATTCCTATATATAGAAGGGGGTGAGTGTGTAGTAGGTAAGGAGTAGGTGAAGTGGAGGTGGTAGTGGTGTAGTGGGTTAGGTTTAATGGAGTAGGTTTAAGTGGGTGAAGTAGGTGGAGAGTAGGTGGATTTTAACAGCCCCCGCAAACTCAAGGGGGATAGGAACTAACCAACTTGAGTTTGGAGAGAGTAACAAAATAAGAAAATACATAAAAATAAAAGAGGATAGGTGACACTGTATGGTCGTGTCAGACCATTGGTGAAGACACTGGATGGTGGTGTCATAACGTTGTAGAGGACACTGTATGGGGGTGTCATAACGTTGTAGAGGACACTGTATGGTGGTGTCATAACGGTGTAGAGGACACTGGATGGCGGTGTCAGACCGATGTAGAAGACAGTTTATGGGGTCATGTCGGACCGTTGTAGCAGATAATGCTGTGACAGTTGTTGTGACAGTTTACGGAGTCTTGCTGGACCCTTGTAGAAACTAACCGGAATCAATGTCGGGACAGTTTACAGAGTCTTGTCGGACCCATAAAGGAGCTAACCGGAATCAATGTCGGGACAGTTTACAGAGTCTTGTCGGACCCATAAAGGAGCTAACCGGAATCAATGTCGGGACAGTTTACAGAGTCTTGTCGGACCCATGAAGGAGCTAACCGGAATCAATGTCGGGACAGTTTACAGAGTCTTGTCGGACCCTTAAAAAGTCGCACCCTCAAAAGGTGTGCCCAATCCATAAAAAGGCGTGCCATCAAAAAGCGTGCCCAATTCATAAAAAGATGTGCCATCAAAAGGCGTGCCATCAAAAGGCGCGCCCACTTCATCAAAAAACGTGCCCGACAGAAAGCGTCGAGCCATCAAAAGGGGCGCCTGACACGCGGCGATGCACGTGATTGACAGAGCGCGTGTCGGCCTCGTCGTCTCTGTCTTTATAAACCAAAGCGAAGTCTGAGGCTTGGAAGCATAACAAACCAGTTGAAACCTCTTCGTTCTCTGTAACATTCTGTAACCAACCCTTCTCTGAAACACTCAGCAACCCAAAAACATGGCTTCTTCTTCCCGTTCAGCTACCCAGAACATAGCCTCTTCTTCCCGTGGTCTGCTCACTCTCTTTCCCGATCTCAACGAGTCAACAAGAGAGATAACTGGTGCGGTGGCCTGTGAACCTCAACCAAACACCTCTGGTTTTGCTCCGTTGAACTTTCCGATGCGGTCGGTGGAGCAAAAAATGGCAGTGCAAACGGATATTGAAGCTAATCAGTATACATTGAAGTCCTGTGTTGAAACTATGACTGCGGTCACAAACTTGTCGCACCGGCTGCAGAGTAGGACAAATGAGGTGCAGCAGTTAAACGCCCAACTGGCTCTGCTCCAACGCATGTATAAGGATGCGCGAGCAGAGATAAGTGTGCTAAAGGCGGAAAATAAGGAGCTGAAGCGGAAGGCCACTGTTATGTTCCGATTTGGAGGTCCGCCATATGCTGTAGTGGAGCAGGGTGGAAGGGCCGCCCAAGACGGAGGCAAGAAGAAAAGACCGGCGGAATAGGCGAAAAAGTGAGATCGGTGGGTGGCCGTCTGCAGAAAAGAAAACAAATCTTGTGGTTGTTTTTTTTTTTTTTTTTTTTTTTTTTTTTTTTTTGGTGTAAAATGGTGATCGGGGTGAGCCCCAACATGAATAAAATAAGGGAAGGTTTGGTGTGCAAATTTGTATTGTTTTTTTTTTTTTTTTAAATATATATATATATTCTATATATTCTAGTGAGATGAATGATGAGTTGTATGAAACGATGGGAACAAGTCCATGTGGGTTAGGGAATGGCGATGATAATGTGTTGTGGGTGGTGGAAAAAGTAAAGTGAGAGAGAGACACACTGTAACATATTAACATAGTTTATCTTAGGTTTACCGGCACATTCCTTTTCTGAAGATATGCATTCCAGCTCAAACCACTTCAAATAATTCACAAATCTCATCATCACCTCACGTGATAAGAAGACAAATTTGCAGCTGTAACACTGCCCAACGTGGGTGAACAGTTGGTTGATAAAAGTCCTTTGGTGAAGTGATGGCGAATCATCCTCACTCTTGAGCCCCTCCATTACACCAACTTTGGTACTGTTTACCTTGGAAGGGGCTTGTGCATTGGCCTTAACCTGCAAACCCCCAGTGGCAGCAGATTTTGATTTAATCCCTCGTGCATCCACATTTGCTGGAGGTCCTCCAAACTTGCTGGATGTCTTGGCACCAGAATCGGGTGGAGGAGATGCAACTGGAAAAAATGCAGAAGTAGCGGCGGTAGCAACCATTATGAAAAATCTATCACCAAGCTGAGAAGAATCTGGAAGAGCACGGTAGAAAACGTCAGAAATTGGATGTTTTGGTGGCAGATTCGAAGCTGTCTGAGTGCGGAAAAGCAGTTGAGAATTGCGTGATTAGTGAAGGTCGTTTGGTGGAGAACGGTGAATCAGAGACGACGTCTGCGAAACAGTGTGCATCTCCGACTTCAAATGTGACAAACGAGCCTGAGGTGGCTCAGAAATGCCCTAAGTTAGGCATGACTTCTGTGCGTGGAAGGAGGAGAGATATGGAAGACGCTGTGGCCATTCACCCCTTGCTTTGGCGCCGGAGTAGTCAGAATCCGGCGGATTTGCACTTTTTCGGCGTTTACGACGGCCACGGTTGCTCACATGTGGCGATGAAGTGCAAAGATCGATTGCACGAGATAGTGAGAGACGAGCTCGAAAACCACGAAGAAGATTCGTGGAAGAAAATGATGGAGCGAAGTTTCTCTTCTTGCAGAGTTACGGCTGTGGAGAGTGGAAGGTATGTGTAGAAAATTCCAGCGGGCAGCAAAGGCAAAGGTGTCGGCCGGCTGCCCGCCGGTGAGAAAGAAATACAGGCTTAAATCTTATCGCTCTGATACCATGTAAGAAATAATGTATAGAGAAAGAGAGAGAATAAATTGTATGTATTATTATTGATTGATGTAATGTTATATCTATTACAATGATTCATGATTCCTATATATAGAAGGGGGTGAGTGTGTAGTAGGTAAGGAGTAGGTGAAGTGGAGGTGGTAGTGGTGTAGTGGGTTAGGTTTAATGGAGTAGGTTTAAGTGGGTGAAGTAGGTGGAGAGTAGGTGGATTTTAACAGTTTTCACATTTAAATATCTAGTTTCTGTTATGAGATTAAGTTGAGTTACTTAAAATTAGAAACATATATAGATGCTACCACCTGTAAATTATTATCTTTGTAAAAATATGGTTTTGATAGTTGGAAGTTTTCACATCGATAATTCTGTGCATAAAGCTGGATTGCTCAAATAAATTGCTGTTGTTAACAGTTGTTAGCATCCTCTGGATACTCCTATTAGATGTTACTTGCTGAGTAATATTCTTTACAACTACACTTGATTCTGGTTTGGTAGGCATAGTTAATATGCATAGTTATGCTTGAGATGTTTACCCAGTCTGGCGTAATTAAGCTTTGTAATGTCTTTTAACATAAGATCCAAGCAATGGGCAGGACATGGACTCCAAAATGAAACCCTATTTTATGAACAAAAGAAAACCCCACCCCAAATAAATTAATAAACAAAAGAAAACTTTTGTAAGTAATAGCGAGTTTAATGGTGTAGAATTTTTTTACAATTTTTTTAATGAATTACAACAAAATGAGCTGATCTTAATTGTTCAAATACTAAATTTGAGGGACAAATGTTATTTCAATTTTCAAGTTCTTTTTCTGGCTACTGTAACCAAATGGGTCACATCCGGCAAACTGAAAAGTGGGAAATGAAGGAAAGCAACAAGAGGTCAGGGAGACAATGTTTTAAGCCAACTGGCCCATTTTGTTGACTTGTTTTTATGATTTTTAAGCCAGTCCAGCCCTTTTATGGAATTTAATGAGTGAGGTTCATTTACTAGGCAATCAGGTGTGGTGCCCAAAGTCCTAGGCAAGTGCCCAATCCACAGCCTGATTAGGTGGACATCGCTGGTAACCACCCGTAACAACCATGGCCCCAAGTAATTTGGTTTAAAGTTTGATGTAATTTTGTTGGTAACCACCGTGACAACCATGCCCAACACATTTTGTTGACTTGCTTTTATGATTTTTAAGCCAGTCCAGCCCTTTTATGGAATTTAATGAGTGAGGTTCGTTTACTAGGCGATTAGGTGGGGTGCCCAAAGTCCTAGGCAAGTGCCCAACCCACAGCCTGATTAGGTGGGCATCGCTGGTAACCACCCGTAACAACCATGGCCCCAAGTAATTTGGTTTAAAGTTTGATGTAATTTTGTTGGTATGCACATGAATGCAAATGTCGAGGAAGAATGAGATTGGATTATGACTGCATTGCTCAAAGATATTAGAAGTGGACTCCTATCAAAGACAGTCTTGCCAAAGATTTTTTTCCCTTTGTGGGAACAATAACTTGGTTTTCACTCTTTACTACCATCATAAATTACTTGTCTTTACGGTATATATGAAACTTATCATCTGCAATGCATGTTTGTTGACTTGTATTGATAGCATTTTGAGACCTCGTTTGGGAACAAACTATTTTAGTAATTTTTCGGTTTTTTGGTTAAAATATGAGGTAAAAAAAATTAGTATGTTTGGGATAACTTTTTAGTTTTTTACGAAAAGATGTGCAAAAAGTAGAGAGAAAATGGAATCTTTGACTTTTTTGTATAGTTTGTTGGATTTTTGGCTTTTTTAATGACTTTTTGACTTTTAAGCTAAAATGTGATGTTGCCAAACGAGGCCAAAATTGGTGTAGACAACTGAACATTGTTTAGATATTGCTTGGATTTGTACAAATCACCTGGGCTAGAGTTTGTGTGGAAGATATTATTTAAGGAGAAATCAAGATATTTTCTACTATTTGCCAGATTAAGCGTTTTCCTTTCTTATATCACGTTGACATATTTTTTTGTTATCAAGTAAATATGGATCAGACAATGGTTTGCTAAGATATTTCAATCTCATAACATCGGTGATCAGGATAATATGATTCAGTGTGTCCGTCTCTCATTTGTTGCTTTTGATTGTGTTGTTCTACAATATATTGCTACTGATTCCCATATTTTCTTTATATATTTAGTTATTTTCCCCTTTATTTTTTTTATCGACACTAATGACTTTGGCCTGTCCTCTTAATTTTGTTATCTTCTTGTACTGCATCTTACAGGGCCAATACAAGTCAACTCTGGTTTGTCCTGTTTGTAATAAAATCTCAGTTACATTTGATCCCTTCATGTATCTTTCCTTACCGCTCCAATCCACCACCACTCGTACTATGACAGTGACAGTGTTTACTTGTGATGGAAGTGCACTACCAAGTGCTTGCACTGTAACTGTTCAAAAGCAGGGACGTTGCAGGGACTTGATCCAAGCCATTAGCAATGCTTGTTCCTTAAAGCATAATGAGAAACTTTTGTTAGCAGAGGTGAATAGTTAGTTACTCTCCTATATCCAATTATTTGATTATGTTTCTTTCTTTCTTTCTTTCTATGAAAATTTCTGGTTTAAGTTGTTGATTTTCTTTTTAATTGGATTAAGTTATTCAAGTGTGTTTTTGATAGATAAGAGGTCATTTGATTCACCGGTTCTTGGAAGATCCTTTAATATCGTTGTCTTCCATAAAAGATGATGATCACCTTGCTGCTTACAAGATTCCAAAGTTTGTGAAGAATACAAAGTTTCTTCAGTTGATACACCGCCGGGAAGAACAGTATGTATTTCAATCCATACCCACTATTTTACTGATTAGGGGCAGACAAAAAATGGACCTCTCTTTACCAGTTGGCTTTGTGCTACACCCCCTTCTGACTTTTTCTGATTGATTAGTTCTCAGTTTAAACTCTTCTACAGCTACTCCTATACATTTCTTTTGAGCAAGTGCCGCTTTGCATAGTTGGGGTCTACCAGAGATTTGTTTAGTGGCTAGTTTTGTGGTTTCCTTCAGTTTTGATTATCTATATTGATTGCAACATTGTGGATATTTTTTATAGTTGAAATGTGTTAATATTGGAGCTACCAGCACCAGTTGTGTGTGTGTTTGTTTGCAGTATTGAGGATGGGATTATGAGATAAAAAGACATGTGGGGCCCACGCGTCTCCCCCATGTCTTTTTATCACCGGTTTGGTTCTATTTCCACCCCCAGTATTAAGCGCATGGGATTATTAATGATCCATATAATGGGGTATAAGTAATACTTCCTCATCCATGGTATTATTTATACCAGGCCATGGGATTATCTCCCTCCCTCCATTCAACGAACTGAAATGATCCTTCTCCCTTGTCCCATCATTCATTCCTCCCTAACCTGACATAATGCAACTAATCCTATAGTGTATGTAATCGAATCCGTGCCATGGTATTACTTAGCCCACTATTCCCTATCAGAATCCCATGGTATCTAATCCCCTTCTAAATTAATCCAGAAATGAACGTGGTGTTAAAGCATAAAAAATACCCATGTTGGTTGATGGGTTGTTTTCTCTGTTAAGCTTCACTTGTTTATTTTTACTCAATTGTTTTTGTTTTGTAGTTTAATACCATGTTCGTCTTTTAGGGAAACTGGTAATGCCCAGAGCACAATGGGTTGGAAACCATACGGAACTCCTCTTGTTTCACCAATCTCATGTGATGAAATTATTACAAGAGGTGATATACAGTCAATGGTTCACACAATGCTCTCTCCCATGCTAAGAACTGAGAATGTGGGACATCCTGATATCTCTGATACTAACACCTCACTATCAGCTTCGGATCCATCTCAAACCACTAATTCCATTGAAGCATGTACAGACTCCAATGTAGCAGATTCAACACAAAAGGATGGTGGCAGCTCAAAATCAGTGAACTTACCAAAACTGCCTCTGCAGTTGGTTGATGAAAACAATGCATGCATTGACCTATCAGTTGGAGAAGATAAAGCTGTTAAATTGTCATCATCATCAATATCAATACTAGTATTTATTGACTGGTCAGGGAAGCTTCTGGAGAATTATGATGCGCATTACTTGGAAAACTTGCCGGAAGTGTACAAATATGGGCCCGTGACGAAGAAAACTCGTACTGAACCTCTATCCTTGTACACTTGCCTCGAAGCTTTTCTCCGTGAAGAGCCATTGGTACCTGAAGACATGTGGTTAGTTTCTTCTTCTTTTTCCCTATTTCATGCACATAAAATGAAAAATATGTACACATTGTAATATTGGCATATATGTTTGTCTACAGATAACTTTATTGACATTTATTTTGAATATTGGGAGAATTAAGTGACTTTAAGATTCACTCCTGCAACTACACCAAAATAGGTTAGTGAACTCTTGAGTGGGAAATTTTGGCTACACTTCATAGTAGGTATGCTGGTGACCAACGGTTTTATTATTGCTGAAAATTGTGTGACAATTTCCCTGTTTTATTATTGACTAGTGCTCTGAGATCCACCAATGATTAATATTTTGTGTGATTAACAATCTGAATTATATTTTTGGTTACTTTGACCTGAATGTGGAAATTGGAATACCAGTTCTTAATGTTGCAAGTGAACTTAACCTACTTCTCTTGCTACTTGATGAAAGTGATCTCTGGCCTTTTTAGTTTGTTGTCCTTGTCTTTTTTTGGGGATGGAAGCGTTGAGTTCGGGGAAGTAATGGAACAATGAGGGTATATTTGGTTTGGTTTTGGGAGAGTAGTTTTTAAAAATTGTTTTGGGGAGAGAGTTGAGAAATTTTTTTAGTTTGTTTGGTTGTGTATTTTGAAAGTAGTTTTGGAATTTGGAAGTTTGGAATGATTTGATATTTTGTTATAATTGAGTAGATGTGTGTGAGAGAAAAAGTGATTGAGAAAGAGAGAGGAGAGAGAAAAAGTGATTGATTGATAGGTAAGAGAGAGTGATTTTGGAAATTGTTTTGAAAAATTTACAAACCAAACGAATTTTTTAAAATTTGTTTCCCAAAATCACTCTACAAATTCAAACCAAACATGGCCTGAATTTTTTTTGAATTAAAAACACGATTCCTGCTAGTTTGCACCTTGCTAGAGCTCTCACATTTGCACAATTTAGATTTATGATATCTTTTATGATGCACGTATGTTTAGGCACTGTCCTCAATGCAATGAACGAAGGCAAGCAAGCAAGAAGCTGGATCTCTGGAGGCTTCCTGAAGTGCTTGTTATTCATTTGAAGAGGTTCTCATACAGCAGGTCAATGAAGAACAAGCTGGAAACCTTCATCAATTTTCCTGTACATGACTTTGATTTGACAAATTATATAGCCAACAAGAAAAACCCCAGGCGTCAGCTCTATGAACTCTATGCCTTGACCAATCACTATGGTGGTATGGGAAGTGGGCACTACACTGCACATATCAAGGTCAGTGAATTTTAGTGCACATATCAAGTTGACACGATATTCTAGAGACGAATAATCCTATTTGACACGATATCCTAGTGATATTGATTTTTAGCATTTCTGTAATGTGCAGCTTCTAGATGAAAACAGGTGGTACAACTTCGATGACAGCCACATTTCGCCCATAAACGAAGAAGATGTGAAGTCAGCTGCTGCTTATGTGCTTTTCTACAGGAGGGTGAAAACAGATGGTGCCTCCATTAGCAATGGAGCACAGTCATCTGCTGGTCACAACATTTCTTCTCAAAAGTAGATTCTCAGAAAGTAAAAACTTCTTGTATGTGATTATGTTTTGTTTTTTTTCAAATTTCTTTGAAATATTTAGCAATACACAAGGCCTTTGGCCATATTGGGGCGGCTTATTTTATTAAAAGTTCTACAAAGGATCTAGAAGATTCACCATGAGGTCCCCCCACCCACCCACCCCACCCAAGTGAGTTATTCGAGGGCTTCTTCAGGGTTGGCAAAGTTTGGTCTTTGACCTAGTACAATTTAAAAAATAGATTTGGATGCAAATCAGCGCTCAGAAATACATATATTTGATTTGATATTGTTTATTTCTCTACATGTTATCACTTCTAAGGAGTACTCCATCAATGACAAAACCAGTACTTGGCATCTCTCTTTTTTACTTGAAGCTTCAATTATTTATATACGTACTGGATAGGAATTTTTTCCTTCTCTGGGTAGATTTTCTGAACTGCATTGAAATCTAACCTTTTCTTTTTTGGGGGAACAGCTGCTCACCAGTCCGAAATTGGACGGGAGCGTGCTGTTGGACTCTGTGGGCCCACTACGGAGTCCACTTCAATGATTTGAATAGTTTAATGTGTAGATCTCATTGTATACTTTATATGTGTAAAAAATCATGTTGATCGGATATTGATAACTTCTTGATCAGATCAAATTTGTATCAATAATAATTATGATTTTAAAAATAAATGTGATCCGATTAAATGACTATCGATATCCGATCAATGTGATTTTTTTATAGGAATGAAGTACTTGAGGAGCCTTATGTATTGAACAGTTTGGATCATCGATGTGAATTTCATGATTGGCTCATGGAAGCCCAATAGCACACTCCAATTGGTAAACCCAACTTTTGAGAAGCTTGAGCCATATGATAAGTGATTTCTCTCCCATCGAAACTGGAGAGGTGTTAGGCTCGGTGAGGAGCAAACTACATTTATTGACTATTGATGTTAGATCATTTTCATATTTACAAAGATTATTTTAGAGTGATAATTTAAATGGTTAAGATTTAATTCTACAAAAATTGAACATACAACAATCATTCCACTTAATTATTAAACCCGAAAGTTATAAAAAAAAATCACTTGGAGAATCTTGAATCATGACAAAAGGGTTCAATAGAGATGAGAAGTATGAATCGACTAGGTGATCCCTCTCTAATGAGGGGCCGACGTAGGATTCAATTATCAGAGGGCGAGTGTATATACAATCAAAAAATTTATAATGAGAATGTGATATACAATATCAATTTATACTCAAATATCACAAAAATATTTAATTAGATGTTTCCATTTGTCATATATAGTTACAAAATATTATCAAAATACAATTGGATATGTTCTAGTAAATCCATATTAATTTTTAAAAAAACAACTATTTGCTTTACATAGGCATCTAAAGTTGTTCTCGACGTTCTTTCATAATATAAAAAGTACTATGATGGAATCTACATCAAAATCTTGAACAATGTCTTTCTAAACATATGTTAACAAGTAGCTTGAAAGAAAATCATTCTCCATCCTGTTGCGCAATTTAGTCTTTATAATTTTCATGGTTGAAAATGCACGTTTTGTTGTCACCGTAAAAACTGGTAAAGTTAAAACAAGACGAATTAATCTATTGACAAGAGGATAAATTGTTGACTTCCTTGTTGTTACTAACATTTGGCACAAGTCAGAAATTGTCAACAACTGCTGAAACTCAGGATGTTTAAGGATGTCAATCTCGTAGTTTTGTAATTGAAATTTCAAATATATTTTTTCTTGCTCTATAAAGTCATTAGGATAAAATTTATTTGCAAGCTTGCATATATTATTATTATTATTATTTAAGCCTACAGTAAATGCTTGGTTTGCAACCGAAGCAAGAGAAGATTTCGATTTCATTGTCATTAGTTTTCCTCCAGTTTCTCAACGACCAAACAGAGTATATTCAGATTTTTGTTATTTCCAAAAAACGAGATTAATCATTTAAAAAAATCAGACAACAAATGAGCGAATAAATTTGAAAAAAAAAAATTGGAAGATATTAGTATTACCTAGAAGTGAAAAAGGAATCAGAGGATGCGAGGTCTGATTCATTATATTGCCTCCATTTGTTGTTTCAGTACGAGGTCTGCGAGTTCGTTTCCAAGCTTTTATATCATTTAGAGAGAGAGAGAGAGTGTGTGTGTATAGTGGAGAAGGGGGCTTAAACAATTAGGTTAAATAAGAATTTGAGGACATTTTCAAGCGTGAGGCAAATTACACGTGAGTAGTATTTATTTATTTTTATTTAGTTATAACCAATCAATTAAAAATTTTGGGCCCTAACAAATAAATTCTCAATTATTTTAACATTACTAAATTTAAAATAAAAAGTAATCATACTTAAAAAATAAATTATTATTATTATTATTATTAGTATTAGTATTTATCAAAAAAATAATTAAAATTTTAAATTTTAAAGTAAAAAATTTAGAAGGTGGCGCTTCTTAAATTTTTTACAAAAACTTTGGAGTGACGAACCTATATAATTTAAAAATATTTGTAATTTTAATACTATATATAGGGGATTTTTTCAAAACTTTGAAGGGCGGTTGCCCCTGCCAGCCCCCCTGGGTCCACCCCTGTCTCTAATGCTGTAACCAGCATGGCCGCACAAAAGACATTTTCTTTGTTGATATTTTTTGTTGATATTCTCTAAAGTTGGCATTAGCTTCTCCATCTTGTCAACCAGATTTGGTATGCAAACAAATTTTCCTCGAAAAACCTCGGTTAGAACGATATATGATAATGATGTTTTCGAAACTTTGAATTCGGATGATATATGTTTTATTTTCAAATGATGGAATCACAATTTGCCACATGTTTGTTTAAGAATTATATACAAATATTCCATTTGTATAGGCATTACTCTTGTCGAAATTGCCACTAGGTGTTTGGTTAGTCTTCATGACCGGCAAAGCAGTAAAAGATTTGCTATACTATAGCCTATTTTGGCAACATGGTTTGTAGTCACTTTTTTTTGTTAGTAGCAAAAGTTAAAAGTTGGCTTTTTTATTTTTATTTTTCATTTGGAAAGTTGGTTTTTAGCCAACGGTGAAATTACAATTTTACCCTCATGGGTCAAAATGTGTTACATAGGTGAAATTGTAAATATTTTAAATAAATGGGGATAGTTTGGTCATTTTATTATGATTTGACATCATAAACAAACATTAATCAAAAAAGTCAAAAGTCACTTTTTACCAACTTCCCAAATCATTTGTCTAAAAAAGCCAAAAGCTTGGTTAAAAGTCAAAAAGTCACTTTTTACCATCTTCCCAAAATAAGCCTATATTGCCAAAAAAAAAATAGTATGGAACTCAATTTTGAGCACTTTAAGACTAACTAAATTTTAGTATTGTTAAATTTTGTGTTAAATTTTTAATATAAAATTTAACTATAACTCAAATTTGATGATCATGTTGTTCTTACGTTTTTCATGATAAAATATGTATTTAACATTTTTATTTGATTTTTTTTTATAAAATACATAGAAGAAATAATATTTATACCATTGCAACAACATTGCTATATGACACTATTTATTGCTAATATAAAAATAACTAGTCACCATCGAATCATTGGAAACATATTTATATTACAAATAAATGTAATATAATTTAGTTGATGCAAATTGGGATCTCAGCCTTTATCCAAATGGTAGGTTTTAGGGGCAGGGAAAATTTATCCTCTCTCCATCATATTGTTGGGCCATTTTTGGACTTTAACAAATTGGCCCATTGAATTTGTCAAAAAGTTCAGAGTTGATTTGCTTTTGTTATGATCGCATTAATTTCATCATTTTATTTCATAGTTGATGTATATTAAGGTCAAGTTTGGAAAGACTAAATAAATGTACTTTTTGATTTTTTATGAAACATGGGTTGGATTTGGGTTGGGTTTGAAGTGATGTGTTAGAGAGGTGATGTGACTTAAATAAGATGATGTGACTTAAATAGGATAATGACTTTTTGACTTTTTAAATTTTTTAGAGGATGCCAAACTTGGCCTAATGTAATAAAAGTCAATTATACATATAGAACTAACCATATTTAGAAAATAATAAAACTTGTCAAATCATATGACAGATCACGAAAGAGTGTCTCTAAGTCTCATATTTCGTTTCATCAAATTTAAATTTGATAAAAAATATACAAAATTGGTACTTCGATATTGACATCAAATAAATATCAAATTAAGGATATCTTAAATTTTTTATCAAATTAAGGATGCTAAAACTTTTCACCAAATTACTATAACCGTTAGCTTTACAGGTGGCTATTGGAGAATGCATGAGCACCGGACAACCGTCCGGTTGTCTCCTTAGTCAACCACTTCCTTGGAAAAGTCTATTTCAAAATTTAGAAAATTTACACTAATCAGTCGATCGGCCAGTCATTTCCTGATTGTTCTCCCACTCGATTGGTAGTATGATGAAATCTCAAATTATTCTATTGGAACGTGCGATAGCAGATAAAATTTTTACTCAAATTTGATGCAAAAAAATGAGAGTAAATGTTAGAGATATTCTAAGAGGTGAAGTTTCAATAAAATATTTTGGCAATATATAGCATCCCTTTTTAAGGTATGAATGTGTCCTTTTCTAAATCTATGAGCTTATTTTGAGCTTTTTGAACTCAAAAGATAAAATAAAAAAGTTAAAAACCTTTTTTTTTAATTGGGTTATTTACACAAAGACCCCTTAAACTATTAAAAAGTATCATTTTAACTTTTTAACTATAAAAACGTATATATAGACTCTCTAAACTTTGAGAAATATCAAATTGCTCTATAAATTATAAAAGCATACAAATAGGTTCTATAAACTATAAAAGTGTACCAATTAGACCTAACACAGAGGGGATCAAAGTGAAACATGTCAATAATTTAGGGGGTCTATTTGTATACTTTAATAGTTTAAGAGGTAAAGTGATACTTCTCAATAATTTAATAGAGCTATTTGTACGTTTTTATAATTTAAGAGATTAAAATGATATTTCCTAATAGTTTAGAGGGTCTCCGTATAAATAACTTTTTTTTTATTTTTACAAAATACCTGAACTTTTTAAAATACAACTGATTAAGCATGTGATTTTAAATTTTAAACTAAATAAGTTATAATTAAATTTTACCAAACAACTTTAGCTTTTTAATATTTATTTTTTGGGGGTCTAGAAAGATATAGTGGGTCAACCGGCAACAACAAAATGACAATAATAGTGAGCCAATTCTCCAAAACAAAAATAAAATAAAAGGAAGCAATCCTAATAGCTTGAACTTAAAATTTTAATTATAGGGCAGTTCCTAATTATTTGGGCATATTCAAATTGATTGATTCCTGCATCACCCATGCCAGCTGCACTTCATATGTATCATCATGTAGAACACTGCTTAGGATTTTAACTTATGAGGTGGATTTAAATTTGGTGGGTTGTAAGATATAATGGCTATAAATGAATTGAGTAGAATTTTGAAATATTTTAATTCGGCTCATTAACTATTTGAAAAACTCAAGTTGTACTTGAACTAATTTGATTATATAAATAAGTTGAGTTACAACTCGAACTTAGAGGGAAAAAAAATTAAATTAATATGCATATTAAGAGAAAAAGTTGAAAATTATAAGCACAAAGTTAAGTAATATTTATGTTATTAATAATTTCATTAATTAAATGTGTAAATTTGTGCAAATACCAATTATTAATAGAGAAATAGAATAAATTAATAAAAATATATTTGTTATATCATTAAATCTAAATATTAATTTATATATTATTACATTAATGACTCTATTTAAGTTGAGATTAGATCCACTCGACCTAAAAGTTTAATCACAAACAAGTTAAAATTTTGGCTCAAATTAGTTCCATGAGTTGAATTCAAATTATTGTTGAATAACTCAATTTGTTTAAGGTTATAAATTTGATCGACAAATATTTTAAGTATTTATACTTGTTCTTATAAGATGGAGGTGTCAAATATTGAAGTTTGCTTTCTCTAACAAACCATGGAATAGTTTATGCAAAAAAAAAAAAAAAAAAAAAAAAAAAAAAAAAAAAAAGAAGAAGAAGAAGCACAATAAAGGACTGGGTCAACTGCTTCTACAAGCAACAAATAAATTTTAATTTAAATGATCACCCACTCCCCTACTTTTGCATTTGTTATTACCCAGAAGAGATCTAGAGAGAGAGAGAGAGAAGAGTAGACCAGAGACATCTAGGGAGAAAGAGGAGATGAAGAGGGCATCTTCCATATTCATTGCCTTGTTCCTTATCTCTGGTCTATCTTCTTCACATGTGAATTCACAAACAGATTCATGCTCTTCTAATCTCAACCTCAATGGCCAAATCCAATTCGATACTTCTTCCCTCATCTGCAACTCTGTTTGGACTGCTCAAGATTACATCCTCAGAGTAATTCTCTCTCTCTCTCTCTCTCTCTCTCTCTCTCTACATATATATATATATATATATATCCGATGAGTGTGCTACGAAAATTAACCATTTGATTATAAAATAGATTTTGAAAGCTATGAAAATTTGAAATTCATATTCAGTTTTGTACAGGGCTAATTTTAGAATTTGAGAATGAAAAAAGTGTTGACAATTCACACAATATGTTTTATATAATATATATTGTCTTGGTCATGGTCATGGTCATGGCCTAAAGTAATACATATCGGAAATGAAAGTTTTTAAATTCAGAACTATAAAAATGAATACAATCTTTTTATATAATTGTGTTTGATTCTGTAATTGATTTTTTTTAAAAATAAAATAAAAAAGTCGATCGCAAAAAAAAAATTATGGCTGCAAACCAACTATAGCGGGTGTGAACTTGCTGAATTGGCTATGAATCGATGCATCTCAGAAACAGCTGATGTGCATAAAAATTCAATACATATCAGTTGATATATTTATGATCATTTTATTGTCAATTTTCAATTTTTAGTACTAATTTGTGTGTTATGTATAATTTAATTTCAGTATGCACAAGCAGGACCAAGCTTGTGGAGCTTTGTTCTCTCTGCGCCAAACACAAATGCATATATAGCAATCGGATTTTCTCCCAATGGACAGATGGTAGGTTCGAGTGCGATCGTGGGGTGGATGGGGACCGACGGTCTGGCCCAAATCAAACATTACTATCTGGGAGGCCAAACGCCGAGTCAAGTGGTGCCTGATCAAGGCAACCTAGCAATCGTTGGAAATTCAAGCTCCATTGTAGCTGGATCGTCTCGTATATATATAGCCTTCCAATTGGCCACCGCCACGCCGGATTCTCGGCTCGTTTACTCCATTGGACCCACCGGAATATTCCCTTCATCGCCCGGGTACCGGTTGACGGAACACAGTAATAGTGTCTCCACTTTTTTGAATTATGCCACGGGTATGAGTTCTATCTCTTTTCTTATCTTACTATTCAAATAGAGTTTTATATCTTTGACAACATGTTAATCTTGAACATAAACTATTAGTATTAGCTCAGTAATCAGATTTTGTGAATACAGACAGTTACGGGTCCGAGTTCCCTTCCAAAAAGAAAAAAAATATATATTTAAAAATTTCTCGGAGAAAACTTGTTAAAGTTGTATTACATTGACACATTCCAATCCAATGGGGTCCAATATGAGAAGTGTAATGTTTGGCTAATTTTTTAGCTTTCTTAACAACTGTTGGTTAGGGCGCAGACCAAAAGTAGGTTAGTTGCCTGGTGGTTAACGTAGGGTGCAAACAGGGAAATTTAGTGGTGTATATTATATATATATATATATATATATGTAATTGGCAACAGGAAAAGTCTACTTAGCATGAAAAAATCGTCCAAAAAATTAGTATGAAAGGTTAAGTGTTGATTGATATTTTAATTGGTGTATTGTGAGATTTGTGTATAAAATGAATCTAAATTAAATTGAAAAATTTTACTTTATCTCCTGTGATTTGAGTCAAGTCTGTATTATCTCTTAAACATTTAAAAATCACCACATAACTTTTCTGTAATTACTGGATTAAAATGCACAGTTACAATTTCTATCAAAACTAACCAAAAATGCATCTGTTGAAAGTTGTTACGAATATGAGATTTTTTTTTTATTTTTTTATTTTCCAGATCAAAACACCCTAGTAAGTCTCTAAAATTACAACCCTACCATTCCTCTACCTTTCATGATCCTAGGCTGTTTGGACTGATAACCCATACACCATAACGATGATGGCGAGGCCAGGCTAAGCGGCGGCAACGATGACAACAAATGATCTAGACCATTCACCACACCACACAACCACTCATAAACTCTCTCATCTGTTTGTGTTCCTCCTCATTTTCTCTTTCTACAAGCCTCTTTGTTTCTCTCACACAGGTACAAAAAGGATGAGATACATACATAGATTACATTGCCATCTCTCTCTCTCTCTCTCTCTCTATATATATATATATATCTATATATGTATATCCATTTCTCTCTCTATATATACATGTTCGTTTTTAAAGTTAGTCTTAGATTAGAGTGTTCTATTGGTTCCACAATCTGACATCTTCATTCAATACCAACCAACCCAAATCAAAAATAAAAATCCACAAAAACCCAATTCATGAACTTCATGGTTTTTGCTCTGTCAACATCTCAATGTTTCGGATGATGATGTTGATCAATCCAATTCCAAAAATATATATATATATATATATGTATATATAATGATGTATATGGTTCATGATGTATATGTTGATGTATATGGTTCAAGAAAAATAAATGTATAATGATGTAAATGCATATGAATGTATATATATTTGTATAATATATATATATATTGTTAACAATATAATATATTATACACTACAGTGCATTTGTAGGCTGGCATAAGAATAAATGTATAAAGAGAGAATAAATTGTGTATATATTGATATATGTTATTGTGTAAATACAAGAGAATGAGCCCTCTCTCTTTATAGAGAGGAGAGGGAGACAATTGGAATACTTAAGCACCGAAAGCATAGTGGGTGAGCTCTTTACAGCTTACAAATGCCAGCCTACAAATGCACTGTAGTGTATAATATATTATATTGTTAACAGCCCCCCGCAAACTCAAGGAGGGTAGGAACTAACCAACTTGAGTTTGGAGAGAGTAACAAAACAGGAAAGTAAACTGATAAATAAAATAAAATAGGATAGGAGACACGGTATGGTCGTGTCAGACCGTTGTAGCAGACAGTTTATGGGGTCATGTCGGACCGTTGTAGAAGGACAGTTTACGAGGTCATGCCGGACCGATGTAGCAGGACAGTTTACGAGGTCATGCTGGACCGATGTAGCAGACACTGTGTGGTCGTGTCAGACCGATGTAGAAGACAGTTTACGGGGTCATGTCGGACCGTTGTAGAAGACAGTTTACGGGGTCATGTCGGACCGATGTAGCAGCTGACCGGAATCAATGTCGGGACAGTTTATGGGGTCATGTCGGACCGTTGAAGATGCTAACCGGAATCAAATGTCGGGACAGTTTATGGGGTCATGTCGGACCGTTGTAGAAGTTACACCCTCAAAAGGTGTGCCCAATGTTGTCAAAAGGCGTGCCATCAAAAGGCGTGTCGGATTCATCATGGCGAGGCACGTGAGTGCCTTGGTTGGCGCGCCCGTTTGTCGGCTGGTGGTAAGAGGCGCGCGATGCGCGTGGCTGCCTCGGCTATAAGACGGAGGCTGAGGCTGAGGCAAAAAACCAGTTTGAAACCTCTGAAGTTTGGCAGTCTGAAACACTCTGTAAACCCTGCTCTGAAACACTTAGCAACCCAAAAACATGGCCTCTTCTTCCTCTTCTTCCCGTGGTCTGCTTACGCTCTTTCCCGAACTGAACGAGTCAACAAGAGAGAGAACTGGTGCGGAGACCAGTGAACCTCAACCAAGTACCTCTGTGTTTGCTCCGTTAAACTTTCCGATGCGGTCGGTGGAGCAAAAAATGGCGGTGCAGTCGGATGTGGAGGCCAATCAGTATACTTTGAAGGCATGCGTGGAAAGCATGACGGCGGTCACAAATTTGTCGAACCGGCTGCAGAGTAGGACAAATGAGGTGCAGCATTTAAACTCCCAGCTGGCTCTGCTCCAACGCATGTATAAGGATGCGCGAGCAGAGATAAGCGTTTTGAAAGCGGAAAACAAGGAGCTGAAGCGAAAGGCCACCGTGATGTTCCGATTTGGAGGGCCGCCATATGCGACAGTGGAGGAGCAGGGAGTGAATGTGCTTGGTGGATTAGGAAGCACAGAGGCAGCACCGTCAAGGACCGCCCAGGACGGAGGCAAAAAGAAGAGACCGGCGGCAGAGTAGGTCGGTGGGTGGCCGTCTGCAGAAAAGAAAACAAAGCTGTTGTTGTTGTTTTTTTTTTTTTTTTTTTTTTTTTTTTTTTTTTTTTTGTTTTGTTGTGTTTTTGTTTTTTTTTTTTTTTTTTTGTTGATGTAAAATGGTGATCGGGGTGAGCCCCGACATGAATAAAATATGGACTGTTGTGCAAATTTGGAAATGTTTGATAGATAAAGATGAAGAAAAATAATAAAGGTGAGAGTGGGAACAGGGCGAATCAAGAGCACCACTGAAGCTGGATAATAAAAAAAATAAATAAAGTTAGAATAAAAAAATAAAGTGTGGATGGTGGATGAGTTGTTTGTTTTTTTTTTTTTTTTTTTTTTTTTTTTTTTTTTTGAAAAGAATAATAATAATAAAAATGTATTAAGGGGGAAGAGGCAATTCCCGTCGGTGTGTGGTATTTTGTTTTTTTTTTTTTTTGTTTTGTTTTTTTTTTTTTTTTGGTTTTGTTTTTTTTTTTTTTTTTTAAGAAAAATAATAAGAATAATAATAATATATTAAGGACAAGAGAGAGAGTGTGTGGGGTACATGATGATTTGGGTCTAGGAAGTGAGAGTGTGAGAGCATTTTGTGGCTCGGTGGGGAGAGAACAGTAGAGAATAAAAAACTGTATAGAAAATGGGGGAAAGTGGGTTGAATAAAAAAAAAGAAATGTGAGGTGGAAAGGGGAAAGAGGAGAGAGAGGAAAGTGCATGGGTGAGTGGGATCACGTGAGTGGTGTTGGGGTGGGTCAATTAAAAAAGACAAGGTTGCCATCTCTCTCTTTCTCCCTCTACAATTGATATAGGTACACACATGATACAAAGATGGGAGAGACCGTGGGTAAACATAACAACAAAAATCAGAAATATTGAGAGAGAGAGAGAGAGAGAAAGAGAGATGGGCTTGGCCTGGAATACATCATCAGAAACCTTGTGTGCTGAATTTCAAGTGCATGGAGAAATCAAAGAAGGGGCTGTGATCTTTGACAAAATCACAGGAAAATCACGCGGTTATGGTGTCATAACCTGATCAGGCCCAGAGGAAGCTTTACATTGGCGGCTTGTCTCCAAATTCAACAAGTGAGATGCTGCTCTTTTTTTTTTTTTTTTTTTTTTTTTTTAGAAGGCATGGCGAGATGGCGAGATAGAAGAGGGTTCAGTAGCATATGACAAGGACACGAACAGATCACGTGGTTTTGGCTTTGTCACAAACAAGACGGAGGAGGAATACGGGTTTGATCACCCGGGTTTGATCACCCGGGTGGGATTACCATCCCCTATCGGATCTCCGAGTGTGAGAGCGTCCAGACCCGGATCGCTGCCGGCCGTGGCCGCCGGAAATTGATGACGAGGAAGATGACTGCGATTTGGAGAGGGAAGCTATTGGTGAGTGGTGAAGAAGAGTAAAGGTATGTGTTTGTGATATGTGTTGAAAAACTCCCGCGGGCAGCGAAGGCAAGGTTGTCGGCCGGCTGCCCGCCGGAAAGAAAGATGTATAGGCCTAAATCTTATAGCTCTGATACCATGTAAGAATAAATGTATAAAGAGAGAATAAATTGTGTATATATTGATATATGTTATTGTGTAAATACAAGAGAATGAGCCCTCTCTCTTTATAGAGAGGAGAGGGAGACAATTGGAATACTTAAGCACCGAAAGCATAGTGGGTGAGCTCTTTACAGCTTACAAATGCCAGCCTACAAATGCACTGTAGTGTATAATATATTATATTGTTAACATATATATTGCTCTGAAAGTATAACGAAATTTAATTAGGTTGAAAAAGTTAGGAATTGAATAAATATTTAGGAAGTTAATGATAATTTGTGGTTTAATTAAATTAATTTTTGATTCAAATTAATTTGTTAAATCAAAACCCTAATTTCACATGTTGAAATCCTAAGTTCTCTCTGCATAATCCTTATTTTTCTCAAATGCATTGAATGAGAAATGATAAACCAGAGATAGATATATAAGAGCAAAATAGTCTTTTTACTTATGCACTTTAATGCAGTAATCACGCCTGTTATGTGATGATTTTCAAATGTTAGGGAAGTAATCCACACCCGACCCAAACTATCGGGGATAAAGTGAAGTTTGCCCATTAAACATTAATAATTTTGAGAAAAATGATATGTAAAAATTCTGAATATATAATTCACTGTTGATAGTGGCTCTGTTTGGTAGAGCTTAGTTTTAGCTTAGTTCATTTTTTAGCTTAATTTAAGCTATTTTGATGTGTTTGGTTTAGCTTAACAATACAGATTATAGCTTTTTGTAAGTCAAAAATCAACTTATTCTTTGAGTGGGGCAAGAGAAACTTAATTTATAAGTCAAAAATCAACTTATATTCACAGTTATAAGCTATAATCTGTTAAGTTATAATCTATAATCATTTTCCCACAGCTCTACCAAACGGGGCCAGTATAAATCATGGGACACTTTTTAATAATTTTCTTTTTACCTACTTATATTTCATTTAGTCTACTTTATTTTCTTATATTCCAATAAGTCCTATGAGGGACATAGTTATCAAAATACCTCTAATAATATTCACAGTTACAGTGTGAATGTTCACACCGTCAATATGAATGTTAACATGTCAATGTGAACATTCACACTGTTAATGACATTGTAAAATATGAATATTCACATTATCAAATTGCAAACCGTTCAAAAAATATTTGTAAGCATAATAATGTCCATAAAATACTTTAAATATAAGAATTAGGATTTGATAGATCAAATATTCAAATAATAGGATTTATTAGAATACAAGAATAGCTTATAGACTAGTTCGGATACAAGGAAAATGTTTGGGACTCTTATGGGAATGACCCCCACACTCTCAAAATGATCCTAACCTTCCATGTATGTGTGGGACCCACTCATATATGTGTAAGATCCACATCATGAGTAGTTCAGATTTGTAGAGATCTTATAAAAATTTTGTGGAGATAAGAATCTTAACTCAATCACCACTTCAGATACAAACACTTAAAAAAAAATGATTTTCTAATGAATTGCTCTAAAATGAAAAAGGTAACAAATTGCAGTCCTACGAAACCGTGTCAGGTGTTTTTTTTGTTGTATAAATATAAATATCTTATTTATCTTCTTGTTAGTAATAAGATTAAAATAAATAAATAAATAAAACAAACAAACGATGTTGGTGTCAATGACAAAGGCACCACTTCAACCAGCTCATGTCTTAGGTTGATCTTCAGCCTCCCTCTCATGGACTAAAAATAAAAGGGCAAAAAAAAAAAAAAAGATTAAAAAAATATGATCAATAAATTATTTTGTGTGATTGTTGTATTGGCAAGGAAAAATTATTGATTCAGGGCAACACCATGTGGTGTACCTACATTTTTTCTATTGGCGCGAGGTCAGGTTTAGACAATATTGTCAATTCATCACCACCTCTTACTGGTGGGATTGTGTCTGGACAATATTGTCAAATCGTTAGAACATCAACCAATCAAAATGTTGTTGAGCAAACACTAATTGTCCTTCGTCTTTAACCATCCAAGAACTTTTCATTAGCAAAGGGGTAATCATGTACGGGGAAAACTAAATAACAATGAAAGTTTGGTAGTTTGTGGGTATCACGGAGTCACTAGGAGATGCCTATGTTTTTTTGTGGTTTTTTTTTTTTTTTGAACTCTTTTTTTGGTGTTGATGTTCTTGGAGAAAGTTATGGCAGGCCTATAGTGACAAATTAAGGTAGTGTTTGGTTTAGTTTTAAATTATGATTTGAGAATGAAATTGTATTTTGAATTTGTGAGTTGTTGAATCATGATTTGAAAAGAGAAAATTTATTTGGTTATGAATTTTGAATTTTTGAAATGAGAAAAATTGTTTAGTTATTGAGTTGTGAAAAGAGTTTTTAAAACTTAATTCAGAAATTTATATCTCATTACCAAATACACAACTCAAAACTCTATTGAAAATTCTATTCAAAACTCATAATCAAATTCTTTTTAAAATTTAATTTAAAAAAATAATTTTATATAAAAAATTAAGAAAATTCCGAAAATATTTTTTTATTTAAAATATTAAAAATATATATATGATTTCTTGTTTAAAAAAAATTGGACTAGTGTTTTAAAATTACTTTTGATTGTATATTTGGTTAGAATTTTTTTTTTAAATTGTTTTGTTTAAAAACGTTCTAAAAAAAATAATTTCTATATTTAAAAAATATCAAAAACAAATATAAATTTTTTGTTTTCAAATAACAGGTTGTAATTGCAAAAAAAAAAAAAAAAAAAAAAAAGAAAACAAAAAAAAAAATATATTGTTCCGGTCAATCGGCCAAACATCCGGGAGATATCTGGGTGGACGACCAGGTAAACCTAATCCGCAAATTCAAAATTCAAAAACTCTACTCTACCAAACATGCATTGCAATGTGTATTTAAATATGACCTTTGAAATTAATTTTTAAAAACTTAACTCAAACACAATATTCAAATATAAGGGTGGAATTATGATACGAAACTTAAACTAAACAGAGCCTACAGTGTTTCTCATGACTTATGTTAAATATAAAAAAAAAAAAAAAACATAAATTATGGCTTGTAGTATCCATTTTTTTGTAGGTATAATATTCTTTAAGTAGAATCATCATGTGAATTTGACTTAATTTACAAAGAACCTACTTCTCAATTCATGAAATTAATTTGTCCATATGGTCACTCCACCAACAGCTCTACTTCCAGTCAATGTCTCACCTACACCCTAAACATTAATTTAAGTTAATTTGAAAATTTGTATACACAAACTAGATCTTGTCTTTATGTAAGAATTTATAAAGGAAAAAAAATGTAACTTTTTTTTTTCCCACTTACGTTTATAATCTCTTAACAAATTCATGATTTAAATTCTCTGTCCTCATGTTTAAAACATTAACAATCATTAGATTATGTAAGAATTTTAAGGTATGAATATCTCAAACATGACATAATAATTGTAAGGGTTTTGAGACAGAGAGACAAAAAGATTTTGGACAGAAAATCCAGTGTCTCAACATAAAAGAGAGAGAAAATTGCTCCCCAATTGTCATGAAATAAAAAAATTTTGTTGGATTGTGTTTTCATTTTCAGTTTTTATTTTCATATTCTGAAAAACAGATAAAACAGCTTGCTTGAACAAAGGGAGGGTACAAGTCATTTTTGTGTCATCCTCAAATTAGATGAGAGACTAATGCTTATGTCCTTTTCAGTTCATCTTTCAATTTATTTTTTATGCCTTTACAAAAGCTTAGCAATGTGCTTATTGACATATCTTCCTCTTGTCACCATTAGTAGTAGGTAATAGGGGGATTCAAGTTTATCTATCATTACCATACAGCCAAACTCTGTTTATATAGTGATCTCGACTTCATAATGACTAAATTAACCTTGACAACTACTCTAGAGTATTTATTATTCAATAATGTATATGTATATATATAAATTCATATTGTTTCAAGATAAATTACTTCTTTTACTTTAATTCTGCCTAAGAAATTATTTGATAGATCCGGCCAACATGTGTGGTGCCCTTCCAATAGTAGGGAGGGTAACATCTTGTTGCCTCGTCTCTAGACAAGATGGCTATGTCAATGCCTGTGTTATTGGGCTGGCACAGTGTCACGTAGTATGAAAACATATCAAATATATGTAAAACGGTGGTGTTATATGTACCAATTAATATACTAACTAGTATACCAATATTAGTTATGACAATTTTATTAACTCCACTCATTAATCACATTACAAATTCCAAAAATCTCTTAAATTATGCCACATCATCAATTGATACATTAATTAGTGTATCAATTGATACATATAGCATTATTCTATGCAAAATTGTATCGTTTACATAGAAATCATTTCATAAAGTTCTTAATGATCTTCTTTTTCTTTTTCATTTTTTTTTAAACAAAAAATTTGGTAACACAGGTCAAAGCCAAACACAAAAAACTCCATATGCAAATCTGAAGAAGAACCATGGGATCTTGAACATGTTGGGATGGGGAATTCTAATGCCGATTGGGGCAATCGTGGCTCGACACTTCAAGGAGTGGGATCCAATCTGGTTTTATTCCCACATTTCAATCCAATCACTAGGTTTTATATTGGGAATAGCAGGTGTTATCTGTGGCTTTGTCTTAGAACCCAAGCTCGGTGCCAATGTCAACAAGCACAAAGGCCTCGGAACCTTCATTCTTGTTCTTGGCTGCCTTCAGGTATACATACATATATATATCATCGACTGTCATTGATTTGCTCTTTAACATTCTTAAAGCATTTTTCACAATATTAAGTCAATGCATTCTCATATCACATGATTGAACACATGAAATTAACAACAATGCTTCGTTTCGTACCTAGAAAATTACTCATAAAATGAAACACATGCTTATAATAGACTCTTGCTTCTTTTTTTTTCTTTTCTTTTTCTTCTCAAGTTCTTATGCTCTTTTTTATTTTATATTTTACAGGTTATTGCATTTTTGGCTAGGCCTGATAAGGCATCAAAGTACAGAATATACTGGAATTGGTATCATTTCACAGTTGGGAGGGTATTGATATTTTTTGCAGCAGTGAATATATTCTATGGAATTCATTTAGGGAAGGCTGGGAGTGGATGGAATGCTGGCTATGCTATTGTGCTTGTAGGATTGTTTGTTGTTGCGGCTATTTTGGAGATTAGGAAATGTACGAGAAAATAAAAATCATGTTTCATGTTTTATGTTTTATTACATATGTAGTAGGAGTTTCATGTTTTTCATTCTTATTTGTTAGTGATAACTTTTTGCAAATGCCAATCTCTCCTTTTTATTTTTACTTTTTTATGATTAACTCCTTATCTAGTACAAAATTTTATTAATATACAAACTTATCTCTAGATTATGTATATCAGTTAAATAACAACAGTGCTCCATGTATAAAATTAAAACACACAAAAATAAACAGAATATGTATTGCATGGTTTAAATTTATTTTAATGGCTCATATAACACTTGGTCTCGTTTGGGAACAGGCTAATTTAGTAATTTTTTGACTATTTGGTTAAAATATGAGCTAAAAAAAATTAGTATGTTTGGGATGACTTTTTGACTTTTTACGAAAAGATGTGCAAAAAATAGAGAAAAAAGAGAATCTTTGACTTTTTGACTTTTTTTAGTAACTTTTTGACTTTTTGACTAAACGGGCTGGTTCTCAAACGAGGCCAAACATAATATATATATATATATATATATATTTTGTATTTTATATATTTTAATTTTGTGCATTTATCATGTGTGGGTGATTTTCCGACCACACTGCCCGCTTAGTAACCAGCTGGAGAGCACTGGCAGAATAGATGGCACCTGACTGACCTGCAACAGAAATATAAGAATCCCGCGGTGGTTTCGACCACCCGGGGGCACTCCGACGATCAAGTCAGTATATCTCTCAAAGATAATCAAGTGTTAAACTCACAAGCTTGAGTATCAAAAGCATACCTTAGACCCATGGGGGTGCCTCTCTTTTATAGCCAATACAATGCTAGTCCCAATAGGAGCCTGGCCCTAATGGACTTAGGATTACTGCTAATCTGGGACTCCCAGTGGGATTAGGATAAACTCTCTAAGAGTCTTATCTTTACCCAAACTGAAGTCTTCTCTTCATTCTAGGACTCTTGTCCCTCATCCAGGTTGAGTTCCCTTTTCATTCTAGGACTCTTGTCCCTTATCCACTTATCTCGGATTCCGATATCTTCGGAGATAACCTCGGCCTAGTCGAGATGACCTCAGCACAACAACCAAGACACGTGGCACCTCGGCTGACACGTCGGTGTCACCTTGCCACGTGTTGGTACTCAGAAAATATATCCCCACAACTGCCCCCTAGGTTCTATTACCTCGGCATTCTGAGGTGATGGAACCTATTCCGATATTTTGTCACTTCTTTTCTGAGTAATGGTTCAAAAACTGATTAGCCAAGATTATCCACTTTCAGCCGATGTGTTCTCTTCGGAGAACAAGGCTTCGATCGTACTCTCCCACGCGCATGAGCTGTCATGCATATCTAACCGTTCCTTTCACGTGTTTTGTCTTCATTGGAGCGTGTCAGTGACGCGCCTGAAGGCTGTCTGTTCGTTCGTCTGCGCCGTCTGACGCGTGCGTTGCTCTAGGCGCAATAATTGCCCTATTTTTGTCGCCGTTTCACGTTTTTGACAAAACTTTTCCTTTGCCTCTATTTTTCCCTTACTTTTTCATTCTGTCTTCTTGCTCTTTCTCTCTCTGAAAGCTCTTTCTTCTTCGAATCTGCCATCGCTTCAATCTCTCTTCTGGAACTGCCCTTAATCCCTCATTCTTGCAAAGCCTTCTTTGCTGTTGCAACCAATTTCTGAGCTCGGCGAACATTGCCCCGGCTTCACTTGTTCCGATAAGATTCATTCCCTTCAATGTTAATTTCTCTTTCTGCGCTTTTGTCTGCCTGTTGCCATTACTGATCTTGTTCGAAGCCTTGGGTTTATTTGTATCTTGAATTTGTGGCTATTCCTTGAACTTCTATACTTTTTCACCATTCTCTTTGCCACTGTTCTTGATTTTTTTTTCTGTATCTTTATTGTTTCTGAGAGCTATACCTCTGTTCTAGAATCTGAAACTTCGTCTTTGTTTTCTCTTTTTTGTATCTGCCCCAGATCTGTGCCTTCAATCTTGGTCTTTAGAGTTCTTAGGTTTGGGATTTGTTCGTAGAACCTTCAAATTCAGGGAAAACTGAAATAAGCCTTATCAGCCATTTCTTAGATTTTTACCGAAGTTCTTGTAACCCTTCCTAAAAACGCCCATCTTCTGAAACATATTTTAAATTGACATAATGGGTATGTGGAGGCATAGGGTAAATACCCCAACAAAACTTGAATACTTTAGGCAGGAATTCTCTATCCCAGCCGATGTTCATCTTAAACTAGCTGGGGACAGTGATACCATCATGCCCACAAACCATACGATGCCCTTCCCTATAGTAGCTTTCACCGAATGTGGACTTCGGCTTCCACTTGATCCCCTGTTTCGCGAAGTTCTTCACTTCTATAGGCTGAACCCCATGCAACTTACTATCAATTCCTATAGGGTAATTAACGGTATTATTGCTTTAGCTAGGCAAGAGAACCTTAGAATTACCCTGGCCGACCTTCAATACTGCTATACCATGTGCCCTCTTGACCTGAAGGATAGGGGTTTCGTTTATTACCTTAAACCGAGATCTACTCAGTACAAAATCGTAGCCGACCTCCCAGACTCCAACAAGGGGGCTGGAGATGATTTTCTCATTGCTTCTGGAAATTGGGAATTTGGCCCAGATGAAGATGTCCACCTCTACCCTCTTCCTCGAACAATTACAGAGGGCAAGAGTAAGAGCCCTGAGTCAACACTTAGTTGTTTTTATTTAAGTCTTTAATATTTTTTTTGTTTCTGACGTCTGTTTCTTTGTCCTGCAGATCTTCGTCAGCCACCGAAAAATTTTCGTCAATCCTTCTTCCCAGGAACAGATCTAAAAACACTCCTTAACCTTCCAATCCATAAACGAAAAACCCCACTATTACTAAACTTCATCCCTACATACAAATCCACTTTACCCGACGTCCCAAGAAAAAGGAAGAAGAGTCTTTCTCCACCCACAGCCACAACCTTAACTGCTTCTACATCCCGAACAGATCAAGAGTCCACATCTGACCCAGCCGATCTTCCATCAACTTCGGCCCCCTACTTAATACCAATTCCTGAACGTAAACGTCGACGAAGGCTTGTAAAGACTGCCGAGATGGTTCGTCCAAGGCCTGTCGTTCAAGACCTTCTCGCCGATCTTCCAACTGACGCCGAAGCCGCACCAACGCAATCAATGCTCCCACCCAAACCAAAGAGAGTTAAAAAGGCTCAGCCTAAAGCCAAGGCTACAGATGCCGAAGCTGAGGATGCTGTGCCTATTTCAAAGCTGGCAGAAAGCAGAAAATCAACCTCTGTTTCCACCAAGAGGTCAGCTGAGGATCAACCCTCAGGGTCTACTCAATCAAAGAGGCCAAGGTCATCGTCTGCGACGACCTCGGCTTCAAAGAAGCCCGACGTCCCCTGGGCCCCTGATCTATCCCTGGAGGATAGGCCCATTATGGCTAGTGAAAGTGCTGACGACATTAACGTTTGTGTCACCCTCAGCACTGCTCTTCTCCTTCCGAATGACTTGGAACGAAATGCTAAGCTTAGTGAGTATGAGAATTACGCTCTCATGCTCCAACACTCCGTTCAAGTAAGTATTTCTGTTTGTACTTGTGATTTTTTCTTCCGTTCTTTACTGAGAGTATGTCTCACATTTCTGTTTTTCTGCAGGCCATTCAGCATGCCCATTCATTTTTAATGCAATCTTTTGAAAATCGTCAAAGGTTGGTTGATATGAAAAGGGAAGCATCTTCCATGAAGAGAGAGATAAAGTCCCTTGAAGCAAAAATGAAAAAACTGGAGGATCAAGCCGAGGCTGCAACTAAAGTTCAAACTTTAGCTCTTGAGAAGGCCGAATCTGCTGAGGCCGTTAGAAAAGTTGCTGAGGCCGAGAAAAGAGAGGCCGAGGCTCAGAAGGCCCAAGCGGAGAAAGAACTCCAGCAAGCTCTGGCCACGAAAGAGGCCGATGAAAAGGCCTACGCCCAAGGTATGGCCGACGTCGCAGAAGATTATAAGCTTCAAGTCAGGCAGGCATGCAACAGGGGATTTTCCCTAGGTTGGATGTCCCTGATAAAGAAGCTTGATCTCCCTGTTGACTCGCCCCTTCGGAATGCTGATGCCATCCCTTTGCCATTTCCTCCACCTCCACCTGAAGGTGAATCAGAATCTGATGCTGACGCCGAGGATGAAGATAAGGAAACCAATGAAGAAGCCTTGGTGAGAAAACCCAAGGATGCCGTCGTAGCCAAGTCCCCTCCTCCTACTGAGCAGGTTATGGACTTAACCTTGGATGAGGAGGGTGATGAGGCCAAGGAGGCAACTAGGGAAACTGCTACTGAGCAGCTATCGTCCAATCTTCTCTTGATAGAAAGAAGTGTTGAGGAATCATTAGCAGAGATTGATGCCGAGATACAAGCGGAAAAAGTGGCCGACGAGGTTCCACCAGAATCGTCCGAGGTCCCAGTCCCTGCAGTGGCTAACAGCGAAGAATCTTGAGAAAATTGTCTTTTGTATTTTTTTTAATTTTTGGACAATGCGAAACTTCTTCTTATGGCCGACGTGGCTTTTTTAATATATAATTGCAACTGTTCTTTTGGATGTTTTAATCTTGTGATGTTCTGTTGACTGTTTCTGCGTAGTCTTGTACTGGGAAAAAATTTTTGCATGCTTCTTCATGTTGCTTCCTTTGTGCAATCTTCTCGGGGTGACATACCTCGGGTATAACTATAAAACTTAAACTTCGGCAAGATACCGACCTGCAAACTTTTCATGAATTTCAACAAGTATAAAAACATATATTTCTGAATGTAAATTTTGCAAGTTTCTTCTCAAATAAGTATCAAACAGTGATCTTGATCTATCTTACTTGTAAATTGTTACAAATTTTCAACAAGTAGTAAACAATATACTTAGCCTTTATATCAACCTGTAAATTTCTGTATACCTCAGCGGGTGATCATATGTCGGCTTAACATAGACTTGTGAATTGCTACAAATTTCAACAAGTGTTAAGCATCTTCCCTAGGGTTTAAGCAACCCACACATTGCTATGAGAACTTAAGCAATAACCTCGGCGTATCTTCAACTTGTAAATCGCTACAAATTTCAATAAGTGAAGATAAGGAATCAGCTTAATTCTAACTTGTAAATTGCTACAAATTTCAACAAGTGAATTAAGGAATAATCTCGGCTTAACTTCAACTTGTAAATTGCTACAAATTTCAACAAGTGAAGATAAGGAATCAGCTTAATTCCAACTTGTAAATTGCTACAAATTTCAACAAGCGAATTAAGGAATAATCTCGGCTTAACTTCAACTTGCAAATTGCTACAAATTTCAACAAGTGAAGATAAGGAATCAGCTTAATTCCAACTTGTAAATTGCTACAAATTTCAACAAGTGAATTAAGGAATAATCTCGGCTTAACTTCAACTTGCAAATTGCTACAAATTTCAACAAGTGAAGATAAGGAATCAGCTTAATTCCAACTTGTAAATTGCTGCAAATTTCAACAAGTGAATTAAGGAATAATCTCGGCTTAACTTCAACTTGTAAATTGCTACAAATTTCAACAAGTGAAGATAATGAATCAGCTTAATTCCAACTTGTAAATTGCTACAAATTTCAACAAGTGAATTAAGGAATAATCTCGGCTTAACTTCAACTTGTAAATTGCTACAAATTTCAACAAGTGAAGATAAGGAATCAGCTTAATTCCAACTTGTAAATTGCTACAAATTTCAACGAGTGAATTAAGGAATAATCTCGGCTTAACTTCAACTTGTAAATTGCTACAAATTTCAACAAGTGAAGATAAGGAATCAGCTTAATTCCAACTTGTAAATTGCTACAAATTTCAACAAGTGAATTAAGGAATAATCTCGGTTTAACTTTGCCTGAGCTTGACTTGGGTTCACATTAATTATGTCTTCAATACTCATCAATGCATAACTTTATCACTCATACATGTTGAAAGGATTCTGAAAAGACTTTATTGATGATATCGGCCAAACAATGATGTATATCTAATGATAGAAAAATTTCAAATTACAAGTATTCCAAGGTCTGGGCAATGCTTTGCCCTCATTGTCCTCAAGCCGATAAGCTTCATTGCCTAATGCTGAAGTAATTCTGTAGGGTCCTTCCCAGTTTGGGCCAAGCTTGCCCTCCCTGGGATCCTTCTTGTTCCCGACGACTTTCCTTAGTACTAGGTCGCCGACTTGAAAATCTCTTGGATTAACCTTCTTGTTGTAAGCTCTGGCAAGCTGTTGTTGGTACACTGCGAGCTGAATTGCAGCTTTCTCTCCTCGTTCTTCCAACAAATCCAGGTTTCGGGCTAAGAGTATGTCATTGGTGCCATTCTCTACTCCCTGGGTTCTGATCCCTGGGATGCCGATCTCCAATGGGATGACTGCTTCTGTGCCATAGGCCATGGCAAAGGGGGATTCTCCTGTTGATCTTCTCGGCGTAGTCCGATATGCCCAAAGTACGTTGGGCAACTCGTCCACGCACTTTCCTTTTGCTGCCTGCAGCCTCTTCTTTATTCCATCCAGGATTACTTTGTTGGATGCCTCTGCTTGCCCATTGCTTTGAGGAAAACTTGGTGTTGAGAAATAATTCTTGATCTTGAATTTTGCACAAAAGTTTTTGATAAGTTTGCTGTCGAACTGTGTTCCGTTGTCGGCAACTATTGCTCTTGGAATCCCAAATCTGGTGATAATGTTTCTCCATATAAAATTCTTGACGTCTATATCTCGAATTTTGGCAAGAGGTTCTGCCTCTATCCATTTTGTAAAGTAGTCTGTTGCTACCAGCAAGTATTTTCTCTGCCCAGTTGCCTGGGGAAGTTGTCCAACCAGATCCATGCCCCATTGGGCAAACGGCCAAGGGCTGGATACTGGGTTCAGGTCGGCAACTGGCTGATGTATCAAAGGTGCAAACCTTTGACATTGTTCACACTTCTTTACATAGGCTTCGGCATCCTTTTGCATGTAGGGCCACCAATACCCTTGGGTAATGGCCCTATGGGCTAACGATCTGCCCCCAGCATGGCTTCCACAAATTCCTTCATGAATCTCGTAAAGAAAATCTTCAACCTGCAAAGGGTGTACGCACCTTAAAAGTGATCCAGTGAAGGACCTCCTGTAGAGATGGCCTTCTGCTGTTAGACTGAATCTGGCCGATTTCAGTCTAATTTTATGTGCTTCTTTATGGTCTTCTGGCAGCTTCCCTTCTTTTAGGAATGCAATGATTGCATCCATCCAGCTTGGTCCCAAGTCTACGCACATTGCTTCTTGTTTGGTGCTTTGTTTGTCTATGCTCGGGGCCGACATGTAATCGATCATAATTGTCCTTGTTTTTCCAGTTTGAATTGAACTGGCCAGGTTAGCCAACGCGTCGGCGTGGGTGTTGTCATCTCGGCTAACTTGGAGTAATCTGCAGTTCTGAAATAGGGCTGCCAGTCGGACGACTTCCTTTGCATATGCCGACATTCTTTCGTCTCTGGCTGCAAATTCTCCTGTTGACTGGTTAACAATGAGTTGTGAATCACAAAAAACAATTACCTCGTCTGCCTCTGCTGCTGCTGCTAGCTTTAGCCCTGCAATTAATGCTTCATATTCTGCTTCATTGTTGGAGGCTTTGAACCCCAGACGGATGGACTGTTCTACAATTTCTCCATCTGGAGATATCAGCAGTACTCCTGCTCCTGCTCCCTGGCGGTTTGAACTTCCATCGACGAATAGTCTGAATGAATCGCCGATGTAGATGCTGCATGGTCTGAGCTTTTCTTTCTCTTGCTTTTTTGTCTTTGACTGGGATTCTTTTTGCTTGTTGGGGCGATGCTCATCTCGGCTCGACGGAGCCCGAGGTGTGATGGCTTCAGGTGTGAGTTCTGCGACGAAGTCGGCCAAAACTTGGCCTTTTATTGCTATTCTCGGCCTAAATTCTAGGTCAAACTGGCCCAGTGTTACTGCCCATTTTGCTATCCTTCCTGTTAAGTCTCCTTGATGTAACAAGGACTTCAGTGGGTGCTCTGTTAGGACCACAATCTTGTGTGCCTGAAAGTAATGGCTCAATTTCTTTGAAGCCATTACCAAGGCTAGCATTAATTTTTCCAGTGGTAGGTATCTTGTTTCTGCGTCAGCCAAAGTCTTACTTACATAATAGACAGCCTTCTGCTCCCCTTTTTCCTCTCGGATTAGCACTGCACTGACTGCGTGTTCAGAGACTGCTAAGTACAAAAACAATTCCTCCCCTGGAACTGGGTTAGAAAGGACCGGGGTTGTGGTCAAGTACTTTTTTAGGTCGGCTAAGGCAGCTTCACATTCTTCTGTCCATAGGAAGTCTGTGGCTTTTTTCACCAGATTAAAGAAGGGTCTGCACTTGTCTGAGCTTCTGCTGATGAATCTATTTAGGGCTGCGGCCCTTCCAGTAAGCACTTGAACTTGTTTTGCCGATGTCGGACTCTGTAGTTCCAGGATGGCCTTGATTTGGTCTGGGCTGGCCTCAATGCCCTTTCTTGTTACCAGATATCCTAAAAATTTACCTGACCCAACTCCAAAGGCACACTTCGAGACGTTGAGTCGGAGCCGATATCTTTTGAGTATGTCAAAGACCTCTTTTAGGTCGGCAAGATGACCTTCTGATTTCTTGGTCTTTACGACCATGTCATCGATATAAACTTCTACCGTTTTGCCAATCAGGTGTTTAAACATCTTTGTCACTAACCTCTGATAGGTTGCTCCTACGTTTTTCAGCCCAAAAGGCATTACCTTGTAACAGTACAGGCCTTTCGGGGTGATGAACGCGGTCTTCTCCTCATCTGGAGGGTACATAGCAATCTGGTGGTACCCTCTGTATGCATCTAAAAAACTCATCCTTTCATGTCCCGAAGTGGCGTCTACCAGTTGGTCGATTTTGGGCAGAGGAAAGCTGTCTTTGGGGCAAGCTTTGTTGAGGCTGGTAAAGTCTACACAAACCCTCCACTTGTCATTCTTCTTTTTTACTACTACTGTGTTGGACAGCCATGTTGGGTACTGAACTTCTCGGATGGCCCTGGCTTCAAGGAGTCTGCCTACCTCTTCCTCTACTGCTTCGACGTGCATCAACGTCGGCCTTCTGGCTCGTTGAATCACAGGTTTTGCCGATCTGTCGACATTCAGACTGTGGCAGGTGACCTCGGGGTCAATGCCAGGCATTTCATAAGGTGTCCAGGCGAACGCCTCTATGTTTGCCCTTAAAAAATCTTCCAGTTCTTTTTCCTCTTCTCTAGCTAAGCCTGAGCCGAGAAGAAAAAATCGTTCTTCGTCGCCCTCCTGGACGAGGATTTTCTTTAGCGCCTCTTCGCTTTTCTCGGCTGGTTCTTTCCCGACGTCTTCTAGGACTTCCATGTCCTCATCTTCAACTTCTGCTTTCTTTGGCTCCCATATACTACAGGTGGATTTTATTGCCGCCATGAAGCAAGTTTTGGCTTGTAGTTGATCCCCTCTAACTTCTTCAATCCCATGCTCTGTTGGGAACCGGAGTAGTTGATGCAACGTCGAGGGAACTGCCCCCATTGCATGCAACCACGGCCTTCCCAAGATGATGTTGTATGGTGAGGGTGTGTCAATTACCAGGAATTCCGTCCTGATCTTCTTAGTGCCGGCTTGTACTTCTAAGCTTGTTGCACCCAGTGGCCATGTCGGTGTTCCATTAAAGCCGACCATCGGGCCGCTTGATTGTTCTAGGTCATCGGGGTGAAGGCCTAGCTCTTTGTAACATCTGACATACATGATGTCACAGGAGCTGCCTTGATCTATTAGGATGCGTTTTACTTGGCACTCCCCAACCTGGAGGGATACTACCAAGGCATCATTATGCGGATGTTGGACCAGTTCTACGTCGGCTTCAGTAAAGGCTATCATTGGCCCTTGGCATTCTTCTGGCCGATGTCTCTTTTCCCCGACTTGGTAGATATGCTGTAAATGTCTTACCCTCTGGGTTTCTCCTGTGACTTCGTTTTCGTTGACCCTTGAGTGGATCACATTAACCACCCTCGGTTCTCCTGCTTGTGGTAGCTGTGCTGGGGGAGGGGGTGCTGCTGGTGCTTGAGGCAACCTTGCCTGCTCTTCCCTTGTTCTGGCCTCATCGACCAGGTCCCTCAGAAGGCCTTGTCTTACCAGGTCCTCCAAGTGTGCTTTTAAGGCTCTGCAACCTTGAGTTGGATGCCCTTCTTCATTGTGGTAGGCACAACGTCTACCAACGTTCCTTCCCATGAATTCCCCCGGTGCTCTTGCCGGAGCCCTGAAATAAGGTTGATTTCGAATCCGATCTAAGATTTTATGGATTGGGATCCGGAATACCGTGGTTACCGCCTGTTTATTTCTTAATTCTATTTCTTGTTTGGTCGGCCCATTGTTGACTCGGCCTCGCTTTGGCGAGCCGTTTCCCTTTTCTTGTTTCACCTCTTTGTTTCCCGATGTATCTTCTTCGGCCCTGGCGTATTTCTCAATGCTTGCCATGAGTTCTTCCATGCTTTTTGGCAATGTTTTTTCCAAAGACATCCATAGTGGGCAGTCATCTTTCAGGCCGTTCTTAAAAGACACGACTGCTACTTCCTGGTTGCATTCGGGTATTCATTTGAACACCTCGTAGTACCTCTTCGCATAGGCCCTAAGGCCTTCTTCCTTGGTGATTCGTAGAGCCATCAAAGCATCAACCCTCAGGGGTTGCAGCTTGTTGGTCACGAACCTGGCCACAAACATCTCGGCCAAGCCTTTCCATGTCTTTATGCTTCCTTTTGGTAACTTATGGAACCAATCAGATGCAATTTCCCCAAAGGATGAGGGGAATACTTTGCAGAGCAACGGCTCGTTCCCGCTATATAATGCCATTGAATTTAGGTATAGCCCAACATGAAAGTTTGGATCTGACTTACCATCATAGATTTGAAACCTCGGCATACTGAATCTCTTGGGCGGTTCGAATTTGTCCAGTTCCACCGAGAAGGCTGTCTTCGATTTTACTGGGGAGTTTACCTCGGCTTCTACATTCTGCTGCCTCCTTTTGAGGTAGTCCCTTAGGTCTTCTTTGCTCCTCCCTGGAGCTCGGCTGTCTTTGGATTTTAGTCTTTTTGGTACACTGCTTTCGGCCTCGTGGTGGGTCCGTTTGGATCTTTCTTCATGGGTTGTGTCAAAATGGAGTATTTGCCCCTGAACATGTCAATGTTCTTTGGGGTCTGGATTCTTCATGTGGTGTGTCCTTCGGGACTCTTCTTGCCTCGGCTTTTCCCATCCGACTTCCCTGGAAGGCCGGTGAGAATGCCTTCCGCTCCTGGTATGCTGAGGGACCTCGGGGATTGTTTTTCTTCCACCCTTCTGAATGTTGGTCGCTGGCATCGGCGTATCTTGCAGCGGGTATGGTGGCTGCATAACATTATTCTGCATCATGAAGTTGACGACTGACTGAAGGTCCGCCAACTTGTTTGCTAGTTCTTTCACTTCCTCATCCCTCCGTAGGCACATGTCCCTCCATACCTGGAGGTTATCTTCATTGTAGTACTTTCCTTGGTTTGTTCTTTTTGACGTGTCGCCTTCTGGGATGACGTCGTTCTCTCTGTGACCCTGGTCATGGGCTTCTGCATTGTGGTTGTCTCCTTCAATGTCAAGGTCAATTGGTCTGCCACTCCCAGTGGGGGCGTCATCCCCAATATTTTCCTGCTGTCCGTTACTGGCCATCTATTCTTCCTTCGTTCCCACAGACGGCGCAAAATTGTGTGGGTGATTTTCCGACCACACTGCCCGCTTAGTAACCAGCTAGAGAGCACTGGCAGAATAGATGGTACCTGACTGACCTGCAACAGAAATATAAGAATCCCGCGGTGGTTTCGACCACCCGGGGGCACTCCGACGATCAAGTCAGTATATCTCTCAAAGATAATCAAGTGTTAAACTCACAAGCTTGAGTATCAAAAGCATACCTTAGACCCATGGGGGTGCCTCTCTTTTATAGCCAATATAATCCTAGTCCCAATAGGAGCCTGGCCCTAATGGACTTAGGATTACTGCTAATCTGGGACTCCCAGTGGGATTAGGATAAACTCTCTAAGAGTCTTATCTTTACCCAAATTGAAGTCTTCTCTTCATTCTAGGACTCTTGTCCCTCATCCAGGTTGAGTTCCCTTTTCATTCTAGGACTCTTGTCCCTTATCCACTTATCTCGGATTCCGATATCTTCGGAGATAACCTCGGCCTAGCCGAGATGACCTCAGCACAACAATCAAGACACGTGGCACCTCGGCTGACACGTCGGCGTCACCTTGCCACGTGTTGGTACTCAGAAAATATATCCCCACATATCATATTTCGTTATATATAATATGTAATGTTTTTTACTACAAATAATTCGTAATGTCCATTTCAATAGTGCACATTATAAATTTAAACATGCCGACATGCTTTACATTTGTGACATAAATTCATTTTTTAAAGGCTAATGTAGGAAGAAGCCCACCAGTACAACTTGAAAACAACAAAAATAGAACAAATTAAAATGCTTCAATAGTTATATTTTTGTATCATATGTGTGTGAGTGATTTTCTGATCACACTGTCTGTTTAGTAATCAGTTAGAGAGCACCGGCAGAATAGATGGCTTCAGTTAACCTGTAACAGAAAGAAAAGGCTCCAGTGGTGACTCTTCTACCCGGGGGCACTTCGACGATCAAGTCAGTATATATCTTAAAGATAATCAAGTGCTAAACTCACTACTCAAAGCATAAAATTGTGTACCTTACACCCACGGGGTGCCTCTCTTTTATAGTTCACTTAACCCTAGTCCCATTAGAAGCCTGACTTCTATGGACTCCAATTCAATACTTACTTTGGATTCTTCAAGAGATAAAGATAAACTCCCTAAGAGCTTTATCCTCATCTTGACTAAGTCTCTTCTTCATTCTAGGACTCTTGTCCTTATCTTTTATCCTCTTATCTCGGATTCCGATATCTTCGAAGATAATCTCGGCCTTGCCGAGATTACCTCGGCGTCATGACCAGGACACGTGGCACCTCGGCTGACACGTCGGCGTCACCTTGCCACGTGTTGGTACTCAGAAAATATATCCCCACAACTGCCCCCTAGGTTCTATTACCTCGGCATTCTGAGGTGATGGAACCTATATCATTCCGTTTTTCCAGTACGTCGGTTTTTAGCATCTCAGCCGAGATCATTATTTTGGCCGATATCCTTTTATTGAAGAACAAGAATTTCAAGAACCCTTCCACGCGTATGAGCTGTCATACACCATAATTCAACCGTTTTTAATCACGCGTTTCTTTCTTACTAGTTCGTGCATGTGACGCGCTCATAAGCCGTCTCTTTCTCACGTGCGCCGTCTGACGTATACGTTCTTCTAGGCGTATTGATTATTTTTTACCGCCGTTTTCATTTTTGACAAAACCTTTCCCCCTTTCTTCATTTTTCCACTTTTGCATCTAATTTCTCTTGTTTTTTCTCTCTCTAAACTCTTTCTTTCGAATCCGCCATTGCTCAAGCTCCAAGCTCTGCAATTGCCTTCCGTTCTCCCTTCCTGTGAAGCTTTCGTCGTTCTCGTTACATCTGTAACCATCATCGGGCTTCGACAATCTTCATACCGGCTTCACTCTTTTCTGGTAAGCTATTGTTCCTTTTGTTTTCAATTCTGTTGATATCCTTCATTACTTGTTGCCTTTACTGCATCTGTTGAAACTTTTAATTTGCGATTCATACACCTGAATGTGTCCTTCCCATGATTTTACCCTTTGCCCATATCTTGAGCACACGCATTGTTTCACTACTTCCCTGTATCTTTGTCACTAATCTTGGCCCTGTATTTCTTGTATTTTTTATGCTCTTGATAAACCATCTGTGTTCTTAATTCTGAAATTTCATTCTTGCTTTCTATTTTTTGTGTCTTTTCCAGATCTGTGCCTTTGATCTTCATCTCCATAGTTTTAGGTTTGGGATTTGTTTGTAGAACCCACGATTTAGGGCAAAACTGAAACATTCCTTACAAATTTCTGTACCAGCCCAAACCTAGGTTTTTGCTGAGGTCCCATCAATAAGAAACATCTTCTTTCTGAATTTTAACCCTTCTAATTCAGGCCGATATCATGGGTATATGGAGACATAGAGTAGATACCCCGACCAAACTTGAGTACTTTAGGCAAGAGTTCTCCATCCCTACCGATGTCCATCTGAGGCTGGCTGGGGATGATGACTCCATCATGCCTACAGAAAACTCCATGCCCTTTCTCATTGTAGCTTTATTGAGTGCGGACTCTGGCTCCCACTCAACATCCTTTTTCGCGAGATTCTTCACTTTTATAAGTTGAACCCCATGCAACTGGCAATCAATTCCTATCGAGTGATCTTTGGTGTCATAGCCTTAGCTAAACAGGAAAACGCTAGGATCACCCTAGCCGATATCCAGTATTGCTATACCATGTGTGCCCTTAATTTGAAAGAAAAATGCTACATTTATTACCTTAAACCGAGGTCTACTGAATTCAAAATCGTAGCCGACCTCCCAGACTCCAACAAGGGGGCTGGTGATGACTATCTCATTACCTCGGAAAATTGGGAGTTTGCTCCAGACGAGGACATCCATCTCTATCCTCTTCCCCGATCAGTTTTAGAGGGCAAGGGTAAGAGCCCAGTATTCAGCTTTGCCTGTTTTCTTTAAAAGTCTTAAATGCTTTGTCTGTTTCTGACGTTTGTTCTTCTTGCAGTTGTTCGTCAACCACCGAAAAATTTTTGCCAATCCTTTGTTCCCAGCAAGGATTTGAAGAAACTTCTGGACTTGCCAATCCTCAAAAGGAAAGTGCCTCTGCTTCTCAATTTTATTCTATCATACAAGTCAACTTTGCCCGACGTTCCCAAAAGAAGAAGAAAAGCCTTTCTTTACCCTCTGCTACAACCCCGTTGACTGCATCTACATCACGAACAGATCAAGGATCAACATCTGATCCAGCTGATCAGCCATCCACTTCGGCTCCATACCTGGTCCCAATATCAGAGCGAAAACGTCGACGACGACTTGTCCTTACTACCGAGATGGGTCACCCTAAGCCAGTTGCAAAAGATCTTTTGGCTAGTATTCTATCATCTATTGATGAGCAGCCAGCACAAACCCTTCCTCCACCTAAGCCAAAAAGAATTAAGAAGGCCCAACTAAAGGCTAAAATTACTCAGACCGAGTTTGAGGATGTTTTGCCTATATCAAGGTTGGCTGAGAATGACAAACCTCAACCCTCTGCTGGGAAGAGGCGCTCGGAAACCCAGCCATCAGAGTCCCTAAAATCCAAAAAGTCGAGGTCTTCTTCCGCTACGACTTCGGGATCCAAGAAGAGCGACGCCCCCTGGTCCCCAAAAATTACTCTGGAGGACAAGCCAGTCTTGGCTACTGACAGTGCCGACGACATCAATGTCGGCGTAGCCCTCAGCATAGCTCTGCTCCTTTCCGGCGATCTTAACCGCAACGCCGAGTTGAACGAGTACGAGAATTTTGCGTTGATGCTTCAACACTCCATTCAAGTAAGTGTCTTCTTCTTGGTAATTGTCTTCTTTCTATTTTGTATTTAGAAAATTTTGTGCTAATTTTTGTCTTGTGTTTTTTCAAGCAATCCAGCATGCCCATTCCTTTTCTGTTCAGTCCTTTGAAAATCGGCAAAAGCTGGCTGACATGAAGAAGGAGTTCTCTTCTCTTCAAAACATCAATAAGGGCCTTGAATCAAAAATGAAGAAGCTGGAGGATCAAGCCGAGGCTGCAGTTAAAGCTCAAAATAATGCCGAAGAGAAGGCTGAGGCTGCTAAGGCTATTAGGAAAGTGGCTGAGTCCCAAAGAAAGAAGGCCGATGAGAAGATGGCCCAAGCCGAGAAAGAGCTTGAAGAAGCCTTGACCACCAAAGAGGCTGAAATAAAATATGCTGATGAAAAGGCATATGCCCAAGGCATGGCTGACGTCATTGATGCTTACGAACAGCAAGTGAAGGAGGCATGCAACAAGGGTTTTACCCTTGGTTGGATGTCCCTTCTAAAGAAACTTAACGTCCCAGAGGACTCGCCATTAAGAAAACTTGATGCCATTTCTCTGCCATTTCCTCCAAATCAACCTCCAAATCAAGACGTCGGCGAATCCAAATCCGAGGAAAATGATGAGGATGAGGATCAGACCTTGGTGAGAAAATCCAAGGATGCTGATGGGGCCAAGTCCCCTCCTCAGAATGAGCAAGTCCTAGACTTGACTCAGGATGAGGAAGGTGATGAGGTTCCCATAGAAGCTATTCCCGAGAATGCACTAGCCGACATCTCCTCTGTAGACAAGAGTGTTAAAGAAACTCTGCAAGAAATTGATGCCGAGATAGCGGCGGATAAGGTTGCTGGGATGTCTTCTCAACCAACATCTGATCTTCAAATTCAACCAACTGATGGAGAGGAGTCTTAGATTCATGTTTTTCTTTTGCTTACTTGTATTTTGTTGTTTCTTTATCTTTTGGAACAATGTATGCGTTTTGTATAGCCGATGTGCCATTTTCTTGGTGAATGAATATAATTTTTCTTTTCTTGTCTTCTCTTTATTGCTTTGTGCATCATTCTATACTTAGAACATTTTGTATGCCTTATGTACTCTTCCTTCTTTGTGCAATCTTCTTGGGGTGACACACCTCGGTTATGTCACCTGACGATTTACCTCGGCAAGTACCTGTCCTGCAAGTTGCTTATAAATTTGAACGAGGATAAACATATACTGGTTTAATCTCAAGTTATAACAAGTGCTAAACAATGATCTATTTGTAAATTGCTACAAATTTCCACAAGCGTTAAACAATATATATTGGCGTAACTTCAACTTGTAAATTGCTACAAATTTCAACAAGTGTTAAGCATTACTTCGGTTTAACTTCAACTTGTAAATTGCTACAAATTTCAACAAGTGAAGATAAACAATTATTTCAACTTGTAAATTGCTACAAATTTCAGCAAGTGAAGAAAAATAATTATCTCAGCTTAACTTCAACTTGTAAATTGCTACAAATTTCAACAAGTGTTAAGCATTATTTCGGTTTAATTTCAACTTGTAAATTGCTACAAATTTCAACAAGTGAAGAAAAATAATTATCTCGGCTTAACTTCAACTTGTAAATTGCTACAAATTTCAACAAGTGAAGAAAAATAATTATCTCGGCTTAACTTCAACTTGTAAATTGCTACAAATTTCAACAAGCGTTAAGCATTATTTCGGTTTAACTTCAACTAGAAAATTGCTACAAATTTCAACAAGTGAAGAAAAACAATTATCTCGGCTTAACTTCAACTTGTAAATTGCTACAAATTTCAACAAGCGTTAAGCATTATTTCAGTTTAACTTCAACTTGTAAATTGCTACAAATTTCAACAAGTGAAGAAAAACAATTATCTCGGCTTAACTTCAACTTGTAAATTGTTACAAATTTCAACAAGCGTTAAGCATTTTTGTCTTCTTTCTGCCCCCCATGTGAACCTGAGTTCCACTTGGGTTCTCATTATTCAGAAACAACATTATGCATCTTTTATTAATTCACGAGTTTTTGGAGAACTCTGCTAAAATTTTATTGACGACGTCGGTAAAAAATAACAAGGAACATCTAATGATAGAAAAATTTTAAATTACAAGTGTTCCAGGGTCTTGGCAATGCTTTGCCCTCATTGCCTTCAAGCCGGTATGCTCCATTGCCCAATACCGAAGTGATTCTGTAGGGCCCTTCCCAGTTTGGGCCAAGCTTGCCCTCTCTGGGATCCTTCTTGTTGCCAACAAATTTTCTTAGAACTAGGTCGCCGATCTGAAAATCCCTTGGATTGACCTTCTTATTGTAAGCTCTAGCAAGCTGCTGCTGGTATGCTGCGAGCTGAATTGCAGCTTTCTCCCTTCTTTCTTCTAAGAAATCCAAATCTCGGGCTAGAAGTATGTCATTGGTCCCATTCTCTACTCCCTGGGTTCTGATCCCTGGGATGCCGATCTCTAGTGGGATGACTGCTTCTGTGCCGTAAGCCATGGCAAAGGGGGTTTCCCCTGTTGATCTTCTCGGCGTAATCCGATATGACCAGAGTACATTGGGCAACTCGTCTACCCTTTTCCTTTTGCTGCTTGCAGCCTCTTCTTTATCCCATCTAAAATTACTTTGTTGGATGCTTCTGCTTGCCCATTGCTTTGGGGAAAACTTGGTGTTGAAAAGTAATTCTTTATCTTGAATTTCGCACAGAAGTTCTTGATGAGTTTGCTGTCAAACTGCTTTCCGCTGTCGGCAACTATTGCTTTTGAAATGCCAAATTTGGTGATGATGTTTCTCCATATGAAGTTCTTGACGTCCACATCTCGGATTTTGGCAAGAGGCTCTGCTTCTATCCACTTTGTGAAGTAATCTGTTGCTACTAGCAAGTATTTCCTTTGCCCAATTGCTTGGGGCAACTGCCCAATGAGATCCATGCCCCATTGGGCAAATGGCCATGGACTGGATACAGGGTTCAAATCAGCAGCTGGCTGGTGTATCAAAGGTGTGAACCTTTGGCATTGTTCACACTTCTTCACGTAAGCTTCTGCATCTTTTTACATGTAGGGCCACCAATACCCCTGGGTAATGGCCCTGTGAGCTAGTGATCTGCCCCCAGCGTGGCTTCCATAAATCCCTTCATGAATTTCATATAGAAAATCTTCAACCTGCAAAGGGTGTACGCACCTTAAAAGGGGTCCAGTGAAGGACCTTCTGTAGAGATGTCCGTCCGTTGTCAGATTGAATCTTGCCGACTTCAATCTAACCTTGTGTGCTTCCTTATGGTCTTCTGGCAGCTTTCCTTCTTTTAGGAATGCAACAATCGCATCCATCCAGCTTGGTCCCAAGTCCACACACATTGCTTCTTGTTCCGTAATCGGTGGTTCTATGCTTGGGCTTGACAAATAATCAATCATGATTGTCCTTGTTTTTCCAGTTTGTATTGAACTTGCCAAATTAGCCAATGCGTCGGCGTGGTTGTTATCATCTCGGCTAACTTGCAGAAGTCGGCAGTTGCGAAACAAGGCTGCCAACCTAATGACTTCTTTTGCGTATGCCGACATCCTCTCATCTCGGGTTGGAAACTCTCATGTTGTTTGATTTACTATAAGTTGTGAGTCACAAAAAATTATTACCTCATCTGCCTCTGCTGCCACTGCCAGCTTTAGTCCTGCAATCAATGCGTCGTATTCTGCCTCATTGTTTGAGGCCTTGAACCCTAATCGAATAGACTGTTCCAATATCTCCCCATCAGGGGATATCAACACTACTCCTGCCCCCGCTCCTTGCCGGTTTGAGCTCCCATCGGCAAACAGGTGAAAGGAGTCGCCGATGTAAATGCTGCAGGGTCTGAGTTTTTCCTTTCCTTGTTCTTTTGCCTTTGGCTGGGCTTCTCCTTGTTTGCTTGGACATCGTTCATCTTGGCTCGACGGAACTCGATGTTCGATGGATTCCGGCGTGAATTCGACCACGAAGTCGGCCAAAACTTGACCTTTAATTGTTGTTCTTGGCCTGAACTCCAAGTCGTACTGGCCCAAGGCTACTGCCCATCTTGCTATTCTTCTAGTTAAGTCTCCTTGTTGTAACAAGGTGTAACAACCCTCGCACTGTTTACCGACTAATGACTGACTGATTACTGTTAAACTGAATTGATCATGACTGATAATTGAGCTGATTAAAAGTACTGAACTGACTGACTGGAGTCTGGAATTAATTGACTGACTGTATCTGTTTAAATGCATAACCTATTTGTTTGATTGTTTGATTATCTGTTCATGTTTTATGTTTAAACTGCTAATTGAAGGCCTTATCGGCGGCCGAACAGGGAATCGATTAATGTTTTATAATCCTCATAATTAATGTGAGTTTATGGTGTATTTACCTGAAAACTGATTAGGTATGACTAAATTAGATTAAAACAAGCTAATTAAAGAGTTAGGCTTAATTACCAAATTGCCATTGTTAGTGGGCCTCTTATTATAACATATTAGAGCCTTGTGCACACTTGAAACAAACATTTCCTCAGCCTTGTTTGATGCTCTAGCCGACCTTAGAGAGAGAGAGGAGCTAGAAGAGTTGAGTTCAACTTGTTTCATGGTGAATTGGCTAGAATTGCTTAAAGAATCGAAGGTTGATTACTAATTTGAGCTCCCTCACTTCTAATTCTACACCTAAGGTAGATCATTCATCATCTTAATGGTGTCTTTGAGTTGTTCTTGCATGATTCATGCTTCATTGTAGAACTAAGTCATGAATTGGTTCATTGTTGTTGAATTAAAGCTTAATGGTTGCATGCATGTACATATATTGAAGTTTTGAGGTTGTAGTTCATAATACCTCACATGCATGTCCATCTTTTGGTCATACTCCATGAGTTCATCTTGTTTTTGAAGGTTTGAGCTCTTTTGAAACAGCACTAAAGCTTTGAAGATGATTTAAGATCATGCATGTCACATTTGAGTTGTTGTTCTTGAAACTTGGTTTGAAATCATGTTTAATTGAACTACCTTTGGGCTTTGATTTCTCAAATTGATCTTTGAAACATGCTATACTATGAGTTTTGAAGTGTTTTCCAGAAAATTAGCCCAAAAGGATCGAATTTGATGCATTGGAACTTGATTTGAGCATTGGAGTTCAAATCTGGATTTTCCAGATTTTGGTCTCCCGCTCGAGCGGGGAAAGTGGCGCTCGAGCGGGGAATTCGAGCTCCCAGCATCTTGCACTGTTTTACAGTCCGCTCGAGCGGAGTAATGTACGCTCGAGCGGAGACCTTTGTTGCATGACCGCTCGAGCGGGGAAACTTGAGCTCGAGCGGGACTCTGTTTTTCTGAAAATGTTTTAAATGTGCATCTTTGCATCCTTATCCCATTCTAGGTGTTCTTAGGCCTAGTTTAAGACATCTTGTTGAGGATATAGATGTAGAACACGCCGAGGCATTAGGGATTAAGTTGTTAATCTTTCCCAACTGTGTAGCTTAGTGTGTGTTCAATCTGTTAACTGTGTAGGGTTGGCGACTGGGGAGACACGCTCTAGCTTACTATAGCCCAGAACTCTGTGAGTAACATTTGTGTAAAGATATGTTCAAACTGATTATCTTCTGAACAATTTAACTAAACTGTTTCTGAACGGTATTGTTAACTGAATGAATGAATGTATGACCTATATTCTGAACTGTATTGTGGCATCCTTAGCAACTACTGTTATTGACAACTACTGTTACAGAGATCTCTGTCGGTTCCCATGTTGGAACCACTACTGTTTACTGATATGATGGCCATCATTCACTGTTTGGTCTATTAAGACTCGGTCTATTAAGACCTACTGTACTGTTTAGCTACTGGATGTACCACATATGACTGTTATAATCTGTGAAACTTGGAGCAAAGTGCTGCACGGAACTAAGTGCTACAAAGTGAGCCACCTCTAGAATCTGTGCGAGACACCTCTTGAATCCATAAGAACTGTACTGTCACTGTTACTGCTACTGTACTACTACTGTACTGTTACTGCTACTGTACTGTTACTGTTACTGCTACTGTACTGCTACTGTTACTGCTACTGTACTGTTACTGTTACTGCTACTGTACTGCTACTGTACTGTTACTGTTACTGCTACTGTACTGCTACTGTACTGTTACTATATTGTTACCGTTACTACTACTGTACTGACACTGCTACTAGTACTGCTAACGGATGTGCCACGTACGATTACTATGATTTCTAAATGACTGTTACGGCATCAATATGAGCCACAAACTGACTGGCCGATATATTGAATCAATGAACTGTTTAAATATTGAAAAGACATTCATCCTAAACCTCTTTACGTATTATGTTATTCACTGGGCTTTAGCTCACTGCTCATATATATATGTAGGTGTTCAGGCACTGGACCGCTGCTAGGAGCGTCAGGCAAGTTTTTGTTTTGTCGGCCAACCACTGTGCCTCACTGTGAGGTTCTAAGCCGTTCAAGCTTCAGCTTTGGGGTGTTCTAATATTCCCTGTCCGTCCCCGTAACTGTTTTGTTTACTGTATAGACTATTACTGTACCGTTTAATAGGGATTAGATCCCTGTTCTGAATGATTGTGCATGTATGTGTAGACTGTCACAGCTCATTGGACATTGTTCATTTACTATTTTGGCTTCCGCCAGGCCCTGTACTCTGTTTTACTGGTTTACTGTTAGGCAGGCCTTCGGTAATCTCGGATTACTGGCCGGTTACGACGCTAAACCCATAGGGCCGGGTTTGGGTCGTGACACAAGGACTTCAGTGGGTGCTCTGTTAGCACTATAATCTTGTGCGCTTGAAAGTAATGGTTCAGCTTCTTTGAAGCCATTACTAAGGCCAGCATTAATTTCTCTAGTGGTAGGTACCTTATTTTTGCATCGACCAAGGTTTTGCTTACATAATAAACAATCTTTTGCTCCCCCTTTTCCTCTCGGATTAGTACTGCACTTACTGCGTGTTCTGAAACTGCCAAATACAAAAACAGTTCTTCTCCAGGTTCAGGTGTTGAGAGGACTGGAGCCGTGGTCAGATACTTTTTTAGGTCGGCCAAAGCGGCCTCACATTCCTCAGTCCATAGGAAGTCCGTAGCCTTCTTCACCAGGTTGAAGAAAGGTTTACATTTGTCTGAGCTTCTGCTGATGAATCTGTTTAGGGTTGCGGCCCTTCCAGTTAGCATCTGCACCTGTTTTGCCGACGTTGGGCTCTTCAACTCTAAGATGCCCTTGATCTGATCTGGGCTGGCCTCGATGCCCTTTCTTGTTACCAGGTACCCCAAAAACTTACCTGATCCAACTCCAAACGCGCACTTCGATGCGTTGAGTCGGAGCTGGTATGTTTTGAGAATATCAAAGACCTCTTTTAGGTCGGCAAGATGACCCTTAGGTTCCTTGGTCTTCACGACCATGTCATCGATGTAGACCTCTACTGTTTGGCCAATCAGGTGTTTGAACATCTTGGTTACCAGCCTTTGGTAAGTTGCTCTTGTGTTTTTCAGTCCAAAAGGCATTACCTTGTAACAATACAGCCCTTTCGGGGTTATAAACGCTGTCTTCTCCTCATCTGGGGGTACATGGCTATCTGGTGGTATCCCCTGTAAGCATCCAGGAAGCTCATCCTGCCATGTCTAGATGTGGCGTCTACCAACTGGTCAATCTTGGGTAGAGGAAAGCTGTCTTTGAGACAAGCTTTGTTCAGGCTTATAAAATCTACGCAGACCCTCCATTTACCACTCTTCTTCTTTACCACCACTGTATTGGATAGCCATGTTGGGTAGTGTACTTCTCTAATGGCCCTGGCCTCTAGAAGTCTGTCTACTTCTTCTTCTACTGCTTCGACGTGTATCAACGTCGGTCTTCTAGCTCGCTGAATTACAGGATTGGCCGACTTGTCAACATTTAGTTCCTGGCAAGTGATCTCAGGGTCAATGCCAGGCATTTCGTAAGGTATCCAAGCGAATACCTCCATATTTGATCTCAAAAATGTTTCTAACTCTTTTTCCTCTTCTTCAGCTAAGCCCGAGCCAAGAAGAAAGAAGCGTTCTTCATCTCCATCCTGGACGAGGATCTTCTTTAGCGCCTCTTCGCTCTTCTCGGCTGGTTCTTTGCCGACGTCTTCTAGGACTTCCACGTCCTCATTTCAATTTCTGCTTTCTCTGGCTCTCGCACGCTGCAGGTAGATTTCATTGCTGCCATGGAGCAATTCTTCGCCTGCAGTTGGTCTCCTCTGACTTCTTCAATCCCATGCTCTGTTGGGAACCGTAGTAGTTGATGCAACGTTGAGGGAACTGCCCCCATTGCATGCAACCATGGCCTTCCCAAGATGATGTTGTATGGTGAGGGCGTGTCAATCACCATGAATTCTGTCTTGATCTTCTTAGTGTCGGCTTGTACTTCCAAGCTTGTTGCGCCTAGTGGCCACGTCAGCGTTCCATTGAAGCCGACCATCGGGCCATTGGATTGCTCCAAGTCATCAGGATGAAGGCCCAGCTCCTTGTAACATCTAATATACATGATGTCGCAAGAGCTGCCTTGATCAATCAGGATGCGTTTCACTTGGCATTCCCCAACTTGGAGGGATACTACCAAGGTATCATTATGTGGATATTAGACCATCTCTAGGTCGGCTTCAGTAAAGGCTATTGTTGGTTCCTAGCATTCTTCAGGCCGAGGTCTTTTATGTCTGACCTGGTTTACGTGTTGTAGGTGTTTTACCTTCTGGGTCTCCCTTCGTATGTTGTTTTCGTTCACTTTTGAGTGAATTACATTAACCACCCATGGTCCTCCTGCCTGTGGTTGCTGTGCTGGAGGAGGTGGAGTTGCTGGTGCTTGAGGCAATCTTGTCTGTTCTTCCCTTGTCCTGGCTTCATCGACAAGGTCCCTCAGATGGCCTTGCCTCGCCAAGTCTTCTAGGTGTGCTTTTAGGGCTCTACAACCCTGAGTTGGGTGCCTTTCTTCATTGTGGTAAGCACAACGCCTACCGACGTTTCTTCCCATAAATTCCCCTGGTGTTCTTGTCGGTCCTCTGAAATAGGGTTGGTTTCGTATTTGATCCAGGACTTTATGGACCGGGATTCAGAACACAGTCGTCACTGCCTGTTTAGCCCTCAATTACGTTTCTTGTTTGATCGATCCATTATTACTTCGGTTTCGCTTCGGCGAGCTGTTTCTTTTCTCCTGCTTTGTCTCTTTGTTTCCCGACGCATCCTCCTCGGCTCTAGCGTATTTCTCGATTCTCGCCATGAGTTCTTCCATGCTTTTTGGCAATGTCTTTGCCAAAGACTTCCGTAATGGACAGTCATCTTTCAGGTCGTTCTTGAAAGACACGACCGCCATCTCTTGATTGCATTCGGGTATTCGATTGAACACCTCGTAGTACCTTTTTGCGTAGGCCCTAAGGCCTTTATCTTTGGTGATTTTTAAAGCCATCAGTGCGTCGACCCTCAAGGGCTGTAGTTTGTTCGTCACAAACCTGGCCACAAACATCTCGGCTAGGCCTTCCCAAGTCTTTACGCTTCCCTTCGATAGTTTATGGAACCAATCTGATGCAATCTCCCCGAAGGATGAGGGGAATACTTTGCAGAGCAACGGCTCGTTCCCACTATATAACGCCATTGAATTTAGGTATAGTCCAACGTGAAAGTTGGGATCTGACTTACCATCATATATTTGGAACCTCGGCATACTGAATCTCTTTGGTGCTTCAAATTTGTCTAGTTCCACCGAGAATGGTGTCCTCGGCTTAACCGGGGAAGTTACTTCGGCTTCAGCATTCTGTTGTTTCCTCTTGAGGTAATCTCTCTAGTCTTCTTTACTCCTTCTTGGAGCTCGGCTATCTCTGGACTTCAATCTTTTCGGCACACTACTTTCGGCTTCGTGGTGAGTCCGTTTTGATCTTTCTCCATGGGTTGTGTCAAAGCAGAGCGCCTGCCCTTGAACATGCTGATGTTCTTTGGGCTCTGGGTCCTTCGTGTGATACGTTCTTCGGGACTCCTCTCGTCTCGGCTCCTCTCGTCCGACTTCCCTAGAAGGTCGGTTAGAGTGCCTTCCGCTCCTGGTGTGCTGAGGGGCTTCGGGGATTGTTTTCCTTCCTCCCTTTTGGGTATTAGTTGCTAGAATCGGCGTGTCGTGCAGCGGGTACGGTGGCTGCATGACATTGTTTTGCATCATGAAGTTGACGATCGACTGCAGGTCGGCCAACTTGTTTGCCAATTCTTTTACTTTTTCATCCCTCCGCAGGCACCTATCCCTCCATACCTGGAGGTTATCTTCGTTATAGTACTTGCTTTGGTCTATCTTCTTCGAAGTGTCGGCCTCCTCGATAGGTCTGCCACTCCCAGCAGGAGTGCCGTCCCCAATCTTTTCCCTCTGTCCGTTACTGGCCATCTATTCTTCTACTTTCCCACAGACGGCGCAAAATTGTGTGAGTGATTTTCTGATCACACTGCCTGTTTAGTAATCAGCTAGAGAGCACCGGCAGAATAGATGGCTTCAGCTAACCTGTAGCAGAAAGAAAAGGCTCCGGTGGTGGCTCTTCCACCCGGGGACACTCCGACGATCAAGTCAGTATATCTCTCAAAGATAATCAAGTGCTAAACTCACTACTCAAAGAAAAAAATTGCGTACCTTAGACCCACAGGGGTGCCTCTCTTTTATAGTTCACTTAATCCTAGTCCCATTAGAAGCCTGACTTCTATGGACTCCAATTCAGTACTTACTTTGGATTCTTCAAGAGATAAAGATAAACTCCCTAAGAGCTTTATCCTCATCTTGACTAAGTTTCTTCTTCATTCTAGGACTCTTGTCCCTTATCTTTTATCCTCTTATCTCAGATTCCGATATCTTCGGAGATAACCTCGGCCTTGCCGAGATCACCTTGGCGTCATGACCAGGACACGTGGCACCTCGGCTGACACGTCGGCGTCACCTTGCCACGTGTTGGTACTCAGAAAATATATCCCCACAATATGTATTTAAAATCTTGTGTGTTTTTATCCTATTTGTTACATAATAGATATTTGTAGATTGCAAATTAGTATTTAGACTGATTTTGCAATTTAAGCACAACTATGGGCTATAAAAAAATGTTTATCCATGGCTTGAGATTGGGTCTTTGTCAGGTGATCATGGAAAAAATATTTTTAGCAAGTTTGATGCGCAGCGTTCTTTTAATTCCTTTCACTCGAGTTCTGGTTTTATATTTTGAATTAAGCATATTTTTTAAAGTAATATTAAATTTGAAGAGATTAATTTGATAGATGAGATACTGTGTCACCTCTCAGCTTAAAATTTATTGTTGTATTATGTAATTCTTTTCTTTTCATATTTGTCTTCTACTAATTGTTATTAAAAAATTAAAAAGAGAGAGAGAGATAGGAGAATGTGCCTTATTGCCAAAAAAGCAAATTTTCTATTTAAAACTTACAAATTATGAGAAAAATAAATGAGAGAGGAATTAAAATGAGAAAATTAGTGATAAATTTAATTGAGAGAGTGTCTAAGGTATTAGATTCAATAGATTTTTTTTTATTAATGAGAGGTCCACTATTTGTAAAATAGTTTAGTGAAAAATCTTTTTATTGGGTTTGAAGAATATTTTATTTCTAATTTTACCCCTGTTGACTTTTTTTATTTGTTGACTTTTGTTAGCTATTTGTTCAAAAAAAAATTCTTATTTGTTCAATTTTTTTCTTATCTATTCAATTTTTTTTTATATCTGTTCAATTTTTTTACCCTATATGTTTAATTTTGTAATCTTTTCAATTCAAATTCCCCTTATCTGTTTAAATATTTGTCCAAATAAAATTCTATCTATCCAAATTTATTATTTGTTCAAATTTTTTTAATATCTGTTTAATTTTTCCCCTTATCTATTCAAATATCTTACCAAATTTCATTATTTATTTAATTTTTGTTCCTCTCTGTCCAGATATTTCTTCTCTCTTCCTATTTGTTGTAATTTCTTTCATTATCTGCTGAAACCTTTATTTTCTATTTATTTGTCTCTATCTCTTTCTCATCTGTTTTAACACATGAACAAAAAAAAATATTAATCTGTTGCAAATATCTGTTTATCATTTTTCACAACATGCACAGAAATTTGCAATAAATTCAACATAAGAACCAACCCTATAAATATCCAACAGATGCAACATAAGATCCAACATACACACAAATATCATCATCATTATCAACAGCAACAAAAATAAAAACAGATCTTGGATGGTGGATCCATGTGAATGAAATATTAATAAACAATCTTTAATAATGTATTTTCTAGATATATGAACACATCCTTTTGAGCTCCACTAATCTAACCTGTATGAGGTTTTATCTGAAATAAAACCTCATTGATGGTTTTAATATATTAATATAATGTTAATATAATATGTTAATATATTATAGTATGTATAATATAATTGTTATACAGCTAGCTAGATAGGATTCCTTTTCTTTGTCCCTGCTTTCGGTCGCCCGTCTTCTTTCGACCTCCTTTTCATTATTATATTGAATTGTATCATAATGATGTTTTGTAACACAGCTCCTATATAATGGAGCCTCTATTTGGTTTCTGAATATAGATTGAATAACAGAGTTTACTCTTTCAATATCACTCTCTCAACTTATTTTACATGGTATTAGAGCACAGGTGTTTTTCCTAGTCTCTTCTTCCGCTGCATCACATATTTTTTGCTTGGCAGATTGTTGCGTATCTCGTCCTTATCTACTTTACAGATTGGACAACACTAGAACCTTCGTCTCTTCATGATGAAGCCAACGCCACCAGATTCATCATCATCCGACGTTTCACGCGCCTCCACGCACCGCCAGAACATTAGGCCACGCGTTTCCTCGTTATCAGACGCGCTCTACGCACCTCCTACATTGTCCGGTGCTATTGTGTATCGCGGCCTCATCTGCTAACGTGAGCCGCATGTTTTTGACGTCAGCCGACGTCAGCCCTGGCTACTTCCGTGCGCCGCTTGTTCTCCTCTGCTAACGTATGCCGCGCACCTCTATGCTAACATGCGCCGCGCCTGTGACATCATCCCTGCAGCAGTGACATCATCTTTGTTTGACCAGATTCGTTGACCAGAACAGTCAACTCACTTTAACTAATCAATTTACTGTCTTTCTGGTCATATTTTGGTCCGTTCACTCCTTCTCCTACTGATTTCGACCATCTGAATTCACTGGTAACCTCGATTTTTTCAGATTCTACCTCGATTGTGCTATTTGTCTCTCATGGATCGCCCAGACTCCTCTAACCACCCTATTTCCGTTGTTCTTGATGAGACTAATTATGTTCTATGGGCACAAGCCATGTCTGGTTTCCTCAAAGGGAAGAAACTTTGGCGCATCATCACTGGGGATGTGTGCAAACCCGTCAAAGGGACCACAGAATCCGCTGCCACAGACTCCGCTGCCAAATATGTCGACCGACTGGAAGATTGGGATAGTAAAAACTATCAGATCATCACTTGGCTTCGCAATACTTCTATTACATCTATTAGCCTTCAGTTTGGTTGGTTCCAACTTGACTCTGCTTCCTCTCTCGCCAAGGCCATCTGTGATTTTTTACAAGAACGCTATCAGACTACTGGCCTTGCTCACCAATATCAGCTTCTGAGTCATCTTCACCGTATACGCCAAGATACCACTCAGACCATTAATGATTTCCTCTCCCAAATGTATTATGTTTGGGATCAGCTCGCTCTTTCTAAACCTTCATGGCCTCATACTAAGGATGCTGCCTTGTTTACTACTTACCGTGACCAATAACGCTTGGTTCAGTTTCTCATGGCTCTCACTCCCCGTTTTGAGCCAGTACACGCATCTCTCCTTCATCGCACTCCTTTATCCACTCTTGAGCAAGCAATTTTTGAACTCCTGTCAGAGGAAACCAGGTTTGGTACTCTCCATCCGCATCCTGTGGACTATGTTCTTGCCACTCTCCAGATTCGGAGTTCTCCTTCACCACATTCACCACAGAGGTCAACTGCTTGCAATTACTGTCAAAATCGTAGTCTTCCGTCGACTCATCTTTTGGTTAATTGTCCAGTTCGTCGTTGTCGATTTTGCAACAAGACTGGCCCTGGTCATCTCCAGCAAGATTGCTTCCGCAATCCCGCCCGTGCCTCTCGCAATGGTCCTTCTACCGGGAATTTTTCTCGCAGCCACTTTCACCGTTCTGGGACTCCGTTTAAACCAATGCCTACTCAACGCACTGCTCCTGCTACTGCCTCAGAGGATTTACCTTCCTCTGTCCCTATAGACCCTTCTACTCCAGTCTTCTCTCAAACAGATGTCGAAGCTATGTTTCAACATTTTTGGCAAAATTCCGGTACTCTTCCATTTACTGCTTTGTCTGTCACCGCAGGTAACACTTCCTGGTACTTTGACTCCGCTTATTGTAATCACATGACCTTTGACCCTACTATTTTTACTCCTCTCTCTTCTACTCCTCATGTTCCTTCTATCCATACTGTTGATGGGTCTCTTCTGTTTGTAAGTCATGTTGGTTCTGTTTCTACCTCTCACTTATCTTTATCCCATGTCTATCTTATGCCTGCTCTTACTTTAAATCTTATCTCCATTAGTCAATTATGTGAGCATGGTTTAACTGTTATCTTTTCCCATACTGGTTGTTTGGTGCAGGACCCTCGGACGGGGCAAACTCTTAGGATAGGCTGTAAACATGGACGTCTCTACGAACTCATCCATCTTCATGTTCCAGATTCCTCTCAGATCACAGCTCCTACCACTGCTACCACTGCTCCTCCTTTATCTCCTTTTTAGCTTTGGCACTGTCGTTTAGGCCATCTTTCTGTTGGTCATTTAAAATCTTTAATTTTTAGTGGTTATTTAGGTCCTGTAAGTTCTGATGCTTTAGATTGTGTGTCCTGTCAACTTGCCAAACAATCTGCTTTGTCGTTTAATAAAAGTGGCTCTGTTTCTCTTGCACCATTTGATCTCGTCCATTTTGATATTTTGGTACCCTCTCTTACTCCTACTATGGGAGGCGCATGCTATTTTGTTGTTTTTATAGATGATTTTTCCCGTTTTACATGGTTGTTTTTTATGAAAAATTGCTCTGAGCTCAAACAACTTTATTACAATTTTGCTGCAATGGTTAAAACACAATTTTCTAAAACTATTAAGGTTTTTCGCTCCGACAATGCCATGGAATATGAAGATTTTGACTTTCTTTCCTTCCTTCAGAATCATGGTACTCAACCTCATTGTTCTTGTCCCGGTACGTGTCAACAAAATGGACGTGTTGAACGGAAACATCGGCATATTCTCGACACTACTCGTGCTCTCCTTCTGTCTTCCTCTTGTTCAGAACATTTTTGGGGAGAGGCAGCTCTCACTGCTGCTTACACTATCAATTGTATCCCTACACCTGTTATTCATAATCACACTCCTTATGAACATCTGCATGGCACCCGTCCCCCTTACACCAACCTTAGGGTCTTTGGATCTGCCTGTTTTGTTCTTCTCAAACCTCATGAACGTACCAAACTTGAACCACGTTCTCGTCTTTGTTGCTTCTTGGGGTATGGTATTGAACATAAAGGGTATCGTTGTTGGGATCCTCTCTCCCAGAAACTTCGTATCTCTCGTCATGTGGTCTTTTGGAAACACAAAATGTTTTCCTCTTTCTCTCTCTCTCTTCCATTTGTCCGTTCCTTCATCCTCTCTGTTTTTTACTAACCCTTCCACGGATCTGTTTTCTGATGAGCTTACTTCACCGCCCTTGCCAGCCTCTCTTGAGTTTTCTGATGAGCTTACTCCACCGCCCCTGCCAGCCTCTCTCGAGACTGCCTTGCCTACTAGTCTGTCCCATGCACCTGCTCGCTCTGATGGTCCTGCTCTTGCTCCCTCGAGATCCTCCCCTCCTGGTGAGTCTCTTTCTCTGGCTCCTCCTCCCTCTGCTCGACCACACCGGGTAACCCAACCTTCTACTCGTCTTTGCGACTTTATTGTTGGTTCAACTGTTTTTTCTATTTATGAACCGACCTCCTATCGTGAGGCTCGCTCTAATCCTCTTTGGAAGCAAGCTATAACTGATGAATTGCAGGCTTTAGACAAAACTCACACTTGGGACATTGTTACTTTTCCTCCTGGCAAGACTACCATTGGTTGCAAATGGATATACAAAATCAAAACGTGTTCTGATGGATCTATTGAGCGCTACAAAGCCCGCCTTGTTGCAAAAGGCTTCAACCAAGAATATGGTATTGACTATGAGAAGACCTTTGCTCTTGTTGCTCGTCTCACCTCTGTTCGCAGCCTGATTGCGGTTACTACCACCCGACAATGGGATCTTTATCAAATGGACGTGAAAAATGTTTTCCTTAATGGTGTTCTTCTTGAGGAGGTCTACAAGCAACCTCCCTCTGGTTCTGCTTATCTACTTCATAAAGTCTGCAAACTTCAGCGTGCTTTATATGGTCTCAAACAAGTTCCGCGCGCTTGGTTTGCCAAGTTTAGCTCTACTATTCATGACTGTGGTTTCACCTCCAGTTCTTATGATACTGCTCTTTTTATCCGAAAAACTGCTCAAGGGACCACCTTGCTTCTCCTTTATGTGGATGATATGATTATCACCGGTGATGATATTGATGGTATTCTTTGCCTTAAACAGTTTCTTAGCCATCATTTCGAGATGAAAGACCTTGGTCCTCTTAGCTATTTCTTGGGTTTTGAAATCTTCCATGATTCCACGGGGTCTTTTCTCTCTCAAGCTAAGTATACCTCTGATCTTCTCACCCGCGCTGGTCTTACGGATTGCAAGACTGCCTCCACTCCCCTGGAGCCTCAGAGTCGTCTTACACCTCTTGATGGCACTCTTCTCTCTGATGCTACCTTATATCGTCAGCTGGTTGGCAGCCTTGTCTATCTCACTGTTACTCGTCCTGATATTGCCTATGTCATTCATATTGTCAGCCAATTTATGTCAGCTCCTCGTACCCCTCATTATGCTACATTAGTTTGTATCCTTCGTTATCTCAAAGGTACCTTGTTTTCATGGACTTCATTATTCCATCCGCTCCTCTCTCCAGCCTCTTGCTTTTTCCGATGCTGATTGGGTTGGGGATCCTACTGACCGCTGCTCTACTATCGGGTTCTGCTTTTTCTTGGGTGATTCTTTTATTTCTTGGCGCAGCAAGAAATAATCTCTTACTGCTCGCTCCAGTACCGAGGCCGAATATCGTGCTCTTGTTGATACTACTCAGGAGCTTCTCTGGCTTTGTTGGCTTCTTGCTGACATGGGTGTTTCCCCTTCTAGCGCTACTGCCCTCTTTTGTGACAATCAAAGTGCTCTTCAAATTGCTCACAATGATGTTTTTCATGATCGCACAAAGCATTGAGATTGACTGCCATTTTATTCGTTAACACGTCACTCGTGGTACTGTCCATCTCCATCCAATCTCCTCTGCTGATCAACCTGCTGATATCTTCACCAAAGCTCATTCTCCTGGCCGCTTCGTTGACCTTGTCTCCAAACTCTAGTTGGTTGATGTTTGTCCTTCTTAAGTTTAAGGGAGGCTGTTAATATAATATAATATGTTAATATAATGTTAATATAATATGTTAATATATTATAGTGTGTATAATACAATTGTCATACAGCTAGCTAGATAGGATTCCTTTTATTTGTCCCTGCTTTTGGTCACCCGTCTTCTTTCCGCCTCCTTTTCATTATTATATTAAATTGTATCATAATGATGTTTTGTAACACAGCTCCTATATAATGGAGCCTCTATTTGGTTTCTGAATATAGATTGAATAACAAAGTTACTCTTTCAATATCACTCTCTCAACTTATTTTACAGATGGTATCATACAGAAGCTGGTGATGAAAACAGAAATAGGTTTTCAATGCACCGCCATCTCACCAATGACCAAAACGAGAGAGAGAAGTAAGAGAAAGAGTCGCAACGCTACAACAAATTACCACCATCGACGATGAAAGTTTGAACTGGATTGATTATATTGGATATGTAAATATTATATATATTTTCTACAAACAAATCTTCAAATCTTCAGCGTAGATTCAAAGACGAAAGCCGCGAATGAGGCATTGTAGTTGGCGATGAGTGAAGGTGAAACCACACTCACAACGGTGACAAGGATGGGCGTCAGTGTTTCAGTTACAAGAGAGCCTCAGATTTGCAAGACAGCATCAAATCTTCACTAGTCTCACTCAGATTTCGTGGAGATTTTGCACCGGTGAAACCTCGCCGACGACAAACTAGGCATCATTACCGTCGTCAACGCTATACATATATTTGTATATAGATAGAGAGAGACAGACAAAAGGATATATATACCCAATTTGAGTCGTAGTTGGTCTGTGATGGTGGCTCCGGCGGAGGTGTCGGAGCTGGCGACGACAAGTAGAGAAAGAAGATAAAGATTTCGCCACCACCGCCACGACACAGTATGCAGATAAGAGCGAGAGGGGCAGCGGTAGTGGTAGAGTCGTGGTAGCTGAACTCAGATCAACGGTCAGAGATAATGACGGAGGTGGTGGAGAGGTAAAGTGACAGAAGCGGTGGCGGAGTGACGGTAAATGAGGGAAGAGAGTTGCGCAAAGGGAGAGAAAAAAAAGAATCTGAAAGAGAGATAAAGGAGTCTGGATCCTTTACCGCACTCCCCTGCAGTGGTTCATGCGGTGCCCCATCATTTTGGGGCAAAATTTCAAAAAAAAAAATAGAACCAGAGAAGAGAAAAAGAGGATGAAAAAAAAAGCACCATAGACACCCAAAATAACACTAATAATAACAATATTTGTGATCTTTTAAACACCTAGAACACCAATAACCATTCAAAAAAAAAAAAAACTGAGGTTCAAAAATGTGAGATGTATATATATATATACAGAATAGCACTTGAACATCCCATATGATAAATCAAAATTAATAAAAATTAGATCAATACAAATAGTCAAACATTAGATCCAGCAAAGTGTATAAGAATAATTCATATCTTATATACAGATCCAGTAAAAAAAACCCAAAAAACTACTTCGAATTAAGAACTTAATCAGTATCAACAGATCTGACACAACAATTCGGTGAACGACGAACGATCGGCAACAGACGACCGGGGGGGAATGACAACGAGGATGACCAACGAACTACCTTCGGTACACCGACAGTAAAGAAAAAATGAGAAAAGATCGAGATGGTTGCTGGGTTGGCAGTTTTAGTGAGAGAAAGGAAAAAGAAAAAGAAAAAGAAGAACATGAAGGAAAAGTGGGTTGTGGCGGTGATGGCGGGAGATGGTGGTGTCGTGGGTAAAGGGAGACCAAAGGTTGTCGCCTGTGGTGGTGCTTTCTTTCTTCTTCTTCTTCTCTCTCTCTTTCTCTTTGCTTCTTTCTTCTTCCTCTCTCTCTCTTTTGATTATGTGTTTTCGTTTTTGTTTTTTTTTTTGAATTTTTTTTTCCCAAAACAACATCGTTTTGAGGCACCGCAGGAATTGTTGTAGGGGAACGCGACAGAGGATCCGGACTCAAGAGAGAGAGGCGTTGGTTTGAGAGGGTTTGATATGGAAACAATATATATGCTGGGTAATTTAGTCATTGCATGAAAATATGTCTTTATAGACAAAGTAATTTTAGGAGCTTCTATTTGCACACAACATTTTCTCTATAAACATCATTCTTAATTCACACACCAAAATATATATATATATATATATATATATATATATTTACTCATTACACACACTATTATTCCAATTATACCCATACACACAACTTTCCAATACACTCAATCCACCCACCTTCCCTTACTTTTTTCATTCTCCAAACCCTAACCCTAAACCAGCCACTGTCGGCGGCACCATGGCTGTCCTCGCAGTCGGCGCTTCCTCCATCCACCATCGCAACCTACACACCCATCCAACCTCTCTGCCGACCACCCCTCGTCCCTGTTACTATCACCATCGCAGCGGTGACCCACCATCGCGAACACCCACCGTTCGATAAACCAGGGTCGAAAATTACACATCGATTCGACCAAGAAAGAAAAATTCAAAATTTAAATGTTCTTGTTTTTTTTCATATCATACCCTTGATCAAGAAAGAAAAATGATTTCCTTCACTTTAATTATTTATTTTTTTCCATTGAATTCATCATGGAACCATTTATTCTTCAAATAAATTTATTAACTTATACAACATCAACCATTGGACCATCAACTATATATATTCTTTCTAATATTCTTTTAGATGGAAAATGCCAATTTTTATCTAGTAACTATCTATATACTCATATGCATAATATGTTTTTTCAACCAAAATTATAAACTATTTTCCATTCTTTTAAAAGCTAACCTTATTATAATTTTCAAATTGTTCCATGCCCTTAATCTATTGTCCTTGTTGTTATTAAATCTATAATTCTTTATCCATTTAAATCAAATTTTTTTTTACAGGAGTGTTCGGATTTCGTCAAACTAATCTCTCAAGTATATATAGTCCCAACACATATATGTGGTAATTACTAAGCCAAAAAATAAGAGAAAAAAAACTTTAACCATACATTCTCCTTATAAGATTCGAATTCATAACTTTTCATACGTAAATCATAACTGCTAACCAACTAAAATAACCCAATTTGTTATTTCTTATTGGAGGTTAAAAGCATATGGTCAAGTTCAAGTTTTATTAACTCGTGCCTTTTACATTATGTTTTGATCATGAATTTTTGTAATTTTAAAAAAAATTAAAATATATATATATATATATATATAATTATATTTTATTCATATTTCACATATTTTTCTTTTTATTTTCTAAATATGTTAGGAAGACTTAAAAAAAAAAGTTTCTTATTATATGCATGTGGGTACAAAATTTATATTTTTTTTAAAAAATATTTCAACATGTATATTAAATGCACATATTAATAAAGATTTAGATAAATTATAAATACATTTTCTAAAATTTGTTTAAAATATAAATTGGTCTATACAGTTATGAAAATTACAAATACCCCTTATCAAAATTTTTATTCAACAGAATTAACAGGAAAGATGAAATTTATAGCTAGTTTTCTATTCGAAAATAAAATCATCTTAATTATTAATTGTTAATTGAATTAATAATTTATTAATAAAATAAATAATTTATTATGCAAATAAAAACTTGATATGACATAATTTATCAAAGAGTGTTTTTATAATTTATTTAAAAAATTTACTTACAATTAAGTAATTGATAATTATATAAAAAAATGTAAAAATAAATCAAAATAACATGGATCCTTCACGAATCAAAATTAAAATTTTAAAAAATAAAGGGAAAAGAAGAAGAAGAAGAAAGAAGGTAGAGCTGAGAAAGAGCGACAGGCGGAGAAGAACAAGAACAAGGCAGAGAAAAAAGAAAGTGGAAAAGAAAAGGGAGAGAGAGAGAGAGAGAGATGCAGCAGCACAGCCAAACGTCCTAGGTTCTCTCATTTCTCACATTTCTATGCTCAATCATATCACATCGATATATATACACCTACGTGTATCTAAATTCGAAGGCCTCAACTTCACTGAATTCCTCAATTTTGTCTTCTTCTCCCTTTTCACATCCCCAATCATTCTCATCATTCAAAACCCTAAACAACGTGGTCTGTGTTCTTCTTTACCCTCTCTCCGATCATCAATTGCCCTTCCACAGAGGGCAATTTCGCCAGATCTGACTCTGTTCCACATCAATTTGAAAATATAGGAAGGTAAATTCATGGATGATTTTGGTATGTTGGCCAGAGATTTTGGGTTCAGACCCCAAGGCAAATCGGTTCCCATGGCTCCATCAAAATCCAACGTCGGCGGCGGATCGGACGGCGTAGATCGCCGGACTCAATCGTCGTCTCCATTCAACGATGTGTTCGGTGGACCTCCGAAATATTCGAGTGCCAACAACGCTAAATCGGCTTCGTCGTTGTCAGATTTCGATTACGGTTCGATCTTCAAGAGCTCTTCGACCTCCGCGAATGATTTGAAGAACAGGTCGTCTTCGCCGGTGTACGATAAGCCTGTTTATGATGAAGACATTTTCGATGGCTTGCCTGGGGTTAAGAGTAAATCGATGTCTGCTAAAGTTAGGTTTGATGATCATGTGTTCACGAGCACTTCTTCGCCTCCGTATCAGAATCAGAATCAGAGTGCTGCATTTGACGATCTTCTTGGGAATTTAGGGCGGACTGATAAGCCGGAACCGAAGAACAGTAAGAGCTCGAGAGGTTTTGACGATCTGATGTCTGGTTTTGGTGATGGCAGTCATAGCATTAGCAGCAGGTACTTTGTTTGCTTACTGCAATTTCCTTGCTTTATTATGCTTGAATAACATATCAAAATGTAGGGTTTTTTAGTGTATGAAATGCTTGGCATTAGATAATTATTAGGCAGTATTTTTTTAGGTTAGTGTGCTTTCTGTTTTTTGCTAAGTTATGTACTTTGAGCTAAAGGGCATAATTTAGTTGTAATACAGGCATTCTCTAAGGTTATAAGCATGCCTTTTAGATCATTTTTCAGAAAGCAGCTTAAGGAAACACATGCCTTAATATGAAACTAACAAGCTACAAAAAGAAACTAGCCAAATCAATCAGTAATTAAATAATAAGCAAAAATAAGAAAAAGAATTTGGATAACAAAAGGACATGGGCGGGGTGGGTGTGGTGGGGTGTGCAGCGAACAATTCTTGGTGTCCTTCAACCAATGAACCAAAGTGGGTGTGGCGCTGTGTGGAAGTTGGCTTGGGGCAATGGAATTTTTTTTTTTTGTAAATTTGGATATGGATTTGAAGTAGTTTTGTCTTAAAAAATAGTTTACCTTCCACATAGGCGCGGGACTGAAAACAATCTGTTAATTTGGAAGGAAAAATCAATTGTGTGCTTTGGTCCAAAAATTACAAGGGGTTGTTGCTTATTTTCAAATGACGCAAGGGGTCATCTGTGTACGAGCCAATGTCAAAGGGGTAAAGTGAAAATTGCCTTAAATTAATTTATCATGATAATATAAATAAAGGGTGGCCTTGTTCTCCTTAGCTAATTTTCCTGGATAAACAACATAAGATTTATTTTTATTTTTTTTCATTCACAATAACTTGCATGGCAAAAGTTAGATATATCCCGACAGTGTGGTCACCCTAAATAAATAGGAGACTACCAAATATATATATATTTTTTTGATAAATAAAGGAGACTACCAAATATTCATTTTATATGTTATTGAAAAGACTTTTTTAAATTTTACAATTTGATTTTTCATAATGATTGGTAACATTACCTATCTAATGAGATATTACGTTAAAAAATAACAATATTAATCATGTCTTGTATTTAATATCGAATGCATTTGTTGCATTCTCATACATTTTTAATAAAAAATTATATTTATCTCATGTATTTGCTTAATACATTCATTGTCATGAGATGAATGAGTGAATTTTGTTGCATTGTGCAAGGAGAAAAAAAATGTTGATGTTGAATTTAAACGGGAATAATTGATATCAACTATTTCTTTCTTTCTTATCAATAAATAAATAATTTTTTTTTCATTCATTAAGGGCGGTGTTAATTGTGCGTAAATTTATTTGTACCACAATATTTACTCTTACAAGAGTATTTTGATAGCCACGCTATTTGTTCTTAGATGAGTATTATAGTCTTTTATTCCTTTTCCTATTTTAATATAGCACTACTAAAATCACATGTGATGTAACCATTTTCCTTCATTTATAGATCCAACTAGAATTTTTACGTGAGTTTTCCAATCTTTACTCCACAACTGGCACAGTGATTAATATAATACTCAAAAAGTGGACTGGTGTAGGATTATTAAGGTTGATAAAAAATAATTGAATATTACTTGTATTGATTAGCATAGCTATAGTTGAATTTCTTAATCCTCCCTTCTATATAGTTGCCAAAACTTGGCCCCTTCACGACAAAAGTAGTTTTTGAACACATTGTCTTAGTAGTATTTAAAGTATTTCTATTTGTTGACAATTTGCTAATATGTTGAATATGTTTCATCTATGAAGCATGGAGACTTTTTAGAAGTTAGCATATCCGTGCCATGTTCGTGTTGGACAACGACACTTGTAGGACACTCGCCTAAACGTGTCTTATTATTATTATTATTTTTTAATATTTTAAGACTCTTCGGACACTTGGGAGATACCCATGTCCATCACTTTGACGCCTCGTGAACATAATTATAAGTTTGAACAAAATAACTTTGGGTACAAAGATAAAAGAAAAATAATATAGATTTATAAAAATTAGTATTGTGTTCCAATTATTATTATTTTTAAATGATATATTTTTATATATGCATATAATAAATATAAAGAATTTGTGCGTGTCCGTCACTTGTCATATTGTGCATTTTGAAAATTGTTGTGTTGGGTTGGTGTGTCCATATAGTAGTGTTTCATAAACCTTTTATTTATTTTATTAAAATGGAAATAGATTGATTCAATAAATGTAAAACCATTTAGCCGTGTATAGCATGGGTGCAATGCTAGTGCATATATAAACACACGAATAATGTCGTGTGCGCTCATAACTGGCTTCTAGATGTTAGCATTTTGATAATAAAACGACCTGTGTGAAATTCTTTTATCCTTATTAATGTAACAACTATTATATGGGTATTAAAATTCTTTTTTTTGTTCGTGGTATATACCACGAGTCCATGACTATTTGAATTGCTGAGAGTAATATGCCAACTGTCTAGATTTCATTAAGGGCTAGTTTGGCATGTTTGAAAAAAGTCAAAAAGTCACTATCCTATTTAAGTCACATCATCTGATCTAAGTCACATCACCTCTCTAACACATCACTTCAAACGCAACTCATATTTCATAAAAAGTCAAAAAGTGCACTTATTTAGATCATCCCAAACAGCCCCTAAATGGGGGAGTTTGGGAAAGTAGGAGCCATGTGGGTGATCTAGGTCTATGAAGCATGTGTACAGGTATAGGTACTGGTACTAGTATGATACAGGTACATTGATGCAGCAAGATTGTAAAAAGAAAGGTACAGGTATAGTTGGGTAAGTTCATAAAAATATTTATTTTCAATTTGGAGTAATGCAAAAATTAGTTAAAATCCAATATACAATTCACATTTAATGTCAAAAGTAAGGTATTAACCAAAATTAAATGTCATTTTGTTAAATAACATATTAAAATCATGCTAAGCATTAAAAAAGAAGAAGAAAAGAAGTCCAATGAAATTAATTTCATCACTGTATAGAAGAAAATATTATTTCAGCTAAATTACAGTTTGGGTATATACTAGATACCTCTAGCATACAACAAAAATTAAGAAGAAAATTTAGATATGTGTTTTGTGTAGCCGGTACGTATGTTGGATCATAACTATACAAATTAGATATGCCATTTTGTTAAATATTATTTCAAAATGATTAGATATGTCATTTTGTTAAATAACATACAAATCAAAGTTTAATTTTAAAATCTTGCTAAGCATTAAAAAAAAAAAGAAGAAAAAGAAGTCCAATGAAATTAACTTTATCACTGTATAGAAGAAAATATTATTTCAGCTAAATTACAGTTCGGGTATATACTAGATACCTCTGGGGTACAACAAAAATTAAGAAAAATAAATTAGATATGTGTTTTGTGTACCTGGTACGTATGTTGAAATATCATGCAAAGTTTTAATACCCGATATGGGTAGGGCATGTTTGTTGAAGTACCCATGTTTCATAGATCTAGGTTTATGGGGAAGTGAGGAATGATCACGATATTTTTTACCCCTTCCGTTGTGTCAAATTGGCAAATGAGGTGCAAAACTGCCCTAATGTGGATGAGGGCAAGTTCTGATAGGATTTTATCCAGTCAATACAACTACTAGATATACTGGCCAGTATGGCTGGCACCTTCCTCGGAAACTTTTCCATACATGGGAAAGACATGATTGCACTCAAACTTTAAAAGTAAAGACATGATTACGCTTGAAATTTAAAATCTTTAAAGTTCAGAAAAACTTTGCATTGTTATAAGAAGAAATTTTTGACATGTTAAGACAACAATTGTATCCAGGAAGTTCGGCAAAATTCTCAAATTCAATGATATGTTGACAACTTGGATTGCTAATCATCACAGGAATGAATCTTTTAATATCTGTTGATTCGTATCTCAGCTCCATATTTCTTTCACAGGCCAAAATCAGAGTATAGTCGGCCGCAAAAAACAAGTGCTAATTCAACCAAACCAACTTCTGATGTGATGGAAGACCCCTTTGTTGTTTTAGAATCAACTTCAACCCCTGAAACTTCATCCCCGGGGATGTTCACTGATCCACTTGAAGAGATTGGTAAACTCGGTAACTCTGGAAACACAAAAGTTAGTGGTTCATCAGTTAGTGGGGCGGTATTTGATGATATAGATCCCCTTGATGGTTTTGGCAAATCTGCTCCTGCTTTTTCATCTGAGATAAATAACAAGGTGAAGGATGGGAGCCCTTCAAGGTCAGGATCAAGCATGGGTAGAGCACAAACATCTGCTACTGAACCAATGGGAAGATCTTCTTTCAGGAATTCTGAGAGTCACTCAAAGAAGATGACTACTGACAATTTTCAGGAACCTCATCAAACTTTTTTTGACATGCCAAGTTTTCCAACAGATTCTCACAAGTCCGTCGGTCGAACTACTTCCCCGTCTTATGTAAATGCTAATTCTGGTGAGATAAATTCCCAGGTAGATGTTTCTCCAGGATCAGAGAAACATGCGGAACCATCTGATGATGTATGGCTCACTGTATCAGAGATTCCTCTTTCTACACAACCCACAAGTGCTCCACCACCTTCAAGACCCCCTCCGCCAATACCAGCGAGGGCTTCAAAGTCGGAAGCAGGTTTTTTCACTTCAAATGCAAGAAAGAAGGGTAATGGGGTTTACTCTTCCCCAACTTCCACTCAATACTCTCAAAGTCCTAAGCTAAGTCGTCCACCTGTGAAGATCACAACGGTGTCTCAAATAGATGAACTTGAGGATTTTGCTATGGGTAGGACCAAAAATAATGTTCACGAGTATACTGATATTCATTCTGGTGAAGATGTGAACACAAACTCCTCTGCTGCTGCTGCATCTGCAGCTGCCATGAAGGAAGCAATGGATAGGGCTGAGGCTAAATTTAGGCATGCAAAGGAAGTAAGGGAAAGAGAGCATGCAAAGACTGCTAGAAGTAAAGAAGCTGTGCAACTGGAAAATGACGAACAGTCTATGCAAGATGATCAGGAGAAGGAATACCAGGAAAACCAGGAGAGACTAGATCGTGAACGGCGACAAAGGGAGGAGGAAGAGAGAGAGCGGAGGAGACTTGAGAGGGAGAGGGAGAGAGCAAGGGAGAATGAAAGGGAAAGGGAAAGGGAAAGGGCCAGACAAGCTGTGGAAAGAGCAACTAGGGAAGCACGTGAAAGAGCAGCTGCTGAGGCACGTGAAAGAGCAGCTGCTGAATTACGCCTAAAAGCTGAAAGGTTTGCTGTTCAGAGAGCACAAGCTGAAGCCCGTGAAAGGGCAGCAGCGGAGGCAAGAGAAAGAGCAGAAAAGGCTGCTGCAGAAGCTAGGGAAAGGGCGAATTCAGAAGCAAGGGAGAAAGCTGCTACTGCTAGTAAAACTGAAGCTGAAGCACGATGTAGAGCAGAACGGGCTGCTGTAGAAAGGGCTGCTGCAGAGGCTCGTGAAAGGGCCGCTGCTGAAGCTCGGGAAAGGGCTGCTGCTGCAAGGATGAACCAACAAAAGAATGATAATGATCTTGAATCCTTTTTCAGCATGGGTTCTCGACCAAGCAGTGCACCAAGGCCAAGGGCAAATACTTCTGTGAGTACTTGAAGCTGCAACATCTGCAGTAATACAATTTGAAGTTTTTTTTTTTTTTTTCCCCCTTAAAATTTAATTTAATTTATTATTTTTTTCAATTTATCCCAGTGTGAAGGCTGTATGTTCATTGTGTGTGTTTGATTGTCTGTTCTATCCACAATTTCAGGACTCTGTGTTGGATCCCCAAGTCCAGAGTAAGGGAGGACCTGAAGGGACAAGAAGGACATCTGTTAGTACCTCCTCCAACATGAGGAAAGCATCTTCGACTACTAATATTGTTGATGATCTCACATCAATTTTTGGAGGTATTATTGATTGGAATTATAACCCTTTTTTTACTGGGTTTCCTCTTCTCCCTTTTCTCTTTCATTTTGCTAATTTGCTGAAGTACTTTTGCTTCCAAAAGCTGTTCCATCCTCTGGAGCATTCCAGGAAGTTGAAGGAGAAACTGAAGAAAGAAGAAGAGCTAGATTGGAACGCCACCAAAGGACCCAGGAGCGTGCGGTATGTGTTCGCTGCTTCAAGATATATCTAATTTGGTTGTGACTATTGCCAAAGCATGATTAGTTGTACATTCTAGTTTATTGTGCATTGCTTTAGTAATGTCCATAGCTGCTTTGGCAATAGCCATGGCCTTCTATTTGCTGAATTGAGGAATGGTTGATGTGCCTTAGGGTGATGGTATAGTCTTTTATTGCTGTTTTTTGGTACATGCAGTTTAGCTTGCCAGTTTTTAATTGTTGAGTCTGTTTGTTCAGGCTAAAGCACTGGCTGAAAAAAATCAGCGGGACGTTCAAACTCTGAGGGAACAAGAAGAAAGACATGTAAGTTCTCTTATGCATCTCATACTGCATCTGTGCCTATATTTATGAAATGATTTTTCTGTACTACTGCACTTTTGAAATAGCTTAGCTATGCTTCCATTTTTCGAATTGTAAACATCCTCTGCTCCCATTCCGCAACTTATATATGATTTTGAAGAGGGTAATAACATTGTACATCATCCTCCCCCTCCCTCCTATGCTTATTCTAACTTTGCAAGAACCCCTTCTCTCTCTCTCTCTCTCTCTCCCGGCCACCTGCATTAACACCATTACATTTTGTCAGGCTTCCAATTACTGCCGACACTATCATGTAATTTGACTTTGAGGGAAATTCACCATTTACCTAAACATTGATCCATGACATGTTCAGACCACTGGGGGCATAAACTAACTACAAGGAGTGAATTTTTCGGAAGGCATGTTTTTAGCGGAGTCGGAGGGGTTTCGTTGGAGACTGATTGTCTTAGGTGACTGCTCTTTTGAGTTTGAAGAAGGGCTAGCAAATGCGATAAGTTGGCGACGAGTAGATATCGTTGAACGTGGCCAAGGGATTCGTAGAGCTATTGAGTTGTTTGGTGCAGAGATAAAATGGGTAGCGGACCAAATGCGAAAGGCATCCAAGTTAAACACTGTTGGGGTGTTCATGGGTTAAGTCTTTGGGGGGCGGCAAAGTATGGGGTGTTGGCTTCGACCAGAGGAGGTGGGGGCTGCCATTTTGATTGTGGTTCACAAGGGCGAGCGTCGTAGTCAAATTTGCCTTCCACAATCATTGTTCGGGGATGGTTGGGAAGGCGCTGCTCTGGTCTTGGATGGGTTTTCGGTGGGGAATGGCTGGATCAATAAAGGGGAGGAATGACAAGGGGTGAAAGGTAACCAATGGCCGATTAGAAAGGCGATGATCGTCCCAGGGGTTGGGGGGGATGATGTGGTGGTACGACAGGGGTCTGGTGCTGATTGGGTCTCCTTTTTAGAGTCGTGTTTGGTGGGGAGAGTGGGGGAACTGGGGAAGAAGGGGATCGAGCTATCGCATCTATCGGCGTGGGTATAGCGAATGTGGAAGGTTAGTGGAGGTGTGCAGGTGACGGCAATTGGAGGACAATACGTGTTGTTTGCTTTTCCATCCAAGGCAAATGCTATTAGAATTCTGGACGAGAACTGGATGGTTGACGGTTAAGGTTTGAGCCTTGACTGGTGGTTGTCGGAAGCATTATGTGCTAGGGAAAGTAATCAATCACGGAAATGGAGTTTCTGGGTACAGGTGTTGGGACTCCCGTTTTATCTTCGTGGAGAGCAGGTGTTTCGTGCGATCAGTGATCGATGTGGGGGGTTTTCTGGGGGTTGATGATGCGATGACGATGGAGGGGCCTCTAGGCTGTGTTCAAATCAAAGTTCGTGGTTCAGGTAGGGGTGCTCCGGTGAGAATCACCATTTGATGTGGCTATTGGAGGTATACGTTGCCAAGGTGGTCAAAGGACGGACCAGTAGTGGAGAACTATGGCATGTCGGAGCAGCGAAATCAGCGTGAGATGGCTAAGGAAAGTCGTGATTTGGTGCGATTTGAAGCGCGAGACGATCATCGTGATTTGGGGAAGAAGTTGCAAATTTTAGAGAGATGGGTCGGTTCACAGAAGATATGGCAACCCAAAAGGAATGGGTCGTGGGCCTAACAATCTACGGCACCACGCTAGGCTAGTCCTTCTTTGGGTTGTGACGGGAAATTTCAATAGAGAAATTAGGCCAGTTTCTAGAGGGCCTAAGAATGGAGGTTTTACCCAGATACAAGGAAAAAACGAGGCGGGCCAAAATGATGATGGGGCATAGGGGATGGAGTTAGGCTGTCTTGTGAAGGGTATAGAAGGCCGATAGGGCTAACTACCCCAGTGGCCCAAGTGTTTAATAATCTGCTTTTGGCTGTGGATCCAAACCAAGTGGGTTGGATCTCGACCTCAAGTCTGATAGAGGGAGGCAAGAAGGATGTACCGTTGACGTCTGAACTTGATCGCGAGGCGGAGATAGGTGTCTCGCGGTACGTGTCAGAGGATGATGACGCTTCAGACCAGTCATTTGATACAGATATGGATATGGGACAGATCTAGGTACAAAAAGATGTAGCATATGATGTGACATAAATGGTTGAGAGGAACGAACCAGTTCCTGGGCACATCGAGAGGGAGTTATCTCTTGTGGCCAACCCTCTCGCCAGTTTGTCCACCGCTAGCCCTGGCAAGGACTCTCTCGCTCTACTTTAAGGGAGGATCAATCATAGGGATGATCTGAGTGGAACGGAGGCTCCTTCGGAAGAAGCTGTGTCCGAGTAGGTGCTAAGCCGGATCAGCGAGGTCAGTCGATTGCTGGGTGTATCTTTTGAAGGTCACGAAATTGAGGCTCTGCGCTTATTCACAGCAGTGGAAGCCTTATGAAGGTAAGGGGCTCCAATGAAGGAGGGTGGTATTTCAGTAGTGGTGCAACGTAAAGGGCTACCGGAGCTTAGAAGTTTGGAGTGTTTTGTCAACTATGACTATGGAGGGAAGACGGTTGAGCGGGGCCCAAGGAGAGAGCAAGGAGGTCCTCTGTTATTAAAATGAAGTTAAAAGTGTTATCATGGAATATGCGTGGTTTGAATGAGAGGGACAAGTGACTCGCAGTTAGATCTGTGTTTCAGAGTGCGAGAGCGGATGTGATGTGCTTGCAAGAAACAAAAATGGAGGAGCTAGATGGAGATGTGGTTAGAGAGGTTTGGGGTGGTCGATTTGTGGAATGGGCATACTTACCAGTTGTGGGTACGACAAGAGGGGTTCTTCTTTGTTGGGATAAGAGAATGGTGGTGAAGGAGGATGAGGAGCTAGGAGGTTTTTTAGTGTCTTGTTTATTTCGGTGTGTGGAAGACAATTTCAGGTGGGTGTTTTCTGGGGTGTATAGGCTTGTCCGAAATTTCAAAAGAGGTGTTTTTTTGGGCGAGCTGGAGGATGTTGCGCATCAATGGTCAGAGCCGTGGTGTGTGGAGGGGGCGATTTTAATATGGTTAGATGGCCGGTAGAGAGGATGAGCAGTAGCAGGGTGAAGGGATCGATGCGGGCGTTCTGTTCATTTATTGATGAGATGAACCTGGTTGATTTGCCTAGTCATGGGGGGAGTTTTACCTGGACTAATGGCCACCACATGTCCGAGATTGATAGATTTCTGGTTACTAGTTGTTGGGAGAGCATTTTTCAGAGGTAGTGCAAAGTCATTTTCCCCGTCTAGTGTCAGATCACTGGCCAATTATGCTTGATAGTGGAGGGTTTTGGAGTGGGCCGACGCCTTTTCAATTTGAGAATATGTGGCTGCAATTGGAGGGCTTTTTAGATAAGGTTCGTGGGTGGTGGAGTAACTATATGGTTAGTGGAACTCTTAGTTGTATGTTGGCTCAGAAATTAAAATTACAGGATTTGAAAATGTGGAATAAGGAGGTTTTTGGTCAGGTGGAGGCTCAAAAAGCAGAAGTGGTGGCTATCCTTCAGTCCTTGGATATGCAGGAGATTTCTGGAGGGGCTTTTAGAAGCGGATGTGGCTAGAAGGGAGGCGGCAAGGTAGGACTATGTTCGTTTGGCTCGTATGGAAGAGATATGTTTCAGATAGAAATCTCGGTGTTTATGGTTGAAGGATGCAGACCAGAACACCAAGTTTTTTACACAGGATGGCAAACGGCCACAGACAGGTCAATCAAATTGTGCGACTGCGGGTGGATGAGCAAGATTTGACTACTAACGAGGAGATTAGGGGAGCCATTGTGGGTTTTTATTAGCGGCTTTTTCGGGTTCAAGACGGGGCATGGAGGTCGGGGTTAGATAGCGTCCCGTTTGATGTTCTCTCTGAAGGGGAGAGGGAGGGGTTGGAGCGGGCCTTCACAGAGGAGGAGGTGTTCGGGGCTTTGAAGGTGAGGAGTGGTGACAAGGCACCTGGTCCAAATGGTTTCATCATGGCTTTCTTCTAGCAGTGTTGGTCTATGGTTAAGGAGGATGTGATGGCAATGTTTGAGGCCTTTTTCACGACTGGGCAGCTTGAAAGGAGCTTCAATGCGACCTTCCTAGTCTTAATTCCGAAGAAAGGAGGGGCTGAGGATGTGAGAGACTTCAGGCCTATTAGTTTGCTTGGAAGCGTGTACAAGTTGCTAGCAAAAGTATTGGCGAATCGACTTTGAGGTGTGTTGTAGGATGTGGTATCTAAATCCCAGAATGCTTTTGTTGGGGGCGGCATATTTTGGATGCGGTTTTGGTAGCTAATGAGTGTGTTGACTCTCGTCTCCGGGTAGGGCGACCTGGTTTGATCTGTAAGCTGGATATTGAGAAGGGTTATGATAATGTCAATTGGGAATTTCTGTTATATATTCTTGGTCGAACGGGTTTTGGGGCAACCTGGTGTCAGTGGATGAAGTTCTGTGTTTCCACAGTGCAGATGTCTATTTTGGTAAATGGTTCACCGGCAAGTTTTTTTCGACTTATCGGGGTCTTTGGCAGGGGGATCCATTATCTCCCCTGTTGTTTATTCTAGTTATGGAGGCTTCTAGTAGATTGTTGTCCAGGGCTCTGTTGGAAGGTTTGTTGGAGGGTTTTATGATGATTTCACAACTGAGGACAGCAATTGGGGTGTCTCACGTATTGTATACGGATGATGCTTTGGTTTTCTGCGATGCGGATGTGGAGCAATTGGGATTCTTACGATGTGTCCTGATTTGTTTCGAGGCAGTTTCGAGTTTACAGATTAATTTGAGCAAGTCAGAGTTGATTCTGATGGGGAAGGTTAGGAGGTTGCCAGTGTTAGCGGCGGTGTTAGGCTGCAAGGTGGCAAATCTATCGGTGACTTACTAGGGACTGCCGCTGGGTGCTAGTTTCATGGCAAAAAGGGTGTGGGATGGGTTGGTGGAGCGGGTTCAACGTCGTTTGGCAAGATGGAAATGACGATATTTATCGAAAGGGGGAAGGTTGATGTTGTTTAAAAGTGTGTTGAGCAGTATTCCGATCTACTCTATGTCATTGCATGTTATTCCCGTCTCTGTGGCTGAGCGTCTATAAAAACTTCAAAGGGATTTTTTGTGGGGGGTTGGAGGAGAGGATTTCAGATTTCACTTGGTTGATTGGGGGTGGATTTGTCACCCCCAAGGGGGTGGGTGGTTTGGGGGTGCAGAGTTTGGTGCAGTTTAATAGGGTTTTGTTGGGAAGTGGTTGTGGCGGTTTGCTGGAGAGTGGGATCGTTTATGGCGGAGGGTGGTGGCTTCTAAGTTTGGGGTCAGTGAGGGCAATGGCGGTCGGGGGATGTGATGGGGTCTCATGGGAGGGGCTTGTAGAAAGGAATTTGGTTGGGGAGGGGTGGAGTTTTGGGAGATGATGAATTTTTGGGTTGGTATTGGGGAGAAGGTTAGATTCTAGAAGGACAGATGGTGTGGGGAGATGGTGTTGGCGGTGGGATTCCCTTTGATTTTTAACATTGCTAGGGATCGGGAGGCCATGGTTGCTTCTTATTTGGGGGGTGGGAAGGTGGTGGTTTGGGATATTCAGCTTCGACGTGAAGTTCAAGATTGGGAAGTGGGTCAGTTGGGGGAGTTGTTCGGTTTTCTATATGGGTTGGGCATATCGGGTAGGGGGAAAGATGTGTTAGTTTGGAATGTGGTGGGTGCTAAGGGTAAGTTTTCTGTTTGGTCCTTTTATCGGAGTTTGATGGGGGAGGTGGGAGGTGCGTTTCTGTAGAGGAATATTTGGGAGATGATGAATTTTTAGGTTGGCATTGGGGAGAAGGTTAGATTCTAGAAGGACAGATGGTGTGGGGAGATGGTGTTGGCGGTGGGATTCCCTTTGATTTTTAACATTGCTAGGGATCGGGAGGCCATGGTTGCTTCTTATTTGGGGGGTGGGGAGGTGGTGGTTTGGGATATTCAGCTTCGACGTGAAGTTCAAGATTGGGAAGTGGGTCAGTTAGGGGAGTTGTTCGGTTTTCTATATGGGTTGGGCATATCGGGTAGGGGGGAAGATGTGTTAGTTCGGAATGTGGTGGGTGCTAAGGGTAAGTTTTCTGTTTGGTCCGTTTATCGGAGTTTGATGGGGGAGGTGAGAGGTGTGTTTTCGTAGAGGAATATTTGGGTACCTCGAGTTCCTTCTAAGGTGGTTTTATTTTGCCTTAGGTTGAAATCTTACAATTGATAATTTGGTTCGTCGAGGGCTTATGCTAGTGAACTGTTGTTGTTTGTGTTGTGTTGATGCGAAGTCGGTTGATCATTTATTTCTCCATTGTTCTGTTGCTTCGCGACTTTGGGGGCTGGCTTGTTCTCTTTTTGGGATTATGTGGGTGCAGCCAAAGGTGGTTGTGGACATGTTGTGGAGTTGGAGGGGGGCTTGGGTTGGGTGGCGTCAACAACGGGTGTGGTCGTTGGTGCCTTTTTGTTTGATGTGGTTGGTTTGGCTGGAAAGGAATGGGAGAGTTTTCCAAGGAATTGAGCATTCAGTGTGGTAGTTGGTGGACAGGTTCTTAGTTACTTTTTAGAGTTGATTGGAGTGTACAGTTGATCCGGATCTCTTTACTTTCTTAGATTTTTTGGATGATGTAATTGGTTAGGCGAGTTTTGTTTTCCTCTTTCGGTTTTTGTATTCAGTGCATCATTTTGATGCTTATTCAATAAAATTTTATTATTTATCAAAATAAAAAATAAAAAAATCATGTTATCTGACTTCCATTTGATGAATTACAAAGCAGAATCAATCATTATAATTAGTTCTCCACACCATTGCCTTCAACCACCTTGAGGTCATTTATAATTACCTCACCAGCCTATTGCTTCCATCAATGGTGGCGTATTCACTTCTGTTTTGCACTCCCTAATAGTTGGGCATCTATCAAACTACACCACCAGTCGCCTAAGTACGGGTAGAATATGGACAAGTTGATCAACATGCGCTTGCGGATTTACAGTACTTTTTGGGTAAACTGCAGCAATCTATCATGACATTCATGCCGGAGGCCTCCGTCCTGTAATGAAGGGCTAATGGGCCAACGGTGTTATGGTATTAACACAAAAAAAAAGATAACAAAAAAAACAAATTGTTGGTTAGGATTAGATGTATATCACTTACTCTATACCAGTTTGAGACTGAAAAAATAAAAATAAAATTAAAATAAAAAATTTATAGTGCATGGAATGCAGGTGAAATAACCAATCCGGTACTAGCACTATACTAGGGCACTTGCGCAATATAAAGGTTTGCGTCTGTACTTCTTGGAAAATATGAAATACCCATCCTAGTTATTGCCTTATTTGGTACTGGAGCTATTGCATCAATCAAGAATCCTTTGCTCCGCGGAACTTCTCTTCCATTCTCTAACATCTCTTTGTTTCTCATCACCGTTGATGCCACCTGCCCGCCTTCACAACTCTCAAATGGCTTTCACTACCCACCATCTCCTCCAACCAAACCCACACTCATGAATGCATAACCATCACATCCTACCAAAGCCTTATCCATAACCAACATAACCCCTCCGCTGCACTCTCCGTAGTCATTCCATAAAACCCACCCAATCTTCTTGTTTGTTTTTCATTTTACTCTCAACAAGCTCAACTTACAACTTTGACAGACATTCTTGCATGCATACACATTGAAATGTATGGTTACTAAATAAATAGTTAGATCTTGGGTGGGATAGATGTATTTTATAAATCAAGTCAATTTTATTTGTTTGTATCTGTTTTTTCCCCTAATGCTTCTAACCACGAAAACATGATTCTTAATTGCAAATGGAGGCTTGTCATGTGTTTTATCTTTGATTTTCATTTTTCATCAACCTTCAGTTATTTGATATGGATGCCAAACTGTGATGTATTTTGGGTTTGTTTTGCTTCATGGCTACATTGAAACTTGCTTGCCATCAGCATATATAGTTCCAAATATTTGATTTTGAGCTGCTCCTGGTTTCAGAGGATTGCCGAAACATTAGATGTTGAGATCAAACGTTGGGCTGCAGGGAAAGAGGGAAATTTGCGTGCACTGCTATCAACAATGCAATACGTGCGTTTCGTTATCTTCCTGCTTTAAACTCTATTGCATGACATTTAAAGCCAGTTTGATTATTACTAATTTATTGGCTCTGCTGTATTATTTTCAAACATCTATTGGCTTCTGGGTTTTGAAGGTAAACCTTTCCTTACTGGTGTAACCTGTTGCAGTTTTATATTTTCTTTTCTTTTCGTTTCTCTTTTCCCTTCTCTTTTGGAAGTTATTGGTCTAGTTCTGTTCATGTTTCCCACACTGTTTCTCATATACGTTGATGATTTAGGCCCCCTTATGCTGTGTTTGGTTGGGGGATTTGAGGAGGGATTTGGAAAAGGAAATGGAAAAGGTAGGGTTGCTGAACTTAGGGTTCCCTTTCCTTTTCTAAATCTCTCCCCAAATCTCCCAACCAAACACAGCATTAAGGTTGCTAAACTTATTTGAAGGTGCTTATTTAGAGGTGTTGAAATAATTAGTGGATGTGTTTGGCAGAGGTTGCTTAAAAAGTGCCTAAACAAGGACACAAATGGAACTGCCACTTTTATTTGTGGAACAACCTTAGGTAGTTTTGTGGTGTTTTTGTGGGTTAATGTCAAGGGAAGCTTGTATTTTAGGATCCTAAAAGGTTAGGTACAGGGTTTACAGATGTAGAGGTGCTGCAATTGGCTTGGTTATCAAAGTGATTGATTTTGGATTTTGAGAAACTAGTTACTGGAAACCTTTAAACAACAATTAAGATTTTTTTTTTTTTTAATTGAAGCCCACGAGATAGGGTAAGGAGTTAAAAGGTTTCTTTCAACTTTGATAGGCTAGGGTGTCGAGTTTGAAGCATTGAAGCCCAAGAGGTAGTGTAAGGTTTTAAGCTTGGTTTGGGAAGTGGGTTGGCTTTTTGATTTTTTGGCTTTTTTGGCTATTTTAGTCTGGGCTAAAAAGTTTGGTTTGGGAAGGGCTTTTTGGCTTTTTTGGCTTTTTTTATGAGAGAAAAGTGTAATGATTATAAGTTGGATGTGATGTTTTGTTTGTTGTGACTTAAATAGCCTATTTTGCCTTTTGTGGCTAAAATAGTCACAAACCATCTTCCCAAACCTAGCCTAAAAGATTTCTTCGATAGTCTAGCGTATCAAGTTTGAAATAGGGTACAGCGAATTGTATAGAAAGTACCTTTTGCTATAAGGACTACATGGTATGACCCTATAACATAATATGCAGCGAACACGTGACACGACACGGACATGCCGACACGTTAATTTTCAAAAAATGCAAGACACGACGACATGTGAGGGACGTATGAAATATATAATTTTAAATATTTATTTTATGTTATATATATATAAATTTATCATTCAAAGATAATAAAAAATGCAATATGACACTAATTTTTATAAATTTATATGGGTTTTGTTTTATTATTGTATCTTAAGTTGTTTTGTTCAAATTTATAATTAGTTTCACATGTGTTTAAGCGATTGACACGTGTGTCTTTCAAGTGTTCAAAGAGTGTCTGGATCTTTAAAAAAATTTAAAAAATAAGACCCGTTTTGAAAAGTGTCAGACACGTATCCTAAGAGTGTCCAAAGAGTATCGGTGTCCGACACGGACACGACACGGATGCGTCACCTTCTCAGATGTGCCCTTGCTTCTTAGATATGCACAAAATAAGCCCATACACTCGTACTACAACTTAACCTAATCAATCTTGGAATATCATGCTCTTAAATTTTTAAGCTAGTAAATATAAAATAAATCTGATGAGCAGCTTACCAATCTTAAATAGATACAAATGAAGGTTTAAATTCAGATTAAAACCGAATAGCAGTATTTTCCCTAGGCTCATATATCATGGGCCCCTTGTAAGTTGTAAAAATGCCTGTATATCCTTATTCTTATTTGCTTATTTTTACTTAAAAGTGTATTTGGTATCTTTTTTTTTACGGTAGTAATAGGATGATCTTGTTTAAGTTGTTGGTCTTCTGCATTTATATGAATGACCCCATTATGTTCGTTGTTGTTATGTGTTTCGTTCTTGTCATTGACGTACTCTGCCTTTTAGGTCTGAGCATTGTATGTTGTGTAGCTAAGAAGCATGGACATACATCATGATACAGACACGTCGACACAAACAAAATATATAATTTTGTATATTTATTATTTGTCCTATTATATATATTTATTCTTATTTTCGTTTTCTATTGCTGGTCTCTTAATTCTTTTAATAAGCCATGCAGTATCTTAGGACATTTGAGAATTGTGGAGTTTTCTATTACTTGTTAAAAGAAAAGAAAAGAAAAAAGAACTAGTTTTCTATCTTTTAAAATTTTCGGTTTATTATAAATGTTCCAACTTTACGTTCAATGATGATCAGGTGCTATGGCCTGAATGTGGTTGGCAGCCTGTTTCTTTGACTGATTTGATTACTGGTGCCTCAGTCAAAAAAGTTTATAGGAAGGCAACTCTGTGCATCCATCCTGATAAGGTGCAACAAAAAGGTGCCACTCTTCAACAAAAATATGTTGCTGAGAAGGTGTTTGACCTTCTTAAGGTACTTATCATGCTATCTGAATTTTCTTTAACAAGTTTATATTGTACTATTGTCATAATTTTTTTAAATGCTTGCAATTATTGAATATGCAATGTGAAGAAGAGTCATCAAAACCAAAATGATATTAGAATATGTTGTTTACCTTATTCTCTCATGTTCATGTACTTTTTTTATTATCCATTAATTCTTTAAGGCTGTGTTTGGTTTATGGATTTAGCGAGGGATTTGGAAAAAGAAAGGGAAAATATAGGTGAAATGTGAATGAAATATAGTTACATTTCACACATTTTTCACACATTATTTCCTTTTTCCTTTCCAAATCCCTACCCAAATCCATGAACCAAACACAGCCTAAGTGCATACTTTTTGTATTTTTTTTCCTTTTTATTACTTTTACAGCCCTTTCATCATCACCTGGATTAAAAAAAAAATGCTATATTTTTTAATGAAAAAATAAATTTTAGACTTTGGCTTGTTAGAGGACCAAATATAGGGATGGCAATGGATAACCTACCCTGTGGGTATCCATGGAGACCCAACCCAAATATATGGGTTTTCTCCTCTTTTACTTATCCATTGGGTAGGGTATGTGATATTCTTTAAATATCCACAGGGGATGGGTTGGGGATGGGTACCCACTAATTTCCCCATATGTTTTTTTTTTTTTTTTTTTTTTTTTTTTTTTAAGATTCACAACCAAAACTAAATATACATTCAATCTTTTTTTTTATTTTTTTTTATTTTTTTAGGTTCACAATCATTTTTTTTAAAGATCCACAACCAAAACTAAACATACCTTCAATCTTTTTTTTATTATTATTTTTAAGGTTGACAACCATTTTTTATTTTTATTTTTAAGATTCACAACCAAAGCTAAATATACATTTAATCTTTTTTTTTTAATTTTTTTTTTAAGGTTCACAACCATTTTTTTTTAATGATTCACAACCAAAGCTATACATTCAATCTTATTTTATTTTATTTGGCTCAACAATAAAATCAAATACACATTAATTAACATTGTCACATTATTCTTGTCAAATTTTATGCACATCTAAATTTTTTTAAATTTATTTTAAAAAATTAAGGACACTGTCTAGTGTAGGTTTCGGTTTGCTTTTTTATGTTATTTTATTTTGTTGTGTATTATAATTTTCAGAATAGTTTGCTTGTCTGAAATTTCAATTAACGAGTATGAATCTATTTGTTTTATGTTATCACACAATTTATACAACATATATATATATATATATATATATGAATGTATTTGAAAATAAGGAAATTGTAGAGAATCAAAACAAGCATGAGTCGTGATTGGTTAGAAATGATGGGTACAAAGATTTATTTGCTAGAAAAATAAAAAGGGAATACAAAGTCTTACTAAATAATTTTTTTTAAATTAAAAGAATTTTTCTTAGTTATGAACAGATTTAACTGAAATCAGCTTGCTTCCCAATGTTATGCTTCATTTATTTAGATAGAAAATATTTTTTAATGAAAAATATTTTTTATAAAAAAGATTAAAAATATATTTTTTTATATTTGGTGGTGGTGGTGATGGAACGAAGGTGAAAGTAGAGATTGTTACATAGTGGTGGGGTGATGGCAGCAATGATGATGGTAGTGGCTATGGTGATGGTAGTGTGACAGTGAAAGTGAGAATAGTGGTGATGGTGTTGTGAAATTAGTAAAAATTTAATTGAAAAAATATTTCTTGTTTTTTAAAAGTAACAAACAACAAAATTCGTGAGGGACTAAAGGAAAAGGATGGACGATGAATTGGGTGTGGCAATGCATAGATATCTTAAAATGAGTGGTTCAGATTTGTTAAAGGTATATTTAGTTTTTGGATAAATTAAAATGAATGATTCAAATTTGCTAAGAGAAAGATGGTTTAATGTCTAAAATGTCCGTGGCTAAGAGATCAACAAACAATTCCTTATTTATGCCCTGATGCAATTTAATATGAGTCTTATAACACTTTCTTCAAACAAACTTTTTGATTGTCTCAAAATTATATATTTGATTATTATAAAACAAACTTTTTAATTAATTAATTAATGTGTATTTGATTTTGTTGTTGAACCAAATAAAATAAAATAAAATTGAATGTATATTTAGCTTTTGTTGTGAACCTTAAAAATATAAAAAAATAAATACAAAAATAAGTTGTTAACATTAAATATATTAAAAAAGAAAGAAAAAAGATTGAAGGTATATTTAGCTAAAAATTTTATAAAAAAAAAAAAGAAAAAAAAGAAGGTTGTTAACATTAAATATATTAAAAAAGAAAGAAAAAAGATTGAAGGTATATTTAACTTTTGTTGTGAACCTTAAAAAAATAAATAAATAAATAAAAATAAAAAAATAAAAAATTTGTTAACATTAAATATATTAAAAAAGAAAGAAAAATAATTGAAGGTATATTTAGTTTTTGTTGTGAACCTTAAAAAAAAAAAAAAAAAAAAAATCATTAACATTAAATATAAAAAATAAAAATGGGGATTAAAGTGGGTTGGGGAAAATCCATACCCATTAAAAAATGGGGAGGGTGGTACCCATGGGAAATGAGGAATGGAGAATGGGGAAAATTTATTATAGGGGAATGGGGATGGGGAATTAATATCCACCCCATTGGCCCCCATTGCCATTCCTAACCAAATATCTACAATCTAGATTGCTTGAATGGGTTTTCGATAAGTGAGTATCAAATGTGCTGTATGTCTAGATCATTGCACTTCATGCCCCGATCTTTGCCCCCCAATCTCTTCTCTCTTGTTTTTTGGGTGAAGTCATTCTCACGAGTCACGAGTTACGGTCTTTTGTTTATGTTCTTTATAGTTCTAGTTTTTATTTTCCTTGCGTTCTTTTTCATTGATATTGAAAATCTTTCTACTGTTGGTTTTGTCTATTGGGCTTTCTCTCATTTTAAGTTTGATTTGATAAAATAGGAGGCTTGGAACAAGTTTAATTCAGAGGAGCTCTTTTGAATTCTGTCATGATTCTTTTGATATCTTGGCTACTGCATTACCATTTGATGAGAGAGAAATTTCACTACAGTTCCAGTGGACATTTTGCTTCTTTGCTGCTTCCATGCATAGGTTTCGCATTATGTGGGTTGATACTGGAGACTTCCATCGGTGCCGAGATGCCTGAAATGTAAGAGTCTGGTCCAGTCCTGCTGCTGTAAATTGGTACCGGTGTAGAGTAGCATTATTGCCCATTGCCCTACACATCTATGTCAAATTTAATCTCCCATCTCATCTGCAGGATATAATTTTTTGTCCGTCCATGATTCTTTTTTTGTTTTTGTTTTTTTTCCTTTCATTTTCTTTTGTTTGTGGTGGGGCTTGATCTGTTGGACGAATACCAATATGTTTATTGATGTCAGACCCTTGAAATGAGCTGTGTTGAGTTGAGAACTTTATAGGGTGGGTTTGTCATATATACACGTATGTATTCTAGATTTCAAGTTTTGGCCTTAATTGCCAATCAAATCAATTTATATGTTTCTCTTGGCTTCCATGATTCAATTTTTTTTTTTTTTTTTTTTTTCCCATTTTCTTTTTCTGGAATTAGCTTTATTCTCCAACTTGTATATACTGAGGATTTCTTAAGTTAATTTGATAGGTACATTGTAATTGTAAATAGCCTTAAAAATGTTTTTGTACTTGTAAGTTGTATAGTTTATCGAATAATTGTAAACATGGTCAACCCTATGATCCAAACTGCTTGCTACATCCAGTGTGGAAAAATCATAACAGGTGGACCAATCATAACAAGCACAACAAAGCCATCACCAAATGCCAATTCATTGAGGCTAGAATTGCTGAACTGGCGTGCTACTTGTTCTATACTATAAAGCTTTTGTGATGATTTAATTTTGAAATTTTCATTGAGAATGGTTTGTGGTCGATTATGATAAGACTGCCAGGACATTTTCTCTGGGATTAGTAATATTTCTCCATTTCAGGGAGTTACTGCACAGAGGCAATATAGAAAACAGTTTTCTGAGGGGGTTTGGAGAATCAATAATAGTTTCCTTTTCCACAAAGAACCAGCTAACAGTCACGTCCCACTTTGCCTACCATGAAAATTGCGTTTGGATTATGGATGTATAGAATATAGAGAACAGAAGAGACGGATGAGAAAACTAATGTGACAATTTTTGAAACTTGTTTCACTTTCTCTGTCGGTAATAAAGTTACGATCATAAAATGACATAAATTTTAGGCTTCACAGTGATTTGCTTTTTCCTACTCCTTTTTTCTTGACTCATCATCATTTTAAATACTCAGTACTTCCGAGAATGGATGTCTTCTTTAAACCAATTTGGAACACAAGTTGCATATGTTCTGCTGCTGTTTTTGAGGAGTGAATATGACTATGATGACAAATTTAGTGGTTACATTTCCCGTCTTTCCACCAGCTCCCTGTTATTTGCTACCTTGAAAAAAGCTTAGTGCTGATCCCTAAACCAGATCGCCGCACGTGCCCACTCAATGAGGCAAAACTCAAACGATAATGTATGTGTATCATCAAGTGGATTCACATTGACGGCTGGAAGAATGCTTGCTGCACTTGAGGCAGTAACAAATGCTAAATACATAATCCAAGTTTTCTCTAATCTTCCCCCAAACAAAATAAAATAATAGCCTGTGCTAAAAAGATCCCTTTGAAGCAACAAAAAATTGGCTTATCCACCCAAAAAAAAAACACAAAAAATTGGCTTCCCTACATACATGAGAGAGAGAGAGAGAGAAGTATAGCAAACTGCATAAACAAAATTGCTTCTCCTACTCTCCAAAAAAAAATTAGAAGGAAATGAAAAGGTGTGAGATTAACAGAAGCGTGTATATTTCAAAAATATACAGCAAAAATTTACAGTGGAAAACCACACAAAAGATTATTTTTAACAAAAACACAAAAACACTATATTACCACTTCAAAAATACTACAACCTTGGCACTCGATGTACAGTGCAGTTAGATCAAATCTAGTCTCGATGCAGAACTTGGGCTTCAATCTGCACCCCCTATCAAGATGTTCTGCAAGGGCTTCTGCCAGCCGATTCCTCAACAAATCCAACGTAACCTAATATGCCAAAATAATGGGAATGGTCAGACTTCTAATATTCCCACAACAACAACAACAACAACAACAAACAAAAATGACCACGATTCGCTAAATTTCATTATGATTTGGTGTGTTTCTTACTGTTTTGCTGCCTTTAGGTGGAAAATGGAAACACTGGAATATTCTTATTCCACTAGTGTTTCATTTTGTTCTCTTAAGAAATGGAAACATTTTGGCCATTCTGATGGCAACAAAAGGAAAATTTTCCACTTGATACTAAAGATCCCAAACTAGCACAAGAAATTTGTGCTTGCAAAATAGAATTAGATGTTAAGAGATGAAGTAAAAACAGAACCTCATTGCTTCTGATGAGTCTAAATTCACAAAAACTGCAAAAAATTGAAAAGCATTTCTCTTGCAACTCTCCTTTCTTGCAGACAGGGCACCACGTCACCTTGTCCACCTAAAAGAAACATACATAAAGAATAAGATAGAATGAAAATAATTTATAACTTCAAGCTGCCAACTAGATTATATAACACGACATCATGAAATAGGTCAAAAGCAATATAATGATTCAGGTGACATACAAACCAAGAAAATACCACACATGAATTATTAACCCAATACATCACAGACTAGGTGAAAGAAAGTCACTAGAATGGTTCTACACGTTGAAGGTACATTTAGTTCAGCCTCGAGGTAGATACAGTCTCGAGGCAGTTACATTTAGAATTAAATGCCAATATTGCCTTCGTTGGGCTTGGATGGTTTATGGGAAGGGAGTGCCATGCCCTTTGTGCAGCTCAGCTGTTATGCAGTCAAATTCACAAAAAAATGGAAATAAATAAATTAATTAAAAATTACTTAATAGGAAAGACTAGCCAACCCCATGGGCCTAGCAATGTGCTTATGGCATGCAGTGATTACAAGGATTAGATGAGTGGGTAGGCGGGGGTTGCTGCAATATTAAAGTATTTTGGACCAAGGTTAATCTATAAGAAAATGCTGCATTGGACACTTGACGGTGGTGTGTGTCCCCTGGTGTTGGTGTCTGATGTGTTGGACAAATACAGTATCCTAGAGGACTGTCTGTGCTCCTAGGACACTACATTCGTATCACTGCTCTTAATTGAGATAGTATTCTCACACCCTAATTTCGCTATGCAAATATCAAGCTTAAAGAATTAATATCGTATTTAGATCTAAACATGCATAGATGTTATCAATACCTTTGACACCTAGGGGAACGTCTTCATATGTACAACTCTCATAGTTTGGGTATCGTACCTGCTTATCATTCAACTGCATATGCTCATAGACTGCACGAGCCAAGTACTCATCTTCTTCATCTTCCCAAGTTTTGATATAGATTCCCTCTTCTGCAAGGAACAAAAGTAAACGTCTAAACTCGAAATATGATTTGACCAAATAAAACCCCCCAAGGAAAAAATGGAAAAGAACAAGAAAAACTGTAAGGCTGAACAAAAAACAAAAAAGAAAAACTGTAAGGCTTTGTAGAAATCATTTAGATTATTAGACTAATTGTTTAGTTTCCCAAATTGTTCAAATTGATTCCCATTATTTGTTCACAAGATTGTTGGGCTGAAGTATGCTAACGAAGTCCATACAGAACCCGTGATGTCAAAAATCTAATTGTAACTCTTCAGAAAGAAGCGACCCTGAGTTATATTACCTCTTCTAGTTGGTTCTGTTCTAAGATCCTCATAGAAAATCCTTTGCATTTCTAATAATATCTCTTCACATTCTCCTTGATAAGCTGTATGAAGACCTTCATATTCCCATAATGCATCATCTACTTCAGGTGTGGAAGATAAAATTTCAGAATTCTCATCCATTGATGAATCCTTAATTTTTTTAAATTCATCAGCAACTATGTCCTGGAAGGTTGATTTGATGAATTCCTGCATCCAGAATTTTTTTTTTTTAAATGGGTGTGCAAATTAACTGTTTTTACTGGGATGGCAACATGAATGTACTCACAAAGAAGAGAGAGTAAGTCAAAATGGAAACTTAATGAAAAGTAAAATAGCACATGTCATTCAAAAACTTGTCAGCAACAAAAAAAAAAGCCACCACTAATAATTGACAGCAACAAAAACTTGCAATACCCAATAACTAATAACACCTTAGGCCATGTTTGTTAGCTGGATTAGATTGGGTGGGATTATGAGCATGGTGGGATTGAACGATAGGACAACTATGGAGTAAAACAAACACGACCTTTGTTTTGTTCACTATGTAGCCTCAAAGTATCAAAGCAAACTATTATGAGACAACTATTTTACAAGTACATATGCAGAGAAACAACACAATTGAGAATTGGAAAACAAACCTTATCACTGAGAGATCGATCATTAGCCTCGGGTAACCTCAATTTCCAAAGCAAGCGGGCTCGATCCTCTTGAACCCTTTTGTAACAGTTTTCTCTGAGCTACACTTGAAAAAAACATGAAATTCATCATCTTCCCAACATACAACATCACACACACATGAAATTCCAATAATTTATTAATTTTATAGAAAAACATAAATTAAAAAGTGACGATTTAGAAATTAACGTTCTGGGAATTAATGGGCAAAAAAGAAGAGATTAAAAACGAAGAGATAAAGACCATGGCTTTCCAATTGGAATGAGTATTGAAAGAAAGAGGGATTTTAAGAGAAGATCGTTTAGGGATTCTTCGATTCTCGTCTCCTGCCATTGCTCACACAAGTCTTTCGTTCTTCTGATTGTGGATTTAGCAGAATCAAACTCTTGCAATGTCAATATGTTGAGAGAGAGAGAGAGAGAGAGAGAGGTTTTTTACATTTTGGCGGAATTATCACGAAGCGCGACATTATTTTAATAAAATTTCATTGACCACCCCATACTTTTTTTGGTTGTAGACAAGAAAATTGTATAGACTTCAAGTGTAAATTTTATTTAAAATAATTATGAATACTTGTGAAAATTCGTGTTTTTGTTAGGGGAAAAAAAGGTTCAAGAATAGAGGAGAAAAACAAAAATCATGATCACAAATTTTTAATGTGTTTCATAAAAATTGATGTTCATACTCTCTACGCTTGATCGTATATTTTTTAAAAAATATAATATCTAAAATGTTAAGGGCTAGATTTTTTTAAATTACTTACAAAACTCGTTAAAATTTGTTTTGTAATTTCAAAACTAGTAATCAGGTTAGGGTTTGTCTCAACTCAAACTACTACAAAAAGTTACCAAACATTTTTATAATTAAGTTGAATTTTAATATCCAAACTCAACTCACATCATCTCCAATTCTAAGATTAAAGTAAATATCAATAAATTGATTTGATCGTTGAAACACCAGCTTACCAATATAAAACTTTGAATTCGAATCGTATCGATTATATTTTTTGTACTCTTTTTGACACAAACGTTAATAAAATATTTTTTATAACAAAAAAAGGTAGCGTATGCCAACATTTTGAAATAAGATTAGGTAAAGAAATTGTTTAGAATTATTTAAACAAATATACCTTTAATTTTTTACCCAAAAAAAAAAAATGTACAATATATTTATTTAATTTATACCAAATAGTTCCTAAGCCTAATTGTCGGGGTTATCTCGTAGCGAGTCCGGATCCTCGGTCGCGGTTCCTCGCCGCACTTCTTGTAGTATTTCAAAACCACGTCGTTTTGGCCCTAAATTAAAAAAAAAAAAAATTCGTTCTTTTTCCTTTTCCCCTCTTTTCCCTTGCTCTCTCGTCGATGTGAACCCTAACCATCAAAGAAAAACATGAACAGAGGAGAGGAGAGAGATGAAACGGAAGGAGTAGAGTCGGAGGACGACGACGGCAGGCGAAATGGCGTCGATTCGGCGGTGAGGCGAGGCGACATAAGATGTGGTCCCGTCAATCTTCATTCTCACCTAATCTTCAATCTTCATTATATAATATATATATATATATATATATATATATGATTTCTTGAGTCCGATTTCGTGTTGCTGCCATAAATGGGTTTGATTTTATAAGGTTTAATTTCTTGGGTTTTATGAGCTTGATTTCTTGTTGCTGCCATAAATCATGTTCTTGGCAAGATTTAAGTGGTAATTTCATGAAATGTGAGAGTTCAGAGGAGTAATTTTCTTCTTTTCTATGTTATTAGTTTTTACATTTTATTGTTTCATATTATCTGGACTGATTTCCAAGGAAAGAAACATGAAGGTGTTTGAATTTAGTTTGGCTGAGGGAACATACTACAGAAGATAAATAGACCAATACTGTTGGAACAATCTTCTGTGTAAATAAAATAAATAGAAATAAATCCAAACAAATAAATAAATAACGTACCGAATTTATTTATTAAACCGAATAAATAATTTAAGACCAAGTCGAGTGTGTGACACTCTGTCCTTAAGACAGATTCGCCCCGCTACGGTGCTTACGGTTGAATGGCGTCTATCTCCCAGGATACAATGATCTTCACAAATCTATAGAAGCACTTCAAATAAATTTGTTCGGCGAACCAAACCTTGTGTTCTAATACTCTCTTTAATTTATTCTAAAACTAAAATGAAGAATAATGCAAAAATAGAAAATTTTGGACAGCACAAAGGAACAAAATTTCAGACTATTTTTCTGACTGGTTTTTTCGATGTCTCTACAAAGAAAAAACAACCTCTACAGATTGCTGGAATTTCAATTCTATTTATAGGCAACAAAAGTGTCCGTTTGAATAGTCAATAGGTGTCTTATTCAAATTAACAGATTTGAATGTAAACTTGACCGTTGCTTTCAAACAATTTGAAAGGTTATGAGGTGCAACAGTTACAAAAACTGTTTGAAACATTAATAAATAAACTATTAGAATAGTTAGAAAAGTTAATTCATAAAAAATCTATAACTTGAAAGAAATAACTTTATTAAACTATTTAAACAGTTTAATCAAATTTTTAGGAAACCAATTAGGAAATAAAAATTTGAATTAAGAATTAAATTAAACTCCCAAAATTACAAACCTTAGGAAACCACTCAGGAACCCAAAATTTGAATTTAGAATTAAATTAAATTCCCACAATAATTTTTATTGAAAAATTCAAATGAATTTTATCAAAGAAATTAATGTTAAACCCGAAAATGACGTCATCTTCCCATTCACTCATAAATGGTTTTGACGTTCCGTTTTCACCACTTCACCTTTTCAGACCCACCCCAAAACACGTTTGGGGTCCACCCAAATTGGGTTAAAAAATATGCCTATATAAAACCATTTTTTCCAACAATCCCCCACATGAATGGAATTTGACGGAGAGAAAATGCAACAACATGATCTAATTACAGAGAGTACAGAAATTGAAAATATTCTGCAAAGGATAGGTAGCTTTTGGCTTTGAACCTTCCCTTGTGAGACACTATCGGATTTACTAGCTAACCAGTGAACATGATGTCTTGAACTGTTCAGCCGTTTGTGTAAACCAAGACAATAGAACTCACACAGTATATTCCCAGACACAGTTTAGTTCTCACTATTGTGTTCATTTTGGCCCTGAACAACCTGGTCTTCATGAGTGCTTTAGAGAATTGTAGCCCTTCACAAATCTCATAGAACCGGCCCAGTTCATACTCATATAGGTAATTCTTATGAAGAGTATCCTGCCATACTTCACTAGGTTTACCTAGATATAAGAATCATTAAAAGTATTACTTAACCTAAATTGCTGCAGACATCACTTATTTCATCATAGAAATGGATAGGAGTTGGACTCCACAGTGATCCTTCTGAGTCAATCACAACTCGGTTGTCCCTTTGAACCTAGATCTTGGGATCTCCAGTCAACTAGGTTGGGTTGCCGTTGTGGTAACTCTTATTTAATAGGCTTAAGTCCCATTCCCCTCGATGAATTTTCAACTAACTCTCTTGCTAACCCTTTGGTTAGGAGATCCGCTATATTGTCTTTAGACTTAACATATTCTATGGAAATGATTCCATTAGAGAGTAGTTGTCTTACGGTATTATGTCGACGACGAATGTGTCGTGACTTACCGTTATACATATGACTGTGTGCTCTACCTATTGCTGATTGACTATCGCAATGTATGCATATAGCAGGCACCGGTTTTGGCCAAATTGGAATATCTTCAAGGAAGTGGCGAAGCCATTCTGCCTCTTCCCCAACTTTGTCTAAAGCTATGAATTCAGATTCCATAGTAGACCTAGCAATACAAGTCTGTTTGGAAGATTTCCAAGATACAGCCGCCCCACCAAGAGTAAAGACATACCCACTGGTAGACTTCGAGTCTCTTGTATCCGATATCCAATTTGCATCACAGTATCCTTCAAGTACTGCTGGATATCTAGTATAATTCAGCCCAATGTTACGAGTAAATCGGAGATATCTTAGAACCCTTATAATTGCTTTCCAGTGTTCTACTCCCGGATTACTCGTATACCTACTTAATTTACTTACTGCATAAGCTATATCTGGGCGAGTGCAGTTCATCAAGTACATTAAGCTTCCAATAATTTGGGCATACTCTAATTGAGAAATACTTTCCTGTACATTTTTAGAAAGATACAAATTAACATCTACAGGTGTTCTAGCTAGATGATCATCATCTTTGCTGAATTTGTCAAGTATTTTCTCAATGTAATGAGATTGTGACAAAGCATATCCTTCTGATGTTTTGGTAATTTTCATACCAAGAATTACATCAGCAATGCCCATGTCCTTCATGTGAAAATGTTTATTCAACATTTTCTTGGTAGTTTTAATCATATCATTATTACTACCTATGATGAGCATAGCATCTACATAAAGACATACAATGACATAACCTTTATCTGTGTTTTTAATATAAACACATTTGTCACACTCATTAATTTTAAATCCATTTGACATCATTGCCTTGTCAAATTTCTCATGCCATTGCTTTGGCGCTTGTTTTAAACCATATAATGATTTAACCAATTTACACACTTTCTTTTCTTTTCCTGGAACAGAAAACCCTTCTGGTTGTTCCATGTAAATTTCTTCATTTAACTCACCATTTAAGAAAGCGGTTTTAACATCCATTTGATGAATTTCTAGATTGTATAGAGATGCAATGGCAATTAGCATTCTAATGGATGTTATTCTAGTAACCGGTGAGTACGTGTCAAAATAATCAAGACCTTCTTTTTGTCTAAATCCTTTGACTACAAGTCTTGCCTTGTATTTATCTATTGATCCATCCGCTTTCAATTTTCTTTTGAAAATCCACTTGTACCCAAGAGGTTTACAACCTGGTGGCAAGTCTACTAATTCCCAAGTCTGATTTTGCAAGATGGATTCAACTTCACTGTTGACAGCTTCTTTTCATAAAGGAGCTTCAGGACTGGACATAGCCTCTTTAAAAGTTAAAGGCTCATTTTCTAACAAATATGTTAGGAAACCTGGACCAAAAGATTTTGAGGTTCTAGCGCGTTTACTACGCCTAGGTTCCTCTTCCTCATTTTGGTCTAACTCTTGCTCTTGTTCTTGATCATGTTCTTGATCTTGACTAGTAATAGCATCAAAAGATCTTTTATTAGTACTAGTCTCTTGTCCAATCTTATTCGGAAATACATGTTCAAAGAAAGATGCATTCCGAGATTCAATAATAGTATTTACATGCATTTCGGTATGTTCTGATTTATGAATCAAAAACCGATATGCACTACTATTCTTAGCATAACCAATGAAAATGCTATCAATGGTCTTAGGACCTATCTTAGTCTTTTTAGGACTAGGAATAGTTACTTTAGCCAAACACCCCCACACTTTTAAGTATTTGTAGGATGGTACTCTTCCATGCCACAATTCATAAGGTGTTTGATTTACTTTCTTTCGGGGTATTTTATTTAAAATATAATTAGCAGAAAGTATTGCTTCCCCCCACAAGTTCTGAGGTAAACCGGAACTTATTAACATGGCATTCATCATTTCTTTTAAAGTCCTATTTTCCTTTCAGCAATTCCATTTTGCTGAGGTGAGTAAGGAGCTGTGGTTTGATGAATTATTCCATGTTCTTTACAAAATTCACCAAAAGGTGATTCATATTCACCACCTCTATCACTTCTAAGTTTTTTGATTTTCTTACCAAGTTGATTTTCAACTTCATTCTTATATTGAATGAAAGTTTCCAAAGCTTCATCCTTGGTTCGAATTAAATAAATATAACTATATCTAGTATGGTCATCTATAAAAGTGATTACATACTTTTTTCCACCTCTGGTTTGAATTGATTTAAAATCACAAATGTCACTATGAATTAATTCAAGTGGTTCCGTACTTCTTTCAATTGAATGAAAAGGAGTTTTAGATAATTTTGCCTCAACACAAATTTCACATTTATGATTTGAATCAATGTCAAATTTAGGTAAACATTCCATATTAATTAATCTACGCAAAGATCCATAATTAACATGTCCTAGTCTACCATGCCATAAATTTGAAGACTCAAGCAAGTAAGAAGAAGATGTAGTATTATTAATAACTGAGGGTACAACGGTCATTACATTTAATTTGAAAAGGCCATCAGACATGTAACCTTTTCCTACATACATCCCATTCTTAGTAAGTACAAATTTACCACTCTCAAATACTAGCCTAAACCCATTCTTACTCAACAAAGATCCGGAAACAAGATTCTTGCGAATGTCCGGTACATGCAGCACATTGTTGAGAGTGAGTTCCTTTCCAGATGTCATCTTGAGTATAATCTTTCCTTGTCCTTCAATTTTGGAAGTTGAGGAGTTGCCCATAAAAAGTTGTTCACCATTATCCACTGTAGAATAAGATGTGAACATCTTTTTGTCGGCACAGATATGGCGAGTAGCACCAGTGTCCACCCACCATTCTTTAAGATTTCTGACAAGATTTGCCTCGGAAACAATTGCAGAAAGATTGATGTCATCGACACCATTGGAAATATTATCCACTTCGGTCATGTGGGCTTGAGCAGGCTTCTTGCTTGTTCTTCTTTTGTTTTTGCCTTTGCTACGGCAATCTTTGGCCCAATGTCCCTCTTTATCATAGATGTAACATTTACCATTAAACTTGTACTTTTTATTTTCCCCTCCTTTAGAGCCTTGTGATGAACTTTCTCCAGAAGACTTTCGTTTCTTGGTTTTTGAAACATGTTCCACCACATTTGCCTTAGACTCCATAGGAAGCTTACCAGCCCGCTTTTTAGAATTGCGGTTATCCTCCTCAATCCTCAAACGCACAATTAACTTGTCCATAGAAATTTCTTTGCGCTTATGTTTGAGGTAGTTCTTGAATTCCTTCCAGCCTTTTGGTAATTTTTCAATTAAGGCTGCAACTTGAAAGGATTCACTGAGAGACATACCTTCTGCGTGAATGTCATGCAGAATGAGTTGGAAATCTTGAGCTTGGCTGATCACAGTTTTTGAATCAACCATTACAAATCCAAGAATCTGCCAACCACAAATTTCTTTGAGCCGGCATATTCCGTTTTGTACTTTTTCTCCAACGATTCCCAAAGTTCATTTGCAGTCTTGATTGGACTGTAATGTGTTGTCAAGTCCGTTCAAGACGTAATTCCGGCAAAGGAAATCGGCATGTTTCCAGGCATCAACCGTAGCAACCACTTGCCGGTCGGTTTCATCCTCTTTCAGGATAGGAGCATCTTCACGAAGGAAACGAGCCAGGTTTAGAGTTGTAAGATAGAACAACATTTTCTGTTGCCATCTTTTAAAGTCAGTTCCTAAGAACTTCTCTGGCTTTTCACCGTGATTTACCGGTACTGTTACAACAGGAGAGGGGGTTGGCGTCATTGCAGCCACCACAGTAGTACTTGTTTGGGCATTTGTTTCAGTAGCCATCAATTCTAATATATAAAACAAAATTAGAATTAGAATTTACACTACACAGAAAATTAAACCAAATTCACAGAATTAAATTCTGTAAAAATAAAAGAAACAAGAATGTAACTTTTATTTTCCAATTAATTTGAAAATAAAATAAAATTTTATTTAAACAAATTAATTCCACACAGAAAATTAAATTCTGTAAAATAAAAGAAATAAAAACTATAACTTTTATTTTTCAATTAATTTGGAAAAAAAATAAAAAATTTTTTAACCAAAATAATTCCACACAAGAAATTAAATTCTGTAAAAATAAAAGAAATAAAAACTATAACTTTTATTTTTCAATTAATTTGGAAATAAAATAAAATTTTATTCAACCAAATTAATTCCACACAAGAAAATTAATTTCAGTAACACTTCAATAATTAAAATACTGAAACAGAATTTTAATTAATGAAAACTCATAAAATAATTTCTAAAACTCAAAATTAATTTCTGAAAAAATTCCACAAAAATATATTCTGAATTGTTAATGACACCAGTATCGTACTACTAGTTGTTGTCAAAGAAAAGAGACAATATATTACTACTATCTGTCAAATAGCATATAATCACTATTCGTTTTTCCAACCAGAATATTATTTTGTAAATCCACAGAAAATAATTTTCTTCCGAAATTATTTACGAAGAATGAAAAAGGAAAACAAACGAAAAATTCTGTAAACAGAATAATTCGAATCTGTCTTAAGATTGTTGGAACAATCTTCTGTGTAAATAAAATAAATAGAAATAAATCCAAACAAATAAATAAATAACGTACCGAATTTATTTATTAAACCGAATAAATAATTTAAGACCAAGTCGAGTGTGTGACACTCTGTCCTTAAGATAGATTCGCCCCGCTACGGTGCTTACGGTTGAATGGCGTCTATCTCCCAGGATACAATGATCTTCACAAATTTATAGAAGCACTTCAAATAAATTTGTTCGGCGAACCAAACCTTGTGAAGATCATTGTATCCTGGGAGATAGAGAGTATTAGAACACAAGGTTTGGTTCGCCGAACAAATTTATTTGAAGTGCTTCTATAAATTTGTGAAGATCATTGTATCCTGGGAGATAGACGCCATTCAACCGTAAGCACCGTAGCGGGGCGAATCTATCTTAAGGACAGAGTGTCACACACTCGACTTGGTCTTAAATTATTTATTCGGTTTAATAAATAAATTCGGTACGTTATTTATTTATTTGTTTGGATTTATTTCTATTTATTTTATTTACACAGAAGATTGTTCCAACAATCTTAAGACAGATTCGAATTATTCTGTTTACAAAATTTTTCGTTTGTTTTCCTTTTTCATTCTTCGTAAATAATTTCGGAAGAAAATTATTTTCTGTGGATTTACAAAATAATATTCTGGTTGGAAAAATGAATAGTGATTATATGCTATTTGACAGATAGTAGTGGTGAAAACGGAACGTCAAAACCATTTATGAGTGAATGGGAAGATGACGTCGTTTTCGGGTTTAACATTAATTTCTTTGATAAAATTCATTTGAATTTTTCAATAAAAATTATTGTGGGAATTTAATTTAATTTTAAATTCAAATTTTGGGTTCATGAGTGGTTTCCTAAGGTTTGTAATTTTGGGAGTTTAATTTAATTCTTAATTCAAATTTTTATTTCCTAATTGGTTTCCTAAAAATTTGATTAAACTATTTAAATAGTTTAATAAAGTTATTTCTTTCAAGTGATAGATTTTTTATGAATTAACTTTTCTAACTATTCTAATAGTTTATTTATTAATGTTTCAAACAGTTTTTGTAACTGTTGCACCTCATAACCTTTCAAATTGTTTGAAAGCAACGGTCAAGTTTACATTCAAATCTGTTAATTTGAATAAGACACCTATTGACTATTCAAACGGACACTTTTGTTGCCTATAAATAGAATTGAAATTCCAGCAATCTGTAGAGGTTGTTTTTTCTTTGTAGAGACATCGAAAAAACCAGTCAGAAAAATAGTCTGAAATTTTGTTCCTTTGTGCTGTCCAAAATTTTTTATTTTTGCATTATTCTTCATTTTAGTTTTAGAATAAATTAAAGAGAGTATTAGAACACAAGGTTTGGTTCGCCGAACAAATTTATTTGAAGTGCTTCTATAAATTTGTGAAGATCATTGTATCCTGGGAGATAGACGCCATTCAACCGTAAGCACCGTAGCGGGGTGAATCTGTCTTAAGGACAGAGTGTCACACACTCGACTTGGTCTTAAATTATTTATTCAGTTTAATAAATAAATTCGGTACGTTATTTATTTATTTGTTTGGATTTATTTCTATTTATTTTATTTACACAGAAGATTGTTCCAACAAATACTTCCTAGTGATTTTATGTTTAAGGAAGGGAGGGAGGGTGGGTGGGTGTGCAGATTGCTTTCAATTTGAAGGTTCAAAATGCTTATCTGTGAATAAAATTCTCTATTTAATTTTTAATTTTTTTTTCCTAAAAAGGCTATTGCTTATGAAGAATGGATACCAAGCATTCACTCAAATTACTATGGATTATTGTATTTGTCATTTTGTTTTTTGAATCATTTCCTTCAATCTTCTTTGTTTTTCCTTATTAATTTCCTCTAATCATAATTTTTTTGTTTGTTTGTTTCTGTGAAAGTGTGGATGAATGAATTCAGGACTGCATCCGATTCCCGGCAACATCTATTGGTAACCTCAATGAAACAAGAGGTTCGAGTTATGCAATGTCCACATGGTCATCTCAAGGTTTGTTTCTCATCTCTTTTTCCATTGTTCTTTCATTTCGACTTCTACTGATATATATATATATATATATATATAAATTGTTTTTCCAAAAACTAGCATACTCACAGTGCAACACAAAATTGTGGTCATAATAGAGCTATAATTCAGCAGAACTCTAACCCATATATATATATATATATATAAAACAGAAATGATTATCATTGATCATTGAAAATTTTCATTTTTTGACTTGTCTTCACTTCGATCATTGAATACATGTGCCCAACCAAGGTAATTTGATAGTGGAACATACTCTATGCGGCCATGAAAATCCTGTTTCTTTTCTCTCTATAGTCCTGACAGCTCCGTGATAGCGACAAAATGGACCCGCATATGGATTGCTGTATCTCATATCAACTACGATTCATCGTCATCAATTCATTTCATGATCAAGCGTCGTCGTTGCTAATCGCCGAGCATGTTTCATTCAAGTTACTAATTCTAACTAGTTGAAATGATCTTCTGATGATATTCATGTGAAATGAAGCAGTTTTGAAAAATATCATTTTTATAGTTTTTATTTTTCTCATTTTTCTACTTCTATTGTATTCATGGAATTGCAAATTTGAGGATGGTTATATTATATAGATCTAATCAGTCTTTTAAGAGATCGGTAAAGTCATTTTGTATAGATCAAATGAGTCCTAAGAGATTGTTTGATAAAAAAAAATTTAGTCTGCTATATATTTTTATGCAATTTGATTGTGACTGAATGAGATTTGTAGAACAGGGTTTGTTATGTATCATTGTTTTATTTCATATCATTCGTGAGGAATAAACAACAAAAAGAGCAAAAAAAATGAAGAGGTGATATATAACAAACCCTATTATAAATTATGTAAAACATGTTTTAGGTCCATGTTTTAAAATTAAATAAACAAGAAAAGAGGAATGAACAAAAAAAGAAAAAGAAAAGAGAAGAACAGAAAAGGCAAAACCATAAAAAAGAAAAAGAAAAAAAGGAGAAAAAAAGGGGAGTCATTTGCAATGCTCGTAACAAGCTTCAAGGTACGTCGAAAAAAAAAAAATAGAAAAGTTGATTGTTTCAAAGGACAACATAGGATTTCATTCAATCAAGAACATTTCATTCAACTAAGATGCTCAAACCATTTGATTCAATCAAAATTGCTAAATCATTTCATTCAACTAAGATACACAAGCTGTTTCATTCAATCAACCAGCATATCAGTTTATTCAATCAATATTGTCATTGCAAATATTAATCTATAACATTCAGATTAATTTAACTACATTCATTTTGATCCAATTTCATTGCGGGCAATGAAGTCACTACTCATGCCAACCAAAGGAGCCACTTCAATAGTCCAACCAAATTTGTTACTTCAATTTTATTTTCTCACTTTAAAGTTTCCTCATCCTTGTGTTTTCTTTCATCTTTGTCAAAATCTTTGGCCTTTGCTTTATCTTTCTATCTTCATCTTTACCTCTCTCATTTTTCCCCTTCTACATCCAAAATCTGTAGAAGACAAAATAAGAGCATCAATAAAAGTTCTGAATTTTTAATATTGCCAATAGCGGCTACAATACAGAAGTAGAACACACACTAGCAGCTAGACAACACATCAATTAGGCAAAAACTTGTCTCAAGTTGAGATCAAGGCTAGACCCGTCCAGTTCGACCCATGGAGCCCATTTTTTTTGGCCCGTTTTGATAATCCAAACTGTTTAATGTGTAGAAATCTTCAAGTACTACATGCCTAAAAAAAATCACATTGATCGGATATCAATAGCTATGTGATCAAATCAGTTTTCTATAAAAAAAAATGGACGGTGAAACAATTAACGGTTGATAAAAAACTGTTTTGTTCACATAGCTATCGATATCCGATCAACGTGATTTTTTACAAGCATATAGTACTCGATGAATTCTACACATTGACAGTTCTAATTATCAAAACGGGACCCGTGATGGGCCCCCACGAGCCCAACAGCACGATCTAATCCGATCTTGGACTAGACCAAAGCCACTACCTAATAAAAATGATCTACCAACTCTCTATCTTCTTTTTTGCTTTTTCTATTACAAATCAAAACAGATTTTTGCTTCAAATTGACCAAACCATAACATACTTTTGCTTCAAAACTTCGATTTTATGTAAACCAATAATACCCAATAAATCAAATCACTTAAATCAACAAATCTAACCCAAGAAATCAACAACAAATCTAAAATCAGATTTTTACCTTGTTTCAATGTTGTCCTCAATTCTGTCCATTTATCAATGATAAAATAGAGAATTTTATTCACAAATAAGCATTATTTCAGATTTTTTAATATTGCCAATAGCAGCTGCAATACAGAAGTAGAACACACGCTAGCAGCTGGGCAAACACATCAGTTGGGCAAACACCACTAGTAATAATAAAAAATGATCTACCAACTCTCTACATTCTTTTTTGCCTTTACTATTACAAAGCAAAACCGGTTTTTGCTTCAAATTGACCAAACCATAACATATTTTTGCTTCAAAACTTCAATTTTATACAAAACAATAATATCCAATAAATCAAATCACTTAAATCAACAACAAATCTAACCCAAGAAATTAACAAATCTAAAATCAGATTTTTGCTTTGTTTCAATGTTGTCCTCAATTCTGTCCATTTATCAATGATAAAATAAAGAATTTTATTCATAGATAAGCATTTTGGACCTTCAAATTGAAAGCAATCTGCGCACCCACCCACCCTCCCTTCCTTAAACATAAAATCACTAGGAAGTATTGGTCAATTTATCTTCTGTAGTGTGTTCCCTCAACCAAACTAAATTCAAACACCTTCATGTTTCTTTCCTTGGAAATCAATCCAGATAATATGGAACAATAAAATGTAAAAACCAATAACATAGAAGAGAAGAAAATTACTCCTCTGAACTCTCCCATTTCATGAAATTACCACTTAAATCTTACCAAGAACTTGATTTATGGCAGCAACAAGAAATCAAGCTCATAAAACCCAAGAAATTAAACCCTATAAAATCAACCCCATTTATGGCAGCAACACGAAATCGGACTCAAGAAATCCTATATATATATATATTATAATGAAGATTGAAGATTAGGTGAGAATGAAGATTGAAGGGACCACATCTTACCTCGCCTCGCCTCACTGTTGAATCGACGCCATCTCGCCCGCCGTCGTCGTCCTCCGACTCTATTCTTTCCGTTTTGTCTCTCTTCTCTCCTCTGTTCATGTTCTTCTTTGATGGTTAGGGTTTACATCGACAAGAGAGCAAGGAAAAAGAGGGAAAAAGGAAAATAAGGGAAAAAAATTGAGGTTGGTTTGGAAAGTGGGTTGACTTTTTGATTTTTTGGCTATTTTAACTTGGGTTAAAAAGTTTAGTTTGGGAAGAATTTTTTTGACTTTTTGATTTTTTTTGTGAGAGAAAAGTGTAATGATTATGAGTAAGATGTGATGTTTTATTTTTTGTGGTTAAAATAATCTATTTTGTCTTTTGTGACTAAAAAAAACCAAAAAAACCCAATCTAATTCTTTCCAAACGGAGTTTGAATTTAACACCAAAATGATATCGTTTTGAAACGACACAGGAAGCACAGAAGGAAACCGCGGCCGAGGATCCAAACTCATTGGTAGCAACCTCTTCTGGGTGGAAATAGCAACAGAAAAATAGGCAAGTGCAAGACACGCGCCACGAAGACGCGTGGTGATGATGCTTCTCCTGCAGACAAAATTATCGTCAAATAAATACAGATGAATGAAAAAGAGTAAGGAGTCTCTCTCTATCAAATTAGGTAAAACTTCTAGGGTTTGTGTATTATTGACGAAGAGACCAAGGAAAAAATTAATGTTTGGATGACAATTGTATAATCGAGGGTTCTGAATTGCTCTCCATGCTCTGCACCTGAGCACTTCACGTCAGCACCATATATATATACATATATAATCGTATTCCAAGTGGTGGTGGAGGTGGTAGAGGTGGTGGAGAGGGAGAGAGAATAATCAAAATGCTGGAAAACCCTACCGACTCGTCCTCCACACCCAACATTACCACCGTCAAGCGCTATGCTCCTCCCAATCAGAGGTCTCCCTGTCTCTCTCATTCTTTCTTTCTTGATTGATTGATTGGTGGGTGTGGATTAATTGATATTGATTGGTTGCTTGTGAATTGGGAACTTGTGCAGGAATCGTTCTCTCAGCAGGCGCAAATCAGGAGGAGGTAAGTAATCATAACCTTAATCTTTATTGTTATGGTAACTATATGCATATTTATACCCATCTACACATGTATATGGATTGTACTCACTCACTGGGTTTAATAATGATTATTTTGATGATTGTGTAATATGGTGTTCCCTTTATCCAAGTTTATTTCTTTGAACACAACAATCTGAGCCTGAGCTCTGTTGTTTCCTTTTTCTTTTTTTCTCCTTGTATACAAAATGATTTCAACAAGTCGTCGTCGCAATAGATGGGATCAAATGTGGCTCATTTGTGTCCCATGTATGCATAGCAGTTTATGAAATATAAGAGCTAAAATGGAGTTTTAAATTCATTGGATTTTATATTTTGCTGAATATAATTACCGGTGAAGATTTGAAGGCATGCGATTCAGCTGACATTGTGCATCAAAATCTGGTACTATATATGCTTTTATGCCAAGTTAGGGAATAGTCATGTTTAATGGTAAAATTCCTCCTGGTAGATTGCGAGTGTTGAAGTTTTCTTTCCTCAAGTGTTGTATGTATTGCATTGGTTTACCACATATGTACTGATAATGATCTGAAGCTCACTTTTCCCGTGCTACATTTATTGCCTATTTAGTGCTCCATTTTACATGCCCTTTTATACATGAATATGCCAGACTCCCACCTCACTTCTTAGAACCATATTATTTCTCTAGGAATGTTATTGTATGAACTTAACTTTACGCGTATACCAGTTACTTGGGGTAGGAATGGTATATTGTATAAAGGTCATAGCCAGTGCATCAGGCTTTCGCTTACAGTAGGGTGTGGAAGAGAAGGTAGGCAACTTTAACCCCGCTTTTTTCATGGAGTGGTTGATTCTTGCGACTTGAATCCACGCTACAATGCTCATTAACTCTAATTGTAAATCACCAAAATCTGATTGATGTTCTGTGTTGCATGATCATTAACTCTATTCATTAATTTTTAGTGCAGAGAAAAAAGAAAAGAAAAAAAAAAGGTAAAACATTTTCAGTTACTTTAGGCAAGGTGGCGTCTAATTTAATGATGCTAGGCTGCCTGCTAATTATAAAATGAAAAGGGAAAGATTTATATGACTGATATCATGATTTTATCATTAGAGGATGCACTTTATATATTATCACACTACCGAACAAACAAATTAAAAATAGTCCATGGATCAAACAGTTAAAACTGTCGTCCTTCCAAACTTGTTCTTGTATGTAGATACAAGTTGTGTGCTAATTACTACCAAATGACCAAGGAAACAGAACATTTAGTGTTGCATTATGTGGAAAATTACATGCAAAACAATTGTACCATGTTGCATATGCTGAAGATTGTCCATTTCATTGTGCAGATCGATTTGAACGAACAAACAACAATTACATGAATGATGGAGAGAAGAATCAAGTTGCCACCTCAAGAAACATTCATGTTGCTGATCATGGGGATTTAGTTGGCAGCAATGTTGCTAATGACAATCCTCATTCAGGGTTAATATCCTTGCATGGGTGTTCTAGGAGCAAAGCTTTTCAGCTATTGAATGACCGTATGTTTGCATTACTTTTTCTTTGATGAATACTTTATTTTATTAGTAATTAGTACCTTTGTTATTTCCAATCGATGTGATAAATCATGGACGTGCATATACAAATAAGTGGTATAGTGACATTAGAATAAAAATGAACTTAGGCACAGATCATAGCTTTTGGAAGGACATCCGTTTTTTCATGGGGAATTTAGTCAAAACACCTCCATTGGACTCTTGTTTGGTGAAAAGAACAACTCAATTTATTTTTCTTCATAAACCCCCTAAGGAGAAAATACATAATTGATTAAGGACAAAGTAAAATAGCTTTTTTTTTTTTTTTTTTCCTTTCTTGGACAATATTGCTAGAGTAACATGTTACTGTCAAACAGAATAATATGTTACTGTCAAATAGATTAATTGTAAAAAAGAGTAACATGTTACTATTACTGTTTACATCAATTTCAACAGTAATAATTTTTTTTTTATGAAGAATTTTATAGTCAACATAGATCTTATTTGATAGATCTTTATGAGAGAATTCTAAAAATATTAATTTTATTAAAAACCGACATCTACATCAAAAGTTGTATTATTTTGAAGTTTAATACTTTGATAATAGTGATATTTGTTGGATTTTTCAAGAAAAACCTTATGTTCTTATCCTCAGTGCATTAAATTTTTATTATGAGGTTGTTTTGACCAAATCCCCCTTTTTTCATTCATCCTTTCTCTTTTATTCTTCCTCTCTTAACTAGAATTTTTGGTTCTTTTAAAGAGCAGCATAATGTGTTCACATACCTCCTTGGAACACTATGCTGAAATAGGACAGCCACCCCACATGGTCACATGTAAAATCATGACGTTATGGGATTAGAGTTGTTAATTGAAGATGGTTAGTGGTGATTACTTAAAAATTTCACCTCTTCAGAATCCTCTTATAGAACTTTTGTGCCTACCTCCAACTTTTGTTTACTATGGTTATCCAGTCTTCTTGTTTACTGCAGATGAGTTAGATTTTGTTATCTCTTTTGTGCTTGACTATATTTATTTGGTATGAGACTTTGCTCATTGCACCTATTTAAATCTTTTGCTAACAACCTAGTTCTGTTTAATATCCGTTGATTGAAATTTTTTTGTCTTGATTCTGTAGATCAAAATGAGAAATATATATTAATTCATAGGAGTGTACATAATAATAATATTGGGTATCAAGCATTTTTCTCCCCAAAAGGGCCCTATATTGGAATGCAAAAGCATGATTCATGTGCAAACCCCAGTTTGTGGTGATTAATCTTAGTTGAGTTGCAAGTCAGTATCATAGTTTGTAAATATTATGTATTCTTAATTCTTCTTTCAGTAAACTTATATTGGCGGGTATTCACAATAACCACTATTGAAACTGCCATAATTATAATTTGGATTGAAATGGAAGTATTAAACTAATCCTTTTGGTGATTCACTAGGGCTTCAAAATAATATAGCAAATCAGTTTTGAATTAATTCAATTCTGTGAATAATCATTTCTATCTTGAATATTCTAATGCAGGTTGGGTAGCTGCTATAAGTGCATATAATGATCCGTCAATTGATTTAGCTGGTGAGTAAAGGACTTCTCATATATGCAAATGTTTGTTTGCTGTGACTGGTTTCATCACATGTGCATGAGATTCTCCATTTAGGAACAAGTTTCATCTTTCAAGTGTTTTGTCTAGAAGTTTTTCTTCTGATGTTGCATGAAAACCATAGTACTAGCATATTGTTCCTTACTTAAAACACTTAATATGCATTTCAAGTAAACCAGGTGGTACTTCGACAGTGAAGTGTGATTAGTTAAGGTAAGATGCATCCAATGATATTGGTGAATGTAGCCAAGACCAGCTGATGGGTTCTACTTGTGGAATATTGTTGAATCAGGGTTGCCTTGCATGCCTTCTTTCTTTTTGACTAGACAAGACGATAATCATGAATGAAATTTGGTTTGATGATTATAACAATATATGGTGAGGATATAATTAGACCCAAAAATTATGTCCATGTAAAAGTATTTGCATTCTTGTATAGCTATCAGTGGGAGGGATGGATCTCTACAAATGTACTTTCATATGCTTGATAATACCAGCAGAGGAATCTGGTCAGTAAGCCCCTGTAGGTACCAGGACGGAATAATACGCTTATTAGGTACCAGGATGGAAACTTTTTGCTGCTAAAGTAATGGTATTGGTGCTAAAGATCAGATGAGGATTCATGCAACCAAGTCTGACCCAAATATTTGGATGAGACGTTAGTGATTCATTGATAACAAGTAATCTTCTTTTTGTGGTGTCAGCTAAACTAACTAGTTGTTCTGGAGATTAAAACATTGATCGATTTGATTGTGTTACAAGTTTCTATAGGAGAAGTATACAATATGGATACTGCTACTATTTTAGTTTGAGACTCGTTATATTTTGGACTCTGAGCTTCAATACCTTCACTTTATGCTGCATAGTGTTGATAGATTATGTACAATTTCAGGTATTCCGTAGAATTTCAAATTGTAGGATCACCATAAATAGAAATGTTAGGGGGAGGAGAAGATCTAAACTGACATGAAGGTGGTTTTAAAAAAATATGTAAATTTATTTAATTTATCTGGCCATATGGCCCTTGACAGAGCCCAATGACGAAAAGAGTTCACATAACCGACCTCATTTGATTGGGATACACAGCTTACTTTGGTTTGGAATTGTGTTCTGTGTTCCTTTCAACAACTGAAAAGCCATTTTCTTCATTACACAAGACACTAAGAAGTTGTTAGTATACTTGGGTTTAAAACTCCAATTAGACATGAAAATTTTGGCTATGGAACTATTCCACATAGAAAATCATGTGTTTCTATTATCATTGTCCAATAACATTTTCAGATGAAATAAAAGTAATGTTCTTGACCAAGAAAGTCTCACTCTACTGGTTCCTGATAAGGTGTAAAGCTCCTGCTGTGACCCCACCTCTAAGTTTGTTGAAATGCAGTGTCCAAGCATAAAATCCATGTACATGACCTCTCTATAATCATGATTGATATTTTTATTTTTCTTCTGTTTTTCAGACAGACCTGTTATGTACTCTGGGAGTGGTGCATCACCATGGGGGCAATTCAGACTTCCTCATCAGGTGACAATAGAAAATTCTCTCCCTCTCTTTCTCTCTCTCATACATACATACTAAGTATGCTTTTGGACCAATGTCTTCAGTTGATGTCTCCTACTCCTACCAGCAGTGGTGGACCTCCTTCTGGTTTGCAAATGGATTTCTTGAGTGAACTTCGGTGTGCAATGCAAGATGCAAATGCCAGCTCTGACGCCTAAGATTAAAATCGCGGAACTTAAAGCTTTTGTTTGGCTTTGGACTTCCAGAATCCTTTAGACTGTGTAATCAGAACCACTGTGTTGTATGTGTTCGTTAACTCCAGATGTGTGATACTTCAGGCAATTTCTAATTGGACAGAAGTACGCGTTTGTGCACATTGCTATCTGCCCCTGCATTTCAACTGCTCTAAGTGGGTTAGATATACCCACCCCCCCCTTCCCAAAAAAAAAAACAAAAAAAACTAAAAACAAAAAAAAAAAAATTACAATGATGCTCGGTACAAGATGCTGTGTCCTTGAATTTGATTGTTGAGTAGAGGAGGGTTTAGACTACCACGTAGTATGGCATTTGTGGTATCAGTTTCATGAGTAAACTCCGGGCTTATCCATATGTGAAACCTTAACATGCATTTTCATTTGCAGTAATAAACCACTCTTTAGGCCTCGTTTGGGAACTTTTCTTTTTAGTTAAAAAGTCAAAAAGTTATTAAATTAGTCAAAAAATTAACAACTCATACCAAAAAGTCAAGATTTTTTTTTTCTCTCTACTTTTTACACATCTTTTCATAAAAAATCAAAAAGTCATTTCAAACATATTAGTTTTTTTTAATTTATATTTTAGTTAAATAATTAAAAAATTATTAAATTAGCATGTTTTCAAACGAGGTCTTAGTCTATACTTTTAGGAAGATAAATCGTAGTGCCATTTATGTGCTATTTTAATGAGCATTGTACTCAAAAGGGTAGATAGGAGAAGCAAACATGAAATTCTTAAATGTACATGGTAAACATTTCCCCAATTTTATGTGTTATGAAGTAGCTATCCTTTACACAGTACAAAATGTATGCAATCTTACCTTCATTTTTAGAGGGTGATATCACTTGCATAAGGTCTACCTATAACTTTCAAAACATTTTGTTGATTTTTTATTTTTGTGAGAATCAACATTTGGTGTATTAGAATGGGGGTTGTGCATACATGTTATTCTCAGAGCTAAAAAATGAAAATAATAATAATAATAATAATAATAATAATAATACTAAAAGAAGAAGAAGAATGAGTAGATAAACAGTGTGTTTATTATCCATTCTTCTGTTCCTAGTAACTTCTCTCATTCGTTAAATAGATCCAAGCCAGACTTCTTGATTCTCGACATAGAAACTTTGGACGCCGAGGATAGCACAATGATTTCCCCTAAACAAGCAGCTCATCTGCACCCTAGCTTCCTCTTGGCAGCTTGTTTATATCGGGCTTTGAAATGAGAGTACTGGATGTCAGCATGGATCTCGTAGCCCTAGGAAGTTAAAAGACAACATTCTCATTACAACTACAAAGAAGGGGAACACTTTGCTGTGTGAAATCACTATTCTTCTATTCAGATTTCAGACAAATAACTATTCATGGGGTTCTCAACTATAAACTTCTAAACAGTTGAAGCACTAAAATTTGATGTTAATATTTTGGAATAACATCTGGCAACCTAGTCATCTAGCTAGGTGGAAATCCATATTTGCAGTATGTTTCTAGTAACCCCAACCTAGTGTATTCCAACAACTGATGTACAATTGAATGATATTATGAAGCTAGTCACAAATCTATGAATTGTAGAAAAACATAGACTAGGGCAATCGATAGAAAAGCAAATATAATGTTATCTCAGATGTTTCAGTATATATACAAGTAGATCAGTGGATAGATGATTTTCTTTCACTGTATAAACAAATGCCATTGAATTGAATTAGATATATCAATAATTGCATACCTTTGTGGACTTAATACTATATATATTATCAACAATGAAACCAAAAATTGATGTATACACTATTTTGGTTGAAATGGAAACCTCACAACTAATTATTCTTTCCAAACGGGAATTATTCCCTGAGCAGCCAAACGCTTCTCAACCCAGAAGACAACATGTTTTGCTGTTATTTTCTTCTCATCAATGAGAAATGGCTCAACAGTGCTCGCTTCATACCCGTAGGAGGACAGAGAAAATCCTTTAGGACCTGCACAGCCAGTGGAGAACAGTGAATTTACATGTGCAATAAGGCAGCAATAGGGGCATAACTTCAAGTTTCTCAACAGAAGACTTACCTATGAGAACTCCATCAGGGAAGAAGGCCCAAAATGAATAAGGATAGTGTAGCACTTGGGCCCCTTTAAAACTTTTGGGAAATGTATTTGAATCATGTATTATGTTTTGGGAATCTCTGGTGCTGTTGTACCTTAGTTTTCGATGAGTGAAAATTTATTTAAACATGTTGGGATTGCTCGTTCACGCTTGTTCGCGTTGAAAAATTGTTTGGAAACTTGAAAATCATGTTCTAGGGTCGACACCGGTCTTGGTGGTGTCGACACCGGTCTTGGTGGTGTCGACACCGGTCTTGGTGGTGTCGACACCTTCTCTTTTGTTTGCCATAAGGGTCGACACCAAAGCTTGAAAGGGTCGACCCTTGTCCTGAATTTGTTCACTGCATTTTGGTGTCGACACCAGCCTTGGTTGTGTCGACACCTTCTCTTCTTGGTTGGCCGCAAGGGTCGACACCAATCTGTGGAAGGGTCGACCCTTGTTCTGAAATTGCCCACTGCATTATGGTGTCGACACCAGCCTAGGGAAGGGTCGACACCTGCAGTGCAGTCTCACTTAGTGTTCCAGATTTCTTCTTAGGTGTCGACACCTGTGTTGTGAAGGGTCGACACCTGCGACTTTTTTTCCAGATTTTCTCACGGTTTGGACCTACCTTTTTGGGGATATTTTGACTAAATATTTTGAGTGGATTTTGGAGCATATATCTATTTTTGACCTAGTACTATATAAAGGTTCTCACTTGACATTTTCTCTCACTTTTTCTTCCCTTTCCTCTCTCCAAACCGTGAAACACCTTCTCTGTCTCTCAAAAGGTACTTTTTACTCAAAGATCCTTAGATCTACTTGTTTGAAGACCTCTACTCACCTTGTTCCTTTGAGATAAAGTGTAGAGCTTGTCGAGGGCTTCATTATGATCGGAGCAAAGCTTGGTTTCTCTTCCGTCGACTTTTGAGTTTTTCTTCCTTCTCCATTTGAGCTTCTACGTTTGAGGTAGGGATTTCCTTATTCTTTTTCAATACTTCGTCTATTGATAGACATGTGGTAGTTTTGTATTGCATGAAAATCATATCCATGTTGGATTTGTTTGAAATCATGAGAAAGGACCTAGGGTTGGTTGTTTGAAAATGGTTATTTTATCATTGATGGTTGTCTTGGGCTAATTGGAGTGTAAATTAGCATGTTATAGTTGAAAGAAGAAAAAGCCCTAAATTATATTTTGATTTGGTAAATTAAAATGGAGGGTAGTTAACCTATGTTGTAAATCTCTATTGTTAATGTGAATTGGGTGAAGGTGTTAATGCCTAAGGAGTTAACTTTGGTTTTTGTAATGGTTTTGAAATAAATGTAGTGGATTAATGTGAGTTATGGCTCTATTATCAATGGAATTGGTTTTGTAAAACAAAAGGAATGGAATTGGTTTTGTGAAAACAAAAGGGATTGAATTGATTTTGTGAAAACAAAAGGGATGGAGTTGGTTTTGTGAAAACAAAAGGAAACGGAATTTGTTTTATGAAATGAGAAAAGTATCTTTGATAAGTATGAAAATTGGATTGTTGTTTCTTGAGTGTTAAACACACACACGTAGGGGTTGTATCTTTAACTATCGTGTTAGTGTTGTTGGTAGGTTTATGGTCTCATAGCAATTGAGTCTTTAATAGATGTACTAAATATTTACATCTAGAGGTTTTGTCCTTGGTCATCGGTGGAGGATGACACGGTTGTGTTGAATTGTCGTGTATGTATTATACCATTGTTGATTGAACATCGTATGTGATGAAGTGTTTAGATACATTATATATGTATACTTGCTCGGGAGGAGGTAGTTATGTGTTCATATACTTTAACACATTGCTTGTATCTTGATGGTTTATGTATATGTGTTATACATGTTAGTTATGCCCTGTTGTATTTTGGTTGGTGGTGTTATACCTTGCGCTAAAAATCAGAGGTACCGTGACCTTCCAGCTAGCGCCTGCAGAACTGACTGTGCTGAGAATCTAAGGCATCATACCCTTCCAATTAGCTCCTGGTAAACTGGTAATGTTGTTGTGAGAGGTGTATCTTTGGCTTACTACGCACATAGCTAGTAGAGCAAAGTGTTGTTGTTGATGTTTCAGTGTGTCTGGGAATATCATGGATTGTGTCGGTCACAGTTTTGGAGGGCTGAGTTGCCTCATTGGTTTATCTTATGCATGCTGGTGAGTTGTTATCTCCCTTTTTATAACGGTGCATGTATAGATTTGATTGTATCGGGAAGAAGCCAAAATGTCATTCTGTCTTTTGGAAAATGTGAAGGAGAGCGGATATTTTAAAGAAATATATGTTTTGAAAAGGCACATCTGTGTATGTTTGGAAAATGGAAGAGAGTAGTGGGCTTAGTGAATTTATTTCCTAAGGAATTGTTAATGTTATGAAAGATTGGGAACGGGGGTTAATGAAAAGAAAGAAAAAATCGAATCGCCTATGTCGTTGATTGAAATGGTTGTTTTCGAGAAAAGTTCATACTTATGTATATTTGGTACAAACTGTCACATTACTATCCTAGTATGAGATTGAGCATTTATGAACATAGCTATCTGTAAGTTGTTATTGTTGAGGGCCATGTTGAGACCCCTACTGGACTATATGTTCATCCCACGTTGTTGAATCTTTTTCAGGTGTTGAGCTGAATGTGCTGCAAGATTTGAATCTTCTTATTTGTTGGCCACCGGGCCTCTCTTGTGTTGGCAGAATGCCATATGTGTAAAAGGGTTGTACCATTTTTCTTGATTCGTTAATGATGTAAGCCCATGGACAATTTATTTATTATACTCATGTTGTATTTACTTACATATGAATGAGAGCAATGTTATTCACTTTTACGAGTTGAATATACTAGTTTATTTCCACATGTTATCTCTGAAATAGAATTAAGTTAATGAAATTGGTAATACTTCGAGTAATAAAAAGTGGGGCGTGATAGATAGCCCCTCTTCAGAAATGAACCTTCTAGCTGTTATAACGTAATCAAACACCACACAACAATTAGCATCTATTTGTTTTGGGTTTCTTGGTGTGTGTATATATGACAATTTTGGTAAAGATTGAAATATCGAAAACATAGGACTAACCTTGTTGTCTTCAAAAGATAGCTCAAGCTCAGAGATATCATCTTGAGATCCAAGAGTTTCTTTCAGCAAAGGGATCACCTCTTCCTCCATTAGCTCAGGTAGCGCCTTGGCTGGAGCTTTTGCAGGAGGTTTTGGTTTTTCAGGAGCTGCAACTTCAGCTGCCTTTGCCGTCTCCATCTCCTTTGTTTCAGCAGCAACTAATTTTAACAATTATAAATGTTGGCAATAAGACCAAATCTACCAATACTGTCACTTTCAACATTGTAAGTCATAATTAGACAGATTTGAAGAGATAAAACAAAGCCACTTGTAGGTGTAGACGATTCTTGTACAGCAGAGCAGACAATTCTTTGGCGTGAAGTAACCAATTTACCAACTGTCTGCAAATACGGTAAATATTACATATCAAGGGCTTTATAATTGAAGTTAGCATCACGGTTGCAGTATAATTTCAAATAAATGAAAAGAAGAAAATCAAAATGTTGGTGTCACAAGAATGCTAAAACTAAGCTCAGTTGATCCTTGTATTGTAGTTGATTCAAAAAGCTCGGTTGAGTCTACAATTTTGTTCTGGTTGTACCCAAAAAATGGAAGCACTTGGGAATGTGAACTTCAATTTCTTTCCATTGAAACTTTTTCACAAACACATGAAGAGCTAGTTCACAATCTTTTGGCATACTCTCTTTAATTATGCTATTTTGGTAAACCCCAAGGGTTTGGTTTAGTGGGAGGAAAAAACAACCAATGGGCTTACCAGCCAAGAGGTCGCAAGTTCAAATCTCATGAAGGTCAAACATCCAAATCTTGGGGCCATTGAAGGTTTGTCCGGTCGTTAACTTCAAGGCTCCGAGATTAGTTGAGATGCGCGTAAACTGGCCCAGACATCCGGTTATCAAAAAAAGAAAAATTATGCTATTTTGGTAGTAGTTCTAGAACTACTTGCCTACACATACATAACTTCTTCTTTTTTGTGGGTTTTCTAATAAGTACTGTAACATAAAAATTGGACATCTTCTACCCTTTTCAGGTACAAAAACTGGGTTCAATTTCAATCAATTAGAGCTCCAAAATAACCCAAGAAACCACCATTTTCCCAATGTAAATTTCAGGATCAATAAATGTTTATATCATTTTTTTTGTTTTTGGTCAAGTAGCAAACAAGTGTTCCCAAAGAAACCTAAACAATTCCAACAAGCACTACAACAGTAAAACTGATATATCTATACCTACACACACACACAAAACAAATGCATACGTATTATATAGACACCAATATAAGTGTTTTTGTAAATACCATTCGGAGTGTGGAGATGCTGATTTTACGGCTCAAGTATGAAGACGACAGAGAGCTCGAAATCGCTATCGATCCTCCTGTCGCCATTTTCAGAGAGAAACAGAACTTTGGGAATGCCTTTTCTCTTTTCTATAATCAGTGGGACATATACATATTTTGCTTTCAGTTATCAATCAAGAGAGAGAGGTTGAATTGAATTCAATTGAAAGTAGAGAACATCAAAAGCAGAGGAGGGAGCGAGGGAGAGAAAGAGAAAAGGCATTTTGAACCACATGCTGCTTCTTTCAAACAAATACATGTGTTGGCTACATATTTTGTACAAGCTAGTTACGATTCGACGCGTGACAAAGTAAGGATAGTACGGAAAGACTATTCAAATGTTCAATTCTGATCGTACACGTGGCAGTTAGTATTGGTTGTTACGAGATCTGAGTAGCAGTGGATCAACAAAGAGATACAAGGTGATGTGGCATCAACGGTTACTCACATTTAAATTCAAATTTAAGAGGGAAACCTAACTGCAAGTGATGGCGTAATGGAGCTAATCTTGAGGCAACATGATCAGCGATCATGGAGGAGTAGTTCGACGGTTGGAAATACAGTTCGATGGTCATCCTTGAGCAGTATAAATAGCAGAGAGGCCCCAGAAAAAATCCCTAGACTCAGATCCAAAAAACTAGTCTTATTTTACTTTACTTAGTTTTACATTTTCTGTTCTTTACATTCCTGTACTTTAAATTCTGCACTGCACTTCATTCAAAGAAGTAGTTTCAAGTAGATTGTCGCTATAAACCTCTACGAGGCTGAGTTTAAATCATTGTAAGTTTTTCATTCTAATGAAATGCTTCAGTTGTTCTTTATTTGATTGATATTTTACTTAATTCTCCTAAATCAAGACACCAGTAAAAGTCCTCTTCATTGAGGCTGAGAGAACTAAAATACAATCGTTTGATAATTGGTTGGCAATTAAATTTCTGTAAGGACTGATTGATCCTTGTTGGCACGCTCGCAATTATAATAATAACCTTCGAAAGCCAAAAAACCAACATATATTTTTGGCACGCCCAGTGGGACTAATTGAAATGGCTAGACGTAGGAGACAAGGAGAAAATGAACGCTTGGAAGAAGGCCTGGAAGGAGAGGTAGAGATACCTAATTCAGAGGATAACGTGATAACACATCCTGTGGAAATTCCCATTTTATTAGAACCTATGGTCGAATAGACCAGTACTTCAGAACAAGTACAACATGTTCGTAATGTTGGACGAGACCAAGGAATTGGACCATCCACTGTCCTATCTACTCAGCCAATAAATCCATGGGGTGGCTTAATAGATGCAATGGCACAGTAATTAATGAACACAATGGAAAGGTGGGCAACATCCTTTTTGGATCGAATAAATAACCACCAATTAACAAACGTAAGACACATGGAGGAAGTTTCGAATGTCCCTCAGCAAAGATTGACTAGAGATAAACAGCCTATGCAAGTTAATGGACATTCTAATGGTCAAACTAGTAATTAGAACTGTGAAAGACCATCACCTCAATCTTGGTACGAGCCTATTCCGAGGCCTATAGTAGGTCAAAATGCCTCAGTACTTAACAGTGAAGCCATGCAATTTGGTGGATCTGGTCCAGTACAAGAAAATGACATAAGAATGGTTCCAAATCCCATGTTCGAAGCCATACCCGGCACAAGGGGTTTCACTAATCCCTTATTTGAATTTATACCCGGGGGGTTGGAAGGTTTTCTTACAAATGGAAGAGACACAACACCAGTCCTAGCACTTTTCGCAGGATAGGCTCAAAGGGGTTACCCACACCCCCAACAGCAACCTGCACCGCAGGGACAACCAGTCCCAAATATACCACCTTATGGACCAAGAGGACCACAAGCACAAGTTTGCCCACCAAATCCTGTTTTTGTTTCTCCAGTAGTGGTTCGGTAGGCACAAAATATGGTCCCTAGGGACCAAATTGCTGACATCGTTAGGGAGATGTGTGAACCGATGGCTCGGGGGGTCCAGACTCCTGTGTACAGAAAACCATACCCAGAATGGGTAGATAGGGTACATGAATACCCAAGAGGTTTCAGGATACCAGATTTCGCCCTTTTTTATGGGAATGGAAACCAATCAACAGTGGAGCATATTGCTAGGTTTGCTGCTCAATTTGGTGAATTTACTAATAATGACTATATGAAGCTGAGACTGTTCCCAAACTCTCTAACTGGGGGAGCATTTGTATGATACATTAACCTTACACCTGGCTCAATCCAAACTTGGCAACAAATGGAAGAGGCATTTCATGCCCAATTCTTCCAATCGGAGCCAAAGGTTTCCATGGCAGACCTGGCAAAGTTGAGTCAAAGGCCTGAAGAGAAGGTTACTCAGTTTATTGCCAGATTTAAAAGGGCTCGAAATAAATGTAGAGTCATCTTGCCAGAGCCAGAATTCGTAAGATTGGCTCAAAATGGCTTAGAGTTTAGGCTTCGAAAGAAGTTTGACTCAACAGAGTTCAGGGACTTAGTGTAACTGACTTATAAGGTATCTAGGTATGAATCATTACCAAAAGAGGAACAAGATCGAAATAATGCATTATACAAGACATACTACAAAGATCCTAGCTATGAGATTGATGCAATAGAGATTGTAGGGAAAGAACCTGTGATCTGTGAAGCATTAATTCATAAGGATACAACAATTGACCAGCAGTTTAAAAAGAAAGACCTTCACAGGAAATACTCTTTCGATTTAACTAAGGCAGATGACATTTTTGATCATTTGCTTGCGGCCAACTTCCTTAAGTTACCAAAAGGGGTTAAAATTCCATCTCTTGAAGAACTTAAAGGAAAAGTATATTGTAAATGACATAATTCTTGGTCTCACTCGACTAAGAACTGTATTGTTTTTCGAGACAGGATCCAAGAACAAATTCGAAAAGGAAGTTTGAAATTCCCAGCCAAAGCTGAAAAGGCCATGGGGATCGACAGTAATCCATTTCCAGAAAATTAGAGAGGTGGCAGCCAATGTCATTATGCCGGATTTTCAGAACCTGTCTTTGAAAGAATTGGAAGAAGTCAATGTGCAGATGCATGTGGCCAACCACACAACTATCAAGAAAGACACTGGAAATCTACCAACTATTGGACAAGGTTTCTCACACCAGAGCGAAGACTCTGAGGGAGAAACACTGGATGACGATTCCTTAGAAGCAGTTGTAATGCAGAGGATGTGTCGTAGGTGCAGACTAAGCTACAAGTGGTTGAAAGGAGTTCCAATTGATGGGAAGCAATACTACAAGGATATGCAGAGACGTCCTAAACCAACCAATGCTTACAATAAAAGGCCATATCCATCTGGTGTCAGGAAGCAGCCATTGAGGGTTGAACCAACAGCTGATAGGATGCATTCCAAAGGCAAAAGGCCTTTACATGAATCCAGGCCGCCTAATTATTACAGAATGAAGAGCTGTCATTCTGAGAGGAGATTGGGGAGAGGTTCAGTTTATGGGATCAAAGCCAGAGATTGGCCCCCTAGACCAGCCTCATGCAAGACAGAAAGTGGACATCTTCATCGAAGGCCTGAGTTAGACCCCAAGCATGAAGTCAGAACCAAGCAGTGGCCTTCGCAGCTAGCTTCGAAGATGGCTTCGAAGGAGGAAAGAAGCAGTTCAACGGCTGGGTCAGTAGGTTCATGGGTACCTGGGGTCCCAGATTGGTTTGTGATTCAGAATAAACCTAGGGAAATGTTTACCCAAAGAGGTGTAATTGAAAATCAAGGCAGGATGGTTAAGCCTCCTTTGGTGGCTCCAAACAATTGGGTGTTGCTTAAGCACCCAAAAACAAAAGAACTAGATATGGTCCCCGTAATTTCTAGATCACAAAGGAGAAAAATTCAGCGTAGGTACACTCAGTACCAGCGAGACCTGAAAGAGAATGGAGAGAGTTTTTCATTGGTACAGACAGAAGGAAAGAAGAATCCAAAGTCAGACCATACTCCAAAACCAACTCTACAAGGCAAAATGGGTTGCAGCAGAGAACAGTTGGCCAAAGTTCACTCTGAACTAAAAGCTAGAGAGAAGTCTAGTTTAGCGGGATTGGAGAAGGCATTGATGGAGAGTGACAGCGAGACGGAGAAAGAAGTTGGCTTAGGCCAAAAGAAAGAAATGGTTGAGGAAGAAATGTTCGAAGCCTTCATGGCTGAACAAACATTTCTGGTTGAAAAACCAGTCGTGACAGACCATTCGAAGGATGAAGTGCCAGAGAGCAGCATGGAGGATGCTTCTGGAGTAACTGAACACGGTGGCCAAAAGGAGAAACAGACACAACCAGCCATCCAATTTGGCTCAGTGTCCGTGAACATGGTACACATACTACCGCATGAATTCCAAACTGGAGATGAGAACCAGTGGGGCAAGAAATTGACCCAATTCCAATCTCTAGCGAAGACTCACAAGTGAGTATGGTGCAAGATAATTCCGGAATGGTTAGCCCAATGGAAACTGAATATGAGAGTGAAAAAGTTGTGAGTATTAACCTCTCATATCCTTTTGAGTATCCCTCAAATTCTATGACACAACATGTCAAGCCTTTGTATATTAAGGCCTTCTTCGATGAGATACAGTTGAACCGAGTCTTGGTGGATAATGGGGCAGCGGTGAACTTACTACCGAAATCTTCCTTGAAAAAATTAGAGAAAAAGAATCCCAAGTTAATCCCAACCAGTACAACCATTGCTGGTTTCGCTGGAGACATACAGATGGCTCAGGGAATTCTATCCATCAACCTGAGTGTGGGAACCAGGGACTGCATGACGGCGCTCTTCGTGATCGACAGTAATGCTAAGTACAATGCTTTACTTGGTAGAGATTGGATTCACACTAACAAATGTGTGCCTTCCTCTTTGCATCAGAAGATAATGATGGCCTTAGGCAATGGAGAGACAGAGGAAATTGATGCAGATCCTCAACCTTTCATAGCCTGCGCAGACTTCGCAGAGGCCAAGTTGTATATTGAGGGAGTGACACCGCTCAGTATACTGAGAAAATCTGATGGCTCAGCCGAAGTGACGGCTGATGAGGAAGTGACACACCTGAAGCACTTAGTCTAGGAGAGTGCTGATGAAGAGGTTATCGTTAAAGATGACAATGATGCCTGGTTGTAGGCAAAGCGATGAAGCACCAGAAGCCAAGTCTTTGGCTCTAATTAAGTTTTCAATATTGGATGTAAAGTCAATAGTCCAAAAAGTGCAGGAGCAAGAGAAAGAAGCCATGATAATTGGCTACAAACAGGAGCAGCAACAAGCCAGAGTTTTGGCCCTTGATAAATACTGTGCATTGGACATTCTAACAAAAGTCTAGGAAATACAGGAAGAAGAAGCCTTGTGGACAGACTTTGTCTATGAGGAGGAGGGTAAAGAGGTCGAATCAAAGAACCTAGGAACAGAACACAGCAAAGAGATTGTTTCGAAGCCAGAAGGAATTAAAGAAGGAGCTTCAGTAAGTTTTCAGATACAAGACCACTTAGAAGAAATAAATTTAGGGGAAGGTTCTGTACAACAACCCATTTATATAAGTGCTTGGTTGAATGCTCTTAACAGGAACCAGTTGTTGGTTATTCTGAGGAGATATAAAGATTGTTTTGCATAGTCTTATAATGAACTACCAGGATTGGATCGGTCATTAGTGGAACATAGGCTCCTTATGAAGCCTAACTTCAAGCCATACAAGCAAAAATCAAGAAGAATGGGTCCAGAAGTGATTCAGAAAGTTAAGGAGGAAATTCTTAGACTACTCAAGGCAGGCTTTATTAGGACAGCCAGGTATGTTGAATGGCTATTTAATATTGTGCCTGTAGTTAAGAAGAATGGTAAAATGAGGGTATACATTGATTTTAAAAACTTAAATCTAGCAACTCCAAAAGATGAGTATCCTATGCCTATAGTAGATTTGCTGGTAGACAGTTCAGTAGGGCATCAAATTTTATCAATGATGGATGGGCATTCTGGTTATAACCAAATCTGCATTGCAGAGGAGGATGTTCACAAAACAGCATTCAGATGTCCTGGAAATATTGACACTTTCGAATGGGTTAAAATGCTATTTGGTCTGAAGAATGCTAGGGCTACATATCAGAGGACTATGAATACTATCTTTCACGACCTCATTGGAGGGTATTTAGAGTGTTATATTGATGATATTGTAGTTAAATCCCAATCCATGGAGGAGCATCTGTTTCACTTAGAAGCAGCTTTCGAAAGAATAAGAAAGTTCAAGTTGAAACTCAATCCTCTTAAGTGTGCTTTTGGCGTATCATCTGAAAATTTCTTGGGCTATGTAGTACACAAGAAAGGAATACAGATTGACCAGAATAAAGCCAAAGCCATCATTGAAGCCAGGCCCCCATCAAGTAAGAAGGAATTATAAAAGTTCCTTAATTTTCTTCGAAGATTCATTTCTAACACTGCAGGGAAAACTAAAGTATTTTCTTCTTTGTTAAGGTTAAGAGATGAAGAGGAATTTGTATGGACAATAGAGCATCAAATTGCTTTCGAAAAAATCAAGGCCTACTTGGCCAACCCTCCAGTGCTAATGCCACCAAAGGGTGATAAGCCCTTGAAGTTGTACATAGCTGCAGCAGAAGATTCATTGGGAGCTTTCGTAACCCAAGACAATGAAGAAGGCAAGAAGAAAGTTGTTTATTACCTTAGTAGGTTTTTAAATTCTTGTGAATGTAAATATTCAATTGTAGAAAAGCTGTCCCTTGCATTGTATTTTGCTGCAATGAAATTAAGATATTATCTTTTGCCTACAACTGTCTTGGTAATTGCAATCACAGATTTGGTTAAGTATATGTTATCTAGACCTATGTTGAGGGAAAGAATTGACAAATGGGTATTAGCCTTGTCAGAATTTCATTTAGAATATGTTCCCCAAAAGGCTGTAAAAGGATAAGTTTTAGCCAATTTTTTGGCAGATCATCCATCTCAAACAGAAAGCCAAGAGATAATGGAATTTGGTATGACTAGTGTTGAGCCATGGCAAATGTGGTTCGGTGGATCGAAAGCCAATGGCCTAACTGGAATTGGTATAGTGATTAAGTCACCACAAGGAATAGAAACCACACATGGTTTCAGAGTAGATAAAATTACCTGTTCTAATAATTAAGCTGAATATGAAGCCTTAATAGTGAGATTGGAAATTCTTATTGGACTACAAGTTCATGCAGATGACATATTTGGAGATTCTTAATTGGTGGTTAACCAAGTAAAAGGGATTTTCAAATGTCAAAGTATAAGCATGTTACCATACTATGTTGTTGCATTACATCTGTTTTCTCAATTTCAAATAGAAAATGTAACTCATGTCCCAAGATTCTTGAATAATAGAGCTAATGATGTGTCTTAGAAAGTTTTGAATTTCAAGCGAAGGGATAATATTCAAAGGGACATAAGCCAAACAACATACCAGAAATCAATACCATCTTTAAATAAAAGGAATGTGGTCCTGGAAGTCAATCATAATGACTTACAGGAACAGGATTAGAGGCATCCAATAATGCAGTACTTGGCTGGCCCGTCCTCGAAGGCCAGCAGAAAAATTAAATTGCAATCTATGCAATACATCATATACGGTAATGCTCTTTACAAAAGGGGGGAAGATGGTTTATTGCTGGAATGTTTAGGCCCAAAAGAAACATTAACAGCTATGGCTGAGGTTCATGAATGCATCTGTGGTGCTCACTAGCCCGGTGTGAAGATGAAATGGTTGCTTCGAAAGCATTCCTACTATTGGCCAACTACCCTTAAAGATTGCATAGAATATGGCAAAGGGTTACGAGGCATGTCAAAAGCATGGCACCACAAGGTATGTACCCATAACTGACTTACATGCAGTAGTGAAGCCTTGACCATTCAGAGGATGGGCCATGGATATGATGGGAAAAATACACCCACCTTCTTCGAAGCATCATTGTTTCATTCTAGTGGCCACTGATTACTTCACTAAGTGGGTCGAAGCTAAGCCATACAAAGCTGTAGACCAGACTGAGGTTATTGGATTTATTAAGGATTTAATCTATAGATTTGGCATCCCACAAACTATAACTGTTGATAATGGGACTGTGTTCGATGGGAAAATGGTGAAGTCTTTTGTGGCAGAATTTGGAATTAGCCTTGTTAATTCCACCCCTTATTATGCACAAGGCAATGGTCATGCTGAATTATCCAATAAGTCCTTGAAAAAGGGAATACAAAAGGTTGTGGAAGACAGTCCTAGGGATTGGCATAACTTATTATTGGATGTGTTGTGGGCTTATAGAACTTCCGCAAGGTCAAGCACAGGAGTCACTCCTTATGCCTTAGTATATGGGCATGATGCAGTACTACCTGTGCAGATTAATATTAAGTCCTTGAGGGTAAGATGCCAAGACCAGTTAAATCCTGAGCAGTACCATCAGAGTATGTGGTTGGAGTTAGAAAGCATAGATGAAGTTAGAATTCTGGCATTAAATAGCATTCTTTTGCAAAAAGAAGAAAGCAGCCAAAAATTATAATAAGAAAGTCAAACACATTGGCTTTGATGAAGGTGATTTGGTATGGAAGACAATACTCCCAATAGGAAATAAAAGCCATAAGTTTGGCAAATGGTTACCTAACTGGGAAATACCATATCAAGTTCATAGAGTCCTGTCTTTTGGAACATACTATTTGAGAAATTTAAATGGTTATGTACATCCCAAAAAGATTAACGGCAGATATTTGAAGCCTTATTTTCCAACCATTTGGGAAACACAAGGAATAAAATAAACACTAAGTACAAGAACACAAGAATACTCAAATGATAAATAAAAATTTATCCTTCACAAAGAGTTGAGTACATTTTGCCATAAATTGGCCCAAAAATCATTACAATGTCTTAATTGTTCTTTTACAACAGATTTCCTATTGTTAAATGATGAAAACACCTAAATAGCTGTAGTCATTTCTTCCTTTCGATCGGCCAATCCTTGGTTGGTGATTTGTATTTTGGTGTCAGTTCAGATTAAGGCTTGGTTTACTGCAGATAGCTCCTCTTCAAGTTGAGCTTTCCTCTTCAGTAGTTGAGTCCGAAAATGGGAGACAGAGGAATGTTGTTCCTTTAGCCCTGAGACTTCAGCATGTACTGTGGAAACAAAGCCCTGGTCTCTCACTAATTTCTCCTATGCAGCCCTGGCAGCATGACAAATGTTGATGTAGATGTCGATGGTAGCTGCTACCTGAGATAGATGATTCGAGACATTTATGCCGGACTGCTCAGTAACTTTACAGCACTGAAGGAACCCATTTCTTATTATAGGCCTTTGTAAAGCCTCAAAAGGGATCCTCGAAAAAGAGATTAATAGTTCCAGGCAGGTGTCTAAGTCCATTAGAGGTTCAGAAGGCTTGCTACTAGAGAAAGAGGAGCTTTCAAGAATTTCTAGCAAGGAGTTAGCTAAGACTAATGGCTCAGCTTCATCATTGGCTATTGGAGAGGTAGAGGGTATGTCGAATAGACTGGCTAGTCTTGCTTCGAAGATATCTACCTCCTCCGTAGACATGAGGGGCGCAGAGAGAGCTGTGGTGGAAGGCACAGAGGACTGCATAGGGATAGGAGAAATGGGTGGAGCATCTTCAGCAGTCTCTATGGTCCTAGCCACCAGTAGGTCAAGGGAAGAGGAACTGGAACAAGGCAGAGGTAATAAACCATGAGTTGGAGAGCTGCCAGTACCCTTTATAGGAGAATCAACTGCCATCAGAGATGGGGTGACAGTTGGAATTTCCTTGGAAGAAAGAGGAAGAGCAAGGTTCGAAAGAGAACCGAATTGAGGTGGGTCAAAGGTCAGATGGGGAAGATATGGAGTCAAACCAAAAGAAAGAAATTTAGGAATGCTTGGTCTCAAGGAGGGTACATCAAATGCAGGCTTGGGAAGTGGAAGGATGATTTGAATAGTCCTCACGTTCTGTAGCTGATCAACCTCAACTGAAACTGAGGGAGTCCTCATTGGAAGAATCGACTCAGTAGTTGTTGCTGCAAAAGGAAGAAATGTAAAGTAATGTCAAGTTTCAATACCAAAATTTGACAAGGGAGAACAACAGAAGCATAAAAGAAATTACTTGTTTCAGAAGTGTTGGTAATAATAGGAGAGCTACGAAGGGAGTAATGTTTGGCAATTTGTTGCCTTCTTTCAGTTTCCCTTTGTAATGCATCAGCAGCAGCAGTATCAGCTTCATCTCTCAGAAATTGTTGTTACTGTCTCTTCTCAGCTCTCTCGAAAACGATTATGGCCTTAGAGTGTTCCTGCTTTACTGCCTTGGCAGCTGCCTCATATACAGGATCTTCGACAAAATCAGAAGGAGAGACAGTCATCTTTATTTTCTTTGTTCTCTGTATTGTTGTCTCATCTTGAACCAAGTCAGAAGAAGGGACAGTCACTCTTTTCCTTCTTTTCAGGGGTGACTCTTGCTCTTGAGTTTCTTCTTCTTCTTCTGCTTGAACCTCAGGTACTTCATTTTTAGGCTCAAGTAAAATTCTCCTTTTCTTTTGTTGCTGTTTGCTTTTGAGAAGATTTAGAGCCCGGGTCTTCTGAGGAGAATCTCCATGTGAGGCATCCGCACCACCTTCGCAAAAGAAGAACTAAAGATAAGGCTAAGAGCATTATAAAGAAGGTAAAAGGAGAAGAGACAAGGGGGCATACCTTTCTTTGAGGCGGCTCGCGTAACTCTAGGAGGAGTTGAGGCAGCAGGAGCAGATTGTGTAGTAGCAGGCACAGAAACCGAAGTGGTAAGAGCAGTGGAAAAAGCAACAATTCCAGCTCCTTTGGGCTTGGGCACATCCAACACCATTAGTAGGCCTTGAGAAGAAAAGGCCAGGTATACTTCCATATTGGTCGCCCACGAGTTGTGGTACCTCTTCAACATGTTACCTTGAGGAAGAAAATGGGTATACTCAAAATCAATCAAGTCTTGTATAAACTTAGAAGTTGCCTCTTCTAGTCTGAACCGTCGAACTTTCAAATCCCTGGTGGTAAGACTTAAATTAGTGTTACTGCAGAGAGGTATTGGGACCCCTTGTGAGAAGCCAAATTGTCTAGCAAATTGAGCAGGACAGTAGGGCTCAGCAATGCATTTGTAAGCTTTGGGGTTCAAGGTCCCAATGAATAATTCTCTAGGGATTAAAATAGAGGCCCATATGTCTTTATGAGTAGGTGAAGCACAGAGCCTATCACTTAAGAAATTCTTCAACCAAGATGGGCTAATGGTGATGGGTTCGAAAGGACGGAAGTAGTAGGAAGGAGGAGAAACTGGAAGTTGGTGGAAGAAAGAGAAGTAAAAAGCAAAAGTAGAAGGATAAAGTGAAGCATTGGCTAGCCTCATGCCATGAGTAGGAGGGTTGGGTTCAAAAAATTTAAGGCATTTGGATTGTAACTCAGTGAAATAAGCAAAAAACCAAAGCTGAAGAATCCAAAATGGCCCCCCTTGATTGGCATCTAAGGGTTTCTCACAGAAAAGAGAACAAACTCTATATACGTGACCTAGAACGTATGGAGCTAAAGCCACCATTTTCTGTAAAAACAAGGGCTTTAGCAAGAGGGGCAAATTCGGGCATGATTCTTTGAGAAGAGGTGCAGAAAAGGAACTTGCAAAGCCAATATAATAAGAAAGAAAAGAATTCCCTATTGATCACAGGACCCTCCCTTCTATTCTCAGCCTTGATAAAGTCACTATAGGATGAGTTAAGAGAAGAGAGGGACAACGAGACTGCTAGGTCAGGATAACTCGGTCCAATGGGGGTTCCAATGGGAGATAATCCTAACAGATGGCAAATGTCAAGGACAGAAGGGGCCATCATCACACATCTAAATTGGAAGAAATTAAAAACAGAATTCCAAAAGCACAGAGCAGCGGGAATTAATAAAGGGTCTTCAGGAATAGTTACCCTGGATAATCGGAGGGCATCGAGGAGGCAGAGTTCTTGAAGGTCCAAAGTCCTATTAGGGACAACTCGATCATACCATTCCTGCCACTCTGGTCTCACTGTGGGCCAACATCGGTGGGGGCGATTCGTCCTCCAGTTCCTCTAATCAAGGCCACCTTCATAAATGAGACAATGGTCTTCTAGACGAGGATATAGAACTGAAAGCTCAGTAAGAACCTCTTTGAATATTGGCCTAAGCACATAGTCTTGTTGCTCATGACGACGAGGGATAGAGATGCATCTATCGATGGCACTTTTCTCTCCAGCCTTGTACTTCTCACATTCTACATCGATGATCCTCTTCAGGGTTACAGATGGGCTCACACACTCTATGACTGGCACTTTCAATGAAGAAGAAGCCATTGATAGAACACTTTTTCGGAGGATGAAGCTAAGAAGGGGAGTAGAGAGAGAAGTGGAAGATCGATAGAGGCAAAGGGTTTGTGTGTTGAGCGAGCGAATGATTTCAGAGCACGAAATAAAAAGGGTTTTAAAAGAAAAACCTTTGTGTCCGGGAGATATGTCGCGTAATTCGTTAAGTACTAAAAATACAAACACGAAGAGCTTTCTCCAATATTGATACTTTTGGAGGGAAAAACACATCCCAGATGTCGAAGCCAGCTTCGAAATATAGTATTTAGCCTCGAAACCAAATTTTGGCGCCGAAAGTCAAATAATAAACGGCTTCGAAACTAAAAAGCCAGCTTCGAAGTACATTTCATACTTATGGATGAAAGAATGCTCAAGTATTAGTTTACTTCGAAGAAATTAAAGACCTGTTTTAGATTTCTCAAGGAAAGTAATGTCCTTCGAAGCAAGACTTGAGATCCCTTAAGGGTGGGAATTGCTGTTCGAAACATCAAAACCAATAATTGGTTTGTATTTAAGAAAGGTTCTCTTTCTAGACTAAAATAGTGCAGCCCTAAAAAGGAGCTTTCATATTTTTGAAAGTATGGACTGTTATTCTAAGGAAAAAATCGTCAATTTAAAACTGATTGATCATACTAACCATGACTATATGTTGGTTATGATCGAAACAAGCTTTAAGGGGTAAGATTGTTAAATTCGAAGCACCAATTTTAAATGAAAATCAACAAAAATTGTTAACTATATTCCATAAATTGGACAGGTTCATTGTTGGTTCTTTTAGTGTTTCATTTAAAACGATCGAGTCCAAATTCGAAGGATAAGCTTGTTCAGTTCGAAGCTCTGAATTTGCTTTTAAAGACAAATGGAGATAAGATCAAACCATACCAAACAAAGAAAAAGTCTTAGTGGTATTAAAACCAAAGCAATTACATCGAATGACCCTATTTGGGTACAAACTCCAGCTCATAAAAATAGGGAATGGAATAAATAACAAGATCATGAAATTTAGTCCAACAATGATCAATGAATTTCTGTTCTTTCTTTATTCTATCCTCTATTTCTTCTAACATTGGCTGCATGAGTTGATGTGCTCTTACTTCGTAAAAGAGCTCTTCAGCCTTTATTTCGAATGCTGTTTCTCTCAATCCTTGTTCCAATTCGTCTATCTCTAAGTCATCCCAGTACGCAGAATCTTTATTCTTGAAATCATCGAATTCTTCAATGAAGTTCTCCGCTTCGTACTGGGCATGAACTCGAAGGGACGAAAGTTGATCTAAAGATTGTGTGGTGGCCATAGAGGTCCGATGCCAGTAGAGAAGCAATGAAAGTTGGTCCAAAAACATGTGAAGCTCTGCTTGGGCGAGGGGATTGAGGATATGACCCCGAGTCAGAATATCACAAGCCCATCGAAGGTTATTGAGAGGGACTTCGTCCTCAAGAACATTGAAGGACAAGTGAGAGAAAGTCGCGAGAAGAAGTTGAGCTTACTTCCGCTCAGCTGGAGTAGGGGAATGTGGAGGCTTATAAGGTGGAAAGATCTTATCTGCGGAGAGGGCAAGCCTCAATCTCTTTGTCCAGTAAGGATTTGGCAGAGGGGAAGGTGTGGATGCTTCTATTTCAGGAGATGGAACAAGGGCATTAATATAATCGAGCCAGTCAGAAGAACAAATCTTCGCCTTCTAGGCTAAGAATGATGGATTGTACCCTTGTGCCTCTTCTAGGCATCAGGCGGCGTGCACTATCTTTGTAGGTATAGAGGATGTATACCATGCCACAAGTAGATTCTCCTCAAAACTGCGTCGATGGTCAATGGGCATGTAGGGATAGACCACCGAGCTTCGCGCATGAGAGGGGAACTCTAAAGGGTCAGTAAATTCGACAAAATGATTGTTGATTCATTCCCTCAAATCACAAGCCTTAGGTTTTGACCAGCTTGTCCAGTTAGAAGCCCCAGAAGAGGAAGAAGTCGCAGCTTTGTCCCATACAGAGGGTTGTGAAGAAGAACTTTCCATGTCCATATTTGCAACTTTCTAAATCAAAGGATTGAGAGTAGTTTGTTCGTAGTCCAAGGGTGAGTTAGAAGAAGAACTTCCCATGTCCATATTTGTGAGTTTCTGAATCGAAAGATTAAGGGCAATATGTTCGAAGTCCAAGGGTTGATAATTTGCAAAGGCATTCATGACCTGAATATAGAAAGGTGGGTAAAGGTGGCTAATTAATGCATGGAGGTTCTTTCGAGGAAGAACAGCGTCATCATATGACTCTTCGTGTGCTCGATCAATGGAGGGAAAAATTGATTCGGCCATAAAAAATGTATCAGTCTGTTCGAATACTAAGGTAGTGGGGTTATTCAAAAGATTGAAGGAGAGTTTAATGCAGATGATGAATGACAGTTGCATTTCTGGGAGAATGCAAAACCCATGCACGTTCTAAGACGTGGGAAAAAGACCTTGATCCACTAATATCACCAAGTATTGGATATATTAGTGCGGGGGGTAATGTTGGCTACATATTTTGTACAAGCCAGTTACAATTCGACGCGTGGCAAAGTAGGGGTAGTACATGAAGACTATTCAAATCTTCGATCCTGATCGTACACGTGACAGTTAGTATTGGTTGTTACGAGATCTGAGTAGCAGTGGATCAACAAAGAGATACAAGGTGATGTGGCATCAACGGTTACTCACATTTAAATTCAAATTTAGGAGGGAAGCCTAACTGCAAGTGATGGCGTAATGGAGCTAATCTTGAGGCAACATGATTAGCGATCATGGAGGAGCAGTTCGACGGTTGGAAATACAGTTCGATGGTCATCCTTGAGCAGTATAAATAGCAGAGAAGGCCCCAGAAAAAGCCCCCAGACTCAAATCCAAAAAACCAGTCTTATTCTACTTTATTTAGTTTTACATTTCCTGTTCTTTACATTCCTGTTCTTTACGTTCCAGTACTTTAAATTCTGCACTGCACTTCATTCATAGGAGTAGTTTCAAGTAGATTGTCGCTGTAAACCTCTACGAGGCTGAGTTTGAATCATTGTAAGTTTTTCATTCTAATGAAATGCTTCAGTTGTTCTTTATTTGATTGATATTTTGCTTAATTCTCCTAAATCAAGCCACCAGTAAAAATCTTCTTCATTAAGGCTGAGAGAACTAAAACACAATTGTCTGATAATTGGTTGGAAATTAAATTTCTGTAAGGACTGATTGATCCTTGCTGGAACGCTCGCAATTACAATAATAACCTTCGAAAGCCAAAAAGCCAACAACATGCCACTAATTTTTCTCATGTTTCAAAAACAAAAATAAAAAAAACATATGGCTTTGCCCAAAAGTTCATGAATTTACATTCCACACCCCAAATCTTGGCTCTCTTGCTAGTGTCAACCCATGCTGTTACTCAGAAAATAACCGAGTACCTAGGTCTCGTCCCGCTTATGGGGTCAAATCATACGTTCTAAGAAGAAATATTTGAATATAAAAATGCATTGATCTCACAATATCATTGATCTCACAAGCATCATATGGCAATAAATAAATAAATAAAAATTGTATTCACAACATTTTTTAAATAACTTCATTTTTTTTTTCTCTAACTTCTTATAAAAATGCAAACAAGAAATATTTAGGAGAAAAAAAAAAGAGAATCGCTTAAGAAGGTTAAAACAGCTTAAAAGTTGTCAAGCAAACACCCAAAAAGCATCGATTTAAAAGAATTGAAGTTTTCAAAGGCAGGCTTTTTTGAAATGCTTTAATTTAAAAAGGCTGGCTCAATTTAGTTTGAAGTTTTTGTTACTGCCTTTGAAAAGTCTCAAGTTACATGGCCCACTACCAAACATGTAAAAACAAATTAAGTTAGGTTTAGTTTGATTATCACCAATGCAGCAGGAGTTAGAGGTTGTTGCTCCAAACTCCGATGACCAACTGGTGGGAATTCATACTCTCTGCACTGAAGTTATATCCTCTCTTCGAATAACCAATGCCCTTGCTATTAGAATAAAGCGTTGAGAGTGATGCCACTGTGGCGATGCCCCCCCAAAAAATAAAAAATAAATAAATAAATTGACTGCATTAAAACAAAAGTAACTCTTCAAGCAAATTGGGCTACACTACAGCCACCTCTCCTTCAACATCATTATTATTGGTAGTAATAACAACATCAACAACAATAGTATTAGCAATAATGTTAAAAGCAGAGTGAGTTAGTTTACAACTGCAAATAAATTACATCACGGTATTGGATCATCTCATATGATGAAAAACAACCTTGCAGCACATAGTAAATGCAAAGATGACTCGTGTCTTAAGATATCGTCAATAGGTTATCCAAAATTTGACCAATGAAAATTGCCCTGTAGCACAAAATAAAAATAAAAATTAAAAAACCTCAAATGGGATTTGAAGGCACATTCCTTCATTTGCATAGAAATTGGGGAAATTATGCCATATCTGGTGAGGAATACAGAAGGTGAGCAATACAGAAGCATAGCAAAATGGTCATTAAACATAAATTTTAATGATGTGCATAAATACTCATTTGTTTATGAAAACACATGCAGCAAATAAAAACCATCTTAAGGTGAATTGTGAACTCTTACACGCAGATGTTTGCTTACCAACCAAATGGTGCAGCCTTCTGGAAGAGAAAACCTTGAAGCAATCTACACAATTAGCATCTTGATTGACTACGTCACGCACCCTTTAGTTTCATGATTTCTTTTTCTCTCTTGCTTTTCCTGGGATGGTTTTAGATTTGTTTTGCTTGAACTTCTCAATCATAGAGTAAACCTGCATCAGAAAGATATTTGTGCAACAAATGATTGACAATGTAAATACAGATAGTTAAGGCAATTACAGCTCGAATACATTAATAGGGCTATTATGTGAAAGACAATGATAGTACCAGACCTTACATTATCCAAAAACAAAACAGCTAATATAAATGTTTCCTCCATTAAAAGTAAGTAAATAATTTGATGACACAAGAAGAAAAGGAAAGGCTGAAAATCAATAGGCAAAAGGAACAGACCATCAATCACATAAAATATCAAATGTCAGCAACATAGACCAGTCATGTACATGATCCAAATCAAACAAACGTGGGAACCAATAACCGGCACCCACTAGCATTTTCCATGTTAATGTTACCTTTCGTACTCCAGATGTTAATCCCATGCTTGAAAGGGCCTCGCTATTGACAGATTTCCAAGCCATAGTTTTGCTGTCTGGTTTTTCATGCAAAACATGTGTCCCACCTTCATGCCATCACAAGCAAAGAAAAGTCTAAATATAACACAGAGAGCTTACTCATTACTATCCGTGTGAGCGTGTGCACCAAAATGTGCATGTGTGTGGGCATGCACACACACGTCCCACATGCGTGTCTCTGTGTGCTGTGTGGGTGTGTGCGTGTCAATAAGGAGAACAAACCTTTTAGACATAAAACCAATAACTCCACATACATCTTCAGACGAATATGACTGAAAATATGGACATATTCTCCAATATCTTCCCTCAAAACAATAGTACAAGACTTCTTAAGGTCTAGATTGAAAGACTTCTTCAATAACTTATCAATAGCATTTCTCCTTGTGGCCAAGTCAGTCTCTACCCCCAACAGGACAGATGGAAACTCCCAGAGGCCAGCAAGCAAACCTTCATCTGGCCTCTTCACAATAAGAAATCTACCATCAGATTGAAGTTCCTCTATCATATCTTGGCTTTCCAATATCTCCACAACACTAACGGCAGTAAAATCATGTCTTTGTTTGGACTTTACAACCCTTATAGGATAATCTGTAACTAGTGCTAATGTATGTTGTTTGGAAAGAGATAGTGCACGACAGTGGGCAGAGACAGGACAAACAGAGCAGCTAGGGTTCAAGGGAGTGCATACTGTTGCACCAAGTTCCATTAGGGCCTGGTTGAAATCTCCAGACCGAGAAGGATCAACTAATTGCCCTGCCAGTTTCCTGGTCCAGAAAAATATAAAGCATAGTGAGAAAAGAAAAAACTTGAAAAACATTATTATGAAATCCTAGTAAGAGAATAATTTTTTATTTTTTTTTGTGTGTGTCAAGAATAGTGTTTATTTGATGGTAACCTATATATGGGGACAAAGAGATTAGTATGTGCAACCATGTTTGGGAACTCACCAAAAGTTCTTGATTGTCACCGACTCTTTGGGATTTGCAGAAATAGCCTTTAATCTAGCAACCACCCTAACTACATTTCCATCAACCACAGGCACCACCTGAAATATAAAGTATTTTAGATTATGGAATAAAAGAAGATGCTCCTTGCATGACTAACATAAAAATTAACACAAGTACCCACCTCCTTGAATGCTATGGAGGCAATTGCACCCGCTGTGTAATCTCCTATCCCGGGGACCTTCTGAAGAGCTGAAACTGTTTTAGGGAACACACCTCCTTCTTCAACAATCATTTTTGCTCCCTAACAGGTTAAAGAGAGACAAAAAGAAGTTACAGAATATGGCATACTATGCTGCAGTGTAAAGAAAATTATTTCATATCTGAACTCCTCGATCTTTTAAATATAGAAAATAAGACTTCTTTATTTTGTGTTTTCGAAAAAGATTGAACCAACCCTCTCTCATGGTTCAGCTTTCATGCATTTGACCAAACAAGTTTTATGGGTTCTTTACATGGAAGTACTGAGCCTTGGAAGAAGAACTCTAAGCCCTCAACTCCTAAGAAATCTACAACTTGAGCAGCCAATTTGTTCTAACACCAAAATGGTAATTTGATAAGTACTACAAGTGTCAGTTTTGGATGGAAAGGCTGCCTACAAAATCTATAAATCATTGTCGCAGGTGGCAATGTTGCATGGGGAGGCTGCAAATAATTTCTCAGATGAGGAGCAAGATCACTTGTAATTGGCAAGACATTTTCACCGACATTGGTAAGTTGGACCGAGCATCCTCCTTTGAGTGCAAATACAGGAGTGATCTCCATGAACTGAACGCTAAATCTGAATTACCCTTTTGGAAGGTCCGACAAAATAAAAATATAGTTATCAATCAACTAAACAATGATGATTATTTATTGGCAGATTTGGTACTGAAACAATGAGTGGAGAAGAGCAGATCATCCTTCTCAATCATCTCATTACATTGTTATTAAAAAAAAAAGCCCCCAGATTGTGTTGAATCATCATATCCATTAGAAATGCCATTATTAAATACCAAATGAAACCCAACAAGAAATAGATTCATATCAAATAGTCTTGCACAAGAGTCAAAGGAAGAGCTCACCTCTAGTAGATACCGTGCCCGTCTGTAATATCCCAAACCTGCCCACATATCATTTACCTCCTGCACACATTAAGCCAACATTTAATCCCCAATATCTCAACATTATTGACACAGATTTAATCAATCAACCACATAAACAGAGGGAGATAGACAAAAACCTCAAGAGAAGCTCGAGCGAGATGAGCAAGAGTAGGCCACTTCAGCATCCAACGGTTGAAATAGTCGACTACAGTTTGAACCCTAGTCTGCTGAAGCATAATTTCAGAAACCCATACAGCATAAGCCCTTGTCTCACTTGCGTCTTTGTCATGGTCTTCATCACTGCTGCTGATTCTTCGCCAAGGGAGGTCTCTCTGGTTGAGGTCGTACCATTCTAGGAGAGAAGCCCTAATTTCTAGGGTTTCGTTTCTGCAAAAACCCAAATCTTCAATGTCCACCCCTGTTGTTGCTTCTTCTTCTACTTCTTCTTTGCATTTAGGTTTTGTACGCGTGACCCGTCGTGGTCTCTTGTTGTTGGTGGTGGTGGTCGTGATGGGCGGCGCAGCCTTCTTCTTCTTTTTGGCGGTGACGACATTGTCGTCCATGGATATGAGCTTTGTTGGAAAAGGTTGCCGAGTTTTTCCCACCAAGTGATTTGTTTGAAAATATGAGTTGGCCATCAGTGGCGTATCTTCTTTTGATTTTTTTATTGGCAAACAGACATTGGCAAATGCATAATTATATTAAATTACACTGATCCTATTTCAAAAAAAAATTAATAAATTTTACAAGTATAATATAATTATATTAAATTTTTGAACAACTCACGTAGCACTTGACTCTATTTTTATCAATAGTTCATTAGTTATGAAAAAAAAATACAATAATGATTCATCCCCCTTTTCCACCCACCCCCTTTGACCCCCTCTCTCTCTCATTGGTTACATTTTTTTTTTTTTTTCTTTTTTTTCCTGCTCCTCCAATCACCACCCGCCACGTGGCAAAGGGGGGTGAGGGGGTGACCCCCAAAAGGGAATCCCAAGCATTATTCAAAAAAATAATATTTGTTAGTATTTCTTTTACTTCTAAATAAATGGGAGTTCAGCATAAAAATATCAAAATTGTAAAGTTTATTTGTTATTTGAATCAAAAATAAATTTGTTACATAAATAAGTTTAAGGTACATATTTTAATTTTTTAAAGTTTTTATTACTTAGCTCTATAAGAATTTTAAGCACTAAAAAACAAAAATTAAGGGTTCGTTTGAAAAATGAGTTGACTTTTTAATTTTTTTTTGACTATTTTAACCAAGGCTAAAAAACCTGATTTGAAAAAAACTTTTGCCTTTTTTTGATTTTTTTGTAAAAGAAAGAATATAATGATTATAAGTTGGATCTGATCTTTTGTCTTATTAAGTTAAAAAGCATATTTTGTTTTTTGTGACTAAAATAACTAAAAAAAACCCTAAGTTAGACTTCCCAAACGAAGCCTAAACGACTTGAATTTGGATCTTAAAAAATAAACAAGTCAAGTTTGAAAATAATTTAAAACTTGTGTCTTCAGCAGCAGTCCAAGAGCAAAAAAACAAAAAACAAAAAATCATAATTTGAATTCGCACAATATAATTCTCGGTTAAGCCCACAAAATACACACACATGGTGACATACAATTAACTTCAATATAAAACATTCCTACATCGCAACTGCGATTGTTCTACAAAATCAACCAGATTTATACATAAGAGACAAGCCTGTGCCTACAAATATATTCCAGTATATCAGTAGCTCATTTCAATGTACTTAAGAACCAGCTGTGGGCTGAATCTCCTCTGGTGCAGATCCCTTGCCAGCAACTCTTCCCATCTGAACTCCCATTATAGAAGCAGCAGTTGAGCTGCCTTGGCCCGAACCATTAGTTGCTGTCTTCAAGTGCTTCTTCATCTTTGCTTTCTCAGCCCAACCCACAAGACCCTTTTGCACATGATCATCAAATATTGCCTTTTTGAATGAACTTCCCATCTTCATTTCATTACCACAAAAGAAAAAGGGAAAAAAGGGGATGGTCAGTTTTGCCAATTTAAACTGTAACTCCGATGATAAGTTGCAACTGAACATTACCTGCGTCACAATGGCATAGAGTGGTAGGGTGCTATAACTGCACAGTACTTGAACAAATACCCTAAAAAGTCGAAATGATAATGTTATTTGGAATTTTAACAGTAAATAAACAGAATAAATACAAATCCCATAGCATCACAATAATTGCACATCAAAATATCTGTAATAAGAAAGAATATCAAAGTGAAAATGGGGCAATGGTTCTCACCCTATAATGAGCCTGGGGATAATAAAACGGACATGTCCCATTATGCAGGAGTCAAAGCCATATTGCAACTACAGGCAACAAAAGCATATGCGATTAATATCCACACAGAAATTATTACTAGTTTACCAAAAGATGACAAGCAGCGATAGCATATATCATCTTACCCATATCCAGAAGAAAAATGCTATCTCAAAAGCATTTTGGAACAGTATGAAATGTATCAAGAAGAGCACAATGGGGGGCCGATGGAACCAAAAATGATTATCTGAAGGTTGCACTACTAATTCCCCTTCAATTGCAATGTGTTTCTCTGCAACCTCGTGAGCTAACTGGGTGATTACATGCTCCAGCTTAGTTCCCACAGCAAGTAGAAGCTGAAAAGTAAATTTTAAAAAAATAAAATTAATGAATGGAAGCGATGTAATAATAACTCAGATAAATGTAATATTAAGTTTCATATTATGTTCATTCATCTGTGTGCATCTCAAATGAAATTGCAATGAGAGGAAAAGACAAATTTTGCACAAGGATCGATCTTGGAACGAGATTTACAAAACCCATTCAGTAGCAAACAATTAGAATTGACTTGTATTTAAACGGAACGCTTTCAATGGAGTACCCATTAGCCACTACAGTGTATTCTATGTGAAACCCACCGGCTACGGCAGAAGAAAACATGTAGGATAAATACTTTCTACAAAGTGTTACAAGCACAATAAACATGTTATTTGGAAAAAGCGTGTACTATTTACAAATTTCAACACAACTTAAGGTGACAAACTTGAAAACTAGATGGGTTTTATAAAGTCATATAAAACAGCAAATGGCCATAAGATTAACAACATGCATGTCTCCAATTAATATATATTTTTCAAAAGGTGAAACCAAACAATGAGCAGGTAAGTATGATAGGAAAAAATGCATAAGTGCAGCGATTATATTTAGGACAACTCACAATCAAAGGAACAAAAGCTATCCAAAAATATGTATGCCATCCTGCAAAACAAACCAATAATGCATCAATTTTTATCTAATGATCCACACATATATTTGCCAAAACCAGAAACAATAATACAGCGACACGATTACAAGAGAGGACGATGAATATCATAAAAACTTGGCAGTAGAATCCAAACAATTGGAAGAAGACAAACTTTTGTGTTTAAAAACTTGTAGGTAAGTGTAAAGTTAAAAATCTTCCCTCTAATTTGACATTACACTCATGCATAAATAATTGTTAAATTATTGACCACAAGCTCATCAAAAAACTTAAGTTGTTAGAGAGAGGAGTAACTTTATTATTATTTATATACTTAACATGCCCTTGCACGTGTGGTCACTCCTCTAAAAGTGAGTCAAACACACGCAAGTATTAGAATTGTCGGTTAGACCATGAGGTTCGAACACAAGATCTATTTTTTGCTCTGAAACCATGATAAATTTTTTTACCACCAATTCATCTAAAAACTTAAGCTATTAGAGAGGGGTAACTTTATCATTATTCATAAACTCAACATGAAAAAAGAAAAAAAAGAAGAAAAAAAAAAGAGAGAAAAGTTGGAAAAATGCTTTATTGATTTGAGTTGAGTTGCCAATAAAACAGACTAAAAAAACTCTACTTCCTTTCAAGTAAAGAACCTAAGCATTGAGTGGATCACAATAACCTCTTGTTAAACCCAAAACAAAGAAAAAAAGAAACTAATATCAAAGCAAAAAAGAAAATAATTAAATCACTTGACAACATTCGGCAACGTAATTTAAAATGACTCATAGTAACTTTATATAGTAACATACCATTAACATTCAGCAACAAGAAGACGACCACGAATATCCATAAATACCAACTGCAACAAGCCAAATTAGATATTAAACAAGATGCAGATTAAAAATAAAAAGATTTTTTGTTTTTTGTTTTTGAGACAATATCCCTAGATTACCCCTCCCAGCACTGGGTAGTGACAAACCAGCAGCTGCAAATGTCATCCTCTCTCTTTTCGAATTTTATTTTTGGCAATACACCCAGCGAACACAGAAGAATAAATAAGAAGCTGTACAATTTGCACAGGTAATCCCAGCTATAACTTGCCTTATACCAACGACTTTCTTAAAATCATCTTCCAAAGCACGGATCATGTACTTGTGAAAATTGAACTTTGGATTTCCCCTGCAATGTGTCTACACATGGAATAAATTCAACATTAACACAAATGCCTGTGAAGTAACAATAAAAAAAATCAGGAAATTTAAAGTCAGATACTAACAGGAAATTGGATACTTACCATGACAAAACCAAGTCTCAGTACAATATAGTCTGATTTGGTGACAGACCCATAAAATTGCTTTAAAAAGGAATGCTGAAAAGTTCAATAAAAATTGTGTTACAGGAATGGCTTGCACATTTAGTCAAAATAATAGCCACTAGTGGTTTCAGATTATATAGCTTGTTCTATCATTCCTGATATAATTGAGCCAAGTCCAATCTTCATTTCGAGTTTGTTAATCTTTCAAACAGAGCTTGAGCAACCCACTGTTCAGGTCATTCAAAACTTGAATTCCCCATCATTCTCCACCATGTTACTTTGTTGAAAACAAAAGGCAAAACATAAAAAAATGTATGAGCCTATTGTAAGTTAGCATACATATGTCTGTGTTTGTCTATATGCGTGCATAAGAATAAAGGAATTCTGCACATGAAAGGACACAGCTTGTTTATCTGCTAAAAGGAAATCAATCTCCTCCACCCTTTATTGAAATTACTATCAATGAAACCTTCTCAAAAAGCAAAAAAGCATGAAACCTCCACCATCTCTCTTTTCTCCCTTATCTTTTATTGCCAAGGCAACTTATTTTTCCTTAATGTGTTTACTCATTCCATTTTGTCCTCCATCAAAGTAGACATAGCAGTTAGATACTTAGATTGTGTATCACATTATCACCAAAAATAATAGTTTTGATATTTCCACTGGCATTTAGCATTTTTATATTGTGTCTTGAAATAAAAATTTATAAATGTTGGGGGAAAAATGGGGAGTAAATAATTAAAAACTCTGTAGTCTCCTAAATCTATGAACCCTTTCACTGCTCCAATGAAAAAATAATAAAATGAATAATATTGTTTGAAAAACCATATGCGATGCAAGTATGTTTTAGTTATAGAACACATTTAAGATATTTCAATGTCTTTTTGGTTCAAACTTCTAATAGCTTCATCTTGAACTGAAACTTTTAAATAGCTTTAAAATTCCAAGTCTGTGAAATCTACGTTTAATTATAAGCCTCTATAACACCTTTAAATACACTATTATGTTAAAGATAATGAAGGCAGAAAAATTGTACGGTGCATTATATGAGCACCGCAAAGAAAAGGGTTGGTCTTTTTGTGAATGAAAGAAACAACCTTTTAGTACTTTAACCTTTAACATGTTAGAATCTTATTTTTCTTGGTGAGGGGAAGGCTGAGTTAGAATTTAATTTTTATTAAATAAAGCAAAAATAATTGAAAATTTTGCATGATGTGCCTATTGCTTGTGTTTTACATGTTTCATATGTACCATATAGGAATATATGGTATGACATCGTAATACAATTGACAGATCATACACATTAGCAATAAATATATGCTACAGTTATTAAATTGTATATGTTGGTTGCCATTTGTGGACCCTTTATCTCGACAACGCTGGTTTCTATTCAGTTGTACCTACATATATGAAACTATGATAAACTTAGAATTCGAGCACACAAATTTAGCCTCCACAGGCCTCAGAACAAGGACTGGGGAAAAAGAATCTGGTGGTCTGCGAAGGTATCAAATACCACGTAAATTATGTTGATAGTTTGTTTTAAAGACCTAACTTCCACCTTCATCAAGGTTAAAGGAAAATAGGTGAATATTTTTGGAGAAGGGTTACAAGTTGGTGTAAACTATTATTGCCTTTAGAACAATAATAATACAAATCGCCTATGCATGGAATCCAAGCCTCAACTTACTTATGATGTTACACCAGTATGTTGAATCTCACCATGAAGGAAAAAATTTAAAAAAAGAAAAGAAAAACAGTACAGGCTAAAGCAATATATTAGGAGAAAAATGAGTGCATCATAGGACCAAGGTATGCAGGCATATCAAACATAATATTATTTTCTGCAAAATGGCCGTCACAGTCTACCATAAAAAGACTTGTTTACCGAAAAAGAGAGTGAAGGTAGGAACTTACCAACCAGCCCAAAATAGCAGAATTTTTACCAAAACCCAGAAACCGGCCCTTGATGAAGGCATGTTGATGGACATCAGTGAGCTTTGGTTTCAGAACTGCAGAATAATGTACTTAGATTAGAAGTATTATGCACAAGATAAAAAATTGTTTTACACAGGACACAGAATCAAAGCAAATCAGCTCAAAACAATTAGTTATCTTTACGATCTTATGAAAAAATAACAGGTCACTTCACTCTTTACTTTCTTCTTCCTTTCACATAGTTTTTTCATAATATTAATAACAGCAGCAGCAACAACATAGCTGCAGAAGTCTTAACTATCATTCTGTACACCTAGACCTTAAATGTACACATTATGCATTTCCACCTCATGTACTTGAATTAAAGGCCTTTTTAAGTTGAAATATGATCAGTGTTGAACAATTTTTCTTGATATACTCCTAAAGTGATAAACATTTATCATGAAAATGCATACATGACTAGCATGTGGTTCTCTACTTAATAAAAATGGTCAAGGAAACAGCAAATTATGTCAAGTTTTAATGAGCGATAACCCTCACCTTGTCCCGTATCATAATTAACTTTTGCAATTGAATCTTCCCAATGTTTCCATTGACGTATCTATGCCATGACAAACAAAAAAATAATAACGCACAGCACAATAATACATTTAATAAGTATCAACAATAACTAGTTGCAAAATTTAGCTTGGAGAAAATTAGAAACAAATATCGTACTCACCTTTGCCGTTCCAATTACAACAGTGAGAACAGTACATGTCACATGGACAAAGCCTAGCACGAAGATAAAGACATGTAGATGATGCAATGCTTCAACAGACAACAATGGGACCATCTTCTGCGGGAAGACAACAAAACAAGATTCAAAAACCTTCAAGAATTGGACTTATCAATGTGGATCGACGTTTATGCGCAACAAATTAAAGATAATAAGGTGCTAATCTAACAACTAACTACTAACTTTCGCCGATCAAAAAAAATAAAAAATACAGTGAACAATTAGAATATGAACTTATCATGGAACCAAATTACCAAATTAATCGTACATATTATAACCCATAAGCATGTTTTAACACAATCCAAATCAAAACAGTTATATAATTAATATAAAGACTGAGATCCAAATTAGATTGAATTAAGGATGTAAGGTGGTTGTTAGCAGGAGAACAAAATGACAGCTAAATAGGATTCTCATGATTCTCAAGATCAACAGATGCCACCTCCCCTAACTCAATCTCACATCTTTGTGGAAGGACCCAACAAACCTTATAAACTTCTGATTAGGACCATAAATAAATAATAAACATAGATAGATAAAGTTTTTTTTAAAAAATGCAATAAATGTAAAATTCAGGAGAGGGAGGGTGTTAATGTGATGTGATGACCTTTCCGGCACAGTAACCAGTCCCTGAAGTTGCTTCAGCTAGCAAACGTTGATAATGGGAAGTTGTTCCAGTTGAATTAGAAGAAGACTCTCCTCCTTCGGAGGCTAATTTACAAGGAAGGAAGTGATGGGTCAAGCCCTCCTTCACACATATCTTGGTAATACTACTTTGAAGTACAGTCAGAAGCAGTGAAATGAACCCTAGCAGCATCAACTCTGCACCCACACATTCATTGAATACACAAAATCAAAAGTATTATTGTACTCAGATTTTTAAAAATTAATTAGTATGAAATTGAACCAAGAATTCATACCTTCTTTTACTTTCTGTAAAGCTTCGTAGAGAGACTTCAGGTCCTTTTTCTTCAGATACTGCATAGAAAGAGAAGCTTTCAAAATTGAAAAACAGAGTAAAAACAGAGAGAGAGAGAGAGAGAGAGAGAGAGAGAGAGAGAGAGAGAGAGATTGCCTTTCCGGTGTAGTGAATGAGGCGTTCGACGGCGAGAGAAATGCCGACGATGACGGTGCAGACGCCAGCGACAACGAAAGTGGGAGTGTACTCCAACGTCGTGCCTTCCCCATGGCCAGACATTGAAACGCGCTATCTCAGAAAAACCAATCTACTCCACAACACTAATCTCTCTCTCTATATGCTTCATCTCAGAGTCTTTTTTTTCAGTTTCGCATGAATTTAGAGAGAAACAAAACAACGAGACTGTGTCGATCGAGCTTCTTCTTCTTCTTCTCTGTATATGCTTAATTCTCGACAGTTTTCTTCTTTTTTTTCTGGGTTTTATATGAAATTAGTGAGCAGGAATACTTTTGCTTTGCGTGCTTTTTGGTTGAGGATGAAAGTAGACCAAGCGATCAATCACACCAGTACCAGTGGAGGATAAGAAGAAGAGAGAAGAGAAAGGACATTGGATTAGATTACATGCCATGAGAGAGAGAGAGAGAGAGAGGGAGAGAGTGCATAATAATTATAATTAATGTACGTTAATGAAAGGGAAATGTGGATCCTATGTCATAATTTTGATGTAATTTTTTAACACGATTATAGATGTAAAAACAAATTTAAAATTATAAAATACATTAAATAAATTAAATTTTTAGATTTTACATCATAATTATTGTAAAAAATATTATGAAAAATAATTTGATTGGTTAAAAATAGAAAGTTAACCCGTGAGTTTTGAAATCACTTTTTTTTTTTGGACACTTACCAATTAGTTCCATTAACTAGACTTATTTACCTATACGTCTTAATTGATAAATTTATCACTATAAAAATAAAAGACTAATAAATTTATTACTATAAATTTATTTATAAAAATAAAAGACTGATAAATTTATCATTTAATAAATTTATCAATAGAATTTAATGAATAAAAAGTCTCAAAAGTAGGACCTATTAATAATTTATCGATTTTTTTTTTTTTTTTTTTGGAGGGGGTATGCATGTAGGAGTGTCAATAGGAGAAAAAATTATTGATTGATTTACGGTATGATGTGATTACATCCTTGGCAAATTACAAATCAATATGTTTCTTTATGTTTTTTAGTTGCTTAACATAAAATTATAAGCCTTTATTTGGGAAGTGGGTTGACTTTTTGACTTTTTGATTTTTTTGGTTATTTTAGCCCTAATTAAAAAGTTTGGTTTGGAAAGGATTTTTTGGCTTTTTGACTTTTTTGACTTTTTTTGTGAGAGAAGAGTATAATGATTATGGATTGGATGTGATGTTTTATTTGTTACAGTTAAAATAACCTATTTTATCTTTTATGGCTAAAATAACTACAAACCAACTTGCCAAACAGAACCTTTACTTTTGTTATTAATCACAATAGACATGTAAAACAGCACGTGATGTTATTCCTAATCAATCAATAACTTCTCCGATAAGAGTGAGAGTGGGGCTAGAGAATGACAAGAGCATTGTTGGGGACCCCTAGTGGAGGTGACCCCAGCACCCCCACCTCCACGTGGGGGCTGTAACTGCAAGATTAAAAAAAATAAAAATCAAAAACAAAAAATAAAAAATAATTTTTAGCCAATCAAAAATCAATGGGTGGTAGGATCCAAGACATTTCCCCGAATGACAATAATGTGGTGGTCCTGTTTATTTTCTATTTTGTTTTTTTTACGTTTGTCTTATTTTATGAGTAATATATGGTATTAAATGGTGATTTGGATTTCACTTATTTTGGTGTTTTTTTCTTTTAACTTATTTTTATTTTTTGTGAATTTTTTTTTTTTTTTAAATTTAGCTAAACGAGACAAGTAAAAATATTTTTAAAAAATATTAAAAAGTTCAGAAAAGATAAAAATAAGTTTAAAAAAATATTTTTTTTACTTATTTTGATTTTTTTTTTTTTTTTTACTTTTTTTGATTTGTCAACACAATAGGGGCTAGAAAAATGAGTTATATAAGCCACCTCTTAATTAATTTTTAATTTTGACGTGAAGACTCAAAATTTAACACGTTATTTGTTTAAATTTTTTATATACATTTTATGTTTGTATATCATGATCAAAATTTTATACATTTTATGTTGTGATTTTCAATAAAAAAATCACTCCATAAAAAAATATTTTAAAAAATATGAGAGAAATAACCCACTAACCACAATTCGAACTTTAGGTGCCACCTAAATAAGGAAGTGTCATCCACAACTCTGCCATTGTTTAGAAAGTGGATTTGGGTAGGTTTGGGGTTAAAATAACTAAAAAAAATAAAATAGGCTTTTTAGTCTTAATAAGACAAAATATCACATTCAATTCATAACTATTACATTTTTTCTCTCATAAAAAAGTTAAAAAAACCAAAAGTCCTTCCCAAATCAGGCTTTATAGCTCAACCTAAAATAGTCAAAAAGTGAAAAAGCCAACCCACTTCTCAAAGCAAACCTCTATAAACCACATTAACTTAGGTGTTAATTAAGGTTGTTAAGAGCTCTTATACCTAAAATTTATGGAAAATGTATGGGACCCCTTTTGGGGAGACCCACACCACCTCCACAGTGATGTGGACCAATGATGTGTTTGTATTATTATTTTTTTCTCTTTCTTACTTTGACCAACAACAAGTGAGTGGAGATTGTAGGGGTGATATTTTGTAGGGATCTGAATCATTACTGAAAATTTATATAGGGCAAACTTCACTTTACCCCCTGTGTTTGGGCCGGGTGCGGTTTACCATCCTGACATTCGGAAATGTGCGAGTGATTTCCGATCACACTGCCCAATTCAGTATTCAGCTGGAGAACACTGGCAGAATAGATAACACCTGGCTAACCAGCAACAGAAAGAGAAGATTCCAGCGGTGGTTCGTCCATCCGGGGGCACTCCGACGATCAAGTCAGTATATCTCTCAAAGATAATCAATAGTGCAAATCTCACTGTTCAGAATATAAAATTGCGTACCTTAAACCCACGGGGGTGCTTCTCTTTTATAGCTAACTCAATCATTGTCCCAACAAGAGTCTAGCTCTAATGGACTTAGGATTACTATTAATCTTGGACTCCTAGCAGGATTGGGATAAATTTCCTAAGAGTCTTATCCTTTCCCAACTGTAGTCTTCCCCCTTTTTAGGACTCTTGTGCCTTATCCGCTTATCTCAGATTTTGATATCTTCGGAGGTAACCTCGGCCTCGCTGAGATAACCTCAGCGTCATGACCAGGACACGTGGCACCTCGGCTGACACATCGGCGTCACTTTAGCCGCGTATTGGTACTCAGAAAATATATCCCCACAACTGCCCCCTAGGTTCTATTACCTCGGCATTCTGAGGTGATAGAACCTATATCATTCCTTCCTGCCAGTACATCGGCCTAGCCGAGATCATCATCACAGGCCGATATGTCTTTTTCAAAGTTCAAGAATTCCAAGAGCTTCTTTACGTGTATGAGTTGTTATGCATAACAACTCAACCGTTTAGCCACGTGTTTTCTCCTTACTGGATCGCACTCTGGACGCGCTTATAAGTCGTTTCCCCCCTACATGCGCCGTCTGACGCATTCGCTGTTCCAGGCGCATTAATTGCCCTCTTTTGCCGCCGTTTTAAGTTTTTGACAAAACTTGTTTCCCCCTTTCGTTTTTTTCACTTTACATTGCCTTTATTCAAAACTCTTTCTCTCTCTAGCTTCCTCTGATCCTCAATTTTTCCAAGCTCTGAAGCTCTGCCATCGCTACCGTTCACCTCTTCCGGCGTGGTTCTTGCCAATCTGTTCTACCACCGCCGTTCTTCTGACTTCGGCGATCTCAAGCATCGACTTCTTTTCTCTGGTAAGTCACCATTCCTCCTAGTTTTCAGTTCTTGTTGTGTTCCATAAAATTTTGTTTTATCATTTAGTCGCCATTGTTGTTTTACTCGAATATTTGATTTGCGAATCATGTATCTGAACATGTTTATTTCATAATTTTGCTCTTTGTCCATGTCTTGAACACTCGCACTGTTCACATGCCTGTTGCTTTCTGCCACTGTTCTTGGCCTGATACACTTGTGCAATCTTTTTGTCTTGATTTCTTGATGTCTTCATCACCATTCTTGTTTCTGAAAGGGATCCCTGTTTTTCTGTTTTCTAGATTCGTTCCTTCAATCTTCATCTCCATAGCTTTAAGTTTGGGACTTGTTTGTAGAACCCACAATTTTTAGAAAAAACTGAAACGAATTCCTTCTAGGTCCATACAAACCCTTATCATAGCATATTTGTAGATTTTTAGCCGAGGTCCTTTAAACCCTCCAAAAATACTTCTTCCTAAAATCCAATATCTTCATTTAAGCCGACGTCATGGGTATGTGGGAACATAGGGTAAACACCCCGGAAAAATTAGGGTACTTTAGGTAGGAGTTCGAAATCCCGGCCGACATTCATCTGAGGTTGGCTGGGGAGGATGACTCTATCATACCCGATGAAAACCTCATGCCTTTCCCAGTGGTTGCGTTTATTGAGTGTGGACTTAGGTTTCCACTTGACCCTTTTTTCCGTCAAATCCTTCATTTCTATAAGTTGAACCCAATGCAACTTGCCATCAACTCTTACCGAGTTATTAACGGTACCATAGCTTTAGCCAAACAAGAGAGTGTTAGGATAACTCTTGCCGATTTCCAGTACTGTTATACCATGTGTCGACTGAAATTGGAAAAAGGTCATATCTATTACCTTAAGTCGAGGTCCACTGAATACAAAATCATTGCCGACCTCCCTGATTCCAACAAGGGAGCGGGGGATGATTACTTCATCGTCTTGGGAAACTGGGAGTTTCAGCCAAATGATGACCTCCATCTTTATCCCTTAAGTCGTACAGTTTTCGGGGAAGAAGCTGGTAAGGGCCACCATTTGCACATTTTTCTTGCTTTCTAGTATAAAGTTTTCAACATTCTATTCTAATGTCTATGCTTTTTTTTGTTTTGCAGTTCTTCCTCAGCCACCAAAGGGCTTCCGTCAGTCTTTCTTTCCCAGCAAAGACTTAAAGAAACTACTGAATTTACCAGTTCACAAGCAGAAGGCCCTCTGCTTCTCAACTTTATCCCCACTTATAAGTCAGCTCTCCCCGACGTTCCAAAAAATAAAAAGAAAAGCCTTTCTCCACCATCTGCTACAATTCTACAAGCCGCGTCCACATCTCGGACAGACCAAGGATCAACCTCTGATCCAGCTGAGCAACCTTCAACCTCGGCTCCATACCTGATTCCACCATCTCAACGAAAACGTCGTCGACGACTTGTTCTTACTACTGAGATGGGCTGCCAAAAATTGGTTGCTAAAGATCTCTTAGCCAGCATTCCTTCTGACGTTGACGCTCAGCCAACACAAGCCCAGCCTCCTTCAAAGCCAAAACGAATCAAAAAGGATCAGCCAAAGGCAAAGGTGCCTTAGATCGATTCTGAGGATACCTTGCCAATTTCCAAACTGGCTCCGAGTGAGAAAACTGCCTCTGTCCCTGCGAAGAGGTCCGCTGAAACACTTCCATCCGAATTTACCAAATCCAAAAGGCCGAGGTCATCTTCTGCAACGACCTCGGGGTCTAAAAAGCTTGATGCCCCCTGGGTCCCTGCAATCACTCTGGAAGATAAGCCTGTTATGGCCAACGATAGCACTGAGGACATCAACGTCGGCGTAGCCCTCAGCACTGCTCTGCTTCTCCCCGGCAATCTTGACCAAAACGCCGAGTTGAGCGAGCATGAAAATTACGCTCTGATGCTTCAACGTTCCGTTCAAGTAAGTATCTTTATCTGGCAACTTCTTCTTTTGTTTTGTTCTTTCCATACTTGTAATTTTTTCTAACAACTTTTGTTCTGTTTACTTTCAGGCCATCCAGCACGCCCATTCTTTCTCTGTTCAATCTTTTGAAAACCATGAGAAGCTAGCTGAAAAGAAGAGGGAGGTCTCCAGCCTTCAAAAAACCAATAAAAACTTGCAATCCAAGATGAAGACCCTGGAGGATCAGGCCGAGGTCGTTATTAAAGCAAAAGACGAAGTTGAGGAGAAGGTTGGAGTTGCTGAGGCAATAAACAAAGTGCTTCAAGCCCAGCTGAAGGAGGCTGAGGATAAAGTGGCCCAGGCCCCAAAAGAGCTTCAAGACGCCTTGGCCACCAAAGAGGCCGAAATCAAGGATGCCGACGAGAAGGCGTCTGCCCAGGGCATGGTCGATATCACGGAGGCCTATGAAAAGCAAGTCAAGCAAGCATGCAACAAGGGTTTCTCCCTTGGTTGGATGACTTTGCTGAAGAAACTTGATGTCCCTGAGGACTCCTCCTTGAGGAACGCCGATGCCATTCCCCTGCTATTCCCTCCAACTCCACCTCCCAGTCAATCTGACAATGAATCTGATTCTGAGGATGAGGCCAAGGAGGAAGTTTTGGTGAGGAAATCAAAAGAGACTACTGGGACCAAGTCCCCTTCTCTGAATGAGCAAGTCCTGGACTTGACTCAAGATGAGGAGGGTGAAGAGGTCCCAAAAGATGCTGCGGCTGAGAAGACATCGGCCGTCGTTCCCCTTGCCAATAAGAGCCTGGATGAAACTCTTGCAGAAATTAGCGTCGAGCTTGCGGCGAATAAGGTTGCTGAGATGTCTTCCCAACAAGCGTCTGAACTTCAAACTCAACCAACTGCTACTGCTGATGAGTCTTAGCCTTTGTTTTTCCCTTTTTTTCCTGTACTTTGTTTTTTTTTTTTTGAAGTACTGTAAACTTCTTCACATTGCCAATGTGTTTTTAATACAACAACTCTTTTGCTTTTGAATGCTTGCATTGTATGCCTCCATACTTGGAATATTTTTGCATATCTTTAATATATACTTCAATCCTCGTGCAATCTTCTCGGGGTGACACACCTCGGTTATACAAACTGATGTTTTACCTTTGCAAGTACCCAAGTACTTTTCTTGGCATAACCTTGGTTTCATCTTGTAAATTTTTTCATAAAATTTCAACAAGTGTTTAACCTTGGCTTAACTTTAACTTGTAAATTGTCCACAAATTTCAACAAGTGTTTAAGCAATGATTTCGGTTTAACTTCAACTTGTAAATTGTCCACAAATTTCAACAACTGTTAAATAATAATTTCGGTTTAACTTCAACTTGTAAATTGTCCACAAGTTTCAACAACTGTTAAACAATGATTTCGGTTTAACTTCAACTTGTAAATTGTCTACAATTTTCAACAAGTGTTAAATAATGATTTTGGTTTAACTTCAACTTGTAAATTGTCCACAAATTTCAACAAGTGTTAAATAATGATTTCGGTTTAACTTCAACTTGTAAATTGTCCACAAATTTCAACAAGTGTTAAACAATGATTTTGGTTTAACTTCAACTTGTAAATTGTCCACAAATTTCAACAAGTGTTAAACAATGATTTCGCCTCTCTCTGCCCCCCTCATGTGAACCTAAGTTCTACTTGGATTCTCATTATATATGTATTCTAGAGACAATGTCAAATATCTTGAAAAGAAAACCAAGCAGAATCTTTATTTATTTACTTCGACAAATGATAAAAGAACAAAGGAATTCTAATGATAGAAAAAATTCAAATTGCAAGTGTTCCAAGGCCTTGGCAACTCTTTACTCTCATTATCTTCAAGCTGATAAGCCCCATTACCCAGTAACAAGATTATTCTGTAGGGTTTTTCCCAATTTGGGCCAAGCTTCCCCTCTCTGGGATCTTTTTGGTTGCCGACGACTTTTCTCAAGACCAGGTTGCCGACTTGGAACTCCCTTGGGTTAACTCTCTTGTTATAAGCTCTGGCAAGCTGTTGCTGGTACGCTGCGAGCTGAATCGCAGCTTTCTTCATTTGTTCTTCTAGAAGATCCAGATCTCAGGCTAAGAGTACATCATTAGTTCCGTTCTCTACTGCTTGGGTTCTGATTCCTGAGATGCTGACCTTCAGCGGAATAACTGCTTCTGTGCCATAAGCTATGGCAAAGGGGGATTCCCCTGTTGATCTTCTCGGCGTAGTCTGATATGCCCAGAGCACATTGGGCAGCTCATCCACCCACTTTCCTTTTGCTGCCTACAGCCTCGTTTTTATCCCGTCCAGAATTACTTTGTTGAATGCTTCTGCTTGTCCATTGCTTTGGGAAAAGCTTGGTGTTGAAAAGTAGTTTTTGATCTTGAACTTTGCACAGAAGCTCTTAATTAGCTTACTGTCAAATTTGCGTTCCATAGTTTGCAACTATTGCTCTTGGAATCCCAAATCTAGTGATGATATTTTTCCAAATAAATTTCTTTACATTCACATCTCGGATTTTGACAAGGGGTTCAGCTTCTATCCACTTAGTAAAGTAATCAGTTACCACCAGCAAGTACTTCCTTTGCCCAGTTGCTTGGGGTAGTTGCTCGACGAGATCCATGCCCCATTGGGCAAATGGCCAAGGACTGGATACAGGGTTCAGGTTTGCTGCTGGTTGGTGTATCAGTGGTGCGAATCTTTGGCACTTTTCACATTTCTTCACATATGCTTCTGCGTCTTTCTGCATGTAGGGCCACCAATACCCTTGGGTAATGGCCCTATGGGCAAGTGATCTGCCTCCAGAGTGGCTTCTACAAATTCCTTCATGAATTTCATATAAAAAATCTTCCACTTGTGAAGGATGTACACACCTTAAAAGGGGTCCAGTGAAGTATCTTCTGTAGAGGTGTCCTTCTGCTCTCAGACCGAATCTTGCCGACTTCAATTTGATCTTGTGTGCCTCCTTGTGATCGTCTGGTAGCTTTCATTCTTTCAGGAATGTAACAATTGCATCCATCCAGCTTGGTCCCATGTCCAAACACATCGCTTCGTGCTCTGTGGTCAGTGGTTCGATGCTTGGGCCCGATAAGTAATCAACCATTATGGTCCTTGCTTTTCCAAGTTGTACCGCACTAGCAAGGTTGGCCAACGCATCTGCGTGGCTGTTATCATCTCGGCTTACCTGAAGTAGTCGGCAATTCTGAAACAAGGCTGACAACTTGATGACCTCCTTTGCATAGGCCGACATTCGTTCATCTTGGGCTGCAAACTCGCCTATTGTCTGGTTAACTATCAGTTGTGAATCATAAAAAACTATTACCTCATCTGCTTGCACTGCTGCTGCCAGCTTCAGCCCTACAATGAGTGCTTCGTATTCTGCTTCGTTGTTTAAGGCTTTGAACCCCAAACGAATGGACTGTTCCACTATCTGTCCATCTGGAGATATCAGCACTACTCCTGCTCCCGCTCCCTGTCGGTTTGAACTCCCATCAACGAACAGTCGAAAGGAGTCGCCGATGCAAATGCTACAGGGTCTGAGTTTTTCCTCTTTTCTTTGTTCTTTCTCCTTTGGCTGAGCTTCTCCTTGCTTGTTTGGACATCGTTCACCCTAGCTCAACGGAGCCCGATATTCGATGGATTCTGGCGTGAACTCGGCCACGAAGTCGGCCAGAACTTGGCCTTTGATTGCTGTCCTTGGCCTGTACTCCAGGTCATACTGGCCTAGGGTGACTGCCCACCTGGTTATTCTTCCTGTCAGGTCTCCTTGTTGTAGTAAGGACTTCAAGGGGTGTTCTGTTAGCACCACAATTTTATGGGCCTGGAAGTAATGGTTCAACTTCTTTGAAGCCATTACCAAAGCCAATGCCAATTTTTCTAAGGATAAATACCTCGTTTCTGCATAGGCCAGGGTTTTGCTTACATAGTAAAGAGTCCTTTGTTCCCCTTTGTCTTCTCGGACTACTACTTGTAGACGTCCCCGAATGCCCTGGGAGGATGAGTCCCGTTCTGTTCGTTTTGGGCTCACTATAGTTCGGACTCTAATTGTCACAGTCCTTAATCTGAACCAAAGAGTCCAAATCCGGCAAATCGTTTTGAAAAACAGATTTTTGTAAAGAAGTGCCAAACATGGACTGCTTTGCCAGATACAGGGTCGCCACCTAAATATTTTATTTTGGGAGAATTTAGGAAACCCTGACTCGTTTGCCTAAGGCCACGTGTCCGTCATCACCAAAGTTGCCTCGGCTCGGGAACTTGGGTATGATTGTGGAAGGTCAGCTATGAGCACCCCCTCTTGCTCGATCCGAAGATCGGCCTCTACTAATCATGATATCTTGTTTTGAAAACATTATGCGTTCTTATTCCGGTTATTACCCTAGATTTACTATGTGATGCGCACAGCATACAAGTATAGACTGAATCGCCTGAGTTAGAACAAAACATTTCATGTGTTGTTTTGAAAATGGTCTGCTACTCGTAAGTAGGCTAAAATGCAGATTTTGCCACCTTCGGGTGGGCTTAGAAAACGTGGTTTTGCCACTATCTAGTGGGCTTAAAACTCATAGTTTTAATGCATTATTACAATTCAGGTAATTCAACCTCCACCCACATGTATTCAAGCAGTTATATCATATAAGCAAATAGTCTCATGGTAAGCATGCTCTCATGGCAACACTCACATGCATGCAAGGATGCTAAAGCGAAAAGACTTACAGAGTACTCCAAGCCAAAACAAAAGCTATGTTAGAAATCCATGCATGGTCCTAATTATATAGAAATGCCTAATGTAACACATGCAGGAATGCAACTACAATCGGCTCGGCTATTCTAAAATGACATGTGAAATGTTATAGCTAATACGTATTCAATTTGGGATTGAAATACAAATACAGTTAGTATGATGCGCCGAGCCCGGTGCATGCAAAACGAATGAACGTATGCAAACATGCTATCATAAGTATGCTAATTGAAACATGCCCTAAACTAACCATCGAAAGCTAGTAAATAAAAGGGAAGAAAGACGTGGGGTTGGAAGACATGCACGCACGCACCTATACTTATTATAAATATGCCCTCACTCGGGGGGACCGAAAGAATAATACAATCCGAATAATGAATCAACTATCCTAGCTAATTAATTATTACAGACCCTCTTAATTAATTAACAAATTAATCACAAAAATAATTTAAATGTGAAGTTAAAGAGACTGCCGCAGCTCTGCCTCGGAATGCGCAAATGATGCGTGCTTGACTCGTCCCACTCGAAAACTCGCTGCCATAGCACTGTTGCCTCTGTTTACACTGCCCTACTCCTCTGAAAATTTGCACAAGTTCCAAGGATGCTTCTCTGAACACCGGGGAGCATCACCGACCAAGTGGGAACACCACCAGCCGAAGGGAATGGTTATCGACCGTTGGTTGAGCCACCGGCTAATTGTATTTGGTCGGTCGGCTCTCCAAGTAGCTGGCCGGCTATTTCTTCCTGCAGAATCCTGCAGTTGACAGCAGCAGAGGGCAAGCAGTGTATGGCATGGAATTTTCAAGCAAATGTGAGCATGGCTACACTCTCCATCATGCAATGGACTCAAGGGAGCATGACTCTCGGCCCTCGGGCCATCAATTATGCATTTTGATGCATGATGGCCTAAGAGGCCAAGTTTTCCATTCAATGTAAAATGTATGCAACAAAAGAGATGAATGCCAACACCCTATCATCTTGAGATCAAGGGCATCGGCGACCGAGGATTGAGACGTGTTACGTCACTTGGAGTACGAATACTCTCAATCCTCATGCTTGGTTTGACACCCCAAACCAAGCAATGCAATGCATGTATACGAACATGGCTCAAGAATGCAACATGAGGCTAAGATGCAAAACATGCCAAATGCAATGCAATCTATAATGCAAGCATGGAATGTGCTAATCATGCAAGAGGCAATACAATGCAATTTAACATGTGATGCAAACATGGTACAATGCAAGCATGCAACGAGAGGCAACAAGTCAAACATACAACTATGTACAAGAATGGACTTAAACTGAAATGGGAGGCCTCAGCCACACCCTAAAACAGTGGCCAAAAGGGTCAAAAATGGCACAACTTATGCATGCAAGCATGCACACACCAAGGCCTATCATCTAAGCATGGAAGGGGACAACTCTAAGCATACTTAAAGGCAATATGCTTGGACATTAAACACTCATGTTAAACTCTGAAAAGCATGTAAAAGATGACACCAAGACATGCTAGGGAATGGATGCAAAATAGAAGGTATTCAAGGCCACAAAAGAGAGCATTGCTCAACACCTACCCCAAGCAAACATGGCATGAACTAAGCAACCCAAAACAGAGTTTTTTTGCATCAAAATATGCCCCAAAACCCACTGATATGGCAGCCCCAAAAACTTAAATACATAAGCATGCACAATGCTCATTTTAAGGCTCAACAAGACAACTCTTCGAGGCATGAAAGGGATGATGAATGCAATCATGCAAGCATGGATTAGGGACTGAGATGGCATGTAAAATGACCCTAAATCATTGAAACAACCCAACTAAAGCATGCTCATAACTCACACCCTCAAGGCTCACAAGCCAAAATGCAAAGAGCCTATACCAAACATGGTAAATATGATCAAAACAGCACCCTACAGACCTCAAGCATAGTAAGACATGGCAAAGAACTTCACAAAGTTAGGCCAAAATATGAGAGCATGGTAGGCTAGATGCAAGATGCACTTCTAGGCAAAATGGGGGAATACAAGGCAAATATATTAGGCATGAAATGGGTCATTAATCTGACCAAAAACAGAGGCATATTGTGACCTAACAACATCCAAAAACCTCTGAAATGGTACCAAAGACAACTACTCATGCATGCTACCATTAAGAGCCAAAAATGCAAAGAAAGAGAGACAAAGGGAGAGGGGTGTCCCTCCCCTATGCAAGACCTCAAAACCCCTTCTTCACCACTGAAAATCCACTGGATTTCAGTGGTGAGAAGGTCAATACACAAGAGGTTCCAAAACTTAACAAAGAGAGTACAAAAAGGGCCAAACAAGGCCTAAGAGGGGGAGATCGACCCCAAACAACAAAATAACCTTAATGAAGTATCTTAAGCATGCAAATACAAGACTTTTTTCAGTTATACACGAAGCTCAAATCAGTATGCAAAGCAGGTAAAAAGCTAGTGCAAGATTGGGGAATCTGAAGCAAAAGTGTTACCCTTGAAGAACACCTCAAGAACAGCAAGTCCAGCTACCTTCTTCTGATCAAAACCAGCTCAAAACCTCAAGAATAAACCCTCAACACCTCCCAAAGTCGAAGTATGGTGTAATGGTGTGTGTTTTCGTGCAAAAGTAAGAACAAATCGCCCTTTTAGGCCCTCAAACACACACAAATGAAGAGAGAGAGAGGGAGATATAGAGAGAGAAGATGTATGTATCAGAATATATATGTTCTAGGTCTGATTTTGCTAAACCAAAACAAGGAGAGGGTTTGTCTCCTTATATAGACCCTCAAAGGTGCTAAGCTTCCAAAAGAAGCTAAATAAAAGGATCGAGGCTTCTTCAAGAAGCCAAGGTAAAGGGGCCAAGGCTTCCTGAGGAAGCTGAGGCAGGGTCCAAGCTTCTTGAGGAAGCTAAGACAAAGGTCCAAGCTTCCTCAAAAAGCTAGACCAAAAGGGTGCAAAAGGGGCAAAACAGCCACAGATGTGCACGGGGGCAAGGTTTGTGCATTCCAGCTGGCACAGCTAGCATGCACTATGCCTGAAAAGGCAAAAAGGTGGCACCGGCCAGAAAAGGAGGCCATCGGCCAAACAGGTGGTCGGCCGGCCACACAAAATGCCGACTGGCCAATGGACTATTTCACCAATGGCCGGTGGCCTCAAGCCATGGCCAGTGGGTATCAGGGGTAGCTAGCAAGCTACTCTCTACCCTTAGGTGTAAAAACAAGAAAATCCTTGGTGTAAAACCAAGCACAGAACAAGCAAGTCGAGAGATCCTGAGGCAAGGCGCGTAGCCAAGACCTCCGGGAACTCAAAACAAACATGAACATGGATGATCACCAAGTGTTCAAGCGGTGACGTCCAAGTCTTGAGGATGGTCAAAAATGGGGTGTCTACAGTTGCCCCTCTTTGACAGAACTTGAAAGTCGTAACAATGACGGGAGTGAGTGTCAAGGCCCAGAGACGATCCATTTTTGACAAGGCCGAAGACTTAGACAAACATACAAGCTACAGATAAGATATGCGCCCGAGGGTAGGGGCAAAATGCAGCTGACAATGCAAGAAACCGAACATAACTTATGATCATGCAAAGAAAGTTGTAACGAAGCATATCATGCAACAGTTTTAAGCAATCAAACACAAATCCAACTACATTACAATGCAGAAAGGATGTAAGAGAATTTTGTAATTCTCGCTACGTTTCACGCGGAGAATACAATACCTGTGCGGTTCGTCTGGTTGCACCCGCTTCAAATGAACCGTACATACAACATCGTGCCTGAAAGAGAAAGAAAACTTAACAGGTACAATATCGTTAGCAATATGCATAACAATGCAATTGAAAGTGCATGACAATGCAAGTCGAATAGAACGCATGACAATACGATTTGAAACAAGCATAACAATGTTATGAAGGTAAACACATGTAAGTAAAGCATAACGCGACAACGCATGCAATGTGTATAAGAAGAACTTGAACACATGTAAGTAAAGCATAACGCGATAACGCATGCAATGTGTATAAGAAGAATTTGAACACATGTAAGTAAAGCAATGCACGTATGCATGTAATGTGTATAAAAAGAACTTGAACACATGTGAGTAAAGCATAACGCGACAACGCATGCAATGTGTATAAAGAGAACTTGAACACATGTAAGTAAAGTAATGCACATATGCACGCAATGTGTATAAAAAGAACTTGAACACATGTAAGTAAAGCATAACGCGACAACACATGCAATGTGTATAAAGAGAACTTGAACACATGTAAGTAAAGCAATGCACAACAACGCATGCAATGTGTATAAAAAGGAACTTGAACACATGTAAGTAAAGCATAACGCGACAACGCATGCAATGTGTAAGGCAAGCAAGGTATGAACACATGTAAGTAAAGTACACGCAAAACGCATACAATGTGTAACCACCTGAGAATACATATACACATGTAAGTAAAGCATGCAATAATGCAAGCAATGTGTATGGCAGGAATTCGAATACATGTACAACATAAGTATAGTGAAGGCATGCTACTCGTATTTGTTGAGATGCAACCAAATCAAGACGAGACATTTGTTGAAAACAGGACGCGTAACGAGCGTGCTAATCATAGTCATATCAAAGCAATGTAATACAACATGTTTAAAGCGATTTGCGGACTCCGCAAGGTACAAAAGGATACGGAAAGGATGCTCCTTGCACGCACAGAACATCACACAAAGGAGACATGGCTCGAAGTCAACACGAAGACCAGTTAACATTCCAAAGCACACTTTCTTGCACTATCTCGAGTAACGAAGGTGCCAAATCGTATAGTTGACCCAAACAAAGGTGCGGGAGGTACATCTACCATAAGGGGAGGTTACTGGTATCAATCTCGGCACTCTGTTGCCCTGTTCTTCTTTTTGCTTTACTTTCCTTTTCTATTGTTAGTTTTAAGCACATTGCACTGCCTCAGGCAGGTTTTACTTTCTTCAAAACTAAGTATGATGGAAATGAAACAGCTATTTTGTTCAAAAAGGTGTTACATTTGTTGCCCTATGCATCGCATCGTGTGGTATCACATAACAATGTGAATGAAATTAAAATTTTGTTTGAAAATTAAGCACTTGCATCGTAATAATCAGGTAGTGAGCCGACTTACAATTCGATAAGCAAAACAAAGAAACTCGATAAGTTAACCGAGCGTGAGTACAACTCGATTAAGAAAATACAAAGATTTGAGGAATGTGACATACAACCCGATAAGCAAATTTACAACAACTCGATAAGCAAATAGGCGTGACGTCGCAAAAATCATCATCGGAGGGCATTGGAAGTGGTGGCATTCCCCAAATTCTCAGCATGTTCAACCATATAAACAGCTCAGGGGATAAGAAGGAAGACCACCTGCCACCAGGGAAATCCTTCGGCCTCATGAAATGGCCATCGGCCAGCAGATCTGATCAATCGGCCAAAAGTGGTGGTCAGTCGGCACTATATTTGGTCGGCCAGCCATAAATGGTAGAGACCAGCAGAATGCTGACATCTGTCCTCCACTCAACCTTATCCCCTACAAAAGGCTTCAGCTTCGTAGTTTTTCTCAATTCCACACTGATTTGCTCCAAATGGAAGAGTTTCTTGCTCAAAATCTAACAGCTTGGATTGCCAACTTGGACGGCTCGGAAAAGCTGAACTTCCGGGGTTTCGGCATAAATGCACTATTTACTCTGAGTCGCACTCCGCTGCACTTTTCGTTTCTTCACGCCGCGGCAAGGTTTTGGAATCCGGTAACACATGTCTTTAGCTTTAGCGGGCAAGAGGTATGTCCTACCTTCGAAGATTTCCAAACTTTAATGGAGTCTGAGCGCGACGAGGAAATCTTGCCCCAACTTTGCTTCGGCCACGCCCAAGCCTTAGGACAAATGTGTGGGCTTTTAATACCCGACGCTCGCTCTTTAATTTGTGATGGGGCATTGGATGTTCCGAGTTTAATTCGCCGATTTTCTGATGTCGGTGACCGCGGTGACCATCATTGGCAAGGCTTCCGACGACATGCTCTTTGTTTGTGCATGCTGTCCCATTTCTTGTTTGCCTCGGGCTCCGGAGGATCTAACGTCCGGTTGATTGAGGTTGCCTAAGGCTTGAAGGAGGGCAAGGGCTGAATTGCCATGACTCTGGTTGAGACGCTGATGGGCTTGGATGCCTTTTATTGCCGAAAGACAACCAGATTTGCGGGGAGTCCACTACTGCTGTAGGTAATGTTTCCCACCCAATCTCACATTTGTATGGCTTACATCACTCGGCCCTCAAGCTCGATTTTTCTCACAAAACCCTTTTCTCACTTTTCTATACATCTCTCTATTCTTTATTCTCTCATTTTTCATCTCTTCCCAGGTGTGGTTGATGGTCAAGTTGTAGGTTGTGGACTCTTGCCCAGCATACTCAGCTTGTGGCTACTTCTTTCGGCAACGCCTAGTTGATGCCCTTGATGAGGGATGGTGGTTTGATTGGATGTGCAGCTTGTCCGCAGACCGCATTGCTTGGCAGTGCCCTTGGCTCAATCTACTGGTAATGAGTTACAGCATGTCCCGGCAGACTGGGATTCAGTTGATTGGCTTAACTCACTGTGTTTTCTACTTCCCGTTCCGATTCCAGCGCCAATTCGGCCATGATCAGATTTGCCCGCCAGAGGGGATAGAGTACCCAGTTTCATTCCTGGTCCGAGGCGCACAACTTGCCCGGTATGCTACAGCATGGAGGACCAGAGAGCTCCTGGCCCCTGCTCCCACTTTCAGTTGCACCTTGTCCGATGAGTGCATAGATTGGCTCAATGAAGAGGCACAGATTGGGCCCAGCTTGGCATCAGAGGCTTCGACCAGCTCTGGGAGGGGGCGCAGGAACACCTGACTTATCTATGCCCCGAATTTATTGCTTTATTGGTATTTTTAAGTTTTCTTTATGAATGTAATAAAAAAAGCAACTTCAATTTGTATGCAAGAGCAGGAGAACTCTGTATTGAAATCAATGAAATTGAAGGTTGTGGGTATTGAAAATTTTCCACTTTGGTCCAAAAATGGTCTAAGTTGTAAAAAGATTAATTTGAACAAAGTCAACTTTTATCAAAACTGTTCAAAACCATTTTTGATATGGATCGGAGCAGGACACGCCTGAGATCTATCACTGAGATGCACAACCCCAGATCCCAGCAACTGGAAAATTGCCCCTAGTCTGAATAGTACTACAGCACTTCATGGCGATGGAAAGTTGCCCCTAGTCTGAAAAGCACTGCACCGGAGATCATAACTGAACTCTTGAATGCTGAATAGACAAAGATGGCCGAGATGACCAAATGGACAAAATTTATCGAGGAAGTGTTTATGGCTGAGCTTCAGGATGAAATTGCCTACGTATCCCAAAGATGGGAATTAAGCCTTACGTAGTTCAGGCTTGGGTTCACTCGAGTATTTTCACTCTCCTTTTACGCTCTAACTTTTGCCAAGGCCGCCCTTTGCGGGTTTTCAACCTTGCGAGCTCAGTTTTTATAATTTCCAATTTTTTGTGCTCTAACTTTGCCTAGGTTGCCCTTTTGGGTTTTCGGCCTATCGAGCCTCTCAGGGGTAATATTTCTTCAACTTGTCCATGTTGATCGGTTGTGAGAACTCTAGGCCATCTAGATCTATCAAAACCACAGCCCCACCTGATCAGATTGACTTAATGATGTAGGGACCCGTCCAATTGGGCCTGAACTTGCCCCTTGGGTCATGGATGGGAGCTCGGTTGTCCTTGAGCACCAAATCTCCTTCTTTTAGATTCATGGACTTAACTTTCTTGTTGAAAGCCCGGGCAATTCTGCGCTGATAACTTTGAACATGGTACAGTGCTTTCAGTCTTCTCTCATCAAAGAGCATGAGTTCTTCAAATCTGCTCTGCTGCCAATCTGCCTCGGCTATCTGACACTCAGCTAGCACTCTCAAAGACGGAACCTCAATTTCAATAGGTAGAACAGCCTCCATCCCATAAACCAATGAGTACGGAGTTGCCCTAGTAGAAGTTCTAATTGAAGTCCGGTAGCCCCACAGAGCGAACGACAGCTTATCTGGCCAGTCTCGGTAGGTCTCCACCATCTTCTGTAAAATGCGCTTGACATTCTTGTTGGCGGCCTCAACTGCTCCATTGGTCTGAGGCCGGTATGTGGATGACTTGTGAAAAGTCACATTGTATTTCTCCAACAAGTCAATCACTTCCTTCTTGAAGTGAGAACCGTTAGCTGAAATTATCTCATTTGGGACCCCATAGCGATAGATGATGTTGTTTTTGATGAACTTCGCAACATGTGAAGCCTTCAACACCGCATAGGATTGGGCCTCAACCCACTTTGTAAAGTAATCTATCGCGACCAGGATGAACTCATGCCCGTTTGACCCATTCGGAGTGACAGCCCCGATCACATCGATTCCCCAAACTGAAAATGGCCATGGCGAAGTCATGTTGTACAGCTTTGATGGCGGGATGTTCATGCGGTTTGCATGGATCTGACATTTGTGGCATCGCCGAACAAAGTCGATACAATCTTCCTCCATGGTGGACCAGTAGTAACCCTGTCTGAGGATCTTCCTGGCCAACATTACCCTGTTCATATGTGCACCGCATTTCTCTCCATGGATGGCCCCCATCAGGCGCTTCGATTCTTCAGCTTCAATGCACAGCTTATGCATTCCCAGATGACCTCTCTTATACAGCTTACCCACATAGATGATGAATTGAACGACCATTCTTCTGATTGCCCTTTTATCCTTAGCATTTACCCCTGGTGGATACGCCTCCTTCTCTAAGAAGTTCCAAATGTCGTAATACCAGGGGTTCTCATCCTGAACCTCATTTATAGAAGCAATCAACTCGTAAGCTGGCGCAAATTTCTGGTTAATAATGACTGGACGCATCCGGACTCCAAACAGGATATCTATCATGGAAGATAGAGTTGCTAATGAATCCGCGAACCTGTTGTTCTCTCTTACTAGATGAGTAAAGTTTAACTTCTTAAACTGAGGAATCAACAAGTCCAAGGTCTAGTGGTACATTATCATCTTTTCTTCTTTGACTTTCCAATCTCCTTTTGCTTGAGACACAACAAGGTTTGAGTCCCCGATGACGTCCAACCGTTTTGCCCCTAGTTCTAGGGTTACTTCTAAACCGGCAATGCACGCCTCATGTTCTGCTTCGTTGTTTGAGACTTTGAATCGGAGTTTGAAGGGTAGAGGGATATGAGAATTGTCAGGTGCTATCAGCAACACCCCTATCCCATACCCATACTAGTTTGACGCTCCGTCAAAGTACATCGTCCAAGTTTCATCGTCGATATGCAAAATGGCCTCATCTAGGAATAAGTACTCAACTGCTTCACCCCCTCCCACCGAGTGATCGGCTAAGAATTCTGCTACTACCCTTTCCTTGACTGACTTGCGCGTCACATATTTCAGATCGAATTCGGAAAGCAACAGCAACCAACGAGCTAGCCTACCCGTAAGCGCTGGCTTCTCGAAAAGATATTTGATGGGATCTAGTCGTGAAACCAACATTACGGAGTGAGCTAACAGGTAGTGCCGCAGCTTCCTGGTAGCCCATACCAAAGCTAGGCAAGCTTTCTCCAACGGTGTGTAGAGAGTCTCATACTCTAGCATCTTCTTGCTCAGATAGTAGATGGCTCTCTCCACTTTGTCTTCTGATTCTTGCGCGAGCATACAACCCATTGTAGTCTCTGTTACTGAAAGGTACAACATCAACGGTCTCCCCGATTCTGGCGGTGACAACATGGGTGGGTTCTGTAAGTATTCTTTGATTTGTTCAAAAGTAGCTTGGCATCGGCCGTCCCACTGGAACTTCGTTCCTTTCTTCAGGAGACCAAAAAGTGGTTCACAAGTCAAGGTCAATTTTGAGATAAACCGTCTTATGAATTGCACTTTACCTAGAAAGCCTCGCACCTCCTTTTCAGTCCTTGGTGGTGGCATTTCTAAGATGGCCTTGATTTTGGAAGGGTCGACTTCGATACCTTTCTGTGTAACCAGAAACCCCAGCATCTTTCCCGCTGTAACACCAAACGTACACTTCTGAGGATTCAGCCGCAACCGAAATTCTCTGATCCTTTGAAAGAACTTTTGCAACGCGGTGTAGTGGCCCTCTCTTTCTTTGGATTTGACAATCATGTCGTCTACGTACACCTCAACCTCTTTGTGGATCATGTCATGCAATATTGTGGTCGCAGCCTGTTGATATGTAGCTCCAGCATTCTTTAACCCAAACGGCATCACTCTGTAGCAGTAAGTCCCCCATGGGGTGGTGAATGCAGTCTTTTCCCGGTCTTCAGGTGCCATCACTATCTGATTATAGCCTGAGAAGCCATCCATGAACGAAAGCAAAGCATGCCTCACTGTGAAGTCCACCAATTCATCAATATGGGGCAAGGGAAAGTCGTCCTTCAGACTGGCTCTATTCAAGTCCCTGAAATCCACGCATACCCGGATCCTGCCATCCTTCTTCGGCACTGGAATAATGTTGGCCAACCAAGTCGGGCATTCGGATACCAGTAGAAAACCTGCGTCAATTTTCTTGGTGACCTCTTCCTTAATCTTGATGGCCCAGTCGGGGCGGATCCTTCTGAGTTTCTGTTTGATGGGTCGGGCCTCGGGGTCAAAAGAGATCCGGTGCGTACAATCTCAGGATCGATTCCAAGCATGTCTTCGTAGGACCACGCGAAAACATCTTTGAAATCTTTTAATAAAGTGACTAAGCGCTCGCGTTCCTCCGAAGACAACGTGGACCCGATCTGGACCACCCGCGGGTCCTTAACAGTACCAACATTCACAGTAGTGATTTCATCAACTAAAGGTTTAACAAATCTTTCTTGCTCTTGTTCAATTAAGCGTTGCAAAACTGGGAGAATTTCTTCCTCGTCGTTTTTATCAAAATTTTGAAAGTCCTGATTTAAGCAATAAATCAAAAGTACAGAAAAGTACTCAGAAACCACATCCACATCAGTCTCATGAAGCACATCCAAACCGTCCGATTCTTCTGTTACAACAGACTCAAAAGAGAAAGAAAAAGATGACCTGGACAGGACTGTGGCATCCGGGTTGTCACCCCTAGGAATACCGAACTCAGACTCAGTCGAGCTGGAACCTGATTCCGACTCACAAGACTGGGTGAAATCAGATTCCGACTCACTACCTGACCCGGTGCTGCTTTACAAAAATCCCTCTTCATACTGCCAAATGAGAGATGGTGCGATGGATGCATCCAAAAAGTTTGCTGGTAGGCCCGCAGCCGTTCCATTCCCGATCATGGACACCAAGAAGTTATCCCCCAAGAACTTCTGTTCGATCGGAGGATCTGAAAGTAGACAAGCCAGTGCTACCCCCATTTCGATTTTAACGTCCTCAGACTCCACTTTCTTGTTCTGCTCAGCCTCGGCTAATGGGTCCGTCTGCTCTTCGGCAACGTCATCCCCAGATAACTACAGGTCGAAGAAGATCTCAAGCCTCGGCACGCGCTTCCTCTCCGCGTTCAACCATGGCTCTGGGAAGCCACAAAATGGAAAGTCCTTCCCCTCCCAGATAAAGCGTCCGTTTAGGGTACCCTGGATGGGCCGGTGCATTAATTCAAAAGGCTTCCCCGCCTGCTTCGCTCTGGCTCTTTCAGCCATCTCCTTGCCTTTCCTTATCCAATCGTCTTTGGTGGGCAGATAACCCAAGCCAAAGGTATGTGGGTTGTGTGGCACTTCGGCCAATGCTACGACGCCCTTCCGGCCACTCTTTCCCAATCCCATCCCGGGGATGTGTTGGATCTTATTCATGAGGTATACTGACTGAGCACTGACATACAACCCCTCATTAACAGCCATGATGTTTTGCACAACCCGAGCCTCGGCTAGAGTAAAACCCGACATGAACACATCTTCCATACCTTGCTCAATTTCCAAAATTGGTGTAGATACTTCTGGCGGTGGATGGATCGACAAATTTCCAAAAACAATGGCTACTCCCTTTCCATGGGGGTATTTCACCATCTGATGCAAAGTAGAAGAAACTGCCTTCACTTGGTGTAGCCACGGCCGCCCCAAGAGTAGATTGAAAGTGGCGGGAACCTTTAGGACGTGAAAGTCAATTTCATGCTGCCCAACCTTGGTCTGAATTTTCACTGTCCCCATGACTTCTCTGCTTGTGTTGTCGCATGCCCAAATCACCTGGGCTGTCGGCACAAAATCTGCAGTCTTTAAACCGATTGCATAGGCAGTCCTTGCTGGACACACATTGATGGCGGACCGTGTGTCAATAAGAACCACCTGTATCCATTTATTTCTACACTCCACAGAGATGTAGAGTGGCTTGTTGTGATTCGCACCCTCAGGTGGCAATTCCTTGTCGGAGAAAGTTAACATCGGGGTAGCTCCTCCCGGAAAAACTAAGCCCACCAGCTGTTCGGGCATGGTGTCTATTGAGAGCTTGGCCTTGTCCATGGCCGATAAGACAGCTTGTCGATGCACTCGCGATGCCATAAGTAGTCCCCAAATAGAGATGTCTGCTTGTATCTTTTTAAGCTGTTTGAGCACAGCCTCATCTTCAAGTACCTTCTCCTTCTGTTTTTCAGCTTCTTTATCCTTTCCAGACACCTTTGGCTGATCTAGATGTAGAGGCTTGAAATACCGTCCACTCCTTGTCATATGATCGACCTCGCCGATGTACCAGGTATCGTCCGGCTGGTTACTTTCCCAATCCTCATCTGTGTGGGCAAGACATACATCGTCATCTTCCCACCACATTCCATCGGCAGCCGACAGACACCTGTCTGGCTCCGGTATGATCACACTTGCAGTACTTTCCGTCCACATGCTCGCAACATTCTCTGTTCTCGTACACACAGCACTTTCAGTTCCCGCATGGGCCTTAGCTTTCCTGATTCTCTCAAAATCCTCAAACCTTTCCTGTTCCGACTGTATCAATACAGCTGGCTGTTCAATAATTCCTGTGTTCAAGATGCTCTAATCCTGGGCGAAATTCTTGACACCGGTGCTCTCCGGCGATGTACTCTGCTCTTCGGCCCTTCCGGCTGTCACTGACATTCTTGCCCCTGCCGGGCCTTGTTCTGGTTGGAATTCTTCCACAACATTCGGTTGATCATCCAACCACCCGGTAGCCTCTGCCGATTCCTCATAATCAAACCAGTTGACTGCTGCGTCCCCTGGGTCTTGGTCATTGAAAAACTGGAGGTTGGCATGGTCCTCTTCTATAGTTGTCAAATTATCTGTCCCCTGCTCAAATCCATCCCCTCGGATCATACACAGCTCTGCCCTCTCCGGCAATTCTACAATGGGCCGAACCTGGCCTACTGACAGAATATAATCACTCGAATTGTAGGCTTCCTCAGCAGAACTCCCAGATTCCTCAAATTCTGGCTTAACAATCCCATTCTCCTCTAAAATCATCCCTGTCCCATCTTCGATGGTCATCACCATTGGCTCTGGTTGGGTTCTGGAGATGTCCAACATGCACAAGTCAGTGCAGTCAGGAAGGAACACCTCCGGCTTAGGTAGGTGGGAAGGAGTGATATATATGCTAGGATCGTAAGACGCGACCCTAGTCTGGATAAAATTGATTCTTTTGGGAGGTGGAGCGTGGTTGTGTGGTGGGAGAGGGTTTGTTGTAACATTAGGTTTCTCGGGAGGCAAAATCACCCCGTTATCGATGAGATCTTGAACCTCATGACGTAATCGGAAGCACTGGTCGGTATCATGACCGTGCTGTTGGTGAAATGCGCAATATTTGGCTGGGTTGTGGGTAGGGGGAAGTCTTTCCGGCAATGGCCGCGGCTTTAGGGGCTTCAAGTGCCCTTTTCTGATTAAGACCCCCAGAGCTGTGAACAGGGGCATATATAGTGGAGCGAAGGTTCTTTGGTTTTTGGGTGGGTATTTGGCTGTTTGTGTATTACTTCTGGACGCACCGGAAAAAGGCGTAGCTGCCATGGGTCTTGGAGGGGGAGGGGGAATGGTGGTGACCATGCTCACTTCTGAGGCTCTTGCAGTTGTAACGCCGCTTGGGCTTGCATTGGTGTTGCGATTGAAAGTTCTTCTGGGTTGCTCCCGATCATTATCAATTAAGCCTTGCTTCAAGGCATCCTCAATCTGTACTCCCATCTCATGTAGATCAGCAAAGGTAGGGAAGGGGAGCACGATCATTTTCTACATCAGCTTAGGCTGGAGATTGCGCATAATCATCCGAATTTGATCTTTATTTGTGGGCCTTAGGGCCATCATTGAGGCCTTAGCCCTCCATCTGGTCACGAACTCCGAAAAGCTCTCTTTAGGCTCCTACCTTGTTGTCTCAAGATCACGGGTCGTAATCTCGATTTGCGTGTTATATGAGTATTGTGCAATGAAGGCCTCAGCCATCTCGTCCCAGTTTCTCTTGACATCGTCTTCTAATTTGGCGTACCAGATGGCCGCCACACCCGACAGGGTCCGGCCGAATAGAGACAGCTTCTGTAGTCTGGTGAGGCCCATCGGCCTTAAGATGTTTGAAAACAAACGTAGGTGTACCATAAGATCCCTGGATCCATCAAACTGGTCGATGTGCGGCATCTTGAATCGGTCTGGCAACGTCACAGCTGCGTCGATGTACCCATCTTCAATATCAGGGATGGTCTTGACCCCCTGGGATCTCTTGAACAGCTTTTCAAGCTTGCTCAACTTCAATGCGGTGGGATCTATCTCAAACTCAAAGGGAGAGTCCGGTAGGTTGGTGGGTGTTTTGGATAACTGGGGTAGGATCTGGGGTAGGATTGGGGGCGGAGGTGGCCCTGTGGGAATGTCCGTATCATTCTGAACATTAGTTGTCTCCCCGAGTATTGGAACTCCTGGCGGGGGAGGAGCTTGATGCGAAGCAGATGCTCCAGCTTGCTGTTGTAGCCTCACGATTAACTCTGCTTGTTCAGTCATAACCGTGGCCTGTTGCTTGGCGAACTCCGCCTGTCGGACAGCGTCTTGCTACATAGTTTTCATGCTCTCTTAGAGCTGGCGTACCATCTCCTCTAAGCTTGCCATACTGCTCTGATCTGATGGAATTACTGGTATATATTCCCTTTCTGCGGGAGAAACATAACCCTGATCTCTACTGTATTCAGGTGGGGTAGATAAAGCCCTCTGTACTGATCGTTGAACTAATATTCTCTGCCTGACTACCCTCTATCTAGGAACCGGGGGTAATGAGTAGTACACTGGTTGTCCGTCTACCAGATCCTCAGATCGATAGAGTCGGCGACCTCTAATCCAGGGTGCTTGGGGAATATCTACTGGGTCAGAAGCAATCGTGCTAAACTACCTAGCAAAAAGATAAATAAAGCGATAATAAGTAAATAAACGACTAGACAAACGGACAACATAACAACTTAAATAAACATAACACATGGTTGGGCATGACAACACCCTACCGATAAGCTGAATACACTATTCTCAAACACTGATCATTATTCCCCAAATCACTGTCCCTAAAGCTGGATCTGATACCTGCAGATAACTGATTAAAATACTGGTGCCCGTAGGCCTGATGCCCTAACTTGCAAATTGATACGTGCAGTCCTGTAGAGGCCAACTCTAAGAGCACATAGCAGATAAGTGAGGGCGAAAACACCCCTATGTTGGGGTAGGGTTTCCCTGTCCTATTTTGTCAGGATCTAAGGTTCCACTATGCACGCAGCAGTTTCAAACAATCCTATAATCGGGTAAGCAACCTGTTCTAGTTTGGAATGGTCACTATGGATTTTGAATATGCACTAGGTTGAATGGTCAAAAGGGTGCCCTGGTAAAAATCGGGGTTTGTGTTCCCATACTGGCAGAGCCCGCAACCGGTCAGCCTTATGGTCATGCCTTGACAAGGCAAGCCTCCGGCAAACCGTTCAGGAATAGCAGATGGCCAACACGGTGTCCTAGGCGTACCAATGCACATGCAATGCAAAGAAACACATAAGTGTAGTCAAAACAAGATATCATGAGTTCGAGTCAAGTTCTCTATTATCCCCAGCAGAGTCGTCAGAAACTGTAGACGTCCCCGAACGCCCCGGGAGAATGAGTCTCGTTCTGTTCGTTTTGGGCTTACTACAATTCGGACTCTAATTGTCACAGTTCTTAATCTGAACCAAAGAGTCCAAATCCGGCAAATCGTTTTGAAAAACAGATTTTTGTGAAGAAGTGCCAAACATGGACTGCTTTGCCAGATACAGAGTCGCCACCTAAATATTTTATTTTGGGAGAATTTAGGAAACCCTGACTCGTTTGCCTAAGGCCATGTGTTCGTCATCACTAGAGTTGTCTCGGCTCGGGAACTTGGGTACGATTGCGGAAGGTCAGCTATGAGCACCCCCTCTTGCTCGATCCGAAGATCGACCTCTACTAATCATGATATCTTGTTTTGAAAACATTATGCGTTCTTATTCCGGTTATTAGCCTAGATTTACTATGTGATGCGTACAGCATACAAGTATAGACTGAATCGCCTGAGTTAGAACAAAACATTTCATGTGTTGTTTTGAAAATGGTCTGCTACTCGTAAGTAGGCTAAAATGCAAATTTTGCCACTTTCGGGTGGGCTTAGAAAACGTGGTTTTGCCACTATCTAGTGGGCTTAAAACTCACAGTTTTAATGCATTATTCCAATTCAGGTAATTCAACCTCCATCCACAGGCATCTAAGCAGTTATATCATATAAGCAAATAGCCTCATGGTAAGCATGCTGTCATGGCAACACTCACACGCATGCAATGATGCTAAAGCGAAAAGACTTACTGAGTAATCCAAGCCAAAACAAAAGCTATGTTAGAAATCCATGCATGGTCCTAATTATATAGAAATGCCTAATGTAACACATGCAGGAATGCAACTACAATCGGCTCGGCTATTCTAAAATGACATGTGTAATGCTACAACTAACACGTATTCAATTTGGGATTGAAATACAAATGCAGTTAGTATGATGCGCCGAGCCCGGTGCATGCAAAACGAATGAATGTATGCAAACATGCTGTCATAAGTATGCTAATTGAAACATGCCCTAAACTAACTATCGAAAGCTAGTAAATAAAAGGGAAGAAAGACGTGGGGTTGGAAGACATGCACACACGTACCCATACTTATTACAAATACGCCCTCACTCGGGGGGACCGAAAGAATAATACAGTCCGAATAATGAATCAACTATCCTAGCTAATTAATTATTACAGACCCTCTTAATTAATTAACAAATTAATCACAAAAATAATTTAAATGTGAAGCTAAAAAGACTGCCGCAACTCTGTCTCGGAATGCGCGAATGATGCATGCTTGACTCGTCCCACTCGGAAACTCGCTGCCATAGCACTGTTGCCTCTGCTTACACTGCCCTGCTCCTCTAAAAATTTGCACAAGTTCCAAGGATGCTTCTCTGAACACCGGGGAGCATCACCGACCAAGTGGGAACACCACCGGCCGAAGGGAATAGTCATCGACCATTGCTTGAGCCACCGGCTAATTGTATTTGGTCGGTCGGCACTCCTGCAGAATCCTGCAGTTGACAGCAGCAGAGGGCAAGCAGTGTATGGCATGGAATTTTCAAGCAAATGTGAGCATGGCTACACTCCCCATCATGCAATGGACTCAAGGAAGCATGACTCTCGGACCTCGGGCCATCAATTATGCATTTTGATGCATGATGGCCTAAGAGGCCAAGTTTGCCATTCAATGTAAAATGCATGCAACAAAAGAGATGAATGCCAACACCCTATCATATTGAGATCAACGGCGTCGGCGACCGAGGATTGAGACGTGTTACGTCACTTGGAGTACGAATACTCTCAATCCTCATGCTTGGTTTGACACCCTAAACCAAGCAATGCAATGCATGTATACGAACATGGCTCAAGAATGCAACATGAGGCTAAGATGCAAAACATGCCAAATGCAATGCAATATATTATGCAAGCATGCAATGTGCTAATCATGCAAGAGGCAATACAATGCAATTTAACATGTGATGCAAACATGGTACAATGCAAGCATGCAACGAGAGGCAACAAGTCAAACATACAACTATGTACAAGAATGGACTTAGACTGAAATGGGAGGCCTCAGCCACACCCTAAAACAGTGGCCAAAAGGGTCAAAAATGGCACAACTTATGCATGCAAGCATGCACACACCAATGCCTATCATCTAAGCATGGAAGGGGACAACTCTAAGCACACTTAAAGGTAATATGCTTGGACATTAAACACTCATGTTAAACTCTGAAAAGCATGTAAAAGATGACACCAAGACATGCTAGGGAATGGATGCAAAATAGAAGGTATTCAAGGCCACAAAAGAGAGCATTGCCCAACACCTACCCCAAGCAAACATGGCATGAACTAAGCAACCCAAAACAGAGTTTTTATGCATCAAAATATGCCCCAAAACCCACTGATATGGCAGCCCCAAAAACTTAAATACATAAGCATGCACAATGCTCATTTTAAGGCTCAACAAGACAACTCTTCGAGGCATGAAAGGGATGATGAATGCAATCATGCAAGCACGGATTAGGGACTAAGATGGCATGTAAAATGACCCCAAATCACTGAAACGACCCAACTAAAGCATGCTCATAACTCACACCCTCAAGGCTCACAAGCCAAAATGCAAAGAGGCTATACCAAACATGGAAAATATGATCAAAACAGCACCCTACAGACCTCAAGCATGGTAAGACATGGCAAAGAACTTCACAAAGGTAGGCCAAAATATGAGAGCATGGTAGGCTAGATGCAAGATGCACTTCTAGGCAAAATGGGGGAATACAAGGCAAATATATTAGGCATGAAATGGGTCATTGATCCGACCAAAAACAGAGGCATATTGTGACCTAACAACATCCAAAAACCTCTGAAATGGTACCAAGGACAACTACTCATGCATGCTACCATTAAGAGCCAAAAATGCAAAGAAAGAGAGACAAAGGGAGAGGGGTGTCCCTCCCCTATGCAAGACCTCAAAACCCCTTCTTCACCACTGAAAATCCACTGGATTTCAGTGGTGAGAAGGCCAATACACAAGAGGTTCCAAAACTTAATAAAGAGAGTACAAAAAGGGTCAAACAAGGCCTAAGAGGGGGAGATCGACCCCAAACAACAAAATGACCTTAATGAAGTATCTTAAGCATGCAAATACAAGACTTTTTTCAGTTATACATGAAGCTCAAATCAGTATGCAAAGCAGGTCAAAAGCTAGTGCAAGATTGGGAAATCTAAAGCAAAAGTGTTACCCTTGAAGAGCACCTCAAGAACAGCAAGTCCAGCCACCTTTTTCTGATCAAAACTAGCTCAAAACCTCAAGAATAAACCCTCAACACCTCCCAAAGTCAAAGAAGGGTGTAATGGTGTGTGTTTTAGTGCAAAAGTAAAAACAAATCACCCTTTTAGGCCCTCAAACACACACAAATGAAGAGAGAGAGGGAGATATAGAGAGAGAAGATGTATGTATTAGAATATATATGTTCTAGATCTGATTTTGCTGAACCAAAACAAGGAGAGGGTTTGTCTCCTTATATAGACCCTCAAAGGTGCTAAGCTTCCAAGAGAAGCTAAATAAAAGGATCAAGGCTTCTTCAAGAAGCCAAGGCAAAGGGGCCAAGGCTTCCTGAGGAAGCTGAGGCAGGGTCCAAGCTTCTTGAGGAAGCTAAGACAAAGGTCCAAGCTTCCTTAAGAAGCTAAACCAAAAGGGTGCAAAAGGGGCAAAACAGCCACAGATGTACACGGGGGCAGGGTTTGTGCATTCCAGCTGGCACAGCTGGCATGCACCATGCCTGAAAAAGGCAAAAAGGTGGTACCGGCCAAAAAAGGAGGCCATCGGCCAAACAGGTTGTCGGCCGGCCACACAAAATGCCGACCGGCCAATGGACTATTTCACCAATGGCTGGTAGCCTCAAAACACGGCCGGTGGCCTCAAGCCATGGCCGGTGGGTATCAAGGGTAGCTAGCAAGCTACTCTCTACCCTTAGGTGCAAAAACAAACAAGTCCTTGGTGTAAAACCAAGCACAGAACAAGCAAGTCGAGAGATCCTGAGGCAAGGCGCGTAGCCAAGACCTTCGGGAACTCAAAACAAACACGAACATGGATGATCACCGAGTGTTCAAGTGGTGACGTCCAAGTCTTGAGGACGGTCAAAAATGGGTTGTCTACACTATTCTGAAATGACTAAGTATAAAAACAGCTCCTCTCCAGGTTCTGGATTTGAAAGGACTAGAGCTGTGGTTAGATACTTCTTTAGGTCGACCAAGGTGGCCTCGCATTCTTCGGCCTACAGGAAGTCTGTGACTTTCTTCACTAAGTTAAAGAAAGGTCTGCACTTGTTTGAGCTTCTGCTGATGAATCGATTCAGGCTGCGGCCCTTCCAGTTAGTGTCTGCACCTGTTTTGCCGATGTCGGGCTCTTTTGTTCTAGAATGGCCTTGATCTGATCTGGGCTAGCCTCAATATCCATTCTGGTCACCAGGTATCCCAAAAACTTATTAGATCCAACTCCAAATGCACATTTCGAGGCATTGAGTCGGAGCCGATATGTCTTAAGGATTTCAAATACTTCTTTGAGGTTGGCCAAATGTCCTTCGGGTTCCTTGGTCTTCACGACCATGTCGTCGATGTAGACTTCCACTGTTCTGCCAATTAGATGTTTGAACATCTTGGTTACCAACCTTTGGTAAGTCACTCCTGCGTTTTTCAACCCAAAAGGCATCACTCTGTAGCAGTACAGTCCTTTTGGGGTGATAAACGCAGTCTTCTCTTCATCTGGGGGGTACATGGCTATCTAATGGTACCCCCTGTAGGCATCCAGGAAGCTCATCCTTCCATGCCCTGAAGTGGCGTCTACCAGCTGGTCAATCTTGGGTAGAGGAAAGCTATCCTTGGGACAAGCTTTGTTTAAACTGGTAAAGTCTACACAGACCCTCCATTTATCATTCTTCTTCTTCACCACTATTGTGTTTGATAGCCATGTAGGGTAATTTACCTCTCGGATGGCCCTGGCCTCGAGAAGTCTGTTTACTTCTTCTTCCATTGCTTCGACGTATACCAACGTCGGTCTTTTTGTTCGTTGAATTACAGGTTTGGCCGACCTGTCAACGTTCAGCTTATGGCAAGTGACCTCGGGGTCGATGCCTGGCATTTCGTAAGGCGTCCACGCGAACACCTCAATGTTTACTCTTAAAAAAGCTTCTAATTCTTTTTCCTCTTCTTCGGCTAAGCCCAAGCCGAGAAGAAAGAAGCGTTCTTCATCCCCTTCCTGGACGAGGATTTTCTTCAGTGCTTCTTCACTCTTCTCGGCTGGCTCCTTGCCGACATCTTCTAGGACCTCCACGTCCTCGTCTTCGATCTCTGCCTTTTCTGGTTCTCGAATGCTGCAGGTAGATTTCATTGTTGCCATGGAGCAATTTTTTGCCTGCAGCTGAGCTCCTCTAACTTCCTCAATCCCATACTCTGTTGGGAACCGCAATAGTTGATACAAAGTTGAGGGAACAGCCCGCATTGCATGCAACCATAGCCTTCCCAAAATGATGTTGTAAGGGGAGGGTGTGTCAATTACGGTGAACTCTGTTGTTATCTTCCTGGTGCCTGCCTGTACCTCCAAGCTAGTTGTTCCCAGTGGCCATGTCGGCGTTCCATTGAACCCGACCATTGGGCTATTGGATTGCTCTATGTCGTTTGGGTGAAAGTCGAGCTCCTTGTAACATTGAACGTACATGATGTCACAAGGGCTGCCTTGGTCAATCAGGATGCGTTTTACTTGGCACTCCCCAACCTGGAGGGATACTACCAAGGCGTCATTATACGGATGCTGCACCATCTCAAGGTCGGCTTCCGAAAATGACACTACTGGTCCTTGGAACTCTTTTACCTAATGTCTCTTCTCCCCGACTTGGTAGACATGTTGCAAGTGCTTCACCTTCTAGGTCTCCCCCCTAATTTCGTTCTCGTTGACCTTCGAGTGAATCACATTGACTACCCGAGGTCCTCCTGCCTGAGGTTGTGGTGCTGGGGGAGGCGGAGCTGTTAGCGCCTGAGGCAATCTTACCTGTTCTTTCCTTGTTCTGGCCTCATCGACGAGGTCTCTCAGATGGCCTTGCCTCACCAGTTCTTCCAAATGTGTTTTCAAGGCTCTATAACCCTGAGTCGTGTGCCCATCTTCATTATGGTAAGCACAATGTCTGCCAACGTTCCTTCCCATAAACTCTCTTGGTGCCTTCATTGGTGTTCTGAAATAGGGTTGGTTCCGAATCCGGTCCAGGACTTTGGGAATCGGGATTCAGAACACAGTTGTTACTGCCTGTGTGGCCCTCAGTTCTGTTTCTTGTTTGCTTGATCCACTGTTACCTTGGCCTCACTTCGGCGAGCCGTTTCCTTTCTCTTGTTTTATCTACTTAGTCCCCGACATGTCTGCTTCGGCTTTGGCATACTTCTCGATTCTCGCCATGAGCTCTTCCATACTTTTTGGCAATGTCTTTGCCAAAGACTTTCGTAGTGGACAGTTGTCTTTCAAGCCGTTCTTGAAAGATACGACCGCCACCTCTTGATTGCATTCGGGTATTCGGTTGAACACCTTATAGTATCTTTTTGCATAGGCCCTAAGGCCTTCATCCTTGCTGATTTTCAGAGCCATCAATGCATCCACCCTTAATGGCTGCAGCTTGTTTGTCACGAACCTGGCCACAAACATCTCGGACAGGCCTTCCCAAGTCTTCACGCTTCTCTTTGGTAATTTGTGAAACCAATCTGATGCAATCTCCCCGAAAGATGAGGGAAACACTTTGCAGAGCAACGGCTCGTTTCCACTATACAATGCCATTGAGTTCAAATATAGTCCGACGTGGAAGTTGGGGTCTGACTTACCATCGTATATTTGAAACCTCGGCATACTGAATCTCTTCGGTGCCTCAAACCTGTCCAATTCTACCGAGAATGGTGTCCTCGACTTATCTGGGGAGGTTACCTCGGCGTCGGCATTCTGTTGTTTCCTCTTGAGGTAATCTCTTAAGTCCTCCGTTGTCCGCCCAGGAGCTCGGCTTTCTCCTGCTTTCAGTCTTTTTAGTGCACTTCTTTTAGCTTCGTGGTGAGTCCTTTTTGATCCTTTTCCATGAGTTGTGTCGAAGCACAGTGCCTGCCCCTGAACATGCCGATGTCCTTTGGGGTCTGCCTCCTTTGTGCGATACGTCCTCCGTGATTCTTCTCTTCTTGACTCTCTTCGTCCGACTTCCCTCGAAGGTCGGTGAGAGTATCTTTTGCTTTTGTTGTGCTGAGGGGCTACGGGGATTGTTTTTTGCCCTCCCTTCTGGGCATTGGCCGCTGGAATCGGCGTGTCCTGCAGCGGGAACGGTGGCTGCATGACGTTATTTTGCATCATGAAATTGACGACCAACTGTAGGCTGCCAATTTGTTTGCCATCTCTTTTACCTCTTCGTCCCTCCGTAAGCACCTATCCTTTCATACTTGGAGGTCGTCCTCGTTGTAGTAGCCACTTCGATCTGGTTTCTTTGGTGCGTTGCCAGTCTGGCTGACGTCTTTCACCCCGTGATTCTAGTCATGAGTTTCTGTGTTGCATTCGTCTCCTTCGACATCAAGGTCAATAGGTCTCCCACTCCCAACAGGAATGTCGTCTCCAATCTTTTCCTTCTGCCCGTTACTGGTCATCTATTCTCCTTTCTTTCCCACAAACGGCGCCAAATTGTGTGAGTGATTTTTCGATCACATTGCCCAACTCAGTATTCAGCTAGAGAACACTGGCAGAATAGATGACACCTGGCTAACTTGCAACAGAAAGAGAAGATTCCGGCGGTGGTTCGTCCACCCGGGGGCACTCCGACGATCAAGTCAGTATATCTCTCAAAGATAATCAATAGTGAAAATCTCACTGTTCAGAATATAAAATTGCGTATCTTAGACCTACGGGAGTGCCTCTCTTTTATAGCTAACTCAATCCTTGTCCCAACAGGAGCCTAGCTCTAATGGACTTAGGATTACTATTAATCTTGGACTCCCAGTAGGATTGGGATAAACTCCCTAAGAGTCTTATCCTTTCCCAACTGTAGTCTTCCTCCTTTCTAGGACTCTTGTTCCTTATCCGCTTATCTCGGATTCCGATATCTTCGGAGGTAACCTCGGCCCCGTTGAGATAACCTCGGCGTCATGACCAGGACACGTGGCACCTCGGCTGACATGTCGGCGTCACCTTAGCTGCGTGTTGGTACTCAGAAAATATATTCCCACAGGAAATCACCACATAACCGCCTTGTGGTTGATGGACTAAAACGCACAGTTAACTTTTATGTCTAAGATAATAGAATGTGAAAGTTACGCGCCTCTATAGGGAATGTGTTCGTTTTTATGATGGAAATACCTTTTTATCTCTTCAAATTTATAAAAGATGTCATTTAATTTCAACCTCCTTTTTCTTCACCACCTCTTTTCTCTTTGTAACACCTGAAATTTTTTAAAATTTAATTCAATACTTATTATGTAAAATAATAATAAAAATAAAATATAAATAAATTCATCAATAAATGAATTACCCAAGGGCCAGACCCTTGGTAAAACTAGGGGGTAAATCCGAGGAAGGGAAATGTGTGGGCTAAGAGACACGTAGCCCATGGCCACGTGTCAATTCCATGTATGCACACACCCCATGCAATACAACTATAAATAAGCCTTCATTTGCCTCAGTTTCGGTAAGAAGAAAAAGAAGTGGAAAGTCGCATAAATTGGTAGAAGCAAGAGCGGGCACCCGAGGTAGGAAGGCACGAATAGAAACATGAAAGTTAAGGTTGAGTTTTACTGTATCTTCAGTTATTATAATATATTTTTTATATGTTTTGAGTTATCATAATATATTTATAAATATTTTAAATTATCACAATTTATTTTATATAATTTATATTTTATGATTAGGTTGATGTTTCAATTACGTGGATTATTTTTTGAACTCTATTTGCTTAAATTAAAATCCATGAATATGTTTGTTTAAATTTTAAAAATTAATTGACAATGATCTTATAAATAATTATTTTCTGTAAGTATCACTACGGGAGTCTTATGCCTTGGGGACTTAAATAACCATTGACCCATGTTTGACCACTTTGTAGTTCCCTGTTTGTCATGGATCCATTGATCTCTGTTCTGATTGTCACTCTAATGACCCCAATTATGTTCTGTTCTGCACCGTAGTTATAGTTATTTATTTCAGTTTCTGCCACTTAATTAATTTATGTATTCAACTCAAATTATATTAATGTTTTAGCTTAAATTACTATCCATGGCTATTTTGGTGCCCCTATACGCACACTATAATATTTCTCACTCCGCTATGTGTTTATAGCTATTACCCCTTTTAGGTGACGAAGTTTAGTAGGATCAAGATGGGGAATGAATCGTTGTGTTTTTTTTTCATTTATTTTTAAGATTTTTTTTTTATCAGACTCTTGTAATACAATAAAGCTCAATCGACTATGTTTGTTTCATTTTATTAAACATTTGATACCCAATTATTTTATTTTAATTTATTTAATTTAACCGCTTGCGCTACGACTACAAAATTATTTGAATTATTTTATGTTTATCTTGATACGACGTGGAGCCTTTAGATACCGGGTTTAGGTCGTGACACACACTCTCACTCTCTCTCTCTCTCTCTCTCTCTCTCTCTCCTCCCCTCCCCTCAAACCACCACCCATATCCATCACACCACCACCGCAACCCCTCCTCTCACATGCCATCCTTAAACCTCCTCCCACATCAAATTGATTCATCTCCAAAATTATATTTTGCACACACACACACACATATATGTACAGTGAAGATGAGATTGCATATGTATAAACCATCTTTCATCTTCTTCTTTTATATATATATATATATTGGATATTGATGGCATTGTTTATAATTTTTGAATCAAACTTTATATATATATGCTAGGGGTGTCCGCGGCTCGGTTTGGGACGGTTTGCGGTTCGGTTTGGACCCGCCCGCATTTATGCGGTTTGGGAAAAAGTCAACCCGCAACCGCCCGCAATGCGGTTTGCGGTTTGTGCGGATAGGGTTCGCGGATGTGCGGGCGGTTGCGGGCGGTTTGCGGATTGAACTGTTTTTCCAAAAATTTATTTTTAAACCTTTTTTTTCCCCCCTAATTTTGTCAATCTTTATTTTAGACCTTTTTCCTCATATTTTTTAAAATACTCCAACATTAATAATTAATAAATTAAAACTTATAAAAAAACTTATAAAATAAAAAACACAACAAATTCAATTCGTAACCTAAACAAATTATTCAAAACCTACATTCATCATTAACTTACATTCATCCTATATTCATCATTCATAACCCAAATAAAAAAATCCTAAATTGAAAATTCAACATTCATCATTCCTAACCCCCCCCAAAAAAGAAGTAATTCTTTATTAACTTACATTCATCCAAAATGCAAAAAAAATAAAAATTCATTAACTTACATTCATCCAAAACCAAAACGCAAATAAAAAAAAAAAAATTGTTGTCAAACTTCATTCAATACAAACCCATGAAATAAAATTAAAACACATCCAATTCAACTTCAACTTCATCTAAGATATCAAACTTCATCTTCATGAATCACATCCAATTCAACTTTCACAAATTCCAATTCCATGCATTTGGTTGATGAACCCTACACAAAAACAAATTGAAAAAAATATAAACTTCAATCTTCAATTATAGTAAGAAATGAAAAGATAAACAAAAGTCTATATATTGCATTTCAATATAGTAAGAAAATGTGTTGAGTATATGAAAAAATTACCAATGACCAAATGGATATTAGACATCAATTATAGCATCAACATTATAGGTTGAAGTTGAAGATGAGTTTGACTCTAAAGTACCTAATTAGAAGTCAACAAGAGAAGATTAATAAAATTTATATTAGAAAATAAATAATACAAATAAAAATAAAGATAAATAAATTCTCATTTACCCGAGTCATATTGCTCAAATTCTTCCACATCATCCATCGCCTTTCGAAGAGAAATTGGAAGGTTGCTTCGAAGCCAATTTTGAGTACATACAAGAGCTTCAACCATAAAAGACGAGAGTGAACTACGAACTGGGTCAAGAATACACCCTCCCGTACTAAAAGTCGACTCCGATGCAACGGTAGAAATAGGCATGGCCAACACATCCCTTGCAAGTTGTGATAACACCCTATATTTGGTTGCATTCACTTTCCAATAATCCAAAATCTCAAATGTTTGATTCTTTGCAAAATGTTCAACCTCGGATAAATATTGTTCCAATTCCGACTTAGATCCACTAGTGCATCGCCACTCCAAATAGGAATTAAATTGGGAGTCAACTAAAGAATAGGGATCATCATCATCATTATCTTCCACCATATTCACAACTTCATTCACACTTGGAAGTTTCTCATTTGAAGGATAAAGTGTGACATAATAGCTATACAAACGACTCAAGCAACTCTTAACCTTGTCTACCATCTCTTCCACCTTCCTATTATCTCCAAGAAATAAATTGGAAAAACAAAACTCCAAGTATGTCATTTTTTTGGTAGGATCAAGAACCACCGCAACATACAACAACAAATTGATTTTACTTCCATTCCCCCAATACTTGCTAAACTTTAGCTTCATAGTCTTTGCCATTGTGCTCAAAGTATCATCCTCCTCCAAAATTAATTAGTTAATTTTGCTTTCAATAACAAACATCTCTTTGTAAAAAGCATTGGAAGTAACAAAGAGAGACCCCAAAAATTTCTTAGTTGCAACATAAAATAATTTTAGAAATCTCAAAAAAATTCTACACTTTTTCCAATCCAACTCATTCGGACTTCTTCTTATGCCACCATCAACATCCTTGAAATAAGGTTCAAAGTTGGAATCCACAAACTTCAATCGGTTAAAAGCCTTCTTATAGTTTTCGGCGGCCTCTAACATCAAATAGGTAGAGTTCCACCTAGTTGGTACATCTAGGCATACAAGAGCTTTTGAATCAAGTTTGAGTGTGGCCGCACACTTCTTAAAAACATCATGCCTATGAGGAGAAGACCTCACATATCTCACCGCAAGTCTAATGTTAGCAATAGAATCATCCATTTCTTTCAACCCATCACTCACAACGAGATTAAGAATATGTGCACAACAACGCATATGAATAAATTCATGTTGCAAAATAGTCCCCTTCCAATCTTTGGTTATCGTTTTCAAATATTGAATGGTAAGATTATTAGAACTAGCATTATCAACTGTTAAGGTGAATATGCTATCAATGTTCCACTCAATCAAACACGACTCAATTTTTTGACCCAATGTTTCTTCTTTGTGATCCTTAACTTGTTGAAAATTTATGATTCTTTTTTGAAGTTTCCAGTTATCATCAATGAAATGAGCAGTCAAACACATGTAACACAAATTCTGAAAAGATGTCCAAGTGTCCGTAGTAAAGCAAATTCTACGACCCTTCATGGCCTTCTTTAACTTATCCCTTTCATTCTTGAATATATTGAGCACTTCTCTAGATATGGTTTGACGAGAGGGAATTGGTGTGAATTTGGGTTGCATGACATTACAAAATCTTCTAAACCTAACACCCTCCACAAATCTAAATGGCAACTCATCAATGACCACCATCTCCGCAAGAGCCCTTTTACAAGTATCAAAATTAAAAATTATTGCTACAACCTCAACACCCTCTTCATTTTGTTTCAGTTTAAGATTTAATGTTTGTTGACCATCTGTATCCCTATTTGGATATTCTTTACAATTGGGTGTATGACTCCTCAAATTACTAGTCCCATGAAGTCTAGAGTCAGCCATATACTCTTTCTTACAATATTTACATACGGCTCTACGCTTCCCATCGGTCCCTATAACCTTGTCAAAATGATCCCAAACTGTGGATAGTGCTCTCCCCCCTTCACTCTCACTCTTTCTCTTTGGGGGTCTAAGAGGCTTAGGTTCAAGTTCAGGTTTAGGTTCGACTAAGAGAGGATTCATTTGAGAACTAGAGGATTCCGGAGGTACAAGATTGATTGCGGGAGATTAAATACTATCCTCCATTTAAACTAGTTTACAAAAATAGAGTCACAGAATCAATTTTACAGACACAGATTCAATTTTAATTTTAATAACAGATTTAATTCCAAAAATTAAATAACAAATTTAAATAACAGACAGATTTAATAACAGATTTAATTCAACAGATTCAGATTTACAGATTCAGATTAACAGATTCAGATTTAATTTTAATAATAGATTTAGATTTAATTTAATTTTAATAACAAATTCAGATCAAACAAGTTAACAGATTCAAATTCAGATCAAACAAACAAATTCAAGTTAACAGATTGAATCAAGTTAACAGATTCAATTTCACAGATTTAATTCAGAAAAACAGGTTATACAGACACAGATAGATTTAATTCCAAAAATTAAATAACAGATTTAAAACAAATTAAATAGATTCCACAAATAGACTTAAAGCAGATTCAATACAGATTTCATACAGATTCAATACAAATTAAATAGATTCCACAAATTAAACAGATTTAAAACAGATTAATTCCAAAAACAGATTTAATGTCCTCCATCAACAAATAACATAAACAAAAAATACAGATCTGTTGCAGATTCAAAACAGATTCCAAAAAAAATGTCCTCCATCAATCCAATACCACATTAATGAACAGATCCAAAACAAATCTATCAACTGATTCTCTAAACATAGACATATCAAAGATCAGGGAGAGTGAGAGAGAGAAAGACAGAGAGAGAGAGGCTTACTTGTGATCGGTGCGATGACAGAGTCAATTAATGAACAGATCCAAAACAAATCTATCAACTGATTCTCTAAACATAGACATATCAAAGATCAGGGAGAGTGAGAGAGAGAAAGACAGAGAGAGAGAGGCTTACTTGTGATCGGTGCGATGACAGAGTCAATCGATCGGTCGATTTTGTGATGAAAGAGAGTCGATCGGTGTAGTAGATGCAAAGCCAAAGAGTGAGAGACTGTGAGATGAGAGAGTAAGGAAGGGAGACAGATCAGAGACACAAAGATCGGAAAGAAAGAGACATAGACAGAGACTGAGATTCAGAGAGGAGCTTACCTGTGAGGTGTGCGATGAGGTCGATCAGTTGATCGGTCGATTAGTCCATCTTGCGAAAACAGAGAGAGTCGATCAGTGGGTGTAGGCAGTGGAGATGAAAATCGCGAGAGTCAGAGTGAGCGTGAGAATGAGAGACATAGAATGAGATAGATAGAGTGAGAGATAGATAATATTGATCAGGGTTTTCTTTTTTGAGCGGTTGGATTTGAAGGAAAAGAAAAAGGGGTTTTCTTTTTTTTAAACGGTTAGATTAGATTTGAACCCCAAAAAAAAAAAAAAAGTGTTTTATGCGGGCGGGTTGGGCGAGTGCGAGTTAAACCCGCAACCCGCCCGCAACCCGAAAATTACATAAAATCCAAACCGCACCCTACCCTAATGTGTTTGTGAAACCGCCCATACGTGCGCGGTTCGAATCGGGTAGGGCGGTTCGGATAACCCTATGCCCAGCCCTATATGCATACATACATATACAACCCAATCGAACTTCTTTTTTAGTTTTATAACCTTTTAATCAAACTTTATATATATATATATATATATATATATATTTTAGTTGTATAACTTCTGAATCAAACTTTTTATACATATGCATATTATATATATATATATATATGCATGTATTAGAACAGACCAATTATTTCTCAAATTAATGAATTTAAATTAAAACTAGAATCCACTGTCTGTTCAACTTCACCTACTGCATTCTGGCATAGGAAAAAGCATGTAGTTACTTTACTATATATTAAAATTTTTAATGAAAGACAAATTCCTACTAAATCTAGACCTATTCAAATGAATCATGATTTACTTGAAATGTGTAAAAAAGAAATAAATGAATTATTAAAATGTCGAGTTAATCTTAGTATATTATTTTCTGCAATCAACTTTAGTCATATTATTTGATTTCGTAATTCATGTTCTTCGCCCTTTTGGTATCAGAGCCAAGTTATGTTGTATCCTGTTTCTAACTGCTTTGTTTCTTCCACTTAATCCATTCTGTTGTTTGCTTGTTTGATCTAGTTTTCAGTTCATCTTAATCACCTAAGAGATCGGTCTGTGTTTATCCACCTGGTTTAAGTCACCCACTTTCGTTTCCTGTCCAAAGTAAGTCCTTAGGGTTGGGTGGTGTAGGACATAGGGGTTTCCCGAATAGGGTTTGTACTCAAACCATTTTGGTCTGTGATAACATGACTAGAATAGGGTATGTATTAACGTATCTGTAAAACTGATTAATTAACAAAAACAATGAATCGATTATTTAGAAGTAACTCATCAGTCAGTTCTAGGTCAACAACTTTGCCCTCAATACCTAATCACGGATTAGTAATAAATGAAGAAGATGTTGAAATACAAAATGATAAAATTTATGTAGGATGGAATATACCTAAACTACCAATCAAAGAAATTTATAAAACTACTTTTATACAGAATGTGTTTAAAGTTGCTCTGCATGTTAAAACCATTGAACAAGTTTATGCTTTAGAAAAACCTAGAGAAACCTGTAGGTTATTTGATACTAAGTTAATCAAAAGACATTTAAATAATGGTTACAATTTTATGCATATTGGTTTAATACAAGTTGGTGTTAATCCATTAACCATGGTAGGGAAAAATACCTCTGTTTTATTATGCTTAAGAGATGCTCGCTTTCTTAATTACAATGATAGTTTAATGGGTATGATGGAAACTGGTCTTCATAAAGGTCCAATACATTTTAATTGTTTTCTTGATTTCACACTTAGTTTACGTGATCCACATATTTTAGATGCATTAACATTAAATATTCAATTACATGATTCATTTACTAACATAAAAGAAAAAGTTCATAATATTGCTTTAATATATCGTGTCCATTATAAATGAATGCAAACCAATTTAAATGTTCATACTTTACACAAGAGTCCTAAAGATAAAACTCTATTAATTCAAAGTAGTAGTAATCATGAATCACATATTAATGTTCCTGAAATGATTGAATGGAAAAATATAGATCTACTTGATCAATGGGTTACTGTCAATGAAAATTAGAAACATAATCAACAACAATCCTCAATTCAAGATATCCAAGATATTCAACAATACAATGATGGTTCTGTTCGAATAAAATTTAATCGAAATCAATCCTCTCGACGTGGTACATCTAGTGTTCCGACTGAAATTGAAACTGAAGATGAAATATTTAATACTCCATTATTTCGCAAAAATAGTAAAATTCATCTTGGTCAAACCTCGACTAATAAATTAAAAGGCATTGATAATACTACTTCCTCCCAAATTAGTAAACCTGTTTATTCTACACACACACATTTACTTGAAGAAGAAATTGCTTCTAATAATTCTCCAACTCAAACTGATTTTAAAGAATTTATACCACCAATCAATCCTCAATTAATGACAATTAAAAAGGACTTCCAACCTGATTTAGACAAATTGCTTATTGAATTTAAATCTTCTAAAAATAAAACACTCCAACATGCTTACTATGATAAATATAATTCTGCTCAAATGTCTAAAATTGCTAGACAATGGCATGATTTTATGATTGAATAGTTTTGAATTACCTCTATTAGAATATGTTGACAAATATTACAAAAAGATTAATATAATCACAAAATATAAATGGAAAACTTCTGACACTACTTCTGTTAGTTCTAGTCATCCTCCTTTAGAAAAAATACTTCTTACTCAACAAGGTTCTGAAATCGCTGCTTCACCTTTCAAATTACCTGGTAATGATAATGAAATTAAAAAAGTTATTGAACAAAATAATTATACTAATCAATGTTTAAACACAATTGGTAAACAATTAGTTAAGATAGAAACCAATTTAGAATCTGTTCAAAACACCTCCACTAAACAACCTTTAGATCTACCTTTACTTAATCTACCCAATAATCATTCCAAACGAACCAGCTTAGTTACTAATGATCAATCCACTGTCAAAGCTATTGAAAAATTATTTACTAAACTATCTATCTCTGATAATGCTTCACCTTCTAAAGATAAAGGTCTTACTATTTTAAATCAACCGCATCATACTGCAACTGTTTTTACCCAATCTGACACTGAAACCACTGATAATGACATAGACCAATTAGCTCAACAATTTCAATTTTCTAATCTTAATAAAATTCATTATCCCAAAATTAATCCACAAACTACCAAAAATTGGTATTCTCGACCTACTCCTCCTGATCTCCAATTCGAAGAAACTAATCTTAATAATCAATTTTCTGTTTCTGCTAAACAATTATACGAATGGAATATTGATGGTCTTAGTGAAGATCAAATTCTCCAAAAATTAAACCATTTATCTATGGTTTCCAATAGTTATCTCTCCAATTATCCCCAATATTCTCAACCTGAAATTGTTACTTTAATTACCTCTGGTTTCACTGGTATGCTCAAACCTCGGTGGGAAAAATATTTAACTGAAGATCAAATAGAATCCATAATTTATGCTAATCAAACTGATGATACTGGTCTACCTATCTTTGATGAAAATATTGGATGTTGCCACCCTGATGGTATTAATGCATTAATCTATACGATTGTTAGACATTTTATTGGTACTCCTACTAATATTTATTCTCGCATACATGATCAACTTAGTAATTTTACTTGTCCAACCTTAAGGGATTTTAGATGGTATAAAGATGTATTCACCTCAAGAGTTATGTTACGAGAAGACTGTACTAAATCATTTTGGAAAGAAAAATTTATTAATGGATTACCTAGTTAATTTGCACACAAAATTAGAGATGTTTTTAGTCAACCTGCTGGTGTTATTGAATATGATAATTTAACCTATGGCGATATAATTAGCATTATTCAAAAAGAAGGATTAAAAATGTGTATTGATCTTAAACTTAGTCAAAAAGCCACTAAAGATAAACATAAGGCTAAATATGAATTAGGCAATTTCTGTGAACAATATAGTTTACCTCCTGTGGCACCCTCTCTCGTAGAAAATCACATAAATATTCTAAGCATAAATATAAATCCAAAAATTTGAATAAATATAAAAAGAATTACTCCCTTTCCAAATCCACTGATAAATTTTATACTAAACCTAAAAAGAAATATTACAAAAAATCACATCTAAAATCTAAATCTACTAAAGATATAACATGTTATAATTGTAGACAAAAAGGTCATTATTCTAATAAATGTAAAGAAAAACAAAAATTAAAAGATAAGGTTAATCAATTACAAATAAATGATGAATCTAAGAATCAAATATTTGAAATCTTTCAATTAAACCACTCTGTTAGTAATTCCTCTTCTGATAATCCGGAAACTTCCTCTGATAATCATTCAACCAATACTTATTCTGACTCTGATAATAATAATATAACATTAGGATGTAATGATGTCTGCTGCAAACCAGTTAAGCAAATTACTGTTCTTACAAAACAAAATCAAGAAGAATCTGCTCTAATTGAATTAATTAGCAAGTTAGATGATCCCAATTTAAAACAAAAATACATTGATAAATTAAAATCTTTATTAATTCATTCAGATAATAAACCTAAGTTCGATAAACCTATCATTAGTTTATCCAAGACTTTAGCTAGATTTAAGACCAAAAATAAAGAAATTACACTTCAGGATTTACAATCTAAAATCAACCAAATTAAACAAACTATCAGAGATTTACAACAAAAAGATAAAAATTTAGAAGATGAAATTATTACTCTAAAACTTAATCAAAGTTTAGATAATTTCCAACCTAATCCAAATACATCACCTAATGCATCTGGAAATAATTCTGAACATGATTATGATCATACTAATCCCGATAAACTCTTATTTGACAATCGCTCTCATCAATCTAATCATCTTGAAGAAAAACGATTAAATATAATCAATAAAATTTATATTCAAAAATGGTATTCAAAAATTAAAATCGTTGTTGAAAATTTTGAATTAGACTTAATTGCTTTAATTGATACAGGCGCTGATTTAAATTGCATACAAAAAGGATTACTTCCTACTAAATATTATGAAAAATGTCATGAGAAATTAACTTCTGCTAATGGTAGTCAAATGTCTATTAAATGAATCATGATTTACTTGAAATGTGTAAAAAAGAAATAAATGAATTATTAAAAAATCGAATAATTAGTCCCAGTAAATCACCATGGTCTTGTCCTGCTTTTTATGTCAATAAAAATGCCGAATTAGAACGAGGTGTCCCTCGCTTAGTCATTAATTACAAACCATTAAATGCTGTTTTAGAATGGATTCGATATCCTATTCCTAATGAAAAAGATTTAATTAAAAGGCTTAGTCAAGCTATTATCTTTAGTAAATTTTATTTAAAAAGTGGTTTCTGGCAAATTCAAATTCATCCTAAAGATAGATACAAAACTGCTTTTAATACGTCTTTTGGTCAATATGAATGGAATGTCATGCCTTTTGGATTAAAAAATGCTCCTAGTGAATTTCAAAATATCACGAACGACATATTCAACCCATTTAGTCATTTTTCTATTGTTTATATTGATGACATTCTGATTTTTTCAAAATCAATTCATGACCATTGGAAACATTTTACTGCATTCTTTCACACAATTAAAAGTCATGGTTTAGTCATATCTGCTCCTAAGATTAAATTGTTTCAAACTAAGGTTAGGTTTTTAGGATATGATATTTACCAAAATACTATTCTCCCCATTAGTAGATCCATTGAATTTGCTTCCAAGTTTCCTGATGAAATTCTTGATAAAACCCAATTACAAAGGTTCTTAGGTTCCCTCAATTACATTGCTGAGTTCTACAAAGACCTTAGAAAATTCTATCAACCTCTGTTTGATCGGTTAAAGGATAATCCTCCTCCTTGGTCTTCTGTTCATACTGCTATTGTTAAACAAGTCAAACAATATGTTAAGTCTCTTCCTTGTCTTGGTATTCCTACTGAAAATTCATTCAAAATTATTCAAACTGATGCTTTCGATATTGGTTATGGTGGCATTCTTCTCCAAAGAGTCACTCCTCAATCCTTTGAACAAATTGTTCGTTATCATTCTGGTGTCTGGAATAAAACACAATTAAATTATAGTACTATTAAAAAAGAGATTCTGTCTACTGTTTTATGTATTCAAAAATTTCAAGATGATATTTTAAATCAAAAATTTTTACTTCGTGTTGATTGCAAATCTGCTAAATATGTTTTGGAAAAAGATGTTCAAAATCTTGCTAGTAAGCAAATTTTTGCCCGTTGGCAATCTATTTTGAGTATTTTTGATTTTGATATTACCTATATACCTGGTTGTCAAAATTCCCTTCCTGACTTTCTTACCCGAGAATTTTTACAGGGGGGTAAGGGATGACTGCTCCTGCTACACCATTTCTTTCTTACCATAAATCCCAAATTACCCATTTCAGCACCCAGATCAAACAACTTACCCATCGTATTCACCGCCTCAAATTAGCCCGACCAACCACTAAACGAGCCCAATACATTATTTACCACCAGATCCAAGCCCCTCGAAATTTACTTGCTCACAATTATAACTGTTTAAATCATCATCAGAATTATTTAGATCTTCTTTTTGGTTGCTAATCATTGTTTCTTGCTTAACAGATGTCTCGTCCAAGGCCTCCCTCCAAGGCTTTGGTCCCATCTTCTAGTAAACCTAATCAACTTCTTGTTCCTCCTCCTTCTGAGTCCATAACCCAGTCTCACCCTCTTGAAATGGTTAACCGTTACCAAGTCCTTGGTAACATTTATCGACCCAATTACTCATCTGCTTTGGCCTCAGACCCTTTTGCTTCTTCCAGCCAAGCAGTATCAGTTACTCCATTCCCTGCTAACCCAGTCAGGTCATCTCGATCCGATTATACCAAATCACACACCACTAATCTGTTCTACAAAGAACCTAGTCACCCCAAAGGTCAAGTTATCCATGAAATTGCTAAATCCTATTTTGGCTCTAGATGCCATTTCATCCTTTCACATCCAGAGAAAACACTCACCTATTACAAGGATATTTTGGTCCATCACCAATCAGTCTTGATCAAATCCATATATGATCGAACCTATGCTAGCAAGGTTCTGTATCATTCTATTTACATTCATAACATTGTTTCCTTAGCTGAATGGGGTCCTCCTTATCAGCTTCGTGATTTACCTGGCCACTCTATTCAATACAATTATCATGATTACATTGATGCTTGGTTCAAGATCTTCCTGTACCAAAATGAAACTTTCAGTCACTCTTGGTTCATTTCTTTTGATCAAAAATTCAAGTCAGAATTACCTTCCTAGTTTCTTTTGATCAAATGGTGTCATAATGAGTCCACCATCTCAGGAACCAGAAAGGTAATTCTGACTTGAATTTTTTATCAAAAGAAATGAACCAAGAGTGACTGAAAGTTTCATTTTGGTACAAGAAGATCTTGAACCAAGCATCAATGTAATCATGGTAATTGTATTGAATAGAGTGACCAGGTAAATCACGAAGCTGATAAGGAGGACCCCATTCAGCTAAGGAAATAATGTTATGAATGTAAATAGAATGATACAGAACCTTGCTAGCATAGGTTTGATCATATATGGGTTTGATCAAGACTGATTAGTGATGGACCAAAATATCCTTGTAATATGTGAGTGTTTTCTCTGGATGTGAAAGAATGAAATGGCATCCAGAGCCAAAATAAGATTTAGCAATTTCATGGATAACTTGACCTTTGGGGTGACTAGGTTCTTTGTAGAACAGATTAGTGGTGTGTCATTTGGTATAATCGGATCGAGATGACCTGACTGGGTTAGCAGGGAATGGAGTAACTGATACTACTTGGCTGGAAGAAGCAAAAGGGTCTGAGGCCAAAGCAGATGAGTAATTGGGTCGATAAATGTTACCAAGGACTTGGTAACAGTTAACCATTTCAAGAGGGTGAGATTGGGTTATGGACTCAGAAGGAGGAGGAACAAGAAGTTGATTAGGTTTACTAGAAGATGGGACCAAAGCCTTGGAGGGAGGTCTTGGACGAGACATCTGTTAAGCAAGAAACAATGATTAGCAACCAGAAAGAAGATCTAAATAATTCTGATGATGATGATTTAAACAGTTATGATTGTGTGCAAGTAAATTTCGACGGGCTTGGATCTGGTGGTAAATAATGTATTGGGCTCGTTTAGTGGTTGGTCGGGCTAATTTGAAGCGGTGAATACGATGGGTAAGTTGTTTGATCTGGGTGCTGAAATGGGTAATTTGGGATTTATGGTAAGAAAGAAATGGTGTAGCAGGAGCAGTCATCCCTTACCCCCCTGTAAAAATTCTCGGGCAAGAAAGTCAGGAAGGAAATTTTGACAAGGTATATAGGTAATATCAAAATAAAAAATACTCAAAATAGATTGAAAACGGGCAAAAATTTGCTTACTAGCAAGATTTTGAACATCTTTTTCCAAAACATATTTAGCAGATTTGCAATCAACACGAAGTAAAAATTTTTGATTTAAAATATCGTCTTGAAATTTTTGAATACATAAAACAGTAGACAGAATCTCTTTTTTAATAGTACTATAATTTAATTGTGTTTTATTCTAGACACCAGAATGATAACGACCAATTTGTTCAGAGGATTGAGGAGTGACTTTTTGGAGAAGAATGCCACCATAACCAATATCAGAAGCATCAGTTTGAATAATTTTGAATCAATTTTCGGTAGGAATACCAAGACAAGGAAGAGACTTAACATATTGTTTGACTTGTTTAACAATAGCAGTATGAACAGAATACCAAGGAGGAGGATTATCCTTTAACCGATCAAACAGAGGTTGACAGACTTTTCGAAGGTCTTTGTAGAACTCAGCAATGTAATTGAGGGAACCTAAGAACCTTTGTAATTGGGTTTTATCAAGAATTTCATCAGGAAACTTGGAAGCAAATTCAATGGATCTACTAATGGGGAGAATAGTATTTTGGTAAATATCATATCCTAAAAACCTAACCTTAGTTTGAAACAATTTAATCTTAGGAGCAGATATGACTAAACCATGACTTTTAATTGTGTGAAAGAATGCAGTTAAATGTTTCCAATGGTCATGAATTGATTTTGAAAAAATCAGAATGTCATCAACATAAACAATAGAAAAATGACTAAATGGGTTGAATATGTCGTTCATGATATTTTGAAATTCACTAGGAGCATTTTTTAATTCAAAAGGCATGACATTCCATTCATATTGACCAAAAGGCGTATTAAAAGCAGTTTTGTATCTATCTTTAGGATGAATTTGAATTTGCTAGAAACCACTTTTTAAATCAAATTTACTAAAGATAATAGTTTGACTAAGCCTTTTAATTAATTTTTTTTTATTAGGAATAGGATATCGAATCCATTCTAAAATAACATTTAATGGTTTGTAATTAATGACAAAGCGAGGGACACCTCGTTCTAATTCGGCATTTTTATTGACATAAAAAGCAGGACAAGAACATGGTGATTTACTGGGACTAATTATTCGATTTTTTAATAATTCATTTATTTCTTTTTTTACACATTTCAAGTAAATCATGATTTCTTTGAATATGTCTAGATTTAGTAGGAATTTGTCTTTCATTAAAATTTTTAATATATGGTAAAGTGACTACATGCTTTTTCCTATGTCAGAATGCAGTAGGTAAAGTTGAACAGACAGTGGATTCTAGTTTTAATTTAAATTCATTAATTTGATAAATAAGAACGGGATCAGTCAATAGTTGGTCAATTAGTTTATAATTAATTTCTTTTTTAAGAAAGTTTAAATGTCGAGTTAATCCGTTAATAGTATGAGAAATAGAACAATCTTTTAATTGATTTAATTCTAGCATTTCAGGTGGAGATAAAAATTTAAATGTACCAGGTTGTCCTAAAACATGAGTTGTTATGCCTTCACTAGATGTAGTAAATGGATATAGTAAATAGATAAATGGTGTACGTAAAATAATTTTATCAGTCATATTTTTAACCAAAACAAATGAAGTTTTAAAACATACATTATCTTGACAAATATGAACTTTAGGTAATTTATATTTAATATACATTTGACTACCATTAGCAGAAGTTAATTTCTCATGACATTTTTCATAATATTTAGTAGGAAGTAATCCTTCTTGTATGCAATTTAAATCAGCACCAGTATCAATTAAAGCAATTAAGTCTAATTCAAAATTTTCAACAACGATTTTAATTTTTGAATACCATTTTTGAATATAAATTTTATTGATTAGATTTAATTGTTTTTCTTCAAGATGATTAGATTGATGAGAGCGATTGTCAAATAAGAGTTTATCGGGATTAGTATGATCAGAATCATGTTCAGAATTATTTCTAGATGCATTAGGTGATCTATTTGGATTAGGTTGGAAATCATCTAAACTTTGATTAAGTTTTAGAGTAATAATTTCATCTTCTAAATTTTTATCTTTTTGTTGTAAATCTTTAATAGTTTGTTTAATTTGGTTGATTTCAGATTGTAAATCCTGAAGTGTAATTTTATTTATTTTTGGTCTTAAGTCTTTCTAAAGTCTTGGATAAACTAATGATAGGTTTATCGAACTTAGGTTTATTATCTGAATGAATTAATAAAGATTTTAATTTATCAATGTATTTTTGTTTTAAATTGGGATCATCTAACTTGCTAATTAATTCAATTAGAGCAGATTCTTCTTGATTTTGTTTTGTAAGAACAATAATTTGCTTAACTGGTTTGCAGTAGACATCATTACATCCTAATGTTATATTATCATTATCAGAGTCAGAATCAGTATTGGTTGAATGATCATCAGAGGAAGTTTCCGGATTATCAGAAGAGGAATTACTAACAGAGTGGTTTAATTGAAAGATTTCAAATATTTGATTCTTAGATTCATCATTTATTTGTAATTGATTAACCTTATCTTTTAATTTTTGTTTTTCTTTACATTTATTAGAATAATGACCTTTTTGTGCCACAGGAGGTAAAGCATATTGTTCACATAAATTGCCTAATTCATATTTAGCCTTATGTTCATCTTTAGTGGCTTTTTGACTAAGTTTAAGATCAATACACATTTTTAATCCTTGTTTTTGAATAGTGCTAATTATATCGCCATAGGCTAAATTATCATATTTAATAACACCAGTAGGTTGACTAAGAACATCTCTAATTTTGTGTGCAAATAAACTAGGTAATCCATTAATAAATTTTTCTTTCCAAAATGATTTAGTACAGTCTTCTAGTGACATAACTCTTGAGGTGAATACATCTTTATACCATCTAAAATCACTTAAGGTTGGACAAGTAAGATTACTAAGTTGATCATGTATGCGAGAATAAATATTAGTAGGAGTACCAATAAAATGTCTAACAATCGTATAGATTAATGCATTAATACCATCAGGGTGGCAACATCCAATATTTTCATCAAAGATAGGCAGACCAGTATCATCAGTTTGATTAGCATAAATTATGGATTCTCTTTGATCTTCAGTTAAATATTTTTCCCACCAAGATTTGAGCATACCAGTGAAACCAGAGGTAATTAAAGTAACAATTTCAGGTTGAGAATATTGGGGATAATTGGAGAGATAACTATTGGAAACCATAGATAAATGGTTTAATTTTTAGAGAATTTGATCTTCACTAAGACCATCAATATTCCATTCGTATAATTGTTTACCAGAAACAGAAAATTGATTATTAAGATTAGCTTCTTCGAATTGGAGATTAGGAGGAGTAGGTCGAGAATACCAATTTTTGGTAATTTGTGGATTAATTTTGGGATAATGAATTTTATTAAGATTAGAAAATTGAAATTGTTGAGCTAATTGGTCTATGTCATTATCAGTGGTTTCAGTGTCAGATTGGGTAAAAACAGTTGCAGTATGAGGCTGTTGATTTAAAACAGTAAGACCTTTATCTTTAGAAGGTGATGCATTATCAGAGGTAGATAGTTTAGTAAATAATTTTTCAATAGCTTTGACAGTGGATTGATCATTAGTAACTAAACTGGTTCGTTTGGAGCGATTACTGGGTAGATTAAGTAAAGGTGGATCTAAAGGTTGTTTAGTGGAGGTGTTTTGAACAGATTCTAAATTGGTTTCTATCTTGTCTAATTGTTTACCAATTGTGTTTAAACATTGATTAGTATAATTATTTTATTCAATAACTTTTTTAATTTCATTATCATTACCAGGTAATTTGAAAGGTGAAGCAGGGATTTCAGAACCTTGTTGAGTAAGAAGTATTTTTTCTAAAGGAGGATGACTAGAACTAACAGAAGTAGTGTCAGAAGTTTTCCATTTATATTTTGTGATTGTATTAATCTTTTTGTAATATTTGTCAACATATTCTAATAGAGGTAATTCAAAACCATATTCAATCATAAAATCATGCCATTGTCTAGTAATTTTAGACATTTGAGCAGAATTATATTTAGCATAGTAAGCATGTCAGAGTGTTTTATTTTTAGAAGATTTAAATTCAATAAGCAATTTGTCTAAATCAGGTTGGAAGTCCTTTTTAATTGCCATTAATTGAGGATTGATTGGTGGTATAAATTCTTCAAAATCAGTTTGAGTTGGAGAATTATTAGAAACAATTTCTTCTTCAGGTAAATGTGTGTGTGTAGAATAAACAGGTTTACTAATTTGGGAGGAAGTAGTATTATCAGTGCCTTTTAATTTATTAGTCGAGGTTTGACCAAAATGAATTTGACTATTTTTGCGAAATAATGGAGTATTAAATATTTCATCTTCAGTTTCAATTTCAATCGGAACACTAGATGTACTATGTCGAGAGGATTGACTTCGATTAAATTTGATTCGAACAGAACCATCATTGTATTGTTGAATATCTTGGATATCTTGAATTGATGATTGTTGTTGATTATGTTTGTAATTTTCATTGACAGTAACCCATTGATCAAGTAGATCTACATTTTTCCATTCAATCATTTGAGGAACATTAATATGTGATTCATGATTACTACTGCTTTGAATTAATAGAGTTTTATCTTTAGGACTCTTGTGTAAAGCATGAATATTTAAATTGGTTTGCATGCATTTATAATGGACACGATATATTAAAGCAATATTATGAACTTTTTCTTTCATGTTAGTAAATGAACCATGTAATTGAATATTTAATGTTAATGCATCTAAAATATGTGGATCACGTAAACTAAGTGTGAAATCAAGAAAACAATTAAAATGTATTGGACCTTTATGAAGACCAGTTTCCATCATACCTATTAAACTATCATTGTAATTAAGAAAGCGAGCATCTCTTAAGCATAATAAAACAGAGGTATTTTTCCCTACCATGGTTAATAGATTAACACCAACTTGTATTAAACCAATATGCATAAAATTGTAACCATTATTTAAATGTCTTTTGATTAATTTAGTATCAAATAACCTACAGGTTTCTCTAGGTTTTTCTAAAGCATAAACTTGTTCAATGGTATATTCCAGCCTATATAAATTTTATCATTTTGTATTTCAACATCTTCTTCATTTATTACTAATCCGTGATTAGGTATTGAGGGCAAAGTTGTTGACCTAGAACTGATTGATGAGTTACTTCTAAACAATCGATTCATTGTTTTTGTTAATTAATCAATTTTATAGATACCTTAATACATACCCTATTCTAGTCATGTTATCGCAAACCAAAATGGTTTGAGTACAGACCCTATTCAGGAAACCCCTATGTCCTACACCGCCTAACCCTAAGGACTTACTCTGGACAGGGAACAAAAGTGGGTGACTTAAACTAGGTGGATAAACATGGACCGATCTCTTGGGTGATTAAGATGAACTAAAAACTAGATCAATCAAACAAACAACAGAATGGATTAATTGGAAGAAACAAAGTAGTTAGAAATAGGATACAACAGGATACAACATATTATATATATATATATATATATATGCATATATTGAATAATAACTGGCAAGTTTCTCTAATTTTAGTTAAAGTATAAACTTGTTCAACAGTTTTGACCTGTAAATCTATATTAAAGGTTGATTGTAAAAAACTAGTTTTGTAGATTTCTTTAATACTTACTTTAAGGATATTCCAACTTAAATGAAGTTTAACATCTTGAAATTCATGTTCTTCTTCATTAATAAGTAAATCGTTATTAGGTATAGGAGCTAGTGTTGTAGATCTAGAGCTAACTGAAGAGTTACTTCTGAATAATCGACTCATATTTTTATATTTATAAAAGATTGTCAAAAATCTAAATTCTTGGTTAACTTATCATATTTTCATATACAATGTGTTCGCTCTTACCCTTTTCGAGAACCCCTATTTCCGTTAACTGCCTAAACCTAAGGACTTACACAGGATGCGGGACGAAAGGTGGGTGGCTACTGACAAAGTGTAAAAGAGATGATAAGGTTAAACAGAATAAAGATGATTGGAATCAATTACAAAGATAGATTAGAGGAAACTGAATCAGAAATAACAATAATCAACTTGGCTCTGATACCAAAGAGTCAATTAGAAAACGTATCAAAGATGGTCATAACTTTATTCATCTAGGATTAATTCAAGTTGGAATCAAACCATTAACTCAACAAGGTAAAAATACTTTTGTTCCTTTATGCTTAAGAGATGCACGATTTATTAATTATCATGATAACCTGATGGGTATGATGGAATCAGGCCTTCATAAAAGACCTGTTCACTTTAATTGTTTTCCCGATTTTACTTTAAGTCTTACAGATCCTCATATATTAAAAGCATTAACATTAAATATTCAATTGTCTGACGCATTCACTAATATGTTAGCTAATGTTCATAATATTGTTTTGATTTATCGCATTTCTTATAAATGTATTAAAACTAATCTCAATGTTCAAGCTTTTAATAAAAGTCCAAAAGATAAAAACATTACTTATTCAAGGTAGTACACATGAAACTAATATTTTAGTCGCCAAAATGATTTGTTGGAACGATATTACTCTTCCTGAAGACTGGGTTACAGTTAATGAAAATTATTCCCTAAGTCAACAATCTTCTACTAGTCAAGATATTCAAACTATTCAACAATTTAATGATGGTTCAGTTCATATACGCTTTAATTGCCTTCCTAGTCACTCATCCCGTCATAGTACTTCTAGTATCCACCGACTTAGAAGATGATGAAATATTTAATATACCTCTATTTACTCGCAGAGATAGGAAACTTCATCTTTGTGAACATTCAAATAGTAAATAAAAAGGAATAGATAATTCCTCTACTTCCCAAATTAGTAAACCAATTTATTCAACTCACACACATCTCCATGAAGGTGAAACCACATCTCAGGATTCACCTACTTAGATTGATTTTGAAGTCGTTCCTCCTGTTAACCCACAATTATTAACTCTTAGTAAACTTTTTACTCCAAATCTTAATAAACTTCATGCTGAATTTAAATCTAAACCAAATAAGTTTAAACGACAAACCTATAGAAGTAATTATAATGAACACCAACAATCCAAGATTATCAAGAAATGGTATAAATTTATGAATAAAGTAAATATTGAAATTCACTTCTTTGATTATCTTGAAAATTATTATCAAAAGATAAATCCTATTACAAAAATTAAATGAAAAACTTCTCATAATACTTTTGTTTCTTCCAGTCATCCCCCTTTAGAAACTATTCTCATTGAACATAAAGGTGCTATTATACATGCTTCTCCCTTTAAACTTCCTAGTGATGAATCTAAAATCAAAAAAGTAATTGAACAAAATAATTATACCAATCAATATTAAAAACCATTGGTAAACAATTAGATAAAATAGAAACTTCTTTTGAAGATTACTCCGCTAGCCATACATCCACTAGTAAACCTTTAGACAAACCTTTTATTAATCTTCCTAGCAGTAGAAAATGGTTAAGCTTAGTTACTGCGGGTGTTGATTTTTGACCACACAACTGTAGACACCCCATTTTTGACCGTCCTCAAGACTTGGACGTCATCGTTTGAACACTCGATGATCATCCATGTTCGTGTTCGTTTTGAGTTCTCGGACGCCTCGGCCGCGCACCTTGCCTCAGGATCTCTTAACTTGCCTGTTTTGTGCTTGGTTTTGCACCAGGGACTTGTGTTTTGTGTTTCTGAGGGTGGGAAGAGGCTTGTTAGCCATCCCTGAAACCCACCGGCCGTGGCATGATGCCACCGGCCTTGCCCTTTTGCTACCGACCAAATGTTTGGTCAGTCGGCACTTCTGTTGGTGTATCGGCTCTTTGTGTGGGTCGACCGACCATTTATTTGGCCGATGGACTCCTTTTCTAACCGATACCTCCTTTTTGCCTCTTTGAGGCATGGTGCATGCCAGCTGTGCCAGCTGGAGTGCACGAACTTTGCACCCTTTGCGCCCTTTTGGTCTAGCTTCTTGGGGAAGCTTGGACCTTTGTCTTAGCTTCCTCAAGAAGCTTGGACACCTGTCCCAACTTCCTAAGGAAGCCTTGGCCCCTTTGCCTTAGCTTCTTTAGGAAGCCTTGACCCCTTTGGTTAGCTTCTCTTGGAAGCTTAACACTTTGCCTTGTCTATTTAAGGAGACCTTCCTCCTCCTTTGAAGGGGTTCAACAAAACCAGACCTAATTACATATATCTCTGATATATATCACTCTCTCTCTCTCTCTCTATATCTCCCTCTCTCTCTTGATTTGTGTGTGTTTGAGGGCCTAAAAGTGTAGTTTGTTCTTAGTTTTGCACTGGAACACATAGTATTACACCATACTTCGAATTTGGAGGTGTTGAGGGTTTGTTGTTCAAGTTTTGAGCTGATTTTGATCAGAAGAAGGTGGCTGCACTTGCTGTTCTTGAAGTGTTCTTCAAGGGTAACACTTTTGCTTTATTTCCCCCAAACTTGCACTAGTCTTTAACCTATCTTGCATACTGATTTAAGCTTTGTGTATAACTGAAAAAATTCTTGTATTTTCATGCTTAAGATACTTCATTAAGGTCACTTTGGTGTTGGGGGTCGACCTCCCCCTCTTAGGCCTTGTTTGGCCCTTTTGTACCTTCTTTGTTGAACTTTGAATCCTTTTGTGTATTGGCCTTCCCATCACTGAAATCCAGAGGATTTTCAGTGGTGAAGAAGGGGTCTTGAAGTCTTGCATAGGGGAGGGACACCCCTCTCCCTTGGTCTCTCTTTTTGTTTGCATTTTTAGCTCATAAGGGTAGCATGTATGCTTAATTGCTTTTGGCTTCATTTTAGAGGTTTTTGGGTGTTATTTGGTCATATTATATCTCTGTTTTTGGTCAGATTAATGGCCCCTTGCATGCTTAATATACTTGCTTTGTATTCCCTTATTTTGCCTAGAAGTGCATCATGCATTTAGCGTACCATGCTCTCATGTTTTTGCCTAGCTTTGTGAAGCTTTTGGTCATGTTTCATCATGCTTGAGGTCTGTTAGGTATTGATTTGGTCATAGCTTTCATGCTTTGTATAGTCCCTTTGCATTCTAGCATGTTGGCATCGGGTGTGTGAGTCGTTAGCATGCATTACCTTGGCTATTTCAGTGATTTGGAATCACTTATTATGTCATTTCAGTCCATGTTTTGTGCTTACATGCTTACATTTGCTCTCCTTTCAATGCCTTGAAGAGGTGTGGTCTAATGCTCCATGTTTGGGCTTTTGTGCCTGCCTATGTGTTTGAGTCATTCAAGCTGCCATAACAGTGGGTTTTGGGACTTGTTTTGGTGCATTGTAACTCTGTTTGTGGTTGCATAGTCCATACCATGTTTGCTTGGGATAGGTGTTGGGCAATGCTCTCTTTTGTGGCCTTGAATGCCTTCTATTTCGGATCCATTCCTTAGCATGTTTTGGCATCATTCTTCGCATGCTTTTCAGAGTTTAACATGAGTGTTTAACGTCCATGTATATCGCCTTCAAGTATGCCTAGAGTTGTCCCTTTCCATGCTTAGATGATGAACCTTGTTGTGTGCATGTTTGCATGCACAATTGGTGCTCTTTTGCACCATCTTTGGCCACTGTTTTTGGGGCATGGCTGAGGCCTCCCATTTCAGTTTAAGACCACCCTTGTACATAATTACATACTTGGCATGATGTATGTTGCATTACATTAGTTGCATGCTTGCATTATATCTTGTTTGCATTTTTGCATATTGCTTAGCTCATGGCATCACACGACCTTGTTGCATACTTGGCATACTAATGTGACATCAGATTAGCTTGCATGTCTTGGTAGTATTGCATTGTATTAGGCTAGCATGCTCATATTGCATTGCATTAAGTTGCATCATTTTGCATTATATATGACATACATGCATTGCATTAGGTTTGGATTGGGGTGTCAAACCGAATCTGAGGAATGGGATGCGTTTGTACTTGAAGTGATGTAACATGTCTCACTCCTCGATCGCCAATGCCCTGGATCTCAACATGATAGGGCATGAGGCATTCATTTCTTTTGTGCATGCATTTACATTGAATGGCAAACTTGGCCTCTTAGGCCATCATGCATCAAAATGCATAATTGATGGCCCGAGGGTCGAGAGCCACGCTCTCTTGAGTCCATTGCATGATAGGGAGTGTGGCCATGCTCACATTTGCTTGAAAATTCTATGCCATACACTGCTTGCCCTCTGTTGCTGTCAACTACAGGATTCTGCAAGAAGAAATAGCTGACCGGCTATCTCTAGTGCCGACCGGCCATCAGTGTCCAGCCGATGACAGAAGCTTTGGCCGATAATCCCATTCCCACGGCCGGTGGCCTTTTGTTATGGCCGGTGGCACTCCACAACACTCAGAAGGAAGCTCAAAGTCGTTCTGGAAACTTTCACAATTTTCAGAGGAGCAAGGCAATGTAAAAAGAGGCAATAGTGGCATGGTACGGGTTTTCGAGCAAGGCAAATCAAGCATGCATTATCCACGTATTCCGAGGCAGGGCTACGGCCACCTTCCTTCTACATTTAATTCGTTAATTAATTAGAAGTTTTGTAATATTTAATTTAGTAGTATTCATTTAGTTGTGTAATATTTATTCGGACACTCCGAGTGAGGGCAATTGTGTAGTAAGTGTGCATGAGCGTATGTATGTCTTCCAACCCCACGTCTTTCTTCCCTTTTTATTTACTAGCTTTCAATGGTTAGTATTAGGGCATATTTAAATTAGCATACCTTATGCTTTGCATGCATGCATCCATATATTTGTCTTGCATGCACCGGGCTCGGCGCATCATACTAATTGCATTGTATTTCAATTCCAAGCTGAATACGTGTTAGCCATAGCATCGTCACATGTCATCTTAGAATAGCCGAGCCCATTGTAGTTGCATCTTGCATGCGTTGCATTAGCCATCTTAACATGAACTAGGATCATGCATATGATTACTAACTAGTTTTTGTTTTGGCTTGGAGTACTCGGTAAGCATTTATGTTTTAGCATCCTTGCATGAGTGTGAGTGTTGCCATGATAACATGCTTACCATAAGGCTATGTGCTTACGTGTTATAACTGCCTGAATGCTTGTGGGTGAAGGTTGGGTTACATAAATTAGAACAATGCATTGAATGCGAGTCTTAAGCCTCCCCTCGAGAGTGGCAAAACCATGTTTTCTAAGCCCACTCGAGGGTGGCAAAATCTGTCTTTTAGCCTACTTACGAATAACAAACTATTTTCAAAACAAACATGAAATATTTTGTTCCAATTTAGGCGACTTAGTCTATACTTCTTTTGCTGTGCGCATCACATAGTAAATCTAGGCTAATAACCGGAATAAGAATGCATAATGTTTTCAAAACTAGATATCATAGTTAGTAGAGGCCGATCTTCGGATCGGGCAAGCGGGGGTGCTCATAGCTGACCTTCCCTAATCGTATCCAAGTTCCCGAGCCGAGGCAACTTTAGTGATGACGGACATGTGGCCTTCGGCAAACAAGTCAGGGTTTCCTAAATTTCCCCCATAAAAAATATTTAGGTGGCGACTCTGTATCTGGCAAAGCAGTCCATGTTTGGCACTTCTTTACAAAAATTTGTTTTCACAAACGATTTGCCGGATTTGGACTCTTTGGTTCAGATTTAGAACCGTGACAATTTGAGTCCGAACTGTAGTGACCCACAAACGAACAGAACGGGACTTATCCTCCTGGGGCGTTCGGGGACGTCTACAACAACCAAACAGGGAAACTCTGCAAGACAGCACCAGCATAATAGATTAAGCTCGAACAACCTGTTACAGAAAGATTAGAATCCGGCGGTGGTTCGTCCACCCCGGGGGTACTCTGATGATCAAGTCAATAATTATCTCTCAAAGATAGCAAATAGTGCTAAACTCACAAGACAAAGCATAAAAAGCATACCTTAGACCCACGAGGGTGCCTTACTTTTATAGCCAGTACTAACCTGATTCCTGTAGAAGCCTAGCTTCAATGGACTTTGGCTCAATACTTATCCTGGACTCCCAGCTAGATAGAGATAAACTCCCTAAAAGCTTTATCTTTATCCAGACTGAAGTCCTCCCCTATTCTAGGACTCTTGTCCCTTATCCGCTCATCTCAGATTCCGATATCTCCGCAGATAACATCGGCCTAGCTGAGATCACTTCCGCATCAAGACCAGGCCACGTGGCACCTCGGCTGACACTCCAGCGTCACCTTAACTACGTGCTGTCATTCACGAAATATGCCTTTACAACTGCCCCTAGGTTCTATTACCTCGACAACCTGAGGTGATGGAACCTACATCGTCCGTCCAAACTTCATGTCGGCTAAGAATTCACTCTTTTTTTTTTTCCCGAATGAGATCATGTCTCATCGGCTTCATATCAACTATCCATCTTTATCAATAGCCAAGAACCAAGGAACAAGTTCTTTTAAGTTTCTTAACCGAGATCGTACCTCTAGCCGAGGTTTTTGCCTAATTAAATCAAGAGCTCCAAGAGTTTTGACTGTGCATGAGCTGTGATGCACGACTTTCTTAACCATTTTCGCCACGTATCTTTCTCTTATTGGTTCTTACCTGACACACACCATCAGGTTGCGTCGCTTCTGCGCACGCCGCCTGACAAACACGTTGTCCAAGGCATTCTATTATGATTTGTTGCCCTTTCGAATTTTTAACAAAAATAATTTCTCTCTCTTTGTCTTTTCACTTTTATCCTCGTATTCTCCCTCAAAGTTTTCTCTGTCTACAAAATTTCTCTCACACCGCCATTGTCGTCCTTTCAAGCTTTCTACGATCACCTAAGTACTGCTTCTGGTGAGCTTCTTACCGTTGGGTTCTAGTCAACATCGTCGTTTGACTCTGGTGAAATTCTTTCCAGCCTTATTCGGTAAGTCCATGATTTCTTTTTCTGTAATTTCAGTCTCTCATTTTTATTTTGTCCCAACTCTGCCATCTGTGCATATTATATGTTGCTAGTCTATCTCTATCTCCATGTTTTGATTTTCGTAAATCATTTCCTATTTCTTGAATCTGCCTGATGTATCACAATTTGTTCCTAAATTCAAGAATGTGCGTACTGCTTCTAGTCTTTGCACACTTTACTTAGTGTTCAAGAATATGCGTACTGCTTCTAGTCTTTGCACACTTTACTTAGTGTTCTGCAAATTGATGACTTTTTTTATTCTTGAATCTTGGCTGCTTTCTTGATTTCTAAATCATATTCTTGAATCTTGGCCGCTTTCTTGATTTCTAAATCATACTTTCTTTCTTCTTTTTTTTTTTCTATTTTCTTGTGGTATTTCTAGATTTTTACCTTAAATTCCTATTCATTTGTATAGATCATAGGTTTGGGATTTGCCTAGAAACCAAATACCTAGGAATTATTGAAACAAACTTCCCTTAGATCTGCAAAAATCCTTATTTTAGTGCTTGTTTTGGGGTCAGCCGAGGTCTTTGAACCCATACCAACCATTCCTTGCTAAAATCTTGTACCAATCTTTACTAAGCCAACATCATGGGTATGTTTAGGTAGAGGGTAGACACCTCGGCCAAGCTAGAGTATTTCCGACAAGAATTCTCCATCCCAACCGATGTTCAGATTATGCCTTTCCCTGTAGTCGCCTTTATAGAGTGCGAACTTCAGTTCCCTTTAGACATTCTTTTCGTGCAGTCATTCACTATTACAAACTGAACCCCATGCGACTTGCCATTAACTCATATAGGGTTATCAATGGCATAATCAAACTGGCACGCCAAGAAGAGGCCAAGATCACTTTAGCCGACATTCAGTATTGTTACACTATGTGCTGCCTTAAATTTGACAAAGGCTACGTATATTACCTCAAACCTCGATCCACCGCTTATAAACTTATAGCCGACCTCCCAGATTCAAACAAGGGTACAGAAGATGACTATCTGATCGTCTCGGGCAACTGGGAGTTTGCACCAGATGACGATCTTCATCTCTTCCCACTGTGTCGAGGAATGTTTAAGGAGGGTGATGGTAAGAATTGAGTTGTCCATAATTCTACCTTAGTTTAAAATTTATCGAACTTATATGTTGGTATTAATGTTTGCTCCTTTGTTTCTACAGCACTTCCCCAGCCATCAAAAGATTTTCTCAAAACCTTCTTCCCTAGTAAAGACCTTAAAAGGTTACTGGACTTGCCAGTTGAAAAATGCAAGGCCCCGTTACTGCTAAATTATATTCCGACCTATAAGTCAACCTTGCCCGACATTCCCCGTCGAAGCAAGACTCTTCTTTTTGCTATAACTCCACCAATGACTTCATCTCCAAGGCCAGACCAAGCCTCCACCTCTAACCCACTGAGCAACCATCTACTTCTGCCCCTCAACTCATTCCTCCATCCCAGCACCAACGCCGACACCGACGTCGAGCTCCAATTTCTGCTCCTGCCGTCAGAACTTGCAGCCGCAAATGATGAGATTCTGAGGCATCAGCTTACGACCCAACCAATCCCCCAATCGCCCTTCCAGCAATACACTTCGGCACCAAAGTAATAGTTGCTTCCACTGCCAACAAAATGAGCTGTAAACCAGCCATCGTTGAGGATCTCCTTGCTAATATCCCTAGGGTTGTGACAGTGCAATCTTCGTCTTCTCCATCCCAATCAAAGCCAAAGCCGAAAAGAATGAAGAAGGCCAAGGCTAAGGTCACAGTGTTTAGATTGACTCTGAGGACACTATGCTAATCTCAAAACTAGCCGAGGCCGAGAAGAACCAAATTGCCACCGAGAAAAGGCCAGTCGAGGTCGATACATCAGATATCCAACCATCTAAAAGACCGAGGTCTGACCAACTTGAGGGTCGCAGCTTTTCTCGTAATATGACCTGGGCTCCCGAGGTCATGGTGGAGGACAGACCCTTGACAGGTGGCGACAGCGCAATTAATGACGTCGAGGTTAGTGCCGTCCTATTGTAGACACCCCATTTTTGACCGTCCTCAAGACTCGGACATCACCGTTTGAACACTCGGTGATCATCCATGTTCGTGTTCATTTTGAGATCCCAAAGGACTCGGCTGCACGCCTTGCCTTAAGATCTCTCGACTTGACTGTTTTGTGCTTGGTTGTGGACCAAGAACTTGTTTGTTTTTGCACCTGAGGGTAGAAGGTGGCTTGTTAGCCATCCCCTAAAACCCACTGGCCGTGGCATGAAGCCACCGACCTTGCTTTTTCTGCTACCGACCAAATATTTGGTCGATCGCCATTTCTGTTAGGTGCAACGGCTCTTTGAGTGGTCGGTCGGCTATTTATTTGGCCGATAGTCTCTCTCTCTGGCCGATACCTCCTTTTTGCCTTTTTAGGCATTGTCCATGCCAGCTGTGCCAGCTGGAGTGTACGGACCTGTCCTCCATACACGTGTGTGGAGGAATTTGCACCCTTTACACCCTTATGGTCTAGTTTCTTGAGGAAGCTTGGACCTTTGTCTTAGTTTCCTCAAGAAGCTTGGACCCCTGTCTCAGCTTCCTCAGGAAGCCTTGGCCCCGTAGCCTTGGCTTCTTTAAGAAGCCTTGATCCCTTTTGTTTAGCTTCTCTTGGAAGCTTAGGCCTTTGCCTTGTCTATATAAGAGGGCCCTTCCTCTCCTTTGAACAGGTTTAGCAAAATTAGACTTATATATCTGATATATAATATATATCACTCTCTCTCTATATATCTCCCCCTCTCTCTACATTTGTGTGTGTTAGAGGGCCTAAAAGTGTGTTTTGGTTTTAATTTTGCACTAAGACACCTAGTGTTACACCTTGCCTTGGTTATTGAGGTGTTGAGAGGTTGTTCTTGGAGCTTTTGAGTTGGTTTTGATCAGAAAAGGGGGCTGGAGTTTTGGTTCTTCAAGTGTTCTTCAAGGGTGAGCACTATTACTTTATATTCCCCATTCTTGCACTAGCTTTTAACCTACTTTGCATGCTATTTTGAGCTTTGTGCATAAAATATAAAAGTTCTATTTTTTTGTGTTTAAGATACTTCATTAAGGTCACTTTGGTGTTAGGGGTCGTCCACCCCCTCTTAGGCCTTGTTTGGCCCTTTTTGTGCTTTCTTTGTTGAGCTTTGGGAACCTTTGTGTATTGGCCTTCTCACCACTGAAATCCAAAGGATTTTCAGTGGTAAAAAGAGGTTTTGAGGTCTTGCATAGGGGAGGGACACCCCTCTCCCTTTGTCTCTCTTTTGCTTATGTTTTTGGCTCATATGAGTAGCATGCATGCTTAGTTGTTTTTAGCATCATTTCAGTAGGTATTTGGTGATATTTGGTCATATTATACCTCTGTTTTTAGTTGGTTTGATGGTCCATGTCATACCCCATAACCCGTCCCTAAAAGTTTCGGGCATGACTTATTCAGAAACGGACACTTAACCTGATATACGTAATATATGGGGCCTGGACGGAAGCATTAATAAAATTAAATAACATAAAACATCATCCATTGAGCTACCACTACTATGCCAGGACCGCAAACATTACATTAGGTAGATAATACACAGGAATCATACACCCGAGCTTTAGTTACAATCATTCACATTCATACAAAAGTACAAAAGAAGAAAGGGGTTATTTATATTTAACCATAGGCAGGCAATCAAAGCATAAACCGAAAACCTAGTTAAAGCTTTACAAAATGCACGGGTTCCATCTTAAGTGCCTGGACACACTGAGGTTGACAAGAGATAGACAAGTCTCAAGGGTTAGGGCTGGCTTTCCAGCTGGTTACCTACAGAAACAGACAAAATACAGAGTGAGTAAAACTCAGTGAATAATAGCACATAAATAATGTACTGGTTAACTTAAATAACAAAGCATATAACTGTGAAGGCATATGATTAATTACATTATGTAGCCATTCCTAGAATGGTCATGGGTCCAATTTCCTTGACAGAGTGGCTTTAAGCCCAGTAATACACAGAACGACCATCGGCCCAGAAATAACAGAACGGCCTATCGGCTCAGAAATAACAGAACGGCCTAACGACCCAGAGATAACAGAACGGCCTAACGGCCCAGAAATAACAGAACGGCCAAGCGGCCTAGAAATAACAGAACGGCCTAACGGCCCAGAAATAACAGAACGGCCTAACGGCCCAGAGATAACAGAACGGCCTAACGGCCCAGAAATAACAGAACGCATAAGCGTGGGGTAACAGAATGCATAAGCGTGGGGTAACAGAACGCATAAGCGTGGGGTAACAAAACGCATAAGCGTGGGGTAACAGAAATAACAGAAATAACAAATGTATGGACTCAAGAGGTGGCGCGTACGGATTCTAGAGGTGGCTCCCACCAAGGTGTAACCCTTAGCTCCGTACAGCACTTTGTTCCATACCAAAAAACATCAGAACAGATTACCTTCAGAAGTATACGGAAAATACATACATTCTTCCCTTTATTCACATACGTTACCATAGATAATATAAGTTTAACAGAATGTTGCTGATATTTGTTAGCAAAAGGTGAACACATTTCACAGACTGAACGCTTTCAGAAATACGTAGATATCATAGTTCCATACCATAATTTAATAGATCTCGAGACAAACCACAAGGCAGAATAACTTCAGATGTCATCAGAACTGACTAGTCCCAAGTTAGATGGAGGCACACAGATTCTTTCAATCATTTACATGAGTTAACGTAATTAGTTTACGTTTAGTGACAATCGTCAGCAATAAGTATAGCATATTCCGCAGAGAGTACATGTATCACCACACTACTATTTGTAAGGACAAAAATAATTTATCTCATACTAGTCTTGATTCATCATGGACAAAACAGAATGATTCGCAACACCCCAATCTAACAACCCTCATACTGTTTACTGATTAATGACTGATTGATTACCGATAATCACCGATTATTGTAAAACGGAACTGATAATGACTGATAACTGACTGAGAATTGAACTGATTAAAGTACTGAACTGACTGACCGAAATTGAAACTGAATTGAGTGAATACATCTGTTTGAATTGCATTTTATCTGTTGACTGTTTGTTTGATCTGTTCGTGTTTTATGTTTAAACTATTAATTGAAGGCCTTATCGGCGGCCGAACCGGAAATGGGTTAGTGTATTATGATCGTCATATTTAATATGATTTTATGGTATAATTATCTGAAAACTGATTAGGTATGATTAACTTAGTTTAAATATTGACCAATTGCAGAGTTGGCCTTATTTACCGAACTACCCCTAGTGGGCCACTATCTCACACACACACTTGAGCCTTATACATTGAATCAAACATTTCTTTAGCCTATTTGTGAGACCCTTAGCCGACCATAGAGAGAGAGAGACTTGAGGAGTTGAGTTCATCTCAATATTGCTTAGAATTTGAAGAGAATTGAAGTGTAGATTGCTAAATTGAGCTCCTAGTTTTCTAATTCAAGACCTAAGGTAGAGTAATTACCCTCTTGTTTATGAATTGAGCTTGTTCTTGCATGATTCATGTCAAATTGAGGAGCTAAGTCTTGTTTTAGTTCATACATGTTGAAATAGAACATAATTCATGCATGCATGTTTGAATTGTTGGATTTTGAGTTGAATTCATGGCAAATTGTCACATGCATGTCCATCTTTTGGTCATACTCCATGAGTTCATCTTGTTTTTGAAGGTTTGAGCTCTTTTGAAACAGCATTAAAGCTTTGAAAATGATTTAAGATCATGCATGTTTGCATGTTCTCCATGTTCTTGGAAAATGGTTTGAAATTGGATTTGAATTAAACACCCTTGGGATTTGATTTCTCAAATTGAGCTTTGAACCATGTTATTCTATGTGTTTATAAATGTTTTCTGGAAATTCAGCTCAAGAGGATCGGTTTTGATGCATTTAAACTTGAGTTTGAGCTTGGAGGTGCAATCTGGGTTTTCCAGATTTCGCACTTCCGCTCGAGCGGGGAAGTGGCGCTCGAGCGTGGAATCCGAGCATCCAGCATCTCTCTGCACTGTTTTGCAGTCCGCTCGAGCGGAGGATTGGGCGCTCGAGCGGAGTCATGTCTCACGCTCGAGCGGGCGTCGAGCGGAGATTTCACCCATCCAGTACTTTTACAGTACGCTCGAGCGGGAAAGTTTACGCTCGAGTGTGTACCTTTGTTGCATTACCGCTCGAGCGGGGAAACCTGCGCTCGAGCGGAACTCTGTTTTTCTGAAAATGCTTTTAAATGTACATCTTTGCATCCTCATCCCATTCTAGGCATTCTTAGGCCTAGTTTAAGGCATCTTGTTGAGGATATAGATGTAGAACACACCGAGGCATTAGGGATTAAGTTATTACCGTTCCCAATTGTGTGGCTTAGTGTGTTCAATCTGTTAACTGTGTAGGGTTGGCGACTGGGGAGACACGCTCTAGCATACTGTAGCCCGAACTCTGTGAGTAACAACTGTGTAAAGATATGTTCAAAATGATTATTTTCTGAACAATTGAACTGTACTGCTTTCTGAACTGTTACTGTTAATTGAATGAATGTATGTCCTCTATTCTGAACTGTATTGTGGCATCCTTAGCAACTACTGTTACTGACTGTTACTGTTACAGAGATCTCTGTCGGTTCCCTCGTGGAACCACTACTGTTTACTGACTGATGGCCATCACTACTGTTCGGTCTTTAAGACCTATTGTTTACTGCTATGCTAATGGATGTACCACATATGATTGAATAACTGTTCTGACTGAAAGACTGAAGTATTGTTTAATGAATTGATTTCATTACTGTAAGGACATTCATTCTAAACCCCTTTACGCTTTATGTTATTCACTGGGCTTTAGCTCACTGCTCATATATATATGTAGGTGTGCAGGCACCGGACCAAAGCTAGAGGCGTCAGGGTTAGATTCCAGTTTTGTCAAGCCAGCCTTTGTGCCTCACTGCGAGGTTCCGAGCCTAACGTGTTAGGGCTTAGGGGTGTTTTACAATTCCCCCTTTTGTACTGTTTCACTGTTTTGTATAGACTGAATGTTTGCCGTACTGTTATCTAGGGTTGAGTCCCTAGTCTGAATGATTGTAAATATTGTGCATACCGTTCTGTACTGTTTACGTATAAATGTATGAAAAATCTTTTCATATAGACTGTCGCAGCTCATTGGGCATTGTTTATTTACTGTTTTGGCTTCCGCCAGGCCCTGTACTCTGTTTTACTGTATTACTGTTCAGCAGGCCTTCGGTAATCTCGAATTACTGGCCGGTTACGGTGCTAAACCCATAGGGCCGGGTTTGGGTCGTGACAGAGTGGTATCAGAGCGATACTTAACCACGAGTCATACCGCACACGCGTGTCCAAATGAGCTATAGGGTGTCCTAGAAAAGTAATTAGGGCATCTCATGAGCATGATAAGTGTGTGATATGACTGACTGAATATATGCTAACGTGAACTGTTAAACAAATGACTGCTTATGGTTAAAACTGTTGTAACAGCTTATAGTGAAAATGGATAATGCAAACGAACCTGAATCCTCATCCACTGAGGCAAGAATGGAAAGAATGGAAAGAATGATGGAACTGATAACTGCTAGACTTGAGCAACAAAACCAACAGCCCCCACCTCCTCCTCCTCCGGTACAGCCGGAGCCTAATGCGAATGTGAATGATGGGGATATTATTGCTCTGACTCAGAAGTTCAGCAAAATGAAACCGCCATCCTTTCAGGGAGGCCTCGAACCGTTAAAGGCTGAAGCTTGGGTTCTGGAAACAGAGAAACTATTTGAAGTGTTTCTGTGCTCAGAAGCGAATAAAGTATTGTTAGCTACCTTCACCCTCCAAGAAGAGGCTAGAAGGTGGTGGATGTTGATCCGCGAGACAAATACTATTATGACTTGGGCTCAGTTCAAGGAGTCCTTCTTTGAAAAGTACTTCCCACAGTGTGTCAGGGACAGGAAAGTAACTGAGTTTGAACAACTGAAACAGGGCACCATGTCGGTTGCCGAATATGAAACAAAATTTACTGAACTTGCCCGTTACGCACCGCATATGGTGGATACTGAGTATAAGAAGGCCAGAAAATTTGAAGGTGGCCTTAATGTTGCAATTCTTGACAGAATAAATGTTCTGAAACTACCGACTTTTGTGGGTGTTCTCGACCGGGCACTGATGGCCGAGTCGAACATTGCAGTAGTGAAACAATCCGAAACACCAACAACTGAATGGCATGGAAAAAGGCAGGGTTTCAAGTTCAAGAAAGGCAAGCACAACCCGGCCAACAAGAAACAGAATACGGGGTCGACAACTAGCCCCAGTCAAGGGAGTGGATTCATTCCACCCTGTTCTGAGTGTGGTAAGAAACACAAGGGAGTCTGTTACAAGATATCAGGAGCCTGTTATAGGTGTGGCAAAGTGGGCCACATGGTTAAAGACTGTCCTTCTGCTCCACAAACTAGTAGTAAAGCTACACCAAGCGTAGCGGCACCAATTGTTACACCGAAACCGAACCCCAAAGCTACCGGGAAAGAGCCCATGAGGCAGGGCCGAGTGTTCGCCTTAGTACCGAGAGACGTGCAAAATACTGAAACCGTTGTGTCAGGTATCCTCTCTATTTGTGCACAAAATGCATATGTATTGATTGATTCGGGGTCTACACATTCTTATGTATCGCATGCTTTCTCACGGAAATTGAATAGACCCTTAGAACCCATGAACTATCTGTTAGCCGTATCATCACCCGTAGGGGGATCCATGACATGTGCTTATATGTACCCCGCATGTGAAATTATTGTTGGGGATATGCATCTGTTTATTGATTTACTGCCATTGAACATTGATCATTTTGATGTTATATTGGGGATGGACTGGTTAACAAAATATCAGGCCACTATTGACTGTGTGACCAAGCAAGTTGTTTTCCGTCCACCTGGTCTGCCTGAATTTGTGTTTAATGGGGTTGGAGTAGTACCTCCCCTGTATCTGATTTCATCTGTGAAAGCTGTAAAATGGATTAGAAAGGGCTGTAAGGGATATTTGTGTTCTGTACTGACTGTATCTACTGATGATAATGCTAATGTGAACTGTATTCCTATAGTCAGAGAATTCCCAGATGTTTTTCCAGACAATTTGCCAGGGGATTTGATTGACAGGGAGATTGAATTTACTGTTGATGTGATTTCCGGAACACAGCCGGTTTCTAAAGCTCCTTACCGAATGGCTCCAACTGAACTGAAAGAGTTGAAAGTGCAACTGCAAGAACTGTTAGACAAGAAGTTTATCAGGCCTAGTACTTCACCGTGGGGCGCACCTGTCTTGTTCGTAAAGAAGAAAGACGGCTCACTAAGACTGTGTATAGACTATCGTGAACTGAATAAGGTAGCTGTAAAGAACAAATACCCATTACCACGTATTGATGACCTGTTTGATCAGTTACAGGGTGCTAAAGTATTTTCCAAGATTGATCTCAGATCCGGATACCATCAGTTGAAAGTTAAACCAGATGACATTGATAAAACTGCTTTTAGAATGAGGTATGGACATTACGAATTTTTAGTTATGCCTTTTGGAGTCACGAATGCCCCTGCTGCATTTATGGACCTTATGAACAGAATTTTTAAACCTTACCTTGATGACTTTATTGTTGTATTTATTGATGACATATTGATTTACTCCAAAAGTGTAGAACAGCGTGAACATCATCTGAGACTTGCCCTACAAACCTTAAGAGAACAGAAACTGTATGCTAAACTGTCTAAATGTGAATTTTGGCTTGACCATGTTATGTTTTTGGGGCATGTTGTTAGCAAAGATGGGATTTCTGTTAATCCGCAGAAAATTGAAGCTGTAGTGAACTGGCCTAGACCAACAAATGTGACTGAAGTCCGAAGCTTTTTAGGTTTGGCTGGATATTACAGAAGATTTGTCAAAGACTTCTCCAAAATTTCCTTACCATTGACTCAGTTAACTCAGAAAGGGATATCATTTGACTGGACTGACCAAAGAGAATCTGCTTTCCAGGAGTTGAAAACTCGACTTGTGACTGCACCAGTTCTGACCTTACCTTCAGGTACGGATGGTTATACTGTATTTAGTGATGCTTCTCATAAGAGTTTGGAATGTGTTTTAATGCAGAATGGGAGAGTAATTGCCTATGCTTCCCGTCAACTGAGACCGCATGAAAAGAACTACCCGACCCATGACCTGGAACTTGCTGCAGTGGTGTTTGCACTGAAAATTTGGCGTCACTATTTGTATGGGGTGACATGTGAAGTATATACCGACCACAAGAGTTTAAAACATTTCTTCACACAGAAAGAACTGAACATGAGACAGCGGAGATGGCTAGAACTGATTAAAGACTACGACCTACAGATTCTGTACCATCCGGGAAAAGCCAATACCGTTGCCGATGCATTGAGCCGGAAATCGATTGGAAACGTAGCATGTTTGCTCACAGGACAGAAAGAGTTGCTTTGTGACCTTAAAAAATCTGAAATTGAAATTGTTTTGAGAGAACAAGGTGGAACCTTAGCTGCTATTTCTGCTCAACCGGCACTGATTGAAGAGATTAAAGAGAAACAGCAACTGGATGACTTCTTGAAGAAGATCATCGAAGAAAGAGAATCTAAACCGAGACCGGGATTCAAATTTGAGAACAATGTACTGAAATTTCATGAAAGACTGTGTGTACCAAATGATACTGAACTGAAAAGAAGAGTCCTGCAAGAAGGCCACAATTCGAAATTATCTATCCACCCGGGGAGTATGAAAATGTACCAAGATCTGAAACAGAATTTCTGGTGGCCGGGAATGAAGAAAGAAATTGCCGACTTTGTGTCCAAATGTCTTCATTGCCAACAGGTCAAAGCTGAACATCAACGACCTGCCGGATTATTGCAACCCCTACCCATACCAGAGTGGAAATGGGAGCATATTATGATGGATTTTATCGTTGGATTACCTCGCTCCAGAAAAGGTATGGATTCAATTTGGGTTATTGTTGATAGACTAACCAAATCTGCTCACTTCTTACCTGTCAAGACGATTTATAATGCGGACAAATTGGCCGTTATCTATATTGATGAAATTGTTAGACTGCATGGAGTGCCTGTGTCTATTGTTTCTGACAGGGATTCGAAGTTTACATCGAGGTTTTGGCAAAGCCTACAGACTGCACTGGGTACCGAACTGAGGCTGAGTAGTGCCTATCATCCTCAGACAGATGGACAGTCGGAAAGGACCATCCAAACTCTGGAGGATTTACTGAGAATGTGTGTCCTTGATTTTCAGGGAGATTGGGAAAGTCATCTGCCATTAGTTGAATTCGCCTACAACAATAGCTACCATTCGAGTATTGGTATGGCGCCTTTCGAGGCATTGTATGGCAGGAAATGTAGATCTCCGATCTGCTGGGCAGAAGTTGGAGATGGGCCTTTGCTTGGGCTCGAGATTGTGTATGAAACGACTGAGAAAGTGAAACTGATACAACAGAGACTGAAAACTGCACAGAGCAGACAGAAAAGTTATGCTGATGTCAGAAGACGAGACAGAAAGTATGAAGTGGGTGATCACGTTTTTGTGAAAGTGACACCAATGAAGGGCCAGACTCGTTTTGGAGTCAAAGGCAAGTTAGCACCGAGATACGTCGGACCATACGAGATCATTGAGAAAATCAATCCGGTGGAGTATCAAGTTGCGCTTCCTCCTGAAATGGAGCACATGCATAACGTCTTCCACATCTCTATGTTAAGAGATTATCTCCGGGATCCCTTCCATGTGATAGAGCCTACTCGTGTAGTGTTGAGTGATGACTACACTTACGAGGAACGACCTATACAGATTGTAAACAGACGGATCAAGAAACTGAGGAACAAAGAGATCCCGCTAGTGAAAGTTGACTGGCAAAACCATGGTGGTGTGTATGCCACTTGGGAAAGGGAAGATGACATGGCCAAAAGATATCCTGAACTGTTTCCACTGAACCCTGTTTTCTTCCAGAATGAAGGTAACTCGAGTTTAGAGGACTAAACTCTTTATAAGGAGGGGAGACTGTAACAACCCTCATACTGTTTACTGATTAATGACTGATTGATTACCGATAATCACCGATTATTGTAAAACGGAACTGATAATGACTGATAACTGACTGAGAATTGAACTGATTAAAGTACTGAACTGACTGACCGAAATTGAAACTGAATTGAGTGAATACATCTGTTTGAATTGCATTTTATCTGTTGACTGTTTGTTTGATCTGTTCGTGTTTTATGTTTAAACTATTAATTGAAGGCCTTATCGGCGGCCGAACCGGAAATGGGTTAGTGTATTATGATCGTCATATTTAATATGATTTTATGGTATAATTATCTGAAAACTGATTAGGTATGATTAACTTAGTTTAAATATTGACCAATTGCAGAGTTGGCCTTATTTACCGAACTACCCCTAGTGGGCCACTATCTCACACACACACTTGAGCCTTATACATTGAATCAAACATTTCTTTAGCCTATTTGTGAGACCCTTAGCCGACCATAGAGAGAGAGAGACTTGAGGAGTTGAGTTCATCTCAATATTGCTTAGAATTTGAAGAGAATTGAAGTGTAGATTGCTAAATTGAGCTCCTAGTTTTCTAATTCAAGACCTAAGGTAGAGTAATTACCCTCTTGTTTATGAATTGAGCTTGTTCTTGCATGATTCATGTCAAATTGAGGAGCTAAGTCTTGTTTTAGTTCATACATGTTGAAATAGAACATAATTCATGCATGCATGTTTGAATTGTTGGATTTTGAGTTGAATTCATGGCAAATTGTCACATGCATGTCCATCTTTTGGTCATACTCCATGAGTTCATCTTGTTTTTGAAGGTTTGAGCTCTTTTGAAACAGCATTAAAGCTTTGAAAATGATTTAAGATCATGCATGTTTGCATGTTCTCCATGTTCTTGGAAAATGGTTTGAAATTGGATTTGAATTAAACACCCTTGGGCTTTGATTTCTCAAATTGAGCTTTGAACCATGTTATTCTATGTGTTTATAAATATTTTCTGGAAATTCAGCTCAAGAGGATCGGTTTTGATGCATTTAAACTTGAGTTTGAGCTTGGAGGTGCAATCTGGGTTTTCCAGATTTCGCACTTCCGCTCGAGCGGGGAAGTGGCGCTCGAGCGTGGAATCCGAGCATCCAGCATCTCTCTGCACTGTTTTGCAGTCCGCTCGAGCGGAGGATTGGGCGCTCGAGCGGAGTCATGTCTCACGCTCGAGCGGGCGTCGAGCGGAGATTTCACCCATCCAGTACTTTTACAGTACGCTCGAGCGGGAAAGTTTACGCTCGAGCGTGTACCTTTGTTGCATTACCGCTCGAGCGGGGAAACCTGCGCTCGAGCGGAACTCTGTTTTTCTGAAAATGCTTTTAAATGTACATCTTTGCATCCTTATCCCATTCTAGGCATTCTTAGGCCTAGTTTAAGGCATCTTGTTGAGGATATAGATGTAGAACACACCGAGGCATTAGGGATTAAGTTATTACCGTTCCCAATTGTGTGGCTTAGTGTGTTCAATCTGTTAACTGTGTAGGGTTGGCGACTGGGGAGACACGCTCTAGCATACTGTAGCCCGAACTCTGTGAGTAACAACTGTGTAAAGATATGTTCAAAATGATTATTTTCTGAACAATTGAACTGTACTGCTTTCTGAACTGTTACTGTTAATTGAATGAATGTATGTCCTCTATTCTGAACTGTATTGTGGCATCCTTAGCAACTACTGTTACTGACTGTTACTGTTACAGAGATCTCTGTCGGTTCCCTCGTGGAACCACTACTGTTTACTGACTGATGGCCATCGTTACTGTTCGGTCTTTAAGACCTATTGTTTACTGCTATGCTAATGGATGTACCACATATGATTGAATAACTGTTCTGACTGAAAGACTGAAGTATTGTTTAATGAATTGATTTCATTACTGTAAGGACATTCATTCTAAACCCCTTTACGCTTTATGTTATTCACTGGGCTTTAGCTCACTGCTCATATATATATGTAGGTGTGCAGGCACCGGACCAAAGCTAGAGGCGTCAGGGTTAGATTCCAGTTTTGTCAAGCCAGCCTTTGTGCCTCACTGCGAGGTTCCGAGCCTAACGTGTTAGGGCTTAGGGGTGTTTTACAATTCCCCCTTTTGTACTGTTTCACTGTTTTTTATAGACTGAATGTTTACCGTACTGTTATCTAGGGTTGAGTCCCTAGTCTGAATGATTGTAAATATTGTGCATACCGTTCTGTACTGTTTACGTATAAATGTATGAAAAATCTTTTCATATAGACTGTCGCAGCTCATTGGGCATTGTTTATTTACTGTTTTGGCTTCTGCCAGGCCCTGTACTCTGTTTTACTGTATTACTGTTCAGCAGGCCTCGGTAATCTCGAATTACTGGCCGGTTACGGTGCTAAACCCATAGGGCCGGGTTTGGGTCGTGACACCCAAGCATCAATATTCCATTACATTATCGTGCGTCCTTAAGATTAATTTATGGATAACAAAACATTAATACTGTCCTTTAATCTCTTTAGACGGATATCTATGTCACAAAACATACATTGAATCAAACAAAAGTTAATATCAAGTTCCCGGTAAACGGGTTCACTTCCATGAGTACAATTCTTATGCGAAATCACAGATAATTTATAAGTTATGGCACATTATCGATAAACGATAAACGTTGTCGGAATGCAGAATGGTTTCAAAGTCATGTTGTTGTGTACTAATTCTTTCAATGCTCACATCGATTCCCGTCCAACACACATGTTAACATAATTACTCAGGAAGAAGAAAATGTCAATAACAATAATGATTAACGGTAAATAACGTACGTTTGAGGTATTATTACTCACAGTGTTTAGATGCTTGGTCCACCCCTGTAGTTAACCCTACACAATTCACAACAGACATAAAAATCAGGTCACATATAACTTATTCCGTGCTTAACTTGTTTAATTCTCTTTATACCAAAGTACACATCAATTTGCAATTCACATCATTAACTCAACATACTTCTCCATACACATCTCAACACAATTCAACATAAGCTACACTATTTGGCATGATTCAACTTATCACCCCTAAATATAATTCAATATCTTTCAAGGTGAAGTCTTAAATCCCATTTCATCAGCTCTTCCCAAGGCTCTTATCATCCATAACATCAATAATCTTGTTCCCCAATTTTCATCTCACATAATAGCATGGTTCACAATGTCCATAATTGAGGTTCATACGTAAATTTTAAACACCATTTTCAAACATCTCTAAAATTCAATTAAATTTGTACATGTATAATTCAATACCTCAATTTCATAATTCTACTTCCAATTTGGGCCAATCTTTGCTTAACATCATAAATCAACCTAGGGTTTTCAAGAAAATAAAGGGTTTCAAGAAAAAAAATCCAAATTTCCCAAACCATTACTTCTTGTTCCAATTTTCTCATTGATTACAAGTTTAAAGTTCATAATCCATCACCTAAACCAAGCAATTGCATCCCCCAACATTTCAAACCCTAAACCCCCAAATATCAAGTTTGACACAATATGCTCAACACCATAGATTTTGTATTTATATACTCAAAATACCACAAATCCATCTATGAATGTAAGTATGGAAAGAGGACAAGGACCCCTACCTCAAGAATCAAGCAAGGAGCAAAGCTTTGAGAAGAATCCTCCAAAATCTCGAAATTCCAATCGATTGAAAATGTTCATCTTCTTGCCTCATTCACTTCTTGGTGGAAGATCTTGCTCAAACCTAAGGGAAATGGAAGTATTTGGGGATCAAAACCCTAGGGTTTTTGGACCTAGGGCAAGAGGGATCAGGAGAGGGGAGGAAAATATAAGAAATGATCTCAAAATCCCGTTTTTAAGTTGCTGTACCCGCTATTCCCGCTCGAGCGTCCATATTACCGCTCGAGCGGACCTGCTCCCAGCACAGATTTCAAAACTTCAAACAGGTACAACTCTCCCATCTGGACTCCTTTTTAGGTTTTTCTTGTGTCCAAATTGAAGCCCCGGAAATAAGCTTTCCAATGGTTCCAACCTCACATCCAGATTCAAAGTGTGCAAAAAGAAAAGGGCAAAAGAGTGACGGCTGATCGTAAAATAACTATTCGAATTAAATTCTTTGGTCCAATCATACTTTACCATCATATTATCATCTCACTCAATACCCCAAAATAAGGTAAGATCATTCCAAACACACTAAAAAGAACATAAAAAATGAGCCCACATGCCTCAGAATCAAACTTAACCAGGCGACCCGCTCGAGCGCCCCACCTTGCACTCGAGCGCGAAGACCAACAAAGTCGTCCGCTCGAGCGACCACGCCTACGCTCGAGCTCAAAATCACCACTCCCAGAATTTCAGTCCGTCTGAAAAATTACTGGAAACCCCAAAAGTACGCTCAAGCGCCAACTACTCCGCTCGAGCGGAGGGAAAAATTTTAGATTGTTTGGTAAAGGTCACCAACTCCAGTTTCAAAGGCATAACCAACAGATAGCTCTTCAATTCCAATAGCAAACACATTAACCCCTAATTAAATAAGGATAACTTCCTATACGCACTTTGGGGTCGTTACAGTCCATTTCATGCATTATATGCTTTCCTTGTAATCTCATGTTTTGGCCTAACATGTATCATGTTTTGAGATGACATTTTAGAATGATTTTGGTTTGACTCCATGAAGCTTTTAGTCCTATTTCATCATGTTTAAGGTCTTTCTTGGGTCTTTAGAGTCATGTTTGCCATGTTTTGTATAGCCCCTTTGCATTCTAGCTTGTAGGCCTTGAGTGTGTGAGCCATAAGCATGCTGTGGTTGGGTTGTTTCAGTGATTTGGAGTCATTTCCCATGCTATTTCAGTCCATAATCCATGCTTGTAGGCTTGCATTCATCATCCCTTTCATGCTTTGAAGAGTCGTCCTTTTGTGCCTTGAAATGGGTCATAGTGCATGCCTTTTGTTTAAGTCATTTGGGATGCCATTCATGTGGATTTTGGGGTGTATTTTGACGTACTAAAACTCTATTTTTGGTTGCATAATCCATGCCATGTGTGGTCATGATAGTTGTAATGGAATGCTCCCTTTTATGCCTTAGTTTTAGGCCCATTGGTGTGCGTGTTTGCATGAGCATTTGTCCATCATTTTTAGTATGTTTGGCCACTGTTTTGGGGCATGGCTGAGGCCTCCCATTTCAGTTTAAGTCCATCCTTGTATATAAATTGCATGATTGACATGTTGCATTACATTGGTTGCATGCTTACATTGTATCATGTTTGCATGTTTGCATGTCTAGTTGCATTACATAGTCTCATTGTATGCTTGACATGTTCATATTGCATTAGTTTGGCTTGCATGGTTAGGTAGTGTCATGGTGCATTAGCTTAGCATGCTCATATTGCATGGCATTAGTTGCATCACTTCGCATTGCATATAGCATACATACATAACATTGTGTTTGGTTTAGGGTGTCAAACCAAACATGAGGGGTGAGGTGTGTTCGTACTCAAAGTGACGAAACACATCTCAATCCTCGGTCGCCGATGCCCTTGATCTCAACATGATAGGGCGTGCGACATTCATTTGTTTTGTTGCATGCATTTACATTGATTTGCAAGCTTGGTGCCTTTGGCCATCATGCATCGAAATGCATGACTGGTGGCCCGAGTACCAAGGGGCCGCACTCCCTTGAGTCCATAACATGATGGGGAGTGTGGCCATGCATACATTGCTTTGAAATTTCCTTGCCATGCACTGTCTGTCCACTGCTGCAGCAAAAATAGGATTCTGCAGGAATAAATGGCCGGCTGGCCACTTTCAGTGCCGACCGACCATCAGAGTCCAACCGGTGACCCAATTTATGGTCAATGATCACATTTACATGGTCGGTGGTGCTCTTCATTGGCCGGTGGCATTCCAAAATGATCAAGGAAGGGTTCAGAGGTGCCTCAAGAATTTTCACATCCCTCAGAGTTGCAGAACAGTGCAAACAGAGGCAACAGTGGCATGGTAACGGGTTTCCGAGCAAGGCAAATCGAGCATGCATCATCCACGCATTCCGAGGCAGAGCTGCGGCGGTCTATTTAGTTTCATATTTAGGCTGTTTTTGTAATTAATTGTTAATTAATTAGAAGTTTTGTAATAATTAACTAGCTAGGATAGTTGATTCATTATTTAGCCTATATTATTCTTTTGGACCTTCCGAGCGAGGGCAATTGTGTAATAAGTATGTGTGAGTGTGTGCATGTCTTCCAACCCCCACTTCTTTCTCCTTTTTATTTACCTGCTTTCAATGGTTAGTATTAGGGCATATTTAAATTAGCATACCTTATGCTATGCATGCGTGCATTCATTCATCTGTATTACATGCACCGGGCCCGGCGCATCATACTAACTGCATGGCATTTCAATTCCAAGTTGAATACATGTTATCTGTTGCATTTCATATGCCATGTTTAGAATAGCTGAGCCTATCTAGGTTGCATTTTTGCATGTGTTGCATTAAGCATTTCAGCATAGTTAGGATTCATGCATGTTCACTAACTAGTTTCTGTTTTGGCTTAGAGTACTCGGTAAGTTTTCATGCTTTAGCATCCTTGCATGCGTGTGAGTGTTGCCATGATAAGCATGCTTTACCATGAGGCTATGTGCTTATGTGATATAACTGCCTGAGTGCCTGTGGGTGAAGGTTGGGTTATTTGAATTGGAACGATGCATTGAATGCGAGTTTTAAGCCCACTCGAAAGTGGCAAAACTGCGTTTTCTAAACCTACCCGAGGGTGGAAAAATCTGCATTTTTAGCCTACTTGCGAGTAGCAAACTGCTTTAAAAAACAAACATGAGATGTTTTGTTCCAACTTAGACAACCTAGTCTATACTTGTATGCTGTGTGCATCACGTAGTAAATCTAGGCTAATAACCGGAATAAGAGCATATAATGTTTTCAAAACTTGATATCATGGTTAGTAGAGGCCGATCTTTGATCGGGCGAGCGGGGGTGCTCATAGCTGACCTTCCCAATCATACCCAAGTTCCCAAGCCGAGGCAACTTTGGTGATGACGGACATGTGGCCTTAGGCAACGAGTCAGGGTTTCCTAAATTCCCCCAAAATAAAATATTTAGGTGGCGACTCTGTATCTAGCAAAGCAGTCCATCTTTGGCACTTCTTTCTAAAAAATCTGTTTTCCAAAAATGATTTGCCGGATTTAGACTCTTTGATGATTCATCGGTCTTGTAATGCACTTTGCGAGATTAGACACAGGACTGTGACATTGAGTCCGAACTGTAGTGAGCCCAAATGAACAGAACGGGATTTCCCTCCTGGGACGTTCGGAGACGTCTACAGTTTCTGGCGACTCCGCTGGGGAGTTAGAGAGCTTGACTCGAACTCGTGATATCTTGTTTTGATTTCATTTATGTGTTTTTTTGCATTGCATGTGCATCGGTGCGCCTAAGACACCGTGTTTGTCGTCTGCTATTCCTGAACGATTTGCCGAAGGCTTGCTTTGTTAAGCGTGCCATAAGGCTGACCGATTACGGGTTCTGCCACGATGGGAACACAAACCTCAGTTGTTACCGGGGCACCCTTTTGACCATTCGACCTAGTGCATATTCGGAATCCATAGTGACCATTCCAAACTAGGACAGATTGCTTACCCGATTATAGGTTGTTTGTAACCACTGCGTGCATAGTGAAACCTTAGCTCCTGACAAAATAGGACAGGGAAACCCTACCCCAACATAGGGGTGTTTTGGCTCTCATTTACTTGTTATGTGCTTTTAGAGTGTATCTCTACAGGGAATGCGCATGTCAGTTTGCAAGTTCGAATACCAGGCCCGAGGGCATCAGTATTAGTGTTTTTAAGAATCAGTTATATCTGTGGGTATCCGATTCAGTTTTGGGGCAGTGATTTTAAAGAACAGTGATCAGTAGTAGAGTACAATTATTCAGCTATGCTTGTGTCTGTTCTGATTGGGCTGAAACGTTGCATGTTTTCTCTTTCAAGGTTCAAAGAGTTAGTTCAGAATAGCCAGTGTTCTTCTTTGCTGAGGCAAGACAGATATCTGATCCGTCAGTCACCGTTTGAGTTCAGCGGACTTATGATGACCCAAAGTTTAGAGGAAATCGTGGTTATGACAGCCGCATTAGACCAAGGAATCACCCTGCAAAGTGAGACCAATGTTGAAGTACCACATCTACCCAGGTCGCATGTCGCGCACCCGATCTGGGAACCCCAGATGTTTCAAGCTCGTAAACCCACCACGTTTGAGTTAATGGGAATGATTGGCGACCTCCAGAGATCTGTGGCCGATCTGGCCTATGGGATGTCGGCTCCACCACCAGCCACGCCATACGCTGGGAATTTTGTACCGCAGAAGCCCCTGCTACTGGGGCGAATTGTGATCGAGGTTAGCCAACTTGAGGTTGTTTCAAGCTATAACAATGACGTGTCAACAACAACCGGGTTTCGCTCTGATATAGCAACCCAAACCCTCGATCAAGCTGAGGCTAGAGGCAAGAATAAGATGAAGGAAGATGCTGATCCCATTGAACAACTGCTGTGGGCAGTCGAGGCTTTGAAAGCTGGGGGGTTCAATAAACAGTAAGTATTCGCAGTTGTGACTAAAATTGTAGATGATGCTTTCCCCATTCCAACCGAGGGTAGTTCAAGCCAGGCGAAAAATCGGGATAGGCCCCGTCATGCCAGAATAGTTCCTTCCAATCCCAGCTGTAGACACCCCATTTTTGACCGTCCTTAAGACTTGGACGTCATTGTTTGAACACTCGATGATTACCCTTGTTTGTGTTCGTCTTGAGTTCTCGAAGGTTTCGACTACGCGCCTTACCTCAAGACCTCTCGACTTGTTTGTTTTGTGTTTGGTTTTGCATCAAACACTTGTTGTTTTGCTTCTGAGGGTGGGAAATAGCTTGTAGGCCATCCCCACACCTCACCGGCCTTGTTTCCTTGCCACAGGCCATTGGTGATGGCCGGTCGGCACTATTGATGGTCGGTCGGCATTGTGTTTGGTCGGCTGGCCACTGATTTTGGTCAATCGGCCACTTTTTCTAGCTGAGACCTTTTCTTGAGGGGGTGTGAACCTTTTGAACCCTTGGTTTTAGCTTCTTGAGAAAACTTAAACCTTTTGAACCCTTGGTTCTAGCTTCTTGAGGAAGCTTGAACCTTTTGAACCCTTGGTTTTAGCTTTGAGGAAGCTTGAACCTTTTGAATTTTTGTTCTAGCTTCTCCAAGAAGCTTGGCCTTCTTGGCCCTTTTGCTCCGAGCTTCTAAGAGAAGCTTGGCCCCTTTGTTCCAAGCTTGGACCCTTCTTTCTCTATAAAAGAAGAGCTCCTCTTCCATTGCAAGGGTTCCAACAATTGGTCTAAGGCATACAAGAGTTGTATCTCTCTATATCTCTACATCCAAGCTCCATAAGTGTTGGTTCTTGACCCCTTTACACAACACCTCACAACCACACGCTTCCTCCATCACTCTAAGGTTTTTGGAGCTAGTTTTCAGAGGTTGAAGGCCTACATTTTTGGTCCATAAGCTGCTGGAGCTTCTTGGCTGCAAGGGTAACACTCCTTACCCTCTTTATTCCCCGTTTTTGCACACACTTTTAGCCTGTCTTGCATGCTGTTTTGGGCTTTGTCATAAACTGAAAAAAGTCTTGTTTTTTAGTGCTTTAAATAGTTGTTTAAGGTCACTTTGTTGTTTGGGGTTGTTTGACCCCCCTTAGGCCTTGTTTGGCCCCCATTTTGTGCTATTTTGGTGAGCTCTGGGACCACCTTGTTTGGGCATCCTCACCACTGAAATCTTGAGGGATTTCAGTGGTGGGGATGGTGTCTTAAGGTCCTAAGAAGGAGAGGGTCATCCCTTCTCCTTGTTGTCTTCAAAAAGTGCCATTTTAGCCTCATGTGTGAGCACCATTTTTAAGTTCATGTTGGCCATGTCTTAAGTGTTATTTGTGCTTATTTTGCCATGATGTAGCACTATTTTTACTTGGTTTAGACACACAATGTATGCCTTGCATACTTGTCTTGTAATGCCATGAATTTGCCTTAACATGCTTTAGGCTTTAACCCTTGTTCTAGCATGATTTTGGCCAAGCTTTGTGAAGCTTTTATGCATGTTTTAGTATGCTTTAGCTCTGTTTTCAGTTGCTTTGGTCATGCTCAACATGTTTTTTATAGTCTCTTTGCATTCTAGCTTGTAGGCCTTGAGTGTGTAAAGCCATGAGCATGTTTTGCTTGATTTGTTTAGTTGGTTTGGCACCTTTTCTAACATAATTTCAGAGCTTAGTATGCATGCCATGTGTCCATGTTCATCTCTTTTAAGTGTGCTTAAGAGTCCCTCCTTTATGCTTAAGTGTTGGTCCATTTGCATGCATGATTGTATGTGTACTTGGCCCCCATTTCCTTAGCATTTGGTCACTGTTTTGGGCCTAGTTGAGAGCTGCCCAAATTAGTTTAAGACCATTCTAGCATGTTGTTGCATGCTTGCCCTATGTGTTGTTGCATATTTGGCCTCGTTCCATGCTTGTTACATTGCATTTTGCATGTTTGATACATTGCACCTTTGCATGCTTAGGTTGTAATGCATTTGGCATGAATTGTACTTAACATGTTGTCCATGTTGCATCTTGCACGCTTGCATGGTTAAGATTACACTTTGCATGTTTGCTAACTTGCATACTTGCCCTCATGTTCATGTTGCATACTTAGCCTCCATGCCTAGGTTGCATTGCATAGAGCATGCATGCTTTGCCTCTTGAATTGAGTATGATAGAGGTTGGGCTTTATGTGTTTATTTGGTTTGCATGTCATTTGAAATCAAAATGCACAACTTGGCCTCTTGGGCCATCATGCATGGAAATGCGCGATTGGTGATCCGAGGGTCGAGCACCATACTCCCTTGAGTCTTAAACATGATATGGAGTGTGGTTGTGCAAACATTTGCTTTGAAATGCATTGCCATGCCTTGTCTGTCCTCTGTTGCTGTCAAAATAGGTTTCTGCAGGAAGACATGGCCGGTCGGCCATCTACAGTGTCGATCGACCAAACATTTGTGGCCGATATCAATATCCATGGTCGATGGATGGCCGGTGGCCTTTACTCTTGGCTAGTGACCTTCCATAGTGCTCAGAAGGTGGTTCAGAAGCATCCCAGAGATTTATGCAGTTTTTAGAGGTGCAAAGCAGTGTAAACAAAGGCAACAGTGGCATGGCATTGGGTTTCCAAGCGAAGACAATCCGAGCATGCATTCATCTCTCTTCCCGGGGCTGTTTTACTGCTTTATTAGCTTAATTAAGTTGATTAATTGGTTAAGGGTTTGTAATATTTAATTAGCTAGAGTAGTTAATTATTTATTTGGTATGTATTATTTATTCGGACCCTCCGAGTGAGGGCACAACCGTAATAAGCGTGCATGTGTGTGATGCATGTCTTCTAATCCCCACTTCTTTCTCCCTTTTACTTACCTGCTTTTGATGGTTAGTACTAGGGCATATTTCAATTAGCATCCTTATGCTCGCATGTTTGCATCATTCATCTATATTGCATGCACCGAGCTCGGCGCATCATACTAACTGCATTGTATTTCAATTCCAAGTTGAATACATGTATTGAACTGTCGCATCTCATATGCCATTCTTAGGGCAACCGAGCCTATTCTAGTTACATCTTTGCATGTGTTGCATTAGCCATCTTAACATGAACTAGGATCATGCATTTGATTACTAACTAGTTTCTGTTTTGCCTCGGAGTACTCGGTAAGTGCTTATGCTTTAGCATCCTTGCATGCGTGTGAGTGTTGCCATGACAGCAGGCTTGCCATGAGGCTAATTGTTTACGTGATATAACTACCTGAATGCCTGTGGGTGAAGGTTGGATTGCTTGAAATAGGACAATTCATTGAAATCTGTATTTTAGCCTACTTGCGAGTAGCAAACTTCAAACCATTTTCCAAACAAACGGATATGCAATGCTTTGTTCCAAATTAGGTGATCTAGTCTATACTTGTTTTGCGGCGCGCATCACATAGTAATTCTAGGCTAATTAACCAGAATAAGAATGCATGTGTTTTCAAAAACTAGATATCATGGTTAGTAGAGGCCGATCTTTGATTGGGCGAGCGGGGGTGCTCATAGCTGACCTTCCCCAATCGTACCCAAGTTCCCGAGCCGAGGCAACTTTGGTGATGATGGACACGTGGCCTTATGCACGAGTCAGGGTTTCCTAAATTCCCCCAAAATAAAATATTTAGGTGGCGACTCTGTATCTGGCAAAGCAGTCCATGTTTGGCACTTTTTTTCTAAAAATCTGTTTTTCTCAAAACGATTTGCCGGATTTGGACTCTTTGGTTCAGATTAAGAACCGACACAAATCGAGTCCGAACTGTAGCATGAGGCCCGAGGGCGCGTCTACACCAGCCCTGCACCGGGAAAAGATCAGAAAGTCAAGGCAGTACCTGCCGATCCTTTTTTGAGTACATCCAGCAAAGGTCCACAGACTTCGAAATATCTGCCCCGAGGGCGCAGAGTCTTTCACGCCCTCTACATGCCTTTGTCTAAGGCACTTCAAATCCTGGCGAAAAAGGGTCATCTCAAACCCCTTGAGCCTCGGCCTCTCCCCAGTCATCTTCCAGCGGGCCATGATGCTACTCAATACTGCGCATATCACCAGCAGACTGGTCACAACACCGACAACTGTTTTCGTCTTCGTCATGAAGTGCAAGATTTGATTAACAATGAGGTCATCCTCCCGCCAAGCTCAGCAAAGTCTATCACCGCCGAGTTATTGGATTTCGAGGATAGTGCAAGTATGTGATCAGGGGTTGGACCACCTGCGGGCGGCGCTCAGTGTATTTCAGGTGTGGCGTTTGGCACGCACTATGTTGAGTGTTTGCGAATGCAGTTTTTGTAATTTCTGGCTTGGGTGTCGAGTCAGTTCTCTGTTTTTGTTTTGAGTCTGTCTCTTTGTCTTGAGTCAGTCTTTTTGCTTAAGGGTCTGTCTGGTTTTATCGAGTCAGTCCCATTGTATAGAATGTCAGGTGATTCTGGGGTTATTGCCTCGAGCACCGTTTTTTTTAATTACCCTTTTGCTTTCTTTTGAGTCTGTCTCTGCTATGGAGCCAGTTACAACCAAGAAATCTGAATGAAACAGCTGCGGCTATCATGTTTCCATGCTTACTACTACTTTGAGCTAGTTGTGCCAGAGGATTTGAATGGGACGGCCGTGCATCTCACCTGCTCTTCTGCACCTTGAAGTCATTGTAATGACCTAAGTTTTCCAAAACTTTTTTTAAAAAACACTGTGGTGATGAAAACGAAGAGGAAGGAATTCCTCGGGATTTGCAAAACTTTGGTCAATTGAGAGAAAGAAAGGCATGTTAAGCCCTTAATGAACGAAATCATGTTTGTTAACGTGAGTACTAAGAAGGACCCTGGCTTGATCCAAAATGGTTCCGCACTGTCTTCAGCTCGAGCGATTAGTCGCTTTCTTAAAAATTTTCAAAAAATAAAAAATGTTTTGCGCAGTCTTGTGAAGACCGGTATAGAATCGCTTTTGAGATTGTGCAGCCTAGGATCGCTCTCAGCCTCAAGATTCAACCCTTTTACTTTCAAACCTTGAACGTGCATTCAGAATGTTCAAACGGCCAATTGCAATATAAGGCCTGTATGGCCAGATCAGAAGCACCCCTGGAACTAGGGGCAAAAGACGTCAGAGAATGCACTCGAAGAGTCCACGACGAAGATCGACAAGAATACCAAATCCCAGAAGGGAGGAAAGAAGAAAGCATTGCTGAAGAACAACCGAGTTCCTATCTACAACATTTGGATGGACTTTTACAGCATCAACGAACAGCAACCATTCAGATGGCTTAGAAATCCTAAAATCATTTGGCATGGACAAAGCTACACTTTTACCCTTGAGAGGCTCGCTGGGCTGAAAACCTGGAAAGGTGACCCAGGCAAAAGTTAGAGCAAGAAAAGAAGAAAAGGAAACAAAAAAAAAAAAGAAAAGAAATAAAATGCAAAGAATGAAAAAGAAAAGATAAAATAAAAAAGAAAAATACAAAAAAAAAAAAGAAAATAAAAAGAATTGAAAAGGGAAGAAAAACAAAACTCACAAGGTTAAAAACCCAGAAAGGCGGCCTTGGCAAAGTTAGAGCGTAAAAGGTGAGCGTTAATACACGAGTGTACCTTAACCGGAACTATGTGAGGCTTGATTCCCCATGTTTGGGATACGTAGGAAACTTCATCCTGAAGTCCAGCCCCCAACACTTTCAAAGTGACTGTATCCATATATTGGTTTTGACCATCTTCGTCTTCTCTTTATCCGAGAGTTCGGTTGCGATCATCACTAATGAGGACTGTTTACAAGTATGCTGCGGTATTATCCAAACAAGGGATAACTTTCTGTCGCCATGAGTCGCCATTCAAACAAGGGGCAACTTTCCGTTGCCATGCAACTCTCTTCAGGCAAGAGGCAATTTTCCTTCGGATCCGAGGTTGTGCATCTCGAGAGTAAGTTTCACACTCGTTGAGCACTGGCTGTTTGCCAAAACGGTTTTTGAGAATTTTTACTAAGGTTGACTATTTTCTCGAAAATTATTCCATCTTTTCCAAAACTGGACTATTTTCTTGGGCCCAAAAAAAGAAAATTTTCAGTGCTCATAGCCTGACTTACATGATTTTCAAATCAAAAATCGAACAAGTATGTTAATCTAACTCTCATTTTGGTCAAAATTGTTTTAGTAGAAAGCCAAAAACAAAAAATGGTCAAAATGATGAACTAAGGGCACAGTTGAGTCAGGCTTCCTGTCTTTTCCCCATCGCTAGCATACTTGCCAGAATGGGCACAACTGGAGCTGTCTGTAAAGGGCTGAAAGCTCTCTCACCCTCCGAGCAACGAGGTATCAAGGCAAGTGCGAAGCACGAGTCAGAATGGATCAAGATACTCCACTCCCTCATCTGGAGCATCGACTAGACGTCGCCGAAAGAAGTAGCTGCGAGCTAACAGTGTTGGGCATGAACCCACAACCTCTTATTTATCCATCAACCACTCAGGGGAGGGATAAAAAAAAAAGAGAGAAAAACGAGAGATTGAAGAATAGAGAGATGTGCGTTGAGAGAAAAAGTGAGAAAATGGCTTTTTCAGAAAAACAGAGCCTGAGGGCCGAGTGATATGAGAATCACAAATAAGAAAGGGTAGGAAACAATACCCGGAGAAACTGGCTCCTCGCGAACTAAGAGGTCTCTTGTCTTTGTAACACGTCTGTGTGTCGTGTCTTTTGTTTTGCTTACCTCAACTTTTGTTTTGAGTCTTTTTCGAGTGTTACTCGATATGTTTAGGTCGAGTACCCTTTTGTTGAGTTGTGGTATGCTATGTTCAGTTGTAGACTCAATACCCGGTTGAGAACCCTTTTCTTATTTTCAAAAATCGTTTTGTGCCCAGAATGCTGTGCCATTCTCCACATTTGTGCAAAGCAAGACTAGTTCTTTCAACGACCGTAGGGTTTGACCCAAGTCATGTCAAAATAGTAAAACCTAGACCTATCTGAAGCTTTTTTTTTGGGTTTCGGGCTGCGAAGCAAAAGAAGAAAAGGAAAATTTGGAGCATCTGAGAGTGTGTCAATTTCTGTCGATTCCGTCTTTGTATTCCATCTTTTCAGATTGGACTGTTTGTTCAGGATTCGCTGTATGCAGAATGAACCAAGCGCTGTGTTATGGGCTGTATGTTCAGAATGAGCAGTATTGTTGTATGAGTTATTTTGTCGTTGGCCGGTTCATTACCTGGTTATTACGATGCAAGTGTTCTAATTTTCAAACAACAAATCAATCTCACTTACATTGTTATGTAATATGATGTAATGCAATGCGATGCGATGTATGAAATGTACAAATGCAACAAAAGTCTGGATCAATGTCAACTGGTCTCAGGTCTGAGGGTCTGTCCTCGTCCTCTTCCTGGACGAAGGTCCAGGAGCATCATCGCCAGCTTCACCATCTGAGCCCGAACCCGAGTCATCTCCGGTCTCCTCCTCAGATGACTCTGCCTCCGCCTCTGCCTCAGACTCATCATCATCAGGGATCGGTGCCCGAGAGCTGCTCCCAACGTGAGTGCGCCCCGCTTTGGTGAGGGGATATACTCTGCCATCTCGCCCTCCTCCTTGGGCAGGCACAGAAAGCCTAGTTAGAGCACCTCCTGCAATCGGAATCTGGAATGGAGGCTGAAAAGCACAAATGGCAAACACATCAGTATGCTACGCAAAGCAGAGTATGAATACTATGAGCAGTGTATCAGTACAAAATGTAGTGTGTGAGTACATAGTATAAATACTATGAGCAGTGTGTCAGTACAGAATGCAGTGTGTGAGTATAGTGTATGAATACTGTGAACAGTGTATGAGTACAAAATGCAGTGACCGAGTGCAGTATATGAATGCCGTGAGTAATGCTGTGAACAGTCTGTGGGTTACGGCGTATCGACTGCCGTGAGGGCCGTATATCAAGTACTGTGTTGATGGTGCGATGCATCAGATTGTGCAAAGTTTGAGATGATGGTGGAAAGAGCTTACTGGGATACTGTAAATGGCCAACAAGTCGAGGCACCGCTGCAACATCCCCATCACGGAGGCGGTCAACTCCAGGGACTGGCGAGTATACTCGGATGAAGCCTGCAAAAGTGTTAGAAGTATCAGTATTCTGCGAAATATCAAGAGAAATGAATGAAGTGACGGTACAGAATACAAAATGCGGTAGTACATACTGGGGGCAAGTCGTAGAACCCGACTAGCTCGTGATCAACCGGAGAGGGAGCGATGGGGATCTGATAAGTCTCCCCACCCTGCCCTCTACATGTCATCATCGTGGGCAACGCTGGCCATCCAGCTCCCTGTCCTCTCCGGGACCCACTCCTAACACGGGCCCGAGCCATCCTCAGTGCCTCTGCTCCTACCCGAGCCATCCTCGGTGCTTCTGCTCCTGCTCTAACTACCGGCGCTGCTGGCCTCTCCCTCTCAGCTCGACCGCCACTACTCAAAGGCCGCATGATATAGGTCTGGACGTACTCCGTGTAGTCGCCCTCGCCCCTGAAGCCCTCCGCATCCCAACCATCGTATAAGTGGCCATCTCCCGTGGGGTGTATCTCTCTATCTGCCTCATGGTCGTAGGAGGCGGGCCTGGAACTATCTGCTTTGGTAAACCTAAGGTCTGGCGCAGGAAGTGCTCGCCTAGGTACCAAGCCCGACAGATCGGGCCCTCCAACAGAAACCTGAATCAGGCGGACTCCTCAGCACCTGCATACCGCTCCCGAACTGCAGCTGGCAATGGAGCCCAAGGCTGCCAAGTGATCTGTAAATGATATGCAGTTTGTTATCTACTGTTATCGAAAGAATAATGTAAAGCAAAGCTTAAATGAACTGCAAATTTTAAAAATACCTCTGCGGCAGTAATGGTATCGAAGTAGCGACGGAAGAATATGAATGACTCCCGTGGTCTCTGCACGCATCTCACATCGAAGTGTCGAGAGAATGGAATGCCGAGGGGGGTCTCCTCATCTAGCACCGGGGCAAGCCTCGGGAAGTAGGCATAGACCCACAACTGCAGAGCAAATATCAGTATGCTTATCAGATAAAGCAGAATGCAGAATAAAGTAGAAATCGCAGAACCGTATATTGTGCAGTGCATCATGCAGAGTGTACAGTACGTGCAATATACAGTCAGTGTAAAGCAGATTGCATGTTTGCAGTATGTGCAGTGTACAGTCGGTTGGCAGCAGATTGTGCAGTATATAAAGTGTATGGTGCAATGTGTGCAGTGTGTAAAGCAGATTATATGTGTGCCGTGTGTGCAGTATATGACCAGCATGTAGTAGACCGCAGTGTATGCAGTGTACAGAGTACAGAAAATGTAAAGCAAAAATATAAAACAGAAAAGAAGATGTACCTCCCAAGCCCGCCAGTAGCCTCCGAGCAACTGTCCGCTACAACGGGAGGATGAGCTCATGTATCCGTAAAGGGTGGCCAAGCTGGCACCACCCCAGTCATAAAGGCGGATCCGTGTGACGTCTACTAAAGCGCTCAACAGACAGAGGGGCACGGTGTTCGCCAGGTCGGCGAAGAGAGTCGTCCCCAGCAAAAACATAAAGAAGCCGCGTACATACTGCTCCGCCTCCTCCTGAGCCATCGGTGCCTCCTCATCCAAGGCTGGCTAAATCCTGAAGTGATCCTCGAACCACGAATATCTGACAAATCCTGGACGGGCAAGAGGCGGCAGCTCACCAAGCAGGTACATCTGGGCGGCCTCCCATTCGTCCATATCTGTGTCAAAGGGGATCGGATCACCCCCTACCCCGATGTCGGTGAGCATCGAGAAGTCAAAGGGAGTCATCGTCATATCTCCCGTGGCAGAGAAGTAGAAGGAATCGGTGGTGTCCCACCACCTCTCCACCAGAGCAGCAAAGAGAGGGCTGCTCGCAGTAAGGCGCGAGAATCCCCTGCAGAAAGTGCCAAAGCCGGCCTGGTCGACGATATGGTGGACTGCGTCAGGCAGCTCCAAGTACCATCCACGGGCGACAACATTCCCATACCCCCGGAAGGCATGGGAATCCCCCTGTATTCAAAAGCAAACAGTTGCGAAGTAATGTTAAATATATAGTTTTGAAGAACATTCAGAATTGACAAAATACAGCGTGTATGCATGTGTTCAGATTCAAACAAACATCGGGTGCCGGTGTGCTCACAGTGAACTACAGCGTATGATGTATCAGTATGTTCATGTAGTTCAATGAAAATACAGCGTGTGTGCACGTGTTCAAATTCAAGCAAATATCGAGTGCCGGTGTGCTTGTAGTGAACTACAGCATATAATGTATTAGTGTGTGTTTGAGTGGTTCAGTGAAATACAGCGTGTGTCCACGTTTTCAGTTTCAAGCAAATATCAGGTGCAAGTGTGTTCACAGTGGACTACAGCATATGGTATATCGGTGTATCCGGGCCAAACATTTAAGAGACAGAATCAAGTATTGCGGTTGTGTATTTTACTTTGCAGAAAATGAAATGGGAAAGAATGTACCTCGGAAGCGCCGTATGATAGATGTGACTCTGGCTCGTGCAGAAGAAGCTCCGGCAGCACAGCCCTATCAAAACTCCTGAACTGGTAAGTCCGTCAGGAGGCAACACGTGAATCATCAGCCTGTAGGCCACCGGATCGAACGGTCAAATGTGAAGAGGCAAGAGCTCGGCCTCTGGGTCCACATCCATCTCCGGGGGAGCCCCACTAGGGATGGCAATTGGAACCCGGCCCGACGGGGACCCGATCCCCCGACCCCGAATTGAGTGGTTATTCCTCGAAAAATACCCCCGACGGGCCGGGGATGGTATTAAAAATTGAATCCCCGATGATATTCGGGCCGGGGACGGGGATACATGTTTCAGCCCCGGACCCGGCCCGGCCCCGTCCCCGATCCCCGCCCCGCTGAATCCCCGATGTAAAATTACTATATTGCCCCTTTTATATATATTATATGTGTGAGTGTGTGTAGGGTCTGGGCACTGTTGGCAGACGCAACCCACACAACACACACATCTTCTCGCTCTCTCTCATCTATTCCTCACCACCGCAGCCCTCATGGTGTCTCCTCTCACCGCACCTCCGTTCTTCTTCTCTTCCTCTCACAGCACCGTCTCTCACTGCACCGCCGCTCACCGCACCGTCTCTCACCGCACCGTCTCTCACCATGTCGGCGACAGCTCCTCCCTCACCGTCGTTCCTCACCGCAGCTCCTCCATACCACCGCAGATCTTACATCTCAGATCTGAAAAGATCAGATCTCATCTCCGAATAGAGTGGTTCCTCCGCTGTCCTCTCCTCCTCCCAGATCTCGCCGATCTCACTGATCTGTAACAGATCTGATCATCTCTATCTTTTTTTTATTTATTTTGATTTTTTTTTGTTGATGATGTTGTGTTTATACATCTCTATCATCTCTATCTGTTGTGTTTATACATGATCTCCATGATCTGTAACAGATCATCTCTATCTTTTTTTTATTTATTTTTTGTTGATGATGTTGCTGTTGCTACCTTGAATCGATGATGTTGTTGAAAAAAAATTTTTTTTTTGATGATGTTGCTCCGTTAATGTCTTTGTTGATGATTTTTTTTTTTTTTGATGATGTTGCTGAATGATGTTGTTGATGATGAGTACGGGGATTTTCCGGGGTCAGGGAAACCCGATCCCCGTTGGGGACGGGGGTGGGGGGAGTGATGAGTTCCCCGTCGGGGATCGGGGCCGGGGACGGGGATTTTTGTAGTTTCGGGGATCGGGGACGGGGAGGGTGATCCCCGGCCCCGCCCCGCCCCGCCCCGTTGCCATTCCTAAGCCCCACCGCCTAGAATATCGTCTGCCATCTCAAGTGTAGCGTGAAAATGGCCGGAAATGTGAAAATCGGGCGAGAATATGAAAAGTCAACTAAAAGTCAACCCTAGGAGGGTGAAAAAATGGACGGAAAGCTCGGAGTCCGAAAAGGGCACAAAGATCGAGGTAAACTCGAGGAAAACAAATCCCGAGTGGTACAAATCGAGAAAGAGACACCGAAAACAAATTTTGTTCAGTTCAAAATGTTCGAAACGGCAAGGATTTCGCGAATCGAACGAGGAAAAGGGCTCTAAAACCAAGGAAAAGCACGGATCGAAGGTGGGAAAATCACCTAGAGAGAAAGAGAGAGAGTTTTCGAGCTTGAGGCAAGTGAAGAAATAGGGCTAAAAGTCCTATATTTAAAGATCTGTGCCGAAATGTCAAAACTGCCCCGATACAGGCATTTTTGGCCGGTCGGCCACATTGTTGGCCGGTCAATCAAATATTTGGCCGATGGCCTTGTTTTGTGGCCGGTGGATGGCCTGTGGACTCTCCTGATGGCCGGTGAGCCTCCTACACCATTTTTTGGGTCATTGATGTGGTTTGGGACCTTCTTTGCTCAACACAGTGTAAGAAACTGCATTTTTGAAGCTTGACCGGCCTTCGTATTGACCTCGGGCTGTGTCTTCTGTGCGTAGCACTCGAATACGTGCAAGGTGTATCCTTTTCGTATCCTTTTTGTATCTTGCGAAAGTTCAAAAACTACTTCAAATACGTTGCATTGTTATGCATGTCTGCATGCGTTGTAGCGCACGCCATCTCTTGCGTTGTTATGCATGTTTGCATACGTTGTAGCACACATCATCCCTTGCATTGTTATGCATGTCTACATGCGTTGTAACGCACACAAGTTGCATTGTTATGCATCTTCTTTAGGTCGCATCGTCATGCGCACCCCACATGCATTGTCATGCATAATCCTTGTCACGTGTTGTCATACGCACCTTACATGCATTGTTATGTATCTTCCTTATCTCGCATTGTCATGCGCAGTTCATTTGCATTATCATGCACTGTTCAATTGCATTGTCATGCATCTTAGAAGACGTGCGTTGTTGCGCATTCAAGTTCATTTACGTTGTCATGCATTTTTCAAAAGACGTGCATTGTCGCACATTCAAGTTCATTTGCATTGTCATGCATTTCGAAAGACGCGCGTCGTCGTGCATTTGTGTCTCATTTGAATTGTCATGCATTTCAAAAAAACAAAAAAAACAAAAAAAGTTGTCGCGCATTTGTGTCTCATTTGCATTGTCATGCATTTCAAAAAACAAAATACAAGAAAACAAACATGCATTGTCATGCATTTTCTTACCATGCATTGTCATGCATCACTATAAATATTACCTTTACATACATACATTACATGCATATTGTATATATTGCATTGTAGATTGCATACATTTGCTGCATTATCCATCTACGGCTTGCGCCTTTCCATATTGAGCTTGGTTAGGTATGTGCTCATACTTTTTGCGTTGAAGCACAGTTATGATATTATGTGTACGCACCTAGTGTTGTGGGTGATGGCACCGTTTCTGTGATAAACATGGTTTGCTTGTGTCCATACCTTTCCTAGGCAAGATACGGTTCGGCTGCATGCCTTATCCATTTCATCCACTGTATTCATTGTAAATGTTGCATTGTACACAGTTTGCATTGTCATGCATTCATTGTAAATGTTGCATTGTACATAGTTTGCATTGTCATGTATTCATTGTAAATATTGCATTGTACATAGTTTGCATTGTCATGTATTCATTGTAAATATTGCATTGTACATAGTTTGCATTGTCATGCATCTACCCATATCATGCATTGTCATGCATCTCCTTACTTTGCATTGTTATGCATTTCAATTATATGCATTGTCATGCATTTCAGTATATGCATTGTCGTGCATTTTCCTACCTCGCATTGTCATGCATGTTTCATTTTGCATTGTTCCTGCTATACACATTGCATGCGTTTCCGCGCATGCTTTACTTACATGTGTATATTTTGCTTGCTTTACACATTGCATGCGTTTCCGCGTGTGCTTTACTTATATGTGTTTATGCATTCCCCCCAGGTGATTACACATTGCATGCATTTTCATGTGTACTTTACTTATATGTGTTCATACCCTGCTTGCTTTACACATTGCATGCGTTTTCGCGTGTGCTTTACTTACATGTGTTCATGCATATTTTCAGGAGGTTACGCATTGCTTGCATTAGCTCGCATGCTTTACTTACATGTGTTCATTCCTGCCATACACATTGCATGCGAGTCGCGTATTGCTTTACTTATATGTGTTCAAGTTGTTTTCATAAACATTGTATGCGTTGTCGCGTATTGCTTTACTCACATGTGTTCAAGTTCCTCATCATACACATTGCATGCGTTGTCGTGTCGTGCTTTACTTACATGTGTACATTTTAAGTTCCTATACACATTGCATGTGTTGTCGCGTCGTGCTTTACTTACATGTGTACATTTCAAGTTCCTATACACATTGCATGCGTTGTCGCGTATTGCTTTACTTATATGTGTTCAAGTTCCTTTTTATACACATTCATGTGTTGTCGCATCGTGCTTTACTTACATGTGTACATTTCAAGTTTCTCATTATACACATTGCATGCGTTGTCGCGTATTGCTTTACTTACATGTGTACATTTCAAGTTCCTTTATTTTCACACATTGTACATGTCGTTGCATGTGCTTTACTTACATGTGTGCATTTCATTCCTGCCACACACATTGCGTACGTTTCCACGTATGCTTTACTTACATGTGTACATTTCAAGCTCCTCATTATATACATTGCTCACGCTGTCGCGTGTGCTTTACTTATATGTGTTCAAATTCCTTTATTTTTACACATTGTACATGTTGTCGCATGTGCTTTACTTACATGTGTATACTCTTCCTCGCCTCCACACATTGTACACGTTGTCATGTGTACTTTACTTATATGTGTTTATGCTTTCATAGCATTGTTATGCCTATTTCCAAATTGCATTGTTATGCACACACTTGGGTTGCGTTGTTATGCACCCCTCTCACCCGTATTGTTATGCACCCCTTCGCTTATGTTGTCACGCACCTTTCAATCGCATTGTTATGCATGTTTCTAACAATACTGTACTTGTTAAGTTTTCTTTCTCTTACAGGCACGATATTGTATGTACGGTTCATTTGAAGCTGGACCGACCAGACGAACCGGACAGGTATTGTATTCTTCGTGTGAGACGTAGCGACAATTAAATAATTCTCTTACACCCTCTCTGCATTGTAATATAGCTTGGTTTTAGCTTAAAACTGTTACATGATTTGCTTCGTTACAGCTTTCTTTGCATGATCATAAGTTATGCTCGGCTTTGTGCATTGTTTTGCATTTTGCCCCCGCCTTCAGGCGCATATCTTTGTTTGTAGCTTGTATGCATTGTCTAAATCTTCGGCCTTGTCAAAAATGGGACGTCTCTGGGCTTTGACATTCACTCCCGTCATTGTTATGACTTTCGAGTTCTGTCAAAGAGGGGCAACTGTAGACACCCCATTTTTGACCGTCCTCAAGACTCTGACATCACCATTTGAACACTCGGTGATCATCCATGTTCGTGTTTGTTTTGAGATCCCGAAGGACTCGGCTGCACGCCTTGCTTTAGGATCTCTCGACTTGACTGTTTTGTGCTTGGTTGTGGACTAAGAACTTGTTTGTTTTTGCACCTGAGGGTAGGAGGTGGCTTGTTAGCCATCCCCTAAAACCCACCGACCGTGGCATGAAGCCACCGGCCTTGCTTTTTCTGCTACCGACCAAATATTTGGTCGGTCGCCACTTCTGTTAGGTGTATCGGCTCTTTGAGTGGTCGGCCGGCCATTTATTTGGCCGATAGTCTCTCTCTCTGGTAGATACCTCCTTTTTGCCTTTTTCAGGCATTGTGCACGCCAGCTGTGCCAGCTGGAGTGCACAAACCTGTCCTCCATACACGTGTATGGAGGAATTTGCACCATTTGCACCCTTATGGTCTAGCTTCTTGAGGAAGCTTGGACCTTTGTCTTAGCTTCCTCAAGAAGCTTGGACCCCTGTCTCAGCTTCCTCAGGAAGCCTTGGCCCCTTAGCCTTAGCTTCTTTAAGAAGCCTTGACCCCTTTTGTTTAGCTTCTCTTGGAAGCTTAGTCCTTTGCCTTGTCAATATAAGAGGGCCCTCCCTCTCCTTTGAAGAGGTTCAGCAAAATCAGACTTATACATCTGATATATAATATATATCACGCTCTCTATATATATCTCCCTCTCTCTCTACATTTGTGTGTGTTAGAGGGCCTAAAAGTGTGTTTTGGTCTTAATTTTGCACTAAGACACCTAGTATTACACCTTGCCTTGGTTATTGAGGTGTTGAGAGGTTGTTCTTGGAGCTTTTGAGTTGGTTTTGATCAGAAAAGGGGGCTGGAGTTTTGGTTCTTCAAGTGTTCTTCAAGTGTTCTTCAAGAGTGAGCACTATTGCTTTATATTCCTCATTCTTGCACTAGCTTTTAACCTACTTTGTATGCTATTTTGAGCTTTGTGTATAAAATATAAAAGTTCTGTTTTTTGTGGTTAAGATACTTCATTAAGGTCACTTTGGTGTTGGGGGTCGTCCACCCCCTCTTAGACCTTGTTTGGCCCTTTTTGTGCTTTCTTTGTTGAGCTTTGGGAACCTTTGTGTATTGGCCTTCTGTAACAAGCCCGCGGGGGACCTCGCTACAGCTCGGACTCGACTTTGTAGTTACGGTTCTAAATCTGAACCAAAGAGTCCAAATCCGGCAAATCGTTTTGAGAAAACAGATTTTTTTGAAAAAAGTGCCAAACATGGACTGCTTTGCCAGATACAGAGTCGCCACCTAAATATTTTATTTTGGGAAATTTAGGAAACCCTGACTCGTTGCCAAAGGCCACGTGTCCGTCATCACCAAAGTTGCCTCGGCTCGGGAACTTAGGTACGATTGGGGAAGGTCACTTCGTGAGCACCCCCGCTCGCCCGGTCATAGACCGGCCTCTACTAACCATAATATCTATTTTTGAAAACATTGTATGTTCTTATTCCGGTTATTAGCCTAGGTTACTATGTGATGCGCACAGCATACAAGTATAGACTGGATCGCCTGAATTAGAACAAAAATATTTCATGTTCGCTTTTTTGAAAATGGTTTGCTACCCGCAGGTAGGCTTAAAACATTTGATGATTTATTCCAATCCAAGTAACCCAACCTTCACCCACAGGCATTCAGGCAGTTATATCATATAAGCAATTAGCCTCATAGTAAGCATGCTATTCATGGCATTCACTCACACGCATGCAAGGATGCTAAAGCATAAAACTTACCGAGTACTCCAAGCCAAAATAGGAACTCATTAGAAATCATGCATGAATCCTAAGTATACAGAAATGCCTAATGCAACACATGCAAAATGCAACTATAGCAGGCTCGGCTATTCTAAGATGGTATATGAAATGCTATAACTATCATGTATTCAATTTAGAATTGAAAGTACAATGCAGTTAGTATGATGCGCCGAGCCCGGTGCATGCAATACAGATGAATGATGCAAACATGCTGTCATACTGTATGCTAATTGAAATATGCCCTAATCTAACCATCATAAGCGGATAAATAAAAGGGAAGAAAGACGTGGGGTTGGAAGACATACATCACACTCACCCACACTTATTACAGTTGTGCCCTCGTACAGAGGGTCCGAATAAATATACAGTCCCAAATGAAAGAATATTACAGTCCAAATATTACAAATTCCTAATTAATTAATGAATTAACTAAGAAAGTAAATAGAACTGGCGTGCAAGCCAGGGACTGCCTTGCTTCTGATGGATGATGCATGTCCGGGTCGTCTTGCGCGGAAATCCACCGGGATGCCCCAATTAGCCTCTGTTTAGCAGTTATTCTTGAAACACGTGCCAAGTCCCGAAAAGTTGCTGATTCTTCATTTTGCTGCAACAGAGAGTAGGAAAGGGGCATAGCAATGTATTTTCACAAATATATGCATGCCTCGATCCTCGTGCCACCAATCACGCATACCGAGGCATGATGGCCGAGGAGTCGAATTGCACAACTCAATATAGAATGAATGCACATGAAAACACAACAAAACCTAACTCCATCATGGATAATCCGAAGTGTCGATGACTGGGGAATTGAGACACATTCCGTCACTCGGAGTACGAAATGTACCTCGTTTCCCGTGCCCGGGCTAACTCCTATCCCGAACATGATGCAATATGCATGATATGCATGAAATGCAACTAAGATACAATCCTAATATACACAATGCTATGGAAATGAGATGCCTCGAAATGCGTGCACACGGGCACGCAAACCGAGAAAATGACAAAATGTAATCTAAGATACAACCTAGTATGCACTATGCTATGAAAATGAGATGCCTCAAAATGCGTGCACACGGGCACGCAAACCGTGGCGATGGTATACGCAATGTAAATGACATGGAAACATGATATGGGAGATGTAACATGGACTTACACTAACATGAGAGAGCCTCAGCCACTCTCACATAGGATGCCGGTGGATGAAAAATGACGTGCCTCGAAATGCGTGCACACAGGCATGCAAACCGAGGCGATGACAGAATGCGATGCAATGGCATGGAAAATGCAACATGGACTTATACTAACATGAGAGAACCTCAGCCACTCTCACATAAGAAGCCGATGGATGAAAAATGGAGTGCCTCGAAATGCGTGCACACGGGCACGCAAACCGAGGCGATGACAGAATGCGATGCAATGACATGAAAACATGATATGGGCTTATACCAACATGAGTGAGCCTCAGCCACACTCACATAGGATGCCGATGAATGAAAATGAAGCGCCTCGAAATGCGTGCACACGGGCACGCAAACCGAGGCGATGACAGAATGCGATGCAATGGCATGGAAAATGCAACATGGACTTATACTAACATGAGAGAGCCTCAGCCACTCTCACATAAGAAGCCGATGGATGAAAAATGAAGTGCCTCGAAATGCGTGCACACGAGCACGCAAACCGAGGCGATGACAGAATGTGATGCAATGACATGAAAATGGAAAGCAATCATTCTAATAGAATTTCAGCACTAAAATATGGGGGAAAACAGTCCCGAAATGAGGCGAAATGACACTAAATGCATGGAATTGTCCCGAAATGCAAATTTAGGCACCCGAAATGGCCTATAGCTATGCCAAACATGCACAATATGGACATGTAATGCAGAGACAGGAGCTAGGCAGTCCCAAAAAAGGCACTTTCACAGTTATAAACATGGCCAAACAGCAAGCATAGGTAGGGCAAAAATGGCATGCAAGAATAGGGGCCAAGAGAGGGGTAATGAAGCAAGTGATATAAGCAAAATCCAAACTGAAAAATTTCCTTCTACAACATTGAAGAGAGACCAAAAATATGCACATTTACAGTTTATGGCAGCCTCAAAATCAGTATACAAACATAATAGAAATGCGATGCAAAATGAGGCTCAAAAGTGGCTATAACATGAGGTATGCAAAATATTCACCAAACAACCAAAGACCCTTAATAAAATATGTAGAATGGGCCAAAATAGGACTATTTCCAGAACTGTAAAATGGCCAAAAACAAAAGCATGATAGGCTAACTAAACATGCAAGAATGGGGAATAAAAGAGAGATATAACATGAAGTGGCATATGTAGATCCCAAACCATGAAAGGACCTAAATGAAACATGAATAATGGACCAAAATAAGCACTTTTTCAGAACTGTAAAATGGCCAAAAACAAAAGCATGGTAGGCTGCCATTGCATGCAAAAAATGGGACCAAAAGGGGAGTATAAAGGTAAGTACAACATGGAAGTCTCAAATGGTGTTGAGCCCTTCTTCAATGTTGAAGAGGGGCTCAAAATAAGCCTAATATCAGTTTACAACATGCTCAAAAACAGATTACTCATGGGCCAAAAATAGCATGCAAGATTATGACATATAAGAGGATCAATGAAGCAAGTGCATCATGGAGGGCTCAAACAGGGTTGAGCCCTTAATGAAAAGTGAAGATGAGCTCAAAAGAGGGCCTCTTTCAGTTAGGGCCGGAGCTTGAAACAAAAAGCATATAGGGCTTACAAATGGATCAAGAAAAAGGGTCAAAAGAGGAGAAATGTCACTTACCCTTGAAGACCAAAGCTTTTGTTGCTTTTTGGACCAATTTGTAGCTCCTTTAGCCTTTGAGAAGCTCTCCTTGTTGCTGGAAATGAAGTGGTGATGGTAGAGCTTGGTGGTGTAGAAGAAATGGTGATTAGGGACTTGGAAGGTTTTTAGGAAATGAGAGGGATAGAGAGGGATTTGTCTATGGAAGCTTGAAGACAATTTTTTCTAACCCCAACATATGATATGGCTTGCTGGTTATAAGGGCAAAAAAGGGGGTGCAAAGGTGGGGGAAAAGGAGGGCAACTTTCCCACACAAAATATCCCCCGGATATAGATATTTTCTGGGGGATAAAGCCATACAACTGTAAAGTGAACAGTGCAAGGATCTTGGCCGGCCAGTTACTTTTGCTGCAGGTGGCCGGCCGGCCACACCCCCTAGCCGGCCGGCTAGGGGTCAAAAGGGTCAAGCAGATTTAGTGGCCGGCCACCACATGATGGTGTCCTCCCATGTGTGTACATCACAAATATGTGGTTCAAAGTTCAAGAATGTGGGTCCAAGGGGTTCAACATTAGCCCGGAAGGAGGGGTTCAAAAGGGTCAAGCAACATTAGTGGCCGGCCACCATTTTTTAGGGTCCTCCCATGTGTGTACATCACAAATATGTGGTTGAAAGTTTAAGAAAGTGGGTCCAAGGTGTTCAACATTAGCCCGGAAGGAGGGGTTCAAAAGGGTCAAATTGAATTAATGGCCGGCCACCACTTTTTAGGATCCTCCCAAGTGTGTACATCACAAATATGTGGTTGAAAGTTCAAGAAGATGGCCCCAAGGTGTTCAACATTAGCCCGGAAGTGTGAAAAACGGGCGCCGGAGGGCGTCGGAGGATGTATAACTGGTTGCTGCAACAATTACTGGCCTTTCACCCTTCAGTGACCTCCCCAGTGATAAAACAGAGGTACCTGCGCAGTTCGAGGTCCCGAAAATGGGCTGTTAAGCACCGAAAGTGGCATTCGGCCACGAAGTGGGTTTCTCAGACCCCAGTGTCCCTCAAAAGGGATTAAATAAGAAGTATGCCAAAAATCAGAGTAAACGGAGATGGTTAGGCGGTCCCGAACCGAGGCACACGGCCAACGATCCCGAAAAACCAGAAACCGGACTCCGAAATGGGCAAAATGGCCTACGACCACAAAATGTAGCCCACGGACATTGAGAGATGGTCTACGGGACCTCTCCCTCCCTCAGGAAAAGAAACCAAGAAAATCGAGCCTGGTTCGCAAACCGAGGCAAAGTACAAAAGAGAGTTCGGAAGTCCGGAGGCAGGGCCCACGGCCGCAACTCTAAAACTTCTGAACGAGCACATTATGCAACATCACCAAGCGCTCAATCAGTGACGTCTGAGTCTTAAGGTCGGTCAAAAATGGGGTGTCTACACCTTCTCACCACTGAAATCCAGAGGATTTTCAGTGGTGAAAAAGAGGTTTTGAGGTCTTGCATAGGGGAGGGACACCCCTCTCCCTTTGTCTCTCTTTTACTTATGTTTTTGGCTCATAAGAGTACCATGCATGCTTAGTTGTTTTTAGCATCATTTCAGTATGTATTTGGTGACATTTGGTCATATTATACCTCTGTTTTTAGTTGGTTTGATGGTCCATTTCATGCATTATATGCTTTCCTTGTAATCTTATGTTTTGGCCTAACATGTATCATGTTGTGAGATGACATTTTAGCATGATTTTGGTTTGACTCCATGAAGCTTTTTGTCCTATTTCAACATGTTTAAGGTCTTTCTTGGGTCTTTAGAGTCATGTTTGCCATGTTTTGTATAGCCCCTTCGCATTCTAGCTTGTAGGCCTTGAGTGTGTGAGCCATAAGCATGCTATGGTTGGGTTGTTTCATTGATTTGGAGTCATTTCCCATGCTATTTCAGTCCATAATCCATGCTTGTAGGCTTGCATTCATCATCCCTTTCATGCTTTGAAGAGTCGTCCTTTTGTGCCTTGAAATGGGTCATAGTGCATGCCTTTGTTTAAGTCATTTGGGATGCCATTCATGTGGATTTTGGGGTGTATTTTGACGTACTAAAACTCTATTTTTGGTTGCATAATCCATGCCATGTGTGGTCATGATAGTTGTAATGGAATGCTACCTTTTATGCCTTAGTTTTAGGCCCATTGGTGTGCGTGTTTGCATGAGCATTTGTCCATCATTTTTAGTATGTTTGGCCACTGTTTTGGGGCATGGCTGAGGCCTCCCATTTCAGTTTAAGTCCATCCTTGTATATAAATTGCATGATTGACATGTTGCATTACATTGGTTGCATGCTTACATTGTATCATGTTTGCATGTTTGCATGTCTAGTTGCATTACATAGTCTCGTTGTATGCTTGACATATTCATATTGCATTAGTTTGGCTTGCATGGTTAGGTAGTGTCATGGTGCATTAGCTTAGCATGCTCATATTGCATTGCATTAGTTGCATCACTTCACATTGCATATAGCATACATACATAACATTGTGTTTGGTTTGGGGTGTCAAACCAAACACGAGGGGTGAGGTGTGTTCGTACTCAAAGTGACGAAACACATCTCAATCCTCGGTCGCCGATGCACTTGATCTCAACATGATAGGGCGTGAGGCATTCATTTGTTTTGTTGCATGCATTTACATTGATTTGCAAGCTTGGTGCCTTTGGCCATCATGCATCGAAATGCATGACTGGTGGCTCGAGTACCAAGGGCTGCACTCCCTTGAGTCCATAACATGATGGGGAGTGTGGCCATGCATACATTGCTTTGAAATTTCCTTGCCATGCACTGTCTGTCCACTGCTGCAGTAAAAATAGGATTCTGCAGGAATAAATGGCCAGCCGGCCACTTTCAGTGCCGACCGACCATCAGAGTCCAGCCGGTGACCCAATTTATGGTCGATGATCACATTTACATGGTCGGTGGTGCTCTTCATTGGCCGGTGGCATTCCAAAATGATCAGGGAAGGGTTCAGAGGTGCCTCAAGAACTTTCACATCCCTCAAACATGCAGAACAGTGCAAACAGAGGCAACAGTGGCATGGTAACGGGTTTCCGAGCAAGGCAAATCGAGCATGCATCATCTACGCATTCCAAGGCAGAGCTATGGCGGTCTCTTTAGTTTCATATTTAGGCTGTTTTTGTAATTAATTTGTTAATTAATTAGAAGTTTTGTAATAATTAACTAGCTAGGATAGTAGATTCATTATTTGGCCTGTATTATTCTTTTGGACCCTCCTAGCGAGGGCAATTGTGTAATAAGTGTGTGTAAGTGTGTGCATGTCTTCCAACCCCCACTTCTTTCTCCCTTTTATTTACCTGCTTTCAATGGTCAGTATTAGGGCATATTTAAATTAGCATACCTTATGCTATGCATGCGTGCATTCATTCATCTATATTGCATGCACCGGGATCGGCGTATCATACTAACTGCATAGCATTTCAATTCCAAGTTGAATACATGTTATCTGTTGCATTTCATATGCCATGTTTAGAATAGCCGAGCCTATCTAGGTTGCATTTTTGCATGTGTTGCATTAAGCATTTCAGCATAGTTAGGATTCATGCATGTTCACTAACTAGTTTCTGTTTTGGCTTGGAGTACTTTGTAAGTTTTCATGCTTTAGCATCCTTGCATACGTGTGAGTGTTACCATGATAAGCATGCTTTACCATGAGGCTATGTGCTTGTGTGATATAACTGCTTGAGTGCCTGTGGGTGAAGGTTGGGTTATTTGAATTGGAACGATGCATTGAATGCGAGTTTTAAGCCCACTCGAAAGTGGCAAAATCGCGTTTTCTAAACCCAGCCGAGGGTGGCAAAATCTGCATTTTTAGCCTACTTGCGAGTAACAAACTGCTTTCAAAAATAAACATGAGATGTTCTGTTCCAACTTAGACAACCCAGTCTATACTTGTATGCTGTGTGCATCGCGTAGTAAATCTAGGCTAATAATCGGAATAAGAGCATATAATGTTTTCAAAACTCGATATCATGGTTAGTAGAAGCCGATCTTTGATCGGGCGAGCGGGGGTGCTCATAGCTGACCTTCCCCAATCGTACCCAAGTTCCCGAGCCGAGGCAACTTTGGTAAGGACGGACATGTGGCCTTAGGCAACGAGTCAGGGTTTCCTAAATTCTCCCAAAATAAAATATTTAGGTAGCGACTCTGTATCTTGCAACGCAGTCCATGTTTGGCACTTCTTTCTAAAAAATCTGTTTTCCAAAAATGATTTGCCGGATTTGGACTCTTTGATGATTCATCGGTCTTGCATTGCACTCTACGAGATTAGACACAGGACCGTGACATTAAGTCCTGTAATAACCCGACCCTCGCACATGATTTCTGTTATATTCTCAGTCCTCAATTGGTACTTTTAAATGCTTACTGTGTAGTTCCGTGAAAAAAATTATGATTAAGGAAGTGAAATCCATGTCTATGCATGTCTATCTGTCTCACAAGGAAACTATCTGTCACCATTAACACGCTTGAATTAGAAATTGGAAGCCTTAACAGCTTCATTAGCTGGAATTGATTCTATATCCGTAATCAGCATAATTTTTAGGTAATATTAAGCATATTCGCAAAATTTTAATTTTGGAAAGATTAAACGATTCATTTTTGTCTCATATGCCTTACTATATATATATATATATATATATATATATATATATATATATATATATATATATCTAAGACTGTAGGAGCCTTGATCAAAAACAAACGTGAATACCATTTTGGGGGAAAAAAGAGGAGAAATCGGGGGAGAAGGGATTCAACAAGAAAGCTTGGCAAAATTGGTAGAGGTGTAGGATTGAATTCAAGGTAAGCTCAAATCCTTCTTGTTATGGCCACTTAGAGTTTGTAATTGATGTGTATGTTTGATTCATGTCTAATTCATGCTTAATTAATGAGGGTTTCTCCCAATTGGTTGCTTAGGCATCTAGATTGGGTATGGTATGAAATTATACTTCAATCTATGGTTTTCTATCATCACTTCATGGAATTATGCATATATCATGTGTTATGTTTCAAGGATATGAAGAACTTGAATCCAAGAATGGAATGAGAGAGGGAGATGGCTTGTTGAAGCTCATAATCTTGCTTAATTTATGATACTCAAGGTAGAATCCATGTTATAGTGATGTTAGGTGGGAATATTGCATTAATCTAACCTTGAGTTGCATAAAAAAAAAGGGAGTGAATACCAAGTTGGGACTCGAATGGAGGTTCAGAGTTTCGGAATCTGCTCGGTCCGCTCGAGCGGCGAAAAGCCCGCTCGAGCGGGAAAAACCACCTCTCAGCAGTTTTGTGCATTTTACAGTCCGCTCGAGCAGCCAAAGTGGCGCTCGAGCGGGGGACTCATTTTCAGGAAAAATTAAATGTTTGTTCAGTTTTGAGTGCTTGCTTCTCCGATATTTTTAGAATATTTTACAGATGAGTTTAAAGCGGTTGTAAATGCATGCAAGGTGTAAGACTCAAGAAATGTTTTATAAAAAAAAAAAAAGAAACTAATGTATTAATTGTGTGCAGGGCACATTCCAGAAGGAAGCAACACGCCACCTCAACACTGTGAGTAGTAGTACTTATGTAATGTCATGCAATCATGCCAATGTTTCAAGGCATGCAAAGCAATTATGTTAATGTCCCAAGCATATGTTAATGTCAAAGCATGTAAAGAAAAGCATTTACAAGTTTCAAGTGCATTTTCAAGGGCCTCGTGCCACAAGTTTCAAGTGCATTTTCAAGGGCCTCGTGCCACAAGTTTCAAGTGTATTACAAAGGCCTCGTGCCATATGTTCAAGGGCTTCGTGCCATCATGTTTCAAGGGCTTATAGCCACATGCTTATGTCACAGGATTAGGCCTAGGGCCATTATGAACTAAATGCAGAATCAGACAAACCATGTGCATGCTGCATCTTTCTATGTATTGATGTATTTAAGTTTCAAGTCAGACGTCGTTCATTACGTATTACTGCTCATTGAGCCCGGCTCACTCTCCATTATGTCTGTTTCTGTAGGTTATCAGTCAGGGGGTCAGTCCTAACTTCGACGCTGTCCCTTCTGTCAACCTTTACATGTCTAGGCACTACACCAGGCCATTTATTTTTGGGAAGCTGCTAAGATATGGGTCTACTTTTTGCGAGCCACCTATGGACGTTGTACATAACTCTCATATTCCGTTTGTTATGCCCAATTATCGGGCTAGGACTGTAAATGTATGTGTTTGTACACGATATCCAAGGATATAAATTTAAACTTTATCCGCTTTTGACGATGTATGTAATGCATGAGATCCTGGCATATTAGAAATAGCTCAATGGAGTATGCTTGTATTTATGTTATATTAATATTTTATGCTTCCGATAAGGCCCCGTACGGTATGTACATCAGTTTTTATGTCCGTTCTCGCTTAGGCCATGCCCACACCTTTAGGGGCAGGTGTAGGGTGTGACAAGTCCGAACTGTAGTGAGCCTAAATGAACAAAACGAGATTTCCCTCCCGGGACGTTTGGGGACGTCTACACCTGTCAACGGCCGTGCTCTTACCCAAGGATATGAATCACATGGCCGATTTTCATGTGTATGAAAACTTTGGCCTTATGATACAACACTCAGTCTTGGTAATTGTAGACACCCCATTTTTGACCGACCTTAAGACTCAGACGTCATCGATTGAGTGCTCAGTGATTGTGCATGTTGTGCTCGTTTCGAGGTTTCGGAGTTCTTGGCTGAGAGCCTGACCTCCGGACCTCGGGACCCTTTGTGCTTTGACTCGGTCTGCAGACTAAGTCTTGTTTTCTCTTCCCGGAGGGAGGGAGAGGTCTTGTAGACCATCTCTCAGTGGTCGTAGACTACTTTTTGTGGTCGTAGACCACTGTTCCCGTTTGGAGACTAGTTTTCGGTTTTTCAGAGCCGTCAGCCGTGCACCTTGGCTCGGGACCGCTTAACATTCTCCGTTTGGCACGATTTTTGGAACACACCTTGTTTCCTCTATCTAGAGGGACATTGTGGTCTGGGAGACCACTTTTGTGGTCGTACGCCACTTTTTGTGCTCAATAGCCAATTTTCGAGGCCCCCGACCGCGCGCTTTGCCTCCCAAACTCTCGTTTTGCATCCGTGTTGGTTCATTTTTGGCATGAACCTTGTTTTCCTTGTTTGGGAGGTGGTACAAGGGTGGGAGACCACCTTTTCTCCTTGGAGACCACTTTCTTCCCGCCAACCGATTTTCTTGTCGGGAAGCTAGTTTTCTTGGTCTTTGGGCCACATTTGTTGGTCTCCCACCACACCACTAGCTTCCTTTCAAAGTGGAGACCACCAAATGGAGCCACCGACCACTTTTTTGTGTGGGAGACCACCTACCCTGGTCGGCTGACCAGGTATAGTGGTCGGCCGACCACCTTTTCTGGTCGGCCAGCTTCCTCATGTTTTGTCTGTCTGAGTGCATGCCAACTGTGCCAGCTGGAAGGCACAGACTGGATCCTCCATACACATGTATGGAGGATTTGCAACCAAGTTTTTAGCTTCTTGGAGAAGCTTTGGCTTTGAAACTCTATAAGCGAGGCCCTCCCTCTCCTTATACCAAGTTAAAAAAAAATGCTCTAAGGCAAAGCTTATATCTCTCTCTTTGTCTCTATATTTTAGGCTTAGAAAGTGCTTTGTTCTTGGCCTATTGCACACCACCTCATAACCATACACCTCCAACATTGTTACTGAGTTGCTGGAGGGTTTTGAGAGGTCTCAAAAGTTGGGTTTTGGTTCAGAAAAGTTGCTGGTTTTGCTGAGCTTCAAGGGTAACTCCTTTTTTCTCTTTTTAAGCATTGTTTTGATCCTTCTCTTAGCCACATTTGCATTCTTATTTGAGCTTTGTTGTCAACTGAAAAAAGCTTCATATTTAAGTGTTTTACATGTTTGTTTAAGGCACTTTTCGTGTTGAGGGTCATCTACCCTCTTGCATGCTCTATTTAGCCTTGTTTTGTGCCATGCCATAAGGCATTCAGGCTAGTCTTTGCTTGGCCTTCCTACCATTGAAATCCAATGGATTTTTAGTGGTGAGAATGTGGCTTTGAGGGTCTAAATCAAAGAGGGGTGACCCTCTCTGTTGTTGTCTTGTTTACTAGCATTTTTGGCCTACCAAAGGAGCATATGTTTACACCATTTGGAGGCCTAGTTCAGGCACTTTTTGGTGACTTCTAGGACCTGCCTCGGCTTTGACCATGGCTGGTTTGGTCCCCTTTTTCTTGCTTCTTGCATGTGTAGAGTAATCCCTTTCATGACTTATCAAATGAGCATGTCATTCTTGCATGTATTGGTCTTGTTTCAGTGGGTTTTTGGCCATCATTTGGCATGCCATGACTCTATTTTTACTTGGTTTGGTAGCCTCTTATATGCTTTACATGCTTGTAATGTAAATCATGTTCACTAGCTTATAATGCATGATGTTTTGGCTCTCTATGTTAGCATATTTTGGCTATGCTCCAAACTGATTTTGTTCATATTTTGAGCTGCCTTAGCTCTATTTTGAGGTCCCTTGGTCGAATGATGCTTGCTATGTATGGTTGTAGTGTAATAGCCTTGTTTAGCCTTGAGTTTTGAATCCCCTTGCATGCTTAACTTGAGGTGTTTGCATGTTTTAGCATCATTGAGCATGATATTTCAAAGTTTATTTCTTGGCCATACTCTCGTGTTTGTCACTCTTTCAATGTGTTTGAGAGTTGCATCATTATATCCCATTTATGAGCCTTTGCATTGAGCTTCATTCTTATGCCTTTCAAGCCACCATCTTGGCTCATTTTGCCCTTGTTTTGGGCCTGCTTAAGGTCTGTTTAGAGTTGGTTTTGTCATTTGAGCACCACCTTGCATGCCTCTAGTGTAATGCGTTTCACTAGCTTCGGTACTTAAGCCTTTTAACATGCATTGTGTGAATTGTTTGCATGATTCGGAGCCATTTCGTATGTCATTTCAGAGCTGGAACATGTGTCATTGTATGCCATAGTTCATCCTTTCGATGTTTTTGTAGAGTTGCATTTTGTGCCCTTGGGCTTATGTCCTTGCATTATGTATGCTAGCATGAGTTTTGGAGTCTTGTTTTCATCATGTTTGGCCACTGATTTGGGTGTGGCTGAGGCCCATTCATTTTGGTTTAAGTCCATTTTTGCATTGAGTATGCCATTGTATTCCATAGCATTGAGTATGCCACATTGTCGCATGATTGATCATTGCATTGTGCATGCCTTGTTCATCTCATTGTGTATGTTAGTTCTTAGGTGCATTGTGTATGCTAAGTACCACGTGCATTGAGTATGCCATTGTTAGTTCATAGCATTGTGTATGCTAGTTGCATGTTTACATGTTATCCCTTGCATGTTTGCATGACTTAGTTGCATCGCATTTAGGTTGTGTACTTGGAGTCGCATTGAGCATGCCATGTTTGTTGCATTGTGTTTGGGATAGGAGTTAGCCCCAAACACGGGAAGCGAGGGATGTTTCATACTAGAAGTGATGAAACGTGCCTCAATTCCCAGTCACCGACATTCTTGACTACCCATGATGGAGTTGTTGGCTTTAGGTGTTAATATGTGCATTCATTTCACGTTGAGTCGTGCAATTTGGCTCCTCGGCTATCATGTATCAAAATGCGTGATTGGTGGCCCGAGGGTCGAGGACTACACTCCCTTGAGCTTATGCAATGACGGGGAGAGTGGTCATGCACACATTGGTTGCAAATACCTTGTCATGCCTCTCTCTTTCCCTTTGTTACAGAAAAACAGAATCCAGGAGAAAAAACTGGTCGGCCGACCAGGTTTTCTGGCAGGCCGACCACCTTCTTTGGTTTCCACCACAAAAGGTGGTCGGCAGGTGATCTTCCATGCCCATAAGCTGGTCGGCAGCCTTCCCACAGTTTCCCGGGGTGAAGTTTCATCTCTCTGGAGCTTTGTGCAAATTTCTGAAATCAATTGCAAACAAAGGCAAGCCGGGGCATCGCAATGGATTTCCCGACAAGGCGACTCGAACGTGCATGCATCCTTTATCATTCAAGGTAGAGCTGAGGCAGTCCACATTCATGTAGTTTGCATGCTAGTTTAATAGCTTACTTAGTTTGTTAATTAATTAGAGTTGTGTAATAACTAGCTAAATTAGATTGGCTTAGATTAGCTAGTTGGTGTTGCATTATTTATTCGGACCCTCCGTCGAGAGGGCCAACTGTTGTAATAAGTGTGCGTGTGTGTGATGCATGTCTTCCAACCCCACGTCTTTCTCCTTTTTATTTACCAGCTTATGATGGTTAGTTTTAGAGCATGTTTCAATTACCATTCTTATGCTCGCATGATTGTATTCATTCATCTGTCTTGCATGCATCGGGCTCGGCGCATCATACTAACTGCATTGTATTTTAATTCCAAGTTGAATACATGTTATCTGTAACATCTCATATGCCATTTTAGAATAGCCGAGCCTATCTTAGTTGCATCCTACATGTGTTGCATTAGGCATCTCAGCATAATTAGGATTCATGCATTATTTCTAATTAGCTTCTTTCTTTGGCTCGGAGTACTCAGTGAGTGTTTATGCTTTAGCATCCTTGCATGTGTGTGAGTGACTGCCATGATACCATGCTTGCCATGAGGCTAACTGATTATGTGATATACCTGCCTGAATGCCTGTGGGTGAAGGTTGGATTACTTGAATTGGAACAATTCATCGATTGCGAGTTTTAAGCCCACTTGAGAGTGGCAAATCACCATGTTTTCTAAGCCCACTTGAGGGTGGCAAATCCACGTCTTATCCTACTTGCGAGTAGCACCATCAAACCATTTTCAAATAAACAAACGTGAAATGTTTTGTTCCAACTCAGGCGATCTGGTCTATACTTGTATGTTGTGTGCATCACATAGTAATCCTAGGCTAATAAACCGGAATAAGAGCACATGTGTTTTCAAAAACAAGATATCATGCTTAGTAGTGGCCGATCTTTGATCGGGCGAGCTGGGGTGCTCATGAAATGACCTTCCCCAATTGTACCCAAGTTCCCGAGCCGAGGCAACTTTGGTGATGACGGACACGTGGCCTTAGGCATGAGTCCAGGTTTCTTAAATTCTCCCAAAATAAAATATTTAGGTGGCAACTCTGTATCTGGCAAAGCAGTCCATGTTTGGCACTTCTTTCTAAAAATCAGTTTTTCAAAACGATTTGCCGGATTTGGACTCTTTGGTGATTTATCAATCTCGTATTGCACTTTGCGAGATCAGATTAAGAACCGTGACATTGAGTCCAAACTGTAGTAAGCCCAATGAACAAAACAGGATTTTCCTGGGACGTTCGGGGACGTCTACAGTAATCCTCTTTATTTATTCTTTTATAGTCTTTCTACACTTAGTCAAATTTCACTAATCTGTTTTGCTTCTGGCAGGCTATCCAGCATGCTTATTCAAGACTGAGATAACAAGGAAGGAGTTGGCAAGGAAGACTAGGGAAACTGCCAAACTCCTCACCTCACTCAACCATGCCGAAGCCAACAATCGAGCTTTGCTAGACCCATCCAAGGTTTCCAAAGCTGCTCAGAATCAAGTCGAGGAAAAAGCCAAAATGGCCGATGCTGAAGCTACAACCTCCAAAGCCGATCTTGAGGCTGCCCAAGCTAGAGCAGCTGAGCTAGAGGCCAAGCTCCAATAGGCCCTCGACTTAAAGGAAGCCGAGGTCAAGGCGGCCGATGAGAAGGCATTTGAGGAAGGACAAGCCGCTGTCTGAGATCAATACAAAGAGCAAGTCAACTTGGCTTGCAACAGAGGTTATTACCTCGGTTGGATGGCAGCACTAAACAAATTATCCGTTTCAATGGACTCCGACCTCCGAGACATCACTCAACTCCAAGTATCTTTCCCTCCAAAGCCAAGGATTCGGGCGACGAAGCCAATAAGGATAGTGATGCCGATGAAAAGGAGGAGGAAGCTACCACTGAAGCCAAGTCCTCCACCCTAAATGAGCAAGTCCTTGACTTGACTCAAAATGAGGAGGATAACTTGGCTTCCAAAGGCGCTTATCCCAAACCAACCATTTCTGAAGCCGAGGTCCAATGCGCCAAAAAGAGTTTAGACTAGACTCTACTCGAAATAAATACCAAGATAGCGGCAAAGAAGAATGTAATGCTGGCAACCGAGGCCAATAAAACTCCAACAGCCGAGGTTAAGCAATCCCAGACCAATCCCAGTGCTTAGGATATTTCTTCTTTATCTTGTACTCTTTCTTCCTTTAGTTGTATTTTGTTTTTTGTAAGGTGAACAAATAACCTTCTAGGCCAGACTAAAGTGCCTTCTTGTCCTTAAAACAATTTTGTTTATGAATGCACGGTTTCTTTTGGCCAAGTGTTGAATGCTCTTTTCATACATGTCCACTGCTTTCTTTCATGCCTTTCATACCTTAGAATATTTTTGTATTTCTTCAAAGTATGCCTTAACTGCATAGTAACTTCGAGGTATAATACCTCGGATATAAACCTTGAATGTTTTCCTTTGCCAACAATTGGAATACCTCGGCTAACACTTTACAAATACCAAAGTATTTTTACAAGTGTTATTCAGTATTGTTTTTTCATATGCTATCTTTTTTCAAGACTTCACCCTTTCCAAGTTTGGACAACCTGGTTGGTTACCTCGGGTAATATGTATATCGGACACTTCATTCATAAGTACCCGGCCAACTCCAACTTGTAAATTTTTCTGAAATTTTAACAAGTGTTAAGCCCATTCTAAAAATTCCAACAAGTGCCTAGCTGTCAGGTTTATTTATCATTCCTACTTCCTGCCCCCTAATGTGAACCTAAGTTTCGCTTAAGTTCACATTAAGTGCGTGTCAATGGTCTTTCGCCGAAGTCAGTTTCAAACAAAGATTTCCCAAGGTGTTTCAACCTCGGTTTCTCTATGAATGAACTTAGTTCTCTTCTGAGTTTGACTCTGTTGATATGGTAAGTCCAGGTTAATTTCAATTTAGTTCAACTCCATTATATGCAAGTATAATTCAACTCTACCATATAATAAGTCTAAGTTATTCCTCATGTTTCACTCTAAAAATATCACCAACTTAGTTCAACTCTATTAGATGCAAGTATAATTCAACTCTGCCATATAATGAGTCTAAGTTATTCGTCATGTTTCACTCTAGAAACATCGCCAACTTAGTTCAACTCTATTATATGCAAGTATAATTCAACTCTGCCATATAATACGTCTAAATTATTCATCATGTTTTAGTCTAGAAACATCGCCAACTTAGTTCAACTCTATTATATGCAAGTATAATTCAACTTTGCCATATAATGAGTCTAAGTTATTCGTCATGTTTCACTCTAGAAGCATCACCAACTTAGTTCAACTCTATTATATGCAAGTATAATTCAACTCTGTCATATCATGAGTCTAAATTATTCGTTATGTTTCACTCAAAAATATCACCAACTTAGTTCAACTCTATTGTATGCAAGTATAATTCAACTCTGCAATATAATAAGTCTAAGTTATTCGTCATGTTTCATTTAGAAATATCGCAAACTTAGTTCAACTCTATTTTATGCAAGTATAATTCAACTCTACCATATAATAAGTCTAAGTTATTCGTCATGTTTCACTTTAGAAACATCGCCATGGGACTAATCAGTCCTTTCACACAAATTTCAAATTCATCAAACTAAAATTTTATTACTACCTTAGCTAATAAAATTATGGCATAAACTTCGAAAAAACAAAAATCTAATGATAGAAAAACTTCAAGTTGCATATGTTCTAGGGTCTTGACAACTCTTTGCTATCACTGTCTTTAAGCCGATATGCCTATTGCCGGCAACCGAGATAATTCTATAAGGCCCCTGCCAATTTGGGCCCAGTTTGCCCTCCCTAGGATCCTTCTTGTTGCCGACCACTTTCCTCAACACAAGGTCCCCCACTTTGAACTCTCTTGGGTTGACCTTCTTGTTGTAAGCCCTAGCGAGTTGTTGCTAGTATGCCCCCAGCCGAATTGTTGCTCTCTCTTTTTTCCTTCAATAAGTCTAGATCTCAGGCTAGAAATGCCTCATTAGTACCATTTTCCACTCCTTGGGTTCTGATCCCTAGAATGTCGACTTCTAGTGGGATAACCGCTTCAGTGCCATAAGCCATGGCAAACGGAGATTCCCAGTTGATCTTCTCGGCGTAGTCCGATATGCCTAGAGTACATTGGGCAACTCCTCCACCCATTTTCCCTTTGCTGCTTCCAGCCTCTTTTTGATCCCATCCAAGATAGTCTTATCGGATGCTTCTGCCTGACCATTACTCTAAGGAAAACTTGGAGTAAAGTAGTAGTTCTTGATTTTGTACTTTGCACAGAAGCTTTTGATTAGCTTACTGTCAAACTGTGTACCATTATCTGCTATTATTGCCCTTGGGATCCCAAACCTGGTGATGATGTTCTTCCATGTGAAGTTCTTTACATCAACATCTCAAATCTTCTCAAGGGGTTCAGTTTCCACCCACTTTGTAAAATAATCAATTGTTACCAGCAGAAACTTCTTTTGCCCAGTTGCTTAGGGCAGTTGTCCAACAAGATCCATGCCCCACTGGGCAAATGGCCAAGGGCTGGATACTGGGTTCAAATCTGCTGCTGGTTGATATATCAAAGGTGCAAACCTTTGACACTTCTCACACTTTCTAACATAGGCTTCAGCATCCTTCTACATGTAGGGCTACCAGTACCCCTGACTAATGGCTCTATGAGCAAACGATCTGCTCCCAGTATGGCTGTTACATACCCCTTCATGTATTTCATACAAGAAGTCTTCAACCTGGGAGGGGTGCACACACCTTAAAAGGGGACCAGTAAATGACCTTCTATAGAGATGTCTTTCTACTGTTAGGCTAAATCTTGCCGACTTCAGTCTAGTCTTGTGCGCTTCTTTGCGATCATCCGGTAACTTGTCGTCCCTAAGAAACATCACTATTGTATTCATCCAACTTGGACCCATCTCCACACACATTGCTTCATATTCTGTGATTAGTGGTTCCACAATCAACCAATATTGTTCTTGCCTCTCCTGATTTCATTGCACTAGCCAAGTTAGCCAAGGCATCGGCATGGCTATTGTCATCTCGACTGACCTGCTGTAGTCGGAAATCCTGAAACAAGGCTAGCAGTCTAACAACTTCTTTAACATAGGCTATCATTCTTTCATCTTAGGCTGCATATTTGCCTGTTGCTTGGTTCACAGTAAGTTAGGAGTCACAAAAGACTACCATCTCATCAGTTTCCATTGTTGCTGCTAACTTCAACCCTGCGATTAGTGCCTCATATTCAGCTTCATTGTTTGAGGCCTTGACCTCCAAACGAATAGACTGATCTAATATTCGTCCATCTGGTGATACCAACACCACTCTTGCCCCCGCTCCTTGACGGTTTGAACTTCCATTAACAAACAGGCAAAAGGAGTCGCCGATGTAAATATTGTAGGGCATAGGTTTTTCTTTTTTCTTTTGCTCTGTTGTGGGGTTTTTCATTCCCAACTGGGTTTCTTCTTGTTCCCCTGGACACCCTAAGCCGCGGCTAACCGGAGCCCGACGTGGCATGGCACCGGGTGTGAACTCGACTACAAAGTCGGCCAGAACCTGGCTTTTGATTGCCGTCCTGGGTTTAAACTCTAAATCATACTAGCCCAATACCACTACCTATCTAGCTACCCTACCTGTCAAATCTCCTTGTTGCAGCAGGAACTTCAAGAGGTGCTCAGTCAACACCACAATCTTGTGGGCTTGGAAGTAATGATTCAGTTTCTTTGAAGCCATCACCAAGGCTAGTGTTAACTTTTCCAGGGGTAAGTACTGTAGCTCACCTTTTTCCGCGCCCCCTTTCGGAAGGTTTGAAATGAAGGCCTCACAGTTCGGACTCTCGCAGTTCTGAATCTAGTCTCACAAGTACAATGTGAAACTGATAAATACCAAAGAGTCCAAATCCAGCAAATCTTTTTGAAGAATCGATTTTAAATCAATTAATGCCAAAATTGGACTACTTTGCCAGATACAGAGTCGCCACCTAAATATTTCTTATTTTGGAAAAATTTAGGAAACCCTGACTCGTGTCGAAGGCCACGTGTCCGTTATCACCAAAGTTGCCTCGGCTTGGGAACTTAGGTACGAAAGGGGAAGGTCATGAATTGAGCACTCCAGCTCGCCCCATCAAAGATCGGCCTCTACTAATCATGATATGATTTTTTATAAATATTATGTGCTCTTATTTTGGTTATTTAAACTAGCTTTACTATGTGATGCGCACATACAAATATAGACTAGTTTGCTCAATTTGAGACAATTCAACTCCTGTTTGTTTACGAAAATGGTTTGAATTTGCCACCTCAAGTGGGCTTAAAGATGTGGATTTGCCACCAAATATAGTGGGCTTAAAACTGATTTGCTACTCAACAAAGTGGGCTTAAAACTTACATTCGTTGAATTGTTCTAATTTAAGCAACAAGCCTTCATCCATAGGCATTCGTGCAGTTTAGAATTTAAACACATAGCCTCATGGCAAGCATGTTAATCATGGCAACATTCACACTTGTGTAAGTATGCTAAACCGTAAAAACTCACCGAGTGCTCCAAGCCAAAACAGAAACTAGTTAGAGAGATACATGATCCTAACTATGTTAAGTGTCTAATGCAACACATGTAATATGCAATTAATAGGTTCGGTCACTAATATAGCATATGGATTGATTTAAACAACATGCGATTAAACACGTACTCAAATAAGTATATTGAAAGGACAATGCAGTTTGAATGATGCGCCGAGCCTCAGTTCATGTAATACAAATGAATGGATTCAAGCATAAGGTATGCTAATTGAAATATGTCCCTAATCTAACCATCGAAAGCGATTAAATAAAAGGGAGAAAGACGTGGGGTTGGAAGACATACACATTCGCACGCACACTTATTACAACATTACGCCCTCGCAAAGAAGGGTCCGAATGAATAAGAGCTAAGCTAATCTAAGCTAAGCTAATCTAAGCTAAGCTAATCTAATTGAGCTAATTAGACTAATTATTACAAACCAAATGAATAACTAGCTAAGCTAATTACTAATGATTTCAACACTTTAACTAACTAGCAAACTAATTAATTAAATTATAATACAAATCTACACGAACTAAGCAATTAAGACATTAAACTATGCTGCCACTGCTCCGCCTTGAGAAGTGGAAGATGCATATGCTCGGTTTTGGCCCGAAACGACCTCCATTTTGCTCTCGAAAGCCTCTATTTGCAAGGTTGAGCATTTCCACAACCTTCCTACTCCATTTTACCAAATCTTTGCTGAGATTTACATCAGTGGCCTGCCGGCTATGGAGGGAACTGCCGGACATCTACCGGCCAAAAATGATGCACTACCGGCCATGGATGGTGGCCCGCCGGCCACTGATGCATTGGATCACCATGATGCAACAAAGCACAAACAGAGCAAAAAGAAGGTTTTTCCAAGGATTTGTTTGTACTGTATCCCTCTTTATCATCTCAATATCTCAAAGGAGTGACACATTTGGATCCAAAAACCACCTATCAAGCAAGTTCATTACATGATGGCCAAAGATCTAAGTTGTACAATTTCAATAAATGCACAAATATGACCAACAAAACCACCACCCTATCATGCATGATCAAGGGCAATGGAGACCTAGGAAAGTGGCACATTTCATCACTTTTGAGTATGAAATGTCCCATTTTTCTTGTGTTCAAATTAACGTCCGATTTGAACACATGCAATGTAACACAAAGACATGTTTATCTTGTCACTTTTACTTGTCAATTTGTTTACACATTTTAATTACCAAATCATTCTTTAATCAATTTGTCCATTGGTGAGTATCTTCTAAGGTGAAAGAAGTGTCAACCAAGGGATAGTGTAAGGCAAGAGAGAGATCATGCCTTTGATAATGAATCCTCAAAGAGGATTAAACCATTGAGCATGACCTCAATCTCAAGCTTAAAAGATCCCAAGTTTAAAACAACCCTCAAAAGCAAATGAAAGAGTGAAACAAAGAGGGAAGTTGCAGAGATTTAGGTGTTGAAATTGAGTGATAAAAGCACTAAAAACATGTAGCCAAGTCACACCAATGACATTTAAAGCCTTAAAACAACAAGCTAGTGCAAAAATATACACTACAACTACACAAAACAAAGTTCAAATGAACCAAACAGCCCAAAACAGAGCTAAAGCAAGCTATTTCAGAGGCTAAAACATGCTGAACTTAAGCTAAGTTAAGCTAGAAAAACATGCTAACATGTACGGCTAACTAAGCATGCAAACAAGACACAAGGAGGGGAGGCTAACCCTTCCAATTTTGGGCTTCAAAATGGAATTTTTGCCACTGAAAAACCTCTAAAATTTAGTGGTTAAAAGACCTAAAAAAAGTTGATTTGAAAGTGATAGATAAAGGCACAAAAGCTTTATAAATTAAGAAACAAGAATGGTGAACCACCCCCTAACTAAAAGGGATCAAACCACCATTTTTAAGCCACAAAAATAGAGTTTTTTACAGTTCAAAACCAGCCCCAAAAACAATTGAAAAAGATAGAAAAACAAGTATTAAAAACAAAATAACAAGACTAGTATTTTACCTCTTAAAGCAAAGAACACTTTAAACACAAGTTCAAGCCAAAACTACCTTCAAGAGCTCCAAGAATGCCCCAAGGAACCTCAGCTCAAAGGTGAGAGGATTTGGTTTAGGAGAAGTAGGAAAAAGTGTAGAGAAACTAGGCAAACACACACAATTTTGCAAGAGAAAAAGAGAGAAAAACTAAGAGAGAGAGAAAATTTTTATGTCACAAATTTTTCTAACCCCTACGCATGAGAGAGAGGGGTCCTATATATAGAAAACACAAATTTCCCTCACAAACATCCAGCCACACACGTGTAGGAAGATGCATGAATCTGTGCAAACAGTTGGCACAAAATATCACAAAATATCTGCAGCATACAATGGTGGCCGGTCGGCCATCAGCGGTGGCTGGCAAGGCTTCATTGATGGCAGGCAATGCACATCAATGGCCGACAAAGAAGAAGTGGTGGCCGATAGCCTCCAAGGATACCATCAGGAATTTCAGGCTAAAAAGACCAAGGCACGGTCCAAAGATGAGACAAATGGATGTAGGGTTTGAAATACTCAAAGCTGTGGCATTTTACTAGAGACTTCGAGCGTTCGGCAATCAAACAGACTCATCATCGAATGTAACTCAAAACACAGTCATTTTTGCTTTACAGCTATTTTGATTCATACATTAGCAACTGACAGCAACTAATAACCTGTTCACTTTCCATTTCAGATCACATGGCTTTGAGCCTAGTACCATATGGCTTGGGGCATTTCCCGTTATCATATTATGCTTGAGGGCCCGATCTGCCGAGCCTGGTTCCTAGGTAAGCGTTTCGTGCTCCAGACCATGTGCCTGCCTGCACCGTTTATACCGATGGCACTGTCGGTGTCCAAAAGAGCGACAGACAAGCTATCTACCGAAGAGGTGATCCAATTCATGGTAGGCTTAGAGGCAGAGTATTTCCGTGTAGAGGGCGACTACGCGGCCTTTATCCAAACACACTTGATGCCACCTTTGACCGATTTTTGCGGGTTGAGGTAGTGAGAACTCCGGCCGCGAGAGCGAGACGCAGAGCGACCCGGGCGAACAGAGCCCGTGGCAGAGGGGCTTCCCAGGCGAGACAGGGCACCGGGTGGCCAAAGTTGTCCACTGCACTCACATGTTGACGGTATACTGGGGAGGCCTATCAAATCCCGATTGAGCCTACAGCAGCTGGGCATAGATATACCAGAGCCCAAGATGCACCTCCGGTATGTAACACATTTTTAGTTTTCCCATCTCTTTCTGATATTTGTTTGTTCTGGACATTAATCATTCCCAATGCATTTACAGGCACCTCCAGGATATACCGAGGATCTGCTTGAGCTACTAGCCTCATTTGAGGGCATGATATTGAGGAGGGAGGCACTGTTCGGCTTCCATGTCATTTAGGTAATTTCTTCAGTTTTCTTACATTCCAGTCATCAAATTTCCACTGACACACTGAAACTGACATGAGAACTTCCCCCACACTGCACTAATACACTGCATCTGAAATACTGCACTTTCATACTATATTCATACTCTGTACCTAACTTCAGCATATACTCATTATGCCCCATACTTGCATCTGATATTGTGGCTGACATATGACAACTATCTTTTCAGGTCCCACCCATACCGGGTGCGCCAACAGGAGCAGTGCCAGGACCAGCAGTGCTTCCTCCGGCAGCAGAGAGAGAGAGAGAGACAGGCTCCAGCACACAGCCGAGGCCAAGCTAGGGGCGCCCGAGCTGAGAGTGGTCCTTCAGAGCCTATTCTAGACGACGATGACACTGAGACTAACGAGGCTGAGGAGGCAGCGAGTCAGCATTCAAAGTCATCAGAGAGTAGAGATGATGACGCTGGCTCAGGTTCTAAGAGTGGGGATGCTGATGTTGACAAGGGCTCCGAGGCGGGGATTGGAGACAGCTCCGGTTCAGACTCTGATCCAGATTCAGACAGTGGCGCTGATGAAGACAGTGCCCCAAAGTCTCCTCCTCCCAGGAAGAGGACGAAGAGGGCCTCTAGATCCTGAGATAGATGGCACTGATTTTTGTATTTTTGCTTAGTTTCTTTTGGTTTATAGTGTTAGCACATTGTACAACTTCGAACAGGTTTTATTTTCTTTAAAAACTTGTACTGCACCTTTTGTAAAAACAACCATGATCAAAATGAAAACCAAGTTTTTTTTTGAAAAAGCGTTGTATTTTGCATCATGAGCACCGCAGTGCATGAAAAATGAGATTGAATTTGATAACAAAAACCGAATACTTGTATTGTCACAACAATCTGAATCAGGTAACAAACCGACCAACAACTGACATACAAACAAAACACTATACAACTCGATAAGCAAAATAACTCGATAATTGATAAACTTGTTAAAAGAAACAAAAAGGACTCAACATAAGACCTTAAGACACACAAAAACCAGAGAAAAACACATGCATCCAACATTATTCTTCTCAAAAGGGAATAGCAGGTATGAGAGGAAGGTTGCCGGCCACAAGTGGTGAATATTGGCCACATGCCGACCATCTATACCTCCTGTCAGCCATCAATGTGCAGGACCTTCACATTGTTGACACGTGGCTTCCACTCATTACCTTATCTTCCACAAAAGGCTGAGCTTCGTGATTTCTTCATTTCAATTGCAAATTCTTCACAAATGGAGCCATTTTTCTTCAAAAAAAACTCTCCAATTGGATTGCAACTTTGGATGGCTCGGAAAAGGTGAATTTTCAAGGTTTCGGCATAAATGCACTACTCCCGCTAAGTCATTCTCCACTTTGTTTTTAGTTCCTTCATGCCGCTGCTAGATGTTGGAACCTGATCACGCATGTATTTAGCTTTGGGGGACAAGAGATATGCCTGACAGTCGAAGAATTTCAGGAGCTAATGGAATTCCGACGTGATGAGGAAATTCTGCCTCAGCCCCATTTTGGTCATATCCAAGCTTTGGGAACCATGTGTGGGCTCACTTTATACGAAGCCCGATCCTTGGTTCACAACTGAGAGCTGGATATCCCCAGTTTGATTCATCGATTTTCTGATGCCGGTGACCGAGGCAATCTTCTTTGGCGGGATTTTCGACAACACGCCCTTTGTTTGTGCATGCTGGCACATTTCCTCCTTGCCCCTAGTTTCGGTGGGTCTAACATTCGACTAATCGAAGTAGCCCAAGGTTTGAAAGAGGGCAAAAGTTGCATTGGCTTGACATTAGCTGAGACTTTGATGGGTTTAGATGCCTTTCATCGGCGAGAGACAACCAAATTTGCGGGAAGTCCACTACTTCTTTAGGTAATGTTTCCCACCCTTTCTAATATGTGTTTCTCACATCTCTCAGCACTCATGCTCTGTTTTTCTTTCAAAACCCTTTTCTCACTTTTCCTCTTATCATGCATCTCTCTATTCTTTAATCTCTCTTTTCTTTCATCCCTCTCCAGATGTGGCTTATGGACAAGCTGAAGGTAGTGGACTCTTGGCCTGCATACTCAGCCTGAGCATACTTCTTTCGCCAACGGCTAGTGGATTTCCTGAACAAGGGGTGGTGGTGCCATTGGATGTGCAACAGGTCTGCTGTTGACATTGCTTGGCATTGCCCTTGGTTTGATATGCTCGAGATGAGCTACAGCATGACTCGACATCCTGGCATTTAGCTAATTGGCCTGATACACTGTGTATTCCATTTTTCGTTTCGATTTAGGTGTTAGTTCGGACACGACCAGACTTGCTCAGAAGAGGGGGTAAAGTATGCGGCTTCATTCCCAATCTGAGGTTCATAATTGGCTCGATATCCTACTGCATGGAGGACAAAAGAGCTTCTGGCTCCTGCCCCTAGTTTCAACTACGCACTTTCTGGCGAGTGCCTAACTTGGCTTGAAGATGAGGCACAAACTGGGCCCACTTTAGCATCAAAAGTTTCCACAAGTACAAGCGAGGGACGCAGAAACTCCTGACTCATCTATGCCCCAAGTTTATTGCTTTGATCTTACTTTTCAAGTTTTCTTTTTGAATGTAATAAAAGTAACTTTAATTTGTATCGAGAGTTGGAGAACTTTGTATTGAAATCAATGAAATTGAAATGTGAGTACTGAAAATTTTCCTTTTGGTCCAAAAATGGTCTAAGTTATAAAAAGAATAATTTGAACAAAAATCAACTTTTATTAAAACTTTTCAAAACCATTTTCGATAAGGATCACAACTTGACACACATGGAATCTATCCTCGAGACGTACAACCCCGAATTCAAAAATGAAAAATTGCCCCTTGTCTGAATGGCACTGTTTAGCACTGTAGTAAGCTCTTCTCTCAAAGTAAGGATCACAACCGAACTTTCAAATAACGAACAGACAAAGATGTCTTTATCAAACTCATGGACACAGTTGATTTGGAGGTGTTTACGGCCGAGCTTTAAAATGAAGTTACCTACGTATCCCGAAGATGGGAATCAAGCCTTACATAGTTTGGTTCAGGTTCACTCGAGTATTAACTCTTTCCTTTTACGCTCTAACTTTTGCCAAGGCCGCCCTTTCTGGATTTTGGGCGAGCTCAGTTTTTCTTTTTTCTAATTTTTTGTGCTCTAACTTTTGCCTAGGTCGCCCTTCCGGGTTTTTGACCTAACGAGCCTCTCAGGGGTAATATTTCTTCAACTTTTCCAAGTTGATCTGTTGGGAAAATTCTAGGCCATCCAAGTCCATGAGAATAACAGCTCCACCAGACCAAATAGTTTTGATAATGTAACGACCAGTCCAATTGGGTCTAAACTTGCCCCTAGGGTCATGGATGGGAGCTCGGTTGTTTTTCAATACCAAATCCCCTTCTTTAAGATTTCGAGACTTAACTTTCTTGTTAAAAGCCCTGGCAATCCTACGTTGATATCCTTGAACATGGTACAATGTTTTCAGTTTTCTCTCATCAAACAACATGAGTTATTCGAACCTACTATGTTGCCAATCCGCCTCTGCTATCTGACACTCAGCCATAACCCGCAGTGACAAAATTTCTATTTCAATCGGCAGAACAACTTCTATCCCATAAACAAGAGAGTACAGAGTTGCCCCGATAGATGTCCGAATTGAAGTCCTATAACCCCAGAGTGCAAATGGCAATTTGTCTGGCTAGTCCCTGTAGGTCTCAACCATTTTCTACAAAATGTGCTTGATGTTCTTGTTGGCGACCTCAACAGCTCCGTTGGTTTGCGGCCGATATGTAGATGACTTATGAAAAGGCACGTTGTATTTCTCTAACAAGTCGATCACTTCTTTCTTGAAATGGGAGCCATTGTCTGAAATGATCTCATTCAGGACTCCATAACGGCAAATGATGTTGTTTCGGATGAACTTAGCCACATGCGATGTTTTCAACACTGCATAAGACTGAGCTTCCACCCACTTCGTGAAACAATCAATTGCCACCAGAATGTACTCATGCCCATTTGACCCTTTCGGTGTAACTGCCCCAATGACGTCAATTTCCCAAATTGAGAAAGATCATGGTGAAGTCATGTTGTACAGCTTCAACGGCAGGATAATGATGCGATTTGCATGGATTTAGCATTTGTGGTATCGCCGAACAAAACCAATACAATCCTGCTCCATGGTAGACCAGTAGTAACCTTGCCTGAGAATCTTTCGGGCTAACATTACTCCGCTCATGTGTGCTCCACACTCTCCCCCATGGATGGCCTCCATTAGGCGCTTCGATTCCTCTATGTCAACACATAACTTGTGCATTCCCAGATAACCCCTCTTATACAAATTACCCTCGTAGATGATAAATTGAACAGCCATCCGCCGTATTGCCCTTTTATCTTTGGCATTTACCCCTAGTGGATAAATCTCATTTTCCAAGAAGTTCCAGATATCATAGAACCAAGGGTTTTGATCTTGCACTTTATCTATTGCGGCGATAGTCTCGTAGGCCGACGTATATCTTTGTTCAATGATGATCGGACGCATCCGGACTCCAAACGGGATGTCTATCATAGAAGATAGAGTTGATAAGCATCAACGAAGCTGTTGTTCTCTTTTAGTAGATGAGTGAAGGTTAGCTTCTCAAACCTAGGAATCAGAACATCCAGGGTTTGGTGATAGATCTTTATCTTTTCTTCTTTGACCTTCCAGTCTCCATTTGCTTGAGACACAACTAGGTTCGAGTCCCCTATGACGTCCAACCTTTTTTCCCCTAGTTCCAAGGCAGCTTCCAAACCAGCGATACACGCCTTGTATTCTGCTTCGTTATTGGACACATTGAATAGGAGTTTGAAGGCTAAGGGTATATGGAAATTGTCGGGTGCTATCAGCAACACCCCTGTCCCATAACCGTATTGATTAGACGCTTCGTCAAAGTACATTGTCCAAATCTCTACCTCAATTTGCAGAATAGTTTCATCTGGGAATAGATATTCTACTGCTTCATCCCCTTTCACTGGGTGATCTGCCAAGAACTCAGCTACTACTCTCCCCTTAACAGACTTGCGAGTGACATATTTCAGATCAAATTCGAAGAGAAGAATCAACCAGCGGGCTAGCCTACCCGTAAGTGTTGGTTAGTCAAAGAGATATTTGATGGGATCTAATCTCAAAACCAAAATTACGGAGTGAGTTAACAAGTAGTGCCTCAACTTCTTGGTAACCCATACCAAAGCTAAGCAAGCCTTCTCTAGCAGGGTATAACGAGTCTCAGAGTCCAGCATTTTCTTACTTAGGTAATAGATGGCTTTCTCCACCCTATCTTCAGATTCTTGCGTAAGCATGCATCCCATTGTTGTGTCCGTTACTGATAGATACAGAATCAAGGGCTTCCCTGGCTCTGGCAGCGATGACACAGGCGGGTTTTGTAGGTACTACTTGATCTGCTCAAAAGCGAATTGACATCGGTCATCCCGTTAGAATTTCTTTCCTTTCTTCAGGAGACCAAATAGTGGTTCACAAGTCAAGGTTAATTTTGAAATAAACCGTCTTATGAATTGTACTTTACCCAGAAAGCCTCGCATCTCCTTTTCAGTCCTTGGTGGTGGCATTTCCAGGATGGCCTTGATTTTGGAAGGGTCTACCTTAATGCCCCTCTGTGTGATCAAGAAACCCAGCATTTTCCCTGTTGTTACACCAAAAGTACACCTCTGTGGATTCAACCTCAATCTATATTCTCTGATCTGTTGGAAGAATTTCTTCAAGGCGGTGTAGTGGCCCTCTCTTTCCTTGGACTTGACAATCATGTCATCCACGTACACCTTGACCTCTTTATGGATCATGTCATGCAGAATTGTGGTTGCAGCCCTTTGATAGGTAGCCTCGAGATTCTTCAACTCAAACAGCATCACCCTGTAGCAGTAGGTTCCCCACGGCATGGTGAAAGCGGTTTTCTCTCTATCTTCGGGTGTCATCAGAATCTGGTTATACCCGAAAAATCCATCCATGAAGGAGAGCAACGCATGGCCTGCAGTGAAATCCACCAACTCATTGATGTGCGGTAAAAAAAAGTCGTCCTTCGGACTAGCTCTATTCAGATCTCTAAAATCCACACACACTCGAATTCTACCATCTTTCTTTTGCACTGGAACGATATTGGCCAACCAATTCAGATACTTAGATACTAGCAAAAACCCTGCGTCTATCTGCTTGGTGACCTCTTCCTTAATCTTCAAAGCCCAATCCGGGCGTATTCTCCACAACTTCTATTTGATAGGTCGAGCCTCGGGGTCAAGAGGGATCCAATGCTGTACAATATTAGGATTGATTACAGGCATGCCTTCGTAAGACCACACGAAAACATCATTGAAAACTTTTAATAAAGTAACTAATTGCTCGCGCTCCTCTGAAAATAACGTGGACCCGATCTGGACTAGATACAGATCCTTCTCAGTATCCACATTAATTGTAATGATTTCATCAACGAGGGGTTTTACAAATCTCTCATCCTCTCGATCAATCAAATGTTTCAAAACCAAAGGAATTCTTTCATTGTCATTTTCATCGAAATTTTGAAAATCATGATCAATGCAATAAACAAGAGGCATAGAGAAGTACTCAAAATCTGCAGTGGTATTCTCATTCACAAAGTCCAGCTCATCTAGTTCCTTGGTTACAACCAACTCAAAAGAAAAGGAAAAAGGCGACTTGGACAAAACCTCGGTATCCGGGTTATCAACCCCAGGAATACCAAACTCCGACTCAGAGGAACTAGAATCTGATTCCGACTCCACAGACTCTGTGGAATCAAATTCTAGCTCACTACTCGACTCAGAAATATTGGACAAGAAGCCCTCCTCCAGCTGCCAAATAAGGGACGATGCATCAAATGCATCCAAAATACCATTGGAAGGGTTTGCACCCGGTTGGTCTCCGATCATAGAAACGGTTAGGTCATCCCCCAAGCTCTCTTAGTTGATCTGAGGATCCGAAAGGAGACATGCCAGTGCTGCTCCTATCTTAAGTTCATCGCTGTTGGAATCACTTTCTATGCTCTTTGCAGGCTCAGCAGTTAGTTCAGTCTATTCCTTTGTGTCACTCTCTTGCAGCTGCAAGTCGAAGAAAATCTCAAAGCCGGGAACACGCTGCCTCTCAGAGTTAAACCAGGATTCAGGAAAACCATAGAATGGGAAGTCTTTCCCCTCCCGAACAAAATAGCCATTCAGGGTTCCCCAGATAGGTCAATGCACAAGTTCATAGCGCTTCCAGCTTTGCTTTGCTTTGGCTCTCCCAGCCATCTCTTTCCCATTTCTCACCTAGTTCTCTTTGATGGGCGTATAGCCAAGACCAAAAGCATGCAAGTTATGTGGCACATCAGCCAATGCAATAACATCCTTCCGGCCACTTCTTCCTAATCCTATTTCGAGCATGTGTTGTAGCTTATTCATGAGATATACAAATTGAGCGCTAACATATAGGCTCTCATTAACAGCCAAGATATTTTGCACTACCTGGGCCTCAACTAAGGTAAACCCAAAATGAAAACATCCTCTTCGCCATGTACAATCTCCAACACAAGTGCAGTGACCTCTGACAGAGGATGTATAGATGAATTTTCGAAGACTATAGCCACCCTTTTTCCATGGAGGTACTTCAGCATTTGGTGGAGGGTGGAAGAGACATCTTTTACTTGGTGTAGCCAGGGTCGCCCAAGTAGTAAGTTGAAAGTGGCTGGAACATCCAGGACATGAAATTCAATATCCTCTTGAGCAGGTACAACCTGCACTCTGATCTTTATCGTTCCCATTAGGGGTGTGCGTGGTGCGGGTCGGTGGGTTTGAGAGAAAAATAGAAACCGTATGGCGGGTGGTGGATTGATAAAAGTGTCACTAGAATTTGCCATTTTCCTTATCAAAAATCGGCGGTTCGGTTGGCAAATAATGGCGGATTTGCCTTGGCGGTTCAGGCAGATTGGCGGTTTATAAAAAATATAATTCAAATTACAAAACTTAAATCAAAGAGTAAAAAAAAGACGAGAGATACCGTGATGTTAAGCATCTTGCGAACCTTTCTTCTGATGCAGCAAGTGTAGCAACAACATGATAATATCAACGACTATGCCATCAGTTCATTACAAGCATCTGTGGAAGCTACAATGATCAAATACAATACATAAAATTAATATCATTCAGGGTTTACAATATATTGAAAATGTTTACTATTGAAAAGTATTTAGATTGAAAAGTGAGCTGATGCAAGTTTGCAATATGGCCAAAAAAAAAAAAAAGATTGAAAAGTGAATTGGAATCCAACTTTATTTTGGATTACTGACATCTTGAATTCCCCTCGAGCAGTAATGTAACACTATATTCTAAGGTATAGAACAACAAGCAAACTTAAGTAAAAAAGAATTTTTAGAATCTTACAAAATATGATTTAATAGCGGTGCGGGTCGGTGCGGTTTGGAAGAAAAATAGAAACCGGCGGATTGATAAAAGTGTCACTAGAATTTGCCATTTTTCTTACCAAAAACTGACGGTTCGATTGGCAAATAATAACAAATTTGCCTTGACGGTGCGGCTCGGTGCGGTTTTGGTGGTTTTGGCAGTTTTGGCGGTATTATGCACACCCCTAGTTCCCATCACCTCTCTGCTCATATTGTCGTACGCCCGAATCACCTGGGCCATAGGCACGAAATTTGCCGATTTCAGGCCAATAGCATAAGCCATGCAGCATGGACAGACGTTGATTGCTGACCCAGTGTTCACTAATATGACTGGCACCCACTTTTCTTGGCACTCTACGGATATGTATAGAGGCTTATTGTGTGTAGAGCCTTCTGGCGGTAACTCCTTGTCTGAAAAGGTTAAAGTCGGCGCAGCGCCATTCGGGAAGACTAATCACACCAGTTGTTCCGAGGTAGTCTCAATGGATAACTTGGCTTTATCCATCGTCGACAGTACAGCCTGTCTGTGCACTCGCGAAGCCATAAGCAACCCCCAGATAAATCTGTCAGCTTGAATCTTCTTCAATTGTTTCAGCACAGCCTCTTCCTCCAACTGTTTATCCTTCTGTTTATCTACTTCTTTATCCTTTCTGGATGCCTCGGGTTGGTCCAGATGCAGGGGTTTAAAATATCGACCACTTTTTGTCATGTGGTTGACTTCTTCTATATACTAGGTATTGTCAAGAAGGCCTTCACCCCAATCCTCATCAGTGTGGGCCAAGTGCAGGTCGTCGTCATCCCATCAGATTCCTTCGGCAGCCGACAAGCAGTTGTCCGGCTCCGTTCAAGTCATCTTCTCATCACAGATTCCCCCTACAGGGTCTTGGGCCTTTCTAGCCTTCTGTTCACTTTGATCCGCTTCTTGCTCAAGGCACCTCAGTGTGGCTTCTTGCTCTATAGGTATAGTGCTAACTATGCCCAGTTCCTGAGCTACTTGTTCTATACCAGTGTTTTTCGGCAGTTTACCATATTCATCGGTCATTCCGGCCATTGCAGCAGTTCCCTTTTTCTGTTCTTCCAATTTTAGTTCAATTCCCTCGTCTATATCGGGTTCATCACTTAGCCACCCTAAATTGTCGGTCGACTCATTCAAATCGAACCAATCAATATGCATGTCCCTTTGATCTTGCTCATCAAAGAACTGCAAATTGTCTATATCCTCCTCCAGGTTGGCTAGATCATCTAATCCCTGACTTGGCCCATCTTCTCAGACTACATTGATCTCCGTCCCAGTTGGCAATACCACTTCTGGCTTATCTTGGCTGATTAGCACAATATAGCAGCACGGGTTATACCCCTCTTCAGATGAGTCCTCAGGGCCCTCAAGCAACAGACTGACATGTTCCATTGAAGCCAACCTGCCTTCCTCTACCACCGTCACCACCACGGATTCAGTTTGGATTGTTGACGTGTTCATCATGCACAAGTCTGTGCTCTCAGGGATGAACAACGCCAGTTTAGGTAGATAGAAAGGGGTGATACATATACTGGGGTCATAAGGGACGACTAGTGTATGGACGAGGTTTATATGCTGGGGTGAAGGGACTTAATTATGTGGTGAGAGAGGGTTTGTAGTGATGTTGGGTTTTTAAGGAGGTGCTATCACCTTATTGTCAATGAGATCTTGAATCTCATGACGCAGTCTGTAGCATTGATTAGTGTCATGACCATGCTGTTGGTGAAAGCACAGTATTTGGCTGGGTTGTGTTTAGGTGGGAGAGGATTGGGCAGTGGGTTGTTCTAACGGCTTAAGATGTCCTTTTCTGATCAGGACCCCTAGGGCTTTAGATAAGGACATGTAAAGCGGGGTGAAGACCCTCTGGCCTCGGGCCTGATGGCTTGAGGTTTGTGAAGTTATGTTGGATGTACCGGTAAAAGGGTTGGCAGTCTTGGGTGTAGTGGTGACCATGCTTATATCCGAAGGTCGTGCAGAGGTGCCACCAGTCGTGGCTGCATTGGAGCTACGTGTAAAGGGCCTTTTGGACTGTTCCTTCTCATGGTCTATCAGCCCCTGCTTCATCGCATCCTCAATTTGGACCCTTATTTCATGGAACTTAGCAAATGTAGACAAAGACAAGACTATCATCTTCTGTAACAGTCTCCCTTGCAAATTACAGACCACCATTCGGGTCTGATCCTTCTCGGATGGCCTAATAGTCATCATAGAGGCCTTGGCCCTCTACCTGGTCACAAAATCCAAGAAACCTTCCTTCGGCTCCTGACGGGTCGCTTCGAGATCACGAGTAGTGACCTCGATCTGAGTATTGTAGGAGTACTGCACTATGAAGGCCTCAGTCATTTCCTTCCAATTTCTTTTCCAAAGTCCTCGAGTTTGGCATACCAGATGGCCGCCATACCTGATAGGGTCCAGCCAAAAAGCGACAGCTTCTGTAGTCTAGTGAGACCCATTGATCGTAGGATATCTGAAAATAACCGGAGATGGACCATGGGATCCCCGGAGCCGTCAAACCGGTCTATATGCGGCATCTTGAATCTGTCGAGCAGAGTCACTGCCGAATCAGTGTATCCATCATCAATATCAGGGATTGAATTAACGTCCTGTGCCCATTTGAAGAGTTTTTCTAGCTTCCTGACCTTCAATGCAGTAGGGTCAACCTCGAATTCAAACGGCGCCTCCGTTTGCCTTGGAGGTCTGAGGTGGGATTGGATCTGCCGGAATGCCCATATTCTCTTGGACATTGATTGTGACCCCGAGTGGAGGAACTCTCGCTAAGGGTGCATGGGATGCAGAGGCTACTGCTGGTTGTGGTTGTTGTTGCTGAAGCCTATCTATCACTTCTGCGTGGCGAGCTACGACCTCGGCTTGGCGGGTTGTGGTCTCAGCTTGGCGGGCAACATCTAGCTGCATAGTCTCAATAGTCTGCTAGAGCTGACGAAGCATATCTTCCATGCTGACTGAGGGATGTGAGCTATCAGAACTGGTGAGTACTCTCTTTCTGGAGTAGAAGTAGAAAACTGGGCCTAACTGGGCACAAGCGAACTAAGTGGTGACTGCTGAATTGATGACTGTTGAACTAGTGAGTTATGTCTAACCCTCCTCTGTCTTGTAACCGGTGGAAGCGAAGCAAACACTGGTTGTCCCCTGACAAGATCCCTAGATCTATAAAGTCTCCTTACATGAGTCCAGAGTGCTTGGGTGTAACTAAATTGTCAGAAGCAATGGTGAAAAACTACCTTGCAAAAAGAAAATAAAGCAAAATCAAACAAAAATCAGAAACCGCACAGCACCTCAACTCAGACATAAACAACACACAGTTGCAATCATAAGCTGGAGAACTATACTCAACACTGACTTCTGCCTCAAAACTAATACCCAGACTTGCAACTAATACATACATTCCTGTAGAGTTTCACTCTAAAAGCACATATCAAGCAAGTGCGAGCCAAAACACCCCTATAATGGGATAGGGTTACCCTGTCCTAATTTTGTCAGGAGCTAGGGATTCATTATGCAAAACAAGTGGTTTCATACAATTTCTACATTCGGGTAAGCAACCTGTCCTAATTTGGGACAGTCTAGGTTAATTGGTCAAAAAGGGTACCTCAGCAAGACTACCTAATATACCTCTTACACCAAACACCAAGAAGTGAAAGGAGGATCAAACGGTACAACGATAGTCCAGATCCAAGCGTTGTGTTCCTATCGTGGCAGAACCCGCAACCAGTAGCCTCTAGTAAGCCGCTCAGGAATAGCAAATGGCAAACACTGTGACTTAGGCACACCGATACAAATACAAATGCAAAGAAACACATAAGTGTAAATAAAATAACATATCATGAATTCGAGTCAAATTCTCTAAGTCCCCAGCAGAGTCGCCAGAAACTGTGGCTCGCCTTTGTCCACGCCCCCTTTCAGAAGGTTTGAAATGAAGGCCTCACAGTTCGGACTCCTGCAGTTCTGAATCTAGTTTCACAAGTGCAATGTGAAACTGATAAACACCAAAGAGTCCAAATCCGGTAAATCTTTTGAAAATTTGATTTTGAATCAAATAATGCCAAAATTGGACTGTTTTGCCAGATATAGAGTCGCCACCTAAATATTTCTTGTTTTGGAAAAATTTAGGAAACCCTGACTCGTGTCGAAGGCCACGTGTCCATCATCACCAAAGTTGCCTCGGCATGGGAACTTAGGTACGAGAGGAGAAGTTCATGAATTGAGTACCTCTGCTCGCCTGATCAAAGATCGACCTCTACTAATTATGATATGATTTTTTATAAACATTATGTGCTCTTATTCCGGTTATTTAAACTAACCTTACTATGTGATGCGCACACACAAGTATAGACTAGTTTGCTCAATTTGGGACAATTCAACTCATGTTTGTTTGCGAAAATGGTTTGAATTTGCCACCTCCAGTGGGCTTAAAGATGCGGATTTTCCACCAAACATAGTGGGCTTAAAACTGATTTGCCACTCAACAAAGTGGGCTTAAAACTTACATTCGTTGAATCGTTTCAATTCAAGCAATAAGCCTTCATCTACAGGCATTCGTGCAGTTTAGCATTTAAACATATAGCATCATGGCAAACATGTTAATCATGGAAACATTTCACACATATGCAAGTCTGCTAAAGCATAAAAACTCACCTAGTACTCCAAGCCAAAACAAAAACTAGTTAGAAAGATGCATAATCCTAACTACGTTAAGTGTCTAATACAACACATGCAATATGCAATTAATAAGCTCGATTACGAATATGGCATATGGATTGATTTGAACAACATGCGATTAAACACGTACTCAAATAAGTATATTGAAATGACAATGCAGTTTGAATGATGCACAGAGCCTCAGTGCATGCAATACAAATGAATGGATTCAAGCATAAGGTATGCTAATTGAAATATGTCCCTAATCTAACCATCAAAAGCGATTAAATAAAAGGGAAAAAGACGTGGGGTTGGAAGACATACACACGTGCACGCACACTTATTACAACATTACGCCCTCACGAAGGAGGGTCCGAATGAATAAGAGCTAAGCTAATTTAAGCTAAGCTAATCTAATTGAGCTAATTAGACTAATTATTACAAACCAAATGAATAACTAACTAAACTAATTACTAATTATTACAACACTTTAACTAACTAGCAAACTAATTAATTAAATTACAACACAAATGTACACAAACTAAGCAATTAAGATATTAAACTATGCTGCCACTGCTCCGCCTCGGGAAGTGGAAGATGCATATGCTCGGTTTTGGCCTGAAAAGACCTCCGTTTTGCTCTCGAAAGCCTCTGTTTGCAGGGTTGAGCATTTCCAAAACCTTCCTGCTCCATTTTACCAAATCTTTGCTGAGATTTACATCAGTGGCCTGCCAGTCATGGAGGGAAGCTGCCGGCCATCTGTCGGCCAGTGAGGTGTCCTGTCAGCCAAAAATGATACACTGTCGGCCATGGATGGTGGCCTGCCAGCCACTAATGCATTAGATCACCATGCTGCAACAAAGCACAAACAGAGCAAAAAGAAGGTTTTTCTAAGGATTTGTTTGTACTGTATCCCTCCTTGTCATCTCAATATCTCAAAGGAGTGACACATTTGGATCCAAAAATCACCAATCAAGCAAGTTCATTGCATGATGGCCAAAGATCCAAGTTGTACAATTTCGATAAATGCACAAATATGACCAACAAAACCACCACCCTATCATGCATGATTAAGGGCAATGGAGACCTAGGAAAGTGGCACATTTCATCACTTTTGAGTATGAAATGTCCCATTTTCCTTGTGTTCAAATTAACATCTGATTTGAACAAATGCAATGCAACACAAAGACATGCTTATCTTGTCACTTTTACTTGTCAATTTTGTTTACACATTTTAATTACCAAATCATTCTTTAATCAATTTGTCCATTGGTGAGTATCCTCTAAGGTGAAGGAAGTGTCAACCAAGGGATAGTATAAGGCAAGAGAGAGATCATGCCTTTGATAATGAACCCTCAGAGAGGATTAAACCATTGAGCATGACCTCAATCTGAAGCTTAAAGGATCCCAAGTTTGAAACAACCCATAAAAGCAAATGAAAGAGTGAAGCAAAGAGGGAGGTTGCAAAGATTTAGGTGCTGAAATTGAGTGATAAAAGCACTAAAAACATGCAGCCAAGTCATACCAATGATGTTTGAAGACTTAAAACAACAAGCTAGTGCAAAGATTTACACTACAACTACACAAAACAAAGTTCAAATAAACCAAATAGCCCAAAACAGAGCTAAAATAGGCTATTTCAGAGGCTAAAACATGCTGGACTTAAGGTAAGTTAAGCTAGAAAAACATGCTAACATGTAAGGCTAACTAAGCATGCAAACAAGACACAAGGAGGGGAGGCTAACCCCTCCAATTTTGGACTTCAAAATGAGATTTTTGCCACTGAAAAACCTCTGAAATTCAGTGGTTAAAAAATCCAAAAAAAAAGTTGATTTGAAAGTGATAGATAAAGGCACAAAAGCTTTATAAATTAAGAAACAAGAAGGGTGAACCACCCCCTAACTAAAGAGGGCTCAAACCACTATTTTTAAGCCACAAAACAGAGCTTTTTACAGTTCAAAACCAGCCCCAAAAACAATTGAAAAAGATAGAAAAACAAGTATTGAAAACAAGATAACACGACTAATATTCTACCTCTTGAAGCAAAGAACACTTTAGGCACAAGTTTAAGCCAAAAATTCCTTCAAGAGCTCCAAGAATGCCCCAAGGAACCTCAGTTCAATGGTGAGAGGATTTGGTTTAAGAGAATTAGGCAAAAGTGTAGAGAAACTAGGCAAACACACACAATTTTGCAAGAGAGAGAGAGAAATCTAGAAAGAGAATTTTTATGTCTCAAATTTTTCTAACCCCTACACATGAGAGAGAGGGGTCCTATATATAGAAAATAAAAATTTTCCTCACAAATATCCAGCCACACACGTGTAAGAAGATGCATGAATCTATACAAACAGCTGTCACAAAATATCACAAAATATCTGCAGCATACAATGATGGCCGGCCGGCCATCAGTGGTGGCTGGCAAGGCTTCATTGATGGCAAGCAATGCACATCAATGGCCGGCAAAGGAGAAGTGGTGGCCGGTAGCCTCTAAGGATGGTCGGCAGGCCATCAGGAACTTCAAGCTAAAAGGACCTAGGCGTGGTCCAAAGATGAGACAAAATGGATGTAGGGTTTGAAATACTCAAAGTTGTGGCATTCCACTAGAGACTTCGAGCATTCGGTAATCAAACAGACTCATCATCAGATGTACCTGCAAGAACATCCAAGTCTTAAAGGGCCGTCAAAAATGGGGTGTCTACAAGTACCTGGTCTCAGCACTTGCTAAGGTTTTACTCACATAGTACACTGCCCTTTGTTCTCCTTTCTCTTCTCTGATTATCACTGCACTTACTGTGTGCTCTGAAACGGCCAAGTATAAAAATAGCTCCTCTCTAGGTACTGGATTTGACAGAATTGGAGATGTGGTCAAGTATTTCTTCAAGTCGGCCAAGGCGACTTCGCACTCCTCTGTCCACAAAAAATCTATGGCCTTCTTCAATAAACTGAAAAATGGTTTACATTTATCTGAACTTCTGCTTGTAAACCTATTCAGGGCCGTGGCCTTTCCTGTTAACATCTGCACTTGTTTTGCCGACGTTGGGCTTTTCAAGTACAGAATTGCCTTGATTTGACCTGGGCTTGCCTCAATGCCCCTTCTGGTAACAAGTATCCCAGGAACTTACCAGACCCAACTCCAAATGTGCATTTTGAAACATTGAGTCAGAGCCAATATGTTCTAAGGACATAAAAAATTGCTTTTAAGTTAGCTAGGTGATTCATAGGTTCTTTGGTCTTTACGACCTTGTCATCAATGCACACTTCCACTATTTTGTCAATCAAATGTCTGAACATCTTGATTACCAACCTCTGGTAGGTTGTTCCTGCATTTTTTAACCTGAAAGGCAACACTTTGTAGCAATACAACCCTTTTAGGGTGATAAATGCAATCTTCTTCTCATTAGGAGGATACATTGCTATCTGATGGTACCCTCTGTAAGCGTTCAAGAAGCTCATCCTTCGATGCCCTGAAAATGGCATCCACTACTTAATCGATCTTGGGGAATAGGAAACTGTCTTTGGGACAAGCCTTATTCAGGCTGGTGAAGTCCACACAGACCCTCTACTTTCCATTCTTCTTTTTCACAACAACTATGTTTGACAACCAAGTTGAGTAGTTTACCTCCTGAATGGCTCTGGCCTCCAACAATTTGTCCACTTCCTCCTCTACTGCCTCCACATGAACTAACATCGGCCTCCTTACTCGCTGAATGACAGGTTTAGCCGACCTGTCTACGTTTAGTCTGTGGCATGAGACCTTGAGGTTAATGACAAGCATCTCGTAGGGCGTACAGGCAAACACCTTTATGTTTGCTCGTAAGAATGCTTCTAACTTCTTTTCCTCCTTCTCGACTCAGCCGAGAAAAAAGAAGCGCTCTTCATCCCCTTACTAGACCAGAATTTTCTTCAAGGCTTTCTCGCTTTTGTCAGTTGGCTCTTTGCCGACGTCCTCTAGGACCTCCATGTCCTCGTCCTCAATCTTTACTGTTTTTGCTTCCCGCACGTTGTAGGCAGATTTCATTACTGCCATGGAGCAATTCTTTATCTGCACCTGATCCCCTCTGGCTTCCTCAATTCCATGCTCCATTAGGAACCACAATAGCTGGTACAGTGTTGAGGGAACAACCCTTATTACGTGTAACCATGGCCTTTCCAAGATAACAATGTAAGGGGAGGGGGTGTCAATTACTGTGAACTCTGTGTTTACCTTCTTGATGCCTACCTGTACCTCCAAATTTATTGCACCCAGGGGCCATATCGGTGTTCCATTAAAGCCGACCATTGGGCTGTTGGACTGCTCCAAATCATCTCGGTGAAGGCCGAGCTCCTTGTAATATCTAACATACATGATGTCACAAGAGCTGCCTTGGTCCATCGAAATGCGCCTTACCTGGCATTCTCCAATCTTGAGAGTTACTACCAGAGCATCGTTGTGTGGATGTTGTATTATGTCTAGGTCTGCCTCTGTAAAGGACACCATTGCTTCGTGGCACTCGTTTGTCCTAGGCCTCTTTTGCTAGACCTGATACACATGATGTAAGTGCTTCACCCTCTGAGTCTCCCCACGTACCTCATTCTCATTGACCCTCGAATGAATCACATTGATCACTCGAGGTCTGTCTGCTTACGGTTATAGTGCTGGTGGAGGTGGTGCTGCCGGTGCTTGGGACAGCCTTGCCTGCTCTTTTCTCGTTCTGACCTCATCTACTAGGTCCCTTAAGTGACCTTGTCTAACCAGATCTTTCAAATGCGTCTTCAAGGCTCTGCATCCCTGAGTCAGGTGCCCATCCTCATTGTGGTAGGCATAGTGCTTCCCAAGACTTCTTTCCATAAATTTGCCAGGAATCTTTTCTGGTGCTCTATAATACGGCTGGTTCCTGATCCTTTCCAGGACTTTATAAACTGGGATCCGAAACACAGTGGTGACTGCCTGTGCAGCCCTCAGTCCTATTTCTTGTCTATTAAAATTTGTAGTACCTCGGCCTCGCTTCGGCGAGCCGTTCTTCTTCTCTTACTTTGACGCCTTCGTTCCTGGCATATCCTCTTCTGCTCTTGTATATTCCTAAATCCTGGCCATGAGCCCCTCCATACTCTTCGGCAGAATCTTTGCCAGTGACTTTCGAGGCATGCAGTCATCCTTGAGGCCGTTCTTAAAAGATACGACCGCCAACTCCTGGTTGCATCCTGGTATTCGGTTAAACACCTCATAATACCTTTTGGCATAAACCCTGAGGCTTTCACTCTCGCAAATTTTTAGAGCCATTAGGGAGTCTACCCTCAATGGCTACAATTTGTTTGTAACAAACCTGGCCACAAACATCTTGGTCAGGCCTTCCTAACTTTTCACAGTTCTTTTTGGCAACTTGTGAAACCAATCTGATACAATTTCACCAAAAGATTAGGAGAACACCTTGTAGAGCAACGGTTCGTTCCTGGTATACAGTGCCATTGAATTCAAATATAAGCTGACGTGAAAGTTCGGATCGGACTTACCATCATATATCTGGAATCTCGACATGTGAAACCTTTTGAGGCCTCGAATTTATCCAACTCCACCAAGAATGGTGTCCTCGGCTTGACCGGGAATGTGACCTCGGCATTCTGCTGCTTCCTTTGGAGGTAGTCTCTCAAATCCTCCTTAGTTCGACCAGGAGCTCGGTTGTCAACAGATTTCAGCCTTTTTGGTGCGCAGCCCCCGGCGTCATTATGAGTCCTCTTAGACTTCTCTTTATTCATCGTATCAAAATAAAGTTCCTTCCTTTGAACATGCCGATGTTCCTTTGGTACGAGGCGTCCCCTGAGACTCTCCCTTTATTGACTCTGCTTGCCCGGCGCCCCGCGAAGGCCGATGTGAGCGTTCCTTTAACCTGTCATGCTGAGAGACCGCTGGGACAACTTTCTGCCGCCCTTTCTAGGCATCGTTCTTTGCCGCTGGAATCAGTGTGTCCTTCGATGGAAACGGTGGCTACATGACGTTGTTCTGCATCATGAAGTTGACAACTGATTGGAGGTTTGCCAACTTGTTTGTCATTCCCTTCATCTCGTTGTCCCTCCTCAGGCATCTATATTTCCATACCTAGAGGTTGGTTTCGTTGTAATACCCGCCTTGACATGCTTTCTTCGGTGCATCTCATTCTTGGCCGACGTCCTTTTCCCTGGGATTCTGATCCCGAGGTCCTTCACTATAGTTCTCCTCCTCCACATTAGGATCGGCATGTTTGCCATTCCCACTAGGGATGTCGTCCCTGACCTTTTCTTTCTGCCCGTTGTTGGCCATCTATTCTCCTTACTTTCCCACAGACGGCGCCAAATTATGGGAGTTGATTTTTGACCACACAACCAAATAGGGAAACTCAGTAGGAGAGCACGAGCAGAATAGATTAAGCCCAAACAACCTGTTACAGAAAGATTAGAATCTAGTGGTGGTTCGTCCACCTGGGGCACTCCGACGATCAAGTCAGTAATTATCTCTCAAAGATAGCCAATGTTGCTTAACTCGCTAGACAGAGCATAAAAAGCATACCTTAGACCCACGAGTGTGCCTTACTTTTATAGTCAGCACTAACTTGATCCTTGTAGAAGCCTAGCTTCAATGGACTTTGGCTCAATGTTTATCCTAGACTCCAGCTAGATAGAGATAAACTCCCTAAAAGCTTTATCTTTATCCAGACTGAGGTCCTCTCCTGTTCTAGGACTTTTGTCCCTTATCCGCTCATCTCAGATTCCGATATCTCCGCAGATAACCTCGGCCTAGCTGAGATCACCTCGGCGTCAGGACCAGGCCACGTGGCACCTCGGTTGACACTCCGGCGTCACCATGATCACGTACTGTCATTCACGAAATATGCCCCCACAGTTACCCAAGACACTAATACTATTGAAGCCATTGAACAATTAATTACTAAGATATCTACTACATCTAACGAAAAAGGAATTACTGTCCTAACACAACAACCACCTGTTGAATTTAGTAGTGACTCTAGCACATCCACAAATGAAATTGGTCAATTAACCCAACAATTCCAGACTACTAATCTTAACCGAATCACACATCCCAAAGTTAATCCTACTTCTCTTACCAAAAATTGGTATCTCAAACCTACGCCTCCCGATCTTTAATTCGAAGAAACCAATATCGGCAATCAATTTTCTGTTTCAACTAAAAAATTATTTGAATGGAATATAGATGGTCTTAGTGAAAATCAAATTCTTCAAAAATTAAACCATATGTCTATGGTTGTAAATAGTTACCTTAGTAATTATCTTGATTAGACTCAACCCAAAATAGTCTCTTTACTTACCTCTGGTTTTACTGATATGCTCAAATCTTGGTGGGATAAATATCTCACTTCAGATCCATGTGAATCTATACAATATGTCGTCCAGTTGGATGAAAATGATATCCCAATCTTTGATGAAGATATAGGATCAAGTAAACCTGATGGTATTAATACTTTAATATTTACTATAGTCAAACATTTTATTAGCATACCTTCTAATGTCCATTCTCGCATCCATGATCAGCTTAGTAATTTAACTTGCCCTACTTTAAGCGATTTTCGATGGTATAAAGATGTTTTTACCTCTAGAGTCATGCTAAGAGAAGATTGTACTAAGTCCATAAAACTTCCATGTTCTTGTTCCAATAACTTCAAGGTAGACTGAGCATCGTATCTAATTCAAATATTGGTTCCATTTATTATAAGTCACAACCAACTTGTTTAGGCATGTTAACAATATTGGCTTATCATACATTCTAATACTCTATACGAAGAACATTAAATTAGGCTCATAGAAATTCTTAATACGTAATATTAGCCTAAAAAAAAAATCAATTCCTCGTAGACGTAAACAATTCAAACAAAAGGATAGGGCCCAAATTAATCATATAAAAAATTTACTTACATTTAGTTTAAGCACTTGAAATAATGGTCTTCATACATCGAAATCTCCTCAATCTAAATGTCTTAGTATTTCAGCTCAAGTTTCTCGTATCCACACGAAAGAATTCTAAACTTTCCAATAGTTGAGTCACAAATCATGTCAGCCACAATGTACTACTTCCATCTATCACATTACATAGATATTTTATTGAATTAATCACATATCACTTAGTACCTCACACATACCATAAACAATATTCATGATGATGATTATTATTATTATTATTATTATTATTATTATTATTATTATTATTATTATTATTATTTTATTTTTTATTTTTTTTGGTACTTTCCGTACGTAGCCTTTTCACATCAATAAGTGTTGATACAGCCTCAATAACAAAGTCAATTTTGGTCTACCAATTTCCTTGCAATAGTTAACCAGGCATTCATGTACGAGTCATAAATTATCAATAACAGACTCTAAGGTGGGTATCTACGCCATCAGTTCCATACAAAGAGCACATAATTCTAGAGGTCGTAACTAACTTGCTTAGGTATATGGGCAATATTTACCCCACACGCAAGATCACATATTAATCATCCAAGTCGGAAACACCGAATTTAATTGATGGTATGACATCTCTAAATAACATAGACCATATAAGTTTTATTCTAATGATCACTCATTTTTAGATCGCAATAAAGGAACAAACCTTGAATTAGTCCTCATATAAACATTTCATCCTTAATTAGTAACAATAAGTTTATTATAGCAATATGTTAGGTTCAGAACAAAAACATATCAGGGCAAAATTATGTCTTTCAGTCAAGTGGTAGTCTACAAAAAGGAGTACAATTTTCCTTGTATTCACATCCATTCACAAGAGTATATGTCCTAACTGAAAGGAGGAACAAAACTTCACTTATCACTCCATTTATAATCATCGTCTAAGTCACTATTTACTCCTTACCTATTCTTTTTTTTTTTTTTTACAACCTGTTGAGTTAAAATGAATATTCACATCAGAATATTGACTATCACAAGTCTATCATCTTATAAAACTTATGCCTCAATTCCTTAACCGATCCTCCGTAGGAAGATTCAAAACATGACTTCCTCTTCACCAATGATCCATTTCAATGACCCAAGTAATTTGATTAACAAGCATATCATCTCACTGCGATAACAATGTCCATTCATATCCTTACACGTGGTAGGACAACATAAGCAACATCTCATTCTTACTTTTCACCATTCTCACTACCTTTCCCCCAAGACATTTAATACAAATTAGCTTAGTACATAATATCATACAAAATCATTTAAGCTCTATGGTTCAAGATTTCATATAATATTTTCCTCTGTCAGCATACATACCTCAATTTCCTCAACTTACACTATATCTCTACAAATCAATATACTCAAAACCGCCAACGTTCTAGTCAAAGATTCCGATCCCTTGTACCACTAAACTTCCATAAAATTCCACCTAATACTATATGATCACCACAAATCATGATACTTGTACTCATTAACATTCCAGGCAACAATTCTAACGTCCTAACTCTTAATTACTATAGTTCCATTATCGATCACCAAACATCTTAATCACAATAGTTCCATAATTCGTCAGCCACCATAATTCTAATGTCTCCCTCTCCCAAATATTCTTTCCATGGCTTCAAACGAAGATCTAAATCTCTTATCATTTCATGTTTCCACAACTCAACATGCTTGCACTCCTCATTATTCTAGTCAAAACACCACAATTTCATAAACCTTAGCCTTTTATTTCCTTATACATCATCTAGAAAAATTACTTTCTTGGGCTCAAGACTTATGCTATTAACCAAACATATCTTGATCTCTTCTTATCGTTACAATTTCATGATACTTTCAAGCTTCCATACTCATTGTCACTCATCACATTTCTCAATTGCCATAATTCCATACACTTTATTAATTAACAACGACGACCTTATTTTCCCAAAATTCCTCATAGTCTAATTCCACATGTAACCCATATAGAAGCTAAGTTTAATCTCTTCTCACATCACACTCCCACAAACATGCTTATATTTACCAATATTATCCTAATAACACCAATATCCCACATCTTTCATAACCTTAGCCTCAATATCATACCCATTATGTAACCCATTCTCATTTCTTAACAATTATCAAATCCTCCCTTAGTCACAAAATTCAGTCGGTGAGACAATACATGCGGATCTCCTTTTATTACCCCAAAGTCCATAAGAAATCTAATTCTCAAGCTCGATATTTAACTAATTGTACAAGCTCACATGCATCGTTCAGAATGCACAACATATCATTTCATTATTGAATACATGCAACTTAAATGCATTCTAGACACTCTAATGCTCAACGGACATGTGTGTGAGATCATAACTCGTGCTCTGATACCAACTGTCACGACCCAAACCCACCCCTAAAAGTTTGGTCCATGACCGGCCTGTATATAGGCCTCAAACAAAATTTCACAAATATTTATTCAAATACGAGGCCTTAAGTGGAAGCAAATACCAACATAAAGATAACGCTCATTGAGCTTGTGCATACTTGAAGACTTAGATTAATTTAAGCATTTAAATATACTTCCATATTTATACATATAATCACAGAACTTATATAGATCTCACACACAAATACATAAGACTCAATAAAAGACATAATTTTCCAATACAAAGTTAAAGCCTCAACACGGAGGTGTAACCCAGTTGGTTTGACAGAGAGGCTGACCTCGATACAACTCTAGTGTTGATCCCCGATGGCTCACCTACATATATAAAATAAAAGGGGTGAGCTGGCGCCCAGTGAGTAATATTAGAGTAAAGATGTTAATGAATAATGTCTTTAACATTAGGAAAACATATTTCATAATTCTGAAACGTATCTTAAATCATTTCAAAAGAGACATTTACCGTATCATAATTCATGCCTTTCAAATGGAATACATATTTTAAACTATTACAAAACATTTTACATGGTACGTTGTACGCTCACTTATACAAAAGGGTAGAAACACATTTCAAAATAGGACATCCATTCATGCATATAAAATAATACTTCGTAACATGAGTCATATAGCAATGTAAAAACATTTGTATTCATTTCACATGTTCTGAACGACCTCGGGTCCATGTATAACAAAACGACCTTAGGCCCAATCATATTTCAAACGACCTTAGGTCCAAACGTATCATATCGTATCATGGAGTAGATGGAACATCGACATGTCCCCATCTCTGCTTGGGCCCAATTCATGTATGTATGGATCCAAGAGGTGACTCATACGAACTCTAGAGGTGACTCCCATTGTAGCACTTAGTTCCGTACAACACTTTGTTCCACATTAAAAGTCCATAGGTCTTAAAGACCGAACAATCATGCCATAGCATAAATGAAACAGATAAGCAGAATGGCCTTGGGCCTACCATATCATATTATAAACAATTGACATTTCTTATTCATAACTCATTTTACTTTTCTTGGAAACTTGTGTATTTTAGGAAAACATACGACATTTAGAGAATCATGTCACACATTAGTCAAAATAGATAATGAAAAACATATATTTACTATACTATTACTCACAGTGATGGGCTTCTGGTAACAATGGAACGATGTTCTCATTTTAACCTACAAGTACGATGCACATAGCATAATATGATAATATAACCAATCCCTTTCTTGTTCTCTAATCAGTTAGTCATGGTGGTTCTAAACTCATTAGTCCTCACTAGGTCATAATCTGTGTCTCATAAAATAGGAAGAATCTAAAGGAAAATGGTTTAGAAGAAGAAATGGTATAAAACCAGTAGATAGAAAGTGAACAACCTTCACTAATTTGAGCCTATCTATGTGTTTACTTAGAATTTGGGTGTGAGACCACCACCATTAGAAACTAGACTTCCGGGGCTTGAGTTTAGGCTCAAGAATCACTTAAAACGGAGTCTGGATGCAAGAGATATGCTTATTCGAAGTTGGCTGAAACAGGGTTGTCCCGCAGCCGCAGGAAATAGGGCCGCATGTACACAATTAAGTTCCACGATTAGTCATTAATTATAAACCGTTAAACAAAGTTTTAGAATGGATACGCTATCCAATCCCTAATAAAAAAAGATCTCATTAAACGACTTAGTAAACCTGTCATCTTTAGTAAATTTGATCTTAAAAGTGAATTTTGACAAATACAAATTCATCCTGATGATCGCTATAAACTGCCTTTACTACACCTTTTGGCCATTACGAATGCAATGTCATGCCCTTTGAATTAAAAATTGCTTCTAGTGAATTTCAAAACATTATGAATGAAATTTTTAATCCCTTTAGTCATTTTTCTATTGTCTACATAGATAATATCCTCATTTTCTCTAAGTCACTCAATGAACATTGGAAACATCTTAATTCCTTTCTCCATATTATCAAATATAATAGTCTAGTCATTTCTGCTCGTAAGATTAAGCTATTCCAAACTAAAGTTACATTCTTAGGTTATGATATCCACCAAAGTATTATTCTTCCTATCAGTCGATCTATTGAGTTTGCTTCTAAGTTCTCTGATGAAATCTCAGACAAAACCCAGTTACAATGATTTTTAGGTTCCTTCAATTACATTGTTGAATTTTACAAAGATCTTAGGAAAACTTGTCAACCCCTTTTTGATAGGTTGAAAGATAATCTTCCTCATTGGTCTTCTACTCATACTGTTATTGTTCAACAAGTCAAAAAATATGTCAAGACCTTGCCTGTCATGGCATTCCTACTAAAATTTCGTTCAAAATTATTCAAACTGATGCTTCTGATGTTGGTTATGGTGGCATTCTCCTTCAAAAAATCACTCCCCAGTCAACTGAACAAATTGTTCGTTTTCATTCTGGTGTTTGGTGTTGGAAAAAAATGGTTTTTGGTGACTTTAATTTAATATTAAAGTGTGGTGACTTTAATTAAATATTAAAGTGGGTCCCAACCTTTTATTGTGTTGGACCAAGTGAGCCAAAAACCATTGGGTTTTGAATAAAAAATTGCCAAGAAATTGCCTCATGATGTTGGATTCATAAATAGGATTTTAAAGAGTATTTAAATCCTTTTTCTTGACTAAAGGGTGTGAATCCTTTGGGCATCCAAACTTTTATATTTTTGGAAAGGGGCTATGGATGCTTGGTGTTTTAATGACCAGCCTTAAAGGTTGGAGGCTCTTCTTCTCTCCCCTTTACATGTATAAATTGAGACCCTCCTATCAAGTTTCAATATAGAAATTTTTTGCTTCCATTTTACAAGTCAGTTTGCCAGAAAGTTCCTACATTGAGAGAGTGCTGCCACTGTTCTTGTTCGTTAAGCTAGACAGAAAGTGCTTCTGTCGTAGCTGGTTTTGACCGTCGTATCCTGGGAGACAGACGCCGGGATTCCTCAAGCACTCGACCCGTGAGGCGGTGAAATCTGTTTTAAGGAAACTGCTTCCGTGCAGGCTTCGGTTTCGTCTCTTTACCCTTTTATTGTTTTGTGTATTTTTGTTGAAATTTAATTGTAATTATCAGCATATGTTCTTGGTATATAATTTGATTTCTTCATAAATCTATTTATTTAATTTCACAATTTGAACAACAAGCTTAAAACAGACTTTATATATATTTTCTATGAAATTGATCGAATAGATTTATATAGACTATTAGGTTAGCTTTGTATAATGTTACTAGGAATTGTTGCGAAATTGCTCACTTTTCAATGATTGTAAATTATGCAATGGTACTCTCTAATTGCTTAGTTTAGTTAGAATTCTCTATCATAATTTGCATGAATTTTAAGGTTATAAAATATAATTTATGGATGTTGCAATTTTGACATGCTAATTCTATTTTAGTTTTAATTTGTTACATGCTTATTATTTTCTAGACTAGATTACATAATTTAACGTATTTTGGAGTTATGGAGTTTTTTTTTTTTTTGAATTGTGTACATGATTAATGTAAATTATTTAATTGGGTGCATTAATCTAAATTATTTAATTGGGTGCATTAATGTGGATTATTTAATTAGGTGCATTAATCTAAATTATCTAATTGGGTGCATTCATGTGAATTATTTAATTAGGTGCATTAATCTAAATTATCTAATTGGGAGCATTAATCTGAATTATTTAATTGGGTGCATTAACTTTGAATTTAACTTATTTATTTGGAGTTAATAGTTTAAATGTTTATTATGAATTAATTTCATTCATAACCCATGAGTATAGAACTTTATTTTAAAGTTTTAATTTAATTGGCATTTTAATGCATTGGTTACTTATATAATTAAAAGTTGGCTAGATGGTTTCATTTAATTTATTAAATTTTTTAGATTATTTGTTTGTATTTTGTTGTGGTTTGCTACTAACTTTCTCTGTAGGGGTACCAATGCGAAAAACAAATATAAAACCAAATGAATAGTATTTGGGATGTAAAAACAAAAATGTTTGGACTACTAACTTTTGTGTTGAATAGGAATACCTAAGCGTGGAAAGGCTTTTGGACTAAATAGAATCCTTATGGATTGGCTATTTTATTTAAATGTTTGAAGCATGTTTGCTTGAGATGTAGTTGGTTTGTTTACCAATTTGTAGTAGCAAGTTTTATTTGCTTATATTGTTGTAGCAATCATTTTACATTACTTGTAAAAATTTTGGACCTTGGTTTGTTTTAACCTAGTTCATCCCTAAGAAAATTTAATTCTTAAAATTGTTTATCACGGACTAGGAGTCAACATGCTCTTAAAAGTTTTGTCAAAAGGTTAACTGGGTTTTAAGTGGGACCGATGTGACCCCTCCAGTCTTCCTAGGAACCTTCTTGACCATGTTCGATTCTAGGTTTTGTGGTGAGACTAATTTTTGAATTAATTTTTCTTCTAAGGGATTTTCTAAGGGTTAAGTTTAATTTCTGGAAACACAGAAGTGATATTCTGGTGTAATTTTCAGAAAATGGCAACTATCACTGATGCTGCTGCTACTGCTAATGTTGGTGGGGATTTGAACCCCGGGGCAACTGGATTACCAACCCCTACTGCTGTGACCTCTGTGGTCAACCCTGGTGTTACTCCGACTGTTCCGGGAGGACCGCTTAGTCACCATGAGCGCCCAGAAAAATTTGCTAGGGAAAATTTTAAGAGATGGAAGCAAAAGATGCTGTTTTACTTGACCACGCTTAACCTTGCCAAGGTTCTGAGCGAGGATCCTCCAGTCGTGGCAGAGAATGAGCCTGACAGGCAGAAAGTCATGGCGCTTGACACATGGAAGCAGACAAACTATCTTTGCCGGAACTATCTGTTCAACAGCTTGGCATACACACTCTATAGTGTGTTTTGTTCCAAGAGCTTAGCAAAAGAATTATGGGAATCTCTGGACAAAAAGTACAGGACTAAGGATTCTGGGGCAAAGAAATTTGTGGTTGGCCGGTTCCTTGATTTTAAAATGGTAGATTCTAAAACTGTGATAAGCCAAGTCCAGGAGTTCCAAGTGATCTTGCATGATATTCATGCTGAGGGGATGCCTTTGAACGAGTCATTCCAAGTTGTTGTGATCATTGAGAAACTTCCTAATGGTTGGAAGAATTTCAAGAATTACTTGAAGCACAAGCGCAAGGAAATGTCAGTTGAAGAGCTGGTTGTTTGACTCCGGATTGAGGAGGATAATAGAAAGAAAAGATGAAGTACCTCCTCAGTAAAGGCCAATGTCGTTGAGCATGGCAAATCTTCTGGGATAAGGAAGAAGCCCCTTGTGAACAAGAGCTCTAAACTGGGGCCAAGGGGTGGTGTTGCAAAGCAGTCGGCTTACAAGTCGCAAGAACCAGGTTATCGGTTCTTTGGGAAGTGTTATAACTGTGTTAACGAGGGGCATCGGGCTAGTGACTGCCGCAAGCAGAAGAAGCCATACTAGACCAATCCTCTTGCTCATATGGCAGACTTACAAGAGCACTCCCATGAGGAGGATGATATGCATTTGTTTGCCGTTGTCTCTGAGGTGAATCTGGTGGGTTCAAACCCAAGAGAATGGTGGATTGATACTGGGGCTACACGCCACATCTGCTCCGAGCAGAAGCTGTTTACAACTTTCGAACCGGTTATAAACAATGACAAGTTGTTTATGGGAAACTCTGCTACCTTGATTGTTGAGGGGAAAGGAAAGGTGGTCCTGAAGTTGACGTCAGGAAAGGAGCTGACCTTGAACGAAGTCCTGTATGTTCTGGACATTCGTAAGAATCTTGTCTCAGGGTCTCTTCTCAGTAAACATGGTTTTCGCATGGTTTTTGAGTCCGACAAGGTCGTTCTTACCAAAAGCGGAATGTATGTGGGTAAGGGTTATATGTTGGGGGGTATGTTTAAACTCAATGTTATGACTGTTATCCCAAAGATGAATAAAGGTGCATCTTCTTACTTGCTTGAGTCTTCCAATTTGTGGCATGGTAGACTAGGACATGTGAACTTTGAATCTTTACGTAGATTAATCAAGTTAGATCACATACCATCTTTTAAGATTAATTCGAAACACAAGTGTGAAACTTGTGTTGAAACAAAGTTGACAAGATCTTCGTTTCATTCTATTGAAAGAAGTTCAGAACCGTTGGATTTAGTGCATAGTGATATGTGTGACTTAAAATTTATACAATCACGTGGTGGCAATAAGTACTTCATCACTTTTGTTGATGATTGCACTAAGTATTGTTATGTCTTTTTGCTCAAAAGCAAAGATGAGGCGATTGACAAGTTTGTTCTTTATAAGAATGAAGTTAAGAATCAAGTAGGCCGCAAGATTAAGGCTTTAAGAAGTGATCGTGGTGGTGAGTATGAATCTCCATTTATTGAGATTTGTGCTCAATCTAGGATTATGCACCAAACCACGGCGCCTTATTCTCCTCAGTCTAATGGGATTGCTGAGCGGAAGAATATGATGCTAAAGGAAATGATGAATGCAATGTTGATAAGTTCTGGATTGCCACAGAACTTGTGGGGGAAAGCAATTCTCTCTGCAAATTACATTCCGAATAAAGTACCCCGGAAGAAGGTGGACAAGACGCCATATGAGTTATGGAAAGGCGTTAAGCCTTCGTATAAATTCTTACGAATGTGGGGGTGTCTTGCAAAAGTGGCGATTCCTACACCCAAACGAGTTAGGATAGGCCCGAAATCCGTGGATTGTATATTCATTGGTTATGCACATAATAGTAGTGCATATCGGTTTCTTGTACATAAGTCTGAAATCCCAGACATACACAGGAATACCATCATGGAGTCAAGGAATGCATGTTTCTTTGAAGACATTTTTCCTTGCCGAACCCATGAAGGGGTTCCAAGGTCTTTGGAGCAATTTGATGAGCTTGCTAGTAAGGATGATCATGTTGATGATTCAGATGATGATCAAATTAAGGTTTTAGATGAGCCTAGAAGGAGTAAAAGGGCTAAGATATCCAAATCTTTTGGTCCAGACTTCTTGACTTATATGGTTGAGAACGAACCTCAAACTTTCCACGAAGCTGTGACTTCTCCTGAGAGTCCTTTATGGAAAGAAGCGATCAAAAGTGAGATTGACTCCATCTTACAGAACCACACCTGGGAGTTGGTAGATTTACCTCCAGGTTGCAAGCCTGCAAATGGATCTTTAAAAGAAAGATGAAGGTCGATGGGTCAATTGACAAGTATAAAGCGAGGCTCGTTATCAAAGGGTACAGGCAACGAGAAGGCCTGGATTACTTTGATATGTACTCACCTGTAACTAGGATGACATCCATTCGCATGGTGATTGCGATAGCAGCTTTGCACAATCTTGAGATACACCAGATGGATGTAAAGACAGCTTTCTTAAATGGGAATTTGAATGAAGAAATCTACATGGAGCAACCTGAAGGGTTTTTAGCTCCAGGTCAAAGCAAGAAAGTCTGTAAACTTGTCAAATCTTTATATGGTTTGAAACAAGCGTCTAAATAATGGCATGAGAAGTTTGGCAAAGTAATGTTGTCAAATGGGTTTAGAATCAACGAATGTAACAAGTGTATTTATGTCAAAGACACTGACAGAGGTTATGTCATTTTGTATCTATATGTTGATGATATGCTCATTATAGGTAGTAATGATGAAATGATCAAAACTACCAAGAAGTTGTTAAACTCTAAGTTTGACATGAAGGATATGGGCATTGCAGATATTATTCTAGGAATTAAGATTACCAAAATCTCTGGCAGAATTGTACTATCTCAGTCTCATTATGTTGATAAGATACTTGAGAAGTTTAGTGGATCAGATACGAGTGTGTCATCGACACCTGTAGACTTAAGTCTACATTTTACCAAGAATAATAATGAAAATGTCTCATAGTTAGAATATTCTTGGGTAATTGAAAGTTTAATGTATCTGATGAGTTGTACTAGGCCGGATATAACTTACTCGGTTAGCAGGCTTAGTAGATACACAAGTAATCTCGATGCTTTTCATTGGAAGGGCATTGAGCGGGTGTTAAGGTATTTACGCTACACTCGGGATTATGGGCTGCATTATACTCGATATCCAGCGGTGCTTGAAGGATATAGTGACGCGAATTGGATATCAGATATAAAGGACTCAAAGTCCACTAGTGGATATGTGTTCACTCTTGGTGGGGCAGCCGTGTCTTAGAAATCTTCCAAGCAAACGTGTATATCTAGATCAACGATGGAATCAAAGTTTATTGCTTTGGATAAAGCAACGGAAGAAGCAGAATGGCTTCGCCATTTCATTGAAGATATTTCACGTTGGTCTAAACCTGTGCCAGTTATTTGTATTCATTGTGATTGTCAATCTACAATTGGTAGGGCACAAAGTAATATGTATAATGGAAAGTCTAGACATATCCGTCGTAGACATAATTCCGTACGACAACTACTCTCGAATGGAGTTGTCTCTTTAGACTTTGTAAAGTCTAAGGACAACATTGCGGATCCGCTAACCAAAGGGTTAAGTCGAGTGTTAGTTGAAACGTCGTCAAAAGGAATGGGGTTGAGGCCTTTGGAAGTTACCGGAGTGGAAACCCAACCTAGTTGACTGGAGATCCCAAGATCTAGGTTCAATGGGACAACCTAATTGCGTGTAACGGTGGTATGTCACTGAGGAGGTTAAACCTCCAGCCATTCCTTCTATCAGTGATACCTGCAAGTGTAGAGGTTAAGCTGAGCTTTTAATGACTCTAGTGTGTTAAGCTGTTGAGCTGAGTATTGCAGGATACTCAAGTAGAATCACCTATGTGAGTGTAAAGTATGGCCGCTTCTAGAAGAATCGGGCAGGCCAAGATTCTTTGAAACCACTCACTGAACCAGGCTAGTGTCCAGGGCCACACAGGGCACACCAGTGAGAACAGAATGGTGGTAGGAGTAATTCCCGTGTGAGATCTATTGTCTCAGTTTACATAAACGGCAGAGCAGTTCAAGATGTCTTATTCACTGATCAGCCAGTAAACTCGATAGGTTTTCACTAGGAGAGGTTCAAAGCCAAAAGCTACCTTCTCTGATGTCGGGGTTAGTTCGTTGTACTCTCTCTTCGGGTCATTATTGTTGAACGATGTCCGTTTGTTGAGTCCTTCGGTCAATTTTTATTCATGTGGGGATTGTTGGAAAAAAATGATTTTTGGTGACTTTAATTTAATATTAAAGTGTGGTGACTTTAATTTAATATTAAAGTGTGGTGACTTTAATTAAATATTAAAGTGGGTCCCAACCTTTTATTGTGTTGGTCCAAGTGAGCCAAAAACCATTGGGTTTTGAATAAGAAATTGCCAAGAAATTGCCTCATGATGTTAGATTCATGAATAGGATTTTAAAGAGTATTTAAATCTTTTTTCTTGATTAAAGGGTGTGAATCCTTTGGGCATCCAAACTTTCATATTTTTGGAAAGGAGCTATGGATGCTTGGTGTTTTAATGACCAGCCGGAAAGGCTGGAGGCTCTTCTTCTCTTCCTTTTACATGTATAAATTGAGACCCTCCTATCAAGTTTCAATATAGAAATTTTTTGCTTCCATTTTACAAGTCAATTTGCCAGTAAGTTCCTACATTGAGAGAGTGCTACCACTGTTCTTGTTCACTAAGCTAGACAGAAAGTGCTTCTGCCGTAGCTAGTTTTGACCGTCGTATCCTGGGAGACAGACGCCAGGATTCCTCAAGCACTCGACCCGTGAGGCGGCGAAATCTGTTTTAAGGAAACTACTTCCGTGCAGGCTTCGGTTTCGTCTCTTTATCATTTTATTGTTTTGTGTATTTCTGTTGAAATTTAATTGTAATTATCAGCATATGTTCTTGGTATACATTTGATTTCTTCATAAATCTATTTATTTACTTTCACAATTTGAACAATATTTGGAACAAAGCACAAAAAAATTATAGTACTATTAAAAACGAAATTTTTTCTATTATTTTATGCATTAGTAAATTTCAAGATGACATTTTAAATCAAAAATTCCTATTACGTGTCGATTGTAAAAATGCTAAATATGTTTTGGAAAAAAATGTTCAAAATATTGATAGTAAACATATTTTTGCTCGATGGCAATCCATTTTAAGTATTTTTTATTTTGATATTGAATATATTTCTGGTAGTCAAAATTATATCTCTAATTTCCTTACCAAATAATTTTTACAGGGAGGATAGTGCATCATGCCTACTCCTTATTGTTCTACACACAAATTACAAGTCACAAGATACTGCAAAACTATTCTCTATTATAAGTTTAAAATATCCTATTTAAAGTCACTACAAAATGACTCTTACCTTCATCAAGACCCTTACATCAATTCAATCAGATTAGAAGTTAACGCGATTTCATTGCTCATTACACTAATCTAGTTAACTTTTATATGGATAGATTAGATGTCCTCAGTTGATGCTAATCTACTTTTGTCATTTTTCTTACAAATGTCAAGCCACAAACCTACTACAAAACCTTTTGCCATTATACCATCCAATCAACCCATTGTTGCACCTCCAATTGATCTAGTCAACCGATACCAAATTCTTGGTAATATTCCTAAACCTAGGTACACTTCGGCTCTGGCTTCAGACCCTTTTGCCTGCCAGTCTACTACGCCAATGCCTCCTAACAAGTCTACCCCAAGAACAGATTATGTTCTTAAACAGTCATTCAATCTTTTTTACAAAAAACTAGTCCATAAAAATATCCACAATGTTCTTGAATTAGTCAAATTCTATTTCCCTAATTGTGAAAACCCGCATTTAATTATTCTTAAAAAATTAATTAATTAGCTTTATCCAAAGTCTATCTAAAATATATTAGTGTGTAAGTTAGTTTTAAATTAACTCAATTCAATCACTAACAAAGACACTATTAAGAATAATAATTTTTTTTGTGGATGTTCAATATTTGTTGTTTATAAATTATTTTAATTAGGATTCAACATGATAATTATTCTTACTAAATACCTTAGTTAAAAATCTTAATATATCAATTTTAAGAAACCCATACAAATACACAAATATACAAAAAAAAAAAAAAAAAAAAAAAAAATCAAACTTTTGCAGATTTTTCAGTGGCAACATTGCCACTTGTTTATTTGCATGTTAGTATAGAAACCATAACTTCATCATACTTCTTGGAGTTGGAAGATACGAAGTGACTAGAGAGAATGACGAGAAGAGAGAGAGAGAGAAAGAGGGGGGGGCTCAGCAATGCATTATATATATATATATATATATATATATATATATATATGCGTGCTACTCCTTATTAGAAAATGTAAAGGAAATCGGTGACAGAAAATTTGCGAAGTGGAGTAAGAGAACAAGAGGAGGAGGTTAAGAAGGTTGCATATTTTCCTACCATTTCACTATCCCATTTCAATCCTACAACTAAGTAAGAAAACCCTCTCAACCCTCTCATTTTTTTTTAATTGTTGAAATTTTCAGATTATATTCATATAATAAAATGACTAAACTTGTAGATAGAATTTTATTTATAGTCATATGTAAATTTATGATTTGTATATCAAATATTTGAAGATATTAGTAGTCTTAAAATCATGAAAATATTGTGGAATTTGGACTTGCATGTGTAGTTTATGTCATTAAAAAGATTATTGAAGATTTTATTTGCCTCTTTAAATCTACCAGAAAGTCGTATAAATTTTAAGACAATCTTATACTCAAAATTTTGAGATGGTTTCTTCTACAAAGTTGTTTAGAATGATGTCTAATTCATCCATGAATTTTTGCAACAATTATTGAGTTTTGTACGAATTTATACAGATTTTTAACCAAATCTAGAGCTATATGCAAATTTTACTATGTGTTTGAAAAATCATTAAAAATTTTATATTAAACCAAATCTGGTAATTTCTAAATAAAAAATGAAATTTGAGAAGTCTAGTTTCCTAATAAATTTTTATATTATGGATTTGATTTATAAATTTAAGTATAGAATTAATTTAAGAAAATGTGATAAATCTGTGTCATGAAATTTCTGGGAATTTTACAGAATTATATATAACTTATTTTTGGGAAATTCTTTCTGAAAAATGACCTAAACATGTTTATTGAATATTCTGTAGATCTTCATGAATTTTAGAATTTCATAAATAATTTATTTATAATTTTTATTACCTAAGGTATATCCTGAAAATTTATTGGCAGGTTTAAGATCATTGCTTCAATTAATTATTTGGATAAAAATTAATTATTGTGTTGGTCTAATTCATTAAATATTGTAAATTATTATTTAAAATTGTTCTAGTCTAATCTTATAAATTAAAAATCCATGCATGTGTGTGATTGTGGCTTATTTTCTTTGTATCCAAATTATTATTTCACACCATGGTTTAAATAAATTGATTATTTAAATTTTGTACATTTATTTATTACTGCGTGACATGTGTAATATTTTATGTTGGAAATTTTAATGAGTTGGCATAACATTATTTGTGATTAAAAAATTAGAATTGTTTATGATTAATATAAAAACTAACTAAAATGATTAACGGTATATACAAAGTTAACAATTGAGAGTTAATATTGGTTGTTTAGGGTGAGTCATGTTTTGAGAATTCTCACGTTAATTGTGTCACAAAACCCTAAGATGGCACGGGACTTATTTGAACCCTTATCGATATTTGGTTTTGGGATAAGGGTGGATGTGCGAGTGGCACGCAGGGAGGTTACATACCCCTGGCAGACCGTTCCCTTGGGACAGACCACGGATGCTACGGCTTGGGTATATAACTCTGGGTGTGGGCATCCTTCGTAGTTCTTGAATATTTGACCAATGGGGGGTTTCCAAATTAATCGTGGCCATGGCTTAGTGGTAAGGAAATCTCTTTGGTGAGATTTTGAATTTCACCTAAACTAATAAAATTATTGAAATTATTTTAAATTGTTGTTATATTATCATGCTATTAATTTCGTAAATGTCATGATTATTATCTGATTATTTTCTCTTAGAAAGAATGGTAGGTTGGTTATATTTTCTTACTGTATTGCAAAACTCATGGCATATATTTTGTTGTCCTGGCATTTTATGACAGATTATGACGAAAAAGGGAATGAAGCCGAAATTGGGGCCGCTACTAATATACAATCGTGGCTAACTTGAAATCAAAAATATAGCAAAATAAAATTTTATTATCTTTGTTTAAGTAATTAAGAATGTTATAAAATTGTTGTAATATTGTATGTGGACTCGTAATTGTGTTTTGTTGTTAAACGTTGACTATGTGAGAATTTAAATTTTCCTAATTAGTTGTTAAAATTTTGTTTAGCAAGTTATTTGTTATTTAAATTTTATGATGTTCCAAAAAAACATTTGGGGCGCCACACTAATGGATGGCATTTCATTCCTTCGTATCTCGATAAGTCAATAACCTTTTATAAGGATATTCTTTTCCACCATAAGTCAATAGTCATTAAACCTATCTATGATAGAGTCCAGACCAATAAAATCATTTATCATTCCTTGTACATTCATAATATTGTTTCCATGGAAAAATAGGGTCTCCCTTTTCTATTACGAGACCTTCCTAACCATGATATACAATATAGTTATTATGATTACATTGATGCTTGGTTCAAAATCCTCCTACATCAAAATGAGTCATATAGTCATTCTTGGTTTTTCTCATTTGACCACAAATTCAAATCAGAATTCCCTTCTTAGTTCCTGAGATGGTGGTCACAGCATGATGCCATCCCAAAAATCATTCCTTTTGAGTTAATAGAACAAGTCAATTACTTCTCTTCAATTTACAAACTCAGCCAGCATTAAAGTCAGTTTCCTTGATTACTCCATTTTATGTCCAAATATAAAGTCCCTTGAATTTTTAAATGGCAATATTGTCTATCCAATAACATAGTCAATCGTCAACATTTTGTTAAATGGTGGGATGCATTCAAAGCCCATCGTATTATTGAACAAGTTCAGCAAGAATTTTTAGTTAACATTCATGCCTCAACTCCTGCAATGGTCAAGTCTCAGAAACCCAACTACTTCAGTCACACAAGGAAGCCCATTTCTTCTCACTACAGTCAGACTTGGAAGCCCATCAACCAGTATTGAACCTTCCAAATCCAAGTCCTCCAAGGCCAAGCCCAATGAAAAGCCCAAGTCAATCTCTAGTGATGAATTGATCCAAATGGCCAAATTATTGATAGCCCAAGCAAAGTCACAAATTGAAGATGAAGCCTCGGATGATTCAGCCTCCTCTGAAGCCTTAACCAGTCATGATTCATATAGTCCACAATTCCAAGATGCTCAGGATTCATATGCCTAAAAAGGTCATTGGATTCCATATATATACATCAACTTCAGTCACTGCTCTTACTTTGAGAAAAGCTGCTGATATATATATATTGATTCCCCATCAGTCAACTGTGCAATCACGTTTCCTCACTACAATTAAAAAAAAAAAAAAGTAAAAACGTTCTCGGTCATAGAATGATACTCTCAGCACCTGTGTGTCTCTTATTTTCCAGCTTTTGAAATCACAAGTTTCACAGCATTTTCCATCTTTTGAAGTCACAAGCCTCACAACTCCAATCACAGGCCTCACAGTTCCCAGTTCACAAGTTTAACAGTTATCCACTTTGCTTATAAAAGAAGCTCCTCAGTCAAGGCCAATTCAGAGTTGGAAGAGAGTTAAAATTTTCTTTCACAATTTCTCTCTATTTATGTAAAATTTCTAGTTTGTTGTATTAAAATTCAATTTTTAAGGATGCATGTTGAAGCTGTATTTTCCAATTACTTCCAGTAAACAATTGTAAATTTATTTTGTATTACTATTTCTACTTATCCGTTTTATTTATGAATATCCTATTTTAATTAAGTTATTTTAAAACAGATGAATAAAATAGATAAGTAGAAATAAAACAGATAAGTAGAAATAGTAATACAAAATAAACTTACAATCGTTTACTGGAAGTAAAATCATTTACTGGAAGTAACTGGAAAATACAGTTTCAACATGCATCCTTAAAAACTGAATTTTAATACAACAAACAAGAAATTTTACATAAATAGGGAGAAACTGCGAAAGAAAATTTTAACTCTCTTCCAACTCTGAATTGGCCTTGACTGGGGAGCTTCTTTTATAAGCAAAGTGGATAACTGTTAAGCTTGTGAACTGGGAACTTTGAGGCCTGTGACTGGAGCTATGAGGCTTATGACTTCAAAAGCTGGAAAATAAGAGACACATGGGTATTGAGAGCATCTTTTTATGACCAAGAACTTTTTTACTCTTTTTTTTTTAATTGTAGTGAGGAAACGTGACTACACAGTTGACTGATGGGGAATCAATATATATATATATATTAGCAGTTTTTCTCAAAGTAAGAGTAGTTACTGAAGTTGATGTATATATATGGGTCATGAGCATCTTGGAATTGTGGACCATATGGATCATGACTGGTTGAGGCTTCAGAGGAGGCTAAATCATCCGAGGCTTCATCTTCAATTTGTGACTTCGCTTGGGCCATCAATAATTTGGCCATTTGAATCAATTCATCACTAGAGGTTGACTTGGGCTTAGCCTTGAAGGACTTGGATTTGGAAGGTTCAATACTAGTTGATGGGCTTCCAAGTCTAACTGTAATGAAAGGAAGTGGGCTTCCTTGTGTGACTGAAGTAGTTGGGTTTTGCTGAGACTTGACCATTGCAGGAGTTGGGGCATGAATGTTAACTAGAAATTCTTACTGGACTTGTTCAATAATACGATGGGCTTTGAATGCATCCCACAATTTAACAAAATGTTGATGACTGACTATGTTATTGGATAGACAATATTGTTATTTAAAAATCCAAGGGACTTTATATTTGAACATAAAATGGAGTAACCAAGGAAACAGACTTTTATGTTGGCTGAGCTTATAAATTGAAGAGAAGTAATTGACTTATTCTATTAACTCAGAAGGGATGATTTCTAGGATGGCACCATGTGGTGACCACCATCTCAGGAACCAAGAAGGGAATTCTGATTTGAATTTGTGGTCAAATGAGAAAAACCAAGAATGACTATATGACTCATTTTGATATAGGAGGATTTTGAATCAAGCATCAATGTAATCATAGTAACTATATTGTATATCATGGTTGGGAGGTCTCGTAGTAGAAAAGGGAGACCCCATTCTTCCATGGAAACAATATTATGAATGTACAAGGAATAATAAATGATTTTACTAGTCTAGACTCGATCATAGATAGGTTTAATAACTATTGACTTATCAAAATGGGAAGGAATGAAATGCCATCCATTAGGGAAATAAGATGTGACTAATTCAAGAACATTGTGGATATTTTTATGGACTGATTCTTTGCAAAAAGGATTGAATGACTATTTAAGAACATAATCTGTTCTTAGGGTAGACTTGTTAGGAGGCATTGGCGTAATTGACTAGCAGGCAAAAAAGTCTGAAGCCAGAGCCGAAGTGTAACTAGGTTTAGGAATATTACTAAGAATTTGGTATCGGCTGACTAGATCAATTAAAGGTGCAACAATGGGTTGACTGGATGGTATAATGGCAAGAGGTTTTGTAGTAGGTTTGTGGCTTGACATCTATAAGAAAAATGACAAAAGTATATTAGCATCCACTGAGGACATCTAATTTATCCATATAAAAGTTAACTAGATTAGTGTAATGAGCAATGAAATCGCGATAACTTCTAATCTGATTGAATTGAAGGTAAGGGTCTTGATGAAGGTAAGGGTCATTTTGTAGTGACTTTAAATAGGATATTTTAAACTTATAATAGAGAATAGTTTTGTGATATCTTGTGACTTGTAATCTGAGTGTAGAACAATAAGGAGTAGGCATGATGCACTATCCTCCCTGTAAAAATTCTCGGGCAAGGAAATCAGGGATAGAATTTTGATTACCAGGAATATATTCAATATCAAAATCAAAAATACTTAAAATGGATTGTCATCGAGCAAAAATATGTTTACTAGCAATATTTTGAACATCTTTTTCTAAAACATATTTAGCATTTTTGCAATCAACATGTAATAGAAATTTTTGATTTAAAATGTCATCTTGAAATTTACTAATGCATAAAACAATGAATAAAATTTCTTTTTTAATAATACTATAATTTTTGTTCCAAACACCAGAATGAAAACGAACAATTTGTTCAGTTGACTAGGGAGTGATTTTCTGAAGGAGAATGCCACCATAACCAACATCAGAAGCATTAATCTGAATAATTTTGAACGAATTTTTAGTAGGAATGCCAAGACAAGGCAAGGTCTTGATATATTTTTTGACTTGTTGAACAATAGCAATATGAGTAGAAGACTAAGGAGGAGGATTATCTTCCAACCTATCAAAAAGGGGTTGAGAAGCTTTCCTAAAGTCTTTGTAAAATTCAACAATATAATTTAAGGAACCTAAAAACCGTTGTAACTGGGTTTTGTCTAAGATTTCATCAGAGAACTTAGAAGCAAACTCAATAGATCGACTGATAGGAAGAATAGTACTTTGGTGGATATCATATCCTAAGAATCTAACTTTAGTTTGGAATAGCTTAATCTTAGGAGCAGAAATGACTAGACCATTATATTTGATAATATAGAGAAAGGAATTAAGATGTTTCCATTGTTCATCGAGTGACTTAGAGAAAATGAGGATATCATCTATGTAGACAATAGAAAAATGACTAAAGGGATTAAAAATTTCATTCATAATGTTTTGAAATGCACTAGGAGCATTTTTTAAACCAAATGACATGACATTGCATTCATAATGGCCAAAAGGTATAGTAAAGGCAGTTTTATAGCGATCATCAAGATAAATTTGTATTTGCCAAAATCTACTTTTAAGATCAAATTTACTAAAGATGACAGGTTGACTGAGTCGTTTAATGAGATCTTTTTTATTAGAGATTGGATAGCGTATCCATTCTAAAACTTTGTTTAACGGTTTATAATTAATGACTAATCGTGGAACACCATATTCAAGTTCAGTATTTTTATTAACATAAAAAGCAAGGCGAAACCAAGGTAACTTACTATTACTAATTATATATATATATGCATATATATACAACACAATCAAACTTTTCTTGATCCCATTTTGGTTTGAATCTGAGGCAAATGCAACTAAAAAGTGTTTGTATAATTTCTCAAGTAATATTGGATTATCATTTATATATATATATATATATATATATATATATGCATATTATTAGATATTATATCATTAAATTTAATGGGACAATCCTAATTCTCTGAACCCTTCTTTAGCTTTGATCCAAAAAGTAGAGAACCCAGAAAAGGTTTGTGATTATTATGGGTTTTAATAAAAGTGTTGAAGAAGATGAAAATGAAGATGAGATTGTGTATGTATATATATGTCTATGTATGTACACATATAAATTTTGAAATGGAGAGAAAGAAGAAAAAATGAAGATGGAGAGAGAAAGAAATGGGTTTCCCTAAAATAATATATATATATATATATATGAGGGTATAATTGTCAATTTGTAACTTCTGTTAACAAAAGTTAGCGTACGATTTAGGCCATCAACCACAGAAAGGTTATGTGGTGATTTCCGAATGTCAGGGAGTAAATCGCACCTGACCCAAACTATAGGGGGTAAAGTGAAGTTTGCCCATTTGTATAATAATGGCACAAAAGTGATGTGATTGAGATGTCTTAGTTCCAAAGAATACAAGTAAAAACAAAGTGGTTAGGGTTAACAATTGAACTCAAAAACAGTCACTACAAATAAAAACTTAGGCTCTGTTTGGTTGTTAATTCAAATCAATTTTCAACACGTGAGCTCGCGCATGACGTTTGGATATGACGTTCAAAAATTGATTCCACATGTTAATTCAAATTACATTTTGAAAATCTGTTTGGCAGCTTGTATCTCCCTTTCAACGTTTCTGCCTTCTTCATCGTCTCTGCAACTTTCACGTGAAGCTCATCTACATCAGTCTTTCAGATTCATCACGGGTGGCTTCTCTATATCAAACATCCGTACTTCAAATTCATCACGGGTGGGTTTCAGACTCATTTTATAAATAATGAATCCACCCAACCCGCTCTGTACTGGTATCATATTTCACAAATCGACTGAGTTACGATTTGTGCGTTGCGGACGATTCTTATTACGGGCAACCAAACAATGACGACTGCGAGGTGAAATTACTCACAAATTTATTTACGTATTTTGTTATAGGGAAATTATTTGAGAAATTCATCTTAATTTATTTTTAATTTTTTTCAGGTCAAATTTATCAAATTTATTGTCGAATCCGACGAGCAAACAGTGGCACATTCAATCAGTATACACATTTCGTCACCGACGATAACTATTCAACTCCCACTGATCTGGTAAATAAATCCTTCATCCTGCATCTGTTATCTGAAAATGATTTTATCTGTTATTGTTTCAGACGAGTCGATAAATGATTTCATTCTTCATCCTAAACTGTTTCAACTTTTTTGTTCTTCAAGAATAGTCAGTAAATCAATCTTCATCTGTTATGTATAAATGATTTCGAAGAAGTTGAAATCAGTTCCTAAATGGTTTATGAGAATTTTTAGAGGCATATTTTCCATTTCAGATCGGTTGTTCTTTTAAATTATGAACTGTTTGAACCTTTGAACCTGAAGCGACAGTGTCTGGGACACCCGACCGGTCATCCCCCGGGTCATCCGGCCAGTCGACCGGCCGGTCGACCGGCCGGTCAACCACCCGGTCCTCCCACCTTGTCTTTCGGTTTTCCATTTCTTCGTTAATGGTTTGAACTGTTTGAAGCGGCAGTGCCTAGGACACCCGGTCGGTCGTCCCCCGGGTCATCCGGCCGATCGACCAGCCGGGGGTCGACCGGCCAGTCAACCACCCGGTCCTCCCACCTCTTCCGGTTTTGTCTTCCGATTTTCCATTTCTTCGTTAAAACCTACCAGTCTGTTTGAACCTACCGGGCTTTTTTACTGATTTTTTTTCCTTAATTTTTCTTTTACTGATTTGTTTCCTCCTATTTAAACACAATGTTAACTAATTTTATTTTTTTTTGTGGTTATATGCTACTGATTTGTTTCCTCCTATATAAACACAATGTTAATTGATTTTTTTTTTTATTTGTGGTTATAGTTCTACTATCTGAATGTTTTTTTTTTTTTTGTAGTTATATTTCTGCTATTTAAATTCAATTAATCTACTACGTATTTTTTTCCTCCAAATAAAATCATCTGTTCTTTTTCCTGTGTTCTCCTTCAAACCATTTTCACACTGTTATTCTTGTATATCCATCGCAGACTACTTTAAAATACTCTATTATGCTTGTATATCCATCCCAAACTAGTTTAAATATAATTTGTATGTTTATAGATGGATGGAAATAATTCCGATGACAATAAGAACACCAAAATGTGGACGCCCAGAATTGAAACGAAATTAATAAATATGTTGAGAGATGAGGTTAGAAACAATCAAACAACGGGCCGTACTACTTCGTGGACAATTAGGCATTGGAATCATTATGCAAATCAGTTGCACAACATATATGGATTTCGGTATACAGGTGTCAAGGTACGCCAAAAATATCAGCGATTGAAAGCTGATTACCAGACATTTAAGCGACTGCAGGCACAGACTGGTCTGAGATGGGATCCTATTATAGGCATTGTTGTTGCACCCGATAAATTTTGGGATAAGGTTTTCCATTAACCTGTACTATTTTGTAATTTTATTTTAAATATTTCATAATATATACAGTGCTAAATTCTTGTTTTGTAATTGTTGTAGACTAGCAGAAATGTGAAGAAGTTTAGGACAAGGGTTTGAATATTTTCAAGAAATGGCAGAAATTGTTGAAAATTGTTGTGCCACAGGGGCCCTGTCTCGTGCATCCACACAAGGACCCCTTGACTCAGAAGAAGAAGATGACATGTTAAATAAATTTTGGAACGCTGATGCTGGTGGGAGTAACGCTGGTGGGAGTAATGCTGCTGAGGCCATTCCTGTTGACTTATTCGGGGATGAGTATATGGATCCAGCAAAGGGCAAAGGTCACAAGAGGGGCCCTGCAACCAGCCAGACTGACAGTGGTCGTTCCAAAAAGTCACGGTCAAGTGGGTTTGATGATGTGTGCGCAGCTTTCACATCCTATGTACAAGCCAAAATAGGACATTCACGTGCACGAGAAAATGAGACTGAGACTGTAAATGCAGGTGGTGATGATTATTCCCGTGATGCATGTCAAGATGCATTGCTTGAGCTTGGGGACATACCACCGTTGCAGTACGTTAGGGCACTGACACTGTTCAAGGATAAGGAATGGCGAAGGTTTTTTATGCGCACTCCTACCCATTTGCGCCTAGCCATGATCCTCGCTTTGCGGTGAACTGAGAAGTTCTGTGTTGCTTGTGTTAGCAAATCTTCTTCGCTGAACTGTTTGATGATTTCATTATTCCTGATTTGGTTTTTCTTTTCTTTTTTTTTCATTCCATCATATCCTCTTTCCTTTTCTATGTTCGTATGTTTTTTTTTTTTTTTTGAACTTTTAAGTATTTTCTGTTATATTAAAACTATGTTCTGTTATTATAATATGACCATGTGTTAAATAAATTTTGTTCTCCTCTGAATTTTACTGTTTCACCAATAACGCTAACTATTATAGTATGAATAACATATTTTATAATTATGCTTTTACTGTGATGTAGACAAAGGCATATGTCATCCGACAGAGAAAACAATACAATGGAGCTCTCATCAGGAGAGAATGAGGTTGTTGATGATTTTATGGATTTTTTTATGATTGTTTTAATGCATGACCATGTCAACGCGTCAAGTAGTCGCCGACCGCAGCGAATGTGTCCATTCAGAGGTGAAGATTACATCTTCGGCCGATTAAATGGCCATCCAGAAACAATGATAAACGTTATGCGAATGGATGCACAAACATTCATTTTATTGAAAGACACTTTACTCCATAATGGCTTTATCGATACTGAACATATGCATATCAGTGTGGAGGAATCGCTTGGAATTTTTTATACACTTTTGCACAAAATGATCGCCATCGAATAATGGCAAATAGATTTCAACACTCCACGGAAACAATTTGTCGGCACATAAAAATTGTTATGCAGGCATTGTGCAAGCTTTCATCATCGGTTATCAAACCACGTAACCTAGAGGACATACCGAGAAAAAATTTAAATGACATCATGGGCTTTGAAAATTATGTTTAACAAAACTCCAAAAGGTAGTGACCGGCCACTCAGAGTATCCAATTTTGCAAGCATCATTTCTTTTAGTAATATAAAGCATAAATCTAATTTTTGTCCAATTTCAAAACAATATAACAAGTAAACTTGAAAACATGAAACACTATTATAATGTCCTTTTTTGGAAGTGATATTTTCAACTATCCATCGATGGAGAATACGAAGGTGAGGTTTTAAATGGCTGACTTATAAATTAGTGCCGCTAAATCGGTTGTCACAAATTGTGGTATAAATCTGAGTGACATCATCAACAATTTTTTCTAATGTGGCCTCATTTTGAAAATAACATTGTAAATCTCCTATTTTGACTCCAATAATTTGTGCAAAACGACGGAGAGAAAGTGTGATTCTTTTCCCCTTAACATAAGAGGTAAGACTGAACGGTTCATTTTGTTGGTCACCCAGTGTCAAGTGAACATAAAATAATCGTAGAAGACGGGGATATATCTTATTTGGCAAATTATTTAATGGTAACCATCCCATTGTATCTAATTTGCCAAGTAAGAGTGAATCATATTTAGAAGGTAGTTTTACGTTTCTTTCCATAATAATTGGTCGAGTAATGAAATGTTCATAGGCTTGTTCATAATGATATATTGCAAAATCATTAGTTGGATAGCCATCATGTTGTTGCTGTGGTGGTGGTACAGGGTTTGAGGATTCACCAAGTTCGAGCCTGGTTCGTTTTGTTCTTGGCATGATTGTTCTTGGCATGATGACTGTAAAAGTGAAAGAAAATGTATATTAAAACATATGAGAGGTAAAAAAATATGTATGAAAAATATCAACCATTAGTACATTTTTGTGCATACAAACTTATTTTTATGTAAAAAATATATATAAAAAAATTTGGTGACAAAATTTAATTAAGCAGATGCCATAGAAACAGATTTTTATATATATATATAAAAAAAAAGCATAGGGAATGATATTTCTCATTTATATTGGGTTTGTTTCATTTGGTTTATTATAACTTAGAAACTGATAATCAGAAAAATAAATGATAGTGTGACAAAATTAGAACAGAAATCAAAAAATATAATAGATGAAAATGGAACAGATATGAAACAAAGCGAACAGATACGGAGGTGGAATGGTGACTGGACCGGGATGACCGGCCGGATGTCCCGTGGGATGACCGGCCGGTTGTCCTCCTCTTCCCTCCTTCACTCCCTCTGAAGCTAATGTCTGAAGCTAATATGAAGATGAACTGGTATCAAAACTAACCTGTAAATTATGGAAGTAGAGAAGAAGGACCTAATGAGATGGTGGATATGCTTCTATTTCTCTAATTTTTGTTTTCTGATGTAACTGGAGAAGGTGTTTCTGAGATGGTAAGGTTGGTGTGGTAAACGGAATGAGATTCAGATTTAATAGAAAGGGTGAGGTTCAAAAGGTTTAGTTTGGATTTTTTTTTTTTAATTTACTTTTTATTTGTTAAATATTATTTGATTTTAATATTATTACTTTTTATATATATATATCACATCCGTGTACTGAGTACACAGCTGCAACCTCTCCTTTTTCTTTACCTCAGTGCTGAACACACAGCTATGAAACAATATGGGGTAGGTAATAAGTAAGTGAAATTACTATCTTACCCTTTATATTTTGTTCTATGTAATCACTTTCCATTTAAGTCAAGAGGGGCATAATAGTCATTTTGTATGTCAATCCCACAATTATATGAGCTCAACGGGTACAATAATGCATTGCATTTCTGTTGCCACATATGGACGAAATTCATAACATGTAATGAATAGAAAAAAAATTGATAATGTTTTGTAAGATTTACGTTATGATTTGTATTTTAAAATATTAAATTTTGTGTATTTATTCCTTCTTTATTAATATGTATTTTCAAAAGTTGTTGACTTTAACAAAATGTTAGAAAAAAATTAAAAACGTATTTTACAAATGAATTGATAGAAAAATTAATTGGCAGAAAATAATTGACATGGGTTTATTTTAAAATGAAAAAATTATTTCCAAAAAACAATTATTCAAAAAAATTACAAAATAAAAAATTAACTGACAAAAAAAATCAATTTTTAATTTCAGTATTTAAAAAATAGTTTGGTTATTATTGTTGATAAAAAATATGGATATCGATATATGAGTTGTGTGTTTGATAATAAATTATTGGTTGAATGAAGTTTTGAAAATTATTTTCAAAACACATCACCAAACAAATTTTCACCTTTCACATGTCACATCAAACTTTCAAAACTTAATTCAAAATACATTTTCAAAACACAATTCAACACTCTATTTAAAAATCATAACCAAATAAATTTTCTACACTCAAATCATAATTCTACAACTCACAAAATCAAAATACAACTCATACTCTCAAATCATATTTACAAAACACAACCAAACGCAGGCTTATTGTTTTACAAAACATTTTGTCGTTGCAAATATTATTTTATTTTAGCAATGGTATTACCAACACGTTTGGGTTGAGGCCAATGCATGTCTTGCAATACTTTTTTTTGTAACAATGATATGGTTGGCTGGTTATGCTACTTCAAACTTATACAGTGCTCATATTAAAATAAAAATTAAAAAAGAAAAATCAAATACTACAAAACATCTCTAATGACATTCAACAAAAAGAAGCCTCTTTGCAATCGCTATTGTTGGAATTTGTGAGAGGTGACCACATATTTCACTCCAAATTTTTGAACCATTTTGGAAAAAAATTATTTATTTTTTCAAATAAAATTAATAAAAAAAATTATACATATTTAAATCGTCAAAATAAAACCGATAATGGATTACATGAACTCTGAAAAATCTTAAAAATCTGCTAGATAGATTTATGATTATGTATCAATTTTAAGAAATAAAACAATCTCAATCAAACAATTAAGACAACTCGACACAACGATTTTAACGTGAAAAAATCACAATTGGAGCACCTCCAATTGTGATAAAAAATCACGGGCAATAGCTACAAAACAATCCACCAAGAAGATATAAAGAAATTACACAGGTATACTCTCAATTATCTAGTGAATCCACGCCCAAATTGAACCAACCCCTATGTGCCTTTCCCAGCCCCGTCTTCACCTCGAAATTGTCTTAACGATGAGCCACTGCAGAATACACCAAAGCTTCTAGCTCGAATTCTTCAGAATCCACTGAATAACAACTCTTTCTTTTATATAGAATGAACAAACAATCCTTTGATGTATCCTCCTTAAACCATGAATTGAATACTCAATAAAATATCAAAGAAAACAAGCAAAATAACCCCAAATAAAAATCCTAATATCTAAAAAGAAGATCTAGAGGCATAACCTTAGATTTGGAACAACTTACGAATTTATAGAATCTGAAATCGCGAGATCCGCTCGAGCGTGGGAATTGACGCTCGAGCGAGGACTCTATATGACGTGTTCCAAACCAAGATGTACACTCGAGCGAAGAAATGGATGCTCGAGCGTAAAAACACGATACTCAGTATTTTTGCAAACACGCATACTTCTGGAACTCACCATTCTCCGCTCGAGCGGTAGAATGTCCGCTCGAGCGGACAAGCAACTTTGAATATACTTTTGCATTTTGTTTCGGGGGCGCTGTCCCGAACTCGCCAAGGGGCGCTACCCCTTGGACCCCCGTGAGCTGACCGGGCAGCTCGATTCCCGTCATAGTCAGCGAAGTGGCAATCTTAAAAGAATTAAACACCACAAACTTCTCTACAAAGCACGATTCGGATTGAATTTGCATCTAATAAACCCATAGTCTTACAAAAATAAAAGTGTGAAAACAAATACAACTAAAAAAAAATTTATCAAACAAAATTGTCAAAAATAAAAACCTAACCAACTCTAACAACACTCACTAGTCCACTGTGTGGACAGGAGAAGCCAATTCTTTCCACAAACTCACAGCCACTAATCGATTCTGTACTTCATAAATTAGAATTCTAGCATTCCCTTCGCAATAAATTATATATTTTTTTTATATATTAAAAAAAATAAAAACAAAAACAAAAACAAAACAGTGTGAAACTTGATTAGGTTTGTTGAAAGTTGGGAATGACTTTGACAAGGGTCGCCGCAAGAGCAACCAGGTTTAGCAAGTGATATCATTTTGGTTGTCCACCTTTGCTTCTTTTTCCTTTTTTTTCTCTTTTTTTTTTAAATTGTATTTAAAAATATGAAAAATATTATATTAATAAATAATAACATTACATAAGTAAAATCTTAAAAGGTCATCCTAACTAAATAACAAATAAAAAGTAAAAATAAATACGTCAAAAAAATAATTGAGTCAAGAAAAATTATCGATCTTTTTAAAGATGTGATTTGAAAAGCAAAATCTGCTTGAAAGCTCGCCATTCCTATCGACGTCGTCTCCGTCATTGCTGTCTAACTCTGTCTCTGCCACTGCTACCATCAAATATCGAACACTACCAGAAACTACAGTTGAAAAGGAAGTATACTTATAATGGTATGGAAAAATGCTTGAGAGAGTAAAAAACTATTATAAATGCCAAAAATTCAAAATTTTATATCAAAATTTAAAAAGAAAATACTCAAAATTTATACTTCGAACATAAAAAATTAAGATCTATACTCAAAGGCCTGTTTGTTTTGGGGTGCAATGGATGGGAGGGGATTAGGATGGAGGTAGGGTTATTTTGTGTTGTATTTGTTTGTAAAGTTAGGAAAATGATTAGGATGGAGAAAGGGATTGAGATGGAGGTTGGAAGATGGGTTGGGATGGAGAAGGTGGAGGTGGTATTAAAAAAATAGTGAGGGGATTAGAAATTTTTTTATTTTTTACACAATGGAAATTTTTTTTTTAAACATTAATGTTTAATTTTTTATATTTTTTATTTATTTTAATATTTATATATAAATAATTTAATAATTTCTACACTAATAATTATCATCAAAATAAATATAATTTTATTTAATTCTTTCATTATCAATCTTTTTATTAATAATTTTTTTACTATTAATCGCTTCTATTTTACCTCGGACAATAAACAGGGCTAAACAAAATTAGAAATCCATATTATAGGGTTGTAATCTCCACTTTAAAAAGTATAAAGTGATTTACCGACACAACGCCAGAACATCGAAAATCACCCAGGGAAAGAGGCTCTACTCTCCCTCTTTGGACCTACCTCATCTACCTTTTGCTTTAATGAGAGAACAAAGTTGTCAACCTTTATTTGTTTATTTATTTATTTTGAGAGCACACACAAACATCGAGCAATATATTCTCAGTGTTTTAGGAGTTGTTATTTTAATTTTTTATTATTTTAATAAATTAAAAGTTTTATATTTAGAAAGCTAATTAAATTTTTTTTTATAGTTAAACATAATATTTGTGAAAAATAAAATAAAATAACGGAACGAATTACACTAACAGTCTCTACAATTTAGGAGTTATGTCGTTTTAGTCCCTGACTTTTCAATTGCAACACATTTGATCCTGAATTTTGAATCATGTTTCAAATAAGGACAATTGAAAATATCATTACTTAATTTCAAGGGCAAAATCTTCAATTTGATAATATATAAACTAGTTTGAAAAATAAATGTCAAAAAAATATTTTGAATTTTTAAAAATTATTTATACCCACAAAAGATAAAATTATATAAAATTAATAAATCTTTTAGACATTTATTTTTTTTTTATCAAATTAATTTTTATTATGTGTTTGGATAATGATGAGTAATTGTTTTATTTTCATTAAATTAGCTTTTATGTTTTCAATTTTGATATCATTATTAAACATATGCATTGAATCAAAAAATGCAAAACTAAAAACATTTCATATATTATATACCAATTACATATTAAAATTCTAACAACCGCCCATTACATGATCATCATCCAAACACATAATAAAAATTAATTTGATAAAATATATAAATATCTAAAAGATTAATCAATTTTACATAATTTATCTTTGGTGGATAGAAATAATTTTTAAAAATTCAAAAATATTTTTTTCACATTTATTTTTATCAAATTAGTTTATATTTTATTAAATTACCGATTTTGCCCTTGAAATTAAGCAATAGTATATTCAATTATCCTTATTTAGAACAAAATTCAAAATTCAGGGTTAAATGTGTTACAATTGAAAAGTCATGGACCAAAGTGATACAACTCCAAACTATAAAGACTGATAGTGTAATTCGCCCTAAAATAATTATAAATTTAACATGATATTTTATCTTATTAATTATTTTAATATATTTTATTTTTTATAAATTTTAACATAAAATAAGTTAAAATTTTTCTTCCCAAACAGCCGATTGTAGGTTTTTTTTGAACTGGACCCAATTATAGTTTGATACAATTTTTCCTGCTGCATTTGATTTGTGTGACTTGGATGTGCAGTATTGATTCTCGTATACTTATTCTGTATGCTACAGAACTTAGTATTAGCTTACATGCTCTATTTTTTTATATTGTCTATGCTTTACCAAACTTTCAATTAATTGAAGACTGAAGTTATATCATCCATACATATTTACATTTTATTAGTCGAAATAACTTCAATTGTTTAATATATATATATATATATATATATATATATTATTGAAAGCTATGTGAATAGAATAACTATCAAACTCTCATTAATCAAACGCTCATTAATAAAAGATTTCACAACACACAAAAGTCGCATGAGGAACAGGGGAGGTTTTTGAGAGGTGAGGTCATTGTGGTTTTTTTAGAGGAAGACTGAATCGGTGTGTTTGGTTTGATTTCTTTGGAATAAATTTTTTAAAAATTAGATTTTTTAATTTTCGTATTTTTTATTTTTAGTGAATATTCTTAAAATTTTAAATATTTTTTTTATTTTTTTAAATGCACCTTACTTAAATGTATCAAAAAAGTAAAAAATTTGTAAAAAAATATTTTAAAAAATTAATAAATATATAAAAATATTTATTAAAACAAAAACGTATTGAATTCTTATATTTTTTTATATTTTTGGCATTTAATAAATTTTTAAAATATTTTTTTTACAATTTTTTTACTTTTTAAGTGTATGTAAGGTGTGCCTAAAAAGTTTTTAAAAAAATGCTTAAAATATTAAAAAAATTCAGTAAAAACAAAAAAACATGAAAAATAATAAAGTAAAATTTTTTGAAAAGTGTTTTTAGAAAATGGAACCAAATAAACTGAGGAGGTAAGAATAAAAAATAGCCATATGCAAATGGAACTCCCAAAACAAATATTAAAAATAATAATAATCAAGTTATATTAAAAAAAGAAAATTATTATACACCCGGATAAAGAGATTTTTTTTTCCTTCCCATTTCTCCATAATATACAGCAACACAGCATGGAGATAGACTACATCAAACATGTAGCAAGAGGAAGTGGGAATTAAACTGACAGTGGCCCTGTTTGGTAAAACTGTAGGAAAGTGCTTATAACTTATGTTTAAACAGCTTATAACTTATAACTATAAACATAAGCTAATTTCTGACTTATAAATTAAACATCTCCTGCCCCACTAAAAGAATAAGCTGATTTCTGACTTCCAAAAAGCTATAAGCTATAAGCTAAACCAAACACATCAAAATAGCTTAAATTAAGCTGAAAGCTGAAATAAATAACTTTTAAGTTGCACCAAACAGAACCAGTGCTTCAAAATTTTAGGATGGTCTTGCCAGAGTGGGTACACAGTAAATAAACGAGTAACATAAATAGTTATACGTTCATAAACTACGCACACTTAGTGAAATATACAACCATTTAAGGCATGCTAATGAGCGCAGTTAGGCACCGTTAAAAAGACCCTTCAAATAAAAAACTTCGTTGTTTTAATGGGAAACAACATTAGCAGCATACAGGTGATGAAAATGTTGTCAATGTCGTTTCCCATCACTAAGGTCTCTCTCTATCACTCACACACACATTCATGTAGGCATCATCCATCAGTATTCAAAGGAAAAGCTAAAATTTAAAGCACTAATCAACGAAACAAAGACCATCCATTCTATGGTCTAAGCAGAGTGACATTGGGTCCTATAAAAAAAAACTGTATGATCTAACCCCATAATACCATTTTACATAACTGGGGCCAGATCTTCAGCATTTAGGTCAAGTGTATCAAAGTTGCTTAAACAGGACAGATCACTTCAACCTGAAATCTGCAGTGTCTTCTTTTGCTGTCACTTCTTAGGCTTTGATTTGAATATGTTCTCCTTGTAGTATTTCAGTTCTGCTATGCTTTCCTTGATGTCATCCATTGCTCTATGCTTGTTTTGTTTTGAAGGAGCCTTCTTGTTTTCTAATAAACAAGCCATGCCGTTGAACACAAAACAGAAAGTAAATATCAGAAACTACTACAAATTAAGTAGCAGAAAAATGATCTGATTCTGATCACAAGAAAATGCACTGACTACAAGTGCGGATGCGCAGATGTAAATTGATCAACAAGATGAAGAGCTTAATGAATCTGGCCTGAACACCCACTTATCAATAGGAATGGCAACGGGATGGGGATGCCACTCCCTGTCCCCGATCCCCGAAAGTAAAAAAATCTCCGTCCCCGCCCTCGATCCCCAGCGGGGAACCCATCACCAACCCCATCCCCGTCCCCCTAACGGGGATCAGGTTTCCCCGACCCCGAAAAATCCCCAACAAATCTGTTCAATTCAACACACACACACACAAGAACAAAAAAAATAAAATAATCTGTATGTATAATGATGCATGACAAATCTGTTTAACACACACACACACACACAACTACTGTTCAAATTAACAACAATCCAACAACAACAGACAGGTATATATATATAACAACTTAAAAAAAAAAATTGTTCATCAATCAACAACAGATATATATATAGAGAGATAGAAAAGGGAGGGGGGGCTTCACGATCTGTTCAGATCGGTGGCTTCACCGTCCTAGTCCTGGTCACGGTCCTGGCTTCATGGTCACGGTCCTGGTCCTAGTCCTGTTCAAATCAGTGGCAACGGAGGGCTTCACGGACGGACCACGGTTCATGATCTGTTCAGATCGGTGGTAGTAGTAGTGGATCTAAATGATGTTGATGATGATGAGAAATGAGAGAGATGAGAGAGATCTGAGTGAGTGAGTGAGGGAGAGAGAGAGAGATGAGAGAAGCAGCGTGGCGAGACTCAGAAAAATCTAAGTCAGTGAGTGAGGGAGAGAGAGATGAGAGACGTGAGCGAGGGAGAGAGAAGTGAAAGTGAGAGGAGGTTTGGTTTATATATATATATAGGGGGTAAAATAGTAATTTTATTTCGGGGATAAACGGGGACGGGCCGGGTACAGGGCTGGGACACTTATCCCCGTCCCTGGCCCGAAACTGATCGGGGATTGATTTTTGAATACTATCCCCGTCCCGTTGGGGATATTTTTTGGAAAAAAAACCGCTTAAATCGGGATCGGGGGGTCGGGTCCCCATCGGGCCAGGTTCAAATTGCCATCCCTAGTTATCAACAAAACAGAACAAAAAAGAGATGAAGAGCTTAGTGAAGTTTCAGGGATGCCTTGATGATGTGGTACTATGTATTCAAATGCAGGAACCAAACAAACAGGATTAATTCACTTGGTATTTAACACGATTTGGAGAATGCTGACATGTTTGAACTGGATAAGAAGAGTAAAAATGTTACCTTTTGGGTACCAACGAAAGCATAGAGCCTTGACACTGCTAACATCAACAAGTACATGAGAGAAAAGACTGGCCAAATCTGGCATATACTTCTGCAAAAAGGAAAATTTGAGAATAGAGCAAAACAACCTTACATGTCAAATTTTATTTATTTGTGTTTTTTTTTTTAAATAAAGGACAAACGACTGCCAGACCATGAAATTGGTTACATCCTAATAATTGTAAAGAGGTTTACTCGCTGCCAAGGAGGTATTTGGAGGCAATCATGCTAATGGGAAAAACGTCAATAAGCAGCAACATTTTCAAAATTCTTCTAACTTAAATCATTTCCAAATCATTTGTTGAAAAAGTCACTAATTTAAAAAAAAATGCCAGTTTCCACTTCCTGCAATAACATCAGCACTTTATCTCTTATCACAAAAACAGAGCAATTTGAAGAGCCAAAAAATCCAATTGTTTCCAAATCAGATGGCAGAAGAGCACTAATGTTTAAAACAGATATCATACCATCAACCAAGGAAACACATGGTCATTGAACCAAGGAAATGCATTTACTTCGGCACAAGTGCTCATAACCAGGTTACCAGATATATATATATATCATGACAAAATTCCTCCTACCTTCAAAAATAGAAAATCCATATAAATTGAATTTCCGGCAAGAAGAGGTGTATGCGTGCCTACATATCTCTTTACAAATTCAATAACCTACAATAAGAAAAAAAAAAACATATCAGAGAATGTTAGATTCAACAAAAGAAATGGAAATCAAGCTGCAAAAGGGTTGTTTATTTATTTATTTATTAAAAAAATTAAAAATTAAAAAATAAAAAAGAAAAAAAGAAAAAAAAAAGAAGAAGAAGAAGAAACATAGATAAGGTTATGACATGTAGGTACACAGGAATGAAGCCTTTTTGAAGAACATTTCAGAAAGATGAAGGCAACCAATATTTAGTTAAGATCACACTGTTTCCAGTTTAGTGAGGGCTGAACCTGAAACACAGCATTGACACCTTTTATTTTGAGCTCCTCAGTCAACAGTCCAGAATAAGTTGATTTCAATACGGAAATTTCATGTTTTCCATAATAGTTTACTTTCTTGGGACAGGTTTTTTGGATGCAAAATTGCAGTTGACCAGAATTAGTTCTGCAGGATTATGGAACTGTTAGAATTTACCATCACCTACCACCAATTTACCATCACCTACCACCACCTACTACACTCACCCTCTCCTATATAATGAGTCACTCACCATTTGTAATATACAATATCAATATATATCAATCAATAATACAATTCTCTCTATTTCTCTATACATAATTAATTATCTCTATTTCTCTTTATACATTAAATTTCTACATGGTATCAGAGCAGGTTTAGAATCTAATATTCTCGCTTCACCGGCGGGCGGCAATCTCACCTTAGCCGCCCGCCGGACCTCAACCTAGTCTGCTAAAATTTTCTACACATACCTTAAAATTTCCTTTCTTCAACCTGCTGTCTGTGTTTTGTGCACTCAGAGGTCGGTTTACCTTACCCCACCATATTCCACCCCCGGTCCAGCCTCTTCTCATTTGTCGGCAGCGCTCGTCAATCCATCCAGCAGGATTTCCGAGGCCTTTTACAGACCCAGTGCCGCTGCGCCTCCCCCGTTTGTCGCCACGTGGACTGCGTTCGGGAAAACTGTCTCGACTACACGACGGCGATCATGGAAGCGTTCCTCGACTCCGACTTCTGTATCCAGCCGAGAGGCGGCGGCTACACTCGGGATGAGCTTATCACTGTCACGTGATGTCCCATCGCCTTTGCTATCTACACTATCACCCCGGCGCATAGTCGTGGCGCCGTCTGGAATGTGCACACCAAACTTTTGACCAGTGACCATGGAGCCAGCAAAGCCACCTTGGGTGGGTTTACCATCTGTGTAGATATCTTGACCTTGCTCACATTGGATCCCACCTCTATCACTTCACCAACCACTTCATGCCCTGGAACCATGGGGTAATTGGACATGCCAAGATCATTCTTGATTTGCTGCATATCAGAATGGCAGATTCCACAACAAATCACCTTGATGAAAACATCTTCACCATCTCTCTCTCTCTTGAGGAGCATAAAGAAGAAAAGAGAAAACAAAACGAGGGGCCCTCTCTAACTCTCTCGGCCTCCACTCTCTCTCACTTTATTTTTTTTTTTTTTTTTCCACCGTGTCTCCTATCATGTTTTATTTTTCAGTTTATTTTTCTGTTTTGTGACTCTCTCCAAACCTACTTTCTCTTTTATCTATCTATATATATATATATATCTAATTCATTTTATCATCATCATCATGTACCCTTTTTTTTTTATTTTTTAAACCAATCTTACTCTCTCACACCATTCACACTGCCACATACACAGCACATGCACGACACCATTCACACCCATTCTTGTTATTTTAATACACACATCCACTACCTCACCTTTATTTTCATTATTATAAAACACTATCCCCAATTTTATATAAACTTTTCTATTCTAAACTTTTCTCCACCACCCAACACCATCATCACATTTTCCACCACCCACCTTTTCTCTTTTATTTCATAAATAAATAAATACAAAAATTAAAAAATTAAACCAAAAATCCAAAACCGTGGTCCCATCTTTTTTTTTTTTTTTTTAATATTTCCACTCCACTTGCCATAATGATGCTGTCCATGCCTTGGATCCTCTTCTTATTCTTGTTACAAAAAAAAAAAAAAAAAAAAAAACCAAACCAATTTCCATATTTGCGCAACACACCATATTTTATTCATATTGGGAATCCACCCCGATCACACTTTTACAGCAAAAAAAAAAAAAAAAAAAAACAAAACAAAACCAAACCCAAACACCCACCTCCACAGGCGGGATTTTTTTCTTCTCTACTCTGCCGCCGGTCTCTTCTTCTTGCCTCCGTCCTGCGCGGCCCTTGACGGTGTTGCCTCCGTGCTTCCTAGACCTCCAAGCAAGTTGCCTCCTCCCTGCTCCTCCACTACAGCATATGGTGGCCCTCCAAATCGGAACATCACGGTGGCCTTCCGCTTCAGCTCCTTGTTTTCTGCCCTTAGCACGCTTATCTCTGCTCGCGCATCCTTATACATGCGTTGGAGTAGAGCCAGCTGGGAATTTAAATGCTGCACCTCATTTGTCCTACTCTGCAGCCGGTTCGACAAATTTGTGACCGCCGTCATGGTTTCCACGCATGACTTCAGAGTATACTGATTAGCCTCAATATCAGTTTGCACCGCCATTTTTTGCTCCACCGACCGCATCGGAAAGTTCAATGGAGCAAAACCAGAGGTGTCTGGTTGCGGTTCACTGGCCACCGCACCAGTTATTTCTCTTGTGGGCTCATTCAGTTCTGGAAAGAGCGTGAGCAGGTTCTGGGTAGCTGGACGGGAAGAAGAGGCCATGTTTTTGGGTTGCTAAGTATTTCGGAGAAGGGTTGGTTTCAGGGTGTTTCAAGATTTGCAGAGACAAGCTCTTCGAGCGTTCAGAGGTTTCAGACTAGTATGCACAGCCTTCGCCTCAACCTTGTTTTAAATAGCCAGGGCCAGCCACGCGCATCGCGCGCCTCTTGACGCCCGACAAACTGGCACACCTTTTCATGGCACATCTTTTGATAAAGTGGGCATGCCTTTTGATGGCACGCTTTTTGAAAGATTGGGCACACCTTTTGAGGGTGCAACTTTTTAGGGGTCCGACAAGACTCTGTAAACTGTCCCGACATTGATTCCGGTTAGCTCCTTCATGGGTCCGACAAGACTCTGTAAACTGTCCCGACATTGATTCCGGTTAGCTCCTTTATGGGTCCGACAAGACTCTATAAACTGTCCCGACATTGATTCCGGTTAGCTCCTTTATGGGTCCGACAAGACTCTGTAAACTGTCCCGACATAGATTCCGGTTAGTTTCTACAAGGGTCCGACAAGACTCTGTAAACTGTCCCGACATTTGATTCCGGTTAGTTTCTACAAGGGTCCAGCAAGACTCCGTAAACTGTCACAACAACTGTCACAAAAGTGTCTGCTACAACGGTCCGACATGACCCCATAAACTGTCTTCTACATGGTTATGACACCCCCATACAGTGTCCTCTACAACGTTATGACACCACCATCCAGTGTCTTCACCAATGGTCTGACACGACCATACAGTGTCTCTTATCCTTTTTTATTTTTATGTATTTTCTTGTTTTGTTCCTCTCTTCAAACTCAAGTTGGTTAGTTTCTATCCTCCTTGAGTTTGCGGGGGGCTGTTAGAATTTACCATCACCTACCACCAATTTACCATCACCTACCACCACCTACTCCTCACCTACTACACTCACCCTCTCCTATATAATGAGCCACTCACCATTTGTAATATACAATATCAATATATATCAATCAATAATACAATTCTCTCTATTTCTCTATACATAATTAATTCTCTCTATTTCTCTTTATACATTAAATTTCTACAGGAGCTTTAGTCTAAAGCAAAGGATTTATTTCTGAATGCAGAATTGCAGTTGACCAGAATTAGTTCTGCAGGATTATGGAGCTCTAGTCTAAAGCAAAGGATTTATTTCTGAGTTTATTCAGCCATTTGACGGTCAGGGGTGTGGAAAGCAAGTGACGATATAATTAGCTGTGTAGTTCTCATAATCTCAAAATCCTTAGAATCCAGGCCATCACTTGATTTGGCGTAAACAATAAGGTATATAGCATGGACACTTCTAAAGCAGTATCAGTGTTCAACACCATTTCAGAGACGCTCCTCCAAAGCATCTGGATATATATGTCAAAGACTCCCCAACATGTCTCAAATTATCAAACATGGTCAACATATATCATAGAATTTAGTCCATGCATTTATATAGAAAGTGGATGTAGTTATAAGAAAAGTAATGATGAAGAAGATCGTATAGATATATATTATATTATCAAGCATGATCTTCCAAATTGTGGAAATGCTAGTACTTTTATATTTAGATCAATTTCTTTAATTTATTTATATTTAGATTAATTTCTTTAATTTATGAAAAAAAGCATGTCTGCTAAAACTTCTATAAGTTATTATTATACAAATATATAAACAACTGAGTGTTTATCAATAATTAAATATTACAACGTAAATTCATATCTTGCCAGGAAAATATCCTCTCTTTTTTCACAACTGTCATTTCTGATGGATCTCAGACATACTGCTTCCACAAAGTTCAGAATAACAGAATTAAGCAGACCAAATGACATACTCCATTTCTTGGCCCAAAATCAAAATTGGCAAACCTATATATCAAGGTAGTAAGACAATAGTTTCACCAATGCCATAACTTTATCCTGGATTTTAAGTATCCCAGTTTCTAGTTCTTGCATCCTTTCAGGGTTTATACTTTGACTTAGTCAAGGATGTTCTTCTAAGAAGCTCAAACTTTAGTTGGAAAATTCAGACACCAAACTACAGATGTTAGATTCTTTGATCTTATATCAATACATCTGAGTTTTTAAGTAGATCCAGATATTCTCATATTTCTGAGTGATTGAATTATATACACCAAAATATGGATGTAAACAACTTGGGACATAAAGATTGCACGGTATTTAGAGCAAGACCAAAGGAAGAATAAGTTCCACCACTGCAATACAACTCGCATAAATCTATTACAAAGTCTGAGCTCTCTAGAACCATCTATTATATCCTAAAAATAGTCCATCAGCACAGATTATGAACTATAAGCCTTGTCAGAACTACCCCATGAAAAGAAAGGTCAGCGACTAATAAGCTTACCTGCTTTTCAGCTTCCTGCTCACTAATCGTACTTTGGAGCACCTTTTCTGTCAACCCTAATTAAACCAAAAAATGTTAAATCTTATATGAGCCTTGCCAAGGCAATAAGAACAATGTTAAATGCACCTATGACAAACAAAGAGAATTAAAAGGTGGAGCATAGATAGAATATATCATCCAGGTGACAGCAATATCTCTTGAAGCCTAACATTTGACAAGCAGCTTACCACTTGCTGCATGATGAGTCTGACACCATTCTCCCATTTTGTCCAAACATTCCTTACTTTGATGGATAACCAAATCGGGACCCTAAATAGAAGAAAGTATAACTCAGTTTGCAAGAACAAGAGAATCACTTAAAAGGCTGCTGTTAACAGGTTTTCATGCACCAAACCCTATAACACAGCGAGAGGACAAATCAATGTCCAAGACATGAGAGTTAATTGCTAAAATAAATAAAAACGAGGAAATAGAAATTGGGCGTGTTTATTTTTTACCAGGACTTCACTCAAGGCAGGCATCTGAAGTTTGCTTCAAGTCAGGCTAAAAGAATATCTTACAGAAATGTGCAGCATGAAGTGTTCAAGAACCATATCTCAGAGCACAAATGATTTGTGAATATACTATCGTCTCCTTACGACTCTTAGTTTTTAAGACATGGGCACTAACAATCATAAAATCTCTTTGATTTCAAGATATGTACACAGGTGTTGGATGTCGAGACAGATAAAGATGCCCCTACAAATAAAGACGTGTACTAAACATATAGTTATATGTCCTTTCTTATTGAAGATTTAAAAATTAAAATATAAAATTACTTCTTTATTTATGGAGTTATTAAATATGTGTCATTTGTTTGATTACACAACTACACGATATTGTGTAGGACATATAGTTAACAGATATTTTTTCCCTCAAAAAGGCAACCAACTTCTCTCTCAGTTTTTTTTTTTTTCTTCTAAATATTGCAAATCATTATGATTATTATTTGATCAGCGAAAGTCAATGGTTAGTTGTTTAATTAGCATCTCGGGAGAGTTGAAACTTGCACCCATACACCTTGAAATAAAATCGTGCCCTCCCTTTCCAGTCCTAAGAGTGGAACCCAAGACATCCCCCTTAGGAGAGACTTGGTGGCCAAAGGGCTAACCAACTAAGCTAGAGCCCCCTGGTTAATATTGCAAATCATTATGAACACACAAAACACTCTCATTAGTAGGCACCATTATCTTTGACAAGTGAAAATTATGTACACATGTAGATCAATTCATGACTGTTTCAATTTATACCAATTTCACTAAAGCCTTCAGAAGAAATAATGACCTTCACCATGATCAATATCTTTAATAAATAAAGATGGAGAGATCTGAAAGCTTGGGAATGGCAACGTACAGAAATAAACAATAAAAGGAGGATAATAAATCAATAAACAATATGTAATAAAAAACAGAACTGGCCAATCACCAATTCTGGGGAATCACAGTAAATCCTGAGAGAAGAGATAAAATTACCTCAATTAATTTGGTCAAATTGCCATCTGTAATTACACAAGCAATCTCCAGTATTCTATCAACTTCCACATTTAGACCTGCATAGGCAACAAAAGTAAAAGAATTTCCCACGCAAATACCATCACAAAGACCTCGGTAGAATGAGCCTAGGCTTTGCACGACTATATCGTAGCAATTTCAGGCAATACACTGCCCTTCATTCAATTGACATGTTTTGCATAATGTACAAATAAATATTCCATATAAAATTGCGATTGCTCTGTGTCCGGCCTAGGCCAAAGGACCAAGGTCCATTTTAATTATCTATAACTAATACCTACCAGTCATTTCCAAATCAATCCACGCAAGGGGCATCTTGTACTCTCCTGAAACCTTTTCTATGCTTTGTTGACCGCCATTCTCATCCTTTGAGAGGGTCATGTCTCCTGGGCTGTCAGCTTTTTTCTTACCCTTACCTGCATTATGAAGATACATCAGTTGGCATCAAATAATCATTTAAAACAGAAATGCGACATTCGCTGGTGAGGAGTTGGGATCAGCTTGGTAAAATTAAAATCCGCAGGAGTCATAGTCCAACCATGTGTCGCAGTTTAACATTTCACAATTGTATGCGGGCAATAGCTATGGGTCTAACTTTTCCATCATGCATCAAAATAATATGCCACCATTCTAACCAAAATGCCTGTTGAAGGTCATGGACAAAAAGTTTTGAAGGAGAGATTCAGCCCTAAAATAATCAACCCCAGATAGAGTTAAGTCAATCAGTTCTAATTTCTAAAGAAAAAATAATCACATTAAAAAACATAAAAGAACTTTATAAATATGGCAGACTTAAATATAGTTTAACCTCTTCGATTAGCACTTTCTCTATTGTCAGCAGCTACATCAGTAGCTGTTGGTTCTCCGTCATCTGCAACATCCAATTGAAGCAAAGAAAATGCATTTGCAAGCTGATTCATTTGCTATTTTTCAACATACAACTCCTGTCAAATTTAATGATAATAGAATGTCAATAAATTGAAAGTAAGATTCCTAATCCTATGTGGGATTGATCTCGCGGATCAGATCGATGATTGGATTAAGGATAGTACAATTCTATTTTCTATAAAATAAAACAAAATAAAGGTAAAAATACTGATAAAAATTATGCATATTAAAAATAAGGTGAAAAATCACCAAACCAGCGATTCTACCTACGATCGAACTATGATCCCACACCATCCTACTTGCAATCATACTATAATACCAATTTTACAACGATTTCGATCATTTCACAATTTAGGATCATGTGGTCCTACAATCCATATCGCGGATTTTATAAACTTGTACCTAAGAGAGTAAAGTTAGACCAGCTTAACAGCCCCACAATAACCAAATGGTGACAGATCAATCTCCGCGAGCATTCAACTTTACATTACGACCAATGCAAGCTAGCAGTTCAAAATCAAATTTAAAACAGTGAAAATGGTAGAAGAGTATAAAAATTGGCATGGTAACATTTTCTTTCTAATATAGGCCCCGTTTCTTGTTCACACAAACCCAGTTTAGGTCAATCATAAAATTGGATTGCCCAATACTCTGCTTATAGCCACATATTTTGATAGGTATTGTCACCGTACTGTTGAGTATGTAATTAATTAACCAATTAGAGAACTAGGGTTCTAAATCAAACAAAAGTTCTCACTTACATTCACATAAATAAATAAATTCAGATCCACAACTGGAGTTGATAAATACAGATACAGAAAACACAAACATTGAATTTTATGAATAAATAAATAAATAAAAGAAGATTAAACAAACACCCAATCTGTAACTGTATGCATGCGTATGTATATACCTAAAGAACCCAATAATGCGACTTGAAAGGTCGGTCAGTCAATTTTATACACCTTTCGATTTCAATAAAGTAACATCAAACAAAAGCAACCTAAGTCATCGCATTGATCATTCGAGCGAAGAAATCCCCAAAAAAATAGTGGGGATTGGTATGTGAGTAACAGTAGTAGCAGTAGAGTAGTGAAGTGAAGTTGGAAATCAAAAATGGCAAACAAAAGCAGACAACTTTGTATGGATTCAAGTATTATGTACATACAGTTACAGACGTGTGTATATCAATATAGGGATAGATAGAGAGGATGTGATTGGAAGCGTACCGAGGAGAGTATGAGTGAGAGAGACGAGTGATTTTCTTGGATCCAGAGCGTCTTCGATAGAAGAAGAAAAGGAGAAGGAAATGCCCGCTGAACTGAATGTGTACGGTAGCACCATCGACAATTGACTCGACTTTTAGTTTTCACCAAGGATCCTCTAGAGTGAAATTTTCCTAAAGTTTCCTAAAGTGTTACAGTGTATGGTTGAGATTTATTGGCAAGTCACATCAGAAAAATTGATGTGACTTGCCAGTAAATCTCAACCATACATTGTAGCACTTTAGGAAACTTTAGGAAAAAATCACTCTAGAGGATCCTTGCTCTTTAGTTTTGGGGTTTTTTTTCAAATTAAGTTAAATTAGAAACTTAATTGTCAAATTAAGTCTAATTTGGACGGAATTTTTAAATTAGGTTAAAACGTTGTTACAAATTACGTTTTTACTATTTCTAGGACCCTCCCGCAAAAAATTGGTGAAATAGTAAAAGAAAAATTGATGAAATAATAAAAGCGTGGTTACAAAAAATATTTTTAATTAAGAAAGAGTGATTATAAACCATGCTTCTAAATAATTTTTTTTTTTTTTCATAGAACGTGGTTTCAAATCACGCTTTATAAATTTTTTTAGAAAACGTAATTTGGAATCACGCTTTCAATGTAACATTCGCTCTTCTCTTCCTATACTCTTCTCTCTCTCACACACAAACACCCATCACACACAAAAAAATTTAATTGAAATAAAAGATTAATTAAAAAAATTAATAGAAAAAAAATAATTGAAAAAAAAAATTATTGGGAAAAAAAATTATTTGAAAAAAATAATTGAAAAAAAAATTATTTAAAAATATTGATCTTAATTTTATATAATTGATTATTATTTGTTATTATAAATTATTATTATATATATATATTTAATATTGGTCTTAATTTTATAAAATAAAATTTATATATATTAAATATTATATTTGTTTGGTGTGTGTGGGGGGTTGGGTGTGTGTGATGAGTGTTTGTGTGTGAGAGAGATAGAGAGAAGAGCATAAAAAGAGAAGAGTGAGTGCTGCATTGAAAGCGTGATTCTAAATCATGGTTTTTCAAAAATTTGTGGTTTGAAACTACATTTTATGAAGCAAAAAATATTCTTTAAAAACGTAATTTGTAATCACGCTTTCTTAATTAAAAACGTGATTTATAACCACGTTTTTACTATTTCATCAATTTTTCGCGGGAGGATCCTAGAAACAGTGAAAGTGTGATTTGTGATAGCACTTTAGCCTAATTTAAAAATTCTGTCTAAACTAAACCTAATTTGAGAATTAAATTACTAATTTACCTTAATTTGGGAAAAGCCTCTTAGTTTTGTGGACACGTTAGCAACCGCCCTAATGATCTGTCATTATGCCCCTTTTTTCTTTTCTTTTTTTTTTCTTTTTTCTTTTTTTTGGCATTATGGCATAAACTATAGTATCAAAATAAAATTATAGTTTGTATAATTAGGATGATAAAATAATCAAATATTTTTGAGTTTTACCCATACTCAACTTCTTAAAAATTAATTTTAAGCTTAAATTGTTAAGTAAATTGAATAGTTTTAAACACATTTTAAAACTTTATTAAAATTTTTAAATTAAGGTTAAATAATCAATTGTTCATTCAACAAATTCAAAATTACATAAAAATAATAATCTATTCGAGTTCGTCTTGATAAAAGTTGGTTTGAGACCGATTTAAAAATTTGTTTGAGACCTGTTTGAAAATTTGACGCGTTAGCAACCAGCCTAATGGTTTGTCATTATGCCCCTATTTTCTTTTCTTTTTTTCTTTTCCTTTTTTTTTTTTTGCATTATGGCATAAATATTAATATAGTATCGAAATAAAATTATAGTTTGTATGATTAGGATGATAAAATAATCTAATATTTTGAGTTTTACCCATATTTAACTTGTTAAAAAATCATTTTGAGCTTAAATTGTTAAGTAAATTGACCAATCTTAAACACATTTTAAAACTTATTAAAATTTTCAAATTAAAATTAAACAATTAATTCGTCATTCGGCAAGTTTAAAATCACATAAAAATACTAATATATTTGAGTTCAGCTTGACAAAAATTTGTTTGAAATTGGTTTGAAAATTTAACGAATAAAATTTGAATAAATTTTAAAATTCATTAAATTTTTCGAACTAAGGTTTTGGGGTTTTTTTTTTTTTTTTGAACATAATTTTAAGAGTTAATTATTCCACTCGTTTATTACTCTTAAATTTGTACAACTCACCCCACCTAACTTTGCAAAAATTGTAAGGCCTTGTTTGGTTTTTTTTTTTTAGAGAATAATTTTGGATAATTTTTTTTTAAAACTTTGTTTGGTTTAGTAATTTTGGAAAAAAAAAATCTAAAATTATTTTCTCTCTCCTACATATCAATTAATCACTTTTTTTCTCTGCTCTCTCCTTATCAATCACTTATTCTCTCACACGCATCTACTCAACTATAACAAAATATCAAATTATCCTAAACTCCCATACTCTGAAACTATTTCCAAAATATACAACTAAATAAACTAAAAAAAATTCTAAATTCTCTCCCTAAATTTTTTTTTGAAAATTATCTTCTAAAGCCAAACCAATCACACCCCAAGTTTTTTTACCTTATTTGTAAAGTGGTTACTTTTTTGGGTTTTAATTATTTTAGAAGATTATTTTATTTTTAGCAGTTGAAAAGATGGGTTAAACTTTTTATTCGATTATTGTATTGAAAATGGTATGTGAAATGATGTTGAGATGAGAAATGACAAGATTACCCCTAATGATTGAATGCTTGGTATGACTTTCAAAAACTTTCATGGGCAGATTCATCTTTTCGTGTACCTGGGGGCAGCCCACGCTTACGTGAACCTGTCGCACTTCTTTTTGTTTACATATGCTTTTTTGTTTTTTTTTTGGACTCTTGGCCTGTTTTAACTCCTCAATTCACTTCCTAGACATCGCCATTGACATCGACAATTGACTCTACCTACCCACTATCTGTGGTATAAATTATGTCAAAATTAATAGGGTTGGCACATTTTATATGCGAGTGAAATAATTAAATTGATAATTATAAATTAAAATAGTTAAAGAGAGTCAAAAATTATTGAAAACAATTATAATATGAGCCAACTTCATATAAATCATCATGGCTGTTTGCTTGGCACATACTATATATACGTGAGTGAAATGATTAAATTGATAATTACAAATTAAAATAGTTAAAGAGAGTAAAAATTATTAAAAACAATTATAATATGAGCCAACTTCATATAAACCATCATGACTATTTGCTTTACAATAATATAGATATAGATATAGATAGATAATTGTAATTTTATAATCTATGACATTAGCAATTGACTGAACTTAGGTTTTGTTTGGTTCCATTTTGGATTTTATGCTTTCACCCTCATATTTTAACTTTGATTATAATTTTCAAAATATAATTCCAAATCACATTTGAAAACATGTTTAGTAACAGAGAGTTTTTGATTTTTTTGGTCTATCCAGTCATCCCCGAACATCCTCCCAGACAATTTTTGAATTTTTAAGTCTATCCAGTCGTTCGCTCGGACATCCTTCCAGACATCCGTTCGGCCGGTTGACTGAATCAATCCTCCTTTTCTTTTTTTTTTTGCAATTACCACTTATTATTTGAAATATATATATATATATATATATTTATTTTTGATATTTTTTAAATATATAAATTATTATTTTAGACCAAAATGACAAATTATTTAGCCATTTATTTAAAATTAACAAAAATAAATAAATAAAAATTAATTTGTCACAGTCATTTTTAAAAAATTAAATAAACATTTTTAAACAAAACAATTAAAAAAAATCCAATCAAATATACAATCAAAAATAATTTTAAAACACTAGCTGAATATTTTTTTAACAAAAAATAATATATTTTTTAAATATCTTAAATAAAAAAAATTGGAATTTTTTGAATTTTTTAAATAAAAAATTTATTTTTTCAGTAATTAATTTTTTGAATTGAATTTTAAAAAGAGTTTGGCTATGAGTTTTGAATAAAATTTTCAATAGAGTTTTGAATTGTGTATTTGGTTAAAAGTTATAAGTTTTTAAATTAAGTTATGAAAACTCTTTTTTAAACTCATAACTAAACAATTTTTCTTATTTCAAAACCCATTTCAAAAATTCAAAATTCAATTCAAAACTTTTTTTAAAACTCAAAATCAAATAAATTTTATCTTTTCAAATCATAATTCAACAACTCACAAACTCAAAATACAATGGGGGCATTTGGTCTAGCTTTTTTGGACAAACTTATAACTTTTAATTTTGAAAAAATAATTTTGGACTATTTGTTTCAACTTTGAAAAAACTACTTTTGCTTCTAAAAGTTTTTTTGAGAGGAAAATAAGTTGAGAATCGGAAGCTGCTCCAGGCAGCTTTTGCAATTGAGATTATGCGGAGGGGTGCGCAATTACTTAAATGCCCTTCACAATTTCCAGTTATTACAAGTGTGTCATGTATATAAACCAAAAGCACTCATTCTCTCTCTCTCTCTCTATCTTTCTCTCTCACTCGCTCATATGAACAGAAGAGGCAATTTTCAGTGAACCAGGGCGATTTCCAACGACCAAAGCTCTCTCTCTCTCTCTCTAGTGTTCTCCGATTGCTCACAGTAAGCAATCTGAATCAAAGCTTAAACCTTAACCATCGCGATCTCTCTTTTCATGATCGCTCAAAGCGACGAATGCGATCTCTCATCTGCGATCTCTCTTCACGATTGATCTGAAAATCCTAGCGCCGCCAGTGACGATCTCAACCTGTAGCCAGACAGTGACGATCGCAATTTCTTCTCTCTCTCCTCTGCGATCTCATACTAATTGCAATTATGGCTAGGGTTTGACGATTGACGTTTGCTAGCGGTGGGATGAGGAGGAAGAGAAAAAGGGTTTGCCAACAGTGGGAGTAGCATGAGGAGAATGAGGGATCTGCCCGCGGTGGGATTAGGGTTTGTAATTAAAAAAAATAAATTAATTAAAAAATGAATATAATGGCAAACCTCCATTAATGAATATTAAGTGCAGTATTAATTGGTATTTGTGTAGAAAAACAAAATTATTAATGAATAATTGGTGTTTTATTAATTGGTATTCAATGAATATTTTTTATAATAAAATATTTAATTATTTAATTTTTATATAATGGCAAACTTCCACTAACAAATATTAATTGGTATTGTGTAATTAAAAAAAATACAATTTACTTCCATTAATGAAAATAAATTAAACAAAATTAACAAAGAAAGAATAAAAGGAAAGGAAAGAGGAAAAAAAAAATGAAAGAAGAGAAAAGAAAATAAGGAGAAAAAGAAAATAAAATGAAGAAAAAGAAAAAAAATGTATTATAAATGAAATCACAAAATTCATATTTTAAAAGGGTAAAAAGGGCATTATACAAAAAAAGTTATTTTATAACTTATTCAACCAAACACTACTTTACTGATTAAATCTATAATCTCACTACTGCACTAAACAGGTTAACAACTTATGTTTAAATCTATAATCTATAATTTGTTAAGTCATAATTTATAATCACTTTCTTACAGCTACACCAAACGAGGCCAATTTTATTCTTAAATCATGATTCTAAAATTAAATCAAATCCTACCTTAGTTTTTTTTTTTTACTAAAGTGGAGCATTACTGACTCACTTTTTAACTTGTTCGCAGATAAAAAATTACAAACTTATGCCCCATTTGAAGTGTGTTTTTTTAGCTAAAACATGTATTAAAAAAAAACAAACAAATTATATAATTCAACTCCATTAACAAATAGTGGCATCGTATACATAAATCAATCAATTTTTTTTTTTACAATTATTTATCCAACTTAAAATTTTATTCAGTAACTATGTTAAACTCATAACATAAAATTTTAAAAACCACTAAAAAAGTTAAATTTATAATTCGACTCTTAATCTATCTTAAAATTTTCAATCGCAGGAGTATTACATAGTCAATATAAATGGGAGTATTTAGGAAGAGAGTTAGGTTAAAATAAGTTATTAAAAAACAAAATAAATTAAAATAATTAATAAGACAACATGTTGTTGTTGGAAAATTTATAAAAAGGTAGCTGTGAATTGAAATAGACTCCATTTGGATGAAATGGTGCAAACCTTTCATAGTGTCTTCTTATTTTAAAGGAAGGGGTATGTCCCTTCTTCATATATTTTCTATTCAAATTGAATAGGTGCCAACAAAGCCTATATAAAGGCAACTCCATTCCAATTTTGATTGATCCGAAAAATTCAATCTGAAATTCTTGTCTCTTTGCTGTCAATTTTCTTTTAGTGCATTATTCTTCATATAAAATATTATGAATAAATTTCAGAGAGTTATAAAACACAAGGTTCTAGTTCGCCGGACAAATTTGTTTGAAGTGTTTCTACAAATTTGTGAAGATCATTGTATCCTGGGAGATAGACGCCACTCAACCGTAAGCACCGTAGTGGGGCGAATCTGTCTTGAGGACAGAGTGTCACACACTCGACTTGGTCTTAATTTTAATTCGATTCAATAAATAAATCCGGTACGTTATTTATTTATTTTGTTTGATTTTATTTCAAGTTATTTTATTTACACAGAAGATTGGTCCAACAATCTTAAGACAGATTTAAATTATTCTGTTTACATAATTTTTCGTTTGCTTCCTTTTTTTTCATTCTTCGTAAATAATTTCGGAAGAAAATTATTTTCTGTGGATTTACAAAATAATATTCAGGTTGGAAAAACAAATAATGATTATATGCTATTTGACAGATAGTAGTAATATACTGTCTCTTTTCTTTGACAACAACTAGTAGTACGATACTGGTGTCATTAACAATTCAGAATATATTTTTGTGGAATTTTTCAGAAATTAATTTTGGGTTTTAGAAATTATTTTCTGAGTTTTCATTACTTAAAATTCGGTTTTAGTATTTTAATTATTGAAGTGCTATAGAAATTAATTTTCTGTGTGAAATTAATTTGGTTGAATCAAATTTTATTTTATTTCTAAATTAATTGAAAAATAAAAGTTATTTTCTTATTTCTTTTATTTTACAAAATTTAATTTCTTTTGTGGAATTAATTTGGTTAAATAAAATTTTATTTTATTTCCAAATTAATTGAAAAATAAAAGTTATAATTTTTATTTCTTTTATTTTACATAATTTATTTTTCTGTGTGGAATTAATTTATTTAAATAAAATTTTATTTTATTTTCAAATTAATTGAAAAATAAAAATTGCATTATTTTTTCTTTTATTTTTACAGAATTTAATTCTGTGAATTTGGTTTAATTTTCTGTGTAGTGAAAATTCTAATTATAAATTTGTTTTATAAATTAGAATTGATGGCTACTGAAACAAATGCCCAAACAAGTACTATTGTGGTGGCTGCAATTGCACCAACCCCCTCTCCTGTGATGACAGTACCAATAAATCATTGAGAGAATCCAGAGAAGTTCTCAGGAACTAACTTTAAAAGATGGCAACAGAAAATGTTGTTCTATCTTCCAACTCTGAACTTGGCTCGTTTTCTCCGTGAAGATGCTTCTATCCTGAAAGAGGATGAAACCGACCGGCAAGTGGTTGCTGCGGTTGATGCTTGGAAACATGCCGATTTCCTTTGCCGGAACTACGTCTTCAACGGACTTGACAACACATTATACAACATTTACAGTCCAATCAAGACAGCAAAGGAACTTTGGGAATCGTTGAAAAAAAAGTACAAAACGGAAGATGCCGGCTCAAACAAATTTGTGGTTGGCAGATTCTTGGATTTTGTAATGGTTGATTCAAAAACTGTAATCAGCCAAACTCAAGATTTCCAACTCATTCTGCATGACATTCACGCAAAAGACATATCTCTCAGTGAATCCTTCCAAGTTGCGGCCTTAATTGAAAAATTACCAAAAGGTTAGAAGGAGTTCAAGAACTACCTCAAACACAAGCACAAAGAAATTTCTATGGACGAATTAATTGTACGTTTGAGAATTGAGGAAAACAACCGCAATTCTGAAAAGCGGGCTGGTAAGCATCCTATGGAGTCTAAGGCAAATGTGGTGGAACATGTTTCAAAAACCAAGAAACGAAAGTCTTTTGGAGAAAGTTCATCACAAGGCTCTAAAGGGGGATAATAAAAAGTACAAGTTTAATGGCAAATGTTACATCTGTGACAAAGAGGGACATCGGGCCAAAGATTACCGTAGCAAAGGCAAAAGCAAAAGCAGAACAAGCAAGAAGCCTGCTCAAGCCCACATGACTGAAGTGGACAATATTTCCAATGGTATAGATGATATCAATCTTTCTGCAGTTGTTTCCGAGGCAAATCTTGTCGGAAATCCTAAAGAATGGTGGGTGGACACTGGTGCTACTCGCCATATTTGTGCTGACAAAAAGATGTTCACATCTTATTCTATAGTGGACAATGGTGAACAACTCTTTATGGGCAACTCCTCAACTTCCAAAGTTGAAGGACGATGAAAGATTGTACTCGATATGACAACTGGAAAGGAACTCACTCTCAACAATGTACTGCATGTACCAGACATTCGCAAGAATTTAGTTTACGGATCTTTGTTGAGTAAGAATGAGTTTAGGCTAGTTTTTGAAAGTGACAAGTTTATACTTACCAAAAACGGGATGTATGTAGGAAAATGTTACATGTCTGATGGCCTTTTCAAGTTAAATATAATGACCATTGTACCCTCAGTTATTAATAATACTACATCTTCTTCTTACTTGCTTGAGTCTTCAAATTTATGGCATGGTAGACTAGGACATGTTAATTATGGATCTTTGCGTAGATTAATTAATATGGAATGTTTACCTAAATTTAACATTGATTCAAATCATAAATGTGAAGTTTACGTTGAGGCAAACTTATCTAAAACTCCTTTTCATTCAATTGAAAGAAGTACGGAACCACTGGAATTAATTCATAGTGACATTTGTGATTTTAAATCAATTCAAACTAGAGGTGGGAAAAAGTTTTTTATCACTTTTATAGATGACTATACTAGATATAGTTATGTTTATTTAATTCGAACCAAGGATGAAGCTTTGGAAACTTTCATTTAATATAAGAATGAAGTTGAAAATCAACTTGGTAAGAAAATCAATAAACTTATGAGTGATAGAGGTGGTGAATATGAATCACCTTTTGGTGAGTTTTGTAAAGAACATGGAATAATTCATCAAACCACCGCTTCTTACTCACCTCAGCCAAATGGAATTGCTGAAAGGAAAAATAGGACTTTAAAATAAATGATGAATGTCGTGTTAATCAATTCTGGATTACCTCAGAACTTGCGGGGGGAAGCAATACTTTCTGCTAATTATATTTTAAATAAAGTACCCCGAAAGAAAGTGAATCAAACACCTTATGAAATGTGACATGGTAGAGTACCATCCTACAAATACTTAAAAGTGTGGGGGTGTTTGGTTAAAGTGGCTATTCCTAGTCCTAAAAAGACTAAGATAGGTCCTAAGACCATTGATTTGCATTTTCATTGGTTATGCCAAGAATAGTAGTGCATATCGGTTTTTGATTCATAAATCAGAACATTCCGAAATGCATGTAAATACTATTATTGAGTCTCGGAATGCATCATTATTTGAACATGTATTTCCAAATAAAACTGAACAAGAGACTAGTAATAATAAGAGATCTTTTGATACTATTACTAGTAATGATCAAGAACATGATCAAGAGTAAGAGTTAGACCAAAATGAGGAAGAAGAACATAGGCGTAGTAAACGTGCTAGAACCTCAAAATCTTTGGTCCAGATTTTCTAACATTTTTGTTAGAAAATGAGCCTTTAACTTTTAAAGAGGCTATGTCCAGTCCTAAAGCTCCTTTATGGAAAGAAGCTGTCAACAGTGAAATTGAATCCATCTTGCAAAATCACACTTGGGAATTAGTGGACTTGCCACCAGGTTGTAAACCTCTTGCGTACAAGTGGATTTTTAAAAGGAAAATGAAAACGGATGGATCAATTGACATATACAAAGCAAGACTTGTGGTCAAAGGTTTTAGACAAAAAAAAGGTCTTGATTACTTTGATACATACTCACCGGTTACTAGAATAACATCCATTAGAATGCTAATTGCCATTGCATCTTTATACAATTTAGAAATTCATCAAATTGATGTAAAAAATCGCTTTCTTAAATGGTGAGTTAAATGAAGAAATTTACATGGAACAACCAGAAGGGTTTTCTGTTCCAGGAAAAGAAAAGAATGTGTGTAAATTGGTTAAATCATTATATGGTTTAAAACAAGCGTCAAAGCAATGGCATGAGAAATTTGACAAGGCAATGATGTCAAATGGATTTAAAATTAATGAGTGTGACAAATGTGTTTATATTAAAAACACAGATAAAAGTTATGTCATTGTATGTCTTTATGTAGATGATATGCTCATCATTAGTAGTAATAATGACATGATTAAAACTACCAAGAAAATGTTGAATAAATATTTTGACATGAAGGAAATGGGCATTGTTGATGTAATTCTTGGTATGAAAATTACCAAAACATTAGAAGATTATGCTTTGTCACAATTTCATTACATTGAGAAAATACTTGACAAATTCAGCAAAGATGATGATCATCTTGCTAGAACACCTGTAGATGTTAATTTGTATATTTCTAAGAATGTACAGGAAAATATTTCTCAATTAGAATATGCCCAAATTATTGGAAGCTTAATGTACTTGATGAACTGCATTCGCCCATATATAGCTTATGCAGTAAGTAAATTAAGTAGATATACGAGTAATCTGGGAGTAGAACACTGGAAAGCAATTATAAGGGTTCTTAGATATCTCTGATTTACTGGTAACATTGGGCTTAATTATACTAGATATCCAGCAGTACTTGAAGGATACTGTGATGCAAATTGGATATCGGATACAAGAGATTCAAAGTCCACTAGTGGGTATGTCTTTACTCTTAGTGGGGCGGCTGTATCTTGGAAATCTTCCAAACAGACTTGTATTACTAGGTCTACTATGGAATCTGAATTCATAGCTTTAGACAAAGCAGAGGAAGAGACAGAATGGTTTCGCCACTTCCTTGAAGATATTCCAATATGGCCAAAACCGGTGTCTGCTATATGCATACATTGTGATAGTTAATCAGCTATAGGTAGAGCACAGAGTCATATGTATAATGGTAAGTCACGACACATTCGTCGTCGACATAACACCGTGAGACAACTACTCTCTAATGGAATTATTTCCATAGAATATGTTAAGTCTAAAGACAACATAACGGATCCACTAACCAAAGGGTTAGCAAGAGAGTTAGTTGAGAATTCATCGAGAGGAATGGGATTAAAGCCTATTAAATAAGAGTTACCACAATGGCAACCCAACCTAGTTGACTGGAGATCCCAAGATCTAGGTTCAAAGGGACAACCGAGTTGTGAATGACTCAGAAGGATCACTGGGGAGTTTATCTCCTACCCATTTCTTTGATGAAATAGTGATGTTTGCAACGGTTTAGGTTAAGTAATACTTTCTTATATCTAGGTAAACCTAGTGGAGTATGGCATGATACTTTTCATAAGAATCACCTATGTGAGTGTGAACTGGGCCGGTTCTATAAGATTTGTGAAGGGCTACAAGTCTTTAGAGCACTCATGAAAGACCAGGTTGTTCATGTTCACTGGTTAGCTAGTAAATCCGATAATATCTCACAAGGGAAGGTTCAAAGCCAAAAGCTACTTATCCTTTGCAGAATATTTCCAATTTCTGTATTCTTTGTATTTACATCATGTTGTTGCATTTTCTCTCTGTCAATTTCATTCATGTGAGGGATTGTTGGAAAATTTATAAAGAGGTAGTTGTGAATTGAAATAGACTCCATTTAAATGAAAGGGTGCAAACCTTTCATGGTGTCTCTTTATTTTAAAGGAAAGGGTATGTCCTTTCTTCATACATTTTCTATTCAAATTGAATAGGTGCCAACAAAGCCTATATAAAGGCAACCCCATTCCAATTTTGATTGATCTGAAAAATTCAGTCTGAAATTCTTGTCTCTTTGCTGTCCATTTTCTCTTAGTGCATTATTTTTCATATAAAATATTAGGAATAAATATCAGAGAGTTATAGAACACAAGGTTCTAGTTCGCCGGACAAATTTGTTTGAAGTGCTTGTACAAATTTGTGAAGATCATTGTATCCTGGGAGATAGACGCCACTCAACCGTAAGCACCGTAGCGGGGCGAATCTGTCTTAAGGATAGAGTGTCACACACTCGACTTGGTCTTAATTTTCATTCGATTCGATAAATAAATCCGGTACGTTATTTATTTATTTTGTTTAATTTTATTTCAAGTTATTTTATTTACACAGAAGATTGGTCCAACAGTTACATTCAATTCATAATTATATATATATTTTTTCATAACTATCGAATCAATTTAAAAAAATCAAATTCCTAAGCACAACTATGTTAACAAAGGACTATTTTGGGAAGATGGTTATAATCAATTTTTTGATAAAAAGCTGCTCATAAACAGTTTTTTTTGTAAGAGAGGAAGTGAGTTATAATCTAAGAATTATAACCCACTTTCCAAAATAAGCCAAAATTAAAATAATAAAAAAATCTAAATAAGCAAATAAAATAACAAACTTCCCAAAATTGTACAGTTTTACAAGGCAGGCTTATGATAAAAACGGGTTGGGCTTAAACCAGACAGGCCCTAGGCTAGGAGGGGTTTCGATATTTGGCGAGGGGAGGGTTTTTGCTTCTCTTTTTTCATCGTACTCACAAAAACCAGTAACCTCTCCTTCGCGTCTTATATAGCCGCAGTCAAAGAAGAACCTTCTTCTTCCTCTCGCTCTATCTCTCTTACTACTCTTCATCTTCGAACTTCAATCTCTGCTGTTCCATCCAGAACCGGAGCAATGGCCACCCTCGTCCCTCCTACGGCCACCGCTCCACCGCCCTCGAAGCCAACCGTGGTTCCGCCGGAGAAAGTCGATTACTTGAACTTGCCTTGCCCTATTCCCTATGAAGAAATCCATCGCGAAGCTCTCAGTTAGTATCATCCATTCAATCTCGTGTTTCTCTGTTTTTGGTTCATTCTTACTGATTAATTTCACTGTATTTTGATGGCGTTTAGTTGAAATCGAAACGTTATAATTTTTTTTGCATGTTTTAACAATTTGTTTTTGTGTTAAGCCCTAATTCTGAAACCCTAGTACCGTAATTCACTCTACTGCGGTGCATCTGTTATTGTGGAAATCAAAAGTTGTAATCTTTGATCTGAAAACTGAAGTTTTGATTAAAAGATCAAGGCCCATGCAGACATATATCTATCTATATTATAATGTAACCACATCAGTTGGTGTAAACGAAGGTATGTAACGTATTTTACTTGCCTAAATTACCCTTATACTGATCAAATAGCTGCCTCGATTCTCAGGTAACTACTCCTCACTTTTCTGTTTGTAGCATGGGTAGTATTGACTCACGCATCGCGTGTGGCAACAATAGCTAGTATAATGCATATGCAAACATAGTGAAGGGAAGAAAGGATAAGGGAAGGGAAAGGAGGTATGTTTCCAATGACAGTTCCGTCATCTTGTTTGGTTTGGCAATAGTTGATAAAGGAAAGGGAAGGGACAAGGAAGCTTCTAAATACACTGACCAATTTTGTTTGTCTACACCTACATACTTTTCTCCGTAAAGTACAACATTTATGTAGTGGGTGTTGAGAGAAATTAGGTGTTTGTATTTAGAAGCTGTTGAAAGGGAAGGAAGGTGTGTAATTTGTTTTACCATTATAACTGTTTCATCTATTACACAATTTTGTACACATGGTGTTAGTATTACGACGTTCACTAATAGATGTAAGATTACAAAATATAGATGTAATAACAATCACAATAAACAAAAATATATAATTGATGTCTGTTATTCATAATTTTATATTATTTAAAGTTCAACAATGATGGTATTTGAAATGACTAGGGGGTTGTTTGGGAAGTTGGATTGGTGGTTTTTTTTGGCTAAAATAGCTAATAAAGACAAAATAAGTTAAAATAGCCAGTAAGACAAAATATCACGTTCAAGCCATAATCATTTCACTTTTTTTCTCACAACCATCAAATCAACTAAAAAAAAAGCCAACTGTCATCCAAACACAACGTTTTTAGTCGGGTTAAAATAGCCAAAAAGTCAACTAAAATAGCCAAGTTTCCAAACGAGCAATAGACACTGCATAACCGAAGGAAATTCTCGTGTATATATGTAGTTTTTGATGTTGTAGTCAGACTAGCTAAAAATATGATGGTGTTCTCTATCTTTCCATCACCATTCTTGAATTAGTGCATGTATATTGCATGAGAGAGGGGTATGCATGAATATAGTTTTAGGCCTCGTTTGGGAACATGCTATTTGAGCAACTTCTTGGTTTGTTGGCTACAATATGAGGTAAAAAAAAATAGTATGTTTGGAATGACTTTTTAATTTTTTATGAAAAGATGTGCAAAAAGTATAAATAAAAGGAAATCTTTGACCTTTTTGTATAGTTTATTGAATTTTTAGATTTTTGGATTTTTTAATGACTTTTTGACCTTTAGGCTAAAATTTAAGCCAAGTTTGGGAAGACTTAGGCCTCGTTTGGCAAGAGGCTATTTTAGCCAATTAGCCAAAAAGTTACTAAATTAGTCAAAAAGCGAATAACCCATACAAAAAAGTCAAAGATTCTCTTTTCTCTCTACTTTTTGCACATCTTTTCGTAATTAGCCAAAAAGTCATCCCAAACATACAAGTTTTTTTTACTTACCTTTTTAGCCAAATAGCCAAAAAGTTACTAAATTAGCCTGTTCCCAAACGAGGCCTAAATAAGTGCATTTTTTGACTTTTTTTGTATTATATGTAGAAAAAGTACAGAGGAGATGTTGATTGATGTGACAAAAAAAAGATAAAAAGATGAAATAAGTGCACTTTTTTAGGTTAGCCAATCTTGGCCTTAATGTTGCCAAACGAGGCCTTAAATGGGCATAATTGACAAGCACTTCACTTCCCTCCTGTTTCCTCCCAATTTTGGAGGGGAAGAAAAGGTATTAAAATGTGCGTTCTCTCTCCCCTCACAACCCATGTGGACAATTCTCGTTCCCTCATAAATAAACCAAACAAGATGGACATTTTAGGCTTGTTTGGTTTGTATTTGAGAAACATGTTTTGAGATAAAAAGTACGAAAATTTGTTTGGTTTAGTTTTTTTTCAAAAGATGTTTTGAAAAATTACTTTGAGAGAGAGTTTTGGAAAAAGTGATTGATTTGATGTGTATGAGAGAGAGATTTGTTTGGAAAACTTGTAAACCAAACAAGTTTTGGAAAAATTTGTTTGGTTTGACTATTTTTGAAAACTTATTTGTAGAGAATTTTTCCCAAAATTTTTGGAGAAACACAAACCAAACAAGGCCTTTATCTTTTCTTCCGAATCCTGCTCTTTTCCTCTCAACCCCTCAGTCCAATTGCCTTGTTCAAAGTGAGGGGAATGGGTTTTAATTCGAATTGAGAAGCTTGTAAGCATGACGGTCGGGGCAGAGCTTTTGTTTGGAAGTATTTGGATATAATGGAGAGTGAAAGTTGATATGGTATTTGCTTTCAAAATCCAAAAACTGTACTTGCAAGATGACATGCGAAAAGTAGCCATGGTTTATGGCAACTCCTCAGATGATTAGAATTCGAGATTGCAATTGCGTATTGTGAGAGAACTGTTCTTCCTTTGATTTTCAAAAACTTTCTTGCCCATCGCATAGCTATTTGAAATGTTGCAAAACCTTCACCGGACTCTTTGTTTGTACTTTGTGTTATTAAATCAGGTGGCATCACTTGGACAGAATTGGTGAATTTTTTATTTGATACATCTGACTAGGGGAGTGCTATGGTAAAATTTATGAGAGGAACAATTATGCATAGGAGTGGGGTTGTCTTTCATTATATTTGGATGTTGATTATATTAAAAGCGGTTTTGCAGTGTCTTTAAAGCCAGAACTATTTGAGGGGATGCGCTTTGATTTTACCAAAGGACTCAATCAGAAATTCTCACTCAGTCACAGGTGGCTTTGCATTTTCATACTATTTTGTTTTGTTTCTTAAAACTCTCTCATGCAATTTTTTAAAATGATTCATGTAGTTGATCTCACCTGATTGGGACACAAGGCTTATTTTTGTTTGGTTTCTCATGTAATTTATATTTCTACTCCATGCTTATTAACTTTGTTTTCTATGGCTTATTCCACCGCATATCAGTGTGTTCATGGGACCTACTGAGATTCCCTCCCAGTCTTCTGAAACCATAAAGATTCCTACTGCTCACTATGAATTTGGGGCTAACTTTATAGACCCAAAGGTATGTAATTACTAACCATTGCCTCAGAATTGATGCATTCTTATGAATGCATAACTAACCAGAAGAGCATTTGATTTTGTTCACAGTTGATGCTTTTTGGGAGAATATTGACAGATGGCAGGCTGAATGCACGAGTGAAGTGTGATTTGTCTGAAAATCTTACTCTGAAGGCCAATGCTCAAGTAAATATGTTAATTATCACCTGTTGTACTTCTCCCTTACTTTTGTGTGTTTGTGCACTAAAGGGATATTCTGTACTCAGTAAGCTAGTGAAGTAACTATTTTGTGTTTTGTTTTTTCCAGCTTACAAACGAGCCACATATGTCGCATGGCATGGTCAATTTTGATTACAAGGTCAATTTTGTGTACTTTTTAACATTCATATGATATGTATTGTTAATTTGAGCCGTACTTTGGTTCATTCACTTTCCATGCTGTTCATAGTCTTGATTCATGTTCATACATACAGGGTAAAGACTATAGGACTCAACTTCAACTAGGGAATGGTGCATTACTTGGAGCCAGTTACATACAGGTAAAAGAATCTGGCTCTCTCTCTCTGTCTCTCACTCTGTCACACACACACACACACACACACAAAACTCTAAAAGTTGTGCTCATTCATATATGAAGAAAACACAATACCTAGCATCAAATCAGTACCACATAAAAGATTTTTTTAAAAAAAAGGTAATTGTAGGCGTAGATAGCATGTAGCAAAACATATCAATGATTAATGAAATGTTGAGAGAGAGTACCTAGCATCAAATGTTGAGGGGCAGGCAGATCAATGATTAAAATCTCTCTCAGAAGGCGAAATCAATGCCATATTTTATATGGATTTAGTGCCATCTTTTACTAAAATTATCTTTTTGGCTGCAGAGTGTGACCCCACATTTGTCTTTGGGCGGTGAAGTTTTCTGGGCTGGTCAGCATCGGAAGTCTGGTATTGGTTATGCTGCTCGATACAACACAGATAAGATGGTATGACAGCCTCACTGGCATGCTATGCTCATTACACCTTGTTTTCCTTCATCTGTATCTGCATTTGTGTGTAATAATAATACTTCTAGGTAAGATTACTTGTTGATTGTTTTTCTTATTGCTGCTTGAGGGGGTAAGTTTCCTTGTCCTCAAAATGCTTAAGAGCAGGAGACCTATTGTCTTGCACTTCCTTTTTTGTCAAGTATATTCTTTCCTTTTCTTGTTGGTGACTTATCAAATTTCTGGAAGGGTAAAATGATTAGTAGCTATGTAACTTTCATTAGTGTGAAGCTTCTATTGGAGTGCATTCTGATACTTGAGTCAATTTTTTTATGTGAAACAAGTTATTTTTGCTTTCGGCATGCATTTGTTTCAACACATGGTTAGGCTGACATAATGAATGTGGGACTAGTTTTCATATTCATTCTGACTCTATATAGTTTTTCCCCCTAGGTTGATCTGTGGTTTTTTGTGTAATTTTCTTATCCAATACAGTTCTGGTGAGATTTGAATGATTACAAGGAGTTGACTTCTGTAGCATTTCTTGGTTGATTGGGCTTTTTTGGCCCTTGCTTCTATGTCATCCATCCATCCATCCATCCATGCTGACTTTTGCATGATAAAGGTTTTGAGAAAATGTCCATGAAAAAACAAAAAGAGGTTTTTGCTTTGCAAAGTCGTCAAAAAGCAGGAGTCCCAACACTTGTACCCATGGTTGACGGTCGTGGTTTGAGCCTTGATTGGTGGTTACCGGAAGCGTTGCGCTAGGGGAAGTAATCAATCACGAAAACAGAGTTTATGGGTACAGGTGTTGGGACTCCCGCTTTACCTTCGCAAAGAGCAGGTGTTTCGTGTGATCGGTGATCGATGTGGGGGTTTTCTGGGTGTTGATGACGCGATGACGATGGAGGGGCCTTTGGGATGTGTTCGAATCAAGGTTCGTGGTTTAGGTAGGGGTGCTCCGGCGAGAATCACCATTCGATGTGGCTATTGGAGGTATACTTTGCTGATTTGGTCAGAGGAGGGACCGATGGTGGAGAACTGTGGCACGTCGAAGCAGCGAAATTGTCGTGAGATGGCTAAGGAAAGTCGTGGTTTGGTACGATTTGAAGTGTGAGATGATTGCCGTGATTTGGGGAAGAAGAAGTTACAGATTTCAGAGAGATGGTTTGGTTCACAGAAGATATGGAAACCTAAAGGGAATGGGCCGTGGGCCCAACAATCTACGGCACCACACTAGGCTGGTCCTTCTTTGGGCCGTGACATGGGAAATTTTAGCAGAGAAATTAGCTAGGTTCTAGCGGGCCCAAGGATGGGGGTTTCACCTAGATACAAGGAAAAAACGAAGCGGGCTATAGTAATGATGGGGCACAAGCGATAGGCTTAGCGGAGTTGGGCCGTCTTATGAAGGGTGTAGACGGCCATTTGGGGCTAACTACCCCAGTGTCCCAAGTGTTTAATAATCTGTTTTTGGCTGTGGATCCAAACCAGGTAGGTCGGATCTCGACCTCAAGTCTTACAGAGGGAGGCAAGAAGGATGCACTGTCGACGTCTGAACGTGGTTGCGAGGCGGAGGAAGGAGTCTCGCGGTACATGTCGGAGGACGATGACGCTTCCGACTAGCCTTTTGATACAGATATGGATACGGGACAGATCTGGGTACAAAAAGATGCAGCGTATGATGTGACACAAATGGTTGAGAGGAACGAACCAGTTCCTGGGCACATCGAGAGGGAGTTGTCTTTTGTGGTCCACCCTCTAGCCAATTTGACCATCGCTAGCCCTGGCGAGGATTCCTTATCTGCTTCAAGGTGGGATCGATCGTAGAGATGATCTGAGTGGAACAAAGGCTCCTTCGGAAGAAGATGTTTCGGAGTGGGTGCTAAGTCGGATCAACAAGGTAAGTCGTTTGTTGGGTGTATCTTTTAAAGGTCATGAAACTGAGGCTCTATGCTTACTTACAGCAGTGGAAGCTTTATAGAGGCAAGGGGAGCCAGTGAATGGGGGTAGTACTTCAGCAGTAGTGCAACGTAAAAGGCTACGAGAGCTTAGAAATTTGGAGTGCTCTGTCAACTATGACCATGGAGGGGAGACGGTTGGGCGGGGCCCAATGAAAGGGTGAGGAGGTCCTCTGTTATTAAAATGAAGTTAAAAGTGTTATCATGGAATGTGCATGGTTTGAATGAGAGGGACAAGTGACTCGCAGTTAGATCTATGTTTCAGAGAGCAGATTTGGTGTGCTTGTAGGAAACGAAAATGGAGGAGCTGGGTGGAGATGTGGTGAGAGAGGTCTGGGGTGGTTGGTTTGTGGAATGGACATACTAGTTGTGGGTACGGCAAGAGGGGTTCTTCTTTGTTGGGATAAGAGAGTGGTGGTGGAGGAGGATGAGGAGTTAGGAGCTTTTTCGGTGTCTTGTTTATTTCGGTGTGTGAAAGACAATTTTAGATGGGTATTTTCTGGGGTGTATGGGCCGGTTCGAAGTTCCGAAAGGGGTGTTTTTTGGATGAGCTGGAGGATGTTGCGCATCGGTGGTCAGAGCCATGGTTTGTGGGGGGCAATTTTAATATGGTTAGATGGCTGGTAGAGAGGATGGGGAGTAGCAGGGCGAAGGGATCGATGCGGGCGTTCTGTTCATTTATTGATGAGATGAACCTGGTTGATTTGCCTCCTCATGGGGGGAGTTCACCTGGTCTAATAGCCCATAGATGTCTCAAATTGATAGATTTCTGGCTACTAGTGGTTGGGAGGAGCATTTTTCAGAGGTAGTGCGAAGTCGGTTAGCTCGTCCAATGTCAGATCACTGGCCTATTATGCTTGATAGTGGGGGGTTTTAGAGTGGGCCGATGCCTTTTCGATTTGAGAATGTGGTTGCAATTGGAGGGCTTTTTAGATAAGGTTTGTGGATGGTGGAGTAACTATATGGTTAATGGAACTCCCAGCTGTATGTTAAAATTACTCAAAGGGGATTTGAAAACGTGGAATAAGGAGGTTTTTGGTCGGGTGGAGGCTTAGAAAGCGGAAGTGGTGGCTATCCTTCAGTCCTTGGATGTGTAGGAGGCTTCTGGGGGGCTTTCAGAAGCGGATGTGGTTAAAAGGGAGGCGGCAAGGCAGGACTATGTTCGTTTGGCTCGTATGGAAGAGATATGCTTCAGACATAAATCTCTGTGTTTATAGTCGAAGGATGGGGATCGGAACACTAAGTTTTTTTACAGGATGGCGAATGGCCACTAACGGGTCAATCAAATTGTGTGAATGCGGGTGGATGAGAGAGATTTGACTACTGATGAGGAGATTAGATGAGGCATTGTAGGTTTTTATTAGCGGCTTTTTTGGGTTCAAGATGGGATATAGAGGCCGGGGTTGGATGGGGTCCCGTTTGATGATCTCTCTGAAGGGGAGAGGGAAGGGTTGGAGTGGGCCTTCACAGAGGAGGTGTTTGGGGCTTTAAAGGTGATGAGTGGTGACAAGGCATCGGGTCCAAATGGTTTCACCATGGCTTTCTTCCAGCAGTGTTGGTCTGTGGTTAAGGAGGATGTGATGGCAATGTTTGAGGCCTTTTTCACGACTGGGCAGTTTGAAAGGAGCTTCAATGCGACCTTCCTAGCCTTAATTTCGAAGAAAGGGGGGGAGGGGGCATTGAGGATGTGAGGGACTTCAAGCCTATTGGTGTTTGCTTGGGAGCGTGTATAAGTTGTTGGCAAAAGTATTGGCGAATCGACTTCGAGGTGTGTTGCAGGATGTGGTGTTTGAATGCCAGAATGCTTTTGTAGGGGGCGACAAATTTTGAATTCGGTTTTGGTGGGAATTTCTGTTATATATTCTGGATCAGATGGGTTTTGGGGCAACCTGGTATCAGTGGATGAAGCTCTGTGTTTCCACAATGCGGATGTCTGTTTTGGTAAATAGTTCATCGGTAGGTTTTTTTTTGTCTTATCGGGGTCTTCGGCAGGGGAATCCATTATCTCTTCTGTTATTTATTCTAGTTATGGAGGCTTTTAGTAGATTGTTGTTCAGGGTTGTGCATGAAGGTCTGTTGGAGGGTTTTGCGGTGGGTTTGCAACCGGGGACAGCAATTGGGGTGTCTCACTTACCGTATACGGATGATGCTTTGGTTTTCTACGATGCGGATGTAGAGCAATTGGGATTTTTACGATGTGTCTTGATTTGTTTTGAGGTAGTTTCGGGTTTACGGATTAATTTGAGCAAGTTAGAATTGATTCCGATGGGGAAGGTTAGGAGGTTGCCAGTGTTAGTGGCGGTGTTAGGCTGCAGGGTGGCAAATCTACTAGTGACTTATTTGGGATTGCCACTGAGTGCTAGTTTCAAGGCAAAAGGGGTGTGGGATGGGGTGGTAGGTACAACGTCATTTGGCAGGATGGAAGCGGCAATATTTATCGAAAGGGGGAAGGTTGACGTTGATTAAAAGTGTGCTGAACAGTATTCCGTCCTACTTTATGTCATTGCATGTTATTCCTGTCTCTGTGGCTGAGCATCTAGAGAAACTTCTGAGGGATTTTTTGTGGGGGTGTGGATGAGAGGATTTTAGATATCACTTGGTTGATTGGGGACGGATTTGTCACCCCAAAGAGGTGGGTGGTTTGGGGGTACGAAGTTTGGTGCAATTTAATAGAGCTTTGTTAGGGAAGTGGTTGCGGCAATTTGTTGGAGAGTGGGATCGTTTATGGCGGAGGGTGGTGGCTTCTAAGTTTGGGGTCGGTGAGGGGAATATGTGGTCGGGGGATGTGATGGGGTCTCATAGGAGGGCTTGTGTGTGGAAAGTAATTTGGTTGGAGAGGGGGGAGTTTTGGGAGGGGGTGAATTTTCAGGTTGGTACTGGGGAGAAGGTTAGATTTTGGAAGGACAGATGGTGTGGGGAGCTGGTGTTGGCGGTGCGATTCTCTTTGATTTTTAACATTGCTAGAGATCGAGAGGCCATGGTTGCTTCTTATTTGGGGGGTGGGGAGGTGGTGCTTTAGCATGAAGTTCAAGATTGGGAAGTGGGTCAGTTGGGGGAGTTGTTTGGTTTTCTATATTGGGTAGGAGGGAAGATGTGTTAGTTTGGAATGTGGTGGGTGCTAAGGGTAAGTTTTCTGTTCGGTCCTTTTATCGGAGTTTGGTGGGGGAGGTGGGAGGTGCGCTTTCTTGGAGGAGTGTTTGGGTACCTCGAGTTCCTTCTAAGGTGGTTTTCTTTTTATGGACGGCTGGCTTAGGTCGAAATTTTACAATTGATAATCTAGTTCGTCGAGGGCATGTGCTAGTGAACCGTTGTTGTTTCGTGTTATGTTGCTGCGGTGTCGGTTGATCATTATTTCTCCATTGTTCTGTTGCTTCGCAACTTTGGGGGCTGACTTGTTCTCTTTTTGGGATTATGTGGGTACAACCAAAGGTGGTTGTGGACATATTGTGGAGTTCGAGAGGGGCTCGGGTTGGGCGGCGTCAACAACGGGTGTGGTCGTTGGTGCCTTTTTATTTGATGTGGTTGGTTTGGCTAGAAAGAAACAGGAGATTTTTCCAAGGAATTGAGCATTTAGTGTGGTGGTTGGAGGACAAGTTCTTAATTACTTTGTATAGTTGGTTGGAGTGTACAGTTGATTCTGATCTATTTACTTTCTTAGATTTTTGTGGATGATGTAATTGGTTAGGCAAGTTTTGTTTTCCTCTTTCAGTTTTTGTATTCAGTGCATCATCTTGATGCTTTTTCAATAAAATTTTATTATTTATCAAAAAAAATTTACCTATTTTGTTGTACCTGAAGGTAAATATTTTTTTGTTTTTGTTTTTGTTTATTTGTTATTTGGTTTTTTTAATTATGGATACTAGGAATTTTGGTTTACTTTAAATCCGTCTGGATCCTGATTTAATGGAATCAAATTCATGTTTTTCCTTGCAGGTTGCTACTGGGCAAGTTGCTAGCACTGGAATGGTTGCTCTGAGTTATGTTCAAAAAGTATCTGACAAGGTAAGACTGTTGAGCCGTCCAATGATTTCTTTTGATTTGTTACTAATGTTCGGTTGTCATACTGTTTTCCTTCATTTAGGTGTCTTTGGCATCAGACTTCATGTACAACTACATGTCAAGAGACGTCACGGCAAGCTTTGGTTATGATTACATTCTCCGACAGGTGACTTCTTTGATTGCTAATTTCTAATATACATTGTTTATGAAACATTATGATTATCCCTTGAGTGCATCTTCATTGTTTGCATTTCACTTATGTTTTGCTACTAGTTCAAACTTCAAATGTTCTCTTTTCCACAAAATGTGATTTTTCTACGTCTACTGGATCCAGAACCGGATGATCTTTGTCTGAATTACTTGGTTGCTATCTTTTTAAGAGATTAGTCTAGGTAATAATTAATAACTCTTCTTTGATTGCTCATCTCCTTGAAGCCTAGTGCATAAGACCTCCCAAAAAAAAAAAAAGGTTTCGTTGTATGATCTGTCCGACCATAGATGGTGAGGTGTTGCATTTATGGTTGTTGAAAACTTGTAACAATTGAATGGATCAGGAGTTGCTTTACATTATCTAGTACTGTTAGAAAGAGTGTCAATCCTTAAACCAGCATTACTATTCTGAAAAAGCATTATTATTCATGCTATGTCCTGGTAGTGGGAATAGTGGTGAATATCTCTCGTGCCATGAATTTCTTTACATTAAGCCAGATTTGCATAAAGTTTGCTGTGTAAGCAATAGATTTCGAACTAGTTATCATTGTCGTTTACTTATTTCATGTGTTTGTTACAGTGCCGTCTTAGAGGGAAGATTGATTCCAATGGCTGCACTGCTGCTTTTCTGGAAGAGCGCTTGAATATGGGTCTTAATTTTATTCTTTCTGCTGAGGTGAGAATCACATCTGACAGCTGATGTTTTCTACTTCTCTTCCCTCTCCTTCCTTGGCCCATTGGGTGGGTTTTGGTCTTCTTTCCTATTTCACATTAGCCATTTCATTGAACTAGAAGGAATTCATTACTAAGGGGATTGCTTAATTATAAATTTAAAATTAGGAAGATAGATTTGGGTTGTTTTATTTATTTATTTTCCCTAGTTACCTGTCTTGCATGTGTTAAGGCTGTAAAGGGGTTGTTCAACAAGGAGCTGTCCTTGATGGATGTAACTGCATGATTGCAAAAGTCTAGAATTCCATACAAATTGGTGACCATACCTTATGGATCTTGGTTACCCCCAAGGGTTTGCCTGGTCCTCTGTGCTTGGTCTATTGAACACTTTTTTATTATTATTATTGCAGATAGAGGAGATATAGAAAATGTATTTCTTCATAAAAACACCCCCCCCCCCCCCCCAAAAAAAAAAAAAAAAAAAAAAATTATTAGTAGCACAATTTTTGGCTTCCTGCGTTTATATTTTGTGACCATTGTTAACATTTTTACCTTGCAGATAGATCACCGGAAGAAAGACTACAAATTCGGGTTTGGGTTGACAGTAGGAGAATAGGATAGAATGCTCGGATGCTGTTCTTGGATTTGAGCTCATCAATGCAAGCAACTCTGCATGCATACGAGGTTCATTTTTTTTAATTTTCTATGCAGATCAAAGAATCAGTTTTGTACTTTTATCTGGAGTATCATTATTTGCGGGGCAGCACCACCAGCTGCTGCAACAGTGTTAGCATCCCTAGTTGATTTTACAGTCTGGAGTTCCTATTCACCTTCTCCCCCCCTTAAAAGCTGTAGAATTCGTTATAATGGAAATTGAGTAAATTTATAATTGATGTTGATTGCATCAACTTGAGGCCTATTTGACATAAACGGAATGTATTATGATGCCATTACTTGATTAGCTCTTGCTCTCGTTTGAAAATTCTCATTTTCTTTCAGTTGGTAGTTTTTTTTTTTTGGCAATCCCCGCAATTGCAAATGACATGAAGAACACTGGTGAGTCTCTCTTTCTCTCTCCAGAAAAAATTTAGCATTCTTGGTCCTACTGTTGCATATCATGAAATTTGATTAGAGTATGCTCGGGTAAGTTTACAAATAGCATTGTATGAAAAATAAAATAAAAGAAATTACATTAGTAGTATTGAAACAAAACCACTAAATTATATCATATTGGTAGGGCAAGTACAGGGCTGGCCCTGAGGGCAGGCAAGCTTGCGCCTTGGCCCCCAACTAGGGGTTAAAAATAGGAGTTCCAAATATAATTTTGTGTTTTAGATATTAAAAAAAAAGATTCAAATACTATAGGTCCAATAGAACATGGGGCTCAAAAAAAGCAACAAGACTAGATTTTTATTTTTTTTAAATATTTGTAATGATTGTTTTCTATCTTAATATATGAAAGTAAATTTTTATTTATAATTTTAATGATTATATGTGTAAATAATTTGTTTTGTGATTATAAATAAATAAAAAAATAGTAACGTATCGTTTTATTTATGATTTTTTTTTTTCCAATGTAATAGGGTTCTATTTCTGAAGTTCGCCTTGACCTGAATCTGAGGGCCGGCCCTGGGCGAATATACCAAGGTGGTAATAGCATGGTGTTGATTTTGGAATAAAATATAATAATTTGGTAGAGGTGGTGTTGGGTAATTACACACTGCTGCAACAGTTGTATTAAAGAAAATTATCTTGCTCCACCTTCTTAGGTTTGATGGGGACGGGGTGCCCATTGGACCCATTCATGGGGTTTGTATTTTTCTGTTTTTGTCATTTTTATTCACACACGCATATATATATATTTGAGGGGCAAGGGAGACCAAACTCTCTTGATAATGAAATGGATGGAAAGCAACAAGTCTATTATATTATTCAATTACTTTTATTATATATACACAATTTAGTTTGTTAAATATAAATATAATTAAAATAATAATGTTTCTTTCATTTTCCATCATGAATTTTTTTATTTCTTATTACTCGTTACTCATTATTTTATAAGAATGACAATTTAATTCTCATGCCATAGCTTCTCTTTAGATTAAATCGGATTGGAAGGTATTGTTAGACTTCAATACATCCACCACGGAATCTACATTGATAATCTGAACAATTTAATGCGTAAGGCTTGAGTATTTCATTTTTACAAAAAATTATGTTGATCTTATATTGATAGTCACTTGATTAAATCATATTTGTATTAACGGTAAGTATGATTTTTAAAATAAAGTGTTTATACAAATGTGATCTGATCAAATAATTATCGACATTCAATCAATAGAATTTTTTATATAAATTAAATACTCAATAAGTTTTACATATTAAATGTTTTGGATTATCGATGTATGTTCTGTATTAGACGTATGGAGGTCCAACAGCACCCTGGTATCCAACCGGAGAGGAGCCTCTGATGTCTCATTAGTACTACCACTCGCTTCAAGGTTGCAAATTACGTAGACGCTTTTCCGTTCATTTTTATTCTGGAATTTTCATCATTTGACAAAGGGTCTCTTGATATAATTTTCCTGAAGTGGAAAGTTAATAATTATAAACTACAAATATTTGTTTTTAATTTTTAGATAATTAATTTTTTCAATTTATTTAGAGAATTACTTCAAAAAAGGTTAAAAAATAAAAATAAAAAAATACCAAATTATTTGTCATGAGTTAAAAAGTCAAATGTTAAATTATATTTTTTATACTAAACAACAATTATTTAAATTTTTTTAAATGCATAAATTAAAAAGTAATTTAAAATAAATTAAAAAATCACTACTAAAATTAATATGAATTTAAATTATTTTTGTTCAGAAGTTATAAATAAAAATTATAACTAAAATTGCCAATAGAGGGAAGAATTATCTTGTCTTCTTGAAATTTCAATTAGACTCCCCTCATAAGATAATAAGAATTGTTTTATGTAAAATATAAAAAAAAATTAAAAAATAATAGATATATAATTAATAAATTATAAAAACAAAAATGATTGGGAGTTGAGCTCTAATGAGCTTTAATAGGAGTGAGTTTCAATGTGATATTTTGATCTTGTGTTTTCTTGTTTTTATTATCTGTCACATCATTAGAATTTTATTTTAGTTTTAAAATTAGAGGATGTATTATTGCTCTTAGGGTGCGTTTGTTTGGACAGATTGGATAAGGGGGATTGTAATCCATCGGATTATTAGTTCTGGGATACATTATTTCTGAACTATTTGGTTGGACTGGATGTTTGTTTAGTCATGAGATTAAATGTCTAGATTGGATTATTTTTAGTTATCTAATGTTAGAGAGGGATAAATGCTCAAATGACTATTTTATCCTTTTCAATTATTTACTAAACATAACTTTAATATTTTAATTATTTTTAGCTAGATTATATAAAAAATCATTTTATTTTATTTTTTGCACAATTAAATAAATTTATTTTTAAAAAATTAAATAAAAATAAAAATATATGTTATTTGTTAATTAAAATTTTAAATAAATTTATTTTAAATAATAATAATAATTAAATAATGAAATAAAATAAAACATCTATTAAATTTAAATAATGAAATTAAATAAAATATAAACAAAATTTTAAAATAAAACATCAATAAAATATCTATGAAAAATATTTTAAAAAATTAAATAAATAAAACAAAAACAAAAATAAAAATTAAATTAAATTATTTTATTTTTAAATTGAGACATTTAATTTTTTTTGAATTTTACTAAATATAATACATAATTAAATACTAGAAGGCAAAAGTGTAATTTTATTGTCTAATCCTATGGTATGAGTTATTCTATGATTTCTATCCCCCATGGGATAAGATAGTCCCACAAATATGAGACTAATAGTCCGGAGAGACTATTAATCTAAAGCAAAATTTTTAAAACAAACAATAAACTATTAATCTGATGTGACTAATAATTCAATCTCACATCCTAATTCTTGAAAATAGAATATATCACACAGAACGGATTTATGTGATAATTATTTCAACACTGCAACTTGTCAGGTGTGTGGGAGGTGTGAGAGAGTCACATGAATTGACATGGGGAGTATCAAGTGGCAGTGTAGTACCAGTATTTCCCATATTTTAAGAAAATGGGATGGGACGGTCCCGTGGGCCGTGGGGCATGAATTTTCGGTCAACTTATTCACTGTACCAAAGTGCCGACGACAAGTTATTTGATAATATTCTGATATCAATTTTTCAAATCAGCCATTGTGTCCTCTACGAAGAAATAAATTTTCAGCGCCCACAGGTTTTGGTTGCTTTGTCGTATGCACTGACTGTGACTGTACCAAAATTATATCACATGACCCCCGTCCGCGTCATCGTCAGTACTCACTTTTATCCCCCACTTTCCTCTATTCTTTTACCAGTACTTTATTACCATTGTAATTGAATTTTGGAATTTTGAATCAGATGCGACGCGGATGAGCATTGATTCTCCTTACTTCATCATATCATATCGATCACGTTGCTGTCCCACGTGAATTAAGCTTTCGTTTGGTAAATTAGTTGACTTTTTAATTTTTTTAATTTAAGTTAAAAAGTTTGATTTAAAAAGAATTTTTAGATTTTTTTTTATAAGAGAAAAGTATAATGATTATGGGTTAGATGTGACGTTTTATTTTTTGTGACTAAAATAATTTATTTTGTCTTTTGTGACTAACATAGCCAAAAAAACTTAAAAACCAACTTGCCAAACGGAGCCTTAGAACCACTGGCCCTGTTTGGTATTTGTTATTTGGTCTAAAATAATCAATAAAAATAAAGGATTATTTTAAAAAAATAATTAAAATAATTTTTTAACTTTTAACTCATTTTGAATCGTGTTATCTCTTAAATTTTTACATATTTTTTCAAAAAAAAATTTAAAAATTAAAAAATTAACTTTTAACTATCTTCTCAAAATAACTTAAAATAGATTAAAATAATTCATAAGATAAAATATAATATTTAATTCATATTTATTTTGTTTTTCACAATCATCAAATCAATCATTAAAAAAAAATAGTTAACTATATTCTCAAATATAATTTTTTTAACCAAGCTAAAATGCTAAAATGCTAAAAAAAACTAAAATAACTAAGCCTTCATTTGGCATAAGCCAAAATGAGACTTTTTGGCTAAAATACTTATAAAAAGACAAAATAAATTTTTTAGTCCAATAAGATAAAATGTTACATCTAAATCATAATCATTTTATTTTTTTCTTACAAAAGTCAAAAAAACCCTATTCTAAACGAGACTTTTTAGCCCAGGCTAAAATAACCAAAAAATCAAAGAAAAAAGGTTGAGACTCCCTTTTTCCTTGATGCCCACCACCCCCAATGTATTGGAATTTACCAACTTTTTATTTTTTTTTAATATTTTTTTCCCCTACTATCACTCACTGACATGTGTCTGTGAGGGGGTGTTGTGGGGGTCAAGGAAAAAAATGGATCTCTATCATTTTTGAAAATCAAAAAGTCAAAAAGCCAATCAACATCCCAAATGAACCCTAAGTTCTTATAAGGCCTATGTATAACTTAGGAAGTATTTGAGGGGTGACTATTTTAGTTGGTATTTTAATTTTTTATGAAAAGATTAAAAAAAATAAAGAGAGTAATGCGATTAAGGGATATTTGAGATAATTTAAATAAATATATTTTTTTGATTTTTCACGAGAAAATGTGAAATATGAATTGGATTTGAAATAATATGATAGAAATATAATATAATTTAAATAAGATGATTGTAACCCAAATAAGATAATATACTAAAATTTTATATGTTATTTTAGCACATACTAAACACCTCTATATATTTTTAATTATTTTAACCAAAAAGTTAACATTTCAAAGGCCATAATAATTGTCTTTAAAAATTACAAAACAACAAAATATTTATAATTTTAATATACTTTTTACATGTTTTAAAATATTTTTATATATATTAATATTAATATACCTTTTTAATACATCTGAAACGGATATTAATATTTTAATATTCATTAATACACTTTTATATATTTCAGTATATTTATTATACGTTTTATAACATTAACAATAATTTAAAGATTTTTTAAATATATTTTTAATAAAAATAAATAAATATTAAAAACCATTTGATAAGATCATTGTTATTACAGCGGCTCTAACCTATATCAAATATTCTATCAAATTTAAATTTGATAAAACGTCTTTATTTTTTGTGTTTTAAGGCGAACATCAAAACTATATCAAATAAGGAAAAAATAAAAAAAATTATCAAATTCAGAGAGGTTTCATCGTTCATCAAATTACTATATATGGTTGTTGGAGACTATACATCGAACGACCGACCTGGTCAATTGGGCTTGCAAATTTGCCCATTTCAAGATTTCGTCAATTTACACAAGCTGGACGACCACCTGAACATCTGCTGGACATTTACTCAGTCAGCCAATTATTTTATAAAAATTAAAAAATTAGCACTATAACACATACCCGAACATCCTCCGGACATTCACTCGGTCAACCAATTATTTAATAAAAATTAAAAAATTAGCACTATAACGCATAGTATCAAATAGAATTTTTACGCAAATATTTACTCAAAGATGCTCTTAGGCCTCGTTTGACAACTCATTATTTTAGTTTAAAATAAAAAAATCACTAAAAAAATTAAAAAACTAATAATTTATAATAAAAAAAGTCAAAGATTCTCTTTTTCTCTTTACTTTTTGCCCATTTTTTTAATAAAAAATAAAAAAATCATTCAAAGGCTTTTTTGGTCACGGAAGATTACCCTTTGGCGACCAAAAAAAAAAGTTGGTCGTGGAAAGTTATGGCGAGATAAATTTTTAAAAAAATGATACTATTCAGCTTGCTTGGTTGTGTTTTTTCAAAAATACTTTTTAGAAAATTCTATTTTCTTATTTTTCGTGTTTTTTTGTTTTTATTGAATTTATTTAATATTTTAAGCAAATTTTTTTTTTAGACATACCTAACATAAATATACTTAAAAAGTAAAAAATTTGTGAAAAAAATCTTTTAGAAATTCACTAAATATAAAAAATACAAAAAAATACGAGAATTCAGTACATTTTTTTATATTTTTATGTATTTATTAAATTTTTAAAATATTTTTCACAAATTTTTTACTTTTTAGATACATCTGAGTAAAGTGCATCTAAAAATGTAAAAAAACTATTTAAAATTTTAAAAAGAAAAATGCTTGGGAGCACTAATTAGTGCTCCCACTAATTAGGTGGCAGTGGGTCCCGTCATTACTGATGTGATGTTTTGGTCTTGGAGTTGTATTTTATTTTATTTTTTTTTACTTTTTTAATGTATTAGTGCTATTAGTGGTGATGTTTTTAGTGGGATGAATCATTGTTGTTTTAAAAATATTCACTAAAAACAAAAAACATGAAAACCAAAAAACTGAATTTTCAAAAAATTTAATCCAAAAAACTCAAACCCAACATGTTTTAATTTTTTTTATCTCATATTTTAAGCTAAAAATTAAAAATATTAAAATAATATATTCACAAAGGAAGCCAATACATTGCATAGGAAGGAGGGTAGGATATTAGTAGAGTGAACATAACATATACAGAGTATCACAACCCATTTTGTGAAGTGACCGTGATTTTGGTAGTGGATAAACTTGAGGAGAGGCAGGAAAGGAAAGATATAACCCCACCTTGCCTCCTCTCTCTACTCTGCTCTGCTCTGTTCTGGGTAGTAGTGTGGGACTTTGTGGAGATCTCAGATCGGGTGAAGCTTCCTTTCCCTCCTCCTCCTTCTTCTTCAAAGCTTTCTATATGTATATGTGTAGTTCTTGTTATTGTTTGATGCGGTTTCTTTAGATTTGTTTTTGCGAGTTGAATAATTTGAGATATGTTCGACAAGAATTGATGTTGAAAACTGATATATTTGTTTGAAGTGTTCTTATCGAGTTGATGATTTGAATTTTGTGCTGAGGCGTATGGAGGAAATTTTGAGAAACACTTTCTTGCGATAATTTCTCTAAATTTGTGTAATTGAAAGTGTTTTCCAGTTTTTTTTCCCTTCTTCTTTACTCACTTTACTTTACCTTGTCTGATCTCTGAGTTGAAAAACTGGAAGCGTCTTTGTAACTTACATGGGAAAAATATATATATATACTCCCTCTGTCTTAAAATATTAGCCATTTATTCTATTTTTTTATTGTCTCAAAATATTAGTTCGTCTTCAAAAATCAAGTACAAAAATAATATAATTTTTCTATTTTGTCATTCTTTTAAATTAATAAACAATATAAAAAGTGTAATTATGATATTGATATTCCCAATTATTATCAAAAGGATAATTTTGAAAATTTAACTTTTTTAAAGTGCAATAATTGTACTATTAAAAAAAAGTTGATTCCCAAAAGGAACTATTATTTTGAGATAGAGGGAGTATATATATATTATAGCGGTTGAAGAAATTTTCAGAACTCAGGTTAAACGCTAAAGCGAGGCCTTATTCTTGCCTTCGTTTGGGAAGTTTCATTTTAGTTAGTTAGGGTTGGTTTGGAAAGTGGGGGGGGGGGGGGCTTTTTGGCTTTTCTGGCTATTTTAGCCTAGGCTAAAAAGCTGGTTTGGAAAGGACTTTTTGGTTTTTTGACTTTTTTTTGTGAGAGAAGAGTGTAATGATTATGGGTTGAATGTGATGTTTTGTTTTTTGTGACTAAAATAACTTATTTTGTCTTTTGTGGCTAAAATAGCCAAAAAAAGCTCCATATTCTATATTCTTCTTCCCAAACGGTGCCTATAGTTTTTTTTTGTTATTTTAATCTGTCTAAAGATATTGCGTTTGGGAAGATATATATATATATATACATATATATATATATATATATATATTATAATTGGTTTGATGGCTGTGAAAGAAAAAATAAAATGATTTTTGATTAGTTTTTTTTATTATTATTTTAACCTGATTAAAAATATGGGTATGTTTGGTTTGAGTTTTATAGATGAGTTTTAGAAAAAAAATTTCAAAAAATTGTTTGGTTTGAGATTTTTCTTAAAAAAATTTCAAAATCTCTTTCTCTCTCTTACACATCAATCAATCACTTTTTCTCTTTTATCTCTCCTTCTCAATTACTTTTTCTCTCACACACATCTACTCAATTACAACAAAATATCAAATCATCCCAAACTCCAAAACTACTTTCAAAATATACAACCAAACAAACAAAAAATTGATGTGATGTGTCAGTTTTGTTTTTCTGTTTTTTTTTTCTTTGTCACATAAGTAAAACTTAATTTAGTGCTCTACTTCTCTATCACTTCTGCATAAATAACTTATAGCACTAAGGGATTGTTTGGGATGTTATAAATAAGTGCACTTGACTTTTTGTAAAATATGGGTTGTGTTTGAAGTGATTTGATAGAGAAGTGATGTGACTTAAATAAGATGATGTGACTTAAATAGGATAGTGACTTTTTGATTTTTTTAAGAGATGACAAACAAGGCCTAAGTCTAAGGGCAAATAATTCAATTCTGGTGATTATAGGTTATGTTTCAAGATTGTGAGATTCGTATCCCATTACCAGAGATGCTTTAATACTGTATTTGGGAAGATAAAATAAAAAGTTTGAGAGATGTGAATGATATCTAACCTAAATTTTTGTACCATTTCTATCGCCTTTTCCTTTTGTTTTTCATATCTTATGATCCAAACACAACCTAAGCCATATATGATCTGTGAAATCTGTGAAGGGACAGGAAAAAGAAAAAAGAAAAAGTTTTATTCAATTTTTTCATTTCTTTTCTTTCCCTTCATAAATCTTGAATCAAAAGCAGCCTAAGTTTTAAAGGGTTGTTTTGAGAAGTTGGTTAAAAGCTGACATTTTGGCTTTTTTCTTTTTTTTTTTCTTTTGTGGAAAAATGTGTAAAAAATTAGAGAAGTGATGTGACCCAAAATATGTTAAAAGTTAAAAAATGGCTTTTTACTATCTTTGTAAAAGAAAATTTTGCGAATACTGTGCCCCCATGCACTCACAGTCGCATGATTGTGTCTCAATCTTCAAGTCTTTTGACGAGATACATCGTGCGATTGGGAGTGTATTGGGATATTGGGACAACGAAATATTGGGACATAGGATCCAATAGCCAAAGTTTTCACTGTCATCTTAGGAAACAGAATTGTGTTTTTATTTTGTGAAAAGAAGGGGGGTAGCATTTCTGGGGGTGCATTTCCCACTAGGCAAATTGGAAAAGTAATTGTGTGTTATAAGGGGCCCTTGCTTCTTCACTTGTAAAATAGAATCATTTGGTAGGAGAATTTGAAAACAATATTGATGCCCTTGAATTGTCGATGAAGAATTATCTTGAAACAGGTGACAAAATGCTAGGGGGAATCCACAAAGTGCTGTCTCATGGGAACGTCCTCAAACATGCTGTCCTGCAACATATCCGCTTGGTGAATCCAGTAATGCGCCCACTTTTCTTCCCTCGCTATGAGTCAGTTGCTTCTGCTCGCTTGGAAGATGCTGGTTTTGAAAGCACCACCATTGCAGACATCTTGAAAGCTAAGGGTAAGGGTGCAGATGGCTCCTGGCTTTGGTGTGCTACAGAAGACACTGTTTATGATGCTGTGAAATCGGTAATGAATCATCAATTTTCTTTTGTGCATATTGTTGCTAATTTGACAAGAATTTGATGTTAAGAGCATGTAAATCTTATCCATTGCAGATGACAAGCCACAATGTTGGAGCGTTAGTTGTTGTAAAACCTGGGGAGCAAAAGTCAATTGCTGGGATTATCACAGAGAGAGGTAATTGAGAAATCTTTTGTTGAATCCATGGCATATAACTAGATATGTTTGAAGCAAAATTTTCTTTTTCACTTTGTTGGAGTTGTAGGAAGTTGCTTTCTTTTAAAATATGATGTTTGCCAACTCTGACTTACATTCCACTTATTTCTCAAGGTCCAATCTATAGTTTTAAGAACGGATAGTAACTTGATGAGCAAAAATACAGGTTCTGGAACAAAATTGTAATCAATATCTCAGTGGAACTGGTAGTAACTATCTCTTTGTATCAGTTTAGCCGCTAATGTTAGTGTCAATGATGAAGAAATTAATAGTTTGGTTTGGTTTTTGGACCAAAAACATTAAGAATTATGAATTATAATGCACATACCTAGAGCTGCCAGAGAGCTATTTTCTCCCCCACCCCTGTTTTTATGTAATTACATGAATTGACACTGGCACATGCTGCAACCCATAATTGATGTGGTAAAATTGCAATTGTTTAAGTTAATGGTTGTCTAATTTGACAAATTTGTTCCAGATTATCTCAGGAAGATCATAGTACAGGGAAGATCATCCAAGTCAACCAAAGTTGGGGACATCATGACTGAGGAGGTAGAATGGATTGTTCTTTGTTATCCGTCTTCCAATCCCTTCGTTTATTTCTATACATCCATGTACAATCTGTAAACTTGTGATGGCAAATGCTTTGCATGTATTACGTGGTGCTTGCAGAACAAGCTCATCACAGTCACACCGAATACCAAAGTTCTGAAGGCAATGCAACTGATGACAGGTACAAAATATCGCTTTATTAATGTTTCTCACACGACTTTAAATCAAAGGAATCTAATATTGCTTGGGACGTTGTTGTTGGTTGACAGATAATCGCATCAGGCACATTCCAGTGATTGATGACAAGGAAATGATAGGAATGGTGTCAATTGGAGATGTGGTTCGAGCTGTGGTGAGTGAGCATCGAGATGAGTTGAACCGCTTGAATGCATTCATTCACGGAGGATACTAGATGATGATGAAAACGATGACAATAACCTGTTGGCCAGTCGAGTGATGGAATTTACAGTTTGAAAACCACTGAGCTGAATGCTTGTAAATATAGTAGTGTGTTGTCTGCATTGTGCATCTCTCTCTAGTGTTTTTTGTTCTTCCCATCTGCTGATATGTAGGATGATTGCTAGAATCATTAGTAAGAACTTGTTGTTAACAATAAGAACCTAAATCTTGTTTCTTCATACTTTGATGCACATGCATCAATCGATAGGTTAACCTGAGAATGCATGGTGTTGTGTTTGTTAGTAACCCTAACCATTAATAATTGCTCACATTTATATATAGTTAAGCCCTAGGGTAACCAATATCCAAAAGAGATGCCAAGTTTGGCATGAGGCAAAAAAGACAAAAAGTCAAAAAGTCACTATCCTATTTAAGTCACATCATCTTATTTAAGTCACATCACCTCTCTAACACATCACTTCAAACCCAACCCAAACCCAACTCATATTTCATAAAAAGTCAAAAAGTGTACTTATTTAGTCTTCCCAAACTAGGCCTTTGGTAAATTAGATCTCTTCTTTATGCCCTCATTTGAGAATAATTTCCGAAAGAATACTCTGTTTATCCCCTCTTTTTTTCGCTTAAATTTTTTTTTAAAACTCTTTTGTAGGTCCTGACATTAAAATAATGAAAAAAATAAAAAATTGACATCTTTTGGTATCAATTAGCAACTCAATTTTGTAGGTTTGAAAGAACTACTACTACATGCTACCTTCTAGTCTTAAAAGTGTCATTTCAAGATTAACAATTTAAGTTGAAACGTTGTAAGTGAACATTAAAATAATTTTTTTTGAGTCTAAAGTTTATTTAAAACAATATAAAATTTATATATAATTTTAATATGTCAATATAAAAAATTATATAGAGAAAATAAAGGAGTAAATAAATTATTTGAATTCTTTCATATTTATATATCAATTAAAAAAAAAAAATCAACTTGAGAGAACTTTAGGGGCTCATGGATCCTATTTTGATAATATGAATCATTCATTTTATATAGCATTATTCTGTGTATATTATATCTTTAAAAAAAATTAGATTGATTGGATAATTGTAATATTTTTATTTTATCGCATACGTTTAAAGAAAAAATGAATTGAGAAGTATATTTTTAAAAATAGACCATCTATTTTTTTATGTAAAATATAATGAAATAAAAATATTATAATTATTAAATTGGCTTTTTTTTTTTTTATGAATGATGTATATAAAATATCTTACAAAATAAACGATTTAGATTATGAGAACAGGATCCATGTTAGGCCCTACAAACCTCTAAGTCCAATCCTTAATGCTGTGTTTGGTCAAGAGATTTGAAGAAGAGATTTGAAGAAGGATTTGGAAAAAAAAATAAAAAAGATAAGTGAAATATGAATAAAATATAATTATATTTTACCTAATTTCATATATTTTTTTATTTTTTCTTTTTAAATCTGTTTTTAAATCTTTCAATCAAACATATCGTAACTAACCAACATAAAAGTTATATCATTAGTGAAATTAACTCTTTTGTACAAATTAATAATTGTGGTGTTGAGAACAATTGTGCAATATGGACAGAATAAATAATAATAGTCATCGCATGAGGCAATTGTTCCATACGACAAATTAGAGAAAAGGGGACGGCACAATCGTCCAGAAAAAGACGGCCATATTAAGCAAATCAATTCTTATACGAGTGATTCTATTTATATCATCATTTTATCTCTTTATATATTTTATCTCCAATACATCATTAAAAAGAAAATAAGATTCTTATTACACTTAATATATTATCAAAATAAATCTTAAAGTAAGACTCTTCAAAACTCTTTCATCTTTTTACATCAATAGTTTTTGGAAGGAAAATAAGGGAACAGAGAAAAATGTAGCGAGGAAAAAGAGAAAGACGTAAGGAAGACAGTGAGTGGAGCCCACAACAAAGTGTTTGTTCGGCCACATAGTGCTAAACAATTTACATTCCTCCGGTGTCATATTGACGGAAAAAATAGATTTTTCTAACATTTTATTGCTATACATTTACACAGTCACTTTCTTCCAAACAATGACTTTTAAATTTGTGTTAGACCTATTTGGCAATACAGCGTTAATGAATTTGAATTAATCCAATGCCATGTTACTAGACAAACTTTTTTTCTCCAACAATATGTTGCCGTTCGATTGATGATAATAAGAAATTAATCCAAGGCCACTTGTGAAGTGTATATGCGGTGATATATTGCTATACAAACTAGATTACTCTAATGTCATATTTTCAAACTATAATAGATTTGTTCAGCTACCTGTCGCTATACGTTGAAAGATTTACTTTTTCCTTCAACATTCATAAAAAACATTCATAAATCAAACACACATCCATAAAATCATACATAAAAAGTATCCATAAAAATATCAAGTACACGAACATTCATAAAATTTGTCATTGTTTGCATCCATTAATAAAAAATATTATCACAATTCGTCTATATCGATATTTTGGTAGTTATTGCACCAGAGCTGACAAACATGCGGAATTGATAAACATGGGTAATATATGCTTTCTCTCATCTACTAGCACACGGGTGATGAAAATGAATCTAATTATTTGCTATCAAAGGTACTAGATGACCAGGTTGTAGGTAATCCTATAACAAAGATATCAATAATTAGAATTACAAAATAAGACATAGTGATGATCTAAGTAGGCTCGGTAGTTTATACCTGCACGAAATGGTTTTCATTTTCAAATCCTATGCAGATATCTCTTTGATCAGGCATTGCAATTGGTACTGATCTAATTGGTAGAAACGTCAAGCACTGTTGCATGGATAAATAATAAAGAACGACTCGGTAGTATGATACTATCAAATGGCCTATGTGGGGACATAGTCATCCAATGATTAAATCTAGGGCTAGGTTTGAAGCAGGATAAGATAGAGGTAAGGTTATTAAAACCTTTCCTGTGAACTAAATAGTTGCACGTAGTGCACTATATTCGAATGCAGCTCAAGTGTAAGGGTTGGTTTTCTGTCGTTACCTCCCGTATTTGATGTTTTTATAACAATGACAAATATAGTTTTCTTCCTAACATCAAAAACCTATTTAATTAATGTTTGACGACTAATAAAAATTTAAAGATAATAAATACATTTTACGTGAAATTATTAATAAAACTCAATATAAATTAAAAATAAGAAAAAATCGTATTCATAAAAAAACTTAACAGACCTCTTCTGCAATGAATTCATGACTGGAGTTCGCTAATAATGTAGTACTTGCATTATTGCAATGAGTAGAAGTATAATCCTCCAAAGCAAAAAAATAGAAAATATATATATAAAAAAAAAGAAACTAGAAATACACGATACGTAGTAGCTAAACAAATAAAAAAAATTCGGCCTTGGGTTATCAAAAATGTATCTTTTATTCAGTAGTTGGTTACAAGAAATATATTTTTTGTTCGGCAATGTGATACTGGACTATTTTATTTTGTTCGATTTCAAAATGCTGAACCAAAGTTGAAGAACAATCTAGAAAAAATGAAACAAAAACCTACCAAATAAATAAAAAAAACTCACCATTTCACTTTTTTGAGGATTTCTTTATCCATTGCTTTTTTCTATAATCAAAATATCATGATTCTCACTTTTTAAAAAGAGATGTGTAAAAGAGAAGACAAATTGAGAAAGGAAAAAGAGAAGTAGGGATTGAAGACTATGGGTGTAAAGAAATAATAAAATATATTTAATTTAGTATTTTGTCCTTAAAGGTAATCTCACATATGGATAAAATTGAAAAAAAAAAAAATCTCATATGAAGAAGGGCAAATTACACTAACAGTCCCTATAGTTTAGGACTCGTGACTTTTACATTTGACCATGAATTTTGAATCTTGTTCCAAATAAGGACAATTGAAGATACCATTGTTTAATTTCAAGGGCAAAATTGTCAATTTAATAAAATATAAACTAATTTGACAAAAATAAATGCCAAAAAAATATTTTTAATTTTTTTAAAATTATTTTTATCCATTAATGATAAAATTATGTAAAATTGATAAAAATTACATGATTAATTTTTAAAAATTAATTTTACATAATCATCATCCAAACGCATAATAAAAATTAATTTGGTAAAAAAAAATGTCTAAAAGATTTATCAATTTTACATAATTTTATTTTTAGTGGGTAGAAATAATTTTTAAAAATTCAAAAATATTTGTTTGACATTTATTTTTGTCAAATTAGTTTATATTTTATCAAATTAATGATTTTATCCTTGAAAAATCTACTGATATCTTCAATTGTCCTTATTTGGAATAAGATTCAAAATTCAGGATCAAATGTGCCATAATTGAAAAGTGAGGGACCAAAGTAATACAAATCCCAAACTATAAGGACTATTAGTGTAATTTATCCTATGAAAAATGTAAAGAGATAAAGTAATAGTACTCTTCTTATATATATAGATATATGTTCATGTAATTGTACAAAGTTACGTTTTTGGAGCTTGAGTTTTTACGCAATTGTCAAATAATTTTGTTCAATATATAGAGATGTTAGGTGATTTCCACAAGGATTTAATGACATAATTGTTCTGTCTCAAAAATCACCCAGGCTAATTGTTATTCTTTGAAATGATTATCCCTTTTGGATTAGAATCAACTGTTTCTCCTTCCTTTCATCGATCTATCTTCCATGCTTGTCCGGATTGAAGTATTCATCTTTTCTCAGTGCATACGTTTAGAAATTTATAAGAAAAATTAGTATGTTTTAAAATGAAAAATTAATTTTGAGTCTTAACGCTTGGTGTAAAAAATTTTAACAATTGAAAATCATATATAAACAAATTTGTTAATGGCTGATTAATATTTTTGACATTGTGTGTGATCTTATGTAAAAAATTCATAAAAATAATTTCTTTTAAACTTTAAAAAAAATATTTTTAACCTGAAATCAAATCTTTATTTGTATTAATCAAATTTACCAAAAATCATAAATTCCTCTTGTATCAAAATACTTTTTTTTTTTTTGAAAAAAAAAATGACGAAAAATTCTATAATACACAAATTATGACTTGATTATAACTCATACTTTTATTTCTTATATTTTAGTCCGATGTATTATTTTAGTTATATTTTTTGTTATGTCTAAAGTGGTACATCAAGTCTTTAATTATGTTTCAAGTAATGATTGATTATGATATATTATAATATTTTTATGTGACAATATTTAAGTTTTTTATTATACAAAAAAGTGTTTAAGATGAGTTAACTCGAAGGTAGGATTTATACTTATATCAGTGAAATTGTAAGAGTTATTCACATTGATACATAAAAAATTACAAATTCAAATCCTAAACAGTGTCATCTAGGAATGACAACGAGCCGGCGTGGGGCCCAGGATTACACTCCCCGTCCCTGATCCCCGAAGGTAAAAAATTCCCAGTCCCTGCCCCCGATCCCCGGGGGGACGTCACCACCCCCCAACCCCGCCCCTCTAACAGGGATCGGGTTTCCCCGACCCCAAAAAAACCCTGACTTTTTTTTTTTTTAATAATTTTGTTCAACACAAGAACAAAAAAATAAAAAAAAATCTGAAGATCTGAAAAAATCATCAACAAACAACAGTCATGATTAAAACTCTATTTTGATTTGAATCTAGATCTCACAGTCGGTAGTCGCAGAGGTGACGGAGGAGGCCATGGAGTGGAGGATCGGCGATGGAGGAGACCATGGAGGATCGACGACAAAGAAGGCTAATGGCCATGGAGGATCGACGAGAGAAAATAAGAGAGAGTTGAGACAATGAGAGTTGAGAGAGAGAATGAGAGAGTTGAGAGAGTAGAGAGTCAGAGAGTGAGAGAGAGATATATAATATTAAGCCTAAACACACACACACACACATATATATATATATATATATATAACGGCGGGATGTTTCGGGGAAATTTAGGGCCCGTATCGAGCTGCGACTGGGGCCTGGAGACCTTATCACCGTCCTCGGTTCGAAAATCATCGGGGATGTATTTTTCAATACCAGCCCCGGCCCTATGGGGAATAATTTTCAGGAAAAATCCTATTTATCAGGACAGGACGGTCCGAGTCCCTGTCGGGCCGAGTTCATATTGCCATCCCCAGTGTCATCAAGGGAATCATGCACAAAATCTTTATAACCTTAATAATGTCAATTTTGGGGTTTCGATTAATTATGTGACGTATCATAACAACCGTAAATTTTTTATTCTAGACAAATTATTTTTACATATCTTTTTTGGCAGAACTCATGAAAGTATATTATCAGTAATACTATAAATTCAAATTTTTTATTTAAAAATGATTCAAGAAATGTTAATAGTTGCTTAAAAATACACAATCATTTTCGATGAATCATTATTCTTTAAAATAATACACTACAATGTTTATCATTTGGCATTTGTGAATTTATCTTTTAAAAACTTAACCAAAAAAAAAAAAGTATTGAATTCTATTATTTTAATCAATCAGTATCAAATTGGACGCTACACGTGTGTGTAAATCATATTAAGAAATATGATGTCCGACATAAAGTTACAGTGGAGTTAACTTTAATTAATGTAATAATATTTTATTTTATGATATGTGTTACGAAAGAATAATATTAATTTTGATTTAAAATAAAATAAAATAAAACTTTAATTTTAATTATTTATTTTAATAATCTTAACTTTATTGTTATATAAAAGTGTTAGTTGAACACATATATATATATATATATATATATATATATATATATATATATATATAATAAATTTAGTTAAATTATTTATTTATTTTGATAATTTTAATTCTATTGTACTATAAAAATATAATTACATACAATGATTTTATATGATATATATTAAATTATAAGATAATAAAATAAACACTCATTTTGATATTAAGAATAATAGTTAAATTAGAAAGAGAATTATATATATATATATATATATATATATATAAATGTGTAGAAATAGAACTATAAAAAACTTATTTAAAACGTTAAATATAAATATGTTGTGATCGAATTGAGAAGAAAATACATAAATTAATTTGGTAAAGTATTAATTTTTTCTTTAATATTCTTTTTAAATTATTCATAAATATTGTATATAGGTATATAAAATTTAAATTAAATATAAATTTTTTGTCAAATAATTTCATATTAAATAAAAAAATTAAATATAAATTAATATTAAGACATCAATAAGATAGAAAAAAATATAAATATATAAAAATAAATAAATTTGATTCATGCAATGCACATAATTAAACACATTATGTTTTATTTATTTATTTATTTATATATCGAGATAATTTTTTTTAATAAAATATCATAATAATTAAATATATAAAAAATAAATATTTCTCAAATAAAATCTATATAAAACTGGTTATTATAATTAAAATTGAGTTTATGTAGAATATGTAAATAAAAAAGATATGTTGATGTAGCTTCTTTCTTTTTTTTTTAAAAAAAAAGTAGATATTTAAAATATGCCACATAAAATAGGAAAAAAATATTACTTATATATATAACACCATTATCTTCAATTTTAGAAACTGACCCTAACCTTAACTACCGTTGGCCAGTCCTGACTGCCGTAGTGCTGCCACCAGTCAAGCCCTAATCATTGCATCAATAATGTTAGAGACTCACAGTTTAAATTCACAAACTATAAGTCCCATATGAATAAATTGATCCTTATCAGATTATATCATTGATGCTAAGTTGAATGGTAGAAGATTTATGAGGGCGAACATTTTCTTTGCTGCATAGAAGCAAGTAGAAATCAGAGGTGGCCAACATACTTACATGGCTGGGGGTGTGAATAAAGATCTATGGTCATCAATAATTGAGTTCTGCTTCTTGGTTGGAGAATGTTTTCTCGTATTTGCCTGGCATGGATTGATGCTGCTGAATTTCTTGGACAATTAAAATCAAACAGAAATGACAAATACACGCGGACAGAAGAACATCCACTGTACAAGTCATGTTTGGTAACATTTTCATCAATTGATAAGATACGGAAAAAATCAAATTAGCAAAGCCTTGGCAAAGGAAGGAGTAACCAATTTGTGTAGGCTAATTTTGGTCTACAAAAAAGCTCTCTTAATCCTCTTTCTGGCCTTCTCCGCCATAAAATGGATCCTTCTGTAGCTGTTTCCCAATTCACCGATCCAATTCAGCTGAAGCAAATGGACCTTCAACCCATTCGTAAAAGATAAGAATGCTGATGACAACACAATGAACTACCTTGGTTAATCTATTTGGGATTTAGGCTCAGTTTGGGAAATTGTTTTTTGGCCTTTTTTTTATTATTATTACCTGTCCATCTTTATTTTTTCTTCTTTCTTTTTGTTGGTTACAATTTTTTAGATGATAACATTCAGAAAAGCTTTTCATGGTCCTTCTCCACTAAAAGCTCGTAAAAAAACTAAACTAAACCAAACCAAACCAAGCCTTAAGTCCCATCAAATGGGGTCGGCTACATGAATCCTTCTTCTCTACGCGGCTCTATCAAAGGCCATTTCATTAGCCAAATTAAGTAGATTCATATCTCTATTTATAACGCTAGTCAACGTTAATCTAGGCCTACCCCGTCCCCTAACACTTCCATCTACCATTACAGCATCGCATCTCTTCACTACTGCCTCTGTTGGTCTCCGTTGAATATGACCAAACCATCTCAAACGATTCTCTCTCAACTTATCTTCTATCGGTGCTGCTACTACCCATTTCCGAATACACTCATTCCTAATCCTGTCCTGTCTAGTCTTACCACACATCCACCTTAGCATCCTCATCTCAGCCACACTCATCTTATCTACATGTTGTTTCTTGGTTGCCCAACACTCCATCCCATACAACATAGCTGGAAAAGCTCGTAAAAAAAACTACTTAAAAAAAAAATTGTCTTAAAATAAATGGGCAAAAAAAATGCTATCAATCATTCAAAATTAGCACAAAACAATAGAATGAATTGCTACATAATCAAGTATAGTGATTTGAAATATGTGGGTACTATCTCAAAACAACCGGCCATTTATAGGTTGCCCATGGGTCCCACTTAGAAGGGTCGATCATCAACCCAACCCATAGGTTGGCACCCCCCTCTCACCCTAACCCATGCCCCTACTAGGGCTTGAATCCCAAACCTCAGGTTGCATTTTATAGCATATGATATTTGCACTTACATTGAATGAAACAGAACAAGAATCTCTCTCTCTCTCTCTCTCTCTCTCTCTCAATTACGCAGCAGGTAACAAAAAGCATGTAATCTCTGGTACAGACTCAACAATAGATTGTTGGTTATCCTACAAAACAATTTACCCACTAAACTAGCAGGCATACACGAGTTCTCACATCATCATAATGAAAGTTAAAGAGATAAAGTACGAAAGTTGTGAGCATGTGACATTATGCTGCGAAAGTAACCATGAAAGTTTTGGATGTAGGTGGGAAAACAGAAAAATAAGTCTTGCATACCTTACAAACTCAAAATTCAGACACAGATAGAATGAAATGACAATGAGTCCAAACATATCATCATTTGGGCAAAAGCACATCTAACTTGGGAAATCAGAAAACTATTTACCTGGGGTTGGTTGTTTTCTGCTTGGCCTTTTCAATAAGAGGTCTCAACTGCTTCTTTTCAGCAAGAATCTTGAGAAAGTTGAACAAAAAGGGTATGTAATTGTGTTTCCTACGAATGTTCTCTGTCCTCCACTTCTTGAATTTTTCCTCTTCCATTAAGATCTTCTCTGTAGCACCTTCAATCCCAGAATTCACTTCAGAAAGTTGTTTATTAAGTGCTTCCACATTGCTGGTCTCCACCAGTCTCTCCGACTGCAATGCAGCCAGCTGCTGCAAGATACGTTCCCTCCTCCTCTGGAGCTCTTTGAGTTCAGCAGTGTACATTTCTTTCCTGTTCTTTATTATAGCCATTAGATTGAATCTTATCTCGCTTTTCGAATACCTCTCGATGCGTTCTTGAATCACTGGCTGGACCATCTGCAACCAATCCAAATCACCTTGCCCACCGGGGCACTGTCCAAGGCTAATGGGTCCCTCCTTCAATCCATCAAGTTCATAAAGCACACCGTCAACAGGTATATAGCTTATGAAATGGTACACATCATCGTCTTTTCCAGCAGCCTTTTGCTCCTCAGGAACAAAAGGCTCGGGTCTTGCAAAACTGTTATGGGCTGTACGAATAGCTTCACTGTTATTGATGGCCAAACCTTTAAGCTCTGGTGGAAAATTCTTGCTAAATTCTTTCAGTGCAGACAATTCTGGACCAATATCGACATCTGGACAGTTCATAAGAATTGACAGGATAGCTTGGGTTGCGCATGCATTGTTTATAACCTGTGAGAGTACTAAAACAGTATTACACAATTTATAACTTCATTATTGTGTTCCAGGAAACATAGAATTCTTGGAAACTGACCTGGCTGGCAAAAAACAGGTTTGGGTTTGGATCCTTGATTACAAGACGGTCATCTTTTTCCCCGGGACGCCATTTAAAAAGGAATATCAACCCATACACTGGCCTGTAAGTTCAGGGAAGGAAAACAAAGATGACTATGTAGAATCACATCTACGAGCTCAAAGTCAAAAGTACAACCGGAATAACAGCTTACCTTAGATTGTTCAAAGAATCCAGGTCCAAAGAATACAACTCCTCAACCTGCTTCAACATATCAAGGCAGAATAATGGCACACAACAAACAGAAGAGGAGGGTGTTAATGTGAAAGGATCATATCTTTTGGAACAGAAAAGCAGGCAACCAGTATATATTCTAATATATAATGATTAGCTTAATAGTAAGGTTTGAGAGTCAAATCACATAAAAGTCTTCCAAATCACATAAACTATCTGCTGAATAATACACTTTCGAACAAAGTTTATGGGAAAAAAAGGATCGAATAGGGGCCACAGAAGCCAAAAGACGGTGCCTATAAAGGCAGCAACCCAAATTAAGCAAACCAGTAAGTCAGGGACTCACCCAAAAAAGCAGGGTGAAGCTGTGGAACAAAAATAGTTTTTTTCCTTTGATCGGTGCAAAATAAATGAAAAGAAGTACAAAAAAGTGGGGGACACATAGTCCACCAAAGTAAAAAAAAAAGAACAAAAAAATATATATATCAAAGTCACAACCTACAAATTGCACACCGCCCTCCAATCCATAGAAATAAAAAATACTGGAATTCCCTTAAAACTTGCAAGAATGAATCTAAAACTTCACTAGTTATTTACCACAGCATAGAATATCCATCTAGGAACTTATGATCCTTTTAGCACATTCCTTCCCCAACCATATGAAAACCACCCACCTTAAAAAAACTAGAAGACTAAAAATACTGATCATGGTAAACTTATCTCAATTATGAAAAGGTAACTGCTATGGACTTAATAATAAAAACAATTCAAGAGGCAATCAAGAGGGTAGAAATAGATGAGCACACCTTGCACCTCTAATCTGAAGCTAATTTTTTAATGTTAGATATATTTAAAAACTCCAACCAGAAAACAAAGAAACTCATCAGTTTAAGCTTCTCTCAATTGAAATAAGCTAAGTGTTTTAGAATTATAAATCATTCAAGGGATGATCTAGAGAGGTGGAGTTAGACGAATATGCCTTGCATCTATAAGCTAACGCCAAATCTCGAATGTCAGAAAACTTGCACTATCTCTCTTTCTATGTCTGCTTCAGGACAAGCAAAGTACAGTTCCAGCCTCACAAGTTGTTAAGTGAATGCCATCTTCAAATTAGAGATGATTAACAAAAACTACCAGATTGCCAATCTCCGTTCCAAGTCTTCCACAAAGCCAACTAAGACTTTCAAATTCTTTTATCTAGAAATCCATGAGCTTCATCACATTTCTGCAGGATTAAGTTTTAAATGGCAGAAAAGCATTGTCAAGAATCAAATCATGAAATTACGTCCAATGTCCACGGAAGTAACTACACATGCATAAATAATCAACCTTCCCACACTTACTAATTTCCATTATCCACTAGCCTAGACAAGTAAGAAAATGATAGGTGCAACAATTAACTTGAAATGACTAAGAATAAGGTTGAAAACACTAAAAGTAGGCATGGATATATAACAAAGCCAATATTGATGAGCATCAAATATGAGAAAAAGTCACTTAAAGGAGCATCCAGTCCTTATGTGCTTAACATGACGGCTGATAAAAAAAACAGATAGAAGACTCACACTCGATAACAAGAATTTCTAGAACTATGACACACAAAACAGATAGAACAAAATAAATCATGTAATTTTACCTGCACGCCTTTTACTTGCATCTGTTGTATAAGTTCCGTAAAAACACCTGAGATGCAAGCCAAGAGTCTCAACACAAAACTAACCAATTATAAAAGAGATGCTAGCTCAAATAGTAGATTATATACTAATAGAAAGATGATGGATGCTCTATTTCTTCACCCTTTTTTTTTATCTATTATTCTTGTTGTTGGTAATTTTGTTGTTGTTGTTACTATTATTAAAGTAAGATGCAACACCGCTATGTCCTAATGAGGACTTGAGCTATGCACCACCACTTTGCAGATGGTAGAAGATACCTCACAAGCTGATGGTGGTGTTGTATTCAATTACAAAATGACTAGCGTAAATTTTTTCATCACCTAGAATATTTGTGAGTGATTGCCTTTTGTAGGCTTATTTCATGTATGAAAATAGAAAAGGTACCTTCAGATAATTTTAAGATCACAATGGATCTATGCATTAGAATTTCCCTCCTTATGTGGTGGGTAACCAAAGGGATGACACAACTGAATTGGTTCAGAAAAAAGGAAAGACAGATAGATAAGATGGTGAAAACAATAAAGAAGATGAGAAATCATATGATTGTCTTCGTCTGCTGCTCTATAACAACTGAGCCACTAGGATAGGTCAAAACCAACTGATAAAGAAATTCATTGGTTCATCACCTTGTTATGACTGGGCCATAGTAGAAGTAATTCTTTCTTGTAAACAAATAACAAAATCAAATAGATATCCTCTCACACCATCCCATCAGACTGTACAAATCCCGAGCAACAAAACATGAGAGTTATAAACAAGAGATAAGCCCGTTGCATGAATGTGCTGAAACCCACACTAATAGCCCACCTACCTAATCTTGCTATCCAAAGCAATAACCTACTTCTTGCAATACACTGCTCAATCAGCCCTGCAACTTCTATCTTCCTTTTGAATCAAAGTCTTCCACCATGTTAATGAACTTGCTGTGATCACCATTAACCTATTGATGCAAAAACAATTTTCCCTATCCTGTCCACACATAACTCGGTCCAAACTATGATATTTTTCAATATTTACATATGACAGAGATCTCCCACAGCTAGCATGATCAAATCTCCCAATGATTTGTTCATGTCATTCTATTCTACTCATTTTTATTTTTATTTTCTGGTCTAACAAACAAAAATCTTGAGACTTGTTCCACGTTTCTAGCTCTCCGAAGTTTCAACGTAGTCATAGTTCCTCCAAACTAATGCCGAATGACATGCTTTCATTAGAAATGAATGTTCTCAATCTTTACTTAATGTGTTCAACAACGACAATAAATTGTCATGAATGCATTTTCCAAACAAAGACAACAACCCATGTATTTTTTCTTGCTAAACTCAGATTCTTGAACCTCGGTTTGTGCATTAAACGGTCATGCTAGCAACTTATGCCAACATAGTCAATAAAAAAGAGATGTTTATGCCCCTTGATAGCATTTCAACTTTGTGCATAATGGGCAAAAGAAGGGTATTGAGTTTCTTCTGCAAGTTGTTGATTTGAGCTATTAATAAAGTAAAACTAATGCACCACCCACATGGTTGAAATAAACACAAGCAAGTTCTTAGATGCTTAACCGCTTTGTTGTTAAAACCTCCTCTCATAATTATGGATTCAAAAGATTACATAAATTTGCCATCTTTTTATTAATGATATATTTAAAAGATAAAATTAGTATAAAAAAATAGGAACTACAGCATAGAGATGTAAAACATTAGAACATATATGAAAAAAGTAAAACATACCAGGATCAGATTCTATTGTGCACCAAGACATGATTGCAAATCTATGCTGCCACAAGATATATATAAAAAAATTAAAAAAAAATCAAAATTTGTATAGAGAAAATGTCTGCACATTATCACCAAAAAAAAAAAAAAATGCCAATTAGGAAAAACTGTGTCTAAATTAATCACTAACAAAAAATCAAAACTTACAACGATGAAGAAGTAATTTTACAACACACTAACGCAAACAGATCAAAATTAAGAAGCAAAGTACATCGACACACAGGATACACATACATACATACATACATACAAATGTGTATATACCTGAACGAAATGACGAAATCGTGAGTAATTTGTACAAATTTGTGCTACGTAGTTGGGGTAAAACACAAGTTACTAACCAAACCTCAAAATTATACGGTGGCGGTGGAAGTTGTTGCGGCGGTGGCGATGGCGACGTGTCGGTGGCTCGGCCTCGACTCTTCAATCTGAGTGGAGAAACGATTGATGGTGTGTTCTCCTGCGAGTTGACACTCATTGCAGTTTTGGATAGGGCTTCGTTTTGGGCGGGCCGTTCAAGGGCTTTATAGGCCCAGACCATCTTAGTTGGAGTTCATCTGTATTACTAATCCACATCTTTCGGCCCAACCCATGGGATTGTGTTTCTTTCTTTTTGTTTCTCTTTCATTTTGTTTTTTGGGGGGGTTAAATAACATTTGCCTCCACTGAAGTTTGAAGAAAGTATAGTCAGTCCCATATTTTTTTGTCATAGATTTATAAAATAATTTGTAAAATTATTTACAATAATAATTTATTATTCTTACTAAATAATTTTATTAATTAAGTTCTTATTACTAAAACAAAATAATTCATAAACTTAGTGCCATACACCACCCAAAAAAAAAAAAAAAAGAATATGAAGGCTTGTTTTAGTAACACAAAAAATAAATGGTTTATTGATTTATTTGAATCTTTATTTTTTTTACATGTTTTTCTATAATAAGTAAAAAAATAAAAAATAAGTTACGCTTAAATCAATCCTAATTATCCCTTTATTTTATTCAGCTAAAATCCTGATTATGTAATTATCAACAATAATTTTTGAAGAGAGATAAAGATCCAAAAGAGTACTTGTGAGCGAAGAAATAGCATCCCTCTTCTTCTAATTTCTATAAATAATGATATTGTTGTCTTGCTCTGCAAGTAATATATAATTTTTAATTAGATATTATCTTTGGGTGAAGTTCGTTGAACTCGGGGATGTTTTGGAAAATAGGTTAAAAGTCACTTCTCAACTTTTAATCTACTTCTCTTTTTCATAAAAAAGTCAACAAATAACTTTTAATCATCGTTCAAAACACCTCTTAGTCTTGGTTTGATTATCATTTTGGAATTTAAAAAGAATAAGTTAATAAGATAAAATATTACATTCAACCTATAATTATTACAATTTTTCTCTTACAAAAATTAAAAAAATCAAAAAATCCAAATCAAACTAGGTTCAAAAAGTTCCAACACAAAAAAATTGATTATATAAATCAATGCCAAATGAAATTTTATTATCAGCGCTGCTTGAGGGCCCGAATTTCGGGGCTCGAATGCCCCGAAACTTCCACTTTAGGTAAAAAAAAAAAAAAAAAAAAAGGAAAAAAGAAAGAAAAAAAGAAAACAGTTTCTAAAAATGGAAATTAGGGGCATTAGGGACAAATTTTTTAGAGCCACCAATCATTTTCCTTTTATTATATGCTATATGGGAATATGTATTATCAGAATATTTTAACTTTTATCATTTTATTCAGATCATATTTGGATGTCCTACTCTTTCTCGAGAATTTTCCTTTCCTTGACCACCGTTTTGGTTGCCGATCCACTGTGAGAGTCTCACGTGTCTCCTTTGGGTAATTTTTGTTGGCCCAAACCCAAAGATTATAAATATTCTATTAATAGTTTTAATCGTCGTGTGATAATGACTTTTTTAATTAATTTTTTAATTTTTAAAATTTTTTTATTCTGAGATTTTTTTGTTTATTTAATTTTTTTGTTTGATTTTTTAACTTTGGAATGACAAATCTTTTTTTGTCTTGTTGTAATTTTTTTGTCAAAATAAAAACATAAATGTAAAACTTAAATATAAAACTTATATGATACTCATAATAAGTGTGAAATTTATATAAGACTCGTAAAATGTGATTTCTATATTTAAATAAAATATTAAATAAAAATATTAATCTAATATTTCTCAATTTTAAATACAAACTCTCATCTCCCAATGATACATGCTGGAAGGGGTAACGTAACGACACTTGTATAATTGAAACAACAATGATAGAGATCATTAATTTTGGAATTTTAAAAAGATCACTAATGACATGACACTTAATTAAAAAATAAAAAAAATACAATACCAAGGTCAAAATATCAAATCATTCATGGTGAAGTTCACTGTCACATCATTAATAGTAGTACTAATTAATACTCTCACTCATTTTCCTAATTGAAAAGGTAATGAGTGTGTCAAGTCTCTCCATTATCCATATGGGAGAAGGCTGACGTGAGGTTTATTGTGAGCCAGTTCTGAATGTTTTTGGATGAGTCAAATTGTAGCTTATTTTGAAACGATGATGAAAAGTAAGAAAATGTCTCGTAAGTCAAATTTTGTGGCTCAAAAGTGGCTTAAATGGCCAAAATGGCCAAAACGACGTCGTTTTGAGTACAGAACAACATAAAAATGGCCAAAACGCCGTTTTGGCCATTTTTATGTTGTTCTGTACTCAAAACGACGTCGTTTTGGCCATTTGAGCCACTTTTGAGCCACAAAATTTGAGTTACGTAGCATTGTCATAAAAAGTAATATTTTAGTTTTTAACTAAATTTTTGATTTTTTTAAATGATTTATGAAGTTAGTAAAAAGTTATTTTTAGTTTTTTTTATTAATATTTATTTATGATGTCAAATCACAATAAAATGACCAAACTACCTCAATTAATTTAAAATATTTATAACTTTACTCATGTAACACATTTTGACTCATGAGGGGTAGAATTGTAATTTCATCAGTAGCTAAAAACTAACTTCTCAAATGAAAAAAATGCAAAAAAATCAACTTTTTACTCTTGTTATAAACCCAAAAAAATGGCTAAAAGCCAACTTTCCAAATAATAAATTGCAAAGTTTGTTAAAGTAAATTATTTATATAAAAAATTAAGTAAATTATACATTTGTAATCTTATAATGAGAGTATATTTATTTCTTTAAAAAATAAACGATTAATATAATTTTAATAATTTTTTTAAAATAATTAAAACTTGATCACAAGGTTACTAATATTTGATTTTTTATATGAGTGATATTCTCAGCAAACCTTATAATATAAACGATTCAAATGATCAAAATACGTTCAAAAAATATCTCTAAAAACCCTCACAGTAGAACTACTGTGCTTTATGACAGAGCGGCAACCCTCAATCCCTCTATATATGTATATCCATTTCTTTCTAACTATTCTTATTATTATTTTTGTGGATATATATATATATATATATATAATTGTATTTGTACGGGAAAGAAATAAACCTTCTCGTATAATCTTGTTGATCAAGTTTGCGCCCCTCTATATGTCATTGCTTTACTCCCTGAAAACACAAACGTGAGCTAACCGGCGGGTGTGTGCCGGATACCTCTCCGATGCCTAAGTCAGCAAAATAGACAAATAGACAAAAGCTCTGTGTATTCGGGAATCAAAGTTGTGTTACCTCTCCATAGGTGATGTTATGAGCTTTTATAGGTTTTGCGTGGCACAATCCTAGTGAGACTTTTACTCATCCATGTAGAGTCCTCCTAGGAGTCATACTCTAGAAAGACAATGCTTATCCTTCAATACCCCCTCACTACTTAAACCAAGTGAGATGGTTTTACCATGGTCGGATTCCAATATGACCGAGGTAAGCATGACTATGCTAAGCCGCAGATTAGACCGAACTATAGCTAGTTTGGTTCTTCCTTTCACTGCTCTTACCTCGGTTTCTTATGTACAAACCATGATGTGATCAGACCGAGCTAACAAACAGCAAGGTTCTGACCGAGATAACCACGATAAGCCATGACCGGGCTAACTTTGAGTACGGTGACCGGGCTATATGCAAAGCTTCTCTAGACCGGACTAACTTCACGGTTCTTTTGGATCGGGATAACAATAAGGCTTACTAGGACCGGGCTAACTACAAGCCCCCTTTATCCAGCCCTTCTTACTGTGGCCCAAAGAACGGCCCATTTACCCAGCTCAGCCCATTTACCCATCTCGGCCCAATTTAGGTATAAATTACTCTCTCAATTGCCCTTTAATTCCATCTACGCAGCATGATAGGGATTTACTTGTTTTACCAGCCAAGCTAAAGATTTTAGTCTTACAACCGAGCTAAACTTTTAAGCCTTTACAGCCGTGCTAAGACTATTTAGCCTTCTCAGTCGAGCTAAAACTCTTTAGCCTTTCTAGCCGAGCTAAATTCACACCGGACTGTACCTGTCCGGTCAAAACGTCTCTTCAATCACAGTAACTGAATCGCTTCTCATTCCAAGGATACGTGGCATGCTCTCATTGGCTAAAGGCAGCTGTCACGCCGTCTTCGTACCTCGTGTTTTTTGAACAGTTCCCTCCTTTAGCCCTTTTCTTTTCACAAAACAATCCCTAAATGCTTTGAATCATTTACTTTACTATTCACCCTTTCTCTCTTGCAAGCCTATGAACCCCCCATTTCAACCTGATAACTGTGAAGCTTGTGATTTTTGCTTGCAACTGTTGCCCTCATTTTGACCTGGTAAGCTATATAAATCTATTCTCCTTTTATTGTTTTCGCATTTGTTTAATCCATAGCTTTTTGTTTGTGTTTTTACGAAACATATTCTTTCCATTTGCTTTGCCTTGCGTTTTCTGGAAAAAACTTAGTAATAGAATCATTTGAAATAACCTGAGAAACACTGGTTTCGATTCAAAATCACAATATAACCGAACTAGGAAGTTGTTTGTAGTTGATGTCAATCTAGCCAGACTACAAACCGGACTAGCACTTCATGCTAAACTAGTAGTTTCATCAGGTCGAACCATCTTTTGTTTCAATTTATCTTAGCCGGGCTATTGATCCGTGCTAATAGTATGCTTGAAAGCCTCGACCATGACCGAGCTACAACTCAAGGCTAAACCAGCCTTCCTAGTTCAAACCGAACTAAGAATGCTGCCCCTATAGGCTCAACCGGGCTAACAAATCCCTTGCTCAAACCGAGCTAGCAAACCTTCGCTTAAACCGAGCTAGCAGACCCCTTGCTCAAACCAAGCTAAGATACGAAGTAATTCATATAGCCGAGTTAGGACTTCATTTATCTTGCCTGTGTTTCTTTTAGCACGGTCCAACGATCTGTGCTTAACCTTTGTTTTTCACTTTGCAGACTTAGGTTGCCCAGACACTCTTTTGAGCGCTCAATCGAGCTACTCGGTACCATTCTCCGACCGAGCTAACACCCAAGTATAATTTATTCATAACTTAAACCATAATGGGAAAGTATAGGTATTTAGTAAACACACCTGGTGGTATGGCTAAATTCCGAAAGGATTATAACATCCCTGACGATGTTCGCCTCACCTTAGTCGACCTAGACACCGTTCCTTGGGGTAAACAGGGCTTTGTCCCTTTTAATGTTATTTCCATTGTGGAGTGCGATCTACGCTTCCCTGTACAGCCCTTACTCTGTGAATTCCTCAGGCAAACCAAACTCTGCCCTACCCAACTTTCCACCAATTCTTACCGCATAATAAACGGAATAGCCGAGTTAAACCACCGGGCTGGCCTTAACCTCGGTCTCGCCGAGCTCTTCCATCAGTATTCCATAGGATCAGTCAAAGATGGCTGGGTTTACTACTTACGAATAAAGCGCCGGCGTGAAAAAATAATAAAGGACACACCGGACAAAGACTTGAACGATAATGATTTTTTCTGGGTATCTGGGAATTTTGAAGACCACCAAGCCCAGATCCCAGGCCACAGAATAAACTGGAACAAGGGTGTAGTCGGTAGGGTTACCTCGGCTTTACTGCATTCTTCTTGTTATTTCGGTTTTCTGATTGTGAACCAAACTAAATGTTGTCTTCTTTTTTGCAGATAGGAACTTTCTTAAGTCCCAATACAGCTACCCCAATTTGAACGTGCTTCGTGCCGCGCTGTGATACCCAGACCGAAGTTAGACTGACCTACTTAATTTTGAACCGACCTACCGATACAGTGGAAAACGAAGGACCAGGGTAACTGACTTTCTGCTAGAAGCCTCTCCTGAACCGGACCCAAACTTGCCTTAAATCAACCTGGTCCGTACTACTGCGGAACAAGAAATGGCGAAGAGGAATAGAGTAAGGGCCCTCCTAACCGAAACACACCAGGCCGAGGTACCACAAACCGGTCAATCTACTGAGGCCGTGGTAGCTCTTCCAAGCCAACAACCTTCGTCATCTCGGGCAAGCAAGTGCGCCCGGACTACAACTGCCGAGCAAAGCCTTGTCGATGAAGAAGAAACCATCCTTCCCCAAACCACTCCACCGAGCTCACCACCTGCGAATGGGCTCCAAAAATCACTTTCCAGAACCGAGCTGTTCAGGACACTGATCCGGTGGTTACTGAAAAAGACCACTTAATGGCATTCAATCTTGGCAAGAGTGTTTGCCTTCTAGTAGATATGTGTAGACACCCCATTTTTGACCGTCCTCAAGACTTGGACGTCATCGTTTGAACACTCGGTAATTATCCATGTTTGTGTTCGTCTTGAGTTCCCGGAAGTCTTGGCCGCGCGCCTCGCCTCAGGATCTCTCGACCTGACTGTTCCGTGTTTGGTTTTGACACCAAACACTTGTGTTTTTACCTTGAAGGGAGGAGAATGGCTTGTTGGCCACCTTCACATTCCACCGGCCTTCCCCTAGCATCATCGGCTGTTTAGGGGTGCCACCGGCCATGGTTTCTTAAAATCAATGGCCGGTCGGCATAATATTCTACCGACCGGCACTTTTTTTTGCTGGTAGCATCTTTTGCTGGCCGGTGTGACTCCTTTGCACCCTTGAGGCATGGTGCATGCCAGCTGTGCCAGCTGGAATGCACCATCACTCCTCTTCGTGCGGTTTTTGGCTGGTATGAGCCTTTGAACCCCTTGGTTCCTTCTAGAAGGATGAACCCTTGGCTAAGCTTCTTGGAGAAGCTTGGCCAGCTGTTTTAGCTTCTCCAAGAAGCCTAGACTCCTTTGCACCATTTGCTCCTTTCACTTGGCTTCTTGGAGAAGCCAAGAACCATTTGCTTAGGCTATATATAGAGCCCTCCTCCTCCATTGTAAAAGGTTGGGAGTTTTAAACCTAAAAACCAGAGCTCATATACATATATCTGTTAGATATATCATCTCTCTCTATATTTCCTTCTCTCTCCTCCCTTAGTGTGTGTTTGGTAGCCCAAAAGTGTATTTTTACCTTACTTTTGCACTAATATACACACCATTACACCTTGCTCCGAGATTGAGAGGCTTTGAGGGTTGATTCTTGAGGTTTTGGACTGATTTTGATCAGTAGAAGGTGGTTGGAACATCTGTTCTTCAAAGTTTCTTCAAGGGTAATCACTTTGCTTTAGTTTTTCCAAACTTGCATTAGTTTTTTACCTGTCTTGCTTGCTGATTTAGGCTTTGTACATAACATAAAAAAAGCTTATATTTTCATGCTTAAGAACTTTCATTAAGGGTGTTTTGTGGTTCGAGTTCAAACTCACCCTCTTAGGCCTTATTTGGCCTTTTTGGTGCTTCCTTTGTGAGGCCTTGTTTGCTTGAGTGTCTTAGTCTTCTCACCACTGAAAACTAGTGGATTTTCAGTGGTAAGGAAGGTGGTTTGAAGTCTTGTATAGGGGAGGGACACCCCTCTCCCTTCATTGCCTCATTTCCTTGCCTTTTGGCTTAAAGGGTAACATGCATGCTTGATTGATTTTGGCCCTATTTCAGAGGTTTTTGGGTGTCTCTAGGTCACATGTTATCTCTGTTCTTGGTTGGATTTGTGCCCTTTTGCATGCTTAACATACTTGCTTTACATTCTTCTATTTGGCCTAGAAATGTATCTTGTGTTTAGGTCATGATTCTTGCATGTATTAGCCTAATTTCATGAAGATATTGGCATTACTTTAACATGTTTAAAGCCTATTGGCCATCTGTTTTAGTCATGCTTGCCATGTTTGGTGTCATCTTTTTGTGTTTTGGCTTGTAAGCCTTGAGTGTATTGGCCTTTAGCATGCATAGCTTAGACCATCCTCATGATTTGGCATCATTTAGGATCATATTTCAGCCCATAAATCATGTTTGTATGTCTGCATATGTGACCTCTTTCATGCTTTGAGGATATGCCCTTTTATGCCTAGAAATGAGTTTTGGTGTATGCATCTCATTGGAGCCACTTAAGCTGCCATATCAGTGGGTTTGGAGTCCATTTTTGCATGCTAGGATTCTGTTTTTTGCTTGTCTAATTCATGCCATGAATGGTCATGTTAGTGGAAGTAAAGTGCCCCCTTTTCGTGCCTTAGCCTTAGGTCCTTTGGCTTGCATGTTGGCATGAGTGTTTGTTCACCATTTTGGGCACTTTTGGCCACTGTTTTGGGGAGGATTAAGGTCTGCCCCTTTATGGTTTAAGTCCACCATTACATGCTTGTCTCATGTTTGTTGCATGATTGCTTCATTAGGTGTTGTAATATGATGATCCTATTGCTTAAATCGTCCATGTTTGCATTGCATTTGCATCTTGCATGCCTTTGCATTGCATACTTGCCATGGTAGTTGCATGGCATTTGGCATGCCTTGCATCTCAATCTCATATTGTATCTTTGAGTCATGTTTGCATAACATGCATTGCATTACTTGGTTTGGGGTGTCAAACCAAGTGTGGGGGTTAAGGAGCGTTCATACTTTAAGTGATGTAACGCGTCTTAACTCTCGGTCACCGGGGCCCTTGACTTCAACATGATAGGGTCTTGGTCCTCATTTGTGTGTTGCATACATTTTTACATCAAATGGCAAGCTTGATCTCTTAGGCTATCATGCACAATTGATGGCTCGAGGATCAAGGGCCATGCTTCCCTGAGTTCAATACATGATGGGGAACATGACCATGCTCACATGTGCCTGAAATCCCATGCCATATACTGTCTGTCCTCTGTTGCTGTCAAAACTGTCTTCTGCAGGAAGTCTCTGCCGACTGGCAGTGTTCAGTGCCGACCGGCAATCCTTACTGGGCCGATAGCTTCATAAACAGCCGATGGGTATTTTAAACGGCCGGTGGACATTTCCTTCAGCCGATGGTGTTCCACAGTATTCAGAGGACCTGTCCCAGAACTTTGGAAATTTTCAGAGAAGCAGGGCAGTGTAAACAGAGGCGGCAGTGGTATGGTACGGACCTTCCGGGCGAGACGGGTTCGAGCACGCATCATTCGCGCATCCCAAGGCGGGGGCTGTGGCCACCCTTCTCTTTGCATTCATTCTGTTAATTAATTAGAAATTCTGTAACAATTTATGCGTTTATTATTCAGACTGTAATATTTATTTGGACCCTCTGAGTGAGGGCAATTATGTAATAAGTGTGCGTGAGTGTGTGTATGTCTTCTAACCCCACGTCTTTCTTCCCATTTTATTTACCTGCTTTGATGGTTAGTAATAGGACATGTTTAATTTAGCATACCTTATGCTATGCATCCGTGCATCATTCACCAGTATTGCATGCACCGGGCTCGGCGCATCATGCTAACTGCATTAGTATTTCAAATCTAACTTGAATACATGCTACTTGTGCATTTTCACATGCCATGTTTAGGTTAGCCGAGCCTATTCTAATTGCATCCTGCATGTGTTGCATTAGTCAATTTGACATGAACTAGGACCATGCATGTTGGCTAACTAGTTTATTGTTTTGGCTCGGAGTACTCGGTAAGCATTTATGCTTTAGCATATCTCATGCGTGTGAATGCTACCATGACAACATGCTTACCATGTGGCTAGATTCTTATGTGATAAACTGTTTGAATGCCTGTGGGTGAAGGTTGGATTGTCTGAGTTGGAAACACTCGTTGAAATCCGTGTTTTAGCCTACTTGCGGGTAGCAAATTCCAAAACATTTTTCCAAAACAAACGGATATGCAATGCTTATTTCCCAAATTAAGCAATCTAGTCTATACTTGTTTGCTGTGCGCATAACATAGTAATTCTAGGCTAATAAATGGAATAAGAACACATAAACGTTTTCAAAAACGGATATCACGGTTAGTAGAGGCTGATCTTCGGATCGGGCGAAAGGGGGTGCTCATAGCTGACCTTCCCCAATCGTACCCTAGCTCCCGAGCCGAGGCAACTCTGGTGATGACGGACATGTGGCCTTCGGCGTCGAGTCAGGGTTTCCTAAATTCCCCCATAAAAAAATATTTAGGTGGCGACTCTGTATCTGGGAAAGCAATCCATGTTTGGCACTTCTTTTTCTAAAAATCTATTTTCTCAAAACGATTTGCTAGATTTGGACTCTTTGGTTCAGATTAAGAACCGTGACACAAATCGAGTCCGAACTGTAGCGGGGTCCCACGCGGGCGCGTCTACAGTTTTTGGCGACTCTGCTGGGGACTTAAGAGAGCTTGACTCGAACTCGTGATATCCTATTTTGATTCCATTTATGTGTCTCTTTGCATTGCATGTGCATTGGTGCGCCTAGGAATACTGTGTTTGCCATCTGCCATTCTTGAACGGTTTGCCGGAGGCTTGTCTTTTCAAGGCATGACCATAAGGCTGACCGGTTATGGGCTCTGACAGTATGGGAACACAAACCCCTGTTTTTCCGAGGCACCCTTTTCGACCATTCGACCTAGTGCATGTTCGGATCCGTAGTGACCATTCCAAGTTAGGACAGGCTGCTTACCCGATGCTAGGTTGTTTGAAAACTGCTGCGTGCATAGTGAAACCCTAGCTCCTGACAAAATAGGACAGGAAAACCCTACCCTAACATAGGGGTGTTTTTGCTCTCTTTACTTGCTATGTGCTTTTAGAATGTATCTCTACAGGGAACGTACATATCAGTTTGCAAGATTGAGTATTAGACCTGAGGGCATCAGTATCAGTTTATGAGAATCAGTTATCTGCGGGTATCAGGTTCAGTTTTGGGAACAGTGATTTTGGGGAACAGTGATTGGTGTCGAGGAACAATGTGTTCGGCTTACCAACTGTGTATTATGAATACCCAACTGTGCGTTGTATGTGTTTATTTTACGCCGTCGTGCTATCCGATTGTTTGTTTATTTATTACTTTATTTATCTTTTTGCTAGGTAGTTTAGCACCATTGCTTCCAACCCGATAGATATTCCCCAACCACTCTGGATTAGAGGTCGTCGGCTCCATCGATCTGAGGATCTGGTAGACGGATAACCAGTGCACCACTCTCTACCCCCGGTTACTAGACAGAGGACAGTTAGGCAGAGGGTATCAGTTCAACAGTTAGTACAGAGGGCTTTATCTACCCCACCTGTGTACAGTAGGGATCAGGATTCCGTTTCACCCACAGAAAGGGAACATATACCGATAATTCAGTCAGAACAGAACATTATGGCTAGTTTAGAGGAGATGGTGCGCCAACTCCAAGAAAGCATGAAAGTGATGCAGCAGGATGCTGTCCGATAGGCAGAATTCGCCAAACAGCAGGCCACAGTCATGAATGAGCAAGCAGAGTTAATCGTGAGATTGCAGCAGCAAACTGGAGCATCTGCTTCACAGCAAGTCCCTCCCCCACTAAGGGTTCCGATACCCGAAGAAACACTGAATACCCGGAATGTCCAAGAAGATACAGACATCCCAACGGGGCCAGCCCCGCCCCCGATTATACCTCAACTATCCAAGGCACCCACTCCTATCAATCAACCGGATTCTCCCTTCGAGTCCGAGGTTGTAACAACCCTCATACTATTTACCGACTTATGACTGATTGATTACCGATAACCATCGATTACCGTTAAACTGAATTGATTATGACTGATAATTGAACTGATTAAAGTACTGAACTGACTGACTGAAATTGGAAATCGAATTGACTGAGTATGTGTGTGTTAAATTGTATTCTATCTGTTTGACTATTTGATTATCTGTTCCTGTTTGTATGTTTAAACTATTAATTGAAGGCCTTATCGGCGGCCGAATCGGAAATGGGTTAGTGTATTATGATCGTCGTATTTAATGTAATTTTATGGTGAAGTTATCTGAAAATTGATTAAGTATGATTAAATTAGATTAAAATGAGTTAATTGCAAAGTTTGCCGTAATTGCCTAAATGCCACTTAAGTGGCCCACTAGTTGGCTCATCTCATTACACTCATACATACACATTTCATCAGCTCATTCTTGAGCACAGCACCGACTAGAGAGAGAGAAATAGAGAGTGAGAGGGAATTGAGTTGAGTTCGAGTTTATTGGTGGAATTGCTTGGTAATTGAAGTGTAGATTACTAATTTGAGCCTCTAGCCTTGCATTGGAGACCTAAGGTAGAGTAATTACTCTCTTGTTTGTGAATTGAGCTAGTTCTTGCATGATTCATACTTCATTATAGAACTAAGTCATGTTTTGGTTCATTGTGGTTGAATTGAAGCTTAATTGTTGCATGCATGTTGCCATTCTTGAAGTTTTGAGGTTGTAGTTCATAATACCTCACATGCATGTCCATCTTTTGGTCATACTCCATGAGTTCATCTTGTTTTTGAAGGTTTAAGCTCTTTTGAAACAACATTAAAGCTTTGAAAATGATTTAAGATCATGCATGTCATGTTTGAGGATTGTTCTTGGAAAATGGTTTGAAATTGGGTTTGAATTAAACACTCTTGGGCTTTGATTTCTCAAATTGAGTTTTGAATCATGTTATTCCATGTGTTTATAAGAGTTTTCCAGAAAATGAGCCCAAGAGGATCGGTTTTGAGTTGTTAACAACTTGGTTTTGAGCTTGAAGGTGCAATCTGGAATTTCCAGATTTCGCACTTCCGCTCGAGCGGGTAAAGTGACGCTCGAGCGTAGAATTCGAGCATCCAGCATCTCTGCACTGTTTTGCAGTCCGCTCGAGCGGAGGATTGGGCGCTCGAGCGGAGTCATGTCTCACGCTCGAGCGGGCGTCGAGCGGAGATTTCACCCATCCAGTACTTTTACAGTACGCTCGAGCAGGAAAGTTTACGCTCGAGCGTGTACCTTTGTTGCATGTCCGCTCGAGCGGGACTCTGTTTTTCTGAAAATACTTTTAAATGTACATCTTTGCATCCTCATCCCATTCTAGGCATTCTTAGGCCTAGTTTAAGACATCTTAATGAGGATATAGATGTAGAACACACCGAGGTAAATTTAGGGATTCAATTACTACCCTTCCCATTTGTGAAACTTAGAGTGTGTTCAATCTGTTAACTGTTTAAGGTTGGCATTTGGAGGAGATGCTCTAGCCTACTGTAGCCCAGAACTCTGTGAGTAACAATTGTGTAAAGATATGTTCAACTGATATCTTTTGAATACTGAACTGAACTGTTTACTGAACTGGTATTACTGAATGAATGTATGTCCTTTATTTCTGAACTGTACTGTGGCATCCTTAGTACCTACTGTTTACTGTTACTGTTACAGAGATCTCTGTCGGTTCCCTTGTGGAGCCACTACTGTTTACTGACTGATGGCCATCATTACTGTTCGGTCTTTTAAGACCTACTGTTACTGCTATGCTAATGGATGTACCACATATGACTGTTTACTGTACTGAACAACTGAAATACTGATTGAAATGAACTGTTTTCATTACTGTAAGGACATTCATTCTAAACCCCTTTACGCTTTATGTTATTCACTGGGCTTTAGCTCACTGCTCATATATATATGTAGGTGTTCAGGCACCAGACCGCAGCTAGGAGCGTCAGGCTTACTCCAGTTTTGTCAAGCCAGCCTTTGTGCCTCACTGCGAGGTTCCGAGCCTATCGTGCTAAGGCTTAGGGGTGTTTTAGAAGTCCCCCTTCTGTACTGTCTTACCATTTTGTAATAACTGGATGAATTGTATAGACTGACTGTTTACCGTACTGTTATTAAGGGATTAGGTCCCTGTACTGTGTGACTGTAAATTCTGTATAGACTGTACTGTTTGTATATGTGAATGCATGAAAAAAAATCTTTTGGCATGCAGACTGTCACAGCTCATTGGACATTGTTTAATTATTGTATTGGCTTCCGCCAGGCCCTGTACTCTGCTTTACTGTATTACTGTTAAGCAGGCCTTCGGTAATCTCGGATTACTGGCCGGTTACGGTGCTAAACCCATAGGGCCGGGTTTGGGTCGTGACAGAGTGGTATCAGAGCGATACTTACCACGAGTTATACCGCACACACGTGTCCAAATGAGCTATAGGGTGTCCTAGAAAAGTGATTAGGGCATCTCATGAGTATGATAAGTGTGTGGTTATGTTATGACTGAATACATGCTAATGTGGTAAACTGTTAAACAAATGACTGTTTATGTTTAAAACTGTTATAACTGCTTATAGTGAAATGGACAATGCAAATGAACCTGAGTCCTCATCTACTGAGGCAAGAATGGAAAGAATGGAAAGAATGATGGAACTGATAACTGCTAGACTTGAACAACAGAACCAACAGCCTCCTCCTCCGCCGGTACAGCCGGAACCTAATGTGAATGTGAATGATGGGGATATAATTGCTCTGACCCAGAAGTTCAACAAGATGAAACCGCCATCCTTTCAGGGAGGCCTTGAACCGTTAAAAGCTGAAGCTTGGGTTCTGGAAACAGAGAAACTATTTGAAGTGTTTCCGTGCTCAGAAGCGAACAAAGTATTGTTAGCTACCTTCACCCTACAAGAAGAGGCTAGAAGGTGGTGGATGTTGATCCGCGATACAAATGCTGTCATGACTTGGGCTCAGTTCAAGGAGTCCTTCTTTGAAAAGTACTTCCCACAGTGTGTCAGGGATAGGAAAGTGACTGAATTCGAACAACTGAAACAGGGCACCACGTCGGTTGTCGAATATGAAACCAAATTTACTGAACTTGCCAGATATGCACCACACATGGTGGACACTGAATATAAGAAGGCCAGGAAATTTGAAGGTGGCCTTAATGTTGCAATTCTTGACCGAATAAATGTCATGAAACTACCGACTTTTGTGGGTGTTCTCGACCGGGCATTGATGGCCGAGTCGAACATTGAAGCACTGAAATCTGAAACACCAACAACTGAATGGCATGGTAAAAGGCAGGGTTTCAAATTCAAGAAAGGCAAGAACAACCCAGCCAACAAGAAACAGAATACGGGGTCGACAACTAGCCCCAGCCAAGGGAGTGGGTTCATACCACCCTGTCCTGAGTGTGGCAAGAAGCACAAGGGGGTCTGCTACAGAATATCTGGAGCCTGTTACAGGTGTGGCAAGGTGGGCCACATGGTTAAAGACTGCCCCTCTGCTCCACAAGCCAGTAGTAAAGCTGCACCAAGCGCAGTAGCAGCAACTGTAGCACCAAAGCCTAACCCCAGAGCTACCGGGAAAGAGCCCATAAGGCAGGGCCGAGTGTTCGCCCTAGTACCGGGAGACGTCCAGAATACCGAGACCGTTGTGTCAGGTATTCTCTCTATTTGTACTCAAAATGCATATGTACTGATTGATTCGGGGTCTACACATTCTTATGTATCGCATGCTTTCTCACGGAAATTGAATAGACCCTTAGAACCTATGAACTATCTGCTAGCCGTATCATCACCCGTAGGAGGGTCCATGACATGTGCTTATATGTACCCCACATGTGAAATCATTGTTGGGGATATGCATATGTTTATTGATTTACTGCCATTGAACATTGATCATTTTGACGTAATATTGGGGATGGATTGGTTACAAAAATATCATGCCACTATTGATTGTGTGACCAAGCAAGTTGTTTTCCGTCCACCTGGTTTGCCTGAATTCGTGTTTAATGGGAGTGGAGTAGTACCTCCTCCGTATTTGATTTCGTCAGTGAAAGCTGTTAAATTAATTAGAAAGGGGTGTAAAGGATATCTGTGTTCTGTACTGACTGTGGCTACTGATGATAGTGTTAAAACTAATGTGAATTGTATTCCTATAGTCAGGGAATTCCCAGATGTATTTCCAGATGATCTGCCAGGGAATTTGATTGACAGGGAGATTGAATTCGCTGTTGATGTGATTCCGGGTACACAGCCGATATTGAAAGCTCCTTACAGAATGGCCACAACAGAACTGAAAGAACTGAAAGTGCAACTGCAGGAACTGCTGGATAAGAAGTTTATCAGGCCTAGCACTTCGCCATGGGGCGCTCCTGTTTTGTTTGTCAAGAAGAAAGATGGCTCACTGAGACTGTGCATTGACTATCGTGAACTGAATAAGGTAACTGTAAAGAATAAATACCCATTGCCGCGTATTGATGATTTATTTGATCAGTTACAGGGTGCACAAGTGTTTTCCAAAATCGATCTCAGATCGGGGTATCATCAACTGAAGGTTAAACCAGAAGACATTGATAAAACTGCTTTTAGAACGAGGTATGGCCATTATGAATTTTTAGTTATGCCATTCGGAGTCACGAATGCCCCTGCTGCTTTTATGGACCTCATGAACAGAATTTTTAAACCATACCTTGATGACTTTATTGTTGTATTTATTGATGACATATTGATTTACTCCAAGAATATAGAAGAACATGAACATCATCTGAGACTTGCCCTACAAACCTTAAGAGAACAGAAACTGTATGGTAAACTGTCTAAATGTGAATTTTGGCTTGACCATGTTATGTTTTTGGGGCATGTTGTTAGCAAAAATGGAATTTCTGTTGATCCGCGGAAAATTGAAGCTGTAGTGAACTGGCCTAGACCGACAAATGTGACTGAAGTCCGAAGCTTTTTGGGATTGGCTGGATATTACAGAAGATTTGTCAAAGATTTCTCCAAAATTGCCCTACCATTGACTCAGTTAACTTAGAAGGGGACATCATTTGACTGGACTGACCAAAGAGAATCTGCTTTTCAGGAGTTGAAAACTCGATTAGTGACTGCACCGGTTCTTACCTTACCTTCAGGTACGGATGGTTATACTGTATGTAGTGATGCTTCTCATAAGGGTTTGGGATGTGTTTTAATGCAGAATGGGAGAGTAATTGCCTATGCTTCCCGTCAACTGAGACCGCATGAAAAGAACTACCCGACCCATGATCTGGAACTTGCTGCAGTAGTATTTGCACTGAAAATCTGGCGTCACTATTTGTACGGGGTGACATGTGAAGTATACACCGACCACAAGAGTTTAAAATATTTCTTCACACAGAAAGAACTGAACATGAGACAGCGGAGATGGCTAGAACTGATTAAAGATTATGACCTACAGATATTGTACCATCCGGGAAAAGCCAATACCGTTGCTGATGCATTGAGCCGGAAATCGATTGGAAACTTAGCCTGTTTGCTTACAGGACAGAAAGAGTTGCTTTGTGACCTTGAAAAATCTGAAATCGGTGGAATCTTAGCTGCTATTTCTGCTCAACCGGCGCTGATTGAGGAGATTAAAGAGAAACAGCAACTGGATGACTTCTTGAAAAAGATCATCGAAGAAAGAGAATCTAAACCGAGACCGAGATTCAAATTTGAGGATAATGTACTGAAATTTCAAGAAAGACTGTGTGTACCAAATGATACTGAACTGAAAAGAAGAGTTCTGCAAGAAGGCCACAATTCGAAATTGTCTATCCATCCGGGGAATACAAAAATGTACCAAGATCTGAAACAGAATTTCTGGTGGCCGGGAATGAAGAAAGAAATTGCTGATTTTGTATCCAAATGTCTTCATTGCCAACAGGTCAAAGCTGAACATCAACGACCTGCCGGACTATTGCAACCCCTACCCATACCAGAGTGGAAATTGGAGCATATCACGATGGATTTTATCGTTGGATTGCCTCGCTCCAGAAAAGGTATGGATTCAATTTGGGTTATTGTTGATAGATTAACCAAATCTGCTCACTTCTTACCTGTCAAGACAATCTATAATGCAGACAAATTGGCTGTTATCTATATTGATGAGATTGTAAGACTGCATGGAGTGCCTGTGTCTATTGTTTCTGACAGGGATTCGAAGTTTACATCGAGGTTTTGGCAAAGCCTACAAACTGCACTGGGTACTGAACTGAGACTGAGTAGTGCCTATCATCCTCAGACAGATGGCCAATCTGAAAGGACCATCCAAACTTTGGAGGATTTACTGAGAATGTGTGTCCTTGACTTTCAGGGAGACTGGGAAAGTCATTTACCTTTGGCTGAATTCGCCTACAACAACAGCTACCATTCGAGTATTGGTATGGCGCCTTTCGAGGCATTGTATGGCAGGAAATGTAGATCTCCGATCTGCTGGGCAGAAGTTGGAGATGGGCCTTTGCTAGGGCCCGAGATTGTGTATGAAACGACTGAAAAAGTGAAACTGATACAGCAAAGACTGAAAACTGCACAGAGTAGACAGAAAAGTTATGCAGATGTCAGAAGACGGGACAGAGAGTATGAAGTGGGTGATCACGTTTTTGTGAAAGTGACACCAATGAAAGGCCAGACTCGTTTTGGAGTCAAAGGCAAGTTAGCGCCGAGATATGTCGGACCGTATGAGATTATTGAGAAAATCAATCCGGTGGCGTATCAAGTTGCGCTTCCTCCTGAAATGGAACACATGCATAATGTTTTCCACATTTCTATGTTAAGAGATTATCTCCGGGATCCCTTCCATGTAATAGAGCCTACCCACGTAGTGTTGAGTGATGACTACACTTACGAGGAACGGCCTATACAGATTGTAAACAGACGAATCAAGAAACTGAGGAACAAAGAGATCCCGTTAGTGAAAGTTGACTGGCAAAACCACGGTGGCGTGTATGCCACTTGGGAAAGGAAAGATGACATGGCCAAACGATATCCTGAACTGTTTCCACTAAATTCTGTTTTCTTCCAGAATGAAGGTAACTCGAGTTTAGAGGACTAAACTCTTTATAAGGAGGGGAGACTGTAACAACCCTCATACTGTTTACCGACTTATGACTGATTGATTATCGATAACCATCGATTACCGTTAAACTGAATTGATTATGACTGATAATTGAACTGATTAAAGTACTGAACTGACTGACTGAAATTGGAAATCGAATTGACTGAGTATGTGTGTGTTAAATTGTATTCTATCTGTTTGACTGTTTGATTATCTGTTCCTGTTTGTATGTTTAAACTATTAATTGAAGGCCTTATCGGCGGCCGAACCGGAAATGGGTTAGTGTATTATGATCGTCGTATTTAATGTAATTTTATGGTGAAGTTATCTGAAAATTGATTAAGTATGATTAAATTAGATTAAAATGAGTTAATTACAAAGTTTGCCGTAATTGCCTAAATGCCACTTAAGTGGCCCACTAGTTGGCTCATCTCATTACACTCATACATACACATTTCATCAGCTCATTCTTGAGCACAGCACCGACTAGAGAGAGAGAAATAGAGAGTGAGAGGGAATTGAGTTGAGTTCGAGTTTATTGGTGGAATTGCTTGGTAATTGAAGTGTAGATTACTAATTTGAGCCTCTAGCCTTGCATTGGAGACCTAAGGTAGAGTAATTACTCTCTTGTTTGTGAATTGAGCTAGTTCTTGCATGATTCATACTTCATTATAGAACTAAGTCATGTTTTGGTTCATTGTGGTTGAATTGAAGCTTAATTGTTGCATGCATGTTGCCATTCTTGAAGTTTTGAGGTTGTAGTTCATAATACCTCACATGCATGTCCATCTTTTGGTCATACTCCATGAGTTCATCTTGTTTTTGAAGGTTTAAGCTCTTTTGAAACAACATTAAAGCTTTAAAAATGATTTAAGATCATGCATGTCATGTTTGAGGATTGTTCTTGGAAAATGGTTTGAAATTGGGTTTGAATTAAACACTCTTGGGCTTTGATTTCTCAAATTGAGTTTTGAATCATGTTATTCCATGTGTTTATAAGAGTTTTCCAGAAAATGAGCCCAAGAGGATCGGTTTTGAGTTGTTAACAACTTGGTTTTGAGCTTGAAGGTGCAATCTGGAATTTCCAGATTTCGCACTTCCGCTCGAGCGGGTAAAGTGACGCTCGAGCGTAGAATTCGAGTGTAACAACCCTCATACTGTTTACTGATTAATGACTGATTGATTACCGATAATCACCGATTACTGTTAAACGAAACGGATAATGACTGATAATTGAACTGATTAAAAGTACTGAACTGACTGACTGAAACTGGAAACCGAATTGAGTGAGTATATGTTAGTTAAATTGCATTATATCTGTTTGACTGTATGATTATCTGTTCATGTTCATATGTTTAAACTGCTAATTGAAGGCCTTATCGGCGGCCGAATCTGAAACCGATTAGTGTTCTGTGACCCTCGTAATTTATGTGATTTTATTGTACAATTATCTGAAAATTGATTAGGTATGATTAAATTAGATTAAAATAAGCTAATTAAAGAGTTGGACTTAATTACCGTTTTTCCCTTGAGTGGGCCACTATCTCATATACACACTTGAGCCTTATACTTGAATCAAAACACATTTGCTCAGCCATTTCTTCTTGATCTAGCCGAATTTAGAGAGAGAGGAAGTGAGAGTCTTGAGTTCATTTCAATATTGCTTAGAATTTGAAGAGAATTGAAGGTTGATTGTTGCTTTGTGGTCCTACACTTGTAATTGAGGCTCTAGGTAAGAGAACTCAACCTTTATTGATGTGTTTGAGCTAGTTCTTGCATGGTTCATGTCTTGCATGGTTCATGTTAATTTGTAAAGCTAAGTCATGATTTGGTTCATTAATGGTGGATTGAAGCTCATTTCTTGCTTGCATGTTGGTATTGTTGTATTTTGAGGTTGATTACATGGACATTAGTGCATGCATGCTCATATTGTTGTTATAGACCATGTTTCCAACTGGTTTGAAAAGAAATGAGCTCATTTGATCAAGCTTTGGAGCTTTAATTTGGTTTAAAACTCATACATGACATGTTTGAATGTTATTCTTGAAAATGGGTTTGAATGTGGCTTTAATTGACTCACCTTTGGGGCTTGAATTCATAAATTGAGCTTTGAAACTTGTTATACATTGAATTTAGTTATGTTTTCCAGAATTTGGGCCCAAGAGGTCGAGTTTGGAGTGGTAGAATGCTTGGTTTGAGCTTGGGAGGCAGATCTGGAAATTCCAGATTTGGCTTCCTCGCTCGAGCGAAGGATTCCCCGCTCGAGCGAGCACCTTTGTCCAGGGCTCCGCTCGAGCGACCATCGAGCGACCATCGTGCGTAAAATCTCAGCATCCAGTACTTTTACTGTTTTGCAGACCGCTCGAGCGAAGGTTTACTCGCTCGAGCGAAGCCTTTGATTTTGGACTTACGCTCGAGCAGAGAAAGTCTCGCTCGAGCGAGACTCCTATTTTCAGCAAACTTTGCGAAATGTTTTCTAAGTGTATTTTTGCATCCTCATCCCATCCTAGGCATTCTTAGGCCTAGTTTAAGACATTTAGATGAGGATACCGTTGTAGAACACACCAAGGCAAATTAGGGATTAAGTTATGATATTTCCCAACTGTGTAGCTTAGTGTGTGTTCAACCTGTGAACTGTGTAGGGTTGGCAACTGGGGAGACACGCTCTAGCATACTGTAGCCCAGAACTCTGTGAGTAACAATTGTGTAAAGATATGTTCAACTGATTATCTTTTGAATACTGAACTGAACTGTTTACTGAACTGGTATTATTTACTGAATGAATGTATGTCCTTTATTTCTGAACTGTACTGTGGCATCCTTAGTACCTACTGTTTACTATTACTGTTACTGTTACAGAGATCTCTGTCGGTTCCCTCGTGGAACCACTACTGTTTACTGACTGATGGCCATCATTACTGTTCGGTCTTTTAAGACCTACTGTTACGGTTATGCTAATGGATGTACCACATATGACTGTTTACTGTACTGAATAACTGAAGTACTGATTGAATTGAACTGTTTTCGTTACTGTAAGGACATTCATTCTAAACCCCTTTACGCTTTATGTTATTCACTGGGCTTTAGCTCACTGTTTATATATATATGTAGGTGCTCAGCCACCAGATCGAAGCTAGGAGCGTGGGTTAGACTCCAGTTTTGTCAAGCCAGCCTTTGTGCCTCACTGCGAGGTTTCGAGTTGCCATGCTATGGCTTTGGGGTGTTTTGTTTGTTTCCCCCGTCTGTCTCCATACTGGTTGGATTACTGTATAGACTGTCAGTTGTTTACCGTACTGTTATCAAGGGATTAGGTCCCTGTACTGTGTGACTGTAAATTTTGTATAGACCGTACTGTTTTGTACAGACGGAATGTTTTCTGTACTGTTATGTAGGGTTGAGTCCCTAGTTTGAATGGATGTCAATATTGTACATACTGTTCTGTACTGTTTATGTATGAATGCATGAAAAATCTTTTTGGCATACTGACTGTCACAGCTCATTGGACATTGTTTAACTACTGTATTGGCTTCCGCCAGGCCCTGTACTCTGTTTTACTGTATTACTGTTAAGCAGGCCTTCGGTAATCTCGGATTACTGGCCGGTTACGGTGCTAAACCCATAGGGCCGGGTTTGGGTCGTGACATCGAGCATCCAGCATCTCTGCACTGTTTTGCAGTCCGCTCGAGCGGAGGATTGGGCGCTCGAGCGGAGTCATGTCTCACGCTCGAGCGGGCGTCGAGCGGAGATTTCACCCATCCAGTACTTTTACAGTACGCTCGAGCAGGAAAGTTTACGCTCGAGCGTGTACCTTTGTTGCATGTCCGCTCGAGCGGGGAAACCTGAGCTCAAGCGGGACTCTGTTTTTCTGAAAATACTTTTAAATGTACATCTTTGCATCCTCATCCCATTCTAGGCATTCTTAGGCCTAGTTTAAGACATCTTAATGAGGATATAGATGTAGAACACACCGAGGTAAATTTAGGGATTCAATTACTACCCTTCCCATCTGTGAAACTTAGAGTGTGTTCAATCTGTTAACTGTTTAGGGTTGGCATTTGGAGGAGACGCTCTAGCCTACTGTAGCCCAGAACTCTGTGAGTAACAATTGTGTAAAGATATGTTCAACTGATATCTTTTGAATACTGAACTGAACTGTTTACTGAACTGGTATTACTGAATGAATGTATGTCCTTTATTTCTGAACTGTACTGTGGCATCCTTAGTACCTACTGTTTACTGTTACTGTTACAGAGATCTCTGTCGGTTCCCTTGTGGAGCCACTACTGTTTACTGACTGATGGCCATCATTACTGTTCGGTCTTTTAAGACCTACTGTTACTGCTATGCTAATGGATGTACTACATATGACTGTTTACTGTACTGAACAACTGAAATACTGATTGAAATGAACTGTTTTCATTACTGTAAGGACATTCATTCTAAACCCCTTTACGCTTTATGTTATTCACTGGGCTTTAGCTCACTGCTCATATATATATGTAGGTGTTCAGGCACCAGACCGCAGCTAGGAGCGTCAGGCTTACTCCAGTTTTGTCAAGCCAGCCTTTGTGCCTCACTGCGAGGTTCCGAGCCTATCGTGCTAAGGCTTAGGGGTGTTTTAGAAGTCCCCCTTCTGTACTGTCTTACCATTTTGTAATAACTGGATGAATTGTATAGACTGACTGTTTACCGTACTGTTATTAAGGGATTAGGTCCCTGTACTGTGTGACTGTAAATTCTGTATAGACTGTACTGTTTGTATATGTGAATGCATGAAAAAAAATCTTTTGGCATGCAGACTGTCACAGCTCATTGGACATTGTTTAATTACTGTATTGGCTTCCGCCAGGCCCTATACTCTGCTTTACTGTATTACTGTTAAGCAGTCCTTCGGTAATCTCGGATTACTGGCCGGTTACGGTGCTAAACCCATAGGGCCGGGTTTGGGTCGTGACAGAGGTGGACCCCATGGCATTAAAAATGAGCAAGCTTGAAAAGCTGTTCAAGAAATCTCAAGGTGTGAAGTCCATTCCGGACATTGAGGATGGATACACCGACGCAGCTGTGACGCTGCCAGATCGGTTTAAGATGCCACAAATTGATCGTTTTGATGGATCCGGGGATCCTATGGTGCACCTGCAACTGTTTTCAGACATCCTAAGGCCAATGGGCCTCACTAGACTACAGAAGCTGTCTCTATTTGGCCGGACCCTGTCGGGTGTAGCGGCCATATGGTATGCCAAATTGGAGGATGATGTCAAGAGAAGTTAGGACGAGATGGCTGAGGCCTTCATCTTGCAGTACTCGTACAATACGCAAATCGAGATTACGACCCGGGATCTCGAGACAACGAGGCAAGAACCCAAAGAGAGCTTCTCAGAATTCGTAACCAGATGGCGGGCTAAGGCTTCGATGATGACCTTAAGGCCCACGGACAAAGACCAGATTCGGATGATTGTGCGCAATCTTCAGCCGAAGTTAATGCAAAAGATGATTGTACTCCCCTTCCCTACCTTTTCTGATCTGCATGAAATGGGGGTGTAGATTGAGGATGCCTTAAAGCAAGGCTTGATTGATAATGATCTGGAGCAACCCCGCAGAACTTTCAATCGTAATACTAATGCAGGCCCGAGTGGCGCTACAACTACCAGGACCTCCGAAGTGAGTATGGTCACCACCAACCCTCCCCCGAGAACTATGGCAGCCGCACCATTCTCTGGTGCGTCCGGAAGCAACCCACAAACAGCCAAATACCCTCCCAAAAACACCAGAACCTTCGCTCCGCTTTATATGCCCCTGTCCAAAGCTTTGGGAGTTCTAATCAGAAAAGGGCATCTGAAGCCCCTAGAGCCGCGGCCCTTACCGGAAAGACTCCCCGCTGCCCACAATCCAGCCAAGTATTGTGCATTTCACCAGCAGCACGGTCATGATACCGATCTGTGCTTCCGATTACGTCATGAGATTCAAGATCTCATTGATAACGGGGTGATTTTACCTCCTGAGAAACCCAATGTTACTACAAATCCTCTTCCCACACATAACCAAGCTCCACCACCCAAAAGAATCAATTTCATCCATACTGGGGTCGTGTCCTACGATCCTAGTATTTATATCACACCTTCTTATCTGCCTAAGCTGGAGGTTTTCCTTCCTGGTTGCACCGATTTGTGCATGATGGACGTCTCCATGACCCAACCCAAGCCAGCAGTGGTGACTACCGAGAGCAGGAAAGAGAAGATTCCAAAGGAAAAAGGGGCTTGTTGAGCCAGAGTCTACGGAATCTAGGAGTGATGTTGGGAATGCTTATAGTCCGAGTGACTACATTTCGCCAATAGGCCAGAATAGACCAGATGTGGAATTTCCAGCAGGAGGAGAGCTGTGTGCGATCCAAGGGGACAGTCCAGGACAGGGAACGGATGATCTAACGGCTGTGGAAGAGGACCTTGCCAAGTTCCAGTTTTACAGTAACCAAGATCCAGGAGACTCAGCCGTCAACTGGTTCGATTATGAGGAATCAACGGAGGCTACGGGGTGGTTAGACGATCAACCAGACGTGGTAGGAGAGTTTCAGCTAGAACAAGGCCTGGCAGGGGCAAGAATGTCAGTAACAACCGGAAGGGTCGAAGAACAGAGTACATCGCCGGAGAGCGCCGGTGTCAAGAATTTCGCTCGGGATTGGAGCATTTCGAATACGGGGATTATTGAACAGTCGGTTGCACTGACACAGTCAGAACATGAAAGATTCGAAGATTCCGAGAGAATCAGGAAGGCAAAAGCCCACGTGGGGGTTGAGACCGCCGCAAGTACAGAAATGGAGAATGCCGCGAGCATAGGAATAGAAGGTACTGCAAGTATCGGAACAGTCATGCCAGAACCGGACAGGTGCCTGTCAGCTGCAGATGGAATGTGGTGGGAGGACGATGATCTATGTCTTGCCCACACGGACGAGGATTGGAGAGGTAACCAACCAGATGATACCTGGTACATCGGCGAAGTCGATCACATGACTAGGAGTGGACGATATTTCAAGCCTCCACACCTAGACCAACTAGAGGCGTCTGGAAAAGATAGGGAGGCAGAGAAGCAAAAAGAAAAGTAACTCGAGGATGAGGCCGTATTGAGACAATTGAAAAAGATACAAGCAGACATCTCCATCTGGGGGCTGCTTATGGCTTCTCGAGTACATAGACAGGCTGTCCTTTCAGCCATGGATAAAGCCAAGCTTTCTATAGACACCACGCCCGAACAGCTGGTGGGCCTAGTTTTTTTGGGAGGAGCTATCCCGATGTTGACCTTTTCTGACAAAGAACTGCCACCTGAGGGTGCGAACCATAACAAGCCACTCTACATCTCTGTGGAGTGCAGAGATAAATGGATACCCGTGGTACTTGTCGACACAGGGTCCGCCGTCAACGTCTGTCCGGCAAGGACAACCTATGCGATCGGTTTGAAAATCGCGGATTTTGTGCCAACGGCCCAGGTGATTCGGGCGTATGACAACACAAGCCGGGAAGTAATGGGAACAGTTAAGATTCAAACAAAGGTTGGGCCGGGACAGCATGAGATAGATTTCCATGTCTTGGAGGTTCCTGCAACTTTCAACCTGCTTTTAGGGCGGCCGTGGCTACATCAGGTAAAGGCAGTCTCCTCCACCCTACTTCAAGTGGTGAAATACCCCTATGGGAAGGGAGTAGCCATCGTTTTCGAAAATTCATCGATTCATCCGCCGCCGGAGGTATCTACGCCTGTTCTAGAAATTGAGCACGGTATGGAAGATGTGTTCATATCGGGTTTTACCTTGGCTGAGGCTCGGGTTGTACAGGACATCATGGCTGCTAATGAAGGGGTATATGTCAGTGCTCAGGCAGTCTATCTCATGAACAAGCTCCAACACATCCCCGGGATGGGATTGGGCAAGAGCGATCGGAAGGGCGTCGCAGCATTGGCCGAAGTGCCACACAACCCTCATACCTTTGGATTGGGTTATCTACCCACCAAAGAGGACTGGATAAAGAAAGGAAAGGAAATGGACGGAAGAGCCAGAGCGAAACAGATGGGGAAGCCTTTCGACTTAATGCACCGGCCCATTCAGGGTACCCTAAACGAACGCTTCGTCCGAGAGGGGAAGGACTATCCGTTTTGTGGCTTCCCAGAACCATGGCTGAACGCGGAGAAGAAGCGCATACCGGGGTTTGAGATTTTCTTTGATCTACAGTTACCTGAGGGTGACATCACCGAAGAACGGACAGACCCATTAGCTGAGGTTGAGCAAAGTAAGGAAGTGCAGTCTGAGGACGCTGAAAATGAAATGTGGGTAGCGCTGGCATGTCTGCTTTCAGATCCTCCGATTGAACAGAAGTGCTTGGGGGATAACTCCTTGGTATGCATGATCGGGAATGAAACGGTTGCGGGCCTACCATCAACTATTTTGGATGCATCCATCGCACCCTTTCTCGTCTGGCAATATGACGAAGGTTTTTTATCAAGCAGCATCGGGTCAGGTAGTGAGCCGGAATCTGATTCCACCGAGTCTTGTGAGTCGGAATCAGGTTCCAGCTCAACTGAGTCTGAGTCCGGTATTCCTGGGGGTGATAACCCGGATGCCACAGTCCTGTCTAGGTCGTCATTTTCTTTCTCTTTTGAGTCTGTTGTAACAGAAGAATCGGACGGCTTGGAAGTATTTAATGAGAATGATGTGGATGTGGTTTCTGAGTATTTTTCTGTGCCTTTGATTTATTGCTTAAATCAGGATTTTTAAAATTTTGATGAAAACGACGAGGAAGAAATTCTTCCGGTTTTGCAACGATTAATTGATCAAGAGCAGGAAAGATTTGTTAAACCCTTAATGAATGAAATCACCACTGTGAACATTGGTATTGAGAAGGACCCGCAGCTGGTCCAGATCGGGTCCACGTTGTCTTCGGAGGAACGCGAGCGCTTAGTCGCTTTATTAAAAGATTTCAAAGATGTTTTCGCGTGGTCCTACGAAGACATGCCTGGAATCGATCCTGAGATTGTACAGCATCGGATCCCTCTTGATCCCGAGGCCCGACCTGTCAAACAGAAACTCAGAAGGATCCGCCCTGATTGGGCCATTAAGATCAAGGAAGAAATCACCAAGCAAATCGATGCAGGCTTCCTGCTGGTATCCGAATACCTGACTTGGTTGGCCAACATTGTCCCAGTGCTGAAGAAGGATGACAGAATTCGGGTATGCGTAGACTTCAGAGATTTGAACAGGGCCAGTCCGAAGGACGGCTTTCCCTTGCCACACATTGATGAATTGGTAGATTTCACGACGGGGCATGCCTTGCTCTCATTCATGGATGGCTTCTCAGGCCATAATCAGATAGTAATGGCACCCGAAGACTGGGAGAAGACTGCATTCACTACCCCGTGGGGTATATATTGCTACAGAGTGATGCCATTTGGGTTGAAGAATGCTGGAGCTACTTTCCAACGGGCAGCGACCACAATACTGCATGATATGATCCATAAAGAGGTTGAGGTGTACGTGGACGACATGATTGTCAAGTCCAAAGAAAGAGAGGGCCACTACACCGCCTTACAAAAGTTCTTTCAAAGGATCAGAGAGTTTCGGCTGCGGTTGAATCCTCAGAAGTGTACATTCGGTGTTACAGCGGGAAAAATGCTAGGGTTTCTAATTACACAAAGGGGCATCGAAGTCGACCCTTCCAAAATCAAAGCCATCTTAGAAATGCCACCACCAATGACTGAAAAGGAGGTGCGAGGCTTCCTAGGTAAAGTGCAATTCATAAGACGGTTTATTTCAAAACTAACCTTGACTTGTGAACCACTTTTTGGTCTCCTGAAGAAAGGAAAGAAGTTCCAATGGGACGGCCGATGTCAAGCAGCTTTTGAACAGATCAATGAATATTTACAGAACCCGCCCGTGTTGTCACCACCAGAGCCGGAGAAATCGTTGATATTGTACCTTTCAGTAACTGAGACTACCATGGGCTGCATGCTCGCACAAGAGTCAGAGGACAAAGTGGAAAGGGCCATCTACTATCTGAGCAAGAAGATACTAGATTACGAGACCCGCTACACCCCGCTGGAAAAGGCTTGTTTGGCCTCGGTATGGGCTACCAGGAAGCTGCGGCACTACCTGTTAGCTCACTCTGTAATGTTGGTTTCACGCTTGGATCCCATCAAATATCTTTTCGAGAAACCGGCACTTAGGGGTAGGCTAGCTCGTTGGCTGCTGTTGCTTTCTGAATTTGATCTGAAGTATGTAACACGCAAGTCAGTAAAAGGAAGAGCGGTAGCGGAGTTCCTTGCCGACCACCCGGTTGAGGGGGATGAAGCGGTTGAGTACCTATTCCCAGATGAAGCCATTCTGCACATCGAAGATGAAACTTGGACGATGTGCTTTGACGGAGCATCAAACCAGTACGGGTATGGGATAGGAGTGTTGCTGATAGCGCTTGACGATTCTCGTATCCCCTTAGCATTCAAGCTCCGGTTCAAAGTCTCGAACAACGAAGCAGAATATGAGGCATGTATTGCTGGCCTGGAAGCAGCCCTAGAACTAGGGGCAAGACGGTTGGACGTCATTGGGGACTCGAACCTTGTTGTATCTCAAGCAAAAGGAGACTGGAAAGTCAAAGAGGAAAAGATGATAATCTACCACCAAACCTTGGATTTGTTAATTCCTCGATTTGAGAAGCTAAATTTCACCCACCTAGTAAGAGAGAACAATAGGTTCGCAGATTCACTAGCAACTCTATCTTTCATGATAGACATCCCGTCCGGGGTCCGGATGCGTCCAGTCATTATTGACCAGAAGTTTGCGCCAGCGTACGAGTCAATTTCCGCCATAGATGAGGCTCAGGACGACAACCCCTGGTATTACGACATTTGGAACTTCTTGGAAAAGGAGGCGCATCCACCAGGGGCAAATGCCAAGGATAAAAGGGCAATCAGAAGAATGGCTATTCAGTTCATCATCTGTGGGGGTAAGCTGTATAAGAGAGGTCATCTGGGAATGCATAATCTCTGTGTAGAAGTTGAAGAGTCGAAGCGCCTGATGGAGGCCATCCACGGAGGAGAATGCGGGGCACACATGAATGGGGTAATGCTGGCCAGAAAGATCCTCAGACAGGGCTACTACTGGTCTACCATGGAAGAGGATTGCATTAGCTTTGTTCGGCGATGCCACAAATGCCAGACCCATGCAAATCGCATGAACATCCCGCTGTCAAAGCTGTACAACATGACGTCCCCATGGCCGTTTTCAGTTTGGGGAATCGATGTGATTGGGGCTGTTACCCCGAAGGGATCGAATGGGCATGGGTTTATCCTAGTAGCGATAGATTACTTTACAAAGTGGATCGAGGCCCAATCTTATGCGGTGTTGAAGGCTTCACACGTCGCGAATTTTGTCAGAAACAACATCATCTGTCGCTACGGGGTCCCAAACGAGATAATTTCAGATAACGGTTCCCACTTCAAGAAGGAAGTGATAGACTTGTTGGAAAAATACAATGTGGCTTTTCATAAGTCATCCACATACCGGCCGCAGACGAATGGAGCGGTTGAGGCCGCCAACAAGAACATCAAGCATATACTGTAAAAGATGGTGGAAACCTACCGGGATTGGCCAGATAAGCTGCCGTTTGCTCTGTGGGGCTACAGGACTTCAATTAGAACTTCTACCGGAGCGACTCCGTATTCATTAGTTTATGGGATGGAGGCCGTTCTACCTATCGAAATTGAGGTTCCGTCCTTACGAGTATTAGCTGAGTGTCAAATAGCCGAAGCAGATTGGCAGCAGAGCAGGTTTGAGGAACTCATGCTCTTTGATGAAAGAAGACTGAAAGCACTGTACCATGTTCAAAGTTATCAGCGCAGAATTGCCCGGGCTTTCAACAAGAAGGTTAAGTCTAGGAATCTAAAGGAAGGGGATTTGGTGCTCAAGGACAACCGAGCTCCCATTCACGACCCAAGGGGCAAGTTCAGACCTAATTGGACCGGCCCCTACATCATCAAAGCTATCTGGTCAGGCGGAGCTGTGGTTCTGATGGACCTAGATGGCCTGGAATTCTCCTAACCGATCAACATGGACAAGTTGAAGAAATATTACCCTTGAGAGGCTCGCTAGGCCGAAAACCCGAAAGGGTGACCTAGGCAAAAGTTAGAGCACAAAAAATTAGAAAATATAAAAACTGAGCTCGCAAGGCTGAAAACCCGCAAAGGGCGGCTTTGGCAAAAGTTAGAGCGCAAAAGGAGAGTGAAAATACCTGAGTGAACCTAAGCCTGAACTACGTAAGGCTTGATTCCCGTCTTTGGGATACGTAGGCAGCTTTATCCTGAAGTTCAGCCATAACACTTCCCCGATCAACTTTGTCCATTTGATCATCTCAGTCATCTTTGTCTATCAGCATCCATTGGAATCTCCAGCGCATGTCCAGTTCTGATCCATATCGGAAATGATTTTTGAAAAGTTTTAATAAAAGTTGACTTTGTTCAAATTAATCTTTTTACAACAAAGACCATTTTTGGACCAAAGCGGAAAATTTTCAGTACCACAACCTTCAATTTTATTGATTTCAAAACAGAGTTCTCCTGCTCTTGCATACAATCGAAGTTGCTTTTTATTACATTCATAAAGAAAACTTGAAAAGTACTAATAAAGCAATAAATTCGGGGCATAGTCAAGTCAGGTGCTCCTACGCCCCCTCCCAGAGCTGGTCGAAGCCTCTGATGCCAAGCTGGGCCCAATCTGTGCCTCTTCATTGAGCCAATCCACGCACTTGTCAGACAAAGTATAACTGAAAGTGGGAGCAGGGGCCAGGAGTTCTCTCGTCCTCCACGCGATGGCCTGCTGAGCAAGCTGTGCGCCTCGGGCTGGAAATGCAACAGGATACTCTATCCCCTCTGGCGGGCAGGTCTGATCATGGCCGAATTGACGTCGAATCCGAAATGGGAAATAGAATACACAGTGAGTGAGACCAACTAATTGAATCCCAGTCTGTCGGGGCATGTTGTAACTCATTGCCGGAAGACTCAGCCAAGGACACCGCCAAGCAATACGGTCTGCGGACAAGCGACACATCCAAGCAAACCACCATCCCTCATCCAGGGCATTGACTAGACGGTGCCGGAAGAAGTAGCCGCGAGTTGAATATGCTGGGCAAGAGTCCACAACCTGCAGTTTGTCCATCAACCATACCTGGGAAGGGATGAAAAATGAGAGAATAAAGAATAGAGAGATGTACGAGGAGAGAAAAGTGAGAATAGGGCTTTGTGAGAAAAGACCGAGCTTGAGGGCCGAGTGATGTGAGCGAATACATATGTGAGATTGGATGGGAAACATTACCTGTAGTAGTAATGGACTCCCTGCTAATCTGGTCGTCTCATGACGATAAAAGGCGTCTAAGCCCATCAACGTCTCAGCCAGAGTCATGGCAATACAACTCTTGCCCTCCTTCAAGCCTTGGGCAACCTTGGTCAGCTGGACACTAGACCCTCCGGAGCCTGAGACAAATAGAAAATGAGATAGCAGGCACAAACAGAGGGCATGTCGCCGGAAGCCTTGCCAGTGATGGTTGTTGCGATCACCAGCATCAGAAAATCGATAGATCAAACTCAGAATATCCAGCATCCCGTCACAAATCAGAGACCGAGCGTCACGCATGCTGAGTCCACACATTCGCCCTAAGGATTGGGCATGGCCAAAATTAAGTTGGGGCAGGAGCTCCTCGTCGCGCTCGGACTCCATTAAGGCTCGGAAGTCTTCAAAGGTAGGACATATCTCTTGCCCAGCGAAGCTAAAGACATGCGTCACCGGATTCCAGAACCTTGTCGCGGCGTGGAGAAACGGGAGGTGCAATGGGGTACAACCCAGAGTGAATAGTGCATTTATGCCAAAACCCCGGAAATTCAACTTTCTGAGCCATCCAAGCTAGCAATCCAAGTTGTGAGATTTTGAGCAAGAAACTCTTTCATTAGAGCAAATCAGTGTAGAATTGAGAAAAATTACGAAGCTGGGGTCTTTTGTAGGAGATAAGGTTGGGTGGAGGACAGGTGTCAACATTCTGGTGATTCCCTCATTCATAGCCGGCCGGCCAAGTATTCTGCCGACCGGCCATTATCTTTTGCCGACCGAACAAATTTATGGCCGATGGCCTCTACCCCTGGCCGATGGGCTTCCTCCTGGTTCCCTAAGCTGTTTATGCTAGGGATTAGGGAACTCCACCACCTCCGATCCCTCCCCCGGTGATCGATTCTTGCGGAGTCACACTCGTCTGCTTATCGAGTTATTGTAGATTTGCTTATCGAGTTGTATTTCACTCTCTTTGAGTTTTTGATTTGTTTATCGAGTTGTACTCACACTTGTTTGGTTATATCATGCCTTTGTTTTGCTTATCGAGTTGTAAGTCGTTCGCTACCTGATTATTACGATGCACATACTCGGTGTTCAAAATAGATTCAATTTCGTTCACATTGTGGTGTGATACCTTGCGATGCGATGCATAGAAAGTTTACAAATGCAACATCTTTTGAACAAAATGGTTGTTTCATTCCCGTCACGCGCTTTGAAAAATGTATAATTTTGAGAAAGAATAAAACCTGCCCGAGGCAGTGCAATGTGCTTAAACTACCAGTAAAAAGGAAAGTAAAACATAGAATGACAGGGTAGCAAAGTGTCGGGATTGATACCAGTAAAACTCCCCTTGCGGTCAACGCACCTTCCGCGCCTTTGTTCGGGTCAACTACATGGCTTGGCACCTTCATTACTTGAGACCATGCGGGGAAGAACACTTTTGAAACATGGACCTTCGAGTTGACCTCAGGCCACAACTTCTGCGAACGATGCTCGATACGTACGAAAAACGTCCCTTCTCGTATCCTTTTCATGTCTCGAGGATTCCCACAAATCGTTTCGATTATGCTGTGTTACAGTATTTTACATCCCTGCATTATGAATGATATGTCTTCACTCACATATGTTCAAGTTTCTCTTTATACACTTTGCTTGCGTAGACCGCATGCTAATTTCATTACCTGCGTAGACCGCATGTTTTGCTTGCGTAGACCGCATGTTAATTACGTTACTTGCGTAGACCGCATGTTTGTAATTAATTTCATTACTTGCGTAGACCGCATGTTAATTTCATTACCTGCGTAGACCGCATGTTTTGCTTGCGTAGACCGCATGTTAATTACATTACTTGCGTAGACCGCATGTTTGTAATTACTTTCATTACTTGCGTAGACCGCATGTTAATTACGTTACTTGCGTAGACCGCATGTTTGTAATTAATTTCATTACTTGCGTAGACCGCATGTTAATTTCATTACTTGCGTAGACCGCATGTTTTGCTTGCGTAGACCGCATGTTAGTTACGTTACTTGCGTAGACCGCATGTTTGTAATTAATTTCATTACTTGCGTAGACTGCATGTTAATTTCATTACTTGCATAGACCGCATGTTTTGCTTGCGTAGACAGCATGTTAGTTACGTTACTTGCGTAGACCGCATGTTTGTAATCAATTTCATTACTTGCGTGGACCGCATTCTTATGATTCAGATTCATTACTTGTGTAAACCGCATGTTTTGTTTGCGTAGACCGCATGTTTGTTCAAATTCATTACTTGCGTAGACCGCATGATTGTTCAATTTCATTACTTGCGCAGACCGCATGTTGGCATTCAATTTCATTACCTGCGCAGACCGCATGTCCTGCTTGCGTAGACCGCATGTTTGTAATCAATTTCATTGCTTGTGTAGACCGCATCCTTGTAATCAATTTCGTTGCCCGCGTAGACCGCGCGCTCCACTTATATATCTGTGCCTTCACAACATTGTTATGTTTCCCATTCGCTTTGCGTTGTCACGTATTTCGAGCACACTGTTATGTATGTTGCTAACGATATCGTACCTGTTAAGTTTGTTTTCTTTGCAGACACGATATTGTATGTACGGTTCATTTGAGGTGGGTGCAACCAGACGAGCCGCACAGGTATTTGTATCCTCCGAGTGAGACGTATCGAGAATTGCTTAATTCTCTTACATCCTTTCTGCATTGTAGTGTAGTTTGGTGTATGCTAGCTTAAAACTATCGCGTGTATGCTTCGTTACAGCTTTCTTTACATGATCATAAGTTATGTCCGGCTCTGTGCATTGTTTTGCATCTTGCCCCTGCCTTTGGGCGCATACCTTGTTTGCTTTGCATGTTTGTTTGAGTCTTCGGCCTTGTCAAAAATGGGTCGTCTCTGGGCTTTGACATTCACTCCCGTCATTGTTATGACTTTCAAGTTCTATCAAAGAGGGGCAACTGTAGACACCCCATTTTTGACCGTCCTCAAGACTTGGACGTCACCGTTTGAACACTCGGCGATTATCCATGTTTGTGTTCGTCTTGAGTTCCCGGAAGTCTTGGCCGCGCGCCTCGCCTCAGGATCTCTCGACCTGACTGTTCCGTGTTTGGTTTTGACACCAAACACTTGTGTTTTTGCCTTGAAGGGAGGAGAATGGCTTGTTGGCCACCCTCACATTCCACCGGCCTTCCCCTAGCATCATCGGCTGTTTAGGGGTGCCACCGGCCATGGTTTTTTAAAATCAATGGCCGGTCGGCATAATATTCTACCGACCGGCACTTTTTTTTGCCGGTAGCATCTTTTGCTGGCCGGTGTGACTCCTTTGCACCCTTGAGGCATGGTACATGCCAGCTGTGCCAGCTGGAATGCACCATCACTCCTCCCCGTGCAGCTTTTGGCTAGTATGAGCCTTTGAACCCCTTGGTTCCTTCTAGAAGGATGAATCCTTGGCTAAGCTTCTTGGAGAAGCTTGGCCAGCTGTTTTAGCTTCTCCAAGAAGCCTAGACTCCTTTGCACCCTTTGCCCCTTTCACTTGGCTTCTTGGAGAAGCCAAGAACCATTTGCTTAGGCTATATATAGAGCCCTCCTCCTCCATTGTAAAAGGTTGGGAGTTTTAAACCTAAAAACCAGAGCTCATATACATATATCTGTTAGATATATCATCTCTCTCTATATTTCCCTCTCTCTCCTCCCTTAGTGTGTGTTTGGTAGCCCAAAAGTGCATTTTTACCTTACTTTTGCACTAATACAGACACCATTACACCTTGCTCCGAGATTGAGAGGCTTTGAGGGTTGATTCTTGAGGTTTTGGACTGATTTTGATCAGTAGAAGGTGGCTGGAACATCTGTTCTTCGAAGTTTCTTCAAGGGTAATCACTTTGCTTTAGTTTCCCCAAACTTGCACTAGTTTTTTACCTGTCTTGCTTGCTGATTTAGGCTTTGTACATAACATAAAAAAATCTTATATTTTCATGCTTAAGAACTTTCATTAAGGGTATTTTGTGGTTCGAGTTCAAACTCACCCTCTTAGGCCTTATTTGGCCTTTTTGGTGCTTCCTTTGTGAGGCCTTGTTTGCTTGAGTGTCTTAGTCTTCTCACCACTGAAAACCAGTGGATTTTCAGTGGTAAGGAAGGTGGTTTGAAGTCTTGTATAGGGGAGGGACACCCCTCTCCCTTCATTGCCTTATTTCCTTGCCTTTTGGCTTAAAGGGTAACATGCATGCTTGATTGATTTTGGCCCTATTTCAGAGGTTTTTGGGTGTCTCTAGGTCACATGTTATCTCTGTTTTTGGTCGGATTTGTGCCCTTTTGCATGCTTAACATACTTGCTTTACATTCCACTATTTGGCCTAGAAATGTATCTTGTGTTTAGGTCATGATTCTTGCATGTATTAGCCTAATTTCATGAAGATATTGGCATTACTTTAACATGTTTAAAGCCTGTTGGCCATCTGTTTCAGTCATGCTTGCCATGTTTGGTGTCATCTTTTTGTGTTTTGGCTTGTAAGCCTTGAGTGTATTGGCCTTTAGCATGCATAGCTTAGACCATCCTCATGATTTGGCATCATTTAGGATCATATTTCAGCCCATAAATCATGTTTGTATGTCTGCATATGTGACCTCTTTCATGCTTTGAGGATATGCCCTTTTATGCCTAGAAATGAGTTTTGGTGTATGCATCTCATTGGAGCCACTTAAGCTGCCATATCAGTGGGTTTGGAGTCCATTTTTGCATGCTAGGATTCTGTTTTTTACTTGTCTAATTCATGCCATGAATGGTCATGTTAGTGGAAGTAAAGTGCCCCCTTTTCGTGCCTTAGCCTTAGGTCCTTTGGCTTGCATGTTGGCATGAGTGTTTGTTCACCATTTTTGGGCACTTTTGGCCACTGTTTTGGGGTTTATTGAGGTCTGCCCCTTTATGGTTTAAGTCCACCATTACATGCTTGTCTCATGTTTGTTGCATGATTGCTTCATTAGGTGTTGTAATATGATGATCCTATTGCTTAAATCGTCCATGTTTGCATTGCATTTGCATCTTGCATGCCTTTGTATTGCATACTTGCCATGGTAGTTGCATGGCATTTGGCATGCCTTGCATCTCAATCTCATGTTGTATCTTTGAGTCATGTTTGCATAACATGCATTGCATTACTTGGTTTGGGGTGTCAAACCAAGTGTGGGGGTTAAGGAGCGTTCATACTTTAAGTGATGTAACGCGTCTTAACTCTCGGTCACCGGGGCCCTTGACTTCAACATGATAGGGTCTTGGTCCTCATTTGTGTGTTGCATACATTTTTACATCAAATGGCAAGCTTGATCTTTTAGGCTATCTGTAACATGCTCGGGGGGTACCCGTGCGCGTTAAACAGTTCGGACCCCTGAGATCTCTTTGATCTATTCTCACGAGTGCAATGTGAAACATAGATGAGAGTCCAGATTTGGCAACTTTTATTGAAAATCCATTTTATTGCAATTTTGTCAAAAATGGACTGCGTCATCAGATATCAGAGTCGCCACCTAATATTTATTTTGGGAAAATTAGGAAACCCATGACTCGTACCAAGGCCACTGTTCGTCGTTACCAAGGATGCTTGGCTCGGAACCTTAGGTATGAGAGGGGAAGGTCAATAATGAGCACCCCCGCCCACCCGATCAAAGATCGGCCTTTACTAACCATGATATGAATTTTATTTTATTTATATGTTCATGTTCTGATTAGTTAATAAATCCTAAAATTTACTATGTGAGGCATACAAGTATAGACTATGTCACCCATTTTGGAACAACTTGATTTCATGTAGTTTTGAAAGAGTTTCGAAAATGTATAACCCAAATAAATTGAGTTTACAAACATGAAAATCAACATCATTCCAAATTAAGCGACACAACCTCCATCCACTGGCATTCATACAATTATATCACATAAGCAAATAGCCACATGGTAGAATGCTTAAACATAGTAAGAAAAACATACACAAACGGGATGCTAAAGCATAAAAACTTACATGTTTGACGACCCGCGAACAAGCTACAAAACAAAGTTAGTAAAACATGCATGATCTTATATACAAAATCCTAATGCAATTCACTCATGAGATGTAACTAATGATTCAGCCTCTAAAATATGATATGTGAATCATCTCAAGAACATGAGGTAGCGCACATAATCACATAGGAATTGATTAAATCCACAAATGCAAACTTAGCCGAATTAAGATGCATGAAACATGGATGCAAAGCATAACTATGATGAAAAATAAATATGATGTTTATGTACAAATAAAGAAAGCAAGTAAAAGAACGGGATAGAAAGAAGCGGGGCGGGGAATTATTACAACATTTAAAGAATAATTACAAACCAAATTAGAGAGGGATGAGGAGAATATTACAACAAAATAAAAAAACCTCACAAACTCTCAAAATAAAAAAAAATAATAATAAAATAAAATAAAATAAAATAAAGAAACTTCATGTGCGCCGGAAAATATTTTGCTTGACGTGGGAAGACTGCTCCATTCTGTTCGGGGAAACTTATTTTTGCGGGAGCACTATTCATCCCGAGATACTATTCACTGCCGGAAGTTACTATTCATCATGACAATTACTATTCACCTTTCTTGATCGTTATTCATCTTACTGGGCATTTTTCATCCGCTGTTACTATTCATCGTCGGGGTTACTATTCACCGCCGGAAGTTACTATTTACCGCCGGAGGTTACTATTCACCACCGATCACTATTCATTTGGCGGGGTCACATCTTTTAACAAATTAGGTGGTTCGACCAACCATTTAAAGTGATAAAATTACAACAATTTATAAATAGTAAACTACAACATTTTATGTAATTACAACAGTTTATATACAACAGTAAATTACAGCAAATAAAGTAGTAAAATTAGGTGGTTCAACCGACCATTTAAAGTGATAAAATTACAACAATTTATAAATAGTAAACTACAACATTTTATGTAAATTACAACAGTTTATATACAACAGTAAATTACAGCAAATAAAGTAGTATGTAAATTACAACAGTTTATATACAACAGTAAATTACAGCAAATAAAGTAGTAAAATTAGGTGGTTCAACCGACCATTTAAAGCGATAAAAAAAATTATGAAAAACAATAAATAAAGTACTTAAACAAATTATATCACATTTTGAAATTAAATGAAAGTTTGCGAAAACTCACCTTGCGGGGACATGATGAATTTTCTGATTCACAAACTTTCTTTTGATTACCCTCAAGTCTGTGGAATGTGTTCTCAATTCTCAGTCAAAATTTGGAATTACAACTTTAGCGGTTCCTTCTTTCTGATTCTTTTTCTCTCAAAATTCCCTCGCACCAATCCCCATTTTTTATTCTCTCTCCCAATTTTTTTTTGACTCTTCTAATCTCTCCCCTGCCAAAAAATCCTCTTCCTTCTCTGATCTTCCCCCTTTTATAGAAAATAATTGTAAGAAAAGGACAAAAGAAGAAACGGTGGTGGAAGGAGTTGATTTCAAAAGATGCATAGTGATTTTACTGTGAAATGCATAGTAAAATTACTATGCACTTTACAATATAATAATATATAAAAGAGATTATTAGCATAAATACATGTACAAATACCCAGAAAAATATATAAAAACACACAAATACGTAAAATTAAAATACGTGGACTAATAAAATATATTTTAGTAGGCCAAATATGCAACATAATTTGACCAAAGCGGGTCTAAAGGCACAGAAAACAAAAAGACGCACGATGGGAGTGTAGTGAATTTTTTTTCAAAGGAGGAATAATACCCCTATATAATATAATATATATATATACAAAAGTATGGTGCGTGGGTGAAACCAGGGTACTGAATAAATTTAATAAAATATTATATAATAATATAACATAATATATATATATATATATATATATATATATATATATATATATATATATAAAATACATAATAAAGGGAAAGAAAATGGAGAAGGAGTCTAAAATAATTTGGCAAAAACAGGTGTAAGACTAGGATTAAAGTTTATATTCCATCTTTTTACTGAGAATTTTTTGAGATAGCATATTCCTGTTTTCATCATTGAGTAATCAAAAGAAAGCGCCCAAGTCTTAGGGCCGGTCAAAATGGGGTGTCTACAGTTGCCCCTCTTTGACAGAGCTCAAAGTCATTTCATGACGTGAGTGAATGTCAAAGCCCAAAGACGACCCTTTTGACAAGGCCGTAAGACTTGGGCAAGCAAACAAGATGCAATGCAAGTGGTTGAACCCGAAGGTTGCCTACGTATCCTTTTGCAAGGAATCAAACCAGCGTAGTTCAGGGGCAGAATGGAAATGATATGCTCAAAATGCAGTTTGAAGGTTGGACTTACACGCTTCGCGAAGCCAGTTGTTTGAAAATTCATGATTATGCAATGCAATACAATGCCATGGAGTGATGATAAAGATATGAAGATGACAACAATGAAAAGGCAAGCTTCGTGCAAATGATATGAAACATAACAGGGGGTGCATTGCACTAAATGTGCCACAAGATCACATACAAATGTGTCAGAACATAATTTTAACTGAGTGAAACAACAGCCTAACGCGTCTCACACGAAAGGAGGAAAGATGGTGTAAACACCAGACGCACTTGATGTTTTTAACCGAGTAAACTTGCAATCCCAACGCGTTTCACGCGATAGGAGGAATGGCGGTATAACCAACAATCTCATACGGAGAGGAAGAAGGTATTAACCAAGTAGAAAATGACAATGGTGTAACCAACAGGCGTGTCTCAACGTATTTTATATGAAGAGAGGGAAGGTTTTAACTAGAGAAAATGATAATGGTGTAACCAACAGGCGTATCTCAACGTATTTTATACGAAGAGAGGGAAGGTTTTAACCAGAGAAAATGACAATGGTGTAACCAACAGGCGTATCTCAACGTATTTTATACAGAGAGAGGGAAGGTTTTAACCAGAGAAAATGACAATGGTGTAACCAACAGGCGTACCTAACCGTATTTTATACGGAGAGAGGGAAGGTTTTAACCAAGTAGAAAATGACAATGGTGTAACCAACAGGCGTATCTCAACGTATTTTATACGGAGAGAGGGAAGGTTTTAACCAGAGAAAATGACAATGGTGTAACCAACAGGCGTATCTCAACGCATTTATACGGAGAGAGGGAAGGTTTTAACCAGAGAAAATGACAATGGTGTAACCAACAGGCGTATCTCAACGTATTTTATACGGAGAGAGGGAAGGTTTTAACCAGAGAAAATGACAATGGTGTAACCAACAGGCGTATCTCAACGTATTTATACGGAGAGAGGGAAGGTTTTAACCAATGAGAATGATAATGGTGTAACCAACAGGCATACCTAACCGTATTTTATACGGAGAGGGGGAAGGTTTTAACCAAGTAGAATGACAATGGTGTAACCAACAGGCGTACCTAACCGTATTTTATACGGAGAGGGGGAAGGTTTTAACCAAGTAGAATGACAATGGTGTAACCAACAGGCGTACCTAACCGTATTTTATACGGAGAGGGGGAAGGTTTTAACCAAGGAGAACAACAATGGTGTAACCAACAGGCGTACCTAACCGTATTTTATACGGAGAGGGGGAAGGTTTTAACCAATGAGAATGACAATGGTGTAACCAACAGGCGTACCTAACCGTATTTTATACGGAGAGGGGGAAGGTTTTAACCAGAGAAAATGACAATGGTGTAACCAACAGGCGTATCTCAACGTATTTTATACGAAGAGAGGGAAGGTTACGAGAATGATAATGGTGTAACCAACAGGCGTACCTAACCGTATTTTATACGGAGAGGGGGAAGGTTTTAACCAAGTGAAAAATGACAATGGTGTAACCAACAGGCGTATCTCAACGTATTTTATACGGAGAGAGGGAAGGTTTTAACCATGTAAACATCACGTTTCACGTGAAAGGAGTAAAGGTGGATTCGAAATCCAAACGCGTCTCACGCAAGTGGAAGAAGGTATGGTAGAATGACAAGGGGTAACCTCTACATGTAGAAGCCACCGATACTGCTTTTCTTCTTGATCATATTCACAACTTTCCCTATTCTCCAACGGGGTGACAGACTAGGTTGGTTCAGTATCCAGAATTGAGGCGCATACACGCTACCTCAACCTATGGGGCTGCCATACAGATTTCAAGCCGGGGATACACCCCTGGGTATTTAAACCAGACTTTAGTCTCGGAAATTCCAAACCTTTTGCGTTCTAGGCATCGCCATTCGAACTCTAGTTTCCACCGTCGTAGTTGGTCTCCTAGGAACTTATTGCAATCACAGGCAGGTGGCTATACCAGACCATCTGAAGTCGTTCGGGCACGACAAACACCAAAGGAATTGCACCTTTAGAGGATTTAAGGTCTCCTAGACCATTCTTAGGCCATTGAAGTCGTTCGGGCACGACAAACACCAACGGAATTGCACCTTCAGAGGATTTAAGATCTCCTAGACCTAGGGAGTGCACAAGATGGTGTGATGCACAAGATAGCGCGATTAAATTGAAATTGCACAAGACAGTGCAATGGAATCGAAATTGTGCGATAGATGCTTTATTATGCGTTAGATGCACAGAATGTAAGGAGGAAAGATGGTGTAAACACCAGGCACACCTGCTGTTTTTAACCGATTTGGAATCCTAATGCGTCTCACGCGAGAGGAGGAGGGGTGGTGTAAACAGACAGGCTCACCTGCTGTTTTTAACCAGGCTGGTGTAAACAGATAGGCACACCTGACTGTTTTTAACCAATTTGAGTGAATGCACAGAATAGCGTAATGCAGCACAATGCGGGTGCACAAGACAGTGCGATATGGGTGAATGCGCAAGATAGCACAATACGGGTGCACAAGACAGTGCGAGTGGGGGGTGCACAAGATAGTGCGATGTAGGGATGCACAAGATAGTGCGATTGAATTGGATGCACAAGACAGTGCGATGCCCAAGACAGGGCGATTGAATTTGATGATGCACAAGACAGTGCGATTGAATTTGATGCACAAGACAGTGCGATGCCCAAGATAGGGCGATTGAATTTGATGAATTTATGTGGTAGGTGCATGAAGTGAGATTATTGTGCGATAGATGCACAGAATGAAAGAAGGAATTGTATGCTCGAACCAAATACCGTATACATATATTATGTATAGACAAAATACATACAAATATGACAATATACACAGACATGCATATACGGTATACATATATTCATATACAGACAAAAATACACACAGATATGTACATACGGTATACATATATACACATACAGATATGTACAGACATATACAAAGACATACGGATATATACATAGATATATACGGTATATGAAAGCGTGCGTACGCAAAACACACAAAAAGAAAGGATAAACACAAAATGCATGGATACGGGGGTTCGACCTTATGATCTTGAGCTTAGTTTCCTAGTCCTCAACCACTGAGCTGAACCACTGAACCAAACCACTCTTGTGACAAAATATGCAAACAAATATATATATATATATATATATATATGCAGGTATACGAGACATATATATATATAACCAAAAGAAAACAAAAGAAACATTTGTTATGGGATTCGAACCCCTGACCTCGGGCTCAGCCTTCCACCCTTCAAACATCGAATTAGACCACTAAACCTAAGCCACTCTTGTGACCAAAACCTTCAAACAAATATATATAATACATAGATATACAATATGTATACATATATGTATAAATATACAATTCTCCCGCCTCTCTCTCTGTTTTTGTCTCACTCTCTCTTCCATCATCTTCTTCGAGCGTTGTGTCTGGCGCGCGATTTCAACAATCGCGGCGCCTGACCGACAGGCTATCCAATCGTGCCCCGATTGTCAATGATCATCTCAGCCTTCCTCCCTCTTTGTCTTCTTCTTTGGCTTCATCCTCTTCTTAAGTTGAGGCCTGCGAAAGAGAGAGGCAGAGCAAAAGCCTGCAAACTTTCTCTGTCACCACTCTGCAACCTCTTTCTTTACATTACTCTTCTTTGCCATGGCTTCTTCACACGGTTCTCTCACTCTTTTTCCAGACCTGAACGAGTCCACGATAGAGATGACCGATTCTGACTCTCCTGAACCTCAACCACGAGCTCCTCCTCCTTCTCCTGTTTTCAACTTTCCAGCGATGTCAGTTGAACAAATCATGGCGGCACAGTCTGACATCGAAGCAAACTCATATACACTGAGGTCATGTGTGGAGACCGTGACAGCGGTCTCCAACTTGTCCCGTCGACTGCAGAACAGGACGTGTGAAGTACATCGATTGAATGCACAACTTTCTTTACTTCAACATATGTACAAAGATTCTCGAGGGGAAGTTAGTGGCTTGAAGAAACAAATCAAGGAGTTGAAACGACAGGTGACCGTCGCAACTCGTCATGGGACTACCTTTGACGGCCAGCGAGGGATAATCTCCTTCGGAAGCTCTGCCAAGGCCGAGGCAGAGTCTTTAAGAGCTTCAAAGAAGTAAAGATGAAGCGAGGCAGCTGATGGTAAAGTCAGGCAACGAAACTGTGTGCAAATGAAGCTGGTTGTAATCTTCGCTGCCGAGCTACTGCCGAAAAACTGAGAAAATGCTACTCTTTTTTTTTTTTTTTTTTGTTGTTTTTGTTTTTGTTTTTTTTTTTGTGTTTTGTGTTTTGTTTTTTTTTTTTTTGTTTTGTTTTGTGTCTCTGTGATCGGGGATGTCCTTCCCTGACTACAATAAAATCAGTTTAGTTTTTGCACATCGATGGCGTGACTAGCATATCTCTTTGAACTTGAAAACATTTTTGTTTGATTGAATTTGAGAGTAATCGAATTTTGAACTCTGAATTGAACATTGATTCTATACTGACCTGAATCAAAGAATGACTTAACGAAAGAAGAGCGAAGCAAAAAAAAAAATTCAAACACACTTATATACACGGACTGGTATGAATACACCGACTGGTATAAATATACTGACTGGTATGAAAAGAACACACTTATATACACTGACTGGTATGAATACCCTGATTGGTATGAATACACTAACTGGTATGAATACACACTTATATACACTGATTGGTATGAATACACACTCACATACACCGAGGAGTTGACTCGAGTGGTGGAGAAGACAGAATTTCTAACTCGACTATGCCCCTAATTCATTACCTTGAATTTTTTTTTTTTTTTTTCATAAAAATGTTTTGATCAACATGACAGTTAGATTAGCATACTTATTCCATTTTCTGTTTGAAATCATGTAAGCTAAACTGTGAGCACTGAAAATTTTCCCTTTTCAAATCCAAAGAATGGTCTAAGTTTTGCAAAAATGGAACAATTTTTGAGAAAAATTAGTCAGCTTCATTCAAATTAATCAAAATCTATTTTTGCAAATGGCCACTACTCAACTAACATGGAATCAACCATTAGGGTGCATAGTCCCAAACCAGATAATCAAAGGTGATATCTGAACCAAGCCAACCGAACCATGCCAATCCGAACCGAATGAAGTCGAGCAAAACTGGACCAGACTGAACCGAACCGCCAAATCGAATCGAACAGAACTGAACCAAGTTAAATCAAACCAATTGAACTGAGCAGAATGAAGATACACCAATCAAACACGGATAGGACAACCAAGTCGACTAAAGACACACCAAGCAAACATGGACGAGATGAATGAGTTGAAAAATTATTAGGGCCGAACTTCAAGATGAAGCTACCTACGTATCCTCAAGATAGGAATCAGGCCATCGTAGTTCCGGCTAAGGGTCACTCGGGTATTGGCACTCTCCTTTTGTGCTCTAACTTTTGCCAAAGCCGCCCTTTCGGGTTTTCAACCTTGCGAGCTTTTCATTTTTTCATTTTTCTATTTTTTTTCATTTTGTTCATTTCTTTTTTTTGTTTTTCATTATTTTTGTTTTTTTGATTTTTTTTTTCTGCTCTAAATTTTGCCTGGGTCGCCCTTCCAGGTTTTCAACCCAACGAGCCTCTCAAGGGTTATTTTTATTTTAACTTAACCATGTTGATTGGGTGTGAAATCTTTAGGCCATCTATAAGAACGACTGCTACACTTGACCAGTAGATATGATGATGTAGGGACTAGACTAAATGGGTCTGAATTTGCCCCTAGTGTTGCCCCTAGTGTAGTGGATAGGAACCCGACTGTCCTTCAATAATAAAATTCATTCTCTCAAATTATGGGTTTTGCCTTTATGGGTGGTCTTCATTGGGAAACGATTCAGTTTTAACTCTTTGATCACATCCAACCTTTTGCCCCTAGTTCAAGGACTGCTTCAAATCTTAAATCACATCCGACCTTTTTGCCCCTGGTTCAAGGGCTGTTTCCAATCTGAATCACTGGCCCTACATAGTTTTGGCTAAGGTTCACTCGGGTATTGACACTCTCATTTTACGCTCTAACTTTTGCCAAAGCCGCCCTTTCGGGTTTTTAACCTTGCGAGCTTTTCATTTTTCTTTTTATTTTTCCTTCTTTTTTTATTTATTTATTATTATTATTTTTTTTTGTGCTCTAACTTTTGCCTAGGTCGCCCTTTCGGGTTTTCGGCCCAGCGAGCCTCTCAAGGATGGTATCTTATTGCCCCTAGTTCAAGGGCTACCTCCATTTCGGCTATGCAAGCCTCATACTTTTGCCCCTAGATCAAGGGCTGTTTCAAATCTGAATCACATTCGACCTTCTTGCCCCTAGTTGAAGGGCTGCCTCCATTTGAATCACATCATGGCCCCTAATTCAAGGGATATTTCCAATTCGGCTACGCAAGCCTTACACTTTGAATGATCATTGAATACTTCGAATTCAGGTTTGAAAGCTAAGGAGCTAAGGAGGTCGGACCTCGAGTCAAGAGGGATTGTATAATCAATTCCAGGCATGTCTTTGTAGGACCACGCAAAAACAGTTTTTTGAAATCTTTTCACAAAGTGACTAATCACTCGTACTCTTACGAAGACAAGATAGAACCAATTTGGACCAAGCTAGGATCATTCTCAGTACCCACATTAACAAAAATGATTTTATTCATCAAAGGCTTAGCACACCTCTCTTCTTCTCAGTTGATCAAAATTTGCAAATCCCGAGGAAATTCTTCCTCTTTGTTTTCATCAGAGTTTTGGAAAAAGTTTTGAAAAACTTTGGTCAATGCAATGAATTAAGGCACAGAGAAGTAGGCAGACTCTATGGCATTTTGTTTTTTTGTTTTTCTGTTTATTGAAAAGAGACTATGACTCAACAATGGCAACAGACTTTTGACAACATACTCAAAAGAAAATGACAAAGAGAACCTAGACAGGACAGAAATGTCTAGGTTAGCACTATCGAAATCAACAGACTCTGACTCATTAGGCTGACTCGAGCCTGACTCTAACTCTACAAACTTGGTGGAGTCAAACTTAGACTCAATACTCAATTCAGAACTCAGAATAAAACCATTCTCAATTTTGCTTAGTCAAAGTGTGGGCCAGCCACAACATTCAAAATAAATTGCTAGTCAAAGTGTGGGCCAGCCACAGCATTCAAAATAAAGCTCATGCAATCAACAGGTGGTCACTCCCCAATCACAGAGATGGTCGGATACCCCACAAGTTCTATTTATTTACAATGGTCGACTTTGTGGGATATTGGAGTTTTTTTATTTTTTTATTTTTATTTTGTTTTTTTGATTTTATGTTTTTGTTTTTGTTTTTGTTTTTTTTTTTTTCTTTTTTTGTTTTGGAAGTAATGATGCTAAACTGAACATCTTGAACCACTCATTTGAATTTGAGAACCCATGTATAGATCCAATACATTGCACATAAAGGAAGAAAGAGAACAAACACCCCTAAAGAGGGTAGGGTTATCCTGTCCTAGCTTGGAATGATCTAGGGTTTCACTATTCACACAAGCGGTATCATACATCCTAGAAACAGGAAAGCATCCTGTCCTAATTTGAAAGGTACTATAGCTCACCATATGTACAAGGTTGGCTCTACTTTACGGGTTGAAGCCAAGGTGACGTTACCAAAGAGTCCTTCAGGTCATAACCAATAAAGATCCCAGGAAATCAGAAGAGTCAAATAGCCTCTCTTCGGAGTCTGAGAACCTTAGATAGCAAAGCTAGATAGCAGGGCTACATAGCAAAGCTACCCTTTTGACAAATCTCAAAAGGTTACAACACAAGGCCTCTAAAGTATCGTAAAAATAGGTGTAGTGTCACAAAAAGCTTACCTGTGCTCCCACTAGTATCTGGGCAACACAAGGACTTGAAGTGCACCAATGAATGCAATGCAATGAACATATAATTGAAAATAAAGGTCATATCATGGAGTTCGAGTCAAGGTTTCATAAAATCCCCAGCGGAGTCGCCAGAAACTGTAACATGCTCGGGGGGTACCCGTGCGCGTTAAACAGTTCGGACCCCTGAGATCTCTTTGATCTATTCTCACGAGTGCAACGTGAAACATAGATGAGAGTCCAGATTTGGCAACTTTTATTGAAAATCCATTTTATTGCAATTTTGTCAAAAATGGACTGCGTCATCAGATATCAGAGTCGCCACCTAATATTTATTTTGGGAAAATTAGGAAACCCATGACTCGTACCAAGGCCACTGTTCGTCGTTACCAAGGATGCTTGGCTCGGAACCTTAGGTATGAGAGGGGAAGGTCAATAATGAGCACCCCCGCCCACCCGATCAAAGATCGGCCTTTACTAACCATGATATGAATTTTATTTTATTTATATGTTCATGTTCTGATTAGTTAATAAATCCTAAAATTTACTATGTGAGGCATACAAGTATAGACTATGTCACCCATTTTGGAACAACTTGATTTCATGTAGTTTTGAAAGAGTTTCGAAAATGTATAACCCAAATAAATTGAGTTTACAAACATGAAAATCAACATCATTCCAAATTAAGCGACACAACCTCCATCCACTGGCATTCATACAATTATATCACATAAGCAAATAGCCACATGGTAGAATGCTTAAACATAGTAAGAAAAACATACACAAACGGGATGCTAAAGCATAAAAACTTACATGTTTGACGACCCGCGAACAAGCTACAAAACAAAGTTAGTAAAACATGCATGATCTTATATACAAAATCCTAATGCAATTCACTCATGAGATGCAACTAATGATTCAGCCTCTAAAATATGATATGTGAATCATCTCAAGAACATGAGGTAGCGCACATAATCACATAGGAATTGATTAAATCCACAAATGCAAACTTAGCCGAATCAAGATGCATGAAACATGGATGCAAAGCATAACTATGATGAAAAATAAATATGATGTTTATGTACAAATAAAGAAAGCAAGTAAAAGAACGGGATAGAAAGAAGCGGGGCGGGGAATTATTACAACATTTAAAGAATAATTACAAACCAAATTAGAGAGGGATGAGGAGAATATTACAACAAAATAAAAAAACCTCACAAACTCTCAAAATAAAAAAAAATAATAATAAAATAAAATAAAATAAAATAAAGAAACTTCATGTGCGCCGGAAAATATTTTGCTTGACGTGGGAAGACTGCTCCATTCTGTTCGGGGAAACTTATTTTTGCGGGAGCACTATTCATCCCGAGATACTATTCACTGCCGGAAGTTACTATTCATCATGACAATTACTATTCACCTTTCTTGATCGTTATTCATCTTACTGGGCATTTTTCATCCGCTGTTACTATTCATCGTCGGGGTTACTATTCACCGCCGGAAGTTACTATTTACCGCCGGAGGTTACTATTCACCACCGATCACTATTCATTTGGCGGGGTCACATCTTTTAACAAATTAGGTGGTTCGACCAACCATTTAAAGTGATAAAATTACAACAATTTATAAATAGTAAACTACAACATTTTATGTAATTACAACAGTTTATATACAACAGTAAATTACAGCAAATAAAGTAGTAAAATTAGGTGGTTCAACCGACCATTTAAAGTGATAAAATTACAACAATTTATAAATAGTAAACTACAACATTTTATGTAAATTACAACAGTTTATATACAACAGTAAATTACAGCAAATAAAGTAGTATGTAAATTACAACAGTTTATATACAACAGTAAATTACAGCAAATAAAGTAGTAAAATTAGGTGGTTCAACCGACCATTTAAAGCGATAAAAAAAATTATGAAAAACAATAAATAAAGTACTTAAACAAATTATATCACATTTTGAAATTAAATGAAAGTTTGCGAAAACTCACCTTGCGGGGACATGATGAATTTTCTGATTCACAAACTTTCTTTTGATTACCCTCAAGTCTGTGGAATGTGTTCTCAATTCTCAGTCAAAATTTGGAATTACAACTTTAGCGGTTCCTTCTTTCTGATTCTTTTTCTCTCAAAATTCCCTCGCACCAATCCCCATTTTTTATTCTCTCTCCCAATTTTTTTTTGACTCTTCTAATCTCTCCCCTGCCAAAAAATCCTCTTCCTTCTCTGATCTTCCCCCTTTTATAGAAAATAATTGTAAGAAAAGGACAAAAGAAGAAACGGTGGTGGAAGGAGTTGATTTCAAAAGATGCATAGTGATTTTACTGTGAAATGCATAGTAAAATTACTATTCACTTTACAATATAATAATATATAAAAGAGATTATTAGCATAAATACATGTACAAATACCCAGAAAAATATATAAAAACACACAAATACGTAAAATTAAAATACGTGGACTAATAAAATATATTTTAGTAGGCCAAATATGCAACATAATTTGACCAAAGCGGGTCTAAAGGCACAGAAAACAAAAAGACGCACGATGGGAGTGTAGTGAATTTTTTTTCAAAGGAGGAATAATACCCCTATATAATATAATATATATATATATACAAAAGTATGGTGCGTGGGTGAAACCAGGGTACTGAATAAGTTTAATAAAATATTATATAATAATATAACATAATATATATATATATATATATATATATATATATATATATATATATATATAAAATACATAATAAAGGGAAAGAAAATGGAGAAGGAGTCTAAAATAATTTGGCAAAAACAGGTGTAAGACTAGGATTAAAGTTTATATTCCATCTTTTTACTGAGAATTTTTTGAGATAGCATATTCCTGTTTTCATCATTGAGTAATCAAAAGAAAGCGCCCAAGTCTTAGGGCCGGTCAAAATGGGGTGTCTACACTATCATGCACAATTGATGGCTCGAGGATCAAGAGCCATGCTTCCTTGAGTTCAATACATGATGGGGAACATGACCATGCTCACATGTGCCTGAAATCCCATGCCATATACTGTCTGTCCTCTGTTGTTATCAAAACTGTCTTCTGCAGGAAGTCTCTGCCGACCGGCAGTGTTCAGTGCCGACCGACAATCCTTACTGGGCCGATAGCTTCATAAACAGCCGATGGGTATTTTAAACGGCCGGTGGACATTTCCTTCAGCCGATGGTGTTCCACAGTATTCAGAGGACCTGTCCCAGAACTTTGGAAATTTTCAGAGAAGCAGGGCAGTGTAAACAGAGGCGGCAGTGGTATGGTACGGACCTTCCGGGCGAGACGGGTTCGAGCATGCATCTTTCGTGCATCCCAAGGTGGGGGCTGTGGCCACCCTTCTCTTTGCATTCATTCTGTTAATTAATTAGAAATTCTGTAATAATTTATGCGTTTATTATTCGGACTGTAATATTTATTTGGACCCTCTGAGTGAGGGCAATTATGTAATAAGTGTGCGTGAGTGTTTGTATGTCTTCCAACCCCACGTCTTTCTTCCCATTTTATTTACCTGCTTTGATGGTTAGTAATAGGACATGTTTAATTTAGCATACCTTATGCTATGCATGCGTGCATTATTCACCAGTATTGCATGCACCGGGCTCGGCGCATCATGCTAACTGCATTAGTATTTCAAATCTAACTTGAATACATGCTACTTGTGCATTTTCACATGCCATGTTTAGGTTAGCCGAGCCTATTCTAATTGCATCCTGCATGTGTTGCATTAGTCAATTTGACATGAACTAGGACCATGCATGTTGGCTAACTAGTTTATTGTTTTGGCTCGGAATACTCGGTAAGCATTTATGCTTTAGCATATCTCATGCGTGTGAATGCTACCATGACAACATGCTTACCATGTGGCTAGATGCTTATGTGATAAACTGTTTGAATGCCTGTGGGTGAAGGTTGGATTGTCTGAGTTGGAAACACTCGTTGAAATCCGTGTTTTAGCCTACTTGCGGGTAGCAAATTCCAAAACATTTTTCCAAAACAAACGGATATGCAATGCTTATTTCCCAAATTAGGCAATCTAGTCTATACTTGTTTGCTGTGCGCATAACATAGTAATTCTAGGCTAATAAATGGAATAAGAACACATAAACGTTTTCAAAAATGGATATCACGGTTAGTAGAGGCCGATCTTCGGATTGGGCGAAAGGGGGTGCTCATAGCTGACCTTCCCCAATCGTACCCTAGCTCCCGAGCCGAGGCAACTCTGGTGATGACGAACATGTGGCCTTCGGCGCCGAGTCAGGGTTTCCTAAATTCCCCCATAAAAAAATATTTAGGTGGCGACTCTATATCTGGCAAAGCAGTCCATGTTTGGCACTTCTTTTTCTAAAAATCTATTTTCTCAAAACGATTTGCTAGATTTGGACTCTTTGGTTCAGATTAAGAACCGTGACACAAATCGAGTCCGAACTATAGCGGGGTCCCACGCGGGCGCGTCTACAATATGGAGCACCACAATCACTTGATCGAGCTGAAGGCCATCCGCTCGGCCACAAAATCCATGGTGCTTGTAAGTAGCTTCTTCTGTTAATCTTTCTAATTTGCACAACTTTCATCTCGGTTTGATTACAAGTTTTCCCATTCTTTTGCAGTCCATGCAGAAGAACCACATCGCTCATAAGCGTGTGCTGGAACTTTGCAAGACTACAAGGCAAGCCATGGCCGAAGTGACTGAAAAAACTGCCAAGCTAGAACAAGCCAGGAAGCGGATAGCCGAGCTTCAATCCGAGAATGTCCGTCTGACCGGATTGGTTAGCTCGGCCGAAGCAGACAAGCAAAAGGCTGCGGCCGTGATAAAAGACAAATACCTGCGGGAGCTGGCCAAGCTTGAAGGAAAGAAGAACGCCGAGACTGAGAAGCTGAAGAAGAGTGCGGATGACGCCGAGCTCTGGGGTTACAAGGATGGGGAGGCGACTTACATTAAACAATGTGAAGCTGCCAAGGATCTCTTCTTCAAATGTGGGTGAAGGGAGGCTGTAGTGCAGCTCGGTCACGGTCCAGAGACCGAGGTCTTCAACGCTCCTACATACTTCATACCGAGCTCCATGGCGGAATATGCTGCTGCCCTTCAGCAACAATTTCTTGAGGATTCAGATGATGAAGAAGAAACCGTGCCCAACGATACCCCGGTTGTCAATGACCCTGTCAATCAGTCAGTTCGGTCGGAGCCAATGGTAGAAGACCTGACCAACGAGCTGCCTACTGAAATCGTGATTCCAACCGAGACCGTGCTACCGAATGAAACCGGGGTCCGAGTTGACCTTGATGCTGATCTCGATGATCTTTTCACCTGATTTTGTATTTCTCTTCTTGTTGCTTGATTTTAGTATTTTCTTCTTTTTGTTGGAAAAAAAGTTTGTAACCGGAGTGAGTCTCCAACTATTGTAGCTTTTGAATGAAAAACCTTTCATCTTTCTATTCGGTCTGTGCCATGCCTGCATTCACTTTGTGTACAGACTAACATTTTCTTGCCGAGATAATTATCTTGGTCTTAATCTTTCAATATAATTATAGCTGCCAACCACTCTTTAGCCGAGATACCTACCTCGGCTGAAGAGTACTAAGAGTTGGTTCAGTCTAGCCAACCACTCTTTAGCCGATATTCTTATTTCGGCCGAAGAGTACCAAGTGTTGGTTTAATCTAGCCAACCACTCTTTAGCCGATATCCCTATTTCGGCTGAAGAGTACTAAGTGTTGGTTTAATCCAGCCAACCACTCTTTAGCCGATATCCTTACTTCGGCTGAAGAGTGCCAAGTGTTGGTTTAATCCAGCCAACCATTCTTTAGCCAATATCCCTATGTCGGCTGAAGAATACTAAGTGTTAGTTTAATCCAGCCAACTACTCTTTAGCCGATATCCTTACTTCGGCTGAAGAGTACCAAGTGTTGGTTTAATCCAGCCAACCTCTAGATTGGTTTTTCCAGCCAACCTAGAGTAAAGTGTTTGGTTTAATCCAGCTAACTACTCTTTAGCCGATACCCTTACTTCGGCTAAAGAGTACCAAGTGTTGGTTTAATCCAGCCAACCTCTAGATTGGTTTTTCCAGCCAACCTAGAGTAAAGTGTTTGGTTATTCCGACCAAACGTCCGGCAGCCTAGATCCTTATCTTGGGCTTAGGAGGGGTGTTGGTTTGTCCAGCCAACTTCTAGATTGGTTTTTCCAGCCAACTTAGAGTAAAGTGTTTGGTTATTCCAACCAAACGTCCTGCAACCTGGATCCTTATCCTGGGCTTAGGAGGGGTATTAGTTTAATCCAGCCAACGTCTAAGTTGGTTTTTCTAGCCAACCTAGAGTACAGTGTTTGGTTATTCCGACCAAACGTCTTGCAGCCTGGATCCTTATCCTGCAGCCTGGATCCTTATCCGGGACTTAGGAAGGTTCACAGTTGGTTATTTCGGCCAATTATGTTTTTAATGCCCCTAACTTACTAAAATAACTTTTACATAATAGAACACTTATGCTGAAAAGAAAACAACTTGTTTTATTGGGGCAAGAAAAATTACAAGAATGCTTTAAAAAAAAAAAAAACTAAAAATAAATAGTTTAAGATTGGCAGTGTTCTATGTCCTGGAAATGGCTTTGCCATCCTCGTCTTCTAAGTGGTATGCCCCTTTGCCTGCTAATCCAACCACTTTGTAAGGTCCTTCCCAATTGGGCCCTAACTTGCCATCTCCCGGTATCATGGTGTTTCCCATCACTTTGCGCAGTACCTAATCTCCGATTTTGAATTGCCTTGGATGTACTGTCTTGTTGTATTTCCTGGATAACTCTTGTTGGTATGAGGCAATGTGAACCAGTGCTTTTTCTCTTATTTCTTCGGCGAGGTCGAGCTCCAATGCTATGGCTTCTCCATTCAAGTCTGGATCAAAATTTTCGCTTCTAATTGTGGAGAGGCCAACTTCCAGCGGGATTACTGCTTCCATGTCGTAGGCTAAGGAGAATGGTGTTTCTCCTGTTGATCGTCGAGGTGTGGTGCGGTAGGCCCATAAAACATGAGGAAATTCCTCATCCCATTTGCCTTTTGATCTTTCTAACCTTTTCTTCAGTCTATCCAATATGACCTTGTTTGATGCTTCCGCCTGGCCGTTGGCTTGGGGATATGCCGGTGTAGAATTGTAGAACTCTATTTTGTATTCTTCACAAAAGCCTCTAAAGAATCTACCATCAAACTGAGTGTCGTTGTCTGATATTAGGGCTTTAGGTATGCCGAATCGAGTAATGATATTCTGCCAGATGAACTTCTTCATATCTTTTTTCTTGATTGATGCTAATGCTTCTGCTTCCGCCGACTTTGTGAAGTAGTCTGTTATTGCGAGAAAGAACTTCATGTTACCGGGTACTATTGGAAGTGGTCTTACTATGTCCAAGCCCCACATTGCGAAGGGCCATAGGCTGATCAATGGTAGGAGTTCTCTGGCTGGCTGATGTATTTGGTGTGCGAACTTTTGACATTTCTTGCACTTCTTCACATACTTCTCCGAGTCTGCTTGTATGTATGGCCACCAGTATCCTTGTGAAATGGCTCTGTAGGCTAACGATTTTCCTCCTTGGTGGCTTCCGCACACGCCTTCGTGTATCTTGAACAAGAACGCTTCCACTTTGCTGGGGTGGACACATTTTAGGTAAGGTCCTGAGAATGACTTTTTGTATAATGCCATAGGTGGGGAGAGCCAAAATCGCTGTGACTTTGCTCTAATTTTGTTGGCTTCTTTTTTTTCTTTCGGTAAGACGCCGTCTTTTAAGAACAGTATGATGGGATCCATCCATGAGGGGCCTAGTTCGGCGCAACATACCTCTTCTGCTTCGGGGTCTTCAATGCTTGGTCTTGGTAGGTAGTCAATTAGCAGTGGGTGAGGGATGGATGTATCTGTCATTGAAGCAAAGCCTGCTAGTTCGTCTGCTCTGCTATTTTTCTCCCTGCCAATCTGTTCTATCCTTACTACTTCAAATTTCTTGATCTCTGTTCTGACCAATTCTTGGTACTTGGCCATCCTGTCATCCTTCGTTTCGTAGTCGCCAGAAATTTGGTTTACCACCAGCTGTGAGTCGCTGTAGACCATTAGCTCGGTGGCCTTCATGTAGAATGCTAATTTAAGACCTGCAAGAAGCGCTTCATACTTCACTTCGTTGTTTGATGCTGGGAATCCAAGGTTGACTGCTTACTCCACAACCAGGCCGTCTGGTGAGATGAGGACTATGCCAAGTCCTGCACCATGCCGGTTGGATACTCCGTCCACAAAGAGCTTCCACATCTCTCCAACGAACAATTTCCAGCAAGTGGAGGGATCAAATGATGCCGTGGGGTCAAGAATGTTGCTGGTGTTTTCTTCAAGGTCCATACTTGCTGTCTGCCCCTCGCTATCTGGTTGAACCAAGTCTTTATTTGTTGGTGAGTCTTGGCTTGGTGTAGCATGGTTCGCTTTTGCCTTGCTCTCTTTACTCTGGTCTGCCTTGGGGTCCGACTGAGTATCCTGCACCAGGGGTTACGCTATTCCGGCGTTAACTTCCATCCCTAGTTCATTTGCTTTAGTCAGGTCGACTGGGCAGATATGATGACTTCCTGGGGTAACTTCCATCCCTAGTTCATTTGCCTTTATCACGGTTCTGGGTTGGAACTTGATGTCGAATTGTCCTAACTCTACTGCCCACATCAAGATTTGCACAGAAAAGTTCGCCCTCTTAAATAAAGCTTTTAATGGGAAAGCTGTGAGGACGACTATGGTGTGGGCGTGAAAGTAGTGCGACAACTTCCTTGAAGCTATCATTAAGGCCAAGGCCAGTTTTTCCAGTGGCAAGTACCTCGTTTTGGCGCCCAGCAATGTCTTGCTGACATAATAGATGGGCAAATGTTGGATTCCTTCCCCATGGACCAACACTGCGCTAATTGCGTGCTGAGAGACTGCTAGGTACAGGAAGAGTTCTTCTCCAGGTATTGGGGTGACACGCAGTGGTGGAGAAGACATGTATTCCTTCAAGTTTTCCAGAGCGCGGTCGCATTCTTCGTCCCACTCGAACTTGGCTTTCAATGCTAGAAAAAATGGTCGTAGTCTATCTGACGACTGTAGACACCCCATTTTTGACCGTCCTCAAGACTTGGACGTCACCGTTTGAACACTCGGTGATTATCCATGTTTGTGTTCGTTTGGAGTTCCCGGAGGTCTCGGCTCGCGCGCCCCGCCTCAGGATCCCCGAACTCGACCGTTTAGTGTCTGGTTTCGCACCAAACACTTGCATCTTGCCTTTGAGAGGCAGAGTGGGGCTTGTAGACCATCCCCACCCATCACCGGCAGTGGCTAGATGCCACCGGCTGGTTTTTGCTGCCACCGGCAATATAGTTTGCCGGCCGGCACTATTTGTTGCCGGTCAGCACTATTTTGTGCCGGTCGGCACTTTGTTTGGCCAAGATGGCATTTTTTGCCGGCCGATTGCTGTTCACCTGCTTTTGCAGATATTTTTGGACAGCTGTATAACTTTTGCTCCCCTCCATACACGTGTATGGAGGGATCTCCCTCTTGCAAAGCTTGTTTGGTAAGCTTTACAAGAGGCTTATAGAGAGAGCTCTCTCTAAGGCAAAAAAAAAAGAGCTTAGACATTTTTGAGGGAGAGAAATACAGAGAAGAGCTCTGGTTTTTCTAGGGTTAGGGTTAGATATACACTTTCTATCTCTATTTCCCTCTCACTTTGCACACTAGGTGTTTTGTGCCTTACTATTGCACACAAACACCTAGTGTTTCACCTTCCTCTTGGAGTTGAGGTTCCAAAGAGTGTGTTTTGAGATTTTGGTGTTAGATTCAAGCTCAAGAAGGCCATTGGAGCACCATTGTTGAAGAGGACTACAAGGGTAAGAAACTAGTCCCTTTTTCCCTTATTTTTGCTTTGATTTTATACCTATCTTAGAGCTGTTTTTGTGCTTGTTGTATAACATAAAAAAGTTCTATTTTTAAGCCCTCTTTATTGTTCATTAAGAGTGTTTTGTTGTTTGAGGGTTGTTGACCACCCTTAGGCCTCAAAAGGCCTCATTTTGAGCCATTTTGTGTTAGCTCCGGGATTTTGGTGTTGAGGTCTCTTCACCACTGAAATCTTGAGGGATTTCAGTGGTGAAGATGATGCTTTGAAGTCCCAAGAAGGAGAGGGCCACCCCCTCTCCTTGTTGTCCTTGAAAAGGGCACATTTTGGCCTCTTAAGGAAGCCCATGCTTGAGTGTGTGTTGAGCATGTTTGGTTTGTTTTTCATGCTTATATATCCATGATATAACATGATTTCAAGTTGGTTTTGGAACTCCATGCATGCTTAGCATAGTTGCCATGTAATGCCTTGTTTATGCCTAAATGTGCCTTAGGTTGTTAGCCTTTGTTGGAGCATGTTTTAGGCTTGTATTTGTGAAGTTTATGTGCTTATTTTGCCATGTTTTAGCTCTGTCCATAATCGTTTGGGTCGACCTTTGCATGCATTATATAGCTCCTTTGCATTTAGGCTTGTTGGCCTTGAGTATGTGCATGTGTGGCATGCCATCTTTGCATTGTTTTGGTGATTTGGGATCATCCTACATGTTATTTCAGTCCCATTTCCATGCTTGTTTGATTGCCTTGCATGCCTCTTTGATGCTTTGAAAGCATGTTTTGCAATGCTCCATGTTTTGGTGCCTTTGCATGCCTTTGAATTTGAGCCACTTAGGTGCCATCTAAGGAGTCCTTTGGCCTTGTTTTAACATGCTAAAAATCTGTTTTTAGTTGTTTAATGCATGCCATGTTTGGTTATGTTAAGTGTAGTTCAATGCCTTATTGATTTGCTTTGAACACTTGGACTATTTGTTGCATGTTTTGGCTTGATTTTGTTGCTTGGTTTGGCACCATCCTAACATGATTTTAGGGCTCGTGTTGCATGCCAATTATCCATGTTTCCTCCTTTCAAGTGTGCTTGAATGTTGTTTGATTTGTGCTTAAGTGTTGGCCCTTATGTGCATGTGTGTGTGCATGCCATTTAGCCTTCATTTCATAGAACTTTGGCTACTGTTTTAGGCCTATTTTAGAGCCACCTAATTCATGTTTAAGTCCATCTTTGCACTCATTTGTATTGCCATATGCATGCTTGTATGCTTGCATGAGTTGATTGCCATGCCATGTTGCATCCCTAGCTTGTATGCCTAGGTTGCATTGCATCTTGCATGCATGCCTTGTTCCTTGAATTGGTGATAGGAATAGGGCCTAATTTGTTTGATTGGTTTGCATGCATTTGAAACCAAAGTTGCATACTTGGTTCCTTGGGCCATCATGCATGGAAATGCGTGATTGGTGGTCCGAGAACCGAGGAACATGTCCCTTTGAGTCATCACAATGATAAGAGACATGGTTGATGCATACATGCCTTGAAATATGCTGCCATGCCTTGTTTTGCCCTTTGTTGCTATGAGTTGCAGGTTCTGCAGGAATACTCTGCCGACCGGCAGTGTAATGTGCCGACCGGCACATTTTTCTCTGCCGACAGACCCTATTTTGTGCCGATGGCCATACCACACTGCCGGTGGAAGTTCCATTCAGCCGGTGATGATCCCCTCCGTCCAAGGATGTAGTCCTGAGGCTTTGACAGCCTCCAGAGGAGGAAATGAAGGAAAACAGAGGCAGCTTGTGCATGGTGGCGCGTTTCCCGAGACGCTTTCCTGCTTTAATTAATTTAATTTAATTTGTTAATTAAATTAGTTAATTTGTAATATTAATTAGCTTGCGTAGTTAATTAATTTGTAATATTTATTCGGTCCCTCCGAGCGAGGGCATATCTGTAATAAGTGTGTGTGGGTGTGTGAATGTCTTCCAATCCCCACTTCTTTCTTCCCTTTTACTTACCTGCTTTGATGGTTAGTATTAGGTCACATTTATTTTAGCATACCTTATGCTATGCATGCGTGCATCCATGCATTTGTATTACATGCATTAGGCTCGGTACATCACGCTAATTGCATCAATACTTCAATTTTCAAACTGAATACGTGATAATTGTGCATTTTCACATGACATGTTTAGGATAGCCGAGCCTATTCTAGCAACATTTTGTATGCGATGCATTAGGCACTTCACATGGACTTGGATCATGCATGTTTGCTAACAAGTTCTTTGTTTTGGCACGGAGTACTATGTAAGTATTTCTGCTTTAGCATATCGCATGAGTGTGAATGTTGCCATAACAGCACGCTTAACATGTGGCTAGATGCTTATGTGTTAAACTGCTTTGAATGCCTGTGGGTGAAGGTTGGGTTGTTTGAGTTGGAAAAACTCGTTGAAATCCGTACTTTAGCCTACTTGCGAGTAGCAAATTCCAAAGCATTTTTCAAACCAAACGGATATGCAATGTTTATTTCCAAATTAGGCAATCTAGTCTATACTTGTTTGCTGTGCGCATAACATAGTAATTCTAGGCTAACAATTGGTTTAAGAACACATAAAGTTTTCAAAAACGGATATCATGGTTAGTAGAGGCCGGTCTTCGGACCGGGCGAAAGGGGGTGCTCATAGCTGACCTTCCCCGATCGTACCCAAGCTCCCGAGCCGAGACAACTCCGGTGATGACGGACATGTGGCCTTCGGCACCGAGTCAGGGTTTCCTAAATTCTCCCATAAAAAAATATTTAGGTGGCGACTCTGTATCTGGCAAAGCAGTCCATGTTTGGCACTACTTTTTCAAAAAATCTGTTTCTCAAAACGATTTGCCAGATTTGGACTCTTTGGTTCAGATTTAGAACCGTGACACAAATCGAGTCCGAACTGTAGCATCGAGGCCCCACGCGGGCGCTGCTACAGTTTCTGGCGACTCTGCTGGGGAAATTTAGAGAGCTTGACTCGAACTTGTGATATCCTGTTTTGATCTCATTTATGTGTTTCTTTGCATTACATGTGCATTGGTGCGCCTAGGAACACAGTGTTTGCCATCTGCCATTCCTGAACGGTTTGCCGGAGGCTTGTCTTGTCAAGGCATGTCCGTAAGGTTGACCGGCTATGGGCTCTGACAGCATGGGAACACAAACCCCGGTTTCCCGGGGCACCCTTTTTGACCATTTGACCTAGTGCATATTCGGAATCCATAGTGACCATTCCAAACTAGGACAGGTTGCTTACCCGATGCTAAGTTGTTTGAAACCGTTGTGTGCGTAGTGAAACCCTAGTTCCTGACGAAATAGGACAGGGAAACCCTACCCCAACATAGGGGTGTTTTGGCTCTCTCTTATTTGCTATGTGCTTTTAGAGTGTACCTCTACAGGGAACGCACATGTCAGTTTGCAAGTTTGAGTATCAAACCTGAGGACACCAGTATCAGTATCAGTTGTGAGAATCAGTTATCCGCGGGTATCGGTTCAGTTTTCGGGAACAGAAATTTGGGAACAGTGATCAGCAGTAGGGTACAGTTGTTTAGCTACACCCGTGTTTGATCAGTTTGGGCTGAAATGCTGTCTGTTTTTCCTTTCAGTTCAGAGAGTCGCAGAGTTGAAACAGAATAGTCAGTGTCTCCCCCTTGCTGAGGCAGGATTTATGGCGGCACAGAGTTCAGAAGAAATTGTGGTTATGACAGCCGCACCGGAGCAGGGAACCACTCCGCAGAGTGAGGCCAGCGTCAGTATGTCATACCCGCCCAGGTCGCCCGTTGTGCACCCGGTTTGGGCTCCCCAGTTATACCAGGCTCGTGAGCCCACCACCTTCGAATTGATGGGGATGATAGGCGATCTCCAAAGGTCTGTGGCAGACCTCGCCTATGGAATGTCGGCTTCACCGCCAGCGGCGCCGTACGCCGGGAATTTTGTACCACAAGAGCCCCCACTACTGGGGCGGATTGTGATAGAACTCAGCCAGCCAGAGGTGGCTTCCGGCTATAGCCACGATATGTCAGCACCAACCCAGACCCTCGATCAGGCTGAGGCCAAAGGAAAAGATAAGGCAAAGGTGGATGCCGACCCTATTGAACAACTGCTGTGGGCAGTCGAGGCTTTGAAGGCCAGAGGAATGAGCAAGCAACAAACATCTGCAATAGTGACCAAAGCTATAGATGATGCTTTCCCCGCTCCAACCAAAGGCGGTTCAAGCCAGGCAGAAAACCGGGATGGGCCCCGTCATGCCCAGACAGTTCCTGTTGTTCCCAACCCTGCACCGGGAAAGGTTCAAAAAGCCAAGGCAGCGCCAGCCGATCCTTTCGCCAGCGCATCTGGCAAGAATCCTCAAACTGCAAAATACCTGCCCCGAGGGCGCAGGGTCTTTCACGACCTCCACATGCCTTTGTCTAGGGCATTGCTGATATTGGCGAAGAATGGGCATCTTAAGCCTTTGGAGTCCCGGCCACTCCCGAAGAATCTCCCCGCCACTCATGATGCTACCTTGTACTGCGCGTACCATCAACAGTCCGGTCACAGTACCGATGGATGTTCCCGCCTTCGCCATGAAGTGCAGGATTTGATTGATAACAAGGTTATCCTACCACCTACCTCAGGCAAGTCCGTCACCACTCAGTTGTTGGATTTCGAGGGCTCAGATACTGCGAGTATGTAAAGTGAACCGCCTGCGGGCAACATTTGGTACATTTTGGATGAAGCGTCTGGCACGCATTTTTGAGTATCGGTGAAACCGAGTTTTGTAAATCTTGGCTTGGATGTCGAGTCAGTCTTTTGTTTTGAGTCTGTCTCTTTGTCTTGAGTCAGTCTTTTTTGCTTAAGGGTCTGTCTGGTTGTATCGAGTCAGTCCCCGTTGTATATAATACCAGGTGATTCAGGGGTTGTTGCCTCGAACACCGTCTTGTTTTGTAATTATCTGTTTTTGTTTTGGGTCTGTTTCTGCCAAGGGGCCAGTTGCACCAACAGAGCCGATTGAAACAGCTGTTGCTATCTCAACTTCATGCTTACTTTCAGCATAAGTGCCGAAGAATTTGAATGGGCTGACAGTACATCTCGCCTGCTCTCCTGTGTGCCAAACTCATTGCATTAACCTAAGTTTTTCAAACTTTTGAACACTGCGGTGATGAAAATGAAGAGGAAGGAATTCCTCGGGTTTTGCAAAATTTTGATCACTTTGAGAGAAAGAGAGGCGTGCTAAGCCTTTTTATGAATGAAATCATGCTTGTCGGCGTGAGTACTGAGAAGGACCCTGGCCTGATCCAGATTGGTTCCACACTATCTTCGGCGCGAGCGATTTGTCGCTTTCTTAAAAACTTTCAAAAGCAAATGTTTTACGCGGCCCTGCGAAGACGTGTGGAATCGCTCTCGAGGTCGCGCAGCCTAGGATCGCTCTCAGCCTCAAGGTTCAACCCGTTCAAACTTTGAACCCGTTCAGAATGTTCAGAAAGTTCAACGGACAAACGCCATAAAGGCCCGTGTGGCCAGTTTCGAGCAGCCCTCGAGTAAGAGGCACCAAAGCCGAATCAGAAGGAGTAGATCTCGTCGGAAGAAGCTCGTAGAGCAACCGGGATGGATTCTCCGCTAATCGGTTCAACAGCCGTTCTCCTGGACACAGAGAGGCTTCAATTCAATTTCAATTTCAAAAAAAAAGACCATTTGGCATGGACTTGCTACTCTTTTACCCTTTGAGAGGCTCGCTGGGCCGAAAACCCGGAAGGGCGGCCCAGGCAAAAGTTAGAGCAAGAGAAAAATACAACAAAAAAGAGAAAAATACAAAAAGAAAGATTGAAAAAGAAGAAAAGAAAAAAAAGAAAAGAAAAAGAAATGAAAAAGAAATAGAAAATGAAAAGAAGCTCGCAAGGTCGAAAACCCGCATTGGGCGCCTTGGCAAAAATAAGAGCCAAACAAAGTGAAGGTTAAAATACCCGAGTGGACCTTAACCGGAACTACGTAAGGCTTGATTCCCATGTTTGGGATACGTAGGCAACTTCATCATGAAGTCCAGCCCCCAACGCTTTCATAAGTGTCTCAGTCCATGCAATGGTTTCGATTTCATCCCAAAGTCCAGTGGCCAACGCTCCCAAGGCGACTGTGTCCATATATGTGTTGCGACTGTCTTCGTCATCGCTGTGTCCAAGAGCTCGACCACCGCCAATGAAGACTGTCTGCGGACTGCTGCGGCACCATCCAAACAAGGGGCAACTTTCCGTCGCCACGAGCCGCTGTGAGCCGCCTTTCAAACTAGGGGCAACTTTCCGTTGCCTCCCACCCTCCTTCAAACCAGGGGCAATTTTCCATTGCCTCCGATCCGAGGTTGCGCATCTCGAAGGGTAAGTTTCATGCTTGTTGAGCATCAGCTGTTTGAAAAATAGTTTTTGAAAATTTTTACTGAGGTTGACTATTTTCTCGAAAACTATTTCATTTTCCAAAATCGGACCATTGTCTTGGATCCAAAAGGAAAATTTTCAGTGCTTGTTGCCTGACTTGCACGGTTTTCAAACCAAAAATCGAACAAGTACGTTAATCCAACTCTCGTTTTGATCAAAACCGTTTTAGTAGAAGGCAAAAATAAAAATGGTTAAAATGATGAACTAGGGGCACAGTTGAGCCAGGCGTTCTGTCTCTCCCCCGTCATCGACGTACTTGCCAGAAAAGCACTCTGCCCACCAGAAGAAATAGCCGGGAGCTAACGGCATCGGGCGTGAACCCGCGCCTTTCCATCTATCCATCAAATCACCCCGGGGAGGGATGAAAAATGAGAGAATGAAGAATAGAGAGGTGTAAGTTGAGAGAAAAGCGAGGAAAAGGGTTTTGAGAGAAAATCCGAGCCTGAGGGCCGAGCGATGTGAGAATCACAAATAAGAAAGGGTGGGAAACAATACCCAGCTTGAACTGGCTCCTCGTGGTCCGAGGTCTCCCATCTTCGTTCACGCATCTGTGTGTCGTGTTTCTTTGATTTGACGGTCTCGTCTTTTGTTTTGAGTCTCTCCCGAGCGTGTCTCATGGTGTTTAGGTCGTGTACCTCTTTGTTTGAGTCCTCCCCGCTATGTTCAGTGGTAGGCTCGATATCCCGGTTTGAAAAACCCTCATTCGATTTCAAAAATCGCTTATGCTCAGAATGCTGTGCCATTCTCTACATTTGAACGTGTCTCGACTCCAACCGGTTCCATCTTTGAGCTCTGTCTTGTCAGATTGGGCTGTTTGTTTGAGAATTGCTGTGTGCAGAATGAACCGAATGCTGTGTTTTGGGCTGTATGCAGATCAATCCCCAACAGAGTAAGGGCCGTGTGTTCAAGAATCGGGCAGTGGGTTGCTTGGGTTGTTTTGCTGTTGGCTGTTTAAGTTATCTGATTATTGCAGTGCAAGTGTTCAATTTTCAGAAAACCAATCAATTCCATTTACATTGAGGTGTAACATGATGAGATGCGATGCAATGCATGAAATGTGTAAATGTAAACACTTTTTCAGATAAAAAGTCTGTTTCATTTACTTAGCTTTTCAAATATACAAGTTTTGGAAACAAAAACCTGCCTGCGACAGTACAAGGTAATCTATCTACTAACCAAAAAGAAAAGTACAAAGAAAGAAAGAAAAGATAGCAAAAATCTGCATCTATGTCAAGCACTCCAGGGGCTGTCAGTCCGTCCTGGTCCTCTTCCTGGACGAAGGTCCAGGAGCATCATCAGCGTCGTCATCAGAGCCCGAGCTAGAACCGTCTCCGGTCTCCTCCTCCGTTAACCCTGCCTCCGCCTCTGACTCCTCGTCGTCGTCATCGTCCGGGACTGGAGCTCGCGAGCTACTCCCGACGTGAGTCCGCCCTCCCCTGGTACGGGGAAATATCCTGCCCTCCTCATCTCTCCCCCGAGCAGGGACAGCAGGCCTAGCTGGAGCACCTCCCGCCATGGGAATCTGAAAAGGAGGCTGAAAAGTACACGAAAGGGAAATGCATCAGTATGCCGTGAGCAGTTTATCAGTGCAGAATGCAGTGTGTGAGTACAGTGTATGAATGCCGTGAGCAGTTTATCAGTGCAGAGTACAGTGCAGAATGCAGTGTATGCAGTGTGTCAGACGATGTGAGATCAGTGTATCACGTGTTGTGCCGTGCATCAGATTATGTAAAGCAGTGAATGAATGGTTTGAGGCCAGTGTCAGAAGGACGTACCGGTATGCTGTAGACAGCCAGGAGGTCAAATGTCCGCTGGAGCATCCCCATCATCGAGGCATTCATCGCCAACGACTGACGGGTGTACTCAGAAGAAGCCTGCAAAGGTATCAGATGCATTAGTATTCTGTGGAATATCAAGTAAACTGAATTGAAATAACTGTACGAAGTGCAGTGATACATACCGGCGGAAGGTCGGGGATGTCAGTGAACTCATGCCCAGCCGGTGGAGGGGCGAAGGGGATCTGATAGGTCGCCCCACCCTGCCCCTGGAAAGTCAGTACAGCAGGCAGGGCAGGCCAGCCAGCTCCTCGTCCTCCCCGCACTCCGCCCCTACCACGGACCCGGGCCCTCCTCGAAGATCCAGCCCCTGCTCCCGCTCCGGCCCCAGCCGCCGATGCTACAGGCCTGGCCCCCTCTGCTCGACGGCCGCTCAAGGGACGCATCAGGTACGTCCGCACATACTCCTGATAGTCGCCGGTGCCTCGGAAGCCGGCCTCCTCCCAGCCGATGGAGTAATCATCCAGCTGCTCAGGGGTCAGCCCCTCGGTCTCCCTCATCTCTGCAGGAGGGTGAGCCGGGACTATCTGCTCAGGTAACCCGCGGGTCTGGCGTAGAAAGCGCTCCCCCAGGTACCAAGCCCGACAGACCGGGCCCTCTAGCAAGATCCGGAAACGCGAGGTCTCCTCAGCACCAGGGAACCGACCCCGCATCGCCGACGGCAAGGAAGCCCATGGCCGCCATGTGATCTAAAAGTAACAGACAGTTTGTTATCTACTGTTATTGAAACATGCAGTGGGAAAGCGAAGCTAAACGAACTGAAAGTAAAGCATACCTCTGTGGGGGTGATGGTGTCGAAATATCGGCGGAAGAAGCCGAATGTCTCCCGTGGTCGCCGGGTGCATCTCCCGTCAAAGCGAATCGAGAAGGGAACAGCCGGAGGAGGCTCCGCGACTGGTACGGGTGCAAGCCTAGGGAAGTAGGCATAAACCCACAACTGCAAAACAGATGTCAGTATGACCATCAGATAAAGCAGAATGCAGAATAAAGCAAAAAAAGTAGAGCCGTGTGTTGTGCAGTGTATTGTGTGCAGTGTACAGTGTGAGCAGTGTGCAGTCAGTGTAAAGCAGAATGTATGTGTGTGCCGTGTGTGCAGTATACAGGAAGTATGAAGCAGACTACAGTGTGTGCAGTGTACAGAGTACAGAAAATACAGGGCAGAAATGAAAAGCGGAGAAGAAATGTACCTCCCAAGCCCGCCAGTAACCTCCGAGCAGCTGGCCGCTGCCGCGAGAAGCCGAGCTCATGTACCCATAGAGGGTGGCCAGAGCAGCGCCGCCCCAGTCGTAGTGCAAGATGTCTCGGACGTCCACCAGTGCACTGAGAAGGCAGAGAGGCACGGTGTTCGCCCGGTCGGCGAAGATAGTAGTCCCGAACAGGAACATGAGGAAGCCGCGCGCACACCTCTCCTCATCCTCCGGAGTCATCTGCACCTCCTCCCCCAATACGGGCTGGACCCTGAACTGTGCCTCGAACCAGGAGTATCGAACAAAGCCTGGACGAGCTAGCGGTGGGGCCTCCCCCAGTAGATGGACCTGAGCGGCGGTCCACTCATCCATGTCAGTGTCGAAGGGGATCGGATCACCCCCTACCCCGATGCCTGTGAGCATCGAGAAGTCATAAGGGGTCATCGTCATATCCCCTGCAGTAGAAAAGTGGAAAGAATCGGTGGTGTCCCACCACCTCTCCGCCAGAGCGGCAAGAAGAGGTCTGCAGGTGGACAACCTAGAGAGCCCTCGGCAGAAGGTGCCGAAGCCCGCCCGATCCACGATGCGCTGGACCGCATCAGGGAGCTCGTCATACCACTCCCGTGCACCAGTATTCCCATACCCGCGAATGGTATGGGAACCCTCCTGCAAACAGAAAACGACAATGGCAAGACAACATTCAAAATGCAATTTTGAAAAGACAGATATGGCATATATGCAAGTTTGTCAGATTCAGGCAGATACCGGGTGCCGGTGTGCTTACAGAAAATACGTGTGCTGTGTCAGCGTGTTTGGGTGTTCCAGAACAGATGTAGCATGTGTGCAAATTTGACAGATTCAGACAAATACTGGGTACCAGTGTATGTGCAGTAGAATGCAGTGTGTGCCGTGTGTTTGAGTAATTCAGGGCTAGTGCAGTGTGTGTGCATGTGTCAGTCTCAAGCAGATATCAGTTGTATGTATGTTTACAGTCAACTACGGTCTACGGCATATCAGGTTTCAGCAATTAAAGAATACAGCTAACTATGGCAGTTTTGTATCCTACATTGCAGAAAGTAAAGCAGAAGACGAAGAGTTACCTCGGGAGTGCCGAATGAAAGGTGGGAGGTAGGCTCGCGCAGCAGTAGCTCAGGGGCCGCGTACCTCTCGAAACTCCGGAACTGACGCAGGCCGTCTGGGGGCAGAACGTGAATCGCCGGCCGGTAGGTCGCCGGGTCGAACGGGCGCTCGCTCAGTGGTAAGAGCTCGAGCCCGGGATCCATCTCGTGGTCCGGGGGAATCCCGCCACGTGGAATGTCGTCCGCCATGTAGAGAGTGGTGTGAAAATGGTCGGAAAAGGGAAAACCGAGCCGGAATGCGAAGAGTCAACCGAAAAGTCAACTCCTGAGAGGGTCGGAAATGGCCGGGAAGGCCGGAATGTGAAAAGGCACGGAAATGAAGAGGAAAGTGAGGGGAACGAACCCCGAAAAGGCGAGAACGCCGAACGAGGCACCGAAACGAGAATGTGATCGGTGGAAAATGTCCGAAACGCGAAGAGGATCGCGAATCCGACGACGAAACGAGCGTAGAACGCGAAGAAACGGGCGAAAAATGAGAGAGAAGCACTCTAGAGAGAGAGAGCAAGGGTTTTCAGCGGTAGGAAATGAGGAAATAGGGCATGAAGCCCTATTTTATAACACTCGAGGTGAAAAGACAGAACTGCCCCGATTCAGCAACTGTTTGCCGGTCGGCAATGTTTTGTGCCGGCCGGCACTTTGTTGTGCCGATGGAATTGTTTTTGTGCCGATGGCCAGCCGGTGGCCTCCCCTTACTGCCGGTGGGGTTCCCACAGCCTTGTTTAGGCCATTTGAGTTGTTTTGGGTCTTCATAGCTCAAGAAAGTGCAAGAAAGTGCATCTCCGACATTCAACCGGCCTCCGTTTTGACCGCGGGCCGTGTCTCCAGTGCGTGGCACTCGAATTCATGGAAGGTGTATCCTTTTTGTATCCTTTTGAATTCAAAAGTTGCCCCATGTGTGTTGCACGAACTCATCACACTACTTCGGTGCATTACATTGCACTGTCATGCGCCACACATTTGCATTGTTATGCACGTGTTACATGCGTTGCAACACGCACCCCTTTGCATTATCGTGCACATTTCTCATGCATCATCATTGCATTTCCATTCCATGCATTGTCATGCATTCCGGAATACGTGCGTTGTTGCGCATTTAAGCCCATTTACACTCCGTGTGGCATGCATGTCACACTTGGCATCGCACTGTTTTGTGCATTTCAAACTTCGCGCTGTTCTGCGCATTGCACTGTTTTGTGCATTTCAAACTTCGCGCTGTTCTGCGCATTGCACTGTTTTGTGCATTTCAAATTTCGCGCTGTTCTGCGCATCGCACTGTTTTGTGCATTTCAAACTTCGCGCTGTTCTGCGCATTGCACTGTTTTGTGCATTTCAAACTTCGCGCTGTTCTGTGCATTGCACTGTTTTGTGCATTTCAAATTTCGCGCTGTTTTGCGCATCTCATTGCATTTTGCATGCATTCCATCGCACTGTCCTGTGCACTTGCGTTGCCTAACGCATTGCGCTATTTTGCGCATCATACCGTCGTGCAATACCGCCGGTCTGGCGAGACCTTAAACACGCATGGTCTGGCGAGACCTTAAACACGCACGGTCTGGCGAGACCTTAAACACGCATGGTCTGGCGAGACCTTAAACACGTACGGTCTAGGAGACCTTAAATCCTTGGAAGGTGTAAGACCTTTAGTGTTCGCGTTGCCGTGCACTTCTTGAGCCGCGTGTTGTCGCGCATTCCATGCAACATGCATTTCACTTGCATCATTTGCATTTCAAAAAAAAAACAAAAACATGCATTGTCATGCATACATTTTGCATTCCGGTCTAGGAGACCTTAAATCCTCTGAAGGTGCAATTCCTTCGGTGTTTGTCGTGCCCGAACGACTTTTCGGTGGTCTGGTAAAGCCACCTGTCTGTGCTTGCGATGAGTTCCTAGAAGACCAACTGGGACGGTGGAAACTAGAGTTCGAACGGCTTATGCCTAGAACGCAAAGGTTCGGGAGTTCCGAGACTAAAGTCTGGTTTAAATACCCAGAGGTTTACCCTCGGCTTGAAATCTGTATGGAAGCCCCATAGGTTGAGGCGGCATGTCTACGCCTCAGTTCTGGATACTGAACCAACCTAGTATATCACCCTGTTGGTAAGATAGGGAAAGTTGCAATCATAGTCATTGCATCATAGTGCATTGTCATGCATTTGCATTGTAGTTTGCATGCATTCATTGCATCACCTTCCATCCATGGCTTGCGCCTTTCCAGGTTGAGCTTGGTCTGGTATGTGTCCTTACATTTCATGTTAAAACACAGTTCTGTATGTGTATCGCGCCGATTCCACGTTGATATGTTGGTTAAGGGTTGCGGCACCTTTTCTGTGTTACACATGGCTCGTACGTGTGCATGCCTTTCCTAGGCAAGATTTGGTTTGGCTTGCATGCCATATCCATTGTATCCATTCCATTGCATATTTGTAAATATTGCATTGTAGATTGCATGCATTCATTGCATCACCTTCCGCCTTTGGCTTGCGCCTTTCCATGTTGAGCTTGGCCTGGTATGTGCCCTTACTTTTCATGTTAGAACACAGTTCTGTATGTGTATCGCGCCGATTCCACGTTGATATGTTGGTTGAGGGTTGCGGCACCTTTTCTGTGTTACACATGGCTTGTATGTATGCATGCCTTTCCTAGGCAAGATTTGGTTTGGCCTGCGTGCCATATCTATCCATTACATTGTAGTGTAATTTTTTGCATCCGGCATTAGGATCGTAGTCCTTTCTTCAGCGGGTTGTCTCCCCACTTATGTCGATTCCACCCAATACTTGCTCTTGCGTCTGTCTACAATACTCATAGTTCAGTTGACCGTTCTATGGTAGACAGACTTGTTACCTCCATCAATCTATTTGACATAGGTGTGGTTTCGAACCGTTCGTGATTGGATCACGATTCAAATGCTTTGCATGTAGCTTGCATTGTTTCAAATACATTGCATCTTCATTTGCATTGTTTATACATTGTTTTGTATATATTACATTTCGTTTTGCATCCATTTTGCATTGTCATGCATGTTGCTAACCATATTGCACCTGTTAAGTTTGTTTTCTTTTCAGGCACGATATTGTATGTACGGTTCATTTGCAGCTGGTGCAACCAGACGAGCCGCACAGGTATTGTATCTCCCGAGTGAGACGTATTGAGAATTCCATAATTCTCTTACATCCTTTCTGCATTGTAGTGTAGTTTGGTATGCTAGCTTAAAATTGTCGCATGTTTGCTTCATTACAGCTTTCTTTGCATGATCATAAGTTATGCTCGGCTCCGTGCATTGTCTTGCATTTTGCCCCTGCCTCCGGGCGCATATCTTATTTGTATTGCATGTTTGTCTAGGTCTTCGGCCTTGTCAAAAATGGGTCGTCTCTGGGCTTTGACATTCACTCCCGTCATTGTTATGACTTTCGAGTTCTGTCAAAGAGGGGCAACTGTAGACACCCCATTTTTGACCGTCCTCAAGACTTGGACGTCACCGTTTGAACACTCGGTGATTATCCATGTTTGTGTTCGTTTGGAGTTCCCGGAGGTCTCGGCTCGCGCGCCCCGCCTCAGGATCCCCGAACTCGACCGTTTAGTGTCTGGTTTCGCACCAAACACTTGCATCTTGCCTTTGAGAGGCAGAGTGGGGCTTGTAGACCATCCCCACCCATCACCGGCAGTGGCTAGATGCCACCGGCTGGTTTTTGCTGCCACCGGCAATATAGTTTGCCGGCCGGCACTATTTGTTGCCGGTCAGCACTATTTTGTGCCGGTCGGCACTTTGTTTGGCCAAGATGGCATTTTTTGCCGGCCGATTGCTGTTCATCTGCTTTTGCAGATATTTTTGGACAGCTGTATAACTTTTGCTCCCCTCCATACACGTGTATGGAGGGATCTCCCTCTTGCAAAGCTTGTTTGGTAAGCTTTACAAGAGGCTTATAGAGAGAGCTCTCTCTAAGGCAAAAAAAAAAGAGCTTAGACATTTTTGAGGGAGAGAAATACAGAGAAGAGCTCTGGTTTTTCTAGGGTTAGGGTTAGATATACACTTTCTATCTCTATTTCCCTCTCACTTTGCACACTAGGTGTTTTGTGCCTTACTATTGCACACAAACACCTAGTGTTTCACCTTCCTCTTGGAGCTGAGGTTCCAAAGAGTGTGTTTTGAGATTTTGGTGTTAGATTCAAGCTCAAGAAGGCCATTGGAGCACCATTGTTGAAGAGGACTGCAAGGGTAAGAAACTAGTCCCTTTTTCCCTTATTTTTGCTTTGATTTTATACCTATCTTAGAGCTGTTTTTGTGCTTGTTGTATAACATAAAAAAGTTCTATTTTTAAGCCCTCTTTATTGTTCATTAAGAGTGTTTTGTTGTTTGAGGGTTGTTGACCACCCTTAGGCCTCAAAAGGCCTCATTTTGAGCCATTTTGTGTTAGCTCCGGGATTTTGGTGTTGAGGTCTCTTCACCACTGAAATCTTGAGGGATTTCAGTGGTGAAGATGATGCTTTGAAGTCCCAAGAAGGAGAGGGCCACCCCCTCTCCTTGTTGTCCTTGAAAAGGGCACATTTTGGCCTCTTAAGGAAGCCCATGCTTGAGTGTGTGTTGAGCATGTTTGGTTTGTTTTTCATGCTTATATATCCATGATATAACATGATTTCAAGTTGGTTTTGGAACTCCATGCATGCTTAGCATAGTTGCCATGTAATGCCTTGTTTATGCCTAAATGTGCCTTAGGTTGTTAGCCTTTGTTGGAGCATGTTTTAGGCTTGTATTTGTGAAGTTTATGTGCTTATTTTGCCATGTTTTAGCTCTGTCCATAATCGTTTGGGTCGACCTTTGCATGCATTATATAGCTCCTTTGCATTTAGGCTTGTTGGCCTTGAGTATGTGCATGTGTGGCATGCCATCTTTGCATTGTTTTGGTGATTTGGGATCATCCTACATGTTATTTCAGTCCCATTTCCATGCTTGTTTGATTGCCTTGCATGCCTCTTTGATGCTTTGAAAGCATGTTTTGCAATGCTCCATGTTTTGGTGCCTTTGCATGCCTTTGAATTTGAGCCACTTAGGTGCCATCTAAGGAGTCCTTTGGCCTTGTTTTAACATGCTAAAAATCTGTTTTTAGTTGTTTAATGCATGCCATGTTTGGTTATGTTAAGTGTAGTTCAATGCCTTATTGATTTGCTTTGAACACTTGGACTATTTGTTGCATGTTTTGGCTTGATTTTGTTGCTTGGTTTGGCACCATCCTAACATGATTTTAGGGCTCGTGTTGCATGCCAATTATCCATGTTTCCTCCTTTCAAGTGTGCTTGAATGTTGTTTGATTTGTGCTTAAGTGTTGGCCCTTATGTGCATGTGTGTGTGCATGCCATTTAGCCTTCATTTCATAGAACTTTGGCTACTGTTTTAGGCCTATTTTAGAGCCACCTAATTCATGTTTAAGTCCATCTTTGCACTCATTTGTATTGCCATATGCATGCTTGTATGCTTGCATGAGTTGATTGCCATGCCATGTTGCATCCCTAGCTTGTATGCCTAGGTTGCATTGCATCTTGCATGCATGCCTTGTTCCTTGAATTGGTGATAGGAATAGGGCCTAATTTGTTTGATTGGTTTGCATGCATTTGAAACCAAAGTTGCATACTTGGTTCCTTGGGCCATCATGCATGGAAATGCGTGATTGGTGGTCCGAGAACCGAGGAACATGTCCCTTTGAGTCATCACAATGATAAGAGACATGGTTGATGCATACATGCCTTGAAATATGCTGCCATGCCTTGTTTTGCCCTTTGTTGCTATGAGTTGCAGGTTCTGCAGGAATACTCTGCCGACCGGCAGTGTAATGTGCCGACCGGCACATTTTTCTCTGCCGACAGACCCTATTTTGTGCCGATGGCCATACCACACTGCCGGTGGAAGTTCCATTCAGCCGGTGATGATCCCCTCCGTCCAAGGATGTAGTCCTGAGGCTTTGACAGCCTCCAGAGGAGGAAATGAAGGAAAACAGAGGCAGCTTGTGCATGGTGGCGCGTTTCCCGAGACGCTTTCCTGCTTTAATTAATTTAATTTAATTTGTTAATTAAATTAGTTAATTTGTAATATTAATTAGCTTGCGTAGTTAATTAATTTGTAATATTTATTCGGTCCCTCCGAGCGAGGGCATATCTGTAATAAGTGTGTGTGGGTGTGTGAATGTCTTCCAATCCCCACTTCTTTCTTCCCTTTTACTTACCTGCTTTGATGGTTAGTATTAGGTCACATTTATTTTAGCATACCTTATGCTATGCATGCGTGCATCCATGCATTTGTATTACATGCATTAGGCTCGGTACATCACGCTAATTGCATCAATACTTCAATTTTCAAACTGAATACGTGATAATTGTGCATTTTCACATGACATGTTTAGGATAGCCGAGCCTATTCTAGCAACATTTTGTATGCGATGCATTAGGCACTTCACATGGACTTGGATCATGCATGTTTGCTAACAAGTTCTTTGTTTTGGCACGGAGTACTATGTAAGTATTTCTGCTTTAGCATATCGCATGAGTGTGAATGTTGCCATAACAGCACGCTTAACATGTGGCTAGATGCTTATGTGTTAAACTGTTTTGAATGCCTGTGGGTGAAGGTTGGGTTGTTTGAGTTGGAAAAACTCGTTGAAATCCGTACTTTAGCCTACTTGCGAGTAGCAAATTCCAAAGCATTTTTCAAACCAAACGGATATGCAATGTTTATTTCCAAATTAGGCAATCTAGTCTATACTTGTTTGCTGTGCGCATAACATAGTAATTCTAGGCTAACAATTGGTTTAAGAACACATAAAGTTTTCAAAAACGGATATCATGGTTAGTAGAGGCCGGTCTTCGGACCGGGCGAAAGGGGGTGCTCATAGCTGACCTTCCCCGATCGTACCCAAGCTCCCGAGCCGAGACAACTCCGGTGATGACGGACATGTGGCCTTCGGCACCGAGTCAGGGTTTCCTAAATTCTCCCATAAAAAAATATTTAGGTGGCGACTCTGTATCTGGCAAAGCAGTCCATGTTTGGCACTACTTTTTCAAAAAATCTGTTTCTCAAAACGATTTGCCAGATTTGGACTCTTTGGTTCAGATTTAGAACCGTGACACAAATCGAGTCCGAACTGTAGCATCGAGGCCCCACGCGGGCGCTGCTACAGTTTCTGGCGACTCTGCTGGGGAAATTTAGAGAGCTTGACTCGAACTTGTGATATCCTGTTTTGATCTCATTTATGTGTTTCTTTGCATTACATGTGCATTGGTGCGCCTAGGAACACAGTGTTTGCCATCTGCCATTCCTGAACGGTTTGCCGGAGGCTTGTCTTGTCAAGGCATGTCCGTAAGGTTGACCGGCTATGGGCTCTGACAGCATGGGAACACAAACCCCGGTTTCCCGGGGCACCCTTTTTGACCATTTGACCTAGTGCATATTCGGAATCCATAGTGACCATTCCAAACTAGGACAGGTTGCTTACCCGATGCTAAGTTGTTTGAAACCGTTGTGTGCGTAGTGAAACCCTAGTTCCTGACGAAATAGGACAGGGAAACCCTACCCCAACATAGGGGTGTTTTGGCTCTCTCTTATTTGCTATGTGCTTTTAGAGTGTACCTCTACAGGGAACGCACATGTCAGTTTGCAAGTTTGAGTATCAAACCTGAGGACACCAGTATCAGTATCAGTTGTGAGAATCAGTTATCCGCGGGTATCGGTTCAGTTTTCGGGAACAGAAATTTGGGAACAGTGATCAGCAGTAGGGTACAGTTGTTTAGCTACACCCGTGTTTGATCAGTTTGGGCTGAAATGCTGTCTGTTTTTCCTTTCAGTTCAGAGAGTCGCAGAGTTGAAACAGAATAGTCAGTGTCTCCCCCTTGCTGAGGCAGGATTTATGGCGGCACAGAGTTCAGAAGAAATTGTGGTTATGACAGCCGCACCGGAGCAGGGAACCACTCCGCAGAGTGAGGCCAGCGTCAGTATGTCATACCCGCCCAGGTCGCCCGTTGTGCACCCGGTTTGGGCTCCCCAGTTATACCAGGCTCGTGAGCCCACCACCTTCGAATTGATGGGGATGATAGGCGATCTCCAAAGGTCTGTGGCAGACCTCGCCTATGGAATGTCGGCTTCACCGCCAGCGGCGCCGTACGCCGGGAATTTTGTACCACAAGAGCCCCCACTACTGGGGCGGATTGTGATAGAACTCAGCCAGCCAGAGGTGGCTTCCGGCTATAGCCACGATATGTCAGCACCAACCCAGACCCTCGATCAGGCTGAGGCCAAAGGAAAAGATAAGGCAAAGGTGGATGCCGACCCTATTGAACAACTGCTGTGGGCAGTCGAGGCTTTGAAGGCCAGAGGAATGAGCAAGCAACAAACATCTGCAATAGTGACCAAAGCTATAGATGATGCTTTCCCCGCTCTAACCAAAGGCGGTTCAAGCCAGGCAGAAAACCGGGATGGGCCCCGTCATGCCCAGACAGTTCCTGTTGTTCCCAACCCTGCACCGGGAAAGGTTCAAAAAGCCAAGGCAGCGCCAGCCGATCCTTTCGCCAGCGCATCTGGCAAGAATCCTCAAACTGCAAAATACCTGCCCCGAGGGCGCAGGGTCTTTCACGACCTCCACATGCCTTTGTCTAGGGCATTGCTGATATTGGCGAAGAATGGGCATCTTAAGCCTTTGGAGTCCCGGCCACTCCCGAAGAATCTCCCCGCCACTCATGATGCTACCTTGTACTGCGCGTACCATCAACAGTCCGGTCACAGTACCGATGGATGTTCCCGCCTTCGCCATGAAGTGCAGGATTTGATTGATAACAAGGTTATCCTACCACCTACCTCAGGCAAGTCCGTCACCACTCAGTTGTTGGATTTCGAGGGCTCAGATACTGCGAGTATGTAAAGTGAACCGCCTGCGGGCAACATTTGGTACATTTTGGATGAAGCGTCTGGCACGCATTTTTGAGTATCGGTGAAACCGAGTTTTGTAAATCTTGGCTTGGATGTCGAGTCAGTCTTTTGTTTTGAGTCTGTCTCTTTGTCTTGAGTCAGTCTTTTTTGCTTAAGGGTCTGTCTGGTTGTATCGAGTCAGTCCCCGTTGTATATAATACCAGGTGATTCAGGGGTTGTTGCCTCGAACACCGTCTTGTTTTGTAATTATCTGTTTTTGTTTTGGGTCTGTTTCTGCCAAGGGGCCAGTTGCACCAACAGAGCCGATTGAAACAGCTGTTGCTATCTCAACTTCATGCTTACTTTCAGCATAAGTGCCGAAGAATTTGAATGGGCTGACAGTACATCTCGCCTGCTCTCCTGTGTGCCAAACTCATTGCATTAACCTAAGTTTTTCAAACTTTTGAACACTGCGGTGATGAAAATGAAGAGGAAGGAATTCCTCGGGTTTTGCAAAATTTTGATCACTTTGAGAGAAAGAGAGGCGTGCTAAGCCTTTTTATGAATGAAATCATGCTTGTCGGCGTGAGTACTGAGAAGGACCCTGGCCTGATCCAGATTGGTTCCACACTATCTTCGGCGCGAGCGATTTGTCGCTTTCTTAAAAACTTTCAAAAGCAAATGTTTTACGCGGCCCTGCGAAGACGTGTGGAATCGCTCTCGAGGTCGCGCAGCCTAGGATCGCTCTCAGCCTCAAGGTTCAACCCGTTCAAACTTTGAACCCGTTCAGAATGTTCAGAAAGTTCAACGGACAAACGCCATAAAGGCCCGTGTGGCCAGTTTCGAGCAGCCCTCGAGTAAGAGGCACCAAAGCCGAATCAGAAGGAGTAGATCTCGTCGGAAGAAGCTCGTAGAGCAACCGGGATGGATTCTCCGCTAATCGGTTCAACAGCCGTTCTCCTGGACACAGAGAGGCTTCAATTCAATTTCAATTTCAAAAAAAAAGACCATTTGGCATGGACTTGCTACTCTTTTACCCTTTGAGAGGCTCGCTGGGCCGAAAACCCGGAAGGGCGGCCCAGGCAAAAGTTAGAGCAAGAGAAAAATACAACAAAAAAGAGAAAAATACAAAAAGAAAGATTGAAAAAGAAGAAAAGAAAAAAAAGAAAAGAAAAAGAAATGAAAAAGAAATAGAAAATGAAAAGAAGCTCGCAAGGTCGAAAACCCGCATTGGGCGCCTTGGCAAAAATAAGAGCCAAACAAAGTGAAGGTTAAAATACCCGAGTGGACCTTAACCGGAACTACGTAAGGCTTGATTCCCATGTTTGGGATACGTAGGCAACTTCATCATGAAGTCCAGCCCCCAACGCTTTCATAAGTGTCTCAGTCCATGCAATGGTTTCGATTTCATCCCAAAGTCCAGTGGCCAACGCTCCCAAGGCGACTGTATCCATATATGTGTTGCGACTGTCTTCGTCATCGCTGTGTCCAAGAGCTCGACCACCGCCAATGAAGACTGTCTGCGGACTGCTGCGGCACCATCCAAACAAGGGGCAACTTTCCGTCGCCACGAGCCGCTGTGAGCCGCCTTTCAAACTAGGGGCAACTTTCCGTTGCCTCCCACCCTCCTTCAAACCAGGGGCAATTTTCCATTGCCTCCGATCCGAGGTTGCGCATCTCGAAGGGTAAGTTTCATGCTTGTTGAGCATCAGCTGTTTGAAAAATAGTTTTTGAAAATTTTTACTGAGGTTGACTATTTTCTCGAAAACTATTTCATTTTCCAAAATCGGACCATTGTCTTGGATCCAAAAGGAAAATTTTCAGTGCTTGCTGCCTGACTTGCACGGTTTTCAAACCAAAAATCGAACAAGTACGTTAATCCAACTCTCGTTTTGATCAAAACCGTTTTAGTAGAAGGCAAAAACAAAAATGGTTAAAATGATGAACTAGGGGCACAGTTGAGCCAGGCGTTCTGTCTCTCCCCCGTCATCGACGTACTTGCCAGAAAAGCACTCTGCCCACCAGAAGAAATAGCCGGGAGCTAACGGCATCGGGCGTGAACCCGCGCCTTTCCATCTATCCATCAAATCACCCCGGGGAGGGATGAAAAATGAGAGAATGAAGAATAGAGAGGTGTAAGTTGAGAGAAAATCGAGGAAAAGGGTTTTGAGAGAAAATCCGAGCCTGAGGGCCGAGCGATGTGAGAATCACAAATAAGAAAGGGTGGGAAACAATACCCAGCTTGAACTGGCTCCTCGTGGTCCGAGGTCTCCCATCTTCGTTCACGCATCTGTGTGTCGTGTTTCTTTGATTTGACGGTCTCGTCTTTTGTTTTGAGTCTCTCCCGAGCGTGTCTCGTGGTGTTTAGGTCGTGTACCTCTTTGTTTGAGTCCTCCCCGCTATGTTCAGTGGTAGGCTCGATATCCCGGTTTGAAAAACCCTCATTCGATTTCAAAAATCGCTTATGCTCAGAATGCTGTGCCATTCTCTATATTTGAACGTGTCTCGACTCCAACCGGTTCCATCTTTGAGCTCTGTCTTGTCAGATTGGGCTGTTTGTTTGAGAATTGCTGTGTGCAGAATGAACCGAATGCTGTGTTTTGGGCTGTATGCAGATCAATCCCCAACAGAGTAAGGGCCGTGTGTTCAAGAATCAGGCAGTGGGTTGCTTGGGTTGTTTTGCTGTTGGCTGTTTAAGTTATCTGATTATTGCAGTGCAAGTGTTCAATTTTCAGAAAACCAATCAATTCCATTTACATTGAGGTGTAACATGATGAGATGCGATGCAATGCATGAAATGTGTAAATGTAAACACTTTTTCAGATAAAAAGTCTGTTTCATTTACTTAGCTTTTCAAATATACAAGTTTTGGAAACAAAAACCTGCCTGCGGCAGTACAAGGTAATCTATCTACCAACCAAAAAGAAAAGTACAAAGAAAGAAAGAAAAGATAGCAAAAATCTGCATCTATGTCAAGCACTCCAGGGGCTGTCAGTCCGTCCTGGTCCTCTTCCTGGACGAAGGTCCAGGAGCATCATCAGCGTCGTCATCAGAGCCCGAGCTAGAACCGTCTCCGGTCTCCTCCTCCGTTAACCCTGCCTCCGCCTCTGACTCCTCGTCGTCGTCATCGTCCGGGACTGGAGCTCGCGAGCTACTCCCGACGTGAGTCCGCCCTCCCCTGGTACGGGGAAATATCCTGCCCTCCTCATCTCTCCCCCGAGCAGGGACAGCAGGCCTAGCTGGAGCACCTCCCGCCATGGGAATCTGAAAAGGAGGCTGAAAAGTACACGAAAGGGAAATGCATCAGTATGCCGTGAGCAGTTTATCAGTGCAGAATGCAGTGTGTGAGTACAGTGTATGAATGCCGTGAGCAGTTTATCAGTGCAGAGTACAGTGCAGAATGCAGTGTATGCAGTGTGTCAGACGATGTGAGATCAGTGTATCACGTGTTGTGCCGTGCATCAGATTATGTAAAGCAGTGAATGAATGGTTTGAGGCCAGTGTCAGAAGGACGTACCGGTATGCTGTAGACAGCCAGGAGGTCAAATGTCCGCTGGAGCATCCCCATCATCGAGGCATTCATCGCCAACGACTGACGGGTGTACTCAGAAGAAGCCTGCAAAGGTATCAGATGCATTAGTATTCTGTGGAATATCAAGTAAACTGAATTGAAATAACTGTACGAAGTGCAGTGATACATACCGGCGGAAGGTCGGGGATGTCAGTGAACTCATGCCCAGCCGGTGGAGGGGCGAAGGGGATCTGATAGGTCGCCCCACCCTGCCCCTGGAAAGTCAGTACAGCAGGCAGGGCAGGCCAGCCAGCTCCTCGTCCTCCCCGCACTCCGCCCCTACCACGGACCCGGGCCCTCCTCGAAGATCCAGCCCCTGCTCCCGCTCCGGCCCCAGCCGCCGATGCTACAGGCCTGGCCCCCTCTGCTCGACGGCCGCTCAAGGGACGCATCAGGTACGTCCGCACATACTCCTGATAGTCGCCGGTGCCTCGGAAGCCGGCCTCCTCCCAGCCGATGGAGTAATCATCCAGCTGCTCAGGGGTCAGCCCCTCGGTCTCCCTCATCTCTGCAGGAGGGTGAGCCGGGACTATCTGCTCAGGTAACCCGCGGGTCTGGCGTAGAAAGCGCTCCCCCAGGTACCAAGCCCGACAGACCGGGCCCTCTAGCAAGATCCAGAAACGCGAGGTCTCCTCAGCACCAGGGAACCGACCCCGCATCGCCGACGGCAAGGAAGCCCATGGCCGCCATGTGATCTAAAAGTAACAGACAGTTTGTTATCTACTGTTATTGAAACATGCAGTGGGAAAGCGAAGCTAAACAAACTGAAAGTAAAGCATACCTCTGTGGGGGTGATGGTGTCGAAATATCGGCGGAAGAAGCCGAATGTCTCCCGTGGTCGCCGGGTGCATCTCCCGTCAAAGCGAATCGAGAAGGGAACAGCCGGAGGAGGCTCCGCGACTGGTACGGGTGCAAGCCTAGGGAAGTAGGCATAAACCCACAACTGCAAAACAGATGTCAGTATGACCATCAGATAAAGCAGAATGCAGAATAAAGCAGAAAAAGTAGAGCCGTGTGTTGTGCAGTGTATTGTGTGCAGTGTACAGTGTGAGCAGTGTGCAGTCAGTGTAAAGCAGAATGTATGTGTGTGCCGTGTGTGCAGTATACAGGAAGTATGAAGCAGACTACAGTGTGTGCAGTGTACAGAGTACAGAAAATACAGGGCAGAAATGAAAAGCGGAGAAGAAATGTACCTCCCAAGCCCGCCAGTAACCTCCGAGCAGCTGGCCGCTGCCGCGAGAAGCCGAGCTCATGTACCCATAGAGGGTGGCCAGAGCAGCGCCGCCCCAGTCGTAGTGCAAGATGTCTCGGACGTCCACCAGTGCACTGAGAAGGCAGAGAGGCACGGTGTTCGCCCGGTCGGCGAAGATAGTAGTCCCGAACAGGAACATGAGGAAGCCGCGCGCACACCTCTCCTCATCCTCCGGAGTCATCTGCACCTCCTCCCCCAATACGGGCTGGACCCTGAACTGTGCCTCGAACCAGGAGTATCGAACAAAGCCTGGACGAGCTAGCGGTGGGGCCTCCCCCAGTAGATGGACCTGAGCGGCGGTCCACTCATCCATGTCAGTGTCGAAGGGGATCGGATCACCCCCTACCCCGATGCCTGTGAGCATCGAGAAGTCATAAGGGGTCATCGTCATATCCCCTGCAGCAGAAAAGTGGAAAGAATCGGTGGTGTCCCACCACCTCTCCGCCAGAGCGGCAAGAAGAGGTCTGCAGGTGGACAACCTAGAGAGCCCTCGGCAGAAGGTGCCGAAGCCCGCCCGATCCACGATGCGCTGGACCGCATCAGGGAGCTCGTCATACCACTCCCGTGCACCAGTATTCCCATACCCGCGAATGGTATGGGAACCCTCCTGCAAACAGAAAACGACAATGGCAAGACAACATTCAAAATGCAATTTTGAAAAGACAGATATGGCATATATGCAAGTTTGTCAGATTCAGGCAGATACCGGGTGCCGGTGTGCTTACAGAAAATACGTGTGCTGTGTCAGCGTGTTTGGGTGTTCCAGAACAGATGTAGCATGTGTGCAAATTTGACAGATTCAGACAAATACTGGGTACCAGTGTATGTGCAGTAGAATGCAGTGTGTGCCGTGTGTTTGAGTAATTCAGGGCTAGTGCAGTGTGTGTGCATGTGTCAGTCTCAAGCAGATATCAGTTGTATGTATGTTTACAGTCAACTACGGTCTACGGCATATCAGGTTTCAGCAATTAAAGAATACAGCTAACTATGGCAGTTTTGTATCCTACATTGCAGAAAGTAAAGCAGAAGACGAAGAGTTACCTCGGGAGTGCCGAATGAAAGGTGGGAGGTAGGCTCGCGCAGCAGTAGCTCAGGGGCCGCGTACCTCTCGAAACTCCGGAACTGACGCAGGCCGTCTGGGGGCAGAACGTGAATCGCCGGCCGGTAGGTCGCCGGGTCGAACGGGCGCTCGCTCAGTGGTAAGAGCTCGAGCCCGGGATCCATCTCGTGGTCCGGGGGAATCCCGCCACGTGGAATGTCGTCCGCCATGTAGAGAGTGGTGTGAAAATGGTCGGAAAAGGGAAAACCGAGCCGGAATGCGAAGAGTCAACCGAAAAGTCAACTCCTGAGAGGGTCGGAAATGGCCGGGAAGGCCGGAATGTGAAAAGGCACGGAAATGAAGAGGAAAGTGAGGGGAACGAACCCCGAAAAGGCGAGAACGCCGAACGAGGCACCGAAACGAGAATGTGATCGGTGGAAAATGTCCGAAACGCGAAGAGGATCGCGAATCCGACGACGAAACGAGCGTAGAACGCGAAGAAACGGGCGAAAAATGAGAGAGAAGCACTCTAGAGAGAGAGAGCAAGGGTTTTCAGCGGTAGGAAATGAGGAAATAGGGCATGAAGCCCTATTTTATAACACTCGAGGTGAAAAGACAGAACTGCCCCGATTCAGCAACTGTTTGCCGGTCGGCAATGTTTTGTGCCGGCCGGCACTTTGTTGTGCCGATGGAATTGTTTTTGTGCCGATGGCCAGCCGGTGGCCTCCCCTTACTGCCGGTGGGGTTCCCACAGCCTTGTTTAGGCCATTTGAGTTGTTTTGGGTCTTCATAGCTCAAGAAAGTGCAAGAAAGTGCATCTCCGACATTCAACCGGCCTCCGTTTTGACCGCGGGCCGTGTCTCCAGTGCGTGGCACTCGAATTCATGGAAGGTGTATCCTTTTTGTATCCTTTTGAATTCAAAAGTTGCCCCATGTGTGTTGCACGAACTCATCACACTACTTCGGTGCATTACATTGCACTGTCATGCGCCACACATTTGCATTGTTATGCACGTGTTACATGCGTTGCAACACGCACCCCTTTGCATTATCGTGCACATTTCTCATGCATCATCATTGCATTTCCATTCCATGCATTGTCATGCATTCCGGAATACGTGCGTTGTTGCGCATTTAAGCCCATTTACACTCCGTGTGGCATGCATGTCACACTTGGCATCGCACTGTTTTGTGCATTTCAAACTTCGCGCTGTTCTGCGCATTGCACTGTTTTGTGCATTTCAAACTTCGCGCTGTTCTGCGCATTGCACTGTTTTGTGCATTTCAAATTTCGCGCTGTTCTGCGCATCGCACTGTTTTGTGCATTTCAAACTTCGCGCTGTTCTGCGCATTGCACTGTTTTGTGCATTTCAAACTTCGCGCTGTTCTGCGCATTGCACTGTTTTGTGCATTTCAAATTTCGCGCTGTTTTGCGCATCTCATTGCATTTTGCATGCATTCCATCGCACTGTCCTGTGCACTTGCGTTGCCTAACGCATTGCGCTATTTTGCGCATCATACCGTCGTGCAATACCGCCGGTCTGGCGAGACCTTAAACACGCATGGTCTGGCGAGACCTTAAACACGCACGGTCTGGCGAGACCTTAAACACGCATGGTCTGGCGAGACCTTAAACACGTACGGTCTAGGAGACCTTAAATCCTTGGAAGGTGTAAGACCTTTAGTGTTCGCGTTGCCGTGCACTTCTTGAGCCGCGTGTTGTCGCGCATTCCATGCAACATGCATTTCACTTGCATCATTTGCATTTCAAAAAAAAAACAAAAACATGCATTGTCATGCATACATTTTGCATTCCGGTCTAGGAGACCTTAAATCCTCTGAAGGTGCAATTCCTTCGGTGTTTGTCGTGCCCGAACGACTTTTCGGTGGTCTGGTAAAGCCACCTGTCTGTGCTTGCGATGAGTTCCTAGAAGACCAACTGGGACGGTGGAAACTAGAGTTCGAACGGCTTATGCCTAGAACGCAAAGGTTCGGGAGTTCCGAGACTAAAGTCTGGTTTAAATACCCAGAGGTTTACCCTCGGCTTGAAATCTGTATGGAAGCCCCATAGGTTGAGGCGGCATGTCTACGCCTCAGTTCTGGATACTGAACCAACCTAGTATATCACCCTGTTGGTAAGATAGGGAAAGTTGCAATCATAGTCATTGCATCATAGTGCATTGTCATGCATTTGCATTGTAGTTTGCATGCATTCATTGCATCACCTTCCATCCATGGCTTGCGCCTTTCCAGGTTGAGCTTGGTCTGGTATGTGTCCTTACATTTCATGTTAAAACACAGTTCTGTATGTGTATCGCGCCGATTCCACGTTGATATGTTGGTTAAGGGTTGCGGCACCTTTTCTGTGTTACACATGGCTCGTACGTGTGCATGCCTTTCCTAGGCAAGATTTGGTTTGGCTTGCATGCCATATCCATTGTATCCATTCCATTGCATATTTGTAAATATTGCATTGTAGATTGCATGCATTCATTGCATCACCTTCCGCCTTTGGCTTGCGCCTTTCCATGTTGAGCTTGGCCTGGTATGTGCCCTTACTTTTCATGTTAGAACACAGTTCTGTATGTGTATCGCGCCGATTCCACGTTGATATGTTGGTTGAGGGTTGCGGCACCTTTTCTGTGTTACACATGGCTTGTATGTATGCATGCCTTTCCTAGGCAAGATTTGGTTTGGCCTGCGTGCCATATCTATCCATTACATTGTAGTGTAATTTTTTGCATCCGGCATTAGGATCGTAGTCCTTTCTTCAGCGGGTTGTCTCCCCACTTATGTCGATTCCACCCAATACTTGCTCTTGCGTCTGTCTACAATACTCATAGTTCAGTTGACCGTTCTATGGTAGACAGACTTGTTACCTCCATCAATCTATTTGACATAGGTGTGGTTTCGAACCGTTCGTGATTGGATCACGATTCAAATGCTTTGCATGTAGCTTGCATTGTTTCAAATACATTGCATCTTCATTTGCATTGTTTATACATTGTTTTGTATATATTACATTTCGTTTTGCATCCATTTTGCATTGTCATGCATGTTGCTAACCATATTGCACCTGTTAAGTTTGTTTTCTTTTCAGGCACGATATTGTATGTACGGTTCATTTGCAGCTGGTGCAACCAGACGAGCCGCACAGGTATTGTATCTCCCGAGTGAGACGTATTGAGAATTCCATAATTCTCTTACATCCTTTCTGCATTGTAGTGTAGTTTGGTATGCTAGCTTAAAATTGTCGCATGTTTGCTTCATTACAGCTTTCTTTGCATGATCATAAGTTATGCTCGGCTCCGTGCATTGTCTTGCATTTTGCCCCTGCCTCCGGGCGCATATCTTATTTGTATTGCATGTTTGTCTAGGTCTTCGGCCTTGTCAAAAATGGGTCGTCTCTGGGCTTTGACATTCACTCCCGTCATTGTTATGACTTTCGAGTTCTGTCAAAGAGGGGCAACTGTAGACACCCCATTTTTGACCGTCCTCAAGACTTGGACGTCACCGTTTGAACACTCGGTGATTATCCATGTTTGTGTTCGTTTGGAGTTCCCGGAGGTCTCGGCTCGCGCGCCCCGCCTCAGGATCCCCGAACTCGACCGTTTAGTGTCTGGTTTCGCACCAAACACTTGCATCTTGCCTTTGAGAGGCAGAGTGGGGCTTGTAGACCATCCCCACCCATCACCGGCAGTGGCTAGATGCCACCGGCTGGTTTTTGCTGCCACCGGCAATATAGTTTGCCGGCCGGCACTATTTGTTGCCGGTCAGCACTATTTTGTGCCGGTCGGCACTTTGTTTGGCCAAGATGGCATTTTTTGCCGGCCGATTGCTGTTCATCTGCTTTTGCAGATATTTTTGGACAGCTGTATAACTTTTGCTCCCCTCCATACACGTGTATGGAGGGATCTCCCTCTTGCAAAGCTTGTTTGGTAAGCTTTACAAGAGGCTTATAGAGAGAGCTCTCTCTAAGGCAAAAAAAAAAGAGCTTAGACATTTTTGAGGGAGAGAAATACAGAGAAGAGCTCTGGTTTTTCTAGGGTTAGGGTTAGATATACACTTTCTATCTCTATTTCCCTCTCACTTTGCACACTAGGTGTTTTGTGCCTTACTATTGCACACAAACACCTAGTGTTTCACCTTCCTCTTGGAGCTGAGGTTCCAAAGAGTGTGTTTTGAGATTTTGGTGTTAGATTCAAGCTCAAGAAGGCCATTGGAGCACCATTGTTGAAGAGGACTGCAAGGGTAAGAAACTAGTCCCTTTTTCCCTTATTTTTGCTTTGATTTTATACCTATCTTAGAGCTGTTTTTGTGCTTGTTGTATAACATAAAAAAGTTCTATTTTTAAGCCCTCTTTATTGTTCATTAAGAGTGTTTTGTTGTTTGAGGGTTGTTGACCACCCTTAGGCCTCAAAAGGCCTCATTTTGAGCCATTTTGTGTTAGCTCCGGGATTTTGGTGTTGAGGTCTCTTCACCACTGAAATCTTGAGGGATTTCAGTGGTGAAGATGATGCTTTGAAGTCCCAAGAAGGAGAGGGCCACCCCCTCTCCTTGTTGTCCTTGAAAAGGGCACATTTTGGCCTCTTAAGGAAGCCCATGCTTGAGTGTGTGTTGAGCATGTTTGGTTTGTTTTTCATGCTTATATATCCATGATATAACATGATTTCAAGTTGGTTTTGGAACTCCATGCATGCTTAGCATAGTTGCCATGTAATGCCTTGTTTATGCCTAAATGTGCCTTAGGTTGTTAGCCTTTGTTGGAGCATGTTTTAGGCTTGTATTTGTGAAGTTTATGTGCTTATTTTGCCATGTTTTAGCTCTGTCCATAATCGTTTGGGTCGACCTTTGCATGCATTATATAGCTCCTTTGCATTTAGGCTTGTTGGCCTTGAGTATGTGCATGTGTGGCATGCCATCTTTGCATTGTTTTGGTGATTTGGGATCATCCTACATGTTATTTCAGTCCCATTTCCATGCTTGTTTGATTGCCTTGCATGCCTCTTTGATGCTTTGAAAGCATGTTTTGCAATGCTCCATGTTTTGGTGCCTTTGCATGCCTTTGAATTTGAGCCACTTAGGTGCCATCTAAGGAGTCCTTTGGCCTTGTTTTAACATGCTAAAAATCTGTTTTTAGTTGTTTAATGCATGCCATGTTTGGTTATGTTAAGTGTAGTTCAATGCCTTATTGATTTGCTTTGAACACTTGGACTATTTGTTGCATGTTTTGGCTTGATTTTGTTGCTTGGTTTGGCACCATCCTAACATGATTTTAGGGCTCGTGTTGCATGCCAATTATCCATGTTTCCTCCTTTCAAGTGTGCTTGAATGTTGTTTGATTTGTGCTTAAGTGTTGGCCCTTATGTGCATGTGTGTGTGCATGCCATTTAGCCTTCATTTCATAGAACTTTGGCTACTGTTTTAGGCCTATTTTAGAGCCACCTAATTCATGTTTAAGTCCATCTTTGCACTCATTTGTATTGCCATATGCATGCTTGTATGCTTGCATGAGTTGATTGCCATGCCATGTTGCATCCCTAGCTTGTATGCCTAGGTTGCATTGCATCTTGCATGCATGCCTTGTTCCTTGAATTGGTGATAGGAATAGGGCCTAATTTGTTTGATTGGTTTGCATGCATTTGAAACCAAAGTTGCATACTTGGTTCCTTGGGCCATCATGCATGGAAATGCGTGATTGGTGGTCCGAGAACCGAGGAACATGTCCCTTTGAGTCATCACAATGATAAGAGACATGGTTGATGCATACATGCCTTGAAATATGCTGCCATGCCTTGTTTTGCCCTTTGTTGCTATGAGTTGCAGGTTCTGCAGGAATACTCTGCCGACCGGCAGTGTAATGTGCCGACCGGCACATTTTTCTCTGCCGACAGACCCTATTTTGTGCCGATGGCCATACCACACTGCCGGTGGAAGTTCCATTCAGCCGGTGATGATCCCCTCCGTCCAAGGATGTAGTCCTGAGGCTTTGACAGCCTCCAGAGGAGGAAATGAAGGAAAACAGAGGCAGCTTGTGCATGGTGGCGCGTTTCCCGAGACGCTTTCCTGCTTTAATTAATTTAATTTAATTTGTTAATTAAATTAGTTAATTTGTAATATTAATTAGCTTGCGTAGTTAATTAATTTGTAATATTTATTCGGTCCCTCCGAGCGAGGGCATATCTGTAATAAGTGTGTGTGGGTGTGTGAATGTCTTCCAATCCCCACTTCTTTCTTCCCTTTTACTTACCTGCTTTGATGGTTAGTATTAGGTCACATTTATTTTAGCATACCTTATGCTATGCATGCGTGCATCCATGCATTTGTATTACATGCATTAGGCTCGGTACATCACGCTAATTGCATCAATACTTCAATTTTCAAACTGAATACGTGATAATTGTGCATTTTCACATGACATGTTTAGGATAGCCGAGCCTATTCTAGCAACATTTTGTATGCGATGCATTAGGCACTTCACATGGACTTGGATCATGCATGTTTGCTAACAAGTTCTTTGTTTTGGCACGGAGTACTATGTAAGTATTTCTGCTTTAGCATATCGCATGAGTGTGAATGTTGCCATAACAGCACGCTTAACATGTGGCTAGATGCTTATGTGTTAAACTGCTTTGAATGCCTGTGGGTGAAGGTTGGGTTGTTTGAGTTGGAAAAACTCGTTGAAATCCGTACTTTAGCCTACTTGCGAGTAGCAAATTCCAAAGCATTTTTCAAACCAAACGGATATGCAATGTTTATTTCCAAATTAGGCAATCTAGTCTATACTTGTTTGCTGTGCGCATAACATAGTAATTCTAGGCTAACAATTGGTTTAAGAACACATAAAGTTTTCAAAAACGGATATCATGGTTAGTAGAGGCCGGTCTTCGGACCGGGCGAAAGGGGGTGCTCATAGCTGACCTTCCCCGATCGTACCCAAGCTCCCGAGCCGAGACAACTCCGGTGATGACGGACATGTGGCCTTCGGCACCGAGTCAGGGTTTCCTAAATTCTCCCATAAAAAAATATTTAGGTGGCGACTCTGTATCTGGCAAAGCAGTCCATGTTTGGCACTACTTTTTCAAAAAATCTGTTTCTCAAAACGATTTGCCAGATTTGGACTCTTTGGTTCAGATTTAGAACCGTGACACAAATCGAGTCCGAACTGTAGCATCGAGGCCCCACGCGGGCGCTGCTACAACGACCGGCTAATGAATCGGTTGAGTGCAGCTGCCATGCCGGTGAGATGCTGCACTTCTTTTACTGAGTTAGGCCTCTCCAAATCCTAAATAGCTTTGATCTGGGAGGGGTGGGCCTCTATACCCCGGTTGGTCACCAGGAAGCCCAGGAATTTGCTAGATCCTACACCGAACGCGCACTTAGATGCATTAAGGCGCAACTTGTGTCTCTTTAGAATCTGGAACATCTCACCTAGGTCCCTTAGATGGTCGTTTTCATCCTTGCTCTTGACCACCATGTCGTCGATGTAAGCCTCCATTGTTCTACCTAACAACGGCTCAAATATCTTGGTGACCATTCTCTGGAATGTTGCCCCTGCGTTGTTTAGGCCAAAGGGCATGACCTTGTAGCAATACAGTCCTGTTGGAGTTGTAAAGGACGTGACCTCCTGGTCTGGTTCGTACATGGCGATCTGATGGTAGCCTCTGTACGCATCAAGAAAGCTAAGTCGGTTGTGCCCCGCCGTTAGGTCTACCAGTTGATCTATCCGTAGTAGGGGAAAGCTGTCCTTTGGGCATGCTTTGTTGACTGTCTTATAGTCGACGCAGACACGCCATTTGCCATTCTTCTTTGGCACCACGACTGTGTTGGAAATTCATCTGGGGTAGTGCATTTCCCTGATAGCTCCTGCCTTTAGCAGATTTCCTACTTCTTCCGCCACTATCTCGGCGTGGTGGAGTGCCGATCAGCGAGTGCGCTGAATGATTGGTCTGGCAGATGGGTAGACATTGAGTTGGCGACAGATGAAGTTTGGATCAATGCCTGGCATGTCGTAGGGCGTCCAGGCGAACACTTCGATGTTAGAGGTCAAGAATTCCAAGACCTCTAATCTCTCAGTGCTGGACAACGACGAACCGAGCAAAAAGAACTTATCCGGGTTCTTTTCATCTATTCTTACCTCTACCAAGTCTTCCACCGCTTTTTGATCAGCTGCTTTGCCGACATCTGCGAACAGTTCATTGCTCTTAGGTTCTTCCCTCGAATGAACATATCCCTTGGCAGCGCGGCTACCATTAACCATGACAAAGCATTGCTTGGACATAATTTGGTCTCTAAAGACCTTTTCAATTACCCCGGTTTCATTGGGGAATCGTATTACTTGATGGTAGAATGAAGCTACCACTCGCATGGCATGCAGCCATGTTCTTCCCAAGATTATGTTGTAAGTGGAAGGGACCTTCAACACCCAAAATTCCATTTGTTTTTTCACGCTTCCTGCCCTGACTGGAAGGATAATCTTGCTGACTAGCCACTCTGGCATTGAGTTGAATCCGATCAGGGGGGATACAGCTGGTGCCAAGTCTTTGTCCTCCAATTTCAGTTGTTTGAAGGTGTCGTAGTACATTATCTCACATGAGCTCCCTTGGTCAATCAAAATCCGCTTGACGTCAAAATCCTTGACTCGGAGAGTGACGACTAGTGCATCATTGTGAGGGCAGTATATCCTTGCCAAGTCTCTATCTGAAAAAGATATGATGTTCGTGACTTCTGTTTTCCCTTTTTTAATGGTGGGCTGCGCACTTAATACCTCCCTTAAGTGCTCTGCCTTCCTTATCATGCCCCTGAGCTCACATACTCGCTCAGGCTCGAATACCCTATGTATTACGTTTATCATGCCTTGAGGTGGGGCGTCGTTCAGTGTTCCGTCTGGGTGGTCGTGGTTTTGGGGGGCTAGCTGCGTCCCTCATTTTATGTGCCGGTCTAAGTGACCTGCTGCCACTAACTCCTCTAGATGTTGTCTTAACGACGTGCAGTTTTCAGTGTGATGCCCCTTTTCTTTATGGAAGGTGCACCGAGATTTTTCGTTGTAGTCCTTCTGTGCCTCTCTTAGCTTGGCAGGCCATTTGACGAAAGGTTCATCGCGTATCTCGCTTAGAATCCGGTAGATTGGCTTTTTGAATACCGTGGTAATGGCAGTGCAGACTCTCAACCATATTTTATCCTGGTCTTCTCCGTTGTCCCGCCTGTCTCGTTCGTTTTTGTTCGGACGTTCTACCGCGTTGACCTTTTCCGCGGTCTTTTTATCTGGTACTGCGGTCGTGCTAGACTTTGCTTTAGCACGGGCGCCATCTTCTTCTACCCGAATGTGTTGGTGCACTCTCTCTATTAAGGCCTCCATCGTGAGAGGTGGTGTCATAGTGATTGAGTCCCTTAGTTTGTTCTCGACTAGAAGGCCTCTTTTGTACTGTGCGATGGCGAGATTGGTGGGGCAGTCCCCAATCTGGTTGAAGGTCTCCCAGTAGCGGCTATTGTAGGATTTTAATGACTCTTTTTCGCCCATATTGATGGAGAACAGTCGATCAATTTCCACCAGGGTTTTGGTGTTCGTTCTGAACCTAGTCACAAATGTCTCCGCCAATTACGCCCAGGAGGCTATGCTGCCTTCTGGAAGTTTTTCGAACCAAGTCAAGCCTAGGTCACCAAGGCTTGATGGGAAGAGGATGCACATTAAAGCTTCGTTCCACCGGTATACTGCCATAACCTGACGAAAGTGGCTTAGGTGCATGTAAGGGTCTGTCTTCCCTTCGTACGTGGTAAATTTAGGCTGGATGAAGCCTGAGGGTAATGGTGCGTTCTCAATTGCCGGAACGAATGGTGAGCTATGGAGTCTTGCCAACGCTTTATCTGTTGGTTCATAGGCAAGGTGCGGTATTGACATCCCAACCTCGACGCTTCCATGCGTCCGAGGAGCCAGCTGCTGAAGGGTTGAAACTCTGTGTGGGTCGCGTGTTCTAGCATCCTCCTTCTGTCGCACCCTTTCTTCAAGCACAGTTCATAAGTCGGACGATCTAGGCAACTCTGTTTGCCTGGATGATGTATGGTGCGTATGTGAGGGTCGATAGGTACTTCCCTCTGTGTAAGACCTTAATGATCTCGTTCTCTCAGACCTGGAGTAACGAGTTCTGGAAGTCCTTGATTAAGTGTCGCCTGTCCTGAGGCTTCTACTCTCTGCTTGCGATGGCGTGATATGCCTACCACGATCTTCAGAGTGGCGAGGCGGTGTATTGCCTTTGCGCCCCTCTCTCGTCGCTACCTCTTTTCCCTTGATCTGGCGCTTCATGGCCTCCATATCCGCCGCCATCTTCCTTATCAGTTCATCTTGCTCTTTTACATGATCCTCCAGAGCTTGAGGGTCGATTCTTCGCCTTTGCCTTTCAGGACTTTGTGAGTGAGAGCGACGGGGGCTGTTGTTCCGCCTCCCCCTTGCATCCCTCCGGGGATTCTGTCGCTGGGGCTCTAAGTCCGCCATAGGAGGGATAGAGGGCAACCCTTCGCGCCTCCCACCCCTCTCTAGGGCTTGTCTGTCAATGGCGGACTGCAATAAATCTTCGTTGTGCGCCATTCAATTAGCGAGGGAAACTTGATCAAGAGGTTTTGTTCTTTGTCTGGTATTCCTACAGACGGCGCCAATTGTACGGGAAAGAAATAAACCTTCTCGTATAATCCTGTTGATCAAGTTTGCGCTCCTCCGTATGTCGTTGCTTTACTCCCTGAAAACGCAAACGTGAGCTAGCCGGCGGGTGTGTGTTGGATACCTCTCCGATGCCTAAGTTAGCAAAATAGACAAATAGACAAAAGCTTTGTGTATTCGAGAATCAAAGTTGTGTTACCTCTCCATAGGTGATGTTATGAGCTTTTATAGGTTTTGCATGGCACAATCCTAGTAGGACTTTTACTCATCCATGTAGAGTCCTCCTAGGAGTCATACTCCAGAAAGACAATGCTTATCCTTCAACACCCCCCTCACGGCTTAAACCAAGTGAGATGGTTTTACCATGGTCGGATTCCAATATGACCGAGGTAAGCATGGCTATGCTAAGCCGCAGATTAGACCGAACTATAGCTAGTTTGGTTCTTCCTTTCACTGCTCTTACCTCGGTTTCTTATGTACAAACCATGATGTGATCAGACCGAGCTAACAAACAGCAAGGTTCTGACCGAGATAACCACGATAAGCCATGACTGTGCTAACTTTGAGTACGGTGACCGGGCTATATGCAAAGCTTCTCTAGACCGGACTAACTTCACGGTTCTTTCGGACCGGGATAATAATAAGGCTTACCAGGTGTCATGACCCGAACCCGCCCCTATGGGTTAAGGACACAACCGGCCAATAATCCTGAGATTACCTACGGCCTCAACTAAAACAAACGCAACTCAACAGAGTAAAGGGGCCAAACGGAAGCACAAATTTAAAACTTTGTCCACAGAGCCGTGCTTATATGCACATCAAAATAAACCACTTACATATACGTTAATAACCCACATCAAAAATACAATACCATACAATTCTTTACAGACAGGATCGTTCAAACTGAGTCAACCCATAACAGAATATATACAAATGTAAACAAAGTTCTTGCCAACAAGACAAACTATAAATACATAACAAAATGGCAAGGATGGGTCTCGTACGTGAGACACGAGGCTGACTCTCCAAAACTCATGTTGTTCCTGGCAGACTTCACTGGGCTAGGTTTGGACTTCCCTCGGCTCACCTACAAACACATGAATGAGCGTGAGCGATAACCCAGTGAATAATATCAAATACATAAGTTACATAAGCAATATGAAAAACAACATGCTCCGAACGGCCTTGGGCCCAATGCATATTTCTGCTTAACATATATACACTTATACAAAATTCAGATCAAATGGCTGTAGTTCCAAACATACTGGCTTTTGGCCCAATCAGATTTCCATTCATGTCAAAATGGCCTTCGGCCCATTCATTTTTTTCAAAACGGCCTTCGGCCCATTTATTTACGTCAAAATGGCCTTCGGCCCATTTATTTACGTCAAAATGGCCTTCGGCCCATACATTCGGGTCAAAACGACCTTAGGTCTATTCATTTATGTCAAAACGGCCTTCGGCCAACTCATTCATGCCAAAACGACCTTCGGTCCATTCATTTCTATCAAAACGACCTTCGGTCCATTCATTTCTATCAAAACGACCTTCGGTCCATTCATTTCTATCAAACGACCTTTGGTCCATTCATTTCTATCAAAACGACCTTCGGTCCATTCATTTCTATCAAACGACCTTTGGTCCATTCATTTCTATCAAAATGACATTTGGTCCATTCATTTCTATCATGTCAAACTTTTGTCCACAATCCCAATTAGCAACTCATAAAGCTTATAAGAGAAATAACAATTGGACATTGACAAGCTTTCAAATATCGATATTACTCACAGTGATCGGCTTGTGGATTCGCTCTGGAGCTTGACCCTACACATTCCATGAACACAAAAGGGTCATTAACAATTCAACCCATTCCTTAATTCACATATTCCTCTTTAGGCTTTATTCTTATCTCATTAACTCATTTACAATGCTTAACACATGCCTAAGAGTGCTTACAAGTGAAAGAGAATGGAAAACAAAACACAGAACGAGCATACAAAATTTCAGAGAACAGGGTCCCCGCTCGAGCGTCAACTTCCCCGCTCGAGCCGGTCCTTAAGGCCTGTAAAAGTACTGGTTGCATGAAAAATACGCTCGGGCGTGGAATAGAGCGCTCGAGCACAAGGCCTGTATACAAAAACTCCCCGCTCGAGCATGAGATATCCCGCTCGAGCGGACATCCAACTCTGCAAAAAGTGCTGGGAGCACGATTTCTCCGCTCGAGCGGCCCTTCCCCCCGCTAGAGTGGAAGTCAAAATTCTGGAAATTTCAAGTTGTGTTCTTGAGCTCCAAATCAATTTTCCAGCTACATTACTTGTATGCAATGGCTCAAATCTCAAATATAATCATACCAACATGGCACCAATGCAAGATTATAACATTATGAAGCTCAATCTCTTGATTTATCTACATGCATGTGATGAATTAGCCACATTCTCAACTTAGACAACACAAATGGCAATCAAAACATGAGTTCCCTTTAACATTTCACATGGATTATACACATTTGTTTTCAAACATGCACAAACATGCAATTTCAAGGTAAGTCTTTACATGCATGCACATATTAAGCTTCAATTCGACAAATCCAACACAATTTCATTTCAATCTCACTCTTGATCACCAAATTAGCTTGAACACAAAAATTACAAACTATAATCCAAGAATTGCTCACCTAGAAGCTTTGATCTTCTGAGCCCTAGTCAATTCTTGAGCTAACTCTCCAAAACTTTCAAGCTTTAAGCCAAATTAGCACAATTCCTCTCCCTTTGTCTCACTATGGCCGGCCCTCTCTTCCTCCCGATTGTCTAACTCAGATTTGAGTTCATATGAGTTAAAGGGGAGTATAGTGCTATAATACAACAAGCCCCACTAACATGATATTTCACGATAAAATATTTGGGCACTTAATTCATTAATTAAATCAATTTAATCTGACCTGAATCAATTTTCAATTAAAGTTTACCCTAGGCTCTAAAAATTATGCCAATCACAATGGCGTAATCAATTTCGAGTTTCGTGGCTGATAAGGCCTTCAATTTAATTTCCAAAGCAGATTATTCAGACAGATATTCCTACGATGAACTGATAAAACTTCAAAATCACATATATTCACATAATGGAGCATAAAATCATGCTAAACGCATAATCATATTCAAATTAAGGACCAATTAGCATACTACGGAACAGGGGTATGACAGTCTTCCCCCCTTTAGGAAGTTTGGTCCTTCAAACTTAATTTACCTTCGTCGGGAAACAAATGTGGATAGCGTAGACGCATTTCCTCATCTTTTTCCCACGTAGCATCTATCCCATAGTGTTCCTTCCATTCCACTTTTACCATTGGAATGGATTTATTTCTCAATTCTTTCACTTGTCGATCAACAATTCTTTCCGGCCATTCAGCATATTCCATATTTTCATTAATAGCAACCCGGTGATGATCAATCACATGTAATGGGTCTCGAAGGTAACCCCTCAACATTGACACATGAAACACATTATGGATTTGCTCGAATCCCGGTGGCAAAGCAACTCTATAAGTAACTGGATCGAGTCTCTCCAAAATCTGGAACGGCCCAATGTAATGGGGCGACAACTTGCCCTTTTTCCCAAATCTGACTTGGCCTTTCATTGGAGAAACACGAATGAACACATAGTCACCAACCTCATACTCAAGAGGTCTTCTCCGAATGTTTGCATAATTCTTTTGTCGGTCCTGAGCTGTTTTGAGCCTTTGACGAATAGTCTTGATTTTTTTAGAAGTGTCTTGTACAATTTCTGGCCCAAGCAAAGCTCTATCCCCGACCTCTGTCCAACAGATAGGTGATCTACACCTCTTACCATACAAAGCCTCGTATGGTGCCATACCGATGCTGGAGTGGAAGCTGTTATTATAAGCAAATTCCGCAAGTGGTAAATAATCTTCCCAACTCCCCTGAAAATCCAACGCACACATGCGAAGCATACCTTCCAAAGTCTGTATCGTTCGTTCTGACTGCCCATCTGTCTGTGGGTGGAACGCAGTACTGAACCTTAGTTCTGTTCCCATAGCTTCCTGCAAACTTTTTCATAATCTAGATACAAATTTCGGATCTCTATCCGACACAATAGATACCGAAACTCCGTGTAAACGAACAATTTCATCAACATAAATAGTAGCCAATCTATAAACAGTAAATGTAGCTTTGACAGGCAGAAAGTGTGCAGATTTAGTCAGTCTATCAACTATAACCCAAACAGAATCCATACCTCGAGAAGTCCGAGGTAAGCCAACAACGAAATCCATAGTCACACGTTCCCACTTCCATTCAGGAATAGGGAGAGGTTGAAGTAGACCACCTGGTTTCTGATGTTCAGCCTTAACTTGCTGACACTGTAGGCACTTGGACACATATTCTACAATCTCTTTCTTCATTTTAGGCCACCAATAGGTTTGTTTCAAATCCCGATACATTTTATTGTTACCCGGATGCATAGCAAATATGGACCTGTGGGCTTCATCTAAAACCCTTTTCTTTAGTTCCGGGATATCTGGGACACATATTCGGTTTTAGAATTTCAACATTTCATTCTCAATACTGAATTCTGCTTTCGGGCTTGCCTCAAATTCGTTAATCACTTTCTTGAGGTACTCATCATCTTTCTGTTTCCGTTTGATTTCATCAATGATCGCCGGCTCGGCTACAATAGCGGCTATCAATCCGCCCTGTTCACACATTACCACTTCAATTTCAGACTTCTCAAAATCTTGCAAGATCTCTCTCTGTTCAGTAAGCAAACAGGCCATACTCCCCGTTGATTTTCTGCTCAAGGCATCAGCAACTGTATTAGCTTTCCCGAGGTGGTACTGAATTTCTAGGTCTTAATCTTTTATTAGTTCCAGCCACCTTCTCTGACGCATATTCAACTCTTTCTGCATGAAGAAGTATTTCAGGCTCTTATGATCCGTGTAGACTTCACACTTTGCCCCATACAAATAATGCCGCCAGATTTTCAAAGCAAAAACGACTGCGGCCAATTCAAGGTCATGTGTTGGGTAGTTCTTCTCGTGTGGCCTCAACTGCCTGGAGGCGTAAGCAATAACTTTTCCGTTCTGCATTAATACACAACCCAAACCCTTATAAGATGCATCACTGAAAATCACAAAATTTTCCGTACTTGAAGGTTGTGTCAAAATTGGTGCAGTGGTCAATCTTGTCTTCAATTCATGAAAGGCTGATTCTCTTTCGCTATTCCACTCAAATAGTTGTCCTTTATGTGTCAATTGGGTAAGAGGTACTGCTAATTTCGAAAAGTCCTTTACAAATCTCCTGTAGTACCCAGCTAAGCCCATGAAACTGCGAATTTCTGTCACATTTGTCGGTGTAGGCCAATTCACAATTGCCTCTATCTTCTGCGGGTCCACTGAAATTCCTTCCTTGTTGATCACATGCCCTAAAAAAACAACCTCATCCAACCAAAACTCACATTTCTTTAATTTAGCAAATAGTTTTCTTTCCCGAAGTATTTTTAAAGCAGTCCTCAAGTGATGTTCATGTTCAAGTCTCTCTTTAGAGTATATCAAAATATCATCGATGAAGACTAAAACAAACTCATCAAGGTAGGTTTTAAAAATTCTATTCATTAAGTCCATAAATGCTGCCGGAGCATTAGTCACTCCAAATGGCATAACAAGAAACTCAAAATGACCACACCTCGTTCTGAATGCGGTTTTCTCAACATCTTCTGCCTTAACTTTCAGCTGATGATCCCCGGATCTCAAATCAATCTTAGAAAACACCTGTGATCCCTGTAGTTGGTCAAATAAATCATCAACACGGGGTAAGAGATATTTGTTCTTTATCGTTACTGTACGGGGAGCAAATATTCCGGCAAGCCCGTATTCTTTTCTTCCGAGCTCCGTCGATGTCCGATCACCTGCGAGCAAGTAACGGTGAGCTACCCGGCGGTGTGTGGCCGGAAAAACCCTCCGACGCTCAAGTTAGCACACACCTTAGGATGGATAGAGAGAAGGGACAGAGTGTTTGAGTGTACGAAATCCTTACAGAGATGTTCGTGTGTCCCGTATGGGGGGCGCAGACATGCGTATATACCCTCTGCGCCCCACATCCACTCCCAGTCAGCTACTGACACGTGGCTCCGCTATCCCATCTATCAGCTTAAACCATGCCAATCATCACCTAATCCCAACTGCCTGTCATCACAGCTGGAGCTCGGCAGCCGAGCTCCCCTATGCATTGCTGCGCAGTGCCGTGCTTCATACCCAAGCACTTCCCTGGCAAAGTCCAAGGGGGGGACCGGGCTCGGCGGCATCTCGGCAACGCCTAGCCCGAAGCACCCCGTGGCCAGCTTTCATGCCGGTCAAACGGTAACCTCGGCCGACTGCGCCTTTCCGGGCGCCGGTCACTCGGCTTGTCTGGTTTCGGCTAACCTCGGACCGAGCATCCTGGTCCGACCGAGCACTGCCTTACCGAGCTACTTCTTTATGGTCTGGGGCGGGACGCACTCGGCCCAAGTTCTGCCCGGCCCAAGTTCTGGCAGCCCTTCTCTGGGCGAACAGTCGATCATCTCGGCCCAATGCACTGCTGGGCTCTCAACCTGCTCGGTCGCTACCTCGGCCCAACTCCAGATCATAAATCACCCTCTCAATTGCCCCTTAATTCCGTCCACGAAAGCGTGACTGGGATTACTCACTTCGACCGAGATAACATTTCTCCGGTCTTCAAGACGCCGAACCTCGACCGGGCTAGTTAACATAATTGTCTGCAACCTTGCCCGGTTATATTCCTCGGCTGACATCCTCTTCGTCGAAAGTAGCTCGGTTGGCTCTTCGTATTTGCAACCCGTCGCTTCAGTCCTGTCGTAGCCATAAATGGGGACACGTGGCGGGCTGCCATTGGTCATCGGGCAGCCAACCCGCCGTTTTTGCCAGAATTTGAATTTGGGCGGTCTCCTTTGCCTATACATACATGCCCTTCTCAAACTCCAAATCTTCCTACTGCCACTTCGATATTCGACCTCAGAGCTCTTGCATCTTCATCCAGACTTGCTGCCATTCTTCGTGCTTGAAGGATTAGGTCCTGCCCTTCACTGGTAAGTCATTCCACCCTCACTTTGTTGCTATTTTTTTTCATATTGCACACATTAGGGCACAAAAACATAGCTATTAGGGCATAGGTCGTAGAATCCGCTCTTAACCTTCCATTGTTCTTGGTGTTCTTCATCTTCATGAAGAATACTGAAAAACTGGGGTGAACCGGGCTCCTAGTCCTCTTTTGATCCAAAAAACCAACCTGACCGAGCAAATAACATGTTTATCTCAAACCCAGCAAAAACCGAGATAATCAAAAGGACTTGGTCGCTCAACCGGGCTAACATCTGGTCTGCTTGGGCGACCGGGCTCCTTAGACAACCGAGGTGGTTTGGCACTCTAAATGATCGAGCTAAAATCCAGCTCTTTTTGCACAACCGCTCTCACACTTAACACTTGCCATCCTTTTCCTGCAGAGTCCAAGGGGACCACTGTAATTCCTAAGGCTCTCAGGACCGAGCAGCGTCCAATAACCAGTGCCAAACCCCTCAGCCGGGATAAACTAAGCTGGCCACAAATGGGGAAATTCCACTTCCTAGTGGATACTCCGGCCGCGCTAGCTGCTTTCAGAGAAGATTACGGCATCCCGGCCGATGTTCATCTCGAACTGGTTGAAGAAGAGACCACACCTTGGGGAAGAGTTGACCAATGCCCCTTTACCGTGCTCTCAATTGTTGAAGGGGGCCTCCGTTTCCCGCTCAACCCTCTTATAACCGAGTTCCTTCGCCGCACCGGGCTGGCACCCACCCAAGTGTCCACCAATACCTATAGAATTATCAACGGTGTTCACGAATTAAACAATCGGCTAGGCACCCACTTAGGTCTAGCCGAGATATTAAGGCAATACACAATGGGCCACACCGGGGACGGTTTGGCTTATTACTTGAAGATCAGACCGGGCAAGGAAAAAATTGTGACCGGCACCCCGGATAAAGATCTTCACGACGATGATTTTTTCTGGGTGTCGGGCAATTACGAAACAGCCGAGGTGCCGGGCTGGTTCATAAACAAGGACTTCGGTTCTTCATGTAAGCCACTCAAACTTGCTCGGTTAGCTTAACTCTTTACTTTGTAACTAACCGGTTTTCCTATGTCTTTTGCAGCAATCCAAGCCTTGCTAGCCAACTATCAATTTCCCAACGTCGAAGCAATTCGGACTATGCTTAGGTACCGTCACCGAGATTGCAACGATTTACTTGGCTACACACCGACCTACAGGTATTCTGCTCCGCGCCGGAGTAGAGTAACCGACTTCCTCCGCGCTCCTTCGCCGCCTCCAGATCCTTCCCTTCCTGACGTTCCCCTCATTCGCTTGACCGAGGAACAAGAAATGGCCAAGCGTAGCAGAATCAAGAACCTGCTCACCGCCACATCCGCCGAGGTGCCGAGCGTAGTAACTCGGTCGCCAGCCACCGGTCAATCCAGTGGCGCCGTGGTCGCCCTTGCCACTCAATCCGCCGGGCAATCCAGCCGAGAACCCTCTGCACGACGTGCCAGTAAAAGAGCTCGGACAGACCCGTCCGCCGAGCTAGTCACCGAGCTTACCACCGAGCATTCAACAGACGCCCCCGCCCCAGTGCCGGCCTGGCGCCCACATTTGAAGCACCGGGGTCAAGACATCCCGGCGACGGCTTCGATCAAGGCTGACAAAGAGCATCTGCTCGCCTTTGATCTGTCAAAAGCTCTGCTACTACCGAGCGACGTGGTCGGCAGCGACCACGTCCCTGACACTCGGTTGGTCAAGTCGTCAGTGAAGTCTATGGCCAGGGTAAGTAGATGTTCCTTTTAAAAATTTCACAAGTGTTTGCTCGGTTCCCTTTCTGCTCGGTCCTCTTTCTGATCAACTTTGCTTCTTTGTGCAGGCCATTCAAAAACAACACTTGGTTTTGGAGCGCATCCACCGGCTTAGGCAGAAAGCCAACGACACAGCCAGCCAGGTTGAAAGCCTTCAAGCCAAGCTCGGCCGGGCTAAGTCTTCGCTTGAAATGGCCAACTCCGACAATAACAGACTGCTCGGCCAGCTGGATGCGGCCGAGAAAAAACGAGATGAGCTCCAAGCCGAGGTGGACACTCTAAAGAAGTCGAAGAAGAAAGCTTGCCGGGCTGCAAACACCGCCGGCTTTAACGAGGCCGAGGAGAGCTACAAGAAGCAGGTCTTTGCAACGCAAGACATTTACTTCAAAGTAGGCTGGGAGTCTACCTGCGAACACCTCGGCCAAGGCTCCGACACCGACGTATTTGCCAACCCTCCTCCAGCTTCGCTACCGGTCTACCTTGTGCCTTACGCAAACGACGTATTCAACGCTCTGCAAGCGGAGGCCGAGGAAGGACTTGAAGATGGAGAGGATGACACAGATTCTGAGGCAGAGGAGGCCGAGGAGCAAGAGCAGCCCGGCAGTGCTGAGCCCGGTGCCCAAGACGTCAGTCCTACCATCAACCTTGATGCTGGCGAGGACGAGTTCACCAATCTTTCCCCCCTAGTTTAGTTTTCTTTTTCCTTGTTTTTGTATTTTTGCTTCCAACTCTTTTGATGTAACCGGGCTCTGTCCCCACCTTTTGTAATGATTTTCTTTTCAATGAGAAACTCACATTTTTCTAAGTGTTTGCACGGTAGTAGTCAATTCCATCTTCAGCAAAATATCTCGGTATAACTTATCGTTTGAACAACACTTTGTCGACCGGAATCCATAACACGGTCGAAGCATTTCATCATAACAAAACAAATTCATGAACCGAAATAACCATCTCGGTTGTAACAAAGTTGAACAAATCAACTTTTCCAACCGGATTAGATCATCTCGGTTGGGAATCCTAAGTTGGACACATCAACTCTTCCAACCGGAGTACATCATCTCGGTTGGGAATGCGAAGTTGGACAAGACGCCAACTCTTCCAACCGGAGTACATCATCTCGGTTGGGAATGCGAAGTTGGACAAGACACCAACTCTTCCAACCGGAGTATATCATCTCGGTTGGGAATGCGAAGTTGGACAAGACACCAACTCTTCCAACCGGAGTAAATCATCTCGGTTGGGAATGCGAAGTTGGACAAGACGCCAACTCTTCCAACCGGAGTACATCATCTCGGTTGGGAATGCGAAGTTGGACAAGACACCAACTCTTCCAACCGGAGTAAATAATCTCGGTTGGGAATGCGAAGTTGGACAAAATACCAACACTTCCAACCGGAATACATCATCACGGTCTGTAACATTAAAACATCAGTCCAAGTGCTAAAGCAAAATTACTTCTATAAATTGACAAAAAGAATTACATGCTGTGGTGCAAGCCAAAAAATTTCTTTGCACAGGACAAGAAAGCAGAAGCTTAAAAATAGTACAGTTTCAAGTTGGCCGCATTCCATGGCCGGGGTATTGCTCTTCTCTCTAAATCCTCCAATTGGTAAGCCCCCTTGCTTGCCAGACCAGTGATCTTGTAGGGTCCTTCCCAATTTGCCCCTAGTTTGCCTTCTCCTGGCACCAGGGTGTTGCCCATAATCTTCCTCAAAACCCAATCACCAACTTTGAACGGTCTGGGGTGCACCGTCTTGTTATACTTCTTTGAGAGCTCCTGTTGGTAGGCGGCCACATGGATGAGGGCCGTCTCCCGACGCTCGTCCACTAGGTCCAGCTCCAAGGCAATAGCCTCGGTGTTCAGCTCGGGCTCAAAACTCTAGCTTCTGAGGGTGGGCATGTCAACTTCCAAGGGTATGACCGCCTCCATGCCGTAAGCCAAAGCAAATGGAGTTTCCCCGGTGGAACGTCGCGGGGTTGTGCGGTATGCCCAAAGGACGCTAGGTAATTCCTCAGCCCATTTGCCCTTGGCCTTTTCCAGCCGTTTCTTCAACCCATCCAGTATAATCTTGTTCGATACTTCAGCTTGACCATTGGACTGCGGGTAAGCCGGGGTGGAGTTGTAGAATTCTATCTTCAAATCTTCACAAAATCCTCTGAATAGGCGACCGTCAAACTGGGTGCCATTGTCAGAGATCAAAATCTTGGGGACGCCAAACCGCGTGACCACGTTCTGCCAGACAAATCGCTTCACGTCTTTCTCTTTAATGGCTGCCAAGGGCTCAGCTTCAACCCACTTCGTGAAGTAATCTGTGGCCGCGATGAAGAATTTCCGGTTGCCCGGTGCTGTTGGCAGTGGTCCTACTATATCTAGCCCCCACATGGCGAATGGCCAAGGACTGGTGAGGGGAAGAAGTTCCCTGGCAGGCTGGTGGATCTGATGGGTGAATTTCTGGCATTTTTCACACTTGAGGACATATTTTTGTGCGTCGGCCTGCATGCACGGCCACTAGTATCCCTGCGAAATAGCACGATAGGCCAAGGACCTGCCTCCTATGTGGCTGCCATAAATGCCCTCATGAATCTCGTACAAGAGGGCCTCCACACTATTCGGGTGCACGCATTTTAAATAAGGACCAGTGAAGGATTTCTTATATAACGCGCCAGATGAAGAGAGCCAAAACCGCTCTGACTTCACCCGGATTTTGTGTGCTTCTTTCTTGTCGGTTGGAAGAGTCCGGTCTCTGAGGAACAAGATCAAGGGGTCCATCCAAGAGGGACCGAGCACGGCGCAGAGTACATCCGTCTGCCCGGCGTGTTCAATGCTTGGCTGCGGAAGAAAGTCCATCAAAAGAGGGTGTGGAAAAGTATTATCCACCATGGACACGAGACCGGCCAGTTCATCAGCTCGGCTATTTTCTTCCCGGCCAATCTGTTGGACTCTAATTGCCTCAAACTGCTTGATATGTGTCCTGACCAGAGCCTGGTACTTCACCATCCTTTCGTCCTTTGCTTCATAAATCCCAGAAACTTGGTTAACCACAAGCTGGGAATCACTGTACACCAGGAGCTCGGCAGCCTTCATTTGAATTGCGCTCTTGAGCCCGGCGAGAAGTGCCTCGTACTCAGCCTCGTTGTTAGATGCCGGGAAGCCAAGCGTGATAGAATGTTCAATGGTTAGGCCATCCGGGGATATAAGAACAATACCTAAGCCAGCACCATGGCGGTTGGACGCTCCATCAACGAAAAACTTCCACATGTCCCCCACAAAAAGCTTCCAGCAGTCGGATGGGTCCTGAGAGTTGCGAAGGGCAATGGGATCACAACTGCTCGGCTGTGCGGTGCCAAGTTCGGTGTTGACCGGTTCCAATTCAGTGCCCCTTGGTGATTCGACACCGGACTCGGCAAGTTGTTCTGTAATGCTTAAGTCCGTGGGCGAATCATTAGGTTGCGGTGTGAAGCCGGCCGCAGATTCTGAGCTGTGTGGATCCATTCCTTCCCCCCTTGATGATTCGGCATCGGACTCAGCAAGTTGGTTCGGAATGCCCAAGTCCGTAGGCGAATCATCAGGTTCTGAGCGGTGTGGTTCAATTTCTTCCCCCCTTGGTGATGCGGGACCGGACAGAGTGGATGTGTTGGTGATACGCAACTCCGTCATCGCATCACCGGGTGGTATGATCGTGCAAACTGAGGGAACTTCGATGGTGCGCGCTAACTCCGCGGCGCTACCTCCTTCAACTGGTCGTACCTCGGTTGGCATTGCGTGCATCTCATCATCTGCCTCGGTAATGTCGACCGGGCATACCAGATGAATGCCAGGTGAGAACTCGGCGACAAAATCTGCCAAGGTCTGGGCTTTTATAGCAGTGCGCGGCTGGAACTTGACATCAAACTGTCCCAACTCGACCGCCCACTTAAGAATTCGGCCTGAAAAGTCCGCCCGTTCAAACAAGGCCTTGAGGGGAAACTCAGTCAGTACGACAATGGTATGGGCGTGGAAATAGTGCGCCAATTTTCTTGAAGCCATCATCAAGGCTAAAGCAAGCTTCTCCAACGGAAAGTATCTCGATTCTGCCGGTAACAAAGTTTTGCTGACATAAAAAATTGGGAGGTGCTTGATTCCTTCAGCCCGGACCAGCACCGCACTGACTGTGTGCTGGGAGACGGCAAGGTAAAGGTAGAGCTCCTCACCCGGCTCTGGTATAACCAACAGTGGCGGAGAAGACAGATATTCCTTGAGCTCGGCCAAAGCTCGATCACATTCGTCGTCCCATGAGAACTTTGACTTCAATGCTTGAAAGAAAGGGCGGCAGCGATCTGATGACCGGCTTATAAATCGATTAAGCGCGGCGGCCATACCGGCCAAATGCTGCACGTCCTTAGCCGAGCTGGGCTGCTTCAACGTTTGCACGGCTCTGATCTGAGTAGGGTCTGCTTCGATGCCTCGGTTCGTGACTAGGAATCCCAAAAATTTTCCGGATCCCACGCCGAAGGCACACTTTGAGGCGTTCAAGCGCAGCTTGTGCTTCTTTAGAATGGCAAACATCTCGGCTAAGTCGGACAAATGGTTTGCCTCATGTCGACTTTTTACCACCATATCATCGATATAAGCTTCCATTGTCCAACCAAGCAAAGGAGCAAACATTTTGGTCACCATCCTCTGAAAGGTTGCCCCAGCGTTTTTCAAACCAAAGGGCATAACTCGATAGCAGAAGAGTCCCCTTGGAGTCGTGAAAGAGGTGATCTCTTGGTCAGGCCCATGCATGGCGATCTGGTGGTAGCCGCGGTATGCATCCAAGAAACTGAGCCTATTGTGTCCAGCCGTCAAGTCCACTATCTGGTCAATGCGCGGCAAAGGGAAGTTGTCCTTGGGACAAGCTCGGTTGACTGTCTTGTAGTCGACACAAACTCGCCACTTCCCATTCTTCTTAGGCACCACTACTGTGTTGGAAATCCACCGAGGATAATGCACTTCCTGAATTGCTCGTGCCTCAAGCAGGTTCTTGACCTCCTCAGCAACTACCTCGGCGTGATGCAACGCCGATCTCCTTGTTCGTTGGATGACTGGCTTTGCTCCAGGGAAAACATTGAGGTGATGGCAGATAAAACTTGGGTCGAGGCCAGGCATGTCGTAAGGCGACCATGCAAAGACTTCGATATTCGCCATCAAAAACTTAATCATCTCGGTCCTTTCTATGACCGTGAGACTCGAACCGAGCAGGAAGAACTTGTCCGGCTGCTCGGTATCAATCCGCACTTCAACCAATTCTTCAACAGCCTTATCCTCGGCCTTGGTGCCCACATCATCCAAGACACCCTGGTCCTCCGGTCCCTCGATCATTTGAACGAATCCTTTGGCAGCCCGGCTTCCGTTGACCGCCACGAAGCACTGCTTGGACATGACCTGATCGCCCCAAATCTCCTCGATTGCCCCCATAGCCGAGGGGAATCTCATTACTTGGTGAAAAGTTGATGCCACGGCTTGCATGGCGTGTAGCCATCCCCTTCCAAGGATAAGGTTGTACGTCGAAGGCACTTGCAGCACCCAAAACTCAACTTGTTTGACGACGGATCCCGCTTTGACCGGCAGGATTATCTTTCCCAAAGGCCACTCCGGTTGCGAGTTGAATCCAACCAGTGGCGAAGTAGCTGGAGCCAAGTCTGTCTCACGGAGTTTGAGCTGCTTGAACGCATCATAATACATGATTTCGACCGAGCTTCCCTGATCGATCAAGATCCGTCTAACATCAAATTCTTTGACGCGTAGTGTTACTACAAGAGCATCGTTGTGCGGCGTCTGGATGCGCTCTAAATCCCTTGAGGTGAAACTGATCACAACCTTTTCTTCAGTCTTCCCCCTTTTTATGGCAGGTTGTACTGACAAAACTTCCCTCATATGTTCTGCCTTCTTGATCATGCCCCGGAGTTCGCAAACACGCTCCGGTTCCACAATGCCGTGGATGACATTAATAACTCCCTGTGGTGGTGCGTCTCGGTCATCCTGTCCCCTGGGATCGACCGGAGCCTGATTCGGCTTCACGCCGCCATCAATGTAAAGGTCTAGATGCCCGGCCGCGACCAGCTCTTCTAAGTGTTGCCTCAAAGGCAAACAATCCTCAGTCCGGTGGCCTCTCTCCCGGTGGAACGTGCAACGATACCGCGGATTATAGCCCTTTTGTCCATCACCCAACTTAGCAGGAAACCGGACATACTCCTCGTCTCGGATTTCACTAAGTATGCAATAGATTGGAATCTTGAAGACCGTGGTTATGCCAGTCCTTGCCTTCATCCTTCTGTTCGCGTCCGCTACATCATCGCGGGGGTAGTCATCCCGGTCATTACGACGTCCTCTACCTCGGTTCTTACGATTCGAACCACGGTCCGATTCCTCTGCTCGGTCACCTGAGCGACTGGACTCTTGCCCAACTGCATGCGCTTTGCCTGTTGTCTTCTTGTCTGCTGCTACCAGAGTGGCCTTCACGGTAGAGGCTGACGCGTCATCCTCTACTCGGATGTGTTCATTAATGCGCTGCATGAGTTGGCCCATGGAGGTCGGCTGGTGCATGGTAAGCGAGTCCCGCAGTCTATGTCCGACCGGGAGACCACGCTTGTATTGTGTGATTGCAAGGTTGACCGGGCAGTCCAAGATCTCGTTGAAGGTTTCCCAGTACCTTGAGTTGTATACCTTCAGTGTGTCGCACGGTTCCATCTTGACACTTAGCAAGTGATCGACTTCCTTTGGTGTTTTTGTGTTGGTTTTGAAGCGCGTAACAAACGCCTCAGCCAACTGGTGCCACCTTTGTATGCTCCCTTCAGGCAACCGCTCGAACCACTTTAAGCCCAGCTCGCCCAAACTTGACGGGAAGATTAGGCACATAAGTCCGTCATTGCGCCTATGTCCGGCCATAACCTGTCGGAAGTGGCTCACATGCATGTATGGATCGGTTTTTCCGTCATAAAGTGTGAACTTAGGCTGGTGGAAGCCTGCCAGAAGCGGTGTTGTTTCTATATCCAGGGAAAATGGGGTGGCGCTCAGCCTGGCCAAGTCCGTATCCTCAAAGAGCGGCACTGCTTGGCGGGGTGGAGGCATTCCGACCTCCTCACTGGCGTGCACCCCATAAGATAACCGCTGGAGCGCCGGTATTCTCTGTGCTTCGCGCCGGCGTGCCTGCTCCTTTAAGACCGCCCGTAAATCTTCTGACTGAGCAGAGTAAGAGTACCTCGACGTCGTCTCCGGACGTGAGGGTTTGTAGGTGCTGTCTTGCGCGCTAGACTTCCCTGCACCCACATCGGAATCACCAACCTGGTAACTTCTGGTAATGGATATTGACTGAGTACGTCGCTGACTCTGACCGCCTGAACGGTGGGATGGGGTGCGCTCACTGTGGTCTCCCACTCCAACTACACCCTTCCCTTTGACATGCCGCTTGAGATCTTCCATCTCAGCCGCCATTCGCCGGATGACAGCATCTTGATCCCTCAACTTGCTTTCCAGTCGCCTGGCGTGCGAATCTCTCCTCCACCGGTGACCGTCTGGACTCCTTGAATGTCCGTGACTTCGTCCGCGCTTGTCCCGCGCGTCTCCAGACTGTCCGCCAGTGGGCGTTCCTAAGTCAGCCATTGGGTGGACAGCAGGAGGTCCCTCTCTCCTTCGGGTATACTCCGGGGTGGCTCCGTCGATGGCGGACAACGGAAACTCGTCGTTGTTCGCCATGGACGGCGATCAGGTGAACTTGGAAGACAAGGTTTTGTCTGTCAAGCTTCCCACAGACGGCGCCAATTGTACGGGGAGCAAATATTCCGGCAAGCCCATATTCCTTTCTTCCGAGCTCCGTCGATGTCCGATCACCTGCGAGCAAGTAACGGTGAGCTACCCGGCGGTGTGTGGCCGGAAAAACCCTCCGACGCTCAAGTTAGCACACACCTTAGGATGGATAGAGAGAAGGGAGAGAGTGTTTGAGTGTAAGAAATCCTTACAGAGATGTTCGTGTGTCCCGTATGGGGGGCGCAGACATGCGTATATACCCTCTGCGCCCCACATCCACTCCCAGTCAGCTCCTGACACGTGGCTCTGCTATCCCATCTGTCAGCTTAAACCATGCCAATCATCACCTAATCCCAACTGCCTGTCATCACAGCTGGAGCTCGGCAGCCGAACTGCCCTATGCGTTGCTGCGCAGTGCCGTGCTTCATACCCAAGCACTTCCCTGGCAAAGTCCAAGGGGGGACCGGGCTCGGCGGCATCTCAGCAACGCCTAGCCCGAAGCACCCCGTGGCCAGCTTTCATGCCGGTCAAACGGTAACCTCGGCCGACCGCGCCTTTCTGGGCGCCGGTCACTCGGCTTGTCTGGTTTCGGCTAACCTCGGACCGAGCATCCTGGTCCGACCAAGCACTGCCTTACCGAGCTGCTTCTTTATGGTCTGGGGCGGGACGCACTCGGCCCAAGTTCTACCCGGCCCAAGTTCTGGCAGCCCTTCTCTGGGCGAACAGTCGATCATCTCGGCCCAATGCACTGCTGGGCTCTCAACCTGCTCGGTCGCTACCTCGGCCCAACTCCAGATCATAAATCACCCTCTCAGTTACCTTGTTCAATTCTCGGTAATCGATGCACAGGCGCAGAGTACCATCTTTCTTCTTCACAAATAACATTAGTGCACCCCAAGGCGAAGTGCTGGGTCGAATAAACCCCTTGTCAAGAAGGTCTTGCAACTGTTCCTTCAATTCTTTCATCTCGGCGGTAGCCATCCTGTAGGGAGTTTTAGAAATAGGCTGGGTGCCTGGCACAGTTTCGATGGTAAACTCGATCTCCCTGTCTACCAATTCCCCTAGTAATTCATTCGGAAACACATCCGGAAATTCTCTAACATTAGAAATATTATTCAATTCAACATTCTCAGATTGTTCAGCCAACACATAGCACAAATAACTCTGGCACCCTTTCCTGATCAGTTTACGTGCTTTCATTGCAGATATCAAATAAGGTGGAGGCGCTACCCTATTACCCACAAACACAATCTCTTTCTGTTCTGGTGGGTTAAATACAACCCTTTTTGTCACACAATCTATGGTGGCATAATACTTGGTCAACCAATCCATGCCCAAAATTACATCGAAATGTCTAAAGTTCAAGGGCAACAAATCTACATATAGGGTAGCATCCTCGATATGCATGACACAAAACTGATATATATAATCACATAACACAGATTCCCCCGATGGAGCAGACACACATAACAAATATGGCAATAACTCTAGGGGTCTATTCAGTCTAGATGCAAATGTATATGTCACAAATGAGTGCGTTGAACCAGAATCAATTAATACAAAGGCATCCTGATTACATATTGAAATAGTACCTGAGACAACGGCATTGGCATTCCGTGTATCGCCTGGAACAAGTGCAAAAACTCTCCCCTGTCTCACTGTATCCCCAGTAGTAGCAGATTTCAAGATGTTCCCCGGCTTCGGGATCGATGCAGTGGAACTAGCTGTTAGTTTCCCACTGTTCTGATTACATTCTCGGGCTATGTGCCCTTGCTTCCCACATTTGAAACAGGCTCCTGATGTACGGTAACAGACTCTGCGGTGCCTTTTGCTACAAATATTGCACATGGGAGCTGTGTCTCGGGAAGAACTCGAAGTATTTGAGGAGCCCGTGTTTTGCTTTTTCAGAAATTTCTTTTTCGAAAAGAAGCCTTGTCTTTTGTTGCTTTTCCATTCTGTTGCTGGCTTAGCTTGTCTAGTTATGTTAGCCTCTGATATGATGGCTCTGTCAAGCACCCCAGTGTAGGTCTCCAACTTCAGGACATTCACCCTTTCTAGGATGCCACTGCGAAGTCCACCTTCAAAATGTCTTGCCTTCTAATAGTCCGTGTCAATTACACGTGGTGCAAACCTGGCCAATTCAGTGAATTTGGCCTCATACTCAGCTACAGTCATGCTGTCTTGCTTGAGTTCCATGAACTCTGCCACTTTCCTATCCTGGACACACTGCGGGAAGTACTTGTCATAGAATATTTCTAGAAACTTTACGCAGTTAACATCCTTATGATTTTCTCGCATCAACATCCACCATCTTCTTGCTTCGTCTTCTAGCATAAAAGTGGCTAGAAGCACTTTCTGAGTCTCTGAACAGGGGAACACTTCAAATAATTTCTCAATGCCGAGAACCTACGCTTCGGCTTTCAACGGATCTAATCCCCCGTGAAACTGTGGTGGTTTCATTTTCTTGAATTCCTTGGTGAGAGCTATAATCCGGTCATCATTCTGATTATCTGGCACGGGTGGTGCCGAAGGTGGAGGTGGTGAATGTGGTTGCTGCCACTGTTGTTGCCACTCCTGTTGCTGTCTTAAAGCCTCTGCCATTTCCTGAATCAGTCTTTCCATTTTGTCCAGTCTGGCAGTAGAAGATTCCTCTATCTCCTCACCTTTGGTTCTCACCATCTGATTAAACTTGCATTATATTTCACACAAAAGGTACACAAGTATGCATACACTAAGAAACACATATTTTCAGATGATTTGCAATGCAAGCAGTTCACAACTTACGACATACAATCGTTCATATCAAAACATTTAGGCATATAATCAATGCTTCCAAATTCATATTCATCACATGAATGCATCCTAGATCTTATCTAGACGCTTATTGCTCTTTTTGGACAAGTGTGCGAGTTATTAACTCGTGCTCTGATACTACTCTGTCATGACCCGAACCCGCCCCTATGGGTTAAGGACACAACCGGCCAGTAATCCTGAGATTACCTACGACTTTAACTAAAACAAATGCAACTCAACAGAGTAAAGGGGCCAAACGAAAGTACAAATTTAAAACTTTGTCCACAGAGCCGTGCTTATATGCACATCAAAATAAACCACTTACATATATGTTAATAACTCACATCAAAAATACAATACCATACAATTCTTTATAGACAGGATTATTCAAACAGAGTCAATCCATAACAGAATATATACAAATGTACACAAAGTCCTTGCCAACAAGACAAACTATAAATACATAACAAAATGGCAAGGATGGGTCTCGTACGTGAGACACAAGGCTGACTGTCCAAAACTCATGTTGTTCCTGGCAGACTTCACTGGGGCTGGGTTTGGACTTCTCTCGGCTCACCTACAAACACATGAATGAGCGTGAACGATAGCCCAGTGAATAATATCGAATACATAAGTTACATAAGCAATATGAAGAACAACATGCTCCGAACGGCCTTGGGCCCAATGCATATTTCTGCTTAACATATATACACTTATACAAAATTCAGATCAAATGACTGTAGTTCCAAACATACTGGCCTTTGGCCCAATCAGATTTCCATTCATGTCAAAACGGCCTTCGGCCCATTCATTTATGTCAGAATGGCCTTCGGCCCATTCATTTTTGTCAAAACGGCCTTCGGCCCATTCATTTACGTCAAAACGGCCTTCGGCCCATACATTCGTGTCAAAACGACCTTAGGTCCATTCATTTATGTCAAAACGGCCTTCAGCCCACTCATTCATGTCAAAACGACCTTTGGTCCATTCATTTCTATCAAAACGACCTTCGGTCTATTCATTTCTATCAAACGACCTTTGATCCATTCATTTATATCAAAACGACCTTTGGTCCATTCATTTCTATCATGTCAAACTTTTGTCCACAATCCTAATTAGCAACTCATAAAGCTTATAAGGGAAATAACAATTGGACATTGACAAGCTTTCAAATATCGATATTATTCACAGTGATCGGCTTGTGGATTCGCCCTGGAGCTTGACCCTACACATTCCATGAATACAAAAGGGTCATTAACAATTCAACCCATTCCTTAATTCACATATTCCTCTTTAGGCTTTATTCTTATCTCATTAACTCATTTACAATGCTTAACACATGCTTAAGAGTGCTTACAAGTGAAAGAGAACGGAAAACAAAACACAGAACGAGCATACAAAATTTCAGAGAACAGGGTCCCCGCTTGAGCGTCACTTCCCCGCTCGAGCCGGCCTTTAAGGCCTGCAAAAGTACTGGTTGCATGAAAAATACGCTCAGGCGTGGAATAGAGCACTCGAGCGGAAGGCCTGTCTACAAAAACTCCCCGCTCGAGCGTGAGATATCCCGCTCAAGCGGACATCCAGCTCTGCAAAAAGTGCTGGGAGCACGATTTCTCCGCTCGAGCGGCCCTTCCCCCCGCTAGAGCGGAAGTCAAAATTCTGGAAATTTCAGGTTGTGTTCTTGAGCTCCAAATCGATTTTCCAGCTACATTACTTGCATGTAATGGCTCAAATTTCAAATATAATCATACCAACATAGCACCAATGCAAGATTATAACATTACGAAGTTCAATCTCTTGATTTATCTACATGCATGTGATGAATTAGCCACATTCTCAACTTAGACAACACAAATGACAATCAAAACATGAGTTCCCTTTAACATTTCACATGGATTATACACATTTGTTTTCAAACATGCACAAACATGCAATTTCAAGGTAAGTCTTTACATGCATGCACATATTAAGCTTCAATTCAACAAATCCAACACAATTTCATTTCAATCTCACTCTTGATCACCAAATTAGCTTGAACACAAAAATTACAAACTATAATCCAAGAATTGCTCACCTAGAAGCTTTGATCTTCTAAGCCCTAGTCAATTCTTGAGCTAACTCTCCAAAACTTTCAAGCTTTAAGCCAAATTAGCACAATTCCTCTCCCTTTGTCTCACTATGGCCGACCCCCCGATTGTCTAACTCAGATTTGAGTTCATATGAGTTAAAGGGGAGTATAGTGCTATAATACAACAAGCCCCACTAACATGATATTTCACGATAAAATATTTGGGCACTTCATTCATCAATTAAATCAATTTAATCTGACCTGAATCAATTTTCAATTAAAGTTCACCGTAGGCTCTAAAAATTATGCCAATCACAATGGCGTAATCAATTTCGGGTTCTGTGGCCGATAAGGCCTTCAATTTAATTTCCAAAGCAGATTATTCAGACAGATATTCCTACGGTGAACAGATAAAACTTCAAAATCACATATATTCACATAATGACACATAAAATTATGCTAAATACATAATCATACTCAAATTAAGGACCAATTAGCATATTACGGAATAGGGGTATCACACCAGGACCGGGCTAACTACAAGCCCCCTTTCATCCAGCCCTTCTTACTGTGGCCCAAAGAATGGCTCATTTACCCAGCTCGGCCCATTTACCCATCTCGGCCCAATTTAGGTATAAATTATCCTCTCAGTATTTGTTACTGTTCTTGTAAATATATAGAAATAGTTATATAAATGTACTTATAAAGGATAATTTGATAATTGAAAAAACAATCATGACAATCAACACTAAGTCCAACTTTGGTTTTTGTTTTTGTTTTTGTTTGTTTGCTAACAAACTAAATTGATTCAATTGTATATTTAAATTTCACTAATGCGAGGTGCACATAAATCTAATACATAAAATACACAAAAAATATATATACACACACACACATATATATATATTTTGGGGTTAAGATTTATTTTAAGTATAAGGACCCACGCTACACTTAAGGGTGAGTTTTAATCATACAGTACACAGGAACGGATCCAGAATTATGACTTTGGGGGGACCAAAGTATGTTTAACCTCTAACCAATAAAATTTGAAGTTCAATACCAATTTCTACTAACATGAAAAAAAATCAATAATGTTACGATAAAATATTGAACTATATATTCTTTGTCAACATTGTTGATTACCAAAAGATGATCATACAATTGAGAATATTTTTTTGCTCATATTCATTTACAAAAGTAGTAACTATCTCTACATGCATTTATTTACTAAAATATGGCATCTTCAATTAAACTCAACGCTCTTTCATAATATCAAAAGCATGGATGATAGAGTCTACATCAAACCCTTGAGCAATGTCTTTTTCAATGTACGTAATCAAGTAACTAGCTAGAAAACCATCTTCCATTCTTTTTCAATATACGTAATCAAGTAACTAGCTAGAAAACCATCTTCCATCCTATTGCGCAATTTAGACTTAACGACTTTCATAGTTGAAAATGCACGTTCGGATGTAGCAATTGAAACAGGTAAAGTCAACATAAGACGGATCAATCTATCAATAAGAGGATAAACTTGTCGAATTTTTTGTTTTTGCCAACATTTGACACAACTCAGAAATGGTTGATAGTTTCTAAAACTCGGAAAGTATGGAAATATCAAGCTTATAGTTTTCCAACTGATACTTCAAATGCAATTTTTTCTACTCGGAGAAATCCATGGGATAAAATGTATTTGCAAGTTTGCAAATATCCTCAATGTTGAATGATCTATAACCATCCCTAGGATCCAAAGCTGAGCTAAGAACAAGCAATTCCATTACATCTTCCTTGAACCTATTGTTTAATTCTTGTAACTGGGAATCAACTGTAACAATAAAAATATTAACTCGAAAATGATGTTCCATGGTGAGCTGATCTCTTTCAGAACGAGACCGACCTCGACCTCCTTTATAAGGATAGCTTATGTCAGAAATCTGTATACCATGATCATTAAAAAATAATTTAATTTTCTCCAACAATGAAACCCATCCATCTTCTCTAAATTTTTAAAAAAATATCTTCGTTGTAGACACCAAATGCATTGCATTTAATATATCCCTCGTATATATACATTCATGTATCATTTATGTTTGACTGTAAACTTGCAACTAGATTCAAGTTCAATTAATAAACAAATTGATGATAAAAAAATAAATAAATAAACAAATTGAATTTAATCTTTGTATTCTATTCAACCCAATCCGAACGCACGTTAAAAAGACTCAAAAAATAATAGAAATCTTGCCACCACCATCTATGCCCGAAATGCACAAATAAATATGAACTCAACTTGTATAATGGCCTACCAGCATTTTAAAAAAGTTCTGTTAGTTCTTTTCTATTATAAATCCAGTGACTTGTAGACATATATAACATCCCCACTTACTCCAACCAAAATATTTATTATAGCTATAACTTCCCCACATATATAAATATTCATTAATTTCGAAGGTAACTCCCCAAAAAAATAAAATTCTTTTAGGGTGGTCCGCATCATATTCAATTCAATAGCAACGCTTCACTATTTGAGTCCTGGTCCGCACCGCAGGTAGCAGGGCCGTAACCGTACGGTTCGCGCTGAGTAATTATTCAGTGTTATCAACACATTGTTCATGTAGTTAAAAAATGAATGCTAAGGTTTACTTTGAAAAGTTGGATAGAAGTTAATTTTTTTTAAAATAACGTATAAAAAATAGAGAATTAATGTGATCCACAATAAGTTAAAAGTTAAAAATTGAATTTTTACCATATTTCCAAATTGGCCCTAAATATTATGAATTCAAACATAAAAAAATATGAATAATGCTTGGGAAAAGGGGGATGAATCATTGTTGAAAAAATATTAAGAAAAATTGGTATGTAATTTAGATTTAATTTTAATACGATGAGGTCTACATTTAAAATAAATCTTTATCCTAAATAGAAACTGTGAGCCCACTCTTATTATGGAGCAATTTGAAAAGCTAGCTTTTAACTTTTAACTTTTAATTCATTTTGAATTATATCATCTCTCATATTTTTTACACACAAAATAACAAAAAAAAATATAAAAAAAAACTAACATTTAACCAATTTTCAAAATCACCCCATGTAAAAAGTAATTTATTGACTTATGGCAAGTTGTGAGACCTTATTAGTAAATATGCTAAAAAATATTCAAAAAGTGAAAAAAAAAAAAGATTTGTTAACATTGATTTTTTTTTTTCTTTTCCTTTTTCCCTTAGCTTAATATCTACTAATAAGTTAACTATGTAGAAGACTCCAAAAAAGAAAAAAAAAAAAACAAAAAACAAAAAACAAAAAACAAAAAAATCTTGATATATTATATGATTTTTTATTTATTAAGAGTTTTATGTGGACGTGAGATTTATTTGGTATAATTTATTACAAGTTCAAAATTGACAATGAAAAAATTAAAATTAAAAATTAAAAATAATTATTCTAAACTAGCAATAATTAACTTATATTTTTAATTTATTGAAATCATTTTAATTTAATAAATAGTCAGTAAAATTTACATTAAATATTCGGATAAATTACAGTAAATTTCCTTAAATTATGACCCATTTACATTTTGTTTCCTTGAATTTTAAAAACTCAACATCTAACCCCCTTAAAATATTATCTTATTACAGTTTACCCTTTTCGTTAGAATTTTGTTAAAAATTTACAAAAAAATTGGATCTTATGTAAAGCGCATGACACATTTATTTAATTTTTTAAATAATGATGTCAATTATTAATTGTTTTAGAATAATGCTACTTTTATCTGGTGATGTCATTTACATTTTATCTCTCCTATGTTAGTGACAAAATACAAACGAGATTACCAGATAAGAATATTATTATCCTAAAAATTTAATATATATATTATATTTTACACATGATTTGATTTTTTATACATTTTTAATAGAATCCTAATAAAAAAATTAGTTGTAATAAATTAATAATTTGAAAGGGGTTTACTATAATTTAAGGGGATTATTGTAATTTACCTTAAATATTTTTGACATAAAATTTATGTCTCTTTTGGAAAGTAAGTTAAAAATCACTTATTAACTTTTAACTTATTTCAAGTCACATTATCTCTCAATTTTTTTATAAATTTTTTCAATAAAAACAATAAAAATTTAACTTTTAACCATCATTCTAAAACACCCAATAAAAAAAATTCGAAATTATTAAAATAGTTGTGGTATCGTATGGGCCGTACATGTGTGATTATGTAGTACAATTGGATTTGACATGAGAGTGGAGCTCGCACTTACGTTGCGAGCAAGGATTCTTTCATTCCCTTTCCTACTTGGCTCCCTCCTTGTAATGGTCAAAATTCACTTTAAGAGAATCTAATAGTCTAGATCATCTCAAAAATACTATTTTTTTTTTGTTTAATAAAGTGATCCGAACCGTTAAATTTTCTTAGAATGAATCTTGACCATTGCAAGGAAGGGATCAAGTAGAAAAGGCAAGGAGGGGATCCTTGCCCCGATGCCGCACCATAGACTAGAGAGTAAATTTAAAATTGAATTTTTATATTTTTTTAATTTTTTATAAAAAATATATAAAAAATAAAAGATAAATTACAAACATTTCACCGATATTTGCTTAAATTATAAATTGTCACATGTGATTCTAAAAATTACATTATGTCTCCCAAGATTTTTAATTTCATAATAAATAAATCTTTTTATCAATAAATCATTAAATTAATTAACAGTTTTTAATAATGTTAAAATTTTATTTCAATTAATAATTTAGATAATTTTATTATTGTATAGGTGAACAGTTAGAAATTTTACTTTTTTAATTAATTCTGTTAAATAAAAAATTATGACAAGATATTTGTAATTTTTCAAACTATAAGGATAATTCATATTTTAAACAAATTTTAAAAAATATATTTATAATTTACATAAAAAAATAAAAGAACAATGTGAAAAAAAAACTACTAAAATAATTAAAACTGACTTTGGGCTTTTGAGGAGGTAGGTTTGTAGTTAATTCTCGACTTTTAACTCATTTTAAATCTTATTTATCTCTCATATTTTTTATATAATTTTTTAAAAAAATAAAAATCAAAAATCAAAAATCAAAAAATCAACTTTTTATCCAATCAGGCCATCCCCCACACGCTACCCAAACAGGCAACAGAATCCTCATAATTCCAAAAGGGGGCACCTCCTCCCTCCCCTTTCCTTCCTCCCTTTCTTCCTCATCCTCTCTCTCTCTCTCTCTCTCTCTCTCTCTAAGCAGTCCAAGTCCGATTTCTCAGGTTGCTTCGTTGCCCTGTCCAATTCTCGAATCTTCTGAAGATTATTTTATTCACAAGTTTGTTCATCATCTCTGTTTGGGCTCTCTGTGGAAACTCCAAATCCTCGCTAAAACCCGTTACCATCTACGGTCTTCTGATTTTCTCCTTCTTCCATAGCTCTTCAACAAAAGGGTGAGTGTTTGTTTCTCCGCAATCTATACATACAGACATGTATATATAAATATACACCTACATATATTGTTTTGTATTACAAAAAAAAGTACATACATATATACAGGCTTCGTTTGGACTAATTTTAGTGAGAAAATATAATCCAAATCACAATTACTTTACTTTTTCTCTCACAAAATTATAAAAAAGCGAAAGTTCTCTCGAAACAGAGCGTTTTTAGTCAGTCTAAAATAGTCAAAAACAAAAACGTCAGGCTAAAAAAGTTTTTCCAAACGAAGACACAGAGTATTGATTCTGGCTCTTCTGAGGGGTTTAAGGGGTGAATTTATATGAAAAAAAAAAAAAAAATCCCCGTAGTGGGTGAGCTATATAATTTGAAAATATTGTTGACTTATAATAAAGGGTTTTTGAAAACATTGAGCTCTGTATCCTAATTTAATGAATGCAACTTTCTGTGTTTTTGCTGCAGATATAGTTTTGAGAAATCAGCATGATGGGTTTGGTCTTTCCATCTGGTTTGATGACAAGTACTGGCTATGTTGGTCCAGACAAAGAATTTGATTGGTTGTTGTCTGCCTTTGCTGGCATTGTTATGTGCAAAATTGTAAGTGTGGTTGGTTAATCTGGTTTTCATATTGTATGCTATTGATTATTGGAGTAGTATTTTGGCTTGCCAGTTTCACAATGGATGAATGCAGATTCCCAATTTTGTGCTCTATTTTATGAAATATATATATATATATGTGTGTGTGTGTGTGTGTTTGTGTGTCTATTTCTTTCTTGACTTAGAATGCTGCATCATGATTGATCATATCTGTGACTGCAATGAGAGACTAATTAGTTGGAAGGAAGGGAAAATATGAAAATTGAAATATCCGAAGCAGAAACAAAAGAAGCAACATCTTGAACATGTGAATATCAATTTGGATTGAAAATTCATTTAAGATATACTAGTTAATTGGAAAACTTTTGGTTTCTTGGAATTTTACCAATTAGAATAATTAGAGAAATTTGACAAGTAAGATATCTAAAGGAGATGGTGGGAAATAACTGAATGCGTAAAAGAAGAGAAGAAACTGAGACCGCTATACTAGTGGGCTTAAGTGGTTGCTAGCTGAGGTCTTTCAATTTGAATGTCATGGCCCTCATGGGCTCAAGTCCCCATTTATTGCCTATCCAAGCGAAAGGACTAATGAAGAAAAGATTTAATGGCGTGAAGTAGATGTGCATCTTGCATGCCCCTCCCTTCAGTTTTTAAAGGGTAATTGGTGCAAAATTTTTAGAATTTTTTGTTTTTCTGTTGTTTCATGTTTCTTAAAACACAAAATGAGACTGAAGATACAGAAAATAACCTTTTAACCTTTAACATGCTATTTTTTCATAGTTAATTTTCAACAGTTAAATTTAAAGGGTGATTCCCATCATTGCTTTGTTCTTCTTTTTGTATATGGGCTGCATCCCATCTTGATGCTTCTCTTCTCGTTGTAAAATTTTACTTATTGAGAAGTGTTTCCAAGTGAAACTATCATTTGTATTTGCATCTTTTAGAAACATATCAAGTTTTGATTATTTTGAATGTGTCCTGAACTTCAAATCAGTTTAGAGCAATTAACAAATTTTAGTTTCATTTGGACTTACAAAAAGAAGATAAGTATAACTTAGGGTGAGCTATTTGGAAGGAAACATCTTTACTGCATGCATTAGCTCAGGGAAGAAAGATTCATCAGTTCTCTTCAGTAGGTTACCACCTTGAAATACTTCAAGAAATATATTTCTGTTTTACTTGAAATGATTGTGGCTAGCATCCTGTGAATCAAGCATGCGATTTTTTTACATACTTTTCTTTTGCAATGTTTATTTATGATTTAAAGATTGGTTTTTAGAATTAAAATTCTAATGCATCTTACTTTACTTTAGCATCTTTATTCCATTTAAAGAGGTTGAATTTTGCCTTTGAAGGTTTACGAATTAACAGGTGTGGTTAGTCTGTTGTTCTTCAAGGGGTATGCCAAGCTCAACGATGCAGAAAAACTTGAATGGAACAACAGGTGACGTTCTTTTCCACTCCAATCCCATTTTGTATTAATATTGTTGTTTGTGATTGTTTTTTAGTGGTTTCAACAACTCAAATACGTATGGCTTTTGTCGTTCAGGGGTTTCTCTACATTCCATGCTCTTGTTGTGGCAGTGGCTTCTGTCTATCTCTTGCTATTTTCAGATCTTTTTGATGAGAATTATGATAACAAGTTAATTGTCCACAGAAGTTCTACTTTATCAGACACCATATTGGGGGTATGTTATTGCACGAAGCAGCATTGTGAAGTTACTTTGGCATACTTAATATAACTTGTTGATTATTAATTTGACATGTCCTCTTCTTGTAAATGAATGATTTTTCCAACAAGGTCAGTGGTTGCAGAATAAAAGTCTTAAGAGATGCTTGTAGAGAAGGTAGACGTGTGTGCCCACAAGACTTGCATATGATGCCCTTCCTAATTTTCATATGCAATTGCGTGTCATCTTCTGAAAATCTTAGATATTGACAAGATTTCAGTTTTGCCTTTGGGAACCCAGTTTAATGAGTGCAAGAAGAATAATCTACAAAGTAATTTAATTAATTGTGAAATAATTGAAGTTAAAAGTATGTGAAGAAATCCACAATTTAGACAGCACCAACAACTGTAAATGAACTATATCTAGCCAAACATCTCCATGATACATGCTCTCTCTCTCTCTCTCTCTCCTGATTCCTTGCTAGTGTTTGTGTCATGAATGTCATAGCCTCTTATTTTCGAACAATTTTCTTGCTAGGGATATAGGATTGTCGAACCTAATTTTGGTATTCCACAATGTCACTTTGTTAGTTTTGTTGCTGCATGGTTGACAGCAAGCAATCATGACAATGCATTTTTTTTGACACCTTACAGTACGTAATGAACAATAATTTTTTACTTGAAGGAATTCAACATGTTGTATGCACCTTTCTTTTGGATTCAATTACATGTTAATAAAGTTGCAATTTTTTGTTGAGAAATCTGAAATTTACTTCAATAATAGTCTTTTCACTGTTTTCCCTTGTGGAATTTTCTTTATTTGATTCTTTTTTTCAAATGTGTATACAGATATCCATTGGTTATTTTCTGTCAGACTTGGCGATGATTCTTTGGAATTATCCAGCTTTAGGTGGTATGGTGTATGTAAGTATAGACATTCATGTTGTTTGTCACCAAAATATTGTTTTAGGAAATCCTGTGACTTCATCTATTGTTGAAAGCTTGTAAACAACATATCCTGGGTGGTTTAAAATGTTTGGGGGCTTGGTGTCCTTATTTTTGAAATACGGTTATTCGTAACTATCCGGTTTATAAATCATCTCATTATTTCTGTCAGGTCTTGCACCATGGACTATCAATGTTCTCAATCTTCCTCTCCCTTGTACATGGTCAAGGACAGTTTTACATACTAATGGTTCTCTTTACCGAGAGCACAACTCCCTTTGTTAATTTAAGATGGTAAATTTAGCATCCAGAAATTTCTTGATTTTCATATTCTTGGTGCTCAACCTTGGCTCATCACTGTTAATACATATGCAGGTACTTGGATGTCGCTGGTCAGAAGAATTCTAAACTTTACGTCTGCAACGGTGTTGCCTTATTTTTTGGGTGGTTGGTAATGTCTGCCAAACCTTAATATCTTGGTCCTTTGCAGTTGTTTTTCCTAAATACTGAAGACTAGTTTGCTGATGTGCATACTGAAATGCAAACAAATGGAAATGGAGATTTTGCTGGTCAACGATAGGGTTTGGGAAAGTCTGAATTATGCTTAGTCTAGGCAGAATGTGTTCTCACACATGTCCACCCTATTAAAAGAAATGGATTAAAAAAGAAAAAAAAAAAGAGAGAAGGCATTTTAACATAATAAAATCATTCTCTAATACTTCAAAGTTGTTGTGAAAGAGTGAGTTGAATTTGATTTACTAATAGTTAATATAGAATAGGAGTGACCATTGGTTCAATGGTAAAACTTTGGCCTAATAACTTTGAGGTTATGGGTTTAAGTCTCGGGGGCAACCCCTTTATGCACTATGCCAAAAGCTATGTGTACCCAATCTTTCCCCACCAAAACACGCATTAATGTGTACTAATTGGACGTTGTTTTTAATAGTATATAGAATGATGTTATCCATATTGAAAAGATTATCCTCAATTGCTATGGAAGTTCCATATCTTTTAAGGATGCTAGCCTATTGTGTATAATATATATTGCCATAGAATCTTCCTCATTTTTCCTATTTTGTTATGAGAATGGTAGGTACCCCTTGTTCTCTATTCTGTTATGAGAACAATTTTCAGAAAATTTAAAACAAAAACCTGCTTTTGCCTTATGCCTTCAAAAATTTTGGAAACAAAATCATGAACCAAATGAACCCTTAATGTTTGTACTTGTAGTGCATAATTCAAGGAGGGTATGGAATTAAACATACTGGGAATGAAGAATGGGAAGAGGAAAGAGGATACATGTTTAGGAATGAATCCCTCTCTTGGCCTTTTGGTGTGCGATAAGATCCCTATACTGATTTATTAAGTTTGTACACATCAATTTAGATACTTTTCAATATGAAAATGAGGACAAATTTGATGCACACCACTCAGAACTTCTACAATCAAGGTTAGAGATTCCTTAGGAAGATAGCATCCATTATGCATATTTTGCATATGCCTTTGATGCGGAGTATAAAAAGCTCAAGGAAGGCTAAATTCAAAGAAGCAATGATATTTGGATGTTGGCATAATATCAAAGAGAAATTGGTAGGAATCTTATATAATTATGTTTATAGTTTTATTAGAATCTTATTTTATGATTATATTTATGTTTTTTTAGGATTTTAAGCTTAGGAGTATTTTGGTAATTTGCATAATTTCCGAATATGTGTTGTGTGGGTTACCCATGAGTTGTCTTGTTGGTCAAGTTATTTAATTAGTCTTTGTTTTTGTTTCTTATTTAGTCTTAGATTAGTTTTGGAAGTCAAAGAGATTATAATAGTTTTTTTTTTTTTTTTTTGTTATTGTTGATTTAGGAAGTCTTCTGGTTCTATATAAAGTTATGCAATGCTTATAATTTAATACACTTGATATTTTATAGAATTTTAGAGCTTTTAAAGTTTCCTTATGGATTGTGTGATGCAATCAAACCTTAGGTGTGATGCCTAAGAAATTCTAAGAGTAATTCCTAGACTTATCTTTTTCTTCTCCTTCTTTCCATTTTTTATTTTCTGCACTTTAACAGCCCAAAAATACTGTTCACGGATACTTTCACAGCCCCAGAACAGCCCTTGCAGCGCTGTCCTGCATCAGCCTTCCTCATAGTTTTTACACCTAACATGTTTCATGCAAGCACCGATGGCCTTAAATGAATATATGGTTGTCCCTTATCCCTCATATCATTCTGGGGTCATGCATTTTCTTTTCCTTCTTTGATATTCTCGAGGACAGAGAAACTTGATGTGATGAGTTGGTATCTCTTTAGAACAATTGTTAAACGTTCAACTAGCAATCTCCTAAATTTCTTTTGAATTTCTAGTGGTCTATCATACATTCGATACAGTTGTTTTTTGGGTAAACATATAGATCAAATTGATCAACGGGTCGGGAATTTCATGCTAGTTACTTTGCTTATATGTTACCAGATAAGTTTGTGACTCGTAAACTTTTGGTGCTTTCAGGTTGCAAGGATTCTTCTGTTCATCTTCTGCTTTTACCATTTGCTTACCCATTTTGATCAGGTGAATTTGTTGGTCCTTGATTAAATTGAATGAAAATGAGGCAATTAAGAACATGATCTTACTAGTTTAATTCTGATATTTCAACATATCTCTAATATATTTACGTCCTGAGACCCTGATCTTCAAGTAAATCTTGATTACTTGAATAAAGTTGATGCAAAATTGTAGTTTGGAATCACATGAATCAGTCAGTAATGTTGTACCAAGACATTCTAGAACTAATTAAATCACGTCACTTCATGACCTATCTGATTTTCAAGAATTAAGAAAGCTCTTGTATAATATCCAAAGATCTTGTGAAATATCAATTTTTTTTTTTCCTTCTAAACTCTTCCCCTGGCAACTAGAGAAGGCATGGGGGAAATCTTTTATGCACTATTGACTTATGCGGGAATGACTACAAAACATCGGCCCCCTAGTATTTCTTTGTCTCACTTCATTTTAAGAATGTGAATTTTGGAAAGAGAGGTAAAAAAAAATTCTTATGCAGACCTTTCTTCTCAGAGGTCGAAAAGAGGTTTGTGTTTAGATGTCACCATACAAGAAACATTAGTTTATAGCAATTCCCAAATATAGTTCGCATAGGGCTTAATATAATCTCTCTCTCTCTGAAATGAGGTTGTTGTCTCTTGTTCTGTTTCTGTTATTTTCTTAGGTCAAGCAAATGATGCCCTTGGCTTTCTACAGCTTGCTTGCAGTGCCTCCGGTGTTGGCAGTGATGAATTTGTTTTGGTTTTGGAAAATTGCCAAAGGTATGATCAAAACTCTCTCTAAGGCGAGACACAGTCACAGTCAGTGATTGACCATGGTCCTTGTGATTCTTCTGTACATGCACATCACTTCAGTTGGCTTTATTGAAGGAGCTACATGAATTTCACCCAGTGTACATCTTGTAGTTGTATATTTCTCTTTCATTGGTTTTCTGGGTCTTCATCTGGTTACAAGAACACCAACAAATTGTTGTGAATTGAATAGCAAATGGTCAATGAAAGAAATGCATGGACATTGAAGTTCTCTCACTATCTGGATTTCTATCTTTTCTTGTGGATCAGGATTTTTCTGTCATTCTTTTCTTTGCAGTGATCTTGTTGTAGTGATTTAATGGTCCAAGTTTGAAGTTGAAGTAAAAACTCATCGTTTGGAGTTTAAAATAAAAATTGGTTTTCTATTGTCATATATTGTTTTAATTTTAAACTTGGGCTGTTCGATTACACCAAAGATCCTCTAGAGTGAAATTTCTCTAAAGTTTCCTAGAGTGCTACATTGTGTGGTTGAGATTTACTGGCAAGTCACATCAGAAAAATTGATGTGACATGTCAGTAAATCTCAACCACACAATATAGCACTCTATGAAACTTTAGGAAAAAATCACTCTAGAGGATCCTTGCTCGTTGGATTAAGCCCTTTGTTGACGTGTCTTGCTATGATAATTGCAGAGAAAGAATGATAAAAATTCTGATTCTTTCTTTTGAAGTATCTAGTGGTGCACTGATGCTATAACCCTATCATTTTCCCCCCAGTTGTGCATTATATAAGATGATGATATAGGTTGTTGAAGTGCATGGATAGGGTGGCATATTTAGTCAACAAACATGTTAAATTCTCCAACTTTGATACAATAATATATAATCAACAAATAATTATATTCAACACAACTAAAGCAAAGCCATCTACTGTTTTTATGGATAACATTTTTTTGTTTATTCCATTGAATAATTATTTATAAATTTTGGCATGGAAAACAATAAAATGGAGAGAGAGAAAGAGAGAAGGGACTGTTTATTTTAATAATAATGATACATTTATCATCTTTTTATATTCTTTTTATTTTTATATCATATTTCAAGTGGCATCTCATATGGGACTAATGCATTCATGGTTATGTTTTTGTTATATAAGATAGTATTTGACATGTAGTGTAAAAAAATTGTAAGTGTAGCGTTATTGTTATCCCAATATCGGTATGTCAACATGATCTATTTTAATATTTAGGATGTTAAGTTGATCCAATATGAAGAGAAAAGAAATAGTGGGAAAGTACTATCATGATTTATTTGGATAATTGAGAGGACCACAAATGGTAGAATTGTAGATAGGAATGGCAACTGGTCAGCGTGAGGTTGGGGACTACACTCTCCATTTCTCATCCTCAAAGGTTAAAAATTTTTGTCCTAGCCCCTAATCCTCAGCAGGGGAACCCATCACCTCTCACCTCCGTCCCCTAACGGGGATCGGGTTTCCCTGACACTGAAAAATCTCCGAGCTTTTTTTTTTTTGAATTTTATTCAATATAAGATCAACAAATCAATATGTATCAGTATGTTTCATCATCAACAAATCAATATATGTATAATTAAAATAGATTAATTTTTTTTTTTAACAATATAGATTTAAATTAAAGTAAATTTGTTTTTAGTATTATAATGAAAGCAATATGTTTTCAGTATCATATAGATTTAAATTTAAAAAAAAAATTGAAAAAAAAGAGACCTGTTTTCAACAACAATACCAACAATCATCACACACGGATCAGATCAGAGAGAGAGAGAGAGAGAGAGAGATAACGGATCTAACAGATCTGAGTACACTTCCATTGTCTCGCACAGATCTGAATAACGCCAGTGACCAGGCTCTATGGTGAGATCGACGATGGCTGTAGCAGTGAGTTCGGTGGTGGTGAGAGAGAAACGGAGTGAAGAGATAGAGAGACGGATCTTTTGTGGCGATGGCAGTGGCAGTGGCGGTGGCGGTGACCATGAGGAATAGAGAGAGATGAAGTGGAGAGAGAGAAAGAGAAACCGAAGTGAGGAGAAGATAAAGAAAATGGGGTCGGGAGAGACACAGACGACAGAAGAGAGAAGAGATGAGAGAAGAGAATCTGAGAAAGAAACCCTAAGTTAGAAACATATATATATAGACTATAGAGGGGTAAAATAGTAATTTTACTTTAGGGGACAAATCCCTGCCCTGTTGGGAGTATTTTTCGAGAAAAAATCACTCAAATCGGGGTTGGGGGGACTGGTCCCCGTCGGGTTGATTTCAAATTGCTATCCTTAATTGTAGATAATTAGGAAGATAGGAAATGGTAGAATTGAATAGTGAGAGAAAGGAAGAAACGGTTCGTCTGGGATGTGAGTTAATTTTTTAGTTATTTTTAGTCTGGGATTAAAAAGTCTCATTTGAGATGAATTTTTGGATTATTTTAAATTTTTATGAGAAAAAAATAAAATTATTATAATTTAAATATAATATTTTGTCTTATTAATTTTTTAATTTATTTTATCTTTTTATAACTAAAATAGTAAAAAAAACCTCTTTTAACTCTTACATGCCAAACGGGCACAAAATGTTAAATATACATAGTTTTCCTACAAAAAGTATGACGGTGACATTTATGTGATTATAGCTATGCAATTTAGATTTTTTTGTTTCCAATGGATGATTATCCCATCTAACACAAAATACTAATAAAATGATACATCTTGTATTATTATAATTTATTTTCCTATTAAATTTATCAAACCAATAGTAGGTCCCATCACATATTGACCCATGTACGATCATTCATAACCCATCTTGCTTAAGAACAAACTAGAAGCACTTTTTATGTTGAAGATCACTCATACAAGTATAAGATAAACTTGCTACAAATAACTTCACTTTTAAAATTCATAATCAATTAGAATACCAAAGTCAGCTCATTGTCAATCCAAAGCCTATGGTCAGGTGAATGACTTGGTTTCAATATCTTAAAATTCATATTCAATTAGAATACTAAGATTAGCTCGTAGTTAGTCTAGAGCTCGTGGTCATGTGAATGACTTGGTTTCAATATCATTTGTGACTCTTTCTTGCATTAAAATTTTAATCTTGAACATATAAAATACTAGTATTTTGTTATTAAGATGCATCAATAGACGAACACCTTATAAAAAGGCATATAATATGCACTTATTGTGTGGTCCATATCGTGCCACATCATAAAAAGTGACCTGCTAAACTGGTCATGTAACAGGTTACAGAAAGAATCATAACTTTTTTTCAAATATCATAACAATACTACAATGAATCATAACAATGTCATAATATTGACCTAAGTGTCATAACAAAGACACTATAAATCATAACAATATAATAACAACTCATAACAAATATAGTTATTTATAATTAATTATCATAACATTTGAATCGTAACATTTTTTATTATGATTCACCATGGCAAATCATAACTTTTGGCGGTACAAATCATAACTTTTAGTGATGAATCATAACCATAACATATTGAGTATAATATTTTTTCCCCATAATCATAACGACATTAACAAACTATCATAACTTTTATCAATGAATCATAACATAGCATGTTGATTGTAATTTTGTCTCGAAAATCATAACAACATTAACAAAACATCGTAACTTTTAGAATTTCAAACACAATTGATTGTGTAATCAAGCGTATTGGAGTGAATGGAAAATCATAATTGATTGCGAAATCGATTGGATTGAAAGACCACAATTGATTATACAATCGATTAGTGGCCAGAGTTTTGAACTTTCACAATTAATTGTACAATCCATTAGAATATAAGGGAGATTCAAATCTAACAATTGATTGTACAATTGATTGTAGGGATCCTTGATATAATAAACCTAATTGATTCAATAATCAATTAGTTTTCATAAGCCACACTAAACCAATTAATTCCCAACTTATTCACAGTTCCCAATGAATTAGTAAAAGCCTAATCATTAATATCAATTTAGTCAATATTCAAATAGTAATTGATCGGTTGTCATTTATATGTAATTTTGTTGTTGTGTTTTCATTACCTCAAACATTATCACTAACAAAAACGCCTGACACTCCAGCTACGTTTGTCGTTTTACAATTCTCTCTCTCTCTCTCTCTCTCTCTCTCTCTCTCTCTCTCTCTCTCTCCACGCCAAGAATTTTCACTTTTGGTGACTAAATTTAGTCGCCAAAAGTCATATTTTAGTCGCCTATAGTCTTTAGCGACTAAATTTTTTGGTCGAAAAATTAGTAGGCAAAGAGTAGTCGGGAAATATAATTGCCGACTAAACCTAATTTAGTCACCAATAGGTTTGAAAATTAATTAAATAATACATTTTTGCCGACCAATTTTTTTGTCGCCAAAAGCCAATTATTTAGGGGCCAAAAACTTTTTAGCTACTAAATTTTTTAGTCGCCAAAAGCAAAGACTAGTGTTTTGGCTACTAAAATTTTAGTCGCCTAAAGTCAATCTTTTTTTGCTACTAAAATTTTAGTCGCCAAATACTATTTCTTTTGGCTACTAAAAATTTAGTCGCCTAAACTTCAACATTTTTTGCTACTAAAAATTTAGTCGCCTAAACTACGACATTTTTTGCTACTAAATTTTTAATCGCCAAAAGTCATATTTATTCTTCAACTTTTGTTTTTAGCTACAAAATATTTTAGTCGCCAAATTTTTGATTTTCTTTTAGCTACAAAACTTTTAGTAACCAAATGTTTGATTTTCTTTTGGCTACAAAACATTTTGTAGCCAAATGGTTGTTTTTCTTTTGCGTACAAAAAATTTAATAGCCAAATGTTTGATTTTCTTTTGGCTACAAAACTTTTAGTAGCCAAATGTTTGTTTTTTTTTTTTTTTGTTTTCCCTTTTTATTGGCTACAAAACGTTTAGTCGGCAAAAACATGATATTATGTTTTATTGTTAATATTATAATGTGTCCATAACCTGTTTGTATTCCATTCAACCTGTAATACGTATATAAATAAAATGATACATAAATTATCAATCATTCCACAATATGCATCCGTATACAAAAAATAAATTACTTTAACTATCCAAGTACATACAAATGAACTATTGTCCAAACTAAAATAATAATTCCATACAACATATACAATTATACAAAAAGTAAAGCCTTCCATATACAAAAATTACATTTACAATACCATGCGAAATGACCATTTGGCATGGTACAAATTACCATCGTAATCTGTACCACGACAAAAGGTGATGTATGTACCACGACAAAAAATCAATTTAGTAGACGACGTCAAAAGGTGATCTATCTACCATGCCAATAATTATCTGTTCGCTGCCAATAGTTTTTTGTATCAGGAATAGTAAACTGCACAAAAGCTAGAGACGACAAAAGAATTATATTACTTCTATACAAAAGTACAATTTCTTCTCCATACACAAAAATATCTTTGCAAGTCCACACAACGAAGTCATCTACAAAAAACAAAAACAAAAATTAGAATTGGACCCAAAAAATGCCCAACTTAATGAATGAATTTGGGAACAAGTGACAAATAAAAATAAGTGAGAAGCAACCTTCATTGTCTATTTGCAAAATAATGGGCTGAAAAAAGTAACACTATTTGCACACAAAAAAAAAGAAGTAAAACTGTTGACAAAATAATGTTCGCAAAGTTTGGTCAACCATCATTGTCTATGTCTATTTGTTGGTTGTCATCATGGTTGGACCCATTAGATTCCTGCTTACTATCATTAAAACTAGTTGAATTCTCAGAATTTTCACCACAAAAGGCTTTCCGCATTTGTTTAGTTCTAACTTGACCTTTCTCATGTCTTTCTTGTGCTGCAAGTCCTACACTCGTGCGTACCTTATTAGCAATTAAAATCAAACAAATCAACAAAAAAACACAACTGCCAGTGCCTTACTATAAATTAAAATCGAACAAATAAATTAACACATCCACCAGTGCCTTGCTATCAATTCAAAACAAATAAATTCAGAAAATAAATTAAAATCAAATGAACAAATAAGGACAACAGCCAGTGCTCTGCTATCAATTATACACAAATAAAAAAAGGCACACCAGTAAGTACCCTACTATCAACTAAAATTAAATAAATAAATAAAAAAGCACACCCGCCAGTACCCTGCTATAAATTAAAATCAAACAAATAAATAAGTACACCCGCCAGTGCCCTGATATTAATTCAAATAAAATAAATAAATAAAATAACACACCCACCAGTGCCCTGCTATTAATTCAAAAAAAAAAAAAAAGCACACCTGCAAGTATCCTACTATCAATTAAAATAAATAAATAAATAAAAAAGCACACTCGCCAGTGCCCTGCTATTAATTTTTTTTTTTTTTTAAAAACGGACTGCAATATATGGACCTTGACCTGAAGAAATTTATGACCACTTCCATAGATATTGCCAAGAACCAAGTGATAAAAGTGAGTGAGTTTTGCTATTTTTTTGTACCATTTTGAGAAAGATCCGACGCATGACTTGGGTATGATAATAGTGAAGTGGAAATGACACACTCCATGAAATTCTAATACGACTTGAATGCCAACAATTGTTGTCATTCAGTAGCATGCAATTACCTAGTAATGCCCCCCTAGTGAATTTGGTGATAGATTGTAGCAAGCATATGCTTAAGCTAGCAGACTTTGGATCAGCCAGGGAAATTGGTGTTCCTCTTCAGACAAATACCGAAGCGGAAAAGGTATTCATTTGTACATTATTCTACCCTTGCCTTATTTTCAGCTTCAAGTCCTCTCAAACAATTTATATTTACGACAGATAAGAGATTGCCTGTTTCGACTTTCATTCTTAGTAACTGAATGGTATTCTGACACTGCCTATTAGAAGGTGATTGACATTACTTCTTTATTCTTTTGTACCGCGTTTTTTAGTTAGAAATACATGCTTTCATAAATATTTAGTACGAACTACTTTTCTTTCTCTTCACATGTTGCTTGTAAACGCGTACTTGCAAATGAATTCAAGTTACTTCCTATATCTAACACTGGAGAAAGAATAATGGGTTTTTAGCTGATTTCTTCACATAACGGGACAGCTCTAGGCAATTAGGCAGAAAAATTAGGCAAGACCTGTTAATTCTAGTTAGTTTTCACTAATTATAAAACCACATAAGCACATTAAACTAAAAGAGAAAGCTAAAAAACTATTAGCAATATGAAAAACAACATAAAAATTTAAACCAATCACATCAATAAGAACAAATATTTACTCATACAATCAATTAACCAAAAAATAAAAAACTAAAATTGTGCTTATGGATGCTCTTTTATTTTTTGTTTTTTAAACATAAGAGTAAAATGGTAGAACTTAGTGAACGGGATAAGGTTATAGAAAAAATATGAAGGATAGAGTACTAATTTCAAAATAAAATAAAATATGCATACTTCAATTACTTTGTAGCAAGATGACCAACAAAATTGGTTATTATGAAAAAATATATATGCATGTATGGGGCTTCTTGATTCAAACGTATGTTCCACATCAAAAACACATCCAAACATCAATTAATTCAATTGTTTTGAATTCTCCACTAGTCATTGTGGCATATCTTCTCACAGTTGGGGTAGTTCTTTAGGTTGCAAGTCTGTGGTACAAGGCACTTGAACTCTTACTTGGAGGCCAAAAATCCTCTACTCCAGTTGATATTTGGTCTGCAAGTTGTGTATTTGTTGAGCAGGTGATCCAATAGCCTCTTTTCCATGGAGCTACTGACTTTGTTCAAGTGATCAAAGTTTTCAGGTGAATTTTAATATTTGTTTTCGTTGCATTAAAAATCTGATTCCATTTGATTGTATTCAATTGATAGAATCAAATCAAAACATGGTGTATAAACAGGACTTTCAATTATTCGTACACACCAACTGGACAATTTACAAAATCACATCAATAGCTTTGACTTGTGTCCCTAGCTTGTCTGAGAGCTAGATTTGCCTCATTATTTTCTCTCTTGCCTTCATTGTTCTTCAAATTAGCTTCTATATAACTTATATATATATATATATATATATGCAAACATGCCCACTGATTGTTATAACTTCTTAATGCCATTTAATGGTGTAATTCTTACAATTTTCTTTATAATGTGAAGCATTATGGGAAGGCCAAATGAGGAAACTTGGCCTAGAGTGACTTCAATATGTGATTTTCTAGATTCTTTTGCAAGTAGTGAACCTCAGGTAATACTTTATTTTTATTTTTTTGGAGACTAAAATCTTGTATGAGAAATAATGCTTCTGCCTTGTTTCTTCTTCTGCCACGCAGAATCTGGCCGAAGTAGTCCCGAGTCGTGAACCGATCGGACTTGATCTTCTCTGCGTAAGTTTCTAATTTCACCATATTTGATTAACAATCAAATATTTCAGTTTATCAAATGAGTCTTATTATTCTTGCTTTAACCAATGCCTCCACAGCCCCACATATGGGACTGACTGAAATATTTGGATCTATTGGGAAAGGGGTAGTTTCGAAGAAGGGGATTTCGGTGTAGGGTTTCATAGAATGGAGATAGAGAAAGGGAGAGAAACAAGTTGCAGAGAGAGAGAGAGAGAGAGAGAGAGAGAGACATACCTTGAGGCAAAGTCGAGTGCAGGTTATGTTCGTGGGATAGTCTTCGACGGCGAAGAAAAGCTTCTGAGTCGTGTCTCAAGAACAGAGCGTTTTGGGCAAACAAGGTGAAGAGGGTTTGTGGAACAGAATAGAACAATCAGAAAAGAAAATCGTAACCGGCTAAATAGGTATACAATATTTCCAATCAAATTATTTAACGATGGAGATCAATTTGTAAATATCTAATGGTTTAAAACAAATGTGTATATGATATGCACTATTTAATGAGGTGCACATCTTAACAACTCCCCTTCATATATATATATATATATATATATATATATATATATATATATATATTTTAGTTGGACTATATAATTACATAATCATTTCTAAATTAGAGGGTCACACGAAAAATTATTAGTTGATCTTAAAAAAGTACATGGCCGTACTCTCAGACAAACCACAAATTTCTATTTTTTCTCATATTTTTTAATCATTCAATATAAAATCATAAAGTTCACTCCTTTTATCAATTCCAATACATACAAAACGTTAGGTGACGTTGTTACTAAATCAACTAATAACTTGGGAAATCATACGGTAGTCTATCTTAAAAGGAACTGGGGTGTTGATCGTACTTTTGAGTACACGCGTGGGCACAGATGGCGAGCTATGGTAAGGTCAAAGAAACCGCGTCCGGTGTGAGCTCGCTGTACACCGAATGTCATCAGTGGGCCGGCTACTAACCCCACCTGTCTCTGTCCGCACCCCCTTTGTCGGCCCACACCACCATTTTATATAAGGGCGATAATTTCCCTCTCTCAAACTCCCAACTCTCTCTCCACTATCCAACGCAATAGTAAAAAACCGTCTATATATGGTATGGTAGAAATATTGTGTGTATTGGAATGGCAATTTGTTGGTTAAATCTTTGTGCATTACCAAATCATGATGGATTACGAGGCAGTTTTTTCACCATATTCGGAACACTTTCATGAATTTTATTAAACTTTTTACATTTATGCATTATCTCAATCTCAAAATGAGTTTTTAGGAATGTTAGAAATCTTAAAAATTTTATTAAAATTTCTATTATCATATGAGACCTTGGGTAAAATTTGGTAGAATTTGTGAGGTGACTAACATTTTTCTGAAGAAATACAATATATTTTCAAAATTACCATTTTTTATATTTTTTAAATATAAATGTAATATGATAATTCGATATTTGAACAATTTGATTTTTTTTGACATGAATTATTTAAACGGTAAGTCTCATAAAATGAACGGTTTCATTATGAAAATAAGTTTCCAGATGGGCCCACTGAACCCAACATCACCATTCCGTTAGATGCAAAATTGGGGAGAATCCATTTCCATGAAGCATTTGTATTATTGGTTATTCCAAAATGAGATAAATGGTCTTCAGTTATAGGCAAGATATGTCTTGGCAGTTCAAGAGAGATAAAGAGTCATAAATTGTTTTTTTCCCATTACATTGCAGCTAAGCTACTGCTCTTTAGAAGCCATACATATTTGACATTATTACTCAAACTGATCTCTGTTTCTCCATTTCCCTCTATATATATGTATTCAGGTAGTTGATCTGGTTAGAAAAGCAGTGCCCCTTGCTCTAACATCTGAAGACGACCCCAGCAGGGAAGAACTAAGGCAGCTGCATGAAAAGAAGGAAGAAATCGACATTGTTGCACATAAACAGGTCTGGCGAATCCTCTGGTCAGGGCTTGGGTTAGCTGTTGCACAAGTCGGGCTCTTCTTTCGCCTAACATTCTGGGAATTCTCCTGGGACGTTATGGAGCCGATTGCATTTTTTGCCACAGCCACTGGCATAGTCATAGGTTATGCCTACTTTCTGTTTACTTCAAGAGACCCAACTTATGAAGACCTACTCAAGAGGTCGAGGCGGAGGAAGCTGATCAAGAAGCATGATTTTGATGCTGAAAGGTTCATGGAGTTACAGAGGAAATGCAAATGCCCCCTGGATTCCCCTGGCTTTGTCAACCAAAGGATAGGGGTTGAAATAGAACATGAAGATGCTTTTCATTAGGCATCAACACATTTTATTTTTTAATTTTTTTTGACGTATTCCTCGCCGTCCAGGCGCTTGTATTTTTACCGAGTCAGGGGATACGTATTTTGGAACTATTTGTTGGCTTTGACATTGATTCTCTTGTGGAAAGCCAGTCGATGGTAGCGCTGATTGCTGTATTGAGGTAACCATTTATTGGCTGTTACGGTCGAATTTTATAACTAGAAACTGCCTTTTTTTTTGTGTGCATGTGTTAATGATTTTATGAAATTTCAGTTATCTAGCATATGATTGCAGCCTGATGAATTTCTTAATCGTTAAAGCCGTGTTTGGTTAGAAGATTTGGAGAGGAATTTAGAAATGGAAAGAGAAAATGTGTATGAAACTTGGTAAAATGTAAGTATATTTTATTATCAATTCATCTACCTTTCTCTTTCCCTTTCCAAATCATTTTCTAAATCCTCCAATCAAACATGGCATAAAGATCTGCATCTGACTTTCTTCAAGTTTTTATTTTAATTACTTTTTAGAAACTGGGTTAGTGTCAAAAGAGTGAACCCTAACATGCATGGGTTGGTTCATGAGCTGATTGCTCTTTTACTGATGATTTGGTTTTGTGTATGTTGGAGGTTGTCTATTTCTCCTTTTGGGTATCATATGCAAGACAATAATTGAGATCTTGACACAGCAAAATGGTGAAAAAAAGTTTATATAGTCAAACTTCACATGTATTGATTATGATAAAGCTGTGTAATCTGTTCTTTGACAATGAATTAGTGTTGGCCATTACTTGCATTAGGGAACGACGTCCCTTTTTTTTTCGCTCTACTGAAGACGCTGAGAGTTTCACTTGATAAATTTTATTTATATTATAATATATATGGGTTTTACTTTTACAATTCATTGAAATAGTTACTTACTCTTTAAATTATTAAACACTTGACATACAACATTGAATCTCACTTTTATCACTTCTTATCATACAATACAATTCATCCAACATTTTTAACTTGCCCACTGTGATGCTCGTCAAGCAATATAGCAAAAAACAAAGACAATGACAATAAATGACCTCTGTTACAGCAGTACCAAGACTCTGGTGAAGAGTTAACAAGAGGGAAGAGGGGCATGAATTGAGTGGGAGAAATGAGTTAACAACAGTTTGGATCCACTTGACATTCATTGTTGTGGATCCCATTCACATGCAGGAACCACGCCATTGAACGATGTGGATCCTGCATGTGACAATGTTGCACATTGCAATGAATAGCAACTTTTAAGTGGCATGACATTAGATGTGTCAACGTGATTGCGATTGTGATTGTGATTGGTACCCTCAGTGAGCAGCTGATCATGGCAATGATCTTGGCAGGGCTTGGCCATGGATGTCGATGATGGAGAAGCTTGGGAACAGATCACCGTGGAGAAGACCTCAGACAGTTGGGCTCTTAGAGCCATGGCTTCTGCTAGAGCTGCATTTAACTCAGATTGCAAATGGAGCAACTGGTTTTGCAGAGATGATACAAAGCCGACACAACCATACACAGGGTCCCTCAGCCTTGCCTTTGCTTCATAAACCATACTGGTCACAGCGTCTTCTCTGTCATCCACTGGAACCTCCTGTTTGAGATATAGCAGGTCACTAAGGGCACATATAAAAATAATTAACATTAATGTATGAAATGATGACAATGTCATCACTATGCGATTAGTTAAAACAATGTGATAGACTCTATTTTTAATATAACGGACTCCGTTTAAAACGAAAGATTCTGCTATTTGAACCAATATGATGAAGTGTGCATTGTTCCCACAGCACCACCAGACTATCTGATTTAAGTATTGTTGTATTAGCTTGACTAATGAAACAAATGAGATTCTTGATTGTAGCTACTTCATATATGTTAAGAGTCTAACTAATGAAACAAGCGAGATTCTTGATTGTAGCTACTTCATATATGTTAAGAGTCTAACTCATGACCTCCGAGTTCAGTTGGAAACACCTAAAAGTTAAATTTTCAAAAACTATTAAAACGAAAGCGATATGAAACAATGGGGTATTTTCTAACTCATTATTTTTGTATACGAAAACACAAGAAGCAAAAACAAAACCGGATAAAGCGAAAAAAACAGTATCAAACAGAAGTTTAGATTTCATTACTTGTAAGATCGCGTAAAGGAGCAAGATGAACTAATTCGAAGGATGGCGGCGGACATGGAGGCTTTGAAACGCCAGATGAAGACTAAAGATGTGGCGACAGGAGAGGGGCACAAGCACAAGACGCCCCCTCGCCACTCAGAAAGTCGTAGTAGGAATACTACACCCTCTCAAGGAGAGAGCAGAAGCCTCAGGACAGGCGACACTCACTCCTTATCTTCAAGGACTCGTCACTCCAGGTCTGAGAGGATGAGATCCGAAAGATCATACACTAAAGGAAGCACGTATTGGCCTTCACATTCACACCAAACCAGATCCAGACAAACCGAGCTACCCAGGTCATCCGACTTACGAACCGTGCTAGAAGAAAAAGCACGATGCAAGGAAGATGCCAGGGCAAGGGATCCACACCGAGTTTCGGCCTTACAACGGTTGGCTCCTCGGACGCACGGAAGCGTCGAGGTTGGAATGCCAATACCGCGACCGGCCTACGAACCAACGGACAAGGCATTGGCAAGACTACAGACCTCGCCGTTTGTCCCAGCGATCGAAAACGCACCCTTACCAGCAGGCTTCCTTCAACCGAAGTTCAATACATATGAAGGGAAGACGGACCCGTATTCACACTTGAGCCACTTTCGCCAAGTCATGGCCGTATACAGGCGAAACGAGGCCTTAATGTGCATACTTTTCCCATCAAGTCTGGGCGACCTGGGCCTGACTTGGTTCGAAAAGCTCCCAGAGGGTAGCATAGCCTCCTGGGCCCAATTGGCAGAAGCGTTCGTAACAAGGTTTCGGACAAACACAAAAACACCGGTGGAAATAGACCAATTACTCTCCATCGACATGGGTGAAAAAGAGACCCTCAGATCTTACAACAGTCGCTACTGGGAGACATTCAACCAAATTGGAGACTGCCCAACCAATCTAGCCATTGCACAGTATAAAAGAGGTCTACCAGTAGGGAATAGACTAAGGGATTCAATTACAATGACGCCACCCCTCACTATGGAAGCCCTGATGGAGAGAGTACATCAGCACATCAGGGTAGAAGAAGATGGCGCACGTTCCAAAACCAAAACAAGTGCGGCCACGGTACCAGAAAAGAAAACCTCAGCAAAGGTTAATACGGTGGACCGAAGTAACAAAAACGGACGTGGCAGACGAGATAACGGAGAAGACCCAGACAAAAGATGGCTGAGAATTCGCACTGCCATAACCACGGTGTTCAAAAAACCAATATATCGGATTCTGAGCGAAATCAAGGATGAGCCTTTTGTCAAGTGGCCAGCCAAGCTTGGGGAAGCTCAAAAGAATTACGACGACAGATCACGGTGCACCTTCCACAAAGAAAAGGGGCACCGAACTGAGAATTGCACGCCCCTAAGACAACATTTAGAAGAATTGGTGGCAGCAGGCCACTTGGACGAATACATTGAAGGAGGAGCGCAACCGGCCCCCCAAGATCATGACCAACCCAACAGAATGCCAAACGACGCACCACCGCAAGGCATTATCAATGTAATTCATGGAGTTTTTGAACCTGAGCGCGTATGCGAGCTTAGAGGTTCAATCAAGAAGGCTGAACACTTTAGGGAAGTATTAAGTTCCCAACCCGCCATCAAGAAGGGGAGGACAGAGGCAACAAACGTCATGTCCTTTTCGGATAAGGACTTGGAGCGAATTTACTGCCCCCATAATGATGCCCTGGTTGTCACTCTCCGAGTCAAGGATTTTGACGTCAAGCGGATTCTGATTGACCAGGGTAGTTCATGTGAGATCATGTATTACGACACATTCAAGCAACTAAAGCTGCAGGACAAAGACTTGGCACCCGCAGTTTCTCCCCTGATTGGATTCAACTCCATGCCAGAGTGGCCTGTCGGCAAAATAATCCTTCCAGTCAGAGCTGGAAGTGTATCAAAACAGGTGGAGTTCTGGGTATTGAAGGTCCCCTCCACCTACAACATCATCCTGGGCAGAACATGGCTGCATGCCATGCGTTCGGTGGCGTCATCATACCATCAGGTAATGCGGTTCCCCAATGACGCCGGTATAATTGAAGAAGTCTATGGCGATCAGATCATGTCAAAACAGTGCTTCGCCACAGCAAATGGAAGTCGAGCTGCCAAAGGATACGTTCATTCGGTGGAAGAACCAGAGAGTAATGAACTATTCGCTGACGTCGGCAAAGAAGCTGATCAGAAAGCGGTGGAAGACTTGGTGGAGGTAAAAATAGATGAGAAGAACCCGGATAAGTTCTTCTTGCTTGGCTCATCATTGTCCAGCACTGAGAGATTAGAGGTCATGGAATTCTTGACTTCCAATATCGAAGTGTTTGCCTGGACACCTTACGACATGCCAGGCATTGATCCAAACTTCATCAGTCACCAACTCAATGTCCACCCATCTGCCAGACCAGTCATTCAACGCACGCGCAGATCGGCACTCCACCACGCCGAAATAGTGGCAGAAGAGGTGGGCAACCTGCTGGAGGCAGGAGCAATAAGAGAGGTGCACTACCCAAAATGGATCTCGAACACCGTCGTAGTGCCAAAAAAGAATGGTAAATGGCGTGTCTGCGTCAACTACAAAACAGTCAACAAAGCGTGCCCAAAAGACAGCTTCCCTCTACCAAGGATAGATCAACTGGTGGACTTAACGGCAGGACATAACCGACTTAGCTTTTTGGATGCATACAGAGGCTACCACCAGATCGCCATGCATGAACCAGACCAGGAGGTCACATCCTTCACAACACCAAGGGGGTTATATTGCTACAAGGTCATGCCCTTTGGCCTAAAGAACGCAGGGGCGACATTCCAAAGGATGGTCACCAAGATGTTTGAACCATTGTTAGGCAGAACAATGGAGGCGTACATCGACGACATGGTGGTCAAAAGCAAGGATGAGAATGACCATCTGAAAGACTTAGGCGAGATGTTCCAGATCCTGAAGAAACACAAGCTACGCCTCAATGCGTCCAAATGCGCATTCGGAGTTGGATCTGGCAAATTCTTGGGCTTCCTGGTGACCAACCAAGGTATAGAAGCTGACCCCTCTCAGATCAAAGCGATCCAGGAGTTGGAGAGACCAAACTCAGTTAAAGAAGTACAGCATCTTACTGGTATGGCGGCTGCACTCAACCGGTTCATAAGCAGATCGTCGGACAGGCTACGACCGTTCTTCCAAGCTTTAAAGGCCAAGTTTGAGTGGGATGAAGAATGCGACCGAGCTCTGGAAAGCTTAAAGGAATACATGTCTTCCCCACCACTACTTGTTACTCCAGTACCTGGTGAAGAACTCTTTTTGTACCTAGCAGTCTCTCAACACGCAGTCAGCGCAGTGTTGGTTCGTGCAGAAGGAATACAACACTTGCCCATCTTTTATGTCAGCAAGACATTGTTGGGAGCCGAAACAAGGTACTTACCATTGGAGAAACTAGCATTAGCATTAATGATGGCATCCAGGAAATTGGCACACTACTTTCATGCCCACACCATAGTCGTCCTTACGGCCTTTCCATTAAAAGCTCTGTTTGAAAGGGCGAACTTCAGTGGGCGAATTTTGAAGTGGGCAGTAGAGTTGGGACAATTCGATATCAAGTTCCAACCAAAGACCGCAATAAAAGCTCAATCTTTGGCAGACTTCGTTGCAGAGTTTACTCCTGGAAGTCATCATATCTGTCCAGTCGACCTGACTAACTCAACCGAACTAGGGACGGGAGTTGACGCCGGAATAACGCAGCCCCTAGTGAAAGGTAGTCCATCGACCGAACTAGAGACGGAAGTTGACGCCGGAATAGCGCAACCCCTAGTGGAAAGTAGTCCATCAAGCACAAAGGCAGACCACATTAAGGACGACAAGGAGGAGCCAAACAAAGGCTCACCAGCAGTTCAAACAGAGGACGAAGGGCAGACAGCCAATATGGACTTTGAAGAAAACACCATCCTTGACCCCACGGCATCGTCTGACCCTTCCACATGCTGGAAACTATTTGTTGGAGAGATGTGGAAGCTCTTTGTGGATGGAGCATCCAACCGACATGGTGCAGGGCTTGGCATAGTCCTCATCTCTCCAGACGGCCTGGTTATAGAGCAAGCAATCAACCTTGGCTTCCCAGCATCCAACAATGAAGCAGAGTATGAGGCGCTTATCGCAGGACTCAAGTCAGCACACTTCATGAAAGCAGCCGAACTAATGGTATACAGTGACTCTCTGCTGGTAGTAAACCAAATTTCGGGCGAATACGAAGCAAAGGACGACAGAATGGCCAAGTACCAAGAGTTAGTCAGAACAGAGATCAAGAAGTTTGATGTGGTAAGGATAGAACAAATTGGCAGGGAGGAAAACAGCCGAGCGGACGAGCTAGCAGGCTTGGCCTCAATGGCAGATACATCGATCCCTCATCCAGTACTCATCGACTTCTTACCAAGACCAAGTATAGAAGACCCCGAAGCAGAAGAAGTATATTGCACTGAATTAGGCCCTTCATGGATGGATCCCATCATCCTGTTCCTAAAAGACGGCATCCTACCAGCAGAGAAAAAAGAAGCCAACAAAATAAGGGCAAAGTCGCAGCGATTTTGGCTGTCTCCATCTTTTGCATTATACAAGAAGTCATTCTCTGGGCCTTACCTCAAGTGCGTTCATCCCAACAAAGTAGAAGCCTTCCTGTTCGAAATACATGAAGGGGTATGTGGAAGTCATCAAGGGGGAAGGTCGCTCGCCTACAGGGCTATTTCGCAAGGATATTGGTGGCCATATATGCAAGCAGACTCAGAAAAATATGTGAAAAAGTGTGAAAAATGCCAGAAATTCGCGCACCAAATACATCAACCAGCAAGAGAACTCCTACCCTTAACTAGCCCATGGCCTTTCGCAATGTGGGGCTTGGACATAGTAGGACCACTTCCAACAGCACCCGGTGGCAGAAAATTCTTTCTCGCAGCAACAGACTACTTCACAAAGTGGGTGGAAGCAGAAGCATTGGCGTCAATCAAAGAGAAGGATGTGAAGAAGTTTGTCTGGCAAAATATTATCACTCGGTTTGGCATACCAAAAGCACTGATCTCAGACAATGGAACTCAGTTCGACGGCAGAATTTTCAGAAGCTTTTGCGAAGAATACAAGATAGAATTCTACAATTCTACTCTGGCATATCCTCAAGCAAATGGGCAGGCTGAAGCATCAAATAAAGTCGTCTTGGATGGACTAAAGAAAAGGCTAGAGAAAGCAAAAGGCAAATGGGCGGACGAACTCCCTCACGTCTTATGGGCTTACCGAACCACACCTCGGCGATCAACAGGAGAAACACCATTCTCCTTGGCCTATGGAATAGAGGCAGTCATCCCACTAGAAGTTGGCCTCCCCACAATCCGAAGCGAAAATTTTGATCCAGACTTAAATGGAGAAGCCATAGCCTTAGAACTCGACCTTATAGAAGAAAGAAGAGAAAAAGCAATGGTTCACATCGCCGCCTACCAACGAGAGTTAATCAGAAAATACAGCAAAAAGGTACATCCAAGACAATTCAAGATTGGGGATTGGGTACTACGCAAAGTAATGGGAAACACCCTAATCCCAGGAGACGGCAAGTTAGGCCCAAATTGGGAAGGTCCTTATAAGGTGGTTGGATTAGCAGGCAAAGGGGCATACCACCTAGAAGACAAGGACGGCAAGGCAATCCCTAGGCCATGGAACACGGCCAATCTCAAGTTATTTTACTTTTAGCTTTTTCTTTTTCAAGCATATGTAATTTTCTCTTCCTTCAATAAAATAAGAAATTCTTTTTGGCGCAAATTACCCTTTGTAAAAGTTAGCTTTCAAGACTTACGTATATTACAAACATGTTACTCTAAGTTAGCTGGAAAAACTAACTTAAAGGTTGGCTGGATTAAACCAACGCCCATCCTAAGCCCAGGATAAGGATCCAGGCTGCAGGACATTTGGTCGGAATAACCAAATACTAGAAGTTAGCTGGAAAAACAAACTTCAATGGTTGGCTGGAATAAACCAACACCTGTTACTCCTTAGCCGAAGTAAGCGCATGACTAAGGAGTGGTTGGCTGGAATAAACCAACTCTTACTCTTCAGCCGAAGTAAGTGTAAGGCTGAAGAGTGGTTGGCTGGATTAAACCAACACTTTGCACTCCTTAGCCGAAGTAAGTGCATGACTAAGGAGTGGTTGGCTGGAATAAACCAACTCTTGTTACTCTTCAGCCGAAGTAAGTGTAAGGCTGAAGAGTGGTTGGCTGGATTAAACCAACACTTTGCACTCCTTAGCCGAAGTAAGTGCATGACTAAGGAGTGGTTGGCTGGAATAAACCAACTCTTGTTACTCTTCAGCCGAAGTAAGTGTAAGGCTGAAGAGTGGTTGGCTGGATTAAACCAACACTTTGCACTCCTTAGCCGAAGTAAGTGCATGACTAAGGAGTGGTTGGCTGGAATAAACCAACTCTTGTTACTCTTCAGCCGAAGTAAGTGTAAGGCTGAAGAGTGGTTGGCGGGATTAAACCAACACTTTGTACTCCTTAGCCGAAGTAAGTGCATGACTAAGGAGTGGTTGGCTGGAATAAACCAACTCTTGTTACTCTTCAGCCGAAGTAAGTGTAAGGCTGAAGAGTGGTTGGCTGGATTAAACCAACACTTAGTACTCCCCAGCCGAAGCAATTATGTCGGCTAAGGAGTGGTTGGCTGGTAAGTATAGTTTAACCAACCAAAAACCGAAATAACACATGGAGTAACAGAAGACATTACAAATGCAAGCATACACACAATAAACCGGAATAAGAGAAGTCAAATTTTCATTCAAAAAAGAAGTCATTACAAGGCTGCTTAGTTCGGTTACAAAGAAAAGATTACAAAATTAAGAGAAGAGTTCATCTATTTCGGCGTCAAAGGCAGCATCGGCGTCAACCCGAAGACCGGTTTCGGGCGCTACAACACTTTCAGAAGGAAGAACGGGTTCGGCTGGAGCCACGGCTTCAATTGGTTGATCAAGAGTTAGATCTTCCACCACGGGCTCCGACCGAACTACCTGATCTGCATTCACAACCGAAGTATCCTCAGAGGCAGAGTCTTCATCAGAATCTTCATCATCTGAGCCCTCAAGGAACTGCTGTTGCATGGCCGTGGCATAATCCATCAGGGAGTTCGGTATAAAGTAGGCTGGAGGGTTGAAAACCTCGGTCTGAGGATCATGACCGAGCTTCTCAACGGCTCCCCTCCAGCCGCACTTAAAGAACAGATCCTTGGCCGCATTGCATTGTTGGGCATAAGCATCCTCTGCCCTCTTGAAGCCTTGTTTGTCGGCTTCCTTCACCTTCTCTTTTATTTCGGCATCCTTCTTTCTTTCAAGTTTTAGCAACTCGCGCAAGTACTTGTCCTTCAGCACAATGGCAGTCTTTTGCTTTTCGGCCTCGGCCGAACTAACCATTCCGGTCAGACGACCGACCTCACCTCGGAGTTCGGCCATTTCCTTTCTGGCCTCCTCTAGTTCGGCCGATTTCGCCTCTGCCTCTGCCGCAGCTTGCCTTGTCACTTTCCTCAGCTCCAGCACCTTCCTATGGGTGATTTGATTTTTCTGGATAGCCTGACAAAGCAACAACTTCAATTTAGCCGAAGAAAAAGAAAAGTAGAAAAACAGAAATACGACCGAAGTTACTTACCAGAATCATTGATTTCGTGGCTGACCGGATGGACTTCAGCTCGGTGGTTAACTGTTTGTGGTGATGTTCCATATCTTTAGGCAGACACACACTCTTGGCCAAATTGATGGCCAACAGGTGGTCCTTCTCAGCAACAACCGAGTCTGTTTCCAGAATGTCTCGGTCGTTGAAAGATAGCTTCGGTGCCCAGCAATTGATGGTCCGGTCGGAAGACTCCGGTCGAGGGCTTGGTGGTAAGCTCGGCTGAATGACAGGGTCTTCATCAACCAAAACTCGTTCGGGTTCGGCAGTCCGGGGACGTTTGGTCCGGCGGGAAGAGGATGGCTGTTGGGAAGGGAGGGCGACAACGACAGGCTGCGATTGACTGGGAGGCGTTACTTCGGGCCTAGCCGTTTCGGTAAGAAGGGCCCTAACTCTGCTCCTTTTCGCCATCTCTTCTTCTGCTGTTAGAGGGACAAGTCTTATCTCGGGCAGAGTTGGGTCCGGCTCCGGTGCTTCCTCGAGAAGAAAATCAGTTACCTTTGCTTTGCGGCGACCGCTATACCGGTAGGTCGGCTGAAAATTTAGAAGTTTTGACCAACTTCTTTCTTTAACCCGTAGTGCGGCTCGCAGAACCCCAAGGTTGGGATAACTGTACAGGGAACGGAGATGGGCGAAATCTGCAATAAAGAGAAGTGTTAGTTCGGCTAATAAACTAAACAACCGAAATAACAAACAAGACAGAAGACCGAAGCAAAATTACCAGGTTCTCCCATTTTCCAATTTATAGGTCGGCCAGGAATTTGAGCTTGAAAATCCTCAAAATTCCCAGAGACCCAAAGGAAATCATCATCGTTAAGATCTTTGTCCGGAGTGTGCTTAATTATCTTCTCTCGGCGGCGGCGAATTCTGAGGTAGTAGACCCACCCAGCATTCTTTGAGCCGATGGAATACTGATGGAATATTTCGGCTAGACCGAGATCTAGTCCGGTTTGGTGGTTTAATGCGTCTATTCCCATTATAATACGGTATGTATTGGTGGACAGTTGGGTAGGACATAACCTAGTCTGTCTAAGAAATTCGCAGATGAGCGGTTGGACAGGAAACCGTAGCCCGGTTTCAATTATTGACTGAAGGGTAAAGGGGACGGAGCCTTCATTGTCCCAGGGAGTAGCATCTTTCTTGGCCAACTCCAGTTGGACGTCATCAGGAATCTGGTAGTCCTGCCTGAATTCGGCCATACCACCAGGGGTTTCGACTAAATATCTATACTTACCCATTTGTTGAATAAGTTACGAATAAATTATTTCGGTACGAAAATTTGGCTCAGTAGCCCGGTTGAGCACACATAGGAGTGCCTGGGCAACCTAAGTCTGCAAGGTAGAAAACAAAGGGGTTAAGCACAGATCGTGGGACCGCGCTACAAATTATAAGCAAGATATACAAATCCTACTTCGGCTCAGTGGGCTGGTTCTACCTCGGCTCATCAGAAGGTTTGTTAACTCGGTTTTGAGCAGGTTAGACCGGTTTTAACGTCTAAGGGCAGCTTTCTGAGTTCGGTCTAAAAAACTCAGAAAGCTGGTTTAGTCCCAAGGCCTAAATCGATTGCAGTTTGAGGAAAGTTACTTCGGTCGAAGCCCCTAGGGGCGGCTTTCTGAGTTCGGTTTAAGAACTAAGAAAGCCGGCTGGGCCCCGAAAGCCTTAGCTCGGTTATTGACCGGAGTACCTAGTTCGGTACGTGCACGTTTTTCCGGTGAGTTTATCTTGGCTAGAGTGGTTGAGAAGAAACTACTGCTATTCCTTTGAGTCCTAGTTCGGTTGTTCTCTGAAATCTATCTACATACACAACACAAACAGTATCCTGGCTCGGTTGGGATGTGATTCTGGATCGAAATCGAGTTTTCTCTAGGGTATATGACATATACTCTTGGGTTCTATGGTTTCTTCATCAAAGTACGAAGAGCAAAGCAGACAAATGAAGAAAAATGTTTGCAAAAAGCATACAAAGCAAAAACAGATGGAAAAACAAGTAACAAAAGCGAGAAGGGTAGACCTGCTTACCAGATTGAAGAAGAAGAAGCTGAAGATGGAGCAGTAGCAGCAACAGAAGCACGAACACAGTAAGCTCAGAACTCGAGCAGCAAGAGAACAGAGAGAGAAGACGAAGGAATAGCAAAAGTGTAGAGACCCTAGCCTCAGGAATTACTTTTGTTAGAAAGCCCAAAATTTGGGCAGGAACCGTTTCAAGATCACAAAGCACGAAGACGGCGTGACAGCCGTCCTTAACCAATCAGAGCCTGCCACGTGTCATTGGAATGAGAAGCGTTACAGTCGCTGTGATTGAAGAGACGTTTTTGACCAGACATAGTGATATCCGAGGTAAAGTTGGATCGGCTAGAGAGGCTAAAGGGTTCTTAGATCGGCTGAAAAAGCCTAATGAAACTCTAGCTCGGCCAGTAGACTGGTAATCCCAATCTTGTTGCACAGATGGAATTAAGGGGCAATTGAGAGGGTAATTTTTGGGAAAAATTGGGCCGAGCTCCGAGTTTGGCTTCGAGGCCCAAAACGCGAAGGACTAAGTAAAAAGGCCGTAATGGCTACTTCGGCCTAGGGGCAAGGTTACTCCGGCCTTAAGGAGACAAAGTTACTTCGGCCCGAGGAGGTGAGATTACTCCGGTCCAAGGAAGAGTAAAGCCACTCCGGTCCGGAGACAACTCGGAGTTAGGCCGGTCTCAGAGTTAGTCCGGCCGCAGTATGTTCTGGGAAGACCGGTTTCAGAATTAGTCCGGTCGTGACATACAGCGGTTGGGACGGTCAGAACTTGCTACTTGGAAGTTTGAACTAAGCACATCAAGGTCAAACAGGGCAGCCGAAGTAATCAATTGGAGGAGCAGACCGAGCTAAGTATAGTTCGGCCCTCTGTGGCTCGGTATAGCCAATTTTACTTCGGTCATGTGGAAGTTCGGTCATATAAAAAACCATCCCACTTGGTTTAAGCAGTGGGGGAGGGTGCAAAAGGATAAGCATTATCCTTAGGAGAATGAATCCTAGGAGGACTCTGCATGGAGAAGTACAAGTCCTACTAGGATTGTGCCATACGAAACTTATAAAAGCTCACAAGCAACACCTTGGAGGAGGTAATTGAACATAATCTTTCTGAGAACTTAGAGCTTTGTCTATTTGTCAAGTTTTCTGACTTAGGCATCGGAGAGGTTTCCGGCACACACCCGCCGGCTAGCTCACGTTTGTGTTTTCAGGTGACAAAGCGACGTCGTACGGAGGAGCGTGGACTTGGTCAACAGGATTATACGAGGAGAATTATTTCCTCCCCGTACAATTGGCGCCGTCTGTGGGAATTTCAGACAAGAACAAAAACCTCTTGACTAAGCTTCTCCTTTTCTCATTCAATGGCGCACATTGAAGAACCACCACAGTCCGCCGTCGACGGGTTAACACCAGACGGGGGCGCAAGGCGAGAAGGATTACCCCCTGTCCCTCCAATGGGAGATCTAGAGCCCCAGCAACATAACTCCAGGAGGAGTGGCAGGGGAAGGCGGAATAACAGCCCTCGCCATTCTCAAAGTCCTGACAGACAAAGGAGGAGGATTGATCCTCAGGCCTTGGAAGATCGCGTAAAGGAGCAAGATGAACTAATTCGAAGGATGGCGGCGGACATGGAGGCTTTGAAACGCCAGATGAAGACTAAAGATGTGGCGACAGGAGAGGGGCACAAGCACAAGACGCCCCCTCGCCACTCAGAAAGTCGTAGTAGGAATACTACACCCTCTCAAGGAGAGAGCAGAAGCCTCAGGACAGGCGACACTCACTCCTTATCTTCAAGGACTCGTCACTCCAGGTCTGAGAGGATGAGATCCGAAAGATCATACACTGAAGGAAGCACGTATTGGCCTTCACATTCACACCAAACCAGATCCAGACAAACCGAGCTACCCAGGTCATCCGACTTACGAACCGTGCTAGAAGAAAAAGCACGATGCAAGGAAGATGCCAGGACAAGGGATCCACACCGAGTTTCGGCCTTACAACGGTTGGCTCCTCGGACGCACGGAAGCGTCGAGGTTGGAATGCCAATACCGCGACCGGCCTACGAACCAACGGACAAGGCATTGGCAAGACTACAGACCTCGCCGTTTGTCCCAGCGATCGAAAACGCACCCTTACCAGCAGGCTTCCTTCAACCGAAGTTCAATACATATGAAGGGAAGACGGACCCGTATTCACACTTGAGCCACTTTCGCCAAGTCATGGCCGTATACAGGCGAAACGAGGCCTTAATGTGCATACTTTTCCCATCAAGTCTGGGCGACCTGGGCCTGACTTGGTTCGAAAAGCTCCCAGAGGGTAGCATAGCCTCCTGGGCCCAATTGGCAGAAGCGTTCGTAACAAGGTTTCGGACAAACACAAAAACACCGGTGGAAATAGACCAATTACTCTCCATCGACATGGGTGAAAAAGAGACCCTCAGATCTTACAACAGTCGCTACTGGGAGACATTCAACCAAATTGGAGACTGCCCAACCAATCTAGCCATTGCACAGTATAAAAGAGGTCTACCAGTAGGGAATAGACTAAGGGATTCAATTACAATGACGCCACCCCTCACTATGGAAGCCCTGATGGAGAGAGTACATCAGCACATCAGGGTAGAAGAAGATGGCGCACGTTCCAAAACCAAAACAAGTGCGGCCACGGTACCAGAAAAGAAAACCTCAGCAAAGGTTAATACGGTGGACCGAAGTAACAAAAACGGACGTGGCAGACGAGATAACGGAGAAGACCCAGACAAAAGATGGCTGAGAATTCGCACTGCCATAACCACGGTGTTCAAAAAACCAATATATCGGATTCTGAGCGAAATCAAGGATGAGCCTTTTGTCAAGTGGCCAGCCAAGCTTGGGGAAGCTCAGAAGAATTACGACGACAGATCACGGTGCACCTTCCACAAAGAAAAGGGGCACCGAACTGAGAATTGCACGCCCCTAAGACAACATTTAGAAGAATTGGTGGCAGCAGGCCACTTGGACGAATACATTGAAGGAGGAGCGCAACCGGCCCCCCAAGATCATGACCAACCCAACAGAATGCCAAACGACGCACCACCGCAAGGCATTATCAATGTAATTCATGGAGTTTTTGAACCTGAGCGCGTATGCGAGCTTAGAGGTTCAAGCAAGAAGGCTGAACACTTTAGGGAAGTATTAAGTTCCCAACCCGCCATCAAGAAGGGGAGGACAGAGGCAACAAACGTCATGTCCTTTTCGGATAAGGACTTGGAGCGAATTTACTGCCCCCATAATGATGCCCTGGTTGTCACTCTCCGAGTCAAGGATTTTGACGTCAAGCGGATTCTGATTGACCAGGGTAGTTCATGTGAGATCATGTATTACGACACATTCAAGCAACTAAAGCTGCAGGACAAAGACTTGGCACCCGCAGTTTCTCCCCTGATTGGATTCAACTCCATGCCAGAGTGGCCTGTCGGCAAAATAATCCTTCCAGTCAGAGCTGGAAGTGTATCAAAACAGGTGGAGTTCTGGGTATTGAAGGTCCCCTCCACCTACAACATCATCCTGGGCAGAACATGGCTGCATGCCATGCGTTCGGTGGCGTCATCATACCATCAGGTAATGCGGTTCCCCAATGACGCCGGTATAATTGAAGAAGTCTATGGCGATCAGATCATGTCAAAACAGTGCTTCGCCACAGCAAATGGAAGTCGAGCTGCCAAAGGATACGTTCATTCGGTGGAAGAACCAGAGAGTAATGAACTATTCGCTGACGTCGGCAAAGAAGCTGATCAGAAAGCGGTGGAAGACTTGGTGGAGGTAAAAATAGATGAGAAGAACCCGGATAAGTTCTTCTTGCTTGGCTCATCATTGTCCAGCACTGAGAGATTAGAGGTCATGGAATTCTTGACTTCCAATATCGAAGTGTTTGCCTGGACACCTTACGACATGCCAGGCATTGATCCAAACTTCATCAGTCACCAACTCAATGTCCACCCATCTGCCAGACCAGTCATTCAACGCACGCGCAGATCGGCACTCCACCACGCCGAAATAGTGGCAGAAGAGGTGGGCAACCTGCTGGAGGCAGGAGCAATAAGAGAGGTGCACTACCCAAAATGGATCTCGAACACCGTCGTAGTGCCAAAAAAGAATGGTAAATGGCGTGTCTGCGTCAACTACAAAACAGTCAACAAAGCGTGCCCAAAAGACAGCTTCCCTCTACCAAGGATAGATCAACTGGTGGACTTAACGGCAGGACATAACCGACTTAGCTTTTTGGATGCATACAGAGGCTACCACCAGATCGCCATGCATGAACCAGACCAGGAGGTCACATCCTTCACAACACCAAGGGGGTTATATTGCTACAAGGTCATGCCCTTTGGCCTAAAGAACGCAGGGGCGACATTCCAAAGGATGGTCACCAAGATGTTTGAACCATTGTTAGGCAGAACAATGGAGGCGTACATCGACGACATGGTGGTCAAAAGCAAGGATGAGAATGACCATCTGAAAGACTTAGGCGAGATGTTCCAGATCCTGAAGAAACACAAGCTACGCCTCAATGCGTCCAAATGCGCATTCGGAGTTGGATCTGGCAAATTCTTGGGCTTCCTGGTGACCAACCGAGGTATAGAAGCTGACCCCTCTCAGATCAAAGCGATCCAGGAGTTGGAGAGACCAAACTCAGTTAAAGAAGTACAGCATCTTACTGGTATGGCGGCTGCATTCAACCGGTTCATAAGCAGATCGTCGGACAGGCTACGACCGTTCTTCCAAGCTTTAAAGGCCAAGTTTGAGTGGGATGAAGAATGCGACCGAGCTCTGGAAAGCTTAAAGGAATACATGTCTTCCCCACCACTACTTGTTACTCCAGTACCTGGTGAAGAACTCTTTTTGTACCTAGCAGTCTCTCAACACGCAGTCAGCGCAGTGTTGGTTCGTGCAGAAGGAATACAACACTTGCCCATCTTTTATGTCAGCAAGACATTGTTGGGAGCCGAAACAAGGTACTTACCATTGGAGAAACTAGCATTAGCATTAATGATGGCATCCAGGAAATTGGCACACTACTTTCATGCCCACACCATAGTCGTCCTTACGGCCTTTCCATTAAAAGCTCTGTTTGAAAGGGCGAACTTCAGTGGGCGAATTTTGAAGTGGGCAGTAGAGTTGGGACAATTCGATATCAAGTTCCAACCAAAGACCGCAATAAAAGCTCAATCTTTGGCAGACTTCGTTGCAGAGTTTACTCCTGGAAGTCATCATATCTGTCCAGTCGACCTGACTAACTCAACCGAACTAGGGACGGGAGTTGACGCCGGAATAACGCAGCCCCTAGTGAAAGGTAGTCCATCGACCGAACTAGAGACGGAAGTTGACGCCGGAATAGCGCAACCCCTAGTGGAAAGTAGTCCATCAAGCACAAAGGCAGACCACATTAAGGACGACAAGGAGGAGCCAAACAAAGGCTCACCAGCAGTTCAAACAGAGGACGAAGGGCAGACAGCCAATATGGACTTTGAAGAAAACACCATCCTTGACCCCACGGCATCGTCTGACCCTTCCACATGCTGGAAACTATTTGTTGGAGAGATGTGGAAGCTCTTTGTGGATGGAGCATCCAACCGACATGGTGCAGGGCTTGGCATAGTCCTCATCTCTCCAGACGGCCTGGTTATAGAGCAAGCAATCAACCTTGGCTTCCCAGCATCCAACAATGAAGCAGAGTATGAGGCGCTTATCGCAGGACTCAAGTCAGCACACTTCATGAAAGCAGCCGAACTAATGGTATACAGTGACTCTCTGCTGGTAGTAAACCAAATTTCGGGCGAATACGAAGCAAAGGACGACAGAATGGCCAAGTACCAAGAGTTAGTCAGAACAGAGATCAAGAAGTTTGATGTGGTAAGGATAGAACAAATTGGCAGGGAGGAAAACAGCCGAGCGGACGAGCTAGCAGGCTTGGCCTCAATGGCAGATACATCGATCCCTCATCCAGTACTCATCGACTTCTTACCAAGACCAAGTATAGAAGACCCCGAAGCAGAAGAAGTATATTGCACTGAATTAGGCCCTTCATGGATGGATCCCATCATCCTGTTCCTAAAAGACGGCATCCTACCAGCAGAGAAAAAAGAAGCCAACAAAATAAGGGCAAAGTCGCAGCGATTTTGGCTGTCTCCATCTTTTGCATTATACAAGAAGTCATTCTCTGGGCCTTACCTCAAGTGCGTTCATCCCAACAAAGTAGAAGCCTTCCTGTTCGAAATACATGAAGGGGTATGTGGAAGTCATCAAGGGGGAAGGTCGCTCGCCTACAGGGCTATTTCGCAAGGATATTGGTGGCCATATATGCAAGCAGACTCAGAAAAATATGTGAAAAAGTGTGAAAAATGCCAGAAATTCGCGCACCAAATACATCAACCAGCAAGAGAACTCCTACCCTTAACTAGCCCATGGCCTTTCGCAATGTGGGGCTTGGACATAGTAGGACCACTTCCAACAGCACCCGGTGGCAGAAAATTCTTTCTCGCAGCAACAGACTACTTCACAAAGTGGGTGGAAGCAGAAGCATTGGCGTCAATCAAAGAGAAGGATGTGAAGAAGTTTGTCTGGCAAAATATTATCACTCGGTTTGGCATACCAAAAGCACTGATCTCAGACAATGGAACTCAGTTCGACGGCAGAATTTTCAGAAGCTTTTGCGAAGAATACAAGATAGAATTCTACAATTCTACTCCGGCATATCCTCAAGCAAATGGGCAGGCTGAAGCATCAAATAAAGTCGTCTTGGATGGACTAAAGAAAAGGCTAGAGAAAGCAAAAGGCAAATGGGCGGACGAACTCCCTCACGTCTTATGGGCTTACCGAACCACACCTCGGCGATCAACAGGAGAAACACCATTCTCCTTGGCCTATGGAATAGAGGCAGTCATCCCACTAGAAGTTGGCCTCCCCACAATCCGAAGCGAAAATTTTGATCCAGACTTAAATGGAGAAGCCATAGCCTTAGAACTCGACCTTATAGAAGAAAGAAGAGAAAAAGCAATGGTTCACATCGCCGCCTACCAACGAGAGTTAATCAGAAAATACAGCAAAAAGGTACATCCAAGACAATTCAAGATTGGGGATTGGGTACTACGCAAAGTAATGGGAAACACCCTAATCCCAGGAGACGGCAAGTTAGGCCCAAATTGGGAAGGTCCTTATAAGGTGGTTGGATTAGCAGGCAAAGGGGCATACCACCTAGAAGACAAGGACGGCAAGGCAATCCCTAGGCCATGGAACACGGCCAATCTCAAGTTATTTTACTTTTAGCTTTTTCTTTTTCAAGCATATGTAATTTTCTCTTCCTTCAATAAAATAAGAAATTCTTTTTGGCGCAAATTACCCTTTGTAAAAGTTAGCTTTCAAGACTTACGTATATTACAAACATGTTACTCTAAGTTAGCTGGAAAAACTAACTTAAAGGTTGGCTGGATTAAACCAACGCCCATCCTAAGCCCAGGATAAGGATCCAGGCTGCAGGACATTTGGTCGGAATAACCAAATACTAGAAGTTAGCTGGAAAAACAAACTTCAATGGTTGGCTGGAATAAACCAACACCTGTTACTCCTTAGCCGAAGTAAGCGCATGACTAAGGAGTGGTTGGCTGGAATAAACCAACTCTTACTCTTCAGCCGAAGTAAGTGTAAGGCTGAAGAGTGGTTGGCTGGATTAAACCAACACTTTGCACTCCTTAGCCGAAGTAAGTGCATGACTAAGGAGTGGTTGGCTGGAATAAACCAACTCTTGTTACTCTTCAGCCGAAGTAAGTGTAAGGCTGAAGAGTGGTTGGCTGGATTAAACCAACACTTTGCACTCCTTAGCCGAAGTAAGTGCATGACTAAGGAGTGGTTGGCTGGAATAAACCAACTCTTGTTACTCTTCAGCCGAAGTAAGTGTAAGGCTGAAGAGTGGTTGGCTGGATTAAACCAACACTTTGCACTCCTTAGCCGAAGTAAGTGCATGACTAAGGAGTGGTTGGCTGGAATAAACCAACTCTTGTTACTCTTCAGCCGAAGTAAGTGTAAGGCTGAAGAGTGGTTGGCGGGATTAAACCAACACTTTGTACTCCTTAGCCGAAGTAAGTGCATGACTAAGGAGTGGTTGGCTGGAATAAACCAACTCTTGTTACTCTTCAGCCGAAGTAAGTGTAAGGCTGAAGAGTGGTTGGCTGGATTAAACCAACACTTAGTACTCCCCAGCCGAAGCAATTATGTCGGCTAAGGAGTGGTTGGCTGGTAAGTATAGTTTAACCAACCAAAAACCGAAATAACACATGGAGTAACAGAAGACATTACAAATGCAAGCATACACACAATAAACCGGAATAAGAGAAGTCAAATTTTCATTCAAAAAAGAAGTCATTACAAGGCTGCTTAGTTCGGTTACAAAGAAAAGATTACAAAATTAAGAGAAGAGTTCATCTATTTCGGCGTCAAAGGCAGCATCGGCGTCAACCCGAAGACCGGTTTCGGGCGCTACAACACTTTCAGAAGGAAGAACGGGTTCGGCTGGAGCCACGGCTTCAATTGGTTGATCAAGAGTTAGATCTTCCACCACGGGCTCCGACCGAACTACCTGATCTGCATTCACAACCGAAGTATCCTCAGAGGCAGAGTCTTCATCAGAATCTTCATCATCTGAGCCCTCAAGGAACTGCTGTTGCATGGCCGTGGCATAATCCATCAGGGAGTTCGGTATAAAGTAGGCTGGAGGGTTGAAAACCTCGGTCTGAGGATCATGACCGAGCTTCTCAACGGCTCCCCTCCAGCCGCACTTAAAGAACAGATCCTTGGCCGCATTGCATTGTTGGGCATAAGCATCCTCTGCCCTCTTGAAGCCTTGTTTGTCGGCTTCCTTCACCTTCTCTTTTATTTCGGCATCCTTCTTTCTTTCAAGTTTTAGCAACTCGCGCAAGTACTTGTCCTTCAGCACAATGGCAGTCTTTTGCTTTTCGGCCTCGGCCGAACTAACCATTCCGGTCAGACGACCGACCTCACCTCGGAGTTCGGCCATTTCCTTTCTGGCCTCCTCTAGTTCGGCCGATTTCGCCTCTGCCTCTGCCGCAGCTTGCCTTGTCACTTTCCTCAGCTCCAGCACCTTCCTATGGGTGATTTGATTTTTCTGGATAGCCTGACAAAGCAACAACTTCAATTTAGCCGAAGAAAAAGAAAAGTAGAAAAACAGAAATACGACCGAAGTTACTTACCAGAATCATTGATTTCGTGGCTGACCGGATGGACTTCAGCTCGGTGGTTAACTGTTTGTGGTGATGTTCCATATCTTTAGGCAGACACACACTCTTGGCCAAATTGATGGCCAACAGGTGGTCCTTCTCAGCAACAACCGAGTCTGTTTCCAGAATGTCTCGGTCGTTGAAAGATAGCTTCGGTGCCCAGCAATTGATGGTCCGGTCGGAAGACTCCGGTCGAGGGCTTGGTGGTAAGCTCGGCTGAATGACAGGGTCTTCATCAACCAAAACTCGTTCGGGTTCGGCAGTCCGGGGACGTTTGGTCCGGCGGGAAGAGGATGGCTGTTGGGAAGGGAGGGCGACAACGGCAGGCTGCGATTGACTGGGAGGCGTTACTTCGGGCCTAGCCGTTTCGGTAAGAAGGGCCCTAACTCTGCTCCTTTTCGCCATCTCTTCTTCTGCTGTTAGAGGGACAAGTCTTATCTCGGGCAGAGTTGGGTCCGGCTCCGGTGCTTCCTCGAGAAGAAAATCAGTTACCTTTGCTTTGCGGCGACCGCTATACCGGTAGGTCGGCTGAAAATTTAGAAGTTTTGACCAACTTCTTTCTTTAACCCGTAGTGCGGCTCGCAGAACCCCAAGGTTGGGATAACTGTACAGGGAACGGAGATGGGCGAAATCTGCAATAAAGAGAAGTGTTAGTTCGGCTAATAAACTAAACAACCGAAATAACAAACAAGACAGAAGACCGAAGCAAAATTACCAGGTTCTCCCATTTTCCAATTTATAGGTCGGCCAGGAATTTGAGCTTGAAAATCCTCAAAATTCCCAGAGACCCAAAGGAAATCATCATCGTTAAGATCTTTGTCCGGAGTGTGCTTAATTATCTTCTCTCGGCGGCGGCGAATTCTGAGGTAGTAGACCCACCCAGCATTCTTTGAGCCGATGGAATACTGATGGAATATTTCGGCTAGACCGAGATCTAGTCCGGTTTGGTGGTTTAATGCGTCTATTCCCATTATAATACGGTATGTATTGGTGGACAGTTGGGTAGGACATAACCTAGTCTGTCTAAGAAATTCGCAGATGAGCGGTTGGACAGGAAACCGTAGCCCGGTTTCAATTATTGACTGAAGGGTAAAGGGGACGGAGCCTTCATTGTCCCAGGGAGTAGCATCTTTCTTGGCCAACTCCAGTTGGACATCATCAGGAATCTGGTAGTCCTGCCTGAATTCGGCCATACCACCAGGGGTTTCGACTAAATATCTATACTTACCCATTTGTTGAATAAGTTACGAATAAATTATTTCGGTACGAAAATTTGGCTCAGTAGCCCGGTTGAGCACACATAGGAGTGCCTGGGCAACCTAAGTCTGCAAGGTAGAAAACAAAGGGGTTAAGCACAGATCGTGGGACCGCGCTACAAATTATAAGCAAGATATACAAATCCTACTTCGGCTCAGTGGGCTGGTTCTACCTCGGCTCATCAGAAGGTTTGTTAACTCGGTTTTGAGCAGGTTAGACCGGTTTTAACGTCTAAGGGCAGCTTTCTGAGTTCGGTCTAAAAAACTCAGAAAGCTGGTTTAGTCCCAAGGCCTAAATCGGTTGCAGTTTGAGGAAAGTTACTTCGGTCGAAGCCCCTAGGGGCGGCTTTCTGAGTTCGGTTTAAGAACTAAGAAAGCCGGCTGGGCCCCGAAAGCCTTAGCTCGGTTATTGACCGGAGTACCTAGTTCGGTACGTGCACGTTTTTCCGGTGAGTTTATCTTGGCTAGAGTGGTTGAGAAGAAACTACTGCTATTCATTTGAGTCCTAGTTCGGTTGTTCTCTGAAATCTATCTACATACACAACACAAACAGTATCCTGGCTCGGTTGGGATGTGATTCTGGATCGAAATCGAGTTTTCTCTAGGGTATATGACATATACTCTTGGGTTCTATGGTTTCTTCATCAAAGTACGAAGAGCAAAGCAGACAAATGAAGAAAAATGTTTGCAAAAAGCATACAAAGCAAAAACAGATGGAAAAACAAGTAACAAAAGCGAGAAGGGTAGACCTGCTTACCAGATTGAAGAAGAAGAAGCTGAAGATGGAGCAGTAGCAGCAACAGAAGCACGAACACAGTAAGCTCAGAACTCGAGCAGCAAGAGAACAGAGAGAGAAGACGAAGGAATAGCAAAAGTGTAGAGACCCTAGCCTCAGGAATTACTTTTGTTAGAAAGCCCAAAATTTGGGCGGGAACCGTTTCAAGATCACAAAGCACGAAGACGGCGTGACAGCCGTCCTTAACCAATCAGAGCCTGCCACGTGTCATTGGAATGAGAAGCGTTACAGTCGCTGTGATTGAAGAGACGTTTTTGACCGGACATAGTGATATCCGAGGTAAAGTTGGATCGGCTAGAGAGGCTAAAGGGTTCTTAGATCGGCTGAAAAAGCCTAATGAAACTCTAGCTCGGCCAGTAGACTGGTAATCCCAATCTTGTTGCACAGATGGAATTAAGGGGCAATTGAGAGGGTAATTTTTGGGAAAAATTGGGCCGAGCTCCGAGTTTGGCTTCGAGGCCCAAAACGCGAAGGACTAAGTAAAAAGGCCGTAATGGCTACTTCGGCCTAGGGGCAAGGTTACTCCGGCCTTAAGGAGACAAAGTTACTTCGGCCCGAGGAGGTGAGATTACTCCGGTCCAAGGAAGAGTAAAGCCACTCCGGTCCGGAGACAACTCGGAGTTAGGCCGGTCTCAGAGTTAGTCCGGCCGCAGTATGTTCTGGGAAGACCGGTTTCAGAATTAGTCCGGTCGTGACATACAGCGGTTGGGACGGTCAGAACTTGCTACTTGGAAGTTTGAACTAAGCACATCAAGGTCAAACAGGGCAGCCGAAGTAATCAATTGGAGGAGCAGACCGAGCTAAGTATAGTTCGGCCCTCTGTGGCTCGGTATAGCCAATTTTACTTCGGTCATGTGGAAGTTCGGTCATATAAAAAACCATCCCACTTGGTTTAAGCAGTGGGGGAGGGTGCAAAAGGATAAGCATTATCCTTAGGAGAATGAATCCTAGGAGGACTCTGCATGGAGAAGTACAAGTCCTACTAGGATTGTGCCATACGAAACTTATAAAAGCTCACAAGCAACACCTTGGAGGAGGTAATTGAACATAATCTTTCTGAGAACTTAGAGCTTTGTCTATTTGTCAAGTTTTCTGACTTAGGCATCGGAGAGGTTTCCGGCACACACCCGCCGGCTAGCTCACGTTTGTGTTTTCAGGTGACAAAGCGACGTCGTACGGAGGAGCGTGGACTTGGTCAACAGGATTATACGAGGAGAATTATTTCCTCCCCGTACAGTAGCTACTTCATATATGTTAAGAGTCTAACTCATGACCTCCGAGTTCAGTTGGAAACACCTAAAAGTTAAATTTTCAAAAACTATTAAAACGAAAGCGATATGAAACAATGGGGTATTTTCTAACTCATTATTTTTGTATACGAAAACACAAGAAGCAAAAACAAAACCGGATAAAGCGAAAAAAACAGTATCAAACAGAAGTTTAGATTTCATTACTTGTAACATTTTGCACACATTACTGGCACCGAAGACCTTGTGAACAGCCACGAACTTCTCTGGTTCAGAAGGTGGAAAGTAGGGCAAGAGAATGCAGCTGTTTGTGCATCTTCTTCGAAGAAACTTGCAAGCAGCACAAGGCATTATAGATACTGCCATTGCCATTGTTCAACAACATTACTGATTATGAGTCTTAGTCCTCTTACTTCACCAAGAATCCTCTAGAGTGAAATTTCTCTAAAATTTTCTAGAGTGTTATAGTGTGTGGTTGAGATTTATTGGCAAGTCACATCAGAAAAATTGATGTGACTTACCAGTAAATCTCAACTACACAATATAGCACTCTAAGAAACTTTAAGAAAAAATCACTCTAGAAGATCCTTGCTCCTCTTACTTACAATTCCTTGGTATTTATTGGCAACTAAAGATATGCTCTAGAAATGTCGTCTCTCGAAATTTCCTTCCCAGCATCAAAATATTTTCCAACCTCTTTGAATTACATTATTCATTAAAAAATATATTTTTTTATTTCAAATCAATTCAATTCTTCTCAGTTTTATAAAAAACTACAGAGATAATTCAATGTACGAGACTCTCGCTATTTCAAAGTTTGAATGTGATTCAATGTACGAGGCTCTCGTGACTAGAACAATCTTATTAAAATAAACAATTTTTTTTTTTTTATAAATTTGAAATAATCAAAAAGATTAAATCTATATCTATATATCTATCTATCTATACTATATATTAAGCAAAATGAAATTTTTAACCCCAAGCCTTGTGGGAGCTCCAATCTCCCAATTTAATTTTTCTGATTTTTTGATTTTAAAAAAAAAAACCTTAGCATTTATTAACTTCTCCCAACTCTCAAGTCCTACCCTCGTAATAACACTTTAATGTATTAAAAACAAACATAAAAAAAATTCTTTGAAATCCAACACATATAAATTTCTTGAAAAGTCCCAATACATATGATTATTATCCCTCACAATAACACTTTAATGCATTAAGAACAAACATAAAAAAAAATTCTTGAAAAGTCCAACACATATGATTATTATCAAAATATTAAACTTTAATATAATATAATTAAAAAAAAAGACATTTAATTCCTTGAAAAGTCTAACACATATGATTATTATCAAAATATTAAACTTTAATATAATATAAAAAAGGAAAAAAAGAAGGCATTAAAAAAAAAAAAGATATTTAAAAATCGCAATTCACATATATAGATAATTGTAAACACAATCCGTGCATAGCACGGGTGATATGTTAGTACTATATATTAAGCAAAAGGGGGTTTTTAAATCTCAAGCCTTGTGGGAGCTTCAATATCCCAATCTGCATTTTTAAAATTTTTTATTTAAAAAAAAACTCAGTATTTATTAATTTGGTCAAAATTTCCTGATCAACATTTATTAACTTTTTTCAATCCACATGTCTTTTCACATGCCTACATTTATTGATTTGGTCAAAAACTCCTGATCAGCATTTAAAATCACCCCATACAAATAATTATAGATACAATCCGTGTATAATTACTGCAGTACCCTTTTCAACTTCTCCTATACACTATGGTTAGTGATAAGATTGTTAAATTATTTTTATAAAAAGTCTTAAAAAACATAATTTATATATTAAAAAAAATCTAAAACAAATACAAATATCTAAAATTATCCTGTGCATAGCACGGACGATAGGCTAGTATCTATACTATATATTAAGCAAAAGGGAGTTTTTAACCCAAAGCCCTGTGGGAGCTCCAATCTCCTAATCCTAATTTTCTAATTTTTTGATTTAAAAAAAAAAAACCTCAACATTTATTGACTTCTCCCAACCCAACCTCAGCATTTATTGACTTCTCCCAACCCACAATCCCTTTTGACTTCTCACATAATTATTGCAACACCCTTTTCAATTTCTCTCATATACTATGGTTACACACAAAAATAAAAAATAAAAAGATAAGAATTTAGCTATAGATCTCAAAAAGATATAACATCTAAATTTGAATTATGATTTAATAATATAATTATGTAATTTTTTTTAAGTATATCTATCAAAGTTTTAAATCACTTAATGGGACAAATTAATTAATTTTCCAAAATTATTGATTTTTAATTTACAAAATAGATTAAAAAAAACTATTGACTGATTTATTTATTTAATAACACAAATATTTCATAATCTCTCCCTCCTAATCTCTCTCACAAATTTTCAAAAAAAAAATAGTAAAACTTGCATTCATTTTCTCTTCCCCAAAAAATCAGATAATATTTTCTATTAAAGTTGTAGATATCTACATATATTTTATATATTATATAATAACATAACAAAAAAAAAAAACTAAAAAACTAAAAAAAAAATCTTTAAAGTTTATCTGAATAAACTTTAAATCAATAAAATTCACATGTCTATCACATATCTAACTCATATCATAACTTACCTAAATAATAATAATTAAAAACAAATGGAAATCACAGATAAATTAAATTTTAAAAAAAAATACACACAACTCCATCTTAAATAAATTGAAAAAAAAAATACCCGAATAGAAATCACAAAAAAAAAGAAGATATATCTATCTATCTATCTATATATTAAGCAAAATTGAGTTTTTAACCCCCAAGACTTATGGGAGCTTCAATATCCCAATCTGAATTTTTAAAATTTTTTATTTAAAAAAAAAACTCAGCATTTATTGATTTGGTCAAAATCCCCTGATTAGTATTTATTAACTTTTTTCAATCCACATATCTTTCCACATGCCTGCAATTATTGATTTGGTCAAAATCTCCTGATTAGCATTTAAAGTCCCCTCATACAAATAATTATAGATATAATTCGTGTATAGTTACTGCAATACCTTTTTCAACTTCTCCCATAGATTATGGTTAGTGATAAGAAAAAAATCTTAAAAAACATAATTTATATATTAAAAAAAATCTAAAACAAATATAAATATCTATAATTATTCCGTGCATAGCACGGGTGATAGGCTAGTATGATTATTATCAAAATATTAAATTTTAATATACTTATACTTACTATATATTAAGCAAAAGGGGGTTTTTAACCCCAAGCCTTGTGGGAGCTCCAATCTCCCAATCTAAATTTCCTGATTTTTTGATTAAAAAAAAAAAACCTTAGTATTTATTAACTTCTCACAATCCCAAGTCTTACACTCATAATAACACTTTAATGCATTAAGAACAAGTATAAAAAAATTCTTTGAAATCCAACACATATGAATTCCTTGAAAAGTCCCAACATATATGATTATTATCTCTCATAATAACACTTTAATGCATTAAGAACAAACTTAGAAAAAATTTCTTGAAAAGTTCAACAAATATGATTATTATCAAAATATTAAACTTTAATATAATATAATAATAAAAAAAGATATTTAATTTCTTGAAAAGTCTAACACATATGATTATTATCAAAATATTAAATTTTAATATACTATATATTAAGCAACATGGGGTTTTTAACTCCAACTTGTGGGAGCTCCAATTTCCCAATCTAAATTTCCTGATTTTTTGATTTAAAAAAAAAAAACCTTAGCATTTATTAACTTCTTCCAACCCCCAAGTCTTACACTCATAATAACACTTTAATGCATTAAGAATAAGTATAAAAAAAATTCTTTGAAATCCAACACATATGAATTCTTTGAAAAGTCCCAATATATATGATTATTATCACTCATAATAGCACTTTAATGCATTAAGAACAAGCATAGAAAAAATTTCTTGAAAAGTTCAACACATATGATTATCATCAAAATATTAAACTTTAATATAATAGAATAATTAAAAAGAAGACATTTAATTCCTTGAAAAGTCTAACACATATGATTATTATCAAAATATTAAATTTTAATATAGTATAAAAAAGAAGACATTTAAGAAGAAAAAAAAAATAAAAAGACGTTTAAATATCGCAATTCACATATATAGATAATTGTAAACATAATCCGTGCATAGTACGGGTGATATGCTAGTATTATATAAGGAAAATGAGATTTCTAACTCACAAGCCTTGTGGGAGCTCCAATACCTCAATTTTAATTTCCTAATTTTTTTATTTTTTTTAAAAAAAATAAAAAAAATCTTAACACTTATTGACTTCTCCCAAGCCTTTTTGACTTCTCTCATACACACCTTTTTCAACTTCTCCCATTCCTATTTAATTATTTTGGAAATAATAATTATCCCCTAATTTATGGATTTCAAATGGAAAAATAACAAAAATATTTCATAATCTCTCTATTGTAATTTCTCTTATCGGTTTTCAAAAGAAAATATTAAAACTCGCCTTCATTTTCTCTCTCTCAAAAAATCAGATAATATTTTTTTATGAGAATTGTGGGTATCTATCTATATCTTATATATTATATTATAACATTACCTAAAAAGAATTAAAACATAGATATCCAAATAGATAAAATTAATAAATATGATATTTATTTATTCAGTTAAAATCTTTATTTTGCCTCTCAATATCAAATTTTAAATTTTAAAAATCTTTAAAGTCTATTTAAACAAATCTAATTGAAAATATCTCACGCCATCATACTTTAAATAAATAAAACTCACATGTCTATCATATATCTAACTCACATCATAACTTACTTAAATAATAATAATTAAAAAAAAATAGAAACCATAGATAAATTAAATTAAAAAAATAGAAATCCACAACTTCATCTTAAATAAATTGAAAAAAAAATTAATAGAAACCACACAAAAATAAATAAGATAAGAATTTAGATATAGATATAGAAAAAATATGACAATATCTGAATTTGAATTATGATTTAATAATATAATTGTCTATTTTTTTTTATGTATATCTGTCAATTTGTAATCAATTTTTAAGTCTTATTTAAAGAATAATCTGATTAGTTATCCCAACTCCTAAACTCCGCGAGCACTGGCAGAGAAGCTAATGGGTTCGGCGGGGCAAGGTCTAAATTGTTGAGAGGTAATATTCTACCACTCCATAAATTTATTTGTTTTTTAATTTTATTTTTTTTCATGTGTGATTCTTTTTATCTGTTGTTAGTTTGGTTTTGGTTTCGGTTTTAGTGAGATTTATGTGTTTGTTTACAGGTTTACATGGTGGAAAATAATTATTGGTGATGATAGTTGCAATCGAAATATCTATGCCCATTCCGCGCCAATGATTTTGATTAGATTTTGTTTTTTTAATGAAAAACATAAAATTGAAGTAAAAAAATGGGTATTGAATTTTTTTATTTTTTACTGTTATTTTATTTCATAGAAAATGTGAAAATTTATTGGGAATTCAAGATTATACTGTAACATTAGATTTTTGTATAACTAGGTAAATTTAAAACTTTTAAATATCATTCTGTTTTTTTATTTTTATCCTCTCTATATCCTACTATACCATTACTGCTATTTATTAGTTTGTTAATAATAATTCAATTAATTGAAAACGAAAACTTTGTATAACTTTTCATATATATTAATTAATTTGCTACTGCTATATTTGTATGTAATAGCATAATATATATGAATAATCTCCAAATATAATTTCTATTTTTTTATGTGATTAAAATAGTCCATCTTAAAATAGTATATAGAGGAGTTAGATTGCTTCTTTTATCCCTAAAAAATTCAATCTATTTTTTTTTAGACTTTTTAATTTTTTAAATTGAAACATTGGTTGTTTATGTCCACAAAACAAAATTGATAAATACATATCCAAAAGCTACATTTTTTTTTCTTTTATCTTTTCTTTTTTTTAGTAGGTAGGATATTTATAAATTACAAATGTTTGACATCTCAAAAAACTTTTCATAATCCAACTTATAATGATGTGGTTATAAGTGTCAATTTTTATACAAATATGAGAAGGTAATTAATCAAATTATACATTTCAGCCAACCACATACTCAAACTTTCACTATTTCAAGATGTTATTTCATTATAATTCCAATTAAGAGAATTTTCAACCCATAATATTTTTTTTATCGAATTATAATTTGATAAAAATTTAAAAAGATGAAGCGTTGAAAATTATTGTTTTTTCATCAAAACCGATGAAAAGAAAAAAAAAATTGGGATAAGAATGAAAGTTATTTTAAAAAATGATAAAAAGTTAATGAAAAAGTTAAAGTAATTCATATCAAATCAAAATTTTTATTCAAATTTAAAATCAAATTAGATAAAAAAAAAATTAAAAGAAAATGATGAAATGTTGGAAATATACCAAAACTTTTTTATTCTTAAAGACTAAAAATTCGTAGCAAGGATCCTTTGTCCGCAAAGAACCCTGTCCCCTGTCCCAATTCACTCATTACCATCGAATCATATAAGTATCCGAATATGTGAAAATCTCAAAACATATCCAATGGTTGTGAGTGAATTGGGACAGGGAACAGGATTATTTGGGAGCAGAGGATCCTTGCACAGAAATTCGTGTGCGTATTCTATTCATATTGTATTTTCAGTTATGAAATTAAAATCAAAAGAAATGTAATTTAAATTATTGGATTAATAACAGAAATATCATACTAATTATTGTTAAATTTCACATTTAATAATAAAATTGTATATTTGTCTTAATTATAATTATTAAATTTGTCTATTTTCATAATAACAAGAGGTATATCATAACTCATGTAATCTCATTTAATTAGGTTTAACTTTTTTTTATTTATTACAAATTATCAAAATTATACTAAATAAATAAATATATATATATTTTTAATTTTTTTAAACTAATAATTTAAAAAGTTATAAAAACAAAATTTAACTTATGAATTTCATGTATTTTACAAGATAATATATAAAATTACTTCAACATATTTATAATATATATATATTTTTAATTTATAAAGTCCCGTATACAGCACGTTATCACTGGTAAGAGATAATTGTTAATCCTAGCCCGCCGCCCGAATCTTCTCCATTTTGCTGAATTCTTAGATTAATTGATGGCTCCTGCAATTTCAGTAATTAACTAGATGCAATGAACTTGTGGAAAGTTCTAGAGGGAGAGGAGGATAAGTTACCAGCTTCGTGCGTGTCCTGAACCTTCAACAGTAACGGGAAGGGTTCAGTTCAGCTACTCTTGCTGAATTATCCATTTTATAAGTGTGACGCCCTCAAAATAATAACAATAAACCCATCAGATAAGACATGCATTTACATTTAAACTAACTGCATTCCTTTCATTCATTAGAATTCCAAGATATAAGTATTACATGTTAACCTCATAACAAAATGCCCTACGGGCTTACAGCTTTCCAAGTTAACACTTGGTTACAACAAAGAGTTCTAACTCGTTTACACATTAAGCCCTTGGCTTGAAATTACATGTAATACATCACAAGTAAAACGACAAAACTATGCCCGCCACTAGCCTCCCAGCTATGTCCTTGGAGGTGGCATGCTTCCTGCACCTGAAAATGATATTCCCATATAGGGTGAGCCACAGCCCAGTAGAAATACACTAAACCAACCATGGACAATGACTAAAACATTAGCAATTGAAAGTTGGTCAACACTGATACAATCACATAAATTACATATTTATGTCAACGACTTACAAGTCCCAATTACTTTTCATTTTCCCTTTTTCAACAAATAAGCATGCTAGCTCTATCATCATTTCCACAGATATGTATAAAAACTATATCTCACATTCAGATAAGCATAAAAGCTATATCCACATTCTCAACAGATATGTATATCAACAATATCCACAGATAAGCATACAAGCTGTATCCACACTCTACAACAGATATGTATATCAACAGTATTCACAGATAAGCATACAAGCTGTATCCACACTTCACAAAGATAAGCATATGAGCTCTATCTTCACTTCTCTAGACAAGCATATGAGCTCTGTCTACGGAGTTCATCCCCTATCTCCTCCCAATACCTATCCGGTTTAGAGGTACATCCCCTATCTTCCCCTAAACCGCGGAGTACATCCCCTATCTCCTCCTCTATACATAACGTATATAAACACATTGGTTCTATATACAATCACACAATACACACAATTAATGTATTCTATCAACCGTCAAGTTCCATGACACGTCCCATTGATTAGTTTCCGTTTACCTAATCATCATGCATTGTCTACAACAATCTCGACTATCCTCCACCGATAGCCCAAAGCAGTTATTTCTAAAACAGAAAATAAATGCACAAATGGATATTCAATCAACATTTCATTTCCTCATTTCTCACCAATTAATTATCCCAATTAATTAAACAATGTAATTAGGCCATTTTCCATAATTACCATTTCAACCCTTAGGTCCCATTTTCATCAATGATTCAACAATCATTCCATTTTTCTATGCCAAACATGCATCTAGGTTTATTATGAATAAAACCCCAACTTTTGTAAAATTACACAAAAGCCCCAAACTTTCACAAAATTACCAAACCAAGCCCAACATCTCAAAATACCAAAATTTAAAGACAAAACCCATAGAGAGGAGTAGGATATCCCTACCTCAAATTCGGAGTCCCAAAGGAGAAGACGACAAAACCCAACGTGCTCCAAAACCCGAGATTTTCAGATTAAAATGAAGCCCTCGACGATCAACAACTTTTTTGTAAAGGCCAAAGGTGAGTAAATCACTCCTACTAGATCAAAACCTAGAGAGAAGGTAGAGTCTAGAGTGAGAGGCTCAACAATGGTGATTTTGGAAAAGTAAGAGAGAGAAGAGAAAGTGAAAAAGTGATTTGAAAAGTCACAATTTCGGGATTTAAACCTAGTCTTCCGCTCGAGCGTAAAACACCCCGCTCGAGCGGCCACTCACAGACTTCCGCTCGAGCGGCCAACCTCCCGCTCGAGCGCAGAATGCACTCGCCCAGCACTTTTGCAGAACCAGGCCTCCGCTCGAGCTCCCAACCCTACGCTCGAGCTCACAACATTGCACAACAAGATACTGGATGGATGTAATCTACGCTCGAGCGCCAACACCTCCGCTCGAGCGTACAGGCCAAAAATCTGGGCAACTAGTTTTGGTTTCTAAACTCAACCAACCTGTAACAAACCCGCTCAACACATCCTATAACTCAAATACAAAGTAAGAAAGGATGTAAACAAGATAATAAACAACTACCAACATCCACGGACACATGTCCGGATCACTATACAACAAGGGTAAACCTGGGATCGCTATAATAAGACTGTCATTTTATGTTATCTATGAAAAAAAAATTAAATCAAACTAATAATCAAAACTTACCCATTTTATTGCGTTTATCAATAATGAATCCCAATAAATCAAAATAGCATAGGAGATGATTACTAATTTTTTATACAAAAATATCACCTTAATATTAGATAAGGTTATTTACGTCAAGATTCCTACCTCCTTGTCTATTAATTCCTAACTCTTTTAATTACAAAAATATATCACTTTCATCATCTCCAAACTCCCGTCATACGGGACAATTTTAAATTTTTTTAAGAGAAAATTGGTAATAATCCAAATTAGAGTGTCTAAGGCATTAAATTCAGTGAATATTTTTTTATCGCTGAGAGGTCCACCATTTGTAAAATAATTTGGTAAAAAGTCTTTTTGTTAATTTTGAAGGACATTTTGTTTTCAATTTTACCCCTTAACTTATCTGTGGACTTTTTTTTATCTATTGACTTTTCATTGATTATCTATTCAAATTTTTTTTTCTATCCGTTGAATTTTTTTTTCTTATCTATTCAAGTTATTTTCTATCTATTCAATTTTTTATCTATCTGTTCAATTTTTTTGTCTATTTGTTCAATTTTTTTAACCTATATGTTGAATTTTTAAAATCTTTTTTCTATCTGTTCAAATTTATACCATTTTCAAACTTTCTCTCTCTATCTGTTTCTATCTCTATCTCTCTTTTTTCTTCCTATCTGTTTCTCTCTTCACTTCTCTCATTCTTTATATGTTTAAACTCTATCAGTGAAAAGTCATTTTATTTTTTTATCTATTAAAATTTAAATCTTTGTTATTGAAATAACAATTATTTGTTGAAAGTATCATTTTTTTTCCTATCTGTGATTTTTTTTTTTTGTTTTTTTGTTTCATCATCATCATCAACAACAACAATTATGATGTTGAACGGAGAGATCTGGAGAAGAAAAAAAACTAGCAAAAAAAGAACAAATAAAAACATTGAAACTATGGTTATGGGGTTGAAAGGAGAGATTTGGATCAACTACAAACAAAAATAAAAATAAAATAAAATTGAACAAATAAACTGGGTTTGAAGATGTTGGTGTTGACTGATCTGTAAAATGGGTAATGAGGTTGAACGGAGAGATCTTGGATCTCCCCAACAATTTCCTCTCCGATCTACCCTCATGACCACAATCCCCACTATGACCAATGAAATACTGTTGAGGATCGGGATGATTTATAGACAATGTTGCCGTTGATAAGAACTTCTGGTCTTGGAGTGCTTTCCATAGAGAAAGCGAGCGCGAGAGAGAGAGTGTGTGTTTGGTTAGGGTTTGATTTGATTTGGGAACAATATATATAGCTGGGCAATTTGGTAATTTTGTAGAATCATGTCCTTATGGGCATACTATTTCCACACCTGGACTGTTAGATTAGAAAAATTCAAATTTGAATTTTTGAGTTGAGTGCACTTTTTTTAATTGAGGCGGCCAATATGTATGAACTTAAAACTGATAAGAGTAAAATAATATTTACTAATAATTAAACAAAATTTGTACAATTAACCTTATTATATATATAGATAGATATGCGAATAATATACATTTACTTTTTTAAGTCCTTACAGTTTTTTAGACTAAATGAATGAAGAAAAATGATGTGTAAATGACGGGAAGAGGGCACGTTAAATGTAATACAAGAATTCATTTTATGTTATTCTATAAGAATATAATATAAAAAACACTATTTAGTATTTAAATGGCCGGCCAAGTACAAGAAAATCATTAAAACATTTAAAAAAATAGTAATAACTTTTAAACTATCACTCTTTTAATGAAGTAAATTATTATGATTTATTTAAAAATTAATTAACTAAGATTCAATCTCATGTTATTATTATTGTCGATAAATTTAAAGATGATATTATTCAGTTAGGGTTTCCTCGACTTTTCTCTTTCCTTTTGCCCTTTGTATATATGATTATAAATGACTCAAGTCAAAAATAGCATTTGAATTTGGCTGTACTACATAATCGACTTCCAATATTTATAAAGTTTAAGCTTGATCTTCCAATACACAACTCGATTTAAGCATTTGAGCTCAAATTTAAGCTTGTTCTAAACAATTGGGTTCATTTGAAATTCCATATATGTGCAAATTGTAGAAGGTCCAATGTTGATGTGCATGTGGGGAGAGTGGAAGATGTTCGACCTTAATAGTCAAGACGGACTAGAAGGCAATGACACTACCCTTGCAGACAACAGAACAGTTATAGATGATCTTGACAGTCTGTAGAATCCAATGATAAGGCAAAATTCTATGTATGAATAGGGTTTTTCCTAATAGACACGAATACAAGTCATCAAATATAGACCTTGCGAGGTGAGGGCGAAAGACTGAAAGCAACAACTTAACCACCCACACTAACATTTGGGTAATGTCAAATCATTCAAACCAAACACGATTATAAAAGAATAAAAAATACTATGAATTGTGAAATTTATTTCAAATATTAATTTTATAATTATGCGGACAACAAACAACAATGATTTATACTATTAAGAAAAAATCACTAACACTAACAACACTAATGCATTGAGAATGCCAAAAAAAAAAAAAAAAAAAAAGGGAGGGCATAAGCAATGGACGAGATCCACTGTCACATCATTAATAATGTTATTAGAGCACCACTTTTAATGCTTTCAACCATTTTTTCACAATAAATATAGACCATTGGTTTTCTTTGTCAGACCAGAGAAAGTTGGACATGACAGAGTTTCTAGTCTTTATGACTCCCTTTCGGAAGAGAACATGGTGTTAGTATTTGAACATGAATAGAAGATAAGACCAGATAGTAATATATTATTTAAAATTGGATAAATTACAAATACATCCCCTTAGATTTGATTAAGATACAATCGTTTTTGTGATTTTGAAAATTACATTCCACTCCCTTAAGGTTGATAATTTCATAACAAATCGCCAATTTTATTAATAAATCATCAAATCAATTAACAGTTTTTAATAATGTTAAAAATATGTTTCAATTAATAATTTAGGTAATTTTATCATTGTATAGGAGAGAAATTATGAATTTCATTTCTTTAGTTAATTCTGTAAAACAAAAAATACTAATTAAGGGGTATTTATAATTTTTCAAACCACATAAGGCAATTTGTATTTTAAACAAATTTCAAGGAGTGTATTTGTAATTTATCCTTTAAAATTTTCAGGAGCTTAAAAAATATGTGCAAATTTAATTTATTTATCTTTCAAGTTGATCGAAATAAAAATTAATTCAGAGTTCAAGTAACTTAAATTTTTTATTTTTTTTATATAGTTTTGTAATGTATATAAACTTGCTAAATCAAGCTCAGAAAATTAAACAGATTTAACCTTTTTTTCAAGCTTGATTAGTTTACATAACGAATCAATCTCAAACAAATTTTTAAAGAGATGAACACAAATCGACTTCGAATGCTTGATTTATTTATAGCTCTCAAACCAAGTTTATGAATCGAGAACAAATTAAATAGACTGTGAAGTAGAGCTGTAGAGAGAGAGAGAGAGAGAGATATTGCTGAACAAGCAAAACAAAAAGAATTTGTAACTCTTAAACATCACAGGGTAAGCCACTCACCTGTTGTTGTTGTTCATAAACCAGTTTAATGTTGAACTCTCTGTTGCCTCCACTGCAAGGGAGTTTTCATCTTCCTGCTGCGTTAATGTTTTGGTGTTTACTATAGCAAAGCAGATATCAGTACTCAGATAAATGAAACAAAATGTGAATTCTGGTCTGTGTTATTTGAAATATGATGTGTCCTAGCAAGATACATAATATGTTTAACTGTGAGTTTCAAGGGTAACAATGGTTACTTAATTCATTGAACTCACCTCTTCTGGTAACTCATTTTTGATAGGCTTGAACTTGTCTTCAGAACCAATCAATTACACATCCCTCTTTGGCAGAATCAATGATATATCTGAGAATAGTTTCTTCTTTTACTCGCACTGATCTACGAGGGAAATTCTACAAAACATTAAAGAGGGGAAAAAAAAAAAAGGATTAAACAAATAACAAATAAGCATTAATATTAAGCAGATAAGGTGCAAGTAATCATTAACTAACACTAGCAACAATTTTCTCAAGAGAGAGACCATCATTGTGCCACATTTTCAAAGCTTCAAATTTGCTGGTGTTATTTTCTTTGTGGTTTAGGTACTACATCCCCATACAAAGAAAGGTTAAATCCCTGTAATGGAAATTAAATACTTCGAATAAAACGATCCTCCCCATACTTGGTCAAACGGTGCTGCAGCATCATTCGAGCTTTATGTTAGATACATTTGATTGCTAGATCAGAAGGAAAGAATCATTTAACAACTATGGATTTCTTTACTGTGAGAAATAAGTTTCAAGAACATAAAGCTCCTGTGGATCCAACATTACTAAAAATTTCATTTTAACATTCACTGCTAGTTCAAAGGACCCGTCTTGTGCTAAATCAGCATGGCTTTGGGAAAATCAAGGCCACTGAAGATTGGCAACAAGGTGTACAAAAATTGGCAAAACACAAAGCAAAAGCTGAAAGAAAATGTCATCTCTATTCAATTACCTACCCTCGTTACTTCATTCAACCAAAAAAATCTTACATTAAAAAAAACAGAACTGGTTCCAAACCAAAAAAAAATGTCGTCTTCATTTCATAATAATGAATGAAGTAAGCCATATACTGGTAATGCATAAACTGCATCTTAGTAGGTCAATACAATCATCCAAACATGTAGGAAACAACATGGAGAGATCATCTTAGTAGCCTTCTGTATTCATCTGCTTCTTCAGCCATCTCCTCAAGGGTTCTGTCCTTTCTTTCCTTGTCCAAGTCGAGTTTCTGCTTTAGTTCCTTCTCTTTCTCATCAATCTACACAATGAATGACAACCAGACGATGAGTCAATTCTAAGATCTCTCCAGCTCAAGGAAACAATCTAAATAATCCAACATAAGAAGAATTGAAGGAAATATTTGGTCTTACAGCATCATAAATATCATCACTTTTCTCAAAGTCACCACTTTTTCTTGGAAGGATATGGATATGAACATGGGGGACAGTCTGTCCTGCCTGGGGAGCATCCTAAGGTGCCAACAAAAATCAAATAGTTAACATCTAGATGACATAATTCATACACTATCGATGGATGAACAGCAGCTATTATAATAACTGACACATAAAATGCAGTGGATCAATTCATAAAATCATCTGTTTCTACACTTTTTTAAGTGTCAGAATATTTCTTTTTTTTTTCCTTCTTCACCCTTTGCATTAATTCTCAACTTTGGGTAAACGACAACGGAAGTAAAACCTATAACTACCAGTTGTATAATGCAATAAATGAGCTTGCGTTGTGGTCCATGTGACATTGATCTAGTCCCTTGCTTTGTCCTTTCTTATGAAGAGAACATCCCCAAATTGGTTGGTCTTCTAAAATAAGATGTGCGATCTTGGACAAGTAAATCAGATGCCTAATGTATCGATGCAATCTACCATATTAAATAAATTAAAGTTCAATTTCTTCCCGGTAGATGCTGGGGATTAAGGTTCCATACCAATATATTTACTATGATTTTCAAAATGACAGATATCATGATAGCTCCCCATTTAACAAAAGTGACGAAAATATTAAGTCCTTTCAATCAAAGGGGAGAGAAGTGGCCTTGGAAGAGAAATTTTGTTATGCAGGGGTTAAGAAAGGTAACAAAATGCTTGGTTAGTAGTTTCCAAAATCTAGGTTGAGCATCAGTATGTGCAATTTATTCTGAATGATGCATTATTAACTAGTGAAAACCATATATGCAATAAATTCATTAAGAAGAAATAAAAGAAGAAAAAAGAAAGTCTTAACTAAATATTTAGGAAATATTAAATTGCAGTCATCTTACTGGGATAGTTAATGTTAGCGAAGATGCTTTGTGGTAGTTCTCGAGCCGACTACCAACCTTCTGCACTGTAAGCCACATATCAATAGTCTCCTCAGCAGTGAGATCAACAAAGCGTTTTACCTCACACCTTGGGCAGACGAGCACGTGTATATATATTGTCAAGTTAACCAACTGACAACTCCGGGTTCACAATATTCATGACTGGTTTAAGCTATAATGTGGCATCTAATGAAACTACCCAACATTAGCTCAAGCTGAATATCAGATAAGGTGCACAAACAACTCTATTTGAGCCAGAAAAAATAATATATAGTGCTAAATGCTAATGCATATGCCCACAGTTAAGTTCCCATAGTAGTCCAAAGTATTTTGATCATCTCCTTTAGACAGAAAATACACTAACTCCTGCATAGAGAGAATCAAAGGCATGCATGTATGTATATATACTCCAGTTTGAAGGCATTGCTAGAACACTACATCAAAGGAACTTCGACTTTAAGTCAAAAAAATTACATGCTAAATATGCATCAGATATAGCCTGTGAGTACATTTACGTGTGCACACATGCATACAATGTTGGAATCCACTTCACCACTGACGAGCTTAAAAACTTAGGACGGCCAAATTGAAAATCAGCCTCAAGAACAAATTGAAAAATCAAGTTAAAGGTGGAAAAGGATTGAGGAACAAAACTATGGTATTTGACTTTGTTAGAAACACCTTTTTTCCGTCTCATTTTGTTAGAGATACATGCACATAGAGATCTAAAAAGACCCCAACACATCACTTCAACCACAATATCTGACCATAATGAGGCTAAAAAAGGATATGACCTGCAAAAGGATAGAGAAATTAATCAAAATCAAAGAAGTTAATAGTTTAACATGAAAATGTTGTGTCAAATGAGTAGGAAAAAATGAAGAGACAACATCAATGATGTACCACCGAAGGTGAAAAGACAATTAAGATAAACACATGGTACCCACACCTAGAATGACAAAACCCAAAAACGAGTTAATGAAAAAGTACAAATTGATGAAGGACAGCACTGTAAGAGCTGTTTTGGGGCAGTGTAAGTACCCGTAAACAGTGTTTAGGCTGTTTAACGTGCAGAAAATAAAAGAAAAAGAAGGAGAAGAAAAAGATAAGTTTAGGAATCACCCCTAGAACTCCTTAGGCATCGCACTTAGGGTTTGATTGCATCACACAATCCATAAAGAAGCTCTAAAAGCTCTAAATTCTTTGAAATATCAAGTCTAAGGGCTCTTTTGGGATTAGAGCAAAACGCCACGTTTTGTGGCTGAGCAAAACGCAAAGTTGCGTTTTTTGCTCATTTGGGAAGTGGCAAAAAGTAGGTTGGAAAATTACATAAGTACCCTCAATGTTTATATCTTGTGGGTTTGGGTAAAATGTAATTTTTTAAAGTTTGGTGAGGTTATTTTAGTCATTTTAGTGTGATGTGACACCATAAATAAATATTAATTAAAAAAAAGCAGCTTTTTACCAACTTCCCAAATCACTCCCAAAAAGCTTGGTTAAAAGCAAAAAAGCGGTTTTTTACCATCTTTTCAAAATACCACTAAATAATTAAAAGCATTACGTGGCTTTATATAGAACTAAGAGACTTCTTAAACCAATTAGAACCAAAAAAGGAAACTACTATAATGGTTTAGACTTCCAAAATTAATTTAAGACAAAATAAGAAACATAAATAAAATCTAATCAAATAACTTGACCCACAAGATGACCCATGGATAACCCGTATAATCCATGTCTAGAAATTATGAAATTACCAAAATACCCTAAACTAAAATAATAATAATAAAACATGGCTCATAAGCCTAAGACATAACTAGCCACAGTCCCAAATGAGATGCTCATCATCTAATGCGTGCCAAATCAAAGCTTGGGCCTTAGAGGCATCTCTTCCTCGTCTCTTGTACACCTTAAGAGGTTGCTGCCACTTGCCTCCGGGGCTTTTCCCATATTAAGTCAATTTACTATCTTAATTCCTAAACTAGACTTAGTTTAGACGGAATTCCCAAACTAGGCTAAAGCGCTATTACAAATTACGCTTTCACTGTTTGGAGCCGAAAATGTGATGAATAGTAAAAGTGTGGTTACAAACCACGCTTTTAACATAAGTTTGTTTTCAAAAGAAAATGTGGTTCTAAACCATGCTTTCACTGTGCATATTGTTTAATTTTTTTTTCTGAAGAAAACCACGTTTTCACTGTTGCGATGTAAAAGCGTGTTTCGAATTAACGTTTTCAACACAAAACTCTGCCTTCATTCTCACACACGCACTCACTCACTCTCTCTCTCTCTCTCTCTGACAGACATATATAATTTTTAATAAAATTGAGACTAATATTAATTTAATATAAATTTTATTTTATAAAACTGAGACTAAGGGGTTGTTTGGGGTGTCCTAAATAAGTGTACTTTTTGTCTTTTTAGACTAAAAAGTTGAGGGGAAAAATATGGATGTTTGGGTTAATTTTTTGACTTTTTATAAAAAAATGTGTAATAAAAAATTGTAAAAATTGGTTTGTAGGGAAAAATTAGGATTAAGAGTTGTGCAGTTGTAATTGTTGACTTTTGGTGAATAGTGTTAACTTTTTAACTTTTTGAGTAACTTTTTGACTTTTTGGATTTTTTCATACTACCCAAACTTGGCCTAATATTAAATATATATAATAATAATTTGTAATAGTAAATAATAATCAATTATATAATTTTTGTAAATATAAATCATTTTTATATAATTTTAGAAATATTTTTTTACAAATTAAATCGAAACAATCATACATACGTTTGTATATAACATGTCCAAAAGTTAAAATGATAATTATTTTTTACACTTAAATGATAATTATTTTTTATTTCTTAACCAAATTAATTTTTAATTTAAAAAAAAATTCTAAAAATCAAACCATGCATAACCTAAAAATCTTTTAATAAGTCATTTTTTACGTTGGTAACTTATTTAATTATTTGTTAATTTTACGACATTTTTACCATCTGAGGCATGTTTAGTAACCATTTCGTTTTCAGTTTTCAATTTATATTTACAAAAATTAAAAAAACTATCATAAAAACTTGTTTGATAATTTTTTTAGTTTATAAATGGTTGTTTCAATTTGTAAATTTGAGGAAAAAACGTAAATTCAAAAAATGAGTTTTTTTGAAAAAAAAAATTATTTACAAACCAACATAAACTCATTTTTTGAATTTATTTGAAAAAAAATTAATTGAAAAAAAATTTTGTGAAAAAAAATATTGTTAGTAAAATTTTTAAATTTTTGTTTAAAAACCAATGTGAACTCATTTTTTGAATTTACATTTTTTTCTCAAATTTACAAATTGAGACAACCATTTATAAACTAAAAAAATTATCAAACAAGTTTTTATGATAGTTTTTTTAATTTTTGTAAATATAAATTGAAAACTGAAAACGAAATGGTTACCAAACATGCCTCAGATGGTAAAAATGTCGTAAAATTAACAAATAATTAAATATGTTACTAACGTAAAAAATGACTTATCAAAAGATCTTTAGGCTATGTATGGTTTGATTTTTAATTTTTTTTAAAAAAATTAAAAATTAATTTGGTTAAGAAATAAAAAATAATTATCATTTTAACTTTTGAACAGGTTATATACATACGTATGTATGGTTGTTTCAATTTAATTTGTAAAAAATTATTTCTAAAATTATATAAAAATGATTTATATTTACAAAATTATATAATTGATTATTATTTGCTATTATAAATTATTATTATATATATTTAATATTAGTCTCAGTTTTATAAAATAAAATTTATATATATTATAAATTATATATTAAAAATTTATATTAAAATAATATTAGTTTCAATTTTATTAAAAATTATATATGTAAGAGAGAGAGAGAGAGAGAGAGAGAGAGAGAATGAAGGTAGAGTTTTGTGCTGAAAACGTTAATTCGAAACATGCTTTTACATTCAGAAAAAAAATTAAACAATATGTACAGTGAAAGCGTGGTTTGGAACCACGTTTTCTTCGGAAAACAAACTTATGTTAAAAGCGTAGTTTGTAACCACACTTTATTAATTAAAAGTGTGGTTTGTAACCACGCATTCACTATTCATCACATTTTCAACTCCAAACAGTGAAAGCATGATTTGTAATAGCGCTTTAGCCTAGTTTGGAAATTTCGTCCAAACTAGGCCTAGTTTGATAATTAAGATAGTAAATTGGCTTAATATGGGAAAAGCCCCCTTGCCACCATCATCTCTCCCCGGCTGAAAAAAACTCGACCCTAGCGAGTTAAAAGCATGGAATCGTTCATATAAGTCATGGTCTAGGCGTTGGAATTCCTCATCATTGATCCATGTACAATCCGACAGTGGACGCCCTTTCCATATTTGATTTTTGATAGTCACCACCTGTAGTGGAAACAAGTTGATGATCAATAATATCTTCAATGTCTTCCTTCAAACGTGGGCGGGTGGAAGTCGAGTAGCATCACCATCATTAGGATCATCATCATCGTGACCTTGGTATAATGTAAGATCCTCAATGTTGAAGACATTACTTATGCCTACATTGTCTGGCAAATCAAGTACATAGGCATTAGAACTAATTTTCTTGAGAACTTTGTATGGACCAGAACTTCTTGAATGGAGTTTCTTGTATGCACCCTTAGGATATTGCTCAGATCTGATGTGGACCATAACCATGTCCCCCTTTTTTAAATTCTGCAAACTTTCTTTTCAAATCAGCATGTGTTTTATAACTCTCATTGTTGAGTAAAATCTTTCTTCGCACCTTATTATGTATCACATGAATATGCTTAGCAAAAGCATCTGCTTCAACACTAGGATGTGCCTCAACGGGTAAAGGAACCAAATCAATCGGTTAACGAGGAAGTAAACCTGTCACAGTCTCAAAGGGGCTGCGACCAGTGGTCCGATTAACTGAACTGTTATATCGAATTCAGCCATAGAAAGAATTTGATCCCAACTACTAACATGATCACCTATAAGGCAACGAAGAAGGTCACCTAAACTTCGATTAACAACCTCTGTTTGACTATCAGTTTAGGAATGGAAAAAAGAACTTTGAAGAAGATTTTAGCAATATGGAGAGCATCAGAAGTCTTTGAACAAGGGGCAAAGTGAGCCATTTTTGAGTAGCCGTCCACCACCACAAAAATGGAATCATATCCTCTAAGGGTTCGTGGCAGCCCTAGGATGAAGTCCATGCTTAGGTCTTGCCATGGCTTATGTGGTACTAGTAATGGAGTGTATAGACCAGTATTTTTCTTTCGTCCTTTAGAAAGTTGATAGGTACGACATCGAGAAACAACTTTAGCAATGTCCCGCTTAAGACTTGGCCAATAATAACAATCTTTAACCATTGGAATTGTCTTATCTCTGCCAAAATGACCTGCTGCTCCTCCAGAATGCAATTCTCGAATCACCTCTTCGCATAGAGATGTATTAGGCAAATAAAGACAAGTTCCCTAAAAAAGATATCCATCATGTAAAAAGAATTCTGGATATTTAGCATGTTGTCCAGCCGCTAAATCAGTGTAGATTATGCTGAAATCTTTGCAAGACGAGTAGTCTTTCTTGAGCGAATCAAAGCCCACAACTTGGATGAACATAGAGTTGAGAGTTAGCATCACACGACTAAGCGCATCAGTTGCCTTATTTTCTGTCCCAGCTTTGTGTTTGACGACGAAAGTGTATTCTTGCAAGAAGGAGACCCACTTTCCATGTCGATGATTCAACTTCTTTTGGGAGTTAATGTACTTGAGAGCTTCATGGTCAGAATACAACACAAACTCCTTGGATATGAGATAGTAACGCCAGTAACGGAGTGCTTGAATCACAACATAGAATTCCTTGTCATAAGTAGAGTACTTTTGTTGTGCTTCATTAAGTTTCTCACTAAAATAAGCAATTGGATGGCCTTCTTGACTGAGTATACCCCCAATTCCCACATTTGAGGCGTCACAAGTCACTTCAAACACCTTAGAGAAGTCCGAAAGGCATAAAACAGGAGCTTCAGTCATTTTTTTCTTTATCTCTTCGAATGCTTTAGTCGTTGCACTGGTCCAAAGAAACTCTCCCTTCTTTATGAAATTAGAAATTGGTGCCATTATTGTGCTGAAATTTTGAATAAAGCGCCTATAGAATGTTGCCAATCCATGGAAACTACGAACTTCTTGTATGGTGGTAGGAATCAGCCACTCTATAATAGCTTTGACTTTGTTCGGATCAGCTGCTTCACCCTTGGAAGAGATAACAAAGCCCAAAAACACAATTCTTGGACTCATAAAGGAGCACTTCTTCAAATTTACATAGAGTTTCTCTTGGCGAAGAACTCTCATAACCTGTTGGAGATGGAAGATGTGTTCCTCTTTGGTCTTGCTATAGATTAGTATATCATCAAAATAGACCACAAGGAAGTGATTAGTAAAAAGTCTAAGTACCTGTGTCATGAAACGCATGAATGTATTAGGAGCATTGGAAGGACCAAATGGCATAGCTAGCCACTCATAGAGACCATCATTTGTCATGAAAGCAGTTTTCCACTTATCTCCAGGCCTTATTCGTATTTGATGGTAACCATTCCTCAAGTCTATCTTTGAAAAAATAGTAGAACCAGCTATCATGTCCAACATATCATCAAGTCGAGGAATTGGAAACCGATATTTGATGGTTATTTTGTTGATAGCTTGACTATCGACACACATGCACCACGTGCCATTTTTCTTTAGTGTGAGCAAGGCAGGAACAACACAAGGACTCAAACTTTCGTGAATAAATCCTTTGGACAACAGCTCATCTACGTGCCTTTTTAGCTCAGTATGTTCACTAGGATTCATCCGATAAGCTGGAAGATTAGGCAATTGAGACCCAGGTATAAGATCTATTACGTAGTGGACATTATGCATGGGAGGAAGCTCATTAGGAAGCTCTTCTGGTGCTATATCAGCAAATTTATATAACAACTTCTTAACCTCAAAAGGCCTTTTTGTTTCAAGACTAGTTGCTGGTTGATTCAGTTCTTTAACCACTACAGCATAGACAAGCTTTGATTCTTTGCTTTCCACTACGAATTGCCTTTTAGAAAGTACGTGGAGAGGTTTAGTTTGACTTTTAGCAATACGCTTTGGCTTTGGAGTTTCATATCTTCTCATCTCTGCTGTAGTCATAGGATGTAAGACAATTGTCTTCTTTCTAAGTGAGAAAGTGTATGTATTTTCTCGTCCATTGTGTTGTACAACGTGATCGTAAAGCCATGGTCGACCAAGAAGGATGTGAGTCACATTCATAGGAAGTACATCACATAAAATAGAATCACTATAATTAAGCGAAGCAAAAGAAACAAGGCATTGTTGAGTTACCGGAATAGACGTGTTGTCAATCTACCTTGTAAGGATGAGGATATGGCTCAATTGGAAGCTTAAGTCTTTCAACTGTTGATGCAGAGACAACATTCATGCATCTTCCATTATCAATAACAAGTTTTTTTGGTTGATTTCCACAGCGGACCAGCATTTGAAATATTGATGTTCATCGCCAATCTTCTTGCTCCACCTTTGGGGCTGCTAGAATACACCTAACAACATTAAGAAAGGAGGTTTCCTACTCATCTTCCCCTAAATCATCAAATCTGCCCTCTCCATAATTGAACGCATCTCCATCGTTGACATATTCCTGTGATTGGTCATATTCTGGCAGTTGCTTCATGTCCTCTTCAATTGCAATATGGAGGGTATTCTTCCTTGGACATTGATAAGCCATGTGCCCAGACTCACCACACTTAAAACAAGTAGTGTTTTTATCCCTCCCACTTGGCTTCACAGTCACAGTACCTTGATTTCTATGATCAATAACACTAGAAGAAGAGGCTTTGGATATGTTTGGTCGATTTAGTGGCTGCAAAGGTGCTGTTTTTGTGCTTTTATTTGCATCAGTGAACCTTATAAATGTTATCTCCCTTGCTTGAGACCCAAATTTCTTAGTAATTGAGTAACTTAAGTATTCTTCTATATCAAGTGTCACTTGGAATACATGCTCCATATTGTATAAGGGTTGACGAAGCAATTCTCGTTGTATATCAGTCCTCAAACCAGACTTAAATCGAGCAAGGGCGTGACGTGGATCTTCCACAATTTGACTTCTAGTCTTAAGTTCATCAAATCTCTGCATATATGCTGCTACTGACAAGCTGCCCTGTTTTAGAGTAACACGTTGGTCACATAACTTTTCGTGATAATTCGATGGCATGTATTTCTCTCGAAGTTTGGCTTTCATCTTTTGCCATGTGCCTATTGGTGGTTGCCCTATTCTTCTGATATCTCCTTCCACACCAGTCCACCATACTTTTGCCAATCCCATAAGTTTCATCTTAGCAAATTTTACTTTTCGTTCATGTGACAACTCTCACCACTGATTAGTGCTAATCCATGATTAAGCATGTTAACTGACTGATTGATTGAATTATTAAATTGATTGATGTTTTGTGCTAATTAAGATTTATATGATTTTATGGTATATTTAATTGGAATGTGATTTGGTATAATTAAATTAGATTAAATATTGATAAATTATACAAGTTGGCTTTATTTACTAAAATGTCATCTAGTGGGCCACTTCACCAATATTGTTGAAAGCTTAGTCTTGCATCTCATTCTTGTTCATCCTTGAGAGACCAAACCGAGAGAAAGAGTGAGAGAGGAGAAACTTAGCTTCATTTGAGAATTGGCTTGGAAACTAGAAGAATTGAAGGCTAATTGTGCAATTTGAGCTTGTATATCTTGCATTCTAGACCTAAGGTAGAACATTTACCTTCTTGTTGTGAATTTAAGTTAATTCTTGCATGGCTCATGGTAATTTAGCCATCTAAGTCTAGAATTGGTTTACAATGTTGAATTGAGAGCTAGATCATGCATGCATGTATATATTTTGAAGTTTGAGGTTGTTTTCAAAGAAATTCCACATGCATGTTCATATCTTGAGCTTAGTCCATGAATTCATCTTGTTTTTGAGGCAATTGAGCTCATTTGAGCAAGTAATTGAAACTTTGGATTTGACTGAACACATGCATGTTACATTTGAAGTATGTTCTTGAATTATTGTTGAAATTGTGTTTAATTGACTCACCTTTGGGCCTTGATTTTACAAATTGAGCTTTGAATCATGTTATATTATGAGTTTTAAAGTGTTTTCTAGAAAATTGGCCCAAAAGGATCGAATTTGATGCATTAAAACTTGATTTTGAGCTTGAGGTTCAAATTTGGAAATTCCAGATTTTGGACTCCCGCTCGAGCGGGGTAAATGGCTCTCGAGCGGGAAATTCGTGTATCCAGCACTTTTGTTGTGTTTACAGTCGGCTCAAACGGGGTTTTTCACGCTCGAGCGGGCGTCGAGCGCCAATCGAGCGTGATTTTCACACATTCAGTACTTTTACAGTACGCTCGAGTGTGAAAGTTTATGCTCGAGCGGAGACTTTTGTTTGCATGTGCGCTCGAGCAGGGAAACCCACGCTCAAGCGGGAACTCTGTTTTCTGAAAATTCTGAAAATATTTTTAAAGTGCATCTTTGTATCCTCATTCCATTCTAGGCATTCTTAGGCCTAGTTTAAGGCATCTTAATGAGGATATTGATGTAGAACCACACCGAGTCAAGATAGGGATTAAATTATTATTTCCCAACTATGTAGCTTAGTGTGTGTTCACTCTGTAACTGTGTAGGGTTGGCATCCGAGGACACGTACTAGCTTATCTGTAGCCCAGAACTCTGTGAGTAACAATGTTGTAAAGATATGTTCAATTGAGATTATTTTCTGAACAAATGACTGTACTGCTTTACGAAATGACACTGTTTACTGAATGAATGTTTGTCCTATTTGTGAACTGTATTCGTGGCATCCATAGCAATATACTGTTACTGAACTGTTACTGCCACTGTTACAGAGATCTCTGTCAGTTCCCACGTTTGGAACCATTACTGATGGCCATCATTGACTGCTCGGTCTGTTAAGACCTACTGTACTGTTTTGCTATTGGGTGTACCACATATGACTATTATAGTTTCTGAATTATTGTGTGGCATGATTTATGAGCCACAAACTGAATGACTGATATACTGTTTAAATGACTGTTTTCAATACTGAAAGGACATTCATTCTTAACCTCTTTACGCATATGTTATTCACTAGGCTTTAGCTCACTGCTCATATATATATGTAGGTGTTCAGGCACTGGACCGTTGTTAGGGGCGTCAAGCTTAACTCCAGTTTTGTCAAGCCAACCAACGTGCCTCACTGAGAGGTTCCAAGTCCTTCAAGCTAGGGCTTTTGGGGTGTTTTAGTTTTCCCCCTCTTTGTTTATGTTCTGTATAAACTGAATGATATTGTACTGTACTGTTCTAATAGGGATTAAGTCCCTATCCTGAATAATTGTATATATTGTACATATTGTTTTGGTACTGATTGCACATGTGTGTTGAAAAGTCTTTTCGCATACAGACTGTCACAGCTCATTGGACATCTTTTAATTACTGTTTTGGCTTCCGCCAGCCTCTATACTCTGTATTACTGTTATTACTGTTAAGCAGGCCTTTGGTAATCTCGGATTACTGGCCGGTTACGGTGCTAAACCTATAGGGACGGGTTTGGGTCGTGACAGAGTGGTATCAGAGCGATACTAAACCACGAGTTATACCGCACACACGTGTCCAAATGAGCTATAGGATGTCCTAGAAAAGTAAATAGGGCATTGCATGAACATTGATAAGTGTGTGTGACCAAGACATGAATATCTGTGCTAATGTGCTAATGTGTTTAAGTATGCAACTACCTGTGTTTATAATTGCCATAATTGTCTATAGTGAAATGGATAACGCAAGAACTACTGATGAATCTGAATCATCTGAGGCCAAAATGGCAAGGCTAGAGAGAACAGTGGAAATGTTGACTGAGGCCTTAAGGCTACAACAACAGAACCAACAGCCCCCACCTCTTCCTGTACAGTCGGAACAAAATGTTAATGATGACATCATTGCTCTAACACAGAAGTTTAGTAAGATAAAACCGTCATCCTTTCAGGGAGGCCTTGAACCCTTAAAGGCCAAAGCGTGGGTGCTTGAAACAGAAAAGTTATTTGAAGTCTTTCCGTGTTCTGAAGCACACAAAGTGCTACTGGCTACATTCACCTTACAAGAAGAGGCCAGAAGGTGGTGGATGCTAGTCCGTGACACCGACACCGTTATGACTTGGGCTCAGTTTAAGGGAGCCTTCTTTGAGAAATATTTCCCACAGTGTGTCAGGGACAGGAAGGTGACTGAATTTGAACAACTGAAACGAGGTACCATGTCTGTGGCTGAGTATGAGTCAAAGTTTATTGAACTTGCCCGATATGCACCACACATGGTGGACACTGACTACAAGAAGGCTAGGAAGTTTGAAGGCAGCCTTAATGTAGAAATTCTTGACAGAATTAATGTTTTGAAACTGTTGAAGTATGTAGATGTTCTTGACCGAGCAATCATGGCTGAGTCAAACATCGAGGCATTGAAACAGATTGACACACCATCGACCAAGTGGTGTGGTAAAAGACGGGGTTTTAAATTCAAGAAAGGCAGAAACAATTCATCGAATAAGAAGCAGAATACGGGGTCAACAACCAGTTCCAGTCAGGGAAGTGGTTCCATACTGCCCTGTTCTGAATGTGGTAAGAAACACAAAGGGGTTTGTTATAAACTTTCAGGTGCTTGTTACAGGTGTGGCAAGGTGGGCCACATGGTCAAAGATTGCCCTTCCACTCCTCAGGGCAATAGTAAAGCTGCACCAAGCGCCGCAGCATCAACTGCTCCACCGAAACCCAACCCCAAAGCTACTGGGAAAGAGCCTATGAGGCAAGGCTGAGTGTTCGCACTCGTACTGGGAGATGTACAAAATACCGAGATCGTCGTATCAGGTATGCTCTCAATTTGTGCTCAAAATGCGTATGTTTTGATTGATTCGGGATCTACACATTCATATGTATCGCATGTTTTTTCGCGAAAATTGAATAGACCATTGGAACCCATGAACTATCTGTTAGCTGTATCTTCACCTGTTGAAGGATCCATGACTTGTGCTTATATGTATCCTGCATGTGAAATTATTGTTGGGGATGTCCATCTGTATATTGATTTATTGCCTCTGAATATTGATCACTTTGATGTGATATTGGGAATGGACTGGTTAACAAAATACCATGCTACCATAGATTGTGTAACAAAACAAGTTGTTTTTCGTCCACCCGGACTGCCTGAATTTGTGTTTAACGGAGTATGAGTAGTACCTCCCCCATACCTGATTTCATCCATGAAAGCTTTTAAATTGATTAAGAAGGGGTGTAAGGGTATCTGTGTTCTGTATTGACTGTACCTACTAATGATAAAACTGAAGTGAACAGTATTCCTATAGTTAGAGAATTCTCAAATGTTTTTCCAAATGATTTGCCAGGGGATTTGATTGATAGGGAGATTGAGTTCACCATTGATGTGATTCCGGGTACACAGCCAGTATCTAAAGCTCCTTACAGAATGGCACCGACTGAATTGGAGGAGTTGAAAGTTCAATTGCAAGAACTGTTAGATAAGAAGTTCATTAGGCCCAGTACTTCACCGTGGGGCGCACTAGTTTTATTTGTAAAGAAGAAATACGGCTCACTGAGACTCTGCATTGACTACCGTGAACTGAACAAGGTAACCGTGAAAAATAAATATTTATTGCCTCACATTGATGATTTATTTGATCAGTTACAGGGTGCCCAAGTGTTCTCCAAAATTGACCTTAGATCTGGATACCACCAGTTGAAAGTCAAGACAGGGGACATTGAAAAGACTGCATTTCGAACGAGGTATGGACATTATGAATTCTTAGTCATGCCTTTCGGAGTTACCATTGCACCTGCTGCATTTATGGACCTTATGAACAAAATTTTTAAACCATTCCTCAATGACTTTATTGTTGTATTTATAGATGACATTTTAATTTATTCCAAAAGCATGGAGGAACATGAACATTATTTCAGAATTGCCCTACAGACCCTAAGAGAACAGAAACTATATGCTAAACTGACTAAATGTGAATTTTGGCTTGACAATGTTATGTTTTTGGGGCATGTAATCAGTAAAGATGAAATTTCAGTTGATCCACAGAAAATTGAAGCAGTAGTGAACTGGCCTAGACCGACAAATGTTACCGAAGTTCGAAGTTTTCTAGGCTTAGCTGGGTATTACAGAAGGTTTGTCAAAGATTTCTCCAAAATTGCTCTACCACTGACACAGCTGACTCAGAAGAGGATATCATTTGACTGGACCGATCAGAGGAAATAAGCTTTTCAAGAGTTGAAAACCCGACTAGTGACTGCACCGATTCTCACCTTACCCTCAGGTACGGATCGTTATACTGTATTTAGTGATGCTTTTCATAAGGGTTTGGGGTATGTTTTAATGCAGAATGGGAAAGTGATTGCGTATGCTTCTCGACAACTGAGATCGCATGAAAAGAACTACCCGACCCATGACTTAGAACTTGCTGCAGTAGTGTTTGCACTGAAAATTTGGCGTCACTATCTTTATGGGGCGACATGTGAAGTGTATACTGATCACAAGAGTTTGAAGTACTTCTTCACACAGAAAGAACTGAGCATGAGGCAGCGGAGATGGTTAGAATTGATAAAAGACTATGACTTGCAAATTTTGTACCATCCAGGAAAAGCTAACACCGTTGCTGATGCACTGAGTCGGAAATCGATTGGAAATTTGGCCTGTTTACTCACCGGGCAGAAAGAATTGCTATGTGACCTTGAGAGACTTGAAATTGAGATTGTTTTGCGTGAACAAGGTGGAACCTTAGCTGCTATTTCTGCTTAACCGGTACTAATTGAAGAGATTAAAGAGAAACAGCAACAGGATGACTTCTTGAAGAAGATCATCGAAGAACGGGAATCTAAACCGAGGCCGGATTTCAAATTTGAGAATAATGTGTTGAAATTTCAAGGAAGATTGTGTGTACCGAATGATCCTGAACTAAAAAGAACAATTCTACAAGAGGGCCACAATTCAAAATTGTCTATCCATCCAGGAAATACGAAAATGTATCAAGACTTGAAATTGAATTTCTGGTGGCCGGGAATGAAGAAAGAGATTGCTGATTTTGTGTCAAAATGTCTTCATTACCAACAAGTTAAAGTCGAACATCAATGACCTGCAGGTTTACTACAACCCTTACCAATACCGGAGTGGAAATGGGAACATATCACTATGGATTTCATTGTCGATTTACCTCGCTCCAGGAAAGGTATGGATTCAATTTAGGTTATTGTTGATAGATTGACTAAATCTGCTCATTTCTTACCTGTCAAAACAATTTATAATGCGGACAAATTGGCTATACTCTATATTGATAAAATTGTGAGATTGCATGGAGTACCTGTGTCCATTGTTTCTGATAGGGACTCGAAGTTTACATCGAGATTCTGGCAAAGTCTGCAAACTGCATTGGGTACTGAACTGAGACTAAGTAGTGCCTACCATTCTCAGACAGATGGTCAGTTAGAAAGAACCATCCAGACTCTGGAGGATTTACTAAGAATGTGTGTTCTTGATTTCCAAGGAAATTGGGATAGTCATCTACCATTGGCTGAATTTGCCTACAATAACAGCTTTCATTCAAGTATTGGAATGACGCCTTTCGAGGCTTTGTATGGCAGGAAATGTCGATCTCCGATTTGTTGGGCAGAAGTTACAGATGGGCCTTTGCTTGGGCCCGAGATTGTATATGAAACTACAGAAAAAGTAAAACTAATCTAACAGAGACTGAAAACCGCACAGACCCGACAGAAAAGTTATGCGGATGTCTCAAGGCGAGACAGAGAATATGAAGTAGGTGATCATGTGTTTGTAAAAGTGACACCGATGGAGGGCCAGACCCGTTTTGGGGTTAAAGGCAAGTTAGCGCTGAGATATGTCGGACCATACGAGATTATTGAGAAAATCAATCCGGTGGCATATCAAGTAGTGCTTCCTCCTGAAATGGAGCATATGCATAACGTGTTCCATATTTCTATGTTGAGGGAATACCTTCGGGATCCCTCCCATGTGATTGAGCCTACCCGTGTAGTGCTAAGCGATGACTACACTTATGAAGAACGACCTATTCAGATTGTGAACAGACGGATCAAGAAGTTGAGAAACAAAAAGATTCAATTAGTGAAAGTTGACTAGCAAAACCATGGTGGCGTGTATGCCACTTGGGAAAGGGAAGATGATATGGTCAAGAGATATCCTGAATTGTTCCCACTGAATCCTGTTTTCTTCTAGAACAAAAGTAGTTCGAGTTTGGAGGACCAAACTCTTTATAAGGAGGGGAGACTGTGACAATCCTCACCACTGATTAGTGCTAATCCATGATTAAGCATGTTAACTGACTGATTGACTGAATTATTAAATTGATTGATGTTTTATGCTAATTAAGATTTATATGATTTTATGGTATATTTAATTGGAATGTGATTTGGTATGATTAAATTAGATTAAATATTGATAAATTACATAAGTTGGCTTTATTTACTAAAATGCCATCTAGTGGGCCACTTCACCAATATTGTTGAAACCTTAGTCTTGCATCTCATTCTTGTTCGTCCTTGAGAGACCAAACCGGGAGAAAGAGTGAGAGAGGAGAAACTTAGTTTCATTTGAGAATTGACTTGGAAACTAGAAGAATTGAAGGCTAATTGTGCAATTTGAGCTTATATATCTTGCATTCTAGACCTAAGGTAGAACATTTACCTTCTTGTTGTGAATTTAAGTTAATTCTTGCATGGCTCATGGTAATTTAGCCATCTAAGTCTAGAATTGGTTTACAATGTTGAATTGAGAGCTAAATCATGCATGCATGTATATATTTTGAAGTTTGAGGTTGTTTTCAAAGAAATTCCACATGCATGTTCATATCTTGAGCTTAGTCCATGAATTCATCTTGTTTTTGAGGCAATTGAGCTCATTTGAGCAAGTAATTGAAGCTTTGGATTTGATTGAACACATGCATGTTACATTTGAAGTATGTTCTTGAATTATTGTTGAAATTGTGTTTAATTGACTCACCTTTGGGCCTTGATTTTACAAATTGAGCTTTGAATCATGTTATATTATGAGTTTAAAAGTGTTTTCCAGAAAATTGGCCCAACAGGATCGAATTTAATGCATTAAAACTTGATTTTGAGCTTGAGGTTCAAATCTAGTAATTCCAGATTTTGGACTTCTGCTTGAGCGGGGTAAGTGGCGCTCGAGCGGAAAATTCGTATATCCAGTGCTTTTGTTGTGTTTACAGTCCGCTCGAGCGGGGTTTTTCACGCTCGAGTGAGGACTTGTGTCACATGCTCGAGTGGGTGTCGATTGAGCGTGATTTTCATACATCCAATACTTTTACAGTACGCTCGAGCGTGAAAGTTTACGCTCGAGCGGAGACTTTTGTTTACATGTCTGCTCGAGCAGGGAAACCCACACTCGAACGGGAACTCTGTTTTCTGAAAATTCTGAAAATATTTTTAAAGTGCATCTTTGCATCCTCATTCCATTCTAGGCATTCTTAGGCCTAGTTTAAGGCATCTTAATGAGGATATTGATATAAAACCACACCGAGTCAAGATAGGGATTAAGTTATTATTTCCCAACTGTGTAACTTAGTGTGTGTTCACTCTGTAACTGTGTAGGGTTGGCATCCGAGGACGCGTTCTAACTTATCTGTAGCCTAGAACTCTGTGAGTAAGAATGTTATAAAGATATGTTCAATTGAGATTATTTTCTGAACAAATGACTGTACTGCTTTACGAAATGACACTGTTTACTGAATGAATGTTTGTCCTATTTGTGAACTGTATTCGTGGCATCCATAGCAATATACTGTTACCGAACTATTACTGCTACTGTTACAGAGATCTCTATCGGTTCCCACGTTTGGAACCATTACTGATGGCCATCATTGACTGCTCAGTCTGTTAAGACCTACTGCACTGTTTTGCTATTGGGTGTACCACATATGACTATTATAGTTTCTGAATTACTGTGTGGCATGATTTATGAGCCACAAACTGAATGACTGATATACTGTTTAAATGACTGTTTTCAATACTGAAAGGACATTTATTCTTAACCTCTTTACGCACATGTTATTCACTGGGGTTTAGCTCACTGCTCATATATATATGTAGGTGTTAAGGTATTGGACCATTGCTAGGGGCGTCAAGCTTAACTCTAGTTTTGTCAAGCCAACCAACGTGCCTCACTGAGAGGTTCCAAGTCCTTCAAGCTAGGGCTTTTGGGGTGTTTTAGTTTTCCCCCTCTTTGTTTATGTTCTGTATAGACTGAATGATGTTGTGCTGTACTGTTCTAATAGGGATTAAGTCCCTGTCCTAAATGATTGTATATATTGTACATATTGTTTTGGTACTGATTGTACATGTGTATTGAAAAGTCTTTTTGCATACAGACTGTCACAGCTCATTGGAAATCTTTTAATTACTGTTTTGGCTTCCGCCAGGCCCTGTACTCTGTATTACTGTTATTACTATTATGCAGGCCTTCGGTAATCTCTGATTACTGGCAGGTTACGGTGCTAAACCCATAGGGGCGGGTTTGGGTCGTGACAGTTCATCCGTCATATCATGCCATTCAAAATACTCCTTAATGGAAGCAAGCCAATCTAAGAACACTGTAGGATCAACCTTGTCTTCAAAATTTGGAACCTCCATCTTAATCTTTTTTGTAATATCTCCAGCTGTGTCATGTGGTTCACAGTGGCCTCTCTCCAACAAGTCTTTGTTTCTTCTGAAGGGTTTAAGGGGCGAATTTATTTGAAAAAAAATAGAAAATAAAAATCCCTGTAGTTGGTGAGCTATATAATAAAATATTGTTCACTTTGATAAAGGGTTTTTGAAAACATTGGGCTCTGTATCCTAATTTAATGAATGCAACTTTCTGTGTTTTTGCTTCAGATATAGTTTTGAGAAATCAGCATGATGGGTTTGGTCTTTCCATCTGGTTTGATGACAAGTATTGGTTATGTTGGTCCAGACAAAGAATTTAATTGGTTGTTGTCTGTCTTTGCTGACATTGTTATGTGCAAAATTGTAAGTGTGGTCGGTTAATCTGGTTTTCATATTGTATGCTATTGATTATTGTAGTAGTATTTTGATTTGCCAGTTTCACAATGGATGAATGCATATTCCTAATTTTGTGCTCTATTTTATGAAATATATATATATATATATATATTTCCTTCTTGACTTAGAATGCTGAATCATGATTGATCATATTTGTGAGTGCAATGAGAGACTAATTAGTTAGAAGGAAGGGAAAATATGAAAATTGAAATATCTGAAGCAGAAACAAAAGAAGCAACATCTTGAACACGTGAATATCAATTTAGATTGAAAATTCATTTAAGATATACTAGTTAATTGAAGGATAACTTTTGGTTTCTTGGAATATTACCAGTAAGAATAATTAGAGAAATTTGACAAGTAAATATTACCAATTAGAATAATTAGAGAAATTTGACAAGTAAGCTATCTCAAGGAGAAATTTGCCAAGTAAGCTATCTCAAGGAGATGGTGGGAAATAATTGAATGCATAAAAGAAGAGAAGAAACTGAGACCCCCATACTAGTGGGCTTAAGTGGTTGCTAGCTGAGGTCTTTCAATTTGAATGTCATGGCCCTCATGGGCTCAAGTCCCCATTTATTGCCTAGCCAAGAGAAAAGACTAATGAAGAAAAGATTTAATGGCGTGAAGTAGATGTGCATCTTGCATGCCCCTCCCTTCAATTTTTAAAGGGTGAATGATGCAAAATTTTTAGAATTTTTTGTCTTTCTGTTGTTTCATGTTTCTTAAAACACAAAATGAGACTGAAGATACCGAAATAACCTTTTAACTTTTAACATGCTATTTTTCCATAGTTGATTTTCAACAATTAAATTTGAATGGTGATTCCCATCATTGATTTGTTCTTCTTTTTGTATATGGGCTGCATCCCATCTTGATGCTTCTCTTGTCGTCACAAAATTTTACTTATTGAGAAGTGTTTCCAAGTGAAACTATCATTTGTATTTGCATCTTTTAGAAACAAATCAGGTTTTAATTATTTTGAATGTGTCCTGAACTTCAAATCAGTTTAGAGCAATTAACAAATTTTAGTTTCGTTTGGACTTAAAAAAAGAAGATAAACATAACTTAGGATAAGCTATTTGGAAGGAAGTATCTTTACTGCATGTATTAGCTCAGGGAAGAAAGATTCATCAGTTCTCTTCAGTAGGTTACAACCTTGAAATACTTTAAGAAATATATTTCTGTTTTTACTTGAAATTATTGTGGCTAGCATCCTATGAATCAAGCATGCCATTTTTTTTTTTTTACATACTTTTCTTTTGCAATGTTTATTTGTAATTTAAAGATTGGTTTTTAAAATTAAAACTCTAATGCATCTTACTTTACTTTAGCATCTGTAAAACAAAGTATAACGCAACGGATGAAAAATTATGGTCATACCTTGTTCAGCAGAGTCTGAAGTGAAGGATCTCGTGGGTAAATCACGTGCTTCCAAGAAGTGAACAACCAACCCAGCAGTGGAGTGATATTACAAAATGAATATCACCCATACAAATCACAGTGCAAAATGGCTTGATCGTTGTTTAATGGGAGAGAGTCAGAGAGAGAGTTTGGGAAAAAGGTTATAGGTAAAAATCATATGACGTATATCTGATATATCAAATATATTATATATAAAATATATAATCAGATATAACAACCAATATTTATCTATCCATCTATCCATAACTATTGATATGATAGATATAGATATCCTGAATGGTTATCCAAATAAGTTTTGAATTCAAATTCAAACTTATATGGATAATGTTCAAAAGGTTCAGGTTCAAAAGGTTCAAAGGGTCATGCCACATGGGCGCTCAATTTCTAACATCTCCCACTCGGACATGAGTTGGCATGACACTGCTACATCTCTATCTCAATCTCCCTAAAAAATGAACAATCTCATACTAGCCACTGCACCGTGTAACTGCTGAGAACACCTGCATGTGGAATCTCTATACTAGAAACTCAAAATGAGCCAGCATAGAGACATCAACCCAAAAAGAACAGAAATAGTGTCTCAAATACCCCAGACCCATCTAATTACACCGGTCCAAAAAATATCTCTAATCCCTCAAAAAGAGCATGTTTGACCCTCTCAATTCTTGCAATATATTTACACTCAATCCGCTTCTCATACAGAGCGATGTGAGTTGCCGGCAGTGAATATACAACAGTGGTGTAATACTAGATGATTTTTCGTTGCCCTCATGCCATTTAGTTTAGGATTGACCGCTTTCCCAGTGATGTCCCTTAAGGCCGAATCATACATAACCGCAAGCAACATACCAAAGTAGCAGAACATCAACCCCTTACCTTATGACATAGTCAAAAGTCATAAAAGGGTACATAAATGAAAGTCATATCAATAATGACACGTAAGACTCACACAGTGAGGAAACAAGGATCTATTCTCTCACCTCATTACTCAATCGCCAAGCATATATAGTATGAATATATGTTACGGTGGAGTAACTCTTCCAAAAGAGTGACGTCACCCTCGATACACCGTACAGATATTAGTCTAGTCACTTTCTAGCATCTAACTCGAATTCTTTATTTGCTCACCTTCTAGGTGCCAAATGAGATCTCGCATCTGGCTAATCATAATAGGCACAACATGGAAAGTGGGTACTAATATCCATGTTTGATCCTTAACACAACCTCATCTTGGTTGTAACCAAGGCGACATACATAGTGGATTATTTAAGCCTCTCTTGGCTCCAAATAAAAATAAACCACTAGCCTCATCCTTGCTCGCTCCCAAGCGTCAAGGGCGATTGCTCGTGTGAGTGAGCCAATCTTGCCTGCTGACATCATCATCTGCTAATCATTATAACACAAACCATAATAGTGTCAACATCCCACATCTCAAAATAAGTGATCGATTTTTTAAAAAAATTGACCACAGCTTGCGCAATTCTAGATTCCAAACATAAGCCTTATCAGCACCTCTTGCGATAAGTATATACAATGGAATCCACCATGTGCGCCTCACATGAAGTGATTCAAGATCACAATTCTAGATTCCAAGCATAAGCCTTATCAGCACCTCTTGCGATAAGTATATACAACGAAATCCACCATGTGCGCCTCACATGAAGTGATTTAAGATCACTACCTCTTGCGCAATAACTTCTCTAAAGATATTTTGGTGACCAATTTGCGTTCATTCTTGATACGCCCAACTAGCGCATTGAATCTTACAAGAAGCAAATTAATATACTACTAGTAAAGCATTCTATCCACAGTCTAATGAGCAAGGTCAATGTCTAAACAACTCAGTTGACCATTTACCAAAGATAACACTTATCATGCCGAATATGCCCACATAGCGTACTTTAGGCTCCCACAACAAAGAAAAGATCAAGGAATATAGGTCATCTGTTTCTCCCAAAGACAATCTGAGGATTCACTTAATAGCTAAGGCTCTGGCTTTTACCGATAGGTACATCAATGGGTTTTCAATTTTGCATCTAGAATCATTCTAGGATATTCTTTATGTAAGTCATCGAAGACAAACCAAAAATTTTCCTAAAACAATCCCTAAGGATCATACATCTGAGCATATAAATTACATCACCTATGTCCATCATATCTAAAATAGAGGACTACCCACCCTAGGTGGTGACAACCTTATAAATTCCTGGCTCATAATGACTAAGTAAGGAAAAACTTCTTTTGGACCATTGATCATGCCTTAGTGGTCTTCATCGATCATCGTTGGCCTATCATGGCTTGACGAAATCTAAGAACCATTATTTGGATAACTGTTTTAAGCTGTAAAAGATTTATTGAAACTAGCAACCTTTTTGCGCTCCTAACTTTTCACCATAAAAGCAGAAGGTAAATCCCTACGGATCTACTTATCCAATTCTCTAACGAGAAAGTTGGGTCACAATGTCCACAAATCAATGTTCCGAACTTATGTCAATCACAGCCTAAGTCAAAATAACCTCACTTCCCAGGAGGAAGTCTTCTCATGGTCTACACTTTCCTCAATGGTGCTACTTTTCGGTATCTAGCGAGCCTTATGCCTCAACAATGACTATCCAAATTACGCATAACTTTATAACAGTTTTGCGTCATAATGGAAAGTCAACCAAATTATAGAAATGGTTAATCCTCAAAGACTATGTCTTAAACTGCGCAACATTAATCCACTTTCTAAAAACAGGGGACTAGAGCCTTTGGCATTATCCTAGGCTCTTTATCATCTTGCGGAGCAATCATGAATGTTTCCCTCTCAATCACCCAGTGATGACGTGGAAAATTTGCACATTCACTACCACGCAACTAAGAATGTAGAGTATTCTTCTCTAATGGAGTAATCCATTAGTAGGCACATCGCTCCCACTGTCCCTAGGATATTGGAAATTTCTTTCCATTCTTAACTAAGCTACATAGAGCGCTATGCTTAGAATTCTCTATCTTATAGAGTTCCAAAAACTCTATTCGCGTCACCTTTACTAATAAAACTTTATGTGACTTAGTTACACTACCACAAAGCTGCTTACCTATATGCACATGACCCGGAGGGTTTGCATGACCTCATACAATAATGCGCCACACAACCCTTTGTGTTTACAAGACAGCATACAATAATGCGCTATAGAACCCTAGGACTTAACTTCGCAATCTTATGAGAAGTAAAATAAAGATAAGCTGCTTAACGGTTACAGATCGCCCATAGATGGCTCTCCGCTAACCCATTACTCAAATAGAGTGTAAAATCTGATATGGAGGGCACAGGGATATAGGCAACAAACTAGTGCAATTCCCAATTGGGAAACATTTTGCGCCATTATCCACCTAACATTAACAATATTTAATTCTTTATCTCTACTACACCATTGTGTTGTTGAGTACTAGGAATAATCAATTTTCTAAGCATCCATCTCTCTTCACAGAGTTTTTTAAAAATAACTCAAATAGATACTCGCCACCTTGGTCAAAACTAAAAGCACGAAAGCTATTATCTAATTGATCTCAACCTCATATGTGTAATGTCAAAAATCATCTCAAAACTTTTGACTTATGGGAGATCAAATAGTCTTGACTCAGATGCGTATCGTAATCTATAAATGTGTCGAGATTGAGGCTTAGCTATCATACCCTTACACATATCTGGTCACAAAAATCATAGTGGACTAAATGTGCCAATACAAATGACCTTCTACGGCTTTCCTACTTACTTGTGCGCAACCATTGCAAACAAAGTTACACATTCACATGTAAGCAGGATGTCATAAGCGAGTGGGCCTGAGAAGGCCTACTCAAACCATCGTGTCATCATCTCATTAATGTGATTAAGTATAATAAGCCACTGGTTCATGACCAATGTCATAAACTAATTCCAATCATCTTAATGTGTGAGTTCTCGAAGACAAGTTTTAAAGGTTTAGGCCCAACTAGGTAGTGACTCATGACTAATTCATATTCACTAGATCATAAAAGGATGTCATGGAGATATCAAGTGCACCTAAGTCGCAAATTTAACTAGTAAGTGTTAATCCCTTGCACCTTCAAGTCAATTTTATTCTCCATACACTTTACTGCATCTAGTTGAAAGATGACGATACTCCTTTTGCCATATCTATTTCTCGCTTCATAGTTACTTGCAATTAATTCTACTATCCACAAAAAGGAGAGAATAAACTATCAACTATGACAGCTCCTGAAGTAACTTAAGTGCGAATTAGGCTAAAGAGTCTAATTCATCACAATGCTCTCACGAGCTATGCATCAATTCTTAGAGTCATAACAACCTTGTCGGCCTTGACCTTTTCATTATTATGCTGCAATGTTTGCACTTGGTAGTAAGCATTATTCAAAAACATTAGCCTAGCTAAGGAATCATACAAAGAAGCCCCTCCTCATGTCTCACACTCAAGTGTAGAAACAGTAAGTGTCCAAACTTAGACAAGTTGGCAATGCTAATAGATTTTGTAGCCACTAAGCGCTAATCTTATCACATAGTGTTAATAGATTTTGCAACTTCTAAGCGCTAATCTTTTCACTTAGTGTTAATAGATTTTTCATCTTCTAAGCGCTAATCTTTTAACTTCATGTGATATTTCAACGCACACTATTATAGTGCATGAAATTTTGCTCCATCCACTCCCAATAATTGGGTAGAGAGCAAAACACTGCTCATACTGGCTACTCGTCTTACACTTAATGACTAATTTATTTAAGCCCGCATTTCTTGGATGACGTGACTCTTGAATGTTACTTCATCTAATGATGTAACATTATTTATAAGTCAAATTACAAAGTCAATCCGCACAGCTCAATAGTCAAGATCATATACAAATCTATTGAGAGCTTACTAATTTCATAATTCTAAAACTCGCCAACCAAAACTACGTAGAATGCCGCTAATCATAGCGCACACATTAGTTTTTATTGTGCCAAACAAAGCAACAAAACCATGGCGACTTTAAGTCATGTTTCCTTACTTTGGCTCAATTAAGGTCTGACCTAAAATCTCCAAGACTTTTGCTCATCTAAAGAATGGGATTACATTGTTCACATTTGAACATCTCTACTAAGTCTAGGTCAACTAAATTAACTTCCATAAGCTAAATCAATTTAGAGAGAAATTCGCACTGGGATTAATTTGATTAGCATAATATAATTTGCCACAAAAATCTAAATTAAATAGTAAAAATATTACACAAGTAGCAAGATCGAAAATCCGCTATGCTCGTAATCATCTCTTGCGCCACAGGTGACAATTATCCAAAATTTAATTTAATTTATGCACAAAAGATTAGTTTTCGGGAGTTAATTTACAAAGATTTCTCTCAACCAAATAACCTCCCACTGACTATGGCATATCTAAAAGCATGATAAAAAAATTCTAATTCCATACAATAGCATCATAATGTAGATTCACAATCAATACATGCTATGTCACATTTAATAACGTAATTAAAATAAAAAATAATTAATCATGCTATTCTAATCACAACATATTACAAACCCTAAAAAAATAATATACTGTATGTAATATTCAAATTATGCCATAATTAAAATGTATATCATTCTGAAATTTTCTGGAATTTTAAATAACTAATAAACACACATTAAAATTAGAAATAAAAAAATTCAGAAACTGATAAACTGAAACAATAATACCAGTAAATAGTAAAACTTTTCAGAAGTCTACAATAAAAATTTCAACCCCAGAAAATTATTTATGCAATACCAGAAGCATTTTAAAGCATAAAACATGAATTATTAACACAGAAAAGATATTTTTTATTTTCGTAAAATTTTCAAAATTTTACAGAATATAGAAAAATTAATTCTGAGTCTAACAGTACTAACCACGCATAAAACAAATCTATAATGAATTAATTATGACCATTTAACGCGATTCAGAATTTAAAACAGAACAAACAGACCCTTAACCACAGCTGTCAAACCAGCCAAGCCAGCGCGGAAAACGGCGCGACTCGGCTCGGAGAGCGGCTCAGCGCGTGTCTCAGCGCCTGGGGCGCGCGTGGGAAGTGCGGAGCGCGCGCGCGTGGCCGCTCGTCTCAGCTCGTGAAGGCGCGTGAGAGCGCGCGGAGGCGCATGACAGTGCGTAGAAGCACGTGTCCGCCGCTGACGACGTCATCTGGAGCATGAGGCACACCCGCTGCCTTCTGGGGTGTTTTATGGTCCGATTTCGGTACTGCCAAACTCCATTTTTCACAATAAAAACATTTATGACATTAAAAATAACATTTAATGAACATAAAAAATGAAGACATCTTCCTCCTTTATTAATATTCATGCATATATCATGTATATATATTTATATAAAAATATACACATATTTTAATGCATAAAAATAAGCACGAAAATACTTATATTCGCTCTGATACTAATGTAAAACAAAGTATAACGCAGCGGATGAAAAATTATGGTCATACCTTGTTCAGCAGAGTCTGAAGTGAAGGGTCTCGTGGGTAAATGACGTGCTTCCAGGGAGTGAACAACCAACCCAGCAGTGGAGTGATATTACAAAATGAATATCACCCATACAAATCACAGTGCAAAATGGCTTGATCGTTATTTAATGAGAGAGAGTCAGAGAGAGAGTCAGAGAGAGAGTTTGGGAAAATGGTTATAGATAAAAACCACATAACGTATATCTGATATATCAAATATATTATATATAAAATATATAATCAGATATAACAACCAATATCTATCTATCCATCTATCCATATCTATTGATATGATAGATATAGATATCCTGAATGGTTATCCAAATAAGTTTTGAATTCAAATTCAAACTTACATGGATAATGTTCAAAAGGTTCAGGTTCAAAAGGTTCAAAGGGTCATGCCACATGGGCGCTCAATTTCTAACAGCATCTTTATACCATTTAAAGAGGTCGAATTTTTCCTTTTGAAGGTTTACGAACTAACAGGTGTGGTTAGTCTATTGTTCTTTAAGGGGTATGCCAAGCTCAACAATGCAGAAAAACTTGAATGGAACAACAGGTGACGTTCTTTTCCACTCCAATCCCATTTTGTATTAATGTTGTTGTTTGTGATTGTTTTTTAGTGGTTTCAGCAACTTAAATACGTATGGCTTTTGTCGTTTAGGGGTTTCTCTACATCTCATGCTCTTGTTGTGGCAGTTGCTTCTGTCTATCTCTTGTTATTTTCAGATCTTTTTGGTGAGAATTATGATAACAAGTTAATTGTCCACAGAAGTTCTACTTTATCAGACACCATATTGGGGGTATGTTATTGCATGAAGCAGAATTGTGAAGTTACTTTGGTAGACTTAATATAACTTGTTGATTATTAATTTGACATGTCCTCTTCTTGTAAATGGATGATTTTTCCAACAAGGTCAGTGGTTGCAGAATAAAAGTCTTAAGAGATGCTTGTAGAGAAGGTAGACATGTGTGCCCACAAGACCTGCATATGATGCCCTTCCTAATTTTCATTTGCAATTGTGTCATCTTCGGAAAATCTTAGATATTGACAAGATTTCAATTATGCCTTTGGGAACCCAGTTTAATGAGTGCAAAAAGAATCATCTAGAAAGTAATTTAATTAATATATTGTGAAATAATTGAAGTTAAAAGTATGAGAAGAAATCCACACTTTAGACAGCACCAACAACTGTAAATGAACTATATCTAGTCAAACTTCTCCATGATACATGCTCTCTCTCTCTCTCTCTCTCTCTCCTGATTCCTTGCTAGTGTTCTTGTCATGAATGTCATAGCCTCTTATTTTTGAACAATTTTCTTGCTAGGGATTTACGATTGTTGAACCTAGTTTTGGTATTCCACAATGTCACTTTGTTAGTTTTGTTGCTGCGTGGTTGACAACAAGCAATCATGATAATGCATTTTGTTTGACACCTTACAATTCCTAATAGACAATAATTTTTTACTTGAAGGAATTCAATATGTTGTATGCACCTTTCTTTTGGATTCAATTATATGTTAATGAAGTTGCATTTTTTTTATTGAGAAATCTGAAATTTACTTCAATAATAGTCTTTTCACTGTTTTTCCTCGTTGTAGACACCCCATTTTTGATCGACCTTGAGACTCAGACATCACCAGTTGAGCGCTTGGTGATACTGTATATTGTGCTCGTCTAGAAGTTTCAGAGTCTCGGCTGCGGGCCTTGCCTCCAGACTTCCGGACTTTTTTGTGCTTTGCCTCGGTTTGCGAACTAGGCTCGATTTTCTCTGTTTCTTTTCCTGAGGGGAGGGAGAGGTCCCGTAGACCATCTCTCAGTGGCCGTGGGCTACATTTTGTGGCTGTAGGCCATTTTGCCCATTTCGGAGCCCGGTTTTCGATTTTTCGGAGCCGTTGGCCGTATGCCTCGATTCGGGACCGCTTAACCATCTCCGTTTGCCCCGGTTTTTGGCATGCATCTTATTTACTCCCTTTTGAGAGACACTGAGGTCTGAGAGACCCACTTCGTGGTCGAGTGCCACTTTCGGTGCTTAACAGGCAGTTTTCGGGGCCCCGAACTGCGCGTTTTGGCCTCCAAACATTCGTTTTGCATCGGTTTTCGTTCATTTTTGGCAGGTACCTCTGTTTCATCACCAGGAAGGCCGTAGAAGGGTGGGAGGCCAGCAATTGTTTCAGCAACTAGTTACATATCCTCCGGCGCCCTCCGACGCCCGTTTTTCTCACTTCCGAGCCAATGTTGAACACCCTTGGACTATTTTCTTGAACTTCTAACCACATATTTGTGTTGTACACACATAGGAGGACCCTAAAAGTTAGTGGCCGGCCAGTAATTCCACCTGACCCTTTTGAACCCTTCCTAAAAGTGGCCTATTCTCTCTCCTGTTTCACAGTTTGCAATTTTGAACCACAGGGTTGTGTTGAGGGCACCTGGGAGGACAGCATTATGTGGTGGCCGGCCATTAATTCAACTTGGCCCTTTTGACCCTTGGCCGGCCGGCCATGGGAGGTGGCCGGCCGGCCACCTGCAGCTCCAATAATTGGCCGGCCATAATCCTTAGGTCATGTACATTACAGCTATGCACTTTTTTCCCCCCAAAAATCTGTATCCGGGGGACAACCTTTTGGGGGGGAAACTTGGCTTGTTTTCCCCCCACTTTTTCCCTCCTTTTCTCCCCCTATTTGGTGTATATACTTGGCTGGCTAGGTCTGGGATAAGGGTTAGAAAAAATTCCCTCAAGCCCTTTGCATTGGATCTCTCTCCCTCTCCATCTCCAAGCTTCCATACTTTCAACCCTACACCATTTTACACTACACCACCAAGCCCCACCCTTCCCTCCTTCATTCTAGCAGCTGGAGGCTGTTCTTCAAAGCCTAAGGAGCCACAAACTCAAGCCAAGAAGCTATCAAAGTTTGATCTTCAAGGGTGAGTACCAATTCCCTCTTTTTGAGCTTAATTTTGCAACATTTGTTTAGCTATTTTGCTTGCTGTTTTGAGCTCCGACCAAAACTGAAAGTACCCTTTATTTGAGCTCTATTTCATGTTTCATTGAGGGAATTTTGTCATTTGAGGTCTCCATCTTGCACCTCCTTCTTTATCTCTTCTTTAGGCCCTAACCTTGCATGTTATTTTTTGCCTATATGTAATCTGTTTTGGGGCATGTTATAAACTGTAGGTGAGCTTATTTTGAGCCCTTCTTCACTGTTTAGATACCCCATGTGCTACTTGCTTTGAAATCCATGTTTTTGCCTCATTTTGCATGATTTTTTAGCCTATTTTTCTTCTGTTTTTGGACCTTGGTCCGAACTGAAAGTGGCCATATTTTGACCCCCTTGTTATGTTTCATTAAGAGTCTTTTCATGTTTGAGGCATGCTTTGTATACTTTGTGTTATAACCTCTTTTGGGCCCTATCTTGTATGGCATTTTGAGTATGTTTCTATGCTGTTTTTGGGGCTTACATAAACTGTAAGTAGTCATATTTTTGGTCCCTCTTCAGTGTTGTAGAAGGGTCTTTTTCTGTTTGGGCTTTGCATCTACCACTTGCTTCATTGCCTCCCTTGCGGAGCCACTTTTGTATGCTAATTTAGCCCAACTTGTGCTCACTTTTTGGCCATGATTTAAACTGTAAAAATGCTTGTCTAGGGGCTGTCTTGCTTCTGTCTTTTCATCTCATGTTCAAATTTTGCATGCATTGCATAGCTATAGGCCATTTCATGCGCCAAAATTCATGTTTCGGGAGAGATTCCATGCATCGGGTGTCATTTCGCCTTATTTCGGGGCTGTTTTCCCCTTCATCTTGCTACTAATTTTTGCATGTTTGCATGTCATATTCCATGTCTTTGCCATGTCTCATTAGAGTGGCATTTCGGTGCCTGAGGGTCGGTCCTCAGTTTGCGTGCACGCGTGCACGCATTTCGAGTTGTCTTGTTTTCATCTGATGGCCTCCTATGTGAGTGTGGCTGAGGCTCTCTCATGTTGGTGTAAGCCCATTATTGCATTACGTATGCCATTTCATCCATAGCATTGTGTATGCTCGGTTGTGTATTACCTCGTGCAGCGTGTATGCCATTCCATAACATTGTGTATGTTAGGATTGTATCTTAGTTGCATTTCATGCATGTCATGCATATTGCATCGTGTTCGGGATAGGAGTTAGCCCGGGCACGGGAAACGAGGTGCGTTTCGTACTCCGAGTGACGGAACGTGTCTCAATTCCCTAGTCACCGACACTCCGAATCATCCATGATGGAGTTAGGTTCTTGTTGTGTTTATACGTGCATTCATTCTATATTGAGTTGCACATTTCGACTCCTCTGCCATCATGCATCGATATGCGTGATTGGTGACACGAGGATCGAGGCATGTATATATCTGTGAAAATACATTGCCATGCCCCTTTCCTGCTCTCTGTTGCAGCAAAATGAAGAATCAGCAACTTTTTGGAGTTTGGCGCGCATTTCAAGAAAAGGTGTAAACAGAGGCTAATTGGGGCATCCCAGTGGATTTCCGCGCAAGGCAGCCCAGACATGCATCATTCATCAGAAGCAAGGCAGTCCCTAGCTTGCACGCCAGTTTTACAGCTTTCTTAGTTAATTTGATTAATTAATTAGGAATTTGTATATTATTTGGACTGTATTATTTGGACTGTAATATTCTTTTATTCGGGACTGTATATTTATTCGGACCCTCTGCGCGAGGGCATAATTGTAATAAGTGTGCGTGTGTGTGTTGTATGTCTTCCAACCCCACGTCTTTCTCCCTTTTATTTATTCGCTTATGATGGTTAGATTAGGGCATATTTCAATTAGCATACAGTATGACATCATGTTTGCACCATTCATCTGTTTTGCATGCACCAGGTTCGGCGCATCATACTAACTGCATTTGTATTTCAATTTCCGAGTTGAATACATGTTAGCTGTAGCATTCCATATGCCATGTTTAGAATAGCCGAGCCTGCTATAATTTGCATTCTTGCATGTGTTGCATTAGGCATTTCTGTATACTTAGGATCATGCATGATTTCTAATGTAGTTTCTGTTTTGACTTGGAGTACTCGGTGAGTTTTTATGCTTTAGCATCCTTGCATGCGTGTGAGTGCTGCCATGAATAGCATGCTTACCATGAGGCTATTTGCTTATGTGATATAACTGCCTGAATGCCTGTGGATGAAGGTTGGGTTACTTGGATTGGAATAAATCATCAACTGTTTGTTTTAAGCCCACCAGATAGTGGCAAAACCATCTTTTCTAAGCCCACCTGAGGGTGGCAAAATCTGCATTTCAAGCCTACTTGCGAGTAGCAAACCATCTTTCAAAAACAAACATGAAATGTTTTGTTCCAATTCAGGCGACCCAGTCTATACTTATATGCTGTGTGCATCACATAGTAACCTAGGCTAATAACCGGAAGAAGGACATACAAAGTTTTCAAAAATAGATATCATGGTTAGTAGAGGCCGATCTTTGATCGGGCGAGCGGGGGTGCTCACGAAGTGACCTTCCCCAATCGTACCCAAGTTCCCGAGCCAAGGCAACTTTGGTGATGACGGACACGTGGCCTTTGGCACCGAGTCAGAGTTTCCTAAATTTCCCATTAAAAAACATTTAGGTGGCGACTCTGTGTCTGGCAAAGCAGTCCATGTTTGGCACTTCTTTTCAAAAATCTGTTTCTCAAAATGATTTGCCAGATTTGGACTCTTTGGTTCAGATTTAGAACCGTGACAAATTTGAGAGTCCTTGAGCTGTAGTGACCCCAAATGAACAGAACGGGAGCTCGTTCCTCCCGGGGCGTTCGGGGACGTCTACACTCGTGGAATTTTCTTTATTTGATTCTTTTTTTCAAATGTGTATACAGATATCCATTGGTTATTTTCTGTCAGACTTGGCGATGATTCTTTGGAATTATCCAGCTTTAGGTGGTATGGTGTACGTAAGTATAGACATTCATGTTGTTTGTCACCAAAATATTGTTTTAGGAAATCCTGTGACTTCATCTATTGTTGTAAGCTTGTAAACATCATATCCTAGGTGATTTAAAATGTCTGGGGGTTTGGTGTCCTTATTTTTGAAATACGGATATTCGTAACTATCCGGTTTATAAATCATCTCATTTTTTCTGTCAGGTCTTGCACCATGGACTATTAATGTTCTCAATCTTCCTCTCCCTTGTACATGGTCAAGGACAGTTTTACATACTAATGGTTCTCTTTACCGAGAGCACAACTCCCTTTGTTAATTTAAGATGGTAAATTTAGCATCCAGAAATTTCTTGATTTTCATATTCTTGGTGCTTAACCTTGGCTCATCACTGTTAATACATATGCAGGTACTTGGATGTCGCTGGTTAGAAGAATTCAAAACTTTACTTCTGCAACGGTGTTGCCTTATTTTTTGGGTGGTTGGTAATGTCTGCCAAACCTTAATATCTTGGTCCTTTGCAGTTGTTTTTGCTATATACAGAAGACTAGTCTACTGATGTGCATATTGAAATGCAAACATATGGAAATTGAGATTTTGCTGGCCAGCGATAGGGTTTGGGAAAGTTTGAATTATGCTTAGTTTAGGCAGAACATGTTCCCACACATGTCCACCCTTTTATCATAAATGGATAAAAAAGAAAAAGAAAAAAAAAAGAGTGGAGGCATTTTAACATAATAAAATCATTCTCTAATACTTCAAAGTAGTTGCGAAAGAGTGTGAAAAATCTAGAAATCCCCTAGATGTTGATTTGTGATTATGTATCAATTTTAAGCAATATATAACAATCCTTATCAAACAATCAAGACAAATTGACACAACGATTTTACGTGGAAAAACCACAATTGGACACCTCCAATTGTGATAAAAAAACTACGGGCAACAGCCACAAAACAATCCACTAAGAAGATATAAAGGAATTACATAGGTATACTCTCAATTACCTAGCGAATCCATGCCCGAATTAAACCAACCTCTATGTGCCTCTTCCAACCCCGTCTTCACATCGGAATTGTCTTGACAATGAGCCACTCCGGAATCCACCAAAGCTTCAGGCTCGAATTCTTCAGAATCCACCGAAGAACAACTTTCTCTTTTGTGTAGAATAAACAAACAAACCTTTGACGTATGCTTCTTAAACCATGAGTTGAATACTCAATGAAAACATCAAAGAAAACTAGCAAAATATTCCCAGATATAAACCTTAGAATCCAAAAAGAAGATCTGGAAGACTTGTCTAAGTTTTAGGAGAAAACTAACTACTTATAGAAATCCAAAGTAATCCTAGTTTTGGAAGAAAACCAATTCCTTATAGAAATCCAAGAATCTATGTTCACGCGGTCCACTCGAGCATGGTAATTCCCGCTCGAGCGGAGGCTTCAAAATTGTGTGATTCATATAGGCTTCACGCTCGGGCGGAAGTTTCCACGCTCGAGCGTCGAATCACACCATCCAGTACTTTTTCAGGCGAAGTAGAGGTGCTGTGAGCTTGCGATCCTCGCTCGAGTGTCACTTTCCCCGCTCGAGCGGGGAGACCAAAATTGGAAAATCTGGAAAACTAGATCCTGTTACAACCTCGGTTTTGATCCATGGAATTTGATAACAAAGGGTCCTAACAATCTCCCCCTTTGTCAAATCCCGGACAAAACCATTCTAAAACAGTTTTTCCTAACAAAATCACAAAATCAACGCCACCAACTATGAACCAACATTCACAACCAAATCTCAAATCCATGCTCTTGAACAATTATCCTGAAAGAAAACAACCACACACAAGCCAACTAAAAATATGTGGAACTGGATTAAATAACAAAAGATAAGTCCATCCATAAACAAAACATTATCCAAATATATTATCCATCCAAAACATATGACAATCTAACTGTACCAAAGAAGGATGGACTGTAGTAAAAATAACTGTACCATGTACCAGTACCATGTACACCAACAAGATATACCAAAAACTGTACCACCCCCCTTTTTTGTCACGAATTGACAAATGAAGCTCAAACAACTATAGCATGCAATAAGGAAATAATAAGCAAACAGAGCATAGCAACATGCAAAACAACAATAGCCAATCTCCGTTACCAAACAAAACAAAGTGTTCATGCTAACAAACTCTTGCAATGAAAACCAAACTCCCTTACCAACCCAAATCAAGAAGAACCAAACTCCCCCTTACTAAAAGCAACCACAAACACTGAAAACAATGAACAAGAAGAAAACGACAAAAATAATATGGTGGAGCAAACAAGAAATTTTAGATTAGTACCTTAAAACACACAAGACTATCCAAGAAGCACAATTACTAGTAAACACAATGTGCACAGTCTGTAGAAGATTTCTTATGAAAGAAAGTGATGCATTATGTGAAAAGCATAGATCCCCTGATAAAAGTGTGTGTGTGACTCTTGGAGTTCGACAAACACTAGATTCAATCCTAGTAGTGATCTGAAAGTTGAACCTCTAACAAGAGAATCTAAGCACAACAAAGGAAAGTCAAACCACTAGGAATCAAGGGTTATTTGGTGAGTAAAGGCGGAGGCTTCCCCTTAATCAATGAATTTTTTCTTTCTTTTGCACATTTTTTCTTTCTTTTGCATATTTTTTCTTTTTCTTTTTCTTTTTCTTTTTCACACTTATTAGCGGCTGACACGCTCAAGAGTATAGAAACTGAACCAGAGAAGCATGGATATAACAAGGATGGCCTGGTTGGTGACTCTGAGGTAGCTTTTTCCTCATGGCTGGACTACAAAGAATAGAGGGGAAAGCCGTGGAGATGCAAAAAGATGGAAGATGGTTAAGAGACTCAACATCACCCATGATATGCTAGTATAGGTCAATTCCTCTAGAAAAGCAAAAGATACAGTGCCAGAAGTCCATAGAAAAAAAAAAATACTAAGGCGAAAGACTCCAGAATTTGCTAATCCAAGACTGTGTACAAAATGAGATATACTAATCAAAAAATACACACTCCAAAATGAGTAATGACCATAGAAAGCACACATATATTAACATGTAATGGATATTCTCATCAATTCCAATATGCACCAAGGACCACTCAAAAATTTCAAACTTGCAAAACCATACTAAGAAAATCTTTTTGGAATTTTTTTTTCAAAAATAAAGCAAGACAAAAAAATGAACAAGCACACATGTAATGACAAAAAAAACACACAGAAACCCAAAAACTAAAATGACAAAACAAATTAACACAAGTCAAGTTTTCTTACCCAAACTGCTTTAGTACAAACAAAGTTGTGAGAATTGCGGTTCTTAGATGGTGTCTTGACGTTGTGGTTCATTTCCCCTGCAATGGGAACCCGTCTCGACTTGGCTTCCAACTTCCAATTTTTAGGTCTAGGAAAGACACTCTCCCATGCAACTTATAACAATAAGGGCGAATATGACCATGCATTCCACAATGATGACATATAAAAACATAGTGTACCTTCTTTTTTTTTACCTTACCAACTCTAGGAAGTTTGAAAAGTCCATCCTTATGTTGAATTTTTTGTTCTCCCTTTCCTTGAGTTCTTGTATCATGAGATGTTGATGCACTCTGTTTTTGCTCTTTCTTACCACCAAAGCCAATGCCACTCTTGTCAGAACAGATTTGTTGAGATCCAATGATATCATCCAAAGTCTTTGATTTTTTGTTCTAAAGACCAATGGTAACCATGGCACACTTGAGTTCTTCCTCTTTCTTGATCATTAGTTCTTCCAAAGCAACTTGAGACATCTCGAGAGTTTCAATTTTTTCTTCATATGTTGCATAGATTTGTTGTAGCTCGTTCCTCTCTGTCTCACAAGTCAAGAGTTTTGCACAAAGAGCTTGTCGATCATTAGTTATCTTAATGACATCAATCCTAGCCTCGGAAATCTCCTCCTTTAGTTTGACATTCTCACTTTCACATGCTGTGAGTTTCATAGTGAGTTTGTCATTCAATTTGGATAACTTAAGAGATTCCTTATACAATTTTTCATAAGCTTGCTCAAGCTCTTCATCATCACTTCCCGAGGATTCATCATCAGTGGTATTCTCAACCGGGCTCTTCGGATACTTTGTTTGTCCTTCAGTTTCAGAAGCCACCATGAAAGCAAGGAATTGTTTATGTCCCTCTTCACCTTGATCTTCGTTGTCACTTTCATCTTCATCAGATTCTGATTCATCATCCCAAGTAATGGCGAGGGCTTTATTCTTCTTCAAACGAGCGGGGCATTCTGAAGCAAAGTGGCCATATCCTTGGCATTCGTAGCATTGGACTCTTTCAGAGTTCCCTTGTATCTTTCCTTTCTCCTTCTTGGCTATAGAATTAATTTTGAGTTTATCTTTACCTTTAGATTTATGAGTATGAGTAGATTCCAAAAGATTAGAATTCTTTTTCAAAAATGATTTTTTAAATTGTTTAACAAAAGCAGTCGTAATCTTGGAATCTATCTCATAATTCTCATCAGAATCTTCTCCAACTCTATGAGCACTACTAAAAGCAATATCTTTTTGTTTCTTTTTGAAGTTCCTATATGCCTCATAAGTTTGGAAATTTCCAACCAACTGATCCAGCTTGAGGTTGTCAACATCTTGAGCCTCCTCAATAGCCATAACTTTTGGTTGGAACCGATCGGGCAAGGATCTCAAAATTTTTCCCACAACTTTGGATTCTGGTATTTTTTCACCTAAATTGAAGCTGAAAGTTACAATGTCACTCAACTTCGCATAAAATTCATCAAAGGTTTCACTATCTTTCATTGAAAGGTTTTCGAAACTAGAAGTGAGCCTTTGAAGTTTTGAGCGTTTAACATAAGAAGTGCTCTCATGAATAGTTTGTAAGATATCCCAAGTTCACAATTACAAATACGACTAAACTCTTCAGGTGTGACAGCGCAAAAGAGAGAATTGATAGCTTTACTATTCCAGCTACTATTTTGGTAATCATTGTGTCTCACTTTTCAATTGGTTTGGGGAAAGTTACTCCATCAACGGTAATTGTTGGTTCGGCCCACCCATTCATGACAGATTACCAAACTTTTTCATCTATAGATTTTAAAAATGATCTCATCTGAGCTTTCCAAAAAGAATAATTGAATCCGTCAAGTAGGGGTGGTCGAACCATAGAATTTCCCTCATGAATTGAATCCATTATCACAAATCAAACAAGATCTCATTCTAAAAGATATATTTTTTTTAAAAAAAATAGAACGACCTGCTCTGATACCAATTGAAAAATCTAGAAATCCCCTAAATATTGATTTGCGATTATGTATCAATTTTAAGCAATATATAACAATCCCTATCAAACAATCAAGACAAATCGACACAACGATTTTACGTGAAAAAACCATAATTGGACACCTCCAATTGTGATAAAAAAAACCACGAGCAACAGCCACAAAACAATCCACTAAGAAGATATAAAGGAATTACACAGATATACTCTCAATTACCTAGCGAATCCGCGCTCGAATTGAACCAACCTCTATGTGCCTCTTCCAACCCTGTCTTCACATCGGAATTGTCTTGACGATGAGCCACTCCGGAATCCACCAAAGCTTCAGGCTCGAATTCTTCAGAATCTACCGAAGAACAACTTTCTCTTTTGTGTAGAATAAACAAACAAATCCTTGATGTATGCTTTTTAAACCATGAGTTAAATACTCAATGAAAACATCAAAGAAAACTAGCAAAATATTCTCAGATATAAACCTTAGAATCTAAAAAGAAGATCTGGAGGACTTGTCCAAGTTTTGGGAGAAAACCAACTACTTATAGAAATCCAAAGTAATCCTAATTTTAGAAGAAAACCAATTCCTTATAGAAATCCAAGAATCTGTGTTCGCGCGGTCCGTTCGAGCGTGGTAATTCCCGCTTGAGCGAAGACTTCAAAATTGTGTGATTCATATAGGCTTCACGCTCGAGCGGAAGTTTCCACGCTCGAGCGTCAAATCACACCATCCAGTACTTTTTCAGGCGAAGCAGAGATGCTGTGAGCTTGCAATCCCCGCTCGAGCGTCACTTTCCCTGCTCGAGCGGGGAGACCAAAATTGAAAAATCTGGAAAACTAGATCCTGTTACAACCTCGGTTTTGATCCATGGAATTTGACAACAAAGGGTCCTAACAGAGCGGGTTGAATTTGATTTACTAATAGTTAATATAGAATAGGGGTGACCATTGGTTCAATGGTAAAACCTTAGCCTAATAACCTTGAGGTTATGGGTTCAAGTCTCGGGACAACCCCTTTATGCACTATGCCAAAGGTTAGGTGTGTACCTAATCTTTTCCCTCCCAAACACACATTAATGTGTACTAATTGGGCGTTGTTTTTAATAGTATATAGAATGATGTTACCCATATTGAAAAGATTATCCTCAATTGCTATGGAAGTTCCATATCTTTTATGGATGCTAGCCTATTGTGTATAATATATATTGCCATAGAATTTTCCTCATTTTTCCTATTCTGTTATGAGAAAGGTAGGCCCCCCTTGTTCTCTATTTTGTTATGAGAACAATTTTCAAAAAATTTAAAACAAAAACCTGCTTTTGCCTTATGCTTTCAAAAATTTTGGAAACAAAATCATGAACCAAATGAACCCTTAGGTGCCGTTTGGTAACAGTTACGTTTTCAGTTTTCTGTTTATATTTACAAAAATTTTAAAAACTCAAATAAAAACTTATTTGGTAAATTTTTGATTTATAAATCAGTGGTTTCAGTTTATAAATTTGGCCAAAAGAATGTAAACTCAAAAAATGTGTTTCCGTTTTGAGTTTTGAGTTTTTTTTTTTTTTTACCACCCAACACTAGCCACCACCCGCCACCATTTTCCACCATTGTCTTCCGCAACCACCACCCACCACCTGCCACCACCCACCCGCCACCACCACCCACCACCCATCACCCGCCACCACCACCTACCTACCGCCCACCACCCACCACCCACTTGCCACCACCACCCACCCTTCGCCACCACCACCACCCACCTGCCATCCACCCGCCACTACCATCCATCGCCCGCCACGTACCTGCCACCACCACTCACCACCCACCTGTCACCACCATCCACCACCCGCCACCAACAACCACCTACCATCACCACCCACCTGCCATCCACCCGTCACCACCACCCACCATTACCACCACCACCACCACCACCACCATCACCCACCATCCACCTGCCACCCACCTGCCACCACCACCACCACCCGCTACCGTCACCCACTACCACCACCACCCGCCACTTACCTGCCACTCACCACCCACCTGCCACCACCACCCGCCACCACCACCACCACCCACTCGTTACCACCCACCACCCGCCACCGTCACCCACCCACCCACCTACCATCACCACCCGCCACCTACCCGCCACCACCACCTACCTGCCACCACCCACTATCTGCCACCTACCTGCCACCACCACCCACCACCCATCACATCCACCACCACCACCACCCACTCGCTACCACCCACCACTCACCACCGTCACCCACCCACCCACCACCACCACCCGTCACCACTACCCACCCGCCACCACCCGCCATCCGCTACCCACCTGCCACCACCACAACCACCCACTCGCTACCACCCATCACCCGCCACTGTCACCCACCCACCCACCACCACCCACCCGCTACCCACCACCCACCGTCACCACTTTCCACTACCGTCTTCCGCCGCCACTTGCCACAACTTGCTATTTCTCACTCTTTTTTATATTTTTAAATTTTTTTAAACATTTTGTCAATTACCAAACGCGTTTGTAGTTTATGTTTTTCTAAAAATAAATAAAAATCAGCTTATAAAATTTTTATAAATATAAACTAAAAACGTAAACGTTATCAAACAGACCCTTAATGTTTGTACTTGTAGTGCATAATTCAAGGAGGGTATGGAATTAAACAAACTGGGAATGAAGAATGGGAAGAGGAAAGAGGATACATGTTTAGGAATGAATCCCTCTCTTGGCCTTTTGGTGTGCGATGGAAGATCCCTATACTGATTTATTAAGTTTGTACACATCAATTTAGATACTTTTCAATATGAAAATGAGAACAAATTTGATGCACACCACTCAAAACTTCTACAATCGAGGTTAGAGATTCCTTAGGAAGATAGCATCCATTATGCATATTTTGCATATGCATATTTTGCATATGCCTTTGATGCGGAGTATAAAAAGTTCAAGGAATGTTAAATTGAAAGAAATAATGATATTTGGATGTTGGCATAATATCAAAGAGAAATTGGTAGGAATCTTATATAACTATGTTTATAGTATTATTAGAGTCTTATTTTATGATTATATTTATGTTTTTTAGGATTTTAAGCTTAGGTGTATCTTGGTAATTTGCATAATTTCCGAATATGTGTTGTGTGGGTTGCCCATGAGTTGTCTTGTTGGTCAAATTATCTAATTAGTCTTTGTTTTTGTTTCTTATTTAGTCTTAGATTAGTTTTGGAAGTCAAAGATATTATAATAGTTTTTTTTTTTTTTTATAGTTGGTTAAGGAAGTCTTCTGGTTCTACATGAAGTTATGCAATACTTATAATTTAATAGACATGATATTTTACAGAATTTTAGAGCTTTTAAAGTTTCCTTATGGATTGTGTGATACAATCAAACCCTAGGTGTAATATCTAAGAAATTCTAAGAGTGATTCCTAGACTTATCTTCTTCTTCTCCTTCTTTCCGTATTTTATTTTCTGCACTTTAACAGCCCAAAAACACTGTTCACGGATACTTTCACAGCCCCAAAACAGCCCTTGCAGCGCTGTCCTACATTAGCCTTCCCCATAGTTTTTACTCCTAACATGTTTCATACATGCGCCGATGGCCTTAAATGAATATATGATTGTTCCTTATCTCTCATATCATTTTGGGGTCATGCATTTTCTTTTCCTTCTTTGATATTCTCGAGGACACAGAAACGTGATGTGATGAGTTGGTCTCTCTTTAGAACAATTGTTAAACGTTCAACTAGCAATCTCCTAAATTTCTTTTGAATTTCTAGTGGTCTATCATACAAATACTATTGTTTTTTGGGTAAACATATAGATCAAGTTGATCAACGATTTGGGAATTTCATGCTAGTTACTTTGCTTATATGTTACCAGATATGTTTGTGGCTCGTAAACTTTTGGTGCTTTCAGGTTTCAAGGATTCTTCTGTTCATCTTCTGCTGTTACCATTTGCTTACCCATTTTGATCAGGTGAATTTGTTGGTCCTTGATTAAATTGAATGAAAATGAGGCAATTAAGAACAAGATTTTACTAGTTTAATTATGATATTTCAACATATCTCTAATATATTTAAGTCATGAGACCCTGACCTTCAAGTAAATCTTTATTGCCTGAGTAAAGTTGATGCAAAATCGTAGTTTGGAATCACATGAATCAGTCAGAGTTACATTGTACCGAGATATTCTAGAACTAATTAAATCATGTCACTTCATGACCTATCTGATTTTCAAGAATTAAGAAAGCTCTTGTATAATATTCGAAGATCTTGTGAGATATCAATTTTTTTTTTTTCTTTCTGAACTCTTCCCTTGGCAACTAGAGAAGGCATGGGGGAAATCTTTTATGCACTATTGACTTATGCGGGAATGACTACAAAACATTAGTCCCCTAGTATTTCTGTGTCTCACTTCATTTTAAGAATGTGAATTTTTGAAAGAGAGGGGGAAAAAAAAATCTTATTCAGACCTTTCTTCTCAGAGGTCGAAAAGAGGTTTGTGTTTAGATGTCACCATACAAGAAACATTGGTTTATAGCAATTCCCAAATATAGTTCGCAGAGGGCTTAATATAATCTCACTCTCTCTGAAATGAGGTTGTTGTCTTTTGTTCTGTTTCTGTTATTTTCTTAGGTCAAGCAAATGTTTCCCTTGGCCTTCTACAGCTTGCTTGCAGTGCCTCCTGTGTTGGCAGTGATGAATTTGTTTTGGTTTTGGAAAATTGCCAAAGGTATGATCAAAACTCTCTCTAAGGCGAGACACAGTCACAGTCAGTGATTGACCATGGTCCTTGTGATGCTTCTATACATGCACATCACTTCAGTTGGCTTTATTGAAGGAGCTACGTGAATTTCGCCCAGTGTACATCTTGTAGTTGTATATTTCTGTTTTAGTGGTTTTCTGGGTCTTCATCTGGTTACAAGAATACCAACAAATTGTTTTGAATAGAATAGAAAATGATCAATGAAAGAAATGCATGGACAATGAAGTTCTCTCACTATCTGGATTTCTACCGTTTCTTCTGGATCAGGATTTTTCTGTCATTCTTTTCTTTGCGGTGATCTTGTTGTAGTGATTTAAGGGTCCAAATTTGAAGTTGAAGTAAAAACTCATTGTTTGGAGTGTGTAGTTTAAAATAAAAAATGGTATTCTATCGTCATATCTTGTTTGGAAACATGCTATTTTACTAAAAAAAAATTTTGTTGAAAAGATGTACAGAAAAGTAGAGAGTGATGTGACAACTTATAGTAACTTCTTGACTTTTTTACTAAAATATATAATTTCCAAACGAGGCCTAATTTTAAACTTGGGCTGTTGGATTATGTCATTTGTTGACGTGTCTTGCTATGATAATTGTAGAGAAAGAATAATAAAAATTCTGATTCTTTCTTTAGAAGTACCTAGTGGTGCATTGATGCTATAACCCTATCATTTTCCCCCCAGTTGTGCATTATATATAAGATGATGATATAGGTTGTTGAAGTGCATGGATGGGGTGGAATTTTTAGTCAACAAACATGTTAAATTCTCCAATTTTTATTCAATAATATATAATCAACAAATAATTATATTCAACACAACTAAAGCAAAGCCATCTACTGTTTTTATGGATAACAATTTTTTGTTTATTCCATTGAATAATTGTTTATACATTTTGGCATGGAAAACAATAAAATGGAGAGAGAGAAAGAGAGAAGGGACTGTTGTTGCTTCTGTGAGAGGGGACTCTTTATTTTAATAATAATGACACATTTATTATCTTTTTATATCATATTTCAAAATGACATCTCATATGAGACTAATGCATTCATGGTTATGTTTTTGTTATATAAGATAGAATTTGAAATGTAGTATAGAAAGATTATAAATGTAGCATTATTGTTATCTCAATAATGGTATGTCAACATGATCTATTTTAGTATTGAGGATGTAAGTTGATTCAATATGAAGTATATGAAGAGAAAATGATCCAATATGAATAGAAAAGAAATAGTGAGAAAGCACTATCATGACTTATTTGGATGATTGAGAAGACAATAGTAGAATTATAGATGATTGGGAAGATAGGAAATGGTAGAATTGAATACTGAGAGAGAGAAAGAAAATGTTAAATACACATAGTTTTTCCACAAAAAGTATGACGGTGACATTTATGTGAATCTAGCTTAGGGGATTTAGATTTTTTTTATTTCCAATGGATGATTATCCCTGTGACGCTCCAAATTTTTTTTTTTTTTTTTTTTTTTACATCATAAGATTTAAATAACAATAACTTGCTAGATAAAGTTTTAACTACTAATTAGGAACTTTTAAGTTCTTACAAAGCCAAAGTCCAACGACAAAATAAAACTACAAGTTCACACACAACGTCACAACATAGTTAAATCCTAATACAAGGGATAACAGGATTTTATTCTGACAAAATATTAACTCTAAGTCAACCAAGGTTCGATATTGGCAGCAGCTCCAATTTCAGCCTCAGTCCCTTCTTCAACATAATCTGGCATGAAACGCCAGGGCAACAAAATATATGCCATGAGTTTTGCAACACAGTAAGAAAACGTAACCAACCTACCATTCTTTTTAAGAGACAAATAATAATATTCTAAACATGAGATAACAATATAATTATACACAGAAATTACAACCATTAGAATAGTTTCAATAATTTTAATAATTTAGGTGACACTCGAAATCTCACCAAAGAGATTTAACTCACCAACCACTAAGCATGGCAACGGTTAATTTGAAACCCTCCCTTGGTCAAATATTTAAGTGTTACCAACCGTAACTACCAGGGATGCCCACGTCCGGAGTTATATACCCAAGTAGTGGCATCCGTGGTCTGCCCCAAGGAAACGGCCTGCCAGGGGTAAGCAACCTCCCTGTGTGCCACCTGCACATCCACCCTTATTCCAAAACCGAATACCGAAAAGGGTTCAAATAAGTCCCGTGCCATCTTAGAGTTTCGCAACACAATTTACGTGAGAATTCTCAAAACCAGGGCTCACCCTGAACAACCGGTGTTAACCGTCAACTCTTAATTCCGTACAGTCTTTAAACCAAGACTCACCCCGAACAACTGGTATTAACCGTCAATTGTTAACTTTGTATATGTCGTTAATCATTTCAGTTAATTTTGATATTAATCACAAATAACTCCAAATTTTTAATCACAAGTAATGTTATACAACTCATTAAAATTCCCAATCATAAAATATTGCATGTGTCACACAATACTAAATAAAAGTACAGAATTTAAATAAACAATTTATTTAAACCATGGTATGAAATAATAACTTAGATACAAGAATTAAACCCTAAACACACACATGCACAAATTTTTGATTTACAAAATTAGACTAGCATAATATTAAAGTGGTGATTTTATTCTGTCCAGAAAATTTTCAGAGTATATATCTTGCAAATAAAATTATAAATACATTACTTATACAACTCTAAAATTCATATCAATCTACAGGATACTCAATAAACATGTTATGGTTATTTTTCAGAAAGCTTTTCCCAAAAATAACTTATAAATAATTCTAAACAAATTCCAAGGGTGTTTATGACACAGATTTGTCACATTTCCTTATTTTAATTCCATGCTTAAATTTATAGATCAAACCCATAATCTAAGGATTTATTATGAAACTAGACTTCTCAAATTTCATCTTCTAGTCAGAAATTACCAGATTTGGCTTAGTATAGAATTTTAAATAAATTTTCAAATACATGGTAAAATCTGTCTCACAGTTTCAGATTCAGTTAGAAATTTGTATAAATTTGTAGAACGCTCGAAAATTGTTTCCAAAAATTTCTGAATAAACTAGACATCATTATCAACAACTTTGTAGAAGAAATCATCTCGAAATTCTGAGTATAAAATTATCTAAAAATTCGGGTAACATGCTGGCAGATTCAAGACAGATTATTCTCAACACAGTTTCAGATTTAGTTAAAATTTTGTATAAATTCGTAGAAAGCTCAAAAATTATTTCCAAAAATTTCTAGATAAACTAGACATCATTATCAACAACTTTATAGAAGAAATCATCTCGAAATTCTGAGTATAAAATTGTCTAAAAATTCGGGTAACATGCTGGCAGATTCAAGACAGATTATTCTCAACACAGTTTCAGATTTAGTTAAAAATTTGTATAAATTTGTAGAAAGCTCAAAAATTGTTTCCAAAAATTTCTAGATAAACTAGACATCATTATCAACAACTTTATAGAAGAAATCATCTCGAAATTCTGAGTATAAAATTGTCTAAAAATTCGGGTAACATGCTGGCAGATTCAAGACAGATTATTCTCAATACAGTTTCAGATAATATATCAAATGTACGTAATCTGAAAAATTTCAATTATATAAAAACAAAATGAGAGGGTTGAGAGGGTTTTCTTACTTAGTAATAGAGTGACAAAATGGTTGAGAATTTTGGCTTCTTTAATCTCCTACTCTTCTTCCTCTCCTAACACCAAGCTTGGTGGCTTTGGGGATTTCTCTCTTCTTTTTTTTTTTTTTTTTTTCTTTCTCACCGGATGCTTGCATGCACAAGGAAGGCTTGCATGCATATAAATATTGAAGACATCTCTCTCTCCCTCTCATTCTTTCCATTATTTTATTTCCTCAAAAACATTCCATTCCCTTTCTCCAATTTCTAAGAGCAAACTTTCTCTAATTTTTATAAGTTCTTCCCTAAATTTTATAAAGGATGGTGGGATTGGTAGGAACTATGGGTTGTTTGCCCATGGTTTGTTTGTTTGTATTATTATTATTTTTTTTTTTTTTTTTGTGTGGGTTTCTGAAAATTGACGCACTAAGATTTTTAACTAAGGTATTTAGTAAGAATAGTTATTATATTGAATCATAATTAAAATAATTTATAAACAACAAATATTGAACACCCACAAAATTATTATTCTTAATAATGTCTTGTTAGTGATTGATTTGAGTCAATTTAAAACTAACTTTTACACTAATGTATAATTCAGATAGACTGTAGACAAAATTAATTAATAAATTTTCTTTAAAGAATAATTAAAAGATGGGTTTTCACAATCCCATTTAACACAAAATACTAAAAATTAAATGATACATCTTGTATTTTTATAATTTATTTTCCTATTAAATTTTTCCAAACCAATAGTAAGTCCCATCACATATGCGAGCGGATCCTCTAGAGTTAATTCTCTAGAGTGATCTCCTAAAGTAGTCGATCGAACGGCTCAGAATCAAACTCACCAAAACGACGTCGTTTTGGTGAGTATTTTGAAAAAAAAAAAAAAAAAAAAAAATCAGATTTTTTGAAGCTTTTTTGCAGATCAACAATGGCTTCCATTTATTATCATCATCACAACCCAACAACCCAAATCAGATTAACTAGAGACACAGAGAGAGAAAAAGTGACGAACGCAGAACCAGAGACACAGAGAGAGAAGAAGAAGAGAGAGAGAGTAGAGAGAGAAAGCAAAGGGTTCGTCATCGCTACAGTCCCAGCACTCTCTGCATTTCCAATTCCTAAAGCTTCAAAGCGCATTAATGGCTACAGAGCCAAGGTTGTAAAACCAAAGCCAGAAAATCAATCCCAATGGAGTGCATCGGAGCTCGAAACTTCCGCATCCCATTGTTGATCTGCAAAAAAAGCTTCAAAAAATCTGATTTTTTTTTTTTTTTTTCAAAATACTTTTTCTCTCTCTGTGTCTCTAATTAATCTGATTTGGGTTGTTGGGTTGTGATGATGATGATAAATGGAAGCCATTGTTGATCTGCAAAAAAGCTTCAAAAAATCTGATTTTTTTTTATTTTTTTTTTTCAAAATACTCACCAAAACGACGTCGTTTTGGTGAGTTTGATTCTGAGCCGTTCGATTAACTACTTTAGGAAATTACTCTAGAGAATTAACTCTAGAGGATCCGCTCGCATCACATATTGACCGATGTAAGATCATTCATAACCCAAGTTGTTGAGAACAAACTAGTAGCAACTTATATGTTGAAGATCACTCATACAAATATAAGATAAAATTGTCACAAATAACTCTACTTTTAAAATTCATAACCAATTAGAATATCAAGATTAGTTCGTGGTCAGTCCAGAGCCCCATGGTCATGTGAATGACTTGGTTTCAATACCATTTATAATAATTCTGTTTTGTATTAAAATTTTAATCTTGAACATATAAGACTTTACTATTTTATTATTAAAATGCGTCAATAGACGGTCACAATATCCAATCAATAATATTGTACTTTCTTTATATATGTATATATTTTGTTTGGACTTTATAATTACATAATCATTTCTAAATTAGAGGGTCACCCAAAATTATTAGTTGGTCTTGGAAAAGCACCTGGTCATATCCTTGGCAAATCATAAATTTTTATTTTTTCTTATGTTTTTCAATCACTCAATATAAAATCGTAAATTTCACCTCTTCTATCAATTCTAATATATATAAAACGTTACGTGACGTTGTTTCTGGACTAATTAATAACTTGTAGTCTATATTAAAAAGACCTGGGATGCTGGTATGTCCCATTGTGGGAGGTCGTCCTATTATAGGATTTGTCAAGAATGTTATTCATATAAAAATCAAGTTAATTGAATATTTGTAATTTCATAATTAGGTCCTAATTATTTTTAAAAATTTATCAGATGCTTTTGTTATAAAACTGCAGATATTCAATTAATTTAATTTTTTAGTATAATTAATTTGCTCAACAAACTCTAAACGATTCAAATTACTCCCTCCGTCCTAAAATAATGGTTCCTTTTGGGGAATCCAACTTTTTTTGATAGTATAATTATTGTACTTTTAAAAAGTTGGTTTTCCAAAATTACTCTTTGATAGTACACTTTTTTGAGAATATCAATGTCATAATTGTACTTTTTATATTATTTATGAATTTAAAAGAAGGGCAAAATAGAAAATTTATATTATTTTTGTACTTGATTTTTGAAGAGGGACTAATATTTTGGGAAAATGAAAAATGAAATAAGGGACTAATATTATGGGACGAAGGGAGTATCAAAAACGACTGAAGACGAAGTTCTACAAGAGAATACTATAAAATCTCTAAATCCATCTTAAAATTCTCGTAAGACTGGATAATTGATCGTAGTTTGAGTACACGCGTGTAGGCACAGATGGCGAGCTACGGCAAGGTCAAACAAACCGCGTCCGGTGCAAGCTCGCTGTCTCGGTCCGCACCCCTTTTGTCGGCCCACACTATACCATACCAAACTCCCAACTCTCTCTCTCTCCACTCTCCAACGCAAATAGTAAAAAACTGTCTATATATATGGTATGGTATAGTGAGAGAAAATTAAATTTGATGGTGTTGGGAGAGGAGGAGGAGGAGGATGTGGAGGAGATCATGGTCGTTTATTTTATTGAAACAGACTGGTGTGTCATGGGGTGTGCGGTACAAGCCGAAGTCGCCGTTAGGGTTGAGGTTGGTGGCGGCATTTTCGTCTCAGGTGAGTTCTAGCGGTGGTGGTGGTGGTGGAGGAGAAAGCATAACGTTTGAGGAGGCAAAGAAACTGATGAGATTGGTGAATGTGGAGGAGTTGAAGAAGAAGTTAGGAACAATGCAAGGGAAGGAGGTGATTGGGTATTCGGAGCTTCTCCGAGCCTGCCATAGTATGGGTGTTTCCAAATCTGAAGATGAGGCGGCCACGTTTGCGCGTGTTCTTGATCAGGCTGGTGTTGTTCTGCTTTTCAGAGATAAAGTCTATCTTCATCCCGATAAGGTAGCTACCCACTCTCTCTCCAGCAAGGATCCTCTGTCCTTCAAAATTCCTGTCCTGTTTTAAATCACTATTGAATCATATGAGAATACTAAATTCACAAATCTCAAGATATATTTGAGTGATTTGAAACGGGGGTAAGAATTTTTTAGGACAGAGGATCCATGGGCCTCTCTCTCTAGACACGTATAGAAATATTGTGTGTATTGGAATGGCAATTTGTTGGTTAAATCTTTGTGCATTACCAAATCATGATAGATTACGAGGCAGTTTTCACCATATTCGGAACACTTTTATGAATTTTATAAAAACTTTTTACATTTTTACATCTTTTAAAACACTTTTTATCTTAATCTAAAAATGAGTATTTAGAAATGTTAGACATCTCAAAAATTCTACTAAAATTTCTATTTGCATATGGGACCCATACAATGTGAATTTATGTGGATCCTACACAATTCTACTAAAATTTATATGCAGTTCTATCTGCATATGGGACTCATACAATGTGGATTTATGTGGATCCTATACAATACAAGGCCTTTGGTAGAATTTGTAGATCTCTAACATTTTTATGAAGAAATACACTATATTTTCAAAATTATCATTTTTTTTTTTAATATGAATGTAATCTGATGATTCGATATTTGAACAATTTGAATTTTTTTTGGCATGAAGGTAAGTCTTATAAAATGAACGGTTTAATTATGAAAATAAGTTTCAAGATGGGCCCACTGAACCCAACATCACCATTCAGTTAGATGCAAAATTGGAAAATTATTCAATACTCCCGGAGCATCACGTGTCCATACTCCAAATCAATTACCAATTAGTTAGCCCATGTTGTTCCCACATTTCCAACATAAATCGTGGGCCCTTTTGTCTCTTTATCAATAAAAACCTTATGGAGCACCACGAGTCCATACACGTGTTCATACTCCGGAAGTACTGAATAATATCACCCTGCAAAATTGGGGAGAATCCATTTCCATGAAGCATTTGTATTATTGGTTATTCCAAAATGAGATAAATGGTCTTCAGTTACTGGCAAGATATGTCTTGGCAGTTCAAGTGAGATAAAGAGTCATAAATTGTTTTTTTCCCAATACATTGCAGCTACTGCTCTTTAGAAGCCATACATATTTGACATTATTACTCAAACTGATCTCTGTTTCTCCATTTCCCTCTATATATATTCAGGTGGTTGATCTGGTTAGAAAAGCTGTGCCCCTTGCTCTAACATCTGAAGACGACCCCAGCAGGGAAGAACTAAGGCAGCTGCAAGAAAAGAAGGAAGAAATCGACATTGTTGCACATAAACAGGTCTGGCGAATCCTCTGGTCAGGGCTTGGGTTAGCTGTTGCACAAGTCGGGCTCTTCTTTCGCCTAACATTCTGGGAATTCTCCTGGGACGTTATGGAGCCAATTGCATTTTTTGCCACAGCCACTGGTATAGTCATAGGTTATGCCTATTTTCTGTTTACTTCAAGAGACCCAACTTATGAAGACCTACTCAAGAGGCTTTTTCTATCGAGGCAGAAGAAGCTGATCAAGAAGCATGATTTTGATGCCGAAAGGTTCATGGAGTTACAGAGGAAATGCAAATGTCCCCTGGATTCCCCTGGCTTTGTCAAACAAAGGATAGGGGTTGAAATGGAACATGAAGATGCTTTTCATTAGGCATCAACACATTTTATTTTTTAATTTTTTCGATGTATTCCTCGCCATCCAGGCCCTCGTATTTTTACCGAGTCAGGGGATACATATTTTCGAACTATTTGTTGGCTTTGACATTGATTCTCTTGTGGAAAGCCAGTCGATGGTAACGCTGATTGCTGTATTGAGGTAACCATTTATTGGCTGTTATGGTCGAATTTTGTAACTAGAAACTGCCTCTTTTTTGTGTGTGTGTGTTAATGATTTTATGAAATTTCAGTTATCTAACATATGATTGCAGCCTGATGAATTTCTTAATCGTTAATGTCATGTTTGGTTGGAAGATTTGGGGAGGGATTTAGAAATGAAAAGAGAATGCGTATGAAACTGGGTGAAATATAAGTATATTTTATTATCATTTCATCTATCTTTTTTCTTTCCCTTTCCAAATCATTTTCTAAATCCTCCAATCAAACACAACGTAACGATCTGCATCTGACTTTCTTCAAGTTTTTATTTTAAGTACTTTTTAGAAATTGGGTTAGTGTCAAAAGAGTGAACCCTAACATGCATGAGTTCGTTCATGAGCTGATAGCTCTTTTACTGATGATTTGGTTTTGTGTATGTTGGAGGTTGTCTATTTCTCCTTTTGGGTTTCATATGCAAGACAATAATTGAGATCTTGACACAGCAAAATGGTGAAATCTGTTCTTTGACAATGAATTAGTGTTGGCCATTACTTGCATTAGGGAACGACGTCACTTTTTTTTCGCTCCATTGAAGACACACAGAGTTTCACTAAATAAATTATATTTATATTATTATATATATGGGTTTTACCTTTACAATTCATTGAAGTAGTTACTCTTTAAATTAATAAACACTTGACATATAACATTGAATTTTACTTTTATCACTTCTTGTCATACAATACAATTCATCCAACATTTTTGACTTGTCCACTGTGATGCTCGTCAAGCAATGTAGCAAAAAACAAAGACAATGACAATAAATGACCTCTGTTACAGCAGTACCAAGAGGGGCACAAACAAGAGGGAAGAGGGGCAGGAATTGAGTGGGAGAAATGAGTTAACAACAGTTTGGATCCACTTGACATTCATTGTTGTGGATCCCATTCACATGCAGGAACCACGCCATTGAACGTTGTGGATCCTGCGTGTGACATTGTTGCACACTGCAATGAATAGCAACTTTTGAGCGGCATGACATTAGATGTGTCAACATGAATGTGATTGTGATTGTGATTGGTACCCTCAGTGAGCTGCTGATCATGGCAATAATCTTGGCAGGCCTTGGCCATGGATGTCGATGATGGAGAAGCTTGGGAACAGATCACTGTGGAGAAGACCTCCGACAGTTGGGCTCTTAGAGCCATGGCTTCTGCTAGAGCTGCATTTAACTCAGATTGCAACTGGAACACCTGGCTCTGCAGAGATGATACAAAGGCAACACAACCATACACAGGGTCCCTCAGCCTTGCCTTGGCTTCATAAACCATACTGGTCACAGCGTCTTCTCTGTCATCCACTGGAACCTCCTGTTTGAGATATAGTAGGTCACTAAGGGCACATATAAAAATAATTAACAATAATGTATGAAATGATGACAATGTCATCACTATGCGATTAGTTAAAACAATGTGATAGACTATTTTTAATATGACGGACACGGACTCCATTTAAAACGAAAGATTCTGCTATTTGAACCAACATGATGAAGTGTGCATTGTTCACACAGCACCACCAGACTATCTGATTTAAGTATTGTTGTATTAGCTTGACAAATGAAACAAATGAGATTCTTGATTGTAGCTACTTCATATGTGTTAAGAGTCTAATGAAACAAACGAGATTCTTGATTGTAGCTACTTCATGTACATTAAGGCCTCGTTTGGCAAGAAGTTATTTTAGCCAATTAACCAAAAAGTTACTAAATTAGCCAAAAAGTCAACAACTCATACCAAAAAGTCAAAGATTCTCTTTTCTCTCTACTTTTTGCACATCTTTTCGTAATTAGCCAAAAAGTCATCACAAACATACAAGTTTTTTTTACCTACCTTTTTAGCCAAATAGCCAAAAAGTTACTAAATTAGCCTGTTCCCAAACGAGGCCTAAGAGTCTAACTCAAGACATCCAAGTTCAGTTGGAAACACCGAAAAGTTAAATTTTCAAAAACTATTAAAATGAAAGCGATATGAAACAATGGGGTATTTTCTAACTCATTCTTTTTGTATACGAAAACACAAAAAGCAAAAACAAAACCGGATAAAGCGAAAAAAACAGTATCAAACAGAAGTATAGATTTCATTACTTGTAACATTTTGCACACATTACTGGCACCGAAGACCTTGTGAACAGCCACGAACTTCTCCGGTTCAGAAGGTGGAAAGTAGGGCAACAGAATGCAGCTGTTTGTGCATCTTCTTCGAAGAAACTTGCAAGCAGCACAAGGCATTATAGATACTGCCATTGTTCAACAACACCACTGATTATGAGTCTTGTTCCTCTTACTTACAATTCCTTGGTATTTATTGGCAACTAAAGATATGCTCTAGAACTGTCGTCTCTCTCAATTTCTTTCCCAGCATCAAAGTATTTTCCAACCTCTTTGAATTTGAATTACACTATTCATTAAAAAATATATATTTTATTTCAAATCTATTCAATTCTTCTCAATTTCATAAAAAATTACAGAGACAATTCAATGTACGAGACTCTCGTTATTTCAAAGTTTGAACGTGATTCAATGTACGAGACTCTCGTGACTAAAACAATCTTACTAAAATAAACAATTTTTTTTTTTTAAATTTGAAATAATCAAAAAGATTAAATCTATATCTATCTATCTATCTATATATCTATACTATATATTAAGCAAAAGGAGGTTTTTAATCCCAAGTCTTATGGAAACTCCAATCTCCCAATCTAAATTTCTGGATTTTTTGATTTTAAAAAAAAAAAAAAAATCCTTAGCATTTATTAACTTGTCCCAACCCTTAAGTCTTACCCTCATAATAACACTTTAATGCATTAAGAACAAACATAAAAAAAATTCTTTGAAATCCAACACATATGAATTCCTTGAAAAATCCCAACACATATGATTATTATCCCTCATAATAACACTTTAATGTATTAAGAACATGCATAAAAAAATTTCTTGAAAAATCCAACACATATGATTATTATCAAAATATTAAACTTTAATATAATATAATAATAAAAAAAGACATTTAATTCATTGAAAAGTCTAACACATATGATTATTATCAAAATATTAAATTTTAATATAATATAAAAAAGGAAAAAAAAGAAGACATTTAAAAAAAAGAAAAAAAAGACATTTAAAAATCACAATTCACATATATAGATAATTGTAAACACAATTCGTGCATAGCACGGGTGATATGCTAGTATATATTAAGGAAAATGGGATTTTTAACCAACAAGCCTTGTGGGAGCTCCAATATCTCAATCTTAATTTTCTAATTTTTTGATTTAAAAATAATAACAATCTCAGCATTTATTGACTTTTTCCAATCCACAAGTCTTTTTGACTTATCTCATAATTATTGTAGAACTCTTTTCAACTTCTCCCATACACTATAGTTAATGATGAGATTATTAAATTATTTTAATAAAAAATCTAAAAATAATAATTTATATATTAAAAAAATATATAAAACAAATACAAATATCTATATCTATCTATATATTATATAAGGAAAAGGCTCATGAGAGTTCCAAACTCTCATCCACAATTGTTAATTTTTTGTGATTTTAAAAATATTTAAAAATAATTCTAAAAATATTTAAAAATAATTCTATTGGCTAACAAAGTAATTATAGATTTAAAATAAATAAATAAATAATCACCTAAAATTTTAAATTACAAGTTCCTAAAATATCTCTCCCCTCTTTCCTAAATGCCATCTCATAATAAAGTAACTATACATTAAAAAAAAAAAAATCACAAATCTCATCGCATAACAAAGTAATTATATATTTTAAGAAAAATATTATAGATTACAAAAGAATGTAAAACCACAATTGTTAATTTTTGTAATTTTAAAAATAGTACTATTGGCTAACAAAATAATTATAGATTAAAAAAAACTAAAATGACTAATTTTTGTAATTTTAAAAATATTTAAAAATAATATTATTGGCTAACAAAGTAACTATAGATTTAAAAAAAAAAATCAAAATTACAAGTTTCTAAAATCTCTGTCCTAATATTTATATCTTCCCTAAATCTCATAATCTATCCATGCTATATATTATATCAAAGTGACTTTTCATCTTAGAGGTCTTAAATGTTTCAAAACCTTAAATCTAAATTTTTAAAATATATATAAATCTTATACAATCTTCTCTCTCCTAAAATAAATCTAATAAAAAAAAAACTCTCTCACCTCCAATAAAATGTATACTATTAAGAGAAGTGATGGAGACCCCTCCAATCACCACCCCCACCACCCCACACACATGTGGCAGGTGGTGATTGGAAGACAAGGGAAACAAAAAAAAAAGGAAAAGAAAATTCAACCAATGAGAGAGAGGGAGGGGGTCAAAGGAGGTCGAAAAAAAAAGGATCTTAGATATTTTTCTACTATTAAAATATTTCACAACTTTAAGCTATATAAACCTAAAATGAACAATGATTTATGCTTCATACCCCCACTGGGGGTCGACCCCCAGTGAGGTGTCGGCCCCGGATTGGTGCAAAAAAAAAAAAAACTATTTTTTTTTTTTTTTTAAGTTTTCAGTCAGTGGGGGCGCGCCACGTCACTGGGGGCGCGACCCCCACTGGGGATATGCAGCGTTGTTGAATGAAGAATAGAGACACTTTCATTATGATGCTTCAAATGCATACTTTTTCCAAGACCTCTAAAAGCGTCCATTTTAAAGATTCAATCAGCGCAAATCTTGATCATGATGATTACTTCTCCAACAATAATATGTGGTATTTTGAAAAGTTGGTAAAAAATTAATTTTTTTTTATTTTTTTAGTTTATTTTATCTTTTTATAGATAAAAAATGTAAGAGGTGATATGACCCAAAATGAGTAAAAAGTTAAAAGTTGACTTACTTCCCAAAGGACCCCTATCTATCTATATCTATATATCTATCTATATTATATATTAAGCAAAAGAGAGTTTTTAACTCTCAAGGCCTGTGGGAACTTCAATATTTCAATCTAAATTTTCTATATTTTTTATTTTTTATTTTTTGTTTTTAAAAAAAATCTCAACATTTATTGATTTGGCCAAAATATCTGATCAGCTGTTTGTGCATCTTCTTCGAAGAAACTTGCCAGCAGCACAAGGCGTGAAAGAAAAATGCTTGGGAGCACTAATTAGTGCTCCCACTAATTAGGTGGCAGTGGGTCCCGTCATTAATGATGTGATGTTTTGGTCTTGGAGTTGTGTTTTTTTTTTTTTTTTTTACTTTTTTAATGCATTAGTGCTATTAGTGGTGATATTTTTAGTGGGATAAATCATTGTTGTTATAGATATTGCCATTGTTCAACAACACTACTGATTATGAGTCTTATTCCTCTTACTTACAATTCCTTGGTATTTATTGGCAACTAAAGATATGCTCTAGAAATGTCGTCTCTCTCAATTTCTTTCCCAGCATCAAAATATTTTCCAACCTCTTTGAATTTGTACTACACTATTCATTAAAAAATATATATTTTATTTCAAATCTATTCAATTCTTCTCAATTTTATAAAAAATTACGGAGATAATTCAACGTACGAGACTCTCGTTATTTCAAAGTTTGAACGTGATTCAATGTACGAGACTCTCGTGACTAAAACAATCTTACTAAAATAAACAAATTTTTTAAAAAAATTTTGAAATAATCAAAAAGATTAAATCTATATCTATCTATTTATCTATATCTATATCTATCTATCTATACTATATATTAAGCAAAAGGGGTTTTTTAACCCCAAGCCTTGTAGAAACTCCAATCTTTCAATCTAAATTTCTTGATTTTTTGATTTTAAAAAAAAAAACCTTAGCATTTATTAATTTCTCCCAACCCTCAAGTCTTACCCTCATAATAACGCTTTAATGCATTAAGAACAAGCATAAAAAAAATTCTTTGAAATCCAACACATATGAATTTCTTGAAAAGTCCCAACACATATGATTATTATCTCTCATAATAACACTTTAATGCATTACGAACAAGCATAAAAAAAAATTCTTGAAAAATTAAACACATGATTATTATCAAAATATTAAACTTTAATATAATATAATAAAAAAAAAGACATTTAATTCCTTGAAAAGTCCAACACATATGATTATCATCAAAATATTAAACTTTAATATAATATAAAAAAAGAAAAAAAGAAGACATTTAAAAATCGCAATTCACATATATTGATAATTGTAAATATATTAAGGAAAATGGGGTTTCTAAACCCCAAGCAAGCTCCAATATCTCAATCTTAATTTTCTAAATTTTTAATTTAAAAAAAAAAACTTCAGCATTTATTAATTTGGTTAAAATTCTCTGATCAGCATCTATTAACTTTTTCCAATCCATATACCTGCCTTTATTGATTTGGTCAAAATCTCTGATTAGCATTTAAAATCCCCTCATACAAATAATTATAGATACTGTCCGTGCAAAGTTACTGCAGTAGCCTTTTTAATTTCTCATGTACACCATGATTAGTGATAAGATTGTTAAATTATTTTTATAAAAAATCTTAAAAAACATAAATTATACATTAAAAAAAATTAAAACAAATATAAATATCTATAATTATCCCATGCATAGCACGGGTGATAGGCTAGTATCTATCTATACTATATATTAAGCAAAAGGGGGTTTTTAACCCCAAGTCTTGTGAGAGCTCCAATCTCCTAATCTAAATTTCCTGATTTTTTGATTTTAAAAAAAAAATCTTATCATTTATTAACTTCTCCCAACTCCCAAGTCTTACTCTCATAATAACACTTTAATGCATTAAGAACAAGTATAAAAAAAAAATTTGAAATCTAATACATATGAATTCCTTGAAAAGTCCCAACACATATGATTATCATCCCTCATAATAACACTTTAATGCATTAACAACAAGTATAAAAAAAATTTCTTCAATGGTCCAACACATATGATTATTATCAAAATATTAAACTTTAATATAATATAATAAAAAAAACATTTAATTCTTTGAAAAGTTCAACACATCTATCTATACTATATATTAAACAAAATGGAATTTTTAACCCCAAGCCTTGTGGGAGCTCCAATCTCCCAATCTAAATTTCCTGATTTTTTGATTTTAAAAAAAAAATCTTAGCATTTATTAACTTCTCCCAACTCCCAAGTCTTACCCTCATAATAATACTTTAATGCATTAAGAACAAGTATAAAAAAAAATTCTTTGAAATCCAACACATATGAATTCCTTGAAAAGTTCCAACACATATGATTATTATCTCTCATAACAACACTTTAATGCATTAAGAACAAGTATAAAAAAATTTCTTGAAAAGTCCAACACATATGATTATTATCAAAATATTAAACTTTAATATAATATAATAAAAAAAAGACATTTAATTTCTTGAAAATTCCAACACATATTATTATTATCAAAATATTAAACTTTAATATAATATAAAAAATGAAAAAAAAAGAAGACATTTAAAAAAAAATTTTAAAATCACAATTCGCATATATAGATAATTGTAAACACAATCCGTGCATAGGACGGGTGATATGCTAGTACTATATATTAAGCAAAAGGAAGTTTTTAACCCCAACGCATGTGGGAGCTCCAATCTTCTAATCCTAATTTTTTAATTTTTTGATTTAAAAAAAAAACCTCAGCATTTATTGACTTCTCCAACCCAACCTCAGTATTTATTGACTTCTCCCAACCCACAATCCCTTTTGACTTATCTCATAATTATTACAACACCCTTTTCAATTTCTCGCATATACTATGGTTACACACAAAAATATAAATAAAAAGATAAGAATTTAGCTACAGACCTCAAAAAGATATAACATCTAAATTTGAATTATGATTTAATAATATAATTATGTATTTTTTTTATGTATATCTATCAAAATTTTACAAATTAATCAATTTTCCAAAATTATTGATTTTTAATTTACAAAATAGATTAAAAAAAACTATTGACTGATTTATTTATTTAATAACAAAAATATTTCATAATATCTCCCTCCTAATCTCTCTCACAAATTTTCCAAAAAAAATATTAAAACTTGCATTTCTTTTTTCTTTCCCAAAAAATCAGATAATTTTTTTATAAAAGTTGTAGATATCTACCTATATTTTATATATTATATTATAACATAACAAAAAAAACTAAAAAACTAAAAAAAAAAAAATCTTTAAAGTTTATCTAAATAAATTTTAAATCAATAAAACTCACATGTCTATCACATATTTAACTCACATCATAACTTACCTAAATAATAATAATTAAAAACAAATGGAAACCACAAATAAAAAAAAGATACCCACAACTCCATCTTAAATAAATTGAAAAAAAAAATACCCGAATAGAAACCACACAAAAATAAAAATAAAAATAAAAAGATATATCTATCTATCTATCTATCTATACTTACTATATATTAAGCAAAAGGGAGATTTTAACCGCAAGCCTTGTGGGAGCTCCAATCTCCTAATCTAAATTTTTTGATTTTTTGATTTAAAAAAAAAAATCTTAACATTTATTAACTTCTCCCAACTCCCAAGTATTATTCTCATAATAACACTTTAATGCATTAAGAACAAGTATAAAAAAAAATTATTTGAAATCTAATACATATGAATTTCTTAAAAAGTCCCAACACATATAATTATTATCCCTCATAATAACACTTTAATGTATTAAGAACAAGTATAAAAAAAATTCTTGAAAAGTTAAACACATATTATTATTATCATAATGTTAAACTTTAATATAATATAATTAAAAAAAAAGACATTTAATTCTTTGAAAAGTCCAACACATATGATTATTATCAAAATATTAACCTTTAATATAATATAAAAAAGAAAAAAAAGAAGACATTTAAAAAAAATATTTAAAAATCACAATTCACATATATAGATAATTATAAACACAATCCGTGCATAGCACGGATAATATGCTAGTACTATATATTAAGCAAAAGGGGGTTTCTAGCCCCCAAGGCCTGTGGGAGCTCCAATATGCCAATCCTAATTTTCTAATTTTTTGTTTTATTTTTTTAAAATTAACCACAGCATTTATTAGCTTCTCTCAACCCACAAAATTTTTTGATTTCTCTCATAATTACTGCAGTACCTTTTCCAAAACAAATAATTTGTATATTAAAAAAATTTAAAACAAATATAAATATCTATATCTATATCTATCTATTTATTTATATCTATGTCCAACCCACAAGTTTTGTGGGAGTTCTAATATCTGAACCTTAATTTCTTAATTTTTTTAATTTTTTTTTTAAAAAAACTTAGAACTTATTAAATTCTTCCAAATCTTTTTTATTTCTCTAATTCACATACTCTTTTTAACTTTTCACATACCTATTGCAAACAGTGAGTCTCCTTTTTGTTTTCTCCTGCTTGATTTCTCACTTTTACACTTCCAACTGCAGTGACCACGTATGCGAACAGTAAGTCTTCTTTTTGTTTTCTCCTTCTTGGCTTTTCCTTTTGTTTACTGTTTTAATATTGTAGTTAGATAGCGCATAAAAATATTTGTGATTTGTCTAGCGAATAAAAAATTATAATTTGATTTTTTAATATGATTGAAGTTAGATAAATATAATCTCTCACAAAGAGAAAAATGTAATTATAATTAGTTAAATGATTCTTTTTTTTTTATAATGTGATTGTACTTAGTTTAATAGTTCTTTTTTTTCGTTTATTTATTTTATTATGAGAAAAATGTGATGTGATTGTAATTTGTTCAATGGCTCTTTTTTTTTTAAATATGATTGTTGTAGTTAGTTCAATGGTTTTTTTTTAATGTTATTTAATCTTTTTATTTACTATTTTAATTTTATTTTTAATATGATTGAAGTTAAATAAACATAAATACTCACAAAGAAAAAAATGTGATTGTAATGTGATGTGATTGTAATTTGTTCAATGGCTCTTTTTTTTAATATGATTGTTATAGTTAGTTCAATGGTATTTTTTTAATGTTATTTAATCTTTTTATTTACTATTTTAATTTTATTTTTAATATGATTGAAATTAGATAAACATAAACACTCACAAAGAGAAAAATGTGATTGTAGTTAGTTCAATAGTTTTTTTTTTTTTTAATGTGATTGTAGTCAATGGTTCTTTTTTTCATTTATTTATTTTTTTTATTATGAAAAAAATGTGATGTGATTGTAGTTTGTTCAATGGTTCTTTTTTTTTAATGTGATTTAATCTTTTATTTACTGTTTTAATAGTTTTTATTTACAATTATTTATGAAAAAAATATGATTGTAGTTAGATAGCATAAAAATATTTGTGATTTGATTTGATTTTTTTCTGATTTGATTTTTAAAGTACCAATTATTGATAATGATTATATTGTATTTTGAAAAAAAAAATTGTAATTGATATTTTTAACTCACCGTGTTTTTTGAAAAAAAATATTGTGTTTTTTTAACCATCAATTCACTTAATTTGTGATTTGATTTTTAACTCACTGTATTTTTTGAAAAACAAAATAGATTGTACTCATTAAGGTCACATAATGTACCAATTATTGATGATAATTAGATTGTATTTTGACCCAAAAAAAATTGTAATTGATCTTTTTAACTCACTATGTTTTTTGAAAAATAAATTATTGTGTTTTTTAATTATTGATGATGATTAGATAGCATTAAAAAAATTGTGATTTATATGATTGAAGTTATCTCCTTTTGTTTATAATTTTATTTTTTAATATGATGAAAGTTAGATAAATATAAACACTCACAAAAAGAAAAATGTGATTGTAGTTTTTTCAATAGTTCTAAATAATTTTTTTTATTTACTATTTTAATGGTTATTTTTTTCAATTATTTTTTTTATTATGAGAAAAATGTCATTGTAGTTAGATAGTATTAAAAAAATTGTGATTTGTATGATTGAAGTTATCTCCTTTTGTTTATAATTTGATTTTTTAATATAATTGAAGTTAACTCACAAAAAGAAAAATGTGATTGTAATTTGTTCAATGGCTCTAAATAATCCCAATCTGAATTTTTTAAATTTTTTATTAAAAAAAAAAACACAGCATTTATTGATTTTGTCAAAATTTCTTGATCAACATTTATTAATTTTTTTCAATCTACATGTCTTTCCACATGCCTGCATTTATTGATTTGGTCAAAATCCCTTAATCAACATTTAAAATCCTCTCAAACAAATAAGTATAGATACAAATTGTGTATAGTTACTACAACACCATTTTCAACTTTTCCCATACACTATGATTAGTGATAACATTGTTAAATTATTTTTATAAAAAATCTTAAAAAACATAATTTATATATTAAAAAAAATCTAAAACAAATATAAATATCTATAATTATCCCGTGCATAGAACGGGTGATAGGCTAGTACTATATATTAAGCAAAAGGGGGTTTCCAGCTCCCAAGGCCTGTGGGAGCTCCAATATGCCAATCCTAATTTTCTAATTTTTTGTTTTTTTTTAAAAAAAATTAACCACAACATTTATTAACTTCTCTCAACCCACAAGACTTTTTGATTTCTCTCATAATTGCTGCAGTACCTTTTCCAAAACAAATAATTTGTATATTAAAAAAAATTTAAAACAAATATAAATATCTATATCTATATCTATTTATACTATATATTAAGCAAAAGGGGGTTTATAGCTCCCAAGGCATGTGGGAGCTCCAATATGCCAATCCTAATTTTCTAATTTTTTGTTTTTTTTTTAAATTAACCACAGCATTTATTAACTTCTCTCAACCCACAAAATTTTTTGATTTCTCTCATAATTACTGAAGTACCTTTTCCAAAACAAATAATTTGTATATTAAAAAAAATTTAAAACAAATATAAATATCTATATCTATATCTATCTATTTATTTATATCTATGTCTAACCCACAAGTTTTGTGGGAGTTACAATATCTGAACCTTAATTTCTTAATTTTTTTGATTTTTTTTGAAAAAAAAAACTTAGAACTTATTAAATTCTTCCAAGTCTTTTTAATTTCTCCAATTCACACACTCTTTTTAACTTTTCACATACCTATTTCAAACAATGAGTCTCCTTTTTGTTTTCTCTTGCTTGATTTCTCACTTTTACACTTCCAACTGCAGTGACCACGTATGCGAACAATAAGTCTTCTTTTTGTTTTCTCCTTCTTGACTTTTCCTTTTGTTTACTGTTTTAATATTGTAGTTAGATAGCGCATAAAAATATTTGTGATTTGTCTAGTGAATAAAAAATTATAATTTGATTTTTTAATATGATTGAAGTTAGATAAATATAAACCCTCACAAAGAGAAAAATGTGATTATAATTAGTTAAATGATTCTTTTTTTTTAATGTGATTGTAGTTAGTTTAATAGTTCTTTTTTTTCATTTATTTATTTTATTATAGGAAAAATGTGATGTGATTGTAGTTTGTTCAATGGCTCTTTTTTTTTAATATGATTGTTGTAGTTAGTTCAATGGTTTTTTTTTAATGTTATTTAATCTTTTTATTTACTATTTTAATTTTATTTTTAATATGATTGAAGTTGAATAAACATAAACACTCACAAAGAAAAAAATGTGATTGTAATGTGATGTGATTGTAGTTTGTTCAATGGCTCTTTTCTTTAATATGATTGTTGTAGTTAGTTCAATGATATTTTTTTTAATGTTATTTAACCTTTTTATTTACTATTTTAATTTTATTTTTAATATGATTGAAGTTAGATAAACATAAACACTCACAAAGAAAAAAATGTGATTGTAGTTAGTTTAATGGTTCTTTTTTTTTTACTGTAATTGTAGTTAGTCAATGATTCTTTTTTTCATTTATTTATTTTTTTTATTATGGGAAAAATGTGATGTGATTGTAATTTGTTCAATGGTTCTTTTTTTTTTTAATGTGATTTAATCTTTTATTTACTGTTTTAATAGTTTTTCTTTACAATTATTTATGAAAAAAAATATGATTGTAGTTAGATAGCATAAAAATATTTGTGATTTGATTTGATTTTTTTCTGATTTGATTTTTAAAGTACCAATTATTGATAATGATTATATTGTATTTTGAAAAAAAAATTGTAATTGATATTTTTAACTCACCGTGTTTTTTGAAAAAAAATATTGTGTTTTTTTAACCCTCAATTCACTTAATTTGTGATTTGATTTTTAACTCACTGTGTTTTTTAAAAAAAAAATGGATTGTACTCATTAGGATCGCATAATGTACCAATTATTGATGATAATTAGATTGTATTTTGACCCAAAAAAATTATAATTGATCTTTTTTAACTCACTATGTTTTTTGAAAAATAAATTATTGTGTTTTTTTAATTATTGATGATGATTAGATAGCATTAAAAAAATTGTGATTTGTATGATTGAAGTTATCTCCTTTTGTTTATAATTTTATTTTTTAATATGATTGAAGTTTGATAAATATAAACACTCACAAAAAGAAAAATGTGATTGTAGTTTTTTCAATAGTTCTAAATAATCTTTTTTATTTACTATTTTAATGGTTATTTTTTTCAATAATTTTTTTTATTATGAGAAAAATGTCATTATAGTTGGATAGCATTAAAAAATTGCGATTTGTATGATTGAAGTTATCTTCTTTTGTTTATAATTTGATTTTTTAATATGATTGAAGTTAACTTACAAAAAGAAAAATATGATTGTAATTTGTTTAATGGATCTAAATAATCCCAATCCGAATTTCTTAAATTTTTTATTAAAAAAAAAAACACAGCATTTATTGATTTTTTCAAAATTTCCTGATCAACATTTATTAACTTTTTTCAATCCACATGTCTTTCCACATGCCTACATTTATTGATTTGGTCAAAATCCCTTGATCAATATTTAAAATCCTCTCAAACAAATAAGTATAGATACAAACTGTGTATAGTTACTACAACACCATTTTCAACTTCTCTCATACACTATGGTTAGTGATAAGATTGTTAAATTATTTTTATAAAAAATCTTAAAAAACATAATTTATATATTAAAAAAAAATCTAAAACAAATATAAATATCTATAATTATCATGTGCATAGCACGGGTGATAGGCTAGTACTATATATTAAGCAAAAGGGGTTTTTAACCCCAAGGCTTGTGGGAGCTCCAATCTCCTAATCTAAATTTTTTGATTTTTTGATTTTAAAAAAAAAAATCTTAACATTTATTAACTTCTCCCAACTCCCAAGTCTTACTCTCATAATAACACTTTAATACATTAAGAACAAGCATAAAAAAAAATTCTTTGAAATCCAATACATATGACTTCCCTGAAAGGTCTCAACACATATGATTATTATCCCTCATAATAATATTTTAATGTATTAAGAACAAGTATAAAAAAAAATTCTTGAAAAGTTCAACACATATGATTATTATCAAAATGTTAAACTTTAATATAATATAATAAAAAAAAAAGACATTTGATTCCTTGAAAAGTCCAACACATATGATTATTATCAAAATATTAAACTTTAATATAATATAACAAAGGAAAAAAAGAAGACATTTAAAAAAAAAACATTTAAAAATCACAATTCACATATATAGATAACTAGCCTATCACCCATGCTATGCACGGGATAATTATAGATATTTATATTTGTTTTAGATTTTTTTTAATATATAAATTATGTTTTTTAAGATTTTTTATAAAAATAATTTAACAATTTTATCACTAACCATAGTGTATCGGAGAAGTTGAAAAGGATACTGCAGTAACTATACACGGATTGTATCTATAATTATTTGTATGAGGGGATTTTAAATACTGATCAAGAGATTTTAACCAAATCAATAATTGCATGCATGTGGAAAGACATGTGAATTGAACAAAGTTAATAAATGCTAATCAGAGGATAGATATTGATATTTTTTTTAGATTTTTTTTAATATATAAATTATGTTTTTTAAAAAAAAAATTAAAAATAATTTAACAATCTTATTACTAACCATAGTGTATGGGAGAAGTTGAAAATGGTACTGTAGTAACTATACACGGATTGTATCTATAATTATTTGTATGAGGAGATTTTAAATACTGATCAAGAGATTTTAACCAAATCAATAATTGTAAGCATGTGGATTGAAAAAAGTTAATGAATACTGATCAGGAGATTTTGACCAAATCAATAAATACTGAGTTTTTTTTTAAATAAAAAATTTAGAAAATTCAGATTGGGATATTAGAGCTCCTACAGGCCTTGGAGGTTAAAAATCCCTTTTTGTTTAATATATAACTAGCCTATCACCCATGCTATGCACGGGATAATTATAGATATTTATATTTTTTTAAGATTTTTTTTAATATATAAATTATGTTTTTTAAGATTTTTTTCTTATCACTAACCATAATGTATGGGAAAAGTTGAAAAAGATATTGGCCCTGTTTGGTAGAGCTGTGGGAAAGTACTTATAGCTTATGCCTAAACAGGTTATAGCTTATAACTATGAACATAAGCATATTTCTGACTTATAAATTAAGCATCTTCTACCCCACTTAAAGAATAAGTTGATTTCTGACTTCCAAAAAGTTATAAGCTATAAGCTAAACCAAACACATCAAAATAGCTTAAATTAAGCTGAAAGTTGAAATAAGCAGCTTTTAAGCTGCACCAAACAGGCACATTGCAGTAACTACACACGAATTGTATCTATAATTATTTGCATGAGGGGATTTTAAATACTGATCAGGAGATTTTGACCAAATCAATAATTGCAGGCATGTGGAAAGATATGTGAATTGAAAAAAGTTAATAAATACCAATCAGCGAATTTTGACCAAATCAATAAATGCTGAGTTTTTTTTTTTAAAATAAAAAATTTAAAAAATTCAGATTGGGATATTGAAGCTCCCATAGGTCTTGGGGGTTAAAAACTCCATTTTACTTAACATATAGATAGATAGATAGATAGATATATCTTTTTCTTTTTATTTTTATTTTTGTGTGGTTTCTATTCGGGTATTTTTTTTTTCAATTTATTTAAGATGGAGTTGTGGGTATCTTTTTTTTTTTAAATTTAATTTATCTGCGATTTCCATTTGTTTTTAATTATTATTATTTAGGTAAGTTATGATGTGAGTTAGACATGTGATAGACATGTGAGTTTTATTGATTTTTTTTTTAGTTTTTTAATTTTTTTGGTTATGTTATAATATAATATATAAAATATAGGTAGATATCTACAACTTTAATAGAAAATATTATCTGATTTTTTGGGGAAGAAAAAATGAATGCAAGTTTTAATATTTTTTTTTGAAAATTTGTGAGAAGGATTAGGAGGGAGAAATTATGAAATATTTTTGTTATTAAATAAACAAATCAGTCAATAGTTTTTTTTAATCTATTTTGTAAATTAAAAATCAATAATTTTAAAATTTTGATTAATTTGTCCTATTAAGTTATTTAAAATTTTGATATATATACATAAAAAAAATACATAATTATATTATTAAATCATAATTCAAATTTAGATGTTATATCTTTTTGAGATCTATAGCTAAATTCTTATCTTTTTATTTTTTATTTTTATGTGTAACCATAGTATATGGGAGAAATTTAAAAGGGTGTTGCAATAATTATGAGAGAAGTCAAAAGAGATTGTGGGTTAGGAGAAGTCAATAAATACTGAGGTTTTTTTTTTTTAAAATCAAAAAATTAGAAAATTAGGATTAGGAGATTGGAGCTCCCACAGGCCTTGGGGTTAAAAACCCCCTTTTGCTTAATATATAGTATAGATATAGATAGATAGATGGGATAATTATAGATATTTATTTTTGTTTTAGATTTTTTTAATATATAAATTATGTTTTAAAGATTTTTTATAAAAATAATTTAACTTTTTTTATCACTAACCATAGTGTATGAGAGAAGTTAAAAAATGTTTTGCAATAACTATGCACAAGTTATATCTATAATTATTTGTATGAAGGGATTTTAAATGCTGGTCAGGGAATTTTAACCAAATCAACAAATGTAGGCAAGTGGAAAGACATGTGGATTGAAATAAGTTAATAAATGTTGATCAGGAGATTTTGACCAAATCAATAAATGCTAAGTTTTTTTTAAAAATAAAAAATTTAATTGGGATGTTAGAGATCTTACAAGCCTTGGGGTTTAAAAATCCTCTTTTGCTTAATATATAGTATAGATGTGTTCGACTTTTCAAGGAATTAAATAACTTCTTTTTTTTTATTATATTATATTAAAGTTTAATATTTTGATAATAATCATATATTATATTAAAATTTAATATTTTGACAATAATCATATGTGTTGGACTTTTCAAGGAATTAAATGTCTTCTTTTTTTTATTATATTATATTAAAGTTTAATATTTTGATAATAATCATATATTATATTAAAATTTAATATTTTGACAATAATCATATGTGTTGGACTTTTCAAAGAATTAAATATCTTCTTTTTTTTATTATATTATATTAAATTTTAATATTTTGATAATAATCATATGTGTTGGACTTTTCAAGAAATTTTTTTTGTGTTTGTTCTTAATGCATTAAAGTGTTATTATGAGGGATAATAATCATATATGGTGAGACTTTTTAAGGAATTCATATGTGTTGAATTTTAAAGAATTTTTTTTTATGCTTGTTCTTAATACATTAAAGTGTTATTATGAGGATAAGACTTGGGGGTTGGGAGAAGTTAATAAATGCTAAGGTTTTTTTTTTTAAATCAAAACATCTGAAAATTTAGATTGAGAGATTGGAGCTCCCACAAGGCTTGGGGTTAAAAATCCCATTTTGCTTAATATATAGTATAGATAGATAGATAGATATATCTTTTTTTTTTTTTATTTTTATTTTTGTGTGGTTTCTATAGGGTATTTTTTTTTTTCAATCTATTTAAGATGGAGTTGTGGGTATCTTTTTTTTAAAATTTAATTTATCTGTGTTTTTCATTTGTTTTTAATTATTATTATTTAGGTAAGTTATGATGTGAGTTAGATATGTGATAGACATGTGAGTTTTATTGATTTAAAGTTTATTTAGATAAACTTTAAAGATTTTTTTTTAGTTTTATAGTTTTTTTATTATGTTATAATATAATATATAAAATATAGGTAGATATCTACAACTTTAATAAAAAATATTATCTGATTTTTTTGAGAACAGAAAATGAATACAAGTTTTAATATTTTTTTTTGAAAATTTGTGAGAGAGATTAGAAGGGAGAGATTATGAAATATTTTTGTTATTAAACAAATAAATTAGTCAATAGTTTTTTTTAATTTATTTTGTAAATTAAAAATCAATAATTTTGAAAAATTGATTAATTTTTCTCATTAAGTGATTTAAAATTTTGATAAATATACATAAAAAATACATAATTATATTATTAAATCATAATTCAAATTTAGATGTTATATCTTTTTGAGATCTATAGTTAAATTCTTTTCTTTTTTTTTTAATTTTGTGTGTAACCATAGTATATGGGAGAAATTGAAAAGAGTGTTGCAATATTTATGAGAGAAGTCAAAAGAGATTGTGGGTTGGGAGAAGTCAATAAATGTTGAGGTTGGGTTGGGAGAAGTCAATAAATGCTGAATTTTTTTTTTTAAATCAAAAAATTAGAAAATTAAGATTAGGAGATTGGAGATTGGAGCTCCCACAGGCCTTGGGGTTAAAAACCCCATTTTGCTTAATATATAGTATTGATTGTAAACACAATCCGTGCATAGCACGGGTAATATGCTAGTATTATATAAGGAAAATGAGGCTTTTAACCTACAAACCTTGTGGGAGCTCTAATATCCCAATCTTAATTTTTTAAATTTTTTATTTAAAAAAAAAATCTCAGCATTTATCGACTTCTTCCAACCCGCAAACCTTTTTGACTTCTCTCATACCTACTCCTATACCCTTTTCAACTTCTCACATACACTATAGTTAGTGATGGGAATGTTAAATTATTTTTATAAAAAAATCTTTAAAAAAATAATTTACATATTAAAAAAATATCTAAAACAAATATAAATTCTTATTAAATCTATCTATCTATCTATTATATAAGTAAAAGGGGATTTCTAGTAACAATTTTTGTAAGAATTTCAATATCTCAAAATAAAATTTCTAATTTTTTGATTTTAAATAATTAAAAAAAATCCTCTATAGCTCTCATTTAAGCAAATAAATAAATAAATAATAATAATAATAAATTAATTAATTAATTAAAATAAATATATAAAATAAAAAATAGAAAGTATACCGATTCATTTCAAAATTCAAATTTGAGGGGAAGTAAATATGGAAAACATTCTATATACTATTATAGTTGCAAAATATTATCATGTCGTTAAGGTTGAAAGTTGTAATTTTTTTTTCTCATTTTTTTTTATTTTGTTTAATTTTTTGTGTATACGTGTCACAATATGATTGGTTTATAAATTAATTTTATATTCTTAAAAGAAAATTTCAAATTTGGATTCCTACTTAAATTATGTTACTATAATTGGAATGAGATCAATATTCATTCTTTAAATTTTGCATCCTTTGTTAAATTATTAAATAAAATTTCAAATTTAAATTCTTCTTCATAATATATTACTAAAATTAGAATGAAATCAATATTCACATATGTTATAATATTATTGGTCTAAATATAATTTTTTTTAAATACATGTGTTCAAATTATTAATCGCTACACTTTGCTTGGCTCCATTTTTTCAAAAACACTTTTCAGAAAATTCTACTTTTTTGTCTTTCGTATTTTTTTGTTTTTACTGATTTTTTTTAATATTTTAAGCAATTTTTTTGTTTACTTTTTAGACATACCTAACATAAATATACCTAAAAAAAAAAATTTTGAAAAAAACCTTTTAAAAATTCACTAAATACCAAAAATACAAAAAAAAAAAATTCAGTACATTTTTTATATTTTTATGTATTTATTAATTTTTTAAAATATTTTTTCACAAATTTTTTACTTTTTAGATACATCTAAGTAAGGTGCATCTAAAAAAGTAAAAAAAATGTTTAAAATTTTAAACATATTCACTAAAAACAAAAAAGAAAAAACAGAAAAACCAAAAAACTTAATCCAAAAAACTCAAACCAAACACACTATTTTTTTTCTTTTTTTTCTTTTAAATTTTATAAAAAAAAATTATATCTTTCTAAACTATAAGGAATTGAACAATAATATTTTTAATATAATTTTTTTTTTTCACAAAAGAACAAAACATAACTTTTTTAGTATTTACCAAACATGGTGGATTTTGTTAGATTTTTTTTTTTTAATTTCAATTGTCAATTAAAGAAAATTAAATAAAGAATTAAGATATTTTTTACTCAAATTGTTAAAAAGTTAGTTTTGCTAAAATAAATTAGGAAGAAACATTGAATTTTTTTATTTATTTATTTATTAAAAGTGATCGTTCGTTAAACTTTTTTATTTAAAAAAAGAAAGAAAGAGAGTTATAGGTGACAATTTATTATTTATCTAGAATTATTTTTAGATTAAGTGAAAATATCATATTTAAATTTTTAATTTCTTACCTTTTTTTATTCAAATACTTTTATGTTGTAAGAAATTTGTTTTATTCTATTTAATATTTTATTGTAATTTTTAAATTAAAAATAATTTCGAAAAAATCATATTTAAATTATTTATGCCATTATAAAAAGTAAATTTTTTTAATATCAACTTAGTGGTAGTTTGGGAAGTTCTAAATAAGTATACTTTTTTACTTTTTTCAAAAATATGTATAGAAAAATGGAGATCTAATATGACCAAAAAAAGATAATTTAGTATATTTTTGTACTTTTTACGAAAAAATATGTAGAAAAGTAGAAATATAATGTGACCCAAAAAGGATAAAAAGATTTAAAAAAAAGAAACGAAAAGTGAGCTAATATGGAACTTCCCAAAAGTGATGATCTCTTTCTAAAAGGTGTATTTTTTAAATATTTTCAAGAAAAATTCTATTGGAAATCTTAAGTATATTGCTTTTTCTTTTGTTCATTAATATTAGATTTTTAATTAATTTTATTTTTTATTTTAAAAAATAAATTAGAAAATAATTTATATATTTATATAATTTTGTTTTGGTTGCTTAGGTTATTATTTGGTATTTCTGCCCAAGTCTACTCAAATTTAATTTAAAATTTTGAATTTCTGCATAGATTCTCACTTAATTAAAAACTATATAGTTCAATCTTTATAAAAATTTAAACTCGACTCAAGTTGCTTGGGTTGAGCCCACTTAAATTTGCAATTCTAGAAAGGGAGGTTGAAAGTTACACGATTAAATTTGTGACAAATTAAAAAATAATAAATAAATTGTGATAAAATTGTGAGACTTAAATTATAAATTTCAATCTTCTTTGTTTTCATAATTTGCATACAAAAATCTAACTATTTATATTATTTTGTATAAAAATATATTATTAACTTTTTACATGCCGTGCGTAGCACGGGTTACTACTAGTCTATACTATATATTAAGCAAAAGGGGTTTTTAACCCCAAATTTTGTGGGAGCTCCATTCTCCCAATCTAAATTTCCTGATTTTTTGATTTAAAAAAAAAAACTTAGCATTTATTAACTTCTCTCAACTCCCAAGTCTTACCCTCATAATAACACTTTAATACATTAAGAACAAGTATAAAAAAAATTCTTTGAAATCCAACATATATGTATTCCTTGAAAAGTTCCAACACATATCTAAAACATACATAAATATCTATATCTATCTATCTATCTATCTATACTATATATTAATCAAAAGGGGTTTTTAACCCCAAGCCTTGTGGGAGCTCCAATCTTCCAATCTAAATTTTCTAATTTTTTGATTTAAAAAAACAAAAAAACCTTAGCATTTATTAACTTCTCCCAACCCCCAAGTTTTACCCTCATAATAACAATTTAATGCATTAAGAACAAGTATAAATTTTTTTTTTTGAAACCCAACACATATGAATTCCTTGAAAAGTCCCAACACATATGATTATTATCCTTCATAATAACACTTTAATGCATTAAAAACAAGCATAAAAAAAATTCTTGAAAAATCCAACACATATAATTATTATCAAAATATTAAACTTTAATATAATATAATAAATAAAAAAAAGACATTTAATTTCTTGAAAAGTCTAACACATGATTATTATCAAAATAATAAACTTTAATATAATATAAAAAAGGAAAAAACAAAGACATTTTAAAAAAAAAAGACATTTAAAAATCGCAATTCACATAAATAGATAATTGTAAACACAATCCGTACATAGAACAGGTGATATGCTCGTATTATATAAGGAAAAATGAGTTTCTAACTCACAAGCCTTGTGGGAGCTCCAATACCTCAATCTTAATTTCCTAATTTTTTGATTTAAAAAAAAAAAAAAAAACTAAGCACTTATTAACTTCTCCCAACCCTTTTTGACTTCTTCCATACACACCATTTTCAACTTCTCCCATACCTATTTAATTATTTTGGAAATAATAATTATCCTTCCTTTTCAACTTCTCCTATGCCTATTTAATTATTTTAGAAATAATAATTATCCCTTAATTTATGGATTTCAAATGGAAAAATAACAAAAATGTTTCATAATCTCTCAATTGTAATTTTTCTCATCGATTTCCAAAAGAAAATATTAAAACTTGCCTTCATTTTCTCTCCCTCAAAAAATCAGATAATATTTTTCATGAGAATTGTGGGTATTTATCTATATCTTATATATTATATTATAACATAACCTAAAAAAAAAATTAAAAATCAGATATACAAATAGATAAAATTAATAAATATGATTTTTATTTATTCAGTTAAAATCTTTCTTTTGCCTCTCAATATCCAATTTTAAATTTTAAAAATCTTTAAAATCTATTTAAACAAATCTAATTTGAAAATATCTCACGCCATTATACTTTAAATAAATAAAACTCACATGTCTATCACATATCTAACTCACATAATAACTTACTTAAATAATAATAATTAAAAACAAATAAAAACTATAGATAAATTAAATTAAAAAAAATAGAAATCCACAACTCCATCTTAAATAACTTGAAAAAAAAATTAATAGAAACCATACAAAAATAAATAAGATAAGAATTTTGATATAGATATCAAAAAAATATGACAATATCTGAATTTGAATTATGATTTAATAATATAATTATCTATTTTTTTATATTTATCTATCAATTTGTAATCAATTTTTTTAATCAATTTTTAAGTTTTATTTAAAGGATAATTTGATTAATTATCCCAACTCCTAAACTTCGCAGGCACTGGCGGAGAAGTTAACGGGTTAGGCAATGCGAGGTCTAAATTGTTGGAAGATAATATCCTATCACTCCATAAATTTATTTATTTTTAATTTTATTTTTTTCCTGTGTGATTCTCTTTCTCTGTTATTGGTTTGGTTTTGGTTTTGGTTTTAGTGAGATTTATGTGTTTGTTTACAAGTTTACATGGTGGAAAATAATTATTAGTGAGATTTATCTATGCCCATTTCGTGCCAAGGATTTTGATCAAATTTTGTTTTTTTAATGAAAAACATAAAATTGAAGTAAAAAAATGGGTATTGAATTTTTTTTATTGTTATTTTATTTCATAGAAAATGTGAAAATTTATTGGGAATTCAATATTGTACTGTAACATTAGATTTTTGTATAACTAGGTAAATTTAAAACTTTTAAATATCATTCTGTTTTTTATTTTTATCCTCTTTATATCCTACTATATCATTACTGCTATTTATTAGTTTGTTAATAATAATTTAATTAATTGAAAATGAAAGTTTTGTATAACTTTTCATATATATTAATTAATTTGCTATCGCTATATTTGTATGTAATAGCATGATATATAGGAATAATCTCTAAATATAATTTTTATTTTTTTATGTGATTAAAATGGTCTATCTTAAAATAGTATATAGAGGAGTTAGATAACTTCTTTTATCCCTAAAAAACCCAATCTATTATTCTTTTACACTTTTTAATTTTTTAAACAAAAATTGGTTGTTTATGTCCACAAAACAAAATTGATAAACACATATCCAAAAACTACACATTTTTTTCTTTTATTTTTTCTTTTTTTTTAATATGTAGGATATTTATAAATAACAAATGTTTGACACCTCAAAAAAACTTTCCATAATCCAACTTATAATGATGTGGTCATAAGTGTTAATTTTTATACAAATATGAGAAAAAAAATTAATCAAATTATACATTTCAACTAACCACATACTCAAACTTTTACTATTTCAAGATGTTATTTCATTATAATTCTAATTAAGAGAATTTTCAACCCTTAATATTATTTTTATTGAATTATAATTTGATAAAAATTAAAAAAGATGAAGCGTTGGAAATTATTGTTTTTTTCATCAAAACTGATGAAAAGAAAAAAAAAACTGGGATAAGAATGAAAGTTATTTTAAAAAATGATAAAAAGTTAATGAAAAAGTTAAATATCAAATCAAAATTTTTATTCAAATTTAAAATCAAATTAGATAAAAAAAAATTAAAAGAAAATGATGAAAGGTTGGAAATATACCAAAACCTTTTTATTCTTAAAGACTAAAAATTCGCAGCAAGGATCCTCTATCCCCAAATGACCCCGTCCTCCTGCCCCAATTCACTCACTACTGTTAGATTATATGAGAATCCCAAGATGTGAAAATCTCACGACATATCCAACGGTTGTGAGTGAATTCGGACAGGGGACATGGTTATTTAGGGACAGAGGATCCTTGCACAGAAATTCTTGTGCGTATTCTATTCATATTATATTTTTAGTTATAAAATTAAAATCAAAAGAAATGTAACTTAAATTATTGGATTAATAACAGAAATATTATATCAACTATTGTTAAATATCACTTAACTTCACATTTAATAATAAAATTATATATTTGTCTTAATTATAATTTTTAGATTTGTCTATTTTCATAACAACAAGAGGTATATCATAACTCATGTAATCTCATTTAATTAGGTTTAACTTTTTTTTATTTATTACAAACTATCAAAAATTACACTAAATAGATTTATATGTATATATTTTTAATTTTTTTAAACTAATAATTTTAAAAGTTATAACCATAAAATTTAATTTATAAATTTTATGGTTATATCACAAGACAACATATAAAATTACTTTAATATATTTATAATAATATATATTTTTTTAATTTATAAAGTCAGTTAGAGATAATTGCTAGTCCTAGCCTGCCGCCCGAGTCTTCTCGATATTGCGGAATTCCTAGATTAATTGATGGCTAATCTTTGTGATCTCATTGGCTCCTGCAATTTCAGGCCGATGCAATGAACTTGTGGAAAGTTCTAGAGGGAGAGGAGGATAAGTTACCAGCTTCGTGCGTGTACTAAACCTTCAACATTCATGGGAAGGGTTCAGCTACTCTCGCTGAATTATTCATTTTATAAGATTGTCTTTTTATATTATTTATGAAAAAAATTAAATCAACTTTGTTATCCCAGATAGGCAACCCAAGAGGGGGTGAATTGGGTTATTAAAAAATTTCACAATATTAAAAATAACACAATATTCAGAATTATAATAAATAAAAAAAACAGAATAATAATTATCAATATAAAAGTAGAAGAGATAGAGAGAGAAAATCAAACACTGCGATTTATAGTGGTTCGGCACGCCAGGCCTACGTCCACTCCCCAAGGAACCTCCTTGAGAATTTCTTTACTATCAATTGAATAAATACACCACCAAGCTTGTGGATTTGGCACATGACTTACTCTTATCTATTGAGCCTCACTCAACAATAAATGCCTTACCCTTACAAAATCTCTCACAAAAATAAGGAATAAGAATAAGTGGTAATTGAACCCACTTTTACAATAATTCTCTCACAAAGAGTAGATATGAAAGTGTAAGAACAAAAGCTAGACTTAGATCTGAAAGTGAAAGAGCAGAATACTCAGAATTTTGGAGCTCACAGAAATATTTTCTCTTCAAGTTCTTGGTTTTTTCTCCACATCCAACACTTCTATTTATACACAAAAATATGCCCGTTGGACACTCCTTGCTGACGTCATGGCTTACATAAACACGCTCCTGACGTCATCGCTTACATAAGCACGCTCCTGATGTCATCGCTTACATAAGCAGGCTCTTGATGTCATTGCTTACATAAGCACACTCCTTAAATTTAAATAGTCAGCAAATGATAAGAATTAAATAGATAAAAATAAGATTGATTTTTTCTTCTTGTTTTTTTCAAACATGGAGCCACCGTTTTTGTAGACAATTTAATACAAAGTTCACAACTTTCAAACAAACAAATAATTTTCTCCATCCAGTTTATAATATATATACACATATATATATACATATATACATAACTCCATCTTGTTCTTCTTGTTTAATTATAATATGATATAATTAATGTAGTGTAAAAAATTTAATAGCGCACGTGATGTATTCTGCATATAATGTTATATAAGTTCTGATCAAAATTTTGCATACAGAAAAATCTCTATAAATAATATTTATGATGGATCTGAAAATATATGTCATCTTTAAAATATTGTATATGTTGTAAAGATTTTAAACTAAATGTATTTTACCACTCCATATTAATTTTGTCAAAATAAGACAACCCATAAATATCAAATTTGTCAAAATAATACAACCAATCAATCATTTTTGTCAAAATAATATAATTAATCAATTTGTCAAAAGATGAATAGTAATTAACCCTATTTTTCAAAAAGTGAATAGTAAAGTTTTTTGAAAATATTTAAAATAATCATTTTTGTCAAAATAATATAATTAATCGATTTGTCAAAAGATGAATAGTAATTAACCCTATTTTTCAAAAAGTGAATAGTAAAGTTTTTGAAAATATTTAAAATAATATTTAACATATATATTTTAAAAAGATAATATTATTTTATTTAAATAATATTTAACAAATATATATATTTTTTAAAAAGATAATAATTTGTGTCAAATAATATGTATATTAACTAATATATTTTAGACATCATCAAAATTAAATAATATGATTAACAATCTCCCCCTTTTTGATGATGGCAATATATGTATGGATTTGACACAAAATAAATTTGACAAAATATTTGACAACCCTGCGACATATAATTTTCAAAATCATATTTTTTCTCCCCCTTTGACATCATCAAAATAAAGATGAAGATAAGAAACAAACACAAGGGATACAATAATCTGGGGGGCCAACAATAAAATAAGGGGCCGGCTGTCTTGTCGGAATCATTGTGGGGATTTTGTAGCATCTCGAGCGCAGGAAGTATGGACAAACAAAAGATTTGAGCAGATATAGCAGATATGCATCGAGGAATGGAGCAATGGAGTGTATAAAAAGTGACACAGATCAGAAGCAAAGATACGAAATCATCAAGTGTTTGAGAGAAAAATTTGTTTTAGCTCATTTTATAATCATGTCATTCCTTACCTTGTCTATCAATGAGTCGGACCTGCATGAGGTGCCTGTAATGCAAGCAAATGAGAGAGTACCAGTGACGCAGGCACATGCTATGCCTGTAAATGAGGGTTCTAGTGGTATTGGCAATCGAAATGATTTCGATGCTATTAATCACACTATGGCTCTTAGTACACAGGCCATGACTGCAGTTTCCAATATGGCGCGACGATTACAAGCAAGAGTACAAGAAAATCAGCAATGGAGAGATGAGGTGTGCTTGTTAAAACAACAAGTAGTGAATATGTGTAAGGAGAAGAAAGAGCTGAAAAGAAAAAATGCACAGTTGGAGAATGCAGTGCAGTATTATGCAACGGTGATAATGCCAAGACTCACAGAAATCGAAAACAGAGAGAGGCATGTAACAGAGGCTCATGAAAAATTGTTGAGAGAAGTGAAAAAGAAAAAATCTGTGAAACCTTCTGAAAATTTACCTGTAATCGAGTAATATTTTCTTTTTCTGAAATAAAATTGTGAGCATTTCTTCCTTTAGGTATTTATTATTATTATTATTATTATTATTATTTTTAAATTTTGACTTTGCACAAAAAAATTGTTTGTTGGTGCAGATAAGGAGTATGGCAGATAAGAAAAAAAAATGTATATATATACTCCCCCTAAAATTATGCACAGAATATACACATGCCCTTTTTTTTTATATATATATATATATTTTTATAATGATTGTTAATCTCAAAATATGAGTCTCCCCCTGAATTAATGCACTAGAAATTTCATAAAATTGAAGAAATAGATTACCAATCTATGATACCAAAGGCCCTTAAGATCTGGCCATAAACAACTACACCAAGTGCACTAGCATAAAAGGAGAAAATAAAAATAAAAACAAATACTTCAATCAAGGTAGAAGCAACCAATATTAAATCCAAGAGAATTTGGAGCACATATAACAAGAAAAAAAATACAACACAGTGCAATAATAATTTTAACATGTTGATCGGTGATGACCTTGATGATCGGAAGAAATAGAGAAGATTGGGTAGATCGGTGGCAATTTGTGTAGATCGGCAATGGATCTTGATGGATCTGTCACGGATCTTGGTGGATCGGCGATGGAACTTGATGGATCGGCAAAGATGGTGATGCAGATTTTTGGGTAGAGAAGTGATGGAGTTTTGTGGATTGGTGAGGGATTTGGGTGGATGATAGTAGTGATGAAAGTGATGGATGATTTTGTGGATGGTGGAGATGGTTGTAGATGATGGTGAACATGGATATGGAGTCGGCTGAGGAAGAAGGAGAGAGCGAGAGACCAAGAGAAAGAGAAAAAGAGAGAGTAAGGAAGAGAGTGGGTGAGAGATAGGGACGGAACGGGAGAGAGAGAGAAAAAATTATATATATAAATATATGTATATTATTATTGTTATTAATTTTTTTTTATAATAATAATAATAATTACAATATTTATTTTATTTAATTATTAAAAAATTATTTTTTAATATAAACATTATATTGGAGTATTCATCATACCAAGTTCTGTTCTAATATAACAAAATTGTTCTTCATTTAGAGGCTTGGTAAATATGTCAGCTAATTGACAATTTGTAGGCACAAATTCGAGTTCAATGTCACCTTTGAGTACATGATCTCTCAGAAAATGATGTCTTATTTCAATGTGTTTAGTGCGTGAGTGCTGAATAGGATTTTTTGAAAGGATAATGGCACTTGTGTTGTCACATTTTATAGGAATATGATCATAGTGAAGTCCAAAATCTTGAAGTTGTTGTTTCATCCAAAGCAATTGTGCACAACACCCAGCGGCGGCAATGTATTCTGCTTCAGCAGTTGACAAAGCCACTGAGTTTTGTTTTTTGCAAAACCAAGAGGTGAGTGAGTGTCCAAGAAAATGACAAGTGCCACTAGTGCTTTTTCGGTCAAGTCTACATCCCGCAAAGTCGGCATCTGAGTAACCAAAAAGTTCAAAGGTGGTTCCCTTAGGATACCATAATCCCAAATTTTGAGTGCCGACAAGATATCTGAAAATGCGTTTGACTGCGATGATGTGTGACTCTTTCGGTGCGGATTGAAAACGTGCACACATACAAACACTAAACATTATGTCGGGCCTACTTGCAGTAAGATAAAGTAAAGAACCAATCATACCTCGATATTTCTTCTCATCTACGGGTTTACCTTGCTCATCTTTGTCGATTTTTATCGATGTGCTCATTGGAGTTGCTGCAGGCTTTGATGATTCCATTTCAAACCTTTTGAGTAGATCTTTGATATATTTCGTTTGATTTAAATGGATTCCATCATTAGTTTGTTTAATTTGTAGACCAAGGAAGTAATTTAATTCCCCCATCATACTCATTTCAAACTCACCCTGCATGTCTTTAGCAAACTCTTTGCACAAATTTTCATTAGTAGCACCAAAAATGATATCATCAACATAAATTTGAACGATTAGCATATCTTCCTTTTTGATTTTTATAAAAAGTGTTGTATCAATTTTTCCTCTACAAAAACCTTTGTCAAGTAGAAAATTACTCAATCTTTCATACCATGCTCTAGGAGCTTGTTTTAAGCCATATAAGGCTTTTGAAAGTTTGAAAACATGATCCGGGTATTTATGATTTTCAAAACCGGGAGGTTGTTCAACATAGACTTCCTCCGAAATGTACCCATTTAAAAAAGCACTTTTAACATCCATTTGATATAATTTAAAATCTTTAAAACACGCAAAAGCAAGTAACATTCTAATAGCTTCAAGTCTAGCAACTGGTGCAAAAGTTTCATCAAAATCAATTCCCTCTTCTTGATTATAGCCTTGAGCTACTAATCTAGCTTTATTTCTAGTAACAACTCCAGATTCGTCCATTTTATTTCGAAAAACCCATTTTGTACCAATAACTGGATGATCCTTAGGTCGAGGGGTCAAAAACCAAACTTCATTTCTTTCAAATTGATTTAATTCTTCTTGCATTGCTAAAATCCAGTTTTCATCATTTTCAGCTTCTAAAAATGATTTTGGTTCAATTTGTGAAACAAATGCCAAGTTACCACAAATATTTCTAACAGAGGAACGAGTTTTTATACCTTCCGCCGCATCACCTATGATGAGGTCTTTGGGGTGGCCATGAGCATACTTCCATTCTTTTGGTAGATTTGAGTCATTTTCTGGAAGAGCATATATTTCTTGAAGATTCTCCATTGTCATTTCTTCGTCATGTTTGCGTAATGGATTTTCTTCATTTTCCTTTTTATAAATACTCTCCATGCTTGGTTGATTTTCTACAATATCATTACTTAACAGATTCTTGAAAATAATATCGTTAGATTCATCAAAAACAACATGCACAGATTCTTCAACAAGTAGAGTTCTTTTATTAAATACTCTATAAGCTTTACTAGACATAGAATAACCAAGAAATATAGCTTCATCCGATTTAGCATCAAATTTTCCTAAATTATCTTTATTGTTATTTAATACAAAGCATTTACAACCAAAAGCACGCAAGTGACTAATATTAGGTTTTCTACCTTTCCAAAGTTCGTAAGGAGTTTTCTTAAGAATAGGTCTAATCATGGCACGGTTTATAACATAGCATGCAGTGTTTACAGCTTCCGCCCAAAAATATTTAGGCAAATTATTTTCACAAAGCATAGTACGAGCCATTTCTTCAAGAGTTCTATTTTTTCTTTCAACCACACCGTTTTGTTGAGGAGTCCTAGGGGCTGAGAAATTATGATCTATTCCTAAGTCATCACAAAACTTAATAAAATCATCATTTTCAAATTCTCTACCATGGTCACTTCTAATACTACAAATATTAAGATTTTTCTCATTTTGAATTCTTTTACAAAGTTTTGAGAAATTATAAAAAGCTTCATTTTTGTGTGCTAAAAATAATACCCATGTATATCTAGTGTAATCATCAACACAAACAAGGGCATAAGATTTTCCTCCTAAACTTAATGTTCTAGATGGTCCGAATAGATCAATATGCAAGAGTTGAAGTGGTCTAGTAGTTGAAACGATATTTTTAGATTTAAAAGAAATTCTAGTTTGTTTTCCAAATTGACATGCATCACAAAGTTTATCTTTTTCAAAAACAATTTTTGGTAAACCTATGACTAACTCATTTTTTGAAAGCTTGGAAATTAAATCAAAATGAGCACGTCCTAATCTTCTATGCCAAAGCCAACCATTATCATTTATAGCATATAAACATTTAATGTTAAAATGAGAAGATAAATCATGTAAATCAAACACATATAAATTCTCATGTCTATAACCTACAAATAAAGTTTTGTTTTCTAAGGTATTTTCAATAGTGCAATGAGTTTTCTCAAAAATAACTCTATAACCTTTATCACATAATTGACTAATACTAAGCAAGTTATGTTTTAAACCTTCAACAAATAAAACATTTTCAATAATAGGAGAGGGATTTTTACCAATACTTCCTACACCAATGATTTTACCCTTGCTATTGTCGCCAAAAGTCACATATCCGCCATCCTTTGGTTGGAGTGTGGCGAACATAGCTTTATTTCCAGTCATGTGTCTCGAACATGCACTGTCGAGATACCATCTATCGTTACTGGATTTTGTCTTGAAACATACCTACAAAAATTTGATTTCTCTATTGGTACCCATTTTTTCTTGGGTCCATAAAAGTTAGAATTTGATACCCTTGAGATATCCTTAGGAACCCACATCTTTTTTATTTTAGCAAAAGGATTTCTTTTAATAGGACATGAAGGTGAAATATGACCTTTTGTTCCACAAAAATGACATGTGAGATGAGAGTGATTAGAAGATGCATATACAAAACCATTTTTGGCAGTTTTTACTTTTGAAAAAGGTTTATATCCAATTCCGGCTCTACCAAAAGTACGGTTTTGATTTTTAAGAATTTTATCTAAAGTCTCTCTACCTTGAGTGAACTTTGAAAGAGTAGTTTTCAAGTCTTCAATATTTTCTTTTAAAATAATTTGTTCATTTTTTAAAGACTCGTTTTCTTTTTGCAATACAACTAAATGTTTTTCAGAAATTGAAGACTCTTTTTGAGTTAAAATCTCATTTTCCTTTTTCATTTTCATGGCTTCATTTTCTAAAACATTTATCTTGGAAGTCAATGATTCATTTTCTTTTGATAAACTTGAAATTACTTTCTTTTGACAATTATTTTTCAAACTAAGTTTCTTAAATTCTGCATGTAATTCATCAAAAGCTAATTGTAATTCATCAAATGTAAAGGATTCGTCATTTACCTCATTTTCATTTCCAAGTGCCATTAAACATAGGTTAGCAACCTCGTTTTTGCAAACTTCGGTTTCTGTGTCGCTTTCATCACTATCTTCTCCCCATGCTGCAATCATAGCTTTCTTTTTGTCCTTCTTGAATTTTTTCTTAAGTTCTGGACATTCTGATTTGTAGTGTCCAGGTTTGTTGCATTCATAGCAGGTTACTTCAGATTTTTTGTGATTTTCTCCTCTTTGAAAATCCCTGTTGTTGAAGTCTTTTCTGAAAAAATTTCGTACACCTTGTTTCTTTCTCACAAACCTTTGGAACTTTCTAGTGATGAATGCCATTTCCTCATCCTCATCTGAATCATCTTCCTTATCCTCTTGATGTTTCGAGGTGGATTTGAAAGCTATTCCTTTCTTCTTGTTGCTGTCCTCCTCTTCCTTTCCTTCTTGCATTATGAGCTCATGAGTTAAGAGAGATCCCATTAACTCATCTAGACTTAGCTTTGATAAATCCTTGGCTTTGGTAATGGCAATGACTTTTGTCTCCCAACTTTTTGGCAATGACCTAAGCACTTTTCTTACAATTTCAGCATTAGTATATATTTTGCCGAGAGAAGTTAAACCATTAATAATATCAGTAAAACGAGTAAACATTTGAGGAATAGTTTCATCAGGCTTCATTTTAAAAAGTTCATAATTATGGACTAGCAAACTGACTCTAGATTCTTTAACTTGTTCGGTTCCCTCATGAGTCACTATAAGCTTGTCCTAAATTTCTTTAGCGGTTTTACATGTGGAAATTCTATTGAACTCGTTGGCATCTAAAGCACAGTACAACATGTTTGTAGCTTTGACATTAATTTGGGCCATTCTAGTATCTGATTCATCCCACTCATCTTCAGGTTTTGGTACCCTAAGTCCATCTATAGTTTTGGTAGGAATTTTTGGACCATTACAAATAATTTTCCAACATTCATAATCATTAGATTGAATATGTATGGTCATCCTAGTTTTCCAATAGCTAAAATTTGTGCCGCTAAATAGAGGTGGCCTATTAGATGCTTGTCCCTCGGGTAAGGAATAACTAGGGGTTGCCATGATCTACTCTGAGACGGTTAAGTCACAAAAACTAGAGTCTAGGCTCTGATACCAATTGTTATCCCAGATAGGCAACCCAAGAGGGGGGGTGAATTGGGTTATTAAAAAATTTCACAATATTAAAAATAACACAATATTCAGAATTTTAATAAATAAAAAAAACAGAATAATAATTATCAATATAAAAGTAGAAGAGATAGAGAGAGAAAATCAAACACTGCGATTTATAGTGGTTCGGCACGCCAGGCCTACGTCCACTCCCCAAGGAACCTCCTTGAGAATTTCTTTACTATCAATTGAATAAATACACCACCAAGCTTGTGGATTTGGCACAGGACTTACTCTTATCTATTGAGCCTCACTCAACAATAAATGCCTTACCCTTACAAAATCTCTCACAAAAATAAGGAATAAGAATAAGTGGTAATTGAACCCACTTTTACAATAATTCTCTCACAAAGAGTAGATATGAAAGTGTAAGAACAAAAGCTAGACTTAGATCTGAAAGTGAAAGAGCAGAATACTCAGAATTTTGGAGCTCACAGAAATATTTTCTCTTCAAGTTCTTGGTTTTTTCTCCACATCCAACACTTCTATTTATACACAAAAATATGCCCGTTGGACACTCCTTGCTGACGTCATGGCTTACATAAACACGCTCCTGACGTCATCGCTTACATAAGCACGCTCCTGATGTCATCGCTTACATAAGCAGGCTCTTGATGTCATTGCTTACATAAGCACACTCCTTAAATTTAAATAGTCAGCAAATGATAAGAATTAAATAGATAAAAATAAGATTGATTTTTTCTTCTTGTTTTTTTCAAACATGGAGCCACCGTTTTTGTAGACAATTTAATACAAAGTTCACAACTTTCAAACAAACAAATAATTTTCTCCATCCAGTTTATAATATATATACACATATATATATACATATATACATAACTCCATCTTGTTCTTCTTGTTTAATTATAATATGATATAATTAATGTAGTGTAAAAAATTTAATAGCGCACGTGATGTATTCTGCATATAATGTTATATAAGTTCTGATCAAAATTTTGCATACAGAAAAATCTCTATAAATAATATTTATGATGGATCTGAAAATATATGTCATCTTTAAAATATTGTATATGTTGTAAAGATTTTAAACTAAATGTATTTTACCACTCCATATTAATTTTGTCAAAATAAGACAACCCATAAATATCAAATTTGTCAAAATAATACAACCAATCAATCATTTTTGTCAAAATAATATAATTAATCAATTTGTCAAAAGATGAATAGTAATTAACCCTATTTTTCAAAAAGTGAATAGTAAAGTTTTTTGAAAATATTTAAAATAATCATTTTTGTCAAAATAATATAATTAATCGATTTGTCAAAAGATGAATAGTAATTAACCCTATTTTTCAAAAAGTGAATAGTAAAGTTTTTGAAAATATTTAAAATAATATTTAACATATATATTTTAAAAAGATAATATTATTTTATTTAAATAATATTTAACAAATATATATATATTTTAAAAAGATAATAATTTGTGTCAAATAATATGTATATTAACTAATATATTTTAGACATCATCAAAATTAAATAATATGATTAACAAACTTAATAATAGAAAATTACCCATTTTATTGCGTTTATCAATAATGAAACCCAATAAATCAAAATAGCATAGGAGATGATTACTACTTTTTATACAAAAATATAATCATCTTAATATTAGATAAGGTTATTTACATCAAGATTCCTACCTCCTTATCTATTAATTCGAAACTCTTTCAATTATAAAAATATATCACTTTCATCATCTCGAAACTTCTGTCATAAGGGACAATTTTAATTTTTTTTAAGAGAATTGGTAATAATCCAAATTAGAGAGTGTCTAAGACATTAGATTCAGTGAATATTTTTTTATTGCTGAGAGATCCATCATTTGTAAAATAGTTTGTTAAAAAGTCTTTTTGTTAATTTTGGAGGACATTTTGTTTTCAATTTTACCCCTTAACTTATCTGTGGACTTTTTTTTATCTGTTGACTTTTCATTGACTATCTATTCAAAAAAATTTCTATCCGTTCAATTTTTTTCCTATCTATTCAAATTATTTTCGACCTATTCAATTTTTTATCTAACTGTTCAAATTTTTTTAACCTATATGTTGAATCTTTAAAATCTTATTTCTATCTTTTCAAATTCACACCATTTTCAAACTCTCTCTCTATCTGTTTCTATCTCTATCTCTCTTTTTTCTTCCAATCTGTTTCTCTCTCCACTTCTCTCATTCTTTATATGTTTAAACTCTATCTGTGAAAAGTCATTTTATTTTTTTATCTATTAAAATTTAAATCTTTGTTGTTGAAATAACAATTATTTGTTGAAAGTATCATTTCATTTCCTATCTGTGATTTTTTTTTTTTTTGTTTCATCATCAACAACAATTATAAGGTTGAACAGAGAGATCTGGAGAAGAAAAAAAACTACCAAAAAAAGAGCAAATAAAAACACTGAAACTATGGTTATGAGGTTAAAAGGAGAGATTTGGATTGACTACAAAAAAAAAAAAAAAAAAAACAATAAAATAAAATTGGACAAATAAACTAGATCTGAAGATGTTGGTGTTGACTGATCTGTAAAATGGATTATGAGGTTGAACGGAGAGATCTTGGATCTCCCTGACAAACTTCCTCTCCGATCTACCCTCATGACCACGATCCCCACTATGACCAATGAAACACTGTTGAGGATCGGGACGATTTATAGACAATGTTGCCGTTGATAAGAACTTTTGGTCCTGGAGTGGTTTCCATAGTGAGAGCGAGAGAGAGAGACTGCTTGGTTAGGGTTTGGTTTGATTTGGGAACAATAAATATAGTTGGGCAATTTGGTCATTTTGTAGAATCATGTCCTTATGGGCATACTATTTCACCACATGGACTGTTAGATTAGAAAAATTCAAATTTAAATTTTTGAGTTGAGCGCACCTTTTTTAATTGAGGCGGCCAATATGTATGAACTTAAAACTGATAAGAGTAAAATAATATTTATTAATAATTAAACAAAATTAGTACAATTAACCTTTTTATATATACAGGTAGATATGCGAATAATATACATTTACTTTTTTTAAGTCCTTACATTTTTTTAGACTGAATGAATGAAGAAAAATGATGTGTAAATGGCGGGAAGAGGGCACGTGTCTTTGAATGTAATACAAGAATTCATTTTATGTTATTCTATAAGAATATAATATAACAAACACTATTTGACATTTGAATGGCCGGTCAAGTACAAGAAAATCATTAAAACATTATGAAAAATAGTAATTAACTCTTAAAATATCACTCTTTTAATGACGTAAATTATTATGATTTATTTAAAAATTAATTAACTAAGATTCAATCCCATGTTATTATTATTGTAGATAAATTTAAATATGACATTATTCAATTAGGATTTCCTCGACTTTTTCTTCCATTTTGCCCTATGTGTATATGATTATAAATGACCCAAGTCAAAACAGCATTTGATTTTAGCTATAGTACATAATCGAGTTTCAATATTTATAAAGTTTAAGCTGGAGTTCCAATACACAACTCGATTTAAGCTTTTGAGCTCAAATTTAAGCTTGTTCTAAACAACTCGGTTGATTTGAAATTCCATAGATGAGTAAATTGTAGAAGGTCCAATGTTGATGTGCATGTGGGGAGAGTGGAAGATGTTCGACCTTAATAGTCAATACGGACCAGAAGGCAATGACACTACCCTTGCAGACAACAGAACAGTGATAGATGATCTTGACAGTCTGTAGAATCCAATGATAAGGCAAAATTCTAGGTATGAATAGGGTTTTGCCTAATAGACATGAATAAATACAAGTCATCAAATATAGACCTTGCCAGGTGAGGCCGAAAGACTGAAAGCAACAACTTAACCACCCAGACTAACATTTGGGTGATGTCAAATTATTCAAACCAAGCACGATTATAAAAGGATTAAAAATACTATGAATCATGAAAATTTATTTCAAATATTAATTTTATAATTACGCCGACAATAAATAATAATGATTTATACCATTAAAAAAAGGATTACTAATAGCACTAAATATTGGGAATGTTAAAAAAAAAAAAAAACAAGGCATAGGCAGTGGACAGGACCTACTACCACATCATTAATAGTGCTATTAGAGTTTTACTTTTAGTACTTTCAACTATTTTTCAACAATAAATATAGATCATTGATTTTTTTTAGTTAATATTCTTAGTAAATTTTCTAAATTTTTGGTCATTGGTTTTGTCAGACCAGAGAGAGGTGGACATGAAAGAGTTTCTAGTCTTAATGACTCCCTTTCGGAAGAGAACATGGTGTTAGTATTTGAACATGAATAGAAGATAAGACAAGATAGTAATATATTATTTAAAATTGAATAAATTACAAATACATCCCCTCAGATTTGATTAAGATATAATCGCCTCTGTGATTTTAAAAATTATATTCTACCCCCCTAATGTTTTTAATTTCATAACAAATCGCCCATTTTATTAATAAATCATCAAGTCAATTAACAGTTTTTAATGATATTAAAAATATATTTCAATTAATAATTTAGATAATTTTATTATTGTATAGGAGAGCAATTATGAATTTCATTTCTTTAGTTAACTCTGTTAAATAAAAAATTCTAATTAGGGGATATTTCTAATTTTTCAAACCATAGAAGGCAATCTATATTTTAAACAAACCTCAGGGGTGTATTTGTAATTTACCCTTTAAAATTTTAACAAGCTTAAAAAATATGTGCAAATTTAATTTATTTGTCTTTCAAGTTGATCGAAATAAAATTAATTCAGAGTTCAAGTAACTTAAATTTTTTATTTTTTTATATAGTTTTGTAATGTATATAAACTTGCTAAACCAAGCTCAGAAAATTAACCAGATTTAACCTTTTTTCAGGCTTGATTAGTTTACATAACGAATCAATCTCAAACAAATTTTTAAAGAGATGAACACAAATTGATTTTGAAATGCTTGATTTATTTATAGCTCTCAAACCAAGTTTATGAATCGAGAACAAATTAAATAGACTGTGAAGTAGAGCTGTAGGGAGAGAGAGAGAGAGAGAGATTGCAGAACAAGCAAAACAAAAAGAATTGTAACTCTTAAACATCACAGGGTAAGCCACTCACCTGTTGTCGTTCATAAGCCAGTTTAATGTTGAACTCTCTGTTGCCTCTACTGCAAGGGAGTTTTCATCTTCCTGCTGCATTAATGTTTTGGTGTTTTCCATAGCAAAGCAGATCAAGAATAGTCAAACAGACCTAGATATGCATATAACAAATCTGGCATCACTAATCACAATTATCAGTACTCAGATAAATGAAATAAAATGTGAATTCTGGTCTGTGTTATTTGAAATATGATGTGTCCTAGCAAGATATGGTAATATGTTTAACTGTGAGTTTCAAGGGTAACAATGGTTACTTAATTCATTGAACTCACCTCTTCTGGTAATTCATTTTTGATAGTCTTGAACTTGTCTTCAGAACCAATCAATTACACATCCCTCTTTGGCAGCATCAATGATTTATCTGAGAAGAGTTTCTTCTTTTATTCGCACTGATCTAGGAGGGAAATTCTACAATACATTAAAAAAGAGGGGGGAAAAAAAGGATTAAACAAATAACAAATAACAAATAAGAATTAATATTAAGCAGATAAAGTGCAAGTAATCATTAACAAACACTAACAACAATTTTCTGAAGAGAGAGACCATCACTGTGCCACATTTTCAAAGCTTCAAATTTTGCTGGTGTTATTTTCTCTGTGGTATAGGTACTAATATCTCCATACAATGAAAGGTTAAATCCCTGTAATGGAAATTAAACACTTCGAATAAAACTATCCTCCCCATACTTGGTCAAAAGGTGCTGCAGCATCATTCGAGCTTTATGTTAGATACATTTGGTTGCTAGATCAGAAGGAAAGAATCATTTAACTATGGATTTCTTTACTGTGAGAAATAAGTTTCAATAACATAAAGCTCCTGTGGATCCAACATTACTAAAAATTTCATTTTAACATTCACTGCTAGTTCAAAGGACCCATCTTGTGCTAAATCAGCATGGCTGTGGGAAATCAAGGCCACTGAAGATTGGCAACAAGGTGTAGGCAAAACACAGAGCAAAAGCTGAAAGAAAATGTCCTCTATTCAAGAGTATCTCAATTACCTACCCTCGTTCCTTCATTCTACCAAAAACATCTTAGATTAAACAAAACAGAACTGGTTCCAAACCAAAAAAAAATGTCGTCTTCATTTCATAATAATGAATGAAGTAAACCATATACTGGTAATGCATAAACTGCATCTTAGTAGGTCAATACAATCATCCAAACATGTTGGAAACAACATGGAGAGATCAACTATATGTTGCACCACCGGTCAATATTAACATAATTATGACTTATGAAAGTAGCCTTCTGTATTCATCTGCCTCTTCAGACATCTCCTCAAGGGTTCTGTCCTTTCTTTCCTTGTCCAAGTCGAGTTTCTGCTTTAGTTCCTTCTCTTTCTCATCAATCTACACAATGAATGACAACCAGACGATAAGTCAATTCTAAGATCTCTCCAGCTCAAGGAAACAATATAAATAATCCAACACAAGAAGAATTGAAAGGAACATTTGGTCTTACAGCATCATAAGCATCATCACTTTTCTCAAAGTCACCACTTTTTCTTGGAAGGATATGGATATGAACATGGGGGACAGTCTGTCCTGCCTGGGGACCATCCTAAGGTGCCAACAAAAATCAAATAGTTAACATCTACATGACATAATTCATACACTATCGATGGATGAACAGCAGCTATTATAATAACTGACACATAAAATGCAGTGGATCAATTCATAAAATCATCTGTTTCAACACTTTTAAAGTGTCAGATTATTCTTTTTTTTCTTCTTCGCCCTTTGCATTAATTCTCTACTTTGGGTAAATGACAACAGAAGTAAAACCTATAACTACCAGTCGTATAATGCAATAAATGAGCTTGCGTTGTGGTCCATGTGACATTGATCTAGTCCCTTGCTTTGTCCTTTCTTATGAAGAGAACATTCCCAAATTGGTTGGTCTTCTAAAATAAGATGTGCAATCGTGGACAAGTAAATCAAATGCCTAATGTATCTTTGTAAGTCAGAATTTTGTAAAATACGAATTATGTCAAAATTGTTGTTTCTCCAATGAAGACAACAACATTAGATTAGGGATACACAGGAATAATATACACGACTCACATACTGACGAAGATCTTTCATCCTCCTCTGATAATAAGATCCAGAACAGCGGAAAAAGTGCTTGGGCCAGAAGTCTCGGACGACACAATTACTTCTTCGGCAGAATAAGCTTCAAGGACTACGATCAAGATGCCGTCTACAACGTCATAGACGACATCAGATACTCGACAGTCCCTACTGAATTAATGAAGAATTTAGTAGGTTGCCAGAGAGACTTCCATGTATTTGTTAAATTTCAACCAGATCTCACTATTAGAGGAGGAATTCCATGTATTATATTAACTAATGGGGACAGTAGTTGGTTAGATGCAATGTCCCCAAAAATAAGAAAATGATTTAATGTTAACGTAACCATTGCCACGATTAATGAAAAATCTTATTAATTTTATTTATGAAACCACACAAACTTTTATTTACTTGCTACATTTCTCTTATCATCAACTATTACATCTTGAGTCACATCATTATTTTTTACGCTAATGATTACATTTCATAAAACATTAGAAAATTCTGCTGGGTCCATAACAACTGATCATCTACGATCAACTTGTGGGTAGGTAAGAAAAACATTCTTAGCATAGAAACGAAAAAAGGCTTGGCGAGGTATTTTGTAGTGGTAAACAGTGAACTCACACCAGCCGTACAAGGCCTCACTATTAGTTAAAAAACCCGGTGTGAATGGTGTGAGTGGTGTGACTGGGGGGGGGGACTCCCCTCCCGCGCTGATCTGGGTCGTCCATTGTTGTACTTGTGGACACGTGTATGGATGGGATTAAAAGGAAGTCACACCCAGGGCCCAGGTATGAGTGGTGTGAGTACTTTTGATTCCTTTGTCGGATAGTGCGATACACACGTCGTGTTTTTGACGGTTTGTGTGATTATAAAGAAAAATTTCTTGCAGAATGATAGACATAAAGCAAAGCCGAAAAAATGATTATGCTTTTGAATTATTTTGAATAGGACATCGTTGTCCTTACACACGGGCCACTTTGGCTATTTATTTGGTACTGGAAAACATTTGTTGAAAGAGAGAAATATGCTTTTGCAGTGGACTAACTATTGTGGTGAAATTGTTTTCTGGCACATTGATTCATCCCTCATTTTCTATCTTTCTTTTTTGTTGATTATATTGGTATATAATGTTGTACTCCTTAGAAGAGTATCCTGGGAATTACAGGCAGTTCACTCAAATGTGTGTAGATCGCTTTTTGACGTGGCAAATAGGACTGTGGGAAGAGAGCCGGCGTTCAGATCCAGCGAAGTTTGTTCCGGTGTACGAGGAGCAGAGGGCAAAAATATCAAAGTTAAGATGTCTGAATAGAAGGGTTAGTAGCGTAGTAGCAGGAATCATTCAACTTGCTCACGATTCTTCCTCAAAAGCGCGATTCTGCGCTTCTGACTCAGATTCGAAAAAGAATCGCGAGTTTGATGCTAGAGAAACATGAATCTGGTCGAGGATCTGTCTTCTTCTTCCTCTCGATCTGTCTGTCCCTTTTCTCTCGATCTCATGACTCGTCTCTAGGTTGATCGATCTCGTCTCCTCTCTCCGTCAATCGATCTCGTCTCGTCTCTCGATCTACTCTTCTTCTCTCTTGATCGCCTCCTCCTCTTCTCTCTCTCTCCTCTCTCGCCTCTGTTTGAGTCTCTCCTCTCTTTTCTTTTTTTTTTTGATTCTGCTGAGTCTCTCTTCTCTCTTTCTTGATTATAATATAACTATTAAATGTATTTATAATTATTCTCATATATTTTCTATTTATTTATTTTACCTTTATAAATATAAATAAATGTAATAGGTTATATATATATTAAGTGAATGTTAATTTTTATATCCACAAAATAAATAGATTTTAATTCTAAGTAAAATCTAACAACACAAAATAAAATATAATTTATAACAATTTATGATAGTTATAATATATTTCAAATATTAATTGGAGAAAAAAAAATTATATCTCACAATATATTTATATATATTATTTAAAAATATATATATAAATTAAAAAAATTATCAATAAAAATAATATATAAGATAAAAAATAAAAAATAAAAAATATATTTAAATAAAACATAAATGTTGTTTTATTAAATAAAATATAATAAATTTTATTCAAAGATAATGACTGGTGTTCTAAAAAATATCACTTCACTACTTTTATTTGTTATTCATTTTTAAAAATATTTTTTATATTATATTTAATTAATTAAATATTACATAAAAATAAAATTTTTCTAACATATATATGTTAATTAATTTTAAAAAAAAATGTTTATATAGATAAATTAAAAATATTTCAATAAAAATAATATATAAGCGCTCCCAAACTATGACTCCTTTACATGGCCACGCTTCCCCGCTCTCGCTCTCGCTCCTGCTCCCGCTTCGTGCAACTAAGGTTAGTAGAGGTAAGAGAATCTGCAGAATTTGTAGGATAAAAGATTTGGAGTGTTTTATCAAAAATGAAAGGAGTAATGAGCAGCCAGTATCAGACTCCCCTTGCGTACCGGAAGTCAAGGACATCAGCAGCTGGTGGATATAAGAGGAGTTACCATGGTCGTGCAGCTTTTAAGGCGACATATGTTTGCTGACGGTACGTTCAGAATATTCCCCGAAATATTAAGAAGACTAAGAGGAGAGTAAGGAAATTACAACTGTATGATGAACAATTAAGGAACGTTAAATGTAGCGAGATTGCTTAATGGTATTGAGTTGAGTAATAAAAGATGTGACCGTCAATCAAACAAGGTCGTGGTTAAGGGTATAAAAGTAATTGAGAATATTTAATTAGGACAAGATGCTAAAGAAGAAGTTGTCGTCCACCACGTATTGTTATTTGTCATAAGTAATAATAATCCGTCAGATTCCGTCCCCACATATTTATTGGAGTTGACAAGGGTAATCCTGAGACCTGGATTGTTGCTCTTGACTAGTTTGACCAGTTTCGGATGCTAAAGAAAATGAAATTCAAGCTCGTTGATGGCAAGGACAAAGAGTACGTTCATTACGGGATAGAAGTTGTGGACCAGTTCTTCCCAGTTAATGTTTGGACGGATTACAAAGAAACGCTGTTAGGAAATGTTGAAAGTATTCAGAAGGGTGCCATATATTTAATGGCTGCTACTGTTAGTGGAAAAGAATGCAAAATTACGTCAAAGAGTCAAATGTACTTTAAGGCTGTTTAGAATTATAATTTATGTTTTTTTATTTGTAATGTTCAGGTTTTGAATGGAGATTGATGATATAAAAACTGGTGTTGTTGAAGGTGTTTCAGCAAGTGATTTTAGTTATATTGAACTTGCGTTGCCTAATTTATTTTCTCAGTTGAGGTTAAGATACAAACAAAAGAGTATTAAGATTGATAAAATATTGATAACATATTCCCCTTTTGCGCACCCAATGCCAGTGGGTTAGTTAGAGTAAATGTTTATGATCGGAGGTTAGATGGTAATGACAGTCTGCAGGAGTGGTTTCTTTTCCCCGTGGATTGTCAATGCGAATTAGTCTATTATAGGAATGGTTATTGTTCAATTAATGACAAACAGGTGCTATGTATAGTGAAGTATCGACTTGAAAATTCGAATATTAAAAAGGGGATTACGTATTATAAAATGAAGGGGTATTTGAAGTATTCTACGAGTGAAGAGCCAGAAGATTCACAAATGAGGGCCCTATCTATTGTTGTGTTATCTAAAAAATATACTAATGATAATGTTGATGTTTGGCATTGTGCCCCCAACGAAGGCCATTCTGATTCTGACACGAACTAAGTTTGTGGGTTTATCGGAGAGACGAAGAGATTTGTTGTTAGGAGGTTTTGGAAAAAATGGTTCAATTATTCATGAACGCAGAGGTCGTCTAAGTTTGTCTGAGATTGATGTACGCAGAGGTGGTAGTGATGACACTAGTGATGTTGATCCTGGTCCGTCGATTTCGAAGGTTGGTGTTAGCAAAGAGGAAGTTGATCGTAGAAGATCAGTTGTTATGGACCCCGCAGAATTTTCTAATGTTTTACGAAACGTAATCATTAGTGTAAAAAATAGTGATGTGACTCAAGATGTAACAGTTGATGATAAGGGAAATGTAATAAATAAATAAAAGTTTGTGTGGTTTCATAAATAAAATTAATAAATTTTTTTATTAATCATGATATTGGTTACATTTTCCGGTAGATGCTGGGGATTAAGGTTCCATACCAATATATTTACTATGATTTTCAAAATGATAGATATCATGATAGCTCCCCATTTAACAAAAGTGACGAAAAATATTAGGTCCTTTCAATCAAAGGGGAGAAAATAAAGTTAGAAGTGGCCTTTGAAGAGAAATTTTGTTATGCCGGGGTTAAGAAAGGTAACAAAATGTTTGGTTAGTAGTTTCAAAAATCTAGGTTGAGGATCAGTATGTGCAATTTAGGAGTTGTTTGGGATGATCTAAATAAGTGCACTTTTTGACTTTTTATGAAATATGAGTTGAGTTTGAAATGATATGGTAGAGAGGTGGTGTGACTTAAATAAGAGGATGTGACTTAAATAGGATAGTGAATTTTTGACTTTTTGACTTTTTTAAGGAATGTCAAACCTAACCTTATTCTGAATGATGCATTATCAACTTGTAAAAACTATATATACAATAAATTCATTAAGAAGAAAAAAAAGAAAAAGAAAAAAAGTCTAACTAAATATTTAGGAAATATTAAATTGCAGCCATCTTACTTGGATAGTTAATGTTAGTGAAGATGCTTTGTGGTAGTTCTCGAGCCGACTACCAACCTTCTGCGCTGTAAGCCACATATCAACAGTCTCCTCAGCAGTGAGATCAACAAAGCGCTTTACCTCACGCCTTGGGCAGACAAGCACGTGTATATATTGTCAAGTTAACCAACTGACAACTTCGAGTTCACAATATTCATGACTGGTTTAAGCTATGTTGTGGCATCTAATGAAACTACCCAACAATAGCTCAAGCTGAATATCAGATATGGGTGCACAAACAACTAAAAGTCTTGAGCCAAAAAAATAATATATAGTGCTAAATGCTAATACATATGCCCACAGTTAAGTTCCCATAGTAGTCCAAAGTATTTTGATCATCTCCTTTAGATAGAAAATACACCAACTCTGGCATAGAGAGAATCATAGGCATGCATGTATGTATGCATATATGCACCAGTTTGAAGGCATTGCTAGAACACTACATCAAAGGAACTTGTACTTTAAGGCCTTGTTTAGCATGATCTAAAAAAGTCAAAAAGTCACTATCCTATTTAAATTACATCATCTTATTTAAGTTACTTCACCTCTCCTCTAACACATCACTTCAAACCTAACCCATACACAACCCATATTTCATAAAAAGTCAAAAAGTACACTTATTTAGATCATTCCAAACCACCCCTAAGTCAAAAAAATTACATGCTAATATGCATCAGATATAGGCTGTGAGTACATTTACGTGTGCACACATGCATACAATGTTGGAATCCACTTCACCACTGATGAGCTTAAAAACTTAGGCAGGCCCAATTGAAAATCAGCCTCAAGAACAAATTGAAAAATCAAGTTCAAGGTGGAAAAGGATTGAGGAAAAAAACTATGGTATTTGACTTTGTTAGAAATACCTTTTTTTCCTCCCATTTGGTTAGAGATACATGCACATATAGATCTAAAAAGACCCCAACACATTACTTCAACCACAATATCTAACCATAATGAGGCTAAAAAAGGATATGACCTGCAAAAGGATAGAAAAATTAATCAAAATCAAAGAAGTTAACAGTTTAACACGAAAATGTTGTGTCAAATGAGTAGGAAAAAATGAAGACACAACATCAATGATGTACCGAAGGTGAAAAGACAATTAAGATAAACACATGGTACCCACACCTAAAATGACAAAACCCAAAAACGAGTTAATGAAACAGTACAATTACTTTGTATATGTTTGGATCAAGCGAATTACACACATACATTGATTACATACAAATATGCAACCAACTTATGTTGATGCATATAAATATACATAAAACCAACTTATACCATGGTAATTTCCTTTTTGCAATGCACTGTTCTTCAATCTCCCATTCATACTCCCTGATCTTGACAGAACTCAGAAGTACCAGAAACAATAGAGTATTATAATCTATAAAATATCCCAGGGCACTCAAAAATATAGAAAGTTCTTGAATGAATATATACACATGCAACCAAAAAAATTGTACACTACGGCCTACAATATCACTAATATTTTCCAAAAAACCAGCTTAGGTGACCACGTAATTGTAAATATTTTTTAACTAATTCTACTATAATAAGGTGGGTTTTCAAAACTTCGGGGCTAGTCACATACTAAAACCCTAGCTATATATATATATATGGGGCACTAGAATTGGTTCAAACTTCATATGAAAACCGTAAAGCCGAAATAAATTTGTAAATTCATAGATCATTCTGAACAATTGTTAAAAAAACTAAAACCCTAAAAAATAATAATTTCACCACCATCATTTCAATTTGGGGACGAGACAACCCAATTCAAAACACTTATTCGCAAGTGTACATATATTTAAATGTGTAAGTATAGTTTACCAGGAACAACAGGGCGGAGGTTGACCATGGCGAAGCAGAGATCGGTGGAGTAGAAGACTTCCTTGGGGGTAATTTTGTAAGGTCCGAATGTGTAAAGCTCCGAATTCATCTGTTGATTTCCAAAGCGAATTCAATGGAACTGAATATAATTTTGCTGAGGGAGTGAATGAAGTGAAATAGAGATCGATGTGTACTTGCCTTGTGTGTATGAGTAGACGTAGACGAAGCTCTGGCGATGTGTAAACGAAGATTGGAGGCGGCGACGGCGCTGGTGGCGGAAGTGGTGGCGATGGGGCGGAGGCTTCTGGTTCTGGAGGTGTACAATGTTATGAAGCAACTGGAGGAGGAGAGAGACGCCACCAGCAGCTTTACGGCCTTTACCATTGTTTACGAGATGGTTCTGTTCTGTGTGCGTGTCTATGGAGCCTGTACCTGGGGTATGCTTGTCTACGGTTAGTCTTACCATATGCCGTGGGGGTGACTCGTAAAAACCTGCTTCGCTCTTTGATGGTGTTTGGGAAGTGAGTTTTTATGTAAATTTTAGGAGATGTAGGTTTTTATGAGATAAAAAATTTTTGGTGTTTGGGAAGATAGTTGGGTTTTTATGTGGTTGGATGTGATGTTTGTGAGAGAAAAAGTGAAATGATTATGGGGTTGGATGTGATATTTTGTTTGGATGTGTTTTTTTTGGTTTTGCAAAACTTTTGTCTTTTAGTGAAAAAAATGAGAAAAAAATTTGGGAACTTGCTTCCCAAACACCACCAAGTCAGCTATTTTATTTGTCTATTTAATTTTATTATTATTTTAATTTGGTTAAAAAAGTTCAATTTGAAAAGATGGTTGAGTTTTTTTTTATACTTGATTTGATGATTGTAAGAGAAAAAATAAAATGATTATAAATTAAATATGATATTTTATTTTATTAATTATTTTAATCTATTTTATCTTTTAGTAACAAATTGAGGGTTCGTTTGGAAAATGGGTTGGCTTTTTGGCTCTTTGATTTTTTTGACTATTTTAACCTGTGGCTAAAAAGCCTGATTTGGTAAGGATTTTAATGATTATGGGTTAAATATGATGTTTTGTCTTATCGGGCTAAAAAGCCTATTTTATTTTTTTATACCTAAAATAGCCAAAAAAAGTCCTAAATTTTGCTTCCCAAACGAAGCGTCTACTAGGTTACGTCGTAACGGTTTATGGGTCTCAATCCAAATACTTCATTTAGGGTATGTTTGGCATGAACTTTTTCTTTTTTCTTTTTTTTTCTTTTGGCTGTTTTAGTCAAAAAAAAATTCAAAATAGACTAAAATTAATTAGATAAAATGTCACATCAAAACCATAATCATTTCATTTTTCATTTCACAAAATTCAAGAAAATCAAAAAACTCATTTCAAACGAGACTTTTTGACTCTAGAATAAAATAATCAAAAAGTCTAAAAATCAATTCACATCTCAAACAAAGGCTGTAAGAACATCCATAAGAGTATCTCCAACGGTTTATCAGAATTTTTATCAAATTTGAGTAAAAAAAAGATGTTTTGCTCAATCTGATATTAGCCACTCCAACAGAGTATATTGTAGCTTTTATCAAAACGCACTAGATATCGGGGGGGTGGACAACCGTAAAGAGGATTTTTTTTTTTTGGCAATGTCGTATGTAGTTATTGTGGGAGAACATTTGATGCCTGATGAGGATGTGGATTTGGACAAGCAGACCACTTGTGGCAATGAGGAAATATGGGTTGCCTCATCTCAGCTATCCAAAGTGGATGAGAATGAGTCTAGATCGAGAGGAGTACATGAGGTTAGTCAGGAAGGTATTATAGAAATTGGATTTTCAATAAACAACAAGAAATTCGAGGATCTCGTTGAACCAAACATGTTGCTAGAAAAAAGTAGTTGAACAAGATTCCATACACACAAGTGTGTTATCTTCAAAAATTGAAGTACCTAAGGGCAGTCAAGCCCATTTTATGGATTTTAATGGCAAAGCTCGTGATGAGGATCAAGCACAACCACCAAGTGCGGAGTTGTCAATTGAAAAATTGGCTTCGTCAACACTTGAAGATGCACAACAATCAATTGAGAAAATAGAGGTTCGCCCGTCTCATTGTGTCAATTCTATAGTTGAACAAGATTCAATTTTCAAGCTTAAGGAATCATTCGGGGAGTCGACCTCCCAGTGTAAAATTTGTACAAATTTTTGCGAAAGATGGTCATCTGGTAATAAAAATACAACGGTAATAAATAGTGCTTTGCTGAAAGACCCACAACATCCTCAATTTGGTGAAAAATTTGGGTCATTCTCAATTTGATATCGTTTTGATAAAACTGTTGAAGACAAAAAAATCTGCTCTTTTTCACCAAATTCAATTTTGAATTTGGTGAATTATTGGAGATGGTCTAATGGTTGTATTAAAGTGTGTTATATGACAAAAAGCGATAAAAATAAGACCAAAAAATGTGTGTTAAGAGTTTATTAATTTAATGACCGAATGGTGATACAATAGATGTGTTAAGAATATATATATAAACAATAAAAAAAATAATCTAATAATTTAAAAGTGTAATGGGCCCACCCCACTGCATTGTCTCAGCTTCCCTCTCTATCTCTCTCTTTCTCTTTTCTCTCTCTGCTGGCCAAATCATTTGTTAACTATGGTCATCTCATTAGCATCTGACACTAATGTGTTGCACTGTCTAGGCCATTAATGGCTCCATTGGAGTTCAAAATAAGAGTTTCACTAGCTAAATTTTTAACAGTTGACACAAACACATTCACTCATGGATCCATTGTTGATGCTCTAGCTAACCAGAAAGAAAAGGTTTTGAGATTTTGAGAAAATATTTCAAGTCTCATAATTTTAATAGAATTATATTAATTTTTATTTTAATAAGTCTAAACGGATTGAAAATTAATATAAATAATGTGAAAATACAATAATAAATAAATAAAAATATACATTTTAATGTGAAAATAGTGATAACATCATTTTTTGATCTACATAACTAACCAATTATTGATAATAATAATAAAAAAAAGTTATGTCAATTAAAACTAAAAAAACATAATATAATTTTGTAAAAAATGTGAAGTTTGTTATATTTTTTTTCCAAATCTTAAGAAAGATCAATGTAATTTACTCAAAAAAAAAAAAAGAAGAGAAGTCTTGGAAAATGAGTTAAAAGTTGATTTTTTAAGCTTTTTAAACCTTTTTTTTAAAAAAAAAATGTTGAGAAAAATAAAAGGGTGATGTGATCAAAAAAAATTTAAAAGTCAAAAAAACTAGCTTTTAGACAGGTTTTCAAAATAGACCAAAATATATAAATAAATTTGGTAAGAAAACTTTTAATTGGAAATTGTAAGAATTAATAGGTATGTCATATTATTAATGATAGTAGATAAGAACAAATTTAAGCAAACATGATTTTTTTACAAAATGAGACACAAATATGATATAAAAAGTGAGCCTTACATATGTCAGATTTCATTTCATATGCGTTATCTATTATCTTTATTTGACATATATATTTTAACTTTTGTTTGAAAAGTGATGTTTTAATTAAAATATGAGTTAAAATGAATATTTATAGGAAGGATTTTTAAATTTTTTACGATAGGTAAAAAATTGTGTGAATAATACCAAAAAAAAAAAAAAAAAAAAACCGACCAACATCTCAAATGGATGTGAGTCTTTTTAATGACCGATTGAAACCGACAAATAATCAACCCGGCTAGTTTTGTTGGGTCATAGCGTAAAAACGAAGAGAACAATGGTGGACTAGAAAATACAGATAGTTGAGGTCCCGAAAAGTAAATAAGAAAAGTCGGGCCAATATGTAATTATCCATGAACCAAAATCAAACCTCTCTCGTGTTCCAGAAGTTGAGCCAAGAGAGAGAAAGAGGAGAGAGAGTAGCAGAAAGAGGAAGCAATCAATCCACAGTCCCTGCACGCACTATCTCCAATTGCCAACAATGGCTTCCTGTGCGACCACTTGGAGTATGTCGTCTCTTCGATCAGCCCTGCCTTCCGTACAAAGGCCTCACCATCATCGTCCTCCTTCAATCGGCTTCTCTGTTGGTTCGTCCTTTACCTCTCCTTCTTCGTCCTGCCTCAGAACCTCTCTACCCAAACCCGAACCCAAAGCACTTCGCTCTTTCCTTGGCCTGGCTCCTCTTAACCCCCTTCTCTCCCTCACCTCTGAAGGTACACATACATTTCCTTCTAGGTTGCTTAATTGTTTATTTCACATATATGCATTAAACAAACATGTAATTTCAAGTTCATTGCTTCGATTGCAAGTGAGCTTTTCAATTTTAGTAACTATCTATGTGCTATTATATGTGTGAATTTGTTTTCTATTTTCATGTTAATATTGTTTTGTTCAATTGTGCTACTTATGCCTTTCCTGCTGATACAATTTGGTTTTTTTTTTTTTTAGCAGCACATGTTCAATTTTTTTTGTTAGATTCCTTGTTTGGATTTGGGAGTGTTTAGCTGTGGTTAATTGTAATTATGGCGGTTGATCTCATGGAATTGAGAAACTGGATGAAATTTTGACAAGGCTTTGTTGAGTTGAGTTGAGTTGAGTATATGTTCTATTTGAGTCAGGCTGTGTTTGGCTGGGGGATTTGGCAATCCCTTTTCCCTTTCCAAATCCCTCCCTTTTCCCTTTCCTTTTCCAAATTCCTTCCCAAATACCCCAACCAAACACAGCTATAGAGTGCACTTCATTGACTTTAATTGATTCAACCATCTCATTGAATTAATTACCTTTATTTTCTATTTTGGATGAGAACCTGTCTTTATATGCTACTTCTCGCACTCATAGTGACAAATTTGGGACCTATAAATTTGTAGGACATAATAGATGCAGGGATTGTTCTAAGGAATGTGGAGAAAAATTATGAAATATGGAAATATCTAGACATATTGAACATATGTCATTATTTTATACTCTTTTCTAATAGTTGGAGAGTTTGTAATTCAAGAATTTTTTTTTAACGATTTCAAAATTGCTTGACTTACCCAAAAAACAAAAGGGCTGCAACTGAATAAGTTGAGATTCATCATATACTTGCATTGCATGAGCTTGGCTTTCTTGATATCCTGTTCAATGCTAACTACTACTAGACCTTGAGTGGTTGCTTAAGTTTGTCAATTTTTTCAACATGGTCATAGAATTGACTGGTAAGTCTGCTGCACTGGGCTACAAATAATATTTATCATTTGTCCTGAAAAGGTTTTCAGATATACTCTCTTCTAGGCTACACACTTCTTCAGGAGTTGGGATGTAACTCATTTTCTTTTTGAATCCTATAATGGAATTCTGATAACATTTTTAGTTCATCTTCTAATTGATTCATGGGCACAATTATGCATTGCATAATTCTTTTTGCTTGCTCATTTGGACCTCTTTCAGAATTTACCAGCTTTGGCCACGGTTTCACCATTATTGACAATGGGAGCCGATTCTTTGCCATGAGACACGGGAGGAGAGTACCAAAACTCAATAGGCCACCTGACCAGCGCCGCGCACTGTTGCGAGGCCTCACCACTCAGCTCCTGAAGCATGGACGCATCAAAACTACTAGAGCAAGGGCTAGTGCTATGAGGAAGTATGTTGATAAAATGATCACACTAGCTAAAGAAGGATCGCTTCACAAAAGGAGACAAGCCCTTGGCTTCATTTATGAGAAGCAGATTGTCCATGCGTTGTTTGCTGAGGTCCCAGAAAGGTATGGTGAACGGAATGGAGGATATACGAGAATAATCAGAACCCTACCGAGGCGAGGTGACAATGCACCTATGGCCTATATTGAGCTTGTCTAGCTACAAAAAGCTTGCTCATTCTTTTTCTTCTCTTCATATGCTAATATTTTGTTGTAGTGGAATTCCCATTGGACAGATCTTTTGAGTCTATATTGTGCATTCTGTGACTTTCATGGTGCATTTGATCTGTATGATTCTTTTATGTTATGGGTAGTGCTTGATGTCAATTGTAATCTAGTGTTCTTTTCCACATATTGGTGCAGTGAAGGGAGCTGCAGTGGCTGTGACATTAATAGTAGAGGTCATTAAAGTGCGTTTAGATCTTGTTTTGATGTTCAATAGCTAGTGATCATGGTTTAGCATTCAAAACTGTTGTTGGAGTTCTCTTTAGGAGAGGGTTTGAATTTGAGTAGGGTGCTTTAGATTGATGAAACAAGTTGTGATTGTTGAAAATTTGGTTTTTGAAATGATATGCTTCTTCACCCAGCTTCTGTTACCGAGGTTGCCTCATAGTATAAGAGGAATATGTGGACTAGTGCTTAAAGACAGTGGAATGTATGTAGAAATTGAAATTGGAGATCATAGTATTTCAGATTTGAAATTATGGTGGTCTTCAATTCAATGAGGAAATCCACATTGGCAAAAACATCATTAAAATAAAACCTTGAGCTACATTTAGTGGATTCCTCTAAATGCTTCACCAGTGAAGAAGCATTATGGGTAGTGGGGACGAAGGGAAAAAAGAAGGAAAAAAAAGAAGTGGTGTATGACACTTCTCTCTTTTGAATATTAGTTATGAATGAATTATGTTTATATCAAACTTACAAGAAAAAACTATGAATAAATGGTTACACCCATTGATCTCTCAACTTTGAACACTTCAGTATAAAACTCTTAAAAAATAGAAATGAAAGGAAAGTAAAATATCTCCAAAGTTAAATAATTATTCAATAATTTCTGAGGTCATCTCAAAACAAGTTAGTCTTGATTAATAAGGCTTGGTTTGAGAACTTTCATTTTTAGGCCTCGTTTGGCAAGAGGCTATTTTAGCCAATTAGTCAAAAAGTTACTAAATTAGCCAAAAAACCAACAACCCATACCAAAAAGTCAAAGATTCTCTTTTCTCTCTACTTTTTGCACATCTTTTCGTAATTAGTCAAAAAGTCATCCCAAACATACAAATTTTTTTTACCTACCTTTTTAGTCAAATAGCCAAAAAGTTACTAAATTAGCATGTTCCCAATTAAAAAATTAAAAAGTGATAATAATAAATTGTCATATTAGTTTCTTTATTCACAATTTTTTGTAAAAAATTAAAAAATTATTAAAATAACATTTTCTTAAATAAGGCCGAGTGTCAACATGATTAAAAATAACTTCAATCGTCTTATTCAACTGATAAAAGATAAAATCTCAGCTAAAATCAACCTAATTAATTGAGACTGTCATATGTGACATTAGTGGTCCAAAACTAGTAAAAATTTTCCATCAAAATTAAACGACTTTTTAATTTCCATTAAAATCAAGTAAAAACAGTGGGCGCCATACAGATGTTTTTTTTTTTTTTTTTCAACGAGATGGGATAAGGTGAGAGAGAAATGTAGATAAGGGTGGTGGTTCATTTCTCGCATTTCTTTTTGCCACTGCGACTTGACAGAGAGAGAACAGAGGGGAGGGGGGAGAGAGAGAGAGACGCACACACAGACACACCCTTCATCATGTTTCTTTTGGGCATCACTACCTTGAGCTCCTTCTGATTACCATACTCTCCCATCAATCTTCACAATCCGAAAACAATATACAATCTCAGAAATCAGATCTCTCCTCTCTTTCTAATCTTGTGAACTGAGGTGAGTAGTTGCAATTAGACCCTCCACAAAAGCTGCAATAATGTTAGTAGCTTCTGCAGCAACTCTAAATTCGGCCTCAATGGCCGCCTTGTCTGCAACCGTGGCCACGCACAGTGGCAGAAGCCGCCTCCAACGGCCACAATCGGTGCCACTATGGTCTGCTCCGCCGCAAACTCTGACCAAACGGAACATTATCTCCACCACATCCAACGGCTGGGAAACTGCCACGTCTGTGAAGACAGCTGTTGCTGCCGTTGATTCCTCCGATCCTGCCGAAAAGGTCAGAAGTCCTGTTCACTCTGGTTTATTTTATACATTTCTTTAAAACATAGGCAAACAAAACCCTTTAATGATTAACATTATCATTTCACTATGATCATGGGTTTGTTTTCCTCAATTTGGTATTTGAAATGTATATTTAGTTACATTGATATATGCATAAATAAGGGCTTCATATATCAATTTTGAAGAATTTAAACTCTACTCAGGAGACCAGAGGTTTGCAATTATTAGTGCTCAATAGGTAAATGCTATATAAACATAATTTGTCTATATGAAACAAATTGATCTTTTCATTTTATGCCAAAACACCCATTAGTCTAGTTCTTTTCTTTTTTATTTTGAACAGCTCATTAGTCTAGTTCAGAAATATGAAAATATCACAGCCCACATTATCCTCTAATAATTTTTTTATTTTTATACATATATTTTTTGTAAATCATTTTTCCTGTTGAATGTAGGTAACCCTTTTTTTTCAACCCCATTTCTAAATTATCAGCAAAAACAGTAGTCGAAGATCTACATCCCACTATCATTTAAAGTTTTTCATGATTAAATTCCTGTCTCAGAAACTATTTAATGGGTAATTGGCTTGTTTGCCTCACAATCCTTGCCTGTGTTCCTCACTTTTGCCGTCACATTACAATTATATTATGGAACCTGACCGTATCAACTGAAATATGATAAAAGGGAATGTTACAAACCATTCGCTCTGTCAGTGACATAGACATTGGGAATTTGGGAGTGCACATATTCAGATTCGTATACTTGTTATAATTGGCTTTATAATCATGATCCAAGATATCAATTCAATACCAGCCAAATCATCACTTTTTATTAGCAAAAGAGTAATTGGATGATTGGATAAAATATGCAATTTCTCTCTAAGCTGTCATCTGCTCACTTTTTAAGATGCAGCAACAAACCAGCACAAGGTACTATTTCGTTGTAGCAAACGCGAAATTCATGCTGGATGAAGAGGAGCATTTCCAGGAGCAGTTGTCAGAGCGGCTTCGTTACTATGGAGAGCGTGACAAAGAGCAGGACTTCTGGCTTGTGATTGAACCCAAGTTCTTGGATAAATTTCCAAACATTACCAAGCGGTTAAAGAGACCCGCCGTTGCTCTTGTTTCAACTAATGGTCCGTGGATCACGTAAGGACACCCTTTCAATTGTTGTTATTCGTGATTTATCTCACTAATTTTCCCTTAAATTTCGCATCCTGCAAGTAGCAGGATTTTGGTTTGCTTGAAGTGGAACCCTATAACAAAAAAAATGTTGGCCTTTAGTGATATGGCACAATAGAATGCCTAGTCAGTAATCAGATGGGCAGGAAAAGAGTTTATTCAGCAATTTTAGTGTGTCAATCAGTTTTTATGGTAAGTATATTCTAGCAAACAAAAGGGTGGGCTTTTCATAGCAGTAAAGTTTTTCCATTGTGACCTAGCATCTGTGTTAAAAACACATAAACAACCTTTCCGCATGTGGGGATAAACCTGTATATGTTTAACCCTTTCAAGACTCTGCAATAGCAGAAGCCTTGTGCAAAAATCCTTCTTGGACCCCACGATAGCGTGAGCTTCATGCACTGGGTTGCTTCTCTTTTTTTCTTTTTTTTTTCCCATAAGATTATTTTAAGGAAAGGCTCATCAAGCAACATAGCCTCTAATTCTTCTTCCTTCCTTCATAACTGCCATCAAGTTGGTGTGCCATTTTAAGTCTTTTGGCTGAAGAGATTTTGGACACAGTACATTTGATCTTATCTAATGAAACAATAACATTAAAACAAAGTTAAAAAAAAAAAAAAAAAAAAACCATTAATGTATTGTGAATTGCATACTCTGCACAAACTAGAAGCATTTCATTTATTTACCAACAAGAATGTTGATGCATGATTCTGTTGCTACACAGGTTCATGAAGTTAAGGCTGGACAGAGTTTTAACAGAAAGCTATGAAGCCGACAGTCTGGAAGATGCGTTGGCATCAAATCCTGTCAAGCTAGAGTTTGAGAAGCCAGAAAACTGGGTGGCACCGTATCCAAAGTACGGGTCTGGCTGGTGGGAGCCCTTCTTGCCTCCAGGATCTCAAAAGCCGAAACCATGATTTTTCCTCCTTCTTCGTGGCCGCCTTTTGACCAGCAAGATTTTCCAGCATGTGACTTGAAGTTTACAACGCTATGCATAAAGCTTTGCAAGTTGGGGAAGACCCATTGTAATATCTAAGGTTAGTGAATGTTAAGAAGTAAAAACTAGAAGAACAAGCATATGATGACTGAGGAGATGTATGCATGACTACTGGAAATTTAGCTTTTCTTCAAGTATTTAATCTTAGAAGCTGTTTATTTGGTTTGGTTTATCAAGTTTGAAAAAAGAAAAAAGAAAAAAAAAGGACTTGCCGTTGACATTATCTACTTACAGTGTGCTGCTATGCTTCATAATCAAAGTTCTGTTTAGAATATATGCCTTGCTTTGTCAGAAGTGGCTTCTGGCTTGATTCATGTTCTTAATAGATAACCTCGAGGCTGGCATCCAGCGCTTCCTCTCAGATTTTAGTAGAAAAGTAAGCTGGAATGCAAAGTGTTGCGTGTTTGGTTCTTAGGATGGTTAACTTACTTATAGACCACTGTGCATCATCGTTGAGAGATTTTAGGCACCATTTTCCATACTGTTCTGCTTTATTTAGAATCACGTCTCACATACGTGACATTCCAGGTAATGTTTTAAAAATCGGATCGGTAAGCGAATCGGAAAATGGATCGGGTGGACGGGTCACCGGTTCAACCGACGGGTTGAACTGGAATTGAACCGTGACGTAATAAATATATTAAAATTATATTTAAATAAAAATATAAGTAATAAAATTATAAATTAAAAATATTAAATTATCTTAAATATTTGTCTTAATATTTTTTTTACTAAAAAATATAATAATATATTTTCAAATATTATTAATTTCAATTTTGGAAGATGAAATCAAATATTTAATATTCCCTCCATATGATTTTAATTCAAATAATTTGATTGAAAGGAGAGTAAAAATTTTGGAGGGACATCAAAATTTCAATATTTCCTCCAATACATTTGATTGAATCCTACATGGATTTCTTAAGTCTTTTTGAAAGAATTTTTTTCTTATAAATAGGTGAAGACTTTCACAATAATTTCATCAATGCTCTTAATGAGATTCCTCACAAGAGGAGACCCTTAAAAAAGAGTTTCAAATTAAAATTTTCTTATATTCTTGTATTTTATATATAATATATATATATATATATATATAAAAAATAAGAAAGAAAAGAAAGAAAGAAAAACTGGAAAAAAAAAAAAAAAAAAAAGAGTAGCTGGACCGGTTCGATCAACCCGTGATCGGGTCAATCGGTTCACCGATTTAACCGGTCGGTTCACCGATTTTCAATAAATAGCCTGATTTTTGCAATTAACCGGTTTAAAAGGACTAATCGGACCGAAATCCCATCCGGTTAACGGTTCAACCAGTTGAACCAACCGATTCGATTCGGATTTTAAAACCTTGATTCCAGGCAATGATTAACACGTTCCCACAGCATGTGAATTTCCCCTTGGCCTGGTCCACTCACTGCTGGAAAGCGCTGCCACGTGTCCTCCGCGATCGCCGCACAATTGTCATGCTACTAGTTCGGCTGTGCAATGGAGTAGCTCGGATTTTGTTAATGACCATTCTTATCAAACTCCTTAAAACATAGAAGATATAAGATATTCTTTTCATATTTGATAAATATTTCTCTTTAAAGGATTTGAAGTTGGATTTGGTTCTTACCAATAGGGAGGAGGAAGCGAATTTGAGTAACTTTTAAAAAAAAAAAATTTATTTTAAAGCAAAAATGATGCATCATATTTCTGATTAATTATTTTTTTAATACATTTTTTCATGTATTATGCAGTGGTGTTTACGCCTACAGGCTGCAGCTGCTTCCTCAAATTGTAATATTTCTACTCTTACCCAAAATTTTAAAGAAAACATTTCAATATGTGCCCCTTTGAACCAAATTTTTTATAATCACTTTGGTTTTCTATAAAATTTCTTTCCTATTTAAATATTTAATTTAAACCCTAAAAAATATTTAATTTATTGAAAAGTTTATTTTATATACTGCATATTCAAGCAATGATAGAGCGATTACTTAAATGTGATCATCCTACACTTTATTGTTCTTTCTCTGTTCTCCCACATTAGATACTCTGTAATATTTTCTTCTTATATCTAAAAAAGAAGTTAGAGCATCAGTATCAGCCTCTTCAAAATTTTAGTCAAATTTTAACTTAAAAAGTCATTTTTCTATTTTAGCTAGTCACCCACTATATCAAGCTCTCTATTTTAACTTAATCATATTAAAATATTTATTTTATTTTTTTTATAAAAAAATTGATGAGCTATCAACCAAACAATTCTTATGTTTTATAAAAGGTAAAACTGGAGGAAATGTAAAAAATAAAAAAATAAAAAAATTGCCGTTGACCGGCCGGACTTTCGGGCGGATGTCTGGTTACACCCAAATTACGTGTTTTAGCGATGAACAGTTGCTCGCTTCATCAGACGAGTTACTGTAGTAAATTTAACAAAAAATTAATTTAGAAAAAATTTATTGAGACTGATGGAGAGAGAATTTAATAATTTATTAGTTATATTTTAACATTTTATTATTTTAAAAATACTAATTCTGATGCTCTTATATTTAAACAAGCTAAATATTACATTTATGTTCATCCATTTACCAAGAAGGAAAAGATGTTGGATTCTCTTTAATCCTTCAGTTTCGAGTTTATGAGCCCGTTACACGTTCCGCATTAATTATATCAATTGTTTATTTTTTGGGTACTTACATATAAATCATTATTTAAAAAAACCAAATTTATTCAATAAGTGTAGCCATATAATTTCATCATTTCATCTTAAAAAAATAAAAAATATATTTCATAATCATATTTATCATCTATTTTTTAAAAACAAAAGCATTAAAGTTAAGTGACTACACTTATTTGATTAATACAATTTGTATTTGTATTTGTATTTTTGTTTTTATTTTTATTTTAAATGATTTGCACAATACTTAAAAGAAAAATTAAAATTGTTTAAGACCCACAAATTTTTTTTTCACAATTTTATTCATAATAATGTGGCATGATACATGTTAACTTTTAATTTGTTACCTACTCAATTGTGTGAGACTTATCTCTCTTGTACATAAATTTAAGAATCCAATTTGTAGGTCTCCAACATGAAAAATTATTAGGTAGTCCCAGCGTACCACATGATCACACTCTTTCACCAATCATCATTCACCATGACTCTCATATTCATCAATCATCTAACATAAAATTATAATACCACACTTTCTTTACCAATCATAATATTATAGAATACTACGTAGCGGTGCTGTAGAGTACCCAATAATCACCCAACACTACTTAAGATAAATAATTCAAGTTGTACACATAAACTCAAATTTTGATGGTCTAGGCATCTATAACACCATAGACCAGATTAGAGGGAAATTCTATTTCTACACATCAAATGTTCTCTGTGTAAATCATTTCTCAAAACATACTGTAATAAATTTGAAATTTCATTTTTTACTCAATACACAACTTATTCTACCAAAAATATCCACATTTGCTTCATTCTTCACACCACCATTACCACTAGTCTCTGCTACCTCCGGTAGTTTCCAATTGTCACCTCTGACTATCGTATTCCTTTACCATCGCAACTCGATTTTTACTGCCAATGACCGATAACAGTCCCGATTGCCATTACTAACAGAGAGGGAGATCTAAAAAACCCAGATTTAGGGTTTGAAAAGAAGAAGAAGGAAAGAAGAGAAAGGAGAGAGGAGGCTAGCTATGGCGATTGTGGTGGCCGTAGAGGATGACATGATCCTAATGATGATGAGCAATAAAAGTTGGGAAAGAGGGTTGGAGAAGTTCACCGGAGGAAGATGAAGGTTGGAGAGGAAAAGTGGCAGTTTGATGGCAGCGACGACAACGATAATAGTGATATATGGTGATGTTGGGTTAGGGTGACGGCGTCTGTGTTGATGTTGGCGGTGGATGGCAGCTGTGGAAGGGTAGTGATCATAAGCAAGGGGGCTAGGGAGGAGGCGGCGCCGGCGATGACTAAGGGTTTTCGTTGGAAAGACGAGAGTATTTTAATATTTTTATTTTTGGATAAAAATATAATTTAATTTTTTTTATTAAGTGTGTGGATTGAGGTAATTTAGCGTGTGGAAATAAAATTTTCCCAAATTAAACTGTTTAGGTGGACTTATAAGGTTCAACAAGAGTCCGACTTTGATAACTTGAATAGCTTGATTTTTTTTAAGGAAAAAAATCAAAAATAATATAATTATAATTATGGGGAATTGACCCATAAATCCCATAATGTGGAATTGTAATATGATCAGTCTTGTATTTAATTTTGTCCACGCAGAGGTCCTATTACGTGTGAAAATACGTTTTGTGTGTGTTGAGGATTAGTTGTGGGAAGTTTTGTTTCCTTGTTTGCGCATGTGTCACGTTTTGAAAAAGCGTATTATAGGGTTTTGGGGTTTTGGTAGTGTGTCTTGGGCCCCTCACAATTTTAAGGTGACCCACATTCTGGCTTGTTAACGAGTCCAAAGTTGTTGACCGTGAGCAATCCCTCATTTTCGTTTGGGGATTTTGACCGACTACCTTGATTTGGTAATTCTGGCGAGTAGGGTTTTGGAAGTTAGCATATCAATTTGGTTGGCCACATTTACGAAGCCCCCACGTTTGAAGTTTTGCCCTGAAAGTGCACACACCTAGTACTATGGCTACCGACCGACGATCTTCGTTGGGTTAGTCCGTGTCACGACCCAAACCCGCCCCTTTGGTTTAGTGTCGTAATCAGCCAGTAATCCTTAGATTACCAAAGGCCTCTGAACAGAATAACTTATAATTAGGGGCTGCAGAAGCAAATATAGAAACATACATAGTCCATTGAGCTATGAAGACATATATGGGACAGAAATTTTAAACCTTTATACACATACATGTGACATCATTATGCAATAGTCATATGTCGCATTCATTACAGATACAGCTAAAAGAAACTTAGCCCCAATATATAGATAAGTAAAACAACTAACAAAAACATCTTCACGAGGTTTACAGAACTAGACTTCTTAAAAAAAGGAACCTGCCAAGGAGGCACGGTGGTTGGTTGACTCAGAACACTCCAGGCAGCAGCTTAGGCCTGGTTACGTGCTTGCTCACCTATATACATAAAATAAATAGTGAGCAGGAGCCCAGTGAATAATAACAGAGTAAAGGGTTTAAATGACTGATGTCCATAACAGATTCAGAAATCAGAGTTCATATCAAAAACAAATCTATATTCATATTCTTGTTCAAACTACATATGGAAATCAAAGTTCATACTTAATCATAAATGGTACATCCATTAGCGTTATCATGTTTGTTAGCTCCATATGGAACATCCGGTACCTGGTACTTGTAATATATTTGGACCACAGTATTATTACCCTCGGGTAAGGGCCATGAAACCACGGTATTATTACCTCCGGGCAAGGGCCTTGCACTTGTAGACCACGTTATTATTACCCCCGGGCAAGGGCCTTGTGCTTGTAGACCACGGTATTATTACCCTCGGGCAAAGGCCTTGTGCTAAGGATGCTACGCATATTTGTTAAAAATTGGACATTCATACATTGACACAGAACATAGCATTTCAGAAAGTAGATCATTTCTTGTCATATCGTATAAGAAAATACTTTAACGTGAATATAGCTTTACAAAGTTATTACTCACAGATGGCTCCACTTGCAGAATAGACATATCAGATAACTTGTGGCGCGTGACCTACACACATATAGCAGAAACATATAATGAAACACACCCTCGGTTGGTACTTAACTTCTTTCATTTCATTCTTAGTGTGTTTCTAAGTCTTAACCTCTTATTGAGTTTTAATCATGGCCTAGGAATGCCTAGGATGCAATATGGATGCCAAAATGCACTTTGGAACCCTTAACAAAATTTGGTGAAAACAGGGATCCCGCTCGAGTGCAACTTCCTTCACTCGAGCGGACATGCACACATGTGAGGGCCTGCTTAAGCGCAGCTTCCTTTGCTCGAGCGGTTTGCAAACTTTGAAAAAGTACTGGTTGTGTGATTTTCACACTCGATGGTCGTTCGAGCGTAAGACTAAGGTCCTCGCTTGAGCGTAACTCTTGTCGCTCGAGCGATCTGCAAAAATGGTAAACTTCTGTGAGCATGCATTTCACGCTTGAATGGACTTCTAGTCGCTTGAGCGGAAGCATAAGATCATAGAATGGTCACTCGAGCGCAGCTTCTGCCGATCGAGTAGAAGTGTAGAATCTGGAATTTTCAGATTGCACTCCCAAGTTCTAAACTCGAATTACACACCTTAAAACTCATCTTTTTGGGCCAAAACTCCAGAAAACATTTAAAAACTTGTAAAATACCATGGTTTGAAGATCATTTCACTAAATCAAGGCCCAAAAGCATGCTAATTGATCAAAACTCTAACTTGTAATTTATGAATATGCCATGAACATGACATGCATGAATTACTTTGAACTAAGGCTTTCCAAAACATGATTAATTAAGGTCAAATGGTAAGAAATGTGATGAATTCTCAAAACCAACTCAAGATAGACATATGCATGTGACAATTCTTTAGAAATCTACTCAAAATGCCATGATATAAGCATGCATACATGATTTGGGTTATAATTCTATAATCCTAGCTTCATTTTTATGTCATTCCACCTCTTTCACTAGAATTCTTACAAAACTAATTCAATTACACAACTAAGGGTTGGATATCTTACTTTAGATGCTCAACTATGCTCTCTTTAAAGTTAATTGATTGAAGTTCCTAGCCAAATCTCCAAATTCTCAAGCAATTCCTTTGTTTGAAGTCACTTCTCCTTAGTCTCTCTCTCTACACGTTTTTGGGCTGAAGCAAGAGGAAATGAGAGTGCAACAGTCTATAAGAGATATTGAGGTGGCCTTAAATAGGCTTGATTAAAGAAATTAATTAATTAGCTTACCACTAATCTAATGAGCATTAATTTATTCTAATTTACTCGTTCCGAACTGAATTTTAATTAAACCTACCATAAAGTTCCAAAAATTCCAATTAATACGTAATTCAAGTCAATTTCGCAATTGGATGTCGATAAGGCTTTCAATTCACTGTACAAAACAGAAATAGAAACAGATATTCCTATGATAGACAGATAGAAACTCATATAGCACATAACATATGCAATTAACTCAAGATTTCTTCTTGATTACTTATTAAGCATAATTAATCATGGTTAATCAGTTAATCATGGGTCGGGGTTGTTACAATCTGATGCCTGGGGGTTCTGGTCAGTAGTGTGCTATCGTTGTTATTTTCATTTTGTGGAAAATTATCTGTCATATTCTAGTTTCCAAAATTTGAGACGTATGCGTATGGGGGGTTTTCAGAGTTGTTGTGTGTCGCTTGTTTGGCATAATCGGATCCTAAATTTGTCGATGTAAATATGGAATTGAACCGCTAATGCGTCGTTGATGCACATCAAAAATCCCTCACAACCCCATTAACTTTGCAATAAGAAGCGTATCCCCAAATTGTAGTGGCAATGGCTGTTATTAGTGGTGTGGCACATAAGATTGTTCAATGGTACATTAGATGTTAACAAAGCCGACTTCGATGACGACACCGCGAAAGAGTAAATTCCACATTTGTGCATTTGATTTTGAAATCTTTGTTATATGTGACCGTGGTGTTGTGTAATATAGGGTTTTTACTTGATTACAAACTTTTTATGTATCATTTGTGTGTATTAACTTGTGAGAACACTGTTGGGTTTTTATGTTTGTTTCTCATTTTGATATCTTGTTATTATGGTGTGACATGCTATGTTTAGTGTGCATGTGTCCCAAATTTGGGAGTTCTGGTTTGATGTGGGTGTTGGTGTGGTGGTGGGAATTTGTGGGATATAGGTATGATGGGCTGGGAACTGTTGTGCTTTTGAATGTGGGGTGTGTGTGTGTGTGATTGTGTGTAGGCATATGGTGCATAGTTATGGCGTATGTGGTGTGACAGTGTGATATGTGTGGGAGTTTATTCGATCTGTGATGAATTTATTATGTGTTGACGTGCGTGAATGTGTATTGTGCCGTATGTGGTAGGGTGTACAACGTATGTTTACATAAGTGTTTTCATTAGGTGTGTGAAATTAGTAATGTGGATATGTTCATTGTGATTAGAAATGTGATTGCTTCTTGTTTTTGTATTGCAGAAGGTGTGGGAACATCTAGCCCGTAGACAAGATCAAGGGAGAGGACTCGATTGTATGTTATTGCTAGTTCACCATCAAAGAACATTGGGCCAAGGATTCAAGGTCGTATATTGTTCAAACATGTGAAACCACTTCAAAGTGTGCCTGTAACCATGAAATCTCGAAAAATACGATTAAATTATCGGTCAAATATCACTGGGATAGTGAAAATTGTGTCCACATAAGTTTGATGGAGGCACATTGCTTCCATCTGAGGAAAACTCCGTCTTACCTAATGTTCGAAGCCATTATGGACAATGATCTCAAACAGTGCGAGTTCAAAACATGTGATGAATTAGTGTTCAAGATGATTCAAAAGTTCATGTCAAACACTGGTTGTCTCCTTGTTGGGAATGGGATGCTAACGTTGAGGGACAGTGAAATCAGATTAATATTTGGCTTGCAATGTGGTGCTCAACCGTTAGTAATGATTGCCGGGGCCCTGTCCATCCTCTAACTTCATACAGTGACATCAGATTAATATTTGGCTTGCAATGTGTGATGTTGCCAGGTGTGAGATGTATGTAGTCAAAAGATGGGTACATACATCAATTAAAGAAAAAAAAAATTCTAATATAAGTATTTTTTTTTATAAAAAAAAATAAAAATAAATTATTTGGTCTTATTAGTATATGACTGCCACATCGCACGATCACATCGTACACGGTCTCAATGAACGTTCACTTTCACATTTAATTACATTTTTCAAAATACAAATACTCACGAACCCTAGAAATCCACAAAATCCTGCTTATATTTGATCTTTCCAGAAATAAATGTAATCAATGGAATTCAAAAATCTTTTTAAAAAGGTTACACAAAGAAAGGGTAAAAAGGTCACCAAATCCATTTCAAAATTAGCAAATGAGAACTTGCAGGTCATATTACCAAAAAAAAAAAGGACTTCCCAGAATATTAAAAAATAAGGAGGACTTCTTAAATTAAAATCCTCCCAAATTAGATTTTTTAATAATTTCTCCTATAATTATTTGAATAATTTAAATTTTTTTTTTGGGGATTTAAATAGGGAGCTTTTTCAGTAAATCCATTATCTAAGAGTCTTATTCTATAAGACCTATAGTATTTTGTAATATTCCATTAGGTCCCATTTCATAATAAAAGACCAAAAAAACCCTCAAACAAACATGCGCCTATCTCTTCTTTGAATCAAATAACTGTCTCTCTCTTCCCCTCTCTTCTTGCAGGAAATCACGCAAAGTATCTCCACTATTCTAAAAATCCAAAGTCGTATTCCATATCGTCTCAATGCCCAGAAGACTGTCATTGTTCCATCGTCACATCATTGCACCATCTCATTATCTTCTTTGTCGTCCCTATGCTGTCGGTCGCCAAAATCGTAGAATTACCATTGTTGAACATCCGTAAGGTCTATCTTCATCAAATCACCTTCGACGACAATTTGTGATAACGCAACCGTCGAAATAGGCCAAAAACGTAAGTAATCTAATCATTTTTGTATGTAAACCCTAAATCTCTTTTTCAACAAACAACATTGTGAACTTTCACAAATATCCCCTGTTTCTGTTCATACAACATATAGGAGTCCATATTGTTAACTTTAATCTGAACCCCTCAATCGTAATCCCTAATTATATGGATTTTTTCACCCAAAAACATTACAGTTGCCAGTATATTGTGTTTATAATTGTGAACATTCAAATGGTTTGGAAGAATGTTGGCCAAACGAAATTGTTTCTGTTATTGTTGTTGAAAACTGTGAATATTCACACGGATTGAAAATGTTTGAACAATCAAATTATTTCAGATATTATTGTTGTTGTTGTTGAAAGCTGTGAACATTCACATGGATTGAAAATGTTTGGCCAATCATTATTTTGTAATATTATAGTTATTTTTTTCCTCTCCTGTGAATGTTTGCCATGTTGGTATTGTTGATTGTTAATGGTGATCAATAACTTGAACCTTCAATTCTTGATTATTTTCCATGAAAGTGGCATGAAATATGGTCCTTGCGAATATTGACACTATCCTTCCCCCCTCTATCAAATTGTTGTTATTAACCGTAGTGAACATTCATATTTAAAATTCCTTATGTCAGATGTTGTTGTGATACATAATTATATTATGAACATTCATTACTATTACCCAAAAGACAACCTAAGAGGGGGGGTGAATTAGGTTTTTACAATTAAAAATTAATAATACCCTAATAAAAATTATGACTAGAACAATCGATAAATATAGTTAATGAAATAAAAATAATTAAAATAAGTGTTCTAACAACTATGTTAGTTAATGATTTTAGCACCGTGAAAATGTGAAACATAGTTACAACAATTTAAATAAAATAAAGAGATAAGGGAAAGAGAGGCAAACAAATTTGTAGTGGTTCGGCTTCAACTCGGTCTACGTCCACTCCTCAAGCTTCACTTGAGATTTTCCACTATGCTCTACCTTCACGGGGGTGCAAACAACCTCTTTACAAATAGAGCAATCCTCCACGGATTTTACACAGACTTTCTAAGTCAAGAACACTGAGTGTACTACACTCTTACAAGGTTGAAAATAATGTGTTTTTGCTTTCACAGAAAGCTACAAGAATTATCTTTCAAAGATAGATATAAAAATGAAACTCTGGTTTCTCAGTGTATAATTTCTGAAAGAGGATGTAAACAAACATTGAAGAACACTTCTCAGAGAATTTTTCAGAGAATAGATGTGAGTGATTATAGATCAAAGAATATTTTCTGATTTTTTTTTTATAACTTGTTTACATTAGAGGCTTTGGTATATATAATGAAATTTATAACCATTTATAGCCGGTGTATTCATTTGAATTTATAACCGTTTATAGTCATTGTATTCATTTGAATTTATATCCGTTTATAACCGTTGTACTCCATCATTACTAATTTGAATATCTTCCACTCCATCATTACTAATTTGAATATCTTCCACTTGAACCTTTGGGCCTGCTGCTGTGCTAGGTTGTTTGAATCTTAATTTTGGACTGTTTGAACCTCTGATTTGATCAAATATTAAATACATTCTAACAATATTTAGGATAAAGGTTTAGGTGAGAAATAATGGGACAAAATAAATTTTGATTCTATTTTTCTCTTTCAAATAAATTAAAACATAATTAAATAAATCATCAAAACAAATGTTGATTGCATTTTTCTCTTTCAAATAAATTATCAAAATAAATTTTGATTCTATTTTTTTCTTCCAAATAAATTAAAAACATAATTAAATAAATCATCAAAATAAATAAGTCTAACAATTACATGTGTAAATTAATTAGACACTTTGTGAAAATATCTGCTAATTGCTTGTCGGTGTTTACAAATTCAAGTACAATATCCCATTTTTGAACATGATCTCTTAAAAAATGATGTCGAATTTCAATATGTTTTGTTCGTGAGCGTTGAACTGGATTTTTGCTTAAATTGATGGCCCTAGTATTATCACATTTAATAGGGATATGATCATAATGCAAATCAAAGTCCTCCAATTATTGTTTCATCCAAAGTATTTGGGCACAACAACTTCCGGAAGCTATATATTCAGTTTCAGTCGTTGATAAAGTAACAAACTTTTACTTTTTACTAAACCAAGATACTAATGAGTTACCAAGAAAGTGACAAGTGCCACTGGTGTTTTTTCTATCAAGTTTGCATCCGACAAAGTCGGCATCTGAGTAACTAATTAAATCAAATGCAACACCTCTAGGATAAAATAGTCCCAAATTATGAGTGCCAACAAGATATCTAAAAATTCTTTTAACATCACTGAAATGTGATTCTTTAGAATTTGATTGATATCTAGCACACATACAAACACTAAACATAATATCGAGTCTACTTGCAGTTAAATAAAGAAGTGAGCCGATTATACCTCGATATTTTGTTTGATCAATGGACTTATCTTTTTCATCCTTGTCTAGCTTAATGGATGTGCTCATAGGTGTTCCAATTATTTTTGAGTCATACATACCAAACTTTTTGAGTAATTCTTTTGTGTACTTAGCTTGGTTGATAAAAATTCCTTCCTTACATTGTTTGATTTGGAGTCCAAGGAAATAATTTAGCTATCATGTTCATCTCAAACTCACCTTGCATACACTTAGCAAATTTCTTACACAAGGTTTCATTAGTAACACCAAATGTAATGTCATCCACATATATTTGCACAATAAGTAAATCATCATTTTTAGTTTTAACAAAAACTGTTGTGTCAATCGTTCCTCCAGAAAACTTATTTTCAATCAAAAATTTACTCAATCATTCATACCATGCACGAGGTGCTTGTTTCAAACCATATAAAGCTTTTGATTATTTAAAAACATAATTTGAAAAAGCATGATCTTCAAAATCTAGGGGTTATTTAACATAAACTTCCTCATTTATAAAACCATTTAGATAGACACTTTTTACATCCATTTGATAAAGTTTGAAATCTCTAAAATATGCAAATGCAAGTAACATGTGAATGACTTTTAATCTAGCAATCGGAGCAAAAGTTTCATCGAAATCAATACCTTCTTCTTGATTGTATCCTTGTGCAACAAGTCTAGCCTTGTTTCTTATAATTGTATCGGATTCATCAAGCTTGTTTCGAAAGATCCATTTGGTACCGATAATGGCATGATCTTTAGGTTTTGGCACAAGTTCCCACACTTTGTTTCTCTCAAATTGGTTAAGCTCTTCATGCAAAGCTGTCATCCAATGTTCATCGAATTCGGCTTCTTAAAAGTTTTTAGGCTCAATCTGTGAGAGAAAACCTAAGTTACTACAAATGTTTTTAAGTGAAGAGCGAGTTTCAATATTTTTTGTAGGGTCACCTAGGATTAAATCCTTAGGGTGATTATGAACAAACTTCCATTCTCTTGGCAAATCATCATTGTTTCTTCCTTCTTCTTGAGGTGGGAGAATAGGTTGTTCAATCTGTTTGTTCAACTTACATGGTTGGTTCTCTTTTTTGTAGATACATGAATCTTCCACATTTGGTTCCAAATCTATATTATCACTAACAATTTGCTTTTAAGCAAGATGTTAGTTTCATCAAATGCCACATGTATAGATTCTTCCACAACAAGAGTTCTTTTATTAAAAACACGATAAGCTGTGCTAATTAAGGAATAGCCAAGAAAAATTGCTTCATCAGATTTTGAATCAAATTTACCTAAGTTATCCTTACCATTATTATACACAAAACATTTACAACAAAAAACATGCAAGTGACTAATGTTGGGCTTTCTATCATACCAAAGTTCATAAGGAGTCTTTTTTAGAATAGGTCTAATTAATGCACGATTTAAAATATAGCATGCGGTGTAAACGGCTTCGGCTCAAAAATATTTAGGAAGATTATTTTCGCAAAGCATTGTTTTACTCATCTCTTCTAAAGTTCTATTCTTCTTTTCTACTACACCATTTTGTTGAGGGGTTTTAGGTGCTGAAAAATTATGTTCAATACCATGCTTATCACAAAATAATTCAAATTTCTCATTTTCAAGTTCTCTACCATGGTCGGTTCGAATATTAGTAATAAGAAAGCCTTTTTCATTTTGAATTCGACGACAGAGTTTTGTGAAAAAAGAAAAGGTTTCATCTTTGTATGCTAAAAACATAACCCATGTAAATCTTGAATAATCATCAACAATAACAAGGAAGTAATGTTTACCACCTAGACTAAATGTCCTTGAGGGACCAAATAAATCTACATGCAATAGTTGTAAAGGTCTAGTTGTGGATATATGAGATTTTGATTTAAATGATGTTTAGTTTGTTTTCCTTGTTGACAAGCACTACAAAAATGATCTTTTTCAAATTTAATTTTTGGAAGTCCAATGACCAAATCATTTCTCAAAAGTTTAGCAATTAAATCCATATAAGCATGACCAAGTCTTCTATGCCATAACCAACTATTTTCATTATTAACATATAAATATTTAACATCACTAGCATATAGATCATTAAGATGAAAAACATAAACATTATCATGGCGATTACCAACGAATAAAACTTTATGATCATTTGTGCTTTCAATTGTGCAATGTGATTTCTAAAAAATAACTCGATTATCTTTATCACATAATTGACTAATACTAAGTAGGTTATGCTTAAGTCCGTCAACAAGTAAAACATTTTCAATAAAAGGGTTAGGAAAAATACCGATGCTACCAATACCGATAATTTTTCCTTCCTTGTTGTCTCCAAAAGTAACAAATCCTCCATCTTTCGATGATAGTTTAGTAGAGAATGATTTATCTCTGGTTATATGTCTGGAACATCCACTATCAAGGTACCACTTTCCTTCTTTAGCTTTAGACTTAAAACAAACTTACAAGATGACAATCAAATGTTGGTTTTTGGTACCCATAGTTTCTTGGGTCCTTCTTGGTTAGTTTTGTTAGATCACTTAATAATCCAAATCTTTTTAATTCCCATGTTCATATTCTTTTTGAATGAATAATAAGATATATAATGACCTTTCTTTCTACAATAATGACAAGTAATGTGAGGGTGTGTCATGAGAGGTGATTTTTCAAAAATTGTATTGAGATTCTTTTGTTTCTTAATAGGGTCATATCCAATACCCGCTTTATCAAAAACACATTTTTGATTTCCAAGAAGCATGTTGAGATTATCTCTACCATTTACAAATTTTTCAAGTGTTTTTGTTAAATCATCAACATTGTTTTTTAAAGTAGTTTTCTCATTAGAGATAGTATCAAAATCATTTTTCAAAACAATTTTTTCTTTCTTTAATTCTTCTACATTAATAGATAAAGATGCAACAGATTTCTTCAACACATTATTTTTGGCACAAACTTTTCTAAATTCATCTTGTAGTTCATGGAATGCACTTTCAAGTTCTTCATAAAGAGTAGTTAACTCATCTTGAGTAGAGTCTTCATCTTCAAGAGTCATGAGACATAAGTTGGCTATTTCATTTGATAAGGCTTTGAATACAATTCTACTTTTCTTTTTGTTTTCAACATCTTCATGTCCTTTCATGGTGATCTCATGAGTCATAAGGGAACCCATAAGCTCATCCAATCCAAGTGTGGAGAGATTTTTAGTTTCTATAATGGCCGTGACCTTTGCTTCCCAATTCTTTGGTAAACACCTAAGAATTTTTCTCATCAACTCATTGTTAGTATAAGTTGTGCCAAGAGATTTCAAAGAGTTTACAATATCAGTAAATCTAGTAAACATACTTGAAATAGATTCATCAGAGTTCATTTTAAACAATTCATAACTATGAACAAGCATATCAATACGAGATTCCTTCACTCGGTTTGTACCTTCATATGTTACCTCAAGTTTGTCCCAAATTTCTTTTGTCGAATCACAACTTGAAATTCTATTATACTCCTTAGAGTCTAATCCACAAATAATGGTGCGTTTGGCTTTAGCATTGGCTTACAATAATTTATGATCTCTCTCATCACATTCATCTTCAGTTTTACGTACACTAATATTGTCTACTAATTTGGTAGGAATTTTTGGACCTTTGGTGACAATAATTCACAAGGCATAATCAGTGGCTTGTAGATATAAGGTCATTTTATCCTTCCAATGACTATAGTTGTTTCCGTTAAACAATTGTGGCGTATTTGTGGCTTGTCCTTCAGCTAAGGTTGCCATGGATCGAAACTCCCAGATGGTTAAATCTAAAATAAGAGTCTAGGCTCTGATACCAATTGTTACCCAAAATACAACCTAAGAGGGGGGTGAATTAGGATTTTACAATTAAAAATTAATAATACCCTAATAAAAATTATGACTAGCACAATCGATAAATATAGTTAATGAAATAAAAATAACTAAAACAAGTGTTCTAACAACAGTGTCAGTTAATGATTTTAGCACAGTGAAAATGTGAAATATAGCTACAACAATTTAAATAAAATAAAGAGATAAAGGAAAGAGAGGCAAACAAATTTATAGTGGTTCGGTTTCAACTCGGCCTACGTCAACTTCTCAAGTTTCACTTGAGATTTTTCACTATGCTTTACCTTCACGGGAGTGCTAGCAACTTCTTTACAAATGGAGCAATTCTCCACGAATTTTACATAGACTTTCTAAGTCAAGAACACTAAGTGTACTACATTCTTACAAGGTTGAAAAGAAGATGTTTTTGCTTTCACAGAAAGCTACAAGAATTATCTCTCAAAGATAGATATAAAAATAAAGCTCTGGTTTTTCTGTAAACCTCACACAGGAAAGATGGGCTTAAAGCTATACGTCTCAGTGTATAATTTTTGAAAAAGGAAGTAAACAAAAATTGAAGAACACTTTTCAGAGAATTTTTCAGAAAATAGATGTGAGTGATTATAGATTAAAGAATATTTTCTGATTTTTTTTTTTTGTAACTTGTTTGCATTAGAGGCTTTAGTATATATAATGAAACTTATAGCCATTTATAGTCGTTGTACTCCATCATTACTAATTTGAATATCTTCTACTTGAATCTTTTGGCCTGCTGCTGTGTTGGGCTATTTGAACATTTGTTTTGGGCTGTTTGAACCTCTGATTTGATCAAATATTAAAATACATTCTAACAACATTTAGGATAAAGGTTTAGGTGAGAAATAATGAGACAAAATAAATTTTAATTCTATTTTTCTCTTTTCAATAAATTAAAATATAATTAAATAAATCATCAAAATAAATGTTGATTCTATTTTTCTCTTTCAAATAAATCATCAAAATAAATTTTGATTATATTTTTCTCTTCCAAATAAATTAAAAATATAATTAAATAAATCATCAAAATAAATAAGTCTAACAATTACATGTGTAAATTAATTAAACACTTTGTGAACATTAACCACTGTGTTTAGAGGAAATATATCATTTTTGTTATCCCATGTTTAAAATTGTATTTCAATTTTGAGGTTGTATTATAAGACTGGCATTGCATGATTGTAGTAAGAATGTGCATTGTCATACAAATTAGTACTGTAAATGTTCACATTCTTTTATATGTTTGTGTTAACATCCACATGTTTTTGAATGTTGTTCATGGTTGTATAAACATACATTGATTTTTACACACTCACACACTATGCATATTGTGTTTGTGCTGACACAGTTAACATTCACATCCATGTACAAATGTGGATATTTACATCCATGCACAAAACTGTGGACATTCATACCCATGAACACAATTGTGAACATTTACAGCTATGGCAATACTGCGAATGTTCACATCTGTTCCACTATGCTAATCACATGAGCCTTGTCTTAATTTTTTTTGATGCTCTATTTTGTAGATACTGCACAGAAGAAAACCTCAAAGAGAAAAAGAGATGAGTACCATGTCAAGGAAGAAAGCCCATAAGCAAATACTAGCAGCAATGTTGACATACGGCGTGTCAACTATAGATCTAACATGACCGGACTGGTGAAATTAATGAAAAACACCAAATTCACACAAGCACAGCTCGGCTACCTGCGACAAACATCTTTTTGGCATTTATTAGATGCATTGAGAAATGGTGAGATCGATCTTGACAAATGCATGAAGTACGATGATGTTGTTGTGCATGTCCTACAAATGTACAAAGCTTCAAAAGATGCCTTCTACATTGGGGAGAAGAAGATGAACATACACGACAACGACATTAAGCTGATTTTTGGTGTGGACTGTGGCACCAAGCCAATGGACATATCATATGGTGTGAAACCAAATACTGGTATTATAAACAAAAGGTACAAAAATGTTAGCCGGTTGACTTCAAAATGGATACGCACCTTTTTGATCGACGCATTGAAAGGCAAAAAGAAGAATAACAACGAAGAAGTTGCCTAACTAGTTTGCATGTATGCTTGCCAAAAACTTTTTTTCTCGACAAGCGGTGAGACAATAAGATGGGGCTACTACGCACATATAGTCCCATTGAAAAGCATATAAGAATATGATTGGGCCAAGCAAATTAGAATAACGTTGACATCCTCCATTTTCCAAAACGACAAAAAGCCAGCAAAAGTCACCAGCTGTGTCATGTTTTTGGTGGTAAGTACCCGTGTTCTCAAATAATAACATTCACATGTCCTTGAGTGTTGTTCATCTATGCCAACTGTGAACATTCATATCTGTACCACTGATGTGAATGTTCATATGCACTTATGTTTTACAGATGTGAATGTTCACATCTGTACCACTTATGTGAATGTTCATATTCACTCATGATATACTGCTGTGAATGTTCACAACAATGCCACAGTTGTGAATATTCACATATGTTGACATTACTCTGCAAAGGCTAAATAACATATGTCTTTGTTGTTTTGTTGGAGTATTAGTTGTGTGAGTACACAGCCATCCTACAACCTCGCAAGGCCAATGCTATTCCTCGCTTTATCAAATGTGATCTGACTGCTTTACAGAAGAAGATGAAATCCATCTCTTTGGCTGATATTAGTTTTAATGAGGTATGACCTTCAACTGTTGATCAAAACATTCACATTATGACACCACCCAAATATATACGTTAAGTAACATAACTTTTTCATTTCAGGTTAATGCCAGCGAACTCTTTGCAACCCCAATAGAATTAAAAAAGTTCAGGCGTACAACATTGAAGGTGGAGCCCGAAATTTATGAACCAGCCACCACATCTCCCAACCCCCTCTAACATTAAGGAAGAACAACACAATGGCAGCAACTCTCAATTTTCTGGGGATGGAGTTGAGCTAAATGATAGTAATGAGGACATTCACATTCCCTTTAGCAGCCCGCATGATGAGAGAGCTATTGTCATAGCAAAAACAAGCCAACCCGATATCATCGATATGCTTGTCAAAGAAAATCAGAAGGCTTGGGGCATCATAAGGCAGTGGGAAGCAAAATACAAACACCTTTAATTCTCATGGGAGTTAAAGGCAAGAGTCATAGCTGATCTTGAAGATAAATTGTTCAACCAGTCAAGCCCACCCAACATGAATACTAAAATAAAAAAGTGCATGGAGTAGAAGGATGAAGAAATTAAGCGCTTAATGCAGCTGGTCATCGACTTAAAATGCAAGAAAATAATTCTTCAGGACCTGTACGATGATCAGTCAATCCATATTGTCACACAGGTCAAGGCGCAAAAACAACCCCTCGTCTTAATGCAACACAATCTCAGCCCATCTTCTAGGGTGAAGCATATCAAGGAGAAAGATCAAAAAAAGTATCGCTTGCCTGACTTCCAGTACCCAAACTTACCTGGCCAAAAAAAAAAAGGAGCATGATCGAGGTCCAAAACAGCCCCATACAGTCGACATTGTTGAAGATGTAGACAAACACCCACCAGCGAAGCACCCAAAAAAATTATTGACCTTGACCAACAAGTTCAAAGTCTAGAGCATGATGTCCAAACACGACAAGCAAAAGGTCCAGGCTTTACAAAAGAGTGGAGGTGATGAGTAAGTGACCGTACGAACACCTAATGTCAACATTCACATTCCATAATTGTGAATATTCACCACTGCGCTTATTTATTTGATTTGTTCAAAACTGTGCAATGTTAATATTCACATTGGTTTGTTTAAAATGCACAGGTTGCTTGTGTGGAAAGGAGACTCGAAGTCTACATACGTGTATTTTAATGACATTATGAACCTTATCAAGGAGGAATCGATACACATCAATGTATGCCATTACGAAGATGATTCACTATTTATGCATATACACACAGACACAGACACACACCCATAGCCACAGCCACAGACACACATTGTTCACCCACCACAAATAATATAATATGACCCTATGTTTGTGCAGCTCGTAGATGCATATGCCGAACTATTACATGAACAACAAGAGGTGGTCAATCCAACTTCAGATGAAGTGTCATTCGTCTTCACAAGCATGTGTTTGGTAAAATCTAACATTCCATTCTTGCTAATGTGAATTTGAAACTTTACGGTCCATTAATTATTTATCTAATGTGTACAGAAAGTGATACAAGAATACCATCCTCGCAAAAGAAGTAAACACATTAATGCACATGTGAAAAACTACCTAGGAGAAAGATACCTACTATTCCTATTGCACCATGACTTCCACTGGACAATAGTTGTGTATGATGCTAAAGACAATTTGTGGAGGCATTATAATTCATTGCGCCCAAGGACAGGCATACATGACCCACATATCGACCAAGCACAGGAAGTTGTAAGTGGCTCTTATTGTACACAATTATGAATTGTTGTCATGCGTTAAATTCCAAAAATGAATGTATACACACATATGTTCGTTGGTGCCTAATGTGAAATTCCCTACACAGAGGAAGTACATCGAGAACGTTGTGCACGTTATTGGCGAGTTATCACCGCTATGGACTAAGTTAGCAGGCCAATATCCGTCACAACCAATCATATCAGTTGATGTCTATCCTCAACAGGGCGACCACTTGTAAGCCTCACTACATTTTTTTACAAATCCTCCATAACCATTATGCAAACATACATGTCAAGTGCTAATCATAACCATTTTGCATTTATAGGGTGGACTGAGGACCTGCAGTACGTTACATCATGCAGGTGCACATATGCCATGAAGAAATTGTTGGCAGCCTCACTAGTTCTGAACGGTGTGGACTACGAGACTTATTAGTACACAGTGTTTTGAATCATAAGAAAACAAAGCGTCATTAAAACCTATAGGTGAGGGGTGTCCACCTACAAACTAACCAACACTTGATATGAATGTTAATATCAATTGCTTTGACATTTTGACACAATAATTGATTGTAAATCAGTGATACGATGTCTATTAATGGAAAAAAAGGCAATTGTGAATTTTGATCTACCTTTGGTGTTGTTATGTTAATTTATGCGATTGTTTGAACTCGATTGTTCTATAATACACATATTTTGTGCAGGAGTGTTCACATTGTCTACATGACATCATTATGGATAACATACACAGGTGTGAATATTCACATTTGTTTTTATCCATAACAGTTGTGAATATTGTTCATCTCTGCCAAATGTGAACATCACATCTGTACCACTAATGTAAATGTTCATATGCACTTATGTTTTACAGATGTGAATGTTCACAGTTATACCACTGATGTGAATGTTCTATTCACTTATGATATATTGCTGTGTTGTTATGTTAATTTATGTGATTGTTTGAACCCGATTGTTCTATAATAGTCATATTTTGTGCATGAATGTTCACATTGTCTACATGACATCATTACGGATAACATACACAGGTGGGAATATTCACATTTGTTCTTATTCATAACAGTTGTGAATGTTCACACCATGTCAATCTGTATGCATGTGAAAGTTCACATCAAAGTTTATATTCATGTCAACATTGACAACAATAATGTAAAAAAATTCAACCCATGTGCGAGTATTCACATAATATGATTCTTTTACGCAAGTGTGAATGTCCACATCATGTATTCATCATTAAAACATCAACAAAAAATCAGTTTGCTACCCAAAAAAAAGAAGTAAAAACACAAATCAAATACTAAGTTTGCCAAACCATTATTATGTTTACCAACACAACGTAATCTTATTGCAACACAATGTTTGCCAACACAACACAACACAATCTTAGCCAACACAACACAATCTTATTTCAAAAATCAATATAAGAATCTCATGTAAAACACAATGTTGAAGTGAAAAATGTACATCCTATATTGGCTTCTTGCATGATTTTCGATTATGACTTTCCAACTTATCACATCTCCCGCACCTTATTTGGTTCAGCTTCTCACCCCTTGATAGGATTCTATTCTTTTTCGGCCTTCCGGGTAGTCTTTTCACAGTTGGTAGGTATATAGTGAAGTTCGTGGAATCAAAAGGCGACTTTTCCACCGATGGTATAGGAAATATGGCACCCAAATAGGCTGCACGATATGTCTCTACATGAAAGTATTGTTTCACACGATCATTAGCGGCTCTTTTGAATAACAATCACAGTATGGTCACATGGGAATCCGTTGATTTACCATTTGAAGCAAGAACACGTACGCCTTGCAATATCAACTGTAACAGATGGTATCGAATGAACTTCAAACACATCCTCATTGGCTTTGCTAACTTGCCAAGACCTACTGTCGTTGAACGAATCAAGAAGCATTGTTTCGAATGTAGGACGAATAAGCTCATTCCACTTGTTTGCTTGGTCACGCCGTGCAAACATTTGCCGCCTCAACTGAGTACGAATTGTGTCCACCATTTGAGTGATAGGAAGATTGCATGCTTTTTTACTTCAATTATTAAATGACTCCGCCGTATTGGATGTCATCTCCCCATAACGCATGCTCTTGCACAACATCACAAACATTGTACGATACTGAATTTAATTTCTTCGAAACTGAATATGAAATTTCATATTGCCACAAAACATAACTGAAAATTTACATCGCTACCATTCTAAACTTGACAAATGGAATATATTAGGACACTACTATTACCTGAAGTATGAATTTGCGCAGTGCTTAGGTGCCAAGTCCTTGAAAAAATTATGTACTCGTTGCTTACCCTCCTCTTTTAACGGAACCCTACCATAGTTGGCTCGTAAGTACAGTCACCCAAACTACTAACTAGGTGATCCCTAAATCTATTATCAATTCCTTTCATCCGGTCTCTTAAATTGTTCTTCTAGTGTTGTAAGCAATAACCGTGGTGAACTGATGGAAACACCTTTGGCATAACTTCTAACAGACCAAGATTACGATTCAAAATAAAAGTAATCTGACACTGACCATCAACAACATTCCCAAGTTTGTGCAAGAACCACGACTAATTGGCCGTGGTCTCTGAGTTAACAATCGCAAATGCAGCAGGGAATAGACCTACAACACAACACCATTAAACAACTAATCACAATATTCCAATGTGAATATTAACACAAGTAGTTTATATAAACACTATAAAGCAACCAGGTCATGTGAATGTTCACACTGTGTAATGGTTAGTCATATATCTACACTGTGCCACTTAATGTGAATACTTACATAAATACACATCTAAAAAAAAAACTAACCATTGTTTCCATCTTTCGCCGTAGCTGCAAGTAGCTGACCTTTGTACTTTCCTTTAAGGAATGTTCCATCTAGGAATAGCAAAGGCCGACAAGAATTGTATCCAGAAATACACGCAGCGAATGACACAAAGAAACGACAAAACTGTTGACTACTTGCATTATAATCAATATTGACATAACTCCCCGAATTGTAACGTATCACAACATTCGAATACCACCACAGCTGGTCAAACGATAATGAGTGATCTCCATTGCCTTTTCTTTCTCCACGTCCAACCATACCACGGGGTAACTCACATCTAGCACATAATCTCTCTTCAAAATAGTCACCACCTCACATGGCCGAGTCAACGACTTGTCCCTCACAATTTCAGAAATAGTACTCGACACCAAATCAGAACTAACTCTCGGATTCTTTGATGTTCGGACATCCGTACCGCAACTATGCACATCACTAAACCTCTTGATATAGAAAAAAACCATTTGCTCGTTGTGCTCTACAATGTATAGACCACAAGCAACCTCTCTCCTCCTACATCGCATACACCGCGGTAACCCTTGTTGTCTCGTTCTTGACATACATAAACTGAAACCCGCATTGGATTGCATACTTACATAAAACATCGTGAAATTCTTGTGCACCTCCAACAAACCGTTGTCCCACATGCGTAATACCATTTGCTTAAGGGGTTGACAACAACACCTTCTCTTTATGGTGGTAAAATCTCTGGAGTGCATCAATTTCTTCCTCACCCCTCACATGCAACGATCCAGAGCTACTCGACTGACCAATATCACATTTCAAATCAACAACAACCTCTGCATGGTGTAACCCCATTGATTTGGAAAGTAATAACATGTTCTGAAATTCTTCGTCATTGTCCAAATCACACCTATTAATCCCAAGTAGTCGACAAAACAATGAAATAGAATAAGCAAACAACTCGTCCCATTTTTCATATAACCGCTCCACCAAAAGTGAATAACACAATGCACGAACCACATTTATTATAGTTATACTGCAACCATATATGCACACCAATATCATAAAGGTATCCATCTCCTATAAAAACACAACAAAACAAAAGTCAACAACCACGTAACAACCATACGAACAACAATATATACAATAATCCATACTATATGAACATTCACATTGTGAAAACTAAATGTCTATGTGTACAGTTCTACTTCTAAATCCATAATGAAAACTACCTCCACCATCTTTGCACAACATAAAACATTTTACAAGTTCAAAATCATAACACCATGTGGGAGCCGGATAATTGGAATAATCAGAAGCCTATTCTAGAAGACAAATATTACACGGCTTTACCCTGCACGATAAGGATGCCAAATATAATGGATAGGGCGAATAGATACTGAACTATGGAGCCGAGTAAATAAGAGGCTAATGAGTGACAAGTGGGCCTGGCCACGAGGCCCAGGAAACAAGTATAAATAAAGGAACAATAGACTAAGAAAGGTATGTGAGAATTGTTGTGCTTAACTTAGAATACAAGCATTCTTGAGTGTGGATTCTGACTTGTCCATCGGAGTGCTAATTCCGGCACCCCCGACCAGAGTGTTTGTTCCTTTTCAGGTGACCAGAAGAGGATCACGAGCATTCTCCAAGATCTGAAAAATATTTCCAAACCACATCTCCATAATTGGCGCCGTCTGTGGGAATACTCAAATATATCCATGGCAGGCGTAATAGAAGATCCTCCAATAGTCACTGATGAAACCACTCAAAGAGACGACCTCACTCTAACAAACATGCTTGGACCGGAGACTATCGCCGTGAGACGTGCCTTGAACTTCGCCTCACCCTCGACTTCGGAACATGAGACAATGCAGGCGATCATGGAACAAGCAAAACAAAATGAACAGAGGTTGGAGAACATGATCGCTGAGAACGAATGTCTCCGTGAAGATTTGGCCTTGGAAGTGGCGAAGTCCAAACAAGCTGTACACCTAAATCCGGAACGATCTCTGAAAGTAGGTGGTCGATGACCTCGAGCCCGACAAGACAACACCGATAGCGGCTCCGACTGGTTATCCCCGGAGCCCAGGAAGAAGAGACGACATGATACCACCAGTTCTTCCGAAGAAAGTCCCCGTACAATGCATAAGCAAAAAAGGAATAGCTCAGACGAAGATCAACACAATCCCTTCGTACGATGGATTGCAAAGGTTGAGCTACCCAAGAAATTTAAAGCATCGTCGTTCACCTTGTACGATGGCAAATCAGACCCCACCGACCACATCCGCCACTACAAGCAGGCCATGACATTGCATGCAGACGACGAGGCCCTCATGTGCCGAATATTTCCCAGCAGTTTGGGACCATTAGCGGTCAGGTGGTATTATAAACTGGAGCCGGCTTCGATCAAAACCTTCCACCAACTACAGAAATCCTTCAGGGCCAGATTCATCACCAACGAGGTTCAGCCGAAGCAAGCCGACTCTCTCTGGGCAATGCAAATCCTGCCAAGAGAAACATTAAGAGCATATTCGGCGCGATATTGGGAATGCTTTAATCTTGCTGATGACGCTTGTAATGACTCCATGGCTATCACCGCCTTCAAAATGGGATTACATCCAGATAGTGCCCTCCGCAGTTCCTTGACTAGAAGACCTCCCAAAACAGTCTGGGGGTTGATGATGAAAGTAGAGGAATACTGCAAAGTGGAAGATGACGCCTTGCGGGTTAAAGCCGGACACGTGGCCAACAAAACGGCCCCTCTCAAAATCACTCAGCCAATAAGCTCTGTACCACCACAAAGCCCTGAACCACAACAGTGGGCTAAACGAGACAAGAGACGGGATTCTCGCCGATCTAGTGATCAATGCTCACACCAAGCAAATGAGCAACTGCAGGTCGATAGCAGGCGCACAAAGCGCGCCGACAAGAAATATACGGAGCTATTAGAGCTAATCAGCTCGATTATGTCCAAAATCCAACATCTTCCATTTTTCAAATGGCCGTCCAAGATGGTGAGACCTCCTGACACGAGAAGGCGAGACAGGCGCTATGAATATCACAAAGATCACGGTCATGATACGGACAGTTGCTATGCCTTGAAAGATCACCTTGAGGAATTGGTGCAAGATGACTGGCTCCAGCAGCATGTCCGGAAGAGCACAATCAAAACTGTTGCCCTTCGGTAGGAGTTACCTCCGTCGGCGTTGTTTATATGATATACAGCCTTCCAACGCCACGTACAATACATGTAATTCAGTCAGCCCCCCAGAAGCAACGCACACAAACGGAATAGCCCCACGAAGCTCAGAGTATTATCTTCGACGATTCCGACCTTATCGGCATAACACTCCCCCATATTGATCCATTGGTCATTGAACTACACGTGAACCGATTTATCGTTGAACGTGTCTTCATAGACCAGGGGAGCACTTTGGAGGTTATGTATTACGAGACCTTCATCAAACTCGATTTTAATGAATCAGAACTATCTTCGGCTCCTCATCCGTTATTCGGCTTCAATGCAAATCCAGAGTACCCGTTGGGAAAAATCACGTTGCCCGTTTGGGCGAGCTCCCAAACAGCGGACGTCAAATTCTTGGTCGTCAAGCTCCCTTCTCCGTATAACCTCATCATGGGGCGAACTTGGTTGCATACTATTCAGGCCGTGCCAAGCACCTATCATCAGCTGCTACGCTTCCCGACCGAACACGGCATTGAGCAAATCTGTGGTTCTCGGCAATCCCCACGAGCGTGCTATCTCCTTTCTGGAAAGACACCAACGGAGTCGTAGGTCAACTCCACTGAAGTGCCGAATCGAGACAGTCTTGACAATGTCGGACGGCTCCCTGGCGAAAAGCCAATGAAGCTTTAGGCGATACTAGCAGCAGTTTCCCGAGACGTATGCTTAATGCGTTCAGCTGCGCCGCTACACGCCGGGAATGTTGCTCCTGAAGGTTTTTCGGATGATGGGAGGCCGGTTGATGGAAAATTAGGTACGCGGCATTGCTCCTAACGCACTTGCGCAAATTCTATCATTAAACCTGACCTGTGGGGAATGATATTGGTTCCGAATGACTCACTATGTACGCTTTCCACTACTGTTATGCAAAGATTCCTGTTTACTCACTGTGCAATCCAGTTCAAAAGTGTTCCAAATAAAGCCTCCGGATTCGAAGCGCCCTTCGTGGATGTCATAATTGGCCGAATAAAGCCTCCGGATTCGGAGCGCCCTTCGTAGATGTCACGATTGGCCGAATAAAGCCTCCGGATTTGGAGCCCCATCGGCGAATGATGTCTTTGGGCTGATAAAGCCTCCGGAGTCGGAGCACCCTTCGTGAATGTCACGATTGGCCAAATAAAGGCTCCGAATTCGGAGCCCCATCGGCGAATGACGTCTTCGGGCCGATAAAGCCTCCGGATTCGGAGCGCCCTTCGTGGATGTCACGATTGGCCGAATAAAGCCTTTGGATTCGGAGCCCCATCGGCGAATGGCGTCTTTGGGCTGATAAAGCCTCCGGATTCGGAGCGCCCTTTGTGGATGGCACGATTGGCCAAATAAAGGCTCTGAATTCGGAGCCCCATCGACGAATGACGTCTTTGGGCCGATAAAGCCTCCGAATTCGGAGCACCCTTCGTGGATGTCACGATTGGCCGAATAAAGCCTCCGAATCCGGAGCCCCATCGGCGAATAACATCTTTGGGCTGATAAAGCCTCCGGATTCGGAGCGCCCTTCGTGGATGTCACGATTGGCCAAATAAAGCCTCCAGATTCAGAGCCCCATCGATGAATGACGTCTTTGGGTCGATAAAGCCTCCGGATTCGAAGCACCTTTCGTGGATGTCACGATTGGCCGAATAAAGCCTCCGAATTCGGAGCGCCCTTCGTGGATGTGACGATTGGCCCAATAAAGCCTCCGGATTCAGAGCCCCATCGGCGAATGACGTCTTTGGGCCGATAAAACCTCCGGATTCAGAGCGCCCTTCGTGAATGTCACGATTGGCCAAATAAAGCCTCCGAATCCGGAACGCCCTTCGTGGATGTCACGATTGGCCCAATAAAGCCTCTGGATTCGGAGCCCCATCGGCGAATGACGTCTTTGGGCCAATAAAGCCTTCGGATTCGGACTCCCATCGACAAATGACGTCTTTGGGCCGATAAAGCCTTCGGATTCGAAGCGCCCTTTGTGGATGTCACGAATAGCCGAATAAAGCCTCCGAATTCGGAGCCTCATCGGCGTATTACTTCTTTGGGCTAATAAAGCCTCCGGATTCAGGGCCTCGTTAGCACGTCTTCAGGCCGATAAAGCCTCCAAATTCGGCTGACCAAATAGTGCCACCAAGCGACGCTCGAGGGCCGAATAATATTCCGAATTCGGAGCACCCTCCAGAACGAAAACATTTACACATCGAGGCAAGGATATGTAGGTTGAGCCAGTGCAACCGCATGAATAAGACAAAACATTGCAGCATTCAAAATAAGATACTTAATTAAGCACACAAAAATTCAGAATGAGATAAACTTTTAAAATAAAACATTTTATTCGATTAAACAATAATTACAAAAAACGCAATCCACGTTCAAAGAATTACAATATCTATTCTCATACGGCGTCGCGTTGGCATAACGACAGCGCCGAAGCAACGCCCGCTGATCAAAGAGCACTCGCAACTTGAAATGCTTTAATCTGACCTCGCCTAAATCCGCGTTCACACCGACGAGATAATCATCCTCGAGGCGGGGACCTTTGGCACCATAGACAACGTCAAGGCCAAGATCCAGGACAAGAAAGGAATTCCCTACGAAAACAGTAATACTTAACGGTCGCGGCGCTACGTCGGCCTTGTTTCTCGGTCGTGGTTGCGGAGAACTTCCGCATTGCTGTTTCTCCCTCCGGGGTGATCTACTTTGACGACTTAAAGGCTGACGTTTTTCCCATTTTTTTTGAATGCCCTACCTCCCGCGCGAGTGGGTTCTCTACTACGATTCATTGCAATGTCAAGCTCAGCCAGAGTTCGAGTTTCTCTTCTGCTGCTGAAGAAAACTCCATTCGACATTCACACTTATCTAACCCCATGCAACAAAATCGTTTTAAATCGAGTCTGTACACAGTAAGCGAAGTCACTAGAGCGAAAAGTTCGAGGTGATTTATTTCTAAAATCCTTGCAGTGGCCCCGAGGCGATTTCATTAACACTGAACTCCAAAAGACGGACGCCGAGCGATATTGGCCACAACCACTCCATGTACTAATTTTTGGATTTTTTAGAGTTAAAATGGCCTAATTATATAAACAACAATTATAGATAGACTGACTGTCTTCGGATTTGGAGCCCCTGGTGCATGACACCTTTGGGCTGGTTAAGCCTCCGAATTCGGAAACTCATCGGCGCAATTGACCTTGCGTGACATGCCAAATATATATTCAGTGGAGAATGCTCATGACGAGTCGGCATATAACCATTCGGAATTAAAATGTTTAGTTGACTTGAGCCGGTTGATATTTATATAATGAAACATGCAAACACGTGTATGCCGAATGAAAATTACAATGAAACATTTAAAATAGAACATTTTATTCAATCAGGCAATAATTACATAGTTATGAACGTGATCTGCGTTCGAACGTTAAGTTGAGCATTTTTTATACGGCGTCGCCCTCATCCTCACTCTGCTCAACTTCAAAGGCGGAAAATGGAAAATGGTTACATTGGTACAGTGGCAATGCCGAATTAATGCCCGCTGCTCGGAGGGCTTCCTCGGCCTAAAGCGTCTTGATCCAACCATGCTTAAATCCACGATTTTCGCATCGGCAAACTTTCTCGGCGAGCTTTTCCTTGGTCTTTTGTATCCCTACTTTTCGGCCTTCGTGGAAGCCTTTTTCATAGGCCCTTCCCTTCGCGGATTCCATCGCGAACATGCTCGCCGTATCTCGATCAGCGAGCGTGGTACTGATATGCCGCTGGGTGACCCTTTCTTCCACGATTAGGTTAGCCTGTCGGACGGGTTGTGCCTGAACGACCTTGGCCTTCCTTAGCTCATGCTCAGTCGCTTCCAGGTGAGCCTCCAAGCTTCGGATGCGTTCATCCATTTTCTCTATTTCTCGACGGGAAGCACGGAGACGCATGCCGATTTCGTAGGCGGTATAGAGTCCCTTCACCGCACCGTGAATGCCTTCACGAAGCACTTCGAAGTCCTGCCGACCTACCATCGACTGTTGGACCTCGGAAGGAAAAATCTGTCGAGCAAATTCGACTGCCACATTTGAATCTCGAATGATCGAGTCCGCATTTGTCATGGGCCTATTCCCCACGAAGACCGCAAAACTCAATGGACGTGGGTTCACATCGGGCTCCCTTCCAGAACGGGGTTGCGGGGATTTGTCCTGTGACTCCTTGTCCCGCCTAGGCGACCTACTTCGACGATGAGGAGATTAACGTCTCTCCCGCTCCCTTGAAATCCTACCTCCAGCGTGCGAAGGTTCGCCACTTCGATTCATGTCTCCTCTCAGCTCAGCTAGCGTCCTCCCTTCCCCTTTGCTGTTAAAGAAGAGTCTATTCGACATTCGCGCTTGTTTATTCTTCATCAAAGACTTGGACTGAGTTGCTCATTGAGCACATAAATAAGACCTTCATTCATTTATTCCCTGCGAGGGCAGCGCCCCCAAGGCAATCTCATCAATCACTGGGGTGCCGACCGAGTCGTGCCGAGCCCCCATCAAACATTGTTATTTGGCAGTCTTAACTTCCGCTAGGGCAAATTTGTGAACCAGCTAGGGCATGGCTGACTCATCAATATATTCGGCTCTAGTGCCGCAGCCGCTTCATGAATCGACTCATCAATATTGTGTGGTTCGGCGTTTAATGTTCATGAACCAGCTAGGGCAAGGGCAGATTCATCAATCTATTCGGCTCTAATATCGCAGCCGCTTCATGAATCGACTCATCAATATTGTGTGGTTCGGCGTTTGATGTTCACGAACCAGCTGGGGCAAAGGCATATTCATCAATCTATTCGGCTCTAATGCCGCAGCCGCTTCATGAATCGACTCATCAATATTGTGTGATTCGGCGTTTAATGTTCATGAACCAGCTAGGGCAAGGGCAGATTCATCAATCTATTCGACTTTAATGCCGCAGCCGCTTCATGAATCGACTCATCAATATTGTGTGGTTCGGCGTTTAATGTTTATGAACCAGCTGGGGCAAAGGTAGATTCATCAATCTATTTGGCTCTAATGCCGCAGCCACTTCATGAATTGACTCATCAATATTGTGTGGTTCAGCGTTTAATGTTCATGAACCAGCAGGGGCACGGGCAGATTCATCAATCTACTTGGCTTGAATGCCGCAGCCGCTTCATGAATCAATTTACTAGTCCTATTCGGCACCAAGAGTCGATTTGTACGGATAAATTAAAGTATAACTAATATAATTGCCAAGATTACATTGTTATCCGATCGCTAGTTAGAAGGCACAACAGACAGTAATCATTTTATCCAAAGTAGCGGAAGGCAAAACTCTTCATTAATATCAAAAACTGCGTACAGTAATAGTGAAACGGGAAGGAAATTTTCATTAATAAATTAAGCACAGATAGTAACTAATTTATACATGAAAATTACCTTGAACTAACAAGGATCCACTAAACAAAAACGTACATTGAAATTAAAGATACCTAATAAAACTAGAATGTCTCCCAGATCAATCATCGGGATCAGACTCAAGTGGCTCAACGTCCACTTGTTCGTATGGAATTGGCAAGGCCAATGTAACTCCAGCGGCAGCAAGGGCTTTGAGCCACCCATGTTTGAATCCTTGATTCTTGAATTTGGGGACCTCATCTACGTATTCCTTCAAGGCGGCGTTCTTCCCAGTTTCTAGCGCCGTAGAAGCTACAAATTCGGCTTTTTCCTTGGTCGCCTTCAATTCTTCTAAGTCGGCCTCTGCCTTTGAAAGCGCCTCCTGGGCTAACTTGAGCGACTCTTCGCTCACGTTCGCCCTGTCCTCAGCTTCGGATCTGAGCTGGTCAGCAATCCGAGCCCTCTCATTTTCAGCTTCGGCTCGAGCACTTTCCATTGCGGCTCTCATCGCCTCAAACTCGGCCCTGCTTCTCTCACCTTCAGCTTCAAACTTTAAGCGGCCAATTCTTTCAATGGCATCACGCTGTCGGTGGCCTAGTTCGGCTATCCTTCCAACCGTCTGCAAAACAAGTTTGGATCACCACATCAAGCAACATCCTATGCAAACCAAACCAAACGAGCAAAAAGAAAGTAACGTATATATACCAGAAGGGCCGACTAGGCAGCGAACGCTATAGCCACCAAATTCGGATCTTCTCGAAAGGTGGCCTTGTCAGTCGATAGCGAAACCGAGGCGGCCAAGCTCAACGCCACGGCTGGATCCTTCATGGCAGATGCGTCAGAGGAGATTGGCGTGTCTTTGATCTTTGTTTGAACAACGAAGGGGACAACCACGTCGAACTCCTCTAAGTGAGGCCGTTTGTCAGTCGGGCTATCATCTGCGCCGGCCTCTCCCTCGGCGGAACATTTTTCGCCCCGCTCTTTTGAAATCAGCCGTTCTTTCATAACTTGCTGTTCAGCCCCCTCCGTCTCGGCCACAACAACTTGAGTCGTTTCTTCTCCAGTAACCGGTTGTAAAGATTCAACCGGGGCAGGCTCAGAACGAGCGGCCTCGGCTTTCTTTCGAGCGGCCATTCGCTCGGCATTTCTCTTTCTCTCTATCTGCGTGAGATTCTCCCCAGCCATGCCTTCTGAAAAATTGTCGGGAAGGTCTTCCAAGTTTGTAAAAATATCTCCGAAGGAAAACCCCGCCCGACCCGATGTGGACGGTGAATTAGGCTGGTTAAGATTGGCTACCTCAAACGTTGATTTCAGAGCTTCGTCAACCTCTTCAGCCTCGGCAGCGAACTCCCTCGTTGATTCGGCATGTACCTCGACAACCGGCTCTAAGCCTTACTCCGAATCAGAAGCTTCGAAACCAATTTGCCTAAGGATCTTGAAACTGGGGAAGATAAGAGCCGTAAGGTGTTGTTCACCGGTTGGGATCGGGATGTCGTCCGCGGCTGAGAACGTAGTGTAGGTAGGCTCGTACTGCAGGAGAATATGGGCAGCTCTCCCTTGCTTTTGTACATTTGGACGGCCAAAGTACTTTAGTGCAGTTTTAATTTCCCTAAGGACTGCGTCGTCAGCCGAGATCAAAATCCTCTTCAACTTATTGCCTGCAAGAACAAAGGGTAATGCTTGCAGAAAAAGCTGCATAAAAGAAAAATCAACAAACAAAAGTTACACGACAACCTGGTTCGCCCCTTCGTCTAGGAATAGGGTTTGGGCGATCTTCGCCTTTGCCGAATTCCCAGTTGCCTCGGATATTGACCATTACATCGTCAACTCGTTTGCCAGAGCTGGCAAACATCATTACCAAGTGATGATCAGTGTCCTTGACCCTGAGAAAGTAGCGCCCGAGCCGACCAGAGGATTTGGCTAAAGCATAGCAGTGCCGAATCTCCGGAATGCCAAGGTTGATCCTGAGACGCCGGTTCAACTCTACGATTCCCATTACGATTCGAAAAAAATTCACATTGGGTTCGAAGGAATCAAACTCCAATAGCGGAGGACGGCCTTGAGAAATGGGTATAGGGGAAAGCGAACTCTGCCCTCCGCAATAGACAGGAGAGGGAAAACGATTGTATTTTGGTCATCCCTCTCCATATCAAGGGTATTGTCCGTTACCAGAGAAAGATGGACATCCTCAGGGATAGAAAAATGTCTTCGGAACCCAAAAATTCGACCCTCGGAAAGGAGGTCTTTCAAATGCTTAGCCATTCTAGTGGGGACTCAAGGATATTCTAAATCAAAAATAAATACAGAAAACAGGATTGCAAGGAGAAGAGAAGAAAACTTACGAAAGGTAAAGGAGACAAGGAGAGAACGGATAGGAGTTGCAGAAAACGCGTCGAAGAAGAGATATCGACTGGCAATCCAAGAGGTTCAAATATTCGAAAAAGCATATTTTCGAAGGGACTTAAGTTTCAAATCGTAATAAATGCGAGAGAAACGCGAATGGGGCAGGAAAGCGTTACAATGACCGGAAAGCACGTACGCGTTTTGACACGCATCGGGAAGAGGATTAACCGCCGAATTTTTTGACTCCTAGCCAAACACGCCGACTAACCGATGCTAGCGAGGTGTTTGGGGGGCAATTGTGGAAGTCGGATAATTGAAATAATCAGAAGCGTATTCTAGAAGACAAATATTACACGGCTTTACCCTGCACGATAAGGATGCCGAATATAATGGATAGGCCGAATAGATACTGAACTATAAAGCCGAGTAAATAAGAGGCTAATGAGTGACAAGTGGGCCTGGCCACGAGGCCCAGGAAACAAGTATAAATAAAGGAACAACAGACTAAGAAAGGTATGTGAGAATTGTTGTGTTTAACTTAAAATACAAGTATTCTTGAGTGTGGATTCTGACTTGTCCATTGTAGTACTAATTCCGGCATCCTCGACCGGAGTGTTTATTTCTTTTCAGGTGACCAGAAAAGGATCACGAGCGTTCTCCAGGATCTGAAGAGTATTTCCAAACCACATTTCCATACACCACAATAAGGTGACATTACACAATATGCAAGCAACCCTCCATTCACATTGTTACATATACTCTGAATTATCTCTCCCACACAGAGCCTCATTAAACAAACATTAAAGTAAAATGAGAACATCCACATTCTTCACATAATCTGAACGACCTTCCCTCCATAGGCCCACGTAAAATGCATATAATTAAACAAACAGAGTATCCGATCCATATCAATAAAAAAACAGAACATCTCATCCATCATACAAATCAAAACATAAACTGAAAATGTATTCATAACCAAAATGATACTAACCTTAATCATGCAATCCTACACTCGTCCTGTAACTCGAAAAGAACTGATTTAAACTAGTTATACTCCAGAAAATGTCACAACCGAACACCGTCCAATCCGTCGTCTTCACTCCAAAATCACCGAACCATACTACAATAGCAACAATGAAACCCTAGCACATCAAAACCTTGAAACGAGTATAAAAAATAGAAACGTATCTATCTAAATTAGAATGATGATCAAAATCGTGAAGATAGAAATTGCCAAAATAGAATAAACAAAAAAAAAGGCAACGTCGTTTGTGTATCAACACAATATATATATACATATTTATGAGAGCATAATAGTCTATTTGAAAATATAAAATTAGTAAAATACACCTGATAGAATAAAAAGAAAACTAGATGGGACTAATCAGGTTATAATAATCTTTTGAGATTTAATGAGTTACACCCAATGTTTTCAAACCCGGACCGGAACGAACCAGCCAGTCAGACCGGGAACCGAGCCTTGTTCCAGTCCGATCAACCCCATAAACCCGGAGTGGGAGCAAAACCGGTGACCCGGACTGGGTCGGGATGGTCGGACCGGTCTTTTTTTTTTGTTTTACCTTTTTTTTTATTTTTTTCTTTCTTTCTTATATATATATATTTTAAAATTTTGACTAAAAATTCTTATTTCAAGAGTCTTTTCTCATAAAGAAGAGTCTCATTAAAAGCTTGAGGAGATTATGAAAGTCTATTCCTATTTATAGGAAAAGATTTTTTAAAGAGAACCTACAAAATTCTATGTGGGATTCAATCAAATTATTTGAAATATATTGATTGGAGGGAGGGTTGAAAATTTCATTTCCCTCCAAAATTAAATTTAGCATTCAATCAATTTGTTTGGAAGAAATATTTAAAAAGTTTAATTTCTTTAAAATAAGTGACTTTTTTTTATTTATTTATCAATTATGGCTTTATTAAATATTATTAATAAATACTATCTAATAATTTTTGTTTTTATTTGATTATTTATATATATATTTATTTATTTATAATTTATAGTTATATATTTTAATTATATAATATTAATTATGATGTCACGACTGTTTTGACTCGATAATTGAATCGGTGATTTGTCCACTCAATTTTTTTCTCGATTCGCTCACCGATCTGATTTTGACAACATTAGTTACACCATCTCTAAAATGAATTTCTTAATAAAAATCCCATTTAAACAAGGCCCATGAACCAATTAGAGACAGTCAAGTCCATAAATATGAATTGAAAGCAAGGAATCTCTACTGACAAAAATTCACACATGTTCCGAACATTTTCCAGCAGCCGCTGCGTTGAAGGTAGTAGAACGGAGGAGAGAGGCCCGAATCTGAGTCACATCAGAATCCAAGTCCAAACACATCTTTCAATATGACCTCTCGGCCCTCACTCTCACCCTGACTCTCTCTCCTCTCTCAAATCCCACAAAAAAATGGTGACAAAAAATGGTGTGAACAGTGTCTTTTTTTTAGCCGCTAGTTCTTGAAACCCCAACCCTCTCAATCTCCATTATACACTGTTGTTTTTCTCTCTCGGCTGCGCTTTTCAATGGATTTGTCAACTGGGTTTGGGGTTTTGATACGCCCTATGCTTGCATTTTGTCCAATTTTGGTCGTCGCAAGAAACCAAACCCAAGTCAAAAATTTGGGTGTTAAGTACATACACACTGTTACACACACGTACAAGGATTTGTAAAGAAATAACAGCTTTAACAGTAGTTAAGACTCATGTCTGTATATACGCATTGGTGTGTGTGGATTTTGGATCGTACTGACCCGTTAATGTACATATAAATATATATATATATATATATAGAGAGAGAGAGAGAGAGGATTAAAATGGTGAAGCGAAAAGGCAGAGGAAGACAAAAGAGGAATGCCAAGAAAAACAACAACAATATCAATCCCAGTACAAGTGAACAGCAAGAGCAAACCCAACAAGTTAATGCTGCTCAGCACAATGTGCCGCCGCCGCCACCACCGGGCCGACAGCCTCTGCCTGGGCCCAGGAGAGGCCGGAAGAAGAAAAGGCTCGAGGAAGTGGCCTTTCCTTCTATTGGCCCCACAGCCCAACAGGTGCTTTATGTTTTATATGTATGTATGTACAATATGCATAGAGAATAATACAATCAGTATTTGCAGTACTTCTTCTGGAGTGCTCAGTTGGATTGATTGTTCATGATGTCTTGTTATGTGTCTAAATGTTGAATTTCTTTGATTTTGAGATGACTCAATGTGATTAGAGACTAGCAGTTATGTGAAAGAGTGCTATAATGATTAGTGGTGTTGTTTGCGTGATTGGATATGATATAATAGTTATGTGGGCTGCAATGAATATGTTCTTATTATTATCAATATTGCTGCCAAACAAGGTACTGTTTTCATTTCTGATGATCTGCCTTGGAATTTGCCACCAAACAAGCCAGAGAGTATTGAATAGATCTTTTGGATTTAGTGATTCTTTTATATACAATGTTGTTGCATGCATCTAATTTAATCATTTATTATAAGAAATGGATTTCTAGTGATTTTGTGTATAGGAACTTTTGAAGGCCAAGAGGTACATAGAAAGCTTACTTAGTTCATCAATTTAAACAACTGTCCCAGTACACTCTCCTGCTGAATGTATATTAATTGCATTGTTCAAAATGTTCGTTGCATCACTTTTCAAATGTCAAACTACATAATGAGACCACTCGAAATTACAAATTATTTCACACCAAATCTTCACATATTGAATTGCTTTCTCGTTGATCTATTGCTTCATATTGGTCCAGAACTGACTTATAAACAGTTTTGGGGTGCTTTATGATTTCACTTGCTTTTAAACTCTTTTCCTGCATCATAATAGCATTACTGTATCCATTGTTGATAAACCTGCAGTATTGGTACAATTATTACCTTTAAAGCTTTACATGCCATCAGTACTTTCTTGTTCTGTTTGCAATCTCTTGAGTCACCAATTGGATGTAAATTGGCTTTTTTGTGTGGTTATTTAGAAGAAACAACGTTTAGGCCCTTCAGGGGATAACCCAAAGGATTTCTTATTACTAACAGAAAGTGAAGGTTGATCAAGTTAGTTAAAGTCCTTGAAATTCATCTCTTTGCTTTGTAGTTAAATCAACCCAGTCCCTAGTTAGTGACAGCATTCTGAGCTTGATTATTAGTTGTGTCCTTGGATGAGGCTTTCCCAGAGAAGGGAATTGTGCTTTTTGTAAAAAAAAAAAAAAAATTCCTTCTTTGAGATAATTTTAGTATATTCAGAATGAGCTCTAGATTGGTTGGGTCACTTTATGTATGGGTCTATGAGGATTTTTTTATGTACTATTTGTTTCTCACCTTGCATTTTTGTTTCTTGGTCTCATTTCCAATCGCATGCAGAATGGAGAAAAGCCAAAAGATGAAATTCCGCCAGTTAACAGTGGTGAGTGTAATCTTGATCAAAAGATGGATGATACAATTTTCCATTTTAAAATTTTGACAACCTTAATTGTGTATTTGATATTGTTTACATAAACATGCAGTTTTTCAATCTTCACAACAAATGCCTGAGAAACGCATACTTGAGTTTATACTTGACATACTACAAAGGTAAGTTGTTTCTGTTCTGTATTTCACCGCATTTGGTCTACTTTACAGGTCCTTGTTGCATTCTTTAGAAGAAAAGAGTTTATTCCAGTGAATGAAAATTTAGAGAAAAGAAAGAGTTTACAATTAGTCAGATTTTTGTAGATATTTGGTCTTCTTATCTTATTCATTTTTCTATTTAGGAGAGATACACATGAAATATTTGCTCAGCCAGTTGACGCGAATGAGGTTGGTAGTTGTTTTCTGGGTTCTACTTATTGAATTCCAAATTTTCTTTCTAATCCACAATGATGATGCGTCTCTTGGTTTGCAAGGTGGAGGGCTATTATGATATAATTGAAAAGCCAATGGATTTTGGCACCATGAGGGCAAAACTTCAAGAGGGAATGTACAGCACTTTTGAACAATTTGAGGTTTGCTCTTTTATAAACAATGACTCCCCATATTTGTTTTTGTTTTTAACTTCTATTTTTCTTCTAGTTCTACTATCACGGTAGTTGTAGCATTCTTAAGTGTGATTGGCCAAGATGCTTAGCCCTTGCATGAATTTTGTTCTCAATACACTGTCCAAGTGGTAAAGTATGTAGCTATTGGTGGGAATGTGTGTGTGTGAAAGACAGAGAAAGAGAGAGATCTATTGCAAACAAGAAAATTTTCGACTTATTCAGTTCCATAACGTTATCTATAACATTGAGGCATTGACTAATTGATTATTTTATGAATTATTGTACAGAGTGACGTATTTCTGATATTGAACAATGCAATGCTTTTCAATTCATCAACAACCATCTATTTCAGACAGGTGAATTCATCTGATCTTGTACGATAATTGGTGAAAAACGAACCAATAATATACATATTGAAAGTTTTTCGGTTTTGGTATTTTTGGTTGAATAAAATTTTTGTGATTCCCAGGCCCGTGCTATACATGACCTGGCAAAGAGGGTCTTTCAGACTCTAAAAACTGATCCCAAAAAATTTGAACTGGACTCCTCACTGTCTAGAAGACGAAATGGGAGGAAACCCCAAGGTGAAACCAGAAGTTTGCATGTTAAGCTCGGTGCAAAGCTTAGAGGAAATAGCCTAGCACACCGTGGGTCATCTGCTACAAATCCTTATGAGAATGAAATTCTTCCTGGTAAGAATCAAATCTTAGATACATTTTTTTTTTTTTTGAAGTCCATTTCATCTTAAGCATTTCCCTCACTGGTTCATGTAAACTCGGCATCAGTTCTGTTTAATATTGTGCTTGTGTCTTTTTATTTTTTTTGTTCACCAAAAAGTACTAGCCTATTCTTTGCCTGACTCATATACAACCTTCCTAGTTCTTGTTAATTTTGTTTAGTTCACATTATTAGTACAATTATTTATTAAGTTTGGGGATTGGTGGAAGAAATTATTATTCAAATAGACCACAAGAAGGCCCATCTTGGTGGTATGTCGTTGTATTTTGTATGCTTTGTGCCTGATGTGAAACACCATAGTGTTCTTTGCATAATCCTCGTTATACTAATTTTAAATCGCAGTGAAGAAAAACTGTTACTGAAATTAAACACAGACAAAAAACATGCACACACACAAATTAAATTAAGATACAATGTGATTTTACTTGCATATCTGGAATCTATGTGTGTGTTTGTGTGTCCAAATCAGACCTGCCCATTTCATCAGGGATACTTACAAGGTTCTGATTTTTGCATAATTTTATTGCATTCATCCTCTTATGAATGGAAAGCTAACTACATTTTCTTCTTTTACTTTGCTAAACAGGATCAAGAGACGGTAGAAATGTGAATTTCTGTGAAACTGGAAGGTGTCAAATGTATAAGCATCAGAGTGAGGAGTCATCAATAGTTTTAACAATTTATAGTTCCTCAAAAGAACTTGTACCTGTAAGTTCCACATACACAAAATGCACATTATGCACATGCTCATGCACTATAAACCACAACTTCTGGGTATCCTTTCCTCATTGTGTTCAAATGTTCATTTGAAAGTTGAAGCAAAGTAATTGATTGTAATTGTCTGATCTCTACGCTTTCCCTCTTCAGTTCTCTTCTTTCTTTTCTATCTAAAATAGCTTGAGACTTTCCTCAATCCATCTATTGGATCTATGCTATTGCCTTCCTTACACTGATTGTAATTTCCTCAACATTGTAGGGTAATGGGGGTATTGGGTACAATGAAAGTCTGCTGCGATTTGCTAAAGATTTGGGACCAACGGCTCAAAATGTGGCAAACCAGAAATTGAGTCATTCTTTTCGGGATTCAAGTTGTCTGATTTCTTCGTCAGCTACTCAACAACAACCTAATTGTATCAACGGTGCAACTGAGGATGCCAACAACCCACTGGGCAGCCACGTCAGTATAAATATTGACAGTAGCGCTTGCCGAGGAAAGATGGCACTCGGAATTGGAGGACTGGACAAAGGGAAGAGTGTTCTCACTGGTGACAGCATCAATCCCAATGATGCTCATCGCACTCAGAATCAATTGGGTTCTTATCTCCCAGGTGCTGGAACAGCAAACATAAATGGATACACGACTACAGATTGGATGGCGGGCTCTAAACCGTTGGATGATCAGTTTCAGCCAGCACATTTGTTCCCCAGATCACAATTGCTTGAATTTCTTTCTAACAGCAATCAACGCCCGAAATCATCTTTGTATCCTTCAAAAGTCATTACATCATCCAGTTCCAACGCTCCACCGGACCTCAATTGGGGAGCTAGTTCAGCTCAGGTTGAATGGAGCCGGCCTACACCGTGTGGTCCACAGGCAATCTATGATTTTTCACGGATACAACCACAGCAGCCTGATGAGGCGAACATATATGGCCACGATGCATTTGCACAGCGAGGATTGGAGGTCACGTCGACTCCTTATGCACAGCCACAGCCACAGCCGGGTCTACTGAATATCTTGGGCGAGGATATATTCGTGCAGACACAACAGCGGCTTCCAGTGGTTTCTTACATACAATCACTGCCTAGTGAGGTGAATTGGATGGGCCAGGATGGTTATGTGCAGCGAGGATTGTACCCTGCGTTGTCTGAGTTTGATGTGAATTCAGTGGGCCAGAATGTCATTTTGCCTAGACAAACACAGCAGCTCGTTTTGGCATGCCCAGGACTGATGTCTAATGCAGGGAACTATAGCGAGGGAGGTTCATTACAAGGACAGGAAGTAAACAGTAATGCTCAACTCTGGGACTTTCAACAACAGCACTTGAGAGTTTCTCCTCAGCACCCTGATTTGGATATTCGGCTGCGAACCCAGAATCGGAGGTCGTAAAACTGAAGAAAACAAAACAAAAAAAGACCAAAAACAGAAGCAAAAGGAGTATAGTTTTCTTATCTTTGAATTATTATCCCCCTGAAATGTGTAGTTAAAATTAGAGTTGTCAATATGGAGTTTTTCTGTCTATATCCGCTTGTGTGCTCTTGCATGTTATTATTTGTTAGGACTATAGTCTATAACAACACACTGAGATGAGATAATCAAATTATAAAAAAATTAAAAAAAACAAGTGAATAAAGATAAAAATAAGGTGAATTAGTGCACGTGGCTCTTATTAAAGTGATGAATCTATAGAATAAATATTTAAATTTATTTACAATTATGTTATTCAATATTTTTTACTACTTTTATATCAAAATATAATTATATTTCCAAAAAATAAAAATAATTTCCATCCCAAAGGAGTTATATAAAATTTAATGCTAAAATGCTTTTTCGGCTAAGGCTTTAATTTTCCTCATGGGCCTTGGGCCTGTCCTACTGACAAAATGTTTGCAATATGTGTCATGGGCCTTGAGCTTCGGACTTTGGGTTGGTCTTAAATTCAAATCTCACCCAACAAAAAACAAACAAAGAAATTTGGTCAGAATAAATAAATAAATAAATACGATTTTTTATATGTTGTTAAAAATTGATAATTAGTGATTTTTTTTTATTACGATTTTTACTACAAGTTACAATTAGTGACATTTTTCTGTAAGAATTTTTAAATTGTCGCTGAAAGTTGAAAATTAATCAGTGTTTGGTTTGAGTTTTTTGAAAATTGAGTTTTTTGGTTTTCGTGTTTTTAGTGAATATTTTTAAAATTTTAAATATTTTTTTTTACTTTTTTAGATGCACCTTATTTAGATGTATTTAAAAAGTAAAAAATTTGTGAAAAAATATTTTTAAAAATTAACAAATACATAAAAATACAAAATATGTGCGAAATTCTCGTATTTTTGGTATTTAGTGAATTTTTAAAAGGTTTCTTTCACAATTTTTTTACTTTTTAGGTATATTTATGTTAGGTATGTCTAAAAAGTAAAACAAATTGCTTAAAATATTAAAAAAATTGAGTAAAAACAAAAAAATACGAAAAACAAAAAAGTAGAATTTTCTGAAAGGAGTTTTTGAAAAACTCTAACCAAGCATGCTTTTGTGACGATTTTTTTCAACTGTTGCTTGGTGACACTTTATGACAAAATTTTCAAAGCGCCATTAAAAATTAATAATTAGTTACTTTTTAAATAGTGTTTGATAAAAAATGATATTAATTATCATAGATACTATTATAATAAATCTACCTATTAAGATCTACAAGTAAGTTTCCCTAAATATAAAAAGGAAATTGTTCATGAAAAAAAATCTTTACACACCCTAAAATTATTTATATATAAATTAAATGATTAACTACATAGGTAACATTCCTAAATTTAAAAAAAAAAAAAAAACACATAGATAACTCTCCAATTATTAGAAAAATAATATACAAATGCACTTTTTAGATCCAATAATGTATAAATGATATGATTTGTTGATTATTAGAGAAAATATAAAAGAGTGTTGCATTGGATATTCTAATTGATTGTTACATCACTAAGCTTGAAAATTGATTATAATTTTTTATCTTAAATAATAATGCTCTTATTATTATTAGATATCAATTACCTCTTAATTTTAAAATTGTACATTTTTTACCCCTCAATTATAAAATTACATCACTTTCATTCATTGATATTTGTAATATTTTTTTAGAATTTAATTTAAATATCCATATAATTAACATTACTTAATGACATACAAATGTGTACTACAATTAGACAAGCAAATTGTTGATAAAACTCCAAGATAATCCAATATGTCATCATTAATACATTGATCATCATATAATTTTAAATTTTAGTATCCAAAAAATTTAATCAACCATGACATAACTGATAAACTAATAATCTTGTGAAGGCTACCTACCGCAAAGGTCACACTAGCATTTTGTCAGTATTGAAAATTACACATACAAGCATAGCCAGACACAGTACCATTTATTGGACACACCTCTAATCATACATAGTTCTTTGTAATCATCGGAGGCGAAGATAAAACTCCAAAAACACAAATCACAACCACATCAAAATATTGAAATCAAAGCCAAAACAAAACATTATGGGTAGCTCTCTAGCGTGTCTGTGTCCTCATTCTACTAATCACCAATCAACCGAGAGGGAGGTTCTTGTAATGAAACAAGACGGCAAATTAATTAGATTTGCGAACGGCATACCGGTAAAACATGTTTTAGCAACATATCCTAATCACAAGGTCATACTGTGCCGATCGGACCACCGATTGGTTCTATCGGATTCTCACCGGCTGAGCAGTAACCGGCTGTACTTTTTGTTGCTGGAAGGGTTAGCCGAGTGTGATGCAACCTATGAGAGTCTTGTTAGGGCTGCAGCGTCGGAAGGGATGGTGATCTCAAAGGAGGTTGACAAAGGAGTTGTTGATCAGAAGATGTCAATTGATGATTTTGGGTGCAAGAATTCACCATGGAGACCAACCCTGCAGACCATACCAGAAGCGCCCTCTCCACCTCTACATGCAAATGTGTAATTTATTCCATTTCTTTTTCTTCTTTTCAATTCTATACCGTGCCATGTATTGTGTAAGATTTATCAGATGTCATGATCAATGGTGTTGAAAGAACTGGCAAAACCTCTGATGCAAATATTTGATTTCATGTGGTATGACAAAAGAAGTATGCGGTGAGCAAGTTTACTATTGGTAATTTGGGTAAATTATACAGACATTCAAAACAAAAAACAAAAAGGTGATAAATACATCCAATTTTTTTTTTTTCTTCTACACTCACCTTACAAAGTTTGTATTTGGCTAGCAAGTTTACCTTTGGGTCAATTTTAATATTTTACTCACTCCAAGATAGTGCTATCTTGCATAAGATTTGTGAGATATGTCATGGTTAATGGTAAAATGAACTTGCCAAGCTTTTATGCAAATATTTGGCTTCATGTGCTATAAGAGAAATAATAGTGGCAAAAGTGACTTTTCATATTCATTATCTTTTTCAGAATCTATTATGATATTTTTTTTCATTTTGGAAAACAAATTTGCAAGTAGAATGCATACAAAATAATGCCAATAAAATGAAATAATGAAATATCCAAAGGGTAGATATGCAGCAAACCCTTTACCCAACCAAATAAGCAGTTTTGTAACCATTCAATCAAGAACAAAAACACCACACATTCATAGCACATAATCTGATTTTAAAAATGTTCTGGGTTTTCAACACGTGTCAATCACCCTTTAGTATAATCTATTTATGCAAATGACATCAACAACACAATTCAATAAGGGTATCTAAGTACATGACAGAACCAGCTTTAACCATTAACACCACCACCACCTCTCTCTTCCCTCAAAAGAAAGAAAGAAAAACATATGTGGTAGATATTGCAGTGAGTGAGAGACAAAGTCATTAAACAATACACATGCCCATTTCTTGGAAAAGATAATTAAACCTAGATATTGTACTTCCATTCTCGATCTACACATTGAACTGGCATTTTCAATAGACAGTTTGGGATGAGAACTTTACACACAAGCACAACTTGCTACCACGATTTTCAAGTACTTTAATAATTAATAATGACTTTGGCTCAAGAAAAGATGTGAAGCATTTAGTACTGTAAAAAAAAAAATTGACTAAAATAATTCAACCACTGCCAATAGTAATATAATAAAGAAAAGTATTATAAACCTAACAAATTCTTACAAAATTTTCTTGTCATCATGCAATAATAAAAAAAAAAAAAAAAAAATCAAATCTGAAATATGACCACATATTATTCATAAATAATATGATGTTTTACATTAGTGAGTAAAACAAGTTACTAAATTTTGTTAGTTTTGTATGACATTACTCTACAATAAAAATACATACCTTGTCAAGTGAAAAAAATGTCAAAAAAGAATTACAATCTTAATTCACTTTTGAACATATTTCTAAAAAAATTTACATATTTCTATACAATTAAAATATTTTATACAGTTTGTAAGGTATAATGAAATTAATGACCACCTATTAAGCAGTCAATAACCATTTTCATAATGTTAGATCTTTAAAATAAATGAAGGGGGGCCAAGTGGATACTTTTTAAATTATGTTTAATAGACCCCACAAACTATCTCCAAGTTCCAACATCTGCATAGGTTGCTTAATTAGCCCATCAGACATGAACCAGAGTTTATGAATGTATAGAAGCTATTAAATGGTAAAACCCTTGGGCCAAAATATTTGAAAATATTTATACTTTCAACTTTTGCTTTCACAAAACCAGAAGCTAAGGATAGTGCAGAGAGGTTCCAAAATTCATATTCTATCTCAAGCCTCAAAAATGGATATAACAAATTCCATCTCAAAACATATTGTTCCAAAACCCACAACCCGTAGAAAGAAAAAAGAGTTCCAAACCTTTAATCAAATCTTACATGGAGTTAATACAGCTTAAAAGTGGAAAAGTGGAAAAGAGTTAAAGAGCTAGTAGATTTGTTCTGCAATTCTTCTCAAAAAGAGAAGACACCCTAAAAAAAAAAAAAAAAAGAAGAGGAAGAAGAAAAAGAAAAAGAGAAGTGTTTGTTCCTAGGTTGTATTCTCAAGGACTTCATAAAGAAACAAGGTAAAGCAATTTTCATTGAACTTGTTCTGGAAAGATCTAGTCTACCTATATCCCTATATAAGACACCAACCTGGGATCCTCAGTTTGTTTTCTAGACTGGAATTGGTGCTAAATCAGTTTCCTTCTAATTTCTGAACATGAAAGGTTAGACTAAAAAGCAGAAACAGAAAATAAGAAACTGACAGCAACATCTAACAACCCCTTACAATGCCAACAATCCTGGAACAAATTCTTCTGTGTTATTTTATTTTTTTTGATAAATTTTTTTAAAAAATTTTTTAAATTGAGGTATTTTAGAATACCTCTTACTTTATTTTATTTTATTTTTTATTCCTTTTCTCTACCAAGTTTTGAACCTTTGGCCTTTGGGCAAATTCTTCTGTGTTCTCCAAGGAATAAAAACCAAAACCAATCCAAAGGCAGTGCAAAATGACATAGGAAAGGCATGGGAGGGAATGGAAGGGAGTATAAGGCATTGTTGTTGATAAAAATTGCTGGACATAAAAATGCAGCATCATTCAAAAGTAGGAAATGAAGATAAATGACAAAAAGAAAAGGCAGTTGCCATTTGCCTTCAAAGATTAAGAAAACTCCTATAGGGTTTTGAAGGAGGAGCTCCCTATGGCCCACGGGCCCAGACTGCACTGGTCCAGTCCATATATGACTGGGGACAAGCCTCATCTTTCAACAATATGTTCATAGTTATTAACCAAGCAAAAACTTCGAAGAAAATTTTAAAGTAATAAAACTTCCAAGAAACTAACATTCAATGAACTTTAAGTTCTTGTTGAATTGTTCACTTCCATAAGGACAAATTCCAATTGCAAAGGGAAAGGGGAGAAGTTCCACATGAATCAACAACAGGTAAGAGAGGTTAGTTTTAATCCTTTCCAAGGGTGTAAATAAAATCCATCAAATTCAAACAAGCAACCAGTAAACAATAACTTCAAAGGATATGATACACTCAAAACTAATTGGAAAAAGGTGGGGATTCACAAGTTCCTAAGTGAAAGGATTCATTTGGTAGAAGAAATGAAGAAAACAATAAAAGGGAGATCCCTTCAGTCCAAGCATAGAGAAGAGAAGGAAGAAATTCATCTCCCGCATCATTCGTACATTCACAGTAGCATAAACTACTCCGACCTACTGCGTTTGAATGAATGAGTCGGCAGTTAATTTCAAATCATTCACCCACCCATGAGTGGACTGAAGGAAGCTCACTTATACCATTTTCCCAAAATATGGGTAACGAAATTTAAACTACAAGACTTCATTTCATAAGAGAGGAAAAACAAGAATTAACTTATAGACTTAATTCAAAAATTTAATTAAATTAAAAATAAAATTTATGGAAGATAAGCTCAATATTAATGCATTTTCAATGACATAGTATAATCTAATATCTACTCTAGGAATTCATAACCAATCAAGAAAAACAATAATCCTATAATATATAACACTCTGTAGACTAATTGATGATAATTTATGTAACTTTTATTCAGGTATTAGCTATATTTCTTAGTTTCATGCGTCCAAATTAAGAGGTTAAAAACTGACACAATAAAAATGGAAAAAAGAGAGAGAGAGAGAGAGAGAGAGAGAGAGAGAGAGAGAGAGAGAGAGAGAGAGAGAGAGGAACAAATTGACTAATGCAACAGAAATTTATTGAACTGACCCTAATTCATTATTCATATTTATGGTGATTATACGTAATTTGAGACTTTGACATAAAACAAATTTTAAAAATCAGAATCTGCTGTGAGAATATAAAATAAAAAAATAAATAAAAAAAAAAGATCATGAAGAAGATATGTTGCATTTTGAAACATAAATTCCAGAAGTACTCAAGAACTACAGGATCGAAGCCAAACATTACAAACAATCCATTTTAGATATATATTTTCATTGAAGAAGACAAACTTAAAACCAACCAAATGCCTAATATCCTCATAAATCTTTTTTTTTTTTTTTTTGATCGGCAAAGAAATATCCTCATAAATCTTAATATTATAAAGCATTAGCATATTCAATTTTTGGATTTTCAAAATGTTTTTCCGGGATATTTGGGGCTTTGCCCCGACTAGCTCTGGTATATGTAGTCCTTCTGTCTCACACATACCAAGACATAATAGGATAGTCCAAGGGGTTTAAAGACTTCATAGGATCGAACTCATGACCTACTAGAATTGTTGCTCCATGAGTGGAACATAATCTTGCATGAAACCCTAATCCTAATCCTAACCCTAACCCTAACCCTAACAATGAGTTAAGGATTAAAGTTAATTAATGCAAGAAAAAAAAAGACCCATTTCGCATTAGCGCTGAGATGATCAAATATCGTTGTGTAAAACATCAGATCAAACAAGGTAGATATTTCACACGTAAGATCATGCATTGCTCATCACCATTAACAAGACACATATTCAAGATCTAGTTTGTTTCATCACTAGCCACTCACAGTGAAAGCAATGAGAACCATTTGAATCTAGTGGTCGTTTCAAGCCTTTGCTTTTGCAAAATCTAAATAAATATAGATAAATCCACACGTATATATATAGGAAATATAAATACGAATGAGATGAATAAAAGGATTTTGTGCTTACCAATGGGAGCCCAATAGCTCCATAGATGCTTTCTGTTCATGATCATCACAAACCCTAATTTCAATGATTAAAAAAAGAATCAACCTGCACTGTTATGTAGAAAGAAAAAAAACCCAAAGAAAGGAATTCAAAGAAAGAGTACTCTTGTAATACAAGGAAAAAAGAAAGAAAATAAAAACGAAAAGTGAAAAAGTGAAAAGCACAAATCAGAGAAGTGTGGTTGTGTGAACAGGCAGAGAGAGAGGATGGGTCGCTGTCTTCATGAGAGTCAGAGAAAGGAAAGCGATACGAAGATCTCTACAAATCTGGCAAGAGAGAGAGAGAGAGAGAGAGTAAAGAGAAGAGAGAGTGGGGTTTTCTTTTCTTTTCTTTTCTTTTCTTACTCTGGGTATATTTTCCAAGCAACCAAGGAATGTGTATTTATAGATAGATATAGATATAGAGATAAAGATTAAAGAGCTCATAACCCTTTCTCTCTCCCCCACTAATCTAGACAGAGCTTTCAATTCCTACATCACCAATACACCTGTAGCCTGTCGTGAGAACATATGTGGTGGTGGGGTTTTCTTTTTCCATTACTCCATTTAGTGTCCTCCTTTGAATCTCTCTATCTCTCTCCTTTATTGGCAAATACTTGTAGTGGGAACTACTACTACACAGTAATAAGATAAGTATGGATAGGGCAAGAGTATACTACTTGTAAGAATTTTTTAAATGCACACTTCAAAATTTCTCACATAAATGATAAGTTTTACATACTTCTATTTACATCACATTATTTTTTATTTTTTATTATAATTTTATCTATCAAGCTTAGGGATGATCATGGGTAGAATTTGGAATTGGTTTGTAGCGTCCCACCCCCGTTCCAACCTAAGTGAGAGTGAATCAATTTTATAATTTTAAAAAATATAAATATTAATAAAAAAATTATTGATAATATAATATATTATGAATAATAACTTATAATTGAAAAAAGCTAAAAGATATAAGATGATAAATGAATTAGTGAAAATAAATATTAAGTATAATACTTTGAGATTTAATTTTATCATATTAAAAAAAATTAAATGTAAGGTATATTTTAAATAAATATATTTAGTAATATAAATAGGACCGGACGAGTTAGAATGGAACATGATGGAATGGGAGAAATAGAATTTGCCCCCTTCCCACTTTCTCATCGGGGCGGAAAAAAATAATCATTCCTAATTAAGCCATTTAAACAATGGCTTAACTTTCATATTTAAAAGTCTCTCAAAATTTTAAAAATTTTAATGATTTTTAATTTTAATTTTACGTTTTAATTAATTAATTAATTTTTTTTAGCAAAGGCTCTTCTTGGCAAAAGTCTCAGATTGGCAAGCCCACCATGAATAAAAAGTCAAATAAAAAAAATAAAATAACATAACGAAGCCCACACACCAGAACGTTCGAAATAAAAACAGCATTTTTTTTTAAGACTAAAATGTATATGGGCTATTTTGGTAACTTGGCTAAAAGTCACTTTTTTTGGTTAGTAGCAAAAGTCAAAAGTTGGCTTTTTTGGCTTTTTTTTCATTTGGCAAGTTGGTTTTTAGCCAACGGTACAATTACAATTTTACCCCTCATGGGTCACAATGTGTTACATAGGTTCAGTTGTAAATATTTTAAATAAATGGGGGTAGTTTAGTCATTTTATTATGATTTGACATCATAAACAAATATTAATAAAAAAAGTCAAAAGTCACTTTTTATCAACTTCCCAAATCATTTGTCTAAAAAAGCCAAAAGCTTGGTTAAAAGCCAAAAAGTCACTTTTAACCAACTTCCCAAAACAACCCATAGTATCAATCATTTTCAAGTTGAAACGTGTGTGTTAAACTTTTGAAATCTACTAAAAGTAACAGTTTAATGAAAATAAAATATTGAAAAATTAATAACAACTAATCCTTTCATATATATAGCAAACAATTTTTTTTAGTAGAGTATATTTGAACCATTTCATTTGAATATAGGATTTTTTTTAATTTTTGATTTAATTTTGAAAAATAAAATTATTAATTGATGATAGTTTTGAGATTTTTTTATTTTTATTTTCTGTGATATTGATGATTTAGATTTAATTTGAAGATTAAAAGTTTTAAAATTATATATATATATATGAAAAAAAAACTCCAATTAATTAATTTAATTACATTAAAATATTAGATTCTTCCTCTAAGAAAAATGAACCCTTCCATTTAAGATCACGCCACAATAAATATCAAATAAATTAGCAATGTTATCAATTGAAATATATATTTTTGAAAAAATGGATCATAAAAAAATAATTGCTACTTTTCATGTCAAAAAGTTAAAATTTTGAAAATAAAACAAAATAATTTCAAAATTTTAAATTAAAAAAATTAATAGATTCAAAAATTAAAAAATTTATTAAAATTAATATTAAAATGTCAAAAAATCTCAATTTAATATTTCGCTTAAATATGAAGCAGCCCTGGAAGGTAATCTTATTTTTAACTTCAATTCTCAATAAAAAATGACCACTCACCCACGGTATTTATCAACCACAAATAATAGTTTTATTTGGCACTTGTCAATCACAAATGACCATTTATTTGGCACTTGTCAATCAAAAATGACCATTTATCAACTCACACAATGGTGTTTTGCTCATTTAATCGTGTTTTTATTGGTGTCAACTAATCAATGAGAGCAACTAGAGGCCTCAGCTGTAATGATGAATATCTCAGATGTGATGTTTGTTAGCGTTTCACAATCATTTTATTTTAAAATATGTTAGAAATTTTTAAAAATTTATTAAATTTTTTATCAAAGATTTTATATAGGTGTGAGACTTACATTATATGAATCTTACATGTAAAATATTTAGTAGAGAATTTGGTAAATTTTTTAAAATTTCTAGCATTACTCTTTTATTTTACAATGATGAGATTGTCTCCGGTCAGATTTAAGTATCGTTTGTGTGTGGGTGATTTTCTGATCACACTGTCCAACTCAGTATTCAGCTGGAGAACACTGGCAGAATAGATGACACCTGGCTAACCTGTAACAGAAAGATAAGATTCCGGCGGTGGTTCATCCACCCGGGGGCACTCCGACGATCAAGTCAGTATATTTCTCAAAGATAATCAATAGTGCTTAACTCATTTGACAGAATATAAATTGCATACCTTAGACCCACTTTATAGCTAATTCAATCCTAGTCCCAATAGAAACCTGACCTCTATGGACTCCTATTCAGTATATACTTTGGACTCCTCAAGAGATATTGATAGATTCCCTAAGAACATTATCCTTATCCATCTTGAAGTCTTCCCTCATTCTAGGACTCTTGTCCTTTATCCGCTTTTCTCGGACTCCGATATTTTCGGAAATAACCTCGGCTTAACCGAGATCACCTCGGCGTCATGACCTGGACACGTGGCACCTCGGTTGACACATCGGCGTCACCTTGCCACGTGTCGGTACTCAAAAATATATTCCCACAGTTTGAGAATTAACTATTTTAGTTATTTTTTAATTTTTTATGAAAAGATATGTAGAAAAGCAAAAAGAGTGATGTGAGAATTTATAATGACTTTTTAAGTTTTTGAAAAAAATCTTAAATCTCCAAACGAGGCCTATTTATTTATTTTTATAGTATATTTGTAATAGATATATTTTATCATATCATTCAATGTGGATGTCATAATTTTTTTAATTTAAAATAATTATAAATTTATATTTTTTATTCATAACTATTAGATATATTTCATTCCATACATAAAATGGAGATAATTAAAGTCCATTTAAGGGTATTGTTAGGTTTCATAAATTCTATTAGGATTCTTATTTATATGATTTAAATTGTTCGGGGTAAATTATTTATGAACATTTTAAAATTGATTTTGCCGATCATAACTATATAATTCTATTACATTTGTTTTATAGTTACATAATTTTATTAAATTTGTTTTTAAAAACTGAATGGCTATATTAAAAACAACATTTGTCAGTTACTTTTTAAAAGTGAAATGTGATGAAATTGTATAATTATTATAATTATCAAATCAATCTCACATTTTAATGGATAATCAACATAGAAAGATTTAAAGGATAAATAATTTGAATTACCGACTGACCTAAACAGAATTTAATAAGAGAAAAGTTAATTTCTATGTTTTATGCTAGTGCCCTTTTATCATAAATCATCATTATTATCCTTCCTACTGTAAACTATTATGGAATTTGGCCCTTTTTTATGAGTATGATATCTTAAGATTAATGAAGCAAGTAATTGATTTAAAAAGAAAACAATTGATCAAGTATATTGTTTGGTGCCTCCATCTAGTGTAAAATAATTTGATTTTAATTTAGATGTTTCTCTCTAGGTCTTGTTTGTCTGCAAAGAAACTGAAATGATGATGGCAATGGAAGCATATCATGTGTTGATGTCTAGGTGTTATTGTACACACCACCAACACAATGCGCTAATTTGGTATGTAAAATAGATAAATATCATTTTATCTCTATTATCTTTATTAATAATAAAAGTTGGTACAGCCACCAGGGGTTGCCCCATGTTTGGTTGTCTGAAAAAGAGGCAGCCACCACACCGCCGTGGCCTACCCCCATATACCATGTTGGTTCATAAAATTTATGGTGAATATATAAATATATATATATATATGTAAGCAGTGTTGAATCCAAAAGAATTAATTTTGCTTCATTTTTCTTTGTTTGGTTGATACAGTTTATGTTGATACAACTATTATTACTCGTGTTGTACACAAATGTCTTGATTTTTCATTTTTTGTTATTTTTAAAATAAACATAATAAAAGTTTGAAAACACTTCATTATTATTGTTTTATGCAAAAATAGTTTTTTTTTTTTAAATTCCAAAACAATTTTTACGTACTTTCTAAAAACAGGTTTGTTTAAAAAAAAAAAAAAAAAATTGAAAGCAATTGACAAAAATAGTTCGTCAATTTTTTTTTTTAATTTTTTTTAAAAAAATAAAATATAAAACAGAAAACTAAAGCACATCAATTGGTCATCTTTTCTATATTGAAATTTAATTATCACACTATTGTCAAAGTAAAATTTGACTTGCTAAGCCGTTACTTTGAGTTTAAGTCACACAGTTTATTTTTTTTATTTTTTATATATATGAGAGTGTTGGAAACCTCATCCTAATTCATGCGCATATATATATATATATATATAAGTCGCTAATCTCATTAATTCTCACTAATTGCAAGACTCAAATCTTAAAACAACATTAAGAGAAAATCACAAATAAAATTTTTAATCACTCGTCTACGTAACTTTTTATGTTAAAATTATAAATCCTAATCAACCGATACGATCCAATTCATTACAAATCTCTTTATTAAGACCATTGACAAAAGTAGCTAATCATCCATGGAAACCAAACCAGGATTGCTGATATCTCTGGAATTGTCATCTAGTTTAGCATTATGCAGAGAGATGTGGACTTGATTTCTAGTATTTGATGATTAGTTCAACTTTATGCTTTTTTTGTCCTCTTGTATTTGGACTCAAGACAATTGTTTTACAGTAATTCCAAATAATGCAGCTCTAAGCGCAGCCCATGTAATGTATATATATAATGCTAGTTACAAAGGCCCGTGTTACAGTATATTTAAGATTTATATTTTAATAATTTAAAAAAATAAAAATATTATTTTATAAAATTAAATAGAATAAATCATTAAATTTATAATAGAATTATATAAATTGTATTATAAATAATAACAATTAAAAAATATATAATAAGTCCTATCATTTTAACATAATTATATTCTTTTCTTTTTCAGTAAGATTAAGTGTGAAGACATAAAGATAAACAAAATAAAATATATATTTTAGTATGAAAGAGATAAGATAATTCCCCATCTAAAAAAAACTGAACTAATAAAGAAGCATAAGAGAATACATATATATACAAATGACCCTATTTATTAATGAATAAATCATACTTGCATAACAAATGATCAATTTTATTAATAAATAAATCCTTAAGTCAATTCATAATTTTTAATGATATGAAAAATATATTTCAGTTAACCATTTTGTTAATAAATAAAACACTCAGTCAATTAATAGTTTTTAATAATATGATATTTTTCAATGAAAATTTTTAATAATTTATTATTACGTAGGAGAGTAGTTATTTATTTTTTTTCTTCTGGGTTAAATTAAAATTTATAACAAACGATAGTTATAATTTGTATTATTATAGGACTAATTCATGTTTTAAACAAACATTATGATTATGAGTGTATTTGTAATTTTTAAAAAATAAAAAATTTATGTTTTATAATTGACCAAAATGTTTGCATATTTATGAGAAAATCTTCATTTAAATTGTTATACCATTAGTATACTATACAAAATAAAAGGGTAAAATAGGAAATTTCCAAACAACCTAAGGGCAAAATAGGCAATCCAAAACAATCTTCCCAACCAAAGCAATCAATATGTCTTACATAATTTTCAAAATGTCACCACTCAAATTGTTTCACCAACCAACTAAAGGGCAAAATAGCAATTTCAAAATAAAGTACGAGCAAAATAAGAAAAGAAATGACAAGGCATAGGAAAAAAGAGCTTCTTATAGATATAGATATTCGCAAACACATGTTTTTTAAGGTTTAATTTTCAATTAAACTATAGTCTTATAATTCCAACATCTAGTGAATAATAAATTAATGATCCTCCCATTAATCGGCAGCGAATTGAATTCAAACTATATGCTAATATAATTCTTTAAAATTATCAAATAAAATGTTAATTACAATTGACACCCCTTTACTTTTATCAAAATATCATTTTGATCTCTCAACTTTCTATTGTAACGAGCAGCACCTTATAATTTAAGTTAAATCATAATGGAGGAGCTGAACAACGCAAAACTAACGTCTCTTGGACAATTGCCCTGAGTTATTTTAAGTGAAATTCATTATTCTTAAAAATAATCAAGATGATAGATTATGTTCTCCCATAAAAAAATAAAAAAAAAAGATAAATAAAATTGTTCCATTCATTTTACTCATTGTGATTGTCATGATTATTATGTTAATTAATCTTGTATTACTTAAACTAAAATTAATAAAATCAATTATAATCTATTTTACTTATTGACATAATGTCCAATTCAAATCAAAATGTTATTATGTTTATATTTATAATTTTTTTTTTTTTTAAACTTTCAAAAAGTGTAATGGGTAAAATAGATTGGTTTAGACTTCAATCTGGGTAAGTTTAGCAACATCAAACAGGAGTAAAAAAAAAAAAAAAAACACTAAAAAGTTAAAAAATCAACTAATTTTAAAAAAAGAAGTCAAAGATTCGCTTCTTTTTTTTTATATACTTTTTTGCACAATTTTTTCATAAAAAGTTAAAAAATAATCGAAATATACTAATTTTTTTCATCTCATATTTTAGTAAAAAAATTACTAAAATAAACCACCCTAAGCTCGTTTGGCAACATCACATTTTAGCTTAAAAATCAAAAAGTCATTAAAAAATGCCAAAATCCAACAAATTATATAAAAAGTCAAAGATTCATTTTTTCCTCTACTTTTTGCACATCTTTTTCATAAAAAATCAAAAAATCATCCCAAACATACTAATTTTTTTTACTTCATATTTTAACTAAAAAATTAAAAAATTACTAAAATAATCACTTTCCAAACGAGGCCTAAGATTAAAAAATATAAAAAATTAATTTGGATAATTTGAGTTTAGCCTGGATTTTTTTAATTGAACTTGGGTTTGGGCTTGAATAAGCAAAATAAACTCCTCAATCTCTCTATAATTGGACAGACTTTTACGCTGTATTTAGTTAGAGAATTTAAAAAAAAAAAATAATACTAAGAATCATGAAAAAGATATTATGAAATCCTTCATGAAGATTTCTTTTCTTTTGATTAGTATGTGACGTTTTCTTATATGTGTAATCTAACGTTAGAGAATCTTCATGATCATTTTCATGATACCTAGCATTACTCAAGAAAAAATATAGGTAAAATGTGAATAAAATATGCCTATATTTCATTTCATTTCACATATTTTTTTCCTTTTTATTTTTAAATTTCTTCTCAAATCTCTCAATCAAACACAATATTAAAGTTGGATTGTAGGCATAGGTACGGATATTGTGGCCCATATCTATTAGCCTGTTTTGCCCAATACAGATAGGCCGACTTAAGTTGATATGGAGTTTATCCAACTCAGCCCAAGAATTTCCTTATGAGAAGCCCAAGAACCCTTCTTCAGGGATCGGATCTCATACAATTGGGCGTTGACGCAGAGACGGAGAGAGAGAGAGAGAGAGAGAGAGAGGGAGAGGGGTTGAAGAGGGGGACAAGGGTCTAGAAATCAGTACCTTTAGCATATGCTGTAGGTTCCAAATCCAATTGCCACGCTCTGTCGGTTTCTTGATTTTTGCGGCGGCGGCGGTGGTGGTGGAGGGTTCATCGTGAGGCGGTGGAGCCGCGCAGTGTGGGTGGAAGTATTTGAAATTGAGTTAATCCTCCTATGGCGTATAGAAGAAAGCAGGGAGTTCCAAGACCTATGATCTTGAAAGAAGAATTTGGGCTTCGTTCTCCTCTTCCGCCCGATGAGAGCTCGTCTTCTTCCTCCAACTCTTCTCTCGCCGCCAAAGCCATCAGAGCATCGTCTGCTTGTCGCGACTCCTCTCTTTCCTCCGCTTACGCCCAGTCCGCTCTCTCCCCCCTCCGAGACCCCAACCTTGCACCCCCTTCTTCTCCTCCCTCTTTACCAAAGGTCTGCTTTCTCTCTCTCTCTCTCTCTCTCTCTCTCTCTCTCTCTGTGTCTCCCCTGTCTTTCACTCAGACCTCCTTATTGTTTTGATATCACTTTCGCTCTCTGGAACATTATTTCTTTTTTAATTGATCAAAATGTAGGCTTAAGTAATGCTTGCTTATAATTGATGAAAGCTTGGTGTGATTAATTGTTTTCTTGTTTATGTGAATCTATGTGCATTGTTATATATAATGATTGATGATCAAATTTATTTATTTATTTTCCTGTCAAATGCCAAATCCATCATGACATACACAAAATTTAACAAATCAAGAAAACTCAACATTTAGACATTGACAATTTATATTCACCTAATCCGTTAAAAGAATAATTCAACAACAATTAAGTTAATTACTAGTAACATGACAATCATTAAACCATGTACAAACTAAACCCAACTTTTTCTTTCTTATATATATATATATATATCATCTTGTAGGTTTCTTTGGGACAGCAGATGAAACATTTGTTCAGAGGATGAAAAACTCTTACATGGACATATTTTTAATTTCTCTCCATCCATATGAATTGAATAAATTGTTAGATACTTACAATTTATGGACTATCCCTCCATAGCCTCCAAAACAGTAAGTATTTACTACAATTGAAACAATGAAGTCCTATAGCATGACCCAATTCACCCTTTTAAAATAGGAGGAAGGGTGAAGGGGATGAAGCAAAATCAATTTTACGAATAGGGCCCTGATTGTTTGGTGGTTTACAGTATACAGTCTTTTAAAACACTTTGCATGGTTTGAACTTTCTAATTTTTAACTTTGCCAGTGCCCAACCTTTTTGAATAAGTAATAGCTGTTTATTACTCTCATTGCATGACATTTTTTTAATGATTTCTTTCTCTTTGTGCGAAGTTTTGCTTGTGGAACTAAAAGAATTTTTTCTCAGCTAATTAGTGTGGTGGTGTATGTGATTGTAGCATTCAAACAATTATGAGTATACATCTGTGAAAAGTTTGAGTGAACCAAAACATGGATTTTGGGGAGGCTTGGCAAGAAAAGCTAAAGCCATCATTGAAGATGATAATGCGGCTCAACAATTTGAAACACCTGGAAGAACGAGATTGCAGATGTCTGATACAGCAACAAGGGGTCAGGTGGGAATCAAGTTTCAAGATTAAAGTAACAGGCACTCAATGAAGGGCATAACTTTAGATAAACTGCAAGCTAACATGTCGTTCATTTTTATCTCAAGTCAAGTTAATTCCTGTCTCCTTAGGCCTTGTTTGGGAAAGGCTAAAAATTGGCTTTTTAGGTTAAAATTTACAAAAAGACAAAATAGGTTAAAATAGCCAATAAGACAAAATGTTACATCAAACCCATAATCATTTCACTTTTTCTCTCACAAACATCACATCCAACTACAAAAAAATTCAACTATTTTCCCAAACACAAAATTTTTTGCCTACTAAAATAGCAAAAAAGTAAAATAGCTTACTAAAATAGCAAACTTCCCAATCAAGGCCTTAGTCCCCTAGCAATGCTCTCATTTGGATAGTGACAATCTTCCTAACTGTGGCATGTATTGGTTTTTATAATACGTGTCTCAACCATCTTAATTGATTTCAGCGCAGGTTGTAGTTCTAAAATAGCTCAAGTAATTTTTTATTTTGCTAAAAATAATATTTGTAATTGTAAACAGTAGTAGGTGTTTTAACTTTTTGATAATTTGAGTCCTAATCTCTCTCTTTATAAATTTTAGCTATTAACCAATTTTTGAAACCTTGGCTTCAGACTATGTAGTTGTCATTTTGTGTTCAAATACCTCTAAATGTGATGATTCTTTTGTCCACATGTTTGCTGTAGTGTGATAATCTATCTCATTCACCTGAAAGCCAGAGAAAGCCGGACAATCCTGCATTGCAGAAGGGCCTAGACGCAATTACATCTTCCCTTGGTTATATTGGCGGCACCATTGGTAATGCCCTTGAGGTAAGCTTCAATATGTGCTTGGTTCAAGGATTTTGGGTTGGAAATGGGGTTGGATTTGGAGTTCAGCCTTTTAAATTGGTGTTTAGGGTGCAACAAACAAGTAGCATTTGACTTTGCTTTCAGACCTAATGTTGACTATTAGTTGTAGAAAAAAGAGGTGCAAAACACAAGTGATTTGGCATTTTTAGCAAAATCTAGTTTTTACTACAAAAGGTAGGGGAAAGGAGAAAACAAATAAATCACCATTACGAACTCCTGAACAATGCTAGTGTTGTCAGTTTAACTGCCACTGCTGCTGCCACTGGCACTGTTAACATTAATTGTTGTTGTCAACACTCTTCCTCTGGCACCTACCACCGCTGGAACCACCTCAACAACATGCTACTGGCACCACTGCCACAACTGCCTCTATCCCTGCCAAGTTGTCACCACCATCAAGGTTGCCACCATCATACTGCTGCCGGTTCACTGTATTACTGTCATTATCTACTCCATCCATCACACCCATCTCGACACCTGTCCCCTGCTGCCAGCCCCACCATTGCCGTAGACACCATCACAGTAACACTTTTTAATATCCCATCACAATTGATATAATATATGTATTGTGTTGATTAGTTCTATTTCCAAGAAGAATTAAAATTCAAATTACCCATGTAAATGATGTGGATTTTGATCCAGCATTTTTCCAATTGTTCGAGTTTGAGGGCTGTCACAATGTCAGCTATGCAATAAAGTTGAAAGTTAGGTCTGCATCCATTCGTTCCCTAGTTGACAAAACCAACACTAATAATGGTCTTCCATAAATGGTGAAAAGCAAAGCAACTTTGAAATTCTGTGTTCTGTTAGTTTTTCTCTATCACTGATCGATAATCTCCCCATTTTATAAAGAAACCTGATTGTTTACTCAATAGTTTTACTGATTTCTTTATTTGCTCTAATGATACCCCTTTACTTTTTTCAGGAGGGTCTCAATATTGTGGAGAACCGGACTGCAGACATCATTCAAGAAACTCGCAAGCTACAAATAAGGAAAAAAGGTAGCAGCAGTTCTGAGAAGCAGAATCAGACATTGAATGTTGGCGGCACACGGCAACAAACCTTAATGCAGACTCATATGCAACCCCAGATGCAGACTGATCAGGAAACCCAACTGAAGGCATCTCGCGACGTAAGGTGGCAATTGTGTAGCATTGGTTAAATAATGATAGTATCTTGGATGTGTTGTTTCATTCTCTTTCTATTTCAATGTTAGAAGTGTCATTAATAACCTGAATGTGTTTGATATTTTTGTCACAAGCTCACACTTTTGCATCAAATTCCTTGTATTTGGTGTGCACCTTACCTAGTACCAAGCAGCACACCAGTAAAAACACGAAATGCTAAATGAGTGTTGCTCTCAGTCTTAAATGATTGGCAGTATTCGCTTGTTTTTCTGCCTGCTTACCCAAACATTTTGATGTCAGGAACCATTTTGAGAAATATATTTGCTTTACTATCATATGCTGTTTGAACAATATTTATATTTAGTTGTGTCAATGAAACGCATGATATGCCTTCTGGTTCACATCCCAGGTTGCCATGGCAATGGCTGCCAAAGCAAAGCTTCTTCTACGTGAGCTGAAGACAGTCAAAGCAGACCTAGCTTTTGCAAAGGAGCGTTGTGCTCAGCTGGAAGAAGAAAATAGAATCATTAGAGAGAGTTTTGAAAAGGGAGATAATCCGGAAGATGATGATTTGGTATTTGCATTTTCTTGTTCCCTTTCTCTGTCTCTCTCTGTCTCTCTCTCTCTCTCTCTTTCCTTACATTTACTGAGAGTTCTTAGTGCAATACATTCTCTATTTTCAAATTACTCCTGTGAACTTCCAGCATTCCTGCATTTGTTTTAGAATTCTTATTCTATTTAAAAATTGATTTAAAATGGTAATGAAATTTGATATTCAAAACCCAAAATCAAAAATAGTTTTATCTTCTCTGTAGGATTTCAATATTTTCTTTATTTATCTTCCCCGTTTCAGATAAGATTTTGCTGGGTTTTTTTTTTTAATTTTATTTTAATAAGAATAGGAAGTCCTGATTGAAGCAAATCTACCTTTCTAGATTACAGTATGCTGATCCTCATGTTTTCATGTCAGATACGGCTTCAACTTGAGACACTTCTGGCAGAGAAAGCTCGATTGGCACAGGAGAACTCGGTCTTTGCTCGGGAGAACCGCTTTCTAAGGGAGATTGTTGAATACCATCAGCTAACCATGCAGGATGTTGTATACTTGGATGAGGGGAGTGAAGAGGTTACTGAAGTTTATCCCATCAAAGTACCTCCAGTGAGCAATATGGATTCTATGGGCACAATACAAAATTCAACCCCATCCTCCCCAACTGCGGTTCTGTGTGCAAGAAGTCCACAAGTGGCCCAGGATGTTTCTCCTCTCCATATGCCCACGCAAGAGCTTGCAAATATCTCCCCAGGTGTTAGCTCCTTTAGCCATATTCCAGAGGTAGAAGATTTGGAAAGACATCCAGATCATGCATGAAGGATGCCTGCTCTTTTCGCACTCTTTTCAAACAAAGGTTTGAATTTGTATCAATATCATTTTGTTTTTTTTAAATTGTTTGACATTCGTAGTCATTTTCACTCTTTTTGGCCAAAATATAATCGGTTTGTATTGATTGTATAATTTTTTTGTCATTTGGGTCATTGCCATGTTAAGAAAATGAATATAACTTTTGGGAGTTATTTCTGGAAACTTATTTTGTGCTCTATTTCAATTCGAAAACATTGTGCTATTGCCAAAGAAATATCTAGGGTATAAAGTTTTGTTAAGTTTGTGACTACGTTGTTACTCTAATCTCAGTCAGTTTGTCTGGCCCTTTCTAATTTTGCTTCGAAGAAATATGGTCTTTTATTGTTTGTAATGTTTTGAGTGATTTGCAGAGTATTGCATCACATGAATTTGGCTGTAGGCTTTATGTGAATTGATGCATTGATGAGATACCAATTCTCTGCATTATATAAGTGCTTTTATATATGAGATGCATTCGTGGGATGAGATAGCAATTATGTGCATATAAAGGCAGTGACAGATCCAGAATTCTATCCTTTTTTTTTTTTTGGGAATTGTCGAAAGCATATGATATAGGGGTTCTGTAGATTTTATGTTTTTCTCTTTGGTGGGAGGACATGCTAGTTATCTACCAACATATATTGAGAAACAATTGGGCTTTTGCAATTTTTCTTTTATGCCATAGTTGTTCATAAAAGAAATGGAAACAGGAAACAATAAAAATATTATGTGAAATGGAAAACACTATTTAATATAAGAATGAGTAAATAAGATATGTATGAGATATTTATTAGGAATCATAAAGATAGTAATATAAAGCATTAGAATTCTTGTATGATCAATTGGGGGATTTATATTTGTAAGGAATAGAAAATAGGAATAGGTACTAGGAAATCCTATTAATTCATTCGTTAGTAGAGTCAGACTCTTTTTACTCACCTAAAAAAAAAGTTGGACTCTTTTTAAATCAATGTTATTCACACTCTTACTTGAACAAATAATTGTGAATTAGTGGGTTCTCAAAAAAAAAATAAATTGTGAATTATTGATTTGTCCCTACTATTGTTTCTATATGTCTTGAACATTTCTTCAAACAACTGATGTGCAATTTCTTCAATAACAAAAACAAGAGAATATTGTTCTATCGAATTGACCGGTTTTGGTGTCATAGCTTGGCCAACAGAGGACAGATATGAGAGACCAAATAGATGGATTATTGATGGTTACATTGTTTGTTTGTTTTTGTTTTGTGATGGTCACATTGGTGCATTGCATTACAGTACTGCAGTGCAGAGGACAATTCCACAAGATGTGCATGAATGATTTTGAATAATTGGGAAGGTTGTTAATGGCTTTTATATATTTTGTGACCGACACATTGTTGTCTCCACAAGATGTGCAGTTGCCATATACTTTTCAAGCACACTCCATAGGGAATCCTATGTTGCATCATCTATTACCAATGTCTTGTAACAAACTTTGTTTATTTCTTTTTAAATATATATTCGTTGAAAGTGCTTAATTCCAAGATTGGGGTCTGATTCTGACTGTTATTTGCTTGGTATGCAAAGTAGTTGTATTAAAAAAATGGGCAACTCGTACAAGTATTTCTTTAAAGTTGGTTTTGAAAATGATAAAATGTACAAAACAGCAAGGTTTTTGACTTGCCATTAGAGTTCTGATGACATGATTTCAAGTTCTGAAAATAATCTCTTCAGAAAAATGGAGTGAGGTTGATGTAAAATAATTGAATTCTATTAGTATTAAGACATATTTGATTTGGGATTCAAAAGGGAATTAAAGGAGTTGGGAAAGTACATATCACTCTACCATATGGTCAAAAATAATACTCTTCTCTTATCTCATGTTATATCATATAGTACAAATATTTATATACAATATATAATCTCATTTGATATCTTGGGTATTATTAATCACATTCATAATTTCGTAGTATTATCAAATGAGAAATTATAATTTCCTCGTAGGACAAATCTAAGTGGTATTCTAACTTAAATATTATTAGATAAAATAATGGGTCTCACCACCTGTTTGTCTCTTTTGAGGAGGTAACATGACACTTGTCTAAGCATAAATGGTATGGAACAATACTCTAAGACTACCAAATAATTTTTTTTTCTTATCAAATATCATCTTAATTAAATGTTTGACAATGGGTTATGTGTCTAATTAAGGAAAATGTTTGTTTGTTGTGAGAGAATTGTTTAGGTGAGAGGGACAATGATGTGGTGCCACTTCTGTGGATTAAAATGAGGACAGAAACAGGTGGTGATTCTTGTGACAAACAAAAATAAGTTGGCATTGGGCAGCTATACATGAATCATTTGAAACAGTTCGTTGTTGGAGATGCTTCTTATGCCTCCTAAATACATCAGTGGAAATTCACATGAACACATGAGAGAGAGACACCGAGAGAGATTTATTTAATACTAATTAAGTTGTGTTAGGTTTGTTTGTGCGGCTTGTCGAAACTTGCTATAAAAATTGAAATCTCTAATCATTCCATGTTTAAATACGACCAACGAATCAATATTGGTTCCAAATGTAACTAATTAAGAAATTTCCATCCACCACTGTATGTTGATTTAGGTTTTGTTTGATATCTCTTAGAAGTTGACTTGTAAATTCATTTTATTAAAGCAGAATTTTAAGTAATCTAAACGTATACTTATTTCTCATCAAGCCAACTTTAACCATTTAAAAATGTTATAAAATAATTTAAAAATTAGTTTTTCCTTAAGTTATGTTTTTCGTTGGTTTATTTTTAGTCAGTAAATTAGTGTTTTTAACTAACTCTAAAAGGAAGTCTTAATCATCAATTCTAGCCAATTTGTGTAGTTTTCATCACAAAATGTAAATTTAATGTTATGCTTAGATATTAGATTTATGAAGTGAAATGAAATAAATAAATTTTGTTTCTTTGTCTTCGCAAATATATGATCCAACTGTAATAAATTTATGTCAACTTAATAAATTAAGGGCAAATTATACAAATAGTCTCTATAGTTTGGGACTTGTATTACTTTGGTCCTTAACTTTTCAATTGTAATATATTTGACTCTGTATTTTGAATCTTGTTTCAAATAAGGACAATTGAAGATACCATTCAAGGGAAAAATCGTCAATTTAATAAAATATAAACTAATTTAACAAAAATAAATGTCAAAAAAATATTTTTGATTTTTTAAAAATTATTTTTATCCACCAATGATAAAATTATGTAAAATTGATAAAAATTATATGATTAATTTTTTAAAATTAATTTTACATGATCATCATCCAAACACATAATAAAAATTAATTTGGTAAAAAAATAAATAAATGTTTAAAAGATTTATCAATTTTACATAATTTTATTTTTAGTGGGTAGAAATAATTTTTAAAAATTCAAAATTATTTGTTCAACATTTATTTTTGTCAAATTAGTTTATATTTTATCAAATTGATGATTTTACCCTTGAAAAATCTAATGATATCTTCAATTGTCCTTATTTGGAACAAGATTCAAAATTCATGGTCAAATGTGTTACAATTAAAAAGTCAGTGACCAAAATAACACAAGCTCCAAACTATAGGGACTATTAGTGTAATTCACCCATAAATTAATGGTGAGTTCTAGATACACTACAACAAAATGTACTTTTGGTGACTAAAAAATTTCAGTTGCCAAAAGTTGCGGAATTGGCGACCAAAAATAATATTAGTCGACAAAAGTCAAATATTTAGCTACTAATTTTTTTTAGTTAGGGAATATCAATTATTGGTGACTAAAAAAAAATTTAGCAACTAAAAATATCACAATTGTTATATAAAAAAATTTAGTTTATAATATATGATAAAGAAAATTTTTAAATGCATAAAATTCGATCATAATTAGATATAACTTTCTTACATGAGATATAAGCTACATTCATAGATCCCATTTCATATAATAAATTGTGTTTAATTCTATAATGAAATTATACAAAAATATTATATGGTAAATTTTGAATATAATAATGCCTTGCCTTGTTTGCCGTCATTAATTGATGGGAATGGAATTGCCGACGTGTAATAGCAGGATCACTTTAGTTACAGCAAATGATGCATTTTGCCATGTAATTTAAAGTTGAATAATACCAAAATGATCATAATGAATAAAAAATAATAATAATAATACCATAATGATTATAATTTTTTGGGTTAATTGCACTTTAACCCAAACAATTAATTATGAATATTATCTTATCTGATCAACTTTAAAACTTTATATTTTGTCTCCTCAATTATCAAAATTACTTCACTTTCATCCCATATAGGATAAGAGCTTTTGTACATATTTTAGTCGTTGAGGTCTGATTGTATGATTTTAAAATTTAAGAAGTTATAATAATATTCAAATGATAGTTAAAAAAATAAAGTACAATTTTTTATTTTATTTTATTTTATATGCTCAAGGTACTCAAATTTACTGACTTATGTATTTGTAAATTTAAATTCATATCTAATAATAAAATTAAGAGATAATTGTTAAAAAAACCCAAGTTAAAGAGGTAATAAGGTATTAAGTTAAGTAAATTTTTTTTGTTAGTGAGAAGTCCATTTTTTATTAAATAGTTTGGTAAGAAGTACTTTTGTTTGTTTTGAATGAAATTTTATTTTTAATTTTACTCATTAATTTATCTGTTGACTTTTGTTGACTATCTGTTCAAAAAATTTCCTATCTATTCCATAATTTTCATATTTGTTGAATTTTTTTTTTCTTATTTGTTGAATTTTTTTATCCTAATTATTTAATTTTTAAATCTTTTCAATTTAAATTTCTCTTATTTGTTTAAACATTTGTCCAAATAAAATTTTACCTGTCAAAATTATCTATCTGTTGCTATCATCAAATATTTTTTTTTATCTATTTAATGTTTTTTATTGATCAAATATTTTTTTTATCTATTTAATATTTTGTTCAATTTTTTTCATTTATCTGTCCAAATTTTATTATCTGCTTAATTTTATCTGTACAAAATTTTTATATCTGTACAAATTTCATCTGTTCAATTCCTGATCTGTTTAAATTTTTTTTCCCAAATCTCTTATTTGTTGAAATTCGTTCTCACCAAAACAGCAACAAACACACAACACAAAGAATCAAATATAAATAAAAAAAAATTACATACACAGAGAAAGGGAAGGGGAAAAAAACACAGAAAATATATATATATATATATAGATACAAAGAATAACTGTATATGTAGATATACATATATGAGATTTTATGTATGAAAATAACTATATATGTGCATCTATATATATGTGGATTTTATGTATGAAAATAGCTATAATATATATGTATCTATAGATCCAAAAGTACAGTGCAGCAGCTCTCCGTCATTCTTCATTTCATCGCCGAAACCATCCGCCGATGTGGTCACTGTCGGAGAGATCTCAGAGATCTTATCTGAGAGATGGAGAGAGGCGGCGGCGCAAGGCGGCGAAGAGAGAGAGATGGAGGGAGGCGGCGATGGATCTCACAATCTCACGGCGTGTGGATCGACGGCGGATCTAGAGAGAGAGGAAGTAGAGGAGATCGGTGTGGATGACGGTGGACGTGGCTGCAGTGGAGAATGCGGAAGAGCTAGAGAGAGGGAGACAGCGAGAGGAGGGAGGTGACGGAGGTGGTAGTCCGTCGGTGATGGTCACACGGCGGCGGCGGCGAAGCAAGGAACGGCGGTGGGAAGACCTAGGCAGTTCGTCAGTAACGGCGAAGGTGTGAGGGAGAGAGTCAGAGACAGAGTAGAAGGAAGAGAGAGAGTAGAGAGTGAGCGACTTAGAATATTAGGGTTTCAAATGAGTTTAAACTGTATAACAATATCCATATATAATTGGATAATTTAGTCATTTTACAACATCTCGTCGAACATTAGTATTTAGTGCGTGAATCTCCAGACAAATAAAATTTAAATTTGTTTATAGGCAGAATGGAGCAAGGATCCTCTAAAGTGATTTTTTCCTAAAGTTTCTTAAAGTGCTACAGTGTATGGTTGAGATTTACTGGCAAGTCACATCAATTTTTCTGATGTGACTTGCCAGTAAATCTCAACCACACAATATAACACTCTAGGAAACTTTAGAAAAATTTCACTCTAGAGGATCCTTGGTGGGCAGAATGACCTAAAATTAACTAATATAAAATATAAATATGTTATATATAATTTGTTGACCAGAACATGCTTCAAGTATTATTCTCGAACTTTTTATTGATAAATTTTATTTATGAGTATTTTAACTTAAGAAGTTTACGAAGAAAATTTATATTTTACCTAGCCTTATGTATTTATAATTTTATTTTATAAAATCATTTTTCTTATTTTACGCTACTTTTTTAGACTATTATACTCTTATATTTAATATTGTTATATATTATACAGAAAAAAATAAACACTATCATTATGTTTTGGTAGTTCTCCATATTAGTTGTCATCCAATTTTAATGTCGTTGTAAATTGTTTTGCTGTGTGATTCTTGGTTGTGTTAGGGTTTCTCTTATGTTTGAAAAAGACAAACAATGTACTCTGTTTGTTTACATTATTGTGAAGTCAAACATTGATCCAAGGAGAGAACAAGTAGTGCTCTGTTTGAAGAAGACGAATACTGTGCTCTATTTGATTACATTGTCTTAAGGTTAGTATGTAACGGATGCATGCCATTTGTGATTGGATTTATAAAAAGGATTATATGCTCTGTTTTTTGCTTCCAACTTCATTTTCTGATATTGATGGGCATGCAACTTCATTGTCTTAAGGTTTTGACTGGCCATGTGTTTGAATTATGTCTCTATTTTTTGAATGTGGTGAATATTCACATCGCATGAACAATGTGAATGTTCATAAAGTGTTTAATTTTGGGATTAGCTGTGCAAATTATAGACTTAGCGATTTTTTTTGTTGCATGATGTCAATGTTCATATACAGTTGTTATAAATCTTTTTTGTGGTGTTTGTGTGTTCATAATGTGGTTGCTCACTTCTTTGTTTTTATGTCTTTGCAACAGATAGATACCTTTATGTTGCTGGTGTGCTCATATGCGGGCAGTACTACTGTAATAAATATAGTGCGAGCACTGTCTTATGCACGTTTCGTGGAGTGTGTGCGTGAAAAATGGAGCGAATTATCTGTTGATTATGTTTCATTGTTCTATCGGCTACCTAGGATTAATAGGTGTAATTTGAACAATGATAATGAGTTTCAAAGTATGTTATTACTTGCCAAATCAATAAGGGTTCAACATATAGAGGTTGTTGTTGAGTTGAAAAGTAAAGTTGGTCAGTCTAGTAGCTCTGGTTTGTTGCGTGTTAGGGGTGGGGATGAAATGGATACACTGCAGAGATTTTGCCACCATAAGGAGAAAAAATTGTTGTTAACCCCTTAGGCCAATAATATTACACACGTAGGACAACGATTTGTAAGAGGTGCTGAAGAATTTTTTAATGTTTTATGCAAGTATGCAATCCAATGTGGGTTCCAATTTAAGTATGTCAAAAATGAGAGAGTGAGGGTTATTGTGGTATGCGATGCGTGAGGATAGGGGTTACTTGTGGGCTATACATTGTAGAGAACAACCAGCAAATGAAATTTTCTATATTAAGAGATTGAATAACGTACATAGCTATAGTACGGATGTTCGGACATCGAAAAATCCGAGAGTGAGTTCTGATTTGGTATCGACTATTATCTCTGAAATTGTTAGGGATAAGCCATTAACTCGCCCGTGTGAGGTGGTCGGTATTTTGAAGCGGGACTATGGATTGGATATAAGTCACCATATTGTGTGGTTGGGCGTGGAGAAATCAAGAGGAGTCATTCACGGGGATCACTCATTATCTTTTGACGAGCTGCGATGGTATTTGGACGCCGTGATGTGTTACAATCCGGGAAGTTATGTTAATACTGACTACGACTCAAGCACTCAAAAATTTAGCCCTTTTTTTGTTTCATTTGCTGCGTGTATTTCGAGATTTAATTTTTGTCGACTATTGTTATTCCTTGATGGGACATTTTTTAAAGGAATGTATAAAGGTCAACTACTTGCCGCAACGGCGAAAGATGGGAACAATGGTTAGTATTTATTGGTTTTCAACTGATGTAAATATTTACATTACATTTCATTCATGTCAGAATGTGAATATTGACATTCTGTTCAGAATGTGAATATTATTATTAATGTTACTAAATAACAAGTGAAATAGTAAGATGTTATTATTTACAACATCCCTACAAGAATTCACATGTAAGCAAAACAGAGTAATAGAATATTGACATGATGTAGATGTTCATAACACTTGTTTGATTCATGTTTTTAATTTAACACTTTGTTGTTAATATTCACATTGGAATATTGTGTTCATGTGTTCGATCTTGTCATGTTGTATTTGTCATAGGTTTATTTCCAATAGCATTTGCGATTGTTGATTTAGAGACCATGGCTAAGTGGTCATGGTTCTTGCACAAGCTTGGGAAGGTTGTTGATACTAGGCAACAAATTACGTTCATGCTGAAGGTATTCTCATCAGCTCACCACGGTTATTGCTTACAACACTTGAAGAATAATTTAAGAGACCGGATGAAGGATATTGATAATCAATTTAGGGACCACTTGGTTAGCAGTTTGGGTGATTGTGCATATGAGCCAATTGTGGTGGGTTTTCATAAAAAACTTGATAAATTAAATGAGGAGGGTAAGCAACGAGCGCATAGTTTCTTGAAGGAGTTGGCATCTGAGTATTGGGCAAATTCATATTTCAGGTAGGTTTATACGCTTGATGTATATCTAATGTGAAATTTCATATTCAGGTCAAGAAAATTCATTTCAATTATTGTGTAATGTTGTTATATTTTGTAGGGGCATGCGTTATGGAGAAATGACATCTAATGCAACAGAGTCGTTTAATAATTGGATAAAAAAAACATGTAATCTTCCTATCACTCGAACGGTGGACACTATTCGTACTCAGTTGATGCGGAAAATGTCGACGCGGCGAGACCAAGCGAACAAGTGAAATGAGGCTATTTGTGTTACATTTGAAACCATATTTCTTGATTCGTTCAATGACAGCAGGTCTTGGCAAGTTAGCAAAGCTAATGAGGATGTATTCGAGGTTTACTCAATACCATCTGTCACAATTAATATTGCGAGACGTACCTGTTCTTGTTTTCAATGGTAGATCAACGGCTTCCCATGTGACAATGCTATTATTGCACTTTAGAAGAGTCAGTACAATGTCAACGATTGTGTTGGACACTATTTTCATGTTGAGACGTATCATGCAGCATACTCGGGTGCCATATTTCATATACCATCGGTGGAGAAGCCATCCTTCTATCCCATGGACTTCACCATATACCCACCAAACTGTGAAAAGACCACCTGGCAGACCCAAGAAGAATAGATTCCATCAAAGGGGGAGAAATTGAAGCAAATAAGGTGCGAGAGATGTGATAAGTTGGGAAACCACAATTGGAAATCCTATAAGGAGCCGATATAGGATGTGCAAAGTTCATTTCAACATTGTACATGTGGGGTTTTATTCTTGTTTGGAATAAGATTACGTTTTGTGTGACAATGAGCATAAAGTGTGTTGGAATGATTTGTTTATCTTTTTGGTTTGTTGTACCTAAAACAGTGGCATTGTGAGTGGTATTGTTTAGCAAAATGAGATTTTGTTGTATATATTGTGATGAATGTATGCGTGTGGTGTGAATATTCACATTTTTGTTACCACTGACAGTATCAAAGTAGTTAACATGAATATTTATATCACTATAACCATTCACATTATCAAATCATTTGATGTGAATATTCAGATTTGTATTACAAATTGTCATTGTGAGTGTTTTTTGCTATCAAAATGGGATGTTGTATATATTGTGATGTGTGCATGGGCGTGATGTGAATATTGACAAACCTGTTACCATTTACAACATCAAAACATTTGATGTGAATATTTACATCATTTGTAACCATTCACATCATCAAATTATTTACTGTGAATATTCACTTATGTGTTAAGAAATATGATATTCACACCTATCACATTGTGTTACAATAATACTTTAAGCAATATTCACATCCATGGAGTGAGAATTTAAACATTAGATCCCTTGATGTTGTGGAAATTCATTTCATGTCATGTTTGGCAAAAAATAAATACAATCTTAATGTGAATGATCAACACGAAATATGTCTCAAAATGCATATACATATATTAAATGAAAAATGGAGTACAAGCAATGATAGAGAATTGATTTACTGTAAGAACCTGATTTTTTAGACAACTAATTAGTTTATTAATAATAATATTAAGTCAATCATTAGTGATTATTAAACTATTAAATTATAATGTTATAATATTAATAGCACCATAATTAATACCAATATTAAATTCTTTTAAATAAAATTATTTGTCTTGCTGTGATTAAATTTCTGTATCAAAATACAGTTGTGAAAACTAAATGAGTTAAGTAAATAGTAACTGAATTAATCAGAGGATAGTGAGGAACAAAATATCTAGTGACTAGGTTATATATATTTATTCAATTGATTTAAAAAAAAAATCAAATCAAATCAAAATTCATTTTGGGAATAGAAACTCAGCCCAGACATGCCAGACACACCTTTGCTTGCTGCCACTCTATGCTCACATGCATAGATGGCCAATTTCAAGACCTTGCCAAGGCAGCCACGATATGCAGCAGTTGTAAGCTATCCTATTAGGTGGTATTTCCTAAGCCAAAAGAGAAATAAAGTAAAACTAAAATAATAATAATAAATTAGGCCTCAAACTCCTACAATTAGGAGCATTCTTCAGCAGTCCCTTGCACACACATATGTAACTAAACAAACAAGAGGGGGAGAGGAAGAGAAAGCAAGAGGGGAAGGAGAGAAAAGAGGAGTAGAAGGGCTCAACACTTGAGAATGTTTTTTTACTTCATTGAGGTAAAGAAATACTCAATCTCTACCCTTTCTTAGATGTTTTCTTAAACCTACACATTAAAAATATGCAAGAGTGTGTATTGATAATACACAAATGCTCAATGCATGTTACATTTGGATAGAATGATAATCTTATGATTATGTGATTTCTGTCTTTTTTTTTACTAATATGGGTTAGGTGGTTTAGCTAATGATTTTGCTCTTTATGTGATCAAGTATTCTCCATTGTTGAATTAATCTCGCATGTTTGTGAATTTATGTTTACTCTTCATCAATATTAATTTCTGTTATCACTAATGAACATAAATATGAAGGATTAGAGTTTCACATGCGAATAATAGTAAGAAACATTTTTTTTTTTGGTCTTGCATGTGATTCATGGTGGATACAAAGTGTGTTTTCACAAAACTAATAAACTTCCAGCAAAAACAGATTTTAATCCGTTTTGAATAAACCCTAAACAAACTCATGAGAACACTTTCATAAAATTCGAAACTACTGGAGTTATTTTAGCATGTTTTTATGACACTAGAATATTGAAAAAAAAATTTTGACAACGTTTTCATGGCCTGAATATATTTTTAACCTCATTGCTATTTGGAAGCAGCAGCAACACTGACTTTACCAGATCACCGTTTATTCCAAAAAATGAATTTTCAAGTGATTCAAATTAGAAAAGTTAGATTTTTAAGTTACCTTTCAAACGCCGCTGCTTTCATAATTTTTTTCTAAGTATTGAGAGAGAAACACCAATTTTTCCAAAAGGTGACAGAATCGGTCCAGTTTTCTTATAAAAATCATTTGACCATCTTCGACTGGTTTTCAGCCTTCACACTCTTCTGGAAATATGTTCTAAACTCAAAAATTTAGCAAACTGTTCTAACCATGCCTATTTTTAACACCGTTTGAGACCCCTTTTTATTTTTCAAACCCGAATCACCAGTTCTGGAGGTGAATGTAACTCACTGTCCCAGCAAACCAGTCTTCTTCCAAAAACATTTCTCCATTTTAAAATCGTTTTTAGACCTGGTATTCTTCTCAAAATATTTTCCTAACTCGATGAACTAGCACCAGTTAAAATATTATAATGGTTGAACATCGTTTGGTATGGGTTTCATATTTTTTTTTTTTACCATACAGAACTGAAAGAAGTAGTGTGTGAATTCCTAAGAAATTTTATGATAATTCCTAAGACATTCTATCATATTTATTTTGGTTGTCATACACGATTGTGTTGTGCTATATAAACATTACGTCACTATAGTTTTCAAACTAAAACTCGTACATGCATCAAAATGTGAATTGGACAAAGTAAAGGGACACGGAATCGAACAGGTACATTAAAATTTAAAAGAGATGGGGTCAGCCCGGTTCAGAATTTTGCGCAAGTGAGTTGCGAACCCTAACATGGCACGGGAAGGTATTTCAGCTCTTATTAGTACAGGCGATATAAGGTTGGTGGTGCGGGTGTCACAACATAGACCGTTCCCTTGGGACAGACCATGATGTCACGACTCAGGTACGTAACCCTGGTGCGTAGGCATCATTAATAGTTACAGTAAGTAACATTTGAATATTTGACCAATGGGGAGTCAGAATTGTCCATGGCCATTGCTTAGCAGTTGAGTGGAAATAGTACTCCGTGGGGAGTTACTTAAATTTATCTGATAAACTGAATCTATGAGAATTTAAAAAGAAAAGCATGCATTTTCCTTATGATGAATCACCATTTCCGTTTGCCATTTATTTATTTATTTATCTATTATTATTATTTTAACTGTTGGCACTCCTATTATGCTTATTAGATGCTACATGTTATTCTGTTACTATGCATTATTCATTAATTATGAGTACTATTATCGGGGTAGATATTTTCGGGTTGTAGTATATTACTAAGCTTGTCGCTCATTGGCATTCTCGTTGCCCTGGCGTTTTATGCCAGGTAGCAAAGAAAACAAAGGAAACACTGAGACCTTGCAAGGTGACATTCAGCCTTGATTAGCTTGAAGAGTCCCTAGATTCCACGAACCATTTTCTATATTTCCTAGTTTTCTTTAGTTTTTCTTTCGTAGTTGTTTTATTTTCTTTTTGTGTACCAAGACTAAGTTTTAAGTTATTTGGAGTTGTAATTTAAGAACTTTTAGTTTCCATGTTGTTAATTAATGGATGATGGTAAATTCGGTGGCAACATTGATGAGGATTCTTAATTAAGAAAATTGATTTTAAGTTTTAAACCTTATTATGATGTCCTCAAATTTTGGGACGTCACATTTACACTTAAGCTAGTCTGCTCCAATATGTCAAAACTATTGATACTAAACTGTCTTAAATATGGATAGCAGTTATAGGTGGACACCCCCCATTTATAGATTTTCATATTGCATTGTCTTTGTGTGATTCAGGAAAATATGTATTAATGAGTCTCTTATTTGACACCATTCAAAGCGATTAAGGCTATTAACAATTTCTTCACGCTATACATGCGCCCTGATGATGTAACACACTGCGGGCCTCACAATTCACCCTGAAAATGCAAAGTTGTTATTGTTAGAATTTGAAATTTAAGTATGTATAATGGTTGTGGAAGATGTGTACAAATAAATGTGAGGCTTACGATTCAGATGCTTGTTGAGGACAGATGTCCACTGATATGATTGATTGTGATGGATCTTGGCCTGATAACTTGGTCCATAGTGGTGATGATGGTCCAATAGTGCACACCACTGCCTCGATGTCGTCCCTCTATCATGGGGGGAAGAATGAAATTTCATATTAGGTACAAAGCAACATAGTGCATACGTCCAAGTTCCAATATTACACATCATAACAACTATTATATGTGTTAGCCACATACAACTATTTGTGCTTGGTCAATAAATGGGTCATGTATATCGGGTCTTAGTTGTAATGAGTTATAATGCATCTATAGATTGTCTTTGACGTCGTAGACAACGATCATTCAGTGGAAGTTGTGGTGTATAGGGAAGATGAAAAGTCTCTGGCCTTGATAGTTATTGATATATACATCAATCAGTTTATTTCTCTTGTGGAGGGGGTACTCTTGCATGACTTTCTGCACACAATGGACATACAATTATGTACCACGTATTTATATTAATGTTCACTGTTAAAGATGTGAATGTTCATATCTTTAATTTGTCAATCAGTTATATAATGTATTATAGTTGTGAATGTTCACATTTGTTAACTTCTCAATTAGTTATATAATATTGATGTAAGTTAATAATATAATCACACAATGTTGAGGTGAGCATTCACATCTATTTAACATGCAATTCAAATACTGTTCATGTGAACATTCACATAAACATTGTACAACAAACCAATAGTCTAGTTGTTACCAAACATGTACTTGTGAAGATGAATGCCGAATCCTCCAAAGTTTGGTTGACCAGCTTTTGTAATTCGAGTAGTATTTTGCTATATACATCTATCACTTGCACAAACAGATGGATGACAATACATTATTTCTAGTGTCTATACAGTGTGTTTGTGTATATGTATGTTTTGTATAAATTTGCGAGTGTCATACGTTGTTGTGTATTGATTTTTCCTTGATGATGTGTATGATGTCATCAAAATACACATTTCTAGAATTTGAGTTCCCTCACCACACAAGCAACCTGTGCATTGTGATACCAAAAAATGTGAATGTTAACATTGCACAATTATAAAATGATCTATTCCATTACATACAGATGTTAAGCTTCACATCATTATTAAAATAAATACAATCTTAATGTGTATAATCACGTACTCATTACCACCATTCTTGTGCAAATTTTGGACCTTTTGCCTATTGAGTTTGCTTATGTTGGTCCAAATCTTCATTTTGTTGGTCAATGTTAACTTCTTAGATTTTATTGGGTGCTTTGTTTGTGGTCGTTTGGCCACATCTTGTACAATGTAGACTGTTTGAGATTGGTCTTTAGCTCCCTCTTTATCTTTCTTTTGGCCAGGCAGTTCGGGGTATTGAAAGTCAACCAAGCGGTGCTCTCTCTGTACCTTCTGCTTGATACGCTTTACCCTAGATGGTGGGCTGAGAATGTCTTTCAATGGTGCAATGGGATGCTTCTTAAGGATGTCATGAACCTTTTGTGCTTCGGCTTGCGTGATAATATGGACGGACTGATCATTGTAAAGGTCTTGAAGAATTGGTTTTTCGCATTCTAGGTTGATGACCAATTTTGTCAACCGCTCCATGCAATTCTTGATCTCCATGTCCACATTGAATGTGCCCGATTGGTCGAATAATTTGGCTTCAAGTACAGCGATTATCCTTGCCCTAAACTCCCATGATTCTTCTAAGTGTTTGTATTTTGCTTCCCATTGCCGTATGAGACCCTAAGTTTTTTGGTTTTCTTTTATATGCATATCCACGATATCCGATTCACTTGGTTGTGCTACGATAATACCTCTCTCAACATTGGGGTTGTTAAACCTGGTGTTGATGCCATCATTAACATCATTTAGGTCAACTGCATCCCCAGAAATTCCATCACAGTTGTCACTACCTTTATTGTCTTTGCTTTCATCATTGTTGCTTTCATCTTGTTTGGGTGTTGCACTCGACAAATCCTTATGTTTGGGATCCACCATCAAATTGGTATGATGGTACATCTTTGCTTCTATTGGAGATTCCATCAGTTCGCTGTCATATCCCTGGAATTGGAAACATTATGTTAGTTACATAGTTCATTGTGTCAATACGTGAATGTTCACAACATTTTGGGGTGTTCTTTTAACTTATTTAAACCAAGCTTCGACAAAGATATGGACTTCATGTTGGTATGTAAAGCTATGAGGTCCCACTTCACACATCGAGGAATGACATTGGGTTTGCGGGGTTGTAAGATGGTTGTGTGCTCACATAACCAGTACTTAAACAAATAACAAACATTAATGTTGATTTCAAAAAAAATTAACACTTGCATGTTCATATAAGTAAACACTGTTGTCAATGTTTGCATCAGCAACACACTGATGTGAATGTTCACACCATTGCGTCTATTGATGTGAATTTTTACATCAATGCACACTGTTATGAATGTTCCTATTATTGCACACTGATGTGGATGTTCACACCAGTGTCCATTGAAATGAATGGTTGTGTCAATGCACACTGATGTGCATGTTCAACATCATTGATGTCAACCTTGACATTGTTACCTACCAATGTGTGTGCCACATTTGTTTTTGTGTCAACATAAGCAAAACATTGCGTCAATCTTTACATTATAACATTTTATTATGAATGTTCCCACCATTGCATACTGTTGTGAACATTCATATCAGTTTGTATTGATACCAAACTAATGTGTGTGCAACATTTGTACATTTGTTTGCTACATTTGAATATAATGATGCCATGCTGGTGTCAATATTTACATTAGATCATATTGTTGTGTGTGCTACATTTGTGCATTTGTTTGTATACACTGATGTGAATATTCACACCAGTGTCTACTTATGTGAATTTTTACATCAGTACACACTGTTGTGAATGCTCCTATCATTGCACACTGATGTGGATGTTAACACCAGTGTCCACTGAAATGAATAGTTATGTCAATACACACTGATGTGCATGTTCACATCATTGATGTCAACTTTGACATCATTGCCTACCAATGTGTGTGCTACATTTGTCTTGGTGTCAACATGAGCAAAACACTGGTGTCAATGTTTATATTAGATCATTTTATTGTGAATGTTTCCACCATTGCATACTGTTGTGAACATTCACATCAATTTGTAATGATGCCAACATTCACACTAGTGTCTACTGATGTGTATGCCACATTTGTTTTGTTGCAAACAAAAGTGAACAGACCCTGTGAATGTTCATATTACATATATAATAAGCTTTATGGGATTTACCATTAATAGTATAACATATTCGGTGACTCGTCCAGGTTTTTCCCAGTTTTGGCCCACTGACCCTATGAGAGTTACTCGGATGCTCTGAGCCCGGTCATACTCGATCATCTTGTCCAATGGGTCTATGTATGAATAAAATGTCCATCCAATTGTTTCTTCGGACGTGGAAAAAAATAGTTTCACGTATACATACATGCAAACTAATCTTGCAACCTCTTCGTTGTCTTGTTGCTTTGTTCTATTTAATGCTTCATTCAGAATTTCATGTATTTTTGCTGCGCTTAACTAACTGATATCTTTGCACGTTCGGTGTATGATACTGATCGTTTGTTTCGCACTATAAAGAGGTCCATTAGCTTGGTGCTGCAGTCCACCCCAAAAATAAGTGATACATCACTTCTAAAAATCTAAATGTTCTTCTCCCCAATGTAAAACCTCCCACTGGATAGCTTGAATGTTTGCACAATACGTACAATGGTATCATCGTATTTCATGCAATGATTGAGGTCAACTTCATTATTGATCAAACAATCAAATAGGGGCCAAAATGGTGTTTTCCTAAAGCATTTCAATTGACCATTTGTAAATTTTGTACCCTTCAATAGTTTCACTAATCCAATGATATTAGACCAGTAGTTGACCTTTTTCATGTTCACTTGTTCGGGACTAGCTGTTTGATCGGGTGCGCCTTTGACATGGGCTTCATCTCTCTTTCTTTTGCCTTGAAATTTACGGAACACCTATTTGTTCAAATACAAACAAATTTAACGTTATTGTTCATAAATGAATAGTGATAATAACTGTAAATTATATGTCATGTGAACAATGGGATGATCATGGTGAAATATTATGTGAATAGCTGGTGTACATGGTCGCATGAACAGGTTATAGCACATGACAACCCAACATGATCCAACAACAAACTGGCAAAAACAAACATGATGTAAATGTGTGCAATGGGTACGGTCTTGTGTTGTTAATGTTGCCATTGGTTTGTAGTCATTACCAATATCTAACAATCTGATATAAATATTCACATTATGTACAATGAAATTCAGATTGAATCAAGAAAGGGTTGACAAAACCATCCAAGATTAGGGACTCTACATCAATAAGCAACAATATTAACAATTTTGTCAATATATATATCATATTTCATTGATGTCAGAATGTGAATATTGACATTATATTCAGAATGTACTAACATTGACAAAATGGAGGAGATAAAAGAGTGTATTACAAAACAATAACACATGAAAATTGGGGGTTCTATGGATATCAACAATTAGCAATACCAACATTGACAAAGGGAAAAAAAACAGAGTTCATTATCAAATCACAACCACAAACAACATTAATAACAAAGGAATGTAAATTATACATTTGTTTGTTAATATTATTCATATTCAACAAAAAAATCAACGTCACCAACATAGATAGAGTGAAAATGGGGAGTTCATTACAAAATGAAATCCAAAAACAACAATAATAACAGGGGCAATGTAAACATATACATTTGTGATTAGATTATATTATCGTTGTTTAAAAAATAGAAGATGGAAGGATGGTGCTTATCTTTGGTCCTCATTATGGATGAGATGTGTAAATCGACGGCTGGTAAGAACCAAGGAAGAACGAACCCCAATCCTTTCAATGTAAACCTTCGTAGTGGTGCGTTGATATGGAATAGTAGTGGTAGTAGTGGCCGACAATGGTTGGCGGTGGAGGACGACAGTGGTGAGACGATGTGAAATTTAGGGTTACGGTTTGAGAATTTTTTTATGCCAACGATGAGTTTTTTTGGGGGAATAAATGTGTTGTGGAGTAAAGAGATGAAATAGGAACAGTTGGACTTTCAGAATGGAGTATACACGGGAGAAATAGGAGGAGGGTATTTTGGTCTTACTACACTGAATGGGACCTAGTGGACTAATAAAAAATGATTTGGGTTTTATGGTATAAAAATCTTAGAAATGAGATTTTTTTTTTTTTTTTTTTTTTTCGATTCAATAGAAATGAGATTTATGAATAAAGCTTCCAAGCCTAAAATGTAATTATAAATTCTTAAAATTATTTGCACGCTTTGGTATGCTGGGTGAATCTTCGAACTCATGTTCACCCCTATCCTCAATTACTTTGGAGTACTTTAGGAAGTTGGTTAAAAGTGAGCTTTTGACTTTTTAACATATTTTGAGTCATATCACCTCTTATATTTTTTATTTACAAAAAGACAAAAAAGACAAAAAAAAAAAAAATCAAAAATCAAATTTTTAACCAACTTCCTAAAATACCACTTTATTAATGTTGTCAATGACTTTTTTTTTAAAAAAATTAATTTTTCATTATTTTGTCAACCATTTGCATAACTATTTTTGTAGAGTTGAAGTATTCCATTAAATATGAAATTGATAATATTTAGATTCAAAGTCACCCTAAAAAATTGACAATTTAGATGTGTTTGTTTTAGAATTCAATTAAATGGGAAATTAAAATAAGAAAAGTAAAACAAATAACCATCAGCTGGGCAATGTTTAAGTGGATGAAGATGACATGATACCAAACATAGCTTCTTTTTTTCTAGATCTCTGACTCGATCTTGTAAATTTTTTTAGTATCATTTTCGATGCGAAAATTCAAAAACAAAAAAAATAAGGAGAAATTTCAAATCAATAATTTTTAGAATAAAATAATTATCAATTAATAATAATTTTTTTAGATATCAATAATTAAAATCATATATTTTTTCATAAGTCATAATTATTTTTAAAAAAACTAGACTGAAATATAATTTATCCTAAAAATAAAAATCTGATCCGCCCATCTACACGCGCTCACTCAGAGCGTGAGACAGATTGCATTCGCATGTTGATCTCGTGGAGTCGTGGTACACGCATTCGAATTTTGATAAAGAAAATAATATTCAAACATAAATTTTTATAGAGAATGATATAATTTTTTTGTTTTATAATTATAAATCAAAGTAATGAATATTTTAATTTTCAATGAATATAAATTATTCTGTATAAATTTTTATACAAATTATGTTTGTAGAGCGCTACTCATTTTATAATATTACAAATAGCGGTCCAATTTTAACAACTTATTAATTCAACTTAACAATATTAGAAATACATAATTTTAAACATTAATTTATTTTATCTCCCACATAGAGTGTGAATATCACAAAATCAAATAAGGACCACCTTCTATGTAAGAGGAAGTAAATTAATGTGTAAAATTGTGTGCCAATATTTTTATGAGGGATGTTTGGCAATTGGCTAAACTAATCAAAGGTCAACATAAAAAGTTAACTCAAGCTATTTAATTTTTTTACATTTTTTTTTATAAAAAATTAAACAATTATTACAAAGTCAATTTCCAAATAAATCCTCATTCAGATTTAATTTTAAAAAAGTTGTAATTAAAATTTGATTAGTTTGTGTTTGGTTTATGGATTTGGAAAGGGAGAAGGAAAAATATAAATATAAATGAAATATAAATAAAATATAATTACATTTCACACACCTTTCACATACTTTTTAATTTGAGTTATGCTAGGAGTTCCAAATAATCTTCTAAATTTTCTGCCAAACCTCTCATATGGGTATACGACTCACACACATGTGGATTTGTGTGAGTCCCACACTTATGTTTGGTAAAAAAATTGATAAATTATTTAGAGTCCATAGCATTTTCTTTTTAATTTTTCACTTCTAAATTTCTATCTAAATCTAGGAACCAAATGAGACCTAGAATTTGTGTTCAAAATTTATATATATGTCCAAATTAAATGCCAACTTAACTTGGCAAGACTTCTCACATCTCCATCAATCCGAATTTTGTGTTATTGATATATTTTTAATTATATATGACAAATATAAATATTATAATTTGTAGTGTTTTGAAAGTTGGTAAAAAGTTGACTTTTTAACTTTTTTAACAATTTTTATTTTGGCTAAAAAAACTAAAAAGTCAAAAAACTGGCATATAAATTAATAGACAAATATTTACATAGTGTTTTTAATATTTCATTTTAAACTTTGATTTTATCAAATTTGAAATTTTAATTTTATAGCTAAAGTCGGTTGAAAATTAGAAGTAGAGTGGAAAATTGATTTATTTTTTTATGAAAAATATAAATTAATGTGAGTAATTGTTTCTTAATTTGGTACTGTAAAAAACAAAGAAATAAAATGGGTAAAATTATTTTTCAAATTCATACAATGTGAAACATTAGTGATGAACTATTAAGAATTAAGATTTCTTCAACTTGACACTCTATTTAAAGGTCAATTGAGATAATTCTGACAATTATAAATTTATTTTTATTATAATTGACATAACAAAAATTACAATTACCTAAATATTCTTTAATATCAAAATGAAATTAGTGTATTGTCATTATTTGTATTCACTGACAACCAAATCTCTCTTTCTAGATTACTATAAAATTCTCTAACTCTCTTTGGCGACACATAAAATGTTTATAGACAATAATGACAGTTGTGTTGATTGAGAGTGAGAAAGGATGGCGCGATAATTGAGCAAAATTGTGTTACTGGTTAAATAAAAATGAAAAATAAAATAGGTGAGATAAGAAATAAATAAAATATTTAATTTCATAAAGATTAAATATATGCATTTTTAGAAGAAGAAAAAAAATACTTACATCATACATTTTGATTAACAAAAAGGACTATTTGTTACGTAATTGAAAATCTCAAAATGTAATTTCTCAAATGTAAGAAATATTTTTAACAATAATGTTTAAGATTTACATTTTATACTGACAAATACATTATTGCAACAAAAATGATAAATTTCATATTATTGAATGTTTAATCAACGAAAACTGATATAAAACATTTTTCTATTTTTCAAGAACGAAATATCCACGCTTAGATTTCACAGTAAAAAAAACACAGGGACTCGCGGCTTTTCCTCTTCGGTGTCACTCTAAAACCTTACAGCAAAGGCCCCCCTTGCCATTCTCTCTCACTCTAAACACATCTGTAAAAAAACCTTTACACAGCAACAAAAGGCCAGCAAATGCCCAGCAGCACAGGTCTGATTCACACCCCTATTTAACCACCACCACCCTACTGAGCTGGACCAAAACAAAAAGAAAGAAAAAAGCATTTTTTTTAATTTTTTCTCCAGTATTTCGGGGTCTGCTAGACAGACCTGTCAAGCTCTTTTCTCTTGGAGCATGTTTTTTCTCTGCAAACTCCCTTTCTTGATTCTCTTCTCTCTTCAATCTAGATTCAAACCCTTTTGGCTTAGAAACCATGTCTAGTTTATACACCCAGAATTTGAATTTCTCACCTGCTAGAGTTGTTTCTCCACATATAAGGAACAACAACAGCAACAACAACAACCCAGATGTAGATGGGTAATACCCTGTTTCTAACAATTCTTTGATTTCGATTTCTTATGCTTAGGTGACTTTGAATTAGCTGATATATTTGATTGATTTGATTTTTATTTGTTTCTGGGTATTTTGGATTTCTTGTAGTCAGTACTTGGCAGAGCTTTTAGGTGAGCACCAGAAGCTTGAACCTTTCGTGCAAGTCGTTCCAATATGTAGCCGATTGTTGAATCAAGGTTGGTAATCTGCAATTGGTTTTGGATCTAGGCTTTCTATGTTCTAATGGGTTTTCTTGTTTTTTCACTAATTTTTATGATTCTGTTGTTCAAATCTCCTCATGTACTTACATCTTAAAGTCATGTATATTATATGTGCATATACATAAGGTACCTGTTCTTTTGTGTGCATGAGAGAGAGAGAGAGAGAGTTGTGCAGGCACCAGTTAGCTTAGCTATCAATTGGTTTTCTTGTTTTCTCCTATACAACAAAGCATTCCAAGGAACATTGAAATAGAATTTGGAAAAATCTGTTCTTTATAGAATTTCCTAGAGAATGATGTGCCTGTGTAAGTTCTGTAATTGCCATCTTCGTTGGTTCTTTATTTTAAAATGATAGGTTCAAATTCAGCCATATCATTTGTATTCAAGTTATGTATATACTTTCTATTTGTATAGCATTACCTATAGAATTAAGCCTATGACTTGTGGTGTTTGTGTATTTAGAATTTGAAAGTTGTCAGAGATTTTTGAAGGATGCTTATGTAATGCAAACAAATTTTACATTTTGGTATTTCTGGGTACTGTCGTTCACAGAAAAAATGAAGCAACGATTATTATTATCATTTTGTTTATAGAGATTTTTTGTCATATTGACTCTATGTTCTAGGCATGTAACCAATCTCCTTCTAGGAGTATCCAAAAAATCCAGTGTGCTATCCCTCCAAGAGTTTATTTTAGTTAGTCGATCATCTTTCATTTTCTTATTATTATTTTTTTGGTCTGAACTGTTTTGTTCTTTCATTATAGGATCTTTAGTTACATATCATTCCCCATTCCATGGATGTATTTTATGCTTCTTTTCATTATAATTGTCAGGAGATATTTGGAAAAGAATTTTATCGTATTTTATCATATTCATAAAAAGAAAACATTTCATTGCTTTTTATGTTGACAGAGATATTAAGGGTTTCTGGCATGTTGTCCAACCATGGACTTAGTGACTATGACAGGCTACAACGTGGAAGCCCCAGTCCAATGGCTTCTTCAGACATAATGCCAAATCTTGGAGCAACAGGTTTTGGTGGTTGGAGTGGCCATCTGCATGAGGTAAGTGCATGGAATGTCATTTATATTTGTCACCCTAAATGACTGAATTTATCACCCCCAGTTTCCTCATTTGGCGACATTATCTGTTCTTATTCTTCTAACATGTAATAGTGTACTCACTGTTTTTGTTAGTAGTTTTTCCGTACTGCACTGAATTGTGTGTAGGGTTGCACAAGTTATTTGTGTGCCTAGAACTTGACATACCCGAATTCAGGTGTGGAAGTTGTCTCCGGAGAATCACCACAAGCACTATCAGCGCATGGGTAGTTTACCCACAATTAGACATATATAGAGCACTAGATATTTATGCTTAAAGAAAGCCAAACTGAAAACACAATAATTGGTTGTTGTGTGATGGAGTTTGAGATTGGACATTTATGCATCATTTCTTCCTGTTGATCGGTCCGCCCATGGAATAGTTGTAGGAATACAAGTCAAACGGGTTGTTGAAAGAAATTTCTTCCAACCAGCTGATGACTAGTTTATTCAGTGATAGTGATGATCAAAGTTGAAAGAAATTTCTGCAACAATCCAACTAGATGATTAAGGTCTTCTCCTGCATGTTATGATATAGATCTCTGACTACATCTCATCTGTTCGTTATTGCCTCACTTGCTTTGTTTAGGGGGGAAATATGCCCTCAATAGAGTTTCACATAGCCTCTGGAGGTCTGCAAGAAAGGAAGCTCATTATTTTTAGTCCTAATAGTTAGACAAAGCAGTAGACAGGCAACCCTTGAGGAGCCATCTGAGTCGGTAAGTGGATATGTTCCCCACATTACTGATGAAGGTTCAAAAATCATCTCCCGATTGCCTGGTTCATTGGTTTAGGGGGTAGCCTTTGAATCTCGAGTTTACCTTCCTAGGTGTGTCCAAAGGACCCTGCCTAGGATGGGTTATTGATTATTTTGAAGAAAAAAAAAATAGTAGACAAGGTAGAGAAATAACCTCGAACATGCTTTTGCTCTAACAAAAAGAGTAGTAAGAGAAAATAAATCCAAGCAACACAAATTGAAAGAGGTTTTGAAGTAGAGGGACCTCCCCATCCCCTGACAGGTTAACCAGAGGAATGCCTAGTGATTTTGCAAGTAGGGAGTTGGGGTTTGTTGGTTGGATTTGGATATATGTAGCAGTGTTTTTGTTTCATCCTTGTAAATTTTTTCATATGCTATTGCTGACCACTGTGAGTAATGAGCAGCAAGGACCAACAATATGTGCCTCTCATGTTTTAAAAGCCGCATGCTTTGTGTTTCCTGTTTTTCTCTTTTAAGTCATTAAATGTCTTGTTTTCCATTTTCATTCTTTCACTATGTGATTTTGATTCAAGTTATAAGAGTCATTGGGTTTATTATGCAACAGAGATTCAGTGGACCACATGGGATAACAATGGACTGGCAAGCAGCCCCAGGAAGCCCAAGTGCCTATATTGTGAAGAGGGTATTGCGATTGGAGATAGCCGTAGGCAGCTATCCCAATGTAAGCTATGTGACATCAATCTCTTGATATTGTGTTTTATTAAAGGATGATTCTTGAAATTCTTTCCCGATATCAGAATGTGCTTAGGCTGACTACACTTCTTTTGTACATTAGTTCAATTTTGTTGGGCGGCTTCTAGGTCCTCGGGGTAATTCCTTAAAGCGTGTGGAAGCTTCAACAGGATGCAGAGTATTTATTAGAGGAAAAGGTTCAATAAAAGACGCTGATAAGGTTATATATGTTTCAACATTGTAGAAGTTTATGATTACACAAAATTTTCAAGCTTGGAGTTAGTCAATGTCATACTAAAATTTGAAGACGGTTTATAGTCGAATTTCTTTCTCATATGTATACTCTTTTTTGAAATTTTAACTTTAGCTTTCATACATTTTATGTATTTTGAAGGAGGAGAGTCTAAGAGGAAGGCCTGGCTATGAGCACCTGAATGATCCACTGCACATTTTAATTGAGGCAGAATTACCCATCAATATTGTTGATGCACGATTGAGACGGGCACGAGAAATTATAGAAGAACTTCTCAAGCCTGTGGTATTTATTTTTATCCTGATCCCTTTTTCCACTGTTTCAATTTTTATGGCTAGTCATTACTTCCAAAGTATATTTATGTCCTTCCATATTTCTTGTTCTCACTAACGATGAGCAATAAGGAAGCGAATAATTGCACTCTGAGATTAAAGTGAATATCTCAGTTTGTAAGTATTTCTCATAGGTTTTACCTTTTGTAGTTCATAGGAGTAAAACTATGTTTACAATTGGAGGAGAAATCAGGATAAGTAAATAACAAAAGCCATCTTTCTCACTGTGTCAAAAGTTGCACATATATGTAACCAGGGGTTGAAACTTGAAAGGAAACCTTTTGAGGGTCTTACTTGTTTGGTTGTGTTTTCCCTTTTTGCATTTTTATTTTCTGAAAAACACCAAAACTTGTTTGTCAATGTAATTTTTTGTAAGACAACTAACTTTTTAGGAAACACTAGGAAGTTTTTTTCGAAAACTGCTTTCACACAAAAATGAAATATATGTGGCTTTTGACTTCTCATTGTTTCTATTTACAAAAACACGAAAAATGAAATTAAAAAAAAAAAGAAATGAAGAAAAACAAAAACACAAATAAGCAGGCCCTCAATGGATAATGTGGATGCTATAGGATGATCCTAACTGCATTATACGAGTGGAAATGCTTTTGGTAGGCCAGTTTGTATGTGTTTGTGTTTTTTTTATAGACAGAGATTTACTCATTTCGCGTATCTCCAATTGCAGGACGAGTCACAAGATTTCTACAAAAGGCAACAACTAAGAGAACTCGCGATGCTAAATTCCAATTTTAGAGAGGAGAGCCCTCGACCAAGCGGAAGTGTCTCTCCGTTCGGTTCCAATGGAGGGATGAAGCGTGCCAAAACCGGTCGATAGCCAGATCTTTCTAAATTATCCACCTTAACAATCATTCTGGAGCCCCGTTGCTGCATATTGACGCCATATTATACCTCAATAAATCTTGATTTTCTATAGCTTGGAGGTGTGGGGCTAACAAAAATGGCCAGGAGTTTTAATGCATGCCGGATCCTTATTTGGCAACTTAAACAGAAGGAAAACAAAAACGCTTTTCATGATCTGCTGCTGTAAACATGAAACAATTATTGAATTTATTTGTTATTTAACCTTTTCGCTATTCGGGTTGTGTCGGAAAATCTTTGACAGAGCAATATTAGGGCTGGTGATTAAGAGTGTTGGGTTGGATTTTCTTAAAGCAATTGTTGTTTAAATTTGAGAATAAGGTTGGTATTTTTGTCTTTATATCTTGGTCTGGTTTGGTATGGTAGAATGTTGAGTACTATTGTGCCTCCGTTTGGAAAGTGGGTTGGCTTTTTGGCTTTTTTGACTATTTGAACCTGGGCTCAAAAGCTTAGTTTGGGAATGACTTTTTGGTTTTGTGGCTTTTTTGACTTTTTTTGTGAGAGAAGAATGTAATGATTATAGGTTGGATGTGATGTTTTGTCTGTTGTGACTCAAATAACCTATTCTGTCTTTTGTGGCTCAAAGAGCCAAAAGAGCCCATCCCAAGCGACACATGTGTTGGTGTTGGCGTTGGCAGTGCTAGCAGGGGTGAGTTTTGGCCAATGAGCTTTGGGTACCTGCTCGCATACATGTTTCGAATAGGTTTGAAGTAGAAGACACGTCGTGTGTGCGCTCTCTAGCTATTTAGTAGACACATAGCCCACGAAATAGGCTAATCTATGGCAATCTATTGCATGACTTCTATTTGGGGAGACAATTTTTAAAGCCAAACAAAGGGGACACAGTCAATTGTGAAACACTTACAAACAAAAGTGTGAATGGACGTGTACTTATCTTTTTATCATTGTGAAATAGTTTTTTTTTTTTTGATCTGGGAAATTTAACAGCCAAAGAAAAAAACAGAACACATTGAAAATAAAACAGACTAAGAAGCACCCAACAAAGCAGCAAGGGCAGCTGGAGGGTTTGAGACCCAATTCTGGGGAAGATAACCATGCAGTGCCGCTTGTGCCACCCAATGGGCAACACTATTGGCAGATCGAGGACTCCATTGGAGGATCAACATTTCTTGAGAAGCCAATCTCCTAATATCATCAATAACCAGTCCACACTCCCAAGGAGGAACTGTCTCAGACACACTGAGGAGGATGACTGATTTATTATCTCCTTCAATAGTCGCCCCTTGTAAACCGCAAGCCTGAGCAAAAATACAAGCCCATCTACAAGCTAGAGCTTCACCTTGGAAAGACGAGGAGATGTATTCCTTCTTAGTTAGGCCATTTAGAATCTGTCCCGAAGCAGTCCTCAAAACCACTGCAATAGAGGCCTGGGAAAAGCCTTTCTTCGTAGCCACATCCCAATTGAATTTGAATTGACCTTGATCTGGGGGCGTCCAGGTACCCACTCCCTCTGGGATCAAAGAAGGCCAGTGAGGAAAAGATACTGTTTAGCGATGCACCGCATTCTCAAATTCCGCCATTGCCACTCGAGCTCGATGCAAAGTCGATGAGGGCTCCACCGGGAGATGGTTAAAGACATAATTGTTTCGGTCCTTCCATATGAACCAGCCAATCCAAGCTACTATACCAAGGCAGGAAGCTTGTTTTTCTTCGTTCTTGAGTTTTTCCACCAGCCCACACGACCATTGCACAGTCGATTGAATGGTTCCACATTCAATTTTGAAATTTAAATCACTCCCAAACCATACAGCTCTAACCCAACCACAGTCGAAAAGAATATGTTCCACCAATTCAGGTTTGCTGTGACAGATTGGGCATTCATTTGAAAGGGCACACCATCTCGGAAACAGATTCTCTTTGGAAGCCAGCACATTTTTACACGCTCTCCACCAGAAATGTCGGATCTTTGGAGGAACTTTGAGAGTCCAAATTAACTTCCAGAAACTGTTTGGAGGTCTAAAAGAGGAAGAGGGTCTCTAAATCCCCTGGTTTTGCGCCTCCGAAAGAGCTACATGATAGCCAGTTTTGACTGAATATACCCCTTTTGATTCAAAGTGCCAGATCATAGCATCTTCCTTAGTTGTCAAAGGTAGGGGAATTGACCTGATTGCATCCACTTCCTCTTCAAATACTAGACTTCGAAAAACATCTACCTTTCAACTCATACGGGTAGAATCAATCACATCTTCTACCTTCGTGATCAAAGAGCCATCAGGAATTGGAGTGGATAACTTGAATTTAGGGAGAGATGGCACCCATTTGTCGATCCAGAACTTGACGTTGGCTCCACTATGAATTTGCCATTGCAAACCTTCCATAAGCACATTCCTTCCCTACAAAATACAAGCCCAAGCCCAAGAAGCTCTACGCCCTTTTGCCGCTTCCAAAAAGGAGGAGTGGGGAAAATAGATACCTTTTAAGATGCGAGCACCAAAAGAGTTTGGGTACTTCACTAATCTCCAACCTTGGCGAGCTAATAGGGCCAAATTAAAAGCTTTGAAGTCTCGGAAGCCTAACCCGCCTCGAAATTTTGACAGCGCCAAAGAGTCCTAATTTATCCAATGAATTCCTCTACCTTCCGAGTCCCCTCCCCACCAAAATTTGCTAATATATGCATTTAATCTTGCACAAAACCATTTTGGAAAGGCAAAACAGGCCATGGCGTAGGATGGGGTAGCTTGAACCAGTGCTTTGATCAAAGTCTCTTTCCCCGTTTGTGATAATAATTTTGATTTCCACCCTTTGAGTCCATTGGGTATGTTTGGTTTGGTGGTCTTCCATCTAATATATCCTCTCAATAAAAATAAAACAAACAAACAAACAAATTATTGAGTTAATTACACCAACTACTCTTTCAATTAGAAATTATCATATGGGTTTTGAACACCTTGTGACATTGTGCCCGATTAATGGTATTCATGATCTGTACACCACTATTCTTATTTTTTTGAATTATTTAATAAGACAATATAATTACTCTATTTTAAATATATCTAAATATATTTTTTCTAATATAACTTTAAAAATAACCATTTAAATCACTTAATTATAAAATTGTAACACTTTACCTTTGAATATGACATTCGTTATTAAAAATATATATATATATATATATATATATATTTTTAATTGAGCAATCTCCAATAACAATTGAGAGTGTTCGGATAATTAATCCAGAATAAATAGGCATAGAAGATGGAGGAGTAATACTATGACCCACCCTTATTAATTCAGAAATTACTCAAAATTTTTAATTTATATTTATTTTACACATGGACTTTATATTATACAAATGGATAAATTACATTGACACCCCCTGAGATTTCTATTTAATACAGATTTTCTCCTCACGTTTGAAAATTTATACTTACTCCCCTGCCAGATTAAAATGACATATTTATCCCTTAACCTTTATACATATAAAATAATAAAATAATACTGATATTTTGTTCATGTCATTTTAAGAAAAATAACAATCATCTTCTTTAATTTAATTCACACAAAAATAAATAAATAGGTGATTCTCATTCCACACGCTTTGTGTTTTGATATCCATTATGATTATTTCGTTTTGGGGGGATTTTATTTGAATCCAAAATATATTCTAGTAAACCCAATTTAAATTTATAAATTTTAATTCCTAATATATCTTAATATGAATTTACTAATAAGGACAAGATATATTAAACCCCAAAATAATTTTTTTTCCCCTCATGATACACCCTAATCAATTATTACTATTCAAATCTCTGTATCTTCTTTTCCAGGATATCAAAGTTATTTTTTTTTCTTCTTCTTCTTCCTCCCTCCAAAACTCCAATCCTCTCTCTAAAACTTCAATCCACCCTACCAAAACTTATCATCATTATCAACATCATTATTTTTTTATTATTTTGAAACCTTAAATCCTATAAAAAGCTTGAACAAAATCAAATAATGGAGAAGAGTAATAATCAAAATAGTTTTTTGGAGCAACCCATCAAAAAGGAGGTAAGTATTCATATAAAGGAGTTTCACAATTTTTGTAGAGTACCGTCAATTATTTTCTATATCATTTTTTTTTTGGACAAAAATTAAAAGACCCAGTAATTAAATTAATAATAACATATTATTGGAGTTGTTCTTATTTTGTCATTTAAATAGTACATTATTTGAAAATTACTTTTTCTTGTTAGTGCTTAATACTTATGTGCTTATAAGTTTGGTTTTTACTTTTCCACGAGCATCCTTGTGAATAATTTATAATGTAAAGGTTTTTTTTTTCTGTATTAAAAAGTTTTATAATGCTTATGTAAAAGTTTAGTTTTTTTGTATTTATAATACTTATATGTTTATAAGTTTGATTTTTTTTTCCTTTCATATTTGTGAATTATTTTCTGTATTGAAAAAATTTGAAAAAATTTAATTTTTTTAGCTTGTTTATTATTTATTATTTGGGTTTACCTTGAGGGTAATTTGGAAAAAATAATAGGGTGTAATGAGAGTAAAATAAAATTTTAAATAATTAAATAGAGTGTATTTAAAAATTGAAAGTATTTAATAATTTTTTTGGTGTAAATAAAATCCCTTTTATTTTGGGGTATAATTATTATTATAATAATATTTCATTAAGTATATATATAAAGATAAATAAGTGTTTAGAAATAGAATTAGCCTATAACTAGCGACCTAGAAAATTCTGGAGGGGTAAGGACTGGTTTGGCATCACCTATAAAAAGTTAAAAAGTTACTTAAAAAGTAAACAATTCATTTTTTTTCACCTTTATTTTAACAGAAAATCTGTGAGATCAACAAAAAAAAAAAAAAAAAAAAAAAAGTGCAGCCACAAAGGCACCGTTTGGGAAGAAGGTTTGTAGATTTTTTTCGTTATTTTAGTCACAAAAGACAAAATAGACTATTTTAACCACAATTAACAAAACATCACATCCAACTCACAATCATTATACTATTCTCTCATAAAAAAATTTAAAAAGCCAAAAAATTAACCCGCTTCTCAAACCAACCCAAAATAGTCCAACCACAAATTCTTATGAAAAAAGAAAACGTGGCACTTTATAAGCCATACATTCCCATAAAAATTTAAATAAAAAAAAAAATTGAAAAGAGATAGAAAGTCAGCGCAGTGTTGCTGACTGTGTTAGGAAGGATAATTTGATAGTTTTGATATTTGTTACAATATTTTATTACATATTTTTTCTTTAAAAGTCAAAATTTTTTATTTTTTATTTTCTAAATATACATTTTTTTAATTATTTTTTTAATAAAAAATCAAAAAATACATTTTTTTAATTTACTCCAAACACCTACTAGTCTGATCCCTACCCTAGAGTCTTCCGAAGATGGAGGGAGGCCCAGATATGAAGTAATAAATAGCCCATCAGGAAAAAGGCCCAAATATGGGCATTCTTTGGAAGTCCAACTGTTCCCAGTGCCATTTCTGAAACCCCAATCCGTGAGGAGACGACGAAGACGAGAGAGCTGCTATAGTGTGCATCGAGAGAGAGAGAGAGAGAAGAAGAAGAAGGATGGGGAAGACACCGGTGAGGATGAAGGCGGTGGTGTACGCGCTGTCGCCGTTCCAGCAGAAGGTGATGCCGGGTCTCTGGAAGGATCTGCCCGGAAAGATCCACCACAAAGTCACCGAGAACTGGATCAGCGCCACCCTCCTCCTCGCTCCTCTCGTCGGCGTCTACACGTAATATCCCATCTTCTCTCTCTCTCTCTCTCTCTCTCTCTCTCTCTCAGAGCTAGTGTTTTTAATCTACATCTATATATATGTGTGTGTATATCAGTCTATGTATGTGGATGTATATATAATGTAAAATTTTAAGCGTATGTATGTGTGTGCCTGAATTTATTCTTATTGGCTGTATTTGATTCTTATAATTTTACTGAAATTTGAGAAAGTCAAGGACTGGAGATGCCATAGAGACCCAAATTGTGTGATCAGATGTAGGAATAGTTATGCAATTGTTGGTAGTATTGGGTCGTTTGATTGCAATGCTTCCTGAGAAGTTTATTCATAGTTGGAATCTGTGGATCAACTCTAAAACATGAACTTCCATTGTGGTTGATTTTATTCATGAGTAGATTTTGTGTTCTTTTAGCAAATGAGTAATTGAGTGAATAATTTTTCATAACAAGCAAAGGAAAAATCGGTGCCTCTATTTGTCCCAACTCGGAGTGCTGTAGCATATCTAAGTCTGTAACAAATCAAATATAAATTTTACTAATCTTTTCAAGTTTTTTGAAAATTTTTAGATCCTATTGAACTTTTGAATATCATTATGGAACTTGTTTGTCTGTTTTGTTTTTAATATTGGTTTTTGACTACTGTATTTAGAATCGGATTTGAGCAAGAAACCTCCTCTTAGTGGACCACATAAAAATGTCTCTAACAGAATAAGTTATTTCTTAAGCAGCCCTTAGGAGGAGAAAGGATGTGACACTATAACCAAGTTGGTTGGCATTCCTTCCCTTTTTTTCTGACATTTAAAAAATTAACTTACTAGAGTGTATAAATTACACTTTGAACTCAATACGCAAGAAAAATTTGTAATTATGTGGTTTCTTACCATAAAAACACAAGCATAGTGAAATATATATTGCAGTGATATTTGCACCACTAAAAATGATCTTTCCATCAAATTACCTCATTTACTTTTGACCTTTATTTTTGCATCTCAGTATATATGCAAAAAGCAATTTAGTGGAAATCATCTAACATTTTGTTGATGAGCTATGTTATAAATTACAATACAATGATATTGTGGCCCTGAAAATTGATAAGATAGTGATACTGAGCAAGGAATTATGATTATACCTGTGTAACTTAATTGTCATAGTATTTCAGTAAGTCTTCACCTTTGTGTTCATTTGGGTTATTTGCTTAGTGGCTTGCTTCTACAATATTAAGACATGCATTAAGATGTGAAAGAATAAGGTGGAAATTCTTTCCATCTCCATCTAGTAGGGTTGGTGTTTGTAACTGTGTTTCATTATTTTATGCATTTTGAGGCTTTATACGCAATATTGTGCTTTTAGTACCCAACAGGCATTGATTGTGACCAACTTGTCCTTTACGTAAAAACTCAAAACTCGCAGATAGGATCAGTGTGTGTTCTGGAGCCTTTTTTATTCTTGAGAAAAAGCATACAGTAAGTGACTAAGTTTGTGTACTAATTGTTAGGCAAATTTGTCTCAAGGCAAAAACATACTTTACATATGCTATCTGTTATTGTTACTTACTGAAAGGAAATGTATTATTTGTTGTATTCTTCATTAACAGCTAATGCTGCTTTGTACTGAACATATTTATTGGATTTGTGTTTACATCTCGCAATGCACACAGGTATGTCCAGAGCTACCAGGAAAAGGAGAAGATGGAACATAGGTACTGAAGGCATGGGTGAAGTCAAGTGCTTCAAGTGAAGAGCATTTTTTATTTACTGGCAAATAAGAAGCCTGTTATGATAATTGACTGCAGTTGCTGTCATGGAACTTTTGCAACTTTTATCAATTCATTTCCAGATACTAGTTACTCAAGTTTCAAATTCATGTTTTGCTGCTACTTATCGCTTTGAAACGTTTTTGTTTGTCTAGTTGTTTGAATGGATGTGATGTCTAGTTTTGAATCAATGTCTTGGTTTCCATTAACGCCAAAATGGCCATTCTTGATAACTAGGAGCAGAGTTTGATTGTTCCATCAGATGATATTACCATGTGGTAGATGATTTGAAGGCCATTGGATTCAGATAACTGGGATTTGTTCTTCCCCTTCATCCACGTTACAAAACATATGCTACCCTCTTATATTTGTCATTGATTTCATATGCTGGTGATATGAAATTGAGTAGTTACGAGAAAACAATCAGTGTTTAGTACCAAGAAAATAAATAAATAAATGTTTCCACTAGCATGTATAACACATTTCATTTGTAGCTATGTTACACTGACTCGGCCAGTTTAGTGAAAGTCCCTGTGTTGACACGACATGGGTGCAGGTACGAGTACAAGATCTGTGTTGGATATGGCTCTTGTTCTCTCAGATGCAGATGACTGAGAGAAGATGAGAGGAAAGTAGAGAAGGATATGGACTATCTATTTTACTCATAGAAAACTGGTTGATGGGTTCTTATACATGTGTATATGGCTTGCAACCTTTACAGAAGGGGAAGAACAACATTTGCTTGGGTTTGATGGATCTGCTGCCTCTCCTGATTTTTGAACATGATTTAGGATTTCAGATTTCTTCAGTTGAATGAATCATTTTCATGTTTGCCATACGATCACCCTAGGTGGAGTTGCCACCATGAGAGGAAGAGTTGCATACAGTTTTGCCTAGAACTCAACTTTGAGATGACAGACCAATATGATCCATTATTGCATATATAATCTGGATAATAGAGATAAACTCTCATCTCTACTAAGAAAGATTCGCCCAACTACAAAATGTGTTCGCATAACTGATCCCATTTGATAGGAATTAAGACTTGATTTGGTTTAATTTGATTTGGTTATTCTCAAGTCCTGTTTGCATTTTACTAACATTCTGATATTAAATTAGAGATTTAAGATCAGTCTTTCAAGATAAACTATATTCAATCCACCGGTAATGCCGAGGACCCCCAGTGGGGGGTAGGAATGGCACCGAGCTGGGGCGGGGCCGGGGATCACACTCCCCGTCCCCGATCCCCGATTGTGAAAATCTCCCCGGCCCCGGCTCCGATCCCCGACGGGGAAGCTATCACCGTCCCCATCTCCGTCCCCTAACGAGGATCGGGTTTCCCTGACCTCGAAAATTCTCCGACCCAAAAACATCATCAACAACAACAGATTTACTATCAACAACACCATCAACAACAACATCATCATCAACATCACAGATCCACTATCCAACAAAAAAAAAAAATTTTTGGACAAAGCGAGACATATATATACATACACAACCAGGTTACAGATCTGAGATCCAAAAAAAAAGGACAAATATGGATATATACATACATACACCATCGGCATCTCCGATCTAACCATGAGATTACATCTTAGTTGTGCCGCCGGAGACGAAACGAAGCTTCTCACGCCAAATGGATTCGCTCATGTCGAAGACAGTATGGTTGTGGTTGACGCCACCGGCAAAGCCAAACTCAGATCTAGGGGTTCGAAACCCTAGATCTAGCGGGGGACGGAGAGAGAATCTGGAGAGAGAGAGAGGCGAGAAAGTAGAGGGAAGACAGTGGCGGTGGCGTAGCGGAGGAGAGGTGTGAGAGAGGGAAGACAGTGGCTGTGGCATGGCGGACTGCGGCAGTCTCAGACAGTGGCGGAGGAGAGGTGCGAGAGCAAGAGAGAGTACAGAGGGAAGAGAGAAAGAGACGCAGACAGAGGAAGAAAGAAGTGAGACGAGAGGGTTTGGTCACCAAACTTTGGTGTGTGTATATATATATATATAGAGAGGGTAAAATAGTAAGTTCACTTCAGGGCAAACGGGGACGGGGACGGGGACGGTCCGGGTACGGGGGCTGGAACACTTATCCCCATCCCCAGCCCGAAATTGATCGGGAATTAATTTTTGGATACCATCCCCGCCCCGTTGGGGATATTTTTTGGAAAAAAAAACTGTGCAAATTGCGGTCAGGGAGTCGGGTCCCCGTCGAGCCGAGTTCAAATTGCCATCCTTAGTGGGGAGTGACCCCAACACCCCCATCTTCACATGGGGGGTTACCAATGGAAGAAAAAAAAAAACAATTATGGACCAATCAAAAATCAGTGGGGGTGGTGGGGGTCACCCCCACTTGGTGGTCTTATGCATTTTCCTTCAATCCACCTCTCCAAACCCCCCAATCAGACAGGCCATTAACGTTTTGTCCTGCCATTAACCCAGTAGGAAATGGATCCTTCACTTCGTAGAATATAATTTGAAGTATTCTCCTTTAGTGATTAACACGGATCCTTTAATTTAAAATTCCCAACTTCTGTGCATTCAGATGTTATTTCTTGATTTGTTTATCCTAGTACATGGGTACAAACCATCACCAAGAGTATAGTAATTGGAGCAAAGTTACCAATACATAATACTGATCAATGCATAAAGTAGAGAAAGCTCCCTAGAAAGCAATAAAATGCAAAAAACAAGAGTATAGTAATTCAGTTCCAAAGATCACATTACACAACTAGAAAACCACATAACATATGCTAACAATTGCTTGAAGAGACAGCCCGCATTTGCAAAGTAAAAAAAAAATTCTAAACAGTAGCATGTAAAAATGCTCTTCCAGGTTGACGTTGTGCCAAGGGTCCATGGCAACCAAGAAGCTGCAAGAATCAAATTAAAAATCATGAGTTTGCTTGTGTTGTTAATAACAGGTTTGCTCAGCAGTAAAAAAAAAAATCCCCTAGAGTAAGTTTAAACAAAGACTAACCTTGGCATTGACGCCATCTGACACAATGCGGTTTTCTGCTTTCCACTTGAGATAATCAGTACGGCCGTACTTGGTAAATCCCCTGCCATATCACAAAGGTTGGATTCAATAAGTTTATAGCAAGCCCACAAAACTCAAATCTAAATCATATGGAAAGGGTAAACAAATTAAAAAAGATGGGTACACAAATTACAAAATATCATTTGGCTACAATTTGCTATCGATGTAATAAAGTCCATTTTTTTCTGTCTAGGTTTTTTATTTTTTGTGGACAAAATAGGTCGAAATGACATGAGCAGAATAACCGTAGCAAATTATGGAAGCAAGGGACTTGATAAGATCAAATGATTATAACAATCTAACAACAAAACAAATGAACTAGATTAGATAGTCCAACTACTTGTGCTTTTCGAGGTTTTTCACTCAGGTTAAAGTCAATCTGTGTTATTTATGCTCAAATGGGATTTTCCTACTACATGCATCAAAGATTTATGTGTGAATTATATAACTCACACAGATCAAGAAATTATTTACATACCACTTCCTGCTGACAATGATCTTTTGACGACCAGGGAACTTGAACTTTGCACGGCGCAAGGCTTCCTGGGCATGGTGACTGTTTCCATCTTTGCAGCGAACAGACAGAAGGACCTGACCAATTGCCACACGTGCGCATGTTCCAAGTGGCTTACCAAAAGCACCACGCATACCAGTCTGGAGCCTATCAGCTCCAGCACATGAAAGCATCTTATTAATGCGCAGGACATGGAATGGATGCACCCTGACTCTCAAGTGAAATGCGTCCTTTCCAGCAAATTTGGTCATGTATTTGTTGCAAGCAATACGTGCAGCTTCCAATGCCTCACTAGAGACATTTTCCTTCTCCCAACTGACCAAATGCACACAGAAGGGAAACTCATCGACTCCCTTTCTCTTCATTCCGACATCATAAATCCTAATTTTTGGATCTGGCACACCACGGCAGTACCTTGATTTCGGGTAAGGCTTATTTTTGATCTGGCGATAACACCTTGCAGGTCCTACAACAGTGAAATGAATATAATACAAAGAACGTCACTATAACATATTTCAAAGTGAAAGTGAAGGACTCAATAATAAAATCAACTACACAGGATTCAAAATTTCATGTGCACACTACATTCACATTTTTACCATGCTGCCAACCAACATAGCAATTTTAGGAGTAAGAAAATTCAAATAACTCTCACAATATTCATTTAATTGGGAAGCAATTGATCACAAATGTTGACCATTAGACTCTCAAATACATAATTTGATACATATATGTCTAGTAAAAAAAAGGAGTAGAATCAAACAAATCAATAGCTTGAAATATACCCATCTTGTACCAAATTATGAATCAATCTTCCTAATACTAAACGCAAACTTACTCAAAACAACAAAAAGCATAATCACAGAGCAAAGGATAAAAACAAAATTAAGAGAGAGAATGTTGGATTAAGGTTTAAAAAATCACATTTTTCACAGATGTCTCACTGCAGATTCCAAAAAAAAAAACCATATTTTTCACATATTTCTCACCAACAAAAAACAAAACAACAACAAATTTTACATCAGAAACCTTCAAATTCCCAATCGATGAATACAAAAAAATAAAATAAATAAAATCCACAAATTAAAACAAGAAAATCGTCATTACAAGCATACAGATATATGTATATATGTATATATATATGTAGATAGAGTTGAGAGGGGCTTACTCCTCCCCATGGCGAAAGCTTCGATCAGAATTATGGTCTCAACAAACCTTACAAGAAAAATGAAAAGAAATACAGTTTGCGTTGTATATATAGGAAACCCTAACCCGATCACACGCGTTATGGGTCTAACTCGTGAGGTGTGAGCGTGCGTCATTTGATGGGCCTCCACAAACCGACTTTCTTTGAATTTCAGCCCAAGTCCAGAACCTTCTTGGGTCTGACAATTTGGGCATATTCAAATATTACAAGGCAAGACACCCTTCATGTTTCTTCTTCCACCCCTTTTTGGAATAGATTACTTCAGTTTAAAAATTAAAAAGTCACTTTAAATTAATATATTATTTTTTTTACTCTCAAACCATTCTCAAGCCTGGCCCTGAGGTAAGAGAGGTTTGCACCTTGACTCTCAAATTTAGGCTAAAAATAGAAGTCTCAAATATAATTTTATGTTTTAGATATAAAAAAGGCCCAAATACTATAGGCCCAATTGAACATGAAACCCAAAAAAAAAGAAAAAAAGAAACACAGTCTACAGATCTTAAGAGCTACAGCCTACTGTGCCAAACTAAACTAAATAAAATAAAATAAAATAAATTTAGTTAAATAAACATAGACAAACCAAAAAGAAAGAAAACATACCGTCATGTTCATCCTTCAATCAACCATGTCATAAGAAAGATTGAATTGGTTAACTTTGTTATCCATTGAAAATGATGTAATGGATAAATTCGATTATGCATGCTTCATTAATGATTTTGCAGCTAAAAATATGAGAAAAGTAATGTTTATGTGATAGTTGGTTCAATTTTAAATTGGATATTGCTAAACTATAAAGCAACAAGACCGGATTTTTATTTTTATTTGGAGAATTTGTAATGATTACTTCCTATCTTAATATATGAAAGTAAATTTTTGTTTATAATTTTATAAATGATTATATGTGCAAGTAAATTTTTTGTGACTACAAACAAATAAAAAAGTTGTTATAACTTATTGTTTTATCCATAAATTTTATTTTATTTTTTTCAATGTAAAAGGGGCTCCATTTTCAAAGTTCGCCTTGAACCCTTTAAATCTCAGGGCCGGTCTTAACCATTCTATAATCAATGTTTAAGAAAATTAGTATCAACATATTTTACCTTAAATTTTAAATTATATGATATATTGATCTTGAATTTCCATGATGCGTTACAAGTCTATGAACTGGAATGGAAATTTCCTTTTCATCTATCTATAAAATAAAGATGATCAAAATCCAACTAATTTTGTGTGACAAAAGGTCCTGAATTCGAAATTTATACCAATTTTTTTATAGCTTTTGACTGAAATTGGAGAGTGAGGGGTGGGTTCCTCGACATCCTCCCCAAGTTGGCATGTAAGGTCAGGTCATAAATGGGCCCGGCCTTGGGGGTTCCTGGTTAAAAAAACAAAAAATTGAAAAAATAATAGGCACCTTAATATTTATTGCAAAGTTAAAAAGGAAGTGTTACTTTTTTAGGAAAAAATTACAACAAAAAGAAAAAAGAAAAAGATTATACCTCATTAATAAATAAAAAAATTAGGGGTAATTACAAAAACAAAAGTTCAAAGTTTGATTATTGTAACAAAATAAATTATGAGTTTTTAATTTTGTGAATTTAAATCTTAATATTTTGATTTATTTTTAATCTAAATCATCAACTTATTGTCGTTAAATAAAACTGACAAAAAAATAATATTTTAATTATTAAACTCAATATAAGTGTACATAAAATGTCAAAATATTTTTTTTGTTGAGTTTAAAAACTAAAATACTCTTTTTTCCATTAGTTTTTCTTAATGAAAATAGACATACAGTTTATAATACAAATAAAAAATTTAAAGTTTTAATTGATGAAAATAAAAATTCATGATTTATGATGCTACAAAGATCAAATCCTGGAATTCTTTTTGTAATTTTTTTAAAATTTATCATTAAAATCATGATCTTCCATGTTGATGTCAATCACAACCTTCCACCCAAATCAATTAACTAATCCTAATGGATGAAGGATAATTTTATAAATTTCACCTCATTCTGAATAATTTTATTTATTTACCTTCCTTTGGGTAGTTTAATTCACCACCTCCTCCTTCGTCTCTGTTTTGTTTTTCTTTGTGTATATATATATATATATATATATGTATTATTAAAAGCAGTATTTTTCCATTACTTAAGTGGCACATTATGAGTTTACTTTTTTTTTTTATTAAAAAAAAACATGTCTTTTTCATTTATATATAGAGTTTTACACAAACTCAATTTCAATTATAATAATCAATTTTATATGGACTATATTTGACAAATATCTATTTTTCATATATATAATTATAATTTAATTACTATGGTATTTGAATTTTTTTTTATCTCAATACACAAATAAATAAATAAGACAGACTATGCTTAATTATGTGCATTGCACAAATCAAATTAATTTTTTTATATTTTATATTTTTTATCTATCTTATTGATGTCATAATATTAATTTTTTTATTTAGCATGAAATTATTTATTATAAAATATTTATATTTAATTTAAATTTTATATACCTATATACAATATATATGAATAATTTGAAAAGAATATTAAAGAAAAAAATAATACTCTACATAATTAATTTATGTATTTTCTTCTTAATCCAATTATAACATATTTATATTTAATATTTTAAATAAATTTTATATAGTTCTATTTCTACATATTTTTATTAGCCAAATAAAAATAAATATAAATATAAAACTAAAAGTAAAATTAAATAATTAGAATCACTTTTAATTTTATATTATTAATTCTCTTTCTAATTTAATTATTACTAATATCAAAATAAGTGTTTATTTTTTATCTTATAATTTAATATATATATATTATACAATATCATTATATGATAATTACACTTTTATAGCACATAGAACCAAAATTATAAAAATCAACAAATCATTTAACTAAATTTATTATATATAAATATTCAACTAACACTTTTGTAGAACGACAAGGGTAAGATTATTAAAATATATAATTTAAATTTAATTTTTTTAAATTAAAATAATATTATTTTTTTGTAACATATGTCATAACATAAAATAGCATTACATTAATTAAAGTTACCTTCATTATGATTTTATGCCAGATATCATATTTCTAGAAGTGATGTATATACATGTATAGCGTTCAATTTAATATTGATTGATTAAAATAATGGAACTCAATAATTTTTTTGTTAAGTTTTTAGAAGATAAATTGACAAATGTTAAATGATAAATAGTGTGGAGTATTATTTTAAAGAATAATGATTCATCGAAAATAATTGTGTATGCTTGAGGCACCTAGTGATGTTTCTTGAATAATTTTTAAATAAGAATTTTAAATTTATAATATTACTGATAACGCACATTTGTGAGTTCTTCTAGAAAATATATGCAAAAATAATTTGGCTGAAATAAAAAATTTGTAGTTATTATGATGTATCACATAATTAATCAAAACCCTTTAAGAACTAAAATTTTTAAGGTTTAGAGATTTTGTGCCTGATTTCTTTTGAGAACACTATTTACAATTTGAATTTGTAATTTTTTATACATCAATGTGAATAACTCTTACGATTTTACTGATATAAGTATAAATCCTACCTTTGAGTCAATCCACTTTAAACATTTTTTTCATGTAATAAAATACTTAAATATTGTGATATAAAAGTATTATAATAGATCATAGTTAAACATCACTTGAAATATAATTAAAGACTCAATGCATCACTTTAGACATAATAAAAAACATAAGAAATTAGTAAAGAACTTTTCGATTAATAATCAAAATAATACACCAGGAGTTATAACCAAGCCGTAATTTGTATATTATAGAACTTTTCGTTATTTTTATTTTTTTTCAGAAAAAAATATTTTGATACAACCGGAATTCATGATTTTTAGTAAATTTGATTAACATAAATGAAAATTTGATTGCAGGCTGAAAATACACTTCTTTTTTTAATTTTGAAAGAAATTATTTTTATGAGCCTTTTATATGGAATCACACACATAATGACAAATTTTCATTAGTTATTAACAAATTTGTTTGTATTTGACTTTTAATTGTTAAAATTTTTTACATACAAAATATTAAGACTTAAAATTAATTTTTTATTTTAAAAATAAATTCTATGCATAGTACGGGCCACCTACTAATTATAAATAATAATAATTAAAAATGGATAGATGAGTCTGGGCTGTTTTAAGAAGAGGTTTTTTTTTTACCAAAAAAAAAGAAAAGAAAAGAAAAGTCCCTCACAAATCCTTGGGTAGCAGTTGAGCCAACAACCAGATATAGTCCAACATATTATCAAAATCTTCAAAAAAAAAAAAAAAAAAAAAAAAAAAAAAGGAAGAAGAAGAAGAAGAAGAAGAAGAAGAAGAGGAGGAGGAGGAGGAGGAGGAGGACAGACAGTCAGCCACGAATCAGGATCCCCTTCTTACATTTCTTACTTGCAGGGTTATTGGACCCACTTTTAGGCCCAATTTTGATAATTCGAACCGTTCATATTTTAAGATTTATTCAGTATATCATACTTGTAAAAAATCAAGTTGATCGGATATTAGAAAGCATATGTTCGGAAAACTCAAACTAAAAACTATTTTTTTTAAAAATTTAATAAACAGTTTTCCGAACACATACTTTCTGATATCCGATCAACTTGATTTTTTACAGATATGATATATTGAACAAATCTTAAAATATCAACGGTTCGAATTATCAAAATTGAGCCTAAAAGTGGGCCTAATGGCCCTACAAGTAGAAAATATAAGGAGGAAATGCAAGGAGGGGATCTTGATTCGTGAGCCACGACATCTTCTTGTTGAGAAAGCATCCTCTTCTTGCCTTCCCTACTTCACTTCCTCCTTGCAATGGTTAAGATTTATTTTAAGAGAATTTAATGGTGTAGATCATTCCAAAAAAATTATTTTTTAATTTTTAATTTTTTTTAATAAAGTGATCTGAGCCATTAAATTCTCTTAAGGTGAATCTTGACCATTGCAAGGAGAGAGTGAAGTAGGGAAGGCAATAAGGCATGGACATGAAATTCTTTAATGCTTTGTTTGGTTGGGGGAATTTGAGAAGGGATTTGGAAAGGAAAAATGGAAAAGGTGGCTGAAATATGAATAAAATATACTTCTATTTCATCTAGTTTCACACACCTTTTCCCTTTCCCTTTCCAAATCCCTCCCCAAATCCCCTAGCCAAACACAGCGTAAAATATCTCGAAAAAATAATAAGAATTAGAAAATTTGGGCATCAAACCTTTTAGAATAATATCCCAAACGTACAGTAATCAGTAGAAATGAAAAGCTACATTGCAAAATATTCAAGGAATTCAATCGATTTTAAACAAAACTATTACCAACAAACATGAAATGATCAACCTATTACACTTTTTACAAAATCAAATGGAAAACAAAAATGTGTACTATACATAAGTCTCATTCACTCACAATTTCTTCCCCAATAGAAGAAACATGATCGAAAACCAGCATCCATCGCATATCCATCCCAAGGGCAACAAGATCTATAGCATTTCTTATCTAGGCGTAATGGTGGAAATGACTCCACTAATAAGGTCATTGCCAGAGATGTCTCCTGATACATAAGGAGCATGATTCTTCAAATCAGACGATGAAAGTGGTGGGGTCACAACCTTTCCAGGGTTTGCGATCAAAGATTCTGATGTTTTGGTGTCTGACTCTAGCATCATAAGCCATATGCTTTCGAGTTCTCTAACCACCTCTGACATTGAAGGCCGATTATCTGTTTCATCTTGACAACACTTGAGAGCTAAGTTCACAAACCTCTCCACACAATCAGAAGGATAAGATCCCATTTTTTTGTCAATGACTGAGAAGATCATTCCAAATCGATATGCCACTTTTACCTGATACAGTTGGGAAAAGTAAACATAAAACATAACAATTTAATGCATATGAAATTGCAATATGTTAGGATTAAGAACACTCCAAAATCAATCACATACAGAAAAGAGACAAGATATTTACTTGGTTCGGCAATAGCTTACGTACACGGGATAGCTTACGTACACGGGAGAGATATTCACTATAGAATTTTTCCGGAAGGAGTTTACAACACTCATACCTCACTCTCTTTCTATAGCACTCTCACTCACAGATTACACTCTCTACTTTGTCTTTCTCTTTCTGATGAACTAACTCAGCTCACCTCTTCACTTTTTATACACAAAAAGAAGGGAACAAAGTCAAGAAAAAGGAATAATTGGGAGGGTTGCCACCTGCCATCTCCCCTTCTACTTCTTAACTTGGATAGCCAACCATCCAACCTCCAACTACTCCTCCATGTGGGCTGGAGTTAACAATTCTCCCCCTCCACGCCTATATAGATAACTGACTTACTTGAAGTCCATGCCGGTCAGATTCTTGCAAACTTTCAGTTTGTCTCTGGTGACAACCTTGGTCATTATGTCAGAAGGATTCATGTCCGTGTGAACCTTCACTAGCATCATCAACTGCTTTTCCATCACTTCTCGTATCCAATGATACCGGACATCAATGTGCTTTGTACGTGAATGGTACATGAAATTCTTGCTCAAACCAATTGTACTCTGACTATCACAATGTACCTTGTACTCTTCCTGCTGTAGACCCAATTCTTGGAGAAACCCTTTAACCACAACATTTCCTTTCCAGCATCGGCGGCAGCAATGTACTCTGCCTCTGTTTTAGATAAAGCAACACACTTTCGTAGTTTGGACTACCATGAAACAGCTCCCCCTGCAAAGGTGAATAAAAATCCTGATGTAGACTTTCTACCATCAAGATCACCCGCCATATCGACATTTATAAAACCCTTCAAAATTGGTTCAGCTCCCCAAAACATAGACACATCTTTGAAGTTCCCTTCAAGTACCGAAGAATTCATTTGACAACCTCCCAATGCTCATTTCTTGGATTGGCGCGAAATTTGCTCACAACGCCAACTACGTGAGCTATATTTGGCCAGGTACACACCAATGCATACATCAAACTTCCTACTGCAGAGGAATAGGGGATTGCCTCCATTTCTTTCCTTTTAGAGCTAGTCGTGGGACACGAACGCTTTGTCACCTTGAAATGGTTGCCAGTAGTGCTATCTGGCTTAGGCATCTTTCATGTTGAATCTTTCAATCACCCGTTCAACATATTTCTCCTATGATAGCTAGATCTTCTTGGTTTTCCTGTCACGAACAATCTTCATGCCCAAAATCTACTGTGCTAGGCCTAAATTCTTCATGTCAAAATACTGTGACAAATCCTTTTTCAACTTGTTGATCATAGTAATATCATATTCGATGATCAGCATATCATCGACATACAACAGTAGGATGATGAAATTTCCATCCGAAAACCTTCGAAAATGTACACATTGGTCTGCTACTGTTCTTGAGTACTCATAATCCACCATGAATGAATCAAACTTCTTGTACAATTGTCTTGGCGCCTACTTCAGGCCATAGAGACTTTTCTTCAGTTTGCAGACTAGGTTATGTTTCCCTTTAACTTCAAATCCTTCTAGTTATTCCATGTAGATCTCTTCCTCCAAATCACCATGGAGAAAGACAGTTTTGACATCCATTTGTTCTACCTCCAGATTCAAGCAAGCTGTTAATCCCAGAGCTACTCGAATGGAAGTCATCTTCACAACTGGGGAGAAAATCTCATCAAAATCAATTCTTTCTTCTACCCAAAACCTTTGACCACCAAGCGAGCTTTACGCTGCAGTATTTTACCGTTGCCATCTTTCTTCAATTTGTACACCCATTTGTTTTTTAATGCCTTCCTACCATTTGGAAGTGAAACAAGCTCATAAGTGTTGTTCTTTTGCAAAGAACTCATTTCCTCCTTCGTGGCTTGTATCTATCAATCTTTTTCTATATTGACTCTTTGCTTCCAAAAAACTCTCAGGCTCCCCTTCATCAATAATCAGAATATACTAAGAAGCGAGATATATGGTTGATGGCACGGCAGCTCTTCCAGATCTCCGCAACTGAGGCCCAGTTGCCTCTGATTGAGGGGGTTGCTCCCTGCTCAACACCCTCTTCATCCTGGTTTTCATCTCTTTCCTCCTGATTCTCAATTTCTGGCATAGGATCCTACAACTCTGGCACTTCTTGTTGCACATCATCACATCTAGCATTTTTTGATGGCTCGGGAGATGGGAACAAGTCTGGAGTGATGACATCTCTAGACTTTGTAGACTTCTCAAAATCTGTTACTGTTTGGTCTTCGTGAAACACAACATCTCTGCTCCTAAACATCTTCTTGTTCACTGGGTCCCACAACTTCTACCCAAATGCTGCATCTGAATAACCCACAAATATACATGGAGTGGACTTGTCATCAAGCTTCTGTCTGTTTTCCTTGGAGATGTGTGTGAACGCCTTACACCTGAAGACTCTCAAGTAAGAATATGATATCTTTCTTCTGGACCAGACTTCCTCAGGTATCGCAAAGTTCAACGGGACTGAAGGTGACATGTTTATGAGATAACAAGTTGTACGGGTAACTTCAGCCTAGAATGACTTTGGCGACTTTGCCATTTTGAGCATGCATCTGACTCTTTCAACAATAGTGCGGTTTATCCTCTTTGCCACACCATTGTGTTGTGGGGTACTGGGTACTATTGTCTTGTGTCGGATACCTCTGCTAGCACAATATGCTTCAAAAGCATTGGAAGTGTATTTGCTACCATTGTCTGTGCGAAGACGCTTCAACTTCTTCCCGGTCTCTCTTTCCACCATTGCATGGAACTCTTAAAAGTGCTAGAATACTTCATCCTTCGTCTTCAGGAAATATATCCACAACTTCCTTAATGCATCATCAATGAAAATCAGAAAATACTTGCGGCCGCCAAGTGACTCCACTTCGATTAGGCCACAAACATCCAAGTATACCATACTGAGCACTTCTGTTTTCCTCTTGCTCGTTGAACTAAATGATACTCGATGTTGCTTGCCATAAAGGCAATGATCACACGACTTCAAGGCACTCCCTTTAGACAAGGGTATCTTGGATTGCTTTGCCAACAGATGCAATCCCTTCTCGCTCATGTGAGCTAGTCTTCTGTGCCATAAGTCTGGTGAGTCCTTGTCTTCTATTACATTAAGACTTCCCAGACAGATCTTCGTTTGAGTCTTGTATAGTGTTGAAGACATCTCTCCTCTGGCGATTGTCAAAGCTCCGCTTGTCAGCTTCCAACGGCCATTTCCAAATGTACTTGTATAGTCTTGTCGATCCAGGGCGCTTCCGGAGATAGGATTGAGGCACAAATTTGGAACATGTCTTACATCTTTGAGAACCAGCTTGTGTCCGACATTAGTCTAAATACTAATGTCTCCAATGCCCACAATCTTCGAATAGCTAGAATTTCTCATTCGAACAGTGCCAAAATCCCCAACGTTGTACGAGCTGAAGAGTTCTCTGTGGAAAATGGCGTGATAGGATGCAGTTATGTCTATCACCCACTCTGTACAGTTGTGGTCAGCCACCTAAAGGCAATCCTCCTTTTCACCAACTGCAAGAAGTATTTCATCAATTCTTGTGACTGTCGTGTTTTCATCTCCTTTTGACTTACTGCTTTGACCTTTATCTTTCCAGCTTGGATAGTTTCTCTTTATGTGACCCTCCTGGCCACAGTGAAAGCGAGTGAAGCTAGAGTTACCTTAACTTTTATTGTCTCTAGATTTACTCATGTTGTTCCATCTGCCTCTACTCTTACTTCTTCCTCTACCTCTTCTTCTACCTTTGTCTCTACCTCTATCTTCTGTGACAAGAGCATGGGACTGATTACCTCCCATGTCTTTCCTCATTGTCTCTTCATTGTACATGGCGTCTGTGACAATGCATATGGTCAGCTTCCCCTCTGGTGTAGAGTTACAGAGAGAAACCACCAACATCTCCCAACTGTCCAGTAAAGAACTGAGCAGTAGAACGGCTTGCATTTCATCATCCAAGTTGATTCACCAGATTCTTGAATTCACTGGTGTGCTCGGCGATAGACACACCATTCTTCAACTTCAGATTTACAGGCCTTCTCATCACCAAGGCTTTGTTTCGGGTGGTCTTTGACTGATACATTCCTTCTAACATTGTTCAAAGGACATATGCATCTGTCTCCTGGGCGACATTGTGGAATACATTATGGTCTATCTATTGTCTGATACAATCGACAGTCTTTCAGTTCATCTTTATCTAGTCTTCATCCTTTACTTCTTCCAGTTTAACCCCTTTTAGAGCAATAGGGTCAAACAGGTTTTTATAATATAGGATGTCTTCCATCCGCAACTTTCAAATTACATAATTGGAAGGATTCAACTTGATCATGGATCTTGAAGTTGACGTGGATTCCTCCATCGTCTTCTTACTTTTCACAGAAACTCTAATTCAAAAATCTGACCATACGGATCTTTCCAGAATACTCTAAATAATTAGAAACCACTATTGGATCGTCAAAATCGGATTTCAAATGGCTTAGATTTAGCCAAAATAAGTTTGACGGTTCAGATCTGCGAATACATCTTTGTTGCGTAGCACCAGATAATCCTTTTGCTTCTGGGTCGGATCGGGTCAACCCGACGAGTTAATCGGGCGTGATGACGTAGTAGACACGTGACACTACTTTGGGCTGGCGTGGTAGTGGCGTGGCGATGATGTGGCGCTGACGTGGCAGTGACGTCACTATCACACGCGGAAGACTCTACTTCTTTCTTCAGCCGCTCGTCTGGCGCGTGTCCGCAACTGAGATGACACACCGACACAGGTAACGACACGTGAAGCACGTGCCTGCAACTAGGATTCACTCGTATTCTTTGAGTGGCGCGTGAGAGCGCGTGGAGCATCGTCTGGAGTTCTGCTTTGCAGTTCTAGGCTCTAATACCACTTGTTAGGATTAAGAACACTCAGAAATCAATCACACACAGAAAAGAGACAAGATATTTACGTGGTTCGGCAGTAGCCTACATCCACGGGAGAGATATCCACTATAGAATTTTTTCGGAGGGAGTTTACAACACTCACACATCACTCTCTCTCTATAGCACTGTGACAACCCTCACCTCTGATTAGTTCTAATCTGCGTTTTAGCATGATAAGTAATTGATCAGACTGAAATTCTAAATCGAATGCATAAGTGTATTGTTTTAAATGCATTTCTATCTGTTTGATTTCTGAATGATCTGTTCGTGTTTTAATTTCGAACTGTAAATTGAAGGCCTTATCGGGGACTGAATCATAAATTGATTAGTGTTTTATGCTAATTAGAATTTATGGGATTTTATGGTAAGTTTAATTGAAATCTGATTTGGAATAATTAGATTAGAATTATTTTGTTATATTACATCAACTTGACCTATTTGCATTTTTGCCACTAGTGGGCATTTAGTCCACTAATTGTTTTTAAATCATTTAGTGCATCATCTCATCCTTTCCTCAAACCAAATCGAGAGAGAGAGAGAGAGTAGGAGAAAAACTTGAGTTCATCTAGATTTGACTTGAAATTAGAGGAATTGTAGGAAGATTGCAAAATTGAGCTAGTACACTTGAGATTCAAGGCTTAAGGTAGGTAATTCACCTTCTTCATTGTGAATTTAAGTTATTTCTCGTATGGTTCATGGTAAATTAGTGTTTAGATTCAAGAATTGGTTTAAAGTGTTGAGTTGAGAGTGAATTCATACATGCATGTACATGTTCTTGAATTTGGAGTTGTTTTGCATGGAATCCTCACATGCATGTACATATCATGAAGTTCAAGGTTGTTTTCCATGAAATTCTTCCATGCATGTCTAGATTATGGATGTAATCTAAGAATTCATCATGTTTTTGGAGTCTTGGCTCATTTGATCATGTGTTAGAAGCTTTGATTTCAAATAAACACATGCATGGCATATTTACATCTTGTTCTTGAATTTTGAGTTAAATTGGTGTTCAATTAGTTTACTTTTGGGCTTTGATTTTATTAAATGATCTTCAAAACGTGTTGTATTATGAGTTTCCAAGTGTTTTCCAGAAAATTGGCCCAAAAGGTTGAGTTTTGAGTTAAATTGGTGTTCAATTAGTTTACTTTTGGACTTTGATTTTATTAAATGATCTTCAAAACGTGTTGTTATGAGTTTCCAAGTGTTTTCCAGAAAATTGGCCCAAAAGGTTGAGTTTTGACATGTTTGATTCTTGGTTTTGTGCTTGGGGATCAATCTGGAAATTCCAGATTTTGGATCCACGCTCGAGCGGAGGACTTCACGCTCGAGCGTACACTCTGAGTACATGCACTTCCGCTCGAGCATATAAAGCCACGCTTGAGCATGAAATGCATATGCCCAGGAGTTCATGTGTTTTGCAGTCCGCTCGAGCGAGAGAATTCACGCTCGACTGAGGGTCTGAGTCTCACGCTCGAGCGGAGGTCAAGCGTCCGTCGAGCGTGAAAATTGCGTATCCAGCACTTTTCATGAGTTTGCAGCCCGCTCGAGTGAAGGAAGTCACGCTCGAGCGAAGCTTCATTGTCTGCATGCTCGCTCAAGCGTAGAAAGCCACGCTCGAGCGTGGACCCCTGTTTCAGCAAATTTTGAAAAGTGTTTTAAAGTGTAACTTCTGCATCCTCATGCCATCCTAGGCATTTCTAGGCCAAGTTTAAGGCATCTTAATGAGGATAATGTTATAGAACCACACCAAGTCAAGATTAGGGGCTAAGTTTTTTATCCCAAGTGTGTAACTTAGTGTGTGTATTCGTTCTGCAACTGTGTAGGGTTGGCACCCGAGGACGCTGACTAGCCTACCTGTAGCCCAGTGCTCTGTGAGTAACAATGTTGTAAAGATATGTTCAATTATAACTATTTCTGAACGACTGATTATACTGCTTTCTGAAATGGCATCGTTTACTGAATGAATGTTTGTCCTATTTGTAAACTGTATTCGTGGCATCCTTAGCAACTTACTGTTACTGTACTATTACTGCTACTGTTACATAGATCTTTGTCGGTTCCAATGTTTGAAACTACTACTGTTACTGTTATGATGACCATCAACTGACTGTTCGGTCTATTAAGACCTACTGTACTGTTTTGCTATTGGATGTATCACATATAACTACTATGACATGAAATATGAGCCACTGATTGAATAACTAATTTACTGATGCAAGTGACTGTTTTAATTAATGAAAGGGCATTCATTCTTAACCCCTTTACGCATATGTTATTCACTGGGTTTTAGCTCACTATTTATATTTATATGTAGGTGTCCAGGCATCGGACCGAAGCTAGAAGCGTCGAGTTAAGCTCTCGTTTTCTCAAGCCAACCCTTGTGCCTCACTTCGAGGTTCCAAGTCCGTTCAAGCTAAGGCTGTTTGGGGGTGTTCAGGATCACTCTTTTGTCTCTGTTTTGCACTGACTGAATAAGACTTGACTGTACAGTTATGGTGATGGGATTTGGTCCCTAACCAGGATGTTTATGTATATAACATATGTATATAGGTTTTGGTTATGTATGTGAATATGTTCAGAAAAGTCTTTTTGCATACAGAATGTCACGGCTCATTGGATATCTTTCTATTACTGTTTGGCTTCCGCCAGCCCCTTACTCTGTATTACTGTCATTTCTGTTAAGCAGGCCTTTGGTAATCACCGATTACTGGCCGGTTGCGATGCTAAACCCATAGGGGCGGGTTTGGGTCGTGACAAACACTTTCACTCACAGATTACACTCTCTGCTTTGTCTTTCTCTATCTGATGAACTAACTCAGCTCACATATTCCCTTTCTATACACAAACGGGAGGGAACAAAGTCAAGGAAGAGGAGTAATTGGGAGGGCTGCCACCTACCATCTCCCCTCCTACTTCTTGACTTGGAGAGCCAACCAGCCAACCTCCAACTGCTCCTCTATGTGGGCTGGAGTTAACACAACAGGCAGTGAGCTACGCAACATGGGTTTTTTCTTTTGTTTTTAATCACCCAATGCAATATTTGTTTTCTGAACTTATGATAATTTTTCATCTACAAATTTATAAGTGAAAGTTGAAGCGAATGGAGAGATTTGATCAGTGAGATGTATCCCGAGCAGTATGTGTCACTAAAAAATATGATATGCATTCATATACACTGCTTTCGGAAGAAAGAAGTTGGGAGGAACTCACCTCTCGAACAATGTTTTTGCCATGTGAGATTGGATGCATTCCTGTCAAGAGCTCTAGAAATACAACGCCAAGACTATAAACATCACTTTTGTCAGTCAGTTTATGAGTGAGGAAGTACTCTGGATCAACGTATCCCTGCATGAAAAATGTTGTTTCAGTTTCACTCTAGAATCACTAAATTCTTAGTGTTAAAAAAGATTCTAAGTAGCCTTGCCAATAAAATGCATACAACGCTCACTCCGTCTTATGATCAAGTTTCACATATCAACAATTTTAACCAGTATTAACTATTATATCTTTTAGGATGGTTCTAAGATATCAGGCTGCATAAATGGCATACCAACAACATAAGATTATATATATATATATATATACATTTCTTATTTTGAATTTGGGTAAAAAATTCCTGCTTCAATATTCTGTGAAAAGATGTCATCTAAAAGACTCGAGCTTACTGGTGTCCCCTTAACGACAGTCGATACATGACTAGGCATCATTCCCTGAATATCAGGAACCGGGGCAAGTCGGGAAAGTCCAAAATCAGCAACCTTTGCAGTAAATTTAGAATCCAACAATATGTTGCTGGCCTTGACATCTCGATGGAATATCGGAGGATCAGCTTCCGTATGTAGATAAAGGATGCCCTTAGATGAACCTAGTGCAATTCTCAATCTCATAGCAAAACCCGGAGGCTCTTTAGCCGCACCTGGGGCACCATAAATATTAAACATATATTCAAACACTGAGTAATTAACATGTACATTGACTGAAATTATAGTCTTGGTTAATACTGATTCCCAATCAGAGTTGCCACGGAATACCCATATTAAAAAAGTAAGAATAATAAGAAGCAAATTTAGAAGAAGTTTATAGAATATACCAGATAAGTGATCCCTCAGTGTGCCGTTGGACATGAACTCGTAAACCAACATCTACATGCCAAAAAAGAGTAATCATGTGAGGTAACCGACTTTCATGGTACAAGATAGAAGCTTCCATAGCTAGTAGAGAAATAAAATAATTGTATGAAGAAGAGAAATGCATAGAATATTCTTCCCCCCCCCCCCCCCCCCCACCCGTACTTAGCTTGGAAACAAACTGAACCAAAATTACCATTTCTCCACTTGAGTTGAACCATTCTGTTTTTTTTTTTTCCTACCATTATTTAAAATAGCTAAAATATAATTTGCATCTTCCATTTTTGCAAGTAATCCTTTCCATTTTTTTTTTACATTAATCTTTTTTTCATTGGATGTTGCTCAATTGTTCACTGATGCACATTAATATGAGCCAAACAGTACATTAAAGTGACGGATAAATATACCATAACAGAAATGTAGGAGAATTTTGAATTTAAACATTCAAATAGGTAGTGAAGTACCTGTTCACCTTCCTCATCACAGTATCCAAGCAAAGAGACCAGGTTACGATGATGTAACCTTGACAATAGTTCTATTTCAGTGAGAAACTCCTTCTCACCCTGCAATGACCCTTCTAGTGCACGTTTTATGGCCACAACTGTGCCGTCAGCTAGAATACCTTTGTAGACCTTCCCATACCCACCTTGTCCAACTTGACTGGAGGCATCAAAATTGTTAGTCGCCAGTGCCATCTCTTGATAAGAAAAATCTTTCACACCATCAATTTTGATAGTGATCTTAGATACTGCAAAACAGATGATGTGGGTCCAGTGTTACATATGATAATAACAATTATTCATCAGATCCAAATCCATGCTACTTCAATTCATTGGCACCACATAGCTGATGCATCTAATAATTATAACACAAAAGCAAATTTTTATTTTAAGCATTGATTGTTGACATAAGTTAACAATGTCTTAATTATTGAAATTCAATCCATCCTTCACCAATGAATTACATCTCAATGTAGAGGATCTTTATCAAGTATAGTTCATAATTTTTTTTTTTTTTTTTTTGGGGGGAGGGGGGGCTAATTTACAATGTAATCCCAAGTTCCAAACTATAAGCACTTGTGCCCTTACATTGGTCTTGGAAGGTGAATGCATTCTACAAGCCCACAAGGCCCATGGTAAATCATGGTAATTTTAAATCCTATTACTCAGGGTTGAACAAGTGCTTACATAAGTTTGCCCATTATAAAACTATTTTTTGAAGATTTAATCTCAACAAAAATCAAGCATGCTATTTTGATAAGTTGGAAGGGTAATTCCAGAGGGATAATATGCGTATACATCACTTTCATGTATCCATAGAACAGCTGAAATTTGAAAACTGGCAGCTTCCTGTTCATTTACGAAAGCTATCATGATATACTTCATATATTGAAACCAGATCATTCAAAAAATATCAAATAGCTACCTCGGTTTAAAGCAGCCAATGATTACTATAATAGATCTGAGTATTTTATATATATATTTTTAATAGAATCAATAATTAGAATATTTATCAAACTTGCCAACATTTTGAAATACTTATGGTCAACTACAAAAAGTGGGGACAAAACAATAGAGAATCATGATAAATTTACTTCCACCTTAGATATTGGCAATTATAAGATACTCACATCGACGTCTTTTTGAAACTGCAGCGTATTTGTTCATATGCAATCTCCACATGAGAAGTGACACAACAGCAGATAATATAACTGCACCGGCAAATGTTCCTACTACAATGCCAGCTAGTGCCCCCTTGCCAATTCCAGATTTTGAAGGGATCACTGCAATAGAAATAAAAGTAATAAGCACAAACCAATTCAATCCATCCTTAAATGCATACAAAAATTGGAAAGCATGACTATGCACTCCGTTGTTTAAAATGGCATAGGTCTCTATTTGTGGCCAACTTTAAGATCGATGTAACACCCCCCGCCCCCCCCCCCCCCCTCCCGATAGATCATCCAACGCCATGATCCATGCATCATCCACTACAGTTCCAGCTAATAGGAGCATTAGCTAATTTTTTTTATTTTTTATTTAGTTAATAGGAGCATTAGCTAAGTCTTTTTTTTAGTTTTTTTTTTATAGTATGCAAACCATTCTTACGGGAAATTCTATTTCCACACTTAGGGGTTGTTTGGGATGACCTAAATAAGTGCACTTTTTGTCTTTTTACGAAAAGATGTGTAGAAAAATAGAGAGGTGATGTAATGGAAAAAATATAAAAAGATAAAAAGATGAATTATTTTGTAGTAGCCAAACTTGGCCTTAATTAGTTCAGGGCACACACTTAATGAAATATTAATTTAATGACAATTATATCCTAAACAAAAATGACTATAATAGACATCAGCATCACTCATACACGTCTTTTAAAAACAAATAATCATGCATAATAATGAAACCCATTAATTTAGATTCAATAAATCCAAATAAACTAATTCAATTCAACTAATTTTTAAATCTATTTAATTGATATATGTATATATATATATATACATGAGCAATTCTTCCATGTCCAAGACACCCATTGCCCCTGTGCAAGCACTCAAAAGGCTAGTTAGCGTATACTCATTTCGTTTCGCAGTTGAATTTCTCATTCGATGGTAGAGTTCCAAACACAAATCAATCTTCCACTCTTGTGCAAACCCAATAATCATTGTTGTCCATGAGACTACATTTCTCACAGGTATTTCGTCAAACAAACACTTGATATGCACTGCCTAACTCGTTGCATTTGCAATACAAACTGATCAAAGAACTCCCAGTATAGAACATTGGTGAAAACCCCAGTTTTAATTGCCAAACAATGAACTAGATTTTCAAAAAAGACAGTGTTTGGACACCCCTAAGAACTCAAAGCGTGAGACAGAACAATTGGGTTGGCTCTCAATTCTTCCCTGTTCAGCCTAAACAGGATTGAAATAGGACCCTCCTTTGAGTTCGAATCAATGGGTTCATGTGAATTTGTAGGCAAAATGTCTTGAACAAGACGAAGATAGATTTGGCGACCACCGTGAATAACATTTGGTTCAGACCCATCAGTCAATCTTCCCTCAAAAGGTTACAATTTTTCTAGCGCAAAGAGACCAAAGTACCAGTAAGAGGAAAAGCCTTGGTTCCAACAGATCTAAGCATAGCAATTTCTAAGTTTTTGTTTTGAATCGTGGGTTATTGTCAATGGTTTTCAATCAAAAGTGTGTGGAAAGGAAGGTTAGTGTTGTGTGTACAATGGTTAGGAGTGAAGGTATAATTATAACTTTAAATGTGTGATTTGAGAAAATTAATTAATAATCAAATAAATAAGTGTATGTATTGAGAAAAAATATACCCTGAACTAATTAGGTGTGTAAAAATAGAATTTCTCCATTCTTACTGCCACACCAGGAGTAAACATCACTAGTATACACATGGAGGGTAAACTAGTTACCCATATTTTCAACTAGAGCCCAAAAAAAACGTGACAACCTTCTCACAATGAAAGAAATACAAAGACCATAACTAATAAGATCACTATATCTATGTCGTGATATTCCTGTACAAAACATGACAGATAAGGCCTCCTTGAGCCTGTTGGTCTTGAGCATGACTCTTTGAACCTCAGGTCCAAGGTGCGAGGAGCTGCTGACAGATTGCTAAAAAAAAACAAGAAACAAAAACATTTGTCAGATAAGGTTTAGGAGACAAACCATCTATATAAGGGTCCCGCAGAGGGAAATCAAGAAGTTCATAAGGTCCAAAAATTTCAGCATCGTCAATACGCCATCCTGTGAACATGCTCCGGATTCGTTGAACCTCGGTCATATTGAAGAAATGAGAAGAGGTGTTGTCAACGTATACGGGAAAAATCTTCAAGTTCATTCTCAGTCGATAGCCTTCTTCCCAAGAAACAGAAACAATCTCAAGCTGAAAAGGGTTTAACTCAAGATCTGTTGTGAGGCACCTCTCAAATGGAACCCAGTATGGCTCAAAATCTCTGAATGCAGGACTTTTCAACCGATATCCAACGATCAGAGGTGCAGCACAGAAGCATGGTGAGTTTGGGGCATATTCATAAGTGCATGATTGCACCTTACAATCATCACTAGAGTTTGTTGCGCTTGGGGTATGACTGACAGTTTTATTTTCATTCTGAGGTCCACAGAACTGGACCAGGTTGGTATTCAAGCATATTGGATTTCCTTGAAGCCTGCAAAATTTTCAAACGAATAACAGAAGAGAGAGGAATTTGATTACTCTTTGAACCTGCTAAATATGTCTTTATCTTACTTGACTGAATCTAAAAGGTAAAATTTTAGATTTTCACCAAGGACACATGCATATAAAGATATTTCATTGTGGATGAAGATGGAAAACAAACCTAACAGTGACATTTGCAGGGACGCTAACACTGCCAGAAATATTTGAAAGCATATTGTTCTGCAAATTGCTGCAGATCAAAGACCATCAAGCATTTAAAAATATAAATAGTAATAAATAAATAAATAAAGCAATATCAACCAACTTCACATCTAAAACCTATCACAGTCTAACAAAAAAAGTTATAACCAATATCTCAAAAAGAACAAGCAAAAACTTGCAATGATTCTTCAACTTTTTTGTGAGCAAAACAAGTATAGCTGAGAATATAGCACTAAGCAATATCAACCAACTTTACACCAACCCTACTAGATTCTAATACAGAAAGTTACAGTTTGAAACTTAAAAAGAGCAAGGTGAGCTTGCAAAGAAGCATTAAATTTAAGATTAGCAAAACAAGTATGAGATACTTCAAAGTGTATGTGCATACTAGAACACACTCTCACACACACACTGTTCTGCAAATCCCTGCAGGATCAAAGAGCATAAAGCCTTGAAGAAAAAATAATATCAATTAATCTCACCTAAAACACATCAAAGTCTAAGAAGAAAGAAAGTAACAGGTTAGATCTCAAGAAGAGCATGTTTAAACTTGCAACAAATCTTTAAATTTGTTGGTAGCAAAAACAAGTACGAGATGCTTGGAGTGCATATACATTACACACACACAAGTGTAAACAAAGAGGGAAGGAAACGTAAATTTTGCCATTGAAAGTCCTATTTTGAAAGTCCTATATGCTTGGAGTGCATATACTTACACGATGAGACTTGCATTTCCATTGAAAGTCCTATTTTGCCAGATAGTGGCTGGAACAGAACCATTAAGTGAATTGTTCAAAAGTGACCTGCAATGGGAATGACACACAAAATAAACTCAATCATTTCATTACATAATTAAAATAATAGGCATTGGTAACCCTAAATCTTATGGAACACAAAGGAAAGTAAGTGGAGACTTAATTCAAATGAATAAGAATTTAAATTGTCTTCAAACATTACCATTTACACAACCATGCAAATTATATGGAAAAGGGGAGAAAAGAAGGGTTGAAAAATGCTCACAATGTCTGAAGTCGAGGAAGGCCCGAAAAGTTGGCAGGAATAGGTCCAGTAAGATTGTTGCCTGATAAATCACTGCACATTTTTTATCGATGATCGGTTCAAAAGTCCAGAAAATTGTTAGTATCATGAATAACTAGAATTTTCAAGGGTACAGTATACTTCTCTGATTATATCCTCTATAGAATATAGAAATAGAATTACTTTAGGACTTAAATGTTAAAGATGGAGTATCTTACATAGTTGTCATATTCTCGGAAAGCTTATATGGTGGTATGGATCCATTAAGTTGGTTTGAACTGAGGTCGCTGAAATGTGAAGTGAAGGTCGTCGTTATGGCTAATAAAATCAGATATATAAAGCATATATAACAAAGAAATTAGTGACTAGCAGAACCGTCTCCAAATCTTGACAACAAAAAAGTTTTTTAGCATGGTTTATCTAGCATCTCCAACATGGTGGCTTTTAACTATATAAGACACAAAATGATTTTGCAAAGATGCGTAAAATGTCTGGAGGAGCCAATTGGCAAGTAATTAGTGCCATAATATCTGATAGCTACTCATGAACTTACATATAAGCGAGGTGCGGTATCCTGCTCAGGTCAGGGATCGGTCCTTGCAAGCTACAGTTCCTAAGACTCCTGATACAGCCAATAATACTGATTCATAAGCAAATCTCAAGAAGCGTCTGAAACATATGCATATGCATGTTCCTCAATCTCATAAGAAAAGAGCATAAAGCTTTCAAGGAAAAGAAAGGTAGTCAATAGAAGTTGACGTGTCATGAACACTCTCTCTCCTCTAAATGTAGCTTAATTTTTTATTTAAATCAAAGAAGAAAAACAGAAGAGGCATTATGAAGCTAAAGCATCGTGCATCTTGGCTTACATCTCATGCAGAAACAAAATAGATAACATGACACCTTGCCTCAAGCTTAAACATTTTCTATTTACTTACAAAATCATATAAAAAGCATATGCACTTACAACTTCAACAATTTAGACATGTTGCCATAAGAATCTGGTATTGTAGCCCCATCAAAGTGGTTGTTGTCCAGTTGACTGCCAAATGAAAAAAGAAGAAAACTTACGAGACATTAAACACAAGATACTTTGTGCTTCTTCAATATGGTAAACATGGTTTCCTCATTAACATAATGAAGAAAAAATCAAAAGCAACATTACAGAGATAATCTTCATGGAGGGTGACATGTTATTTTCACCCATACACATTCATGTGTATATATATATATTCTTCTTTACAGATGCATTGTGCACACCAACTCAACAAAGCCTCAGATCCAGATATCCCAGCTAATTGAGGTCTCTGCTCTTGATGTATAACACATACTCATGCTACATATAATGTTCTCAACCTTGTATTCATTTATGAGGAAACTAATAGAGTGATTTTGTATTCTAATAACTACAGAAGCAGAAAACGTACAGTATCAGTAGTCTAGGCAGATTGGCGAGCTCTGGCGGAAGATACCCTGATAAATTATTATTGTCAAGTAACCTGCAGAATTTTACATCATTCAGACAAGCCAAATGTCCAAAATATAAGAACCCCAATACCATTATACCACATTAAAAGTTGAAAAAAGAAAAAAGAAAAAGAAATACCCACTTACATGTGAACAAGATTTGGCAGCATAGACAGTTCAGGAGGGATTTGCCCACTAAGTGAATTATTGTTCATGTGGCTGCTCAGGGAACAAAGTAACAGTAAAAATATCAATCAAAATGATAGTAATTACAACAGCTACATTAACAACAATAATGATAATAATAAATCGGAGGGACTAAAGATAAAGAGCAGCTACATAGTTGACCAGCAGACATCATATCTAAGCTAGATAGCATCACAAAGAAACACTTACAAGTGCTTTGTTTTGTTCAAGTTCGCAAATGATTTAGGTATTGGTCCAGATATTTGGTTCTGGTCAATCTGAATTCTCTGTAAATTAGGAAGATAACCAATCTCGTCAGGCAAGGGACCGGTGAGTTGATTTCCATTCAAGAGCCTGAAAAACAGAAGATCACATACAGAATGAGGAACATCAAAAAATATCATGCAATTTCGCACTACTCAAATACAAGTGAGAAATAGACTGATGTCTATGTCCATATCACATTTAACAGGAACATGTAACCAACTTACAAGAGTCCTAAAGATGTAATATTGCCAACCTCCTTCGGTATACTCCCACTTATCTGATTCCACATAACATCCCTTTAAGAACAAAACAGAAGAATAAATATCAGTTGACAAAAGAAAACTAAAAATCCACCTTTATGGGAAAAAAAACTTAAATCCCTAAGGAGAATCGATAGAGACAAAGAGGCACCAAGTTACAGCTTAAATGGTAGACGTTTTGAACAGAGATATTCTGACTCACAATATTTGCATATAAGACAAGCGGCCAAGCTCGGGAGATAAACTTCCTGATAGATTCATAGTCAGTAGTTGCCTGCAAAGGAAAATATAAAGCCCACCCAGTATTTAGTGTAGGGTAGAGAAACTATTTTCTACATTTATGTACTGCTACAACAGGCTTGAACACCAGATGTAGTTTTTACATCGTTTATTATGTTATTTTGAACCCTTAGTTCATGCAGTAACATATATATATATATATAATGAACTATATATCTATTAGTAACTTCTGTTGTAAGGTGTTTGTTATATACATTTTTACAGTGTTCTGTACTTTAGAATTTTGTAATCTAATAAGATGATCTTTCAAGAATTCCATTTTAGAATGTTTTAGGCAACATGATCTTTTTTTTTAAAATTGTGCTTTGCAGTTTGTGTAACCTTGTTATATAGCAAATGCAGCTAAGTGCAGAATTTAGTATTTAGCACAAAGAGATGTAAAAGAGAAACTTCGAGTCACATAATTTCTAGGCAACACAGTTTCTGTTAAATAATTAATTAACCATCACATCTTTTCTCTTTGATCAGTAAGCAATAAATTTACTACAAAACAACTTAAATACTAATTCTGGCTTAAGATGGAAGATCCTTATAATATTTTATATCTACATTGATGAATGTGCCCATGTTATACAGGAATTTTTACTTCCACCTTAACCATGGTTCACAAAAATCATGTTCATGATGATCTGATAAAGGAACAGAAATTAGGAAAAGACTGAATTCATACAACTCTCTGACGTGTAGATTGCCATCCCGCATTGTCGTCTTGTAGCACAAAACCCCTGTCCAATTCGACTTACATGGATCTCCACGATTCCAGTTACTGAGATTCCGATTTGGATCAATCAAGCTATTCCTAATGGCACGCAATGCTGCAACTGCAATTATTAGAAAAGGTCATCATTATTTCATCAGCATGATTAATTAAACATCTACATCTATCAAAAAGAAATTATAAGCAAATTTTCTACACACTTCACTAGTTGTTGCCTTTCTACTTAGCTCATGGACTAGAATTTATTATTATTATTATTATTTTTTTTTAAAAGGGGGGGGGACTAAGGCCTCGTTTGGGAACCCTCCATTTAGTCAAAAAGTTACTAAATTAGCCAAAAAGCCAACAACTTATACCAAAAAGTCAAAGATTCTCTTTTCTCTCTACTCTTTGCACATCTTTTCGTAAAAAGCTAAAAAGTCATCCCAAACATATTAGTTTTTTATAGCTCATATTTTAGCCAAATAACCAAAAAGTTACTAAATTAGCCTGTTCCCAAACGAGACCTAAGTTGTCTGTATTTTAATCAGAACAAATTATTTCCAAAGTCTTTTGACAAATAATTCCCAGTTCTACAAGCATGTAAACTGAGAAAATCATACAAATTGACAAACAGACACTGCTTAATTGCTTAAGGATTATGGCCATTACTTTAAAGTTTATATGCATTAATTGGATCTACATGTAGAAATTATATCCTAAGGCTAGCACGCAACACATAGATCCTTTATCCAAGTTGTCTGCCAAAAATCAAGCAAGAAAATACATTTCAGTATATAAGGTCAGATATATTACAATCAATGCATGGCACGATATCTCTTTAGTTACGTGATATGCTAGCATGTTAAGGGTTCTCGGAAGAGAGCTCTTTTTGACAATAACTTTTTTAGATAGAGGGGCTCCTTCAGAAGCCCTGACATAACGTTTGGCACTATTCAAAATTGTCATATCTCTCCCAACTAGATTCACCCTTAGATCGTCCAGTTTGAAGGAAAGCCATACTCTGGTTGGTCATGCAAAGAGATTAGGCACCTATCCATCTCGAGAAAAAGGTTCCCCGGCTTGATTAGCCTGCTCTCTTCTTTCATCACGACAAAATTGAGCTCACACTGAAATCTGTAAGAGACATCAAATGGAAAATTCTTCTCCAGCACACCGCAACTTATTAACCTCATTAAAAGTTTTTCTTCACAAATTTTAAGCCTTATTTGCGTTGGTGGTGGCGTTGACAGAGCAAAGACACTTTAATTTGGTATTCAAACAATAAGTTCCTAGAAATTTAGCCACATCAAATTTGCAAGATAAGAGACTGTTCCATATGAGTAGTTAAACAAGACTTGTAGTTCAAATGAAAACAATTCCAGTCTTTTTGTATGAATTGATTTTTTTTTTTCGATGCACTGTTCTTGTCAAATGACAACAAAAAATGAAAAAAGAAACTCTCTCGCGTTGCATATGGTGAACTTTAATGTCCCTGTAAATTAATGGGAACTTTGAAACTACAAATTAAATGAGCTTATATATGTAATTCCCAAATTTCTAACAAGCAAAAGTTCATGGAAGTGAACTTCTCTCTCTGATTTTACAAGTAAAACAAGACTCAAGAATAGAAGCCTAGATTGCCATCATATATACCAATACAACTCAAATGGGTGAAAAACAAGGCAAATCATAAGAACCTATAAATTAACAAAAGCATTCAAGTGTTACCTTCTATTGGGTCTGTAATATTCTGGCCATCTGCTCCATTAAGCATACAAGAGCAACACAGCCACACGAAAAGGGCAGCTCCAAACAACCAAGTCCTTGAACAAAACATCTCAAAAACCCAGAATTGGCCACAAGTCTCCAACAAATCTTATCTGAATTACCCAAATCCTGGACCTGATATGACCAATAAAAATAACCAAACACAAATTCAAAATACAGTTTTGCATAAACTAAAGAAACCCAGATCAAGGACTAAATTCTCAATCATTTTAAACAATAAGAATCTCTGAATATATATATATATATATATCCCAGTGATGGAAAAAGAAGGAAACCTTGAGGAGATGAAGGAAGATGGGTCTGGGTTTGGTGAGTTTGTTGTTTGAGGGAGGATAAGAACAAGAAGAATAAGAAGAGAGAGAAGGAAGGTATGTATTTGACTGGGTCGACATTACTAGTGCTGAGAAGAGAGAAAATGACGATGATGGAAGCAGCCATCTTTTTAGTTGAGCGGCTTTAATGGAGCCAATGAGGAGAGAAAATGACGATGATGGAAGCAGCCATCTTTTTAGTGGAGCGGCTTTAATGGAGACAATCAGAGAGAGAGATAACAGACGGAAGGCCCAATAGGACGAGGGAGATAAATACTCGGATATTTTCAGTTGTTTGTGTCTTTTGGTTCCAGTCGAGAGACATCCAAGAAGTCGGCTGAAAAGGGAGAGGTAAAAACACAGTCAGTAGGAAAGGAATCCCAACTTCCAAGTCCCATGGATTGAATCAATTTTCGTCAAAAATGAGTGAAGAGGGGGTGGATCTACCATGATTGAGACATTTTTTTTTGAGATCTTATCATTTTTTTTTAGCTCTTAATTATTGATGATGTGGGTCTTTATACTATATATATATTAAGTAAAAAGAGATTTTTAACCTCAAGTCTTGTGCGAGCTTCAGTCTCTCAATTTAAATTTTTTGATTTTTTTATTTAAAAAATAAAATTTTTAGCATTTATTAACTTTTCCCAAATCTCAAGTTTTACTCTCGTAATAATACTTTAATGCGTTAAGAACAAGCATAAAAAAAATTCTTTAAAATTCAACACATGAATTTCTTGAAAAGTCCCAACACATATGATTATTATCCCTCATAATAACACTTTAATGCATTAAGAACAAGTATAAAAAAAATTTCTTGAAAAGTCCCAACACATATGATTATTATCAAAATATTAAACTTTAATATAATATAAAAAAAGAAAAAAAAGAAGACATTTAAAAAAAATATATTTAAAAATTACAATTCATATATATAGATAATTACAAACACAATTCGTATATAACACGAATAATATACTAGTATACATATATATATATATATATATATATCAATAATTGAGATTTAAAAAGAATTATGAAAATTTCCCAAGCATTTTTCGGGAGTGGATTTAGATCAATCAGAGGAGTCTCAATTGTCAAAGTGATGTCTCAGCCACTCAAAACAAGTGATGAGTGATATTTTGAAAAGTTGGTAAAAAGTTAAGTTTCGTTTGGTAAGTCTCTTAAATTATAATTTCACTCATTAATTTGAGTTTGGTGTTTGTTTTGAGTTTTTAAATCATAATTCTACACCTATTTTTTAAAACTCAATTCAAAACATAATCATTATTTTTCAAAACTCATAATTAATACATAATTTAAAACTCTTTTCAAAACTCAATTCAAATCAATATTTTAATTTTTTAAATATTTTATATATTTAAATATTTTAAAAATATTTTAATTTTGTTAAGATTTTAAATATTTTAATATTTAAATATATTACGATTTTTTTAATTTTTTAATTTTTTGAATATTTTTAAATATTTTAATTTTTAAATATTATGATTTTAATTTTTTAAATTTTAAAATATTTTATAAAAATAAATTCAAGCTCTATTTTATAAAAATATTTTTTAATATTTTAATTTTTTTGTTATGTATTTGGTTACGATTTGAGTGTAGAGTTGTGAAAGTAGCATGGAGTTTCGAGTTATGTGTTTTGTTATGAGTTTTAAAAATAATTCCTTAATTGAGTTTTGTTTTATGTGTTTAGTTACGATTTGAGTGTAGAGTTGTTTTTAAATATAAAATTTTAAAATTTTAAATTATTTAAATTTTTTTGAATATTTAAATTTTTACGATTTAAAATTTTTGAATATTTATTTTAATTTTTTACTTATTAAATTTTTTAGATTATTTAAATTATTTAAATATTTATGATTTAAATTTTTTGAATATTTATTTTGAAAAAAATTTATTTCCTTTGTAGTATTTTCAATTAAAAAATTGATTAATGTTATTTTCTGTTAATAATAAATTTTTTTAATTGACTTTTAAAAAGAGTTTAGTTATAAGTGTTTATCAGAATTTTCAATAGTGTGAAAGTAATGTGTTTTGTTATGAGTTATAACAATTTGAATTAAGTTTTGAAAACTCTTTCCAAAACTCATGACCAAACAAATTTTCTTACTTTACATGTCAAATCAAACTTTCAAAACTCAATTTCACGCTCAATTCAAAACTCAATTCAACATTCTATTTAAAAATCATAACCAAACAAACTTTCTACACTTAAATCATAATTTTAAAACACACAAACTCAAAATAGAATTCATATTCTCAAATCATAGTTAGAAAATCTTACCAAAAAGAGCCTTAACTTTTTACTTTTTTTTAATCTATTTTATCTTTTTGTAAATAAAAAATATGAAAATTAATATCACCTAAAATGAATAGAAAGTTAAAAATTGACATATTACTTGCTTTCCAAGAAAAAAGCCCCCTCAGTGCTGCGTTCGGATCCTCTAGAGTAACTCTCTAGAGTGATCCTCTAGAGTGGATGATCCGACGGTTCAGAATCGTCCTCACCAAAACGACGTCGTTTTGGTGAGGATTTTCAAAAAAAAAAAAAAAAAAAAAAAAAAAAACATTTTTTTGCCGATTTCAAAATTCCCCCCAGCTGAAGAATGTCATTCCAGCGGGAAGAAGCATACCTGCGAAAGAAGGAGAGAGGGAAGAAGAGGCAGAGAGGCTGCTCCGTCGTGCATCCCGTCGGCCCACCGTCGCAGTCGCCCCGTCGCCCCACCGTCGCAGTCGCCACTGTCCTGCCGTAAGCTTCGGTCTCTCATCTCATTCCCTATTCCTCTCTCTCTCTCTCTCTCTCTCTCTCTCTCTCTGTTCTATTCTTACTGTAGAGGATCCGAACGCATCAATGTTGATGTACATGTATAAAAACCAAAACAATACAACAGAAAAAGAAAGGCAAATTAGGATCATAATCAAGAACAAAGTATATAGACAAACCATGTACTAAATAACAGAGCAAAATAATTCATCACATCATAAAATCAGAAAATACAAAAGTGGAAGAATACAAGAAACACATCTCCCCCAAAAAAACCTCGATTCTTACCCGAAGAATAGCAACACAAAACAACAAGACTGCACAAATAAACAGCTCTGACTGGTACTTGGAAGCCAAAATTGCAAATCGGAACTGAAAACCCAACAAAGAATAATCTTTGAAGCTGTTTGCACATCGGAACTGAAAAGCCCCCAGTAGAGATCTAAGAATAAAACTCCCAAATCCAACCACGAACAAAAAAATCTGTAAATTTGTGAACCATTTAGTGCAAAAAAACACTTGTCAAGCACTCCCATTGCAACAGAGTTGCACGAATGACATCATAGTATTATTAAATTAATATATTACATAATATAATTACAGATGCAATAGACTCAAAGTGAGTTAATTCATGAATTGAACTGGAATTTTAAAGTAGTTCACTAGAGAGCATATATCACTTATATATTTTATTGAATATTTATACAGATAAAATGAAATGTTCAAGTATGAACATGCATTGCAAACCACTAAAACACAAAATTTCAATTTAACAGAATGTGCATATAATAGCCCTTGCGCTACCATCTTATGTTATGTTGTCTGACTTCGATTTTCTATCTTTTTTGTGTAGAGATTTTCAATGCTTGCTTCCACACACACACCTGCCCTTTTTGGTATTTTGTTATGATATAAATCAATCTATGCAGTCACGATTCTTTTGTTATCAAATCTATTTATTCATTTGTCTCAATACACTTCAACAGTATAGTTTTATATCTCGAGAATTTTGTTTCTCAAAATGTCCAAGAAATGATGCAGTTGAGAGTATATTGGGACAAAAAAATACTGAGACTTGGGAACATGGGATTGAGAGTTGAATTTATTTGAAAAATGGAATTTCTGTTTCTTTCCCATTTTTGTCAGTCATCAGTTCCTCAATCTCAATGCTGAAGAATAAACTAAAATTAAAGCTATTGTGCTTGTTTTTCCTTTTGTCAATTATTAATTTAGGAAGTGTCTATTGTGCTTGTTTTTCCTTTTGTCAATTTGGTTTCTAATTAAATGTGAGGAAGAAGAAGAAACTTAAAATGTTTATTATTATAGTATTTTCTATTTAAGGCCCAAGGAAATACAAATTAAACTAAGCATATGATCAGTCTTTTTAGTTTTGTTGCACTTATTTTCCTTTCAACTCTTAGTTAGCAAACATGGGATTTCAAATTATAGAAAATGACTAGTTAGAAATATGGAAAGGTAGCTGATGCTTTACTAGTGAATTTATCAGCTTGATTTCTTATTTGGCCTGATATGGTCTAGTAATTATTGATCATAAGAGTGTAAAAATTATTAATTAGTAGAATTTTTCCTTGTTTGTTTATATATATTCAGGTCGTACGTTTGTTATTCGTTAATTATATTATTTGGTTTTTATACAGTTTTTATGCTAATATTGAGCACTTTTTTATTTTTAAGTGACTTGGCACATTGATATGGAACCTAACAATCATGAGAATGACGGGGGTGAGTGTGATTGGAAGCCTAGAGTTCGCATGACATTTGATACAGAACAAGAAGCATATGATTTCTATAATACTTATGGAGGAAGGTTGGGCTTTAGTATTAGAAGGGGTTATGTAAACAAGAGCAAAGAGGGGCAAATCACTTCAAGGCAATTTGTTTGTAATAAGGAAGGATTTCGGGTTGTCGACAAGCGAGATTCATTAACAAAAAATCCTAGGCAGGAAGTGAGGACTGGTTGTCAAGCCCGACTTGTCATTAAGTGGGATAGGAATATTCAGAAATTTTTTGTTAGTGATTTTGTTGAACAACATAATCATATCTTCGTACCAGCAGAATGTACGCATATGTTACCATCCCAAAGGAAGATATCTGCATCACAGGCAACCGAAATAGATTTAGCCGAAAAATCTGGAATCCGTCTTAATGCTGCATTTGAGCTCATGGGTAATGAAGTTGGTGGAAGAGAGTCGCTTGGGTTTACAAAACTTGACCAAAAAAATTATTTGAGAACGAAGAGGCAAAACAGTTTAGCATATGGGGAGGCAGGTAGTATTTTGCAATATTTTCGTGACAAATCATTGGAGAATCCATCTTTTTTTTACTCGGTCCAATTAGATAGCGAGGAGCAGATTACGAACATATTTTGGGCCGATGCTCAGATGATCATGGATTATGAGCAATTTGGTGATGTTGTCACTTTCGACACTACTTACAAGTTAAATAGTGCACATAGACCATTTGCGTCTTTTGTTGGATTAAACCATCATAGGGAAACTGTGGTATTTGGTGCAGCTTTGATGTATGATGAGACCGCCGATTCTTTCGTATGGCTTTTTAGAAGATTCTTAGAGGCAATGTCAAGTAAGGCTCCAAAAACAATTTTTACGGATCAGGATGCTGCAATGGCTAAGGCCATACCTATTGTCATGCCAAACACAACCCACCGCCTTTGCACTTGGCATTTGATGCAAAATGCATTAAGGCATGCAAATTCTATCTTCAAGGATAAGGCGATGAAGGATAAGGGAATGAAGAGTGTTTTATACACGTTTATGTACGACATTGAGGATGAGGAAGAGTTTATGTTAAAATGGGAGGAAATGCTTGACAAGTATGAAGTAACAGATAATCATTGGTTGAAGTTAACATTTGGGGTCAAGGAAAAATGGGGTTGGCCATATGTTAGAAATGCATGGGGTGCGGGCATGAGTAGCACCCAACTTAGTGAATCCTTTAATGCTTTCTTGAAGGATTTCATTCGGTCTGATCATAACTTAATGCAATTTTTCATGCATTTTGATCGAGTTCTGTCTGAGAAAAGGTACAAAGAGTTACAAGCTGAATATGCTCTATGCCAAAAGTTGCCCAGAGTGAATATTAAAGTGAAGATTATGGAGCAAGCTGCAGCTGTTTACACAAACAAAATTTTTGAAGAATTTCAGGATGAGTATGTCAAGTCCCTTGAAGTCAACATTGAAGAAATTGAAAATGATGGTGAGAGTACCGTTTATACGGTTCTTGATAGTGATGGTATAAAGGTGAGGAAGGTGAGGCAAGAGTGTGATGATTCGGTCACTTGCAATTGTAGGAAGTTTGAGATGAAGGGCATTTTGTGTAGTCATTGTTTGAAGATCCTTAGAGAAAGACTCAATTTGAAAGAGATTCCTTCACAATATATTCTGAAGAGATGGACTAAAAAAGCAAGATCTGAAAATGTGAAAGATAGGTGTGGGCATGATATTCAGGTTGATGTAAGATTGCATCAAACTTCACGTTATAGGTCATTGATGGCAATATTCAGATCAGTAGCGTGTAGAGCTTCTGAAAGTGAGGAAACATATAATTTGACGGTTGAGAAAGCGGATGAATTAATTGCAGACATTGAAACCATGTTAAGCGCAAAATTCAATATGCCTTGTTCAGATACTATTCAACAAGAAAGCCCCCCCAACACATGCCCCGAAAGCTTTGAAGTGGATGGTGTAGCGGATAATAATGTAGTTCAAGCAAAAGGACTCAAGAGAAAAGAGTGCACTAGCAAGGGACGACGGCGGACAAAAGGTGGTTTGGAGCTTGCGTTGGCAAAGAAAAATAAAACAAGTTCACATAATGCTTCTCAAACTTCCATGTCTGTTACTCGTCAAACTCCTCCCTTATTTTCGGCAAGTGCTCCTGAAGCACCTCCCTTAATTCCTCAGTCGGCTCCTTTATTTTCAAGTGTTCCTCAACTTCGTCCATTCTCGCCGAGTGTTCCTCAAGTTAGAGCTTCTCCGTCTCAATTTATGTATCCCGCCTATGATGTAAGTTAGTTTAATAAAAAGTTTTAGTACGGATTTGTAGCTGATTATTATCATTTTAGATTGATATGTGTTTGTTATTGTTGCAGCCAAGTTATCTTCATCACAATATGCATTTTTCAATGCCATCGATGTATTCCGTCCATGGAACCTATCAAGCATTGCTGAACAATGCAAATAGTTATCACTCGCAAGCTTCAAATAGTCCCGCATGTAGTGAAGTAATTTTTTTTTCACCTTCCCTCTTTTATTTTGTCATTCATTCATGTAAAGTTTCATTTTATTTTATGGTTCCTTTGATGTAATGTTATTTTATTTTTTTTGTAGGTACTATATGGTCATGGTCGTGGTCGTGGGCGTGGCCGTGGGCATGGGGATGTGGATCACACGCCAACATCTTAGCGTTATTTTGTTTTGGGAATTTTTGTGAATTTTTGGTTGGATATGTAATATTCATTAAACTGTTGCTAAAAATTTGGGTTCAATTGTTGCTTAAATTTTGCTACAATTTATGTTCAAATGTTGGTTGAATAATGCAGAGATGTTGCTGTCTGAGTTCATGAAATGTTGCTCAAGTTATTTGCTGAAATTTTTAAATGCTGAAATGTTGCTGCATAATGCTGAATTTATGCAGAATATTGATGAATTTATGCTGAATAATGCTGAAATTGATGCACAGTATTGCAGAATAGTGCAGAATTTATGGTGAATAATGCTGAATTTGCTGCACACTCTTGCAGAATAGTGCAGAATTTATGCTGAATAATGCTGAAATTGCTGCACACTCTTGCAGAATAATGCTGAATTTATGCTGAAATTTGGGTTCAATATAAGCAAAGTTGATAGCTTTCTGTTTTGGAGCTTGCTGTGTGTTATGGAACTCATTTCATTATGTATGGGGATTTGTTCATTTGACCTATGGGGAATTGTTTTGGAACTCATATGTTCATTTTATTATGTTATCAGCATCATAATTTTGCATTGGAATCATATATGCAGTATGTTGTCAACTCTTGTAGGTTACATTTGCTTTGTATTTGAGTTTTTGGGTGATTTAATGGTTGTTTTGCGCAATGATCTATGGAAGTAGGTAATATAAAAACAGAACGACGAAATGAGAATCATGTCTTCTGTAGATACCCATTCTGCACATAAAACCTCCTAGACAAACTTGTTCATTGAACACATTTCAATAGCTCATGTTCAACCTGCTAATCAATATACCTGTTTTCCTCAAACCATCACATATAATACACACTGTTATACAACATTCAACATTTTCAATAGATTTCAGAAACCTGTTATACAACATTTTCAACATTTCAACATTATTCAACATTTCAACATTCAACATGACACAACATTTCAGAAACCTGTTATATAACATTCAACCTGAACTAATAGATTTCAGAAACTGTTCATTCAACATTTCATGTCCATCAAACATGTTACACACGTTTTTGCAAACCATCAGATTTTGAAGCACCAAATAAAAATTCCAAAACCTAAGAACTTAGTCATTTACATGATAAAGTACCAAAATACACAAAATACAATGACATAAGTCATTGCCTTGAAAATCTTCTCAATCCTTTCAACCCTTCTCCTCAAATCATTAATTTCTTCTGTTCTTGCATCTGTCGGAGGTCCATCATTGGCACGGATTGATGAGGTAATGTCGTCGTCGTCGTCGTCATCATTTGCGAACCATTTGAAGTAATTGCAGTGTTCGTTCGTAGTCTACAATGGACAATAATCAGTTAATCAATAAACGACAAATGAAATTTGTAAAAAGTAACAGATTCATTTATATAACAGGTACTTACATATTTTCTTGGGCAAACAAAATAGACACGCCCTTGATTTCCATTCGCATTGGTTTGTACAACACGCACGGAAGCTATTCTTCCACAATTACAAAACCTTGCCTTGAATCTTAAGTTCGTATTGTGAATGGAAGATGAAGCCATTATTTTTCTGCATTAACTCACAAACATTACATGCCATCACTAAAAATGCTTTTACCAGAAGTTCATATTAGATAAGCAACACAGAAAATGAAAAGAGGGATCTCTCGCTATATATATACAGATATATGCACACACATATAAGTACACCATGAGCACTCAAGAAAAATAGTAAATAGCAAGTGGAGATTCCAACCCTGCCAAAACCACATCAGACCTTCAATTTGGTTACAGGTCATTGCCTGCGGAGTGATCATGAAGGAATTATAGTCAATTGACCTAGCATTTCTACAATTTCTTAAAATTTAGCATTCCATGAGGAGAAATAGACGAACAGGCACAACCAAAAAGACCGCCAAGTAAGAACAAGTGAAAAAATGAACACTTCCATGCAGTTTCATCAATAAATTCTACAATAATTCCATTCTTGGCATAAAAAGAAGTTTCTGAGTTTGACTTCGTGGCCAGAAATGGCAATTGAAAGCGTATAAGATCCCAAATGCCAATGTGAAAGGGGAAAAAAATGGCCTACTACACCAACAAGGAACTGCAAATGTCAGTAAAACTGTATGGATGCTACAGAAAAGAAAATGAATCCTAAGTGAGAGATTCCTCAACTCACAAAAGATTTGATGTGGTCAAGAATTTCAAAACTCAACAAGAAGTTGAATAAAAATTGTACCATCATCAAGTAGGATAGTAAACAAGAATTTAAAAAAAAATAATGATAATAATTATAAGCATCAACAAATACAAAATATCATGTGAGGAATAAGTACCTGATATAAGACACCACTTGGAAGCTGATTCTTTATTACTTCACTGCACAGAGGGGGCAAAATGTATAATCCCAACATTCAAAATGTATAATCCCAACATTCAAAAACAAATGTATAATCCCAGCATTTTTAGTGATGGCATGTTCGTATTGTGATGGCATTTTTAGTGATGGCATTCCTGTTCGTGAGTTATTATAATAAAAGAAAACCTGTTGACAAATGAAGGCACAGGTGTGAAAAGGAGTTTGGCTCCCTCTTAGGAGACTTTTCTGGTTCAATTCTATTTTTAGTTTTCGAAAACATGCAAAATTTACTTAATGAACTATTTCCCAAAACAAATAAAAAATTTCTAAAAACAACTTACCTTTTAGAAAATGCCAAAAAGTTATTTTGACTTTTCAAAATTTGTTTTCAAACTCTTCACTATTTTGTTTCTGAAATTATAAAAAAAATAATAACACAACCAAAAATAAAAGAGATACTAACAAATAGGGTGGGCTAAGGCCAAGAATCTTGCCTATGTATGAAAGTATATGCATATTCATCCATGCATGTGCATCCACGATTAGATAAGAACCCTAGGTTTCTGATTTTGAAAGGTCCAAAGAATCACAAATCCATATTGGAAATTGTGGATTCCATTTCTAAATCATTGTAAAGGGTTGAACTCAGATCATCTTGTTGATTAATATGAGAAGACATTCCGTCACTCCAAGAAAACACTTAATTTTAGAATTTTGGACAAAACATGACCAATACTACCTAATTATCAACCTTTTCAAATAAAACAAAAACTAGTGTTGCAGCCTGTGCTTCTGTTTGATTATTTTTATTTTGGTTTTTGAAAAAAGAAATTAGAATCTATTGTTAATCACAGAATATAATACAAATGTATTGAAACATTCCAAATCATTAGTATAATAAAAAAACCCAAAAAACAATTAAACTAAAATTCAGGGAAAGTGGACAAGTTTTGTCTCCTTGGAGCATGTATGCATTATTGAATATCATGTTATTTTGTCTCATATTCATGATGCAACATGTCATTCATTTATATATAATAATACTTAAGCAACAATTATTTAGTACACATAGGACATAGTTAATAATATCGCAAGATGATTACAATTGATGAATATCATATGAGCTCCATTATTTTATTTTGGTAATTGAGAAATAATATGAGAGGTAACATTTTGTTATTGATTTGTGGATGGTCACATGGGGTTCATCACACACCGAGTAATTTTCATATAAAAATTTCAAAGGTTGGTTGGATCAATATCTTGGATTCCATTCCTCTTGAGACTATTTAGGATTTGTGGTCGAGACTATATGTATCAACAAATTAGTCAGACGAAAGCCTTGGATATTATTGTCATAAAAATAAAATAAATAAATGAAAGGAGATCTAGAAGTACTGTAGTACCACTATTATTTAAGTAAGACTTTGGCTAGTTTGTGAGATGGAAGAATATTATAGTATAAAAAGATGAGACATGAGACATTGGGAAGGATGGGAAGAGCAGAGATTCCACTTCCTTAATGGAGGAAAGGGATGGGGCATTCCACACTTTGTTATCTTGACCAAAAACGACTCTGCTATTTTTTCCATACCATACCAACTCCTTCAAGTCCTTCCCATCTCAAGCCCTATATTTATTAAAAGGGTGGATTCTCTATCTCTAGTTTTTTAAGGTTTCTGGAGGATACTTCACATGGCATTTTATGGCCTGGTGGATGGTGCAAAGAGGATTGGGCGTGATGTGTGTAGAGTTCGAAGGAGCAAATTCTCAAACAGTTGGTGTGTGAGCATTCCAACTGAGTGAGTAAGACAACAATGTTGGTGTTTCCCTTCTTTTTCTTCGTTTTCCAGGTAACCAAACAGAGGGTAACGAAACAAAGAACAAACTCAATTTTGAGCAAAACCCACATCACCAAACACTGAAATAAGATTGAAATACATATATATCTACACACATATATGTGTATAAAGGGTGCAAATCAATGATTTAAGCAATACATGAAATAAAAAAGCCTAACTTGTTGGTAGATAAGAATAGAACAGAGAGAGAGAGAGAGAGAGAGAGAGAGAGAGAGAGAGAGGAATAGGGAATGAGATGAGAGACCGAAGCTTACGGCAGGACAGTGGCGACTGCGACGGTGGGGCGACGGGGCGACTGCGACGGTGGGCCGACGGGGCGACTGCGACGGTGGGCCGACGGGATGCACGACGGAGCAGCCTCTCTGCCTCTTCTTCCCTCTCTCCTTCTTTCGCAGGTATGCTTCTTCCCGCTAGAATGACATTCTTCAGCTGGGGGGAATTTTGAAATCGGCAAAAAAATGTTTTTTTTTTTTTTTTTTTTTTTTTGAAAATCCTCACCAAAACGACGTCGTTTTGGTGAGGACGATTCTGAACCGTCGGATCATCCACTCTAGAGGATCACTCTAGAGAGTTACTCTAGAGGATCCGAACGCCTCAGTGCTTATAGGAACCAAATAGATCTTCGTTGCCTTAGCGCCACGTCATTCGCCGCCAAGTTTTACACGCCTCGCTGGGCCCACTTGACACCTTTGACATGTTTTAATACAGTGGGCCATCGCATTATCGAAATAATCAGTACTCCCCTAATAGAACATTTACATGTGGAATTTTCATTCTCTTCGTCCAGTTCCGTGAGAGGAATAGATATCCGTACTAAGGGCCCGCTTGGTAACCATACAATTTATAATTTTTTGTAAATCAAAAATCAATTTATTTTTTGTAAATCAAAAATTAATTTATTCTTTGAGTGGAGGGGAGAAACTTAATTTATAAGTCAAAAATCAGTTTAATTTAAGCTAAAAACTAAAATAAGTTAGAAATAAGTCATACCAAACAGGACCTAAAGGGTGTTTTGAAAAGGGATTAAAAAAAGTTAAAAGTTAGTTTTTTTATCAATTTTGGTCACATCATTTTTTACATTAAATAATAAAAAAAGTTAAAAAGTTAACTTTTTACTATATTTTCAAAACACCACTAAATTTATGTCAAATTAATTTTAGAGTTATGTTAGAAATTTTAAATAATTTATTAAATTTTTTATCAAATATCTCATATGATGTGAGATTTAGGTTTGTTTGAGTTACACATGAAAAGTTTAAATAAAAAATTTGATAAATTATTTAAAATTCATAATATTTTTCTTAATTTTTTATTGTACATCTCCGGATGCATGCATGCAGGACATAAAAAATAATAGGAGTTACGAGCCGACCTTTAGACCGAACTTACTTCCTAGAAAGTCCTAATCCAAAATAATTTAGTCCATCTTCCATTTTTACCCATTACATTCAGTTGAGTGATTTTATCCTAAACCAAAACACATTTCTCTCTCTCTCTCTCCTATTTCTGTCACTGGCACACCATTTTCTCCTCCTTCTCCTCCTCCATCACCAACCATCATCTCCTTCTCCTTCGTTATTATCACCATTGTTCCTCCCCTATCATTCATCTGCTAGCTTCAACACCGTAATCCTCCATTATCGATCTACCATCTTCAACATCATCATTGCCACACCATCTTCCTCCATCACCAATCTACCATCTTCGACATTGTCATTGCCACCATCTTCCTCCATCACCGGTTTGGGATGCAAAGTATTCAATCAGTGCATTTTTACGCCTTACATTCAGTTGAGTGGTTTTATCCTAAACCAAAACACATCCCTCTCTCTCTCTCTCTTTCTCTCTCTCTCTCTCTCTCCTATTTCTGTCACTGGCACACCATTTTCTCCTCCTCCTCCTCCTCCATCACCAACCATCATCTCCTTCTCCTTCGTTACTGTCATCGTTGTTCCTCCCCTATCATTCATCTGCTAGCTTCAACATCATAATCCTCCATCATCGATCTACCATCTTTGACATCATCATTGCCACACCATCTTCCTCCATCACCGGTTTGGGATGCAAAGTATTCAATCAATGCATTGAAAGGTGTTGTTGACCTTTTACAAACGTGTAACTGATTTGATAAATTTGTTACTTAATTCAGTGATAAATTTGTTGTGATGCCCCATCTCTCTCTCAAATCAAGTCTGCTATGTGTAAATTTTTTAACAAATTCATCAATGATAAATTTATTACTGGTTTAAACAAATTTATCACTAGTTTAAACAAATTTATTACTAGTTTAAACAATACAGAGCTTCGAACTCATCAATGTCGACACAGCCATCTCTATTCATGTCGATTTTCTTGATCTCTCTCAAATCTAACATCATCTCTCTCAAATCCAAGGGCCACAGAGACAGTTCTCATGTTCACTAACACCAACGCCAACGAATTCATCAGTGGCTCTGGAACTTGTCAATGTCAACACATCCTATTTCTATTCATGTCGATTTTCTTGATCTCTCTCAGATCTATCACCATCTCTCTCAAATCCAAGGGCCACAGAGACAGTTCCCATGTTCACCAATACCAACAAATTCATCAATGACTCTGGCAGTTCTCATGTTCACCAACACCACTAATTCATCAATGGCTCTGGCAGTATAACAGCAGGGACAAAATCGGGATAAAAAAATATAACAGGACTTCTTGGTGCATGAGATAGAAACTTAGGACCTAATGAGTAATAGATTCAATTATTGAGACCGACTGGTAAAAAACTCTAAAAAATAAGGATCAGTAAAATGAAAAAGTAATTCAATGTAAAATTATCAGTGATTAGTTTTATAAATATTAATAATTAAAATTTTAAATATTTTTTAAAAATTTATTGAACTGCAATTCTTCCGACTGCTTAATATCCATTATATTATATTATATATATTTAAAAGTTTGTACCTTAATAAAAATATTTGTGCATATAAGTGTATTATTGATGAAAATATTTAGAAACTCTCTAATCATGGCCCTGACATCAGCTGTTTGTTTTTTTTTTCTTATTTTTTAATTTTTTTTTAAATTTTTGTGCGCTCCTAATTGACAAAAATCTCGAATTCTTTACATCAAATTTTTAAAATTTGATTAATATCGTTACGTGGACAAATCACAGATTTGGGAGGGACATCTAGATGAAAAATTATTTAGTTAGTTTTTTTTTTGAACTGGTATTGATAGTTTAGAATCATAATCTTTTGCTTCTTGGGGGTATTTTATCACTGCCTTGGGGGTGTAAATTGCCTCTTTTTTTTTTTTTTGTTCAATTAGTTGGAAAGTATACAAGAGCAAGTAATGGAGCACCAATTTGGAAAATTATCACAACAACATTTTTTTACTTTAGTGACATTTAAAAGTGTCACAAAATTATTAGTTTAATGACATTTTTTAGTCTTGTGGCATTTTGAACAAATGCCATTTGTATCTGTGCCACGGTATATACTAGTGCCACGGTATATACTTGCAAGTGCCACTACATCATCATGGCTAAAAACTTTCAATGACATTTTGATGTCATGGTAGATATTATTTGTGGAACTATCAAGCGCCATTAAAAAAAGAGTTAGTGACACTTATAAGTGTCATTACACCATCAAGACTAAAACCTTTGAGTGACACTTTAATGTCATAGTAGGCACTATTCGTGACGCTATCAAGTGCCATTCGTGACAATAATTCGTTGTAGAACAATTTGATCCGCTCTTGCAGAGACTCGAACTGCCAACCTCCAGCACCATAAACCTTATACACCACACTCTTCCCACTATATCTCTATAGCACCACATGATTATATATGCAACATATATTATTTATATAGTACATACATCCATATTAATATAAAAGTATATGTATAAACATAATTATTTTATTGAACATAATTCATGTAAAATAAACTATTTACTAGCAAAATAAAAAAACACAACTTTTGGTGACTAAAAATATTTTTTAGTCGCCAATTCTATACTTTTGGCTACTAATTATTTTTTAGTTGCTAAAAAACTTAACTTTTGCCGACCAAAATTGGATTTGGTCGCCGAAGATGCACTTTCAGCTACCAAAATTTTGGTGGCCAAAAAATTTAATTCCCGCCTTAGGATTTTAGTTCTCCCGCACTAAAAATGACCACTGTTTAGTTGCCAATTGTAGACTTTTGACTACTAAAATTTTTTAAGTCACCAAAAAGCTTTACTTTTGGGTACTAAAATTTTTTTAGTCGGTAAAACCCATAGAATCAGCGATCAAACTTAATTTTAGTCGCCAATTGTAGACTTTTGGCTACTAAATTTTTTTAGTCGCCAAAAAGCTTTACTTTGGGCCACTAAAAATTTTTTAGTCACTAAAACCCATATAATCAGCGACTAAACTTAGTTTTAGTTGCCAATTGTAGACTTTTGGCTACTAAAATAGTTTAGTCGCAAAAAAATTTTACTTTTGGCTACTAATGCTATTTTGGTCATTGAAAGCTATACTTTCAGCGACCAAATTTTTTTTGGTTAGGAAATTTAGTTGCCGAATGTGCTTTTTCCTATAGTGTATATTAAGTTTTATTTATTTATTTTTAATCATTTACTGCATTTTAAAAATTTAGAAAATATATTGACATTTTTTGTTTTTTCAAAAATGCCATTATAAACTTGAAAAGTTTTTGGCTTAGTGGCATTTCTCAAAATGCTATAAAATATTTGTTTATGACACTTTTCACCAAAGTGCCATAAAAAGTAATTTGCACCTATCTAGTGTCCTGACATTTTTTAAAAAATGCCATTGCTACTAAAGTTTAGTGACATCTGTTGATAAATGTCACGAATATAATTTTTTGTGTCATTATTTTATAAAATGCCATAAAATTGATGTGACATTTCTTTATTGAAATGCCACTAGAGCCTAATATGTTTGTGGTTTTGTGACATTTTTCTAAAACATTTAATGCCAATTTTTATTTTTGTGGCATTTTCTAAAAACATGCCACTAGTGTAGTGTCACTAAAGTGTAAATTTGTTGTAGTGACATTTTTGTTATGGTGAAGTGACACTTTTTTTAATTGAAATGCCACTAAAGCCTTGTATGTTTGTGGCTCTATGATATTTTTTAAAAAAATGCCACTAAATATTCTTTTTGTGACATTTTTTAAGAACATGCCACTAGTATGGTGTCGCTAAAATGTGTTTTTGTTGTAGTGTATGTAGTTAAAATATTCGGTGGTTTTACATGTACCAATTAATTTATTAACTAGTACACCAACACTAGTTATGATATTATTGACCCCACTCATTATACAAATTATAAATATCAAAAACCTCTTAAATTATGTCGCATCTTCAATTGATACATTAATTAATACACTAATTGATATATAGAACATTATTCTAAAACATTTCTTCTTTATAAAGTAGTGACACTTTTACAAAAATATATTAAAAGTCACTTCTTGTTAACTATTTGTTGTATCTAAGATCCATTAAATGTAAAGCAGCCTAATCCTGTTTTGCTCTGATTTTTTATAAACTTAAATTATGGCAACATCATATACAAGTAAGTTTTTAAAAACACAATGAAATTTTATTTTTTTAACATTTTTTCTTTCATGTACATTGTATTAGTATTAACAGAACTCTTTATTATTATTATTAAGGCAGTAACATGCCATCGGGTTAATAATTCGGTTTTTGTCAACCTATAAGAATTGGGAGGTTGGGATTGGGTTGAATATGTGTGTGTGTGAAGAGACTCAAGACCATCTAAACAGAGATTCCTAACCTAGGAAACTAGAGAATCTTCACTTCACCCCGAACAAAATTGGCAGCTCCATAATTAACCCTGATTGGGTTGAAGAGAATCTACAGTCGGGATAAGAAAGAGCACAGAGACCCACTGGAAAAGACCCTACTAAAGGAAAGAGAATGTAAAGACAATTGAGTTTTTGGATGGAGAAGGGTTGGTTGATTGAGATGGGTGAGTTAGGGTTTTGGCGTATGGGTGGGGCAACAAATACAATGTAAATGAGCCAATATTGGTCCCTACTGCCATGAACCATGTATGTGGTCCTTCTCAAGTTTCCTTGATGTCACATATACATTGCCTTCTTTAACCTACTAGGCCCATATCTATATATATATTATATAAGGAAAATGAAGTTTTTAACCCATAAACCTTGTGAAAGTTTCAATATCCCAATCTAAATTTTTTAATTTTTTTATTTAAATTTTTTTTTTTTTAACATTTATTAACTTCTCTCAACCCTTAAACCTTTTGAGGGATTTGCTCAAAATCCTCTCTTCTCCCAACCCCCAAGCCTTTTGAGGGATTTGATCAAAATTTCCTCATAATAAAACTTTAATGCATTATGAACAAGCATAAAAAAAATTCTTGAAAAGTTCAACACATATGAATTCCTTGATGTCACATATACATTGCCTTCTTTAACCTACCAGGCCCATATCTATTATATAAGGAAAATGGTATTTTTAACCCACAAACCTTGTCAGAGCTCTATTATTCCAATTCTAATTTCTTAATTTTCTAATTAGAAATAAATTTAAATAATTAAGAAAATCTCCATTAGTTAACTTTTATTTGAAAATCTCATATCGGGAAAAGAATGAAAAAAATGAGTTATTTTACTCATATAAAGGGAATCTTATACTCTCATCCTCATCTAGTGAATAGTCTTGTAAGAGTTTCAATATCTCAACAAAAATTCTCAATGCACACAATTTTAGTGCTTGGATTTCAACTTCCGAACGAAATCATGCTCTATATTGATATCCAAACAATTAATTTTTATTCAGAAATTAATATTCTAATAATTATTCTTGCCAACGATTAATTTTTATTTAGAAATTAACATTCTAATAATTATTTTTGTTCAAAAATTGATGTTCGAACGACAAAAATATCGTAAACTAAAACAAAGTGTGGGTGGTGAAAATAAAAGCTACCAAAACAACTATACATGTTGTTTAACAGGATTGTCTACCAAAATTGCCCATGTATTTGATGTTCTTATGACAATATTAAAATAAATAAAACATACAAACCTACTTGATTCCAAGTTCTGTTTCTGTAATAAAAATCATAGAATAGTAGTTGGTTTTCATTTTTCAAAAGTCATATGGGATGTGTTGAAATCACTGGCATAAAAATTCATAATTTTGTGTTGATCTTTATATGTTTCCAACATCCTAAATTGAAGAAGACCTAATCAATATATTATATAAGGAAAGTGGAGTTTATAATGAGAAGTCGTATGAGAGTTTCAATATCTCATACTAATTTTCTTTACTCCACTGGCTAGCTTTTATTTAATAGTCCCACATCGAGAAAAAAAGAAAAAAAATTTGAATTGTTTTACTCATATAAAGTGAATCTTATACTTTTATCCCATATAATGAGAAGTCTTGTGAGAATTTGTATTTTACAATTTCACATAGTTTTTATTTTAAACATAATTTTGTATGAGATTTTGAAACTCTCATAATATTTAACTTAAAAATAATTACAATCCTACATCGAGAAAAAAAGAAACGAAAAGTGAGTTGTTTCACTTATATAAAATGTTACAATCCCACATTGGGGAAAAAAAAATAAAAAATGAGTTATTTCAAATGAATCTTATAAAGGGAATTTTAAGGGAGAAGTCTTTTGCAAGCTCCAAACCGTCATTCTAAAATTATTGAATTTTCTTAATTTTAAACAATTAAGAAAATTCTCATTGGTTAGCTTTCATTTACCTTTTATTTTACAATTCCAAATCGAGAAAAAAAAGAAAAAACTGAATTGTTTCATTTACATAAAGTGAATCTTATGCTCCAATTTATATAAATTATTAAAATTTCTTAATTTTAAACAATTAAGAAAATCTCCATTGGTTAGCTTCCATTTAACTTTTATTTTATAATCCCGCATCTGGAAAAGAAGGAAAAAGTGAATTAATTCACTTATAAGTGAATCTTATGCTCCCATTTATATAAGCAAAAGAAAATTTTTAGTGAGATGCCCTATAATCAATATCAATTTTTTTTTTTTATTTTCTTAATTTTAAACAATTAAGAAAATCTCCACTAGTTAGCTTCCATTTAATTTTTATTTTACAATCTCACATATAGGTTTAGATTTTAAAAATAATTTTGTATGAGATTTTGAAACTCTAATAATATTTAACTTTGAAATAATTATAATCTCACATCGAGAAAAGAAATAAAAAGTGAATTGTTTCACTTATATAAAGTGAATCTTATACTCTCATTTACTATTATAGTATTGTGCATGTTTTAGTTCAAAATGGTTTAAATTTTAAAATAAAATTTAAAGGTTTTAATTAATTAATTTTGTTGTAAATTAGTTGGCCTTTTGACTTAGCTGATTAGGCTTAATCGTTTTCGGTTTGATTGATTCACTAGTTTAACCACGGTTTTAACTGTTTTATTAAATATATTACTTATATTTGTTTGATTTGAAATTGTAATGCCCCCAAAATAATATAATAAATCCAACAAAAAACATTTATTAATTACCGCATACATCAAAGGAAGTAGTCCTTTCATTACATAAAGTTAATGTTATAAAAGAATTTAGTACAATTACATGCCTTATAGGCTTACACCTTTCCAAGTCTTGACTTGATTACAACAAAAATGAGATTAACTTATACAGTTAAAGCCCTAGGTTATACAAAAATACACGATCAAGATAGAGAAGCTCTTACTCCTAAAAGTCCCTCAAAACTACTGTCTTGGTGAAGGTATACCATCATTACCTGAAAATATTTTTTCCAAAATAGGGTGAGCCACAGCCCAGTAGAAATAATCTAACACAATATATAAAATTTAACAAATATATAAGTATATGTGCATACACAATGCCGTGAGAAAACATCCTTATTTTATATAGTCATAAAATACCAAATTTAATTCTTAATCCATTTCCATTCAATTTATTTCATCACATGAGCCAATTTCATCAGATGCCAATAACTCAAATGAGACTACAATTCATAGTTCTATAGTCACATCATCAACATATAAACACTTTAAACTGTCATTTTACGGATATTTCATCCGCAGGATCGACACCCATGTATAATTTCAATTTGCCATTTTACAGATATTTCGTCCGCGGGATCGACACCCATGTATAATTTCGGGACTTTCACCCAAGATATTCCGGCCAACTTAATTATAGTGGAGTCCATTCCCTTTCTCCTTCCAAACAATGGAGTCCATCCTCTTTCTCCTTCCAAACAATGGAATCCATCTCCTTTCTCCTCCCAAACAATCATTCATATATATGTAATGTATTTAAACACGTAATCAAACAATGGAACACATACCATTTCCACTCCCAAATAATCATACATATACAATGTATATAAACATAATCATATTCAATGACAACCAACAGGAGATTAGTTTCAATTCACCTAATCTGCATGCAATGTCTACAATAATCATAACTATCCTCCACCGATAGCCCAATACAAATATTTCTAAACAGACATTCAATCTCAATACAGATAATTTATCCAAAATTTCCAAAGGTATGAAGTATTACATACTCAATTCCACCATCTATTTTAAAACTCACTCAATTTCATGTTTACCACACCAATTTCAATTATTTATACAAAATAATTACAATAGTCATTTTAAGGCAAAAATCCTATTTTTCTAAATATCAACCCAAACATCAAAATCAACCATTTTAATACAACATGGTCTCATATTCAAACCCCAAACCCACTTATTCCACATTCCTCAAAAACCCCTCTTTTCATTTTGTATCCCAAACCCTAGGTTTGCTTACATTCCTCCCAAATTCCACCATTGTTACACAATTCCAAAAAACTAAGTTAAAAACCATACTAAAGTGTAGAAAATTCCTACCTCAAGAAAAAAAGACGAGCAAAGCAAGGTTGAAACTCCAAAGACACCGAAATCAAAGTTTGTTTGGATCAAAATGAAGATCTTGAAGCACTCTACCTTTTTCTTAAAGACAATAGGGTGAAGAGATCAACGGATCTAGATGAAATCGAAGAGAGAATGTGAGTTTTAGAGAGAGAAACTCAAGATTTAGAGTATATCAAAATATCATCTATAAACACAACAACAAATTCATCTAAATATGATTTAAACACCATGTTCATAAGGTCCATGAAGGCTGCAGGTGCATTTGTTACCCCAAATAGCATGACCAAAAATTTATAGTGTCTGTATCTAATTCTGAATACAACTTTCTCTATGTCTTCTACCTTAACCTTTAACTGGTGATACCCAGATTTAAGCTCTATCTTGGAGAACACTTGTGCCCCATGAAATTGGTCAAATAGATCATCTATTCGGGATAATAGGTATTTATTCTTCACAGTCACTTTGTTCAATTCTCTGTAATCTATACATGGTCGTAAGGACCCATCTTTCTTCTTAACAAATAAAACTGAAACACCCTAGGGTGAAGTGCTCGGGTGGATGAATTTCTTGTCTAAGAATTCTTGGAGCTGAGTTTTTAACTATTTCAGTTCAAAAATTGACATTCTATATGGGGTTTTGGAAATAGGTTGTATTCCAGGTATTACATCAATTGTAAACTCAATTTCCCTATCAATTAGAATCCCCGGTAAGTCTTTAGGAAACACATCAGGAAAGTCACAAACCACAAGAATAGTTTCCACACTGGCACTATCCGAAGACTTAGTCAACACACTACGCAAGTAGCCCCCGACAACCTTTTCTCAACAATTTTCTAGCTTTCATAGATGAAATCAAGTATGGGGGAGGTACTACACCAATTCCATTAAATATAAATTCGGGCAATCCAGGTGGACGAAACACAACTTGTTTTGTTACACAGTCAATTGAGGCATGATATTTTGTTAACCAATCCATTTCCAAAATTATATCAAAATGATCAAGGTTAAGAGGCAATAAGTCAAAATATAAAAGCATATCTCCAATAATAATCTCACATACAGAATATAAATAAACACATGTCATGGACCCCCCAGCAGGTGAAGATACAGCTAATAAATAATTCATGGGTTCCAGTGGTCTATTTAATTTTTGTGACAAAACATGCGAGACAAATGAATGTGTAGACCTCAAATCAATTAGAATATAGGCATTTTGAGCACAAATTGAAAGTATACCTAACACCACTATCTCGGTGTTCTGCACATCCCCTAGTACAAGTGCAAACACCCGGCCTTGCCTCAAAGGTTCCTTTCCCGTATTAGTTCTAACATTTGGTCTTAATTCAAAAGCAGATCCCGTTGAACTTGCTACAGGACGGTTGGCCTTCTCTGACCCGATTGGACAATCTCTTATCATGTGGCCAGTTTTGCCGCAACAGAAACAGGCACCAGACACTCAATGGCAGGCTCCTCTATGTCTCCTCCCATATTGAGTACAAACAGGTGCAGACCTACTGCTTTGACTTGAGCTGCTAAAGGATCCCGTATTTTGTTTCTTATTTACAGTAAATGAACGGTCCTTCTTGAAATTAAATCTAGATCTTTTCCCTTTCCCCTCAGTGATTGGGGCTGGAGTTTGTTTCTTTGCTGCCAAAATGGCTTCTGCCATCAATGCCCTATCGAGCACATTCACATACGTAGGTAGGTTAAGGACTCCTACCCGATCTAATATCTTCAAATCTAATCCACCCTCAAATTTTCGAGCTTTCTTGTACTCCGTGTCCACCATATGAGGCGCAAACTGAGCTAGTTTAGTAAATTTCGCCTCATACTCAGTTACAGACATTTTGCCTTGCTTAAGCTCCTGAAACTCTGAAACATTTCGGTCCCGAAAGCACTGAGGGAAGGTCACATTAAATTGAGCCCATGCCAAGTTCTCATTACTCTTTTGGATCAATAACCACCATCTCCAGACTTCAAGTTGTAGGTGGCCAAAAGAACTTTCTAGATCTCAAAACAGGGAAACACTTCGAATAATTTCTCCATCTCCAACAACCATATTTTAGCTTTTAGTGGTTTAATACCACCAAGAAATGTTGGCGGCTTCATCTTCATGAATTTTTGTGTCAGGTTGATCATATCATTATTATCTGACTCATGTTGTGCTGGTGGAGGCGGAGGGGGCAAAGGTTAGGAATGGCAACGGGGCGGGGCGGGGCCGAGGATCACACTCCCCGTCCCCGATCCTCGATGGTGGAAATACCCCCGTCCCCGGCCCCGATCCCCGATGGGGAACCTATAATCGCCCTCGTCCCCGTTCCCGTCCCCTAACGGGGATCGGGTTTCCCCGACCCCGAAATTCCCAGACCAAAAAATTAAAAACCTTGATCAAAATGTTCATCAGCAAACAGAGAGAGAGAGATTTTCAACAACAGATCAACAAACAGATCTAACACAGATCAACAAATAGATCTAACACAGATCAAAAAATCAAAAACCTTGACCAACATGTTCATCAACAAACAGATCAAAAAATCAAACACAGATCAAAAAATCAAAAACCTTCATCAACACAGATCAACATGTTCATGTTCATCTTCATTATTTTCAAATCTGAAGAACAAAATCAATAAACAGAGAACAAAATCAAAAAAATAAAGAGAGAGAGGAGGAGGAGATACCGTGAGAGAGAGAGAGACAAGGAGATACCGTGAGAGGGAGAGAGGAGGAGCTACGGTGAGGAACGACGGTGAAGGAGGAGTCGTCGCCGACATGGTGAGAGACGGTGCGGTAAGCGGCGGTGCAGTGAGAGACGATGCTGTGAGAGACGGTGCTGTGAGAGAAAGAGAAGAAGAACGGAGGTGCAGTGAGAGGAGACACCATGAGGGGCTGAGGTGAGGAACAGAAGAGAGAGAGGGAGAAGATGTGTGTGTGTGGGTTGCATCTGCCAACAGCCCAAACCCTACACACACTCACACATATATTATATATAAAAGGGGCAATATAGTAATTTTACATCGGGGGATCGGGGACGGGGTCGGGCCGAGTCCGGGGCTGAAACATGTATCCCCGTCCTCGGCCCGAATATCATCGGGGATTTAATTTTTAATACCATCCCCGACCCGTCGGGGGTATTTTTCGGGGAATAACTGCTCAATTCGAGGTCAGGGGATCGGGTCCCCGTCAGGCCGGGTTCCAATTGCCATCCCTAGCAAAGGTTGTTGCCTCTGATGCTGTGTCAATGTTTCAGTCAAGGCTGCAAGCATCTGTTCCATCTGGCTCATGCGAGCCTCTGAGGATTCACTTGTATCATTTCCCCTTGCATTCTCCATATTGCTATAGAGACACCAAATAACAATAAACATAGGAATAATCTTGTTCATTTCTTTCAATTTATTTATCCAAATTCAAATTCAGTTTTCACATTTATAAGATTACTACACACGCACACATACAGATGGAATGCCCCTACTTCTTACTAGGACATCCTAAGCTCATATGGACTTGTGTGTGCGGTAGAACACGTGCTCTGATACCACTCTGTCATGACCTGAACCTGCCCCTATGGGTTTAACGTCGTTACCAGCCAGTAATCCTTGGATCACCAAAGGCTTTTGAACAGAATAACATATAATAGGGGCTATGGAAGTAGTATACAAAATTTACATAGTCCATAGAGCTGTGCAGACATACATGGGACAGAAATTTTCAAAACAAACTTATATATATATATATAGATATGACGTCAAATATACATTAGTCTTACGTCACTCAATTACACAGATAGAGTCGAAGGGAACTTAGCCCAAGTGCAGATTTGCAAAACAAACTCAACTAAAACCTTGACATGATCCTCTCAAAAGGAACCTCCTCGGGAGGCGCAGTAGTTGGCTAACAAAACAGAATCTTAGGCCATCAACTCTGGGCCTGGTCACATGCCTGCTCACCTACATATATAATATAAATAGTGAGCTGGAGCCCAGCAAATAATAACAAAGTAAAGGGGTTTTAATGAAAGTTGTCCATAAATTTTACAAAAAACAGAATTCAATAGTTATCAGAAATAGATTCATAATCATGTTCAGAAATCATAATACATAACATATACAAATTTAGAGTCGTATTCATAATTGGAACTTGCAGTTAATCATACGTGGTACATTTATTAGCACTAGCAGAAACAGTTAACCTGCAAGAGACGGCCATTAAAGCATACAGTTGACCCGTAAAGGCATGGCCATAAAGGTTTACAATTAACTCACGTACACAGAGACGGTACAGTTGGCTCATGAGACGTACAGTAGTTGGCCCATAAATGGGACGTATACATAAGGATCCATAACAGTTGGCTCATGAGACATACAGTTGACCCATAATTGGGACGTAACAGAACAGATAACAGATGTCATCTGAAGCTAAGAATGCCACAAATACTGTGACAACCCTCACCTCTGATTAGTGTTAAACTGTGATTGAGCATGATAAGTAATTGATTAGAATGAAATCCTAATCTGTTTGCATGAATGTATTGTTTGAATTGCATTTCTATCTGTTTGCTACAGAATGATCTGTTCATGTTTTAATTTCGAACTGCGAATTGAAGGTCTTATCGGCGACCGAATCAGAAATTGATTGGTGTTATATGCTAATTAGGATTTATGTGATTTTTATGGTAGGTTTAATTAAAATTCTATTTGGAATGATTAAATTAGAATAAATAAAGTTAAATTACATTATTTTGAGTTTATTACATTTTTGTCATTGAAGTGGGTCACTTTGTTAAAACTTTGTTTGGAGCTTAATTCACCTTTTGACATACCATTCTTCATCCACCTTTCAAGACCAAATGTGAGAGAAAGAGAATTGGAAGAAAAATTGAGTTCAACAAGGAGTCTTGCTTGAGACTTAGAAGAAATTGAAGGAGAATTGCATAATTAGTCTTCTACATTGGGAATTCAAGACTTAAGGTAGGAAACTCACCCTCTTGAGTATGATTTGAGTTGTCACATGCATGGTTCATGGTAAATTAGTGATTTGAGTCAAGAATTAATTTAAAGTGTTATTTTGAGAGTGATTTCATGCATGCATGTCCATATCATAGAATTTTGAGATTGGTTTCATGAAATCCATACGTGCATGTTCACATTTTAGTTGTAGTCCATGAATTCACCATAGTTTTGAGCTCAATCTTGCATTTGATCATGTTTTAGAGCATTGGAATTCATAAGAACTCATGTTGTTATGTTCTTGCATAGTTCATGAACGTTTCTTTGAAATTGTGTTCAATTGTCTCACCTTTAGGCTTGATTTTAAAAAATTGATCTTCAAAACATGTTGTAGTATGAGATTTCAAGTGTTTTTCTAGAAAATTGGCCCAAAAGGTTGAGTTTTGATAAGTTTAATTCTTGGTTTGAGCTTTGGAAGCAAATCTGGAAAACCCAAATTTTGGCTTTCACGCTCGAGCGCAGGATTCCACGCTCGAGCGACCACCTTTGTGTTCAAGGCTCCGCTCGAGTGACGGAATGTTGGTTCGAGCGTAGATTGCAAGCTCTTAGGTTTTTGTGGATGCAAAAGCACGCTTGAGCGACAAGACCTACGCTCGAGCGAGGAACTGTGTCTCACGCTCGAGCGAGCATCGAGTGGGGATTTTCAACAACTAGTACTTTTTGCATTTTTACAGACTGCTCGAGCGAGGGATTCTACGCTCGAGCGACCCCTCTGTTTTGGTAAGCTCGCTCGAGCATAGAAAGCCACGCTCGAGCGAGACCCCTGTTTCAGCAAAAATTTGAAAAGTGTTTTAAAGCACATTTTTGCATCCTCATTCCATCCTAGGCATTCCTAGGCCATGTTGAAGGCATCTTAAGGAGGATAATGTTGTAGAACCACACCGAGTCAAGTTTAGGGGCTAAGTTATTAATCCCAAATATGTAACTTAGTGTGTGTATTCGTTCTGCAACTGTGTAGAGTTGGCACCCGAGGACGCTGACTAGCCTGTCTATAGCCCAGTACTCTGTGAGTAACAATGTTGTAAAGATACGTTCAATTGTAATTATTTTCTGAACGATTAACGGTACTGTTTTCTGAAATGGCATTGTTTACTGAACGGATGTTTGTCCTATTTGTAAACCATACACGTGGCATCCATAGCAACTTACTGTTACTGTATTGTTACTGCTACTGTTACAGAGATCTCTGTCAGTTCCAATGTTTGGAACTACTACTGTTTACTGTTATGATGACCATCAACTGACTGTTCGGTCTATTAAGGCCTACTGTACTGTTTTGCTATTGGACGTACCACGTATGACTGTTATGAATTCTAAATGACTGATATGGCATGAAATATGAGCCGCTGGTTGAATAACTGATTTATTGATGCAAATAACTACTTTAATTAATGAAAGGACATTCATTCTTAACCCCTTCACGCATATGTTATTCACTGGGCTTCAGTTCACTGTTTATATTTATATGTAGGTGTCCAGGCACCGGACCGAAGCTAGGAGCGTCAAGTTAAGCTCTCGTTTTGTCGAGCCAACCATTGTGCCTCACTTCGAGGTTCCAAGTCCGTTCAAGCCACGGCTGTTTTGGGGTGTTTCAGATTCACCCTTTTGTCTCTATTTTGTAATAGATGAATAAAACTTTCCGACTGTACAGTTATGTTGAAGGGATTTGGTCCCTATATTGACGTATGTATATATGTTTTGGTTATGAATGTGGCTTGTGCATAAAAGTCTTTTTGCATTCAGGTTTTCACAGCTCATTGGACATCTTCTATTTTTTGTTTGGCTCCCGCCAGCCCCTTACGTTGTATTACTGTCATTACTGTTAAGTAGGCCTTTGGTAATCACGGATTACTGGCCGGTTACGATGCTAAACCCATAGGGACGGGTTTGAGTCGTGACAAATACATTTTAGAAATATTAGACAACCATTCATTTATGCAGAAAATAATAATATTTCAGAAAACAAATCATCTTATATCATTCAGAAAATACTTATAATTGAACATAACTTTACAAAGTTATTACTCAGAGATAACCGGTGGCTCCAAATAGACGAGTAGACACTTAACTTGAGGCGCGTGACCTACATAACATGACTGATACATACATTGAAACACACACTCGAATTGTACATAACTTACTTCATTTGTTGTTAGTGTGTTTCCAGCCTTTATCCTCATTATAGTATTTTAATCTTGGCCTAGGAATGTCTAAGATGGAATAAAGATGCAAAAATCTACTTGAAAACATTTTTCAAACTTGCTGAAAATAGGGTTCACGCTCGAGCATGGCTTTCCTCACTCGAGCGGACATGCAAAATGTGAGGTTCGCTCGAATGGTTTGCAAACTTTGAAAAAGTACTGGTTGCTTGATTTTCACGCTCAACGAACGCTCGAGCGTGTCTTTTGTTGCTCGAGTGATCTGCAAAAACACATGAACTTCTGGGAGCATGCATTTCACGCTTGAGTGGATTTCTGGTCACTCGAGTAGAGGTACAAAAACAAAGGTGGTCGCTCGAGTGTAAAATACTTCGCTCAAGTGGAGGGTGAAAATTCTGGAATTTCCAGATTTGTTTCCAAGGTCCAAAACTCAATCTTAAAGCATCAAAATTCGGTTTTTATCGGCCAAAACTTGAGGAAACACTTAGAAACTCATGAAACATCATGCATTAAGGACCATTTCAAGAAATCATGGTCTAATAGCTTGCTAATTGTGCAAAAATTCAACTTAAATTTATGAATGTTCCATGAACATGACATGCATGAATTTCTTTGAACTTAAGCTTCTCAAAACATGATCAAATGCTACAAAACAACATGAAATTTGATGATTTTCCAAAATTAAGGTGAATTCAAGACATGCATAAGGAAATTTTTGGAAATAAAACTTAAAATATGAGAAAATATGCATGCATGCATGGTATGGCTCAATACTCTTCATTTCTAACTCAATTCATGCATTAATCAACATAATTCTCTTGTGTTCATGCATTATAGTCTAGATTTCAAGGCTTAAGGATAAAATTCTTACATAGAGGCTTGAGTTCACAAGTGTTGAAGTTGTAACTCTCAAATCTTCTTCAATCTCTCAACAATTTCTTGCAAGCTTTCCCTTCTTTACTTGATCCTAAACCCTTTCTTAGTCTCTCACTTCTCTCTCACGTTTGTGTGTCTTAGGAGCATGAGTTGGTGATATAAAAATGACCTAATGGGATCGAGTATATGGCCCACCTAGGGACACAGATTCAATTGAGGTTAAAAGCAATCATTTCACATTAAATTAGTCTAATTATTTGGTTCCGAATCGAATTTCATGTAAACCTACCATAAAATTTTAAAAATTGTAATTAACACATAAATCAAGTCAATTTCTGAATCAAATGCCGATAAGGCCTTCAATTTGCAGAACAGATCGGAAACGTGAATAGATCATTCTATGTTAAACAGATGAGGCAACACAAATAAGGCAACACACATGCAATTTAATTCAGGTTTTGATCTAAAAAACTTATTAGGCATATTAAAGCATGGATTAACGTTAATCATGGGTCAAGGTTGTTACAGAGCCAAAATTTGGGCATCACGGGTTTGGAAAAACAAACAACCAACCTATTCCAAACACATAACCACAATTCGATAACCAAAATAAATGAGGGACGAGAGAAACAAGATATGAATCACTATTTAGAACTATACAACCCGAGTCTGGAACTCAACAAGTGACGGACCAAAAATCGAAATCGCTATAACCTCCCCTCTTAAAGAATTTCACCTCCGAAATTACAAATCAAGTTCGAAATCAAGATTTAACCATTCACAACAATGCTATTCTTACAAGTTCAACGTCATGACCCATCATCCGGTCATTCATTCTCATCGACTCGATACACGAGTCCTACATTGAAAACACATTTTACAATCTCCCAAACATTTGCAATGTTTAAACCAAGGTCCAAGTTTTCAAAATTTTACATAGCGCATGCAATGCTTCCAAAAGTGATATAACACATATGATATTCCACATTCTCAAACATATGCAATGTTTATAACAACTCATATTTCCAAATGTAAACAACATATACAATGTTCTCGCATTCTATCAATTATAATCGCAATACAATACATGTTCAAACATCAACAAATAAGTCCAGATACTTTTCTCGGACTTCCAATTCACGCTCCCAAGTTGCTTCCTCAACCCCGTGATGCTTCTACAATACCTTAACCAAGGGAATTGTCTTGCCTTGCAAGATATCCAAGACCCTCGCCAGTTTCTCCTCATACAAGGCATCCTTATCTATTTCTAAGTCGGTCCAATCCAATATGTGCTATGGATCTGGCTCATATTTTCGAAGTATACTAATGTGAAACACGTCATGCACTCTGAAAAGTTGTGGCGGCAATGCCAACCGATAAACAACCTCTCCGACCCGCTCAAGGATCTTAAAAGGCCCAATGAATCAAGAGGACAACTTCGCACTCTTCCTAAATCTCATCAAACCCCACCTAGGTAATATTTTCAAAAACACATGGTCTCCCACCTCAAAAGACAAGGGTCTCCTCCTACGATCAGCATAACTTTTCTGGCGACTCTGAGTTGCAACCAACCTCTTACGAATAAGTGTCACCTTTTCCGTCATTTCACGAACCAACTCTGGGCCCAACAAAGGTGCATCACCTACCTCAGCCCAACACACGGGGGATCTACACGGTCGGCCATACAAGGCCTCAAACGGTGCCATACCAATACTCGATTAAAAGCAATTATTATAGGCAAACTCTACTAAGGGCAAGTGCCTCTCCCACAAATCTTTGAAGTCAAGGACACAACCTCGAAGCATATCTTCGAGGATCCGAATAGTATGCTCGGACTACCTATCAGTCTGAGGATGATACGCAGTACTAAAAATCAATCTAATGCCCAAGACACTTTGCAAGCTCTGCCACAACCGAGCTGTAAAACGCAGATCTCTATCCGAAATAATCGTCACAGGGACCCTGTGTAACCTCACTATGTCCTTAATATATAAGTTGGCAAGATAGTCTACCGAATCACTCACACACATAGGTACGAAGTGCGCAGACTTGGTTAACCGGTCAACTACCACCCAAATGGCATCGCTACTCTGTTAAGTCCTGGAAAGGCCCACAACAAAATCCATCGTGATATGCACTCACTTCCACTCAGCTATAGGCAAGGGTTGCAACAAACCCGCTGGCCTCTGATACTCGACCTTCACTTGCTGACAAGTAAGGCATTTCGATACAAATACGGCTACATTCTTCTTCATACCCCTCCACAAAAACTGGCAACTCAGATCATGATACATCTTTGTGCCTCCCAGATGCACTGCAAGACGTGAATGGTGAAACTCTCGGAGTACTTCCTCTCGGCAAGACTCTGGTACAAACAAGCGGTCACGGTATCTCATACTCTGATCAGGATACACAGTCAAGCCTCTTTCTACCTTCCCATTAGAGATCTTCTCACGGAGGGATTCCACCTCAAAATCACCCCTCTATGCTTCTAATACTCAGGTCACAAGTACAGGTTGAGCAACCACTAAAAACAAGGCTGCAAACTCAACAGACTCGCCCAGGTGCAAGTCAAACTCATTAAGAGCACTCAATATCTCCCATTCTCAGATGGCAATACAAGCTATGCCACCAATAGATTTCCTACTCAAGGCGTCAGCCACAACATTAGCCTTCCCCGGATGATAATACAACTCAAAATCATAATCCTCTATGTATTTCATCCACCTCTTCTGCCTCATATTTAAGTCATTCTATGTAAACAAATACTTCAAACTCTTATGATCAGAGAACACTTCAAATCTCTCACCATACAGATAATGCCTCCAAATCTTCAAGGCAAAAATCAACGTTGTTAACTCTAAGTCATGAGTAAGGTAGTTCCTCTCGTGTGTTTTCAACTGTCGCGAGCCATAGGCTACTACATTTCCCTCTTGCATCAAAACACAACTCAAACCTTCCCGTGAGGCATCACAATATACTGAATAACCCAAACCCCTCTCTGGAATAATCAAGACTGGAGCAGTGGTGAGTCTAACCTTAAGTTCCTGGAACGACTTCATACAAGTCTCATCCCACACAAATTTGACTCCCTTCCTCGTTAGCCTAATTAAAGGTGAAGCTAGTCTAGAGAAGCCCTTTACAAATCTCCGATAATACCCGACCAGCCCCAGAAAACTACGGATCTCGAAGGCATTCTTAGGTTGTACCCTGTAGACGCCCTCGAACGCCCCGGGAGGATGAGTCCCGTTCTGTTTATTTGTGGGTTCACTACAGTTCAGGACTCTCAAATTGTCACGGTTCTTAATCTGAACCAAAGAGTCCAAATCCGGCAAATCGTTTTGAGAAAAACAGATTTTTAGAAAAGAAGTGCCAAACATGGACTGTTTTGCCAGATACAGAGTCGCTACCTAAATATTTTATTTTGGAAAATTTAGGAAACCCTAACTCGGTGCCAAAGGCCACGTGTCTGTCATCACCAAAGTTGCCTCGGCTCGGGAACTTGGGTACGATTGGGGAAGGTCAACTATGAGCACCCCCTTTTGCCCGATCGAAGATCGGCCTCTACTAACCATGATATCTTGTTTTGAAAAAATTACATGTTCCTATTCCGGTTATTAGCCTAGAATTACTATGTTATGCGCACAACAAACAAGTATAGATTAGATCGCCTAATTCGGAACAAAGCATCACATATCCGTTTGTTTGGAAAATATTTTGAAATTTGCTACTCCTGAATAAGCTAAAACACAAATTTTGATGAGTTGTTTCAACTCAAGCAATCCAACCTTCACCCACAGGCATTCAGGCAGTTCACATCACAAAAGCATCTAGCTACATGGTAAGCATGCTGTCATGTTAACATTCACACTCGTGCGAGATGCTAAAGCACAAAATACTTACAGGGTACTCCAAGCCAAAACAAAGAACTCATTAGCAATCGATGTATGATCCAAGTCCATGTTAAGATGGCTAATGCAACATACGCAAGATGCAGCTACAATAGGCTCGGCTAATCTATGGATGGCATATGATGATGCTACAACTAACACGTATTCAACTTGGAATTGAAGTACAATGCAGTTAGTATGATGCGCCGAGCCCGGTGCATGCAAGACAAATGTATGGATGCACGCATGCATAGCATAAGGTATGTTAAATTAAACATGTCCTAGTACTAACCATCAAAGCAGGTAAGTAAAAGGGAGAAAGAAGTGGGGGTTGGAAGACATGCACACACGCACCCACACTTATTACAAATTTGCCCTCGCTCGGAGGGACCAAAAGAATAATACAATTAACTAACCTACAAGCTAATTAAATGTTACAGACCAATTAAAATAGTTAAGCACATTAACTAATCTAAGAAAGTGGTAAAAGCAGCCTCGGGAAGAGGATCCAACGCACGCGTGTTGGGTTCCTCTTGGAAGTCCACTACCATGCACAAACTGCCTCTATTTTCCCTGCTCTGCTCCTCTGAGGACTGCACAAGTCCAATGTTACACTGTTTGGATGTTGGGGAATGCCACCGGCTGAGGCAAATGGTCACCGGCCATGGAAGGATGGTCATCGGCCACTAGTTAAGCTCTCGGCCATCTATACTTGGTCAGTCGGCACTAAAGATGGCCGGCCGGCCAAAGCTTCCTGCAGAATCCTGTTTTGACAGCAGCAGAGGGCAAAAGAAGGCATGGCAATGCATTCCAAGCCAATGTGTGCACCAACACATCCCTTATCATGTTTATGGCTCAAAGGGACATGGTTCTTGGTTCTCGGACCACCAGTCGCGCATTTCAATGCGTGATGGCCCAAGGGACCAAGTGTGCACTTTGATTTCAAATGTCATGCAATGCACATAAACATACAAATGGAGCTCAACCTCTATCACAAGCAATTCAAGAGGCAATGCAATGCAATCCTAAGCATGTGAGCCTAAGTATGCAATATGGGCATGCAAGCAAGTAATGTATGTTACACAACCTAGGCAAACAAGCATGCAAGGCATGAAGCAATGCAACCAACAAGTATGTAAGACACAATGTGGGTGTTCAAACATGCAAGCAAGCATGTGACTTCATTCAATCATGCAACAACACACAAGCATGCGACAACACATAAGGTGAGCATGCGACAACATGCGAACAATGGACTTAAACTGATTCGGGCAGCTCTATACTAAGCCCAAAACAGTGACCAACATGCTCAAGAATGAAGGTAAAATGACATGTAAACATGCATGCACGCAAGGACCAACACTTAAGCATTAAAGAGCAATTCTCAAGCACACTTAAGAGGATGAAAACATGGGCAAATAGCACGCATTATAAGCTCTGAAAATCATGTCATGAAAGGTGCCAATCCAAGTCGATAAGACAAGCTAAGCATGCAACAAATGGTCCAAGTACTCAAGGCAAGCCAAGGAGGCTTAAACCAATGCCAAGTCAACCAAGCCTCACAAGGCTAAGGAGACTTAGAACAGGTCCAATGTAGACCTGAACGAAGCTAAGGATGTACCTAGATGGCATCTAGGTGGTCTAAATTTGCAAGCATACAAAGAGGCACATTCATGGAGCATAAGGCAACAACCTTCTAACACATTGAAGGAGCATCAAACGTGAGCATATAGGCATGTTATAAGGACTGAAATAACATGGTAAATGGTTTCAAACCACTGAAATAATGCAAGTAATGCATGCTCATGGTCCATGCACTTGAGGCTCACAAGCCAAGAATGCAAAGAGGCTATACTAAGCATGCCATGGTCGACCAAAGAAATCAAAAATAGAACTTCAACATGCTAAAACAAGCATAAAAGCTTCACAAAGCTAAGCCTAAATCATGCTAGAACAAGGGTCTAAACCTAAAGCATGTTAAGGCAAAAATGTGGCATTACAAGACATGTATGCAAGGCATGCAAGGTGTGTCCAAACCAACATAAAACAGAGGTAATACATGGAAAAATACTACCAAATAACAGTTAAGGCATGGTCAACATGAACCTAAACTAGGTGCTCACACATAAGGCAAAAATGGACCTTTTCAAGGACAACAAGGAGAGGGGGTGGCCCCCTCCTTCTTAGGACCTTAAGGCACCATCCTCACCACTGAAATCCCTCAAGATTTCAGTGGTGAGGAGGCCCAAACAAAGTGGTCCTGGAGCTCACCCAAAATGGCACAAAATGGGGCCTAACAAGCCCTAAGAGGGGTCAAACAACCCCAAATGCCAAAAAACTCTTAAACAACTATTTTAAGCAAGTAAAAACAGAACTTTTATATGCTATACACGAAGCTTAAAAATAGATGCAAGGTAGGTTAAAAAGCTATGCAAAAATGGGATAAAAATGAGTAAGTTCTTACCCTTGTTGACCCTCTTCACAAACAATGCTCCAGCTGCCTTCTTTAGCTCAAAACCAGCCAAGAACTTCAAGAACAACCTCCAAGGACCTCAGCTACTAAGGAAAGGTGTAATGGTAGGTGTTTGTGTGCAATAGTAAGAACAAACACACACTAATACACCAAAAAGAGGAAGAGGTATAGAGATAGAGTATATGTAAACCCTAACCCTAAAACTTAGAGATCTGGAGCTTTTTTTGTCAACCCTAATGGAGGGAGAAGAGGCTCCCTCTTATAGAGCTCACTCTTGCAAAGCTTCTCAAGTAAGCTAGTCAAAAGGGAGATCCCTCCATACACGTGTATGAAGGGGAGCAAAGTGGGTGCCAGCTATCATAGCTGGGACAAAAATATCTGAAAAGCAGATGAACAGTGGTCGGCCAACCAAAAATGCAATTTGACCAAAATAGATGGTCGATCGACCATCTAGAGTGCCAGTCGGCCAAACATTTGGCCGATGGCAACAAAACACAGCCGGTGGCCTCAAGCCATGGCCGGTGGAGTGTAGGGATGGCCAACAAGCCATTCCTTGCCCCTCAAAGGCAAAACACAAGTGTTTAGTGCAAAACCAAGCACAAAACAGTCGAGTCGAGAGATCCTGAGGCATGGCGCGTGGTCGAGACCTCCAGGAACTCAAGACGAATACAAACATGGATGATCATCGAGTGTTCAAATAGTGACGCCCAAATCTTGAGGACGGTCAAAAATGGGGTGTCTACATACCCAACCTTGTACTACCTCTATCTTGGATGAATCTACAATTACCCCTTCCCCAGATACCACATGGCCTAAGAACTTAACATCTTTCAATCAGAATTCAAATTTCCCAAACTTAGCATACAGTTTATGGGCTCTAAGAAATTCAAGCACTACTCGCAAGTGCTCCTCGTGTTCTTCCTTGGAGGGTGAATAATTCAAAATGCCATCCACGAAGACAACCTCAAAACGGTCTAGAAACTCCTAGAAGATTCGATTTATCAGATCCATAAATACAGCTAGAGCATTGGTTAGCCCAAAAGGCATCACTAGAAACTTGTAATGGCCATGCCACGTACGGAATGCCGTCTTTGGAATATCCTTTCCCCTTACCCTCAACTGATGGTAACCCAATTTCAGGTCTATCCTAGAGAAACAACAAGATCCCTTCAATTGATCAAACAGATCATCTATACGAGCCATTGGGTACTTATTCTTAACAGTAACCCGGTTCAACTTCTGGTAATCGATACAAAGTCACAAGGCTCCATCTTTGTTTTTAGCAAAGAGGGCCGGTGCTCCTCAAGGTGATGTACTAGGGCGGATGAAACCTTTACTTAACAATTCCTGGAGTTGAATCTTCAGCTCATTTAACTTAGCAGGTCCAAACCGATACGGTGCCATAGAAATCGGTGCCGTGCCAAGTACTAAATCAATAGAGAACTCAATCTCTGTGTGAGGTGGTAAACTAGTAAGATCCTCGAGAAGACATCTGGGTATTCACATACCACCCTTGGCAACTCAACCCAGACTTCATCACACTCACTACTCAAAAAGCTAGCAAGGAGACAACTAAGTTCACTCCGCCCACGTAGATCGTATATCGGGGATAAGACTCTATCCACCCAGTCCCCCAAGAAATAAAAGCAGTCACCACTCAAGGCACATACAGTAACCCTCTGACTATGGCAGTCTATAACAACCCGGTATGACGAAAACTAGTCCATACCCAAAATAACATCAAAACTAGTCATATCAAGCAATACAAATGCAAACAGTAATCGAAGATCAGCAACCTCGATGTCACAACCCCGACACCCTTGTTTTAGAATGACCTCACCACCAATAAGTGACTTTATATAAATAGGAGATGCTAACTGTGCCAACTTCAACCCCAAAATCGATGCAAATGCAGATGAGATAAAAGAATGAGATGCACCCATATCAATCAACGCATTAGCAATTGAATTGCAGAACAAAAAGGTACCTCTCACTACAGAAGGAGTCGGTACAAGATCTGGCGCGATAACAGCATACACACGCCATGTTGGCCTCTGGTCTACCTGCTCACCTCTCGAAGCATAAGCCTGCAGCACGGATTGAGCTGAAGAGGCTCTTTGATTGGCCCTCGAGACCTGTGCTGACTGTGTTGGCTTGTGACTCTGTGTCTGTCTCGAACCAGATGCACTAGATGTACCACCCAACTGTAAGCAAAACCTCTTCAAGTGCCCTGCCTGACTACGTTGATAGTAAGTAGGCAGTTGTCCTCTACCCTAACTCTGGCCCTGAGAATGAGCTGAAGACTAAGCTGCTCGCTGCCCTTCTCCTCTCTGCGGGCAAGCTGGAGACTTGTGACCCAACTGGCCACACTTGAAACAAGTCACATCTCCCTGACCACCCCTCATAGAACCTGAACTCAGGACTAGAAAGGTGAACCTCGACTATACTCCCTGGGACTGCTGAAGGTTAGAACCCCACTACCTCTTATCATCTCCCTGATTATCCTGACTCCTCCTAGAGCCTCTCATCCTCTCCTCTTCAACCTGTATGATGGTCTTAAGATGGGCCACCGCGTCCACAAGACGCCTATAATCTCTAATCACAAATCTGGCCCCCCTGAACATGAGCCCGGTCCTCAACCGTTTCTCAAACTCTAAGCAATAGCACTCTTCAGTCGCCACCAACTCAGGTGCAAACCTAGACAAGCTAGTAAAGGTGGCTTCAAACTCAGCCACAAGTGTGTTAAACTGCACCAACTTAGAGAACTGGTCCCTCAACTTCTCCCTAACCGTGGGAGGTAGAAACTTATCCTAGAAGACATTGATAAAAGCCTCCCAAGTCCTTTCAATGCGTCCCCGTGCATATTTCCACCACTGACCCACATCCCCCTTCAGCTGGAAAGATGCCAAGGTCACCCTCAACTGGTCATCCTCGATGCCAAGCATCTCGAACATTTTCACTATCTGTTCAATCCACTTATCTGCCTTCAATGGCTCCTTAGGATCCCCAAAAAACTCATCCGGGTTCAACTGAAAAAACTCCCTCTTTAGAAAGGATAGCCCTACCTCAGCAACTTGGGCCTGGACTTGATTCTTAGCTCTGAGAATGTCCATAGATTCCCTCAAAGCTCCGGCCATTTCGCGGGCTAAAGCGCCCATGGCTTGTTGACCTATTGGCTCGGCCACGTTGGCCTGACCAACCCCTTCCTCCTGTGCCGGAATTTCATCCGGTATAGGTATCTCGTGCCTCCTAGGCCTACCACGCCTACCACCACTACGTCCACGTCTCGACATCCTAATAAAGGTCACGAAGAAAGATTAGCACTCGCATCCTAATACGTTGGACAATAATAATTCACTCCACATAAGCACATAATCACGTAGACACATACGAATTTCTTTCCTAGATAATGACCGTCCCGCGGCGTTACTAGAGTTCCAATTACAAACAGCAGTGATCAAGTGCTCTTCTAATAGAACTTCAAGAAACCCGTAGATCCAATCAACATCTTAGGAATTAAATTTCATACCCATATAATCACATAAACATGTTATCATATAAACACATATCATCCATACTTAGTCTCTAACAAGCGAGACAAACCTATTGTGATACTAACCACTTCCCATATACCCAAAGTATTCAAACCCAGTGCACTCTGATACCAAGTTGTAACGCTCCCAAAATAATACAATGAATCCAACCCAAAACATTTATTAATTATCGCGTACATCAGAGTAAGTAATCCTTTCATTACATAAAGTTAATATTACAAAAGAGTTTAGTACAATTACATGCCCTATAGGCTTACACCTTTCCAAGTCTTGACTTGGTTACAACAAAAATGAGATTAACTCGTACAGTTAAAGCCCTAGACTATACAAAAATACACGATCAAGATGAAGAAGCTCTTACTTCTAAAAGTCCCTCAAAACTACTGTCTTGGTAGAGGTATGCTATCATTGCCTGAAAATGTTTTTTTCCAAAATAGGGTGAGCCACAGCCCAGAAAAATAATCTAACACGATAGATGAGGTTTAACAAAGATATAAGTACATGTCATACACAATGCCGTAAGAAAACATCCTCACTTTATATAGTCATAAAATACCAAATCCAATTCTTAATCCATTTCTATTTGATTTATTTCATCACATGAGCCAATTTCATCATATACCAATAACTCAAATAAGACTATAACTCATAGTTCTATAATCACATCATCAACATATAAACACTTCAAACTGCCATTTTACGGATATTTCGTCCGTGGGATCGACACCCATATATAATTTCAATTTGTCATTTTACAAATATTTCGTCCGTGGGTTCGGCACCCATGTATAATTACGGGACTTTCACCCAGGACACTCTGGCCAACTTAATTATAGTGGAGTCCATCCCCTTTTTCCTCCCAAACAATGGAGTCCATCCCCTTTCTCCTCCCAAACAATCATTCATACATATGCAATGTATTTAAACACGTAATCAAACAATGGAGTACATCCCTCTTCCACTCCCAAATAATCAATCATATACAATGTATATAAATATAGTCATATTCAATGATAACCAATAGGAAATTAGTTTCAATTCACCTAATTTGCATGCAATGTCTACAACAATCATAACTATCCTCCATCGATAGCCTAATACAGATATTTCTAAACAGATATTCAATCTCAAGACAGATAATTTATCCAAAATTTCCAAAGGTATGAAGTATTACATACTCAATTCCACCATCTATTTTAACACTCACTCAATTTCACGTTTACCACACCAACTTCAATTATTTATACAAAATAATTGTCATAGTCATTTTAGGGCAAAAATTCTCTTTTTCCAAATATCAACCCAAACATCAAAATCAACCATTTTAATACAAAATGGTCTCATATTCAAACCCCAAACCCACTTATTTCACATTCCTCAAAAACCCCTCTTTTCATTTTGTATCCCAAACCCTAGGTTTGCTTACATTCCTCCCAAATTCCACCATTGTTATACAATGCCAAATAACTAAGTTAAAAACCATACTGAAGTGTAGAAAATTCCTACCTCAAGAAGAGAAGACGAGCAAAGCAAGGTTGAAACTCCAAAGACACCGAAATCCAAGTTTGTTTGGATCAAAATGAAGATCTTAAAGCACTCTACCTTTGTCTTAAAGACAATAGAGTGAAGAGATCAATGGATCTAGATGAAATCGAAGAGAGAATGCGAGTTTTAGAGAGAGAAACTCAAGATTTAGCTTTTTGAAAAGTTTTCGAGAGAGAGAGAGAAGAATGAAAAAGTGATTTGAAATGTCATCTTCATGGACTATTATACACGCAGTCTGCTCGAGCATGAGATACACTTTTCCAGAAGTTTTGCAAGCAAAGGACCCCGCTCGAGCGTGAGACTGGACGCTCAAACGTCCAATGCATTCTCCCAGTATTTGCAGAATAGCAAAAATACTAAAAGGTGACAAATCCCACTCGAGCGCAAGAATGGCCGCTCGAGCGAAGGAGCAAAATTTGTGAAGTCCGCTCGAGCGGAAGAACCAAAATCTGGTCATCACAGGTTTGGAAAAACACGCAACCAATCTGTTTCAAACACACAACCACAATCTAATAACCAAAATAAAAGGGGGACAAGGGAAACAAGATATGAATCACTATGTAGAACTATACAACCCGAGTCCGGAACTAAACAAGTGACGGGCCAAAAATCGGAATCGCTATAGAAATAAATTAAGATTGACCTCATTAAAAATTGAATGACTGAGATTGCTTAATTAGAAATGAACTTCTCGTCCAAACAACTGTTAACTTTTATTTTACAATCCCATATTAGGAAAAGGAGGAAAAAATGAATTGTTTCACAATGTAAACCTTATGCTCCCATTTAATATTGTAGTATTGTGTATGTTTCAATTCAAGCCAGTTTAAATTTTAAAATTAAAATAAAATTTAAAAATTTTAATTAATTAATTTTTATATAAGTTGGGTGGTCCTTTGACCTAGACGATAGGGTGAACCGTGTTCGGTTTGACTGATTCGCTAGTTTAACTGCGATTTTTGCAAAATATATTGGTTAAATGTGTTTAATTCGAAATAAATTAAAGATTGACCTAATTAAAGATTAAACAGCTAAGATTGCTTGATTCAAAATAAATTTTTCATCTAAACAATTGTTAACTTTTAAACAATTAAGAAAATCTCCATTGACTAACTTTTATTTAATTTTTATTTTATAATCTCACATCAAGAAAAAAAGAAAAAAAATGAATTGTTTTACTTACATAAAGTGAATCTTCTACTCCCATTATATAAGTAAAATGAGATTTTTAGTGAGAAGCTTTATGATCAATATCTCATACTAATTTTTTTGATTTTCTTAATTTTAAACAATTAAGAAAATCTCAATTGACTAACTTCCATTTAATTTACATTTTACAAAATATAAAAAAATTAAATATAATTATCATATTTTTATTAAATAATATATTATTTTATCTTGTGTATAACACGGGTAATATGCTAGTACAGACATAATGCTTAATATGCTTAATCCTTTGCAGACATCTAATGTGTAGTTTGAGTTTTTTATCCTTCTCTTAGTTTCATTTTTTTTTTTTCAAAAGTAATGTTATGTAATTCAAGAATAGTAATAATAATAAATAATAAAAAAAAAATCCACAAAATTAATTAAATTATAAAACTATAATGTAGATTTAAACTTAATATGATATCAATCATCCTCAAAATAAATAGATTTATGCACTTTAAATCGTAAGGTTTTTTTTTTCTGTTCTTTTCTCTTACACTTGATTATAAAATGAAGATGTCCATTTTAAGATCAACCTATCTTAAATTGTAAATCACTTAAAAGAGATATTTTAAAACCATACTTCTACAATGACCGAAAAATTTGATCACAAATAGCACCAACCTCTTGCATTTAGGATGATTGTAGAAGGATGTAAATTGTGATCAAATATCTCTTAAGTGATTTTAAAATATCTCTTTTAGGATGATTTTAAAATATCTCTTTAAAATATCTTTGTCCATTTTAGGATGATTTTAAAATATCTCTTTTAAGTGATTTACATTAAAAATAAAAAGAAAGCAATCCTATCATTTCATTAATCATTGCAATCTTATCAATTCATAAACTTGTAAATATCTTTCTGAATTGAAATGAAAATATGGATAAGATTGTAAAATCATTTTAGAAATGGACAAAGATTGAGAGAAGATAGGGGTGTAATTTTGGCCCGTGGCTCACGGACGGGTCGAAGCCTATCAGGGGCTTGAGGTGGGCCCAGTCCATTAAGACCCGTTTAGGCCCGAGACCGTGGGCCAGGGCTTCGGCCATCGTTTTGAAGCCCGACCCATGGACCCGTTCAAGGCCCGCCCAAAAGCCCGGTCTAAGGCCCAGCCCACCCAATACCCTGTGTTATTTTTAATGAAAAATAATAGAATTTTGGTAGAAAAAATAAAATAAAATAAAAATTGTTTAAGCCCACCCAAGCATGCCCAAAGCCCGAGTCCAAACCCCTGCCTGAGGCCCGGCCCACTGGCCCGCTCAAAACCCGAATATCCCTGAGTCTGAACCTAGTTTTCTGATCTGTGGGCCGGCCAGGCCCAATTTTTTTACAGGAGCCCACAAAGCCTGACATGGGTGGGGCCGGGCCGGGCCGGGCCGGGCCAGACCAAAATTACACTCCCAAGAGAAGATAGGTCATAGTCTTCTTAGGTGGCACATACAAAGCAAGCCTATCAACCTTAGAATTGGCCTAGTGAACATAAATTAGTGGATAAAATTTGAAGTTTGAGAATGTATTCACTTTAAATCTATCTATTAGTAGCAATAAGTTTATTGGGGCCATGTTCATACAAGGTATTAATGTCGTGTATTTAACGGTCCCTGCAAGTGAATAATGTGATTAATTTTCAAAATTAATTGAAGTGTATATAAATTAATTTGGATACTTGATTATAAAAAATAAATAAATTAAAAAAGGCAAGCCTATCAATCAATATCACTAGGTCAGACAATTATGTATTAAAAGGCAAGCCTATCAATCAACATCACTAGGTCAGACAATTATGTATTAAAAGGCAAGCCTATCAATCAACATCACTAGGTCAGACAATTATGTATGTGTATGTATATCACGAGGTCTACGTTTTCCTAAATTTGGGTAGCAACTTTTTCTAGAGGTTTAAGCCTTTTTTTTTTTTTTTTTTTTTTGGTCTTTGATGGAAAAAAGGTGATAGCAGAATCTACTTTTTAACTTGGAAGAAATTTACAATACTGCTACAGACCCCATTGGGGGTCGACCCCCAGTGGCGTAATGCTATTCGTCAATTTTTTTTTTTTTTTTTTTTCTTTCTTTCTGACCAATCACCCACAGTCACGTTGGGGGTCACTGGGGGTCGCCCCCGTACTGGGGGTCCCCGCATTTTCTAAAAATTTATAATATGCATTCTTTTAAAAGATACGCATTGTAAAAAAATTATAATTTTTTTATGATAAATTTTATAATTATTTATAATGTGTTATGATATTTTATAATAAAGTTATAAATAATAAATTTATGATGTGCATTTTAAAGTTAGGAATGATACTATTATGATAAATTGTGATTTTTGTTATGACATTTTCAATTAAAAAAAAAAAGTTACGACTTTTGTTCATGAAAAAGTTATGACATTTGGGTTTAAATTATGAAATTTTGTAAAAAAATTATGAAAGACATATCATATGTACTTTTTTTAGAGTGCACATTGTAACATCTCCCTAAACATATGATTGTAAATATTCTATTTGTACCTCAAATTTTATTTATGTTCCATCATTTTTTATTAAAAATTTTTTGGGGGTGGGGGGAAATGGGGGTGATTTTTTTTTTTCTCCAAAATGGATGATGTTAATAGGTTAATAAATTAAATTATTACCAATAGGCATTCAATATTTCCAAACAATATTGAGTCTTTGGGTGATTATTAGTTCGGCGGGGAAAAAAATCAAGAAGCCAGAAGTTGAGCTAAATATAACTAAATTGACATGAAATTTTGAAATTGTTTGTATTAAGAAATTGTCAATAAGCTTAGGCCACGGGACGGGACATCACAACATCGACTCTTATCAGAATTGTTGGGCACAGTTTGGAAAATATCGATATCAATATGGACTCCTATAAAATTTAGACAACGCAGTATTTATTAAAAAATAAACAAACAAAACAAAATAAAACAAACTTCATATATATAGTTTATTTATTTATAATATTCCTAGTATTATCGAATCAACTATGAACTGTTAGACGAGCTTAAAACTGTAAAACCTTTTGGGTTGGGCTTGCTGCTAGCGGGCTTGAAGGTTGCCCTGTGACGGACCAGGCTTGGCCCACATTCCACTATCTAGGCTTAGCTTTTTTTTTTTTTTTGGGAAAATTACCCACAGGTCTTATTTGAAATATGTGTATACTATTTAATCCAATAACTTTTTGAGTAAACCCAAAAGTCCTACTTTTCCTCTCTCTCTCTTTTTCTGCATTTTTCTCTCATCTTCTTTGTCATGGACGACGATCGGTGATCATGTCATTCTTATTCTCTTTCTCTTTCTAATATATAGTTACGGGTGACCGACGACCACCATTGATCGGGGTTCACCGGTAACCACCAACCATCGAAATCAACTCATGACTTCACCATCACCGACGACGAATAAGATATATTTCCGACGAAGAAGATGAGTAGATCTATTTAGATCTGATGTAAATCTACATCAGATCTGAGTAGATCTATATCAGATTTGGCTAAATATAAACAAAAAATAATTGTTAGAGTACAATCCTCTCTCTATATCCGCCTTTCTCCTTCGAGCTCTTATTTTTTTTATATTTTCTCTGCTATACACTTCTTTTTTTCTGTTCTAATGGAGAAAATTTTTAAATTCTGAACAAGTAGTTTTTGAGTTTTAGTTACAGGCGGTGAAAAATGTAAAATTTTACAGTTTAAAATTTTTTTGGTGCTGGAATGAATCATGGTATAAAACTGTAAAATTTTACAGCTTCATAACATTCTTTAGAACTGTAAAATTTTACAGTTTCATAACATGTTTTTCAATTAGATTAATAAGGATAAATGCTTAATAAATTTTTGCTTTGAAACTGTAACATTTTACAGTTTCAAAACTTATTTTTCAATTTGATCAATATTGGAGATTATTTGCTTAAATTTTACAAAAATTGAAAAATAACATATGTTTTTTCCATTGTTGCTGTTTTTTGTCGTTTCATTTTTTTTTCTTTTAGTTTATTAATATTTAGCACATTTTGCTATGTTTTTTCGCTTTAATTTCTCCATTTATTCTTTTTTTTTTCTGCAATATTCTAGACATTCCGGTGAGTCTTCAGTGATGTTCTTAATGTCCAGTGAACGTTCTGAACATTCCGGCGACTTCCATTAACATTCTTAACACTCCGGTGAACTTCCGGCGATACTCCAGCGACTTCCCGATGATGTTGAACATTCTGACGAGTCTCCGACGACCGTTTGACGGAAATCCGACAGTTGTAAAATGTAACAGTGTCTGTAAATCTAAAAAAAAAAAATAAGATTTTTTGGTAACAATTAAAATGTATAGGACTAATTGGTGCAAGTGTTTTGTTTGAGGATTAGTTGGGTCTTGAACTTTGTATATGGGACTTATCAGTAAGTTCCCTTTTTTTTTTTTTTGAACTATAAAAAATGATGTTCTGAGGTGTCATCACTACATTCGTAGGCCCAAGCCCCGGGGTAGCCGGTTGCCAGCCTGATTTAACCCAATCCATAGGAAGGGACCCACCACCGAGGCACCAGTGGAGCTCATCAACCTCCCCAGCCATGGACAAGTTTCGATCGGTGCACAGTGCGAGGTCTCTGAAGAGAGCCCCTGGAAAATCCAGGATTTTCGCGCCCCTCAAGAGTTGAACTTGACTCATGGCTGTGGGAAGGCAATGCCTTCACCACTAGGCCACCACCCTCGGTGGTTATCTAGGCTTAGCTTAAACAATGGCTTTGGATAATGGTATTTGGTAGGTGTTAGCAAAAATTTGGTTTGGGTCAAATCAATAGGGAAGAGTAGATAGGAAAATCAATTTTCATAAACAAACAAATTGATCAAGCAATGTGGTTGATGTCTTATGCCTTGACAGATTTAAGGACTTCTTTGGATGTTGTTATGCGAAAAAACAAATGCAAACTAAATGAAATTCGATTGAATAATACTCAAACTTGTTACTTAATTTCAAGAATCAAATTACAAGTCTACAAATGATTACAATCGAAAGGGCCAAACTGAGTACAAAAGCTGAATTACAAATATACTACTCCTAAGTTAAGATAGACTATTCCTAAATAAATTACACTACTCATAAATTTTACATGAGTTGTGAATTTAGTTGTAGGTCCTCTTTGATCTTCTCTTCTTTGCCTATTTATAGGCTTCACCCACGGTTCCCTTAAAGAACTACTCTAGGCAATTTTTTCTTCTAAGCCACGTTGCCACAAACATACTGGGAAGTTACTTCCATCACTCCATATGACTGTCACGTTGCCTTATTTTTCACAACTTCTTTAACCACTTTCCATGCCTCCTGCTAAAAGAATAACAACAAATAATAATAATAATAATAATAATAATATTATGGCAATAATTTATTTATAAAAAAATGATTTATGGTCTAAATCGACACATAAAAATCAACAAGTCACAGTCAATAAAATTAAATTTAGGCATAATTGACAGACCACAACTAATTAGATTAGATTTGGCTTATTGACAGGCCATAATCGATAGAAAATAAAATATAGTGTCAATAATGCCCCCCTCATTTAAGGTAAAAATGAATTTTACCTTGAATGATATAAAAGACAAAACCTGGATCAAACCATATTCATTAAATATTGTATTAGAAATGGTCATATGTTTGCAATAAAATGACTATCTATTTCATTTGCAAAATGCAAATGCCAATTAACTGGCAAATTTACAAAACCACACCCAATCAGGATAAGCAATAATATCAAATATTCTTAATATTTTTGACAGTCGATGGTACACGTTTCACTGTCGAACATACCCATATATGTAGCAAACTTTGTTTACTGTGTTAAACACACTTGATACAATCTCAATGCAGGACTTCTTTTCTACATTTGAGAATATGGCCACTCAAGAATAATTGCTGCTTATATTCACCATGATCTTGAAGAACAAAAACCAAAGTCAAACCATCTAGACGATATTGGATCATTCGCCAATTATTTTTTCCAAGGCCACTAATGCCATCTTATCATCTTGGCCTGGTGCTCGATAGGAAATTCAAAATAGTGAGGGCCAATTTTTGGCTAATTACCTTTCACTAAAAAAGAAAGAAATATTTGAAAAAAGAAATATATTGTCTAAATATTGTTCTTTTGTTTATTAAATTCATACTTTGGTGTGACCCACAAAGTCAAAGTAAATTTTGAACAATAAAAACCATAGTATAAATTGGCTTTAAGAACTCATTTATTTCATCACTTTGAATGATATCAAATATGTTAAATTCATGAACGGTCAATTTTAGCCATGTTTGGCTCAAAAACTTGTTTTTCTCCCAAATAATTTTTATCATCTCTTGTCAGAAGAGGTTGTTGTTCGTCATTTTTTTTTTTTTTTTTTTTGTCTTTTTTGTTCATAATTTCTAGCCGTATTTGGCTTAAAATTGTGCCCCCTACGTTCATAATTTTTAACTATCTTTGACTTAAAATTATGCCCCCCAAGTAAATCTTCACCATCATCTTGTGATAGATTTTTAACATCTTTCGAGAGAATAGATTGTTTTTTAATTTTAGTCATTGATGGCTCGTGAAAACTCTCTAAAGTCACGTTATCTTCATGACTTGGTGTGTTGATTCCTCGAGCCATATTATTTTCATACATTGACTCTTCATGAATAACGGTTTGCATTTTGTGAGCCAACTTGAAATTAAATATGATGTTAAGTTCTTCAAACAATTTTTGCTTTTTATGTGAAAACATGCTTTACCAATAATTGCTCTATTCAAAGAAGAAGAGCATTTTTTATTTTTATGAATGAGCCACTAGGTTGGCCCAACTCTGAATCACTATGCATATTCGTTTGCGGGTGATGCTATGGTACATTTAGGTGTACCATACATTTAGTTATGAACTTATATGATTTTATATCATAACCTATACCATATTAGTCATAACTATCACCATATTAACTCATAACTTAGTTATATTCAATTATTTACTTATACCATATTACTTCATAACCAGGTCATTAAAAGTGACCTGCTAAACAGGTCACTTTTTATAGTTATGAGCTAAAATCATATTTCTTTATAACTATAATCAAATTGATCATAACTTAGCTATAACTACATCTCATAACCAACACCATTTTGTTCATAACTAATATCACATATTTCATAACCACATCTCATAACCAACACCATTTTAGTCATAACTAACATCACATATTTCATAATCATAATCACATATCTCATAACCAACATCACTTTGATCATAACAAATATCACATATCTCATAACTGTTGATCACATATCTCATAACCACATCTCATAACCAATCCCTTTGAGTCATAACCAACATCACATATCTCATAACCACTAGTCACATATCTCATAACCAACACCTTTTTGTCATAACTAATATCACATATCTCATAACCACTAATCACACATCTCATAACTACTACCCACATACATCATAACCACATCTCATAACCAATCCCTTTGAGTCATAACCAACATCACATATCTCATAACCACTAGTTACATATCTCGTAACCAACACCTTTTTGTCATGACCAATATCACATATTTCATAACCACTAATCACATATCTTATAATTAACACCTTTTTGCTCATAACCACATCACTTTGATCATAACCAACATCACATATCTCATAACTACTAGTCACATATCTAATAACCAACATCACATATCTCACAACCACTAGTCACATAACCAATATCTCATAACTCATAACCATTAATACATATAGCATAACTACACCCTTTGACACCACTTTGCTCATAACCATTACCCACATATCTCATAACCACTAACACATATAACATAACCAAATACCATTTGACACCACTTTGCTCATAACCATTACCCACATATCTCATAACTACTAACACATATAGTATAACCAAATACCCTTTGACACTACTTTGCTCATAACCATTACTCACATATCGCATAACCACTCATAACTATTACTCACATATCTCATAGCCACTAACACATGTAGCATAACCAAATACCCTTTGACACCACTTTGCTCATAACCATTACCCACATATCTCATAACCACTCATAACCATTACCCACATATATCATAACCACTAACACATATAGTATAACCAAACACCCTTTGACACCACTTTGCTCATAACCATTACCCACATATCTCATAACCACTCATAACCATTACCCACATATCTCATAACCACTAACACATATACCATAACCAAACATCCTTTGGCACCACTTTACTCATAACCATTACCCACATATCTCATAACCACTAACACATATAGCATAACCAAACACCTTTTGACACCACTTTGCTCATAACTATTACCCACATATCTCATAACCACTAACACATATAGCATAACCAAACACCTTTTGACACCACTTTGCTCATAACTATTACCCACATATCTCATAACCACTAACACGTATAGCATAACCAAATACCCTTTGACACCACTTTGCTCGTAACCATTAGCCACATATCTCATAACCACTAACACATATAGCATAACCAAACACCATTTGACACCACTTTGCTCATAACCATTGCCTACATATCTCATAACCACTAACACATATAGCATAACCAAACACCCTTTGACACCACTTTACTCATAACCATTACCCACATATCTCATAACCAACATCACATATATCATAACTACTAATCACATATCTCATAACCAAACACCTTTTGACTTATAACTATACCACTCTGCTCATAACCAAAATCACATATCTCGTAATCACTAATCATATATCTCATTACCTTTACCCACATATATTATAACCACATCTCATAACTAGCACCCTTTGTTTCATAATCAATATCACATATATCATAACTACTAATCATATATCTCAGAACCACTACCCACATATAGGGGTATAAATTTAGCCCATGAGCTCGCGGCACACCCCAAGTCTGCTCGTGCCCTGGGTAGGCCTAACTAGGCTTGAGTCTAAACCCAACCTAAGACCCTGAGCTATGTGTTCTAGAGCCCGACCCGACCCTGGTGTGTTATGGAGTGTGACCCATCCCGTGAGATCGCCCCGAAATTTTCTTTCCCATCTAGCTCGACCTGACCCCAATGGCTCCTTGCCCCCATTGTCAGTGCAATGGTCAAAAATTTAAATCAAAACAATTTGAAAGAGTCATATAACCGTTAATTCCACCAACAATCAATTTTATTTTTTTTTATTTTTATATATATAAATTAACTCCTCCCTCCCAAGTCCTATAAATACCACCCCTCTCACATTTTATTTCTCACAACAAATTTGTCTCTCAAACTCTCATTCTCTCTAAACTTTCATACATATACAAATCTTTGGCCGTAGTTATGATTTTATCAATTTGTACATATCTTATAGAACTGTTGAAAATGAATATTACGATTTTGTTGTACTGTTTTGCTATCTCAGCTCTCTTCATCTATCAAACATCTCTCTCATTCCTTACTGTCACTGTAGATATCTCCGATGTTCCTTATCGGAAACAACACCATCTTTGACATTATTTTCACAGACGACAAGTCCGTTCAATCTCTCTTACTCATATTCCCTTTCCTTTCGCTCTATTGGTTAATTTTCTCTAACTCTCATTTTATGTTCCATGGCTATAAGTCGTGGATTAAATTATTTGATTATTGTCATTACATTTTGTGTTTATCTGTATCATTAGAGATCCCGATTGGTGATTAAATTATTTAAAAAATTTAGATGTTTTTGTTACACCAATTAGTGGATAGTTACATAATTTTGGTTAATGTTATGAAATTTTGGAAATTAGTTACGACATTTGTGATTTTCTAGAATTTTAAACAATTTCGTTACGCCAATTAGTGATGCAGTTATGTATTTTCTATTTTATATCACAAAACTTTATGACTTGATTACAATATTATGGTCTGTTTGGTAACTATTCCATTTTTAGTTTTCAGTTTATATTTATAAAAATTTTAAAAACTGTAAAAGGCCTGTCACCTTTCTTTATCCTTTTCATTGCTGTAAAAGGCCAAGACCCTAGATTGAGAAGGGTGTACCAACTGAACTCTTCAAGATGAAAAAAATAAAATTCTCGAATCATAGAACATCGATGATAAAAGTAAACAAGAGGTCGACAATAACAAGGCATGTTGCCAATTAGTTCCAATTGACGTTTTGGTGGCAAATGCTACTGTGCAAAGAATTGTCAGAGCTAAAATGATGGTTTGGCCATTTTCAAGAGAATATTTTATGGGAAAAGACGATTGAATAATGGCATTCAATTTTCTATATGCACTTGCTGTTGCGCATTTGCTTCGAAAATGAGCGAAAACACTAAACAAAATGGCTTCATAGCCTTTGCTAGAAATTTATACAAAACAAATATCCATCAAAATACTAACAGATTTAAGTCCATACAAAAAAACAAATATCCATCAACTATCGTTTAAGAGTATTTATACAAAATACTAACAAATTTAAGTCCTCAATTTTTTTTTAAAAAAAAAAATCTTAGTTTAGAATATTTTTCTGCAGCCTATTTTTTTTTTTTTTTGTTACTAAAAATCATGAACTAATTTTTTGTGGTAGAGGAAAGGGAGCGGCAATAGTGGTGAAGATGGTGGATAAAAGATGATGGTGATGGTCATGGTCATGGTCATGGTGAAAGAGATTAGTAGTGAAGTTGTGGTAGTGGTAGTGTAAATGGAGTGACAGGGGTGAAGGAGAGGTAATGGTAGTAGTAGTGGTAGTAGTGGTAGTGGTGGTAATGAAGTGATGGCGATGGCAGTAGTAATGGTAGTTGTAGAGGTGAAGTGGCGACAGTAAAAGTAGTGGTGGTGGTGGAATAGCGTTTGTAGTAGTGGTGAAGGTGGTAGAGGAGATGGGTGGTGAGAGAGATAAATGAGTGAGAGATAGATAGAGGAGAGAAAGAGAGACAGAGTGATGAGCGAGAGAGAGAGAGAGAGAGAAAGAACGCAAACACAGTGGGAGAGAGAGAGAGAGAACAACGCAAATAGAGAAAATGGGAGTGAGAGAGTGAACAACGCAAACACAGTGGGAGAGAGAGAGAGAAAGAAAAAGAGATAGAGAGTGAGAGACAAAAAAGAGACATAGAGAGAAGAGAGATGAACGATAGAGATAGAGAGAAGAGAGATGAGCGAGAGAGACATAAAGAGAAGAGAGATGAACGAGAGAGACAGAGAGAAAGATAGAGAGAAGAGAGATGAGCGAGAGAGATAAAGAGAAGAGAGATGAACGAAAGAGACAGAGAGAGAAAAGAGATGAGAAAAGAGATGAGAGAAAAGATAGATGAGTGAGAGACACAGAGAGAGATAGATAGACAGACAGACAGACAGAGAAGAGTGATGAGTGAGAGAGAGAAAGAGAAGAGAGAAATGAAGGAAGATAAAAAAATGGATGAAAATATATAGACAGAGAGAGAGAGAGAGCGAAAAGAGATAAACGAGAGAGAGAGAGAGAGACAAAGAGAGATGAGCGAGAGAGCGAGAGAGATAAAGAGAAGAGAGACAGAGAGAGAAGAAAGATGAGAGAGATAAAGAGAAGAAAGATGGACGAGAGACACAGAGAGAAAGAGAGACAGACAGACAGACAGAGAAGAGTGATGAATGATGAGTGAGAGAGAGAAAGAGAAGAGAGACAGAGACATAGAGAGAAAGAAAGAGACAGACAGACAAAGAAGAGTGATGAGTGAGAGAAAGAGAGATAAGAGAGACAGAGATAGAGACACATAGAGAAAGAGAGAGACAGATAGACAGACAGAGAAGAGTTATGAGTGAGAGAGAGAAAGAGAAGAGAGACAGAGATAGAGAGATAAAAAGATGAAAAAATGGGTGAAAGGAGAAATGTTCAAAAGAGTAAGACGACGTCGTTTTTATTTTTTTTTATTTTTTCTTTTTGTAACAGAAAAATACTATTGCATTTATTTAAACCATTTTATGACTATATATATATGAAACCGTCTCAAAGCCACAATATATATATATATATTTTTTAAACTTTTTTTTTGCAACGGTACGTTTTACGATCGCACAAAACTTTTTCTTTTTTTTTTCGACTGTAGCTGGTACCGTCGCAAATACTCTTTTTTTTTTGCGACAGCAATTTCTATCATCGCAAATACTCTATTTTTTTGCGATGCCAAGTTATGTCGTCTCAAAAAGTCACATTTTTTGGCAACGGCAAGTTGTGCCGTCTCAAAAAGTCACATTTTTTTGAGACGGTAAGTTCTGACGTCTCCAAAAGTCACATTTTTTGCGACGACAAGCTGTGCCGTCTCAAAAAGTCACATTTTTTAGCGACGACAAGTTGTGCCGACTCAAAAAGTCACATTTTTTGAGATGGGAAGTTGTGCCGTCTCTAAAAGTCATATTTTTTGCGACAGCAAGTTATGCCATCGCAAAAAGTCATTTTTTGCGACGGCAAATGTGACGTCGCAAAAAGTTCCGCCTCATAAGCCCACTTTTCTTGTAGTGTGGTGTGGTTATGAGATATGTGATTAGTGGTTATGAGTAAAGTGGTGTGGTTATGAGCCAAAGAATGTTGGTTATGAGATATGTGATTAGTGGTTATAAGTAAAGTGGTATGGTTATGAGCCAAAGAGTATTAATTATGAGATATATGACTAATGGTTATGAGATATGTGATGTTAATTATGATCAAAGTGGTGTGACAATGAGCCAAAGGGTGTTATGAGATATGTGATTAGTGGTTATGATATATGTGATGTTAGTTATGAGCCAAAGAGTGTTGGTTATGAGATATGTGGGTAATGGTTATGAGATATGTGATTATTGTTTATGAGATATGTGATTTTGGTTATGAACAAAGTGGTGTAGTTATGAGTCAAAAGAGTGTTTGGTTATGAGATATGTGGTTATTAGTTATAAATATGTGATATTGGTTATGATCAAAGTGATGTGGTTATGAGCAAAAGGGTATTGATTATGAGATATGTAATGTTGGTTATGAGTCAAAGGGAGATTGGTTATAAGATGTGGTTATGAGTTATATGGGTAGTAGTTATGAGATATGTGATTAACGTTATGAGATATGTGATATTGGTTATGATCAAAGTGGTGTGATTATGAGCTAAAGGATATTGGTTATGAGATGTAGTTATGAGATATGTGATTGTAGTTATGAAATATATGATATTGGTTATCAACAAAATGGTGGTTATGAGATGTGGTTATGAGATATGTGATGTTAATTATGATCAAAGTGGTGTGACTATGAGCCAAAGGGTGTTATGAGATATGTGATTAGTGGTTATGATATATGTGATGTTAGTTACGAGCCAAAGAGTGTTGGTTATGAGATATGTGGGTAATGGTTATGAGATATGTGATTGTTGTTTATGAGATATGTGATTTTGGTTATGAGCAAAGTGGTGTGGTTATGAGTCAAAAGAGTGTTTGATTATGAGATATGTGATTATTAGTTATAAGATATGTGATATTGGTTATGATCAAAGTGATGTGGTTATGAGCAAAAGGGTATTGATTATGAGATATGTAATTTTGGTTATGAGTAAAAGGGGGATTGGTTATAAGATGTGGTTATGAGTTATATGGGTAGTAGTTATGAGATATGTGATTAATGTTATGAGATATGTGATATTGGTTATGATCAAAGTGGTGTGATTATGAGCTAAAGGATATTGGTTATGAGATGTAGTTATGAGATATGTGATTGTAGTTATGAAATATATGATATTGGTTATCAACAAAATGGTGCTGGTTATGAGATGTGGTTATGAGATATGTGATGTTAATTATGATCAAAGTGGTGTGACTATGAGCCAAAGGGTGTTATGAGATATGTGATTAGTGGTTATGATATATGTGATGTTAGTTATGAGCCAAAGAGTGTTGGTTATGAGATATGTGGGTAATGGTTATGAGATATGTGATTGTTGTTTATGAGATATGTGATTTTGGTTATGAGCAAAGTGGTGTGGTTATGAGTCAAAAGAGTGTTTGATTATGAGATATGTGATTATTAGTTATAAGATATGTGATATTGGTTATGATCAAAGTGACGTGGTTATGAGCAAAAGGGTGTTGATTATGAGATATGTAGTGTTGGTTATGAGTCAAAGGGGGATTGGTTATAAGATGTGGTTATGAGTTATATGGGTAGTAGTTATGAGATATGTGATTAATGTTATGAGATATGTGATATTGGTTATGATCAAAGTGGTGTGATTATGAGCTAAAGGATATTGGTTATGAGATGTAGTTATGAGATATGTGATTGTAGTTATGAAATATATGATATTGGTTATCAACAAAATGGTACTGGTTATGAGATGTGGTTATGAGATATGTGATGAGAGCTCATAACTAAGTTATGATTAATTTGATTTTAGTTATGAACAAATATGATTTTGGCTCATAACTATAAAAAGTGACCTGCTTACCAGGTCACTTTTAATGATGTGGCTCAATCTGAACCATTGATTTTCTATGTACCATACATTTTTTAAACAAAATGTACTATAGACTTTCCCTTCGTTTGCTCCTTCTTTATCGCCATAACTCCAAATTAGACAATTCTCACTGTGCGTGCCAAAATATGTTCTTAAAAATCTGGTTTACGTCAAATCGACAGGAAATAGTCAACAGGAAAACCAATTTTCACAAACAAACAAATTGATCAAGTAATGTGGTTGATGTCCTATGCCTTAATAGATTCAAGGACTTCTTTCGACGTTATTATGCGAAGAACAAATGCAAACAAAATGAAATTCGATTGAATAACACTCAAACTTGTCACTTAATTTCAAGAATCAAATTACAAGTCTGAAAATGATTACAATCAACAGGGCCAAACTGAGTACAAAAACTGAATTACAATTAAACTACTCATAAGTTAAGATAGACTATTCCTAGATAAATGACATTATTTCTAGATTTCACATGAAATCTGAATTTGGTTGCAAGTCCTTTTTGATCTTCTCTTCTTTGCCTATTTATAGGCTTTACCCACGGTGTCCTTAAAGAACTGCTCTAGGCAGTTTCTCCTTCTAAAGTCAAGTTGCCACAAACATGTTGGGAAGTTACTTCCATCACTCCATATGACAGTCACGTTGCCTTATTTTTCACAACTTCCTTTAACCACTTTCCATGCCTCCTGCTCAAAGCATAACAACAAGCAATAATAATAATAATAATAAAAATAAAAATAATAATAATAATAATAACAATAGCAATAATAATATGGCCATAATTTATTTATAAAAGATAATTTATGGTCTAAATCAACAGATAAAAATTAACAAGTTGTAATCAGTAAAATTGAATTTGGCCATCATTGACAAACCACGACTAATTAGATCAAACTTGACCTATTAACAGGCCATAATCAATAGAAAATAAAATATGATATCAACAGTATGCCAGCAAATCAAGTTAAATAACTTGTCATTAGGACTATGCACTTTACTAGGGGTGCTCGCGGATCGATTTTGTGCGGTTTGCGATTCGGTTTTGACCTGCCCACATCTATGCGGTTTGGAAAAAAGTCAACCCGCAACCGCCCGCAGTGCGGTTTGTAGTTTGTGCGGATAGGGTTTGCAGATGTGCATACGATTTGTGGTTTACACTTTTTTCTTTAAAAATTAATTTTTGATTTTTTTTTCCCATCGAATTTAGGCTTCAAATTCATTTTATATATTTGTGATCATTTGACAACAATTTTCTGATGAGTTTACAAATAAAAATTGAATATCAATGCATTAAATGAAAGTATCCAAAATAAAGAGACCCTACACTAGCATTTTTGCCATGAAAAAAATGTATATAAATGCATTAAAAAATGTATATCAATGCATTAAAGGTTGTGCTCAATTAGAACTGCCAGTTTTTTTTTTTTTTGAACACCCAAGCTTTCAATTAAAGAGGCAAATTGGTTACATCAGAGTTAAGATGAGAAACTAGAGGAGCAGGAGGGCATACAACCCAAGTTACAGGTAAGGTCTTAGAGAAACAAGCCTTAGCAACCCAGTGTATTGCTTCATTGTTGTGTCTGCTGGTCCAGGAAAAAGATAAGGAGTGTGTGGAAATAAGTCCTCGAATGTCCAGAATAATGGCACTATACTCCCACGGTGGAACTGTTTCGGATACGCAGAGGGAGATCACCGATTTGTTGTCACTTTCGATTTCCACTCGCGAGAGATTAAGTGCTTTAGCCATAAGACACGCTAGACGCACTGAATGTGCCTCAGCTTGTGCTGTAGACGAAGCCTTGCAAGTTTGAGCACAACCAGTCAGAAGGTGTCCCTTTGAATCTCGAAGGATTACAGCCAAGGCAACTGATGAGGAAGACTGACAGAAAGCTGCATCACAATTGAATTTGACGCTAGTGTGGGAAGGTGGCTGCCAACCTAAATGGGAAGTACTGTTGGGGACGGCAGTGGCCTGATTGTGAAGGTTGAAAGAGCCAATTAGAGCGTCATGTTCCTGCTAGAAGTGAGTGATCTTTTGCAATGTGCCATGAGGGTCCACCATTTGATGATTGAAAACAAAATCATTTCTAGTTTTCCAAATGAACCAAGCAATAGTGACAGCTGAGCTGATGATACGTTTGGATTCAGACTTCGAATTACCTCCCTGCAGAAAGGCATTAGTCCACTTGGCCACATTTGTAATCGAGCTGGGATTCACTCGCATATTTAGAGAGCTACCGAACCAAACAGCTTTTGTCCATGGACATCCGAACAGGAGATGCTCCACAGTTTCATCCTCTTTCCTGCAAATAGGACATACACCCGAAGCTGCACATTTACGTCGAAACAGACCCAGCTTTGTTGCCAGCAAATTATTACAGACTCTCCACCAAAAGTGATGGATTTTGGGAGGGATATCAAGAGCCCAAAGTGAGTTACAAAAATCTGCACCAAGGATGAGAGATCCGGAGGGCTTAGAAGGGCCATTGGAGTTGTGGCACAACTGCTTTGCTAAGGCATAGCTGGACTTAACTGAATAAACTCCTGATGGATTGTGGTGCCAAATTAAAAGATCATCTCTGTGAACTGCTGCAATGGGGATGGTAAGGACAGCCTGTATCTCTTCTAGCGAAAGCCATTCTTTGAGAAGATCATGTTTCCATATTTTGCGATTGGGGTCAATAGCTTCAGCCACTATTTAGACAGTACAGTGAGGTGGTTTCTGAGAAGCAATTTTGAAGTCTTTTGTAGAGGATACCCACTTGTCCTTCCAAAAGTGTGCAAGGTTGCCATTTTGAATTTGCCATCGAAGTCCCGATTGGAGAAGTGCCCTGCCCTTGAGTAGGCTAGACCAAGCCCAAGATGATCTCGTGCCTCTGGATGTTTGCAAGAAATTAGAATATGGAAAGTAGAGGCCTTTATACACATGAGCCCAGAAGGAGGTGGGATTCATGAGGAGGCGCCAACTTTGCTTAGCGAGTAAGGCTTGATTAAACGCTTTGAAATCGCGGAATCCCATCCCTCCTTGATGTTTGGGAATTGTCATATGATCCCAACTGGTCCAAGAAATGCCCTTGTTGTTCGGATCCCCTTTCCACCAATAGTTCCGAACGAGAGAATTTAGCTTAGAACAAAAGAAGTGTGGCATTTCAAAGCAAGACATGGCATAGGAGGGTAAAGCCTGAACGACGGCTTTGATAAGAGTTTCCTTACCGGCCGAAGATAAAAGTTTAGATTTTCAACCTTGCATTTTGCACAACGCTTTTTCAATCAAACTCCCAAAAGTGTCAGCTTTAGATCTGCCCCAAGAAGAAGGTAGGCCCAGGTATTTAGCTTGGAGATTGGCTTGTGGAACACCCAAAGAAGAGCAGATGGAACTTCGGGTAAGTGCAGATGCATTGGAAGAGAACAACACTCCGGATTTATCGAAATTAATGAATTGTCCAGAAGCTTCACTGTACAGGTGCAAGGTGGCCAGTATATGTTGGCATTCATTCTGATTGACCTTGAGGAAGAGAATAGCATCATCAGCAAAGAAAATGTGGGAGATGACTGGGCAGGTTCTTCGCATTTTCAATCCTGAAATCCCTTAAAAGTAGATAGCCCGAGTTATAAGGTTGGAAAACACATCAGCCACCATAAGAAAGAGATAAAGTGAGAGTGGGTCGCCTTGGCGGAGGCCACAAGAGGGGTTGATGGAAGTACGCTTAGCTCCATTAATGAAGATTGAAAACCTCACTGCTATGACACATTCCATGACTAAATTCACCTAATTCCCATGGAAACCCATTTTTAGCATCACAGCTTGCAAAAAATCCCATTGGATTCTATCATAGGCCTTGTTGAAATCCAGCTTGAGGGCCATGTCTACATGTTTGCCAGTTTTCTTCTGCTTCAAATAGTGGAAGGCCTCATGGGCGATAAGAATGCTGTCTTGAATAAGTCTGCTGGGGACAAAGGCTGCTTGTTGAGGGGATATGAGATGCTTCAGGATTTTTTTCAATCTGTTTGCCATGACTTTGGTGATGACTTTCATACTGAAATTACAGAGGCTGATTGGGCGAAATTGTGTGAGACTAGTAGGGGCGGCCACCTTGGGAATTAAGATCAAATTTGTATGATTAAGGACTCTTAAGAGGGACCCATTTGTGAAGAAAAGTTTGAATGTTGCACACATCTCTGGACCCACGATATCCCAGTGTTTCTGATAAAAGAGCCCAGGGAAACCATCAGGTCCTGGGGCCTTTAGAGATCCTAGCTGAAAGGTAGCACATTTAATCTCATCATCCGTGACTGGCCTCAGTAGAGCATCATTCATTTCCGAACAAACCATATGGTTGACCACTTAAAGTGCCTCCTCAAAGTGTCTAGGGTCCTTAGCTTGGAATAAAATAAAGAAATAACTATGGAGATGGTGGTTAATCTCATGATCCGTCTCTAATCGGACTCCACTTCTATTCTGGATTTTGACCAATTGATTCCTCTGTCGACGTTGGGCCACTGTTGCATGAAAAAAGGCCGAATTCCGATCGCCATAACTGAGCCAGTTAATTCGGGAATGCTGATGTTGATACATCTCTTCATCAAGTAAAGTAGCCTCTATCTCTGCTTAGATTAGACGAATCTGAGATCCATTTTCCAACAAGTAGGGGAGAGACTAATAGTGAAGTACTTTTGCCCGTAAGTCACTCAACTTGAGCCTATTATTACCAAAGGCTTCTTGGCTCCAGATTGTAAGGCCCCGCTTACAAGAAGCTAGTTTTTGTGTAAGCTGATGCATAGGAGAGCCTGAATGTTGTTTCCGCCAATTAAACGCAATGATCTCAGCACAGTCTGGTTTTGTTGTCCACATGGATTCGAATTTAAATTGGTGGGGAACCTTTTTTGGTGGGATTGTGCAATGAAAGAGTACCGGCCAGTGATCTGATCCCACAAAAGCTTCATGGTGGAGTTGGGCAAAGGGGAACAAAAGGCGCCAATCGACTGTTGCAAAGGCTTTATCCAATCTTTCCCTCAAGTGACACACCCCTTGTTGATTATTAGTCCATGTATACGGGGCCCCTTTAAATTCAAGGTCCATGAATTCACATTCTGCTAAGAGATCCTGGAATTGCTCCATTCTGAACTTGTTACAAGCAACTGAACCTTGTTTTTCCCATGACATGCCCACTTCATTAAGGTCACCAATGCAGAGCCAGGGGTATATGTTCTCCAACGCAATCTTTTTAAGATATTTCCAAAAGGCTTGGCGATCCGGCCATCTAGAAGGAGCATAGACAAAGGTTGTAAGCCAATCTTCAGAATTTGCCCCTTTGGAGATGATGCATCGAAAGATGTTGGGAGATTTATGGCGAACTTGAAGAGTAACCTCGTCTGACCACCAGAGAGCTAAACCACCAGATAAACCAACAGGATCAACATAGCAATGATTGGGAAAATGAAGCCTCCGTTTGATACCTTCCAGCTTAAAACGCTTATTTTTTGTTTCCATGAGGAAAATTATTGTAGGGCGATGGGGTATTACATAACCCTCGGAGGATCTGGAAAGTCAGGGGTCGCCCAATCCCCTGATAATTCCAGCTCAGAATCAACATGGCTTGTGTGGCTGTTTAGGGCTAGCCACCGCCTCTTGAGCAAAGGAATCAGAGACTGGGAAAGTGCTAGGGACTTAGGATTCACAAAAATCAGAATCATATGTAAATGGACTGACCTCAATGGGTACCAAAGAGTGCCCTTCGCCTCTGCCTTCCTCATTTTGAACATTGATGTCCACCAGCTCACTTGCTCCATAATCCAATTCTGGAGTTGCCAAGGAAGCCCGGACCCGCCTCCTAACCAATTTCCTGCCTGGGGTGCTAATTAGGCGTTTTGGGTGTCCCCTCTATGAAGAAGTGGAGGAGTGTAGACTTGGTAGTTGCTTCGATGGCTTGGTCTCTGTAGTTTTGAGGAGCTTTAGGGGAAGGTTTAGAGAGAGGTCATCGGCAGTAGCTTTTCTCTTTAGAGAGAGAGTATTGATGGCTTTGGAGAGACATAAGTCCAGAGCATAGGAGGGGTCCAGGGTGGGAGAATTGGGCCAGGAGATTGTAGTATGGTAATTGCATCAGTAAGGCCCAAATCCGTAACAGGGATAGGAGGTTCAAACTCTTTTGGGCTGTTTGGTGTACTGGGACTATCGAGTGGCTCAATCACGAAATATTTGGGCTTAGTGTTTGCATCTGGCAAAAGGCCTGCCCCTGTGGTTGGGCCAAAAGGCTGAAGGGAAGGTTGAGGAGTGAAGATGGGCTTAATGAGAGACTAACTAGAAGGGGCCTCTATCTGGGTAGGAGTAAAAGTAAACGCTACCTCTGGTTGGGGGCCACGTGGGTGAGAATTTCTCATGCCACATGGTGCAATCTGAGGAGGAGCAGGAGTGTGTGCGCACGACTCTGGGAGTGGAGGGGGACTGTACTGAGGAGGTTCAGCCGTAGTGCTATGGATTTGTACCCCCAAGCCATGCGTAACTAAGGAGGCCGTCGGTGAGTTGCCGTTGTTTGGCCGTTGGCTGTTGTCCGACGATACACCCACTGGTTTTGCAAAATTCAGTGAGGAGCAGTAGTTCTGGGCACCCCAGTGCGAAGGTCAGTCCCATACCCCGATTTGCTGTGAACTTCTTTAGAAACAAACTTGCAACTCTTGTTCTCGTGACCAATACGCCCACAGTCATAGCAAAAATCTGACAGTTTCTCATATTTGAAGGTAATCCAGACCCCATTACTGCTAAGGGAACGTTTGAGCCACAAACCTCGAGGAAGAGGCTGTTGGGTGTTGATTTCCACTCTAATACGTAAAAAACTGCGGTAGAGCAGGAGGCCTTCCTGAGGGGCTTCCACGCTAATGACTTTCCTGAGCCGATTACCAATAATGTGTCCATTCTGTTTGGTCATATTCTGGATAGGTAACCCATGGGCTTGAACCCAGAAAGGGCACCAGGTGAAATCCACTGCTTCAAAGGTTTGATTGGGAGAGAGGGTTTGAAAGACCAAGAGAGAGCCCATAATCGACCATGGATGGTCTCTGAGGATGCGATTGCGATCTTTTTCCTCTGAAAACTGAAAAATGAAGGTATTCACGTTCCAAGGTGAGATGGATAGCTCTCCTCTGACTCGCCAAGCCCCTTTGATAATGGAGGAGATGGCATTGTTGTTCAGAGACTTGGGGGTTAAGACTTTCCCCAATAAGCATAGGCTTGATGCATTTTCAGCTTCGTTTGGACTATCGAATAGCTTGAGCTCTTCCGAAACAGGGCTGTTGGAGGAGGAAGCCATGGGCAGAAATAAGAAGGGAGAGGATTGCGGTGGAGGGGATAGCAAAGTTTGGATTTCAAGTTGGTAAATGGTGAGAGATAATGAATGGGGACAGTCAGGAAAGGGCTAGGGAGGAAGGAGGAAAGGGAGAGGGAGAGAAGGGGAGGCTATGGAGAAAAAAATAGGGAAACCCACAAGAAGCCCTAGGTTAGAAAGACTCTCATCAAAGAGAGAGAAGCTCTCATTTTAGAGAGAGAGTTTCCAAACTTTATTAGAACTGTCAGTTCAGTAATAATAATCAAGCTAGAAGTTCCATCGATCACCAGAAGGAAAATTTTATTAGAAAAAAGTGGATGAGTCACCAATGAAAATCATATAAGAAACCAAGTCTAGGACTTGATAATTCTACGGCCTTAAGAAAGTTGAGAAATACTTAAAAATAAGGATCCTAGTGTCATAGAGAACATAATGGTGCTCATGTTAAAGTTACAAAGTTGGTATATAAAAAATAATAATAATTAAAGTGCGGGCGGTTTTTGCGGGTTACGGGTTTAATCCGTGACCCCCCGCAATCCACAAATTTGTCATATTTCAAACTGCATCCGCCCGAATTATATTTACGAGACCGCCTATTTATATGCAGGTTGGACAATTTGAGCAGTTCGGATAAACCGTTGCCCACCCTTACACTTTACATATGTATATACAATTAATAATAATAACTTGCCATTTGAACTATGGACTTTAGACCCGAAACTTGTCATTTGGACTTAAAAAATGATTGGACATTTGATTATTTAAAAAAAATGTCATGAAAGCTATTAATTGTAATAATTTTTATTTAATTTTTTTTTATCTTAATCAAAGGCATACTGGAAATATGAACTTTCATTCTAGCTGCTTCTTCTTCTTCTTTTTTATTTTTATTTTTTACTTCACTTTTCATTACTTTAATTTTTTATTATATTTTGGTTCTAAATTAGAGGGATCCTTAAGAACCGGTAAAAGATAAAACCTTATTTATCAACGAAAACACAGTACAAATTTGAATGACCAGGTAGTTGATTGATTCACGTGGTAAATTACGTGTATTACTAAGTAATCTGATTTATTGAATAATTCTTATATCTAATCAAAGTTGCCGTATAGTAGGTCATAATCAAATACTACTTAAAACATAACTAAGACCGTTGCATCACTTTAGATATAATAAAAAATTAGCAAAGAACTTTTTGATTAATAACCAAAATAATACTTAGGAGTTATAACCAAGTTATAATTTGTATATTATAGAACTTTCTGGTTTTTTTTTCAGAAAAAAAATATTTTGATATAATCAAAATTCATGATTTTTGATAAATTTGATCAATACAAATGAAAATTTGATTTCAGGTTAAAAATACACTTTTTTTATTTTGAAAAAAATTATTTTTTGATCCTTTTATAAAGGATTACGCGCAGGGTGACAAAAAATTTTATTAACAATTAACAAATTTATTTGTATTTAACTTTCAATTGTTAAAATTTTTTACACATAAAATATTAAAACTCAAAATTAATTTGTTATTTTAAAAATAAATTTCCGTACATTGCATGGTCACTCACTAGTTTATAAACAATAACAATTAAAAATGGATAGATGAGTCTGGTCCGGGCTGTTTTAAGAGGGTTTTTTTTACCACAAAAAGAAAAAGAAAAAGAAAAGAAAAGTCCCTCACAAATCCTTGGGTAGCAGTTGAGCCAACAACCAGATATAGTCCAACATATTATCAAAATCTGAAAACAAGAAGAAAAAAAGAAAAAAGGAAAAAAAGAAGAGAACAGACAGTGAGCCACGGCATCATATTGTTAATGCTACAATCTGTCTCCTGGGATTAAAATAAATATAGCAATAAGGCATGGACATGAAATTCTTTAAAATATCTCGAAAAAATAATAAGAATTGGAAAATTTTGGCATCAAACCTTTTAGAATAATATCCTAAACGTACAGTAATCAGTAGAAATGATGAGCTACATTGCAAAATATTCAAGGAATTCAATCGATTTTAAACAAAACTATTACCACCAAACATGAAATGATCAACCTATTACACATTTTACAAAATCAAATGGAAAACAATAATGCGTACTATACACAAGTCAAAACCCCTCCTAATTCCTCCTTCACTCACAATTTCTCCCCCAATAGAAGAAACATCATCGAAACCAGTATCCATCGCGTATCCATCCCAAGGGCAACAAGAACTATAGCATTTCTTATCTAGGCGTAATGGTGGGAACGACTCCACTAATAAGGTCACTGCCAGAGATGTCTCCTGATACATAAGGAGCATGATTCTTCAAATCAGACGATGAAGATGGTGGGGTCACATCCTTCCCAGGGTTGGCAATCAAAGATTCTGATGTTTTGGTGTCTGACTCTGGCATCATAAGCCATATGCTTTCGAGTTCTCTAACCACCTCTGACATTGAAGGCCGGTTATCTGTTTCGTCTTGACAACATTTGAGAGCTAAGTTCACAAACCTCTCCACACAATCAGAAGGATAAGATCCCATTTTTTCGTCAATGACTGAGAAGATCATTCCAGATCGATATGCCACGTTAACCTGATACAGTTGGAAAAGTAGACATAAAACACAACAATTAATGCATATGAAATTGCAACAGGCAGTGAGCTATGCAACATGGGTTTTTTCTTTTGTTTTTAATCACCCAATGCAATATTTGTTTTCTGAACTTGGGATAATCTTTCATCTACAAATTTATAAGTGAAAGTCGAAGCGAATGGAGAGATTTGAACAGTGAGATGTGTCCCAGGCAATATGCGTCACTAAAAAATATGATATGCATTCATATACACTGCTTTCGGAAGAAAGAAGTTGTGAGGAATTCACCTCTCGAACAATGTTTTTGCCATGTGAGATTGGATGCATTCCTGTCAAGAGCTCTAGAAATACAACACCAAGACTATAAACATCACTTTTGTCGGTCAGTTTATGAGTGAGGAAGTACTCTGGATCAAGGTATCCCTGCACGAAAAATGCTGTTTCAGTTTCACTCTAGAATCACTAAATTCTTAATGTTAAAAAAGATTCTAAGTAGCCTTGCCAATAAAATGCATACAACGCTCACTCCGTCTTACGATCAAGTTTCACATACCAACAATTTTAACTAGTATTAACTATTTTATCTTTTAGGATGGTTCTAAGATATCTGGCTGCATAAATGGCATACCAACAACATAAGATTTTATATATATATATATATATATTTTTTTTTTTTCTTATTTTGAATTCAGGTAAAAAATTCCTGCTTCAATATTCTGTGAAGAGATGTCATCTAAAAGACTCGAGCTTACTGGTGTCCCCTTAACAACAGTCGATACATGACCAGGTGTCATTCCCTCAATATCAGGAACCGGGGCAAGTCGGGAAAGTCCAAAATCAGCAACTTTTGCAGTAAATTTAGAATCCAACAATATGTTGCTGGCCTTGACATCTCGATGGAATATCGGAGGATCAGCTTCCGTATGCAGATAAAGGATGCCCTTAGATGAACCTAGTGCAATTCTCAATCTCATAGCAAAACCCGGAGGCTCTTTAGCCGCACCTGGGGCACCATAAATATTAAACATACATTCAATCACTGAGTAAATAACATGTACATTGACTGAAATTATAGTCTTGGTTAATACTGATTCCCAATCAGAGTTGCCACGGAGTACCCATATTAAAAAAGTACTTCCTCCATCCCAAAATATTAGTCCCTTATTCCATTTTTCATTGTCCCAAAATATTAGTCCCTCTTCAAAAATCAAGTTACAAAAATAATATTAATTTCCTATTTTGCCCTTTTTTTTAAATTAATAAACAATATAAAAAGTACAATTATGAAATTGATATTCCCAAAAAATGTACTATCAAAGAGATAATTTTGAAAAATCAACTTTTTTAAAGTGCAATAATTGTACTACCAAAAAAAGTTGGATTCCCCAAAAAGGACCATTATTTTGGGACAGAGGGAGTAAGAATAATAAGAAGCAAATTTAGAAGTTTATAGAATATACCAGATAAGTGATCCCTCAGTGTGCCGTTGGACATGAACTCGTAAACCAACATCTACATGCCAAAAAAGAGTAATCATGTGAGATAACTAACTTTCATGGTACAAGAGAGAAGCTTCCATCCCCCCTTCTGTACTCAGCTTGGAAACAAACTGAACCAAAATTACCATTTCTCCACTTGAGTTGAACCATTCTGTTTTTTTTTTTTTTTTCCCTACCATTATTTAAAATAGCTAAAATATAACTTTGCATCTTCCATTTTTGCAAGTAATCGTTCCCATTTTTTTTTTACATTAATCTATTTTTCATTGGATGTTGCTCAATTGTTCACTGATGCACATTAATATGAACCAAACAGTACATGAAAGTGACGGATAAATATACCATAACAGAAATGTAAGAGAATTTACACATTCAAATAGGTAGTGAAGTACCTGTTCGCCTTCCTCATCACAGTATCCAAGCAAAGAGACCAGGTTACGATGATGTAACCTTGACAATAGTTCTATTTCAGTGAGAAACTCCTTTTCACCCTGCAATGACCCTTCTAGTGCACGTTTTATGGCCACAACTGCGCCGTCAGCTAGAATACCTTTGTAGACCTTCCCATACCCACCTTGTCCAACTTGACTGGAGGCATCAAAATTGTTAGTCGCCAGTGCCATCTCTTGATAAGAAAAATCTTTCACACCATCAATTTTGATAGTGATCTTAGATACTGCAAAACATATGATGTGGGTCTAGTGTTACATATGATAATAACAGTTATTCATCAGATCCAAATCCATGCTATGAAAGCTTATTGCCACCACATAGCTGATACATCTAATAATTATAACACAAAAGCAAAATTTTATTTTAAGCATTGATTGTTGACATAAGTTAACAATGTCTTAATTATTGAAATTCAATCCATCCTTCACCAATGAATTACATCTCAACGTAGAGGATCTTTACCAAGTATAGTTCAAAATTTTTTTTTTTTTTTTTTTTTTTTGGGGGGGGGGGGGGGGGGGGGCGGCTAATTTACAATGTAATCCCAAGTTCCAAACTATATAAGCACTTGTGCCCTTACATTGGTCTTGGAAGGTGAATGCATTCTACAAGCCCACAAGGCCCATGGTAAATCATGGTAATTTTAAATCCTATTACTCAGGGTTGAACAAGTGCTTACGTAAGTTTGCCCATTATAAAACTATTTTTTGAAGTTTTAATCTCAACAAAAATCAAACATGCTATTTTGATAAGTTGGAAGGGTAATTCCAGAGGGATAATATGCTTATACATCACTTTCATGTATCCATAGAACAGCTGAAATTTCAAAACTGGCAGCTTCCTGTTCATCTACGAAAGCTATCATGATATATATTGAAACAAGAACTCTGAAAAAATATCAAATAGCCACCTCGGTTTAAAGCAGCCAATGATTGAGTATTTTATATTTTTTTTATAGAATCAATAATTAGAATATTTATCAAAATTGCCAACATTTTGAAATACTTATGGTCAACTACAAAAAGTAGGGACAAAACAATGGAGAATCATGATAAATTTAGTTCCACCTCAGATATTGGTAATTATAAGATACTCACATCGACGTCTTTTTGAAACTGCGGTGTATTTATTCATATGCAATCTCCATATGAGAAGTGACACAACAGCAGATAATATAAGTGCACCTGCAACTGTTCCTACTACAATGCCAGCTAGTGCCCCCTTGCTAATTCCAGATTTTGAAGTGGAAGAAGGGATCACTGCAATAGAAATAAAAGTAATAAGCACAAACCAATTCAATCCATCCTTGAATGCATGCAAAAATTGGAAAGCATGACTATGCACTCCGTTGTTTAAAATGGCATAGGTCTCTATTTGTGGCCGACTTTAAGATCAATGTAACACCCCCACCGATACATCATCCAACACCATGATCCAAGCATCATCCACTACAGTTCCAGGTAATAGGAGCATTAGCTAATTTTATTATTTTTATTAAGCTAATAAGAGCATTAGCTAATTTTTTTTTTTTTTTTTTTTTTTAAAGTATGCAAACCATTCTTACTGCCACACCAGGGGTAAACATCACTAGTGTACACATGGAGGGTAAACTAGTTACCCATATTTTCAACTAGAGCCCCAAAAAAATGTGACAACCTTCTCACAATGAAAGATATACAAAGGCCATAACTAATAAGATCACTATATCTATTTCATGATATTCCTGAACAAAACATGTCAGATAAGGCCTCCTTGAGCCTGTTGGTCTTGAGCATGACTCTTTGAACCTCTGGTCAAAGGTGCAAGGAGCTTCTGACAGATTGCTAAAAAACAAGAAACAAAAACGTTTGTCAGATAAGGTTTAGGAGACAAACCGTCTTTATAAGGGCCCCACAGAGGGAAATCAATAAGTTCATAAGGTCCAAAAATATCACTATCAGGAATATGCCATCCTGTGAACATGCTCCGGATTCGTTGAACCTCGGTCCTATTGAAGACATAAGAAGAGGTGGTGTTAACGTATACAGGAAAAATCTTGAAGTCCATTCTCAGTCGAGGGCCTTCTTCCCAAAAAACAGAAACAATCTCAAGCTGAAAAACGTTCAACTCAAGACCTGTTGTGAGGTACACCTCAAATGGAACCCAGTATGGCACAAAATCTCTGAATCCAGGACTTTTCAACCGATATCCAACGATCAGAGGCGCAGCACAGAAGCATGGTACAGGAGAGTTTGGGGAATATTCATAAGGGCATGATTGCACCGGACAATTATCACCAGAGTTTGTTGTGCTTGGGGTATGACTGGCGGTTTCATTCTGAAGAGGTCCACAGAACTGGACCAGGTTGGTATTCGAGCATATTGGATTTCCTTGAAGCCTGCAAAATTTTCAAACGAATAATAGAAGAGGAATTTGATTACTCTTTGAACCTGCTAAACAGGTCTTTATCTTACTTTACTGAATCTAAAAAGTAAAATTTTAGATTTTTACCAAGGAAACACGTGCATATAAAGATATTTCATTATGGATGAAGATGGAAAACAAACCTAACAGTGACATTTGCAGGGACGCTAACACTGCCAGAAATATTTGAAAGCATATTGTTCTGCAAATCCCTGCAGATCAAAGATCATAAAGTATTTAAAACTAATAATAGTAATATAAAGCAATATCAACCAACTTCACATCTAAAACCTATCAGAGTTAACAAAAAAAAGTTATAACCAATATCTCAAAAAGAACAAGCAAAAACTTGCAACGATTCTTCAACTTTTTTGTGAGCAAAACAAGTATCGCTGAGAATATAGCACTAAGCAATATCAACCAACTTTACACCAACCCTACTAGAGTCCAATTAAGAAAGTTACAGTTTGAAACTTAAAAAGAGCAAGGTGAGCTTGCAAAGAATCATTAACTTTAAGATTAGCAAAAGAAGTATTGCATACTAGAACACACTCTCACACACACTGTTCTGCAAATCCCTGCAGGATCAAAGAGCATAAAACCTTGCAGAAAAATTAATATCAATTAATCTCACCTAAAACACATCGAAGTCTAAGAAAGAAAGAAAGTAACAGGTTAGATCTCAAGAAGAGCATGTTTAAACTTGCAACGAATCACACACACAAGCGTAAACAAAGAGGGAAGGAGGCATAAACTTTGTAAAATGATTGAATTCTTTGTTTTGGGTCTTATAGGACTTACACGATGAGACTTTTATTTCCATTGGAAGTCCAATTTTGCCAGATACTGGCTGGAACAGAACCACTAAGTGAATTGTTCAAAAGTGACCTGCAATGGGAATGACACACAAAATAAACTCAATCATTTCATCACATAATTAAAATAATAGGCATTGGTAACCCTAAATCTTATGGAACACAAAGGAAAGTAAGTGCAGACTTAATTCAAATGAATAAAAATTTAAATTGTCTTCAAACATTACCATTTACACAACCATGCAAATTATATGGAAAAGGGGAGAAAAGAAGGGTTGAAAAATGCTCACAATGTCTGAAGTAGAGGAAGGCCCGAAAAGTTGGCCGGAATAGGTCCAGTAAGATTGTTGCCTGATAAATCACTGCACATTTTTTATCGATGATTGGTTCAAAAGTAAATTGTTAGTCTCATGGATAACTAGAATTTTCAAGGATACAGTATACTTCTCTGATTATATCCTATATACAATATAGAAATAGAATTACTTTAGGACTTAAATGTTAAAGATGGAGTATCTTACATAGTTGTCATATTCTCGGAAAGCTTATATGGTGGTATGGATCCATTAAGCTGGTTCAAACTGAGGTCGCTGAAATGTGAAGGTCGTCATTATGGCTAATACAATCAGATATATAAAGCATATATAACAAAGAAATTAGTGACTAGCCGAAGTGTCTCCAAATCTTGACACCAAAAAAAGTTTTTTAGCATGGTTTATCTAGCATCTCCAACATGGAGGCTTTTAACTATATAAGACACAAAATGATTTTTCAAAGATGCGTAAAATGTCTGGAGTGGCCAATTGGCAAGTAATTAGTGCCATAATATCTGATAGCTACTCATGAACTTACATATAAGCGAGGTGCGGTATCCTGCTCAGGTCAGGGATTGGTCCTTGCAAGCTACAGTTCCTAAGACTCCTGATACAGCCAAGAATACTGATTCATAAGCAATCTCAAGAAGCATCTGAAACATATGCATATGCATGTTTCTCAATCTCATAAGAAAAGAGCATAAAGCTTCAAGGAAGAGAAAGGTAGTCAATAGACAGTTGACGTGTCATGAACACTCTCTCTCCTCTAAATGTAGCTTAATTTTTTATTTAAATCAAAGAAGAAAAAAAGAAGAAGAGGCATTATGAAGCTAAAGCATCATGCCTCTTGGCTTACATCTCATGCAGAAACAGAATAGATAACATGACACCTTGCCTCAAGCTTAAACATTTTCTATTTACTTACAAAATCATATAAAAAGCATATGCACTTACAGCTTCAACAATCGAGACATGCTGCCATAAGAGTCTGGTATTGTAGCCCCATCAAAGTGGTTGTTGTCCAGTTGACTGCCAAATGAAAAAAGAAGAAAATTTATGAGACATTAAACACAAGATACTTTGTGCTCCTTCAATAGGGTAAACATGGTTTCCTCATTAACATAATGAAGAAAAAATCAAAAGCAATATTACAGAGATAATCTTCATGGAGGGTGACATGTTATTTTTACACCCATACACATTCACGTGTATATATATATATATATATATATTCTTCTTTACGGATGCATTGTGCACACCAACTCAACAAAGCCTCAGATCCCAGATATCCCAGCTAATTGGGGTCTCTGCTCTTGATGTATAACACATACAACATATAATGTACTCAACCTTGTATTCATTTATGAGGAAACTAATAGAGTGATTTTGTATTCTAATAACTGCAGAAGCAGAAAACGTACAGTATCAGTAGACTAGGCAGATTGGCGAGCTCTGGCGGAAGATACCCTGATAAATTATTATTGTCAAGTAACCTGCAGAATTTTACATCATTCAGACAAGCCAAATGTCCAAAATATAAGAACCCCAATACCATTATACCACATTAAAAGTTGAAAAAAGAAAAAAGAAAAAGAAATACCCACTTACATGTGAACAAGATTTGGCAGCGCAGACAGTTCAGGAGGGATTTGCCCACTAAGTGAATTATTGTTCATGTGGCTGCTCAGAGAACAAAGTAACAGTAAAAATATCAATCAAAATGATAGTAATTACAACAGCAACATTAACAACAATAATGATAATAATAAATCAGAGGGACTAAAGATAAAGAGCAGCTACATAGTTGACCAGCAGATATCATATCTAAGCTAGATAGCATCACAAAGAAACACTTACAAGTGCTTTGTTTTGTTCAATTTCGCAAATGATTTAGGTATTGGTCCAGATATTTGGTTCTGGTCAATCTGAATTCTGTCTAACTTAGGAAGATTACCAATCTCGTCAGGCAAGGGACCGGTGAGTTGATTTCCATTCAAGAGCCTGAAAACAGAAGATCACATACAAAATAAGGAACATCAAAAAATATGGTGCAATTTTGCACTACTCAAATACAAGCAAGAAATAGACTGATGTCTATGTCCATATCACATTTAACAGGAACATGTAACCAACTTACAAGAGTTCTAAAGATGTAATATTGCCAACCTCCTTCGGTATACTCCCACTTATCTGATTCCACATAACATCCCTTTAAGAACAAAAGATAAGAATAAATATCAGTTGACAAAAGAAAACTAAAAATCCACCTGTATGGGAAAAAAAACTTAAATACCTAAGGAGAATCAATAGAGACAGAGGCACCAAGTTACAGCTTAAATAGTAGACATTTTGAACAAAGATATTCTGACTCACAATATCTGCATATGAGACAAGCGGCCAAGCTCGGGAGATAAACTTCCTGATAGATTCATAGTCAGTAGTTGCCTGCAAAGGAAAATATAAAGCCCACCCAGTTTTTAGTGTAGGGTAGAGAAACCATTTTCTACCTTTATGTATTGCTACAACAGGCTTAAACACCAGATATAGTTTTTACATCGTTTATTATGTTATTTTGAACCCTTAGTTCATGCAGTAATATATATATATATAATGAACCATATATCTAGCAAATTTAGTAACTTCTGTTGCAAGGTGTTTGTTATATACATTTTAACAGTGTTCTGTAATTTAGAATTTCGTAATCTAATAAGATGATCTTTCAAGAATTCCATTTTAGAATATTTTAGGCAACATTATTTTTTTTTTGTGAAGTGTGCTTTGCAGTTTGTGTAACCTTGTTATATAGCAAATGCAGGCAAAAGCTAAGTGCCGAATTTAGTATTTAGCACAAAGAAAGGTAAAAGAGAAACTTCTAGTCACATAATTTGGCATACATCATTCAGCAACATTATCCAGCCACATAATTTCTAGGCAACACAGTTGCTGTTAAATAATTAATTAACCATCACATCTTTTCTCTTTGATCAGTAAGCAATAAATTTACTACAAAACAACTTAAATACTAATTCTGGCTTAAGATGGAAGATCCTTATAATATTTTATATCTGCATTGATGAATGCGCCCATGTTAACCAGGAATTTTTACTTCCATCTTAACTGTGGTTCACAAAAATCATGTTCATGATGATCTGATAAAGGAACAAAAATTAGGAAAAGACTGAAATCATACAATTCTCTGACGTGTAGATAGCCATCCCGCATAGTAGTGTTGTAGCACAAAACCCCTGTCCAATTCGACGTACATGGATCTCCACGATTCCAGTCACTGAGATTCCCATTTGGATCAATCAAACTGCTCCTAATGGCACCCAATGCTGTAACTGCAATTATTAGAAAAGGTCATCATTATTTCATCAGCATGATCAATTAAACATCTACATCTATCAAAAAGAAATTATAAGCAAATTTTCTACACACTTCACTAGTTGTTGCCATTCTACTTTGCTCATGGACTAGAATTTATTAATTTTTTTCTTTAAAAAAAAAGGGGGGGGGGGGGGGGGGGGGGGACTAAGTTGTCTGTATTTTAATCAGAACAAATTATTTCCAAACTCTTTTGACAAGTAATTCCCAGTTCTACAAGCATATAAACTGAGAAAATCATACAAATTAACAAACAAACACTGCTTAATTGCTTAAGGATTGAGGCCATTACTTTAAAGTTTATATGCATTAATTGGATCTACATGTAGAAATTATATCCTAGGGCTAGCACACAACACATAGATCCTTTATCCAAGTTGTCTGCCAAAAATCAAGCAAGAAACTACACTTCAGTATATAAGGTCAAATACATTACAATCAATGCATGGCGCAATATCTCTTTAGTTACGTGATATGCTAGCATGTTAAGGGTTCTTAGAAGAGAGTTCTTTTTGACAATAATTTTTTTTAGATAGAGGGGCTGTTTCAGAAGCCCTGACAAAATGTTGGCACTATTCAAAACCGTCATATCTCTTCCAACTAGATTCACCCTTAGATCGTCCAGTTTCAAGGAAAACCATACTCTGATTGGTCATCCAAAGAGATAAGGCACCTATCCATCTCGAGAAAAAGGTTCCCTGGCTTGATTAGCCTACTCTCTTCTTTCATCAAGACAAAATTGAGCTCACACTGAAATCTGTAAGAGCCATCAAATGGGAAATTCTTGCCCAGCACACCGCAACTTATTAATCTCATTAAAAGTTTTTCTTCACAAATTTTACGCCTTATTTGCGTTGGTGGTGGTGTTGATAGAGCAAAGACACTTTATTTTGGTATTCCAGCAATAAGTTCCTAGAAATTTAGCTATATCAAATTTGCAAGATAAGAGACTGTTCCATATGAGTAGTTAAACAAGACTTGTAGTTCAAATGAAAACAATTCCAGTCTTTTTGTATGAATTGAATTTTTCTTCGATGCACTGTTCTTGTCAAATGATAACAAAAAATGAAAAAAGAAACTCACTTGCGTTGCATATGGTGAACTTTAATGACATCTGTCCCTGTAAATTAATGGGAACTTTGAAACTACGAATTAAATTCGCTTATATATGTAATTCCCAAATTTCTAACAAGCTTCTCTATGATTTTACAAGTAAAACAAGACTCAAGAATAGAAGCCTAGATTGCCATCATATATACCAATACAACTCAAATGGGTGAAAAACAAGGCAAATCATAAGAACATATAAATTAACAAAAGCTAATTCAAGTGTTACCTTCTGTTGGGTCTGTAATATTCTGGCCATCTGCTCCATTAAGCATACAAGAGCAACACAGCCACACAAAAAGGGCAGCTCCAAACAACCAAGTCCTTGAACAAAACATCTCAATAACCCAGAATTGGCTACAAGTCTCCAACAAATCTTACACCCCAAATCTCTAAATATCTGAATTACCCAAATCCTGGACCTGATATGACCAATAAAAATAACCAAACACAAATTCAAACCACAGTTTTACATAAACTAAAGAAACCCAGATCAAGGACTCAATTCTCAATCATTTTAAACAATAAGAATCTCTGAAAATATATATATATATATATATATATCCCAGTGATGGAAAAAGAAGGAAACCTTGAGGAGATGGAGGAAGATGGGTCTGGGTTTGGTGAGCTTGTTGTTTCAGGGAGGATAAGAACAAGAAGAATAAGAAGAGAGAGAAGGAAGGTATGTATTTGACTGGGTCGACATTACTAGTGCTGAGAAGAGAAAAAATGACGATTATGGAAGCAGCCATCTTTTTCATCTTAAATTTAAAATATTGAATTTGTCTACTTCATGGGTTTGGCGCTATTGACTTTTGCTGAAGGTTTAGTTGAGCTGCTTTAATGGTGACAATCAGAGAGAGAGATAGATAACAGACGGAACGGCCCAATGGGACGAGGGAAATAAATAGTAGGGTATTTCAGTTGTTTGTGTCTCTCTCGGGGGTGATATTTGAAAGATTGGGTTTCAAATGGGTGCATAAACTTAATTTATTTAAAAGTTGGGACTTTTTTTATTAACTTTCTTTTATGACCTAAAATTCCAACTGAAATCATGGCATACCTCAGTTAAAAAAAAAAAAAAAAAATCATGGCATACCTCATAAATAAATTTTGAATACGCTAGTTTGAAAATAAGTTATTTTAGTAATTTTTTAATTAAAATATTTTAAATTTTTTTTTACTTTTAAAAAATATGTAAAAAAAATAGAAAAAATAAAATTTTTGAATTTTTTTATATAATTCTTTAACTTTTTAATTTTTTTAATAATTTTTTGACTTTTCAACTATTAGTGGATTGCTAAATCAAACTACAATTACCATTGCAAATAAGAAAATTCTTGGCGACATTTCAAATCAGCTGTGACTTGTAAAACCCAAAAAAAAAATTTGTAAAGTCATGAAAAAAATTGTCACTTTAATTATTAAATTTGATAAATTTCATCATTGATTTGGAATTTGTTTTGAAAACATGCTTTGAATTGCAATTTCTCCGTAATTTTTTGGGGTGTAAAATCATATATGTATCTTAGTTATAATATTTGTAATTTTTTATTATGAGTTATTATTGTATTAGTTATGACTTATCATAATATTGATTAATATTATTTTGATTATGATCTAATAATTTTTTAGTTATATTTTATGTAATGTTTAATTATAATTTATTTATTTTTAGTTATAACTACTACATGATCAAGTTCATAAATGTCATAATTTACATGAGGCGCACTGACAATACCCTTGCAAATAAATTGGGTTATTTATGAATAGTTTAAGTTAGCTCATTTAAATCTTGTTTAAATTGGATTTATTTGTTAAATGAATGAGTTTGACTTATATTTTTTAACTTATTTAGTTTTGAAGAAATAACATATCAGTCCCTGTCCAAAAAAATAATTACCATTAAGTGATAAATATTATAAATATTAATGATTATAATTATAATTTTTTTCATTGATGTGTAATAATTTTTTGAAATGATTACTTCCTTTTAGTTTTAAGCTAAGGTCGAGAAAATTGAAGTGTTTTGTTTTTTTGTTTTGGTACAATAAAATCCTCACATCCTTCTGTAGGTTGAAAGCATCACCTGAGTTAAGATCACTAAGATGTCATGTTGATTGTTCTGAACTAGAGATTATAACTTGAAAGTTTGTACTGATACCTCAACACAAGTTCCAGTTAAATTCGAATTTGTGCAATAGAAGAGAATCGAACCCACGCTAAGTGCTATGTTAGTAACAACTTGAGACTTTCTTTTAACCAACTGAGTTACGTCCAGAGATGAGAAAATCGATGTTGATTCAATTAAGTTTGTGAACACCATATAAGAGTTTTATGTAAATATATATATGTGTGTATATATATATTTGGGGTCAAAAATCCTAGTTGGCAATTCTAAGTAATACCTTATACCTCTTCTTAGACTACCCAAAATAAAAAATAGTTCATGGTTAGTATAATTAAAATTTTACCTTGTAAACTAAATTTTAATGAAAAAATAATTGCTGCAAATAATAATAATGTTTTTTTTTTTTTTTTTGGATGAAGGTAAAAGGTTCATATTTTCATTAGGCATCCTTAACATTATAATTGTTACAATTTAAGCATTCACAATTAATCACTAAAGTAAGGAAGTACTAAACAAACTCATGGATAGTGGACATTGCCTTTGCTAAAATTGTTGCTAACAATTTATGTTTAGATTGTGAATTTATCAAGAGAAACAAAACAAGTAAATTTAGCTTATTTTACTCAATTTTCTTCTCACAAATTTATAATTTAAACATAATCTTTAAAAATACTTTTCTTTAAATTTTTCTCACTCATCGCACACATCACACCATAGTTTTTAAAGTAGTACTTAGCGTGGGTTGCAAGGTCCCCACGTAAGTGGTAGTTGCAAGGTCAATTCACATAATTAATAAAAATGACTTAAAAGAGGGGAAAATATTAGTGTACGAGCACGAAATATTTTTCTCGTATAATTCTGTTGATTAAGTATGTGTTTCTTCATACGTCGTTGTTTTACTCCCTGAAAATACAAACGTGAGCTAGTCAGCGGGTGTGTGCGGATACCTCTCCGATGCCTAAGTCAGCAAAATAAACAAATAGACAAAAGCTCTGTGTATTCAGGAATCAAAGTTGTGTTATCTCTCCATAGGTGATGTTGTGAGCTTTTATAGGTTCCGTGTGGCATAATCTTAGTAGGACTCTTACTCCTCCATGTAGAGTCCTCCTAGGAATCATATTCCTAAAAGATAATGCTTATCTTTCAACACCCCCTTACTGCTTAAACCAAGTGAGATGGTTTTACCATGGTTGGATGTCAATACGACCGAGCTAACATGACCATGCTAAAGCCGCAAACTAAACCGAGCTCCAACTAGCTCGGTTCTTCCTTTCATTGCGTGTACCTCGGTTTGACATGCTCCAACTAGGCTGTTTACTTAATACCAAGCTAACCAAGTACGAGGTAGGGGTTAGCTCGATGCTCCAATGCACAGTGCCAAGCTAGCTCTGCTCTCCCAAGCACAGTGCCTAGCTAGCTCGGCCCACAACCGCTTAGTCTTTTGGACCGAAGTAAATCTGTTTTTACCTAGGTCCATCTTGCGGCCCAATTACCATAGAAGTCTCCTACTTAGCTCGGCCCAATTTAGACATAAATTACCCTCTCAATTGCCCCTTAATTCCATCTGCGTAGCATGGTAGGGATTACCTGTCTACCTACCGAGCTAAAACCTTTAGCCTTTCAACCGAGCTAAATTCACACTGTGCTACCAACCTGTTCGGTTAAAACGTCTATTCAGTCGCTGTAACTGAATCGCTTCTCATTCTAAGGGCACGTGGCAAACTCTCATTGGCCCAGCATAGCTGTCACGGCATTCTTCGTACTTCGCAACATTTGAACAGTCCCACCTAAACTCGAATTCTTCACAAAAACCCTACTCTTCAAATGCAATACTATTCACCTTCTTCTCTCTCTACTTTCTGAGTTTTTCATTTTCCTCAATACTCCATCTGCAAAAGCTCGATTGGGATTGATTTTATCTTCAGCTCCTTCATTTTTGACTGGTATGTGGCTCTCAAATTTGTTTCTTTTCCATTTTTTTCGTACTTGTTTTTACAATACAAAGCATATTATTCATATGTTTTTCAAAATATATACCATGTTTGCTTCCACTTTTCTGGGAAAAACCATGTAATAGAACCACTTGTACTCATGAATAATCTGAAGAACGATGTATTTGATCCAAAATCACACTCCAACCGAACTAGGAAGTTGTTTGTATTAGGTGCGAACCTAGCCAAACTAAACAACCGAACTAACACTTCATGTCATACTTGTAGTTCCAATAAGTCTAAATACCTTGTGCTTTACTTAGCCGAGCTAGCGAACTGCCTTAGGTTTGCGCAATAATGCTCTAGAAAGCCTCAACCGCCGACCGAGCTATAACTTGCGGCTAACCAGCTCCCTTAGTCCAAACCGAACTAAGACTGCTGCCCCAATAGCTTCAACCGGGCTAAAGTCCCTCGCTCAAACCAAGCTAAGAATGATAGTATCCCATGTAGCTGAGCTAGGACTTCATTTATTTTGCCTTTATTTCTTTCAGCATAGTCCAACGATCCGTGCTTAACCTGTCTTTTTTACTTTGCAGACTCAGGTTGGCCAGGCACTCCCTTGAACGCTCAACCGAGCTACTCAGCGTCATCTCAGCACCGAGTTAACACTCTAATTTATACTTAACTTAAATCCACATGGGTAAAAATAGGTTTTTAGTAAACTCACAAGGGGCTATGGCTGAGTTCCGAAGGGACTACAACATCCCTGATGATGTTCACCTTAGTTTAGCCGAACTAGATACTACTCCTTGGGGAAAACAGGGCTTCGTTCCCTTCACCCTTCTTTCCATTGTAGAAACCAGACTTAGATTCCCTGTACAGCCTCTTATTTGCTAGTTCCTTAGACAAACCAACCTCTGCCCTGTCCAACTTTCCACAAATTCATACCGTATAATAAATGGCATCACCAAGCTAAACCACCGGGCTAGCCTTAATCTCGGTTTAGCCGAGCTCTTCCACCAATATTTCATAGGTTCAAATGAAGATGGCTGGGTTTACTATTTAAGAATAAGGCACCGGCGTGAAAAGATAATAAAGAATACCCCAGACAAGGATGTAAACGACGATGATTTCTTCTGAGTTTCTGAGAACTTTGAAGACCAGGAAGCCCAGATTCCGAGTGACCGAATAAACTAGAACAAAGGAGTCGCCGGTATAATTACCTCGGCTCAATTTCATGTTTTTCTTTTACTTCGGTGCTTACTTTAAACCGTACTAAACGTTTGTCTTTCTTCTTCATATAGACTTGAACCATCTCAAATCCCTGTATAGCTACCCCAACTTAAACGCACTTCACGCCGCACTGCGATATCCCAATAGAAGTTGGGCCGAGCTACTAAATTTTGAACTGACATATAGATACAGCAACCGCAGGAAGACTAGGGTGACCGATTTCTTATTGGAGCCCTCGTCTGAGCCTGATCCAACACTTCCTTAGGTCAACTTGATCCCATTGACAGCGGAGCAAGAGATGGCTAAGAAGAGAGCAGTAAGGGCCCTCCTTACCGAAACAAACCAGGCCGAGGTATCACCAACTGGCCAAACTCAAGAGACCGTGGTAGCCCTGCCAACCCATCAACCTTCATCATCTTGAGCAAGCAAGCGTGCTTGGACTTCCACAACCGAGCCACGTCTTGTCGACGAGGATGAAACAGTGCTTCCTCAAACCACTCCACCGAGCCCACAACCTGAGCGTTTCCAACGATCTAACTCTTCTAAGTGGGCACCAAAGATTACCTTCCAGAACCATACTATCACTGACTTCGATTCAGTGGTCGCCAAAAAAGACCATCTGATGGCATTCAACCTTGCCAAAAGCGTTTGCCTTCCAGCCGATATAGAGCACCACGACCATCTTACCGAGCTGAAGGCCATTTGCTCGACCACAAAATCAATGGTGCTGGTAAGTGGCCCATTTTCTTGTCTTTCCAATATGTTCATCTTTCTGCTCGGTTTTACTAAAAAGTTTCTTACTACCCTTTTACAGGCCGTGCAGAAAAACCACATCGCTCACAAGCATGTGTTGGAACTGCGCAAGGCAACAAGGCAGGCCATGGCAGAGGCCAATGCCAAAACCGTCGAGCTAGAAGAGGCGAAGAAGCAAATAGCCGAGCTACAAACTGAGAGGGTTCGTCTGACCGATCTTGTCAGCTCGACTGAGGCAGACAAGCAAAAGGCGGCGGCCATGATAAAAGATAAATATCTGCGTGAGCTGGCCAAGCTGGAGGGAAAAAAGAACGCTGAGATAACCAAGCTGAGAAGAAGGTTGAGGACGTGGAAGACCGCAGTTACAATGAGGGGGAGGCCACTTACATCAAGCAATGTGAAGCTGTAAAAGATCTAATCTTCAAATGTGAATGGATGGCGGCTACGGTGCAGCTTGGTCATGGCCCAGAGACCGAGGTCTTCCTCAACCCTCCTCCGTATTTCATATTGAGCTCTATGGCGAAGTACATTCAGTAAAAAATTTTGCAAGAGGAGGACGACGATCCTACTCCAGAAGACAACACCTAACCCGGTCGCCAGTCTATCTCCCCAACTCCAGTGGTCTCCATCCCACCTTTGCCTGCTGTGTCTGATGCGGTGCCTTCAACCAAGTTTAACCAAGATGTGCTTGCCACAACCGAGCTACCTCTAGGTGAAGACCGAGTTGTTTTGGATGCCGACCTGGACGACCTTTTCTCCTGATTTTTTCTTTCCTTTGTCTAGCAAAAGAGTTTGTAACCGGGCTGAGGCCCCACCTTTTGTATTTCTGATTTGCACTACCAATGAAATCTTCTTTTGTTTTCCTTTACTATTTGTTCGGTTTACTTTCATGCTTGCACTTTCAAATTGTTATATGAATGCAGCATATCATTTTCTAGCCGAGATACCTATCTCGGTTTTAACCTTGAAATCTACCTGGTCATACCTGCCAACCTCTTCAGCCTAGGTTTTTACCTCGGCTGAAGATCAGAAAAAGGTGTTTATTCCGACCAACCACTCTTCAACCTGGATCCTTATCTTGGTTGAAGAGTACTAAGTGTTGGTTTTTCCAGCCAACTGCTCTTCAGCTTGGATCCTTATCCCGATTAAAGAGTACTAAGTGTTGATTTTTCCAGCCAACTTTTTCAGCCTAGATCCTTATATCGGCTGAAGAGCAATAAATGTTGATTTTTTCAGCCAACCTCTTCAGCCCAGATCCTAATCCTAGCTGAAGAGAGCTCAAAGTTAGTTATTCTGGCCAACTCTAAATGAAGTGTTTGGTTTTTCCAGCCAAACGTCCTGCAGCCTAAATCCTTACCCTCAGCTTAGGAGAAGTGTTGGTTTTTCTAGTGAACCTCTTCTACCCAGATCCAAATCCTAGCTGAAGAGAGCTCAAAGTTGGTTATTCTAGCCAACTCTGAGTGAAGTGTTTGGTTTTTCTAGCTAAATGTCCTGCAGCCTAGATCCTTATCTTCGGCTTAGGAAAAATAAGTGTTGGTTTTTCCAGCTAACCTCTTCAGCCCAGATCTTGATCCTAGCTGAAGAGAGCGCAAAGTTGGTTATTCCGGCCAACTCTGCTTTTTGTTGCCCCTAGCTCACTAAAACAACTTTTATAGAATAAAACAATTATGCTAAAAAAAAAACTACTTATTTTATTGAGGAAAACAAAAATTACAAGTACTTTAAAGAAAAGTTAAAAATAAAATAGTTTGAGATTGGCAGTGTTCCATGGCCTGGGAATGGCTTTGTTGTCTTCATCTTCCAAGTGGTATACCCTTTTTCCTGCTAATCCAACCACTTTGTAAGGTCCTTCCCAGTTGGGCCCTAACTTGCCATCTCCTAGTACCAGAGTGTTTCCCATTACTTTGCGCAGCACCCAATCTCCAATCTTGAATTGCTATGGATGTACTGTCTTGTTATACTTTCTGGATAACTCTTACTGGTACGAGGCAATGTGAACTAGTGCTCTTTCTCTTCTTTCTTCTGCAAGATCGAGCTCCAATGCTATGGCTTCTCCATTTAAGTCTGGATCAAAATTTTCACTTCTAATTGTAGGGAGGCCAACTTCTAGTGGGATTACTGCTTTCATGCCATAGGCCAAGAAAAAAGGTGTTTTTCCAATAGACCGCCGAAGTGTGGTACGGTAAGCCCATAAAACATGAGGGAGCTCCTGCGCCCATTTGCCTTTTGCTTTCTCTAACCTTTTCTTCAATCCATCCAAGACGACTTTGTTTGATGCTTCCACTTGGCCATTTGCTTGGGGGTATGCCGGTGTAGAATTGTAGAATTCTATCTTGTACTCTTCACAAAAGTCTCTAAAGATTTTGCTATCGAACTGAGTGCCGTTGTCGGATATTAGAACTTTTGGTATGCCAAACCGAGTGATGATATTCTGCCAGACGAACTTCTTCACATCTTTCTCCTTTATTGATGCTAGTGCTTCTGTTTTCACACACTTTGTGAAGTAGTCTGTTGCTGCAAGGAAGAACTTTTTGTTACCGGGTGCTGTTGAAAGTGGTCCTACTATGTCCAAGCCCCACATTGTGAAGGGCCATGGGCTAGTTAATGGTAGAAGCTCTCTGGCTGGTTGATGTATTTGGTGTGCAAACTTCTGACATTTCTCGCACTTCCTGACATACTTCTCTAAATCTGCTTGCATGTAAGGCCACCAATATCCTTGTGAGATTGCCCTGTAAGCCAATGATCTTCCCTCTTGGTGGCTTCCGCATACGCCTTCGTGTATCTCGAACAAGAATGCTTTAACTTTGCTGGAATGAACACACTTTAGGTAAGGTCTTGTGAAGGATTTCTTGTACAAGGCCATTGATGGGGAGAGCCAAAATCATTGTGATTTTGTTCTAATCTTGTTGGCTTCTTTATTTTCTTCAGGTAAGACGTCGTCTTTTAAAAATACTATAATGGGATCCATCCATGAAGGGCCTAGTTCGGCGCAACATACTTCAGCTACTTCGGGCTCTTCGATGCTTGGTCTTGGCAAGGAGTCGATCAATAATGGATATAGGATGGATGTATCTTCCATCGAAGCAAAGCCTGCTAGTTCGTCCGCTCTGCTATTTTCTTCCCTGCCTATCTGCTCTATCCACACTACTTCAAATTTCTTGATCTCTTTTCTGACTAACTCTTGGTACTTACCCATCCTGTCATCCTTTGCCTCGTAGTCGCCTGAAATTTGGTTTACCACCAGCTGTGAGTCACTACAAACCATTAGCTCAGTGGCCTTCATGTAGAGTGCTGATTTTAGGCCTGCCAGAAGCGTTTCATACTCCGCTTCGTTGTTTGATGCTGGGAAGCCAAGGTTGACTGCTTGTTCCATTATTAGGCCGTCTGGTGAGATGAGGACTATGCCAAGTCCTGCACCGTGCCTGTTGGACGCTCCATCTATGAAGAGCTTCCACATCTCTCCAACGAACAGCTTCCAACAAGTAGAGGGATCGGATGATGCCTTGTGGTCATTAGTGTTACTGGTATTTTCTTCAAAGTCCACACTTATTGTTTGCCCCTCATTATCTGATTGTATCAAGTCTTTACTTGTTGGCAAATCTTTGCTTGGTGTAGCATGGTTTGCTTCTTCCTCCCTTCGTTTACCCTGGTCTGTCCTGGGATGTGGCTGGGTATCCTGTATCAGGGGTTGCGCTATTCCGGCGACACTTTCTATCCGTATTTCGGTTGTATCAGTTAAGTCAACTGGGCAGATATGATGACTTCTTGGTATGAATTCTGCGACAAAGTCTGCCAAAGCTTGGGCTTTTATCGCAGTTCTGGGTTGAAACTTGATGTCAAACTGTCCCAACTCTACTGCCCACTTCAAGATTCGCCTAGAAAAGTTCACCCTCTCAAACAAAGCTTTTAATGGAAAAGTTGTGAGGACGATTATGGTGTGGGCATGAAAGTAATGCGACAACTTCCTTGAGGCCATCATTAAGGCTAAGGCCAGTTTTTCCAATGGTAAGTACCTGATTTCTGCGCCTAGCAATGTCTTGCTGACATAAAAGATAAGCAGCTATTGGATTCCTTCCACTCGGACCAACACTGCGCTAATTGCGTGCTGTGAAACTGCCAGGTACGAAAATAGTTCTTCTCCAGGTATTGGGGTCACTAGCAACGGTGGAGAAGACATGTATTCTTTCAAACTTTCTAGGGCGCGGTCACATTCTTCATCCCACTCAAACTTGGCCTTTAATGCTTGAAAAAATGATCGACATCTGTCTGATGACCGACTTATGAACCGGTTGAGCGCGGCTGCCATACCGGTGAGATGCTGTACTTCTTTTACAGAGTTGGGCCTCTCTAGATCCTGAATTACTTTGATTTGAGAGGGGTCTGCCTCTATACCTCGGTTGGTCACCAGGAAGCCTAGGAATTTGCCTGATCCTACGTCGAACACACACTTAGATGCATTAAGGCGCAACTTGTGCTTCTTCAGGATCTGAAACATCTCACCTAGGTCCTTGAGATGGTCATTCTCGTCCTTGCTTTTGACTACCATATCATCGATGTAAGCCTCCATTGTTCTGCCTAACAATGGTTCAAACATCTTGGTAACCATCTGCTGGAATGTCGCCCCTGCGTTTTTTAGGCCAAAGGGCATGACCTTGTAACAATATAGTCCTCTTGGCGTTGTAAAGGATGTGACCTCCTGGTCTGGTTCATACATAGCGATCTGATGGTAACCTCTGTACGCACAAGAAAGCTAAGTCGATTGTGTCCTGCCGTTAGGTCTACCAGTTGGTCTATCCGTAGTAGGAGAAAGCTTTCTTTTGGGCACGCCTTATTGACTGTTTTGTAGTCCACGCAAACACGCCATTTTTCATTCTTCTTTGGCACCACTACTGTATTGGATACCCATTTGGGATAGTGCACTTCTTTGATAGCTCCTGCCTCTAGAAGATTTCTCACTTCTTCCACCACTATCTCGGCGTGGTGGAGTGCTGATCTGCGAGTGCGCTGTATAATTGGTCTGGCAGTTGGGTAGACATTCAATTGGTGACAGATGAAGTTTGGGTCAATGCCAGGCATGTCATATGGCGTCCAGGCAAACCCTTCGATGTTAGAGGTCAAGAATTCCATGACCTCTATTCTCTCAGTGCTGGACATAGATGAGCCAAGCAAAAAGAACTTTTCTGAGTTCTTTTCATCTATTCTTACCTGTACCAAGTCTTCCACTGCCTTCTATTCAGAGGCTTTGCCAACATCCGCAAACAATTCATTTCTCTCAGGTTCTTTCACCATCTGAACAAATCCTTTGGCAGCTCGGCTGCCATTTACTGTGACGAAGCACTGCTTGGACATAATTTGGTCTCCAAAGACCTCTTCAATTACTTCGACTTCGTTGGGGAACCGCAATACTTGATGATAGGTTAACGCTACAGATCGCATGGCATGTAGCCATGTCCTTCCCAAGATTATGTTGTAAGTGGAAGGGACTTTCAACACCCAGAATTCCACTTGTTTCGTCATGCTTCCTGCTCTGACTGGAAGGATTATCTTGCCCACTGGCCATTCTGGCATTGAGTTGAATCTGATCAGGGGAGATATTGCAGGTGCCAAGTCTTTGTCCTCCAGTTTCAGTTGTTTGAAGGTTTCATAATACATTATCTCACATGAACTTCCTTGGTCGATCAAAATCCGTTTGATGTCATAATCCTTGACGCAGAGTGTGACGACCAGAGCATCATTGTGAGGGCAATATATCCTTGCCAAGTCTCTGTCTGAGAAAGATATGATGCTCGTGGCTTCTGTTCTCCCCTTTTTATGATAGGTTCCGCACTTAGTACCTCCCTTAAGTGCTCAGCCTTCTTGATCATTCCCCTGAGCTCACATACCCACTCAGGTTTGAATACCCCATGTATTACGTTAATCACGCCTTGAGGTAGGGCGCCGATCGGCATTCCGTTTGGGTTGTCATGGTTCTGGGGGGCGGGCTGTGTCCCTCCTTCTATGTACTGGTCCAGGTGTCCAACTGCCACTAACTCCTCCAGGTGCTATCTCAACGGCGAGCAATTTTCAGTGCGGTGCCATTTTTCCTTATGAAAGGTGCACCGAGATATTTCGTCATAGTCCTTTTGCGCTTCTCCCAACTTAACTAGCCATCGGATGAAAGGTTTATCACGTATCTCACTAAGAATCTAATAGATCGGTTTTTTGAACACTATGGTAATGGCATTGCGGACTCTCAACCACCTTTTATCTTGGTCCTCTTCGTTGTCCCGCTTTTCTCACCCGTTCCTACTTGGACATTCTACCACGTTGACTTCTGCCGTAGTCTTTTTATCTGGTACTGCTGATGCACCAGATTTGGCTTTAGCGCGGGCACCATCCTTCTCCACCCGAATATGTTGGTGCACTCTCTCCATTAAGGCCTCCATCGTGAGGGGTGGCGCCATGGTGATTGAGTCCCTGAGCCTATTTCCGACTGGAAGACCTCTTTTGTACTGTGCGATGGCGAGATTTGTAGGGCAATCTCCTATCTAGTTGAAGGTCTCCCAATAAGGACTGTTGTAGGATCTCAACGTCTCCTTGTCGTCCATGTCAATGGAGAGTAGCTGATCGATCTCCACTGGCGTCTTGGTGTTCGTTCTGAATCTTGTCACGAATGCCTCTGCCAATTGCGCCCAGGAGGCTATGCTGCCTTCTGGTAGCCTTTCGAACCATGTTAAACATAGGTCGCCAAGGCTGGATGGGAATAGGATGCACATCAACACCTCGTTTCGCCGGTATACTGCCATAACCTGGCGAAAGTGGCTAAGGTGCATGTAGGGGTCTGTTTTCCCCTCATACGTGGTGAATTTGGGCTAAAGGAAGCCTAAAAGGAGGGGCGCGTTCTTAATCTTCAGAACGAACGACGAGGTCTGCAGCCTTGCTAATGCTTTGTCTGTCGGTTCGTAAGCAAGGCGCGGTATCGGCATTCCTACCTCGACGCTCCCATGTGTCCGAGGAGCCAACCGCTGAAGGGCTGAAACTCTGCGTAGGTCGCGTGCCCTGTTATCTTCCTTCCATTGTGCCCTTTCTTCTAGCACAGTTCGCAAATCAGATGATCTAGGCAACTCTGTCTGCCTGGATAACGTCTGGTGTGTGCGTGAGGGCCGATAGGTGCTTCCCTCAGTATGTGACCTCTCAGTTCTTGTTCTCTCAGACCTGGAGTAACGAGTCCTAGGAGTTCTTGACTAAGTGTCGCCTGTTCCCAAGCTCCTACTCTCTGCTTGCAATGGCGTGGTATGCCTACCACAATCTTCTGAGTGGCGAGGGGGCGTGTTACTTTTGCGCCCCTCTTCTGTCGCCACCCCTTTTCCTTTGATCTGGCGTTTCATAGACTCCATGTTCGCCGCCATCTTCCTTATTAACTCGTTTTCTTCCTTTACGCGATCCTCCAAAACTTGAGGATCGATCCTCCGCCTTTGTCTTTCTGGACTTTGAGAGCGACGGGGGCTATTAGTTCGCCTCTCCTTTGCATCCCTCCGGGGGTTCTGTCGCTAGGGCTCTAAATCAGCCATGGGGGGGATAGAAGACAAACCTTCGCGCCTCCCACCCCCCTCTGTGGTTTGTCCGTCAATGGCGGACTGCGACAAATCTTCATTGTGTGCCATTACTTCCAATTACAGAGGAAAAACTTGATCAAGAGCTTTTGTTCTTTCTGAGCTCCTCACAGACGGCGCCAATTGTACGAGCACGAAATATTTTTCTCGTATAATCCTGTTGATCAAGTCTGCGCTCCTCCGTACGTCATCGCTTTACTCCCTAAAAACACAAATGTAAGCTAGCCGGTGGATGTGTGCCGGATACCTCTCCGATGCCTAAGTCAGCAAAATAAACAAATAGACAAAAGCTCTGTGTATTCGGGAATTAAAGTTGTGTTATCTCTCCATAGGTGATGTTGTGAGCTTTTATAGATTTCGTGTGGCACAATCCTAGTAGGACTCTTACTCCTCCATATAGAGTCCTTCTAGGAATCATATACCTGAAAGATAATGCTTATCTTTCAACACCCCCTCACTGCTTAAACCATGTAAGATGGTTTTACCATGGTTGGATGTCAATATGACCGAGCTAACATGACCATGCTAAAGCCGCAGACTAGACCGAGCTCCAACTAGCTCGATTCTTCCTTTCACTGCGTGTACCTCGGTTTGACATGCTCCAACTAGGCTGTTTACTTAATACCGAGCTAACCAAGTACAGGTAGGGGTTAGCTCGGTGCTCCAATGCACAGTGCCAAGCTAGCTCGGCTCTCCCAAGCATAGTGCCTAGCTAGCTCGGCCCATAACCGCATAGTCTTTTGGACCGAAGTAAATCTGTTTTTACCTCGGTCCATCTTGCGGCCCAATTACCAAAGAAGTCTCATACTTAGCTCAGCCCAATTTAGACATAAATTACCCTCTTAATTAGGTTGCGTTTGGTAGAGTTTTGTAAATATGATTTGAAAGTATGAGTTGTACTTTGAGTTTGTGCGTTGTGAAATTATGATTTGAGTGTAGAAAATTTGTTTGGTTATGGTTTTTGAATAGAGTGTTGAATTGAGAGTGGAATTGAGTTTTGAAAGTTTGATTTGACATATGAAGTAAGAAAATTTGTTTGGTTATGAGTTTTGGAAAAAGTTTTCAAAACTTAATTCAAATTGTTATAACTCATAACAAAACACACTACTTTCACACTATTGAAAATTCTGATCAACACCCATAACCAAACTCTTTTTAAAATTCAATTTAAAAAAATTATTATTAACAGAAAATAACATTAATTAATTTTTTAATTGAAAATACTACAAAGGAAATAATTTTTTTTCAAAATAAATATTCAAAAAATTTAAATCATAAATATTTAAATAATTTAAATAATCTAAAAAATTTAATAAGTAAAAAATTTAAATAAATATTCAAAAAATTTAAATCGTAAAAATTTAAATAATTTAAATATTCAAAAAATTTAAATAATTTAAAATGTTAATATTTTAAATTTAAAAACAACTCTACACTCAAATTGTAACCAAACACATAAAACAAAACTCAATTAAGAAATTATTTTTAAAACTCATAACCAAACACATAACTCGAAACTTCATACTACTTTTACAACTCTACACTCAAATCGTAACCAAATACATAAAAAAAATTAAAATATTTAAAAATATTTTAATAAAATAGAATTTGAATTTATTTTTATAAAATATTTTAAAATTTAAAAAATTAAAATGGTAATATTTTGAAATTAAAATATTTAAAAATATTCAAAAAATTAAAAAAATCGTAACATATTTAAATATTTAAAATCTTCACAAAATTAAAATATTTAAATATTTAAAATATTTAAAAAATTAAAATATTGATTTGAATTGAGTTTTGAAAAGAATTTTGAATTATGTGTTTAGTTATGAGTTTTGAAAAGTAATGATTATGTTTTGAATTGAGTTTTGAGAAATGGGTGTAGAATTATGATTTGAAAACTCAAAACAAACAACACACTCAAATCAATGGGTGGAACTATAATTTGAATTGCTTACCAACTAAGTCTTAGTTATTCTAGAAGGATCCTGCCTTGTTTGGAAAGTTGACTATTTTAGTAGATTATTTTAATTTTTGACTATCTTACTGAATTAAAATTTTTATGTTTGAGAAGATGATTAATTTTTTTATACTTAGATGTGATATTTGTGAGATAAAAAATAAAATGATTATGAGTTTGATGTGACATTTTGTCTTATTGACTATTTTAATCTATTTTGTCTTTTTGAGAAATCATAAACCATATTTGTCACGCCTCAAAATTTGGACAATTAATTATTAAATTGGGACTAAACTCCAATCAATATTCCATCATCTAAATCTTATGAATAAAACAAAATCGAAACGTTCACGTTTCTAAAGGGTTTAAGTAAATTTTTGTGCTCAAAAGATTACAAGGATAAAAAACAAAAAAAAAACAAAAAAACAAAACACCAATCAAACTATCTATCATAAATTCATAACTGTCCAATACCTCTAATATTAAAGTAGCAACAAATATGCAAAATAACTTAAATAATGTAAAGTTACAAAATAACCCACCATGTCAAATTATATAAGTACTAAGGTCATAAAAATAATAATTGATGATACTACGCGAGACTTGGACGAGTCGGACTGATCCACGCTTCTCCAACCGGTATCCGAGTGATCAAGCCCACCAGAGAACCTGCACAAGAGTTCAACGGGGAACGGGGAGTCCCCAGCGAACCCTCCGACGAGCAAGTTAGAAAGAGAAGTGGATTGTAGAGATAGATTAAAGACAGAAAAGTTTAACCTTCTTCTTGTCTTCAACGTCTGCTTATATCCTTTGGTAATCATTTTGTTGTCCCCTCCGACTTGTCACCTTGACCGAAAGTCTATGCTGTAGCTTCCCTTGTTCAGGGTGAGGGCGTGTCGTCCAGACGGAAAGGGGTTATCGCAATAAATGCTGTAAGGAAGCCTCATTAATGGCGATGTGTCGTAGCAATAACTTTGCAGATCTTTGTCTGCTGATGTGGCTTGCCCTTCTCTTGCCATGTGTCTTGATGTCATTGGTTCTTATTGCTTTATGAGACTTCAACAGTGCTGGACTCTAGTATTTGGGATATGTATTGGGCCCTAAATGGTGGGCTATAACCTTTATGAGCCTACACATGTCAGTAGTCCCCTATTTCCAAGTACAACTTTAGTCCAATGAAGGGAATAATGAAGAGAAAGAGGGACATGAGAGACCGGTAGGGTGAAGGCTGACCGAGAGGGGTGACCGACCATGAGGAGGGCCGATCGCGAAGGGTGGCCGAATGGAGAGACCGACCATAAGGAGGGCCGACCACGAAGGGTGACCGAGTGGGGAGATCGACCATGAGGAGGGTCATCCGGGAAGGGTGTCCTAGTGAAAGGGCGACCACGAAGGGTGGGGCGGGGGGGCGTGGGGCTCGAGAGGCGGCGGGGCACGTGTTGAAGTAAAGTGGAATAGACGGGAAAGGGGAAAGGGACAATGGATCATGGTCATATACGTGGCAGAATCGCACAGTGGGAGAGGTTAGGCGTTGGGTAATAAGTGAAACGATAGGTCATTATAGGGTATTGAAAAGACAGTTTTGGCGGATTTTTAAAAATTTTCAAACTGGCGAAAATTAATTGTGACCCTTGGAATACGGGCAAACCCTGGGCGTTTGGTATTATCCGTTTTACGTACCTCTTTGCTAGCAACCAAAATATTCCAGGTGTAAACTCCTTCGTTGCTAGTGATACACCCTTGCGACACTTTGTAAATTTTCTCGCGCCCGCATCCGAAGCCATTCGCAGACATACCACAAAAATGGCCCAAGAGGAAGCTGCAACCACCAGGGTTGACCCGTTTGGGGACGACGATGCGGTGGATTTAGCGGAGCAATATAGGATAGAGGGGCGAGTGGGGAGAGGGGGGGAACCGGCAGGACGACCTCATTCGTCCACCATGATAGCGGCTCCGAAGCCAATCAGCCAGGCGGAACCAGATCACTGGCATACAAAGGCCGACAAGTCGACTGTTACTGCGGAGGAGTTGGAGGGTATGCGCGAAAAATACCAAGTTCCTGTCGAAATAGAGTTAATGCTGCCGACGCCAACGGAGAGGCCATCTGACGGTCGGCCGGGGGAGTACTCTACGAGGAGGCATTTAAGGAAGGGTTGAGGTTGCCGCTTTCGCAAATAGTAGTGGATGTCCTAAACCGATTGGAGATGGCGCCGGGTCAACTAATGCCCAATGCGTGGAAGATTGTACTGGCCTGTGCAAGTGCGTGGCCGAGAGCGAACGAATGGGGGGCTATGACGGTAGACGAGTTCTTTGCTTGCTACAAGGCCTCGGGCCAACAAGAAACTTGGGTCACTTTGCAGGTGGTGGCAGGGAGGGGGACTGGTGGCGGGGTTGCCGTCATCAATCAAAGGGTGGAGGCCGCGGTGGTTCTACGTGTTCGCAAACCAGGAAGTTAGAGTGCGCACGGTGTGGAGAGTGCCCACCAAGTTTATGGAGCCAAGGTTAGGGGCGGTAGCAGAGGAGAGGGTGAAAAAAGTGAAGGCATGGAGGGAGAAGGAGGGCGCCAGATGGGACGATCTTCAACCGTCAACCTTGTATGCCACAAGGTTGGCCCTCAGCCGACCGATGAAGATCTGGCACCGGCAGAGCTAGAGGTGAGGAGAAAAGCGCAAGAGGCGGATGATTGGACCCTTTTCGCCAAGGCCAATCAGTTTAAAGAAACGTAGTTAGGCCAGCCACCAAAACCAGTCTCGAAGGAGAGAATCCGACCGCGCCCCAAGCCGCTGGGGGAAAAGGACTTGAGCAGTTTTGAGCCATGATCGCCCCCGGCTGATCCGGTTAAGGAAATGGTGAACAAAGAGGGGGAGGCTTTGAAAAAGAAGAAGAAGATGAGGGTTGCCCCTGAGGGGGCTTCAGATGTGCCTGGGTCAAAAAAGATGAGGGTTAGTGGGGAGGTTACCCCTATGGCGGAGAAGGCAGAGGAGAGGGGAGTGGGGGCTGCACCAGAAGGGGTGGTTGTCCCAGAGGCGCAGGAGGAGAAGAGTCAATGGGGCTAAGAGGGAGAAGAGCACGTGAGCGCCCTGGGCCCCAAGATGCAATTGGAAAATAGGTCAGCTGACCCTGAGGAAGTGATGGGGCAGCAACCCAAGGGGGGTCTTGCGCCCCAAGGAAAGGGAGTCAAGGTGAAGTATGTCATCTACCATGCTCCCGCAGTGTCTGGGCGATTGGAGGGAGAAGGAGGCCCAGCCAGGACAATTGCAGATCTTTTTTTGGGGGTAGTGAACGAAGGAGCCGTGCGCTCTGCGGCCAGGTTCAATAAGGCTGAGCTGCTAAAGGGGCTGTGATCTACCCAAATAGAGGCGACCACTTGGCAGGGGCTCTATTGAGAAAGGCGGCGGCAGCTGCAAAGGGTGAAGGGAAACCTGTGAAGGCAAAGTTGGAGGAAGCGAAGGCCCAACTTGAAAGTTTTAAGAAGGAGAGCGTAAGTTGGAGGAAGGCTGCGCAAAGTACGTGTGCCAGGGGGTTGGAGGAGGCTCAGAAGGCGAAGAAGATGGAGGTTTTGGCGATCGTGCAGGGTAATGTTGCCGATCGTGCCCATGCTGAACTATGCGCGGCCAAGGTGGAGCTGGAGGACGAACGTCGCAAGGTGGTGTCGCTCGAGTTCCAACTAGCTGGCGAGTAGAAGAGGCTGAAAGATGCTCAAAATGCCTGCACGGTCACCAACGAGCGTTTTAAAGAGGCCATGACCAACAATAAAGATCTGCGCGCCCAGTCGATCAAAGAGAAGGAAGAAGCAGACCTGAAGATCGCTGGGTTGGAACGAGATCTTGCGGACGAATGCGCGAAGGCTGTGACAGAAAAAGCAGCGTTGGAGAAGGAGTTGGGGGAGGAGAAAACCAAGTCAGCCTCAGAGAGGGCAGCATACCCCGATCTGTGCATCGCAGCAGTAGAGCAGTTCAAGGGGTCTACTGACTTTCAGATGGCTAGTAATGCTGCGATCGCCAGCCACCTGGCGAGAGAAGGGGTTGGGGGGGCTAGCCCGTCGGGGGCGACCGCTAGGGGAAGGAGTGAAGAAGAAGTAATCCAGACCTTCCAGCGGTCGGACTTCTATAAACACGAAATGGCTGAGTTCTGGGACAATGGGTGGAAGATGTTCAAGCGTAAAGATGAAGAGTTGTTCCCAGACTTAGACTTTAGTAATGTCAAGATCGACGAAGACGACGTGGCCCAGACCCCCCTAGACGAGGGCGTTGAAGAAGAAGATCTCGTCGCAAGTGAAGAGGAGTGAGTGGGGTGGAGAAAAGTTGTACACAGAGTTTTGGTTTTTTGGTTTTTTTTTTTTTGAATTGCTGTAATAAACTTATGTACAAGTTTATGAATGAATAAAATTATGAATTGTGTTTGGCATACTGTTTTTTGTGTGTGTAATTCTACAATGAATGAGAATGGTGACTTGCACAAACTGTAAGAATGTAAGGATGTTAAAAATGTAATTGCTTGTGTACAAATCATTGTGAAGTTCAGAATGTAAGAATGTTAAAAAGTTTGAAGGTTCAAATTGTGACCCAAAGATGGAGTCAGTCTGGCTTGTAAGCGTCCCCAATAGTGAAATTTTTAAATCATGGCGTAAGGGTGTTGATAAATGAAGGATTAAGTTAGGAAATGAAAGTCAAAAAGAAAAAACGTAAAGAGTGTTGTAAAAACATGGACCTGGAATTTGACTAAGTATGACCACTATGCCATAACCATGAAGTTTACATGGATGGCCTTGACCGAGCTCCTCATTCGCGCTCAGTTTGGGTTAAGCTATGATTAACTGATTCTTCAAGTAATTTAGTAGCTTTAAGTAACTCAGTCTGGCTGAGCTCTTCGTGCTCAGTCTGGCTGAGGCTTTATGTAACTCGGTCTGGCTGAGGCTTTAAGTTACTCAGTCTGGCCAAGCTCCTCATACTCGATCTGTTTAAGGCTTTAAGTAACTTGGTTTGGCCAAGCTCTTCATGCTCAGTCTGGCTAAGGCTTTAAGTAACTCGGTCTGGCCGAGCTCTTCATGCTCAGTCTGCCTGAGGCTTTAAGTAACTCGGTCTGGCTGAGGCTTTGCATACTCAGTCTGGCTGAGGCTTTGCGTAACTTGGTCTGGCCGAGCTCTTCATGCTCAGTTTGGCTGAGGCTTTGCGTAACTTGATCTGGCCGAGCTCTTCATGCTCAGTCTGGCTGAGGCGTTAAGTAACTCGGTCTGGCCGAGCTCTTCATGCTTAGTCTGGTTGAGGCTGCGATCAAAGCGTTATTGGAATACCACACAGATAACTGAGATATAGGTTTGTTGTCATTAAAGTGTAGCCCATGTGATCAGAAATTTACATCATGTGAGAGAAGAACAAGAACATTCAAGTGTGTAAATAGCCAAGAAGAAAATACAATAACTGATCAGTACAAGAATGGAAAATTATTGAAAGTAACACTTCAAGTTCTCGGCGTTCCATGGGTGGGGAAGATCTCGGCCCTCCATGTCCTGAAGTCGGTAAGTGCCCGGACGAGGTCTAGCTTTAACAACGTAAGGTCCTTCCCATCTGGGTGCCAGCTTGCCCTCAGTCGGATTCTTGGTCGCGAGGGTTACTTTGCGTAAAACAAGGTCCCCCACGGCGAACTCCCTCGGTCGGACTCTGCGGTTTTAGTGAGCTCTCATTTTCTGTTGGTATGAGGCGCGTCTGACTGCAGTGGTTTCTCGGAGCTCTTCAATTAGATTAAAGTCTACCCGACGCAGCTCTTCAGTTAGTTATGGATTGAGATGTAGAACCCTTGGGGTAGGCAGACCGATTTCCACTGGGATGACTACCTCAGCGCCGTATGTTAAGCGAAAGGGGGTCTCCCCAGTGAGAGTTCGGGTGGTAGTGCAGTAGACCCAAAGTACATTTGGTAATTCCTCAGCCTAGAGTCCCTTAGCAGCTTCCAGTTTAGTTTTGATGATCTTCGGAAGAGAATAGTTGGTGACCTCAACTTGGCCATTGGCTTGGGGATGGCCTGGGGAGGAGAAACATAGCTAGATTTGAAGCTCGGCACAAAATTTACTGAACTTGGCATTGTCAAATTGTTTACCATTGTCGGAGACGATGGCTTGAGGGATACCAAATCTGCAGACAATCGACTGCCAGATGAATCTGGTTATGTTCCGCTCGGTAAATGTGGCAAGGGTTTCTGCTTCCACTCATTTAGTGAAGTAATCGATGGCGACAATGGCGAATTTGGTTAGTCCCCGGCCAGTGGACAACAGGCCAATCAAGTCGATCCCCCATTTGGTGAATGGGTAAGGGCTGCAGAGTGTGATCAATTCTGTGGGAGGAGCATGGGGGATGTTGGCAAAACGTTGGCACTTATCATATTTGAGTACGAAGTCTGACGCATCTTGATTAAGAGTAGGCCAGAAATAACCAGTGCGAAGTATTTTGTGGGCTAGGGACCTGTAACAACTCTCATCACTGATCACTGATTGACCATTGATTACTGATACTGTCACTGATTACTGTTAAACTGAGACTGACTGAATTTTGAAACTGATCGATCGACGGTATCTGTTTAAATGCATGTCTATCTGTTTGACTGTTGAACTATCTGTTCATGTTTTAATGTTTAAATTGCGAATTGAAGGCCTTATCGGCGGCCGAACCAGAAACCGATTAGTGTTTCATGATCATCATAATTTATGTGATTTTATAGTGTAATTATCTGAAAACTGATTAGGTATGATTAAAGTAGATTAAACGAGCCAATTCCATAGTTTGACTTATTTACTAACTTGCCACTCTAGTGGCCCACTACATGATCAACCTTTGAGCCTTAGTATACACTCAAGTACACATTTGCTCAGCTTATTCCTTGCCTTTGCCGACTAGAGAGAGAGAGATAAGGGAGAGAGTTGGATTTCATCTCATTTTGCTTGGTCTTGTTTGGAAATTAAGGGGATTGAAGTATAGATTTCATATTTAAGCTTCTACTCTTGATGTATAAGACTTAGGTAAGGATTTTATCTTCTCATTCTTGTATTCAAGCTAGTTTTTGCATGTTCCATGTTAATTGAAGAGTTGAGTCAGGAATTGGCCTCTTAATGTTGAATTGAAGCTTAAGGCTTGCATGCATGTATGTATTTTGAAGTTTAAAGGTTGTAGTTCATAATTCCTCACATGCATGTTCATATTATTGTCAAAGTGCATGATTTCATCTTGTTTGAAGAAGAATTGGCTCATTGAGCAAGTGTTTGAAGTGTTGAGGTTGATTGAATTCATGGTTATTGCATGTTCATCATGTTCTTGAACCTTGGTTTGAAATCATATTTAATTGAACTACCTTTGGGCTTTGATTTCTCAAATTGATCTTTGAAACATGTTGTATTATGAGTTTTGAAGTGTTTTCCAGAAAATTAGCCCAAAATAATCGAATTTGATGCATTGAAACTTGATTTGAGCATTGGAGTTCAAATCTGGATTTTCCAGATTTTGGTCTCTCGCTCGAGCGGGGAAAGTGGCGCTCGAGCGGGGAATTCGAGCTCCCAGCATCTTGCACTGTTTTACAGTCCGCTCGAGCGGAGTAATGTACGCTCGAGCGGAGACCTTTGTCAGCATGTCCGCTCGAGCGGGGAAACCCACGCTCGAGCGGGACCTCTAATTTTCTGAAAATGTTTTTTTTGAGCGCATCTTTGTATCCTCATCCCATTCTAGGCATTCTTAGGCCTAGTTTAAGACATCTTAATGAGGATATAGATGTAGAACACACCGAGGCATTAGGGGTTAAGTTATTATCTTTCCCAACTGTGTAGCTTAGTGTGTGTTTGATCTGTTGACTGTGTAGGGTTGACTTCCGAGGAGACGCTCTAGCTTACTATAGCCCAGAACTCTGTGAGTAACATTTGTGTAAAGATATGTTCAAACTGATTATCTTCTGAACAATTAAACTGAACTATTTCTGAACGGTATTGTTAACTGAATGAATGAATGTATGACTTATATTCTGAACTGTATTGTGGCATCCTTAGCAACTACTGTTATTGACAACTACTGTTACAGAGATCTCTGTCGGTTCCCATGTTGGAACCACTACTGTTTACTGATATGATGGCCATCATTCACTGTTTGGTCTATTAAGACACGGTCTATTAAGACCTACTGTACTGTTTAGCTACTGGATGTACCACATATGACTGTTATAATCTGTGAAACTTGGAGCAAAGTGCTGCACGGAACTAAGTGCTACAAAGTGAGCCACCTCTAGAATCTGTGCGAGACACCTCTTGAGTCCATAAGAACTGTACTATTACTGTTACTGTTACTGTTACTGCTACTGCTACTGTACTGTTACTGTTACTGCTACTGTACTGCCACTGTACTATTACTGTTACTGTTACTGTTACTGTACTGCTACTGTACTGTTATTGTTACTGCTACTGTACTGCCACTGTACTATTACTGTTACTGTTACTGTTACTGCTACTGTACTGCTACTGTACTGTTACTGTTACTGCTACTGTACTGCCACTGTACTATTACTGTTACTGTTACTGCTACTGCTACTGTACTGTCACTGTACTATTACTGTTACTGTTACTGCTACTGTACTGTTACTATATTGTTACCGTTACTGCTACTGTACTGACACTGCTACTAGTACTGCTAACGGATGTGCCACGTACGATTATTATGATTTCTAAATGACTGTTACGGCATCAATATGAGCCACAAACTGACTGGCCGATATACTGAATCAATGAACTGTTTAAGTATTGTAAAGACATTCATCCTAAACCTCTTTACGTATTATGTTATTCACTGGGTTTTAGCTCACTGCTCATATATATATGTAGGTGTTCAGGCACTGGACCGCTGCTAGGAGCGTCAGACAAGTTTTTGTTTTGTCAGCCAACCACTGTGCCTCACTGTGAGGTTCTAAGCCGTTCAAGCTTCGGCTTTGGGGTGTTTTAATATTCCCTGTCCGTCCCTGTAACTGTTTTGTTTACTGTATAGACTGTATAGACTGTTACTGTACCGTTTAATAGGGATTAGATCCCTGTTCTGAATGATTGTGCATGTATGTGTAGACTGTTACAGCTCATTGGACATTATTCATGTACTATATTGGCTTCCGCCAGGCCCTGTACTCTGTTTTACTGGTTTACTGTTAGGCAGGCCTTCGGTAATCTCGGATTACTGGTCGGTTACGGTGCTAAACCCATAGGGCCGGGTTTGGGTCGTGACAGGACCTGCTACCCGAATGATTGCCACATATACCCTCATGGACTTCTCTCATCACGTAGGTCGCCTGAACAAGATTAAGGCATCTCAGGTATAGACGTGAAAAGCCCCTTTTGTACAAAAGACCATCAACAAGAATGTAATTGGACGACTGGGCCCTGACTTTGGCGGCCTACTTTTTGTCATCTGGCAGTTCCCCTGTTGTCAAAAATAGAAAGATGTCGGACGCCCAGGGGATAGGTTCATTTTGGAGAAAGTAGACTTGCTACTGGTTTAGGGAAATGGCAGGGTGGGCCAGGTACTCGAGGCGGACACCGTGGCTGAGGTCTGACTAGTCTGCCGAAGCCAACTGAGCCATTTCATCTGCCTTGGAGTTTTTCGCTCGAGGGATGTGCTTGATGTGGAAATTATTGAAGAGGCGAGCGATGGGGAGTGCAATATCCCTATAAGCTCGTATGGAATCTTCCTTGGCATCGAATTCCCCCGTGATTTGTCCGACAATGAGCTGGGCATCGCTGAACACTTGGATATGACTGACACTAATGTCTCTGGTGAGGCGAAGACCTGCAATCAATGTCTCATATTCAACCTCATTATTGTTTGCATCAAATAGAAACCGGAGAGCACACTTGAAATATCCACCGTCGGGGGCGGTGAGGATGAGGCCAGCTCCACTGCCTTCCTTGCGGGATGATCCGTTGACGTTGAGGGTCCAAGAGTGGGGGTCTTCTGGCTCGGTAAGGGTTGGTGGAGGCGGATGAGCTGTGGTTGGAGTGGGATTAGTGAACTCCAGAAAGAAATCAGCAACAACCTGCCCCTTAATCGTTGTCCGAGGTTGGTAGGAGATGTTAAACTGACTGAGTTCGACCGACCACTGCATAAGTCTACCAGAAAGCACTGGTTGTTACATTATCTTCTTCAATGGTTGGTCAGTGACGACCGCTATGGAATGGGCTTGGAAGTAAGGACGGAGCCATCTGGAGGCAATGACCAAAGCCAAGGACATTTTTTCTAACAGTGGGTAATTCTGTTCTGCTCCTCTAAGAGCCCGACTGATGTAGTAGACTGGCCGTTAGATAGAGCTGTCTTCCCTGATAATAGCTGCACTGATTGCGGTGTTTGACACGGCTAAATAGAGGAAAAAGGGGTTCGCCCGTGATTGCTTGAGAAAGGAGGGGGGTTGGCCATGCACTGCTTCAACTGTTGAAAGTCCTCTTTGGATTCAGCTATCCACTCAAAAGTTTGCCGAAGAACTTTGAAGAAGAGGAGGCACTTATCCGTTGCACGGGAAATAAAGCGGTTGAAGGCGGCCACTCGGCCAGTAAGCCTCTGAACCTCCTTAACCGTTCTAGGAGACTGCATTTCAATCAAGGCCTTGATCTTTTTAGGGTTAGCTTCAATGCCCCGCTGACTGACCATGAAACCCAAAAACTTTCCAGATCCTATGCTGAAGGCGCATTTCTCCGGATTAAGCTTCATTTGGTACTTTCGTAGGGTGGTGAAGGTCTCTTGCAAGTCGTCCAGATGATCAGTGGAGAGCTTGCTCTTGATTAGCATGTCGTCGACATATACTTCCATGTTTCGGCCTATCTGGTGATGAAAGACAGCGTTGACTAACTGTTGATAGGTAGCCCCAGCATTTTTCAACCCAAACGGCATCACACGGTAATGGTAGGTACCTCGGTCGGTGATGAAGGAGGTATGTTCCCGATCAGACGGGTGCATCAGAATTTGGTTGTACCCGGAGAAGGCATCCATGAAGCTGAGCATTTGATGACCGGCCGTGGCGTCAACCAGCAAATCTATGCGAGGGAAAGGATAGCTGTCTTTGGGGCAAGCTCGGCTGAGGTCGGAGTAGTCGACACAGAGCCGCCACTAACCATTATTTTTACGAACCAGAACCACATTCGACAGCCATCTGGGGTAGTCCACGTTTGTGATGAACTCTGATTCAAGGAGCTTATCTACTTTAGAAGCAATAGGTTATTGCGCTCCGGGTAAAAGATGCGTTGTTTCTGGCGGATAGGTCGGAAATGGGGCTCAATGCTGAGATAGTGTGTGGTGAAAGAGGGGTCAATACCCGGCATATCGGAGTGGGTCCATGCAAATACATCGTTGTGCTCAATCAGGAGGGCGGTAAGGTCGGCCTTGGCCTGGGGGATAGTTGGCTGCCGATCTTGGCAGTTTTGGCCGGGTTGATAGGATCAATGAGGACCTTGACAAGCTCTTCCACTGGTTCCCCTCTGATCAACTCGTCATTGTCTCTAACGTCAAGTCCTTCAATGATCATAGCCTCCCTGAGCTTGACTTCTTTAAGTGAGGCGACATAACATTCTCTGGCCACGGTCTGTTCTTCCCTCACTGTGCTGACCCCAAGATCGGTGGTGAACTTGATGGCAAGGTGGAAAGTGGATGTGACAGCTTGGAAAACATTTAGGGTGGTGCGGCCAAGGATGATGTTGTAGGCAGAAGGGCAGTCGACCACAAGGAAGGTGAGCAACTTGGTGGTCTGTCGAGGGTACTCCCCAATTATGATGGGAAAATCGATGGAGCCAATGGAGGTCACCCGGTCGCCCGTGAAACCAACCAAAGGGGTTTGGAGAGGGGACAAACTTTCTTCCCCGATCTTGAGCTGGCGGAAGCAATTGAGGAAGATGATGTCTGAAGAACTGCTGTTGTCGACGAGAACCCGTTTGACCTTGTAATTGGAGAGGAGGGCAGAGATGACAAGAGGGTCGTCATGGGGGTAACGGATGCCTGTGCAGTTGGCGTCTGTAAAGGCGATAGGCTCGGTCCACTGCTTAGGCTGTTTGGAGGGTCGGTCCAATGTGGCGACTTTTTTGTCTGAGCCCTGCCTTATTTTTCTGAGTTCTGTCCGCTGGGCCAAGCGGGATGGTCCTCCACAAGCAAGCTCGCCGGAAATAACTCTGATTTCTCTAACAAGTGGGGTGGGGTTACCTTGTGCCCGAGGTTGCTGTAGAGGGCGATCATGAACTTGGTTAGGTTGTGCTGGTTGTCGGTGAGTGGTGTGCCGACAGTTGATTCTGATGGGTTCAGTCTGTTGTCTCTGCAGAGGGCGAGTTTCCGTGAATCGACTGAGACGACCTTGACAAATCAAGCCCTCGACCTGATCTTTGAGGTTAACACACTCTCTGGTGTTATGGCCGTGGTCCTAGTGAAAATGGTAGTATTTGGACTGGTCTCTCCGATTGGAAGGAGTCTGTGATGGTTGGGGCCATTTTAGGGGGTAGTCACGCTAGATCTAATTGAGGACTTGTTCCATGGGTGAATTGAGGGGTGTGTATTGCTCGAACTGGCTGGGCGGTCGGGCTGGTGCCGACCGGTCGGCTCGGTGGGGGTCGGTCGGTATAATGAGGTGTTCGGTTATTGTATTGGGTGTTTCTAGTGTCTGAATCATTTCTCTTCTCCTTGGTGGTGGGGTTTTTGGTTGTAGGGTCTTGGCGAGCGGTTAGGGAATCTTCGGCGTCCATATATTTTTGGGCTTTGGAGAGTAGGGCTGCTATGGAGGTCGGGGGATTTTTTGAGAGGGAGAAGAGGAAGTCAGATGACCGCAGACCGGCCATAAAAGCTGTAAGGATGACTTTGTCATCATTTTTCGCTACCTGTAAGGCTTCAGTGTTGAAGCGGGTAACGAAATTGCGCAACGACTCCCCCTCGGTTTGATGGATGTTGAGGAGTTGAGTTGCCGGACGTCGCTGGCGCTGAGCTCCAATGTAATGGCTGGGGAAGGAGTCACTGAGGTGCTGGAAGGTGGACACAGAGTCCGCCGACAACTGACTAAACCAAAGTCGAGCTGACTCCTTGAGTGTCACGAGGAAAGCCCGACACATAATTTCGTCAGGAAATGTATGGAGGATCATAAGGGTTCTGTAGGCCTCCAAGTGGTCGATTGGGTCCGTCATACCTTCAAAAGAGTCGATGATGGGCATTTTGAACTTGGGGGGTAGAGGTTTGTCCCTGATGGAAGCGACAAATAGGGAGTTGGTTGTGGTAGATAGTTTATGCTGTATCTTCTGCATGACCCCTTGGAGCTGGAGCTTCATGGCTCGGAGTTCTGCGTCCTAGAGAGGGATGTTGTGACCACCGGAGGGCAGCGGTGGCTGGACGCTGCTGGCCTCTCCTTCAGGGGTCGGTGCCGAGATCGATGGCTGTGGGCCCCAAGATGGTAGGTTTACACCTGGGAGAGGGGGTTGCAAGCCTTCCAAGTTAGGTGGATTAGGCTGCAAGATAGTGTGGCTAGGGGCTCGTTCTTGGTTTGGGGGAATATCTGGAGGTAGTGAAGGAGGCGTAGGAAGGTTTCTTTGGAGAAGAGCATTAATCAGGGTTTGGTTTTGCTCGGCCAAGCGGTTAATGTTGTTGGTGAGCTCGGTGAAATACGGTGGTGGGTTATTTGGATTGGGGGGTCGGTTTGATGATTGAAAACATTGGGGTAAGAAGCCATGGATCTAGTCGTGACCATACACCTTGGCTGGTGATAGGAAAGGGGTTATTGCGGAGGGCCTCCGGCGACAATGAACACAACTGGCGCGCGAAGTAAAAGATTCCCACAGACGGCGCCAACTGATGATACTACACGAGACTTGGACGGGTCGGACTGATCCACGCTTCTCCAACCGATATCCGAGTAATCAAACCCACCAGAGAACCTGCACAAGAGTTCAACGGGGAACGGGGAGTCCCCAGCGAATCCTCCGACGAGCAAGTTGGAAAAAGAAGTGGATTGTAGAGATAGATTAGAGATAGAAAAGCTTAACCTTCTGCTTGTCTTCAACGTCTGCTTATATCCTCTGGTAATCATTTCGTTGTCCCCTCCAACCTGTCACCTTGGCCGAAAGTCTATACTGTAGCTTCCCTTGTTTAGGGTAAGGGCGTGCCGTCCCGGCGGAGAAGGGTTATTGTAATCAATGCTGTAAGGGGGCCTCATTAATGGCGATGTGCCGTGGCAATAACTTTGCAGATCTTTGCCTTCTGATGTGGCTTGCCCTTCTCTTGTCATGTGTCATGATGTCATTGGTTCTTATTGCTACATGGGGCTTCAGCAGTGCTAGGCTCTAGTATTTGGGATATGTATTGGGCTCTAAATGGTGGGTTATAACCTTTATGGGCCTACCCACGTCAATAATAATAATAAATAAATAATACATATATAAACTGACGTCAACCCTAAGCTCAAAAAAATAAAAGAAGTCTAAACGACATGTCCAACAACTACAATTATTTCTCTTCACCACCGTAGTCTCAACTAATCCTGCAAAGAAAGTTCAGCTGCACTTAAACAAAATGCACTCGAGATGCCAAGAGACAAAACAGGTTAGTATATTAGTATGAGTACAAATATTTGACACCCACGTGTCCATCAGTCACAAACAAAAATACATTTAATTCTTGTTACGGGATAAGTAGTTTCATCTGCACCGAGACAAATGTGTAGTTTCCCGAGATACGGTGGTTTTTAGTTTGTTGCCCGTACACAACGAAATATAATTTGAGTATAAAATAAACAAAATAAAAATAAATATATAGTGGGTCAGCCCTGCATAGAAAGTTAGTAAGACCCACAATTCTGTAAAAAATAAAGTTAGTATAATTTAATCATAGGTAACTTGTTAAAAAAGTATAAAAATACACTGTTTCATGTTTAAATAATCCGAATTGACCAAAATTCAAAGAACAAAAGTTGTACAGAATTAAACTTCCTAAAAGACTAAGCGAACGAATTTAGTAGAAACTAAACAGATTGAGAGAAAAACTTAATAGAAGAATCTAGACAAAATTCGATTAAAAAATCTGGAACTAAAAATGAAAAAAAACTATCCAAAGATGATTTTTTTCAAAAATTTTCAAAACATGAAAAGTATTCAAAATGAGAAAATCGATGTTGATTCAATTAAATTCGTGAACACCATATAAGAGTTTTATGTAAATATATATATATATATATGTGTGTGTGTATATATTTGGGGTCAAAAATCCTAGTTGGCAATTCTAAGTAATACCTTATACCTCTTCTTAGAATACCCAAAATAAAAAATAGTTCATGGTTAGTATAATTAAAATTTTACCTTGTAAACTAAATTTTAATGAAAAAATAATTGCTGCAAATAATAATAATGTTTTTTTCCTTTTTTTTGGGATGAAGGTAAAAGGTTTATAGTTTCATTAGGCATCCTTAACATTATAATTGTTACAATTTAAGCATTCACAATTAATCACTAAAGTAAGGAAGTACTAAACAAACTCATGGATAGTGAACATTGCCTTTGCTAAAATTGTTGCTAACAATTTATGTTTAGATTGTGAATTTATCAAGAGAAACAAAATAAGTAAATTTAGCTTATTTTACTCAATTTTCTTCTCACAAATTTATAATTTAAACATAATCTTTAAAAGTACTTTTCTTTAAATTTTTCTCACTCATCACACACATCTCACAAATTTATAATTTAAACATAATCTTTAAAAGTACTTTTCTTTAAATTTTTCTCACTCATCACACACATCACACCATAGTTTTTAAAGTAGTACCTACCTTTTGACAAAATTTAAAAACTTCATTTGGAAAATTGAAAAAGTAGTCTCCACTTAAGTGGTATAATAGAAATGACTTAAAAAAGAGGGAAAAATATTAGTTATTCTAAAAGGATTATGTCTTGTTTAGAAAGTTGATTATTTCAGTAAATTATTTTAATTTTTGATTATTTTATTAAATTAAAATTTTTATATTTGAGAAGATGGTTAATTTTTTTATAGTTAAATGTGATGTTTGTGAGATAAAAAATAAAATGATTATGAGTTTGATGTGATATTTTGTCTTATTGATTATTTTAATCGATTTTGTCTTTTTGAGAAATCATAAACCATATTTGTCACGCCTCAAAATTTGGACAATTAAATATTAAATTAGGACTAAACTCCAATTAATATTCCATCACCTAAATCTTATGAATAAAACAAAATCTAAACGTTCACGTTTCTAAAAGGTTTAAGTAAATTTCCATGCTCAAAAGATTACAAGGATAAAAAAAAAAAACAAAACAAAACAAAACACCAATCAAACTATTTATCATAAATTCATAACTGTCCAATACCTCCAATATTAAAGTAGCAACAAATATGCAAAATAACTTAAATAATGTAAAGTTACAAAATAACCCACCATGTCAAATTATCAAAGTACTAAGGTCAAAATAATAATCAAAATAATAATAATAATAATAATAATAATAATAATAATAATAATAAATATATAAACTAACGTCAACTCTAAGTTCAAAAAAATAAAAGAAGTCCAAACGACATGTCCAACAACTACAATTATTTCTCTTCACCACCGTAGTTTCAACTAATCCTGCAAAGAAAGTTCGGCTGCACTTAAACAAAATGCAATCGAGATGCCAAGAGACAAAACATGTTAGTATACTAGTATGAGTACAAATATTTGACACCTACGTGTCCATCAGTCACAAACAAAAATACATTTAATTCTTGTTACGGGACAAGACAAGTAGTTTCATCTGCACCGAGACGAATGGATAGTTTCCCGAGATACGGTAGTTTTTAGTTTGTTGCCCGTACACAACGAGATATAATTTGAGTATAAAATAAACAAAATAAAAATAAATATATAGTGGGTCAGCCCTGCATAAAAAGTTAGTAAGACCCACAATTCTGTAAAAAATAAAGTTAGTATAATTTAATCATAGGTAACTTGTTAAAAAAGTATAAAAATGCACTGTTTCATGCTTAAATAATCCGAATTGACCAAAATTCAAAGAATAAAAGTTGTACAGAATTAAACTTCCTAAAAGACTAAGCGAACGAATTTAGTAGAAACTAAACAGATTGAGAGAAAAACTTAATAGAAGAATCTAGACAAAATTCGATTAAAAAATCTGGAACTAAAAATGAAAAAAAAAAACTATTCAAAGATGATTTTCTTCAAAAATTTTCAAAACATGAAAAGTATTCAAAATGAGAAAATCGATGTTGATTCAATTAAATTCGTGAACACCATATAAGAGTTTTATGTAAATATATATATATATATATATACACGACAATACTACGTAATTCAAATTTTGTGGCACAAAAGTGGCTCAAATAGTCAAAACGACATCGTTTTGAGTACAGAACAATATAAAAATGGCCAAAACGACGTCGTTTTGGCCATTTGAACCACTTTTGAGCCACAAAATTTAAACTACGAGACATTTTTCATATATCTATATATGTGTGTGTATATGTGTGTGTATATATATTTGGGGTCAAAAATCCTAGTTGGCAATTCTAAGTAATACCTTATACCTCTTCTTAGACTACCAAAATAAAAAATAGTTCATGGTTAGTATAATTAAAATTTTACCTTGTAAACTAAATTTTAATGAAAAAATAATTGCTGCAAATAATAATAATGTTTTTTTTCTTTTTTTTGGGATGAAGGTAAAAGGTTTATATTTTCATTAGGCATCCTTAACGTTATAATTGTTACAATTTAAGCATTCACAATTAATCACTAAAGTAAGGAAGCACTAAACAAACTCATGGATAGTGAACATTGCCTTTGCTAAAATTGTTGCTAACAATTTATGTTTAGATTGTGAATTTATCAAGAGAAACAAAATAAGTAAATTTAGCTTATTTTACTCAATTTTCTTCTCACAAATTTATAATTTAAACATAATCTTTAAAAATACTTTTCTTTAAATTTTTCTCACTCATCACACACATCACACCATAGTTTTTAAAGTAGTAGCTACCTTTTGACAAAATCTAAAAACTTCATTTGGAAAATTGAAAAAGTAGTCCCCACTTAAGTGGTAGTCGCAAGGTCAATTCACATAATTAATAGAAATGACTTAAAAAAAAGGGAAAAATATTAGTTATTGTAGAAGGATTATGTCTTGTTTGGAAAGTTGATTATTTCAGTAAATTATTTTAATTTTTGATTATTTTATTAAATTAAAATTTTTATATTTGAGAAGATGATTAATTTTTTTATAGTTAAATGTGATGTTTGTGAGATAAAAAATAAAATGATTATGAATTTGATGTGATATTTTGTCTTATTGACTATTTTAATCGATTTTGTCTTTTTGAGAAATCATAAACCATATTTGTCACGCCTCAAAATTTGAACAATTAAATATTAAATTAGGACTAAACTCCAATTAATATTCCATTATCTAAATCTTATGAATAAAACAAAATCTAATCGTTCACGTTTCTAAAGTGTTTAAGTAAATTTCCATGCTCAAAAGATTACAAGGATAAAAAAAACAAAACAAAACAAAACAAAACACCAATCAAACTATTTATCATAAATTCATAACTGTCCAATACCTCCAATATTAAAGTAGCAACAAATATGCAAAATAACTTAAATAATGTAAAGTTACAAAATAACCCACCATGTCAAATTATCAAAGTACTAAGGTCATAACAATAATAATAATAATAATAATAATAATAATAATAATAATAATAATAATAATAATAAAAAATAATAAATATATAAATTAACGTCAACTCTAAGTTCAAAAAAATAAAAGAAGTCCAAACGATATGTCCAACAACTACAATTATTTCTCTTCACCACCGTAGTCTTAACTAATCCTGCAAAGAAAGTTCGGCTGCACTTAAACAAAATGCACTCGAGATGCCAAGAGACAAAACATGTTAGTATACTAGTATGAGTACAAATATTTGACACCCACGTGTCCATCAGTCACAAACAAAAATACATTTAATTCTTGTTACGGGACAAGACAAGTAGTTTCATCTGCACCGAGACGAATGGGTAGTTTCTCGAGATACGGTGGTTTTTAGTTTGTTGCCCGTACACAACGAAATATAATTTGAATATAAAATAAATAAAATAAAAATAAATATATAGTGGGTCAGCCCTGCATAGAAAGTTAGTAAGACCCACAATTCTGTAAAAAATAAAATTAGTATAATTTAATCATAAGTAATTTGTTAAAAAAGTATAAAAATGCACTGTTTCATACTTAAATAATTCGAATTGACCAAAATTCAAAGAACAAAAGTTGTACAGAATTAAATTTCCTAAAAGACTAAGCGAACGAATTTAGTAGAAACGAAACAGGTTGAGAGAAAAACTTAATGGATTTGCACATTTGGCGTCTCCTAACATATGCCGTTGTATTGCTATTAGTCGGCAGTCGCCCCCCATTTCACATTTGCTCTTTGCTGATGATTGTTTTATATTCCTCAACTATAAGACAGATGAAATTTGGTGCTTCCATTGGTTTTTAAATGCTTTTTGTCACTACTCCGGGCTGCATATAAATTTTCATAAATCGGAGCTTTATCTTAGTCCCAATTTTTCACATTTGGCTAGGGACTGGCTGGTTTCTCTTTTTGGAGTTAAAGTTGTCCCAAAACCCTGCATCTATTTGGGGGCTAACTTGGGTTTCTCCGGGCGCTCAAAGTCGGACATATTTACTTCAATTTTGAGTAAAGTTAGCCACAAGTTACAAGGCTGGAAGTGTGATTTTTTAAATTTTGCAGGCCAGGGTATTTTGGTCAAACATGTCCTTCAATCCATTCCGGTGTACCTTATGACTGTGTTTCGCATGCCTGAATCATTTCAACATAAGCTTACGTCTCTTATTCGTCAGTTCCTTTGGGCCTCTTCCCGGGGTAAAGGGATATCTTGGAAAAAATGGACATATCTGTGTCTTCCAAAAGACTGGGGCGGATTGGGTTTTCGAAATCTTATGTGTTTTAACCAAGCTTTGCTAGCTAAACAAGCATGGCGGATTCTTTCATGTCCCAATTTATTACTTTTCGCGAGTGTTGCTTGGTAAATATTGTCAACGGCGTTCTTTTCTTGACATTCGCCAATCTTCGTCCTTTTTATGGGGATGGCGGAGTATTTTATGGGGCCGTTCGTTACTCGCCTCGGGGCTTCAATGGGTAGTGGGGAACGGACAACGCATTAACCCATTTGATGATCAATGGATTCCGATTGTTTCAAATCCTTGCAGAGGCCGAGGTTGGACTGCTATTTGTCCTGGGTTGAGGGTTGCACATTTCATAGATCCCTTGCTACGGTCTTGGCATCTTGAGTTATTGAAATTGTTTTTTCCTGCATATGTTCTCTCTTATATTGTATCCATGCACATTTCTCAAGTTGATATTGAGGACAAAATGGTGTGGGGACCGACCAAAAGTGGCGAGTATTCAGTCAAATCGGGTTATAGGCAGGCGTTGACCCGACAATTTCCCGACCATTCTAGGCCTGATCCGGATTGGCAAGTTTGGAAACGCTTATGGCAGATCAAGATCCCCCCTAAATGGATCTCGTTTGTGTGGAAATGTCTACATAATATTCTTCCGGTTAAAACTGAATTAAAGAAAAGGGGGATGCCAATTGATATTATTTGTTCCAGGTGTTTTCAGCATGCGGAATCCCTTGAACATCTATTTTTTGATTGCCCCATTTCACAACGGATTTGGCGTGGGTCGACTTTGGGTTTAGATTTTGGGGTGGGAAGACCTTTATTCTTTTTCTCACGGTTTCAAGGCTGGGTGCAACAAATACATGACTCGGAGATTGTAATACACTCCATTGCCTTATTATGGGCCATTTGGATGCAACGTAACTCTGTAGAATTTCATAGAGTTGAGGTGTCCATAGAACGATCGATCATGTTTGCTTCCGAGTTACTAACATTATTTCTTTCACCCCTGCACAATGTTCCCTATGAGATTTCTCACTCTAGTTCTTCTCCTCAACCCAGTTTTGTTAAGCAGGCTATTTTGCAGACTGCTAAGCCATGCATTGCTACTGGTCCGCGTATGCGTATTGTTGTGGATGGCTTTTGGGTTGCTGTAGGTGAGCGTGTTGGTCTGGCGTGGGTTTTCTTTGATTCTGATGATCACCGAGTCTATGAGGAAGCTATTTTGGGACCTTCAATGTTATCTCCTCAACAAGCCGAAGCAGTTGCTGTTCTCCATGCTCTGCGTTGGGTAGTCCATTCCAGCATCAATCATCTACTTCTTCAAACAGATTGCCTAGTCCTTCTTCTGCTGCTCCACCACCATGCTCAAGAATCTGATTGGAGTCTCCAATCCATTCTAGCTGACATTTTGTCTTTGTGTAAATCTTTTGATCATGTTGTCTTACAAAAAGTGGACCGTGATATGGTTCACGCTGCTCACCAACTTGCTACTGATGTAAGACTTTTTGCTTAGTTAATGTTTATATTGCTGTGTTATCCTCAAAAAGAGAAAAACTTAATAGAAGAACCTAGATGAAATTTGATTAAAAAATCTGGAACTAAAAATGAGAAGAAACTATCCTAAGATGATTTTTTTCAAAAATTTTCAAAACATGAAAAGAATTGAAAATATCGTTTTAATTAAGTTTACATGAAACCAATAAAAATGAGCTCGTTTTGTGAGTTAAAACAGTGTCTAAAATCTACATTGCTAAAATGAATAAAAATTACTATAATCAAGATAATCTGATTACAAGTTCTAATTGATCTTTTTAGTACAAAGTTAAAATACAAAAGTTGTCTAAAATTACGTATACATGCCTCTGTCCAAATTTTATAATTTATTGAGGTCACTTACTATTTTTAAAGATGTTCAAATTAATACAATTCAAACTATACCAATATGTTCATATTCAATTCTTTGTACCTTAATTTCACCATTTCGACCTTCACTTCCGGCCTACACATATATCCCATGTGCCTCCCGTATACTTAACACCGCTCCGAAACCAAACTTGCACGGGGATATCATCTCGAGTTTGACCCACACTCCTCGGATGATTAGTATATACGTATGTGAGTAAATCAAAGGATTCGTCTAGTCATGAGAACGAGGCAATAATATATATATACAATCTCTCATCTACTTATGAGAACAAACATAACAATGCCAAACCTAAGGCATTCAAATACATCTCATAATCCTCACATTTTTTTTTATACACTCTTTCTCACAATCACTCAAATAAAACAATAATCCATGGCGTCAGGGTGGAGTATAAGGAATTTATCTATGAGTTCCAAGTTTATTTTAATTTCATAAATTCATAAGTGTGATTACAACCAAAAAATAAATACATATAAAAACCATAAACCTGTTATACACAATTGATCAAAATAATTAAAATCAATCTATTATTTACATACAAATACAAAATCCAACCAATATCAAATAAATAAAAATAAATAAATAAAAATAATAAATTAAATATAAATTAAGAAAAAAAAATTTATACACACAATATTTTTTTTAAAAATCAAAAAATTATTTAATTAATTAATAAAGTGACCAAAATAAAATTCTGACCCTTGTTTTCTCGGCCTCTCTCCGGCCGTCTTTCTGTCTCGACTTTCTCAATGATTGATCACAATGAGCCCTCTTTCTTTTCTTTTCTGATTAATCTCTCTCTCTCTCTCTCTCCGCTGCTTTTTATTTTCTTTTGTTTTCCTTCCTCATGGCAGCACACCACACCTAATATACTATTATATTATATAACATAAATAAATATAATATATATTTTATTTTATTAAATAACTACAACATATATAAATATATTTTATAAAATCAATACATGTAATATCTTTTTTTTATGTATACATGAATATATAAATATAAATATTTTGATTAATTATATATAATTAAATATCACATTAAACTAATTAAATATCACATTAAATTTTCATGTATCCACATAATTAATAAAGCTAAAAATAAAATAAAGTAACAATAATAAATAATGACTTACAAAAAAATTAGGATCGCTACAATATTAAGTGAGTTATATTATATTTTTCTAACTATCTAATGAAGGTGAGTCAGCATATTTTATTCATAATTTTTTTTCATACGTAACTAATTTGGACCACCAAGTATATAATGTCATATAATATTCTAAAACTGCTGAATAATTAATCTTAAAATAATTGATGTCTATGACCTACCATTTTTCTCAAAAATTAAGCAACTATATCGTATTATGAAAGTCATGTGAACTTTTTTTTTTTTGGGTACATCGGAAATAAATAACAAACATAAGGAACCAAGTCCTCTCCCTAGACATTTCTATCATGTTTGAAACTAAGACATCTTAATTCAATCGGTAGTTCATTGAACACCAGCATATCTTCTGGTTGGTTCACTCTCATTTTTGCCAATGCATCGGCACATAAATTTCCTTCCTTCCAGATGTGTTGCACAGGCACTCACAGACCTTGAAGAGAATTTGAGCATCTTATACCAGGTTCTTGAAGGGTGTTTTGTCACCTAGTTCCTCATGCATCAGTTGCACTGCTTGTTCTGTGTTGATCTCGATAATTACTTAGTTCATTCATTTTTGCAATATGACAGTCAATCCTTTGTATAGAGCCCACAACGCTTAACTTCAAACTAGTGCCACTTTAAAAAATTTCATAGAAGCCACACACCCAAGTTCCTATTTCATCTCTAATCAGCCCTCCAAAACCATTGAAGTCATGTGAACTCGTTATTAATCATGTACCAATATCCCTATGCCTAAACCCATATAAATAAAGAACATGTTACACTTACAAATGAATTTTACAATTTTTTCTTGTACAAACGGGTGTGACACTAAAATAGCGTAATGTAATATTAAAAAATAAAATCAAATTGGTTACTTTTTAAAGTTTAAGAGATTAAATTGAAGATTTAAAAGTTAAGAAACAATATTAATCTTTTGAACAAATTTTAAAGGACAAAATGATAATGATAATGTAACTTAACTAACTGGTTCTCCAGAATTGGGTTTAAACATTTATTCCAACATAATTTGAGCTGGTAGTCCTAATAGGGAACGTCAGTTTGCTAATATTGACAAAAGTTTTTGGATTTAGTGGTCTTCTCATTGAATAAGCATTCACTTCATATTTTAATTACGAGCAATGGTAGAGGGTCCAAATTCTGTGGCTCAAATGGCCAAAACAACGTCGTTTTGAGTACAAAACAACATTAAAATGGCCAAAACGATGTCGTTTTGGCCATTTGAGCCACATTTGAGTCACAGAATTAGGGCCCCCAAACATTTTTCTTTAATTACACATACATTCCCTTGATTATCTAACTAGCGTAAAAGTAGTGTTATGCACGGCGAAGTAATAAAATGTAATAAATAATATTAAACATGTTAAAAATTAATTAAATATTATGATATTTATTTAGATGAATATTTAAATAATAGATTTGAGTGATTTCACTATGTTTATATAGATATGCAGGATTAATTAATTTTTTTAAAATACACAATCAAAAACTCAATTGAAAAGGAAGAGTAAGAGTGACATTCTATAAATATAAGATAGAAATAAAAATAAAAGTTTGAAGATAAATATAGAAACAAAAAATTAGATAAATCTTTAAAAAAAAATAAACTCAACTGAAAATCAAGAGCAACAATGGATTATGTAAATACTAGCGGTAACCCGTGCGATGCACGGAAAAATAAACTATATACATTTTGTGTGATATATAAATTATTCTAATCTTGAATTATATTTTAATAGCAGCAAGCCATGATGTTGGGCCATCTTGGTTGATGTTAACAATAATTAATCTACAAAATTTCACAATAAAAATTTGATATACATAAAAAATTGTTAGTTATAAAGATTATTAGGATAATAGTATTACAATCACTTGCTAACATAAATAATTTGTATCAGACTATAGTGTCATGCAAAAACAAAAACAAAGTATTAAAAGAAATAAATTGTATAAGTTATCGTAAAATTACTTATTTTAAATCAATGATTTATATTATTATTGTGGGACCAAATTATGAATAAATCTCAACTTTTAATTATAATTTGTAAGTAATCATTCTCCATAACTTGAATAATACTTGCATAGTTTCTACAACATTTTAAAAAAAAATCAAGATAAGAATTTCGTAGGATTATAAAAATTATATAAGAAAATAGTTTAATCCATTTTATTTATAAAAAAAAAATGATGACAAATTATTTGAATTGTATTTGAAGAAATATAACAAATGATAGCTTTAATCATTATATATCCAAAAAAAAAAATTATATAGGTTACTCAACAACAAAATGGTCGAATATAACTAAAGTCATGGACATTGAATTAAATCATATGGGCTCTAAATTGATAATATAATCTAATAAATCAACTAATAATAAAAGAGAGATATCCACAAATATGTAGTATTTCTCTACCATCTTTGTATCATATTCATTAATTTCATATATCATATGAAAGTTTTACTTGTCTCAATCTTTCAATAAAATAAGTACCAAGAAAACAAATTTGATAAGAAATTAGTTCTAAACTTTATTATTAAAAAAATAGAAATTTCAAAGAGAAAATTTAGAGATGGGATTGAAAAAATATTATAACAAATAATAATCTTATAAAAAAATAAAAAGAAAGAAAAAGAAAAAACACATAGCAATGACCTAATGTAAACTATTTTTAAAAATTAAAAGAAAGAATATCAAATTATTACCTTGGATAAATATAGTGACGGAAAATAATTTTGTGAGATTTTTGTATTGCCTTCTCCCATACAGTTTTCATTATTTAATTATTAATACTCTTCTTATTCATAGCCAACCATTCTTTTTTTATATATATCTTTATCACTTGGTAGATAATAACAAATAATAAAAATTATGAGGAGTAGGTTAAGAGGAGATAAGAAGTTATAGATAAGAGTATTTCACAAGATAAAAAATTCAAAATAAAAAAAGATAATATGTGAAAAAAGGAGAAAAAAAATATAAGTAAACCAAAATAAAGATTTAAATAGATATGTTTTTGATAGATATGGATTAACAAATCATATATTTATCTAAATTTTATTATTTTAATTTTTTTTTGTAAATCAATTAGTTAATCTTTATCTTTATCTGTAGACTATGGAATTAATTTTTATAAATTATTTATCAATTCTTATATGTTTATTTACCTATAAGTCATGAAATTTTTATTTTTCAAATAATTTTTAAAATTTTTACCTTTATCTAAATGTCATGAAATAAATTTCCATAAATTATTTATGATTTTTTATATGTTTATTTATAATGAAATTAATTAAAGTACAAAATGAAGGGCAAAAAACATGAGTAATTTTTTTTAAATCAATTTTTTAACCTTTATTTTTATCAATAGGCCATGAAATTAATTTTTATAAATTATTTATCAATTTTTATATGCTTATTTATGGGAAGAAATTTTAAATTATCTATAAGTTATGAAATTAAGTATTTAATTTTTATCTTTATTTGTACACCATGAAATTAATTTTCATAAATTATTTATCAGTTTTTATATGTTTATCTATATGGAGGAATTTTGAAATTCAAATCTTTATCCATAAGCCATGAAATTAATTTTCATTTTAATTAATCAAACAAATAGAAAATGGAGGAAAATAGAAAACACGAAAGACAATCAAAAAGGATTGCCACGTAGGAAAGAGATAATTTTAAAATTATGAGAATTTAGGAATGAATATTTACAAATTTTTGACAAAACCACTACATTTGATTATATATATAGTATAGATAAGATAAAGATTTTTTTAAAAAAAAGTTTAAATTTGAGGATGAATCATAAGAATATAAAAAGAGAAAATTAAATAAATTCTAGAAAAATGAGGTAGAGAGAAATTCAATAAATATCAAATGAAGATTGAAAAAAAGAAATCTGTTGAAATTAAAAAATTCAAAAATAAAATAAGATATACTTGAAAAAAAAAATCTAATTTAACTCTAATAATAGAAGAACATAAGAGGATAGTAGTTTAAAAATTAGACAAGAGTTAAATGTCACCTATGTTTTTTTAAAATTTATCAAAAAAAAAAAAAACTCAAAAATAAGAACTGAAATGTAATAAGCTAAAAATTAGATAATAGTTAAATGGCAACTATAATGTTTTAGAATTTAAATTTCGTGTAGTTAAAAAATAAGCATTTATAATATCTTATTATACAAAATTTAATTCTATTTTGTTGCTACTACAAATAATTTTTAACAAGTTTTGTATTCTAAAGCTACTTAATTAAAAAAAAATTAAAGGGATCACCCTTTTATTTCTTAATTTTGTTTTGTGTCAGTAACTTATAAATTTCAATAATTTTTGTATTATGAACCTACTAAATAAATAAATAGCATCATTTTTCTTTTTAAAATCTTAATTAGTTTCATTTTAATTTTGTTTTGTGTCAATAACCTATAAATTTTAGCAATTTATGTATTCTGAATCTACTAAATAAATAAATAAAAATACATCACTTTTCTTTTTAAAATCTTAATTAGTTTTATGTTTACTTTGTATTAAGAGCCAGCAAAGTGGCCTTAGTAGTGATATGCACAACTATAAATAAATGATCAAAAATTAGTTTTAAAACTAAATAATAATATAAAATTTATTTTAAAATGTAGTAAAAATGAATTATAATCAATTAAATTTTATTCATTTTTACTAGAGTTATACATAAATGACTTGTATATTTATTTTAACATGACCTTCACCTAAGTATTAAAAATTGTCTTGGTCTGTGCCCAACTTATGAATCATTTGACCTATTTATTTATTAAATTGGTAAATAAATATCTATAAGTATTTTTTATTTTTTAAATAAGAAATATGAACATATTTTATGCATATCTATTAAAAAATTTGAACTTAGGTAAAAAATTATGTATTTATGTTAACACTATGAAATAAATAGTTATTTATATTCATATATTAAAAAATTATGTAAAATAGAGTCACCCTAAAGATTATGTCATATTTTAGCTTTAACCTTAATAAAAATATTTGATAATAATAAATTGAAACATTATGTATAAATTATGTCATAATTTATTGATTCATGACCGGTATGAGCTAATTTAGGAATTCTAATATTGGATTAAACATTCAATGGGCCAATTTTTGGGCCCCGTTTTAATGATCCGAGCCGTTTACATTTTAGGGTTCATCGAGTATATCATCACTACAAAAATTCAAGTCAATCAGATCACAAAAATTGCGTATTTCGATCAATTTTGTATGAACTATTTATTTTCTCATTGTCCATATTTTTTATATATAAAACTGATACAAACACATGGTTGCCGTTATTTGATTAATTTGATTTTTTATAAGAATGATGTACTCGATGAATTCTAAAATATAAATGGTTTATATTATTAAAATGGAGCCTAAAAATGGGCCCACAAGGCTCAACAACATCTCTCTAGTCCGATGGAGAACTAGAGAGAAGCTCTGGCCATGTTAAAGAATCAATTATATTTAAATTTTAAGTTAAATAATTAATTATTTTCCATATGTGTATGTGTGAATGTATCAAAATCATGCATTAATGCAATCTTAGGAAAGGAATTTTGAAAATAAATTTGGTATGGTCAGCATAAATCAAAGAAGTAATTTGAAATGGTAATTATGGTGACATAATTTAAGAGTTTAATATAAAACTCCATGAATTTAATTATGAACTAATTAAAATGTAACACATAATGACACTTAGTATTTTCATTATTAAAAAATTTAAAATTAAAAAAATTTGAGTTGAGACTTTGAATCTTAAAGAAACCCTATTAACGTTTACTATGTATGAAAATAATGAGGCTTGATATATACGTTTAGTAGTAATGGCTATGGTGAAAGAAAAAAAGACATTTTATGAAATTTTAATTATATAAATTATTTTATACTTTATGGTGAAGAATTTAAAATATTTTAATAGAAAATATTTTATGACAAAATATTTTTGAGTGTGTAATTTATTATTATTTTTTAATATGTAATTTATTCATTATTTTTTCTTAATTGGAAAACTCCTTCCTTGTTTGATGGTAAGGAAGGAATAATTTTAGAAATAAAAAATGCACTCCTTGTTTAAAAAATAAAGTATTAGTGTGTGATTTATTAATTATTTTTTAAATTAAAAAATTAAAAAAATTAGATTGAACACTTAGAGCTCTCTTAGCTCTTCTCACTAAAAATCTACTTTTACAAATAATCCTTTATTATTGGTTGAACACACTATCATCATCGTATTTTCAAAGACTAGATAATCAATTATCATTGAAAAAAAAGTTGTCGTTGAATATCTTTTTACTCCCAAAATTTAAAATTATACAATTTTGAACCATCAATTATAAGCTAAACATATTTGGTTAAATGTTTCAAATAAAATGAAAAAGTTAGAAATTATATTTTGAGAAAACATGACTTTTACCACCAACATCATTAGTCAATTTTTTTAAGCAAATAAATCCATTTATAAGTGCTACCAAACATTACCAAATAACTAATATCACACGATATTCATTAATATAATATAAAATTAAAAAAAATAAAAATTATATAAAAATAAAAAAGGCTATTTACGTAAAAATCTTAATAAGTAGATTTATAGTTTAACAGGTTTAATAGGAAAAATTTGTCATAAAAAAAGTTAGTAATTGTAAATTTTAGTGACAATTTATAAAAATCATGACAAAAAAAGTCACTAATTGTCAATTTTTAGCAACATATATGAAAAAGAAAAATGCTTGGGAGCACTAATTAGTGCTCCCACTAATTAGGTGGCAGTGGGTCCCGCCATTAATGATGTGATGTTTTGGTCTTGGAGTTGTATTTTTTTTTATTTTTTTTTACTTTTTTAATGTATTAGTGCTATTAGTGGTGATGTTTTTAGTGGGATGAATCATTGTTGTATAAAAAATTGTCACAAAAACATTATTTTTAGCGACAATTTTATCAAGACTTATTTTCAATAGAACTTGATGAGAATTAAGTCAAACTATTAAAACCTATTGATAGTTTACCCAAACAAAAAAACATAGTGCTAAATTTAGGCATGAAGGAGAAGATTGGGTTCGTTTGGTTTGTATTTCTGAAAAAATTTTGGAAAATTTTCTCTACAAATAAGTTTTTAAAAATAATCAAACCAAACAAATTTTTCTAAAAAAATTTCTCAAAACTTGTAAACCAAACAAGTTTTCCAAACAAATCTCTCTCTCACACACATCAAATCAATTACTTTTTCCAAAATTCTCTCTCAAAATAATTTTTTAAAATATCTTTTAAAAAAAACCAAACCAAATAACTTTTCGTCCTTTTTATAATATCTTTTGAATCTGCATGTTTGGATGTGAAAAGGGGTTATGGCAAGGAAGGCCAGACAACTAAAACGCGTCTGAAAGGAATCTCACAATTTTATATTTTTTAAAAATGGCAAATATAAATAATAAAAAAAAGTAGATTATATTGTAAACATTGACTGATGCATACACCAACCATCATTATTTCAGTACCAAATACCAAACAACTTATTGGCCCTTTTGTTTAATTTAATTTAATTTATGGGCTCCCCTCCGTTGAATTGAACGGTGTTATTCCATTCATTTCATCATGTCATACTTGTATATTATTCATAAAAGAATTAAATTAAATTAATAATTATAGTATATTTAATTTATCAAATTTATCTCTAAAAAAATAGACTATAAGTGTGTATTTAAAAATCGATCATCAATTTTTTAAAATAAACATAACAGATTGAACATGTTATAAATATCATATCGACTTGATTATTTTTATGAATAATATATATGAAAAATATTATAAAATAAATAATTTAAATCATTAAAATAAAATTTGTAAGTAATCCCACAAATCCAAACAATTTTTTTTAATCTATATCATGGACCGATGACAAGTCCGATCCATAATTTAATGTCTAATAAATATGTCATTCAAGTTTTCGATACCCTCGATGAACGGCCGACAGCATCGCTTGCATTGAAAGGCATATATATGTTTGTTCCACTTTTCTTTCCTTTTCATTTAAATTTTTTTTAGAATACAAAATATTAATTAGTGTTTTTTAATCATCGTTTAATATTAAAATTGAGTGAATAATACTTTGTAAATTGATCAAATGGATAAAAAAAAGTTATAAAATCAATAAAAGGTGTCCAATATTTTTTAATTTTTTTTATTGTGTCTGTGAATACTTGTTAATAAGATCATTTTTAAAATAAAAAATTTACTATGTATTAACTGAATATTTTACTTTAATACTCCTAATCAAGTTAATGAAAATTATGCAATTGAAATTATCATCAAAACACAATTTGTGTGAGACTCATCTCACTTTTTAAAAATAAATATTGGTGACAAATTTCAAGATTTATCGTAAACTCACAATTACCACTTGTCTGATTTGTCAAATGGGGTGCTTGATGACCTTGTCATAGAATTCTTGGTGAGAGATTACTTTGTCAATTTGATGGTACTACTCAAATTTTCTTCTTGGTTTTATAGATTTCGAATACATGTATTTGTTAAAATCATTTTTTGCATTTTTTTAATTTATAATTTTGTTTATTGAACTTCAATTCACCTATTTTTTTTTTTTGTAGCATATTAAGAACATCAGTAACACTAAACAAAAACAATTTGGCCCTGTTTGGCAAGTGCTTTTTTTTTTTTTTTTTTTTTTTATAGTTACAATCTACAAAAATACAAAATAAGTTAAAATAACCAATAAGATAAAATATTACATCAAATTCATAATCATTTCATTTTTTCTCTCACAAACATTATATCCAATTATAAAAAAATCTAACTATCTTTTCAAATACAAAAACTTTAACTTGTTAAAATAACTAAAAATTAAAATAATCTATTAAAATAGCTACCATTCCAAACGAGACCAGTGAGAACAAAACCCGAAGAGCCAAACAAAGCGGACATTAATCTCCAGTGGGGTTTGCTAACCCACTAGTTACTGTCATACAGTAATTGAAGTTAATAGTGTAAAATTGCTCTCCAATAGTTTAGTTAGCTAAATTGGGGGTGTTTTAGGACGTTTTAAAAAAGTTAATTTTTTGGCTTTTCTAATTTATTTGTCTTTTTATGAGTAAGTTATCTTAAAAGTGATGTGATCTAAAATAGGTAAAAAATTAGAAACTGACTTTTTACCAGCTTCTCAAATGATTCCATTGTATGTCAGTGGACTTTTTTGGTTATTTTAGTCACAAAAGATAAAATAAGCTATTTTAATCACAAAAAACAAAACATCACATTCAACTCATAAACATTACACTATTCTCTCACAAAAAAAGTCAAAAAAGTTAAAAAGTCATTCTCAAACCAAATTTTTTAATCCAAACTAAAATAGTCAAAAAGTCAAAAAACTAACCCACTTTCTAAACAATAAAGGGGCAGTGAATGACCTTTTATAAAATAAATTTTTTTTTTTTAGGAAAATGCTTCAGGGCCCGAAATGTGTCTGGCTCGAATGTGGCTCGAAATTTTCTTTTTTTTTTTTTTTTTTTTCTGCCATTTTCGACCTGCAGAGAGGGAGAAAGAGAGAGAGGGAGAAAGAGAGAGGAGAGGAGAGAGGGAAAGAGAGGGAGAGAAGAGAGAAGAGGGAATGGAGGCACACACACAGAGAGGCCCGTGCATTCCGGCCGATCGGCCGATCGTCGCAGCTCGGGCGATCGTCGCAGCCTGGCGGATCGTCGCAGCTCGTCCGGCTGCCTCCGCCCGGCCGCCGTCGCCTCCCCTCTGCCTTCTTCTCTTCTTCTTTCTTCTTCTCTTCTTCTTTCTTTCTTCTTCTTCTGTCTTCGTCTTCCTCTGCTTCTGATTTCTGATCCAAAACAGACCAAAAAAAAAAAAAAAAATTACAACGCCAAAACGACGTCGTTTCGTAGATTCGGGGCATTCGGGGCAACCTTTTTCGGGCTCCCAATCACTACTCTTTTTTTTATATATATATGTATATATATATATATATATTATTAAATAATACATTTTAACTATATTATTGGAATACACTCTCTCTCTTTAAATTAACAAATACTTAACACACATGAATGAGTCTTACTATTTACACTTCTTGTCATATAACACAGACACACTTTTTTAACTCTACCGGTAGAGATGCTCTAAAAACTTGTCGCAAAGAGTACTTTATTGTTTAGCTTCTTTCTTAGTTGTTATAGTTAAAATATTATAGCAATTCTACCGAAAAACCTTATTTAACTATTGTTAAAAGGGCTGTCAAAAAATTATAAATGCTATTGTCTTAAAGTGTTTTGTTTTGAAGATGTGTTGTGTGGTGAAAATTGAATTTGTGTAATAGGAGGTTAAGTATAAAATAAATCTAAACTATAGATTGATATTTCTAAATAAAATCCATGGTAAAATTTATGAAATTGTAATATTACTATCAAAAAATAGTATTACAAAATTTAATGTTAAATTTAACACAAGATTTCACAATATCATTTATGCCAACTTAACTCACCTAAAGAAGAATTTTGATCCAATAGTCTTTATATCAGATATAATGAATAAAAATAAATAATGGTCTAAATATGCCAAAATGACATTTGCATAAAAAATATAAATAAATAAAAAAAACAACGTTTTTAGATTTTGATGGCAACTGCCAAAAAAGTCAATTTATTGACTTATTTGAGTCATATTATTTATTTATTTTTCATACATTTTTTTTTCGTAATAAATAAAAAAAATCAACTTATTTAACATTTTTCAAAAATAATTTTTTGTCATATATTTATGTCAAATTTTAACTTTGAAATTGTCATACTGACAATGACCATACACTACATTTAAACAAACTTGTAATTATTGTTTTACACGATTTGATTGCTTGGAATGGCCAGGGAGGGTGAATATGGTTTAGTTTATGAAGATACAAATAGTCAATCATATATCCTTTCATAAATTTACTATTAATCTAAATCATGAAAAATTTGAGAATCAAATTAGACTAAACTAATAAAACATAATTGCAATCTTGATTTCGAGAAATCTGTTGTAATTCATAATATCTTACAAAATATTAATCATATCATACAATCTACTCAAATATTTTATACTATTATTTTTTAAATAATAATTACTTAAAACTAATAGTTCTACCACTATATGCTCATATTAGTCAAATCCTTGAGTGTTTGTAAAAAATAACAAATTATATATATATATATATATACACATTTAAATGGTTTGATTCGATTTAATTGGAATCATAATTGTAAAATCTTGATTTGAACCATAAAGTTTAATTAGTTTATTTTAAAAATTAAGACCAAGTCGTCTATAGAGAAAATTAAATCAAATCTTACGATTTTCTGTACCAAAACCTTGTTATTGAATTTTTCCTCAACCCTACCTACATCAATTGTTATATGTGAAAAGTCCTTTAGATTTTTTTCTTATAGTTTTTAAATTTCTTTTATATGTTTATTTCTTAAGTTCCCTTCTTAGGCATAGTTTGGGAAGTTGGTTTTGGTGGGTTAGGGGTTAAAATAGCCACAAAAAATAAAATAGGCTATTTTAGCCACAAAAAACAAAATATCAAATCCAACCCATAATCATTACACTCCTCTCTCACAAAAAAAGTTAAAAAAGTCAAAAAGCCCTTCCCAAACCAAGCTTTTTAGCCCCAGGCTAAAATAGCCAAAAAGCTAAAAAACCAAAAAGTCAACCTACTTCCCAAACGGAAGCTTAAATTCATAAGTGTATGCCACGACGGCCACATCACTTCAGCTGGTAGACATAGGTGGTGTTTGGCATGAAAGTTGAGGGTTGATTTTTTGGTTAGTCATAAAAAGATAAAATAAGTTAAAAAATCAATAAGGTAAAATATCACATCCAAATCATAATTGTTTTATTTTTTCTCTCACATAAGTCAAAAAAACCAACCCAAGCAAACTTTTTGGCCAGGGGCTAAAATAGTTAAAAAGTCAACCCAATATAAGTTTTTTTTTATTTTTTTTATTTTTATAAATAATCTAAAACACAATAAAATAAGTATAAGAATGGTTTATCCTAATCAGTTATGTAGCAGCGCTTTATTTTTAGATAATTATAGTATACAATGAGCTTATTTGGTACCATTTATAAGCTTGTTTATAGTTTTTATTAGTACTTATTTTTTTGAAGTTTGTCGGGAATAATTTAAATAAATTAAAATAATAATTGATCATCAAAAAGTTCGAGAGAAAGTGCTTTTATATTCCATTAAAAAAAGAAGTTATCATAAAAAAAAAACTCGAGAGAAAGTGCTTTTATATTTATTTTTGATTGTTAAACTTCCAAATTTTGAAAAAGTTACATCCAATAATATCAAGCTCCCTTTGCCAGACTAATAATTAAATGACAGTAAAGAGATTAAATAAAATGATTACTAGAATAGTAGTATTAAGTTAGAGATATAAGATAGATTGTGTTTATGTAGTGGTATTATGGTATTAATTGATTGAGATTAAATATATAAAATTAAGTAAAAATTCTCATTACGGAAAAGTGACTTTGTTGTTTTTGTAAAATAAGGGACAAAATAGTCATTTCACATCCAATACCATGGGATTGGATGTGAATTCCATCTCACCACTAGAGTGTATTTCTAATTAGAATTGATAATCTACGGAATTGATAATCTAATCTTATATGAATGGGGTGATAAACGAACCAAATAGTTTGAGCTCGACTCATATTTAACTTGTCAAAAATTCATTCGAGCTCAGTTCGTTAGGTAAACAAATCAATGTTAAACATATTTTAGAGTTTGTTAAAGTTTGCAAACCAAGGTAGAGTAGTCAATTGCTCATGCGGCTCGGTTTGATAATCTTAAAATTATATAAAAATATCAAACTACTTGACCTCAGCTCGACAAAAACTCATTTGAGATCGACTTAAAAGTTTAATGAATCAATTTTAAATAAATTTTGAAATTCGTTAAAATTATAAAATTAATTTTAAACAATTAACTGTTTAGTCCGTTTATGACCCTGACTATAAAGGAAAATAAACAAAACCTAAAAACAGCATAAAAAAATAAATTAATAAATGAAATGATAATCATATAGATTAGATGATTTATCAACGGTTGGCCATTGGATTGCATGCGGCAGCATGAGCATTGAGGCAGCCTGGTGCTGGGATCAGCTGTCATGCTCATGCATCATCAGCATTATTAGTCTTTGGGCCTCCTTTTCGTGCTTTGGACCAACTGTTACAATATCTGACATATTGATTTTGCCATTTGGCTTAAAAAACCTACATTTGTTGTATTGCAATTTCAACAAGCAACCCTCTTCGTGAATATTATAGTATAAATTTAAAAAAAACTTGAGCAACTTTGATTAGATATAAGAATTATTCAATAAATCAGATTGCTTGGTAATGCACGTAATTTACCACGTGAATTAATCAACTACCTGGTCATTCAAATTTGTCGTTGATAAATAAGGTTTTATGTTTTACCGTTTCTTAAGGATCCTTCTAATTTAGAACCAAAATATAATAAAAAATTAAATAATGAAAAGTGAAGTGAAAAAAAATAAAAAATAAAAGAAGAAGAAGAATCCAGAATGAAAATTTATATTTCAACCATGCCTTTGATTAAGATAAAAAAATTTAAATAAAAATTATTACAATTAATAGCTTTCATGTCATTTTTTTTTTAAATAATCGGATGTCACATCATTTTTTAAGCCCAAATGACAAGTTTTGGGCCTAAAGTCCATAGTTCAAATGACAAGTTAGTATTAGAAATTGTATATACATCCGTAAAGTCCATAGTCCTAATGACAAGTTATTTAACTTGATTTGCTGGCCTACTGTTAACATCATATTTGATTTTTTTATCGACTATGGTTTGTCAATAGATCAAATCTAATCTAATTAGTCATGGTTTATCAATTATGGCCAAATTTAATTTTACTTACCGTGGCTTGTTAATTTTTATCTGTCGATTTAGACCATAAATCATTTTTTTATAAATAAATTATGGCCATAATATTAATATTAATATTATTATTGTTTGTTGTTGTTATGCTTTGAGCATGAGGCATGAAAAGTGGTTAAAGGAAGTTGTGAAAAATAAGGCAACGTGGCTGTCTTATGGAGTGATAGAAGTAACTTCCCAGCATGTTTGTGGCAACGCGACTTTAGAAGAAGAAATTGCCTAGAGCAGTTCTCTAAGGAAACCGTAGATGAAGCCTATAAATAGGCAAAGAAGAGAAGATCAAAAGGGACCTGCAACCAAATTCACAATTCATGTGAAATTCAGGAGTAGTCTATCTTAATTTAGGAATAGTTCATCTGTAATTCAGTTTTTGTACTCAGTTTGGTCTTATCGATTGTAATCATTTTCAAACTTAAAATTTGATTCTTGAAATTAAATAACAAGTTTGAGTGTTATTCAATCAATTTTTTTTATTTTTTACATTTGTTTCTTCGCATAACAACCTCTAGAAAAATCTTTGAATCTGTCAAGGCATAGGACATTAACCACATTGCTTGATCTGTTTGTTTGTTTGTAAAAATTGGTTTTCCTGTCAACTCTTACCTGTCGATTTGACCCAAACCAGATTTTTGCTAACATATTTTGGCACGCCCAGTGAGACCTGTCTAATTTGGAGTTATGGCGATAAAGAAGGAGCAAACGAATGGAGAGTTAGACTTGGGCCAAACTAATATCTCATTCATAAAAATAAAAAATGCACTTCTTCTTCGAACAGAGCAATTATTGGACAACATACTTGCACATGAAAAACAAGAATTGTTTGAAGAATTGAACAACATATTTAATTTCAAGTTGACTCACAAAATGTAAACCGTTATTCATGAAGAGCCAAGGTACGAAAATAATATGGCTCGAGGGATCAACACACCAAATCATGAATATAACATGACTTTGGAGAGTTTTCATAAGCCACCAATGACTAAAATTAAAAAATAGCCCATTCTCTCGAAAGATGTTAAAAATCCATCACAAGATGATGGTGAAGACTTACTTAGGGGGCATAATTTTAAGTCAAAGATAGTTAAAAACTATGAACGCGGGGGCACAATTTTAAGTCAAATATGACTGAAAATTATGAACAAAAAAGACCAAAAAAATGACAAACAACAGCCCCTTTTGACAAAAGATGATAATAATCATTTGGGAGAAAAACAAGTTTTTCAGCCAAACATGACTAAAATTAATAAAGAATCGACCGTTCATGAATCCAACATTTTTGATATCATTCAGAGTGATGAAATAAATGAGTTCTTAAAGCCAATTTATACTATGACTTTTATTGTTCAAAATTTACTTTGACTTTGTGAGTCACACCAAAAAATGAATTTGATAGATTGGCTAACAAAAGAACAATATTTAAACAATATATTTCTTTCTTCAAATATTTTTTCTTTTTCAGTGAAACGTAGTTGGCCAAAAATTGGCCCACACTATTTTGAATTGTCTGTCGAACACCATGCCAAGATGATAAGATGACATTCAGTGGCCTTGGAAAAAATAATTGGCTAAGAATCCAACATCGTCTAGATGGTTTGACTTCGGTTTTTGTTCTTCAAGATCATGGTGAATATAAGTAGCAATTATTCTTGAGTGGCCATATTCTCAAATGTAGAAAAGAAGTCATGCATGAATTGAGATTGTATCAAGTGTGTGTAACACAGTAAACAAAGTTTGCTACATATATGGATATGTTCGACAATAAAATGTGTACTATTGATTGTCAAAAATATCGAGAATATTCGATATTATTGTTTATCTTGATTGGGTGTGGTTTTGTAAATTTGCCAGTTAATTGGTATTTGCATTTTGCAAATGAAATAGATAGTCATTTTATTGCAAACATATGACCATTTCTAATATATATATATTTAATGAATATGGTTTGATTCAGATTTTGTCTTTTATATCATTTAAGATAAAATTCACTTTTACCTCAAATGAGGGGTATTGTTGATATCATATTTTATTTTCTATCGATCATAACTTGTCAATAGGTTAAATATAATTTAATTAGTCGTGGTTTGCCAATTATGGCCAAATTCAATTTTACTGACTGTGATTTGTTAATTTTTTTCTGTCTATTTAGACCATAAATCATCTTTTTATAAATAAATTATGGCCATATTATTATTATTGTTGTTGTTGTTGTTATTCGAGTAGGAGACATGGAATGTGGTTAAAGGAAGTGAAAAATAAAGGCAACCTTACTGTCATGTGGAGTGATGGAAGTAATTTCCTAGCATGTTTATGGCAACTTGGCTTTAGAAGAAGAAACTGCTTAAAGCAGTTCTTTAAGGAAACCATGGGTGAAGCCTATAAATAGGCAAAGAAGAGAAGATCAAAAAGCACCTGCAACTAAATTCACAACTCATGTGAAATATAGGAGTGTGTAGTTTATTTAAGAATAGTCTATCTTAACTTAGGAGCAGTTCATCTGTAATTCAGCTTTTGTACTCAGTTTGGCTCTGTCAATTATAATCATTTTCATACTTGAAATTTGATTCTTGAAATTAAATGACAAGTTTGAGTGTTATTCAATTGAATTTCATTTTGTTTGCATTTGTTTTTTTGCAAAACAACCTCTCAAGAAGTCCTTGAATCTGTCAAGACAGAGGACATCAACCACATTACTTGATCAACTTGTTTGTTTGTAAAAATTGATTTTTCTATTAGCTCTTTCTTTTCAATTTGACCCAAACTAGATTTTTGCTAACACTTATCAAATACCATTATCAAAGACATTGTTTAAGCTAAGCCTATATAGTGGTATGTGGGCCAACCCTGGTCCGTCACAGGGCAATCTTCAAGCCCACTAGGATCAAGCCCAACCCAAAAGGTTTTACAGTTCTAAACTTGTCTAACAGTTCATAGTTGATTCGATAATGCTAGGAATATTATAAATAGGAAAATGTTTGGTGGCCACAAATTTTGTGGTTTAGATGGCTCGAAATTGTCATTTTGTATCCAAAACGACGTCGTTTTAGCAGTTTCGGGCTATTTGAGCCACAGAATTTGTGGCCCCCTAGCATTGCTGTTATAAATATATATATATATATATATATATATATATATATATATATATATAAAAAGAGATTGAACAATAAGTCTCATACTTTGAATTTGTAATTCATATAATCCCATATTTTTTCTTATGATCCATTTAATCATTTTGGATGTGTAATGACTCATTTGCCCGCTACATTAGAGTGGTCAGATTTGGAAAAAGTATACTAAAGAACATTTAGTGTCATACATATCCGTCATGTTAGAATGTCATATTTGAAAAAAATACATTAAAGATTTTTTATTTTTTTTGAAATAAAAGTTTTTGAGTGTCATATCATACCCGTCACGTTGTCACATTTAGGAAAAGTACATTAAGGAGTTTTTAATTTTTTTGGAGTGTCACATCGTTGGAGTGTCACATTAAGACCTGTCAGATTAGAGTATCACATTATATCTGTCACATTAATTAAAGGGTATAATTGTCCACCAAAACACTATCAAAATAAAAAAATAGAACCACAAGAAAAGAAACTCTCCACTAATAGGACTTAATCAATAAAAAATATTTGAGATTAATTGAAATACTTGTTTGTGAGATGAAATTTATAGGTAAATATCCCCAAAAAAAAAAACTATATATATATATGAAGTTTGTCTTGTTTTGCTTGTCTAAATTTGATAAGAGTCATATTGATATCGATATTTTCCAAACGTGCCCAACAATTCTGATAAGATTCGATCGATATTGTGATGCCCCGTCCCGTAGCTTAAGCTTATTGACAATTTCTTAATACAAACAATTTCAATATTTCATTTCGATTTTAGTTATATTTGGCTCAACTTCTGGCTTCTTTATTTTTTTCCCCCACTGAACTAATAATCATCCAAAGACTCAATATTGTTTAGAAGTATTGAATACCTATTAGTAATAATTTAATTTATTAACCTATTAACATCATACATTTTAAAGGAAAAAAAAAAAAAAAAAATCGCCCCCATTCCCCCACTCCCAAAAAAATATTAATAAAAAATTATGGAACATAAATAAAATTTGAGGTAGAAATAGAATATTTACAATCATATGTTTAAACTTTAAAAAGTAGAATTGGCCATTACCTTTTTTCCATTAAAGAAAAAAAACAAAGGCTTAAACCTCAAAAAAAAAGTTGCTACCCAAATTTAGGAAAACGTAGACTTCGTGATATATATACATATATATAACATTGTCTGTGACCTAGTGATATTGATTGATAGGCTTGCCTGTTTTATTTATTTATTTATTATTATTTTATTTTATTTTTTTAACGAGGTGTGCTGATTAATTTACACGCACTTCGACTAATTTTAAGATTAATCCCACGTGGGGGGCCATTTAAAGCCACGACATTAATACCTTATATGGATATTGTCCCAATGAACTTATTACTACTAGTGAATATTGAACTTGAAATTTAACGTGAGAACTCCAAGTCTCAAGTTTTGCCCACTAAATTATGCTCACTAGGCCAACCCTTAAGGTTGATAGACTAGCTTTGTTTGTGCCACCTAAGAAAACTATGACCTATCTTCTCTCAATCTCTGTCCATTTCAAAAATGGATTTACATCCTTATTAAGATTTTCATTTCAATTCATAAAGTTGTATCACATCATTAAAAATAAAAATTAATGATCAATAATTGTTAAGTCAATTTGAATTTAAAAAATCAAAAGATACGTGCATAAAAAAATTTAAAAAATGGTGCACCGAAATGTAACCCCTAAATGCAAGAGGTTGGTGCTATTTGTGAGTGAGTTTTTCAATGATGGTAGAAGTATTGTTTTAACAACGCTGCTACAGACCCCCAGTGACGTGGCGGGCCTCCATTGACCAGTTTTCTGTTTTTTTTTTGTTTTTTTTATTTTCTTCCAATCCTGCAGTGCCACGTGGCACTGGGGGGTCGGTGGGGGTGGGTTTTACTGGGGGTCCGGCGCATTTTTGTTGTTTTAAAATCTCTTTTAAGTGATTTACAATTTAAGATATATTGATCTTGAAATGGACATCTCCATTCTATAATCAAGTGAAAAAGAAAAGAAAAGAAAAGAAAAAAAATCTTACGATTTAAAGTGCATAAATCTATTTATTTTGAGTATGATTGATATCCTATTAAGTTTAAATCTACTTCATAATTTTATAATTTGATTAATTTTGTGGGTTTTTTTTTATATATTATTATTACTATTTTTAAATTACATAGCATTATTTTTTGGAAAAACATATGAAACTAAAGACAAGGGTAAAAAACTCAAACTGCACATTAGATGTCTGCAAAGGGGACTCAAATGTATATTCGGCATTATGTTTGTATATGGGCCTGGTAGGTTTAAGAAGACAATGTATATGTGACATCAAGGACACATGTTTTTACGTAAGAAAGGTATGACTTGAATTTCAAACTTGAGAAGGACCATACATACATGGTCCATAGCAATAGGGGACCAATATTGGCTCATTAACATTGTATTTGTTGCCCCACCCACATGCCAAAACCCTAACTCACCCATCTCAATCAATCAACCCTCCTTCATCCAAAACTCAATTGTCTTTACATTCTCTTTCCTTTAGTAGGGTCTTTTTCAGTGGGTCTCTTTGCTCTTTCTTATCCCACCTGTAGATTTAGATTATCTTCAACCCAATCAGGGTTAATTATGGAGCTGCCAATTTTGTTGGAGTGAAGTGAAGATTCTAGCTTCCTAGGTTAGGAATCTCTGTTTAGATGGTCTTGAGTCTCTTCACACACACACACACACACATATTCAGCCCAATCCCAACCTCCCAATTCTTATAGGTTGACCAAACCGAATTATTAACCCGATGGCATGTTACTGCCTTAATAATATAATAAAGAGTTGTGTTAATACTAATACAATGTATATGAAAGAAAAAATGTTAAAAAAATAAATTTTCATTGTGTTTTTTAAAACATATATGTATATGATGTTGCCATAATTTAAGGTCTCGTTTGAGAACATGTTATTTTAGTAACTTTTTAACTTTTTAGTTAAAATATGAGGTCAAAAAAACTAGTAAGTTTAAAATCACTTTTTAGTTTTTTACGAAAATATGTACAAAAGGTAGAGAGAAAAGAAAATTTTTAACTTTTAAGTATAGATTATAGACTTTTTGATTTTTTTTAATAATTTTTTAATTTTTAAACTAAACAAACATATACCAAATGAGGCCTAATTTAATAAAAAAATCAGAGCCGAAGAGGATTAGGCTGCTTTACATTCAATGGATCTTAGAGACAACAAAGAGTTAACAAGAAGTGGCTTTTTTATAAGACAACCACAAGAGCAGCTTTAGCTCCAGCATCTCCAGCTCCAGGTTTAGCTTCAGCTTCAGAATCAGTTGCATCAGTTGCAACTGCTACAGCTCTAGTTGTACATTTAGAATCAGTTACATCACATGCATTGTATAGTCAGTTAGAAAACCAGTTAGGAATTGGTTAAGTGGTTAGGAATTAGTTAAGTAGTTACAGTGATTAGTTATATTTCAGTCTCAGCATTGTATATAAATATTGTTATATAATTCATAATTGATAAGAAAGATGAATATCCTTTTCTTCATAGTATCAGAGCATCTATAGCTCTCACGAGCACTCTAAATTTCTGATATCAATTTCTCTGTAGTTCTTCATCTACAAGAAGCTTCACAAATCTTCAATGGCTTCTTCCACATCTTCAATGACTACCTCAAGCACTCTTCCTCCAAATCTCAGTCTTCTCATCTCAAATCTCAATTCCTTTATAACTGTCAAGCTAGATTCATCAAATTTTATCATTTGGAGAAGTCAAGTTCTCAATATTCTACGTGCTACAAATCTGATAGGGTTTGTTGATGGTTCTTCTCCTCCTCCATCATTAACAATCAAAAATGTTGATGGAGCTGAAGAAATCAATCCAGATTATGCACAGTGGAAACAGATTGATGCACATCTCCTGAGTTGTATTACAGCTACACTCACACCTGTGATATTTTCTTCTATTTTGCATCTGCAACACAGTGCAGAGGTCTGGAATGTTCTTTGTAAAAGATTCACTACTGTGTCTCGTAGTCATATTCATCAAATGAAGAATCGTTTGAATAATCTGACTAAAGGCTCTCAGACAATTGAAGAATACTTGTCTCAGATTAAAACTCTGGCAGATCAACTTGCACTTGCTTCTTCTCCTATAGAAGAAGAAGATCTAGTTCTTCTCACCTTGAACGATTTACCAGATGAATTTGATGCTTTGAAGACTACAATTCGAGCAAGAACCGAAGCTATTTCAATGGAGGAACTTTCTTCTCTCCTCTGTTCAGAGTCTCTGCATATTGATTCCAAAACAAAGAAGATTCAGGCACATGAATCCCCCATTGCATATGCTACTACTCGTGGCTCTTTTGGCCGAGGCAGGTCTTCATTCAGAGGTAACAAAGGTGGTTCTAGATTTGGCTTCCGAGGTCGTTACTCTCCTAGAGGGAGAGGTAGACAATTATCAGGAGGACAACACCACAACAACTTGATTTGTCAAATTTGTGGTAAGACTAATCACTCAGCCTTGGATTGTTGGCATAGGTTAGATGCTACTTATCAGCCACAGCCACAGTCTCAGCAAACTGCCTCTCCATCTTATCAATCTTCATAAAACATCAACTAGACTGTCAAACTCTCAAGCTTATGTGGCCTCTGCTCCATCTCACTATGACTCTTCCCCATGGTATCTTGATTCGGCTGCATCTGATCATATGACTAATGATCTGTCAAATCTGAGTCTTCATCAACCCTACCAAGGTTCTGATCATATCACTGTTGGTAATGGTAATTCTATCCCTATTCTTCATACTGGTAAAGGTCTTTTGCCTACTCCACATCATACTTTCAACCTCAATAAAGTTTTGCACACTCCTATTACTTCTAATCTTGTGTCTGTGCATAAACTCACTAAAGATAATCAATGTACCATTACATTTGATGATTCTTCCTTCATTATTCAGGACAAGCACACGAAGGGCATCTTACACAAGGGCCTTAATTCCCATGGTTTATATCATTTTCATGCACCATCCAAGCCTGCCTATTCTTCATCAGCTGCTGCTGTTTCTCCTTCTTCTATTTCTCATAATGCTTTCTTTCATTCCACTGCTACTGCTGTGCCTGAAACTGTTTGGCACCAGAGGTTGGGTCATCCATCTACAGCTCCAGCTGTACATTCAGAATCAGTTACATCACATGCATTGTATAGTCAGTTAGGAAACCAGTTAGGAATTGGTTAAGTGGTTAGGAATTAGTTAAGTAGTTACAGTGATTAGTTATATTTCAGTCTCAGCATTGTATATAAATACTGTTATGTAATTCATAATTGATAAGAAAGATGAATATCCTTTTCTTCACTTTTAATATACTTTTGTAAAAGTGTCACTACATTATAAAGAAGAAACATTGTAACTACATAATTTTCCATCGTGTATACTTTCCAACTAATTGAACAACCCCAACACCACCACCACCACCACCACCCCCCCTCCCCCTCCCCTCCCGGCGCAAAAAAAGAAAAAAAAAAGAAAAAAAAAGCAATTTACACCCCAAGGCAGTGGTAAAATACCCCCAAGATGTAAAAGATTATGGGGTGTTTTAGGAAGCAAATAAAAAGTTAGTTTTTAACTTTTTACTCATTCTGAGTCACATCACTTTTCACATGTTTTTATCCGCAAAAAGATAAAATAGACTAAAAACGTCAATAAACTATTTTTTTTTTTTTTTTTTTATCAATTTTCCAAAACATCACTATGACTCTAAACTATCTAAATAATTTTTCATCTAGGTGTCCCTCCAAACTTTGTGATTTGTCCAAGCAACAATATAAATCAAATTTTAGAAATTTGATGTAAAGAATTCGAAATTTTTGTCAATTAGGAGCACAAAAACAAAGTAGGAAAAAAATAAATAAAAAAATAAAAAATAAACGGGAAAATTATCAGAAAGTCCTATTTATCAATCTATTACTCATTTGGTCTTACATTCATTCTTTTGGATTGGCAAGTCCTATTTGGCATGTTTTGTGGACAGCCAGGTCCCATTTTGAATTTATGTGATAGGTGTGTGGACGGGTTTGCCCCTTTTTTTGTTTTTTCTATAGAGGTGTATATTGGGATTGAATGCAGATTTTGTGGGATACGTTTGCTGATCCACGTTTGGTAATTTGGATCTCATGATTTGGGGTGTGATACATTGGGGGATGTGGGTGGAAGAAGTTTTGTGAACATTACAACATTTGAATGAAAGCACAACATGAACCCAACAATGAACAACATCGAGATCGTCGAACCCTACACAGCATGAAACAGCGAGTGTCTGATTTATACAATGTCCAACAATGAACAACATCGTGAACCCAATAGTGAACCCAACACTGAACAACAACGTAAACCCAACAATGAACAACATCGTGAAATATTCCCTCAATCTGTACAATGCCGAAATTGCAACGTTTCAATCATCGAACCCCACACAACATGAAACAACAAGCCTCCGATTGACGGGTGAACCAAAATCTCGATCTGCGATGCCTATCTGATACAGACTCTTCCTCTGCTAGAAGTTCGGCGTTTGAATTCCGGCAGTACAGCATCGAGATCGTTGGAGGCCCAACTGGGTTTTCTCAAAGCCCATAAAAATGGCAATTTCGATGACTCTGCCCCAGAGGCTATCTTGTAAGTCTGGTCTCTGTTGAGTTTACATTCACTTCCGAATCCAACGAACACCAAGGATTTGGGTTTCTGTTCATCCAGTCATTCAAAGATCTTACTCTTCGAGCCATCGTATACAGCGGCGATTCGGGTTTTGTTTGGTTTTTCCGACGGAAGAAACCCAGTGGGAATCACCGGCTTATCAATATCTTCCTAAACAAATCGAAGTACTCACCTTCGATCTTCAAAGTTACCAAAAGTGGATAATTGTAACAAAATGTAAGGCCCTTCACCACTGATTCATCTTTCCAAATGGGAGATGATTGCCCATCTATAAATATGAATGCAAAAAGTAAGTTGGATTTCTGGGTTGGTGGGTTGAGTCACATGAAAACACACCCCCCAACGTGACATAACCCTACTCACTTCATCTATTTCACATCCCACATCACGCAGCTGTAACCCACACCATCAAAAAAGAGTACTATTACCTTTTTTTTGGAACGTGAATCTCACACACCCCTTCCTATAAATACACACGGGTCTACAAACTGAAATTAACATTTTAATGGCAAAATAGTAAACAAATAATCCTAAGGACTAAACGGTTTAAAAGAAAAAAAAAAAAAATAGGACCACATGATCTACAAGATGACAAAATGGGATTTACTGGTCAATTTCCCAAAATAAACAAACAAACAGCTGAGGTTAGGGCCATGATTGGAGAGTTTCTAACGGGTTGTTTGGGGTGTTCTAAATAAGTGTATTTTTTTTTAACTTTTTAGACTAAAAAATAGAGAAAAAAATGGTTGTTTAGGATACTTTTTTGACTTTTTACGAAAAAATTGTATTAAAATATTATATAAAATAGCAAAATTACCATATTACCCCTATATATATAATTGCCTACTGACAGTGATGGTACCGTCATGCATACAGTTGGTAGCAAGATGTATAGGACTAGATTGCCTATGGTGCTGTTCGGACTGGACAGTGTTGTTCGGCCCATGGGGGCCCACCACGTGTCCCATTTTAATATCAAAATCGTTGAATACGTAAAACTTGTCGAGTACTGTATATTTTTAAAAAATTACGTTGATCGGATATCGATAGCTATCTGATAAGATTAGTTTTTTGTCAATTGTTACTTTGTGTACTGTCCAACTTTTTATACAAAATTGAATAGATCATATAGTTGTCGATATCCGATCAACGTGATTTTCATAAGTATATAGTACTCAACGAGTTCTATACATTGAACGGTTCAGATTATCAAAACGGGACCCGTGATGGGTCCCCACAGACCGAACAACACCGTCCTATGTAAATTTTGTGTGCACCCCCTTGACGAGTTCGTACCATCACTTCAGACCAAAACATTACTTCAGCCAAAAAAGTTGGCTTGTACTTTTTTTCAGGAAATTTGTTTTATATATATATATATATTTTTTTTGTGAGTAATAATAACTTTTTAACTTTTTAAATATTTTTTTGACTTTTTGACTTTCTTCAAACATGTCAAACCAATCCTAAATATTTTCATCAATAATACACTTATATGTACAAATATTTTTACTAAGATACAAACTTTAAATATATATATAATGTGAGTGTTTGGAAAATCGCTATTTTAGTAGGCTATTTTAGTTTTTGACTATTTTAGTAGGTTAAAATTTTTGTGTTTGGGAAGATAGTTAGATTTTTTTATAGTTGGATATAATGTTTGTGAGAGGAAAAGTGAAATAATTATGAGTTTAATATGACATTCTATCTTATTGACTATTATAGCCTATTTTACCTATTTGTGAATTTTAACTTAAAAAATCAAAAAATAGCCTTTGCCAAACACCCTATTAGGGGAATTACAGTTCAATAAAATTTTTAAAAAATATTTAAAATTTTAATTATTAATATTTATAAACTAAACGCTAATAATTTTACATTTGTATTACCATTTCATTTCCCTGATCCTTATTTTTTATGCCTTCCATGCATGCATGCTTGCATTTGGAGACATATAATAAAAAATTAAGAAAAATATTATGAATTTTAAATATTTAATGAAATTTTTTATCAAATTTTTTTAAATAAGTGTGAAACTCACAAATTTAAATCCCCCGTTTATATGAAAAGTTTAATTAAAAATTTAATAGGTTATTTAAAATTTCTAATATAACTCTAAAATTAATTTGACATAAATTTAGTTTGGATGTCTGTTCCTCTCACGGGACTGGACGAAGAGAATGAAAATTCCACGTGTAAGTATTCTATTAGTGCAGTACTGCTTATTCCGATAACGCGGTGCGGTGGCCCACTATATTAAAACATGCCAAAGGTGTGAAGTGGGGCTGGCGAGGAGTGTAAAAGTTGGCGGCGAATGACGTGGCGCTAAGGCAACCAAGATCTTTTTGGTTCCTATAAGCACAGACCACTTGTTTTGCGTGGCTGAGACATGACTTTGAGAATTGAGACTCTTCTAACTGACCTAAATCCAACCCCCTCTTCACTCATATTTGACGAAAATTTGATTCAATGGATGGGACTTGGAAGTTGGGATTCCTTTCCTATTGACTGTGTTTTTACCCCCTCTCTCTCCTTTTTCAGCCGGCTTCTTGGATGTCTCTCGACTGGCTAGAGGACATTCGAATTTCACTTGCATCATTTTCATTTTTAAAAATAATTTCTCCACATAATTTTCCTCAACACAATCTCTTCCCGTGAGAAGTAAAATTAAAAATGTTGATTTTCATTTAAATATTTTTCAATATTTTATCTTATCACTTCATTAAAACAATTAAAAAAATTATAAAAATGTAGCACTAGTATTTAAGTTTATACGATTTAAATATTTAAATATATATTATATAAAGCATGTGCATTTACTTGAGGCTTCTTTTATAAGAAAAGGTACTCCATAAATTAGTGAGAAGTAAAATATATATAATTTGGTGAAATATTCTTCAAATTATAATAGAAGTAAGATGAAGAAAATATTATAAATGGATAAAACCTTTTTTTTGAATTGAGTAAAATATACTTTCTCATCTCTTGGGTTCTTGGTATTTTTGTTGTTTTGTCTTTTTTTCAGGTCAATCATTTCTTATTGACTTTCTTCTCTGACAGTAATTTTTTAAAGCAAAATTTAAAAAAATCATATTAACTCTTCACATTTCATGTTAAGATTAGCTTTACAGTATTATGTTGATTGAACCAATATTTGAAACACCTCATTGCTTCACATTCACAACCAAAAGAAGATGAAAAAAATAAAAAGAAGAAAACAAAACAAAACAATATAAAATAAAAAGGTCGTAGAGCTTGAGCTATAGCTAGCTCAAAGATAAGCTGCCTCATATCATATGCCACACGTGAAGCCGGGTTATAATGGACAATAGAAGCATATGCATTGAAAAATACATCAAAAAGTAAGTAAATGGTTAAAAGACTTGGAAAAAATCAACATGCAACGACGTGGAAAAAATCAACATTCAACGTGGTTACACGGATAAAGATAACAACAATTATTCATCTCACTAAAAATATCACTATTAATAGTATTAATATATTAAAAAAGTAAAAAAAAAAAAAAAAAATACAATTCCAAGATCAAAATATCACATCATTAATGGTGAGACCCACTGCCCCCTAATTAGTGGGAGCACTAATTAGTGCTCCCAAACATTTTTCTAAAGATAATATGTCGTTATATTCTAAAAGCGAAAAGACAGTTTATACAGTATATAAAAAAAAAAAAAAAAAAAAAGGGCAAAAACAAAATAAAGATAAATTAAAACCTCAATCTCCTATAAATCCCAAAACACATCAATATGTTCTGAACCCAAAGCCAGAGGACCATGGCCGTCTCTACAAAAAACAACAACAGGATCTCTCTTGCCATGGAAAGGACTGGCCAATGGTAATGCACACAAAAGATTATTCAGCCCATTATCTTCAATCTCCTTAGTTCTTTAAAAAAAATTTCCCTGCTAATTAATCTTCAATTTGCAGGGTATTCTCTCAAGATATTCCAACTGATGTTGTGGTCGAAGTTGGTGAGGCCAGTTTCAATCTTCACAAGGTATGAAAAGTGTTCAGATTCTAGTTAAATTACTAATCTCCGTGTTCATTTGCGTTAATTCCAATTTCATTTGTGGTGTGACAGTTCATGCTTGTTGCTAAGAGTAACTACATAAGAAAATTAATACTAGAATCGAAAGAACCTGATTTGGCAAGAATCGATCTCTCGGACATCCCTGGAGGCCCCGAGATCTTCGAGAAAGCGGCCAAGTTCTGCTACGGCGTCAACTTCGAGATCACAGTTCACAACGTCGCAGCTCTTCGTTGCGCCACTGAGTATCTGCAAATGTCAGATAAATACTCCGACGGCAACCTCGCCGGCCGAACCGAAGAATTTCTCTCCCAAGTCGCCCTCACCAGCCTCTCCGGCGCTGTCGTTGTCTTGAAGTCGTGCGAAGATCTTCTTCCAATGGCCGAAGAACTCAACATCGTCAAGAGATGCGTCGATGTCGCAACCAGTAAGGTACTTACTCATCTTCGTAACCTCCATTTTTCACATATTATTTACCTTTAAAAAGGAAAACAAAACTTTCGGCGTGGTGTTGATGTGCTTTGAATTACGCCGGCATACCAAGATTTTTGAATCTAGGCCAAGTTGTAAAATTTTCACTTAATTGAGTATGGTAACGAAGATGAACCACTGGCTCAGTCAAAATTATCTATGGCAATTCTATCACTCATAATCATACTTATTTTAATTTTTTTTTTTACAGGCGTGTTATGAGGCGAATTTTCCTAGTCGATCGCCGCCAAATTGGTGGACAGAAGAGCTATCGATCTTAGATATAGCTTTCTTCGAGGAAATAATTTCAGGAATGAAATCACGCGGCGCGAAAGGCCTAACCATAGCGAGCGCGATAATCACCTACGCAGAGAGATCGCTTCGAGATCTCGTCCGAGACCACTCCGGAAGCGGCACGAAATCATTAGATTCCGACAACTCTGACGTCAGAATCCGGCAGAGAAAGCTTCTCGAATCGATCATCTCTCTCTTACCGGCCGAGAAATCTGTGTTTCCGATTAACTTCCTCTGCTGCCTCCTTCGAACCGCGATCTTCCTCAGATCCTCCAACAGTTGCGAGAAAGAGCTCGAGAAGCGAATCTCGGCGATTCTGGAACACGTGACGGTCGAGGATCTTCTGGTGCTATCGTTCACTTTTGATGGTGCGAGGCTGTTTGATCTAGAGAGCGTGAGGAGGATCATATCGGGGTTTGTGGAGAAGGAAAAGAACGTGGCGGTGTTCAACGGTGGTAATTTTAGGGAAGTGTGTTCGACGGCGATGTTAAGTGTTACGAAGATCGCTGATGCATATCTGGGTGAGATCGCTCAGTATGATGAGCTGAGCATATCAAAATTCAACGGAATTGCGAATCTCGTGCCTAAGACAGCCAGGAAGGTCGATGATGATCTTTACAGAGCGATCGATATCTACTTGAAGGTGATCCAAATTAGCCTCATTTTTATTTTTTATTTTTAGATACTGTATATCATCAAATTTTATTTTTTTTTGTTACGATTGGATTAAATATCAGCGGACACGTATCGTATTATTGCAGGCTCATCCAAACCTAGATGAAATCGAGCGCGAGAAGGTATGCAGTGTAATGGATCCACTAAAACTCTCGTACGAAGCGAGAGTTCACGCTTCGCAAAACAAACGATTACCGTTACAAATAGTACTTCACACTCTGTACTACGATCAACTCAAATTAAGGAGTGGCAGCGACAATAACAACAACGATCGCCGCAACATGCAACCCGATAATGCTATAACAATAAGGAACCAATTACAAACTGATGTGTCACTAGTCAAAGAGAACGAGGCGTTGCGAACTGAGCTACTGAAGATGAAGATGCACATAACTGACTTGCAGAATAATCAAGGAGGCGGCACGTCGTCCAAGGGCAAGGGTGGTGGCGGTCATCGGAGGCCGTTCTTTTCGTCCGTGTCGAGGACGTTGGGGAAGTTGAATCCATTCAAGCATGGATCTAAGGATACTTCGAACATTGAAGATGCTGTGGATATTACCAAGCCTAGGAGAAGAAGGTTCTCCATCTCTTAGAGAATGTGAAATTTAATTTAATTTGTGCGTTTGTATAAAAGTTGGTGTGTTTTTATCTTCTTTTTTTTCTTCTTTCCAAAAGATGGTTTCGTGTCCTTGTGTTGTGATTTCTTTTTGGATTCTTTGTTTGGTGGTTGTGTTTGTAAACATGACGCAACGGAATATACGGGAATTAAATATTGTTTTAGTAGATGAAAATAGCTCTTGAATCCACGAAAAAATAGAACTTTGAATCTAGAAGGAAGAGAAATATTATTGAATGAATGAATAAAAGTTGTATAAAAGTTGTCTTTACCTTTGCAAACTCGATAATCTTGTAATCCATTCCACTACTTCAATGCAATTTTATCAAGTTTGTAGGATGCAAATATAACCTTCTTTTCATGAGAAATCTTCATGATTTTAAAGAAATTTTCAAGATCAAGCAACCAATCAAGAAAATCTTCTTTTTGAAACTTACTTGAACCGTTAACATATGAAATTTCTGCAAAATAACGTAAGCTAACAGGTTGGCCTCGGGTGAATCCTCCAGCGCAATTGCTATCAACTGTTGGTTGCCTCTGGTTGACGATTAGTCCCAAATCGGCAAGTAGATTACAAATCTCATTGCGAAGTTCGTGCACCTCTAGTCGATGTTCCTCAATCGCATCCCATATGGCTTCCACCCTACAATCAACGTCAATAGGAATTGTGTGTGCTCCATTGTCTTGTGTAATTGAGCTAGGCGAATCCATGCTCTGATACCACTTGACGCAGCAGAATAAATCACACGAGACTAGATATCGTTCTAATAAACGAGAATTCTTGAATCCACAAGAACAATCTTGAATCCACAAGGAAGATAGAAGAAAGCTCTTAAAAATATTATTGAATGAATGAATAAAAGTTGTATAAAAGTTGTCTTTGCCATGAGGCTTACATAGCTATTTATAATAAACTAAATCTAATACTTGTAGGAAAAATAATTCTAAAATAAACTAGGAAAGTTAAATCAACATAAATTAGGAGACCTAAGAGAATAGGAAACTAGAATTCTTAACTATTTAAAATCCTAGTAAAAATCTAATTCTAAAATAATAAAATTAAGAAACCTACTAATTCTAAATTATTTATGCTAAATTACAAGATTCCTAATAAAATAATTTATCAAAAATATTAAAACTAAAAATACAAAAAGTCTTAAAATCTTGTCCTACATCAGTCTCCTCTTCTTTGAAAGAACTCGCCCTCGAGTTCATATTAGAGATCTGCCATCTTCCATGCCAAATAAACAGATATTTTGAATTTTTTAGTTGTTTGCCCCTCTTCCAAAAATTGTATATAGGAAAGTTTTCTTTCTGAAGGTTCTTCTCTATATGCTTCAACTGGTTGACAAAATTAATTAGACAAGCATTGAAAATCAAATTAAATTGCTCTACACCAAGAAAATCAACCAAATTTACTTTGTGTAGAACTTGCATGCTCTCTTGATGTTGCACCATCTCAGATTCAATTGATCCTTCAACTATCAACCTTGGAATATCAAGTGTAGCATCAACCAATTTCTTTTTTGCACACAGCGGTTGAATTATCTCTTCTTCTGTTTTCTCTTTGTTACTGGACTCAATCAGATCTCCTTCTTCTTCAATATTTTTATGATTTGTTTGTAAAACTTTCTCCTCAATATTCAAATTACCATGTGTTGATGCATTATCAACGCTCGAACAAGATTTTGTATCTTCTTTATTAGTTTTACAACCAATATCACCACAAATAATATTTTGATGCGAATTTTTTCTTTTTCAACTACAATTTCATGGCAATGTTTTACCAACTCCATAGAAGTATCTTGATTTGTATATGACAATATATCTTCATGATCATTAAAGTAAAATTTTGTTGCCAAAAACTTTTTCATTGTTAACCATGAATGAAATTTGTCTTTACCTTTGAAAGCCAGTCAAGAAAATCCTCAATATGTAGATTTCCATTGAACTGGGAAAGATCTATCTTCATTCGGTACTCATTGAACCCTTGTTGTTGTTGTCTTCGGGGTTGGTAGTTGGCTGGAAGTGGTTCAAAATCTGGCTCAGACTCCTTCTCACTATCAGATGGACAACGAAGGGGACGTCTAGGAGCATTCTGAACAGGTTGACCTCGGGCAAATCCTTCGGTGCGCACTCTATTCTGGTTAATAGGTTGGCCTTGGGCAACTCCCTCAGCACGAACCCTATCAACCACTGGTGGCCTGTTGTTGGCATTGAGATTCAGGCCAATGAGCAGATCACGAATTTCGTTCAACTGCTCTTGCTGTTTCTCATATGCTACCCACAGGGCCTCGACCCCACGATCACCGCCAGTAGGGTTTACATGATCTATTCTGTCTTGTGCCATTGAGCTAGGTGAATCCTCGCTCTGATAGCACTTGATGCAGCGGAATACACGGGGACTAGATATCATTCTAATAGACGAAAGGGGCTCTCGAATCCACGAGAAAAATAGAACCTTGAATCCACAAGGAAGAGAAATATTATTGAATGAATGAATAAAAGTTGTATAAAAGTTGTCTTTGCCATGAAGCTTACATAGCTATTTATAATAAACTAAATCTAATACTTGTAGGAAAAATAATTCTAAAATAAACTAGGAAAGTTAAATCAACATAAATTAGGAGACCTAAGAGAATAGGAAACTAGAATTCTTAACTATTTAAAATCCTAGTCAAAATCTAATTCTAAAATAATAAAATTAAGAAACCTAATAATTCTAAATTATTTATACTAAATTACAAGATTCCTAATAAAATAATTTATCAAAAATATTAAAACTAAAAATACAAAAAGTCTTAAAATCTTATCCTACATCAGTCTCCTCTTCTTTGAAAGAACTCGCCCTCGAGTTCATATTAGAGATCTGCCATCTTCCATGCTAAATAAACAGATATTTTGAATTTTTCAATTGCTTGCCCCTCTTCCAAAAGTTATATATTGGAAAGTTTTCTTTTTGAAAGTTCTTCTCTATATGCTTCAACTGGTTGACAAAATTAATTAGACAAGTATTGAAACCTAAATTTATTCCGTTTAAGAATGGTTGTGTAGTTCGATGATTGGTGAATAGGAAACCTGTCTATTTGTTTGAGAGTTGGGGTTTTATATATTATTTTGATTTGATTTGAGAGGTGAATTGATGTAATTTTTTAGAATCTTAAGGGCTTGGTTGGTTGTTGTTGTTTTTTATTTAAATACAAATAATGATAAAGTTGAAAAATATTTATTATACTCGTATTGTTTTCATTGTCATGCAAACCTTACATAAAAAATTAGTATTATTTTAAAAAATTAGTTTCTTTTCATAAAAAATTTCAAAAATAGTTCATCAAACAATTTTTTTTATTATTTTTTAAAAAAGAAAGAAAGTAAAACATAACTAAACAAATTTATTTACAAAAACTGTTTTACTTGTCAAATCTTATAATGGTGGTGCTGCACGCACTAATTAGTATATTAAATATTCAAAAATTTTAAAATTATGTTATATTATCCATTAGTACACTAATTAATATATTAATTAGTGCATATAACATTATTCATCTCATAAACAGGAAATAGAGGAGGATCAATGGTGTGATTTTAATGTCAACAAACATTTCGACACCCCACCGCCCAGAGTAAATTTCAACATATGTGTGGTGGGGTTCTCTGCAAATATGCTATAAGTGCTAAGGGGCAATACTCTCTGATGAATATGTTAGATTAGCCTATCTGCATATCCATTTTATGAATTAAAAAAAAAATTCTCACATAAATTACAAGATTGTTGTGATTGTACTTTCTTTTTTTTTTTGATTACTGGGCTCTCTCCAAATCCATTAATCCAGGTGTTATTGGCCCTGTTTGGTAGAGCTGTGGGAAAGCGCTTATAGCTTATGCCTTAACAGCTTATAGCTTATAACTATGAACATAAGCTGATTTCTGACTTATAAATTAAGCATCTCCTGCCCTACTCAAAGAATAAGCTGATTTCTGACTCACAAAAAGCTATAAGCTGTATTGTTAAGCTAAACCAAACACATCAAAATAGCTTAAATTAAGCTGAAACCTGAAATGAGTAGCTTTTGAGCTGCACCAAACAGGCACATTGAGTCTTGTGAGACTCGCAATAATTTCAATAATATGACTCAGTCATATTATTTATGAGTGTATATTAATTATTTATTTAAAAATTTAAATTAATGAAATAATTCTAACTCATGATTTTATTAGATTTGTCTAAAATATTGAACAATTTATTTTTAAAATTATTTTAGTTGTTTTGTTTTGTTTTTGTTTACAGACAAATATTATCAAGACATGTTGATGTGTTTATGTTTCATAAATGATGTACAAATATAAGAAAATAATATGAATGATTCGTATTATCAAAAACATCTTCAGTATGAATATCCAAATCTCTTATTTTTATATTCAAACATATGGAAAATCCTATGGCACACACTCCTCCCATATGCACCATATTATAAATTAGCGTATTTTTATCATTAAATTTTGTAACATTAATTACAAAATGTGTAATATCGCCACAAATTAGCATAACAAAAAATGTTGTAGCAAAGTTACATACTTTTGTAACATGAACCATACAATTTTGAACATTTTATTACGTTAATTTGTGACGAGGTTAAGCATTTTATGGTTGATGTTATGAAATTTTGTTATAAAATTACACCATTTATGATAGGGTGCATATGGAGGTATGTACCATAGCATTTCCCTTGTACTATTAGATATGTGAAGGTTTTACATGGGGTTGAAACAAAATGTCTTTGATTTTTGAAAATGTCTTTATAACATATTTTAAAAACAAAATTATATAGAAAGGAGGCCGGTAAGAGTTGGAACCGAGACCATGGGTCTATCAAATAACACATTCTATATGTGCATTTTTATTATAATATTACTTTGTTTCAAGTTATAGAAGCATCACGTAGTGTATATATATATATAAACATAGTGGGTTTGTAGAGTTCACATTGTATTCATATGTAGAAGTTATCTAGTAGGTTAGACTTAAGGTAGTTGTGTGTCTATCTTATCGCGTGTGCATATAATCAAAGTGGGTGTGTGGAGCTCACATTGTATCCATATGTAGAGAAATTATTTGGTAGGTCGGACCTAAGGTAGTACATGATGTCCGAAGAACTTTCTTAGCCTATCAATATCCTTTTAACAGTGAATTCCTGATCTGCAAAGTTACTACCAGAACACTATTGTGGGATGATGAACCCATGTCAAATCTTTGTCGGAGAATGCGATCCTCAATTTGGAACAATGCATTCTTTTGGTGGGACTTCTGGTAAAGCCATCACCTCTCAATGATGTGCCCACCTCCTTATTTCTTTTATTTTTTGGCTTGTTTGCCTTTTTAGAAGGACTGAATATATCATGTTGATAGTTGCCATCAGTTGTCCGTCGCCACCTTTGTCCATTCATTTCTTTTTTCAATCAAGGAAGTAGTCGATATAAGATTCACTACAACAAAAACATACTTTAGTGGCACTACACTAGTGGCATATTTTTAGAAAATGCCACAAAAATTGATATTTAGTGGCACGTTTTTGAAAAATGCCACAAAACGACAAACATAAAAGGCTCTAGTGACATTTCAATGAACAAGTGTCACAAAACTACAACAAAAACATACTTTAGTGGCACTACACTAGTGGCACTACACTAGTGGCATATTTTTAGAAAATGCCACAAAAAATGATATTTAGTGGCACGTTTTTGAAAAATGCCACAAAACGACAAACATAAAAGGCTCTAGTGACATTTCAATGAACAAGTGTCACAACACTACAACAAAAACATATTTTAGTGACACCATACTAGTGGCATGTTCTTAAAAAATGTCACAAAAAGAATATTTGGTGGCATTTTTTAGAAAAATGTCATAGAGCCACAAACATACAAGGCTCTAGTGGCATTTCAATTAAAAAAAGTGTCACTTCACTACAACAAAAATGTCACTACAACAAATTTACACTTTAGTGACACTACACTAGTAGCATGTTTTTAGAAAATGTCACAAAAATAAAAATTGGCATTAAATGTTTTAGAAAAATGGCATAGAACCACAAAACATATAAGGCTCTAGTGGCATTTCAATAAAGAAATGTCACATCAATTTTATGACATTTTATAAAATAATGACACAAAAAATTATGTTCGTGACATTTACCAACAGATGCCACTAAACTTTAGTTGCAATGGCATTTTTTAAAAAATGTCAGGACACTAGGTAGGTGCAAATTACTTTTTATGGCACTTAGGTGAAAAGTGTCATAAACAAATATTTTATAGTATTTTGAGAAATGCCACTAAGCCAAAAACTTTCCAAGCTTATAATGACATTTTTGAAAAAACAAAAAATGCCAATATATTTTCTAAATTTTTAAAATGCAGTAAATGATTAAAAATAAATGAATTAAACTCAATATACACTACAGGAAAAAGCATATTCGGCGACTAAATTTCCTGACCAAAAAAATTTGGTCGCTGAAAGTATAGCTTTCAACGACCAAAACAGCATTAGTTGCCAAAAGTAAAGCTTTTTGGCAACTAAACAATTTTAGTAGCCAAAAGTCTACAATTGGCGACTAAAATTAAGTTTGGTCGCTGATTATATGGGTTTTAGTGACTAAAAAATTTTTAGTAGCCCAAAGTAAAGCTTTTTGGCGACTAAAAAAATTTAGTAGCCAAAAGTCTACAATTGGAGACTAAAAATAAGTTTGGTCGCTGATTATATGGGTTTTACCGACTAAAAAAATTTTAGTAGCCAAAAGTCTACAATTGGTGACTAAAAAATAATTTAGTCGCCAAAAGTGGTCATTTTTATCGCAAGAGAACTAAAATCCTAAGGCGGGAATAAAATTTTTTGGTGACCAAAATTTTGGTAGCTGAAAGTGCATCTTTGGTGACCAAATCCGATTTTGGTCGACAAAAGTTAAGTTTTTTAGCAACTAAAAAAATAATTAGTAGCCAAAAGTATAGAATTGGCGACTAAAAATAAAAAATATTTTTAGTCGCTAAAAGTGGTCCTTTTTTTTTATTTTAGTAATAAATAGTTTATTTTACATAAATTATGTTCAATAAAATAATTATGTTTATACATATACTTTTATATTAATATGGATGTATGTACTATATAAATAATATATGTTGCATATATAATCATGTGGTGGTATAGAGGTGTAGTGGGAAGAGTGTGGTGTATAAGGTTTATGGTGCGGAAGGTTGGCGGTTCGAGTCTCCGCAAGAGCGGATCAAATTGTTCTACAACGAATTATCGTCATGAATGGCACTTGATAGCGTCACGAATAGTGCCTACCATGACATTAAAGTGTCACTGAAAGGTTTTAGTCTTGATGGTGTAATGACACTTATAAGTGTCACTAACTCTTTTTTTAATGGCGCTTGATAGTGCCACAAATAATATCTACCATGACATTAAAATGTCATTGAAAGTTTTCAGCCATGATGGTGCAGTGGCACTTGCAAGTATCTACCGTGGCACTCGTATCTACCGTGGCACCGATAGAAGTGGCACTTGTTCAAAATGCCACAAGACCAAAAAATGTCATTAGAAGAATAGTTTTGTGGCACTTTCAAATGTCACTAAACTAAGAAAATGTTGTAGTGATTGTAGATGCCCGTTTTGTGTCAATACTTCCAGAAACTGCTTTAATGCTTTGCAATATTTTGTAAGATGTCCGTAATCTTTGTGATAGGAACATCGTAACCTATGATTTCTAAGAGATGGATCCCCGATTATCTTTGGAAGCCAAGAGAAGTAGGGCTCATTCTGGATTTTCGCAATCAAATGGTATATTGGTTCGGTGAAAGTGGTGATGATTGCTCGGAAAGCCTCTTTCCTTGATTTTGATTATTTGGCGATGGCGTTTGATTCCTTTCTTTTGATGTCGGCAGGCTTCTTTTTGTCCTTTCTTGGAACTCTTAGAGGGAGTTGGGTAGATCTTAGCTCTTCAGTCCTTCGTAGGTCATCTTCGATCTTGCAAAGCTGTTCCACTCGCCTTATTAAATTACCCACGCCAGTAGGTGGCTTTTTTTATTAAGGATTGTTGAAGCTTACTTATAGGCTGCAATCTTAACTTGAATAAGGCAACTGCTAACTATTCGTTGTAGTTATCAATCTCGCTATATGTTGTCCAATACTTACTGGCATGCTCTCATAGGCTCTCCATGTCGTCTTTTTTATTGTGAGGAGTACATCTACTGCTTTTGAGGGTCGACTGTTCGTGATAAAGCGTCAAATGAACACTTGCTGCAACTGCTTCTAGTCACTGATTGATCGGGCTTCTAGTTTGTAGTACCATCAAAGTGTAATTTCACCTAAGCTTAAGGAGAACATTTAGTACATAATTGGACCATTATTGTTCCATAATGTCATAACTTGAGTATAATTTTGAATGTGGCTAGTCGGATCCCTTTTACCATCATATAGGTTAAATTTTGGTAGGGTGAACCTGTTCGATGGGTCGACACTATCTATTGCTCAGGAGAATGGAAAAGCTAGTTCTTTAGTGAAGAGCTTTATTTCAATGGGCTTAGGATTGCCCCCCGTTCGTCTATTAAGCTAGCTCCGCAAGTCATTTTTCTGGTAATCCTAGCAGTCCCCTCTTCTGGTGACCTGATGCTTTCTTTGCATTAGATCAAGGTGGCTACTGGTTGTTTGGCTGACGGTCCCCCTAGAGACCAATCTTCCTGTGAATGTTGATAGTCTTTACTAGGGCGCTAGATTTACTTTGGGTAAAGCGTAGTTCTTCTTTGAGGGCTTCCATTTGTGCCACAAACTGATCTATGAGTTGAGTTCGTTGATTGTCATCATCTGGCAGGGGGATTATTTTTTCTAAGCCTTCAGGTGTCACTTCAGAATCATGGTCGAAGTTTAAACTGGCCATATTCCTAATTGGTGCGTTTTGATGATCGCTTGGTATCTCTTCTAGAGAAGAATGGGTACTCATCTTCTTGTCGTTCCCACAGACTGTGCCAATTGTGGAAAGTAGAGATAAAGTTCTTTTTCCTTTACTTTGCAAAGAAAAACCAACTTGTCAGTGATCACTCTCGACCAGGGATGGTCGGGAGGACCCTTAGATGGTTAAGTCAAAATGATGACCAGACATATTGTAATTTGTTAAGAAGGAAGACTAATTTTTGTTTTTGTTACCTTCTCTTGATTTTCCTTATTCCTCATTTTATAGTGCTATTGTCATGGGCCGATCGTTGGATTAATCTAAGGGCTCTGCTTGCTACTAGACTTTGGTTAGGTAAGTAGCTAGGTTGTTTTGATCCTTTACCGCTGGATCACCTTGCTATGGGTGTCCTAGATCAGTTCAAATGTCTGTGGCCAACTTACCAAATGCTTCGTTTGTTGGATTTAGATCATCGGATGGTTGTGTTGTTTGGGTAGACTCAACTCCTTGTTGTCGATTAAGAATGGATCTAAGGGCTTCCATGCATTCTGCAAATCTTCTTCTAGAAGGCGGTTCTATTCAGGCTATGGTCACGTGATACTATCTCCTTATTTGATGGATCTTTTAATGGTCTGGGCTTTTCCGTTGGGCCATCCTGCTTGGCTGGGCTTGGATTTCAGTCCTATGCTTTATCCTTCTACATCTATAAAAACAATTTGTGAGGCTGGATTGTTTCCCATTAGTTTGGCCAATTGAACTGTTCAATAGCTGGTTTCAATCTTATTCTTCTCTATTATTTATTTATTTATTAAAGCAATTTCAATTTATTTATTAAAAATGAGTTTTTTTAATTTTTTTATTTTTAGATAGCTTAGTAAAAATGACTTTAAGTGGTTGTTATTGTGATTTTTTTTAGTAAATGCTTTAGGAAAATATTGGAAAAGTTCTTTTTTTTTTGGTTAAAAAAGTTGATATATATATATTTTATACTTTTTCAATTGGTTTAGTCATAAAAAAGGGGTGAAACACCAATAAATCTCAAAATATGATTTTGTGAACTGTTTAGTCTTCCATTTTTTCTTATGAACCCAAAGGTTCTATTAAAGTGGAAATTACACAAAAGGATAATTACTACATGTTTGGGTTTAATTTTTTAAGGATAAAAGTGGGTTTCTCAAAATGTAAAATAACACATTTGGGCAATCCATACTATAGAAGTTTTGGATTTTCTCTCATTCTGGAATAAATCTCACATTACGAACAAAAACGTAATGCACTAATTTAACACTTCAATATAATACACTAAAAAACTCCTTAATATACTTTTTCCAAATGTAACAACTTAACACTCAAAAAAAAATTCATTGGCATGTATTTTCCAAAAAAAAACTCGTTAGTGTACTTTGTCAAAACGTAATACTCCAATCAATGTAATCTCAAATATAACACTCCAATATAACATACTCCAATATAATATACAAAAACATTAAAAAAACTCCCTAGTGTACTTTTTCAAACGTAACACTCACAGTTTGAAATTATACATTATCCAAAACTTACTAGGAAATATTGGTACTTCTTTTGGAATGATTTGAAAAATCCTACATCCTTTTTTTTTTTAGTATTATATTGGAGTGTTACGTTTAGAAAAAATACACTAAGGGTTTTTTTGTATGTTACATTAAAGTGTTACATTAAGGTGTTTTTTTGGAGTGTTATATTGAAATGTTACGTTTGAGAAAAGTACATGTAGACACCCCATTTTTGACCGACCTTAAGACTCAGACATCACCAGTTGAGCGCTTGGTGATATTGCATAATGTGCTCGTTCAGAAGTTTCAGAGTCTTGGCTGCGAGCCCTGCCTCCAGACTTCCGAACCCTCTTCTGTGCCTTGCCTCGATTTGCGAACCAGACTCGGTTTTCTCTGTTTCTTTTCCTGAGGGGAGGGAGAGGTCCCGTAGACCATCTCTCAGTGGCCGTGGGCTACATTTTGTGGCTGTAGGCCATTTTGCCCATTTCGGAGCCCGGTTCTCGGTTTTCGGTTTTCGGAGCCGTCAGGCCGTGTGCCTCGGTTCGGGACCGCTTAACCATCTCCACTTGCTCTGATTTTTGGCATACATCTTATTTGCTCCCTTTTGAGGGACACTGGGTCTGAGAAACCCACTTCGTGGCCGAACGCCACTTTCGGTGCTTAACAGGCAGTTTTCGGGACCCCGAACTGCGTGTTTCGGCCCCCGAGCATTCGTTTTGCATCGGTTTTCGTTCATTTTTTGCAGGTACCTCTGTTTTATCACCAGGAAGGTCACTGGAGGGTGGGAGGCCAGCAATTATCTTGGCAACCAGTTATATCCCATTTTCGCCCTCCGACACCCGTTTTTCTCACTTCCGAGCCAATGTTGAACACCTTGGGGCCACTTTCTTCAACCCCAAACCACATATTTGTGTTGTACACACATGGGAGGATCCTAATATCATATGGCCGGCCAGAAATTCCATTTGACCCTTTTGAATCCCTCTTAAAAATGGCTTATTCTCTCTCCTGTTTTACAGTTTCCAAATTCGAACCATAGAGTTGTGATGAGGGGACCTTGGAGGACACCTTTTTGTAGTGGCCGGCTAGAAAATCAACTTGACCTTTTTGACCCCTAGCCGGCCGGCCGGCTAGGGGGGGTGGCCTGCCGGCCACCTGCAGCTTTGAAACTTGGCCGGTCATGATCCTCACAAAGTATACTTTACAGCTGTATAGCTGTTGTCCCCCAGAAATATCTAAATCCGGGGGACACCTTTTGGGGGAAAGCCTTGGTCCTTTTCCCCTACCCTTTCCTTCCATGCTCCCCCTCTCTTTGGTCCATATAACCAGCTGCCAACATTGGTCTTAGGGGTTAGAAAAAATTACCTTCAAGCTTGCATACAAAAATCCCCCTCCATCTATCTCTTTCAAGCAAGAAACTTCCTAAGTTCTACCACCATTTCTTCTACACCACCAACCCCCACCCTTCCATCCTCCATTCCAGAAGTTTGAAGGTGTTCTCCAAGGCCCAAGGGTGCTACAAACTCAAGCCAAGAGTTGCTAAAGACTTGTCTTCAAGGGTGAGTTTCATTTCCCCTTTCTTGGGTCCATTTCTTGTATCATTTGTAAGCCATACATGCTTGCTGTTTTGAACTCCGGCCCTAACTGAAAGTGGCCTTATTTTGAGCTCTTTTTCACTTTTGTTGAAGGGCTCAACACTGTTTGAGCCCCCCATCTTTCACTTGCTTCAATATCTCCTTGTATGTCAATATTCTTGCATGCTTCACTAGCCTATCATTTTTCTATTTTTGGACCATGATCAGAACTGAAAGTGGCCTTATTTTGACCTTATTAACATGTTTTATTAAGGGTCTTTGCTTGTTTGGTGAATGCTTTGTATACCTCATGTTATAGCCACTTTTGAGCCTCATTTTGCATTGCATTTCTAGCATGTTTGTATACTGATTTTGGGGCTTCCATAAACTGTAAATGTGCATATTTTTGGCCCCTCTTCAGTGTTATAGAAGACTCTTTTTCTGTTTGAGCTTTGCATCTACCACTTGCTTCTTTGTCCATTTTTCGGTCCAATTCTTGCATAAGAGCTTAGCCATACCTATGTTTGTTTTTGGGGTTTTTACAGTTCTGTAAAGTGGCTTATTTTGGGCCCCTCTTCAATGTTGTTGAAGGGCCCTAACCTGTTTGGGGTCAGCAGCTGTGAGTTGCTTCATAACCTCATATTTAGGGCCATTTTTGCATACTAGTTTTGCCCTATTTATGTTTGCTGTTTGGCCATGCTTTGAACTGGAAAAATGCTTATTTTGGGGCTTTATTACTACTGTATTTTCATTCCATGTACCAATTATGCATGCTTTGTATAGCTGTAAGCCATTTCACGTACTTAATCTTGCATTTCGGGAGAAATTCCATGCATTGGGTATCATTTCGCCTCGTTTCGGGGCTGTTTTGCCCCTCATTTTGCTACTGAAAATTGCATGTTTGCATATCATTTTCCATGTCTTTGCCATGTCTCATTAGAGTGGCATTTCGGTGCCTGAGGGTCGGTCCTCGGTTTGCGTGCACGCGTGCACGCATTTCGAGTTATCTTGTTTTCATCTGATGGCCTCCTATGTGAGTGTGGCTGAGGCTCTCTCATGTTGGTGTAAGCCCATTATTGCATTGCATATGCCATTGCCTCGATTTGCGTGCCCGTGTGCATGCGTTTCGAGGCACTTCATTTTCATCCATCGGCCTCTTATGTGAGTGCGGCTGAGGCTCTCTCATGTTAGTATAAGTCCATGTTGCATTCTACATGCCATTTTAGCCTTATTACATTGCATATGCCATTGCCTCAATTTGCGTGCCCGTGTGCACGCATTTCGAGGCACTTCATTTTTATCCATCGGCCTCTTATGTGAGTGTGGCTGAGGCTCTCTCATGTTAGTATAAGCCCATATCACATTTCCATGTCATTTGCATTGCGTATGTCATTTTCTCGGTTTGCGTGCCCGTGTGCACGCATTTCGAGGCATCTCTTTTTTACAGCATAGTGCATACTAGGTTGTATCTTAGATCGCATTCTGTCATTTTCTCAGTTTGCGTGCCCGTGTGTACGCATTTCGAGACATCTCATTTTCATAGCATTGTGCATACTAGGCTGTATCTTAGTTGCATTCATGCATATCATGCATATTGCATCATGTTCGGGATAGGAGTTAGCCCGGGCACGGGAAACGAGGTATGTTCCGTACTCCGAGTGACGGAACGTATCTCAATTCCCCAGTCACTGACACTCCGGATCATCTATGATGGAGTTAGGTCTTGTTGTGTTTTCATGTGCATTCATCCCATATTAAATTGTGCAATTCGACTCATCGGCCATCATGTCTTGATATGCGTGATTGGTGGCACGAGGATCGAGGTATGCATATATTTGTGAAAATACATTGTTATGCCCCTTTCCTGCTCTCTGTTGCAGCAAAATGAAGAATCAACAACTTTTCGAAGTCTGGCACGCTTTCCAAAAATAACTGCTAAACAGAGGCTAATTGGGGCATCCCGGTGGATTTCCGCGCAAGGCAACCCAGACATGCATCATTCATCAGAAGCAAGGCAGTCCCTGGCTTGCACGCCAGTTTTACAGTTTTTCTTAGTTAATTTGTTAATTAATTAGGAATTTGTATATTATTCGGACTGTAATATTTTGACTGTAATATTCTTTTATTCGGGACTGTATATTTATTCGGACCCTCTGCGCGAGGGCATAACTGTAATAAGTGTGCGCGTGTGTGTTGTATGTCTTCCAACCCCATGTCTTTCTCCCTTTTATTTATCCGCTTATGATGGTTAGATTAGGGCATATTTCAATTAGCATACAGTATGATAGCATGTTTGCATTCATTCATCTGTTTTGCATGCACCGGGCTCGGCGCACCATACTAACTGCATCATACTTTCAATCCCAAATTGAATACATGTTAGTTGTAGCATTTCATATGCCATGTTTAGAATAGCCGAGCCTGCTATAGTTGCATTTTTGCCTGTGTTGCATTAGGCATCTCTGTATACTTAAGATTCATGCATGATTTCTAATGAGTCTTGTTTTGGCTTGGAGTACTCGGTGAGTTTTATGCTTTAGCATCCTTGCATGCGTGTGAGTGACTGCCATAAATAGCATGCTTACCATGAGGCTATATGCTTATGTGATATAACTGCCTGAATGCCTGTGGGTGAAGGTTGGGTTACTTGGATTGGAATAAATTATCAACTGTTTGTTTTAAGCCCACTAGATAGTGGCAAAACCATCTTCTCTAAGCCCACCCGAGGGTGGCAAAATCTGCATTTTAAGCCTACTTGCGAGTAGCAAACCATCTTTCAAAAACAAACATGAAATGTTTTCTTCCAAATCAGGCGATCCAGCCTATACTTGTATGCTGTGCGCATCACATAGTAACCTAGGCTAAAAATCGGAATAAGAACATACAATGTTTTCAAAAATAGATGTCATGGTTAGTAGAGGCCGGTCTCTGACCGGGCGAGCGGGGGTGCTCACGAAGTGACCTTCCCCAATCGTACCCAAGTTCCCGAGCCGAGGCAACTTTGGTGATGACGGACACGTGGCCTTAGGCAACGAGTCAGGGTTTCCTAAATTTCCCAAAATAAAATATTTAGGTGGCGACTCTGTATCTGGCAAAGCAGTCCATGTTTGGCACTTCTTTCAAAATCTGTTTTCTCAAAACGATTTGCCGGATTTAGACTCTTTGGTTCAGATTTAGAACCGTGACACGAATCGAGTCCGAGCTGTAGCGAGGTCCCCCGCGGGCTTGTTACATTTTCTGGCGACTCCGCTGGGGATTTAGAGAACTTGACTCGAACTCATGATATCTGTTTTTGACTACACTTGTGTGTTTCTTTGCATTACATGTGCATTGGTGCGCCTAGGACACCGTGTTTGCCATCTGCTATTCCTGAACGGTTTGCCGAAGGCTTGTCTTGTCAAGGCATGACCATGAGGCTGACCGGTTGTGGGCTCTGCCAGTATGGGAACACAAACCCTGGTTTTACCGGGGCACCCTTTTTGACCATTCGACCTAGTGCATATTCGGATCCATAGTGACCATTCCAAACTAGGACAGGTTGCTTACCCGTTTATAGGTTGTTTGAAACCGCTGCGTGCGTAGTGAAACCCTAGCTCCTGACAAAATAGGACAGGGAAACCTTACCCCAACATAGGGGTGTTTTGGCTCCCACTTATCTGTTATGTGCTTTAGAGTGCGTCTCTACAAGAATGCATGTATCAGTTTACAAGTTTGGGCATCAGGCCTGAGGGCACCAGTTCAGTATTTGGGAGTCAGCTTTACCTGTGGGTATCAGACTCAGATTTGGGGCAGAATTTTGGGACAGAATTCAGTAGAGGGCACACTCATTCAACTATGCTCGTATCTGTTCAGATGGAATCAGGCTGAGATGCTGTCTGTTTTCTCTTTTGCTAGGGTAGTCTGGGAACCATAGCTTTAGAAGGCTCCGATATCCCCCGAGGTTCATCGAACTTGTGCTGATAGGCTTTGTTAGGTCAGGGATTCAGTTCAAGGGCAATCAGTGTTCCTCCGCCAGAGGCAGGGTAAAGAGGGCCAGTCGGGCACAAATCACCGGTTCAGCAGTTACCGGATCAGTGGCCCTTATCCACCCTACCAGTGAACAGTCAGGATGATGTCTCAATTTCTGCTGCAGAGATAGATACCAGTCAGCCAGATGGATCAGCAGAATACGTCAGGGATGGAGGCAATGATGCGCCAAATGCAAGAAAGTATGAAACTCATGCAGCAGGATGCTGCCCGTCAGGAGGAATTTGCCAAACAGCAGGCTGCGATCATGGCTCAGCAGGCCGAGCTCATCATCAAGCTGCAACAACAAAGCGGCGCGTCCGCTTCACAACAAGTTCCTCCCCCAACAGGAGCTCCAACACCTGGGGAGACGCCAAACGTCCAGGATGGTACGGACATTCCAGGCGGGCCGGCTCCGCCCCCAATTTTACCTCAACTATCCAAAACACCTACCAATCTACCGAACTCTCCCTTCGAGTTCGAGGTCGACCCCACAGCGTTGAAGTTGAGCAAGCTTGAAAAGCTGTTCAAGAAATCCCAGGGGGTAAAGTCCATCCCAGGCATTGAGGACGGGTACACCGACGCTGCTGTAACTCTACCGGATAGGTTCAAAATGCCTCACATCGACCGTTTTGATGGGTCAGGAGATCCCATGGTCCACCTGAGCTTGCTTTCAGATGTTTTGCGCCCGATGGGCTTGACAAGATTACAGAAGCTCTCCCTTTTTGGCAGGACCCTGTCGGGTATTGCGGTCATCTAGTACGCCAAATTGGAGGATTCAGTAAAACGAAGCTGGGAGGAGATGGTCGAGGCCTTCGTCGCACAATATTCATACAATACCCAAATCGAGATTACGACCCGTGATCTTGAGACGATGAGGCAGGAGCCGAAGGAGAGCTTCTTAGAATTCGTAGCCCGCTGGAGGGCCAAGGCTTCAATGATAACCCTTAGGCCCACTGACAAAGATCAAATTCGGATGATTGTGCGCAATCTCCAGCCCAAGCTAATGCAGAAAATGATCGTGCTCCCCTTCCCTACCTTTTCAGATTTGCATGAGATGGGAGTACAGATCGAGGACGCTATGAAGCAGGGCCTTTTTGACCAGGAGAAGGAGCAGCCCAGGAGGGCGTTTTCCCGCAGTTCGAATGTGACCACCAGTGGTGATGCAGCGGCAAGATCTCCTGATGTGGGCATGGTTACTACTACCGTATCAAAAACAGCTACCCCATTCACCGGTGCATCCAGAAGTAGCCCACAAGGAACCAAGTACCCACTTCGGGTCAAGAGGGTTTTCACACTTCATATGCCTTTGTCAAAGGCCCTAGAGGTCTTAATCCGGAAAAGACATCTGAAACCATTGGAACAACGGCCCTTACCCGATCCTATCCCTGCAAAGCATGATCAGACTAAATACTGCACCTACCATCAACAAACCGGTCATGACACCGACAGTTGCTTTTGTCTGCGCCATGATGTACAAGATCTGTTTGACAACGGGGTCATCCCCGCACCAGGTCCTGCAAAGCCTATCGGCACTTGATCAGTGAATTTGGGGGATAATGTGATGTGATTGGGGGGATGAACCACCTGCGGGCAGCGCTCAGTTTACTCCAGATATGGTGGATGGCAGGCACTGTTTTGAGCATTTGCGAATGCCAGTTTCTGACTCGGGTATTGGGTCAGTCTTGTTGTTTTGTTTTGAGTCTGTCTTTTTGTTTTGAGTCAGTATCCTTTTGTTTTGGGTCTGTCTCCTTTTGTTTTGAGTCAGTCTCCTATCCACTTATATAGCATATCCCAAACAACCAAGTAGTTTTTATATTCTTTTTGAAATGTTTGAAGAATCCTACATCTTTTTGAAATGTTTGAAAAATCTCGGGTGTGTTTGGTTTGGATTTGAGAGATAAATTTTTTAAAAAAATCTTGAAGAAAGAGTTTAAATTTTTTTTTGGTTTGTTTGGTTGTGTATTTTGGAAATAGTTTTGGATTATAGGAGTTTGGGATAATTTGATACTTTGTTGTAGTTGAGTAGATATGTGTGAGAGAACAAGTGATTGAGAATGAGAGAGGAGAGAGAAAAAATGATTTTGAAATTTTTTTTCAAAAAATTTTCATCCAAGCAAAATTTTGTAATTTTTTTAAAAAAATTATATTTTGAGAGTTAAACCAAACAAGACCTTCATATTTTAAGTCATTTTTCCACTTATTTTGAAATATTTCCCATATAAAAAAGATTTTCATATAAAAATTCATTCCAAATTTGATTATCATCCATTGTGTACCTTACCTTTGTAGCAAAAAAAAAAAAAAAAAAAGAGGAAATATAATAGAAATGAAGTTATAACCGTAAATTTAATTTTTAAATAATATACCAAATCTACCTTCTCAAAATTATTGACGCGAACTGGTTTATTAAAAAAAATTTAGAACTAAGTGGATTACTATTTCTCAAGATGGAATTTTTCTATAAAAAATGTAAAGTTTTTTTAAAATAAAAAAAAAAATTATTAAAGATGAACAAATTTAGATAAAACAATTTTTTTAGCGTCCCCCAGACGACCCTATGCTTCCAAAACACAAATTTTAATAATTTTACAAACACACATTACAAACTTCCAAACACAATTTAAAAAAGAGAAAATAGTAATTCAGTGTAAAATTTTATACTTTTTCCCATATTTGTAAATACATTTTTCAAAAGCCCATGTAATTCCCCCGTTAAAAAACTCGCTTGAATTTGAAGGATTAAAAAGCTTTCATAAAGGTCAGTATTGACGATTATGAGCTTGGAAAGAGCTTCAATGGCGAATTTGGAGCTCTACATTCCACGTTAAATTAGTCGGAATGCTTCGAGGTTTGTTTCCTTGCCTCACTGTATTATCGCTTTGTCAATGAATTTGTATATATATATATGCTTTCTGGGTTGGTTCTTATTTCTTAAGCTTTTGTTCGATTGAAACAAGGTCTATGGCAGATCTAATCTAAGTATATCCTCACAGAAATTTGGGATGTTTACGGTTGTTGTTGAGAAATTTGAAATGAGTGCTTTGTCGAACTGGTGATAATTTGAAACTTCATTAGATTGTAGACGAAGTGTATGACGAAATGTTGGTGTGAATGAATTACGTAGGTTGTATTTTGAAAAAGCAAAGTAAGGTAACTATCAATAGGCCTTAATAGTTAGACTTAATTCTCATCAAGTTTTATTGAAAATAAGTCCTATTAAAATCGTTGTTAAAAATAATTTTTTGTGATGATTTTTTACATTTGTCGCTAAAAATTGACAATTAGTAACGGTTTTTTGTCATGATTTTTATAAATTGTCTCTAAAACTTACAATTAGTAATGTTTTTCTGTGATAAATTTTTCAAGCTATCATTGAAATTTAAAAATTAGTGATATTTTTTTGTGACGAGCTTTTTAAACTATTGCTAAACTTAAAATTAATGACATTTTTTGTGATAATTTTTAAAATGTTGCTGAAAATTAACAATTAATGATTTTTTTTAATAGTATTTGATGAAAAATGCCATTACTTATCGCAGGACCTATTGGACAGTAAGTTCACCTATTAGGACCAATTGGATAATAAGTACACCTATTAGGACTTACATATAAGTCTCTCTCAAAGTAATCCAGATAATTCAATTGTAGTTTAAACTACTCCAACCAATGCGAAATCTAAAGTGCATATATAAGTGTAGGATGATTTGCTATGATTTTTGGAGCTGACAGCAAATTCAATTTCCCACTTAGATTGCAGCAAGTTTGATTTTGGTGAATTTAATCTACTACCCTCATTTTGTTTGTGCAGAGGTGTAGTTTTGTTGACAAAATTTGGGATGATGTGTTAGTTGTTAAATTCTAACAAGTAACAGCTATAATTTATTGCGTAGAACCATATATAATCATGGGTGAGTCAGTCTCCCAACTTGCATTTCCGATATCGCAGAAGCTCAAAGCTGTCATATTTTGTGGTTCACTTAAAAATGTATCCAAAGCTGCTTTGATTTTCCTAAAAATATGAGTCCTGTCTGATTTGTCACATTTTTTAAAAAAAAAAAACTCGGCCTTCTATCCTCAAGGTTGAGGGTTCGAACATCAGGGCAGTCACTTTGTGCAAATTATGCTGAAAGTTAGAAGGTTAGATCTGTATCCAATGTACCCTTCTTTGGCCCCATCAAATGGGGACCGCCTATTTTTTTACTTCTTCATTTAAGAAAGAAAATGAATTAAAGGAGTTAGTATATGGGCCGAGAATTACAGGCAGTTTATTCAAATGTGTGTAGATCATTTTTTGACATGGCAAATAGGACTATGGGAAGAGAGGCGGCGGTTAGCTCCGGCGAAGTTTGTTTGTGGGTACGAGGAACAAAGGGAAAAAATATTAAAGCTAAGGTGTCTAAACAGAAGGGTTAGTAGAGGTAAGAGAATCTACAGAATTTGTAGGATAAAAGACTTGGAGTGTTTTATAAAAAATGGAATGAGGTATGAGTAGCCAGTATTGGACTCCCTTTGCGTACCGCTGGTCAAGGACACCGGCGGCCAGTGGATATAAGCGTAGTTACCGTGGTCGTGCATCTTTTAAGGCGGCATACATTCGCAGATAGTATGTGTTGGACAATTTTCACTGTATTTAAAAATAAATTCTGTTTGTGTACTTAACAACAAACGGAATTACAAAAATCAAACCAGAAAATAAAATAAAATAAATAAAACAGATTTTTATTTTGTTACAAAAACAAAATCAAAATTTGAAACAGAAAAAAAATTGTAAAACAGAAAAGTAAATAAATTACTTACCAAATTAATTTATTGATCAAATTTTCTGATCAAGTCCAGTGTTTAACATTGTGTCCTTAAGACAGATTCGTCCTCTCCACGGTGCTTTCAGATTGTGGACGTCTATCTTCCAGGATAAAATGATCAACTACGAATAATTGCAGCACTACAAATTATTCGCGCAACGAACACACTTTGTGTTTACACTCTTTCTCACAAGAAAATAATACAGCAAAATGCAGAGAGAACAGGCAGAGTTAGGGACAAAACTTAGAGTGAAAAAACCAAATGAGGGACTGCCTATTTATAGATAGAGTGGTGGCTATTCGGTTTGAATTAAACAGGTACAGTACCTGTTCAATTTAAATTAAACAGATACAAATCTGTTTGAACAGGTAAGGCACTGTTTGGTTTGAATTTCAAACAGTTAAAAGACCTGTTTTGGGTGGGTTTGAATTTGAACAAATTTGGATCTGTTTCGACAAATACGAAACTGTATAGAATTTCTGAAGAGGTACAAACCAAAATTTGAATTTATTTCCAAACCAAAATTTGAAATAAAAAACTGACAGATTTAATTTCTACATAAATAAAATAAATTCAAATATTTTTTGCTCAAAAAGATAAGTATTGGGCCGGACAAACCCAACCCAACCTCACACCACGCATCAGCGCCCATGTCCAGCCCAATCCGCCCGATCGACCGGACAGGCGGCGGTGCGCGTGTGTTTATTTTGGGTCCAATGAGTCTAATCCACTTTGCCCATAACCTCCATTTCTACAAAATTTGGGTGCCCTTTGAGACCTACCCCAAGTTCCAAACTCAAGCCATATAAACCCACTCAAAGGTTGCCCACCAAATCAATGTGGAACAAGTCTTAAACTAAACTTCTAGGAAATTTCACCAAAAACACCATTTCCATGGAGTTCTCTTTGGCTTCAATTTCCCATTCACCTGATAATGGTTTTGAGCAACAAAATATACCACGTGAATCACAACACGGCATAGAACGCGTTACCGCTTAGACTCGCCAACTTTGGCACATGGGGGTCCCACCTAAAAATTAGATCAAAGTTGAGGAAAAATTCTGTTTTTCCAAAACTTTCAAAACTCATTTCTAACAGTATGTTCAGAATATTTCTCGATATATTAAAAAGACTAAGAGGGGAGTAAGGAAGTTACAACTGTACGATGAATAATTAAGGGACGTTAAATTTGATAATAAAGGTGTAGCGAGATTACTTAATGGTATTGAGTTGGGTAATAACAGATGTGACCGTCAATCAGACAAGATCATGGTTAAGAGTATAAAATTAATTGAGAATGTTCAATTGGGACAAGACGCTAAAGACAAAGCTGTGGTCCACCACATTTTGTTTTTCGTCATAAGTGATAATAGTTCGTCAGATTCCGTCCCCACACCTGACAAGAAATTTATTAGCGTTGGAGAGGGTAATCTTGAGACCTAGATTGTTGATCCTGACCAGTTCGACAGGTTTCGGATGCTAAAGAAAATGAGATTCAAGCTCGTTGGTGGCAAGGACAAAGAGTACGTTCGTCACGGGATAGAAGTTGTGGACCAGTTCTTCCCAGTTTATGTTTGGCCGAACTACAAAGATACGATGCTAGGAAATGTTGAAAGTATTCAGAAGGATGCCATATATTTAGTGGCTACTACTGTTAGTGGAAAAAAATACAAAATTACATTAAGAAGTCAAATATACTTTAAGACTGTTTAGATTTATAATTTATGTATTTTTATTTGTAATGTTCAGATTTTGAATGGAGGTGGACGATATAAAAACTGGTGTTGTTGATGGTGTTTCAGCAAGTGATTTCAATTGTATTGAACTTGCGTTGCCTAATTTATTTTCTCAGTTGAGATTAAGATACAAACAAAAGAGTATTAAGGTTGATAAAATATTGATAAAATATTTCCCTCTTTGCGCACCCAATGCTAGTGGGTTGGTCAGAGTAAATGTTTATAATCGGAGGTTAGATGGTAATGACAGTCTGCAGGCATGGTTTCTTTTTCCCGTGGATTGTCAATGCGAGTTGGTCTATTATGGAAATGGTTATTGTTCAATTAATGATAAATAGGTATCATGGATGGTGAAGTATGGACTTGAAAATTTGAATATTAAAAGGGGGATTTCATATTGTAAAATGAAGGGGTATCTGAAGTATTCTACGAGTGACATGCTAGAAGATTCGCAAATGAGGGCCGCATCTATTGTTGTGTTATCTAAAAAATATACTAATGAAAATGTTGATGTTTGGCATTGTCCTCCAACGAAGGCCATTCCAATTCTGACACGGACTAAGTCTGTGGGTTTACCGGAGAGGCGAAGAGATTTGTTGTTATGAGGTTTTGGGAAAAGTGGTGCAGTTATTCATGAACACAGAGGTTGGTGTTAGCAAAGATGAAGTTTATCGTAGAGGATCAATTGTTATGGACCCCGCAGAATTTTTTAATGTTTTACGAAATGTAATTATTAGTGTAAAAAATAGTGATGTGACTCACGATGTAATAGTTGATGCTAAGGGAAATGTAGTAAGTAAATAAAACTTTGAGTGGTTTCATAAATAAAATTAATAAATTTTTTTATTAATCATAACAGTGGTTACATTAACATCAAACTATTCTCTCATTTTTTGGGACATTACATCTAACCAACTATTGTCCCCATTAGTTAATATAATACAAGGGATTCATCCTCTAATAGTGAGATCTGGTTGGAATTTAACAAATACATGGTAGTCTCTCTGGCAACCTACTAAATTTTTCATTAATTCGGTAGGGACTGTCGAGTATTTGATGTCATCTATGACGTTGTAGACGGCGTCTTGGTCGTAGTCGTTGAAGCTTATTCTGCCAGAGAAGTAATTGTGTCGTCTGAGACTTCCCACAATCCTACTTGCCACGCCCTACTTGCCATAGTCTTATTCTACCGCCGCCTCTCTTCCCACAGTCCTACTTGCCACGTCAAAAAATGATCTACACACATTTGAGTGAATTGCCCGCAATTCTCGGGATACTCTTCTAAGATGTACAACATTGTATACCAAAACAATCAACAAAAAAAAAAAGACCGAAAAAGAGGGACGAAACAAGGTACTAGAAAACAGCTTCACTACAATAGTTATCCCACTGCAAAAGCATATTCCTCTCTACCATAAAATGTTTTCTGGTACCAAATAAATAGCCAAAGTGGCCCGCATGTAAGGACGAAGATAACCCATTCAAAATAATTGAAACACATTTATTTTCTCACATTTCCTTTATGTTTATCATTCTGCAAGAATATTTACTTTACAATCACGCAAACCACCAGAAAAGTGACAGGTATATAGCACTCTCTGGCAAATGAATCAAAAGTACTCACACCACTCACACTTGGGCCCGGGTGTGACTTCCTTTTAATCTCATCCATACACGTGTCCATAAGTACAACAATGGACGGCCCAGATCAGCAGGAAGGGGGGCGCTGGTAATATTAATACAGCGCCCCCCCCCCCCGGTCACACCACTCACACCATTCACACTTGATTTTTTAACTAATAGGGAGGTCTTGTACAGCTAGTGTGAGTTCATTGTTTATCACTACAAAATGCCTCGCCAAGCCTCGTTCCGTTTCTATGCTAAGAATGTTTTCTTTACCTACCCAAAATGCCCATGCCTAAAAGAACAACTCTTAGAACTCCTCCAATCCCTCCTCTAACTAGCTTGTTAGTCATACTATATACTTGTCGCAAGGGAGCTCCACGAAGATGGAAACCCTCACCTTCATGCCATTGTTCAATGCACGAAGAAGATCCAAACCTCCAACCTGAGATTTTTCGATCTCACTAGAATGAACGGGAGGATTTATCATCCAAATATAGAAAAACTTCACTCTCCAATAGTAAGTTGACAGTATATAAAGAAAGGGGGCGAGTTCGTCGAATGGGGACAATTTTCATTGAAGGGGAAAAGTCCTTCGAAGAACAGAGACGAACTATGGAGGGGAATACTTACAGAAGCAGAAGGAAGCGGAAACAGAGGAACAATTCTTTGCACTCTGCAAAGAAAGATGTCCCACCGATTACGTCACAAAATATCCCCAATTAAAAACATTTTTGAGGGATAATTACAAAAGAGAGAGACTCTCATATACTAGCCCCTTTAATTCACTTCCTTTCTTAAATAAAACAGTAAAAAAATGGGCAGAAATTAATATTTTGTTTGAAAGTCGAAATTTTGTCCAATACGAGTTATGTCAAAATTGTTGTCTCTCCATTTGGAGGGAAGACAACTGGATTAAATTAGAGGGATACACAAAAATAATATCAACAATTTATATACTGATGAAGAACTCTCCTCTTCCTCTGATAACAGGAACTAGAACAGCGGCCTATCCGCCCAATCTGCCTCTACCTCGAAGGACCCTCAAGAGCAGGCAAAACCGCCTGGGCCAGAAGTCTCGGGCAACACAATTACTTCTCCGGCAGAATAAGCTTCAAGGACCACGACCAAGACGCCGTCTAAAACGTCATAGGCAACATCAAATACTCGACAATCCCAACCGAATTAATGAAAAATTTAGTAAGTTGCTAGAGAGACTTCCATGTATTTGTTAAATTCCAACCAGATCTCACTATTAGAGGAGGAATCCTTTGTATTATATTAACTAATGGGGACAGTAGTTGGTTAGATGCAATGTCCCCAAAAATGAAAGAATGGTTTGATGTTAATGTAACCACTGTCATGATTAATAAAAAAATTTATTAATTTACATTTCCGTTATCATCAACTATTACATCTTGAGTCACATCACTATTTTTTACACTAACGATTGCATTTCGTAAAACATTAGAAAATTCTGCGTAGCCCATAACAACTGATCCTCTACCATCAACTTTCTTTTTGCTAACACCAACCTCCGAAATCGACGGACCAAGATCAACATCTCTAGTGTCATCACCACCTTTGTGTACATCAATCTCAGACAAACTCAAACGGCCTTTGCGTTCATGAATAACTAAACCACTTTCCCCAAAACCTCCTAACAAAAAATCTCTTCGCCTCTTCGGTAAACCCACAGACTTAGTCCGTGTCAGAATCAAAATGGCCTTCGTTGGAGGACAATGCAAAACATTAACATTTTCATTAGTATATTTTTTAGATAACACAACAATAGATGGGGCCGTCATTTGCAAATCTTCTGGCATGTCACTCATAGAGTACTTCAAACTAAGCGTGCAGAGTTTTTTTTTTTTTTGGGAATAATTCCTCAATAGTGTGATATCTATTTCCCACTTCTTTGAGTTTCGTAAATTACACTAACAGTTCCTATAGTTTAGGACTCTTATTATTTTGGTTCCTGACTTTTCAATTGTGACGCATTTGACTCTAAATTTTAAATCTTGTTCCAAATAAGGACAATTGAATATATCATTGCTTAATTTCAAAGGTAAAATTGTCAATTTGATAAAACATAAACTAATTTGACAAAAATAAATGTCAAAAAAATATTTTTAAATTTTTAAAAATTATTTCTACCAACCAAAGATAAAATTATGTAAAATTGATAAATCTTTTAAACATTTATTTATTTTTTTACCAAATTAATTTTTATTTTGTGTTTGTATGATGATCATGTAATGGATGGTTGTTAGGATTTTAATGTGTAATCAATATATTTAATATATGAATTATTTTTAGTTTTGAATTTTTTGATTTAATGGATTGGTTTAATAATGATATCAAAGTTGTCGTCATATTTGACTTTTGGAAAACTAGAAACTAATTTAATGAAAATAAAAACAACCACCTATTATATGATCATCATCCAACTACATAATAAAAATTAATTTGGTAAATAAATAAATATTTAAGAGATTTATCAATTTTACATAATTTTATCTTTAGTAGTCAAAAATATTTTTTGACATTTATTTTTGTCAAATTAGTTTATATTTTATCAAATTGATGATTTTGCCCTTGAAATTAAGCAATGATATCTTCAATTGTCCTTATTTAGAACAAAATTCAAAATTCAGAATCAAATGTGTTACAATTGAAAAGTTAGGAACCAAAGTGACACAAGCTCCAAACTACAAGGATCATTAGTGTAATTCGCCCAATATATTTTGTATTTTTTTTTTGGCATAAGTTTTTCTTTCTCAACAAGGTTGTTAAGATCGCGATCCGAATCGTAGGATCGTACGATCCTATGACCCAATATACAGCATTCGATCCGACTCGCACTTTGGATCGACTCCAGGTCAGGATCGTGGTGGGATCGTAATAGGGTCGTTGGGATCGGTGGGATCGTTTTTGGATCGCGACTCTGTGTGATCCAAATTTGAAGCTATTTTTTGCAACTTAAAAGCAAAATCGGGAGTACACAGACAGCGGCGCAGAGAAGCAAAGCAAGCAGAGAAGCATACCTTGCGATTAGGGCAAATTTCGGAATTTGAAGCCACAATCAACCAGGTACGCTTCTTCCTTCTTCTTCGAATCTTCTCTTCCTCTCTCTTCATTGCTTTCTTTGCTGTTTCTTCCTCTCTCTTCACTACTCTTTTCGTTGTTCCTCTGCTACCTCTCTCTTCGAATCTTCTCTTCCTCTCTTTCTTCGTTGCTCAGTTCTCTTTCTTTCCCTTCACTGAGCTGCTTCCCTTCTTTTTGAGCTGCTCTCATTTTGTGGTTCGAATCAAACTTTTTTTTTTTTTTTCTTTCTGTAAAATATATATTAGTGTATATTATATATATATATATATATATATTTTTTTTTGTTCTCATTTTGTTCTCTTTATATATATATATATGTTTATGTTTTTTGTTCTCTTTTTTTTCTGTGACTTTTTTTTTGTTCTCTTTTTTCTGTAAAAATAATCAAACTCTTTGCTGTTTTTTGTTCTCTTTTTTTTTGTTCTCATTTTGTTCTCTATATATTAATTGTTCTCATTTTTTTTTTTGTAAAATATATATTTTGTTCTCTTTAAAATATGTATCAGGACACCAACTTATGCACTTGTGTATTCAACTCTCTTCCTTTATGCTCCTCCAGTCTCCTATTTATGCACTTGTGTATTCAACTCTCTTCCTTCATGCACTGCTGTTTTTTTTTTATTTATTTTTCCTTCGACGACCATGATGACTTTATTTAGTCTTTTATTTGTTCTTCCTTTATTTAGTTTGGCTTGTTTTCATTAAGAAACAATGACAATGGTGTGCAAGTGTTGGTATTTGTTTTTATTATGCTTTTTACTTCTTTTTTTGGAAAAATATGTTTGAATGGTACCTTGAATTGTTATATTTCTTTTTTGGGGGCTTATTCTATATATATATTGATAGTATTACTTAGTCATATAAAAATTATTGCATTTTTTTATTATTTTAGTAGGATCTTATGATTCTCGATCCGATCCTACTATCCGATCCGACAGACCCCCAAAACGATCCTATGTAGGATCCCGATCTTAACAACCTTGTTTCTCAAATGTCTCCACCTCTTGCTTTTGAATTTTGATTACTTTCTTTCTTCCTTTCTAAACATTTCCATCCCCACCCCCAGAACCCACCCCCCCCCCCCCCCCCCCCCAAGAGAGATGTGATATCCTTTGCTTTTCTTCTACAAAAGTTGAGAAAATAGTTGTTAAAATAAATTATTAGTTGAAGATGTTTCAAAGCTCAGTGATTTTGATGCTTCAAATTTTCAGTCCTCTGGCTTGCCAACCTTACGGAAATTACCCTAGTGTGCTTCTGTTTTGGATGTTCTGCTCCACAAGTGCACATCTATTTAAGTCGCAATACGATTATATACATATAAGTAATCTAAGTTACAACTTACAAGTCTTCCCTTTAAGAAAAGTTCTATATTGATTAAATCCTAGCTTTCACTGTTCAACGGAAATCTTCCTTCTGATATCTCCTCCCTTCCTTCCCTACTATACTACCTCCTACAACATAACAACTTCTCTGGTGACATTCCAACCTCCTTTTTCCCCAAACTCAATGTTTCTGATCTCTCAGTTAATTCCTTCACAGTTATCATTCCATTAACAGTTCAGAATTTGACACAGCTCACTGGGTTGAGTCTCGAGAACAACTCCTTTTTTGGACCCATTCCAAATATCACCCTCCCAACGCTCATGCATTTGAATTTAAGCTACAAGCATCTTAATGGCTCTATTCCATCTTTCCCTCCAAACGTTCCCTAATTCTTCATTTGTGGGTAACTTTCTCTTATGTGGTCTGCCTCTAAATGCATGCCCTCTCGTAATTCCTCCGCCTTCTTCTCCTACATACTGTCCTGCACACGGAGTCCCTCAAAACAATGCTCAAAAAAAAAAAAAAAAAATCACTAGCGGAGGTATTATTGTCATTGCAATTAGAGGGTCTGCAGTGCTTTTTCTCGTTGCTCTAATTATTTTATTGTGTTGTTTGAAGAAAAAGGATAGTGAGGGCAGCCGCATGTTGAAAGGAAAGGCCTCTAGTGGATGGGAGTAAGAACCCCAAGGACAAAGAAGAGTTTGTGAGCGGGGGTTCAGGAGCCTGAAAGAACAGGCTTGTTTAGTTTGAAGGCTGTGATTATAATATTGATCTTGAGGATTGATTGAGGTGGGTAAGGGAATGGGACCGCATATAAGGCTGTCTTGGAGGAGGTGACAACAGTGGTGGTAAAACGATTGAAAGAACTTGTGGTGGAGACGAACTTTGAACAGCAGATGGAGATTGTAGGGAAAGTTGGGCAGCACCCACATGCTTTGCCTTTCCATGTTTATTATTATTCGAAGGATGAGAAGCTCCTTGTTTTTTTATTATATCCAGGGTGGCAGCTTGGCTACACTATTATATGGTAAGCATTTTCTTCTCATTTTCTTTTTCTAAACAATACACAAATTACGTTTTAAATGGGGGCAAAAAAAAAAAAAAAAAAAGAGGTCTACAAAATGTAAAAATGTAGCTTCAAGTCTAGGCATAGTCACTTCATGCAAATAATACTGGAGGTTATATACTATGAAGCATGGATACAGCAAAATGGAAGCTGTGGCGGTGTCGGATACGGGGACACGCGGGGGACACGTACGGGACACGGCATCTGGCGTGTCCCCTTAATTTAATTTATTTTTTTGCAGGGGACACGCGTGTCCAAATCTGGACACGCCATGGACACAGCGAGAAGAGTAAATGAAAGGGAAAACGAGTACAAACCTGGTCGGCGACGATCCCAAGCCCTTCGACTTCGATCGACGATCCAGAGCCCCATTCAACTTCGACGATCCAGCCCCTTCGACTTCGACGAGCTCTCTCTCGCCTTTGCCTTCGCAGAACTCTCTCTTTCTCTCTCTCTCTCGCCTTCTCTCTCTTCCTCGCAATCGCGATCGTCTCCCTCTCTCTCGCTTCTGATCACGATCGCCTCCCTTGCTTCTGTCTCCCTCTCTCTCGGTTCTCTCCCGTCTGTCTTCTTGTCTTGATATTATAACTATTATAATAACTATTATTATTATTATATATTCATATATAATATATATAACTAATAACTATTATTATTTTATTATATATTATATAATAGTTATTATATAACATAAATATACTTATTAGATAATGGATAATACATATTATAAGATAATATATACTTATACATATTAATAAATAAAAAAATAAACACATGTATGTAAAATAAAATAAAATAATTAATTACAACACATTATTTAAAAATATAATAAATAAATAAAATAATTAATATGTATTAAAATAAAAATATTTATAAAAAAATTAAAAAATTTGCCGTGTCCCCTGCCGTGTCCGTGTCCGTGTCCGTATGCGTGTCCGTGTCCGTGCTTCATAGGTTATGTATGCGCTAGCCAACCCTCTCATTACCCCCAGATTGGTGTGATCAACATTAGGTAATGAATGAAGTGATTGCTATCACTTTTAATTTTTTGATGGTTTATATATTGTACGGAGGACATTTATACTTGGTGAATTTTTAAGCTCCTATTGGTGAAACATAATTGAGTTAAAATTTCCAAGCGTTTAAATCATTAGAATGCACAATCTCATCAATCTTGTGGTCTTGCCTGAATCTGCAAGTTCTGATAGTTCTCTTATTTTGTATACATAATTGTATTCAATTTGCTGAAAATCTATTACATTGAATTAGCTATTCTTATTGCCCCTTACACTGGATTTTAATGAAATCACAGGAAACAGAGGTGATGGAAGAGCTCCATTAGATTGGACTTCTGAGTTAAGACTTCCCTTGGAGCTGCAAGGACCATTGCTCATATTCATTCCGTGGGCAGCACAAAATTCGCCCATGGCAATATCAAGTCCTCAAATGTCCTCCTCAACCAAGATATTGATGGCTGCGTCTCTGATTTTGGTCTAGCTCCCCTAATGAACTTCCCTCCCACTCCATCTCGGCATGTAGGATACTGTGCTCCTGAGGTGATCGAAACAAGAAAGCACACTTATAAATCAGATGTGTAAAGCTTTGGTGTCGTGCTACTTGAGATGTTGACTGGATAACAACTGCTCCAATCACCTGGGCGTGATGATTGGGTAGATCGTCCTAGGTGGGTACAGTCAGTTGTCAGGGAAGAATGGACAGCTGAAGTTTTTGATGTTGAGTTGATGAAATTCCACAACATCAAAGAAGAGATGGTTCCAATGCTGCAGATTGCCCTGGTGTGTGCAGTGAGGATGCCACGCATGCGACCCAAAGTGGATGAAGTTGTTAGAATGATTGAAGAGATCCAGCGATCCCACTCGGAGAACCAACCATCTTCGGAAGAGAACAAATCCATGGATTCAAATGTGCAGACCCCATGATTACATTGTATGTTCTTCTTTCCATTCCTCCATAATCAATTATCAATGATTTATCTGATTTTGGATACAAGGTTGAATATTTCTAAGCCTACATGCTGAGTAAGGTTTTCCCCCCAAGGGCATGGCTTCAAAGAGTGTGAATCTATTCAATTGTGATGTTTATTTATTTGAAGAGTGGGTAAGCATGAATGCAATGCTATTTGGAGAGACCTCATTTTTATAAGTCACTCTAGTTTGGTTGATATAATACATAAATCTCTCTATTTTTTGCCCATTAATTTTGAGTTGAACGTCTTCTAAAATTCTAACGTAGTATCATGTCTGGGTCTAGCGTGCCAATTGAGTCACCCCAGGTATGATTCTCTCGAGACTTTTCTAACCTTCTTTACACTTTGCGAATCACTAATTAGTTTTGGATTGAATGCATTAAGTGGGATAAATGTCATACACATTTTCAGACACTAGTGAAGATTTTGTTTTCTTAAATTTTGGGGGCATTTTCTCTATTTTAAGTATTCACATTGACCTGGTCAACCATTTAGAACCATTACCAACTATAGATAGAAGGTCATCCTAAAATTCAGAACAAGCAACAAATATCAAACATTGTTAAGTATCAGATCATAGAACCAAACCTCACCTGTCATCAAAAAGCAGAAAACAAGGACCAAACCTCACCCCCTTCTTTCTTCCTCCATTCAACTGGGAGAGAGAGGGGTCCTGCCATCCTGGTCCACTTGCAATGGTGGCTGGGAAAGGGAGAACCAAAGACAGCAAGGGCCCAGTCATTCCAATATCACAGGCCCCTAGCAGCAGTGCTGCAAGCTCCCAAACAACCCCTGACCACAAAGCCTGCTTCTCTAAACACCAGAAGCGGACTCAATGGGAGCCCGATGAGGATCCAAAAGAACGCCGCATCTGTGGATTATGCTGTGCCTGGTCTGCTATAATCATCGGTTGTTTCATTATGGGGGTCTTGGTGGTTGGAGGAATGTACTTGTCGTTCCTCCAGAATGCTTTGCCTCAATTCTACGTCAAGGCAATGAAGTTCACGAACCTCAAGGTTAACACCAAAAATCTGCAGACCATGTTGACTGCAGACCTTGAACTGCAAATCAACGCCACGAACAAGAATGACAAGTATGATTTGTCTTATGGATTGTTGAAAGTTGAGGTTTGGTCGGATGATATTAAATTGGGGACGACTGAGGTTCCGCCATTTGAGCAGAAGGCTCGGAAGATGACGGTGGTGAAACTGAAAACTGGGGTGAAGAATTCTCTTGTGAATGGAGATGATGCGGATGAGTTGGTGAAGAATTGGCAAAACAGGCATCTGACTCTGAATATGGTGTTCAGAGGAAGCATTAGTTTTAATTTTGAAGGACGGCATGTGAATGACTTGCCGCTCACGGTGTCGTGCGAGAAAGTTGTCATATCTGAGATTGACGCTGGACGCCAGCCCGTATGCCATGCCAAAATGTTCAAATTTGGGTAAGTTCCCTCCCGACATCTATGATTATACAATTATTATTCATTCATAATTTTTTTGAGAAATTATTAACACAATGCTTTGTGGATGTGCAGTTGACACAAAAGGAGTTTTGACTTATAGACAATGAGAGGCTCATGGGGGTGCTAGAATGAAGATTTATTATTAGCTTTTTTGTGGAAATCCATTTTTGTTGTGAGAGAGGGCCTAAATTGTGGACCGCCTATTCTGGAACTCGGCTGAAAATCAGCTTTTTGATTTTTTTGGTTTTTTTTGTGTTATATCACCTCTTTATTTTTTTATACTGTTTTTTTAAAAAAAAAAATCAAAAAAAATCAAAAGTTAGTTTTTAATCCACTTTTCAAAAATTTTGGAACTTCTTGTTTGCTTTTAAGCCTTATGCTGTCTATTATCATTTCTGTGAACGGAAATTTGGTTGTATTTATGATTATACCTTGTTTGGTTAGTTTTGGTAATTTGGGTTATTTATTTATTTATTTTTGGTATACTTTTTAATGTTTAAATTATTTTTTTTTCCCCGCAAATTTTTTGATAGTTTAGTTTTTGAGTTTGAAAATCAATCAAGAGGATTGTGTTTTGGAGGTGAGTATATTTTCTCCACAAGCTTCTATTCTAAAAAAATTGTGTCCCAAATGTGTTCACAATCAAATACTACTGTGTGATATAGACAAAGCAACTCTCCAAATGACAAAATAATTTGAAAACGGCAACCCTATCGTCTTCTTTTTTGCATGACAAATTTAATTAAACAATCATTAAATCAAATTTGGTACTCTCTTCAAAACACGACAAATTTATCATGTTAAATCTCAATTAGTATATGAATTTTTAATTAAAATAATAATATTAGTGGGCACGTGACATCTATTCAAAAGTAGGCGAGTGAGAAAAACTTTGATCTTTAAATTTAAAGTTTTGAATTCAAGTTAATTCACGATAATAATGAAAGTTTGTTGTTAAATTCTTATCAGTTAAATTAAATCATATTATGATATAATATATTAAACTATTTAGAACATATTAATTTAAAATAATTTGTTATTAGGTCTGGTATTTATACTTTTTTGAGATTCTAATACATTAATTTATAACAATTGATTTCTTCTTTTGTTTTTTTTATCGCTTTATTTAACAACGCGAGCTCAACTCCAAACTTGGGCTCAAAACTTAGATAGACAAATTATGTAGGTCAAGTGTTAGATTATATTTGGACAAATCTCTCCACTCTTCGAATTAAGCTTTGATGGACTTTGGGCCTGATTAAACTGGCACAGATGCATCTCTATTCGCAATTCCAAAAACCATACGAGGAGTCCATTGCATTTTGATGGAAATAGGAAATAATAATAACATAATAAATTTTACTACAACTGTTAAATAAAAAATGTAATAAAATTTATGATGATCACCATACGCACCTCATAACTAAAAAGAAAAACGACATAATTTTAATTTTCTGAATTATAACTAAAAAAGAGAAAAAATATTATAACTAAACACAGCATAAGGTATAATTAAAGAACTGGTAAGTCATAACTAAAATAATATCATAACTAAAGAAAAATATTAGTCATAATTAAAGAAGAAAATGACATAATTAAAGATGTATATGATATACTCTTTTTAAAATGGTGTATATTATAATTTCCTATATTTTACTACCCATATTGTCTAAGATAAATATTTCTATCAGCTTCATCCTCATTTTTTTTGAAAGAAAAATAATAAAATGACAATAGTAATTGCTTTTCTAGCAGATTTTAATTATTTATTTATTGTTTGTATTTTTTAAAAAATATTTACTTTTAATTCTTATTAAACTAGAAGGATATGAAAAGAAAAAAAAAAACTTGTTACATTTACAAACTAAATTATCAACTACCTACATTAGGAATGGCAACAGGACGGGGCGGGGGCAGGGACGGGGACTATCCTCCCTGTCCCCAATCCCCGAAGGCTAAAAAATTCCAGTCCCCGCCCCCGATCCTCGGCGAAGAAACCCATCACCCCCCGTCCCCGTCCCCTAACGGGGATCGGATTTCCCCGACCTCGAAAAATCCCCGAGCTTCAACACAAGAACAATAAATCAATATATATCACTATGTTAAATACAGATTTAAATTTAAAAATAAATAAATAAATAATCACAGTGAGTACACCACACACAGATCAGATCACACACGCACACACACAGATCAAATCACACACACACACACACACACACAGAGATCAGATCACACACAGATCAGATCACAGAGAGAGAGAGAGAGAGAGAGAGAGAGCGAGAGAGATAACAGATCTATGCGATGACAGTGACCAAACGCGAGATCGATAGTGGCTGGCTGTGGCGGTGGGTTCAATGGTGGTGACAGAGAGACAGACCTTCTGCGACGGTGGTGGTGGCGGTGGCCATAAGGAGTAGAGAGAGACGAAATAGAGAGAGAGAGGAGGTCGAGGCCAGCGGTGGTGGTGTTGTCGCCGTCAGTGACTGCAAGAGTGAGAGTTGAAAGAGAGAGAAGAACGAGAGAGTGAGAATGAGAGAGAGAGAGAGAGAGAGAGAGAGAGAGAGTTGAGATGAGAGTCAGAGAGAGTTAGACTCTACACAGATATATAAATCTATATAACAAGGAAGCTAAGAGTTTTGAATCCGGATGGGACCTTTGTCCCTTTGTCCAAATTTTGACTATTAGATTGATTTTAATCTAAGGGCTAAAAACATCTCACTCTCACCCTCTCTCAACACACATCCTCTCTCTCCCACACACATACTTCTCTCCTCTCTTCTTGTTTTCAAATTTTGAACACCCACACACACACTCTCTCTCTCTCTCTACCTCCATCAGAGCCCATTCCCGTACTTCTCTGTCGGAGCCCAACCCTCACCGTGCTTCCCTTTCTTCATCTTATCTCCTCCTCCCTCCCTCTCTGCCGGAATAAAATAGATCAACAGGGGAACAAGGGTCGAAAGGGAGTCATCACTACCAGAACCGGACCGAAGTCTGTCCCGCCAGAGCGTCACTGTCCCCGGACCGAAGTCTGTATGTATTTGTGTGTATAATATATATAATTTGCATTTTGGATGTATATATATGTATATGTGTATATATGTATGTATATATATGTAAAAATTTAAAATAACTCTTCTTGCTATGGTTAATTTGAAACATTTAAAATTAATTTCCTGAGAAACATTTCCTGTTTGAATGAGTTATGTTATAAACATGTTAACATTTCAAAACTGTTCTTGAGATACATTTGTGTATATATATACATATGTCCCATCTGGTATGTATATATCCAACAATACGTATGTATATATATGTGCATACCAGAACAGTTTAAATAATGTTTTGTTGCCTGTTCTTCTATTCAGGAACAAGGTATTGTTGCCTGGTGCAATTATTCGGATTTGCTACACCTCACCCAGCAGGTATATTTACTTTCCCTTGCTTAAACCCCCAATTTATTTTCTCTTTGATTTTCTTGGGAAAAAAATGTATTCTGGATTTAATTCTTTTCGAATTTGCATGGTTTGGGTAAAATTATTGGAAAAGTGGAAAACTTTAGTTGTATTTTTTTGTTTATTATTTTATAGGAATTTTCGTTTGTTTGTTGGGTCTGATTGGTATAGGGAATTAGAAAGTGAAATTTGATTCCCAATTTGTTGGAATTGGAATTGTGATAGTTTTACAAAAAAATAATGATTGTGTTTTCTCACTATGATGGGATATGAGTGCAATTTCTTTTATTTGCTTTGTATTTTAAGTGGAATCTTGGTATTATAAACATTTTACAACCAATCAACTTGAAATGTTTCTCAAGAATGTTTCTCAAGAACAGTTTTGAAATGTTAACATATAATATCTATATATACACATATACACATACACATATTTCAAAACAGTTTATGGTATATATATGTATGTATATACATATGTGTATATATATATATATATATATGTAAAAATTTAAAATAACTCTTCTTGATATGGTTAATTTGAAACATTTCAAATTAATTTCCTGAGAAACGTTTCCTATTTGAATGAGTTATGTTATAAACATGTTAACATTTCAAAACTGTTCTTGAGAAACATTTTAAAACTCTTCTTGATAAAAGCACACCCTCTCAAGAAGAGTTAACATTTCAAAACTCTTCTTGAAATGTTTCTCGAGAACAGTTTCCTCTAAAAAAATGTTTCCTGTTTTGAAACATTTGAATGAGTTATGTTATAAACATTTCCTGTGTATATATATGCTTTTATCAAGAAGAGTTATATAATTTCCTGTTTCTCTTAATTTGATATGGTTAGTTTGAAATGTTTTATTTTTTACATGGTTTTGATTTATGAAATGGGTTTGATTATTTAAAAGTCAGTATGTATTTATTTGAACACACACTGTACGGGAAAGAAATAAGCCTTCTCGTATGATCCTGTTGGTCAAGTTTGCACTCCTCCAAACAACGTTACTTTGCCACCTGAAAACACAAATGTGAGCTAGCCGGCGGGTGTGTGCCGGAAACCCCTCCGATGCCTAAGTCAGCAACTAGACAATAGACAATAAGCTCTGTGTATTCTAGAATAAGAATTGGGATACCTGTCCATAGGTCTGGTCATGAGCTTTTATAGACTTTACTTTGGCACAATCCTAGTAGGATTCCAACTCTCCCTATGAGAGTCCTCCTAGGAATCACACACCCTACTCACTACCAACCAAGTGAGATGGTTTACACAATCCCAGTAGGACTCTAACTCTCTTTAGCAGAGTCCTACTAGGAGTCTCATTACTGCAAGCCAAGTGAGATGGCTGAACCTTTTACCTCGGTTATACATTCCTGCCCGAACTGATTTATCTCGGTCCCCTGCCCTTCGGACCGTGTGATCGAAAGCCGATCTAACGGATGCCACCCTACCGAGCTATACACAGCTCGGCCCTCGCCATTGATACTACCTCTTTTTAATAAGCTGCTGCAACCACACCGAGTGAAGTTACCTCGGTCACACGCTTAAGTAATGATGTAGATGGCGCCCGGCCGAGTTATACCAAGACCGGCCGAGCTACACCAAGCCCGACATCCTTTCTCACCAATACCTCGGCTAACCACCAGGCCCACTTATTTCGGCTGACATCTTTACCTCGGCTAACATTGCGGTCAGCCAAGTTACTTCGGCTCTGTGATACTTTAAGCACTACTATCAGTCTTGACTTCGAGATGACGCCCTGTAGAGCTATCGTTTAGCTCGGTCCTCTTTCTACCGATACCTCGGTCCATAATTCGGCCCAAACCCAAAATATGAGATGTCTTCTTGGCCTAAAACCGAGCTACACCAGCCCTTATCTCGGCCCATTACGGGGTCTAACTCCCAAAGAAGACTCTTCCTAGCTCGGCCCAATTTGTTTACAAATTATCCTCTCAATTGCCCCTTAATTCCATCTGCGTAGCATGATTGGGATTATTTTTCCTTCAGCTGAGCTAAGAAGTTGTTCGGTTTCACGGCTTGTTCGGTCCCAATAAGCCTTGTCAGTTGCTTAGCATGTCCTTCCACTAATCTGGTACGACGTTATTTCCAGGATACATGGCATGCCCCTAATATCCTTGTTCTCCTTGTTACCATCGTCATGCCAAAAATTTGAAAACCCTGATTTTTTGCCTTTAACGTATATATCCTTCGAGTTTGTATACGTCGAGTCGTTCTTTCTGTGTCTTGTCGAACAGACTAACTCGGTTTATACGAACCTTGCCAACCTGTTTTGGCCGAGGTAACCATTATCCCGGTCAAAGAGTTCCAAAAATTTGTTGGTCAAACCTGCCAACCTACTTTGGCCGAGGTAACCATCATCCCAGCCAAAGAGTTTCAAAAATTTTGTTGGACATACCTACCAACTTCCTGCAGCCTAGATCCTTATCTCAGCTTAGGAGAAGTAAGTTTTGATTTTTCCAGCCAATCTCTTCAGTTTAGATCCTTATCTTGGCTGAAAAGAGCTCAGTGTTGGTTATTCCGGCCAACTTTGAGTGGAGTGTTTGGTTATTCCTGCCAAACGTCCTGTAGCCTGGATCCTTATCCTGGGCTTAGGAGAAGTGTTGGTTTTTTCAGCCAACCTCTAAGTTGGTTATTCCGACCAACCTAGAGTAAAGTGTTTGGTTATTTCGACCAAACGTCCTGCAGCCTGGATCCTTATCCTGGGCTTAGGAGAGGTGTTGGTTTTTCCAGCCAACTTCTAAGTTGGTTATTCCGGCCAACCTAGAGTAAAGTGTTTGGTTATTCCGACCAAACGTCCTGCAGCCTGGATCCTTATCCTGGGCTTAGAAGAGGTGTTGGTTTTTCCAGCCAACCTCTAAGTTGGTTATTCCGGCCAACCTAGAGTAAAGTGTTTGGTTATTCCGACCAAACGTCCTGCAGCCTGGATCCTTATCTTGGGCTTAGGAGAGCTAAATGTTGGTTATTCCGGCCAACATAGAGCTAAGCGTTTGGTTATTCCTGCCAAACTTCTTGATTGCCCCCCAAGTTGGGCAAAGACTTGTTGGTCAAACCTGCCAACTTTCTGCAGCCTAGATATCCTTATCTCGGCTTAGGAGAAGTAAATGTTGGTTATTCCGGCCAACATAGAGCTAAGCGTTTGGTTAGTCCTTCTTTCCAACCGTGCTAACTTTTGCTGAACGTGTTCTGTCCGATATCACTGTTTGTATAGAACTCTACCTTGGTGTGCATCTCATCTTCCTCTACCAAGATGTGTTGGTGCACTCGCTCCATCAGGGCTTCCATAGTAAGAGGTGGCATCATTGTTATTGAATCTCTCAATTTATGACCCACTAACAGACATTGCTTGTACTGTGCAATAGCTAGGTTTGTAGAACAATCTGTTACTTGGTTGAAGGTCTCCCAATACCGATTGTCGTAAGACTTCAATGTTTCCTTCTTGCCCATGCTGATAGAGAGAAGCTAGTCAATCTCCACTGGCGTCTTGGTGTTTGTTCTGAATCTGGTTACAAATGCCTCCGTTAGTTGCGTCCATGAGGCTATACTACCTTCTGGTAACCTTTCAAACCATGCTAAACCCATGTCGCCAAGGCTGGACGGAAACATGATACACATTAAGGGCTCGTTTCGTCGATACACAGCCATAACCTGGCGAAAGTGGCTTATGTGTATGTAGGGGTCTGACTCCCCCTCATAAGTTATGAATTTAGGCTGATGGAAGCCTAAGGGTAATGGTGCGTCCTCAATTGTCGGGATGAACGGTGAGCTCTGCAACCTTGCTAATGCTTTGTCTGCTGGTTCATAGGCGAGGCGTGGTTCTGGAATTCCAACCTCGACACTCCTATGTGTTCTAGGAGCCAATCGTTGTAGTGCGGAGACTCTGCAGGGGTCACGAGCCTAAGTGTCTTCTCTCCTTCGAGCCCTTTCAGTCTTCTTTCTCTCAAGTCTAGAGTAGTGTGTCCTGGAAGTCTTTGATTGTGTATCACCCGACCTGAGGCTTCTACTTTCAGTTTGTGATAGTGTGACTTGTCTGTCATGATCTTCTGAGTGGCAAGAGTGTGTGTTGCCTCTGCTCCTTTCTTTTGTTGCCACCCCTTTGCTTTTTATCTCGCTCTTCATAAACTCTATGTCAGCCGCTATTCTTCTTATTACTTCGTCTTGCTCCCTTACGCGATCTTCGAGAACCTGATGATCCATCTTCCGCCTCTGTCTATCAGGGCTCTGAGAGCGGTGTGGACTTGAGCCCTGTCTTCTTCTTGTTTCTCTCCGCGGATTCCTTCGCTGGGGATCTAATTCCGCCATGGGTAGGATAGAAGGTAAACCTTCGCGCCTCCCACCCCCTTCCGGGGTTTGCCCATCTATAGCAGATTGCGGCAAGTCTTCATTGTGCGCCATTGCTTTCAACTAGAGAGGAAAACTTGATCAAGAGGTTTTGCTCTTTGTGAATTTCCCACAGACGGCGCCAATTGTACGGGAAAGAAATAAGCCTTCTCGTATGATCCTGTTGATCAAGTTTGCACTCCTCCAAACAACGTTACTTTGCCACCTGAAAACACAAATGTGAGCTAGCCGGCGGGTGTGTGCCGGAAACCCCTCCGATGCCTAAGTCAGCAACTAGACAATAGACAATAAGCTCTGTGTATTCTAGAGTAAGAATTGGGATACCTGTCCATAGGTCTGGTCATGAGCTTTTATAGACTTTACTTTGGCACAATCCTAGTAGGATTCCAACTCTCCCTATGAGAGTCCTCCTAGGAATCACACACCCTACTCACTACCAACCAAGTGAGATGGTTTACACAATTCCAGTAGGACTCTAACTCTCTTTAGCAGAGTCCTACTAGGAGTCTCATTACTGCAAGCCAAGTGAGATGGCTGAACCTTTTACCTCGGTTATACATTCCTGCCTGAACTGATTTATCTCGGTCCCCTGCCTTTCGGACCGTGTGATCGAAAGCCGATCTAACGGATGCCACCCTACCGAGCTATACACAGCTCGGCCCTCGCCATTGATGCTACCTCTTTTTAATAAGCTGCTGCAACCACACCGAGTGAAGTTACCTCGGTCACACGCTTAAGTAATGATGTAGATGGCGCCCGGCCGAGTTATACCAAGACCGGCCGAGCTACACCAAGCCCGACATCCTTTCTCACCAATACCTCGGCTAACCACCAGGCCCACTTATTTCGGCTGACATCTTTACCTCGGCTAACATTGCGGTCAGCCAAGTTACTTCGGCTCTGTGATACTTTAAGCACTACTATCAGTCTTGACTTCGAGATGACACCCTGTAGAGCTATCGTTTAGCTCGATCCTCTTTCTACCGATACCTCGGTCCATAATTCGGCCCAAACCCAAAATATGAGATGTCTTCTTGGCCTAAAACCGAGCTACACCAGCCCTTATCTCGGCCCATTACGCGGTCCAACTCCCAAAGAAAACTCTTCCTAGCTCGGCCCAATTTGTTTACAAATTATCCTCTCAATTTAAATGAAGTAACTACTCCCCGTGCCTTGCACATATTGTCCGCTTTGGCAAAACCCGCCTCACGGTTTTGTTCCTCCCCCACTGGGGGAAAAGGCCTATGCAAGGTAAGAGGAGCCAGCCTGCTTATAAGGTGGGAAAGTAGTCCCTCACAGATCGATGTGGGATTCCCCGCACATTAGCCCCCAGCCGCGCTGGCTCCGGTACCGGTGCAATACCTCCAGATGCCGAAGGGAGTTCCCACAGACGGCGCCAAATGAAGCAACTACTCCCCGTGCCTTGCACATATTTTCCGCTTTGGCGAAACCCGCCTCACGGTTTTGTTCCTCCCCCACTGGGGGAAAAGGCCTATGCAAGGTAAGAGGAGCCAACCTGCTTATAAGGTGGGAAAGTAGTCCCTCACAGATCGATGTGGGATTCCCCGCACACACACCCTCTGTTTTTGTCTCTTTGTCAAAATGTTTGAAAATGTAATATGATGGCTCTGTTTTTTAACACACACACACACACTCTCTCTCTCTCTCTCTCTCTCTCTCTCTCTCTCTCACGTACTCCTCTCATCTCTTTCAAATTTTCTTTGGGAAGACACTATGCTGTGTTTGGCAAATTAACAATTTTCTTTGCATTTGTTGCTTTTAGAACTTCAGGATTCAGTACAAACTTTTTCCTCACAGCTCTTCATACCTTTCGTTTGAATCCTCTCCTTCTCTTATTTGTAAGCGCTCTCTCTCTCTCTCTCTCTCTCTCTCTCTCTCTCTCTCTCTCTCACACACACACACACACACACACACACACATCTTGCACGGATTTTCTTTGGAGAAAGTTTTTTTGGTCCCCTATGACTCTTTATTGAAACACCCATTATTCATCTTCTTGATGTAAAATTTTTTGTTATTGCTCACTTTTTCAAATTTTGTTTGTTGTAGTTGGTAATTATCTTCTGAACCAATAGGATATTCTTGATGCTGTGGCTTTAATTCTTGATAATCTGTGAAAGTTTCTTAGACCAATCTTTAATTATCTTCTGAACCAATAGTTGGTAAAATAAACATCTATAGTGGCAAATAAACATCTATTGTGGAAACATCATCCAATGGGTTTGATTCTTTAATGGGAAATAGGTGTTGATTTTCTATGGTTTTGAAAAGCTTTTGATTGATAAAATCATTGGAACGAAGACTTAAGTTGGTCTTTCTGAGTAGAGAATTCTAATTTTGCATAACGAAACAGAGGGTGTTTTTTTTTTAAAAAAAAAATTGGAAATTGGAAGAAGAAAAGAAACATACATTTTTTGTGTTGGATGGGTTTATTTTTTGTGGGTTGAGAAAAGAATGGGTTGGTTTTTTGTATTATTTTTTGACTTTTTAGCTAATATTTCAAATTTAACCAATATAGATAGGAGTTAAATTAATCTTTTATTTTTATTTTTATTTTTATTTTTATTTTTATAAATGATTATAGATGTACATATATCTATATATATGATTCCAAACCCCAAACCCCCTATTCATGTATGATTCCAGTATATATATATATATTATTCAGAAGCCATATCTAAGAAAGCCATGTTTAATAAAACCTGTGCCAATTAATTAACAAACTGAAGTGGGTTTCTGCTTTCTAGGCAACGAAACAGAAGGCTTTTTTTTTTTAATAAAAAAATGGAAAATTGGAAGAAGAAAATAAACATACATTCCTCTGCCTCTTAGGGCATGTTTTTTGTGTTGAATGGGTTTATTTTTTGTATTAGTTTTTGACTTTTTATCTAATGTTTCAAATTTAACCAATATAGATAGGAGTTAAATTATTCTTTTTTTTTTTTTTTCTTTTCTCCTTGAATGGCACTTAGGGCATGTTTGATTAGTAGTATTAATGGTACTATTTTATTAACCTGTTAATCAAATAAGGCCTTAGTTTGAGTTTTATTTATTGCATAAAACACCTGTTTATTAGTTTGTATAGCATTTTGATAACATTTGAATTTTATTAGTTTGTAAAATTAATCTATTAGGAGTTAAATTAATCTATTATTTTGAATTTTATTAATTTTATTAGGAGTTAAATTAAAATTTTTTTTTTTCCTTTTCTCCTTCAAGGACACTTAGAGCATGTTTGATTAATAGTATTAATCACTGTGTTTGGTTTGAATTTTCTGGATTAAGTTTTTTGAAAATTGACTTTTTTGGTTTTTGTGTCTTTTTGTATTTAGTGAATATTTTTAAAATTTTAAACATTTTTTTTTTACTTTTTTAGATGCACCTTACTTAGATGTATTTAAAAAGTAAAAATATTTTAAAAAATATTTTAAAAAATTAATAAATGCATAAAAATACAAAAAATGTACTGAATTCTTGTATTTTTTTTTTTGTATTTTTGGTATTTAGTGAATTTTTAAAAGATTTTTTTTACAATTTTTTTACTTTTTAGGTGTATTTATGTTAGGTGTATCTAAAAAGTAAAAAAATTACTTAAAATATTTTAAAAATTCAATAAAAACAAAAAAAAAACACGGAAAATAAAAAAGTAGAATTTTCTGAAAAGTGTTTTGAAAAACTGGAAACCAAGCAAGGTGAGATGGTACTATTTTATTAACCTGTTAATCAAAGTGGTACTATTTTTATGAAATTATTTGTTGGCTTTTTGACTTTATGAAACAAAATCTTGCAATATTTGTTGTCTAAATATCTCAAAATAGAATGATTATGGAGGATCAATAGATGTATTCCATTCCACTGCATTATTTTCTGTGAGTTAGAGAGGCATTTGAGTGCGACAAGATGAAAAAAGAAGAAGAGAGAATGTGATAGTGCTATTCTTATATATAAGATATATTACATTTCTTGGTAAAAAGTGTCATTGTCCACATGAAATCACTCTAATATTTTAGGCACCAAAAAATGCCATCACACATGAGAAATGTGTTTGGGGCTTCAAGAATATATTTTTTGCATTTGTGTATAAGTGGCTTCTTATTTTGTCATTGTGGCCAACCACAATCACTCTTCAAAATAGGCAATGGCTTTTTTAATTTTTATTTTTATTTTTATTAAACTAATTTTATTGTGTACATTTTTATTTATGCAATCGATCCCATTTGATGGGACTTAAAGCTTGGTTTAGTTTAGTTTGGTTTACTCATCTAAATTTGATTGTTTTATTTTTAGTTTAATAGTGATTACTAAAAAGTTATATTTGTTTCATCTGAGATGGTCCTAGAACAATTTGTGATCAATGTAACTTTTGATATAGTGATCTTCCTATGATTTTTTTGATATACTATTTAGGGCTATGTTTGTTTGGGTATGCTACATAATACATAATTTTTTTTAAAGTTTTACGAAAAATCATCTAGCCTTTGTTGGTTGATTGATTGATCCTAAACATTTTTGGTTGTTTGATCACAACTTTGAGACACTTTTCATAAAACATTTTTATGGTCGTTAACATTTTTGCAACACATAGATTGTAATATAAGAATTTTATTAGATAGTGCATTCAGGCACGGACATAAAACACCTATTTATTAGTTTGTATAGCATTTTGATAACATTTGAATTTATTAGTTTGTATAGCATTTTGATAACATTTGAATTTGATTTACAAATAATGAGGAAAATGAAAAACTGAGTTTTGATTTTTTCTTTAGTATTTATATTTCTATCTTTGGATACAAGTCTATAATTGTATTTTATGTATGTATATGTATGTATGTGATACAAGTCTATAATTTTATTTTATTTTTTTGTGGCTTTTTAAATAGAGAAAATGAGTTGATTTTATGTGTTAGTTTTTGGCTTTTTAGCTAATTTTCCTATTCGCAAACAAATTTAACCAAAATAGATAGGAGTTAAATTAATCTTCTTTTTTTTGTTTTTTCTTTTCTCCTTGAATGACACTTAGGGCATGTTTGATTAGTAGTAATAGTGATACTATTTTATTAACCTGTTATTCATTTTATTAACCTAATATTAATTTTATATTTCTATCTTTGGATATCTTTTGTTTCAATAACTTTCAAAATATTAATGAATTGGATATCTTTAATTTTTGGATATCTTTAATAATCTTCAATAATCTTTTGTTTCAATAATATTGACAACAGGTTTGAAGCGTTGAGTCTGAAGCATTGTGGACTTCCTTAATACCTGTCATATCGAAAAAGGTAAATTAATCTTTTATTTTTATTTTTATATATGATTATGGATGTATATATATCTATACATATGATTCCAATATGTATGTATATAGATCTATATATATGATTCCAAACCCCAAACCAATCCCTTCTCTATGTATGATTCCAGTATGTATATATATTAAAAAGCCATGTCTAAGAAAGCCATGTCTAACAAAACCTGCACGAATTAATTAACAAATTAAAGTGAGTTTCTGCTTTCTAGGAAACCAAACAGAGGGCGTTTTTTGTTTTTTTTTAATAAACAAAATGAAAAATTGGAAGAAGAAAATAAACATACCATCCTCTGCCTCTTAGGGCATGTTTTTTGGGTTGAATGGGTTTATTTTTTGTATTAGTTTTTGACTTTTTATCTAATGTTTCAAATTTAACCAATATAGATAGGAGTTAAATTAATGTTTGTTTTTTTCTTTTTTCTTTTCTTTTCTCCTTGAATGGCACTTAGGGCATGTTTGATTGGTAGTATTAGTGTTACTATTTTATTAACCTGTTAATCAAACAAGGCCTTAGTTTGAGTTTTATTTATCGCATAAAACACATGTTTATTAGTTTGTATAGCATTTTGATAACATTCGAATTTATTAGTTTGTAACATTTGATAACATTTGAATTTTATTAGTTTGCAAAATTAATCTATTAGGACTTAAATTAATCTATTATTAGTTTGAATTTTATTAATTTTATTAGGAGTTAAATTAATTTTATAGATGTGGTAAGTATGGAAATCTAAACCACATTTCGTATTTTTCAAACCCCAAACCCCCTCTTTATGTATGATTCCAGTATGTATGTATATATATATATATATATTGAGAAGCCATGTCTAAGAAAGCCATGTCTAACAAAGCCTGTGCCAATTAATTAACAAACTGAAGTGGGTTTCTACTTTTTAGGAAACCAAACAGAGGGCGTTTTTTTTTTTTGTTTTAATAAACAAAATGAAAAATTTGAAGAAGAAAATAAACATACCATCTTCTGCCTCTTAGGGCATTTTTTTGTGTTGACTGGGTTTATTTTTTGTATTAGTTTTTGAATGTTTATCTAATGTTTCAAATTTAACCATTATAGATAGGAGTTAAATTAATCTTTGTTTTTTTTTTTTTTTCTTTTCTCCTTGAATGACACTCAGGGCATGTTTGATTAGTAGTATTAGTGGTACTATTTTATTAACCTGTTAATCAAACAAAGCCTTAGTTTGAGTTTTATTTATCGCATAAAACACATGTTTATTAGTTTGTATAGCATTTTGATAACATTCGAATTTATTGGTTTGTAACATTCAATAGCATTTGAATTTTATTAGTGTGTAAAATTAATCTATTAGGACTTAAATTAATCTATTATTAGTTTGAATTTTATTAATTTTATTAGGAGTTAAATTAATTTTACAGATGTGGTAAGTATGGAAATCTAAACCATATTTCGTATTTTTCAAACCCCAAACCCCCTCTTTATGTATGATTCCAGTATGTATATATATATATATATATATACTGAGAAGCCATGTCTAAGAAAGCCATGTCTAACAAAACCTGTGCCAATTAATTAACAAACTGAAGTGGGTTTCTACTTTCTAGGAAACTAAACAGAGGGCGTTTTTTTTTTTTTTAATAAACAAAATGAAAAATTGGAAGAAGAAAATAAGCATACCTTCCTCTGCCTCTTAGGACATGTTTTTTGTGTTGAATGGGTTTATTTTTTGTATTAATTTTTGACTTTTTATCTAATGTTTCAAATTTAACCAATATAGATAGGAGTTAAATTAATCTTTGTTTTTTGTTTTTTGTTTTTTTTTTCTTTTCTCCTTGAATGACACTCAGGGCATGTTTGATTGGTAGTATTAGTGGTACTATTTTATTAACCTGTTAATCAAACAAGGCCTTAGTTTGAGTTTTATTTATCGCATAAAACACATGTTTATTAGTTTGTATAGCATTTTGATAACATTCGAATTTATTAGTTTGTAACATTCAATAACATTTGAATTTTATTAGTGTGTAAAATTAATCTATTATTAGTTTGAATTTTATTAATTTTATTAGGAGTTAAATTAATTTTACAGATGTGGTAAGTATGGAAATCTAAACCACATTTTGTATTTTTCAAACCCGAAACCCCCTTTTTATGTATGATTCCAGTATGTATATATATATATATATATATATTGAGAAGCCATGTCTAAGAAAGCCATGTCTAACAAAACATGTGCCAATTAATTAACAAATTGAAATGGGTTTCTGCTTTCTAGGAAACCAAACAGAGGGCATTTTTTTTTTTTTAATAAACAAAATGAAAAATTAGAAGAAGAAAATAAACATACCTTTCTCTGTCTCTTAGGGCATGTTTTTTGTGTTGAATGGGTTTATTTTTTGTATTAGTTTTTGACTTTTTATCTAATGTTTCAAATTTAACCAATATAGATAGGAGTTAAATTAATCTTTGTTTTTTTTCTTTTTTCTTTTCTTTTCTCCTTGAATGACACTTAGGGCATGTTTGATTGGTAGTATTAGTGGTACTATTTTATTAACATGTTAATCAAACAAGGCCTTAGTTTGAGTTTTATTTATTGCATAAAACACGTGTTTATTAGTTTGTATAGCATTTTGATAACATTCGAATTTATTAGTTTGTAACATTTGATAACATTTGAATTTTATTAGTTTGCAAAATTAATCTATTAGGACTTAAATTAATCTATTATTAGTTTGAATTTTATTAATTTTATTAAACCACATTTCGTATTTTTCAAACCCCAAACCCCCTCTTTATGTATGATTCCAGTATGTATGTATATATATATTGAGAAGCCATGTCTAAGAAAGTCATGTCTAACAAAACCTGTGCCAATTAATTAACAAACTGAAGTGGGTTTCTACTTTTTAGGAAACTAAACAGAGGGCGTTTTTTTTTTTTAATAAATAAAATGAAAAATTGGAAGAAGAAAATAAACATACCATCATCTGCCTCTTAGGGCATGTTTTTTTTATGTTGAATAGGTTTATTTTTTGTTTTAGTTTTTGAATGTTTATCTAATGTTTCGAATTTAACCATTATAGATAGGAGTTAAATTAATCTTTGTTTTTTTTCTTTTTTCTTTTCTTTTCTCCATGAATGACACTTAGGGCATGTTTGATTGGTAGTATTAGTGGTACTATTTTATTAACCTGCTAATCAAACAAGGCCTTAGTTTGAGTTTTATTTATTGCATAAAACACATGTTTATTAGTTTGTATAGCATTTTGATAACATGCGAATTTATTAGTTTATAACATTCGATAACATTTGAAATTTATTAGTTTGTAAAGTTAATCTATTAGGACTTAAATTAATCTATTATTAGTTTGAATTTTATTAATTTTATTAGGAGTTAAATTAATTTTACAGATGTGGTAAGTATGGAAATCTAAACCACATTTCGTATTTTTCTATTTCAACGAAAAGACCCTTATAGAATTCATGAGTTAATTTTTTAAATTCATACAGTGGTATCGTACTGTTTGATTTCTTAAATGCATACTTTGGTTTGAATTTGTGGTATTATATACTGTTCAAGCTTTAATAAATTCGAAATTTTTGTGTCAAATTGTTTTTGGGCATTAATCAATAAATCGGACAGTTTCCGGCCAATAAAGGGTTGTTTTTGGCCAATAATGGCCTCCATATGTGTTTGTGTTTGTGTTTCTAAGGATTTGGAAAATATTCTATTATAACGACCCTCACTTCAACTTAGTCATACTTACATACATTTATGTATGATCTTGTTTTGTTATGTGCATTTGCAAATCTTGTCTTGTTTTGCTCGAGTGTTGCTTGCATGCCTTGTTTTTGCCGGGTGTGTTGCCGAGGTCATCTTAAGCCTAGACACCTTGGAACCTTTCCACACTTAGAACTATCTTGGAACCACTTCGGTTGACCTCCACCTTCACCCTGGCATATTCGCCGAGATGTCATCATCTAGGCCGAGGTGTGCGTCACCTAGGCCGAGAAGTGCATCATCTGGGCCGAGATGTTATTATCTAGGCGTTCTAGATCCTTGATCCTCACACTTAGTGGTTTTGTTCCTGGAATGGCATGACCAAGACCGAGGTATGGCACATCTAGGCCAAGGTGTGGCACAACTTAGTCAAGTGTTGTCCTTCCAAGCCGATGTCGTCGCCACCCTACTTGCCGAAGCTTTGCTCTTAGCCGAGATCATCACTTGCCGAAGTGCTCTTGCCGTCTAGCTTGTTGAACACACCTTGTCATGGTCTTGTCTTGTCGGTCAGTCACATTTTTTAGTAGAGCCAAGCAGCCGATGCCACGTGTCCCAGCAGAGGGTTAAGTCAGTGACTGTCGAGAAAAAACATATCATTTTGTATCAAATATTGCCTTTTAGAGAGAGAGACTCTAGGAAGAAGAAGGTGAAGCCTTTGAGTAAGAGAGTGAACTTCTAAGCTTGATCGTTGGAGTTTGAACCATTAGATTCGGGTTTTGAGGTTAGAATCTTAATCTACTCTTGTTGTTCTTATTGATCATCTAGCTGCATTGCACGATCGAATCTGTTCCGCATGCCATGCATTGATTTAAAGTTGGTTTTAGAAAGAGAAAATGGTGTTCATGTATTATTGAAGAAAAGTCTTGTTTTGATCCGAAAGTTTGCATCTAGAACCATGTTTTTGTGTTTGTTCTCACAAGATCTTTGAATATGGGTGCCCAGGTCCATGTTTTCGAACTCATAGCATGAAATCTCAGATTTTGTAATAACAAGTCATGATTTAAGCATGCATTGTTCTTCGTGTTCTTCATGTTCTTCAAAGGGAAATCCAGATTTTCCCAACTTCGCTTTTGAATGTAGCCGTCAGAACCACACCTCAGCGAGAAGGTGTGAGACCTCGGCCAAGACCTGGTTGGTGCCCAGCATTTTTCCCCGAGATGAAAAACAGTGTTTTGTTTTGATTTAACTTGGTTTTGATGAACGCCGAGATCATTCGGTTGCATGTGAAGCTTGTTTGAAAGTGCATTTAATAGACTTTGCCATGTGTTTGTAGGACTTGGACTTGCCTTGACCCCAACGTTTGAAGAACTAAGTGAGTGGTATTTTTAATAAAGCTATGTTATCAAAGTTTTGATAAGCTTTGCTTCGCCTTGTTTTGAAAAGTATTTGTTAAGCATGAATGATTGTTCCTATTTTGTATATCAAGCATTATCTTGTTTTGATGACATTTTCGGAAAGTCCTTAGTGCCAGGGGACTATAATGCAACTGCACATCTTGTTTTGAAAGTCCCTTGTGCTGGAGGACTCTAAACTTTCGCAGTACTCTCGCGTTAGGGGGCTACGGGCCCTTGTAACATAGATCCTTTGTGCTAGAGGACTCTAAACTTTTGTAGCACCCTTGTTTGAGATATCTCCCTTGCTTTGTCTTGTTTTGCCACTGACGGTTTACCGCGTGGGTTTGTTTGTCCGGAATGTCATCATTTGTAATATGTTGGCGCTAGTAAGCATCCCTTGAAACTTTGAAGTTTTGTTAGAAGGACGAGGTCCATCCCTTGTTATATAAAGTTTTGATATGTATTGTTTTGAAAGGACTTCGACTATCATTCATGCAAACCCCTTTATTATTTATATCATTCACTGAGTATCCAAGCTCACCCTCTCCATATATATATGTAGGTGATGAGCAAGAAGACGGTGACGCCTAGATGTGATTCGCGAGCCTTTTTGGGATTTTTGCGTATGTCGGCTTGACATGTATTCATGTCGGGAGTCTTGAAAATTATGCTTCTCGACTTGTAATACTTATATTTTGCATACGTCGGCTTGAGAAGCCTTTTGATCAAGATGTAATTTGTACTTTACTTCATTTGTAACTAAGCTGTAACCCATGTGAAGATGAATGCCATTTCATTTGACTTATGCACAGCTTTTATGGACTAATTAGATTTATATGTATTGCTTCCGTACTTGTGAGCCCCATATATCTATACTCTGTTGTGTGTGAATTTTGAAAGTTGGCCTTCGATAATCTCGAATTACTGTCCATCATGGCACCATCCTACTAGGGGCGGTTTGGGGTCGTGACATCTATCCTATTTGGTAATAAACCAAGGGAATCTTTTATTTCATTTTATTTATCAGCTCAGGAAATCGTACAGTATCACTACATTTTTTTATTTTATTTTTAAAACAGTTTGGTTTGTATACACTGTATTGGTTTCATGTCTTAGATGTGTTCCAGTTCTTACCTTTTCTATAAGATGTGTTCCAGGTCTTAGATAGCATCAGTCGGATCTCAAGTTCTAAAATTAATTAGCTTTGTTACAGGAATTCAACCAATTTTAATTTGAGTCTGATTGTGTTTGGAAATGCCAGTAAGACTTATGGTAAATATAACATATCTTTTGGGATTGGCTTTATTTATTGTTGTTCATGGGGATTTATATGGTTTCAATGCCTAACGCAATGTATCATAACTTTTTTTAAATTGAGGAAGCAAAAAATAAATTAAGGTTATGGAAGAAAAAAAAATTAAGTAAACCAATTTATTTTTTATCTTTTCCGCTTCTTTTTTGTTTTTTCTCACAAAAATGAAACAATCTTGGAAAGTCAATTCTTATATCTTTTAAGGTTATTTCTTATGTACATTGAAATATTTCTTTATCATATCTGTCTTTTGTGAAAAAAAAGTTAGCCTAGTTATATCTTGGGGACATTTTAGTGGTTGACCACCTGGTGGATGAATTATTTTTTATGAAATTATTTGTTGGCTTTTCGACTTTAGCAGTTGACTTTAGTGGTTCATTTTGTCCACTTTAGGTGCAGAAGTATATATTTTCACCCTTTGCTAATAGATATATGTCTACTCATTTGCACCCTTTGCTAAGAAAAATTGTAACATTCATTAATTTTTCTTTTGATGTTGTTTGGAGTCAAATTGTGTTACCAGTCCCTGAAAATGTCCTCATACAGACAGATTTATTTTTTATTTATTTAATGTTTAGAGTGAAATTATTATTTTAAAACTATGTAGATGTGCAAAACTTTTGTTATTTGTTAATTTTAATCAATAGATTCTTGGAAGCAAAGTACTAAGCGTTTGATGTGTTTTATTGATAGTTTTCGTTGGAAACACAACTCATTTTGATAAATTGTTTAATTTTAGTAAAATTTGGTGGCGAAAAATGATTGGTAGGTTATTAGTTTGGCATCTGCATATCTACGTGATTTTTTATTAATTTCTTGAATGAGCTCAATACAATTCAGTAGAGCTTAAGCCATCGATATGTTTGATTCCTAACGATAATGTAGGAGCCATTGATATGTTAAGTATCTATTGATTGTTTCGTTCGGTTTGACTTGGTGAATTAAAATATGCTATGTATTTAATATTTATTTAGTTAAGTTTACTTTTGTATTACAGGTTTTGACAATACTAAGCCGCATCAACCTCTAAAATTTCTAGCCATTTGTTATATTTATATAGATTTACAATCTAAATGTGTTGAGATATAGTGGGATTTAATTTTATGAGAATATGTTTCAAATATAATGTGTTCAATATGTTTCGAATAATGGGTCTCAAATATAATGATAATGTGTTTCAAATATAATTTTAAGTTCCAAGTTATCCTCTACTGTCTATAACTAGTTGTTGAGTGGATGGAGCTCTCAACTTTGCTAAATAAACTTTCAATAGGCTTTGATAATCAAATATGCCGGTTTTTTGACTTTTTTTGGTCCTTACTTTGCTAGTTTTTGGATTTTTTGGGTGTTTGATTATTGAAAAAAATAGAGGATAATTGTTGACTTTATTAAATTACAGAGGATAATTTCAGAGGATAATTGAGATTGGGGGTGGTTGAGTTTGACTTTATTAAATTACAGAGGATAATTTCATAGCTTTTGAAATTGTGAGATTGAGTTTGTCCACTTCAGGTGCAACAATATATATTTGTTGATTTTACTACTACACATGTTTCTACTCATTTGCACCCTTTGCCAAGTTGGGATGATGTGGCATCTTAGACAATTTTAATATTTATTAATTTGTAAGAAAAATAGTGAGATTCATTACTACTTTCTTTTGATGTTGTTTGGATTCAGATTATGTTATCAATACCTGAAAATATTTGGAGTTAAATTATTATTTTCAAACTGTGGATTTATTGCAAATCTTTTGTTATTTGTTAATTTCAATAAATAAATTCTTGGAAACACAACTCATTTTGGTGGCGGAAAATGATTGTTGGGTTATTAGTTTGTCATATGTGTGATTTTTTTTTTCCAGTGTGATTTTTTATTAATTTCTTGAATGAGATATTTTGTCATATGAATTAACTGTGGATTTCAAAATGATTGATGATTTTTTATTAGTTTGTCATACGAATTAACTTTATAAATTTTGCAGTTCCATTTAAACCTCTTTTAGTTCAATTAAATTCAACAAAGCTTAAGTCATCGATAGGTTTGATTCCATTTAAGTATCTATTGATTGCTTCGTTTGGTTTCACTTGGTGAATTAAAATAACTTTTGTATTTACATAAGTTATGTATTCCAAAACCTTTACAGGTTAACTTTTGTATTATGTATTACTGGATTAATATGTATTTACTGAAGTCAACTTTTGTATTACAGGTTTTGGCAATACTAAGCTAGAACGACCTCTAACATTATGGATAATGTAAGTTGTCTTTTTTAAAAAAACTGGTACATAGATTTAAAAAAAACTTTTGTATTATAGGTTCTGATTATAAAAAAAAAAAATTCCTCATTTTTTACAGCTAGATGGAGACTTACAACGAAGTGTAATTTTCGTTCCCTTTACTCGTCGTCTTATAAAATTTCATTTTGTGTACATATCAGCTACGTATTTGTTTTTGTATGTATAGGTTCAGTTTCTTCAACAAAAAAATGTCGGTGTAGTGATTCGTGATGAGCATGATTTCAATGTTGTTCATATTTCTAATGTCAGCCCAAAAATCACTTTCTTATCATTTTTTATTTATTTTTATTTATTATACTTTGGTTATTTCTTAGACTTTGGTTATTTTTTATAGGCAATGGAAAAGGAAAATGCAAAGGCAATGTCGAAAGAAAAAGAAAATGTGTCTTATGCTTCCAAGGGCAAGGGAAAGGAAAATGCATGTCCAGCGATATAGTTCTTAATGGTTTTTGTAAAGTGTTTTTTTTTTTTTTAAATTGTTAGTTTTCGTATGTTTGTATTTTAAGCCATAATTGTATATCGAATTGTTTATTTTAAGCAATAAATAATTGTTTATTTTAAGCCATAATTGTGGAGTGTTTTTGAAAATGCATGTCCAATTACTTATTTTAAACCATAATTGTATTTTTATCTTTTAAACTGTGTACTTTTTTAAGTGTCTCCTGTATATATGTGTAAATATGCACCACTTTTCAATGTAAGTGGGCAAAAATTTTGAGATAAAGAGAGGAGGGAGAAAATGGGCAACAATTTTTTTTTTCCCAGCTATGTGAATGGGGATGCTTTATGAAGTTCATAAGTTGGCCGAACATTTGTTTGTTTGTATAACAAAACCACACAATTTATTATATAGATTATAAATGACAAAGGTGACTGATTGCAAGGGCACGCGAAAGGAAAATGCATGTTTAGCGGTATGGTTGTTATTGATTTTTGTAGAGTTTTTTTAGTTTTTATTTTTATATCTTCATATATTGTATTTTATTTAGCCATAATTGTATTTTATTTTTGAAACTATGCACATTTTTTAGTGTCTCTTGTATATTCTTAGGAAGAAAGAAATATATAGGGGATACTTTATGAAGGAATATATAGTGAGAAAGGAATATATAGTGTCTCCTGTAAGTGCATGGGCCCTACAAGAAATGGAGATACTTTATGAAACTCATCTGCTGATCGAACATTTGTTCATCACTGTTACAAAACCACACAATCTGCTGGTCGAACGTTTATTATTCTCATAAGTTGGTCGAACATTTGTTCATTAGTGTAACAAAACAACACAATTTATTATTATTATTATTATTATAAAACTAATAGTCATGGGCAAAAGTATAATACATTTTCTCTAAATTCTTGGTATTTTCTTTGGACAATGGAAAATGGTACTTGATAATATTTGCATTTTAAGCATCCAATGATTTAATATTCATATTTTAGGGACCCAATGGTTATGTTATATCACGAGCTGTATTAGCTTAACGTGCACGACGAGAACGTGAAAGAAATGAAAATGCATGCTCTGCATATCAATCAGGACAACGCTTGCGACAAGAACGAGAGAGATTAGGAGCATATGTTAAAGACTTTCCTTCATTAACACCAAGTCGTCGCAGTCATGCTTGCCTAGAACAGGGTACAAAGACACTTGCGGATACTTCGTTGGCACAGAAACAAACAATGGTTACATATGCATCCACATGTTCGTTCTCCATGGAAAGTATATCTTTAGCTCGGAATTGGTAAAACATGTTTAATTCTTTAAATAATACTCTTACTTTTACATGTGTATAAATTTTAATTTATGCACAAAAAATATTTGTAGGCCTAATTCTACAGTCACATTTCTTCAAGATGATCTATGTACAGATGATGAATTAGAAGATATGACTATAAGTACTGCGATTAATACTCAATCACACATGAATTCATGTCGTCATTCTCTCGGCAAGATGGATGTGTTATGTCCTTATTGTTCAGCCTTACATTGGATGGACAAAAAATTAGCACAATCATCTCGAAAGTATCCCTTATTTGGAACTTGTTGTTTAAAAGGAAAGACTAGGCTACCTCTGCTTATGACACCCCCTCCACCGCTTCAAGCATCATATGATGAGGATGATGATCAAGCAAGATCGTTTCGACGTTATACTCATGTATACAATGCAGCCAATGCTTTTACAAGTCTTGGTGCTACATTGGATCCAAGAGTATTAAGTGGAAGCGGTCCTAAACCATTTATTATCCATGGGGAATTGCGACATCGAACAGGATCACTTCTACCACAGCCAGGTCAGGATGCGACTTATGCTCAGTTGTACATTTATGATCTTGATTCAGCTTTAGAAGTTCGAAATCGTAGAAATCCTCACTTACAAAGGGATGTTCTCAAAACTATTCACGATAGTTTATTGCAAGTTAATGCATTTGTAGACAAATTTCGCCAGGCTCATGCAATTTTGAATCAATTAGCCTTCACTGGACAAAATCTACCTGCTTATCTTCACTACAGTTCAGCAACAGACTGACGACGGTATAACCTACCAACTGCTGATGAGATTGCAATTGTAATACCAGGTGATGGAACTGAGGTTACTGGAATGAGAGATGTTGTTTTACATCTATAGGGAGATAATGAACTGATGCAAATTAATAAATGTCACCCAGCGTATTTGTCATTGCATTATGTTTTATTATTCCCGTATGGTGAGCTCGGATGGGAACCTGAGTTGAAATTGTGGGACGTTAAACATGATCGCCCTTTAACTGATCGACTTACTCAAATGGATTTTTATAGTTATCGTTTATTTGAGCGGCCTACAAAGCATTCAACAATTTTGAGAGGTGGAAAACTATTCCAAGAGTTTTTGGTAGATGCTTGGGCTGCAACTGAGCAAAATCGGTTAACGTACTACAAGCTTAATCAAAAAAAAAATTTGGGCTGAACTTTACCAAGATTTAAGTGATATTGATCCAGATGACTTGCGACCTAATCAAATTGGTCAAAGGTTTATTTTGCCATCTTCATTTACTGCTAGTCCTAGACATATGTTTGAAATCTTTCAAGATTCAATGGCTATCACACGATACAACCAGCACCCAGATATTTTTCTCACCATGACTGCAAATCCCAATTGGCCAGAAATTACTTCAGCATTATTACCACACCAAAAAGCTACTGATTGTCCGGATTTGATTGCCCGTGTTTTTGAGCTAAAAAGAAAGTGTTTGATGAAGGAGATAGAGACAAACAAAATGTTCGGTAATAAAGTTGCACATGTTTTTACAATTGAATTCCAAAAACGAGGCCTACCACATATGCATGCGCTTCTCTTTCTTAAAGGTCCAGACAAAATTCGAACATGTGCTCAAGTAGACAAATTAGTTTGTGCAGAATTTCCAGATCCAAAAGATGATTCTACACTTTTTGAAACTGTCAAGTGTTGCATGGTACATAGACCACGTGGTGCTCGAAATCCCCAAGTACTATGTATGGAAAATGGTAGATGTACTAAGAAATACCCTCGCGCCTTTGAAGAATCAACAACTATGGACCAAGATGGATATTCAATCTATCGTCGTCGCAATAGTGGTCAAGTATATACTGTGAGAGGACAGGAAGTTGATAACAGGGATGTGGTACCATACAATGCATAACTTTCTAAACGGTTCAACTGTCATATAAATGTAGAAGTTTGTGCTAGAGTGAGATGTTTTAAGTATATACATAAGTATATTTACAAGGGCTATGATCGCACAACAATGGTTTTGGGATTGATTAATGAGATCCAACAATATCTTGATGCGAGGTATATTGGACAACCAGAAGCTGCTTGGAGAATATTCGGTCATCATTTGCATGCAAAGATGCCAACAGTTGTTCGCTTGGCACTTCATCTACCTGGAATGCATCGTGTTTTTTTCAATCCTAATGACTCATTGGAAATGATTCTTTCTAGAGCTATGCAACAAAAATCGACTCTTACTGGTTTTTTTGATTATTGTGCTTCCAATGAAAATGAATGCTAATTCATTTACCAAGAATTTTCGCAACATTTTGTTTGGCTCAAGTTAGAACATAGATGGAAACCAAGAGAACATGGATATACAATTGGTAGAATGTACTTTGCTAGCCCTAACTGTGGTGAAAGATTTTATCTGCGTTTGTTGTTAACTGTTGTCAAATGAGCAAGATCGTTTCAATGTTTACGTACAGTTAACAATGTTTTCCATGAGACATTTAAATCAACACTTGTTGCAAGAGGACTCTTAAAAGATGATGAAGAATGGATACAATGCCTGAAAGAGGCTACAGTTATGAAAATCGGATATCAATTGAGGAGATTGTTTTGTGTTATTCTGACCCAATGTTTTCCACTACAACCACATGCGTTATGGAATCAATTTTCAATGCATATCTGTGATGATCTTGCACATAAACTTCATACATTGTTTGCCATTTCTAACCCAACTAAGGCTCAAATTGAAGATTATGGTTTGTATCTTTTGAATCAAATGCTTCAAGAATCAGGAAAGAGTTTAATTGACTTCCCGCCCATGCCACAACCTACAGCAAATTGGAGTGCAACAGTTGGTAACCGATTGATATTCGAACATCAACAACTACATAATGAGGCACAACAGACAGATGTGCAAATTACTATTGATCACCTCAATAATGGACAACAAACTGTTTATAACGCAATTACTTCTTCAGTCTTTGAAAGTAAAGGGACTATTTTCTTTTTGAATAGCGGTGCCGAAACGGGGAAAACATTTTTGTACAATACGATTGCATTAAAATGTCACAGCCTTGGCCATATTGTTGTTACCGTGGCTTCATCTGGAATTTCATCATTGCTATTAGTAAGAGGTCGCACTGCACATTCAACATTTTTTATTCCATTGGATGTCTTGGAAAATTCAGTTTGTGGGTTTAGCAAGCAATCATTACAGGCTGAATTGTTTAGAGAAACAAAACTTATAATTTGGGATAAAGTTCCTATGCAACATAGACATTGTGTTGAGGCGGTTGATCGCACACTTCGAGATATTTGTGAGTATGAAAAGCCATTTGGGGTATCACTGTTGTTCTTGGTGGAGACTTTCGACAAATCTTACCAGTTATAATCAAAGGAGTTCGTGAGCAAATTGTGAATGCATCATTGAGACAGTCTGTTTTGTGGAACGATCTACATGTTTTATCTTTAGATTTGAATATGCGCTTGAATCATGCAAACCTTGGAAATGCTATTTTTGCAAAATTCTTGACGGAGGTAATACTCATTCGAACTTTGATTATACCATTTGAGGATACTTTGATTACACCATTTTTTTATTTTTTTTTATTTTTTTTATTAGGTTGGAACCAATCCGCAAGAAATCATTAAAATTCCATCAACAATACACAAATGCCAAGATCTAAAGGAATTACTCTCAGCAGTTTATCTACAATTGGATGTGGCAAATACATCAACCCCATCATTCTTAACGAAACGTACAATTCTTTCTACACGAAATGATGATGTCAGTGTTATCAATATTGCTGCGTTGAATATTTTTCCAGGGAATACATATACGTATCTTGCTGCAGATAAGATGGCTGAAGATGATGAAATTGATCCTTCCATTACAAACAGATATCCTAATGAGTTTTTAAACTCATTGGATCCTCCTGGGCTACCTGCTTTTAAGGTAGAGTTGAAAGTGGGTTGTCCTATAATGTTATTAAGAAACATTGCACCAAAAGATGAACTATGTAATAGCACAAGATTGACGGTATCAAGGTGCGACACTCGCATAATTGAAGCTCGAATCTTAACTGGAAAGAAGTTTGGCAATTTGGCATTTATACCAAGGATATCATTGACTCCGTCTTCTGCAGAAATGCCTTTCCGAATGACAAGACGTCAATTTCCAGTTCCATTGGCATACGCTTTGACCATTAACAAATCTCAAGGACAATCTGTGAAATTTGTTGGGATTGATTTGTGTACACCTGTTTTTAGTGATGGGCAACTATACGTGGCATTATCCAGATGCACATCTTTCGATCGTATAAGTATCCTTCTCCCCAATGATGAGCTAGATTCCACTACAAATATTGTTTACCCTGAAGTTTTGTTATGAAGACCTTTCGGAAATTGATGAGGCGTTCATAAGAATTGTGGGAAAGAACAAATTTAAAGACATTATCAAACACATATTTTTGTAAAGTATATACATTTTGTAAAGCAGACAATAACTATGACCCACTTTTTGTAAAGCTTTCCACCTATGTGGACTTTGTTGCATTTCAAATATTTTTGTGAAGCCTTTTATTCTCCTATGTTTTTGCATTTCCAGTATAGCTAAGTTTGATTTAAGAGTGCTAACTTGATCTTTTACAATTGAGTTATTACTTTGGACATGTAAGTTGATTTATTACTTTGGACATGTAAGTTGTCACTACTTTGGACATGTCAATTGTCACTACTTTGTATACATTTTTTTTCCCCTTTTTGTATAAAATTATGTTCTCTTTTATTTTCATAGGATGATGGAGATTTGCACCAAACTGTTATATGAGCTCTCTTTACTCATCTTCTTATTTTATTGAGAAAATTACAAATAAATGAGTTTTTAAATATTTTGTAAAGTTATCACCTATTTATAATTTTTCTTATTCAATTTACTCTTCTTACTATACATTTTCTTTCAAGTATTGATAGTAGCAATACTTGATGGCTATTAGATGACTTTAAAATCTTCTTAATTTGACTATTTTGTAAAGCAACAATTTGTATTCTATAGTTAATATAATTGATGATTTTCACATTAATTTGACAAACCAGATGAGTTGCAGGAATTATTTTTTTTACCATTTACTGTTGGGATGCTATGGCATAGAGTTGATTTTTTCTTCATGATATGATGCATTTAGTTTTCAATGCTTTCCGGATCTTGATTGGAAAATTATTTCAAAATATTAGATTTCCATATCTTAATTTGTAAACAATTTCTAAAAACTACTATTTGCGAGGTTATGGTATTTATGTTCTGTGTATTATATTATTTCAATCAGATATTTGTGGTTCGGGGTACTATGACACTCACCAATGTATTAGGTGTTAGCCACAAACTAATGGTAGGAGTGCTGACTTGAACTTTTATCAGGTGCTACAAACTCTACAAATTTTAATATGATACGTACAAATTACCAAATTACAACTACATTTTAATCTCAATATTATTTACACCGTACCTTTAGGCACGGGCATACACTAATAAAAAATATAATACAGCTAAATAGATATATAAATATAATACACGAGGTATAAAAGTAATTTTACGTCGGGGAAATTCGAGGATGGGGTCGAGGTTTAAACAATGATCACCGTCCTCATCCCCAAAACAGATCGGAGATTGATTTTCAAATACCGTCTTCTCCTCGTCGGGGGTATTTTTCAGAGAAAAATCGCTTAAATCGGAATCGGGATCAGGGATCCCTGTCAAGTCCGTTTCAGATTGTCATCCCTAACTCACATAAACACTCTCGAAGTGGTTTGAATATAACTTATTTTTTAATTTTTTAATTTATTACGAAAATATATATAAAAAATAGATAAATAATGTGATAAAAAAGTCAATAAATAATTTATTTAGGTAGTACCTAAATCGCAGCCCAATTTATATGTCAAAACTTCAAAAAAAAAATTATATTTTATTATTTTTTCTTATTTTGAGTGCATTCTTTTTTAAAGGATCGAGGAAAGGTTATCCTTTATAAACGAGGGGGAGTTCCGACTATAAGGATTTAAAAAAATAAAATTAAAAAATTAAAAATTGCTATTGCCAAACAGACCCTAAGAAAGACCCGAACTTGGCCCGAACAGGTAGTGTCGGGGCGGGGCAACGAATAAAGTTTGATTGCCGTTAATTGTACGCAACTTTGACGAAAATTCTAGAAGCAGCCTTCGGGCTGTCAATTATATTACTTGCTTCCTCAGGATTGGTTCTCTCTCTCTCTCTCTCTCTCTCATTTCAATCATTCGCTTCGAAGTCCCTCCCCTTTCTCCCCCCATCCAGGTACTCTCTTCTCTATCCAAGTCTGCATACGTATATATATATACAGATATAGATTTGTGATTTTGTTTGGATATATATATATATGTATGAAGTTTAGGTCAATTGTTCCGTGAAGAAATTCCCGGATCTTCAATTTTGGAGTTAGGGTTTCTGGTAGTGATCGGATTGATTGTTGTCGGTGTGTTTGTGTGGGGGCAATTAGGTCTTTGAGAAGGTAATTTATTCACGATCTGCTACTTGTGTGGGTATTTCAGTGAGTTATATAGGTCACGCCTTTGATTTGAAGTCTTAGGTGTGTGTTGTTGTGTTGATGGCATCGAAACGAATTTTGAAGGAGCTCAAGGATTTGCAGAAGGACCCTCCTACATCATGCAGTGCTGGTATGTTTTCTCTCTGTTGATTTTGGTTATGTTTTGTTAATTATTCAATCGATTTAGAAGGTAATTTATGAATTATGCTAGTGTATTGACCTTTTTTTCCCCCCCTAATACAGGTCCTGTTGCCGAAGATATGTTTCATTGGCAAGCAACAATTATGGGACCTACCGATAGCCCTTATGCAGGAGGCGTTTTTCTGGTTTCTATCCATTTTCCTCCTGATTATCCTTTCAAGCCCCCAAAGGTAGAATTTTTATTATACGGTGTAGGTTTTTGTTTTTAAAATTTTATTTTTATTATTGATGACTTCACTCTTTCATGACTTTAATTAGATTACACTTTGTCATCTTGGTTTTGCTAATGGAAAATACCTCGTCCGTTACTATTGGTTAAGAAGCAACAGATCAAGTAGCCAATGTTGTAGTGATAATACCTACTAGGCACAAAAGTTTTGAAATTAAAATTGTCGCCTTTTTTATTTATTTATGATTTTCAACATTTTGGCCATCGAGTTTGTCATTTGCTAGAAGCCTAACGTATTGCTTCCAGTAGTGAAATAGGAACAAAAGATGATATCAGTTTTGTGACAATAGAAAGACTCTAACTTTGAGTGCCAATGCAAAAAGAAACCCTATGAGATGTGGTATTCCTTTGTGTGGAGTATGTATGGTACCATGGGTCGTAAAATGCTATTATTAAGTAGTTATGATCATACATTTATTTACTTATCAGAAAAAACCAAAAAAACAGAAGAGGATCTATCAATTTGAAATGCTCTCGAGATCTGAGAAGGCGGACTGAGTTAATAATGCAGGTAGCATTCAGGACTAAGGTCTTCCACCCAAACATTAATAGCAATGGAAGCATTTGTCTCGACATTCTGAAAGAACAATGGAGTCCAGCATTAACCATATCAAAGGTTTGATCTATCACCTTTCCCTTATTTTGAATCAATCTTCACGTATGTTCTGCCTTCATAATTTTGTTGTATCATGAATAACATGAACTTTGTTAGCCAGTGTGTGATTGTAAATTATAGGTTGAAATAACAGCATGCCTAGAGTTGAGGTTTGATGTTAGCACATGACTTGTGTGAATACAACGTATATTTGTTCACAGGTCTAATGTCATACTAACATGTCATTGACGAAAGTAATAGCCTTGGTGGGTTGTACTGATTCTTTTTTCTTTCTTGAAAGGTTTCAGCTGTGAAACAGCGCTGTGTAAGTTTTTTTTTTTTTTTTGTGTGTGTGTGTGGATAGTGGCTCATGGTGAAGTCGTCACCATTGATAATTTGATTAGGAGGCAACAGATTCATGTTAGTTGGTGTTGTATGTATATGCAAAATGAGGAATTGGTTTATCGCCTTTCTATTCGGTGTATGCTGGCTAGAGATCTTTGGGTCATGCTTCTTAGTATGTTCAGGCTGATACGGCTGTTTGTCTTCTGTAATCTTGGAGGGGGACTATACTGGGGAGAAAGTGGTTTTTATTTTATTATTTTAGGTTAACTTTCCCAAGGTGTCTTCTGTTAAGGTCCTTCAAGGGATCTAGGGCTGAGTTTGGATCTTGGGATGATATTTCAAGTCAGACAATAAAAGAAATATTGACTAGAAAGAAAAATGATATATTTAAAGGAAGGGAAATCGAATACGAAAATGAAGTACAAAAGTAGAGTTTCACCACTATCAGTAGCTGACCAAGCTGCCTGCTTTACTGTCTCTGTTGAAGTCACTATTACCTTGTTGGACCACTATACTCACCTCTGTTATTAGAATCGTACGATTCGATTCAATTTAGTGCGTAATCAATATGAACAAGTTGTGTAAATCGCAAATAGTTATGAATCGGTGAATCATGAGTTGTTAAAATCAATGTTTGGCTTTTTTTTTTCTTTTTTTTTTTATTGTTGGAAAATGGTTCACACAACCTTTTGAAGGTCTTTAAGATTACTATATGTCATCTTTTGACTTTCTTCCTCTCTATTTACTCTTCCTATTCACTCTCAAATACTGAAATCTTAGCGGAAAAAAAATGAACTTTCTACCTCTACAATATTCTAGGCTTACATATTCAATTTTATCTAAGTACTTGCATTTACAAAATGAATTTTTTGAAGGCATCAAGTGAGATTTTAGAAAAAAATTAAAGATTTTGGTTTTTTAACCTTGTAAAAAGTTAAAAAATATTGTTGTTGAGTTATTGTTACTTGAAAATTAAAAGTTTGTCTTTATTTGCTTTCTTTATTAAGAATGGTTGATAAGGAATAGTATCTAAAAGGAAAAATGTGAAGTAGTAAATATGGGAACCCGTGTTAACTTCTTATCTAGACCACGTAAACATTATTTAAAACAATATTTTCATTGATTTAAGTTTAGGGTTTGGTTTGGCATAACCTACAAAAGTTAAAAAATCAAAAAATTATTAAAAAAGTCAAAAAGTCCATACTATTTGGGGGATGCTTGTGGGGGAAGCTTAGAGGGCAAAATATTCAACTATCCAAAAGTCAAAAAGTCAACAATGGTAGAATGGTCATTTTGATTTTACAATGATAGAGACCCCCACAAAACACAACCCCCAAAATGATCTGAACCATTCATGTCACTGGGGGTGTTTGGTGCAGCTTTTTTAAGCCAACTTATGGCTTCTGGCTTTTAAAAAGTTATTTTGGACTGTTTGGTTAAACTTATTTCAAACAGCTTCTGATTCTAACAACTTATTTTAAGTCAAAAAAGCTGATTCTGAGAAGTTGCTCACCCCTTGCTTCTGATTATCAGCTTCTGCTGTGGACATGTTAATTCACGGTTATACTCTTAGATTTTTTTATTTTTTATTTTTTTAAAAATAGAAAAAGACTCAAATGGACTATTAAATATTATTATTATTTTTTATGAAAAATGTAGACAAATAGTGAATAATAAAAAATAAAAATTAATTGAAAAAGCTACTTCACAGCTTATTTAACAAACACTACTCAGCAACTTAAATCTATAATCCAACAGCTATACCAAACAGATTAACCGCTTCTGATTAAAGTCATAATCTATAATCTGTTAAGCTATAATCTATAATCTGTTTTAACAGCTACACCAAACACCACCTATCAGACACAACTCCCAAAAAAATTTCAAACACATCAATGGTCAATACATCAGTGGGGGTTCATGGGGGTTCTCTTTTGTGGGGGTCCTCTTTTGTGGGAGTCCCAAACATTTTTCTTGATTTTATTACAATATTTTATTACACATCTTTTCATAAATAGTCAAAAAGTATCCCAAACATACATTTTTTTTTCCTCTACTTTTTTAGCCAAAAAGTCAAAAAGTGCACTTATATAGCACATCCCAAACAATTTCTAAATATTTCATATTTATTAGATATATTTAATATCTAAGTGTGTAGATATATTTTTCTATATAATTTAAAAAAGGTGACCGAATTTTTACGATTCACGATTCGATTTGATTCGCGATTTGGTACGATATCATTTTGATTCACGATTCGAATTCAGATTTAGAATATTGTAGAGAGAGAAAGTTCATTTTTTTGGGCTAAAGTTTGAGTATTTGAGAGTAAATAGAAAGAAAGTCAAAAGATAGGATATAGTAATCCTAAAAACCTTTAAAATGTTTTGTGAACCATTTTTCAACAATAAAAAAGCAAAAAAGAATGCCAAATATCGATTTTAGTGATTCACAATTCACCGATTCAGTTCACCAATTCATAGCTATTTGTGATTCACACAACCTGTTTGTATTGATTACTCATTGAATCAAATTGAATCGTACGATTCTAATAATAGACGTAATAATTCATTTGTGGAATGTGGAGTGAGAGCATGACTTCATTGTGAAAACATCTTGAGAGTGGGAAAATTCCCAGATTGTGTACATCTCTATATGCAGGTCTATAAATATACAGGTATATACAATTGTTTATGTGGTTTTTAAGTACTTCATGCATTTATTTTATGTAAATTAACTACATCTGCTGCATATAATATAGATGTAGTATGAATATATAAAAAATTCAATTATAATTACAATAAAGGGCAGTCATTAGCTTTCATCATGTGGGTGAAATTGAGTCTTCTAGCTTACAACTTTTCGACATTTATGGCTGGATTTTGCAAGAGCATATGCTAGTTGCTAGGGTTGTAAAGGATGGTAGGGTATGCCTCATTACTCATGAGTTGCACACGTTGCAAAAAATAATTCATCAAAAGTAAATTGGTTAATAATCCATAAATTTGACCAATTGAATTCAAGGATTTGACCTGATTTCGGCCTCAACTCATCAATTGGTGAGTTAGAGAGGCATTTGTCTACTTAGGTGGACAGATTAGATTACTTAGGGAGTAGGTGTGGGGGAATAAATTGTTGTAAATTGAAATTTTAAATGAGCAATAAGTTTGCTGATATTTGATGTAATATTTAAATGATGTCGATTAACTATCGTAACTTTTGTCAGATAATGACGACTTTTGAGTTGTCACTTTTTTGTGGTTATTTTGCTATTTACTGAGGATTGTGGGACTTTCCAGCATAGTATACTGAATGAAATACGTGTAACATTGAGTACATTTTGAGTGAGAACAAAAAAATATTAGAACAATAGCATTGTGTGTTAGAAGTATCAAATTTGAAGGGATGTGCAGTTATTGAGTTTAATGACTAAAATACTCCTTTTTGATTGGTTTGACTTAACGAAAATTGATGAATGGTTTAGATTGAAAACAAATTAAAATATTAGGGTTTAAATTGACAAAATTGAAAACTCATAGTTTATTTTGTTAAAAGGCTCAAACCATGGTTTTTTTTTTTTTTTTTAAATTGTCCCTAATTAGTTTATGAAGTATAATCCCCATGATGCTTAATCTCATTATACAAAGAACAAAGTTAATAATATACTTGAGTAAACCTTTTTAAACTTACGAATAACAAGGAATGAATAAAAAGCAAACACATAAAAGTCTGCATAGTGGAAATGTGGAATTTTTTATTCTTTTATTTTTTTTATTTTTTTTTTATATATATAAGCAAATGAAGAATCCTGTATTGACTTTGTTTCAAGTGAAGGAAATAAGAAAAGCACAAAAGAAAAGAAAGGAGGTAGATGTGAGTGATTTATTATGATATTGCTAAGGAGCTAATGTAATGGAGGACCATATTGGGTTGGGGGAGCCTGGGACCATGGCTCCCAAAACGATGGTGGAAAACCCGTCATAATATTCAGGTGTCTAAGAGGAAATATAGTGTCAAACCTTTTTCTTTTTATTGGCTTCACAAGACAATTGTTGCTATTAATTGGTGAAAGTTGAGAATTATCTGCATAATGTTGACGCTCTCCTTCAAGGAGCCTGATTTGAGTGTTTTTTTAATCTATTTGTGGGGATTTCATGCACTGTCTTGATGTTTGCCCTGCGGCTAAAATACCGAAGAGTGGAAGAAGGTAATAGGGGATATGAAGGTTCTAGGAATAGAAAAAGATAGTTCCTAGAATAAAGGCTGTCCTAGTTTTCAATCTTTCAGTGGAATGAATAACACTTTCATTGAAAAAACTTTTATTTTTAAGAGTATTATCAACTTTCTGGCTACTAATCTTATATATTTGTAATTCATTATATGGACTCTGTTGAAAGAAGAAAATTTATTTTGAACAAATACTGCATCCCAACTAAATTACACCATATTACTAGACAATGGAAATGACAACACATTACTTGGTGGTGGGATGCCATTCACTTCCAAGGTCAAATCATCACCCCAGTTTGCCAAATAAGAAAAAGATGAGAAACACTAGCAGGATCCTATACTACCCAATTTATGTAATGAGATACTGAATGCCCTTTAACCTTTTAGGTACATGGTTCCACATCCATGTGGCTTATACCTGTCACCACCGTGTCAGATATTCACCACTAATGATTGGCATGAGTTTCTAAATTTTATTGTCTGCTACCTTTGCTACACATACTAGAGTGCAGATTTCGGGTGTAGGTAAGTTAATGGTGCTAATATACTCTTATTTTATTTGGAAGAATCCATGTAACATGGAGCATTTCTACATGATGGCCCATTACACATGTTGGACTCAACTCATACTTTTACCGAAGTGTTTAGTGTTCGACATATTTACTTAATATATTTGGAAGATTCCATGTAACATAGCTTGCTATGGCGATTGTTAATGAAGAATGCCATGCTCTCAATTTGCATTATAGTAATTATAAGTTTGATAGATAAATGCATTGACTAATGAATGTACTACTTTTGTTGTTGATGTGTATATATGTGAGAGGGAAGTGAAAGGAGTGTTGATCGAGTGTAAGTGGAAGCAACATAAAATTGCAATAACAAATTCTCTAGAGTTTGATATGAAGAAAAACTAAGGCTGTGTTTGGTTAGGCTTTCAAAGTATGATTCCACCCTTAGGTTTCAATACGGTGCTTGTTTACAGTTTTCAAAAATTGATTCCACACCCATTTTTCAAAACATGTCTACCTGGTCATCCATCCGAACGTTCGGAACAGTGTTCAGGTTTTTTTTGTTTGTTTGTTTGTTTTTTTTTTTTTTTTTGCACTTTTTATTTTTATATTTTAAATAAAAAATATTTTTGGAATTTTTTAATTTTTTTTTATGAGTTTTGAATAGAATTTTGGGTTGTGTGTTTGGTTATGAGTTGTAAATTTTTTAATCAAATATCATATGTCACATCATTCAATTCAAAACTTTTTTCAAAACTCATAACAAAACGAATTTTTCACACTCAAATCATAATTCCAAAACTCACAAATACGACTCTATTCTCAAATTATAATTCTAAAACTCTACCAAACGTAACCTAAAATTCTCCCATAGAGATTTAATGGATTTGGCTTCAATGCAATCTTAATCTTAATTTCTTAAAATTGTGAGTAACATCTATAAAGTTTTGGGAGTTCAGTTTTAAAATGCGATTAACATTTTTTTGTCAGGTCCTGCTGTCCATCTGTTCTCTGCTGACAGACCCAAACCCTGATGATCCTCTTGTGCCAGAAATAGCTCACATGTACAAGACTGACAGGGCTAAATATGAGGCCACTGCTCGCAGCTGGACGCAGAAGTATGCCATGGGATGATGGCAAAAGAACCCCCGTGGCTCTTCTGAAAAAAATGTTACTCCGTACTTTTCCGATGTCCTTGGGTGAAAAGAATAAGAGTGTTGGTAAGGAACTTTGTTTGTTTATCTTTCTTAGACTCAAGCTTGGCAAGAAAGTTGGATCTCTAACTTTGTGAATATCAATTCTAAGGCTTTGGAAGGGGAAAAAGAAATTGTAATGTATTATTTGATGCTTTGTTTTCTAGTGAATGATTTGCTTTTTGCTTATTCTCTTATCAATTCATATATTTTGTGATAATGTTATAAATACTTTCTATCCTTGAAAATATTGATTCATCTGATTCAATTGTTGTGCAATAGCATAATAACACAAGCGTTCTTGGCATATTTTACCTTTTTTGACATATTGAGAAGGGTTTTTGCCAAAATATTCTGTCACGACATCTCTCTGCAGGGTGCATTCTCTGTTAACCCATGGAAATATGTTTAGAGGTAAGTCAATAACAGCACATTCTATGGCTGAGAAATTTTGTGAATATTGACTTGTGTCTGATAAAGTATGATCAGGAATTGCTTCACAATTTCAGATTTTGACCCTGTTTATGGGCTGTTTCTAGCTTTTCCTTTTTTTAATTTTGGAAATCTATGTCAAAACGGGTGGTGCAGTTTTGCGAAAAGTTATATAAACTAAAAAAAAAGCTTATTGTTGAAAACCAAGGGAATGAGTGTTTTTAGTTTATATGTACCAATCAGAGCCCCTTTGTGTGCTTGTTATGCCTTTCTGTGTTCCTTGCCTTGCCGTCCTTGTACCAATTAATAATTCCTGTATATAAAGCGAAAATGTTAGGGACATCAATGCTTTTACAAATAAACAAAATATTAATATATTCACAAGACTTGGAGTGAGTCTTATGTGTAAAAAGTGTGTGCATTTGTAGCATTGTTATTGAGTATCCCTTTCTAGTTTGTTTGTTTTTTTTTTAATCTCTTGCCTTTTCTCCCAACTCATTATTGAGGCTAAGGCTTATCTGTTTTCATATTTGTCTCCTTGTTTCAAAATAATTCAAAATCATGGAATGAGATTTTTGAGGCTGGGAGAAACATAAGTATAGAAGATAGTGACTGTTACTGACTCAGATGTGATAATCAAGAAGTTAAGATATTTCTTGCATTTTTTTGTGTTGTTGCCATGTGTATAGCATGTCAAAAATATCAGCTCCATCAATGATAATTTATGAGGAAAAATATCGACTTTTGATAGAGAGATTTGGTTCAGGTGCAGTGGTGGAATTGGGTTTCTTTTTTTCTTTATTATTATTATTATTATTATTATTTTTTTTTTTTTATAATAATTTTGTGTTGGGGGTGGAACCCATATTTGGACGAGGGAACATCTTTGGCTTTGGTGGGAACACCTGGGATTGCCAGGGTCCCAAAACTAGATTGAGGGACAAAAACTCTTCTTCTCTCTCTAGGCATATCCATCATAACATGATTTCATTGTGCAAAGGGATAAGCACAAACTGGATTTTGTGGATGGTTGAGGACATAATAGATACAAACACAGGTCCTGTTTGGTGGAATTTTTTTTCAGTGAAAAATTGTTAAAAGTATATTTATTTCAGTTTTTAAATAATTTTTTTTTTTCAACTTATGTAAGTTATTTCTATTTAATAAACTATAAGTAAAAGTTGTATCAAATAGTCTGATATAGACTCTCAAATTAAAATAAGTTATAATCACTTTTAAAAGTTGTAATAAGTAGTCCCTCAATCTTAACTATATTTCTAATTTTTTTTTTTTTTTTGGAACAAAAAAAGAAAGAAAAGGAGTGGAATGTTGCCTTTATGAATTAGTGGTACGTAGGTGAATTGTTTCAATTAAAGCCAAGCTTATTGGAATTGGAAGTCTACTGGCTTTACTTTCCAATAAATAAACAATCAAAAAATTGACTTATGCAATGCTGGGAGGTTAAAAGGTAAAAATAATCATAAAAAGAAAAAAATAAATTAAAAAATTAATAAGATAAAGGTTTTTTTTTTTTTTTTTTAAGAAGATTGTAAAAAGACTTATTTTGAAAAGATGGTTAAAAGTAGGTTTTTTAGTTTTTTTTTTTTAAATATAAAATTAAAAAAAAAATGTAAGAAGATGTAACCTAACATTAGTTAAAAACTGATTTTTGACTTTTTTAGCTCTTCCCAAAAGAGTTACTTTTTTACTTTTAACCTATTTTGAGTGGCATTATCTCTCTATTTTTTTCACGTTTTTTTAAAAAAAAATCAAAAAGTCAACTTTTAATAAACTTTCCACAGCAAGTCAAAATGTCACATACAAACTATAATTTTATTTTTTTTTACAAAAGTCAAAAAAATCAAAAAACCTAATCCAAACAAGGTTTTTTAACCTAAACTAAGGCCTTATTTGGCATGTAGCTGTTTTAGCTTAAAAGTCAAAAAATTATTAAAAAAATTAAAAAGCCTATAACCAATATCAATAAGTTAAGGATTCTTTTTTTTTCTTTTTTTTTTTACATATCTTTTCGTAAAAAATTAAAAACTCATTCTAAACATACTAATCTTTTTTACTTCATATTTTAATCAAAAAATTATTAAAATAACTTATTCCCAAACGAAACTTAAAAAATCAAAAAATTAATCCACTTTCTAAACGAAGTCTATGTCTAAAAAATTATGTAAAAACATTTGTTTTTGCCATTAATACAGAGGCACAGTTTTTTTTTTTACATTTTAATTTTTAATTTAATGTGTAACGGACGCATATAATTCAAGTTCTCGAATTCTATGGCTTGATTAGTTATTATGGGGCTCCTTGTATTGGGCTCCATGAATCCCATAGTAGATGGTGTTCTAAGTCCAGTTATCTGGAAGAGTAATGGCGCACAAGTTTTTATAGGTTTTGTTTCAAATTTTAATTTTATTTATTTATTTATTTTTTTGAGGACGAAATATTTAAATTTTATTATTGCATGTCAAATGAGAAAGAAAAAAAATAATTATAATTTATTTAATTTTTCCTTTCTAGAATGGATTAATCAAATCGAAGGACAACCCAAACAAACTTAAAAACAACAATTGTCATTATTTTTGTGGGAAGACACTTTTCAATAATTCACATATAATAACTTACAATCATTTCCTCAATGGAGGGTTTCCACAAAAATTTCACAGTAACTAAAAAATCATCTTTAGTCAGCATCTATTGGCAACAATTACTTTGTGACGGTGGACAATCACCTCCGATTACTATCTCTAATTATTTAAAATTACTTTCAGCCATCATTTTTTGCCTGCTATTTATTTTACTTTATTTTCAAAGTAACTTTTTAACACATAAATATACTAAACATCTTTTTGTTTTTTTTTTCTATCAAAAATTAAATTAAAAAAAAACACTTTTAATAATACATTAGTGTGTTTAAAATAAAAAATAAAATAAATAAATAAAACCTTTACATGTATGTGAAACTTTATGATGCTTTGTTGTTAATAATATAATTATCAATTAGTTGACAAGCAAAGATGAGTGTACATATCTAGTTTCTGAGTTAAATAATTGCTCACGTGGCCGCCCAATTCCAAATGGGGTCTATTTTCTTTGCTTCTTCTTCAAGCCAAATAACCAATCCAACTACCCCTTTACTTTTCAACCCCCTTTGCATTACCTTGCTTTTTTCATAAACATAGAAGTCATCTAAATTATTTCATCTTCTTGCATTATTATATGTAATGGTGGAACTATGACTATCCTCTTTTGTGAAATTTGTGTTCAGAACTATAATAATAACATATTAACAAATCTTAAAAGTTTTTGGGCCACATATTAATAATAGGACAATATTTTAATAAATCTTAGAAGTTTTCAATATACAAAGGTTTATTTAAGGATTGTTTTGGAAATATAGTTAAAAGCTGACTTTTTTTTAAAAAATCGTGTAAAAAATGTAAGAGACGATATAACTCAAAATAAGTTAAAAATTTAAAGATAACTTTTAATTATCTTTTCAAAATAGTTCATTAAACCACCCCTTCACATTACTCAACTTTTTTCATAAACATAAATTAAAAGTCATCTAAATTATTTTGTCATCTTGCATTATTAGTATTATTATTTTTTGGTGAGTGCACTGTTATATGTAATGGTGGAACTATGAAACTATCCTCTTTTGTGAAATGTGTGCTTTGAACTATAATAATAACATATTAATAAATCTTAAAAGTTTTTTGGGCCACATATTAATAATCGTTTGTGCTACATATAACCAATTAGTATATTAACTATCACTCATTATGCACAAATATCAAAAAAAATTTTAAATTATGTCATATCATCAATTGGTATACTAGTTAGTACACTAATTGGTGCATTCATTAATAATAGGACTGAGGCCTCGTTTGGTATGCGAGTGTTTTTGCTTAAAAGTCAAAAAGTTATTACAAAAATCAAAAAGCATATAACCTATACAAAAAAGTCAAAGATTTTATGTTCTTTTTACTTTTTGCACATTTTTTCGTAAATAATCAAAAAGTCATTTCAAGCATACTAGTTTTTTTACCTCATATTTTAACCAAAAAATTAAAAAATGACTAAAATATCATGTTTCCAAACGAGGCCTAATAATCCTTAAAAGTTTTTAAAATACAAAGGCTTATATTTCATTAAACCATTAAAACTATTAAGGATAGTATAAAAATATTCTTCATCAAAAAGAAAACAGATTCAGTTGAAAAATGAGGGTAGAGTAGAATACAAAATATTAATAGATATAGTTTTGGAGGCTTATCAAGAGTTTTTTAGAATCTATTTGATTAGAATAAAAAATACGATGAAAAGTGGGCGATATAAAATGAAATGAAATGAAAATAAAATTTATTCCCAATAGTAAACATGTCATCTAGAACGATTGATGTCCACAAACGTATTTTTTTTTAGTTCAATTGAGTTCAATAGATATATAAAGCCTAACAAAGGCATACAATAGTCAGAGAAAAAATAACAAAACATGAGTCTTATAATAGAAAATAAATAAATAACACAACAAAACTTGAAAAAATTATCAATTTTTTATATTTAGTAAGAATTGATTCCATAATCTCCAATATAAAAGTGTTAAGGAGTGACCCAGTCAACTAGCTCAATTAATTTGTTAGAAAGGTCTCACTGTCTAATATTTATATATGAAAAATATTAAGAATTTACTTTTATGAATCTCGAATTTACTCTGAATATGTTTGTATGGCAAAAATTAAATTAATAAAAAATAAAATGTACATATGTAATAAATATGAGCTATTAATTTATTTATTTTTCTAAATAAACTATGAATTGATAAAGATAAATTTGTAATATTGCTGTTTATATATATTTTTAAAATTATTTTGTGTGATTAGATTTGTCCTGGATTTTGTGTATCTGAATTTGTATTTGCATGATTGAGTCTTGATTGGTCCAATGTTCAACTTGACGACGTGGATGAGGCTCTATTATCATTAGCGGGAGGTTAACGGCATGCACAGTACAAAGCCTGCTCATTACAAGTCAACCCCATTTTTAGGATAGTTGGTTTGGGGGAGTGGATTGACCCTTTAATTTTTTAATTATTTTAGTCTCTGTTTAAAAAGTTGGTTGATTTTTTAATTTTTTAATTATTTTAGTCTGACATTAAAAAGTTTGATTTGGAAAGAATTTTTTGATTTTTTGATTTTTTTTGTGAAAAATGAGTGTAATGATTATGAGTTGGATTTGACGTTTTGTTTTTTGTGGCTAAAATAGTCTATTTTATTTTTTGTGACTATTTTAGCCCCTAACCCACTAAAACCAACTTCCCAAACTATACCTTAGTATGAAATTAAAAAATTTCTTTTGGAGTTTCATTTGAGAATTTTTTTTTAGTTTTTTTGAATTTTTATGAGAGAAATAATGTAATGATTATGAGTTGGATATGTTATTTTGTCTTATTAAATTAAAAAATTTATTTTATCTTTTTGTGACTAAAATGGTTCTAAACCCAACCCAACCGTTCTTTCCAAATGAAGCCATAATGCTTTGTTAATGAAACTAGGATAACTATACATTACAATAAAAAATAAAAAATAAAAAACCGATGGTTAAATGCGTGATATTACTTGGCCTTTTGGGATGTGGATTAATTTTTTTAATTTTTGACTATTTTAGTGCACGGATAAAAAAATCTCCTTTATGATGAATTTTTTGATTTTTTAAAATTTTTATGAGAAAAAAATAAAATGATTATAATATGAATGTGACATTTTATCTTATTAACTTTTTAATATGTTTTATTTTTTTGACTAAAATAGTAAAAAAAACTCATGCCATATATTTTTTTAATTATTAATTAATTATATCAGTTATATATCATTAAATTTAAAAAATAAATTTAGAAAAAGGACTTTATATCATTTTTCTTGTTAAATTTAAGGGGGGAAAATGAGGAAATTAGTATTCATGTAATGTGAGGCTTTCCAAAAATTACAACTTGTAAATAATTTTTTTATTACCACTTGGGGTAATTCTCCCCTCCCCTCCCCTCCCCTCCACAAAAAAAAAAAAAATATCATATTGACACGTCAACGAGGCCAGCTGTAGAGTGACATCCCTCTTTACTTTTCCACTCCGTCACGCCCGAGGCATGAAGACGAAAATGAAATTAAATTATATATATATATATATATATTTTTTAAATATAATTTAAAAAGATATAAATAAATAATATATATTTTTTAATTTTATTTTATATATTTTATTTTTAAATTTTTCTTTAAATTTTCTAACTAAATACAATTCAAAAGAATTCAAGCCCACACACACTACACTATGACTATACTACACTGCACTACACCTCTGTGTTGTCTCATTTAAATTCTCATGTCCAAACCCGTGCACTATAAATACACACTTTCATTACACTCTCTCACCCCCTTCTTCATTTCATTTCTTTCCTCTTCTTCTCCCACCCCACCACCACCATATATATGTATCATTCCATTTCTCTCTCTCTCCCCCTACTGTACTACTACTAAAAGGTTTCCCGCCAAATTCCTCCCTCTCATCTGCCACAGCCTTTACCATTCCAACTACTACATATATTATTATACCACTTTCTCCACTCTCTGCTCCTTACTCCCTCCTTCTCTCTCTAAGAATTTCTTCTCTGATCTGAGTGGTCTAGAGTTTCTCTCTCTACGCTCCCTGTTAATCATTTCCCTCTAAACACAAGAATTTTTCTGGGTTTCCACTTTCGCATGCTTTTTTTTGCCTGACAATCCATCAGATTCCTTCCGATCTCCACTCCTCTACATCTAGCTTCAGTCCCAGGAGGGAAGGTCTCGTCCTTCACCTCCAACATGTCTACTCGCTCGATCACGAAATTCTCAGAGCATGTTGTTACAGAGACTAGGTCCATCCACGGTCACATCTCCACGACTTCCGGCGTTTCGTCTCCAGTTTTCCGGCCAAAAGTCGTGAGAATCATACTGACCGACGCCGACGCCACTGACTCTTCCAGTGACGACGAACCACAGGTCGTGAAGAGAGTGAAGAGACATATCAGAGAGATCAATTTCAAGCAATCGCCTAAATCAGTAGCCAATCCAAGCAGTAAGAAGCGAAGCCACAGGACTATACGGTCGCCGGAATCTGACGTCACTCGCCGGAAAAAGTTCCGCGGCGTCCGCCAGAGGCCGTGGGGGCGTTGGGCCGCGGAGATCCGAGACCCGGCCCGGAGAAAGCGGGTCTGGCTCGGGACTTTTGATACGCCTGAGGAAGCCGCCACGGTGTACGACCGAGCTGCCGTCACGTTGAAGGGTCCTGACGCCGTTACGAACTTCCCCAAGGAGCCTGTAACGGAGACGGCGGTGGACGTTAAAACGGACGGCGAAGGGTTGCTTAAGGTAGCAGCAGCCTCGTCCCCCACGTCAGTACTCCGTCACGAGGAGTTCACGCCGTTCGATGACTTCAGTTATGGTGACGTCGACGTTTTCGGGTTCGGGTTCGGATTCGGATTCGGATTCGACACGGACATCCCGTTAAGTCTGCCCGATTTCGCGTTATCGGACGATTTCGTCGGGGATGACTTCCTCGGCGATAAGTTTAACGTTGACGATTTCCTCGTTGATGGGGTCGTTTGCTAATCCATTGCACGATTTCAAGTCACGATATGGTTTTGGAGCTGAGTGGTAATTTTGAGAACATACAGGGGCTGTTAGTAATTTAAAAGTAATCATTCTTAAGATATTTCGAAGTGAGTGTTGTATAGAATTTGTAAGTGAGCCGATTTTGTCTAATGTGAGAGTGGGATATTGATGTAGAATGTATTTGTTTATTGGTAATTATTATTAATATATTTGTTGTGTATTGCTTCTTGGAGAGAAAATGTGGGCGTGGGTCCGTTGTGACTACGGAATTTTTAATTCGTCATTCATCTGTCAGATCGATAGAATGGAGAAAATTAATCCGCATCTGTCCGTCAATTCGGCAGATGTGGATTTGGCGGATGGATGTGAATCGGTTTGGCGGTTTAAAATTTTATAAATTTTCAACATAATTCAACTTATGCACTTCTTCAAAAAAAAAAAAAGTATTACAGTTAATGATTTAAAAAAATATTACAATCACTACATACTTCATCTAAAAAAGAAAATTTGAAATTTTAGAATATTACAATCACTATATGTCTCATCCACATAAAGTATTACAATATGTGGTTTTAAAAATATAAAAATAATTTAAATCACTAAAATCATGAATGGAGATTGTATGCTTTTGTATTGTTACATCTATATCTATTTTTGAAAACAAAAATAAACTAGTATATATCATTTTTTTATTTATTATTTTCAAAGTTAGATTTAAAAACTAAAAAATATAGATAAATAATACATTTATTTTTTTAAATTGAAAACACAAATAGAATATCTAAACAAATTGAAAACACAAAATTTTACAAATTACTAGAGTTCTCACGGTTTGGCTATTCGGTTGCGGCCAAGGGAATCTTAAATCCGTCATCCGTCCAAAATTAGACGGATTTGGAAAAATCAATCCGCAACCGTCTGTTCGTCATCACGCATTCGTTCAAAATGCGACGGATCGGTTTGGTTCGATCAATTTGAGCGAATCAGTATATCTACTATTCACCCTTATTAAAAAGTGTTCTATCAATTTTCAATTTTATCTTTTTTCGCACTTTTTTTCATGTTCTCCCAATTTAATTTTATCAAATTTTCTAACCAATGGTTTGAGTGAGGAAAATTATAAAATCACTCTTAAAAAATTACTTTAATATATGATTCAAATTTATTTAAAATATTGATACTATTATATAAGAGTTTAACTTTAATTACAAATTATTTTTTGTATATAATTTTATGCATGAATTTTCTTGTTTGTTATTTATAATTTGAACAATTTATAAATACACATTGCTTCTTGTAATTTTAGGAATTACAAATATTTCTTTATTAGAATATTTTATTTAACAAAATTAACAGAGAATGAAATTATTAACTACTCTCTTACACAACAACAAAATTACATAAATAGTCAATTAAAATATATTTATAATATCATTAAAAAGTTAGGGAAAAAAACACTAATAAATCTCAAGTTTAGATAGTTTGAACCATATAATCTTGCAATTTATTTTGTAAACTGAAAAATACTAAGTCAATGTTATTTACACTTAAGCTCACGAATGTAATGCGTGGGTTGGCTCTTTGGAGAGGTAAATTGAGTGTTTAGGTGATATTGTAATTATCAAAACCCCCAAAAGTATACTATAGCAATTTTTTCCTTTTCCCTCCACTGCGAACAAAACGGAAGCTCACAAATTGGAACTTCAATGTTTTCTTGTCGATGTTGCAGTGTTGATCCTCGTTTTGTGTGAGTTGGACACTGGATTTGGCAATGTTGAACCTAACATTTTCTATTCTCCAAATAACATTATAGAACCCTTTCAAAACTCTAGAAAATTCAAAAACCCCTTTAGCAAATTTACAGAGGTGAAGCGGCGTGGGCACTAAGACATTTAGAAATGCGATTAATGTTGTCGACATGACATCCATGATTTCACATCAATCCGTCAATGACAGCGTTGGTCGTGTATTGGTGTGATGACAACAAGTATGAGTGTCTTCGATGTTACTTTGGTTGTTTGTGGAACAATACGACATCAAGGTCGATGCTCGAAATGAGATGTTATTTAAATGGTGCATAATGTGGGGTTTTAGGTGATGTTATTAAAATTGCGGTTTTAAGGGTTACCAGTGACACCAAATGTGATGTTGTGCATGTACGTAATGTGATAGACACATGGTGTTTTAGTTAATGTTTGTATGATTGGTTGGGTCTCGTGTAATGTTATTATTTTAGCAAGTGTGAGGGTTATTAGTGATTACAAATGTGATGTTGTGCATGTATATAATGTAATCGACTCATTATTTTTATTTAATGTTGTTATGATTGTTTGGATCTCTTGAAATGTTAGTATTGTTGGGGGTCAGTGGGAGGATAACATCAATAATGTAACAGCAAGTAGGTAACATCAACAATCCTCACAATCACTCTACAAAATTCCTAAAAGAATAAGAATGTTAAACCATACCTTACCCACGTACATCTAAATCCCAAAAAAATATCAAAACCAAATCTCAAATAGGGGCAAACAAGTAAATTTTAATATTACTAAATCAAATCAATAATACATACCACAAATAAAAAGAACTAATTGGTTTATAAAAAAAAATATGTAGGACTAAATAGACTGACATTTTTCCAAATAAGATTTATGAATAATTTTTCTTAAAAACTATTATATGAATTGATAATTTATTAATAAAATAAAATATTTATTACGTAATTAAAAACTTAAGTAGGTGAAATATAATTTTTTAAATTATAATAAATAACTCATATTTTAAATAAAATTTAGGGAGTAGAATTTACTTAGAAAAATTTAAGTGTACAAATTGAGACACAACCTGTCGCATGGGCTGGCCACCACCAAATGAACCGCAGTGGTCTTAAATGTACCAATTAATATATATATTAATGTATTAATTAATATTATAATATCATTAATGATCCTATTTATTATACAAATTATAAATTTTTAAAATTTTTAAAATTATATCACATTATCTATTAATATATTAATATATACACTAATTAATATATATAGCATTATTTTGGGAAGAAAATTTTGGGGCTTTTTTGACTATTTTAACCACAAAAAACAAAATAGGCTATTTTAACCAAAAAAACAAAACATCACATCCAACTCATAATCATTACACTCTTCTCTCACAAAAAAAGTCAAACAAATCAAAAAGCCAAAAAATCCTTCCCAAACCAAACTTTTTAGCCCAGGCTAAAATAACCAAAAAAATCAAAAAGCTAAAAAGCTAACCTACTTCCCAAACGTAGGCATAATAACTTATCTGGGTTGGAAGTGGGTATAATAGACACGTTTGGAAAAAATACGGAGGCTTCACATCACTCGTGATCACTTGGTGGCTGGCGGGAGGGTGGGCGGGCCCGGGGCTTCACAAAATTATTCATATTTAGGAGTTGTTTGGAGTGTTCTAAATAAGTATATTTTTTATCTTTTTAAATTAAAAAGTTGAGATTGAAAATATGAATGTTTTGATTAACTTTTTAACTTTTTATGAAGAAATGTGTATTAAAAAATTACTCCCTCCGTCCCAAAATAATGGTCCATTTTGAGGAATCCAACTTTTTTTGGTAGTACAATTATTGTACTTTTAAAAATTTGATTTTCCAAAATTACCCTTTGATAGTACACTTTTTTGGGAATATCAATGTCATAATTGTACTTTTTATATTATTTATGAATTTAAAAGAAGGACAAAATGGGAAATTTATATTATTTTTGTACTTGATTTTTAAAGAGGGACTAATATTTTGGGACAATGAAAAATGGAATAAGGGACTAATATTATGGGACGGAGGGAGTATATAAATTAATATGTAGAGAAAAATTAGTATTGGGAGTTGTGCAATCGTAATTATTGACTTTTGATGAATAATGATGTTTTTTTAATTTTTTGAATAATTTTTGACTTTTTAACTTTTTTAAGACTTTCTAAACTTGACGTTAATATTCCAATACTTTACTTTTTCTTCAAGACACAGACAGACACAGTACATGAATGAAAATTTCTTACAAAAAATTTCAGAATTTGGTCTTAGTAACGAAATAAATTTGAAAATTGAAATTTATCAATTTGAACTTTAATTTTTAAATTTATTTTCTGTAAAAAAGCATTTTGTGTTATTCGCACAGTTAGGGTGTGTTTGGTAACGTTTACGTTTTCAGTTTATATTTACAAAAATTTTATAAACTGTTTTTTGTTTATTTTTAAAAAAACATAAAATACAAACGCGTTTGGTAATTAACAAAATGTTTAAAAAAATTTAAAAATATAAAAAAGAATGAGAAATGGCAAGTGGTGGCAAGTGGCGGCGAAAGACGGTGGAAGAAAGTGGTAACGGTGGGTGGCGGGTAGCTGGTGGTGGTGGGTGGGTGGGTGACGGTGGCGGGTGGTGGGTGGTGGTGGTGGTGGTGGCAGGTGGTGGTGGTGGTGGTGGTAGGTGGTGGTGGGTGGGTGGGTGACGGTGGCGGGTTGTGGGTGGTAGCGAATGGGTGGTGACGGGTGGTGGGTGGTCGTGGCAAGCGGATGGCGGATGGCGGGTGGTGGTGGGTAGGTAGCGGGTGGTGGTGGTGGGTGGGTGGGTGGGTGACGGTGTCGGGTGGTAGGTGGTAGCGAGTGGGTAGTGGTGGTGGTGGGTGGTGGTGGCAGGTGGGTGGTGAGTGGTGGTGGCAAGTAGGTGGCGGGCGGTGGGTGGCGGGTGGATGGCAGGTGGGTGGTGGCGGCGAGGGGTGGGTGGTGGTGGCAGCGGTAGTGGTGGTGGCGGCGAGGGGTGGGTGGTGGCGGAAGACGGTGGTGAAAAATGGTGGCGGGTGGTGGCTAGTGTTGGGTGGTAACAAAAAAAAAACTTTAAACTCAAAACGGAAACATATTTTTTGTGCTTTCATTTTTTGGCCAAATTTATAAACTGAGACCACTGATTTATAAATCAAAAATTTTACCAAACAAGTTTTTATTTGAATTTTTAAAATTTTTGTAAATATAAACAGAAAACTAAAAATGTAAGTGTTACCAAACGGCACCTTAGTGTTTTTTTTTTTTTTTTTTTTTTTGGTGGCCTGAAGAACACGTATTAGCAAGACCTAACAAATAACTTAAATTAATTGTACATTCTTTATATGAGTAAATGCGATAAAAATTGTATAATTATTTTAAATTTTTTTATTAATCAATACTTTTAGGACACTTGTTAATAATATTAGGGGTTGTTTGGAGTGTCCTAAATAAGTGTACTTTTTGTCTTTTTAGACTAAAAAGTTAAAGGAAAAAATATGAATGTTTGGGTTAACTTTTTGACTTTTCATGACAAAATATGTAATAAAAAATTGTAAAAATTGGTTTGAAGAGAAAAATTAGGATTGAGAGTTGTGCAGCCGTAATTGTTGACTTTTGGTGAATAATATTAACTTTTTGAGTAACTTTTTTATTTTTTGACTTTTTTTGCATACCCCAAACTTGGCCTTATTGATTATTTTGCCCTTGACTTTGGCTTTGACTTTGGCTTTGGCTTTGGCTTGCTTTTGATGTTTCAACTTCCCATTCATTCAATAATGTCCCTCACTTCACCACTGCTATGGTTACCCCCAACAATTTCATAACCCCACATCTAATCTTTGTTTGCCACATCGTTGGAGAGCTTAGGGGAGAAAAATTAGAGGGATAAAACATTTTTCACAAAAGAAAATCACATTTTAACCTTCTCTATTTGTTTAAAGAAATCATGCAATTAATCTCAGTAATTAAATGATATTTATTACAAGATAAATTCAATCTTTTTTTTTCCTACATTATACCCTACAATTATTTCCTGTATACGATAAGTTTTACGCGTACATATAAGATTTATTGTGTAAATCTATATAGAAGGTGAACAAATTAAAAATTCCATCCAATAACAGTAGTAACCCTTTAAACTCTGTCACATTCTTCTTGTGTTGACACGCCTTTAAAATTTAAATCCAAATTAACTTTTATAACTTTCTTAATTATTAAAAAAATAACACAAATTCTATGGAAATGGTAACATTGAGAAGGTGGGGCAAAGAGTTGAGACAAAAAAAGAAAAAGAAAAGAAGAATAGTGACTCTAAAACCAGGAAAAAAGACATGAGATTGACCAATCCAATAGTTGTAAAAGACCATGAAATTTCACATTATGTGAGAACCCTGTCCACGACGTAGGAAACCTTCTATTCTATGAGTAGGAAAATGAAAAAAAAAAAAAAAGGTAAATTCTAAATACATTCTTTGGGATTTGCTTAAAATATAAATTGTCCCCCTGTGGTTTAGAAAATTACAAATACCTCCTTGTTAGAATTTTTTATTTAACAGAATTAATTGAAAAAATAAAATTTCTAACTATTCACTTATACAATAATAAAATTATTTAAATTATTAATTGAAATAAAATTTGAACATTATTAAAAATTGTTAATTAGTTTGATAATTTATTAATAAAATGACTTATTTGTTATGAAATTAGAAACCTTAGGAGACATAATGCAATTTCTAGAACCACAAGAGATCATTTTTAATTTAAGTAAATCTCAGGAGGTGTGTTTGTAAATTACCTAAAAAAAAAAAACCTTAAATTTTAAAGGATTTTACTAACCTCCAACCTCTTCCATGGACTTTTAGTAATTGAAAAAATCAAAACAGTTTTCTTTTTTCAACACAAGCAGTCTTCTAAGAAGAACATGCAGGTTCATTGAACCTTCTCAAAATCTTCCATGACAAAGTCATTTTTCCTAATATATAAACACACAGACATATTCAATGCTTTTATCAATATATATATATATATATATATATTTTCTATCATAGATATTTTTCGTTTCAATTTTATTGGACCACGGAAGGGCCAAAAATTAAAAGTTGCTATTAGCAAATGAAAATAACAGAAATGAAAACAAATTTTTTTTTTTTTTTAATCAGCAGAGTTTCTAATGACATGGACAGGGGAAGATTCAGAGAAAAGGAGAGGGTGGCTCAAATGTCAGAGTCGCAAAATGATAGTGGAAGAGCCCACCTTATTTGGTTCATGCTTATGCTTACTCTATTGGAATCCGAATTATTTAAAATTGACAAGTCAAGTTTGTGGAGAAGTCTATCCATTATGAAATTAACTTTGCCTAATTTTAATAATCTAAATCGTTTATCTCATATAATTGATTGAGAAAATTATTTTTGTAAGGAATCAAGTTGATCCAATATCAATTGTCATATTATTATATAATCTTTATCTGTAAGGCATATATATTTTTTTTAAAAAAATATTGTCCATTTATTATAATATATATGTAATTCAATTATATGATTATTTATATTTAATTAATATAATTTTTATATGCATATTCTTCTTAATTTATCATATGAAATAAAAATTTAGATGCGCCAAATTAAAATTTTTAAATTTAGCACATTTGAATTCTTTGAAATAAGACTTATTACCATTATATATATAAAATAAATAAGTAATAAAAGAAGAGCCACAAATTACTGGCGGCTGCAAAGTGAAAAATGGAAAATGAAATGGGTTGAAGTAAGAAGCAGAAAGAAAGAAATAAAGAAAAAAAAAATGATGAATAAAATATGGAAATGGGGTTAAAAGGAAATGGATTTAGTGGGACCTACGGTTGGTGACCAAAATAGATACGAAAGTAACAAAAGGTTCCCAAAAAATGGATGAATGATGGGTGATCATCACACCATTCACAACAGGCCTAACTAATCGGACAGCCGCCTTCTACTGTAGCCCAAAATTAATGATAATCCAATTGGTTGGTACGAGGGTCCATCTTAAATTAATTATTTATATTTTAAGATAAATTACACTATATCCCTGATGTTTATGTTTAAGGGATTGACTTTCTTTCGGTCTATGAGCGGATTAAAGAGTGTTGTTAGGCTCGTGAGAATTTATTATAAGTCTCGTTTTAATAATTTAAATTATTTAATGTGTAGTATTCATCGAGTATTATATATTTATAAAAAATTACATTGATTGGATATCGATAGCTATTTTATCGGATCAAATTTTTATCAACCGTTTTTTTTTATCATCCATTTTTTTTAGTACAAAATTGATTTGATCACGTAATTATCGATATTCGATCAACGTGATTTGTTACAATTATATAGTACTCGACGAGTTCTACACATTGAACGGTTTAGATTATCAAAACAAAACTCGTGATAGGCCCTCATAGTTCCAACAATACCCTCAAATCCGATCACGGAGTGGAAGGAAGCCAAACCCTATGTTTAATATAGATTTCCTCATCATATTTAAAAAATTACATTTTCATCTCTAAGATTTGTAATTTTATTATAAGTTGCCTCATGAATTGTTGATTTCATGTCTTAAAATTTTTTAAATGACCATCTTGTCATTTTTTCAACTATTTCTTCTTCTTATCATCATGATTACATTCTACAATTTTTTATCATTAAATTATACCTTAACATATTTTTATTAAGCGATGATATACAAATATAAATTTTATATAAAATTTTCAAACACAATGATATAACTTAATGGTGACCTTTTACTTTAATACAAGGCACTCATAAACATGATTTATATTTATCATAATATCAATATCACAACATTTTATAATAATTTTTATATATGAATATAATTTTTCATTTTTATTTCCACCATTAGATTTAGATTAGCTCAATTTAATCTAGATATATTTAAAAGTATAAAATTTGTACAAATTTTTTAAAAAAAATCCATTAAATACAACTAAATAAGATAATGTATTAAATATTTATATTTTTATTTATTTGGTGAATTAAAAAAAATCACAAAATATTATACTTCTTAAGTATATTTAGATTAGGTATATCTAAAAATTAAAAAAAAAATTACTTAAAATATTAAAAAATCAGTAAAAATAAAAAAGCACAAAAAATTAAAAAAAAAAAACTCAATTTTTTTGTTTGAGTTAAACTAAAGAAAATGATTATTATTTTCCTTAAAATGATATGAACAAAATATCTGTATTATTTTATTATTTTATATATATAAAAGCTAAAAGACAAATATGTTATTTTAATATGTCAGAAAGTCCGTGTAATTTTTCAATTGTGAAAAAAAATCTGTACTAAATAAAAATCTCGGGTGTCAATGTAATTTACCCTTTATTATTATATATATATTACATATCATCCACCTACTTAAAGTATTTGCAAATGGGGACGTCCTTCCATCCAATCATATAATTCAGTAATTTAGTTACCTTTAAAAAATATTTGAAATTGCTTAAAATTTAGAGAAAAATATCTATTAGTGATAAATTGAGAAAAATTATTATATATGTATGGAGAAATTTATAATTTTAATTATTAATGTTGTTAAAATGTACCATTAATTTATAATTATTTTTTAAGTTTTACATTAATTTGAAATTCTCCCTAAAATTTAAGTGTAAGAATTATATTCATTTTAATTATGACCCACACTATATTAGTTTGAAATTTATATGAACATTTTTAGTACATAACATTTTTATAACAATTTAGGATTTTGTATTTGAATAATTTATGAAAATAGTAATACATGACCAAATTAAGTTTTATCAAAAAATTTAAATTTTTTTACTTACATGAATCCACACAAGACAAATATCTTACCAATAATGTTGCTCCCATTAATTTTTATTTTATTTTTTATTTTTATAAATGTTGAGTCCCATGAACACATAATGTCCATTATTAAATGTAATAATTATTATTTGATGGGTGAGTCTAAGTTTCAGTATTGCATCAGAATAATTGTGTTAACAAGTAAAATGATAATAAGTTCTCGTTTAGGAACAAATTTTTTTAGTAATTTTTTAGTTTTTTGGCTAAAATGTGATATAAAAAAAACTAGTATGTTTGGGATGACTTTTTGACTTTTTACGAAAAGATGTGCAAAAAGTAGAGAGAAAAGGAAATCTTTGACTTTTTTGTATGGGTTGTTGGCTTTGGCTTTTTGGCTAAAAAAGTCACTTGCCAAACGAGGCCTAAATATAAGAGAAAATTGGTCTAAGATCCCTTTCTCATTTTTAGTAATGAGAGAGGTCCACAACATTATTTTGTGATGTCTAAGGTCCCTTACCCACCCCCATATATCACATTCACTCTTTTTCATCACCATGAAACTTTCGTTCCTGCAGTGTAATAGTACTACCGCTACTACTACCGCTACCGTTTCTCAGTCTCTCTCTCCTCTTCGTACCCTAACAACAACAACATTTGCATTCTAATGCTCTCTTAAAACCAAAATCCCCAATCTCATCAAGACCACCACAATAAGAATCTCAGCCATAACAAGAGGTCTCCCAGTATGGGACCGAGTCATAGATTTTGGGAGATACAAAGGGCAAATACTAGAGACCCTTCATTGGACCTATCACAAATAGGTCTCCAACAATCTCCGAGCTCGCGACTTGCAAGAGTGGGTTATGCTCATAGACTAAGTCCCCGACGACCCTATTATAGGGATTGAATCGAATGAGAGTTCGCACACAAAGTCCTGAATGGCAACGACGGAGTCGACGACTCTTGGAGATCGAAAACCTCCATCATTGTGACAATCCTCACCACTGTTTACTGATAATACCACTGATTACTGTTGAACTGTGACTGAACATGATTAAGTAACTGATTTGACTAAAATTTTGACTGATTGATTGAGTGTGTTAGTTTGAATACATGTCTATCTGTTTGATTGCTAATGATGTGTTCATGTTTTATGTTTTAAACTGCAAATTGAAGGCTTTATCGGCGACCGAATCCGGAATTGATTAGTGTTTTGTGTTGATTAGAATTAATGTGATTTTATGGTAAATTTAGTTAAAATTTGATTTGGTATGATTAAAATGGGTTAAATAATGTTAAATTGCTTTAGTTTGAGTAATTACCAAAATGCCACTTAGTGGACTATTTCATGAGCTATTTATTTGATTTATATATGTTAGCATTATCACATCTCTTCAGCCACTTCTAGAGACCAAAACGTGAGAGAGAGCTTGAGAGTTGGAAAACGAATTGAGTTCACTTAAGTTAGCTCAGAGACTTGAAGATTTTGAAGAGAGATTGCACAATTGAGCTTCCATTCTTGAATTGAAGACCTCAGGTAGGAGACTCACCCTTTTAATTGTGAGTTTGAGTTGTTCTTGCATGATTCATGATAAGGTTAGTGATTTAAGGCATGAATTAGCTTAATATGTTGAATTGAGTAGGAATTCATGCATGCATGTATACATTGTTGAGTTTTGAGGTTGATTTCATGGAAATCCTCACATGCATGTCCATATTCTAGCTTTGTCCTTGAATTCAACATGTTTTTGGAAAGATTGACTCATTTGTTCTTGTATTAGAAGCTTTGAAGTTGATTAAATTCATGCATATTGCATGTACATCATGTTCTTGAAGTTTTGTTTGGAAATGGGTTCAATTGAACTACGTTTGGGCTTTGATTTTGCAAATTGATCTTTGAAACATGTCATATTATGAGTTTTAAAGTGTTTTCCAAAAAATTAGCCCAAAAGGATCGAATTTGATGCTTTAAATGTTGAGTTTCATGCTTGGAGACAAATCTGGAAATTCCAGATTTTGGATCCACGCTCGAGCGGGGAACTCCACGCTTGAGCGTACACTTTGAGTTCATGTAGTTCGCTCGAGCGGGAAAAGTAACGCTCGAGCGTGAAATGCGTGTATCCAGTACTTTGCATGTGTTTACAGTACGCTCAAGCGACGGAATGCACGCTCGAGTGAGGACTTGTGTCTCACGCTCGAGCGGGGGTCGAGCGCCCGTCGAGCGTGAATTTCATGCATCCAGTACTTTTGCAGTCCGCTCGAACGAGGAAAGCCACACTCAAGCGTAGCTCCTTTGTCTGCATGTCCGTTCGAGCGTGGAAAGCCACGCTCGAGCGAGAACCCTGTTTTCTGAAAATTCTGAAAAGTGTTTTAAATTGCATCTTTGCATCCTCATTCCATCATAGGCATTCTTAGGCCTAGTTTAAGACATCTTAAATGAGGATAATGCTATAGAACCACACCGAGTCAAGATAGGGACTAAGTTATTGTTTCCCAAACGTGCAACTTAGTGTGTGTTCATCGTGTAACTGTGTAGGGTTAGCATCCGAGGACGCTCACTAGCCTATCTGTAACCCAGAACTCTGTGAGTAACAATGTTGCAAAGATATATTCAATCATGAATATTTTCTGAACGGTCAACTGTACTACTTTCTGAAATGATATTTCTTATTGAATGAATGCTTGCCCTATTTGCGAACTGTATTCGTGGCATCCATAGCAATTTATTGTTACTGTACTGTACTGCTACTGTCACAAAGATCTTTGTCGGTTCCCATGTTTGGAACCACTACTATTTACTGATATGATGGCCATCAATTGACTATTCGGTCTGTTAAGACCTACTGTATTGTTTGCTATCGGATGTACCACATATGACTGCCATGGTTTTTAAATGACTGATATGACTGCTTGTTGACTAAAAGGACATTCATTCTTAATCTCTTTACGCATATGTTATTCACTGGGCTTTAGCTTACTGTTTATATATATGTAGGTGTCCAGGCACCAGTTCGGAGCTAGGAACGTTGGGTTAAACTCCCTTTTTGTCAAGTCAACCAACGCACCTCACTGCGAGGTTCCAAGTGTGTTCAAGCTTAGGCTTTTTGGGGTGTCTCAGTTCACCCTTCTGTCTCTGTTTTGTAATACTATATAGACTTGTACTGTATTGTTATGGTAGAGATTTGGTCCCTAACCTGAATGCCTGTATATGATGTATGTACATACTGCTTTTGTTTTGAATGCGAATGTGTTATGAAAAGTCTTTTTGCATACAGAATGCCATAGCTCATTGGACATCTTTTATTACTGTTTTGGCTTTCGCCAGCCCCTGTACTCTGTATTACTGTCTTTACTGTTAAGCAAGCCTTCGGTAATCACGGATTACTGGCCGGTTACGGTGCTAAACCCATAAGGGCGGGTTTGGGTCGTGACAGTCATCCAACCGCCATTGCCCTCTGATGAAGCAAGGAAGGCAAACATGGTTGCTTAAAAAGAAGCTGAAGTTGAGAGTAAAAAAAAAGAAATAGAAAAGTGAGATAGAGGGGCTTTCATTGGAAGAGATTTCCAAGTACAAACAAAGTGCACGACAGAATTCTATGGATGACATTGGGGTTGTTGAAGAGAGGTACGCGAAGAAAACCAAGGAGCTAGGATCTTGGGGCTTGCAAAATGTTAAGGAAAGTGCACAGTGGGTCAATTTTCGGTGAATAAAACCAGAGAAATTTGTGAACAAAGTAAAAAAAATTCAATTTTCTATAGATTTCTCTGGATTCAATGCATCAAATACATTTTGTGCACTACTTTTTAATTAAATTATAGACATACAAACCAGAGAAAATTGGAAGTAAATTAGAGAAAATTGGTCAAAACATATAGAAAATTGTGAGCAAATCATAGAGAAATTTGTGAGCAAACCAGGGAAAATTTTCTCTAGACTGTGTCAATTTTCTCTAGATGTGGAAACGTGTGAATTTTCTCTAATTGTGACCATTACTTGTAATTTTGTGAATTTTCTCTAACTGTGATCACTGCGTGAATTTTCTCTAGTTGTGGTTTACTATATGTAATTTTGTGAATTTTCTCTAGTTGTGGTCATTGTATGAATTTTCTCTGGCTATGGTCACTATATGAATTTTCTCAAACACTATGGGATTGTGATGTGTTTAGAGAAATTTCAGTGAAAATGTCCAGAGAAATTCTAAATATGAACACACAAATAGATATGGAGAAATTTTAAGGGGATTCTGATGTATCCAGAGAAATTTCAAACATGAACACACAAACACAGTTTTCTCTGGAAATCCAGAGAAATTCTTCTTTCTGTGAGTCTCTCTCTCTCTCTCTCTCTATATATATATGTGTGTGTGTGTGTGTGTGTATTGGTTGTGGTTGTTGTTGTTGCTTATTTGGGTTATCGATTTGTATATTGCACATCGTGATTGAGAAGATAGAGAAATTTTATGGTTTGAATCTAGAGAAATTCTTGTGAAGACCAGAGAAATTATCTGAAAATCTAGAGAAATTCTCTGGCTTTCCCAGAATTTATTTGGAGAGAAATTCTCTGGATTGATATTGAGGGACTTTAGATATTATGAAAATATTAGATATCCTTAATATAACGTATAAACTAGTTTTCAATTCGTGCTTTGTACGGTTTCAATTTAGATTTTTAAAATTAATAATTAAATATAATACTTTTATATAAATACTATTATATAATAAATATAAATGTATATACCAATTAGTTATATAGTTAAAAACATAGAAGTATTTTTAATATTTTTTTTAAAGAAAAAAAAAGTACTTGTCAAAGAAGAAAAACTTAGAGTATCTCCAATGGTTTATCATATTTTTCATCAAATTTGAGTAAAAAAAAAACGATTTCCTCTATTTTTTGTCGCCTACTCCAACGGAGAAATTTGGCTTTTCATCAAACTACCGGTCGACCGGGCAGGCGACCGGCCGGTCGACCAATCAATGCAAAAATGTGAAAAAACTAGTTCTAATCTCTCTCTTTTCCTATTTTTTTTTTTTTTACTGAGAAAACAAAGAGGTGGTCGACCGGGGGGTCGGCCTCCTAGTGTAAAATATTCACCAAAATTTGCTTGAGGTAGTCATCTGGGAGGACGTCCCGTCGAACGTCCGGTGGGACCCACTTCCAACGTAAACACATAGTGTTTTGATAAAATCTGTCCAGCTCCTCAATTTGGTGAAATTTTTGGGCGATTCTCATTTTGATATCAGTTTGATGAAACTATTGGAGCCAAAAAAGTTATTTTTTTTCACAAAATTCAAATTCAGTGATGGTTTTGCTTAATCGTTGGAGATGGTCTTATCAACACTTTTTTTGTTATCTCAAATGAAAAGGGCGAATTGCATTAACCGTCCCTATAGTTTGGAACTCATGTCACTTTGGTCCTTAACTTTTCAATTGTAACACATTTGATCATAAAATTTTGAATTTTGTTATAAATAAAGACAATTGACGATATCATTGATCAATTTCAAGGGCAAAGTCGTTAATTTGATCAAATATAAATTGATTTAACAAAAATAAATATCAAAAAGATATTTTTGAATTTTTAAAAATTATTTGTACTCACCAAAGAGAAAATTATGTAAAATTGATAAATCTTTTATACATTTATTTATTTTACCAAATTAATTTTTATTATGTGTTTGGATGATGATCATGTAATGGACAGTGATTTTTATTTTCATTAAATTAGTTTTTATTTTTTCAAAATTCAAATATGATGACAACTTTGATATCATTATTACACCAATCCATTAAATTAAAAAATCTAAAACTAAAAACATTTCATATATTAATATATCAATTACACATTAAAAGCCTAATAACTATCCATTACATCATCATCCAAACACATAATAAAAATTAATTTGGTAAATAAATAAATATGTAAAGTATTTATTAATTTTACATAATTTTATCTTTGGTGGGTAGAAATAATTTTTAAAAATTCAAAAATATTTTTTGACATTTATTTTTGTCAAATTCGTTTATATTTTATCAAATTGACGATATTGCCATTAAAATTGAGCAATAATATCTTTAAATGTCGTTATTTGAAATAAGATTCAAAATTTAAGATCAAATGTATCACAATTGAGAAGTCATGAATCAAAGTAACGCAGTCCTAAACTATAGGGACAGTTAGTATAATTTGCCAAAATGAAAATTATAAAAATATATCATATTGATTTTCAGATAGATTTCATAAATTAAATGTATTTTAATATAAATATAGTTATTTATTCTGATTAAAATCATTTCCTTTTCAATTAGGAACATTTAAATGCGATAGAAAAGTTTTATAAATTTAAGCATAACAAAAATGTCATATTTAAAATAAAATAAAATTTTAATTGTTAGACTTATTTATTTTGATGATTTATTTAATTATGTTTTAATTTATTTGAAAGAGAAAAATAGAATCTAAAATTTATTTTGATGATTTATTTAATTATATTTTAATTTATTTGAAAAAGAAAAATAGAATCCAAAATTTATTTTGATGATTTATTTAATTATGTTTTAAATCCAAAATTTATTTTGATAATTTATTTAATTATGTTTTAATTTATTTGAAAGAGAAAAATAGAATTAAAATTTATTTTGTCCTATACCTTAATCCTAAATGTTGTTAGAATATTTTTAATATTTGATTAAATCAGGAGTTCAAATAGCCCAAAACAGAGGTTCAAACAGCTTAGCACAACAGTAGTTCAAAGGTTCAAGTGAAATATATTCAAATTTGTAATGATGGAGTGGAAGATATTCAAATTAGTAATGATGGAGTACAACAATTATAAACGACTATAAATTCAAATGAATACAACGGCTATAAACGGTTATAAGTTTCATTATATATACCAAAGCCTCTAATGTAAACAAGGTAAAAAAAAAATTAGAAAATATTCTTTGATCTATAATCACTCACATCTATTTTCTGAAAATTTTTCTGAGAAGTGTTCTTCAATTTTTGTTTACACCCTCTTTCAGAAATTATACACTGAGCCTTGTAACATTAAGCTTATCTTTCCTGTGTGAGATTTACAGAAAAATCAAAGTTTCATTTTGTATATCTATTTTTTAGAGATAATTCTTGTAACTTTCTGTGAAAGCAAAAACACATTCTTTTCAATCTTGTAAGAGTATAGTACACTCAGTATTCTTGACTTAGAAAGTCTGTGTAAAATCCGTAGAGGATTACTCTATTTGTAAAGAGATTGCTAGCACCCTCGTAAAGCTAGAGTATAGTGGAAAATCTCAAGTGAAACTTGAGGAGTGGACGTAGGCCGAGTTGAAACCGAACCACTATAAATTTGTTTGCCTCTCTCTCCTTTATCTCTTTGTTTTATTTAAATTGTTGTAACTATATTTCACATTTTCACTGTGCTAAAATCATTAACTGACATAACTGTTAGAACGCTTGTTTTAATTATTTTTATTTCATTAACTATATTTATCTATTGTGCTAGTCATAATTTTTATTAAAGTATTATTAATTTTTAATTATAAAAATCTAATTCACCCCTCTTAAATTGTCTTTTGGGTAACATTAATAATAATGAAGATTATCTCATTATTAAGTTATTATTTAGAAGCGTGATGAAAACATTCTCCGATGAGAATATTTGTTAGAAAATATTTTCTAATAAATCAAAACACAAGGTAGTTTCTCATAAAATGACTTACTAAATAGAATTTATAAATGATTTTATATGATCCAATGTAAAATAATTTGTTAAAAATTATTTTATGAACAGTTTATGTGGTCAAATATCACAAAATGTGAAAATTAATTTTAATGAAAACAGTTTACAACAAATACAATGAGTCTTGGTCTCGTTTGGCAAAAAGTCGCTAAAAAAATTAAAAGCCAACAATTCATACCAAAAAGTCAACGATTCCCTTTTCTTTCTACTTTTTACACATATTTTCGTAAAAAGTCAAAAAATTATCCCAAATACATTAATTTTTTTACATCATATTTTAGTCAAAAAATCACAAAAAAAACCTAATCTCAAACGAGGCTCGTGTTATGATACTTACACAACTTCAATTCCACAATTTTTGTTGTTGTTGTTTCTAATGTGAAATTATTATAAAACTAGAAGTAACAAAATTAATGATAGTCATTGACCACATTTTTATTTTTTTTTACTAAAATGTATTCATCAAAAAAGCGGTTTTTTAAATTAAAATTTACATCATTTACTAAGCTTGTTCATGTACTTCTATAAGTAAATTATCAAATTCCCCATTCTCCCTCTCTGTTTTTTATTTTTTTTATTTTCTTTTTTTCTTTATTTTTTTATAACCACCTCTTACATTTGATTTATCATACTTTTGTAAAAGCATTTCAAAGGTGGAGTAATTCAAAATATATATACAAAATAATACATTTATAGAGAAAATAAGAAAAATCATAAGAGGAATAAAAAAGAAAAGAAAGAGATGATAAAAAAAAATACAAAAGGAAGAGGAAAAACTCAAAAAATAGAAAGACATCTCTCTAATTATAGGAATAACACTTGACAAAATTCTAAGAGACTATACATGACTCATTTCTAGAACTTTCTAAGAGAAGATTCTCCTCTACTTATATAATATATATGATATGATACAATATGACATGGCAAATATAGCATTATTAAATTTGTTGGGTAGATTTAGAGATTAAAAAAAATAATAAAATAAGTGATACATGACTTATTCAAAAATAAAATAAAATAATAAATATAGAGACATGGAGGGAACTAATGGAATACCTATGAGGCATCAGCAATGACGATCACAGGCTACCATTGCCATGGGTTACCGACAACACGTGCTTTCTGTTTGGACTTTAGCAATCATTTTATATATATTTTTTTAAGGGTGGCCATTCCATATGATTTTTTTTTTTTGGGTTGGGGGGGGTGTTGGGGTTGGTGTGTGTAGGGGTGTGCGCGGTGCGGGTCGGTGCGGTTTGAGAGAAAAATGAAAACTGTATGGCGGGTGGCGGATTGATAAAAGTGTCATTAGAATTTGTCATTTTCCTTATCAAAAACCGGTGGTTCGGTTGGCAAATAATGGTGGATTTGCCTTAGCGGTTCGCGCGGATTGGCGGTTTATAAAAAATATAATTCAAATTACAAAACTTAAATCAAAGAGTAAAAAAAAGGCGAGAGATACCGTGATGTTAAGCATCTTGCGAAACTTTCTTCTGATGTAGCAAGTGTAGCAACAACATGATAATATCAACGACTATGCCATTAGTTCATTACAAGCATCTGTGGAAGCTACAATGATCAAATACAATACATAAAATTAATATTATTCAGGGTTTACAATATATTGAAAATGTTTACTGTTGAAAAGTATTTAGATTGAAAAGTGAGCTGATGCAAGTTTGCAACATGGCCAGAAAAAGAAAAAAGATTGAAAAGTGAATTGGAATCCAACTTTATTTTGGATTACTGACATCTTGAATTCCCTTCGAGCAATAATGTAATACTATATTCTAAGGTATAGAATAACAAGCAAACTTAAGTAAAAAAGAATTTTTAGAATATTATAAAACATGATTTAATAGCGGTGCGGGTCGGTGCGGTTTGGAAGAAAAATAGAAACCGGCGGATTGATAAAAGTGTCACTAGAATTTGCCATTTTTCTTACCAAAAACCGGCGGTTCGATTGGAAAATAATAACGAATTTGCCTTGGCGGTGCGGCTCGGTGCGGTTTTGGCGGTTTCGGCGGTATTATGCACACCCCTATGTGTGTGTTTGTTTGAGAGAGAGAGAGAGAGAGAGAGAGAGAGAGAGAGAGAGAGAGAGAGAGAGAGAGAGAGAGAGGGAAGGAGGGGCTTAACCCCCCAAAAAAGAATAAAACTACAAACCAGAACTCGTGGACTTTAGACCCTGAAATAAGTAATAAATAATTAGGGATTATATCAGACAGTATGCTTTGTTTTAGATGGGATAAACCAAAAAAAAAAAAAATGTAATTAGAAAAATGATAAATTCAAAATACACTATGAAATTTAATTAAAATATAAATTATTTTTTATAATTTTAAAAATTAAAATAAATTATATTAATAGTCCTTGTAGTTTGAAATTTTTTCACTTTGATCCTTAATTTTTCAATTGTAACATATTTGACCATAAATTTTAAATTTTATTCCAAATAAAGACAATTGAAGATATCATTACTCAATTTCAAGGGTAAAGTCGTTAATTTGATAAAATATAAACTAATTTGATAAAAATAAATGTCAAAAACATATTTTAAAATTTTTAAAAATTATTTCTACCCATCAAAGATAAAAATATGTAAAATTGATAAATCTTTTACACATTTATTTATTTATTACTAAATTAATTTTTATTTTGTGTTTGGATGACGATCATGTAATGGGCAGTTATTTTTATTTTCATTCAATTAGTTTCTATTTTTTCAAAAGGCAAATATGATGACAACTTTGATATCATTATTAAACCAATCCATTAAATAAAAATATTAAAAATTAAAAATATTTCATATATTAAATGTATAAATTACACAGTAAAAACCTAACAATCACCTATTACATGATCATTATCCAAACATATAATAAAATTTAATTTGGTAAAATAAATAAATGTGTAAAAACTAGATTTTTTTTTTTGAAAAAATTGAAAAAAATGAATTATTTTTTTGTGCAAAACTGAAAATTTTGTCTATAAAGGAGTATGATGATGGAATATTGATGTGCAAAATTTTAAAAAAAAAACTTTAAAAATGAAAAAACTGATAATGTTTTTAGTTTTAAAATTGAAAAAAACTGTTAATGTTCTTGATTTTAGTGGATAACTGAATCAAATCAATAAATAGAAGGACAAAAATAATTAATCTCATGTTCTATTTTTTTTCATCAGTTAGTGAAACAATTATCTAGAACATTACTATACAAAATTAATAATATTCTTAGTTTTAAAAATTAAGAATTTTGAATTTTTTTTATCCAAATCATGATTTAAAAATCAAATCAAATGCTACCTTGATTTTTCAATCCAAAAATTGGGATTGTAGATAAGGAAATTCTAATATACACATTTTTAAAAGGGTATATCATATGCACATTTAGTTATGTCATTTTCTTCATTAGTTAGGGTCAATTTACTTTTTAAGTTAAGATATTATTTTAATTATAACTCAGGTATTTTTAGTTATAATATATAAATTTTTTAATTATATTTCATGTTATGTTTAGTTATAATATTATTTTTTAATTATATTTAAAAATTTTAAAATTATACTACTAATTTTTTCTAATTATAAGGTGCACATAGTTAAATAAATATGGAGACATGGAGGGAACTAATGGAATGAGTAGTGATTGATATCATTAATTTGGTACCATTAAACCATCATTAATGAGATAAAAAAAAAAAAAGCACAACAAATACTGTGGTAATGGGTGGGATCCACTGCCACATCATTGATTAGTGATATCAGGCATTATTGCTTGGGAAAATCGGTCTAAAGTCCCTATCCAACTTTTAGTAATGGATTAGGTCCACAATGTAATCTTTTGTAGTCTAAGGTCCCTCACCCCAACCCCTCTCCATCCACGTTGTCCTGAGCTTGATCACCGCTGGCTCCAAATCCCCAACCCTTGACCAGTTGCTCTCCTTCCTCAACTCCAAATCCTGCGACGAACTCAACTCTTTCTCTTTGCAGCTCGTCTTCCTCATCAACTGTGGAAGTTGGGAAAAGAGTATCATCCATGATTCCAAAAGGTATCCCTTACTGTTCTGAAATATTGATTCCTGTAGAACCAACCGAGCCCCTTTGGATGGAAACTGGTGCTTCGGCTAATTGCAGCTTCTTCATGAAAGTAGACCCAAAGAGTGTTTCAAGTGTTAGATTCTTCCCAGAATGGGGAATACTGTTGGCCTTTTCCTCTCTAGAGTTGTCAGGGGCAGTGCCAACAATTGCACCTTCAGAAATATGTAGTTTGTCAAAGGATCTGCTGTCTAGATTAGGGGATTGTGTGATGTCACATGCTTCCATCTGTGCTTGGAGGGACTCCTCCTCAGAATACTGTTGTTTCTATTGCCCAGGATTCTGCTTTTTCAGACTTGAATCGGAAAGGGGGTTATTCATCCAATTCATTGGAGTCTAGGTTACTCACCTCTATAGTCAATCCTGCTCCCTCTGATTATTCTGATACACACAAAGTGGTTCTTTTATACACATCAAACCTAGAGAAAATTCAGTCCAACAACCCAGAGAAAATTCAGACCAACCAAACCAGAAAAACTGTGAAGAAGGCTATGCCGAAGCCGAGGGAATAGAGAAGATGGCCAATTTCCTTGAGTTGCGGCTGTTTGAAGTGTAATGGATGATTATAGCCACCCTGAAGGGCTTTGAACTAGAAATATATGTATTTATCTGTCTTTTGGTTTTGTTGTGTGAAAACCTCCTTGCACGCTTCTGAGATTGCGACTAACTAGTGTCTTTGGATTGGTGAACTTCAACTTCATCTGTATACAGTGGCTATATCGGTTAGGTATTACATTAAAAAATTATTCAAAGGATCCAGAGAAATTTCAGCTAGTTATCATGCATGTTCATGAAACTTCCAAATCCTCTTGTAAATTTGCAGTTCTTATGTTGATTGATATGCTATACCTACTATTCCTCCTCTGTTATAAATCCTTGAATTTTACAAAATTGTTTTTTAAAAGTATACATACAAATTGGTTCTTATATACACGTCCAACCCAGAGAAAATTTCTCTGGGTTCAACCCAAAGAAAATTCAGTTCAACAACCCAGAGAAAATTCAGTCCAACCAAACCAGAGAATTTTGTAACTTGTTGTTGAGAGTAGGCAGGCGAAAGCTCATGCACAAAACCAACTTGAGCAGTCCGATGCTGAGAGGAAACGGGCATCTGTTCATGATAGAATGAGGGTACCTGTTACTTACGACGATCTGATTGGAGGGGAGGATCCAAAAGACAAATCAACCTGATCTGGGAAGAACTGCATGTTTCTGTGATTTGAACAGTTTTGTGAATTTTTGGTTCTCCAATTTAAATTCCTTTCCAGCATTCTCTTTCTCAGCTACCAAGGTAATAGAAGACATATTTTGCCTATTCTCCAAGAAAGGAGGTGTTTGTATTTGGAACTTTGGATTAGTGCTTTGCTTCTAACTGTCAAAATTGAACTGCTTATACATACTCTCTCTCTCTCTCTCTCTCTCTCTCTCTCTCTCTCTCTCTCTCTGTGATTATTGGGTTTGATTACTTGATTGTCCCCATCATCATACAAGCATTCAACCTTTGCCCTTCATAATCATTTCCTTCCCAGAATTGTCATCAATCTATTCTCAACATTTTCAACTCAGAGAATTTCTCTGGACCATAATTTCTCTAGGCAGAATTTCTCTAGACCAGAATTTCTCTGGACCAGAATTTCTCTGGATCGAATTTTCTCTGGACTGAAATTTCTCTGGATTGATGTTGAGGGACCTTAGATATCATGAAAATAGTTGATGTCCTTTATACTATAAAATCATAATATCAGGGACCTTAAAAAAAATACCCCTTATTGCTAATGGAATACCTATGAGGCATCAGCAATGACGATCACAGACTGCAATTGTTACCGACAGCAACTCGTGCTCTCTGTTCAGAATTTACTAATCATTTTTTGTTTTTTGTTTTTTAAGGGTGACCATTCCATATTAAAATTCACAGAAGTTTAGAGGGAAATAATATTGAAAAGTCAACATACATGGTGTGCCGTCACTGCAGGCTATGAATTTAGGAATTTTTTGGGAAGTGGGTTATAATCTATTTCTTAGATTATAAGTCACTTCTTTCTCATAAAAAGTTTATTATAATAAACTTTTAATTAGTTTTTAATTAAAAAATTGATTACAACCATCTTCTCAAAATAATCATAGTCTGGTTAGGTATGAGTGCCTACTCATAGTCAACCACTAGATCAACACAAAATCAATATAGGAAGACTGAAATAAATAATAATAATTAGGGATTAAATCAGAAAATGTTTTTGTTTTTATTTTTGGATGAGATAAACAAAATAAAAAAAATAAAAAAATTGGTGACACCCTCAAAATATTAACATGTAATAACGCAAATGAACTCATCAAAATCTCCAAGTCTCATTAACCATGAATCCTTTACAACTAAAGAAACATAAAATTTCCAATCAAGCTTCTCATATGTGTATATTCAAGGCATTTATACAAGAGATGAAAGGGTTTCACATACTATTATACTTTCATAATTTTTAAGACAATATTTGGTAGCATGTAACAAAGATTCAATATGTGACGACTCCACCACATATAATGATTAACACTTAATTAATTTAGGATATTTGAATTTTAATTGCCATTGTTCTAATTTAATTTGGGGTTATAAGAATTATTTAGTTTGATTCGTATATGATTCAATTGAGAATTTATTTTGGAATTAGAAATTGAAAACCTACATGGCTCAAGAGAATATAATTGGTAAATTGAATTAGTTAATTTCGAGTATTGTACTGTATGGGAGCTTACTTTTGTAAAATTGAGATTTGATTAATTGGGTCCAAATTGGAGTTAATTAAGTTATGAGAATTGGGAATTAAGGTTGTTATGAGTTAAATTTATTTGTGAGGTATTCAATTGGGGTATTCAATTGAGTATGTAATATATTGACAAAAATTTTGAAGTCTAATATGAAATTGAAGGCCTTAATGTTGTGAGAAATCAAAATTGAGGATGAAAATAAATTTAATTCGATATTCGAAGCCTTTTGGGAGTTTGAGTAAAAATTTGATTCAAATTGATAAATTTAAATATAATTGTGGAGAAGTGGTTTGGAAATACTCCAAGATCCAGTTAGACGTCCTTGATCATTTGATTGCTACCTAAAAAAGAGATGAACACTCCGGTCGGGGGTGCTGGAATTAGCACTCCGACGGACAAGTTAGTACGCTCTCAAGTTTACTTCTATCTAAAGTTATTTTATCTATTCTCACATACTTCTCTTTGGTTGATGTTCCTTTTTTAATATTACCCTTTGGGCCCAAGGGTTGGGCCCACTTTTAATCTCGTACTTGATTGCTTACTCAGCCCTCCGATTGCGGACTGGTTCCCATTCGGCTCTTCATATGGCTGATCTGTATATTCGGTTTCAAGAGCCCTTAGATTATAGCCGAATTAACTTCGGCCATATATCTTCAAATATCTTGGCCTTCCTCGATATATCATTATTCGGCCCCCACAATTGCCCCTCAAACATCCGATTAACGCCAGTTAGTCAGCATGTTTGGTTTTAATATATGGAAAGTCAAAAAATACGGCGCTTGCACTCCTTCTAATACCGAAGCGTCAGAGTGACCATGGTTTAGAAATCATTACAATTTCCCGCCCCTTCGTATGCGTTGTTCATTTAATGCGATATGAAGTTGCGCTGTCCCTTCGAATATATATTTTTTTGGAATTTGCAAAGGTCTTTCAAATTCATGACCTTTGCAACTTTCATCTGCTCCCAATTGTCCTTTTCTCTCTACCCTGTAAGTTCTTCTCTTCTTTGCATTTCTTTCTCATTCCAACTCCCATTTTCTTGTTTGTTTTTAGTTTAGCGTATTTTCCATTCTGATTCGGATGGTGAAACATTTGAAAGCTCTCCTTTTCGCGGACTGTATTTCCGCTTTTCGACGACACTTTTCCATTCCATATGACGTCCATTTGTCACTTGTGGCAGATAACGTACTCAACATGGAGAGGACCGATAAGAGTATGATCTTCTTTCCTGTCCTGTCGATCGCTGATGGTGGAGTCCATTTCCCCCTTCATCCATTTTTTAGGGTCGTCCTTCATTATTGTGGTCTACTCCCTTCACAACCTAACATTAACTTTTACCGAATCATAATGGGAATAGTAGAATTAAATCACCGACTTAGGATTAATCTAGGAATCCCTACTATTCGGCATTGTTATGCCTTGGCGAAATCATTTGGTCGACAGGGATGCTACTTTCTCAGGGCCAAGGACACTGATCACCATCTGGTGACTATGCTTGCCAGCTTTGGTAAGCGTGTTAACGATGTCATAGTCATTGTCCGAGGCAACTGGGAATTCGGCAAAGGCGAAGATGAAGATCGCCTAGATCCTGTGCCTAGACAAAAAGGTGAACCAGGTGGTCATATAGTCCCATTTCTATGCACGTTTGTTATACGTTTATTCGGCTTAGATTCCATGTACTTACCGTTTTATTTGTGTAGGTAACGATTTGAAAAATTACTTGTCTCTGCGGATGATGTTATGCTTGAGTAAATAAAAATTGCACTCTAATTCTTCGACCGTCCAAACCTCCAAAAGCAAGGGAGGGCCGCCACGTCCTATTGCGATATGAGCCAACGTACGCTACTTTTTCGGCCGCATATCACATTTTGACTCCAAAAGGTGAACAACAACTTACGGTACTCATTTTCCCAAATTTCAAGAACCTTAGGGAGATTGGTCTTGAAGTTTCAAATTCAGAGTAGGTCGCCGAGCAGATCGCCAAACAAGTCGTTGAGCAGCCGAATCAGTCCAATTTGGACAGATCTGATAGTCTAGGGGAGGAGGTTGACGTGACTCTTAATTTGGCCTTTGAGGAAGCCGGCTTTAACCTTTCATTCACTTCAGGCCGAGTTGACGTATCGTTAGAAGACAATATTTTCACCAACTTATGAGACCTTCTCGGTACAGATTTTGAGAACATGGTTGGGGAGTCACTCGCACAGATGGCCAGGAGAAAAAATGCTGAGAAGATGGCAGCCCGAAGGAGGGCCGAAGCCACTAGGTCTGAACCCCCACCACCTGCTTCTATTGGGGCTGAGTCTTCTCCGCTTACTCTTGTTGAGTAAACAGAGCAAATTGTTACGACCGAAACGAAGCAAAATGTCATTGATCAATCGGACAATCTGGTAGTTGAATAGAGGGAGGAGAAACGCCCCGTCGAGCACAAAGTTGACTCTTCTGAAAACCTAACTGATAAACAGCCGCGCATAGAAGAGTCGCAGGACTTGGCTATGTCGTTTATCATACAACCTAGAATAAAGAACGTGTCAGTTGCTTCTGATGCTTCGGCTTTGAAGGATTCCACTGTGGCCTTAAGCGTGGCCTCATCAATTTCTCTAACGATTGACAAAGTAGCGTTCCGTGCAGAGCCGGATGTGGTGTTGATAGCATTAGCCACTCAATCGGCGATATTGGTACGTAAATTGAAAAAATATTTTGTTCCTTTTTATGCTCACTATCTTATTAATCTTTTGGTTACAGGCAGCAGACAGGATCGTAGAAATCGGCCATCGTCATCATGACGTTATCAAGCAAATCGGATTGCTCAAAGCCGAAGTCGAAACTGAAAAGAACAAGGCTAAAAAGGAGTCTCTTAGAGCCGAATCCGAGGTGAGCAAAGTGGCAGAAGAGCGAGCAAGGGCCAATGCCGAGGAAGAGAAGGCCAAATGCTCCAATCAACTCAGGTTGGTCATCGAAGAAATGGCGAACGCGAGTGATGATGCGCTCAAGTTGGCCAAGGAGGTGATTGCCAAACTAGAGACCGATTTGGAAGAAACGAAGAAGGCAAAAGAAATCACCGACTCCGAGATCTCCAAGGCGTTCCAAGCTGGAGAAAACACCGCCTTAGAAAAATACGTGGAGGAAGTATCCAAGTTCGAAAATCAGGGCTTCAAACACAGCTGGCTCAAAGCCCTGGCGGCCGCTAATGTAACATTGGAGTAGCCAATTCCATACGAGCAGCTAGAGGTTGAGCCGCTGGAGTTTGACCCTGAAGAATGAGTAGTGTCAATGTAATTTTTCTTTTTGTTTGGTATTTTTTGTACATTGTTTTTGTAGATTTTTGCTTATTTATTTTGTTTAGAAGTTAAATATAGGGCAATTTTCATGTGTAAAATGATGACTGTTTGTACTCAATTTATTAATGAAAATCGCCTTTTTGTCTATCTTCTGCATGTGCTAATTAATAACTAAGTAGGGTGATGCAACTTAATTCAGCGATAGCATAATCGGCTATAACATAATCTGTCGAATTAAATATACAGCTCAATGCGAAACTCGACTGGCCAAGTGGGGTGATGTAACCATATGGACAAGTCGTTCCAAAGCTGAATAATCATGTCTTGTGTCAATTTGAACATTGAAGAGCTGAATAAAACATACAACTTCCAACGTCACATTGAATAAAATTTGCCGATCAGATAGGGCATTGTTAATATATTTATTAATAGAGACCAAACAAATTACTGAATTTGCCCTTGCCCCAGCTGATTAATAAACAGAACCGCCGAATATTTGTAGTTCATAGGTTAGGTGGGGCGCAGTAACTTGTCCGTGCAATGCATTGCAATTAGGCCGACTAGATTAATGAATTTGCCTTTACCCTAGCTGATTAATGAACAGAACCGCCAAATATTTGTAGTTCATGGATTGGGTGGGGGACAGTAACTTGTTGACGCAAAGCATTGAAGCGATCGCTTTGGGAACGCTGCACCCGTAATTAATAAGTGAGCTGGAGGCTAGGTGCTCGTGGGTTCTATGCTGTATTCAAATTCAATAGACTGCGAGAGGAAAAAGAGCATTGTGTTGAATTGAAGAAATTTGGATGTCAAGAAGAATATTCTTCAACAGCAGAGGGGAGGGTAGGACACTAGCTTAACTGGACTTAGAGATGAATCGAGGTGGCGAACCTACGCGAATGGGAAACAGACCGTCAGAGGAGCGTGAGAGGCGTCTCTTCCCTTGTCTTCGAAGTAGGTCTCCAAGAGAGGGCGGGCTAGAGAAGTCACCAAGGAATGAGAGACAGTAGTGAGAGAGCTCCCCTCGTTCGCAAAACGAAACCAGCAAGCCACCACGCTCGTTGAGTTTTTCAGTCTTTGTTGGGAATAAACCGATGACTAAAGCGGATTCGATTATCCGCGATCAAAATATGGCAGCAAGTTTACTCAACAGATTTTTCAGCTCGAAGTCCAGCAATCAATGGTTAGTTGGCCTGATTACGAAGTTTTTCGAGAGGGCGTCCATGGAACGGTAAAGTGACTATACATCTCCTATGAAATTGGCATGTGTCTTCATGTCGCGCGAAGAGAGATAGAGCAGAAAGACAGCTGCATTCGGAGCTTGGAAGCTCGCATAGAGAAAGCCAAGAACAAGCTGAAGAAAGCTAAGGCTTCTAAAACGCAGTCGGCGAGTCAAATGAACCCAATTGTGGCAGAAAGAGTAAACCAGCGTCTTTTGGATCATGCGATTGCCGACCAAGATAAGGCGAGCATGTTTGCAAGAGAAGCAATATGAACGAAGGCCTACGAACAAGGTTTTTATGACAGCCGAAAAATTGGTATTGAAAAGACAAAGGAAAAATTAGCTGAGGATGTCTGTCGGTGCAAAAATCGTGGATTTAAGCATGGATGGATTAAGACTCTGCAGGCCACGGGTATCGATTCGGCGTCACCTCTGTATTAGAATTAAAAATTTCCTTTCGAAGCTTATGACGTCGAGAAATCCGACGATGAAGAGGGTGCCGAATAGATTTAGATATCAATACAAATTATTATACTTTGGAATTCGTCAAAAGCCATGTATTTGTGCTTATTTAATGAAATAAATATTTGTTGTATTGTTTCGATTAATGTTTGTATCTACTTGTTACAATTGTATATTGATCCATGCCATGTTATTGCCAAATTTGGTCCTTTCGAATTCGAAGGATTACTCGGTCGTTCGTGCTTACAAACGATGGGCACTCTGAATTCGAAGACTTATTCGGCCCAAAAGTAACATCCACGAAGGGTGCTCTAAATTCAGAGTCTTATTATGTTGGCCAATAGTGATATTCACGAAGGGCACTCTGAATTCGGAGGCTTATTCGGCCCAAGCGTGACATCCACGCATGGCGCTCCGAATTCGGAGGCTTATTCAGCCCAAACGTGACATCCATGAAGGGCGCTCCGAATTCGGAGTCTTATTGTGCTGGCCAATCGTGATATCCACGAAGGGCGCTTCGAATTCAGAGGCTTATTCAACCCAAATGTGACATCTACGCAGGGCACTCCGAATTCGGAGGCTTATTCAGCCCAAACATGATATCTACGAAGGGCGCTTCGAATTCGAAGTCTTATTGTGTTGGCCAATCGTGATATCCATGAAGGGCGCTCCAAATTCAGAGGTTTATTCGGCTCAAACGTGACATCCAAGAAGGGCGCTCTGAATTCGGAATCTTATTGTGTTGGCCAATCGGGATATCTACGAAGGGCGCTCCGAATTTGGAGTTTTATTGTGTTGGCTAATCGTGAAATCCACGAAGGGCGCTCCGAATTTGAAGGGTTATTCGACCCAAATGTGACATCCACGAAGGGCGTTTTGAATTCGGAGTCTTATTGTGTTGGCCAATCGTGATATCCATGAAGGGTGCTCCAAATTTGGAGGCTTATTCGGCCCAAACGTGACATCCACGAAGGGCGCTCCGAATTCGGAGTCTTACATTTGTTATTAAACCATTATTAACGAGATTACGATAAAAAAGGACATTGCATTGAGAAATTGAAAGATGTATGCATAACATATCAGCAAAAATTCGGAACAAACTAGCACGCCGTACAAGTTGGCTTAGTGATAAAATTTGCGCAAATGTGTGGAATTTCAGGGGCGTGGCAAACTTTTCCTAACCATGTCTTTGAGCCGATATGCCCCAGTTCCGGCTATTGAATCAACCTGATAAGGGTCGTTCCAGTTGGGGACTAATTTTTCATCTGCCGGATTCTTAGTAGCAGAAAGCACTTTCTTAAGGACCAATTCTCCAGGTGTATAACGGCGCAACTACGCGCGTTGATTATATGATTTAGTGAGCTGTTGCTGATACCGCGCCATACAAGCAAGGGCACGATCTCAGCGTTCTTCAATTAGAATCAAGTCCAAGGCCAATATCATGTCATTACGACCCATGTCAAAAATTGTAATGCCCTCAAAACAAAGTATAGGACAACCATTCATATAATCCATGAACATAGAATGAATATTACATTTTCATTCATCAGAGTTTCCTTTACAAAAGATATTACATGCATTATATCTTCATAAACATAAATCTTGAAATTATAGCATGTAGCTCTAACTTTTAAACAACAAAAACAAGTGTCCAAAGGGCTTACAGCTTTCTAAGTTAACACTTGATTACAACAAAAGAAGAGTTCTAACTCTATTCATATAAAGCCCTCGGCTTGGATTTACATTTAACACAAAACTCAAATATCAAAACGAAGTCTTCAACTCCGAAACCTCCCAAGCTAAGATCTTGGAGGCGGCATATCACTTATACCTGAAAAATGGTGTCCTAAGTAGGGTGAGCCAAAGCCCAGTAGAGATATGCTAAATAGTATATGAGAATAAACTAAAACATTAGCATTCTATAAATGTGTAACACTTGTCAACCAACTTACATCTTTTCCATACCCAATCAACATTTTCATCCATTTTTCAATCCACTTCCATTTATTTATCTAACACAATTCATTGACATGGTTCATTGATATCTAAACTTTTCAAAATGAGACTACAACTCATATTATCAACACTTCAATCATAAACAGTGTTCATACACTTCCATTGTCTTGTCATTTTACGAATAGTTCGTCCGAGGGAATCGACACCCATATATATATATATATATTCTCAAATATGCCATTTTACGGATATTTCGTCCGCGGGAACTGGCACCCATGTATATATATATATATATATAATTTTAGGTCTTTCACCCAGAACACTCCGGCCAACTTGCTTTCAGCGGAGTCCATCTTTTTTCTCCTCCCAAATAAGCGTACATATATAGTGTATTTATAAACATAGTCATATGCAATGACAACCAACATTTGATTAGCATTAAATCGCCTAATCCTCATGCAAGTTCTAAAACAATCATAGCTATTCTCCACCGATAGCCCAATACATTTATTTCTAAACAGATATTCAATCTCAAGATAAATAATTTACTCACAACTTCCAAAAGTGTAAGATAATACATATCTAATTTCATCATCTATACCCATAATCTTCCAATTTCACATTTTCAATGCTAATCCTGATTATTTATACAAAAAAATAATTTAATCAAAATTAGGGCAAAATTTCCCTATTTATCAAATATTATACCAAAGACCAAATTTCATCAATCCCTCTCAAGTCATAACATGTTCAAGACCCCTCATGCCCATAAGGAACCCAGATAGAAAACCCCTCTTTTATGTATATAGAAACCAACCAAAGATTCACCAAAAACCTTTCCAAATCACACCATTTATACAAAATGACATTATCTATGTTAAAACCCATATAAGAGAGTAGAATATCCCAACCTCAAGCTTAGGAGAGGAAGAAAGAAGAAAAACCCAAAAGTCGATGGAGGAGAAACGACGTTTTGCTCCGATCAAAATGAAGCCCTCGACAAGCTCTACAATGTATCCTAAAGGAGCAAGGTGAGAAGATCACTCTAGGTGAGTAGATCTAGGGATTTAAGTGAAAACAGTTGAGTTTTAGAGAGAGAAGAGAGGGATCACCGTTTGAAAGGAAAAATGGAAAGAAAATCATGAGGGAAAATATGGTTTGGGCCTATTTATAGTAGTGAGGAAAAGCCCTAAGGTCAAATAAAATAATGGGCCCAAAAACCCCCTTTTATAGGTCCCATTCAGACCTCAAAAATCTGAGAAAAACACGCAGATGTTAACCCTTGGACAGGAGGGGGTCGACACTATCTTCCAGCAACCAACACACAGACATAGGAGGGTTGACCCTCTCCTAGTCTGGTGTCTACCCTGTCTTCCAGCAACTAACACACAGACATAAGAGGGTCAACCCTCTCCCAGTCTGGTGTCTACCTTATCTTCCAGCAACACTTCCAGAACTTCACCAACAAGTAAGGGTCGACCCTAGAATGGAATTTCTAAGTCTCCAAGGAACTTTTGACAATAATAAGTGCGAACAACCAAACCCAACAAGTTTAAATCGAATTGTACTCCTCCAAAACCAACCCAAAACAACACCAAAGGTTCCTAAAATAGAATAAAGGGTTCCAATATACTTACCAAAAGCTTTAAAGGACACAAGTAGTAGCAGGAAGCACTTTCTTAAGGACCAATTCTCCAGGCATATAACGACCCAACTACACGCGTTGATTATATGATTTAGCGAGTTGTTGCTGATACCGTGCCACACAAGCAAGGGCACGATCTCAGCATTCTTCAATCAGAGTCAAGTCCAAGGCCAATATCATGTCATTATGGCCCATGTCAAAAACCTTGGATTTCAGCGTGGGTAGGCCGATCTCCAGAGGGATAACTGTCTTGGTTCCAAAGCACAAAGTGAACAGTGTTTCTCTAATGGATCGCCTTGGAGTAGTGCGATGAGCCCATAACACACTGGGCAACACTTCGACCCATCTACCTTTAGCTTTTTCCAACCTTTTCTTGATGCTGTCCAGGATGACTTTATTGGAGGCCTCCGCCTGACCATTGCTTTGACAGCAAGGAAAAGTAAGGCCAGATACCATACGTGTTACATAATTCTCGGTAGACGCTACAATCAAATTGGGTGTCGTTGTGTGAGACAAGTGCTCTTGGTGTGTCGAATCGTGTGATGATGTTTTCCATACAAAACGCTTAACATCGACATCTCGAATATATGTTAAGGCCTCTGCTTCAACCCACTTTGTAAAATAATCTGTTGCGACAACCAGGAATCGCTTGTTTCTTGGAGCTCGTGGTAGTGGTCCGATGATATCGAGTCCTCATTGAGCGAACAACCAAGGGCTAGTGATAGAATTTAATTCCTCGGCAAGCAGATGAGTTAAAGGGGAAAGCTTCTGGCATTGTTCACATTTCTTGACATAATTCTCGGCACCTGTTCGCATGGTCGGCCAATAATACCCTTGTGTTACGGCTCGGTGGGCCAATGAGCATCCTCTAGAATGGGCACCACAACTATCTTCATGTATTTCAGTTAAGAGTTCCTTAACTTTATCTGGGTGAACACATTCTAAGTACGGCCCAGAAAGGGATTTTTTGTAGAGTTTTCCATGCAGATCTAAGTAGTATCACAGGGCTTTATTTCGCAGTTTGTGGACTTCTTTCTTGTCTATTGGGAGTTGTTCTGCGAGAAGGAATGCAACGATAGGGTCCATTCAACTTGGTCTGGATTCAATGATGTTAATCTGAATTGGTTCAAAAGAGATAATGCTCGGCTCAAGGATGAATGCTACTTCGATTATCCGTTTGATTTCTGAATTGATGGCAAAGGCTACGCAAGCAAGGGCATCCGCATGCGTGTTCTAATCCTGAGTTATTTGATTCAATTCGTGGTGGTCGAATTTCACGAGCAAGGAATTCACCGTTGTCATGTAGGCTACCATGCGGTCATTTTTAGCTGCATACTCCCCTTTCAACTGGTTAATGACTAGTTTTGAGTCACAGAAAACAAGCAACCGCCGTGCACCGAGGTGAAGTGCGTTCCGAAGGCCAATTAACAATGTTTCGTATTCGGCCTCATTATTTGATACATCAAAGCCCAGTTTAACCGCCTGCTCGATTATTGTCCCTTCGGGGGTCATAATTACTACGCCTGCCCCACTGCCACATTGGTTGGATAACCCGTCACAGTACATCTGCCAAATGTCTTCAACATATATTCTCCAGTTGGGTTTAGGTTATACTTGATCGGACTTGAAATCGGCAAGGCATCCCTTGAATTCGGCTACAAAGTCGGCGAGCACTTGCCCTTTGATGGCAGTTCTAGGCAAAAGCTGGATATCATACTGGCCGAGTTCCAAAGCCTATTTTGTAATGCGCCCTGATGCTTCCGCGCTACGGAGCGTCGACCGGAGGGGATAGTCCGTTAGTACACCTATGATGTGCCCCTGAAAGTAATGCATCAGTTTTTTTGCAGCCATAACGAGAGCAAGGATGAGCTTTTTCAGTGGTAAATAACTTGTCTCGGCGTCAGCTATTGCTTTGCTTACATAGTAAACTGGTCGCTGCTTCCCTAGTTTCTCCCTTAAAAGTATGGCGCTGGCCATCCGGTCAGATACCGCCAAATACAAAAATGAGCGGGTTGTCTGCTGAGGGGGTTGCCAAGAGTGGTACTGATCGGAGATAAGTTTTCAGGCCATCCAAAGCGGTCTGGCACTCAGGGGTCTATTCGAAAGCTTTGTCTTGCCGAAGTGTGTGAAAGAATTGTCGTTAGCGATCTACGGAATGGTTGATAAACCTGTTAAGCGCGACGGCCATTCCCATCAGCTTCTAAACCTCTTTGACCGACTGAGGAGAACCAAGTTCTAGAATTGCTGTGATCTACCTCGGGTAGGCCTCTATTCTGCGGTGGTTAACAATGTAGCAGAGGAATTTGCCTAATCCGATGCCGAATGCACACTTTGAGGCGTTCAATTTCATTTTGTACTTTCAAAGAATGCCGAATGTATCTGCCAATTCGGCTAAGTGGGTGTGCTTTTCCTTGGATTTGACCACCATGTCGTTGATGTATATCTTCATGGTGCGGCCAAGCTGTTCCTTGAACATGGCAGGAACCAGTCTTTGGTGAGTTGCCCCTGCATTCTTCAGCCTGAAATGTATGACCTTGTAGCAATAGGTTCTTCATGGGGTGAGGAATACGGTCTTTTCTTGATCCTCCAAATGCATAGAAATTTGATGATAGCCTCTATAGGCGTCCAAGAAGCTTATGCGTTGATGATGTGTCGTTGTATCTATGAGTTGGTCTATTCTGGGGAGAGAAAAACAATCCTTGGGACAAGCTTTGTTTAAATCTGTGAAATCCACACAAACATGCCAAGATCCATGCTTCTTCTTTATAACCATAGTATTGGACAACCATGTAGGATAGGTTACTTCACGAATTGCCCCGGCATCAAGCAATCGATCAACTTTTTCAATAACGGCCGAAGCATGCTCCACGGCTGACCGCAGACTTTTCTGAATCATTGGCTTACATTTTGGATCAACATTAAGCGGTGCCGGGCCACAGATGGATCCACCCCTGGCATCTTGTATGGTGTCCACACAAACACGTCGAGGTTGCCGAGTAAGAAGGATACAAGCTCGTGCCTGTCAACTTCGTTCAAGGAAGTGTCGATCATGAAGAACTTGTCAGGATTCCCATTAATTTCGACCCGATCCAGGTCTTCAGTTTCTTTTTCGCTAGGGATCTTTCCAATGTCCTCGAGGCTCTCCCAATCCGGTACTTCAATCGAATTCACTTCCAGTTCTTTTGGTCTCTTTGCAGCAGCAACAAGGTAACATGCTTGTGCCGATTTCTGAGAACCCCGAATTTGTTCAATGCCATACTCAGTCGGAAAGTGAAGTAATTGATGGTAGGTTCTTGGCACAGCTTGCATGGTATGCAACCAAGTTCTTCCCATGATGAGATTGTATGGTGAAAGAAGTTTGACAACCAAAAATTCTACATCTACTGATCTGGTACCCGCCCGAACTGGTAGTGTAATCTTATCCAAAGGATACTCGGGGTTAGAGTTGAAGCCGAATAATGGGTAATCGGTCGGCGACAAATTCGAGTCAGTGAAGCCAAGTTTAACAAACGTTTTGTAATACATTACTTCCGAAGTTCTTCCCTAATCAATGAGAACACGTTCAATAATGAATCTGTTCACACGTAGCTCGATGACGAGGGAATCAGTATAAGGGAGAGTTATTCCAACTAAGTTGGTGTCGTCAAAAACAATCCTTCTAGTTTTATGGGGCCATTTTGCTGGTGTGATTGGCCTATGCAGGCTAGGTTGTAACTGAATTGTATGTACCTCGGCTGATGAGGGCAGGCTGTATATCATGTGAATTACACCAAGTGGAGGTGAATTTGATCGTAGGGCTACCGTGTTCGATGGATTATTCTTTCAGACGTATTGGGCTAGTCGGCCGTCTTGTACAAGCTCTTCCAGATGGTCCTTCAGTGCATAACAACTGTCGGTTTCATGACCATGGTCCTTGTGGTACTCACATCGCTTGTCTCTTCTCCTTGTATCGGGAGGTCCCATTATTTTAGGTGGCCATTTAAAGAACAGAAGGTGTTGAACTTTTAACAAAATCTTGCTGATCTGCTCTACTAACTCAGTGTACTTCTTGTCCGAGCGTCTTGTGCACCTGTTATCCACTTGATATTGTTCATTTCATCGATGTGAACACTGATCACTTGATCAGCAAGAGTCGCGCCTTTTGTCTTGTTTAGCCTGATTCTGTGATTCAAGGCTCCTTGACGGCACGACACTTATCGGCTAAACGATTCCAGACGGAGCTGTCTTAACGGCTTTTTGTCCGACTTTGACCCGCAGGGCATCGTCTTCCACCTTACAATATTCTTCAACTTTTTTCATTAATGCCCAAACTATTTTGAGGGGTCGTCTGGTCAACGAACTGCAGAGGGTACTATCAGGATGTAATCCCATTTTAAAGGCAGTAATGGCCATGGAGTCATTGCAGGCATCATCTACCAGGTTAAAACATTCCCAATAGCGTGCCGAATATTCACGAAGAGTTTCTTCTGGTTTAATTTGCATTGCCCAGAGAGAATCGCCTTGCTTTGACTAGATTTCATTAGTGATGAATCTTTCCCTGAAGGATTTTTGGAGTTGATGGAAGCTTTTTATTGATGCCGGCTCTAGTTTATAGTACCATCTGACGGCCAGTGGTTCCAGACTACTTGGAAACATTCGACACATGAGGTCTTCATCGTCAGCATGCAGTGTCATCGTTTGTTTATAATGACAAATATGGTCAGTGAGGTCTGATTTTCCGTTATACTGGGTGAACGATGGTGCTTTGAACTTCTTGGGTAGCACAGCCCTTGCGATGCGTCGCACAAAAGGGTCATGCTTGTTTTCTTTATCCGAATTATCACTTTTTTTCCCTCGCCTGTGCCGTACATACGGATTTCCTTCGGATGAGCTGGATATATCGACTCGTCCCTTCTTTCTGGGTTCCTGGGATGGTGAGTTAGAATCACTGTCATTATCGTGTTTTTGAAGTCAACGTCGTCGATCATCCTTCCTTCTTGGGGGTTGACCCAGGTCATGGCATGCGGCCTGTTGGGATTTGGCTAGCTCTAGGGCCAATTCCTGGCACAAGTGCTCATTCTTAGCCATCATGTTTTCCAGACGCTGTTCATTTTGCTTTGCTTGATCCATGATTGTCTGCATTGTCTCTTGCACCAAAGTTGAGGGTGAGGTCTGGGCTATTGAGTCGAAGTTCAAGGCCCATCGTGCGGTGGTATTCTCCGATCCAAGCATGTTTCTTGGAGTGATATCATCTCTTGGCATAATGTCGTCAGCGACTACAGGAGGATTATCTGTTACACTCGTCATGGATATGCTTGAGTATTCCCACAGACGGCGCTAATTATGGAGAAGTGGTTTGGAAATACTCCAGGATCCAGTCAGACATCCTTAATCCTCTGATTGCTACCTAAAAAATGGATGAACACTCCGGTCGGGAGTACCGGAATTAGCACTCCGACGGACAAGTTAGTATACTCTCAAGTTTACTTCTATCTCAAGTTATTTTTATCTATTCTCACATACCTCTCTTTGGTTGATGTTCCTCTTTTAATATTACCCTTTAGGCCCAAGGGTCGGGCCCATTCTTAATCTCACACTTGATTGTTTACTCGGCCCTCCGGTTGCGGGTTGGTTCCCATTTGGCTTTTTATATGGCCGATCTGTATATTCAGCTTCAAGAGCCCTTAGATTATAGCCGAATTGACTTCAAATATCTTGGCCTATCTCAATATATCATTATTCGGCCCCCATAATAATTAATTGGGCTCTAATGGAAGTAAAATTAGATTAATTAATTATGTGAGGTTGTGATTAGTCATGATTAATTTAATTATGTGTTAATCAAGATATATTAAAAATAAGTGTTATTTAATTAAATTAATCTTAACCATAAATTAAATTGTAGAATGATTTAGAGTTTGAGGATCTAGAATTATGGTTGTATGTGAAGTGAAGGTGTGCTGAGAAATCCATGTGGGTGTACTGAGAAATCTGTGTGTGTATGTGAGTGTTGTGTTGGAAGCCTTAGACAATGTGCACGTGTGCATGCGGTGTCAACAAGTATAAGTGTGTGTGTGTTTATTTTCTTTGTGCTAGAGCATTCCTTATGGGAGTATTGAGTTCAAACACACACAAAGAGAGAGAGAGAGTGAGAGAGAGAGAGCTCAATTCTTTGTTGAAGCATGATTCAACTTGCTAGAAAATTTTGAAGAAGCTCAAGGGGAAACCCACTTTTGTGCTAAGAGTTGAACATGAAATAGACAGCTAAGGAAGAAATCAACTAATTTTCTGAAATTAAAACTTAATGTATGGAATTCATATTTAATTGTGTAGAATCTTCACATTATACTTGAAATTAAAGATGAAATTAGAATCATAATCATGTGATTAAAATGAATTAGCAAGAAGATAAAGAAAATTAAGTTAGACTCATGTTTATGGAACTAATTATTTTGAGTTTGATTTTTTATAATCTTGCATGGAATTAAGTTTCATTGTTAGATGCATGAGGGAAATTTATCAGTATTTGAGTCTATATTTACATGCATCTTGGATTTTGCAGGAATTGAGCTATTCAAGTTCATATTTTGAAAAGAAAATGAAATGTTTTATGAAAATCAAGTTTATGAAAATTTGGAATTAATCCTAAAGTTAGATAAAGTTTTGATTTTATGACTAGATTTTTTTAATCCATGCATGTAATGTATTTTGAGAGTTTTATTTAATTTAAATAAAATTTGGAATATATTTAATTAGTTAGTTTTATTTGAATTACATATATTCAATGTTAATGAAGAATTAGAACTAAGATCCAGTTTATGAAGTTTAATTAGAAATTAATTGTTTTGGGTTTAAATTGAAAAGTTATTGTTAAATTAAGCTCCATAAATTACATGCAACAAAGATTTATTGAATATTTTCATGTTTTGATGAAATTTTGCATAAGTTTTGAACATGAAATTGGGTGTTAAAAGCTTAATTCATGTTTTAGAATTTGTGGGTTTGAAATTGGGCTTGATATGAAGAGAATGAATGAAATTTAAATTTAAACAAATGTGGAAATAAATTATAATTTATATTTGAGAATAAAAACATTAGTTTGATTTTGATTTAAATTTCATACATGCAAATATTTTTAAAAAGGCTTTATAGATTCAATTTTAAGTTTCATTAAACAAAGAAAGAATTGGAAAATGAATTTTAAACATAAAATCCAAGGTTTAAATTTGAATTAAAATCATGGAATTAACTTTAAATACATGTAATTGGGAATGTTTTTGCATATTCAAGTAAGCCATGCATGAATTTGGAGCCTCGGTAATGTGTTTTGAAGTTTAAGCAACATTCTGGAAAACTCAAAATTCATCATCATTGCTCGAGCAAAGAAGTTGTCGCTCGAGCGTAGAATGCAAGCAACCAGTATTTTTGTAGACCAAGGGGTCTGCTTGAGCGACCAATGTTGCTCTCGAGCGAAGAGTCCTGTTTCAGAAAATTTTGAAAAGCTGTTTCATATTTTGATTTTCGTTCTCTTTCACTTCTAAGCATTCTAGACATGATTTATGGCCCATTAAAGATTAATAAGCTAACAATCAATATAAATTAGTTAATTAAATAGTGAATCATTGATCTGGTAGTTGTAATTGTTTAAGAAACCAAGTAAGAAATCGGTCTATTGAAGAATGATTTAGTAATAAAAGAATATGTGAATTGAGAACCCGATTCATTTGAATAAGAAAGAATAAGCATAGTAGCACTTCAGACTACTTAGATAAAAAAAAACAAGAAAAATCAAGTTTGATCAAGGAATTGATATTGTGTTTCAATGTGTATATGTTCTGTGTTTGTGTAGGTCATGCGCTCTTGTCTGCCTGATCTATCTGATCTGCTTCTGTAGCTATTTGTGAGTAATAACTTAGTAAAGCTATGTTCGATATGAAATACTTTCTGAATATTATGATATGATATGAACTGTTTTTAAATGATACAAAAAGGCTATTTTGTGATTACATGAATGATTATCCAATTCTTTGAAATGTCTTTGTGGTATCCTTAGCGGAGGCCCTCGTCTGGGGGAAATAATACTGTGACTTATGGCCATAAGGCCCTTGCTCGGGGGAGATAATACCATGGCCCAGGCCCTCACTCGGGGGAAATAATATCGTGGCATAGGCCCTCGCCTGAGGAAAACAATACCGTGGCCCACGTATGAGATATGTTACCCAGTATTGAAGGTTCCATTATGGAACTTGATATGCTTGACCAACATGATTGTTACGCTAAAGGAAGTACCACACATGATTTGAATATGAATATGAATATGACTTTGTTTCTGATACGGATATGTACATGACTATGTTTCTAATTTGATAAGGGATCTAAAATTTGATTTTTGAATTTGATATAGACATCATTCATTAAAATCTTTACTCTGTTATTATTCACTGGGCTCCAATTCACTGTTTATATTTATGTATGTAGGTGATCAGGCGCGTGACTAGGCCTAGAGCTCCTGCTTGGACTTTGTTCTGTCAGGCAACCTATGTGCCTCCCTTGGAGGTTCCTGATATGTCTAGTGGTTATGGCTAAGTGCATAAAGTTTAAGTTTTGTTTTCTTGTTTGGTTAAACAAGTCTTTGCTTATTTTGTAAATAGGATTAAATCCCTTTTTGTCTAATCTGTATATATATGATGACGTAAGGGTGATGTGTAAATACGTATATAAACAGTTTAAAAATTTTCTGTCTCATATAAGTTTGCACAGCTCAATGGATGTTGTATATTTGTTATTTGCTTTCGCTAACCCCTAATATCATGTTAATCCGTTTCAGAGGCTTTCAGTAATCCCATGATTACTGGCCGGTTACAATACTAAACCTATAAGGGCGGGTTTGGGTCATGACACAATAGAAATTAAAAAATAAGATAATGCCCCCATGGGCTACACGTTCCGAAGCTTAAACTTAGTTACAAGTAAATGGCTTTCTAACCCATACAAATATAGCCCTTTGCTTATCAACATAACAACAACAAGAGATAAGAGCCTCGTGCTCCCAAAAACAATTATCCACACCTCTACTTTGGTTGGATCACAACAGCTTTTCTTGCAACAAATCCACTAAGGGTGAGCACAAAACCTAACAGAGAATTCTTAACAAAGTATATATATTTTATACACTCTCAAGAGATGGATGCACAGGACATGCCATGCTCAAAAATAATTTTTCTCTTTTGAAAATCTCATACACAATGCTCGTTCGAAAATATAATCAATCCAATAATTTCCATATATCAGATGGAGTGGTAAATACAACTCAAGCAAATCCCCAGGGCTAGTGTCTGCAAGTAGGCTTATCAAGCACTACCAAATCCTACCGTACCGGCTTTTAACTGAAGGTCTTAGATACCTGCACACGCGTGTTTCTACTCTTACACCAAGGACACTCAGGCTAACTTAATTCTCAACTACATCCCCTAACAGGATTTCCACTATATTTATCCCAAAATGGTTCAATATGATCTTGTTTTACAAAATAATTTCCTTTCTCAAAGCAATACTTTTTCCAATGGAATATTCAAAATCAATTGTATCAATGATAAAATGGAGTGGCGATGCGAATGTCCAGTATAATAATAAAGTTCCATTTAAATATCTCAAAAATGTCAATTCGAAAGGTGATGATGATTAAATCAAGTGCCCATGCAATATATTTCTATATCGATGCCTTGAAATTTCTCAATACTTTCTCATTTCATTCACACAATATTCCATTGTGATCAAGTTCCACATATCTACTCAATATACACGTATACAATATATATTCCAAGAGATAGATAAAAACATATCATCAAACACATTTCCTTCTTCTTTAAACCAAATAATTTTCAATATGAAAATCATCATTCACAATCTTCATCTTTCCAAGATAAGTATAACAACACACCATTCACTATTTTCTCAATATCAATTTCTCTCTTACAAGAGATTTCAACAATAGGGGTAAATTTAACAACTTTCTCATCAATTCTCAAAGAAAAGATCTCAACAATTCATAATTTTACGAAATCCCAACTTTTCTCCAAATTTTCCAAAATCTAGATTTTCACAAGGAAAAACTTGAGTTTCTCTTTTTGAAAGGTTTTATGCAATTAAAAACCCAACTATTACACAACTCATATTTTTCATTGAAACCGTTTTTTCCTTAACTTCCTCAAGCTTAGGATTTTTACAAAATTAGGGTTTCCCCATTTAAAAAAAAAAAGTTTCTACTCATGAAACTCCCAAGCATCCTCATAATTCATAAATCAAAGATTTGATGAAAAATTTGAGAAAAACCCCACTTTGAGCAAAATACAATCTCAAAAAAATTAACCCTAATTCAACATACTCCAAACAATATTAAAACAACCATAGACTTGCAAATATATATATATATATATATGCATAACTCAAAGAAAATCCCTACCTCAAGCTTGGGAGATAAGGAGGAAGAAAACCCTAGAAATCAAAGTCAGCGAAAATATGATCCAATCAGTTATAAACGTAACTCTCATCGCCCTATTCGATTTGGTGTAAAAAGCTCCCTTGAACTCTTGAAGATTGGAGCAAAATCTTGGAGAGAAATTGGATTTTGGTGTGTGTTTAGAGAGGGAGGAGAGAATAGATGCATATAAAGAGAGAGAGAGGTAAAAGAAAATCTGAGCCAAAAATACTTTTGGCATCAGTTTTGAGGAAAAGAGCACGAAAATTGAGACAGACGCGTCGAAATCAGCCCGAGCGATTTCAATTCCGCACGAGCGGAAATTTTCTCTTCACGGGCAGATTGCTCTAGAGAGCTGCCTAGAAAATCTACCCAAAATCCACTCGAGCGGTTTTCTGCCCAGAAAACACTGAAAATTTTGGAAAACTCTGTGAGGATTCACTCAGGCAGATTCCAATTTCGCAAGAGCAATTTTGCCTAGAAACTCAGAAAATGATTTTGCAAACTAAGGCAAGTTCCAATGCCAAAACTCAAAGTTTTCAACTCGAAAAAGTTAAGAGAGGTTACGTAAGAGTAGAAAGAAATTTCAACGACTCGAAACAATGAACGAAACACCAAAAGAAATGCACACTATTCTATTACACAATACTATTCAAACCCCAACATCCAGGACATCACAAAAAAAAAAAAAAAAATTCTATGTAAGTGTAATTTAAAAAAGGATAAATTAAAAATACAATCTCTAAGGTTGACTAAAATACAAATTATCTACTGTGATTTTAAAAATTATATCTCGTCCTTTCAACTTTTTGATCGAAAATAACAAATAACCTATTTATCAATAAATCATCAAATCAATTAATAGTTTTTAATGATGTCAGAAATATTCAATTAATAATTCAGATAATTTTATTATTATATGGGAGAGCAATTAGAATTTTTTTTTTGTTAATTCTGTTAAAAATTATGAAAATGAGATATTTGTAATTTTTTAAATTACAGAAAATAATTCGCATTATGAGCAATAAGGTGTGCTTGTTATTTACCCTAAATAAAATTATTTTTGAGTGTCATGGTCCTTTTTTTATTGCATTATCTCTGTTCGTGACAAGCGCATACAAATATTAATGTGAATAAATCAAAATTACCCATTATTATTATTATTATTATTATTTAGATTTTTTTAAAATTTTTATTCGGATAAATTAATAACAAGTCTTAATAATTGGACTTAATTCTCATAAAATCTTGTTAAAAACAAATTACAGTAAAATCGTCACTAAAAATGATTTTTTGTGACGATTTTTTACCAAAGTCGTTAAAAATTGACAATTAGTGATTTTTTTGTTACGATTTTTATAAATTGTCACTAAAACTTACAATTGATGACATTTTTTTGTGATGAATTTTTCAAACTGTCGTTGAAAGTTGAAAATTAATAACTTTTTTATGATGCTTTTTTTAAACTGTCTCTAAAACTTATAATTAGTGACATTTTTTGTGGCGAAAGTTTCAAACTATCACTAAAAATTAACAATTAGTATTTTTTTTGATAATATTTGATAAAAAGATATCATTAATTTTCATAGAATTTATTAAATAATAAGTAGATTTATTAAAACATAAACGTTAATCACCTTTTTATTTTTATTTGCGTATGTAGAGAAGTGTGGGGAGTAGATGTGTCATCCTCCATAACAGCTACATGATGCTCTTCAATTGGGGGTGGTGGGTGAGCACTGAGTCCCCCCCAAAACAAATGTCTCTTTCTAAATTTTATTTATAGCCGTCACCACCACCTCCATTAATGATAAATTCAGAAGAAAAAAATGAAGAAGGTTTTTTTTTAAAAAAAAAAAAACAAAAAATGAACAAGTTATTGCTAGTAAAATATTATATTTAAATTTATTTATTTATATTCATGTAACAGTGAGTCTTAATTAATTGATTTTTAAACAAATTAATAATTGACATTCAATTATACATGTCATTAAAGATAAAATAAACAGTAATATTTTAAAGATTTTAAATATTTTTCATATTTGAATTATTGAATAAAAGATAGCTTTCTATATTATCCACATGGTGAGGATTTTAATGTCTAAACATGGAAACAGGACCAACCATTTACACTCACAAAGGAGGACATGATTAATTAATTAATGAGTTTGTGAGAATTACTAGATTTAAAATTAAGGCAAATCCCCTTAGATATATTGTTTAATATTATAAAGTGTGTAAAAAGTGTCTTAAAAAATATAAAAATATTAAAAAGTATATTACTTTTAATAAAAATACATTAAATTTATTAATAAGTGTTTTATGTTTTTAATTTTTAAATTTTTTTTACTTGTTTCGTACCTGAGACACTTGTTAGAAATAACCTAAAATTAATTGACTTGACACACACAAGTTGAGTCTTCTTGACCATTTTCTGAGTCATGAGATGGCAGTGGACAACTATACATGGAGCATTAAGTGACTTGGAAGGAATATTAGAGCAATAAGGGACACATAGGAAAGGTCGAATGATCACTTTTTTCAAACAATTTTAAGTTCTGGGTAGTGATCATAAACTAGTGTTTTAAGCTTTCGAAACTCTTTTTAATTAAAATACATCTGACTCATTAAAAGAAAAAAACGAAACCGGTCAATGGAACAAGAAAGAAACAGAGAAAGAAACAAGCCGGGTAGTAGACATGTCTAGTTTGGGCGGCAGTTCAATTCTTTTTGGAGTAGGGACTTGATGCTCTGACTACCTAAATTTTTATTGTTATGAAAGTAGGGAGAGAAAAGAAACTGTATATTGAATTGAATAATGAAATACAAGAAGCTTGTATTCATAAGCTGAGAAGAAACCTAAATTATTATAGAAAAGTAGATAGAGACACATCAAAGATAAGTATAGAAAAGGAGATGAGATACATCTACAATACAGATAGATAAATATAAAATAATAATATATATCTAACGCCCCCCCTCAAACTCAAGGTGGTAAGTCAGATATCAACTTGAGCTTGGAGAGGAGATCAGAGAAGCGTCCTAGAATATGAGCTTTGGTGAAGAGGTTGGCGGTCTGATCAGCAGAGGTAACAAAAAGAAGACAAACATGGTCACTAGTAACATGTTGTCGTATGAAGTGACAATCAATCTCAATATGCTTGGTGCAATCATGGAAGACATCGTTATGTGCAATCTGAATAGCACTCTGATTGTCACAATAAAGATTGGTGGCAACAGAATGAGAAACACTCATGTCAGAAAGAAGCCAATGAAGTTACACAAGCTCCTAAGTAGTGTCAGGAAGAGCATGATACTCAGCCTCGGTACTAGAATGAGCAACAAGGGTTTGCTTCTTGCTACGTCAGGAAATGAGATAGTTGCCCAAGAAGAAGTAGAACCCAGTAGTGGAGCGACGATCAGCAAGATCCCTGCCCAATCAGCGTCAGAAAAGGCATGCAGCTGTAGAGAAGAGTGAGGGGAGTAGTGAAGACTATGAAACAGAGTTCCTTTAAGATAGCGCAAAATGCGAACCAGAATAGCATAGTGTAGAGAGCGAGGAATAGTCATAAATTGACTGACAACGTGAACAACATAAGCAATATCTGGACGAGTAACTGTGAGACAGACGAGACTACCAACTAGTTGACGATATAAAGTGGCATCAGACAATAGGGGACTGTCAAGAGGTCTAAGACGAGTCTGAGGATCAACTGGAGTAATGATAATTTTGTAATCGGTAAGGCTAGCACGAGCCAAGAGATCAGAAGTATACTTGGCCTGGGTAAGAAAATAACCAGAGGAATCTTGAAAAATTTCCAAGCCAAGGAAGTAGCTAAGCGAACCCAAATCTTTCATCTCAAACTGGTGATGGAGAAACTGTTTGAGACTAGAAATACCCACCTTGTCGTCTCCAGTGATAATCATATCATCCACATAGAGGAAAAGGAGAATAGAACCGCGCTTTGTCTTACGGATAAACAAGGCAAAATCATGGGCACTAGAAGAAAAACCAAAGTCACGAATGGTAAAGCTGAACTTGGCAAACCAAGCACGCGGAGCTTGTTTCAAACCATACAAAGCACGACGGAGTTTGCAAACCTTGTTTGATAGAGCAGAAGAACTAGGAGGGGGTTGCATATAAACTTTCTCAGTGAGATCGCTATTGAGAAATGCATTCTTGACATCCATCTGATAAAGACTCTAGTGGCGAGTAGCAATAGTGGCAAGTAAGCTGCGAACTAAAGTAAGACAGATAACAGGAGCAAATGTTTCCTCATAGTCAATCCCATATTCTTGACTAAATCCCCAGGCGACAAGGCGAGCTTTGTAACGCTCAATGGAACCATTAGAATGAGTTTTGATCTTGTAAACCCATTTGCAACTAACAGTACGCTTTCTAGGAGGAAGATCAACCACATCCTAGGTATGAGTTTGATCGAAAGCTTGCAATTCATTAGTTATAGCTTGTTGCCAAAGAGGGTTAGAAGAAGCTTCTCGATAAGAAGTAGGTTCATGAGAGCAAAAGGCAATAGAACCAACAATATAATCACGGAAAAGAACAGAACGGGTAGAATGACGCTCAGGTGGAGGAGGAACCTCAATGGGAGGTGGAGATAAAGGAACCTCCACCGAATGAGGAGAAGACGTAGGGCCATCAGCAGACACAGGATCCTCAGGATGGACGATAGGCATAAGCAGCTGTGGAAGCATAGGGCGAGAATCTGCATCAAAGTCATCAGAAAACGGGTTTATAAAAATATCAGTGAAGATCGATGAGTGGGTAGACTGTGGTAGGTGAAACTTGGAAAGAGTGGAGAACATTTTGTGTTCCCAGAAGACCACATGACAGGAAATACGAAGACGCTTGGAGATAGGATCCCAATAATGATACCCTTTATGTTCTATACCATACTCCAGAAAACAACAAAGACGAGAACGAGGTTCTAGTTTAGTGTGTTCATGAGGCTGAAGTAGAACAAAACCAGCAGAACCAAAAACTTTAAGAGTGGTATAGTCAGAAAGATAACTATACAAGCGCTTGTAAGAAGAAATGTTAGCTATTATAGGTGTAGGGACACGATTGATGGTGTGGATAGCAGTGAGGGCAGCTTCTTCCCAAAATTTTTCAGGACAAGAAGAAAAGAGAAGAAAAGCCCCGGTAGTGTCTAGAATATGATGGTGTTTTCTTTCAGCTCATCCATTTTGTTGGGAGGTGCCTGCACAATATTGATGATAGAGGGTACCATGAACCCGAAGAAAAGAAAGAAAATCGGAATTCAAGTACTCCTTAGCATTATCAGAACGAAAAAGCTTAATAGTATAAGAAAACTGAGTGCAAAACCATAACAGAGAAATCATAGTAAATCTGTTTAAGTTCAAAGCAATTTTTGAGAAGAAAAAGCCAAGTATAGTGAGAAAAATCACCAACAAAAATCACAAACTATCTAGACCCCCCCATGGTCGGTGTGAGAGAAAGTCCCCAAATATCTAAATGCACAAGATCAAAATGAGCAGTAAAAATAGAATTACTTTTATTAAAAGGTAAGGTAGGTTGTTTAACAATTTGACAAGATAAACAATCGACATCTTCAAGACGGACACGACCTAACTAACCACTAGAAACTAAAGTTTTCAAACGACTAAAAAAGATAGGTCCTAAGCGACAATGGCAAAAATGAAAAGAAGACATAGTAGATGCAGCAGCAGCAGTAGATGATTTGTGTGGATTGCGAAGATGTATAAGCTCGAACAAACATCCATGCTTACAGCCTATCCCAAGGATCTGTCTCGTCTAAGGGTCTTGCACCAAACAACCATTAACAGATAAGGTAATAGTTAGATCAAGTTCACATAACTAACCAACAAAGATAATGTTTTGGCAATTATGGATCGTACTGAGAACATCCAATTTGTTTCTGTTATCCTTGATAGGTCCAATTATGTTAGTTGGGCCCAAGCTCTTTCTAGCTTTATCAAAGGCAAACACCTTTAGCAGATCATTACTAGTGCTCTTCCCAAACCCAACCAGAATGAGGATGAGACTGACTCTGTATTCGATGACCGTCTTGACGCATGAGAAAGTAAGAATTATCAAATTATCACATGGTTCTGGGCTACCTTTTAGTTCCTTCCATCAACTTTCAGTTTGGACGCTTTCAGGATGATAACTTCATTGTCTCTCCTGCCAAAGCAATTTGGCATTTCTTGAAGGAACGTTATCAGACCACTGGACATACTCATCAATATCAACTATTGTCGACTCTTCATCACATGCGCCAGGTTCCCGGTCAGTCTCTCAATGACTTCTTATCCCAGATGTCATCTGTTTGGGACTAGCTTGCTCTTTCTGAACCTCCATGGGCTCATTCTGAGGATGCACAGTTATTTATTATTTATCAGAATCATCAGCGACTATAACAGTTTCTTATGGCTCTTCATAGCACTTTTGAGCCCGTGCGTGCTTCTTTGCTCCATCGTTTGCCCTTTCCCACTTTAGAGCAAGCCATTACTGAGCTCCTATCAAAGGAGACTTGTTTTGGGATTCTCAAATCTCAAGACATGGATTATGTTCTTGCTACGCCATCTTCTCAGAGTTCCTCATCTTCATAACCAATCATATACAGTTATTGTCGCAATTGAGGCCTGCCAACCAATCATTCTCTTGTTCACTGCCAAGTTCGCGAATGCTTAACTTGTCACAAGACTGCTCTAGGCCATCTCCAAAGCAATTGTCCTCGAGCTCTCTCTATTACTTCATCCAAGAAAGGGGCTTCTCGTTTTGGTTATCAGCCCAAATCTGGCCACGGTTCTCGCTTTGCTGCTGTTGCCTCTAAGGGTTCTTCTACTTCTTCCTTCTCTATGGATGATGTTGAGTCCATTATCCACCAGGTGCTCTCCAAATCTGGTATTCCTCCCTTTACTGCTCTTTCAGTAACCTCAAGTAACTCTTCATGGTATTTTGATTCCGCATGCTGTAATCACATGACGTCTGACTCCACTCTATTTTTTTCTTTATCATCATTATCTTCTGCTCCCACTATACACACTATTGATGGTTCTCAAATGCCAGTTAGTCATATTGGCCAAATCTTTACTTTCACTGTGTCTCTTTCTGATTCTTACTATATTCCTACCGTTCAATTACTCTCATCGCTCCATACATGTGTATGGAGATGGAAATCAGTGATCAACAGCTAGCACAACCAGCAAAAAAAAAAATTGAAAAAGGAGAAAAATGGCCGTCGACCACCTCCCCTAGCCTACCGACCACTTCAAGTGGCCGACAAGGAGGAAAAGTGGCCGACAAGGCCCTTCCTCTCTCCAGGCAAGAGGAACCAAGGTTTGGTCAAAAAACAAGCACAAAACAAAGAGGTTTAGAGGTTCAAAGACAAAGCATTCCGCTGAGAACTTCGGGCACTCAAAACGAGCACAAACAAACACAATCATCGAGTGCACAAACGATGACGTCTAAGTCTTGAGGTCCGTCAAAAATGGGATGTCTACAGCTAGCAACTCTTTTACAGTGGTGGTATAGTTCAATTGGGCATCATTAAGAGTCTTACTAGCATAGTAAATGACATGAGACTTTTTGTTCACTCTTTGGCCTAAGACTGCACCAATTGCATAGTCAGATGCATCACACCAGATTTCAAAAGGTAAGGACCAATCAGGTGACTGTATGATCGGAGCTACAGATAAAGCAGCCCATAACTTTTCAAATGCAGCTAAACATGCATCATCAAAGAAATTGGGGTGTGTGTCCTTAGCCAGAAGATTGCACAAAGGATGTGAAATCTTTGATGAATATGTGGTAGAAACCTGCGTGTCCTAGAAAGGAACGTACTTGTCATACAGAAGTATGTGGGGGAAGGCCAAAAATTAGATTGACTTTTGCTTTGTCAACCTCTATTCCTTTCTTTGACACAATGTGACCGAACATGATACCCTCTTGAACCATAAAATGGCTCTTCTCCCAACTCATGACAAGGTTAGTTTCTATGTAACGCTTAAGAACCTTAGTTAAATTTTGGAGACATTTCTCAACAGATGGGCCAAAAATCGAGAAGTCATCCATGAAAACCTCAAGAAATTTTTCTAACATGTTAGAAAAGTTGCCATCATGCACCTTTCAAAGGTCGCTGGTGCATTACACAACCCAAATGGCATACGCCTGTAGGTAAATGTACCGAGGGCAAGTGAAAGTTGTTTTCTCTTGGTCATTAGGAAAGACTGGCACTTGATTGTATCCAGAATAGCCATCTAGGAAACAATAAAAACTCTAACCCGCTAACCGTTCTAGAATTTGATCAATAGAGGGCAATGGAAATTGAGCCTTTCTAATAATGGAGTTGAGTTTCCTATAGTCATTACAGACGCACCACCCAATAGTGGTAAGTGTACGAATTAGCTCGCCGCTCTCATTTTCAACCACTGTAATTCCCGACTTCTTGGGTACAACCTGTGTGGGACTCACCCACTTGCTATCAGAGATGGGACATGTAGGGCTAGAAAAGCGGCTGATGTCAACACAGTGGCTGTGATGATGTCAACAGCGAGGCAGTGATTGAGTAGGGTTGACGTCAACAGTTGAGGAGGGTTGATGTCAGCGGCTAAGGAACAAGGAAAATGATTGAGTAAGTCGAGCGGAAGCGGGGGCAGTGGCACGGGGCTAAGAGAAGTCAGGCAGAAGCCAATGGTGATTCGACTGATGCAGAAGCCGATGGGCAAGCCGAGGTCGGATCGGCTGAGGCAAAAGCCAAGGGAAGCCGACTAAGACGACGCATGTGGGAGCTTGCTGAGAGTGGAATTGGCATCAATCGACGAGCCAATCTTTGGGAGGCGCGTAAGGGCGCGTGGGCATTCCGATGGAGGTGAATCTGGTGGGCGTTGGCTTTGTCGTGAAAAGACAAAGAGGTTGGTATAGTTCAAACGTTGAAACAAGGATGGGCTAGATACGCAGAAACTAACAGAGGACAGAAGCAATTTGCCAGAAAAAAATATGAGGAAAAAAAGCTAGGAGAGAACTCTAGGCTCTGATACCATGTTATGAAAGTAGAGAGAGAAGAGAAACTGTATATTAAATTGAATAATGAAATACAAGAAGCATGTATTTATAGGCTGAGAAGAAACCTAGATAAGTATAAAAAAAAAGATAAAAATACATCAAAGATAAGTTTAGAAAATGAGATGAGATACATCTACAATGTAGATAGATAAATATAAAATAACAATATATATCTAACATTTATAATTATATAATTTGATTTTGAATAATTTACACTCATATCATTAACAAAAAAATATTTTACCTAATAAATTTAACATAATTTTATTAATTTTTTTTAAAGTTTTGATTCACTTAGCATTTGACATTATTTTTTATCGATAATGCACTAAGAGTTTATTATATGAATACATAAAATAATTAAAAAGTAAAGCAATAAAATAAATGTGATACTAAGTATCAGTTCTCTTCCCTCTATGATTGAGTGCTTGTTTGGTATACACTACAAAAGTATATTTTTTTTTGTATATATATACTTATTTAGGTCACATCAATTAACATCTATCAACATCTCTTTTCTACTTTTCTACACATTTTTTTATAAAATATTAAAAAATGCACTTATTTAGAACATTTCAAATCACAGTTTCAGAACTAATAAATCAATCATCAAAATTTACATAACAAATGAAACAAAATAATAAGGGAGATTTATTAAGAAATTATTTTTCAAGTATTTATATTTTAATTAGATCTTAACATATTATTATATTTTAATAAGTTTTATTATTTAGATATTTGATCCACCAAATTTTAATTCTTATATTTAAGGTATTTATGGATAATTTTACCTTAACATATAGTTTTTGAGCAGTTAGCAGCTTGGTAATGTAAACATTTATATTTTATAATGTAAATATTCACATTGATGATGTAATGACGTTGTGAACATTTACACTGTCAATGTGAATATTATTATTATGGGTATTTTGATAATTATGTCACCTAAGACTTATTGGAACATAAGAAAATAATTTGGACTAAGTGAAACAAAAGTAGATGAAAAAAGACATTTTGTAAAATTTTTGAGATCTCTAACATTATTTTAAATAAAGGGAAAATTACCCACAAATTCTTTTTGAAAAGTGTGTTTTCTATTTAATCACAAAACCTTTTAGATAGACTAAAAAGTTCTATGCCAATTTATCTTCTCATTATTTTCTACACCTTACTTCTTCTCTTTATCTCTCTTTTTTATGATATCGGCGACAATTACGACCACACCTTCCTTATTTTATTTTTCTTTCTAATGTACAGTCGCCGGCGACCGGCGACCACTATTGATTGGGGTTCACCGGCAACCACCGAGAACCAACTCCTTACTTCGCGCTCATCGACGACGAAAGATATGAGTTTTTGACGGAGAAGATAAGTAGATGTACATCAGATCTAAGTAGATTAATGTTAGATCCAGCTAGATCTAAACTAAAAAACAATTGTCGGAGTACAAATATCTCTCTATATCTATCTCTTTCCTTTGATCTCTAAATTTTTTTACTTTTTCAGTACTACGCACTTCTATTTTTCTGTTATAATGGAGAAAATTTTAAAATTCTAAACAAGTTGTTTTCGAGTTTTAGTTACAGTTGATGAAAATTGTAAAATTTTATAGTTTTAGCCTCCTTTGGGAAGTGGGTTGGCTTTTTGACTTTTTTAACTATTTTAGCCTGGAACTAAAAAGCCTGGTTTGGAAAGGGCTTTTTGGCTTTTTTAGCTTTTTGGTTTTTTGGTGAGGTGTCTTCCTATTAAATTACCAAACTGCCCTTTTTGGCTTTTATTTATTTATTTATTTATTTTGAGTTTGGATTTGGCAAATTTTGCTTAGATATATATATATATATTTTTTTAAAAATTTTCGGTTTGGATTTGGCGTATTTTGCTTAAATTTTTTTTAAATTTTTTTTTTTTTTATTTTGGGTTTGGATTTGGCGTATTTTGCTTACATTTTTTTTTTATTTTTTATTTTGGGTTTGGATTTGGTGTAAGGAGATGTGAGAGTAATTTGGTAAATTTACCCGAAGAAGGATTCCTCTCCAACCCTATCAATCGTTTTTGTCGTCATGTGGCTAAATAAGCCTCTTTTGTCCGCATGTGGCTAATTTAGCCTGAACCATGGTGCTGAAATGAATCATTCATCGGAACTGTAAAATTTGCAGTTTCATAATTTTCCTTAGAACTGTAAAATTTTACAGTTTCATAACATATTTTTCAGTTTGATTAATACGGATAAATACTTAATAGAATCATACTTTGAAACTGTAACATTTACACTTTCAAAGCTTACTTTTCAGTTTGATCAATACTGAAAATCATTTGCTTAAATCCTACAAAAAATCAAAATAACATATGTTTTTTTTCCATTGTTGTTGTTTATTGTTCTTATGTTTTTTTTTCTTTCAATTTATTAATATTTAGCACATTTTACTATATTTTTTTACTTTAATTTCTCAGTTTTTTATTCTTTTTTTTGGGCAATAATCTAAACACTTCAATGAGTCTCCGATGATATTCTTGATGTCCAACGACCATTCTAAACATTCCGACGATTTCCGATGATGTTCAGAACATTCCAACAATACTCCAACGAATTTTCGGTGATATTCTGGCGCTCGGTAATGTTGAAAATTCCAGCGAGTCTCCGATGACCGTTTGACGGAAGTCCAGTAATAGTGGGGTAGTAATGTCTTTAATTTTTTTTTAAAATAAGAAATTAGTAATAATTAAAAATATATAGGGACTAATGGATTTTAAACTTTGTTTATAAAACTTGTCAGTAAATTTCCTATAAATAAATGTCCCAAATAATAATAATAGCAACAATGATAGAGACCACTAATTTTGGAGCTCTAAAAAGGCCACTAATGACATGACACTCAATAAAAAAAGAAAAAAAATACAACACCAAGGTTAAAACATCAAATCATTCCTGATGAGGCCCACTATCACATCATTAGTGATAGCACTAATTAATACTCTCACTCATTTTCCTAATAATAAATCAAAAAGAAATATTATATATATGTAGTTCGAGGGACGATTGGATGATGGGTGTAGACCTAACAAGTTTGACTAGAACAAGGACCATTGACGCTCGTGACTAATTTTGAAAGTGAATGTTATATTAGACTAATGATTTTCCCCCTCTAATAATAGAACGCGTCAAGAGCACTCAAAGCTCGAAAATGAAAGCTAAGAAGAATGGTCTTTGTGAAAGTAGAACCACAGAAAATGAAATGAAGCATGGGTTTGACTACGAGGATTTTAGCCCATATTGCAAGTAAGTGACCCCATAGATTACGTACCACGCCATCATATTACAAGTAATCCATAGAATGGTTCTTTTTTGAAAAAATAAAAAATAAAAAACAAAATCATAAATTATATCTTCTTATGAGGAGGGTATTCACTTTTGATGTGTTTGGTTGGGAGATTTGATGAGGGATTTGGAAAGGGAAATGAAAAAGATAGGTGGAATATGAATAAAACTTGCGTATATTTTACTTAGTTTCACACACATTTTCTCTTTCTCTTTCCAAATCTCTCTCCAAATCTCCCAACCAAACACAGTGTTTGAGTACTTCATTCTAAAAAATTGTCTAAAAGGATCCACAGTGAGCTTCTAAAGGCTTTTTTTTCATTAACTTTGTTAATTTGTGTGTGCAAAAAGTTAACTGGGTGTGTTAATTTAAAGAGTCTGTTAACAAAATAGAGAGTAGAGAGAGAAAGGGAGGTGGTGCATAGCCATCTGGTAGAAAGAGAGGAGAGAGAAAGGGATTGTGACAAATTTTATTTATTTTCCTTTTATATTTATTCTCACATTTTTTTTTTTTTGGATTTAATGGATAGGGATGTCTGAACCAGTTTACACTCATTTCGACTAATCTCCTTCTCAGTCCAGTCAAAGAGAAACCATTCACGCTAGGACAATATTCTTACACATTTTAATTACGACTCCGATTCGTAACTCGAATTTGGAGGCTCAAATTTGGCTCGAATTCGGAGAAGAAGAAGAATAAGGAGAGAAGAAGAAGAAGAAGGAGGAAGGAGGAGGAAGAAGGAGAACTGGAGGGGAGGGGGCCATCAAAATCGGGCTGGAGGAGGCGGGGCTGCGACGATCAGAGTTGCTGCTGCGACGATCGGAGCTGCTGCAACGATCGGAGCTGCTGCGACGATCGGCGGCGGCGGAGGCACAGGAGAGGCCCTTCTCTCCTCTCCTCTCTCTTTCTCCCTCTCTCCTCCTCTTCCCCTCTGTTCTTCTCCTGTGTTCAACGAAGAAGAAGGAGAAAAGAAAAAAAGAAAAGGAAGAGAAAGAGAAAGAAAAAAAGAAAAGGAAGAGAAAGAAAAAGAAAGAAAGAATCGCAAAACAACGTCGTTTTGCGATTCGAGTCAAAATTGGGCCACTTTTTTCAAACTATCAGTCATTTTCCTTTTAATTATATCATTACAACACATATTCACTCTTTAAATTAAAAAAACACTTGATACATAAAATTAAATCTTGCTTTTATCACTTATTGCTAATTAACATACAGTTTTAACTATCTCATTAAAAATGCTCTAATTTATATCCATTTTATCAAAGCAAACCGACACACGGCCCAAAAAAATAAAAATAATGACCACCATTTTAGTCAAACAATTTGCAAACATTAGTCCCCTCCAATTTTAAAATAAAGGTACAGATGATAAGGCACAAATCATAAAATTTCATCTTATGTCAATTTTTTATTTTTTATTTTTTATTTTATTTTTCATCTTTGGGGTTGACGAAACAAATCTCATCCCACTTCTGTTTCCTTGTTGAAGTGGAAAAATCCACAAGGGAGAGACTGAAAAATACTGTCAAAAGACAGGAGTGGAGCAAATTGCTATCTAATTTCAAGAAAGAAATTTTTTTCACACAAGATAAAAAATACACACTATTTCATTGATTGAATCAATAAGATAATCTCACAAAAAATATATATAATGAACTGATGAGGTGATGTGTATTGTTCACATACGTGTGAACAAATTACACTCTAATTTCAATACTACTTAATAATATAATTTACCATTCCCAACCCACCACTTTGCACTATCGTTTACGAGAAATCTGCCATAAAGCAAACCTTCCAAGCCCAATAGGCTTTAGGATTAGGCTTTAGATGAAGTATATCAATCATGGAGCAACTTAGGGAGCATTTTAACCCAGAAAAAAAAAAAAAAAAAAAAAAAGAAGAAGAGAAGAAGAAGAAAGAAAAAGTACTTTAAACACTAACGTTGCGTTTGTTTGAGGGATTTAGAGAGGGATTTGAAAAGAAAAAGGGAAAAGATGTGTGAAATTAGGTAAAATATAGGTATGTTTTATTCACATTTCACCTACCTTTTCTATTTCCCTTTCCAAATCCCTCCTCAAATCCTCCAACCAAACACAGCATAATAGAATTGGCATTTGATAGCAGCCTCAAACATTACTTGACCAACAAAACCTGATTGTGTTATAAATGAGGAATATTAAACAGAGTTTTCAAAAGAATTAAGAAAATTCTTAACACAACATGTATTTGGTTATTCAATAATTTTTAAGAATTGATCAACACAGATTATTTTATTAAAAATATGATTAATTATACTTAACATCTTTTGACTTTATATGAAATTTTATTTTAATCCATCACTTTTAATTGTTATAATTAATTTCTTTTTTTTTATGTTAAGTTAAATTGTGACTTAAAAATAAGCTGCTACTATGTTATTTTTCACTAATTTCGTAAACACAGACTTACAACCGTGTCATATTATAACTAGACTAGAAAGGGAAAAGTTAACGGGAGATTATTCAATATTCTCGGAGCATTACGTGTCCATACTTCAAATCAATCACTAATTAGTTAGTCCAATGTTGTTTCTCCATCCCCAACATAAATCGTGGGCCCTTGTGTCTCTCTACCAATCAAAATCTTATGGAGTACCACGTGTCCATACTCCGGGAGTACTGAATAATCACCCAAAGTTAACTATAATAATAATACAGATAACAAAACTATAATAATAAATAGAAGAATTGACATTATAAGCAAAGCGTATGTTTTTTTTTTTTTTTCGTTAACTAATAAACTCTTCAAGTCTGTATTTCGCCGATTTCGGAATCAATTACCTAATGTGAGTTTAATTGGAGTAGGATAAGGGGTAAACTTTGGGTGTGTGCACTGACTCACAATGCACACATCATTAAAGTCAGAGAGTGTAATTGCCAGGATTTGACCCACACCCAAGCCCTAGATACGCTTCGTTCAACATTTAAACGGTCATTCTAAGACCACTGCACTAAACCCTTAGGAGTTTGTCTTGTGGAGTGTAGAACTTGGGATATCAGGGCTTATGCTCCAAAACCTTACAAAAGTGCCACAATCCCTTGGGTTGAAGTGTAGGTTTACTGGTTTGTTTTGGAAAATGCTAAAAAGTTGGTTTTTTTTATTATTATAAAAATACGTACAAAAAGTAGAGAGGTGATGTGACTTAGGCTTCATTTGGCATAAAGGCTTTCGGCTAAAATAGTCACAAAAAGATAAAATAAGCTAAAAAGTTAATAAGACAAAATGTCACATTCAAATCATAATCATTTTATTTTTTCTCTCACAAAAATAAAAAAAAAAAAAAAGTCCATCCCAAACGAGATTTTTTTTATCATAGGCTAAAATAGTGAAAAAGCTAAAAAGACAACCCGCATCTTAGATAAGTAAAAAATATGACTTATAAGTCACTTCTCAAAAAATGCCTAAATATAGGTTTGTTTTGGGAAAGTAGGTTAAAAATAAATTTTTTGATTTTTTTTTTAATTGTGTAAAAAAACATAGAGGTGATATAACCCAAAAAGGCAAAAAATTTACTTTTAATCAACTTGCCAAAATAGGCCATAATTTACATATATTGTGCTCTTAGTAGAGCCTACTCTAACTATTAAAAATAATCTAATGCTAAATAGAAGATTAATTAACATTATGTATTTTATTTTAAAAAGATATTGGGTATGTTTGGTTTATCTCTCAAAATATGTTTTTCCAGAAAAAATTTAAAAAACATGTTTGGTTGAAAATTTTGGAGAAAAAAATTCCAAAATCACTTTTCTTTTACTACACACAAATCAATCACTTTTTCTCGGTCATCTCCCCTTCTCAAATTTTTTTTTTTCACACCCAATTATTAAATTATAAAAAAAATCAAATTATCCAAAACTCAAAAACTATTTTCAAAATATACAACTAAATAAATTTTTTAATTTCCTAAACTCTCTCAAAAAAAAATATTTTTGAAATAATATCTCAAAATACAAATCAAACAAGGCCACTAATATCCGATAAACTTAGAGGGTGGTTGAGATGATCTAAATAAATAATTTTTTTAACTTTTTACGAAAAAATGTACAGAAAAATAGAGAGAGGATGTGATTCTAAAAAGATAAAAAAAGATAAAAAGTATACTATTTTACGAGATGCCCAATAGCCCCTTAATTTTATTTTTGTGCATAAATAAATTAGTCAACCGATTTTATAAGTCTTGTTTGGAAAGAGATTGGGTTAAAATAACCTACTAAAAAACAAAATAAGTTAAAATAGTTAATAAAATAAAATGCCAAATCTAATCCATAATCATTTTACTTTTTTTTCTTACAATCATTAAAATAATTACAAAAAAATTCAACCAATCTTTCAAAATAAAATTATTTTAACCAGATTAAAATAATTAAAAAATCAAATATTAACTTTTCAAATAAAATGAAATCTTATAAATTATCTAAATAATTAAAAAATCAAATATTAACTTTTCAAATAAAATGAAATCTTATAAATTATCTAATTGAAAACGAAACGGATCACACGAAAACTTAGTGGGCCTGATAGGCCCACAAATCCCTTAGATTTCTTAGGTTTGGGTTCCGGAGCCCTAACGAGTTACCGCCGTTTACAGGTCTTAAAAACGGAAGAGAGAGAGAGAGAGAGAGAGAGATATCAGTGTCGGTCCAGAGGTAACGCTTTTTCGATTCATCGTTTTGAATGGTTTATATTTTAATTTTTGTAAAGTTAAAGTTCCGATTGATTTGTGGTTGAATATGTATTTCTGATATAGGGTTCCCGAACCTTGAAAACAAGGTATAGTACTACTACACGATTCTGTGTTGCATATATATGCATTTTTATATGCGTATGTATGCAAATTAGTGTTGTTTGTCACTTTTTTGGTTTCAATATTGATTTGTCTATCTAATCATTTTGATTTGATAGGTTCTTATTTAATTTTCTCACCTCTGTAGCTTGGGTAGATTTCTATTAAAAACGAGTTCAAGGTCACTAGCTTAATAGAATGTAGATCGATTTATGCTTCCTAGTGTGCTTATGGTTAGTTGTGTGTTCTAATTTGTTAAAACACAAGGGGTTTTGGGGGTTCTTTCTGGGTTTTTGTTAAATCAATGCTATTAGGTTTGTTGTGCTATCTGTTTATTATATATTTTTATTTGTTACATTGTAGTAGATTTTGATACAATCATGGCTGACGAAGAAAACCCAAATGAAGTTAAGGAGGAGTTGGCTGATGTAAGTTTCTCTTTCTTGTGTATATTATTATTATTATTTTTTTTATATTTTGCTGTATATATTTGATTACAGGGAAATATTGCTTTTTTTAGGGCAAAGGCTGTGGTCATACATTAATGCATTGATTTTCATGTTTTTTATTTTTTTTTTTATTTTAAATTTATTATTTTTAAAATGTGATTAATGAAATGGGCATGGTTGGAAAAGACTTGTACATTGCATTATTTTGGTGTTCCCAATCTAGATATACGTATCTTAAATTGTGTTGGGGGGATTGGTTCACTGCACTAGGGATTGTATTACAGTCTCTAGGTGCAGATGGTGTGCATGTGGCCATTAAAAGAGTGGCACATCTGCTTTTCTGCCCAACATTTAAGGGGCCTTGCTTTAAAGTCAACAATAATGAATGGGCAAAATGGCCAAACGGCTTGCTCTTGATGGCAACATTGCATCAGACGTGCCTAAAGAACTGTAGTTAAGTATTTTTTTCTAAGATGTCAAGATATGATGCACAATCTATCAGGCATGCATTGGCAACTTTTGACTTGTTGACAACATGTGATATTACTTTACATGCATAAAAGCTCCATGTTTACTCAAGCTATATGATAATTTATTGTACTGTTGACTTGTCATTTTCTTGGATTACATATCTGATTTTTGTTTTGTTTGTTTGTTTGGTTTTTCCTGCAATGGAAAATTTGAATGTATCAGAGCGAACAATATCAAGTACATATTCATCTGTTTCTAATTTCAGAGTAGAAGCAAGTAGTTTGACCCTATAACACTAGTATGCTCAGGTTGGGATATTAACAAGTATTAATTTATAACTGTTTTGCTCTCTTACAAGTAATTATGGAAATGCAATAAACTTAAATGCTGTATAGTTAGGATGAGAGATGATTCTGAGCTGTTCTGAATTTGTTACTTTGTCAATTAAGCATCAATATTTTTATTACAATTGCTTTAAAGTTGTGCCCTTTGACCCCCCTGTAAATCTATTGCTTCCCTATATGAATTAACCACATGGCATTTTGATAGCTTAAGTACATCGTTGCGTCATTGGTGTTAATATATAATTACATTGCAGAATGCCCCATTTGATCCAACTAAAAAGAAGAAAAAGAAGAAGGTTGTAATTCAAGATCCTGCAGATGATGCTGTGGACAACTTGGCCGAGAAAACTGAAAGTTTATCAGGTATGTTAACTCTACGGCAAAGAATTACTGTAGAAGTAATTTACATACCTTGTTTTACATGCATTTTTTTCCCCCTTTATTGAAGGATCTCTTATTATGTTGCTACATGCATTACTTTATACTTGTTGCAGTTTCTGATGGTCTTGAGAGTACCTTTTCTGGGTTGAAAAAGAAGAAGAAAAAATCAGTGAGTTATTATACCTATATTGAATGATTAGAGTCTTTCTAAAAAATTTACTGACGGTCTTGTGACCACTGTATATAATTCAGGTGCATACGGACTTGTTGAGTGATGAGAAAGAAAGTGTAGTGGATGATTTAGATGGTAAGTTATGTTATCAACAGTTGCAATTAATGAACTGGTGGATTTAAGTTTATATGGTACAATATGTTACATGTACTGTTATTTTTAAATGGAATGTAAGATTAAAGTTCCCTCCACTTTGTAGATCATATTGGAGACGATGAAGAAGGAGAAGGAATCATCTTGCAGCCACAGTTTCCATGGGAAGGGAGTGACCGAGATTATAAATATGAAGAGGTACAATCCCTTTCCTCTTCTTCCCCCATCACTGTTCTGTTCTGTTGTTATAACTTTGCTCTTCATTGTTCTTGTATTATGATGGTTGTAAAATAATTTATTTGCTTATGTCATTTTCGTCATTAGTGATGGACTATTTGAATTTTTAGTACCCATCGATTTTGACTCTAAGGTTTACTAGATATCTTTGAGTATGTGCTAGTTTCACATGGCAATGAGGACCGCTATGTTTGAAATGTGAGGCATTAGTATTACATTTGCACTAAGTAGTTTATGTAAGATATTAAAAAGGCCTAGTTGTTGAAAGATAAAAATCCTGTCACAATGTTCTGTCCTTGTATATTTATTGACTTTCTTTTCTTGTCTCCATAAATTTATTACATGTTAGGCTGTCATATAACTAGGTGTCTCCGCAAGAAGCTAAGCATCACAGATTGTTTTGCATTCTTTGGAATGCAATTGTTATACTCTCTCCGTCCCAAAATATTTGTCTTTTATTCCATTTTTCATTGTCCCAAAATATTAGTCCCTCTTCAAAAATCAAGTACAAAAATAATATAATATCTAACCTTCCTTCCTTATGAGTGGAAATCAAATCCCGTTTTGTCTTTTTTGCATAAAAAGCAGCCAGCCGGTAATATACCCAGAGCTCGATCTAAACCAACCTCCAGTTCCTGAGCTGGGGCTAGATCTGAATGGCCCCCCTCCTGCTGAGCCTGCGCTGACCCCTTCTGCTGAGCCTGCGCCGGAGCCTCGCCCTTTTTTTCTCATTGTCGAAGGAACAATTAAAGAAAGAGCTCAAAAAAACCGTTAAACGCCTTCGCCATTATAAAGGGATGCTCAATTATTGGGAGGGGGAAATGGATAAGTGTATTTAGAAAGACATGGAGAGGCGGAGGGGCGGAGGTTTCCTATTGTGCCCTTCTTTTAAATTCATAAACAATATAAAAAGTACAATTATGACATTGATATCCCCCAAAAATGTACTATCAAAGGGTAATTTTGGAAAATCAAATTTATTAAAGTGCAATAATTGTACTACCAAAAAAAGTTGGATTCCCTAAAAGGGACCATTATTTTGGGACGGAGGGAGTATGAATAATATCTTGATGTTCAAGTTATGGAATATTTGGATTTTTTAATCTAATTAATGTTAAGTTGCTCTTTTTTCATTATGTTTGGATTTATTTATATGAAAGGATTTGTCACTATTCATTCAAAGAGAATAGCTCAAATTTATAATTGATAGTTTAGATGGGATTTCAAGATTGTATTTAAGAGCTTTGTTAGGTGCATTTGAAACAACAATTTAAAAGTAGTTATTTGAAATCATTCGTGTCAAGTGTTCTAATTCTTCAATGATTCTTATAAAATACTTCTCTTTTATCTGTAATTTATCTTCCCCTCTTGTTTTTCAATCCACCTATAATTTTTAATCTCCTGTGTTTTTATAAAAATTAATCTCAAATCCTTTCATTTGATATCCATCTAGACAAATGAAGCCTTATTCTCTATTTATGGATCTAATTATCTTCTCATTAATGTGTGCAGCTTCTGGATCGTGTGTTCCATATTCTGCGTGAGAATAATCCGGAGCTTGCTGGAGATAGACGTAGAACAGTAATGAGGCCACCTCAAGTTCTTCGTGAAGGCACAAAGAAAACTGTATTTGTGAACTTTATGGATCTATGCAAGACGTATGGCAAATATCATTTTGATTTCCTTAAAAGTTATTCATTAGCTGTTCTAGATGGTTTTGATAGATATTGTTTTACCGTGTCTATGGTTCATGTGTTTGCTGTTTGTGAATACATATTCTGATTATTTATTTGTTTATTTATAGTAATGAAATCTCGTATTAAGGATTTGCTTGTACATGTGTTCTAATTTGAGAGGATTTTGCTGCTTACAAAACCCTTCAAGATATTGCTTTACACCAGAAATTGGATCACTTTTTGAGAAATACAGAACATTTCAGTTAATGAAACATTAGAAGGGCTAGATTGTTTGTAAAATAGAATTTTGGGTTGTGAACAGCAATTTGATTGGTGTTTGGACATTGGGATTTTAAGAATGATGTTGGTTCAGTAGTTTGATCAAGCTAATAGTTTACTTTATTGGAAAAAATGAGGTACAGTTTAATTTGGGTCTATTGAACTAAAAATGAGATACAGTTCCAACTTAGAAAACATATTGCTTGGTTTTGTGTTCTTTTTCTGTTTTATTATTATTATTGTTATTGTTATTATAATTATTCTATTATGGGTCCTTTTTTACTTGTCTGTTACTCCAGTATGCATAGGCAACCAGAGCATGTTATGACATTCTTGCTGGCTGAAATGGGGACGAGTGGATCACTTGATGGACAGCAAAGATTAGTTGTGAAGGGAAGATTTGCACCAAAAAATTTTGAGGGTATCCTGAGGAGATATGTCAGTAAGTTCCATCTGTATAAAGTTAGAAGTAATAACTCAGATAGTTGCCAAATTTGGCGTTAATAGTTAGTGGGCTCCTTTCTTGCTTGCTTACCAGTAAGCAAAAATTATTGGCATGGATTCTGGTGTGATCTGCATTTTGTTAATTTTCGTTTAAGCACATTTCTGCTGTTTGCACCCTTGAATTGTATTTTGGTGGTTATATATGTTTTTGTATTGTGCAGATGAGTATGTCATTTGCAATGGTTGCAAAAGTCCTGACACAATTCTCTCAAAGGAGAATCGTCTCTTCTTTCTTAGATGTGAGAAGGTATTACTCCGTAATCCCTTTGTGTGTGATGAAGGGTTTGGTTATGTTTGTTTGTTAGCATTCTTTACTTTGACATGCTGTGCTGGCTTTGTTATTATTTTGCATCACCCTTTAATTGCAGCAAACAAAAGTTAAAGAGACAGAAATTTTATTAGTTCGTGGGTGTGTGACCAAGAATTTTTTTTTCTTTCATTTTTTTAATGGTTTTCTGTTGCATTATGTTCTGGCTGGACTGATTCATCTAAACAAGTTGAAATGACCAATGCAAATACTGGGTTGGCAGTATAGCTCTATTTAATTTACAGATGCCCTTCGGTGGCTTATGATCTTGCCCTGCATTTACTTTTAGCTTAAAAATATGATAGAACACTTGAAACACATAAATAGAGTCTCAAAAAGTTTGTTATTAGGTTTGTGTAGTGCTAATGTTTTTTTTGGGTGGATCCACCCATTCAACGAGGTTGGAATAACCAATTAAAATATAAGGTTGTTTCGTTTACTAAACATATTATTATTGTCTTGTTCTTGCTGTGTGTGTACCTTTAACTTGAAAAGACGCAAATTTTGCAACTTGATTTTTTTGGGTGAGAAATGTAACCCAGTGTTATGTTGTAAGAAGTTTGTTATTTCCACCTTTTTCATATTAAAGTGGTGATAAAACTTGCAATGTTTCTTTGAGGCCTATGATGATTTAAAGATTTGCCTACATTGTCCGATTTGCATATCATGATGGAGGGATCTGAAAACTGTACTGAGGCCACATGCATCCTGCTCATCTGTGTCCTAAAAATTGAATTTAGGAAACAAATAAAAGTTGTGCTTGTGTTTGACCTTGTTCGTGACTTTTTTTTTTGGTAGTTTTGTTTGCTCATTTTTTCGGGGTCTATGATGATATAAATATTTGCCTACATTGTCCAATAGCGAGGAACCAGGAATTGTTCCGAGGCCCATGAATGTTTGCTCACCTGTCTTATAAATTGAACCCAAGAAATTAAAAAAACAAATTGTGTTTGATCTGTTGTATTTTTTTTGGGTAGATTTATTTGTTCATTTTTTTGAGGCCTATGATGATCTAAATATTTGCCTACATTGTCTGATTATCCATGACGGAGGAATCTGAACTTTTCTGAGGCCACATGAATGATCACCTGTCTTAAAAAATTCAATCAAAGTTGTGCTTGTGTATCTTCCTTTTGCATGTTTTTTTGGGGGGGTAGATTTATGTGCTCTTTCTGTTAATTAGTTGCAAATGACCAACCAAAGCACATGGTGGTTATTACATTTTGATTTAGAAGTGTGAAAATTATTGCTCAGTTTAAAATTTGCTACATTTTCTGGGAAATTGACACGCTTTTATTGTTTATGATTATTTTTTCATTCACTTGTAGTGTGGTTCTGGGCGATCAGTTGCTCCAATCAAGGCTGGTTTTGTAGCCCGTGTTGGTCGCCGGAAGGCTGGAACATGATGATGTGGCGAGTTACATTTATTCTCTCCGGAAGATTTTCATGTAGTTGAGATAACACTGAGCTGTGTTTTCAGACTGTTTCAGAAAAAAAAAAAAATTTTTTTTTTTTGGGGTGATTTGTATCTACATTTTAAAAGACAATGAGGTGATTTTGATAGCAATGAGCTTTTTTCATTCTGCTAGTGCGTGTTAATTTGTGGAGATATATGTTGTGGGGATTTGTTTTTAAGTAAATGGGAATTTTAGTTGCTCAGCCAAAGAACTAATTTTTGGAGGTTGATGGGTCATTTAAGTATAAAGTAAATGATCAGTTGCTCTCTCTTGAAATAAGTGGTGGGTCAGGGCCCGTCATCAATCAATAGTCTTTATGAGGATTTGGGGGTTTTCTTTAATTTTTGAAGTTTCTGAGTATTGGGACGTGAGGAATTTTATCCATGTGAACATTAGAAGTGGTACGGTATATTATTTCTTTCTGCACCCATTTTTTGAAAGGGAGATGCGGAGGTGGGTGTAAACCAATGAAAGGGGTGGGATTATTGGGAGAAAAACAGAGTGAGTTGCGGGCTTTCCACAAGGACCAACAGATGAGAGGGAAAAGAATTGACTAGTTGGCTGTGGAGGGATGGGTTTCAATTGAGAAACAATTGACACGGATCCATTCCAAGTTGAAGGAGTCGGTTAAGGTGAGAGGAATAGCCATGTAGTAACAATTCGTTAAGGAGACAGCAATCTCTGAGGATGTGGCAGGTTGTTTCAGGTGGAAGAAGACAGGGTAAGAATCATCTTAGGTGATGCTTCTATGGAAAAGAAGGGACTTTGTGGTAAGTTTATGATGCAAGGACAATCAAATAAAGTGTTTTATTCATTGGTTTGCATAAATACACCAGATCCAAGACCAATTGGTTAAGGGGGTTGATGAGTTGAACTCTTTAGTGAGCATCATGTAGGCAGATTTTGTATCAATCTCACCATTTGCAGAGAAATTCCAAGCATGAACATCACTACCAGAAGTGAACCAAGAAAGAGTTTTTACACATATGGCATTGATGATATTGGGAGGGAGGTCAAAAGAGATGTTTGAAAGGTCTCAAAAATTATTTTTCCAGCCCTCCGTACCTTTTAAAGACTCCAGATGGAGAGGAAGGGGACCAGAAATGGCTTGCCTAAGCAGGCAAAACCAGTCCAGTTTTGAAACTAGAAAGAGGTGTCTAAACCACTCTTAAGAAGGATTGTAGTGCCCTTATCAACAAGGTTTTTGCCTTTTTGAATCCCTTTCCAAATAGGAGAAGATCTGCTAGGGTTTGACTCAAGGTGTTTGTATTTCCTATCACGCACTCTAGCCTACAAGGCCTCTCTTTGTGAAGTCTCCATCTAAGTTTGGCCATAGAAACTTCATTGACCAGCTGTGATTGTCTAATACCCAATCTTCCAAACTTTTTTGGCTTGGTTATAGTGTCCCGACCCGGCCCGTTGATAATGTGAATATTCACATTGACATGTTAACATTCACATTGATAAGAGTGTAAAATTAGCCCGCAACTCGTGGGCGGCCCGAAGCCCGACTGCAGCCCGAGGCAGGCTTAGCCCGACCCGTGACAATGTGAATATTCATATTGACATGTTAACATTAACATTGATAGGAGTGTAAAATTTGTCCGCTGCCCGAAGCTTGCCCGTGGCCTGGGGTAGGTCCGGCCCGGCCCGGCCCGTTGACAATGTGAATATTCACATTGACATGTTAACATGAACATTGATAGGAATGTAGAATTGGCCCGCGGCCCGTGGGCTACCCGAAGCCCGCCCACGGCCCGGGGCAGGCTCGTTTGGGTCTCGGCCCGAGCATGTCCGAGACCCTAGGCTAGGGCCTAGGCCATCACTTTGAAGCCTGGCCCGGCCCATCAACCCGCTTAAGGCCCATTCAAGGCTCGGTCCGAGGCCCAGCCCGCCCGAGACGCAATGTCTTTTTTTTGTGGAAAATAATAAAATTTTGATAGAAAAAATTAAAAAGAATTAAAAAAAAATGGCCTGGCCAGCCCAAGCCCGACCTAAGCTCGAGGCTAGGCCCAGGCCCACCGGCCCGACCCGAGGCTCGATCCATCGGCCTGTCCAATGCCCGAATACCCTTGTGCCAAGGCTAGGGCCTAGGCTGAATTTTTTGGCTCGTGGGCCGGGCCGAATTTTTTCGAACACCCACGAAACTCGATATGGGCCGGCTCGGGCCTCTACGCATTAATGATATGAACATTCACATTCACATTGACGATGTAAACATTCACATTATGGGTACTTTAGTAATTATGTCTCCCATAGGACTTATTGAAACATAAGAAAATAATGTGGACTAAACAGAATATAAGTAGATGAAAATGGTATTTTGATTTTCTTACCTCAAATAGGACTTAATGGAATAGTAAAAAAGAACATAGGCTGCCCAAAGCCCGCCCGCGGCTCGGGAAAGGCTCGTTTGGACCTGAGCTTGAGCCTAGTCCGAGAGCCTAGGCTAGGGCCTGGGCCATTACTTTGAAGCCCGACCCAGTCCATCGGCCCAGTTAAGGCCCATTCAAAGCTCGGTCTGAGGCCCGGCCCGCGCCGAGGGCTAGTGTCTTTTTTGTAGAAAATAATAAAATTTTGGTAGAAAAAAATAAAAAGAATAAAAAAAAAAATAGCCAGGCCCGCCCAAGCCCATCGGCCCGACCCGTGGCTCAACTCACTAGCTCAGGCTCGGACCCAAACGAGTCTGCCTCGGGCCGTGGGTAGGTTTCGGGCAGCCCACGGGCCGCGGGCCAATTCTACATTCCTATCAATGTGCATGTTAATATGTCAATGTGAATATTCACATTGTCAACGGGCCGGGCCAAGCCTACCTCAGGCCGCGGGCAAGCTTTGGGCAGCGGGCAAATTTTACACTCCCATCAATGTTAATGTTAACATGTCAATGTAAATATTCACAATGTCACGGGTCGGGCTTCGGGCCGCCCACGGGTTGTGGGCCAATTTTACACTCTTATATATGTGAATGTTAACATGTCAATGTGAATATTCACATTGTCAACGGGTCGGGTCGGGCCCGCCCCGGGCCGCTGGCCAATTTTATACTCTTATTAATGTGAATATTCACATTGTTAACAGGCTGGGCCGGGCCCGCCCCAGGCTGGCCAATTTTATACTCTTATTAATGTGAATATTCACATTGTTAACAGGCTGGGTCGGGCCCGCCCCGGGCCGCTGGCCAATTTTATACTCTTATCAATGTGAATGTTAACATGTCAATGTAAATATTCATATTGTCAACGGGCCAGACCGGGCCCCCCGGGCTGCTCATGGGCCTCGGGAGGGTTTCGCGCCACCACGGGACGAGGGTCAATTTTACACTCCTATTAATGTGAATGTTAGCATGTCAATATGAATATTTACATTGTTAACGGGCCGGGCCCGCTCCGGCTCACGGGCAGGTTTCGGGCAGCCCACGGGCCAATTTTACATTCCTACCAATGTGAATTTTAAAATATGAATGTTCATATCATAAAATTGCTAACCGTTCAAAAAATATTTATAAGGGTATCAAAATTAAATATAAGGGCATAAGTGTCCAAGAAAATAATGTAAATCAAGAAAAAGAATTTTATGGAATAAAACTATACATACATGGGATTAAATGGGTTAAAATTTTTTTTCATAGACTTTTTAAGTTAAAACACGAGATTTATCAATAAAAATTCCTTTTTAAAATTACGATAAATAACCATATTTTAAATAAAATTTAGGGAGTGAATTTATAATTTATTAAAAAAAAAATGTGTGTACAAATTGAGACACAACCTGTCACATGGGCTGGGCACCATCAAATGAACTGTGTGCCATGGGGACACTGAATAATTTATGGGTCTTTATATAAATTTTTCTTTTATGTCTGTGCAAAGTAATTTTCCCATAATTTACCTGCGTTGGAATTGGAAGCTGGTATAATGGACACGTGTTTGAAAAAAATACCGAGGCTCCCCATCACTCGTAATCACTTGGTGGCGGGCGGGCCCGCCCGGGGCTCCACATCATTGAAGAGTTTAAGGGAAAAAATTAGAGGGATGGAGTATTTTTCACAAAAGAAAATCAGATTTTAATTTTTTCCATTCGTTTAAGGAATTATACAATGAATCTCAATAATTAAATGATATTTATTACAAGATAAATTTTATTGCTTTTTTCCCTACGTTATAAACTTATACTATACCTCACCATTATTTTCTATATATGATAAATTTTAGACGTACACACACAAGATTTGTTGTGTAAATCTATATAGAAGGTGAGCAAATAGAAAATTTTATCCGATAACATATAGCAACCCTCTTAATTTTGTCTCATTTTTCTCACGCCGACGTACTGTTAAAACTTAAATCCAAATAACTTTTACAACATTCTTAATTATTAAAAAATAATACAAATTGTATTGACATGGTAACATTAAGAAGGTGGGGCAAAGAGTTGGGACAAAATCAGGGAAACACATGAGATTGACAAATCAAATAGCTGTAAAAGACCGTGAAATTTCACATCACATGGGAACTCAAGACACAATAAACCTTCTATTCTATGAGAAGAAAAACTTGAATCTTAAAAGAGTAAACTAACCTCCAACCTACCCCATGGACTTTTAGTAATTGAAAAATCAAAACATGTTTCTTTTTTCAACACAAGCAGTCTTTTAAGAAGAACATGCAGGTTCATTGAACCTTCTCAAAATTTTCCTAATATATATGCACACAGACATATTCAGCGGTTTTACTATAATCCTGCTATGTATGGGATGTGAAAAAATTAATAAAATAATATAAATAGTTAGATTTTTATATGAAATTATAATAACAAAAAAAATATTAAAATTTACAATTTAAGTTTTATAATTTTATCATAATTTATGTATCAATTTATAATTTGTCAAAACTTTAATCATGTAACTTTCAACCCCCTTGTTAAAGTTGTAAAGTTGGACAAGTTGAACCCAATCAACTAAAGTTTGTAAATTTTTAAAATTTGGGGAACATAAATTTTAATTCGGTGAGAATGTAAAATTCAAAAATTCGAATAAATTTAAATGAACTTGGGCAGAGACACCAAACAACCTAAGCAATTGAAACAAAATTATATATATATATATATATGTTAAATTATTTGCTGATTTATTTTTTGGGAAAATTAGTCTAGGGTCCCTCTCCCACTTTTCATAATGGAAGAGATCCACAAATTTATTTTTTGATGTCTAAGGTCCCTGAACATATATCAGAGAAATTTGATTCTTTCTCTCTCTCTTTCTATCTACCTTATTTTGATCACCACCACCAGACGCCCTTCTTTCTTCGACTTTTGACTGTCGTTGTCTCCCAATCTACACTAGTCTATTGCCATCTCGGCTATTGGTCTCCGATCAAAGTCTCATGTGGTGTTGGCTTCAGTCAACGAGGCTCGATGCGAGCCCCTTTCCCACCAGAAGAAGATCTTCAAGGCTGATGATCACATCGCTTTCTCCGGTAGAGTTTCGAATTTGTTCTTCAATTCAATCTCCTTCCAAATCCTCTAAAATCGCAACTCCTTGTTTTATTTTTTCCCTGGAAACAAACAGAAACCAACTATGGCTGAACATTTCTCTGAACAGCGTTGATCACAGAGGCTTGTGCTAGATGTTTGTAAAAATGTCAGAGACAGTAGGCGAGCGTTAGAGGAGCTGAATTTGAAGTGTACGAAGCTGAGATCGCTCAAATTAGGGCAATTTCACGGGGTTTGCACGGCGAATGAGTCGAGCCTTGAATCGAGGCTCGATGGCATTGCTCTGTTTCAAGGGCTTGAGGCTTTGTCGATTAAGAACTCTGCAGACTTGACTGATTTGGGGTTGATTGCTATTGCTAGAGGGTGTTCGAGATTGGCTAAATTTGAGGTTCATGGTTGCAGGAAAATCACGGTGAGAGGAATGAGAACGCTGGCTTGTTTGCTTCAGCGGAGTTTGGTCGAGGTTAAGATCTCTTGCTGCAAGAACCTCGACACGGTGTCATCGTTGAAAGCGTTGGAGCCAATTCAGGATCTCTCGTCTAACAATTTTAGCGGATCAATTTCGGAAGATATAGGTGAGTTGAAATCTTTATCTGGAACTCTGAACCTCTCTTTCAACCATTTCTCTGGGCAAATTCCTAAATCTATGTGGTCAGGTTCGAATGGTGACAAGAAAATAAAATTTCTGAGTTGTGAATTTATCTGGGTTGAGTGATTTGGAGAGGGGAAATTTCAACACACTAGAAGAAGTTGATTAGTGAAAGTAATTGCCCTGGCCTTTTTGGGGTATGTAAGAGCATGGCGAAGGAACAGGTGGCTCTTCAGGTTCTTTGTGACCCCCCATCAGCTTTCTCTGAATTTTGTCCAGAGAAATTCTAGGAATTTCTCTGGAATCACCCAGAGAATTTCTCTGAGAAAATTTACATAGTGGCCAAAATCCCAGAGAATTTATCTCCAGAGAAAATGGGTTGGCCAAGAAGTGGCTTTGATTCCACGCTTTTCCAATGGGTAGTGTAAGACAGCAGCATCAAAGAATTTCTCTGAAGCAGAGCACTAGTTCAACCTAGAGGAAATTGAGTCTAAACCAAAGAATTTCTCTGGACCAACCCAATTTTCTTTGGTTTGTCTAGTTTGGAGAGAATTTCTCTGGTTTTGGACCAGAGAAATTTGTGCGTTTGTAGGTTTGTTAGACATGGGTTTAATTGTAGTTAATAGAGTCAGAGAAATTTGCGAAGTCAGAGAAATTTCCTGGATAGCCATACAAATTTCCTCTCCACAAATTTCTCTGGATTTCTTTGGTACTCAGAGAAATTTCAATTTTCTCTGGAGAGAATTTCTCTGGGACTGAAATTTCTCTGGATCCTGTTGAGGGACCTTAGACATCATTTAAATATTTGATGTCCTTTATAATATAAAGTCTTAATATCAGGGACCTTAAAAAAAATTCCCCTTATTTTTTTAATAACAAATTAGATTAATTAAAAATTTAATATTAATGAACAAAACTAAGTAAATACACATTTTAGAAATAGATCATTGAATGAGTTGATATTAAAAAAAAATTATATTTTATAATGGCATAAAATAATTTAAATATAATTTTTTAAAAAATTATTTTTAATTTAAAAAATTACAATAAAATATTTAAATATAATAAAATTAAATTTCTTACAAGATAAAAGTATCTAAAAAAAAAAAAAAAAAGGGGTAAGAAGAAAATTTAGAATAGTATTCTCATTTGGTCTAAAAATAATTCTAGATAACTTATAAATTATCACCTATAATCCTCAATTTTTTTAAATTAAAAAAGATATTTCACAAACCATCACTTTTATTAGAAAAATAACATTTATTTCTATTTGTTTTAGCAAAAGTCACTTTTTAACAATTCGAGCCAAACTTTTTTATTTTAGTTTGTTTAATTGACAATTGAGATTAAAAAAAATTAATCAGTGTGATTGGTTTCAGTTTTCTAAATTAGTTTTTTGAAAATTGAGTTTTTTTTTTATTTTTCATGTTTTTTTGTTTTTAGTGAATATTTTTAAAATTTTAAGCATTTTTTTAAAACTTTTTTAGATACACCTTACTTAGATGTATCTAAAAAGTAAAATATTTGTGAAAAAATATTTTAAAAATTAATAAATACACAAAATATGAAAAATATAGTGATTTTTTATTTTTTATTTTTTGGTATTTAGTGGTTTTTAAAAAAAATCACGAAAATTATATTTTTTTAAGTATATTTATGTTTGGTGTGTTTAAAAATTAAAAAAAAATTACTTAAAATATTAAAAAAATTTAGTAAAAATAAAAAAATACGAAAAATAAGAATGTAGAATTCTCTGAAAAGTGTTTTTAAAAAAATGGAAACAAACATAGTGGGATCCACAATGTTTTGCAGGTGCAAAAAAAAGTCTAGATGAACAATAAGAAAAATATTTGAGACCTAGAAAAAAAATTCACAATTGTATCGACAATGATGTGGTATCATATGTGTCAAATCTTAATTTGCTATACACTTAATAACATGGGGCCCAACTTGCTTGCCACATCACTGTGGGTGAAAGTGTGGGTGTGTAGCATTGCTGGAACAATAAATTATCACATATAACTCCTATTTTCTTTTTTTATTATATAAAAACAAAATCACCAACTATCACTTTTAATAGAAAGCAAAATGTTTATTTCTATTTGATTTTAGCAAAAGTCACTTATTAACTATTTAAGCAAAAAAAAAAAATGTATTTTTTTATTTTAATTTGTTTAATTGACAATTGCCATATAAAAAAAATCATTATATTTGGCAATTGTTAAAAAAGTCATTCATTTTCTTAATGTTTTTGGCTTTTGTTAACAAATAAATATTTGTATTAAAATAATTTATTGTTTGCTCCACACTAGAAATCAGAGTGTCAATGGATCCATGACAGACAGAGGGTTGACTAATCAGAGGGTCAATGGTTATTTAAGTCCCAAAAGTATGGGACCTCCGTGGTGGTACTTATAAAATAATTACTCAAAATAATTTTAATAAACAGTTATATCCATTAGTTTTTCTTATTATATAAAATAAGGTTCATAAATGAAAAATACTAATATAATTCATAAAACACAAATTACGTAAATAAATTGTACTAATTTAAAACATACATAAAATATATAATGATGACTCAAAGTATAATATAACTCACTTAAAAATTAATATCTCATTCTTTCTTTTTACCATCAAAGAATTCTTGACTTCCAATATTTTCTTCCGCTTTTCTTTGTTTGTTTTCTTTTTTTCCCCTTGTTGACAACACCACCACTGCTTTCATTTTAAGATCATACTTGCTCTGCACATTTTGGTGCCACGTAGCTAAACACCACTCTTTTTATATTAAGACACAACAATAATTTATCTCATTAAAAATATCACCACTAATAACACTAATGCATTAAAAAAAAAATACAACTCTAAAATTAAAACATCACATCATTAATGACAGAACCCACTGTCACCTAATTAGTGAAAACACTAATTAATACTCCCAAATATTTTTCATTAAGGTATCATATTTGCTCAGCACATTTTGGTGCCACGTAGCTAAACACCACTCTTTTTATATTCAACCGTGCTGGGGACCCCCAGTGGGGGTGACCCCCAGCACCCCCAGTCCACATGGGGCATTGTGATTGGCAGATAGGAAAAAAAAAAAAAAAAAAAAAAATTTCCAGCCAATAAGAAAACACTGGGGGTCATGGGGGTTTGAAAAATTGGGGGTCCAAATCATTTTTGTTTTATATTAAGATATCATATTTGCTCAGCACATTTTGGTGCCACGTAGCTAAACACCACTCGTTTTTATATTAAGGTATCATATTTGCTCAGCACGTTTTGGTGCCACGTAGCCCAACATGTGGCCAATCGATGTTACAGCCATCATTATGCTCTCAATTGAAGCTAATCCCTCAAATGGATAAGTTTAAGTAATTGCTTAGGTCTCGTTTGACAAGTATTTTTTTTAGTTAAAAAATTAAAAAATTATTAAAAAAATTAAAAAATCAATAATTCATATAAATAAATTAAAGATTCTATTTTATTTCTATTTTTTACACATATTTTTATAAAAAATTAAAAAGTCATCTCATATATATTAATTTTTTTTACATCACATTTTTGTTAAAAAATCAAAAAGTTACTTAAAAAAACATGTTCCTAAAGGAGGCCTTCGTATCATATACATATATATTAGTTGTAATTGGTACTATATACGAGCAAATAATAAAAGGTGATAAATAATACTATAATATGTTAAAAATTAATAACAAAATTTTATGATATTAATTTAGATAGGTACTTAAATAATAGATTTGATTGATCTCAACTGAAAAAAAAAAGGTCAAAGTGAAATTTTATAAATACATGATAAAAATAAAAATAAATTAAGTTTGAATTTGAAGATAAACTATAACAATATAGAAAGTGAAAATCGGATAAATCCTAAAAAAAGAATAAACTTAATTGAAAATTAAGAGTAAAAATAGATCTTGTACATATAAGATAAACATTAAAAAAACAAAATCAAGTGTAAATGTGAAGATAAATTAGAAGAATATAAAAAGAGAAATTTAGATAAATTCTAGAAAAATGAGGCAAAGAGAAATTTAGTAAATATTAAACGAAGATTGAAAAAAAAAAAATCAAAGTTGAAATTTAAAAATTCAAAAATAAGATAAGATAAACATGATTAAAAAAACATCTAATATAACTCTAATAATAAAAAAAATTGGAGATAATAGTAGTTTAAAAATTAGATAAGAGTAAAATGCTACCTATAATTTTTTAAAATTTATAAAAAAAGTACTCAAAAATAAGAACGGTAGTAAGTTAAAAATTATATAGGAGTTAAATGCCATCTATAATTTTTTAAAATTTAAATTTTGTGTAGTTAAAAAATAAGCATTTATGTGCTTAGAAGTTGATTGGCTTAGAATTTTGAAAAAAGAAGTTAAATTTTTATTTTTTTAAAAAATAAATATTTTTTAAAATTTAAATTTTGTGTAGTTAAAAAATAAATTTTTTAAAAGTTGATTGGCTTAGAAGTTCTATGGTTTGGAGCTGGAGTAGAAGTATGTCAATTGTTTTTGATTTGCTATATTGGTGTTCTGTTTTAGATTTTGGCTGATCTTGATTGGCGGGTTAAGTGCGTGCATATGATATGATTGTGTTTCATTTGCATTGCCAACCTAGAAGTATGTTATCTTATTATACAAATTTTAACTCTATTTTTAATAGTTTTTGTATTCTAAGGCTGTTTAGCTCCGTTTGGGAAGAGCTATTTGAAGCTTTTTTAGTTATTTTAGCCACAAAAGACAAAATAGGCTATTTTAGCCACAAAAAATAAAGCATCACATCCAACCCATAATCATTACACTTTTCTCTCACAAAAAAGGCCAAAAAAGTCAAAAAGCCAAAAAACTCTTCCTAAACCAAGTTTTTTAGCCCAGGTTAAAATAGCCAAAAAAGCTAAAGAGCCAACCCACTTCCCAAACGACACCTTAATTACAAACAAAATTCAAGGATCACTTTTTATTTTTTTAAATTTATTTTGTGTCTATAACCTATAAATTTCAACAACTTTCGTATTTTGAAACTCCTAAATAAAATAAAAAAATTAGCGTCACTTTTTTTTTCTTTTTTATTTTGACTTCTTAGTTTTATTTTTACTTTATGTTATATGATAATATAATAATACATTTTAAATAAAATAAAGTCTTAACCATAGAACGGGCATGACATGAATATTTCTATAACAGTGACATGAGAATATAAAATTCAACACTCATAGAAAAAAATTTCTTACCTATGATTTTTGTCTAAATACATAAAACATAAATTAAGTTTTAAAATTTTGATTATTAATATGTAATGTGTTTATAATTTCAACACAAACATAGTTGAATATTAATTTTTTTTATAAGAGATTAACCAAACTTTTATTGAAGTATTCACATATTGAATCCAATCTATTTAAAAATTACATGACATTCAATAATGTAATTGAAATTAACTATTAAATACTAATTAAGTAAAAAACATGTATAGAGTTTTTGCTCTTCAAATGGATCCAAATGACTTTGTCTACGGTTGATTTTCGTTATATATATATATATATATAAAGAGTATTATGAGTTGAAAACAAAGTAATTTATTTGTATATTCATTAAGGATTTTGAAATCCAATCTTGTGTTTCAAATATTCCTTTGTGTAGATGACTTTTTATTGCAAAAGAGAAACTTATCATTTAAAAACTTAATCCTACTCACTACATATATGTAAAGAAACAAATTTAAACTCATGAAGATCTCAAATAAAAAAATAAAAATATAAGCAAAAATATTTTAGAACTACTATATAATTAAGTTTATTTATGTCTGAATTTAAATTGAGTGTCCTCCTTATAAATTACAACAAAATCGAACACATAAATTAATATAATTGAAGAACAAAATATAACAAAAAAATATATAATATTGAATCAAAACTTCTTTCAAACTCGTGAATGTGTTCCAAATACTCTTCTCGATTGGTACAATTTTTCTTAAAAAAATGGGTCAACTCAAATTGCATCACAAAACATCACTCTTTATATTGGTCTTTTAGCTGTTTGTTGCCATTGCTACTTTTTTGTTGTGCGTTGTAGTTGTAAAATTTAAAAAAAAAGAATAATAAATTTTGGAGGCATAAGCGCATCTACTACATTATTATAATTTCAACAACTAACTTAGATTATGAATAAAAAAAATTAAATACCCCAAATAAACTAAAACTAAAACTAAAACAAACAAAAAAATCTGCAGAAGAAAAAAATAGAGCAAAAAACATAATATGAGATTTCAAATATATATTTCTTTTCACATAAGAAAAATCTTGCATAATTGGTTAAATCACCTGTTTAATTTCTCTGTAGGGTTCTTCTGTTCTCCAATATTTTTGCCCAATTTCATATCGTCATGAAAGTAAGGTTTTGAAATTTATAGTTTAATTAATTTATTTTTTTTTGAAATGTCTTTGAGTAGGATATAAATTTGATGAAGGAATTTGAATTAGAGTCAAACTCATCTTTTATCTATAAATATTTTGAAAAAATCCTATCCATATGATATTATATATATCTATACCATAAGTATTTAAAAAGTGAAATAAAATATATTAAAAAAGAGGGAAAAAAAAGAAAAATAGAATGAGAAAAGAATAGGTGTGCCACCTTTGAAAGAGTTTAATGAGATATTAGGATTGAGAATTTGGAGTTTTTTAAAAAAAAATCTGCCAAAAAAAAAAATAGAGCAAAAAACATAATATAAGATTTCAAATATATATTTTTTTTCACATAAGAAAAATCTTGCATAATTAGTTAAATCACTTGTTTAATTTCTCTGCAGAGTTCTTCTGTTCTCCAATATTTTTGCCCAATTTCATATTGTCATGGAAGTAAGGTTTTGAAATTTATAGTTTAATTAATTTATTTATTTTTGAAATATCTTTGAGTAGGATATAAATTTGATCAAGGAATTTGAATTAGCGTCAAACTCATATTTTATCTATAAATATTTTGCAAAAAGTCTATCCATATGATATTATAGATATCCATGCCCTAAGTAATTAAAAAGTGAAATAAAATATATTAAAAAAGAGGAAAATAGAATGAGAGAAGAATAGAAGTGCAACCCATGAAAGAGTTTAATGAGATGTTAGGATTGAGAATTTAGAGTTTTTTAAGAGATCACTACATTTGGCATTTTTGCCCAATTTCATGTTGCCATGGAAGTAAGGTTTTGAAATTTATAGTTTAATTAATTTATTTTTTTTGAAATATCTTTGAGTAGGATATAAATTTGATGAAGGAATTTCAATTAGAGTCAAACTCATCTTTTATCTATAAATATTTTGAAAAAAATCCTATCCATATGATATTATATATATTCATACCCTAAGTAATTAAAAAGTGAAATAAAATATATTAAAAAAGAGGAAAAAAAATAGGAAAATAGAATGAGGGAAATGTGCCACCTAGGAAAAAGTTTAATGAGATGTTAAGATTGAGAATTTGGAATTTTATATTTTGAAAAAATCTTATCCATATGATATTATATTTATCAATACCCTAAGTAATTAAAAAGTGAAACAAATATATTAAAAAAGAGGGAAAAAATAGGAAAATAGAATGAGAGAATAATAGATGTGCTACCTAGGAAAGAGGAAAGAATTTAATGAGATGTTAGGATTGAGAATTTAGAATTTTATATTTTGAAAAAATCCTATCCGGATGATATTATATATATCTATACCCTAAGTAATTAAAAAGTGAAATAAAATATATTAAAAAAGAGGAAAAAAAATAGGAAAATAGAATGAGAGAAGAATAGATGTGCCACCTAGGAAAGAGTTTAATGAGATGTTAGGATTGAAAATTTTAATTTTTTTAAGAGATTGCTACATTTGATTATATATATAGTATAGATAGATAGATAGATATTATATGTTGACTTTAACTAATCATATATAAAATTATATTTTTCTCATTTATAACTAATATAATATAAAATTTAAGGAATTACTTAAATTTTCGGATTGTTACAAAAACAAGGCCTGAGATTAAACGTTTTTATCCTTCTACTTATTTATTTGATTCAACTATCCAATAAAACTGAGTATATTATCAGTTTTTTTCAGTTTTAAAACAAAGAACATTATCAGTTTTTTCATTTTTAGATTTTTTTTTTTCAATTTTACACATCAATGTTTCATCATCATGCTCCTTTACAGACACAAAATTTTTAATTTTGCACAAAAAAATAATTTATTTTTTTTTTAAATTTTAGATGCACCTTACTTAGATTTATCTAAATAGTAAATTATTTGTGAAAAATATTTTAAAAAATTAATAAATACACAAAAATACGAAAAATGTATAGAATTTTCAATTTTTTTTTTGAATTTTTTGGTATTTAATGATTTTTTTAAAGATTTTTTTTTCCACAAATATTATACCTTTTAAGTATATTTATGTTAGGTGTGTCTAAAAATTTTAAAAAATTTCTTAAAATATTAAAACAATTCATTAAAAATATTAAAATACGGAAAATAAAAAAAAATTATGAAAACTGTTTTCTGAAAACCAAAACCAAACAAGTTGATTGTTTTTTTTTTTTTTTTTTGCACATAATTTTTTTTTTTAGTTTTTTTTATTTGAAAGTTGATGTTTTAAAGTTTTAAAAATCAAAATAAATATCAAATCATCATATTCCTTTATAGACAATCATAAATGATGAACAATTATTGTTCGAATAGTAATTCCGGCTATTAAACATTTAATGAGACTTAAAAGTCTAAAAAAATCTTAGTTAGGACTTAAGGGAATATAAATTCATAAATTATGACTTGTGTGTAAATGTCCCATAAAAAAAAGAATTGCAACTTTAAACTTTAATAAGATAACAACGTTTTGTAATTATAATACTATATAGATTTTGTATGAGGTTTTGAAACTATCATAATATCTCTTTTTAAAAAAAATCTGTTGTAAAATATATAAATAATCTCAACGTCACTCTTGTTGCTCCTTAATACAAAACTTATGAACTAATTATGATAATTTTAAATTTGTATTTAAAACTTATAAATCATGTGATAGATCATCATAATTTTAAATTTATATTATACAAATTTTAAATTTAAATTAATAGATTACTTTCCATATTTAGCAACCTTCAAATTTAAATTTTGAAATAGATTAATATACTTTTAATTTGAAAGTCATAAATTAAGGGATATTAATTTTTATTTTTATATATTTTTTTGCTTAAATAAGAGTTAGTCAATAAAAGATTTTTTAAATTTTTTAAAAATCAAAAAATTATGAAATTTCAATTGGAAACTTAGAACTCTTAGAAGTTTTATCAGTTAAAAATCTCCTTTTACTTATATAATATATAGATATTTTTTATCGGATTTGGGATGGCTGTTGTGCGGAGGTGCACAATAGCCACTGTTGTGTACCCAAATGGGTCCATTTCGATAATTTAAATCGTTCACATTTTAAAATACGTCAAGTAAAACATATCTGTAAAAAATTAAGTTAATCGGATATCGTTTACTCTTTCATCCACTCACATTTGTATTCATTTTAATACTTTAAATCACAATTATTATTTATTTTTATAAATACAAATGTGAGTAGATGAATGAATAAATGATTCCGATTAACTTAATTTTTTACACTTATATTTTACTTGATATATTATAAAATATGAACAGTTTGAATTATCGTAATAGTTCTCGAAATGAGCCATTTAACGGCACAACAATGATTGCTGTGAAACCCCGCGTAACAGCCACCCCCAAATCCTTTTCTATCATAGATATTTTTCGTTTCAATTTTATTGGATCACCGAAGTTTATTGGATCACCGAAGGGCCAAAAATTGCAAGTTGCTACTCCCTCCGTCCCAAAATAATGGTCCCTTTTGGGGAATCTAACTTTTTTTGGTAGTACAATTATTGCATTTGAAAAAAGTTGATTTTCCAAAATTATCCTTTTGATAGTACATTTTTTGGGAATATCAATGCATAATTGTACTTTTTATGTTGTTTATTAATTTAAAAGAAGGGTAAAATAGGAAATTTATATTATTTTTGTACTTGATTTTTGAAGAGGGACTAATATTTTGGGACAATGAAAAATGGAATAAGGGACTAATATTTTGGGACGGAGGGAGTATTAGCAAATGAAAACAACAGAAATGAAAAAATATATATTTTTTAATATTTAAAGTTTCTAAGCTTCCGTTTGGAAAGTGGGTTGGCTTTTTAACTTTTTGACTTTTTGGCTATTTATTTTAGCCTGGTTTGGGAATGACTTTTTGACTTTTTGGCTTTTTTAACTTTTTTTGTGAGAGATGATTGTAATGATTATGGGTTGAATTTGATGTTTTATTTTTTGTGACTAAAATAGCCTATTTTATTTTTTGTGGCTATTTTAACCAAAAAAACCTAACTTTTTTCTTCCCAAACGGAGCCTAATGAAATGGACAGGGGAAGATTCAGAGAAAAGCTGGCGGCTCAACCTTATCTGGTTTATGCTTATCCTATTGGAATCCAAATTTGGTAAAATTGAATTTTAGGGTGAAGCTGAGACATTATGAAATTAACTTTGATTTATTTTGATAATTTAAATTATTCGTCTCATACAACTAATTGAAAAAATTATTCTTACAAAGAATTAAATTGATTCAATACCGATTGTCATATCATCATATAATCTTTATTTATAAGACATATTTTCAAGAAAATATAATGTCCATTTATTATAATATATGTAATTTAATCATATAATATATGTAATTTAATCACATGGTGTGAGTGAGATTCTGAAGAGTGGTAAGAATCTCTTGCTGAGTATTTTGAAGTCCTTGAATGGCTTCAAGCAAAAGTGGTTGATCTGGAGCCATGGTTCTGTCATCACCACCATTAGAGGATCCTTGTTGGTGAACTTCATCTTCTCCCGCCATCCTTGTTGGAGTTGTGTGGATTCCAGATCTCGTTGAGACCATTAACCAATCCGCCTCCCCAGCAGAGTCACCAAAATGTAGGAGAGGGTTCAAGAAAGGAGTTGGAAAATTCGAAGATCTTCGAAGATCCTTGAAGAACAACTTCGAATTCTCTAGAATATGATGAGAGGCTTAAATTCTTCAATAATCTCAACTTAGGAACACAACAACAAAGGAGATGATGGAGATAAGAGATTGGGTGAAGAAGAAGGCAAAATGGCTAGATAGAGAATAATGGCAAGGCTCTCCCATGGATCTCCCACTTTCACTCTCAAGGTTGATAATGGAGAAGGGAAATTAGTTCTTTCCCAAGAGTTAAAAATCTCCAAAAAATCCATCCCTTGTAAAGCTATGGGTGGGTGCTATTTATAGGCACCTCATGATGTAGGATGGAGCCCATGCGCAAGGCACATGGGGGATATTCTCTCTAACCACCTTGTCCGAGGAGGTGACCTCTTCGAGGAGGTGACTTCTCCGAGGAGGTGACTTCTCCGAGGATGAGAAAACCCCGAAGAGGAGATCAATCCCTCGGCGAACCCTTCTTCTTAGCCACACCTAACCAATGATCCCCAATCATCCCAAAGGGTCAGGGGTAGTCCCAGAGGACGTCCTGCCGCAAAATATTGCCGAGTCTCATGGACCCCCCGGGGTCGTGCCACCTCGACCCGGGTATAGGCTAGTTTAACCGAAGAGTAAATTTATCTCCACTCACCGTCCTCGGGATCGGGTCCTTTGTTCGAACTCCATTACGCCCATGGTTCTGGTGCATAGATCCCGGAAAGCTCTGAGCCCGCAAGTGTTCTGGGACTCATTAACGGAGCGACTTCTAGATTGCGTCTGAATCCGTTCGAAGCCAAGTGCTTCGGATCTCTAGGTTCGTGGATCCGAACCCTTTCGAGTCCAAGTGCCTCGGATCTCTAGGATTGTTCAATATCCTTTCGAGTCCGGGCCCGAGTAAGTCTCTAAGTCTCTAAGTTCGTGGATCCGAACCCCTTCGAGGCTTAGAACGATTCAGCCCGTTTGATGGCGATAAATCCGAGCCCACCAATCTTGGACTTGCGATAAATTCGGGCCCACCAATCTTGGACTATTGGGCCTAATTAATTTAGTAGGCTTAAATTAGCTCCTCTTACATTTGCCCCTTGCGTGTATGAGAAATTGTCATTTTCTCGGACATGCATAATTTCACCTTGTCAGCCATGCTTCACATTATGTCTTCGAGAATGTTTGGTCTTTACAGAGTCTATGGATAAAGTTGAGGGCTCACCGTAATTTACAGATAAAATCGACAAGTAATATTAAAAATAAATAAATAAATAACTCTTTTTTTTTTTTTTTTTTTTTTTTTTTTTGGGGAAAGAAAACCAAAACTTGAATTACTCTCCACCAACCACACCTTGACATTTAATTCATACAACACCAATTAAATTGCCAAAGAAAATAATAATAATAATTCTTTAAAAAAAACAAATTTCCATTGAAAACAAACAGATCCTATATCATGACCCATTTGATTTCTCTCTCTACAAAAGTGGAAACCCACTTTTTCTTTCTTCAATTTGGAAAACCGTTATCTGCTTGGGGCCTTATATATATATATATATATGTATATATGTATACATATGGAGAATATTTGAGAGGATATTCCAAGGATCACATCCTTTTTTTTGTTCTATTTAAAGAGATGGCTCAAAACCCTAAATCTCACAAACTTTTCTTTTTGATGAGCCGCCGAAATCAATCAACCTTCCTCTTTCTTTCTTTAACCCAGCTTTTCTTCTTCTTGAACGAGACCAACCCAACTTTTTCTTCAAGAACAATCTGCTTCTACAACACCATAGGCCGCCGCCTCTTGCTCACTGACCTCCACCGTAGCTCCAAGCTCCGTCGCTGTCATCGTCTCCGCTGCAGCTTCATCGCACCGGTGCTTCATTCGCCAACCGTAACTGATTATCGACCACGCCGCCCACTCAACGCGACGTCGGTCTACCTATACTCTTTCTCGCCCACTGCCCATGCTGTTATCGATTATCTCCGACACCAACTCATCTACAACACCACTGTCGCTACTGTCTTGCGCCACCAGCTCATGCTATCACTAGCCCAGCTCGCCACTGAAGACCCACAAACCACCGTCGTCGACCTACTCGATAGTCAGCCGTGGCACTGTTCTTTGCACGTGACCACCCAATTCGCGTAGCATGTGCGCTTCATGTCCAGCACCTGTGAGATCGCTGCTTCTATCAGACGCGACCGGCCAGTGCCGACCACGTCGCCCTCGCAACGCGTCGTTGGTCCGTCTAGCATCTTTCTTACATAGATCTCGGCCTTGCTTTGCTCTTCTGCTCCAAACACTGTCTACTTTGCCACTGCCAATCGGTGCCGTTACTTCATCACAGCAATGTCTTGCCGAGCGCCGTTCACCGCGCCATCGGCCTTCAAGAGAACCAACCGCAGTCTTGCCCTGCGTGGACAATCTTGACTTATGGCTTATGCCATTTGTTGTTTCTTCCTTCTTTTAGCTTCACGCCTTAACCATTGTTACATCAGATCTGTGAGCAAGTATTTGAAGTCCTCTTTTTGAACTTCTTATTTGTATAAACTCTGATTTATAAATTTTTGGATAATGTAACCCATAAATTTCTGCTGTTGCACATCTTGATGAAGAGATCTTGATTTTTTTGTGTGAATATTGGAATAATCAATGTTGAATCCTTGCTAATTTTATTGAAAAAAATCTAACTTTGTTGTCTTGAATCTGTGCCGATAATTTTGACAATAATTTTGACATACATACAGGTCTGATGTTGAACCCTTCGAGCGCCACCGTCGGCTTCTGCGCGAACCCACCACGGCGCTGCTCTGTGCATGACCACCTCAACTTGCGCGGCTTGTCTGTCTCGTGCCCAACCGCAACTGACCAGTGACGACCACGCCGCCCACTCAACGTGGCGTCGGTCTGTCGATATGCCTTCTCGCCCACTGAAATCCATCACTGTTAGCCGCGACGTGCCAACGCCGACCATACCACCGATTCAACGTGGTGTCGGTCTGCCTAGTTGTTCCAGTGCCAACCACACACGTCGCCCTTCCAACGCGTCGTGTGTGGTCACCAACTCCGCTGCGACATCACTGCTGCCTCCGGCTTCAGCTTATCCGACGTCGACCACGCACGTTCGCCCTCTCAACGCAACGTGTGTGGTCTTGCCCAACCTAGCTCCACATCGCTGCTTTCGGCTTCAGTTTATCCGACGTCGACCACGCACGTTCGCCCTCTCAACGTAACGTGTGTGGTCCTGCTAAGCCTAGCCTAGTCTTGTTGATTACAGTCTGTAAAGCCTTTCTGATTTCAGCTTAAATTTCCAGTATCGGTTTCGGACTTCACCTCTCTAACTGCCCAAATTTGTAAGTATGAAATTCGGCTCCCTCTTCCTCTCGTTGAATATATAAATATATTTATCACTCCATGTTTGATAGTATTGAAAGGAGTAGAACAAACAAAAATTTTTGTTGTTGTTGTTGTTGTTGTTGTTGATACTCGATGGAATGATTTCAGTAATGAAACTCGCAATGTTGAATATAAATTTTGTTATCGAATGATTGATTGTTGCAACCCCGAGAATATTAGATATCATGCTTGAACTCCTGATGTAGAATTCATCGTAGGACTTGTTGATATGATGAAATACCTCGTTGAATAATAAAGATGATATATTGTTGTTTGTTTAACTTGTGGATGCTTAGGAAATACATAGCTGATGCCAAAATTTTGTGTGACCGTTGTAGTTTTACGTCGGCTTGAGAGGAACCAGCCCGGAGAGACAAAAACTTGATTGTTGTATTTTCATGAACTTGCTCAGAGTAATAAAATTGTTGTAGCTTAAATAGATAATTATTATTTGTTGATGTTGCCCCATTCTGATAATGCCTGAATCATGATCTGAAATTGATATTGTTTGTCTCAGTTGTCGGCTTTGCTATTTCAGGCAAATGAATTCTTGATTGAAATCCACGACCTCGGGGCCCTTGGAACCCGCACTAATGAGAGCAAGGGCTGTTCCTCGGAAGTCTGAACAGAAGCAAGCCTGTCCCTCGGGAGTCCGAAAGTAGCACACACCCTACTTTGGCAAGAAAGATTCCTCTGGAAGATAACCGAGTCTACCAAGCTTGCACCAACAGAAGTAAAGACTATCTCTCAGAAGTCCGAGCAGAAGCAAGGCTGTCCCTCAGAAGTTCGAACGGAAACAAGGCTGTCCTTTAGAAGTCCGAGTAGAAACGAGGCTGTCCCTCGGAAGTCCGAGTGGATGTGCACTTCTACTTCGGCAGCTAATGGAAGCAAAGGCTATCCCTCGGGAGTTCGAGTAAGAGTCCACTCTACTTTGAAAAGAAAGATCCTCGGAGCTCGTATTGATGAAATCAAGGGCTGTTCTTCGGACCCGCACTAATGAGAGCAAGAGTTGTCCTTCGGAAGGCTCTCCCTCAGAAATCCGAGCAGAAACAAGGCTGTCTCTCGGAAGTCCGAGTGGATGCACACTTCTACTTCGGCAGCTAATGGAAGCAAAGGCTATTCCTCAAAGCTCGCACTGGCAGAAGCGAGATCTGTTCTTCGAAAGTCTGAGGCGGAGAACACACTCTACTTTAGCAAGAAAGATCCTTGAGGCTCGCATTGATGGAAGCAAGGTCTGTTCTTCGAAAGTCTGAGTGGGAGCACACACTCTATTTCAACAAGAAAGATCCTTGAAGCTCACGCTGATGGAAACAAGATCTGTTCTTCGAAAGTCTGAGTGGGAGCACACGCTCTACTTCAGCAAGAAAGATCCTTGAGACTCGCACTGATAGAAGCGAGGGCTGCTCTTCGGAAGTCCGAGTGGGAACACACACTCTGTTTCAATAAGAAAGACCCTCAAAGCTTACATTGATGGAAGCAATAGCTGCTCTTCGGAGGTCTGAGTGGGAGTATACTTCTACTACGTCAAGAAAGGTCTCTTCAGGTTGGTAACCGAGTCTACTATTCCTCTTTCTTCTTCGAGGGGCAGTAAAAAATTGAAAACTGTTTCAAGCAACATAACACAATGAAGATATACAATGTAGAGAAAATAACTTCTAATGGAGATACATAATATGGAGGAAATAAATTTCTTCATAACATAAGAAAGATAGAACTTCTTGGACAATGTAGTAAATACAAACTGTAAATGTCATAGATAGACTTCTTCCACGGAATGTTGAAATTTGCCCCTAGAGTTGCAAGATCATTTGGAAAGCTTTCACCAGCTGCTCGGGTTGTGGCCATCATATACCATCATAGCTATGTCTTTGGATCTTTCTGTACAGACTGATATCTCCATCCCCGCAGGATTTTTCATGAATCTGTTGTAGTCGGAAACTTGCTTCTTGTTGGCCAACACACCGGGCTAGGAATCCGGTACCTCCTCGAAAGTAAAGTTCACCTTGAATAATTATGAATTGGGCAAGCTTGGCCATAGTCAATTTTCCAACTTTGCTTCTGAGTTATTCGAGGACTTCTCCTTTCCAGTCCTCCGGAAGGCCTTTGTCTTCAGGTATTATCGAAGGCTCTATTCTCTTCTTGATAATAATTGTCGCCTCCTCCTCTGGGATATCAACTCTTACCCCTAATGTTGCGAGGGCATCTGAAAACTTGTTGTCGGAACGAGGCACATGCTCTATTTTAACCTTCTGAAATTTGTCAAGAAGCCGTTGGGCTATTGTTCGATATGTGGCCAAGGCAGGCTCTTTTGAAATGAACTGTCCTGAAACTTGCTTCACTATCAACATTGAGTCCCTCTGAATCTTCTTGATACTGTGCTTCTCAGCTGCTATCAAGCCTAACATAAGAGCCTCATACTCGGCTTCATTATTCGAACAATGGAAATCCAGTTTATAAGATAAATAAAACTTTTCCCCACTTTTACTTGTAAGGACTATCCCGGTTCCTCTTTTACCTCCGGCTATTGCTCCGTCAAAGCTCAATGTCCAAAAGCTTTCCTCGGAAGCCATAGCTGCATGCACCTCTCCTCTTAATTTTTCATTCACTGGTTCATAGTCACCACTTGGAAATTGAGCAAGGAGGTCAGCAAAGGCTTGGCTTTTGATCGCCTTGGGGGCTACACATGTGATCTCGAATTCACCCAGTGCTAACAACCATCTTGCCACCTTCCCGGTTAGAGCAAGCTTGCTGAGGAGGTATCGGATTGGATCACTTCTAGTAACAATCTGAATCTGATGTGCTGAGAAGTAATGTCTGACCTTTTGGGCAGTGAATACCAAAGCTAAACAATGTCTCTCTACCGGAGTATATCGGACTTCTGCTCCTCGAATCTTTCGACTGATGTAATACACCGGGCGTTCTGCTCCATCTACATCTTGGACCAATAATGCCCCTATGGACTTGGGGGTTGAAATTAAGTACAACATTAGAGGCATCCCGGGCTGCGAGGCTATCATGGTCTGAGGCGAGGTCAAGGCCGCCTTGATTCTCTCAAAGGCCTTTTGGTGCTCCTGGTTCCACTCGAACTTGGCATCTCCTTTTAACAATGAGCCGAAAGAGGCAGAGATCTCTGCAAGTGCTGGGATAAACCTCTGAATATAAGACACCTTCCTGAGGAACTTCTTTAACTCCTTTTGAGAATGCGGGGGAGGCATTGCTCTGATAGATTTGACCTTGTCTTCATCTGCCTCGATACCATGCCTATGTACAAGAAACCCGAGGAACTTCCCGGCCGTCACCCTGAAAGCACATTTGAGAGGATTCATCCTCATTTTGAATTTCTGGCACCTCTTGAATACCTTCTCAAGGTCTCGGAGATGGTCTTCTTCTTTCTTGGATTTTACCACTAGATCATCAACATAATCTTCCACCTCATGATAGACCATGTCATGAAAGATTGCAGTCATAGCCCTCTGGTAAGTTGCACCGGCATTCTTTAGTCCGAAAGGCATGACTGTATAGAAGAAGTTTCCGAGAGGTGTTCTAAAAGCAGTCTTTTCTGTGTCCTCTTCAGCCATCTTAATCTGATTGTATCCACTGAATCCATCCATGAATGAGAACATCTGGTGTCCCGAGGTAGTATCCACGAGGGTGCCGATGTGAGGAAGAGGGAATTCATCATTCAGGCAAGATTTGTTCAAATCTCGAAAGTCTACACATACTCTGATTTGGCCATTCTTCTTCTTTACTGGCACGATGTTTGCTAACCACGTGGGGTACTGTATTGGCTGGATGAAACCAGTCTGTTGAAGTTTTTCAATCTCCTCCTTAATCTTCTCTTTGAGATCTGGATGATATTTTTGAGCAGCTTGCTTAATTAGCTTGGAGTTTGGGAACACATCAAGATAGTGGGAGACTAGGTCAGGATCTAGTCCGGGCATTTCCTTATATGACCAAGCAAACACATCTGAGTATCAGCTTATCAACTTTAACAACTGTTCCCGCTTCTCTGGGCTAAGGCTCGAACTTACGAATACCGGCCTCGGTGCATCTTGTCCATCACTCAGATCTATTTCAATAAGTTGTTCGGGCTGAGGCTTCGGCCCATCTTGCATACATTCTGGAGCCACTTCAGGCTTTATTACTATATCATTGTCAGGAGGCTCTTCTTTTGACTCGGAGTCGGTGACTGAAGAAACCGACTCCTCGCACCTTCATAAATAGTACACCATCTTTCCTCCTTCTCGAACTTTCATCACCTTCCGAGGAATAGGCGGACTTTCTGTTCTAGACATTGCCCGCTTACTTGACTCTGCCATCGGCTCCTTGTCATCTTTGATATCCTCCCAACGAGGAATTTTGACCCCTCGAGGCTTAGAGGTGGTGGGAACTTCTTCGACAGCCAGTTCGGTGAAGTAGATGGCATCAGAATAATGAGCTTCATGGATCTTGAAAGGCCTTTCTGTAGCCTGAATTGTCACCGTCTTCTTTCCCCATTTAGCCTTAACACACTGATGATAACTCGATGGTATAGCCCCATATCTATGCATCCAGGTCCTCCCTAGAATGATGTGATAATTTGCCTCAGAATCGATAATATGGAACTTGGTGGCCGAGAGAATCTCTCCAACAGCTAAATCAACTGTTACGCATCCGATAGTAACTCTCCTTTCTCCACCGAAGCCAGTGATGACTATCGGCTGCTTCACAATGCGTTCTTCAGAGATTCCGGCTTTTTCTAGAGTAGCGCGAGTCATAATGTTGATAGAGGCTCCACTATCTAGAAAGGCCCTTTTGAACTCAACCCCGTTAATAAAAACAGTCACATAAAACGGGCGATTGTGAGAAAAAGGATACTTTCGATCAGCCTCGGAGAAAGTAATGGCACTAGATTGCTCTTTTGCCTTCCTCGGGATAGACCCCTCAGTCGACATGCATTCCTCATGGTGTGCCTCGGCTATATTAATGATAGACTTGGTGATTTCCGTTCTTGCCTCCCTGGAAAGTCCAAGCTGGTCAAAGAACTGCTTGAACTTTACACAGTCTTGCAGGGTTTTGGCATAGTGATCCGGATCTTTTTCCACTCTTGGAGGCTCGTAGTTAACCATCTCCTCGGTCTCCTCAAAATAAGATGCCACATAAACATGGTGTCCTCCTCTTCCATAGTATTCTTCTCCTCCTTCTGGATCAAAGGGATCTTCGTCATGAGTCATAAATGTTCTGCCCTCTGGATCGAGAGCACTTCCATAGTAAACTTGCTCACCCTCTGGCTCGAGGATGTCGTCCAGATAACAGTCATCGTCATCGAGATTAGCGATAGCCTCGATCATTGGGCCTTCATAAGCTATCATAGCAACATTCTTGCCCTTGTCTCGGTGTTGAGGATATGGTTGTTCTCGGATGTCTTGAGTCCCTCGCTTTTTGAACCTCAATTCGTCTGCCTCGACTTTATCTCTGAAGATTTTCCTGAGAGTCCAACACTTCTCTGTCGGATGTTTCAATGTACGATGGTAGACACAAAATTCAGGGCTCTCACGGTCCTTTTTTGATGGCATTTCTTCAACATAAGGCAATTTTAGCTCTCCGTCAGCCACCCATTCCTTAACTAGAGCTTTCACTTCCTCGATTCCACATGGATAAGAAACATTCCCCTTTTCACCATTATATTGCTTTCTTTTCTGGCCTCTATGACCTCCTCCTTGTGAATTTCGGGTATCCGGGGCAGAGGCAGCAGCAACGATAGGTCCACGAGATGACTTGAAACTAGTCTTGTAACTGGCTTTAAATCCGGACTCCTGAGCCTGAGGAATGCTAATGTTTCGAGCTGCTTCTATTAATGCCGAGAATGTGGGTAGCTTGTGGTTAACTAGAAACATTTTGTACCTGCTCAATGCCCCTTCTAGACAAATTTGAACCAAATAACTCTCCTCAACTGCTTCATGACAATCCACGGCCTTGTCCTGAAACCTTTTGACGTAGTCAAGGATGTCTTCACTTTCTTGTTGCTTCTCTTTACACAATGTAAGTGTGGTCACCTTCTCCGCCACTTGAAAGAACTTGGAGTGGAATTTTTTAACCATTTCCTCCCAACTTCGGACAGAGTTTGGGGCCAAATTAACATACCAACTATATGCTCGGTCGGTGAGGGACTTAGAGAATTCTCTCAGTCGGAGGACGTGGTTTGAACCATGAATACCTAGAGTCTCAATGAATCGCACAACATGTTCTCGGGCATTTCCTTGTTTGCCGTCGAACTTGATGAACTTTGGCACTGTATGCCCCTCAGGGTATGGATAACTCAACATCTCAATGGGGTAAGACGGCTTGACGTCTGGATCAGGCAAAGAGGGTAAGGTCCTCTTGCCCCGTTCGAGATCGAACATGGCCTGCACATCGGCGAGAGTGAGAAACTGTTGAGGGAGAGAGTTTGATGGTGGTATTCCCGGGACTTGGCTTATGTACCCGAAGACTGAGCTAGGGGCGTCTTGGCCATTCTGGTGCTGCGAATTCATCATTGGTGAGGACATTTGACGATACTGGCCATCAGCGCCTATAGACAAGCCAGTTGGTGATGGGATATTGAATTGAGGCCCATAGAGTCCACCGCACGGCGCCGCTATACCAGGTTGTGCTTGCAGATTTGTTGTCGGCACCAAAGGAGGCCCGCTTGGTGCTTGGGTAACATTCACTGGTGGCGTAACAAGATTAGGTACGGGCATAGCTCCCTTTTGCGCCATCATGCTCCTTATGTTTTCCTGGACACCAGCAGTCGTTGGAGTGCCATTCATTACACCAGAAACTCCCCTAGTCACCATTGGATCTTGGCTCGGCACGCCATGGAGCCCGGGCATGGGCAAACTGCTGCCGCCTACTGTGGTTTGAGCATGTGTTACTGTGGCTGTGTTACCATGAGCCATAGGTTGATTGGGGCCTGCTTCTCCTTGGATTTGATTTTGCGCTCCGGCGGGAATAACTCCACCACCCGTTTGATTTCCGTTTGGCGCCGGTGTAAAATTAGAACTCATCACTAACATGGTGTGAGTGAGATTCTGAAGAGTGGTAAGAATCTCTTGCTGAGTATTTTGAAGTCCTTGAATGGCTTCAAGCAAAAGTGGTTGATCTGGAGCCATGGTTCTGTCATCACCACCATTAGAGGATCCTTGTTGGTGAACTTCATCTTCTCCCGCCATCCTTGTTGGAGTTGTGTGGATTCCAGATCTCGTTGAGACCATTAACCAATCCGCCTCCCCAGCAGAGTCGCCAAAATGTAGGAGAGGGTTCAAGAAAGGAGTTGGAAAATTCGAAGATCTTCGAAGATCCTTGAAGAACAACTTCGAATTCTCTAGAATATGATGAGAGGCGTAGATTCTTCAATAATCTCAACTTAGGAACACAACAACAAAGGAGATGATGGAGATAAGAGATTGGGTGAAGAAGAAGGCAAAATGGCTAGATAGAGAATAATGGCAAGGTTCTCCCATGGATCTCCCACTTTCACTCTCAAGGTTGATAATGGAGAAGGGAAATTAGTTCTTTCCCAAGAGTTAAAAATCTCCAAAAAATCCATCCCTTGTAAAGCTATGGGTGGGTGCTATTTATAGGCACCTCATGATGTAGGATGGAGCCCATGTGCAAGGCACATGGGGGATATTCTCTCTAACCACCTTGTCCGAGGAGGTGACCTCTTCGAGGAGGTGACTTCTCCGAGGAGGTGACTTCTCCGAGGATGAGAAAACCCCGAAGAGGAGATCAATCCCTCGGCGAACCCTTCTTCTTAGCCACACCTAACCAATGATCCCCAATCATCCCAAAGGGTCAGGGGTAGTCCCAGAGGACGTCCTGCCGCAAAATATTGCCGAGTCTCATGGACCCCCCGGGGTCGTGCCACCTCGACCCGGGTATAGGCTAGTTTAACTGAAGAGTGAATTTATCTCCACTCACCGTCCTCGGGATCGGGTCCTTTGTTCGAACTCCATTATGCCCATGGTTCTGGTGCATAGATCCCGGAAAGCTCTGAGCCCGCAAGTGTTCTGGGACTCATTAACGGAGCGACTTCTAGATTGCGTCTGAATCCGTTCGAAGCCAAGTGCTTCGGATCTCTAGGTTCGTGGATCCGAACCCTTTCGAGTCCAAGTGCCTCGGATCTCTAGGATTGTTCAATATCCTTTCGAGTCCGGGCCCGAGTAAGTCTCTAAGTCTCTAAGTTCGTGGATCCGAACCCCTTCGAGGCTTAGAACGATTCAGCCCGTTTGATGGCGATAAATCCGAGCCCACCAATCTTGGACTTGCGATAAATTCGGGCCCACCAATCTTGGACTATTGGGCCTAATTAATTTACTTGGCTTAAATTAGCTCCTCTTACAATACTATATATACTTTGATAAATTTTCACAAATATATATATATATATATATATAAATTACATTAAAAATTTTGGTAAATTCTTACAAATATACGTAAGTTGTGATTTTTTAAATTTTTATAAATTAATTTACGTAATTTTGTGAGATAATTTATGTATATTTATGAAAATTTATTAGATAACTTACTTGTATCTGTAAAAATTTATCCACATACATATGATATGTACTTATATATTTAAGAATTACCCATTGAAACGACGTTAAAAGGAAATGGATTTAGCAAGACGTACGGTTGGTGACCAAACAGATACAAAGGTAACAAAAACTACCACAAAAATGGATGAATGATGGATGATCATTGCGCCATTCACAACCGGCCTAACCAATGAGATTAGGGAGCGCCATTTTAATTTGATCGATGTGTTTATATCCATTTGAATGAAATAGATTTTACTCGATTTAACATTTATGTAGTACATGATGAATTATATTTTGGTCACTCGTAACAAGAGTGGAGCGGGAGCGGGTATCGTTTCTCCCGATTCAAATACGACCTGATATAATTAATAATATATATATTTGAATAATATATATATAATTAGATATAAGATTTGAATATTAAAAGTCTATAATTTTATTTAAATATAAATAAATAATAATCTTAAAAATCTCACTGTTTATGTATATATAGAAATAAGAAAAAGTATTTAGTGTGTTAATGATTTAAATGATTCTCAAATTTTTTTTTTTATTTAAAATGTGATCAGGTACTCACCGTATCAAGGATCGTGAAAGTAGGGATAGGGTTGGAACATTCCACCTATAAGGGGGTTGGGGCGGGGGCAAGGATGGGGGTGAGGTTTGAAAGCGGAAGTGGAAACGGAAAATGACAAGTCGCTCCAAACTCGTGCCGTGGCCACCCATAAATGAGACAATGGCTTTTCACTGTAGCCCAAAATTAAAGATAATCCTATTTGTTAGTACAAGGTCAAATTGATTAATTATTTTATATATATATATATATATATTATGTCGTCCACCTAACTATTTGCAAATGGCGATGTACTTCCATCCAATCATATAATTCTGTAATTTAATTATTTTTAAATTGAAATTACTTAAAATTTAGAGAAAATTATCTCTTAGTGGTAAGTTGAGAAAAATTATTACATATGTATGGAGAAATATATAATTTTAATTATTAATATTGATAAAATTTATCATTAATTTGTAATTATTTTTCAAGTTTTACACTAATTTGAAATTTTTCCTAAAATTTAAGTGTAGAATTATATTCATTTTATAATAATCCAGATTTTTAATTATTTTTTAAAATTTATAGTAATATTATTTAGGCCTCGTTTGGTAGGTTATAGTTTTAGTTTAAAAGTCAAAAAATTATTAAAAAAATCAAAAAGTCTATAACTTATACCAAAACGTCAAAAATTTTCTTTTCTCTTTACTTTTTACACATTTTTCATAAAAAATCAAAAAGTTATTCTAAACGTACTAGTTTTTTTTTTATTTCATATTTTAACTAAAAAACTAAAAAGTTATTAAAATGATCAATTCCTAAACAAGGCCTTAATCACAGTTGGAAAAATATATGATTTATTTTGTATTATTATATATAATTTTGTAAAATAATGTAATTAGTAAAAAATTTGAAAGTCAAAGTGTAAATATAAATGGGGAATTGTCACCTTCAATTTGGAAAAGACATCGCCAGATGTCACTAATGCATTAGTTGCCTACCTATATACAGGTGTGGTGGTGGAGCAAGGATCCTCTAGAGTGATTTTTCTCTAAAGTTTCCTAAAGTGCTACAGTGTATGGTTGAGATTTACTGGCAAGTCACATCAATTTTTCTGATGTGACTTGTCAGTAAATCTCAACCACACAATATAGCACTCTAGGAAACTTTAGGAAAATTTCACTCTAGAGGATCCTTGGTGGTGGTGGTGAGTCATGGTAAAGGAAGAAGAAATGTGGCATTGCCTTTAGGCAAGCAACGTGGTAACCATCCACACAGTACAAATATGATAACAGTAATATATGATCAAATAAAGTTTTATCAATTTTTTATTTTTTTATTTTTAACTTACATGAATCCACACAAGACAAATATCTTACAAAAAAATGTTGGTCCCATTAATTTTTTTATTTTTTATTTTATAAATATCGAGTGCCACGCACGCATGTTCATGATTAAATGTAATAATTATTATTTGATGGGTGAGTCTAAAAGTTTCAACATTGCATCGGAATTATTGTGTTAACGCGTAAAATAATAATAAATATAATATAGAATATAAACCAGTTTTCAAAATTAATAATTAAATATAATATATTTATATTTATAAATACAAATATTATTATATAATAAATATGAATACATATACCAATTAGTTATATAGTTAAACTATAGAAGTATTTTCAATATTTTTTTTTAAAAGAAAAAAAAAATACCTATCAAAGAAGAAAAACTTATCAACATTTTTTCTATTATCTCAAATGAAAATTATAAAATATATCGTAGTGATTTTAAGATAGATTTTCTAAACTAAATTTATTTTAATATAAACATAGTTATTTATTTTGATTAAAATCATTTTTTTTTTCCAATTAAGGACACTTTAAATGCCATAGAAAAGTTTATAAATTTAAATATAACAAAAACGTCATATTTAAAATAAAATAATTTTTAATAAGATTGTCCCATTACTAAGTTATTATTTAGAAGCATGATGAAAACATTCTTTGATGAGAATATTAATATTTGTTAGAAAATATTTTCAAATAAATCAAAACACAATGTAGTGTCCCATAAAATGACTTTACTAAATAGAATTTTGTAAATGATTTTATATGATCCAATGTAAAATAATTTGTTGAAAGTTATTTTATGAACATTTTATGTGGTCAAATATCACAAATTGTGAAAATTATTTTTAACGAAAACATTTTACAACAAATAAAATGAGTGTAAATGTTATGATACTTACACAACTTAATTATCACATTTTGTTTCTAATGTGAAATTATTATAAAACTAATAGAAGTAAGAAAATTAATGATGAGAGTCATTGACCATAAACTTTATTTTATTTTATTTTTTATACTGAAATGTCTTCGTAAAAATTAGTTTTTAATTAAAATTTATATTATTCACTAAGTTTATGCATGTTCTCCTATAAGTATATTGTCAAATTTCTCCTCCTCCCTCTCTGTTTTTTTATTTTTTAATCTTCTTTTTTTCTTTATTTTTTTTTATAACATTTTACATTTGATTTATCATACTTTCGTAAAAGTATTTCAAAGGTGGAGTAATTCAAAATATATATACAAAAAATACATTATAGAGAAAATAAGAAAAATCATAAGAGAAATAAAAAAAAAAAAGAAAATAAAGATGTGATAAAAAAAAATTACCAAAGGAAGAGGAAAAGCTTAAAAGATGGAAAGCCATATCTTAAATTCTAGAAATGATACTTGACAAAATTCTAAGAGAAAAGGTGACACATGGCTCATTTTAAGAGAAGACTCTACTTTACTAATTGAGTAATACTATAGATTCTCAAAGTTTTATTAAAATTTAGAGAAGTGATTGAGACCCCCTCCAATCACCACCCTTATACATACGTGGGGACTGATGATTGAAAAAAAAAATTGGCCAATCAAAGAGAGAGGGAGTCGTAGGGGTGCCCCATTGTGGGAGTCCAAGTCATTTTCCTAAAATTTATACCAAATGTCTTACATAGGCGTGAGACTCACAGCATGTGGATTCTATGTGGGACTCACACTCATATGAGCCATTTGATAGAAATTTTGGAAGAATTTTTAAAATCTCTAACATTTTTGTTACTTATATATTATATGATATATGATATGATAGAACAAGTATAACATTATTAAATATTTATTTAGAGATTAAAAAAATGATAAAATATGTGTCAAGTTTGGTTTTTGAATCCAAATATTGGGATTGTACATAAATATGGAGACATGGACGGAACTAATGGAATATCGGTGGTGCTATACACAAATCAATTATTATATTAACATACGTTATAGTGTTATTATTTATTTTATCTATTATATAAATTATAAATATTTAAAATTATATTAAATTATCTATTAATATACTAATTAATATATCAATTAATACATATAATATTATTCGATAGAATACATATGAGGCATATAATATATATCAATTAATAAATATAATTTTTTTTTTAGATACATCCTTTCCGATGTATCCAAAAAAAAATATATATATATATATACACATATGAGGCATTAGCAATGACGATCACAGACTACCATTGCCAGGGGTTACCGACAACTCGTGCTCTCTGTTTGGAATTTACTAATTTTTTTTTTTTTAATTTTTTTAACGGTGACCATTCCATATGAATGGTTTTTTTTTTTGGTGAGAGAGAGAGAGAAAGAAAAGAGGGTGCAATCCCGAAAAAAGGAAAAAACTACAAATCAGAACCACCTGAAATAAGTAATAAATAATTAGGGGTTAAATCAAACATTATGTTTTTTTTAGATGGGATAAAAAAAAAACATAATTTCTATGTAACTGTAATTAAAAAAAAGATAAATTAAAAATATATTCTTTCAAATTTGATTAAAATATAAATTATTCTTTGTGATTTTAGATATTAGATATTAGATTCCGTCTTTAATTTTTTAATTGCATAACAAATGATTACTTTTATCAATAAATTATCAAGTCAATTAATAGTTTTTAATGATGTCAAAAATATATTTCAATTAATAATTCAGAGTATAAAAGAGCAATTAAAAATTTTATTTTTTCTGTTAATTCTATTAAATAAAAAATTATGATAAGAAAATATTTATAATTTAATTCATATTATAAATCAAGTTTGTGTGTTTGTAATTTATTCTAAATAAAATTATTTTTGAGGGTCATGATTCCTTCTTGACTGATGACCAAACAGATACGAAAATGGATGAATGATGGATGATCATCGCACCATTCACAACCGGCCTGATTAATCAGACAGCCGCCTTTCACTGTATTCCAAAATTAATGATAATCCTATTTGTTGGTACGAGGGTCCATATTAAGGTCAAGTTTGGGAAGACTAAATAAGTGTATTTTTTGTCTTTTTAGACTAAAAAGTTGAGGTTGAAAATATAAATGTTTGGGTTAATTTTTTGACTTTTTATGGAAAAATGTGTAATAAAAAATTGTAAAAATTAGTTTGTAGGAGAAAATTAGAATTGAGAATTATGCAGCCGTAATTGTTGACTTTTGGTGAATAGTGATGATTTTTTAACTTTTTGAGTAACTTTTTGACTTTTTGACTTTTTTTAAACTACCCAAACTTGGCCTAAATTAATGAATAATACTATATATGTAAATTAGGAATGTGCCATATACATTAATTAATGTATTAATTAACGGATCAATTAATAATATGACATAATTTAAAAAGTTTTTAGTATTTGTAATTTATATAATGAGTGGAGTTAATAATAATATTATAACTAATGTTGGTACATCAGTTAGTACACTAATTGGTGCATGCAACACTACTATAAATTAATTATTTATTGAGTAATGCTAGGGACTCCAAATATTTTACCAAATTGTGAGACCCACATGGGAATCGCGTCGTGTGGGTCCCACACCCATGTAAGATATTTAGTTAAAACATTTGATAAAATATTTGGAGCCTTTAGCATTTTTCTTATTTATTAGAGTAAACTATCAATAGGTCATAATAGTTAAATTTAATTTTCATAAAGTATTGTTAAAAATAAGTTATTATAAAATTGTTGCTAAAAATAATTTTTTGTAACGATTTTTTATATATTGTTAAAAATTGACAATTAGTGATTTTTTTTTATCACGGTTTTTATAAATTGCCATTAAAACTTACAATTTGTGATATGATAAATTTTTCAAAAGGTTAAAAAGTAAAAAATTAGTGACTTTTTGTGATGATTTTTTTAAACTGTTGCTAAAACTTATAATTAGTGATATTTTTTGTGACAATTTTCAAACTGTGACTGAAAATTAATAATTAGTAATGTTTTTTTAATAGTATGCAATAAAAATGCCATCAATTATTATAGAACCGATTAGATAATAAGTTAATCTATTACGATGTACGCATAAGTTTTCCAAAAAAATTATTATATATGTATGACCCTATAACCCTGGTATGCTCAGGTTGGGATATTAACTAGTATTAATTTATTACTGTTTTGCTCTCTTACAAGTAATTATGGAAATGCAACAAACTTAAATGCTGTAGAGTTCGGATGACAGATGATTCTGTGCCGTTCTGAGTTTGTTACTTTGTCAATTAAGCATCAATATTTTTATTACCATTGCTTTAAAGTTGTGCCCCTTGACGCCCCTGTGAATCTGTTGCTTCCCTATTCGATTTCTGCATTACATTGCAGATTGCCCCATTTGATCCAACTAAAAAGAAGAAGAAGAAGAAGAAGAAGAAGAAGAAGAAGAAGGAGGAGGTTGTAATTCAAGATCCTGCAAATGATGCTGTGGACAACTTGTCTGAGAAAACTGAAAGTTTATCAGGTATATTAACTTTACAACGAAGAATTACTGTAAACGTAATTTACATACCTTGTTTTTTTTTTTCTTTCTTGAAGGATCTCTTATTATGTTGCTACATGCATTACTTTACACTTGTTGCAGTTTCTGATGGTCTTCAGAGTACCTTTTCTGGCTTGAAAAAGAAGAAGAAAAAATCGGTTAGTTATTATACCTATAATGAATGATTAGAGTCTTTCGAAACAATTTACGGATGGTCTGGTGACCACTGTATGTAATTCAAGTGCATACTGACTTGTTGAGTGATCAGAAAGAAAGTGCAGGGGATAATTTAGCTGGTAAGAAGTTCTGTTATCAACTCTTGCAATTAATGAACTGGTGGATTTAAGTTTATATGGTATAATAAGTTACACGTAAGATTAAAGTTCCCTCCACTTTGTAGATCATATTGGAGAGGATGAAGAAGGAGAAGGAATGGTCTTGCAACCACAGTTTCCATGGGAAGGGAATGACCGAGATTATAAATATGAAGAGGTACAATCCCTTTCCTCTTCTTCCCCCATCACCGTTCTGTTCTGTTGTAATAACTTTGCTCTTCATTGTTCTTGTATTGTGATGGTTGTAAAATAATTTATTTGCATATGTCATTTCGTCATTAGTGATGGAATATTTGAATTTTGTAGCACCCATCAAATTTTGACTCTGAGGTTTACTAGAAATCTTCGAGTATGTGCTAGTTTCCATGGCAATGCGGACTGCCATGTTTGAAATGTGAGGCATTAGTATTACATCTGCACCATGTAGTTTATGTCAGATATTAAATGGCCTAGTTGTTGAAAGATAAAAATACTGTCACAATGTTCTGTTCTTGTATAATTCTTGACTTTATTTTCTTGTCTCCATAAATTTATTTCATGTTAGGCTGTCATATAACTAGGTGTCTCCGCAAGAAGCTAAGCATCACGGATACTCCTAAGATGAATGAATACATCATGTGTATTCAATGTGTTACAATTGTTTTGTATTCTTTGGAATGCAATTGTTATATGAATAATATCTTGATGTTCAAGTTATGGAATATATGGATTTTTTATTCTAATTAATGTCAAGTTGCTCTTTTTTCATTATGTTTGGATTTATTTATATGAAAGGATTTGTCACTTATTCATTCAAAGAGAATAGCTCAAATTTATAATTGATAGTTTAGATGGGACTTCAAGATTGTATTTAAGAGCTTTGTTAGGTGTGTATTTGAAATAACAATGTAAAAATAGTTATTTGAATTCGTGTCAAGTGTTCTAATTCTTCAATGATTCTTATAAAATACTTCTCTTTTATCTGTAATTTATCTTCCCCTCTTGTTTTTCAATCCACCTATAATTTTTAATCTCCTGTGTTTTTATAAAAATTAATCTAATGAAGCCTGATAGCCATCCAGACAAATGAAGCCTGATTCTCTATTTATGGATCTAATTATCTTCTCATTAATGTGTGCAGCTTCTGGATCGTGTGTTCCATATTCTTCGTGAGAATAATCCGGAGCTTGCTGGAGATGTAGAACAGTCATGAGGCCGCCTCCTCAAGTTCTTCGTGAAGGCACAAAGAAAACTGTATTTGTGAACTTTATGGATCTATGCAAGACATATGGCAAATATCATTTTGATTTCCTTAAATGTTATTCATTATCTATTCTAGATGGATTTCATAGATGTTGTTTTACCTTGTCTATGGTCCATGTGTTTGCTGTTTGTGAATGCATATTCTGATTATTTATTTGTTTATTTATAGTGATGTGATGAAATCTCGTATCAATGATTTTGCTTGTACATGTGTGTTCTAATTTGAGAGGATTTTGTTGCTTACGAAACCCTTGAAGAGATTGATTTACACCATAAATTGGATCACTTTTTGAGAAATACAGAACATTTCAGTTAATGAAACATTAGAAGGGCTAGATTGTTTGTAAAATAGAATTGTGGGTTGTGAACAGCAATTTGATTGGTGCGTAGACATTGGGACTTTAAGAAAGATTTGGTTCAGTAGTTTGATCAAGCTAATAGTTTACTTAATTGGCAAAAATGAGGTACAGTTTAGTTTGGGTCTACTGAACTAAAAATGAAATACAGTTCTAACTCAGAAAACATATTGCTTGGTTTTGTGTTCTTTTTCTGTTTTATTGTTATTATTGTTGTTATTATTATTATAAATATTCTATTATGAGTCCTTTTTAACGTCTGTCTGTTACGCCAGTATGCATAGGCAACCAGAGCATGTTATGACATTATTGCTGGCTGAAATGGGGACGAGTGGATTACTTGATGGACAACAAAGATAAGTTGTGAAGGGAAGATTTGCACCAAAAAATTTTGAGGGCATCCTGCGGAGATATGTCAGTAACTTCCGTCTGTGTAAATATAACTTAGATAATTGCCAAATTGGGTGTTAATAGTTAGTGGGCTCCTTTCTTGCTTGCTTACCAGTTAGCTAAAACTTATCGGCATGAATTCTGGTGTCCTCTGCATTTTATTAATTTTCATTTAACCACATTTCTGCTGTGTTCTTTGCACCCTTGAATTGTATTTTGGTGGTTACATATGTTTTTCTATTGTGCAGATGAGTATGTCATTTGCAATGGTTGCAAAAGTCCTGACACAATTCTCTCAAAGGAGAATCATCTCTTCTTTCTTAGATGTGAGAAGGTATTACTCTATGATCCCTTTGTGTGTGTGATGAAGGGTTTGGTTATGTTTGTTAGCATTGTTTGCTTTGACATGCTGTGCTGGCTTTGTTATTATTTTGCATCACCCTTTAATTGCCGCAAACAAAAGTTAAAGAGACAGAAATTACATTAGTTTCATGGGTGTGAGCAACATTTTTTTTTTCTTTCATTTTTTTTTTTTAGTTTTCTGTTGCATTATGTTCTGGCTGGACTCGTTCATTTATCCAAACAAGTTGAAATAACCAATGCAAATACTGGGTTGGTAGTATGGCTCTATTTAATTTACAGATGCCCTTCGGTGGCTTATGATCTTGCTCTGCATTTACTTTTAGCTTAAAAATATGATAGAACACTTTGAAACACATAAATAGAGTCTCAAAACGTTTGTTATTAGGTTTGTGTAGTGCTAATGTTTTAGATTCACCCATTCAATGAGGTTGGAATAACCAATTAAAATGTAAGGTTGTTTCGTTTACTGAACATATTGTTATTGTTTTGTTCTTCCTGTGTGTGTACATTTAACTTGAAAAGCTGAAAATTTTGCAACTTGATTTTTTTGGGTGAGAAATGTGACCTGGTATTAAGATGTAAGAAGTTTGTTATTTCCACCTTTTTCATATTAAAGTGATGATAAAACTTGCAATGTTTCTTTGAGGCCTATGATAATTTAAAGATTTGCCTACATTGTCCGATTTGCATGTCATGATGGAGGAATCTGTAAACTGTACTGAGGCCACATGCATGCTGCTCACCTGTCCTAAAAATTGAATTTAGGAAGCAAATAAAAGTTGTGCTTTGACCTTGTTAGTAACTTTTTTTTTGGTATTTCTGTTTGCTCATTTTTTCCGGGCCTGTGATGATTTAAAGATTTGCCTACATCGTCTGATCTTGTCATATCATGATGGAGGAACCTGGAATTGTTCTGAGGCCTGTTAATGACTGCTTACCTGTCTATATATTGAACCCAAGAAATATATGTATAAAAAATTGTGTTTGATCTGTTGTTTTTTTTTTTGGCAGATTTATTTGTTAATTATTTTGAGGCCTATGATGATCTAAATATTTGCTTACATTGCCCGATTATATCCATGACGGAGGAATCTGAACTTTTCTGAGGCCACATGAATGCTCACCCGTCTTAAAAAGTTCAATCAAAGTTGTGCTTGTGACGCAACGGAATACACGGGGACTAGATATCGTTCTAGTAGACGAAATGGACTCTCGAATTTACGAGAAAAATAGAACCTTGAATGCACAAGGAAGAGAAAATATTTTAATATTATTGATTAAATGAATAAAAGTTCATTTGTCATGAGGCTTACATAGCTATTTATAATAAACTAAACCTAATATTTGTAGAAAAAGTAATTCTAAAATAAATTAGAAACTTAAATCAATACAAATAAGGAAACCTAAGAGAATAAGAAACTAAAATTCTAAACTATTTAAAATCATAGTCAAAATCTAATTTTAAAATAATAAAATTAATAAATAATATATCAAATATATTAAAACTAAAAATATAAAAATTCTTAAAATCTTACTCCTCTTCTTTGAAATAACTCGTCCTTGAGTTCATATTAGAGATCTGTCATCTTCCATGCCAAATAAAAAGATACTTAGAATATTTCAGTTGTTTGTCCCGCTTCCAAAAATTATATGCAGAGAAGTCTACTTTCTGAAAGTTATTCTCTATATGCTTCAACTGGTTGACAAGATCGATTAAACAAACTTTGAAAATTAAATTAAATTGCTTTACATCAAGAAAATCAACCAAATTTACTTCATGTAGAACTTGCATGTTTTCTTGATGTTGCACCATCCCAGATTCAATTGATCCTTCAATACCTTGGAATATCAAGTGTAGCATCAACCAATTTCTTTGTTGCATTTAGCGGCTGTATTATCTCTTCTTTTAATTTCTCTTTGTTACTGGGCTGAATTAGATCTCATTTTTCCTCAATATTTTTATGATTTTTTTATAAAAATTTCTCCCCAATATTCAAATGACCATGTGTTGATGCATCATCAACACTCAAACAAGACTTTGTATCTTCTTCATTAGTTTTACAAACAATTTCACCACAAGAAATATTTGGATGTGAATTCTTTTATTTCGCAACTACAATTTCATTAAAAAAATTTATCAACTCCATGGAGGTATCTTGATTTGTATATGACAATATATCTTCATGATCATGATACCACTTGACGTGGCAGAACACATGGGGACTAGATATTGTTTTGGTAGACGAAAGGGGCTCTCAAATCCATGAGAAAAATAGAATCTTGAATCCACAAGAAAGAGAAAATATCTTAATATTATTGATTGAATGAATAAAAGTTCATTTGTCATGAGGCTTACATAGCTATTTATAATAAACTAAACCTAATACTTGTAGGAAAAGTAATTCTAAAATAAATTAGGAAACTTAAATCAATACAAATAAGGAAACCTAAGAGAATAAGAAACTAAAATTCTAAACTATTTAAAATCCTAGTCAAAATCTAATTCTAAAATAATAAAATAAATGAATAATATATCAAAAATATTAAAACTAAAAATATAAAAGATTTTAAAATCTTGTCCTACATCAGACTCCTCTTCTTTGAAATAACTCGTCATTGAGTTCATATTAGAGATATGTCATCTTCCATGACAAATAAAAAGATACTTGGAATATTTCAGTTGCTTGTCCCTCTTCCAAAAATTATATGCAGAGAAGTCTACTTTCGAAAGTTATTCTCTATATTCTTTAACTGGTTGACAAAATCAATTAGACAAACTTTGAAAATTAAATTAAATTGCTTTACATCAAGAAAATCAACTAAATTTACTTCATGTAGAACTTGCATGCTTTCTTGATGTTGCACGCTTTCTTAATGTTGCACCATCCCAGATTCAATTGATCCTTCAATACCTTAGAATATCAAGTGTAGCATCAATCAATTTCTTTGTTGCATTTAGCAGCTGTATTATCTCTTCTTCTAATTTCTCTTTGTTATTGGGCTTAATTAGATCTCCTTTTTCCTTAATATTTTTATGATTTTTTTGTAAAAATTTCTCCCCAATATTCAAATGACCATGTGTTGATGCATCATCAACACTCGAACAAGACTTTGTATCTTCTTCATTAGTTTTACAAACAATCTCACCACAAGTAATATTTGGATGTGAATTCTTTTATTTCGCAACTACAATTTCATTAAAACAATTTATCAAGTCCATGGAGGTATCTTGATTTGTATATGACAATATATCTTCATGATCATGATACCACTTGACGTGGCGGAACACATGGGGACTAGATATCGTTTTGGTAGACGAAAGGGGCTCTCGAATTCACGAGAAAATACGAGAAAAATAGAAACTTGAATCCACAAGAAAGAGAAAATATCTTAATATTATTGATTGAATGAATAAAAGTTCATTTTCCACGGGACTTACATAACTATTTATAATAAACTAAACCTAATACTTGTAGGAAAAGTAATTCTAAATTAAACTAGGAAACTTAAATCAATACAAATAAGAAAACCTAAGAGAATGAGAAACTAAAATTCTAAACTATTTAAAATTCTAGTCAAAATCTAATTCTAAAATAATAAAATTAATAAATAATATATCAAAAATATTAAAATTAAAAATATAAAAATTCTTAAAATCTTTTCCTACATCAGCTTGTGTTTCATCTTTTTGCATTTTTTTTTTTAGGGGTAGATTTATGTGCTCTAGTTGCAAATGACCAACCAAAGCACATGGTGGTTATTGCATTCTGATCTAGAAGTGTGAAAATTATTGCTGACTTGAAAATTTGCTTCCTTTTCTGGGAAATTGACTCACTTTTATTGTTTATGATTATTTTTTCATTCACTTGTAGTGTGGTTTTGGGCGATCAGTTGCTCCAATCAAGGCTGGTTTTGTAGCCCATGTTGGTTGCCGGAAGGCTGGAACATGATGCGGCAAGTTACATTTAGGCTTGTTTTGGAAAGTTGACTTTTATTTATTTTTTTTGATTTGTAATAAAAGTTAAAAGTTGATTTTTTTAAATTTTTCTTATTTGGAAAGTTGGTTTTTAGTTAATGGTGAAATTACAATTTTACCCCTCATGGGTCAAAATGTGTTACATGAGTAAAGTTGTAAATATTTTAAACTAAATAGGGATAATTTAGTCATTTTATTATGATTTGATATCATAAATAAATATTAATTAAAAAAATCAAAAAGTCACTTTTTACCAAGCTTGGTTAAAAGTCAAAAAATCAATTTTTACCATCTTCTCAAAATAAGTCTTATTCTCTTTAGAAGATTTTTATGTAGTCGATATAAAACTGACCAGTATTTCAATACTATGTTTCAAAAAGAATTTTTTTTTGGGGGGGGGGGGGGGGGTGTTTCTGTCTACATTTTAAAAGACAATGAGGTGATTTCGATAGCAAGGAGCTTTTTTCATTCTGCTAGTGCTTGTTAATTTGTTGAGATATATGCTGTGGGGATTTATGTTAAATAAATGAGAATTCTAGTTTCCCAGCCAAAACACTAATTTTTGGAGGTTGATGGGTCATTTAAGTATAAAGTGAATGATCAGTCGCCTTCTCTTGAAATAAATGGTGATTTTGGGTCCGTCATCAATAATGCTATTGAGCCATTATGAAGATTTGGAATTTTTCTTTAATTTTTAAAGTTATTGAGTATTGGGACAGGAGGAATTTTATCCATGTGAACATTAGAAGTGGTAGGGTATATTGGGCTTGTTTGGTACGTGTCTTAAGATATAATTTTTGAGAAATTTTTTTAAAATTTTATTTGGTTCAAATTTTTATTTTTTTTTTTCAAAATCATTTTATCTCTCCTACATATCAATCAATCATTTTTTTTTTCTCTTCTCTCATTCTCAATCACTTTTTTTTTTACACGCATTTACTCAACTATAACAAAATATCAAATCATTTTAAACTCTAAAACTATTTTCAAAATATACAACTAAATAAACCAAAAAAAAATTTAGACTCTCAAAAAAAAAAATTGAAAATTTATCTCCAAATACAAACATTATTTCTTTCTGCACCTATTGAAAGGGAGATATGGAGGTGGGTGTAACCTAAAAATTAGGTAGTGGATTTCGTAGCAAAAGTGCCATTGATGCCTTCATTACTATTTTTTGTTTTTGTTTTGTTGTTGCGGCAAACAACAATAGCTTTCAATTCAAAATCTCAAAATGAAAAGCAAATTACTCACTTTGATTTGAATCTCCTCCTCTCTCATATTTTCTAATGTTCAAATATAATTTTCGTAAAATGTTTTGTAAGAAACTTTAGAATTATTGTCTACAATTTAATACTTGTATCCTGAAAATAAATTGTTTGTTCAAACTTAATCGAAAAACTTTGTTGTTAACTTTTATTTTAATCAAAATAGAGATATCAGCTGTCCATGGAGGGGGGCTGGTTACCAAGAAGTTAAATTTCATGGCAAAAAAAATAGATGAGAGTATTATGCCTTCGTTTAGGATATGAGTTGGCTTTTTAACTTTTTAATTTTTATAATTTGAGATTAAAAAGTCTTATTTGGGATAGACCTTTTGACTTTTATGATTTTTATGAGAAAAAAAATAAAATAATTATAATTATAATTTTAATGTAATATTTTATCTTATTAAATTAAAAAACTCATTTTATTTTTTTATAACTAAAATAATTGCAACGCAATTCAATCCAACTCAAACCTTCATGCCAAACATAGCCTCCGTTTGGGAAGTGGGTTGGCTTTTTGGCTTTTTGACTATTTTAGCCTGGGCTATTTTAGCTTGGTTTGGGAAGGGCTTTTTGGCTTTTTAACTTTTTTAACTTTTTTTGTAAGAGAGAATTGTAATAATTATGGGTTGAATTTGATATTTTATTTTTTGTGACTAAAATAGTCTATTTTATTTTTTGTGACTATTTTAATCAAAAAAACCTTACTTTTTTCATCTCAAACGGAGCCATAGCCATATGTGTGGGTTGGATTTTGCTTAGCTTATCTACCACCAACACCTCCCAATTTCATTAGCTAAACAGCACGTATGATCTACGTGCCAATATAAGCCAAATAATTTGCATTAAACTTGACCCATCCCCCATCCCAAAAATAAAATAAAATGAAGGGATGGATGGAGCGACTGAGTAAAAGACAAGTGAGACAGGCGTGCATCCGGCCTAGAAAATTGTCAATGCTCCCGGAATACTGCATCCCCACGTGGAAGCACACAAAACAAACAACTTCTCTCTCATTGCTATTTGTTTATTTATGAGTAAATTAGGCTGACTTATCTTGAGATTTTTGATAAATATAATCTTGTTTCTATTTTTTAAAAAATTATATTTTTTATTTTTCGTATTTTTTTATTTTTATTAAATTTTTTTAATATTTTAAGTAATTTTTTTACTTTTTAGACACATCTAACATAAATACACTTAAAAAGTAAAAAAATTATAAAAAGAATATTTTACAAATTCACTAAATACTAAAAATATAAAAAAAAAAATACAATAATTCAATACATATTTTATATTTTTATGTATTTACTAATTTTTTAAAATATTTTTTCACAATTTTTTTTACCTTTTAGGTACATCTAAGTAAGGTGCATCTAAAAAAGTAAAAAAAATGTTTAAAATTTTAAAAATATTCACCAAAAACAAAAAAATAAGAAAATTAAAAAACTCAACTTTCAAAAAATTTAATCCAGAAAACTCAAACCAAACACACTGAATAATTTTTTTTATAATTTCAATAATTATAGTAACTTTTTCTATTTTATTTGACATTTCACAGATTCCTTGCTTCTGTCAAATTAGAACAAACGATGTTACTTTTTCCGTTGTAAATTACCTTATTGCCCTTCTTTTTAAAATATTAAAAAATATTTTTGAATTTGAGGACAAGTTTGGAAGAAACAAACAGCGTTTGAAACAGTATTTTTAGATTTATTTTTTAAAAATATCAAGAAATGTTTAAAAAAAATTATTATTTTTTATTTTAAATATATAATTTTTATTTAAATATTTTATTTTATTTTGTAAATATTTTAATTTTTAATTTTAATATTTTAAACTCAAAACACAATTCTACACTTATATCGTAACTAAACACATAACTCAAAACTCAATTAAAAAATTATTTTCAAACCTCATAATCAAACGCATAGCTTGACGCTCTACACTACTTTCAAAACTTTACATTCAAATCGTAATCAAATACATAACAAAAAAATTAAAATTTTTAAAAATATATTTATAAAATAAAATAAAATATTTATAATAAAAATTATATATTTAAAATAAAAATGATTTTTTTAATTTTTTTAATATTTAAAAAATATATTTCAAATATTAAAAAAATACAACACATAAATGTATGAAATATAATGCACATTAAAATAAATAAATAAATATTTAAAATATAAAATACTTCCCCTAAAAAAATAAATTCAAAAAATTTCAAAACTTAGAATCAAAAAAAAAATTTCTTTTCAAAACTCATAGCTCAAAATATGATTATACACTCCAATCATAATTCTAAAAATAATTTTAAAAAATAAAATAATTTTTTCTTTTAAAATAGAGTTTTGGAAAAAGTTTGGTTTTGAGTTTTGAGTTTTCAGTTTTGAAAAGAGTTTTGAATTAAATTTTAAGTTTGTGTTTGTTTATGAGTTTTGAAAATATTTTTTAAATTGAGTTTTGATTAAAAACATGTTTGGAAAAAAGATTTTTTTTACAAACATGTTTGGTTGTCTTTTCGAATCACAATTCTAATCAGAAATTTTCCAAGACCTTTTCAAAACTCATAGAGTCTTAACCAAATACATAATTCAAAACTCAATTTAAAAATTATTTTCAAAACTCAAAACCAAACACAAACTTATGTTAAATATATTTTTTAAATATTAAAAAAATTTATTTTTATTTTAAATATATAATTTTTATTTTAAATATTTTATTTTATTTTATAAATATATTTTTAAATATTTTTATTTTTTTTGTTATGTGTTTGGTTATGATTTGAGTGTAGAGTTTTGAAAATAGTAGGGAGTTTTTAGTTATGTGTTTGGTTATGAAATTTGAAAATAATTTTTGAATTGAGTTTTGTAACCCCCTCAAAATAAATCCACAACATCATACATTCACGATAAAGAGAAGAGATTTCAGATTACAATTATCAGAGTATTCTTACAAAAGGTATTACATGTTGACAATAAAAGTAAATGCCCTATAGACTAACAACTTTCCAAGTCAACACTTGGTTACAAAAGGAGAGTACTAACTCTACACAAAGTAAGCTATTGGCTTGATATACATGTAATACAACAAAAATAACAAAAAGGGTTTAACAGCCTCAAGCCTCCCAAGTTACGTCCTTGGAGGTGGCATAGCACCTGCACCTAAAAATGATGTCCCATAGATCACTCATTTGGGGTGAGTTCGATCTAGAACGGACATGCAACTATCTTGTGTTATCATTCTTCCGTGGACCTCGATGCCGCTGTTTGAAGGAGTATGCATGAAACTCAACTTGGGGGACGTGCTTGACATCCTAGACTCTAAACAAGACTGCCGTTGGTTTTCTAGTCATGTTTGAACTGTGGGAGCTGATTGGTGATGTCTTGGGGTATCCGTGCCTATTGTGTTATTTCTCAGCGATGCCTTGAACGCAGCAACTGTTCTCGAGGGTGCGAATTGAGCAGCATTGTGGCATCTAGTGTTTCCATGCTAACTTGGTGTTTCCCCTCTCACTTTGTAGACTTGATGAGCATTTCTACACTGTGGGCACACTGTGGCGCGAGTATGCTACATTTGTGGACGGGTTGCTTCCTAACCAGCAGGGTTGGCATGATTGTGTTACTTTGTTGGTTACATGGGGATTTCTACCGCAGTTTGGACTTGTGGAATGCTTGTATCAGATTGTGGGCAGGTGATCTTCAGCTATTGAGCCTTAGAGACGGATTTTCGTTGGTAGCTGTGCACGTGCTATGGCATTATCACTGGTTCACTTCAGGGGGCCTATGTTTCGACCGTTCGGGGTGGCATTTGCAACTTGTGCTTGTCAGTGGTTTTGCATCTTCAGACGCATGGTTGTTGACTTCTTAGAGGGTTTGTTCAGAAAATTTTCAAGACAAAATTTGAGTTCTTGATTCCCGTGTGCAGAGGCACCGAGTGTACATGCTTGCTAGAGAGCGGGGTGATGGATGAAATCATCGTCGTTGGAGGACAACCATGTAGCGGGATTGTAAAGTCAAGACATGAGTTGGTGCCAGGATCAACGCACCGTTTTGAGCAGCTTCGTTGAAATGGCTAGTTTTGTGGGTGGTAGGAGCGGCGAGCCTTTGAAAGGCAAAATATTTGAGCTTGATGAGATAGTTGACTCGGGTGAAAGCAGTGGCCGAGGTACTGGGCAGCATGAGTTAATTCTAGCCAGCAGATAGAAGTGAGACAGAGGTGTACACTTTGCCAAAGGGCACGAGTTTGAGTTAAGCCTGAGGGCTTTATTTTGCTAGAGAGCAACAGCCAGAGGGCTTCAGAGTTTGAGTTTGCTAGAGGGCAACAGCCAAGAAGGCTTCAAAGTTTGAGTTTGCCAGAGGGCAACAGCCAAGAGGGCTTCAGAGATTGAGTTTGCCAGAGGGCATCAACCAGAAGGCTTCAGAGGCATGAGCTTGCTAATGGGCAGCAACCAGAGGGCTTTTGTTTCACCAGAGGGCACAGTACAGAGATACTTGAGTTTGTTGAAGATATCAGCCAGAGGGCTTTGAGCTTGCCAGAGGGCATTGTTGAATCATTTTGAGCAGCAATTGATGATTTGCATTGAGTTGACGAGGGCGTCGACAACTCGAGTGGAGGAGGAAGTCGCGATGCGACAACCCACTGTGAGTTTGCTTAGAGGAGCTTGAGTTTGCTCGGAGGAGCATTGGCAGAGAGGCCATTTTGAGTTAGAGGAGCTTGAGTTTAGAGGAGCATGAGTTAGCTCAGAGGAGCTTGAGTTTGCAGAGGAGTTTGCTCGGAGGAGCATTGGCAGAGAGGCCATTTGAGAAAAGGGCTTGGCATTTCAAGAGCATTGGCAATGGGCAGAGTTAAAGACGCTCAAAGGAGCTTTTGCAGAGGCCATTTTCAGAGGGGAGCTTGGTTAAAAGAGTTGGACATTGAAGGCAGGCCATCAACACAGAGGTGTTGGACTCATCAGAGGAGCCGGTACACGCACTGCAGCATCAGCTTTGTGCTACATCAACGAGGACGTTGATGGTTGAAGTGGAGGAGAGTGTCACGGGTTGCCTTGCAAGGCCAACTTCGTGGCGTTTCGCTCGCGGTGGTGTGGCCATTTGAGTGCTCAAGTGTGGCCGTTGGAAGTGCCCCCAACGTGGCCTAATATTGGCCCCAAGTAGCCCAAGTCATGTAGGCCACAAATAGCCAGCAAACGGCAAGGCTGCAGCCCGTGCCAGCAGCCAACCAGCGCTGCCAGCAGCAGCAGCCAGCAGTGGCAGCCAGCAGTGTAGAAGTTTGGCGCATTGTTTCGGCATCCAAACAGAGGAGTTTTAGGCTGAAATTTTTACTGGAGATAGGTCTTAGGAGAAGTGTTTTCCCGACCAAGTTTCATGATTTTTCGTAATTTATGGAATTTATGAAAAATCATTATGACTCCTCGGACATGTATGATGTTTCCTCCTGCCAGATGAAAAAGGGCCTAACAAGCTACTATAAGGGGGCATGGTGTGCTACCTACCTGCCTCCCCGCCCAAACTGGGCTTGAAGTGAGCAACCTTGGGACAACTCAAGGGCGGGCTTTAGGCATCCAGAGGGGTGTCTAGAGTCTCCATGTGGGTTTAGGAGCCCCGTGGACGGTGCAATGATGTAGGCACTGCGCGGCCCTCCCGGGTGAGAGGTCCTCTACGTTGTTTCCACTATGCCACGCAATACGATATCTTTGGGACTCGTTTTGGACTGAACGGGCTATCGAGGCACCACTAAAGGCCTCGTGTGCCAAATCTAGTGCTTGGTTTGGGTTCGACCTTGCACGAGGGGATCCCGTGGCTTAAGCTAAGCGGTTGGAAGACGACACCACATATGTGGGCTATCGAATGAAGGCATCAAGCTATGCAATGACTACGTCCATTGAGGGACTACATTATGCTACGAGCAAGCTACGGATTGAGGCGTCGCCTTACTCATGCTACGCGTTGGTGCAACGCTAAGGTGCGCAATGCCCTTAGGCGGAATCTAGCACACGTGTTGGCACGAGGACTACGCCGTGGGCACGAGATTGGCCCTCGGTGGCTTGTGGGCTTCGCATGACTGAGTGGCCATCCGATATGCATCTATTGAGGCATGCTTGACCTTGCGATACTTCGAGACGCTGTTAAAGACCCAGCATGCAATGTTGGCTTGTCGGCTAGTTGAGGACCTTTGCTAGCACATTGTTGTGTAGCTAGGCACCTTGATGACATGAACCTAAGTTGGGCGAGCACCTTGCTGGAGATAAGCTTAGCGCTATGAAGCGACTTATGCCGTGCTTGGTACACTTGAGGCGTCAGGCCTACTTGTGGCATCCGGGTGAAGACGGAGCTTCCTTGTGGAGTTGTTTTGCTTGACAAAGCATTGGGCCCTAATGTTCAAACGGGTGAGATCATCAACACTCGATTTGTCAACAAGCTATGGCGAGCTTAAACTTGGTGAAGTTTGAGCGTCACACGGGCAAAAATTGATTCGCTGCGCCTCTAAAGGAGCCGGCCCGTGAAAATGATGTCCCATATAAGGTGAGCCAACGCTCAGTAGAGATATGCTAAACATAATATGAGCAATAACTAAAACATGAACATTTGATAAATGTTTAACTCACATAAATCAATTCATAATTCATTTCAATTACATGACAAATATATCCATGTTTCATTCCATTTTCCATTACTTATCCAGTTCTCAATTTATGAATAAGGCTCAAAACCTGGCCAATAATTTAATGAGACTATAACTCATATCAACAATACTTCCATACTTCACAATAAATACACATATTCGCTGTATCAACACGTCAATAGACACACATATTTGCTGTATCAACACTTCAATAGATACACATATTTGCTGTATCAATGGAGTCCATCCCCTATCTCCTCCCAAATAAGATCCGGTTTAGGAGTCCATCATTTATCTTCCCCTAAACCGTGGAGTACATCCCCTATCTCCTCCTACACAACACAATGTATATAAGCATCTATCATATACATGTTCAATCAATACACAAATTTGATGTATTATTCCACTCATCATAATCAATGACATACAATCGATTAGTTTTAATTCGCCTAATTATCATGCAATGTCTACAACAATCAAGACTATCCTCCACCGGTAGCCCAAAACAATTATTTCTAAACAGACAATAATTATATCAACAGATAATTTATCAACATTTTCAAATGTGAGTGATTAATGAATCCAACTCCACCATTCTACCTTATAATGAGCCAATTTCATTATTTCCAATCAATTTCATATTCTCATAATAAATGTCATTAATTACACTAATGACCCAAATATACCTAAACATGGCATTTTTCCCCTTATTCCCAACATTGACCCAAAGGTCCAAATATTATCAACAACATCAATAACCTCCTTTTTAGACCCAAAACACATATGTTTGAATCAAAAGAACAAAACCCCTCTTTCCAATATAACACATCCCAAACCCTAACTTCCCAAATCAAACCATTTATACAAAAACCTCATCATTTAGGTAAAGCTCATAAAAATGAGTAGTTATCCATATCTCAAAGTCGGAGCTCAAAGGAAGAAGGTGAAGAAATTCAAAATGCTCTAAATCTCAAAATTTTCGGATTGATAGGCAGCCCTAGACAAGCTCTACACTTTTTACAAAGGGACAAGGCTAGAAACACACTAGAACTAGATCAAACCTTTGAGAGAATGTAAAATATAGTGAGAGAAACTCTCAAAATAGGTTTTTGAAAAGTAAGAGAGAGAGTGAGAGTTGAAAAAGTGATTTAAAATCACCCAGCTGCCATTTGATATACGACTAGTCCGCTCGAGCGGAGAATAGGATGCTCGAGCGTCAAGCACAAAAACTGGACCCGCACGAGCGTAAGAATACCTGCTTGAGCGTCAAGACACAATTGTAAAACACACCCGCTCGAGCGCAAAGAGAAACCCGCTCGAGCGTAAGGAAATCCGCTCGAGCGTGAAAAACACATCTGCAGAACTTTTGCAGATGGACAAACTACTGAAGGTGTGTAAACTCCGCTCGAGCACGAAGGGATCCGCTCGAGCGGACCACCAAAAATCTGGGCAACAAGAAATGGGACTAAAGCTCAGCCAACCTATTCGAAACACGCCCAAGACATTTCTAAACTCCAATCCAAAGCATTAAAGGACGGAAATGAAATACAGACAACCACAACTATCAACGGAACCGAGTACGGAATACAGTAAATAAGGAAGGAAAAATCGGGATCGCTATAACCTTCCCCTCTTAAGGAATTTCGCCCCTGAAATTAAGTACAAGTTTTCAAAAACAAGTTTTTCTCAATTCTCAATAACATTCACTACACCAAAATTGGGCTTTAGCGGCGGTTTTTTACTGCCGTTAAAGGATGTAAAACCGTCGTTAAAGCCTTTAACGGCGGTATTAACGACGATTTCGTTACCGCCGTTTATACTCGTGTCGGAAAATGTACAACCGTCGTAAAAGGGTAAATTACCCTTGTTAAAAGTCGACCAAAAACGGCGGTTCTTTACCGCCGTAAATAGGTTCAAATTTTAAAAAAAATAATTCTCTCTTCTTGCAACCCCCATGTTTTGAACCCTTGATCTCTAATTCATACACACCAACCATTCCACCACAGCCACTCTATGTGATATATATTTCTTAAATAAATATTTAAACATTACTTTTGCTTTATTGTAGATGGTCATGTTCAACCTCTTGCCGCGCGTGATCACCACTCGCCGGAGCTCCGCCGGCAAAGACCGCCGTCATTAACGGCGGTAATGAGAGGACTTTAGCGGTGGTTTCATTACCGCCGTTAAAAGAGGACTTTAGTGGCAGTTTTTTTAACGATGGTTTCATTACTGCTGTTAAAGGTACTTTAGTGACAATTTTTTTACGGCGGTAACGAAACCGCCGTTAAAGATACATTAACGGCGGTTTCGTTACCACTGTTAATAGTATCATTAACGGCGGTAATGAAAACCGCCGTTAAAAAAACCGCCGTTAAAAAAACCGCCGTTAATGCCCTGTTTTGGCGTAGTGATTACCAATCAACATTCCAAAACCTGACCCATTACCGGTCATCTCATCTCTTTTCAAGAGGCAAATCACAATATATAACCCAATATGCATTTTTAACATGCTTTCCTTGAAATTCAACAAATTTCAATGCATAATCCACAATTCAATTTCACATTCAATGCCAATAATATATTTGCATTTTTTTAAAACAAAATTAACATATACAATGTTAAAATAAACTCCCATTTCAAGGCAAGTTCCAAAATACTTCCATAAATCAAAACATATACAATGTTTTACAACTTAAGACATATCCCATGCTCTTAAAGTTCATCAATATTACAAAATTCCCAATACAAGATTACACATCAACAAACATATCCGGATATTTTTCACGGACCTCCAACTCACATTCCCAAGTGGCTTCTTCCACTCCGTGATGTTTCCACAAAACCTTTACCAAGGGAATGGTCTTGCCTAGCAAGACTTGCTCTCGCCTATCCAAGACTCGAACCGGTCTCTCCTCATACAAGGCATCCTCATCTACCTCTAAGTCGGTCCAATCCAAAACATGCAATGGATCCGGTTCATACTTCCGAAGCATACTAACATGAAATACGCCATGTTCCCCAGACAACTGTGGCGGTAAAGCTAAACGGTACACAACCTCCCCAATCATCTCAAGGATCTCAAAGGGACCGATAAACCGAGGGAACAACTTCCCACTCTTCCCAAACCTCATCAAACCCCACCTAGATGGTATTTTCAGAAAAACATGATCACCCGCCTCAAATGCCAAAGGCCTCCTCTTACGGTCGGCATAACTCTTTTGGCGACTCTGGGCTGTAACAAACCTCCTACGGATAAGCTCAACTTTCTCCATCGTTTCCCTCACCAACTCCAGGCCCAACAAAGGTACATCACCCACCTCGGCCCAACAAATTGGAGACCTACACGGTCGGCCATACAAGGCCTCAAATGGTGCCATACCGATACTCGACTGAAAACTGTTGTTGTAGGAAAACTCCACTAAGGGCAAGTGCCTCTCCCACGACCCACTAAAGTCAAGGACACAACCTCGAAGCATATCCTCAAAGATCTGAATAGTACGCTCGGACTGCCCGTCAGTCTGAGGATGATAAGCCGTGCTAAATGTCAATCTAGTGTCCAAGGCACTCTGCAAACTCTGCCATAACCTAGCAGTAAAACATGAATCTCTATCTGAGACGATCGACACTGGGACCTCGTGCAACCTCACTATGTCCCGAATATACAAGTCGGCAAGATGATCTATCGAATCTCTCACGCGCATAGGGATAAAGTGCGCCGACTTAGTCAACCGGTCTACAACCACCCAAACAGCATCACTACCCCGCTGAGTCCTCGGAAGACCTACAACGAAGTTCATAGTGACATGTTCCCACTTCCACTCGGCAACAGGCATGGGATGTAACAAACCCGCTGGCCTTTGATGCTCAGCCTTCACTTGCTGACAAGTAAGGCACTTCGATACGAAGACTGCCACATCCTTTTTCATACCCCACCACCAAAACTGGCGACCCAAATCACGATATATCTTGGTGCCTCCCGGATGCACCGTAAGGCGTGAATGGTGAAACTCTCAGAGTACCTCCTCTCGGCAAGACTCCGGCACAAACAAACGGTCTCAGTATCTCACACTCCGGTTGGGATACACAGACAAACCCTTCTCAACCTTCCCACTGGAGATTTTCTCTCGGAGGGATTCTACCTCAAGGTCACCTCTCTGTGCCTCTAACACTTGAGTCACCAGGTAGGCTGCGCAACAACAAAAAACAAAGCCGCAGCTTTAACGGATTCGCCCAGAAGCAAATCAAACTCGCCAAGTGCACCCAACATCTCCCACTCTCGGATGGCTATACAAGCTACATCACTAATGAATTTCCTACTAAGGGCATCGGCCACAACATTGGCCTTTCCTGGGTGATAGTGCAACTCGAAGTGATAGTCCTTAATGAATTCCATCCACCTCCTTTGCCTCAAATTCAGGTCTCTCCGTGTAAACAGGTACTTCAAACTCTTATGATCTAAGAATACCTCGAATCTCTCACCATAAAGGTAGTGCCTCCAAATCTTCAAGACAAAAATTACTGCTGCTAGTTCTAGGTCGTGAGTAGAGTAATTCCTCTCGTGAATCTTTAACTGTCGTGAGCCATAGGCTACCACTTTCCCCTCTTGCATCAACAAACAACCCAAACCCTCTCATGAGGCATCACAATAAACCACATAACCCAACCCTCTCTCCGGAATAATCAAAACCGGAGCGGTGGTCAATCTAATTTTCAACTCTTGGAACGACTTTTCACAAGTCTCGCTCCATACAAATTTGACCCCTTTCCGCGTCAATCTAGTCAACGGTGAAGCTAGCCTGGAGAAATCTTTCACAAATCGGCGGTAATACCCAGCTAATCCCAGAAAACTGCGGATCTCAAAAGCACTCTTAGGCTGTGCCCAATCTTGCACTGCCTCAATCTTGGGTGTATCAACAGACACCCCTTCCCCTGGAAACCACATGGCCTAAGAACTTGACCTCTCCTAGCCAGAACTCACACTTCCCAAACTTGGCACACAGCCTATGGGCTCTAAGCAACTCAAGCACCACTTTCAAGTGTTTCTCGTGCTCCTCGTCAGACGGTGAATAAATCAGAATGTCGTCCACGAAAACGACTACAAAACGATCTAAGAATTCCCAGAAGATCAGGTTCATCAAATCCATAAACACTGCTGGTGCATTGGTGAGCCCAAATGGCATCGCTAGAAACTCATAGTAGCCATACCGCGTACGAAATGCTGTCTTCGGAATATCCTCCTCCCTAACCCTCAACTGATGGTAACCCGATCTCAAGTCTATCTTAGAGAAACCTTTCAACTGATCAAACAAATCATCTATACGAGGCATAGGGTACTTGTTCTTAACCGTAGCCCGATTCAATTTCCGGTAATCGATACAAAGTCTCAAGGCACCATATTTCTTTTTAGCAAAGAGGGCCGGTACTCCCCACGGCGAAACATTAGGGCGAATGAAGCCCTTATCCAGTAACTCCTGGAGTTGAATCTTCAACTCACTCAACTCGGCTGGGGCAAAACGATAAGGTGCCATAGAAATCGGCGCCGTGCCAAGCACTAAGTCAATAGAGAACTCGATCTCTCAATGTGGTGGCAAACTCACAAGATCCTTGGGAAAAATGTCTATGTACTCACAAACCACTCTTGGCAATACAGTCTGGGTCTCATCACACTCACCACTCATAAAGCTAGCGAGAAGACCACTAAGCTCACTCCGCCCTCGTGGATCATACACCGGTGGTAACACACTACCAACCCGATCTCCCAAGAAATGGAAACAATCCCCGCTCAAGGTACATACTGTGACCCGCTGGCAATAACAATCAATAACTGCCCGGTATGAAAATAGCCAGTCCATACCCAAAATAACATTAAAACTCGACATAGCCATAACTACAAATGAAAATGGAAGTCGGCGATATGCGACCTTTATATCGCACCCTCTACACCCTTGTTTCAAAATCAATTCACCCTCAACAGGTGATACTACACAAATAAGAGATGCTAACTGTGCTAACTCCAGCCCCAAAACAAATGCAAATACAGCAGATATAAAGGAATGAGATGCACCCGTATCAATCAACACATTGACAACTGAGTTGCAAAACAAAAAGGTACCTCTCACAACAGATGGAGCCGGTACTAGATCCTGCGCGGTAACAACATACACACGCCCTGTAGGCCCCTGATCTACTTGCTTTCCTCTCGGAGCAAAAGACTGTTACACAGACTGGGACGATGAAGCCCCCTGATTGGCCCTTGAGGCCTGAACTGACTGAGTTGGCTGAAAACTCTACCTTGACCCAGATGCACCAGGTGTGCCACTCAACTGCGGGCAAAACCTCTTCACATGCCCCGCTTGACCACACTGGTAGCAAGAAAAGCGACTGACCTCTACCCTGACTTTGGCTCTGAGGTCGAGCCGAAGATGAAACCGCTCTCTGCCCTCCTCCCCTCTGTGGGCAAGCTGGAGACTTGTGGCCCAGCTGACCACATTTGTAACAGGTGATGTCTCCCTGACTGCCTCTCCTAGAGCCTGCACTCGGCACTGGAAAGGTCGATCTAACAAAAGCATCTTGGGACTGCTGAGGGTTAGGACCCCTCTGCCTCCTACTGTCCCCCTGAGCATCCTGACTCCTCTTGGAGCCCCTCATCCTCTCATCCTCCTCTTGCATCATAATCTCCATATGGGCCGTAGCATCCACAAGCCACCCATAGTCCCCGGTCATAGAACCCCCAACTCTCATCTTGAGGCCATGCCTCAACTTCCTCTTAAACTCGATACAACGACGTTCCTTAGACGCCACAAGCTTAGGTGCGAACCTGGATAAACTAGTAAATGCGGCCTCAAACTCGGCCACTGATAAACTCAGCTGCTTGAGCTGACAAAACTGGTCCCTTAGCTTCTCCCTGACAGCTGGAGATAAGAACTTTTCCTGGAAAGCATCTACAAAAGCCTCCTATGTACCACCAACACGACCTCTCATGAACTTTCTGTCACGACCCAAACCCGGCCCTATGGGTTTAGCACCGTAACCGGCCAGTAATCCGAGATTACCGAAGGCCTGTAGGACAGTAGTACAGTAAAACAGAGTACAGGGCCTGGCGGAAGCCAATACAGTAAATAAACAGTGCCCAATGAGCTGTGACAGTCTGTATGCAAAAAGACTTATCATACATTTATTCATAAACAGTATAGAACAGTATGCACAACATTTACAATCACACAGTACAGGGACTTAATCCCTGATAACAGTATAGTAAACAGTCATATGTGGTACATCCGTTAGCATAACAGTAAACAGTAGGTCTAGAAGACCGAACAGTAATGATGGCCATCAGTCAGTAAACAGTAGTGGTTCCAACAAGGGAACCGACAGAGATCTCTGTAACAGTAACAGTAGACAGTAGGTGCTAAGGATGCCACAATACAGTTCAAAATATAGGATATACATTCATTCAGTTAACAGTAATCAGTTCAGAAAACAGTACAGTTCAGTTGTTCAGAAAATAATCATTTGTGAACATATCTTTACACAATCGTTACTCACAGAGTTCGGCCTACAGTATGCTAGAGCGTGTCTCCCCAATCGCCAACCCTACACAGTTAACAGATTGAACACACTAAGCTACACAGTTGGGAAAGATAACAACTTAATCCCTAATGCCTCGGTGTGTTCTACATCTATATCCTCAACAAGATGCCTTAAACTCGGCCTAAGAATGTCTAGAATGGGATGAGGATGCAAAGATGCACATTTAAAAGCATTTTCAGGATTTTCAGAAAAACAGAGTCCCGCTCCAGCGCAGGTTTCCCCGTTCGAGCGTACAAGCAAACAAAGGTACACGCTCGAGCGTAAACTTTCACGCTCGAGCGTACTGTAAAAGTACTGGATGGGTGAAATCCCCGCTCGACGCCCCCTCGAGCTTGAGACATGACTCCGCTCGAGCGCCCAATCCTCCGCTCAAGCGGACTGTAAAACAGTGCAAGATGCTGGAAGCTCGATTTTACCGCTCGAGCGGCACTTCCCCCCGCTCGAGCGGACGACTGAAATCTGGAAATCCCAGATTCGAGCTCCAGGTTCAAAACCAAGCTCAAAAGCATCAAAACCAATCCTCTTGGGCCCATTTTCTGGAAAACATTTATAAACACATAGAATAACATGTTTCAAAGCTCAATTTTAAGAAATCAAAGCCCAAGGGTGTTTAATTCAAACTCATTCAAACTCAATTTAAACCATTTTTCAAGCACAAGATGAACATGCAAACATGCATGAATTCAAACCATTTCAAAGCTTCGATTTGATGCTCTAAAGAGCCAATTCTTTTCAAAACATGATGAAATCATGGACTACACTCAAGACATGAACATGCATGTAACATTTTGCCATGAAAACAACTCAAAATCCAACAATACTACCATGCATGCAAAGATTGGGCTTCAATTCACCATTAATGAACCAATTCATGACTTAGCTCTACAATTAGACATGAACCATGCATGAATCAACTTAAACACAAGTCAAAAGGATGAAATTCATACCTAGGTTCCTTGAATGCAAGTCTAGAGGTTCAAATTAACAATCCACACTTCAATCTTCAAGCAATTCTACCAATGAACTCAAGATCCACTCAATTCTCTCTCACTCTCTATCTTGGTCGGTTGAGTCTAAGGAATGAGCTGATGGAATGTGTATGAATGAGTGTAATGAGGCTCAAAGATGATTCAAGTAGTGGGCCACTTAAGTGGCATTAAGGTAATTAAGCCTAACTCTTTAATTAGCTTATTTTAATCTAATCTAATCATACCTAATCAATTTTCAAATAAATATACCATAAAATTACATTAATTATAACGCTCATAAAACATCAATCGGTTACTAATTCGGCCGCCGATAAGGCCTTCAATTAAACGCTCAAACATGAACAGATAAAATAAACAATCAACAGATAGAATGCAATTCAAACAGATGTATTCATTCAATTCAGTTTCAATTTCGGTCAGTCAGTTCAGTACTTTAATCAGTTCAACTATCAGTCATAATCAGTCTCGGTTAACAGTAATTAGCAGTTAATCAGTCATTAATCGGTAAACAGTATGAGGGTTGTTACACTTTCACTACCGACCCGCATCCCCCTTAAGCAATAAAGATGCCAAGGTCACCTTTAATGTCCCATCTTTGATGCCAAGCATCTCAAACGTCTTCGTCATCTACTCCAGCCACTCATTAGCCTTAAGTGGCTCCTTAAGATCCCTAACAAACTCATCCGGATTAGATCGGAAGAACTCCCTCTTCAAAAAGGAAGGCCCTGCATCAACAACCTGGGCCTGAACTGGATTCTCAGCTCTGAGAACGCCTATGGATTTCCTCATAGCTCCTGCTATCTTGCGGGCTAAGGCACCCATGGCCTGCTGACCCGCTAGCTCGGCCACACTGGCCTGACTAACACCCTCCTGCTGCGCCGGAACCTCATCCGGTATAGGCATCTCCTGCTTCCTAGGCCTACCTCGCTTACCACCACGTCCTCGTCTTGACATCCTAATAAAGGTAACGAAGAACGTTAGCACATTCACAAATGTGCCGAAGCTATAACACTCGCGTCCTAAAACATTGGACAACTGTAATTCATTCCACGTAAGCACATAATCACATAAACACCTACGAATTTCATTTCTGGATAATGATAGTCCCGAGGCGTTACTAGAGTTCCGATTAGAAACAGCATTGATCAAATACTTTTCCAACAAGACCCACAGAAACCCAACGATCCAATCAACATCCTAGAAACTAAATCCCATACCCAAATAGTCACATAAACATGTTATCACATCAGCATATAACACTACATCTAAGTCTCTATCAAGCGAGACGAACCCATTGTGGTACTAACCACTTCCCGCGTACCCAAAGTATTTGAACCTAGTACGCTTTGATACCGAGTTGTAACGCCCTCAAAATAAACCCATAACATCATACATTCACGATAAAGAAAAGAGATTTCATATTATAATCATTAGAGTATTCTTACAAAAGGTATTACATGTTGACAACAAAAGTAAATGCCCTATTGACTTACAACTTTTCAAGTCAACACTTGGTTACAAAATGAGAGTACTAACTCTACACAAAGTAAGCCCTTGGCTTGATATACATGTAATACAACAAAAATAACAAAAAGGATCTAACAGCCTCATGCCTCCCAAGCTACATCCTTGGAGGTGGCATAGCACCTGCACCTGAAAATGATGTCCCATATAGGGTGAGCCAACGCCCAATAGAGATATGCTAAACATAATATGAGCAATAACTAAAACATGAACATTTGATAAATGTTTAACTCACATAAATCAATTCATAATTCATTTCAATTACATGACAAATATGTCCATGTTTCATTCCATTTTCCATTACTTATCCAGTTCTCAATTTATGAATAAGGCTCAGAACCTGGCCAATAATTTAATGAGACTATAACTCATATCAACAATACTTCTATACTTCACAATAGATACACATATTCGTTGTATCAACACTTCAATAGATACACATATTTGCTGTTTCAATGGAGTCCATCCCCTATCTCCTCCCAAATAAGATCCGGTTTAGGAGTCCATCCTCTATTTTTCCCTAAACCGTGGAGTACATCCCCTATCTCCTCTCACACAACACAATGTATATAAGCATCTATCATATACATGATCAATCAATATACAAATTTGATGTATTATTTCACTCATCATAATCAATGACATACAACCGATTAGTTTTAATTCGCCTAATCATCATGCAATGTCTACAACAATCAAGACTATCCTCCACCGATAGCCTAAAGTAATTATTTCTAAACAGACAATAATTATATCAACAGATAATTTATCAACATTTTCAAAGGTGAGTGATTAATGAATCCAACTCCACCATGCTAGCTTATAATGAGCCAATTTCATCATTTCCACTCAATTTCATATTCCCATAATAAATGTCATTAATTACACTAATGACCCAAATATACCCAAACATGGTATTTTTCCCCTTATTCTCAACATTGACCCAAAGATCCAAATATTATCAACAACATCAATAACCTCATTTTTAGACCCAAAACACATATGTTTGAATCAAAAGAACAAAACCTCTCTTTCCAATATAATACATCTCAAACCCTAACTTCCCAAATCAAACCATTTATACAAAAAGCTCAACATTTAGGTTAAAGCTTATAAAAATGAGTAGTTATCCCTATCTCAAAGTCGGAGCTCAAAGGAAGAAGGTGAAGAAATTCGAAATGCTCCAAATCTCAAAATTTTCGGATTGATAGGTAGCCCTAGACAAGCTCCATACTTTTTACAAAAGGACAAGGCTAGAAACACACTAGAACTAGATCAAACCTTAGAGAGAAGGTGAAATGTAGTGAGATAAGCTCTCAAAATAGGTTTTTGAAAAGTAAGAGAGAGAGTGAGAGTTGAAAAAATGATTTAAAATCACCCAGCTGCCATCTGATATACGACTAGTTCGCTCGAGCGGAGAATAGGACGCTCGAGCGTCAAACACAAAAACTGGACCCGCTCGAGCGTCAAGACACAATTGCAAAACACACCTGTTCGAGCGCAAAGAGAAATCTGCTCGAGCGTAGATTACACTCTCCCAGTATTTTTACAGACATTGAACACCCGCTCGAGCGTAAGGATACCCGCTCGAGTGCGACCCGCTCGAGCATAAGGAAATCCGCTCGAGCGTGAAAAACACATTTGCAGAACTTTTGCAGACGGACAAACTACTGAAGGTGTGCAAACTCCGCTCGAGCGCGAAAGGATCCGCTTGAGCGGACCATCAAAAATCTGGGCAACAAGAAATGGGACTAAAGCTCAACCAACCTATTCGAAACATGCCCAAGACATTTCTAAACTCCAATCCAAAGCATTAAAGGACAGAAATGAAATACAGACAACCACAACTATCAACGGAACCGAATTCGGAATACAGTAAATAAGTAAGGAAAAACTGGGATCGCTATAAGTTTTGAGTTATGTGTTTGATTACGATTTGAGTGTGAAGTTTTGTTTTGAGTTTAAAATATTAAAATTAAAAAGATTAAAATATTTACAAAATAAATAAAAATTATATATTTAAAATAAAAAATAAAAATTTTTAAAACATTTTTTAATATTTTAAAAAATAAATCCAAAAATACTATTCCAGACACTGTTTGTTTCTTTCAAACTTGTTCTCTAATCCAAAAATATTTTTTAATATTTTAAAAAGAAGGACAATAAAGTCATTTACTATATATAAAAAAAAGTAACACCGTTTGTTCTAATTTGACAGAAGGGGAAATTTGGAGAATGTCAGACAAAGTAGGAGAGGTTACTATAATTATTGAAACTATAGGGAAGGTTTTTATATTTGCCAAAAATCTCAGAAAATTTATTTATAAAACCTTTTTTTATATGTAACCTGTTGAATGTTGAAAGCTTACGAAAATTATATTATTATTATTATTATTATTATTACTTTATTAATGAAAGTTGGATTTTGTGTCCAAATATTTACGGTCGTGTTCGTCTCTTATTTTTTTATTTAACAAAGAAAGGAAAAGAAAGAGAGATAAATAAGAGAAGTGAGACGTAAATCTTGACTTTAAGTTTTTATGAATTTTTTTTTATCACTCGAGTGATATACAGTATATAATAAAATATTTTATTTTATTTTTATTTATTTAAATTGTATATGTATTGCATGTATTAATTCTTAGTTATTATTTATTAATATGAGAGAGCTAGAAGCGGCGTTCTCGTTTGAGAAATTTAATCAAAATCTCTCAATTTGACCCTTATTTGATGAAAAGAACAACTTAATTTATTTTGTTTCATAAATTCCTTAAGAAAGAAATACATAATTAAGTAAGGACAAAATAATATATATATATATATATATATATTGGACAATATTACCAGAATTATATGTTATTGTCAAACTGAGTAATGTTACTGTGAGACAGAATAAATGTTACTGTTAAATAGAGTAGCATGCTACTGTTTATATCAATTTCGGCAGTAATAATTTTTTTTTTATTTAAGAATTTTATAGTCAACATGAATCTTATTTGATAGATCTTAATGAGAGGATCTTAAAAATACTAATTTTATTAAAAACTGACATCTACCTCAAAAGTTATATTATTTTAAAGTTTAATATTTTGGTAATAGTGCTATGTGTTAGACTTTTCAAAGAAAATTTTTGGGCAAATTACAAAAAAACCCTAAGATTTTGCATGTTTTTTAATTTAAACCCCATAATTTCAATTTTGACATATTAAACCCTGGATCCGTTTGATTGAACTAATGGAATCTGGGCAAAATTTTCAGATTCAAACATACATGTTCAAACACTTGTATCTCCCTTGTTGTAACTTTGTTTCACCTTATTTTTGTGTCGTTGGGTTCACCTCATTGTCTAGTTTTCATTCTATCCCTCATATGCTTTGTTCTATCTCTTTTTGTGTGCCATTGGAACTTCAAAAGTTGGCCAAAATAAGATTTTTCTCTATTTGGGCAAAATTTTCAGATTCAAACAAACATGTTCAAGCACTTGTATCTTCTTCGTCGTAACTCTGTTTTGCTTCATTTTTACGTCGTTGGATTCACCTCATGATCTAGTTTTTGTTCCACCTCTTATAAACTTTGTTCACTCTTTTTTTGCATACTGTCGGAGCTCCGACATTGGCCAAAAATAAGATTTTTTTCTCTTTGGGCAAAATTTTCATATTCAAATCCACATGTTCAAGCATTTGTATATCTCTCATCATAACTTTGTTTTCGCCTCATTTTTACATTGTTCGATTCACCTCATGGCATAATTTTCATTTCACCCCTTATGCTCTTTATTTCACCTCATTTTGCATGCCGTCAAAACTTCAAAAATTGGCCAAAAATAAAAATTCTCTCTTTTTTCTCCCTTCTATTTTCTATTTCCATACTTCTTCATTCCTACTTTCTTTCCACAATTATTCTCTTTTTTCCTTTTCCTTCATGGCCCTTCAACCGTGCTCGTGGTGGTTATCGAACCTTTGATGGTGGCGATGTTGTTGAGTATGAATGTATATAATTTACAAGAACGGAAAGAATCATAAGAATGGAGGAAGGGCCATGAAGGAAAAGGAAAAGAGAGAATAATTGTTGAAAAGAATGAGGAAGGAAGAAGTATGGAGATATAAGATAGACGAGAAAAATAAAGAAAAATAAAGGGAAAAAAAAGAGAGAGAAAGAAAGAGAGAGAGAGAGAAAATTTTATTTTTGGCAAACTTTCGGAGCTGCGACAACACGCAAAAAGAGGTAGAACAAGGCGTATAAGGGGTGGAATGAAAACTAGGCCATGAGGTGAATCCAACGATACAAAAATGAGGCAAAACAGAATACGACGACGGAGATACAAATGCTTGAACATGTGTGTTTGAATCTGAAAATTTTGCCTAAATTCCGTTAGTTCAATCAAATGGATATGGACAAAGGTTTCACATTGAAACACGGAAGAAACTCCAGGATTTAATTTGTCAACATTGAAACTCTATGGTTTAAATTGAAAAACACGCGAAACCTTAAGGGTTTTTTTTTTTTTTTGTAATTTGCCCAAAATTTTTTGTGCTTATTTTTAATACATTAAAGTTTATTATGAGGGGATTTTAACTAAATCCCCTTCTCTTTTTTATTGACAAGTAAGCAACAAGATAATGTTGAATGTTGAAGTTAAAAAGGATGTTTATGAATTTTTGGATAAGAATATTTTAGGAAATAGATTAAAAGTTGATTTTTTAGTTTTTTTTTTTTATAAATATATAGAAAAGTAAAAAAGTGATATGATTCAAAAAAACCAAAAAAACTAAAAAAAGCCAAAGTTGTCAAAATGTGCCTTATTTCGACAAAGGGGGTCACAAAAAGTGAGAATGAAATAATTTATAAATTTCTCAAAAAATATAAATTTCTTTAAATTAACTCAAAAAATATTGTCAAGCCATATAACTTTGGTAACAAAAATGATTATTTGCAAGTTAGTTCCAAATCTAAACATTATAATACTTCGTGAATTGTGAGTTGTTTGTATTTTATAATTAAAAAATAGAATGAAAGAAGAAGAAGATAGTGATATTGGTTGAGGCCTGCAAATTGCAACATGAAATAAGTAAGGAAGGAAGGAAGGAAGGAAGGGCGTCATGTCAATCTTACTTACTAATGAGGTTCGGGACCCACACGTAAACGAAACGGAAGTTACTTTCCGAACTGTAATTTATTACTTATTATTATATAAACCTACCTTCGAAAATTACTTCCCATCTTACCATTTTTAACATTTCACCCCCAATAAAACTTACATTTTCACTTATAAAATTTCAAAAAAAAATAAAATCAATTGTGAAAAACATCTTGAAAAATATTGATATGATATACGGTCATCATGGTTAATGTAAAAATAAATGTTAGATTCATTCTATTATGTTTATCATTAATTTGTTAACATAAATGGCTGTTTTGAAAAATTGGTTGAATGTTGATTTTTCGAATTTTTTTAATAAAATGAATTAAAAATAAAGAAGTGATATGTAACAAAATAGGTTAAAAGTCAAAATTTAATTTTTAACTATGTTCCAAAATTAGGCAAAAATTAATATGACATGTTCTACTATTTATATTCATTTTCAATATTTAAGATAGTATAAACATAGATACAAAAATATGATAAATCTATATATTATATAAGATGGTGTTATTTATATATATTATGATAAATCTATATATTATGTTAATTTTCCTTCCTTTATTTTTTTGAGATTTATTAGAAAATCATTTTTTAAGTGTTTGTATCCCAATTAGTTTATAAGATATTTTTGTATTATAAATTATTTGAACATTTGATCTACCCAATCATAATTCTCATATTTAAAAAATTTTATAGACATTTATACCCTTGCAAATATTTTTTGAACGGTTAACAATTTGGTGATATAAACATTTATATTTTACAATGTGAATATTCATATTGACGGTGTGAACATTCATATTGATGGTGTGAACATTTACATCACAGAACATTCGCACTGTAAATGTGAATATTATTAGAGATATTTTGTTAACTATGTCACCCATAAGACTTATTGGAATATAAGAAAATAATGTAAACTAAATAAAACATACGTAGGTGAAAAGGATTTATGAAAAAATATCCATTTTTTATTTTTTTTTACTCATTACTTTAGACATATTTTTGTAGAATAAAGACAATATAAAGGGAGTGTTTGGAAAAAGAGTTGGGTTAAAATAGCTCATTAAAAGACAAAATAAGTTAAAATAGTGAATTAAATAAAATGTCATATGCAATTTATAATTATTTTACATTTTTTTTTCACAATCATCAAATCAATTATAATGAAAAGCCAATTAACTTTCCGAATAAAATTATTTTAGTCTGACTAAATTAATTAACTAAAATAATTAAAAAAATTAATTGAAATAATCAACCTCCCAAATAAGGTCAAAAGTGTTTTTATTTTTTGGAATGGCAAAAGTGTAAGTGTTTTTATGACAAAAAAAAAAAAAGGAAAATGTTTTTTTCCCCTAATTTCACTCCCGAATAGCTCGAAATTTAGAAGAGAGAGAGAGAGAGGGGGAAGAGGAGGAGCTCCGCCCGTCGATCGTCGCTCGTCGTCGCCTGATCGTCGCCCGCCCTGCCTCGTTGCAGCTCGTCGTCACAGCTCATTGTCGCAGCCCCGCCGTCGCCTCCGCCTCCACCCCGAATTTGTTGGCCCCCTCCAGTCCTTCTTCTTCCTCCTCCTCCTCCTTCCTTCTCTTCTTCTTCTTCCTTCTTCTTTTGAATTTTTTTTTTTTTTCAAAAACGACATCATTTTTGAATAAGGGGGATTCGGAGGCTCAAATTTGAGCTCCCTAGTACGACTCGAAAAAAAAAAAAAAAAGGAAAAAGGAATAGAAAAAAAAGGTATGAATACCACCGAATATATATATTTAGGGCAAATTACATATACACCCCTCCAGGTTTGACAAAATTACAGATACCCCTGAGGTTTGAGAAATTACGAATTCCCCCATGAATGCTATATTTGCATAAGAAATTAGGGGGTAATTTGTTATGAAATATAAACCCCAGGGGGTAAATTGTTATGAAAATACAAACCTCAGGGGGCGGGATGTAATTTCCGAAACTTCAGAGGGGTATCTGTAATTTAACCAAACCTGAAGGGGTGTATATGTAATTTGCCCATATATTTATAGGGAATGAAAGCTCTAGTTTGACTTTGGAATTCCATGTGATACGAGTGAGGAGCAACTCGTCGGATTAGAAAGGTCAGTTTTTTCCCACCCTCTCTACACTTTCCTCTGTCCATCAAAAACTAGCTCCCCAATCGGGGCCCTCTCTCTCTCTCTCTCTCTCAGAGTTTCGGATTCGTTCTTCATTCTTCTTACAAATCTGATTCGCATCCTCCTATAGTTTTGGTGTTGCTGAATCTGCAAGATTCTCGGAGAAAAAGGTCAGATCAGCTCAAGTCTTGTTCTATATTATTTGTCTTTGTAATTTCCAGAGTTTTTCAAAATTTCCTAATCTGTCGTTTCTTTTTGTAATGCTGTTTCTCGATTGTAATCGAAATTATTTGGACATTTTCCCATGATTTCTCCCTAATAATTGTCAATAAACACTTTGATTTTCATTCACAAGCCCTGATCTCTCAAGTACGAACTGAGCGTCTCACTCTCTATAGATTTATATCTACTTTACCCTCTCACATCGATATTGAACATTTCGATTCTAATTTTATCTATATTAGTGTCTTCCTAACCAAAAAGAGAAAATTCTTCATATAAAAGTTTGATTTTCTTCGAAGTAAGGATTTACATTTACGAGAAAAATCAAAGTAATTGGGCCATGTTTAGATATTTTCCTCCTCGAAAATTCATTTGTCTTCGTGTTTTGCGTGAATAACAAGGGCATAATACAAGTGTTTATCACCGCAATCTCCTTATTTTTCGTTAATAATTTTTATTTATTTATGCAGGTCTGATATTTTGTTTGTTTGTTTGGGGTATTGTCTTCCTGTGTTTTTGGTGTTTTGTGTCTTGCAGAGTGAGACGATTGGAACCGAATGGCGTGGATATAGCTGGAGGCCTCGTTTGGACAGTTGTGAATCTAGCGGTCCAAATTCCATATATTTTAGTATATATCTTCTCTAATAAGCCTTGGCGCGCTTTTGGCGGGACGTGTCGTCCACTCTCCACTTAAATCAAGGTACGTGTCCATCTCCAACTTTATATCTTGACACGTGTCCTTAGACCGCTTCATTATCCGGAAAATATATTATACATTCCAAATTTTCTATTAAATTACGGAATACACATTTGGTCATTTATGATTGTTTAGACCTTATCTATTTAGGTGTATTTAAATTATATTACTTTTTTATTCTATTATTTCAAATTTAATTTATATTTTACATTTTTTTCCGTAAAAAATAAAAAAATATAACACCTTCCAAATAACCCTTAAAATTTAAGTCTTGTTTGTCACAATTTAAAAAAATAAAAAAATTACTATCTTATTTAAGTCACATCATCTTATTTAAGTTACAACACCTCTCTATTACATCATTTCAAACTCAATCCATACCCAATTCATATTTTATAAAAAGTCAAAAAATATACTTATTTAGATCATTCCAAACCACCCCTATCCCTACCATTATTACCCTTATTATCGAGGGCTGACATATACCTATCTATTTTTATCTGCTTTAGAAAATCAATTATTAAATAATTTGAAATTGATCAAATGATCAACTAAGGTCCATTTTAAATTTTTTTATAGTTATATCATCTTTTTATTTTTTATATATTTTTAAAAAATAAAATAAAAAAAACTCAGCTTTTAATCTGCTTTTAATTTACTTTTCAAAGCAACCCTAACATTATTTAGCTGGTACTCTGTCGATTTATTTAATTACTTTATTAAGTAAATATGTCTCACTCAAATTTATGCTCACTTTGGCCTCGAGGAGGCTTAAAAATTTAAGAATAAGATTTGAAGTATTGAGTTTGAGTTATCCATGGGAATTGTTACATATTTGTTCAGTGGTTAATTTTTTTAAAAAAATTATGTTCAGTCTTGGCTCTTAATTGGTTATGGACTGGACAATGGCCATTTTTGGTAGGGCTTATTTTCAGCTTATTTCAGTTTTTAACTTAATTTAAGCTATTTTGATGTGTTTGGTTCAGCTTAACAATATGACTTATAGCTTTTTATAACTCAAAAATCAACTTATTCTTTGAGTGGGGGAGGAGAAGCTTAATTTATAAGTAAAAAATCAGCTTATGTTCACAATTATAAGTTATAAGCGGTTAGGCCATAAGTTATAATCACTTTCCCACACAGTTCTACCAAACGGGGCCAATGGACCATTGAAGTGTTTTATTATTATATTATTTTTTAATAAGGAATAGTTGCACTCGCGTTATTGGGAAATAGTGAATAATAGTTTGATAATTGTGTTCAGTTTTTTTTTTATTACTATTAGTGGGTTAGGATTAACTTTGTTCATATCTGGGTGTATGTGCAACAAGTATATATTGTAGTATGTTTATTTTTCTCAGGTTGTGTAGGCTTCACCTTTCAAGATGGGATGTATATGTGAGAAAGAATGTATATTTATTTTTCTCAGGTTATGTAGAATTCACCATTGTAGATCCAACGTATATATGAGAAAGAATGTATACAAACAGTAATTTACTCATTACAGGTTCAGTTGAAAAGCTCCGAGGGTGGTAGCTTTAACAGTAATTAATACTGAAGTTATTTGTTGTGAGTAAGTTCATATGCTGACTTTGTCAAACACATTTACCAAAACCACATGAGGTTAGATGGTGCTTGAAAGCTCATTCTCACCTACAGTCTTTAATTCCTTTTACTTGAAGGAGTGTTTGCTGATCCTTGTGCCTCATGCTTTATGGGCCACAAACTGGCACTCTTTTTATTTTTTTGATTAAAAAAATAGAAATACATTTACGAAAAATTAAACAAATAACTAAACATTTTTTGTTATATCAGGTTATAGTTTGGAATATATTTTCTTTTATTTTATTATTTTTGGGGAGGGTTGGCTCAGTCTCTTTTTTTATCAGCAAATATTAGTTATTAGATGTTAGATTAGCACACATGAGAAAATATTAGTTGTTAGATGTTAAATTAGCACATATGGGAGAAAATCTCCCCACCCTTGGCAAAGTACCAAAGTGTTTGCACCCCCTTAATTCAACCCCCTAAGGAGAATTAAACTCATGACTTCCTTGAGACTACGCCCTAAGGAAGGCATGTAGCTCAGTCTTTTTTGTTAATCTTTTTTTATTTAAGGTTAATGCCCATTGAGGTTTATGAAATAATAGGGACACCCCATATTTCTTTAAGAAGATTTGATCTGTGGACAAGTCTTTAATAATGCTAAAGGAAAATGATGCTCACAAAAAATGTAACTAAAAATATTCATTTTGAAGATTTGCATAACATCATCATCAAGACTGGCATTACAACTACACTATAGTTTAATAATTTGTACTGCATTTTTCAGCTAAGGTTGTTATGAAAACTTATCCTTTTCATTTCTTTGACCCAGGTCCTTGTATCAACTCTGAAGTGTCACCAAGTCAGAAATGGCTTCATCTTTGGTAAGCAAGTTATACTAAACGCCATCTCATGTAAAATCCTTTAATGATGTTATAGTACATGATTGGAATCCTTGGAATTGTCATATGATCAGTTCCCAAAAAAGAGAAAAAGAAAAAATCCATGGTTTTGGCCTTTGATTGCAAATTTAGCACTTTTGCTTTTCAATGAACTATTCTTCCTGTACACAAATTACCCTAGCAAGCTGCTAGATTCTTAGCATTTAACTTTTCATGGCAGTATTTTGTGTATACATGGTTTGCCTGTAGGAAATTGGATGCAATAAACAATTCCAAACTTCCGTTTCATTTGAGCTAAAAATTGTTATCGAACTGCTTCCTAGATTACAATTTTTCACTTCTTCTATTATAACAATTCATTTTTCTTTTTAATATTTTTTTTTCCGGAAAACTATGCTAACGGATGATTATGGGCTCGATTTATCTTTGACAATTTTGGTCTCATATGATGATTGATGATTGGTCTTAAATCATCATAATATTTAATAATTCTCTCTCTCTCTCTCTCTCTCTCAAAAAAAAAAAAAATAAAAAAAAAAAAATAAATAAATAAAGAAAAAAAAAAGAAGAAGCTTCCTGTTAATCATAATTAATATCCCCCAACAAGATTTGTTTAAGTCAACTGTCACCTCTCGGGGCCCATTTCATCAAGTGCTGATTGGATTACCTGATTCAATCAATGGCTTAATTTTTGTTCATCAAAAAAAAAAAAAAAAAGAAAAAAAAAAAGAAGCTTCCTGTTAATCGTAATTAATATCCCCCAACCAGATTTGTTTAAGTCAACGGTCACCTCTCGGGGTCCATTTCATCAAGTGCTGATTCGATTACCTGATTCAATCAATGGTTTAATTTTTGTTCTTCAGTGATGTATTCCCCATTATTCATACTCATGGATGCTTTTCTAAACCTCTTCTGTGATGATGCATATTGTTATTGGCCATAAAGATATCAATGTTTCCCATTAGAAAGCATTGAATCCTGTCTTCTTGTGTTTTATACGGAAACATTTGATACTCTGGCTGCAAGCATTAATAAGACGTTATCTATAATTTCAACATATGTACCCTTTTATTGATTATGATGATGTCTTCATCTGACAATATCAATGTATTTGTTAAAATGTTTTTTCCATGAGTAGAATTAGTAGGCATTTTACATATTATATGACATATAAACACCCTTTAAGCTATTCAGTTTTATGATATGACCATTCTTTTTTTCTTAAAATGGTTAATGTTCTTCCCCTTTTGTTTCTCCTTATCTCAGGTTAAGTCGAATAAATTCATGAAGAGGACAGAATCAAAAAAGTCACATTCCTGGTGGTGGGATAGCCACATCAGTCCCAAAAACTCTAAGTGGCTAGTAGAAAATCTCGAGGGTAAGCATCTGATATTACATTGTCCTGCTAATATTTTGTATGCATAACTATCCCATGCACACCTGGCAAAGAGATCAAATGCTAAAATAGCTGGGGTGAAGAGAACCAAGATATGCTATATAAAATACGTACAAATGATTAAGACTAAATTGGGACCAACCATCAACTGAACTAGAAACCTCATGTTGTTTTCTGATTCTACAACATATTGTTATGGATGTCTTGAATTGATTACAAGTGCAACCTTAACGCTTAATGGGACCTTTTTATTTTGTCTTGTTAAATCAGTAGATTGCATACATGCTGAAACTAATTTCACGAACTATGTTTGTTAAGCAATTTTGCATCACGAGTTCTTTGCATTTTTTTAAATTTTTTTTATTTTCCTGTTCATTGAATTTTATCTAATTTTATGTTGCATGAAGGCAAACTAAGATGTTCTTGATGAGAAATGTCATTCTTTGTATGAGTAATTCAGTAGTTTAAAGATTCATTGCTGAAATATTAATCACCTGCATTGTGAAATCTGATATGAAACATTTAGACAACATAAAAAATATATATAGGCATTATAAAATTGGCAAATAGGTCTCACAATTGGATAATTATAGCTACACTTTCCTAAAATGGCTATTGATATGTGTTGATCCCATCAATTCGGGGGTGTTAGAAGGTTGTTCTGAGTGAGATCTAAATTATAGAGTTAAAATTACAAAATAATTGCTTGCTCTAATAATTTGGGAAGCCAAATGAAGAACATGAAATTGACAAAAAAGTCATTGACCTCAGATATGGACCAAAGTGTCAAACGGATGTTGAAACTGATCGAAGAGGATGGAGATTCATTTGCTAAAAAAGCTGAGATGTATTATCAGAAGAGGCCGGAATTGATAGCTCGTGTTGAAGAATTCTACCGCTTGTACCGCTCATTGGCTGAGCGTTATGATCATGTTACCGGAGAGCTAAGGAAGACTGTTCCCTCAGATCTCCAATCGCAAGGTTCAGGCATCTCTGATGTTGGTTCTGAGCCGGCCTCCACATGGTCTTTGCCTGACCAAAAGCTTACTCGGCGTAAATCTGGCCCCCGGGCTGCTGGTTTTGAATTTTTCCTTGGTTCTGGTGGAAGTAGCTCAGATTTGTGCAACAAAGAAGGAGATGACTCCTCTACATTGGATTCTGATTCAGAATCAGATGATTCCTCTGTGAACAATTACTCAGCTGCACCGGGCAATGGTGGGGAACAAGGTTTGCGTAGGAAGATTATTGAATTGGAGGTTGAGCTTCGTGATGTGAAAGAGAAGCTTCGGATGCAACAGGAAGAGAATACAGATGGCTCTTCAAGGGGAATTAGAAAAGTACATTCTGAAGGTCTACTCATGAGGATTGCAGGATATGAGGAAGAGATGAGAGATGCAAGAGAAAAGCTCCGGTTCTCAGAAGAAGAGATTGCCAGGTTGAAGATCAAGGTCCAGACAAACAGATCCCAAGAAGTTACCAACAATTTGGAAGCTGAACTTGAATTATCAGAGAAAGATGTCAGGAGTTTGGGAGCCAATTTGGAAACGGAGCAAAAACAGGCAATGGAGATCGGTGAAAAAATTGATGGGTTGAAAGCAGAAGTTTCAGACCCCGATTGCAAGATTCAGACACTTGAGGAAGAGCTGAAAATCACAAAAGAAAAACTTAAAGGTTCGGAGAGAGAAATTGCAAATATGAGAAATGAACTTGAGAATAGCGGATCCACTATTCGACGTTTGCAAGATCAACTAGGATCAGCCCAAAAAGATGTTGCTACTTGGAAAGCCAAGATTGATAAAGAGCAAAGAGAGGTTTCAAAGCTGCAAGATAGAATGTTGAGGTACAAAGCCAGTTTGTCAGATCGCGATCAAGAGATTAGGGGGTTGAAAGAAACGGTTTCCAACGCAAACCAGAGCTTGTCTGAGGAAAACACACAGCTTCAGGCTGAAATTACTAAATTGTCGAAGGAACTTTCTTATTTAGAGGATAATCTCAAAGAATGGGAACATCGGTGCCAATCTCTAGAGGAAGAGATCAGACGAGTCAAGGCTGGTAAAACAGAAATGGAAGGGCTACTTCAAGCTGGAATGGAGCAATTGAAGGTTACATTTAAATTGGAATATGACACGCTGATGGAAGAGAGAGACGAGCTCAATGCAAAAATTGCGACACTCATTGCTGAGGTAAGTGCTAGAGATGATCAGATTGAACATATGGATCAGCATTTGAAGCAATTGCACATGGAACACGTTGAGTTGATCGCTGGGACTGAAGGTGGGCATAGAAAGGTTGAAGAACTGAGATCAAGAGTCAGAGAACTGGAGGAGGAGGTTGAGAAGCAAAGAGAGGTGATAATAGAAGGGGCAGAAGAGAAACGAGAGGCAATTCGGCAACTGTGCTTCTCACTGGAGCATTATAGGAATGGGTATCATCGGCTTCGACAGGCTTTTGTAGGGCACAAACGATTTCCAGTGATGGCTGCCTAATGTTAGTATCTGACATTGGGCACATTCGTCTTCCTGGGAGTCTCTCAATTTTTTTGGATTTTTTTTTGCCATTTTGAATTCACTTGTAATTTTCCTTCTCACGAAAGTTTGGAGTTTTCGTTTTGGTTTTACAAGGCATGGCTGCTGGCCTTATGATTACTTTTGTTTTGCTGCTATTTTAGGGCAGTAGCAGCAGTACGGCCTTGTGCAATATTTGTTTTGTAATTTAATTTTTATATTTTGGGTGAGACTTCTTTTTTCTTTCTGATGTAGCAAAAAAATAATAAATATTGGGTAGCAGCTACGACTTTTTGCTTAGGAAACAAACGCTCCATCCACTGGGCGACGGGCATCTAAGTTACCAAACAAATGAAGTTGATTTTCTTTATTTTCTTAAGCTGCGTTTGGATCATTAATTTAAAGATAAATTATAAATACACTTTTTGAGGTTTGTTTAAAGTATAAATTATTTTCTGTAACTTAAAAAATTACAAATACTTCCTTGTTAATATTTTTTATTTAATAGAATTAACTAAAAAAATGAAATTCATAATTGCTCTCTTATACAATAATAAAATTATATAAATTATTAATTGAAACATATTTTTAATATCATTAAAAATTGTTAATTAACTTGATTAATCAATAAAAAAGACGATTTATTATGAAATTAGAAACCTCAGGAGGTGGAATATAATTTCCAAAACCATAGGGGTGATTTATATTTTAATTAAACCTCAGGGGTGTATTTGTAATTTATTCTTAATTTAAATAAAGATTTGAAAAACACTCATATTTTTCTTTTTATTTTTAAATCTTTATCCAAATCTATGATCCAAACACATTTTAGGGGCTATTGGGAACTCTTAAATAAGCCACATCTTTTTTTTTTTATTTTTTTTTTTTGTCCTTAGTGATTTTTTTTCTTCAAAATTATGTCAATTTTTTTATTATTTTTTATATATAACTTTTTTGGTCCGTCTTGTGTAGCTAGATTTAAAAAATTGAAAAAGTCAAAATAAACAAAAAAAAAAAAAATCCAATATTTTGTTGATTTTTTTGTCATTTCTGAACATTTATTTTTTATAGAATTTTTTTTATTATTATTTTTTAAATTTTCGTTTTGTTTTGTCAAGGAGAATATAGAAAGTTAAAATTTTTGAATTCTTTTTATAAAAAATTCACTATATATGAAAATAAGCCAACAAAAAATTACCAAAAAAATAAACCCAAACACTCGTAAGTGTGTGCAGTACATTGCTCTTATTTCATACCATAGTCTTGGAGCAAGTATGTGTCAAGACTTCTTTATTCACCAAAGCTATTCTCACTTTACTACTGTTTGCTTGACAAACTGGGGTGTTTTTTACTTTTTAACCTATTTTGGGTCATATCATCTTTACACTTTTTTACATATTTTTTTTTTAAAAAGAAAAATTAAAAATTAATTTTTAACTAATTTCTCAAAACAAATCATAAATGGTGTACTAGAATAAAAGTGCAGTTCTAAATAGAAGTTTTCGTTGATGATGTTTTCACCATTGGATATTATGGTGAGTTGTCCAATTTTTTTATTTTATTTTATTTTTGGTTGATTTTGTCCATTTTTTTTATTCCATCAATAATGGAATGATGCTTCCCATCTCAAGGGTGAAATGACCATTCCAAGAATTTGTCAAAATACTTGAATTTTGCGGTTCCACACAAGGTGAAGATGATTAAGGTCTTTGTCACAAGTTTGCGTTTAATTTCATCTTAAAGTGCAGTAAAAGAAGATGAGTTTAAAAAAATTAGTATGTTTGGGATAATTTTTTAACTTTTTATGAAAAGATGTGCAAAAAAATAGAGAGAAAAGAGAATCTTTGACTTTTTAGTATGAGTTGTTGACTTTTTGGCTAATTTAGTAACTTTTTAACTTTTTGACTAAAAAGAAAGATTCCCAAACGAGGCCTAACGTTATTAATAACCTTACAAATCTAACTATTTAAAATGTTGACAAAAAAAAACAAAGTAAAGAGATTATAATATTGTTATTCTACCTCACCAAAAATTTCCTAATGGAATAAAATTGTTTTAGTTTAAATTCCTCCTATAACTTGTGGGGTAACAAATTTTATAAAAAAAATTTACATGCACACAGTGGCGTAGCTAGGAATTCTCCTCAGTGGTCATTCAGAGGGAGAGAGAGAACAAATGAAGGAATGCATCAATGACAATGCAACAATGGTTGTTAGAGAATGAAACGTTGATAGAGCAAATGAATGAACGAATACTGAGCTAAAATTGACACCACTAAACAATGAATAACTCTAAATATATGTGATATATGCGATATTTATCTAGATTTACTGGAATCATTTTGTTAAAATTGACACCACTAAACAATGAATACCTCCAAACACTGGGATCATTTTGTTAAAATCCAAAACTATTAAATAAAATTTCATATATATTTAAACAAAATTTGAAAGTTCAGTGGTGCCAATTGACACCACTGAATTGCACATAACCCCGCCCCGCCCCTGCTTGTACATGTGACAAGTAATAATAAAATTTTGTATTTAAAATAGGAATAACTAATATAATATTTGTGAGTTAAATTTTTTTTTGCAAAATTTATTAATTTGTGTACTGGTCTTTAGATGTCAAGTCGGCTCACAAATAGCAGTAAATTCACCAATTTTAGTGATTTGCTTGGTGAGAGGAAATGGTCATCACTTTGATTGGTCGTTTCAATACGACTTCTTACAACAATGGTTGAAATTAAAATAAGAAATAAATAAAGAAAAGGTCTCAATAAGAAAATGAAGGGAAGTACAAATTTAATATCAAACTAATTGGATCCACATTTCGATCAGTTATAATTAGGGATGTAAAAAAAAATAAAAAAAATTGATCAAATTAATTGAATAGGATCAAATTGACTATATTTAATTTGTTTTTTTAACAACAATTGGCCTGTGAAATTTTTAAATTTGATTTTTTTTCAATTTTCAGTTCAGTATTAGTTCAAGTACCTTGTGTACCGACTAAATTGAAACCGATTATTTCAACATATATTTTTATATATATATATATATAATTTAATAATATAATGATATTAATAAGTAAAATAAATTATTAACCTTAATTAATTAACCTTATTATTTTTATAACCTAAGTTTGTAAACTCTTAAATTGTATTTGGTTAGAAAATTTGGAAAGAGATTTAGAAAGAGAATGAGAAAGAGAAAAAGTGTGTAAAACTAAGTGAAATGTAAACATATTTTATTCATATTTTACCTATCTTTTTTATTTTCTCTTTCTAAATCCCTTTCCAAATTCTCATACCAAATACAACATTATTATATATGACCTTAATTCTAACTCTTTATTCTTAAAACCTTAGTATTTTTAACTTTTTTTTTATTTTTATTTTCGTTAATCTAAGAATTAAAAAGTATTTATTAAATGAATGGATTGGATATGTTTGAAATGGTGGATATGGTGGACCAATAACTAATTTAATGTTTTTATATATATTAATAATTATATTTAAAAGTGCCTAAAGTTTAAAAAGTCTTAAACCGATAAAATCGCACCAAATCAAACCGTATCAATCAGTTCGGTTCGCTGCGATTTGATGGGAGAAGCGATTTGTATCGGTATTCAAAATAATAAAACTGATATTATCAATTCGGTAATTTTTTTTTTATCTAAATACCAACCATACCGAATTAATTACCTCCCTAGTTATGATTATTGTTTTCTTAGGCTATGATTGAATTTTGACAAAGAAAAAAATACTAATTGATAACAGAAAGTGACAAGTTACGATTTTTTTATAAATTTCTTTTCTGTTCTTTTCTTTTCTTTTTAATTTTTCTCTCTACAAATTGTTTCACAAATTCGAAATCTATATACAATCTTTCCATTCCCAATAGTCATTCTGCACATGATCACATTTTATAACATTTGTGGAGTCCATTAACTTCCTATCTAGAGGTAATTTTTACCTGATACATTTGGATCCATTGACTTTGTCTACTGATTAAAAAAAAAAAAAAAAAAAAAAGAATTATGGGTATATCTTTTGTACCTACTGATAAAAATGAAGAGTTAGTTAATAAAAATTGACAGTAAAAATCAATTGATCAAGAAGTCAGTCATTTTCGGCATATTGCAAACTTTTCATTGCCCCAACTTTGGTTTGGATGATTTTATCTGTTTTTGAGTGTCCAAGAATAAATCTGAATTAGTAGGTCTCCCTCAAATTAACCCAACACGAGCTGGGCCACCGAGTGAACCCAGAAAAATTATTTGGTACCTGGCACAAGTTGAGGTGATGTTCTGACTTGATTTCTATTGGTTAAAATAGTAAAATTCATCACTTGTATTTTTTTTTTTTTTTTTTAAAAGAGATAACAAAACAAGTGTCCCTGAATAAATGATGTAGTGCAATGCATTAAAACCACCAAATAACTATTCGACAATCTACCTGACACCCTCTTTTTGAGTTCAAAAATGCTAGAGGCCTCAAAAATTCTACCAAAAGTTCTACTAAATGTCTCACATGGGCGTGGGACCCACATGGGACCCACATTGTGTGGGTCCCACACCCATGTGAGACATTTGGTAAAACTTTTGGTAGAATTTTTGGGACCTCTAGCATTACTCTTTTGAGTTCCGATAACACTGACACGATATGCATGGTAGAAGTGAAAAATTATTTGGTGATCTTAAAATAAGGTCACGTGGCATTCCAACTTTATCTTTATTTTTTATTTCTTAAATTTTATTATCGTAATGGGTTCAATACGATTTTTTTTAATTTATTTAATAATTTGGACTTTGCAAAATTAGTATTGAAGTCACAAATATTATTAAAACAAAAAGAAGGCATATATGCAAGGTAAAATAAGACTTGAAAATAAGCTCAGTAGAATCAGACATACATGAATTGGGATTCACTGATCCAACAAGGTCCAATTATTATAATCGAAATATCATATCAACACTGAATTAATTTTGTTCAAATGAACCGTAAACAGAGATTTTAACATGAAAGGCCCTACATTAATTCTACAATCCAACAAGTTTATTTGACAATTTTTTTGTTTTTTTAAAGGACGAAACACACATAACATTAAATATTAAAACCAATTACATTAGTTGTCAACTCATGGACCGATTTAATTACATTTCTCCTTACCTTAAAAAATTAAAAAATTGTTAAAATATATTATACACTATAACAAAACTAACTATTTACGGCTTTAATTTTACGGCATACATTAAATGCATGTCGTAAGTAGTACATTCTATGACATTTTTTTTTGCAAGCCGTTAATAATTTTTCAATAACGACATACATACCATATAAATCGTTATTTCATATATTTATGACACTCAAAAGTATGTCGTAAAAAATGTATATTTTAACGGCATCTAAAAATATGTCATAAAATATTTACACTTAAGACGACATACATTCTATGACGTAAAATATTATAACTTTATACGGCATGCATTAGGATGTCGTGAAAACTTCTATTAAAAAAAATTTCAATCTGATTATTTGCTTTTAATTTTAAAAAGCTAACAATTTTCAATCAAACTTCTCACATTAAATTTTCCTAATTGAGGGCAACGTAAAAAATAATTTATACATTATTTATAGTGTATTCTTTTAAGGGATAATTGCACCCAGTGGGATTTTAGGAAAAAAAATTACATCTTCATAAAAAAGTTTATAATTTTAATTATTAATATTTATATTGCTTCTCATTGATTTGTAATTATTTTTTTCAAAAAATTATCTGAATTTGATATTTTCCTTCTTTTAATAATTTAATTTTCTGTTTTTAACTTTTTAGATGTGCCTAATCTGAATAAAAAGTAAAATATTTGTAAAAAAAAAAACAATAAAATATAATATATATGAAAATATATTAAATTTTATATTTCTTTGAATTTAGTGATTTTTTTAGAAAATTAAAAATATTTAGTGGTTCAACCTCTCTACAATTTCCTCTCTGATTCAACGTCGACCTAAAAGCTGAAGAAGAAGAAGAAGAAGAAGAAGAAGAGGATGAGGTTAAGAATGGAGACACAGTCGAAGAGGTCAAGGTTGAGGTCTCTGTATTGTATACCCACTCTATTTAGGCACATTGATAGTTAGTTAGGTCTCCCCTCTCACATACAACAAACACAACAAATCAACTATTTAGACAGTGCTCCATCTCCGTTGCCGTTGGTGATTGGGTCTCTCTCGCTTTAGATTCAGGTTCGCTCTTTCTCTCTGTGATCCTTGCTCTCTCTCTCTCTCTCTTTCTCTCTCTCTCCCATCGAAGACACTTACGAAGTCTCGACCTTCGTATTCTCAATGTAATTTCTATATCTATGCTCTCTTCTTCATCGATTGAAATTTTGGAAATCGAAACCCTAGTTTCGAGTTTTTCTATGATTAGAGCTTAAATCATGTATACTTGATGTGAGAGTTGTTTTTCTTGTTCTTGCTCATCATGAATTTTGTTTTTCTCTAATTTGATCCCAATTTATGGTGATTTTCTCATATTTGCTCGTTATCTCTGATCAGAACATTCCTAAGATTCGCAAGGTCACAATCTTAACCACAAAACAATAAGCAATGCTGGTTCTCATCAAACTACATAAGATCATACTCCCTTTATCTAGACTTTGAAATTGCAAGTTTCCTTAGGCACCTTGAAAGGTTTAATCAATGGTTGGATGCCTTGGTTGCAGATGGAATTGGGACCAATGAGAGAATAGAGACCTTATAGAAGAAGTTATATGGATTTCTATTGGAGCATGTTTAGTCCATCTTTGTTGTTAGTAATCATGGCTGTGTTTATCTTTGAATTTTGATATACAAATTACCTATTTCTGGCAGCATTGTCACAGTACTTGTTATTTATTTCTTTTGCATCTCAGTTTATATTTCATATTGTATATCATGTCCATGAGCTAGGAGTTGGGGATTTTTCATTGGAAATTATGAGTATGCAACATTATTTTGTTAGAGATGTTATGTAATGCATATTACGTGTGAATAGTGAATACGAATATGCCTTCTTCATATGTTTAGTGTTTGTAAAACTCAAATAAAGTGAAACCATGAAGGGTATGGGTGAAATTAGTTACAGTGATTTGGTTTTTAATTCAAAATTTGAAAGAAATGATTTATTGAGGAGTCCATTCCAAGCTTATGATAAATTAGTTTCTTACTTCAACAAATGGCATGCCCTAGTGAGATGCACTAACTTCTCTTTTTCTTGGCTACACTGGTGATCCTTGGTGAGGAGTTAGTGCATCAAACTAGGGCATGCCATTCGTTGTTCTCCCTCAGATTTTTTTTTCTTATGAGGCATTTTTTGTGTTTCCTAGCTTCTTGGTTGGTGAAGGTGCATGTATGTGGGCAAAATCCAAGGGTATTCCTTTGCTGGCAAGTATATCGGAGGTTGATGAAGTAAACTCTCCTAGTTTTTTGTTGTATCTGTCTAAATTTCCATTTCCCTATACATCAATATTTTTTCTTGAATATGTTGGTTTTAAGTTTCTTTACTAATTTGTTCTTTATTCTGGAATTAGTTATTATACTTGTTGTGCATCGTTTGGAAACAGTGGCTAGTTACAGAGAAGGCAAAAAGACAGTGGGAAAAATACAAATCAATGTTGGATGATGCAAAAGCCATGAAAGAAAAAATTGATGAAGAACTTTCTTCTGGCACTCAAGAGAATGCTGCTGTATCAGGTACTCCATGCCATTTACATATATCATCCCTTCTACTCTAAAATTGTTAGACGTAAGCGATCATGGTTTACAAGTTCTAGAGAAGTAATTGTGTGGTATAGTCTTTTATATATCATAATATGGATTGTTCAAACAAAGTAAATAGGTTGAAACTAATACAATTAAATGTTTAGCTTATAGGTCAAAATTTATGGATACTTGAACACCTTTTTTTTTTTATTTTTATTTTTTTTTAAAGTGAGATAGAAGAAAAAAAAAATGAATGGAGAATACAAAATGGTAATTATAGGGAATGCTTGGTTATATTTCAGAGTATTGATTGGATCACATCAGACTCTATTACTTCATTGTTCTATGGATATCTATAAGGAAAAAAACAACAGTCTTCATGTAGAAGAAGAAATGCAAGAAAACAAAAAAGGAATTCAATTTATTCTATGTAGCTTGACATTGGTGTTTTGCTGGACATTAGCATTAGTATGATCCATAGTGCCTATGACCCAGATAACCCAGTAATTGAACAGCAAAGGGTATGCATGATTTTAAAATTTCTCTGACACAGTCAAGGGGCATTTTTAACTAATCATTTTTTTAAACAAAAAAATTATATAGGTTGCTACTGTTCAAGGTCTTTCAGGAACTGGTTCTCTTCGACTTGCTGTTGCACTCATTAAAAGATATCTCCCTGGGGCAAAAGTTGTAATATCATCCCCAACTTGGGGTGAGTATTGTCAGTCTAATTGGTAAAATTTGTCTAAAGGTCTGATAATTTAAAATAAAGATCAATTTTCCAAGTAACCATAAGAATATTTTCAACGATGCTAGAGTTCCTTGGTCTGAATACCGCTACCATGATCCAAAAACAAATGGTTTGGATTTTGATGGGATGATATATGATATAAAGGTATTTTTGACACCATCATTTATTTCTTTCAGCTGGTAACGTAAAACTGCATTCCTTTCTTTCTGTTGGGGCTGGCTGCTGTTACTACTTGCTGCTGCATGTTGTTGTTATGAATCAAAGCTATGGTTTTTGGGGCTTGCGCTTGCTCTGCCTTTTCATAAAAATATGGCATATGCTAGTTTAACATTTCCTCACCAAAATATGGCATATGCTAGTTTAACTAGTCATAGGATTTGCTTTCACTTTGAATCAGGGCAGAGGTTTTGCTAGTTACAATTGCTGTCATGACTTAATGTTCATGTATTATTTTCAGTGGATTATGTGGTTCAATGATAGAAGTGATGAGCATAGTATTTCAAGTTTTTTCACAACTAAATTAACAGTTGAGTTGTTTCAATTATGCCTCATCCAAATAGCTGTAATATCATATTCTAACTTTTGGCTACCAAAAATTGGGTCTAACCAACCTTCCAACTAATGGAGGGTATAACTGATGTCATATCCTATGACTAGTTAGCAGGAGAAAAATAAAATTTGGCACACCCGCACACCATCTAGTGGTCAGAAATGGTTGGCCCTATAGCTTATCCCACTATTTACCTCATCCTATCTTAAACATTGAATAATATATATTCCTATCAGAGAAATTTAATCTTGGAATTATCATATATCATTTTAAGGATTAGTTATCCATCTATTCTTATTCAGATTAAATAAACACTCTAAAGAAGATAAATATAACAAAGAAAATGCCAATAGCAGCCCTTTGGCTTGTAAATAACAACAAAAAATGTATAAATAATGTGTAAAAATTATATTGAAATTCTAACTTTGTTGGCCTTTTCTTCTTCTAAAAGCATGACCCTATAGACGTAGACATTGATTTTTCTGTGCAAATTTTCCCATGCTTTTAGCATTATTGAGAGAATAAACTATGGCACTTCTTTATCAGTCTCAGCTTTGAAATTGATTTCAGGTCAGAATGGTTACAAAGATAATTAAGATTACAAGGAAATGATACTAACTGATTCTTTGTCACCATTTCATGAACAACTATCCTTTCTCTTCACCTCTAATGATATGTCATACATTTTTGCAGCTAAATCTTTTCCTTCTAGTTTTGAAAACTCTCTATTTTTTTTCCAAGTAGTTCAAGTAGCTCCAACTCCATGAAAGTTTATAAATGGTGGAGATATGGTGGTCTCAAAATGGCTTGTTGTTGTGTTATCTGTAGCAAGTGAAGATAGTGATGATAATGATAATTCAGTGACTGAGACTTGAGATGTTGACACCATGGTGTCTGATAAACAAGAAAGCTGATTGTTACAGCTAAGTGATGAGTGTTGCATTGCCAACAGCTGTAAAGGATGGTGATCATAATCATCTCTTGGGCACTATTGGATCCTAAAACTTGGACAGTGCTTTCATAGTGTAGATCATGTGATTTAAAACTCTAGATAAATGCATAATCAGATGGCAAAAATTTGCCATCTTTCATAGTGTACATCATGTTGATAAATGAATCTTATGATTTGAGTACTTTTTTTTTGATTTGTATGTTTGAGGTTGTTATCAGCTTGATATGATAGAAGTTGATGATGAAAATTAGTATGCAAGTTGTTTGGTATATGGATATTAGAATTTTTTGCTTACTTCATAGTTGCTACGCCTGCTTGGTTTGTTAACAGGTTGCATTTTATAAGCTACTGTCTACATAGTGTTAGGCTTGGTTATATTCCTGTATGTATATTATATATTAAAAATAACCTTATACGGCATATAAAATTATGTCATGAAAAGTGTAATGATTTATGATATGCAAGAAAATACCGTAAAAGATTATATACGACATACGACATGTAAAATTATGTCGTGAAAAGTGTGATGATTTATGACATGTAAGAAAATGTTGTAAAATATCATAGGCGGTATACAAAGTATGTCATAAATATATTAAAAATAACCTTCTACGACATGCAAAATTATGCCATGGAAAGTATGAAGATTTATGGCATCACAAAAATGTCGTAAAAAATTATATACGACATATAAAGTATGTCATTAATGTTTAATTTATTACTTTTTGCAACTTTACCTGTATGTCGTAAATGATGCTCAACTTTTTAGGGCATGTCATATAACGGCATTTGTGTGCATGCCGTGAAAGAGTTTTTACGGCATGCATTGCAAGCCATAAAAATTCAATTTTGTTATAGTGATATCACTTAATAATGGACGCAACCTGCCAATCCAATCCAGTCCCCTTTTGCTGAAGTAACTTTACTAGTACTTGACAATCTGTCTTTATAGTAACACTTTGTAACCGTTACCCCGCTATCCACCGAATAGCTTCCAAGCATGCTTTTGTTGAAAAATAATAATTTTTTAGCAATTTTAATTCAAAATTAAAGTGGGATTCAACCGCCGGTTGAGGTGGGTCTGAGTGGTTTTGTATTTTCTCAACTGAGAATATTACAATATAAAAATAATGAGCCGAAATCGTTGAGTTATGAATGAGAACCGTCTCATAAAGTGTGCATTAATAAAGTTGGACTTAGATTTAGATTTAGTCTTCGTTTAGACTGGGCCTAGACTTGTGCTTGTGCTTGTGCATGTGTTGGGTTTGGTCTTGAACTTAGACTTGGACTTAATCTTAAACTTGGACTAAGATATGTTGTGTTGGGCTTAGTTTGTCCGTGTGTTTGAGAATTGGATTTGGATCGGGTTGTGACCCAATATTAATATCCATTTTGTGATCTATCTAGTTGGTTTATTCAATCATTATTATATACATATTTATTTGTATATATTAAGCACATGAGAGGTTTAGACCTTTGTAACTCTCATCTTTTGATGATGGAGTTGATGACCATATTAGTGGCCATAGGATTTCAACCTTTGTAACTCTAGCCCTAATGACTAGAGTTAATGGCCTTGGTTAATGACATTTGATAGCTCTATTGATGTATAGCCTTCATGGTTATGGATTCCCCTACTTGTATAAATAGAGGCCCTTCCCCTTTAACTTGAAAAAAAGAATTTAGAGAGATTTTTTTATGGAAAATGAAGGTGGTGTTTTGAGATAAAAAGTAGGAGATATTTATTTTACACCAAAGAAAAAAATTTCCTATTTTCTTTTGCTAACCCCTTCTTTAGTTCTTGTTAGAGAGAATGCATCCATTATCAAGTTCGCCGAAACTATTCAGATGGTACTTCTGCATTAGTTGGTTTCAATCGTCATATCTTGGGAGATATACGCCGGCGTACCTCCAGCACTCACCAGGAGTCGGTGAATCTGTTTTAAGGAAACTGTGGTATCACACAGGTTGTGGTTTGCATCCTTTATCTTTTAATCTTCAAAGTTTTAAATTTAAATATTTTCTTGTATATTATTTTATATGTCCATTTGAATCCATCTTGTAATATGTTTCATGGTATAATCTAATTCATTCTTGTGTTTTTTTTAGTTCTATAGTTTATTGTATATTTCATTCTTTAATAATAAATAATAAAAATAATAATAGTTGTTTTGTTATTTCTATTTAATTTATTTTATATATTTTTCATGTATTATTATAGAAAAATACCAACAATCTTAAAACAGATTTTTTATAAATAGTTTTTGGAAAAACAATTTAGTTTTCATTTTAATTTATTCAAGTAACTCTTGGAATTAAAATTAATTTAATTGCCTAAAGTTATTGGATTGTTTTGAGTTGTTTATTTCTAATAATTTATTCATGAAATTTATTTTATGTTAATTAGTTGTTATTGCATGAGCTATTTGATTGTTAGTGTTTAAGTTGGTAGGAGTTTATAAAAATAAGAATTTTGTTATGTAAGTGTAGCTCGACTTTTTCGCGCCCCATTTCAAAAGTCGAAATAAGCCCTACAGTATCGGACTCCGCAGTTCTGAATCTGATTCCACAAGTGCAATATGAAATAGATAAACACCAAAGAGTCTAAATTCGGTGAATCTTTTGAAAAATCAATTTTGAATCAAATTGCCAAAAATGGACTGCTTTGCCAAATACAGAGTTGCTACCTAAATATTTTATTTTGGGAAAATTTAGGAAACCCATGACTCGTGCCAAAGGCCATGTGTTCATCATCACCAAGATTGTCTCGGCTTGGGAACTTAGGTACGAGAGGGGAAGGTCATGAATTGAGCAACCTCGCTCGCTCGATCAAAGATCGGCTTATACTAATCATGATATGAATCTTACTTTCAATTTATATGTTCTCGTTCTAGTTATTAATCTAGCATTACTATGTGATGCACACATATAAGTATAGACTAACTTGCAATAATTTGAACACTTGAGTCATTTTTGTTTTCTGAAAAGAGTTTGAATTTGCCACTTGAAAAGTGGGCTTAAATGTGCATGGCTCAAATTATTCCAATTCAAGCAATTAGCCTTCATCCACAGGCATACAAGCAGGTATGTCAATTAAGCAGTTAGCCTCATGGTAAACATGCTAGACATGGAAACAATCACACTTATGCAACGTGCTAAAGCGTAAAAACTTACCTCGTCCTTCAAGCCCAAAGAAAAACCAGTTAGAAAAATGCATGATCTTAACTATGCAATATGGCTAATGTAACACATACGATATGTAATTAAATAGGCTCGACTACTAATATGGCGTATGAATCAATTTGATAGTGTCACGACCCAAACCCGCCCCAATAGGTTTAGCATCGTAACCGGCCAGTAATCCTCGGATTACCGAAGACCTCTGAACAGATTAACAAGATTAAGGGGCTAGCGGAAGCAAATACATAAATAATATAGTTGTCCAATGAGTTGTGCTGACTTATATGAAACAGAATATTTAAAACTTTATATACATAACCGGTAGTCAACCATACATTATACTCACACACATTACAGTATTTTAAGTCCAGCCAACAGAATTAAAACAAGTCAAACATACACATAGAACCAACAGAACTTGAACACAGGACACTTCGGGAACCTCCACGTGAGGCACAATGGTTGGCTGACAACAGGATACAGATCCAGACAAAAGCCTTCGGGCTCGGGCTCCAGAATGCTCACCTATACATATATATACACACAATGAGCTAAAGCCCAATGAATAATATTAAGGTAAAGGGGTTAGTGAACGAAATCCAAACATATCATAAGCGGAAAACAGATCATAGCATAATCATTGTCATATCAGAACATAATAATGGCACATCTCATAGAACACATCACAGAACGTTTTCCGACTAGAGTAATCGGTTCCGGATATCGATTAAACACAAATCACCATAATGAAGTGGCTAACGAGATCTCGTAAACACATGAATGTCATGGACCCGCATTTTCATGCCATCCCCCATGACTTGGGACTATCTATGGATGCCATAATAGATTTCAAATACGGAATATTCGTTCACAAAGACAGATATCATTTCAGAAAACATAGCTTATCACATTTCATTTGGAATATAATTCATATAAACGTATCTTTACAATAACGTTACTCACAGTGGTCCCAGTAATGGTCAATCAATCCTTGAGTCTTGACCTACAATCACAAAATACATAACACAAGCACATCTTATCCATAAACATTCAAGTGGCCATTAAGGCTTAGTTTTCATTACATTAGTTCTTATTCTTTCTTATCACATTGCATAACACATACATACTTGCAGTCTCGGAACTTTGTACATTCTTTTCTTAGTGTGTTTCTAATCCATAACTTCATTACTATGGCTTAATTAAGGCTTAGGAATGCTTAAGATGCAATGAGGATGTCAAAACATGCCTTGGAACACTTGGTAAATTTTCTGAAAATAAGGTCCACGCTCGAGCGTAGTTTTCCTCGCTCGAGCAGACATGCAAAATGTAAATGGTCGCTTGAGCGCACATTCCTTCGCTTGAGCGATCTGTAAAAGACATGAAACTTCTAGGAGCTTGCAATTCACGCTCGAGCGGACCTTTGGTCGCTTGAGCGTGAACTCCCACGCTTGAGCGTAAATGCAAATTCTAAAATTTGCAGATTGTACCTTTAAGCTCAAAACTCAAATTCCAACCTTCAAAACACATCTCTTGGGCCCCAAAACTTGAGATAACATAGTAAACTTGTAAAACATGAAGAATTTAGGATCATTTCATAAAATCATGGCTCAAGGATTTGTTAAAAACTCATAATTTCAACTTAAAATATGATGAATGTTCGTGAACACAAAATGCATGAATTTTTCTTGTATCAAACTTCTCAAAACATGATCAAACACCACAAAACAACTTGAAACTTGATGATTTCCTCGAATGAAAATGAATTTCAAACATGCAAGAGAGATTTATGGAAATCATGCTCAATTGTAAGAAAATGTACATGCATGCATGAATTGCAACTCAAAACTTCCTTCTAAGCTTAAAACACACCCTAAAACACATAATCTTGAAGAAATCTCATGTTCAATGACTTAGTTACACAATCTAGAGGTTGTAATCTTACCTAGAATCTTGAATTACTCTTGTTCTAGCACAATCTTTGATCAATTCAAGCTATGGCCTTCAATTTCTTTTTAATCTCCTCCTTTCTCTCACTAGAATTGTGCTCCCTCTCTCTCTAAAATGTTTCACCGGATTTTAGCACTAAGGGCGCAAAAGAATTGAGCTCAAAAATGAGCTTAAGGGTCACATATAAAGCTATGATGCTAAAATACACTAATTAGAACATAAGGCTTGCCAAACGCGACTTAACGAATCAGACTGAATCAATTTTTAATAAAACTCGCCATATGGTTCTAAAAATTCCAAATAACATATTGGTGTAGTCAATTTCAGTTTCGGATACCGATAAGGCTTTCGATTTACATATTAAAGTGGAATTCCAAACATATATTTCTATAAGTAACAGATAGAAAGCCAAATATCATGCAAATCACATAATAAACCCATAATTTATTTGTTCGCTTAATTAACAACCTTAATTATCGGTTAGTGGCTAATTGTGGATCGGGGTTATTATAGATAGTATGCAGTTAAACATGTATTCAAAGAAGTATGTAAACAAGCAATTTAAGATGATGAACCGAGTCCCAGTACATGTAAGACAAGTGGATGCAAACATGAATAATGTTAAATAAAACGTGATGTCTCTAATCTAACCATCATAAGCGATTAAATAAAAGGGAGAAAGACATGCGGTTGGAAGACATGCACATTATTACAAAATTGCGCCATCACATAGGAGGCTTTGAATGTCTGAGTGTCCAAATTAACTATTTATTACAAATCCAAATGAATAAACAATTAAAAAGGCTGTCTAATTTATTATAACAATACATATGCAATGCTCGCGTGATGCTCCTCGGAAGCCACTCTGTCTGCCTTGCCTTGTTGGGAACTATTCTGTTTCACTCTCAGTCACTATTGTAGTCACTACTGCTAACCAAAAGTGTACGGTTTGCCATATATTGGGGTTTGGATGACCTGCAATCGATTTGAGCTAAAATAAATCCGACCATGCCTTATTTCTTTGCAGAAGACTGTTTATTCGTGCCTAAGGTGAAAACAGTGCAGACAAGGCGTTCCAAATTTTGCTTGTCCCTTTCACACTTCTCTGTCATTGGAAAGCCTCGAGAGAAGGGTGGAATTGTTTCTAAAATCATTAATGAGCAAGTTGATTGCTTGATGATTTTGGGTACAATTTGGACAAAAATTAATAAATGAATGTAACCACCCCTCCCTCCTATCATAGATTGAAGTCAAAGAGGGAGGTAGAGAGTTCATCTAAACCATCATCATGAATTGATGTTTAGACAAGCCTTGACACAATAGACTCGACACAACGTCCGGCCGAATCCTAGCAATATATTTTATTTTCTTTATGTGAGTTGATTCATTTTAGCAATTTTTGTTAGTCCTTTCCATTCTTTAATTCGTTAAGTCCAAGGTGACGATTATGTCCACTAAATGAGAAGTGCGCCAAATAGGACGTAATTCTTAATATGAAAGAGAGATTATACCATTGGCGATGAACCTCCGTAGAGATTAAGCCATTAAGCATAGATCTCTAGCTCATATTTTGAATAACTATCAACCATTTGAAATCACTCTCAATTTAAAGAAATGGATGAGAAGTGACGCTTCAAGATTCGTCTAAAACATCATGAAACTTGGCATCACGTTCAGCCAAGCCCAATGACTCATTTTCTTATGTATGTTGATTGCTTTTAAATCAATTTTCTTAGTCATTTTCATTTTTTAGTCCATTTGTCCAAAGTGATTATTAAGTCCTATAAAAGGAGGAAAGTGTCAAACAAGGAATTGTTCTTGACATGAGAGAGATATAATGCCCTAGTAATGAACCTCCTAAGAGATTAAACCATTCAGTATAGAAGGTTTATTTGTCATGCTAAAAACAACAAATATGAGATTTCAATTCACCATTTTCAATTAGATTACAACAAAATACAATATTATAATAAATCAAAGCAAAAGAGCAAAATAAGTAAGAAATGCAAGAAAATGAAAGGTTTACGAAATTCACCTAGAAATGATGAACTTCTTAGTTTAAAACTCCCTCTTGATCACCTTCAAGTGTAGGAAGTGTGTTCTCAAATCGTCAGTAGCTATAGAAGCTTGGAAGCGTTTTGGCTTAAGGTTGAAATATAGACAAAGTTACTCTCCTTTTTCTTCTGACTCTCTTAATTATCCTTAATCAAAAACCTCCCCTTATTTGCTGAGCCTCTCCCTTTTTATATAAGCCAAAACATATAATATAATAATATATAATAATATATGCCTAATCTTTATATTTTATACATATAATATAATAATAATATAAACATAATCTAATAGCATATATATATATATGCTTGATGTTTCATGTTGGCAGCCGAGGGTTAATCGACATCAAATGATTTTTTTATTATTTTATTTTATAGTATATATAATATATAAAATATATAATTTATACCAAAATACTAAACATATAATATAATAATATTAAACATATAATATAATAATATAACTTTATTTTATTTTATTTTATTTTATATATATAAAATATATAATTTATACCAATTTATATAAAAAACACCAAAAATATGAACAAATACATAAAATGATGTAAAATTACAAAAATACTAAACTAATGAAATATTGGATTGTTTGGGATGTCCTAAATAAGTGCACTTTTTGACTTTTTGGACTAAAAAGTTAAGGAAAAAAACATGGTTGTTTGGGTTAACTTTTTGACTTTTTATAGAAAAATGTGTATTAAAAAATTGTATAAATTAGTGTGCAGGAAAAAATTAAGATTGGGAGTTATACAGCCGTAATTTTTGACTTTTGGTGAATAGTGATAGCTTTTTAACTTTTTGAGTAACTTTTTGACTTTTTGATTTTTTTTCAACTTGCCAAACTTGGCCTTAGTATTTTAAAACAATTTGGCTACAATAGTGAAGGTTGGGATTAAAGTTTAAATTTCATCTTTCTTACTGAGGATTCTGTGAGAAACACATTCTACTTGTCATCATCGGGTAATCAAAAGAAAGCACCCAAGTCTTAGGGTCGGTCAAAATGGGATGTCTACAGTTGCCCCTCTTTGACAGAGTTCGAAGTCATTCCATGATGTGAGTGAATGTCAAAACCCGAAGACGACCTTTTTGACAAGACCATAAGACTTGGGCAAACAAACAAATGTGCAAACAATTGGTTGAACCCGAGGGTTGTCTACGTATCCCTTTGAGGACTCAAACCTACGTAGTTCAGGGGCAAGATGCAAATGATATGCACAATGCAACTTTGAAAGACGGATTGACACGCTTCGCGAAGTCGGCTATTTTGAAAATGATCATACAAGATGATGCAATAAGCAATAATGACTACAATATGCAAGATAACAAACTAACAGCACATGAATGAGCAGCTTTAAGCTTAATGCGAAAAGATACAGAACAAAACTCTACCTATGCCAAAACACAGGGCGAGGAAAGAAAACATCGCTCAGGGTTGCATTTCACGCATCTTGAGAAACAAGAAGACGAAAATCGCTTGGGGTCGTGTTTCACACGTCTCGAGGTGAAAAAAAAATAGCTTAGGGTCTCACTTCACACATCCTAAGATAGAAACAAAATTGCTTGGGATAGCGTTTCACGTATCCCAAGAGCAAACACACCAAAGGCCACGTTTCACGCGTTCTAAGAAATAACAGAGAGGTGTGCGATAGATGCACAAAGTGAACAAGTGCGAGAGATACACAAAGTGAACGAGTGCGATAAATGGACAAAGTGATCGAATGCGATAGATGCACAAAGTGAACGAGGTGTGCGATAGATGCACAAAGTGATTGAGTGCGATAGATCCACAAAGTGATCGAGTGCGATAGATGCACAAAGTGAACGAGTGCGATAGATGCACAAAGTTATCGAGTGCGATAGATGCACAAAGTGAACGAGTGCGATAGATGCACAAAGTTATCGAGTGCGATAGATGCACAAAGTTATCGAGTGCAATAGATGCACAAAGTGAACGAGTGCGATAGATGCACAAAATGAACGAGTGTGATAGATGCACAAAGTGATCGAGTGCGATAGATGCACAAAGTGAATTGAGTGTGATAGATACGCAAAGTAAATGTGAACGAGTGTGATAGATGCACAAAGTGATTGAGTGCAATAGATGCACAAAGTGAACGAGTGCAATAGATACACAGAGTGATCGAGTGCGATAGATGCACAAAGTGATCGCAACTACAAAGCCATGCAGGTTCTCCTACCGAGACACGAGACACGAATAACTTATTCGGAGCTCATCTGAATGAACCGTACATACAATATCGTTTGGTTGTAACATAACCAACAGACATACCTAACCGTATCTCATACGGAGAGAGGGGGGTTTTTAACTAGGTAAACATCAAATCGTAACACGTTTTACGTGGAAGGAACAAAGGTGATATAACCAAGTAAATATAAAATCCTAACACGTTTCACATGAAGAGAACAAAGGTGAATTTGAGTCCAAACGCGTCTCACACAAGTGGAAGAAGGTATAATAGAACGATTTCTCTTTCTTTTTTTTTCTTCTTCTTATTTTCAAAAAAATATCGAAAAGAATTTTTTTTTTATAAATACCAAATACCGTATACAAAATACACACAGATTTATACATACAGTATATATATACATATTCAGGGGAATATTCTGTTTGCTTGAATTGTGGCCATCAGCGGGAAGATACTGTTACTGAGAAGGCATATTTCGTTTGCTGACGTCAGCGTGTGTACGCAAAACACGCAAAAAGAAAGGAAAAACACAAACCGAGTCCTCAACCACTGAGCCAAACCACTAAGCTCAAGCCACTCTTGTGACCAAATATTCAAACAAATATATATAATACATAAATGTACAATACTGTAGACACCCCATTTTTGACCGTTCTCAAGACTTAGACGTCACCGTTTGAACACTCGGTGATCATCCATGTTCATGTTCGTCTTGAGTTCTCGGAGGTTTCGGTCGCGCGCCTTGCCTCAAGACCTCTTAACTTGTTTGTCTTGTGCTTGGTTGTGCACCAAACACTTGTGTTTTTGCTTCTGAGGGTAGGGAATGGCTTGTTGGCCATCCCCACACCTCATCGGCCTTGGCTTGAGGCCACCGGCCCTGTTTTCTTGCTACCGGCCAAAGATTTTGGTTGGTCGGCAATGTTTTTGGTCGGCCGACCATTTTTGTTGGTCAATCGGCCATATTTTTCGGTCGACCCTTTTCCATCTGCTTTTGGTAGATATTTTATGCCAGCTGTCACAGCTGGTATCCACATTACACCCCCTCCATACACGTGTATGGAGGGATTTGCTCCTTGCTTGGCTTCTCTTGGAAGCCTTAGAATTTGAGCCTCTATAAAAAGGGAGCCCCTCCTCCCTCCTCCAGGGTTCAGAAAAATTAGGGTTAGAGAGGATAGATATAGTGTTGTATCTATACTCCCTTGTTTGATTATATTTTGTGTCCTAAAGTGAGTTTTGTCTTACTTTTGCACTAGAACGCCTAGCATTACACCATCCTTGGGTTGTTGAGGCCTTAGAAGGTTGTTGTTAGGGTTCTTAGGCTGGTTTTGATCCAAGGAAGGTGCTGGAGTGGTGTTCTTGAAGAGGTTCTTCAAAGGTGAGAACCTACATTCTTTATTCTCTATTTTTGCACAAGCTTTTAGCCTATCTTGCTTATTGTTTTAAGCTTCGACTATAACTGATAAAAGTTCTGATTTTGTGTGTTTTAGAACTTTGTTTAAGGTCACTTTGAGGTTTGGGGTTGTCTCCCCCCTCCAAGGCCTTGTTAGGCCTTGTTTTAGGCCATTGTTTTGGTCTTTGCATGACCTTTCTACCACTGAAATCCAAAGGATTTTCAGTGGTGGAGAGGTGGTTTTGAGGTCTTAAAAAGGAGAGGGTTATCCCCTCTCTTTGTTGTCTTTAATGCTTGCATAAATGACTTATGTGGTAGCATGTGTGTTTAGTTTGTTTTAGCTCTATGTCAGCATGTATTAGGCTTTGTTTTGCCATGATACACCTCTGTTTTGAGTTGGTTCATACATGCCATGTATGTTTCATACACTTGTCATGTAATCCCATGATTTGGCCTTAACATGTATCATGTTGTAACATATGTTTTTAGCATGATTTTGGCTCAACTCCATGAAGCTTTTAGCCTTGTTGTAGCATGCTTAAGCTCTGTTTTTCATTGTTTTGGTTATACTTGCATTGTTTTGTATAGCCACCATGCAATCTAGCTTGTTAGCTTTGAGTGTCCAAGTTGCTAGCATGCTTTATGTGGATCATTTCAGTGGTTTGACATCACTTAGAATGTTATTTCAGTCCATATTTCATGCTCATAAACTTACACTTGTCACTCCTTTAATGTCTTAAAGAGTTTGTGTTTTATGCCTCATGAATGTGTCATTGTGTATGCCAACATGGTTGGGTATTCGGGATGACATCTAAGTGGGTTTTTGGGCTCATTTTGACGTGCCATACCTGTGATTTTGGTTGCCTAAATCATGCCATGTTTGGTTGTATTAGGTGTAGTGTAACACCTCTTTGATGGCCTTGCATGCTTCATGATTTTGCCCCTTTGTTTTAGCTTGTTTTGGCTTTGGTCATTGCATGTTTTAGGCTCACTTTAGCATGATTTAGGGCTGTTTTGGGTCATACTTGCCATATGCTCTTTGTTTTGTGTAGTTTTGGTTCAAGTCCCTCGACTAGTCTTAGGCTTCAGTCTTGAGCATGCCATGCTTGACTTGTTTATGTGATTTGGCATCACTCCTAGCTTCATTTCAGAGCATGTAATGTTGTCACATTTTCATGCTTTTCATTCCTTTTAAGTGTGCTTAAAGGTTGCCCCTTTTGTGCTTAAAGTGATGGGCCATTAGCATGCATGTTTGTATGTGGTTTTGTCCCTTATCCCTTAGCATTTTGGCCACTGATTTGGGCTTATTCGAGAGCTGCCCATTTTGGTTTAAGACCATTCCCGCATGTTGTTGCATGCTTGCCTTGCATGTTGTCGCATACTTGGCGTATTAATATGTTGTTGCATGCTTAAGCGGTAGTGCATTTGGCATGCATTCTTTTGGTTATACGTTGCTTAACATGTTGTTACATGTTTGCCTCATATGTTGTTACATGATTGAACGAAGTCACATGCTTGTTTGCATGCTTGTCTTTGCATATTGTTATATGCTAATTGCCTTGTGTAACATTGTTGCTTGTATGCTCATTTTGCACTAGTATGCTCGCATGTTTAGGTTGCAAAGCATCGAGCATGCATCTCTTGCCTCTTGATCAATCATGATAGAGGTTGGGGCCCCTTACGTGTTATGTGCATTTCATTCCATATTGATTTGCACACTTGGCTCCTTTGGCCATCATGCATCGAGATGCGTGATTGGTGGCCCGAGGGTCGAAAACCATACTCCTTTGAGTCTTAAACATGATAAGGAGGGTGGTGGTGCAAACATTGCTTTGAAAATGCACTACCATGCTCTGTTTGTCCTCTGCTACAGCAAAACAGGATTCTGTTGGAAGAGATGGCCGGTCAACCATCTTCAGTGCCGGCCGACCATTAATTGTTAGACGAGATTACCACAAATGGTCGATGACCAGTTCCCCATGGCCGGTGGCCTCACCTCTTGGTCGGTGACCTCCTACAACCCTCAGGGAGTAGTTTAGAAGCAACTTTGAGACTTGCGCAATGTTCAGAGGTGCAGAACAGTGTAAACAGAGGCAGTATGAGTATGGCGATGGATTTCTGAGCGAAGCCGTACAAGCATGCATGCATTGCTCGCCTCGAGGCCATTTCAGCGTTTTAATAACTTAGACTGGTTATTTATTTCGATTTGGTTGTGCAATATGTCTTCCAACCCCCACTTCTTTCTCCCTTTTATTTAACCGCTTATGATGGTTAGTTTTAGGGCATATTTGATTTAGCATACCTTATGCTATGCATGTTTGCATTCATTCATTTGTATTGCATGCACCGGGCTCGGCGCATCATACTAACTGCATAGTATTTCAATTCCAACTTGAATACGTGCATCAAATTGCTGCATATCATATGCCATCTTAGATTAGCTGAGCCTATTCTAATTGCATTTCGTATGTGTTGCATTAGCCATCTTAACATGGACTTAGATCATACATTTGATTACTAACATGTTCTTGTTTTAGCTCAGAGTACACTGTGAGTGTTTATGTTTTAGCATCTTGCATGTGTGTAAGTATTAACATGACAGCATGCTTGCCATGAGGCTAATTGCTTATGTGATATAACTGCCTAAATGCCTGTGGGTGAAGGTTGGATTACTTGAATTGGAACAATTCATCAAATTCGCATTTTAGCCTACTTGCGAGTAGCAAACTTCAAACCATTTCCAAACAAACAAATATGCGATACTTTGTTCCAAATTAGGTAATCTAGTCTATACTTGTGTGTTGTGCACATCACATAGTAATTCTAGCTAAATAACCAGAAAAACAAGATATCATGTTTAGTAGTGGCCGATCTTTGATCGGGCGAGCGGGGGTGCACATAGCTGACCTTCCCCAATCGTACCCAAGTTCCCGAGTCGAGGCAACTTTGGTGATGATGGACACGTGGCCTTAGACAACGAGTCAGGGTTTTCTAAATTCCCCAAAAATAAATATTTAGGTGGTGACTCTGTATCTGGCAAAGCAGTCCATGTTTGACACTTCTTTCTTAAAAATCAGTTTTCTAAAATGATTTGCTGAATTTGGACTCTTTGGTGATTTATCAATCTCACATCGCACATTGTGGGATCAGATTAAGAACCTCGACATTTGAGTCTGAACTGTGGTAGCATAAAGCCCGAGGGGGTGTCCACAAATACATATACGCGTATATATACCCCTCTTTCTCTCTGTTTTTGTCTCACTCTCTCTTCTTTCATCTTCTTCGAGAGTCGTGTCTAGCGCGCGATTTCAACAATTGCGGCGCCTGACCGACAGGTTATCCAATCCTGCCCCGATTGCTAATGATCATCTCGGCCTTTCTCCCTCTTTGTCTTCTTCTTCGCTCTCTTCTTAAGTTGAGGCCTGCGAAAGAGAGAGAGAGAGAGAAAGACAGAGAGAGATAAAGGCAGAGCAAAAGCCTGCAAATTTTCTCTGCTACCACTTTGCAATCTCTTTCTTTTGCATTACTCTTCTCTACCATGGCTTATTCACACAGTTCTCTCACTTTTTTTCCAGACTTGAACAAGTCCACGATAGAGATGACCGATTTTGACTCACCTGAACCTCAACCACGGGTTTTTTCTCCTTTCCCTGTTTTCAGCTTTCCAACGATGTCAGTTGAACAAATAATGGTGGCATAGTCTGACATCGAAGCAAACTCATATACGCTGAGGTCATGTGTGGAGACTGTGACTGCAGTTTCTAACTTGTCCCGTCGACTGTAGAACAGGACGTGTGAGGTACATCAGTTAAATGCACAACTCCCCCTCCTCCAACGTATGTACAAAGACACTCGAGTAGAAATTAGTGCACTGAAAAAGTAGAATAAAGAGCTGAAACAACAGGCCACCTCCGTGGCTCGATTCGAAGTTTCTTCGTACAACCAATTTGATGGCCGGCGAGGAATAATCTCCCTCAGAATCTCTGCCAAGGTCGAGGCAGAGTCTTCAAGAGTTTTGAAGGAGTAAAGATGAAGCGAGGCAACTGATGGTAAAGTTGGGCAACGAAGCTGTGTACAAATGAAGCCGGTTGTAATCTTCACCGTCGGGCTGCTGCCGGAGAAGAAAGAAGAAAAAGATCTCTCTCTCTCTCTCTCTCTCTCTTTTCTATTTTTTTTTTGTTTTTTTTTTGTTTTTTTTCTTTTATTTTTGTATATATGTTTTTTTTTCTGGTTGTTTTTTCTTCTTTCTCTTTTTGCAAATCTGAATGGCAATCAGTTCCGAACTAAAAATTAAGCCTCTTATTGATTATTACACAAATTAAAACTCAATGAAATGACAAAACGTGATAAAATAGACATAAAATGGACGCAAGATAGAGCAATACCACTCAATCACCTGGTCGGTCACTCATCAGAAACACATTCCGGCGATAAAAACTCGATAGTATGGGTATAGGACAGAATACCAGCACACAATATAACAGATCAACTTACGAATTATAGGAACAAAACTGGTTTTATTATTTTTTCCTTTGTAGTTTAAACACTAGCTTCAGATAGACTCGCTGTATTAGAAAACTTTTCTTTTGTTTTATTGCTTTGCAAAACAATGATCGGGGTTGGACCTACCAGTTTGGATGGTCTTCTCGCATAATGTGTGATGAATGGTAGCATTGTACATGACTTAAAACTATGAATACCTGCTCTTGCATTCGTTCTTGAATCGGATAACGACCCACAACCGAAAAAACATGTAAAATACAACTTGATAATAGGAAAACAAAATGAAAACAACTCGAAAATACTAGAAGACACTTGGTACAAACAGTACTCAAAACATAGTCGCGACATGCCAGGACAAAGGGCCAACTTTTATTGCATTTGCATTGGTCTGGGCCACCACCTAGACCCGGCCGGGCTTCAAAAAGAGGTTGGTCAGTGCTGTTTAGCTGTCATGCACTGCTCCTTCTATGCCACTAGTTTATTGCTTCGACTTTTCTTTTCAAGTTTTTTTTGTTGATTGTAATAAAAGTAACTTTGATTTGTATTAGAGATTTGGAGAACTTTAAGTTTGAAATCAATGAAATTAAAGTTGTGAGCGCTGAAAATTTTCCTTTTGGTCCAAAAATGGTCTAAGTTGTAAAAGGTAAAATTTGACCAAAATCAACTTTTATCAAAACTTCTCAAAAACCATTTTTGAAAAGGATCATCACTTGACATGCACAGAATCAATCTTCAAGATGTATAATGCTAGATCAAAAGATCATAACTGCCCCTTGATTGAATACCACTGCTTTGCATTGTACCCAGCTCTTCTCTCAGAGTAAAGATCATAACTGAACCCTCAGGTAAAGAACAGACAAAGATGACCTGATCAACAAAATGGACAGGACAGTTGAGCTGGGATTGATTACATTCGAACTTCAGGATGAAGTTACCTACGTATTCGGAAGATAGGAATCAGGCCTTACATAGTTTGGTTAAGGTTCACTCGAGTATTAACTCTCTCCTTTTGCGCTCTAACTTTTGTCAAGGTCGCCCTTTAGGGTTTTCAACCTTGCGAGCTCAGTTTTTCTTCATTTCTAATTTTTCATGCTATAACTTTTGCCTAAGTCGCCCTTTCGTTTCGGCCTAGCGAGCCTCTCAGGGGTAGTATTTCTTCAACTTGTCTATGTTGATTGGTTGTGAAAATTTTAGGCCATCTAGGCCCATGAGAATGACTGTTCCTCCTGACCAGATAGACTTGATGATGTACGGACCAATCCAATTGGGTCTGAACTTGTCTCTAGGGTCATGGATGGGAGCTCGGTTGTCTTTGAGCTCTAGATCTCCTTCCTTGAGATTCCTAGACTTAACCTTCTTGTTAAAAGCTTTAGTAATTCTACGTTTGTAGCCTTGGACATGATACAATGCCTTCATCATTCTTTCATCAAATAACATTAACTGCTTAAATCTACTCTGTTGCCAGTCGACCTCTGCTATTTGACACTCAGCCATAACCCACAGTGATGTTACTTCAATTTCAATTGGCAGAACAACTTCCATATCATAAACAAGAGAATAAGGAGTTGCCCCTGTAGACGTCCGGTTTGAAGTTCTATAGCCCCAAAGTGCGAATGACAATTTATTTGGCCAGTCCCTGTAGGTCTCAACCATCTTCTGCAAAATATGTTTAATGTTCTTATTAGCAGCCTTAACAGCTCCATTGGTTTGCGGTCGATATGTAGATGACTTATGAAAAGTCATATTATATTTTTCTAACAAGTCTATCACCTCTTTCTTGAAGTGGGAGCCATTATCTGATATAATCTCGTTTGGGACTCCGTATCGACAAATGATGTTGTTTCTGATGAACTTAGCTACATGCGCTACTTTCAACATTGCATAGGACTAAGCTTCCATCCACTTCGTGAAGTAATCAATTGCCACCATAATGTATTCATGTCCATTCGATCCTTTCGGTGTGACTGCCCCAATAACATCAATTCCCCAGACTAAGAAAGGTCATGGTGAAGTCATGTTATATAGTTTTGACGACGGGATATTCATGCGATTAGCATGAATTTGGCATTTGTGGCATCGCCGAACAAAACCAATGCAATGCTCCTCCATAGTGGACCAGTAGTAACCTTGCCTAAGAATCTTCCGGACTAACATTACTTCGTTCATGTGCACTCCGCACACCCCCCCATGGATGGCCTCCATTAGGTGCTTTGATTCCTCTTTCTCGACATACAACTTGTGCATTCCCAGATGTCATTTTTTGTATAGTTTGCCTTCGCAGATGATAAATTGAACGGTCATTCACCGTATTCCTCGTTTGTCCTTGGCATTTGCCCCCGATGGATACGCCTCCTTTTCCAAGAAGTTCCAGATATTGAAGTACCAAGGATTTTTGTCTTGCGCTTCCTCTATTATGGCGATAGTTTCATAGGCCGACATGTATTTCTGCTTAATGAGGATAGGACACATCCGGACTCTAAGCGGGATGTCTACCATGGAAGATAGAGTTGCTAAAGCATCAGCGAACCTGTTGTTCTCTCTCGGTAGATGCGTGGAAGTCAGCTTTTCAAACCTAGGAATTAGAACGTCCATGGTGTTGTGATAGACCTTCATCTTTTCTTCCTTGACTTTCCAGTCTCCATTTGCTTGAGAAACAACTAAGTTCGAGTCTCCGATAACATCTAACCTTTTTGCTCCTAGTTCCAGGGCAGCTTCTAAACCAGTAATACACGCTTTATATTCTGCTTGGTTGTTGGACACTTTGAACCAGAGTTTGAAAGCTAGAGATATGTGGGAGTCGTCAGGTGTTATCAGCAACACACCAATCCCATAGCCATATTGATTTGATGCTCCGTCAAAGTACATTGTCCAAGTCTTCTCCTCAACTTGCAGAATGGCTTCATCTGGGTAGAGGTATTCTACTGCTTTGTCCCCTTCTACTGGGAGATATGCCAGAAACTCCGTTACCGTTCTCCCTTTGATTGACTTGCGAGTAACATACTTTAGATCAAATTCGGAGAGAAGAAACAACCAACAGGCTAGCTTACCCATAAGTATTGGTTTCTCAAAGAGATATTTGATGGGATCTAATCTCGAAGCCAGAATTATAGAGTGAGCTAGCAAGTAGTGCCTCAATTTCCTGGTAGCCCATACCAAGGCTAGGCAAGCTTTCTCTAATAGAGTGTAGCGGGTCTTGTAATCCAACATTTTCTTACTCAAGTAATAGATGGCTTTCTCCACCCTATCCTCAAATTCTTGAGCAAGCATGCATCCCATCGTGGTGTTTGTTACTGACAGATACAAAATCAAAGGCTTCCTCGGCTCTGGCGGCGACAACACAGGAGGATTCTGAAGGTACTGCTTGACTTGCTCAAAAGCGAATTGGCATCGATCATCTCATTGGAATTTCTTTCCTTTTTTCAGGAGACCAAATAGTGGTTCACAAGTCAAGGTTAATTTGGAGATAAATCGTCTTATGAATTGCACTTTACCAAGAAAGTCTCGTACCTCATTTTCAGTCCTTGGTGGTGGCATTTCTAAGATGGCTTTGATTTTTGAAGGATCTATCTCGATGCCTCTCTATGTGATCAAAAAGCCTAGCATTTTCCCTGCCGTTACGTCGAAGGTGCACATCTGCGGGTTTAACCTTAGTCTGTATTCTCTGATCCGTTGAAAGAATTTCTCCAAGGCAGTGTAGTGGCCCTCTCTTTCTTTGGACTTGACAATCATGTCGTCCACGTACACCTCGACCTATTTGTGGATCATATCATGCAGAATGGTGGTTGCAACCCTCTGATAAGTAGCCACAGCATTTTTCAAGCCAAATGGCATGACTCGGTAGCAATACGTTCCCCACGGCATAGTAAATGCAGTTTTCTTTCTGTCTTTGGAAGCCATCAGAATCTGATTATATCCGAAAAACCCATCCATGAAGGAAAGCAATGCATGGCTTGCGGTGAAGTCTATCAACTCATTAATATGTGGTAAAGGAAAGGCATCATTCGGACTGGCTTTGTTTAAGTCCCGGAAGTCTACACAAACCCGAATTCTGCCATCCTTCTTTGGCACTGGGACGATGTTGGCCAACTAGGTTGGATACTCGGATACTAACAAGAAATCTACCTCGATCTGTTTGGTGACCTCTTCGTTGATCTTTAATGCCCAATTCGGGCGAATTCTACGCAACTTTTACTTGACTGGTTGGACCTCAAGGTCAAGAGGGATTCGATGCTGTACAATCTCAAGATCGATTTCAGGCATGTCTTCGTAGGACTACGCAAAAACATCTTTGAAATCTATATAATAAGGCAAGAGGGATTTTGAAAATGTATAAAATATATGTGAGATACATTTTATTTAAATGGCTCAGATCAATTCTAATAAACATCTATGGCTGAGATGATTTTCATTCCCGTCCAAACACTTTGTGCTCTCTCCCTCTCCTACCTACCCACGTCTCCTCCCCCATTCCGTTTTCATCTCTCTCCCTCTCTGCTACACGTCTCCTCATTTCGTCTTTATCTTTCTCATTTTCTGTTATTCTTCCAGAACCACCAAAAACACCTGCCTCCCCAACTTTCCTCCGTATCTAAAACTTTTTCTCTTTGTTTCACTTTTTTCAGGTTGATGATGATCTACGGATGGTGATCCAAGTTGGGCTTTGTTCCAATCAATTGGTGTATCTTCTTTAGCTATTACGAGGCAAAAAACTTCTACAAATCTTCGAGCGCTCTTTGATTTTCAAACCCACAATGCAACAAAGAAAGAGAGAGAGAGAGAGAGAGAGAGAGAGAGAGAGAGAGAGAGACCTGATCGAGAGAAGCACGAGAGAAACCACGGGAATGAAGGATGTTGCGAGATGAATCTGAAACTGGTAGTTTACAAGTGAAATCGATAGCCCATCTTCGATTCATTGCCACTCATTTCCCATTATCCATTAAAAAACAACACTTTTTTTTTATATTTTTTTTTATGTATCTGAAATTGGTAGTTTATGAATCTTTTTCTCTTTGTTTCACTCTTTCAGGTTAATGATGATCCAAGTTAGGTTATCTTCTTCAGCTATTAAGAGGCAAACAACTTCTACAAATCTTTGAGGGCTCTGATTCTCTCTCTCTCTCTTTCTTAGCAGCACTACAACGATGTATTTAGTATTTTTCTCAATAAAATATCTATTTCAAACATCTCTCTGGTTTTTGTAGCCCATGGTTTTCCAAAACCATTTTTGGGAGTGATTGGAGGGTTTTTTGAATTATTTTGAGTTGGTTTCCACATGGGCTTATGAAGATGAAGCAATGCCTGTTGATGCAAACTTGGTGGACTTAGACCGTGTTTGGTGGGTTGTTATTTGAAAGGTAGTGTCTTGGTCCCAAGTTTAATTTAGTAAATGGGCGTTAGGCCGTGGGTTGTTGTGTGGTGTTCAACCGCAGTTCTACTGAATTGTTTAGTGGGTTGTTCAACCACTTTTTGTATAATTGTCCATATATTTATGATAGAGGGTACTTGGGGTACTTTGTTGATGTGGGGGTGTTTTAATTAGTTATTTTATTAGGTTTCCTTTTTTGGGTATGGGATTTGTTATATTACCAGGATATGTTCTTTGTAAATGTGTAATATTTTGTCTTTAATTTATGACTTACCTAAAAAAAAAATCTCTCCGATCAGCTCTGAATGGGTTTTATTTTGAAATGTGTTTTGATTTATGAAAGGTTTTTATTGAGTTTGGATTTGTATTTTTAGGATTTGGGTTTGGGTTTGTGATTTTTAATGTGTTTTAATGAATTTTCATTTGATTTGAAAAATAGATCTAATTTTTGTAATTTTTATTTATATCATGCCTTCAGTGAGAAATAGGAGTGGGATTAACCATTTAAAATTTCACAAATACTCTTTACATTATTATCAAATTTAGGATTATACCAACTAAAGAATAAATAGATTTTTACTCAATGTTATTTTTCTTTTCTTTTTTTATATTTTTTAAATATTAAAGAATCTAACTATCAAAATGTTTTTACTCAATGTTATTCCTTTTTTTTTTTTTTTTAATATTAATGAATCCAAGTATCAATAAATTTTTACTCAATGTTATTTTCACCTTTTTTTTTTGGGTGCAAATATTAAAGAATCTAACTATGAATAAAATTTTACTCAATTATTTGTATTTAATATTACATGAGCCATATTATGAGGCTCATTCCAAGTTTTATAACAAATTTAGCAATAAACACAAGGGCAAAATAATCACTTAACCCGTAGTCCTACGGGATTCATTTTGAGTGCTGCTATTAGCACCCCATAAATTATTTTGGACCCTCTAATTTTTAGTTTTTTTTTATTACAATAATAACCTCAAATAAAATTACTACAAAGAATATCATTAATTTTGGAACATAGATCTAAACATTATTTTTGAGGGAATACCATTAATTTAATAATTTTATTTTCAATTACATTTCAATTTAATAATGATATTTAGATCATATGCCCGTGCCTAAATTTATTCCCTCAAAAGTAAAAATATATCAATAGCATAATTTTATTGTAAAAATATATCATTATTTACATCGTGTTTTTAAAATATATCAATATATCAATTTTTTTTTGGTTTGGCCCAGGTGTGATATATCTTAAGGCACATATTATATTCTAATTCTAACGATAGCCAAATTTTTGTTTGGTCCAAGAGTGATACATCTTCAAGTTTGTTGGTGGAATTGAGGTCTTGATCATCATTTCTGTTGGTAATTGATCTTGCAATTTATGTGTTAAGCTTTATTAATTTGGGTTTGAGTTGTTTGAAGTGTGATAAAATTATCGGGTTTTGTTTGTGCATATCAACTCCAATTTTGTCATTTCTGTTGCATTTATGTTTTTGTTCATAAAAATTAATTCAAAAACTTGGCATAAAGTTTGTAATCTCTAGGTTTGTGTTTATTTATGTGTGTGAGAATATGTATTTTATTTTTCAAGTTCTATTTTTCCTTTTTTTGATAAATTTCTTGACCCACAACAATAGTGGAAACAGTGTAGAGAATACCCTAAAAGTTCCACGGTCATCATCTTCTCCATTTATTCATTAGATCCAAAGCTCACAGACCCGTGGGACTAAAGGAGGGGTGGATTTTGCGAATGTACTCTCAGTTTTTTTATTTATTTTATTTTATTTTTTATTTTTACATAGTCGTATTATTATTATTTTTTTTTGAACAAAGGATATTCACTCTCTTCAGCTACATTGCTAGATGGATGTTGTTGTGGTCCTTGCTTTATTGTTCCAATCCCTTGATCTAATTTCATGGTGTGTTCATATGAGCAAACCAAATGGATAGTTTTATTTGATTTTTTTTAAAAAAAAATTATCAGTTGTTCATAGCATTTTAGTGCACAACATTAACTCATTAATATTCTTTAATATGATGCTTGGGTTCTATTGGGAATTAAATTGTTCAATCTATTTTTAGTTTACAATTATTTTTTTAAAAAATTTAATATTATCATCTATAACTTAAGGAAACAGAGAGTCTTCGTTTGAGAAGAGAGAGGAACGGGGGGATATCAGTCGGTGAGAGAGAGAGAGACAATTGAGAAGATGAATGTTTTACAATCTTTGGGGGAGAGAGACTGAGGTAATAGAGAAGAGGAGAGAGAGTGGGTGAGAAAATTGAGAGATTGCAATTTAGGGGAAGTGCAATTTATCTTGGAAAGATTTTTTTTTATTAAAAATATAAAAAATGCTACATATTCTTAAAAAAATACAACTTTATAACTCTCACTCACCTGTGATTGGTCCATATGATTGGTTTGCATCAATTTGGGAGTCATGGAGGTTTCTAATTTTGGGGGTTCTTGAAATTTATTTGGGTTACTAATAAATTGGTGTTTCATTTGAGTTTCATGTCTTCATTTAGGAATTTTTCTCATTCCTGTGAATTCATTACCTACTCTTTGAAAAGAAAAGAAAAAAAACAAAAACAATATATTTGAATACATTCCTCTCTAATTTTTATTTATATTTTAATCTCATTATTAATTGTATCGTGCCTTCAGGCACAAGCATACGCTAGTCTTTTAATAAAGCGACTAAGTGCTCGCATTCCTTCGAAGATAACGTGGACCCGATCTGGACCATGCGTGGATCCTTCTCAGTACCCACATTAATGGTAATGATTTTATCAATACAGGGCTTAATATACCTCTCCTCCTCTTGATTAATCAAGTTTTTCAAAGCCAGAGGAATTTCTTCCTCTTCGTTTTCATTAAGAGTTTGAAAATCTTGGTCAATTCAATAAATAAGCAGCACAGAGAAGTACTTAAAATCTGCAGAGTTCTTATTCAACAGGTCCACGTCTTCGGTTACAACAGACTCAAAAGTAAAAGAAAATGAAGACCTAGGCAGGACCTTGGCATCCGGGTTACCACCTCCAGGAATGCCTGACGCAGACCCCTCAAGCTTACTTGAATCTGATCTCGACCCGACGGACTGTGGAATCAGATTCTAGCTTATTATCTGATTTAGAACTGGAAATGTCGCCTTTCTCTAGCTGCCAAGTAAGAGATGATGCATCTGATGCATCCAAAATGCCACCGGTTGGGTTCATACCCGGTTTTTTCCCGATCATGGAGATAGTAAGGTTATCCCCCAAGCTCTCTGAGTCGACCAAAGGATCTAAAGGAGACATGTCAGTGCTGCCCCTACTCCAAGCTCATTGTTGTCGGAGTTACTTTCTATGCCCTGTTCAGCTTTAGCACTCGGTTCAACCTTTTCCTTGACATCACTCTCTTATAACTGCAAGTCGAAGAAGATTTAGAAGCCGGGGACACGCTGCTTTGCAGAATTTATCCAAGGCTCGGGAAAACCACAAAAGGGGAAATCCTTTCCCTCCCAAACAAAGTGACCATTTAGTGTTCTGCGGATCGGCCTGTGAACGAGCTTATAGCGTTTCTCGGCTTGCTTGGCTCTAGCTTTGCTTGTCATCCCTTCTCTTTTCCTGACCCAATCCTTTTTGGTGGGGTACATAGCCCAAACTAAAGGCATGTGGATTATGCAGCACATCGGCCAATGCTGCAACACCCTTCTGGCCACTTCTTCCAAGTCCCATTCCTGACACATACTGGAGTTTATTCATGACATAGATTGATTGGGCGCTGACATGCATGCCCTCGTTAGCGGTCAAGACATTCTGCACTACCCGGGCCTCAGCCAAAGTGAACCCTGAGAGGAATATATCTCATTCGCCATGGACAATCTCCAGCACCGGTGTAGTTATTTCTGGAAGGGAATGGATAGACGAATTCCCGAAGACTATCGCCACCCCTTTCCCATGAGGGTATTTCAGCATTTGATGGAGGGTAGAAGAGACTGCTTTTACCAAGTGCAACCAGGGTCTTCCTAGCAGTAAGTTGAAAGTGGCCGGGACGTCCAGAACATGGAACGCGACATCCTGTTGAGTTGGGCCCACTTGAACTTTGATCTGTACCGTGCCCATAACTTCTCTGCTTGTATTGTCATATGCCCGAATTACCTGGGTAGTATGCGCAAAGTTGGCTGGTTTAAGACCGATAGCATAAGCTGTACAGGAAGGACATACATTGATCGCTGAATCGGTGTCTATCAACACCACTGACACCCATTTCCCTCTGTACTCAACAGATATATACAATGGTTTGTTGTGTGCTGAGCCTTCTGGCGGTAACTCCTTGTCAGAGAAGGTTAGGGTTGGGCTAGTGCCACCTGGGAAAACCAATCCCACAAGATTTTTAGGGGTAGTGTCGATGGATAACTTGGCCTTGTCCATTGCTGATAGTATTACCTGTCGATGTACCCGGGAGGTCTTACCCCCAGATTGAGATGTCAGCTTGGATTTTCTTCAGCTGCTTTAACACTGCTTTTTCCTCCAATTGCTTTTCTTTTTGGTGCTCAATCTCTTTATCCTTCCCGGATGCCTCAGCCTGATCTAAGTACGGCGGCTTGAAATACCGTCTACTCCTTGTCATGTGGTCGATTTCTTCCACATACCAGATATTGTCAGGAAGGTCTTCACCCCAATCTTCATCAGTGTGAGCCAATTGTAAGTCGTCGTCATCACACCAGACTCCTTCGGCAATCGACAAACAGTTGTCTGGCTCTGTTCGGATTACCTTTACATTACTAACATCTTCCACAGGGTATTGCGCCATTACGGCTTTTTGGTTGACTTCACTTCTCGCTCGTGCAAACTGTTTCAATGCAGCTTCTTGTTCCATGTCCGCAGTACTTATTATGCCCAGTACTTGAACTGAAGTTTCCACACTGATGTTTGCTAGTAATATCCCCTTTTCATTGGCCATTCTGGCCACCCCAGTAATTCTTGCTTCCTTTCCCTTTGGTTTTTTTTTTAGTTTTTTCATTCTTTTCTGGCTTGTCACTAAGCCATCTAGAGTTGTCCATTGATCCATGCAAATCAAACTAGTCAATCCGTATATTCCTTTGATCTTGTTCATCAAAGAACTGCAGGTTGTCTAGATCCTCCTCTAACTCCGCCAAATCATCCAAATCGTGGTTTGGGCCATCCTCTCTAATCACATTGACCTCCACTGCTGTTGGCAATACCAATTCCGATTTGATTTGAACAATTGGCACGGTGTAGCAGCTTAGATCATACATTTTCCTGGACAAGTCCTCAGAACTCTCCGGTAGCAAACTCGTACCTTCCTCCAAGGTCAACTTCCTGTCTACTGTAAGTGTCACCATAGGTTTAGGTTGGTGGTTGGATGGATGGTTGGACGTGTCCATCATGCACAGATCTGTGCTTTCTGGAATGAACAACATTGGTTTTGGTAGATAGGAGGGGGTAATATATACACTGGGGTCATACGAGACGGCCAGTATATGGATTAGATTTAGGTTTCGAGGTGGTGGGACTTGATTGTGGGCCAGAAGAGGGTTTGTAATTGTATTTGGTTTCTCGGGTGGTGTGATCACCTTGTTGTCAATGAGGTTTTGAATCTCATGACGTAGTCGGAACATTCAGTATCATGACCGTGTTGTTGGTGAAACGTACAATATTTTGCTGGGTTATGTTTGGGTGGAAGATAATCAGGCAGTGGGCGAGGTTCTAACAGTCTGAGGTGCCCTTTTTTAATTAACACTTTCATAGCTTGGGATAGGGTCATGTAGAGTGAGGTAAAGGTCCTCTGGGATTGGATAGGGTTGGCTGAAGGTTGTGGAGTTGTATTGGCAAAAGGATTGGTGGTATTAGTTGTGGTGACAACACTTACATCTGATGGCCTGGCAACTGTGCTCCCACTGGCAGCATTGGAACTGCGAACAAACGACCTTTTGGTTAGCTCTTTATCATCAATAATGAGCCCCTGCTTCATAGCATCTTCAATCTGAAGCCCTATTTCATGGAGCTCGAAGAATGTGGATAATGGGAGAACAATCATTTTCTGTAATAGCTTTGCCTTGGAGATTTCGGATGACCATCCTTATCTGATCCTTCTCGGAAGGCCTCGTGGTCATCATCGAGGCTTTAGCTCTCAATCTTGTTACAAAATCAGAGAAGCCCTCTTTCGGTTCTTGACGTGTTGCTTTGAGATCACGAGTTGTGACCTCGATTTGGGTGTTGTATGAATACTGTGCAACAAAGGCCTCAGCAATTTCCTCCCAACTCTGCTTCACAAAATCCTCCAGTTTTGCATACTATATGGCGACTATACCAAACAGCGGCCAAAGAGTGAGAGTTTCTGCAATCTGGTTAGGCCCATCGGCCGCAAGATATTTGAAAATAACCAAAGATGAACCATAGGATCTCCGGAACCATTGAATCTATCGATATGCGGCATTTTGAACCGATCTGGCAATGTCATTGCAAAATCGGTATACCTATCTTCTATGTCTGGAATGGAGTTGACTCCTTATGCTTTTTTGAACAATTTCTCCAGTTTATTGACCTTGAGTGTAGTTGGGTCAACCTCGAATTCGAAGGGTGCCTCGATTTGATAAGCCGAAGTTTTGAAAACCTGTGCCGGGACGGGTTCCACTGGAATTGAAAAACACGGGACACCTTGAGTTGGTGGATCTGGAGCTACAACAATATTAGCAGTAGCACCAGGCGCAGGGATAGTTACAGTGGGTACATGGGATGCAGAGGCCGGTGGCAGTTGCTGCTACTGTAACCTGGTTATGACCTCGGCCTGACGGGTTGTAACTTCGGCTTGATGGGCCGAATCCTGTTGTAGTGCTTCTACTATTTGTCATAATTGATGTATCATTTCTTCTATACTGACTGGGAGATACTGTGCCATTAGAATTGGTGAGTGATCTCGTGCTGGACTAAAAGTAGAAGACTATCCCTGAGCCTGACTAGACGCAGATGAATTGAGGGGTGATTGCTGTAAAAACTGGATTGGTGAACTGTGCCTAACTCTTCTCCGTCTAGTAACTGGTGGGAGCGAAGCAAACACAGGCTATCCCCTAACAAGATCTCCAGTTCTGTAAAGCCTTCTGACACGGGTCTAGAGTACTTGAGGGATATTAGGTCTTTCTGAAGCTATGTTGGTAAACTACCTAGCGAAAAGAAAAAATAAAATCAAAATTGGACAGCACTTCGACCCTAATTCACAACAATCATAACACACAGCTGAACTGTAATCCCTACTGAACTCTGTTCTTAAACTCATGCTGCTATGAACCATTCTATATAGTCTCACTGTAAAAGCACCTATCATGTAACAGCACCTATCACGTAACAGCACCAAAACACCCCTATGAGGGGGCAGGGTTACCCTGTCCTAGATTTTTGGCATGATCTAAGATGCACTATTTCAAACAACAAGTTTCACAACATCCTACAAATAGGTGGCCTCCTGTCCTAAGTTGGAATAGTCACTATAGCTTCATTATATGCAACTAGGTCGAATGGTCAAAAAAGGGTATCTCAGCAAGACTACCTAATATACCTCTCACACCTAACACCGAGAAGTGAAAGGAGCATCAAATGGTACAGCGGTAGTCCAGATCCAAGAGTTGTGTTCCCATCGTGGCAGATCCCGCAACCGGTCAGCCTTTAGGCAAGCCTTTTGGGCGAGCCTCCACAAACCGTTCAGGAATAGCAGATGGTAAACACAGTGACTTAGGCGCACAAGTGCAAATGCAATGCAAAGAAACATATAAATGTAGATAAAATTTCACATCATGAATTTCAAGTCAAGTTCTCTACTTTTCCCAATAGAGTCGCCAGAAACTGTAGCTCGACTTTTTCACGTCCCCTTTCAGAAGTCGAAATAAGCCCTACAATATCGGACTCCCGCGGTTCTAAATCTGATTCCATAAGTGCAATGTGAAATAGATAAACACCAAAGAGTCCAAATTCGGCGAATCTTTTGGAAAATCAATTTTGAATCAAATTGCCAAAAATGGACTGCTTTGCCAGATACAGAGTCACCACCTAAATGTTTTATTTTGAAAAAATTTAGGAAACCCATAACTCGTGCCAAAGGTCTGTCATCACCAAGATTATCTCGGCTCGGGAACTTAGGTGCGAGAGGGGAAGATCATGAATTGAACACCCCCGCTCGCCCGATCAAAGATCGACCTTTACTAATCATGATATGAATCTTACTTTACATTTATATGTTCTCGTTCTGGTTATTAATCTAGCATTACTATGTGATGCGCACATACAAGTATAGACTAACTTGCAATAATTGAAACACTTGAGTCATGTTTGTTTTTTGAAAAGAGTTTGAATTTGCCACTTGAAAAGTAGGCTTAAATGTGCATGACTCAAATTATTCCAATTCAAGCAATTAGCCTTTATCTACAGGCATACAAGCAGGTATATCAATTAAGCACTTCGCCTCATGGTAAGCATGCTAGACATGGCAACAATCACACTTATGCAACATGCTAAAGCGTAAAAACTTACCTCGTACTCCAAGCCAAAAGAGAAACTAGTTAGAAAAATGCATGATCCTAACTATGCAATATGGCTAATGTAACACATACGATATGCAATTAAATAGGCTCGGCTACTAATATGGCATATGAATCAATTTGATAGTATGCAGTTGAACATGTATTCAAAGAAGTATGTAAACAAGCAATTTAAGATGATGAACCGCGTCCCGATGCATGTACGACAAGTGGATGCAAACATGAATAATGCTAAATAGAACGTGATGTCTCTAATCTAACCATCATAAGCGATTAAATTAAAGGGAGAAAAACATGCGGTTGGAAGACATACACATTATTACAAAATTGCACCATCACATAGGAGGGTTTGAATGTCCGAGTGTCCAAATTAACTATTTATTACAAATCCAAATAAATAAACAATTAAAAAGACTATCTAATTTATTATAACAACACATATGCAATGCTCACGTGATACTCCTCGGAAGCCACTCTGTCTGCCTTGCCTTGTTGGGAACTGTTCTGTTTCACCCTCCGTCACTATTGCAGTCACTACTGCTAACCAAAAGTGTACGATTTTCCATATATTGGGGTTTGGATGATCTGCAATCGATTTGAGCTCAAATAAATCTGACCATGCCTTATTTCTTTGCAGAAGACTGTTTATTCGTGCTTGAGGTGAAAACAGTGCAGACAGGGTGTTCCGAATTCTGTTTGTCCTTTTCACACTTCTCTATCATTGGAAAGCCTTGAGAGAAAGGTGGAATTGTTTCTAAAATCATTAATGAGCAAGTTGATCGCTTGATGATTTTGGGTACAATTTCGACAAAAATTAATAAATGAATGGAACCACCCCTCCCTTCTATCATAGATTTAAGTCAAAGAGGAAGGTAGAGAGTTCATCTAAACCATCATCATGAATTGATGTGTAGACAAGCCTTGACACAATAGAATTGGCATAACGTCCGGCCGAATCCAAACAATATATTTTATTTTCTTTATGTGGATTGATGCATTTTAGCAATTTTTGTTAGTCCTTTCCATTCTTTAATTCGTTAAGTCCAAGGTGACGATTATATCCACTAAATGAGAAGTGCACCAAATAGGACATAATTCTTAATATAAAAGAGAGATTATACCGTTGGTGATGAACCTCCGTAGAGATTAAGCCATTAAGCATAGATCTCTAGCTCATATTTTGAATAACTATCAACCATTTGAAATCACTTTCAATTTAAAGAAACGGATGAGAAGTGACGCTTCAAGATTCGTCTAAAACATTATGAATTGGTGTTTAGACAAGCCTTGACACAATAAACTTGGCATCACGTCCAGCCAAGCCCAATGACTCATTTTCTTTTGTATGTTGATTGCTTTTAAATCAATTTTCTTAGTCATTTTCATTTTTTAGTCCATTTGTCCAAAGTGATTATTAAGTCCTCTAAAAGGAGGAAAGTGTCAAACAAGGAGTTGTTCTTGACATGAGAGAGATGTAATGCTCTGGTAATGAACCTCCTAAGAGATTAAACCATTTAGCATGGAAGGTCTCTTTGTCATGCTAAAAACAACATATATGGGATTTCAATTCACCATTTTCAATTAGATTACAACAATATACAATATAACAATAAATCAAAGCAAAAGAGCAAAATAAGTAAGAAATGCAAGAAAATGAAAGGTTTATGAAATTCACCTGAAAATGATGAACTCCTTAGTTTACAAGCTCCCTCTTGATCACCTTTAAGTGTAGGAAGTGTGTTCTCAAATCCTCAGTAGCTATGGAAGCTTGGAAGTATTTTGGCTCAAGATTGAAATGTAGACAAAGTTACTCTCCTTTTTCTTCTAACTGTCTTAATTCTCCTTAATCAAAAACCTCCCCTTATTTGATGAGTCTCTCCCTCTTTATATAAGCCAAAACATATAATATAATAATATATGCCTAATCTTTATATTATATACATATAATATAATAATAATATAAACATAATCTAATAACATATATATACATGGTTGATGTTTCATGTCGGCAGCCGAGGGCTGACCGACATCAAATGATTTTTTTTATTATTTTATTTTATAATATATATAATATATAAAATATATAATTTATACCAAAATACTAAACATATAATATAATAATATAACTATATATAAAATACTAAACATATAATATAATACTATTTAGAAGTGGTATCAACTAATTAATTTTATTTGAACAACAGAATTGGAATGCACTAATTAACCAAATATCATTTAATATAAAACTTTGTAATTAAAATATAGAAAATAACTTACAATTACAATTGTAGTAACTGCAAGGATCTTAATTGGAGTTACAAATGGGAAGAGGTAATTTTCACTCAGAGCTCTCTGTTTTTTCTGAAGAACTGAAGAATGGAGAAAAACTGAGAAGTGCCGAATGAATTCATTTCATTACAATATATATAAAAGAAAAGCAAAATATCATGGGACTTCATTGATTGATGAAGGCAGCTGGTAGCGCATGAGGCAAAACAGATGTTGTCGGTTGCTTTCGGTGGAGTGATTGCACAGTTGAGTAGCTTTATCAAAAGTTGATTGAGTGAATAGTGACGGTGAACAGTAAAAGTGAACAGTAACTTTTACTATTCATCACTTTTGGTGGAACATGTGAATAAGGGAATCAATATAAATACAAATTGGCAGCTTTTCTCAAAAGAGTATTGATTGAAGCTAATTCGTATTTATAGAGAATCCTATGTTGATCAGGCATATGGGTCCTGAGCATCTTGGAACTCAGATCTTCCATATGAGATGGGTTGAGTAGTTGAACCTTCAGAAGATTGTGACTGGTCTGAACTGTCTTCTGAATTTTCTGAATTGGTTGACTGGGCTTCACCTTGATTCATAATTTGACGGACCAACTGGAGCACTTCGTCTTTGGATAATTTGGATTTGACTTTGGGTTGAGCAGAAGGTGAAATGGGCTTTGACTGAGCCTTGGATTTGGATTTTGATTGGTGCTTTGATTGAGTCTTGGGCTGAGCCGATACTGCAGGAGCTTTGGACTTAGCCTTGGACTTTGTTTTATCAGTTGTGGGCTGATTCTTGGACTTGGATGAATTGGGCTTGGAACCACTGGATGAGGGGCTTCCAAGGTTGATTGGAGGAAGACTGGGCTGACTTCCTTGGCTGATTGCAACAGTTGGGTTCTGCTGGGCTTGAGCAATGGCAGGAGTAGGAGCACATTGATCAATGGAGAATTCTTCTTGAACAATTTCAATTATGCGAGGCAAATTGAATTTAGCCCACCATTTGACTGAGTGTTGACGGGTGATTATATTATCATCAATTCCATAGTGCCATTTAAATATCCAATGGATTTTATATTTGGATATAAAAATTAACAAAAATGGAAATGTTCTCTAATGAGCAGTGAATGGGTAAACAGAAGCAAAATAATTAATTAGCTCAATAAGATTACTAGGGAGGATATCCGAGATGGCGCCATAATGAGTCCACCATCTCAAAAACCAGGAAGGTAATTCTGACTTAAATTTTTGATCAAAAGAAATGAACCAGGAGTGACTGAAAGTTTCATTTTGGTACAAGAAGATCTTGAATTAAGCATCAATGTAATCATGGTAATTGTATTAAATAGAGTGACCAGGTAAATCACGAAGCTGATAAGGAGGACCCCATTCAGCTAAGGAAACAATGTTATGAATTTATTTGAATGATACAGAACCTTGCTAGCATAGGTTCGATGATAAATGGGTTTGATCAAAACTGACTGGTGATGGATCAAAATATCCTTGTAATAGGTGAGTGTTTTCTCTGGATGTGAGAGGATGAAATGGCATCCAGAGCCAAAATAGGATTTAGCAATTTCATGGATAACTTGACCTTTGGGGTGACTAGGTTCTTTGTAGAACAAATTAGTGGTATATGATTTGATATAATCAGATCGAGATGACCTGACTGGGTTAGCAGGGAATGGAGTAACTGAGACTGCTTGGCTGGAAGAAGCAAAAGGGTCTGAGGCCAAAGCAGATGAGTAATTGGGTCGATAAATGTTACCAAGGACTTGGTAACGGTTAACCATTTCAAGAGGGTGAGATTGGGTTATTGACTCCGAAAGAGGAGGAACAAGAAGTTGATTAGGTTTACTAGAAGATGGGACCAAAGGGACCAAAGCCTTGGAGGGAGGCCTTGGACGAGACATCTGTTAATCAAGAAACAATAATTAGCAACCAGAAAGAAGATCTAAATAATTCTGATGATGATGTAAACAGTTGTAATTGTGAGCAAGTAAATTTTGACAGGCTTAGATCTAGTGGTAATTGATGTATTGGGCTCTTTTAGTAGTTGGTCGGGCTAATTTGAGGCGATGAATACGATAGGTAAGTTGTTTGATTTGGGTTCTAAAATGGGTAATTTGGGATTTATGGTAGGAAATAAATGGTGTAGCAGTCATTCTTTACCCCCCTGTAAAAATTTTCGGGTAAGAAAATGAGGAAGGGAATTTTGACAACCAGTTATATAGGTGATATCAAAATCAAAAATACTTAAAATAGATTGCTAGCAGGCAAAAATTTGCTTAGTAGCAAGATTTTGAACATCTTTTTTTAAAACATATTTAGTACATTTGCAATCAACACGAAGTAAAAATTTTTTATTTAAAATATCATCTTGAAATTTTTGAATACATAAAACAGTAGACAAAATCTCTTTTTTAATAGTACTATAATTTAATTGGGCTTTATTCCAAACACCAGAATGATAACGAACAATTTGTTCAGATGATTGAGGAGTGACTTTCTGAAGAAGAATGCCACCATAACCAATATCAGAAGTATCAGTTTGAATAATTTTGAAAGAATTCTCAGTAGGAATACCAAGACAAGGAAGAGACTTAACATATTATTTGACTTGTTTAACAATAGCAGTATGAACAGGAGACCAAGGAGGAGGATTATCCTTTAACCTATCAAACAGAGGTTGACAGACTTTCCTAAGGTCCTTGTAGAACTCAGCAATGTAATTGAGGGAACCTAAGAACCTTTGTAATTGGGTTTTATCAAGAATTTCATCAAGAAATTTAGACGCAAACTCAATAGAGCGACTAATAGGGAGAATAGTATTGTGATGAATATCATAACCTAAAAATCTAACTTTAGTTTGAAACAATTTAATCTTAGGAGCAGATATGACTAAACCATGACTTTTAATTGTGTAAAAGAATGCAGTTAAATGTTTCCAATGGTTATGAATTGATTTGGAAAAAATCAGGATGTCATTAATATAAACAATAGAAAAATGACTAAATGGGTTGAATATGTCATTCATTATATTTTGAAATTCACTAGGAGCATTTTTTAATCCAAAGGGCATGACATTCCATTCATATTGACCAAAGAGTGTATTAAAAGCAGTTTTATAACGATCTTTAGGATGAATTTGAATTTGCCAAAAATCACTTTTTAAATCAAATTTACTAAAAATAACAGCTTGACTAAGTCTTTTAATCAAATCTTTTTTATTAGGAATAGGATATCGAATCCATTTTAAAACATCATTTAATGGTTTGTAATTGATAACTAAGCGAGGGACACCTCGTTCTAATTCAGCATTTTTATTGACATAAAAAGCAAGACAAGACCATGGTGATTTACTGGGATTAATTATTCGATTTTTTAATAATTCATTTATTTCTTTTTTACACATTTCAAGTAAATCATGATTCATTTGAATAGGTCTAGATTTAGTAGGAATTTGTCTTTCATTAAAATTTTTAATATAAGGCAAAGTTACTACATGTTTTTTCGTATGCCAAAATGCAGTAGGTAAAGTTGAACAAACAGTTGACTCTAATTTTAATTTAACATCATTAATTTGATAAATAAGAACTGGATCAGTTAATTGTTGGTCAATACGTTTACAATTAATTACTTGTTTAAGAAAATTTAAATGTCGAGTTAATCGGGTAATAGTATGAGAAATAGAACAATCTTTTAATTGATTTAATTCTAGCATTTCAGGTGGAGATAAAAATTTAAATGTAACAGGTTGGCCTAAAACATGAGTAGTGATACCTTCACGAGATGTAGTAAATGGATATAATAAATAGATAAATGGTGTACCTAAAATAATTTTATCAGTCATATTTTTAACCAAAACAAATGAAGTTCTAAAACATACCTTATCTTGACAAACATGAACTTTAGGTAATTTATATTTAATATACATTTGACTACCATTAGCAGAAGTTAATTTCTCATGACATTTTTCATAATATTTAGTAGGAAATAATCCTTTTTGTATGCAATTTAAATCAACACCAGAATCTTCGACAACGATTTTAATTTGTGAATACCATTTTTGGATGTAAATTTTATTAATTAGATTTAATTGTTTTTCTTCAGGGTTATTAGATTGAGATCGATTATCAAATAAAAGGTTATCGGGATTAGTATGATCAGAATCATGATCAGAATTATGTGCAGATTCATGAGGTGATGTATGTGGATTAGGTTGGAAATTATCTAAACTTTGATTAAGTTTTAGAGTGATGATTTGATCTTCTAATTTTTTATCTTTATGTTGTAAGTCTCTGATAGTTTGTTTAATTTGGTTGATTTCAGATTGTAAATCTTGAAGTGTAATTTCTTTATTTGTGTTTTTAAATCTTTCTAAAGTCTTAGATAAATTAATGATAGGTTTATCAAACTTAGGTTTTTTATCTGAATGAATTAATAAAGATTTTAATTTTTCAATATATTTTTGTTTTAAATTGGGATCATCTAACTTGCTAATTAATTCAATTAGAGCAGATTCTTCTTGATTTTGTTTTGTAAGAACAGTAATTTGCTTAACTGGTTTACAACAGACATCATTACATCCTAATGGGACATTATCAGAATCAGAATCAGTACTGGTTGAATGATCACCAGAAGAGGTTTCTGGATTATCGGAAGAGGAATTACTAACAGATTGGTTTAATTGAAAGATTTCAAATAATTAAATCTTAGATGCATCATTTATTTGTAATTGATTAACCTTGTCTTTTAATTTTTGTTTTTCTTTACATTTATTAGAATAATGACCTTTTTGACCACAGTTATAACATGTAATATCTTTGTTAAATTTAGATTTAGATTTTGGATGTGATTTTTTGTAATATTTCTTCTTGGGTTTAGTATAAAATTTATCATTGGATCTGGAAGGTGAATAATTCTTTTTATATTTATTAGAATATTTGGATTTATATTTATGCTTAGAATATTTATGTGATTTCCCACGAGAGGGAGCTACTGGAGGTAAACCATATTGTTCACAGAAATTTCCTAATTTATATTTAGCTTTATGTTTATCTTTAGTGGCTTTTTGACTAAGTTTAAGATCAATACACATTTTTAATCATTCTTTTTGAATAGTGCTAATTATATCACCATAGGTTAAATTATCATATTCAATAACACCAGTAAGTTGACTAAGAACATCTCTAATTTTATGAGCAAATAAACTAGGTAAGCCATTAATAAATTTTTCTTTCCAAAATGATTTAGTAGAGTCTTCGCGTAACGTAACTCTTGAGTTAAATACGTCTTTATACCATCTAAAATCACTTAAGGTTGGACAAGTAAGATTACTAAGTTGATCATGTATGCGAGAATAAATATTAGTAAGGGTACTTATAAAATGTCTAACAATCGTATAGATTAATGCATTAATACCATCAGGGTGGCAACATCCAATATCTTCATCAAAGATAGGCAGACCATTATCATCAGTTTGATTAGCATAAATTATGGATTCTCTTTGATCTTCAGTTAAATATTTTTCCCACCAATTTTTGAGCATATCAGTGAAACCAGAGGTAATTAAAGTAACAATTTCAGGTTGAGAATATTGGGGATAATTGGAGAGATAACTATTGGAAACCATAGATAAATGATTTAATTTTTGGAGAATTTAATCTTCACTAAGACCATCAATATTCCATTCATATAATCGTTTAGCAGAAACAGAAAACTGATTATTAAGATTAGTTTCTTCGAATTGGAGATCAAGAGGAGTATGTCGAGAATACCAATTTTTGGTAGTTTGAGGATTAACTTTGGGATAATGAATTTTATTAAGATTAGAAGATTGGGATTGTTGAGCTAATTGATTTATGTCATTATCAGTGGTTTCAGTGTCAGATTGGTTAGAAATAGTTTCAGTATTAGGTTGTTGATTGAGAACAGTAAGACCTTTATCTTTAGAGGGTGAAGCATTATCAGAGGTAGTTAGTTTAGTAAATAATTTTTCAATAGCTTTGACAGTAGAATTATCATTGGTAACTAAACTAGTTCTTTTGGAACGAGTACTGGGTAGATTAAGTAAAGGTGGATCTAAAGGTTGTTTAGTAGATGTGATTTGAACAGATTCTAAATTGGTTTCTATCTTGTTTAATTGTTTACCAATTGTGTTTAGACATTGATTAGTATAATTATTTTGTTCAATAACTTTTTTAATTTCATTATCATTACCAGGCAATTTGAAAGGTGAAGCAAGGATTTCAGAACCTTGTTGAGTAAGAAGTATTTTCTCTAAAGGAGGATGACTAGAACTAACAGAAGTAGTGTCAGAAGTTTTGCATTTATGTTTGGTGCTTGTATTTATCTTTTTGTAATATTTGTCAACATATTCTAATAGAGGTAATTCAAAACCATATTCAACCATAAAATCATACCATTGTCTAGTAATTTTGAATATTTGAGCAGAGTTATATTTAGCATAATAAGCATGTCGGATTGTTTTATTTTTAGAAGATTTAAACTCAGTAAGTAATTTGTCTAAATCAGGTTGAAAAACTTTTTTGATTGTCATTAATTGGGGATTAACTGGAGATATAAATTCGTCAAAATCAGTTTGAGTTGGAGAATTATTAGAAGCAGTTTCTTCTTCAGGTACATGTGTGTGTGTGTAGAATAAACAGGTTTACTAATTTGAGAGGAAGTAGTATTATCAATACCTTTTAGTTTACAAGTCGAAGTTTGACCAAGATGAATTTGACTATTTTTTTGAAATAATGGAATATTAAACATTTCATCTTCAATTTCAATTTCAGTCGGAACACTAGATGTACTATGTCGAGAGGATTGACTATGATTAAATTTGATTCGAACAGAACCATTATTGTATTGTTGAATGTCTTGGATATCTTGAATTGAGGATTGTTGTTGATTATGTTTGTAATTTTCATTAACAGTAACCCATTGATCAGGTAAGTCGATATTTTTCTATTTAATCATTTGAGGAACATTAATATTTGATTCATTAGTACTACTACTTTGAGTTAATAGAGTTTGATCTTTAGGACTCTTATGTAAAGCATGAACATTTAAATTAGTTTGAAGGACTTGGAACCTCGCAGTGAGGCACGGTGGTTGGCTCTGACAAAAGGGAATCTAACCCACGTTCCTAGCTCCGGTCTGGTGCCTGAACACCTACATATATATATAAACAGTGAGCTAAAGCCCAGTGAATAACATAATGTGTAAAGAGATTAAGAATGAATGTCCTTACAGTAACGAAAACAGTTCATTGAATCAGTATATCAGTCATTCAGTCATAACAGTCATATGTGGTACATCCATTAGCAGAACAGTACAGTAAACAGTAGGTCTTAAAAGACCGAACAGTCAATGATGGCCATCGTAATAGTAAACAGAAGTTCCAAGATAGGAATTGACAGAGATCTCTGTAACAGTAGCAGTAACAGTAACAGTAGTTGCTAAGGATGCTACAATACAGTTCAGAATAGAGGACAAACATTCATTCAGTTAACAGTAAAAAGTTCAGATGATCATTCGGAAAATATTCATTTTCGAACATATTTTTACAACATTGTTACTCACAGAGTTCTGGGCTACAGATAAGCTAGTACGCGTCATTGGATGCCAACCCTACACAGTTACAGAGTGAACACACACTAAGCTACACAGTTGGGAAAATAATAACTTAATCCCTATCTTGACTCGGTGTGGTTCTACATCAATATCCTCATTAAGATGCCTTAAACTAGGCCTAGGAATGCCTAGGATGGAATGAGGATGCAAAGATGCACTTTAAAAATATTTTCAGAAAACAGAGGTCCCGCTCGAGCGTGGGTTTACCCGCTCGAGCGTACAGGCAAACAAAATACTCCGCTCGAGCACGAGTTACCCCGCTCGAGCGGACTGTAAAACATGCCAAAAGTACTGGATGCGTGAAAATCACGCGCGATTGGGCGCTCGATACCCGCCCGAGCGTGTGACACAAGTCCTCGCTCGAGCGTCCAATACCCCGCTCGAGCGGACTGTAAAACAGTGTAAAGTGCTGGATGCACGAATTTCACGCTCGAGCGCCAATCATTCCGCTCGAGCGTGAGTCCAAAATCTGGAATTTCCAGATTTGAACCTCAAGCTCAAAAACAAGTTTCAATGTACCAAATTCGATCATTTTGGGCTAATTTCCTGGAAAACACTTCAAAACTCATAATATAACGTGTTTCAAAGATCAATTTGAGAAATTAAAGCCCAAAGGTAGTTCAATTAAATTCAATTTCAAACCAATTTTCATGAACATAACTCAAACATGACATGCATGAGTTTAAACCAATTTAAAGCTTCAATTACTTGCTCAAATGAGCCTCAACTTCCAAAAACAAGATGAAAACATGGACTATAACAATAATATGAACATGCATGTACCAAATTCCATGTAATCAACCTCAAAATGCAACAATGTAGACATGTACGCATGATATATGCTACAATTCAACATTATGAACCAACTCTTAGCTAGAATCTCTAATTTCTCGTGGATCATGCAAGACAACACACAAATACATTAAAGAGAGGTTGAATTCTCTACCTTAGGTCTCCAATTCCAAGCCTAGAAGCTCAATTTTGCAAATCTTCTACCAATTCTCCAAGTCTTTAAGCCAATTTAAGATGGAAACAAGCTCTCTCCTATCTCTCTCTCTCCCTAGTCGGCTATGATCACAAGAATGGGTTGAAGAAATGTTGTGTTTGCATGTAATAAGGCTCAACATGTATTGCCTAAATGGTCCACTAGCATGGCAATATAGTAAATAAGGCAACTTGTATAATTTAACTTATTTTAATCTAATTTAATCATACCAAATTCAAATTCAAGTAATTATACCATAAAATCTTATAAATTCTAATCATTGCATAACACTAATCCATTTCGGGTTCGGCCGCCGATAAGGTCTTTAATTTACAGTTTAAACATAAAACGTGAACAGATAGTTTAACAGTCGAATAAATAGAAATGCACTTAAACAGATACAGGCAATCAATCAGTTCAGGATTTCAGTCAATTCAATCAATTATCATAATCATTCTCAGTTTAGCATTAATCAGTAGTGAGGGTTGTCACACTTTAACAAGTGTTATCGCAATGGAAAACCAAACCTAGCTGACTGGAAATCTCAAAATCTAGGTTTAAAGGGATAACCTAATTTTGTGTAACGGGTAAGTCACTAAAGAGGTAAATCCTCTTGGCCATTCCTTTATATAGTGATATCCTGTGGGGTAGAAGGTTAAGCTGATGCTTTTAATGATCTAAGTGTCGTAAATAGTCAACTGTGGTATAACGAGATACCTTATGTAGGCCACCTATGTAAGTGCGAAGTGGGGCCGTTTTTTTAAGAATTGACGAGACCGAATTCTTTAAAAACACTCACTGAACCAGGCTAGTGTTCTAGAGCCAAACCGGACACACCAATGAGAACAAGAACAATGGAGGTTTAGAACTTTGTAACTCTTATCTTTTGATGATGGATTTGATGACCATATTAGTGGCCATAGGTTTTTAGCCTTTGTAACTCTAGCCCTAATGGCTAGAGTTGATGGCATTGGTTAATAGCATTTGATGGTCCTATTGATGTATAGTCTTCATGGCTAGGGATTCCCCTACTTATATAAATAGAGGCTTTTCTCCTCCAACTTGAAAAGAATAATTTTAGAGAGATTTTTTTTTTTTTTTAATGGAAAATGGAGGTGGTGTTTTGAGATAAAAAGTTGGAGATATTTATTTTACACCAAAAAAAAAAAAAAATTATCTTCTTTTGCTAGCCCCTTCTTTGGTTCTTGTTAGAGAAAGTGCATTCATTGTCAAGTTTACCAAAACTATTCAGATGGTGCTTCTGCATTAGTTGGTTTCGACTATCGTATCTTGGGAGACAGACGTCGGCGTACCTCTAGAACCTACCAGGAGGCGATGAATCTATTTTACGGAAACTGTGGTATTACACAAGTTTTGGTTTGCATCCTTTATCTTTTGTTCTTCAAAATTTTAAATTTAAATAATTTATCGTATATTATTTTATATGTTCATTTGAATTCATCTTGTAATATGTTCCATGGTGTAATCTAATTTATTCATGTGTTTTTTTTTTTTAGTTCTATAATTTATTGTATATTTCATTCTTTAATAATAATAATAATAATAATAATAATAATAATAATAATAATAATTTTATTATTTTTGTTTAATTTATTTTATATATTTTTCATGTATTATTATAAAAAAAAATACCAATAGCTTTAGCTTCTGCATTCAAAGGAAATGTTAAATAGTGGACAGCCACTGCTTTATTATCCACTTGTTGACTGTGTTCATCGAAGCATACCCATTCTGGTCCTGCATCCATCCCACTTGATCTCCAAGACCCGTCAATTAGGAAAGTCCAAAGTTTTGAACCTCCAGCTTGATCTTCCACTTGCCGCAAAACACATAAGTCAGTTTGTACTTCCATTGCCTCTATGATATTAAAATTGTGTGCATGTGAACCCGAACTAATACAATGCCTAGCCATAATAAAAAAATTCATTTGCGTCGAGAGACACCACATTGTGATTAAAACTTTTAATCTAATCTCAAATTATAGCCCAAAGTATAGCCACCCATGGAATAATCATCTCCTCATCTTTAAATTACTCTACCCAATTTTTGAACCACATAAAGAAAGATATTGGCTTTCCAATGTTAAAATCGAGCCCCAATGTTCAACCCCTCCACACCCTCTGCCAAAATGGACAATCAAAGAACACATGCCCTCCAATGTTTCTTCTCCCAAATGACACCTAGCGCACATCAAATTAACCGCCATACCTCTCTTTTTTTAGTTTCCACTGCACTGGTAGTATGCAAGGTAGGCAATTCCAAATAAATAAGGTCCATTTTGGACCAATTTGTGTAGAGCCCAATAAAGAGTTGGGAGTATACGGCCTGGCTACAAGCAAGTCTTGTTTAGATATTATTTATTCAGTAGGTCTCATTTGGCAATATTATTTTTTAGTTTAAAAATTAAAAAGTCATTAAAAAAATCAAAAAATTAACAATTTATATCAAAAAATTAAAAATTCTATTTTCTCTGTACTTTTTGGATACATTTTTGTAAAAAATTAAAAAGTCATCTCAAACATATCAATTTTTTTTAATCATATTTTAACCAAAAAAAATTAAAAAGTTATTATAAAAATGTGTATAGGGAGAATATGATCAATACAATTTTATGGGAAAAAGAGTCTAATCAAATTCAGCCTCCAATTATCTTCTCCATCAATCAAATGTTCCAATCGTGGAGCAGGGAAAAGCTGCGAAAGACCCCTACCTCTCAATGGATTGGCGATGGATAAGTTTATTTGATAATTAGATGACAACTTAATAACTTTTATAAATATATTTTTATGTATTAATATGACAATTATTGTATTATTGTAATAAATTTCATTTTAAATTAAGATCAAGGTGTTAATCTCACAGACAGAGGAACTATTTTATCTGACTTATTTCATTACTGTTCTAAAAGAGTTTTTAAATGAGGTATATTAATTATTATAGGTAGTATCATTATATTCTAGTCTCTCTAATGCGTTAGTTACATTTGAAAAATCTTTAAGGACTTTTTAAACAGTTTGTGTCTATAAATAAGTAAAATAAAAAATAGCATTAGAGTACATAGATAAAAAAGAATTAGATAAAATAAAGAATATATTTTTTTTAATATTTAAACTAATAAAAAATAAAGAGTATGGATGAAATTGCTCTTACATTAATAAATATGATTTTTTTTTTTCGTGACTTATTTCATTATTGCATATCACATTAGTAAGAAGGTGTTTAAGATAATCTAAATAAATATACTGTTTGATTTTCTACGAAAGATTTGTAAAAAAATAAAAAAAATAATATGATTTTAAAAGAATAAAAATATTTTAAAAAATATACTAATATATGAGATGTCAAATAATGTCTAAATATGATTTTTTTATTATTATTATATTTTATAATTTAAATAATATTTTTCTTAGATAGTACTGACAGAAGAGTGACGTCCACGATAGGGTAGACGTGGTCGCTTTGTTGGGTGTTAGGTTGCCATCCAAGCACGTCCCTATATGTGGTAGTAGGTAAACCTTTGAATCTCCTCTCACAAATTTTTCAACCCTCCTCTCTTAATTTTTTTTTTTATTTTATATTTTTAAAAATTTTTTACACCATGTTTTTTATCTGACAACAAATTATATAAAAATCAACAATGATTCATCCCACTAAAAACATCACCACTAATAGCACTAATGCATTAAAAAAGTAAAAAAAAAAAAAAAGAGCACAACTCCAAGACCAAAACATCACATCATTAATGGCGGGATCCACTGCCACCTAATTAGTGGGAGTACTAATTAGCGCTCCCAAGCATTTTTCTATAAAAATAAACCATTTGGTAATTTATACACTACATTTTTTTAGAACTTTGCACCAAACTCTATTGTCAAATATATTTTTTTCCTTCATCATCCATCGCAAGCTTGCGTGGTGGAACCAGCAAAGCTTTCGTTTAGAACGTGAGCTGGTTTTTAATTTTTTAATTATTTTAGTTTGGAATTAAAAAAAATTATTTGAGATGGAATTTTTTTTTTTTAATTTTTGTGAGAGAAAAAAAATTTTTTAATTTGGATATGATATTTTGTTTTATTAACTTTTTAGCTTATTTTATCATTTTGTGGTTAAAGGGTTCTTTTGGAAAGTAGGTTAGAGCATTCTTAGCAACTTACTTATATTTTATCTTAAAATATTATTAAAAATTTCATTTCCTATTTTAGGAATCTATTTTTTATCTACTTCCCCCAACAAATTATCTATTCTTTTTCTATTATATTAAAATAATCTTTTTAATCGTTTTTAAATATGAATATTTTTTTAATAATAAAATAATTAAACAAACACAGAAGAAAGCAGAAGAAGAAAGAGCAGCAGAAGCCAAGAGGCGGTCGACCGGCCGAACGTCCGAGTAGACTACCAGTGAAGTAAGTTTTGCCTAGATTACTTCATCTGGGACATCTGAATAGATGATCACTGTCAAGTATGAGGGAGTTGTAGTGACTCCCTAAAAATAGGAAGTGATTGGCACTGTTTGGTAGGGCTTATTTCAGCTTTTAGCTTAATTTAAGTTATTTTGATGTATTTAGTTCAGCTTAACAATACAGCTTATAACTTTTGTAAGTCAAAAATTAACTTGTTCTTTGAGTGAGGGAGGAAAAGCTTAATTTATAAGTCAAAAATCAGCTTATGTTCACAGCTATAAGCTATAAGTTGTTAGGGTATAAGTTGTAATCACTTTCCCACAACTTTACCAAACGAGGCAATTATATCAATACTAAATTTAAGGCGTTGCAAAAAGGATCCGGTGAGAAAGGATTTTAGGAGAATCAACTCCTTAATTTAGCAAAAAAACTATTATACGAGATTTGCTGAGGATGCTCTTGATAATTACTTTCCAACTTTTAACTTATTTTTGGTCACATTTATCTCTCACATTTTTTATATTTTTTTTTTCAAAAAAAATTAAAAAAAAAGTTAAAATATCAATTTTTAACCAACTTCCTAAAATAACTCAAAACAACCAAAAAAAAAACCCCCTCAAACAAAGCCAAAATCTTGCATAGGAAATTACAATACTATCTTTGGACTTCTTGATGATGGATCTTAGATTAAACCCAATTAAACCGACAAATACAAATCTTAATTAATTTGAATCATTACAATTTATTAAACAATCTTGCTACGGACCTCTAATTAGAGGTGATTCCATACAGCTCTAATGAGCTGTCCGGGAATTAAAAAAAAAAAACAAAAAAAAAAAAAAAACAAACAGTGAAGTAAAAGACAAAAATAAGAGAAGATAAAGACAAATTAGAGGTACATTAGAGGTGTTTTTTTAGAGGTCCAAATCACTTTTGTTTATTAAAACAACAAATGAGCTAAGTTGAATTTTAATGTGTTCTAGCTTAACTCGCTGAAAATTAGTTGAGTTTAAACCAGATTCAAAGAATCAAGCCTAAGTTCAGATGAATATATATTTGAAAAACTCAAACTCTACTGGAGTTACGTAAATATACAGATCTTGAGCTTGATTTTGAACTAAAAAATCAAACCTAAATTAACGTGGACTTCAAGAAGAAGAAAAAAAAAACATTTTAAGAAAAATATAAAAGAAATCTTATATTATTAATATTTCATCAATCAAATTTGTAATTTATACAAACACAAACCTATAAAATAAAATAATAATATATTTGATATATTATTAAAATAAAATATTAATTTTATATTTTTAAATTTAGGAGTATGTTCAAACCGAACCATAAGTTTATTTGAGTTCAACTTGATTATTAAATGTGTGGGAAATTTTCCGACTATACTACCAACTCAGTAATTCAGCTGGAGAGCACTGGCAGAATAGATGGCACCTGACTGACCTGCAACAGAAATATAAAAATCCCGCGGTGGTTCGTCCACCCGGGGGCACTCCGACAATCAAGTCAGTATATCTCTCAAAGATAATCAATTATTCAACTCACAAGCTTGAGCCAAAAAAGCATACCTTAGACTCATAGGGGTGCCTCTCTTTTATAGCCAACATAAATCTAGTCCCAATAGAAGCCTAACTTCTATGGACTCAGGATTGCTGCTAATCTTGGACTCCCAGTAAGATTAGGATAAACTCTCTAAAAGTCCTATCTTAATACAAACTGAAGTCTTCTCTCATTCTAGGACTCTTGTCCCTCATCCAGATTAAGTTCCCTTTTCATTCTAGGACTCTTGTCCCTTATTCACTTATCTCGGATTCTGATATCTTCGGAGATAACCTCGGCCTTGCCGAGATCATCTCGGCGTCACGACCAGGACACGTGGAACCTCGGCTGATACGTCGGTGTCACCTTGCCACGTGTTGGTACTCAGAAAATATATCCCCACAACTGCCCCCTAGATTCTATTATCTCGGCATTCTAAGGTGATGGAACCTACACTGTTCGTTCATCTGTGCCCCTCTGTTCGAGATCAAACTCGCCGACCTCAAAGTTCCCTGGACTTTACTGTCCACTGGTGTCAAGAATCAAGTTTCATGCTTTCCAAGCTGCTTGAAATCACACCTCCTAGCCGAGGTTCTAGTTCCATTAATTCGTAAACTCCAAGAGCTTTGTAACTGCTCCACTCACACTCTCTGGTGAGTTCCCGATTTCCAGTCATCTATTTGACTCCGGCGATTTTCATATCAGCGTTCATTTCACTTTGTAGGTTCATAAACTCTTTACTTGCTATTAAGCTCAATCTTTCGTAACTCTTCTGAATCTGATTACTTGCCATCTGTTGCCTTCTATTTTCGTCTGTCTTCAAGTTTTGAATTGTTTGAATGCCTAGCACTGTTCTTGTCATATCCGCTTTCTGTTGCTAGTATCATGTCTAGGTCATTACTTTCTTGTCTTTCACATACTCACTTAGTGCCTGTGCACTTGGCTTTATTCTTGAACTTTGTCGTCTTCTTGACTATTTTTCTCTTTTTTCATTCAATCCTCTGGCTTTTTCTCTTTCTAGCTCTTTTGCTTAAATCCGTCATTGTTCCAAGCTTTTAAGCTTCTGCAACTGTTTTCGTTCCTCTCCTCCGGTGAAGCTTACGTCATTTTGTCATTGTCGTCAGACTTCGGCAATTTTCATTCCGGTTTCCCTCTTTCTGGTAAGCCACTGTTCCTCCTGGTTTTATTTCTTGTTACTTTCCAAGAAGCTCTGCTTCATTGTTAATCACCATTGTTGTTTTACCTGTTATTTCCAAATCATCTTCTTGAATACACACTGTTTATACATCTGTTGATTTCTACCACTGTTCTTGGCTTGACACACTTGTGCAATCTTTTTGTCTTGATTTCCTGATAGTTTCATCATCATTCTTAATTATGAATTACATTCTTGTTTCTGTTTTCTGTGTCTTTTTCCAAATTCTTGCTTTCAATCCTTGCCTTCAAACTCCGAGGTGCCAATCGCCGAGAAGAGCCTTGATCAAACTCTTCGGGAGATTGATGTTGAGCTCGAGACCGAGAAGGCTGCTAAGAAGTCTTCCCAACTGTCTTCTATATCTTGCCATTGATGCCGAGTAGTTTTGTTTCCTTCTTTTACTCCTTGTACCTTGTACCTTGTACTTTGTCCATCTTTGTATGCTTTTAATCCGGCCGACGTGGCATTTTTGTAGTCTGAATAATTTATTTTTCAATATTCAGGCCGAAGTGCCTTCTTTCTTCTTTAAATGCATTTATCTGATTTCTTCTTTGAATGTATGTCTTCTTTTTTCCGCTCTTGTATGATTCTATACTTAGAATAATTTGCATATCTTCAAAGTACACCTTGACTGTGCAATCTCTTCGGGTAAAATACCTCTGTCACAACTTCTAATCTTGCTCATCTCGGTCTTGTCCTAACACTTGAAAATATTATAACAAATATTTTCACAAGTGTTGCTTAGGACTTGTCACTTTCTCAATGTCTTTTATCAAGACTTCAGTTTTTCATATTTCAAGTTTTGACAACCTGGTAGTCTCGGCAAGTACACAGATATTGCTTGAACTTGACTTTAACTTGTAAATTTTTCTCAAAAATTTCAACAAGTGTTTAACCATCATCCTTTATCATAACCTCAGCTTAACTTCAGCTTGTAAATTTTTCTCAAAATTTCAACAAGTGTTAAACCAATCTTCTTTCGATACGACCTCGGTTTAACTTTAACTTGTAAATTCACATAGAATTTCAACAAGTGTTAAATATCACATCAGTTTAACTTTAACTTGTAAATTCACACAGAATTTCAACAAGTGTTAAACATGACCTCGGTTTAACTTCAACTTGTAAATTCACACAGAATTTCAACAAGTGTTAAATATGATCTCGGTTTAACTTCAACTTGTAAATTCATACAGAATTTTAACAAGTGTTAAATATCATCTCGGTTTAACCAACTTGTAGATTGCTACAAATTTCAACAAGTGTTAAATATGACTTCGGTTTAACTTCAACTTGGAAATTCACACATAATTTCAACAAGTGTTAAATATGATCTCGGTTTAACTTCAACTTGTATATTCACACAGAATTTCAACAAGTGTTAAACATCATCTCGGTTTAACCAACTTGTAAATTGCTACAAATTTCAACAAGTGGTAAACATCATATCGGTTTAACCAACTTGTAAATTGCTACAAACTTCAACAAGTGGTAAACAACATCTCGGTTTAACCAACTTGTAAATTGCTACAAATTTCAACAAGTGGTAAACATCATCTCGGTTTAACCAACTTGTAAATTGTTACAAATTTCAACAAGTGGTAAACATCATCTCGGTTTAACCAACTTGTAAATTGCTACAAATTTCAACAAGTGATAAACATATTCTTCTTCTCTCTGCCCCCTGCATGGCTTCCACATACTTCTTTGCGAACCTTATAAAAGGTCTTCAACCTGGCTAACTGCAGTCCAACCTTGTGTGTTTTCTTTTTTATCTTTTGGGATCTAAGATTTGCTCACTAAGCTCTTCTCTTTTTGGACTTAAGTGCCGAGATCTTGTCTGCTAGAATCTTGGATCTACTCACTCAGGTTGAGCTCTTCTCTTCTCGGACCTACTCATCTAGGCTGAGATCATGTCTTCTAGGATCCGGGATCTGCTCACTTAGGTTGAGCTCTCGTCTTCTCGGCCCTACTTGTCTAGGCTAAGATCATGTCTTCTCGGATCCGGGATCTAGGACCTGGAATCCGGGATCTGCTCACTCAAGATGAGTTTTTCTATACTTGAATGTTATCTCCTTAGGAGCGCTCATGCCCCCTGTCTTTGCATCCCTTCTGGAAGGGTCTTCGTTCCTCCGCAGGTATCTATCCTTCTATACCTGGAGGTCATCTTCGTTGTAGTATCCGCTTCGATCTATTGTCTTTGGTGCGTCACCTTTCTGGCCGGCGTCTTTCAGTCTGTGACTCTGGTCACGAGTTTCTGTGTTGCTGTTGTCCCCTTCAACGTCGAGGTTGATCGATCTCCCATTCCCAGCAGGAGCGTTGTCTCCAGTCTGATCCTTCTGTCCGTCATTGGACATCTATTCTTCTTTCTTTCCCACAGACAGCGCCAAATTGTGTGGAAAATTTTTCGACCACACTGCCAACTCAGTAATTCAGCTGGAGAGCACCGACAGAATAGATAGCACCTGACTGACCTGTAACAGAAATATAAGAATCCCGCGGTGATTCGTCCACCCGGGGGCACTCCGGCGATCAAGTCAGTATATCTCTCAAATATAATCAATTATTCAACTTACAAGCTTGAGCCAAAAAAGTATACCTTAGACCCATGGGGGTGCCTATCTTTTATAGCCAACATAAACCTAGTCCCAATAGAAGCCTAACTTCTACGGACTCAGGATTGCTGCTAATCTTAAACTCCTAGTAAGATTAGGATAAACTCTCTAAGAGTCTTATCTTAATACAAACTGAAGTATTCTCTCATTCTAGGACTCTTATCCCTCATCCAGGTTGAGTTCCCTTTTCATTCTAGGACTCTTGTCCCTTATCCACTTATCTCGGATTCTGATATCTTCGGAGAAAACCTCGGCCTTGCCGAGATCACCTCAGCGTCACGACCAGGACACGTGGCACCTCGGCTGACACGTCGGCGTTACCTTGCCACGTGTTGGTACTCATAAAATATATCCCCACATTAAATAAGCTTAAATATTTTATTTAAATTTATTTATTTAACAAATTTACTGTACTTAAATAAGTTTTTTAAATTAGCCAAATTTGAATTATTCATAAATATCTTTCTAACCCTACACTTCACTTAGGGGTCATTTAATGAACAAATATAAATGCAAATTTTATGTTGTTGATAATCAACAAAATTTAGGGTAATTTGAAAACATTTGAGTCATATCATTTCTTTATTTTTTCATATACATATTTTTTATAAAAAAAAATTAAAAAATTAATTTTTAATCAATTAATCAAAATAAAATAACATAATTTCCCAAAATAAAGTAACATGCTTTCTACTATAAATTTGATACTACAAGTTGGCCACAAAAGTCCACCAATTAGAATATATATTTTACTAACAAATCTAAAACGCTGAATGAGATAGGTGGTTGACAAACAAAGCATGCGGTAGCTGATCACCTGAGAACAACGCGCCGTCAAATCTAACGGGCGTTTAGTGTCTGATATCTATGTTTGACTGGTACCCTCTGGTGGTTGGTTGGTTGGTACTTGGTACTACTCACAAGAAGCATTCCTGAGCAGGCCATGTGCAATGGATCTTAGAAAATTCTGGAAACGGCGGGTTTGGGGAAGATAGACACAAGAATCTGTCAACTACTCTCTCCACATATTTTTAACTGAGTATTCAAATTAATTTATATATATATATATATATATATCTTAATTAATTTCGAATGATCAAACCCACCGCCCACTCTTTTACCACTTAATAAAATGTAAAATTATTTATAAAAAAATAATTATTGTAAAATAAGTGTCTTGAATAATATATTACAAATATATATATATATATATATTATAACAATGAAATTTCATTGATTAGAGAAAGTCTATTCATTTCCTGATTAGAGCAAAAAGTAGACCAACATGTATAGTTTGCTACTCTTTCGATTTTAGGTTCGAAGCTTCCTATGTCATGCTTATTTGAACAGATTAGATAAAAAGAAATTATAATATATTGGACTATTAATCTTGAAAAAAAGTGTTTGGCAAGTTGGGTTGGAGGGTTTTTTTTTGACTAAAATAACTAATAAAGACATAAACTAAAATAGTTAATATAAAAAATATCACATCTAAATCATAATCATTTCACTTTTTATTTTAGAACTATCAAATTAATTACAAAAAAAGTCAACTAACATCACAAACACAATTTTTTTTTAGTCAGACTAAAATAATAAAAAAATTAAAAATCCAAAACGAGCTCATAGTCTTAAAACTATTTGTTTGGAAAAAATATATATTCCGTATTTGTTTTTTCATTGGATTATATATTTGGAATGAACTATCCTATTGAATAGAATGTTTGATTGAAATATTACGAAGAAAGATAAATGTTCAATAGACTATATTAACATTTTTAATTGTTTACGAAGTCATAGTAATACTAATTTGTCTTTAATATTTTAATTTTTTAGGCTAGATTAAATAAATTTTATTTTATTTTATTTTTAAAATTAAATAAATAAAACATCAATAAAAATTTATGTTATTTTTAAAATAAAATTTTAAATAAATTTATTTGAAAAAATAATAAATATTAAATAATGAAATTAAATAAAAAATGAAAAAAAATTATAAAAATGTTTTGACTGATTTTAGAAGTTTAAATTAGTTTGATAGATATTGATAAGTGGGAGTTTATTATAATATTTGTAACATTTAAAATTTTAAAATGTCATTACAAATAAAAATTATTGGAGTCATCACATGTCATAAAATAAGTAAGAAAAAATGAGATAAAATATTTAAAAAAAATCAAATGCCAATTATGCTATGATTTTGATATACGCTAGAACTATTCATTGTAGACATGTCAACGGGCTGGACTTTACCTGAATCCGATCCGAATTTGATCTGAATAATCTGATCTGTATATTAAAATCCAAATCCGAATCCGAAAACTCGAGTGCCCGAATCCACATAATCCGATTTTAAACAGAACGGATATGAATAACACCGACCCGGTCCGATTAAATCTCCAAATCCGATTTTACGTGGAATACTAGCTCTAGAAGATGTAAACGCGCTCTCTCTCTCTGATTTCTGCACCATTTGCAATCTGCGATTGCTCTTTCACCAGTCGGCCATGAAACTGCAATACGTAATCAATCTCGTCTTTCCACTCTCTTTTGCGTAACAATCTTAGATCTGGAGTGCCTCATAGTGTTTCCAACAATGAAGTTTGATTATCAAGCCTCCACCAACATCTAGATTGTAGGGATTAAAGCGAGATTTGGGATTGAAATTCGAATTGACATCAAGAGGTTGGCTTCTGTTTCATGTTTTTATTTTTCTGTTATGTAGGATCTTTTATACGAGATTTTCAAAGAGAGTTCTTGAGCTAATAAGCTGAATATAGTTTCAACTTCGCTGGTTTTGATGTTGGAATTCTCATCCTTTCTTGATTTTCATTGGAATTTGTTGACAACCTACCACTAATTTAGGTCAGAAATCCATTTGGATATTGGTTATGGCTATTGATTTGAGAGGAAGGAAAAAAAAATTGTTGTTGCATCAAACTCAGTTCTTACTTCCAAAAAAATGGATCGGCTCAGATTTATAATACGCATATCTGTATAAATCGGATTGGATTCAGATGGGTCATTAACGAAGCTGAACAATTAGATTCGAATTCGGATTCGAGCGAACATTTAATCGGGTCAAATCAGATCCGACCAGATCCGATCAATTTACGGGGCTAATCCATTGTTTCCCAACCTTATGCCATGTTTACTTGAGCGGACTGAATTAAGTTGGATTAGTATTCTTATGATTAATAGTCTTACGATTACGAATCCTTTTAAATTGTATATTCTATTATATGTTTGGATTGAGTTAGGATTATAAGAAGAGATTAACAAAATATTATCTAATTCAATGTTTGTTTAAAGGAATTGAAATATATAGGACATGACAAGACATGAGACATCTAATATATTGATCATAATATCCCTATTACAATTATTGTAAAATTTTGCACTAGCATGTGTTATACTTTCAAAAAAATATATTTCCCTATTGTTGCTCCACATTCGTTTCGATTCATTTGAACAAAATTTAACCTACTTTTTTTTTTAATAGAAAAAAAATCATTCAACTATAAAATTTATATATACATAAGCAACTATTAAAAAAATACACTGCTACTTTAATCATCTAACCATTCATTGTCCAAATTCAAAGAAGTATTTATTTGAACAAAATTTAACCTTAACTTTTTTTTAATAGAAAAAATCAAAAATCATTCAACTAAAAAATTTATATATACACAAGCAATCATTAAAAAATATGCATTACTATTTTAATCATTCATTATCCAAATTCAAAAAAGTATTCATTTGAACAAAATTTAACCTTTTTTTTAAAATAGAAAATATCAAAAATCATTTAACTATAAAATTTCTATACACAAATAACTATTAAAAAATATGCATTGCTATTTTAATCATCCAACCATTCACTGTCAAAATTCAAAAAGACATTCATTTAAACAAAATTTAACTCTTTTTTTTTTTTGGTACAAAAAAATATAAAAAATCATTCAACTATGAAATATAGCTATTTAGAAAAATAATGATATCATAAAATATAGAAAACGGAGCAGATATATTTATGAGAAGATACATACAAAATACCAATTGTAGATATGTTGAATTAAAAGTCTATGACGGTAATTAATGAATAGTACCATTCATAATTGTTATAAATAACAATATTATTGTTCTTAGATCATCTCCAGAGAAGAATATGTCAATGTCATGTTCTTAGTCACATTTTGAAATTGTTTTGGGTTTTTTTAAAAAAAAATATTTTATGGAATTTTTTTTAAATATTTTGAAAATATTTAAATGAGGTAAAAATAAATAAAATCTATTAATTATGATTTCCTAAGAAAACAATAGCACACGATTGCAGTTGTAGTGATATTTCTTTTTTGAAAATCAGCATTGGTTCTAGAAAGACAGAGAAGGTATAGACGAAACTTTGGAAAATCAATATATATATATAGTTAGGGTTAATTTGGTCATTTGATGAGTTAGTCCAGGTTTTGGTTTAGTCCCTCAATTAATATCCTATTTTTCTCTGTGAGATTGAATAGTCCATCATGTATGAGATACTATATCTGAATAAATTATTGATCTGCGTTTTAATTTTTTAACCAAATATTAAATTAATAATTTTATTAAACTATTAACATAATGTCAAGCATATATCCATCCAAACAAATATAACATGAGAGTATTATGTGGCAAAAAAACGATTATAAAGAGAAAATGTAACCCTTTAATTTAGTTATAAATCTAGTAACGTGGAAAGGCCATACAGAGGAGAAGTCATTGGTGGACCTTTGAGCACCGTTATGTGGTCCTCAATAAGGTTATAGTTAGTGATAAATGTGAAATTTATAAATTTATGTTGAGTAATTAAAGAATATGAAAAAATATAATAAATTATGATTAATAAAAGATATAGTAATGTGATGCCTTAGGAACAGCTAATAATTTTTTCAAACGCTTGGGTGCGGTGAAAAATGGGTAAAGGTTTTCGCGCTGTTCTGGACGAGCGCGGGTAAAGAAGCTAGTCCAAGACTATAGATTTAGGGTAACCACTTGGAACATAGGAACCTTAATTGGTAAGACGATGGAATTGGTAGATGTTATGATTAGGAGGAGAGTTAGTATAGCTTACATACAAGAAACTAAGTGGACAGGAGAGAAAGTTAGGGAAATTGAGGATACCGGTTTTAAATTATATTATAGTGGTAAGGATAGACACAAGAATAGGGTAGGAATCATAATTGCCAAGGGTCTTGTGAAAAGTGTAACGGCGGTCACTACGAAAGGAGATAGGACTATGCTAGTTAAATTAGTTATTGGAGGGAATATAGTGAACATTATTAGCGCATACGCCCCTCAAGTAGGGTTAGATGATTAGACTAAGATGGATTTTTGGGAGCAAATGGATGAGATCTTACAGGAGATACCCGTAGGAGAGAACTTGGTTATAGGTGGAGATTTTAATGGCCATGTAGGCATAGATAAACTAGGTTATGAAATGGTGCATGGTGGATACGGTTTTGGTGACAGAAATGAGGCTGGAGAGAGTATCTTAGATTTTGCGTTGGCTTCTGACCTGGTGGTGGCCAATACTGTGTATAAGAAGAGGGAGGAGCATTTGATAACCTTTAAGAGTGGATTAGTTAAGAGTCAAATAGATTACTTCTTAGTGAGAAAAGTGGACCGCCTAAAATGCAATGATTGTAAGGTGATTCCTGGAGAGAGTCTGGTCTCTCAATATAGGATTTTGGTACTAGATTTATGTTTTAGAGGGTGAGAGGGTAATTTATGATCTGGAGTTGGGCCGAGATATCGACCGAGCAAGTTGAGGGCCCAACGGTGCATAGGTCCGGGACGATCGACTTTTTACCCAAAATGGGCTGCCAGAATTTGGGCCGGGTAGAGTACAGGCTGAGTGTCACCCCGGACCGGACAGAAACTGCTCGGTAAGGCAGTGCTCGGTCGGACCAGGGTGCCCGGTCCGAGGATGGCCAAAGCCGGATTGACCGAGTGACCGGCGCCCAGGAAGGCATGGACAACCGAGGAAGTTGAGTGGCCGGTGCCCGGAAAGGCATGATCAGCGGAGGAGACTGTATGGTCAGCAGGAAGGCCGATCGAAGTGTCCGGGCTAGGCTCGGCCGGGATGCCGCTTAGCCCGGTCCTCCGTGTGTTTATCCGGTTAGGCGCTTGAGGTATGAAGCATGGTATGACCGAGGCAGGGCAGCTTGGCTGCCGAGCTCCAGCTGTGCTGACAGGCAGTTGAGAGCAGGTGATGAATGGCATGGTTTATGCTGACAGATGGGATAGCAGAGCCACGCGTCAGGAGATGACAGGGAGTGGATATGGGGCTCAGAAGGTATATAAGCATGTCTGCGCCCCCCATACGCGAGACACGAACACATCTGTAAGGATTTCTTACACTCAAACACTCTCTCCCTTCTCTCTATTCCCTCTAAGGTGTGTGCTAACTTGACCGTCGGAGGGTTTTTCCGGCCACACACCGCCAGGTAGCTCACCGTTATTTGCTCACAGGTGATCGGACATTGACGGAGCTTGGAAGAAAGGAATACGGGCACGCCGGAATATTTGCTCCCCGTACAATTGGCGCCGTCTGTGGGAAAGTTGACAGACAAAACCTTGTCTTCCAGGTTCATCTGATCGCCGTCCATGGCGAACAACGACGAGTTCCCGTTGTCTGCCATCGACGGAGCCACCCCGGAGTATACCCGAAGGAGAGAGGGACCACCTGCCGTCCATCCAATGGCTGACTTGGGGACGCCCACTGGAGGACAGTCAGGAGACGCGCGGGATAAGCGCGGAAGGAGTCATGGGCATTTACGGAGCCCAGACGGTCACCGGCGGAGAGACTCACACGCCAGGCGACTGGAAAGCAAGTTAAGGGACCAAGACGCTGTCATCAGGCGGATGGCGGCGGAGATGGAGGATCTTAAGCGGCATGTCAAAGGGAAAGGTGTAGCTGGAGTGGGAGACCACAGTGAGCGCAACCCATCCCGCCAGTCAGGCGATCAGAGTCAGCGACGTACTCAGTCCATTTCCATCACCAGGAGTTACCAGGTTGGTGATTCCGACATGCGTGCAGAAAAGTCTAGCGCGCAAGACAGCACTTACAAACCCTCACGTCCGGCGACGACGTCGAGGTACTCTTATTCTGCTCAGTCAGAGGACCTACGGGCAGTGTTAAGGGAGCGGGCTCGCCGGCGCGAAGCTCAGAGAATACCTGCTTTCCAGCGGCTCTCCTACGGGGTTCACGGCAGCGAGGAGGTCGGAATGCCTCCACCCCGCCAGGCAATGCCAATATTCGAAGATACAGACTTGGCAAGGCTGAGTGCCACTCCTTTTTCCCTGGAAATAGAAACAACGCCGCTTCCGGCAGGCTTCCATCAGCCTAAGTTCACACTTTACGACGGAAAAACCGATCCGTACATGCATGTGAGCCACTTCCGACAGGTTATGGCCGGACATCGGCGCAATGACGGACTTATGTGCCTAATCTTCCCGTCAAGTTTAGGCGAGCTGGGCCTAAAGTGGTTCGAGAGGTTGCCGGAAGGGAGCATACAAAGGTGGCATCAGGTGGCCGAGGCGTTTGTTACGCGCTTCAAAACCAACACAAAAACACCAAAGGAAGTCGATCACTTGCTAAGTGTCAAGATGGAACCGTGCGACACACTGAAGGCGTACAATTCAAGGTATTGGGAAACCTTCAACGAGATCTTAGACTGCCCGGTCAACCTTGCTATCACGCAATATAAGCGCGGTCTCCCGGTCGGACATAGACTGCGGGACTCGCTTACCATGCACCAACCGACCTCCATGGGCCAGCTCATGCAGCGCATCAATGAGCACATCCGAGTAGAGGATGATGCGTCGGCTTCCACCGTGAAGGCCACTCCGGTCGGAACAGACAAGAAGACAGCAGGCAAGGTGCACGCAGTTGGGCAAGAGTCCAACCGCTCAAATGACCGAGCAGAGGAATCAGACCGAGGTTCAAATCGTAAAAACCGGGGTAGAGGACGTCGGAATGACCGGGATGACTACCCCCGAGATGACATTGAGGACGCAAACAGAAGAATGAAGGCAAGGACTGGAATAACCACGGTTTTCAAGATTCCAATCTATCGCATACTTAGTGAAATCCGAGACGAGGAGTATGTCCGGTTTCCTGCTAAGTTGGGCGATGGACAAAAGGGGTACAATCCGCGGTATCGTTGTACGTTTCACCGAGAGAGGGGCCACCGGACTGAGGATTGTCTGCCTTTGCGACAACATTTGGAAGAATTGGTCGCGGCCGGGCATCTTGACCTTTACATTGATGGCGGCGTGAAACCAAATCAGGCTCCGGTCGATCCCAGGGGACAGGATGACCGAGATGCACCACCACAAGGAGTTATTAATGTCATCCACGGCATCGTGGAACCGGAGCGCGTTTGCGAACTCCGGGGCATGATCAAGAAGGCAGAGCATATGAGGGAAGTTTTGTCAGTACAGCCTGCCATCAAAAGGGGGAAGACAGAGGAGAAAGATGTGATTAGTTTCACCTCAAGGGATTTAGAGCGTATCCAGACGCCGCACAACGATGCTCTTGTAGTAACATTACGCGTCAAAGAATTTGATGTTAGACGGATCTTGATCGATCAGGGAAGCTCGGTCGAGATCATGTATTATGATGCGTTCAAACAGCTCAAACTCCGTGAGACAGACTTGGCTTCGGCCACTTCGCCACTGGTTGGATTTAACTCGCAGCCGGAGTGGCCATTGGGAAAGATTATCCTGCCGGTCAAAGCGGGATCCGTGGTCAAGCAAGTGGAGTTTTGGGTGCTACAAGTGCCTTCAACGTACAACCTTATCCTTGGAAGAGGATGGCTTCACGCCATGCAAGCCGTAGCATCGACCTACCACCAGGTGATGAGATTCCCCTCGGCTATGGGGGCAATCGAGGAGATTTGGGGTGATCAGGTCATGTCCAAGCAGTGCTTCGTGGCGGTCAACGGGAGCCGGGCTGCCAAAGGATTCGTTCAAATGATCGAGGGACCGGAGGACCGGAGTGTCTTGGATGATGTTGGCACCAAAGCAGAAGACAAGGCTGTTGAAGAATTGGTTGAGGTGCGGATTGATGCCGAGCAGCCGGACAGATTCTTCTTGCTCGGTTCAAGTCTCTCGGCCATGGAGAGAACCGAGATGATTGAGTTTTTGATGGCGAACATCGAAGTCTTTGCATGGTCGCCCTACGACATGCCTGGTCTTGACCCAAGCTTTATCTGCCATCACCTCAATGTCTTCCCTGGAGCAAAGCCAGTCATCCAACGAACAAGGAGATCGGCGCTGCATCACGCCGAGGTAGTAGCAGAGGAGGTAAAGAACTTGCTCGAGGCACGAGCAATACAGGAAGTGCACTACCCTCGGTGGATTTCCAACACGGTAGTGGTGCCTAAGAAGAATGGAAAGTGGCGAGTTTGTGTCGACTACAAGACAGTCAACCGAGCTTGTCCAAAAGACAGCTTCCCTTTGCCGCGCATTGACCAGCTAGTGGATTTGACGGCTGGACACAATCGGCTCAGTTTCTTAGATGCGTACCGCGGCTACCACCAGATTGCCATGCATAGGCCTGATCAAGAGATCACCTCTTTCACGACTCCAAGGGGACTCTTCTGCTATCGAGTTATGCCCTTTGGTTTGAAAAACGCCGGGGCAACCTTTCAGAGGATGGTGACCAAAATGTTTGCTCCTTTGCTCGGCCGAACAATGGAGGCTTACATCGATGATATGGTGGTAAAGAGCCGACATGAGGCACACCATTTGTCCGACATAGCCGAGATGTTCGCCATTCTGAAGAAGCACAAGCTGCGCTTGAACGCCTCGAAGTGTGCCTTTGGCGTGGGATCCGAGAAATTTTTGGGATTCTTAGTCACGAACCGAGGCATCGAAGCAGACCCTACTCAGATCAGAGCCGTGCAAGAATTGAAACAACCCAGCTCGGCTAAGGACGTGCAGCATCTGGCCGGGATGGCCGCCGCGCTTAATCGATTTATAAGCCGGTCATCAGATCGCTTCCGCCCTTTCTTTCAAGCATTGAAGTCAAAGTTCTCATGGGATGACGAGTGTGACCGAGCTTTGGCCGAGCTCAAAGATTATTTGTCTTCTCCGCCGCTGTTGGTTACACCAGAGCCCGGTGAGGAACTCTACCTTTACCTTGCCGTCTCCCAGCACGCAGTAAGTGCGGTGTTAGTCCGGGCTGAAGGAATTAAGCACCTCCCAATTTTTTTACGTAAGTAAGACCTTGCTGCCGGCTGAGACGAGGTACTTGCCGCTGGAAAAGCTTGCGTTGGCACTGATGATGGCTTCGAGGAAATTGGCACATTATTTTCACGCCCATACCATCGTCATACTGACCGAGTTCCCCCTCAAGGCCTTGTTTGAGCGCGCAGACTTTTCAAGCCGAATATTAAAATGGGCGGTCGAGTTGGGACAGTTCGATGTGAAGTTCTAGCCGCGCACCGCAATCAAAGCGCAAACCTTGGCCGATTTTGTTGCCGAGTTCTCACCTGGCACTCATCCGGTATGCCCGGTCGACATTGCCGAGGCAGATGATGAGACACCCACAATGCCAACCGAGGAACTACCAGCTGCAGAAGGTCGCGCCGCGGAGTTAGCGCGCACCATCGAAATTCCCTCAGTTTGCACGGTAATACCTCCCGGTGCTGCGATGACGGAGTTGTGTATCACCAACCCATCCACTCTGTCCGGTACCGCATCACCAAGGGGGGAAGGAATGGTTCCACACGGCTCAGAACTTGATGATTCGCCTACGGACTTGGGCATTCTGAACCAACTTGCTGAGTCCGGTGCCGAATCCTCAAGGGGAGAAATGATCGTTCCAGGCAGCTCAGACCTTGCGGCCGGCTTCACACCGCAACCTGGTGATTCGCCTATGGACTTGGGCATTACGGACCAACTTGCTGAGTCCGGTGTCGAATCACCAAGGGGCACTGAATTTGAACCGGTCAACACCAAACTTGACACCGCACAGCCGAGCAGTTGTGATCCCATTGCCCTTCGCAACTCTCAGGACCCATCTGACTGCTGGAAGCTTTTTGTGGGGGACATGTGGAAGCTTTTTGTTGATGGAGCGTCCAACCGTCATGGTGTCGGCCTAGGTATCGTTCTTATATCCCCGGACGGCCTAACCATTGAGCATTCTATCACACTCGGCTTCCCGGCGTCTAACAACGAGGCTGAGTACGAGGCGCTTCTTGCTGGGCTCAAGAGCGCAATTGAAATGAAGGCTGCCGAGCTTCTGGTATATAGTGATTCCCAGCTTGTGGTTAACCAAGTTTCAGGGATTTATGAAGCAAAGGACGACAGGATGGCGAAGTACCAAGCTCTGGTCAGAGACCATATCAAGCAGTTTGAGGCAATCAGAGTCCAACGGATTGGCCGAGAAGAAAACAGCCGGGCTGATGAACTCGCCGGCCTCGCTTCCATGGTCGATAGTACGTCTCCAAACCCCCTGTTGATTGACTTTCTTCCGTGGCCGAGCATTGAAAACGCCGGGCAGACGGATGTACTCTGCGCCGAGCTAGGTCCTTCATGGATGGACCCCTTGATCTTGTTCCTCAGAGACCGGACTCTTCCAACGGACAAGAAAGAAGCACACAAAATCCGGGTGAAGTCCGAGCGGTTTTGGCTCTCTCCATCCGGCGCGTTGTATAAGAAGTCCTTCACCGGTCCTTATCTCAAGTGCGTGCACCCGAACAGTGTGGAGGCCTTCTTGTTTGAAATTCATGAAGGCATTTGTGGCAGCCACATCGGGGGCAGGTCCTTGGCCTACCGAGCTATTTCGCAGGGATACTGGTGGTCGTGCATGCAGGCCGACGCGCAAAAATATGTCCGCAAGTGCGAGAAATGCCAGAAATTCGCCCATCAGATCCACCAGCCTGCCAGGGAACTTCTTCCCCTCACCAGTCCTTGGCCTTTCGCTATGTGGGGGCTAGATATAGTGGGACCATTGCCAACAGCACCGGGCAACCGGAAATTCTTCATCGCGGACACAGATTACTTCACAAAGTGGGTTGAAGCTGAGCCCTTGGCAACCATCAAAGAGAAAGACGTGAAGCGATTTGTCTGGCAGAACGTTGTCACGCGGTTTGGCGTCCCCAAGATTTTGATCTCTGACAACGGCACCCAGTTTGACGGTCGCCTATTCAGAGGATTTTGTGAAGATCTGAAGATAGAATTCTACAACTCCACCCCGGCCTACCCGCAGTCCAATGGTCAAGCCGAAGCATCGAACAAGACTATCCTGGATGGGTTGAAGAAACGGCTGGAAAAGGCCAAGGGAAAGTGGGCTGAGGAATTGCCCAGTGTACTTTGGGCATACCGAACAACCCCGCGACGTTCAACCGGGGAAACTCCATTTGCTTTGGCTTACGGCATGGAGGCGGTCATACCCTTGGAAGTTGAAATACCTACCCTCAGAACCGAGAGTTTTGAGCCCGAGCTAAATGCCGAGGCTATTGCCTTGGAGCTGGACCTAGCGGAAGAGCGCCGGGAGAAAGCCCTCATCCATGTGGCCGCCTACCAACAAGAGCTCTCCAAGAAGTATAACAAGACAGTGCACCCCAGACCGTTCAAAGTTGGGGATTGGGTTTTGAGGAAGATTATGGGCAACACCCTGGTGCCAGGAGAAGGCAAACTAGGGGCAAATTGGGAAGGACCCTACAAGATCACTGGTCTGGCTGGCAAGGGGGCTTACCACTTGGAGGATCTAGAGGGAAGAGCCATACCCCGGCCATGGAATGCGGCCAACTTGAAATTGTATTATTTTTAAGCTTTTTACTTTCCTCTTTTTGTAAAACAATTTTTTGGCTTGCAAAGCAGAATGTAATTCTTTTTGTCAAATTATAGAAGTCATTTTGCATTAGCACTTGGATTATTATTTTTATGTTACGAACCGAGATGATGTACTCCGGTTGGAAGAGTTGGTGTCTTGCCCAACTTTGGATTCCCAACCGAGATGTTGTACTCCGGTTGGAAGAGTTGGTGTCTTGCCCAACTTTGGATTCCCAACCGAGATGATGTACTCCGGTTGGAAGAGTTGGTGTTTTGCCCAACTTTGGATTCCCAACCGAGATGATGTACTCCGGTTGGAAGAGTTGGTGTCTTGCCCAACTTTGGATTCCCAACCGAGATGATGTACTCCGGTTGGAATAGTTGGTGTCTTGCCCAACTTTGGATTCCCAACCGAGATGATGTACTCCGGTTGGAAGAGTTGGTGTCTTGTCCAACTTTGGATTCCCAACCGAGATGGTGTATTCCGGTTGGAAGTGTTGATTTGTTCAACTTTGTTACAGCCGAGATGGCTATTTCGGTTCATGAATTGATCTTGTTCTGCTGAAGTACTTAGACCGTGCTATGTATTCCGGTTCGGTGAGTTATACCGAGATGTTTTGCTGAAGACAGAACTGATTACAACCGTGCATACACTTGCAAAAATTTGAACTTTCATTGATAAGAAATTCATTACAGAAAGTGGGGACCAAGCCCGGTTACATCAGCAGTGTGGAAAGCAAAAATACAAAAGAGAAGAAAATTAAACTAGAGGGGATAGATGAGTGAATTCGTCCTCGCCGGCTTCAAGGTCAACGGTTGGACCGGTATCTGGGGCACCGGGCTCCTCATTGCCGGGCTGCTCTTGCACCTCGGCCTCTTCTTCCTCAGAATCTGTCTCCCCGTCCCCATCTTCAAGTCCCTCCTCGGCCTCGGTCTGTAAAGCGCTGAAAACATCGTTGGCATATGGCACGAGGTAGACCGGTAGTGAAGCTTTGGGAGGATTGGCAAAAACGTCGGTGTCAGAGCCCTGGCCGAGCTGTTCGCAAGCGGATTTCCAGCCAGCCTTGAAGTATATGTCTTGTGTTGCAAAGACTTGCTTCTTGTAATTCATCTCGGCCTCGTTGAAACCCGCGTTGTTGGCAGCCCGGCAAGCCTTCCTCTTCGCCTTCTTCAAAGTGTCAACCTCGGCCTGGAGCTCGTTTTGTTTTTTCTCGGCTGCATTTAGTTGACCGAGCAGCCTGTTATTATCATGGTTGGCCATCTCGAGAGAAGCTTTAGCCCGGCCGAGCTCGGCTTGAAGGCTTTCAACCTGGCTGGCAGTGTCATTGGCTTTCTGCCTAAGCCGGTGGATGCGCTCCAAGACCAAATGTTGTTTCTGAATAGCCTGCACAAAGAAGCAAAGTACATCAGAAAGGGGACCGAGCAAGAAGGACCGAGCAAACACTTGTGAAATGTTAAAAAGAACGCCGACTTACCCTGGCCATGGACTTCACGGAAGATTTTACCAGCCGGGTGTCAGGGACGTGGTCACTGCCTACCACGTCGCCCGGTAGGAGAAATGCTTTGGAGAGATCAAAGGCGAGCAAATGTTCTTTGTCAGCCTTGATCGAAGCAGTCGCCGGGATATCCTGTCCCCGGTGCTTCAGCTGAGGACGCCAAGCGGGCACGGGAGCAGGAGTTTCAGCTGGATGTTCGGTTGTCAGCTCGGCGACGAGCTCGGCGGAGGGATCTGCCCTTGGTCTTTTTCCAGCCCGGCGCGCTTCTCTGGCAGATTGCCCGGCAGCTGGAGCTGGAGAAGCAAGGGCCACCACGGCTGCACTCGATTGACCGGCAGCCGGGGAGCGGGTGGTGACGCTCGGTATCTCGGCTGAGGTCGCGGTTAGAAGGTTTTTGATCCGAGATCTTTTGGCCATTTCTTGCTCGTCGGTTAACCGGATTAATGGGACGTCTGGTAGGGTTGGATCTGGAGGTGGCGAAGGAGCTCTGAGGAAGTCAGTTACTCTACTCCGGCGCGGAGCAGAATATCTGTAAGTCGGTGTGTAGCCGAGCAATTCGTTGCAGTCTCGGTGACGGTACCTAAGCACGGCCCGAATTGCCTCGACGTTGGGGAATTGGTAGTTGGCTTGCAAGGCTTGGATAGCTGCAGAAGAAACAGGGAAACCGGTTAGTTAAACTAAAGAATTAAGTTCACCGAGCAAGTTTGAGTGGCTTACATGAAGAACCGAAGTCCTTGCTTATGAACCAGCCCGGCACCTCGGCTGTTTCGTAATTGCCGGATACCCAAAAAAAATCATCGTCGTGCATATCTTTGTCCGGGGTGCCGGTTACGATTTTTTCCTTGCCTGGTCTTATTTTCAAGTAGTAAGCTAGGCCGTCACCGGTGTGGCCCATTGTGTATTGCCTCAAAATCTCGGCTAGGCCTAAGTTGGTGCCTAGCCATTGGTTCAATTCGTGAACGCCGTTGATTATTCTATAAGTGTTGGTGGACACCTGTGTGGGTGCCAGCCCGGTGCGGCGGAGGAACTCGGTTATAAGAGGGTTGAGCGGGAAACGAAGACCCCCTTCAACGATGGATAGCACGGTGAAGGGGCACTCCTCCCTACCCCAAGGTGTGGTCTCCTCTTCTGCGAGCTGCAGGTGGACATCGGCCGGGACGCCGTAGTCCTCCCTGAACGTAGCCAGCGCAGCCGGAGTATCCACTAGGAAGTGGAACTTCCCCATTTTTGGCCGGCTTAGTGTATCCCGGCTGAGGGGTTTGGCTCTGGGTATTGGATGTTACCCGGTCCTGAGAGCCTCAGGAATGACAGTGGTCCCCTTGGACTCTGCAGGAAAAGGATGGCAAGTGTTAGCGCGGTCGCGCGAAGGTGCTGGATTTAGCTCGGTCATTAAGTGTGCCAAACCACCTCGGTTGTCTATTCTATCTAAGGAGCCCGGTCGCCCAAGCGGACCAGATGTTAGCCCGGTTGAACGGCCAAGTCCTTTTGTTATCTCGGTTTTCGCCTTGGTTGAAACAAACATGTTGTTATCCCGGTTTGGTCGGTTTTTTGGATCAAAAGAAGGCCCAAAGCCCGGTTCACCCCAGTTCTTCAGTGTTCTTCAGGAAGACGAAGAACACCAAGAACAGTTGGGGCGTTTGGGACGGATTCCATGGCCTTTGCCCTAAATGCTACATTTTTATGCCCTAATGTGTGTAAAATGAAAGAAAATAGCAACTAGGGGGATCGAAAACCTTACCTTTGGAGGTTGGGGGCAGTTCTTCCAAGAATGAGAAATGGCAGTCGAGATAGAGGAGAGGGCTTGAGCTCTGGATCGTCAGGTAGTATAAAGGCAGTAGGAAGAAATGGCTTGAGGAGGGTGTTGTATATGTAAGGGTGAAAGGCCGCCCAAATTCAAAAATCTGACAAGAACGGCGGGTTGGCTTCTCGATGACCAATGGGAGCTCGCCACGGGTCCCCATTTAAGGCTACGTCAGGATTGAAGCGACGGGATGAAGAGACGAAGAGCCAGCCGAGCTACTTTCGACGAAAAGGCTTTAAGCCGAGGAACATGACCGGGGAAGGATAGCAGATTAGCTCGATGAAGGCTTGGCGTCTTGACGACCGGATAAATGTTATCTCGGTCGAAGTGGGTAATCCCAGTCACGCTTCCGCGGACGGAATTAAGGGGCAATTGAGAGGGTAATTTATGATCTGGAGTTGGGCCGAGATATCGACCGAGCAAGTTGAGGGCCCAACGGTGCATAGGTCCGGGACGATCGACTTTTTACCCAAAGTGGGCTGCCAGAATTTGGGCCGGGCAGAGTACGGGCTGAGTGTCACCCCGGACCGGACAGAAACTGCTCGGTAAGGCAGTGCTCGGTCGGACCAGGGTGCCCGGTCCGAGGATGGCCAAAGCCGGATTGACCGAGTGACCGGCGCCCAGGAAGGCATGGACAACCGAGGAAGTTGAGTGGCCGGTGCCCGGAAAGGCATGATCAGCCGAGGAGACTGTATGGTCGGCAGGAAGGCCGATCGAAGTGTCCAGGCTAGGCTCGGCCGGGATGCCGCTTAGCCCGGTCCTCCGTGTGTTTATCCGGTTAGGCGCTTGAGGTATGAAGCATGGTATGACCGAGGCAGGGCAGCTCGGCTGCCGAGCTCCAGCTGTGCTGACAGGCAGTTGAGAGCAGGTGATGAATGGCATGGTTTATGCTGACAGATGGGATAGCAGAGCCACGCGTCAGGAGATGACAGGGAGTGGATATGGGGCTCAGAAGGTATATAAGCATGTCTGCCCCCCCCATACGCGAGACACGAACACATCTGTAAGGATTTCTTACACTCAAACACTCTCTCCCTTCTCTCTATTCCCTCTAAGGTGTGTGCTAACTTGACCGTCGGAGGGTTTTTCCGGCCACACACCGCCGGGTAGCTCACCGTTATTTGCTCACAGGTGATCGGACATCGACGGAGCTTGGAAGAAAGGAATACGGGCACGCCGGAATATTTGCTCCCCGTACAGAGGGCAATACCAAGCTAAGTAGAATGGTGGGCGTCGTAGGACGAGATGGTGTGACCTAAAAGGGGATAAACTAGACATATTTAAGAATCGAATGGATAAGGAAGGTACTTGGGACTTAGAAGGTGATGCTAACACTATGTGGAACTCGATGGCCAATTGTATGAGGAGAATCTCAAGAGAAGTGCTTGGAGAATCGAAAAGAACGGGACCCAGCTCTAGGGAAACTTGTAGGGATGGCAATTTGAAATCGGCCCGACGGGGATCCCCGACCCCGACCCCGATTTTAACAGTTTTTCCCCGAAAAATACCCCCGACGGGGAGAAGACGGTATTTGAAAATCAATCCCCGATCTGTTTCGGGCCGGGGACGGTGATCAGTGTTTAAGCCCCGGCCCGTCCCCGTCCCCGGCCCCGACCCCGTCCCCGAAATTCCCCGAAATAAAATTACTTTTATACCCCTTATATAATATATATATATATATAACATATATATATATATATGATAAACCCGTCCCCGAAGCTCTCACTCTCACTCTCTCAACTCTCGTTCTTCTCTGTCTCTCAACTCTCTCACTCGGTCTCACTCTCTCACTCTCGTTCTTCTCTCTCACTCTCTCAACTCTCGTTCTCTCTCACTGGTCGATCTCCATCGCCGATCTCTCACTCTCTCAACTCTCTCACTCGATCTCTCACTGGAGAGCTTCGTGTCGATCTCCATCGTCGATCTCTCACTCTCTCACTCGATCTCTCACTGGAGACTCCATCGCCGATCTCCTCCGATCTCCTCATCCGCCGATCTCCACCGCGGATGATCTGTAATTTCTTAATCTGTAAATTTTTTTTTGATCTATAATTTTTTAATCTGTAAATTTTGTTTTGATCTGTAATTTTTTTTTGATCTGTAATTTTTTAGTCTGTAATTTTTTTTGATCTGTAATTTGATGATGAGCTGTAATTTTTTTGTTTTTGATCTCTTTTGTTGATGATGAGCTTCATCTGTTTGTTTTTGATCTGTTGGTTTTTGATCTGTTGATGAGGATCGGGGAATTTCGGGGTCGGGGAAACCCGATCCCCGTTGGGGACGGGGATGGGGACTACGAAAGGTTCCCCGTCGGGGATCGGGGCCGGGGCCGGGGAAGTTTTGGCCATCGGGGATCGGGGACGGGGAGGGTGATCCCCGGCCCCGCCCCGCCCCGCCCCGTTGCCATTCCTAGAAACTTGGTGGTGGAGGGAAGAGGTTCAAGCGGTAGTTAAGGCAAAAAAAGAGTGTTTTAAAAAGTAGCAGAATGATAGAACTGAGGAAAACCTTAAGAACTATAGATTGCCTAATAAGGAGGTCAAAAAAGTAGTGAGAGAGACCAAGTTGAAAGTATATGATGACCTATACACTAGACTAGATAGTAAGGAGGGAGAGAAGAGGATATACAAACTTACTAAGATACGGAAGAGGAAAACAAGAGATTTTAATCAAGTAAAGTGCATCAAGAGTGAGGATTCTAAGGTATTGGTGAAGAATGATGAGATTAAGGAAATATGGAAGAATTATTTTGAGAAACTATTAAATGAGAAACATGGAGGTACGACAATAAGGGAAGAAATAGCCAGTAATACGATAAACCAAGACTATATAGGTTCTATCGCAGGATTAAGAACTTTGAAGTGGAAATTGTACTTAAGAAGATGAAATCAAATAAGGCTTTAGGACCCGATGATATCCCTATTGAAGTTTGGAAGTGTTTGGGTAAAAAGGGAGTTGGTTGGTTGACTAGGTTGTTTAACACAATTTTGTTGACTACGAACATGCCAGATGAGTGGAGGAAAAGCATTTTAGTGTCAATCTATAAGAATAAAGGTGATGTCCAAAATTGTAACAACTATAGAGGAATCAAGCTAATGCGTCATATAATGAAAGTGTGGGAGAGGGTGATAGAACGCAGATTGCAAGATATAACAAAGGTGTCAGAGAATCAATTTGGGTTTATGCCTGGTAGGTCAACAATGGAAGCGATTTATCTTTTGAGGAGAGTAATAGAAAAGTATAAAGAAAAGAAAAGAGACATTCATATGGTGTTTATCGACCTTGAGAAAGCATATGACAGAGTGCCCCGGGATATAATATGTTGGGTGTTAGAGAAGAAAGGGGTGACAAAAGGTTATGTTGACGTGATTGGGGACATATATGAAGGGGTGATAACCACTATTAGATCGCCAGCTGGAGAGACAAATGAATTTCCTATCACTGTAGGGTTACACCAAGGATCTACCTTAAGTCCTTATCTTTTTGCTTCAGTTATGGACGTGTTGACGATAAATATTCAAGATGACGTGCCATGGTGCATACTTTTTGCAGACGATATTGTGCTAGTGGATGAGACTAGAGAAGGAGTTAACACAAAGTTAGAGATTTGGAGAAAAGCTCTTGAATCTAAAGGATTCCGGATAAGCAGAACTAAGACAGAATACATGAAGTGTAAATTTAGTAACAGTAACAATGAAAACAGAGGAGAAGTGAAGATTGAGAACCAAGAATTGCCTAAGAGTGACCATTTTCGTTATTTAGGGTTGATTATCACAACAGTGGAAGAGATTGATGCAGATGTGGCCCATAAGATTAAGTCGGGATGTTGTAAGTGGAGAAGTGCGTCTGGGGTATTGTGCGATAAACGAATATCCACTAGACTAAAAGGTAAGTTTTATAGAACGGCTATTAGACCAGCTATGTTGTATGGGACGGAGTGTTGGGCAACTAAGAAACAACATGTAGATAAGATGAGTGTAGCTGAGATGAGGATGCTAAGGTGGATGTGTGGTAAGACTAGACAAGACAGGATTAGGAATGAGTGTATTCGAGAATGGGTAGGAGTAGCACTGATAGAAGATAAGTTGAGAGAGAATCGTTTGAGATGGTTTGGTCATATTCAACGGAGACCAACAGAGGCAATAGTGAAGAGATACGATGCTGTAACGGTAGATGGAAGTGTTAGGGGACGGGGTAGACCTAGATTAACGTTGACTAGCGTTTTAAATAGAGATATGAATCTACTTAATTTGACTAATGAAATGGCCTTTGATAAGGCCGCGTGGAGAAGAATGATTCATGTAGCCGACCCCATTTGATGGGACTTAAGGCTTGGTTTGGTTTGGTTTGGTTTGGTTTATATAACGAGAGAAACTATAAATAGCGGGATAACAATTTTACCGTGCAATTATATCGGGCTTGTTTGGTTTATATCTTAAGATATAATTTTTGAGAAAAAAATTTAAAAATTTTGTTTGGTTCAAATTTTTTAATTTTTTTTTCAAAATATCTCTCCTACACATTAATCAATCACTTTTCTCTTTATTCTCTAATTCTTAATCACTTTTTCCTCACATACATTTATTAAATTACAATAAAATATAAAATTATTTCAAATTTTCAAACTCCAAAACTATTTTCAAAATATACAACTAACAAATTAAAAAAAATTTAAACTTTTTCTTTAATTTTTTTTTTTAAAACTTTATCTCAAACTACAAATCAAAAACACCAATCGCGTTCGAACGACGCGCACGGAAGCACCCCGTAGCAGCATTGGGTCCCACCCATTTTGTAGTAGCGCCGCAACCATCCCTCCAACTTAGAAATTTTATGTTATTAATTATTTCGCATAAACTAAATAATAAAGGTGTGCACAACAATGATTGTTGTGTGATTTATGAGAATGATTTTAGATTTTCTTTTTATTATGTAAAGAGTTTAATTTTTAAAGAATATCGAATAAAATATATTTGTAAAAAATTAAATTTATTGAATATCAATCGATCCTTCATCAACTTACATTTGTATTTAATTTAATACTTATATATTTATTTTTTTATATATACAAATTCAAGTTGACGAAGATTCTATCGATATCCGATCAATTTGATTTTTTATAAATATGTTCTACTCAATGTTTTTTAAAAACTAAATGGTTCGAATGATGAAAATAAAACTCAAAATAATTTTAATGAGCCGCACAACAGTCACTTTTATGCAAGCCGCAATGCAGTGACCCCTAATCCCTAAATAAATGTATTTATTTAAATTTTATCACAATTTTATTTTTTATATATTTTTTATAAAAAATTAAAAAATATATTTATTTGAAGGGTAAATTACAAATACATCCCCGAGATTTGCTTAAAACATGAATTGCTCCATGTGTTTTGGAAAATTACAAATACTTTCCTATCAAAAAATTTTATTTAATATAATTAATTGAAAAACTAAAATTTGTAACTGTTCACCTATACGATAATAAAATTATTTGAATTATTAATTGAAATAAAATTTTAATTTTATTAAAAATTATTAATTAACTTGATAATTTATTAATAAAATAACCTATTTATTATGAAATTATAAATCTTAGAAGGCATAATATAATTTTAAAATTATAAAAAATAATTTATAATTAAAATAAATCTCAAAAAATATATTTATAATTCATCTTCATTTAAATTATTTCATACAATCCTTAACGATATATACCGAGAAAAAAAATTGATAGGGGATGAGTGGACTGTGTGAATGGAGGAGATTCCTCGGTCGTTGTTGCCATCTCTCGTAAGGAGTGATGGGTTAGTTTGATTTTTTTTAGACGATTCTGTCGTTGTTGCTAGGGTTGTGCGCGGTGTGGGTCGGTGCGGTTTGAGAGAAAAATAGAAATCGTATGACGGGTAGTGGATTGATAAAAGTGTCACTAGAATTTACCATTTTTCTTATTAAAAACCGGCGGTTCGGTTGACAAATAATGGTAGATTTGCCTTGGCGGTTCCGGCGGATTAGCGGTTTATAAAAAATATAATTCAAATTACAAAACTTAAATCAAAGAGTAAAAAAAGACGAGAGATACCGTGATGTTAAGCATCTTGCGAAACTTTCTTCTGATGCAGCAAGTGTAGCAACAACATGATAATATCAACGACTATGCCATCAGTTCATTACAAGCATCTGTGGAAGCTACAATGATCAAATACAATATATAAAATTAATATCATTCAGGGTTTACAGTATATTGAAAATGTTTACTGTTGAAAAGTATTTAGATTGAAAAGTGAGCTGATGCAAGTTTGCAACATGGCCAGAAAAAAAAAAAGATTGAAAAGTGAATTGGAATCCAACTTTATTTTGGATTGCTGACATCTTGAATTCCCCTCGAGCAGTAATGTAATACTATATTCTAATGTATAGAACAACAAGCAAACTTAAGTACAAAAGAATTTTTAAAATCTTATAAAACATGATTTAATAGCGGTGCGGGTCGGTGCGGTTTGGAAGAAAAATAGAAATCGGCGGATTGATAAAAGTGTCACTAGAATTTGTCATTTTTCTTACCAAAAACCGACGGTTCGATTGGCAAATAATAACGAATTTGCCATGACGGTGCGGTTCGGTGCGATTTTGACAGTTTTGACAGTTTCGACGGTATTATGCGCACCCCTAATTGTTGCCATCTCTCGTAAGGAGTGATGCATTAGTTTGATTTTTTTAAGACTATTTTTTTTTTGGATAATCAAAACATAGAAAAAGGTTGGACTTCCTTTTTCTCTGACCCATCACTCACTCCCTATGTATTGAGATTAGTTAATTTTTTACTTTTATTTTTTTTTTTCTCTTATCATTCATTGACATGTGTTTATCGGGATTGTAGTGGTCAAGAAAAAAAAATCTTTATCATTTATGCCAAAACATATAGAAAAGACACTATGAATCAAACTAAACAGAATTAAAAAATTTAAGATGGCGCACTAATAAATTTTAAAATATAATTTTGTAAATTATTTAATATTTTTTTAAAATTTAAAAGTCTCATTGAAATAGAAATTAAATAAAAAAATAGTCATTTACATATTTAAAATTAATTTTTGAGAGATAAAAATAGAATTCTTCAAATGTGAAATTATATTTAGACAATCTATACTATAGATGTTTTGAATTTTTTCACTTTTTGAAATAAATTCCACATTGCGAATAAGATCATAACTCTTCAATAACATAACACTTTAATATAACACATTAAAAAAAAATTGTGTATTTTTTTCAAACGTAATACTCCAATGTAACCAAAAAAAAAAAAATTAGTCTATTTTTTCTAAATGTAACACTCCAATCAATGTAATTCCAAACGTAACACTTTAATATAGCACACTTCAATGTAACACACGTAAAAATACTAAAAAACCCTTTAGTTTATTTTTTCCAAATGCAACACTTACAATTTGAAAATTTACATTTTGCCCAAAGCTTACTAAGAAATTTTTGTACTTTTTTTGGAATAGTTTGAAGAATCTCACATCTTTTTTTTAGAGTATTACGTTTAGGAAAAGCACACTAAGAAATTTTTTTTGTATGTTACATTGGAGTGTTACACTAAGAAATTTTTAAAGAATTTTTGTCTTCCTTTTAGAATAGTTTAAAGAATCCCACATTTTTTTTTAGTGTTATATTAAAGTGTTACACTAAGAAATTTTTAAAGAAATTTTATACTCCTTTTAAAATGGTGTAAAGAATCCCACTTCATTTTTTGGAGTATTACATTTGAAAAAAGTATACCAAAATTTTTTTAGTGTATTACATTGGAGTGTTATACTAATGATTTTTTTTAGAGTGTTATTTGGAGTGTTACATTCAGGAAAGGTAAAGTAAGGAGTTTTTTTGGAGTGTTATGTTTGAGTGTTATATTTTGAAATTATACATTTATCCAAAGTTTACTAAGGAGTTTTTGTAATCCTTTTGAAATGTTTGAAGAATCTCACATCCATTTAGAATGGTTAAAGAATCTCATATTTCAAATTATTTTTGTACTCATTTTGAAATGTTTGAAGAATCTTACATTTCAAGTCATTCCAAATAAAAAAGATTCTCATATAAAAATCCATTCCAAATTTGATTCTCATAGGATATGTATCTTACCTTTCTAAAAGAAAAGGAAAAAAAAAAAAGAAAAGAAAAAGGAAACATAATAAAAATAAGATATAACCGTAAATCTAATTTTTAAATAATATATTAAAGGAAAATTTACCAATAAATCCTATTTCACAAACTATTAAACCAATTAGTCCCAACTTTATTCTTTTGTTCGGATAAGTCCTATCAGTGGGGAAGTTTGTTTTTTGCTGATCCTATTTTCCATATTTAGTGTAACTGTGTGGACGATTTTACCCAATTAGTCAGAGCCTTCAATTTTCTCCATTAATGGCCGTGAAAACTTGTGGGTCTTCACACTCTGCTTTGCTTGATCATGAAAAATCGATTCTACAACAACTCAAAGATGGCCCACAGATTATCGAGTGTTTCGGAGGAGATTTCAGCTTCGAAAACGGCGAGAAATTGTACAATCTGTTCTTAGAATACGCTATGGGTGGTTCTTTGGCTGACAAGCTCAAGAACTCCGGTCACCGGAGCTTGCCGGAATCCGAAGTCCGGCGACACACAGAGTCGATTTTAAAGGGTCTTCAATGTATTCACGAGAATGGGTTTGTTCACTGTGATCTCAAGCTTCAAAACGTTCTTCTGTGTCAAAATGATGTCGCGAAGATCGCCGATTTTGGTTTGGCGAAGAAATCGGGAGAGAAGATCGTGGGTTTTGAGTTGAGAGGTACGCCAATGTATATGCCGCCGGAGACAGTGGTGGCCGGACAGCAGGAGGCGGTTGCGGACGTATGGGCTTTGGGGTGTTTGGTGGCGGAGATGGTGGCCGGAACGCCGCCGTGGCGGTGCTCGACGAAGGAGAATGTGTGTGTGTGTGTGTTAAAGCCATCAGTGTGTGTGTGTGTGTGTGTGTGCACGTGTTGAAGCCATTAGTGTGTGTGTGTGTGTGCGCGTGTGTATCAGTGTGGGTGCTGTGTTTGGTGTGTGCTGTGTGTGTGTGTGTGTGTTGTGTGTATGGTGTGTATGAGTGTGACTGCTGGGGCTGAGTGTGTGTGTTAATGGTGTGTGTGTTAATGGTGTTTTGTGTTCATGGTGTCTTGTGTCTGCTAGAGAGAGAAGATATGTGTGTGGTTGGGTCTCCATGTGAGAGAGAGAGAATGCTGAGAGAGATTAGTGGTGTCTAAATGAGGGCAATTACGTCTCTTAGAATTTTCTAAGACTAAACGGTTTACTAGAATAAAAATGAGACCAATTGGTTCATAAGTTTACATTTTGGGATTTATTGGTAAATCTCCCTATATTAAATCTATCTTTTCAAAATCAATGGGACTAATTGGCCAAAAAAAAAATTGGGACTAAACGAATCACCATTCCTCAAAATAAGATTTATAAATAATTTTTCCAAAAATTTATTAAATTTATTTATAATTTTTTAAATATCACTACTATATCATTCATATAGAATTTTGTGTATGAACCTTACATATCGATCTTCATAGTTTAATTATAATAATATTAAAAAACAATGACTTGTGCGATTTATTTGATTTAACCCCAGTTTGGAAACTGTTTTCAAGCTATACAAGCACATGTGGACAAAAGTTTGCTAGAAAATCACAAACTACCAAAAATTCATACACGTGAGGAGGATGTACAATTACCAAATTATCCCATATACACCAATACACATCTCTGTGTATTTGCTAGGGTTCCATTTGCAGAAACACACCAAGCAGACGGCGACGAAGAAGAACGAGAGAGGAGGAGAAGACTGCATAACATCGGACGACCGATCCAGGCCAACAACGCTTCCTTAACGCCTCGACCATTCTTTACTCGTAACATTGTTCTGTGTTTGCATCTTTGGTACGCATAACTTGATTTATTTTGGGGTTTTCTTCTCCTTGTACGAGATCTTACTTGTTTATCGTGTGTATGTTCAAAATCCGTCATTGTTTCGATTAGTGCTAAAATGCTTTTGTTGGTGTCCATTGAGGTTTAAACCCGAATTTCTCTATACAAATTGTGTGAACTGTGATTATGGGAACTTATTTTTTTTTTTCACTTTCGTTTTTCTTCTCCATGAACTCAACGAAGAACATCATACACCAACAAATATTGTTTTTTTTGTCTTTTTTTTTTTAATCTATTACCATGTTTTTTTAAACTCACTGGAAATGATTGCTTCCAAATTGATGAAGTATTTTCATATTTTTTGTATTCCCTTTCGTTTTGCTTCTTGATGAATTCAATAGAGCATTTGAACTTTATTTTTTATTTATTTAAAATTTTTCTTTTAAATGTGTTACCAACTTTTATTTTTTATTTTATTTATTTATTTATTATTTTTTTAAACTCACTGGGCCTATTGTCCATACAATGGTTGCTTTCAAATTGAGGTTGGATAAGCATTTTGTAAAATAGAGAAGCAAATTATGAACTAATTTTAGAAATTTTTTGCAAAACTGTGCCTAATGCAACAGAAACACAACAGAGCATTTGAACATTTTTAAAAATTTTTTTTTCTTTTAAATCTGTTACCAATTTTTTTTTTTAACTCACTGGACCTACTGTCCATAAAATAGTTGCTTTCGGATTGAGGTTGGATAAGCATTTTTTAAAATAGAGAAGCAAAATATAACCAATTTTAGAATTTTTTTTGTCCCATATGCCTAATCCAGCAGAAACACAACAGCGTATTTGAACTTTTTTTTTAAAATTCTTTCTTTTAAATCTGTTACCAATTTTCCTTTTTTTATTTTTTATTTATTTTAACTCATTGGACCTACTGTCCACAAAATGGTTGCTTCCAAATTGAGGTTGGATAAACATTTTTTGAAATAGAGAAACAAAATATGAACCAATTTTAGAATTTTTTTCTCCATGTTTGTAGAAACACAACAGAGCATTTAAACTTTTGTCATCAGTTAATTGTGTAGTCTGACTGTAATGTGGTGGATGGTTATGTTGTTTGTTTTCTATATATGGGTTGGATGGAAAACATAATCAATGCAAATATGTCAACTTGAATTGGTTGGCCTTTATTATGAGAGCACATAGACCATGGACATCCACAATGAATGGAATAAGACGATGCTGGAGAGAGGATAGAGTGCTTCTTCATGTTTATCTTTTCCTGACTTCATTCTCCTTTTTCACACTTGTCTATTTGGCATTTGTTACTTATGCCAACTAAATGCATATAGGACCAATCTTTTTCCCATCCTCATCAATGTAATAACCCCGACCCAAGATTAATGATAATCCATGATTTAATATGCATAATAAGATATTAAGATCAGATTTTGAATTAATTGCATATGTGGTGCATTATTTGTGTTTCTATCTATTTATTGTAGGAATATCTGTTTGAGATTCTACTATATTTTGCCAATTGAAAGCTTTATCGGCATCCGATTCAAAAATTGACTTGATTTATGTATTAATTAGAATTTTTAAAATTTTATGGTAGATTCAATTGAAATTTGATTTGGAATGATTAAATTAGTTTGACTTAATGTCCATATACTTGATTTTAATTAAGTACACTTCTACTCAAGCCTACATAAGGCTTATATACCCCACTTGAGCCTCTTTTTCATATCATCTTTAAGCCTCCAAGAGATGAAAGCGTGGGAGAAAGAGAGAGAGGGTAAGAATTGAGATCAAACCTTGAAGTTGGTAGGAATTTGCTTGGAAATTGGAGAATTGCTCAAATCATTATTTAATCCCAAGGAATTGAAGACTCTAGGTGAGGATTTGTTCTTAAGCTTTGCATTCTAGACATTAGTGGAGGAATTCAAAAGATTAAGTGGTTAAACATGAGAATTGAGTTAAAGAAGTAAGAAAGATGATTATCCCATGCATGCATGTGTATTTCTTGGAGTTTTATTCTTGTTGCAAAAAAATTTCCTCATGCATGTACTAAGTCTCACTTGATTTTGGGAATTCATCATAACTTATAATAATTAGGTTCATTTGATCATGTTTTGAGAAGCTCAAGATCAAGAAATTCATGCATATTATGTTCATAAAAATTCATAAAGTTTAGGTTGAATTTTTGAACAATTGGTATGCTTTTGGGCCTTGATTTCATGAAATGATCTTTAAATCATGATGTTTTGTGAATTTCTAAATGTTTTCCAGAATTTTGGCCCAAGAGGATGAGTTTTGAAGTGTTTGGTTTGAGTTTGAAACTTGGAGATCAAATCTGGAAATTTCAGAATTTGAATCTACGCTCGAGCATAGGAGTTCATGCTCGAGCGAAACACTCTGAATGTGTGCACTTCCACTCGAGCGACATGATACCCGCTCGAGCGTGAAATGCATGTATCCAGAAGTTCATATATCTTGCAGCATGCTTGAGCGACAGAAGTCACGCTCGAGCAAGGGCCTGAGTCTCACGCTCGAGCGGAGATCGAGCGTCCGTCGAACGTGAAAAATAAGCAACCAGTACTTTTTTAAGAGTTTACAATCCGCTCGAGTTAAGGAAGTCATGCTCGAGCGAACCTTCACTTTTTTCATGTCCGCTTGAGCGAGGAAAGCCACGCTCGAGCGTGGACCCTGTTTTCAGCAAACTTTGAAAAATGTTTTCTAATGCAATTTTTGCATCCTCATTCCATCCTAGGCATTCTTAGGCCATGATTAAGTCACCATAATAAGAATAAGAGTAGAAACACACTAAGAACAAGTGAAATAAGTTATGTACAATTTGAACGTGTGTTTCAAGTGTGTATTTGTTATGTGTTAATGTAGGTCACGTGCCGTAGACCGTTTGCTTAGCCTGCTCTATCTGTCTGCACCCGAAGCTAACTGTGAGTAATAACTTAGTAAAGCTATGTTCCACTTTATTTATTTTCTGAATAATGAAATAAGATCTGTTTTCTGAAATGTTATGTTCTGTATAATGAATGACTGTCTGATTTCTAACAATGTATTCGTGGCATCCTTAGCATCATGTGATATCTGTTAGCTATTACCCGGTATCGGAGGTCCTATTATGGGACTTATTATGTCTATCATCTGTTACCCGTACCGGAGGCTTCATCATGGAGCTTAGCATGTATATTCTCTGTTTCCTGGATTCGGAGGTTCCTTTATGGAACTGGTTATTCATAACCACCATATGTTCTGCATCTGTTCTGTATCTGTTATGCTAGCACTAATGGATGTACCACGTATAATTAAGCATGAACTCTGATTTCTGTATATGGTCTGAACAAGAATATGAATACGAATCTGTTATGAATCTAAATTATGATTTCTGAATCTGTATGGAAATCATTCGTTAAAACCCTTTACTCTGTTATTATTTACGAGGTTTTTGCTCACTATTTATATTATGTATGTAGGTGAGCAGGCGCGTGACCAGGCCTAAGCTGCCGCTTGGAGTTTTGGTGTCAGCTAGCCATCGTGCCTCCCATGGAGGTTTCTTTTGAGATCAATCCAAGCCTTTGTGTTTTGGAACTTTTGTGCCTCATAAATGTTTATGTCTGGATTGAACGTGTGCTTGAAAATTTTGTATAAATGGCTTAAGTGACGAAAGATTGATGCTTTTATAACGTCACATACGAGTATAAAGTTTTAAATTTTGTCCCCATGTACGTCTCCACAGCTCATTGGACTATGTATATTTTGTATTTGCTTCCGCAGACCCCTACTTATAAGTTATTCTGTTAAGAGTCCTTTGGTAATCCAAGGATTACTGGCCGGTTACGATTCTAAACCTATAGGGGCGGGTTTGGGTTGTGACAATCAACCAACAGTTTCACTTCAATAGGCTCCATTTTGTAGCAGCAATTTACTTTAAGTGGAAAGGGTTTATGCTAAGATCTCCACATATTCCATCCATGTTTCTGAACAAGAGTTTTACTAACATGTTTAGAACAAATCCTGTAGTAGACAACCATCTCATTACCACACATATGATATATGACAAACACACAAGCATAAAATACAAAAATAGTGCCCTAATCCAGAAACACAATGGCTAGCAAGAATCATGAAAATGTATGTATCAATTTAAAGAAACGTCAAATGACAGATAACAACCTGGAAAAGCGCATTGCTGTGGGCTCAAAAGCAATAGGTGACCATATGTTCCATGTTTTGTGTGGCTATTACCTGTCACTAGTAATGAGAATAAAACTATACCATACATTTGAAGTTATTCATAAAGATGTACCATACACTGTCTTACACCTTGTCTTCTTCTTCTATTCATCTATGGTACAAAACAAAGCAAGGCTTCTTTCATGTCAACTAGCACATCTACTACATGGCCACGTCGTACGTGTGCCTGTGGCTACGGTCAATGTCTTGTCAAGATTTCCAGATCTTACAAAAATTCAGGACGTGCTTACTATGTGTGTCCGAATCCTGTGGTGAGTACACCCTTTATTTTCGATGACAAATTTCATTTCATTTAAACCAGTTAACTAATACCTTTGTACATAAATTTTGTTAGCCATGTTTTAGTTGGATTGGTTGGTGCGACAAACCTAGGCAACCGAACACCGACTATGACTCCGCCACACACGACAGTGTCATGCACTTGCGGGATGATGTCATTCACATTCAACAAACGTTGCGTATCTTGAAAACCATTGTTTCCTTGTTGTGCATTGTCGTTGTAATCTTACTGTTGCGTATGTGAAAATGTTCCAAGTGTCTTGTAGCACCCTAAAAAAGCTAGTATTGTAATGACTTATGTTTGTTGTGGACTTGATAACAATAGCTTTGTGAATGACATGTAATGGAATTGTGGTTTGCATCTAGATAACTGTTTCTTTTTACTTTCTTTTAATTTTTTTGATAGAATGTCACAATGTCTAATCTATTTTATTGCGCAAATTCGTTTGGGTGAGTAATACGCATACATAAATAAGGTACTTATGCTTTAATTTATCAATTGCATTGTCGTTATGGCTTCTACACGAACTTCACCACGTACTTTTTCCAAAAATAAAGGGGTTGTAAGGGCCCGAGCAATCGTTATTGAGGACAGCCAAAATGTTCACAAAGTTATGTGAGATTCTGAATCCACAAGGCTTTTCCTAGAGCTTATTGCCGATGAAATTCTTGGGGGCAACCAGCCATTCATGGTTTTGGGCAGCGTTGGGTACAAGTCGTTGGTAGAAGAAGTTTGAAAAAAAAAAAAAACTGGTAGAAAACATGATGTAAAGCAATTGAAAAACAAGTACGCATGTATGAAACGAGATTGGACTACGTGGATGAAGTTGATGGATCGTGCCAAAGGAATAATTGGAATTGGATTTGATGCAGAAACAAGCATGTTTCAGGCTTCCGATGAATAGTGGGATTGGATGGAACTGGTAAAGTATTTACACATTTTTCTTACCTTTCTGCATTGCTTTCATTTTTATTTCGTAACATATTTTCACTAATAGTTTTGTGTTTCCTGTGCTGCAGATAAACAATAGTTGTGCAAAGTTCAGGAATAAAACTTTGGAGCACCGGGAGTTGATGGAGATTGTCTCCACAGGAGCTGCTGCAACTGGCAAACATCATTGGACACCGGGGGAGAGGACTGTTGAAGATAACGAGGGCTCTTCTGATTTGGTTCAGAGCCTTGGTATGCGGCCATTCGCAGATCCAATCCTTTTAGTTGGTATTGATGTGGAGGTTGAGTCGTTAATGGAATGTATTGAACCTAGGGTTGACGCTCGGGCGAAAAGGAAAAGAAATACTCCCGTAAGTTCAGGAAGGTCGCGAAAGCCGACTAGTGGAGCATCTGCTATAGCTGACAGTGTGAACAATCTGACCAATGTCGTCCGGAGTCAAAACCAACAACTTACTGTTAGGCACTTAATTGGTAATAAGTCGTTGTACACTATTTCAGAGTGCATGGAGAGGTTGAAATCCATTTCTGCCTTAGTGGGTACACCGTTGTTCCACTTTGTATTGTCTCTTATGGACAACACTGACTATCGAGTGGTTATGATGTGCCAGCCCGATGATGACTATAGTATTAAGAGGCTTACGCAGAAGCAACTACAAAGCTGCGTTGGAGCTCCATTTGCGAACCTTTTTGGTGCACGACGGGTTTGATGGCTGCTAGGATGGGCCACAAGGTTGGGCGGCTGGTTGGATTTTTAGGACAGTGTTGGATTTTTAGGACATCTTTAAGTTTTTATTTTTTATTTATTTATTTATAATTTTTATTTGGGTTTGTTTCGTTTGCAGTACTTGGTTGGATGGTTTGGTGGAACAATATGACTAGTTTGTGGGTTTTTTTTTTTTTTTTTTTTGGGTTTTTAATTTCTTTGTGTGGATGGAATGGATGATTTATGCATGTTTGGTTTGGCAGATTGCTTTTCTTTTAACTTGGTTATGCATCATATGCTGTTGATGTATATATGTAATGTTAGTTAAATGGTTGAACAAGTTCAAAGTGACAGTAATGATTTTAACATTGGACATATGTCTTGTAGGCCATGCCGAAGTCGTGGCCATGTCTAACGGGGAAGATACTAGTAACGACGACTTCGTCAAGCAAATAAGCCAAATGGTTATTCAAATACAACAACAAAATAATTAGACGTACGTGTAATCATGTCGGTATGTACAAGAGTATTACAAAAAATATATGTTAAAAACTCCATGTCGAACGTCAATATTGACTGAAAGTGCATGGATATGTGAATTATACAATGGACACATTGGTCGTTTTGAAGAAAATGTATGTATGCCAAAAGAAGTATTTTCTTTGTTGTGTGACACGTTAATTAGAGACTTTGGTTTATGTGTTAACCAACGTAGCCATGGATTAGCCATGGAAGAAAGCGTTGCAATGTTCATACATGTGTTGAGAGGGTTTAAGAATAGAGCCATCCAAGAACGGTTTCAACATTCGAGTGAAATCGTATTATGCTACGTCATAATGTTTTGGAGACGATGAAGAAGTTCACAGTTGTACATTGTAGGCCAACAACAAATCAAAATGTTCAACATCCTCACTTCCGGTCAAAAATGAAATACCTACCATTCAAGGTACAACTTTCATATTTGAAAAACATATTGTTTCTTTACGTCAAAGTTTTGGCATATATTGAAATTTGTTTTGCTGTTTAATTTGGAAATTAGGATTGCATCGGCCCAATCGATGGCACACATGTTGTTGCGAAAGTGACAGGGCCTAATGCAACTACCTATTTTGGACGCAAATATTGTCACACCCAAAATATCATGGCGGTGGTTGATTTCGACATGTGTTTTACCTTTGTATCAATTGGATGGGAAGACAGTATGCATGACAATAGAATTTTTGCTGAAATAATCAACAATGAAAATGTGTTGTTTCCACATCCGGAGAAAGGTACAGACAATTTTTTTTTTTAAAATTAGTATGTAGAAATATGCACACAAAGCTTATACCATTATTTGTTTACATCCGGTAGGGAAATATTATCTTGTTGATTCGGGCTATCTTAATCGAAAGGGTTACCTCTCATCGTACAAGGGCTACCGTTACCACCAAGAAGATTTTCAGCGAGGTGCAAGGAACGCAGCGAACCCTAGAGAATTATTTAATAAGGCACACTCGTCGTTGCACTGTGTCGTTGAATGTACCTTTGGGGCGTGGAAAAATCGATGGGATTTTATAAAAAATGTGCCTTGTTATGATTTTGCGACTGCGCAGGTGTATTTAGTTAGTTCGTTGATGGCATTGCATAACTACATACGGAGAAATATGGGTAATCCAACCACTGTTCAACCCATAGTAACAGAGGCCGACATAATCAATGCCATTCCTCTGTCAGCACATGGGGAGGGAGATGGACTAATAGTTAGGGATGATGACCCACATATGGAAAACGTGTGCTTTCTCGTAAGACATCATTTGGTCCACATGCGCAATCACGGCATGTTGGGAAATATATAGGAGGAATTCGGTAACCCAAGTTCATTTTTCTTGTTTGTATGTGTACGAAATTGTAGCACCATGTTTAGTATTTATGGTATTGTGCATATGTACGTTATGTAATTAGGTATGCACGTTCCCATTATGGTACACTCAAGCAATTGGTTATTGTCGGAGAGGTAATTACCAACAAATGGTTCTTATTATGTATTTGAAAAATATTATTTGTACAAACCTTTATTGTGGACTTGAAAATTTTATTTTATTAATGTATTTGACAGATTTTCGTTAGTGTTATTTATTTATTTATTTATTTATTTTTGCAACAGTGGCTTGGTGGAAATGGCATACTAGAAATGTTTCCCAAATTTTGCAAAACTTTTTCGTTAATTCCGTACAATTTTGGTTCACAGAGTATTTGATTTGTTTCAATAGTTTCCCTATTCAAAATCAGTAACCTACCAAAACCAATTTCCATGAAACAATTTACAAAAAATGTAAAAAAAAGGGAAACGAAAAAAAAAAGAGTGTAATTTCTAATGCAAAATCTGTATATATTTGGAGGTGTTATTGGATTTGGCCATTTTAAGGCAATTTTGTCATTTCACTTTTGCCAACATCATTTTCAATGCAAAAAAGCCAAACAAGAAAATCACAAAAAAAAAAAAGAAAAAAAAGTCTCAGTCTAAAAAATTTAAAAAAGTCAAAAAAATAACTAAAAAAGTCATTACCAAACGAAGCTTTAAGGGTCTTGTTAATAGATATTTTTAATATATATATATATATAAACATTATTCACTTTTATTAAATTTAATGTACTTTTGATTAAAATCAATACATTTTTTAAAAATGTTTTTATCCATTTTTAATACCTCAATTTCAATATTAAACAATGTTCTAAAAACGTTCATTAGCATTCGCATTGATTTTTTTATTTTATTCTTTTAGATTTGAGTCATATAAGATATACAATAAAACTCAATTCGAATTACTAATCTCCTAGTGAGGTGTAGAAGTTTTGGTCAATCAGACTAACCCCTTTGGTGGATGATGAAGACTTGTCTGATGGCAAAGGATAGACAGGACCTTGTTGAAAGGATGGTTGTCATTTGTTGGTGTATCTGGAAGGTTAGGAATGACTGGGTTTTTAGTGGCAACCCAATTGCCCCTTCCAAAACGATAGAGCAAGCTAATAGAATATGGACATAATTGGTTGAATATCAAGGTCGAATTACAAGCTCCCAACATGTTGTTTCTGCTGCTAGCCCTGTCCTTCCTTCCTGGATCTCTTTGTTGCAAGATCAGCTCAAGGTTAACTGTTATGCTAGTTTCTTTAAGGATGGGTCCACATCCTCTATCGCTATGGTCTTGCGGGATTGGAAAGGTAGATCAATTGCTCCTTCTGTTTCTATAATTCCATTCTCTTCAGTTTCTCAAAGTGAAGCACGGGCAGTCCGTCTAGCTTGTCTGCTGGCATCCTCTTTTGGCCTTGCAAATCTCTAGGTAGGGAGTGACAACAAGCCTATGATTGAGTTGAGTGCATCTAAACTTGTTCCACCTTGGAAAAGTTTGGCAATCTTCTATGACGTACAAGCTTTTAGATCAAGATATGGGCTAGACTTTCGCTAGATTCCAAGGAGTGCCAACAGAGTGGCACAATGGTTAGCTTCGTGTGCTCTGAAGGGTACACTCCCTCTTGGTTGGGTTGGGAACCCACCTGCTAAGCTTGAAGCTCTTCTTGTTTTTGATTCTTCATTGTAGTCTTTTTGGCATTTCCTTGTTCAAAAAAAAAAAAAACCTAACCCCCTTGGTTACATTTGCATTGATTTAATATAGGAAAATTGTTTGAAACTTCTAAAAATTAACTTCAAATGACAAGAATTATTATTAACTTATTTAGAAATCAATTAACTAAAATTCAATCTCTTATACCACATAAATGCTAGTAAGGCCAAGTTTGGGAAGACTAAATAAGTATACTTTTTGTCTTTTTAGACTAAAAAGTTGAGGTTGAAAATATGAATGTTTGGGTTAACTTTTTGACTTTTTATGGAAAAATGTGTAATAAAAAATTGTAAAAATTAGTTTGTAGGGGAAAATTAGAATTGAGAATTGTGCAGCCGTAATTGTTGACTTTTGGTGAATAGTAATGACTTTTTAACTTTTTGAGTAACTTTTTGACTTTTTGACTTTTTTTAAACTACCCAAACTTGGCCTAAATTTAGAGTTACTGTTTTAAGATGTCTAACACTACACTTAAAATAATTACTTAATATTGACATTTTAAAATAATTGACCCATCCTAATAATATTTTTATTTGAAATAGTAAGACTCAAAATCTTTTTCAGCATTCGAAATAAAGTTTTTGTATTACTATTTATTAAGGAATCATATGTGATTTCCTCTCAACATTGTATGATAAGGTCATAAATATTCAAAAGTAATTCATTCATTGAATTTGAGTCTAACTGAATCACTTGAATTTATATATGTTGGTCGACCGTCTGGACGAATAATCAAACGATCAGTGCGACTCTTGGTAACTGTAGTTGTTAGTCTTATTAACCACGGCGGTCAACTTTGTTGTTGGATGACTAGCCGGACGATTGGCATACACAAATTCGCACAATTCGAACAAATCAAAATTCGATAAATGTAACATTGTTTATAAATATTTTATCGCTTTAAAATGTATTTTTTTCCCCTCTTATCTCAAATCATCTACCCAACCCACCATATATCAAAATTGATTTTTTTTTTCAATTAATAATTAATATATCATGTATTCCAAAAAAATTTAAACATAAATCACTTCATGTAATCTGTAAACCTTTAATTTTAAATTTTAATAATGTATTACAACTTTATATATTAAAATAAAAATTTCAATTAAATGCTAATCCAACACCATCACTCTAACTAGTATTGATTACTTACAATAATTGATTGCATAAATTTGATTTTGTCAACTTTAATGTTGGGATTAGGACATTGAGATTCAAAATCAAGTAATTTAGGACCAAATCCACTAATAACTACTCAAGAAAATGGTAACGAAGATTCGTGCCGTATGATGATTTCAATCTATTAAAAAAAAAAAAAAATTATATAGCCATTTTTGGCTCACCAAACCCGCTTACCTACCCCCCTCCACGATCTCTCTCTACCCATCACAATCCCGCCGTTAACAAGTAACGCCGTTAACCGCCTCACTCAAGCTCACCAACTCCACGCACACCCACTCCAACATACCCACACGCTCACCTAACGTCTTCCCTATTATAAATACCGCAACATCTACCACCCTCCTCAACCATCATTACTCACCACTCTATCATACGCCATTGTTCCCTCTAACCTACGCCAATATGGATCTTCTCCTCCTAGAGAAGAGCCTCTTGGGCCTCTTCGTCGCCGTTGTCCTTGCCATCACCATCTCTAAATTGCGCGGCAAGAAGTTCAAACTCCCTCCGGGTCCCATACCCGTGCCCGTATTCGGCAACTGGCTCCAAGTCGGTGATGACTTGAACCACCGCAACTTGACCCAATTAGCCAAGCGGTTCGGCCAGATATTCCTGCTCCGAATGGGCCAACGCAACCTGGTCGTGGTCTCTTCCCCGGATCTCGCCAAGGAAGTCCTCCACACGCAGGGGGTCGAGTTCGGGTCCCGAACCCGGAACGTGGTATTCGATATTTTTACGGGTAAGGGTCAGGATATGGTGTTCACTGTATACGGTGAGCACTGGAGGAAGATGAGGAGGATCATGACGGTTCCTTTTTTTACCAACAAGGTGGTGCAGCAGTACAGGTTCGGGTGGGAGGACGAGGCGGGTCGGGTCGTGGAGGATGTGAAGAAGAACCCGGAAGCGAAGACCAATGGGATCGTGCTGAGGAGGCGGTTGCAGCTGATGATGTACAATAACATGTACAGGATTATGTTTGATTCGAGGTTCGAGAGCGAGGAGGACCCGTTGTTCGTGAAATTGAAGGCGTTGAATGGAGAGAGGAGTAGGTTGGCTCAGAGCTTTGAGTATAACTACGGCGATTTTATTCCGATTTTGAGGCCGTTCTTGAGAGGGTACTTGAAGATCTGCAAAGAAGTTAAAGAGAGGAGGCTGCAGCTTTTCAAGGACTATTTTGTCGATGAAAGGAAGTATGTTTGTTTCATTTCCTTTATTTATTTATTTATTTATTTTTATTCCAAAAATATAAGATTTATATATACTAATCTTGATATAGGATTGTTTTTGAGAATTCATTATTTTAATTTTCTATAATAACAAAAAAAAAAAATGTATAAAAAACGTAAAGAGACAGTTGATTTTAATTGACTTTTTTAATTATTGTCAAAACAAACTAATATATTATTTGGTTACTAGTAGTGTGATTTTTTTATTTTATTTTAGCTAAGCAGTAAAAGATTAATTACAAATTTAAAAATAATTTTAATAAAATTTGATAATCATAGTCCTAACAATAAATAGTCCGATAATTACTTAATAGGAGTAGTTATTTAGTTATTTGGTGGTGTCAAAAGGAAACGCAAATACAATTGGTCCTACTGTTTCAACCTGCATAAAAAGTGGCGTGAAATACCACTTGAATTTGCCTGAGATGGTATAGTTTTCCAACTCTCATGACGCAACTTATTGCTATGCCAGCCTAGGAGTTGCAGTGGTTTTCTTTAATGTTTGTTTTTTCTATCATTTTTGAAATATTTTTATTATAAGGTATGTGTATACGTGTGGGTATGGGTTAAACACGTCGCTTGTTTTTGAGGTTATAGAGATCTGCAAGCAAACAAATCTGTGACATGAGCCGCCTCCATCGTGGCACATTTGTGACATTATTTTTTTGGAACCTTGTTATTTGGAATATACTTTCTAAAAAAATATATAAAATGTGAGTTAGGATTAAAATGATAAAATAAAGAGTTGATGTGATTTAAATAAAATAATATCACAAAAGAATTAATTAATGATACGTGGTGCCTAGAAAAATGATTTGGTCAAAATAATTTTTGTTTTAAAATTTTCATATGTATATGGCTTATTTTGAAAAGACGGTAAAAAGTGATTTTTTTGACTTTTTTAGACAAATGATTTGAGAAGTTGGTAAAAAGTTATTTTTGATTTTTTTTTATTAATATTTGTTTATGATGTCAAATCACAATAAAATGATCAAACTATCCCCATTTATTTAAAATATTTATAACTTCATCCATGTAACACATTTTTGACCCATGAAGGGTAAAATTTTAATTTCACTATTGGTTAAAAACCAATTTTCCAAATGAGAAAAAAAGACAAAAAAATCAACTTTTAACTTTTGTTACTAACTTTAGAGTATTGTTGAATAATTAATTAATTTATTTTGTTATATTTTAATGATTGCATAACAGGAAGTTAGCAAGCACGAAGAGCATGGACAACAATACTCTAAAATGTGCGATTGATCATATTTTGGATGCTCAACAGAAGGGAGAGATCAACGAGGACAACGTTCTTTACATCGTCGAGAACATTAACGTCGCTGGTATTTATTTAAACTCTTTCCCTTTTGCTTTATTTCTTTCTTTTTCTCGATAAGAAATAGGTTATATAATATAAGAAGAATAAACAAGTCTCAATGATTAATCCAACTAAATTACTCCAATTGGATGTTCAATACATAAAGTTGCACCATACTATTGCACCACATCATTATAATATTAATCGTCATCTATCCATCTATATTGCCATGAGTCTCAAATTTTAAAAAGGATAAATTATTAATTGATGTTAATAGTTGAATTTAATTTCATCAAATCTTAATAAAATATCATCGTTAAATATAATTTTTTTATGATGATTTTTTATATATGTTGCTAAAAATTGATAATTATTGATTTTTTTTTCACGATTTTTATAAATCTTCAGTAAAACTTATAATTAGTGACTTTTTTTGTAATGAATATTTTAAATGATCGCTGAAAGTTAAGAATTAGTGACTTTTGCGTGACAATTTTTTTAAATTGTCATTAAAATTTATATTTAATAATATTTTTTTTTGATAATTTATAAATTGTCTCTGAAAATTAATAATCAATTAATAATCAATGACTTTTTTAATAAGATTTGTTAAAAAATATTATTAAATCTAACAAATTCTATTAAATAATAAATTTATTTATTAAAATTTACAGGTAATCTGCAAAAGTGTTGTCAGAAAAAAAACCTTGTGTGTAGTGGAAATGTCAAAACTTTAGGCGGGTTTGTTGACCAGTATTATATGATATAAAATACAGTGGGGGGTGAGTGGCGGTTGAGCTGTCATTCCTAAACAATTGGTTTGTTTTACAAGTCAGTCCATCTCTATCTTACATTGACGTGGATTAATAATATATTTGTATTATTATTATTATTATTATTTTCTTTGTTACTTAGATCAATCATAAGTGAGTAGGGCTTGTGGGGTGATGTTTTATGGGGGTCTGAATCATTATTGGTCATTATCATATGCCCTATTTTGATAATACAGTTAAAAATTAATTTTTTAATTTTTTTTTAATATTTTTAAGTTATATTATTTTTTTATATTTTTTTGCATATTCATTTAAAAAAAATCAAAAAAATTAAAAATTCAATTTTTAACCTATTTCTCAATTCCATCATTGGTTGCTTTATTTTAGAAAGTTAAAATAAACCATATGTTAATGGTTTAATTATCCCCCTAAAAAACATCCCCCTAATCCCCCTAATTTCCATATTAAGTAAAGAAAAAAAAAAAAAAAAGAAACAGTTGCCAGAAATGGAAATTAGGGGGATTAGGGGTGAGGATTTTAGGGTTACAAATCATTTCCCATTTGCTTATTCGCGTATCATTTCATTTCTTCTTATTATTTTTTATGAGTCTTTTGTTCCTGTTTTTTCATTAATTTATTACTATTTGTTTCTCTTTCTTTCATCTTTTGATAAAATTTTTTAAAGACATATTGGTAATACAAGAATTATTGTGGAGTGGAGGTCCGGTTCAAATCGCATGGACTACTAGGTGAGATAGGGACTTTTAAAATCGGTGGCAACCCGACCAACCAATCATGGTTTGGTTGGTGGGCACTACATCACATGTCATCTATAACTGAGTCCTCTAAAGCAAAAGTGCTAGAGGCCCCAAAAATTTTACCAAATGTCTCACATGGGTGTGGGACCCACATGGGATCCACATTATGTGGGTCCCACATCCATGTGAAACATTTGGTAAAATTTTTAATAGAATATTTGAGATCTCTAGCATTACTCCCTCTAAAGAGATTAGGTTTGAGCGTTGTGGAATTTAATCATTGAAAGCGCATTCTCATCCAACACACCCAACTTTGGGTCCGTTTAATTATGTTTTCTTAATAAATATTGAATTCTCTTACGATTTAGACACAAGCTCTATTAAAAAGGAGTAATGTTAAAGACTCTAAAAAGATTATAAAAAAATTTACGATTCAAAAAACCAAAGTCGCATGCAATTGTAATTTTTCATCCAAAATTATAACATCTTGTTGATTGAGCTAAACTGATTAAATTAAATTTAAAAAAAATAAAATAAAATTGTATCACAATTAGAATACAAATTGGCAGTAGTGGGGAAGGGTGGGAGAGGGACTTCAGGTGGAGGGAGAGGCTGGGGCTGTGGTCTTTGGTGGTAGTGGCAGTGGGAGACTTTCAAAGGGGAAAGGGAAGAGAGGGGAACAAAAAAAAGTGAGGGACATTTTTGTTTTCCTAAACCCAGATTCCATGGCTTTGAATTTTTTTTCCTTTTTCATTCCATATGTGTTCAAATCTTGGAAAAACTTCACACTGAATTCAGAATAGTTTTCCTTTTTTTGCATTTATTTTATATTTCCCCAAAATAAAAGGTGGCATTATTCAATATTTGCAAATATTAAGCCTGCTAGTGTTTTGTTTCCGTGATTTAATGATTTTTCCCCCTTCTTTTTCTATTGAGGATTGTTTTACCAACATGATTGATCTAATGTGCCAAAATGTCTGCCATGAAACAGCAATTGAGACAACATTATGGTCAATAGAATGGGGCATAGCAGAACTTGTAAACCACCCCCAAATCCAGAAAAAGCTTCGGCACGAACTTGACACCATGCTTGGCGTTGGAGTCCAAATCACCGAGCCAGACACCTACAAACTCCCCTACCTCCAAGCTGTAGTCAAAGAGACCCTCCGCCTCCGGATGGCAATTCCCCTCTTAGTCCCCCACATGAACCTCCACGATGCAAAGCTCTCTGGCTATGACATCCCTGCTGAGAGCAAAATCTTGGTAAACGCGTGGTGGCTTGCAAACAACCCTGACAACTGGAAGAACCCAGAAGAGTTCAGGCCCGAGAGGTTCTTGGAAGAGGAGGCTAAGGTTGAGGCCAATGGCAATGACTTTAGGTACCTTCCGTTTGGTGTCGGAAGGAGGAGTTGCCCTGGAATTATCCTTGCTCTGCCAATTCTCGGCATCACTTTGGGAAGGTTGGTTCAGAATTTCGAGCTCTTGCCTCCCCCGGGACAGGCCAAGATTGATACTGCTGAGAAGGGGGGACAGTTCAGCTTGCATATTTTGAAGCACTCGACCATTGTTCTGAAACCAAGATCGTTCTGATTTTCATAAATTTATGTTTTTGTTTTATTGTGTTTTGAAAGTGGGGTGGGGGTTGAGAAGGAATTGGGGAGATGTTGATCTGTGTGTGATTGTAAATCTCTATTGATGTGCAAGGACAATTCAAAAGTTTGCAAGGAGTGTTTTTCTATGTCTCTGTATGTGATTACCAGTTAAAGATCGAATATAAAATCAAAACTAGTGAAAATATATTTCCCATTGCTCTTTTACTTGCTTGGCACAAAATGAGAAGGCGATATAAAAAACAAGAAAATCCGAAGAATCCTTTACTCAATGGATGGATCAAAGTGAATTATTGATGATGGTGCCTCACAAATTCTAAGCTATGGAGTAATTATCCAGCTTTTTGAGGACACTACGGAATCATGTGATCATCCAATAATAGGGGAGGTATGCAATCACGCTAGAGAAAGAAAAAAAAGAAAAAAAAAAAAAACAATTTGAACACATGACTATCAATAACTGAACTGATACATGGTCAAGCTAATTTTCCCTATGGTATGGCACTTGAAGTGAAGATTTAACTCACTCTTTTCGCTGCTAAAGTATTCCAATAGTGGGGAGTTTATCTCTGTCTATAATTTCATAGTACGAAAATGTGTTCGGCTGGTTTTTCATGAAATATGGTTATTAATGGCATGACCACTCTCTACTTGATTCTTGCTGACAACATCATGAAATATTGGTGTCTTGAAGATGAGGTGAGGAGCATCATAGGAATTGACTCTGTTTTAGGATATCGAACTATAGAGGACGCTGTAGTGGAATCAAACTCAAGTCAAGGGAGATAAAAAGGCACAAATATAGAATACTGATCAAAAGGCCGGTTCAGATCCTGTATTGCCATTCTCTCCGGCCCTTCCTCCCCAGTAGGGGATTGGGCCACGTCACTCCTCTGCGGCCCAGATTAGCTAAAAAAAAAAATTCCCACTGAAAAGTGGGGCGGCAGATTGGGCCACGTCACTCCTCTGCGGCTCAGATTAGCTAAAAAAAAAAAAAAAAAAAAAAAAAAAAATTCCTACTCAAAATAATTTTTTTTAGGGTAAATTATAAATATACCCCATGAGATTTGCTTAAAATATAAATTACCTCCTATAGTTTGGAAAATTATAAATACCTCACTGTCAGAATTTTTTATTTAACAGAATTAATTAAAAAAATGAAATTTCTAATTGTTCACCTATATAATAAAAAAAATTATTTGAATTATTAATTGAAATAACATTTTAACATTATTAAAAACTGTTAATTAACTTGATTATTTATTAATAAAAGGACCTATTTGTTATGAAATTAGAAATCTTAGGGGACATAATGTAATTTCTAGAACCACATAAGGTAATTTGTAATTTAAGTAAACCTCAAGGGGTGTGTTTCTAATTTACCCTTTTTTTAAAGGAAATAAAAAACAAACAAATCCAATCCGTGCATAGGTGCAAATCAAATACAACATGTTTTTTATTTTAATATGATTTTTTTTGAAATAAATATTGTTTTTGAGAATTTCAAAAATATATGATTTTTGTGTGTTTATTTCATCAAATTAGTTTTTATATTTAAAAAACAATAATTTCAAAACATAACTAAACATAATAATTACTTTATTTATTTTAATTTTTTGTTAAATATATTTAATATTAGTCTCATTTTAAAGGTATATATATTCATTGATATTAATTTTATAAAATTAAAATTTTATATTAAAAATTATATATATATATATACATTATGAAAATAAAATGAAAAAGATTAAAGTTATTTCTTTTTTTTATTTTTTATTAGAATAGAGAGGAGTCCGGATTCTCGGCCGCACAACCCTGCGGGCATCCCTGCCGCACCCCCAAAACGACGTCGTTTTGGGGGAAATTTCAATTTAAAAAAAAAAAAAAAAAAACAAGACTGAAGCTGCGGTGAAGAATCCATGGCGTCTAAGTTCAAGTTCAGAGCCTGGTTTGCTCGGATCTGCCTTCTGCTCCTCCTCCTCTGGTTTGCAGATCCCCCTTCTTCTCCCCTCTCCTCCTCCTCTTCTTCTCCTTTCTGGTTTCTGTCTTTTTTTTTATTTATTTTTTATTATCGATTTTTGATTTTCGATTTTTTTTTATAGTCTTCTTCCTCCTCTTGTGTTTTTTTTTTGGTTCTCTTTACAGTCTTGATTTTCGATTTTGATCTGCCTATCAGAGTTTATATTTTTCACTTCTTGGTCATGATCCATCTGAAAATCTTGACTCTTAAACCCAGAAACCATCATGATTTCTCTCTCTCTCTCTCTCTCTCTCTCTCTCTCTCCTCCAAAGAATTTCTGTGAGAATTGTGGGTTTCTATGTGATTTTGAAGAAAATTTTGATTAGAAAGGGTTGTAGATTTTGTGGGTTTTTTTATTTTTATTTTTTGAAAAGGTATACTGTTTTAGAGTTTCATTATTGTTCCGAAATACTCAAAAATTTCTGGAACCGTGTTCAGCATGAATCTGATCTATCTATTTTTATTCCAAGATTATATCTCTATAAATCCTCCGAAGAAAGATTGTGGATTCGATATTGATACCGTGCATGGATTGATCAAAAGAGTCATTGTTTTCAGGTGCGGCATCATTAGGGTCTGTATTTTACCTAGATCTGTTCCTTGGTTTTTGTTTGATTTTGGTACTTGATTTGTTTGTTTATCACATTTTTACTGAGTTATAAACACTTTTTATTTGTAATTTCAAGGTTGTTCGACGGTATTGCTTCCAGACAGAGTGGTTCAGGCACTGAACTTGAAATTAGACGCCATGGATTCTTCACCCCAGCTTCAGTCCTTTTTTTTTTTTTTAAATTGAAATTTCTCCCAAAACGACGTCGTTCTAGGGGTGCGGCAGGGATGGCTGCAGGGTTGTGCGGCCGAGGATCCGGACTCAATAGAGAGAGAGAGAGTGGGTGAGTGGTGGGACATGGGAGACAGAGAGTGTTAGTAGGAATTTTGTTTTTGTTTTTATTTTTGTTTTTTGAGCTAATTTGAGTTGCAGATTTTTTGTGGAGTGATGTGGCTCAATCTGACTCATCCCCCCGAAGGAATGGCTGGAGAGAATGACAGGTGAGGATCTGAACTCTGGTTGGAGTGTCCTTTTGAGAAATTGATGTTAGTTTTTGTCCTTTCAGTTTCTTCTACACCAAAAACTAGAAGAAGAGAGTAATTTTTTTTTATGTCAATTAATAAGTATAGTTTCTGCTATTACTGGCATGAATTCAAATATACAACTATTCCTTTGGTTCATGTTGTTTGCTTTGCATAAGTCCAATATCAAGATCAAATTCACATCCTATCTAGGTCCATCTGGTTTGTTGTGTCTAATATCAAGGCAAACCTAACTCCACATTTTTTTTAGGGAGACTCTCCAGTTGGGTATTCCAACTGGAGGGTGCAGTTGGGTTTCAGTGAGTCCATAATGGAGGGTTTCAGTGAGTCCATAATGGAGTTCTTGTTGAAAATCTGACTCGTTCAATATGTAAGGCACGTCCAGTACTTTATTTTTGTAAAAAATTATGCTGATAAGATATCGATAGTTACTTGATCAAATCAAATTTATATAAATAATTTATTTTAAAAATCATGCTTACTATTGACACAAATGTGATATGATTAAATGACTATCAATATCCGATCAATATAATTTTTTTAAAGGAATGAAATACTCGATGAGGCTTACAAATTAAACGGTTCGGATTATCGATATGGACTCTGTGGTGGACCCACAGAGACCCAACAACACCTTCTAGTCTGACTTGGATCGGAGAGAAACACACATTTTCTTATTAGGGTTTGGCTTCCCTCCAGTCCGATAATCATGCTTGAGGATATTGTTGGGCTTGTGGGGCTCACCATGAGTTTCATTTTCATAATCTGAACCACTCAATATGTAGAACTCGTCGAGTACTATATATCTGTAAAAAATTACGTTGATTGGATATCGATAGTTACGTGATCAAAGCAGTTTTGTATAAAAAAATAGACGGTGAAAAAATAAACGATTGACAAAAATCTGATCCGATGAAATAGCTATCGATATCTGATCAACGTGATTTGTTATAGACATATAGTACTTGACGAATTCTACACATTGAACAGTTTAGATTATCGAAACGGGACCCGTAGTGGACCTCCACGGGCCTAACAGCATCTTTCAGTTTGTGATCGAACTGCAAGGAAGCCAATCCCTTATTATTATTATTATTAGCTAAAAAAAAACTTAACTGCAATTAAGCTTTTTTTCTTTTTTGTAATGTTTTTTCGGAAACGGATTTTTCATTTGAACCCCACATCTCAAAAACAAAATAAACAATTTCAGGCCATTTCAATTGCATCAACTTTTACAATTAAAAAAAATTCTCATCGAAATATTTCTATCAAAATCTTCAATGCATGTTTGATTAAGATGAAAAAGACGGAAAATGTTATAAATGAGTAAGAATTATTATTTTATGTTTTCTTAAGTATTGCAACGATGGAAAGTGGAAAAAATCTATTTCTTTTGTATCCAATCAAATAGATAGAAATAAATTATATATATATATATATATATATATATATTCTCCTTCACTTCCTAATCACTATATCATTGGAGAGTTTACTAAATAAATTAAAGCTAGGACAAATTACATTAACAGTCCTTATAATTTATGGTTCATGTTACTTTGGTTCTTAACTTTTCAATTGTGATACATTTAACTCTAAATTTTGAATCTTATTTCAAATAAGGACAATTGAAGATAATATTGATAAATTTCAAGGGCAAAGTCGTCAATTTAATAAAATATAAGCTAATTTGAAAAAATAAATATCAAAAAAATATTTTTGAATTTTTAAAAATAATTTTTATCCACTAAACATAAAATTATGTCAAATTGATAAATCTTTTAGACATTTTTTTTTACCAAATTAATTTTTATTATGTGTTTGGATGATAATTATGTAATGAGTGGTTGTTAGGCTTTTAATGTGTAATCGATATATTCAATATAGAGTTTAATTACCTAAAAGTTCTATTTACAAATGTTATGATAAGTCAGGTCCTGTCTAAGATTTTTTGAACCAATAAATCATATTTAGTAAAACTGATAATATTATCAATTTTTTCATTTTTAAAATTAAAAATATTATCAATTTTGTATAATAATATTCCAAACAATTGTTTCACTAACTAAGGGGAAAAAAAACAGAGTATGAGATTAAACTTTTTGCCCATCTACTTATTGGTTTGATTCAACTATCTAATAAAATCGAGAACATTATTAGTTTTTTCATTTTTCATTTTTTTTTTCAGTTTTGCACATGAATGTTCCATCATCATGCTCTTTTATAGGCACAAAATTTTCAATTTTGCACAAAAAATAATTCAATTTTTTTTTAAAATTTTTTTTCAAGAAAAAGAAGTTTTTTTTCTTTGCCATAATTTTTTTTTTTAGTTTTTTTAATTTGAAAATTGATATTTTAAATTTTTGAAAATTAAAATAAATGTCAAATCATTACATTCCTTTATTATAATTGATGAACAATTATTATTTGAAAGGCAATTCCGACTATTAAAAATTTAATAGAACTTGAAGGTCCAAAAAATTTTGATTAAAACTTAATGGAGTATAAGTTTGTAAATCAAGACTTGTGAGTAAATGTCATTTTAATATATGAAATGTTTTTAGTTTTGAATTTTTTGGTTTAATAATGATATCAAAATTTTCGCTATATTTAACTTTTGAAAAAGTAGAAATTAATTTAATGAAAATAAAAAAACCCACCAATTATATTATTAGTATCCAAACACATAATAAAAATTAATTTGGCAAAAATAAATAAATAAATAAATTTATAGAAGATTTATCGATTTTATATAATTTTATCTTTAATGGGTAGAAATAATTTTCAAAAATTCAAAAATATTTTGTTGACATTTATTTTTGAGTGCTACTATTAGCACATACCTTTCTTTTTTGGATCCTCCATTTCTTTTATTTTTTTTAATTCCAATTTTATCCAAGCATAAAGTTATATTTTTACCCTCATTCCTAATATTCTAATCCTAATTTCCCAAAGCCTAACCCTAAACCTAACCCTAACCCTAATTTTCCAAACCCTACCCCATCAACCTTTTCACCACCATCTCCATCGGTGACCACCACTGCCACTGCCGCCGGCAACCTCGCTTTCCATCTCGAGTGATTTTGCTACCATTGCGTGTCTCTCTCATCCTCCTTATTCTTCTTCTCCCCTGTTCGTCAAACCCATACCTTTATAAAAACCACTCATCTTCTCTATTTTCTTATTCACTTCCATAAAAATTAAATTCCTAACAAACCCAATTCAAATTCAATCACAACAACCATTTCATCGGCAATGGCGTCCAAAGAATGCAAACCCATATCTCTAGTTCTGAAGAGAGAGCAGTGATAGTGAGTGTTTTTAAAGATCTAGCTTTTTTGGGTTTTTCTGTTTCTTAAAATTCAATTCTGGGTTGGTGTTTCTTTAGAGAGATCTGATTTGAAGTAGTTATTCAGGGTTTCCATTTAGAGAGAGAGAGAGGGATTTTGGGATCAATATTTTGTGGGTATTTCTGTTTTTAAGAAGTAAATCTGGGTTGCTGTTTCTTGAGAGAGATTTGAAGAAATTTTTCTGGGTTTCCATTTGGAGAGAGAGAGAGAGAGAGATTTTAGGATCAATCTTTTGTGGGCTGCTTTCTGCTTCAAAAAAGGATAAAATGTGTTGTCACGTCTCAAAATTTAGACAATTAAATATTAAATTAGGACTAAACCCCAATCAATATTCCATTATCCAAATCCTATGGGTGAAACAAAATCTAAACGTTCTCGTCTTCATAAGATTTAAGCAAATTTCCATACTCAAAAGATAACAAGGGATTTAAAAAAAAAAAAAAAAAAACTAACAAAATGCCAACTTTTCCTTCTTTCCGAACTGCATGATATCCTTCATTGACGAAACCTTCAAAAACATAAAATCTCTGAAATTCAACTCAACCCCCCTTATGTTTTTTATCAGCATAACTTTTTTGACGACTCTGTGCAGTTTTAATACGTTCTCGAATAATGTTCACCTTCTCTGTGGTTTTTTTCACCAATTCTGGCCATAATAACGACGCATCTCCTACCTCTATCCAATAAGCAAGTGATCGACATGGCCTTCCATACAAAGCCTCAAAAGGTGCCATCCTGATACTGGAGTGATAGCTATTATTATAAGCAAACTCCACCAATGGCAAGTGTCCTTCCCAACTACCACCAAGATCGAGGACACAAGCTCTCAACATATCTTCCAAGATTTGATTTACTCGCTCAATTTGCCCATTTGTCTGCGGATGATAAGCAGTGCTCAGGTTTAACCTAGCATCCAAAGCATGTTGAAAACTCTCTCAAAACTCTGCTACAAACAACGAATCACGATCCGAAACTATAGAAACTAGTGCACCATAAAGTCGCATCACCTCCTGAATATATAGCTTAGCCAGTTTATCCGCAATTCAGTGAATACTAATAGGAATAAAATGAGCAGACTTGACAAGTCGATCCACTATCACCCAAATAGATTCATTTCCTTGCTTAGATCGTGGCAATCCATCTACGAAGTCCATAGAGATGTACTCTCATTTCTAAGTAAGGATCTCGAGAGGCTGCAAAAGTCCAAACGGTCGTTGGTGTTCTGCCTTAACCTGTTGACACACATAACATCGAGAAACATACCCTCCTACGTCGTTCTTCATACCTTCCTGCCAAAACGTCCTCTTCAGGTCATGATACATCTTAGTCTCACCAGGGTGAATAGTATATCAGGACCTATGGGCATCATCTATAATTTCTTTTCACAATTTAACAATGTTAGGTACACAAAACCTATCTTTGAATCACAATCCCCCATCTGAGTCCACAGACCAATCAATAGGACAATCATCGATCAAATCCACTACAAGGTCATTAAGCTTGATGACAAAAAACTCATCTAAATTCTGTATCTGATGAACTTTACCCAGTAACGTCAACTGCACGGTCAAATTACCAATGTATGCCCTCTCGACACTCTCTATTGGTTGAACATCATGCATCGAAATGAACTCCAAGGACTTCCATTCCTGAATCATCAACGAAGCTATAATTCCATGTTGTCGACTAAGTGCATTTGCGACCATATTTCCTTTTCCCGAGTGGTAAAAGATCACGAAATCATAACTGTTGACGAATTCAACCCATCTCTGTTGCTGTATGTTCAACTCTTTTTGAGAAAAAATATATTTGGGGCTCTTGTGATCTGTGTACAACTCAAAGCACTCCCCAAACAAGTAGTGTCGCCACACTTTCAACGCAAAAATAACTGCTACCAACTTTAAGTCATGAGTACAGTATCGTCTCTCATGAGGTTTTAACTGTCGTGAGGCATAAGATACAACCTTCTGATGCTGTATCAACACACATCCCAACCCAGTTCCACTCGTATCAGTAAGCACTACTAACTTTTTCCCTTGCACATAGTTAACACTGGAGCTGTAGTCAAACGTTGCTTTAACTCCTGGAAAGCTTTTTCACAATCATTTGTTCATAAAAACTTCACATTCTTGTGGGTCAACTTGGTCATGGATGCAGCAATAGTGGAAAACTTCTCCATAAATCTCCTGTAATAACCGGCTAGTGCTAAAAAAACTCCTCATCTCTGAAGGGTTCGTGGGCTGCTTCCATTCTTTGACCGGAACAACTTTCTCAGGATCTACTACTATCCCCTGATTGGATACAACATGTCCCAAAAACTAGAGTTCTTTCTCCCAAAAATGACACTTACTGAATTTAGCATATAACTACTGCTCCATCAAAGTATGCAACACGACTTTTAAGTGTTCTCTGTGCTCTTTCTCATTCTTGGAATATAACAGGATATCATCTATGAAGATAATCACAAACTTATCTAGATACGGTTAAAAAATTCTGTTCACCAAGTCTATGAAATAGGTAGGAGCGTTTGTCAAACCAAAAGGCATTACCGGAAACTCATACAACCCATACTAGGTCCAAAAAGCAGTAAGCGATATACTTTCTTCTGACACACCCATCTAATGGTAACTTGTTCTGAGATCAAACTGAGAGAACATGGCTGCCCCCTTCAACTGATCAAACAAGTCATCAATTCTAGGTAATGAATACTTGTTCTTAATAGTCACCTTGTTCAGCTCTCTGTAATCTATGCACACGCGGAGAGTGCAATCTTTCTTGGAAACAAATATCACAGGACTAAACTCCAATCAATATTCCATCATCCAAATCCTAGGGGTGAAACAAAATCTAAACATTCTTATCTCTATAAGGTTTAAGTAAATTTTTATGCTCAAAAGATAACAAGGGATTTAAAATATAAAAAAAAAAAATTAGCAAAACGCCAACCAAACCATCTACCATAATTTCATAACTAACCAGTATCTCCAACATTAAAGTAACAATAAATAATCAAAACAACTTAAATAATGTAAACTTACAAACCATGCCAATTTATCAAAATACTAGGGTCAAATAATAATAATAATAATAAATATATAAACTAATATCAATCTTAAGCTCAAGAAAACAAAAGAAGTCCAAAAGACATGTCCAACAACTATAGTTGTTTCTCGTCACCACCATAGCCCCCAACTAATCATGCAAAGGAAGTTTGGCTGCGATCAAATAGAACGCACTCGAGTTGTCAAGAGACAAAACCGGTCAGTATACAAGTATACTGATATGAAAATAAATATTTGACACCCACGTGTCCACCAGACACAAATAAAATACATTTAATTCTTGTTACAGGATAAGATAATTAGTTCTATCCGCACCTAGACGAATTGGTAGTTTCCCGAGATACGGTGACATTTAGTTTCTTGCTTGCACACAACGAAATATAAATTAAGTATAAAATAAACAAAATAAAAATAAAAATATGATGGGATAGCCTTGCATAAAAAGTTAGTAAGACCCACCATTCTGCAAAAAAATAAATAAAAATAAAGTTAGTATAATTTAATCATAAGTAACTTGCTGAAGAAGTATAAAAATGAATCGTTTCATGCTTAAATAATTCAAATTCACCAAAACTCAAAAATCAAAAGTTGTACAGAATCAAATTTTCTAAAAGATGACATGAACGAATTTAGTAGAAACTGAACAGGTTGAGAGAAAAACTTGATAGAAGAACTTAGACAAAATTCAACTGAAAAATCTGAAACTGAAAACGAAAAGAAACTGCCCTAAGATGATTTTTTTCGGAAAAGTTGAAAAAACACTAAAAGTGTTCAGAATAATGTTTTACTTCAGCTTGCGAGAAACCAATAAAAATAAGCTCATTTCGTGGGTTAAAACAACATCTAAAATCTGTATTGCTAAAATGAACAAACCAAGATAATCCGATCACAAGTTCTAGTAGATCTTTTTAGTACAAAGTTAAAAAACAAAAGTTGTCTAGAATTACGTATACATGCCTCTGCACAAATTTCATAATTTATCAAGGTCGTTTACTATTTTTCAATATGTACAACTCAATACAATTCGCACTAAACTAATAAACTTATAATTAAATTCTTTGTACCTTAACTCCACCACTTTGGCCCTTCACTTCTGGCCTACACATATATCTCATGTGCCTCCCATATACCTAACACTGCTCCGAAACCAAACTTGCACGGGGATATCGTCTCAAGTTTGACCCACACTCCCCGAATGGTTAGCATATATGTACGCGCGTAAATCAAAGCACTTGTTCACTCATGAGAACAAGGCAACAATATATATATATACACAATCTCTCATCTACTCATGAGAATAAACATAACAATGCCAAGCCTAAGGCATTTAAATAAATCTCATAATCCTTACTTTTTTTTTTATACACTCTTTCTCACCAACACTCAAATAAACATAACAATCCATGGAGTCATGGTGGAGTATAAGGAATTTATCTATAGGTTCAAGTTTATTTTAATTTCATATAATCATGAGTGTGATTATAACCATAAAATAAATACATATAAAAATCCTAAACCTTACATACTCATCTAACCAAATAATGAAATCAATTCATTATCTACATACAAATACAAAATTAAACCAACATCAAATAAATAAAAATAAATAAACAAAAACAACAAATTAAATATAAACCAAGGAAAGTTGGTTTTATACTTACAATATTTTTTTAAAAATCAAAGAATCACTTAAAGAATTAATAGAGCTACCAAAATAAAACCGTAACGTTTTTTTTTTCCTTCCTTTTTTCTCCACCTACCGTCTCTCTTTTGTTTTTGTTTTTGTTTTTTTTCTCTCTCCTTAAGAGCCCTGATCATAGTCTTTCTCTCTTTCTCGGCCCTCTCTCTCTCTTTCGACTGCCACATTTCTTTTTGTTTTGTTCCTTTTTTTTTCAACACCTCTTTGAGCACTGATAACCTAATTGATATTTAATATTATATTATATTTTGTAAATACCACATAAATACAACATAAATAAATATGATATATATGTTTTATCAATATATAAAATACTTTTTTTTAATAAAAAATATAAATATATCAATATTCAGATTAATTAAATAAAATTAACTATCATATTAAAGTAATTAAATATTACGTTAAATTCTCATATAACCACACAATTAATAAATTCAAAAATAAAATAAGATAATAATAATAATAAATAAATAAATAAAGGCTTACGAAAAATTAGGGTCTCTATAATATACACACCTCAAAAGAATCTCGTCCCGAGTTTTGATAGGAAAGAGTACTAAACAAAAAGCTCTAAATGCATACGCCGAACTTTCTCTTTCAATTCTCAAGTAATATCATTCTCATCCTCGCTCCATTGCACTTTCACCAAGTTCGCTTTCTTGCGCCACAACTGCTTTACATCCCGATCTAGAATAGTAATCGGTCACACCACATACGTGAGATAATCATTAATCTCCAACACTTCTGGTGATACTACTTGGGAAGGGTCTTGCACACACTTCCACAATAAATTCCATCTATCTTTATTACGGAAGTGTGTGCAAGACCCTTCCCAAGTAATATCACCAGAAGTGTTGGAGATTAATGATGATCTCACGTATGTGGTGCGACCGGTTACTATTCTAGATCAGGATGTAAAGCAGTTGCGGCACAAGAAAGTGAAATTGGTGAAAGGTCAATGGAGCGAGGATGAAAATGATATCACTTGAGAATTGGAAGAAAAAGTTCGGCGTATGCACCGAGAGTTTTTTTATTTAGTACTATTTCCTATCGAATCTCGGGACGAGATTCTTTTGAGGTGTGTATATTATAGCGATCCTGATTTTTCGTAAGCCTTTATTTATTTATTTATTATTATTACCTTATTTTATTTTTTTGGCTTTGTTAATTGTGTGGTTACATGAGAATTTAATGTGGAATTTAATTAATTTAATGTGATAGTTAATTTTATGTAATTAATCTGGATATTGATATATTTATATTTTTTTAATAAAAAAAAGGGTGTTTTATATATTGATAAAACATATATGCCATATTTATTTATGTTGTACTTATGTGGTATTTATAAAATATAATATAATACTAAATGTCAATTAGGTTATAAGTCCTAGAGAGGTGTTGAAAAAAAAAAAAAGAAAGAAAAAAAGAACAAAACAAAAACAAAAACAAAAACAAAAACAGAGGCGGCAATTGAGAGAGAGAGAGAGAGAGAGACTATGATCAGGGGGCTGTTGTTAAGAAGAGAAAGAAAAAAAAAAAAACAAAAACAAAACAAAACAAAAGAGAGATGACAGGTGGAGGAAATAGGAAGAAAAAAAAGGGGTTAGGGTTTTATTTTGGTGGTTTCATTGATTCTTCAAGTGATTCTTTGATCTTCAAAAAAATATTGTGTTGGAAAAAATGGTTTTTTGGTGACTTTAATTAAATATTAAAGTGGGTCCCAACCATCTATTGTGTTGGGTCTAAGTGGGTCTAGATACTTTGCATTGAGATCTTTACACCACAGATAGAATGGCCAAAAACCATTGAGATTTGAATGAGAAATTACCTCATGAAGTTAGTTTCATGGAAAAAAGGTAATGAAGTTTGTAACTCCTGCATTAATGGGGTTTGTAACTCCTACATTAATGGGGTTTGTAACTCCTGCCTTTATTACAGAGGTTAATGGTGCATTATGAACAGCTATAAAGGCTGAAGGCTCTTCCTCTCTCCCCTATACATATATAAATTGAGACCCTCCTGTCAAGTCTTAAACACAGAAATTTTTACTTCCATTTCACAAGTCAGTTTGCCTGAAAGTTCCTACAGTGAGAGAGTGCTGCCACTGTTTTGTTCGCTAAGCTAGACAGAAAGTGCTTCTGCCGTAGCTGGTTTTGACCGTCGTATCCTGGGAGACAGACGCCGGGATTCCTCAAGCACTCGACCAGTGGGGCGGCGAAATCTGTTTTAAGGAAACTGCTTCCGTGCAGGCTTCGGTTTCGTCTCTTTACCCTTTTATTGTTTTGTGTATTTTTGTTGAAATTTAGTTGTAATTATTAGCATGTGTTCTTAGTATATATATAATTTGATTTCTTCATAAATCTATTTATTTAATTTCAAAATTTGAACAACAAGCTTAAAACAGATTTTTCATATATGGTTTTCCTATGAAATTGATCGAATAGATTTATATAGACATTTGTATAATGTTACTAGGAACTGTTGCGGAATTGCTCCCTATTTCAATGATTGTAAATTATGCAATGTGATTCTCTAATTGTTTAGTTTAATTAAAATGCTCTATCATAATTTGTATACTTAATTGTATTACTCTGATCTTATTTTGTGAGTATGGTTTATCATTCCCCTTCTATGATTTGCATGAATTTTATTGATGTTGCAATTTTGACATGCTAATTCTATTCTATTCTAGGTTTTAATTTGTTACATGCTTATTATTTTCTAGACTAGATTACATGATTTAATCTTTAGAATTTTTGCATGTTAATGGTTGAATGGTTATATACTTGAAGTGCTTGGTTATTAGTTTATTACATATAAACAATTCAAATTATTTACATAAACTGCATGCTACTTATTTGGTTTCATCCTATTTGTCTAATGCTGCATATGTATATTTTGATTTTGCATGCTTCTAACTTTACTAGCTAATTTGCATGTGAAATTGCTTCTAGTTTTCTAGAGTTATACACATAAGTTATTTCCATGAATAGTGTGTGATTTAATTGGATGAATTAAAGTTTGAATTAAATGTAGTTCTTTGGAGTTATAAAATTTGTGTAACTTGCCTATATTTATTTACATGGTTATTGTGAATTAAATTCTTATATAATTTATGCAATTAATTTTTTAATTTAATGTAGAAGTTATAAGGTTTTGTAACTTGTATAGTATCTTAATTCCTTAGTTATTTTGCTATTCTATGATTTGCTAGAAGGTTAAATAATATTTGATTGTATGTACAATTGCTTTATATTATGTTGTCGTTTTCTACTAACTCTCTTTATAGGCATACCTAAGCGTAGAAAGGAATTGTTTGGACTACTTATAATCCTTAATTGGATTGGTTATTTTTCTTTATGTTTAAAGAAATGTTTTTCTTGAAATTTAGTTGGTTTGTTTACTAATTTGTAGTAGCAAGTTTTATTTGCTTATTAGACGCATTTTATATGCATGTATTTAGTTGTAGCAATTTTAAATTGTTTGCAGGTTTAAATTGCTTGTAAGTTTGGATTTTGGTTTGGTTTTCTGGAATAGAAACCAAAGTGTTTAGCCTTGGCTAAAAAGGAGGTTTTATTTGTTCAGAAATGGCAACTATCATTGATGCTGCTGCTACTACTAATGTTGGTGGGGATCTGAACCCCGGGGCAACTGGGTTGCCAACCCCTACTGTTGTGACCTCTGTGGTCAACCATGGCGTTACTCCGGCTGTTCCGGGAGGACCGCTCAGTCATCATGAGCGCCCAGAGAAATTTGCTGGGGTGAACTTCAAGAGATGACAGCAAAAGATGCTGTTCTACTTGACCATGCTAAACCTTGCAAAGGTTCTGAGCGAGGATCCTCCAGCCGTGGCAGAGAATGAGCTTGATAGGCAGAAAGTCATGGCGCTTGACACATGGAAGCAGACAGACTATCTTTGCCGGAACTATGTGTTCAACAGCTTGGCAGACTCACTCTATAGTGTGTTTTGTTCCAAGAGCTTAGCACATGAGTTATGGAAAGGCGTTAAGCCTTCGTATAAATTCTTACGAATGTGGGGGTGTCTTGCAAAAGTGGCAATTCCTACACCCAAACGGGTTAGGATAGGCCCGAAATCCGTGGATTGTATATTCATTGGTTATGCACATAATAGTAGTGCATATCGGTTTCTTGTACATAAGTCTGAAATTCCAGACATACACAGGAATACCATTATGGAGTCAAGGAATGAATGTTTCTTTGAATACATTTTTCCTTGCCGAACCCATGAAAGGGTTCCAAGGTCTTTGGAGAAATTTGATGAGCTTGCTAGTGAGGATGATCATATTGATGATTCAGGTGATAATCAAATTGAGGTTTTAGATGAGCCTAGAAGGAGTAAAAGGGTTAGGATATCCAAATCTTTTGGTCCAGACTTCTTAACTTATTTGGTTGAGAACGAACCTCAAACTTTCCACGAAGCTGTGACTTCTCCTGAGAGTCCATTATGGAAAGAAGTGATCAAAAGTGAGATTGACTCCATCTTACAGAACCACACCTGGGAGTTGGTAGATTTACCTCCAGGTTGTAAGCCTTTAGGCTACAAATGGATTTTTTCAAAGAAAGATGAAGGCCGATGGGTCTATTGACAAGTATAAGGCGAGGCTCGTTATCAAAGGGTACAGGCAACGAGAAGGCCTGGATTATTTTGATACGTACTCACCTATTACTAGGATAACATCCATTCGGATGGTGATTGCGATTGCTGCTTTGCGCAATCTAGAAATTCACCAGATGGATGTAAAGACAGCTTTCTTAAATGGAGATTTGAATGAAGAAATCTACATGGAGCAACCTGAAGGATTTTCAGCTCCAGGGCAAAGCAGGAAAGTTTGTAAACTTGTCAAATCTTTGTATGGTTTGAAGCAAGCACCTAAACAATGGCATGAGAAGTTTGACAACGCAATGTTGTCAAATGGGTTTAGAATCAATGAATGTGACAAGTGTGTTTATGTCAAAGACACTGACAGAGGTTATGTCATTTTGTGTCTATATGTTGATGATATGCTCATTATAGGTAGTAACGATGAAATGATCAAAACTACCAAGAAGTTGTTAAACTCTAAGTTTGACATGAAGGATATGGGCATTGCAGATGTTATTCTGGGAATTAAGATTACCAGAATCTCTGACGGAATTGTACTATCTCAGTTTCATTATGTTGATAAGATACTTGAGAAGTTTAGTGGATCAGATACGAGTGTGTCATCGACACCTGTAGACTTAAGTCTACATTTTACCAAGAATAATAATGAAAGTGTCTCACAGTTAGAATATTCTCGGGTAATTGGAAGTTTAATGTATCTGATGAGTTGTACTAGGCCGGATATAGCTTACTCGGTTAGCAGGCTTAGTAGATACACAAGTAATCCCGATGCTTCTCATTGGAAGGGTATTGTGCGGGTGTTAAGGTATTTACGCTACACTCGGGATTATGGGCTGCATTATACTCGATATCCAGCGGTGCTTTAAGGCTATAGTGACGCAAATTGGATATCAGATATAAAGGACTCAAAGTCCACTAGTGGATATGTGTTCACTCTTGGTGGAGCAGCGGTGTCTTGGAAATCTTCCAAACAAACGTGTATATCTAGATCAACGATGGAATCAGAGTTTATTGCTTTGGATAAAGCAATGGAAGAAGCTGAATGGCTTTGCCATTTCCTTGAAGATATTCCAAGTTGGTCCAAACCTGTGCCTGCTATTTGTATTCATTGTGATTGTCAATCTGCAATTAGTAAGGCACAGAGTAATATGTAAAATGGAAAGTCTAGATATATCCGTCGTAGACATAATTCCATACGACAACTACTCTTGAATGGAGTTGTCTCTATAGACTATGTAAAGTCTAAGGACAACATTGCGGATCCGCTAACCAAAGGGTTAAATCGAGTGTTAGTCGAAACGTCTTCAAAAGGAATGGGGTTGAGGCCTTTGGAAGTTACCAGAATGGAAACCCAACCTAGTTGACTGGAGATCCCAAGATCTAGGTTCAATGGGACAATCTAATTGCGTGTAACGGTGGTATGTCACTGAGGAGGTTAAACCTCCAGCCATTCCTTCTATTAGTGATACCTGTAAGTGTAGAGGTTAAGCTGAGCTTCTAATGACTCTAGTGTGTTAAGCTATTGAGCTGAGTATAGCAGGATACTCAAGTAGAGTCACCTATGTGAGTGTGAAGTGGGGTCGCTTCTAGAAGAATTGGGCAGGCCAAGATTCTTTAAAACCACTCGCTGAACCAGGCTAGTGTCCAGGGCCACACAGGGCATACCAGTGAGAACAGAATGGTGGTAGGAGTAATTCCCGTGTGAGATCTATTGTCTCAGTTTACATAAACGGCAGAGCAGTTCAAGATGTCATATTCACTGATCAGCCAGTAAACTCGATAGGTTTTCACTGGGAGAGGTTCAAAGCCAAAAGCTACCTTCTCTGATGTCGGGGTTAGTCCGTTGTACTCTCTCTCCGAGTCATTATTGTTGAACGGTGTTCGTTTGTTGAGTCATTCGGTCAATTTTTATTCATGTGGGGGATTGTTGGAAAAAATGGTTTTTTGGTGACTTTAATTAAATATTAAAGTGGATCCCAACCATCTATTGTGTTGGGTCCAAGTGGGTCTAGATACTTTGCATTGAGATCTTTATACCACAGATAGAATGGCCAAAAACTATTGAGATTTGAATGAGAAATTACCTCATGAAGTTAGCTTCATGGAAAAAAGGTAATGAAGTTAGTAACTCCTGCATTAATGGGGTTTGTAACTCCTGCCTTTATTGCAGAGGTTAATGGTGCATTATGAACAGCCATAAAGGCTGGAGGCTCTTCCTCTCTCCCCTATACATATATAAATTGAGACCCTCCTGTCAAGTCTCAAACACAGAAATTTTTACTTCCATTTCACAAGTCAGTTTGCCTGAAAGTTCCTACAGTGTGAGAGTGCTGCCACTGTTTTGTTCGCTAAGCTAGACAGAGAGTGCTTCTGCCGTAGCTGGTTTTGACTGTCGTATCTTGGAAGATAGACGCCGGGATTCCTCAAGCACTCGACCAGTGAGGCGGCGAAATCTGTTTTAAGGAAACTGCTTCCGTGCAGGCTTCGGTTTCGTCTCTTTACCCTTTTATTATTTTGTGTATTTCTGTTGAAATTTAGTTGTAATTATTAGCATGTGTTCTTAGTATATATATAATTTGATTTCTTCATAAATCTATTTATTTAATTTCAAAATTTGAACAACATATTGTGAGTACAAATCCACTTTCCTTGATTTATATTTAATTCGTTATTTTTATTTATTTATTTTTATTTATTTGATATTGGTTTGATTTTGTATTTGTATATAGATGATGAATTGATTTCATTATTTGGCTAGATGTGTGTGTAAGGTTTAGGGTTTTTATATGTATTTATTTTATAGTTGTAATCACACTCATGGTTATATGAAATTAAAATAAACTTAGAACCCATAGATAAATTCCTTATATTTTACCATGACTCCATGGATTCTTGTTTTACTTGAGTGTTGGTGAGAAAGAGTGTATAAAAAAAAAAAGTGAGAATTATAAGATTTATTTAAATGCCTTAGGCTTGGCATTGTTATGTTTATTTTCATGAGTAGATGAGAGATTGTGTATATATATATTGTTGTCTCGTTCTCATGAGCAGATGAGTGTTTTGATTTACGCGCATACGTATATGCTAACCATCTGGGGAGTGTGTGTCAAACTCGGGACGATATCTCCATGCAAGTTTGGCTTCGAAGCAGTGTTAGGTATACGGGACACACATGGGATATATGTGTAGGCCGGAAGTGAAGGGCTAAAGTGGTGGAGTTAAGGTATAAAGAATTTAATTATAAGTTTATTAGTTTAGTGCGAATTGTATTGAGTTGTACATTTTGAAAAATAGTAAACGACCTTGATAAATTATGAAATTTGGACAGATGCATGTATACGTAATTCTAGACAACTTTTGTATTTTAACTTTGTACTAAAAAGATCGATTAGAACTTGTAATCGGATTATCATGGTTTGTTCATTTTAGCAATGTAGATTTTAGATGCTGTTTTAACTCACGAAACGAACTTATTTTTATTGGTTTTGTATGAGCTGAAGTAAAACATTATTCTGAATACTTTTAGTATTTTTTTTTTTTGTTTTCAGTTTCAAATTTTTCGGTTAAATTGTGTTCAGGTTCTTCTATCAAGTTTTTCTCTCAACCTGTTCCGTTTCTATTAAATTTGTTCGCATTGTCTTTTAGGAAATTGGATTCTGTACAACTTTTATTCTTTGAGTTTTGGTCAATTCGAATTATTTAAGTATGAAACGGTGCATTTTTATACTTCTTCAGCAAATTACTTATGATAAAATTATACTAGCTTTATTTTTATTTTTTTTTGCAGAATGGTAGGTCTTACTAACTTTTTATCTGGGGCTGACCCACTATAGTTTTATTTTTATTTTATTTATTCTATACTCAATTTATATTTCGTTGTGTACGGGCAAAAACTAAATGCCACCCATTCGTCTCGGTGCGGATGAAACTACTTGTCTTATCCCGTAACAAGAATTAAATGTACTTTTATTTGTGTCTGGTGGACACATGGGTGTCAAACATTTGTACTCATGCCAGTATACTTATATAATGACCCGTTTTGTCTCTTGGCAACTTGGGTGCGTTCTATTTAAGGGCAGCCGAGCTTTCTTTGTAAGATTAATTGGGGACTACGGTGGTGATGAGAAATAACTATAATTGTTGGACAAGTTGTTTTGATTATTTATTGTTACTTTAATGTTGGAGGTATTGGTTAGTTTTGAAATTATGATGGATGGTTTGATTGGCGTTTTGTTAGTTTTTTTTAATTTTTTTTTATTTTAAATCCTTTGTTATCTTTTGAGCATGAAAATTTACTTGAACTTTATGAAGACGAGAATATTTAGATTTTATTTTTTAGATGATGGAATATTAATTGAGTTTTAATCTTAATTTAATATTTAATTGTTTAAATTTTTAGACGTAATATGTGTTCTCAAACTTAAAAGTGAGTCGTTTGAACTTATTTTTTGTTTTTTACTTTCTCTATACCCTAGGTGTTGCTTGTTTCTTTCCAAACTAGTTGACAATTCAATCTAAATTTTTGGTTTTGAGATTTCTTTCTCTGTTTTTGTCTTGGATGCTTTCAGAAGCAGTGAATTTCTCATATATGTTTGTGGTGGTGGCGATTAAAGTGCGTGTGCTATGAATGATAGTGAAAATCCTATCAACAAGAAATCTCCACCGTCGTCGATTTCGGCAATTCAAGCTCTGTTGATTGTGAATCTAAGAAAGACTGATCTAATCAGTGATGATCATGGGGAGTCAAAAAGATTAGGGATATAATTGGTATTAAAATGGGAGTTTAAAGAAAAAGGGAGGGAATTCATTTTGTTGGGTGGGAGTTCAAATAAATAGGAGATTAAAGGCTAGTTTGGCATGTTGAGAAAAAATAAAAAAATTACTCAAAAAGTAAAAAAGTTATCACTATTCACAAATTAAAAATATATATAAAAAATTAATTTTCACAATATTAATACAATCTAAAAAGTTACACAGTTACGCAATGATGGTACAAAAAAAAAATAGATATAAATATTTATTAAGTTAGAGGATACTGTTGGGCCCGTGGAGGTCTACCACGGATTCCATTTCGATAATTCGAATTATTTGTAGAACTTGTCAAGTATTATATGCTTGAAAAAATCACATTGATTGGATATTGATAGTTATGTGATCAAATCAGATTTTTTTTCAGCCGTTTATTTTTCACTGTCCATTTTTCTCATACAAAACTGTTTTGATTACATAGCTATCGATATCCGATCAAAGTGACTTTTTACAGACATATAGTATTTAACGAGTTCTACACATTGCACGGTTTAAATTATCGAAACGGAACTCGTGGTGGACCCTCACAGGCCCAACAATACCTGTGAAGCCTCATGCTATATATACATATGGTTCAGATTCTTCTCACCATTTCAACCATTTCGTACAGTCCTTTTGCAACATTGTTACTGATGAGTCTAAAACGTAGGGGTAAAAATATAATTTTGCTATAGAAAAAAAATGCATTTATTTAGGACACCTTAAACAACTCCTAAAGTAAAAAAATAGATCCTAATAGCAACTCTTAAATTAGTTTATATTTTAACAAAATTAACGACTTTACCCTTAAAATTGAACAATGATATCTTTAATTGTCCTTATTTAGAACATAATTCAAAATTCAAAGTCAAATATGTTACAATTTAAAAATTATGAACTAAAATGACACAAAATCTAAACTACCGTAATGTAACACTTTTTGACTTTTTATAAAATATGAATTAGGTATGAGTTGAGTTTAAAGTGATGTGATAAAGAGGTGATGTGATTTAAATAAGATGATACAACTTAAATTGAGACTTTTTAATTTTTTTAAATTATGACCAATAAGGCCTTAACGAATAAGGCCATTTCATCTTATTTTGCTTATGTTTGGAAAGATAGGTTAAGTTTGAGACTATTTTAATCACAAAAAGACAAAATAAAATTTTTAATTTAATAAGTCAAAATATCACATCAAACCTATAATCATTACATTTTTTTTTCTCACATAAAGTTAAAAAAATCAAAAAAATCTTACCAAATAGACTTTCTAACCACAAATTAACATAATCCAAAAATTAAAAAGCCAATTAACTCCCCCAAAGAAACCCTTTGGGGCTGGAAGCACTAGTGTTGTTCCTCTTTCGAATCAATTTTATTAAGAAGGTTAATAATTTACAAATAAAAGGTTTTGTAAATAATTCTTACAAATTGATATAAGATGCCCCAATAAACTACAATTTATATAATAAATTCAATATTTATAATTTTGTTTTTATAAGCATCATTTTTATTTTATATTTTATTATCATATAAAAATGTAAGGTTTCTTTCAAAATCATATTTTACTTTCATTTGTTCATCAAAAATAAATAAATAAAAAACAAATAATTATCAATCAATTTAAACACATACTTCAAACATGAAGAACAAGAAGAAGAAAGATGTGGGTCGTATCCAGGCCCGCAAATCAGAGTGGATCAGAGAGGGCAGACATGAAGACCCGATTTTCAATTTCTGTGCACATTACCATGCTTCCTTCATTACTATTTATCCAGAGCATCGGCTTATTGTACACAGATCACTATCATCAATTCGAAGATTCATAAGATTTTAAAAATACCATTGAAAAGTAAAAAATTTACACACTGCAAAAGATTACAAAGTTTTCAATAAAAGAAAAAGAAATCTCAAAAGAAAAAAAAAATCAATGGCGCCGCGAGTAATTTTCTCGGAAAAAACGAATATGAGAGACTCTTTTTAATCTGAGTTTGTGATTGATATTTATAGGCGGGGCTCGAGAGAACCTGCTAGGGTTTCGTTCTATTCCTCCTTCCTTCTTGAAACTACTAAAAAGCCACTCTTTCCTTAAATAGCGAAATTAGCCCCGGGCCATGCTCTACCACGGGCTGAGCATTCATGGGCTTATAGTTATCTTGAGCCTAGATTCATTTTGGGCCTGCAAGGGGCCCAAACTTAGCTCTGATTATAAGATTATTTGGAATGACTTAAATAAATATATTTTTTGTCTTTTATGAAAATATGTAAAAAAATAAAATAGTGATGTGATAAAAAAAAAATAAAAAGATAAAAAGTGTGCTAATATAGATTACTCTAAACAACCTAACAAATATATTTTTCTTCTGCAATTAGGCAAGAGCCAAATTAAATTGGAACTCACCCATCACTTTTTTTTTTTTTTTTTTTTTCGTGCGTGTGTTATTATTTGTTTTAAACTTTGTACATTTTAACGCTCATAATTATAAAATTTATATTTATTTTTTTATTATTTATTTTTTAAAATTCCATACGAAAGATGTATAAAATGTAACTATATTTTAGTGTGTGAAAGGTGTTTAAAATGTATTTTATTCATATTTTACTCATTTTTTCTTTCTCTTTTCAAATTCATATTCAATTTTCTATCCAAATTTATAAACAAAATACAATCTTATCATATATACAAGGAAAATTTTCATTTTAGTTGAAGTTTTAAAAATAACTTAAAATAAGTGATAAATTTTACAAATATTGATAATTAAAAATATAAATTTTTTACTAATCTATAATAATTTTTTGAAAGAATAAATTACAAATACACCCATTGAGATTTGATTAAAATACAAATCGCCCCTTATGGTTTTGAAAATTACATTCTACCCATGAGGTTTTCAATTTCATAACAAATTGTCTTTTTATTAATAAATTATCAAGTCAATTAACAATTTTAATGATGTTAAAAATATATTTCAATTAATAATTTAAGTAATTTTATTATTATATAGAAGAGTAATTGTAAATTTTATTTTTTAATTAATTTTGTTAAATAAAAAATTCTGACGAAAGAATATTTATAACTTTCTAAATCATATGAAATAATTTTTACTTTCAACAAATCTAAAAAAATATATTTATAATTTATTCTTTTTGAAACTACCACCACTGATTGATCTTTGAATGGAAAGATCAGATACCTAAAATTAACATGGAATTTTTTATTGGTCCTACCAACTCTCCATCCATTGATATCGCAGCAGAGAACTCAGAAAAATAAAATAAATAAAGAGCGACATGTATTCAAATTCTTTAATAGAGGATAAGTTTGACACGGGTTATTTATTTATGTGTCAATTCATGATCATCTCCAACATGCATATCTTATTGACGTGGAAAACTATTATACTACATAAATTTCTATCAATTCATATATAAAAATAAAAAAAAAAAAACTCATCAAAATGACTTATTATTTTAAGAATATCACCATCATATCATTCTGGTAAGATTTTTTTATATAAAATTTTTATTTTCACATTATTTGCCAATCAATTTATATGTAGCACTACTCATAATATAAAATGTCAATGTGTGTCACTAATGGTGATTAGGCAACTAAATATTTATTTAGAAAATGTCTTAAATTTATTGAAAGAGTAACTTTTTTTTTTTTTTTAACAAATTTGAAAGAGTAACCTTACAATAAAAATTTTAAATATGTATTGTAGATTTTAAATTCTAGATACTTTTAAGTAATTTTCCAAGTATTTAATATTTCTATTTAGTCTGTGAGGGTTACAATCTTCAAACACTTTTGTGTCAGGAAACAAATGGTTTGCTTTAATTTTAGATGTTGCATTCGAGAATTTTAATTGGAAAATGTTAGAGAATAGAAAAGGTTATTTGAAAATTTACTAAAAATACAATGTGTTGTAAGTTTAAATAATGTGAGCTATATCCAAAATAAATTTGGTCTACCCATTTCCTTTCTTCTTCTTCTTATTATTTTTTTCCACTGGGACAAACTAATTGATGAAATCAAGCTTCAGGTCCAAATCTCACTCGGGCTTTGATGGCTTTTCAACAAATGACTTTTTGCAATTTTATCGGTAAGCTAAGAAGCAGCAGCACTCACATCTGTAATTTTATTTCAGTGAGTATTTCATTAGTGTTGGGATGTGATCGGTAAGCTTTGACACCCTCCCCCCATCTCCTCTTTATTGATGTTTTCCTTGGCGATTGTGTTTCCTCATGTTTACATCAATAAATTTCTTTTGCCGATCAAAAAAGAAAAAAGTAACATTATTACCACATAATACCAATCTCAGAAATTATGACATCACGCTTGAACAAACGATCAAGTAGAGAGTAGAATATATGAAATCCATGGCAAAGTATTATTTGTGATTAATTGTAAAAAAGTGAAAATAATTGTACTTCGATAGAGGTACAAGTAGAAAACAAATGATCCACTTGTATTTCAATAAAAATGACAATTATTTTAAGTTGCTTCTATTAATTTGCAATTTTCGATTTTCAATCGACTCCGAACCTTTTCCTGAGCTGCAAAACATAGTCATAGACCTTGTGAGGGTCATGGAGAGATTTGGAGACACCCTCTTTCTCCAAGCACCTCTGAACCCATGCCATCAATTTGGGGCACTGAGCTTGAATGTTGAAGTTTCCACAGGACTCATAAGAGTAGAACCAAGGGTAGTAGGGTACAAGAACTATGTCCAAGAACCCTAGGTTTTCACCTCCAAAGTATGGCCTCTCTCCCAACTCTCCTTCTAAAGTCTTCAAGCACTCTGTAGAAATTTAATGTATAAAGAGAAATGATTGTATTATTAATTGATATATATTGATGTCTATTACAATGATTCATGATTCCTATATATAGAAGAGGGTGAGTGTGTAGTAGGTAAGGAATAGGTGAAGTGGAGGTGGTAGTGGTGTAGTGGGTTAGGTTTAGTGGAGTAGGTTTAAGTGGGTGAAGGTTTAGTGGAGTAGGTGAGGTGGTAGTGGTGTAGTGGGTTAGGTTTAGTGGAGTAGGTTTAAGTGGGTGAAGTAGGTGGAGAGTAGGTGGATTTTAACAGCCCCCTGCAAACTCAAGGGGGATAGGAACTAACCAACTTGAGTTTGGAGAGAGTAACAAAACAAGAAAATACATAAAAATAAAAGAGGATAAGAGACACTGTATGGTCGTGTCAGACCATTGGTGAAGACACTGGATGGTGGTGTCATAACGTTGTAGAGGACACTGTATGTGGGTGTCAGAACCATGTAGAGGACACTGTATGGTGGTGTCATAACGGTGTAGAGGACACTGGATGGCGGTGTCAGACCGATGTAGAAGACAGTTTATGGGGTCATGTCGGACCGTTGTAGCAGACAATGTTGTGACAGTTGTGGTGACAGTTTACGGAGTCTTGCTGGACCCTTGTAGAAACTAACCGGAATCAATGTCGGGACAGTTTACAGAGTCTTGTCGGACCCTTGTAGAAACTAACCGGAATCAATGTCGGGACAGTTTACAGAGTCTTGTCGGACCCATAAAGGAGCTAACCGGAATCAATGTCGGGACAGTTTACAGAGTCTTGTCGGACCCATAAAGGAGCTAACCGGAATCAATGTCGGGACAGTTTACAGAGTCTTGTCGGACCCGTAAAGGAGCTAACCGGAATCAATGTCGGGACAGTTTACAGAGTCTTGTCGGACCCTTAAAAAATGCACCCTCAAAAGGTGTGCCCAATTTTTCAAAAGGCGTGCCATCAAAAGGCGTGCCCAATTCATCAAAAGGCGTGCCGGACATGATGGCGAGGCACGTGGGCGCCTTGGCTTGCGTGCCCGTGTTGTCGTCTGTCGGCAAGTGGCGCGCGATGCGCGGATCGGCCCTGGCTATTTAAACCAAGGGTGAGGCGGAGGCTGTGCATACCAGTCTGAAACCGCTGAAACCAACCCGTCTCTGAAAAACTCTGCCTCTTCGGAGAGAGAAACTTTGGAACACTTTGTAACCCAGAAAATGGCTTCGTCTTCCCGCGGTCTGCTCACCCTCTTTCCCGACCTCAACGAGTCAACAAGAGAGATAACTGGTGCGGTGGCACTGGAACCTCAACCAAGCGCCCCGGAGTTTGCTCCGTTGAACTTTCCGATGCGGTCGGTGGAGCAAAGAATGGCAGTGCAGTCGGTTGTGGAAGCCAATCAGTATACATTGAAGTCATGTGTGGAAACCATGACTGCGGTTACAAACTTGTCGAACCGGCTGCAGAGTAGGGCAAATGAGGTGCAGCAGTTAAACTCCCAGCTGGCTCTGCTCCAACGCATGTATAAGGATGCGCGAGCAGAGATAAGTGTGCTAAAGGCGGAAAATAAGGAGCTGAAGCGGAAGGCCACCGTGATGTTCCGTTTTGGAGGTCCGCCATATGCTGCAGTGGAGGAGCAGGGAGTAGTGATCATGCCCAGTGGAGTGGGAAATACGGAGGCAACACTGGCAAGGGCCGCCCAGGACGGAGGCAAGAAGAAAAGACCGGCGGCAGAGTAGAGAAGAAAAATCCCACTGTGGGTGGGTGTTTGTTTGTTTGTTTGTTTTTGTTTTTGTTTTTGTTTTTTTTTTTTGTGTGTGTGTGTAAAATTGTGATCGGGGTTGATCCCTGAGATGAATAAAATATGGGTGTATTGTGCAAATCCGAATGGCTGGAAGCTACAAGACTCAGCAGAAAAAATGAGAGGGAATGAATATATATATATATATATATATTTTTTTTTTAAAAAAAGAAAAGATAAAAAGTTGAGGTTCAAGGAAAAGTTGGGCGGTGGAAAGAAGAAAAAGAAATATATATATATATAAGAAAAAGAATCAATTTGTGTTTCGTTTTCTTTTCAAAAGATGGAGTAAAATAATAAAATAAAAAAAAAAGAAAAAGAAAGTTGAGTGGGGAACAGGAGTGTGTGGAAAGAAAAAAGGAAAAAATATAGGTTGGAGAATCTGAGCATCGGAGAAGATGAGAGGAAAAGGAAGTGGAGTGGTATATGCCAAGTGGTACAGCAAAATCTACGTCCCAAACTTTGTTTCAGCGATGGAAAACATCAGTGTACAGATGAGAACATCTGGATTCGGAGTAGCTGTCACAGGAGAAACATAATCCCTCTTCTTAACAAACCGAGCAAAACCAAACAATCCCAATAGGAGCGTCCAGAAGGACAGCTCGGAGATGAAGTCTCTCACGGCTGCAAAAACGATTAAGCCAGCTACTGTAAGAAGGTATGGTTGGCTGTCTACAGAGTCTGGAACAGAAGCTTCAGCAATGGCAATTACGGAAGACACCAGCACGATGATCAGAGTCAGCTCTGGAATAGGAGTATATGCTATCACTGCTGAGTAGAAAGCTCGAATGGTGTAAAGTGTAGTTTCTATTCCTCTGATCAGAGAAGTTACTGGATCACCAATGAAATGGAAAATAAGGGCCAGTGCAAGTTTTAAGAGGTATCCCACGAACTGGGTAATACTTGATAAAACCTTTTTCCAGTTGGACAACTCCCACAAGACTGTTCTCCAGGCATACAAAAGGAAAGCAAGAGCTATGAACCAAGGCCACCTAACAAGTGGGCTTGGGGCTTCCTTGGTCAAGGGCCTGAACCGGTCAGGCATGGTACTGTGCCCAGAGTGTACCCAGTAAAGGGTAGTAGAGAGGGATGATTGTGAAGAGGACGCTTTCGAAGCTGCCGTTGCCGACTTGGATGACGCCGATGAAGGTGGTGATGATATTATAGCGAAAGTGACTTTCGACATGAATGAAGTGCCTACAAGGGTTCCACCAGATAGCCCTTTGGCACCTCAATGGTATAGACTAGAGCATCGGAAAGGTGAGACCAAGGTGAAAGGAGAGGAGGTATGTGTTGAGGTCCGGCGGGCGGCCAAGGCGAGACTGCCGCCCGCCGGTGAAGCAGAATGACTAGGTTGTTAACCTTGCTCTGATACCATGTAGAAATTTAATGTATAAAGAGAAATGATTGTATTATTAATTGATATATATTGATGTCTATTACAATGATTCATGATTCCTATATATAGAAGAGGGTGAGTGTGTAGTAGGTAAGGAGTAGGTGAAGTGGAGGTGGTAGTGGTGTAGTGGGTTAGGTTTAGTGGAGTAGGTTTAAGTGGGTGAAGGTTTAGTGAAGTAGGTGAGGTGGTAGTGGTGTAGTGGGTTAGGTTTAGTGGAGTAGGTTTAAGTGGGTGAAGTAGGTGGAGAGTAGGTGGATTTTAACATATCTATCTCCCTCTTGGCTGCCTCTTGAACCTCCCCTTTGGTCATCAGTACCCTCTTCCCACTGTCATATACCTATTCATTAATCCAACATTAAATATTAATTATGTATTCAGAAAATAAAATAAGCACTCTATGATTGTTAGAATTAGAGGTATTTTTGGAACAAAACATTGCACCTTATAAAAAATAAAATAAAATTAGCATTTTATAAATTAGCACAATTGAAATATTGAACCAAATGCATACTTTAGATACTAAAAATGTAATCAATCTTTTTTTTTTTTTTTTTTTTTTTCCGAAGTGTAATTAATTTTTGAAGTCACCTTCTTGTCAATGAAATTTGCCCAAAACCTTGCCTGAGATTTCAGGTAAGGATCAGAAGGCAACAGAGACTTGTCGTTCCAAACGTCGTCGATGTATTGAAGGATGATCAGTGATTCACATATGGGTTTTCCATTATGAATCAGAACTGGGACCATCTTATGAACTGGGTTCATTTGTAGGAGCAATGGGCTTTTGTCTACCATGTTGTCTTCCTTGTACTCGTATTCCACGCCTTTCTCTGCTAAGGCAATTCTCAGCCTCATTCCAAAACAACTAGGCAAGATGTCGAGGAGGACAACCTCATCACCCATTTTTTTCTTAATTAGTTGAGCTCAGAGTTAGAGAATTGCCGAGGAGCAAGCACCTGTTTTATAGTTGTTTGTGCTAGTGTGAACTGAGAATTTTCGACTAACGTGACTTGAATAAATGACATGATTTAATAATATTAAATATTAAATTAATCGAGTTATTGTCAAAATGCATAATACAAAATTGATAGGAATAAAAATTAGTTACTAAATATTATTTTTATTAAGAGATGTCATGATATTTTTAAATTTTCTTATGTAACTAGATCAAATTGAATAAAAAATATGTAAAATATAATTTTAAAATTAATAATATTTTTTATTTAATGTAATGTAATTTTTTGTCTACTATTTTAAATTATCTAGTGAAAAATTATAATAGGAGGGCATAGTTTTTGTAAATTGCGAAAATGAAATTAAGTTGTAATCAAAATTATTTTGAATAATTTCATCTAGTTCATATTAGTTTCATGAAAATGGTTAAAAATTAGTTCTATATTATACATTTGGTATTTTTAAATAAGACACGAAACAAATCAAATATAAATAAAAAAGTAATCAGACGCAATAATATGATAAAAAAATGGAAAATTACAAAAAAAAAAAAAAAAAAGCACTGAAGTTTGATCCTTATAACTATATAACTTCTGGATTTTTAATTTTTTCAATTTAAATTCAAAACTTTTGATTTGTTTTCAATTCAAAACTTTTGAATTAATTGCCTATTTTCATTAAATAAAATCGACAGAAAATGAGTATTTTAGTCATTAAATTCAATAAAAATGGATATCTTATACACTTAGTGTAGCACTTGTGCCTTTTAAAGCTTTTGGTAAATGTATTTGGACTCTTTATTCGATTTTGGGAACCTTTGGTGTTATTGTACTTTTGTTTTGGAGGAGTACAAATTGATTTAAATTTGTTGGGTTTGGTTGTTCGCACTTATTCTTGTCAAAGTTCCTTGGAGACTTAGAAACTCCATTCTAGGGTCGACACCAGCCTTCCTAGAGTCGACCCTTACCTGTTGATGAAGTTCTGGAAGTGTTGCTGGAACATAGGGAAGACACCAGACTGGGAGAGGGTCGACCCTCTTCTGTCTGTGTGTTGGTTGCTGGAACATAGGGTAGACACCAGACTGGGAGAGGGTCGACTCTCTTCTGTCTGTGTGTTGGTTGCTGGAACATAGGGTAGACACCAGTCTGGGGTGGCGTCGACACCTTCAGTGCAGTCAAAGCTTTCCCAGATTTTTTTTCCTCTTTGGTGTCGACACCACTGTTGCTGGGGTCGACACCTGCGACTTTTTCCCAGATTTTTCTACCGGTTTGGGCCTACTTTTTGGGGATATTTTGACTAGATATTTTGAGTTGACTTTGGGGCTTATATCTATTTTTGACCTAGTACTATATAAAAGCCCTCACTTGACAATTTCTCTCACTTTTTCTTCCCTTTCCTCTCTCTAAACCGTGAAACACCATCTCTCTCTCTCTCTCTCTTAAGGCACTTTTCACTCAAAGATCCTTAGATCTACTTGTTTGAAGACCTCTACTCACCTTGCTCCTTTGAGATAAAGTGAAGAGCTTGTCGAGGGCTTCATTTTGATCGGAGCAAAGCTTGGTTTCTTCTCCGTCGACTTTTGGATTTTTCTTCCTTCTTCCCCTTCTAAACTTGAGGTAGGGATAAACTACTCCTTGCTATGAGTTTTAACACAGATGTTTGTCATTTTGTATAAATGGTGGGTTGTGATGATTTTGGGGAGTTAGGGTTTTGAATTTGAAATTACAAAAGAGGGGTTTTCAAGTATTGAACTCTATGTGTATGTGAGACCTTGGAAAATGAGGTTGTTGGTGTGAAATTTAAGAAATTGAGCTTTAGGGTTGAGGTTTGAGAAAAAGGGGCAACATGTCCAACTTGAATGTAATTCATTAATTTGTATAATTAATGTAGTAATTGTGGGAATATGAAATTGAGTCGGAAATCATGAAATTAGATGGAATTGAGATTGAATAGTGTAGTTGGATTGATTAATCACTCACCTATGACAATGTTGATATTTTATCTATTGATAAATTTATTATCTGTTTAGAGATAATTGCTTTGGGCTATCGGTGGAGAATAGTCTTGACTGTTGTAGACATTGTATGATAATTAGGGAAAATTGAAACTAATCACATTGATTATGTCATTGAATATGACGGTTGGAATAATACAGCAAATGTGTGTATTGACTGATCATTATATATGATAAGTGTTTAAATATATTGTATATGTATATTGTTTGGAAGGAGATAGGGGATGTACTCCATGGTTTGAGCGAAGATAGGGGATGGACTCCACTGATATAGCAAATCAGTGTATCACTTGAAATATGGAAGTGTTGAAGTATGGAAGTGTTTTAATATGAGTTATATTTTCATGTGAATTGTGAAGTATGGAAGTGTTTTAATATGTGTTATAGTCTCATTGAATTGTTTGGTCAGGTACTGAGCCATAATTATGAAACGAAACTGTATAAGTGAAGGAAACTGAAATGAAAAATGGATGTACTTGTTGTTGAATTAAAAAGTGTTGTGAGTTGGTTTATAAGTGTCAACCTTATATCAAATGCTATTGTTTTAGTTATTTCTTATACTTGGTTTAGTATATCTCTACTGGGCATTGACTCACCCTATATGGGATATCATTTTCAGGTTCAGGTAATATGCCACCTCCAAGGACTTAGCTTGGGAGGCTTAGAGCTGAAGATCCCTTTTGTTGTTCACATTTTTGTGTATTACATGTAAATTCAAGCCGAGGGTTTAATGTGTATGAGTTAGTATTCTATTTTTTTATAACCAAGTGTTGGCTTGGAAAGTTGTAAGCCCGTAGGGCATTTACTTTTGTTGTCAACATGTAATACTTTTGTGATAAATACTCTGATAAATAGATGTACACTTTATTCTCTTGAATATATTGTCAATTTCTTGTATCATGAATGTATGAACAATAGGTTTATTTTGGGGGCGTTACACTTAGTATATACTTATATTGAGTTTAATAAATAAAATACTATGTTTTTCGTTGGTTTTAGTTAACAAAAATAGTTAAATGGTTTAGATTGAAAATAAATGAAAATATTATGGTTCAAATTGATAAAATTAAAACTTAAAAATTTATATTATTATAAAAGTCAAATCCTGACTTTTAATATTTTTTGTAATTATCCCAGAAATAAATGATAAAATAATTCTAACACAAATTTAAAATAAAGACGGAGGCCGACCATACATGGAACCAGGGTCGATTTTACCTAGGTGCGATGTAGGCACAAGTAAGGTTGCGAGCAGCATCATGCTGGACCCCAAAGCTCTGGTCATCTTGTTTTCGCTAAGGTTGACTGACCTTGTGAGGATTGGCTCAAACATATTTTGGTCTTTATTTATAATTTCTGTTGTTGTTGATTATGCCTATTTTCCAACATCAAATTTGTTCCAATTTCATTGGTCTTCATTAGTCGGTCTCCTCTTCAATATTATCAAAATAAACTTTGATTATTATTTTTTATATCAATAAAAAATCATTACTCTTGTTTTTCCCCTCTCCTTTCTTGACCAAATACTCACTGTGAAAACAAAAAGAATAAGGATTGTCTCAATATAATTGAGCTCATGAAATTCATCATGAGTTTTAATTTAATAATTTAAACTATTTGTTGTAAGAGTTATTATATTGTTGGCTACACATTTTGTACTAAGCCAGTGACAATTCGACGCGTGGCAAAGTGAGGGTAATATGGGGAGACCAGGTAGGTCTTCGATCCTGATCATACACGTGGCAATTAATATTGGTTGTTATAAGATCTAAGTAGTAGCAGATCAACAAAGAGACGTACAGTGACGTGGCTTCAACGGTTGCTCACATTTCAAATTCGAATATAAGGAGGAAGCCCAACTGCAAGTGAAGGCGTAGTGGAACTACTTATAAGGTAGCATGATCAGCAACTACGGAGGAGCAGTTCGACGGTTTGAAGTACAATTCGATGGTTATCTTCGGAGAGTATAAATAGCAGGAAGGACTTCAGAGAAGGGACGGAGAAAAATCTAAAGAATCACTTTACATATTCCAGTGTTATTTCCTGTCTTTTATATTCCTGTATTTTAAGTTTCTGCGCTGCACTTCATTTGTAGGAGTAGTTGTCGAGTATATTGCCGCTGTAATTCTCTACGGAACTGAGATCATTGTAAGTTCTTTTTATACTAATGAAATACTCTAGTTTAGTTAACTGTTCTTATGTTCAAATTTTCTGAAGTTAAATTACTAGTAAGCCACCAGTAAAAGTCCTCTTTATTGAGGCCGAAAGAACCATAACACAATCGTCTGAATAATTGTTTGGCAATTCTGTAAGGACTGATTGATCCTTGCTGGTACGCTCATAATTACGAACGTAACCTTCGAAAGTCAAAAAAGCCAACATATATTTTTGGCACGCCCGGTGGGACCTTTTAAAAACAAAATGGCTAGACGTAGGAGACAAGGAGAAAATGAACGTCTGGAAGAAGGCGTGGAAGGAGAGGTGGAGACATCCAATCTAGAGGATAATGTGATAACACATCCTGTGGAAACTCCTATCCTATCAGAACCCATGGTCGAACAGACCAATATCTCAGAGCAAATACCATTTGTTCGTAATAGTGGACGAGACCAAGGAATTGGACCATCCAGTGTCCCATCTACTCAGCCAGTCAATCCGTGGGGCGGCTTGGTAGATGCCATGGGACAGCAATTAATAAACACAATGGAAAGGTGGGCAGTATCCTTTTTGGATCGAGTGAACAACCACCAACCAACGAATGTAAGACACATAGAGGAGGTAAATGTCCCTCAGCAAAGATTGGCTAGAGACAAACAGCCTATGCAAGTTAATGGACATTCTAATGGTCAAACTAGTAATCAGAACCATGAAAGATTACCACCTCAGTCTTGGTACGAACCCATTTCGAGGCCTGTAGCAGGCCAGAATGCCTCAATGTTCAACAGTGAAGCCATGCAGATCGGTGGATCTGGCCCGGTACAAGAAAATGGCATAAGAATGAGTCCAAATCCCACATTCGAAGCCATACCTGGTACCAGGGGGTACAATAATCCTGTATTCGAATTTATACCTGGGGGGTTGGAAGGTTTTCCTACAAGTGGAAGGGATACAATACCTGTTCCAGCACCTTTCGTGGGTCCTTTCGCAGGACAGGCTCAAAGAGGTTACCTACACCCCCAACAGCACCCTCTACCACAGGGACAACCAGTCCCAAATATACCACCTTATGGACCAAGAGGACCACAAGCACAAGTGTGTCCACCAAATCCTGTGTTTGTTCCCCCAGTGGTGGTTCAACAGGCACAAAATATGGTCCCTAGGGACCAGATCACTGAGATAGTTAGGGAGTTGTGTGGACCAATGGCTCGGGGGGTCCAAACCCCTGTGTATAGAAAACCATACCCAGAATGGGTCGATAGGGTACATGAATATCCAAGAGGTTTCAGGATACCAGATTTTGTCCTCTTTCATGGGAACGGAAACCAATCCACAGTAGAACATATTGCTAGGTTTGCCGCTCAATGTGGTGAGTTTACCAACCATGACTATATAAAGTTGAGACTATTCCCAAATTCTCTGACCGGAGGAGCATTTGTATGGTATATTAATCTTCCACCTGGCTCCATCCAGACTTGGCAGCAAATGGAAGAGGCATTTCATGCCCAGTTCTTCCAATCAGAGCCAGAAGTTTCCATGGCAGACTTGGCCAGATTGAGTCAAAGGCCTGAAGAGAAGGCCACTCAGTTTATTTCCAGATTTAAGAGGGCTCGAAATAAATGTAGAGTAATCTTGCCAGAAACTGAATTTGTAAGATTGGCCCAAAATGGCCTAGAATTCAGGCTTCGAAAGAAGTTTGATTCAACAGAGTTTAGAGATTTAGTGGAACTGACTTATAAAGTATCTAGATATGAAGCATTACTAGAAGAGGAACAGGATCGAAATAATGCATCATATAGGACATACTACAAAGATCCTAATTATGAGATTGATGCGACAGAGATTGTGGGAAAAGAGCCTATGATCTGTGAAGCATTAATCCATAAAGATACAACAATTGACCAGCAGTTTAAAAAGAAAGATCTCCACAGGAAATATTCTTTCGACTTAACTAAGGCAGATGACATTTTTGATCATTTTCTTGCGGCCAACTTCCTTAAGTTACCAAAGGGTGTTAAAATTCCATCTCTTGATGAACTTAAAGGAAAGATATATTGCAAATGGCATAATTCTTGGTCTCACTCGACTAAAAACTGTGTTGTTTTTCGAGACAGGATCCAAGAACAAATTCGGAAGGGGAGTTTGAAGTTCCCAGCCAAAGCTGAAAAAGCCATGGGGATCGATAGCAATCCATTTCCAGAAATTGGAGAGGTGGCAGCCAATGTCATTATGTCAGACTTTCAGAACTTGTCTCTGAAAGAATTGGAGGAAGTCAATGTACAGATGCATGTAGCCAACCAGACAGCAACCAAAAAAGACCTTAGAAGTCCACCAGCCATGGGACGAGATTTCCCACATCAGAGGGAAGACTCTGATGAAGAAGCACTGGATGATGACTCCCTAGAGGTAGCCGTAATGCAACGAATGTGTCCTAGGTGCAGACTGAGTTATAAGTGGTTGAAAGGCCTTCCAGTCGATGGGAAGCAGTATTACAGGGATGTGCAGAGGCGTCCCAAACCAACCAATGCTTATAACAAAAGGCCGTATCCGGCTAATGTTAGGCAGCAGCCATTAGTGGTTGAACCTGCAGTCAACAGAATATATGCTAAAGGCAAGAGGCCCTTCTATGAGTCCAGATCACCTAACTATTACAGACTGGAGAGTAGTCATTCTGAAAGAAGGCTGGAAAAGAGTTCAGGTTTTGGTATCAAAGCCAGGAATTGGCCCCTTGGGCCAGCTTCACGAAAGACAGAAAATGATCATCATCATCGAGAACCTGAATTAGGCTCAAAGCTTAGAGACAGGGCCAAACAATTGTCTTCACGGCCAGCTTCGAAGGTGACTTCGAAACAAGAAAGAGGCGGTTCAACGTCTGAGTCAGTAAGTTCGTGGGTACCCGGAGTCCCAGATTGGTTTGTGATGCAAAACAAACCTAGGGAACTGCCTTCCCAAAGGAATTTTGGAAATCAAAGTAGGATGGTTAAGCCTCCTCTGGTGACCCCCAATAACTGGGTATTGCTGAAACACCCAAGAACGAGGGAACCAGATATGGTCCCCGTTATTTCCAGATCACAAAGGAGAAAAATTCAGCGTAGGTACACCCAATACCAGAGAGACCTGAAAGAAAGTGGAGAAAGTTCTTCGATGATCCATATAGGAGAAAAGAAGAAGTCAGACTATAATTCAAAGCCAGTTACACAAAACGAGGTGGACCGCAGCAGAGAACAGTTGGCCAAGGTTCATTCTGAACTAAAAGCCAGAGAGAAGGAAAGTCTAGTAGGGATGGAAAAAGCTCTGATGGAGAGTGGTAGCGAAACGGAAGAAGATAGTGGCGTTAGCCAGAAGAAAGAAATGGTGGAAGAAGAAATGTTCGAAGCCTTCATGGCTGAGCAAACATTTCTGGTTGGAAAGCCAGCTGAGGAAAATCATTCGAGGGGACCCGTTAGCAACGAAACACCAGAATGCATCATACATGATGTTTCTGAAGAAATTGACCAAGGTGACCAAGAGGGAAAACAGGTACAGCCAGCCATCCAGTTTGGCTCGTTTCCCCCGGTATCAGTAAACATGGTACACATACTACCACAAGAATTCCAAGCTGGAGATGAGAATCAAGAGGGGCAGGAAGCTGATCCAATTCCGGTCTCTAGTGAAGATTCACAAGCGAGTATGGTGCAAGATAATTTCAAAATGGTTACCCCGATGGAAGCTGAATATGAGAGCGAGGAAGTGGCAAGCATTAACCTCTCGTATCTATTTGAATATCCCTCGAATTCCATGACGCAGCATGTTAAGCCTTTGTACATTAAGGCCTTCTTCGATGGGGTTCAGTTAAACCGAGTTTTGGTGGATAATGGAGCGGCGGTGAACTTATTACCAAAATCTTCCTTGAAGAAATTAGGGAAGAGGAATCCCAGGTTGATCCCAACCAGTACAACCATCACTGGTTTTGCTGGTGACAAGCAGATGGCCCAGGGAATTCTACCCATCAACCTCAGTGTGGGAACCAAGGACTGCATGACGGCGTTTTTCGTCATCGATAGCAATGCTAAGTACAATGCCTTGCTTGGTAGAGATTGGATCCACACTAATAAATGCGCGCCTTCCTCTCTGCATCAAAAAATGATAATAGCTCTAAGCAATGGGAGGACGGAGGAAATTAATGCAGATCCTCAACCTTTCGTAGCCTGTGCTGATTTCGCAGAAGCCAAGTTGTATATTGACGGTGTGGCACCGCTCAGTATACTGATGGAATTCGATGGTTCAGCCGAAGAAACGGCTGATAAGGAAGTAGCACGCCTGAAGCATTTAGTCCAGGAGAGTGCTGGTGAAGAATTGGAGGTTAAAGATGACAATGATGCCTGGTTATAGGCAGCAAGATGAAGCACCAGAAGCCAGGCCTTTGGCTTTAATCAAATTTTCAATATTGGATATAAAGTCAATAGTCCAGAAAGTTCGAGAGCAGGAGAAAGAGGTCATGATGATTGGTTGCAAGCGCGAGCAGCAACAAGCTAGAGTTTTAACTCTTGATAAATACTGTGCATTGGACATAGAAACAAAGGTCCAAGAGATACAGGAAGAAGAATCCTTTTGGACAGATTTTGTCCATGAGGAGGAAAATAAAGAGGAGGAATCAAAAAGCCTGGAAGCGAAACACAGCAAGGAGATTCCTGCGGAGTCAGAGAAGATCAAAGAAGGGGTTCCAGTAGGTACTCAGATACAAGACCCCTTAAAAGAAATAAATTTGGGGGAAGATTCTGTACAACAACCCATTTATATAAGTGCTTGGTTGAGTTCCCCCGATAAGGACCAGTTGTTGGTTATTCTAAGAAGATATAAAGATTGTTTTGCATGGTCATACAATGAACTACCAGGATTGGATAGGTCATTAGTGGAACATAGGCTTCCCATGAAGCCCAACTTCAAGCCATACAAACAAAAACCAAGAAGAATGGGTTCAGAGGTGATCCAGAAAGTCGAGGAAGAAATTCTTAGACTACTCAAGGCAGGCTTTATCAGAACAGCCAGGTATGTTGAGTGGCTATCTAATATCGTACCTGTAGTCAAGAAAAATGGCAAAATGAGAGTATGCATTGATTTTAGAAACTTAAATCTGGCAATTCTAAAAGATGAATATCCTATGCCTATAGTAGATTTGTTGGTAGATAGCTCAGCAGGACATCACATTTTATCAATGATGGATGGACACTCAGGCTATAACCAAATCTGCATTGCGGAGGAAGATGTTCACAAGACAGCATTTAAGTGCCCTGGGAATATTGGGACCTTCGAATGGGTTAAAATGCCGTTTGGCCTGAAGAATGCTGGGGCCACATATCAGAGGGCTATGAACACTATCTTTCATGACCTTATTGGTGGGTATTTGGAATGTTATATTGATGACATTGTGGTTAAATCCCAATCCATGGAGTAACATTTGTTTCACTTAGAGGCAGCCTTTGAAAGAATGAGAAGGTTCAAATTGAAGCTTAATCCTCTTAAGTGTGCTTTTGGCGTATCATCTGGAAACTTCTTGCGCTATGTAGTACACAAGAAAGGAATACAGATCGACCAGAATAAAGACAAAGCCATCATTGAAGCCAGACCTCCATCAAGTAAGAAAGAATTACAAAAGTTCCTTGGTCAGGTTAATTTTCTTCGAAGATTCATTTCTAACACTGCAGGGAAAACTAAAATTTTTTCTTCTTTATTAAGGCTGAAAGATGAAGAGGAATTTGTGTGGACAACGGAGCATCAAAGTGCTTTCGATGGAATCAAAGCCTACTTGGCCAACCCTCCGGTACTGATGCCACCAAATGGCATTAAGCCTTTGAAGTTGTACATAGCCGCAGCAGAAGATTCATTGGGAGCTTTTTTGGCCCAAGACAATGAGGAAGGCAAGGAGCAAGCTGTGTATTACCTTAGTAGGTTTTTAAATTCTTGCGAATGTAAATATTCAGCTGTAGAAAAGCTTTGCCTTGCATTGTATTTTGCTGTAATGAAATTAAGGTATTACCTTTTGCCTACAACTGTCTTGGTAATTGCAACCACAGATTTGGTTAAATACATGTTATCTAGACCTATGTTAAGGGGAAGAATTGGTAAATGGGTATTAGCCTTGTCAGAATTTCACTTAGAATATGTGCCCCAAAGGGCAGTAAAAGGACAAGTTTTAGCCAATTTTTTGGCAGACCATCCATCTCAAACAGAGGGTCAAGAAATAATGGAACTCAGTATAGCTAGTGTCGAACCATGGCAAATGTGGTTCGATGGATCGAAAGCCAATGGCCTAATTGGAATTGGTATAGTAATTAAGTCACCACAAGGAATTGAAACCACACATGGTTTCAGAATAGATGGAACTGCTTGTTCTAATAATCGAGCTGAATATGAAGCTTTGATAGTAGGATTGGAAATTCTTATTGGATTACAAGTACATGCAGTTGACGTATTTGGAGATTCCCAATTGGTCGTTAACTAAGTAAAAGGGATTTTCAAGTGTCAAAGTATAAGTATGCTGCCTTATTATGTCGTCGCATTACATTTTCTCTCTCAATTTGAAATAGTAAATGTAACTTATGTCCCGAGATTCTTGAATAATAGAGCTAATGATGTGGCGCAGAAAACTTCGAATTTCAAGAGTAAAGATGGTACCCATTGGGATGTAAGCCAAACGACATACCAAAAACCTATACCTCCCTTGAGTGAGAGGAACATGGTCCTGGAAATCAACTATAATGATCTGTAGGAACAGGATTGGAGACATCCAATAATACAATACTTGGCTGGCCCATCCTCGAAAGCCAGCAGAAGAGTTAAATTGCAATCTATGAATATATCATATACAACAATGATCTCTACAAGAGAGGGGGAGATGGTCTATTGTTAGAATGTTTAGGGCCAAAATAAGCATTAATAGCTATGGCTGAAGTTCACGAAGGTATCTGTGGTGCACATCAGCCTGGTGTAAAAATGAGATGGCTGCTTCGAAGACATTCCTATTATTGGCCGACTATCCTTAAAGATTGCATAGAATATGCAAAGGGCTGCCAGGCATGTCAAAAGCATGGTACAATAAGGCATGTGCCCATAACTGATCTACATGCAGTAGTAAAGCCTTGGCCATTTAGAGGATGGGCCATGGATATGATGGGGAAAGTACACCCTCCCTCTTCGAAGCATCATTGTTTTATTTTGGTGGCTACTGATTATTTCACCAAATGGGTCGAAGCCAAACCATATAAAGCTGTAGATCAGACGGAGGTTATTGTGTTCATTAAAGATTTGATTCATAGATTTGGCATCCCACAAACGATAACGGTCGATAATGGGACTGTTTTTGATGGGAAAATGGTGAAGTCCTTTGTGGCTGAGTTCGGGATTAGCCTTGTGAATTCCACTCCATACTACGCACAAGCCAATGGTCAAGCTGAGTCATCCAACAAGTCCTTAAAAAAGGGAATACAAAAAGTTGTGGAAGATAATCCGAGAGATTGGCATAACTTATTGTTAGATGTATTGTGGGCTTATAGAACTTCCCCAAGGTCAAGTACAGGAGTCACTTCTTATGCCTTAGTTTATGGGCATGACGCAGTGTTACCAGTGGAGATTAATGTTAAATCCTTAAGGGTAAGATGTCAAGACCAGTTGGATCCTGAGCAGTACTATCAAAGTATGTGCTTGGAATTAGAAGATATAGATGAAGCTAGAATTTTGGCATTAAATAGTATTCTCTTTCAGAAGAAGAAAGCAGCCAAAAATTATAACAAGAAAGTCAAACACATTGGCTTTGATGAAGGTGATTTGGTGTGGAAAACAATACTCCCAATAGGGATTAGAAGCCATAAATTTGGCAAATGGTCACCTAACTGGGAAGGACCATATCAAATTCATAGAGTTTTGCCTTTTGGGGCATACCATTTGAAAGATCTGAGTGGTTATGTGCATCCCAAAAAGATTAATGGCAGATATTTAAAACCTTATTTTCCAACTATTTGGGAAACACAGGGAACAAAATAAACAGTGAGCACAAGAACATAAACAAGGAAATACTTTATAAAGAATCGAGTACATTGTGCCACAAGTTGGCCCAAAAATCATTACAATGTTTTAGCTGTTTTTGTACAACAGATTTCCTATTTGTAAATGATGCAAACAGTTGAATAGCTGCAGTCATATCTTTCTTTTGATCAGCCAGTCCTTAATTGGTGATTTGCAGTTTGAGGTCAGTTCGGAGCAAGGCTTGATTCACTGCAGAAAGCTCCTCTTCGAGTTGAGCCTTCCTCTCCAGCAATTGAGTTCGAAAATGAGAGGCAGAGGAGTGTTGTTCCTTAAGCGTTGATACTTCAGTATGCACTTGAGAAACAAAACTTTGATCTCTGACCAATTTCTCATCTGCGGCCTTGGCAGCATGACAGAGGCTGATGTAAAAATCAATGGTAGCTGCTGCCTGGGATAGGTGGTTAGAGACATCCATACCAGACTGCTCAACAAGTTTGCAGCATTGAAGAAACCCGTTTTTTATTATAGGCCTTTGTAGAGCCTCGAAGGGAATCCTCAAAAAAGAAAGTAGCAGGTCTAGACAGGTGTCCAAGTCTATCGAAGGTACAGAAGGTTGGCTGCTAGAGGAAGGAGAACTCTCAAAGATTTCCAGCAAAGAATCAGCTAAAACTAATGGCTCAGTCTCCTCATCGAATGTTGGAGAAGTAGAAGTGATGTCAAAAAGACTAGCTAATCTTGCTTCAAAAATATCAATCTCATCAGTAGACATGAGGGGAGCAGAAAGAGTTGCCTTGGGAGACACAGAAGATTGCATAGCAACAGGAGAAATGGGTGGAGCATCTTTGATGGTCTCCATGGTCCTGGTCACCAATGAATCAAGAGAAGGAGGGCTGGAGCTAGGTAAGGATGGTGAGTCACGGATTGGAGAGCTGTCAGCACTCATCAAAGACAGGGTAGCACTTGGAGCCTCCTTGGAAGGGGAGAGAGGAGCAAGACTCAGTAAAGAAGTAGATTGAGGAAAGTCAAGAGTCAAGTAAGAAAGATAGGGAGCCAAACCAAGAGGAAAAGGGTAGAAAATTTAAAGCCCAAAAATGGAAGTATGGTCTGAGTAGTCCCTGTATCCTGCGTCTGATTTGCCTCGAATGAAACTGAGAGAGGTTCTATCGGGAAGATGAGCTCAGAAGTTGCTGCTGCATGAGGAAGAAATGTAAGGCAATGTCAAATCTTGATACCAAGGGCTAACAGAGGGAAAAATCGCAAAAAAGCATAAAATTACCTGCTCCAGAAGTATCGGCGATAATGGGGGAACTGTGAAGGGTGTAAGCTCTAGCAGTCTGTTGTCTTCTTACAGTTTCCCTTTGTAGTGTGTCAGCAGCAGCAGGTTCATCTCTCATAAACTGTTGCTGCCGCCTCTTCTCAACTCTTTCAAAGACAATCATGGCTTTAGGATGTTCTTGCTCTATTGTCTTGATGACTGCTTATCGAAAGGAGAAACAGTCATTTTTCTTTTCCTTTTCCTCTGTATTGGTAGGGTCTGTTTTTTCTCAATTTCTTTCTCAACTTTTCCCTCAAGTTCTTCAAGCTGCGATCTAGATTCCAGAGAAATGAATTCATCTTCTGACTCTCTGGCAGTTACCGAGTCGGATGAAAAGACGATCGCTTTCTTCTTTCTTTTTAAAAATAACTCTTCCTCTTCATCTGATCCTTCATTTTCTTCCTCTTGAACATTGGATGTTCCTTTCTCAAGTTCAAAAAGGCTCCTTTTCTTTTGTGATGGGCCACCTCCACAAAAGAAGAATTAAAGATAAGACAAAATGCATTATGAAAGACGAAAGGAGAAGAGACAAGAGTATACCTTTCTTCGAGGCAGCCCGAGTGACTCTGGGAGGAATTGAAGCAGCAGGAGCAGCATGTGCCAATTCTGAAACAGTGGAAGAAGTAACCTCCCCGGTTTCTTTGGGCTTGGTCACATCTAACACTGTTAGTAGGCTTAAAGGTGGAATGGCCAGATAAATCTCCATGTTAGTTACCCACCAGCTTTGGTACCTCTTCAACACGGTACCTTGGGGAATGAAAAGAGTGTATTCAAAGTTGGCCAAGTCATCTATAAATTTCAAAGTTGCTTCTTCTAGCCTGGTTTTCCGGACCTTCAAGTCCCTTCTGGTGAGGCTGAGATTTGTGTTGCTACAAAGGGGTATTGGGACTCCTTGTGAAAGGCCAAATTGTCTAGCAAACTGGGCTGGACAGTAAGGTTCAGCAATACATTTATATGCCTTCGGGTTTAAAGTCCCGATAAATAGCTCTCTGGGAATTAGAATAGAAGCCCATATATCCTTGTGAGCAAGCAAAGTACAAGACTGGTCACTCAGAAAATTCCTCAACCAAGATGGACCAATGGAAGGTTCGAAGGGACAAAAGCGGTAAGCAGGAAGGGAGGCTGGAAGCTGATGAAAGAAAGAGAAGTAAAAAGCAAAGGTAGAAGGGTAAAGTGAAGCATTGGCTATCTTTATGCCATGAGTAAGAGGGTTTGGCTCGGAAAATTTAAGGCATTTGGATTGTAATTCAGTAAAATAGGCGAAAAGCCAAAACTGAAGGATCCAGAATGGCCCCCCTTGATTAGCATCTAAGGGTTTCTCACAAAAAAGGGAGCAGACTCTATATACATGTCCTAGAACATGTGGGGCTAAGGCCACCTTTTTCTGTAAAACAAAGGCTTTGGCAAGAGGGGCAAATTCAGGCATAATTCTCTGAGAAGAAGTGCAAAAAAGGAATTTACAAAGCCAATACAATAAGAACGAAAAAAATTCCCTATCAGTCACAGGGCCCTGTCTTTTATTCTCAGCCCTAGCAAAATCACTATAAGATGAGTTAAGGGAGGGGAGAGAGAAGGGGAACGCTAAATCAGGATAATCTGGTCCAAAAGGGGTGCTAATAGGAGATAGTCCCAGTAAATGGCAAATATCAAGAACAACAGGGGCTATCATCCCACATCTAAATTGGAAAAAGTTAAAAATAGGATTCCAAAAACATAGAGCAGTGGGAACAAGGAAAGGGTCTTCTGAAATAGTTACCCTAGACAGTCTGAGAGCATCGAGAAGGCAGAGTTCTTGAAGGTCCAGGGTCCTAGCAGGAATAACCCGATCATACCACTCTTGCCACTCTGGTCTCACCGTGGGCCAGCATCGGTGGGGGCGATTCATCCTCCAGTTCCTCCAGTCAAGACCACCTTCATAGAGAAGACATTGGTTTTCCAATCGGGGGTACATGGCTGGAAGCTTAGTGAGGACTTCTTTGAATATGGGGCCGAGCACATAGTCTGATTGCACATGGCGACAAGGGACAAAGATGCATCCATCAATAGCGCTCTTCTCCCCAGCTTTGTACTTTTCGCATTCCGCGTCAATAATTCTCTTCAGGGCCACAGATGGGCTCATACGCTCTACGACTGATACCGAAGGAGAAGCCATGGACGATATGTTTTTCTTCGGGAAAGGAAGTAAAGAAAAGCCGACGATTGATAATCAAAGGGGTTTGTGCGATTAGAAGAGCAGGTGATTTCAGAACACGAAACAAAAGGGTTTTTAAAGCCCTCGTATTTGAAAATATATTACATGAGCTGTTAAGTATTAAAAGTACGAGTACAAGAGCTTCCTTCAACGTTGATGCTTTTGGAGGGAAAAACAAAGCCCGGTTGTTAAGGCTAGCTTCGAAGTAAGATATTTTGCTTCGAAGCCGAGTCAAACGGCTTCGAAAACAGAGAAGCCAGCTTCGAAATGGGTTGCCCTACCCAAGAAATAAAAATACTCGAGTATTTATTTTGAAAAGGGGCTAAAAACCTGTTTCTTGAGTTTCTTTAAAGGTAATGTCCTTCGAAGCAAAACTTGAGTGTCTTTAAGGATGGGATTTGGTGTTCGAAACATCAAAAGCATTAATGACAATGACTAGATGTTGTCTATGGTCAAAACAGGTTTTGAATATAAGATTGTTAAATTCGAAGCACTGTTTCCAATTGAAAATCAGCCAAAACTCAACTCCACAAATTGGAAAGGTTACAATTGGCTCATTTAGTGTTTTATTTAAAACAATTAAGTCCAAATTTAAAGGATGAAATTGTTCGAAGTTCGAAGCTCTGAGTTGACTTTTAAAACACGAGTAAAAAGAAATACAAGTGAAGACAGAGTCAAACAGAGACAAATTTTGTTTATATTAAGATCAGAGTGATTACATCAGCTGACCCTATCTCGGTATGAACTCGAGCTCATAAAAATAAGGAATGGAATAAATAACAAGATCATGAAATTTGGTCCAACAATGATCAATGAACTTTTGTTCTTTCCTTATTCTATCTTCTAAATTTTCTACCATCGGCTGCATAAGTTGATGTGCTCTCACTTCATAGTAGAGCTCTTCAGCCTTTATTTCGAAGGCCACTTCTCTTAACCCTTGTTCCAATTCATCAATATCTAAATCATCCCAATAGGTAGAGTCTTTATTCTTGAAATCATTGAATTCTTCCATAAAGTTCTCTGCTTCGTATTGAGTATGAATTCGAAGGGACGAAAGCTGGTCTAACGATTGTGTAGTAGCCATAGAATTGCGATACCAGTGAAGGAGTAATGGAAGTTGGTCTAGAAACATGTGAAGTTCTGCCTGAGCAAGGGGATTAAGGACATTACCCCTAGTCAGAATATCACAAGCCCATTGAAGGTTTATGAGAGGGACTTCATCCTCGAGTACATTGAAAGGCAAGTGAGAAAAGGCTGCAAGCAGGAGTAGAGCCTGTTTCCGCTCAGCTGAGGTAGGAGGAGGTGGAGGTTTATAAGGAGGAAAGACTTTTTCCATGGATAGAGCAATCTTTAGTTTCTCTGTCCAGGAAAGAATTGGTGGGGGAGAAGGTGTGCATACTTCAACTTCTGGGGATGAAGAAGAAGATGTGGACGCTTCTGTTTCCGGGGATGATACGGGGGCAGAAGAAACAAAGGCATTAATATAATCAAGCCAGTCAGAAGAACAGAGCTTCGCCTTCTGGGCTAAGAATGATGGGTTATACCCTTGGGCTTCTTCTGGACGTGGGGCAGTGTGCACTATCTTTGTAGGCATGGAAGATGTATACCATGCTACAAGAAGATTCTCCTCCAGACTACGCCGATGGTCAATGGGCACATAAGGATAAACAACTGAACTTCGAGCATAGGAGGGAAACTCTAAAGGGTCAGTGAACTCAACAAAATGGTGGTTGATTCGCTCCTTTAAATCAGGAGTCTCAGGTACTGACCAGTTTGTCCAGTCAGAACTTCCAGAAGAGCCAGCAGAGGAAGTAGCTGCAGCTTTATCCCATACAGAAATTTGCGAAGAAGAGTTGCTCAAATCCATATTTGTAATTTTACGAATCAGAGGTTTGAGAGCAGATTGTTAGAACTGTAAAGGTAGGTCAGAAGGGAAAATTCTTATGTCTTTGATTTTAGCCTTCTGAATCAAAGGATTAAGAGCAATGTGTTCGTAATCCAAAGGTCGGTAATTTGCAAAGGCGTCCATGACCTGAATATAGAAAGGTGGGTAAAGGTGGCTAATAAATGCATGCTTTCGACGAGGAATAGCATCGACATATGACTCTTCGTATGCTTCATCATTGGAAGATGGAATTAATTTGGCCATGAAATGTATCAGTCTGTTCGACTAATAAGACAGTGAAAATACTTAAGGATCAAGACGAGAGTATTAATACAGATGGTGTGTGACAGTTGCATTTCCGGGAATATGCAAAACCCATGCACGTTCTAAGACGTGGGAAAAGGGACTCTGATCCACTAATATCACCAAGTCTTGGGTATATTAGTGCGGGGGGTAATGTTGGCTACACATTTTGTACTAAGCCAGTGACAATCCGACGCGTGGCAAAGTGAGGGTAATATGGGGAGACCAGGTAGGTCTTCGATCCTGATCATACACGTGGCAATTAATATTGGTTGTTATAAGATCTGAGTAGTAGCAGATCAACAAAGAGACGTACAGTGACGTGGCTTCAACGGTTGCTCACATTTCAAATTCGAATATAAGGGGGAAGCCCAACTGCAAGTGAAGGCGTAGTGGAACTACTTATAAGGTAGCATGATCAGCAACTGCGGAGGAGCAGTTCGACGGTTTGAAGTACAATTCGATGGTTATCTTCGGAGAGTATAAATAGCAGGAAGGACTTCAGAGAAGGGACGGAGAAAAATCTAAAGAATCACTTTACATATTCCAGTGTTATTTCCTGTCCTTTATATTCCTGTATTTTAAGTTTCTGCGCTGCACTTCATTTGTAGGAGTAGTTGTCGAGTATATTGCCGCTGTAATTCTCTACGGAACTGAGATCATTGTAAGTTCTTTTTATACTAATGAAATACTCTAGTTTAGTTAACTGTTCTTATGTTCAAATTTTCTGAAGTTAAATTACCAGTAAGCCACCAGTAAAAGTCCTCTTTATTGAGGCCGAAAGAACCATAACACAATCGTCTGAATAATTGTTTGGCAATTCTGTAAGGACTGATTGATCCTTGCTGGCATGCTCATAAGTACGAACGTAACCTTCGAAAGCCAGAAAAGCCAACATATATGTAGATTATTAATAATAAATAAATAAATTGATTTGATCATTGTAGATATTTAATTAATATTTGTCTTAAAAAATTAGACGATTTGTTTTCAAAAATATATTTTCAATGTGTTTGTTTGTTTGTTTGTTTTTTTTTTTTGGATGAAATATATGTAAGATTAAGTGTGGCCACAACATAACATGGTGTGCCTCTCTATACTGAATCAAATCTTGATATAGGTGATTTGGAAACCTTCCTGCAAGGTAATTGAATGATCTGGTAACAAAAACAGAGTGTTTGAATTTGAACACTAAAAGACACAATGCTTCACATCATATTTGAAGCATTGTGATCATTGCCAAACAAGTGGTGACTCTTGGCAATGGTAGCCAAGATACTTATAAATAGTTGACATATTGGGTTCACTAATTTGCATTGAAAATCAACATACATTCAAACCCTATTTTGTCTCCGGATTATCAATTCCATCTTGTGTGATAAATATCCTCACGGGATCACCAATCACTTAGCCATTAATTGTTTATCTTTCATGGGGTATTAGAGCAAGTTTACACATTATCGCAGATGTCGAAATATAGTTCGAAAGAACGAAAAGTTTCCTAACTCTTTTTACCAAAAATTCAGAAAATTATTGATCGTCAATCTTCGGTATTGGTGAATTCTATTTGTTTATTTAATCATAACCAACGTGTTATATTCCCAGAAAACTATCCAAAGAAAATAACCGTTGGTTGTGCTATTGTTCCAAACCTTGTCGAAAGTGAGGCCGAATTGTACCATTGGAAGCAATTTTATAAAATATTTTTCGGTTCAAATTGCGTCTTCAAATTGGCACCATCTTGTTCTTCTCAAAATTTTGATCACAATGGTGAAATTCGTTGTGAAAAAGGGCAAAAAATTGACCCACAAAGTTCAATTTATAGTTTGTGGTCTCTGACTCTAGTTGTCGGAGAAGAAGATCAGAATAATTCCGTTGGAACATTTGTGTTGAACATACCTTCCATTGGGCTAAATTCAAAAACAAAGAGGAAAGACTCAAAAATAAAAATTACAGCCAGAAAATCTGTTCCCTTGGGCCTTAAAATTAAAAAGAAGCGAATTGGGCCAATTTTGGTAGGAGCCCAAACCAGCCAGGCACAGCCTAACAACCTTGAGCCGCAAACAGAGCCCATCAGCCCAGAGCCAGAGGCACAGCCCAGGGCAACAACTTTGCCAGCCCAGCATGTAGACCCGCATGCTAGCCCAGACCTGCGCGACACTACCCAGTGCGCTGACCTGCGTTCCAGCCCAAACTCGCGCCTTGACCCGCCGGTTCAACCCTAACCGGCCCAAACCGGTTTAGCCTAGCCCTTGGACCGACATCAGTCTGGTCTAAACAATTTTTTAGCTCATTCTCACTCATTTCAAGGCCGTTTTCAATCATTTAAAAGCCAAAATTTTCAGAATTCTTCTAAGAATTTTTTTGTGGGTAATTGTACTAAATTTTCGTAAGAAATAATTAGGCAAGGAGGCTATCCAAGGGTGTTACACAGTAAAACATCCAAAGGAAAAATATTTAATAAGCACCGTTGTGTCCCTTGGGCTAGTAACTATTTTTACAATACTCATAAGCAAAGTATTGGGTTTAATAGGCCATTGGGTTTTCATCATTCTTCTTACCCAAGGCAAGACGACTGATCTTTTGCTTACTGCAAGGGGTGACTCAACAATTTCAAGACTTATCTTTATTAAGACTTGTTGTTGACTTATTTAATTTCCTTATTTGTTTATTTTAGTTTGTAATATCCATATTTTAATTTTTTTTATTGTAACACATTTTTGTTTTAGTATGGCTATTAAAAATGCCATGGATTCTTCAAGAATTAATATGCTTAATGGAAATAATTTCCGAGCATGGAAACGCCATATTTCTTATCTTTTTACACATGAAAAAACATTGCACACTTTATCCACTTCTAAACCAGATAATGATTCTAATTGGTTTCAAAATAAATGGATAGAAGATGATACAATGGCAAAGGCAACTATGTTACATAATGTGAAAGACAGCATTATTCCGCTTTTTGAAGAACATGAAACTGCAAAACAATTAATGGAAGCACTAGAAAGTAAGTATGGAGTTTGATCGGACACTCAAATTCAATTGCTCTTAGACAAATATAATAACACTCGTATGAGTGATAATGATAGTGTTGGTGATCATGTTAATTTAATGGAATTAATTGCTAAAGAATTATCCAACGTTGATTACCCTTTGTCGAACAAGATGCAAGTAACTACCATACTTAATAGTCTTCCATTATCTTGGGATCATGTTGTCACATCTTTAACTCATAGCGGACGAGAGATTTCAATGGTGACATGGCCTGTACTCTTAGTGTTGGAAGAAGAAAGAATAAAGCGAAGGCGTAAAAAAGGTTTGTCTTCTAACTTGTTGATGGCACAATCTTCGTCACAACCACAGAATAATTCTCACACACCATTTAACAAGAAAAAGACGACTTCATTCAAGAGAAACTGAAAGAAGGGGTTTCAGAAAGGATGAAAGAAACAACAAGAATGGAAAAAACAACAACATCACAAGCATCAGATTGACCCATGTTGCAAGTACGGTCAAAAAGGTCATATCAAAGCCACTTGTCCTCAGAAGAAGCAGAAAAAGGATCATAGCCCTGTTGCCATGACAGTTTCTGAAGCAATGGTGCTTGAACCTTCATCAAATTCATGGTGGATTGATTCTGCTGCAATTAGGCATATTGTGCAAAATAAAAACATGTTCGTGGAGTTTAATGAAAAGAAGATTGGTGAACATAGAATCTACATGGGCAACAACTCCTATAGTGATGTTTTGGGCGTCGGTAACTGTCAATTCTTTATTAATGGAACTTCTATTATGCTTCATGATGTGCTTTATGTACCTAGCATTCGTCGAAATTTAATATCAGTTCCAGTGTTAACCCAAAAGGGTTTTGAGATTAATTTTAGGTTTAACACAGTGTTGATTAAGAAAGGGAATATAGTCGTGAAAGGTGTAAGAGTGAATGGCATGTACTCTCTTCCTATTGATAATAAAAATAAAATATGTATTTATGATTATTTGTCTGTTTCTATTAGTAATAGTTCTTATTTATGGCGTCTCAGATTAGGTCACATTAATAAAAATAAAATGTCTCGAATGTTTAAAAGTGGTTTATTGCCTAGAGCGTGTTCTGATAATTTTGCTATATGTGAACCATGTATCAAAGGAAAAATGAATAATAAGCCATTTTTAAAACATTGGAAATCATTGGAATTACTTGAAGTAATTCATTTAGACATTTGTGACCCTTTAAGAACTAAAACTCATCGAGGCATGGAATACTTTATTACTTTCACTGATGATTATTCAAGATATGGACATATCTACCTTCTTAAACACAAATCAGAGGCAACTGAAAAGTTTAAGGATTATAAATTAAAGGTAGAAAAACAACTTGGTCGGTCCATTAAAAACTTGAATAACGATAGAGGTGGTGAATATGAAGCTATGGATTCTTTCTGCAAGGACAATGGTATAAAACATTTGTTTACAATGCCATACACCCCACAACAAAATGGGATTACCGAAAGACGAAATCGTACTCTAATGGAAATGACAAGGTCTATGATGACTCATGCTGATCTTCCTATTCATTTTTGGGAGAAGCTTTGTCTACCGCTGTATATATTTTAAATCGAGTTAAAACAAAAGCCAAACCTCTATCTCCTTACGAATGCTGGTATGGTACTAAACCTAATGTTCATAATCTCAAAGTTTGGGGATATAAAGCACATGTGCTTATTTTCAAACCTTTAAGGGATAAATTGGGAAGTAAAACTTGGGAATGCAAGTTTATTGGCTAGGTTGAAAATGAGAGTGGTTATTGTTTTTACCATCTCGAACGTGGATTATAGAAAGTAGAGATGCTATTTTTCTTAAATCTATTGATCTTGTTACTCCTATTGAACAAATTGAATTGCTCTCTGAAGTATCTCAGGATTCTTCTCTTCTTTCTTTTTCACACAATCATCATATTCTTCCACAACCATCTAATAGTGGGAGAAAATGCAAATTACATGACGTTGTTTTACCTGTTTCGAATCTTGAGATAAGTGGGAGTAAGAGAGCAAGACGTCCATCTATGTTTTTGAAAGATCATTATGTTTTTCAAGTTGAAGAACTTAATAACTTAGTAGATGATCCTACTAGTTATAATGAAGCAATGTGTAGCAGTGATGCTACACAATAGCTTGAGGTAATGAATGAAGAACTTGACTTGATCAAGAAAAATGATGTTTGGGAATTAACCGATCTCTTGAATGGAAGAAAAGTCATTGGTTGCAAATGGGTTCTTAGAAAGAAATTCAAAGTAGATGGAATTTTGGATAAATACAAGGCCAGGTAAGTAGCCGAAGGATTCACTCAACAACCTGGAATAGACTTCATAGATACATATTCTCCTGTTGTAAAATTTGCCTCAATAAGGATTCTAATGGTGGTAGTAGCCAGGATGGATTTGGAACTGCATCAATTAGATGTTAAAATAGCTTTTCTCAGTGGAGAATTAAAAGAGGAAATTTATATGATGCAACATGATGGTTTCCAGAACCAAGGCAATGAGGATAAAGTCTATAAGTTCAAGAAATCTCTGTATGGACTTAAACAATCTTTAAGACAATGGTACTTGAAGTTCCACCAAGCCATTTTAGAAATGGGCTATGTTGTAAGTCCATTAGATCACTGTGCTTATATCTGGAAAAATGATGACAAGTTAGTAGCATTGTCTTTATATGTGGATGACATTTTGTTAGTAGGAAATTGTCCAGATATGATTATAAAAACCAAAACTTTCTTAGCATCTAGATTTGAAATGAAAGACATGGGTCTTGTAACCTATGTTCTAGGAATTAGAATTTCAAGAGATAGAAATTCAAAATTATTATATCTAGATCAAGAGAAATATCTAGACAAGGTGCTTAAAAGATTTAATATGGATAACTGTAATTCTTTAAGCACGCCTATTTGCAAGGGACAAAGTCTTAGTAAAAGTATGAGTCCTCAAACTAAGTCTGACATTGAGGAAATGAGAAATGTCCTATATGCTCAGGCAGTAGGCAGTCTAATGTATGCTATGACAAGTACAAGACCTGACATCTGTCATGCAGTCGGATTGGTAAGTAGGTTTCAATCCAATCCAGGTAAGGAACATTGGCAAGCAGTCAAAAGAATATTCAGATATTTAAAAGGCACTAAAAATTTGAAGTTATGTTTTGGTTTGGTTTGTGTGATCTAAACATAAAAGGATACACTGACGCGGATTTTGCAGGAGATATAGATGATAGAAAATCTACTAGTGGTCATGTGTTCTTGTTTGGTGGAACAACAGTTTCTTGGTTAAGTAAGAAACAGAGTTGTGTTGCGAAGTACACTATGGAAGCTGAATACATAGCTTGCAGCACAGCTGTAAGTAATGCAGTCTGGATAAAATGATTTGTTGACAGTTTACAATTAGGTATACCTGCCAGACCAGTCAATATGTTTTGTGACAATCAGTCCGCCATCTCATAAATAAAAAGTGGAGCGAATAGCTGTAAGGGAAAACATATTGATGTAGGTTACCACTATATTCGGGACATAGTGGAGAGAGGTGAAATTAAAGTAAACTATATACCCTCAGAAGAGATGGTGGCTGACCCTATGACCAAAGGGTTGTCTTTGAAAAAATTCAGAGAACATGTAGCTAATATGGGATTGAAAAATGCCTAGCTAGGCAGTTTAGCTACTTATATAAGAGTATAGTTGGATGACTCTGGGGACGCCTAGATAACCGATGTTTTACGACTCTATCTTGCATGGAAACATGCGTTTGGTCAGGTAATAAGATAGAGGAACTGACAAGATACAAACATCATAGTGAGAATAAGAAGTAAAGTCCATGATATGCAATGTACTGACTAGATGATGTTGTCTGCTTTATCAGCAATAAAGTCGTTGATAAGGTGTGTTAAGGAAAACCTTTAGGAATGGGCTTTAGAGGAAGTACTTAACAATAATTTCGACTCAGGTCAACACATGAGAAATGTGTGTGGCTAAATTCGTCAATGGTGATTGGGCACTATGAACCTAGCACTGGAAATTGATGCTTTTCATTTGAAATATAGTGAATTGAAGTAATCTGGAGTGTGTTGCCAGTAGGAGAACACATTCGTACAGGTGCGGTCAGATTGATGGCAAAAACGTACACACGTATGGCCAAGTCACGATTGGATGTCGATCTATGAGGTACATTTTATAGATGAAAGTTGGCAAGAGGCAAAATTTTGGTACCAAGGTAAACATGCTAAACTCAGGTTTATCACCTCATTATGATGTGATCAAGTGGGAGATGTTAGATTAAGTGTGATCACACCATAATGTGGTGTGCCTCTCCGTATTGAATAAAATCTTGATATAGGTGACCTGGAAACTTTCCCGCAAGGTAATTGAATGATCTGGAAACAAAAACAGGGTGTTCGAATTTGAACACTAAAAGACACAATGCTTCACATCATATTTGAAGCATTGTGATCATTGCCAAACAAGTGGTGACTCATGGCAATGGTAGCCAAGATGTGTATAAATACTTGACATATTGGGTTCACTGATTTGCATTGAAAATCAACATACATTCACACCCTGCTTTGTCTCTGGATTATCAATTCCAACTTGCGTGATAAATACCCTCACGGGATAACCAATCACTTAGCCATTGATTGTTCATCTTTCAATATACATAAGAGCCTACAAAATAAATAATTCAGATAATTGAAATATGACACGTGATGGTTTCATAGGCCAAACAGCACTGTTCAGTCTTCACGGATGGATACGAAATAAATATGGTTCAAACAAAAAAGTTATGTATCCACGAAAGGTGTTCAAAATAATAATAAAAAAAATGGTATAAACTCAAATTTAATGTATTGTTGGTCCCACTGAAAAGAAACTAGCCTGCATTATTTATATTTTTGAACACTTTTCTATATGGTACAAGAGGAAGCATATATGTGCACGACACAGTGAAGACTTGCCATTATATAGAGGGAAAACATGCCTCAAGTTAGAATTCATGCAAAATAGCATTTGGGTAAAGGGAACACAAATGCCACACTAAAATTTAAAATTCACCACCAATGAGAAAAGTGAAAACAAGCTCCATAGCATCTGCTTAGATAAAAACCTTTGATTTATTCATAGATCCATATCAGACACACAGTAGCAACAGATGAGTTGTGAAGGCTGGATGTATCTCATATAGTCAGGACAGGGTTCGATTATGTATTGACCAATACATTTTAGATTACTCTATCTCTGTATTTGTTGTTGTTGTTAACTCAACATATAGTTCTCCTACATCTCTTCCTCTCTGTTATGGCGTGTTTCATTTACCTTCCCATGCATAGCCTCCCACTAGAAGGTTTTCTAAATTTCATCATGTGACATCTCAACTTCTTCACATCTGATTGTTGGAGAGGTTTCAGCATGAACTCCTGAGCTCCTTCTTCCAAGCATCTGTTCATGTCAACAAAATTCATGTGAATTAATACACGAGCAACTTATAGAAAAGGACAAATTAAAATTAATAAGTGTGCTAAAATAGGATGAGTGTAAGAGTGAGTGATTACTTCTTGATTCGAGTCGAGACATTCTTAGATGACACTATCACTACTGGTATCTCTTTCAAGTCCGATGATTCTTGTCATTCAGGAAAAATAAAATAAAATAAGACTTCTACTTGGCAAATCATAGGTTCTAAGCATTGTAACATACTCATAGATGCTTAATCAATGTGAGTTGATTAATTGGTGAATGTTTAAGAGGGGTTATATTATTATTTTACCTTGACTTTTTTAAGCAGTTCATACCCTGACATTCCAAGCATACAATAATCGATAATTATCAAATTTACTTTGGAGTCCTACAAAAATTGTCAATGCCAGATACACCTAACATCTTCTCCAAGAGACATCTAATGTTGAAAATTAATTTATAGTGTACACTGTAGAAAATTATAGTGCAAGAACACAGAGTTCATTTGCCTTAAATCATTTTCCACAAGTGGGAATATTTTCCAAAAAGAACTATTTGAAATGAATGTGGTTTTTGGGAATGAATCTTCTGCCTCGATTTTTCATGTATCCGAGTCTTAAAAACACTCTCCTCATCACACATGATGTGCAAAGTTCTAATTAATTATCTTAGCGCATCTAATAGCGGAGAGAGAGCGTTGGAGTAACTATTTAGTGTGACAACGCTACAAATTAATCAAATGTCATGTTTTTATGTGATAGCTATGTAAACCTACATAAATGAGTGGTATTAAATTCATTTTGGGAGGTTGGTTAAAAGTTAATTTTTTGGTTTTTTTAACTTTTTTTTGTCTTTTTGTAGGTAAAAAATGTGAAAGGTGATGTGACCCAAAACGAGTTAAAAGCCAAAAACTTAATTTTAACTAGCTTCCTAAAGTGCCCCATTATGATTCATGACAATCGATTTTTTTTTGGATTTGAGTTATGGGTACACAGGATTTCTCTCCCAGATTTTATGTCCTCCAATGACGTATTTTTTTCTCCTAATACTGTTGAATATAATTTAGATGTTAAGGTAGTTTACTAGACATACATATTGTAGTAGGTTATGAAGGAATAGTTACACTACTGCTGATGGAGTGTTGTCCGTCTCCTAGGCCTAGAAATTCCAAGGCCCTTTGCCCATTCTCTGTTGTAGTCACTGCATTACAATCATATTATGTTCTATATCAAAGTCAAACAAAGCTATTAAAATCCACAACAACTATACAGTGAAATGTAACCAAGGAATTGACTTTGCATGGATCAAAATTAATAGAAAACTAAAATTGAAGAGTTCAAGGTGAGTGATTGAATCCACTAGTTCCTCATATAAAGTTATTTATGAATTGAAAGATATATTGCAATAGCGGACTATTTCACCACGTTTGGTTCCAAAAATTCAAGTACATATTTTGTTTTTTGTGTTTTTTTTTTTTAAGTAATTTTTTTTTTTATATTTTGCACAATTTTTTATTTTTATTTTTTTTAGATACACTTAATTAAAATACACTTAAAATAAATAATATTTGTGAAATTTTTTAAAAAGTTCACCAAATACAAAAAAATTAAAAAATACGAAAATTTAATACATTTTTATATTTTATTATATTCAATGAATTTTTTTTTAAATTTTTGTACAAATTGTTTTATTTTTTAAGTATATTAAGATTAAGCGAATCTAAAAATTTAAAATAATTGATTAAAATATTTAAAAAAGTTATCACAAATATAAAAATATGAATTGAAAATTTAACAAATTATTTCCAAAAACTGAAAACCGAAGACCAGACCTTTTGAGGCTATGTTTGGCATGTGAGATTAGGATTATTTTAGTCACAAAAAGACAAAATAGGCTAAAAAGTCAATAAAAAATATCACATCTAAACCATAATCATTTCTTTTTTTCTTTCACAAAAGTTAAAATAGCCAAAAAAAAAAAAATCAGCCCAAACCAAAATTCGTAGCAAAAAAAGTAAAAAAACCAAAAATTTAACCCACACTCAAACCAAGGCTCAATAAGCAAATCATTTTTTATTTCGCTAGCATTATAGGCTTGAGCCCAGTTTGATCTATTGGGTTTGAAGGCCAATTACTGTTGATTAGCTCTCATTTGAATGATGTTTTAATGATTTTTCTTTTCTCTTTTCGATTGGGAGTTAATTTAGTCAAAAAATTAATGAGATAAAATGTCACATTTAAATTATAATCATTTTATTTTTCTCTCACATAAGTTAAAAAATCCAATCCAAATGAACTTTTTAACACCAAACTAAAATAGCCAAAAAAATCAAATCACTTTCCAAACGAAGACCATCCCATTATGCAACAGATAAAAAATAGACACTGTGAAATTTTATTTCTCTTATGATTAAAAATTGGATCAATCAAAAAAAAAAATTTTAAAAGAAAAAAAATGAGCAAAGAAAAACAATCACAAGTGAAAAAAGAAATACCTTTGCATGCATAGTTGGTGAGAAGCCTTTCAATGAGTTTTCTATCAACCAAACTGTCATCAACAGCTAAAACATGTGGCCTCTCCTCTTTCTCCTTAATACCCTTACTTGATGATGAACAAACCATTTTCCTTTGCTTTCTCTAGAACCAAACACAAACCTTGGAAAAGAAAAACAAAACAGAAACTACCCTAAAGAAAACAACACACAAAAAGAGCAAAAGAAACGTTTTTCTAACAAAAACACGAACCCTTCCACACACAGAGAGAGAGAGAGAGAGAGTACAAACGGGTATCTATATATATATATATGTAGATGTAGATGTGTGTATGTGAAGAAGAAGGAGGGAAAGAGCAAAGAGATCGTAATGAAATCAAGGATTACAGGTATTTCGTGATCTCCTTAGGCCATTGGGATACGATTGCACAAAGACCCAGAAAAAAACAGAACTCTTTCTCTTTCTCTCTCTCTCTCTCTCTCTCTCTCTCTCTCTCTCTCTCTCTCTCTCTCTCTCTCTTTTCGTCTTCCTAATCCTTTCTTCTTCTTCCAATATATACTCTTCTCATAGAATCAAATCACTATATCCGAGATCTTCTAAAGCTCAGTACTGGAGAATCCTCCTCCTTTTCTTTTTTCAGAATTTGAATTTATACTCCTTCTATTTTTATACAAATTTCTAAATTGCATATATCTTTTACTTTTTTATTCTATTATGGAATTTGTGTTGTCTTCTTCTAATATTATTACTTTTTGTGTTGTCTTTTTTCACAGATATAGTTGAGTTCCATGTATGAATTGGTATATTACAATTAGGCCTTGTTTGTCGTAACTTAAAAAATGTTAAAAAGTCACTATCCTATTTAAGTCACATCATTTTATTTAAGTCACATTATCTCTCTACCACATCACTTCAAACCCAACCCATATTTTATAAAAAATCAAAAGGTGCACTTATTTAGATCATCCCAAACCACCCCTAATTAGTGTATTAATATAATATATATAAATTATAATACTTAAATTTTTTAAAATTATGATATATTATCTAATAATATTCCAAATATATATATATATATATAACAATGGAAGGGTTCATTTGAAAATGTCTTTGAAATAAATGCTTCAGATCTATCTAATTTAAAAAACAGTGGCTCAGATTTATTTTTAAAAATATCTCTCTCACAAACTATTTTTAATGGTTTAGATTTGTCCAATTTAAAAACAATGGCTGAGATTGAAAAGAGTTTCAATGGTTTAGATTTATCAATGGCTAAAATTCAACGGTCCAGATTTGTTTACCTATCAACTCTCACTAACCCACTGCACTTTACCAGGTAAGGCACTCTTTACATCATATGTATCTATGAACAAAGCTTTGATAAAGCTTTGAAGAAGGAAGAAAGATCTAAAGAAGGAAGAACAAAGCTCAATCGAAAGCTCTCATCTCCACCATCACCATGTGAGACACTCTTCTCTCCTCACTGTCTTTTTGTTTTTCGATTCATTTTTTTACCTCTGTTTTTTTTTCATCATCCCGTCATCCCCACCTTCAGTTTGAATGCTAAACAATGGCTCAGATTTTTTTACCTTTAGTTCGAATGCCAAACAATGGAAGAACAGAACAAATTATTTTTTTTTTACCTTCAGATTTATTTTGAATGCTAAACAATGGCTCAGATTTTTTTACCTTCAGTTTGAATGCTAAACAATGGCTCATATTTATTTTGCTCTTCCATGGCTTCACCCATTGTTTTTTTCTGAAGCAAAAAAAAAAAAAATTTTTTTTGAAGCAAAAAATTTTGTCTCACATTCGGAGGGTTGAGATTATATTTATCAAACATCTATGGGTCAAGATGATTTGTTTGTTTTAGTTTTTTCCCTCCAAAATGTGTCTCTTCACTTACTTTGTCTCTCTTTCCCATGTTAAGAGATAGATTCATCTCTCTCTCTCTTCTTACATACTCCACCAACTCTCCATTTTCCTCTCTGGTTTTAGCTCAAATTTTTCTCTCAGTTTCGGTTCTGCAATCTCTAGCAACTCTTCATAGGTGACACTCCTATTCTTCTCTGCTCTTTCACTCTTCTAACCTATGAAATGGGTTTCTATTTCTGTAAATATTGAAAAGGGTTACAAATATGATTGATTTTGATTTCATTAAAGTGGGTTTTTGTTTCTATATGTATTTTAGAAAATATGATGGGTTGAAAATTTACATTTTCTTTTTGTACATTTGAAATTAGTTGCAAATATGATGGGTTTATGTATTTCTATTTCATTGATGGGTTTTATCAACTAACCTATGATCATAGTGGGTTTCAGTTTTGGTTTTGATTTCTATAAGATTGTGAGAGGGTAATTTGTATAGCCAAATTGGGCCGAGCTAGAAAGCATTGTTTCTGAATATTGGGTCGCGTTGTGGGCCAAGTTACGAGCTCAGGATAGCTCAGTATGGGAACAATGGTTAATAGGCCAGTCGGTGAGCTCTAGTTGCAGTCTGTGGGCGAGCCGAAGTTCTATGTCGGCCACGTATAAGGAGCCAAAGTGTTACGTCAGCCATATATAGGAAGTCGAGCTAGAGGTAGCCCGGCGAGAGGATTCAAAGCAATAAGTGATCATGCAGACCGGTCGGTGGTGATTACTGGACCTTGAACTGCGTAACTTGGAGTCTGTGGTGTTTTATTTCTAAAAGGCCGAGCTGTGTGCAGCTCGGTAAAACACAGTGCGGTTTAGAGCAGGTTATCTCGATTGGGCATCAACAGCCGAACAGAGTGTGGCTATCTCACTTAGACAAGTAGTAAGTAAGGAGTTATCAGAATATGCATTATCCTTGGGAATGTAATTCCTAGGAGGACTCTGCTAAGGAGAGTAGAGTCCTACTAAGATTGTGCAAACCATCTCACTTGGTTGGTAGTGAGTAAGGTGTGTGATTCCTAGGAGGACTCTTATAAGGAGAGTTGGAATCCTACTAGGATTGTGCTAGATAGAATCTATAAAAGCTCATAGCATGACCTATGTACAGGTATCCCAATTCTTACTCTAGAATACACAGAGCTTATTGTTTATTTTCTAATTGCTGACTTAGGCATCGGAGGGGTTTCCTGCACACACCCACCGATTAGCTCACGTTTGTGTTTTCAGGTAGTAAAGCGATGACGTTTAGAGGAGTGCAAACTTGATCAACAGGATTATACGAGAAGATTATTTCGTGCTCGTACAGATTGTATTTTGGTTTTGTATTTTGGAAATGGGTTTATATTTCGATTTTGGATTTCTACGAAATGAGTTTCGATTTTGGGTTCATATTTGTGGGCTTCATCAACTAAGCCTATGAGGATTTCAGAAAATTATTGAATAAGATTTCTATGAGTAAATGGTTGCTGATGACATGGGTTTCTATTTTGGGATTGAAACATTAACATTCTGTTTTTGGTTTGGTTTTGTTGCATTATAGGGCTGTTTGCGAGAACTATTTACAGAAATAAAAAAGGCATAATCAAAAGCCCATTTTATTTTGCACCCTATTTTTGGTGATAATAATTCCTATAATCTATTAAATGCTGCTATTGAGGATGAGCTTTAATAGAAAAAACAAAAATGTTAAACATTTTAAATGACCATTACATGTTAAGAATCATATCAAATGGGGGTTAAGGACAAATAGATTTCATGTTAAGAATCATTTTTATTTCATCTTATGGGTTGAGACTCTCTTTAAAAAAAAAATTTGAAGCAAAAATCTCATTGAACCCTACCAATGACAATTACATTCGGACCACACTGAAATTGAAACATTAAAGGATGTCTTCCTCTAATAAGGCACCAAAGCTCTCAAAGGACTGATAACTAACCCATAATCTATTAAATGATGTTGTCGAGGATGAGCTTTAATAACAAAAACAAAAATATTAAGAGATTTTAAAAATTTTATCAAATGTCTCAAAATACAAAATAAAATTTTGTATTGTGTTTTTTTCTTTAATAATCAATTGGGTTTCAACACCCACTTCTCTCTGTCTCTATCAAATGGGGGTTAGGGAAAAATGGGTTTCATGTTAAGAATCATTTTTATTTCATCTTAGTTAAATGGGTTGAGACTCTTTTTAATTATCAACGGCCATAATTATCAATAGCCATATTTTTACTCACCAAATATGGGTTGACAAAATGACGGTTTGTCAGAATTTTTTATTTTTGTGATTTTTATTTTGTTCTTTTTTAATTTTTTGTTTGATTTCTGATTGTGTTTTGTTCTTACTTGCAGATTGTTTCTCAACGCTTTAGTTAGTACTTTGATCTCTGTTTTTTGGATTCTCTCTCTCTCTCTCTCTCTCTCTCTCTCTCTTTTAGTTGGCTGTTGATTGTTGATAGAAAGAGGAAAATGAAGTTTGAATCTTATGCATTGTTGTTTGGTATGTGAGAAAAAGGAAGGAAAAGGAAATTGAAAGTTTCAACTTTCTTCACCGTTTCATTGCTTATAAAACATATAATTAAAAATAAATAAATAAATAGAACTTTTGAATGGAAAGTATGGAAAAAAGGGTTAAGGAAAGTGTAACAACCCCGATTCGTAATTAGCTACTAATCCATAATTAAGGATGTTAATTAAGTGGGTAAAGTAAATTATGTGTTTATTATGTATTTTGTATGATCTTTGGCTTTCTATCTGTTACTTGTGGAATATCTGTCAAGGAGTCTGCTTTAATATGAAAATTGAAAGCCTTATCGGCATCTGAAAACCGGAATTAGTTACATTAATATGTTATTTGGAATTTTTTAGAATCATTTGGCAAATTTTTATTAAAAAAAAAAAATTGATTCAAATCGATTAATTAAGTTGTGTTTGGATGGACCAAATGCTCTAATTAATGTATTAATACATCAAAAGTATGTAAGTTGCCTTATAAGCTCATTTGTGCTTAACAAACTTGATTCAAGTGGGAAAATCTGAGAATTTATTCAAGAGTGAGAGTGAGACTCCATTTTAGAGAGAGAAAGTGTAGATTCAAAGTAGAAGTTGTGGATTTTGCTAGAGTAGCTCAAGTTTGGCAAGGATCTTGTGTAATTGAAGGCTTTTGGTGAGCATCTAATCCATAATTCATGAAGAATTTGTGTTATAAAGATGCATTCATGGAGTTATCATCATTTGCATATATTTCTAATGAGTTTATCAAGAAAATGAAGAATTGGCTCATAATTCTTACATGCATGGAAGTAAGAGTGTTACATCATCATTTTGAATATAAGCCTTGATATCATGTTGAGTTGAGACCATGAAATTAACATGCATGCATACTAGATCAAGCTTTGAAAGAAAATTCCATGTTTGATGAGTTTTGTAAAGAAGTTTTCATGCATGTTGGTTTTTGCCATATCAAGTTTAATTTTGATCCTTCATGTAGAAATTATAGATAATTGGCTCATGCATGTCTGAATCATCACTTAATGCCTTTAAATCATGTTTTGAGAAAGAGTTTTGTATATATGTTGAAGTCTAGAAGCTCAATTTTTCTATGAATATGGACTTTGAGGGAAAAAGTTTTTGAACATGCATGCATGGGAGTTTTGAACTCAATTTAACTAAATCCATGAGTTTTGAACTAAGGGTTTGTAATTAACCATATATTTCTGTTTTAGAAAAGTTTACTATAGCGATCCCGGTTGTCCCTTTACTGTTCTGTTGTATTCCAGACTCGGTTCTGTGGAGTTGGTAGTTGTATCTATCTTGTTGTCATCCTTTAATTCCATTTGTTTGAGTTTTAGGATGTGTTGGGCATGTTTCGAACAGGTGGGTTGAACCTTGGTCTAAAATCTTGTTGCCAGGTGTTTGGTCGTTCCGCTCGAGCGGGCCTTGTTGCGCTCGAGCGGAGATTGCACACTCCCAGTATTTCGAGTCCCTGCAAAACTTCTGCAGGTGTGATTTTTACACTCGAGCGGGTACTATGGCGCTCGAGCGGGTAGTACTTTTTGGTGTAAGTTTTGGGAGGGGAAAATCTATGCTCGAGCGGACTGGTTTTCGCGCTCGAGCGGATGTACTTTATTCCTGTGTCTTGGCGCTCGAGCGTACCTAGTTTTTTGTTCTTGACGCTCGAGCGTTGTGTTCTCCGCTCGAGCGGGAATGTCGTATATCAGTTGGCAGCTGGGCATTTTAAAATCACTTTTTTTCATTCTCTCTCTCTCTCTTACTTTCTAAATAGATATTTTGAGAGCTCCTCTCTCTAGAAACTCCCTTCTCTCTAGGGTTTGATCTAGTTAGAGTGCTTTCCTTCCCTTCGGCCTTTGTAAGAGTTGGGTTGATCGTCGAGGGCTACATTTTGATCCGAAAATATTGAGTTTTGGAGCACGTTGAGTTTCTTCATCATCTTTCCTTGGGCTCCGAATTTGAGGTAGGGATTCCTACTCACTCTTATGGTCCTTGACATAGATTTTTGGTTGTTTTGATAAAGCGTTGAAGTTGGGTAATTTTGGGACTTAGGGTTTCAAAATGCTAAAAGAGGGTTTTGTTATTTTGATTCTAAAAATGTGTATTTTGAGTTTCAAAATAATGATATTGTTGTTGGTTGTTGATATATAGACCATTGGGTCAATATTGGGAAATGGAGTAGAAAACCCTAATTGGTTGTATAAATTAATTGGTATGATTAATTTGGGAAAATTGTGGTTATATGGAATTGAGTTGGACATAATGAAATTTGCTCATTATATAGTAGAATTGTGGAGTTGGATTTGTTAATCGCTCACTTTTGAAAACATTGATATTTTATCTGTTGGAGCTTTTATTATCTGTTTAGAAATAATTGCTTGGACTATCGGTGGAGGGTAGTTTTGATTGTTGTAGACAATGCATGATGATTAGGTAAACTAAAACTAATCAATTGGGCATGTCATTGATTATGACGGTTGATAGAATACATTAACGTTATGTATTGATTGATTGTGTATATGACCTATGTGTATGTACATTGTGTGTGTGGGAGGAGATAGGGGATGTACTCCATGGTTTAGGGGAAGATAGGGGATGGACCTCTAAACCGGATGTTGTTTGGGAGGAGATAAGGGATGGACTCCACTGATACAGCTCATATGCTTGTCAGTTAATATGTTGATACAACTCATATGCTTATCTTTGGAATTGTTGATATAGCTAATATTCATATCTGTTGAAATGTGGATGCAGCTTGTATGCTTATCTGTTGAAATGTTGATACAACCAATATGTTTATCTATTGTAAAATGGGAAATGTATAATATGAGTTGCTGTCTCATATAAGTGGTTGGCCAGGTTCTGAGCCGTTGATGTAAATTGTGAAATTGATAAGAAATGGAAACTGTAATGAAACATGAACATAGTGGTCATGAAATGGAAATGGGTTATGAATTGATTTATGGAAATTGAACATTTAGCAATTTCTAATGTCTTAGTTATTGCTCATACTGTGTTTAGCATATTTCTACTGGGCGTTGGCTCACCCTATATGGGACATTATTTTCAGGTACAGGTAGTATGCCACCTCCAAGGACATAGCTTGGATGATGATGAGAGTTGAAGACTCTTTTTGTTTATTTTGTTTGTATTACATGTATATCAAGCCAAGGGCTTATTTTGTATAGAGTTAGTACTCTTTTTTTGTGTAACCAGGTGTTGACTTGGAAAGCTGTAAGCCCATGGGGCATTTGCTTTTGTTGTTAAAATGTAATACAGTTGTAAGAATTACTCTGATGAATAGAAATGGTTGGTTTCTTTTATATCAATGTATGTCTAAAGTGATGGGTTTTATGTATTTTTTTTGAGGGCGTTACAACTTGGTATCAGAGCTACTGGGTTCGAATACTTTGGGTGCGTGGGAAGTGATTAGGATCACAATGGATTTGTCTCGCTTGATAGAGACTTAGATGTAGTGTCATATGCTATGTGCTTAATTGATAACATGCTTATGTGACTATGTGGGTATGGAATGTAGTTTCTAGGATGTTGATTAGATCCTTGGGTTTCTGGGAGTCTTGTTGGAAAAGCACTTGATCAATGCTGTTTCTAACCGGAACTCTAGTAACGCCTCGGGACTGTCATTATTCGGAAATGAAATTCGTAATTGCTTATGTGATTATGTGCTTACGTGGAGTGAATTATAGTTATCCATGCATTAGGACGTGAGTGTTATAGCTTCGGCACATTTGTGAATGTGCTAATGGTCTTGGTTACCTTTATTAGGATGTCAGGACGAGGACGTGGTAGGTGTGGCAGACGTGGTAGGCAGGAGATGCCTTTACTGGATGATATTCCGACACAGCAGGAGGGGGTTGGTCAGGCCAATGTGGCCGAGCCAGCAGGTCAGGAGGCTATGGGCGCTTTAGCCCGAGGGATAGCCGATGCTTTGAGGGAGTCTGTGGGTATTTTCCGAGCTGAGAATCCAGTTCAGGCTCCAGTTTAAGCCTAGGTTGTTGAGGCAGGGCCTTCCTTCTTGAAGAGGGAATTCTTCCGGTCCAATCCGGACGAGTTTGTTGGGGATCCGAAGGAGCCACTTGAGGCTGATGAGTGGTTGGAACAGATGGAGAAGACGTTCGAGATGCTTGGCATCGAGGACGGGGCTTTGAAGGTGACCTTGGTATCCTTCCAATTGAAGGGAGATGCGGGTCAATGGTGGAAGTACGAGAAGAGCAGTGTTGGTGGTGCTTGGGAGGCTTTTGTGAATACCTTCCAGGAGAAGTTTTTATCTTCAGCTGCTAGGGAGAAGCTAAGGGAGCAGTTTTGCCAGCTTAAACAGCAGGGCCTATCAGTGGCCGAGTTTGAGGCTACTTTTACTAGTCTGTCCAGGTTTGCACCTGAACTGGTGGCGTCCGAGGAACGCCGTTGTTTAGAGTTTGAGCGAAAGTTGAGGCGTGGACTCAAGTTGAGGGTTAGAGGGTCCTTTATCCGAGAGTACAGACGTTTAGTTGATGCTGCAGCTCATATGGAGATTATGATGCAGGAGGAAGATGAGGGGCAGAGAGGCTCCAAGAGGAGCTAAGATGGTTAGGGTGACGGCAGGAGACAGAGGGGTTCTAACCCTCAACAGTCTCAGGGTGGTTTGGCTAGATCGACCTTTCCAGTGCCGAGTGTAGGCTCTGGGAGAGGTAGTCAGGGAGGCTTGACTTGTTTTGCGTGTGGCCAGCTGGGTCACAAGTCTTCGGTTTGCCGCAGAAGGGAGGGGGTCAGCGAGCTGCTTCTTCTTCAGTTAGACCTCAGGGCCAGAGTCAGGGCAGGGGCTGTAGACACCCCATTTTTGATCGTCCTCAAGACCTGGACGTCACCGTTGGAACACTCGGTGATCATCCGTGCTTGTGTTCGTCCCGAGTTCCCGGAGGTCTCGGCTGCGCGCCTCGCCTCAGGATCTCTCGACTCGACTTTTCGGTGTCTGGTTTTGTACGAAACACTTGTGTTTTTGCCTTGAGAGGCAGGGAATGGCTTTTTGGCCATCCCCACATTCCACCGGCCTTCCTCTAGCATCACCGGCTGTTTATGGGTGCCACCGGCCATGGTTTCTTAAAACCAATGGCCGGTCGGCACTATATTTGGCCGGCTGGCACTTTATTCTGCCGGCGACCTCTTTTGCTAGCCGGTGTGACTCCTTTGCACCCTTGAGGCATGGTGCATGCCAGCTGTGCCAGCTGGAATGCACCATCACTCCTCCCCGTGTAGTTTTTGGCTGGTGTGAGCCTTTGAACCCCCTTTCCTTCTAGAAGCTTGAACCCTTTGGCCAAGCTTCTTGGGGAAGCTTGGCCAGCTGTATTAGCTTCTCCAAGAAGCCAAGACTCCTTTGCACCCTTTGCCCCTTTCATTTAGCTTCCTTGAGAAGCTTAAGTCATGGCTCTTTGCCTATTTAAGCACCTCTCTTCTTCCATTGTAGAGGTTAGAGCTTTTGAATAAAAAAATCAGAGCTTCTTTATCTATATATCTGATATATCATCCTCTCTCTCTATATCTCCCTCTCTCTCATCCTTAGGGTGTGTTTGGAAGCCTAAAAGTGCATTTTGGCCTTACTTTTGCACTAAAACACACACCATTACACCTTGCTCCGAGATTGAGAGGCATTGAGGGTTGTTTGTTGAGGTTTTGGACTGATTTTGATCAATAGAGAGTGGCTGGATCCTCTGTTCTTCAAGGTTTCTTCAAAGGTGAGACATTTGCTTTAGTTTTCCCAATCTTGCACTAGTTTTCTACCTGTCTTGCATGCTGATTTAGGCTTTGTGTATAACATGAAAAAGTCTTATATTTTCGTGCTTAACATCTTTCATTAAGGGTGTTTTGGCATTGGGGGTCGAACTCCCCCTCCTAGGCCTCTTTTGGCCCCTTTTGGTGCCTTTTCTTTAAGCTTTGTTGACCTTTGTTGTATTACTCTTTTCACCACTGAAATCCAGTGGATTTTCAGTGGTGAAGAAGATGGTTTGAGGTCTTGCATAGGGGAAGGACACCCCTCTCCCCTTTTGTCTCTCTTTTATCCTTGTTTTGGCTTAAAGGGCAACATGCATGCTTGGTTGTTGTTGGTCCCATCTCAGAGGTTTTTGGGTGCCTATTAGTCATATTATATCTCTATCTTTAGTCGGATTTGTAGCCCTTAGCATGCATCTTGTACTTTCTTTGTAATTCCTTATCTTGCCTAGAAATGTGCCATGTGTTTAGCCTAGTATATCTTCATGATTTGGCTTAGCTTATTGAAGCTTTTGGTCATGATTTGTCATGCTTTAGGTCTGTTGGCCACTGTTTTTGTCGTGTTCGTCGTGTTTTGCATAGCTCTTTTGCATTCTAGAATTTTGGCCTTGAGCGAATGAGTCATTAGCATGCTTTGGTTAGGTTGTTTAAATGATTTGGAGTCACTTCTTATGATATTTCAGTCCCTATATCATGCTTGTATGACAGCATTTATCATCCTTTTATGTCTTGAGGTGTGGTAGTTTTGTGCCTTGAAATGGGCATTGTGCATGCTTGTATGTTTAAGTCACTTGGGCTGCCATATCCGTGGGTTTTGAGGGCCCTTTTGCATACTAGAACTCTGTTTTGCATTGAAAAATTCATGCCATGTTTGCTTGAGATAGGTATTGAGTGATGCTCCCTTTTGGTGGCCTTGAATGCCCTTATTTTGGACTCATTCCTTGGTATGTTTTGACCATGATCTATGTATGCTTTAGTCCTGTTTTAGTTCATTTTGGTCCTTTAAGGTTTGGTTGACATAGCTTTGGTTTGACCCCCTTTATTGGCTTCAAGTGTTGGTCATTGTTGCATGCCTTACTTGCATGTTTTGTTTGATTTGGCATTATCCTCTATTCATTTTCAGAGCTTAGCATGTTGGTTTAATGCCCATTTATATCGCCTTCAAGCATGCTTAGAGTTACCCCCTTTCATGCTTAGGTGATAGACCTTGACGTGGGCACACTTGCATGCATCATTTGTGCTCTTGTACACCATTTTTGGCCTCTGTTTATGGCAAGGTTGACGTCTGCCATTTATGGTTTAAGTCCACCATTACATGCTTATCATATGCTTGTTGCTTATTTGGCTCATTACATGTTGTCCCATGCTAGCCTTAGGGCATATTTGTCCATGTTTGCATTACATTTACATCTCATATGATTAGCACTTTGCATACTTAACATGATAGGTTGCATCACGTTTGACATGTTTTGCATCCTAGCCTCATGTTGCATAACTTGAATCACAAGTGCATACATGCATTACATTGTTTGGTTTGGGGTGTCAAACCAAACTTGAGGGATGAGGGGTGTTTGTACTTCGAGTGACAAAACACACCTCAACCCTCGGTCACCGAGGCCCTTGACTTTGGCATGATAGGATCTTGGTCCTCATTTGTGTGTTGCATGCATTTTTACATTGAATTGCAACCTTGGCTCCTTAGGCTATCATGCATCAAATGCACAATCGATAGCCCGAGGGTCAAGGGCCATACTCCCTTGAGTCCGTTACATGATTGGGAGAGTAGCCATGCATACACTTGCTTGAAATTTCATGCCATACACTGTCTGTCCTTGTTGCTGTCAAAAACCAGATTCTGCAGGGATTTTTGGCCGACCGGCAGTATAGAGTGCCGACTGGCCATTGATGAATGGCCGATGACTTCATCAGCAGCCGATGGATATTTTCAATGGCCGGTGGACATTTCCTCCAGCCGATGGTGTTCCACAGTGTTCAGGGGACCTGTCCCAGAACTTTGGCAATTTTCAGAGAAGTAGGGCAGTGTAAACAGAGGCAGCAGTGGTATGGTACGGACTTTCTGGGCGAGACGGGTTCGAGCATGCATCATTCGCGCATCCCGAGGCGGGGGCTGTGGCCACCTTTTCTTTTTGCATTCATTCTGTTAATTAATTAGAAATTTTGTAATGATTAATGTGTTTATTATTCGGACTGTAATATTTATTTAGACCCTCCGAGTGAGGGCAATTGTGTAATAAGTGTGCGCGAGTGTGTGTATGTCTTCCAACCCCACGTCTTTCTTCTCTTTTATTTACCCGCTTATGATGGTAGACTAGGGCATATTTAAATTAGCATACCTTATGCTATGCATGCGTGCATTCATACATTTGTCTTGCATGCACCGGGCTCGGCGCATCATTCTAACTGCATTTGTATTTCAATTCCAAACTGAATACATGTTAGTTGTAGCATTTCACATGTCATTATAGATTAGCCGAGCCTATCTTAGTTGCATCTTGCATGTGTTGCATTAGCCATCTTAACATGAACTAGGATCATGCATATGATTACTAACTAGTTTTTTTTTGTTTTGGCTCGGAGTATTTAGCATATCGCATGCGTGTGAATGCTATCATGACAGCATGCTTACCATGTGGCTAGATGCTTATGTGATAAACTGTTTGAATGCCTGTGGGTGAAGGTTGGATTGTCTAAGTTGGAAAAACTCGTTGAAATCTGTATTTTAGCCTACTTGCGAGTAGCAAACTCCAATGTAGTCGCCGACGCCTCTGAAGCGGGTCGCCTCCTAGCTGATGGTATAATCGGCCATCTGCTCGGTAGTGAGTCTCTCGGTCTCCCTCATGTCCTCAGGAGGGTGAACCGGGACTATCTGCTCTGGTAACCCTAGGGTCTGGCGTAGGAAACGCTCACCCAGGTACCAAGCCCGACAGATCGGGCTCTCCAGTAAGATCCGGAAACGCGAGGTCTCCTTAACACCGGCAAATCAGTCCCGAATCATCGCCGGCAATGGAGCCCAAGGCTGCCAAGTGATCTGAAAGTGACACACAGTTTGTTATCTATCGTTATTGAAATATGCAGTGAAAAGCAAAGCTTAGATAAATTCTGAAATAAAACATACCTCGGCAGGGGTGATAGTGTCGAAGTAGCGGCGAAAGAAGTTAAATGTCTCTCGTGGCCTCCGCACGCATCTCCCGTCGAAGCGTCGCGAGAACGGGACGACGAGGGGGGTCTCCGTGTCTGGCACGGGTGCAAGCCTGGAAAAGTAGGCATAGACCCACAACTGCAGAGAAAACATCAATATGACTATCAGATAAAGTAAAATACAAAATAAAGCAGAAATGGCAGAGTCGTGTGTTGTGCAGTGTATTGTGTATAGTGTACAGTGTGAGCAGTGTACAGACAGTGTAAAGCAGAGTGTATGTGTGTGCCGTGTGTGCAGTATACAGTTAGTGACAAGCAGACTACAGTGTGTGCAATACAGAATACAGTACAGAGTACAGAAGATAGAAAAGCAGAAATGAAAAGCGGGAAAGAAACGTACCTCCCAAGCACGCCAGTAGCCCCCGAGCAACTGTCCGCTGCCACGGGAAGCTGAGCTCATATACCCGTAGAGTGTGGCCAGAGCGGCGCCACCCCAATCATAGTGCAGGATCTGCCTGACATCCACCAGTGCACTAAGCAGGCAGAGGGGCACGGTGTTCGCCCGGTCGGCGACAATGGTCGTCCCCAGCAGGAACATGAGAAAGCCGCGCGCATATCTCTCCATGGCCTCCTGAGTCATCTGCGCCTCCTTCACCAACACGGGCTGGACCCTGAACTGCACCTCGAACCAGGAGTAACGAACAAAGCCTGGACGGGCGAGAGGTGGCACTTCGCCAAGCAGATGGATCTGAGCGGCAGTCCACTCGTCCATATCAGTGTTGAAGGGGATCGGATCACCCCCTACCCCGATGCCTGTGAGCATCAAGAAATCATAGGGAGTCATCGTCATGTCTCCCGTCGCAGATAGATGGAACGAGTCAGTGGTGTCCCACCACCTCTCCACTAGAGCAGCAAGGAGAGGCCTGCTCGCGGTGAGTCTGGATAATCCCCTGCAGAAAGTGCCGAAGCCCGCCTGGTCCACAATGTGGCGAATCGTGTCGGGAAGCTCAGCATACCAGTCCCGAGTGGCAATGTTCCCATACCCGCGGACGGTATGAGAATCTCCCTGTTTTCAAACAAATAATTGCGAGGCAATACTAAATATATTAGTTTTGAAGGGCATTCAGAATTCAGTACAAATATAGCATGCGTGCAAGTTTCTCAGATTCAAACAGATCCCGGGTGCTGGTGTGCTTATAGTGAACTACAACGTGTGATGTGTCAGCGTGTTTGTGTGGTTCAGTACAAATATAGCACGTGTGCAAGTTTTTCAGATTCAAACAGATATCGGGCATTGGTGTGATTGCACTAAACTACAGTGTGTGCACATGTCAGCCTCAAACAGATATCAGTTGCCAGTATGGTTGCGTTCAACTACAGTGCACAGTGTGTTAGTGTATCTGAGTCAAGCAGTTAAAGAATGTAATCAGCTATGGCAGTTTTTATATTCTACATTGCGAAAAATAAAACAGAGAAAGGAATGTTACCTCAGAAGCGCCGAAGGATAAGTGAGATGTATGCTCACGCAGGAGGAGCTCTGGTGGCATCGCTCTGTCGAAACTCCGAAACTGGCGAAGTCCGTCAGGAGGTAGCTCATGAATCGTCGGCCGGTAGGTCGCCGGGTTGAACGGGCGGACGCTCAACGGGAGGAGCTCAACCCCGGGATCCATCTCGTGATCCAAGGGAGTCCCGTCCTGTGGAATATCGTCGGTCATGTCAAAAATGGTGAGAAAATAGTCGAAAAAGGGAAAACTGGGCGAAAATGTAGAAAGTCAATCGGAAAGTCAACCCGAGAGGGTGAAAAGTGGCCCGAGAAGCCGGGAAGTGGAAAAGGCACGCAAGTCGAGAGAAACTCGAGGGGAATAAACCCCAAAAGGTGGAAATGGCAAAGGAAGCACCGAAATGAAGAAATATTCGGATGAAAATGTTCGAAACGCGAAGATATACGCGAATCAAACGACGAAACGGGGGCTAGAACGCACGAAAATGGGAGAATCGAAGGAGGAGAACACTCTAGAAAGAGAGGGAGAGGATTTTCGGCTAAGGAAGATGTGTAAAATAGGGTTTGGAACCCTATTTTAAAAGACCCGAGGTGAAAAGTCGAATCTGCCCCGATTCAGGCATTTTTGGCCGGTCGGCTACATTTTTGGCCGATCGGCCAAATATTTGGCCGGTGGAATGTATTAATGGCCGATGGACAGCCGGTGGCCTCCTCTTCCGGCCGGTGAGCCTCCTGCATCCTTGTTTGGGTCAGATTTGTAGTTTTGGGTCTTCATAGCTCAAAGAAGTACAAGAAAGTGCATCTTCGACACTCAACCGGCCTCCGTTGTGACCTCAGGTCGTGTCTTCTGTGCGTGGCACTCGAATTCATGCAAGGTGTATCCTTTTCGTATCCTTTTGGCTTTTACAAAACTCAAAAGTTGCCCCATGCGTATCGCATATCAATCGCACTGTCTTGTGCGCTCGCGTTGTCTGAAACGCATCGCGCGGTTTTGCGCATCTATTGCATTTTACATGTTTGCAATCAACTTCATTACTTGCGTAGACCGCATGTTTTGCTTGCGTAGACCGCATGATTGTTCAATTTCATTACTTGCGTAGACCGCATGTTTGTTCAATTTCATTACTTGCGTAGACCGCATGTTTTGCTTGCGTAGACCGCATGTTTATAATTAATCACACTACTTGCGTAGACCGCATGTCTTACTTGCGTAGACCGTATGTTTGTAATCAATTTCATTACTTGCGTAGACCGTATGTTTTCCTTTGCGTAGACCGCATGTTTTCCTTGCGTAGACCGCATGTTTCCCTTTGCGTAGACCACATGTTTTGCTTGCGTAGACCGCATGTTTTGCTTGCGTAGACTGCATGTTTTCCTTGCGTAGACCGCATGTTTTCCTTTGCGTAGACCGCATGTTTTCCTTGCATAGACCGCATGTTTCCCTTTGCGTAGACCGCATGTTTTCCTTGCGTAGACCGCATGTTTTGCTTGCGTAGACCGCATGTTTTCCTTTGCGTAGACCGCATGTTTTGCTTGCGTAGACCGCATGTTTCCCTTTGCGTAGATCGAATGTTTTCCTTGCGTAGACCGCATGTTTTCCCTGCGTGGACCGCATGTTTCCCTTTGCGTAGACCGTATGTTTTGCTTGCGTAGACCGCATGTTTTGCTTGCGTAGATCGCATGTTTTCCTTGCGTAGACCGCATGCCTTGCTTGCGTAGACCGCACGTTTTACCTGCGTAGACCGCATGTTTTGCTTGCGTAGATCGCATGTTTTACTCGCGTAGACCGCATATTTTACTTGCGTAGACCGCCTGTTCTACTTGCGTAGACCGCGTTCTTATGCTCAATTTCATTACTTGCGTAGACCGCATGCTCATGATCAATTTCGTTGCCTGCGTAGACCGCGTGTTCCACTTACATATCTGTGCCTTCACAGCATTGTTATGCTTCCCACTTGCTTCGCGTTGTCACGCATTTTCAAGTACACTATTATGCATGTTGCTAACGATATTGTACCTGTTAAGTTTGTTTTCTTTGCAGGCACGATATTGTATGTACGGTTCATTTGCGGTTGGTGTAACCAGACGAGCCGCACAGGTATTGTATCCTCCGAGTGAGACGTATCGAGAATTGCATAATTCTCTTACTTCCTTTCTGCATTGTAGTATAGTTTGGTGTATGCCAGCTTAAAACTGTCGCATGTATGCTTCATTACATCTTTCTTTGCATGATCATAAGTTATGTTCGGCTTTGTGCATTGTCTTGCATTTTGCCCCTGCCTTCGGGCACATATCCTGCTTGTCTTGCATGTCTGTCTAAGTCTTCGGCCTTGTCAAAAATGGGTCGTCTCTGGGCTTTGACATTTACTCCCGTCATTGTTATGACTTCCGAGTTCTATCAAAGAGGGGCAACTGTAGACACCCCATTTTTGACCGTCCTCAAGTCCTGGACGTCACTGTTGGAACACTCGGTGATCATCCGTGCTTGTGTTCATCCCGAGTTCCCGGAGGTCTCGGCTGCGCGCCTCGCCTCAAGATCTCTCGACTCGACTTTTCGGTGTCTGGTTTTGCACCAAACACTTGTGTTTTTGCCTTGAGAGGCAGGGAATGGCTTTTGGCCATCCCCACATTCCACCGGCCTTCACCTAGCATCACCGACTGTTTATGGGTGCCACCGGCCATGGTTTCTTAAAACCAATGGCCGGTCGGCACTATATTTGGCCGGCCGGCACTTTATTCTGCCGGCGACCTCTTTTGCTGGCCAGTGTGACTCCTTTGTACCCTTGAGGCATGGTGCATGCCAGTTGTGCCAGCTGGAATGCACCATCACTCCTTCCCGTGCAGTTTTTGGCTGGTGTGAGCCTTTGAACCCCCTTTCCTTCTAGAAGCTTGAACCCTTTGGCCAAGCTTCTTGGGGAAGCTTGGCCAGCTATATTAGCTTCTCCAAGAAGCCAAGACTCCTTTGCACCCTTTGCCCCTTTCATTTAGCTTCCTTGAGAAGCTTAAGTCATGGCTCTTTGCCTATTTAAGCACCTTTCTTCTTCCATTGTAGAGGTTAGAGCTTTTGAATCAAAAAACCAGAGCTTCTTTATCTATATATCTGATATATCATCCTCTCTCTCTATATCTCCCTCTCTCTCTATATCTCCCTCTCTCTAATCCTTAGGGTGTGTTTGGAAGCCTAAAAGTGCATTTTGGCCTTACTTTTGCACTAAAACACACACCATTACACCTTGCTCCGAGATTGAGAGGCATTGAGGGTTGTTTGTTAAGGTTTTGGACTGATTTTGATCAACAGAGAGTGGCTGGATCCTCTGTTTTTCAAGGTTTCTTCAAAGGTGAGACATTTGCTTTAGTTTTCCCAATCTTGCACTAGTTTTCTACCTGTCTTGCATGCTGATTTAGGCTTTGGGTATAACATGAAAAAGTCTTATATTTTCGTGCTTAACATCTTTCATTAAGGGTGTTTTGGCATTGGGGGTCGAACTCCCCCTCCTAGGCCTCTTTTGGCCCCTTTTGGTGCCTTTTCTTTAAGCTTTGTTGACCTTTGTTGTATTACTCTTTTCACCACTGAAATCCAGTGGATTTTCAGTGGTGAAGAAGATGGTTTGAGGTCTTACATAGGGGAAGGACACCCCTCTCCCCTTTTGTCTCTCTTTTATCCTTGTTTTGGCTTAAAGGGAAACATGCATGCTTGGTTGTTGTTGGTCCCATCTCAGAGGTTTTTGGGTGCCTATTAGTCATATTATATCTCTATCTTTGGTCGGATTTGTAGCCCTTAGCATGCATCTTGTACTTTCTTTGTAATTCCTTATCTTGCCTAGAAATGTGCCATGTGTTTAGCCTAGTATATCTTCATGATTTGGCTTAGCTTATTGAAGCTTTTGGTCATGATTTGTCATGCTTTAGGTCTGTTGGCCACTGTTTTTGTCGTGTTCATCGTGTTTTGCATAGCTCTTTTGCATTCTAGAATTTTGGCCTTGAGCGAATGAGTCATTAGCATGCTTTGGTTAGGTTGTTTAAATGATTTGGAGTCACTTCTTATGCTATTTCAGTCCCTATATCATGCTTGTATGACAGCATTTATCATCCTTTTATGTCTTGAGGTGTGGTAGTTTTGTGCCTTGAAATGGGCATTGTGCATGCTTGTATGTTTAAGTCACTTGGGCTGCCATATCAGTGGGTTTTGAGGACCCTTTTGTATACTAGAACTCTGTTTTGCATTGAAGAATTCATGCCATGTTTGCTTGGGATAGGTATTGAGTGATGCTCCCTTTTGGTGGCCTTCAATGCCCTTGTTTTGGACTCATTCCTTGGCATGTTTTGACCATGATCTATGCATGCTTTAGTCCTGTTTTGGAGTCCCTTGGGACTGTTTTAGTTCATTTTGGTCCTTTAAGGTTTGGTTGACATAGCTTTGGTTTGACCCCCTTTATTGGCTTCAAGTGTTGGTCATTGTTGCATGCCTTACTTGCATGTTTTGTTTGATTTGGCATTATCCTCTATTCATTTTCAGAGCTTAGCATGTTGGTTTAGTTTCCATTTATATCGCCTTCAAGTATGCTTAGAGTTACCCCCTTTCATGCTTAGGTGATAGACCTTGACGTGGGCACACTTGCATGCATCATTTGTGCTCTTGTACACCATTTTTGGCCTCTATTTATGGCAAGGTTGACGTCTGCCATTTATGGTTTAAGTCCACCATTACATGCTTATCATATGCTTGTTGCTTATTTGGCTCATTACATGTTGTCCCATGCTAGCCTTAGGGCATATTTGTCCATGTTTGCATTACATTTACATCTCATATGATTAGCACTTTGCATACTTAACATGATAGGTTGCATCATGTTTGACATGTTTTGCATCCTAGCCTCATGTTGCATAACTTGAATCACAAGTGCATACATGCATTACATTGTTTGGTTTAGGTGTCAAACCAAACTTGAGGAATGAGGGGTGTTTGTACTTCGAGTGACAAAACACACCTCAACCCTCGGTCACCGAGGCCCTTGACTTTGGCATGATAGGATCTTGGTCCTCATTTGTGTGTTGCATGCATTTTACATTGAATTGCAACCTTGGCTCCTTAGGCTATCATGCATCAAATGCACAATCGATAGCCCGAGGGTCAAGGGCCATACTCCCTTGAGTCCGTTACATGACTGGGAGAGTAGTTATGCATACACTTGCTTGAAATTCCATGCCATACACTGTCTGTCCTTGTTGCTGTCAAAAACCAGATTCTGCAGGGATTTTTGGCCGACCGGCAGTATAGAGTGCCGACCGGCCATTGATGAATGGCCGATGACTTCATCAGCAGCCGATGGATATTTTCAATGGCCGGTGGACATTTCCTCCAGCCGATGGTGTTCCACAGTGTTCAGGGGACTTGTCCCAGAACTTTGGCAATTTTCAGAGAAGCAGGGCAGTGTAAACAGAGGCAGCAGTGGTATGGTACGGACTTTCTGGGCGAGACGGGTTCGAGCATGCATCATTCGCGCATCCCGAGGCGGGGGCTGTGGCCACCTTTTCTTTTTGCATTCATTCTGTTAATTAATTAGAAATTCTGTAATAATTAATGTGTTTATTATTCGGACTGTAATATTTATTTGGACCCTCCGAGTGAGCGCAATTGTGTAATAAGTGTGCGCGAGTGTGTGTATGTCTTGCAGCCCCACGTCTTTCTTCCCTTTTATTTACCCGCTTATGATGGTAGACTAGGGTATATTTAAATTAGCATACCTTATGCTATGCATGCGTGCATTCATACATTTGTCTTGCATGCACCGGGCTCGGCGTATCATTCTAACTGCATTTGTATTTCAATTCCAAACTGAATACATGTTAGTTGTAGCATTTCACATGTCATTATAGATTAGCCGAGCCTATCTTAGTTGCATCTTGCATGTGTTGCATTAGCCATCTTAACATGAACTAGGATCATGCATATGATTACTAACTAGTTTTTTTTTTTGTTTTGGCTCGGAGTATTTAGCATATCGCATGCGTGTGAATGCTATCATGACAGCATGCTTACCATGTGGCTAGATGCTTATGTGATAAACTGTTTGAATGCCTGTGGGTGAAGGTTGGATTGTCTGAGTTGGAAAAACTCGTTGAAATCTGTATTTTAGCCTACTTGCGAGTAGCAAACTCCAAAGTGTTCTTCAAAATAAACGGATATGCAATGCTTATTCCCAAATTAGGCAATCTAGTCTATACTTGCTTGTTGTGCGCATAACGTAGTAGTTCTAGGCTAATAATCAGGATAAGAACACATAACGTTTTCAAAAACGGATATCACGGTTAGTAGAGTCCGATCTTCGGATCGGGCGAGAGGGGGTGCTCATAGCTGACCTTCCCCAATCGTACCCAAGTTCCCGAGCCGAGGCAACTTTGGTAATGACAGACACGTGGCCTTTGGCACCGAGTCAGGGTTTCCTAAATTCCCCCTTAAAAAATATTTAGGTGGCGACTCTGTATCTGGCAAAGCTGTCCATGTTTGGCACTTTTTTTCAAAAATCTGTTTCTCAAAACGATTTGCCGGATTTGGACTCTTTGGTTCAGATTAAGAACCGTGACACAAATTGAGTTCGAACTGTAGCGAGGGCCCCACGCGGGCGCGTCTACAGGGACCAGCCTTTGTCTTGTTATCAGTGTGGTCAGCCTGGGCACCTGAAGAGGTATTGCCCACAGTTGAGTGCTACTTCAAGAGCATCTGGTTCTAGGTAGACGCAGAGTTATTAGCCAGCTAAGTCTGTGCAGGCCTCGAGGGCCAATCTGGGAGCTTCGTCATCCCAGTCAGTACAGCAGTCTTTTGCTCCTAGAGGTGAGCAGGTAGATCAGGGGCCTACAGGGCGCGTGTATGCTGTTACCATGCAGGACCTAGTACCGGCTCCATCAGTAGTGAGAGGTACCTTTCTGTTTTGTAACTCGGTTGCTAGTGTATTGATTGATACGGGTGCATCTCATTCTTTTGTGTCTGTTGTATTTGCATCTGTTTTGGAATTGGAGTTGGCACAGTTAGCATCTCCTATCTGTGTAGTATCGCCTGTTGGTGGTGAGTTGATCTTGAAACAAGGTGTTAGAGGTTGTGATATAGAGGTCGCCGATCATAGGCTTCCTTTTCCTTTTGTTGTCATGCCCATGAAGGGTTTTGATGTTATTTTGGGTATGGACTGGCTATCGTCATACTAGGCTGTTATTGATTGCTATCGCCAGAGGGTCACGGTTTGTACCTTGAGCGAGGAGTGTTTCCATTTCTTGGGGGATCGGGTTGGTAGTGTGTTGCCACCGATGTATGAGCCGCGAGGGCGAAATAAGCTTAGTGGTCTACTTGCTAGCTTTATGAGTGGTGAGTGTGATGAGACCCAGATTGTATTGCCAAGGGTGGCTTGTGAGTATTCAGATGTTTTTCCCGAGGATCTCGTTAGTTTGCCACCTCACCGAGAGATAGAGTTCTCTATTGATTTAGTGCCCGGCACAGCGCCGATTTCTATGGCACCTTATCGTTTTGCCCCAGCCGAGTTGAGTGAGTTGAAGATTCAGCTCCAGGAATTGCTAGATGAGGGTTTTGTTCGCCCTAGTGTTTCACTGTGGGGAGCACCGGCCCTCTTTGCTAAAAAGAAAGATGGTGCCTTGAGATTGTGTATCGACTACCGAAAGTTGAATCGGGCTACGGTTAAGAATTAGTACCCTATGCCCCGTATAGATGATTTGTTCGACCAGTTGAAGGGTTCCCGTTGTTTCTCTAAGATAGACTTGAGATCAGGTTACCACCAGTTGAGGGTCAGGGAGGAGGATATTCCTAAGACGGCATTCCGTACGTGGTATGTCCATTATGAGTTTCTGGTGATGCCATTCGGGGTTACCAATGCACTGGCAGTCTTTATGGACTTGATGAACCGGATCTTTCGGGAATTCTTAGATCGATTTGTGGTCGTTTTTGTGGACGACATTCTTATCTATTCGCCTTCTGAGGAGGAGCACGAGGAACACTTGAGAGTGGTGCTTGAGTTGCTTAGAGCCCATAGGCTGTATGCCAAGTTTGGGAAGTGTGAGTTCTGGCTAGGAGAGGTCAAATTCTTAGGCCATACGGTATCCGGGGAAGGGGTGTCTGTTGATACATCCAAGGTAGAGGCAGTGCAAGATTGGGCACAGCCTAAGAGTGTATTTGAGATCCGCAGTTTTTTGGGATTAGCTGGGTATTACCGTCGGTTTGTGAAGGATTTCTCCAGGCTAGCTTCGTCGTTGATGAGATTGACGCGGAAAGGGGTCAAGTTTGTGTGGAGTGAGACTTGCGAAAAGTCGTTCCGGGAGTTGAAAGTTAGGTTGACCACCGTTCCGATTTTGATTATTCCGAAGAGAGGGTTGGGTTATGCGGTCTATTGTGATGCCTCACAAGAGGGTTTGGGTTGTGTGTTGATGCAAGAGGGGAAAGTGGTAGCTTATGGCTCACGTCAGTTAAAAATACACGAGAAGAATTACCCTACACACGACCTAGAGTTAGCAGCAGTGATCTTTGCCTTGAAGATCACTATCTTTATGGTGAGAGGTTCGAGGTGTTCTCGGACCACAAGAGTTTGAAGTATCTGTTTACACAGAGAGACTTGAATTTGAGGCAGAGAAGGTGGATGGAGTTCATTGAGGACTATGATTTTGAGTTGCACTATCACCTGGGAAAGGCCAATGTTGTGGCCGATGCCCTTAGTAGGAAATCCATTAGTGATGTAGCTTGTATAGCCATCCGGGAATGGGAGATGTTGGGTACACTTGGCGAGTTTGATTTGCTTCTAGGCGAATCTATTGAGGCTGCGGCCTTGTTTTCTGTTGTTGCGCAGCCTACACTTATCACACGAGTGTTAGAGGCACAGAGAGGTGACCTTGAGGTAGAGTCCTTCCGAGGGAAGATCTCCAGTGGGAAAGTTGAGAAGGGTTTGACGGCGTATCTCGACCAGAGTGTGAGATACCGAGACCGTTTGTTTGTGTCGGAGTCTTGCCGAGAGGAAGTACTCCAAGAGTTCCATCATTCACGCCTTGCGGTGCATCCGGGAGGCACTAAGATGTATCGGGATTTGGGTCGCCAGTTTTGGTGGCGGGGTATGAAAAGAGATGTGGCTGTTTTCGTATCAAGGTGCCTTACTTGTCAACAAGTGAAGGCCGAGCATCAGAGGCCAGCGGGTTTGTTGCAACCCTTGCCTATTGCCGAGTGGAAGTGGGAGCATGTCACTATGGACTTCGTTGTAGGTCTTCCGAGGACTCATCGGGGTAGTGATGCCATTTGGGTGGTTGTAGACCGGTTGACTACGTCGGCGCACGTCATTCCTATGCATGTGAGAGATTCGGTAGATCATCTCGCCGACTTGTATATTCGGGACATAGTGAGATTGCACGGGGTCCCAGTGACGATCGTCTCAGATAGAGATCCTCGTTTTACTGCTAGGTTGTGGCAGAGTTTGCAGAGTGCCTTGGGCACTAAGTTGACCTTTAGTACGGCTTATCATCCTCAGACTGACGGGCAGTCTGAGCGTACTATTCAGATCCTTGAGGATATGCTTCGAGGTTGCGTCCTTGACTTTAGTGGGACGTGGGAGAGGCACTTGCCCTTGGTGGAGTTTGCCTACAACAACAGTTTTCAGTCTATCATCGGTATGGCACCGTTTGAGGCCTTGTATGGCCGACCGTGTAGGTCTCCAGTGTGTTGGGCCGAGGTCGGTGATGCACCTTTGTTGGGTCCGGAGTTGGTTAGGGAGACGACGGAGAAAGTTGAGCTTATCCGTAGGAGGCTTGTTACAGCCCCGAGTCGCCAAAAGAGTTATGCCGACCGTAGGAGGAGGCCTTGGGCGTTTGAGGTAGGTGATCATGTCTTCTTGAAAATATCACCTAGGCGAGGTTTGATGAGGTTTGGGAAGAGTGGGAAGTTGTCCCCTCGGTTTATTGGCCCTTTTGAGATCCTTGAGAGGATTGGCGAGGTCGCTTATCATTTAGCTTTACCACCGCAGTTGTCCGGAGTGCATGACGTGTTTCATGTGAGTATGCTTCGGAAGTATGAGCCGGATCTGTCCCATGTGTCAGATTGGACCGACTTAGAGGTAGATGAGGATGCCTCGTATGAGGAGAGACCGGTTCAGGTCTTGGATAGGAGGGATCAAGTCTTGCGAGGCAAGACCATTCCTTTGGTAAAGGTTTTGTGGAAACATCACGGAGTAGAGGAAGCCACTTGGGAACGTGAGGCAGATGTCCGTGAGAATTATCCGGACTTGTTTGTTAATGTGTAACCATGCATTGGTAATTTTGTATTGTTGAACCTTAAGAGTATTGAATATATCTTAAGTTGTAAAACATGGTTTATGTTTTGATTTAATGGAAGTATTTTGAAACTTGCCTCAAAATGGAAGTTTAATGTAACATTGCATATGTTGGATTTATTGTAGAAATGGAAATATATCATGAATACTGAATATGATATAGAATTGTGGAATGTAGTATTGAAATTTGTGGAATTTCAGAAAATGCATAACTATAATGCATGTTGTGGAAAATGTTGTAAACTGCCTCTCGAAAAGAGATGAGATGACTGGTAATGGGTCGGATTGTTTAATATTATGTTGTAATATTGTTGAGAATGGAGAAAACCTGTTTTTGAAAAACTTGTGTTTAATTTCGGGGACGAAATTCTTTAAGGGGGAGAGGTTATAGCGATCCCGGTTGTCCCTTTACTGTTCTGTTGTATTCCGGACTCGGTTCCGTGGAGTTGGTAGTTGTATCTATCTTGTTGTCATCCTTTAATTCCTTTTGTTTGAGTTTTAGGATGTGTTGGGCATGTTTCGAACAGGTGGGTTGAACCTTGGTCTAAAATCTTGTTGCCAGGTTTTTGGTCGTTCCGCTCGAGCGGGCCTTGTTGCGCTCGAGCGGAGATTGCACACTTCCAGTATTTCGTGTCCTTGCAAAACTTCTGCAGGTGTGATTTTTACGCTCGAGCGGTCGCGCTCGAGCAGGTACTATGGCGCTTGAGCGGGTAGTACTTTTTGGTGTAAGTTCTGGGAGGGGGAAATCTACGCTCGAGCGGACTGGTTTTCGCGCTCGAGCGGATGTACTTTATTCTTGTGTCTTGGCGCTCGAGCGGGCCTTCTTACGCTCGAGTGTACCTAGTTTTTTGTTCTTGACGCTCGAGCGTTGTGTTCTCCGCTCGAGCGGGAATGTCGTATATCAGTTGGCAGCTGGGCATTTTAAAATCACTGTTTACATTCTCTCTCTCTCTCTCTCTTACTTTCTAAATAGATATTTTGAGAGCTCCTCTCTCTAGAAACTCCCTTCTCTCTAGGGTTTGATCTAGTTAGAGTGCTTCCCTTCCCTTCGGCCTTTGTAAGAGTTGGGTTGATCGTCAAGGGCTACGTTTTGATCCGAGAATATTGAGTTTTGGAGCACGTTGAGTTTCTTCATCTTCTTTCCTTGGTCTCCGAATTTGAGGTAGGGATTCCTACTCACTCTTATGGTCCTTGACATAGATTTTTGGTTGTTTTGATAAAGTGTTGAAGTTGGGTAATTTTAGGACTTAGGGTTTCAAAATGCTAAAAGAGGGTTTTGTTATTTTGATTCTAAAAATGTGTATTTTGGTTTCAAAATAATGATATTGTTGTTGGTTGTTGATATATAGACCATTGGGTCAATATTGGGAAATGGAGTAGAAAACCCTAATTGGTTGTATAAATTAATTGGTATGATTAATTTGGGAAAATTGTGGTTATATGGAATTGAGTTGGACATAATGAAATTTGCTCATTATATAGTAGAATTGTGGAGTTGGATTTGTTAATCGCTCACTTTTGAAAACATTGATATTTTATCTGTTGGAGCTTTTATTATCTGTTTAGAAATAATTGCTTGGACTATCGGTGGAGGGTAGTTTTAATTGTTGTAGACAATGCATGATGATTAGGTAAACTAAAAATAATCAATTGGGCATGTCATAGATTATGACGGTTGATAGAATACATTAACGTTATGTATTGATTGATTATGTATATGACCTATGTGTATGTACGCTGTGTGTGTGGGAGGAGATAGGGGATGTACTCCACGGTTTAGGGGAAGATAGGGGATGGACCTCTAAACCGGATGTTGTTTGGGAGGAGATAGGGGATGGACTCCACTGATACAGCTCATATGCTTGTCAGTTAATGTGTTGATACAGCTCATATGCTTATCTTTGGAAGTGTTGATATAGCTAATATGCATATCTGTTGAAATGTGGATACAGCTTGTATGCTTATCTGCTGAAATGTTGATACAACTAATATGTTTATCTATTGTAAAATGGGAAATGTATAATATGAGTTACTGTCTCATATAAGTGGTTGGCCAGGTTCTGAGCCGTTGATGTAAATTGTGAAATTGATAAGAAATGGAAACTGTAATGAAACATGAACATAGTGGTCATGAAATGGAAATGGGTTATGAATTGATTTATGGAAATTGAACATTTATCAATTGCTAACGTCTTAGTTATTGCTCATACTGTGTTTAGCATATTTCTACTGGGTGTTGGCTCACCCTATATGGGACATTATTTTCAGGTACAGGTAGTATGCCACCTCCAAGGACATAGCTTGGATGATGATGAGAGTTAAAGACTCTTTTTGTTTATTTTGTTTGTATTACATGTATATCAAGCCAAGGGCTTATTTTGTATAGAGTTAGTACTCTTCTTTTGTGTAACCAGGTGTTGACTTGGAAAGCTGTAAGCCCATAGGGCATTTGCTTTTGTTGTTAACATGTAATACAGTTGTAAGAATTACTCTGATGAATAGAAATGGTTGGTTTCTTTTATATCAATGCATGTCTAAAGTGATAGGTTTTATGTATTTTTTTTGAGGGCGTTACATTTACCAAGTGTTTTGAACAAGCCATGCACGAGTTTGCCTTTGAATTTTCCTTGGAAGCTCAAAATCCTATTTTGGAAACCCAGAATGTTTGAAGGTCGCTTAAGAGGGGGATTTGCCGCTCGAGCGGACATTTCGTGCATCCAGTAGTTTTGCAGGCCATTACAGCCCGCTCGAGCGACCACTTGGACACTCGAGTGAACCCTTTGTATATTGTTGATCCGCTCGAGCGTAGACTGAGACCAACCAGTACTTTTTCCAAGTTTGCAGGCTGCTCGAGCGAATGAAATCTCGCTCGAGCGACCCCTCTTATGTTTGCATGTCCGCTCGAGCGAGGAAAGCTACGCTCGAGCGGGGACCTCATTTTCAGAAATTTTACCAAGTGTTTCAACTTATATTTTGGCATCCTCATTGCATCTCAGGCATTCCTAAGCCTTAATTAAGCCATGTAATGAGGTTATCGATTAGAAACACACTAAGAAAAGGAATGTACTAAGTTAAGAGATTACTAGAGTGTGTTTTGAACAATGCGTTAGGCACGAAACCCATGTAATGAGAACTAAGCCATGATGGCCATGTGAATGTGTAATGATATGATATGTTTGTGTTATGTACCTTGTGGTTGTAGGTCAAGACTCGAAGATTGATCGACCATTTGCGAGATCCACTGTGCGTAATATTTCTGTAAAGATATGTTGATATGAACTATGTTTCAACTGTTATGCGATAAGCTATAATTTCTGACATGTTATTATGATTATGTGAACGAATGTCCTATTTGCAAATCTATTATGGCATCCATAGATAGTCCCAAGTCATGGGGGACGGCATGAAAATGCGGGTCCATGACATATATGTGATATGAGATCTCGTTAGCCACTTCATTGTGGTGATATGAGTTTAATTGGTACCCGGAACCGATTACTCTAGTCGGAAGACGATATATGATATGTTCTATGGGATGTATCATTATTATGTTCAGTTATGTGAATGATTATGTTACGATATGTTTTACGATTATAAAATGTTCAGAATTCGTTCACTAACCCCTTTACCTTAATGTTATTCATTGGGCTTTAGCTCACTGTGTGTATATATATGTATAGGTGAGCATTCTGGAGATCAGCCCTGAAGACTTTTGTCTAGATCTGTGTTTTTTTGTCAACCAACCTTTGTGCCTCACATGGAGGTTCCAGAAGTGTCCATGTTATGAGTTCTAGTTGCTTATGTATATCAGTTTTGTTTTGTTGGCTGTACTTAAGGTGCTATTATGTGTGTGGGTAATGTATGAATAACCTTTGGATATGTATATAAAGTTTTAAATATTCTGTTTCATATAAGTCAGCACAGCTCATTGGACAACTATATTTATGTATTTGCTTCCGCTAGCCCCTTAATTTTGTTAATCAGTTCAGAGGCCTTTGGTAATCCAAGGATTACCGGCCGGTTACGATGCTAAACTTATAGGGGCGGGTTTGGGTTGTGACAGAAAGATATTTGTGATTAAATAAGCTACTATGTAGTATAACTCATGGGAGTAAATAAGCTACTGTGTAGTACAATTTTTATGAGAGTATTGAAAAAGGCATTTGTAATTATATAGATAAGACAAAAGATATTTGTAATTATCCAGTTATTTTGTGGTGAAACTTTTTATAAATTTTTATTGTAGTTTTTTACTTATTTTTTTCACATTTTAAAATGCAAAATTAGTAATTAAATTTCTATATTGAAGTTTTTCTAAAATTTTATTCATAAGTAGTATAATTTATATTTTTTTATAATTTACTCTTTTTTTTTTTTGGTGTGGTATACATTAGTTGTTAGTAGGAAAAGTGGCAATACAATCCATAAGAATTTAACTATTGTCAATGCAAAATTACTATATAGAATCAGCCGCAAAATCATGTATTGCAATAGTTCTACATTTTGGCCAATAGAGAAAAATGATGAAGATTTCTATGACAGTATTTAATTTTTCTTCTATCCTTTTTAATGTATATTGAAGACATAAAAAAATTATAATTTGCCTTCAATCCTGTAGTAGTTCAATTTCTCCATCTGTGATATTCATGCACATACGAACTTCTTAAAGTATGTTGTTAACTAAAATATGTCATAAAGTTGTTAATTCTGTGTCAATTAATTTTTCTTTATGGCAATTACTAAACCTCATTATGCTTTCTTACAGTTATATTTCATGTTAACAATCATTTTTATTTTATCTTAATCAAATGGGTTAAGGTTCTCATTAATCATCAATGGTCATATTCTTACTCATCAAACATAAAAATATATTCAAATACATTTTTAGTGTTGAGAAGTGCTCTTACTAATTGTTTTTTTTTTATTTATTTATCCTTTTGTCTCAGATTTCTTTAGTTTTGCTTCTCAAGTAGATACTCAGGTTGGGAGGTCCTTCCCTTGCAATTCTTTATTAGTTCCTCACTTTCTTTCTTGAATTGTAGTGGGTTAATGAATGAACTCTCTTAGATTTCTTTAATGCTTTGGAATTTTCATGTTTGATCTTGGAATTTTCATTAAGCTTTTAATGTTTGGTTTAGAAAAAAGTCGAATATAGTGTGTATAGTTATGTATCTTGGTATATAGTTGTTCAATTTCTAGAGAATACTTATTTATTTTTATTTTTTTTAAAAATAATAGGAATGTATGATGAATTATGTGAATACTTATGTTTTTTTTTTTTTTGAATAATGATATACAAGTTCATTTTTTATACCCACTTTATTTTTTTTGGATTCTCTCTCTGTCTCTCTCTCTCTCTCTCTCTCTCTCTCTTTTAGTTTGGCTGTTGATTGTTGTGAGAGAGAGGGGAAAAGGAAGTTTGAATCTTATGCATTGTTGTTTGGTATCTGAAAAAAGGAAGGAAAAGGAAATTGAAAGTTTTAACTTTCTTCACTGTTTCACTACTTATAAAACATATAATTAAAAATAAATAAATAAATAAATATAACTTTTGAATGAACAGTAAGGAAAAATGGGTGAAGGAAAGATATTTGTGATTAAATAAGTTACTGTGTCGTATATATAGCGATCCCGGATTTACCCTTGTTGTACAGTGATCCGGACAGGTGTCCGTGGATGTTGGTGGTTGATTATTATCTTGTTTACACCCTTTTTACTTTGTATTTGAGTTATGGGATGTGTTGGGCATGTTTGTTACAGGTTGGTTGAGTTTAGAAACCAAAATTAGTTGCTCAGATTTTGACCTGTCCGCTCGAGCGGGGGTTTTGGCGCTCGAGCGGGAATTGCACCCATCCAGTATTTCCTGTGCAGTGTTGGACGCTCGAGCGTGGGATTGGCCGCTCGAGCGAGGTTGTGTGAGTGCCGCTCGAGCGGGGAGTTAGAAGCTCGAGTGGAGACCTGGTTCTGTAAAAGTTCTGGGAGTGTGCATCCGCCGCTCGAGCGGGATGGTTGACGCTCGAGCGGGAGTCTGTGAGTGACGCTCGAGCAGGGAGTTTGACGCTCGAGTGGGGTGACTGGGTTTAAGTTCCGAGTTTTGACTTTTCAAATCACTTTTTCACTTTCTCTTCTCTCTCCTACTTTTCCAAAAACACCATTGTTGAGCCTCTCACTCTAGAACTCTACCTTCTCTCTAGGTTTTGATCTAGTAGGAGTGATTTGCTCATCTTTGGCCTTTACAAAAAAGTTGTTGATCATCGAGGGCTACTTTTTAATCTGAAAATTTCAGGATTTGGAGCACGTTGGGTTTTGTCATCTTCTCCCTTGGGGCTCCGAATTTGAGGTAGGGATATCCTACTCCTCTCTATAGATTTCGTCTTTAAATTTTAGTATTTTGAGATGTTGGGGTTGGTTTGGTAATTTTGTGAGAGTTTGGGGCTTTTGTGTTATTTTTACAAAAGTTGAGATTTTATTTATAATAAACCTAGATGCATGTTTGGCATAGAGAAATGGAATTAATGTTGAATCATTGATGAAAATGGGACCTAAGGGTTGAAATGTTAATTATGGAAAATGACCTAATTACATTGTTTGATTAATTAGGAAAATTAATTGTGAGAAATGAGGAAATGAAATGGAATTGTTGAGATTGGGAATGTATGGGGTCAAAGGGTGCAGTTGAATTATTTATCACTCACCGAAATGTCGATTGAATATCCATTGTGCATTTATTTTCTGTTTAGAGATAACTGCTTTGGGCTATCGGTGGAGGATAGTCGTGATTGTTGTAGACAATGCATGATGATTAGGCAAATGAAAACTAATCAATGGAATGTGTCATGGAATTTGACGGTTGATAGAATACATTAACTGTATGTATTGAGTGATTGTATATAGAACCAATGTGTTTGTATACGTTATGTGTAGAGGAGGAGATGGGGGATGTACTCCGCGGTTTAGGGGAAGATGGGGGATGTACCTCTAAACCGGATAGTATTGGGAGAAGATAGGGGATGAACTCCGTAGATACAGCTCATATGCTTGTCTAGAGAAGTGAAGATAGAGCTCATATGCTTATCTTTGTGAAGTATGGATACAGCTTATATGCTTATCTGTGAATGTGGGATATAGTTGTTATACATATCTGTTGAGAATGTGGATATAGCTTATATGCTTATCTGTAAATGTGGGATATAGTTTTTATACATATCTGTCGAGATGATGATAGAGCTAATATGCTTATCTGTTGAAAAAGGGAAAATGAAAAGTAACTTAGACTCATAAGTCGTATAACATAAAGTGTGATTTATGTGGATGTATCAGTGTTGGCCATCTATCAATTGCTAATCTTTTAGTCATTGTTCATGGTCGGTTTAGTGTATTTCTACTGGGCTGTGGCTCACCCTATATGGGAATATCATTTTCAGGTACAGGTAGCATGCTACCTCCAAGGTCATAGCTTGGGAGGCTAGAGGCGGGCAGATCTATGTTGTTTAAGTTCCTTTTGATGTATTACATGTATATTCAAGCCGAGGGCTTAATGTGTAGATGAGTTAGCACTCTTTTGTTGTAACCAAGTGTTAACTTGGAAAGCTGTAAGCCCGTAGGGCATTTTGCTTTTGTTGTTAACATGTAATACTTTTGTAAAGAAACTCTGATGAATAGAAGAATGTGGATATTTCGTATGTCAATGAATGTTTTATTTGATGGGTTTTATGTTATTATTTCGAGGGCGTTACAGTAACTCATTGCAATAAATAAGCTACCGTGTAGTATAATTTTTATGAGAGTATTGAAAAAGGCATTTGTAATTATATAGATAAGGCAAAAGATATTTGTACTTATCTAGTTACAGTGTGGTGAGACTTTTTATAAATTTTTATTGTAGTCTTTTACTCTTCTTTTTTTTCACATTTTAGAATGCAAAATTAGTAATTAAATTTCTATATTGAAGTTTTGTTAAAATTTTATTCATATGTAGTATAATATATATATTTTTATATATTTATTTATTTTGATGGTATACATTAGTTGTTAGTACGAAAAGTGGGCAATACAATCTATAAGAATTTAACTGTTGTCAATGCAAAATTACTATATAGAATCAACCACAAAATCATTTATTGCGATAGTTCTACATTTTGGCCAATAGAGAAAAATGATGAAGATTTCTATGACAATATTTAATATTTCTTCTATCCTTTTTAATGTATATTAAAGACATTAAAAAATTATAATTTGTCTTCTATCTTGTAGCAGTTCAATTTCCCCATATGGGATATTCATGCAATGATGAACTTCTTAAAGTAGGTTGTTAACTAAAATATATTATGAGGTTGTTAATTCTGTGTCGATTAATTTTTCTTTATGGCAATTATTAAACCTCATTCTACCTTCTTATAGTTATATTTCATGTCAACTATCATTTTTATTTCATCTTAATCAAATGGGTTGAGGTTCTCATTCAATGGTCATATTCTTATTCGTCAAACATGAAAATAGATTCATGTACATTTTCAGTGTTGAGGAGTGCTCTTACTAATTGTGTGTGTGTGTTTTTTTTTTTTTTTTATCTTTCTGTCTCAGATTTCTTTAATTTTGCTTCTCAAGAAGATACTTTGGTTAGGAAGTCTCTCCCTTGCAATTCTTTATTAGTTCCTCACTTTCTTTCTTGAATTGCAGTGAGTTAATGAATGTTCTGGATTAATGAATGAACTCTCTCAGATTTCTTTAATGCTCTGGATTTTTCATGTTTGGTCTTGGAATTTTCAATAATTAGATTAAACATTAAGCTTTTAATGTTTGGTTTAGAAAGAAGTCTAATATAGTGTGTACTAGGGTATGTCAGTGAAAATAATGTTTGGTTTAGAAAGACGTCTAATATAGTGTGTATAGTTATGTATCTTGGTATATAGCTGTTCAATTTCTAGAGAATACTAAATGTTTTTTTTTTTAATAATGATATACAAGTTCATTTTTTATACCCACTTTATAGACCCAGTGATGTGTTAAGAAGATGGTTGGTTGATTCTTGACATATCACTAGACCTATAAAATAAGTCTAACTTTTGAGCCTGAATAATTATTATTTATTTATTTATTTACAAAGATTTTGTTACAGTTTAATTTTGTAATATGATGGGTCTTTTTTTTCTTTTTTTTTTTCTTTCTATCTCTCTTAGGCTATATTTGGATTTAGGATTTGAAGGGAATTTGTTGATTAAAGAAAAAGGGAACATTAAAAAGTTAACCCTTTTTATTTGATGACCCTTTTTTTTTTTTTGCTATTAGTGAATTGTTTTTAATTTAGTTTTTTTATTGAACTGCTATTTAAAATGTTTAGGCTTCTCTCTCTAAAAATAGTCCATTTTATTTGGCATTTTAAATTTTATTTTTGGAATTTTTCAAAAAAAAAAGAAAGACTTTTTAGATGTTTATCAAGACTTTTGAAAAAACTTAAACTTATTTTAAAAGTTTGTTTTAATAATTTTTTTTTATGATTTTTATGAGAGTATTACTCATTGAAGTAAATGAGCTATTGTGTAGTATAATTTTTTATGATGTGTATTGAAAAAGGCATTTGTAATTATATAGATAATACAAAAAGTATTTGTAATTATCCAGTTATAGTGTGGTGAGCCTATTTATAAATTTTTATTGTAGTTTTTTACTTTTTTTTTCACATTTTAAAATGCAGAATTAGTAATTAAATTTTTCTAATTAAGTTTTGCTACAAGTTTCTTCATAAATAGTATAATTCATATTTTTTTTTATAATTTACTTAGTTGTTAGTAGGAAAAGTGGCCAATACAATCCATAAGAATTAACCTTTCTCAATACAAAATTACTATATAGAATCAACCACAAAATCATATATTGTAACAGTTCTACATTTTGGCTAATAGGGAAAAATTATGAAGATTTCTAAGAGAGTATTTAATTTTTCTTCTACCCTTTTTAATATATGTTGAAGACATTAAAAAATTATAATTTTTCTTCTATCTTGTAGTAGTTCAATTTCCCCATCTATGATATTCATGCAATGACGAACTTCTTAAAGTAGGTGGTTAACTAAAATATGTTATGAGGTTGTTAATTCTATGCCAATTAATTTTTCTTTATAGCAATTATTAAACCTCATTCTGCCTTCTTACAGTTATGTTTCATGTCAACAATCATTTTTATTTCATCTTAATCAAATGGGTTGAGGTTCTCATTAATCATCAATGGTCATATTCTTATTCGTCAAATATGAAAATAGTTTCGTGTACATTTTTAGTGTTGAGGAGTGCTCTTACTAATTGTATTTTTCTTTTTATCATTCTGTCTCAGATTTCTTTAATTTTGCTTCTCAAGAAGATACTCAAGTTAGGAAGTCTCTCCCTTGCAATTCTTTATTAGTTCCTTACTTTCTTTCTTGAATTGCAGTGGGTTAATGAATGTTCTGGATTAATGAATGAACTCTCTCAAATTTCTTTAATGCTCTAGAATTTTCATGTTTGGTCTTCGAATTTTCAATAATTAGATTAAACATTAAGCTTTTAATGTTTGGTTTAGAAAGAAGTCTAATATAGTGTGTATAGTGATGTATCTTGGTATATAGCTGTTCAATTTCTAGAGAATACTTATGGGAATTTTTTTTTTTTTTTTTTTTTGTATAGTTGGAATGTATGATGAATTATGTGAATACTTATGTCTTTTTTTTTTTAATAATGATATACAAGTTCATTTTTTATACCCACTTTATAGACCCAGTGATGTGTCAAGAAGATGATTGGTTGAAAATTAGATAATATTATTAACCAGTCCTCTTCTTGACATATCACTGAACCTATAAAATAGGTCTAACTTTTGGGCCTGAATAACTATTCTCTTTTTCTTTTTTTTTTTTGTTAATTTTTACAAATATTTTGTTACAGTTTAATTTTATAATATGATGGGTCCATTTCCCCCCCCCCCCCATCTCTCTTAAGCTGTATTTGGATTTAGGATTTGAAGGGAATTTGTTGATTGAAAGGACAAGGGAACATTAAAAAGTTAACCCTTTTTATTTGATGACCCTTATTTTTTTTGCTTTTAGTGAACTGCTTTTAATTTGGTTTTTTATTGAACTGCTATTTTAAAATGTTTAGGCTTCTCTCTCTTTAAAAAGAGTCCAGTTTATTTAGCTTTTTCAATTTTATTTTTGGAATTTTTCAAAAAAAAAAAAGACTTTTTAGATGTTTATCAAGACTTTTGAAAAACTTCAACTTATTTTAAAAATTTGTTTTAATAATTTTTTTATGATTTTTATGAGAGTATTACTCCTTAGAGTAAATAAGCTACTGTGTAGTATAATTTTTTATGATGTGTATTGAAAAAGGCATTTGTAATTATATAGCTAATACAAAAGATATTTGTAATTATTCAATAACAATGTGGTGAGCCCTTTTATAAATTTTTATTATAGTTTTTTACTTATTTTGTTTTCACATTTTAAAATGCAAATTTAGTAATTAAATTTCTGTAATTAAGTTTTGCTTAAATTTTATTCATTAGTATAATTTATATTTTTTTTTTATAATTTACTTAGTTGTTAGTAGGAAAAGTGGCCAATACAATCCATAAGAATTAACCTTTGTCAATGCAAAATTACTATATAGAATCAACCACAAAATCATGTATTGCAATAGTTTTACATTTTGGCAAATAGAGAAAAATTATGAAGATTTCTTTGAGAGTATTTAATTTTTCTTCTATCCTTTTTAATGTATATTGAAGACATAAAAAAATTATAATTTTTCTTCTATCCTGTAGTAGTTCAATTTCTCCATCTGTGATATTCATGCACAGACGAATTTCTTAAACTAGGTTGTTAACTAAAATATGTTAGGAGGTTGTTAATTTTTTAGCGATTAATTTTTCTTTATGGCAATTATTAAACCTCATTCTGCCTTCATACAGTTATCTTTGTCAAATTTACATAACCAGACACTTTCAGGTTGAGACACCATTGACCTTCAACCGCTAATTATGGACAACATTACTATTTTTGGTCACGTAAGTTGTTTTCTTTTTTATTTATTTGAAAAAAAAAATACATTTTTCTTATAAGCAAAAGTCAATTTTCTTTTCTTTTCATTATTTTTTATCTAATTTTCTTATAACAAAATGCTCTTTTCTTATAATTTACAAATGGATGGAGACTTACGTCGAACTGTAATATTGACTCCTTTTACTCATTTTCTTACATGTATAATTTTTTTTAATTTTTTTTAACTATAATTATTTTGTATTTTTAGGTTCAATTTCTTCAAGAAAAAAATGTTAATGTTGTTATCTGTGATGAGCGTGACCTTAATGTCATTCGTGTTCGAGAGGTAGGCCCAATTTAATTATATAGATTTTTTTTATTCAAAAAACCTTATACACCGTATATTCTTATTTATATTTTTTTAAAAAACTTTCTACATATATATATATATATTATATTTTTTTGTAGGCAAAGGAAAAGGAAAAGGAAATTGCCAAGGCACTATTGAAGAAAAACGAAAAGACCACCATTTCGGGCAAGGTAAAGGAAATGCATGTTCAGTAGTATGACTTTTCAACATTTCCATTTTAAGTTCTTTTTTTGAAATATTTATTTTGGACCATGAACCTCGATCATGTTTTTTTTTTAAAAAAAAAAAATTAAAATTGACATACTACTTGCACAGTGACATATACTGTTTTTAAAGTAAACAGTTTCATGTAAATTTGTGAAATGTTTTTTTTTAAGCATGCTAAAATAGCATTTGTACAAAAACATTATATTTGTTTTAAATTATTATTATTCTTTTTTGGCTTTTTGCTATTGGCATGAACATCTACAAGAGAAGAAAAAAGGAATAGAACAAAAAGGAAATGAGGAGGAGAGGGATACAGAATGAAAATATTTTCAATTTTTTTACAAAATATCAAAAGGAAAGGGAATTAAGATAAAGTAAATTAATAGAAATGAAAAATGAAGAGAGAAGTATAAAACAGTAGATGATAATATTCATATTTTAGGCATTTTATGAAATTAATCTTCATGTTTAGGGCACATAACAATAATGTTATATCAAAAGCTACATTGGTTCAACGTGCACGGCGACAATGCGAAAGAAATGATAAGGCAAGCTCTTCATGTCAATTGTGACAACGTTTGCGATGTGAACGAGAGAGATCGAGAGAATTGATTCCACCAAGCACAACTAATACTCCACCGGCTCAGAAAAGAGTAATGTTTACACATCTTACTTCGCCAAGCACATCTTTAGCTTCACAAAGGAATTGATAAAACATTGTATTTAATTCTATAAATACATATTCTTATTGTTAAGATTTTATTTTGTACACAACAAATATTTGTAGGCCTACTCATGCAAGCCCATTCCTCCATGAGACTAGGAATATCGGTGTTGTTATTCGCAATGAGTGCAATCTTAATATTATCCGCAATTCTAAGGTAAGTAGAAAAATCAAGTTCAACATATTTTTTTTTCGTAATCTTAATAAATTCTATAAATACATGTTCTTTTTTCGTATTTTGAATAAATTTTATTTATTTTTGGTAGGCAAAGGAAAAAGAAAAGGCCAAGGTAATGTCTAAAGGAAAGGAAGAGGCAACTTCTTTTGACAAAGGAAAGGAAAACACATGTCCAATGGTATATATTCAACATTTTAAAAAAAGTATTTATTGAGTAAAACAAAGCCAATCATATTGTTAAAGTGAACATTGATCATGTATATTTTTTAAAATGTAAATTGTGTTGTCAATTTTTTTTGTGTGCTCTTTGTTTTCTATACACTCAAACGAAGTATTTTTAGCTCTCTTTAACATTTCCTAAAAAATAATTGTAACCTTTATCAACTCCAAGAAAAACTTTATAACATCTAAGCAAAGGAATAGAGGAACATAGGCATAGAAATTTTTTTAATTTTCTTAAAATTATCATGAGGCAAGAAGAAAGAGAAAACAATAATTAAAAAACAAATTGTTATATGACAAGGCATGAAGAGGGAAAATGAAGCAAAATGGAAAAGGAAGTAGGACAAAGAAAATGTAAAAATATTCTTAAAATTATCACAACGCAAGAAGAAAAAGTAAAATATAACTAAAATAACAAAATTATTGAATCAAGAAATAAAATAGTACACGATAATATTTGTATTTTAGGTATCAATGATATAATGTTCACATTTTAGGCACACAATAATAATGTTATATCAAAAGCTACGTTGGCCCAACGTGCACGGCGAAAACGGGAGAAATCAAGAGAATGTATTCAACCGAGACAAACTTCTTTAATACCGTGTCATCGTAGTCGTGCTTCCTTGGAACTAGGAACAAAGGCAACTGAGGATACTCAGTCGGTGCAAAAACGAACAATGGTTGCACATCGTTCCACATGTTCATTCTCAATGCCAAGCACATCTTTAGCTCCACAAAGAAATTGGTAAAAGACTATGTTTAATTCTTCAAATACATACTCCTACTATTACCATTCTATTTTAATTTACACTGAACCAATATTTGTAGGCCTACTCTTACAACTCCTTCCCTTCAAGAGGATCAATGTACTAATGAGGAATTAGAGGATATGCCTATGAGTCCAATGGTTGGTACTAGAGCACATATAAATTCATGTCGTCATTCTCTTGGCAAGATGAATGTATTATGTCCTTTCTGTTTAGCATTACATTGGATGGATGAAAAATTAGTAAAATCATCTCCAAACCGTCTTCTATTCGGTACATGTTGTTCAAAAGGAAAGGTTAAGCTTCCTCTGCTTATTACACCCCCTTCACTTCTTCAGGCATTATATGATGGGAATGATGATAAATCAAAATCGTTTCGACGTTATACTCGAGTGTACAATGCAACCAATGCTTGTACAAGTTTTGGTGCTACATTAGATCCAAGAGTACTTACTGGAAGAGGCCCTACATCATTCGCTATCCATGGCGAATTGCGACATCGAACAGGATCACTATTACCACAATCAGGGCAAGATGCAGCTTATGCGCAATTATATATTTATGACCCTAATTCAGCTTTAGAAGTTCGCAATCGTAGAAAAACCTCAATTAAGAAAAGATGTTCTAAAAACTATTCAAGATAGTTTATTACAGGTTAATGCATTTGTTGCTAAATTTTGCCAGACTCATGCAATTTTAAATCAATTAGCCTTGACAGAATGAAATTTACCTGCTCATCTCAGTTCATCGACAGATCGTCGACGGTATAACCTACCAACTACAGATGAGATTGCAGTTGTAATGCCAGGTGATGGAACCAAGGCTAGTGGAATGAGAGATGTTATCTTACATTTACAAGGAAATAATGAGCTAATGCAAATCAATAAATGTCACCCAGCATATTTGCCATTACATTATGTTTTATTATTTCCATATGGCGAGCTTGGATGGGAACCTGAGATGAAACTGTGGGATGTTCAACGTGATTGACCTTCAACTGATCGGCTCACTCAAATGGATTTTTATAGTTATCGTTTGAACAACCCACAGAGTATTCAATAATTTTGAGAGTTGGAAAATTGTTCCAAGAGTTTTTGGTAGATGCTTGGACCGCAACTGAACAAAATAGGTCGACTTACTACAAGCTTAATCAAGGGAAAATCCGTGCTGAACTTTACCAAGATTTGACAGATATTGATCCAAATGACCTTCAACCCAATCAAATGGGTCAAAAGGTTTGTTTTGCCATCTTCATTTCCTGGAGGTCCAAGACACATGCTTGAAATCTTTCAAGACTCAATGGCTATCACACGATACAACCAACATCCAGCCATTTTTCTCACCATGACTGCAAATCCTAATTGGCCAGAGATTACTTCGGCATTATTACCGCACGAAAAACCTATTGATCGTCCTGATTTAATTGCCCGTGTTTTTGAGTTAAAGAGAAAGTGCTTGATGAAGGAAATAGAAACAAACCAAGTGTTTGGTAATAAAGTTGCGCATGTTTTTACAATTGAATTCCGAAAATGAGGCCTTCCTCATATGCATGCACTTCTATTTCTTAAGGGTCCAGACAAAATTCGGACATGTGCTCAAGTAGACAAATTGGTTTGTGCAGAATTTCTAGATCCAGAAGATGAACTTATGCTTTTTGAAACTATCAAATGTTGTATGGTACATAGACCATGTGGTGCTTGAAATCCACAAGCACCATGTAAGGAAAATAGTAAATGCACTAAGAGATACCCTCGAGCGTTCGCAAAAACAATTACTATGGATCAAGATGGATATCCTATCTATCATTGTCGCAATAATGGTCAAGTTCATATTGTGACGGGGAAAGAAGTTGATGACAGAGACATCGTACCATACAATGCATATCTTTCTAAACATTTCAACTGTCACATAAATGTTGAAGTTTATGCTGGAATGAGATGTGTCAAGTATATACACAAGTACATTTACAAGGGTTATGATCGTACAATGATGGTGTTGGGATTGATATCCAACAATATCTCAATGCGAGGTATATTGGAACTCCAGAAGCTGCTTGGCGAATATTTGGTCATCCATTGCATGTAGAGATACCAACAGTTGTATGCTTAGCACTTCATTTACCTGGAATGCACCGCGCTCTTTTTAATCCTGATGAATCATTAGAAGCAATTGTTTCTAGAGCTGGCCAACAAATGTCAACTCTTACTGGTTTTTTTGCATGCTGCGCTTCTATGGAAGATGAATGTCCATTCACTTACCAAGAATATCCACAACATTTTGTTTGGCTTAATTTAGAAAAGAGATGAAAACCAAGACAGCAGGGGTATGCAATCGGTAGAATGTACTTTGCTAGCCTTAATTGTGGTGAGAGATTTTATTTGTCTTTGCTATTAACTGTTGTCAAAGGACCAAAATCGTTTCAATGCTTACATACGGTCAACAATGTTTTGCATGATACGTTTAAATCAGCATGTGTTGCAAGAGGACTTTTAAAAGATGATGAAGAATGGATACAATGTCTTAAAGAGGCTGCAATTATGAAAACTGGTTATCGATTGAGGAGATTGTTTATTATTATTCTTACTTAGTGCTCTCCACTGCAACCATATGCATTATGGAATCAATTTTCAATGCATATATGTGATGATCTTGCACATAAGATTCGAACATTGTTTGCCATTTCTGAACCAACTGAGGCTCAAATTGAAGACTATGGTCTATATCTTTTGAATCAAATGCTCCAAGAATCAGGAAAAAGTTTAATTGACTTCCCGCCAATGCCATAACCTTCTACAAATTGGAGTGCAGTAGTTGGTAACAGGTTGATATTCGAACATCAACAACTGCAGAATGAGGCACAACAAATAGATGCAGAAATTATTATTGATCGCCTCAACAATGATCAGCGAACAGCTTATGATGTAATCACTTCCTCAGTCTTTGAAAATAAAGGAACTATTTTCTTTTTGAATGGAGGTGCCTGAACAGGGAAAACATTTTTGTACAATGCGATTGCATTGAAATGTCGCAGCCTTGGCCATATTGTTATTACTGTGGCTTCATCTGGAATTGCATCATTGTTATTGGTAGGAGGTTATACTGGTCATTCAACATTTTCCATTCCGTTGGATGTATTGGAAAATTCAATTTGTGGATTTAGCTAGCAATCATTACAAGCAGCATTGTTTAGAGAAACAAAACTTATAATCTAGGATGAAGTTCCTATGCAGCATAGACATTGTGTTGAGGCAGTTGATCGCACACTTTAGGACACTTGTGATAGTGAAAAGCCATTTGGGGGTATCACTGTTGTTTTTGGTGGAGATTTTCGACAAATCTTACCTGTTATAACTAAAGGAGTCCATGTGCAAATTGTGAATGCATTATTAAGACACTCTTTTCTATGAAAGGATATACATGTTCTATCTTTAAATTTGAACATGCGCTTGAATCATGCAAATCTTGGAAATGTTAATTTTGCAAAATTCTTGATGGAGGTAATATTTCTTCAAACTTTTTCTCTATTATATGGTTCTTTTAAATTGACGAAACACATTTACGTTTATGTACTTTAATTGATTTTACTTACTATTTTATTTATTTATTTTTATAAATAGATTGAGACCAATCCTCAAGAAATTGTTAAACTTCCATCAACAATACACAAATACCAAGATCTAAAAGACATAATCTCAGTAGTTTATCCGCAACTGGATGTGGCAATGACATCGATTGCAACATTTTTAACTAAACGTACAATTCTTTTTGCATGGAATGATGATGTTAGTGCCATGAATACTGCAGCATGGAATATTTTTCCCAGTAACACATATACTTATTTGGCAGCAAACAAGATGTCTGAAGATGATGAAATTGATCGTACTATGATAAATAGATATCCTAATGAATATTTAAATTCCTTAGATCCTCCTGGGCTACCGACTTTTAAGGTAGAGTTGAAAGTGGGTTGTCCTATAATGTTGTTAAGAAATATTGCACCAAAAGATGGACTGTGCAATGGCACAAGATTGATGGTTTCTAGATGCAATACTCGCATAATTAAAACTCAAATTTTAACTGGAGAAAAATTTGGCAATTTGGTATTCATACCAAGGATATCCTTGACACCGTCTTCTTCAGAAATGTCTTTTCCGAATGACAAGATGTCAATTTCCAGTCCAATTGGCATATGACCTGACCATTAATAAATCTCAAGGGCAATCTGTGAAATTTGTTGGAGTTGATTTGCACACACTAATGTTTAGTCATGGGCAATTGTACGTGGCCCTATCTAGATGCATATCTTTTGATCGTATGAGTGTCCTCCTTCCCAATGATGAGCCAGATTCTACTACAAACATTGTTTATCCTGAAATTTTGTTATAGTGTTACTTATGGATCAAACCACTTTTGTCAAAAGGTACAATTTATTTATTAATAAATTTGTTTCTATTGATTACAAATTGTTATTTTTAAAATATTTTACTATATATGTCGACTTTTGTAGGATTGGGTTAAAAAATATATGGAGCTCAAAAAGATAAATACAACTAGATTTCTTCGATAGGGATGTAACAAGGTAATTTCAATTTGAAAGTGTTTTGATGTATATATAAATTTTCTTTTACTAATATACTAACTTTTTTTATTTTCATAAATTAGTAGATTGTCGTGCATGCTCCTCACTGGGGATACATCCAAGTTGATACAAAGACTTTTTGGAAAGCGCTGAGGCGCTCCTAAGATTTCTAAGAAAGAACATGTTTGAATCTCATATTTATTTTTGTGAAAAGCGTATATATGCTAGCTACGATCCATATTTTGTAAAGTTTCCGATCGATGTGAAATTTATTACTTACAATAGTTTTGTAAAGCCTTTTATCTATGTGAAATTTATAACTAAGTTTAGATGTATGTTAAATAATATTCATTTGAATTATTGACTTATGCTATGAGTTTATTTTTGTAAATGTAACACACTAGGTGATATAGTTTTTTTTTTTTTTGTTTTTTCTTCCCAATATGCTCTTAAATTAGGTTAAAGAAAACTAATCATATTTTTATTTGGCTGAATTTGAATTTTTGCCTCCATATATATTTTTATCAGGAAGGGTGTTGCATTTTCTTTGTATTACAGAACATTGGTTGGTGTGCTTAATTTGTTATTTGACATTTATTTTGTATTGCAGAGTATTGGCTGGTGTGCTTAATTTGTTATTTGATATTTTTTTTTTGTATTGCAGAGCATTGGCTGGTGTGCTTAATTTGTTATTTATTTTTTTTCTATTACAGAGCATTGACTGGCGTATTTCATCTGATTTTTATTATATGTTTCTATGTTGTGGGACTTACATTTTGTTATTTGTTTAAAATCTTATACTTTTGTTGTGCTTGAATTTTACGTAGCATTTATGTGTTTACTTTACACTATTTCGTTTACCTATAAATTTGAAAAATTTATGTTTAAATTGATTTATTCACCAAGTAGCATACAATTTATTTATTTTTCATTTATTTAATTTTCTGCACAATAAACTGACCACCAAACCATAAAAATTGGTAGATTTCAACGATTAGATTAAAATTTTTGCAAAACTATAGCCATGAGACCTCTCTTCTTTATTTCAACCAAAACTCACTATCTAAAAAAATGTGGATATAGAAATTTATTTGGGTACTGTTATTGGCTAGAATAATAAAATGCTTATTTTCTATTGCAAATTGCAAGTGGGTTACATAAACAAAAATACTACAATAGTAAATATTTGGTGATATGATCTTTGTTTGCATTTGTGCCATCACTATTTTCACGTTTTCTTGGCCAAGGTAATAATTGTGTCATCACTATTTTCATATTTTCTTGATGAATTGTAGCAATTTCCATCACACTGCCTCCACCAGTACTAATCATGGACCATACCATTTATTGCCCTTTAAATTTCTATTTGACAAACAAAAACGCAACTACTTTTGCATTGAGAATTTGAGTTCAAATACTATATCAATCACAATGATATTATTAAAACTTGCTTATTGTTAAAACTAAAAATTTATAGCAAAACTTATTGTTAAATTCAATTGGACAGTTTTTATGTGTTTATCATTAAGTTTGTAGCAAGGAGGGTCTATTTTTTTTTTTTAATTTCTCCATCTCTCTAAATTTTATAATGCAAAATATTTAAATTGAGTGGATCTGAAAAATGAAAAATATTGATTAAAATATTAAAAAGTTCACTAAAAATAATAAAATACAAATTAAAATTTTAAAAACTATTTTTGGAAACTCTAAAACCAAGTAAGTTTTGAATTTTAAATTTGTAAAAATTATTTTAAATTTTTAATGTATACAACCAAACAAAATTTTAAGTTTGACAAAATCTTTTCAAAAATCTAATTATAAAATTCATTTGAAAATCCAAAACCATACAAATCATCTATTTATATTTTCACCTCAATTTTTTTTCCAACAGATTGAATAAATTACATTTTAACCCAATAATTTTATATTCAATTGCATTTTCATTCCAACAATATTTTCATTGTGCCTTCTGGCACAGACATACCGCAGTATATTATATACAAGGGGTTAAGATTTGATTCGCTGTATCTACAGAGTTGTAAAACCACACAAACATCCATTCCCATTGAGAGGCCAGTCTATGTAGTAGTTGTCTCTCTCCCCCAACAATTACTGCTTTTAGCCATCAACCCAACCACAACTCACCAGACCAACACCATAAGGATTGGTTTGTCAAATGTTATTTTTGGGTGAGTTTGGAGTTTGCCCTTTTCTTTTTTTTTTAAAAAAAAAATTAAAAATAAAAATAAATTAAAAGCGTTTAGAAAATTATAAAATAAAATATTCGAGATACTCTAATTCATAGATGGTTCAATTAAAATTCTATTCACATTAAAAAGATTCCACAAGAATGATATATAAGTTCACTTTTTAAATCTAGGGCGAATTACACTAACGGTCTCTGTAGTTTGGGGTTTGTGTCACTTTGGTCTCTGACTTTTCAATTGTAATACATTTGACCCTGAATTTTGAATCTTGTTCCAAATAAGAACAATTAAAGATACCATTACTTAATTTTAAGGGCAAAATTGTCAATTTGATAAAATATAAATTAATTTGAAAAAAATAAATGTCACAAAATATTCTTAAATTTTTAAAAATTATTTCTATCCATTAAAGATAAAATTATATAAAATTGATAAATCTTTTAGATATTTATTTATTTTACTAAATTAATTTTTATTATGCGTTTAGATGATGATCATGTAATGGATAGTTGTTTTTATTTTCATTAAATTAATTTCTATTTTTTTAAAAGTCAAATATAGCGACAACTTTGATATCATTATTAATCCATTAAATCAAAAAATTCAAAACTAAAAATATTTCATATATTGAATATATCAATTATACATTAAAATCTTAACAACCATCCATTACATGATCTGTAACACCCCAACCCTTCACATGTCATCGATATTGTCTGCTTTGGGCCACGCCCACACAAATTTGTTCTTCCTAGTGGGTCACCCATCCCAGAACTACTCCAGCTTAAGCACGCTTAACTGTGGAGTTCTGCTAGGGATTTCACCACTCAGGAAAATGCATCGATACTATATAAGGGTCTAGGTTTTTACTTTTATGGCCCAAGAACTCCTTCTCCATTCCCGATGTGGCACACCATGATCTTACAATCCACCCCCCTTAAGGCTGCACGTCCCCGTGCAGTAGCCTGCCAGCTCACAAGCCCGCTCACATGCACCGAGAAATGCTAGGGGCCCACACTCGGTACTCCGGAGAGTCAGCTTTGATACCATTTGTCACGACCCGCTCCCCGTACCCAAGGGTTAAGCATCGTGATGGCCAGTAACTAAAGTTACCTCCGAGCAATTCTTGAACAAATTAATAAATACAAGCGGAAATAATATTTAAGTGAGGGTATCAACATAATCATTGGAGCTTCTATTTAATTAAATTGTCAGAACTGAACTATGTCTACAAAGTGTTTTGTGCCTACCACACGAGCTAGTGGTAAACAACTATACGCACATGGCAAAGTGAGAAATATTATACTAAGAGCATAAGGGCACATAAAATTCACCATGGATAATTATTGGCTAAACAAAGCTTGATATTAAAATACAGAATATATTATACGGAAATCATTTAACATATAATAGAAAATAATCATAACCACGGTACAGAACGGAACAGAACAGATATATGGACTCAAGAGGTGGCCCACACGAATTCTAGAGGTGACTCCCACAATAGTGTAGCACTTAGCCCCACACCAGAAATCAGAGTGTCAGTGGATCTATGACAGACAATGTCACGACCCCATTCCGCCCCTAGTAGAATGGTGCCATGATGGCTAGTAATCCAAGATTACCAAAGGCCAACTTACAAAAATTCACACAATAATCAGAGTATACATATGGGGCCTACATGTGCGGAAGCAATATATTTAAATCTAAGTAGTCCATAAGAGCAGTGCATAGATCAAATGAAATGACATACATCTTAACATAGTTTTACAACTTGGATACAAATAAAATAAGGTACAAAATACATCTTGATCAAAAGGCTTCTCAAGCCGACATAAACAAAAGAAGTAATTACAAGCCAAGAAGCATGATCTTCAAGATACTACAAAAATGTGAATCCAAAACAAGTTGCAAACAATCATCTAGGCGTCGCCGCCTTCTGGCTCATCACCTACATATATATAAGAGAGGGTGAGCTTGGATACTTAGTGAATGATACCAGTAATAAAGATTTTGCATGAATGATATTCAAGGTCTCTTTTCTAAACAATACAAAGCATAACTTATACAAAATCAAGGGATGAACCAAGTCCATCTATCAAGTCTTTCAAATCTTCAAGGGATGCTTACTAGCATCAATATAATACAAAGGATGACATTAAACAAAGGTGCTACAAAAGCTTAGAGTCCTCTAGCACGTAAGGACTTGTGCTACAAAGGTTTAAAGTCCCCTAGCACGTACGGACTGGTGCTACAAAGGTTTAGAGTCCCCTAGCACGTACGGACTTGTGCTACAAAGGTTTAGAGTCCCCTAGCACGTACGGACTTTCCAAGAATGTCATCCAAAACGAGACTAATACTTGATACACAAAATAGGGGTATTCATTCATGCTCAACAAATACTTTTTCCAAAACAAAGCAAAGCAAAGCTTTATTAAAACTTTATAACATAACTTTATTAAAAATACCACTCACATAGTTCTTCGGGTGTAGGAATTACAAGCAAGGATCCAAGGCCTACAAGCACATAATAAATACCATTGAATGCGTTTCGAGAAGACAAGAAGAGATGCTCAAAGATGGATATGAAATGCATCCTTAAAACAAGCTTTACATGACATGAAAGGATCTCGGTATTTCTTTCAAAATCAAGTCAAAACAAAGCAAAACATGCTGGGGAGTTACAACACTGCCTTTTTATCTCGGGAAAACATGCTGGGTACTAACCAGGTCTAGGCCGAGGTCCCACACCTCTTGGCCGAGGTGTGTTCCCGACAACTACACTCGAAGAAATGAAGGCTAGGAAAATCTGGGTTTCCCTCTTGAAGAACATGAAGAACAAGAACATGAAATGCTAAAATCATAACTTCTTTATCCGAAATCTGAGTTTTCATGAGATGAGTTTGAAAACATGGACCTGGGTACCCATACTTGAAGATTTCATGGAAACAACACAAAAACATGGGACTTGTTACCAACTTTCGGATCAAAACATGGTTTTATCTCAAGAACATAAGGACATCATTTTTTCTTTCTAAAATAACTTTAAATCAATGCATGGCTCATGAATCATGCTGGATCATGCAATGCAATCGGATCAACATAAAGAATAACAAGAGTAAATCAAGATTCTAACCTCAAAACACGGATTAAACGGTTCAAACTCTAAAGATCAAGCTTGGAATCCAGCTCTCTCACTCTAACTTCCTCTCCTTTCCCTAGAGCTTCTCCCTCTACCATGCAAAGGATATGACACAAAATGATATGTTTCTAACTCTGCCGGCTGACTTAACCCTCAGTTGGAACACGTGGCAACGGCTGATTGGATCTCCTCAAAAGGTGATAGATTGATAAGACAAGATCATGACAAAGTGTAAGAAACAAGTAAGGTGACATGGGCACTTCGGCGGGTAATGATCTCGGCTAGAAGGGACAACACTTGGCCTAGCTGTGCCACACCTTGGCCTGGATGTGCCACACCTCGGTCTAGGTTGTACCAGTCCAGGGACAAGATCACTTTGGTATGACATCTCGGCCAACATGTCAGGGTGAGGGTGGAGGTCAACCAAAGTGGTTCCAAGATGGTCCTAGGTGTAAGAAGTTCAAAGGTGTAACCTAGGCTTAAGATGACCTCAGCTAAACTCACACCAAGCAAGGAACAAAACATGCAAGCAACACTTATGCGAAACAAATCAAGGTTTGCAAATGCAACTTAACAAGACAAGATCATGTAAATACATGCAAGCATGACTAGAGTAAGGTGAGGGTTGCTACATCCTTCCCCCCTTAAAGAAGTTTGGTCCCCAAACTTGAGTTACCTTATCCCACAAACAACTCCGGATGTCGGATTCTCATTTCTTCTTCCATTTCCCATATAGTATCCTTGCCATAGTGCTCCTCCCATTCAACCTTCACCATCGGTATCGACTTGTTTCTCAACTGTTTCACTTGTCTATTGATAATTCTCGCCGGCTTCTCCTCGTAGTCTAATTCTTCATTAATCATGATCCCAGAATGATCAATCACATGCAATGGATCCCGAATATACTTCCTTAACATGGAAACATGAAACACATTGTGGACTTGGCTTAATTCTGGTGGCAAAGCAAGTCTATAGACAACTGGGTTAACTCTTTCAAGAATTTCAAACGGCCCAATGTAACGAGGTGCCGACTTACCTTTCTTCCCAAATCTTGAAACTCCTTTTATCGGCGAAACCTTCAAGAATACATGATCCCCAACTTCAAATTCTAACTCTCTTCTCCTCTGGTCGGCGTAACTCTTCTGTCGACTCTGAGCAGTCCTAATTCTTTGTTGGATAAGCTTAATCTTCTCAGTTGTCACTTGAACCAGTTCGGGACCGATTAAAGCTTTGTCTCCTACTTCGGTCCAACATATCGGCGATCTGCACTTCCTCCCATACAGAGCTTCATACGGCGCCATGCCAATGCTAGCTTGATAACTGTTGTTGTAGGCGAATTCCACCAACGACAAATGCACTTTCCAACTTCCCTTGAAGTCCAATACACATAGTCTGAGCATATCTTCAAGCGTCTGAATTGTTCTCTCTGTTTGCCCATCGGTCTGGGGATGAAAAGCTATGCTAAATCTCAACTCTGTTCCCAAAGCTTCTTGTAGACTTTGCCAAAATCTAGAAACAAACTTCGGATCTTGGTCTGACACAATGGACATCGGCACTCCATGAAGTCTAACGATCTCATTCATATACAACGAAGCGAGTTGATCGGCATTAAAGGTAGTCTTAACAGGCAAGAAGTGTGCTGACTTAGTTAATCTATTGACTACAACCCAAACTGAATCCATGCCCTTCTGTGTCCTCGGCAAACCAACCACAAAATCCATGGAGATGTGCTCCTATTTCCACTCGGGAATCGACAAAGGTTGAAGAAGTCCTGCCGGCCTCTGGTGCTCTACCTTCACTTGTTGACAATATAGGCACTGAGATACAAACTCGGCTATTTCTCTCTTCATATTTGGCCACCAAAAAGTCTGCTTCACATCTTGATACATCTTGGTGTTCCTTGGATGTACTGCAAATTTGGAACCATGGGCTTCCTGCAAAATCTTCCTTTTTAACTTCGGGACGTCGGCCACACATAACCTTCCTTCAAACTTTAGAACCTGATTCTCGATGGTGTACCCTGACCTCGGCTTGGTGACAAACTCATCAATCACCTTCTTGAAGAATGCATCCTCCATCTGCTTGGTCTTCACTTCCTCAATAATAGCCGGCTCCACTGAAATCATCGCTGGACATGCCAAATTCTCATCTATCTTCCTGCTTAAAGCGTCGGCCACTGAATTTTCCTTACCTGAATGATACTGAATCTGCATGTCGTAGTCCTTCAATAACTCAAGCCATCTTCTCTATCTCATATTCAGTTCCTTCTGAGTGAACAAATACTTCAAACTCTTGTGATTTGTGAAAACTTGGCAAGAAGCTCCATACAAATAATGGCGCCAAATCTTTAAGGCAAATACTACGGCTGCCAATTCTAGATCATGGGTGGGATAATTATTTTCATGAGGTTTCAATTGACGCGATGCATATGCTATAACTTTACCCCCTTGCATTAACACACATCCCAAACCCTTATAAGAAGCATCACTATAAATCTGGAATTCCTCATTACCTGTCGACAGTACAAGAACTGGTGCTGTGACTAACCTCATCTTTAGCTCCTGGAAGGTTGATTCCCTATCCTCGGTCCATTCATACGCCACTCCTGTCTGAGTTAGTTGTGTCAAAGGTATTGCAATCTTTGAGAAGTCCTTCACAAACTTTCTGTAGTAACCGGCCAAACCCAGAAAACTACGAACCTCAGACACATTGGTCGGTGTCGGCCAATTCACAACGGCTTCAATCTTACTTGGATCAACAGAGATACCCTCTTCATTAATCACATGCCCCAAAAATGAAATGCTGGAAAGCCAAAACTCACACTTGCTAAGCTTGGCATACAACTTCCTATCTCTCAAAATCTGCAAGGCAAGTCTCAGATGCTTCTCATGCTTAACTTCACTCCCGGAATAGATTAATATATCGTCGATGAAGACAACCACAAATTCGTCTAGATAAGGTTTAAAGACTCTGTTCATCAAATCCATGAATGTTGCAGGAGCATTAGTCACTCCAAAAGGCATTAACAAAAATTCGTAATGGCCATATCTTGTCCGAAAGGCAATCTTCTCAACATCCTCGGCTTTAACCTTCAACTGATGGTAGCCCGACCTAAGATCGATCTTAGAAAAGACTCATGCCCCTTGTAGTTGATCAAGCAAATCATCGATCCTCGGCAATGGGTACTTATTCTTAATGGTTACTTTGTTCAGTTCTCGGTAATTGATACAAAGACGAAGTGTACCATCCTTTTTCTTCACAAATAGAACTGGTGCTCCCCAAGGTGAAGTACTCGGCCTAATAAAGCACTTGTCTAACAACTCTTGTAATTGCACCTTCAACTCCCTAAGTTCGGTTGGGGCCATCCTATAGGGTGTTTTGGAGATAGGCTGGGTTCCTGACATGACGTTAACAATAAACTCTATTTCTCTATCCACTAAACAGCCAGACAAGTCACTTGGAAAGATGTCGGGAAATTCCTTAACAACTGCGATGTCGGCTAACTCAACGCTTCTATTCGAATCACTTAGTATACTACACAAATAACCTTGACACCCTTTTTGAATCAATTTATAGGCCTTCATGGATGAGATCAAGTAAGGTGGGGATACTACTCCTTTACCCTGGAACGTAACCTCGGCTAGGTTTGGGGGTTTCAATGTGACACTTTTGGAGACGCAGTTAATGGATGCATGATTCGCTACTAACCAATTCATCCCCAATATAACATCAAAATGAGTTATGTCCAACAGCATCAAGTCAACTAATAATTCAACATTCTCAATGATAATAACACATGCTTTATAAATGGATGCAACAGCCATAGTTCTTCTAGACGGAGTAGACACAGATAACACATAATCAAGGGGTTCTAATTCCCTATGCAACTTCTCGGCAAACTTAGTAGATACAAATGAATGAGCAGAACCCGAATCAATCAATCAATATATATGCATCTTGAGAGCAAATGGGAAGTATACCTGACACTACTATCTCAGCGTTCTGGGTGTCTCCTGGCACTAGAGCAAAAACTCTGCCCTGCCTCATCTGTCCTTTCCCGATGTTGCCTTTCTGCGCCGGGCCCGAGGTGTTCCCATTCTTCTTACCATCATCAGCCTTTGCCTTCGGACAGTCTTTCACACGATGACCTCCTCACCACATTCAAAACAAGCTCCAGATGCCCAACGACAAACTCCAGAATGTGGCTTCCCGCAACTTGAACATGTCGGCCTAGTGCCACCTTCTTGTGTTGAGTTGCTTGAACTGCCTATGTTCGTCTTCTTCCTGGCATCAAATGCTCCTCGGCGATTGTCATAATTCTGTCTCTTCTTCGGGTTCTCTCCTGAACTCTGGGATTGGTTCAGGTTAGCTTCTTCTAGGATGGCCTTGTCTAACACTCTGACGTAAGTCGGCATGTTGAGCATGTTCACTCGGTCCTGTATCGGCCCACGCAACCCACTTTCGAACTTCCTAACCTTCCTATACTCGTCATCGACCATATGAGGCACATACCTCGCCAACTCGGTAAAAGCACGGTCGTATTCTGCCACTGTCTTGTTGCCTTGTGTCAAAGTCTGGAACTCTGTGGTCTTGCGGTCTCGGACACTAAGGGGGAAATGCTTGTTGTAGAACAACTCCAAAAATCTAGCCCAAGTCAATCCTGGATTGCCTTCTCGGACCATCATCCACCATCTTCGTGCGTCGTCGTCCAACGTGAATGCTGCTAATGACACCTTCTGGGCGTCGGTGCTGGGAAAAATCTCGAATAACTTCTCCATTTCCAAAACCCATGCTTCGACCTTCATCGGCTCTATATCCCCTTGGAATCTCGGCGGTTTCATCTTTTTGAACTCTCTGATCAAGGCTATGGTGCTGTCCCCATATAAGGCTTGCTGTGGAGGCACTTGCGGCACTTGAGGAGGTGGAGGTGGAACTGCATGTCGACCGTTTTTCTGCTCGGCCTGGGTAGAGGTAGTACTAGCATCCTGTGGCCTAAGCTGTCTTAACTCGTGGACCAAACCTTCGACCAACCTTTCTAGTCTGTCTAATCTGTCTTCAGAATGATCGCGGCCAATTGGAGGTCTACTCCTTCTCATGATGCTAGGAGTATCCAAAATATGATTTTAAAACAAAATGAACGAATAACATGTATGCAAGTAACAAATAGTTATGCCGAGATGATGCACACCTTGTCAAGTAGCAAGCAATATGATGCAAATCCTAATATCATTCTAAGGGAAATCCTAAGCTCTTTAGGACTCAAAGTGTGTGAATAACGTATTATAAGGAACTCGTGCTCTGATATCAATCTGTCACGACCCTATCCCGCCTCTAGTAGAATGGTGTCGTGATGGCCAGTAATCCGAGATTACCAAAGACCAACTTATAAAAATTCACACAACAATCAGAGTATACATATGGGGCCTACATGTGCGGAAGCAATATATTTAAATCTAAGTAGTCCATAAGAGCAGTGCATAGATCAAATGAAATGACATACATCTTAACATAGTTTTACAACTTGGATACAAATAAAATAAGATACAAAATACATCTTGATCAAAAGGCTTCTCAAGCCGACATAAACAAAAGAAGAAACTACAAGCCAAGAAGCATGATCTTCAAGATGCTACAAAAATGTGAATCCAAAACAAGTTGCAAACAATCATTTAGGCGTCGCCGCCTTCTTGCTCATCACCTACATATATAAAAGAGAGGGTGAGCTTGGATACTCAGTGAATGATACCAGTAATAAAGGTTTTGCATGAATGATATTCAAGGTCTCTTTTCTAAACAATACAAAGCACAACTTATACAAAATCAAGGGATGAACCAAGTGCATCTATCAAGCCTTTCAAATCTTCAGGGGATGCTTACTAGCATCAATATAATACAAGGGATGACATTAAACAAAGGTGCTGCAAAAGCTTAGAGTCCTCTAGCACATAAGGACTTGTGCTACAAAGGTTTAAAGTCCCCTAGCACGTAAGGACTGGTGCTACAAAGGTTTAGAGTCCCCCTAGCACGTACGGACTTTCCAAGAATGTCATCCAAAACGAGACTAATACTTGATACCCAAACTAGGGGTATTCATTCACGCTCAACAAATACTTTTTCCAAAACAAAGCAAAGCAAAGCTTTATTAAAACTTTATAACATAACTTTATTAAAAATACCACTCACATAGTTCTTCGGGTGTAGGAATTACAAGCAAGGATCCAAGGCCTACAAGCACATAATAAATCCCATTGAATGTGTTTCAAAATCAAGTCAAAACAAAGCAAAACATGCTGGGGAGTTACAACACTGCCTTTTTATCTCGGGAAAACATGCTGGGTACTAACCAGGTCTAGGCCGAGGTCCCACACCTCTTGGCCGAGGTGTGTTCCCGACGACCACACTCAAAGAAATGAAGTCTAGGAAAATCTGGGTTTTCCTCTTGAAGAGCATGAAGAACAAGAACATGAAATGCTAAAATCATAACTTCTTCATCCGAAATCTGAGTTTTCATGAGATGAGTTTGAAAACATGAACCTGGGTACCCATACTTGAAGATTTCATGGAAACAACACAAAAACATGGGACTTGTTACCAACTTTCGGATCAAAACATGGTTTTATCTCAAGAACATAAGAACATCATTTTCTCTTTCTAAAACAACTTTAAATCAATGTATGGCTCATGAATCATGCTGGATCATGCAATGCAATCGGATCAACATAAAGAATAACAAGAGTAAATCAAGATTCTAACCTCAAAACACGGATTAAACGGTTCAAACTCTAAAGATCAAGCTTGGAATCTAGCTCTCTCACTCTAACTTCCTCTCCTCTCCCTAGAGCTTCTCTCTTTACCATGCAAAGGATATGACAAAAATGATATGTTTCTAACTCTGCCGACTGACTTAACCCTCAGCTGGAACATGTGGCAACGGTTGATTGGATCTCCTCAAAAGGTGATAGATTGATAAGACAAGATCATGACAAAGTGTAAGAAACAAGTAAGGTGACATGGGCACTTCGGCGGGTAATGATCTCGGCTAGGAGGGACAACACTTGGCCTAGCTGTACCACACCTTGGCCTGGATGTGCCACACCTCGGTCTAGGTCGTACCAGTCCAAGGACAAGATCACTTTGGTATGACATCTCGGCCAACATGTCAGGGTGAGGGTGGAGGTCAACCAAAGTGGTTCCAAAATGGTCCTAGGTGTAAGAAGTTCAAAGGTGTAACCTAGGCTTAAGATGACCTCGGCTAAACTCACACCAAGCAAGGAACAAAACATGCAAGCAACATTTACGCGAAACAAATCAGGGTTTGCAAATGTAACTTAACAAGACAAGATCATGTAAATACATGCAAACATGACTAGAGTAAGGTGAGGGTTGCTACAGACAAAGGGTCACAAAGTGACTAATCAGAGGGTCAATGGTTATTTGAGTCCCCCAAGGCATGGGACCTCCGTGGTGGTACTTATAAAACATAATTGTTTATAAGGTCATAGTAAAAAATATACTTAAATTTAAACAAACATATCCATGGGTTTCATTTTAACAAATAGAGTTAGTGGTGGCTCCCATAATAGTGTAGCACTTATTTCCACACAGCACTTTACTCCGCACAGAACAGAGGTCAATAGATCCATGACAATAGAGAGCCACAAGGTGACCAAACAAAGGTCAATGGTTATTTAAGTCCCCCAAGGCATGGGACTCCCGTGGTGGTACGTAAAAAACATAATTGTATATAAGGTCATAGTCAAATAATCATTAAAAGTTAAACCAACATATCAATGATTTCATTTTAAACAAATAGGGTTCAGAAAATAACTCACGTAATTAGAATATTAATATGATTTATAAAACATAAACTTGTATGTAATAATTTATGGTAAGTCAAAACATTCGTAAAATATATTATGGTGACTCAAGGTATAATATAACTCACCTTAACTTTAATACCCCACTGTTTCTTCTTTACTTCTAGTATTTCTTCTCCTTTCCTTGTTTCTGTTTTTTGTTCATTCTTTCCATTCACAGCCACACTCCTCTTTCGGATTTGATTGGTAGCTCAAAAAACAGTGGCCCTAATGGCCCTAAATTTCCATATAAGGCAAAAAAAAAAAAAAAACAAGGCAAAAAAAAAAAAGAAAAAAAAAACAAACTTATCCAAAAAAGGAAATTATGGCCATTAGGGCCACTGTTTTTAGGGCCACAATTCATTTTCCCTCCTCTTTTTATACTAAATTTACTACTTGCTCAACACGTTTGGTGACGCGTAGCCTCTCTAATTGCAGCCATCATCAAACTAGAATTTTATCCCTCAAATGGTTAAGTGTTGATTAGTTCCTTATTTATACATCGACCCCTAAATTTCGTATTAATTATATTGTTTTTATAAAATTACACATAATAATACAAATAAATCATATATTTTCCCAATTATAATTAAATAATATTAGTATCAATTTTAAAGAATAATTAAAATTTTGGGTTATTACACGATCATCATCCAAACACATAATAAAAATTAATTTGGTAAAATAAATAAATAAATAAATGTCTAAAAGATCTATGAATTTTACATAATTTATCTTCGGTGGGTAGAAATAATTTTTAAAATTTTAAGATATTTTTTCGACATTTATTTTTATCAAATTAGTTTATATTTTATCAAATTGACGATTTTGCTGTTGAAATTAAACAATTATATCTTCAATTGTTCTTATTTGGAACAAGATTCAAAACTCATGGTCAATGTGTTACAATTGAAAAGTTAAGGACCAAAGTGACACGAGCCCCAAACTATATGGACTGTTAGTGTAATTCGTCCTTAAATCTAATGATATGTAAGTGAGATGATTGATTGATGAATAGAAACAAAAAAAAATATGAGAGAGAAGCCTTGTATATTTTAACTGATTGTCACATTATTGAGTTTTAAAAACGGATTTAATTTTTGGACTAGAATAACAATGTCTTTTTATAAATAAACTCGTTTTTATGATATTTTATTTTAAAGTGAAAGGTCTATATTGTATCACATCATTTTGAATAGATTTTTTGGAGACATCTCATCTCCAGTCGGCATTGTTTGAGCCCTGAGGCCCACTATGAATCCTGTTTTGATGATTTAAAATCGTTCATTTTATTGAACACTTTGTGTATTTCATCCTTCAAAAAAAAATTGGTTGATTTGATTATCATACATATTCAATTTATCAAGTTTAACACACACACACACAAATTAAAAACACAATTATTGTATTTTTTTTGTGACAAACGTGATAAATTAAATATGTTATGATTATAATTGACCAAATTTTTTTTTTGTGATACACGAGATATTTGACAAAACTAACAATTTAAATAATCAAAATAAGGTATATAGGTCCCGTTTGGGATAAAGGTTGGGACTAAAATAGCCATATAGGACAAAATAAACTTAATTAGTCAAATAGAATAATAAAATATTGCATCCAACCCATACTTATTTCATTTTTTCTTTCACAAAAATCAAAAAAGTTAAAAAAATCTATTACAAATGAAAATTTTTAACCCCAAATTAAAATAATTAAAAAGTTAAAAAATCAACTTACGTCCGAAATGAACCCATGATGAAGTCCATAGATCCAAACAACGCTTTCTAAAATAATCGTTCTAATTTTTTTATTTGCATATAATTACTCACCCTTTAATGAGTGAGTGGATCAATTTAATGCCAATGTATTGGGAGAGTAGATGTGATTAATGCATCATGTTTATGCTTTGCTAATAAAATAAAAGATAAATGATACTAACAGTTTTTATAGTTTAAAATTTATATCATTTTAATTCTTGACTTTTTAATTGTTACATAATTAATTTAAAATTTTGAATTTTGTTTTAAATAAAGACAATTGTAGATACGATTGCTCAATTTCATTGGCAAAGTTATCAATTTGATAAAATAAAAACTAATTTGACAAAAATAAATGTCAAAAAAAATATTTTTGAATTTTAAAATATAATTTCTACCCACTAAAGATAAAATTATGTAAAATTAATAAATCTTTTAGATATTTATTTATTTAATAAATTAATTTTTATTATGTGTTTGGATGATGATCATGTAATGGGTGATTGTTAAGTTTTTAATTTGTAATCGATATATTTAATATATGAAATATTTTTAGTTTTGTATTTTTTGATTTAATGCATTAGTTTAATAATGATATTAAAGTTGTCGTCATATTTGACTTTTGAAAAAATAAAAATAATTTAATGAAAATAAAAATAACCACTCATTACATGATCATCATCCAAACACGTAATAAAAAATAATTTAGTAAAAAAAATAATAAATGTCTAGAAAATTTATCAGTTTTACATAATTTTATTTTTAGTGTGTAGAAATAATTTTTAAAAATTCAAAAATATTTTTTTGACATTTATTTTTATCACATTAGTTTATATTATATCAAATTAATGACTTTGTTTTTGAAATTCAGTAATGATATCTTTAATTGTCTTTATTTGAAACAAATTTAAAAATTTATGATTAAATATGTCACAATTAAAAAATTAAAGATTAAAATAATATAAGACTCAAACTATAAGGACCGTTAATATAATTTGTCTCACGTTTGATTCTTTGCACCATTTTTATGTTTGTAGTAAAGCTCTGCTAATAATGCAAGTAATAATTGAGCATGATATATGCTTAAAAAGTCTTTAAATGTGGGGGTATTATATGATCGATGTTTTTATGGCTTCGTTTGATATGTGAGTTGATTTTTTAAATTTCTAATTATTTTTGTCTAGGGTTAAAAAATCTCGTTTAGGATGAGTTTTTTTTTTTACTATGTTGAGTTTTGTAAGAGAAAAAATAAAATGATTATAATTTGAATATGATATTTTGTCTTATTAATTTTTTTAGCATATTTTATCTTTTCGTGACTAAAATAACCAAAAAAACTCATGCCAAACATAGCCCATATATATATAGTTAATTTTAATAATAGGGTATGCCAGGGTATCATATGATTGATCTATATAAAATTAAGTATATATAGATCTATATATACTTAATTTTATTTATGAGAAATTCCAATTCAGTGCAAATTTTTTTTTTCAAAAAGTACACATTAATGGAAAATTTAAATACATGAATAATTAAAATTCTATTTTTTCTTTTTTTACGTATTTGTATTTTTTTCAAAGGGAAAATTAGTCTAAAGTCCCTCTCCCATTTTTAGTAATGGAAGAGGTCCACAATATTATTTTTTGATGTCTAAGGTCCCTCCCATCTATCACAGAGAAATTTGATATATATCTCATGTCTCCGTCCAGTTCTACTTGATATAGAGCAAAAGACCGTCGCCGTTCAGTTCGTTGACGAAACCTAGGGTTTTCTCTTTCCGATACTACAGAGGCATGAAATCTCCGTTAGATTTGGGAATCGAGCAAATAATCGACCCGATATGAGGAAGTTCCAATCAAGAAGCTTCAGGGATCGAACAAGATGGCCTTGGAGATTCAACCACCATTTGGAGACTAGAAAAACCGAATTTCTCTGAGATTGTGGGAGTTTGGAGAGGATTCGGAAGAGAAGCTCGTCGGAGAGGCATGTCAACCTGTCAGAATTCTGGTTTCAGATCTGGAGTTGGGGAAGATATTTCAAGGTATAGTAATGACTTTTCAACTGACCAAGGCTTGAACAAGAAATTCTGCTTTGATCAATCAGAGACTCCAGCCTTTGTTCTGTGGAGAGAATGCAAACTCGTGTCATTGCGACAACTTAACTTTGCTAGGACTTTTGGAGCAGAACGAAGGGCAAGCAAGTGGAACTATATGATAGTGTTGTACAGAGCAGCAACGGCTGGAGGAAACCCAAAGCAGAGCTGCTTGAGGAAGAAGAAGCTGGGTCTCTTGATATAGAGAGAGAGTAGGCTCAGATTTTCTTCAACGAGAAATTATTCGGTGGATTGATGGCGTTGAATTCGCTGAGAAACATTGTTTCGCCGCGAAACTCAGGTGTTTTGTTGAACCATAAACTAGTTTCATCTTTCTCTCTCCTTGTCTCTCTCTCTTGAATTTTGATTTTCTGAACATGTTTGATATTACAATGAATCTGTTTATTCATAATTTTTAAAAAATTTTTGGTGATCATTTGGATAGTTAATCTCATATTCAAAAAGATAATTGCCCTGTTTTTTTTGGTGATTAATTTCTCTGGGTTGGAGGGCGATTTTCTCTGAGTTTGAGTAAATTTCTCTGGGATGGACTAAATTTCTTTGGTTTGTATATGTGATTATTGTATAAATAGAAGGGGAAATTTCTCTGGAGAATGGGAAGGTTAAGGGAAAGTCAGAGAAATTTTCAAAATTTCTCTAAAAAATCCAGAATTTCTCTGTTGAGATTTTCTCTATGACAGAATAGGTAGAGTTGAATCTGTTGTTCTATTGATTTGACAAACTGCACCAGAGAAATTCTCTTAGTCCAGAGAAATTACCTTCCAACCCAGAGAAATTCACAAAAAGTCAGTGAAAATTCCCTTCTAGCCTAGATAAATTCACAAAAACTCAGAGAAATTTGGAATTTTCTCTGAAATGTGTCCAGAGAAATTCTCTAGATCGAATTTTCTCTGAATTGATGTTGAAGGACCTTAGACATTATGAAAATATTGAGTGTCCTTTATGCTATAAAATCATAATGTCAGGGACCTTAAAAAAAAACCCTCTTTTTCAAAAGATGAAATTGTAATGAACAATTTTATTTAAGCGATGGTTCATTTTCAGTTGCTCCTCAAACTCTAATTTTTTTTTAATAGAAGAGAGCTAGTGACAATCATGTCTAGTTACACGTTATTAAAAATCGGTGTATATTTGAAAAAAAAAAAAAATCAAATTAATGGTAAATTTATAATTATTTAAAAAAGGTACCATTGATTTATAAATTTTTATAAAATAAAATAATATTCAAACCATTGATTATGGAAGTTATTAATTATCAGGTAGAGCAAAGATTCATTCTTATACGAATACTAGTGACTTCGTCAAGACTATCTAGGACAAATCATAAAAAATTTTTGCCACCTGCTACATATTAATCAGTTTACCTTAGGAAAATGTTATGAACCCTAAATAATCTACTAAATATTTTACCAAATCTCTAACATAAATGTAAGACCCACACAAACCCACATGTGTGTGGGTCCCATACTTTGGTAAAACATTTGGTAGATTAGTTGGAGTCTATGACATTACTCTTTACCTTAATCAGTGATTAGTTTGGACATGTATAACTTTGCAAGATATCATAAGATACATTTGATTAAAGGCTTTAACGTCAAATATTTTTGTCAAAAATATTTTATTTATTTTTTGCTGTTTGGTTAAATAAAAAATAAATAAATATTTTCTTAAAAATAACTTATCTTTAAAAATTTCGTAAGTTAATTTTTACAAAGTTAACTCCTACTCATTACATTTTTAACACATTTAACCTTTTCAAATAAGTATTTAACTCAATAAAAAGTCATAAATTATATTTTATTTAATTAAAATTACTATTTTAGGTAGTTAATATTTTTGTTTCAAGTGTTAACTAAACGCAAAAATCAAAAAAAAAATATATATATATATATATATATTGTGTAAAATATTTTACGTCGAAACAAATGGAACCTAAACTTAAAATTTAATTTGAAAATGAGTGGTGCTATTATAGTCCAAAAATTAGATTTATGTTATAGATCGAACGATGTAGTAATCTATTAGAATATCTAAAGTGACTCTATCTTTAATGTTTTCTTTAATTATCAATCAATCATTTTATTTACACATCTTTAGATTTAAAAATAAATTTTAAAAAGTGAGCTTATATCAATTTTTTTAGAAATGAAAAGTGCAAATGTAAAGGTGTAATTGAGTTAGGCCTTGTTTGGAAATAATGATTTTTAGGTTTCGTTTGAGAATAGGTTATTTTAATATTTTTTTAATTTTGGTTAAAATATGGGGTAAAAAATTAGTATGTTTGAAATGATTTTTGATTTTTCACGAAAAGATGTACAAAAAGTAGAGAGAAAATGAAAATTTTAACTTTTTGATATAAGTTGTTGGCTTTTTAATTTTTTTTAGTGATTTTTTAACTTTTAACTTTTAAATTAAAATAGTGAGTTGCCAAATGAGACCTTAGTTTAAAAGTTACTATAACAAACTGTTAAATCATTATCTTTATTTTTTTATACTGTTGTGTAGGGTTGTAAATTTGGCATGGTCTGGTCCAAGTCGGGTCTCGCGGGCTCCTTCCAAAATTTGGGACGAGCTGAGTCAATCCGCGGGCCAGAAAATTAGGCCTAGACCCAGGGAGTATTCTGTCACGATCCAAACCCGCCCTTATGGGTTTAGCGTCGTAACGGGCTACTAATCCTTGGATTACCAAAGGCCTCTTGACAAATTAACATGTAGTTAGGGTTTGCGGAATCAAATATACAAAACATATGAGGTCCAATGAGCTGTGATGACATACATGGGACAGAATAATCAAAAGTCTTTATAAACATACAAGTGATAACCAAAAGATATAATATTTACATACCACACTTAGGCGTATATGTCAAAAATCTCGCCCACAACTTAATAGACAAACATAGTCTAATATGTTTACAAAAACAGCCACAAAACTTGACTTCATCCGGAACCTCCTCGGGAGGCGCAAATGTTGGCTGACAAAAATTGAAACATAGGCTGTCAACTCTGGGCCTGGTCACGTGCTTGCTCACCTACATACATAATATAAATAGTGAGCGGAAGCCCAGTGAATAATAACAGAGTAAAAGGTTTTGATGAATGAAGTCCATACAGATTCAGAAATCATAATTCAGATTCATATTCGTATTCTTGTTCAGATGATATACAGAAATCATAATTCATGCTTAATCATACATGGTACATCCATTAGCGCTAACAGAACAGATACAGAACAGATGCAGAACATATGGTGGTTATGAATAACCAGTTCCATAAAGGAACCTCCGGATCCGGGTAACAAAGAATATACATGCTGAGCTCCATGATAGAGCCCCCGGTACGGGTAACAGAGTGCAGACATATTAAGTTCCATAATAGAACCTCCGATATCGGGTAACAGCTAACAGATATCACATGATGCTAAGGATGCCACGAATATATTATTAGAAATTGGACAATCATTCATTGTACAGAACATATCATTTCAAAAAACAAATCTTATTTCATCATACATAAAATAAATAAAGTTGAACATAGTTTTACTAAGTTACTACTCACAGTTGGTTTCGAGTGCAGACAGACAAAGCAAACTAATCAGATGGTCTACGGCATGTGACCTATATGAACACATAACAAACACACACCTGAAACACACGTTTGAATTGTACATAACTTACTTTATTTGTTCTGAGCGTGTTTCTAGCCTTTAACCTCATTATGGAGTCTTAATCATGGCCTAGGAATGCCTAGGATGGAATGAGGATGTAAAAATGCATTTGAAAACATTTTCCAAAACTTGCTGAAAACAGGGTCCACGCTCACGCATTGCTTTCCTCGCTCGAGTGGACATGCAAGAAGTGAAGGTTCGCTCAAGCGGACTGTAAACTTTGGAAAAAGTACTGGTTGCTTGCTTTTTACGCTCGACGGACACTCGATCCACGCTCGAGCGTGAGACTCAGACCTCGTTCGAGCATGACTTCTGTCGCTCGAGTGTGCTGCAAAACATATGAACTTTTGGATACATGCATTTCACGCTCGAGCGAGCTTCCAAACGCTCGAGTGGAAGTGCACACACTCAGATTTCTCGTTCGAGCGTGAATGCAAAATCTGGAATTTCCAGATTTAATCTCCAAGCTTCAAACTCAAACCAAACACTTCAAAACTCAACATTTTGGGGCCAAAACTTTAGGAAACTCATAGAAACTCATAAAACAACATGTTTTAAGGATCATTTCAAGAAATCATGGCCCAATGACATGCCAATTGTACAAAATTTCAACTTAAACTTTATGAATGCTCAAGAACATAACATGCATGAATTCTCCTGTACTCAATCACTTCAAAACATGATCAAATTTGGCAAATTGATAGAAAAGATGATGAATTCTCAAAATATAAGTGAGATGAACACATGCATGAAAGAATTCTTTGAAATCATGCTCAATTTAGGAAGAAATGGACATGTATGCATAGTATAGCTCAATCCTCTTCAATTCTACCTCAAATCCTACATGAACTCATTTAATTTCCTTAAAGTCTTGTAAAATCTAGCTCAATTACACAATTGTGAGTTTGATTCCTTACCTAGAGAATTGAATTCACAAGAGTTGAAGTTAAAACTCTCAAATTTCCCTTAAATGGCAACAATTCCTAGCAATCTCTTGGTTAGAGTTCAATTTTCTCCCCTCTTACTCTCCCTCACGTTTTCTTCCTTGAAGAGGCTCAAAATGTATTCCAATGAAAGAAAAAGATAAGTGGGGCTCAATTGGTGCCTAATATAGGCTTGATTAAAGTGTAATTAATTGAGGTTGAAATAAGTGGCATTAATTTAATCTAATTTAATCGTTATGGATCGAATTTCAATTAAACCTACCATAAAATTCTAAAAATCCTAATTAACATATAAATCAAGTCAATTTCTGTATCGGATGCCGATAGGGCCTTCAATTCGCATACCGAAACTAAAACATGCACAGATCTTTCTATGTTATACAAATATAAACACAAAATGATGCAATGCAAATATAATTAACTGAGGATCACTTCTTAATTACTCATTTGGCATACTTAAACATGAATTAGCGTTAACCATGGGTCGGGGTTGTTACATATTCAAGCCTTAAGCATGCCAGTACAATTTTTTTTTTTTTTACCAAAATTTTATTAATTTCCACTAAAAAAGACAGTAAGCCTCGGGCGGGCCGAGCTTTGAGTGGGCCTTAAGTGAATCGATGGGATAGGTTTCAAAATAATGGCCCATGCCCAAACCTAGGGTCTCTGGATGGGCTTGGGCCCGGGTCCAAATGGGCCGGGTCCACCCCAGGCCGCGAGTTATTTTTATACTCCTACTACTGTGCCTCGCTCCTAGATTCGATGTAGTGCCTTGTATTATTTAAAAAAACAAAAAAAAAAGGTATGTAAGGATCGAAACAGCACATGTTGCGAGACTATTGAAGTTTTACCTTGTTTTGGTAAGTGGGTAAAAAGGTACTTTTTCACTTTTAACTTATTTTGAGTCATATCACTTCTTTATTTTTTTTATGTCTTTTTAAAAAAAAGTTTAAAAAGTCAAAAAATTAATTTTTAACCTACTTTCCAAAACAAGTGTAGTTTGTTTCGGTTAAGAGTCATTGGATATTGAGATAAAAAATGCTAGAGATTCCAAAAATTTTACTAAATATCTCACATAAATCTAGAATCTACACCCATACAGATCCTACACTCATATAAAATATTTGATAAAACAAATTAATAAAATTTTTAATGTCTCTAACAGTATTCGATTAAGATATGTAAACTATACTAGGCCCCGCATGGACGTTACACTCTACTTAGCCCATGCACTGCACTGCTGTCAATTTCCACACACACACACATATATATATATATATATATATGAGATTATTTCATTTTTACCCCCATACTTTGTCACGATTTTCAATTACCCCCCAGACTACTCTTATTTTCACGTGTACCCCCATACTATTTAAATTACTATCAATTTTGCCCCTGTCGTCAGATTTGAAATGGAAAACGTTAAAAAAATTACATTTTAGCCCCAAATTTCAAAATAAAGATGCAAACCCACCATTTCCTACTAGCAAACCACCACCAGCAACCACCACTTCAAACCCTTCTATCTCCTTTGTCATAATTCCGTTTCATCTCATTTTTACGTCGTTGGATTCAACTCACGGTCTAGTTTTCGTATCACATCTCTTATGTCTCGTTCTTCCTCTTTTTGCATGCTATCGGAGCTCTGAAAGTTGATAAAAAAAATAAGACTTTTCTTCTTATTTTCAACTTTTCTTCGAGCCATTTTTCGGACTTCATATTTTTCTCGATTCTTGACGATTCTACTTCATTCTTTCGCCATTCTCTTCACCTCACTTCCTACTTCGCCCTACACTACCTCGTTTTCTTACTTCATCGTGTAATGGGCGGTTTTGGTATGTCGAAAGTTGTTTGAAAACTAATTTTGAAAATTCCAAAACATTCATCTTTTGTTTTTTCTTCTCCATCTTTCTCATTCTTCTTTTTCTTCTTCACTTATAACATGATGTAGTGCATGGTCCTAGGGGGTAACCGACCACCCGAACCACCAACTTCATCAACTTCTCTAACATCAGCACCCGAACCACCAACTTCACCAACATCACCACCCCGAACAAAACACACCAAACGTGACTTTCAACGTACAACCCACCAAAGACTTGTCATCACAAAGATTTGTCACAAATGAGGACCTAGTTTTTGTTGTGATTGTATTGTATGAAATTGGTATTATTGATTTAAAAGTGATGTTGTAATTGAAAGTCATGTATTTGTATTCAAGCTTTGAGAAAACTGTTTTCTCTCTCATTTATATATAGTTATATATGTTTTTTTTTTTTACTGTAATTTTTTTTTCTAATTTTAAATGGTTGTTGGCTTGATCATATATTTATTGACAATAGTAGATAATTTCTAATAATAAATAATTTATGGAGGTCTCTTGGTCAAGTTTCATGAGGTGGAACACATTCGGAATCAATCACCGGCTATATAAGATTTGGAGCACATTTGGTATGTTGAAAATTGGAATGAAATGCCTATTTTAGTTTTGTATTATCTTCTCATCACCACCCAAACCAACTTCACTACCACCATGAGCATCACTATCACCACGACCTCTCAATACCAAACCCACCTCTTTTGCAAGCAAATTCCATTACTACTACCTTCAAACTCCATGACCATCATCATCGCGAGCGTTGTCGCCATCGCCAGACCGCCACAACCACCACCACCACCACCACCATCACCAGCTCCGTTACCACCTAGAACCATGTTTCACATCATGTTATAAGTAAAGAGGAAGAAAAAGAAGAAGAAGAAGAAGAAGAAGAAGAAGAATGAGGAACATGGGAAGAAAGAAACAAAAGATGAATGTTTTGAAATTATCGAAATTAGTTTTCGGACAACTTTCGGCATACCAAAACTACACATTACACGAAGAAGTGAGAAAGCAAGGTAGTGTAGGGCGAAGTAAGAAGTGAGGTGAAGACAATGGCGAAAGAATGAAGTAGAATCGTCAAGAATCAAGAAAGATATGAAGTCCGAAAGATGGCTCGAAGAAAAGTCGAAAACAAGAAGAAAAGTCTTATTTTTTTATCAACTTTTGGAGCTTCGATAACATGGAAAAAGAGGAAGAACGAGACATGTGAGATGTGATACGAAAACTAGACCGTGAGTTGAATCCAATGACGTAAAAATGAGGCGAAACGGAATCATGACGAAGGAGATAGAAGGGCTTGAAGTGGTGGTTGGTAGTGGTGGTTTGGTGGGTTTGCATCTTGATTTTGAAATTTGGGGCTAAAATATAATTTTTTTAACATTTTCTGTTTCAAATCTGACGGCCGGGGCAAAATTGATAGTAATTTAAATAGTATGGGGGTACGTGTGAAAATAAGAGTAGTCTAGGGGATCATTGAAAATCATGTAAAAGTATAGGGGTAAAAATGAAATAATCTCTCTCTCTCTCTCTATATATATATATATATAACAAAAATGGTAGACACACGAAATACGTTATCATGTTTGTCTGGACAGTTAGAATAAAGGCAGATTGTAATCGATTGGAGTATTAATCCTGAGATATATAATCCGTAGACTATTTGGTTGAAAAGAATGTGTATTCCAGGTTTGTTTTATCATGAAATTAGATGTATGAAAATGACTATTCTTTGAATTCAATGTTTGATTATAATATTATGAAGAAGAATAAATGTTTAATAGACTATTTTATCATTTTCAATTGTTTACTTAGTAATAACAATACTAAATCTGTCTTTAATATTTTAATTATTTTGGGTAGATTAAATAAAGAATTATTTTATTTTATTTTATAAAAATTAAATAAATTTATTTTTTAATTAGCTAAATTAAATAAATAAAACTTCAATAAAAATTTATGTTATTTTTAAAATAAAATTTGTATAAATTGATTTTAAAATGTATTAAAATTAAATAAAAAACAATAAAAAATAAATAATAAAATGAAATAAAATATCAACAAAAACTTAAAATAAAACATCAATAAAAAATCTATAAAAAATTATTTAAAAATTAAGTAAATAAACATCAATAAAAATTAAATTATTTTATTTTATTTTTTTATTGAGATTTTTATATTTTATTTTATTTTACTAAATACAATACATAATGAAATGAAATATTTTGAGGGCAAATGTGTCATTTTACAACTTAATCCCAAAGGATTTCAATCTCAACATTTGTATCCCACATCCCCTTAGGACACAACAGTTCAACATATATGAGATTCATAATCCGATAAAACTCCTAATCCGACCTACAAATTCTCAACCAAACAATAAACTCTATGGTAGATTGGACATGGAATCCAATCCCCCCTCTAATCCTTTCAAACAAACACCCCTATGGGTGTGAGTCTCATGTGAATATTTGATATAAATTTTGATAAAATATTTGGTACCTGTAACATTTCTCTCTCTCTCTCTCTCTCTCTCTCTCTACGTATATAACTTTCTATATAAATAAATTTTTTTTATGAGTGTGTATCATATGGTTCCTAATTATGACTTTTGTGATATTTGGTTATGACCGTTGTGGTGTTAGATGTTGATTATGACAATTTTATTATGATTTAAGAACTCTTTACTTATACATTATGTGATTTTGGTTGTAATTAATTTTTTTTTTTTTAATAGTTAGAACTCCTATAAGATTAAATTATAACATTTATAGTAACGAAACTAACAAATTTTATAACTTGCATATGACATAGCATTATCCCTAAACAAATATAAATAATAATATAACTTGCATATGACATAGCATTACCCCTAAATAAATATAAATAATAAAATTACATACTTAATCACATAAAATAATTCTGATTCGATAGTAAGACACATTACAAAAATACAATTTCAATCAAATTATTCTACTTATAATTTATATAATCAATTATATATAGTCAAATTTGTATCAACAAACTTATTTATTGAACTATAAAGGGAAAATTGCATTTCAATGTATGATAAAAAAATAAATAAATTGCATTTCCGTGGTAAACTTACCCACTTTAATTATTAAAGTGATAATTTTTTATTTATTTATAGTTTTACAATTTTTTTGGTCTTCTCACTAATTTGTAATTTCCCCAAATATAAATGGCATTCAAACAAATGCAATTTTTTTTCTTCTCACTAATTTGCAATTTCCCCAAATATAAATGGCATTCAAACAAATGCATGCACGGGTGTCCTGTTCATCATTAATTCATGCCAACGGCCTTATTGCTATAGAGCATTGATACATTCTCTCACTTTGAAACTTTAATTGAGCTTTAATAATATGATAGGGAATTTTAAAAAAAAATGAAAAAAATGAAAAAAAAAAGGGCAAAATATCACATCACAGTGAAACCCACTTCCATTAGAACTCATTAAAACTTCTTTATTAGAGTTCTCAATCATTTTTTACTGCTATATTACTTTCATGACCTTTGCGTAGATGGAAAATGGAGAATTACACCTAAGGTTACTTTGGGTATGATTTACAAGATGGTTTTTTAATTATTATGAAAAAATGTGTACAAAAATAGTGAGACGATATGATTCAAATAAGTTAATAAACTAATAAGTAGCTTATTTATGGTGTTGCTAAGAATATCTCCAACTGTGCATCAAAATTTTTACCAAATTTAAGTAAAAAGTCCATTTGATATTAAGTACTCCAACGAAGGTCTTTGAAACTTCATCAGAACACTAGCCGACCGGCCAGTGTAAATTTTTCACAAATTTTTGCCTTTAGGTGGTCATTCGGAGGGACAGCCGATGGTGAATATCCAACGACTATGAACAGTGATTTGATGAAAGACACATTCATTTTCAATCTGATGAAAGATTTGAGAAATCCTAGATTTGATGAAAATTTTGGTGAATCATTGAAGTAGCAAAAAGTAAGTTTTCTTATCAAATTTAAATTTGATGAAACATTTGGTGAAACATTAGAGATGGTCTAAAAGGACCCTTAGTTATGGTGTGTTTGGACAAAGAATTTGAGAAGAAATTTGTTTAAATTTTTTTTTGAAAAGGGCAAAAATAAATGAAATATAAATTTTGTTCACTTTTATTTTTTTTATTCAAAATTTTAAACCAAACCCAGTTTTAGAATTTTTGTTTATTACATTGCAGCTCCATTTTTTTTTTTAATTTTATTTTATCTCATCAAATTATCCAATATATATATTTTTTAAATTCGATATAATTCCTCCATGATTTCACAAAACTTAAACATAATAATTGGTGAAATTAGAACCCTAATTCTATAATAAATATGAAAATGGAAAGTATGAAAGTCAGTACTGATCTGATATGTTTTAATTTGTTGAAAGAATTATTGCAAAATGTTTGTGTGGGAGAGATTGTAACAAATAAAGTAGGTTGTTTTGAGAAGTTGCTTAAAAATTGATTTTTTTTTTGCTTTTATTGAAAAATGTGTAAAATAGTAGAGAGGTGATGTGATCTAAAAAAGTCAAAAAATCAAAAACTGACTTTTAACCAGCTTGTCAAAATATGCCAAAGTAATAGGTACAAATAGATAGAAGTCGTGAGTATTAAAAATATTTTTCATTTTTTTTTTACCAGAAGAAATTTTCATTCATGTAGTCAAACAGCACGTACAAATAGATAGAAGTTGTGAGTATTAAAAATATATATATATTTTTTTACCAGAAGATATTTCCATTAATGTAGTCAAACGGCACATACAAAGAGGAATCCATCCAAGAGATAAACTTACACCAAACAAAGGAAAGATGAAAATAAAAAATACATTGGAGTAAATCTATGAAATTAGCCAACCATACAACTTGTGCTTGTGCTTGTGCTTGTACTCGTATCACAAAGCAAATGCTAAATAACCAGCCGAAGAGCATGCCGAATGTAATCATAGGTTATAACCATAGAGTGGGTAAGCTACATCAAACACTAATGGATTCCAAAATCAAATCAAACCAAAACACAAACAAAAACAAAAAAGAAAAACCATAAAACTCAATCTCAAACCAAATCTGGAGTAGATCCACACCAGATGGATGGAAAAGGAGAACCCATCACACTTTCACCATTGGAGGGGAAAGAAAACACCTCACAAGGAGGGAGAGATTGGGAAGAACAGCTCCCAAACTTATTTGGCAGAAACCAGAGGGAAAAAAAAGAGGGGAAAGAGAGAAGATGATGGAAAATTTGGTCTTATAAGGCTTATTTTGGGCCAACTTTGAGCCCAAAATGGAGTGGGCCCCAAATGTCTTTTGGGTGGGTCCGAAGAGGTGACATGTTCCTTGCCGCGTGGCAAGTCACACGGTGAAGACAGTTCGTCAAAACCATTTATGAGTAAATGGGAACTTGACGTCGTTTTTAGGTTCGTGGAATGGACATTTAAAGAATTAAATGTGGGTTTCCTTGAAATAGGTTGTCCCACATTGAAACTTTTTAAGAGAACTTTGTTGAGTATATAAGCTCTAGATTGCAACACTTGGATTGGGCCCTAAGGGGCACCCCAAGTTTGTAAAAGGGAGGAGTTATGGACAAATGGAACCTTGGCTCAAACCACCATACGCGCACACGCCACCGCCGCCCATCCGGGCGCGAGTGTGGGTCGAGTCAGTTCTAATACTAATTTTTTGGACAAAATTTATTTGAATTTTTTCCAGAAAAATCTAAATGTAATTAAATTCAAATTTAGAGCCAAAATTGAATTTAAATTTTTTTCTCCATGTTTTATGTCTCTTCCAATCCGAAATTTGCATTTTAAACTGTTTGAACAGTGTTAATAATTGCCCAACAGTTACAAATCTGTGACTACCGAACAGATTTAGAATATTGGCTGCAGATCTGTTTGAATTCAAATTGCATCTGTTCAAATTTGTTTCACACCATTTCACTTATTATATGTACCTGTTCGGGATAGAATTTTTGCCTATAAATTCAGATCTGTTCCAACAGTCCTTGTATCCAAAAAACAGTTAGAAAAAATTCATTTTTGCAGTCTATATTTCTCTTTTGCATTTTATTCTTCATTCTAGTGTTAGAGAAAATTAAAGAAAGTATTAGAACACAAGGTTCTAGTTCGCCGGACAAATTTGTTTAGAGTGCTACTACAAATTTGTGAAGATCATTGTATCCTGAGGGATAGACGTCACTTAACCATAAGCACCGTAGCGAGGCGAATCTGTCTCAATGACAGAGTGTCACACACTCGACTTGGTCTTTAAATTTTCATTCGGTTCGATAAAATAAATTCTGTAAGTTATTTATTTTATTTTGTTTGATTTAGTTTCAATTTATTTTATTTACACAGAAGATTGTTCCAATAATCTTAAGACAGATCTGAATTATTCTGTTTACATAATTTTTCGTTTATTTCCTTTCTTCTTTCTTCTTCTTACAGAAATTATTTTCTGTGATTTTACAAAATAATATTCTAGTTGGAAAACAAATAGTAGTAATATACTGTTTGACAGATAGTAGTAATATATTGTCTTTTTCCTTTGACAACTAGTAGTAATATATTAGTGTCATTAACAATTCAGAATATTTATTTATGAAGTTTGTCAGAAATTAATTTTGGTTTTCTTAATAATTTCTGAGTGTTCATTAATTAAAAATAAATTCATTTTTTTTAATTATTGAAGTATTACAGAAATTTAATTTTCTGTGTGGAATTAATTTGGTTAAATAAAATTTTTATTTTATTTCCAAATTAATTGAAAAATAAAAGTTACATTCTTGTTTCTTTTATTTTTACAGAATTTAATTCTGTGAATATGGATTAATTTTCTGTATAGTATAAATTCTAATTCTAATTCTGTTTTATAATTTAGAATTCATGGCTACTGAAACAAATGCTCAAACAAGTACTAGTGTGGTGGCTACAATTGCGCCAACCCCCTCTCCTATTGTGATAGTACCGGTAAGTCACGGTAAGAAGCCAAAGAAGTTCTCTAGAACTGATTTTAAAAGATGGCAACAAAAAATGTTGTTCTATCTTACAACTCTGAACTTGGCTCGTTTTCTCCGTAAGGATGCTCTTATTTTGAAAGAGGATGAAATCGACCGGCAAGTGGTTGCTGCGGTCAATGCCTGGAAACATACTGATTTCCTTTGCCGGAACTACATCTTAAACGGACTTGACAACACATTATACAACGTCTAAAGTCCTATCAAGACAGCAAAGGAACTTTGGGAGTTTTTGGAGAAAAAGTACAAAACAGAAGATGTCCGCTCAAAGAAATTTGTGGTTAGCAAATTCCTGAACTTTGTAATGGTTGATTCTAAAACTGTGATCAGCCAAGTTCAAGATCTCCAACTTATTCTGCATGACATTCACGCAGAAGGCATGTCTCTCAGTGAATCCTTCCAAGTTGCAGCCTCAATTGAGAAATTACCACAAGGCTGGAAGAAATTCAAGAACTACCTTAAACACAAGCGCAAAGAAATGTTTTTGGAAGAATTGATTGTGCGTTTGAGGATTGAGGAGGACAACCGCAATTCAGAGAAGCGGGCTGGTAAGCATCCAATGGAGTCAAAGGCAAATGTGATAGAACATGCTTCAAAAACCAAGAAACAGAAGTTTTCTAGAGAAAGTTCATCACAAGGCTCTAAAAGAGGGGAAATTAAAAAGTACAAGTTTAATGGCAAATGTTACATCTGTGACAAAGAGGGACATTGGGCTAAAGATTGTTGTAACAAAGGCAAAAATAAAAGAAGAACAAGCAAGAAGCCTGCTCAAGCCCATATGACCGAAGTGGACAATATTTCCAATGATGTAGATAACATCAATCTTTCTGCAGTTGTTTCCGAGGCAAATCTTGTCGGAAATCCTAAAGAATTGTGGTTGGACACTGGTGCTATTCGCCACATTTGTGCCGACAAAAAGATGTTCACATCTTATTCTACAGTGGACAACGGTGAGCAACTTTTTATGGGCAACTCCTCAACTTCCAAAGTTGAAGGACAAGGGAAGATTGTTCTAAAGATGTAACTCACTCTCAACAATGTGCTGCATGTACCGGACATTCGCAAGAATCTTGTTTTCGAATCTTTGTTGAGTAAGAATGGGTTTAGGCTAGTGTTTGAGAGTGACAAATTTGTACTTACTAAGAATGGGATGTATGTAGGAAAATGTTACATGTCTGATGGCCTTTTCAAGATGAATGTAATGACCGTTGTACCCTCAGTTATTAATAAAAATACATCTTCTTCTTACTTGCTTGAGTCTTCAAATTTATGGCATGGTAAACTAGGACATGTTAATTATGAATCTTTACGTAGATTAATTAATATGGAATGTTTACCTAAATTTGACATTGATTCAAATCATAAATATGAAATTTGCATTGAGGCAAAATTATCAAAAACTCCTTTTCATTCAATAGAAAGAAGTACGAAACCACTTGAATTAATTCATAGTGACATTTGTGATTTTAAATAAATTCAAACTAGAGGTGGGAAAAAAATATTTTATTACTTTTATAGATGACTATACTAGATATAGTTATGTTTATTTAATTTGAACCAAGGATGAAGCTTTGGAAACTTTCATTCAATATAAGAATGAAGTTGAAAATCAACTTGGTAAGAAAATCAAAAAAACTAAGAAGTGATAGAGGTGGTGAATTTGAATCACCTTTTGGTGAGTTTTGTAAAGAACATGAAATAATTCATCAACCCATCGCTCCTTACTCACCTCAGCAAAATAGAATTGCTGAAAGGAAAAATAGGACTTTAAAAGAAATGATGAATATCATGTTAATAAGTTCTGGATTACCTCAGAACTTGTGGGGGGAAGCAATACTTTCTGCTAATTATATTTTAAATAAAGTACACCGAAAGAAAATGAATCAAACACCTTATCAATTGTGGCATGGAAGAGTACTATCCTACAAATACTTAAAAGTGTGGGGGTGTTTGGCTAAAGTGGTTATTCCTAGTCCTAAAAAGACTAAGATAGGTCCTAAGACCATTGATTACATTTTCATTGGTCATGCCAAGAATAATAATGCATATCGGTTTTTGATTTATAAATCAGAACATACCAAAATGCATGTAAATACTATTATTGAGTCTCGGAATGTATCATTCTTTGAACATGTATTTCCAAATAAGACTGGACAAGAGACTTAGTACTAATAAAAGATCTTTTGATGCTATTACTAGTAATGATCAAGAACAAGATCAAGAACAAGAGCAAGATCAAATTGATGAAAAGGAATCTAGGCGTAGTACACGTGCTAGAACCTCAAAATCTTTTGGTCAAGATTTTCTAATATTTTTGTTAGAAAATGAGCCTTTAACTTTTAAAGAGGCTATGTCCAGTCCTGAAGCTCCTTTATGGAAAGAAGCTGTCAATAGTGAAGTTGAATCCATCTTGCAAAATCACACTTGGGAATTGGTGGATTTTCCACTAGGTTGTAAACCTCTTGGATATAAGTGGATTTTCAAAAGGAAAATGAAAGCGGATGGATCAATTGAAAAATACAAGGCAAGACTTGTGGTCAAAGGTTTTAGACAAAAAAAAGGTCTTGATTACTTTGGCACATACTCACCGGTTCCTAGAATAATATCCATTAGAATGCTAATTGCCATTACATCTCTATACAATCTAGAAATTCATCAAATGGATGTGAAAACTGCTTTCTTAAATGGTGAGTTAGATGAAGAAATTTACATGGAACAAACAGAAGGTTTTTCCGTTCCAGGAAAAGAAAATAAAGTGTGTAAATTGGTTAAATCATTCTATGGTTTAAAACAAGCGCCAAAGCAATGGCATGGGAAATTTGACAAGGCAATGATGTCAAATGGATTTAAAATTAATGAGTTTGACAAATGTGTTTATATTAAAAACACAAACAAAGGTTATGTCACTGTATGTCTTTATGTGGATGATATGCTCATCATAGGTAGTAATAATGATATGATTAAAACTACCAAGAAAATGTTGAATAAACATTTTGAAATGAAGGACATGGGCATTTCTGATGTAATTCTTGGTATGAAAATTACCAAAACATCAGAAGGATATGCTTTGTCACAATCTCATTACATTGAGAAAATACTTGACAAATTTAGCAAAGATGATGATCATCTTGCTAGAACACCTGTGGATGTTAATTTGTTTCTTTCTAAGAATGTACAGGAAAGTATTTCTCAATTAGAGTATGCCCAAATTATTGGAAGCTTAATGTACTTGATGAACTGCACTGATCCGGATATAGCTTATACAGTAAGTAAATTAAGTAGATATACGAGTAATCCGGGAGTAGGACACTGGAAAGCAATTATAAGGGTTCTAAGATATCTCCGATTTACTCATAACATTGGGTTAAATTACACTAGATATCCAGCAGTACTTGAAAGATACTGTGATGCAAACTGGTTATCGGATACTAGAGATTCAAAGTCTACCCGTGGGTATGTCTTTACTCTTGGTGGTGCGGCTGTATCTTGGAAATCTTTCAAATAGACTTGCATAGCTAGGTCTACTATGGAATCAGAATTCATAGCTTTAGATAAAGCTGGGGAAGAAGCAGAATGGCTTCGTCACTTCCTTGAAGATATTCCAATATGGCCAAAATTGGTACCTGCTATATGCATACATTGTGACAGTCAATCAGCAATAGGTAGGGGTGTTCGCGGATCGGTTTTGTGCGGTTTGCGGTTCAGTTTTGACCCGCCCGCATCTATGCGGTTTAGGAAAAAGTCAACCCGCAACCGCCCGCAGTGCGGTTTGCGGTTTGTGCGGATAGGGTTTGTAAATGTGCGGGCGGTTGCGGGCGGTTTGCGGTTTACACTTTTTTCTTTAAAAATTAATTTTTAAGTTTTTTTTTTCCCATCGAATTTAGGCATTAGATTCATTTTATATATTTGTGATCATTTGATAACAATTTTCTGATGAGTTTACAAATAAAAATTGAATATCACTAGCATTTTTGTCATGAAAAAAATGTATATCAATGCATTAAAGGTTATACTCAATTAGAATTGTCAATTCAGTAATCAATAATCAAACTAGAAGCTTCATCGATCACCAGAAGAAAAAATTTATTAGGAAAAAGTGGATGAGTCATCAATGAAAATCACATAAGAAACCAAGTTTAGGACTTGATAATTCTATGACATTAAGAAAGTTGAGAAATACTTAAAAATAAGGATCCTAGTGTCATAGAGAACATAATGATGCTCATGTTAAAGTTACAAAGTTGGTATATAAAAAATAATAATAATAATACTAATTAAAGTGCGGGCGGTTTTTGCGGGTTGCGGTTTTAACCCGCGACCCGCCCGCAACCCGCAAATTTGTCATATTTCAAACCGCATCCGCCCGCATTATGTTTGCGAAACCGCCCATTTATATGCGGGTTGGGCGGTTTGAGCGGTTCGGATAAACCGTTGCCCACCCCTAGCAATAGGTAAAGCACAGAGTCATATGTATAACGGTGAGTCACAACACATTCGTCGTCAACATAACACCGTGAGACAACTACTCTCTAATGGAATTATTTCCATTGAATATGTGAAGTCTAAAGACAACATAGTGGATCCACTAACCAAAGGGTTAGCAAGAGAATTAGTTGAGAATTCATCGAGGGAAATGAGACTTAAGCCTATTAAATAAGAGTTACCAAAACGGCAACCCAACCTAGTTGACTGGAGATCCCAAGATCTACGTTCAAAGGGACAACCGAGTTGTGAATGACTTAGAAGGATCATTGGGGAGTCCAACTCCTACCCATTTCTAGGATGAAATAGTGATGTCCGTAGCATTTTAGGTTAAGTAAAATTTTAATGATTCTTATATCTAGGTAAACCTAATGGAGTATGGCAGGATACTTTTCATAAGAATCAACTATGTGAGTGTAAACTGGGCCGTTTCTATGAGGTTTGTGAAGGGTTACAATTCTCTAGAGCACTCATGAAAGACCAGGTTGTTCAGGGCCAAAATGAACACAATAGTTAGAACTAAACTATGTCTGGGGATATTCTGTGTGAGTTCTATTATCTTGGTTTACACAAACGGCTGAACAGTTTAAGACATCATGTTCACTAGTTGGCTTGTAAATCCGATAGTGTCTCACACAGGAAGGTTCAAAGTCAAAAGCTAACTATCCTTTGCAGAATATTTTCAATTTCTGTATTCTCTGTATTTAGATCATGTTGTTGCATTTTCTCTCTGTCAAATTCCATTCATGTGGGGGATTGTTGGAAATTTTGGTTTTATAAGGCTTATTTTGGGCCAACTTTGAGCCCAAAATGGAATGAGCCCCAAACTTCTTTTGGGGTGGGTCCGAAGAGGTGACGTGTTCCTTGTCGCGTGGCAAGTCACACGGTGAAAATGATTCGTCAAAATCATTTATGAGTGAATGGAAACGTGACGTCGTTTTCAGGTTCGTGGAATGGACATTTAAAAAATTAAATATGGGTTTCCTTGAAATGGGTTGTCCCACATTGAAACTTTAAGAGAGCTTTGTTGAGTATATAAGCTCTAGATTGTAACACTTGGGTTGGGCCCCAAGAGGTATTCCAAGTTTGGAAAAGGAAAGAGTTATGGACAAATGGAACCTTGGCTCAAACCACCACACGCGTGTGTTGCCGCTGTCCGGCTGAGCCGTGCCGGGCACGGGTGTGGATTGTGGGTCGGGTCGGTTCTAATATTAATTTTTTGGAAAAAATTTATTTGAATTTTTTCCAGAAAAATCTAAATGTAATTAAATTCAAACTTGGAGCCAAAATTGAATTTAAATTTTTTTGTCCATGTTTTATGCCTCTTCTAGTCTGAATTTTGCATTTTAAACTGTTTGAACAGTGTTAATAACTTCCCCACAGTTACAAATCTGTAACTACTGAACAAATTCAGAATATTGGCTGCAGATCTGTTTGAATTCAAATTGCATCTGTTCAAATCTGTTTCACACCTGTTCACTTATTGTATGTACCTATTTGGGACAGAATTTTTGCCTATAAATTCAGATATGTTCCCGCAGTCTTTGTATCCAAAAAACAGTCAGAAAAAATTCAATTTTGCAGTCCATATTTCTCTTTTGCATTTTATTCTTCATTCTAGTGTTAGAGAAAATTAAAGAGAGTATTAGAACACAAGGTTCTAATTCGCCGGACAAATTTGTTTAGAGTGCTACTACAAATTTGTGAAGATCATTGTATCCTGGGAGATGGACGTCACTTAACTGTAAGTACCGTAGCGGGGCGAATCTGTCTTAAGGACAGAGTGTCACACACTCGACTTGGTCTTTAAATTTTCATTCGGTTCGATAAAATAAATTTTGTAAGTTATTTATTTTATTTTGTTTGATTTAGTTTCAATTTATTTTATTTACATAGAAGATTGTTCCAACAGAAGAGAGGTGGTCGGAGGCTAAAGCCCCCTCTTCCTCCCCAAGTAGGGCCGCACAGAGAAAGCTAAGAGAAAGAGTAGTAAGAGAAGCACTAGGTTAGAAAGATTTCTTAAAATTAGTTAATAGGTTCAGTTGACCCCATTTTGTAAAAGGTGGTGCCGTCCTTAGACATCTCAAATGTTGCATCTAATATTTTATCAAATTTAAATTTAACGAAAAATGATAACTACTTAACTTCTAATTCTTTTATCAAATTTATATTAAACGAGGGATGAACCAAAGCTTTCATTAAATGAAGAGATACTTTTATCTTTTATAAAATTTAAAATTTAAATTGTTATCGTTGGACCAGACATCTTTCAGACATCCTCCTGCATGTCTACCCAAGAGCAACTTTAGTAGTCTTTTTTGTTCATGTCCGAACATCCTCCCGAACAATCAGAGATGTGAAAAAATCTGATGAAAAATCTAGTTTTAACATTGGAGTGAACGGTATCAAATTAAACTTTCATTAAATTTTTACTCAAATTTGATGAAATTTTTTATTCAACATTAGAGATGCTTTTATGTCGCATTATTTAATTGTTAGAAAAATATTCACGTATGCTAAAAGATTATTAGTTTAAAGTTTATCCAATCAATTCGAACGAGTAATTGTTTAAATTTGAATTGAAAATTTTAACGAGCTTTAAATATATTTAAGCTTTGACTTGTTTAGTTAATGAACTGCTCAAACAAATTTATAACGAAACGAATACGAATTGCTTTTCACTTTTGCATTATCTTCTCATTATTTTAGTTAACAAGTAGATCTATTTTTTGAATTGAAATAAGAGCGTATCAGCCTTGCGCTATACATTAGCCAAACAAGGTCCAAAAACATTTTTGCATCATGCTAGTTATAACAAAACAAATTTTGATATTGCTATAGTACATCGCTAGACCACCCAACATCTTCCATCTGGGCAATTTTCACCAAATGATCAACCACCCGATCATCTACTCAGTAGACTGCCCAATAAAAATGAATATTTTATAAAATTAAATTTTAAAGTGAAAATGCTAATTAAAATACAAAAATAGATTTTTTTGTTATAATTTAGGGAAAATTATTTATAAGTCCTATTAGGGAGACTTATGCTACATATGGTCCTACGAAAAAACTTATGTTCCCATAAGTCCTGTGTGAAGTTTGTTGACACATTTATCCTCAATATTAGTTGTTAATATCATAAATAATGGTAAAACCATATATAGGAAATTAAATGTTATCATAGATTAAGTTTGTGAAACGTAACGTGACACCGACATAAACGTAACATAACGTGACCATATCAGATGGGACATTACATAAACGTAACTTGACACCTACATAAACGTAACGTAACGTGTCACTGTAGACGTCTCCGAACGTCCCGGGAAAATCTCATTTTGTTCATTGGGCTTACTACAGTTCGGACTCAAATGTCACGGTTCTGAATCTAATCCCGCAAACTGCAATGCGAGGCCGATATATCACCAAAGAGTCCAAATCTGGCAAATCGTTTTGGAAAACTGATTTTTAGAAAGAAGTGCCAAACATGGACTGCTTTGCCAGATACAGAGTCGCCACCTAAATATTTTATTTTGGGGCAATTTAGGAAACCCTGACTCGTGCCTAAAGCCACGTGGCTGTCATCACCAAAGTTGCCTTAGCTTGGGAACTTGGGTACGGTTGGGGAAGGTCATGCAATGAGCACCCTGCTCGCTTGATCAAATATCGGCCACTACTAAACATGATATCGGGTTTTTGAAAACACATGCGTTTTAATTCCGGTTTATGAGCCTAGGATTACTATGTGATGCACACAGCATACAAGTATAGACTAGATCGCCTGAGTTGGAACAAAACATTTCATGTTTGTTTATTTGAAAATGATTTGATGGTGCTACTCGCAAGTAGGCTAAGACGTGGATTTGCCACCCTCAAGTGGGCTTAGAAAACAGGGTGATTTGCCACTCTCAAGTGGGCTTAAAATTCGTAATCGGTGAATTGTTCCAATTCAAGTAATCCAACCTTCACCCACAAGCATTCAGGCAGGTATATCACATAATCAGTTAGCCTCATGGCAAGCATGCTATCATGGCAGTCATTCACACACATGCAAGGATGCTAAAGTTGCTAAAGTATAAACCCTCACCGAGTACTCCGAACCAAAGAAAGAAGCTAATTAGAAATCAGGCATGAATCCTAACTATGCTGAGATGCCTAATGCAACACATGCAGAATGCAACTAAGATAGGCTCGGCTATTCTAAAATGGCATATAAGATGTTACAGATAACATGCATTTAACTTGGAAGTGAAATATAATGCAGTTAGTATGATGCGCCGAGCTCGGTGCATGCAAGACAGATGAATGGATGCAATCATGCGAGCATAAGGATGGTAATTGAAACATGCCCTAAAACTAACCATCATAAGCTGGTAAATAAAAGGGAGAAAGACGTGGGGTTGGAAGATATGCATCACACACACGCACACTTACTACAACAGTTGGCCCTCTCGACGGAGGGTCCGAATAAATAATACAATACCAACTAGCTAATCTAAGCTAATCTAATTGAGCTAGTTATTACACAACCAAAATGAATAATAAATTACAGCTAATTATTGCACAACTCTAATTAATTAACAAACCAACTAAGTAAGCAATTAAACTAGCATGCAAACTACATGAATGTGGACTGCCTCAGCTCTGCCTTGAATGATAAAGGATGCATGCATGCTTGAGTCGCCTTGTCGGGAAATCCATCGCGATGCCCTAGTTTGCCTTTGTTTGCAATTGATTTCAGAAATTTGCACAAAGCTCCAGAGAGATGAAACTCCACCCCAAGAAACTGTGGGAAGACTGTCGACCAGCTTATAGGCATGGGAGACCAACTACCGACCACCTTTTATGGTGGAAACCAAATAAGGCAGTCGGCCTGCCAGAAAATTTGGTCGGCCGACCAGTTTCTTCTCCTGGATTTTGTTTTTCTGCAACAAAGAGAAAGAGAGAGGCACGCCAAGGTATTTGTAACGCCCTCAAATTAAACCCATAATATACATAACATTAACATGCATTATTAAAAGGAAACGAATCTTTTGAATTATTCATCAGAGTACTTTTATTAAAAGTCATCACATGGAACATCAAAATAAATGCCCTAAGGGCTTACATCTTTCCAAGCTAACACTTGGACACAAAAGAATGAGTATTAACCCATTTACAAGTTAAGCCCTTGGCTTGAATGTTTACACGTAATCTTATTTAAAATAAATAACTAAAGACATGTCTTCAAAATCCGAATCCTTCCAAGCTAAGTTCTGGGAGGTAGCTTATCACCTGAACCTGAAAATGATGTTCCCATAAAGGGTTAGCCACAGCCCAGTAGAAATATACTAAACCACATATAAGTAATGAATAAAGCAATAGCATTCAACAGATGGTTAACCAGGATAATCAATTACTTCATTTTACAGTCTCATGACACTATTGTCTAAGATACGTTTTACTTTCCAATTTTATCAACATGGCTCAGAACCTGGCCAAACTTACAACAGTGAATTACATATATCGTATTCACATCCTTCCAATATCAACAAACAAATGAGACTCAAGCTCAAATAAATCAAAACACTTCATACTTCCAGATTGATACACATTTTAGTGTTGTATCAATAAAACACTTCTATATAAATAAGCACACATAAAAGTGATGCTAATGGAGTCCATCCCCTATCTCCTCCCAAACAAAATCCGGTTTAGAGGTCCATCCACTATCTTCCCCTAAACCGTGGAGTACATCCCCTATCTCCTCCCACACACAAAACAATGTATGCAAATGCAATGCTCAATCAATACACGTATTTTCTGTATCAATGCAGTAGTCAAAATTTATGACTTAACCAATGTGATTAGTTTCAGTTATTCCTAATCCACATGCAATGTCTACAACAATCACGACTATCCTCCACCGATAGCCCAAAACAGTTATTTCTAAACTGAAAATAACTATGTCTACAATCCAATAGACAAATTATTCAAATTATCCAATTATGCCATTTAATCAATGAATTCCCCAATTCCATGAATTTAACCATCTTTTCCCAATTCCATGAATTACTTATACAAATCAATTCAATAATTCAACTAGGGTTTTTCCCAAAATTTACCAAAGTATTCCCAACATATTAAAATACCAAAACTTAGAACATAACCTATAAAATGGAGTAGGAAATCCCTACCTCAGAGAAAACAACCCAAATGGTAAAGACAGAGATGAGTGCCCAAAGACCAAAATGCTCCAAATTGCCAAATGTCCAGATTAAATGAAAGCTCTCGACTCCCTCTATCTTTTTAATAAAGCAACTAGGGTTGAAACACTCTCTAAACAGATCAAACCTAAGAGAGAAGGTGAGTAGGGAGAGAGAGAGGTCGAACCTAGGGTTTGGAATCAAAAGAATATGAAAAAAACTGATCAAATCCCGCTGCTGTGTATTTAAACTGGACAGGCTCGCTCGAGCGAAGACTTGGTCGCTCGAGCGACCAGACACAGAGAATCTACGCTCGAGCCAAGGAAGCCTTGCTCGAGCGAACACCCCAAAAGCTCGCTCGAGCGAAATAAAGCTCGATCGAGCGAAGAACTCAAACCCTCAGGTCTGAAACCAGACTCACGCTCGAGCGAAGGAACTATTGCTCGAGCGAAGAACAAACTAACTCGCTCGAGCGAAGAAAATCTCGCTCGAGCCAAGAATGCAAAGCTACAGGTCCAACCCAGACGCAAACTCTCGCTCGAGCTACCAAACCCTGGCTCGAGCGAAGAACCAAAACAACATCTCGCTCGAGCGACAAACTCCTCGCTCGAGCGAATAACCAAAATCCTAGACAGCAACACTTGGTTTCTAAACCCAACCAACCTGAAACAAACCTGCCCAACACATCCTATAATTCCAAATGAGAAAATAAGGAACAACAACAACAACAATTATACAATGACAGAATCTACGGAACAGTCCGGATATAATAATCAAATGGGAAAAGACCGGGGTCACTATAACCTCCCCCCCTTCAAAGAATTTCGTCCCCGAAATTAGGCACAAATTTGAAAACAGGTTTTTTCTCAATACCCAAAGATAGTATATAACAATAATAAACAACTTGACCCAAGTCACCTCATCTCTTTATCAAGAGGCATCCCACAATATATATAAAACAACATATATTTCAACCTGCACCACTATTATGCATTATTCCTTTCAATGTTAACAATTTCCATATCATATTCAATTGCATGATATATATAACACATCCAACAATGTAATCAACATATACAATGTTACACTAAACTTCTATAATGAAACAAGTTTCAAGATACATCCATTTACCAAAACATACTCAATGTTTTTCGACTTAAGACTTATGTAAAGCTCTTAAGCTCAATAATATAACAGAATCTAATTATAAGATTACAAATCAACAAACATGTCCGGATATTTCTCGCGGACTTCCAATTCACGTTCCCAAGTGGCTTCCTCCACTCCGTGGTGTTTCCACAAAACTTTGACCAAAGGGATAGTTTTGCCTCGCAAAACTTGATCCCGCCTATCCAAGACTCGAATCGGTCTCTCCTCATACGAGACATCCTCATCAACTACTAAATCGGTCCAATCCAACACATGTGATGGATCCGGCTCATACTTCCGAAGCATACTCACATGGAAAACGTCATGTACTCCGGACAACTGCGGCGGCAAAGCTAAACGATAAGCAGTCTCGCCAATTCTCTCAAGGATCTCAAATGGACCAATGAACCGAGGGGACAACTTCCCACTCTTCCCAAACCTCATCAAACCCCGTCTAGGTGATATCTTCAGAAAGACATGATCACCCACCTCAAACACCAAAGGTCTCCTCCTACGGTCGGCATAAGATTTCTGACGACTCTGTGCTGTAACAAGCCTCTTACGGATAAGCTCAACTTTCTCCGTCGTTTCCCTCACCAACTCTGGACCCAATAGAGGTGCATCACCCACCTCAGCCCAACAAACAGGAGATCTACACGGTCGGCCATACAAGGCCTCAAATGGTGCCATACCGATACTAGACTGGAAACTGTTGTTGTAGGCAAACTCCACCAACGGCAAGTGCCTCTCCCACGACCCACTAAAGTCTAGAACACAACCCCGAAGCATATCCTCAAGGATCTGAATAATACGCTCGGACTGTCCGTCAGTCTGAGGATGATAAGCCGTGCTAAAGGTCAACTTAGTGCCTAAGGCACTCTGCAAACTCTGCCACAACCTGGCAGTAAAACGAGGATCTCTATCTGAGACGATCGTCACAGGAACCCCGTGCAATCTCACTATGTCCCGAATATACAAGTCGGCAAGATGATCTACCGAGTCTCTCACGCGCATAGGAATAAAGTGCGCCGACTTAGTCAACCGGTCTACAACCACCCAAATAGCATCACTACCCCGCTGAGTCCTCGGAAGACCTACAACGAAGTCCATAGTGACATGCTCCCACTTCCACTCGGCAATAGGCAAGGGTTGCAACAAACCCGCTGGCCTCTGATGCTCGGCCTTCACTTGCTGGCAAGTAAGGCACTTAGATACGAAAGCTGCCACATCTCTCTTCATACCCCGCCACCAAAACTGGCGACCCAAATCCCGATACATCTTAGTGCCTCCCGGATGCACCGCAAGGCGTGAATGATGAAAATCTCGAAGTACCTCCTCTCGACAAGACTCTGGCACAAACAGACGGTCTCGGTATCTCACACTCAGGTCGGGATATACCGTCAAACCCTTCTCAACCTTCCCATCGGAAATCTTCTCACGGAGAGATTCTACCTCAAGGTCACCTCTCTGAGCCTCCAACACTTGAGTCACAAGTATAGGCTGTGCAACAACAGAAAACAAGGCCGCAGTCTCAACGGACTCGCCCAGAAGTAAATCAAACTCCCCAAGTGCACCGAACATCTCCCACTCTCGGATGGCTATACTAGCTATGTCACCAACAGGTTTTCTGCTAAGGGCATCGGCCACCACATTGGCCTTTCCCGGATGATAATGCAACTCAAAGTCATAATCCTCTATGAACTCCATCCACCTCCTCTGCCTCAAGTTCAAGTCTTTCTGTGTAAACAAATATTTCAGACTCTTATGATCCGAAAATACCTCAAATCTCTCACCATAAAGATAATGCCTCCAAATCTTCAAGGCAAAAATCACAGCTGCTAACTCTAGATCATGCGTAGGGTAATTCTGCTCGTGAATTTTCAACTGACGTGAGCCATAGGCAACTACTTTCCCTTCTTGCATTAATACACAACCTAGACCCTCTCGTGAGGCGTCACAATAGACTGCATAACCCAACCCTCTCTCTGGAATAATCAATACGGGAGCGGTGGTCAGTCTAACTTTCAACTCCTGGAATGACTTTTCACAAGTCTCACTCCATACAAATTTGACTCCCTTCCGAGTCAACCTAGTCAACGGCGAAGCTAATCTGGAGAAATCTTTCACAAACCGACGATAATACCCAGCTAACCCCAGAAAACTGCGGATCTCAAACACACTCTTAGGCTGTGCCCAATCTTGCACTGCCTCCGTCTTGGATGTATCAACAGACACTCCTTCCCCAGAAACTACATGGCCTAAGAACTTGACCTCTTCTAGCCAGAACTCACACTTCCCAAACTTAGCATAAAGCTTATGGGCTCTAAGTAACTCAAGCACCACTCTCAAGTGTTCCTTGTGCTTCTCCTCAGAAGGCGAATAGATAAGGATGTCGTCCACAAAAACGACGACAAACCGATCCAAAAATTCCCGGAAGATCCGGTTCATCAAGTCCATAAAGACTGCCGGTGCATTGGTGAGCCCGAATGGCATCACCAGAAACTCATAATGGCCATACCGCGTACGGAATGCCGTCTTCGGAATATCCTCCTCCCTGACCCTCAACTGGTGGTAACCCGATCTCAAGTCTATCTTAGAGAAACAACGGGAACCCTTCAACTGGTCAAACAAATCATCTATACGAGGCATAGGGTACTTATTTTTAACCGTAGCCCGATTCAACTTCCGGTAATCTATACAAAGTCTCAAAGCACCACCTTTCTTTTTAACAAAGAGGGCTGGTGCTCCCCACGGCGAAACACTAGGACGTATAAAACCCTTATCTAGCAACTCCTGGAGCTGAATCTTCAACTCAACTAACTCGGCTGGGGCAAAACGATAAGGTGCCATAGAAATCGGCGCCGTGCCGGGCACTAGGTCAATAGAGAATTCAATCTCCCGATGTGGTGGCAAACCAACAAGATCCTCAGGAAAGACGTCCGAGTACTCACAAACCACCCTTGGCAACACAATCTGAGTCTCATCATCCTCACTAATTGAAAGGTTAGCAAGTAGACTACTAAGCTCACTCCGTCCTCGCGGAACGTACCCCGGTGGCAACACATTACCAACCCGGTCCCCCAGAAAATGAAAATACTCCCCGCTCACGGTACAACAAGTGACCCTCTGGCGGTAACAATCAATAACTGCCCGGTATGACGATAACCAGTCCATACCCAAAATAACATCGAAACCTCTCATAGGCATAACTACAAAGGAAAATGGGATTCTATGATAATCAACCTCTATATCACAACCCCTAACACCTTGTTTCAAAATCAATTCACCCTCAAGGGGTGACACTACACAAATAGGAGATGCTAACTGTGCTAACTCCTACTCCAAAATAGATGCAAATGCAGCAGACACAAAGGAATGAGATGCACCCGTATCAATCAAAACATTAGCAACCGAGTTGCAAAACAAGAAGGTACCTCTCACAACTGATGGTGCTGGCACAAGATCCTGCGCGGTAACAGCATACACGCGCCCAGACGACCTCTGATCAACCTGCTCAACCCTAGGAGCATAAGATTGCTGCACTGACTGGGACGATGAAGCCCCCTGATTGGCCCTCGAGGCCTGACCCGACTGAGCTGGCTGCTGACCCTGAATCTGCCTCAAACCAGATGCACCAGGTGTGCCACCCAACTGCGGGCAATACCTCTTCATATGCCCTGGCTGACCACACTGATAACACGAGAGTGGCTGGCCTCTACCCTGACTCTGGCTCTGAGATCGAGCCGAAGATGATGCTGCTCTCTGCACTCCTCCCTTCTGAGGACAAACCGGAGACTTGTGGCCCAGCTGGCCACACTTGAAACAGGTAATGTCTCCCTGACTGCCTTTTCCCGAACTGACACTCGGCACAGGAAAAGTCGATCTAGAAAAGCTACCCTGAGACTGCTGAGGATTAAAACCCTTCTGTCTCCTACCATCACTCTGACCATCCTGACTCCTTTTGGAGCCCTTCTGTCCTTCCTCCTCCTCCTGCATCATGATCTCCATGTGGGCTGCAGCATCAACCATACGCCCATAATCCCGAATCATAGTTCCCCCAACTCTCAGCTTGAGGCCACGCCTCAACTTCTTCTCAAACTCAATACAACGGCGTTCCTCAGACGCCACCAACTCAGGTGCAAACCTGGACAAACTAGTGAATGCAGCCTCAAATTCGGCCACTGAAGAACTCGCCTGCTTAAGCTGACAAAACTGGTCTCGCAGCTTCTCCCTGACTGCTGGAGATAAGAACTTCTCCTGGAAAGCATTCACAAAAGCCTCCCACGTACCTCCTATACGCCCCTTAGTAAACTTCCACCACTGACCTGCATCCCCCTTCAACTGGAAAGATGCCAAGGTCACTTTCAACCCCTCGTCTTCGATGCCAAGCATCTCAAACGTCTTCGTTGTCTGTTCGAGCCATTCATCTGCCTTAAGCGGCTCTTTAGGATCACCCACAAATTCATCCGGGTTAGACCGGAAGAACTCCCTCTTCAGAAAGGAAGGTCCTACATCCGCCACAACAACCTGAGCTTGATTCTCAGCTCTGAGAATGCCTACTGACTCCCTGAATGCCCCTGCTATCTCTCGGGCTAGAGCGCCCATAGCCTGCTGGCCTACTGGCTCGGCCACATTGGCCTGGCCAATTCCCTCCTGAACTACCGGAACCTCCTCTGGCACTGGCACCTCCTGCCTACCCAGCCTACCACGCCTACCGCGTCCTCGTCCTCGTCCTGACATCCTAATAAAGGAAACAAAGACATTAGCACATTAATAAATGTGCCGAAGCTAAACACTCGCGTCCTAATGCAATGGACAACAATAATACATTCCACGTAAGCACATAATCACATAAGCACCTACGAATTTCATTCCCGGATAATGATAGTCCCAATGCGTTACTATAGTTCCGGTTGGAAGCAGCAGTGATCAAGTGCCTTTCCAACAAGACTACTAGAAACTCAAGGGTCCAATCAACATCCTAGAAACTACATTCCATACCCACATAATCACATAAACATGTTATCACATAAGCATATAACATTGCACTAAGTCTCTATCAAACGAGACGAACCCAATGTGATACTAATCACTTCCCACGTACCCAAAGTATTCAAACCCGGTGCGCTTTGATACCAAGTTGTAACGCCCTCAAATTAAACCCATAATATACATAACATTAACATGCATTATTAAAAGAAAACGAATCTTTTGAATTATTCATCAGAGTACTTTTATTAAAAGTCATCACATGGAACATCAAAATAAATGCCCTAAGGGCTTACATCTTTCCAAGCTAACACTTGGACACAAAAGAATGAGTATTAACCCATTTACAAGTTAAGCCCTTGGCTTGAATGTTTACACGTAATCTTATTTAAAATAAATAACTAAAGACATGTTTTCAAAATCCGAATCCTTCCAAGCTAAGTTCTGGGAGGTAGCTTATCACCTGAACCTGAAAATGATGTTCCCACAAAGGGTGAGCCACAGCCCAGTAGAAATATACTAAACCACATATAAGTAATGAATAAAGCAATAGCATTCAACAGATGGTTAACTAGGATAATCAATTACTTCATTTTACAGTCTCATGACACTATTGTCTAAGATACGTTTTACTTTCCAATTTTATCAACATGGCTCAGAACCTGGCCAAACTTACAACAGTGAATTACATATATCGTATTCACATCCTTCCAATATCAACAAACAAATGAGACTCAAGCTCAAATAAATCAAAACACTTCATACTTCCAGATTGATACACATTTTAGTGTTGTATCAATAAAACACTTCTATATAAATAAGCACACATAAAAGTGATGCTAATGGAGTCCATCCCCTATCTCCTCCCAAACAAAATCCGGTTTAGAGGTCCATCCCCTATCTTCCCCTAAACCGTGGAGTACATCCCCTATCTCCTCCCACACACAAAACAATGTATGCAAATGCAATGCTCAATCAATACACGTATTTTCTGTATCAATGCAATAGTCAAAATTTATGACTTAACCAATGTGATTAGTTTCAGTTATTCCTAATCCACATGCAATGTCTACAACAATCACGACTATCCTCCACCGATAGCCCAAAACAGTTATTTCTAAACTGAAAATAACTATGTCTACAATCCAATAGACAAATTATTCAAATTATCCAATTATGCCATTTAATCAATGAATTCCCCAATTCCATGAATTTAACCATCTTTTCCCAATTCCATGAATTACTTATACAAATCAATTCAATAATTCAACTAGGGTTTTTCCCAAAATTTACCAAAGTATTCCCAACATATTAAAATACCAAAACTTAGAACATAACCTATAAAATGGAGTAGGAAATCCCTACCTCAGAGAAAACAACCCAAATGGTAAAGACAGAGATGAGTGCCCAAAGACCAAAATGCTCCAAATTGCCAAATGTCCAGATTAAATGAAAGCTCTCGACTCCCTCTATCTTTTTAATAAAGCAACTAGGGTTGAAACACTCTCTAAACAGATCAAACCTAAGAGAGAAGGTGAGTAGGGAGAGAGAGAGGTCGAACCTAGGGTTTGGAATCAAAAGAATATGAAAAAAACTGATCAAATCCCGCTGCTGTGTATTTAAACTGGACAGGCTCGCTCGAGCGACCAGACACAGAGAATCTACGCTCGAGCCAAGGAAGCCTTGCTCGAGCGAACACCCCAAAAGCTCGCTCGAGCGAAATAAAGCTCGATCGAGCGAAGAACTCAAACCCTTAGGTCTGAAACCAGACTCACGCTCGAGCGAAGGAACTATTGCTCGAGCGAAGAACAAACTAACTCGCTCGAGCCAAGAATGCAAAGCTACAGGTCCAACCCAGACGCAAACTCTCGCTCGAGCTACCAAACCCTGGCTCGAGCGAAGAACCAAAACAACATCTCGCTCGAGCGACAAACTCCTCGCTCGAGCGAATAACCAAAATCCTAGACAGCAACACTTGGTTTCTAAACCCAACCAACCTGAAACAAACCTGCCCAACACATCCTATAATTCCAAATGAGAAAATAAGGAACAACAACAACAACAATTATACAATGACAGAATCTACGGAACAGTCCGGATATAATAATCAAATGGGAAAAGACCGGGGTCACTATAGTATTTGCAACACATGTGTGCATGACCACTCTCCCCGTCATTGTATAAGCTCTAGGGAGTGTAGTCCTCGACCCTCGGGCCACCGGTCGCGCATCTCGATGCATGATGGTCGAGGAGTCGAATTGCACGACTCAATGTGTAATGAATGCATATGCAAGCACCTAAAGCCAACAACTCCGTCATGGGTAGTCAAGAGCGTCGGCGACCCGAAATCGAGGCACGTTTCGTCACTTTGAGTACGAAATGTCTCTCGTTTCCCGTGTTTGAACTAACTCCTATTTCGAACACAATGCAACAAACAATGGTATGCACAATGCGACTTTAAGTATGCAACCTAAATGCTATGCAACTAAGTGATGCAAACATGCAAAGGATGACATGCAAACATGCAACTAGCATACACAATGCACGTGGTACTTAGCATACACAATGCACCTAAGAACTAACATACACAATGAGATGAACAAGGCATGCACAATACAATGATCAATGATACGACAACATAGCATACTTAATGCTATGGACTACAATGGCATACTCGATGTAAAATGGACTTAAACCAAAATGGATGGGTCTCAGCCACACCCAAATCAGTGGCCAAATATGATGAAAACAAGGCTCCAAAACTCATGCAAACATGCCCAATGCAATGACCCCAAGTCTAAGGCATAAAACACAACTTTCCAAACGCATTGAAAAGGATGAAATATGGAGTGCAAGGGCACATGTGCCAACTCTGAAATGGAATACAAAATGACTCCAAATGATGTAAACAACTTACACAATACATGTTGAATGGCTCAAACACCGAAACTAGTGAAGTGTATTACACTATAGGCATGCAAGGCAATGCTCCAATGGCCAAACCAACTCCAAACAGACCCTATGCAGGCCCAAAACAGTGGCAAAATGGATTGGGATGATGACTTGAAAGGCATAAAAATGAAGCTCATGCAATGGCTCACAAATGGGGTATAATGATGCAACTCTCAAGCACATTGAAAGAGTAACAAACATGAGAACATGGCTAAGAAATAAGCTCTGAAATAACATTCCTCATAATTCCAAAACATGTAAAGACCTCAAGTTAAGCATGCAAGGGACTTCAAAACTCGAAGCTAGGCAAGGCTATTACACTACAAGCATGCATGGAAAGCATCATTCGACCAAGAGGCCTCAAAACAAAGCTAAGGCAGCCCAAAATATGAACAAAATAAGTTTGGATCATGGCCAAAATATGCTAGAATAGAGGGCCAAAACATCATGCATTTCAAGCTAGTAAACATGATTTACACTACAAGCATGTGAAGCATATGAGAGGCTACCAAACCAGCTAAAAACAGAATCATGGCATGCCAAATGATGGCCAAAAACCTACTGAGACATGACCAATACATGCAAGAATGAGGTGCTACTTTGATAAGCCATGAAAGGGATTATTCTACACATGCAAGAGGCAAACACAAGATGACCAAAACAGCCATAGATGAGTCTAGGCAGGTCCCAAAAGTCACCAAAAAGGGCCTGAACTAAGCCTTGGAAGTATGAAAGTATGTGCTCCTTTGAAAGGCCAAAAATGCCAACAAACAAGGCCAAAAGAGAGAGGGTCTCCCCTCTCTGATTTAGGCCCTCAAAACCACATGCCAACCACTGAAAATCTGCTAGATTTCAGTGGCTAAAAGGCCAAGAAAATATCAACACAAAGGTCTCATGGCATGGCACAAAATAAGGCTAAATAGAGCATGCAAGAGGGTAGATGACCCTCAACACAAAAAGAGCCTTAAACAAACATGAAAAACACATAAATATGAAGCTTTTTTCAGTTGACAACAAAGCTTAAATATACATGCAAGTATGGCTAAGAGAATGATCAAGATAGAGCTTAAAAAGAGGAAAAATGAGTTACCCTTGAAGCTCAGCAAAACCAGCAAGTTTTGGGACCAAAAAACAACTCTTCAACCTCTGAAAATATCCTCCAAGAACCTCAGATCAATGGTGGAAGTGTATGGCTATGAGGTGTGGTGCAATAGGTCAAGATCCATACACTTTTGAACCCAAAATGTAGAGATATAGAGAGAGATATATATTTTTGCCTTAGCAAAATTTCAGAACCTGGTTCAAGAAGGGGGAGGGCCTCTCTTATAGACAAACAAGGCCAAAGATTCTTCAAGAAGCTAAAAACAAGGCTCAAGATCCTCCATACACGTGTATGGAGGATACAGTTTGTGCCTTCCAGCTGGCACCCACTCAAACAGACAAAAGAGGAGGGAGCTGGCCGACCAGAAAAGGTGGTTGGCCGACCACTTTCCCTGGTCAGCCGACCAGGGTAGGTGGTCGCCCACACAAAAAAGTGGTCTGTGGCTCCATTGGGTGGTCTCCACTTTGAAAGCAAGCTAGTGGTGTGGTGGGAGACCAGCAAATATGGCCCAAAGACCAAGAAAACCAGCTTCCCGACAAGAAAACCGGCTGGTGGGGAGAAAGTGGTCTCCAAGGAGAAAATGTGGTCTCCCACCCTTGTACCACCTCCCTAAACAAGGAAAACAAGGTTCATGCCAAAAATGAATCAATACGAATGCAAAACAAGAGTTCGGGGGGCAAAGCGCGCGGCCGGGTGCCCCGAAAATTGGCTATTGAGCACCAAAAGTGGCGTACGGCCACAAAAGTGGTCTCCTGGACCACAGTGTCCCTCTAGACAGAGGAAACAAGGTGTGTTCCAAAAACCGTGCCAAACGGAGAATGTTAAGCGATCCCGAGCCGAGACGCGCGGCCGACGGCTCCGAAAATCAAAAACAAGTCTCCAAACGGGAACAGTGGCCTACGACCACGAAAAGTGGCCTACGACCACTGAGAGATGGTCTACAAGACCTCTCCCTCCCTCCGAGAAGAGAAAACAAGACTTAGTCCGCAGACCGAGTCAAAGTACAAAAAGTCCCGAGGTCCGGGGGTGAGGCTCTCAGCCAAGAACTCCGAAACCTCGAAATGAGCACAATATGCGCAATCACCGAGCGCTCAATCGATGACATCTGAGTCTTAAGGTCGGTAAAAAATGGGGTGTCTACAGTCACGTTCCGTTTCGCAAACTTACTAGGTTTTTCATTTTTAAAATTGAATGTGAAAATGTTACTTGTTCGTGTATTTTGAAATTCAAATTCACATAGATATGATCTATAGTAACATTCAATTTCCTATATAGGAAATTGAATGTTACCATAGATTAAGTTTGTGAAACGTAACGTGACACTTATATAAATGTAACGTAACGTGACCATATCATATGGGACATTACATAAACGTAATGTGACATGACACATACATAAACGTAACGTAACGTGACACATACATAAACGTAACATAATGTGACACGTACATAAACGTAACGTGACACTTACATAAACGTAACGTAACGTGTCACGTTACATTTCGCAAATAGGATCTTGTGAAATACATTCTTATCTAAATAGGACTTAAGACTCTATAAGAAATTACACAGGACTTAACATAGCATAAGTGTCCAAAATAAGACTTATAAATAAGTCTCCCTATAATTTAACTCAAAATTTATTGAGTCTAATGTGAATGTTTGAATAATGTCCTATGATATATAAATCTACTTTTTAAACCTATTTTATGCACCCAATAATAGGTAAGTAATATGATTAATTAAGTCTAAATTTTAATCTTGAATAATAATGGCCTATTTTGGAAAGTAGTTAAAAAAATAATAATTTGACTTTTTTTTTTAAAAAAAAATTATGATAAAAACGTGCAAAAATAATGAGGTGATGTGACCTCAAAAAATCAAAAATTGAAAATATTAATTTTTAACCAACTTGTCAAAATATATAGGCCAATATTGATCTAAAAATATTCAACGGAAACAAGTTTATTCCCTAGATATAGCCTTTTGAAAATACTATTAACACAAATAAATCATAAGATAGGATACACACTCATATTTGTGAGCTCTAGATGCTTTTAGATTTTTAATCTTTTTGTCTAATTTTTATTGTTTTAGGAAGATAATAGAAATGAAAAATTACGTAATATATCGATAACACTAAAAGTCAAATACTATGCCTATCAAGGAACGTAACACCTTATTCAATAGGCCAAGTTTAGTGTCCGTATTACAGTCATGTTGAATTTTGACTCGATAAATTTTAAGTGTAGATAATTCAATCACAAAAATGAGTTCATTTTTTATGAGAGAATTGTATCAATTTTATGATATAATTTTGTAAAGATTTTGTAGACGTAGATTTTTAGGACACAAGTTAAGAAATTTAAAATAATTACACTTTTTTTATTATTTTTATTTTTATAAGCCTCTTATGGTGGTGCTGTTTTTGAACTATTTATTTGAGTTATTCGTATTTTTTTATTTTGAGAGTTTATGTCCAATTATTTGATGTAATTTTTATTTATGACTTATTAAATACAAATAAATTAAATAACTTTAAAAAAACTAATTATTTTAAAATTAACAATACGTCTAAATGCACAGAAAACCAAACATATATGTTTCACAAAAAGTGAAACTTACAAGATGTGAGACCTACCGTTTGTGAGACATTTGTGTCTCATTCTTGTGTATAGTATGTTGGAACAATCTTCTGTGTACAATAAATAAATTGAACCGAATGAAAATAAATAAAAGATCAAATAAATAAAATAAATAACTTACAAAATTTATTTTATCGAACCGAATGAAAAATAAAAGATCAAGTCGAGTGTGTGACACTCTGTCCTTAAGACAGATTTGCCCCGCTACGGTGTTTACGGTTATGTGGCATTTATCTCACAAGATACAATGATCTTCACAAATTTATAGTAGCACTCCAAACAAATTTGTCTGGCGAACTAGACCTTGTGTTCTAAACTCTCTGAATTTTTCCCTAAAATAATATAAAGAATAAATGCAAACAGAGATAAAGATGTGGACAACAAAACTGTATTTTTCAGACTGTTTTTCAACACCCAAAACTGCTGAAAAATGCTGGAATTTATAGGCAAACAACCAGTCCCGAACAAGTATGAAACACAAACTGAACAGGTGGTTTTTTGAATGAACAGGTGCCGTTTCGAATTAGGACAGATAACTGAATCTGTCCAGAAACTGTCTGGACAGTTTTGAGATAGATAATTGTTGAACATATCTATTGGAACTGCTGGACAGATTTAAATCCGTCTGGGCAGTTATATAATTGCTGAACAGATTTGTCTAGGCAGATTCAATCTGTCCGGGTGCAACAGATATAAGACCTGTTTTGACTGTATGATCTATCCGAAAAGTGCACTGTGCAGTTTCAATCTGTGTAACTGTAGCAGTTATGAGCAGTTAACCTGTTGGAATTTTCGGATTGAAGGAGACCAAAATGGATAGAAAATTAATTCAATTTTTGGCACAAAATTTGAATTTAAAATTTTCAATAAATTTTGTCAAAAAAATTAATATAAAAATCGACCTGACCCACAACCTGCGCCCGGCACAGCTCGGCTCGGCCAGACAGACGGCGGCAGCAGCGCGCACGCGTGTGTGGTGGTTTGTAAGGTTCACTTTATCCATAACTCCTCCCTTCTACAAACTTGAGGTGTCCCTTGGGGCCCAACCCAAGGTTGTACACCTAGAACTTATATACACACATAAGTTTTGTTCAAGTTTCAATGTGGGACAGTCCTCATAAGGAAACCCACATTTAAAACTTAAATGTCCAATTCCACGAACCGAAAAATGACGTCAAGTTCCCATTCACTCACAAATGGTTTTGACGAACCGTCTTCACCGTATGACTTGCCATGCGGCAAGGAACACATTACCTTTTCGAACTCACCCCAAAAGACGTTTGGGGCCCACTCAATTTCGGGCTCAAATATGGCATAAAATAAGCATATATAAAACCTATTTTCTAATAATCCCCCACATGAATGGAATTTGACGGAGAGAAAATGCAACAATATGATCTAATTACAGAGAATATAGAAATTAGAAATATTCTGCAAAGAATAGGTAGCTTTGGGCTTTGAACCTTCCCTTGTGAGACACTATCAGATTTATTAGCTAACTAGTGAACATGATGTCTTGAACTGTTCAGCTGTTTGTGTAAACCAAGACAATAGAACTCGCACAGTATATCCCCAGACACAGTGTAATTCTCACTATTGTGTTCATTTTGGCCCTAAACAACCTAGTCTTTCATGAGTGCTCTAGAGAATTGTAGCCATTCACAAATTTCATAGAACCAACCCAATTCACACTCACATAAGTGATTCTTATGAAGAGTATCCTGCCATACTCCACTAGGTTTACCTAGATATAAGAATCATTAAAATTTTAATTAACCTAAAACGCTGCAAACATCACTATTTCATCCTAGAAATGGGTAGGAGTTGGACTCCCCAGTGATCCTTCTGAGTCATTCACAACTTGGTTGTCCCTTTGAACCTAGATCTTGGGATCTCCAGTCAACTAGGTTGGGTTGCCGTTGTGGTAACTCTTATTTAATAGGCTTAAGTCCCATTCCCCTCGATGAATTTTCAACTAACTCTCTTGCTAATCCTTTGGTTAGTGGATCCGCTATGTTGTCTTTAGACTTCACATATTCAATGGAAATAATTCCATTAGAGAGTAGTTGTCTCACAGTGTTATGTCGATGACGAATGTGTCACGACTTATCATTATATATATGACTCTGTGCTATACCTATTACTGATTGACTATCACAATGTATATAAATAGCAGGCACTGGTTTTGGCCACATTGGAATATCTTCAAGGAAGTGGCGAAACCATTCTGCCTCATCCCCTGCTTTGTCTAAAGTTATGAATTATGATTCCATAGTAGACCTAGCAATGCAAGTTTGTTTGGAAGATTTCCAAGATATAGCCGCCCCACCTAGAGTAAAGACATACCCACTGGTGGATTTTGCGTCTCTATTAGCCAATATCCAATTTGCATCACAATATCCTTCAAGTACTGCTGGATATAGGGGTGTGCATAATACCGCCGAAACCGCCGAACCGCCAAAACCGCACCGAACCGCACCACCAAGGCAAATTTGTTATTATTTGCCAATCGAACCGCCGGTTTTTGATAAGAAAAATGGCAAATTCTAGTGACACATTTATCAATCCGTCGGTTTCTATTTTGCTTCCAAACCGCACCGACCCGCACCGCTATTAAATCATGTTTTATAAGATTCTAAAAATTCTTTTTTACTTAAGTTTACTTGTTGTTCTATACCTTAGAATATAGTATTACAGTACTGCTCGAGGGGAATTCAAGTTGTCAGTAATCCAAAATAAAGTTGGATTCCAATTCACTTTTCAATCTTTTTTTTTTTCTGGCCACGTTGCTACACTTGCTGCATCAGAAGAAAGCTTTGCAAGATGCTTAACATCACGGTATCTCTCGTCTTTTTTTTACTCTTTGATTTAAGTTTTGTAATTTGAATTATATTTTTTATAAACCGCCAATCCGCCCGAACCGCCAAGGCAAATCCAACATTATTTGCCAATTGAACCGCCGGTTTTTGATAAGGAAAATGGCAAATTCTAGTGACACTTTTATCAATCCGCCACCCGCCATATGGTTTCTATTTTCCCCTCAAACCGCACCGACCCGCACCGTGCACACCCCTAGCTGGATATCTAGTATGATTCAGTCTAATGTTATAAGTAAATCGGAGATAACTTAGAACCCTTATAATTGCTTTCCAGTGTTCTACTCTTGGATTACTCGTATATCTACTTAATTTACATACTGCATACGCTATATCCGGGCGAGTGCAGTTTATCAAGTACATTAAGCTTCCAATAATTTGGGAATACTCTAATTGAGAAATACTTTCCTGTACATTCTTAGAAAGAAATAAATTAACATCCACAGGTGTTTTAGCAAGATGATCATCATCTTTGCTAAATTTGTCAAGTATTTTCTCAATGTAATGAGATTGTGACAAAGCATATCCTTCTGATGTTTTGGTAATTTTCATACCAAGAATTACATCGGCAATGCCCATGTCTTTCATGTCAAAATGTTTATTCAACATTTTCTTGGTAGTTTTGATCATATCATTATTACTACCTATGATGAGCATATCATCTACATAAAGACATACAATGACATAACCTTTATCTGTTTTTTAATATAAACACATTTGTCACACTCATTAATTTTGAATCCATTTGACATTATTACCTTGTCAAATTTCTCATGCCATTACTTTGGCGCTTGTTTTAAACCATATAATGATTTAACCAATTTACACACTTTCTTTTCTTTTCCTGGAACAGAAAAACCTTCTGGTTGTTCCATGTAAATTTCTTCATCTAACTCACCATTTAAGAAAGCGGTTTTCACATCTATATGATGAATTTCTAGATTGTACAAAGACGCAATAGCAATTAGCATTCTAATAGATCTTATTCTAGTAACCGGTGAGTATATATAGACACCCCATTTTTGACCGACCTTAAGACTCATACGTCACCGATTGAGCGCTCGGTGATGGTGCATATTGTACTCGTTCAGAAGTTTCAGAGTCTCGGCTGCGAGCCTTGCCTCCGGACTTCCGGGCTCTTTTGTGTCTTGCCTCGGTTTGCGAACCAGGCTCGATTTTCTCTGTTTCTCTTCCTGAAGGGAGGGAGAGGTCTCATAGATCATCTCTCAGTGGCCGTAGGCTACATTTTGTGGTCATAAGCCATTTTGCTCGTTTGGAGTCCGGTTTCAGATTTTTCAGAGCCGACGGTCGTGTGCCTCGGTTCGGGACCGCTTAACCACCTCTGTTTGCTCCAATTTTTGGCACACACCTTATTTCCTCCCTTTTGAGGGACACTGTGGTCCGAGAGACCAACTTCGTGGTCGGACACCACTTCCGGTGCCTAACAGCCCACTTTCGGGGCCCCAAACTGCGTGTTTTGGCTCCCGAACCTTCATTCTGCATTTTTAGGCTCCGACCCGAACTTGAGATAGTCATATTTTGAGATCCTTTTCATGTTTGATTAAGGACATTTTTCTGTTTGAGATCTCCTCCTATCACTTGCTTCTTTAACGCTCTTTTAGGCCTATTTTTGCACGGTATTTTAGGCTTACTTGTGAGCTGTTTTGGACTTGGTCATAAACTACAAAGTGTCTTGTTTTGAGCCCCTCTTCAATTTTGTTGAAGGGCTCTCGGCCATTTGGGTCTAGCAGCTACCACTTGCCTTTATATCCCACTTTTTGGCCTTTTTGGGGGGAAACTTGAATTGTTTCCCCCCCCATTCCCCCCCCCCTTTTTCCCCCCCTTTTGCCTATATAACTGCAGCTCCAGCTCTGGTTTAAGGGTTACAAAAATTCCCTCAAGCCTCTTGCATTACATCTCTCTCCCTCTATACTCCAAACACCAAAACCCTTCAAACCCTACACCATTTTGCACTACACCTCATAGCCCCACCCTTCCATCCTCCATTCCAGCAGCTGAAGGTTGTTCTTCAAGGCCTAGGAGTGCTGCATCTCAAGCCAAAAGGGTGCCAAAGACTAGTCTTCAAGGGTAAGCTCTATTTCCCTCTTTTTGGTCCATATTTTACATCCTTTCTAAGCCATACTTGCTTGCTGTTTTGGGATCCTACCCTAACTGGAACCAGTCTTATTTTGAGCTCCTTTTCACTTTTGTTTAAGGGCCTCTCACTGTTTGAGGCCTCCTTGTTGCACTTGCTTCATTGTCTCTCTTGTATGCCATTTTCTTGTGTAGTATTTTTGGCCCATGTATAAATTGTTTTGAGGCATGCCATAAACTGTAAAGAGGCTTATTTTGAGCCCTTCTTCAACATTGTTGAAGGGCTTATTGCTGTTTGAGGCTTCTATTTATCACTTTCCTTTATATCTCTCCTTTGGCCATATTTTTGCATGATTTATTAGCCTCTTGTGCTTCTGTTTTTGGACTCTGGTCCGAACTTAAAACAGCCTTATTTTGACACCCTCTTAATGTTTCATTAAGGGTCTTTTTCTGTTTGAGGCATCCTTTATATACTTTGTGTTATATCTCTCTTTTTGGCCTTATTTTGCATAGCATTTTGAGCATTCTTGCATACTGTTTTGGGTCCGGACATCAACTATAAAGTACAATATTTTGGGCCCCTCTTCAACATTGTTGAAGGGCCCCTTTGTGTTTAAGGCAAGCAACAACCACTTGCTTTTTTGTCCCTCTTTTGGCCCATTTCTTGCATGAGAGCTTAGCCATACCTGTGTTAGTTTTTGTGGTTTGTTGTAAACTGTAAAAGGCCATGTTTTGGGCCCCTATTCAACATTGTTGAAGGACCCCCAGCTGTTTGGGGCCTGAAGCTGTGACTTTCTTCATTACCTCACATTTAGGGCCATTTTTGCATGCTAGTTTTGCCCTATTTGTGTTTGCTGTTTGGCCCTGCTTAAAACTGGAAACATGCTTGTTTTGGGACTGGCTTGAACCTGTCTTTACATTTCATGTCCAAATAATGCATGCTTGATGTAGCTACAAGTCATTTCATGTGCTTAATCTTGCATTTCGGGACCATTTCATGCATCGGGTGCTATATCGTCATGATTCGGGGCGGTTTCAGGTCATATTTTAGCGCTGAAATTTGCATGTTTGCATATCATATTTCATGCCTTGCCATGTCTTGTTAGAGTGGCATTTGGTGCCTTAGGGTCGGTCCTCGGTTTGCGTGCATGCGTGCACGTACTTCGAGAGTCTCATTTTCATCTAATGGCCTCTTATGTGAGTGTGGATGAGGTCCACTCATGTTGGTGTAAGTCCATTATGCATTGTGTATGCCATTTCATTTCATAGCATTGCGTATGCTAGGTTGTGTGTTAGCGCATTGTGTATGCCATGTTATCCCGTGCATCGTGTATGCCATTTCATAGCATTGTGTATGTTAGGTTGTATCTTAGTTGCATTTCATGCATATCATGCATATTGCATCGTGCTTGGGATAGGAGTTAGCCCGAGCACGGGAAACGAGGGACGTTTCATACTCCGAGTGACGGAACGTGTCTCAATTCCGGTCGCCGACACTCCGGATTATCCATGATGGAGTTTAGGCCCTGTTGTGTTTTTCATGTGCATTCATTCTATATTGAGTTGCACAATTCGATTCCTCGGCCATCATGCATCGAGATGCGTGATTGGTGACACGAGGATCGAGGCACGCATACATTTGTGAAAATACATTGCCATGCCCCTTTCTTGCTCTCTGTTGCAGCAAATCAAGAATTAGCAACCTTCCGGAGCTTGGCGCGCTTTCCAAGAATAATTGCAAAACAGAGGCTAATTGGGGCATCCTAGTGGATTTCCGCGCAAGGCAGCCCAAACATACATCATTCATCAGAGTCGAGGCAGTCCCTGGCTTGCATGCCAGTTTTATTATTTTCTTAGTTAAATTTGTAATTTAATTAGGATTTTGTAATTATTTGGACTGTATTATTCTTTCATTTGGGACTGTATATTATTTTATTCGGACCCTCTGTGCGAGGGCATAATTATAATAAGTGTGCGTGAGTGTGATGTATGTCTTCCAACCCCACGTCTTTCTCCCTTTTATTTACCCGCTTATGATGGTTAGATTAGGGCATGTTTCAATTAGCATACAGTATGATAGCATGTTTGCATTCATTCATCTGTTTTGCATGCACCGGGCTCGGCGCATCATACTAACGGCATTGTATTTTCAATTCCAAGTCGAATACATGTTAGCTGTACCATTTCATATGCCATGTTTAGGATAGCCAAGCCTGCTATAGTTGCATTTTTGCATGTGTTGCATTAGGCATTTCTGTATAATTAGGATCATGCATGGATTTCTAATTAGTTTCTGTTTTGGCTTGGAGTACTCGGTAAGTTTTATGCTTTAGCATCCTTGCATGTGTGTGAGTGACTGCCATGATAGCATGCTTACCATGAGGCTATTTGCTTATGTGATATAAACTGCCTGAATGCCTGTGGGTGAAGGTTGGGTTATTTGGATTGGAACAGTTCATCAAATGTGAGTTTTAAGCCCACTAGATAGTGGCAAAACCATCTTTTCTAAGCCCACCCGAGGGTGGCAAAATCTGCATTTTAAGCCTACTTGCGAGTAGCAAACCATCTTTCAAAAAAAACAAACATGAAATGTCTTGTTCCAATTCAGGCGACCCAGTCTATACTTGTATGCTGTGTGCATCACATAGTAATCTAGGTTAATAACCGGAATACGAACACACAATGTTTTCAAAACTTGATACCATGGTTAGTAGAGGCCGATCTTTGATCGGGCGAGCGGGGGTGCTCACGAAGTGACCTTCCCCAATCGTACCCAAGTTGCCGAGCCGAGGCAACTTTGGTGATGACGGACACGTGGCCTTAGGCAACGAGTCAGGGTTTCCTAAATTTCCCAAAATAAAATATTTAGGTGGCGACTCTGTATCTGGCAAAGCAGTCCATGTTTGGCACTTCTTTCAAAAATCTGTTTTCTCAAAACGATTTGTCGGATTTGGACTCTTTGGTTCAGATTTAGAACCGTGACAAATTGAGAGTTCTGAGCTGTAGTGACCCCAAATGAACAGAACGGGACTCACCCTCCTGGGGCGTTCGGGGACGTCTACAGTTTCTAGCGACTCTGCTGGGGATTTAGAGAACTTGACTCGAACTCGTGATATCTTGTTTTGACTACACTTGTGTGTTTCTTTGCATTGCATTTGCATTGGTGCGCCTAGGACACCGTGTTTGCATCTGCTATTCCTGAACGGTTTGTCGGAGGCTTGTCTTGTCAAGACATGACCATAAGGCTGACCGGTTGTGGGCTCTGCAAGTATGGGAATACAAACCCCAGTTTTACCGGGGCACCCTTTTGACCATTCGACCTAGTGCATATTCGGAATCCATAGTGACCATTCCAAACTAGGCCAGGTTGCTTACGCGATATAGGTTGTTTGAAACCGCTGCATGCGTAATGAAACCCTAGCTCCTGACAAAATAGGACAGGGAAACCTTACCCCAACATAGGGGTGTTTTGGCTCTCACTTGTCTGCTATGTGCTTTTAGAGTGCGTCTCTATAGGAATGCATGTATCAGTCTACAAGTTTGGGCATCAGGCCTGCGAGCATCAGTATTTGGAAGAATCAGTTTTACCTGAGGGTATCAGTTTTCCGACAGAATTTTGGGCAGAATTCAATAGAGAGCACACTCATTCAACTATGCTCATATCTGTTCAAGTGAAATCAGGCTGAGATGCTGTCTGTTTTCTCTTTTGCTAGGCAGTCTTGGAACCATAGCTTCAGAAGGCTCCGAAATCCCCCGGGTACATTGGACTAGTGCTGATAGACCTTGTTAGGTCAGAGATTCAGTTCAAGGGCAATTAGTGTTCCTTTACCAGAGGCAGGGTGAAAAGGTCGGTCAGGCACAGACCACCAGTACAGCAGCTACCAGCTCAGTGGTCTTTGAACAGCCAGGTTGAGATTTTTTAGCCTACTGCAGACACAGGTATACCAGTTGCTCAGTTAGATCAGGGCAATATGTCGGGTCTGGAAAAGATGGTGCGCCAACTCCAGGATAGTATGAAAGCCATGCAGCAAGATGTTGTCCGTTAAGCGGAATTCACCAAGCAACAGGCTGTGGTCATAGCCCAACAGGCAGAGACAATTTCCAGGTTAGAGCAGCAAACTAGAGTATCTACTTCACACCAGGCTCCTCCCCCACCAAGAGTTCCCATACTCGGGGAGGCAACCCACGTCCAGGATGATACGGACAGTTCAGGCGGGCCAGCTCCGCCCCCGGTGCTACCCCAGCTGTCTAAAACACCCACCAACCTGCCAGACTCCCCCTTTGAGTTCAAGATGGACCCCACAGCATTGAAAGTGAGCAGGCTTGAGAAATTGTTCAAAAAGTCTCAGGGGGCCCACTCTATTCCTGATATAGAGGATGGTTATACCGACTCAGTGGTGACATTACCTGATCGGTTCAAGATGCCACATATCGATCGATTCGATGGTTCTGAAGACCCAATGGTGCACCTTCAACTGTTTTTTGATATTTTGAGGCCAATGGGTTTGACCACAGCCCAGAAATTGTCACTATTCGGCCGAACCCTGTCTGGGATGGCCGCAATCTGGTATGCAAAATTGGAGAACTCTGTGAAACAGAACTGGGAAGGGCTGGCTGAGGCCTTTATTGCTCAATACTCCTACAGCACACAGATCGAGGTCACGACTCGTGATCTCGAAGTCACCCGCCAAGAGCCAAAGGAGGGTTTCTCAGAGTTCGTGACAAGATGGAGAACAAAGGCCTCAATGATGACTACAAGGCCTTCCGACAAAGATCAGATCAGGATGATTGTTCGGAATCTGCATGGCAAGTTGTTGCAAAAGATGGTCGTTCTACCTCTGTTTACCTTTCCAGCCCTTCATGAAATAGGGGTTCAAATCGAGGATGCCACCAGACAAGGGATCTTTGTAGAAGATAATGAGCCTTCGAAGAGAAATGTTGCTCGCAGTTCCAATGCTACTACTGATGGTAGCACAGCTGCGAAATGCTCAGAAGTAGACACTATCATCACTTCCCTCAATGACCAAGAACCAACCACTTCAACTCGGTCCCAAGCCCGAAAATTCCATCCTCTTTACATGAGTCTCTCCCAAGCTTTGAAAAAGCTGCAAGAAGAAGGGCACCTAGAACTCCTAGAACCCCAACCCCTTCCAAACCCTCTTCCACCAAGATATGACCCAGCTAAATACTGTGCCTATCATCAACAACACGGTCATGATACGAACCGTTACATCCGCCTCCATCATAAGATTCAGGATCTTATTGACGAAGAGACCCTAGCTCCACCAAAAGGACCTCAGGTTAGTACTGATTCATCACCTCCCCATCTCAACCTCATCCATACACTACCATCCACCTTCGACCCCAGCATATACATCACCCCAGCCCATCTACCCAAGCCTGTGGTGTTCATTCCAGAAAGCATGGACTTATGCATGATGGATGCACCTGGACCCCAATCATCTCAAACCCGTGAACCCGCTACTTCTGAGCTGAAGAGAATGATCGAAGATCTTCAGAGAACTGTAACAGATTTGGCCTCCGGGACAACAGCTCCATCATCAACCACATCACATACCAGGGAGTTCATGTCAAAAGGCTCCCCAGTCTTGGAACGGGCTGTATTTGAGGAATGCCAATCCCTTGGCAAAGTGGAGGCAGACGGTAAGAACAAGGTAGGGGCAGGCATGGATCCCCATGAGCATCTCCTGTTGGCTGTTGAGGCTTTGAAAGCCGAGGGACTGAACAAAGAGCAAGTGCTCGCAGTTGTTGAAAAAACTGTGGACGACATTTTCGCCACTCAAGTTGGGGGCAGTTTGAATCAAGGGCAAGCCGGGAGAAGGGTCGTTGTATCAGAAACGTTCCTTTCAGCTATAATCCTGCACTCGGAAGAGATCAACAAACCAGGCCAGCACCTGCCAATCCCTTTACTGGTGCGTCCAGCAAAAATCCACAAACTTTGAAGTACCAACCCCGAGGTCAAAGGGTCTTCCATGCCCTCCACGTGCCTTTGTCCAAAGCTTTCCAAATCCTTATAAGAAAAGGCCATCGCAAACCCCTTGAGCCTCGGCCTCTCCCGAACCCTCTTCCGGCTACGCATGACGCTGCCCAGTACTGTGCCTTCCATCAGCAAACTGGCCATACTACCGACAACTGCTTCCGTCTTCGCTATGAAGTACAGGATTTATTTGACAACGGGGTCATTGCCGCGCCAAGCTCTGTAAAGTCTATCGGCACTAGATCGGTGAACTTGGGGGATAATATGACCATGTGATCGGGGGATGAACCACCTGCGGATGGCACTCGATGTACTCTAGATATGGCGTATGGCACGCACCGTTTTGAGCATTTGGCAAAAGCTACATTCTGACTTGGGTATTGAGTCAGTCTTGTTGTTTTGTTTTGAGTCTGTCCTTTTGTTTTGAGTCAGTCTTTTCATACTGAGTCAGTTGAGGTCTGTCTTGTCGTATCGAGTCAGTCCTGTTGTATAGGAGTCGGGTGATTCCGGGGGGTGTTACCTCGGGCGTCACCATTTTGTTTTATGTTTGTCTTTTCGTTTTGTTTTGAGTCTGTTTCGGCCAGGGAGCCAGTTGTGCCAACAGATTTTTGAATAAAATAGCAGTGATCTTCACGCTCTCGCATTTGCTTCTGCCTTGTGCCAGTTATGCCAGAAGTTCTGAATGAGACGGCAGTATTTGACTAAAGAACTCTGTCTTTTCTGTGCCTTGAAATCATTGTATCGACCTAAGTTTTTCAAAACTTTTTTGAACACTGCGGTGAAAACGAAGAGGAAGGAATTCCTCGGGATTTGCGAAACTTTGATCATTTGAGAGAAAGAGAGGCGTGCTAAGCCTTTAATGAATGAAATCATACTTGTTAGCATGAGTACTGAGAAGGACCCTGGCTTGATTCAGACTGGTTTCACACTATCTTCAGCGCGAGCGATTTGTCGCTTTCTTAAAAACTTTCAAAAACAAAATGTTTTGCGCGGTCCTGTGAAGACCTGTGTGGAATCGCTCTTGAAATTGTGCAGCCTAGGATCGTTGTCAGCCTCGAGACTCAACCCCTTTCGCTTCCAAACCTTGAACTTGAATTCAGAAGGTTCAACAGTCAACTACGATGTGAGGCCTGTGTGGCTAGATTTGAAGCAGCCCTCGAACAAGAGGCCAGGAAAGTCAGATAAAAAAGATTAGAAGATCAGAAGAAGCTTGCAAAGCTAGAACAGAAGCACCCCTCGAACTAGGGGCAAAGATATCAGACATGCTCGAAGAGCTGAAGATGAGTCCTCTTGCAAATCAACAGCCACTCTCCTGGATACGGATGGCTTCGAAACCCTATAACCATTTGGCATGGACCAAGCTACACTTTTACCCTTGAGAGGCTCGCTGGGCCGAAAACCCGGAAGGGCGACCCAGGCAAAAGTTAAAGCAAGAAAAAGAAGAAAAAGAACAAAAAAAGAAAAAAGAAGAAAAAGAAAAGAAAAAAAAAAAAGAAAGAAAAAATGTACAAAAAAAAAGAAAAGAAAAGAAAAGAAAAGAAAAGAATATAAAAAAAAAAGAAGAAGAAAAGAATTGAAAAAAGAAAGAAAGAAGAACAAAGCTCACAAGGTCGAAAACCCGCGACGGGCGCCTTGGCAAAAGTTAGAGCCTAAAAAGGAGAGGTTAATACCCGAGTGTACCTTAACCCCAAACTACGTAAGGCTTGATTCCCATCTTTGGGATACGTAGGCAACTTCATTCTGAAGTCCAGCCATAAACACTTCCAAATCAACTGTGTCCATGCGATGGTTCTGATCATCTTTGTCTTCTCTGTATCTGAGAGTCTGGTTGTGTTCGTCGCTCTGAGGACTGACTACAATGCGCTGCAGTGCTATCCAAACAAGGGGCAACTTTCCGTTGCCATTCAAAACGCCGCAGTGTCATTTCAAACAAGGGGCAACTTTCCGTTGCCATGCAGTGTCCTTTAGACAAGGGGCAATTTTCCATTGCTATGGATCCGAGGTCGTGCATCTCAAGAGTAGGTTCCGTGCTAGTTGAGCAGTGGTCGTTTGCAAAAATAGTTTTTTGAGAATTTTTACTGAGGTTGATTAATCTTCTCGAAAAGTATTCCATTTTCAAAACTGGACCATTTCTTGGACCCAAAAGAGGAAAATTTTCAGCGCTTATAGCCTAACTTGCATGATTTTAAATCAGAAAATCGAACAAGCGCGTTAATCTAACTCTCATGTTGGTCAAAACTGTTTTAGTAGAAAGCAAAAACAAAAAATGGTCAAAATGATGAACTAGGGGCACAGTTGAGTCGGGTGTTCTGTCTTTTCCCCTTTGTCAAAATACTTGCCAGAAAGGGCACTCTACTTGTCGGAAAGGGCACCGTGTTCGCCAGAAAAGGGCACAACAAAGGGCAGAAAGCTCTCACATCCTCCAAGCAACGAGGTATCAAGCAAAGTGCGAAGCACGAACTAGAATGGGGCAAGATATTCCACTCTATCATCTGGACAGATCTTATCACGTCCAAACTCCCCAGCAAAGCATCATCAACTAATGTTAGCTGTAGATTTGCTACACACCCAGTTGTAGCGCAACCCTTCCGTGGGAGGAATTCACTAGCTGTGAGCGGAAGAAAGAGAATCTAGCAGAATGCTAGGGGTACGAGCCCACAATTTGCTGTTTATCCGTCAACCACCTAGGAGAGGGATGAAAAATGAGAGATCGAAGAATAGAGAGATGTGCGATGAGAGGAAAAGTGAGAAAAGGGCTTTTTCAGAAAAAACAGAGCTTGAGGGCCGAGTGATGTGAGAACTACAAATGAGAAATGGTGGGAAACACTACCCGGTGAAACAGGCTCCCTGTGCACGTCTGAGTGTCGTGTCTTTTTGTTTTAATTCTTGTTTCGAGTCGTTTCGAGTGTTACTCGACGTGTCTAGGTTATGTGCCTTTTATTTCCTTGTTGAGTCGTTTTGCTGTGTTCAGTCGTAGGCTCAATACCTGGTCGAAAACTCATCTCTCAATTTCCAAAAATAAAATCATTTTGTGCTCCGAGTGCCGTGCCGTTCTCCACATTTGTGCAAAACAGAATTGGTTCTTTCATAAAGTCGCGGGGTTCAACCTAGGTCACGTGAGAACAGTAAAACCAGGACCTATCTGAAGCTACATGGGTTCCAGACTGCAAAGCAAAAAAAAAGAGGGAAAATGGAAACATCTGAGTGTGTTTCACCTTCAGCAAATTTCGTGATTGTATTCCGGATGTACCTTCTCAAAACCTTGTCAATGCTCCGAAGTATGAGTGTGCCTCTTCCTCAAGCGCAAGATCAAGCCTGCTTCAAAGTTATGCACCCTTCCACTTGCATTGTTATGCACTTTTCCACTTGTATTGTCATACACACCATACTTCCATTTATTTGCATCTTGTGTTATCTTCTCCCTTTTATCCTTTTACGCTGAGCAGCGTTTGGGATCGTTGTCCTCCGGGACTTTCTCGGGTTGCGTTGTGCGCGCACTTGAGCGGTTGTTTTAGGACCTCTTCTCACGATTTCAGCGTGGTTAGAGTGTTCTTTTCCTCACACGATTTCAGCGTGTTTGGAATTTTTCTCAGGCTGCGTTGTGTACGCACCTGGGCGGTTGTTTTTGGGCCTCCTCTCACGATTTCAGCGTGGTTTGAGTGTCTCATTCCTTACGCGATTTCAGCGTGTTTGGAATTTATCTCAGGTTGCGTTGTGTACACACCTGGGCGGTTGTTTTTGGGCCTCCTCTCACGATTTTAGCGTGGTTTGAGTGTCCCATTCCTTACGCGATTTCAGCGTGTTTGGAATTTATCTCAGGTTACGTTGTGTACGCACCTGGGCGGTTGTTTTTGGGCCTCCTCTTACGATTTCAGCGTGGTTTGAGTGTCCCGTTCCTTACGCGATTTCAGCGTGTTTGGAATTTTTCTCAGGTTGCGTTGTGTACGCACCTGGGCGGTTGTTTTTGGGCCTCTTCTCACAATTTCAGCGTGATTTGAGTGTCCTGTTCCTTACGCGATTTCAGCGTGTTTGGAATTTTTCTCAGGTTGCGTCGTGTACGCACCTGGGCAGTTGTTTTTGGGCCTCCTCTCACGATTTCAGCGTGGTTTGAGTGTCCCGTTTCTTACGCGATTTCAGCGTGTTTGGAATTTATCTCAGGTCGCATTGTGCACGCACCTGGACGGTTGTTTTCAGACCTCTTCTCACAATTTCAGCGTGGTTAGAGTGTTCTTTTCCCTCACACGATTTCAGCGTGTTTGGAATTTATCTTAGGTTGCATGGAGCGCGCTCCTGATTGATTTTCTTTGTTCTTCCTCCACTCACGAGTCCAGCGTGGTTGGCGTATGTTCACCCTTTGCATCAATTGCATCACATCTATTGCATCGTATCTATTTTATTATCTGGTCTAGGAGACCTTAAATCCCCTGGTCTAGGAGACCTTAAATCCCGCATCTTTATTCGCACTGTCTCGTGCACTTTCCGGTCTAGGAGACCTTAAATCCTCTAAAGGTGCAATTCCTTTGGTGTTTGTCGTGCCCGAACAACTTCTGGTGGTCTGGTATAGCCACCTGCCTGTGTTTGCGGTGAGTTCCTAGGAGACCAACTGAGACGGTGGAAACTAGACTTCGAATGGCTTATGCCCAGAACGCAAAGGTTCGGGATTTCCGAGACTAAAGTCTGGTTTAAATACCCAAGGGTATATCCTCGGCTTGAAATCTGTATAGCAGCCCCATAGATTGAGATAGCATCTGTATGCACCTCAATTCTGGATACTGATCCAATCTAGTTTGTCACCCTGTTGGAGAATAGGGAAAGCTGTAACCATAGTCAGGGAGAAAAGTAGTACATGTGGTTTAACTGAGAAGAAGCGGGAGATCCCCAGCAGCATGAGGTAAGTCATTGCCAATTGCCCCTGTGAGGTACCTTCATTTCCTAGCTATTACATTGCATTTCAGTTATTACATTACAGTGCATTGCATGAATCGTCAATTTTCGAACCGGCTTCGCGTAGCGTATAAGTCCAATTATCAAACCGGCTTCGCGTAGCGTGTAAGTCCAATTATCAAACCGGCTTCGCGTAGCGTGTAAGTCCAATTTTCAAACCGGCTTCGCGTAGTGTATAAGTCCAATTATCAAAATCTTCCTGCATATCATTTTGCATCTTGCCCCCTGCCTGCGGGCATGCCTGAGGGCACATCTTTGTTATCTTGCCTGCTTGTCTAAGTCTTCGGCTTTGTCAAAAATGGGTCGTCTCTGGGCTTTGACATTCACTCCCGTCACGTGTGACTTTCGAGTTCTGTCAAAGAGGGGCAACTATAGACACCCCATTTTTGACCAACCTTAAGACTCAGACGTCACCGATTGAGCGCTCGGTGATGGTGCATATTGTACTCGTTCAGAAGTTTCAGAGTCTCGGCTGCGAGCCTTGTCTCCGGACTTCCGGGCTCTTTCGTGTCTTGCCTCGGTTTGCGAACCAGGCTCGGTTTTCTCTGTTTCTCTTTCCGAAGGGAGGGAGAGGTCTCGTAGATCATCTCTCAGTGGCCGTAGGCTACGTTTTGTGGTCATAGGCCATTTTGCCCGTTTGGAGTCTGGTTTCCGGTTTTTCGGAGCTGACGGTCGTGTGCCTCGGTTCGGGACCGCTTAACCACCTCCGTTTGCTCCGGTTTTTGGCACACACCTTATTTCCTCCCTTTTGAGGGACACTGTGGTCCGAGAGACCAACTTCGTGGTCGGACACCACTTCCGGTGCCTAACAGCCCACTTTCGGGGCCCCAAACTGCGTATTTTGGCTCCCGAACCTTCATTCTGCATTTTTGGGCTCCGATCCAAACTTGAGATAGTCATATTTTGAGGTCCTTTTCATGTTTTATTAAGGACCTTTTGCTGTTTGAGATCTCCTCCTATCACTTGCTTCTTTAATGCTCTTTTAGGCCTATTTTTGCACGGTATTTTAGGCTTACTTGTGAGCTGTTTCGGACTTGGTCATAAACTACAAAGTGTCTTTTTTTGAGCCCCTCTTCAACTTTGTTAAAGGTCTCTCGGCCATTTGGGTCTAGCAGCTACCACTTGCCTTTATATCCCACTTTTTGGTCTTTTTGGGGGGAAACTTGAATTGTTTTCACCCCCATTTCCCCCCCCCCCTTTTTTCCTATATAACAGCAGCTCCAGCTCTGGTTTAAGGGTTACAAAAATTCCCTCAAGCCTCTTGCATTACATCTCTCTCCCTCTCTACTCCAAACACCAAAACCCTTCAAACCCTACACCATTTTACACTACACCTCATAGCCCCACCCTTCCATCCTCCATTCCAGAAGCTGGAGGTTGTTTTTCAAGGCCTAGGAGTGCTGTATCTCAAGCCAAAAGGGTGCCAAAGACTAGTCTTCAAGGGTAAGCTCTATTTCTCTCTTTTTGGTCCATATTTTGCATCCTTTCTAAGCCATACTTGCTTGCTGTTTTGGGCTCCGACCCTAATTGGAACTAGGATTATTTTGAGCTCCTTTTCACTTTTGTTTAAGGGCCTCTCACTGTTTGAGGCCTCCTTGTTGCACTTGCTTCATTGTCTCTCTTGTATGCCATTTTCTTGTGTAGTATTTTTGGCCCATGTATAAATTGTTTTGAGGTATGCCATAAACTGTAAAGAGGCTTATTTTGAGCCCTTCTTCAACATTGTTGAAGGGCTCATTACTGTTTGAGGTTTCTATTTATCACTTGCCTTTATATCTCTCCTTTGGCCATATTTTTGCATGATTTATTAGCCTCTTGTGCTTCTATTTTTGGACTCTGGTCAGAACTTAAAACAGCCTTATTTTGACCCCTTCTTCATGTTTCATTAAGGGTCTTTTTCTGTTTGAGGTATCCTTTATATACTTTGTGTTATATCTCTCTTTTTGGCCTTTTTTTGCATAGCATTTTGAGCATTCTTGCATACTGTTTTGGGTCCGGCCATCAACTGTAAAGTGAAATATTTTGGGCCCTTCTTAAACATTGTTGAAGGGCCCCTTTGTTTTTAAGGCCAGCAACCACCACTTGCTTCTTTGTCCCTCTTTTGGCCCATTTCTTGCATGAGAGCTTAGCCATACCTGTGTTGGTTTTTGTGGTTTGTTGTAAACTGTAAAAGGCCATGTTTTGGGTCTCTATTCAACATTGTTGAAGGACCCTCAGCTGTTTGGGGCCAGCAGCTGTGACTTTTTTCATTACCTCACATTTAGGGCCATTTTTGCATGCTAGTTTTGCCCTATTTGTGTTTGCTGTTTGGCCCTGCTTAAAACTGGAAACTTGCTTTTTTTGGAACTGCCTTGAACCTTTCTTTACATTTCATGTCCAAATAATGCATGCTTGATGTAGCTACAAGTCATTTCATGTGCTTAATCTTGCATTTCGGGACCATTTCATGCATCGGGTGCTATATCGTCATGATTCAGGGCGGTTTCGGGTCATATTTTAGCGCTGAAATTTGCATGTTTGCATATCATATTTCATTCCTTGCCATGTCTTGTTAGAGTGGCATTTGGTGCCTTAGGGTCGGTCCTCGGTTTGCGTGCATGCGTGCACGTACTTCGAGAGTCTCATTTTCATCTAATGGCCTCTTATGTGAGTGTGGATGAGGTCCACTCATGCTGGTGTAAGTCCATTATGCATTGTGTATGCCATTTCATTTCATAGCATTGCGTATGCTAGGTTGTATGTTAACGCATTGTGTATGCCATGTTATCTCGTGCATCGTGTATGCCATTTCATAGCATTGTGTATGTTAGGTTGTATCTTAGTTGCATTTCATGTATATCATGCATATTGCATCGTGTTTGGGATAGGAGTTAGCCCGAGCACGGGAAACGAGGGACGTTTCGTACTCCGAGTGACGGAACGTGTCTCAATTCCCGGTCGCCGATACTCCGGATTATCCATGATGGAGTTTAGGCCCTATTGTGTTTTTCATGTGCATTCATTCTATATTGAGTTGCACAATTCGATTCCTCGGCCATCATGCATCGAGATGCGTGATTGGTGGCACGAGGATCGAGGCACGCATACATTTGTGAAAATACATTGCCATGCCCCTTTCTTGCTCTCTGTTGCAGCAAATCAAGAATTAGCAACCTTCCGGAGCTTGGCGTGCTTTCCAAGAATAATTGCAAAACAGAGTCTAATTGGGGCATCCTAGTGGATTTCCGCGCAAGGCAGCCCAAACATACATCATTCATCAGAGTCGAGGCAGTCCCTGGCTTGCATGCCAGTTTTATTATTTTCTTAGTTAAATTTGTAATTTAATTAGGATTTTGTAATTATTTGGACTGTATTATTCTTTCATTTGGGACTGTATATTATTTTATTCGGACCCTCTGTGCGAGGGCATAATTGTAATAAGTGTGCGTGAGTGTGATGTATGTCTTCCAACCCCACGTCTTTCTCCCTTTTATTTACCCGCTTATGATGGTTAGATTAGGGCATGTTTCAATTAGCATACAGTATGATAGCATGTTTGCATTCATTCATCTGTTTTGTATGCACCGGGCTCGGCGCATCATACTAACAGCATTGTATTTTCAATTCCAAGTCGAATACATGTTAGCTGTAGCATTTCATATGCCATGTTTAGGATAGCCAAGCCTGCTATAGTTGCATTTTTGCATGTGTTGCATTAGGCATTTCTGTATAATTAGGATCATGCATGGATTTCTAATTAGTTTCTGTTTTGGCTTGGAGTACTCGGTAAGTTTTATGCTTTAGCATCCTTGCATATGTGTGAGTGACTGCCATGATAGCATGCTTACCATGAGGCTATTTGCTTATGTGATATAAACTGCCTGAATACCTGTGGGTGAAGGTTGGGTTATTTGGATTGGAACAGTTCATCAAATGTGAGTTTTAAGCCCACTAGATAGTGGCAAAACCATCTTTTCTAAGCCCACCCGAGGGTGGTAAAATCTGCATTTTAAGCCTACTTGCGAGTAGCAAACCATCTTTCAAAAAAAACAAACATGAAATGTCTTGTTCCAATTCAGGCGGCCCAGTCTATACTTGTATGCTGTGCGCATCACATAGTAATCTAGGCTAATAACCGAAATAAAAACACACAATGTTTTCAAAACTTGATATCATGGTTAGTAGAGGCCGATCTTTGATCGGGCGAGCGGGGGTGCTCACGAAGTGACGTTCCCCAATCGTACCCAAGTTCCCGAGCCGAGGCAACTTTGGTGATGACGGACACGTGGCCTTAGGCAACGAGTCAGGGTTTCCTAAATTTCCCAAAATAAAATATTTAGGTGGCGACTCTGTATTTGGCAAAGCAGTCCATGTTTGGCACTTCTTTCAAAAATCTGTTTTCTCAAAACGATTTGCCGGATTTGGACTCTTTGGTTCAGATTTAGAACCGTGACAAATTGAGAGTCCTGAGCTGTAGTGACCCCAAATGAACAAAACGGGAGTCACCCTCCCGGGGCGTTCGGGGACGTCTACAGTATGTGTCAAAGTAATTAAGACCTTCTTTTTGTCTATACACATTGACCACAAGTCTTGCCTTGTATTTGTCAATTGATCCATCTGCTTTCATTTTTCTTTTGAAAATCCACTTGTACCCAAGAGGTTTACAATCTGGTTATAAGTCCACTTATTCCCAAGTGTGATTTTGCAAGATGGATTCAACTTCATTATTGACAACTTCTTTCCATAAAGGAGCTTCAGGACTGGACAAAGCCTCTTTAAAAGTTGAAGGCTCATTCTCTAACAAAAATGTTAGAAAATCTGGACCAAAAGATTTTGAGGTTCTAGCACGTTTACTACGCCTAGGTTCCTCTTCATCAATTTGATCTTGCTCTTGTTCTTGGTCTTGTTCTTAATCATTACTAGTAATAGCATCAAAAGATCTTTTCTTATTACTAGTCTCTTGTTCAATCTTATTCAGAAACACATATTCAAAGAAAGATGCATTCCGAGATTCAATAACAGTATTTACATGCATTCCGGAATGTTCTGATTTATGAATCAAAAATCGATATGCACTACTATTCTTGGCATAACCAATGAAAATGCAATCAATGGTTTTAGGACCTATCTTAGTCTTTTTAGGACTAAGAATAGCAATTTTAGCAAAACACCCCCACACTTTTAAGTATTTGTAGGATGGTACTCTTGCATGCCACATGTCATAAGATGTTTGATTCACTTTCTTTTGGGGTACTTTATTTAAAATATAATTTGCAGAAAGTATTGCTTCCCCCCACAAGTTCTGTGGTAATCCAGAACTTATTAATATGGCATTCATCATTTCTTTTAAAGTCCTATTTTTCCTTTCAGCAATTCCATTTTGCTGAGGTGAGTAAGGAGCGGTGGTTTGATGAATTATTCCATGTTCTTTACAAAACTCACCAAAAGGTGATTCGTATTTACCACCTCTATCACTTCTTAGTTTTTTGATTTTCTTACCAAGTTGATTTTCAACTTCATTCTTATATTGAATGAAAGTTTCCAAAGCTTCATCCTTGGTTCAAATTAAATAAACATAACTATATCTAGTTTTGTCATCTATAAAAGTGATAAAATACTTTTTCCCACCTCTAGTTTGAATTGATTTAAAATCACAAATGTCACTATAAATTAATTCAAGTGGTTTCGAACTTCTTTCAATTGAATGAAAAGGAGTTTTGGATAATTTTGCCTCAACGCAAATTTCACATTTATGATTTGAATCAATGTCAAATTTAGGTAAACATCCTATATTAATTAATCTACGCAAAGATCCATAATTAACTTGTCCAAGTCTACCATGCCATAAATTTGAAGACTCAAGCAAGTAAGAAGAAGATGTATTTTTATTAATAACTGAGGGTTCAACGGTCATTACATTTATCTTGAAAAGGCCATCAGACATGTAACCTTTTTCCTACATATAATCCATTCTTAGTAAGTACAAATTTATCACTCTCAAACACTAGTCTAAACCCATTCTTACTCAACAAAGATCCAGAAACAAGATTCTTGCGAATGTCTGGTACATGTAGCACATTGTTGAGAGTGAGTTCTTTTCTAGATGTCATCTTAAGTGTAATCTTTCCTTGTCCTTCAACTTTGGAAGTTGAGAAGTTGTCCATAAAAAGTTGTTTACCATTGTCCAGTGTAGAATAAGATGTGAACATCTTTTTGTCAGCACAGATATGGCGAGTAGCACCAGTGTCCACCCACCATTCTTTAGGATTTCTGACAAAGTTTTCCACAGAAACAATTGTAGAAAGATTGATTTCATCTACACCATTGGAAATATTGTCCACTTCAGTCATATGGGCTTGAGAAGGCTTTTTGCTTGTTCTTCTTTTGCTTTTGCCTTTGCTACGGCAATCTTTGGCCCGATGTCCCTCTTTGTCACAGATGTAACACTTGCTATTAAACTTGTACTTTTTAATTTTCCTTCCTTTAGAGCCTTGTGATTAACTTGCTCCAGAAAATTTTCGTTTCTTTGCTTTTGGAGCATGTTCCACCACATTTGCCTTAGACTCCACAGGATGCTTACTAGCCTGCTTTTCAGAATTGCGGTTGTCCTCCTCAATCCACAAATGCACAATTAATTCTTCTAAAGACATTTACTTGCGCTTGTGTTTGAGGTAGTTTTTGAATTCCTTCCAGCCTTGTGGTAATTTCTCAATTAAGGCTGCAACTTGGGAGGATTCACTGAGAGACATGCCTTCTGCGTGAATATCATACATAATGAGTTAGAGATCTTGAACTTGGCTGATCACAATTTTAGAATCAACCATTACAAAGTCTAGGAATTTGCCAACCACAAATTTCTTTGAGCTGACATCTTCCGTTTTGTACTTTTTCTCCAAAGACTCCCAAAGTTCATTTGCTGTCTTGATAGGACTGTAGACATTGTATAATGTGTTGTCAAGTCCATTCAAGATGTAGTTTCGACAAAGGAAATCAGCATGTTTCTAGGCATCGACCGCAACAACCACTTACCGGTCAATTTCATCCTCTTTCAAAATAGGAGCATCCTCACGGAGAAAACGAGTCAGGTTCAAAGTTGTAAGATATAACAATATTTTCTGTTGCCATCTTTTAAAATCAGTTCCAGAGAACTTCTCTGGCTTCTCACCGTGATTTACCGGTACTGTCACAACAGGAGAGGAGGTTGGTGTAATTGCAGCCACCACACTAGTACATGTTTGGGCATTAGTTTCAGTAGCCATGAATTCTAAATTATAAAATAAAATTATAATTAGAATTTCTACTATACATAAAATTAATCCAAATACACAAAATTAAATTCTGTAAAAATAAAAGAAACAAGAATATAACTTTTATTTTTCAATTAATTTAGAAATAAAATAAAATTTTATTTAACCAAATTAATTCCACACAAAAAATTAAATTTCTGTAACACTTCAATAATTAAAAAAAATTGAATTTATTTTTAATTAATGAACACTCAGAAATTATTTAAGAAAATCAAAATTAATTTCTGACAAACTTCACAAATGAATATTTTGAATTGTTAATGACACTAGTATATTACTACTAGTTGTCAAAGAAAATAGACAGTATATTATTACTATCTGTCAAACAATATATTACTACTATTTGTTTTCCAACCAGAATATTATTTAGTAAAATCACAGAAAATAATTTCTGCAAGAAGAAGAAAGAAGAAAGGAAATAAACGAAAAATTCTGTAAATAGAATAATATGTATGTGTCTTAAGATTGTTGGAACAATCTTCTGTATACAATAAATAAATTGAAACAAAATCAAATAAATAAAATAAATAACTTACAGAATTTATTTTATCAAACCGAATGAAAAATAAAAGATCAAGTCGAGTGTGTGACGCTCTGTCCTTAAGACAGATTCGCCCTGCTACGGTGCTTATGGTTATGTGGCGTCTATCTCCCAAGATACAATGATCTTCACAAATTTATAGTAGCACTCCAAACAAATTTTTCCAGCAAACTAGACCTTGTGTTCTAAACTCTTTGAATTTTTCCCTAAAATAATATGAAGAATAAATGCAAACAGAGATAAAAATGTGGACAGCAAAACTATGGTTGCGTTTGGTAGAGTTTTGTAACTATGATTTGAGAGTATGAGTTTTATTTTGAGTTTGTGAGGTTTGGAATTATGATTTGAGTGTGAAAAATTTGTTTGGTGAAAGAATTTTGAAAATAGTTTTGAATTGAGTGGGAAATTTTTGATATGACATTTGATATTTGATACAAAAATTTATAACTCATAACCAAACATACAACTCAAAATTATTTTAAAGCACATAAAAAATTTTAAAAAATTCAGAAAATATTTTTTTCGAATATATAAAAATTAACATATCAATTGAAAAAAAAAAAATCACTGTTCCGGTCAACCGGCTGGACGACCAGTTAGGCCAAATTTCGAAAAAAATAAATAAATTAAGAATCGCGTTCTGTTTGACAGAGAAACAGAGCTTTATGCAAAGTTGTGGAAAATTAATTCCACAACTCTATCCAAACATCATACTCAAACTACCAAGTGGAAAACTAGTTTGAAAACAATTCCAAACAGAGCCATCAGACTGTTTTTCAACACCCAAAACTCCTGGAATTTATAGGTAAACAACCAGTCCCGAATAGGTATGAAACACAAACTGAACAAGTAGTTTTTTGAATGAACGTATGTTGTTTCAAATTAGAACAAATAACTGAATCTGTCTAGAAACTGTCTGGACAGTTTTGACACAGATAACTGCTGAACATATCTGTTGGAACTGCTGGGCAGTTATATAACTGCTGAACAGATCTGTCTAGGAAGATTCAATCTATCCGGGTGCAACAGATATAAGACCTGTTTGGACTGTATGATCTGTCCGAACAGTGCACTGTGTAGTTTCAATCTGTGTAACTGTAGCAGTTATGAGCAGTTAACCTGTTGGAATTTTCGAACTGAAGGAGACCAAAATGGATAGAAAATTAATTCAATTTTTGGCACAAAATTTGAATTTAAAAATTCAAATAAATTTTGTCCAAAAAATTAATATAAGATCCGACCTGACCCACAACCCGCACCCGGCACGGCTCGGCCGGACGGATGGCGGCGGCGACGCGCGCACGTGTGGTAGTTTGGGCTAAGGTTCACTTTGTCCATAACTCCTCCCTTCTACAAACTTAGGGTGCCCCTTGGGCCCCAACCCAATGTGGTACACTTAGAACTTATATACACACATAAATTTTGTTCAAGTTTCAATGTGGGATAATCCTCACAAGGAAACCCACATTTAAAACTTAAATGTCCAATTCCACAAACCCGAAAATGACGTCAAGTTCTCATTCACTCATAAATGGTTTTGACGAACCGTCTTCACCGTGTGACTTGCCATGCGGCAAGGAACATATCACCTTTTCGGACTCACCCCGAAAGACGTTTGAGGCCCACTCAATTTTGGGCTCAAAGATGGCCCAAAATAAGCATATATAAAACCTATTTTCCAACATAGCATGTGTTTGTAACATTACTGAAAAATTAAAGAAGAAATATTTTTAAGAAAAATGCTCCATCCATATAATTTTTTTTTCTACAAACTTCCCGAATGATGTGACAAGATTGATAGAAAGGTTTTGAGAGAAGAGAGGAACACGTCATTTGAAAGTTTGTGAAAGAGATATTCTACTAATGTAGCATTTCTATATTTTTAATTAATAATTTTAACTTATAACAAATTGATAAAAAGAATATTTTAACAAAATTCATTTTGTAAGCTTAGAAGAGTTGTTTGACTTAGGTTTCGTTTTGTTGAGATATGCTTCCCATATCAGATATATATCACAGATATACATCCATGATTCTATCCTTATCATTATTTGTATCTATCCCTATCTCATAGCATGTATAAATAGAATAGCATAGTCATGGAACTAATGTAATACAAAAACTATTTTCACTTTAACTCAATAAAATATTTTACAGCAGATTGTTCCAGTTGGTATCAGAGCCAATGGCCTCTGAAATTTCATCCTCCGATATTGCCACTCCCTCAGCCAAAGCCCCTTCACCCATCTCCCTTCCTCATGCTCATCACTTTATCTCTCTTAAACTCACATCCAAAAATTTTCTCTATTGGAAAACTCAACTTCTTCCTTACCTTCGTGGCCAACAACTCTACCCATATATTGACGGTTCCTCCTCTTGTCCACCATCCACCATTGACATGGATGGTATCTCCACTCCCAATCCGGCACATGCGACTTGGCAGTGTCAAGATCAACTCATTATGAGCCTTCTCATTGCCTCTCTCTCGGATGAAATATTCCATCTTGCCGTCGGATGCACCTCTTCTTTTGATCTTTGGCTCACACTAGAGAAATCCCTAGCCTCGTCTTCTCATACTCACCTTCTCCAACTCCGTTTGAGTCTTCAACAATTGAAACAAAATGATCGCCCAGCCACTGCTTTTCTCTATGACGCCAAAACTATTGCTGATGACCTTGCTGTTGCCGGCACTTCTCTTTCCCCTTCCAAGTCCAACCTGTATGTTTATCAAGGCCTTCATCTTGATTTCAAGGATCTTGTCACGACCCTCACGGCTCGCCCAGACCCTGTTTCATTTTCAGAACTCCACAGTCTCATTTTAACTCATGAGTTCCTTCATCGCAACACGACCATCCCCACTCCGACACTTGTTTCGCAGGCCCACTTTTCTCAACCCACCTCTCGTGGTCATTCGCGTGGTGGTTCTTCCCGTGGCCGTGGTCGTGGTTGTGGTCGTGGGCGCGATGGGCAAGACCGAACTCTTCCCAACTTTGGCTCCTCTTTAGGCTCTCACTCTTTCTCTGCTGGTTCGGGCCTCCTCCCCACTCCCTCTGCTAATCAACGTCTCCGCTGTCAAATTTGTAATCGGCCCAATCACACTACTCCTCAATGCTATCACCGGTTTGATCGCATGGTTGCTCCAAGTGCTCATTTCACCAGTTACGGTTCCGAACCCACTTTCAGTACATATGGTGGCTTGAGTTCTCCACCTTCCTCCCATCTTGATTGGTTTCCGAATACCGGTGCCACACACCATGTCACTCCTAATCTCGCTTCTCTATCTCACATTGCCCGTTACCATGGCACCTCCCATCTTCGCTTTGGCAATGGTATGGACATTCCGATCTCACATATTGGTTCCTCCACTATTCTTTCCCCCTCTCAGTCATTTCGTCTTAATTCTATTCTTCACGTTCCTACTTTTCAAAAATCTTTACTTTCTGCCCATCAATTTACTAAAGATAATAATGTGTTTTTGAATTTTATCCCACCTTTTTTTTTGATTAAGGACCAACTCGCCAAGAAAACTCTTCTTCACGGGAAGAATGAAGGCGGTCTCTATCGGCTTTCTCTAACCTCTCCTGAACCTCCCGCAGCTCTCTCTTCTGAGGTTGTGTCTTCTCTCTGTTGGCACCGTCGACTTGGTCATCCGCATGAGCGTGTTCTTCATTCAATCCTTTAATCTCACACTCTTCCTATTCAGCATCCACGGACTCACGTACCATTGTGTCATGCCTGTCCTCTTGGCAAATCCTCCAGACTATCCCTACCGTCCTCGTCTAGTCGTAGTTTAGCTCCTTTGGATTTAATTTTTAGTGATGTTTGGGGTCCACCCCCATTTCTTTCCTATGAAGGTCATAAATATTTTGTAATCTTTGTGGATGACTTTTCTAAGTTCATTTGGTATTTTTCCATGTTCAATAAATCTGATGTTTTTAATATTTTTCACACTTTCAAAACTATGGTGGAACGGTAGTTTTCTCGCAAAATTAAAGTCATGCAAACTGATTGGGGTTGTGAATATCGTAAACTAAATTCATATTTTCAAACCTTGGGTATTATTCATCGGCTTCCATGGTTCAACCGAGTCGGCAGAAACAGACGTGGCAAGGAAGGCATTGGGGTTGGTTGACATATGCCGAAGAACCATGGGGTGAGTTCAGTGGGGAATAGAAAGGGGGTTAGGGTGATGAGTTGAGGTCAATTATGAGATTGAGGCCACGGGTGTGGTGAAGAGAGGATGAGGCAGAGGTGACGGGATGCAGAACAAGGGAGGTAGAGGACGGTATGGGGGATGCAACAGAGGCACCTGTGGATGAAACTGCCGCAAATGGTGAGCGTGGAGGGGAAGTAGCAGCGGGAGGAGGTGCAAGCGGCTGGACAGTGGATGTATGTGGGGTCGGTGGTGCACCAGCAGATTGAGGTGGAGAATGGGAAGGGGACACGTGAGTGGGTGCAATAACAAAAGGGTGGGAAGGTGGTGTGTCGGGTTAGGGGGAAGAGGCAGAGGATGTGGAAAAAGGGAATGTGGTTTCATTGAATTGAACATGTTGGGCAATATAAAGACGACCGGTGGAGGTGTCAAGGCAACGATAGCCACGATGAGAGGGACAATACCCGAGAAACACGCAAGGGGCGAATCGAAGGAACTCAATGCATTAATCCGTAACGGCACTTGGAGCTTACATCCGGTCACTCCTGGTATGAACATTGTTGGCTGTAAATGGGTCTTCCGGATCAAACGTCGGGCTGATGGTTTGATTGAGCGCTATAAAGCGCGCTTGGTTGCCAAAGGTTTTCATCAACAGGAGGGGCTTGATTATTTTGAAACATTCAATCCTATGGTTAAACCCACAACTATTCACCTCGTTTTGTCTTTTGTCGTTTCCAACAATTGGCCCATTCGGCAACTCAATGTGCACAATGCTTTTCTTTATGGGTATCTTTAGGAAGATGTCTACATGCATTAACCACCTGGGTTTGTTGATGCCACTCATCCGTCCTTTGTTTGCAAGCTTCATAAGTCTTTATATGGATTGAAACAGGCTTCGCGTGCATGGTTCTCTCATCTCACGGGTTTCTTGCTTCAGCTTCAATTCACAGCCTCAAAATCTGATAGCTCGTTGTTTGTGTATCAACATGATGGTATTGTGATTTACATTCTTATTTATGTTGATGATATCTTTATTACCAGCAATTTCACCTCTTCTCTTCAACAGCTCATTCATAAACTAAGCCATGAGTTCTCCCTCAAAGATCTTGGTGCTTTGCATTACTTCTTGGGCATTGAAGCTTGCAAACACTCTCACGGTCTACTGCTCTCTTAACACAAATACATCCTAGATCTCCTCCATAAATCAGGATTGCTGCTTGCCAAGCCCGTTCAAACACCTTTTTTTACTACCACCAAGCTCACTTCAGCAACTGGCACTCCTATGAAGGACCCTTCCCATTATCGTATGGTGGTCGGTTCCTTGCAATATTTTACTCTTACTCTCCCGGACATTTCCTTCTCCATCAACTAAGTTTGCCAATTTATGCACTCTCCCACCGAAGACCATCGGCGGGCTGTCAAACGGATTCTTCGGTACCTCAAAGATACCTCTCATTATGGTCTCTTACTTCAACCCACTTCTTCTACTCATCTTTAAGCTTTTTCCGATGCCAATTGGGCTGGTTTCATTGATGATCTCAAGTCCACCTGTGGTTATGCAATCTATCTTGGTGATAATCTAATTTCATGGTCTTCTCGCAAGCAACGGACAGTGGCGCGATCCTCTACTGAGTCTGAATATAAAGCCTTACCTGATGCTTCTGCCGAAATTTCTTGGCTACAATCTTTACTCACTGAACTTAGTATTCGGTTATCCTTTTCCCCAATTCTCTGGTGTGATAATCTTGGTGCCACCTACTTGTCTACTAATCTGGTCTTGCATGCGCGGACCAAACATGTTGAAATTGATTTTCATTTTGTCTGGGACAAGGTTGCTCGTAAGGATCTCCAAATTCAATTTATCTCTACCAAAGATCAGATCGCCGATATTTTTACTAAAGGATTACCTTCCCAATCCTTTCATTTCTTTCGGGACAAGCTACAAATTCGCCCATTGGAATGTTTCGCTTGAGGGGGGCTGTTGAGATATGCTTCCCATATCAGATATATATCACAGACATCCATGATTCTATCCATATCATTATTTGTATCTGTCCCTATCTCATAGCATGTATAAATAGAATAACATAGTCATGGAGCTAATGTAATACAAAAACTATTTTCACTTTAACTCAATAAAATATTTTACAGCAGATTGTTCAAGTCGTTTGACAATTTTTAATTTTAGTCAAAAAAATAATTATAAATTGTCATTTCTTTCTTTATTTTTTTGTATATCTTTTCATAAAAAATTTAAAAATAATTGAAATAACTCATGTCCAAACTAGGCCTTTAATTTTTAAGTAATTTGACAATAGTCACACTTGAGTTAGGACCAGAGGCTTGTAATAGGGGGAAAGTTGTTAGTTGGTCCTGGCAATGTGTGTGTTCGGTTTGAGTTTTTTGGATTAAGTTTTTTAAAAGTTGAATTTTTTATTTTTCGTATTTTTTTTTTGTTTTTAGTGAATATTTTTAAAATTTTAAGCATTTTTTTTTTTACTTTTTTAGATGTATCTAAAAAATCTAAAAAGTAAAAATTTTGTGAAAAAATATTTTAAAAAATATACTGAATTCTCTTTTTTTTTTGTATTTTTGGTATTTAGTGAATTTTTAAAAGATTTTTTGCGCAAAAATTATACGTTTTATGTGTATTTAGGTTAAGTGTCTCAAAAAAATAAAAAAATTACTTAAAATATTAAAAAAATTCAATAAAAAAAAAATACAAAAAACAAGAATGTAGAATTTTTTTGAAAAGTGCTTTTAAAAAATCAAAAACAAGCAGAGTGATAAGAAAATAATGCCAACTCTAATGATGATAGAGAGCACTAGAATTGTAACTCTAATGTCAATTTTAATGATGTGACACAATATATATATATAAAATATAATTTACACGTCAAAATTTCAAATCATAAAATGAAATTCGCATCTAAAACTCCCTATTTAGCGGACTCAAACATTTTTCTTAAAAAATTTAGAAAAGGTATAATAATTTGTAATTGATGAAAACTATCCCACCACACACCTTGGACTAATCAAGGATTTTTCTACGAGGCAGAGAGAGAGAGAGAGAGAGAGAGAGAGACTGGGTACGTTTCAAGTGGAGAGACGACCTCGCGGTGTCTTCAAGTGTCATGCATGCATTTTGTGCATCTGTTTCCTCTGCATGCAAACACACTCTCTCTCTCTCTCAAAACCCTCTCTCTTTATATATATATGTCTACTCTCTTTGTCTCAACCTCCCATCCCCACCTCTCAAAAACCTCAATCGCAATCTCAATCACCGTCACCGACTCCACTTCTCTGTCGCAGATTCTCTTCAAAATTTGGTACTCTGTTTTTTCCGGAGCAAATCAAAACCAGAACACACACACCGACTCTATTGTAGTCATGCTTATCTGCATGTGATTGTCTCATCCAAGTTATCATTCCATAGATTACTACTAGGTTTGTTATACTATTTTTTGTTTTTGGGATCGATTTGATGATATTGTGAGGCATTATCAAAAGGGGGTTTTAGGGTTTTGATTTGGGTTTTAACTTATTTGACTCGAATGGAGATTTGTTTCAGTTTTGATTTGGGTCAAATGGCAAAGATTTGCATGAACAAAGCGTGCCAAGCGACGACGACGTTTCAATGGAAGGAAGGTTGGGGTTTGAAATCCGGTGCTTTTGCTACTCTCTGTTTCAACTGCGGGTAATTTTCCCAATTTCAATTTTATTATTATTATTGCCTTCTTAGAAAGTTACAAGTACCTATCATCTGTATCTGAGTTGATTTCTTGTTCCAATCCAAGGGCACTTTGGGGTTGTGGATTTTGACTCTCTAGTAAGACTTTTTTTTAAAAAAAATTTAATTTTTTGAGCTCATTAGAATTTTAAAATTTTAAAATTTCCAATGTTCGATTATCAATTTAATGTCACATTTTTGTCTTATAAATGTTCATAATTTTGCTATTTAAATTTTCTGTTTAATTTCAATTTTTTTCCCATGTGGGTATGGGTGTGCATAGTTTGAGTTTGAGTGTGGGTCGGGCTTGCAATAATAAGAACGTGCGTACCATGTCTAGCCCTTAGCTATTGGGTGTCATCTTGTTATCTTGATTCCATCCCGGACAAAATTTCAAAAGCCGAAGCTGACTCATTTAACCCATATATATGAATTGTTATTGTAAAAATGCTAGAGATTTTAAAAATTTTATCAAAATTCTACTAAATGCCTCACATGGGGTGCGATCACATGGGGTGGGACCTACATGGGACCCATATTGTGTGGGTCCCACATCCATGTAAGACATTTGGTAAAAACTTTGGTAGAAATGTCTCACATGATGTGGGACCCACATGGGATCCATATTGTGTGGGTCCCACACCTATGTGAGACATTTGATAGAAATTTTAGTAGAATTTTTGAGATTTCTAACATTACTCTTATCATTGTGTCTTGGAGGGGGTATTAAATGATTTGGAGACTTTTAATAATTATTTGAATTTAAATAATTAATGAAATCTAATAGTGAGATAATTTTGGTCTTTTAACAATTAAATTTAAGCTATAAAAGGGACATATATTTAACTTTTTCGAACTTCCATTATTTTTTAAGTTTATTATGTAACTAAATAGTATGAAAGTTGAAATTAATATTTTAAAATGGCTATGGCAGGCTAGAAATTTTTATCTCAAGCCAGGCCCAAAAAATTAAACAAGCTCCAAATCCTAGCCCAGGTTGACCCTATGACCAAATATTTATCGCAAGTCTTAAAAATAGTGGGTTGGGTTTTGGGCTAATGCCAACCCCTAGTATGTAGCATGTAAAAAAATATAGAGTTATGCTAGGATCCCAAATATTTGAGATACATAGCATTTCTTAAAAATATAAAAATAAATAAGTGTAATCAGATTTAGGGCTGAATAATGCTCAGTAACTGCTACTAGGAATGGCAACGGGGCGAGGCGGGGCGGGGCCAGGGATCGCACTTCGCGTTCCAGATCCCCGATGGTGGAAATACCCCCGTCCCCGGCCCCGATCCCCGACGCGAAATCTGTCATTGCCCCCGCCTCTGCCCCCCAACAGGGATCGGGTTTCCCCGACCTCGAAAAGTCCCCGGCCAAAAAAAAAATTCAGCTTCAAATCAGATATTCAACAACAGATTTAATACTCATGAACAATAACAACAACAGATTTAAGAATAGATTTAACAACAATAGATTTAACATATATATTTAGCTCCAGATCTGAGGATCATCAACAACAACACACCCAAATTCGTCTCTTCACTAATAGCTTATATATTCGACAGATTCAACAGTAGAAACGGCGAAACCCTAGCATACACCAGATTCGTCTCTCACTTCTCAACTCGGATCTTGGCACCGGTGACCAGAACTTCCAGATCTGAAGAACAAAATCAAAAAACAGAGAGAGAGAGAGAGAGAGTAACTAGAGAGGAGATACCGTGAGAGAAGGAGAAGCTGCCGCTAGTGAGAGAGAGGAGAGGAGCCACCGCCGTGAGGGAGGAGTGACGCCGGTGAGAAGAAAAGGAGGAGACGCCGACGCCGTGAGCACCGCAGCATAGAGAGAGAGAGAGAGAGAGAGAGAGAAGGAGGGAGGGAGAGACTCTGCGAGAAGCCGTGAGCACCGCAGCATGGAGAGAGACAGAAGGAGAGAGAGAGAGGGAGAGAGTCTGATATAAGAGAGGTGAGTGTGAGTGGAGAAGAGAGGTGAGTAAAGTCTCAAAAGTAACCTAAATATATATATATATATATCCTAAACATATATCTCTATATTCGGGGATTATACGGGGATTGCTCGGGCCGGGGCCGAGAGAATCTATTCCCGTCCCCGGCCCGAAAATCATTGGGGATTTAATTTTTAATACTATCCCCAGCCCTATGGGGATAATTTTCAGGAAAAACCCGTACTAATCGGGATCGGGGGATCGGGTCCCCGTCGGCCCGGGTTTAAATTGCCATCCCTAATTGCTACTACTTTAACTATTTAGTCAATTTTTATTTTTCATATTTGATATACTATGTTTTAGAAAAGAATCAAGATGGAGGACTAAAGAAGGCTAGCCATTTTATTTAGTGGCCAAAAAGTTCTTTCTAAAATGATGAAAATTAGCCAATAATTAGCTTCACTTAACACTTATAGTTGCAATTACTACTGTTTGAAACTTTTTCTAGTTTCTTGTTAAATCTTTCTTTGTTTGTTTGCTCCATTTTTTTCCTCCCATTATTCACTGTATATAAACCAGTAAGATGTGTTATTGTCTTTACTAGACATTGCAATTTTTCTTGTAATAGGCCAAAAAGTCAAAAACAAAATTTCAAAGTTGTTCTTGTAGACTGCTTCAATAACTTGTTTTATTATTTATTTATTGTTTGGCCAATGTTTAATGTCACATCATGTGGGCTGTGGATCTGCATATGAGAATTTACTTTACTGTGAGATGTTCCATTTGGAGGAATCTGGTTGGAGGGAAAGCAGGTTATGTCGAAAGGTAACTTCGAAGCCATCGATTGCCCTTCTATTGTTCAAACATCTATTTTCATTATGGTTTCTAAGTCTAGTTGAATTTTGGTATGACAGCGTATCCACTGTGGATGCATTGCTTCCAAGTATTTGTATGACTACTTGGATTTTGGGGGCATAGGGTGTGTAAGCTGCACAAAGAGTTTGGAGACTCGCTGAATAAGACCCATTCAGGTAATTAGTAGGCCAACATTTCCCGAATGTCACATCACAACTTTTGTATGTGCAATAATTTTGATATAAAAATGACAAACATGGATTAGTAATGTTATTACCATCAGTTATTAGCTCAATGATTATCTCCTTCCCCTCCCAATGGGACTAGTACGAGAAGCATTGTCCCAGATGGGATACAAGTATAAATGTCTTGCTTAACTTTCCAAATTTGACAATCTTGGCTGTAATATTGGTGTAATTCCTATAATTTGTTAGATGATTCTTATTATATCTCTCTCATATGAATCTCGTAAATGAGATTGATAAAACGGTTGTGGGTAATTATGATGTTTCCCATAATAAAATGCTTCCTTTCCCGAGGCGTATCTTGTTTTGGTCGTTTTCCTGTATGTTGAATCTGTCTCCATCAAACATACAAGTATCTGATATTTTTCTGTAACTCATTCATTCAGATTCCAAACAATGATATTTCTCATGGGTTTGGCCCATTCACAGCAAACAACATCGGTGATCTGCAATCCTCTTACGTTGAACATAGAATGGGTGGCTTCAGCCTTGACAAGGAGAAATTTACGCAGTTGAGCAAATCTATGAATGCAAATGAGCTCAGCCATTGCCCTCAAACTCAGAGGGGTGATACTAATGCCTCTATTGAGCAAATCCAACGAGAATAAATTGTATTTCCTAATGGGGGAGTTCGTGCAGGCTTTCCAGATCTGATACGGCGATCTGTTGGATCATCTGTTTTTGCTATACCAAAAACTAACAGGCCAATACTAGGGGAAAAATATATGTATAAATCACTAGCTCAGCCATCAAGAAGTTTAATTTTTAGCAATCCTTTGGAGACTCCATATTCTGTATTACCTTCTCTTGTTGGGGCTGTGGAAGGAAAGGGAACAGAACAAGGTTCCCCCTGTTAAACAAGGGAAAAAGACATGCCTTATTTTACCCAAACCCCCTAAAACTGGCCTCACCGTGGGCTCAGATGCTAATAGGGGAATGGATTCTCAGACGCGTGTGTTAAGGCTTCCTGATGAAGGACGAGGCTGCAATCAGTTACTTCCGCGATACTGGCCATGGGTTACAGACGAAGAACTGCAGCAAATATCTGGAGAGTATCCTTGATTATGCTATTTTTGGTTTTTCATCTTTAAGTTAGTGTCCTCTGATCTAATTTGCAGTGATGTTTATAATCACTTGTTTTTGTTTATTCATTGATTCAAACATAATGTTTACCTTAAACTTGTCAACTAAAAGTTTGAATTCCACCGTTGTGCCATTGTTCGAGAAGGTTTTGAGTGCCAGTGATGCTAGTCGAATTGGTCGTGTAGTCTTCCCCAAAGCATGTGCTGAAGTAAGTTCAATGATTTTGTCCATGTCTTCTCTCTCTCTCTCTCTCTCTCTCTCTCTCTCTCCTTTGTGAAGTTTATTTTCTTTCTCCTTAGCTTTGGATGTGTACAAAATGCAAATTGATGCAGGCCTATTTTCCTCCAATTTCTCAATCAGAAGGTATACCAATAAAGATTCAGGATATAAAGGGGAAAGAGTGGACATTCCAGTTCAGATTTTGGCCCAATAATAAAAGCCGCATGTATGTATTAGAGGGCATAAACCCTTGCATACAGAAAATGGAATTACAAGCTGGTGACATTGGTTTTCTTCATGCTATAGCATTGTTTTATGTGATTGTGTATTCATTAGAATTTTGAACTTCTTCCAAGGGAAATTAATTAACCCTGCATGTTTAATATCTTCATGGTCTGATTTTTATTTATTGTCTCACATATATATTATTTTTTCAGTGACTTTTAGTCGGATAGATCCCGGGGGAAAACTTGTCATTGCCTTTCGGAAGGCATCGAATTTTATTAATTTGCAGGTCAAGCATCAAAGGCATCATTGTCTTCTCTATTATGTACTCGCTTAACGTTCTTTTCCATTGTGTTTTTACGAACTGATATATATTTCATATAAAATAAACAGAACATACCTGGACTTTCTAATGGTGCTCCCTCAAGAAAAATCTCTACAGTAAGTTAGTGGTATCTGGTTTTTCCCAATGGCTGAAAGGAAGTAAGGATTCTCACCTTATTACTCTGTCTGAATTGTTTACTTTTGCTGATTGGGATACTTTTGGTTGGCCTTAAATGAGGAGTATGGAGGCACGACAAATGAGGACTCATTGCAGCGGCCACTGCTGATCCCAGGGAAGAAGAGGGCTTGGAACATTGGGTCCAAAAACAAGAGACTACTCATGCATGGTGAAGATGCTATGGAGCTGAGACTCACATGGGAAGAAGCACAGGAGTTCCTCCGCCCACCCCCAAGTGCTAAGCCAACCATTGTCATGATTGAAGACCAAGAATTTCAAGAATATGATGTAAGTAAATCCAGTTGACACCCTCATGTTATACATGGAGATGGAATAATTATTTATTCGGTATTGCAAGGCGATTCTTGTGCTTACTGTTGTTCATGTTATCCAGGAGCCGCCCGTTTTTGGAAAGAGCACTGTATTCACATCCCGAACATCTGGGTAAGCATTCGTAAAATAGTCATAAATATATGATTTTTGTTGGGAGTTTGTCATAAATATATCACAAAAGGGTAGCGGAACCTGGAGGAACATTTCAGCTGATTCGAGATCCAATTGTCTGGACTAAACACTGGTATTAAGGTAGCGGTTGCTAATGTTTACGTTTTTTTGTACGATTCACATGGAGGGGTGCTTTGCGTGGATTCCAAGATTAGTCAAGGTGGGTGTAAACTGACCCGGATATCCTGTCATTAAAAAAAAATGTTTATTGTTTATATTTATAAAAAAATTATAAACTGATTTTTGTTTATTTTTAGAAAAACAAAAATTGTGAACACATTTGGTTTGATCAAAATATTTAAAAAAATTTAAAAACAAAAACTAAAAGCATGTTTGTTAAGGCTTAAAATGTTTATATTTATTTTTTATTAATTAAGACAATGGGAATCATACAAATTATAAAACTATAATAAGTATCCACAATAACCATATTGGTACAATACTAGCAACAGATCAATTTAAAGTTAGATATGCGTAATTGTGTTTTATTTTTATTACAATGTATTTGCAATTTAATTCATCAGAACTTTAATTAAAAGAAATACCAACATTGGCAACAAAGTAAACAATAATTTTTTGAGTAATTTCTTTTAAAACACGCCAGCAATATTTTACATTAAAAAAAATATAAATTCAGTACACAATCCATTTCAAGTTAGATTAGATAGACGTGAGATCTCTACCTAGTTAGATTATGGCCCTGTTTGGTAGAGTTGTGGGAAAGTACTTATAACTTATGTCTTAACAGCTTATACCTTATAACTATGAACATAAACTGATTTCTGACTTATAAATTAAGCTTCTTCTGCCCCACTCAAAGAATAAGCTGATTTCTTACTTACAAAAAGTTATAAGCTGCATTGTTAAGCTAAACCAAACACATCAAAATAGTTTAAATTAAGTTGAAAGCTGAAATAAACTGAAAAAAAGCTGCACCAAATAGGGCCTATACACCCATACTTGAGGATAATGACCACTACTCATTAAAAATATATAAAGCATGAAAATTTATTCATAATTATACCATGAAAGTGAGGTGTAAGGCATAAATTTAAAGTTAGTGTGTCGTGAATCATAGGTACAATCAGTGGTAGAGGCAGCATGGACCTAGGAGGGGCACATGCCCCTCCTTAACTTTCTAAAATTTATTTTTTAGTATAGGTTAATAAATTCTTTCACACTTTGCCCCTTCTAAATTTGAATATATATTCGTATTTTTTTTTCTTTATTTTTTAAATAGTTCTATAATTTGTAATATTCAAATGTTTATTTTATGTCAAAATCACTTTTATAATATTATAAAGTCTATCATTAAATGTTTATTTTCTATTCTTTTTTATAATGTTTGTTAATTTATTCTTATTGGTATTTTTTTCTTTCTTCTTCTGGGATGAATATATGTGCAAATATGTAAAAGATTGCTTGTTGTTTGATGAAATTTTTATTTCTTAATAAAATACTTGCTTCATATATATATATATATATATATTTTCTGGAGACGATTAGTCGATGTCTTGGTTAAAAATGAGGGTTAAGTTTGTTAGGGTTGAAGTAAGACAAGGTAAAAACACTATTGTAGACATAACATTTTATTATTACTCAAATCCTATCTCCGCCACTGGGTGCAATAAACCCTATCAACATGTTTGAATTATGGGTAAAATTCTAGATTTTTTTAAATGTAGCACAATTGATAAAAATAAATAAATAAATAAATAAATAAATAAAAAGGTTCCAGTGCAAAAAGGAAGTGGAAATTTTGAAGAATTATATATGAAGAATCAAAGGTGCAAAGGACACGTATCACTCCAAAGAGAGGAATAGGTGATTTTGCAGCAATGGTCAGATGGAATGGGGTCATGGTGATGAAATGACGTCGCTATTCGGTTGAGAATAGCTTCCAAGCGATTTCAAACCATGACCGAAACTTAACCATAGGACAATTTACAATTCTTCCATGTTTTTTCATTCCGTCCGCCGTTTATAAACAGATATAAACAACTTTTCTTAGTTTACTTTTTTAACCCAATTTAAAAAGCTAAGGCCCCTCATTTATAAACAAAAAAATTTTTACCAAACAAGTTTATGTAATAGTTTTTACATTTTTTATAAATATAAACATAAAATTATAGGGAAATTGACCCATAAATCCTAAAAGGTGAAATTGTAATCTAATAAGTCCTATATTTAATTTTGTACACCCAAAGGTCCCATTAAATGGGGGTGGACAGTTTTGCCCATGAGTGAATTGTTTTTGGTTTAGTGATATTATGTCTGATTGATGTGGGTGTATGTAACGTTTGGAAAAAATTTATTATAGCTTTTTAAGGATTTAATATTTGTCCACGTTTTTTATGACCCACACTGTGGTGGCCCACATCATTTCTTGAAGCCCACATTTGAAGACAACCCATTGTTTGGCAGGAAACACAACGTGGGGGGTCCACATTTTTATGACCCACGTCAATTTGATGAACCACATTTTGGTGGCCTACGTCGTGCTGCAAGTCTATCCTGTGACCCACACGTTGGTTAGCCAAAACATTTTGGGAGCCCACGTTTGAGGGAGCACACATCATTTTCCATAACCACAATTTGATGGACCACAATAGTTTGGTGAACCACTTTTTGGTGGCCCACATCAATTTGCTGAACCACATTTTGGTGTGCCCACATCATATTGCAAGTATATCCTGTGAAGCCCCACATTTTCCGGTCATGGAGAGTGTTATCGGACTCGTTAATCGCATTCAGAAGGCATTTTCCAGCCATGGAGAGTGTTATCGGACTCGTCAATCGCATCCAGAAAGCATGTACGGTCCTCGGCGACTATGGCGCCGACAATGCCTTGCCTACTCTTTGGGACTCTCTTCCCACCATCGTCGCCGTCGCCGTCGCCGATGTTATTGTTAGATCGTCTCCGTTGTCAGATCGTCTATGTGTCACGCTAGGGTTTATCTCTCTCTCTCGCTCTCTCTGGCGATTCCAATGTTATTTTACTGAATCATGGCGGTGAGTTCAAGAGTCCTCTCGACTTCGTTCTGCATCAAATCAAGCAGATTGAACTCATTTTTTTGGCATCATTACCACCATGGATTTATGATTTGTGCTGTTGTTCATGATGTGGTTTGTAAAGGTATATATATAATTCAAAAAACGTTTCCAACCACATAAAAGAAAGGTACATAAGTCAGAAAACCCATCCCATAAAAAAAACAGGACTGGGACGTGCATTAATTTTAAAAAAGGACCTAATAGACTACAACTTTCCAAAATGAGAGTTTCCAATAATTATTATTATTATTATTATTATTATTGCCTTCTTAGAAAGTTACAAGTACATATCATCTGTATCTGAGTTGATTTCTTGTTCCAATCCAAGGGCACTTTGGGGTTGTGGATTTTGACTCTCTATTAAGACTTTTTTTCTTTTAATTTTTAATTTTTTTAATTTTTTGAGCTCATTCGAATTTTGAAATTTGAAAATTTCCAATGTTCGACTATCAATTTATTGTCACATTTTTGTCTTATAAATGTTCATACTTTTGTTATTTGAATTTCCTGTTTAATTTCAATTTTTTTCCCATGTGGGTATGGGTGTGGGTATGGGTGTGCATAGTTTGAGTTTGAGTTTGAGTGTGGGTCGAGCTTGCAATAATAAGAACATGCGTACCATGTCTAGCCCGTTAGCTATTGGGTGTAATCTTGTTATCTTGATTCCAACCCGAAAAAAATTTCAAAAGCCGAAGCTGACTCATTTAACCCATATATATGAATTATTATTGTAAAAATTAGGGGTGGGCGCGGGTCGGTTGCAGCCACGGAACCTCCAATCCGCCATCCGTCCGCCAGATTGACAGATTGAAGAAAATCAATCCGCATCCGTCCACCAATCCGGCGGATGTGGATTGAGCGGTTTGGCGGTTTGGCGAATGGATGCGAATCGGTTTGGCGGTTTAAAATTTTATAAATTTTCAATATAATTCAACTTGTGCACTTCCTCAAAAAAAAAAAAAAAAAAAAAAAAAAAAATGAAAGTATTATAATCAATGACTTAAAAAAATGTTACAATCATTGCATGCCTCATTCAAAGCAAGAAAGTTTGAAACTTTAGAATATCACAATCACTGCATGCCTCATCCATATACTACAATCACAGCATGTCTCATCCACATAAAGTATTACAATCTGTGATTCTTAAAATATAAAAACAATTCAAATCACCAAAACCATGAACAAAGCAGTAGTAGACATTGTATGTCTCTGTATTGTTACATTTATATCTGTTTTTGAAAACAAAAATCAACTAGTATATTTCATATTTTCTATTTATTATTTTTAGAAATAGATTTAAAAATAAAAAAATATAGATAAATAATACTTTTATTTTTTTCAATTCAAAAAAGATATTTAAGTTGGAAACTTTTTTTCAATAGAATATTTAAATTCTATTTTAATTGAAAACACAAACAGAATATTTAACAAACTGAAAACATAAAGTCTTATAAATTACTAGATGTGCTCGCGGTTTGGCGGTTCGGTTGCAACCAAAGAAATCTCAAATCCGCCATCCGTCCGCCAAATTGGCGGATTGGAGAAAATTAATCCGCAACCGTCCGCTCGTCATCACGCATCCGTCCAAAATGTGGCGGATCGGTTCGGTTCGGTCGGTTTTGACGGATCGGTATATCCGCTGCTCACCCCTAGTAAAAATGCTAGAGATTTTAAAAAATTTATTAAAATTCTACCAAATATCTCATATGGGTGTGGGACTTGCATGGGACCCATATTGTGTGGGTCCCACATCCATGTGAGACAAGAGACTCACGTGGGAACATTGGGTCCAAAAACAAGAGACTACTCATGCATGGTGAAGATGCTATGGAGCTGAGACTCACATGGAAAGAAGCACAGGAGTTGCTCCGCCCACCCCCAAGTGCTAAGCCAACCATTGTCATGATTGAAGACCAAGAATTTCAAGAATATGATAGTAAATCCAGTTGACACCCTCATGTTATACATGGAGATGGAGTAATTATTTATTCGGTATTGCAAGGCGATTCTTGTGCTTACTGTTGTTCATGTTATCTAGGAGCCGCCAGTTTTTGAAAAGAGCACTATATTCACATCCCGAGCATCTGGGTAAGCATTCGTAAAATAGTCATAAATATATGATTTTTGTTGGGAGTTTGTCATAAATCTATCACAAAAGGGTAGCAGAACCTGGAGGAACATTTCAGCTGATTCAAAATCCAATTGTCTGTACTAAACATTAGTATTAAGGCAGCGGTTGCTAATGTTTACGTTTTTTGTCCAATCCACGTGGAGGGGTGCTTTGCGTGGATTCCAGGATTAGTCAAGGTGGGTGTAAATTGAGCCGGACATCTTGTCATTAAAAAAAAAATGTTTATTGTTTATATTTATAAAAAAATTATAAACTAATTTTTGTTTATTTTTAGAAAAACAAAAATTGTGAACACATTTGGTTTGATCAAAATATTTAAAAAAATTTAAAAACAAAAACTAAAAACATGTTTGTTAAGGCTTAAAATGTTTATATTTATTTTTTATTATTTAAGACAATGGGAATCATACAAATTATAAAATTATAATAAGTGTCCACAATAACCATATTGGTACAATTTTTTTTTTTTTTTTTTTTTTTGATCGGCAAAAGAGAAACTTCATTGATGAAAGACAACCGAATTACATCAACAAAGAGGAGAAACCAACAAGAAGAAGCTCCAAGTTGGTGAAACTCCAAGTTGGTGAGAAACCAACAAAACAAGGAAAACAAAGATAAAAAAAAACACAAAAAAAAAACTGCAGAAACTTGGAGCATCAAAATAGCACCAAAAACCGAACAAGCTCACACCAAAAACTGAGACCAGCAGCAGAACTAAGAATCACCCTTGTACAACAACTTACAGCAGCACTAACTGAGACCACCAAAAAACTGAGACCAGCAGCACAACCTAAAACCACCAAAAACTGGATCTTCTGGCACAGCTTTCTTCACAATCTTTCCTATTCCTAGCCCCCTAATAATCACCCTTGTACAGCAACTTACAGCACCTTACTGTTTGACCTTCCCCTCTTTGATGATTCTCTTTTTGTCCTTACGCTCTAGGTCCATGATCTTATTTAAGGCTACATCCTCTTGACCATTGAAGTTGATACCAAGAGTTTTCCCCAATTGGATGGTAGCTGTGGCTTCTTGAAGAAGGTAATTATTCAGGCTTGATTCAGACTCAGACAGTTCCGACTGCGCAATTGCTGCTGCTGCTGGTCTGTATATGATAGATTTTGAGGTGGGTTTGTTGACAGCTTTGTACCCATGGAGTCTGGAGAAGGTAGTAAAACCCTCTAGGTGGGCCTTTTGTTTCCCCTTTTTCTTTACATTTCGAAGAGGTTTTGAGATAGCAGCTGATTGCCTAATATGGCCTGAATGGTTTAGGCACAAAGCCAAGAGCCCATTACAACCAGGTTTAACATTACAAGGCTCAATAGGCCTGGAGAAAGGATCACTAACAAGGTTGTTGCTAATTGATTGGGCCAGATCCACTTCCAGATTAATGCCAGGCTGGAGACCCTCTCTAGACCCACTAAAGCTTTTCATAAAACCCTGTGTAAAGACTTGCTCAACACACCTCTGATTGCCATCATTACTTTTAGGACTGTGCATAGGCTCTTCCAGCATCATTACCTCTACATACGCTCCCTCCTTGCTGCAGCTTTCTGAATCCAACTTTGTCTCCTCAACTACCGTGTTTGCCTTCTTTCCAATGCGACATGCAGTAGGCTCCTTCCTCGGTACTACCTCATTGGTGTATACCAACTCAGCAGCAAGCTTGTCACATCCTGCTGCCACCTCATCATCATCTTCATACTCCCTACAGCCCTTCTCTAGGAAAGTCTCTGCCTCTTTACTAGAACAAAGAACATTAGAACTACAATCTTCCATACCATTAAGCTTCATGATGCTAAGATCTGCACTATGATCTTCACACACAAGGATGGGGTGGACTTTACCCTTACACTCCAGCAAAATAGTTTTGTTGATAGGCTCCATACATGACGTAACCACTCTGACTTCGGCGTAGGAGAAGGATTTTGGTTGACAGATATCCCCATCCAAATTGAGAACAGAGCCCCAAATACTTCCAATGCTGTTAAGTGTGTTTCTGTTCCAACAATTTAAGGGGATGCCATAACATCTCAACCACAAGCATCTCTCTTGTTCATAGTGGAAATCTGGTTTCCATTCCACCACAAACTGGCTCCAATCTTTGAACCAATCTTTAATATTACAGATATTAGACTTCAGCTCCTCTGAAGATTTGAAAGTTAAAACTACATCACAGCCTCCCCCTTGTCTAACTAGAACCTGGTCCAGACCATTTGCCTTCAGAGCTTTACCAATATCATGAGTGGAATACTTAGCATTGAGTCTGATTATTACACTATCATATAGCCATCCATGACCAACTTCATCAACTTTTATGTTCATGCTAACATTACCAGCTGCAGTGGGTGGTTCCCCTTTTAATACCTCTGCAAAGGATCTTTGATCTACATATGGAGCTTTACCTTTCATGCTGGTTGTTGTGAAGAATCTTTTGGTATTCTGTGATAACCCTCTGTTTTGGTCATCTCTGTTACCCCTGGCATGTGTAGCTTTCTTGACTTGTAGCACCATATCATCCACCAACATACCATTCGCTTGTTGGATGGCAATGTCTGCTGCAACGGGGCAATCAAATCTTACAAACCCAAATCTTGATTTTGACACTATTCTTCTTTTAAGAGGTATAAAGACATTCTTCACAATGCCAAACTTTGTGAAGAGTTTGAACAAAGACTCAGCATTCGTTGCTCCTGGAAGATTATCCACGAAAACCGTAAAAAGTCCCTGCATTTCTTCAAATTGCTCCGTTAACAAAGTCCCTGCATCCCTAGCAACAGATCAATTTAAAGTTAGATATGCATAATTGTGTTATATTTTTATTACAATGCATTTGCAATTTAATTCATCAGAACTTTAATTAAAAGAAATACCAACATTGGCAACAAAGTAAACAATAATTTTTTGAGTAATTTCTTTTAAAACACACCAGCAGTATTTTACATTAAAAAAAATATAAATTCAGTACACAATCCATTTCAAGTAAGATTAGATAGTCTTGAGATCACTACCTAGTTAGATTAAACACACAAACCTAAGGATAATGACCACTACTCATTAAAAATATATAAAGCATGAAAAATTATTCATAATTATACCATGAAAGTGAGGTATAAGGTATAAATTTAAAGTTAGCGTGTCGTGAATCATATGTACAATCAGTGGCGGAGGGAAAATGGACCTAGGAGGGCCCCTCCTTAACTTTCTAAAATTTATGTTTTAGTATAGGTTAATAAATTATTTCTCACTTTGCCCATTCTAAATTTGAATATATATTCGTATTTTTTTCTTTATTTTTTAAATAGTTCTATAATTTGTACTATTCAAATGTTTATTTTATGTCAAAATCACTTTTATAATATTATAAAGTCAACCATTAAATGTTTATTTTCTATTCTTTTTAATAACGTTTATTAATTTATTCTTATTGGTATTTTTTTTTTTAATTCTTCTGGGGTGAATATATGTACAAATATGTAAAAGATTACTTCTTGTTTGATGAAATTTTTATTTCTTAATAAAATACTTGTTTTATATATATATATATATATATATATTTCTGGAGACGATTAGTCGATGTCTTGGTTAAAAATGAGAGTTAAGTTTGTTAGGGTTGAAATAAGACAGGGTGAGACACACTATTTTAGACATAACATTTTATTATTACTCAAATCCTATCTCTGCCACTGGGTGCAATAAACCCTATCCACATGTTTGAATTATGGGTAAAATTCTAGATTTTTTTAAATGTAGCACAATTGATAAAAATAAATAAATAAATAAAAAGGTTCCAGTGTAAAAAGGAAGTGGAAATTTTGAAGAATTATATATGAAGAATTAAAGGTGCAAAGAACACGTATCACTCCAAGAGAGGAATAGGTGATTTTGCAGCAATGATCAGATGGAATAGGGTCATGGTGATGAAATGACGTGGCTACTCGGTTGAGAATAGCTTCCAAGCGATTTCAAGCCATGACCGAAACTTAATCATAGGACAATTTACAATTCTTCCATGTTTTTTCATTCCGTCCGCCGTTTAGAAACAGATATAAACAACTTTTCTTAGTTTACTTTTTTAACCCAATTTAAAAAGCTAAGGCCACTCATTTATAAACAAAAAATGTTTACTAAACAAGTTTATGTAATAGTTTTTAAATTTTTTATAAATATAAACTTAAAATTATAAACAGAATGGTTACTAAACAGAGTGTAAGAGTGTGGAAACTATTTCTATGTTTCAAATGGTAGAAGCACAAGATGGTGGGGCCAATAGCGTACCCTGGTTTTTTTTCCCTCCCATCTTTCAGTAGTCAACCGATGAGGAGGAAATGAGGGACAAAGCAGAGAAACATGTCGTTTTGAACTCATGCATTGAGGTCCTTGGTATACCTACCCTGTTTAATTTTACGTCAAATGCATGCAGGAAGGAGTAAGAATATCCATATTAAAGAAAACAGGTTCCCATGCGGTGGGTGTGCACGGGCTGTGGCTTTGGCATCCTCTTATTCATGGGCGGAGCTACCCATGACGTAGTGGGTTCAATTGAACGCACTGTAATTTTGAATTTTTTTTTTTATATAGAATTATGTAGTATTATACAAATTTTTTGAGAGGTTTTCATAAATTGAAACTATTAAAATTATTCAAAAAAATATATTTATCAACAAAAAAAAATTGTTTATAAAAAAATTAATTCTATGTTTATCATAATTTTATATTATTTTTTGTTTAACACGTACAACCCCTAAACCCTAATACGAATATAAATGAGACTTATGGATACCATTACAACCATCATTGTGTTGTAAAAAATATGGTGAGTGTAACCTTATTGACATCATAAATATCATGATATCATTTTTTTTTAATAATGATATAAAAAAAATTCATACATAATTTATGTATAAAATCATGTAATTTATTATGGATCTTTCACTTTAAAATAAAATCATGTAATTTAAGATGCTTTTTATTTGTAACATCATTTTTGTGAATTTTTTTGTTTTTTTTGGGTATAAATTTTATATGTAAATAGAGTTCATATAAAAACGAATGAAAGAAAATGAAAAAAGAAAAAAGAAAAGACTGCTTTTAAAGCACGAAATCCTTAATTCCTTACAAAAACAATTTTCTTTTTTGTTTCTCAAGAAGAATCATTTTGTCTCTCATTTTTATTTGATTGATTGAAAATCGCAATCTCATTGTTTTTAATTTTATTGAACAAATAATATATTAGTGTACTTAAGCATTATTGTGTAATTTGACTAGTTTGAATCTATGTTACATGGACTCTTCAAATTAAATCAAATACCCGTGTCGGACACCCGACACTCGGACAAGGGTATGGGATATGTGTCGGATACTTTTCAACGGATACTTCTTATATAATTGTATATAACACTATTATTATATGTATATATTGTTATATAATTGCTATAAATGTCATTTTGACACTATAAGTTACATATAATACCATTTTATCTCACATATTAGATTAAAAATATAAAAATATGACATTTTTTTGCAGAGTCCGCGTATCCTTAAATTTATGATTTGATGAGTCCGACCTCTAGATACATACCCGCACCCGACACCCGTACCCGAGTCCATGTAACATAGGTTTGAATTACTTTGTAATATTATTATATATGATATTTTAGTATATTTATAATAGATATGTGAAAAATTATATTCATAAGTGTTCTAGAATTGAAAATATGATGGAATGACATATCTGATAACTGATTAAATTTTATCACTAAAGACATTTTTTGGTTAAGCTATTGCCTACACAATCTTTCAGATGAGGATTGGAATATTGGAGGTTAATAGAAGATTTCAGAACCTTCTAAAAAGTTTGAGAGAATGCAAGGATATTGTATAGAATTTTAGAACATATATAAAATACTATAAACTAGATTCTAAATAGTTATGGAAAGTTGTGAAGGGTTTCAAGAGAATTTTACACACCACATTAATTGTATATATTAGATTGTTCCTACTCAGGTCAAGGTTGTTTACATAAAAGAGAGACCTCATTTGACAAAATTAGGGATGGTTATTTCCCTCCACTGTGCTCCATCCCTACATCCCGTCCCGAATTTTGCTTCCCGTGTCCCAATTATATTTATTAAATATATTTATGTGTATAATATATAATTTAAATGATATCGATGATAACTAATTAAATGACACCACAAAAGAAATATATTTTGGCAACGCCCTGCTCTTATTCATTGTTTCAATTGGAATGTATTCATCTCGACTCAATATATAGTGTTATTGTCCAGGGAACAGGAACAATGGGCTTAGTGTGATAGTTGCTCCAAATGGTGGAGGTTGCCTGTGGATGTTCTTATCCCTCCAAAGTGGGCATGGTTGGACAATATTTGGGATCCAAGTAGGTCAGTGAAATTTTGTCCTTAATTTTAGTTCTTTATATTTGGTGAAGACAATTTGTGAGCAAACTCTTTTGGTAGTGGGCAAATCTTTTTGGTAGTTTTACCAGAGATATGGGATCATATTTCTGTTCCATTCATTCAACTTTTTTGTTTTATCTTTTCATGGGAGTGAGGGGGTTGGTAGCCCATTGTTGCCTTATGACCAAAACGTGCTGTAGATCGAGTTATGAGGGCACTTCCTAGAGTGACATTTACTAGGTTGGGAGTTTAAGTGAGCTAAGGTAGAGTTTAGCTATTTTTACATGAATTTTGTAATTTTTTTTTGTGTCTGGCTGTGAAACAAAGGGTGAAAATAATTATTTTTTAATGTCCTCATTTCCTGTGTGTTTGCAGATGTTCATGTTCTGCACCAGATGAGATGAATCCACAGGAACTGGAAAATCTTCTGAGTGTTGGCAATGGTATGGATCAAGTTTGCATTGCGCCTTTATAAACTTGTGATGATCATGGTTTTAAGAAGGTGATTTTGAGAATTAAAAGAGACATAATGATCCAAATGTTTTGCAATTTAATGGTTCTAAACGTGTACTTGCATGCATCCACTTGGGTATTTGATCATGTGCTTGTTGCATCATTGAGGCTTTATACAGATGTACTATATTTTTATGAAATCGGGTTGAGTTTTGTGTGGATTGAATTCCTTATATACCGTTTTTATTGTGACAGAAAATTTATATAAAGTTGGAGAATAAGTCTGTCCTACGGTCTTGTCAATTTTAGAAAAAAACAAGTCTAATGGCCGTATGAGTTGGCATACTATTTTTGATATCTTCAAAACTCATCTTGCAATATTCTAAACCCGATTCTTGTTACAAATCACTGGTCTGGCTTTTAGTTAATATGAAGTTTTCCAATGCATTTTATTCTATGAAATTGGATATGTTGGTTGTATTATTTTTTCCCTAATCGATCTTGAAATGCCTGGCCATACTTGCTACCCTCTTCATTTTTTTCTTTTTTAATTAAAAAATGTTTTTCTTTTCCTTGTCCAGATTTTACGAAGTTGGGAATCATAGAAAGCACCAAGGTAGACAAATAACATGAGCCTTCTGGATTAGATGCTCTGACCAATGCTGCAGTCTTAGAGGACATTGCAAATGACTTAGATGAGCCATCAGTGGGAACCACTACAAAACATCCCTGTGATCATTCTGGCTGCAGTTGCATTGTGTGCATTCAACTTCCAAGTGGAAAGGGAAAGCACAAGTCCACTTGCACATGTAATGCTTGCTTTTCTTTAAAATGCCCCTTTAAAACCTTCACGTCTGGCTAGAAGACAAGACAAATAGAAATGGATAGAAATTCTGGACATGCATTGGCAGCTATAAATCAATCAGAAGATGAAAGCAACCAGAAAAATATAATTCCTAAGCATGTCGGTGAGACCAGCAAAGGACGTTTAGACTTGAATTGCCAACCTAGCCGTGAAGAAGACACATTGATAGAAGCAACCGGTTGAAACATGACGAGCCTTGTTCGGGAAGCAAGGCATAACAGACTTGAAAACGTAGGCCCATGTTTGCTCTCACAAGCTGTGGGTGAGATTGAAGGCTACCCACTTGTTGAAGCATGTTCTTCATCTTTAGCTGGGGAGCATGAGAATGAGGGCAGTAAAAGGTAAATGTAATTTGGAATAATTTAATTTTCTTTCAAATATTTCTTCCTTTTAAATTATAGATGTGACTGTTCCCTTTTGAATTTATAGATGTATTTCTTGTATTTCTTGTTCTATCTTTTGATGTTTTGGCCAGTAGTTCAGTCTGTGTGCTTGCTTGTTGGTTTTTGGATTTTTTTTTTTTTTGTCCATACCTAGTAGCCTATAGTGCATGAGACCTTACCCTGTGCAGAGAAGCTATTCCATGACTTCTTTTTTTTTTTTTTTTTTTTTGGGTAGATATATACATGGATTGTATACTAATTTCAATTTAGTAAGTAAAATGCAAGTAAAAATCGAAACTTTTTACTCTGTGCTACAACCAGTAATGGATAGGTCATATCTTTTGTTGGATCTGTTTGTAACATGATACATGAAAAATATTATGTGAATAGTGTTACAGTAATTTACATCACTTCGGCTGCTCAACTGTTCATCACAGTAATTTTTTCTCTCTGTTTTTGTGTTCGTGTTGGGTTAGTTTTATTTGGGTTTCCTTGTTGCACATCTTGCATTTCCTTGTTGCACTTGCTGCTGAAACTGAGCCCAATTTCATGGAAATAAAAACTTCCCTCCATCAAACACATTAAAAACTTCCCAATTTCATTAGTAAACACTGTTAGCAATCAAGAGAAAGGAGAATAATCCAAGAGAATCAATATCATAAGGGAGAATGGTTCAGATCAATTTTTTTCCTGCCCAAATGCTCTATCTCTCCTCTCTTTCATCCTCATCCAAAGCTCATCCCTCTTCCATACCCTTCTCTCTGCCTCTCATCTCTCCTCTCTCCTCTCGCGACGACACCGCTGCTCACCACCTCTGCTCTCCTCTCGCCGTTTTCTTTCATTTCTCTCCTCTTACGATGACCGCCATTGCGGTTTCGATTTACAACCATCGACCACCGATCGTTTTGCCGTCCTGGTTTTGCTTTAAAGTTAATAATTTTGGTTTAAACTATTTTAATTTGTTGTGGTTGGAGTGGTTGTGATTTCTGAAATGGGTTTGCTGGGTTTTGATTTTTGAAATTTGAAATGGGTTTGATGGGTTTTAATTCGCATATATTCCCAGAAATCCGCAGAAATTTGAAATGGGTTTGATGGGTTTTCCGGCTTCGGCGCTTTCCAGCTCAACAAAGTTAATCAATACAAGATAGATTTGGAGCAAAACTGTATCGTCTAATTTGTCAGGTCTGTTTCTTTGCGTGATGGCTTTTGGGTTGTTTCAATTGCTTGCTGGGAAGCTACATTTTGGGATTTTATTGGGTTGGGTCACTGTTTCAGCTTTGCTTCTTTACGTTGTGCATGTTTTGATGTTTGTGCTTTTAGTTATAATAACTATTTTGAGTGCACAAATGTTTATTTTTCTGTCGATTTTGATGTCTCTTAGGCTGTGATTGAATCATAGATTTGGATAGTAACTGCTTTGCTACTTCTGGTCAATCTTCTCTATTGTTCATTTGATTAATCTTGTTTTCAGTTCATCTTAATCACCCACAAGATCAGTCTGTTATATCCATCTAGTTTAAGTCACCCACTTTCATCCATGTCCTAAGTAAGTCCTTCGAATTAGGCTGTGTTGGACTTAGGGGTTTTCCGAATAGGGTATGTATGTATACTAGGTATGAGGTAAAACTGACAAGAATATGGTATGTATTAAGGTATCTGTAAAACTGATTAATTAAACAAAACAATGAGTCGATTATTTAGAAGTAACTCCTCAGTAAGTTCTAGGTCAACAACTTTGCCCTCTATACCTAATCAAGGATTAGTAATTAATGAAGAAGATGTTGAAATACAAAACGATAAATTTAATACTGGATGGAATATACCTAAACTACCAATTAAAGAAATATATAAAACAACTTTTTTACAAAATGTTTTCAAAGTCACTTTCCATGTTAAAACTATTGAACAAGTCTATGCTTTAGAAAAACCACTACAAACCTGTCAATTATTTTATTCAAAATTAATTAAACGACATTTAGATAATGGTTATAATTTTATGCATATTGGTTTAATACAAGTTGGTGTCAATCCATTAACTATAGTTGGCAAAAATACCTCTGTTTTATTATGTTTACGCGATGCTCGTTTTCTTAATTACAATGATAGTTTAATGGGTATGATGGAAACTGGTCTTCACAAAGGACCAGTACATTTCAACTGTTTTCTTGATTTTACACTCAGTTTATGTGATCCACATATACTCAAAGCTTTAACATTAAATATTCAATTACATGGTTCGTACACTGAAATGTTAGAAAAAGCTCATAATATTGCTTTAATTTATCGTGTTCATTATAAATGTATGCAAACCAATTTAAATGTTCATGCTTTACACAAAAGCCCCAAAGATAAAACCTTATGAATCCAAAGTAGTAGTCATGGCGAATCCAATATTAATATTCCCCAAATGATTGAATGGCAAAATATAGATTTACCTGAACAATGGATTACTGTCAATGAAAACTACAAACATACTCAACAACAATCTTCTATCCAAAATATTCAAAATATTCAACAATTTAATGATGGTTCTGTTGGAATTAAATTTAATCGAAGCCAATCCTCTCGTCATAGTACCTCTAGTATCCCTACAGAAATTACAACTGATGATGAAATATTTAATACTCCTTTATTTCGCAAAAATAGTCAAATACATCTTGGTCCAACTAACCAAACTTCCCAAAATAAACTAAAAGGAATTGATAATTCTACAACTTCTCAGATTAGTAAACCTGTTTATACGACTCCCACACATTTACCCGAAGAAGACGTAGCTTCAAATACTTCCCCAACTCAAACTGATTTCGAAGAATTTGCACCTCCGGTAAATCCTCAACTCATGACAGTCAAAAAAGATTTTACTCCTGATTTAGATAAATTACTTATTGACTTTAGATCCAAAGAAAATAGATCTAAAAGACATGCTTATCGTGCTAAATATGATTCTACTCAACAATCCAAAATAACTAGAAAATGGTATGATTTCATGGTTCAATATGGTTTTGAATTATCTTTCTTTGATTATCTGGATCAATATTACAAAAAGATCAACACAATCACGAAACATAAATGGAAAACTTCTCCTACTACTTCTGTTAGCTCTAATCATCCTCCATTAGAAAATATAATTATTGATCACCAAGGTTTTGAAGTTCCAGCCTCTCCTTTTAAATTGCCTGGCGCTGACCCTGAAATCAAAATGGTTATTGAACAAAACAATTATACAAATCAATGTTTAAAAACAATTGGTAAACAATTAGATAAACTAGAAACTAATTTAGATGGCCAATCTACAAAACTTATTAAACCCTTAGATCAACATTTACTAAATCTCCCTAGTCATCGCTCCAAAAGAACTAGCTTGGTTACTACTGATCAATCTACTGTCAAAGCCATCGAACACTCATTTACTAAGTTAACTCCAACTGATACTTCTACATCCAAAGATAAAGGTATTACTGTTTTAAATCAACAACTTAATACCAATGCTGTTTTCGATCAATCTGAAACAGACACCACTGATAATGAAATTGACCAATTGGCCCAACAATTTCAACCTTTTAATCTTAATAAAATTCATTATCCCAAAGTTAATCCTCAGACTACAAAAAATTGGTATTCACGACCTACTCCACCTGATCTCCAGTTTGAAGAAACTAATTTTAATAATCAATTTTCTGTTTTTGCTAAAAAGTTATATGAATGGAATATTGATGGTCTTAGTGAAGATCAAATCCTTCAAAAATTAAATCACTTATCTATGGTAGCCAATAGTTATCTCAGTAATTATCCCCAATATTCTCAACCTGAAATTGTTTCTTTAATTACCTCCGGGTTTACTGGTATGATCAAATCTTGGTGGAAAAAATACCTCACTGAAGAACAACGTGACTCCATTATATATGCTAATCAAACTGATGAAAATGGTCTACCTATTTTTGATGAAACTCTGGGATGTTGTCATACTGATGGAATTAACCAATTAATTTATACTATAGTCCGCCATTTTATTGGTACTCCTACAAATATATACTCACGTATACATGATCAACTCAGTAATCTTAACTGTCCAACCCTAAGTGATTTTCGATGGTATAAAGATGTCTTTACCTCTCGTGTTATGCTAAGAGAAGACTGTACCAAATCATTCTGGAAAGAAAAATTTATTAATGGATTACCTAGCTTATTTGCTCACAAAATTAGAGATGTTCTTAGTCAACCTACTGGTGTTATTGAATATGATAATTTAACATATGGTGATATAATTAGCACTATTCAAAAAGAAGGTTTAAAAATGTGTATTGATCTTAAACTTACTCAAAAAGCTAATAAAGATAAACATAAAGCTAAATATGAATTAGGCAATTTCTATGAACAATATGGTTTACCTCCTGTTGCACCCTCTCGTAGGAAATCACACAAATACTCCAAACATAAACATAAATCATCATACAAGTATTCTAGCAAACATAAAAAGCATTATTCACCTTCCAAATCCAATGATAAATTCTATACTAAACCAAAAAAGAAATATTATAAATCAAAAGCACATCCTAAATCTAAATCTACCAAAGATATTACTTGTTATAACTGTGGTCAAAAATGTCATTATTCAAATAAATGTAAAGAAAAACAAAAATTAAAAGATAAAGTTAATCAACTTCAAATTGATGCTAACTCCAAAAATCAATTATATGAAATCTTTCAATTAAATCAATCTCAATCTAATAGTAGTTCTTCTTCTTCTGAGCATCCCAATACTTCGTCTGATTACCAATCACCTAGTGAGGATTCTGATAACACTATTAATATCGGATGTAATGATGTTTGTTGTAAACCAGTTAAACAAATTACTGTTCTTACCAAAAACACTCAAGAAGAATCTGCTCTTATTGACCTGATTAGTAAATTAGATGATCCAAAATTAAAACAAAAATATATTGATAAACTCAAATCTTTATTCATTCATTCCGATACTAAACCAAAGTTTGACAAACCAATAATTAGTTTATCCAAAACTTTAGAAAAATTCAAAAATAAACAAAAAGATGTCACCTTACAAGACCTCCAACACGAAATCAATCAGATTAAACAAACAATCAAAGAGTTACAACAAAAAGATAAAAAATTAGAAGACGAAATTATTACCTTAAAACTTAGTAAAAGCCTCGATAATTTCCAAAATAATAATCAAGAATCTTCAAATGAATCTGAACATGATTCTAATCCTACTAACCCTGATAATTTGTTATTCGACAACCGATCACACCACTCTCCTGAAGAAAAACGATTAAGTTTAATTAATAAGCTTTACATTCAAAAATGGTATTCGAAAATTAAAATAATTATAAATGATTTTGAATTAGAATTAATTGCTTTAATTGATACTGGTACTGATTTAAATTGTATACAAGAAGGATTACTCCCTACTAAATATTATGAAAAATGTCAAGAGAAATTAACTTCTGCTAATGGTACTCGAATGCATATCAAATATAAATTACTCAAAGTTCATGTTTGCCAAGATAAGGTATGTTTTAAAACCTCTTTTGTTCTAGTTACCAATATGACTGATAAAATTATTTTAGGTTCCCCATTTATATATTTATTATATCCATTTACTACATCTAGTACAGGTATCACTACACATGTTTTAGGCCAACCTGTTACATTTCAATTTTTATCTCCTCCTGAACTATTACACTTAAATCAATTAAAAGATTGTTCTATTTCCCATCAAATTAAGCGTCTAACTCGGCATTTAAAATTTCTTAAAGAAGAAATTAATCATAAACGCATTGACCAACAATTGACGAATCCAATTCTTATTTCTCAAATCACTGATTTCAAATTAAAACTTGAATCAACTGTTTGCTCTACTTTGCCTACTGCATTTTGGCATAGGAGAAAACATGTCGTCACTTTGCCTTATATTAAAAATTTTGATGAACGACATATTCCTACTAAATCTCGACCAATTCAAATGAATCATGAATTACTTGAACTATGTAAAAACGAAATTAATGACTTATTACACAATCGAATCATTCGTCCAAGTAAATCACCATGGTCTTGCTCTGCTTTTTATGTTAATAAAAATGCTGAATTAGAACGTGGAGTCCCTCGTTTGGTTATCAATTATAAACCTTTAAATGATGTTCTCGAATGGATTAGGTATCCTATTCCTAATAAAAAAGATTTAATTAAACGACTCAGTCAAGCTGTTATTTTCAGTAAATTCGATTTAAAAAGTGGTTTTTGGCAAATTCAAATTCATCCGAAAGATAGATATAAAACTGCATTTAATACACCCTTTGGCCAATATGAATGGAATGTTATGCCATTTGGTTTAAAAAATGCTCCTAGTGAATTTCAACATATAATGAATGACATCTTCAACCCATTTAGTCATTTTTCAATTGTCTACATTGATGACATACTCATTTTTTCAAAATCAATTAGTGAACACTGGAAACATTTACATGCATTCTTTCATACTATCAAGAGTCATGGTCTTGTCATTTCTGCTCCTAAAATTAAATTATTTCAAACCAAAGTCAGATTTTTAGGTTATGATATTCATCATAATACTATTTTACCCATTAGTCGATCCATTGAATTTGCATCCAAATTTCCTAATGAAATTCTTGATAAAACCCAATTACAAAGGTTCTTAGGATCTCTCAATTACATTGCTAAATTTTACAAAGATCTTAGGAAAACTTGTCAACCTCTATTTGATAGGTTAAAGGATAACCCTCCTCCTTGGTCTTCTATTCATACATCTATTGTTCAACAAGTCAAACAATATGTCAAGTCTCTTCCTTGTCTTGGTATTCCTATTGAAAATTCGTTCAAAATTATTCAAACTGATGCTTTCGATATTGGTTATGGTGGCATTCTTCTTCAGAAACTTACTCCTCAATCCTCTGAACAAATTGTTCGCTATCATTCTGGTGTCTGGAATAAAGCACAATTAAATTACAGTACTATTAAAAAAGAAATTCTATCCACTGTTTTATGTATTCAAAAATTTCAGGATGATATTTTAAACCAAAAATTTTTACTTCGTGTTGATTGCAAATCTGCTAAATATGTTCTTGAAAAAAATGTTCAAAACCTTGCTAGTAAACAAATTTTTGCCCGATGGCAAGCTATTTTAAGTATTTTTGATTTTGATATTACCTATATACCTGGTTGTCAAATTTCCCTTCCTGATTTTCTTACCCGGGAATTTTTACAAGGGGGTAAGGGATGACTGCACCATTTACTTCTTACCATAAATCACGAATTACCTATTTCAAAACCCAAATTAAACAGCTTACCCATCGTATTCACCGCCTCAAATTAACCCGACCAACTACCAAACGAGCCCAATATATCAATTACCATCAACTTCAAGCCCGTCGCAATTTACTTGCTCACACCTACAACTGTTTACACCGCCATCAAGATTATTTAGATCTTCTTTCTGGCTGCTAATCATTAATTCTTGTTTTCACAGATGTCTCGCCCAAGGCCTCCTTCTAAGGCTTTGGTCCCATCTTCAAGTAAACCAAATCAACTTATTGTCCCTCCTCCTTTGGCGTTAGATACCCCATCTTATTCACTTGATATGGTTAACCGTTACCAAGCTCTTGGTAACCTTTATCGCCCTGATTACTCTTCTGCATTGGCTTCTGATCCTTTTGCTCCTAGTCACTCAGTTTCAATCACTCCATTCCCAGCTAACCCAATCCGGTCATCCAAAACTGAATACACCAAATCACATATTACTAACTTATTCTATAAAGAACCTAGTCACCCAAAGAGCCAACTCATTAATGACATTGCTAAATCCTATTTTGGTCCTGGATGCCATTTCACCCTTTCACATCCAGAGAAAACACTTTCCTACTACAAAGATATTCTGCTCCATCATCAATCAATTTTGATTAAGCCAATCCAAGATCGCACCTATGCTTACAAGATTCTGTACCATTCCATTTACATTCACAACATTGTTTCCTTAGCTGAATGGGGTCCTCCCTACCAGCTTCGTGATTTACCTGGCCATTCTATCCAGTATAATTACCATGATTACATTGATGCTTGGTTCAAGATTTTCTTGTACCAGAATGAGACTTTTAGTCACTCTTGGTTCATTTCATTTGACCAGAAATTCAAGTCTGAATTACCTTCCTGGTTTCTGAGATGGTGGACTCACTATTGTGCCATTTCAGCAATCCTCCCTGATAATCTGCTTGAATTAATCAACTATTTTGCTACCGTTTACCCATTTACTACTCATCAGAGATCATTCCCATTATTGTTAATTTTTATAGCCAAGTATAAAATCCCTTGGATTTTCAAATGGCATTATGGGATTGATGGTAACCTAATCATCCGATATCACTCAGTTAAATAGTGGGCTAAATTCAATTTGCCCCGCATATTTGAAATTGTTCACGAAGAATTTCCATCTGATCAATGTGCTCCAACCCCTGCAATGGTTAAAGCCCAGCAGATCCCAACTGCTACAATCAGTCAAGGAAGTCAGCCCAGCCTTCCTCCAATCAATCTTGGAAGCCCCTCATCTAGTGGTTCCAAGCCCAAATTCAAAACAATCCAGTCAGCACAATCAAAATCCAAGGCTACGTCCAAAGCTCCTACAGCTCCGACTCAGCCCAAAGACCATTCACGGCCCAAATCAAAATCCAAAGCAAAAGCTAAGCCCATTTCTCCTCCAGTTCAGCCCAAAGCTCAATCAAAGGTCAAGCCCAAATTATCCAAAGAAGAACTGCTCCAGTTAGCCCGACAAATCACAGATCAAGCTGAAGCCCAATCCACTTCCAGTTCAGACCATTCAGAAGAAGGATCAGTCAGTGCACCCTCTTCTGAAGAATCAACTAATCAGTATTCAGGTCCTGAGTTTCAAGATGCTCAAGACCCGTTTGCCTAATCAACATAGGATTCCATATAAGTACAAATTAGCTTCAGTCACTACTCTTTTGAGAAAAGCTGCCAATTTGTATTTATATTGATTCCTTTATTCACATGTTCCACCGAAAGTGATGAATAGTAAAAGTTACTGTTCACTTTTACTGTTCACCGTCACTATTCACCCAATCAACTTTTGCTAAAGGCTGTTCAGCTGTGCAATCACCCCACCGAAAGCATCCGACAGCATCTCCTTTACTTGATGATCTGCCAGCTGCTTTCAGAAGTCACATGCTCACTGTTCTACTTTTTATTTCTATATATTGTAATCAATTGTAAGCATTCAAGGCATTCGTCAATTTTCTTCCCCTTCATTGTCTTAAGAAAACCAGAGTGTGCTGACTGCTCTTCGCAATTCTCCCTTTGTACCTAGTTAAGATCCTTGCAGTTGCTACAATTGTAATTGTAAGTTATTTTAAATGTTTAAATTAAATGTTTTAAATGTTTAAATTAAATATTTTGAATTAAATGTTTAAATATGCACATTCCAATGATGTTTTGATTTCGTAATCCATCTCCTTCATTCTGTATGTGCTGCTTATCTATGATTCAAACATTTTAATAAGAATTAAATCTCTATAGGCCATTTTTCTTCTTTCACTCTCTCTGCACAAAATAGTGTTCCATGGTTGTGTTTCGACCATCGTTTTCCATCAAGGGAGTTTTCCGGCCATAGAGCGTGCGACATGCTTTTTGATGCTATGTAATAGTGTTGTCAAGCATGGGTCTTGGCATTGGTTTATGTGGTCTGTTGAAAATAGAGTTTTGATGCTGTTGAGTGTGCAACAGCATAGATGAATACAATATTGAGTAACGTTAGGATATCAAATTTTCTATTAAATAAATGATCAAATGTTTTACATGAGTGTGGAGTTTACAATTTGTGGACTCCACTATAGACCCCACACCCATGTGAGTATTATTTGGTAAAAAAATTAGAAATTATAGCATTTTCTTAAAATATTTGTGGATTGTTGAAAAGAATGTTATGTTGCTTTTGGGAGTGTAGCAGCATGGGTGTGTTTGTTTTGGTTTGAAAAGAAGTGTTTTGTTGCTTTGTTTATTTTATTAGAAAAAGAACTTTTCCCTTTTCGAAATTCACTCTGAAAAGGCATGAAGAGAAAAGGGGCCAGAAGTAAAATGAAGACCATGATGAAGAGTGCCCTTTACATATCTCAAGAGGCGTTTAACAGCTTGAAAATCAGCATTGGTAGGAAGATGCATGTGTTGGCAGGCCTGATTAACAGCTAGGGCCAAATCAGGACGAGTAATGGTAAGATACTGTAAACCTCCAACAAGGCTACGGTAAAGAGAATGATTGGAAAAGGAAAGATCAGCACCAGCAGAAAGAAGAGGTTTAACAGCTAAAGGGGTGGAACAAGGTTTGCAATCAGTCAAACCAGGTTTGCAATCAGTCAAACCAGCTTTACAAAGAAGTTCAGTGGCGTATTTAGCTTGAGACAAAAAATAACTAGGAGGCAAAGATTGAACAGATATACCTAAGAAATAGGACACAGGACCTAACTCTTTCATGGAGAAAACAGTATGCATGTGATGAATAAACTTAGTAAGAAGAGAAGAATTACTGCCAGTAATCAAGACGTCATCAAACTAGTATTGGTATTTTGAACAAAGAGAGAAGAATCGGAGTGACTGTTAACAAATCCTTGAGAGATAAGAAATTTAGAGAAGGTAGAAAACCAAGCTCGAGGAGCTTGTTTGAGTCCATATAAAGCTTTCTTAAGCTTGCATACTTGGTTAGAATCTTTAACAAAACCTGGGGGGTTGAAGCATATAAACCTCTTCGTCTAAGGTGCCATAAAGGAAGGCATTAGAAATGTCTAACTGGTGAATAGGCCATTGAAAATGCAGAGCTAAACACAAAAAGATGCGAATGGTGGGTTGCTTTGCCACAAGACTGAAGGTTTCATGAAAATCAACTCATTCCTGCTGTAGGTACTCTTTTACCACCAACCGGGCTTTGTATCTAGCCACAGAACCATCAGAATTTCATTTGATTCTATACATCCATTTACATCTAATTGCAGTTTTATGGAAAGGAAGAGACACAAGATCCCAAGTACATTGTTGTTGCAGAGCTTGATACTCCACTTGCATAGCAGAAAACCACACAAAAGAGGCTAAGGCAGCTGCAACAGTTAAAGGTTCAGAATGCAGATAAGAGGAATCTGATACAGCAGTAAGACAAACAGGAGGTTTTGTCTTGGATCGAGTAAGCATAGGGTGAACATTGGAAGAAGTTGGAGCAGAAGGTAGAGGAAGATCAATAGTAATAGAGGTAATAGGAATAGCATCAGGAGATGAAGAGAACTGTTGAGGAGAAGATGATGAAGATTGAGACACGGATGAATGGGAAGGAGATTTAGAAGAAAAATGAGAAAGAGAAGGCTGAGAAGAAGAGGAAATCTGAGACACAGATGAAAGAGAAGAAGGCCAGAAAAATTGATGTAGATGAGGTAAAGATAGAGAAGGAGAAGTAGATAAAGCAACAGCAGTTGCATATGGAAAGCATGATTCATTAAAGATAACATGTCTAGAGAGATATAGTTTGCCAGTGATAGGATCTAAGCATCTATACCCTTTAACAGTTGGATGATAGCCTAAGAAAACACATGAGACAGACTTAGGTTGAAGCTTGTGAGTAGTATAAGGTTTCAACCAAGGGAAGTATTGACAACCAAAGACCTTGAAGAAGGAATAATCTGGAAGTGTTTTAAAAAGAACCTGAAATGGAGAATGATTTGAGAGAATAGAACTAGGCATTTTATTTATTAAAAAAAACAGCTGTAGCAACAGCATCAAACCAAAATTTTAAAGGAAGAGAAGATTGGTGAAGAAGAGTGATAGCCGTTTCAGTTATATGCCTATGCTTCCTTTCAGCCACACCATTCTGAGCTTGAGTATAAGGACAACTTGTCTGGTGAATAATACCATGGGAAGAGAAGAGGGCAGCAATTCTTTTGTTAACAAATTCAGTACCGCCATCAGTTCTTAGAATTTTAAGAGAAGTATGAAATTGATTTTCTGCATATAAACTCAAGCAATTTTTCATAGACTTCACTCTTAAAGTGCAAGGGATAGATCCAAGTGAATCTAGTACAATCATCAACAAACAAAACATAAAATCGAAATGGGGCATTATCAACAGTAAAAGGTCCCCATACATCAGCATGAATAAGAGAAAATGGACTATCAACAGAAGAACAAGACAATTTGAAAGGAATTCTATGACTTTTAGACACATAGCAGTCAGTACAAGCTATGTCTTTATTGAAACTATTTTTGTTTGGAAGATGTAATGCCAAGTGCTGCAGCTTGACAGTTGAAGGATGACCCAACCTTTTATGCCATAGCAGATCAGAAACTAGAGCAGAGGGACTAGTGAAAGACTGAAAAACCTGTGGGTGCTTGGAATAGATGGAAGAAGATGGAGACATTTGATAAAGGCCATTGACATTTGAGCCTTTATGCAGAACTTTATGTGTGTGATTGTCCTGAATGATAAAAGAATCAGAATCAAAAATAACAAGACAGTTGTGATCCTTGGTTAATTGATGAACAGATAGAAGATTGGAAGATATAGAAGGAACATGTAAAAGATTAGAAAGAAGGAATGAAAAATGTAGTGTAGGAAGAATACCATTGCCAACATGCTGAATAGGCAAACCTGAGCCATTTCCAACTTGAACTTGATCTGATCCCTGATAGGCTTGATATTACTGAAAATTAGTCAAGTCAGGTGTGAGATGATTTGTGGCTGCTGAATCAATATACCAAGGAGGCACTGTAGACAGAGTAGAGTCTGATGAGGATGAAGGCACAGCTGCAGTATAGGCTTTTGGTGCAGAAGTAGAAGTAGATTGATAAGTGGTATCATGTCTATACCAACAATCTAAAGCAATATGTCCTGATTTTCCACAGATCTGACACATAGATGCAATAATACCAGGATAATCAAATCTGGATCTACTGATAAAATATCGATTAGTTCTGTTTCCAACACGAAAATTATTCTGATATCTGCCACCTCTGCGGCCTCTGTGCTAATTTCTGCCTCTAAAATGATTGAAAGTAGTAGGACGAGAAGTTGAACCAAAGCTAGAAGATGAAGGATCAAAAACGGAACCAGAAGATCCTTTTGTTGTTGAATAAGCAACATGCAGATCTTGATGAGATGAATGCTTGATTTTACTTTCAATATGAATTTCTTCTGATCCAAGTAGAGAACACAATTCTTCTATAGACACTGAAGTAGATCGAGTTCGAATAGATGTTTTGAATGCATCATATTCATCTGGTAAGCCATTTAATGTGAGAAGAATTAGATCTTCATCATCAACCTTTGCACCGGACAAAGCTAACTGATCAGAGACTTCTTTGATCTGTGATAGATAACTGTCAATTGAGGAAGATTGCTTACGTATGGTGTGAAGTTTGTTCTTCAACTGATGAATATGAGACCTAGAGACAGATGTAAATCTTTGTTCAAGTGTTTTCCAGACTTGTGAGCTAGTTTGTAGATGAAGAACAGAGGAATATACAGAAGGAGAGAGTGTTGCAATTATAGACATGTGAGAAGATTTGCATCAATGGCTTCCCATTGAGCATATGCAGGATTGAGAACTGTTTTTCCTGAAGCATCAGTAATTTCAGATGAAGGACAAGGGATTGCTCTAGTTACATAGCCCAAAAAACCAATTGCTCAAAGAATATTGTGAAGTTGATTTCGCCAGATAAGATAATTACTGACATCAAGTTTAACAGTGACAAGAGAGCTAAAATTTGATAGAAGAGAAGTAAGACTAGAGGGAAGAGAAACAGGATCAGCCATGGATGCATTAGCATGAGCTGCCATGGATGAATATGGCTGAATCTACTCGTGAGAGCTCTACATCTCTGATACCATGTAAAAAATGAAGATATTTTTTATTCCTTACTTTGATTACAACTGATCAAGAGCTTATATACACAATCTTGCTAACTAACTCACTAACAAATACTAACTAACTAACAAACTTTACAACTGTTATTATATTGAGTACTGCTAGTCACACATGACTGTGATAGAGGACGTATCAATGACTCTCTCTTTGGCTGTGGTAATGGAGAAGAGGTGTGAGACGTTTGTCGCAGCTCAGATGAAGCAGAGAGCTGCTGTGTCAACTGCTGAGATACAGCTGAGTAAGTTACAGCAGTTGAGGCAGTTGAAGCAGTTACAATAGTTTATCAGTAACTATAAAAAAAAACCAAACAGTTGGAAAGTTTTCACACATGTTTTTTATCTCAACTTTGTTTTATGTAAGTGTTATGGGTATATTGTTTTCACACATTGTACACGGTTGTGGAAAAATAAATATTGTTTTTTATCACAACTTTTCACACAAATTGTTTGCATTATTGATTGTCTCACACCACCCTCATTCCAAACAATTGTGGAAGAAAAAAAAAGGTTTGGTTGTCAAAGTTGAACCTAAAATTTTAAAAAATAAAAAAATGTTTACGTTTGTTAAAACACGTAACTACCATTTTCAAAACAAAAGCGGTTATGTGGAAAATGTTGTTTTTATGGAAAATGTTTTTTTTTGGTTGGATAAATTTGAACTCAAAATTTAAATTAGGTTCGGTTAAATATGCCAGTGAGAGAGAAGAGAAAATAAGGATGGTGTGATTTGTTTAAAGACTCAAAAAAAAGTTTTTTTTTTACCAAAATTTTTTTACCCATCTCAGTGACAAAGCACATGAGACATATTTTTACAATAAATTTTTTTTTTTTCAGTTTTTACTATAATTTTATTGGGTATATTTTTATATGGGTAATTTTACAAAATTCATTTGAAAGTCAAAACCGCATCTGTATTTATATTTAGACCTCAAATTTTTACCAACGAATTTGATAAATTGCATTTTAATTTAGTAATTTTATTTTCATTTATATTTGAATCTCATCTAAAGTTCTAAAGGCACGGTTTGCTTTGAATCAAATTGGTATGCTTTGAATCAGTTTCCCAGAAATTCTATCAGAACCCAGAGGTTTTTAGGCTTATTTTTTTTTTTATTTTACGCGTGCGTGGCTCTTGGGTGCACGGTGTGTTTTGTTGTTTGTCATCTCACTTTCTTGGGCGCAAAATGTATTATTTACTATACAATTTTATTTTAAACTCGTAAACATTATTTTTAAAACATTTAAGTGTAAATTTTATAACATTACTCTAAATTTTATAATTTTTAAGTGTATCCAGATTGAATAGATCTGAAAAGTAGAAAATGTTTATTAAAATATTTAAAAGTTTATTAAAAAATAAAAAAAATACAAATTAAAAATTGAAAATTTAATTTTTAAAAACTCTAAAACTAAATAAGTTTGAAATTCAAATTTGTAAAAAATATTTTTAAAATATACAACCAAACTCTAATTATAAAATTCATTTGAAAATCCAAACCAAACGGATCATCTATTTATATTTTGACCTCAATTTTATTTTATTTTATGTTTTTTTATAACAAATTAGATAAATTACATTTTAACCTATAACAAAAATAATATTTATTTATATATATATTTTTTAATATTTTTATCAAAAAATATTACAGACTCCATAAATTTTAATATGATACATATAAATTACAACTATATTTTAATCCCAACAGTATACACTAGTCATTTAATAAAGGATAACCCTATAAACTTAAATATCAATTTCAAATTTCTTAAAAGGTGAGTTAGGGTGAAAAGGCCAACGAGCAGGTGCTCACCTTTAATACTCTTTTTACTTGGGAAAATATATACAAATTCATTTTTTAAATTTAATGATGTATAAATAAGATGATTGATTGATAATTAGAAAAAATATGAAAAGAAAATAACACATAAGAGTAATTGATTGATTGATTATTTATACTTAAAAATAAATTTAATTTTTAAGTTTGAATAGCACTACTCTTCTCCTTATTCTTCTTATCACTTTATCATTTGATTCTATGCCCACTTTAAATGATAGGAAAATATGTAACTGTTTTATTAAGAAAATATATAATTATTTTATTTGAAAATAATAAATAAATTAATAATATATTTCTATTATTAAAAATAGATATTAACAGGTTTTTCAATTCAATTGCCTTCCGTTCTTAAAACAATAATTTTATGAATCTCACTAAACTATTTTGAAATTATTTCAAATAAGAGTGTGTGGTTGAGATTAAATTTGTACAGTATCACATTTATATATAAATAAATTTGAATTATAAGATGATAATTTTGAATAATTAAATTTAAAATTTTAATTTTACTGCTCTTAAAAGCATTATGAAAAAAGGCAGTTGGCAGTGACATAACGTGACCAAGTTAAATGATGGGAAATTTCAAAAAAAAAAATAGGATAGATAAAAAAAAAATTATAAAAACATGCGAGGTACAAGTAGTTTTGTAATAGAGTGCAACTGAAAAATTGTGAGAGTCAGGGCCGGCTTTGAGATTTATAGTCTTGGATGGGTTTTGAAAGGGGGCCTCTTACATATTTTTTTTATAATAAAATTTTGGATAAAATAATAAGTTATCAATAATTTTTTATTATTTAATAGCCACAAAAAGTTTTCTTACACATATAATCATTAAAATTTATTTTTCATATATTAGGATATGAAAAAATCATTACAAATACTCAAAAATAAAAATAAAAATACGGTCTTGTTATTTTATAGTCTAGCAATAATGAACACAAACAATATAATTCACTGATATCCAATAACGAAATGATTATGTTATTGTAATATGATATCTGATAACACAATGATATTCTACACAAATCACAATCCAGTCATTATTTGATAAAAAATACAAATTATTAGAAAAAAAAAATGGGAGAAAAAGTTAAGGTAAAATTATTCAATTAAATTATGATAAAGAGAGAGGGGAAAAATATTAAAGAAAAAAAATTAGGTAAAATTATTCAACTAAAATATGATAAAAAGAGGGCAAAAAATTAAAATAAAATTATTTATTCTATTAAAATCTTGACATTAGATTCTATTTGGATTCATTATATCATATATATTTGTTTGGAATAATTATATAAATTTTTAATTGGGCCTAATAATTATTGTATATATATATATATATATTAATTTGGCCCAATAGATTTTTTTCAAGGGTACTTACGTGTAAATTCTAATAAGTTGACTTATTATGGAATAGGTCCTATGAAAAAAATTTGTTATAAAAAAGATCACTAATTGTAAGTTTTAGTGACAATTTACAAAAATTATGACAAAAAAGTCACTAATTGCTAATTTTTATCGACATATATAAAAAATTGTCACAAAAAAATTATTTTTAACGATAATTTTATCAAGACTTATTTTCAATAAAATTTAATAAAAATTAAGTCTAATTATTAATATTTATTGATAATTTACCTTTTTTTCAAAGGCCTTTAAGACTGAGCCTCGAATAATAAATAAAAAAAATTAGAGTTTAAACTTTTATTAATATAATATAAAATTAAAAAATTTAGAACCTTATTTTGGGTCAAAATTTGAGACTCTAGACATTGGCCTTAGCCTTAGCTTAGGGCCGGCTCTAGTGAGAGTGCAAGTGCCCATATTAGAAATATTCAGTGGGTTTGATTTTAGTTTTTTGAAAATTGAACTTTTTGTTTTTCATATGTTTTTATTTTTGAATATTTTTAAAATTTAAATTATTTTATTTTTATTTTTTAAAATGTACTTTATTTAGATATATTTAAAAAGTAAAATATTTGTGAAAAATATTTTAGAGAATTAATAAATATACAAAAATATGAAAAATATACTAAATTTTAGTATTTTTTTTTGTATTTTTGGTATCTAGTGAATTTTTAAAACATTTTTAGATAAATTATTAATAGGTCCTAATAGTTTGACTAAATTCCAATCAAGTTCCATTGAAAATAAATCGTGGTAAAATTGTAATTAAAAATAATTTTTTTGTGACAATTTTTTTATATATGTCTCTAAAAATTGACAATTAATGACCTTTTTTTTGTCATGATTTTTATAAATTGTCGTTAAAACTTACAATTAGTGACTTTTTTTATGAATTTTTTTTTCATAAGATCTATTAAATAATAAGTCCACTTATTAGGATCTATATGTAAGTATCCTAAGATTTTTTTCACAAAATTATACTTTTTAAATGTGTTTATGTTAGGTGTCTAAAAATTAAAAAAATTACTTAAAATATTTTAAAAAATCAGTAAAAATAAAAAAATATAAAAAACAAAATTGTAAATTTTTTGAAAAAGTGTTTTCAAAAAACTAAAAACAAATCTGATAATTTTTTTTCCCACTGATATAATTTTTCCCTAAATGAAAAGCTGGGGTTTCGAAAATGACGATGACTGTGCTGTTCAACGTTCATTCAAGTACGTGCCATCATTTAAATTTTTTGGGAGATTATTAAAATATATATATATATATATATATATATATATATATCATTACTAAATATAATATGGGATAGAACTAAAAAATTTATGTATCATAATTAAAATAATATCATAATTGCAGAAGAAAATTGATCATAACTATTAAAAAAAATAACATAACTAAGAATATATATAATACACCTTTTTTAAAAATGTGTATTGAAAATATTTAAAACTTTTGAGATATTTATTTGTGATTATATTTCAATTTTAAATAGTGAATACATATCAATTTCAATCAAACAATCAACAATAAATTGGTAAAATGATTTAACGTGGAAAAAATCACAATTGGAGTACCTTTGATTGTGATAAAAAATCACGGGTCAAAACTACAAAATAATCCGCTAAGAAGACAAAATGAAATTACACACGAGTATTCTTAATTACCTAGCTAATCTACGTCAGAATTAAACTAAACCCGATGTGTTTTTTTTACAACCGTTGTAGCTTGACTTTTTCGTGTCCCCTCTCAGAAGACGAATAAGCCCTACAATATCGAACTCCCATGGTTCTGAATCTGATTCCACAAGTGCAATGTGAAATAGATAAACACCAAAGAGTCTTAATCCGACAAATCTTTTGAAAAATTGATTTTGAATAAAAAATACAAAAAATGGACTGCTTTGCCAGATATAAAATCGCCACCTAAATATTTTGAGAAATTTAGAAAACCTATGACTCGTGCCAAAGGCCACGTGTTCGTCATCACCAAAATTTTTTCAGTTCGGGAACTTAGGTACGAGAGGGGAAGGTCATGAATTGAGCACCCCTGTTCGTCCGATCAAAAATTGGCCTCTACTAATCACGATATGAATCTTATCTACGTTACATGCTCTTGTTCCGGTTTATTAGGCTAGCATTACTATGTGATGTGCACACACACAAGTATGGACAAACTTGCAAGAATTGGAACATTTGATTTCATATTTTATTTTGAAAATTATTTTGAAATATGTACCACTTGAAAAAAGTGATCACATATAAATATTACTCAAACTATTCAAATTCAAGTAATTTAACCTTTACCCACAGGCATTCAGGCAGTTTATAGCACTTAAGCAATTAGCCTCATGGCAAACATGCTAAACATGGCAACAATCACACACATGCGATATGCTAAAGCACGTAAAGGCTCACCTAGTACTCCAAGCAAAAAGGTGAAAAAGTTAGAAAGATGCATGATCCTAACTATGCAATATGGCTACTGTAACACATGCGATATGCAATTACCAGGCTCGGCTACTAATATGGTATATGATTTGATTTGATAGCATGCGGTCTAAGCATGTATTTAAAGAAGTATTTAAACTAACTACGCAACTTAAAATGGTAAACCGAGCCTTGGTACATGCAATACAAGTGGATGCGAGCATGAGAATGCTAAACAAAACATGATGCTTTAATCTAATCATCGTAAGCAGTTAAATAAAAGGGAGAAAGATGTGGGGTTGGAAGACATATACGTTATTACAACATTGCGCCCCTACACAGGAGGGTACAAATGAACCAACTGGCTAACTAATTAAAGCTAAGCTAATTATTACAAAACAAATTAAATTAGCTAAGCTACTTAACTAATTATTACAAACCAAATTAATTAACTAATCTAGTTAATTAAAATAATTACAACACAATACGAATTATCTATTTTAACTAATTAAGTACAAAACCACTATTTAAGCACGATATTAATATATACAACACGGATCCTGAGGATTGATGGATGGCTCATGCATGAATGCAGTTTCCTCCCGAAAAATGTACTGTTTCTGCTGCTGAATGCCTCTGTTACACAGTAGGACATTTGCACTGATTTCTAACTCCAGACCAACTCTACTCTGTTAGGGGAGTACACTGTTGAATTTTGCATTGGTGGTCAGCAGAGGGCCTGCCGTCCACTGATGATGGCCTGCTGGCCACCAATAGAAGCCTGCCGGCCACTGATGACAAAACTTCTCTGTTGCAACAGAGAACAAATAGAGCAGAGGCAGTGTATTCTCAAGGGTTTGTGTAGACGTCCCCGAACGCCCCGGGGAGAGGAACGAGTCCCCCCCCCGTTCCGTTCGATATTGGGCTCACTACAGCTCAGGACTCTCAAATTGTCACGGTTCTTAATCTGAACCAAAGAGTCCAAATCCGACAAATCGTTTTGAGAAAACAGATTTTGAAAGAAGTGCCAAACATGGACTGCTTTGCCAGATACAGAGTCGCCACCTAAATATTTTATTTTGGGAAATTTAGGAAACCCTGACTCGTTTGCCTAAGGCCACGTGTCCGTCATCACCAAAGTTGCCTCGGCTCGAGAACTTGGGTACAATTGGGGAAGGTCACTTCGTGAGCACCCCCGCTCGCCCGATCAAAGATCGGCCTTTACTAACCATGATATCTATTTTTGAAAACATTATGTGTTCTTATTCCGGTTATTAGCCTAGATTTACTATGTGATGCGCACAGCATACAAGTATAGACTGGATCGCCTGAATTGGAACAAAACATTTCATGTTTGTTTGTTTGAAAATGGTTTGATGGTGCTACCCGCAAGTAGGCTAAGACGTGGATTTGCCACCCTCGGGTGGGCTTAGAAAACATGATTTTGCCACTATCTAGTGGGCTTTAAAACTCACAGTCAATGATTTGTTCCAATCCAAATAACCCAACTTTCACCCACAGACATTCAAGCAGTTATATTACATAAGCATATAGCCTCATGGTAAGCATGCTATTCATAACAGTCACTCACACGCATGCAAGGATGCTAAAGCATAAAACTTACCGAGTACTCCAAGCCAAAACAGAAGCTAATTAGAAATCCATGCATGATCCTAATTATACAGAAATGACTAATGCAACACATGCAAAAATGCAACTATAGCAGGCTCGGCTATTCTAAACATGGCATATGAAATGCTACAGCTAACATGTATTCAACTTGGAATTGAAAATACAATGCAGTTAGTATGATGCACCGAGCCCGGTGCATGCAAAACAGATGAATGAATGCAAACATGCTATCATACTGTATGCTAATTGAAACGTGCCCTAATCTAACCATCATTAGCGGGTAAATAAAAGGGAGAAAGATGTGGGGTTGGAAGACATACATCACACACACGCACACTTATTACAGTTGTGCCCTCACGCAGAAGGTCCGAAAGAATAATACAGTCCCAAATAATATAGTCCGAATAATTACAAAAATCCTAATTAATTACCAAATTAACTAAGAAAATAATAAACTGGCATGCAAGCTAGGGACTGCCTTGACTCTTCTTCAGATGATGGATGATGCATGTCCGGGTCGCCTTTGCACGAAAATCCACTGTGATGCCCCAATTAGCCTCTGTTTTGCAATATTTTTTGGAAATCGCGCCAAGCCCCCGGAAGACTGCTGATTCTTGATTTGCTGCAACAGAGAGCAGGAAAGGGGCATGGCAATGTATTTTCACACATGTATGCGTGACTACTCTTCAGGGAGTGTAGTCCTCGATCCTCGTGCCACCAATCACGCATATCGATGCATGATGGCCGAGGAGTCGAATTGCACGACTCAATATGGAATGAATGCACACATAAACACAACAAAACCTAAACTCCATCATGGATAAGCCGGAGTGTCGGTGACGGGGAATTGAGACACGTTCCGTCACTCGAAGTACGAAACGTCCCTCGTTTCCCGTGCTTGGGCTAACTCCTATCCCAAACACAATGCAATATGCATGACATGCATGAATGCAACTAATATACAACCTAGCATGCACGATGCTATGAAATGGCCTACACGATGCACGAGATAACATGGCATATACAATGCGCTAACATACAGCTTAGCATACGCAATGCTATGAAATGAAATGGCATACACAATGCAATATGGGCTTACACCAACATGATTGGACCTCAGCCACACTCGCATAAGAGGCCATGAGACGAAAATGAGACACTCGAGATGAGTGCACACATGCACGCAAACCGAGGACCGAACCTAAGGCACAAATGCCACTCTAACAAAGCATGGCAAGGCATGAAACATGGCGTACTAGAATGAAAATTTCAGCGCTAAAATATGACCCAAAACAGTCCCGAATCATGGAAACATGGCACCCGATGCATGGAATAAGACCCGAAATACAAAACTAGGCATGCGCGATGACTTATAGCTATACAAAACATGCATTATTTGAACATGAAGTGTGAAGGAAGATTCAAGGAAGCCCCAAAACAAGTAGGTTTACAGTTTTAAGCAAGACCAAACAATGAACACAAATAGGGCTAAACCAATATGCAAAATGGCCCCGAAAGAGAGGTAATGAAGCAAGTGGTAGCTGCTGGCCCTAAACAGATGAGGGCCCCTCAAAAATATTGAAGAGGGGCCCAAAATATGACCTTTTACAGTTTATGATCAAACCCAAAACAGTGCAAAAGCATGCTCAAAATACTATGCAAAACAAGGCCAAAAAGAGAGCTATAACACAAAGTTCAAAAAGTATGCCTCAAATAGTAAAAGATCCTTAATGAAATATGAAGAGGGGGTCAAAATAAGGCCATTTATAGTTCAGATCAGAGTCCAAAAATGCAAAAAAAAGGGGTAACAAATCATGCAAAAATGGAGCCAAAAGAGAGATACAAAGGCAAGTGGCAAATGGAAGCCTCAAAAAGTGATGAGCCCTTCAACAATGTTGAAGAAGGGCTCAAAATAAGTCACTTTACAGTTTATGACAGAGCTCAAAACAGTTTATACATAGGCCTAAAATACTATGCAAGGAAATGGCATAAAAGAAAGGTAAAGAAGCAAGTGCCACAAGGAAGCCTCAAACAGTGAGAGGCCCTTAAACAAACATGAAATAGAGCTCTAAAAAATGCTATTTTCAGTTAGGGTCAGAGCTCAAAAAAGTAAGCACAAGGAGCTAGAATATGAACCAAGAAAATGGTCAAAAAGGGGAGAAGAGGACTTACCCTTGAAGACTAATCTTTGACAGCCTTTTGGACCAAAATGCAGCACTCCTAGGCTCTGAAGAACAACCTCAAGCTGCTGGAATGGAGGATGGAAGGGTGGGGCTATGGGTTGGTTAAGAACCAAGGGGGTTTTTAAGGCTTAGAGTAGAGAGAGAGAGAGAGATTTAATGTGAGAGCTCCAAACTAAAATTTTCTAACCCCTAAACCAGAGCTGGGAGGCTAGTTTTATAGGCAAAAGAGGGGGAGAAAATGGGGGAAAATGGGGGGGGGGAAATGAATTCAAGTTTCCCCCCAAAAAGTTGGCCCCCCGAATACAAAATCTGAGGGGAAAAGAGATGCATATTTGAACTGTACCTGCAGCAAGAAGCAAGGCCAGCTGGTTTTTGGAGTTGCAGGTGGCCGGCCGGCTCTTCCCATGGCCGGCCGGCCAAGGGTCAAAAGGTTCAATGAGAATTAATGGCCGGCCATACCAAAAAAGTAGCCTCTCATGTGTGCACAACACAACCATGTGGTCAAAAATTAGAGAAAGTAAACCAGGAGAGAGAAAAGGCCACTTTTAGGAGGGGTTCAAAAGGGTCAATCGGAATTACTGGCCGGCCACCAAATATTGGTGGCCCCCCAGATGTGTACATCACAAATATGGGGTTTAGGGTGCAAGAAAATGGCCCAAGGGTGGTCAACATTGGCTTTTAAGTGAGAAAAAACGGGCGACGGAGGGCGATAGAGGAATAAACCTGGTTTTCTGAACAATTGTTGGCCTCCCACCCTTCTACGACCTTCTTACCAATGAAACAGAGGTCCCTGCCAAAAATGAGCCCAAACCGATGCAAAATGAAGGTTTGGGGGCCGAAATGCGTAGCCCGAGGCCCCGAAAACTGACTGTTGGGTACCGGAAGTGGTGTTCGACCACGAAGTTGGCTTCCCGAGCCACAGTGTCCCTCAAAAGGGAGCAAATAAGATGTATGCCAAAAACCGGAGCAAACGGAGGTGGTTAAGCGGTCCCGAACTGAGGCACGCGGCCAACGGCTCCGAAAAACCGGAAACCGGACTCCAAACGGGCAAAATGGCCTACGACCACGAAACGTAGTCTACCGCCACTGAGAGATGGTCTACGAGACCTCTCCCTCCCTTTGGGAAGAGAAAACAGAGAAAATAGAGCCTGGTTCGCAAACCGAAGCAAAGCATGAAACAGTCCGGAAGTCCAGAGGCAAGGCTCGCAGCCGAGACTTTGAAACCTCTGAACGAGCACGATATGCAACATCACCAAGCGCTCAATCGGTGACGTCTGAGTCTTAAGTTCGGTCAAAAATGGGGTGTCTACAGTTGCCCCTCTTTGACAGAACTCGAAAGTCATAAGTGACGGGAGTGAATGTCAAAGCCCAGAGACGACCCATTTTTGACAAGGCCGAAGATTTAGACAGACATATGAGATAAACAGAGATATGCCCGCAGGTGTGCCCGCAGGCAGGGGCAAAATGCAACTGATAATGCAAGAAGCCAAAGGTAACTTAAGGTCATGCAAATGCAGCAAGCTGTAATGAAGCACATATTCACAATAGATGCAACAGTTTTAAGCAAGAATGCAAAGCAACAACTACATTTCATGCAGTTAAGAATGCAGAGAATTATTCAATTCTCGTCGCGTCTCACACGGAGAAGATACGATACCTGCGCGATTCGTCTGGTCGCACCAACCTCAAATGAACCGTACATACAATATCGTGCCTGCAAAATAAAGAAACTCAACAAGCACAACATATCCAACAACATATGTTCGATGTGATATCGAATGCAGACAATCGCGGTGTTGATAGAAAAGTGCATCGCAATGCGGGAAGAAGCGCGCGTGACAACGCGAGTTTAAGCACGGAGGCTCGGTGATATCAAAGAGACATGCATAACAATGCAAGTACGTGCATGAGAATGCAAGTTATGTGCATGATAATGCAAAACAAGCGTAAACCAGGATGTTTGTTTGTCACAAAATAACGAGCAAGGAAACGCGCGTTTCGGCGAGGGCGACTCGATCGTGGCCTCCGGTCCACCTCCCGGAGAGGTTACAACATGTTCAGAAGGATATACCTCACTTTCGATGAATAAACGATGAGACATGCATCTGAAGTTGAAGCTCAAGTTCCGGCGGAGCGATTTCGAGACAGAAAGTGCACTTCTCTTGTACTTTTTCAGGTCTCGGGGACTCCAATCCTCCCCAAAATTTGCAGGGACCTTGGGGGGCATGTGAGGAATACCACCGGCCACCTTTATTGGGAGAGGGAGGCCACCGGCCATTTTTTGAAAAGTGAATGGCCGGCCTGCCAGAAAAAGTGGCCGGCCAGCCACTTTGCCAAATCCGGGGGCAGTTTTGTCTTTTCAGCCCCTTTTCTTTAAATACACTTATCCAAACACTTTGTGCTCACAAGTGCAGCTCCAAAATCCTCTTCTCTAGCTTCCCAAACCATTTTCTCCCTCAGATCTGTGCTCTATACGCGTTTTCCAACGTCCCACGCAAGTTGTTTTCGCGAAATCTTTCAATTCTAAGCACTTTGAACCGATTAAATTTTGGTTTCGGGGCTTCTTTTCTCATTTTTGCCACTTGAGGTGAGTTTGTCTCAATATTTGGAAGATTTTCTCGGGAGTTGACTTTTGTTGACTTTTTCATTTCCCGAGAGTTGACTTTTTCCAATTTTGGCTCATATTTGCCCTTTTTGCAAATTTCTTGAAATGGCGGGTCAATTTCCCTACGGCGGAGGTTCTCCAGGCACCGGAGGTGAGCCTGACATCATGTCTTTGCCTCCGAGGGTTCGCCCCTTCATCCCCGAGAGGTATGACCCACCAGTACACATTCTCCCGCGGGCTATTTTCCATCATTTCACCGATTTTGACGAGCGAGCACCCGGGGATCTCCTTCTGTGGGAACCAGAGTATCATCTCTCCTATGAGGCACGAGAGGTATTTACTTCGTTTGTACCTTTTCGGTAACGTATTATGAGTTTTTCTTGCCTTCTGTTTGCACTATGAACACACGGTCTAATCACTTGAATTCCAGAACACTCAGCCCATAAATTGATTGTGAACACACGGCACACATCGGTTGAGGGTTGAACACGCAACCCAACACACTGATTTTCTGAACACACGGCCCAAATTGAAGGTGAACACACAGCCCACACTGATTGAGATTTGAACACGCAGCCCAAAACACCGATTTTTTGAACACACAGCCCAAATTGAAGGTGAACACGCAGCACACACTGATCGAGAGTTGAACACACCGCCCAAAACACTGATTTTCTGAACACACAGCCCAAATTGAATGTGAACACACAGCACACACTGATTGAGATTTGAACACGTAGCCCAAAACACTGATTTTCTGAACACACAACCCAAATTGAAGGTGAACACACAGCACACACTGATTGAGATTTGAACACGCAGCCCAAATTGAAGGTGAACACACAGCACACACTGATTGAGAGTTGAACACGCTGCCCAAATTGAAGGTGAACACACGGCACACACTGATTGAGATTTGAACACGCAGCCCAAATTGAAGTTGAACACGCAGCACACACTGATCGAGAGTTGAACACACAGCCCAAAACACTAATTTTCTAAACACACAGCCCAAATTGATGGTGAACACGCAGCACACACTGATTGAGATTTGAACAATTGATGGTGAACATGCAGCACACACTGATTGAGAGTTGAACACGCAGCCCAAAACACTAATTTTCTGAACACACAGCCCAAATTGATGGTGAACACGCAGCACACACTGATTGAGAGTTGAACACGCAGCCCGAAACACTAATTTTCTGAACACACAGCCCAAATTGATGGTGAACACGCAGCACACACTAATTGAGAATTGAACACACAGCCCAACTTACTTTACTTTGCACGCAGCCTATTTATTTTATGCTGAAACATGTTTTTATTCTGAATGTAGGTGACTTCTCGCACTGTGCGGGGATATGGCTCTACCGCAGCGAGAGATTGGTATGCTGAGCTCCCGGAGGCCGTTCGGGATTTGGTTGACTTGACGGGGTTTGGGGCCTTCTATACTGGGCTATCTTGTTGTCCTGCCAGGAGGACGTTGATGGCCGCCTTGGTGGAGAGATAGTGTGACACCACCAACTCCTTTTATTTTTCCGCCACGGGGGACTTGACTATGACCCCGTTTGACTTTGCTGTGCTGACTGGCCTTGACGTGGGAGGTTGGCCTATAACGAGGACATGGGCCAGTGGGAGGCCACCTGGATATATTTGCTGGGGGCTCGCCCGCCTGTTGATAGAGCTTCGGGGAGAGTTCGATACACCTGGTTCTCTTCCCATTTCCGGCGGGTGGAGATAGAGCCCGGGGCTCTTGATGAGGCAGCACAGTATGCCCGCGGCTTCCTAATGTTCCTCTTCGGGACCACTTTGTTTGCCGACAGGGGGAACACTGTTGGGCTTTTCCTGTTAAGTGCCTTGGTGGACCTGTCACAGGTCAGGCGGTATGACTGGGGTGGCATTGGCTTGGCTACCCTTTATTGCTACATGAGCGCAACCTCCCGCAGACGGGGGGACTTACTTGGCGGCTATTGGAGAGCCTGGGAGGTACTTTCTGCCCTCTTGATTTACATTTCTGCTCCTCATTACTTGCTCATTGCACACACACGGCGCACTTTATACTCTGTATCGTGCACTTTGCCCTCAGCACTTCGTATTCTGCTTTGTTTTCCACAGTTGTGGGTCTATGTATATTTCCCGATATTGGCCTCGGAGTTGGTGGTAGCGGAACCCCTCGTGACCCCGTACTCACTTGTATTTGAAGGCCAGCACCGGCCAAGACCTCGAAAGTCTCTCCTTTACCTGTGACAGTATTTCGACACGGTGCGCTCATCGGAGGTACTTTAGAACTTTCAGTTCTTTCTGTTTTCATCTTTGATTTGTCCTGTACATCTTCGATTTTTGCTTGGTTTATGTGCCTGTTACCTGCAGATTACATGGCAGCCCTGGGCACCTTTAGGTGAAGGTCTCCGATTCTAGTTTGCCGGAGGGTGGGGTGCCTCCCGGTACAGGATCCTGTTCGAAGGGCCAGTTGGTAGAGCCTGGTTTTTAGGGGACCGTTTCTTATGTCAGGTTTGGGGGTACACTTCTCAGGACCCTCCCTCAGCACCCCCAGTTGATATGCGGACTGCTGATGGGCTCCCTTCCCGGGATGTTGTTAGTGCTATGCTGGGTACTGATGCTTTGGTACATCTTGAGGAGGGGGATTACGATACTTACCGTCACATATACCTGATGCCTCCATGGACGGGAGTTCGTACTCCGACGATGAGGTCTGCTGGTATGCCGTCTTCGAGCTAGGCCCGGGCTCGGGCTGCAGACGCCCCTTCTACCAGCAGGGCTGGTACATCTAGAGGTGGGGGTGGATTGGTTCCCCGGATTCCTCCGATTTATCCTCATCCTGGATGGCCGGGCATGCCGACCGAGCTGATGGGGTGGCAGTATGGGACTACCTCTCCGATTCCGATCCCGATAGAGCCCCCGATGCCCGGTCATCGATATGTCAGAGACCCTGACTCACCACCGGTATGTTTTACGGCTTTGATTCATTACTCAGATACTTGGACTTTCATTCCTTTACTGATGCCCTTGCCTTTTCATTTGCAGCCCTCTGTTGAGTATATGGATCAGGTGCTTGAGGTGGTAGCCTCACTTGAGGGGATAGTCCTGCGGAGGGAGGCACAGTTGTCTATCATGGGCTTCCAGGTACCCTTTAGTTTTTTTGGCATTTATCATACTTCTGATGACATGATGATTTCTACTGCATTGATAGGCTACTTGTGTAGAGCATATCTGACACACACCTCACTTATACACTGTGTTTACATGTACCCACTTCATGTAGTTTTTCTTGTATCTGCATCTGATGTACATATTTGGACTGATATATTTAAATTGAACTCTTTATTCTCAGATGCCCCCGGTATACGCTCAGCCACAGGCTGGGCCACCTGGGCCTTCTCGGGGAGTTGGGCCATCTGGGCCTTTTCGAGGAGCTGGGCCATCTAGGCCTTTTCGAGGAGCTGGGCCATCCAGGCCTTTTCGAGGGGAGGGGTCGTCTCGTAGATGCAGAGCACACATTGTGGAGGAGGAGCCTGGTGAGGATGAGGAAGAGGAGGCTGCAGACCGTCAGTCGGAGACATCTGCTGACAGAGAGGACAGCTCCGGTCTTGGTTCCGGGAGTGGAGGCGAGGCTGGGGGGGATCCCGAGGATGACGACTCCAATTCAGATGATGGCGATGGTGATGGTGGCAGAGAGTCGATTCCGCAGAAGAGGACGAAGAGGGCCTCTTATTACTGCTCTTGAGAGCACAGATGTGGCTGTTTCCTGTTTTATTTATCTTTTTGCTAGTAATTGTAGCACATTGTACATTATCGGGCAGTTTTAATCTCTGTAAAACTTGTGCCTTAGTCTGTAAAATGTTGTAACAAGCGAGGCATGATGGGATGAAACAGTTTTTGAAAAAAGTATTGTATTTTAAACTTTTAGCATCATATCGCATCATTTTGCATCATAATGAGATTGAATGGAAATGTGCATTGTGCATTTTGCCCAATCAGGTAGTGAACCGACGCAATAACTTAACTTTCTAAGATATAACAAAACCTTAGCAAGTTTACAACTCGATAAGCAAAGCACAATAGTGTTAACAACTCAATAAACAAGACTCGAACAAAAAAGCTTAAACAAAGAGTAATAACTCAAAAACACGAAACACGACAGCTCGACAAACAACTCGATAAGCAAAACGACAACTCGATAAACAAAACAACAACTCGATAAACAAAACTTAACAAAACGAAGTGTACTTCGGATGATCTGGGCAACGGAACGCGTCCGAAACAGAGGGAAATAGAGGCCTTCGACACATTCGTTGCATGGAAATGCTTGAAACTTTCCCTCGGAGGGTAAAATAGGGCTGAAGACACACATTGGAGCATGGCCGGCTACTTTTGGGGGCCGGCCGGCCAGATTTATTGCAGAGGGGAGGCCACTGGCCAGTTTTGAAAAAAAGAAATGGCCGGCCTGCCAGAAAAGATGGCCGGCCGGCCACTTAGCTCAGCAACCGCCCAATTCTTGACACTTGTCCCCCGAATAGTGTCTTTTCCTCTTTAAAAGCCTTAGCTCCGTGTTTTGACTCAATTCATCTTAGTTTTGCACAAGAATGGAGGCGTTTTTCGTTGAAAATCTCACAGCTTGGATTGCTTCTCTAGATGGTTCGAAAAAGTTGAACTTCCGGGGTTTCGGCTTGAATGCACTATTCACGCTGAGCTGCACTCTGCTACATCTTCCTTTCCTCCATGCCGCGGCGACGTTTTGGAACCCGGTGACGCATGTCTTTAGCTTCGGCGGGCAAGAGGTATGTCCAACTTTTGAAGATTTTCAAGTTTTGATGGAATTTGAATGTCATGAAGAGGTCTTGCCCCAGTTCCGCTTCGGCCATGCCCAGGCTATAGGGCGGATGTGTGGACTCACCGCGCATGATGCTCGGTCTCTAATCTGTAATGGGGAACTGGATATCCTTGGTTTGATTCATCGCTTTTCTGACGCTGGTGACCGCAACAACCATTATTGGCAAGGTTTCCAGCAACACGCCCTTTGCTTGTGCCTGCTGTCTCACTTTCTGTTTTCCCCAGGCTTTGGCGGATTTAGCATTCGTCTGATTGAAGTTGCTCAAGGCTTGAAAGAAGGAAAGAGCTGCATTGCCATGACCCTGGCCGAGACACTGATGGGCTTGGATGCTATCTATTGCCGGGAGACGACTAGATTTGCTGGGAGTCCACTGCTGCTGCAGGTAATGTTTCCCACCTAATCTTACATATGTATTTGCTCACATCACTCGGCCCTCAGGCTCGGTTTTTCTCACAAAACCCTTGTCTTACTTTTCTCTCGTCGTACATCTCTCTATTCTTTATTCTCTCATTTTTTATCCCTCCGCAGGTATGGTTAATGGACAAATTGCAGGTTGTGGACTCTTGCCCAACCTACTCAGCTTGAGGCTATTTCTTTCGACAGCGCCTAGTCGATGCCCCTGATGAAAGGTGGTGGTTTGACTGGATGTGCAATTTGTCCGCAGATCGCATTGCTTGGCGTTGTCCTTGGCTCAATCTCCCGGCAATGAGCTATAGTATGTCCCGGCTGATCGGGATCCAGTTGATTGGTCTGACCCACTATGTGTTCTACTTTCCGTTCCGGTTCCTATGCCAGTTCGGTCATGATCAGATTTGCCCACCAGAGGGGATTGAGTACCCGGCTGCTTTCCCGATCCGAGGTGCACAGCTTGCCCGATATGCCACAGCATGGAGGACTAGAGAGCTCTTGGCTTCTGCTCCCACTTTCAGTTGCACTTTGTCTGATGAGTGCTTAGATTGGCTCAACGAGGAGGCACAGGTTGGGCCTAGCTTGGCATCAGAGGCTTCGACCAGCTCTGGGAGGGGGCGCAGGGATACTTGACTTGACTATGCCCCGGATTTATTGCTTTATTAGTACTTTCAAGTTTTCCTTATGAATGTAATAAAAAGCAACTTCGATTGTATGCAAGAGCAGGAGAACTCTGTTTTGAAATCAATGAAATTGAAGGTTGTGGTACTGAAAATTTTCCGCTTTGGTCCAAAAATGGTCTTAGTTGTAAAGAGATTAATTTGAACAAAATCAAACTTTATTAAAACTTTTCAAAACCATTTTCGATATGGATCAGAACTGGACACGCCTAAGATCTGTCACTGAGATGCACAACCCCAGATACCCGCAACTGGAAAGTTCCCCCTAGTCTGAAGAGTACCGCGGCACTGCATGGCAACGGAAAGTTGCCCCTAGTCTGAATAGCACTGCACCGTTGTGGTAACGGAAAGTTGCCCCTAGTCTGAACAGCACTGCACCGGAGATCGCGATAAATGCTGATGGATAAAGATGACTGAGATGGTCAAAATGGACAAAGTTGATCGGGGAAAAGTTTATGGCTGAACTTCAGGGTGAAGTTGCCTACGTATCCTAAAGATGGGAATCAAGCCTTACGTAGTTCAGGCTTAGGTTCACTTGGGTATTTTCACTCTCCTTTTACGCTCTAACTTTTGCCAAGGTTGCCCTTTACGGGTTTTCAACCTTGCGAGCTCAGTTTTTATATTTTCCAATTTTTTGTGCTCTAACTTTTGCTTTGGTCACCCTTTCGGGTTTTCGGCCCAGCGAGCCTCTCAAGGGTAATATTTCTTCAACTTGTCCATGTTAATCGGTTAGGAGAACTCTAGGCCATCTAGATCCATCAGAACCACAGCTCTACCTGACCATATAGCTTTGATGATGTAAGGGCCAGTCCAATTGGGTTTGAACTTGCCCCTTGGGTCATGGATGGAAGCTCGGTTGTCCTTGAGCACCAAATCTCCTTCCTTTAGATTCCTGGACTTAACTTTCTTGTTGAAAGCCCGGGCAATTCTGCGCTGATAGCCTTGAACATGGTACAGTGCTTTCAGTCTTCTCTCGTCAAAAAGCATGAGTTCTTCAAATCTGCTCTGCTGCCAATCTGCTTCGGCTATTTGACACTCAGCCAATACTCGTAACGACGGAACCTCAATCTCGATAGGTAGAACGGCCTCTATCCCATAAACCAATGAATACGGAGTCGCTCCGGTAGAAGTTCTGATTGAAGTCCTGTAGCCCCACAGAGCAAATGGCAACTTATCTGGCCAATCCCGGTAGGTTTCCACCATCTTCTGCAGTATGTGTTTGATATTCTTGTTGGCGGCCTCGACCGCTCCGTTGGTTTGCGGCCGGTATGTAGATGACTTATGGAAAGCCATGTTGTATTTCTCCAACAAGTCAATCACTTCCTTCTTAAAGTGGGAACCATTATCTGAAACGACCTCGTTCGGGACCCCATAGCGACAGATGATGTTGTTTCTGATAAACTTTGCAACGTGTGACGCCTTCAACACCGCATATGATTAGGCCTCGACCCACTTCGTGAAATAATCTATCGCAACCAGGATGAACTCATGCCCATTTGACCCCTTCGGAGTGACAGATCCGATCACATCGATTCCCCAAACTGAAAATGGCCATGGCGAAGTCATGTTGTACAGCTTCGACGGTGGGATATTCATGCGGTTTGCATGAATCTGACACTTGTGGCATCGCCGAACAAAACCGATACAATCCTCTTCCATGGTGGACCAATAGTAACCCTGTCTGAGGATCTTCCGTGCTAACATTACTCCGTTCATATGCGCACCACATTCTCCTCCATGGATGGCCTCCATCAGGCGCTTCGATTCCTCGGCTTCAACACACAGCTTGTGCATTCCCAGATGACCTCTCTTATACAGCTTACCCCCACAGATGATGAACTGAACGGCCATTCTTCTGATTGCCCTTTTATCCTTGGCATTTACCCCTAGCGGGTATGCTTCATTTTCCAAGAAATTCCAAATGTCGTAATACCAGGGGTTTTCGTCCTGAACCTCATCTATAGCAGCAATCGACTCATAGGCTGGCGCAAATTTTTGATCAATGACGACTGGACGCATCCGGATTCCAAACGGGATGTCTATCATGGAAGATAGAGTTGCTAAAGAATCTGCGAACCTGTTGTTCTCTCTTGGAAGATGAGCAAAGTTTAGCTTTTCAAACCGAGGGATTAACAAGTCCAAGGTCTGGTGGTGCATCGTCATCTTTTCTTCTTTGACTTTCCAGTCTCCATTTGCTTGAGATACAACAAGGTTTGAATCCCCAATGACGTCCAACCGTCTTGCCCCTAGTTCCAAGGCCGCTTCTAGGCCGGCAATGCATGCCTCATATTCTGCTTCGTTGTTCGAGAATTTGAACCAAAGTTTGAAGCCTAGAGGGATACGAGAATTGCCGGGTGCTATCAACAACACTCCTATCCCATACCCGTATTGATTTGTCGCTCCGTCAAAGTACATCGTCCAATGTTCGTCGTCGATGTGCAAAATGGCTTCATCTGGGAATAAGTACTCAACTGCTTCATCTCCTTCGACTGGATGATCGGCTAAGAACTCTGCCACTACTCTTCCTTTGACTGACTTGCGTGTCACATATTTCAGATCGAATTCAGAGAGCAACAGCAGCCAACGAGCTAGCCTACCCGTAAGTGCCGGTTTCTCGAAAAGGTATTTGATGGGATCTAGTCGTGAAGCCAACATTACGGAGTGAGCTAACAAGTAGTGCCGCAGCTTCCTGGTAGCCCATACCAAAGCTAAGCAAGCCTTCTCCAGCGGAGTGTAGCGGGTCTCGTAATCCAACATCTTCTTGCTCAGATAGTAGATGGCCCTCTCCACCTTATCATCCGATTCTTGTGTGAGCATGCAGCCCATTGTATTCTCAATCACTGAATGGTACAATATCAACGGTTTCCCCGGCTCTGGTGGCGACAACACGGGCGGGTTCTGTAAATATTTCTTGATCTGTTCAAAAGCAGCTTGGCATCGGCCGTCCCATTGGAATTTCTTGCCTTTCTTCAGGAGACCAAAAAGTGGTTCACAAGTTAAGGTTAATTTTGAGATAAACCGTCTTATGAATTGCACTTTACCCAGAAAGCCTCGCACCTCCTTTTCAGTCCTTGGTGGTGGCATTTCTAAGATGGCCTTGATTTTTGAAGGGTCGACCTCGATGCCCCTTAGTGTAATCAGAAACCCCAGCATTTTTCCCGCTGTAACACCGAACGTACACTTCTGAGGATTTAGCCGCAACTGAAATTCTCTGATCCTTTGAAAGAACTTTTGCAAGGCGGTGTGGTGGCCTTCTCTTTCTTTGGACTTGACAATCATGTCGTCCACGTACACCTCAACCTCTTTGTGGATCATGTCGTGCAATATTGTGGTCGCGGCCCGTTGATAAGTAGCTTCGGCATTCTTCAACCCAAACGGCATTACTCTGTAGCAGTATGTTCCCCACGGGGTGGTGAATGCAGTCTTTTCTCTGTCTTCTGGTGCCATTACTATCTGATTGTACCCTGAGAAGCCATCCATGAATGAGAGCAAAGCATGCCCTGCTGTGAAATCCACCAACTCATCAATATGCGGCAAGGGAAAGTCGTCCTTCGGACTAGCTCTGTTTAAATCCCTGAAATCCACGCACACCCGGATCCTGCCATCTTTCTTCGGCACTGGAACGATGTTGGCCAACCAAGTCGGGTATTCGGATACCAGCAGGAAGCCTGCATCGATTTGCTTGATGACCTCTTCTTTAATCTTGAGAGCCCAGTCGGGGCGGATCCTCCTGAGTTTCTTCTTAACAGGTCGGGCCTCGGGGTCAAGAGAGATCCGATGCTGTACAATCTCAGGATCGATTCCAGGCATGTCTTCGTAGGACCACGCGAAAACATCTTTGAAATCTTTTAGTAAAGCGACTAAGCGCTCGTGTTCCTCCGAAGACAACGTGGACCCGATCTGGACCAGCCGCGGGTCCTCCTCAGTACCAATATTCACGGTAATGATTTCATCCGTTAAGGGTTTGACAAATCTCTCCTGCTCCTGCTCAATTAAACATTGCAAAACTGGAGGAATTTCGTCCTCGTCGTTTTCATCAAAATTTTGAAAGTTTGAGTTTATGCAATAAATTAAGGGCACAGAAAAGTACTCAGAAACCACAGTTACTTGATTCTCATTAGGCACATCCAAATCGTCCGAATTCTCGGTTACAACAGACTCAAATGAGAAAGAAAAAGACGACTTGGACATAACTGTGGCATCCGGGTTATCATCCCCAGGATTACCAGACTCAGACTCAGTCGAGCTGGAACCTGATTCCGACTCACAAGACTCGGTGGAATCAGATTTCGGCTCACTACCTGACCCGGTATTGCTAGACAAAAATCCCTCCTCGTACTGCCAAGTGAGAGAGGGTGCGATAGATGCATCCAAAATAGTCGCTGGAAGGCCCGCAGCCGTTTCATCCCCAATCATGGAAACCGAGAAGTTATCCCCCAAGCACTTTTGGTCGATCGAAGGATCTGAAAGTAGACATGCCAGCGCTACCCCCATCTCAAGTTCGGTGCTCTCGGAATCCACTGCCTTACACTGCCCAACCTCAGCTGATGGGTCTGTCTGCTCTTCGGCAACGTCATCCCCGGGTAGTTGCAGGTCGAAGAAGATCTCGAAACCTGACACGCGCTTCCTCTCCGCGTTCAGCCATGGCTCTGGGAAGCCGCAAAATGGAAAGTCTTCCCCCTCCCGGACGAAGCGTCCGTTTAGGATACCCTGAATGGGCAGATGCATTAACTCAAAAGGCTTCCCTGCCTTCTTTGCTCTGGCTCTCCCAGCTATCTCTTTACCCTTCCTCACCCAGTCCTCTTTGGTGGGCAGATAACCTAAGCCAAATGTGTGAGGGTTGTGTGGCACTTCGGCCAATGCTGCGACACCTTTCCGGCCGCTCCTTCCTAATCCCATTCCGGGGATGTGTTGTAACTTGTTCACGAGGTAGACGGATTGAGCACTGACGTACACACCTTCATTCACAACTATAATATTCTGCACCACTTGAGCCTCAGCCAAAGTGAACCCTGATAAGAACACATCCTCAGTGCCATGCTCGATTTCCAGGACTGGTGTGGACATTTCCGGCGGCGGATGGATTGATGAATTCCCGAAGACAATAGCCACCCCCTTCCCGTGAGGGTACTTCAACATCTGATGTAAAGTGGAAGAGACTGCCTTGACCTGGTGCAACCACGGTCGCCCCAAAAGTAGGTTGAAGGTTGTGGGAACGTCCAAGACATGGAATTCAATGTTGTGTTGTCCGGGACCAACCTGGGTTTGAATTTTGACAGTCCCCACCACTTCCCTGCTAGTATTATCGTATGCTCTGATCACTTGAGTACTCGGCACGAAGTCCGCGGGCTTCAACCCGATTGCATACGCTGTTCTGGTTGGGCAGACATTGATGGCGGACCCGGTATCAACCAGTACCACCAGTATCCACTTGTCTCTACATTCCACGAAAATGTAGAGGGGTTTGTTGTGATTTGTGCCCTCAGGCGGTAGTTCTTTGTCTGAAAAGGTTAATGCCGGGGAACCTCCTCCCGTAAAAACCAGCCCAACCAGCTGTTCTGGTGTAGTATCTATAGAGAGTTTGGACTTGTCCATAGCAGATAAGACAGCCTGTCTATGTACTCGCGACGCCATAAGCAGTCCCCAGATAGAGATGTCTGCTCGTATCTTCTTCAGCTGTTTTAGTACAGCTTCCTCTTCGATCTGCTTCTCCTTCTGTTTCTCAGCTTCTTTATTCTTCCCAGATGCCTCGGGTTGGTCTAGGTGCGGGGGCTTGAAGTACCGCCCACTTCTTGCCATGTGATCAACCTCATCAAGGTACCAGGTGTCGTCTGGCTGATTGCCTCCCCAGTCTTTGTCTGTGTGGGCAAGACATAAGTCATCATCTTCCCACCACATTCCGTTGGCATTCAAAAGGCACCTGTTTGGTTCGGACATGTTTGTACTCACAGCACTTTCAGCCTTCATGCTCACAGCATCCTCTGTTCTTGTGCCTGCAGCACTTCCGATCCCCTCATGGATTTTGGCTTTCCCGGTTCCCTCAGAACCCTGTTGTTCTACCTGTGTCAGTGCAGTGTATTGTTCAACTTTCTCTGCATCCACAATGCTTCTGTCCTGTGCGAAACTCTTTGTACCGGCGCTCTCTGGCAATGTAACCTGACTTCCGGCCCTTCCGGCCACAGCTGATACTCTCGCCCCTGCTGGGCCCTGTTCTAATTGGGATCCTTCCACCACATCTGGTTGATCATCCAACCATCCAGTGGCCTCTGCCGATTCCTCATAATCGAACCAGTTGACTGCCGCGCCCCTTGATTCTTGGTCATCGAAAAATTGTAGGTTGGCAAAGTCCTCCTCTACAATTATCAGATCATTTGCCCCTTGCTCAAATCCATCCCCCTGGATCACACACATCTCTTCCTTCTCTGGCAATTCTATACCCAGCCCAATCTGGCTTGTTGACAAGATGTACTCACTTGGATCGCAGGCTTTCCCAGCAAAACTCTGTTCAATCCCAGACTCAACAATCCCATTCTTTCCTGAAGTCTGCCCTGCCCCATCTTCGATGGTCACCACCGTTGGCTTTGGTTGGGTTGTGGAGATGTCCATCATGCACAAGAAGTCAGTGCAGTCGGGAAGGAGCACCTCCGGCTTAGGTAGATGGGTAGGAGTAATATAGATGCTAGGATTGTAAGACACGACCCCAATCTAGATAAGATTGACTCTTTTGGGAGGTGGAGCTTGGTTGTGTGTAGGGAGTGGATTGGTTGTGATGTTAGGTTTTTCTGGCGGCAAAATCACATTTTTGTCAACGAGGTCTTGAATCTCGTGACGCAGCCTAAAACATTGGTCAGTATCATGACCATGCTGCTGGTGATATGCACAGTACTTGGCTGGGTTGTGAGAGGGAGGGAGTGGATTCGGCAATGGCCTCGGCTCTAGGGGTTTTAGATGCCCCTTTCTGATCAAGACCCCCAGAGCCTTAGACAAAGGCATGTATAGTGGGGTGAAGGTTCTTTGGCCTCTGGGCTGGTATTTAGTGGTCTGGGTATTACTTCCGGATGCACCGGAGAAGGGTGTGGCTGCCATGGGCCTTAGAACGGGAGGGGGAATAGTGGCGACCATGCTGACCTCCGAAGCTCTTGCGGTTGCAGCGCCACTCGGGCCTGCGTTATTATTGCGGTTAAATGTTCTCCGGGGTTGCTCCATGTCCTGATCGATCAGACCTTGCTTCATTGCATCCTCGATTTGTACCCCCATCTCGTGTAGATCCGAAAAGGTGGAGAAGTGGAGAACAATCATCTTCTGCATCAATTTTGGTTGGAGATTGCGCACAATCATCCGGATTTGGTCCTTATCAGTGGGCCTCAAAGTCATCATCGATGCCTTCGCCCTCCACCGAGTTACGAAATCTGAGAAAGTCTCTTTGGGCTCCTGCCTTGTCGTTTCGAGATCACGATTTGTAATCTCGATCTGGGTGTTGTACGAGTACTGTGCGACAAAGGCCTCGGCCATTTCATCCCAACTTCTCTTTACCTCATCTTCCAATTTTGCGTACCAGATAGCGGCCACACCCGACAGGGTTCGGCCGAACAGCGAAAGCTTTTATGGTCGGGTTAGGCCCATTGGCTGCAGTATATCTGAGAATAACCGGAGGTGGACCATGGGATCTCCAGATCTGTCGAAACGATCAATCTGTGGCATCTTGAATCTATCTGGCAAAGTTACGGCCACATCGGTATATCCGTCCTCGATATTCGGAATAGCCTTTACCCTTGTGATTTCTTGAAAAGCTTCTCGAGCTTGCTCAATTTCAGAGCTGTGTGGTCTATTTCGAACTCGAAAGGAGAGTCCGGGTGGTTGGGTGTATGGGTTTTGGACAGTTGAGGCGGAAGCGGGGGCGGAGCTGGCCCCGTTGGAAGGTCCGTGTCCTCTTGGATGTTCTGGACATTGGGTAAGGTGTTCTGGGTGTTTGGCAGAGCATTCTGGACAGTAGGTGCTTGCTCGGGTAACGGGACCCCTTGTGGAGGAGGAACTTGATGTGAGGCCGATGCTGCGTTTTGCTGTTGCAGTCTAGTAATTAGCTCGGCCTGCTAAGCCATGACTGTGGCTTGTTGTCTAGAGAACTGTGCTTGGCGGGCGGTGTCCTCCTGCATTTGTTTCATGCTCTCTTGGAGCTGGCGCATCATTTCCTCCATTCCGGCTACACTCTGTTGATCCTGCTGACTGACGGGTATGTGTATTTCTATGGCAGAAACTAAAACCTCAGCCCGACTGTTCACTGCTAGGGTAAACCACTGTTCTGGTAACCTCTGCTCAGACACACTGTGTCTTCTCGGCCTTCTTCTGACAATTGGGGTAGAGAATGAAACACTGGCTGTCCGTCAACCAGATCCTCGGATCGATTGAGTCGGCAACCTCTTGTCCAAAGTGCTTGGGGAATATCTACTGGGTCGGAAGCAATTGTGCTAGAACTGCCCTAGTAAAAAGATAAATAAAGCAAATAAGGAAAGAAATAAATAGATAAACGGACAGCATAACAGCTTAAAGTAAATGCATGACACACAGCTGGGCATAACAACACATGGTCGACAAGCTGAATACACACTGTCCTCCAACACTGATTTTTATCCCTGAATCACTGTCCCCAAAATTGAATTTCTGATACCCGCAGATAACTGATTCTCAAATACTGACTAATGCCCGCAGGCTTGATGCCCCAAACTCATAAACTGATACATGCATTTTCCCTGTAGAGACGCACTCTTACAGCACATAACAGATAAGTGAGAGCCAAAACACCCCTATGTTGGGGTAGGGTTTCCCTGTCCTATTTTGTCAGGAGCTAGGGTTTCACTACGCACGCAGTGGTTTCAAACAACCTATAAACGGGTAAGCAACCTGTCCTAGTTTGGAATGGTCACTATGGATCCGAATATGCACTAGGTCGAATGGTCAAAAGAGTGCCTCGGTAAAACCGGGGTTGTGTTCCCATACTGGCAGAGCCCACAACCGGTCAGCCTTATGATCATGCCTTGACAAGACAAGCCTCCGGCAAACCGTTCAGGAATAGCAGATGGCAAACACGGTGTCCTAGGCGCACCAATGCAAATGCAATGCAACGAAACACATAAGTGTAGTCAAAACCAGATATCATGAGTTCGAATCAAGTTCTCTAAATCCCCAGCAGAGTCGCCAAAAACTGTAGACATCCCCGAACGCCCCGGGGAGAGGAACAAGTCTCCCCCCGTTCCATTCGATATTGGGCTCACTACAGCTCAGGACTCTCAAATTGTCACGGTTCTTAATCTGAACCAAAGAGTCCAAATCTGGAAAATCGTTTCGAGAAAACAGATTTTGAAAGAAGTGCCAAACATGGACTGCTTTGCCAGATACAGAGTCGCCACCTAAATATTTTATTTTGGGAAATTTAGGAAACCCTGACTCGTTTGCCTAAGGCCACGTGTCCGTCATCACCAAAGTTGCCTCGGCTCGGGAACTTGGGTACGATTGGGGAAGGTCACTTCGTGAGCACCCCCGCTCGCCCGATCAAAGATTGGCCTCTACTAACCATGATATCTATTTTTGAAAATATTATGTGTTCTTATTCCGGTTATTAGCCTAGATTTACTATGTGATGCGCACAGCATACAAGTATAGACTGGATCGCCTGAATTGGAAAAAAACATTTCATGTTTGTTTGTTTGAAAATGGTTTGATGGTGCTACCCACAAGTAGGCTAAGACGTGGATTTGCCACCTTCCGGTGGGCTTAGAAAACATGATTTTGCCACTATCTAGTGGGCTTTAAAACTCACAGTCAATGATTTGTTCAAATCCAAATAACCCAACTTTCACCCACAAGCATTCAAGCAGTTATATCACATAAGCATATAGCCTCATGGTAAGCATGCTATTCATGGCAGTCACTCACACGCATGCAAGGATGCTAAAGCATAAACTTACCGAGTACTCCAAGCCAAAACAGAAGCTAATTAGAAATCCATGCATGATCCTAATTATACAAAAATGTCTAATGCAACACATGCAAAAATGCAACTATAGCAGGCCCGACTATTCTAAACATGGCATATGAAATGCTACAGCTAACATGTATTCAACTTGGAATTGAAAATACAATGCAGTTAGTATGATGCGCCGAGCCCGGTGTATGCAAAACAGATGAATGAATGCAAACATGCTATCATACTGTATGCTAATTGAAACGTGCCATAATCTAACCATCATTAGCGGGTAAATAAAAGGGAGAAAGACGTGGGGTTGGAAGACATACATTACACACACGCACACTTATTACAGTTGTGCCCTCGCGCAGAAGGTCCGAAAGAATAATACAGTCCCAAATAATACAGTCCGAATAATTACAAAAATCCTAATTAATTACCAAATTAACTAAGAAAATAATAAACTGGCATGCAAGCTAGGGACTGCCTTGACTCTTCTTCAGATGATGGATGATGCATGTCCGGGTCGCCTTTGCACGAAAATCCACTGTGATGCCCCAATTAGCCTCTGTTTTGTAATATTTTTTGAAAATCGCGCCAAGCCCCCGGAAGACTGCTGATTCTTGATTTGCTGCAATAGAGAGCAGGAAAGGGGCATGGCAATGTATTTTCACACATGTATGCGTGACTACTCTTCAGGGAGTGTAGTCCTCGATCCTCGTGCCACCAATCACGCATATCGATGCATGATGGCCGAGGAGTCGAATTGCACGACTCAATATGGAATGAATGCACACATAAACACAACAAAACCTAAACTCCATCATGGATAATCCGGAGTGTCGGTGACTGGGAATTGAGACACGTTCCGTCACTCGAAGTACGAAACGTCCCTCGTTTCCCGTGCTTGAGCTAACTCCTATCCCAAACACAATGCAATATGCATGACATGCATGAATGAAACTAATATACAACCTAGCATGCACGATGCTATGAAATGGCATACACGATGCACGAGATAACATCGCATACACAATGCGCTAACATACAACCTAGCATACGCAATGCTATGAAATGAAATGGCATACACAATGCAATATGGGCTTACACCAACATGAGTGGACCTCAGCCACACTCGCATAAGAGGCCATGAGATGAAAATGAGACACTCGAGATGCGTGCACACGTGCACGCAAACCGAGGACCGAACCTAAGGCACAAATGCCACTCTAACAAAGCATGGCAAGGCATGAAACATGGCATACTAGCATGCAAATTTCAGCGCTAAAATATGACCCAAAACAGCCCCGAATCATGGAAACATGGCACCCGATGCATGGAATAAGACCCGAAATGCAAAACTAGGCATGCGCGATGACCTATAGCTGTACAAAACATGCATTATTTGAACATCAAGTGTGAATGAAGATTCAAGGCAGCCCCAAAACAAGCAGGTTTACAGTTTTAATCAAGACCAAACAATGAACACAAATAGGGCTAAACCAATATGCAAAAATGGCCCCGAAAGAGAGGTAATGAAACAAGTGGCAGATGCTGGACCTAAACAGATGAGGGTCCTTCAACAATGTTGAAGAGGGGCCCAAAATATGACCTTTTACAGTTTATGATCAAACCCAAAACAATGCACAAGCCTGCTCAAAATACTATGCAAAACAAGGCCAAAAAGAGAGCTATAACACAAAGTACAAAAAGGATGCCTCAAAAAGTAAAAGACCCTTAATGATACATGAAGAGAGGGTCAAAATAAGGCCATTTACAGTTCGGCCCAGAGTCCAAAAATGCAAACACAAGGGGGTAAAAAATCATGCAAAAATGGAGCCAAAAGAGAGATACAAAGGCAAGTGGAAAATGGAAGCCTCAAACAGTGATAAGCCCTTCAACAATGTTGAATAAGGGCTCAAAATAAGTCACTTTATAGTTTATGACAGAGCTCAAAACAGTTTATACATAGGCCTAAAATACTATGCAAGGAAATGGCATAAAAGAAAGGTAAAGAAGCAAGTGCCACAAGAAAGCCTCAAACAGTGAGAGGCCCTTAAACAAACATGAAATAGAGATCAAAAAAATGCTATTTTCAGTTAGGGTCAGAGCTCAAAAAAGTAAGCACAAGGAGCTAGAATATGAACCATGAAAAGGGTCAAAAAGGGGAGAAGAGGACTTACCCTTGAAGACTATTCTTTGACAGCCTTTTGGACCAAAATGTAGAACTCCTAGGCTCTGAAGAACAACCTCAAGCTGCTGGAATGGAGGATGGAAGGGTGGGGCTATGGGTTGGTGAAGAACCAAGGGGGTTTTTAAGGCTTAGAGTAGAGAGAGAGAGAGATTTAATGTGAGAGCTCCAAAACAAAATTTTCTAACCCCCTAAACCAGAGCTGGGAGGCTGGTTTTATAGGCAAAAGAGGGGGAGAAAAGGGGGGAAGAATGGGAGGGGAAATGAATTCAAGTTTCCCCCCAAAAATTGGCCCCTCGGATACAAAATCTGGGGGAAAAAGAGATGCATATTTGAACTGTATCTGCAGCAAGGAGCAAGGCCGGCTGGTTATTAGAGTTGCAGGTGGCCGGCCGGCTCTTCCCATGGCCGGCCGGCCAAGGGTCAAAAGGTTCAATGAGAATTAATGGCCGGCCATACCAAAAAAGGAGCCTCTCATGTGTGCACAACACAACCATGTGGTCAAAAATTGGAGAAAGTAAATCAGGAGAGAGAAAAGCCCACTTTTAGGAGGGGTTCAAAAGGGTCAATCGGAATTACTGGCCGGCCACCAAATATTGGTGGCCTCCCAGATGTGTACATCACAAATATGGGGTTTAGGGTGCAAGAAAATGGCCCAAGGGTGGTCAACATTGGCTTTTAAGTGAGAAAAAACGGGCGACGGAGGCCGATGGAGGAATAAAACTGGTTGTCTGAACAATTGTTGGCCTCCCACCCTTCTACAACCTTCTTACCAATGAAACAGAGGTCCCTGCCAAAAATGAGCCCAAACCGATGCAAAATGAAGGTTCGGGGGCCGAAATGCTCAGCCCGAGGCCCCGAAAACTGACTGTTGGACACCGGAAGTGGTGTTCGACCACGAAGTTGGCTTCCCGAGCCACAATGTCCCTCAAAAGGGAGCAAATAAGATGCATGCCAAAAACCGGAGCAAACGGAGGTGGTTAAGCGGTCCCGAACCGAGGCACGCGGCCAACGACTCCGAAAAACTGGAAACCGGACTCCAAACGGGCAAAATGGCCTACGACCACGAAACGTCGCCTACCACCACTGAGAGATGGTCTACGAGACCTCTCCCTCCCTTCGGGATGAGAAAACAGAGAAAATAGAGCCTGGTTCGCAAACCGAGGCAAAGCATGAAAGAGTCCGAAAGTCCGGAGGCAAGGCTCGCAGCCGAGACTCTGAAACCTCTGAACGAGCACGATATGCAACATCACCAAGCACTCAATCGGTGACGTCTGAGTCTTAAGGTCGGTCAAAAATGGGGTGTCTACAGTTTGTTTGCACAATTTACCCATTCTTATCATGAACAAATCAAAGGAGTAGTATGCTTAGTGTACAAACCATCAATCTATGCAATTTCATTGCATGATGGTCTATGAATTAAAGTGTGCAAGTTCAATAAATGCAACAAAATAAGACTCTCAAAACCACCTCCCTATCATGAATGATCAAGGGAAGTAGTTGACAATGAATCTTGAACCGTTTTCATCACTAATGAGTATGAAACGACTCAAAACTCAAGGGTTCAATTAACGTCTAATTAAACCCAAACAAGTAATTATCTTGCAGCCTTTTTAGCCTCAATTTTATTAGTCCATTTTAGATTACCATCCATTCTTTAATCAAGTGAGTCCAAAAGGTGAATTTAAGTTCTCTAATGGAAAGAGGGCTTAAATCAAGAGTTGCTTTAGGTATGAAAGAAATATCATACCGTTGGTAATGAACCCCCAAAAGGATTAAACCATTAAGTATGACATCTCAATCTCATGCTTAAACACACAAGTAGTTTGAAACCAATTTCAAAGAAAAATTAAAGCCAAGAAAGGAAGGAGGTTGCATAGGTGATTAAGAGTGATCACAAGTACGAAAAGCCAAAAATAAATACAATCAACTCAAATAAGATGGTGCCTAATGCCTAAAATACCAAACTTATGAGGACAATTACACTATAAGCATGCAAAACAAAGCTCAAATACAACAAACACTTACAAATAGCCCTAAAATAGTTTAAAAACAGTCCTAAAACATGCTGAAATTAATACAAAAATAGCTAAATTAATAGGCTAAAACATGAAGTATGTTAGACTAGTAAGCAAAACACAAGGAGGGGAGGCTAACCCTTCCAATTTTGGACTTGAAAACATTATTTTAGCCACTGAAACAACTCTGAAAATCAGTGTTTAAAAGCTCAAAAAAAATAGTTCAAAGATGGGAAACACAAGAGTAAAGGCCTTAAGAGCAAGGTGTAGAAAAGGGTGAACCACCCCTCAACCTTTATTGGCCTTAAAACCCAAGTTTCAATCCAAAAATACAGAGTTTTTGCAGCCCAAAAACAGTTGGAAAATAGCAAGAAAAAGAAAAATAGTGATTAAAGCAAGTAAAGAGTTTTTGCAGCCCAATAGCAAGAAAAAGAGTGATTAAAGCAAGTAAAGAGGTAAAGCTTTATACCTCTTGAAGAGAATAATCAATTTCAAGCAATAGACCAAGGAAAACACACCTTCAAGAGCTCAAACAAGACTCAAAGGTACCTCAACTCAAAGATGGAGAGGTTTGGTTAAGAGTGTATAGGCAAAGGTGAAGGATATGCAAGCAAGGTTAAGAAATTTGTAAGAGAGAGAGAATTGTAGAGTGAGAGGAAACATTTTGCTCCAAAATTTTTCCAACCTCCAAATATGAGAGAGGCGGTCATCTATATATAGAAAACATGAATTCTCCTCATAAACATCCAACCATACACGTGGGAGCAGATGCAAGCATCTATGCAAATAACTGGCACAACTGTCACAAAATATCTGCAAAAGACATTGGTGGCCGACTGGCCATCACTAGTGGCTGTCAACCAAGAGTGATGGTCGGCAGCCGAAAGAGGTGGTCGGCAGGCCACTAGAGGTTGCAAGCTTGAAGATCTCTGGGTTTTGTCCAAAAATGAGGCAACAAGTGTGTAAAGTTTGAAAAGGCTCAAAGCTGTGGCATTTTGCTGAGGACTTCGAGTACTTGACAAGCATATAGACTCATCATTGGGTGTGCAAGCGATGACGTCCAAGTCATAAGGACCGTAAAAATAGGGTGTCTACAATTGCCCCTCTTTGACAGAACTCGGAGTCATGAAATGACGTAAGTGAATGTCAAAGCCCGAGGATGACCTATTTTGACAAAAACATAAGACTTGGACAAACAATAAAAATAGACATAAATGGTTGCGCCCGTAAGCTGCCTATGTATCCCTTTGCAAGGAATCAAACCAGCGTAGTTCTAGAGCGAAATGCGAATGACATGTACAATGCAACTTTGAAAGCTGGACTTCCACGCTTCACGAAGCTGACTATTTTGAAAACTCATGATCATGCACAATGATGCAATAAGCAAGATAACAAGATATGAATTAATAGCTTCAAGCTTAAAACCAACACAGGTTCCATGCGAAAAGATATAAAACAAAATCTAACCACGCCAAAACAAGAGACGAGGAAAGAAAACACCGCCCAGGATTATGCCTCACGCATCTTGAGAAACTGAGAAACAAAAACCGATCGAGGTCGTGTTTCACGCGTCCCAAGAACCAGAGGAACAAAAATCGCTCAAGGTTGTGTTTCACACATCCTGAGAAGTAAGAAAAACCACTTGGGCTCGCGCTTTACGCGTCTCGAGAAACAAGAGAACCTGTTCAGGCTCGCGCTTTACGCGTCCCGAGAAGCAAGAAAAATTGCTCAAGATTGTGCTTTACGCGTCTCGAGATAAAACATGCCCAAAGTCGCGCATCACACGTCTTGAGATACTCTAATCATGCTGAAATTGTGAGAAGAAGAGAAAAATCGCTCGGGCTTGCACTTTACGTGTCCTGAGATAAAACACGCCCAAAGCCATGTGTCACGCATCCTAAGATACTCTAATCACGCTGAAATCGTGAAAAGAGGAAAAAAACTGCCTAGGCTCGCGCTTCACGCATCCTGAGATAAAACACGTCTAGGGCCACACATCATGCATCCTGAGATACTCTAATCACGCTGAAAATGTGAGAAGAGGAGAAAAACTGCTCGGGCTCACACTTCACGTGTCCCGAGATAAAACACACCCAAGGCCGCGCATCATGCGTCTTGAGATACTCTAATCACGCTAAAATCGTGAGAAGAGGAGAAAAATCACTCGGGCTCATGCTTCACGTGTCCCGAGATAAAAACATGTGCAGGTCTGCGCTTCACGGTCCTGAGATACAAGAGAACCACTCGGGCTCGCACTTCACGTGTCCCGAGATAAAACAGAGAGGTGTGCGATAGATGCACGAGGTGAACATGTGCGATAGAGTGATAACGTATATTCCATGTAAGATGGTCAATCGACGCATAACATTAATTGAAGGCATATTCTATGCAAGAGCATGTTCTATGCATGAAATAAGAGCATATTCTATGCAAAATTGATAACGTGTTCTACATCCAAATCATAAATGATACAAGACACGCATGCAACATACATATATGTGAAATGCACATTCTATGCGACAGAAGAGCATAAATATGTAATTCAACAATACAACTAAAACCAATATTTGGCGACGACATCCAATTTATCTCTTGAAGATGTTGCAACATGTTCACAAAGGATACACCTCGTTCATGTTGGCCAATGAGGAACACCGTGCTCTAAAACACAGTTTTGAGCTTCCTTAGAAACAATCTGGACCCAACAGTAAACCTTCTCTACACTTCTTGGGAAACAAAGACACAAAACAATATTAGGACTTAGAGGAAGGCCACCGGCCTCTCGCTGGCCACAAAGGGAGAGCGCCGGCTATCAAAACAACCTGACGGCTAGCAATGTGGCATGTCGACCACTTGCTGGCCATCGATGGCAGATTCGGGACATTTTTGACTTTTCACCCACGGGTCTTTAAATATAAATCACAACACTTTATTTCCACACAACCCTAGGTCCGAAATTGCTCTCCCTCTCTCTCTAGACACTTTCTCTCTCTAGATTCGTGCTTTATACGCGTTTTCCAATGCCCCACACACACTTTTTTCGCAAAACCCTCTTAGTTCTCTTCATTTTGAACTGATTAGATTTTGATTTCGTCACTTTTTCTCTGATTTTCACCACTTTAGGCTTGTTCTCCTTGTGCTTCTCTCAGGTTTCGTGAACTTTCCTAGGCTTTGACTTTTTCTCCCATTTTCTCTCTTCTAAGGTTGACTTTTTTCAAGTTTACCCTCTTTTCTTCACTTTTCACCTATTTTCACCCATTTTCCAGATGACAGATGATATTCCACACGACAGAGCTCCTCAAGAGGTTCTGCTTACATTCTCATCCGTTGCCGAAGTAGAAGAGCCGGTAGTTGTTGAGGCTGGCGAGGCGGCTTAGGGTATTAAGGGCGACCTCGAGGTGGAGTTTGAGCCAGAGATTGAGCCAGAGCCACTACCATTGAGAGTGTGGCCTTTTGATCTAGTGAGATATCATCCCCGTACGCACATCTTACTGCCCGGAGGTATTAGGCGCTTCAGTGACTTTACTCGCGGTGTACTAGAGGACCTCCTGCTAAGAGAGTCGGCTTCCCACCCTTCATCCAACGCCACTGAGGTATGAATTATGTTTTCATGCATTCTTGCCTTTCCTTTAACTGCATTTCTTATACTGCCTTTCATCTGACTGTACTTTCATCACTGTCTTTCAGCTGATTCATCTGTTCTTTGTCACAGGGAGAGTCTCATGCCTACAGGGGGTACGGAGCTATGACAACGATGGATTGGTATAACGAGCTTCCTGTTAGGGTCTGCGACATCATCGACAAGACCGGCTTCGGCCTTTTCTGCTCGGGCTTGACATGGATCATTGCGAGCCGTCCTTTTCTATGAGCGCTTGTGGAGAGGTGGTAGAACACCACTAGCTCCTTTCATTTCTCTACTGTCGGGGAGATGACGATGACTCCCTACGACTTTGCCATGATCACATGCTTAGGAGTAGGGGGTGATCTGATCCCCTTTGACACCGAAATGGAGGAGTAAGAGGCTGTGTGGATCGAGCTGTTGGAAGCGCGCCCACCTCTGTACTGGCCAGCCATGGTGAGGTACAACTGGTTTGCTGAGCAGTTCTAATGTTTGTCCTCGGTACCACCTTTTTTTTGAATAGGTGGAACATCGTGGGCTTATATCTGTTGAGTGCCCTGGTGACCCTTCCTCGGGTACGCTTATACGACTGGGGCGGAGCTAGCCTCACCACCTTGTACGACTATATGAGCTCTATTTTCCGCCTAAGGAGAGAACAGATCAAAGGCTACTTGCGAGCCTGGGAGGTATGCATTTTAGTTTCCCTTTTGTACTTTATGTTTTTTGCTTCACATTTTCTACTTTATATCTGTTCAACACCTGTGCTTTTTGCTTTGCACTGCTTTGCACTTTCTATATTTGTTCATGATGTATGCTTTCTACTCTGCACTTTCTATATCTATTCATGCTGTGTTGCTTACATATCACTGCATTTTCCTTCAGCTGTGGGTTTATGCGTATTTTCCAACTCTTGCCCCAGAGCCTATAGAGGAGCTCCTCTCGATGGTTCCTTACTCGAAGCGATATGATGGCCAATGTTAGCGTCGAAGTCGCGAGTCCTTTGCCTTATTTCGCTACTATTTTGACACTGTGGCCGCCCACGAGGCAACCCAAAACATGATCATTTTTGCTTTAAAACTATTCTGATTTGCACTTTTAGCAGCTGACAGCAACTAACAATTTGCACATTCTCCGTTCGTAGATCACGTGGCAGCCTTGGGCCATGATGCCGGTCAGGGTACGGGATCAATATGCGGGAGCATGGGGCACATCATGCTTCCGGATTCTACTAGAGGGCCCAGTCTGTCGGGCCTGGTTCTTGAGCAAAAGATTCGTTCGCTAGACCGTGGGCTTGCCAGATCCAGTCGTTTCGATGCCACCTCCGGAGTCTATGACATCAACGGACAACCTATCTATTGATGCAGTCACGTAGTTCATGGTAGGCTTGGATGCTGATTACTTCAGAGACGTGGACAACTATGCGACCTTTATTTAGACCCACCTTATGCCTCCTCTGAAAGACGCTCTCGGAGGCGAGGGGGTAGGGGTTCCTGCAACAGGCATGGCGACTCGGGCGATTAGGGCCCATGCTAGAGGGGCTCTCTCTATGGAGCAGATTATCCGCTGGCTAGAGTTTCCCATTATGCTCACATGCTGGAGGCCTACTAGGACTGCTTATCAGATCCCGATTGTGTCGGCAGAGGCTGGACACGAGCTTGTCAGAGTTCGAGGCTCATTCCAAGTATGGACCATACTTTACTATTTACATCCCACATTTCATTTCAAATATGTTCATCGCATACATTGCATACACTAATCATTCAAATGCATTTGCAGGCATTTATAGAGTATATAGGGAGCTGTCTCGAGCTGGTGGCTTCCCTGATAGGCATGGTGCAGAAAAGGGAAACGTTGCTTGGTCTCCACGGTATCCCGGTTATTTCCTTCAATTTGCGCTTTATGCTATCATATTTTCACTGATATATCGACATTTCAATTGTAGTCTTTCCCAAACTACACTGATACACTGCATCTGACACACTGCACTCACACATTGCATCCACACACTGTACTCATACCGTACCTGATTTCTGCATACCACTTGTATTTGATACATACACTTTAGCTGATATGCTGACAACTGTCTTTTCAGATTCCATCTGCACCGATGGCACCAGCGGCAGCAACAACATCTTCACTGGCAGCACCTTCTCCATCAACAAGGAGGAGAGAGAGAGACCGGCCCCAGCTCGTGGCCAAGATGCGAGATGCGGTCAAGGCAAAGATAGGGGTGCCCGAGGCCATAGCAGTCCTTCAGGGCCTATCTTGAGCGATGATGATGCTGAGACTAGTGACTCCAAGGAGGTAGTGAGTCGGCATTCTGAGTCGTCCGAGAGCGGAGACGATGACACTGGCTTGGGAACTGAGAGTGGAGGCGACGCTGGGACGGGCTCTGAGGCAGAGAGCAGAGATGATGCCGATGAGGACTCTGGGACATGGAGCGGAGACGATACTGGCTTTGGTTCAGAGTCTAATTCTAATAGCAGTGCCGATGGAGATAGTGGCTCTGAGTCCTCCCCTTCGAGAAAGAGGACGAAGAGGACCTCTCGGGCCAGAGGCGATTGGCGTTGATTTTTGTAATTTTTTTTTTTTGGTGCTTAGTTTCTTTTTGTTTAGTAGCATTCGCACATGTATAGCGTCAGATAGGTTTTATTTTGGTTTGAAACTTGTACTCTTATTTTGTAGAAACCATGATTAGAATAACACCTCGCAGTTTTTATGAAAAATGTTGTCATTTTTACGTCATGAGCACCATATTTGCATGAAATGGACATGGAATCGAATTTCCAAATGAAATCTGAACACTTGTATTGGCACGACGTTCTTAATCGGGTAATGGGCCAACCAACAACCAAAATACAAAATACAACTCAATAAACAAAGCAAAAACAACTCAAATACAAATAAACAAACTTGCTAAAACCAAAAAGACCCAAAACAAGACCTCAAAACACAAAGATCCAAACAAAACACAAGCTTCCAGCACTACCTAGCATATAGGGAGACAGCAGGCTAGAAAAGAAGGCTGCTAGCCAGAGATGGAGGTTGCCGGCCAGAGAGGTGGCCGGCAGTGAGGAACCACCAGATTGTTGACAGCTGGCTCCCATTCAGCCTTATCTTTTACAAAAGGTTTAGCTTCGTAATTTCTTCTCTAGAACTTCATTGCAGCTGCAATCTCTTCCACAAATAGAGTCTTTTTTTATCAAAAAGCTTTCGGATTGGATAGTGACTTTAGACGGCATGGAAAAGGAAAATTTCTGAGGTTTTGGTATAAATACACTTTTTTCGTTGAGCTATACTCTACTTTGTTTTCCATTTCTCCATGCTGCGGCCCGATACTAGGAGCCAATTACACACGTCTTTCGCTTCGGGGGATAAGAAATATGCTCAACAATTGAAGAATTTCAGGCACTAATAGAATCTCGGCATGGTTAGGAAATCATACCTCAGCCCCATTTTGACCATGTCCAAGCTTTGGGGCGGATGTGTGGCTCACTCTATACAAGGCTCGATCTTTGGCCCACAACGGAGAGCTAGACATTCCTAGCTTGATTCATCAATTTTCTAATATCAGTGACAAAAGCGCCTTTCTTTGGTGAGGTTTTCGGCAGCGTGCCCTCTACTTATAGATGCTTGCACACTTCCTTCTTGCCCCTAGTTTCAGCAGATCCAGTATCCAGTTACTCGAAGTGGCCCAAGGTTTGAAAGAAGGCAAGAGTTGCATTGGTTTGGCATTAGCCGAGACTTTGATGGGCTTAGACGTCTTTCATCGATGAGAGACTACCAGATTTATGGGGAGTCCACTACTTCTTCAAGTATTGTTTTTCACTCTTTCTCATATGTGTTTCTCAGATCACTCGACACTCATGCTTTATTTTTCTCTCAAAGCCCTTTTTTCACTTTTCACTCAACATATATCTCTCTATTATTTAATCTCTCTTTTCTTTCATCCCTTTCCAGGTGTGGCTTATGGATAACTTGAAGGTAGTGGACTCTTCCCTGAGTACTTAGCCCGAGGTTATTTCTTCCGCCACTGATTAGTGGATTTCCCCAACAAGGGATGGTGGTGCAACTGGATGTGCAACAGGCCTGCTGCTGACATAGCTTGGCATTGCCCCTAGTTAACCTGACCGAGACGAGTTACAGCTTGGCTCAGAAACCTGGCACATAATTGATCGTCCTCACGCACTGTGTGTTCAATTTCTCCTTCCGGTTCAGACGTCAATTTGTGCATGATCAAACCTGCCCAGAGAAAGGGGTAGAGTACCCGGTTTCATTTCCCATTCGTGGTTCACACTTGGGTTGGGTACCTCACTGCTTGGAGGATGAGAGAGCTTCCGGCCCCTGCCCCTCGTTTCAGTTGTACCCTTTCTAGTGAGTGTTTGGCTTCGCTTAAGGATGAGGCACAAACCGGGCCCACTTTGGCTTCAGAAGCTTCCACAGGCACGAGCAGAGGACGGAAGAGCACCTGACTCACCTGTGCCCTAGTTTATTGCTTTGACCTATCTTTTCAAGTTTTCAGATGTAATAAAAGTCATCACCATGAGTGATTTCCAACACTAGTGTAGTTACCTCTGGCAGGAGATGGATGGATGGATGAATTCTTGAAGACGATTGCCACTTCTTTCCCATGAGGGTACTTTGACATTTGGTAGAGGGTAAAAGAGACAGCTTTCACAAGATGCAACCAGGGCCTTCCTAGCAATAAGTTGAAAGTAGCCGGCACATCCAAGACATGGAACTCGACATCTTGCTGAGTTGGGCCCACCTGGACTCTGATTTGCACTGTGTCCATAACCTCCCTACTTGTATTATTATATGCCTGAATTACTTGGGCTGTGGACACAAAGTTTGTCGGTCTAAGGCTGATGGCATAAGCTGTACGGGAAGGACAGACGTTGATAGCCGAACCGGTGTCCATCAACACCATCGGTACCCATTTTTCCCTACACTCAACAGATATGTACAGGGGTTTGTTGTCAGTTGAGCCTTTCGGCGACAGTTCTTTGACAGAAAAGGTTAGGGTTGGCCCGACGTTTCCTGGGAAGACCAATCTCACAAGCTGTTTAGGAGTAGTGTCAATGGACAATTTAGCTTTGTCCATTACTGATAGTACTGCCTGTCGATGCACACGAGAGGCCATGGGAAGACCCCAAATTGAGATGTTAGCCTAGATTTTCTTAAGCTGCTTCAACACTGCTTCTTCTTCCAGCTGTTTGTCTTTCTATTTTTTAGCATTTATGTCTTTCCCAGATGACTCAGCTTGATCTAAGTGCGGTGGCTTAAAATACCACCCGCTTCTTGTCATGTGATCTATCTCTTCTGCATACCACATGTTCTCTGGAAGGCACTCACCCCAATCTTCATCGGTGTGAGTCAAATGTAGATCCTCTCACCATAGACTCCGGCAGTCGACAAACAGTTGTCCGACTCCGTTTGGATCACTTTTACATCATAAGTATCCCCTGCAGGGTGTTGAGCCAGTACTGTTTCCTGGTTGTCTTCAACCCTCTTTTGTGCAAACTGCTTCAGCGCAACGTCCTGCTCTGTATCTGCAATGCTCATAATGTCCAATTCTTGAGCTGAATTTTCCACGCCAGCATTCTCCGGTAGTTTTTCCTTTTCATCGGCCCTTCTGGCTATTATAATAATTCCTACTCTCTTTTCCTCCGATTGAATTTCAGTTCCTTCCTCCCTGTCCGATTCATCACTCAACCACCTAGAGTTATCGGTTAATCTATTCAAATCGAACCAGCCAATTTGCACATCCCCTTGATCTTGTTTGTCAAAGAACTGCAGGTTGTCTAGATCCTCGAGTTCCGCCAAATCATCTAACCCTAGACTCGGGCCATTCTCTCTAACTACAATAACCTCCACTACAGTTGGCGACACCAATTCCAGCTTGACTTGATTAATCGGCACAATATAGCAACTTGGATTATACACCTCCTTTGGCAAGTCCTTAGAGCACTCAGGCAACGGACTCGTACTTTCCTCTAAGACCAGTCTCTCATCTACTACAACTGTCACTACCACAGGCTTAGGTTGAAGTGCAAATGTGTCCATCATGCACAAATCTGTGCTTTTAGGAATGAACACCATCGGTCTGGGTAAATGGAAATGGGTAATATATACACTGGGGTTATAGGGAATGGCCAGTGTATGGATTAAGCTTAGATTTTGAGGTAGAGGAACTTGATTATGGGCCGAGAGAGGGTTTGTAGTTACATTTGGTTTCTGGGACAGTGCGATCACCTTATTGTCAATGAGATCTTGAATCTCATGAGGAAGTCTGAAGCATTGGTCAGTATCGTGACCATACTACTGGTGAAATGTGCAGTACTTTGCTGGGTTGTGTTTCGGTAGAAGAGGATTAGGTAATGGGCGAGGCTCTAATTGTTTGGGGGCCCTTTTTTGACCAACACCTTCATGGCTTAAGATAGGGTCATGCAGAGTTGGGTAAAGGTCCTCTGGGATCAGGCAGAGTTGGTTGAAGTTTGTGGAGCTATATTGGTAAAGGGATTGGCGGTCTTGGTTGTGGTAGTAACAACGCTCACATCCGACGGCCTCGCAGTTGTTCTACCACTGGTGGTAGCATTAGAACTGTGCACAAAAGGCCTCTTTGCCTGCTCTTTCTCATCAGTAATCAGCCCTTGTTTCATGGTGTCTTCAATCTGAACCCCCATCTCATAGAGCTCGGTGAATGTGAACAGAAGTAGGGCGATCATTTTCAGCAACAACTTCCCGTGCAGATTGCGGACTACCATCCTTATCTGATCTTTCTCAGAAGGCCCTGTTGTCATCATTAAAGCTTTAGCCCTCCACTTCATCACAAATTCTGAAAAGCCCTCATTTAGTTCCTGGCACGTTGCTTCGAGATCACAAGTTGTGACCTCGATTTGTGTGTTATACGAGTATTGAGTAATAAAGGCCTCAGCGATTTCCTCTCAATTTTGCTTCACAGAATCCTCCAACTTCGCATACTATATGGCTGCTATTCCTGACATGGTCCGACCAAAGAGAGACAGTTTCTGCAATCTGGTAAGGCCCATCGGCTGCAGGATGTTTGAAAACATTCGTAGATAAACCATGGGGTCTCTAGAGCCATTAAATCTATCAATGTGTGGCATTTTGAACCGATCTGTGAATGTCACAGCAGAGTTGGCATACCCATCTTCTATATCGGGGATAGAGTTAACACTTTATGCTCTCTTGAATAGCTTCTCCAACTTGTTGATCTTAAGCACAGTTGGGTCAACCTCAAATTCAAATGGAGCCTCAATTTGACACACAGGTGCTTTGGAGGCTTGTGATGGGATCAACTCTGCCAGATTGTCCTGATTCTCAGCATGGGCATTAGCAGTATGGGTAGTGGCTCCAGGTGTTGGGATACCTGTAGGAGGTGCATGAGATGTAGAAGCGACTATTGATTGCAGTTGTTATTGTTGCAACCTATTTATTACCTCAGCCTGACGGGCTGTGACATCGGCTTGACGAGCAGCGTCTTGCTGCAGGGTTTCAACTGTTTGTTCAAGGTGATGGATCAATTCTTGTATACTAACTGGAGGATACTGTGCCATCGAAATAGGCAAGTGCTCTCGTACTGGACTAGATGCAGAAGACTGTCCCTGAGCCTGACTTGATATAGGTGAATTGAGAGGCGACTGCTGTAAAAATTAGACCGGTGAACTCTACCTGAGTCTCTTCCATCTCATAACTGGTAGGAGTGAAGTAAACACGGGTTGTCCCCTAACAAAATCTCCGGCTTTGCAAAGCCTTCTAACTCGAGTCCAGAGCATTTGAGGGATATCCGAACTTTCCGAAGCCATGGTGTTAAACTATTAACAGTAATCAGAAACCACACAACACCTTAGCTAATGATGTTACCAACACAAATGTAATCAAAGCTGTAGGACTGCACTCAACACTGAATTTTGTCCCTAGAATGGATACCAAACTTGCAACTGATACGCATATTCCTGTACAGTTTCACTGTAAAGCACATACTAGTTAAATGAGAGCCAAAAACACCCCTATGAGAGAGTAAGGTTACCCTGCCCTAGTTTCATCAAGAACTAGGATTCACTATTCAAACAAAGCGGTTTTACGCAATCTTGTATTCGGGTAAGCATCATATCCTAGTTTGAAATAGTCTCTATGGCTTTTTAATATGCAACTAGGTCAAATGGTTAGAAGGGTACCTCTGCAAGACTACCTAATATACCTTTCGTACCTAACACCGAGAGGCGAAAGGAGGATCAAACGGTACAACGGTAGTCCAGATCCAAGGGTTGTGTCCCCATCATGGTAAAGCCAGTGATCGGTCAGCCTTTTGGCAAGTTTTTAGGCAAGCTTCCGACAAACCATCTTGGAATAGTAGATGGCAAACGCAGTAACTTAAACGCACCAATGAAAATGCAATGCAAAGAAACATATAAGTTTAGAAAAAATTTCATATCATGAAGTTCGAGTCAAGTTCTCTAATTCCCTAGCACAGTCGCTAGAAACTGTAGCTCGACTTTTTTGCGCCCCCTCTCGGAAGACGAATAAGCCCTATAGTATCGGACTCTCGCGGTTTTGAATCTGATTCCACAAGCGCAATGTGAAATAGATAAACAACAAAGTGTCCCAATCTGGCAAATCTTTCGGAAAATCGATTTTGAATAAAAAATGCCAAAAATGGCCTGCTTTGCCAGATACAAAGTCGCCACCTTAATATGTTGGAAAATTTAGGAAACCCATGACTCGTGTCAAAGGCCATGTGTCTGTCATCACCAAGATTGTCTCGGCTCGGGAACTTAGGTACGAGAAGGGAAGGTCAAGAATTGAGCACCCCCATTCGCCCGATCAAAGATTGGCCTTTACTAATCATGATATGAATCTTATCTACGTTATATGCTCTTGTTCTGATTTATTAGGCTAGCATTACTATGTGATACACACACACACAAGTATAGACCAACTTTCCACAATTGGAACATTTGATTTCATGTTATGTTTTGAAAATTGTTTCGAAATATATACCACTTGAAAAAAGTGATCATATATGAACATTACTCAAATTATACTAATTCAAGTAATTTAGCCTTCACCCACAGACGTTTAGGCAGTTTATAGCGCTTAAGCAATTAGTGTCATGGAAAGCATGCTAAACATGGCAACAATCACACACATGCGATATGCTAAAGCGAGTAAAGGCTCACCTAGTACTCCAAGCCAGAAAAAGGAAAAAATTAGAAAGATGCATGATCCTAACTATGCAATATGGCTAATGCAACACATGCGATATGCAATTACTCGGCTCGGCTACTAATATGGCATATGATTTGATTTGATAACATGCGGTCTAAGCATGCATTCAAAGAAGTATTTAAACTAACTATGCAAGTTAGAATGGTGAACCGAGCCTCAGTACATGCAATACAAGTGGATGCGAATATGGGAATGCTAAACAAAACATGATGCTATAATCCAACCATCGTAACCAGTTACATAAAAGGGAAAAAGACACGAGGTTGGAAGACATACACGTTATTACAACATTGCGCCCTCACACAGGAGGGTTCAAATGAACTAACTAGCTAACTAATTAAAGCTAAGCTAATTAATACAAAAAAAAATTAAATTAGCTAAACTACTTAACTAATTATTACAAACCGAATTAATTAACTAATCTAGTTAATTAAAATAATTACAACACAATACAAGTTAGTTATTTTAACTAATTAAGTACAAAACTACTATTTAAGCACGATATTAATATATACAACTGGGATCCCGAGGATCAATGGAAGGCTCACGCATGAATGTGGTTTCCTCTCGAAAAAGGCACTGTTTCTGCTGCTGAATGCCTCTGTTACATAGTAGGACATTTGCACTGATTTCCAACTTCAGACCAACTCTGCTCTGCTAAAGGAGTACACTGCTGAATTTTGCATTGGTGGCCTGCAGAGGGCCTGCCGTCCACTGATAATGGCCTGCCGGTCACTGATAGTGGCTTATTGGCCACAAAAGATGGCTTGTTAGCCACCAATAGGAGCCTGCCAGCCACTGATGATAGAACTTTTCTATTGCAACAGAGAGCAAATAGAGCAGAGACAGTGTATTCTCAAGGGTTTGTTTGCACAATTTACCCCTCCTTACCATGAACAAATCAAAGGAGTAATAAGCTTGATTCACAAACCATCAATCTATGCAATTTCATTGCATGATGGTCTATGAACCAAAGTGTGCAAGTTCAATAAATACAACAAGATAAGACTTTCAAAACCACCTCCCTATCATAAATGATCAAGGGAAGTAGTTGATAATGAATCTTGAACCATTTTCGTCACTAATGAGTATGAAACGACTCAAGACTCAAGGGTTCAATTAACGTCCGATTGAACCCAAACAAGTAATTATCTTGCACCCTTTTTAGCCTCAATTTTATTGCTCTATTTTAGATTACCATCCATTCTTTAATCAATTGAGACCAAAAGGTGAATTTAAGTTCTCTAATGGAAAGAGGGCTCAAACTAAGAGTTGCTTTAGGCATGAAAGAGACATCATACTGTTGGTAATAAACCCCTAAAGGGATTAAACCATTAAGCATGATATCTTAGTCTCATGCTTAAACACACAAGTAGTTTGAAACCACTTTCAAAGCAAAACAAAAGCCAAAAAAGGAGGGAGGTTGCAGAGGTGATTAAGAGTGATCACAAGTATGGAAAGCTGTAAATAAATGTAATCAACTCAAATAATAGGGTGTCTAATGTCTAAAACACTAAGCTTATGAGGACAATTGCACTACAAGCATGCAAAACAAAGCTCAAATACAAAAAAAAAAAATACTACAAACAGTCCTAAAACAATCTAAAAATAGTCTTAAAACATGCTGAAATTAATACATAAATAGCTAGATTAATAGGCTAAAACATGAAGCATGCTAGACTAGTAAGCAAAACACAAGAATGAGAGGCTAATGTCACGACTCAAACCCGTCCCTATGGATTTAGCTTTGCAACCGGCCAGTAATCCTTGGATTACCAGAGGCCTCTTAATAGAATAACTTATAAATAGGGGCTGCGGAAGCGAATATAGAAACATACATAGTCCAATGAGCTGTGGAGACATATATGGGACAAAATGTTAAATGTTTATATAAGTCTACGTGATGTCACAAATACAGTAGTCTTACGTCACCTAAGCCATTTATACAAAACTTTCCAAACATGTTCAGACCAGACATAAGCATCTGGGAGGCACAAAAGTCCCAAAACATAAAAGCTTGGACAAATCTCAAAAGGAACCTGCACGGAAGGCACAATGGCTAGCTGACACCAAAACTCCAAGCGGCATCTTAGGCTTGGTCATGCGCCTGCTCACTTACATATATAAGACAACTAGTGAGAGAAAGCCCAGTGGATAATAACAGAGTAAAGATTTTACTGAATGATGTCCATAAAGAAACAGAGTCTTGTATATGATCAAATGTCAAAGTAGAAACAAATTCATATACGTGGTCGTATTCATATTCAAAGTTCGTACATTTCACATTATATTATGTGGCACATCCATTAGCGTTAACAAATCCGATGACCCATGAAGGGATGACCGAAGAGGCATTCCGATAACCCATAAAGGGACAACTATAAACTTGTTCTGATGACCCACAGAGGGACAACCGCAAACTTGTTCTAATGGACCATTTAGAGACAACCACAAACTTGTTCTAATGACCCATTTAGGGACATCCATAAGGCATTCCGATGACCCATAAGGGACTACCACAAACTTATTCCTTATTCCGATGACCCATAAAGGGACGCATATCACATGATGCTAAGGATGCCAAGAATACATTTCGAAAACTTGGACAATCATTTATTCATTCAAAACATAGTATTTCAGAAAATTGATCATTTCATATCATCAAAAAATAATTAAAGTTAAACGTAACTTTACAGAGTTATTACTCACAGATAACTGGTAACTTCAAATAGACAGCAAAGTGGGCAATTCACCTAACCTGAGGCGCGTGACCTATATAACATGGCAGATTCAAACATTGAAACCCACGCTCAGATTGTACATAACTTATTTCATTTGTTTTTAGTGTGTTTCTAGTCTTTAACCTCATTATGGAGTTTTAATCATGGCCTAGGAATGCCTAGGATGGAATGAGAATACTAAAATGCACTTGAAACATTTGACAAAAACTTTGCTGAAACAGGGGTCTCGCTCGAGCATAGCTTTCTTCCCTCGAGTGGACATACCAAATGTGAGTGGTCGCTCGAGCACACACTCCTTCGCTCTAGCGGTCTGCAAATTATGAAAAAGTTCTGGTTGTGTGCAATTTCCGCTCGACGGTCGCTCAAGCGTGAGACTCAGGTCCTCGTTCAAGCGCAACTCTTGTCGCTCGAGCGGACTGTAAAACATGCAAACTTCTGAGAGCATGCAATTTACACTCGAGCCAACCTTTTGTCGCTCGAGCGGAAATGTGAAAATGAAAGTGGTCACTTGAGCGTGGAAGCAAAATTCTGGGTTTTCCAAATTTGCCTCCAAGTTGCAAACCTTGAATTCAACACTTCAAAACTCATCCTCTTGGCCAAAATTCTGGAAAACATTTGGAAACTCACAAAACATCATGATTTAAAGATCATTTCCTAAAATCAAGGCCCAAAAACATGCCAATTGTTCACAAATTCAACTTAAACTTTATGAATGTTTCATGAACATGACATGTATGTATTCCCTTGAACTCAATCATCTCAAAACATGATCAAATTAGGCAAATTGATAGAAAACATGATGAATTCTCAAAACATAGGTGAGATGAACACATGCATGAAAGAATTCTTTGAAATCATGCTTAATTTGTGAAGAAATGGACATGCATGCATGGTATAGCTCTATTCTCTCCAATTCTAACTCAATTCCTACATGAATTCATCTAGTTCACTTGAAGTCTTGTAAAGTCTATCTGAATTTCACAATTAAGAGTTTGATTCCTTACCTAGAGACTTGAATTCACAAGTGTTGAAGTTGAAACTCTCAAATACTCTTCAAATGTCAACAATCCCTAGCAAATCACCCCTTCTCCCTTGTTGAACTCACCCTTACTCTTAGTCTCTCTCCTTTCATCACGTTTATAGCTCCAAAACAGTGAAATAGAAGTGTGTAAGTGCGTATAAAAGTCCACTAATGCCTTAGTTTGGCTTGGATAATAGTGTAATTAATTAAGGTTAAATAAGTGGGCATTAACTTAATCTAATTTAATCGTTCCAAATCGAATTTTAATTAAACCTACCATAAGGTTCTAAAAATTCCAAATAACACATAAATCAAATCAATTTTTGTATCGGATGCCGATAAAGCCTTCAATTCGCAAATCAAAACAAAATCATGAACAGATTTTCTTACGTTAAACAGATATAAACACAAATAATGCCATACACATGCAATTAATTCAAAATTTGCTCTTAATAACTTATTAGGCATATGAAATCATAGATTAACGTTAATCATGGGTCGGGCTTGTTACAGCTAACCCCTCCAATTTTGGACTTTAAAATATGATTTTAGCTACCGAAATAACTATGAAAATTAGTGCTTAAAAGCTCAAAAAAAGATAGTTCAAATGTGGGAAACACAATGGTAAAAGCCTTAAGAGCAAGATGTAGAAAAGGGTGAACCACCCCTCAACCTTTGTTGGCCTTAAAACCTAAGTTTTAGCCCAAAAATACAGAATTTTTGTAGCCTAAAAACAGTTGGAAAATAGCAAGGAAAAGAGTGATTAAAGCAAGTAAAGAAGCAAAGCTTTATACCTCTTGAAGAGAAGAATCAATTTCAAGCAATAGACCAAGGCAAACACACCCTCAAGAGCTCAAACAAGGCTCAAAGATACCTCAAATCAAAGATGGAGAGGTTTGGTTAAGAGTGTATAGGCAAAGGTGAAGAATATGCAAGCAAGGTTAAGAAATTTGTAAGAGAGAGAGAGGAAAAATTTTGCTCCAAAATTTTTCTAACCTCCAAATATGAGAGGGGGGTCATCTATATATAGAAAACATGTATTTCCCTCATAAACATCCAACCATACATGTGGGAGCAGATGTAAGCATCTGTGCAAATAGCTGGTCCATCTGTCACAAAATATTTGCAAAAGACATTGGTGGCCGGCTGGCCATCACTAGTGGCCGGCAGGCCACATCAGTGGCCAGCAACCAAGAGTGATGGTCGGCAGCCCAAAGAGGTGGCCGACAGGCCACCAAAGGTTGCAGGCTTGAAGATCTCTAGGTCTGGTCTAAAAATGAGGCAACAGGTGTGCAAGTTTTGAAAGGCTCAAAGCTATGGCATTCTGTTAGGGACTTTGAGCACTTGACAAGCATATAGACTCATCATTGGGTGTGCAAGCGATGATGTTCAAGTCGTAAGGGCCGTCAAAAATGGGGTGTCTACAACCGTCCTCTCGACGGAATTGCTTTGCCTAACGTTGAATCCACAACGCTAATGTCGAATTCACGACGATGAGCTACTCTAAAATCCACTAAAGTTTCAAACCAAGTTTCTCGAAATCCACCGAAGAACACATCTCTCTTTTGTAAATGAAATAATAAAAACAAATCCCTTTATGATGTCAATACGAAACTCGTAGATCTATTAATGACTCTCAAATCATCAAGCAAATCAATATATAAACACCCTCCAATATAAAAAACCTTGGTAGCTCTCCTCTATGAGAATTTGGCCGGGTTAAACCCTAAAAATCACAAACAATGTGTTGTATACTAAATAGAGCCGTGATGACCACTTGAGTGCACACTTTACTTCTCAAGTGGTGTGAGTAAAAGCGGTGCAAACATATAGGCCAATTGCTCAAGTGCAACATCCACTGTTAAAGTGGTAAAATATTTTTCCAAAAGTTCAGAATGCAGACAGAGACACTGAATGAACCACTTCATCGCTCGAGCACACATAGTTAATGAAGTGGAAAACAAAAAATGTTTAAGGTACGGAATGTGAACACGAACTCCTCTGCATAGGCATAATTCAAATTGGATTCCCATCTATATGTTATTTCCAAGTGGTTGTGTGTGTTTGTAAACTAAATGTACAAATAAAATAAACAACAAAATAAAAATAAATAATCCAGAAAATAATTAAATAAATTAAATTCTGAATTAATTGCTTCCAGAAATTATAAGTTGATGCTTGTGTTAGACACAATTTCCTTAAAGTAGATTTTGCCCTAGCTCCGGTGCTTTGAGATTTACCGGCATCTACTTCCTAGGATGCAACGACTACTACTTGGTTTGCAACACTACAAACTCAAGTCTTGCGAACCAAAACTATGTTGTGACTCTCTTTTTTTCCTCTTAAAATTCAATGGTAGACAGATGTAGAAAACATGAAGATGGAAAGGGAAGAAGTAAGACGAAATGCTGAGGAAAAATTGCATAGATTGAATGCTGGAATGTCAAGCTATTTATAGGAGAACATGTGGCTTTTAAGAATGGGTTTCAATATATAAAAACCTGATTGGAATAGAGACAAATCTATTCGGGTGAAATTCAATAGGAATGAACCTGCTCGGGTGGAGTTTAACAGGTATGAACCTATTCTGGTAAGGGAAAAATCTACACAGATTTATTTTGAATTTTGAAACAAAAATTCAAATAAATAAATTATAAATGTTTTTGGCCCAAAAAGATAAGTATTGGGTCGGACAAACCCAACCCAGCCCACTCGATCGATTGGACGGCGGCAGCGATACACGTGTTTGTTTTGTTTGGGATCCAATGGGTGTAGCCTACTTTACCCATAACCTCACACTTTCACAAAACTTGGGTACCCCTTTGGGCCCATCCAAAGTATGGCAAGCTAGAGTTTATATACCCATATAAATCCTTTAACTTTTCCAATGTAGGACAAGCACATTTCACAAATGTGTAGGAAACCCACCTAAAGCAATTTCCACGAATCCAAAAATGCACGTTGAATTCTCATTCATCTGGAAATAATTTGAGCAACCAAATACACGATGTTATTCACTATGCAACATTAAACATGTACCCAATTAGAAACGTTAAAAATAACGCTTGGGTCCTATCTTAATTAATGTTCAAAGTTAGCAAAAAATAAGGTTTTTTCAAAGCCATTTTCCAATAATCCCCCATATGAATGGAATTCACGATAACAGACATGCAATAAAACGCAGACAAAGAAAGAGTACATTAAGAAGATACACCACATCGAGATAGGTAGTTTTTGGCTTTGAACCTCCTCTAGTGAAAGACTATCAGACTTACTGGCTAACTAGTGGACACAATAACTTGAACTATTCAGCTGTTTGTGTAAGCCAAGACAATAGACTATACATAGTGTGTCCGTAGACACAGTTTGGTTCTTACGATTGTGTTCATTTTGGCCCTAAACAACACCTGGTAATTCATGAATGTTATAGAGAATTTAGCCTTCTCAATTCTCACAGACCTGGTCCAGTTCAGACTCATATAAATGACTTTTTATTAAAAGTATCCTACTATACCCCATTTGGATGTCCAAACTATAAGAATCATTAAAAGCAAAGCTTATCCTACTAACACTGCATGTATCACTCTTCTTATGATAGAAATTGGTAGGAGAAAACCTTCTTAGTGACACGTGAAGTCATCCATAATTCAGTTGTCTCTTTGAACCTAGATCTTGGGATCTCCAGTCAACTAGGTTGGGTTACCATTATGATGACTTCTAAGAAATAGGCTTTAATCCCATTCTCCTGGATAAATGGTACACTTACTCTCTAGCTAGCCCTTTAGTCAATAAATCCCCATATTCTATAGAAATTATTCCATGTGAGAGCAAATGTCGAACGGTATTATGTCTTCGATGAATGTGTCGAGACTTACCATTATATATATGATTCTATGCTCATCCTATTGTTGTTTCACTATCACAGTGAATGCATATAGTATGCACAAGTTTAGGCCATATTGGAATGTCTTTTAAGAAATTACGAAGCTATTCTACTTATTCTCCTATTTTATTTAATGTGATAAACTTAGGTTCCATTGTCGACCTTGCTATGCAATTCTGCTTGGAGGATTTCCAAGAGACTGCAGTGCCTTCCAGGGTAAAGATGTGTCTACTAGAGGAGTTTGAGTCTTTAGTAGTCAATATCCAATTTACATCACTGTACCCTTCAAGTACTGCTGGATATTTGGTATAATATAAGCCATAATTCTGGGTATGTCTTAGATACCTAAGTACCCTAATTATTGCTTTCCGGTGATCTGACCCTGAATTACTTGTGTACCTGCTCTATTTGCTTACAACATAGGCTATATTTGGCCTAGTGCAATTCATTAAGTACGTCAAGCTTCTAATTATATGAGAGTACTCTAATTGTGATATGTCTGCACCTGTATTTTTTGACAAATGACGACTAATGTCAACAGGTGTTTTAGCAGGACGGTCGTCATACTTTCTAAATTTCTCCAAAATCTTCTCAACATAATAAGACTAAGATAAAACATATCCTTCAGATGTTCTAGTAATTTTTATTCTTAGAATTACATCTGCTACTCCCAGATCTTTCATGTTAAACTTTTTGTTCAACATTTTCTTGGTGAATTTAATCATGTCATTATTGCTTCCAATAATGAGCATGTCATTCACATAAAGACAGTCTATGACATAGCCTTTGTCTGTGTGTTTAACATAGATGTATTTGTTACATTCGTTTATCTTAAAACCATCCGAAAGCATAACATGATCAAATTTTTCATGCCATTATTTCGGAGCTTGTTTTAATCCATAAAGGGATTTGACAAGCTTACAAACATTTTTCTCTTAGTCGGGAACTTGAACCCTTCCAGTTGTTCCATATAGATTTCCTCATCTAACTTGCCATTCAAAAAGGCTATTTGAACATCCATTTGATGTATCTCCACATTATACAAAGTTGTAATCGCAATTACCATGCGGATAGATGTTATTCTTGTCACTGGTGAATAGGTGTCAAAATAATCAAGGCCTTCCTTCTGTCTGTATCCCTTAACAACAAACCTAGCCTTGTATTTATCAATTGAACCATTTGCTTTTATTTTTCTCTTGAATATTGTCACGACCCAAACTCGCCCCTATAGGTTTAATGTTGTAACCGGCCGGTAATCCTCAAATTATCCAAGGCCTTTTAACAGAATATCATATATTTAGGGGCTGCGGAAGCAAATATAAAAACATAGTCCATTGAGCTGTGGAGACATATATGGAACAGAAATTTTAAACCTTTACACAAAAATACATGACGTCATATTGTAGTAGTCTTATGTCACATTCATTACAGATATAGCCAAATATACAGATAACAGAAAACTTGTTCATAATTCAAAAGAAAATGAAGTCCTTTATGTTCAAAAGCATTGTGACAGACGTCTAGAACCTCCTTGGGAGGCACAAAGGCTGGCTGACAAAAACTCTTCGGGCGGTCATCATTGGGCCTGGACACGCACCTGATCACCTACATATATATATATATATAAATGGTGAGTGAAGCCCAGTGAATAATAACAAAGTAAAGAATTTAATGAATGATGTCCCATATCAGATTTCAAATCAGAAATAGATTCTTATTCACATACTCTCCAGAAATCATCAGCACCTTGTGGTACATCCATTTAGCTATCATGACATTTCAAATTTTTATAGTCGGTACCGACAATCACAAAGGTCCATATCTTGCGCGTAAGTAGCCATGGTATTGTTACCCCCAGACGAGGGCCATGTGCATATAGACCTCAGTATTATTACCTCCGGGCAAGGGCATGTGAATATAAGCCATGGTATTGTTACCCCCGTGTGAGGGCCACGTGCATATTGGCCACAGTATTGTTACCCCCGGGCGAGGGCTACGTGAACTAAGGATGCCACAAATACATTTCAAAAAAACAAACATTCATTCATGACATAAAATAGCATTTCAGAAAATAGTCCGTATCATATCAATCAGAAAATATTTATAATTAAACATAGTTTTATAAAGTTATTACTTACAAATGACTCCAAGTAAACAGACAGAGTAGGCAGATCAGGTAACTTGCGGCGTGTGACCTACACAGATATAAAATGAATACATACAAAATTACACACCTAGAATCAATAATTTAGTTCCCTTTTGTTTTGGTGTGTTCTACTTCTATTCATTATTATTCTGACTTAATTAGGGCTTAGAAATGCTTAGGATACAATGAGGATGCCAAAATATAATTCAAAACACTTAGTCAAATTTGCTGAAAACAGGGGTCTCGCTCGAGCATACCTTTCTTCACTCGAGCGGACATGCAAAATATGAGTGGTCGCTTGAGCGCACCTTCTCTCGCTTGAGTGGTCCGTAAAAGTACTGGTTTTGTAATTTTTACGCTCGATGGTCGCTTGAGCATGAGACTCAGGTCTTCATTCAAGCGCAACTCTTGTCGCTCGAGCGGTCTGCAAAACATGTGAACTTCTGGGAACATGCATTTTACACTCGAGCTAACTATTGGTCGCTCAAGCAGAGGTGCAAAACACAGAGTGATCGCTCGAGCATAGGATATGTCGCTCAAGTAGAGAAGCAGAATCTGGAATTTCTAGATTGCTCTGTCTAGTGCAAAACTCAATTTCAAAGATGCAAATCATGGTCTTTTGGGCCAAAAACTTGAGGAAACTTATATAAACTTGGAAAACATGGTGAATTAAAGATCATTTCACAAAATTAAGGCCCAAAAGGTTGCCAATTGTGCAAAATAATTCTTCATTTCTTTGAAAACATAACATGCATAACATGCAAGCTTTATCTTGACTTCAAAGTTTCCAAACCATGATTATTTGCTATAAAATGGTATCAAACAAAACGAATTCTCAAAATAATGGTAGGATGAACACATGCATAAGGGAATTTCTTGAAATCAAACTCAAATTGTGCTCAAATAGGCATGTATGCATGATATGATCTTCCTACCAACTCAATAGCTTAATTCTAGATTAACTCAACTTAACTCTTTTGAATTCATGGCTTAGGCATCAAAATTGTACATTCAAAGGGTAGAATTCTTACCTAAACTTTCCAAGGTGAGAGCTAGAGGTTAAATTCCTGAGTCTCCAAGTCCAATCATTCTCTTTCCTAGCAATTCCCTTAGCTTGAAGTTAATTCCTCTCCAAAAATGGCTCTAAGCTCACTCTTCTCACTCTTCCTCACGTTTGAAGTTCAAGGAGGATGAAATGAAGGTGTAAAAATGATCTCAAGGAGTTAAATTAGCCTTATATAGGCTTGATTAGGGAATTTAATCAATTAAGCTTACCACTAATTAAATGGACACCATTCTATTCTAATTTAATCATTCCGAACCGAATTTTAATTAGATCTACCATGATTTTCTAAAAATCCTAAATAACACATAATTCAAGCCAATTTCGTGATCTGTTCCCGATAAGGCCTTCAATTAGTAAATCGGAATAGAAACACAAACAAATATTTCTACATTAAACAGATATAAACACAAATAATGCAATGCATAATAAATTAACTCAGGATTTCATCTTAATTACTTATTAGGCTTATTTAATCATGGTTTAACATTAATCAGAGGTCGAGGTTATTATATTCCACTTATATCCAAGAGGTTTACATCCTGGTGGAAGATCCATCGGTTCTCAAGTATGATTTTGCAAAATAGATTCAATCTCACTATTCACAGCCTCTTTCCATAATGGGGCTTCAGGACTTGACATTGCTTCCTTGAAGTTTTGATGCTTATTTTCTAATATGTATGTCAGAAAAACTAAACCAAATGATTTAAAGATCCTAGCCCTCTTGTTACGTCTAGGTTCATCTGTTTTATTATCATTTTAGTCTTCACTACCACCTATAGCAGTATCAAAAGTTCTTTTATTTGAACTTGTCTCTTCAGTTTCCTTGTAAGGAAAAATGTGTTCAAAAAACAATGCATTCCTTGACTCAAAAATAGTGTTTACATACATATCAGGATTTTCAGATCTATGAACTAAAAATCTGTATGCACTACTATTATTTGCATAACCATTGGACACACAATCAATGGTTTTTGGTCCTATCTTAGTGGTTTTAGGACTAGGGATTGTCATTTTGGCCAAACACCCCCACACTTTGAGGTAATTGTAGGTAGGTCGTCGACTTTTCCATACTTCATAAGGTATTTGATTGATTTTCTTGTGGGGTACCCTATTAAGGATAAAGTTAGCAGACAAAATTGCCTCCCCCCCCACAAGTTCTAAGATAACCCTAAACTAATCAACATGGCATTCATCATCTCTTTAAGAGTTCGATTCTTTCTCCCAATAACTCCATTAGACTGAGGAGAATAAGGTGCAATGGCATGGTGAATAACACTATGTTCAGAACAAAATTCCTCAAATGGTACATCATACTGACCACCTCTGTCACTCCTCACTACTTTAATAGTTTTGCCAAGTTGATTTTCAACCTCAAATTTATATTGCTTAAAAGCTTTTAAGGCTTCATCTTCACTTCTCAATAAGTAAACATAGTAATATCGAATGCAATCATCAATAAAAGTAATAAAATACTTTTTACCTGCTCTAGTTTGAACAAATTTTAAATCACAAATATCTGTGTGAATTAAACTTAAAGGTTCAGTACTTCTTTCAACTTTATTTGGCACGAGATTCGTTATCCCGTGCCTAATAAAAAAGATCTTTTAGATAGATTACAGGATGCAGTGATATTTTCTAAATTTGATATGAAGTCAGGATATTGGCAAGTTCAAATTGTAGAAAATGATCGCTATAAAACTGCTTTTACAGTACCCTTTGGGCATTTTGAATGGAATGTTATGCCATTTGGTTTAAAAAATGCACCATCTGAATTCCAGCATATTATGAATGATATTTTTAATCCCTACACAGAATTTGCCATATGTTATATTGATGATGTGCTTATTTTCTCATCCTCAATCGATCAACATATGAAACATCTTAATATTTTTAAGCATGTTATTTCCAAAAATGGTCTTGTTGTTTCTGCTCCAAAGATGAAGCTTTTTCAGACAACTGTTAGATTTTTAGGACATAATATTCATAATGGAACAATTATTCCTATTAATCGAAGTATGGAATTTGCTTCCAAATTTCCAGATGAAATAAAGGATAAAACACAGTTACAGTGATTTTTGGATAGTTTAAACTATATTCATGATTATTACCCTAATCTTGCTACTGATGCAGCAATTTTATACAGTCGTCTTCGCAAAAACCCTCCTATTTGGGGTCCAGAACATACTGCAGCAGTTAAGAAAATTAAGGCTAGAGTTCAAACTCTTCCTTGTTTATGTTTACCTCATCCCGAATGGAAAAAGATTGTTGAAACTGATGCCTCAGATTTAGGATTTGGTGGCATATTAAAACAATTTAATCCAAATACTAATAAAGAAGAACTTTTACGTTTTCATTCAGGTATTTGGCATGATGCTGCTAAACGATATCCAACCATTAAAAAAGAATGTTTAGCCATCATTAAATGTGTATTAAAATTCCAGGATGATTTATTAAATCATCATTTTTTAATCAGAGTTGATTGTTCTGCTGCCAAACAAATATTTAAAAAAGATGTTGCCAATTTAGCTCAACGCCAGATTTTTGCTACTTGGCAGGCAACCCTTTCTGTCTTTGATTTTGACATTGACTATATTAAAGGTGAAAATAATTCCCTTCCAGATTTTCTAACTCGTGAATATTTGCAGAAATCACATGCAGGGTAGAAGCCGAGGCTCCGCCCGTCGGGGCCGTGGACGGGGATCTAACCCTTATCATACAGCATTTCCGTCATTATTTGGCCAATCCAGTAATCCCGGGGAATCTTCTAGCAAATCTGCTAAAGATGTCCTTCTTGCTCCTGAAACTGCTTACATCCAGAATACTATTAGAGAAGAAACTATCCTCTACATAGATTCTTCCGATGTTCAATGGATGGTTGATCCATGGGAGATAAAACGCCGTTATCTCGCCACTCAAAACGCACCCCCGCGTTTTGACCAATACAGATATGTGTACGAGTGTAGACACCCCATTTTTGACCGACCTTAAGACTCAGATGTCACCGATTGAGCGCTTGGTGATATTGCATATCGTGCTTGTCCAGAGGTTTCAGAGTCTCGGCTGCGAGCCTAGCCTCCGGACTTTCGGACTCTTTCACGCTTTGCCTCGGTTTGCGAACCAGGCTCTGCTTTCTCTATTTTCTCTTCCCAAAGGGAAGGAGAGGTCTCGTAGACCATCTCTCAATGGCCGTAGGCTATGTTTCGTGGTCGTAGGCCATTTTGCCCGTTTGGAGTCCGGTTTCCGATTTTTCGGAGCCGTTGGCCGTGTGCCTCGGTTCGGGACCGCTTAACCACCTCCGTTTGCTCTGGTTTTTGGCATATATCTTATTTGCTCCCTTTTGAGGGACACTGTGGCTCGAGAAACCAACTTCGTGGTCGAACACCGCTCCCGGTGCCTAACAACCAGTTTTTGGGGCCTCGGGCTGCGCGTTTCGGCCCCCGAACCTTCATTCTGCATCAGTTTGGGTTCATTTTTGGCAGGGACCTCTGTTTCATTGGTAAGAAGGTCGTAGAAGGGTGGGAGGCCAACAATTGTTCTGTCAGCCAACTTTATCCCTTCATCGCCCTCCGTCGCCTATTTTTTTCTCACTTCAAAGCCAATGTTGACCACCCTTGGGCCATTTTCTTGCACCCTAAATCCCATATTTGTGATGTACACATCTGGGAGGCCACCAATATTTGGTGGCCGGCCAGTAATTGCTTTTGAACCTTTTGAACCCCTTTGAAAATTGGGTTGTTCTCTCTCCTGGTTCATTGTCTCCAGTTTTTAACCACTTGGTTGTGTTGTGCACACATCAGAGGCTCTCTTTTTGGGGTGGCCGGCCACTAATGCTTCTTGACCCTTTTGACCCCTAGCCGACCGGCCATGGGAGGTAGCCGGCCGGCCACCTAAACCTTAGATAACTGGCCGGCCAGAATCCTTGCATCAAGTACAGTACAGATACACCCTCCTTTTCCCCTCAGATTCTGTATCCGGGGGGGGGCATTTTTGGGGGGAAACTTGATTCATTTCCCTCCATTTTTCCCTCCTTTTCCCCCCCTCTTTTTGCCTATATAGAAATCCCTCCAGCTGCATATTTAGGGTTACAAAAAATTCCCCCAAGCCTCTTGCCTTGTATCTCTCTCTCTCTCTATATTTCCAAGCTCCAAACCCTCAAGCCCTACACCATTTCCACACCACCACCTAGCACCACATCACCATCATCCATTCCAGCAGTTTGAGGTTGTTCTTCAGAGCCTAGGAGTGCTGCATTTTGGTCCAAAAGTTGTCAAAGGCATAGTCTTCAAGGGTGAGCTTCCTTTTTCCCTTTTCTAGCCTTTTCTTGATTTATTTATAAGCCATACTTGCTTGCTGTTTTGGGCTCCGACCCTAACTGGGAATAGCATTATTTTGAGGTATTTTTCATGTTTGTTTAAGGGCATCTCACTGTTTGAGGCCTCCTTGTTGCACTTTCTTCATTAGCTCCCTTGTATGCCATTTTCTTGTGTAGTATTTTTGGCCTATGTATAAATTGTTTTGAGGAATGTTATAAACTGTAAAGTTGCTTATTTTGAGCCCTTCTTCAACATTGTTGAAGGGCTCATCATTGTTTGGGGCTTCCATTTGCCACTTGCCTTTGTATCTCTCTTTTAGCTCCATTTTTGCATGATTTGTTAGCCTCTTATGCTTCTGTTTTTGGGCTCTGGTCCGAACCATAAATGATCTTATTTTGACCCCATCTTCATGTTTCATTAAGGATCTTTTACTGTTTGAGGCATCCTTTTTGTATTTTGTGTTATAGCCCTCTTTTTGGCCTTGTTTTGCATAGTATTTTTAGCATGCTTGTACACTGTTTTGGGTTTGATCATAAACTGTAAAATGCCATGTTTTGGGTCCCTCTTCAACATTTTTGAAGGGCCCTCTTGTGTTTGAGGCCAGAAGCCATGACTTGCTTCTTTATCTCACATTTAGGGCCATTTTTGCATGTTGGTTTAGCCCCATTTGTCTTCGCTGTTTGGCCTTCCTTAAAACTGTAAACATGCTTGTTTTGGGGCTTCCTTGAATATGTATTCATATTTCATGATCAAATAGTGCATGTTTTGTATAGCTATAGGCCATTGCGCATGCCTAGTTTTGCATTTCGGGTCCCATTCCATGCATCGGGTGCCATGTTTTCATGATTCGGGGCTGTTTTGGGTCATGTTTTGCTACTGAAATTTGCATGCTAGCATATCATATTCCATGCCTTGCCATGTCTTGTTATAGTGGCATTTTGTGCCTTAGGATCGGTCCTCGGTTTGCGTGCATGTGTGCACGCATTTCGAGTGTCTCGTTTTCATCTCATGGCCTCTTATGTGAGTGTGGCTGAGGTCCACTTGTGTTAGTGTAAGTCCATTTATGCATTGTGTATGTCATTTTATTTCATAGCATTGCGTATGCTAGGTTGTATGTTAGCGCATTGTGTATGCCATGTTACCTCGTGCATCGTGTATGCCATTTCATAGCATTGTGTATGTTAGGTTGTATCTTAGTTGCATTTCATGCATATCATGCATATTGCATTGTGCTTGGGATAGGAATTAGCCCAGGCACGGGAAACGAGGTACGTTTCGTACTTCGAGTGACGGAACGTGTCTCAATTTCCAATCGCCGACACTCCGGATTATCCATGATGGAGTTTAGGCCCTGTTTTGTTTTCATGTGCATTCATTCTATATTGAGTTGCACAATTCGACTCCTCGGCCATCATGCATCGAGATGCGTGATTGGTGGCACGAGGATCGAGGCATGCATACATTTGTGAAAATACATTGTCATGCCCTTTTCTTGCTCTCTGTTGCAGCAAATCAAGAATCAGCCGTCTTCCGGGGCTTGGCGTGCTTTCTAAGAAATCATTGCAAAACAGAGGCTAATTGGGGCATCGCAGTGGATTTCCGTGCAAAGGCAACCCGAGCATGCATCATTCATTATCCGGAGAAGAGTCAAGGCAGTCCCTGGCTTGCATGCCAGTTTTATTGTTTTCTTAGTTAATTTGGTAATTAACTAGGGTTTTGTACATATTTGGACTGTAATATTCATTTGGGACTGTATATTATTTTATTCGGACCCTCTGCGCGAGGGCAATGTTGTAATAAGTGTGCGTGTGTGTGATGCATGTCTTCCAACCCCACGTCTTTCTCCCTTTTATTTACCCGCTTACGATGGTTAGATTAGGGCATATTTCAATTAGCATACAGTATGATAGCATGTTTGCATTCATTCATCTGTTTTGCATGCACCGGGCTCGGCGCATCATACTAACTGCATTGTATTTTCAATTCCAAATTGAATGCATGTTAGTTGTAGCATTTCATATGCCATGTTTAGAATAGCCGAGCCTGCTATAGTTGCACTTTTGCATGTGTTACATTAGGCATTTCTGTATAATTAGGGTCATGCATGGATTTCTAATTAGCTTCTATTTTGGCTTGGAGTACTCAGTGAGTTTTATGCTTTAGCATCCTTGCATGCGTGTGAGTGACTGCCATGAATAGCATGCTTACCATGAGGCTATGTGCTTATGTGATATAAACTGCCTGAATGCCTGTGGGTGAAGGTTGGGTTATTTAAATTGGAACAATTCATAAAATGTGTGTTTTAAGCCCACTAGATAGTGGCAAAATCATGTTTTTCTAAGCCCACCCGAGGGTGGCAAATCCACGTCTTAGCCTACTTGCGGGTAGCACCATCAAACCATTTTGAAACAAACAAACATGAAATGTTTTGTTCCAATTCAGGCGATCCAGTCTATACTTATATGCTGTGCGCATCACATAGTAAATCTAGGCTAATAACCGGAATAAGAACACATAATGTTTTCAAAAATAGATATCATGGTTAGTAGAGGCCGATCTTTGATCAGGCGAGTGGGGGTGCTCACAAAGTGACCTTCCCCAATCGTACCCAAGTTCCCGAGCCGAGGCAACTTTGGTGATGACGGACACGTGGCCTTAGGCAAACGAGTCAGGGTTTCCTAAATTTCTCCAAAATAAAACATTTAGGTGGCGACTCTGTATCTGGCAAAGCAGTCCATGTTTGGCACTTCTTTCAAAAATCTGTTTTCTCAAAACGATTTGCCAGATTTGGACTCTTTGGTTCAGACTTAGAACCGTGACAATTTTAGAGTCCTGAACTGTAGTGAGCCCAATATCGAACGGAACGGGGGGGACTCGTCCCTCCCGGGGCGTTCGGGGACGTCTACAACGAGCAAATTCTTACAGAACTTGCCTCCGTACAATTCCAGCACCATAGGATTTAAAGTGGATAAAACTTTTAAATAAATTCGGGAAATTACAGAAAAATGTGGAGATCCTGGAAGATATTCATAACCATGGGTAAGAATTCTGAATTCTAAAAATTTTGATAAGTTTTGATCCAATAAAGCAATACTGAAATTTGGATATATATCAAAATATACTGGACCATGGGCTAAACTGGTTTCCATTGCACCCATAAGTGATGCTCTCCAATTGGTACACCTACCATCACGTAGAGTACACTGTATACTGATGTCTGATTCATTTTACCATTTGCTCTCCAATTGCTGGAATTGTACCGTGGCAAGTTCTGTAAGAATTTGCTCGTACATATATCTATATTGGTCAAAACGCGGGGGTGCGTTTTGAGTGGCGAGATAACGACGTTTTATCTCCCACGGATCAACCATCCATTGAACATTGGAAGAATCTATGTAGAGGACAGTTTCTTCTCTAATAGTATTCTGGATGTAAGCATTTTCTGGAGCAAGAAGGACATCTTTAGCAGACTTGCTAGAAAATTCCCCGGGATTACTGGATTGGCCAAATAATGGCGGAAATGCTGTATGATAGGGGTTAGATCCCCGTCCACGGCCCCGACGGGCGGAGCCTCGGCTTCTACCCTGCATGTGATTTCTGCAAATATTCACGAGTTAGAAAATCTGGAAGGGAATTATTTTCACCTTTAATATAGTCAATGTCAAAATCAAAGACAGAAAGGGTTGCCTGCCAAGTAGCAAAAATCTGGCGTTGAGCTAAATTGGCAACATCTTTTTTAAATATTTGTTTGGCAACAGAACAATCAACTTTGATTAAAAAATGCTGATTTAATAAATCATCCTGGAATTTTAATACACATTTAATGATGGCTAAACATTCTTTTTTAATGGTTGGATATCGTTTAGCAGCATCATGCCAAATACCTGAATGAAAACGTAAAAGTTCTTCTTTATTAGTATTTGGATTAAATTGTTTTAATATGCCACCAAATCCTAAATCTGAGGCATCAGTTTCAACAATCTTTTTCCATTCGGGATGAGGTAAACATAAACAAGGAAGAGTTTGAACTCTAGCCTTAATTTTCTTAACTGCTGCAGTATGTTCTGGACCCCAAATAGGAGGGTTTTTGCGAAGACGACTGTATAAAATTGCTGCATCAGTAGCAAGATTAGGGTAATAATCATGAATATAGTTTAAACTATCCAAAAATCGCTGTAACTGTGTTTTATCCTTTATTTCATCTGGAAATTTGGAAGCAAATTCCATACTTCGATTAATAGGAATAATTGTTCCATTATGAATATTATGTCCTAAAAATCTAACAGTTGTCTGAAAAAGCTTCATCTTTGGAGCAGAAACAACAAGACCATTTTTGGAAATAACATGCTTAAAAATATTAAGATGTTTCATATGTTGATCGATTGAGGATGAGAAAATAAGCACATCATCAATATAACATATGGCAAATTCTGTGTAGGGATTAAAAATATCATTCATAATATGCTGGAATTCAGATGGTGCATTTTTCAAACCAAATGGCATAACATTCCATTCAAAATGCCCAAAGGGTACTGTAAAAGCAGTTTTATAGCGATCATTTTCTACAATTTGAACTTGCCAATATCTTGACTTCATATCAAATTTATAAAATATCACTGCATCCTGTAATCTATCTAAAAGATCTTTTTTATTTGGCACGGGATAACGAATCCATTATAAGGCTTCATTCAAGGGTTTGTAATTAATTACTAACCGAGGAATACCTCTTTCAATTTCTGTATTTTTATTCACATAGAAAGCAGTACAACTCCAAGGAGATTTACTGGGTCTAATTAATTTTTTCTGGAGAAGAGTATTAATTTCATTTTTACAAAGTTCCATATACTCTTTTCTCATTTGACTGGGACGAGCCTTGGTAGGAATTTTTCTTTCATCAAAAGTAGGCTCATAGGGCAACGAAACCATGTGTTTCTTGCGGTCCCAAAAAGCATTTGGAACATCGCTGCAAATTTCTTCTTGAAATTCTGTCTCAAGCAATTTAATTTTTTGTAGAAAAGATGTTTGCTGTAATCGTTGTTCTGTAGTTAGAAAACTTACTTCTTTCTAAAGAAAATTTATCTGGTTTTGTTTTAAATAAACTAAATCAGTAATTTGATCTAATTCTTTAGTACAGGGAGAAGTGATAAATTCAAAAACAATGTTTTGATTATCAAGAGTCGTATGAATACCTATTGTGTCAATTTTAGTAATAGGCATTAAAAGATTCAGGAAAGGAGTACCAAGAATTATGTTTTGAGCCATATTTTTAATTAAAACAAAAGATGTTTTTAAACATAATCCCTGATTACAAATTAATACTTCTGGAAGTTTGTAATCAATATACAAACTGTTACCACTGGCACTGGTTAGTGATTGACTTGTTTTCTGGAAATACTTGGTAGGAACCAAGCCTTCTTGTATGCAATTCATATCTGCACCACTATCAACCAAAGCAATAGCATCGCGAATAATATAGTCTGGTTAAATCATGAATGTGATACGAATATACCATTTCTGAAATGTTATCCTATTTAATAACATTAAATAGTCTGGATCAGGTTCAGATGTTTCAGTCTTAGTCTTCTTCTCATTCTGTAGTTGGGTATTAATTCTTTTAATTTGTGAATTAATAGCAATATTTGAATTCTGTAAATGCTTAATTTCTACTTTTAAAGCATTAATTTCCATTTTTAGGTCCTGAACTGTAATAGGCTTTTCTGGACTAGATGTCTGCATTCGATTAAAGACTTCATTCATGCTATAATGTTTAGGGGGAAGTACTTCTTCTTTCTTCTGATTATAGCACATTTCAAGAAACTTTAGTTTAGTAGCTGGATCTTTAATTCCATCAGCAATTTCTAAAAGATTTTGCTCAGAATCTGTGAGGACATTAATACTGGGACCAATATTAAGTCCATTCATTTCAACTATAGCTTTCCAATAATTTACTTCATCGGAAACTTGGTTTACTGAAGTTTTACAAGGCCAAATTTCATTTTCTGGATTATCACCTGTTTCTTGTTCTGAACTATCTGAATAAATTGCTGCTAATTCATTATCAGAAGGTCCTGACGAGGAACTAGAATCAGATATTAACTATAAAATTTTTTGCTGTATTTCATCATCTAATGCTAACTCATTAAGTTTAGATTGAATCTTTGCTCTGCATTTGTTAGCATAGTGACCTATCTGTCCACATTTGTAACATTTAATACTGGATTTATTCTTTTGAGAAGACTTTCCTTTGGTTCAGGTTTTATACCTAGGTTTCGAAGTCTGGGGTTGTGACTGAACCTTAGGTTTGGAATACTTTCTGTATTTTTTGTGAGTTTTAGAGTAATTTTTATGTTTTCTTTGCTTATGAGGATATTGGACTGGAGGATCATATGCAAATTGTTCACAAAACTCGCCTAATTCCTTTTTACCTGTAAGTTGTTGCTGTTTTATTTGTTGCTGGAGTTTAAGGTCATTACAGAGTGCAAGACCCTCTTCAGTAACCAGACTAACCAATTGGCCTTAGGTATACTGATAATATGGTATGGATACAGAACGATGATGATCTCGTAATTTTTTACGAACTCTTTCAGCAAAGAGGGTAGGGAGGCCATCAATGAATTTGGCCTTCCAATGATCAGAACTACCGTCTGCTCTTTGCATAATTTCATCAGGAAAACATCTTTATACCATCGAAAATGGGATAAAGAAGGGCATCTAAGTTTCATCAGGAGTTCCCTATTGCGGTCTGCGGCACCGGTAGCCTAACCAACAAAATGGGTAATTATAGTGTTGATGAGTGTGTAGACTGCATCTTGTTCTTCTCGTTCAACTTGCGCGGCAGCAGTACCAGTACTAGGGCTGGCACTATCGATTTCAATAACTGTCTGAGTGGATGAAAGGATTTCTGTACATTGGTTAGGTGTAAGAATGTTATCCCACCATCCTTTCAGAACACCAGTAAAATCACTAACAATATAGCGAGTAACCTGGTGGTCGGAATTGTTATTTTGTTTGCAAACAGTAGCAAACATAAGCATTTGCTGGAGAAGTTCATAAATCTGATATTCGGAAAGACCATTAATATTCCATTCATAAATGGTATTACTATGGTAAGAACGTTGGGTCTGGAAAAAGTCTTCTTCATACAAAATATCCATCGGGCTAGGCCGAGGATAATAATATCGGTGAGGAGCGGATAAGGATAAGCGTTGGGTAGGAGCTCCATAGGTGACTCGATTGACCGAGGAAGGTTGTGAGGGTTGGAAATTTTGCTGGATTTCAAAAATCTCGGAAGGAGATAAGTTATCAAAAGAGTCATTGTCAGGAGGGACAAGAGTATTACTGGATAGCATATTAACCTGAGACGTGGTAGTCGGAGGTGGTTCACTAATATGTAGATTTTTAATACGGGAAAGAAGAGTATCCATGAACTCAGTTTCTTCTTTAGATTTTAATTTAAAATCTTTAAGGACGGGAGTAGGCTTGATGAGAACAGGTTCAATATCTATAGGTTTTGGTTCTAGTTTGCAGCTTTTCTTAACATGAGATACCATTTCTTCAATACGCGTAAGCTGCTTGCCGGCTGTTTGACAGAAAAGATTCGTATAATTATTTTGTTTTAAAACAGGAATCATGTCTTGAATAAGAATGGGATCTCTATGTTGGCTTTTATGAGGAATTTCTGTATAAGCTGCAATAGTCATTGGCTTGGTGTTTGGTCCTGTAGGTTGAAGTTCTAAAGTTTGTGTAGGAGGATGAACAGAATGGATTTCTCGTCCATCTGTGGTAACCCATTTCTGCTGAATGGCTTCTAAAACATTAAGTTGGGAATCTGGAGGATAAAAATTTTGTACATACCACAAAGGAAACGGATATAATACTTATATTTCATTTAAATAAGAATAATACTGAAGTTTATAATCTTGTATTTGTGCTTGGCTGTGGACAGCAAAATACCATTTTCTGAATTCTGTATATTTGTCCTGTAAAAGATTCTGATTTAGAATCTTGCGTTTCACTTCCGGGTGTAAAATCCATTTAGATTCTAAAATCCATGTCACTGGCGGTAGGGCTATACTGGCCTTTACTGGATCCTCTGGGGGTAGAGTATATGTTTGGAGGTATTGGAGGTTCATACACTCCATGAGATATTTGTTGATTAGAATACTGGACACCGCGAACAATTGGATCTTGATCAGATTCCTGTGGTTCATCAGAATTGGGCCTGGAATAGGATCGAGAAGGTTGTCCTTGAAATATAGCGTCTGGAGGTTCAGAATAAGATTGTCTAGAGGATTCTGGATAATCAACTTTATAAGGTTGATGGGAATGAGTAGTTCTAAAACTTGCACAGGACATACTTCTGGATAATTGTACAGGAGGTCTTTGGAATTGAAGATAAACATTACCTTGATGGGTCTGGATTATATCATCCAAATTGTGTCTCACAATTGGTCTAGGAGGAACAACATTAGTTATCTTCCATCTTTCTGGAAAAGAGATCTTTTCCCATTCGATTACCTTTGGGACTGCAACTTGACTACTGTAAAGATTGGTGTCAATTAATACGGTCTGTCCATCAACACTCTTCTTCCTAACATAAGGATTTAAAGTGGATAAAACTTTTAAATAAATTCGGGAAATTACAGAAAAAGGTGGAGATCCTGGAAGATATTCATAACCATGGGTAAGAATTCTGAATTCTAAAACTTTTGATAAGTTTTGATCCGATAAAGCAATACTGAAATTTGGATATATATCAAAATATACTGGACCATGGACTAAACTGGTGTCCATTGCACCCATAAGTGATGCTCTCCAATTGGTACACCTACCATCACGTAGAGTACACTGTATACTGGTATATTGACCTAGAAGGGTCAAAGGTTTTAAAGCAATCTGGACAAGTCCTATATGAATATATTTATATTCTTTGAAAAAGGGCATTAGATCCTGGACACTTAGTAAATACATTAGTGTATCATTATTATTTACTGGAGCTGGATGTTCAAAGGTTTTAATAATCTTTTTACTGAAAAAATTCAAAGTACCAATCTTATAGATGGCCTTAGGATCTACCTTCGGGATTGTCCACTTATAAAGGGCTTCTTTAACTTCCTGGTAGGCTACAAGCTCTCTGGCTTCTGAGGTAGAAGCTTCTGTTTCAGCTACTGTAGGGGCTACTGTATTTTCCTCTGTAGGAACAGTGCTCATTTTGATGTAAGTGACCATATATGTATAATTAAACATGAATAAAACAAACTATTTAGTACATTAAACTTGGCTCTGATACCAATAAGAGTGCTCGACATAGGGTACAGACTAAGCACGTCTGTCAACGACTTATGCTACCAAAAGGTCCTTATCGCTAACCGTTTGACGGACATCGGAGCTACGCGACTTGAGTGACGTCCTACTCAGCCTCATACTATGCTACCTCTCAATGGCACAAACCCAGGAATAATTTATAAAATAGTTTTATTTTATTTATGATTAATTACATCATATATGGTCCATTAATTTAAAATCCTAGAGGAGGAGGCCGATTGGCCCTAGCCAAAAGGCAAATTTGTTCGTTGATTAAATTTTGGATTTGATTTATTTTATTATTACACTCTTCTAATTGTTCTTGTGCCCAATTATCATTACGAGTGATTGCAATATAATATTCAATATTAATTTTTCAATTTTTCCAGATATCTAATATATCATTTAATATAACAAGTTGATATACAGACATACATTAAAGAAAAGAGAGAAATACTTACAATCAAAACGGCAGATATTATACTTCAACTTGTTACAAAGAAAACACACTGAAAAGAGAAAGAGGGAGAGAGGAGGATATTAAACTTAGAAAAATAAAATTTCGTGGTGCCATCCACAGACCAGAGGCTACCAATTTATACTACAAAAGAAAAAGATAATGAAGACAAGTGGCGTGTGCTGGATGGTTGTACAATCGGGCATCCTTATCTCCTTATCTTCAATTGTCGGCAAAGAGGGACAGCTGGAAAGTTTGCAGATAGTGGGAATCTGCTTTTATGAAAAGTTGGTGCGTCTGTATTATCAGCACCGAAAGTTGTTTGGCTTGTTGTGGAGCTGGAAAGTTGATGGCGGACAAAGGTTGATGGCAGAGCTCAATCATGTTGCTTTGCTTTTACCTTTACTTTTGTCATGAAGTAACTTGTCAGCAATCATTTCTGTAACCGAGTCCCAAATATTGCCATAATTGGGTTCGGTCGGGTCATCCTCTGGATCTTGAGATTCACCCGCAAGAACAGTAAAAGCATTTTCTTCCTCATACGAATCTGCTGTAGTCCTATCTTCTTCACTCTGGGTACTGGATGTAGATTTCATGCTGGAGTCTTTGCTGGCAATGGATTGAATAAATTGCTGTTTCATATAATCCATGCTTTTGATGACAAGTTCAGTTTCGGATAAGTCTGGAAATTTGTCCCGGAGCTCTTGCTGGATTTGGATGAAGGGATTGACAGGAGGAGCTGGGATGGATTTAGGGGAGGCATCCCAGCAAGCTTGAGTATGCACTTTAATTTTCTGGAGTAATTCCTGTTTAGGTTTAGGATCATCCATTTTAACCCACCATTTATACAGGAAAACACGTTTTAATCTGGGAACCTTATTCTGGAAATCACATTTGAAATCCCATTTCCATATCCATGGAATTCCAAAGCGAATGGTAAAATGAATCAGACATTTGGACATAGAAATTTCTTTATTGACTGGAAGCTGACTAAAAGCCACTTGCCATTCATTGAATGCAAGGCGACCATATTCTGGAAAGGCGTCAAGCTGTATACCCTTTAGCAGACTTGCTAGAAGATTCCCCGGGATTACTGGATTGGCCAAATAATGGTAGAAATGTTGTATGATAGGGGTTAGATCCCCGTCCACGGCCCCGACGGGCGGAGCCTCGGCTTCTACCCTGCATGTGATTTCTGCAAATACTCACGAGTTAGAAAATCTGGAAGGGAATTATTTTCACCTTTAATATAGTCAATGTCAAAATCAGAAAGGGATGCCTGCCAAGTAGCAAAAATCTGGCATTGAGCTAAATTGGCAACATCTTTTTTAAATATTTGTTTGGCAGCAGAACTATTATAGATAGACATGTAGTATATTTTTATTACATATTTATTACATAAAAAGCATGATTTAGTTATGTGATTTCAAAATCATGAAAAAAGAGTTTTTGGGTTTGAGCTTTAGAAAGTGAAATTGTATTTCTTTTGGGGATTTTGATGTATTAGAAGTTAGATTATCTTGTTTATGTTAGGAATAGAGAAAAATCTTAATTTTCATTATTAAAGGCTTAATGGATTGAAAAGAGATAAAGTTGAATAATAAATATTAAGGTGAATTGCTAAAATGTTGTTAACCGAGATGTTGGGATTATTTGATCAACATAAGGTGAGTTGGGTTATGGTTTTATTATCTATGGAGTTGGGTTTGTCAACAGGAGAAAAAAAAAAAAAAAAAGGATTTTTGGAACATTGTGAAAAATAACAGATTTAAATTTTGGAAAGAAATAAAATCAAAACTTTTTATAAATTGATAAATGAACGGGATTAATCTTCAGACATATTATATGTTGTTGTTGGGCTTAATGTGTCATGAGAAGTGAGTTATTATATTAAGCATATTGAATACTTGTGTTTAGAGGTTTTGTTCTTGGTCATTGGTGGATGATGATATTGTTGTGTTGAGTAGATTATGTGTATATAGTACAATTGTGTCATTTGAGTGTTTAGCTTGTTTTGATGGTTGATAATGTAAACGTACTGAGAATGAGAGGTACCATTACCTTCCAGCTAGCGCTTGGAAAATTGGCCGCACTTAGAATGATAGGTATTATTACTTTCTAGCTAGTGCTTGGATAAATTGGCAAAAATACTATTACCTTCCAGCTTGTATCTAGTAAATTGACATTTGTTATGGAAAAATGTGTTTCCTTAACTTACCGTGCTTAAGACAGGTAGAGTATTATTTCGTTTCTCATTTGTCTTGGTGTGTCCATGTACATCATGTGTGCTAATGGTTATAATTAGATGAGGCCGAGTTATCTTATGTGATAGTGTAGTGGTCATTGCACCCGTATTATTTTAATATTCGTGTTTGGATGCATGTATATGTGCATAAGTGTATTGGATGAATTGTTGAAAGTGTTTCTCTACCATAAGCTTAAGGTCAAGGAATGTGATGAACATATTAACAGTGATGCCATGTATTAAGTGTACGTAATGAGGAGTAATCAGGTTTTGTGAACATGTTTTCAAAGAAAACCAATTGTCATGTGATATTCTGAAATAGGAAAATGAGAAAGAAAATGGATCTTTTGTGCTGTTAAATAAACTAAATAATTTTGGAAAAAAGTGTTTTTATAAGTATACTTTGATTATAAACTGTCATATTATATATATGGTATGATATAAAGCATTCATGATCATAGTATATTGTTATTGTTTACACTACTACAAAAATAGTTAAAGATCACACTTTGACAAAAAAAATATCTCACTTTTATTGGAAGTGTGATAAAAAAAAATTAGATTGATATTTTAATCACACTTGATTTGATTAAATGTGATAATATTCATTTTTTATGTCACTTTTCAATTAAGTGTGATTATATATATATATATATATATATTTAATCACACATTCTAATTAAAGTATGATATACACTACTACTTTTTAATCACACTTTTTAAATAAGTGTGATTAGATATATATTTTTTAATCACACATTCTAATTAAAGTGTGATTATTTATATATTTTTTAATCACACCTTCTAATTAAAGTGTGATTATATATACACTACTACTTTTTAATCACAATTTTTAAATAAGTGTGATTATATATATTTTTTTTAATCACACATTCTAATTCAAGTGTGATTATTTATATATTTTTTAATCACACCTTCCAATTAAAATGTGATTATATATACATTACTACTTTTTAATCACACTTTTTAAATAAGTGTAATTATATATATATATATATATATTTAATCACACTCCACTACAAAAAAAAGCATCTTTGGCGACTAAAAAAACACATTTGGTCGCTGAAAGTATAGGTTTTGGCGACTAAAAAAGCATTAGTAGCCAAAATTAAAGATTTTTGGCGACTAAAAAAATTTAGTAGCCAAAAGTATAGGTTTTGGCGACAAAAAATCTATTTGGTTGCCCATATATGGCTTTTACCGACTAAAAAAATTTTAGTAGCCAAAAGTAAGGCTTTTTGGCTACTAAAAAAAATTTGTAGCCAAAAGTGAGGTATTGGGTGACTAAAAAGATGTTTGGTCACCAAAAGTGAGGCTTTTACCGACTAAAAAAATTTTAGTAGCCAAAAGTGAGATTTTTTGGCGACTAAAAAAAATTTAATAGCCAAAACTGAAGCATTGGGAGACTAAAAAGATGTTTAGTAGCCAAAAGTGAGGCTTTTTGGCAACTAAAAAGAAGTTTAATCGCCAAAAGTAGTAATTTTAGCCCGAGAATTAAATTTTTTAACAACTAAAAAATAATTAGTAGCCAAAAGTATAAAATTGGTGACTAAAATTATGTTTAGTCGCTAAAATCGGTCTCTTTTTTTCTAATAAATAATTTATTTTTACATAAATTATGTTCAATAAAAAATAATTATCTTTATATATATACTTTTATATTAATACGGGTCTATGTACTATATAAATAATATATGTTGCATACACAATCATATGGTGTTATAGAGGTGTAGTGGAAAGAGTGTGTTGTATAAGGTTTATAGTGTGAGAGGGTTGATGGTTTGAATCTCCACAAGAGCAAATGAGAAGCTAGTGAGTGTAATATATATTTTTTTTCATATCTAAATGTTATTAATTATACTTAAAAGGTGTGATCTAAAATCTAAATATTTTTAATCACACTTAAAAAGTGTGATCTAAATATTTTTAATTACACTTAAAAGATGTAATCTAAATATTATTAATCACACTTAAAAGGTGTGATTAAACAACATACATCACACAAAAAAAGTGTGATCTTTATCTATTTTTATAGTAGTGTTAGGATCATGTTGGGATCCCTACTAGACTTTATGTCCATCCCACGTTATTAATCCTTTCTCAGGTGTATGTTGAGAAGTGTCTCAAGATCGGGGATTCTCTTATCTGTTGGCCACGAGGCCTATTATTTGTTGGCGGAACACCTTTGTTTTAGAAAGGGTTGAATCCTTTCTCTTTTATATAATAGTGTAAGCTTATGGATAATTTATTTAACTGTAATTCATATTGCATTTCAAATTGTATATACGATGGAGGGAATCTTTCTGTATTTATGGATGTCAGTGGATTTTGTTTCCATATTTTATTAATGAAAATGAACTAAAATGATTGATTTGGTAATGTTAGCCTTGTAATAAAAAGTGGGGCATGACAATTTATATATATTATCAATGTAGTAGAGATATCACATGATAAATAAAAATATATTGTTGTTAATAATAATAATATTATTATTATTTCATTTTTCTTACAATGTTAAAAATTTGTTTGTGTTCATTATTAATTTTGTAGATGAGAAGTCAAAAATAAATTTTAACCATATTTATGTTATGTCTAATTTTATATTTAAAATGAATGTTCAAATGAAATTTAAAAATATTTAAATGAAAAATACAAAGGAAAATTTTAACTATAAATTATAATTATCAAATGATCTAATTCTATTGAAAAAAATAGATAATTGATCAAATTTAAATTTATAATTATGAAATATTTTAAAATTAATAAATCACTTTTTTATTTAGCTTCTAGCTTGATTTGTTCTTAAATAATTTTTTAGGTGTAAATATACCTTAATATTGATACAATAAATATTATTACAAGTATTTTAAGAATAACTATATAATTTCTTAATTAAAGTTTAAAATTGTTAATAAATATACCAAACAAATATGTACATATTTCCTATTTTTGTTATAAAAAATATTTTTAAATATATTTACTAATTAAAAATTAAATAAATAAGTAGGCCAACTAACTCATGGGTTGTACATGAACTAAGACAATTCTCCAAGGATCTTAAACCGATAATTTTTGGTAAAACAATCTATTCAAATTAAATTTTTTAGGCTACTTTTTAGTATTTAACCCAATATTGAAACCCCCAAACTAGCTCATATCGATTATAAACTATAATATAATTTAAACATAAAGTGTTAATTTATTATTATCAAATATTTTTATTAATTAACGGATAATTTTTTAGATTAACTTTAGAAATATGTATTATAATTTATGACAACTCTATCTTAAGATAGTTTTTTCATATGTAAACTATTCATTTAATAGTTTTAAACACAAATATATAATTTCTTTCAGATAAATTCAATTGTTTTTTAATAATTATGCATAAAAATGCTCATATTTCTTATTTTTATTATAAAAAATACTTACAAGTGTTTATTTACCAAATTAATAAATAAATAAGTCAAATGATTTATAAGTTAAGCATAGACTAAGACAATATTTAATGATTAAGTGAAGGTTAAATTAGTGTAAATGTTGAGTCGACTGGCTTTTAAGTCACTCATAATATTTAGCCCAATTCTAACAAATCAATTTTAATCCATTCTTACTAAAGAGTTATGATATAAAACAAATTATAAATTTGATGGATGAGTAGGCAACTTTTTAGGCTTTACAAAACATAGAAAAAATAGTATATGGACAAATGTGATTTATTATTATCATATGATAAATTAAAATTGTGAAACTTATAAGATGAAATGTATTTATGTTTTATCATAAATATAATTTTTAAAATTTGTACAAATTAAATTATGACATATATTTTTTTATTAAAAACTTAGAGCACACAATTAAGCTATGTTTGGTTTTGCCTTTTTGACTAAAAAAACACACAAAAGACAAAATTGAGTACACGAGTCAATAAGACAACATGTCACATCTAAATCATAATCATTATATTTTTTCTCTCACAAAAATAAAAAAACCAAAAACAAAAATCAAATGAAATGAAATTAAAAAAGTCAGGCTAAAATAGCCAAAAAGCCAAACAGCCAGGCTATTTTAACTCTTTCCAAATGAAGACTTAATGACAAAAGAAAAAAATTTCTCTTATATGTAATTCTAATAAAAATGAATAAAATCTAATTGATTCTAAATTATTTTTACTACGTATTCTAGATAAATTTTATATTATTATTTAATTTTAAAAATTAATTTATGATTATTTATGTATATTCGTGTTACCCCGTGCATAGCATGGGCATTACGCTAGTTTTACATATTAATCCAAAAAAAAAAAAAAAAAGAATTCTCTCACACTCATATATTCAATTATAAAAAAAAAATTACAAATTATCTCAAATTACAAACCTCAAACTACAAAGCTCTAATTATAAAACTATTTTCAAAATATACAACTAAATAAATTTAAAAACTTTTTTAAAACCTTTTTTAAAAAAATTTATATTTCAAAATTAATTTCAAAACTAAACCAAACACAACTATAATATTTTTGTGTTTTTTTGAGAATTTAAATTAGGTGACAAAATTATTCATACTAACTAGTTGTGTATTTTATATATAACTAGTGTTGTCTGTCCAATCGATGGGTTTACTGTTAAATTTAAAAAATATAAATTTTAATTTTAATTTAAAAATATATATTTTATATATCACTTAAGTAGTAAGGGTCTTATTTTTTCGAAAATAATTTCACTTTATATATAATATTGAAAATATAGATGACAACAAGGAGTAAAATGTATCCTAAAGTTTTCACAATGCAAGCAAAGCCAAATCGAGCGAAGCCGAGTATGTCGGCGCCGTGTGAAAAAAAAATGCAACCGCAACGCAACAAGCAAATTGGGTACAACCGCCCACTGGTCTGTGGAGGCCATCAATGAATTTGGCCTTCCAATGATCAGAACTACCATCTGCTCTCTGCATAATTTTCATCAGGAAAACATCTTTATACCATCGAAAATGGGATAAAGAAGGGCATCTAAGTTTCATCAGGAGTTCCCTATTGCGGTCTGCGGCACCGGTAGCCTGACCAACAAAATAGGTAATTATAGTGTTGATGAGTGTGTAGACTGCATCCGTATTAATTGACACCAATCTTTACAGTAGTCAAGTTGCAGTCCCAAAGGTAATCGAATGGGAAAAGATCTCTTTTCCAGAAAGATGGAAGATAACTAATGCTGTTCCTCCTAGACCAATTGTGAGACACAATTTGTATGATATAATCCAGACCCATCAAGGTAATGTTTATCTTCAATTCCAAAGACCTCCTGTACAATTATCCAGAAGTATGTCCTGTGCAAGTTTTAGAACTGCTCCTTCCCATCAACCTTATAAAGTTGATTATCCAGAATCCTCTAGACAATCTTATTCTGAACCTCCAGACGCTATATTTCAAGGACAACCTTCTCGATCCTATTCCAGGCCCAATTCTGACGAACCACAGGAATCTGATCAAGATCCAATTGTTTGCGGTGTCCAGTATTCTAATCAACAAATACCTCATGGAGTGTATGAACCTCCAATACCTCCAAACATATACTCTACCCCCAGAGGATCCAGTAACGGCCAGTATAGCCCTACCGCCAGTGACATGGATTTTAGAATCTAAATGGATTTTACACCCAGAAGTGAAAATCGTAAGATTCTAAATCAGAATCTTTTACAGGACAAATATACAGAATTCAGAAAATGGTATTTTGCTGTCCACAGCCAAGCACAAATACAGGATTATAAACTTCAATATTATTCTTGTTTAAATGAAATACAAGTATTATATCCGTTTCCTTTGTGGTAGGTACAGAATGTTTATCCTCCAGATTCCCAGCTTAATGTTTTAGAAGCCATTCAGCAGAAATGGGTTACCACAGATGGACGAGAAATCCATTCTGTTCATCCTCCTACACAAACTTTAGAACTTCAACCTACAGGACCAAACACCAAGCCAATGACTATTGCAGCTTATACAGAAATTCCTCATAAAAGCCAACATAGAGATCTCATTCTTATTCAAGACATGATTCCTGTTTTAAAACAAAATAATTATACGAATCTTTTCTGTCAAACAGCCGGCAAGCAGCTTACGCGTAGGCTACCGATGCCGCAGACCGCAATAGGGAACTCCTAATGAAACTTAGATGCCTTTCTTTATCCCATTTTCGATGGTATAAAGATGTTTTCCTGATGAAAATTATACAGAGAGCAAATGGTAGTTTTGATCATTGGAAGGACAAATTCATTGATGGCCTCCCTACCCTCTTTGCTGAAAGAGTTCGTAAAAAATTACGAGATCATCATCGTTCTATATCCATACCATATTATCAGTATACCTATGGCCAATTGGTTAGTCTGGTTACTGATGAGGGTCTTGCACTCTGTAATGACCTTAAACTCCAGCAACAAATAAAACAGCAACAACTTACAGGTAAAAAGGAATTAGGCGAGTTTTGTGAACAATTTGCTTATAATCCTCCAGTCCAATATCCTCATAAGCAAAGAAAACATAAAAATTACTCTAAAACTCATAAAAAATACAGAAAGTATTCCAAACCTAAGGTTCAGTCACAACCCTAGACTTCGAAACCTAGGTATAAAACCAGAACCAAAGGAAAGTCTTCCCAAAAGAATAAATCCAGTATTAAATGTTACAAATGTTGACAAATAGGTCACTATGCTAACAAATGCAGAGCAAAGATTCAATCTAAACTTAATGAGTTAGCATTAGATGATGAAATACAGCAAAAAATTTTACAGTTAATATCTGATTCTAGTTCCTCGTCAGGACCTTCTGATAATGAATTAGCAGCAATTTATTCAGATAGTTCAGAACAAGAAACAGATGATAATCCAGAAAATGAAATTTGCCCTTGTAAAACTTCAGTAAACCAAGTTTCCGATAAAGTAAATTATTGGAAAGCTATAGTTGAAATGAATGGACTTAATATTGGTCCCAGTATTAATGTCCTCACAGATTCTGAGCAAAATCTTTTAGAAATTGCTGATGGAATTAAAGATCCAGCTACTAAACTAAAGTTTCTTGAAATGTGCTATAATCAAAAGAAAGAAGAAGTACTTCCCCCTAAACATTATAGCATGAAGGAAGTCTTTAATCGAATGCAGACATCTAGTCCAGAAAAGCCTATTACAGTTCAGGACCTAAAAATGGAAATTAATGCTTTAAAAGTAGAAATTAAGCATTTACAGAATTCAAATATTGCTATTAATTCACAAATTAAAAGAATTAATACCCAACTACAGAATGAGAAGAAGACTAAGACTGAAACATCTGAACCTGATCCAGACTATTTAATGTTATTAAATAGGATAACATTTCAGAAATGGTATATTCGTATCACATTCATGATTCAACCAGACTATATTATTCGCGATGCTATTGCTTTGGTTGATAGTGGTGCAGATATGAATTGCATACAAGAAGGCTTGGTTCCTACCAAGTATTTCCAGAAAACAAGTCAATCACTAACCAGTGCCAGTGGTAACAGTTTGTATATTGATTACAAACTTCCAGAAGTATTAATTTGTAATTAGGGATTATGTTTAAAAACCTCTTTTGTTTTAATTAAAAATATGGCTCAAAACATAATTCTTGGTACTCCTTTCCTGAATCTTTTAATGCCTATTACTAAAATTGACACAATAGGTATTCATACGACTCTTGATAATCAAAACATTGTTTTTGAATTTATCACTTCTCCCTGTACTAACGAATTAGATCAAATTACTGATTTAGTTTCTTTAAAACAAAACCAGATAAATTTTCTTCAGAAAGAAGTAAGTTTTCTAACTATAGAACAACGATTACAGCAAACATCTTTTCAACAAAAAATTAAATTGCTTGAGACAGAATTTCAAGAAGAAATTTGCAGCGATGTTCCAAACGCTTTTTGGGACCGCAAGAAACACATGGTTTCGTTGCCCTATGAGCCTACTTTTGATGAAAGAAAAATTCCTACCATGGCCCGTCCCAGTCAAATGAAACTCTAAGTTTGGCTCAATACAAATCTCACATTTGTGATTAAGATCAAACTCTAAGTTTGGCAAACATTCTAAAGAAACAAGTCTATACAAAGAATTAAAATTAACATATCACAATCTACCATGCCATAGAAAAGGAGACTCAATAATATAAACAAAATATGTGTTCTTATTATTAAAAGCCAAATTTGGTACAACAGTTAAAACATTGAGCTTAAAAATTTCATCACTTATGTAACCTCGTCCCACATACATTCCACTCTTGGAGAGTACAACCTTGCCAGATTCAAAGACTAGTTTAAACCTATTTTTGATCAACAATGACCCAGAAATCAAATTCTTGCGAATCTCTGACACATGGAGTACATTGTTAAGAGTGAATTCATTTCCTGAGGTCATTTTCAACACGATCTTTCCTTGTCCTTCTACAGTTGATGTGGAAGAGTTTCCCATAAAGAGTTATTCTTCACTTTTCACCACGTTGTAGATTATGAACATCTTCTTATCTGCACAGATATGGCAGGTTGCTCTAGTATTCACCCACCACTCCTTGGGATTGCCCACCAAATTTGCCTCAGAGACTACTACAGCAAGATTAATGTCTGTCACTCCATCGGAAAGATAAAAATCCACGACTGTGTTAGCTTGTGTTGGCTTTTTGCTTGATCTCCCTCTGTCCTTGTGAATGTGACAATCCTTAGCACGATGTCCATCTTTGCCACACACAGAGCAGTTGCCTTCGAACCTCTTGTTGAACCTGTTGTTGATCCCTTTGTTGATCTTACTAGTAGATCCTTGTTTGGGACCATTGCCACCGTATTTCCGTTTCTTGTTGTTAAATTTTGACCCTTGTCCATGTTCCACCACATTTGCTTTAGCTTGCATGATATGGTTTCCTGACTTCGTGTCGGAACCATGGTTGTCCTCCTCAATTCTGAGCCGCACTATCAGTTCCTCCAATTTCATTTCGTTGTGCTTATACTTCAAATAATTCTTGAATTTTTTCTAAGATGGTGGCAAATTTTCAATGATTGCCGATACTTGGAAAGATTCACTGAGAATCATCCCTTCTGAATATATGTCAGGGAGAATTAATTAGAGATCTTGAACTTGGCTAATAACCATTTTGGAATCCATCATTTTAAAATTCAGAAAACGGCCGACAACAAATTTTTTTGTACCGACATCCTCTGTTTTATATTTCAGATCTAGAGATTCCCACAGTTCTTTTGCGGTGCTTTTGACACTATACACATTGTAGAGTGTATTGTCCAACCCATTAAGGATATAATTCTGACACAAAAAATCACCATGCTTCCATGCATCAACTACAACAACTACTTGCCGATCAGTTTTCTCCTCATTCAGTGCTAGAGCTTTTTCATTAGTGAAGCTGGCCAAATTCAATGTCGTAAGATAAAGCATCATCTTTTGTTGCCATCTTTTAAAATCATTTCTATTGAATTTTTCTGACTTCTCCCCACGATTTACCAGTACTGCCAGAGTCATCACTGGCACAACGGGTGTGGGGGTCAAAGTACGAACAATATCAGTACTGTTTGTTTCAGTAATCATATTTCTGACGAAATAATTAATGCACCAATTACAAATTTATACATAATATAATATACACACAAAATATACAGAAAAATTTTGTAACAAAATTCTAATGATAAACAGTATATGACTATTATGTTATCAAAGAAATCATTACATAGTATATTACTACTATTTAATTTCTCGAAACAAAATATTCGTCTATCTAACACACAAATTAAAATAAAAAAAATAGAAATTTACTTTAAGAATGTTATTTCCCAGTGGTTGTGTGTGTGTAAACTAAATGTACAAATAAAATAAACAACAAAATAAAAATAAATAATCCAGAAAATAATTAAATAAATTAAATTATGAATTATTGCTTACAAAAATTATAATTCGAGGCTTGTATTGGACACAATCTCCTTAAAGTAGATTTCGCCCTCGTTTCGGTGCTTTGAAATTTACCGGCGTCTACTTCCCAGGATGCAACGACTACTACTTGGTTTGCAGCACTACAAACTCAAGTCTGGCAAACCAAAACTATGCTGTGACTCTCTATTTTTCCTCCTAAAATTAAATGGTAAACAGATGCAGAAAACATGAAGATGGAAAGAGAAAAAGTAAGACAAAATGCTGAGGAAAAATTGGATGGATTGAATGCTGGAATGGTAGGCTATTTATAGGAGAACATGTGGCTTTTCAGAACAGGGTTCAACAAATAGAAACCTGTTCGGAATAGAGACAGATCTGTTCGAGTGGAATTCAATAAAAAAATCTGGACAGATTTATTTTGAATTTTGAAACCGAAATTTAAATAAATAAATTACAAACGTTTTTAGCACAAAAAGATAAGTATTGGGTCGAACAAGCCTAACCCAATCTCACTCTACTCGCATGCGTCCAAGCCCAGCCCGACCAAGGACAGAACGCGTATGTTTTGTTTTGAGTCCAATGGGTCTAACCCATTTTACCTATAACCTCACCCTTCCATAAAACTTGGGTACCCTTTAGGGCTCATCCCAAGTATGGCAAGCTAGAATTTATATACCCATATAAATCCTTAAGTTTTTCTAATGTAGGACAAGCACATTTCACAAATATATAGGAAACCTACTGTAACAGCGCCCGTGGAGGGGGACCTCGTTGCTACAGTTCGGACTCTCGATTTTTGTTGTCGCGGTTCTTAATCTGAACCAAAGAGTCCAAATCTGGCAAATCGTTTTGAGAAACAGATTTTTGAAAAAGTAGTGCCAAACATGGACTGCTTTGCCAGATACAGAGTCGCCACCTAAATATTTTAAAATGGGGGAATTTAGGAAACCCTGACTCGGTGCCAAAGGCCACATGTCCGTCATCACCGGAGTTATCTCGGCTCGGGAGCTTGGGTACGATCGGGGAAGGTCAGCTATGAGCACCCCCTCTCGCCCGGTCCGAAGACCGGCCTCTACTAACCGTGATATCCATTTTTGAAAACTTTATGTGTTCTTATCCCAATTATTAGCCTATAATTACTATGTTATGCGCGCAGCAAACAAGTATAGACCAAATTGCCCAAATTGGAACAAAACATTCCATGTTCGTTTTGAAAATGGTTTGCTACTCATAAGTAGGCTAAAATGCAGATTTTGTCACCCTCAAGTGGTTTTTTGGAAAAGACGGTTTTGCCACTATCTAGTGGGCTTAAAACAAATATAGTTTTAACTCATTATCCCAATTTAAGCAATTTGACCTCCACCCACAGGCATTCAAGCAATTTATCTCATGTAAACACTTAGCCGCATGGCAAGCATACTATTATGGCAACATTCACACGCATGTTTGATGCTAAAGCATAACCACTTACATTGTACTCCGTGCCAAAACAATAAACTAGTTAGCAAATGTGCGTGTCCTAGTTCATGCTATTTTGCCTAATGCAACACATACAAGATGCAATTTTAGTTAGGCTCGGTTAACCTAAATATGGCATACGATATGCAACCAACTGATTCATGTATTCAATTTTGAAATTTGAAAATGCGAATGCGGTTAGTATGATGTACCGAGCCCGGTGCATGTCAACAGATGCACGAATGCACGCATGCACATCATAGGGTATGCTAATTTAAAAAATGCCCTAATCTACCATCATAAGCTGGTAAATAAAAGGGAAAAAAGAAATGGGGATTGGAAGACATACACACACTCACCCACACTTATTACATGTTTACCCTCACTCAGAGGGTTTCGAATTAACATTACAGTCCCAAAATAATGAACAAATAAAATTATTACAAAATTTCCTAATTAATGAAAAGAAAGGAAGCAAAAGAATGAAGAGGGTGGCCACAGCCTCTGCCTTGGGGCGCGCAGATGATGCATGCTCGAATCCGTTCTGCCCGGAAAACCCGTACTATACTCCTGTCGCCTCTGTTTGTACTGCCTTGCCTTTCTGAAAATTGCCAAAGTACTGGAACAAGCTCCTTGCATCCTGCAGAGCACCACCGGCCAGACAGAATTGCCACCGGCACTTCAAAATTCCCATCGGCACTTTATTGGATTCATCGGCACTCCAGATAGTGCCGATCGGCACTAAATTCTGCCGGTCGGCAGAAACTTCCTGCAGAAGACAATTTGACAGCAAACAGAGAACAGACAGTGCATGGCATGGAGTTTTTGGACACATGTAAGCATGGTCCTACTTCTTATCATATTTTGAACTCAAAGAAGCATGACTTTCGATCCTTGAACCATCAATGGTACATGGTGGGTCAAAGGATCGAATTTGCCATTTGATATGAAGATGTATGCAACAAACAATATGAAAACCGGGGCCTTATCAAGATGGAGTCAAAGGTCCCGATGACCGGGAATCGAGGCACATTGCATCACTTGAAGTATGAATGGTCCTTGATTCCCACACTTAGTTTGACACCCCAAACCAAGTAAATGCAATGCATGTAATGCTCAACAAGGCTCAAATGTATCATGCCACCAAGATGTAAAGCACAACAAGCATTATGCAACCAACATGATAAATGTATAATATCAAGCATACAAGGTACAAACATGATACAAACATGGACCAAATTGACTATGGGATTGATGTGCTACAAAGCTTAATGGAACAATTATGCAACAAACATGGAGCAAGCATGCAAGAGGGCTTAAAATGGCAAAGGGGCAGGCCCTCACCCTTCTCAAAACAGTGGCCAAAAGTGCTCAAAATGATAGACAATCAACTCATGTTAACAAGCAAACTCATGGTTCCAAAGTTAAGGCACAAAAGGGGACAACTTACCCCCACCAACATGACCACTCATGGCATGATTAAAGCAAAGCAAAAACAGAATTTGTGCATGCAAAATAGGACCCCAAAGACTCCTAATATGGCAACTAAAATATCCCCCATGAAGCATATGCACTAAGGCTCATTCTTAGGCATAAGAGGACACACCCTCAAGGCATGAAAGAGGCCATGCATGCACACATACAAGCATGATTCTTGGACTAAAAAAATGATCCTTAGATGATGTTAAATCATGAGGGTAATCACAAACATACATGTTAGAGGTCAACATGCTCAAAGCTTTTAAGCTAAAATACAAAGCAACCCTAACAAACATGTCAAGCATGGCTAAATGGATAACCAATAAACCTTAAGCATGGAAAGACAACACTAGAAACTTCATGGAACTAAGCCAACTCTCACAAGAATCATGGCCTAATCATGAGGTGTATTTCTAAGCAAGATGGAGCAATACAAAGCAAGTATTACAAGCATACAAGGAGACCCAAACCGGACCAAAAACAGAGGTTATATATGACCTAAGATGCCTAAAAAAATGCTGAAATGAAGCCAAGAGACATCAAGCACACATGCTACCCTTTTGAGCCCAAAAAGCAAGTAAACAAAACCATAAAGGGAGAGGGGTGTCCCTCCCCTATGCAAGACTTCAAACCAACTTTTTTGACACTAAAATACACTGATTTTTAGTGATGAAAAGATCAAAGTGCTGAAGTGAACAAAACCTTATCAAAGAGGCACCAAAATAGACCAAACAAGGCCTATGAGGGTGAGTTTGCACTCTAACCACAAAGTGACCTTAATGAAAGTGCTAGAGCAGGAAAATATGAGCCTTTTTTATGTTATACACAAGAGCCAAAACAATAAACAAAATAGGTAGAAAACCAATGCAAGTTTGGGGAATAAAAGGGAAGATGCTCACCCTTGAAGAACCCTTGAAGAACAAATGGTCTAGCCTCCTTCTTTGGATCAAAACCAGTCCAAAACTCAAGAAACAACTCCTCCAAGTCCCTCAATCTCGGAGTAAGGTGTAATGGTGTGTGTAATGGTGCAAAAGTAAGGTAAAACACACCTTTTGGGCCAAGAAACACACACAAGAAGGGAGAGGGAGAGAGGTATAGAGATAATATGTATCTATATCTCTAAAGGCTGGTTTTTGCTTCTGTTTTTCTAACCTAGAACCAAGAGAAAAGCCCCTCTCTTATAGGACTCCCTCTTGCAAAGCTTATTCAACAAGCTTGGCTAGAGGGAAATCCCTCCACACACGTGTATGGAGGGGAGAGGAGTTGGTGCCAGCTATCACAGCTGGCACAAAATATCTCCATAAAGTGGATGAACAGTGGTCGGCTGCCCAAAAATGCTATTCCGGCAAAAAACAGTGCCGACCGGCAATAAAGTGTGCCGACCGGCAAACAAAAGTGCCGATGGAAGAGAAAGCTCATCCGGTGGCTTCCAGCCACTGCCGGTGGTGTGTGGGGATGCCTCATAAGGCATTCCGTGCCCTTTCAAGGCAAAACACAAGTGTTCGGTGCAAAACCAGACACTAAACGGTCAAGTTCGGAGATCCTGAGGCAGGGCGCGCGGGCCGAGACCTCCGGGAACTCTGAACGAACACAAACATGGATAATCACCGTGTGTTCAAACAGTGACGTCCAAGTCTTGAGGTCAGTCAAAAATGGGGTGTCTACACCTACTTAAAGCCATTTCCACAAATTCAAACATGCGCGTTTAATTCTTATTTATCTGGAAATAGTTTTGACCAATCAAATACATGATATTATCCACTAAGCGACATTAAACATGAAACCAATTAAAAACATTAAAAATAACGCTTGGATTCTTCCTTAATTAATATTTAAAGTTAGCAAAATATAATTTTTTTTTTCAAAGCCATTTTCAAACACTATATACTCACATTCTCACAAAAATAAAAAATAAATAAAATTATTACTAAAAATTGTTTTATCAAATAAAATTATTAATTATAAAAACTTAACATGTATACTAAAACAGCTGTGATTAGGACCTCCACAGATTCTCACCCCCACCACCCATACACACGTGAGGGTTGGTGAGTGAAAAAAAAAAAAAAAAAAAAAAAAAAATTATTGACCAATCAAAATTCAAAGAAGGTCGTGGGGTGGCTTTGAAAGGGGGTCGCAGTCTTTTTTCATACTAAAATTTTCTTTTTTAGACGTCCAATCCAACACATCATGTTTGTGTTGATGATGACTACTAGTGGTACACCTACCGTCCCGCGAATGAAAATTTAGGAAAACATGCGGTTCAGCAAATGATGTGTCTGTGATATTCAACATTCACTGGTGTTCATGTCTCATTTTTTTGACTATTTTCTCATTTCTTTTGACTATTTTTTTGGGTACACATCCAACACGTCAATTGCATGAAGATTCTCTAAAAAGTGGACAAATTATACCTAGTGTCATTGAGATTTGAATTTAATATATATTATTTTTGATATTTAGAAAGTTATATTAATTATTTTATCATTATAATTATTTAGATAAAATAAAAATATTAAACTTATACATTCTTTTATTTTTAATGTAATTTTCTCTATTTTCTACTAGGAGTTGTTACTTTTTATATAAATAGGAGAGTTTGTGAAATGAAACTATTAATCACAGGGGTGAGAATGTAATTTTCAAAACGTCAAGAGATAGATAGTAATTGGACCAAATCTCAAGGAATGTCAATGTAATTTACCCTTAAAAAAATATGGTAAATTACAAATAGAGAAGTTTGTTTAAAATATAGATTATTTTTTTTATAGTTTGAAAAATTATAAATATTCTTTTATTAAAAAATTGTATTTAACAAAATTAATTAAAAAATTAAAATTTATAATTGCTCTCTTATATAATAATAAAATTACCTAAATTATTAATTGAAATATAGTTTTAACATCATTAAAAATAATTAATTGACTTGATAATTTATTAATAAAGAGTGATTTGTTATGAAATTAGAAATTTCAATGGGTGAAATCTAATTTTCAGAACCACAAACCACGATTCATATTTTAATCAAATCTTAATAAGTGTATTCGTGATTTACTAAAAAAAATATGTTGAGGGAGAGAATTGAACATGAAATCAATTGTATATAAAAATAAAAAAAAAAAGTCCTTTAATCACTAAATTATCAACATAATTATTGATAATATAATCTTTTTTGAAACAAACAAAAAGATCACTTTATCGATAACAATCAATCAAAATTGACATAGGTGGGCCTATAGGAGCTTTTGGCCCACCACTTAGAGCCCAATACATCATTCAAACACTAAAACCTAACATTGCTGGAGCCTAACGTTGCATTAGGGACCAATGACATCTAAACATGTCAAGAGAGGAACTAGTCACATAAGCAGACAAAGATCCTGGAGAGTTATTGCACCACAAATCAGCCATTAATGAGGTCCCCTGCAGCATTTATTACGATAACCCCTTCACGTTGAAACAGGACAACCTCACCATGAACAAGGCAAGCTACAGTATAGACTTTCGGCCAACATGACAGGTCGAAGTGGACAAGGAAATGATGAGCAAAGGATATAAGCAAGTTTCTAAGATAGAGAGAAGGTTAAGTTCTTGATCACAATCCTATCCCAATATTCCGTTCATGTTATTTCTCTAACTTGCTCGTTGGAGGGTTCACTAGGGGACTCCCGTTCCCCGCTGAACTCTTGTGCAGGTTTCTCAGTGGGCCCAACGATCGGATAACCGTGTGGGAGGCTTGGATCAATTCGACCCGTTCTTCAGAGACAAGTAGTATCATCAGTTGGCGCCGTCTGTGGGAACCTTTCACTCTGTGTGGCAATTGTGCTCGTTGTCGCCGGAGACCCATTCCCGATAATCCCTACCTACCACCCACCAAGGTGGATGGTCACAACTAGATCCATAGCTTCTCAACACAACGCTACCGACCCCCAAGCCGACCCTCCTAACCCAAACGACCTACCGCCGTATTTCACAGAACTCACCAACAACGTTAACCGCCTAGCTGAGCAAAACCAAGCCCTGATTAACGCTTTGCTTCAGCGAGATCTCCTTGTGCCTCCTCCACCACCACAAGATATCCCACATAACCGAGAACGAACCCTGAGCCATCCCTTCCAACAAGCCCACCCTTCCAACTTGGAGGGTTTGTGGCCCCCTTCTCAAGATATGAACTCGCGACCTTGGGGTCCACCTTCATCAGTCCAAGCACCTGCTCTTGAGGGAGAGGCCAGTAGTGTCCAGCCTCCATTGCATTCCAGTGGTGACAACATTCCTATCTGGGATGTGGAGCTCCGAGCCATGAAACTTCAGCTTCAAGGAGTCATGCAGAACATACAAAACAAACCCTCCACAACAGCCAATTCACCATTTGTCGCCTTCATCAAGGACAAGCCCCTACCTCCTAAGTTCAAAATGCCCTCGATCGACTCCTTCGACTGTACAACAGACCCAGTTGACCACTTGGAGACCTATAGGACCCTGATGGTCCTCCATGCATTCCCCGATGAGATCATGTGTCAGGCTTTCCCCATGACGCTTAAGGGGTCGGCCCGACTGTGGTTTAGTCAGCTGCCGACGGACTTCGTCTCTACTTTCCAGTACCTAAGTGACTCCTTTCTTCGCCACTTCATTGGTGCTCAGCGCCAACGGCGTCTGGCGACCCAGCTCCTCAACATTCACCTGTCAGAGAGGGAGTCACTGCGTAGTTTCGTCACCCGTTTCAACACCGAAGCCTTACAGGTGGCGAAAAACGACGATAAGGTCATTCTCATGGTTTTCATGGCTAGTTTATGATCATCCGATTTCCTTTTCTCCCTCTCCAAAAACCCTTCAACCTCTATGGCAACTCTCTTTTCCAAAGCCCAAAAATACATGAATGCCAAAGATTCTCTGGCCGCCCGACAAGATTCCACTACCCAAAACCCAACGCTCAGAGAGAAGAGAAAGGAATCATAAACCAGAACCATCCAAACACCCCAGTATACTGATCGAGCCGACCGATCGACACCTACCCGACCGCTCGGGCGGTTCGAACGGTACACACCCCTCAACTCCCCCATGGAACAAGTCTTAAACCAGATCCAGCGAGATTATAACTTGAAATGGCCACAACCCTCACGGTCTCCTTCCAACCGGCGAGACTAGTCCAAATACTGTCGTTTTCATTAGGACCACAATCACAACATCGAGGAATGTGTTAACCTTAGAGACCAAGTAGAAAGCATGATATACCAGGGGTGCCTCAGTCGGTTCACGGCAGCCCGCCCTCAGCAACGGCCAAGGACCAAACCTGCTAGGGGTAATTGCCGACACACTCATGCCCGACAACCCGCACAACCTAACCAAGGCAATGATTGGCCCCCGCCACAACCCCGAGCACAAGGAAACCCTGCTCCCCCGGTTGGAGAGATCAGAGTCATTATTGGTAGACTTGTGTGCGGAGGACCATCCCGTTCAGCCTAGCGAGCCGAACTTAGAAAAATTAGGCAGGGCTCCGACAAAGAAGTCGCGACTTTGGATCGCCCCCTCAAACACCCCAAGCAATGGATAGAGACCATCACCTTTACGGAGGCCAATTGCACAGGCATCTGTTACCCTCACGACGACCCCCTCGTCATCTCTGCTCTCCTATCCAACTACAAAGTCAGACGAGTGCTTGTCGACAACGACAGTTTTTAAGACATCATCTTCCTAAACGCCTATCGCCAACTCAAGGTCGGGGAAGAAAGTTTGTCCCCTCTCCAAACCCTACTAGTCGACTTCACTGGGGATCGAGTAACCTCTATAGGCTCCATCGATCTTCCCATCACTATCGAAGAGTATCCACGGCAGACTACCAAGTTGATCACTTTTCTCGTCGTCGACTGTCCCTTCGCTTATAACATCATCCTCGACTGGAACGTAGTGCTCTTATTGCTTCTGAGGTCGATAAACTACTAGAGGCATGGTTTGTCAAGAACGTAGACTACCCCAGATGGCTGTCAAATGTGGTCCTGGTCTGTAAAAGTAACGGTAAATAGCGACTTTGTGTCGACTACTCCGACCTTAATCGGGCTTGCCCCAAAGATAGTTATCCCCTCCCCCGCAAAGATCTTCTTGTCGACGCCACGGCCGGACATCAGATGCTCAGTTTCATGGATGCCTTTTCTGGCTACAATCAAATTCTGATGCACCCGGCTAACCAGGAACACACCTCCTTCATCATAGACAGAGGAACTTACCACTATCGCGTTATGTCATTCAGATTGAAAAATGTCGGAGCCACTTACCAGCAGTTGGTCAATGCCGTTTTTCACCATCAGATAGGTCGAAACATGGAAGTCTACGTCGATGACTTGCTTGTCAAAAGCAAACTCTTCTCTGATCATTTGGTAGACCTACGAGAGACTTTCGAAACCCTACGTAAGTATCAAATGAAGCTGAATCCAAAGAAATACGCCATCGGCGTAGGATTTGGGAAGTTCTTGGATTTTATGGTCAATCAGCGGGATATCGAGGCCAACCCCGAAAAGATCAAGGCCCTGATAGAAATGCAGTCACCCAGAATGGTTAAAAAGGTTAAAAGGCTTACCAGCAGAGTCGCCGCCCTCAACCATTTTATTTCCCGCACAACAGACAAGTGCCTCCCCTTTTTCAAAGTCCTTCGGCAGGCCTTTGAGTGGACCATCGAATCCGAAGAGGCTTTTCAACAACTGAAACAGTGCATGGCCAACCCCCCTACTCTCTCAGGCGCTCTGTGGCGAGACCCTCTTTCTCTACTTAGCTGTATCGAACACCACAGTTAACGCGACCCTCATCAGGGAGGACAGTTCAGTACAGCGTCCGGTTTATTACATTAGCCGAGCTCTTAAGGGGGCAGAACAGAACTACCCTCTGCTGGAAAAAATGGCCCTTGCCTTGGTCATAGCCTCAAGACGACTCCGACCTTATTTCCAAGCTCACTCCATAGTAGTCCTCATTGACCAACCCTTGAAGAAGGTAATGCAACAACCAGAGTCATCTGGCAGGCTTTTGTAGTGGTCTGTTAAGCTCAGCCAATTTGAAATCTCTTACCGACCACGAACGACAATCGAAAGACAGGCTGTCGCCGATTTTATCTTGGAATTCACCAATCCCACTCCAACCACACCTCCTCAGCCCAGACAATTCAGCACTGAGACAGAAAATCCCTACTTCTGGACCCTCAATGTCGATGGATCATCCCGTAAAGAAGGCAGTGGGGCTGGTTTCATCCTCAGCGCCCTCGAGGGCGGTTATTTCAAATGTGCTCTTCGCTTTCTGTTCGACGCAAGCAATAATGAAGCCGAGTATGAGGCCTTGATAACAGGTCTTCGCCTAGCCAGAGACATTGGTGTGAGCCATATCCAAGTGTTCAGTGATTCCCAACTGATCGTCGGATAGATTACGAGGGAATTCGATGCCAAGGAAGACACAATGCGAGCCTATAGGGATATTGCACTCCTCCTTGTTCGCCTTTTCAACACTTTCCACATCAAACACATCCCTCGGTCAGAAAACTCCAAGGCAGATGAAATGGCTCAATTAGCGTCGGCCGACCAGTCAAACCTCAGCCACGGCGTTCGTCTTGAATACTTGGCCCACTCGGCTACTTCGCCAACCCAACAGGAGGTCCACTTCCTCCAAAATGAACCTATCTCATGGGTGGCGGACATCATCCTATTTTTGACAAGTGAGGAGTTGCCAAATGACAAGCAGCAGGCCGCCAAAGTCAGAGCCTGGTTGTCCAATTACATCCTCATCAGTGGCCTACTATACAAACGCAGATTTTCACGCCCACACCTCAGGTGCCTCAGTCTTGCTCAAGCGACCTATGTGATAAGGGAAGTCCACGAGAGTGTATGTGGTAATCATTCAGGTGCCAGGTCGCTGGCCTATAAAATACTTCGCACTGGCTACTTCTGGCCTACTCTCAACCAAGATGCCACTGAATTGGTGCTTAAGTGTGATAAATGCCAGCGCTTCACCAATATCCCCCATGCTCCACCTACAGAACTGATTACACTCAGCAGTGCTTACCCATTCGCCAAGTGGGGCATCGACTTAGTTGGTCCATTGCCCACCGGTAGGGTCCAAACCAAGTTCATTGTGGTCACCATTGATTACTTCACCAAATGGGTGGAAGCGGAACCCCTCGCCACAATCACTGAACTGAACACAACCAAATTTATCTAGCAGTCGATTGTATGCCGATTTGGATTCCCTTAAGCCATTGTCTCAGACAACGGCAAGCAATTTGACAATGCCAAGTTTAGGAAATTATGTACCGAGCTCCACATTCATTCATGTTTCTCTTCCCCAAGTCATCCCCAAGCCAATGGGTAAGTCGAGGTCACCAACCGCTCTCTCTTGAAGATCATCAAAACTAAGTTAGAAGTTGCTAAGGGACTCTGGGCTGAGGAATTACCAAACGTACTCTGGGCCTATCACACAACAGCCCGAACCCCTACTAGGGAGACCCCATTTCACTTAACATACGGTGTTGAGGCAGTCATCCCAGTGGAAATTGGTCTGCCGTCCCCGAGAGTTCTGCATCCAGATCTAGAACTAACCGAAGAATTGCGTCGAGCTGACTTAGACCTAATTGAAGAGCTCCGAGAGACCACTACTGTCAGACGGGCCTCATATCAACAGAAAATGAAAACACACTACAACTGCAAAGTCCGACCGAGAGAGTTCGCAGTAGGGGACCTCGTCTTACGCGAAACGACTATTGCTACCAAAAATCCCGCCGAGGGAAAGCTAGCAGTCAAATGGGAAGGACCTTACGTCGTTAAAGCTAGACCTCGCCCAGGCACTTACCGACTCCAAGACATGAAGAGCAAAGACCTCCCCCATCCATGGAACACCGAGCACTTGAAGCGTTATTTCCAGTAAAATGGCATCTCCTATTTTTGTATTGGTCAATTGCTGTATGTTCTTTTTGGTGATTTACACACTTGTTCATTTTTGTTCTTTTCATACATGGTGTAAACTTGTGATCAATAGGCTACGCCTTAAATGACAATGACTTTATATCTCCATTATCTACGTTATGTTTCAATAACGACTTGTTAATTAGAGCTCAGCCATACTGAGTTAGTTAAAGCCTCAACCAGACTGAGCACGACGAGCTTAGCCAGACTGAGTCAGCTAAAGCCTCAACCAGACTAAGTTAATTAAAGCCTCAACCAGACTGAGCACGAAGAGCTTAACCAGACTGAGTTAATTAAAGTCTCAGCCAGTCTGAACATGAAGAGCTCAGTCAGATTGAGTCAGCTAAAGTCTCAGCTAGACTGAGTTAATTAAAGCCTCAGCTAGACTGAGTATGAAGAGCTCAACCAGACTGAGTTAGTTAAAGCCTCAGCGAGACTGAGCACGACGAGCTCAACCAAATTGAGTCAACTAAAGCCTCAGCCAGACTGAGTTAGTTAAAACCTCAGCCAGACTAAGCACGAAGAGCTCAGCCAAATTGAGTTAGCTAAAGCCTCAGCCAGACTGAGTTAATTAAAGCCTCAACCAGACTGAGCACGAAGAGCTCAGCCAGACTGAGTTAGTTAAAGCCTCAGCTAGATTGAGCACAACGAGCTTAGCCAGACTGAGTCAGCTAAAGCCTCAGCCAGACTGAGTTAGTTAAAGTCTCAGCCAGACTGAGCACAGAGAGCTCAGCCAAACTGAGTTAGTTAGAACCTTAGCCATGCGGAGCTTAGCCAAACCAAGATAACTTAACCCTCAGTGCGGCAGAGCCCTCCAAGTCTTAGTCAGAACTCAAATGAAACATTCGGACGGTCCATTTTCACAATTCAATATTACAACATGGTTGCCATACTTAGTCAAAATCCAAGTTCATGACCATCCATTTTCACTAGTCATACAAGTTAGCCTATTTGCCAATTTTTAACATTTTTCCCATCACAGTTTCCTTACGAAATTTCATATTACTTAGCTGTTACAAACTTTCATATTACAACATGGTTTGCCCATTTTTAACATTTTTACTGATCATCCACATTTAACATGGTTTCACATTTTCACTTTTCACTGATTGCCCATTTTGACCATTTTACATCATAATTTACTTATAAGTTTCACAATTTACACACAAGTCTCATTTTTTACACCTACTTTTTGGTACATTCCGCTCAGTCATTTTTACCATCTCAAATTTACAACTTAGAATAACGACAACAATAATATATAAGAAATTCGTTGTTTTATTCATAACCTTGCGCTTTCATACAAATCGTTGCACCAAATTACATACAAACAAAAAAAAAAAAACAAGACAAAACAAAACAAAACACACAAACAAAAAATTTTTGCACAAAATCACTCTTCCTCACTAGAGGCAAGATCTTCCTCTTCAATCCCCTCGTCCAAGGGGGTCTAGGCGATGTCGTCTTCGCCTACTTTCACGAGGCTGAAGTCTACGTCTGGGAATAGCTCTTGTGCCTTATGTTTGAAGGTCATCCAGCCGCTATCCCAAAACTCGCTCATTTCCTGCTTGTAGAAATCAGACCGCTAGAAGCTCTGGATCACTTCCTCTTCACTCCTACCTCCAGCGGCCACTCCCGACGGCCTAGCCCCCCTATCCCCCTCCTTCGCCAAACTACTAGTGACAGCAGCATCAATGGCTATCTGGAATTCGGTAGACCCCTTGAACTGCTCCACGGCCACCGTACACAAGTCGGGGTACGCCGCCCTCTCATATGCTAATTTTGCCCTCTCCTCCGCCAGGGCCTTCTCCAACTCCGCAATCCGACCATCTGCCTCTTCTCTGTCTTTGATCGCCTAGTCGCGCAGTTCTTCATTGTTGGTCATGGCCTCCTCCCACCTCTTATTGGCGGTGGTGTAGGCTTGCTGGACCAGCTCTAACTGTCTCTTCTCACCTGCCAGCTCGAACTCTAACAATACCGCCTTGCGGCGTTCCGCTTCCAGCTCTGACTTGGTCGCAAGGAGCTCAACACCAGCACGCTCTGCTACATAGCTCAGCACCACCGCCAATACCTCCATATTCTTCGCTTACTGCGCATACACCAGCCCTTTGGCGCAGGCACTTCGAGCGGCTTTCTTTTAACCCGCTGTCTCCACATTTAGTTTCTGCAGTTGTGCCTTCACCCCTTCTAGCTGGGTCTTCAATGGCTCTACCTCCATCTTCGCCTGCGCTGTTTTATTTATCAGGGCAGCCGTCAAGGTCGCCGCCTCCATCTGGGCAGAGCAGACCCTCTCAGAAGGTCGGCCTCCGTCAACTGTGCCACTGACCGCACGGCCACATCCTCTAGCGTTTCAACGAGTCGGTCGACCGCTGCCCTGGCCTCCCACCCTTATTCTGTCGACCAACCTACAACTGCGCGCGCGTAGTACATGGCGGTCATCAGCGCGGCGTTTGTCTCTGGTCCGCTACTCCCAGTCCTCTCTTTACCAGAACTGGGAGATACCTCTACCATAGCCCCCAATGTCGCTTTCGTCTGGGCATGTGGGCCCATGACTTCTCTCAGCACTTGGGTGCTTGGACCCATATCTGTTTTTGGCACTTGGGCGCTCGGACCCATATCTCCTTTTGGCACTTGGGCTCTTGGGCTCACGCCTTCCTTTGCCGTTTGGGCAATTTCCCTTCCTAGCGCCTCCTCTGCGCTCCCCTCTTTCATCTTCTTTAGAGCAGGGGCGTCCTTACTCCCCTCTACACTTTCTGCCGCCGCCCTTGACAAGGGCAACCCGCCTACTTACCCTCTGACCACCACCGCCTACAAAGTCACCCACGTCTCTTGTTGACCGGATGCTTTGTAGCAAGAAAAGAATTCTTCCACTGTCATCACCGCTCCATCGGTCGCCAATGACCATGCGATCGCGCAGGCCATTATAATTTTCCATGCGTTGGGCATCAGCTGCCCCGGCGCAACCTCCAGTCAGTTCAGTATGTCTACCACTACTCGAGGGATCGACAACCTTAGGCCTCATCGCAATGCTTCCTCGTATAACAAGAATTCTGCCGGTCGTTCATCCGACACCCTCTCTTTAGATGTGGGCACCCTCAACTCTATCTCTGCTGGAATTTGGTACTTCCTTCGTACCTCCTCCAACTCCTTCACCATAAATGTCGACCTGTTAGCGTTGGTGTGCCAGTGGTCCGACTCCACTTGGCTAATTGGCCTAGCGGCGGCGATCATCGTTGTCGGACGAGCCCGCACCACTTGCCCCACTCCCCTCTCCTCCCTCCGTTTCGCCCGATACTGTTCTGCAAACTCCACTGCGTCGTCGTCTCCCAAAGAGTCTAGTCTCATGGTTGGCACTTCATCTCGAGCCATCTCTCCTATGTGTCTGCATATAGCTTCAGACGCTGGCACAAGGAAGTTCGCAAAGTGTTGCAGAGGTGTATCACACGAAACAAATGAGTTCACTTCTTGGACGTGTTGGTTTTTTGCAAAAAGGTAGGTAAAGCGAATAACTCCAAACGCCCACGGTTTGCCTATATTCCAAGGGTCAAGATTAAATTTTGCCAGTTTGAAAATTTTCAAAAATTTCTACCCCTGCCTCTTCAACACCCTATATTAGCCTATTCCTTCATTTCTTGCTAACGCATCACTTCTCTAGTTACGAGATTTTGCCACGTGTAAGTCCATGATCCACTACTCTCTTCCCCTTTCCTATCTATCCACTTCACATCATCACGTGCTACGCTGCGCCACGAGCCCCGTGCCGCCATTTCCCCTTCTCACTCGATTACCCATCGCGGTTGGCCCTCCTCCCAGTCAGCCTTCTCACTCGGTTACCCTTCGCGGTTGGCCCTCCTCGTAGTCGGCCTTCTCACTCGGTTACCCTTCGTGGTTGGCCCTCCTCGCAGTTGGCCTTCTCACTCGATCACCCTTCGCGGTTGGCCCTCCTCGCAGTCGACCTTCTCACTCGGTCAACCCTTCGCGGTCAGCCCAAATCCCAGTCGGTCCTCTCTCCGTCGACCTCCCACAACCCCTGTCTTCTTCCTTATTCCCTTCATTGGACTGAAGCTGCACTTGGGAATGAGGGACTACTGACATAGGTGGGCCTATAGGAGCTTTTGGCCCACCACTTAGAGCCCAATACATAATTCAAACACTAAAGCCCAACATTGCTAGAGCCCAACATTGCATCAAGGACCAATGACATCTAAACACGTGTCAAGAGAGGAACCAGCCACATAAGCCGACAAAGATCCCGCAGAGTTATTGCACCACACATCAGTCATTAATGAGGTCCCCTGTAGCAGTTATTACGATGACCCCTTCACATCGGAATAGGACAGCCTCACCATGAACAAGGTAAGCTAGAGCATAGACTTTCGGCCAACATGACAGGTTGGAGTAGACAAGGAAATGATGAGCAAAGGATATAAGCAGGTTTCTAAGATAGAGAGAAGGTTAAGTTCTTGATCACAATCCTATCCCAATATTCCGTTCATATTATTTCTCTAACTTGCTCGTCGAAGGGTTCGCTAGAGGACTCCCGTTCCCCGCTAAACTCTTGTACAGGTTTCTCAGTGGGCCCAACGATTGGACAACCGTGTAGGAGGCCTGGATCAGTCCGACCCGTTCTTTAGAGACAAGTAGTATCATCAAAAATAATAACAACACTCATTAATAAAGAAGATGTAAAATGTATCATAATACAATAATCTAATGCCAACTAAGTTTAATATCACAAAACATATATATTCATCTACTAGCACCGCACACTTGGTGAACAAACTTACCAAGGAAACGAACTCCCCCACCAAACCAGCATTCATAGTTACCAAAATAGAAAAACAAACATAGAAAAATCCCCTGCAGCGGCAATAGGTAAATCATAGTTGTCTCCGTTATCACTGCTAGAAATTGAGCTTTTAGTGGCGTTTAAAAAACGCCACTATAGCTATTAAAAACGCCGCTAATTTTTTTGTGACGTTTAGTACCAAACGCCGAAGATGCGGTCGTCGCTGTAACTTTATGACACATTAAAAGCGTCACTATACCAGTGTAGGCGGCGTTTTGTAAAATGCCGCTAAATGTGCTGCATAATGGTACAATGACGTCACTGCACATTTAGCGACGTTTTAAAAACGCCGTGATAGGTTACTTTTATTTTTAAAATATAATTGTTGGTATTCTATAGTGGCGTTTAAAAACGCCGTTATAACTTTATTTTTAAAATAAATACCACGGCGTTTAACCAAAAAATTGTGCTAATTCTGTGAGATTTAACCAAAAAAAAATACCTTTTATAAAGATGAAAAATATACAATATATTGACTAAATTTAGGTAAACATAATACTAAATCAATTCATGTTTCTCAATACAAAAAAATATTTCAATTCCAAGATGAAATAAAGTTAAACTAGTACCTAGTGATAAGTTGAAAGTTATTACAAAACAGATCGGCACAAAAGATGCAATTCAAACTAATTATACATACAAGTACTATGAAAGCATCTACTAAGAAACAAAAATTCTCGGGTTCTATAAGGAAGATGATGGTCCTCTGTTCACATCTCAGCATTGTTGACACATCTTGTGTTGTCACCTGCCAAGCATTCACCAAAATAGGTGTTAACAAAGACAAATTCAGAGCAGTGAATCCCATTACAGCAATCCCTCAAGTTTATAATCCTTCATATTGTGCATGCTAGGTGACATAAGATGAAGATATACAATATTCATAAGATTAGGAGAATTTACAAAAATCAAAACTATATTATATACAATGAAGATTGAAATGTATGCATAATTACCTGGAAGCTACCATCACCAATGGAAGCAATCACTCGCTTATTTCGTGCAGCCTGTGCATATCCAAGAGTCGCACCTACAACCTAGCCAATTGATCCATATTGCATCTGGAACTCATACCTGCAAACCCCAATTTCATATTATTTTTTGTATCTTAAAGCATAATAAAACCAAAAAAAAATGCAACATTCTCTCCACAACTTACCCGCATCCCTCAGCCAACTTTTGAATCACATAAACTTAGCATTATTTCATTTGTGATTAATAAATGACTTTTGGATCTAACATTAAATTTTGGATTCTATACTTTCCCTTATGTGAATGAATATATAAATCTCAACAATGCTCAATCAATCAATTACTGCGTTAGGTTTAGTTTACATTTCCCAACCATTTTCATGTATATCTAAATTCTTTTTGTTGTTCTTGTTTCCCTTATCTTTATTAAATGTTTCTGGTACATTTAAAAAATGTTTCCACAACCCTAATCAAAACAATAAACAGCCTTTCAGAAACTAGTTTGATGAAATGATATGATTGTGTAGAAGAAGATTTGTCGATAATGCTATGACAGACAAATAGTCATTTCAAGGATATTTCTCAGTGCTTGAATGCTTATCAAGAATTCCCCATAGTCAAGTAAATGGCATTAATAGCTATCTTACCTCAAGTATTCCATGTCCAAAACTATTCTCCCTAAATGCACTCCACTCTGTTTGTCTGTCCCAACAAAATTTGCCTTTTGTAGGGCCAGGGGAGAGATTCAAATGGCATACCCCTCCCATTTCTGGTAAGTATTCTGTGGTGGACATTTGTCATCTGCATGATCAACATCAGCTGTTTCTATGTTTTCACCATCTCCAACTATTACGTAAATAGGACCACATGGGTCAAGTGTATAATTGTAGACTCTATTCATCTGCTCATAGGCATGCACCTGAAATGAAGATAATATGTCACTTTGTCTGATAAAGAAAGAAAAAAGTTTTGGAAATGGAAAGTGAAAGATTATTCCATGTTCAATCTCCATCTGCTTAATGGCATTTTGGATATGTGTGCATATTCATCTTGACCCAAAACCCAAAAATTCCTCCTTACAACAACACAATCAATATCACACAATTAACAAAACCCACCAACTTTCCCCCCCCCCCAAAAAAAAAAAAAAACACACAAAATGTTAAGATTTCATTGAAGACAAAGTCGAAACAAAAGCAACAAAATATTTGTGAACCGAGTAGAAGTGAAAGTTGTTCAAGATAGAGATCAATTAAGATAACAGTACCACCCGAGATGACGACACTATTTGAGAAGATAACGTTACCTGAGGTAGTAGTGCTATTCGAGATACCAATGCAAGATGACATCCAGATCAGGGATATTACACTTAGAAAAATATTTGTGAAATATGAAGGCATAAAGTTAAAGAAAATATGCAACAATAGAAGTAAAGCATAAACAAAATGTTAGGGTGTGTTTGGTAACGTTTACGTTTTCAGTTTATATTTACAAAAATTTTATAAACTGGTTTTTGTTTATTTTTAGAAAAACATAAACTACAAACGCGTTTGGTAATTGACAAAATGTTTACAAAATTTAAAAAATATAAAAAAGAGTGAAAAATGACAAGTAGTGGCAAGTGGCGGTGAAAGACGGTGGTGGCAAGTGGCGGCGAAAGACGGTAGGTGGTGGGTAGCTGGTGATGGTGGTGGTGGTGGCGGGTGGGTGGGTGACGGTGGCGGGTGGTAGTGAGTGGGTGGTAGTGGTGGCGGTGGCAGGTGGTGGAAAGTGGTGACGGTGGGTGGTGGGTACCTAGTGGGTGACGGTGGCAGGTGGTGGGTGGTAGCGAGTGGGTGGTGGTGGCGGCGGCGGCGGCGGTGGCGGGTGGTGGGTGGTGGCGGCAGGTAGGTGGTGGATGGCGGGTGGTGGAGGGTAGGTAGCGGGTGCTGGTAGTAGGTGGGTAGATGACAGTAGTGGATGGTGGGTGGTGGCGAGTGGGTGGTGGTGGTGGCAATGGCAGGTGGTGGGTGGTGGTAGCAGGTGGGTGGTGGATGGCGGGTGGTGGTGGGTGGTGGGTGGGTAGTGGGTGGTGATGGTGGTTGAGTGGGTGACGATAGCGGGTGGTGAGTGGTAGCGATTGGATAGTGGTGGTGGCGGTGGTGGCGGCGGGTGGTTGGTGGTGGTGGCAAGTGGGTAGCGGATGGCGGGTGGTGGTGGTGATGGCGGGTACGTGGCGGGTGGTGGTGGTGGTGGGTGGGTGAGTGGGTGACGGTGGCGGGTGGTAGGTGGTAGCGAGTGGGTGGTGGTGGTGGGTGGTGATGGGAGGTAGATGGTGGGTGGGTAGTGGGTGGTGGTGGTGGTGGTGGTGGTGGGGACGGGTGGGTAGGTGACAGGAGGCTGGTGGTGGTGGGTGGCTGGTGGTAGTAGGTGGTGGATGGTGGTGGAAGGTGGGTAGTGAGTGGTGATGGCAAGTAGGTGGTGGGCGGCGGTGGCGAACGGTGCATGGTAGTGGCGGGTGGTGGATGGTGGATGGCAGGTGGGTGGTGGGTGGTAGTGGTGGTGGTGGCAAGGGGTGGGTGGTGGTGGCAAGTGGGTGGCAAGTGGGTGGTGGTGGCAGGTGGGTGGTGGTGGCCGGTGGTGGGTGGTGGTGGTAGTAGGTGGGTGGGTGGTGATTGGTGGTCGCAGGTGGTGGTGGGGGTGGGGGTTAGGTGGTGGGTGGTAGTGGCGGAAGACAGTGGTGGAAAATGATGGTGGGCGGTGGCTAATGTTGGGTGGTTAAAAAAAAAAAACTGAAAACTCAAAATGGAAACACATTTTTTGTGTTTTTATTTTTTAGCCAAATTTATAAACTGAGACCACTGATTTATAACTCAAAAATTTTACCAAACAAGTTTTTATTTAAGTTTTTTAAATTTTTGTAAATATAAATAGAAAACTGAAAACGTAAATGTTACCAAACAACACCTTAAGATTTCATTGAAGACAAAGTCAAAAGAAAAGCAAAGTTAAGTTAAGTTACACTAATGGGCACAAGGGCCACACTCCTAAGCATCGTTTGGTACGAAACATACAGTGAGATGAAACCGAGCTGAAGAAGGTTGAATCGTACTCTCTGAGACTAAAGGATTGAAAGAGAGAGTGAGCGATCGGGTGAGTGAGAGATTTCAGGGATTGGTTTCTCTGAGACTGAAGGTTTCCCAGATTCAAAATGAGGGCTTGAAGAGAGAGAGAAGGGTTCTGATTCTCAGAGAGCTAAGAGAGAGATGGAGGAATAGCATTATTATAACACGTAAACGCGCTTAAAAAACGACTTCTATTTCTTAAACGGTACCGTTTTATTCAAAACAAAATGCGACGTTTATAAAACGTCGTTAAATGTTAGAAACAGTGACGTTTAAAAAAACACCGTTAAATAAACGCCGTTAAATGCTATATTTCCTGTAGTGTATGCTCATTAGAAGCTCTTCACTCAACCACCTACTCCAAGAACACTTCTGCCTCCAAAGCAACATTTGATTTACCTCGAATTTATCTTAATTATTTTTACTAAAAATTAATAAATATAAATATAAAATAAATTTTAAGAATTATTTTTTTGGTAATTGTTTATTATTATTATTATTATTATTTTGTAATTTTAATATCTATAATTTCTATATTTATAAATTTTAATATACCAATGACATAATTACAACATTAATTCACTGTCGATTGAATCAGTGACTAATCCGCCAAGTCATTTTTTCAATTCACTCACTGATCCGATTTTCAAAAGATAGTTACTAAAGACTACTGATGGTGCATGTGTCGTCCTAAGATTGAAAATTATTCACTCTTCTGAGTCATTCCTATGCATCAATCAATGATTATATTTTTTTAAATTTTTTTTTTCTAAACATTAATATTAAAATTACATAAATTAGTTATATTTAAATTAAACACTACAATGACAAGGCCCAAAACTACCCAATATTTTCTCCCTAAGATTGGATGTGTATAAAGAAAATTGTGCCAATGACAAGTCATCCACAATGATTTTTATAACTAATATAGCAGACAAATAAAATTTTTAAACAAATATACATAAACATCTACTTATCATTATTTTTTTATTGCTAAGAAAACAATTTATTAATGTAAACAATATATTACAAGATTGACTTCATCAATATAAAGGCTATGGCTAAAGTTGCAGGAAGATTAAAACAAGCCTAACAACTTTTCATTACCTGATGATCACTTACAACATTTTTATTTCATATTTTATAAAAAGAACACCTCACCCAAGTGGGAACTTAAAAGTGAAGTAGGATAAAATAATATGCCTATACAGACAGAAAAAACATCTCTCTAGAAAATGACCGTTGACGAAGCTCTGAGGCTGGTAGACCAATGGGATGAACATGGCTGCTCAATGGAGGAGAAGGACCATCTCATCCGAAGTAAAAAAAAAAATCAAGAGTACCACTGTCCCAGAGGATACATCTATGAGTGAATCCTTGTTGGGAATTACAGAATCGGGGGCAAACAGCGTTGAAATAGAACCATCACAAGCTATAAACCCTAATGGGAGGGAGGAAGCTGCAGACAAAGATCAGATGGAAACCACAGAGGGCAACCATAATATTTCTTGCTCCTTTAAACAAGCCCTCCTCCGATCGCGTTTTAATGAAAGCCGAAATGAGAAGAACTTCGATTGCGATGTGGAAGAGATTTCATCGGATGAGGAGGATGACTCCACTGCAAAGACTTCTGTAGAAGACAACGAACCAATGGATGAGGAAAGAGATGGGGTTCCGAAAGTTAAAATCCCCAAAGCTCTCCTACAGAAAATCAGAGAACCGTGGAAAAATATTTAATCGTTAGATTGTTGGGGAAGAGCATAGGCTACAAATTGTTCATGGTAAAAATGACAAAAATTTGGGGATTGCAGGCTGATTTTGAAGCACTTGATATAGGTAATGGATTTTTCATTGTCAAGTTTGACATGGTAGATGATTACATGAAAGTTTTTACTGGTGGACCTTGGATTGTGATGGATCATTACGTGACGGTAAGAAAGTGGCAGCAAGACTTCAAGTCTGATGAACCAAAAGAGGATATCACTGCAATCTGGGTGCAGTTCCCAACTTTACCCATTGAGTATTACAATGAGAAGGCACTATATCACATTGCAAAAGTTCCGGGCATTCCTCTGAAAATAGACATCAATACAGCAATGGCAGCAAGAGGGAAATATGCACGAGTTTGTGTGGAGATGGATCTTCAAAAATCTCTGATCTCACACTTCTCGATAGGTAAGCACACATATCGCATTGAGTATGAGCATATACACTCACTATGTTTTTCTTGTGGCAGGATTGGACACCGGAAGGAAGCTTGCCAAGAGATCCCCAGACAGATACTGGAGAAGACACAAGGAACAAATGGAGAAGACAACCAGAAGCTGGAAACCAGCACTAGCACTCACACTGGGCCAGAGTCAAAGAATGCAACACAAAAGTTGGAGGCCAACCCAGGAACTTTTGGGCAGTGGATAACAGTGTCCAAAAGAAAAAAGAATCCAAAGAACTCATCTATACAAAAGGAGCAACCCAATCCACGTAACAATAGTTTTGAAGTCTTCAAATAAGGAGGAGCTCACTCTAAAGGCCACACAGCCCATGCAGAAAAGGACAAGACTCATAGAGGGAAAGCCCATCTAGATACGGGCTTCAAGTATAAGGCAAGAGCTAATAATGAGAAATAGGAAATGAGAGGAAGCATTGAAGATGAAAGAAAAAACAAAAAGGAGGAGATTAGACTAGGCAAAGTAGCAGTAGCTGACATGAAGATACGTGATCCTAAGACAGTCCTGGGAACAAGTGAGATTACGCTTACCCATACCAACCCCATAATCACACCACCCACCCAGATAACCACCAGCATTGATCAACCTCAACCATCCAAAACCCCCTTACTCACCACCATCAACACTTCTGAACCCAACCAAAAGAAAACCATCATTAACAAACCCCAACACAAAGAACCACCAGACAAAAATGGAGGAGAAAGGGGAGAACTTCCCAACACTGAAACATACATTGATTCAGGACAGAGTGATGGTGGCCGTTACACCAGGAAAAGAAGTGTTTCACCTCATCACCTCAGAATGATGGAACGAGGAAGTAAAATTGCGAATCCAGCCATGGAGGCAAGTGGAGGCAGGTCAGAATCGGCACTATGTGATGATATCTCCCATGAAATCGATGGCAGACAACCACAAAGCTGTGAGGGGCTATCTGGCTCTTGAAGATCAGTCCCCAATACCAAGGCATACCATACCTTCCATGGATATACTGATCTGGAATTGTAGGGGGGCAGGAAATCAAAAGTTTAAGAGAACCATGAGAGAACTTGTTCAAATCCATAAACCAAAGTTACTTATTCTTATGGAGACCAGAGTGGAATTTACATCTGTGGGAATGTTCTTTAATTGCATGGGCTTCACTGCTTCTGCTCACGTGGATCCGATTGGCCGCAGTGAAGGCATTTGGATGATTTGGAATCCAAATGTGGTTAATGTTAGAGTAGCTGCGGCTAGTTCCCAATTGATTACAGCAACTATATCCAGGCAAGACTACCCAGATTGGCTGTTTTCAGCTGTTTATGCAAGCCCAAACAACAACAAACGTGAAGAGCTTTGGGAGCACCTAGAAGCAATTTCGCAGAATATGACTGATCCTTGGCTAGTTGCAAGGGATTTTAACGATTTCTCCACCAGTAATGAAAAAAGAAGCTTCACTGGTAATCAAAATCTGAGCCAGAGTCAAGACCACAGAAGAAGCAGGAAGTTTAATGAGAGGATAAGTAACTGTAAGCTAATGGATTTAGGCTACTCAGGACCAAGGTTAACTTGGTCTAATAACCAGAAAGGATGGGCTAACACCATGGTTAGGTTGGATAGAGTTATGTGTAATACAGAGTGGAGAACTAGCTTTCCTGATGGAGCTGTTCGCAACTTACCTCGCACATATTCTGACCATTCCCCTATGATGGTGTTCACACAAGGTATGTCTCCTTTTAATCCTACTTGTAAACCATTTAAATTCCTTACTGCTTGGATTACTCATGATGATTTATATCTGTGGTTACTAAGAGCTGGACCAATCCTCATCCATCTCTTTTAAGTAAGCTTGAAACTCTTGCTCATGAAGCCAGTGTTTGGAATAAAAAAGTTTTTGGTAATATTTTTTGCCAAAAAAAGTGGCTTCTTGGGCGGATTGAAGGCTTACAGAAATCCCAAGCCAGCATGTATTCCCATGGCCTCCATACTTTAGAATTGGACCTTGTTGAATAGTATAACAAAATTCTCTATCAGGAAGAACTGCTGTGGTTTCAAAAATCCCGAGCTACCTGGATCACCCAGGGTGAGAGAAATACTAAATTCTTTCACCTTACAACTCTGACCAAAAGGAAAAGAAGAAGAATTGATGTTTTGAAAAATGAGGAAGGCATCTGGATCGACCAACCTATCCTTCTTAAAACCATGATCACTAATTTCTTCATAAATTTGTTTAGTCAATCCACTGCTAGTACTCTTGAACATTGGAGCAATCTGGGGAGTAGTAAATTGACTGAGACTGAGAATGCACTTATTACTTGTAATGTCACTAATGAGGAGGTTTGGAAAACAGTGAAAAATATTAGTGCTTTCAAGACACCTAGTAGAGATGGGTTTCAAGCTATATTTTATCATAACTACTGGTCTATTGTTGGTCCTGCTGTTTGTGACTTTGTTAAAACTTGTTTTCACAACAAGCATATTCCTGGAGAAATTAATAGAACTCTTGTTGCCTTAATTCCTAAAGTTGAAAATCCGGAGAGCATCAAACAATTTAGGCCTATTAGTCTTTGTAATGTGACCTATAAGATTATCTCTAAAATCCTTGTTAGTAGAATTAGACCTTTCCTGAGTAAAATTGTTAGGCCCAATCAATGTAGCTTCATACCTGGAAGAAACATTAGTGATAATATAATCATAACTCAATAAATCATTCACTCTTTAAACCTTAAAAAAGGAAAGCAATGGGGCATGATTTTAAAAGTTGATTTGGAAAAAGCTTATGACAACATTTCTTGGGATTTCTTAAAACAAACCCTTGAGGAGTTCAATTTTGATAAAAACTTCATTGATATTGTTATGTGTTGTGTTACTACTGTGAGGACTGCTATTATTTGGAATGGGGAACATCTTGAGGAATTTCAACCCCTTAGGGGTTTGAGACAAGGTGACCCTTTATCCCCTTACCTCTTTGTCTTATGCATGGAGAGACTATCAAGCATGATAAGTTTCAAGGCTGAGAACAAGAGTTGGAAGGGGATAAAAGTTACTAGAGGAGGTCCTAGCCTCACTCACTTGTTCTTTGCGGACGATCTCATGTTGTTTGGCCAAGCTACCATGGAAACTTGTAACACAATTATGACTGTTATAGAGGAATTTTGCAATATCTATGGATTAAGGGTTAAACCCCATAAATCCAAGATGTTTGTTTCCTCTAATGTTGACAGAAAGAGGGCTTAAGAGCTGAGCACCAAATGTGGTATCTCCCTCACCTCTGAGTTAGGGAAATACCTGGGTGTCCCACTCATTCATGGCAGAATTAATAGAAGACATTTTCATGACATCTTGGAGAAAATGCAGAGAAAATTGGCAGGATGGAAGTCTAACCTGTTATCCATGTCTGGCAGAGCTACTCTCATTAAGTCAGCAAGCTTTGCCATACCCTCTTACACCATGCAAACTATGCTTATTCCTAAAAGAGTAAGCAATGATATTGACAGACTGAACAGGAACTTCTTATGGGGTGACACTTTGGAAAGAAAAAGAATACACCTTGTTAATTGGGATGATGTGTGTAGAATGAAAAGTCAGGGTGGCCTGGGAATAAAAAAGGCCAGAGATCAAAATCTGGCTTTGTTAACTAAACTAGAGTGGAACCTACTGAGTAACAAAGGCGATATGTGGTGTGAGTTGCTCAAAACCAAATACTTGAGAGGCACCTCTCTGTATGATTGGCATAACAACAAAAGAGCCTCTCATCTATGGAGAGGTATCATGAAAACTTGCTACATCCTCAGAAAGGGTGTGAAATGGACTGTTGGTAATGGAAACAATGTGAATGTGTGGAAGGATTGGTGGTGTGGAGACAAGGCTTTTACGGACCTTGAATCTAATACTAACCAAAACTTACACAATAATTGTAATATTGATAATAATGTGAGTGAGCTGCTTAATTCTGATGGCAGTTGGAATGAGATCAAAGTTCACAGTTTATGTACTCCAAATATTGCATCTTTGATCTTGAATAATCCTCCTCCTGGTATTTTGGAGATGGATAGTCCCCTCTGGAAGGGATCACCTGCTGGTTCTTTCACTATTTCATCTGTGTATAACCTCATCCTTGGTGAGACTGAGAATGAGGAGGATTGGAATTGGTTATAGAGGATGCGAATACCCCAAAAACTCAAAGGCTTCCTTTGGACTGTGTTCCATGGGAAACTGCTTACAAATCAAATGAGATTAAAAAAGGGTTTGACTGCTGATCCTAAATGCCCTAATTGTTGTAGGGTAGAGGATATATCACACCTCTTTAGGGACTGTTTCAAAGCAAAGGAAGTGTGGCTAGCTATTTGTAATCAAAATTGGTATCGGGATATACTGAAGATGCCTTGGTTGGAATAGCTCAAGAGTGATGCTAAAAACAAAAAACTTTTTAACGACACCATCTCTTGGCAATCTGTTTTTACTATTTCCGTATGGAAAATTTGGAAGAATAGGAATTTAATGGTTTTTGAACAAAAATCTACCCCAAGTCAAGAGAGTTTTAAATTTATTTTGGATTACTCAAGAGAGATTAACCAAGCATTCCTTCATTCTATATCCAAAACCAGACCTGCATTCAGAATTATTAATTGGTGTCTTCCCCCTGCAGGTAGACTAAAATTAAATACGGATGGCAGCAGAAGAGTTGGTGGCGATGGAGGATTTGGAGGCCTAATCAGAGATGAAAGAGGAACTTGGGAGTGTGGCTACTATAGAAAATTGCACAGTGGAATCAGTTTAGAAGCTGAATTGTGGACTGTATACAAAGGGCTGACTATCATACTACAAAAAGGAATGAACCAAGTCATGATCGAGACCGATGTCGAACAGGTAGTGCAATTGCTCCAAGAAGAACCAGGGGATAGATGCCTTTTCAAGAACCTGGTGGAAGATGCCAAGATTCTTCTCAGAGGGTGTGATTGCTCTGTACAACATGTTTGGAAAGAAGGCAATTTGTGTGCTGATTTTTTGGCAATAATGGGAGCCAATCAACCTGAAGAAATACTGGTGATGCATGATCCACCAACGGAGTTAAGAGAGTTGCTTGTTGCTGATATGATAGGTTTGGGTAGGATGAGGACTTAGTTCCTCCTTTGTTGTTTTAATTCCGTTGTACCCAAAAAAAAAAAAAAGTAAAGTAGGATGACCACTATTTTTTATGTCAAATATTCTTTAAATACTTATAACATTACAAATTTATTCTTATTAATTCAGAAATTATTTAAAAATTAATTTTTCCCACACCTCGACCTCACATCAACTTCACATGAACTTATTATTATTTCATGTGCACAACCGCTAGTATTGTTCAAAGTGTACGGTACAAGTTCTCATTCAGCCGTGGCTCTGCTAGAGCAACCAGAGGTTTAGCGAGAAAGAGATCATTTGCACATTCTTTGAGCTCAATCTTTGACATGGTGGGTGGCAATTTCCAGCTGAACCCTTGGAGGAGCCTAGCCATTAGCATGGTAGCGATTGTAGACCCTAGAGTGACTCCTGGACATCCACGCCTTCCAGTGCTGAACGATAACATGCGCAATTCTGGATCAGTGAGCAACATGTCCGAACCATCATCCTTCAAGTGGCGCTCTGGTTTGAACTTGAGTGCCTCGTCCCAAATCCTAGGGTTGCGACCAAGTCCAGGGCGGCTTAGCAGCACATGGCTACCTTTTGGGATGAAGTAGCCGGCAACTGTTGTGTCGGAGACCGAAACATGAGGAACATTGAAGGGTGCAAAGGGGTGGAGGCGAAAGGCCTCCTTCACACATGACTTGATGTAATTAAGCTGTGAGAGATCAGATTCTTGGACTAGTCTCTCCTTGCCAACCACTCGGTCGAGTTCCTCTATGGCTCTTTCTAGGATTTCAGGTTGATTTAGCATCTCAGCAAGTGCCCATTCCACAGCATTTGATGGGTTGTCCACTGTTGCTATCATCAACTCCTGGATACATCAAGTGTTGTTTATTAATTTGCTCCATAATTGAAATTAAGATGTCTTGTCTTATTTCATTTTGATGTTTCAGCTTTAATCTTTCCCAGCAATTAATACACCACAAGAAATGATGGGACATAACCTTACCTATTGACGCGACACAAATATATGCTACTATAAATAGGTAAATGGAAAGGAAAAATATTATAGGCTTCAAATTTTTTATTAAATAAATGATTAAATGTTTAATATTATCTAATGGGATGTAATTATAATCTTTAAATCGAATTCTTAGCTAGAATAATGCGTCTATAGTTAAAAACAATTTAATGGCGTGGCAATTTTGTGATTAAAAATTGTTCTGAAATGATTTTATTTTTTTTAAAGTGATAGACTAACAATAGTATCACATCATATGGTTTGCATTTTTTAAAGGAAATTGATACATATAAATTTATTTCTTAGATCCATTTTATAGATGTGTAAGTGATATGAGATGTGTAAGTGATATGTTGGAGTAACCTATCTGTATATCCATACTCCCGGGCGAATATGTTGGAGTAGTCTATCTGCATATCTTTTTTATGAATATAAAAAAAATATATGTATAAGTGATATAATTGGTTGATAATTAGAGAAGATATGAGAGAAAGTATTATATTTAATATCCTAATTAATTGTCACGTCATTGAGTTTTGAAAATTGGCTCTAATTTTTGTCTTAAATAACAATACTCTTTTTAAATATAAGAGAAGGATTCCCTCCGGTCCCAAATATGGACTAGAGGTGCTATTTGGGCTTATGAGATTCATCATGGGCCTTGTTTTAATCAACCAAACTGTTTATTTTATTAGACATTTCGTGTATTTCATCTATAAAAAAATTAAGTCGATCTGATAATTGTAACTTATTCAATTTATCATGTTTTTTACTAAAAAAAATGAACGACAATTATATTTTTAAAAAATGAATCATAAATTTTTTTTTGATAACAAAAATAATAAATTGATCTAATTTTTATTATAAATGACATAGACAAAATACCAAACAAAATGAACGGTTCAAATTATTGAAACGGAACTTATAATAGATCTCAAGGTCTAATTTTTTATTTTTTTTGGGCTGTTTATTTATTATTATTTACTTATTAAGTCAGGGAAATACTTACTACAATTTGTGCTTTGATCTCCTCTGTTGATAGCAATGGACCACCATTTGCGTCTTTGAGCATAATGAGCACATCAAGCAAGTCCTCTTGCTCTTTCTTGGTAGCAATATTACCATCCATCCACTGTTTGATCCTCTCGTCAATTTCAGGATCTTGATATTTTGCTACGGTTCCAACAGCCTTCCTCATGACTTTCTCATGACCATCTAAGTCAAGAAGTCCTCGCAAGAATGGTATGTAATCAGAGACACAGAATGAATAAATGTACTCAAGGATAGTGAATAATGCACTCATGTGCTCTTCCTCCTCCACACCTGGACCTCCATCTTCCCTTCCCTCCCCGAAAAACCTCTTGTTGAAGATCAGCTTCTTTATCACATTCCCACAATAGTGTTGCGCAGCGACTCTAATGTTCACCATACCACCACTTGCACCACCTCCTATCATGGAGTTTTTGCATTGGTTGTAGACATAACGAACAAGGTGGTCGGCTTCTTCGACTCGTTTGTCGTGAAGCCAGCGATGTCTTGCCGGTGAGAGAACGTCGGAAGCGAGGACTCTCCTCATCTTCTTCCATTGTTCTCCTAACGGGGTGAAAACTGTTGTTAGGTAACCCCCACTGGTGAGATCAGCAGACATGCAAAATGGCCTTGAGGAGAAGATAGAGTCTTGTTTTTTCAAGAACTCTCGTGCAATTTCTGGAGAAGTGATAGGGATGACATGCACGTTCCCAAGGCGGATACACATGATCTCCACGTTCATTGTCTCCATCATTTGGTGTATCCATCGGAATGTGGGCTTGTGTTTGAGCATTTCAGGGAGGTTCCCCACGATAGGCCATGGTTTTGGCCCAGGGGGGAGTGAGACTAGTTTAGTTTTCATAGTACGCTTTAGATGTTGGTACTTAACAATGATGTAGAAGATCAATATTGTGATGAGAACAGAGAAAAACCTTAGGAGAGTTGATGAAAGGCCTAAGCTATCCATTTCAAGTATGGAATGCAAAGAAAGAGGTGTTGTGGTGATAACAACTCAATGTTATTATGCTTTGAAAAATGACTTGTGATCTAGCACTGGTGTGTCATTGCTATGCATATTGCTTGGGCTTATATAGACTCCGTTTGGGTGGGTTGTTTGGAACACCAAGGATCCTCTAGAGTATTTTTTTCCTAAAGTTTCTTAAAGTGGTATATTGTGTGGTTGAGATTTAATGCTGAAAAATTGATGTGACTTGTCATTAAATTTCAACCACACAATGCACCACTCTAGGAAACTTTAGGAAAAAAAAACTCTAGAGGATCCTTACTCTGTTTGGAATGATTTAAGGAAGAGGATCCCTCCAGTCAATATTTTAGGCTGGGCGGTGCTGTTCCAGCCGGTAGGAGTAAGGATCCTCTAGAGTTTTTTTTTTTTCTATCTTTTTATTTTTTTATCTTTTTTCTATCATATCACATCTTTACTTTTCTGCGTATCTTTTCATAAAAAGATAAAAAGTACACTTATTTAGGTCATCCCAAACAACCTCTAAGTTTATTTATTTATTTGTTTTGTGTGAAAAATACGATAAAATTGAATTAATTACAATTATCGGATCAATTTAATTTTTTCTATGAATAAAATACACACAAATTTTGACAAAATAAACTATTTAAATTATTAAAACGAGATCCGTCGTGAATCTCACGGGCTGAAACAGTGCCATCCAATCCAAAACAGTGGCTAAAGGGAATTCTACTCCATAATTTTGAATAAGTATATTTTTTATTTTTTTATGAAAAAATATATAAACAAGGAGCATTTACACATAAGTCTTAATTTATGAATTTATGTTCCATTAAGTCTTAATTAAGATTTTTTTGACTTCAAATCTCATTAAATTTTTAATAGTCGAAATTGCCTTTCAAATAACGATTGTTCATCATTTATAATTATATATAAATGAGCATGATGATTTGATATTTATTTTAATTTTCAAAACTTTAAAATATCAACTTTTAAATTCAAAAAACTAAGAAAAAATTATGTGCAAAAAGAAAAAATTGAAATATTTTTTTTGTGCAAAACTAAAAATTTTGTGTCTATAAAGAAGTATGATGATAGAACATTGATGTGCAAAATTGAAAAAAAAAGATATAATTGAAAAAAAAAAGATAATGTTCTCAGTTTTAAAACTGGAAAAAACTAATCAGTGTGTTTGGTTTCAGTTTTTTAAAAATTGAGTTTTTTTATTTTTTGTATTTTTTTTTGTTTTTAGTGGATATTTTTAAAATTTTAAGCAATTTTTTTACTTTTTTAAATGCATCTTACTTAGATGTATCTAAATAATAAAATATTTGTGAAAAAATATTTTTAAAAATTAATAAATACACAAAAATACGAAAAATAGACTGAATTTTCATATTTTTTTGGTATTTAGTGAATTTTGTAAAGTTTTTTTTTACAAATATTATACTTTTTAAATATATTTATGTTAGGTGTGTCTAAAAATTAAAAAAAAAATTGCTTAAAATATTAAAAAAATTAATTGAAAACATTAAAATATGGAAAATAAAAAAGTAGAATTTTCTGAAAACTGTTTTCTAAAAACCAAAACCAAAACCAAACAAACTGAATAATCTTTTCGATTTTATTGGATAGTTGAATCACACCAATAAGTAAGTAATAACATTTAATCGTATGCTCTATAATTATCTGAAACATTACTATACAAAATTGATAATGTTCTTAGTTTTAAAAATTGAGAAAAACTAATAATATTCTCATTTTTACCTCTTATTAATTCAAAAAAAAAAAGAAAAAAGGAAAAAAGGGCAAACAAGAAAAGCATGAAACATACGAAAAAAATTTGTGGGACAAAAATGTTTTAAACCCATCCATCCGACAACAATCAACCTACCACATAAAAAAATTACAATCAACCTACCACATAAAAAAATAACAATCAACCTACCACATAAAAAAATTTAGCAAACACGTGTTGCATGGGCATATGTCGTACTGTCAAAGTCGGTCTTAAAAATAATTGCACCATAAAAAAAACGAGAGTTTAAATTTGTAAAAACAGCCTGTTCAAGAAAAAAAAAATTGTAAAAACAGAAGTGTTTCTATTAACATGAAATTTTCAATTCAGTAATGGTAGAGACGTCCATCAAACACAATTCTTACAATCTTTAAAATAATTTAAACTATTTATGTTATTATTAGATATAACTCTAAAAGAAAAATTCAAACACATCAATGATTAATGAGAGTTATTTTTTGTGGGGGTGCCAGACATTTTCCTTTTCAATTTTAAGGAAAACTTTTAAATTATATTTTGAGATGCTTAAATTTGGTTTGATTCATAACAAATTAATTTGTGGCTAAAAAATCTGGAGAGATTTTCTCATTTACTGTTAGTACTCTTTTGACCTTAATTTTAAATCAAAGGATATTTTTAAAAATTTTAAAATTTTGAAATGTGATAATTATACCATTAAAAAAAATTAAATTCTCTAAAAATGACTAATATTTTAGAATGGAAGGAATATAAATTTCAAATCCATCCATTGCATTATATGATAAAATTTTTTTAAAAAGATATTTTATAATTAAATTCAATCACATATTATATTTCTTAAATAAATATATTGACGTCATTATGAATTGAAAGATTTTGTATAAAAATTGAAGGATTCTTAAACAAATTTAATAGCGGGCCGAGCTAAATCAGGCTAGATTGAAAATAAATTCTAAATCTAACTCATTAATATATCAGACTAAAAATATTGATTCAACCTAATTTTATGGATTAAAACAACATTTTCAAACCCTTAAAAAAAGTAGAGTTGGATGCCCACCCGTAGCAAGGTTTTGAAAACCGGACTGGATCAACCGGTTCGACTGGTTGAACCGTTGACCGGTCGAGGTTCCGAGCCGGACATACCCTCGAAACCGGCCAGAACTAAAAAAGAGCGTATCTAGTGAGAACCAAGAAAATCGGCTGTTGAACCGGCGAACCGGAGCCAGTTCGCCGCGTTGTCCGGCTCGAAATTTTTTTTTTTTTCTAGTTTTTATTTCTTTTTTTTATTTTCTTTCTTTCTTTTCTTTCTTTCTTATATAATATAAGAATATAAGAAAATTTTAATTTAAAACTCTGTTTCAAAGGTCTCCTCTTGTGAGGAATCACATTAAGAGCCTGATGAAATTATTGTGAAAGTCTTCACCTATTTATAAGAAAAAAAATCTTTCAAAAAGACTCAAGAAATCCATGTGGGATTCAATCAAATGTATTGGAGAGAATATTGAAATTTTGATATCCCTCCAAAATTTTTGCTTTCCTTTCAATCAAATTATTTGAATTAAAATCATATGGAGTGAATATTAAATATTTGATTTCATCTTCCAAAATTGAAATTAATAATATTTTAAACTATATTATTATATTTTTTAGTAAAAAAAATATTATGACAAATATTTAAGATAATTTAATATTTTTAATTTATAATTTTATTACTTATATTTTTATTTAAATATAATTTTAATATATTTATTACGTCACGGTTCGATTCCGGTTCAACCCGACAGTTGAACCGGTGACCCATCCACCCAATCCATTTTTCGATTCGCTCACCGGTGTGATTTTTAAAACATTGACCCGTAGCCGTTCCGGCTTCGGATCCTCTATCCCTCCTCCCTTCCCAATCTTCTGTTCCGTGGTCCTTATTCTGCCACGTGTATATCACCAAAAATTAATCCAAAATTTTTCTTCAACGTCGCCATTCATCTTCGTCGTCGATTAAGACGACGTCACCATTCGTCTTCATCGTCGATTAAGACGATGAAGAACTTGTGGGAAGGATCAACTACTATATCCTATTCATAAGTCCTATTTCAAATTCCACTTTTAAAGGATTAATTACATCATAAATACATTTGATGTCATAGCCCCTTTAACACCCATCAAAACCCCAATGAAATCAATTCGTCATAGCTATGAAGATCAATAATCCATCATAAATGTTTTCTTCCTTCGTCCCTCTACTGGAAAGCATCAATTGCTCACTTTCAGATCTGGCCTAGGGCATCCTTTTCTTGGGTCCACTCTGATCAGATTCAGTACGTTCCTCTCTTTTAGAGCTGGATTTGCCTTAATTTTTCTTGGTGATAACCAGTTGTTTTAGATATGGGTTTCATTGGTTATCTGGGTTACAAGTCAATTTTTATGGTTGAAGAAAATAAGAATTTATTACCACAAATACGGTTAAGAATTTATGGCCACAAATATGGTGGCGGCTACTTGCAGGTCTCCCCTGGCCACAATGAACTATGAAAATGAAATCCACCTTTTTTTTTTTTCTTTTCTTTTCTGATTTTATCAAAGACAAATTTAAAGCTATGACTAGTGAGAGAAATAGTGAGAGAGAAGGGCAGAAAGAAGAAACAATGTTTTGCCATAATAAGAAAATAACTTCTTGTTTGGGTGCATTTTTTGCCACAATAAGAAAATGCAGCTAAGATCAAATATGTTCATCTCAAAAATATTTAAAATTTTAAAAATATTCACAAAAAATAAAAAAATATAAAAAATAAAAAATTCAATTTTCAAAAAATTGAATTCAGAAAACTGAAATTAAACACACTGAATAATTTCTTGTTTCACGAAGAAAATATCTCTCATTCTAAGGAGAAAATTTCTAATTTATTTTACGAAGAAAATCTTAAATTTTGAACTTTTAACTTTTTTATAATGTAAAATTTTTAAAAATAAGGTACTCCCTGTTCATCAGCTTTACAACGAGTTGAGAGTTTCTGAACACAACAAGCTCGTGGATTCCCATTTGAATTGCCACAACAAAAAAATGTGAACGAAAATGAAAATATAATATGAATATTCACAGTAAACAATAAATATATAATTAATTGATGAAAAAACAGAATGTATATTAAAATAAAATATGAATGTTCATAATAAATATACAAGTGACTTTCCAAAAAACAAATCTCATACCAAAATATAATGTAAATGTTTACAGTTTACAATTTACAATTAACATACAACTAACCTTTAAAAAAAAAACTCATATCAATGTGAGCATTTACACTGGAACGTGAAAACATAAACAAAAGTGAAAATTGACTATTTCAATTGTTCAATGGTAACAAAAAAATATCGTTCAACCAACAAACATGGTAATAAAAATAACAAATATACAACTAATTTTTGAAAAAAGAGCCAAAATAAAAAATGAATGTTCACAATTTATAATTAACATACAACTAGCTTAAAAAAATAAACTCATGCTAATGTAAACATTTGCATTGTAACGTTAAAGTATAAAACAAAATTGAAAAAAAAAATAAAAATCAACTATTTCTATTGTTCAATGGTAACAAAAATAATTGTTCAACAAATAAATATAATAACAAAAACAACAAACATATAACTAATTTTCAAAAAAAAAAAAATTTAAATTCATACCAAAATACAATGTGAATATTCATAATTTACAATAAATATACAACTAGTCTTAAAAAAAAACTAAATTCATATCAATGTGAACGTTCATACTTCAACATGAAAATATGAGACAAAATTGAAAGAAAAAAAATCGACTATTCCGATTGTTTAGTGACATCATAATATAAAAAGCATAATAACAAATAATATACAAAAAAATTATCAAACAATATAGAAAAAATTATCAAATAGTTCATATATATTGACGCGACTTTTTAGAAAAATCTGTATATAATCAATGCCGATATAATACCGATAAATAAATTACACAATACCAATGGCTAAACAAATTGATAAAGAAACTACGGTTTATGTGTTACAGTGACAAAAAAATGATTGCTTATCACCAGTTTGCCATCATCTTTGTTATCAATCTACTACTAAACTTCTCTTCCAAATGTTCTTCCATAACATGACCTTAATGCAAAATAATGGTGAAGGAAGATCGTCGATTAAATGAATTTCTCACATTGAGATAAAGAAAATACTAAAATAATAATCTTCTACATTCTATATACAATGTTTTATATATATCACAAATAAAACATATATAATAATTGATATTCTCTCTTCTAAATATATGATATGATACATATACATATACTATAATAAAAGTCTATAAATATAAAATAGTCTACATAATAATCTACATATTATATAAGTAAAGTTAGATTTTTGTAAAAAATATTGTTCAAGCTCCAAAACGTCATAATAAATTTATGGATTTATTGAATTAAAAAATAAATTTAAAAAGCAGTATTGGCTAATCCATTAAAGTAATAGTTTTAAAATATTAATAATTTTATAATTTATAGTTTTCAAAAAAAAAGATTAAAAAAAAATATTTTATATCTTTCCAACATAATCCTCTCATACTGATTTTTATTTCCTTTAAAAAAAATTAAAACTTGCTTCTTATTATATTACTATATTTTTCATACCATATATAACTACTCTGAAATCTTTAAAATTCATGATAAAAATTAAGAACCTTTAAAATATTTTGATTTAATTACGTATATTTAATTTCTTTTGTACATTTTTTTTTTCTTTTTTGATTTGTTTGGTACACTCATATGCACTAATATTTATGCTTAAATTATAAAATTTTTAATACATGTAATGGGTGTGAAAAGAAATTAAGTATGTATGATTATAAGCACCCTTCCTATATTAATCACATTCATTGATTTTACTTTCAAAAAATAAAAATAAAAATAAAAATTCGATATCTCATCAATTTAATTCTTTAGTTAATAGATTTTCACACTACTAAAATATAATTTTTTAATTTTTTTTTATAATGGTAACTTCATTTCACAAATAATTAATTATTTTTAAAATGTTAAAACATTTTATGTGAAAATTTGTATTAAATAGTAATTTAATAAAATTTAAATCTAAATTATGATTTGTTTTGAGATTTCACTTCTTTAATCAAGTTCTATACTAAAAATAAAATTTATGTACTAGCTTAATCTGATTTTAAATAATTCCTTTAGATGTAAATATAATTTCATATCAGACATATTTTACGAATAAATATATAATTTCTTAATTGAAGTTTTAGAATATTAATAAATATGCCAAATATATATATTCATATATATATATATATATATTTTTTAATTTGGTTATAAAAAATTTTACAATATTTTCACCATTTTAAAAAATAAATAAGTTGACAATGTGATAGTTGGGTATGGACGAAAACGATTATCTAAAAATTGAATTGATGTATAGCATAAAAAATCAACCAAATCCAATTTCTATACTACTTCTAGTATTTGATTTAGTATTAGCTCAATACTATCATAACTTAACAAATTATTAAATATAAGTTTAAATTGATTATTATTAAGTGTTTTCACTAATTAATTGATCAATTTCTAAATCAAGGCCAAGGTAAAACTAGAACAAGTTCTATATTTTAGGCCGACCCAGTATTATATAAGTTTTTCATACATAAATATACATAATTATTTGTGTAAGAATTTTTAATATAAATATATAATTTTTTTACAAATATATATATATATACACATTTTCTTATTTTTGTTATAAAAAATAATCATAATATATTTACCGAATTTAAAAATAAAAAAAATAAGTGAATTAAGTGATCATGAATTGGGTATGAATGAAGATAATTATCTAAGAATTTAATGGTTGGCTTAAAAATTGATCTTAATCTAACTTCTAAACTAGTTTTAATGTTTAATGTCAATACTATCTCTCGAATTAGTTCATAATATTCAAAACCTAAGAAATTAAAATATAATTTAAATATAAAATTTAAATTCATTATTTCCAACTATTTCTATTAATTGATCGATCAAAATTTTAAATCAGTTCCAAAGTATGGTTAGACCAATATCCGTATTTTAGGTTGACCTTAGATAATTTTCACACATAAATACACTTAACTATTCATATAATAATTTTAAATATAAATATAAAGTTCTATCAAAGTTTTCATTTTTTTAAAAACACTATGCAAAACATGTACATATTTATTTTTTATTATAAAAATACTAACATATATTTATTAACCAATTTAATAAACAAATGAGTTAAGCGGTTCTTGTTTAAGTATAGACTAAGATAATTCTCTAATGATTAGGTCACAGCCAAGTTGAAATAAATGTTGAGTCAATTAGATTATAACACTTTTAGTGTCTAGCACAATTATAAATACTCAAGCTAACTCTTATATATTTTATTACGAAAAATACTAATATATATTTATTCACCAATTTAATAAATAAATAAGTGGTTCATGCTTAGGCATAGATTGAGACAATTATCTAATAATTAAGTCATGACCAAGTTGAGATAAATGTTGAATCAATTAAATTATGCCACTTTTAGTGCCTAACACAATTATAAATCCTCAATAATTTAAAATATAAATATAAGTTTTAATCAAAATTTTAATTTTTTTAATAACTACTCATAAACATGTACATATTTATTATTACGAAAAAAATAATAACATATATTTATTCACCAATTTAATAAATAAATGAGTTAAATGGTTCATGTTTAGGCATAAATTAAGACAATTCGCTAATGATTATGTCATGGTTTAAGTTGACATAAATGTTGAGTCAATTAGATTATATCACTTTTGGTGTTTACACTACAACAAAAAACATTTTTGGCAATGTTTTTTAGCAACCAAACTGAAATTAGTCGCCAATTGTATATAATCGGCGACAATATACTTGTTGGTCGTCAAAAAATAAACTATTGGCGATGAGTTGAGATTTCTAATCGCCAAAAGGTTTGGCGCCAACTTAAATTTCTGCGCGGGAGCGCCAAAAATGTTTTCGCAACCAAATTAATATATAGCGACGAAAAGTTTGGTCGCCAATTGTAATTTTTAGCGACAGAAATAAAGTAGTCGCGGAAAAGGTGAACGATACTTATGGCGACCGAAGGATTTTAGTCGCTAATCAATTAACTATCAAAACTACGTCGTTTTGCATTTTTTCCTCTTCTTCTTCTTTTTTTTTTTTTTTCAGAGACTTGACCGACGCTTTTGGTGAATAAACAAATAAGACCTAAGCAACAACCAGTATAATTTTTTTTTCATCTCATTCTCTCCCTCAAACGGCGCACAGCAAACACAGAGGTATGTCTCTCTCTCTCTCTCTCCATCTCCATCTCCCTCTCCTTCTCACTCTCTCACACCGCCTCCTCCTCTTTTTCTTCTTCGTCTCTCTTCCTCTCGCTCAAGGACCGAACAACGGTGTGGGAGGCGTGGATCAGCCCGACCCGGCCCTTAGGGACAAATAGCATCATCAGTTAGCGCCGTTTGTGCGAACCTTTCACTCCATGTGACAATTGTGTTTATTGTTGCCAGAGACCCGTTCCTGATAATTCCTCCTTGCCACCCGCCAAGGTGGATGGTCACAACGAGATCCATAGCTTCTAAACACAATGTTGCTGACCCCAAGCTGACCCTCCTAACCCAAATAACCCATCTCAGTATTTCACAGAACTCACCAACAACATCAACCGCTTAGCCGAACAAAACCAAGCCTTGATCAATGTTTTGCTTCAACGAGACCTCCCTGTGCCTCCTCCACCACCACAAGATATCCCATCTAACCGAGAACGACGCCCGAGCAATCCCCTCCAACAAGCCCACCTCTCCAACCTGCAGGGTTTGTGACCCCCACCCCAAGACATGAACTCGCCACCTCGGGGTCTACACCCATCAATCTAAGCACTTGCTCCCGAGGGAGAGGCCAGTCCATTACATTCTGGTGGTGACAATGTTCCTATTTGGGATGTGGAACTCCGAGCCGTGAAACTCCAGCTTCAAGGAGTCATGCAAAACATACAGAATAAACCCTCTACAGCCAATTCACCGTTTGTCGCCTCCATCAGGGACAAACCACTACCTCTTAAGTTCAAAATGACCTCGATTGACTCTTTCGACGGCACAACAAACCCAGTTGACCACTTGGAGACTTATAGGACCCTAATGATCCTCCATGCTTTTCCTGATGAGATAATGTGTCAGGTTTTCCCCGTAACACTTAAGGGGTCGGCTCGACTATGGTTTAGTCAACTGCCAATGGACTCCGTCTCTACTTTCCAACACCTAAGTGATTCCTTTCTTAGCCATTTCATTGGTGCTTAGCGCCAGCGGCGCCCGATGACTTAGCTCCTTAACATCCGTCAGACGGAGGGCAAGTCGCTATGTAGCTTCGTTACCCATTTCAACACCGAAGCCTTACAGGTGGCGGAAAACGACGACAAGGTCATTCTTACAGCTTTCATGGCTGGTTTACGATCATTCGACTTCCTTTTCTCCCTCTCCAAAAACCCTTCAACCTCCATGACCACCCTCCTTTCCAAAGCCCAAAAATATATGAACGCAGAAGATTCTCCAGCCGTCCGCCAAGATTTTACTACCAAAAAGCCAACCCCTAGAGAGAAGAGAAAGGAATTTGAAACCAAAACCACCCAATATACACAACAAATTCCTCAGTATACCAACCGAACTGCTCGAACCGACTGATTGGCACCTATTTGACCACTCGGTCGGTTCGAGCAGTACACTCCCCTCAATTCCCTCATAGAACAAGTCTTGAACCAGATCCAGCGAGATTACAACTTGAAATGGCTACAACCCTCATGGTCTCCTTCGAGCTGGCGAGACCAATCAAAGTACTACCGTTTCCATCAAGACAACAGGCACAACACTGAGGATTGTGTCAACCTCAAAGACTAGGTGGAGAATCTGATATGCCAGGGTCGCCTCAGTTGGTTCACGGCAGCCTGCCCCCAATAGCGGCCAAGGATCGAACCCACCGGAGGCCACCGCCGACAAACCCCTCCCCGACAACCCCCACAACCTAACTGAGATAACGACAGACCCCCACTACAACCTCGATCTTAAGGCAACCCTGCTCTCCCAGTTGGAGAGATCAGAGTCATCGCTGGCGGGCTTGCATGCGGAGGACCATCCTATTCGACCCAGCGTGCCGAACTCAGAAAAATCAGATAGGGCTCTGACAAAGAGGTCGCGATATTGGATCCCTCTTCAAACACCCCAAACAGTGGATAGAACCCATCAACTTTACGGAGGCTGACTGCACAGGTATCCGTTACCCTCACAACGACCCCCTCGTCATCTCCACTCTCCTGTCCAATTACAAAGTCAGACGGGTGCTTGTCGACAACCGCAGCTCTTCAGACATCATCTTCCTGAACGCCTATCGCCAGCTCCAGGTTGGAGAAGAAAAATTGTCCCCTCTTTAAACCCCGCTGGTCGGCTTCACGGGGATCGGGTGACCTCCATAGGCTCCATCAATCTTCCAATCACCATCGGAGAGTATCCACGGCAGACCACCAGGTTACTCACTTTCCTTGTCGTCGATTATCCTTCTGCTTATAACATAATCTCGGCCGCACAGTCCTTAACGCTTTTCAAGTTGTCACATCCACATACCATCTGGCCATGAAATTTCTCACCGACCTCGGGGTCGGTACTGTGAGGGGAGAGCAGACGGTGGCCAGAGAATGCTACGTCGCTTCACTTAAAGAGGTCAAGCTGAAGGAGGCTATGATCATCGAAGGACTCAACGTCAAAGACGAAGACGAGTTAGTTAGAGGGAAACCAGTGGAAGAACTTATTGAAGTCCCTATCAACCCTACCAACCCAACAAAAACAGCCAAGAATGGCAGCCAACTATCCTCCCAGGTCAAGGCCGACCTTACAGCCCTCGTAATCGAGCACAATGATGTATTTGCCTGGACTCATTCCGATATGCCGGGTATTGATCCCTCATTCATCACTCATCGTCTCAGTATCGAGCCCCATTTCCGACCTTTCCGCCAGAAGCAGCGTGTCTTTCACCCGGAACGCAATGCCCTTATTGCCTCTAAGGTAGACAAACTATTGAAGGCACAGTTCGTCAAGAACATAGACTACCCCAGATGGCTGTCAAATATGGTCCTGGTCCGTAAAATCAATGGTAAATGGAAACTCTACGTCGATTACTCCGACCTTAATCGAGCTTGCCCCAAAGATAATTATCCTTTTCCCCTCATAGATCTGCTTGTCGACGCCACTGCTGGACATCAGATGCTCAGTTTCATGGACACTTTCTCCGGCTACAATCAAATTTTGATGCACCCACACTACAAGAAAAAGCATCTTTGGCGACTAAAAAGCACCTTTGGTCGCTGAAAGTATAGGTTTTGGCAACTAAAAAAGCATTGGTAGCCAAAAGTAAAGATTTTTGGCGACTAGAAAAATTTAGTAGCCAAATGTATAAGTTTTGGCGACTAAAAATCTGTTTGGTCACCGATATATGGCTTTTACTGACTAAAAAAATTTTAGTAACCAAAAGTAAGGCTTTTTGGCAACTAAAAAAAATTTAGTAGCCAAAAGTGAGGCATTAGGCGACTAAAAAGATGTTTGGTCGCCAAAAGTTAGGCTTTTACTGACTAAAAAAATTTTAGTAGCCAAAAGTGAGACTTTTTGGCGACTAAAAATAATTTAGTAGCCAAAAGTGAGGCATTGGGTGACTAAAAAGATGTTTAGTAGCCAAAACTGAGGTTTTTTGGTGACTAAAAAGAAGTTTAGTCGCCAAAAGTGGTAATTTTAGCACGAGAATTAAATTTTTTAACGACTAAAAAATAGTAAGTAGCCAAATGTATAGAATTGGCGACTAAAATTATGTTTAGCCGCAAAAAGTGGTCTCTTTTTTTTTTCTTCTAGTAAATAATTTATTTTTACATAAATTATGTTCAATAAAAATAATTATCTTTATATATATACTTTTATATTAATACGGGCCTATGTACTATAAAAATAATATATGTTGCATATATAATCATATGGTGTTATAGAGGTGTAGTGGAAAGAGTGTGTTGTATAAGGTTTACGGTGTGGGAGGTTAATGGTTCAAATCTCCACAAGGGCAGATGATTAGTTAGTGAGTGTAGTTTTTTTCTTTACGAATGAGCTTTTGGTGACTAAAAGGTTTGGTTGCCGATTCCTTGAGTATTAGCGACTAAAACATTGGTCGGTAAATGTATAATTTAAAAAAATATAATTGACTATTGGCGACCAAAGTTTTGGTCGCTAAAGACTTACTTTTTGGCGACTAAAAGTCTTTTAGTCGCCAATACCTTTCCCGACCGTCTTCCGGCGACCAAACCGACGACTAAAAAATTTAGTCGGGGAAACTAAAAAACCAATTTTTGGCGACTAAAAATTGACTTTTGGCAACTAAAAATTTAGTCACCAAATGTGTTTTTTCTTGTAGTGCCGGCTGACCAGGAACACACCTCATTCATCACAGACAGAGGAACTTACCACTATCGTGTTATGCCGTTTGAATTGAAAAATGCTGGAGCAACTTACCAATGGTTGGTCAATGCCGTCTTTCACCACCAGATAAGCCAAAACATGGAAGTCTACGTTGATGACATGCTTTTCAAGAGTAAACTTTCCTCTGATCATCTGACAGACCTGCGAGAAACCTTCAAAACCCTACACAAGTATCAAATGAAGCTGAATCTGGGAAGTGCACCTTCAGCATAGGATTTGGGAAATTATTGGGCTTTATGGTCAGTCAGCGGGGCATTGAGGCCAACCTTGAAAAGCTCAAGGCCCTGATAGAAATGCGGTTTCCCAGAACGGTCAAAGAGGTTTAACGGCTTACCAGCAGAGTCACCGCCCTTAACTGTTTTATTTCCCGCGCAACAGACAAGTGCCTTCCCTTTTTAAAAGTCCTCCAATAGGCTTTTGAGTGGACCACCGAATCCGAAAAGGCCTTTCAACAATTGAAGTAGTCTCAGGCGAAACCCTCTTTCTCTATTTAGTTGTATCAAACACCGCAGTCAGTGGGCCCTCATCAGGGAAGACAACTCAGTACAGCGTTCGGTCTACTACATTAGCCGCGCTCTCAGGGGTGCAGAACAAAACTACCCCCTGCTTGAAAAAATGGCCATTGCCTTGGTCATAGCCTCGAGGCGACTCTGACCTTATTTCCAAGCTCACTCCATAGTGGTTCTCACTGTTCAATCTTTGAAGAAGGTAATGCAACAGCCAGAGTTGTCCGGCAGACTTATGCAATGGTCTGTTGAGCTCAGCCAATTTGAAATCTCTTACTGACCTCGAACAGCGATCAAAGGACAGGCCATCGCCGATTTTATCTTGGAATTCACCAATCCCATTCCAATCGCGCCCCATCTGCCAAGGCAATTCAACACTAAGGTCGAAGACCCCCATTCCTGGATCCTCAATGTCGATGGATCATCCCGCAAAGAAGACAGTGGGGCTGGTCTTATCCTCACCGCTCCCGACGGCGGTTATTTCAAGTGTGCCCTCTGTTTCCTGTTCGATGCAAGCAATAATGAAGCTGAATATGAGGCCTTGATAGTAGGTCTTCGCCCAGCCAGAGACATTGGTGTAAGCCATATCCAAGTGTTCAGTGATTCCCAATTGATCGTCGAGCAGTTTACGGGGGAATTCGACGCGAAGGAAGACACGATGCGAGCCTACACGGATATTGCACTCCCTCTTGTTCGCCTTTTCAATACTTTCCATATCAAACACATCCCTCGGTCAGAAAACTCCAAGGAAGATGAAATGGCCCAATTAGCCTCGGCCGACCAGTCAGACTTCAGCCATGGCATCCGCCTTGAATACCTGGCCCCCCGACTACTTCGCCAAACCAGCAGGAGGTTCACTTCCTTCAAAACGAACCTATCTCATGGGCTGCAGACATCTTTCTGTTTTTGACAAGTGGGGAGTTGCCAGACGATAAATAGCAAGCCGCCAAAGTCAAAGCCTGGTCATCCAATTACATCCTCATCAGTGGCCTACTGTACAACGCGAATTTTCACGCCCATACCTCAAGTGTCTCAGTCCTGCTCAAGCGACCTATATGATGCAAGAAATCCACGAGGGCGTATGTGGTAATCATTTGGGTGCCAGGTCACTGGCCTATAAAATCCTTTGCACCGTCTACTTTTAGCCTACTCTCAACCAAGATGCCACCGAATTTGTGCTTCAGTGTGATAAATGCCAGTGCTTTGCCAACATCCCCCATGCTCCACGTATAGAACTGATTACATTCTGCAATCCCTACCACTTCACCAAGTAGGGCATCGACTTAGTTAGTTTATTGCCCACCGGTAGGGGCCAAACCAAGTTCTCTATAGTTGCCATTGACTACTTCACTAAATGGGTGGAAGCGGAACCCCTTGCCATAATCATTGAGTGGAACACAACCAGATTCATCTGGCAGTCGATCGTATGCCGATTTGGAATCCCTCAAGCCATTGTCTCAGACAACGGTAAATAATTTGACAATGCCAAGTTTAGAAAACTCTGTGCAGAGCTCTACATTAATTCATGTTTCTCTTCCCCAGGTCATCCCCAAGCCAATGGGCAAGTCGAAGTCACCAATTGCTCTATCCTGAAGATCATCAAAACTAAGTTGGAAGCCGCTAAGGGACTCTGGGCTAAGAAACTATCAAACGTACTTTGGGCTTATCGAACTACTGCCTGAACCCCTACTGGGGAGACCCCATTTCGCTTAACATACGGCGTTGAGGCGGTCATCCCAGTGGAAATCAGCCTGTCGACCCCAAGGGTTTTGCACCTGGATCAAGAACTAACCGAAGAATTGGGTCGGGCTGACTTGGACCTGATTGAAGAGCTCTGAGAGACCACTGCTGTCAGACGGGCCTTATATCAGCAGAAAATGAGAACACATTACAACCGCAAAGTTTGACCGAGAGAGTTCGCAGTGGGGGACCTAGTCTTGCGCGAAACAACCCTTGCCACCAAAAATCCCGTTGAGGACAAGCTAGCAGCCAAATGGGAAGGACCTTATGTTGTTAAGGCCAGACCCCACCCAGGCACTTACCGACTTCAAGACATGGAAGGCAGAGACCTCCCCCATCCATGGAACGCTGAGCACTTGAAGCATTATTTCCAGTAAAATGGTATCTCCTATTTTCGTATTGATCGATTGTTGTATGTTCCTTTCGACGATCTGCACACTCGTTCATTTTTTGCCCTTTCTATACATGGTGTAAACTTGTGATCAATAGGTTATGCCTTAAATGACAATGACTTTATATCTCCATTATCTGCGTTGTGTTTCAATAACAACTTGTTAATTAAAAGCCTCGGCCAAACTGAGCACAAAAAGCTCAGCCAGATTGAGTTAACTAACGCCTCAGCCAGACCGAGCATGAAGAGCTCAGCCAGACTGAGTTAACTTAAGCCTCAGCCAGATTAAGCACGAAGAGCTCAGCCAGACTGAATTAACAAAAGCCTCAGCCGGACTAAGCACGAAGAGCTCAGCCAGATTGAGTTAACTTAAGCCTCAGCCAGACTGAACACGAAGAGCTCAGCCAGACTGAGTTAACTTAAGCCTCAACCAGACTGAACACGAAGAGCTCAGCCACACTAAGTTAATTAAAGCCTCAGCCCAATAAAGCCCTCCAAGTCTTAGTCAGAACTAGCATGAAGAATTCAGCTGGTCTGAATCAAAGCTAGTCTCAATTGTTCCCATACTTAGTTAAAATCCAAGTTCATGACCATCCTTTTTCACTGATCATACAAGTTAGCCTGTTTGCCCATTTTTGACATTTTTGCATCATGGTTTACTTACAAAATTTCATATTCCCAAATGTGAACATACAAGTTAGCCTGATTGCCCATTTTTACCATTTTTACATCATAGTTTACTTACAAGTTTCACAATTTACGCACAAGTTTCATTTCCACATCTATTTATTATTGAATTTTGCTAAGCCATTTTCACCATTCCAAATTTACAAATCAGAGAAATAATAACAACAACAATAAATAAGAGAACTCATCGTTTTATTAACAAACTTACAGTTTCATACAATTCATTGCAGAAATTACATATATAAAAAACAAAACAAACAAAAACAAAATTTTCACACTTAGTTACAAAGATCACTCCCCCTCGCTGGAGGCAAGATCTTCTTCTTCAATCTCCTCGTCTAAGGGGGTTTGGGCAACGTCGTCTTCCCCTACCTTCACGAGACTGAAGTCCACGCCTGGGAACAACTCTTGTGCCTTATACTTGAAGCTCATCCAGCCACTGTCCCAGTACTGGTTCATCTCATGCTTGTAGAAGTCTGACCGCTAGAAGCTTTGGATCACTTCTTCTTCGCTCCTACCTCCAGCGGCCGCTCCAGACGGCCTAGGCTCCCCCTCTCCCTCCTTCACCAAGCTCCTGGTGACCGCTGCATCAATGGCCATCTGGAATTCGATGGACCCCTTGAATTGCTCTACGGCCGCCATGCATAAGTTGGGGTACGCCACCCTTTCAGATGCCAATTTGGCTCTCTCCTCTACTAGGGCCTTCTCTAACTCCGCGATCCGACCGTCTACCACTTCTTTGTCTTTGATCGCCTAGTCACGCAGTTCTTTATTGTTGGTAAGGGCCTCTTCCCACCTTTTATTGGCGGCGGTGCAGGCTTGTTGGACTTGCTCTAACTTCCTCTTCTCACCCGCCAACTCGAACTCTAGCGATACCATCTTGTGGCGCTCTACTTCCAGCTCTGATTTGGTCGCGAGGAGCTTGGCACCAGTATGCTCTGCTAAGTAGCTCCGCACCAACGCTAGCACCTTTCATTCTCTTCGCCCTTTGCGTATACTCCAGCCCCTTTGCGCACGAACTCCGAGCGGCCTTCCTCCAGCCCGTTGTCTCAACCCTTAGGTTCCGCAACTGCATTTTCGCACCTTCTAGCTGGGCCCTTAGCGACTCTACCTCTACCTTCGCACGCGCTGCTTTATTCATCAAGACAGTCGCCAGGGTCGCTGCCTCCATCTAGGCTGAGCAAAACCCTCTCAAGAGGTCAGCCTCTGTCAACTGGGCCATAGATTGCACAGCCGCATCCTCTACCACTCCAACAAGGCAATCAGCTGCGACCCTGGCTTTTCCCAATTTTTTCTGCCGAGCGGCCTGCCAGCGTATGTGCATGGTACATGGCAGTCTTCAATGCGGCGCTTGTCTCTGGTTTGCTAATCCCAGTCTTCCCTCACCAGGACTGGGCGACACTTCTACCACAGGCCCCACTATCCCCGCCATCTGGGCGCTTTCGCCTATGTCTTCTTTCAGCACTTGGGCACTCAGGCCCATGTCTTTTTCGCCACTTGGGCAGTCTCCCTTCCTGGAGCCTCCTCTACCCTCACATCCTTCATCTTTTTCAAAACAGGGGCATTCTTACTCCCCTCTACCACCAACCTCTTTTTTTTCATTTTCTTTAACACTACCTCCATCTCTTGTTTGCCCCTTTCCTTCAGCAGGTCCACCGAGGGCAGTAGTGGGGCAAAGTCAGTTAGGTCTTTGCCTCCCAACGGCTTGGGACGAGGTCGGACTCTCTCCCTCATCACCAACTTAGGAGCAGGCCCCAGCTGAGACTCTTTATACTTTTCTGCCTTGGCAAAGGTCTTTCACTCCTCCACCTCCTCCGCGTCTCTAGCTTCTCCCTTGCCGGATCCTCTTCCGTCGACTGCGGCCCCAGGCTCAAGGTAAATAGGGTTGATGGTAGGATCAGGTCATCCCACTTCACCCCCTCCTTCTCTCTCCACTCATTCACCCTCTTCACCCTGTTATCAGCTTCCACATCTAACCTTGGCTCCACTGACTTTGTAGGGACATTCCACGGTGTGCGAACTCCTCTCCTACCGTTTGCTGATACATAAAACCATCTCGGCCTCCAACCCTTCACCGAAGATGGCAAGCCTGCCACTAGACCCCGACCCGCCACCGCCTGCAAGGTCACCCACGTTTTCTGTTGACCGGAGGCCTTGTAGCAAGAGAAGAATTCCTCCACTATCATAGCCACCCCCCGGTTGCCCATGGCCATATAACCACACAGGCCATTAGTATCTTTCATGCGTTGGGCATTAGCTGCCCTGGTGCCACCTCCGGTCGATTCAGTACGTCTACCACTACTTGGGGGAGCAGCAGCCTCAACCCCCCCTCGCAAGGCCTCTTCGTATAACATGAACTCCATTGGTCGTGCATCCAACGCCCTCTCCTTAGACGTAGGCTACCTCAGCTCTATCTCCGCTGGAATTTAGTACTTCCTTCGAACCTCCTTAAACTCCTTCGCCGTAAACGTAGACTTGTCGGACTTGGTGTGCCAGTGGTTCGGCTCCACTTGGCTAATTCGCCTAGCGGCTACGATCATTGTCGCTGGGCGAGCCCGCGCTGCTTGCCCAGCTCCTCTCTCCTCCCTTCGCTCTGCTCGGTACTGTTTTACTAACTCCACTGCGTCGTCTTTTCCCAATGAGTCTAGCCTTATGGCTGGCACTTCATCTCAAGCCATTCCTCCTACGTGTCTGCGTATCGCTTCGGATGCTGGCACAAGGAAGTTCATAAAGTGTTACAGAGACGTGTCACACGAAACAAATGAGTTCACCTCTGGGATGTGTTGGTTTTTGGCGATAATGTAAGTAAAGCGAATAACTCTAAATGCCCATGGTTTGCCTATATTCCAAGGATCGAGATTCAATTTTGCCAGTTTGAAAATTTTCAAAAACTTCCGCCTCCGCCTTTTTAACGCCCTATATTAGCCTATCCCTTCGTTTCCTACTAACGCATTACCTCCTTTATTACGGGACTATGCCATGTGTACGACCACTTCACATCACCATGTGCCTTACCACTCCTCGAGCCCCACGCGCCGCCATTTCCTCTTCTCACTCGGTCACCCTTCGCGATCGGCCCTCCTCCTAGTCGGCCATCTCACTCGGTTACCCTTTGCGGTCGGCCCTCCTCCCATGAGGCCTTCTCACTCAGTCACCCTTCGCAATTGACCCTCCTCCCAGTCGGCCATCTCACTCGGTCACCCTTCGCGGTCGGCCCTCCTCCTAGTCGGCCATCTCACTTGGTCACCTTCACGGTCGACCCTCCTTCCAGTCGATCTTCTCACTCGGTCACCCTTCGCGATCGGCCTCTCTCCCAGTCGATCTTCTCACTCGGTCACCCTTCGCGGTCAACCTCCTCCAATCGATCTTCTCTCACTCGACCACCCACAACCCCCAACTTCTTCCTTATTTCCTTTGTTGGATTGAAGTTGCACTTGGGAATGGGGAACTACTGACATAGGTGGGCCCATAGGGGCCTTTGGCCCACCACCTAGAGCCCAAGGCGCAATTCAAACACTAAAGCCCAACATTACTAGAATCCAACGTTACACCAAGAACCAATAACATCTAAACACTTGTCAAGAGAAGAACCAGCCATATACGCAAACAAAGATCCTGCAGAGTTATTGCACCACACATTAGCCATTAATGAGGTCCCCTGCAACATTTAATACGATAATCCTTTCACGTCGGAACAGAGCAACCTCACCATGAACAAGGCAAGCTAGAGCATAGATTTTCGGCCAACATGATAGGTCAAAGTGGACAAGGAAATAATGAACAAAGGATATAAGCAGGTTTCTAAGACGAAAATAAGGTTAAATTCCTTACCATCACCCTATCTCTACATTCCATTAATTTCTCTTCTAATTTGCTCGTCGGAGGGTTTGTTGGGGGACTCCCGTTCCCCGTTAGACTTTTGTGCGGGTATCTCAGTGAGCCCAGCGACCGGACAACGGTGTAGAAGGCGTGGATCAGCCTGACCTGTCCCTCAGGGACAAGTAGCATCATCATAAGGGAAACTTTTAAATTATATTTTGAGATTCTTGCTTAAATTTGGTTTGATTCATAACAAATTTAATTTGTGGCTAAAAAATTTGGAGAGATTTTATCATTTACTGTTAGTACTCTTTCGACCTTAATTTTAAATCAAATGATATTTTGAAAAATTTAAAAATTTTGAAATGTGATAATTATACCATCAAAAAATTTAAATTCTCTAAAAATGATTAATATTTTAGAATGGAAAGAATATAAATTTCAAATTCATCTATTGCATTAAATGATAAATTTTTTTAAAAAAAAATATTTCATAATTAAATTCAATCACATATTATATTTCTTAAATAAATATATTGACATCATTATAAATTGAAAGATTTTGTGTAAAAATTAAAGGATTCTTAAATAAATTCAATAGCGGGCCGAGCCAAATTAAGCTAGATTGAAAAAATAAATTCTAAATCTAACTCGTTAATATATCAGACAGAAAATATTGATTCAACCTAATTTTATGAACTTAAACAATATTTTTCAAACCCTACAAAAATAGAGTTGGATAAGGCAGCAGATGCCACCCATAGCCGTTCTGGCTTCGGATCCTCTATCCCTCCTCCCCTCCCAATCTTCTATTCCGTGATCGCTATTCTACCACGTGTACAACACACCCAAAATTAATCCAAAATTTTTCTTCAACGTCACCATTCGTCTTCATCATCGATCAATACGACGAAGAACTTGTAGGAAGGATCAACTACTACGCCCTCTTCGTAAGTCCAATTTTAAATCCCGGTTTTAAAGGATTAATTAAATAGTAAATACATTTGATGCCATAACCCCTTTAACACCCATCAAAACCCCAAGAAATCAATTCGTCTGGCCTAGGGTATCCTTTTCTTGAGTCCACTCTGATTAGATTTAGTACGTTCCTCTCTTTTACATCTGAATTTACCTTAATTTTTTCTTCTGTGATAACCGGCTGTTTTAGATATGGGTGTGATTGGTTATCTGGTTTACACGTCAATTTGTATGGTCGAAGGAAATAAGAATTTATTACCACAAACATTGTTAAGAATTTATGGCCACAAATATGGTGGCGGCTACTTGCAGGCCTACCCACAATGAACATGAAGATGAAGTCCACGTTTTCTTATTTTTATTTTTATTTTTATTTTATCCAAAAGATTAAAAGACAAATTTAAAGCTGGATGAGTTGCTGACTAGTGAGAGAAATAGTGAGAGAGAAGGGCAGAAAGAAGAGCCAATTTTTTGCCACAATAAGAAAATAACTTCTTGTTTGGGTGCATTTTTTGCCGCAATAAGAAAATGCACCTAAAATCAAATATTTTTATCCAAAAAATACTTACAATTTTGAAAATATTTACTAAAAATAAAAAAATACGAAAAATAAATAATTCATTTTTTAAAAAATTGAATTCAGAAAGTTAAAACTAAACACACTGAATAATTTCTTGTTTCATGGAGAAAATATCTCTCATTCTAAGGAGAAAATTTCTAACTTATTTCATGAAGAAAATCTTAAATTATGAATTTTTACCTTTTTTATAATGTAAAATTTTAAAAATAAGGTATTGCTTAACAACGAGTCGAGAGTCTCCAAACACAATAAGCTCGTGGATTCCCATATGAATTGCAACAACAAAAAAATGTGAACGAAAATGAAAATATAATATAAATATTCACAATAAACAACAAATATATAATTAATTGGTGAAAAAACAAAATGTATATTAAAATACAATATGAATGTTCATAATAAATATACAACTAATTTTCAAAAAACAAATCTCATACCAAAATATAATGTGAATGTTTACAGTTTACAATTAACATACAACTAACTTTTTAAAAAAAAAATTCATATCAATATGAACATTTACACTGGAACGTGAAAATTGACTATTTCGATTGTTTAATGATAACAAAAAAATATTGTTCAACCAACAAACATGGTAACAAAAATAATAAATATACAACTAATTTTTGAAAAAAGAGCCAAAATACAATATGAATGTTCACAATTTATAATTAACATACAACTAGCTTAAAAAAATAAACTCATGCTAATGTAAACATTTGCATTGTAACGTTAAAACATAAAACAAAATTGAAAAAAAAAATGAAAACCAACTATTTCAATTGTTCAATGGTAACAAAACTAATTGTTCAACAAATAAATATAATAACAAAAATAACAAACATATAACTAATTTTCAATATTTTTTTTTCCAAAAAAACTCAGACCAAAATATAATGTGAATATTTACAATTTACAATTTACAATAAATATACAACTAGTCTTAAAAAAAATTAAATTCATATCAATGTGAACGTTCACACTTTAACATGAAAATATGAAACAAAATTGAAAGAAAAAAAATCGACTATTCTGATTGTTTACATCAAAAAAAAAAATTCAAATAATAAGCATAATAACAAATAATATACAGAAAATTATCAAACAATATATAAAAAAATCATCAAATAGTTTATATGTATTGACGCGGCTTTTTAGAAAAATCTGTATATAATCAGTGCCCATATAATACCGATGAATAAACTACACAATACCAATGGCTAAACAAATTAACGAAGAAACTATGGTTTATGTGTTACAGTGGCAAAAAAAATGATTGTTCATCACCGGTTTACCATCATCTCTGTTATCAATCTACTACTAAACTTCTCTTCCAAATGTTCTTCCATAACATGACCTTAATGCAAAATAATGGTGAAGGAAGATCGTCGATTAAATGAATTTCTCACATTGAGGTAAAGGAAATACTAAAATAATAATCTTCTACATTCTATATACAATGTTTTATATATATCACAAATAAAACATATATAATAATTGATATTCTCTTTCCTAAATATATGATATAATACATATACATATACTATAATAAAAGTCTATAAATATAAAATAGTCTACATAATAATTTATATATTATATAACCAAAATGAGATTTTTGTAAAAAATATTGTTCGAGCTCCAAAACGTCATAATAAATTTGTGGATTTATTGAATTAAGAAATAAATTTAAAAAGTAGTATTGGCTAATCCATTAAACTAATAGTTTTAAAATATTAATAATTTTATAATTTATAATTTTCAAAAAGAAAGATAAAAAAATATATATTTTATACATTTCCAACACAATCCTCTCATACTGATTTTTATTTCCTTTAAAAAAAATTAAAACTTCCTTATTATTATATTACTATATTTTTCATACCATATATAACTACTCTGAAATCTTTAAAATTCATGATAAAAATTAAGAACCTTTAAAATATTTTGATTTAATTACTATATTTAATTTCTTTTGTACATTTTTTTTTTCTTTTTTGATTTGTTTGGTACACTCATATGCACTAATATTTATGCTTAAATTATAAATTTTTTAATACATGTAATGGGTGTGAAAAAAAATTAAGTATGTATGATTATAAGCACCCTTCCTCTATTAGTCACATTCATTGATTTTACTTTCAAAAAATAAAAATAAAAATAAAAATTCAATATCTCATCAATTTAATTCTTTAGTTAATAGATTTTCACACTAATAAAATATAATTTTTTATTTTTTTTATTTATAATGGTAACGTCATTTCACAAATAATTAATTATTTTTAAAATATTAAAACATTTTACGTGAAAATTTGTATTAAATAATAATTTAATAAAATTTAAGTTAAAAATTATGATTTGTTTTGAGATTTCACTTCTTTAATCAAGTTCTATGCTAAAAATAAAATTTATGTACTAGCTTAATCTGATTTTAAATAATTCCTTTAGATGTAAATATAATTTAATATCAGACATATTTTAAGAATAAATATATAATTTCTTAATTGAAGTTTTAAAATATTAATAAATATGCCAAATATATATTCATATATATATATATTTATATTTTTTAGTTTGGTTATAAAAAATTTTACAATATTTTTACCATTTTAAAAAATAAATAAGTTGACAATGTGATAGTTGGGTATGGACCAAAATGATTATCTAAAAATTGAATTGATGTATAGCATAAAAAATCAACCAAATCCAGTTTCTATACTACTTTTAGTATTTGATTTAGTATTAGCTCAATACAATCATAACTTAACAAATTATTAAATATAAGTTTAAATTGATTATTATTAAGTGTTTTCACTAATTAACTGATCAATTTCTAAATCAAGGCCAAGGTAAAACTAGAACAAGTTCTATATTTTAGGCCGACCCAGTATTATATAAGTTTTTCATACATAAATATACACAATTATTTGTGTAAAATTTTTTAATATAAATATATAATTTTTTTACAAATATATATATATACATTTTAGTATTTTTGTTATAAAAAATAATCATAATATATTTACCGAATTTAAAAATAAAAAAATAAGTGGATTAAGTGATCATGAATTGGGTATGAATGAAGATAATTATCCAAGAATTTAATGGTTGGCTTAAAAATTGATCTTAATCTAACTTCTAAACTACTTTTAATGTTTAATGTCTGTACTATCTCTCAAATTAGTCCATAATATTCAAAACCTAAGAAATTAAAATATAATTTAAATGTAAAATTTAAATTCATTATTTCCAACTATTTCTATTAATTGATCGATCAAAATTTTAAATCAGTTCCAAAGTATGGTTAGAACAATATCCATATTTTAGGTTGACCTTAGATAATTTTCACACATAAATACACTTAACTATTCATATAATAATTTTAAATATAAAATATAAAGTTCTATCACAGTTTTCATTTTTTTTTTAAAAACTATGCATAAACATGTACATATTTATTTTTTATTATAAAAATACTAACATATATTTATTAACCAATTTAATAAACAAATGAGTTAAGTGGTTCTTGTTTAAGTATAGACTAAGACAATTCTCTAATGATTAGGTCACAGCCAAGTTGAAATAAATGTTGAGTCAATTAGATTATGTCACTTTTAGTATCTAGCACAATTATAAATACTCAAGCCAACTCTTATATATTTTATTACAAAAAATACTAATATATATTTATTCACCAATTTAATAAATAAATAAGTGGTTCATGCTTAGGCATAGATTGAGACAGTTATCTAATAATTAAGTCATGACCGAGTTGAGATAAATGTTGAATCAATTAAATTATGCCACTTTTAGTGTCTAACACAATTATAAATCCTCAATAATTTTAAATCTAAAAATAAATTTTAATCAAAATTTTAATTTTTTTAATAACTATTCATAAACATATACATATTTATTATTACGAAAAAAATACTAACATATATTTATTCACCAATTTAATAAATAAATGAGTTAAGTAGTTCATGTTTAGGCATAAATTAAGACAATTCGCTAATGCTTATGTCATGGTTAAGTTGACATAAATGTTGAGTCAGTTAGATTATATTACTTTTAGTGTTTACACTACAACAAAAAAATATTTTTGGTGACGTTTTTTAGCAACCTAACTGAAATTAGTCGCCAATTGTATATAATCGGCAACAACATACTTTTTGGTCGCCAAAAAATAAACTATTGGTGACGAGTTGAGATTTTTAGTCACCAAAAGGTTTGGCACCAACTTAAATCTCTGCGTGGGAGCGCCAAAAATGTTTTCACAATCAAATTAATATATAGCGACGAAAAGTTTGGTCGCCGATTGTAATTTTTAGCGACAGAAATAAAATAGTCGCGGAAAAGTTGAACGATACTTATGGCGACCGAAGGATTTTAGTCACCAATAAATTAACTATCGAAACTATGTCGTTTTGCATTTTTTCCTCTTTTTTTTTTTCGATTGACCCTTTTGGTGAATAAAAAAATAAGACCTGGGCAACAAACAGTATAATTTTTGTTCATCTCATTCTCTCCTTCAAGCGGCGCACAGCAAACACAGAGGTATGTCTCCCTCTCTCTCTCCCTCTCCATCTCCCCCTCCTTCTCACTCTCTCACACCGCCTCCTCCTCTTTTTCTTCTTCATCGTCCCTTTCTCTCACTCTATCGCGCCACCGACTGAGCGCCACCGACGGCATTCCCTCAAACGGTGCCTCATCTTCCTCTTTTTATTTTTTGTCTGCCTTTTTCCCAACGCTGATCGCAACCGACGGTATTCTCTCTCTCTGATATTTTGAATTTGTGGGATTGATTTTGGGATTGATTTTGGGACTATTTTGGGATTGTCGCCTCTTTTCTTTCTAGATTACTTCATTGCTGTACTGCTCCGTCTCCCTCGATTGCTCGCTTCATTGCTGTAAACGTGTTTGACATCGTCGTTAATTCAATACCGTAAAATGTGTTTGATTCCTTGGTTATTGTAGGTGTGTTTACACATTATAATGTTTGATTGCTTTGTCTCTTTACCTCCATTTCAGATTGTGTTTTTTTTACAGTGTATGTATGTATGTATGTATCTGTAAAATATAATTAAATGAAAATTAAGTTAAAAAAGTTTGAAGTTAAGAATAAATATTAAGGATTTATGGTTAATTTGTGATGTAATTGAATTAATTTTTTATGTATATATAGGGGATGAATGTTGTTTAAGTTAGAAACCATGTATATAATTAATTGAATATAGAAAGAACAAAAATAAAATTAAAAGTATGATACAGATATATTAGTTTCACAATTTTGAATTTCTAATAAAAAATAAAATTAAAATTGGAGTGATACTTGCGACCTTTGAATTCTACTTCTCATTCCAGTTTACCTATTAAAACTTGAACTAATTTTGGGTTTTGAAAAGAAAGTTGGTGGGGTTAAGCCAATATTTCTAATCTTTACATGCTATCAGCATATCTTCTTTCTGTTTGGACCATGCTGCCTCTTAATTAGATAAAGTTGTTATGTTGTCTTTAACTAGATCTGTTATTGTTTTTTTGGGAGATCATTTGCACCATAGGACATCTTTTATTGTTTAAAAACTGATGCATGTATAACTGATTGATTCATCTTTATTGTGTTGGACTTCTTATGGACAACTGATGGCTCCATTAATTATATATTCTATCTTGTAGAAAGCTTATTTTAAATATAGAGTGAAGAGAATAAAACGTATTTGACCAAATGAAGGTTCATACCTGATGCTTCAAAGTTTCCCCATATTTTATGATCATGAAGTTTTTTGATGAAAAAATTTGCAAGGTCCATTGCTTTTTTCATATTTGCAGAGAGTGAAGAACCTCCCTATACGGTTGAAAGACTTTGCAAGTGTAGAGTCCATGAGGGAAGAAATTAATGAAGTTGTGGCATTTTTGCGAAATCCTAGAGCATTTCAAGAAATGGGAGCCCATGCCCCTCGGGTATGTTCTTACTAGGATAACGAATAGCTGTGTAATTTTTCATGTGAATTTGATTGTGTAGTTGTATATTTTCATCTACACTGTTGGAAGCAATTGTATCATGAAGTAGTGATTCTAATCTGAGGTTTTTTTTTTTTTTTTTATAAATTTTTTTGAAAGATAATCCGAGAGGGTTGATTGTATATTTTCACACTCTGAATGTTCTGTGGTGTTCAGTAGTACAATGAATGAAATTCTATTCCACCATGTATGTATCTATGCATGGTTTTAAGTTTTATATTATTCGTTGAATTTGAATGGGGATATCTTTGTGTTTTATTATTATTGTTTTCATTTTTCTCTTCTTATGAATGATTTAGTTTTCATGATAACTGTAGTATTTATTAAAAAAATACTCATCTCCTCAAATATCTGACTACTAACTAGAGAATCAATTGTAGTTCTATGCTGAAAGGAAAAAGGTATATGATTAATTATACGTACAGTACTATTTTGTAATACAACATATCCTTCCTATTATTGCGAAATGACCACCGAAACTGCCGAAACTTAGCACGGGCAACTTGCTCAAGCCTAAATAGACTTGTAGAAGCAAACGGGACCTCGATTAGATTTCCAGTTAGAAATTAGAAGGAAAATTGCAAAACACAAGACTTAAAAAGCCCGTTCGGGAGGCAAAATTGCGAAATGACCACCAAAACTGCCGAAACTTGGCACAGACAGCTTAATTAAGCCTAAATAGACTTGTAGGAACAAACGGGATCTCGATTGGATTTCCGGTTAGAAAATTAGAAGGAAAATTGTAAAACACAAGACTTAAAAGGCTCGTTCGGAGGGTTGAAATTGCGAAATGACGACCAAAACCGCTGAAACTTGGCATGGGTAGCTTGCTCAAGCCTAAATCGACTTCTAGGAACAAACGGGACCTTGATTGGATTTCTGGTTAGAAAATTAGAAGGAAAATTGTAAAACACGAGACTTAAAAGGCCCGTTCGGTGGCTAAAATTGTGAAATGACCACCGAAATCGTCAGAACTTGGCACAGACAGCTTGCTCAAACCTAAATAGACTTGTAGGAACAAACGGGACCTTGATTGGATTTTCGGTTAGAAAATTAAAAGGAAAATTGTAGAACGCAAGACTTAAAAGGCCCTTTCGGAAGGCGAAATTGCGAAATAACCACCGAAACTGTCGAAACTTGGCATGGCCAGCTTGCTCATGCCTAAATGGACTTGTAGGAACAAATGGGACCTCGATTGGATTTCCAGTTAGAAAATTAGAAGAAAAATTGTAAAACACAAGACTTAAAAGGCCCGTTCGGGGGGCCGAAATTGCGAAATGACCATTGAAATAGCCGAAACTTGGCACAGGTAGCTTGCTCAAGCCTAAATACAGTTGTAGGAACAAACAAGATGTCAATTGGATTTTCGGTTAGAAAATTAGAAGGAAAATTGTAAAACACAAGACTTAAAAGGCCCATTCGGGGGCTAAACTTACGAAATGACCACCGAAACTGCCGAATCCTGGCATGGGCAGCTTGCTCAAGTCTAAATCAACTTGTAAGAACAAACGGGACCTTGATTGAATTTTCGGTTAAAAAATTAGAAGGAAAATTGTAAAACACAAGACTTAAAAAGCTCGTTTGGGGGGTGAAATTGCGAGATAACCATCGAAACCACCAAAATTTAGCACGGGCAGCTTGCTCAAGACTAAATAAACTCGTATGAGCAAACAGTACCCCGATTGGGCTTCCCATTACAAAATTAAAATCAAAATTGTGAAATTCATACTGAGTTGTGTTTTTTTTTTTTTTTGTCAATCTAATATTGTTTTTTCTTTTTCATGTGACAGATTGGCAATGGTGGAAAATAGTTCAGGCTGCATCAGAAGATTTGATTTTGTATTTTTGAAAATACTTTTTGACATTTGATTTTAGTAAATGACTTATGGGTTAAATGTTTAGCATCAAAATATTTGGTACTGTGTTTTTGCAAATATTTTGACATAGGATTTTGGTAAATGACTTGTGGGTTAGATGTTTAGCATCAAAATATTTGGTTTTGTGTTTTTGAAAATATTTTGACATAGGATTTGGTAATGGATTTGTGGGTTTGATGCTAATAGCTTGTAAGTATTTTGGTATGAATGTTTTAGATTGTTAGGGAATTGTAATTATATTTATTAGGATGTTTAATAGCTATTAATTTTGAATTATTATGAATGTCTTGCACATGTGTATTATTATTTACATTACATTTGTGTATATATTATGTAGAGAAAAACAGGTGTTTTGGATTATTTTGAATAGAAAAATTATCAAAATCAAAATTGGTGCAGTGAATTTTTAGTTACAGGTGATATTTTAGTCGCTGTTAATATATTAGGCGCCAACATATTGTTTTTGTGCCTAAAAGTTAGTGGCTATTCCAAGAACTTTTAACAACCAAAACTTAGTCGTCACCAAAAACTTGATTTTTAGCGACCAATTTAATTTTGTTGCCAAATAGTACTTTTGGCGATGCATTTATTTGTCACTAAAACTACATAGATTATCAAAATTTTAACCATTTAGCAACAAATTAGAACTTGACAGCAACAAAATATATGATTTTTGGTGACCATTTTTGCTTGTCGCTAAATGTCTACATACGGTGACAACTTATGATTTGGTCGCCAATACTTTTAGTGACAAGCCTTTGACGACCAATTGTGTACTTGTCGCTGATTCTTTTAGCAACGAAATTTGTATTTTTGGCGACCAATTTTTTGGTCACCAAATGTGCTTTTTGTTGGCATAACTATAAACCCTCAAGCTAACTATATATTTTATTATAAAAAATACTAACATATATTTTGTTAGGTTTTTGTAATTAGTAATTGTAACAACCCCGACCCTTAATTAACGTTAATTCATGCTTAAGTGTGACTAACAAGTAATTAAGAAGAGATCATGAGTTAGTTATATGAGCATTGCATTATTTTTTGTGTCTCTATCTGTTCAGCGTAGATAAATTTGTACATGTTTTAGTTTCAAATTGCAAGTTGAAGGCCTTAACGCCATCCGATGCAGAAATTGATCTGATTTATGTGTTGATTGGAATTTTTTTAGGACCGTGTGGTAGGTTCAATTGAAAATTCGTTTCGGAACGATTAAATAAGATTAATTTAATCTCACTTAATTGCCTATGACTTTAGCTAATTAAATACCATTTCTTTTATGAATCCACTCACCTCTTCTCGTCCACTTACATACACCTTTAAGCCTATTCTACAAAAAACGTGAAAGGGGGAGAGAGAGAGGGAAGGAGAATTGAAATCAAAAGCAAGAGGAAAGGAGAATTGCTAGGGAATTCAACAAGACTGGGTAGGAACCTTAGAGAATTCACCAATTAGAGCTTCAGTGAGAGGTAGAGGTATGAATTCAACACCTAGATTATGTAATTGTGATGTTAAAACATGGATTCGTGAGGATTAAGTTGAGTAATTTAGGATGAACAAAAAAGAATGAGAGAACATAGATCATATCATGCATGCATGCATGTTTCATAGCATTTTGAAGTTGATTTTCAAGAATTCTCTCATGCATGTCTTGAATTCACCTCAATTTTGGGAAATCATTGAGTTTCATGATGTTTGGTAACATTTGATCATGTTTGAGGAGCTTTGGTTCAAAGAATTGCATGCATGTTGTGTTCATGATTTATCCTTGAGTTTCAAGTTGAATTTTTGCACATTGGCAAGCCAATAAGCCACGGTTTCTTGAAATGATCTTCAATTCATGTTGTTTTAAGGGTTTTCATGTATTTTCTCAAGTTTTGGCCCAGAAAAATGAAGTTTGATGCTTTAAAGGTTGAGTTTGAACTTGAAGATCAAATCTGGAAATTCCAGAAATTTGATCCACGCTCGAGCGGGGGGCTTCACACTCGAGTGAGCACTCTGAGTACGTGCACTTCCGCTCGAGCGACGTGAGTCACGCTTGAGCATGAAATACATGTACCCAGAAGTTCATGTGTTTTTAGTCTGCTCGAGCGAGAGAATTCACGCTTGAGCGAAGGTTTGAGTCTCACGCTCGAGCGGGGATCGAGCGTCTGTCGAGCATGAAAAACATGCAACCAGTACCTTTTCCAAAGTTTACAGTCTTCTCGAGCGAGGGAAGTCACGCTCAAGCGAACCTTCATATCTTGCATGTCCGTTCGAGTGGGGAAATCTACGCTCGAGCGTGGACCTTATTTTCAGTAAAATTTGATAAATATTTTCAAGTGCATTTTTGCATTCTCATTCCATCATAGACATTCCTAGGCCATGATTAAGACCCCATAATGAGAGTAATGAAGTAGAAGCACACCAAAACAAGTAAGGGCTAAGTCATCATCTATGGGTGTGTAATTCGGACCATGTTCATTTTGTAACTATGTAGGTCTAGCGCCACAAGGAAGCTAAATTGCCTACTTACGACGCCTATTATCTGTGAGTAATAACTTAGTAAAGCTATGTTCAAATCTATGTATTTTCTATATACGAAATAAGACCCATTGAGGGAAATTCCATGTTTATTACTATGAATGATTGTCAGACATGAAAAGCAACTATGATGCCATGCTATGATTCAAGTATGTTACTAGTGATGTATGCCACGATTCAAGTACGTTATAAGTGACATGATGTTATGATTCAAGTAAGCTATAAGTTCCCAGACCGGAGGTTCCTATGGAACTGACAAGTTATCTGTACCCAGTTGGAGGTTCCAAAGTGGAACTCACAAGTATACAAGTTCCCAGTCCAGAGGTCCTTGTATGGGACTGACAAGTTATCCTTACCCGGCCGAAGGTTCGTCTATAGAACTGACAAGGAAAATTTAAGTCACTCTGTGTGAGATCTACTAGTACTGATAAACGTATATGAAAGATTAAGTATGAACTCTGACTTTTATCTACATGCTCAAAACAAGAATATGAGTGTAAATTGTTTTATTTCAGCTATGATATTGAGAAATCATTCATATACCCCTTTACTCTGTTATTATTCGCTGGGCCACCACTCACTAGTTATTTATTATGTATGTAGGTGAGAAAGTTCGTGATCAGGCTTAAGTTTATGCCTGGGGTACTTTTGTGTTGTCAGCCACCCTTCGCGCGTCCTGAGGAGGTGTAGACAAGTCCGCGGGGGGACCTCGCTACAGTTCGGACTCGATTTGTGTCACTGTTCTTAATCTGAACCAAAGAGTCCAAATCTAACAAATCGTTTTGAGAAAACAGATTTCGAAAGAAGTGCCAAACATGGACTGCTTTGCCAAATACAGAGTCGCCACCTAAATATTTTATTTTGGGAAATTTAGGAAACCCTGACTCGTTGCCTAAGGCCACGTGTCCGTCATCACCAAAGTCGCCTCGGATCGGGAACTTGGGTACGATTGGGGAAGGTCACTTCGTGAGCACCCCCGCTCTCCCGATCAAAGATTGGCCTCTACTAATCATGATATCAAGTTTTGAAAATATTGTGTGTTCTTATTCCGATTTTTTAGCCTAGGTTTACTATGTGATGCGCACAGCATACAAGTATAGAACGGGTCACCTGAATTGGAACAAAACATTTCGTGTTTGTTTTTGAAAGATGGTTTGATGGTGCTACTCGCAAGTAGACTAAGACGTGGATTTGACACCCTCGGGTGGGCTTAGAAAACATAATTTTGCCACTATCTAGTGGGCTTTAAAACTCACAATTAATGAATTGTTCCAATTCAAATAACAAAACCTTCACCCACAGGCATTCAGGTAGTTATATCACATAAGCATATAGCCTCATGGTAAGCATGCTGTCATGGCAGTCACTCACACACATGCAAGGATGCTAAAGCATAAAACTTACCGAGTACTCCAAGCCAAAACAGAAGCTAATTAGAAATCCATGCATGATCCTAACTATACAAAAATACCTAATGCAACACATGCAAAAATGTAACTATAGCAGGCTCGGCTATTCTAAACATGGCATATAAAATGCTACAGCTAACATGTATTCAACTTGGAATTGAAAATACAATGCAGTTAGTATGATGCGCCGAGCCCGGTGTATGCAAGACAGATGAATGAATGCAAACATGCTATCATACTGTATGCTAATTGAAACATGCCCTAATCTAACCATCATAAGCTGGTAAATAAAAGAGAGAAAGACGTGGGGTTGGAAGACATACATCACACACACGCACACTTATTACAATTGTGCCCTCGCTCGGAGGGTCCGAATAAATAATATACAGTCCCAAATAAATACAGTCCGAATAAATACAGTCCAAATATGTACAAAAATCCTAATTAATTACCAAATTAACTAAGAAAACAATAAACTAGCATGCAAGCCAGAGACTGCCTTGACTCTTCTTCAGATGATGAATGATGCACATCCGGGTTGCCTTTGCACGGAAATCCACTGTGATGCCCCAATTAGCCTCTGTTTTGCAATAATTTTTTGGAAAGCGCACCAAGTCCCGGAAGACTGCTAATTCTTGATTTGCTGCAACAGAGAGCAGGAAAGGGGCATAGCAATGTATTTTCACAAATGTATGCATGTCTCGATCCTCATGCCACCAATCACGCATCTCGATACACGATGGCCGAGGAGTCGAATTACACAACTCAATAGAGAATGAATGCATATGAAAACACAACAAAACCTAGATTCCATCATGGATAATCCAGAGTGTCGGCGACTGGGAATTGAGACACGTTCCGTCACTCGGAGTACGAAACGCACCTCGTTTCCCGTGCTCGGGCTAACTCCTATCCCAAGCACGATGCAATATGCATGATATGCATGAAATGCAACTAAGATACAACCTAACATACACAATGCTAGGAAATGGCATACACAATGCACGAGATAACATGGCATACACAATGCGCTAACATACAACTTAGCATACGCAATGCTATGAAATGAAATGACATACACAATGCATAATGGACTTACACCAACATGAGTGGACCTCAGCCACACTCACATAAGAGGCCATAAGATGAAAATGTGACACTCGAAATGCGTGCACACATGCACGCAAATCGAGGACCGAACCTAAGGCACGAATGCCACTCTACCAAAGCATGGCAAGGTATAAAACATGATATGTGAATGAAAAAATTTCATCACTGAAATGCGACACAAAACAGCCCCGAATCATGAAAACCTGGCACCCGATGCAAGGAATGGTCCCGAAATGCAAGATTAAGCACATGAAATGACTTGTAGCTACATCAAGCATGCATTATTTGTACATGAAGTATAAAGACAGATTTAAGGCAGCCCCAAAACATGCATATTTACAGTTTATAACAAGTCTCAAAAATGAACAAAAATAGGGCTAATTTACCATGCAAAAAATGGCCCCGTAAGAGAGATAATGAAGCAAGTAGCAGCTTCTGGCCCTAAACAGAGAAGGGCCCTTCTACAATGTTGAAGAGGGGCCCAAAATATGGTATTCTACAGTTGGTGGCCGAGTCAAAAACAGTACACAAGCATGCTCAAAATACTATACAAAATAAGGCCTAAAAAGAGGTCTAAACACAAGGAGGAAAAAGGAAACATCAAACAGCAAAAGACCCTTGATGAAACATGAAGAGGGGGTGAAAATAAGGCCATTTACAGTTTGGACCAAAGTCCAAAAACACAAACACAAGGGGCTAACAAATCATGCAAAAATGAGGCCAAAAGAGGGATATAAAGGCAAGTGGCAAATGGAAGCCACAAACAGTGATGAGCCCTTCAACAATGTTGAAGAAGGACTCAAAATAAGCTTCTTTACAGTTTGTACTAGTGCTCAAAACAGTTTACATATAGGCCTAAAATAATATGCAAGAAAATGGCATACAAAGGAGGTAATGAAGCAAGTGCAAAAAGGGAGTCTCAAACAGTGAGAGGCCCTTAAACAAACATGAAATAGAGCTCAAAAAAATAATATTTTCAGTTAGGGTCGGAGCCCCAACATGCAAACACAAAGAGCTAAGATGTGAACCAAGAAAAGGGTCAAAAAGGGAAGAATAGGATTTACCCTTGAAGACTAATCTTTGATAGCCTTTTGGACCAAGAAATGCTGCCTCCTAAGCTCTGAGAAGACCCTCCAAGCTGCTGGAAAGGAGTGGTGGTGTGGTGCTAGGTGATGGTGAGGAAATGGTGTAAGAATCAAAGGGTTTTTTAAGGCTTAGAGTAGAGAGAGAGAGAGAGATTTAATGTGAGAGCTCCAAACCAAAATTTTCTAACCCCTAAAACACAGCTGGGGGGTCTGTTATATAGACACAAGAGGGTGGAAAAGAGGGGGGAAATGAAATTCAAATTTCCCCCCAAAATTGGCCTAAAAGGGAGATAAAGGGGCAAGTGATAGTAGGAGATCTCAAACCGAAGAGAGCCCTTCAACAAAATTGAAGAGGGGCTCAAAATAAGACACTTTGTAGTTTATGACAAGACACAAAAATAAATACAAGTAGGCCTAAACTATCATGCAAGAAAAGGCTTAAAAGAGGGGTAAAGAAGCAAGTGGCAGTAGGAGATCTCAAACAGCAAAAGGTCCTTAATCAAACATGAAAAGGACCTCAAAATATGACTATATCAAGTTCGGGTCGGAGCCCAAAAATACAGAATGAAGGTTCAGGAGCCAAAACACGCAGTTTGAGGCCCCGAAAGTGGGCTGTTACGCACCGGAAGTGGTGTCCGACCACGAAGTTGGTCTCTCGGACCACAGTGTCCCTCAAAAGGGAGGAAATAAGGTGTGTGCCAAAAATCGGAGCAAACGGAGGTGGTTAAGCGGTCCCAAACTGAGGCACACGGCCGACAGCTCCGAAAAACCGAGAACTGGGCTCCAAACAGGAAAAATGGCCTACGACCACAAAACGTAGCCTACGACCACTGAGAGATGGTCTACAAGACCTCTCCCTCCCTTCGGGAAAAAAAAATAAAAAAAACAGGGCCTGGTTCGTAAACCGAGGCAAAGCACAAAAGAGTCCGGAAGTCCGGAGGCAAGGCTCGCAGCCGGGACTCCGCAACCTCAGAACGAGCACAATATGCAATATTACTAAGCGCTCAATCGGTGATGTCTGAGTCTTAAGGTCGGTCAAAAATGGGGTGTCTACAGTTGCCCCTCTTTGACAGAACTCGAAAGTCATAAGTGACGGGAGTGAATGTCAAAGCCCAGAGACGACCCATTTTTGACAAGGCCGAAGACTTAGACAAACAGGTGACATAAACAGAAATGTGCTCGTAGGCGCGCCCGCAGGCAGGAGGGGCAAAATGCAACTGGCAATGCAAGACGCCGAAGGTGACTCAATGATCATGCAAATAAAAGCTGTAATGGAGCATACCATGCAACAGTTTTAAGCAAGTGAATACAAATCTAACTACATTTCATGCAGAAAGGATGTAAGAAAATTATGCAATTCTCGCTGCGTCTCACGCGGAGAAGGCTAAAGGCGACTACTGAGAATACCCAGAGTCTTACACACAACATCTCTCTGCGTTTCACACATAGGAGAGGGAGAAGGTAAACCTCTCAGTGTATCACACGCAAGAGAGGAAAGGTAAACTTCTCAGCGTATCACACGCAAGAGAAGAAAGGCAAATTCCTCAGCGTACCACACACAAGAGAAAATCTCTAAGCGTATCACATGTAAGAGAGAAAAAGAAAATTTCTCAGCGTATCACATGTAAGAGAGAAAAAGAAAATTTCTCAGCGTATCACATGCAAGAGAAAACCTCTCAGCATATCACATGCAAGAGAGAAAAGGCAAATTTCTCAGTGTATCACACGCAAGAGAAAACCTCTCAGCATATCACATGCAAGAGAGAAAAGGTAAATTTCTCAGCGTATCGCACGCAAGAGAAAACCTCTCAGCCTATCACATGCAAGAGAGGAAAGGTAAACTTCTCAGCGTATCACGCGCAAGAGAAAACCTCTCAGCCTATCACATGCAAGAGAGGAAAGGCAAATTTCTCAGCGTATCACACGGAAGAGAAAACCTCTCAGCATATCACATAGAGGAAAGGTACGAATGAACACCGGAACTCATCCGAATGTTCGAAATCGAAGATGTCCTAACGCACCGCATGCGAGAGGAGAAAAGACGACAATTGCAAGTGAAAATGTGCATAATAATGCAGGTGAAGTGTACATAACAATGCAAGTAATGAGCAAAACAATGCTAGATAGATGTGCATAACAATGCAAGTAATGAGCATAACAATGCTAGATAAATCTGCACAATAATGCAACGAATGAGCATTACAATGCTAGATAGATGTGTATAACAATGCAACGAATGAGCATAACAATGCTAGATAGATGTGCATAACAATGCAACGAATGAGCATAACAATGCTAGATAGATGTGCATAACAATGCAACGAATGAGCATAACAATGCCAGTGGAACGCGCGTGATAACACTCGTTTGAAACAAAAATACCGAATAAGGGAATACAAGCCTTAAGTAGACCCAATTCCAAACGCAACCTCGGATTTACCTCTCAGAGGGGTCACGATACATTCCAAAAAAGGATACACCTCGTGCATGCCGACTGACGATGAGCTACACATCGAAGACATGAGTTGAAAATTCCGTAGAAACATTTTGAGCTGAAAAGAGAGGGTTCTCCTTGCACTTTCTTGATTGTACTTCCAAACCGCAGTTACTACCTTTCCTTCCTGGCCATGTTCACAACTTTCCCTATTCTCCAACGGGGTGACAGACTAGGTTGATTCAGTATCCAGAATCGAGGCGCATTCACATGCTATCTCAATCTATGGGGCTGTCACACAGATTTCAAGCCGAGGATAGACCCCTGGGTATTTAAACCAGACTTTAGTCTCGAAAATTCCGAACCTTTGCATTCTAGGCAATAGCCGTTCGAACTCTAGTTTCCACCGTCGCAGTTGGTCTCCTAGGAACTCATTATAAACACAACCAAGATGCCTCTGGCAGGGACTGGTTTTCTGAGGGAGCACTTTGATTGCCATTCTGGCTTGAAGCAGACCTAATCTTGAGCTTGAGGTAGACACACACCCATACTTCGGAGCACTGACAAGGCCTGAAGAGGTACATCCGGAGTACAATCACGGAATTTGCTAAAGGTGAAACACACTTAGATGCTTCGATTTTCTCTCTTTTCTTTTGCTTTGCAGTCTGGAACCTATATAGCTTCAGATAGATCCTAATTTTACTGTTCTCACATGACCTGGGTTGAACCCTGCAGTTTTCGAAAGAACAAATTCCCTTTTTTGCACAAATGTGGAGAATGGCACAACACTCTGAGCACACAATAGATCATTTTTTGAAATTGAGAAAATGAGTTCTCGACCAGGTATTGAGCCTACGACTGAACACAGCGAAAAAGACTTAGCAACGAAAAACAAAAGGTAAACAACTAAAACACATCGAGACACGCTCGAAACGACTCAAAACAAGAATCGAGATAAAACAAAAAGACACGACACTCAGACGTGCACAGGGAGCCTGTTTCACCGGGTAGTGTTTCCCACCCTTTCTCATTTGTGGTTCTCACATCACTCGGCCTCAAGCTCTGTTTTTTTTTTCTGAAAAAGCCCTCTTCTCACTTTTCCTCTCATCGCACATCTCTTTATTCTTCAATCTCTCATTTTTCATCCCTCCCCTGGGTGGTTAATAGATAAACAGCAAATTGTGGGCTCGTACCCCTAGCATTCTGCTAGATTCTCTTTTTTCCGCTCACAGCTAGTGAATTCCTCCCACGGAAAGGTTGCGCTACAACTGGGTATGTAGCAAATCTGCAGCTAACATCAGTTGATGATGCTTTGCTAGGGAGTTTGGACGTGATAAGATCTGTCCAGATGATGGAGTGGAATATCTTGCCCCATTCTAGTTCGTGCTTTGCACTTTGCTTGATACCTCGTTGCTTGGAGGATGTGACAGCTTTTTGCCCTTTGTTGTGCCCTTTTCTGGCGAATACGGTGCCCTTTCCGACAAGTGGAGTGCCCTTTCTGGCAAGTATTTTGACAAAGGGGAAAAGACAGAACACCTGACTCAACCGTGCCCCTAGTTTATCATTTTGACCATTTTTTGTTTTTTCTTTCTACTAAAACAGTTTTGACCAACATGAGAGTTAGATTAACGCGCTTGTTCGATTTTCTGATTTAAAATCACGCAAGTTAGGCTATGAGCACTGAGAGTTTTCCTTTTTTTGGGTCCAAGAAATGGTCCAGTTTTGAAAAATGGAGTACTTTTCGAGAAGATTAGTCAACCTCAGTAAAAATTCTCAAAAACTATTTTTGCAAACGACCACTGCTCAACGAGCACGGAACCTACTCTTGAGATGCACAACCTCGGACCCATAGCAATGGAAAATTGCCCCTTGTCTGAAGGACACTGCATGGCAACGGAAAGTTGCCCCTTGTTTGAAATGACACTACGGCGTTTTGAATGGCAACGGAAAGTTGCCCCTTGTTTGGATAGTACTGCAGCGCATTGTAGTCAGTCCTCAGAGCGACGAACACAACCAGACTCTCAGATACAGAGAAGACAAAGATGACTAGAACCATCACATGGACACAGTTGAATTTGAAGTATTTTACGGTTGGACTTCAGAATGAAGTTGCCTACGTATCCCTTAGATGGGAATCAAGCCTCACGTAGTTCGGGGTTAAGGTACGCTCGGGTATTTAACCTCTCCTTTTTATGCTCTAACTTTTGCCAAGGCGCCTGTTGCGGGTTTTCAACCTTGCGAGCTTTGTTTTTCTTTTCTTTTCAATTCTTTTCATTTCTTTTCTTTTTTGATTTTTTTTTTTTTTTGGTTCTTTTCTTTGCATTTTTCTTCATTTTTCTTCATTTTTTTTTTATTCTTTGCACTTTTCTTTTTTTTTTGTTTTTTTTGTTCTTTTTTTTTTTTTCTTGCTCTAACTTTTGCCTGGGTCGCCCTTCCGGGTTTTCGGCCCAGCGAGCCTCTCAAGGGTAAAAGTGTAGTTTTGTCCATGTCAAATGGTTTTGAGATCTCGAAGTCATCTGAATCCAGGAGAATGGTTGTTGTTCGCTGATGATGCAAGAGTCCATCCAATGGAGGGCTGAATTTGCCCCTAGTATTGTGGATCGGGACTCAGTTGTCCTTCAGTGGCACCTTCTTATTTCTTCCCTTCTGGGATTTGGCCTTCTTGCCGTTCTTCATCTTTGACTCTTCGAGCACATTTGAAATTCCTTTGCCCCTAGTTCGAGGGGTGCTTTTGATTGAGCTTTGCAAGCTTCCTTTGATCGCATCTGATCTTCTTGATCTGACTTTCTTGCCCCTTGTTCGAGGGCTGCTTTGAATCTGGCCACACAAGCCCCACATTGTGGTTGACCATTGAACATTCTAAATTTAAGTCCAAGGTTTGAAAATGAGGGGTCGAGTCTCGAGGCTGAGAGCGATCCTAAGCTGCACAATCTCAAGAGCGATTCCACACAGGTCTTCGCAGGACCGCGCAAAACATTTTTTTTTTGAAATCTTTTAAAAAAGCGACTAATCGCTCGCGCTGAAGGCAGTGCAGAACCAATCTGGATCAAGTCAGAATCCTTCTCAATACTCACATTAACAAGCATGATTTCGATCATTAAGGGCTTAGCATGCCTCTCTTTCTCTCAATTAATCAAATTTTGCAAAACCCGAGAAATTCCTTCCTCTTCGTTTTTATCACAAAGTTTTGGAAAACTTAGGTCGATGTAATGAATTCAAGGCACAGAAAAGACACAGCTTCTAGTCAAATACTGCCATTTGATTTAGAATTTCTAGCACAACTGGCACACGGCAGAAGCGAACACGAGAGTGTGAAAATCACTGCTGTTTCATTGAGATCTGTTGGCACAACTGGCTCCTCAGCAGAAACAGACTCAAAGAAAGCAAAAAGACAAACACGAAACAAAACAGTGATGTCCGAGGTAACACCCATGAGATCACCCGACTCCTATACAACAGGACTGACTCGATACGACAAGACAGACCTCAACTAACTCAGTATGAAAAGGACAGACTCAAAACAAAACAACAAGACTGACTCAATACCCAAGTCAGAATGTAGCATTCGCCAACTGCTCAAAACGGTGCGTGCCATACGCCATATCTGGAGTAAATCGAGTGCCATCCGCAGGTGGTTCATCCCCCGATCACATAGTCACATTATTCCCCCTAAGTTCACTGATCAAGTGCCGATAGACTTTGCAGGACTTGGTGCGACGATGACCCCGTTGTCGATCAGATCTTGTATTTCGTGGCGGAGACGAAAGCACATGTCAGTGTTATGGCCAGCTTGCTGATGGAAGGCACAGTAGTCGGCTGGGTTGTGTGAGAGAGGGAGGTTCTTTGGTAATGGCTGCGGCTCCAGGGGTTTCAGATGCCCTTTCTTGATCAAAACCCCTAGAGCCTTTGACAAAGGCATATAAAGTGAGGTGAAAACCTTCTTGGCTTGGGGTGGATATTTGGCTGCTTGTGAGCTACTCCGGAATGCACCGGTGAATGGGGTGGTTGTTTTTGGTGAGGTGGCGGTGACCATGCCCATTTCAGAAGATCTTGCAACTGCATCACCGCTGCTGGTCGCATTCGAACTGCGAAAAAAAGCCTTCCTGGGCTGCTCCCTGTCATTGTCAATTAGGCCCTGCTTCATGGCATCTTCGATCTGTACTCCCATCTCATGCAAATCTGAAAAGGTAGGGAAGGGGAGTACGATCATTTTCTGTATTAGTTTGGGCTGGAGGTTGCGCACAACCATCCATATTTGATCCTTATCCGTTGGCCTAATGGTCATCATTGAGGCCTTGGCCCTCCAGTGGGCCACAAATTCTGAGAAGCTCTCTTTAGGCTCTTGTCTCGTCGTCTCAAAATCACGGGTCGTAATCTCGATTTGGGTATTGTATGAATATTGTGAGACGAAGGTCTCGGCCATCTCCTCCCAGCTTCGTTTCACTGAATCCTCCAATTTGGCGTACCAGATGGCCGCAATACCCGATAGGGTCCTGCCAAAAAGGGAAAGCTTCTATAATCTTGTCAAGCCCATCAGGTGCAGAACATCTGAAAACAAACTCAGGTGGACCATGGGATCTCCTGACCCGTCAAAACGGTCGATGTGAGGCATCTTGAACCTGTCCGGCAGTGTTACAGCTGCGTCGGTGTACCCATCCTCAATGTCCAGGATGGACCTTACCCCCTGGGATTTCTTGAACAACTTTTCAAGCTTGCTCAACTTCAACGCTGTATGGTCTACCTCGAACTGAAAGGGGGAGTCCGATGGGTTGATTGGTGCTTTAGACAGCTGGGGTAAGATTGGGGGCGGAGCCGGCCCTGTCGGAATGTCCGTACCTTCTTGGACATTTGGCATCTCCCCGGGTATTGGATTTACTGGTGGGGGGGGGAGCTTGATGAGAAGCAGATGCTCCGTTTTGCTGTTGCAATCTGGTGATTAGCTCTGCCTATTGGGCCATGACCGCAGCCTGCTGTTTGGTGAATTCAGCTTGGCGGACAGCATCTCGCTGCATGAGTTTCATACTTTCTTGCATCTGGTGCATCATTGCTTCCATCCCTGATGTGTTCTGCTGATCCATCTAATTGACTGGTATCTATCCCTGCAGTAGAAACTGAGACCTCAGCCTGACTGTTCACCGGTGGGGTGGATAAGGGCCACTGATCTGGTAACTGCTGAACTGGTGATTTGTGCCTGACTGGCCCTCTTACCCTGCCTCTGGCAAAGGAACACTGATTGCCCTTGAACTGAATCTCTGACCTGACAAAGTCTATCAGTACAAGTTCAATGAACCTCGGGGGATATCGGAGCCTTCTGAAGCTATGGTTCCCAGACTACCTAGCAAAAGAGAAAACGTGCAGCATTTCAGCCTAACTTCACCAAAACAGATACGAGCATAGTAGGATGACTATGCCCTCTACTGAATTCTACCCCCAAAATTCTGCCTCAAATCTGATACCCTCAGGTGAACTGAATCCCAAAGTGCTGAACTGGTGCCTGCAGGCCTGATGCCCAAACTTGTAGACTGATACATGCATTCGTATAGAGACGCACTCTAAAAGCACATAACAGATAAGTGAGAACCAAAACACCCCTATATTGGGGTAGGGTTTCCCTGTCCTATTTTGTCAGGAGCTAGGGTTTCACTACGCACGCAGCGGTTTCAAACAACCTATGATCGGGTAAGCAACCTGTCCTAGTTTGGAATGGTCACTATGGATCCGAATATGCACAAGGTCGAATGGTCAAAAGGGTGCCCTGGTAAAATCGGGATTTGTGTTCCCATCCTGGCAGAGCCCACAACCGGTCAGCCTTATGGTCATGCCTTGACAAGACAAGCCTCCGGCAAACCGTTCAGGAACAGCAGATAGCAAACACGGTGTCCTAGGCGCACCAATGCAAATGCAATGCAAAGAAACACACAAATGTAGTCAAAACAAGATATCATGAGTTCGAGTCAAGTTCTCTAAATCCCCAGCAGAGTCACCAGAAACTGTAGACAAGTCCGCGGGGGGACCTCGCTACAGTTCGGACTCGATTTGTGTCACGGTTCTTAATCTGAACCAAAGAGTCCAAATCCGACAAATCGTTTTGAGAAAACAGATTTTGAAAGAAGTGCCAAACATGGACTACTTTGCCAGATACAGAGTCGCCACCTAAATATTTTATTTTGAAAAATTTAGGAAACCCTGACTCGTTGCCTAAGGCCACGTGTCCGTCATCACCAAAGTTGCCTCGGCTCGGGAACTTGGGTACGATTGGGGAAGGTCATTTCATGAGCACCCCCGCTCGCCCGATCAAAGATCGGCCTCTACTAACTATGATATCAAGTTTTGAAAACATTGTGTGTTCTTATTCCGATTTTTTAGCCTAGGTTTACTACGTGATGCGCACAGCATACAAGTATAGACCGGGTCGCCTGAATTGGAACAAAACATTTCGTGTTTGTTTTTGAAAAATGGTTTGATGGTGCTACTTGCAAGTAGGCTAAGACGTGGATTTGCCACCCTCGGGTGGGCTTAGAAAACATGATTTTGCCACTATCTAGTAGGCTTTAAAACTCACAATTAATGAATTGTTCCAATTCAAATAACCCAACCTTTACCCACAGGCATTCAGGCAGTTATATCACATAAGCATATAGCCTCATGATAAGCATGCTGTCATGGCAGTCACTCACACACATGCAAGGATGCTAAAGCATAAAACTTACCGAGTACTCCAAGCCAAAACAGAAGCTAATTAGAAATCCATGCATGATCCTAACTATACAAAAATGCCTAATGCAACACATGCAAAAATGCAACTATAGCAGGCTCGGCTATTCTAAACATGGCATATGAAATGCTATAGCTAACATGTATTCAACTTGGAATTGAAAATACAATGCAGTTAGTATGATGCGCCGAGCTCGGTGTATGCAAGACAAATGAATGAATGCAAACATGCTATCATATTGTATGCTAATTGAAACATGCCTTAATCTAACCATCATAAGCTGGTAAATAAAAGGGAGAAAGACGTGGGGTTGGAAGACATACATCACACACACGCACACTTATTACAATTGTGCCCTCGCTCGGAGGGTCCGAATAAATAATATACAGTCCCAAATAAATACAGGCCCAAATAAATACAGTCCGAATAAATATAGTCCAAATATGTACAAAAATCCTAATTAATTACCAAATTAACTAAGAAAACAATAAACTGGCATGCAAGCCAGGGACTGCCTTGACTCTTCTTCAGATGATGAATGATGCACATCCGGGTTGTCTTTGCACGGAAATTCACTGTGATGCCCCAATTAGCCTCTGTTTTGCAATAATTTTTTGGAAAGCGCGCCAAGCCCCAGAAGACTGCTAATTCTTGATTTGCTGCAATAGAGAGCAGGAAAGGGGCATAGCAATGTATTTTCATAAATGTATGCATGCCTCGATCCTCGTGTCACCAATCACGCATCTCGATGCACGATGGCCGAGGAGTCGAATTGCACAACTCAATATTGAATGAATGCATATGAAAACACAACAAAACCTAGACTCCATCATGGATAATCCGGTGTGTCGGCGACTGGGAATTGAGACACGTTCCGTCACTCGGAGTACGAAACGCACCTCGTTTCCCGTGCTCGGGCTAACTCCTATCCCAAGCACGATGCAATATGCATGATATGCATGAAATGCAACTAAGATACAACCTAACATACACAATGCTAGGAAATGGCATACACAATGCACGAGATAACATGGCATACACAATGCGCTAACATACAACTTAGCATACGCAATGCTATGAAATGAAATGGCATACACAATGCATAATGGACTTACACCAACATGAGTGGACCTCAGCCACACTCACATAAGAGGCCATAAGATGAAAATGTGACACTCGAAATGCGTGCACACATGCACGCAAACCGAGGACCGAACCTAAGGCACGAATGCCACTCTACCAAAGCATGGCAAGGTATGAAACATGATATGCGAATGAACAAATTTCGTCACTGAAATGCGACACAAAACAGCCTCGAATCATGAAAACCTGGCACCCGATGCAAGGAATGGTCCCGAAATACAAGATTAAGCACATGAAATGACTTGTAGCTACATCAAGCATGCATTATTTGTACATGAAGTATGAAGACAGATTTAAGGCAGCCCCAAAAAAAGCATATTTACAGTTTGTAACAAGTCTCAAAAATGAACACAAATAGGGCTAATTTACCATGCAAAAAATGGCCCCATAAGAGAGATAATGAAGCAAGTAGCAGCTGCTGGCCCTAAACAGAGAAGGGCCCTTCTACAATGTTGAAGAGGGGCCCAAAATATGGTATTCTACAGTTGGTGGCTGAGTCAAAAACAGTACACAAGCATGCTCAAAATACTATACAAAATAAGGCCTAAAAAGAGGTCTAAACACAAGGAGGAAAAAGGAAACATCAAACAGCAAAAGACCCTTGATGAAACATGAAGAGGGGGTCAAAATAAGGCCATTTAAATTTCGGACCAAAGTCCAGAAACACAAACACAAGGGGCTAACAAATCATGCAAAAATGAGGCCAAAAGAGGGATATAAAGGCAAGTGGCAAATGGAAGCCACAAACAGTAATGATCCCTTCAACAATGTTGAAGAAGGGCTCAAAATAAGCTTCTTTACAGTTTGGACTAGAGCTCAAAACAGTTTACATATAGGTCTAAAATAATATGCAAGAAAATGGCATACAAAGGAGGTAATGAAGCAAGTGCAAAAAGGGAGCCTCAAACAGTGAGAGGCCCTTAAACAAACATGAAATAGAGCTCAAAAAAATGATATTTTCAGTTAGGGTCGGAGCCCCAACATGCAAGCACAAAGAGCTAAGATGTGAACCAAGAAAAGGGTCAAAAAGGGGAGAAGAGGATTTACCCTTGAAGACTAATCTTTGACAGCCTTTTAGACCAAGAAATGCTGCCTCCTAAGCTTTGAGAAGACCCTCCAAGCTACTGGAATGGAGTGGTGGTGTGGTGCTAGGTGATGGTGAGGAAATGGTGTAAGAATCAAAGGGTTTTTTAAGGCTTAGAGTAGAGAGAGAGAGAGAGATTTAATGTGAGAGCTCCAAACCAAAATTTTCTAACCCCTAAAACACAGCTGTGGGGTCTGTTATATAGACACAAGAGGGTGGAAAAGATGGGGAAAAATTGGGGGGGGGGGGAGGGAAATGAAATTCAAATTTCCCCCCAAAATTGGCCTAAAAGGGAGATAAAGGGGCAAGTGATAGTAGGAGATCTCAAACCGAAGAGAGCCCTTCAACAAAGTTGAATAGGGGCTCAAAATAAGACACTTTGTAGTTTATTACAAGCCATGAAAATAAATACAAGTAGGCCTAAACTATCATGCAAGAAAAGGCCTAAAAGAGGGGTAAAGAAGCAAGTGGCAGTAGGAGATCTCAAACAGAAAAAGGTCCTTAATAAAACATGAAAAGGACCTCAAAATATGACTATCTCAAGTTCGGGTCGGAGCCCAAAAATACAGAATGAAGGTTCGGGAGCCAAAACACGCAGTTCGGGGCCCTGAAAGTGGGCTGTTAGGCACCGGAAGTGGTGTCCGACCACGAAGTTGGTCTCTTGGACCACAGTGTCCCTCAAAAGGAAGGAAATAAGGTGTGTGCCAAAAATTGGAGCAAACGGAGGTGGTTAAGCGGTCCCGAACCGAGGCACACGGCCGACAGCTCCGAAAAACCGGGAACTGGGCTCCAAACGGGAAAAATGGCCTACGACCACAAAACGTAGCCTACGGCCACTGAGAGATGGTCTACGAGACCTCTCCCTCCCTTCGGGAAGAAAAAAAACAGAGAAAACAGGGCCTGATTCGTAAACCGAGGCAAAGCACAAAAGAGTCCGGAAGTCCGGAAGCAAGGCTCGCAGCCGAGACTCCGCAACCTCAGAACGAGCACAATATGCAATATCACCGAGCGCTTAATCGGTGATGTCTGAGTCTTAAGGTCGGTCAAAAATGGGGTGTCTACAGGAGGTTCCAGATCATTTCATGTTTTATGGCTATGTTAATGTAAATGCTCAAGACTAATCCTTTTGTATGTACTTGTTAGTGACGTGTAAATGCTGTGTCTATGACGTCACTCGTATGATTATAAAAGTTTTAAAATCATCAGTCTCATGTATGTCTGCACAGCTCAATAGACTATGTATACTTTATGTATTTACCTACGCAGCCCCTGACTATATGTTGTTAAGCTAAGAGGCCTTTGGTAATCCAAGGATTACTGGCCGGTTACGTCGCTGAACCTACAAGGGCAGGTTCAGGTCGTGACAGTAATCTCGTTTGACAAAATTCTTTTTAGTTATGATTTATTCGCTCTTATTATTCAGTGAAGATATGAGTGTTTAGATGTGAATTCAACTTGAATTGTGCCTATGAAGATGAGTTTGTGATCTTGAGAGCCTTTCATGTTTCCCACTTCGTTAACAATGTATGGGAATCGAGTTGCTCAGTTAGCTCGTGGGGTCTTGGGGGTAGCGTTCCATAGCAGGTCCGGGGCTGCACTACGGTGTGGTTGGGGGTAGTGCCCCTAAAGTAAAAAGCAAAAATGCTATCGAAATTGTTTGACAGCTCGAGCGGTCATTTGTGTACTTAAATGGATAAAATGATCATCCACTACTTTTGCAGAGTGCCTGAACTTCTAAGAAGAAAGTATTATCACTTGAGCAGTGAAAGTTGCGCTCAAGCGGTTGGCTTATATGTTTTGCACTGCCTTTTACTCATACCACTTGACTGGTGAAATGTGCACTTGAGTGATCTATGCGATCCTATTTTTTATAAAGTGCATTATTCGTTGTTTTTAAATTTGAGCTGTCTAGATTTTTAGAGAGGAAGAAAAAAAAAAGTGTTTTATATTGGAGGCTATTTTATATGAGTTTTCTTGGTGTATAGAAGGTGATCGTTTGATCAATGAACTTTAGATTGTCGAACATCAAGGAGTTGTTATTATTGTTTCATTTATAACACAGAGAGTTGTTCTTTGGTGAATTTTGGGAAACTTAGATTGGAATTTTGGTGGATTCCGAAGTGGCTCATTGTCGTAGTTTGATATTAGCGTTGTGGATTCAACGTTGGGCAAGACAATTCCGATGTGACGACAGTGGTGGAAGAGACACATTGGGATCGGTTCAATTCGAGCATAGATTCACTAGGTAATTCACGATATACTTATGTAATTCTTTTTTATTTCCTTAGTGGATTATTTTGTGGTTTTGGACCGTGGTTTTTTATCACAAATTTTCCATGTTAAATCATTGTATCGATTTATCTTTCATTGTTTGATTGAGACTGTTATTTATTGTTTAAAATTGAAACATAATCACAAATCAATATCTCTGGAATTTTTAGATTTTTCATATTTATTCACTAATTTAATAAATAAATGAGTTAAGTGGTTTATGCTTAAGCATAGACTAAGACAATTCTATAATAATTAGATTGTGGCCAAATTGAGATAAAATGTTGAATCAATTAGATAATATCACTTTTAGTGTCTAACACAACTATAAATCTTCAATAATTTTAAATATAAATATAAAATTTTATCAAAGTTTTAATTTTTTTAATAATTATGTGTAAACATGTACATATTTATTATTTTATTATAAAAAACACCAACATATATTTATTTACCAATTTAATAAACAAATGAGTTAAGCGGTTCACGCTTAGGCATGGATTAAGACAATAATCTAATGATTAAGTCATGGCCAAGTTGAGATAAATGTTGAGTTAATTAGATTATGTCACTTTTAATGTCTATTACAACCATAAATCCTAAAGTCAATTCTTATATATTTTATTATAAAAAATACTAACATATATTTATTCACCAATTTAATAAATAAATGAGTTAAGAGATTCATACTTAAGTATAGACTAAGACAATTTTCTAATAATTAGGTCATGGTCAAGTTGAGATAAATGTTGAATCAATTAGATCATATCACTTTTAGTATCTAGCATAATTATAAATCCTCAATAATTTTAAATATAAATATAAAATTTTCTCAAAGTTTTAATTTTTTAAATAACTATACATAAATATGTATATATTTATTATTTTATTATAAAAAATACTAATATATATTTATTCACTAATTTAATAAATAAATGAGTTAAGTGGTTCATGTTTAGGTATGGATTAAGGCAATTCTTTAATGATTAGGTCATGGCCAAATGGGGATAAATTTTGAGTTAATTAGATTGTATCACTTTTACTGCCTAGCACAATTATAAATCGTCAAGCTAACTCTTTTTTTTTTTTTCGTATTCGTGAATTATAACATAAGAGAAATTCTAATTTTATGCCTAAGTAGACATTTTAAAACTTTTACAAAATAGACAATGGGTAGTTAATAAATTGACAAATATAATTTATAATATGATTGGGCCATCTTTAACATAAAATAAACTAAATTTCAAAATAGACAATGGGTAGTTAATAAATTGACAAATATAATTTATAATATGATTGGGTCATCTTTGACATAAAATAAACTAAATTTCAAAATTTGTAAGATAAAATACGTTTATATTTCATTGTAAAAATAATTTTTATAATTTTATTTCACTTTTTAAAACTGCATTCTACCATAGTTTATTTATTTCTTAAAAATAAAATTTATGTTATTATTTAATTTCAAAATTAAATTTTAATTATTTACTTAAACCTGTGTATAGCATGAGTATTATGGTTTATAAAATAATTTTAAAAAATTACACCCGTGCTATAAAAATTTGTTATGCAAATGTGAGTGAGAGAAAAGAGTAAGAAAAGGACCCAATTTGAGATGCTAAAACTAAAGATTGTGAGAAAATTAAAAAGTTATACTTAGTAGTAAATGCTGATTTAGGAAAGGTAAGAAGATAAGGGTCATCCTTAATTCATTATTTGTCATTTTTATTTTGTTACTCAATTTTTTGATTTAAACAAATTTTGTTAGATTGAGTTTCACAAAAAAATTGTTATTATTATTATTATTATTATTATTATTATTATTATTATATGCATACTAAAGAAAAATCTAATTAGTAAATAATAATAATAATAATTATTATTATTATTATTATTGAGTTTTACATAATTTACGATATCATCTATTATATGACAAATTAAAATTATGCGAACCTTAGAAAATAATAATGTATTTATATTTTATCATAGGCGCAGTTTTTGTTCTTTAAAATAAAAATAAAAAAATACAATTTTATAATTTATCATAATTTATGTTTAATTTTTACTAATTACATTATGATTAATGTTATTGTTATTTAGAACTTGAAACGTAGCATTAATGGTAATATATATATATATATATATAAGCAAAATTGTAATAAAAATAGTTAAAATTTAATTAATTTCATTTTTTTACTATTTAATTTTAAAATTAATTTTTAATTATTTATTTAAAACTGTGCATAGTACGGATATTACGTTAGTTCTAATATACATATAAAAAAAAACTTATTAAAATAAAAATCTACAAATATGAAATTTAATAGAACATTAAAAACTTTTATAAACTTATTAGATTATAAATCTTTGTTTGACATTAGCTTTTTTAATTGACTTTTTTGTGTTAGGACTTTATTAGTCTAATTTTTTTAGCCTCATTCAGTTTGACCTTTTTAACTTTTGTGAGAAAAAAATATAATGATTATGATTTAGATTTGATATTTTATCTTATTAATTTATATAATCAATTTTATATTTTTATACGTTTTAGTCAAAAAATCAAGGGAAAATCGGTCTAAGGTCCCTATCCAACTTTTAGTAATGGATTAGGTCCGCAATGTGTTCTTCTGTAGTCTAAGGTCCCTCACCCCATCCCCTCTCCATCCACGTTGTCCTGAGCTTGATCATCGCTGGCTCCAAATCCCCAACCCTTGACCAGTTGCTCTCATTCCTCAACTCCAAATCCTGCAACAAACTCAACTCTCTCTCTTCATAGCTCGTCTCCCTCGTCAACTGTGGAAGTTGGGAAGAGAGTATCATCCATGATTCCAAAAGGTAGCCTTTGCTATTCTGAAATATCGATTCCTGCAAAACCAACCGAGCCCCTTTGGATGGAAACTGGTGCTTCGGCTGATTGCAACTCATTTATGAAAGCAGACCCAAAGAGTGTTTCAAGTGTCAGATTCTTCCCAGAATGGGGAATACTATCGGCCTTTTCCTCTCTAGAGTTGTCAAGGGCAGTGCCAACAATTGCACCTTCAGAAATATGTAGTTTGTCAAAGGATCTGCTGTCTAGATTAGGGGATTGTGCGATATCACATGCTTCCGTCTGTGCTTGGAGGGACTCCTCCTCAGAATAGTTGTTTCCATTGCCCGGGATTCTGCTTTTTCGGACCTGAATCGGAAAAGGGGTTATTCATCCAATTCATTGGAGTTAGGGTTACTCACCTCTATAGTCAATCATGCTCCCTCTGATTATTCTGATACACACAAACCGGTTCTTTTATACATATCAAGCCCAGAGAAAATTCAAATTTCTCTGAGTTCAACCTGGAGAAAATTCAGTCCAACAACCCAGAGAAAATTCAGACCAACCAAACCAGAGAAACTGTGAAGAAGGCTATGCCGAAGCCAAGGGAATAGAGAAGATGGCCAATTTCCTTGAGTTGCGGCTGTTTGAAGTGTAATGGATGATTATAGCCACCCTGAAGGGATTTGAACTAGAAATATATGTATTTATCTGTCTTTTGGTTTTGTTGTGTGAAAACCTCCTTGCATGCTTCTGAGATTGCGACTAACTAGTGTCTCTGGATTGGTGAACTTCAACTGCATCTGTATACAATGGCTATATCTGTTAGGTACTGCATTAAAAATTTATTCAAAGGATCCAGAGAAATTTCAAAATTTCTCTGGAGAGGTAATATTGATATAGCTAGTTATCATGCATGTTCATGAAACTTCCAAATCCTCTTGTAAATTTGCAGTTCTTACGTTGATTGATATGCTATACCTACTATTCCTCATCTGTTATAAATCCTTGAATTTTACAAAATTGTTTTTTAAAAGTGTACACACAAACTGGTTCTTATATATACGCCCAACCCAGAGAAAATTCAAATAAACCCAGAGAAAATTCAGTCCAACCAAACCAGAGAATTTTGTAACTTGTTGCTGAGAGCAGGCGGCTGAAAGCTCATGTCCAAAACCAACTTGAGCAGTCTGATGCTGAGAGGAAACATGGGCAACTGTTCATGATAGAATGAGGGTACCTGTTACTTACGACGATCTGATTGGAGAGGAGGATCCAAAAGACAAATCAACCTGATTTGAGAAGAACTGCATGTTTCTGTGGTTCGAACAGTTTTGTGAATTTTTGGTTCTCCAATTTAAATTCCTTTCCAGCATTCTCTTTCTCAGCTACCAAGGTAATAGAAGACATATTTTGCCTATTTTCCAAGAAAGGAGGTGTTTGTGTTTGGAACTTTGGATTAGTGCTTTGCTTCCAACTGTCAAAATTGAACTGCTTACACATACTCTCTCTCTCTCTCTCTCTCTCTCTCTGATTGTTGGGTTTGATTACTTGATTGTCCCCATCATCATACAAGCATTCAACCTTTGCCCTTCGTAATCATTTCCTTCCCAGAATTGTCATCAATCTATTCTCAACATTTTCAACTCAGAGAATTTCTCTGGACCAGAATTTCTCTGGATCAAATTTTCTCTGGATTGATATTGAGGGATCTTAGATATCATGAAAATAGTCGATGTCCTTTATACTATAAAATTATAATATCAGGAACCTTAAAAAAAATACCCCAAAAATCAAATATGAAACGAAGCTTAAGTCGACTAAATGAAATTTACAAATAAATCTCCCGTAAAAATTTGGTAAAAGTCTGGGGTCCTAGCATTTTTCGGGTGAGATAGGTTTAAGCAAAATATACACGTGGAAGGATAGTGGTACAGAGGATTGGGATACATTGGGAAATTATTCCATATTTTTAGTATATTACGTGTTGGTATTTTTAATTAATTATTATTTATTATATCTCTTTATATTTTTTAATTATTTAATATGATATCAACTATCTACTTTTTTTTTTTTTTTTTTTATCAATTACAATATAATAAAGTATATATATTTATATTTTAAAATTACTCAATAATTATCCGAATGGACTACGGAGACCGGTGATCCGCAGCCGTCAAATCCCTATTGGCTACGTGAAAAGTGGGTCACCCAGCTGCTTGTGTCGTCATTATTGTGTGCACATTCGTTTAATGAGTTTGGCAACATGTTTTTAAAAATAAAAAAAATAAGATAAAAAATAAAGAGTCAAAATTTACTTTAAAAAAAAAGGGGTTTTTTTTTAAGGTCCCTGATATTAAGACTTTATAGCATAAAGGACACTCAATATTTTCATAATGTCTAAGGTCCCTCAACATCAATCCAGAGAAAATTCGATCCACAGAATTTCTCTGGACACATCACAGAGAAAATTCTAAATTTCTCTGGACATATCACATAGAAAATTCCAGAGAAAATTTCAAATTTCTCTGAACACATCACAGAGAAAATTTCAAATTTCTCTGGATAGTGCTATGCTTCTTGAAGCAGTGGTTCCACTATAGAACAAATTGATTTTGCATCCAGATCAACCGTGGCACAAGTCTTTAAGTAGGAATGCTTCCATCTATTAAAACTATGAAGCTTTTTATCAAATTCCAAATCAAATTCCCAGAGAAAATTTGATCCAGTGAATTTCTCTGGACACATCGCAGAGAAAATTTCAAATTTCTCTAGATATATCACATAGCAAATTCCAGAGAAAATTTCAAATTTCTCTGGACACATCACAGAAAAAATTCCAAATTTCTCTGGATAGTGCTCTACTTCTTGAAGCAGTGGTTCCACTATAGAACGAATCGATTTTGTGGTGCTATCCCAGATCCAGATTAACTGTGGCACAAGTCTAAACCCATATCCATCTTTGATGCAATACCCTGCCATTCTCACCAAATTCCGGTGCCTAATCAAACTCAGAGTCATCATCTCAATGCTAAAGTTTGTCTCAGACAATTCCACTTTCTTGATAGCCCAATGCTTTCTGGATTTTACTTATTCTGTCCTGTAAACTGTCCCGTGCTTGCCTCTCCCGATCACATACTTATCACTCCAGCCTTCGATCGCACGCATGATATCTTCAAATGCTAAATCCTCTGGTAAATCTTCGGTTCTTGATCGGCTGTCATAAAGAAGAAAACGGTGAGAGGCAAATTGATCTTGACAGCCTAGGATCACTAAGATATAAGCTGTGATGGAAAGTAGTGCCACAGAGAGAAGCACACCTATCATCACACCAACCAGCATCCAGAGTCTTGAATGGGAGCGGCCTTTCTTCTGCCACAATTTTCGGAAAGTACAATGACTAAATTCTGACGAATCAAGTTGAGATTTCGAGGAATCGAAGTTACAGATCGATCACAATCCATTGTTTGGTGTTTGGGTCAGATTTTTCTCTTATCTAATATACGGGTGTGTTTAGGGACCTTAGACATCAACAAAAAATATTGTGGATCTCTTCCATTACTAAAAATGTGAGAGGGATCTTAGACTAATTTTCCCCAAAAAAAATCTAACACAAATTTCATTTCATTAGTAAAATTAAACATCATATAAGCAATTAATTTTTTTTTCTTATAACTATTTCAACAGTGTTACATACATATAAAATATTTCCTCACAAACTTGTTAACTGACGTTATAATATTAACTGAAAGGATTTGTAAGAAGAGATGAGTGTAGGAGTATGTGTCATTTATTTATTTGTTTATTTATTGTCACATTATTAGAGAGGATTTGTAGAGAAGAAATTGTATGAATGCAGTATTTTTCTAACTGTTTATTCAACTAAAAAATTATTCCCAAACACATTACATTGTTTGGATTTGAATTTTAAATTCATATTGTTCTTGTTTTCAGTAAACCTTTTTAACATTTTAATCAAATTATTTTACTTTTTAAATCTACTTAATTTAGATTGTGAAAGCTTTAAAAGAAAAAATCAATAAATATGATTTTTATTTTTTATTTTTTTGTATTTAGTAATTTTTTTATAAATGTTGTCACAAATTTTGTACTTAAGTGTATGTACGTAGATTAAGTGAATGTAAAAAATAATTTTTTGAAAGTTTTAAAACGTTCACTAAAAAAAACTACGAATTATGAATTAAAAAAAATTACTTTTAAAAACTTCAAACAAAACAGAGTGATTAATTTTTTTCATAAAAAATTTAAAAAGCCAAAAAATCTATATATATATATATATATAAAGTAAGTTACCAACGGGCACTGAAAATTGAAAACCAATTCTCAAACAAATACATCATATAGAATTTGATTTTTCAAAAAGAATACCTATTATTTTTATGCTAGATTCTATGAATAACTGAACAATTTCAGTATCAAAATATATATTACTCCAAAAACTACTGAATAACTCCTACTCATTTGCTAAACTAGTTGTTTCCTCTGTATCTGTCATTAATTTACATCATTGACAACATTTACATGATGATAAATTTGATTTTATATATATATATATATATATATTTTTATCCAAGCCAATGCCACATTGAGTTTAAAAATATCATCCCGAATTTTTTTTTTAATAATTACTCAATATACGTAAAATATAAAAATGAAATATAGACTTTGGATAAAATTTGTTTTAATAGACCTTTGGGAGAAAAGGATTTTATTTTTGTTAAGTTTTAGACAATAAATTCTTTTAACCAAACATAATTATTAAAAAAAAAAATTACAAAGAAAATTTTTTAAAATTTGAGAACCACGAGGGTGTCGCAAGGAACATGCGTTTATTGTTTTTCTTTTAAAACATATTTTCTCGTTAACGTCTTCAATGAGAAGACTGCTCAAAAATGACTTTGACTAGACTTCTTCATCCAAAGTTAGTTGCAAATCGACTGTGACATTTTTATTTTTACCTTTAATGTTAGTGGTTTCAATAAGTGACACGTGTTGTCCTGTTGCTTCTAATTGACCGCCCGAGTTCTCCGCGTGCTTCTTCCTCTTGTATCCATTCTCAACTAACCCAACTATAGAACTACTTATCTAGTTTTTAAACTATTAAGAGTTATATAACAAATTTAAATTAAAAGTTAAGTTTGGTAACATCAAAATAATTCATCTTTTTATTTTTTTATTTTATTTTTATCACATCATCTCTCTATTTTTTTGCATATCTTTTCCACAATTTCAGTCCTTTCTCGGGTAGTAAGGTTGGAGCCGAGCAGGAAGAACTTATCTGGATGCTCTGTATCAATTTGCACTTCCACTAATTCCTCAATGACTTTGTCCTCTGCCCTGGTGCCCACATCCTCAAGAACTCCCTGGTCTCCCGGTCCTTCTATTATTTGAACAAAGCCTTTGATAGCCTGGCTCTCGTTGACCGCCACGAAGCACTGCTTTGACATGACTTCATCTCCCCAAATTTCTTCGATTGCCCCCATAGCCGAGGGGAACCTCATTACCTGATGGTAGGTCGACGCCACGGCTTGCATCGCGTGAAGCCATCCCCTTCCAAGGATCAGATTATAAGTGGATGGTACTTGCAGCACCCAAAACTCCACTTGCTTGACTACGGATCCCGTTTTGACCGGCAGGATAATCTTTCCCAAAGGCCACTCCGGTTGTGAGTTGAAACCGACCAGGGGCGAAGTTGCCGGAGCCAAGTCTGTATCACGGAGCTTGAGCTGCTTGAATGCATCGTAGTACATGATCTCGACCGAGCTTCCCTGATCGATCAAGATCCGTTTGACATCAAACTCCTTGACGCGGAGCGTCACTACTAAGGCGTCGTTGTGCGGTGTCTAAATGCGCTCTAGATCCCTCGAGGAGAAACTAAGCACATCTCTTTCTTCGGTCTTCCCCCTCTTGATTGCAGGCTGAACCGACAAGACTTCCCTCATGTGTTCTGCCTTCTTTATCATACCCCGGAGCTCGCATACCCGCGCTGATTCCATTATGCCGTGAATGACATTAACAACTCCTTGTGGGGGTGCATCACGGTCATCCGGTCCCCGCGGATCAACCGGAGCTTGATTCGCCTTAACACCTCCATCGATGTAAAGGTCCAGGTGTCCGGCTGCGACTAGCTTTTCCAAGTGTTGCCTCAAAGGCAAACAATCCTCTGTCCGGTGGCCGCGCTCCCCAGTGAAACGTGCAGCGGTACCACGGATTGAAGCCCTTCTGACCGTCGCCCAACTTAGCAGGAAATCGGACGTACTCCTCGTCACGGATTTCACTAAGTATGCGATAGATCAGAATTTTGAAGACCGTGGTAATGCCCGTCCTGGCCTTCAATCTTCTGTTCGCGTCGGCCACATCATCCCGGGGGTAGTCATCCTGGTCATTCCGACGTCCCCTATCCCGGTTTTTGCGATTTGAGCCACGGTCCGATTCCTCAGCGCGGTCACTTGATCGGCTGGACTCTTGTCCAACTGCGTGCACTTTGCCAGCTGACCTCTTGTCTGTTGCCACCAGAGTCGCCTTCGCGGTAGATGCTGACGCATCATCCTCTACTCGGATGTGCTCATTGATGCACTGCATTAGTTGGCCCATGGACGTCGGCTGGTGCATGGTAAGTGAGTCCCGCAGTCTATGTCCGACCGGGAGGCCCCGCTTGTACTCAGTGATTGCAAGGTTAACCGGGCAATCCAAGATCTCGTTGAAAGTCTCACAATATCTGGAGTTATATGCCTTCAATGTATCGCTCGGCTCCATCTTGACACTCAGCAGGTGATCAACTTCTTTAGGTGTTTTAGTGTTGGTTTTGAAGCGCGTCACAAAGGCTTCGGCCAACTGATGCCACCTCTCAATACTCCCCTCCGGCAGCCTTTCAAACCATTTCAAACCTAGCTCGCCCAAACTTGACGGGAAGATCAAGTACATAAGAGCGTCATTCCGCCTATGTCCGGCCATGACCTGTCAGAAATGACTTACATGCATATACGGGTTGGTTTTTTCGTCATAGAGCGTGAACTTTGGCTGGTGGAAGCCCGCCGGAAGCGGCGCGGTCTCTATATCCACGGAGAATGAGGTGGCACTCAGCCTCGCCAAGTCTGTATCTTCAAGGAAAGGTGCGGCTGGGCGGGGTAGAGGCATTCCGACCTGCTCGCTAGCGTGAACCCCATAGGATAGCCGCTGGAACGCCGGCACCCTTTGAGCCTCCCGCCGGTGAGCCCGTTCCTTCAAAACTGCCCGCAATTCTTCAGAGCGAGCGGAATAAGAATACCTCGACGTCGTCGCCGGACGTGAGGGTAAATAGGTGTTGTCTTGTGCGCTGGACTTCTCTTCGTGCACATCGGAATCTGCAACCTTGTAACTTCTGGTGATAGAAATGGAGGGAGTGTGCCGCTGACTCTGACTGCCTGAATGGCGGGGTTGGGTGCGCTTAGGGATGTGCGCGGTGCGGGTCGGTGCGATTTGAGAGAAAAATAGAAACCGTATGGCGGGTGGCAGATTGATAAAAGTGTTACTAAAATTTGCCATTTTCCTTATCAAAAACCGGCGGTTCGGTTGGCAAATAATGGCAGATTTGCCTTGGCGGTTCGGGCGAATTGGTGGTTTATAAAAAATATAATTCAAATTACAAAACTTAAATCAAAGAGTAAAAAAAAGATGAGAGATACCGTGATATTAAGCATCTTGCGAAACTTTTTTCTGATGCAACAAGTGTAGCAACAACATGATAATATCAACGACTATGCCATAAGTTCATTACAAGCATCTGTGAAAGCTACAATGATCAAATACAATACATAAAATTCCCCTCGAGTAGTAATGTAATACTATATTCTAAGGTATAGAACAACAAGCAAACTTAAGTAAAAAAGAATTTTTAGAATCTTATAAAACATGATTTAATAGCGGTGTGGGTCGGTGCAGTTTGGAAAAAAAATAGAAACCGGCGGATTGATAAAAGTGTTACTAGAATTTGTCATTTTTCTTACCAAAAATCGACAGTTCGATTGACAAATAATAACGAATTTGCCTTGGCGGTGCGGTTTGGTGCGGTTTTGGCGGTTTCGACGGTTTCGGCGGTATTATGCACACCCCTAGGTGCGCTCACTGTGGTCTCCCTCTCCAGCTGCACCCTTCCCTTTGACATGCCGCTTCAGCTCCTCCATCTCCGCCGCCATACGCCGGATGACGGCGTCCTGGTCCCTTAACTTGTGTTCCAAACGTCTGGCATGTGAGTCTCTCCGCCGCCGATGACCGTCTGGACTCCGTGAATGACCATAACTTCTTCCGCGCTTATCCCGCGCATCTCTGGAATGTCCTCCTGGAGAAATCTCCAGGGCCGCCATCGAAGGAACGATGGTGGGATGCCCCTCTCTCCGTCTGCCTGACTCCGGGGTAATTCCGTCGACGGCGGACAGCGGAATCTCCTCGTTGTTCGCCATGGACGGCGATCGGTCGAGCCTGGAAGACAAGGTTTTGTCTGTCAACTTCCCACAGATGGTGTCAATTGTGCGGGGAGCAAATATTCAGGCAAGCCCGCACTCCTTTCTTCCAAGCTTCTGTCTATCCGATCACCTGCGTGCACAACAGCAGTGAGCTACATGGCGGTGTGTGGCCGAAAAACCCCTCCGACGATCAAGTTAGCACACACCTGAGGATGGAGAGAGTGAGGAGAGAGTTGAGTGTAAGTATTTCTCTTACCAAATATTCATCTGTCTAAGCATGGGGGGCGCAGACTTGCTTATATACCTTCTGCACCCCAAATCTATTCACATTCGTCTCTCGACACGTGGAGCTGCTATCCCATCTATCAACACAAATCTTGCTGAGCATCACCTAACCGAATTGCCAGCCCACTCTACTGGGAGCTCGGCAGCCGGGCAACATTATCTCGGCTACCAATGGCCATACTCCACTTCAAGCCCAAGCGCACTTGTCGGCGTAATGCTCCTCCAACCGGGCTCATTTCTAGCCGTTCTCGACTGCATTCTAACAAAGCCGAGATGGAGATTGATCACCTTGGTCGTGCCGGGCTGAGGACGCGTGCATTACAACCGAGCAACGCGCGAGCTGTGGAACCCTTACCTGACTGAACCTTAACCTGCCCGGTCTACATGCCAACGAAATCAGGTAGCTCGGTTCCACAAGGCCTTTGCCATTACCGAGCAAGATCACGGCCCAATCTCGGAGCCAAATACCTCGGCCCAACCTCGTTTGGCCCAATCTGTCCGGCTAATTCCACGGCCCAATCTCAGATCATTAATCTCCCTCTCAATTGCCCCTTAATTTCGTCGCTGAAGCGTGACTGGGATTACCTATTCCGACCAGGGTATCACCTCCTCGGTCCTCAATTTACTAATCGGCAACCGGGCTAGTCGACATGCATGAATTCAAACTTGCTCGGTCTGACCTTCCTGGCTCTTCGGCTTGCTCGGTCGACGCCTTACCTGACCTTCCTGTCTCTTTGGCTTGTTCGGTCGACGCCTCACCTAACCTTCCTGTCTCTTCAATTCTGACGCTGCCATCAATGGGACACGTGCCGTTCTCCCGTTGGTCCTCGAGCAGCCAACCAGCCGTTACATGAAATTCGAATTTGGGCGGCAATTGGGGCTATATATGTGCCCCGTCTCTCTCTGTTTCATTCTTACTGACCATCTTCCGTCTCAAGCGTCCCAGAGCTGCTGCCCTTCTTCTCTCGCCATTCTTGAGCTCGTGCTCAAAGGAAAAGTCACTGCCCTTCACTGGTAAGTCCTTTAACTCCTCTTTTGTTGCTATCTTCTTTAATATTTCACACATTAGGGCACTAAAACATAGTTTTTAGGGCATTAGTCTTAAGAACCATCCCAAACCTCCCACTGTGAATGGTGTTCTTCATTTTTCTTGAAGAACACTGAAATCTGGGGCGGACCGGGCTCCAGGTCTCCATTTGATCCAAAAGGCCAATCTGACCGAGCAAATAACCTGTTTGTCCCAATCTTAGTGGAAACCGGGGTAGGCAAAGGGTTTGGTCGATCGACCGGGCTAATGTCTGGTCCGCTTGAACGACCGGGCTCCTTGGCTAACCTTTACAACCGAGGTGGTTTGGCACAACCTTTTCCTACAGAGTCCAAGGGGACCCCTGACCATTTATGAGGCTCTCAAAGACCGAACAGCCAACAATCACCAGTCAGTGCCAAACCTCCACAGCCGAGCTAATTTAGCCGGTCGTTCATGGGGAAATTTCGATTTCTCGTAGATACTCCAGCTGCCCTAGCTGCGTTCAGGGAGGAGTACGGCATCTCGGCCGATGTCCACCTTGGGCTTGCAGAAATTGAGACAACGCCTTGGGGCAGAGAGGAGTGCCCCTTCACCGTGCTATCAATTATCAAAGGAGGCCTTCGTTTCCCACTCAACCCATTGATCACCGAGTTCCTGCGCCGCACCGGGCTTGCACCCACTCAAGTGTCCACCAACACCTACCGAATAATAAACGGTGTGCACGAACTTAACAATCGGCTAGGCACAAACTTAGGCTTAGCCGAGATATTGCGACAGTACACTCTTGGGCACACCGGCAATGGTCTCGCCTATTACCTTAAGATTAGGCCGGGCAAAGAAAAAATAGTGACCGGTACACCGGACAAGGACCTGCACGATGACGATTTCTTCTGGGTGACTGGTAATTATAAAACAACCGAGGTACCGGGCTAGTTCATAAGGAAGAACTTCGGTTCCACATGTAAGCTGGTCTGCTTCTGCTCGGTCAATTGTTCCTCTACATTATTCTGTACTTAACCATTTTTCTTGTTTCTCCTGCAGCTATTCAAGCCTTGCAAGCCAACTACCAATACCTCAACGTTGAAGCCATCCGCACCGTGCTCCGTTATAACCACCGGGATTGCAACGAGTTGCTCGGCTACACACCAACCTACAGATACTCAGCACCACGCCGGAGTAAAGTAACAGACTTCCTCCGCGCTCCATTACCTCTTCCAGACCCAATTTTGCCTGACGTCCCACTAATTCGGTTGACAGAAGCCAAGGAGATGGCAAAAAGAAACCGCATCAAAAACCTCCTAACTGCAACTTCCGCCGAGATACCGAGCATCATCACCCGCTCTCTAGCCGCCGGTTAATCAAGCGGCGCCGTGGTGGCGTTGGCTTCTCCAGCCGCCGGTCAATCTCGGCAAGAAGCCCACCGAGCTGGGAAAAGGCCTCGCGTAGATCCTTCTGTTGAGCTGGTTGAAGAGCTGACTACCGAGCAACAAACCGTCACCGTAGACCCAACGCCGGCATGGCGACCGCAGCTCAAGCACCGGGGCAAGGAGATCCCGGCAATGGCCTTCGTAAAGGGAGACAAAGAACATCTTCTTGCCTTTGACCTCTCCAAAGCCCTTCTCCTGCCGAGCGACGTGGTCGGAAGCGACCATGTTCCAGACACCCGGCTGGTGAAGTCGGCCGTGAAGTCCATGACCAAGGTATGAGTCTCAAACTTCCACTCAAATTTTCACAAGTGTTTGCACGGTTTCCAAACTGATCCAATTTTCTTCTTGCAGGCTATCCAGAAGCAACACTTGGTCATGGAGCGAATCCATCGACTGCGGCAAAAGGCCAACGACATTGCCAGCCAAGTCCAAAGCCTTCAGACCGAGCTCGGCCAAGCAAAGTCCTCTCTTCAGATTGCTAATGCTGACAACACCAAGTTGCTCGGCCAGCTTGGCGACGCCGAGAAGAAGAGGGATGAGCTCTAGGCCGAGCTGGATGCAATTAAGAAGTCAAGGGAAAAAGAGCTTGAGGATGCCAATAACGCCGGCTTTAAGGAGGCCGAGGACAGCTACAAAAAGCAAGTCTTTGCCACCCAAGACATCTATTTCAAAGTGGGCTGGAAGTCTGCCTGCGAACATCTCGGACAAGGTCCTGACACCGATGTGTTTGCCACTCCCCCGGCTGCCTTCCTACCGGTCTACCTCATGCCTTATGCCAACGACATCTTCAGCGCGTTGCAAGCTGAGGCCGAGGAAGAGCTTGCCAAAGAAACCGAGGTCAATGCCGATGAGGGAAGCGGCCAGGAGCAGCCTGGAGAAACTGAGGCCGGTGTCCAAGAGCGAACTACGGTCGACCTGGAAGCAGCTGATGACGAATTCTCCAATCTTTCCCCCTAGTCTAGTTCTCTTTTTTTTTTCATTTTTTGCTTTGCATATGTAACCGGGCTCTCTGCCCCTCCTTTTGAACTACTTTTACATCAATGAAAAAGCTTTAATTTCATTAAGTGTTTGTGCGGTTTTTAAGCCTCATAACTTCAGCCGAACAAGATATCTCGGCAGGGCAAACCACTTTAACTAACTAATCTAACCGGAGTAGACATCTCGGTTAAGAACATCTAAGTTGAGCAAACCATAAATTTTTTCAGCCGGAGTAAACATCTCGGTTGAGAAGAACTGAGTTGAACAACCATCAACTCTTTCAACCAGAATAAACATCTCGGTTGAGGATAACGGAGTTGAGCAAACCATCAACTCTTTCAATCGAAATAAACATCTCGGTTGAGAAGAACTGAGTTGAACAAACCATCAACTCTTTCAACCGGAATAAACATTTCGGTTGAGGATAACGGAGTTGAGCAAACCATCAACTTTTTCAACCGGAATAAACATCTCGGTTGAGAAGAACTAAGTTGAGCAAACCATTAACTCTTTCAACCGGAGTAATCATCTCGGTTGAGAATAACTGAGCTGACCAAACCGTCAACTCTTTCAACCGAAATAAACATCTCGGTTGAGAATAACTAAGTTGACCTAACCATCAACTCTTTCAACCGGAGTAAATCATCGCGGTTGAGAAGAACTTAGTCGACCAAACCATCAACTCTTTCAACTGGAGTAAATCATCTTGGTTGAGAAGAACTAAGTTGACCAAACCATCAACTCTTTCAACTGGAGTAAATCATCTCGGTTGAGAATCTCAAAACTTAAATCAACATTAAAAAATGCTAAGGCAAAGATGAGTTCTATATATTTGACACAGATGAATATTACATGTAAGGCAAAAAATTCCTTTGCCCAAAAAGAAAGCTAAAGCTTTACACAAAAAGAGAGCTAAAGCTAGAAATAATACAGCTTGAGGTTGGCTGTATTCCATGGCTAGGGTATTCTTCTACCATCCAAGTCCTCCAGGTGATATGCCCCCTTGCCCGCCAGACCGGTTATCTTGTAGGGTCCTTCCCAATTTGCCCCTAGTTTGCCTTCACCTGGCACCAGGGTATTGTCCATGACCTTCCGCAAGACCCAATCGCCTACTTTAAACGGTCTGGAGTGCACCGTTTTGTTGTATTTCCTTGAGAGCTCTTGTTGGTAGGCGGCCACATGGATGAGAGCCTTTTCCCGACGCTCTTCCACTAGATCTAGTTCAAGAGCAATGGCTTCGGCGTTCAGCTCGGGTTCAAAACCTTCACGTCTGAGGGTGGGCATGCCGACTTCTAAAGGTATGACTGCTTCTATGCCATAAGCCAAAGCAAATGGAGTTTCCCCGGCAGATCGCCGCGGGGTTGTCCGGTATGCCCAAAGGACTCTGGGGAGCTCCTCAGCCCACTTTCCCTTGGCTTTTTCCAGCCGTTTTTTCAACCCAACAAGTATGATCTTGTTTGACGCCTCGGCTTGGCCATTGGACTGTGGGTAAGCCGGAGTAGAGTTGTAGAATTCGATCTTTAGATCTTCACAGAACCCCCTAAACAGGCGGCCGTCAAATTGAGTGCCGTTATCAGAGATCAGAATTTTGGGGACGCCAAACCGCGTGACCACATTCTGCCAGACAAACCGCTTCACGTCTTTCTCCTTGATTGTTGCCAAGGGCTCTGTTTCAACCCATTTGGTGAAGTAGTCCGTGGCCGCGATGAAGAACTTCCGGTTGCCTGGTGCGGTTGGTAGCGGCCCCACTATATCTAGCCCCCACATCGCGAAGGGCCAAGGGCTGGTGAGGGGAAGAAGTTCCCTGGCCGGTTGGTGTATCTGGTGGGCAAACTTCTGGCATTTCTCACACTTGCGAACATATTTCTAGGTGTCGGCTTGCATGCACGGCCACCAATAACCCTGCGAAATAGCTCGGTAGACCAAGGACCTGCCCCTTATATGACTGCCACAGATGCCTTCGTGAATTTCGTAAAGGAAGGCTTCTACGCTGCTCGGGTGCACACACTTCAGGTAGGGACCGGAGAAAGACTTCTTGTATAAAGCGCCTGATGGAGAGAGCCAAAACCGCTCAGACTTCACCCGCACTTTATGTGCTTCCTTCTTGTCGGCTGGAAGGGTCCGTTCTCTGAGAAAGAGGATTATGGGATCCATCCAAGAAGGACCTAGCTCGGCGCATAATACTTCTGTCTGCCCGGTTTTCTCAATGCTAGGCCTCGGAAGGAATTCAATCAAAAAAGGGTTGGGAGAGGCGTTGTCGACCATAGAAGCAAGGCCAGCCAACTCATCTGCTCGGCCGTTTTCTTCTCGGCCAATCTGTTGGACCCTGATCGCCTGAAATCGCTTGATGTGGTCTCTGACCAGAGCTTGGTACTTCATCATTCTGTCATCCTTTGCCTCGTAAACCCCAAAAATTTGGTTGACCACAAGCTGGGAGTCACTATATACAATTTGCTCGGATGCTTGCATCTGAATCGCGCTCTTGAGCTCGGCCAGTAGAGCCTCGTACTCGGCCTCATTGTTAGATGCTGGGAAACCAAGGGTGATAGAGTGTTCAATAGTCAGGCCATCCGGCGAGATAAGAATGATACCTAGCCTGGCGCCGTGACGGTTTAACGCTCCATGAACGAAAAGTTTCCACATCTCCCCGATAAAGAGCTTCCAACATTCTGAAGGGTCATAAGAGTTTCGAAGGTCGATGAGATCACGGTTGTTCGGCTGTTCGGCTGCACGACCTGTGCAGACTGGTTCCACTTCAGCCCCCCTCGGTGATTCGGCAGCGGACTCAGCAAGTTGATCTTCAATGCCCAAGTCCGTAGGCGAATCTCCAGGTTGCGGTATTATGCCGGCCGCAGGCTCTGTGCTGAATGCTTCCATTTCTTCCCCCCTTTGTGATGCGGTACCGGACAGAGCAGGTTGGTCGGTGATACCCAATTCCGTTATCGCATCACCAGGAGGTGGATTTGTACAAACTGAGGGTGTTCCGGAGGGGCGTGCAAATTCCGCGTTGCCAACTCCACCAAGTTGTGGTCACTGTTAACATATTTGGCGACAACATATTGTTTTTGTCCCAAAAAGTTAGTGGCTATTCCAAGAACTTTTAGCAACCAAAACTTAGTCGTCACTAAAAACTTGATTTTTAGCGACCAATTTAATTTTGTTGCTAAATAGTACTTTTGGTGATGCATTTATTTGTCACTAAAACTACATAGATTATCAAAATTTTAACCTTTTAGAAACAAATTAGAACTTGACAGCGACAAAATATATGATTTTTGGTGACCATTTTTGCTTGTCGCTAAATGTCTACATACGGTGACAACTTATGATTTGGTCGCCAATACTTTTAGTGACAAGCTTTTGACGACCAATTGTGTACTTGTCGCTGATTCTTTTAGCTACGAAATTTGTATTTTTGGTGACCAATTTTTTGGTCACCAAATGTGCTTTTTGTTCGTATAACTATAAACCCTCAAGCTAACTATATATTTTATTATAAAAAATACTAACATATATTTTGTTAGGTTTTTGTAATTAGTAATTGTAACAACCCCGACCCTTAATTAACGTTAATTCATGCTTAAGTGTGACTAACAAGTAATTAACAAGAGATCATGAGTTAGTTATATGAGCATTGCATTATTTTTTGTGTCTCTATCTGTTCAGCGTAGATAGATCTGTACATGTTTTAGTTTCGAATTGCAAATTGAAAGCCTTAACGACATCCGATGCAGAAATTGATCTAATTTATGTGTTGATTGGAAGTTTTTTTAGGATCATATGGTAGGTTCAATTGAAAATTCGTTTCGGAACGATTAAATAAGATTAATTTAATCTCACTTAATTGCCTATGACTTTAGCTAATTAAACACCATTTCTTTTATGAGTCCACTCACCTCTTCTCATCCACTTACATACACCTTTGAGCCTATTCTACAAAAAACGTGAAAGGGGAAGAGAGAGAGGGAAGGAGAATTGAAATCAAAAGCAAGAGGAAAGGAGAATTGCTAGGGAATTCAAGGAGATTGGCTAGGAACCTTAGAGAATTCACCAATTAGAGCTTCAATGAGAGGTTGAGGTATGAATTCAACACCTAGATTATGTAATTGTGATGTTAAAACATGGATTCATGAGGATTAAGTTGAGTAATTTAGGATGAACAAAAAAGAATGAGAGAACATAGATCATATCATGCATGCATGCATGTTTCATAGCATTTTGAAGTTGATTTTCAAGAATTCTCTCATGCATGTCTTGAATTCACCTCAATTTTGGGAAATCATTGAGTTTCATGATGTTTGGTAACATTTGATCATGTTTGAGGAGCTTTGGTTCAAAGAATTGCATGCACGTTATGTTCATGATTTATCCTTGAGTTTCAAGTTGAATTTTTGCACATTGGCAAGCCAATGAGCGATGGTTTCTTGAAATGATCTTCAATTCATGTTGTTTTAAGGGTTTTCATGTATTTTCTCAAGTTTTGGCCCAGAAAAATGAGGTTTGATGCTTTAAAGGTTGAGTTTGAACTTGAAGATCAAATCTGGAAATTCCAGAAATTTTTATCCACGCTCGAGCGGGGGGCTTCACCCTCGAGTGAGCACTCTGAGTACGTGCACTTCTGCTCGAGCGACGTGAGTCACGCTTGAGCGTGAAATGCATGTACCCAGAAGTTCATGTGTTTTCAGTCCGCTCGAGCTAGGGAATTCACGCTTGAGTGAAGGTCTGAGTCTCACACTCGAGCGGTGATCGAGTGTCCGTCGAGCATAAAAAACATGCAACCAGTACTTTTTCCAAAGTTTACAGTCTGCTCGAGCGAGGGAAGTCACGCTCGAGCGAACCTTCATATCTTGCATGTCCGTTCGAGTGGGGAAATCCACGCTCAAGCGTGGACCCTATTTTCAGTAAAATTTGATAAATGTTTTCAAGTGCATTTTTGCATTCTCATTCCATCCTAGGCACTCCTAGGCCATGATTAAGACACGATAATGAAATTAATGAAGTAGAAGCACACCAAAACAAGTAAGGGCTAAGTCATCATCTATGGGTGTGTAATTCGGACAATGTTCGTTTTGTAACTATGTAGGTCTAGCGCCACAAGGAAGTTAAATTGCCTACTTACGACGCCTATTATCTGTGAGTAATAACTTAGTAAAGCTATGTTTAAATCTATGTATTTTCTATATACGAAATAAGACCCATTGAAGGAAATGCCATGTTTATTACTATGAATGATTGTCAGACATAAAAAGAAACTATAATGCCATGCTATGATTCAAGTATGTTGCTAGTGATGTATGCCACGATTCAAGTACGTTATAAGTGACATGATGTTATGATTCAAGTAAGCTATAAGTTCCCGGACCGGAGGTTCCTATGGAACTGACAAGTTATTTGTACCCGGTTGGAGGTTCCAAAGTGGAACTCACAAGTATACAAGTTCCCAGTCCGGAGGTCCTTGTATGGGACTAACAAGTTATCCTTACCCGGCCGAAGGTTCTTCTATAGAACTGACAAGTAAAATTTAAGTCACTCTGTGTGAGATCTACTAGTACTGATAAACAAATACAAAAGATTAAGTATGAACTCTGACTTTTATCTACATGCTCAGAACAAGAATATGAGTGTAAATTGTTTTATTTCAGCTATGATATTGAGACATCATTCATATACCCTTTTATTCTGTTATTATTCACCGGGCCACCACTCACTAGTTATTTATTATGTACGTAGGTGAGAAGGTTCGTGATCAAGCTTAAGTTGATGCCTGGGGTACTTTTGTGTTGTCAGCCACCCTTCGCGCCTCCTGAGGAGGTTCCAGATCATGTCATGTTTTATGGCTATGTTAATGTAAATGCTCAAGACTGATCCTTTTGTATGTACTTGTTAGTGTCGTGTAAATGCTGTATCTATGACGTCACTCGTATGCTTATAAAAGTTTTAAAATCACCAGTCTCATGTATATCTGCATAGCTCAATGGACTATGTATACTTTATGTATTTACCTACGCAGCCCCTGACTATATGTTATTAAGCTAAGAGGCCTTTGGTAATCCAAGGATTACTGGCTGGTTACGCCGCTGAACCTACAAGGGCGGGTTCGGGTCGTGACAGTAATCTCGTTTGACAAAATTCTTTTTAGTTATGATTTATTCGCTCTTATTATTCAGTGAAGATATGAGTGTTTAGATGTGAATTCAACTTGAATTGTGCCTATGAAGATGAGTTTGTGGTCTTGAGAGCCTTTCATGTTTCCCACTTCGTTGACAATGTATGGGAATTGAGTTGCTCAGTTAGCTCGTGGGGTCTTGGGGGTAGCGTTCCATAGCAGGTCCGGGGCTGCACTACGGCGTGGTTGAGGGGTAGTGCCCCTGAAGTAAAAACCAAAAATGCAATCGAAATTGTTTGACAGCTCAAGCGGTCATTTGTGTGCTTAAATGGATAAAATGATCATCCACTACTTTTGCAGAGTGCCTGAACTTTTGAGAAGAAAATATTATCGCTCGAGCAGTGAAAGTTGTGCTCGAGCGGTTGGCTTATATGTTTTGCACTGCCTTTTACTCATACCACTTGACTGGTGAAATGTGCACTTGAGTAATCAATGCGATCCTGTTTTTTATAAAGTGCGTTATTCGTTGTTTTTAAATTTGAGCTGTCTAGATTTTTAGAGAGGAAGAAAAAAAAAAGTGTTTTTATATTAGAGGCTATTTTATATGAGTTTTCTTGGTGTATAAAAGGTGATCGTTTGATCAATGAACTTTAGATTGTCGAACATTAAGGGTTGTTATTATTGTTTCATTTACAACATAGAGAGTTGTTCTTTGGTGAATTTTGGGAAATTTAGATTGAAATTTTTGTGGATTCCGAAGTGGCTCATTGTCGTAGTTTGATATTAGCGTTGTGGATTCAACGTTGGGCAAGACAATTCCGAGGTGACGACAGTGGTGGAAGAGACACATTGGGATCGGTTCAATTCGAGCGTAGATTCACTAGATAATTCACGATATACTTATGTAATTCTTTTTTGTTTTCTTAGTGGCTTATTTTGTGGTTTTGAACCGTGATTTTTTATCACAAATTTTCCATGTTAAATCATTGTATCGATTTATCTTTCATTGTTTGATTGAAACTGTTATTCATTGTTTAAAATTGAAACGTAATCACAAATCAATATCTCTGAAATTTTTAGATTTTTCATATTTATTCACTAATTTAATAAATAGATGAGTTAAGTGGTTTATGCTTAAGCATGGACTAAGACAATTCTATAATAATTAGATTGTGGCCAAATTGAGATAAAATGTTGAATCAATTAGATAATATCACTTTTAGTGTCTAACACAACTATAAATCTTCAATAATTTTAAATATAAATATAAAATTTTATCAAAGTTTTAATTTTTTTTAATAATTATGCATAAACATGTACATATTTATTATTTTATTATAAAAAACACCAACATGTATTTATTCACCAATTTAATAAACAAATGAGTTAAGCGGTTCACGCTTAGGCATAGATTAAGACAATAATCTAATGATTAAGTCATGGCCAAGTTGAGATAAATGTTGAGTTAATTAGATTATGTCACTTTTAATGTCTATTACAACCATAAATCCTAAAGTCAACTCTTATATATTTTATTATAAAAAATACTAACATATATTTGTTCACCAATTTAATAAATAAATGATTTAAGAGATTCATACTTAGGTATAGGCTAAGACAATTTTCTAATAATTAGGTCATGGTCAAGTTGAGATAAATGTTGAATCAATCAGATCATATCACTTTTAGTATCTAGCATAATTATAAATCCTCAATAATTTTAAATATAAATATAAAATTTTGTCAAAGTTTTAATTTTTTAAATAACTCTACATAAATATGTATATATTTATTATTTTATTATAAAAAATACTAATATATATTTATTCACTAATTAATAAATAAATGAGTTAAGTGATTCATGTTTAGGTATGGATTAAGGCAATTCTTTAATGATTAGGTCATGGCCAAATGGGGATAAATTTTGAGTTAATTAGATTATATCACTTTTACTGTCTAGCACAATTATAAATCGTCAAGCTAACTCTTTTTTTTTTTTTTTTTTCGTATTCATGAATTATAACATAAGAGAAATTATAATTTTATGCCTAAGTAGACATTTTAACACTTTTACAAAATAGACAATGGGTAGTTAATAAATTGACAAATATAATTTATAATATGATTGGGCCATCTTTGACATAAAATAAACTAAACTAAATTTCAAAATAGACAATGGGTAGTTAATAAATTGACAAATATAATTTATAATCTGATTGGGCAATCTTTGACATAAAATAAACTAAATTTCAAAATTTATAAGATAAAATACATTTATATTTCATTGTAAAAATAATTTTTATAATTTTATTGCACTTTTTAAAACTGCATTATACCATAGTTTATTTATTTCTTAAAAATAAAATTTATGTTATTATTTAATTTCAAAATTAATTTTTAATTATTTACTTAAACCCGTGCATAGCATGAGTATCATGGTTTATAAAATAATTTTAAAAAGTTACACCCGTGCTATGAAAATTTGTTATGCAAATGTGAGTGAGAGAAAAGAGTAAGAAAAGGACCCAATTTGAGATGCCAAAACTAAAGATTGTGAGAAAATTAAAAAGTTATACTTAGTAGTAAATGTTGATTTTAGGAAAGATAAGAAAATAAGGGTCATCGGTAATTTATTATTTATTATTTGTCATTTTTATTTTGTTATTCAATTTTTTGATTTAAACAAATTTTGTTAGATTGAGTTTCACAAAAAAATTGTTGTTATTATTATTATTATTATTATTATTATTATTATTATATGCATACTAAAAAAAAATCTAATTAGTAAATAATAATAATAATAATAATAATAATAATAATAATTATAATTATTATTGAGTTACACATAATTTACGATATCATCTTTTATATGACAAATTAAAATTATGCAAACCTTAGAAAATAATAATGTATTTTTATTTTATCATAGCCGCAGTTTTGTTCTTTAAAATAAAAATAAAAAGTACAATTTTATAATTTATCATAATTTATGTTTAATTTTTACTAATTACATTATGATTAATGTTATTGTTATTTAGAACTTGAAACATAGCATTAATGGTAAAAATATATATATATATATATAAGCGAAATTGTAATAAAAATAGTTAAAATTTAATTAATTTTATTTTTTTACTATTTAATTTTAAAATTAATTTTTAATTATTTGTTTAAAACTGTGCATAGTATGGATATTACGTTAGTTCTAATATACATATAAAAAAAACTTATTAAAATATAAATCTACATATATGAAATTTAATAGAACATTAAAAACTTTTATAAACTTATTAGGTTATAAATCTTTGTTTGACATTAGCTTTTTTAATTAACTTTTTTATGTTATGACTTTTTTAGTCTAATTTTTTTAGCCTCGTTCAGTTTGACTTTTTTAATTTTTGTGAGAAAAAAAATATAATGATTATGATTTAGATTTGATATTTTACCTTATTAATTTATATAATTAATTTTATATTTTTATACGTTTTAGTCAAAAATCAAATATGAAACGAAGCTTAAGTCGACTAGATGAAATTTACAAATAAATCTCCCGTAAAAATTTGGTAAAAGTCTGGGTTCCTAGCATTTTTCGGGTGAGATAGTTTTAAGCAAAATATACACATGGAAGCATAGTGGTACAGAGGATTGGGATACATTGGGAAATTATTACATATTTTTAGTATATTACGTGTTGGTTTTTTTAATTAATTATTATTTATTATACAGTATCTTTTTATATTTTTTAATTATTTAATATGATATCACCTATCTACTTTTTTTTTTTTTTTTATATCAATTACAATATAATAAAGTGTATATATTTATATTTTAAAATTACTCAATAATTATCCGAATGCACTACGGAGACCGGTGATTCGCAGCCGTCAAATCCCTATTGGCTACGTGAAAAGTGGGTCACCTAACCCGGGAATGGATCGTCGGTCGCCCTGTCAAGTAGCCCTTTCCTGTCGCCCCCAAAACGACGTCGTTTTGGGGGCGAATTTTCAAAAAAAAAAAAACGCAGAAAAGGGAGGAAGGAGAGGAAGAGGGAGGGAGGAGGGAGGAGGAGGAGGATGGGAAGGGCCGGACTGGAGGGGGCCATAAATACAGGGGAGGAGGAGGAGGAGGTGGAGATGGGTCGGAGTCGGAGGCGGAGGCGGAGGCGACGGCGGTCGCAGTGGAGCTACTGCGACCTGCGACGGCTGCGACGGCGGCGAGGGACGAGGACGGCGAGCTCGCAGCCTCCTCCTCCTCCTCCTCCCTCCTCCCTCCTTCCTCCCTCTCCCTCTTCCTCTCCTTCGTCCCTCCTCTAACACAAATTTCATTTCATTAGTGAAATTAAACATCATATAAGCAATTTTTTTTTCTTATAACTATTTCAACAGTGTTACATACATATAAAATATTTCCTCACAAACTTTTTAAATGACGTTATAATATTAACTGAAAGGATTTGTGAGAAGAGACAAGTGTAGGAGTATGTGTCATTTATTTATTTGTTTATTTATTGTCACATTATTAGAGAGGATTTGTAGAGAAGAAATTGTATGAATGCAGTATTTTTCTAACTGTTTATTCAACTAAAAAATTATTCCCAAACACATTACATTGTTTGGATTTGAATTTTAACTTCATATTGTTCTTGTTTTCAGTAAACCTTTTTAACATTTTAATCAAATTATTTTACTTTTTAAATCTACTTAATTTAGATTGTGAAAGCTTTAAAACAAAAAAATCAATAAATATGATTTTTATTTTTTATTTTTTTGTATTTAGTAATTTTTTTATAAATGTTATCACAAATTTTGTACTTTAAGTGTATGTACGTAGATTAAGTGAATGTAAAAAATAATTTTTTGAAAGTTTTAAAACGTTCACTAAAAAAAACTACGAATTAAAAATTTAAAAAAATTACTTTTAAAAACTTCAAACAAAATAGAGGGATCAATTTTTTTCATAAAAAATTTAAAAAGCCAAAATATATATATATATATATATATGTATATAAAGTAAGTTACCAACGGGCACTGAAAATTGAAAACCAATTCTCAAACAAATACATCATATATAATTTGATTTCCGTCATTGACAACATTTACATGATGATAAATTTGATTTTTTATATATATATATATATTTTTTTATCCAAGCCAATGCCACATTGAGTTTAAAAATATCATCCCGAATTTTTTTTAATAATTACTCAATATACGTTGAATATAAAAATGAAATATAGACTTTGGATAAAATTTGTTTTAATAGACCTTTGGGAGAAAAGGATTTTATTTTTGTTAAGTTTTAGACAATAAATTCTTTTAACCAAACATAATTATTAAACAAAAAAAAATTACAAAGAAAAAAAATTTTAAATTTGAGAACCACGAGGGTGTCGCAAGGAACATGCGTTTATTGTTTTTCTTTTAAAACATATTTTCTCGTTAACGTCTTCAATGAGAAGACTGCTCAAAAATGACTTTGACTCGACTTCTTCATCCAAAGTTAGTTACAAATCGACTGTGACATTTTTATTTTTACCTTTAATGTTAGTAGTTTCAATAAGTGACACGTGTTGTCCTGTTGCTTCTAATTGACCGCCCGAGTTCTCCGCGTGCTTCTTCCTCTCCATTCTCAACTAACCCAACTATAGAACCACTTATCCAATTTTTAAACTACTAAGGTCAAATTTAAAAAAAAATTAAAAAGTTTACAAGTTATTTAAAAAGTTAAAAAATTATTATTATTTATCAAAATTCAAAAAGTATGACTACACAACTCTCAATCTTAATTTTTCCTTATACACTAATTTATACAATTTTTTTAATACATATTTTTTCATAAAAAGTAAAAAAGTTAACCCAAACATCCATATTTTTTCTCTCAACTTTTTAATCTAAAAAGACAAAAAGTGCACTTATTTAGGACACCCCAAACAACTCCTAAGAGTTATATAACAAATTTAAATTAAGACCAAGTTTGGCAACATCAAAATAATCTATCTTTTTATTTTTTTATCTTTTTTTATCACATCACCTCTCTACTTTTCTGCACATCTTTTCGTAAAAAGACAAAAAGTGCACTTATTTAGGTCATCCCAAACAACCCCTAAGAGTAATATAACAGCAAAAAAAAAAAAAAAAAGAGTACAGTAATGACATGATGCTATTATATGAACATATGACCATATGCTGTGACAGACTTAGAAAATTAAATTAGTGAGGACATTTATTAATTACAAAATAACTAGTGCATCATGGATAATATAAAAAAATATGGATATAAGTCTTAAAATAAATTATAGGGTAAATTACAAATACACTATGCTCGGTTTCTTTTCTTGTCCTTTTATTTTTATCTTCCTTGTTGATGTTATCTCATATGTAATGTGTGTTTTCTTCATCAACAAAAAATTTTCTTTGCTGATTAAAAAAAAAAAAAAATAGTTCACTCCTTACAAAACAGAACACTTCACTTAGTGCAAAATCGAAATTAAAACTAGATACCACCATTTACCACTGTTTTTGCTTTTTTGTTTCACACACAACCCCTGGTCTTGTTCAAAGTGAAATACTATACAAATTCTCAGCCAACCGTGGCTTTGCTAGAGCAAGTAGAGGTTTAGCGAGAAGTAGGTCACCCGGAAATTCTTTGAGCCCAATATGTGACACAGTGGGTGGCAAGTTCCATGTGAACCCTTGGAGGAGCCTAGCCATTAACATAGAGGTCATTGTAGACCCTAGTGTAACCCCTGCGCATCTACGCCTTCCGGTGCTGAATGATAACATACGCAAGTCAGGGTCAGTGATCAATACTTCCTAGCCATCGTCCTTAAGGTGGCACTCTGGTTTGAACTTGAGTGACTCATTCCAAATTCTAGGGTTTCGGCCAAGTCCAGGGCGGCTTAGCAAGACATGGCTACCTTTCGGGATGAAGTAGTTTCCGACGGTAGTGTCTGAGATGGAAACATGAGGAACGTTGAATGGCGCAATGGGGTGGAGGCAGAAGGCCTCCTTCACGCACGACTTGATGTAATTGAGCTGTGAGATATCAAATTCTTGGACTAGTCTCTCCTTCCCTACCACTCTGTCCAGTTCCGCCATGGCTCTTTTTAGGGTTTCATGTTGATTTAGCATTTCAGCAAGTGCCCATTCCACACCATTTGATGGGTTGTCCACTGTTGCTATCATCAATTCCTGTATACATATTATTTTAGTCATTATAATTTTAATTAATTCAATTTTAACTATGAATTTATAATTTTGGTTCAATTTAGTTTGATTGATTATAATTTTTAATTTTTTTTAGTGAAAAATATACACGTAAGTAACACATGTCACATTTGTATGGGTAAAATTATAAACTTACTCTACTTAATGAATTAACGCATAACCAATTTAATGATCACTTTTAGTTTGTTTGTTTGTTTTTTTTTTTTTAAAAAAAAAAAAAAAAAAAAACACTAGTGCATTATCAAGTGGACTAACTTGACATAAAATTTAAAATTAAAATTCAAAATTGAATCAATTCATTTCAACATATACCTGTTTTGGAGACCAAGTTTTGTTTTGTTTTTTTTTTTTTTTTTTCTTCTAAAAGTGTAAATCCTATTGCAAAAAGTATTTAGGGACTAATTAGGGACAAAATAAATTGGTTCAAAATATATTTATTTTTTAGACAAAACTTTTGGTTCCAAAAGGTCAGTAATTAATTACTAAGGGTGTGTTTGGTAACGTTTACGTTTTCAGTTTATATTTACAAAAATTTTATAAACTGATTTTTATTTATTTTTAGAAAAACATAAACTACAAACGCGTTTGGTAATTGACAAAACGTTTAAAAAATTATAAAAATATAAAAAAGAGTAAGAAATGACAAGTGGTGACAAGTGGCGGCGGAAGACGGTGGTGGAAAGTGGTGACGGTGGGTGGTGGGTAGCTGGTGGTGTTAGGTGGTGGCGGGTGGGTGGTGGTGGTGGGTGGGTGGGTGGGTGGTGGTGGTCGGTGACGGTGGTGGGTGGTAGCGAGTGGGTGATGGTGGGTGGTAGTGAGTGGGTGGTGGTGGCGGCGGCGGCGGGTGGTGGTGGCAGGTGGGTGGCGGATGACGGGTAGTGGCGGGTGGGTGGTGGTGGTGGCGGCTAGGTGAAGGGTGGTGGTGGTTGGTGGGTGGGTGGGTGGGTGGGTGACGGTGCACGGGTGGCGGGTGGTAGCGAGTGGGTGGGGGTGGTGGTGGTGGCGGTGGTGGTGGCGGTGACGGGTAGTAGGTGGTGGTGGCAGGTGGGTGATGGATGGCAGGTGGTGTTGGGTGGTAGCGAGTGGTTGGTGGTGGTGGTGGTATTGATAGCGGGTGGTGGTGGTAGGTGGGTGGTGGATGGCGGGTGATGGCGGGTGGGTGGTAGTGGTGGGTGGGTGGATGGGTCGGTGGGTGACGATGGCGTGTGGTAGCAAGTGGGTGGTGGTGGTGGTGGTGGGTGGTGGTGACGGGTGGGTAGCAGGTGGTTGGTGGTGGTGGGTGGTAGTGGTGACAGGTGGTGGATGGTGGTGGCAGGTGGGTGGTGAATGGTGGTGGCAAGTAGGTGGTGGGTGGTGGTGGCGGGCGGTGGATGGTAGTGGCAGATGGGTGGTGGTGGTGGTGGTGACGAGTGGTGGGTGGTGGTGGCGAGTGGGTGGGTGGCGAGTGGTGGTGGATGGGTGGTGGATGGTGGTGGCAGTTGGGTGGTGAGTGGTGGTGGCCGGTGGTGGTGGTGGCCGGTGGTGGTGGTGGGTGGTGGTGGCGGAAGACGGTGGTGGAAAATGGTGGCAGGTGGTGACTACTGTTGGGTGGTAAAAAAAAAAAAAACTGAAAACTCAAAATAGAAACACATTTTTTGTGTTTTCATTTTTTGGCCAAATTTATAAACTGAGACCACTGATTTGTAAATCAAAAATTTTACCAAACAAGTTTTTATTTGAGTTTTTTAAATTTTTGTAAATATAAACAGAAAACTGAAAACGTAAGTGTTACCAAACAGCACCTAAATGTCTAATTTTGTTGTTAAAAATAAAATAATAACACTTTTGGCGACAAAAATATTTTGTTTTTAAATTTTTGTCTCTATAATCTTAATTTCTTGTAGTGATTGAAAGTGTATAGATCAAAATCACACAAAGAGCAAAATGTAAGAACTATAAATATAATTTGCACTAATTGATGTGTCATAAGTGAAAGAAAATGTTAGGGATATTAAATATTCTACTAAATGTTCTACCAAATATCTCACATGAGTATGAGACTCAGGGATCCTAAATATTTAACTAAATATTCTACCAAATGTGAGTCTCACACCTATGTGAGACATTTTGTAAAATATTTGGTAAAGTATTTATGGTCTGAGCATTACCCTAAGTGAAAAGTGAAGTGTTATTTATGAATAATAATATAAATCCACCGTATCAATTTAGAAATTATTCAAAAATCAATTTTTATCATACCACGATCTGGGCTTTGACCTCCTCCCGTGAGACCAATGGAGTACCATCTGTTTGTTTAAGCATAATGAGGATATCTAGTATGTCCTCTTTCTCTGTCTTCGTACCATCATTCCATTTTTTGATCCTCTCATCAATCAGAGGATCTTGATATTTCTTTCCGCTTGCGGTAGCCTTTCTCACGATCTTCTCATGGCCACCCAAATCAAGAATGGCTCGTATGCATGGTATGTAATCAGAGACACAGAATGAGTAAAGGTAAGAAAGGACAGTGGCAACTTCAGGGATTTTTGTCAGTGGTGTCAATCAAAAACTTAAATACCATATATCTTAGAGAAAATTCATATTAATTATTGTATCACATATGGAGAAAAAAATCAACAAATTAATTTAACTTCTAAAATTATAAACAAAAATATTTCAATATATTGATACTATTATTTAAGCAAAAAGATATGCTAATACACGAGCTTCTACAATTGACCACGACGAGATTTCATATTTTGAAATCGTTGCATAATAAGCTTATTATCAACACTATTAAATAGTGGGTTCAAAAGAGTAGGATTTAAAACTATGGATTCAAAGTTGTATTTTAGTAGGTTCAATTACTAATTTTTTTCTTAAAATCTAATATTCAGCCAGGGGTTCGGGTGACATCCCTAGCCAAGCCTTGGAGCCGCCCCTGAGAAAGGATAGTGAAAAGCGCATCGACGTGCTCTTCTTCTTCGACAGCTGGTCCTCCATCTTCCATTCCCTTCCCGAAAAACCTCCTGTTGAAGATCATCTTCCTTATCACGTTCCCGCAAAAGTGTTGTGCAGCAACCCTTACATTTACCAAACCACCTGTCGCGGAATTCATACACTGGTTGTACACAGAGCGGATAAGGTGATTGTAGACGTCCCCGAACGCCCCGGGAGGGTTAGGTCCCGTTCTGTTCATTTGGGGTCACTACAACTCGGACTCTCAAATTTGTTACAATTCTTAATCTGAACCAAAGAGTCCAAATCCGGCAAATCGTTTTGAGAAAACAGATTTTTGAAAAGAAGTGTCAAACATGGACTGCTTTGCCAGATACAGAGTCGCCACCTAAATATATTTTTTTAATGGGAAATTTAGGAAACCCTGACTCGGTGCCAAAGGCCACGTGTCCGTCATCACCAAAGTTGCCTCGGCTCGGGAACTTGGGTACGATTGGGGAAGGTCACTTCGTGAGCACCCCCGCCCGCCCGGTCAAAGACCGGCCTCTACTAACCATGATATCTGTTTTTGAAAACATTGTGTATTTCTTATTCCAGTTATTAGCCTAGATTTACTATGTGATGCGCATAGCATACAAGTATAGATCGGGTCGCCCGAATTGGAACAAAACATTTTATGTTTGTTTTTGAAAAATGATTTGATGGTGCTACCCGCAGGTAGGCTAAGATGCGAATTTGCCACCCTCAGGTGGGCTTAGAAAACATGATTTTGCCACTATCTAGTGGGCTTAAAACAAACATTTGATGAATTGTCCCAATTCAGATAACCCAACCTTCACCCACAGGCATTCAAGGCAGTTATATCACATAAGCAAGTAGCCTCATGGTAAGCATGCTATTCATGGCAGTCACTCACACGCATGCAAGGATGCTAAAGCATAAAACTCACCGAGTACTCCAAGCCAAAACAGAAGCTTATTAAAAATCCATGCATGAGTCCTAAGTATACAGAAATGCCTAATGCAACACATACAAAAATGCAAACTATAGCAGGCTCGGCTATTCTAAACATGGCATATGAAATGCTACAACTAACACGTATTCAATTTGGAATTGAAAGTACAATGCAGTTAGTATGATGCGCCGAGCCCAGTGCATGCAATACAGATGAATGATGCAAACATGCTGTCATACTGTATGCTAATTGAAATATGCCCTAATCTAACCATCGTAAGCGGGTAAATAAAAGGGAAGGAAGACGTGGGGTTGGAAGACATACATCGCACACACGCACACTTATTACAATTATGCCCTCGCGCAGAGGGTTCGAATAAATATACAGTCCCGAATGAAAGAATAGTACAGTCCAAATATTACAGTCCAAATAATGTACAAATTCCTAATTAATTTACAAATTAACTAAGAAAGCTGTAAAACTGGCATGCAAGCCAGGGACTTCCTTGACTCCGCTCTGGATGATGAATGATGCATGCCCGGGTGCCTTTGCCCGGAAATCCACGGCGATGCCCCGATTAGTCTCTGTTTGCATTTTTTCTTGAAATACGGGCCAAACTCCGGAAAGTTGCTGATTCTTGATTTTTGCTGCAACAGAGAGCAGGAAAGGGGCATAGCAATGTATTTCACAAATATATGCATGCCTCGAACCTCGTGCCACCAATCACGCATACCGATGCATGATGGCCGAGGAGCCGAATTGCACAATTCAATATAGAATGAATGTACATGAAAATACGACAAAACCTAACTCCATCATGGATGATCCGGAGTGTCAGTGACTAGGGAATTGAGACCCATTCCTCACTTGAAGTACGAAACGCGCCTCGTTTCCTGTGCCCGGGCTAACTTCCATTCCGAACACAATGCAATATGCATGACATGCATGAATGCAACTAAGATACAGCCTAGCAGGCACAATGCTATGAAAATGAGATGCCTCGAAATGCGTGCACACGGGCATGCAAACCGAGAAAATGCATGAATGCGATCTAAGGTACAAACTAGTATGCACCATACTGTGAAGATGACATGCCTCGAAATGCGTGCACACGGGCGTGCAAACCGAGAGAATGACATACGTAATGCAAATGGCACGGAAAATGATATGGGCTTACACTAACATGAGAGAGCCTCAGCCACACTCACATAAGAGGCCGATAGATGAAAATGAAGTGCCTCGAAACGCGTGCACACGGACACGCAAACCGAGGCAATGGCATATGCAATGCAATATGGCTAAAATACGATATGGGCTTACACTAACATGAGAGAGCCTCAGCCACACTCACATAAGAGGCCGACGGATGAAAATGAAGTGCCTCGAAATGCGTACACACGGGCACGCAAATCGAGACAATGGCATATGCAATGCAAATGACATGAAAATATGATATGGGCTTACACTAACATGAGAGAGCCTCAGCCACACTCACATAAGAGGCCGATAGATAAAAATGAAGTGCCTCGAAATGCGTGCACACAGGCACACAAACCGAGGCAATGGCATACGCATTGCAACACGGCTAAAATGGCATACGGAATGCAACATGAACTGATACTAACATGAGAGGGCCTCAGTCACACTCACATCAGAGGCCAATGGATGAAAATGAAGTACCTCGAAACGCGTGCACACGGGCACGCAAACCGAGGCAATGGCATATGCAATGCAATATGGATAAAATATGATATGGGCTTACACTAACATGAGAGAGCCTCAGCCACACTCACATAAGAGGCCGACGGATGAAAATGAAGTGCCTCGAAATGCGTGCACACGGGCACGCAAACCGAGGCAATGTCATACGCAATGCAATGGCATGGAAAATGATATGCAAACATGCTAATGGATTTTCAGCACTGAAATGTGGGGGAAAACAGTCCCGAAATAAGGCGAAATGACACCAAATGCATGGAACAGTCCCGAAATGCGAATTTAGGCACCCGAAATGGCCTATAGCTATGCAATTCGTGCACAATATGGACATGAAGTGCAAAGACAGAAGCTAGGCAGTCCCAAAATAATCATTTTTCCAGTACAAATCATGGCCAAACAGCAAGCAAAGATAGGGCAACAATGGCATACAAAAATAGGGGCCAAGAGAGGGGTATGAAGCAAGTGGTAAATGAAAAATTCAAACAGCAAAATACCCTTCTACAACACTGAAGAGGGACCAAAAATATGGCTATTTACAGTTTATGGCAGCCCCAAAATCAGTATACAAACATGCTAGAAATGCAATGCAAAATGAGGCTCAAAAGTGGCTATAACATGAGGTATACAAAGCATTCACCAAAAAGAAAAATATTGTTAATGAAACATGACAAGGGGGTCAAAATATGGCCACTTTCAGTTCTGATCATGGCCGAAAAATGAAAACACAATAGGCTAAAAAAACATGCAAAAATGAGGGGGAAAGAGGGCTATAATGGTAGGTGGCATATAGAAACATCAAATGGTGATGGGCCCTTCAACAATGTTGAATAAGGGCACAAAATAAGCACATTTACAGTTTATAGAATGCTCAAAAACAGATCACACATGGGCTAGAAATATCATGCAAAAAAGATGGCATACAAGGGGGTTGTGAAGCAAGTGCCAAAAATAAAACTCAAACAGAGAAATATCCTTAATGAAAGATGAAAATGAGCTCAAAATAACACTAATTTCAGTTATGGCCGGAACTCAAAAGTATAAGCAAAGAGGGGTAAGAAATAGATACAAAAAGAGCTAGAAAAATGGAGAAATGGTGCTCACCCTTGAAGACAAGTCTTGGCTGCCTTTTGCTTGAAGAAGTGATGCCTCCTAGCTTCTGGAAAGCTCTCCTAGCTGCTGGAAATGGAGTAGTGGTGGTGGTGCTTGGTGGTGATGAAGAAAAGGGGTAGAACTTAGGGATTTTGGAAGGAAATGAGAGAGATGGAGGGAGATGTAATGCAAGGGCCTCAAACCATTTTTTCTAACCCTAAAAACCAGAGCTGGGGCTGCTTTTATGTAGGCAAAATGGGTGAAAAAAGGGGGGGGGGAAATGGGGGGAAAACACACCAAGTTTCCCTCCAAAATGGCCAAACCCTCGAACATGAGTGTAGTGAAAAACAAAATTCACTTCTAGGACACACTTGGGAAGGGGACCATGGCCGGCTAGTTTAAAAGGGAAAAAATTCATTTCACCAAATAAGTGGCCGGCCAGCTAGATTTTCTGGCCGGCCAGCTACTTTCAGGACAAAAAAATGAACTTCCGGAAAGAAAAGTGGCCGATGGGTGGTAGGAAGGTCCAATGGTGGCCATTCAAGTGTCCAAATTGAAGCCCCGGAAGTTAGATTTCCAATGGCGCAAACCTTGCATTAAAATTCCTCCTGTGAAAAACGTTATGCCCTTTTCCGTGAAGCCGCGCAGATTTCAGTCCAACCGGAGTGATGCCCTACTTCAATCAACTATATTTCCTCCGTCCGGAATTGGATTTAGGAGATTCTTGAGTGAAAAATGAAGCCCCGGAAGTCTTATTTCCAACGGTGGTGGCCTCATAGCTTGATTCCAAGTATGCAAATGAATAGGCCTGATTCAGCGAGGGCTGTTCGACTCTTTCTTAACGGTTCACGCCCATTTTCTCCCCCAACTGGATTTCTTCCCTCTTCTCCTCTTTTCTTCAACTCCAAACCCCTAAGTAAGGTGTTTTGAAAGATTTTTCAAAGATTTCATCTCTCTTTCATTCATTTCCACTTTGTCCTTGCTCGGTTTACCAAAAAGCGCAACATTTGACAAAATGCGAGCCTCGGAACATCGTAAAAATTTTATTTCAAAAACATTTTGAAAGAGAGGGTTTTAAGGTCTAAAAATATTTTGATCAAGATTGTTTTGGTCCAAAAAAGGGTATGAAGTTGAGATTTGACTCTCTCTCCTTGCCGAAGAAATTGAACATTTGCCCTGCACACCTTTTCCTACCAAGTAAACCATCAGTTGCGTCCAAGTCTTATGGACGGTCAAAAATGGGGTGTCTACAGTTGCCCCTCTTTGAGAGAACTCGAAAGTCACACGTGACGGGAGTGAATGTCAAAGCCCAGAGACGACCCATTTTTGACAAGGTCGAAGATTTGGACAAACAAACAAAATACAGATAAATAAATGGTTGCGCCCGCAGGCTGCCTACGTATCCCTTTGCAAGGAATCAAACTAGCGTAGTTTAGGGGCAGGATGCAAAATGATATGCAAAAATATTTTGATAATTGGACTTATACGCTAAGCGAAGCCAGTTTGAAGATTGGACTTATACGCTACGCGAAGCCGGTTTGATAATTGAGGATTCACGCAATGCACTGTAATGTAGTGGCTGAAATGCAATGTAATAGCTAGGAAATGAAGGTACCTCACAGGGGCAATTGGCAATGACTTACCTCATGCTGCTGGGGATCTCCCGCTTCTTCTCAGTTGAACCACAGGTACTACTTTTCTCCCTGACTATGGTTGCAGCTTTCCCTATTCTCCAACAGGGTGACAGACTAGGTTGGATAAGTATCCAGAATTGAGGTGCATACAGATGCTATCTCGATCTATGGGGCTGCCATACAGATTTCAAGCCGAGGATATACCCCTGGGTATTTAAACCAGACTTTAGTCTCGGAAATCCCGAACCTTTGCGTTCTAGGCATAAGCCATTCGAACTCTAGTTTCCACCGTCTCAGTTGGTCTCCTAGGAACTCACCGCAAACACAGGCAGGTGGCCATACCAGACCACCAGAAGTCGTTCGGGCACGACAAACACCAAAGGAATTGCACCTTTAGAGGATTTAAGGTCTCCTAGACCAGGGAGTGCACAAGACAGTGTGAAGAAATGCAAGTAAAATGCAAGTACGATGCGCAAAAATAGCGCGAATGATGATGCAAGATTTAAGGTCTCCTTAGACCAGAGGATTTAAGGTCTCCTGGGCCAGGGAGTGTACAAGACAGTGCGATGCAGAGTGAATGCACAAAACAGTGCTAAACAGATGCACAAAATAGTGCGATGCTAAAGGTGTACAAAACAGTACGAGCAAGGTGAATGCACAAAACAGTGCGATACAGATAAGGTGCGCAAGATAGCGCGATACAATGCACTAACAAGTACAGGTGAGATGCGCAAGATAGCGCGAATGGTACAATACACAAAATAGTGCGATACGCTAAGCATCGTGATTGATTTGAAATGCACAAGACAGTGCGATGGAGGTACGCAAAATAACGCAAATGATAAATTGCACAAAACAGTGCGATTGAGGTGCGCAAAATAGCGCGAATGATAAATTACACAAAAAAGTGCGATGCGCAAAATAGCGCGAATGTAAACTGCACAAAACAGTGCGATTGAGGTGCGCAAAATAGCGCGAATGATAAATTGCACAAAATAGTGCGATGGAGGTGCGCAAAATAGTGCGAATGATAAACTGCACAAAACAGTGCGATACACAAAATAGCGCGAATGTAAACTGCACAAAACAGTGCGATTGAGGTGCGCAAAATAGCGCGAATGATAAATTGCACAAAACAGTGCGATGCGCAAAATAGCGCGAATGTAAACTGCACAAAACAGTGCGATTGAGGTGCGCAAAATAGCGCGAATGATAAATTGCACAAAATAGTGCGATGCGCAAGTTAGCGCGAATGTAAACTGCACAAAACAGTGCGATTGAGGTGCGCAAAATAGCGCGAATGATAAATTGCACAAAACAGTGCGATTGAGGTGCGCAAAATAGCGCGAATGATAAATTGCACAAAACAGTGCGATGCGCAAGATAGCGCGAATGTAAACTGCACAAAACAGTGCGATTGAGGTGCGCAAAATAGCGCGAATGATAAATTGCACAAAACAGTGCGATGCGCAAGATAGCGCGAATGTAAACTGCACAAAACAGTGCGATTGAATGCATCTTCTATGCAAGTATGGAAGCACATTCTATGCAATATTCAAAGCAAGCATATTCTATGCATGAAACAAGCAAAGCGTATTCTATGCGGAATCGAAAGCAAGCATATTCTATGCATGAATCATAACGATGCGCGGCACGCATGCAACAACAGTGTATAAGAAAGTTCACATTCTATGCAATAGAGGAGCATCAAATATGTACACTGGTGCCTCTGATTTACCTCTTAGAGGACTTCACAACATACTCAGCTCAAAAAGGGCACACCCTGTTCAAATTGGCGAGAGATAACATCTGCATGTAAAACCCTCGGGTGTTGCTTGGACTGTCATTCTGACTTGAAGCAGGCTTACACTTGAGGTAGAGGCCCACTCACACTTCGGTAGTATTAACAAGGCCTGAAGAGGTACATCCGGAATACAATCACGGAACTTGCTGAAGGTGAAACTCACTCAGATGCTTCGATTTTCCTTCTTTTGCTTTGCAGTCCGGAACCTAAATAGCTTCAGATAGGTCCTTGTTTTACTGTTCTGACATGACCTGGGTTGAACCCTGCGGTTTTACGAAAGAATGAATCTCGCTTTGCACAGATGTGGAGAACGGCATGGCACTCGGAGCACGAAACGATTTTATTTTTTTTTTGAAATCGAGAGATGAGTTTTCGACCAGGTATTGAGCCTACGGCTGAACACAGCAAAACGACTCAACAAGGAAATAAAAGGCACACAACCTAGACACATCGAGCAACACTCGAAACGACTCAAAACAAGAATCGAGATAAAACAAAAAGACACGACACTCAGACGTGCACAGGGAGCCTGTTTCATCGGGTGGTGTTTTCCACCCTTTCTCATTTGTGGTTCTCACATCACTCAGCCCTCAAGCTCTGTTTTTTTTCTGAAAAAGCCCTTTTCTCACTTTTTCTCTCATCGCATATCTCTCTATTCTTCAATCTCTCATTTTTCATCCCTCTCCTGGGTGGTTGATGGATAAACAGGAAGTTGCGGGCTCTTGTCCCTAGCATGCTGCTCGATTCTTTTTCTCATGCGCACAGCAGTGAACTTCTCCCACAGAGGGGTTGTGTTACAACTGGGTGTGTAGCAAATCTGCAGCTGATCGGTTGACGATGCTCTATTGAGGAGTTTGGACGTGATAAGATCTGTCCAGATAATGGAGTGGGATATCTTGCCCCATTCCAGTTCATGCTTCGCACTTGGCTGGATACCTCATTGCTTGGAGGATGTGAGAGCTTTCTGCCCTTTTCCTGTTAGCTTCCGTTGTGCCCTCTTCTGGCAGGTAGAGTGTCCTTTCTGGCAAGTATTTTGACAAAGGGGAAAAGACAGAACACCTGACTCAACTGTGCCCCTAGTTCAACATTTTGACCATTTTTTGTTTTTGCTTTCTACTAAAATAGTTTTGACCAACATGAGAGTTAGATTAACGCGCTTGTTCGATTTTCTGATTTAAAATCATGCAAGTTAGGCTATGAGCACTGAGAGTTTCCCTTTTTTTGGGTCCAAGAAATGGTCCCGTTTTGAAAAATGGAATACTTTTCGAGAAGATTAGTCAGCCTCAGTAAAAATTCTCAAAAACTATTTTTGCAAACGACCACTGCTCAATGAGCGCGGAACCTACTTTTGAGATGCACAACCTCGGATCCATAGCAATGGAAAATTGCCCCTTGTCTGAAGGACACTGCATGGCAACGGAAAGTTGCCCCTTGTTTGAAATGACACTGCGGCGTTTTGAATGGCAACGAAAAGTTGCCCCTTGTTTGGATAGTGCCGCAGCGCATTATAGTCAGTCCTCAGAGCGACGAACACAACCAGACTCTCAGATACAGAGAAGACAAAGATAACTAGAACCATTGCATGGACACAGTCGAATTTGAATTGTTTTACGGCTGGACTTTAGAATGAAGTTGCCTACGTATCCCAAAGATGGGAATCAAGCCTCACGTAGTTCGGGGTTAAAGTACACTCGGGTATTTAACCTCTCCTTTTTAGGCTCTAACTTTTGCCAAGGCGCTCGTTGCCGGTTGTCGACCTTGCGAGCTTTGTTCTTCTTTTCTTTTTTGATTTTCTTCTTCTTTTTTTTTTGTTCTTTTCTTTGTATATTTTTTTCTTTTTGCATTTTTTTTTTGTTCTTTTTTGTTCTTTTTCTTGCTCTAACTTTTGCCTGGGTCGCCCTTCCGGGTTTTCGGCCCAGCTAGCCTTTCAAGGGTAAAAGTGTAGCTGATCCATGTCAAATGGTTTTGAAATCCTGAAGTCATCTAAATCCAAGAGAATGGTTGCTGTTTGCTGATGATGTAGGAGTCCATCCAATGGGGGGCTGAATTTGCCCCTAGTGTTGTGAATCGGGACTCAATTGTCCTTCAGTGACACCTTCTTATTTCTTCCCTTCTGGGATTTGGCATTCTTGCCAGTCTTTGTCTTGGACTCTTCGAGCACGTCTGACATTTTTGCCCCTAGTTCGAGAGGTACTTCGAATCTAGATTCGCAAGCTTCTTTTGACCTTCTGATCCTCTTGATCCGACTTTCCTGGCCTCTTGTTCGAGGGCTGCTTCAAATCTGGCCACACAGGCCTCATATTGTGGTTAACCGTTGAACATTCTGAATGCAAGTTCAAGGTCTAAAAGCAAGGGGCCGAGTCTTGAGGCTGAGAGCGATCCTAGGCTGCACAATTTCAAGAGTAATTCCACACAGGTCTTTGCAGGACCGTGCAAAACATTTTGTTTTTGAAAGCTTTTAAGAAAGCGACAAATCGCTCGCGCTGAAGATAGTGTGAAACCAGTTTGGATCAAGCCAGGGTCCTTCTCAGTACTTACGCTAACAAGCATGATTTCATTCATCAAGGGCTTAGCACGCCTCTCTTTCTCTTAAATGATCAAAGTTTTACAAATCCCGAGGAATTCCTCCCTCTTCGTTTTCACCACAGTGTTCAAAAAGTTTTGAAAAACTTAGGTCAATGCAATAATTTCAGGGCACAAGAGAGCAGGTGGAATGCACTGTCGTTTCATTCAAACTTCTGGCACAACTGGCACACGGCAGAAGCAAACACAAGAGTGTGAAAATCACTGCTGTTCCATTCAAATCTGTTGGCATAACTGGCTCCAAGGCAGAAACAGACTCAAAAGAAAGCAAAAAGACAAACACAAAACAAGATAGTGATGTCCGAGGTAACACCCTTCGGGATCACCCGACCCCTATACAACAGGACTGACTCGATACGACAAGACAGACCTCAAAACAAAAGAGACTGACTCAAAACAAAAAGATAGACTCAAAAACAAAACAACAAAACTGACCCAATACCCAAGTCAGAAAGCACAAAAACTGGTATTTGCACATTGCTCAGAACAGCGCGTGCCATTCCCACGTCTGGAGTTAATCGAGTGCCGCACGCAGGTGGTTCATCCCCCGATCACATAACATTATCCCCCAAGTTCACTGATCCAGTGCCGATAGACTTTGCTGAGCTCGGCAGGAGGATGACCCCGTTGTCAAACAGATCCTGTACTTCATGGCGAAGACGGAAGCAGTTGTCGGTAGTATGGCCAGTTTGCTGATGGTATGCGCAATACTGGGTAGCATCATGCGTAGCCGGAAGAGGGTTCGGGAGAGGCCGAGGCTCATGGGGTTTGAGATGGCCTTGTCCAACAAGGATTTCGAGAGCTTTGGACAAAGGCATATAGAGGGCATGGAAGACCCTCCGACCTCAGGGTTGGTACTTCTGGGTTTGTGGATTTTTGCTGGACGCACCAAGAAAGGGATTGGTAGGTGCCGGCCTGGTTTGCTGATCTCTTCCAAGTGGAGGATTAGAGCTAACAAGATTGCCTCTGGTATAACGACCCTTCTCCCGGTTTTCCCTTTGATTCAGACTGCTCCCAACTTGAGTAGCGAAAGTGTCATCCACAGCTTTTGCAACAACTGTGAGGACTTGCTCTTTGTCCAGTCCCTTGGCTTTCAAAGCCTCAACAGCCAACAAAAGATGTTCATGGGGATCCATGTCCGCCCCTATCTTATTTTTACCACTCGCCTCCACTTGGTCAAGGGATCGGCCTTCTTCAAATGCAGCCCGTCCCAAGATTGGGGAGCCTTTTGTCGTGAAACTCCTAGCATGTGCTGTGGTCGATGATGGAGCCAATGTCCCAGAGGCTAGATCTGTCACTGTTCTTTGAAGGTCTTCGATCATTCTCTTTAGCTCAGAAGTAGTGGGTTCACGGGTTTGGGATGATTGGGGTTCAGATGCACCCATCATGCATAAGTCCATGCTTTCCGGGATAAACACCTCAGGCTTGGGTAGATGGGCCGGGGTGATGTATATGCTGGGGTCATAGGTGGATGGCAGTATATGGATGAGATTGAGGTAGGCAGGAGATGTTTGGTCATTGGGGTCTGAAGGTGGAGCTATCGTCCGGTTGTCGATGAGATTTTAGACCTCATGACGAAGGCGGTAGCAACGATCGGTGCCATGACCGCGCTGCTGATGGTACATACAGTACTTGGCGGGGTTATGTCTGGCTGGGAGTGGGTCGGGAAGCGGTTGAGGATCGAGGGGTTTGAGATGCCCTCTTTCCATTAAGACTTTTAGTGCGCTAGTCAGGCTCATATAGAGAGGGGTGAAAGTTCTGCCCTGAGCTCGGGCTGGGCTGGTTGTTTGTAGGCTTGGTTTGGCAAAAGGGCTGGCTGTGGTGATTGTATTGATTTCAGTGGGTTCGGGAATAGTGCTACTTCCGGCATTGGTATTCCCTGCGATCGCCCTCCTTGTCGGTTCACTTGTTCTGGGAATGATCCCGCTGTTGAACGCATTCTCGACCTGAACCCCCAGTTCATGCAAACTTTTGAAAGTGAATAGTGGAGCGACTATCAACTTTTGCAACATATCATGTTCGAGGTTTCACACCATCATCTGCACTTGATCCCTCTCAGAAGGGCGACGATCTGTCATTTGTCCTGCCTTTGCTCTCCATCTTGCAACAAATTCCACAAAAGGCTCTGTTGGGTTCTGGCGAGTTGCTTCAAGCTCTTGGATGGTCATTTCAACTTGGGTATTGTAGGAATACTGGTCGATAAAGGCCTCAGCCAGTTCTTCCCAATTTTGCTTCACTGTATCCTCCAATTTGGCATACCAAGTGGCTGCTACACCTGACAGGGTTCTTCCATACAGAGAGAGTTTCTGTGGCTTAGTCAGACCCATCGGCTTCAGGACATCTAAGAAAAGTCGGATATGTACCATTGGATCTCCAGACCCGTCGAAACGGTCGATATATGGCATTTTGAATCTGTCTGGGAGCCGGATGGCAGCCTCGGTGTGCCCATCCTCAATGTCGGGAATAGAGTTAAAGCCCTGTGCCTTTTTGAACTGCTTCTCAAGGTTCGCAATTTTCACTGCGGTCAGATTGAACTCATCAACGTGAAAGGGTTGAGTTCCCTCATTAGGCTGCACCAGGGGTCTGAGCACCTGAGCTTGAGTCAACCTTTCTCGAGGATTCGGATACTGCAAATCTTCAACTGGTAGAATTGGGTCAAAGTTTGGCTGGGGTCCCAAAGCTGGATGTGAGGCAGATGCCCCAGATGGGCGCTGCGTTTCAACACTGGTCTCAGCCTGCATGGCAGTTCCCTGATTTAGCGCTGCTATTACGGCCACAAATTCTTCCGAACCTTGTGCCATCACGGTCTGCTGAGTCTGAACAGAGGTGATGTGACTGGCGACTGACGGATTAGATAAACCGATGAACCCTGACCGAATTTTCTTTACCTTGCCTCAGCGAAAGAACACCGGTTATCAGCACTAGTCCAATGTACCCGGGGGATATCAGAGCCTTTTGAAGCTATGGTTCCAGGGCTACCTAGCAAAAGGGAAAACAGACAGCATCTCAGCCTGATTCCATCTGAACAGTTACGAGCATAGTTGAATGAGTGTGTCTTCTACTGAATTCTGCCCCGAAATTCGGCCTGTGAATTGTTACCCTCGAGTAAAACTGATTCCCAGATACCGACCTGGTGCCCGCAGGCCTGATGACCAAATTCGCAAACTGGTGCCCGCAGGCCTGATGCCCAAACTTGTAGACTGATACATGCATTCCTGTAGAGACGCACTCTAAGGCACATAGCAGATAAGTGAGAGCCAAAACACCCCTATGTTGGGGTAGGGTTTCCCTGTCCTATTTTTGTCAGGAGCTAGGGTTTCATTACGCACGCAGCGGTTTCAAACAACCTATAAACGGGTAAGCAACCTGTCCTAGTTTGGAATGGTCACTATGGATCCGAATATGCACTAGGTCGAATGGTCAAAAAGGGTGCCCCGGTAAAACCGGGGTTTGTGTTCCTATACTGGCAGAGCCCGTAACCGGCAAGCCTTATGGACATGCCTTGACAAGACAAGCCTCTGGCAAAACCGCTCAGGAATAGCAGATGGCAAACACGGTGTCCTAGGCGCACCAATGCAAATGCAATGCAAAGAAACACACAAGTGTAGTCAAAACCAGATATCACGGGTTCGAGTCAAGTTCTCTAACTCCCCAACGGAGTCGCCAAAAACTGTAGACGTCCCCGAACGCCCTGGGAGGGTCAGGTCCCGTTCTGTTCATTTGGGGTCACTACAGCTCGGACTCTCAAATTTGTTACGGTTCTTAATCTGAACCAAAGAGTCCAAATCCGGCAAATCGTTTTGAGAAAACAGATTTTTGAAAAGAAGTGCCAAACATGGACTGCTTTGCCAGATACAGAGTCGCCATCTAAATATATTTTTTTAATGGAAAATTTAGGAAACCCTGACTCGGTGCCAAAGGCCACGTGTCCCTCATCACCAAAGTTGCCTCGGCTCGGGAACTTAGGTACGATTGGGGAAGGTCACTTCGTGAGCACCCCCGCCCGCCCGGTCAAAGACCGGCCTCTACTAACCATGATATCTGTTTTTGAAAACATTGTGTATTTCTTATTCCGGTTATTAGCCTAGATTTACTATGTGATGCGCATAACAAACAAGTATAGACCGGGTCGCCCGAATTGGAACAAAACATTTTATGTTTGTTTTTGAAAAATGATTTAATGGTGCTACCCGCAGGTAGGCTAAGATGCGAATTTGCCACCCTCAGGTGGGCTTAGAAAACATGATTTTGCCATTATCTAGCGGGCTTAAAACAAACATTTGATGAATTGTCCCAATTCAGATAACCCAACCTTCACCCACAGGCATTCAAGGCAGTTATATCACATAAGCAAGTAGCCTCATGGTAAGCATGCTATTCATGGCAGTCACTCACACGCATGCAAGGATGCTAAAGCATAAAACTCACCGAGTACTCCAAGCCAAAACAGAAGCTTATTAAAAATCCATGCATGAGTCCTAAGTATACAGAAATGCCTAATGCAACACATGCAAAAATGCAAACTATAGCATGCTCGGCTATTCTAAACATGGCATATGAAATGCTACAACTAACACGTATTCAATTTGGAATTGAAAGTACAATGCAGTTAGTATGATGCGCCGAGCCCAGTGCATGCAATACAGATGAATGATGCAAACATGCTGTCATACTGTATGCTAATTGAAATATGCCCTAATCTAACCATCGTAAGCGGGTAAATAAAAGGGAAGGAAGACGTGGGGTTGGAAGACATACATCGCACACACGCACACTTATTACAATTATGCCCTCGCGCAGAGGGTCCGAATAAATATACAGTCCCGAATGAAAGAATAGTACAGTCCAAATAATGTACAAATTCCTAATTAATTTACAAATTAACTAAGAAAGCTGTAAAACTGGCATGCAAGCCAGGGACTTCCTTGACTCCGCTCTGGATGATGAATGATGCATGCCCGGGTGCCTTTGCCCGGAAATCCACGGCGATGCCCCGATTAGTCTCTGTTTGCACTTTTTCTTGAAATACGCGCCAAACTCCGGAAAGTTGCTGATTCTTGATTTTTGCTGCAACAGAGAGCAGGAAAGGGGCATAGCAATGTATTTCACAAATATATGCATGCCTCGAACCTCGTGCCACCAATCACGCATACCGATGCATGATGGCCGAGGAGCCAAATTGCACAATTCAATATAGAATGAATGTACATGAAAATACGACAAAACCTAAGTCCATCATGGATGATCCGGAGTGTCAGTGACTGGGGAATTGAGACCCGTTCCGTTACTCAAAGTACGAAACGCGCCTCGTTTCCCGTGCCCGGGCTAACTTCCATTCCGAACACAATGCAATACGCATGACATGCATGAATGTAACTAAGATACAGCCTAGTAGGCACAATGCTATGAAAATGAGATGCCTCGAAATACGTACACACGGGCATGCAAACCGAGGAAATGCATGAATGCGATCTAAGGTACAACCTAGTATGCACCATGCTGTGAAGATGAGATGCCTCGAAATGCGTGCACACGGGCGCGCAAACCGAGAGAATGACATACGTAATGCAAATGGCACGGAAAATGATATGGGCTTACACTAACATGAGAGAGCCTCAGCCACACTCACATAAGAGGTCGATAGATGAAAATGAAGTGTCTCGAAACGCGTGCACACGGGCACGCAAACCGAGGTAATGGCATATGCAATGCAATATGGCTAAAATACGATATGGGGTTACACTAACATGAGAGAGCCTCAGCCACACTCACATAAGAGGCCGACGGATGAAAATTTAGTGCCTCAAAATGCGTACACACGGGCACGCAAACCGAGGCAATGGCATATGCAATGCAATATGGCTAAAATACGATATGGGCTTACACTAACATGAGAGAGCCTCAGCCACACTCACATAAGAGGCCGACGGATGAAAATGAAGTGCCTCGAAATGCGTGCACACGGGCACACAAACCGAGGCAATGGCATATGCAATGAAATATGGCTAAAATACGATATGGGCTTACACTAACATGAGAGAGCCTCAGCCACACTCACATAAGAGGCCGACGGATGAAAATTAAGTGCCTCGAAATACGTACACACGTGCACGCAAACCAAGACAATGGCATACGCAATGCAATGGCATGGAAAATGATATGCAAACATGCTAATGGATTTTCAGCACTGAAATGTGGGGGAAAACAGTCCCGAAATGAGGCGAAATGAAACCAAATGCATGGAACAGTCCCGAAATACGAATTTAGGCACCCGAAATGGCCTATAGCTATGCAATGCGTGCACAATATGGACATGAAGTGCAAAGACAGAAGCTAGGCAGTCCCAAAATAATCACTTTTCCAGTACAAATCATGGCCAAACAGCAAGCAAAGATAGGGCAACAATGGCATGCAAAAATAGGGGCCAAGAGAGGGGTATGAAGCAAGTGGTAAATGAAAAATTCAAACATCAAAATACCCTTCTACAACACTGAAGAGGGACCAAAAATATGGCTATTTACAGTTTATGGAAGCCCCAAAATCAGTATACAAACATGCTAGAAATGCAATGCAAAATGAGGCTCAAAAGTGGCTATAACATGAGGTATACAAAGCATTCACCAAACAGAAAAATATTGTTAATGAAACATGACAAGGGGGTCAAAATATGGCCACTTTCAGTTCTGATCATGGCCGAAAAATGAAAACACAATAGGCTAAAAAAACATGCAAAAATGAGGGGGAAAGAGGGCTATAATGGTAGGTGGCATATAGAAACATCAAATGGTGATGGGCCCTTCAACAATGTTGAAGAAGGGCCCAAAATAAGCACATTTACAGTTTATAGCATGCTCAAAAACAGATCACACATGGGCTAGAAATATCATGCAAAAAAGATGGCATACAAGAGGGTTGTGAAGCAAGTGCCAAAAATAAAACTCAAACAGAGAAATATCCTTAATGAAAGATGAAAATGAGCTCAAAATAACACTAATTTCATTTATGGCCGGAACTCAAAAGTATAAGCAAAGAGGGGTAAGAAATAGATACAAAAAGAGCTAGAAAAAGGGAGAAATGGTGCTCACCCTTGAAGACAAGTCTTGGTTGCCTTTTGCTTGAAGAAGTGATGCCTCCTAGCTTCTGGAAAGCTCTCCTAGCTGCTGGAAATGGAGTAGTGGTGGTGGTGCTTGGTGGTGATGAAGAAAAGGGGTAGAACTTAGGGATTTTGGAAGGAAATGAGAGAGATGGAGGCAGATGTAATGCAAGGGCCTCAAACCATTTTTTCTAACCCTAAAAACCAGAGCTGGGGCTGCTGTTATGTAGGCAAAATGGGTGAAAAAAGGGGGGGAAAACACACCAAGTTTCCCTCCAAAATGGCCAAACCCTCGGACATGAGTGTAGTGGAAAACAAAATTCACTTCTAGGACACACTTGGGGAGGGGGGCATGGCCGGCTAGTTTAAAAGGGCAAAAAAGTCATTTCACAAAATAAGTGGCCGGCCAGCTACTTTCAGGACAAAAAAATGAACTTCCGGAAAGAAAAGTGGCCGATGGGTGGTAGGAAGGTCCAATGGTGGCCGTTGAAGTGTCCAAATTGAAGCCCCGGAAGTTAGCTTTCCAATGGCGCAAACCTTGCATTAAAATTCCTCCTGTGAAAAAAGTTATGCCCTTTTCCGTGAAGCCGCACAGATTTCAGTCCAACCGGAGTGATGCCCTACTTCAATCAACTATATTTCCTCCGTCCGGAATTGGATTTAGGAGATTCTTGAGTGAAAAATGAAAGTGGTGGCCTCATAACTTGATTCCAAGTATGCAAATGAATAGGCCTGATTCAACGAGGGCTGTTCGACTCTTTCTTAACGGTTCACGCCCATTTTCTTCCCCAACTGGATTTCTTCCCTCTTCTCCTCTTTTCTTCAACTCCAAACCCCTAAGTAAGGTGTTTTGAAAGATTTTTCAAAGATTTTATCTCTCTTTTATTCATTTCCACTTTGTCCTTGCTCGGTTTACCAAAAAGCGCAACATTTGACAAAATGCGAGCCTCGGAACATCGTAAAAATTTTATTTCAAAAACATTTTGAAAGAGAGGGTTTTAAGGTCTAAAAATATTTTGATCAAGATTGTTTTGGTCCAAAAAGGGGTATGAAGTTGGATTTGACTCTCTCTCCTTGCCGAAGAAATTGAACCTTTGCCCTACACACCTTTTCCTACCAAGTAAACCATCAGTCGCGTCCAAGTCTTATGGACGGTCAAAAATGGGGTGTTTACAGTGATCAGCTTCTTCAACTCTCTTATCATGAAGCCAGTGGTGTCTAGAAGTTGAGAGGACCTCAAAAGTGAGGACTTTTCTCATCTTCTTCCATTGATCTCCCGTTGGTGAAAGTGCTGCTGATAAGTATCCTCCGCTTGCAATGTCTGCGTGCAGGCAAACAGGTCTAGAGGCGAAAACAACGTCTTTTCTCCTCAGGAACTCTCGAGCAATTTCAGGGGAAGTAACTGAGATAACGTGAACATTGCCGAGGCGAATATACATTATCTCAGTATTCATTTCCTCCATTAGTTTGTGTATCCATCGGAATGTAGGCTTATTTCTAAACCCCAAGGCAAGTGGCCGAATAGTAAAGTCTAGAGGATAAAATCCACAGGTCTCGAGTTTGAGTCACCCCTTGGGGCCACTGGAGGTTTGCCCGATCGTTAACTTCAGAGCCCTCAGGATTAGTCATGGCTTCCCCTAAAATCAGCGAGTTAGGGATACCTGAGTTATCAAAAAAAATGTAGGCTTATTTCTAAGCATTTGTGGGAGGCAACCAATAAAAGGCCATGGTTTTGGCCCAGGAGGAAGCAAGTTTCCATTGATCTTCTTGATATTATTTATGTTAAATCACAATGAAATTATATCAATGATTTAGAAGTAGAAAATGTTATGAATCTTAAATAATTTATTAAATTTTTTTATCAAATTTTTTATATGAGTGTAGGACTCACACAAACTTATAAAAAATTTAATAAATTATTTGAATTTTCTAACATAACTCTTACAAGCATTGCTAAAGTGACCTTGATAGATATTATTTGGTTGTGATTTAACATAAATAATAGTAATGCCACCCTCAGCAATACTTATGATGTACAGTGCCTATAAAATAGGGAAAGGGGCTTTGTATTCAATTTACAACGGATGACCACTATTTTTTATGTCAAATATCCTTTCAATACTTGTAACATTACAAATTTATTCTTATTAATTCATAAATTAGTTAAAAATTAATTTTCCCCAAACCTCGACCTCACATCAACTTCACATGAACTTATTATTATTTCATGTGCACAACCGCTAGTATTGTTCAAAGTGTACGGTACAAGTTCTCATTCAGCCGTGGCTCTGCTAGAGCAACCAGAGGTTTAGCGAGAAAGAGATCATTTGCACATTCTTTGAGCTCAATCTTTGACATGGTGGGTGGCAATTTCCAGCTGAACCCTTGGAGGAGCCTAGCCATTATCATGGTAGCGATTGTAGACCCTAGAGTGACTCCTGCACATCCACGCCTTCCAGTGCTGAACGATAACATGCGCAATTCTGGATCAGTGAGCAACACGTCCGAGCCATCATCCTTCAAGTGGCGCTCTGGTTTGAACTCGAGTGCCTCGTCCCAAATCCTAGGGTTGCGGCCAAGTCCAGGGCGGCTTAGCAGCACATGGCTACCTTTTGGGATGAAGTAGCCGGCAACTGTTGTGTCGGAGACCGAAACATGAGGAACATTGAAGGGTGCAAAGGGGTGGAGGCGAAAGGCCTCCTTCACACATGACTTGATGTAATTAAGCTGTGAGAGATCAGATTCTTGGACTAGTCTCTCCTTGCCAACCACTCGGTCGAGTTCCTCTATGGCTCTTTCTAGGATTTCAGGTTGATTTAGCATCTCAGCAAGTGCCCATTCCACAGCATTTGATGGGTTGTCCACTGTTGCTATCATCAACTCCTGGATACATCAAGTGTTGTTTATTAATTTGCTCCATAATTGAAATTAAGATGTCTCGTCTTATTTCATTTTGATAATAAGACGTTTCAAATTTAATCTTTCCCAATACACTACAAGACATGATGGAACATAACCTTAGCTATTTACGTGACACAAATATATGCTACTATAAATAGGTAAATGGGAGGAAAAATATTATTGGCTCCAAATTTTCTATTAAATAAATGATTAAATGCCTAATATTTATTTAATGAGAAGTAATTATAATCTTTAAATCGAATTCTTAACTAGAATAATGTGTCTATAGTTAAGAATGATTTAATGGCGAGGTAGTTTGGTGATTAAAAATTGTTCTAAAATGATTTTTTTTATAGTGATAGACTAACAATACTATCACATTATATGGTTTACATTTTTTAAAGGAAAATGATAAATATAAACTTATTTTTTAGATCCATTTTATAGACTTAGTGATGTATAAGTGATATGAGATGTGTAAGTGATACGTTGGAGTAGCCTATCTACATATCCATACTCTCTGGCGAATATGTTGAAGTAGTCTATCTACATATCTATTTTATGAATATAAAAAAAAAAAAGATGTGTAAGTGATATAATTGATTGATAATTAGAGAAAATATGAGAGAAAGTATTACCTTTAATATGCTAATTGATTGTCACATCACTGAGTTTTGAAAATTGGGTCTAATTTTTTGTCTTAAATAACAATACTCTTTTTTAAATATAAGAGAAGGATTCCCTCCAATCCCAAATATGGACCGGAGGTGCTCTTTGGGCTTATGAGATCTACCACGGGCCTTGTTTTAATCAACCAAACTATTCCGTTTATTTTATTAGACACTTCATATATTTCATCAAGTCGATCTAATAACTGTAACTTGTTCAATTTATTATGTTTTTCACTAAAAAAAAATGGATGACAATTATGTTTTTAAAAAATAAATCCTATATTTTTTTTATAACAAAAATAATAAATTGAAGAAGTTACAATCATCAAATCGATCTAATTTTTATTATAAATGAAATAGACGAAGTACCAGACAAATTGAACGGTTCAGATTATTGAAACAGAACCCATAATGGATCTCACGATCTAATTTTTTATTTTTTTTTAGCTCTATTTATTTATTATTATTTACTTATTAAGTCTGGGAAATACTTACTACAATTTGTGCTTTGATCTCCTCTGTTGATGGCGATGGACTACCATTTGCGTCTTTGAGCATAATGAGCACATCAAGCAAGTCCTCTTGCTCTTTCTTGGTAGCAATAGTACCATCCATCCACTGTTTGATCCTCTCGTCAATTTCAGGATCTTGATATTTTGCTACGGTTCCAACAGCCTTCCTCATGACTTTCTCATGACCATATAAGTCAACAAGTCCTCGCAAGAATGGTATGTAATCAGAGACACAGAATGAATAAATGTACTCAAGGATAGTGAATAATGCACTCATGTGCTCTTCCTCCTCCACACCTGGACCTCCATCTTCCCTTCCCTCCCCGAGAAACCTCTTGTTGATGATCAGCTTCTTTATCACATTCCCACAATAGTGTTGCGCAGCGACTCTAATGTTCACCATACCACAACTTGCACCACCTCCTATCATGGAGTTTTTGCATTGGTTGTAGACATAACGAACAAGGTGATCGGCTTCTTCGACTTGTTTGTCATGAAGCCAGCGATGTCTTGCCGGTGAGAGAACCTCGGAAGCGAGGACTCTCCTCATCTTCTTCCATTGTCCTCCTAACGGGTCAAAGCTGTTGTTAGGTAGCCCCGACTGGTGAGATCAGCAGACATGCAAAATGGCCTTGAGGAGAAGATCAATATTGTGACGAGAACAGAGAAAAACCTTAGGAGAGTTGATGAAAGGCCTAAGCTATCCATTTCAAGTATGGAATGCAAAGAAAGAGGTGTTGTGGTGATAACAACTCAATGTTATTATGCTTTGAAAAATGATTTGTGATTGCTATGCATATTGCTTGGGCTTATATATAGACTCCGTTTTGGTGGGTTGTTTGGAATGATTTAAGGAAGAGGATCCCACCAGTCAATATTTTAGGCTGGGCGGTGCTATTCCAGCCTGTAGGCTAACCATACATTCTGTATTGATAATTTAAATATTTTATTTTATTAAGTTTTTTATGTATTTTATTTACACGAAAAATTAAATTGATCTAATAACTATAACTAGTTTATTTATTTATTTTGGTGTGAAAAGTATGATAAAATTAAATTAATTACTATTATCGGATCAACTTAATTTTTTCTATGAATGAAATAAATACAAAATTTTGATAAAATAAACTATTTAAATTATCAAAACGAGACCCGTCATAAATCCCCCGGGCTAAAACAGCCCCATCCAATCCAAAACAGTGGCTAAAAGGGATTCTCCTCCATAATTTGAATAAGTATATTTTTTTTTATTTTTTATAAAAAAATATATAAACGAGGAGCATTTACACATAAGTTCTAATTTATGAACGTATACTCCATTAAGTCCTAACAAATATTTTTTAGACCTTCAAGTCCCATTAAATTTTTAATAGTTGAAATTATCTTCAAATAACGATTGTTCATCATTTATAATTATATATAAATGAACATGATAATTTGATATTTATTTTGATTTTCAAAACTTTAAAATTAAAAAAACTAAAAAAAAGTTATGTGCAAAAAGAAAAAATTGAAATATTTTTTTTTGTACAAAATTGAAACTTTTGTGTCTATAAAAGAGTATGATGATAGAACATTGATGTGCAAAATTAAAAAAAAAATTAAAATTGAAAAAACTTATAATGTTTTCAGTTTTAAAACTGGAAAAAATTAATCAGTGTGTTTGGTTTCAGTTTTCTAAAAATTGAGATTTTTTTCGTATTTTTTTTAGTGAATATTTTTAAAATTTTAAGCAATTTTTTTACTTTTTTAGATGCACCTTACTTAGGTGTATCCAAATAGTAAAATATTTGTGAAAAAATATTTTTTAAAATTAATAAATACATAAAAATATACTGAATTTTCATATTTTTTTGGTATTTAGTGAATTTTGTAACGATTTTTTTCACAAATATTACACTTTTTAAATGTATTTATGTTAGGTGTGTCTAAAAATTTTTAGGGAGACTTATTTGTAAGTCCTTTTTCACACACTTATGATATGTTAAGTCCTAAGTAAAAGCTTATATTCTCATAAGTCCTATGGAAATTTACTTGACACATTTACCCTTAATAGTAGATGTTAGTATCATATCCATATACATTAATTTCGAAATTCGGAAAACATTTCGAAACCCCCAAAAAACATTTCGAAACCCCAAAATAGGCTGATTCAGTTGTATACATTTCGAAACTCACCACGAACAGTAGAAGGGGCGCAATTCGACGGAGACGATCGACGAGAAGGTGACAACGGTTACCGTTTACAGTGAGAAGGAGGAATGATCTCTCCGAAACGTAAGTGTGCATTTGCCCCTATTTCACAATGTTAATTTATTTTATTTTTATTAACAACCCAAAACTAGGGTTTATGTGACCTTCAGTCGTAATCTGCTTTGTTATTTGTATGTTTGGTGAGAATTGTGATGAATAATTGATTTTACAGTTTTCGAATTGGAAATAATATGTATGTTGGGGTTGTACGATGGAGGTTCTGCGGGTTGACCAGTGTGGGTGATTTATGCTTGATTCGTTGTTGAATTGGGTTTGCTAGGCTATTTTGGGGGCCACAGTCACAATCATTATTTGATTTTATTTGTTTTTTTTTTTCGATCCGAGCATAGTATTGGGTTTGGTTGACTATTTTGGGGGTTTGTCGTTGTGTGTTGTACAGCTAATGAATGTGATTGTGGCCCAATATGAAATTAGTGTCGAATGTGAGTGGAAGCACATGTAAGTTGGACTGTGTGTACAGTGCCACGTTGTGGTACGATGTCGTTTGGTTGTTTTCACTCAGATATACAAATGTGACAAATTACAAATTTGACAAATTACACACACACCTTTGTCACAGTTACGTCAAGCACTTCTCAGTCACATTTGAAACCATGGCGCGTAATTTGTAACAGTTACGTCAAGTACTTCTCAGTTACATTTGAACCCATGGCCGTGAATGTGTGCGCGTAATTTGTCACAGTCATGGCCATGAATGTGTGCGCGTAATTTGTCACAGTTACGTCAAGTACTTCTCAGTCACATTTGAAAACATGGTCGTGAATGTGTGCGCGTAATTTGTCACAGTCATGGCCATGAATGTGTGCGCGTAATTTGTCACAGTTACGTCAAGTACTTGTCAGTTACATTTGAAACAATGGCTGTGAATGTGTGCGCGTAATTTGTCACAGTTACGTCAAGTACTTCTCAGTCACATTTGAAAAAATGGTTGTGAATGTGTGCGCGTAATTTGTCACAGTTACGTAAAGTATTTCTCAGTCACATTTGAAACAATGGCTGTGAATGTGTGCACGTAATTTTTCACAGTCATTGCCATGAATGTGTGCGCGTAATTTTTCACAGTTACATCAAGTACTTCTCAGTCACATTTGAAAACATGGCTGTGAATGTGTGTGCGTAATTTGTCACAGTTACGTCAAGTACTTCTCAGTGACACTAGTCACATCACGAACATACTGACATGCAATGTTACGTATGCTATTAAAGTACATATTCACATACGTTATCAGTAGGATCTTGCTTGTATATAAAATGTGAATTTTTGGTGGCATTTTTTTTCAGGAGGCTCAATTAAACGTACACCACAGTCAGGCTCCAAGACGAAAGTGAGCAGCAGTAAAGGGACTAGAACTGGTAAAAGACGGCGGTCTCAAACTCCGTCACAGAATGTGAATGCATTAGGGCAAAGTAGTGCCCGTAAAGGAAAGAAACTGAAATATGAGCCTCAACAACGACTGAACAAACAACCAACATTTTGCTACCGTTCCAACATTGCTAGAATTGTGAAGCTGGTGGCAATGTCAAAACTGAAAGATGAGCATTTACAACATCTTCAGAAAACACCGTTCTGGTTGTTGTTGGATGCGATGCGAAAAACCGATCTAAACCAACATGAATTCCAAAAATGTGATGACATTGTAATAAGGATCCCCCAGACATTTGTTCTAGATAAGTCGGCTTTCATGATTGGTGGTAAACACATTGAGCTTACGAGCATCGATATGCAACTAATATTTGGAATTCAAGGTGATAAGAAGAGTTTAGATGTGTCACATGGGCCAAGACTCCTGACTGACTTCATCCAACGAAGGTGTCCCAAAATAGCACGCATAAACTTGAAGACCATTAAGGAACTGTTAATGGATGCATTACTCGAGGACACTACTCAGGATGACCAGGATGTAGCAAAGTTACTAAGTTTGTACTTGTGTGGGAAGTTATTCTTTGCTACTTCAGGAGAGACCGTGGGATGGGGGTTCGTCCGGGTTGTAGAGGATATAGACAACATGAAGGCATATGATTGGGCTGGAGCAATCTGCACAACTTTGATGGATAAGCCTAAGAAAGTTACTGGATGTGTTAGTGCCCTACTTGTAAGTGCTCTGTTTTCCCCCCCCCCAAATATAATTTTGTATTTGTTTTGAAAAACTTTCACAGCTGATATTTTTAACACATGGTCACACAGTTTTGGATATGTGAGCACACCAACTTGATACAAGCAGATCATGGAGATGGATTTCTGAGGTTTATGAAATGGAATATTAGCAAGTTGTTCACAAAGATAAGAGAAGTGGACATTGAGCAGCCAAATGATGTGAAAGTATGATTTTCTGTACCGTTAGAGTAAGTATTAGATGTGCCAATTTACTATTTTTGATTTTTGATTTTTAAATTGTTTGCAGGTTGTGGTAGGAGATCTGCACATCAGTCATTCTGAACGGCGCTTCATGAAGACAAAAGACGTTAAACAAATTGGAGCAAAGGCCGAATATTCAAAGCGCAGTGGGATTGGTGCTAAAAGTAATGATCAGTGTGCTCGGGGTGCATTTATGTCTGAAGAATACCAGAGAGCACTGCTTGATATTGGTGTGCTTAAGATAGAAGTAGTACGTAAATCTGATGTCATATTTGCATTACAGACAAAACTGGTAACAATGGGGGCAGCGTACAAAGAAAAATGTGCCAAGTTAGAATAAGAAATCACAGTGAACAATAAGTAGAAGGAATATGACATTGAAAGGATGCAACAGCTAGTGGATGAACTTAATGACAAAAACACGAAGCTCGTGGAACAGTTGGAGGAGTATGCAGTCCATGAATACACCCAAGCAGTTACTCGTATACAAGAGATGAAGCAAAGTAATGAGGAAATGTACCACTGTGACGCAAACGTACTTGCCATTATGCCATTGTCAACATCGTTTCCATCTGATGTGAATGAGAAGACAGAGTTGCAAGGGGTGGATACTCATGTGACTCCGATCAACGACATTGGGCAAATGGCATGTGATGTGGATTTAATGGTTGGTATTAATCAAGACACTGGAACAACTGTGTTGCAAAACTCGCTTGTGAAAAACATTAAAAAGAAAAATAGGAAGGAGCATAAACTGCCAGAGTTTGAATATCCATTGGTTTTGAGGAGGCAGATGAAACCATCTGATAGTGGTGTGGTCAATGAGGGTGAGTGTGACAGTAAACAAGAAATAGAAGATGACATCATTGAGGTTGACAACATTGCAGACCCAGATAGGACATTTTCTCAGTTCGACTTGACTAATCATCTACCAATCTGGAAGTTGTTATCAATGCAAGAGAAAGACAAGCTTAAAGAAGCATATGAGAGAGGGGGTGACAGGTAGGTTATGCAACTTGCTCTTACCATTATGCATTTGTACATGAATTTATTGTTCAAAAAATGTATTGTAGTGTGCAAAGTCTGGACTGGACCGCATGTGTCCAACTCTGTGTCTTTCAATGACATACGGGCGATTGTTAAGGGGCTGACATTACGAGGCAATGTAAGTATGGTATTTCTAATTACTCGTCAAACTTCTGAAGCTTCTTCACATAGAATGCAATTTACGTACATGTATACAAGGGAAGGAAAAATAAAAATTGTTTTCTTTTTCACATAGGTCATTGATGCCTACGCGGAAATGCTGATGTACGAGCAGTAGATGAAGTCGCCTAAATCAGCGGATGACGAAAAATCCTACATTTTCAGCACATTATGTTTAGTAAGACATGCAACTGAAGAAATGAATATTGTCATTTTTAGTTTGTCATTTTAAATTTCCAAAATGAATGTCTGCAGCCTACGATAAGAGATGTGGCCGAAAATGTACGTGACAGGTACTTGGTATTGTGTGCCCCGCATGCCCTGAAGGCCAGATATATTCAATTCCCAATCCACTTAGATAACCATTGGACACTAATGGTTTATGACACTGACGGGTTTTGGTTGCATTGCAACTCTATGAAACCAAGACGTGGGAGGGAAGACAAACATTACTGGGAAGCGTCGTTGCTGGTTAGTAAACATCAATTACTTTCTTGCAGTGATATTTGTATTTTATTTTGGACAACAATACTAATTATTGTAATATAAATTTGACAATAACGTAGAAATCCTACTTTGAGGATTACATAATCGCGGACTAAATGTGGGCACAGTTGAAACACAAGACTTGGTGAAGGAGCTTCTAGTGGTTGATTATTGTCCACAACAAAAACCAGACTCGTAAGTTTGTTATGTTTATTTGCAACGTATGCCATTCATGTTTCCGTACATTGCACGTGGTCTCTTTCGACATTGTTACTAATGACTTAAATTTTCGTAATAGAAATGATTGTGGAATTATAGTATGCTTCATTATGAAGCAACTTGTGCGTCACCTAGATGTTGACAAGTCAATGGGAGGGGAGAGCTGCAGAACAATGCGAGTCGGTATGGTGAAGTCATTTGTGAATGACAGGAGAAGGTCATTTGTGGCTGACAGTTGACTATTTACTGATGGTGGTATATAGGTGCAGATTTGATATTTTGGGTATATAATCACACTATTTTTGCTTTGGAATGGTATTAAAAGCTTGCTGGTACAGGAAAAATTGGAAGTTTTTGATGTTTTTCGTAGCATTGTGAATATGGATTACTAATTAGTGTATTTTGTTTTGGGTATAGGCAACAATGGTTAATTGATTTTTTTGGGAATGCACTTTATTTTGTTAATATGGCTTTATGTGTCATTCAGTAATGTCAATAGGAATTTAAGGGCAGCACGAATATTGGCTACATAAGTGTGAATCAGGTTGCATAAATGTGAATGTAATTGGTAATGCCACTCATAATGTGAGGTGAATGTGAATGGTAATGCCATAAAACAATGTGGGTTGTTCATTTCTAATACACAGATTGTGTTTGTGAATGTATGGCAGTGCTTGGTACTTGTATTAGAGAGTGTGAAATTGCAAATGTGAAAGTGGTTGACTGAGGGTGAAGTTGTATGTAAATGTGATGGTGATTGTGACAGTAAATGCGAATGTGAATAACAAAACAGGTTTGGTTGTGTACCTGTAACACCCAAAAAGCAAATGTGAATGTTTCATAGTGTTTTGCACTTTTTTGCAAATGTGAAATACAAATGTAAATGTGGTTATGTGAATGTGAATGGTTACGTTTATGTGATGGTGAATGTGAAATTGGATGTGATTATGGATGACATAACAGGTTTGGTTGTATACCTGTTACGCCCAAAATGCAAATGCGAATGTATGACTGTGTTCTGCATTATTTTTGCGAATGTGAAATACAGATGTGAATATGGTTGTGTGAATGTGAATTATTATGTTTATATGATAGTGAATGTGAAATAGGATGTGATTGTGTTTGTTACAAAATAAATGTCTTCTCACATACAAGGCCAGCGTGCAACACATTTTGTCTAACGCATTTTGCAGGTCTGAAACATACGTTTGCATGACCAAATAAGTAAACATGTAACAGCAACATATGAATGAGACAGTGTGAAAGAAAAAATAGCTGAATGATCAATTGTAAATAGTGTCTTCACTTATTAAAATCTGTCACCAATTGGCTTCGATACATGCTACTACAATAATACGATGCTGCTGTTTAAAACAGATTACAAAAGTGAATGCTAAATGCCTATTACTAAATTGGTTCTTTACATGTCTTTCGGTTGTGGCTGCTCATGCGCCCACATCAACCGCACCTAATCTGACTTAGTTTCTCTCCCCGAGATGGTATTTGATTCTTCTTGGGTCGCCTTGGAGGACGTTTAACTGCCGGTGGATATATGATGAAGTCGTCTTCCGAGAAGGAGGGTTTGTCAACTGTTGGTATTGGCTGAATGTATCTAGAATAAGCGGCTTTATACTGATCAACAGTGAAAAATTGTTCAACAAATGTACTGAAATCCCTTCCACTACTCTGTATTGCAACCACCGCATGTGCACATGAGAATCCGTTCAATTGCCACTGGAAGCAAGAACATGAACGCTTGCCAACGTCTACCAACACCGTCGGAAATGAATGGACCTCATATATGTCTTCATTTGACTGGCTAACAATCCATGTGCAACCAGTGGAGTACGCCTCCCTAGCACGGCTTTCCATTTTCAGACAAAGTAACCCATTCCAATTAGTAGCCAAAACTTTACGCTCAGCCCTCATAGTCATTGTTTGATTTCTGATTGTATCAACCAACCTTGTGATTGGATAATTACGGGCATCAAGTATCCATTTATTAAACGATTCTGCAGCGTTCGAGGTCATCTCCCCATACCGTTTGCCCCTGTTCACATTATGAAAACATAATGAAAATACTATCACATATTGGGTACTTGCAATGTTAGCACATGTAAGTCTCGTACGAACCTGAAATATGCATTGGCCCAATGCTTCGGTGGCATATCTTCCAAGAAATTATTTATTCTAGATCGTCCTATTCCTTTTAGCTTCTTCCAATGTTGCTGAAACGAAGCCTCGGTTGGAGCATACGCATATTCACGTAACTTAACCATTAAACCAAAACGTACACGGTTGTCAACCCATCGTAATTTGTCCCTCAAATTTGCTTGGAGATGTTGTAAGTAGTACGCATGGTGTGCAGATGAGAATACAGCATTCAAGGATTCAAGCAGCCCAATATTACGGTCCGATACGAAAGTTAATGTGCGAGCACTACTAACAACCTTTGTCAGTTGCTGTAAAAACCAAGTCCAATTTGCAGTTGTTTTAGAGCCAACAATAGCAAAAGCTAATGAGAATAAACCTGGCAGATTCAACAGGTTTACCTTAGATAAAACATTTTTAACAAAGTTTACGTCCACATTAACAATTGTTCATAATTCGAATCGCACCACACACAATGTTAGTAAAAAACATTAAATTAGAAACAATATTGCAATTGGGGATCACCCACTACTGTAGTGGACTTAAAAAAAAAAAGGTTAGCCACAATGTAATGCATTACTATATGGAAGTATAAAGTAATCATCATAAGAGACATACCTTTGTTGCCATCCTTCCCCGTCACTGCAAGCAAATTGCCTTTAAATCTCCCTTTTAAAAAAGTGCCATCAAGAAACAATAATTGGCAGATATGGTTGAATCCGTCAATGCAAGCTTTGAATGAAATGAAGAACCACTTAAATCGACCGGTAGACTGCTCAAAATCCAAGTTGACATAACTCTCAGGGTTGTAATGCATAACCACATCCGCGTACCACCTAAGTTGATCAAATGAAGCATGGTAGTCACCATACACTTCGCCTCTTGCCTTCTCCACACCTAACCATGCTACATGGTAACTAACATTAAGGCCGTACTCCTTTTTTAGCTCAAACATGACGTCAGTAGGATGTGTAAGCGGCTTATCACGTAACCGATCACCGATAACATTGCAAACCAATTCAGAGTTAAGCATGTTATTCTTCCCAGTGCGAACAATAGCACCACAACTATGCAAGTTGTTCAACCTCTTCAAGTAAAAATAACCATTGCATGTTTGAACCCTTCCATGTACCAACCATGAATACCCTTTTTGCTCTCGCAATGTGCACACTGTCGTAACCCGAACTGAGTCATTTTTAACAAATTTGAAGTCAAACCCACACTCAATAGCATATTTGGACAAAACCAAACGGAAAGCAGCAACACCCCCTTCGCAACATTGGCCGACATGACTAATGCCATGTGACCAATCAACTGTCATCAACATTTTCTCACTATGGTGACAATAATTGGCCAACAAATTTACACTAGGTTGGAAACCTGTAAATGGTTCACTGTCAAGATCCAGATGATTTGCAGACATAGTCCCACTGAATTGAGTATCTCGATTCAAATCATCCACCTCATTTTGCGAGTCAATCACAACGTTGATATGGGTAACGCCAATGGACCTTGCAATAGAAAACATGTTTTCCATGTCCACATCATTACACAACATCACTTGATTCTCGTGACACGGTAATTTGTAAGATATTGAAATCAATGATGGTGTCACATCCACCCACCTATCACATAAATTTTGTATCAAACGTTTTAATGTCAATGCATTAACACCCCTGACAGCAACCGTGGATGAACTGAAGGTGCAAAAAAGCATGATGTCCATATCCTGCATAACAAAATGAATGAAACATTAATCGCGGCATACATCCTACAAAAAACAATCACAAAACAATCACAACGTCGCCCAACCCACATTCAATCACATTCAATTTTATATCTGCACAATGACAACCCAAATTAAATAACATACAAAGAGAAGTTAGATTAACATTAATATACATTCCAATAAATTTCATCAACCGATACAATTGTCACATTCAATTGTAAAAAATAAAAACCAAAGGCTTTGCGAAACGAAATGTGACACATATTTCCACAGTAAATACAAGAATCAGACAACACAATACAAAAACCAAGTACTTCTCCATGTGTATGTGAGCTACATTCACATACATTCCAATAGTATCCACAGACAAGCAAATATGACATTGAGAAAAAAAACCAGATCAACACTCACCAATTGAATAAGCAGACAACTTGATCTCATTCCCTCAAACAATCTGACTCGAAAGTGGCAAGATGAAACAACCAAACCAGAGCAACACTCACCAATTGAAAACCTAACAGACTCCGTGATCATGGCGCATATCACGGCACCAAACAATATGGAAAGAAAACGGTTAACACATTGTAACATGTATCAAGGGTATAATAGTAAACTAATTCAATTAAAACACAACAAATGGGACTTAATGGAATACTTTCTAATTTAAATAGGACTTCAAACTTAATAAGAAATTTCTTAGGACTTAACATAGTATAAGTCTCCCTAATAGGACTTATAAATAATTTTTCCAAATTTTTAAGAAAAATTACTTAAAATATTAAAAAAATTCATTGAAAACATTAAAATACGAAAAATAAAAAAATTGAATTTTCTGAAAACTTTTTTCTAAAAACCAAAACCAAACAAATTGAATAATTTTTTCGATTTTATTGGATAGTTAAATCAAACCAATAAGTAGGTAAAAACATTTAATCTTATACTCTATAATTATCTAAAACATTACTATACAAAATTGATAATATTGTTAGTTTTAAAAATTGAGAAAAACTGATAATATTCTCAGTTTTACCTCTTATTAATTCAAAAAAAATTAGATATATATAACCTGAATTATCATAACATTTATAAATAAATTTTTTAAATAATTAACTCTATAAACAAATAGAGAAGCCAGGTAAGCCAAATAAATTCAATTATTAGGGTTGTCAAACAACTAGTCCTCTATTCGTAGAAGAAAAATGACTGAGACCCCCAACTGGGGGTGCTGGGGGTCAGCTCTCATTGGACAAAAAAAACTGTTTTTTTTTTTTTTTTTTTAGATTTTCGGCCAACCCCAGTGCGACACGTCACTGGGGGTCGTCAGTGGGGGTCACCCCACTGGGGGTCTGTAGCATGGCCCATTCGTAGAATATTTGTCAACCTCGTCTGTCTTCATGTGATAAATGTGATACTGTGTCTGCATTCACATTGGCTAAAGTTTTGACTCCGGCTTAAACCGCTGGTACATCAAAGAATAAAAATAAAAACTAAAAAAAATTATTTTATTTTTTTAAAATTATTAGAAGATAAAATTATATGAAAACAATGAATATTTTTTTTCACTAAATTAAGTTTTAATTTTTAATTTTCTTAAAAACTAAATTTTCACTTTAATCTAAACCATTTGAACTTTGTACCAACAACAAAAATAAACTTTCCATGCTACACTCCCTTAAAATTGTGTATGATACGGTTTAGTTATGAATATACGTGGTCTTGCAATAGATATTCTCTGAGCACTATATGTAATTATTTATGTGGTACTTTGAATTGTTGACGTAGAGAAAATTTTACGTGTAGGACATAGTGATTGTAATAAATTAAAATTTTAGAGATAGAAATTTAAAGATGAAATTATTTTTTAGAAATGAAATATTTTAATTGTCAAAAGTATCATTGTTGCATTTTTAGTGATAAATTGGATATTTAGTTATACAAAAAAATAAATAAATAAATAAAATGTCTAAAATGGTAAACATTTTGGTTCAAAATTGTTTCGGTTATAAAAATTCATTTATTAGCGATATTTTTAATATTTTATTTCTAAAGATTTTTTTACTTTTTATATTTTTGACTTTTTAAGATGAACTTTCTGTAATGATTTACATGAGAAATTGGTTTTCTAACAAAATATTTATTTTTGGGTACGAAAAAAAAAAAAAAAAGTTTTTAAAACCATCGTATGTAAAAAAAAAAAAAAAAAAAATTTAAAACCCTCGTATGTTTTAGTTTTAACTAGCTAAGAGAGAAGAAATGACTCTCAATTAGTTTTTGTTAATTTTCTTAATAATCAAGAGCATCTTTTGGACAACGTCAAAGCATCTCCAACGGTTTAGCAAAATTTTCACCAAATCTGAGTAAAAAAAAAGTTGATTTTCTTGATCTGATACGCGTAGCTCCAATGGTTATGGTTACTGTAGTGTGCATCAAAAAAGGAAAGGGACATCTGGTGGGTCGACCGGCCAGTTGGTCGACCGGTTCAAAAAAATTTTGAGCCGTTTAAACCAGTAATTTGAACCATTTGAACCAGTTCGCAGGCCAATTTTTGCATGAGTTTGTCGACCGGTTGGTCAATCGGGTGGTCGACCAAGGGGTCGACCAGGTGGTCAACCGGGTGGTCGACCCCGTAGTGTAAAATTTTTACAAATTTCTGCTTTAACGGCTATGCACAGTGAATTGGGAAAAGAAGCAAGCCGTCCTCAGTTTGGTGAAACGTTTGATGTTTTCTCAATTTGATACTGTTTTGGTGCATTCGTCGGAGCACAAAAAACAGCTTTTTTTCATCAAATTTGAATTTGATGTTGGATTTGGTGAATGGTTGGAGATGGCCTCATATAATATTTTGTGACTACCTAATAATTTTTTTGTCTTATTTATGAGTAATGTTGGTGATTATTATGAAATTTTGTGGTAAATTATTATTATTTTTTTTTGGGAAAAATTCATTTTATCACTTTATGGTTTATGGCTGGGGCACTTTAGACCCAAATATAGTCAGAAAGGCCTATGTGGTTTTGGACTAAGGTACAGCCATTAGTTTTTCCAACCAAATGAAAGGTGTATCACACACATCATTTTTAAGAGTAACATCAATGTGTTTAGTTTGAGTTTTCTGGATTAAGTTTTTTAAAAATTGAGTTTTTTAGTTTTCGTATTTTTTTTGTTTTTAGTGAATATTTTTAAAATTTTAAACATTTTTTTTTACTGCACCTTACTTAGATGGATCTAAAAAATAAAAAATTTGTGAAAAAATATTTTAAAAAATTAATAAATACATAAAAATATAAAAAAATATACTGAATTCTTGTATTTTTTATTTTTGGTATTTAGTGAATTTTTAAAATATTTTTTTACAATTTTTTTACTTTTTAAGTGTATTTATGTTATGTGTGTCTAAAAGGTAAAAAAAATTGTTTAAAATATTAAAAAAATTCAATAAAAACAAAAAAAAATACGGAAAATAAGAAAGTAGAATTTTCTGAAAAGTGTTTTTGAAAAAATGGAACCAAGAATTAAATTAAGGATTGATCTAAAATATAATTAAATTAAAATACAAAAATAATAATTAAGGATTGATCTAAAATATAATTAAATTAAGATGTACGAATTACAATAAATAATTAAAATTTTAAGATTAATTGTGATTTAAAATATAATTAAATTAAAGAGTTAGGAATTACAGTAAATAATTAAGGATTTAGAATTAATTACCATCTAAAATACAATTAAATTAAAATTAGATTAAAAAGTTGAAAATTATAATAAATAATAAATAATTATGAAATTATGATTTAATTAAATTAATTTTAGAAATTATAAATTGTGTATGAAAGAGGAGAGAGAAAGAAAATAATAAAAAAGGGATTGGACTTTTTGGCTAACCGTTGCATTTTAGTTCAAAATCACATTGGGACGTTCCGACTATAATTGAACCATGGGAGGTAAAGTTCTTTAGTCTCAAATCACGAGTGGATGATATGAATTTTGTGTTATTTATTTATTTATTTTTTTGGATAGACAAAATAAATTTTATTACTTCAAAACATAGTAAACAGTTTTAAAATTTGAATTTGTGAGATTTTTGTAGTGTTTTTTTTATGATCTAAATTGATTTTAAATATGAAATTTTATGATGATTCGTTATGAATCAAAGTGACTTTGGTTTGCAGTTTTGTGGAAGTTTTGAAGGTATTTTTGTTATGAAATAATTTGATTTTGTTATAACTTATTGTGGGGGGAATTATGAATCATAATAGCCGAATATTTTAGTGTCAATGGTGTTATATATATTTGTTGGTATATCAATTAGTGTATCAATATATATTATGATATTGTTATTTTAAAATTATGGACCACACTGGTTATACAAATTACAAATATCTAAAACTTTTAAAATTATATCACATTATCTATTAATACACTAATTAATATATCAATTGGTGTGTATAAATTTATCCTAGCGGATTGGATATGAAGGAATTTTTGGGTGTGTACAGTAATATTTTTCAAAAAGAAAAAGAAAAAAAACAAAACAAAAAAGGGCAAACAAGAAAAGCATGAAACATATGAAAAAAAATTTGTGGAAGAAAAAATGGTTTAAACCCATCCATCCGACAACAATCAACCTACTACATAACCTAATAGCTGAATGTTTTAGCAAACACATGTTGCATGGGCATATGTCGTACTGTCTAAATCGGTCTTAAAAATAATTGCACCATCAAAAAAACGAGAGTTTGAATTTGTAAGAACAGAAGAGTTTATTAACATGAAATTTTAAAGGCAGTTTTTTTGATAAATTCATTTTTTAAGAGTTTTATTCCATCTAACTCATTTTTTTTTTACTATTCCATTAGGTCCAATTTGAGATAAAAAGACCAAAATACCCTTTTCATCTACTTATGTTCCATTTAGTTCATATTATTTTCTTATGTTTCAATAAGTTCTATGGGTGACATAATTACCAAAATACCCTTAATGTGAATGTTCACACCGTCAATATAAATGTTTATATCATCAATGTGTAGGGGCCCGGCTCATGTCGATCCTCGTGGGTGCCCGGAAAAATTCGAGTCGGGCCGGGCCGGCCCACAAGCAAACAAAATAGGCCCTACCCGGCCCATTGATAATATGAATATTCACATTGACAAGTTAACATTCACATTGATAGGAGTGTAAAATTGGTCTGCGACCCGTGGGCGGCCCGAAACCAACCCGTCGCCCGGGGCCGGCCCGGGCCGGCCCGTTCACAATATGAATATTCACATTGATATATTTACATTAACATTAACATTGACAACAGTGTAAAATTGGCCCATGACCCGTGGACAGCCCGAAGCCCGGGCCCGGGCCCTGGTCGGGACGGGCCCGGCCCGGCCCGTTGACAATGTGAATATTCACATTGACATGTTAACATTCACATTGATAGGAGTGTAAAATTAGTCCGCGGCCTATGGCCGACCCGAAACCCACCTGCGGCTCGTAGGCTGCACTGGGCGGGCCCGGGCCGACCCGTGGATAATGTAAATATTTACATTGACATGTTAACATTCACATTGATAAGAGTATAAAATTAGCCCGCGCCCTGTGGCTGCCCGAAACTAGCCCACGGCCCGTGGACGGCCCGAGGCGGGCCCGACCCGACCTGTTGACAATGTGAATATTCACATTGACATATTAACATTCATATTGATAAGAGTGTAAAATTAACTCGCGTCCCATGGGCGGCCCGAAGCCCGTGAGCGGCCCGGGGTGGCCCGGGTTTGGGTCCGGGCCTACCCCAGGCCGCGGGCGAGCTTCGGGCAGCGGACAAGTTTTACACTCCTATCAATGTTAATATTAACATGTCAATGTGAATATTCACATTGTCACGGGTCGGGCCAAGCCCGCCTCGGGCTGCGATCGGGCTTCGGGCCGCCCACGGGCTGCGGGCCAATTTTATACTCCTATCAATGTGAATGTTAACATGTCTATGTGAATATTCACATTGCCAACGGGCCGGGCCCGCCCTGGCCCGAGGTCGAGCTTCGGGCTGCCCATGGGTCACGGGCAAATTGTACACTCTTATCAATGTGAATGTTAACATGTCAATGTGAATATTCACATTGTCAACGGGCCGGGCCTGGCCCGCCCCGGGCCGCGGGCTGACTTTTGGCCGTCCATGGGCCGCGGGCCAATTTTATACTCTTATCAATGTGAATGTTAACATGTCAATGTGAATATTCACATTGTCAACGGGTCGGACCGGGCCCGTCCCGGGCCGCCTATGGGCCGCGGGCGGATTTCGCGCCGCCACGGGACGGGGGCCAATTTTACATTCCTATTAATGTGAATGTTAACATGTCAATGTGAATATTCACATTGTCAACGGACCGGGCCGGGCCGAGTCGGGCCCGCCCTGGGCTGCTGTCTAGTTTTATACTCTTATCAATGTGAATGTTAACATGTCAATGTGAACATTCACATTGTCAACAGGCTGGGCCGGGCCCGCCCACAGGCCGTGGGCGGGTTTCGAGCAGCTACGAGGCGCGGGCTAATTTTACACTCCTATCAATGTGAATGTTAGCATGTCAATGTGAATATTCACATTGTCAACGGGCCGGGCCGGGTCCGCCCCGAGCTGCGGGCGGGCTTTTGCCCGCCCATAGGCCGCGGCCCAATTTTATACTCTTATCAATGTGAATGTTAACATGTCAATGTGAATATTCACATTGTCAACCGGCCGGACCGGGCCCGCCCCAGGCCGCCCATGGACCGCGGGCAAGTTTCGCGTCGCCACGGGACGGGGGCCAATTTTACACTCCTATTAATGTGAATTTTAACATGTCAATGTGAATATTCACATTGTCAACGGGCCGGGCCCGCCCTGCCTCGCGGCCGGGTTTCGGGCCGCCCACGGGCCAATTTACATTCCTACAAATGTAAATTTTAAAATATGAATGTTCACATCATTAAATTGCTAATCGTTGAAAAAATATTTATAAGGGTATCAAAATTAAATATAAGGGCATAAGTGTCCAAGAAAATAGTGTAAATCAAGAAAATGGACTTTATGGAATAAAACTATACATACATGGGACTAAATGGGTTAAAAAATTTCTTCATGGACTTCTTGGGTTAAAACACTTCTAAATTGGACTTATCAATAAAAATCTCAATTTTAAATTGTAAGGGAAACTTTGAAATTGTATTTTGAGACGCTTAAATTTGGTTTGATTCATAACAAATTTAATTTGTGGCTAAAAAATTTGGAGAGATTTTCTCATTTACTGTTAGTAATCTTTTGACCTTAATTTTAAATCAAAGGATATTTTAAAAAATTTAAAAATGTGAAAATTATACCATCAAAAAATTCTCTAAATGACTAATATCTTAGAACAGGAGGAATATAAATTTCAAATTCATCTTTCGCATTATATGGTAAATGTTTTTAAAAAAATATTTTATAATTAAATTCAATCACATATTATATTTTTTAAATAAATATATTGACGTCATTATAAATTGAAAGATTTTGTGTACAAATTAAAGTATTCTTAAACAAATTTAATAGCGGGCCGAGCCAAATTCGACTAAATTAAGGGCTGGTTTGGCTTATCCTATATAAGCCAAAAAGTCAAAAAGTTACTCCAAAATCCAAAAAGATATCATTATTCACCAAAAAAAAAAATTAAAAAATTAATTTTCTTCAAAATCACTATTCACCGAATTGATGTGTGTGCAGCTGCTGTGTGCGGCAGTGGAGAAAAAAGAAATGATTGGGTATGGTTTTTACACACACCGTTGTTCGTCTCATGGGGGTCATCACGGGTCCCGTTTTAATAATCTGAACCGTTCAATGTGTAGAAATCATCGAGTACTATATGTCTGTAAAAAATCACATTGATCGGATATCGATAACTATATGATCAAATCAGTTATGTACAACAAATGGATGGTGTTATAATTAATGATTGAAAAATAAATAAATCTGATCAGATAGCTATCAATATCCGATTAACGTGATTTTTTTATAGGTACATAGTGTTCGACGAGTTACACACACTGAACGGTTCAGATTATTAAAATGGGATCCATGATGACCCCCACGGGCCAAACAAAACCGTCCAGTGCTTTGTACAAAAATTAGTCAATAATTTCCAACTCCAATTCACTCCAGCCGGTTGTACGGCTGGGGCCCACCCCTCTCTAATCATCTCTTACACACTTTTTTTATACAATTTTTTAATACACATTTTTTCATAAAAAGTCAAAAAGTTAACCCAAATCTCTATATTTTTTTCTCAACTTTTTTAGTCCAGAAAGACAAAAAGTACACTTTTTTAAGACACCCCAAACCAACCCTAAAAATATAAATTCGAAATCCAACTCATTAATATATCAGATTAAAAATATTGATCCAATCTAACTTTATGACTAAAACAATCTTTTCAAATCTTACAAAAAAAAAATAAAAAAAATAAAAAAAATAAAAAAAGTTAGATCAGGCGGCAAATGTCCACCCATAAGACTATTTTAGAACGTGAGTTAAAGTCACTTCTGACTTTTAATCCATTTCCCTCTTCCCTGAAAAAGCAAAAATATGGCTACAAATGCAGTTAAGAATTTATGGCCACAAATATGGTGGCGGCTACTGGCTGGTCTCCCCTGGCCACAATGAACTATGAAGATGAAATCCACGTTTTTTTTTTTTTTTTTTGATTTTATCCAAAAGACTAAAAGACAAATTTAAAGCTGTATGAGCGAATGACTATGAGAAAAATAGTGAGAGAAAATAACTTATTGTTTGGGTCCATGTTTTGCCACAATAAGAAAATACACCTAAGATCAAATATTCTCATCTAAAAAATATTTAAAATTTAAAAAATATTTACTAAAAATAAAAAATATATAAAAAATAAAAAATTCAATTTTCAAAAAATTAAATTTAGAAAACTGAAACTAAATACACTGAATAATTTCTTATTTCATGGAAAAAATATCTCTCATTTAAGGAGAAAATTTCTAATTTATTTCACGGAGAAAATCTTAAATTATGAACTTTTAACTTTTTTATAATGTAAATTTTTTTAAAATAAGGTACTCTGCTTTCATCTACTTTACAACGAGTTGAGAGTTTTCAAACACAATAAGCTCATGGATTCCCATCTGAATTGCAACAACAAAAAATGTGAACGAAAATGAAAATATAATATGAATGTTCACAGTAAACAACAAATATATAATTAATTAGTAAAAAAATAAAATGTATATTAAAGTACAATATGAATGTTCACAATAAATATACAACTAATTTTTGAAAAAACAACTCTCATACCAAAATATAATGTGAATGTTTACAGTTTACAATTAACATACAACTAACCTTTAAAAAAAAAAACTCATATCAATGTGAAGATTTACACTGGAACGTGAAAATATAAATAAAAGTGAAAATTGACTATTTCGATTGTTCAATGGTAATAAAAAAATATTGTTCAACCAACAAACATGGTAACAAAAACAACAAATATACAACTAACTTTTGAAAAAGGGCCAAAATATAATGTGAATGTTCACAATTTATAATTAATATACAACTAGCTTAAAAAAATAAACTCACGCTAATGTGAACATTTTCATTGTAACGTCAAAACATAAAACAAAATTGGAAAAAAATGAAAATCGACTATTTCAATTGTTCGATGGTAACAAAAATAATTATTTAATAAATAAATATAATAACAAAAAACACAACATATAACTAATTTTCAAATTTTTTTCCAAAAAAACTCATACCAAAATACAATGTGAATATTTGTAACAAGCCCGCGGGGGACCTCGCTACAGCTCGGACTCGACTTTCGCAGTCACGGTTCTAAATCTGAACCAAAGAGTCCAAATCCGGCAAATCGTTTTAGGAAAACTGATTTTTGAAAGAAGTGCCAAACATGGACTGCTTTGCCAGATACAGAGTCGCCACCTAAATATTTTATTTTGGGAAATTTAGGAAACCCTGACTCGGTGCCAAAAGGCCACGTGTCCGTCATCACCAAAGTTGCCTCGGCTCGGGAACTTGGGTACGATTGGGGAAGGTCACTTCGTGAGCACCCCCGCTCGCCCGGTCATAGACCGGCCTCTACTAACTATGATATCAATTTTTGAAAACATTGTGAGTTCTTATACCGGTTATTAGCCCAGGTTACTATGTGATGCGCACAGCATACAAGTATAGATCGGGTCGCCTGAATCGGAATGAAACATTTCATGTTTGTTTTTGAAAATGGTTTGCTACCCGCAGGTAGGCTTGAAACATTTGATGGTTTATTCCAATTCAGATAACCCAACCTTCACCCACAGGCATTCAGGCAGTTATATCAGATAAGCACATAGCCTCATGGTAAGCATGCTATCATGGCATTCACTCACACGCATGCAAGGATGCTAAAGCATAAAACTTACCGGGTACTCCAAGCCAAAACAAAAACTGTATTAGAAATCATGCATGATCCTAAGTATACAGAAATGCCTAATGCAACACATGCAAAATGCAACTATAGCAGGCTCGGCTATTCTAAGATGGTATATGAGAAGCTACAACTACCATGTATTCAATTTGGAATTGAAAGTACGATGCAGTTAGTATGGTGCGCCGAGCCCGGTGCATGCAAAACAGATGAATGAATGCAAACATGCTGTCATACTGTATGCTAATTTAAATATGCCCTAATCTAACCATCATAAGCGGATAAATAAAATGGAGAAAGACGTGGGGTTGGAAGACATACAACACACACACGCACACTTATTACAGTTGTGCCCTCACTTGGAGGGTCCGAATAAATATACAGTCCGAATATTACAGTCCCGAATAAAAGAATATTACAATCCAAAATATTACAAAATTCTAATTAATTAACAAATTAACTATGAAAGCAAATAAAACTGGCGTGCAAGCCAGGGACCGCCTTGCTTCTGATGGATGATGCATGTCCGGGTTGTCTTGCGCGGAAATCCACCGGAATGCCCCAATTAGCCTCTGTTTACACCTGTTCTTGAAATGCGTGCCAATCCCCAAAAGGTTGCTGATTCTTTGTTTTGCTGCAACAGAGAGCAGGAAAGGGGCATAGCAATGTATTTGCACAGATATATGCATGTCTCGATCCTCGTGCCACCAATCACGCATACCGAGGCATGATGGCCGAGGAGTCGAAATGCACAACTCAATATAGGATGAATGCACATGAAACTACAGCTAAAACCTAACTCCATCATGGATAATCCGGAGTGTCGGTGACTGGGGGATTGAGACACATTCCGTCACTCGGAGTACGAAATGTACCTCGTTTCCCGTGCCCGGGCTAACTCCTATTCCGGACACAATGCAATATGCACGATATGCATGAAATGCAACTAAGATATAATCCTAACATACGCAGAATGCTATGAAAATGAGATGCCTCGAAGTGCGTGCACACGGGTACGCAAACCGAGGCGATGACAGAATGCAATAAAAATGAGATACCTCGAAATGCGTGCACACGGGCACACAAACCGAGGCGATGACAAAATGTAATGAAAATGAGATACCTCGAAATGCGTGCACACGGGCACGCAAACCGAGGCGATGACAGAATGTAATGAAAATGAGATGCCTCGAAATGCGTGCACACGGGCACGCAAATCGAGGCGATGACAAAATGTAATGAAAATGAGATACCTCGAAATGCGTGCACACGGGCACGCAAACCGAGGCGATGACAGAATGTAATGAAAATGAGATACCTCGAAATGCGTGCACACGGGCACGCAAACCGAGGTGATGACAGAATGCAATGAAATGACATGGAAATGGCAAGTGGGCTTATACCAACATAAGCGAGCCTCAGCCACACTCACATAGGATGCCGGCGTATAAAAATGAAGTGCCTCGAAATGCATGCATACGGGCACGCAAACCGAGGCAATGGCAGAATGCGATGAAATGACATGAAAATGACAAATGGGCTTATACCAACATGAGTGAGCCTCAGCCACACTCACATAGGATGCCGGCGGATAAAAATGAAGTGCCTCGAAATGCGTGCACACGGACACACAAACCGAGGCAATGGCAGAATGCGATGAAATGACATGAAAATGACAAATGGGCTTATACCAACATGAGTGAGCCTCAGCCACACTCACATAGGATGCCGGCAGATAAAAATGAAGTGCCTCGAAATGCGTACACACGGGCATGCAAACTGAGGCAATGGCAGAATGCGATGAAATGACATGAAAATGACAAATGGGCTTATACCAACATGAGTGAGCCTCAGCCACACTCACATAGGATGTCGGCGGATAAAAATGAAGTGCCTCGAAATGCGTGCACACGGGCACGCAAACCGAGGCAATGGCAGAATGCGATGAAATGACATGGAAATGAATGGCAATCACTCTAATGGAATTTTAGCAGTAAAATATGGGGAAAAACAGTCCCGAAATGAGGCGAAATGGCATGAAATGCATGGAATTGTCCCGAAATGCAACATTAGGCACCCGAAATGGCCTATAGCTATGCTAAACATGCACAACATGGACATGCAATGCAAAGACAGAAGCTAGACAGTCCCAAGAAAGGCACTTTCACAATTATAAACATGGCCAAACAGCAAGCATAGGTATGACAAAAATAGCATGCAAGAATAGGGGCCAAAAGAGGGGTAATGAAGCAAGTGATATAAGAAAAACCCAAACTGAAAAATTTCGTTCTACAACACTGAAGAGGGACCAAAAATATGAACATTTACAGTATATGGAAGCCTCAAAATCAGTATAAAAACATGTTAAAAATGTGATGCAAAACAAGGCTCAAAAGGTGCTATAACATGAAGTATAGAAAATAATCACCAAAAAGAAAAAATATGTTAATGAAACATGAAGTATAGGCCAAAATAAGGTCACTTTCAGTTCGGACCAAGGTCCAAAAACAGAAGCAAAGGGGGCTGCCAATTTATGCAAAAATGGGGCCCAATAAGGGATATAACTACAAGTGACACATGGAGGCACCAAAAAATGTTGACCTCTTCTCCAATGTTGAAGAGGGGCTCAAAATAAGCCTAATATCAGTTTACAACATGCTCAAAAACAGATTTCTCATGGGCCAAAAATAGCATGCAAAATCATGACATCTAAGAGGATCAATGAAGCAAGTGTATTATGGAGGGCTCAAACAGGGTTGAGCCCTTAATGAAAAGTGAAGATGAGCTCAAAATAGGGCCCTTTTCAGTTAGGGCCGGAGCTTGAAACAAAAAGGAAGTGGGGCTTACAAATAGATCAAGAAAAAGGGTCAAAAGGGTAAAAGTATTACTTACCCTTGAAGACTCAAACTTTTGTTGCTTCTTGGATGAATTTGCAGCTTCTTTGGCCTTTGAGAAACCTTCCTTGTTGCTGGAAATGAGATGGTGGTGGTAGAGCTTGGTGGTGTAGAAGGAATGATGGTTAGGGACTTAGGGTTTTTTGAAGAATTGAAAAGGATGAAGATGGAGTTGGCTATGGAAGCTTGAAGGAGAATTTTTCTAACCCCAAAATACTACAAGGCTTGCTTGCTATATAGGCCAAAGAAGGGGTGTAAAGGTGGGGGAAAAGGAGAGCAATATTCCCCCACAAAATATCCCCCGGATAAAGATCTTGTCTGGGAGATATTGCCCCACAGCTGTAAAGTGCACAGTGCAAGGAAGCAGGCCGGCCTGGTACTTTTGTTGCAGGTGGCCGGCCGGCCACACCCCCTAGCCGGTCGGCTAGGGGTCAAAAGGTTCAATGAGATTTTCTGGCCGGCCACCAACTGGTAAGGTCCCCCTATGTGTGTACAACACAACCATGTGGTTAAAAGTCCAAGAAAATGGGTCCAAGGGGTTCAACATTAGCCCAGAAAGAGGGGGTCAAAAGGGTCAAGTTGAATTACTGGCCGGCCATGAACTTTTAGGGGCCTCTCATGTGTGTACATCACAGATATGTGGTTCAAAGTCCGAGAAAAACGGTCCAAGGGGTTCAACATTAGCCCGGAAGGAGGGGGTCAAAAGGGTCAGGTAGCATTAATGGCCGGCCACCAACTTTTAGGGGCCTCCCATGTGTGTACATCACAGATATGTGGTTGAAAGTTGGCAACATTAACTCCAAGGTGTTCAACATTAGCCCGGAAGTCAGAAAAACGGGAGTCGGAGGGCTTCGGAGGAGATATAACTGGCTGCTGCAACAATTACTAGCCTCCCGTCCTTCAGTGACCTTCCTCGTGATAAAACAGAGGTACCTGCAAAAAATGAACGAAAACCGTTGCAAAACGAATGTTCCGGGGCCAAAACACGCAGTTCGGGGTCCCGAAAATGGGCTGTTAAACACCGAAAATGGTATTCGACCTCGAAGTGGGTTTCTCAGCCCCCAGTGTCCCTCAAAAGGGAGAAAATAGGAAGTATGCCCAAAACCGGAGCAAAAGGAGATGGTTAAGCGGTCCCGAACCGAGGCACACGGCCTGACAGCTCCGAAAACCGGAAACCGGACTCCGAAATGGGAAAAATGGCCTACGGCCACCAAAAGTAGCCTACGGACATTGAGAGATGGTCTACGGGACCTCTCCCTTCCCTCAGGAAAAGAAACAAAGAAAACCGAGCCTGGTTTGCAAATCGAGACAAAGTGTAAAAGAGGGTTTGGAAGCCCGGAGGCAGGGCTCACGGCCGCGACTCTGAAACTTCTGAATGAGCACATCATGCAACATCACCAAGCGCTCAATCGGTGACGTCTGAGTCTTAAGGTCGGTCAAAAATGGGGTGTCTACAGTTGCCCCTCTTTGACAGAACTCGGAAGTCACAAGTGACGGGAGTGAATGTCAAAGCCCAGAGACGACCCATTTTTGACAAGGCCGAAGACTTAGACAAACATACGGGATAGACAGAGATGTGCCCGCAGGCAGGGGGCAAAATGCAAATGATAATGTAAGAAGATTTTGAAGATTGGACTTATACGCTGCGCGACGCCGGTTTTGAAAGTTGGACTTATACGCTACGCGAAGCCGGTTTTGAAAGTTGGACTTATACGCTACGCGAAGCCGTTTATCACTCATGATCATGCGAATGCAGCAAGCTGTAATGAAGCAAGTATTCGCAAATAGATGCAACAGTTTTAAGCGAGAATGCAAAGCAACAACTACATTTCATGCAGTTAAGAATGCGGAGGATTATTCAATCCCCGCCACGTCTCACACGGAGAAGATACGATACCTGCTCGATTCGTCTGGTCGCACCAGCCTCAATTGAACCGTACATACAATATCGTGCCTGCAAAAGAGAGAAATTGCAACAAGTACAACATGCTATATATCCAATATGATTCCGAAAGTTCGACACACGCAGTGCCGGTGAGTGAATGCATCGCAATGCAAGAGTGGAACATGCGTGACGACGTATGCTCAAACATAGAGGTATGCCAATATCAAGAAATGTGCATGTTAATGCAGGTATGCTCATGAGAATGTAAGATAATGTGACACGAGCATGAATCAGGGTGCCCGTTTGTTATAAAACAACGAGTACGGAAATGCGTGTTTCGACGAAGGCGACTCGATCACGGCCTCCAACTCACTTCCTGGAAAGGCTACAACTCATTCAAAAAGGATACACTTTGATTTCGATGAATGATGATGAGACACATGTTAGAACTTGAAACCGAAGTCCCGACGGAGCTATTTCGCGACCGGAAGTGTACTTTTCTTGAACTTTTTCAGGTCCCGGGAACTCCGATCTTCCTCAAAATTTGCAGAGAGCTAGGTGAGCATCTGGGGAACATGGCCGGCCATTTATCTTCCCAAGGGGGGGTGGCCAACCGGTTTCCAATAAAGCTAATGGCTGGCCGGCCATTTCTGCAAAAAGCAGATAGCTGGCCGGCTAGTAATAGGGGCCGGCCGGCCATGTGCTTTAATCCGGGGCTATTTTGGTCTTTTTCCCTCCTTTTTGCATGCTTCTTCAACCAAGGCTTGAGGCCTATAAAAGGCAGCCGAGCCCCCTTCATTTCTTGCCTCCTACAACACTTTCCTCTCCAGATCTGAGTTTCACGCACGTTTTCCAACGCCCCGCGCAAATTGTTTTCGCAAAAACACTCAGTTTTAAGCACTTTGGAGCGATTAAATTCCGGTTTCGGAGCTTCTTTTTGCATTTTCACCACTTGAGGTAAGTTTATCTTAATATTTGGAATATTTTCTCGGGAGTTGACTTTTGTTGACTTTTCATTTCCCGAGAGTTGACTTTTGTTGACTTTTTCCAATTTTGGCTCATTTTGCTCATTTTTGCTCCCTTTTGCAGATTTTTGAAAATGGTGGGCAATTCTCCCCACGGCGGAGGTTTTCCAGGTGCCGGAGATGATTTCGATCCCATGACTCTACCCCCGAGGACCCGACCTTTCATTCCCGGGAGGTACCGTCCGTCAGCACACGTTCTTCCGCGCGCTGTCTTTCGTCACTTTACCAGCTTTGACGAGCGAGCACCCGGGGATCTGCTTCTCAGAGAGCCAGAGCAGCATCTCTCTCACGAGGCCTGAGAGGTATTTACCTCATCTTCTGTATTTTACATTTCGCACCCTTGCCATGCTTGAACATGCAGTTTAGCTTATGACACAGTACTTTGCTTGCATCCTGAATATGTAGTTTCAACACTCGAATTTCTGAACACTCGGCTCATTAATTAATTGCGAACACACAGCCCACATTAGAACACACGGCTCAAACACTGATTTGTCGAACACACGGCCCGAATTCGAAAGTGAACACACAGCCCACACTTTAAATTTTCTGAACACGCAGCCCAGGTTAGATAGTGAACACGCAGCCCACGCTAGTTGAAATTTGAACACGCAGCCCAAACTTTAAATTTTCTGAACACGCAGCCCAGATAGATAGTGAACACGCAGCCCACAATTTAACTGAAAGTTGAACACGCAGCCCAAATTTCAAATTTTCTGAACACGCAGCCCAGGTAGATAGTGAACACGCAGCCCACAATTTAACTGAAAGTTGAACACGCAGCCCAAATTTCAAATTTTCTGAACACGCAGCCCAGATAGATAGTGAACACGCAGCCCACAATTTAACTGAAAGTTGAACACGCAGCCCAAACTTCAAATTTTCTGAACACGCAGCCCAGATAGATAGTGAACACGCAGCCCACAATTTAACTGAAAGTTGAACACGCAGCCCAAATTTCAAATTTTCTGAACACGCAACCCAGATAGATAGTGAACACGCAGCCCACAATTTAACTGAAAGTTGAACACGCAGCCCAAATTTCAAATTTTCTGAACACGCAGCCCACAATTTAACTGAAAGTTGAACACGCAGCCCAAACTTCAAATTTTCTGAACACGCAGCCCAGATAGATAGTGAACACGCAGCCCACAATTTAACTGAAAGTTGAACACGCAGCCCAAATTTCAAATTTTCTGAACACGCAGCCCAGGTAGATAGTGAACACGCAGCCCACAATTTAACTGAAAGTTGAACACGCAGCCCAAATTTCAAATTTTCTGAACACGCAGCCCAGGTAGATAGTGAACACGCAGCCCACAATTTAACTGAAAGTTGAACACGCAGCCCAAACTTCAAATTTTCTGAACACGCAGCCCAGATAGATAGTGAACACGCAGCCCACAATTTAACTGAAAGTTGAACACGCAGCCCAAACTTCAAATTTTCTGAACACGCAGCCCAGATAGATAGTGAACACGCAGTCCACAATTTAACTGAAAGTTGAACACGCAGCCCAAACTTCAAATTTTCTGAACACGCAGCCCAGGTAGATAGTGAACACGCAGCCCACAATTTAACTGAAAGTTGAACACGCAGCCCAAACTTCAAATTTTCTGAACACGCAGCCCAGGTAGATTTGCATGTAGCTTATTTCACTTCATCGGCGTACAGCCCACTTCATCTCATTGGCACACAGCCCATTTCATCTCATTGGCACACAGCTCATTTCATCTCATTGGCACACAGCCCATTTTATCTCATTGGCACACAGCCCATTTATTTCGTTGGCACACAGCCCATTTTATTTCATTATTGACACATGTATTCATTCTGAATGCAGGTTTGTTCCCGTAGTGTGCGCGGGTATGGTTCCACCATCGCGCGGGATTGGTATGCTGAGCTCCCGGAGGCCGTCCGAGACTTAGTGGACTTGGCAGGATTTGGACCCTTCTGCGTTGGGTTGTCACGTTGTCCTGCCAGGAGGACATTGATGGCAGCCTTGGTAGAGAGATGGTGGGACACCACCAACTCCTTTCATTTCTCTGCTACCGGGGACATGACTATGACCCCTTTTGACTTCGCTGTATTGACCGGGTTTCAGGGAGAGTCCGATACACTTGGTTCTCGTCCCATTTCCGGCGGGCGGAGATGGTGCCTGAGAGTCCCGAGGAGACAGAGCAGTATGCCCGTGGTTTCCTTATATTCCTCTTCGGGACTACCCTGTTCGCCGACAGAGGGAACACAGTTGGGCTATATTTGCTGAGCGCTCTAGTCGACCTATCACAGGTCCATCGATATGACTGGGGTGGCGCCGGCCTGGCTACCCTTTATTTTTATATGAGCGCGACCTCCCGCGGGCGGGGCGATTTACTTGGCGGCTACTGGAGAGCTTGGGAGGTACCTCTCTGTCCCCTTGATTTACATTTCTGCTTCTCATCATTTGTACATTGCACACACAGCGCACTTTTACAGTCTGTATTTTGCTCTCAGCATTTCGTACTTACATTCTGCACTATTTTTCTCAGTTATGGGTCTATGTATACTTCCCATCATTAGCCCCAGAGCTGGAGGTGGTAGGGATTCCCATGACCCCATATTCATTGATGTTCGAGGGCCCGCACCGGCCGAGACCTCGAGAGACCCTCCTTCGCCTGCGACAGTACTTTGACACTGTGCGACACTCAGAGGTACTTCAGAACTTTCAGTTCTTTTCATTTTCATCTTTGATTTGCTCTGTATATTCTCGATTTCTGATCGGTTTATGCATTTGTCATCCGCAGATCACATGGCAGCCCTGGGTGTGTTTGGGTGATGGTCTCCGTCTTCAGTACACCGGAGCGTCGGACATCTCCCAATATAGGGTCCTGCTCGAAGGGCCGGTTGGCAGGGCCTGGTTCCTGGGGGAACGCTTTCTGCGCCAAGTATGGGGGTATCTTTCTCAGGATGTTCCCGCAGTACCTCCAGCCAGTATGCGGACTGCTGACAGGCTCTCTTACTCGGAGGTAGTCGGCGCCATGCTGGGCAGTGATGCTTTGCTATATATTGAGGAGGGGGACTACGCCACTTACCGTCACATATATTTGATGCCTCCATTGACGGGAGCTCATATCCCGATGATGAGACCTGTCGGTATGTCATCCTCGGACCAGGCTCGGGCTCGAGCTACAGACGTCCCTTCTTCTAGCAGGGCTGGTACATCTAGAGGTGGGAGTAGACCGGTTCCTCCGACTCCGTCGATTCATCCTCATCAGGGATGGCCAGATATGCCGACTGAGTTGATGGCGTGGCAGTACGGGGCTATCTCCCCGACCCCGATCCTGCTAGAGCCTCCGATGCCCAGTGATCGATACGCCATTGATCCGGACTCACCGCCGGTATGCTCCACTTATTTCATTCATCATTCAGATGTTTAGACACTCTTTTGTTCACTGATGGTTATGAGCTCATTTTTGCAGCCATCGCGAGGGTACATGGAGGAGGTGGTTGGACTGGTGGCCACACTCGAGGGCATGGTCCTGCGTAGGGAGGCACAGTTGTCTGTCGCGGGCATTCAGGTACCCTTCCGTTTTCTGGCATTTATCATACTTCTGATGACATGCTGATTTCTACTGCATCGATAGACTACTTGTGTAGAGCACATCTGACACACACCCCACTTGTACACTGTATTTACATGCACTCGTTTCATGTAGCCTTTGCTTGTATTTGCATCTGATGTATATATTTGAACTGATGCATTTGAATTGAACTCTTTGTTTTCAGATGCCTTCATGGTCCGGTCAGCCGCAGACCAGGCCACCTGGGCCTCCTTGGGGAGCTGGGCCATCTGGGCCTTTTCAGGGGGCGGGGTCATCTCGGCCTTCCCGAGGAGCCGGGCCGTCTAGGCCTTTTCGAGGAGCTCGAGGAGGGCCTGTCCGCAGACGCAGGGCTCACGTTGTAGAGGTGGAGCCTGATGAGGAGGAGGAGGAGGCTACCGGCCGTCAGTCAGAGACATCTGCTGAGGAGGGAGGCTCCGGTTTTGGTTCGGGGAATAGAGGTGAGGCTGAGGGGGATCCTGAGGATGACAGCTCTGACTCAGATGATGGTGTGGAGGTTGTCCCGCAAAAGAGGATGAGGCGTGCTTCTCGTTCCCGCTCCCGAGGACTTTGATGCTGCTATTTCCTGCTTTATTTTTCTTTTTGCTAGTAGTTTATAGCACTTTGCACATTGTTAGGCAGTTTTATTTTTTGTAAAACTTATACCTTTGTTTGTTGTAAAGCATGATGAAATGAAATAGCTTTTGAAAAGGTGTTTGTATTTTAGCATCGTATCGCATCAATTTATTTCGCACAAGAATGAAATTGAATGGAAATGCGCATCGTGTAGTCACCAAGTCAGGTAGTGAACCGACGCAACAAACTAAGCAACTCAACCTACTAAGATATAACAGAATCTTTAGTAAGTTTACAACTCGATAAGCAAAATGCAACAACGCAAATAAATAAATAAATAAGACCTTAACAAAAATTGCTTAAACAGAGAGCAATGACTCAAAAACACAAAACACGTCCGCTCGACAAACAACTCGATAAGCAAAATGCAACAACTCGATAAACAAAACTCAACAACAACAAAGTGTACTTCTGACGATCTGGGCATCGGAGTGCATCCGAAACGGAGGGAGATGAAGGCCTTCGACTCTCCCGTTGCATGGAAATGCTTGAAACTTTCTCAAAGGGTAAAACAGGGCCAATGAGATACACTGCAGTATTGCTGGCCATCCCTGGAAGCCGGCCGGCCACTTTTGTGGAGAGAGACAGCTGGCCGGCTATTTCTGCAAAAAGTAAATGGCTGGCCAGCCAGAAAAGGTAGCTGGCCGGCCATTCAGTCCCGCAGCCTCCAGATTTTTGACACGTGTCCCCGTGAATAGTGTTTTTCCTTCTATAAAAGCCTCAACTTCGGGAACATTCACTTCATCTTAGTTTTAGACAAAGATGGAGGCATTTCTCGCAGAAAATGTCACATCTTGGATCTCTTCTCTAGATGGCTCGGAAAAGCTGAATTTCCGGGGTTTTGGCTTGAATGCACTATTCACGCTGAGCCGTACTCCGCTACATCTCCCTTTTCTCCATGCCGCGGCAAGGTTCTGGGATCCAGTGACGCATGTTTTTAGCTTCGGCGGCCAAGAGATGTGCCCCACTTTCAAAGATTTTCAAGTTTTGATGGAGTCTGAATGCTCTGAAGTGATCTTGCCCCAGCTCCGTTTTGGTCACGCCCAGGCTTTAGGGCGGATGTGTGGGCTCACGGCGCATGACGCTCGATCTCTGATTTGTAGTGGGGAATTGGACATCCTCGGCTTGATCCATCGTTTTTCCGACGCCGGTGACCGCAGCAACCATCATTGGCAGGGTTTCCGGCAACACGCCCTCTGCTTATGTTTGTTGTCTCACTTCCTGCTTTCCTCGGGCTTCGGCGGGGCTAGCATTCGCCTGATTGAAGTCGCCCAAGGTTTGAGAGAAGGAAAGAGCTGTATTGCCATGACCTTGGCCGAGACACTGATGGGCTTAGATTCTGTCTATCGCCGGGAGGCGACTAGGTTTGCCGGGAGTCCACTGCTGCTGCAGGTAATGTTTCCCACCCAACCTTACATATATATTCGCTCACATCACTCGACCCTCAGGCTCGGTTTTCTCACAAAACCTTTGTCTTACTTTTCTCTCATCGTACATCTCTCTGTTCTTTATTCTCTCATTTTCCATCCCTCCCCTAGGTATGGTTAATGGATAAGTTGCAGGTTGTGGACTCTTGCCCGGCCTATTCAGCTCGAGGCTACTTCTTTCGGCAGCGCCTAGTCAATGCTCTTGACGAAAGGTGGTGGTTCGATTGGATGTGCAATTTGTCCGCAGACGGCATTGCTTGGCGTTGTCCTTGGCTCAACCTCCCGGCAATGAGCTATAGTATGTCCCGGCTGATTGGGATCCAATTGATTGGCCTAACCCACTGCGTATTCTATTTTCCGTTCCGGTTCCTGCGTCAGTTTGGTCATGATCAGACTTGTCCACCGGAGGGGATTGAGTATCCAGCCGCTTTCCCGGTCCGGGGTGCACAACTTGCCCGGTATGCCACAGCATGGAGGACTAGAGAGCTCCTGGCCCCTGCTTCAACTTTCAGTTGCATTTTATCCGATGAGTGCTTGGATTGGCTTAATGAAGAGGCACAGGTTGGGCCTAGCCTGGCATCAGATGCTCCGTCCAGCTCTGGGAGGGGACGCAGAGATACTTGATTCAACTATGCCCCAAATTTATTGCTTATTTAGCATTTTCAAGTTTTCTTTATGAATGTACTAAAAAAAAAGCAACCTCGATTGTAATACAAGAGCAGGAGAACTCTATCTTGAAATCAATGAAATTAAAAGTTATGGTACTGAAAATTTTCCACTTTTGGTCCAAAAATGGTCTTAGTCGTAAAAAGATTGATTTGAACCAAGTCAACTTTTATTAAAACTTTTCAAAACTATTTTCGATGTGGATCAGAACTGGACATGCCGAAAATCTGTCACTGAGATGCACAACTCCAGATCCCTGCAACTGGAAAGTTGCCCCTAGTCTGAAGAACAATGCGGCACTTCAAAGCAACGGAAAGTTGCCCCTTGTCTGAGTAACTTTGCACCGTCGCGGCAACGGAAAGTTGCCCCTAGTTTGAACAGCACTGTACCGGAGATCACGATAAATGCTGATGGATAAAGATGACTGAGATGATCAAAAAGATGGACAGAGTTGATCGGGGAAATGTTTATGGCTGAACTTCAAGGTGAAGTTGCCTACGTATCCCAAAGATGGGAATCAAGCCTTACGTAGTTCAGGCTAAGGTTCACTCGAGTATTTTCACTCTCCTTTTGCGCTCTAACGTTTGCCAAGGCCGCCCTTTGCGGGTTTTCAACCTTGCGAGCTCAGTTTTTATATTTTCTAATTTTTTTATGCTCTGACTTTTGCCTAGGTCGCCCTTTCGGGTTTTCGGCCTAGCGAGCCTCTCAAGGATAGTATTTCTTCAACTTGTCCATATTGATCGGTTGTGAGAACTCCAAGCCATCTAGATCCATCAGAACCACAGCCCCACCTGACCAGATAGCTTTGATGATGTAAGGACCAATCCAATTGGGTTTGAACTTGCCCCTTGGGTCGTGGATGGGAGCCCGGTTGTCTTTGAGCACCAAATCTCCTTCTTTCAGATTCCTGGACTTAACTTTCTTGTTGAAAGCCCGGGCAATTCTACGTTGATAGCCTTGGATGTGGTACAGTGCTTTCAGTCTTCTTTCATCAAAGAGCATGAGTTCTTTGAATCTGCTTTGCTGCCAATCTGCTTCGGCTATCTGGCATTCAGCCAATACTCGTAATGACGGAACCTCAATCTCAATGGGTAGAACAGCCTCCATTCCATAGACCAATGAATATGGAGTTGCTCCAGTAGAAGTTCTGATTGAAGTCCTGTAGCCCCACAGAGCAAATGGCAGCTTGTCTGGCCAATCTCGATAGGTTCCCACCATCTTCTGTAGTATATGCTTGATATTCTTGTTGGCGGCCTCAACCGCTCCGTTGGTCTGCGGCCTGTATGTAGATGACTTATGAAAAGCCACATTGTATTTCTCCAACAAGTCTATCACTTCTTTCTTGAAGTGGGAACCATTATCTGAAATTATTTCGTTTGGCACCCCGTAGCGACAGATGATGTTGTTCCTGATGAACTTTGCGACATGCGACGCCTTCAACACCGCGTATGATTGGGCCTCGACCCACTTTGTGAAATAATCTATCGCTACTAGGATAAACTCATGCCCGTTTGATCCCTTCGGGGTAACAGCTCCGATCACATCAATTCCCCAGACTGAAAAAGGCCACGGCGAAGTCATGTTGTACAGTTTTGACGGCGGGATGTTCATGCGATTTGCATGAATTTGACACTTGTGGCATCGCCGAACAAAGCTAATACAATCCTCCTCCATGGTTGACCAGTAGTAGCCCTGTCTGAGGATCTTTCTGGCCAGCATTACTCCATTCATGTGTGCACCGCACTCCCCCCCATGGATGGCTTCCATCAGGCGTTTTGACTCTTCAGCTTCTACACAGAGCTTATGCATTCCCAGATGACCCCTTTTGTACAGCTTTCCCCCGCAGATAATGAACTGAGCAGCCATTCTTCTGACGGCCCTCTTATCCTTGGCATTTGCCCCTGGTGGATATGTCTCCTTTTCCAAGAAGTTCCAGATGTCGTAATACCAGGGGTTGCCGTCTTGAACTCATCTATGGCGGAAATTGACTCGTATGCTGGCACGAACTTCTGATCAATAATGACTGGACGCATCCGGACTCCGGACGGGATGTCTATCATAGAAGATAGAGTTGCGAGTGAATCTGCAAACCTGTTGTTCTCTCTTACGAGGTGGGTGAAATTTAGCTTCTCAAACCGAGGAATTAACAGATCCAAGGTTTGGTGGTAGATTATCATCCTTTCCTCTTTGACCTTCCAATCTCCTTTCGCTTGAGACACAATAAGGTTCGAGTCCCCAATGACGTCCAACCGTCTTGCCCCTAGTTCCAGGGCTGCTTCCAGGCCAGCAATACATGCCTCATACTCTGCTTCATTGTTGGAAACTTTGAACCGGAGCTTGAATGCTAGAGGGATACGGGAATCATCAGGCGCTATCAGCAACACCCCTATCCCATACCCATACTGGTTTGACGCTCCGTCAAAGTACATCGTCCAGGTTTCATCTTCGACGTGCAGAATGGCTTCGTCTGGGAATAGATACTCAACCGCTTCATCCCCCTCAACCGGGTGGTCGGCAAGGAACTCCGCTACCGCTCTGCCTTTTACTGACTTGCGCGTTACATACTTCAAATCAAATTCGGAGAGCAACAGCAGCCAACGAGCTAGCCTATCCGTAAGTGCTGGTTTCTCGAAAAGATATTTGATGGGATCCAAAAGCGAAACCAACATTACTGAGTGGGCTAACAGGTAGTGCCGCAGCTTCCTGGTTGCCCATACCAAGGCCAAACAAGCCTTCTCCAGCGGTGTATAGCGGGTCTCGTAATCCAGCATCTTTTTGCTCAGATAGTATATGGCCCTTTCCACTTTGTCTTCTGACTCCTGCGCGAGCATGCAGCCCATGGTAGTCTCAGTTACCGAAAGATACAGTATCAACGGTTTCCCTGGCTCTGGTGGCGACAACACGGGTGGGTTCTGTAGATACTCTTTGATCTGCTCAAAAGCTGCTTGACATCGGCCGTCCCACTGGAATTTCTTCCCTTTCTTTAGGAGACCAAAAAGTGGTTCACAAGTCAAGGTTAATTTAGAAATAAACCGTCTTATGAATTGCACTTTACCCAGAAAGCCTCGCACCTCCTTTTCAGTCCTTGGTGGTGGCATTTCTAAGATGGCCTTGATTTTGGAAGGGTCGACCTCGATGCCCCTTTGTGTAATCAGGAACCCTAGCATCTTCCCTGCTGTAACACCAAACGTGCATTTCTGGGGATTCAGTCGCAGCCGAAACTCTTTGATCCTTTGAAAGAATTTTTGTAAGGCGGTGTAGTGGCCCTCTCTATCTTTGGACTTGACAATCATGTCATCCACATACACCTCGACCTCTTTATGGATCATATCATGCAATATTGTAGTTGCTGCCCGTTGATACGTAGCTCCAGCATTTTTCAACCCGAATGGCATCACTCTATAACAATATGTCCCCCATGGGGTAGTGAACGCAGTATTCTCCCGGTCTTCGGGTGCCATCACTATCTGATTATAGCCTGAGAAACCATCCATAAACGAAAGCAAGGCGTGTCCTGCCGTGAAATCCACCAATTCATCGATGTGCGGCAAGGGGAAGTCGTCCTTCGGACTGGCCCTGTTCAAATCTCTGAAGTCTACACAGACCTGAATTCTGCCGTCCTTCTTTGGCACCGGAACTATGTTGGCCAACCAAGTTGGATATTCAGATACCAGCAGGAACCCTGCGTCAATTTGCTTGGTGACCTCTTCCTTAATTTTGAGAGCCCAGTCCGGGCGAATCCTTCTGAGCTTCTGTTTGACAGGGCGGGCCTCGGGGTCAAGAGGGATCCGGTGCTGTACAATCTCAGGATCGATTCCAGGCATGTCTTCGTAGGACCACGCGAAAACATCTTTGAAATCTTTTAATAAAGCGACTAAGCGCTCGCGCTCCTCCGAAGACAACGTGGACCCGATCTGGACCAGCCGCGGGTCCTTCTCAGTACCAACATTCACAGTAGTGATTTCATCCATTAAAGGTTTAACAAATCTTTCCTGCTCTTGATCAATTAATCGTTGCAAAACTGGGGGAATTTCTTCCTCGCTATTTTCATCAAAATTTTGAAAATCCTGATTTAAGCAATAAATCAAAGGCACAGAAAAATACTCAGAAACCACATCCACATCATTCTCATTAAATACTTCCAAGCCGTCAGATTCCTCTGTTACAACAGACTCAAAAGAAAATGAAAAGGACGACCTAGACAGGACTGTGGCATCTGGGTTATCACCCCCAGGAATACCGGACTCAGACTCAGTCGAGCTGGAATCTGATTCTGACGCACAAGATTCGGTAGAATCAGATTCCGGCTCACTACCTGACCCGGAACTGCTAGATAAAAAGCCTTCTTCATATTGCCAGATGAGAGAAGGTGCGATAGATGCATCCAAGATCGGCCTTGGAAAGCCCGCAGCTATTTCATCTCCAATCATAGAAACCGAAGAGTTGTCCCCCAAGTACTCTTGGTCGATCGGAGGATCTGATAGTAGACTCGCCAGTGCTACCCCCATTTCAAGCTCTGTGCTCTCAGGATCCACTACTTCACATTGCTCAACCTCAGTTGGTGGGTCTGTCTGCGCTTCGGCAACGTCATCCCCAGATAATTGTATGTCGAAAAAGATTTCAAAACCAGGCACGCGTGTCCCCTCCACGTTTAGCCATGGCTCCGGGAAGCCGCAGAATGGAAAATCTTCCCCCTCCCGGACGAAACGTCCGTTTAGGGTACCCCAGATGGGCCTGTGCATTAACTCAAATGGCTTCCCGGCCTTCTTTGCCCTGGCCCTTCCGGCCATTTCTTTTCCTTTCCTCACCCAATCCTCCTTGGTGGGCAGATAACCCAGTCCAAAGGCGTGGGGGTTGTGTGGCACTTCGGCCAATACTGAGACGCCCTTCCGGCCGCTTCTCCCTAATCCCATCCCGGGAGTATGTTTTAGCTTGTTCATGAGGTAGATAGATTGTGCACTAACATACATGCCCTCATTCACAGCCATGACATTCTGCACCACTTGAGCCTCGGCCAAAGTGAACCCCGACAAAAACACATCCTCCGTGCCGTGCTCGATCTCCAAGACAGGTGTGGACACTTCCGGCGGCGGATGGATTGATGAATTCCCGAAAACTATCGCTACCCCTTTCCCGTGGGGGTACTTTAGCATTTGATGTAGAGTGGAAGAGACTGCTTTGACCTGGTGCAACCACGGTCGCCCCAAAAGTAGGTTAAAGGTTGCGGGAACGTCCAAGATATGAAATTCGATGTTGTGTTGTCCTGGACCAACCTTGGTTTGAATTTTAACAGTCCCCATCACTTCTCTGCTGGTATTATCGTATGCTCTGATCACTTGGGTAGTTGGGACGAAGTCTGCGGGTTTTAACCCGATTGCATATGCCGTTCTGGTTGGGCAGACATTAATCGCAGACCCGGTATCAACAAGTACCACCGGTATCCACTTATCTCTACATTCCACAGAAATGTAGAGAGGTTTGTTATGACTTGTGCCCTCAGGCGGTAGTTCCTTGTCCGAAAAGGTTAATGCCGGGGAACCTCCTCCCGGAAAAACCAGTCCAACCAGCTGTTCAGGCGTGGTGTCTATGGAGAGTTTGGACTTGTCCATAGCAGATAGGACAGCTTCTGTGTGTACTCGTGATGCCATTAGCAGTCCCCAGATGGAGATGTCTGCTTGTATCTTTTTTAACTGTTTCAGCACAGCTTCATCTTCAATCTGCTTCTCCTTCTGTCTCTCTGCTTCTCTGTCTTTCCCGGATGCTTCGGGTTGGTCTAGGTGTGGGGGCTTGAAGTACCGCCCACTTCTTGTCATGTGATCTACTTCATCAAGGTACCAAGTATCATCCGGCTGGCCACTTCCCCAGTCTCCATCGGTGTGGGCAAGACACAAATCGTCATCTTCCCACCACATCCCGCTGGCAGCCAACAGACACCTGTCTGGCTCCAGTCCACTCGCACTCTCAGTGCTCTCTGTCCATATGCTCGCAGCATTGTCTGTCTTTGTGCACACAACACTTTCAGTCCCCTCAGGGCCCTTTGCCTTCCTGGCTCTCTCAGTAGCCTCAAATTTTTCTTGTTCCAACTGCGTCAGTACAGTTGTTTGCTCAACAGTTCCCATATCCATAATGCCCATGTCCCGAGCGGAATTCTCAACACCAGCGCTCTCCGGCGGTACAACTTGACTTTCGGCCCTTCCGGCCACAACTGATATTTCTGCCCCTGCCGGGCTCTGTTCTGGTTGGGCTTCCCCCACTGCATCCGGTTGATCTTCGAGCCATCCCGTGGCCTCCTCTGATCCCTCATAATCATACCAGTTAATCGACGCATCCTCCAGTTCTTGGTCCTCGAGAAATTGCAAGTTAGCAAAGTCTTCCTCTACGACTGTCAGCTCATCTGCCCATAGCCCAGATCCATCCCCCCGGATCATGCATAGCTCTCATGTCTCTGGCAATTCTACACTAAGCCCAATTCGGCTCATTGATAGGATGTGCTTGCTTGGATCATAGGCTCCCCCAGTAAAATTCCGTCCAGTCCCAGATTCAACAGACTCGTTCTCTCCCAAAATCTGCCCTGCCCTGTCTTCGATGGTCACCACCATCGGTTCTGGTTGGGTTTTGGAGATGTCCACCATGCACAAGAAATCAGTGCAATCGGGGAGGAGCACCTCCGGCTTGGGTAGGTGGGTGGGCGTAATATAGATGCTAGGATCGTAAGATGCGACCCCAGTCTGGATAAAGTTAATTCTTTTGGGAGGAGGAGCTTGGTTATGTGGTGGGAGAGGGTTGGTTGTGACATTGGGTTTATCAGGAGGGGTGATCACCTGTTTGTCAATAAGATCTTGGATCTCATGACGCAATCTGTAACAACGGTCGGTGTCATGACCGTGTTGTTGGTGATATGCATAGTATTTTGACGGGTCGTAAGAGGGGGGGAGTGGATTCGGTAATGGCTTTGGTTCCAGGGGTTTTAAATGATTTTTTCTGATCAATATTCCCAGAACCTTGGTCAGAGGCATATATAGTGGGGTAAAGGTTCTTTGGCCTCGTGGTTGGAATCGGTTGTTTTGTGTGTTGCTTCCGGACGCGCCGGCGAATGGTGTGGCAGTCATGGGCCTTGGAGGGGGAGGGGGAGTGGTGGTGACCATACTAACTTCCAAGGCTCTCGTATTTGCAGCGCCACTCGGGCCTGCGTTGTTGTTGCGGTTGAAGGTCCTCCTCGGTTGTTCTCTGTCCTGGTCAAACAGACCTTGCCTCATAGCATCTTCTATTTGCACCCCCATATCGTGTAAATCTGCGAAAGTAGGGAAGGGGACTACAATCATTCTTTGCATCAACTTCGGGTGGAGATTGCGCACAATCATCCGAATTTGATCTTTGTCAGTAGGCCTTAAAGTCATTGTTGACGCCTTTGCCCTCCATCGGATCACAAAGTCCGAGAAAGATTCCTTGGGCTCTTGCCTCGTCGTTTCAAGATCACGGGTTGTGATCTCGATCTGAGTGTTGTATGAATATTGCGTGACAAAGGCCTCAGCCATCTCATCCCAATTCTTCTTCACTTCATCTGGTAATCTTGCGTACCAATGGGAGGCCACACCCGACAGGGTTCGGCCGAATAGTGAGAGCTTCTGTGGTCGCGTAAGGCCCATTGGCCGCAAGACATCCGCAAACAGTCGGATATGGACCATGGGGTCGCCGGTCCCGTCAAAACGGTCAATTTGTGGCATTTTGAACCTATCGGGGAGTGTTACGGCCTTCTCGGTATACCCATCTCCGATATCCGGCATAGCCTTGACCCCTTGGGATTTTTTGAAGAGCTTCTCCAGTTTGCTCAATTTCAGAACTGTATGATCAACCTCGACCTCAGATGGAGAGTCCGGGTGATTGGATGTATGGACCTTGGACAGTTGTGGTGGAAGCGGGGGCGGAGCTGGCCCCGTTGGAAGACTCGTGTCCTCTTGTAAGTTTTGGACATTTGGTAGGGTATTCTGGGCATTTGGTGGGGCGTTCTGAACAGTAGGGGCCTGCTCAGGTAACGGAGCCCCTGCCGGAGGAGGGATTTGGTGTGAAGCAGATGCTGTATTCTGCTGTTGCAATCTGGTAATCAGCTCAGCCTTTTGGGCCATGACTGCGGCCTGCTGTTTGGAGAATTCCGCTTGACGGGCGGCATCGTCATGCATTTGCTTCATACTCTCATGCATCTGGCGCATTAGAGCCTCCATCCCTGATGTATTCTGCTGCTCCATTCGACTGACTGGTATGTCTACTCTTATAGCACTAATCAGGACTTCACCTCTGTTGTCCTCTGACGGGGTAACCCACTGTTCTGACAACCTCTGTTCTGACACACTACGCCTTTTCGGCTTCCTTCTGGTAACAGGGGGTAGAGAATAGAACACTGGTTGTCCGTCGATTAGATCCTCAGATCGATGGAGTCGACGACCTCGTGTCCAATGTGCTTGGGGAATGCCTGCTGGGTTGGAAGCAATTGTGCTAAAACTGACCTAGCAAAAGATAAATAAAGCGAAAAGGAAATAAATAAACAAATAAACGGGCAGCATAACAGCTTCAAATAAAATGCATGACACGCAGTCGGGCATAATAACACACAGTCAATAAGCTGAATACACACTGTCCTCAAACACTGATCATTATCCCTGTATCACTGTCCCCTAAAACAGAATCTGATATCCGCAGATAACTAATCCTCAAATACTGGCTGATGCCCGCAGGCCTGATACCCAAACTCATGTACTGAACTGATGCCCGCAGGCTTGATGCTGACAATTCTGAACTGATGCCCGCAGGCTTGATACTCAAACTCATATACTGATCTGATGCCCGCAGGCCTGATACTGACAATTCTGAACTGATGCCCGCAGGCTTGATGCCCAAACTCATATACTGATACATGCATTCCTGTAGAGACGCACTCTAAAGCACATAACAGATTAAGTGAGAGCCAAAACACCCCTATGTTGGGGTAGGGTTTCCCTGTCCTATTGTGTCAGGAGCTAGGGTTTCACTACGCACGCAGCGGTTTCAAACAACCTATAAACGGGTAAGCAACCTGTCCTAATTTGGAATGGTCACTATGGATCCGAATATGCACTAGGTCGAATGGTCAAAGAGGGTGCCCCGGTAAAACCGGGGTTTGTGTTCCCATACTGGCAGAGCCCACAACCGGTCAGCCTTATGGTCATGCCTTGACAAGACAAGCCTCCGGCAAACCGTTCAGGAATAGCAGATGGCAAACACGGTGTCCTAGGCGCACCAATGCAAATGCAATGCAAAGAAACACACAAGTGTAGTCAAAAACAGATATCATGAGTTCGAGTCAAGCTCTCTAAATCCCCAGCGGAGTCGCCAGAAACTGTAACAAGCCCGCGGGGGACCTCGCTACAGCTCGGACTCGACTTTCGCAGTCACGGTTCTAAATCTGAACCAAAGAGTCCAAATCCGGCAAATCGTTTTAGGAAAACTGATTTTTGAAAGAAGTGCCAAACATGGACTGCTTTGCCAGATACAGAGTCGCCACCTAAATATTTTATTTTGGGAAATTTAGGAAACCCTGACTCGGTGCCAAAAGGCCACGTGTCCGTCATCACCAAAGTTGCCTCGGCTCGGGAACTTGGGTACGATTGGGGAAGGTCACTTCGTGAGCACCCCCGCTCGCCCGGTCATAGACCGGCCTCTACTAACCATGATATCAATTTTTGAAAACATTGTGAGTTCTTATACCGGTTATTAGCCTAGGGTACTATGTGATGCGCACAGCATACAAGTATAGATCGGGTCGCCTGAATCGGAATGAAACATTTCATGTTTGTTTTTTAAAATGGTTTGCTACCCGCAGGTAGGCTTGAAACATTTGATGGTTTATTCCAATTCAGATAACCCAACCTTTACCCACAGGCATTCAGGCAGTTATATCAGATAAGCACATAGCCTCATGGTAAGCATGCTATCATGGCATTCACTCACACGCATGCAAGGATGCTAAAGCATAAAACTTACCAGGTACTCCAAGCCAAAACAAAAGCTGTATTAGAAATCATGCATGATCCTAAGTATACAGAAATGCCTAATGCAACACATGCAAAATGCAACTATAGCAGGCTCGGCTATTCTAAGATGGTATATGAGATGCTACAACTACCATGTATTCAATTTGGAATTGAAAGTACGATGCAGTTAGTATGGTGCGCCGAGCCCGGTGCATGCAAAACAGATGAATGAATGCAAACATGCTGTCATACTGTATGCTAATTTAAATATGCCCTAATCTAACCATCATAAGCGGATAAATAAAAGGGAGAAAGACGCGGGGTTGGAAGACATACAACACACACACGCACACTTATTACAGTTGTGCCCTCACTTGGAGGGTCCGAATAAATATACAGTCCGAATATTACAGTCCCGAATAAAAGAATATTACAATCCAAAATATTACAAAATTCTAATTAATTAACAAATTAACTATGAAAGCAAATAAAACTGGCGTGCAAGCCAGGGACCGCCTTGCTTCTGATGGATGATGCATGTCCGGGTTGTCTTGCGCGGAAATCCACCGGAATGCCCCAATTAGCCTCTGTTTACACCTGTTCTTGAAATGCGTGCCAATCCCCAAAAGGTTGCTGATTCTTTGTTTTGCTGCAACAGAGAGCAGGAAAGGGGCATAGCAATGTATTTGCACAGATATATGCATGTCTCGATCCTCGTGCCACCAATCACGCATACCGAGGCATGATGGCCGAGGAGTCGAAATGCACAACTCAATATAGGATGAATGCACATGAAACTACAGCTAAAACCTAACTCCATCATGGATAATCCGGAGTGTCGGTGACTGGGGGATTGAGACACATTCCGTCACTCGGAGTACGAAATGTACCTCGTTTCCCGTGCCCGGGCTAACTCCTATTCCGGACACAATGCAATATGCACGATATGCATGAAATGCAACTAAGATATAATCCTAACATACGCAGAATGCTATGAAAATGAGATGCCTCGAAGTGCGTGCACACGGGTACGCAAACCGAGGCAATGACAGAATGCAATGAAAATGAGATACCTCAAAATGCGTGCACACGGGCACGCAAACCGAGGCGATGACAGAATGTAATGAAAATGAGATACCTCGAAATGCGTGCACACGGGCACGCAAACCGAGGCGATGACAGAATGTAATGAAAATGAGATGCCTCGAAATGCGTGCACACGAGCACGCAAACCGAGGCGACGACAAAATGTAATGAAAATGAGATACCTCGAAATGCGTGCACACAGGCACGCAAACCGAGGTGATGACAGAATGCAATGAAATGACATGGAAATGACAAGTGGGCTTATACCAACATAAGTGAGCCTCAGCCACACTCACATAGGATGCCGGCGGATAAAAATGAAGTGCCTCGAAATGCGTGCACACGGGCACGCAAACCGAGGCAATGGCAGAATGCGATGAAATGACATGAAAATGACAAATGGGCTTATACCAACATGAGTGAGCCTCAGCCACACTCACATAGGATGCCGTCGGATAAAAATGAAGTGCCTCGAAATGCGTGCACACGGGCACGCAAACCGAGGCAATGGCAGAATGTGATGAAATGACATGAAAATGACAAATGGGCTTATACCAACATGAGTGAGCCTCAGCCACACTCACATAGGATGCCGGCGGATAAAAATGAAGTGCCTCGAAATGCGTGCACACGGGCACGCAAACCGAGGCAATGGCAGAATGCGATGAAATGACATGGAAATGAATGGCAATCACTCTAATGGAATTTCAGCAGTAAAATATGGGGAAAAACAGTCCCGAAATGAGGCGAAATGGCATGAAATGCATGGAATTGTCCCGAAATGCAACATTAGGCACTCGAAATGGCCTATAGCTATGCTAAACATGCACAACATGGACATGCAATGCAAAGACAGAAGCTAGACAGTCCCAAGAAAGGCACTTTCACAATTATAAACATGGCCAAACAGCAAGCATAGGTATGAAAAAAATAGCATGCAAGAATAGGGGCCAAAAGAGGGGTAATGAAGCAAGTGATATAAGAAAAACCCAAACTGAAAAATTTCCTTCTACAACACTGAAGAGGGACCAAAAATATGAACATTTACAGTATATGGAAGCCTCAAAATCAGTATACAAACATGTTAAAAATGTGATGCAAAACAAGGCTCAAAAGGTGCTATAACATGAAGTATACAAAATAATCACCAAACAGAAAAAAGATGTTAATGAAACATGAAGTATAGGCCAAAATAAGGTCACTTTCAGTTCGGACCAAGGTCCAAAAACAGAAGCAAAGGGGGCTGCCAATTTATGCAAAAATGGGGCCAAATAAGGGATATAACTACAAGTGACACATGGAGGCACCAAAAAATGTTGAGCCCTTCTCCAATGTTGAAGAGGGGCTCAAAATAAGCCTAATATCAGTTTACAACATGCTCAAAAACAGATTTCTCATGGGCCAAAAATAGCATGCAAAATCATGACATCTAAGAGGATCAATGAAGCAAGTGTATTATGGAGGGCTCAAACAGGGTTGAGCCCTTAATGAAAAGTGAAGATGAACTCAAAATAGGTCCCTTTTCAGTTAGGGCCGGAGCTTGAAACAAAAAGGAAGTGGGGCTTACAAATAGATCAAGAAAAAGGGTCAAAAGGGTAAAAGTATTACTTACCCTTGAAGACTCAAACTTTTGTTGCTTCTTGGATGAATTTGCAGCTTCTTTGGCCTTTGAGAAACCTTCCTTGTTGCTGGAAATGAGATGGTGGTGGTAGAGCTTGGTGGTGTAGAAGGAATGATGGTTAGGGACTTAGGGTTTTTTGAAGAATTGAAAAGGATGAAGATGGAGTTGGCTATGGAAGCTTGAAGGAGAATTTTTCTAACCCCAAAATACTACAAGGCTTGCTTGCTATATAGGCCAAAGAAGGGGTGTAAAGGTGGGGGAAAAGGAGAGCAATATTCCCCCACAAAATATCCCCCGGATAAAGATCTTGTCTGGGGGATATTGCCCCACAGCTGTAAAGTGCACAGTGCAAGGAAGCAGGCCGACCTGGTACTTTTGTTGCAGGTGGCCGGCCGGCCACACCCCCTAGCCGGCCGGCTAGGGGTCAAAAGGTTCAATGAGATTTTCTGGCCGGCCACCAACTGGTAAGGTCCCCCTATGTGTGTACAACACAACCATGTGGTTAAAAGTCTAAGAAAATGGGTCCAAGGGGTTCAACATTAGCCCAGAAAGAGGGGGTCAAAAGGGTCAAGTTGAATTACTGGCCGGCCATGAACTTTTAGGGGCCTCTCATGTGTGTACATCACAGATATGTGGTTCAAAGTTCGAGAAAAAGGGTCCAAGGGGTTCAACATTAGCCCGGAAGGAGGGGGTCAAAAGGGTCAGGTAGCATTAATGGCCGGCCACCAACTTTTAGGGGCCTCCCATGTGTGTACATCACAGATATGTGGTTGAAAGTTGGCAACATTAACTCCAAGGTGTTCAACATTAGCCCGGAAGTCAGAAAAACGGGCGTCGGGGGGCTTCGGAGGAGATATAACTGGCTGCTGCAACAATTACTAGCCTCCCGTCCTTCAGTGACCTTCCTCGTGATAAAACAGAGGTACCTGCAAAAAATGAACGAAAACCGTTGCAAAACGAATGTTCCGGGGCCAAAACACGCAGTTCGGGGTCCCGAAAAGGGGCTGTTAAACACCGAAAATGGTATTCGACCTCGAAGTGGGTTTCTCAGCCCCCAGTGTCCCTCAAAAGGGAGAAAATAGGAAGTATGCCAAAAACCGGAGCAAAAGGAGATGGTTAAGCGGTCCCGAACCGAGGCACACAGCCTGACGGCTCCGAAAACCGAAAACCGGAAACCGGACTCCGAAATGGGAAAAATGGCCTACGGCCACCAAAAGTAGCCTACGGACATTGAGAGATGGTCTACGGGACCTCTCCCTTCCCTCAGGAAAAGAAACAAAGAAAACCGAGCCTGGTTCGCAAACCGAGACAAAGTGCAAAAGAGGGTTCGGAAGCCCGGAGGCAGGGCTCACGGCCGCGACTCTGAAACTTCTGAATGAGCACATCATGCAACATCACCAAGCGCTCAATCGGTGACGTCTGAGTCTTAAGGTCGGTCAAAAATGGGGTGTCTACAATATTCACAATTTACAATTAATATACAACTAGTCTTAAAAAAAACTAAATTCATACCAATATGAACATTCACACTTCAACATAAAAATATGAAACAAAATTAAAAGAAAAAAATCGACTATTCCGATTGTTTAGTGACATCAAAAAATAATTTTTCAAACAATAAGCATAATAACAAATAATATACAAAAAAATTATCAAACAATATATAAAAAATCATCAAACAGTTCATATATATTGTCACACCTTTTTAGAAAAATCTGTATATAATCAATGCCGATATAATACCGATGAATAAACTACACAATATCAGTGGCTAAACAAATTTGACGGAGAGACTATGATTTATGTGTTATAGTGGCAAAAAAAATGATTGTTCATCACCGGTTTACTATCATCTCTGTTATCGATCTACTACTAACCTTCTCTTCCAAATGTTCTCCCATAGCAGGACCTTAATGCAAAAAATAATGGTAAAGGAAGATCCTCGATTAAATGAATTTCTCTCATTGAGGTAATGAAAACACTAAAATAATAATCTTCTACATTCTATATACAATGTTTTATATATATTACAAATAAAATATATATAATAATTGATATTCTCTCTCCTAAATATATGATATAATACATATACATATACTATAATAAAAATCTATAAATATAAAATAGTCTACATAATAATCTATTTATTATATAAGCAAAATGAGATTTTTGTGAAAAATATTGTTCGAGCTTCAAAACGTCATAATAAATTTGTGGATTTATTAAATTAAAAAATAAATTTAAAAAGTAGTATTGGCTAATCCATTAAAGTAATAGTTTTAAAATATTAATAATTTCATAATTTATAGTTTACAAAAAAAAAAGATAAAAAAAAAATATTTTATATTTTTTCAACATAATCCTCTCATACTGATTTTTATTTCCTTTGAAAAAAATTAAAATAAAACTTGTTTCTTATTATATTACTATATTTTTCATACCATATATAACTATTCTGAAATCTTTAAAATTCATGATAAAAATTAAAAACCTTTAAAATATTTTGATTTAATTACGTATATTTAATTTCTTTTGTACATTTTTTTTTTCTTTTTTGATTTGTTTTGTACACTCATATGTACTAATATTTATGCTTAAATTATAAATTTTTTAATACGTGTAATGGGTGTAAAAAGAAATTAAGTATGTATGATTATAAGCACCTTTCCTATATTAGTCACATCCATTGATTTTACTTTCAAAAAATAAAGGTAAAAATAAAAATTCAATATCTCATTAATTTAATTCTTTAGTTAATAGATTTTCACACCACTAAAATATAATTTTTTATTTATTTTTATATAATGGTAACTTCATTTCACAAATAATTAATTATTTTTAAAATGTTAAAACATTTTACGTGAAAATTTGTATTAAATAATAATTTAATAAAATTCAAATTAAAAATTATGATTTGTTTTGAGATTTCACTTCTTTGATCAAGTTCTATACTAAAATAAAATTTATGTACTAGCTTAATCTAATTTTAAATAATTCCTTTAGATGTAAATATAATTTAATATTAGACATATTTCAAGAATAAATATATAATTTCTTAATTGAAGTTTTAAAATATTAATAAATATGCCAAATATCTATATTCATATATATATAGATATATATATATTTTTAATTTGGTTATAAAAAATTTTACAAAATTTTTACCATTTTAAAAAATAAATAAGTTGACAATGTGATAGTTGGGTATGAACCAAAACGATTATCTAAAAATTGAATTGATGCATAGCATAAAAAATCAACCAAATCCAGTTTCTATACTACTTTTAGTATTTGATTAGTATTAGCTCAATACTATCACAATAACAAATTATTAAATATAAGTTTAAATTGATTATTATTAAGTGTTTTCACTAATTAACTGATCAATTTCTAAATCAAGGCCAAGGTAAAACTAGAAGTACAAGTTCTATATTTTAGGCCGACCCAGTATTATATAAGTTTTTCATACATAAATATACATAATTATTTGTGTAAGAATTTTTAATATAAATATATATATTTTTTACAATATATATATATATATATATACATTTTCTTATTTTTGTTATAAAAAATAATCATAATATATTTACCGAATTTAAAAAGAAAAAAATGGATTAAGTGATCATGAATTGGGTATGAATGAAGATAATTATCCAAGAATTTAATGGTTGGCTTAAAAATTGATCTTAATCTAACTTCTAAACTACTTTTCATGTTTAATGTCAGTACTATCCCTCAAATTAGTTCATAATATTCAAAACCTAAGAAATTAAAATATAATTTAAACATAAAATTTAAATTCATTATTACCAACTATTTCTATTAATTGATCGATCAAAATTTTAAATTAGTTCCAAAGTATGGTTAGAACAATATCCATATTTTAGGTTGACCTTAGATAATTTCCACACATAAATACACTTAACTATTCATATAATAATTTTAAATATAAATATTAAATTCTATCAAATTTTTAATTTTTTTTTTTTAAAAGCTATGCATAAACATGTACATATTTATTATTTTATTAAAAAAATACTAACATATATTTGTTAACCAATTTAATAAACAAATGAGGTAAGCGATTCTTGTTTGAGTATAGACTAAGACAATTCTCTAATGATTAGGTCACAGCCAAGTTGAAAGTGTTGAGTCAATTAGATTATGTCCCTTTTAGTGTCTAGCACAATTATAAATACTCAAGCCAACTCTTATATATTTTATTACAAAAAATACTAATATATATTTATTCACCAATTTAATAAATAAATAAGTGGTTCATGGTTAGGCATAGTTTGAGACAATTATCTAATAATTAAGTCATGACCAAGTTGAGATAAATGTTGAATCAATTAAATTATGCCACTATTAGTGTCAAACACAATTATAAATCCTCAATAATTTTAAATATAAATATAAATTTTTATCAAAATTTTAATTTTTTTAATAACTATTCATAAACATGTACATATTTATTATTATAAAAAAATAATAACATATATTTATTCACCAATTTAATAAATAAATGAGTTAAGTGGTTCATGTTAGGCATAAATTAAGACAATTCTTTAATGATTATGTCATGGTTAAGTTGACATAAATATTGAGTCAATTAGATTATTTCACTTTTAGTATTTAGCACAACTATAAACTCTCAAACTAACTATATATTTTATTATAAAAAATACTAACATATATTTTGTTAGGTTTTTCACTAAAACATTTTCTTAGTGTAGTGACATTTGAAAGTGCCACAAAATTATTGGTTTAATGACATTTTTTAGTCTTGTGGCATTTTGAACAAGTGCCATTTGTATCCATGCCACGGTAAATACTAGTGCTACGGTAGATACTTACAAGTGCCACTACACCATTATGGTTAAAAACTTTCAATGACATTTTTATGTCATGGTAGATATTATTTGTGGCACTATCAAGCGCCTTTAAAAAAAGAGTTCGTGACACTTATAAGTGTCATTACACCATCAAGACTAAAACTTTTCAGTGACACTTTAATGTCATGGTAGGCACTATTCGTGACAGTATCAAGTGCCATTCGTGACGATAATTCGTTGTAGAACAATTTGATCCACTCTTCCAGAGACTCGAACCGCCAACCTCCCGCATCATAAACCTTATACACCACATTTTTCCCACTACACCTCTATAGCACCACATGATTATATATACAACATATATTATTTATATAGTACATACATCCATATTAATATAAAAGTATATGTATAAACATAATTATTTTATAGAACATAATTTATTTAAAATAAACTATTTACTAGCAAAATAAAAAAAGACCACTTTTGGCGACTAAAAATATTTTTTAGTCGCCAATTCTATATTTTTGGCTACTAATTGTTTTTTAGTTGCTAAAAAACTTAACTTTTGCCGACTAAAATCAGATTTGGTTGCCGAAGATGCACTTTCAGCTACCAAAATTTTGGTTGCCAAAAAATTTAATTCCCGCCTTAGGATTTTAGTTCTGCCGCGCTGAAAATGACCACTTTTGGTGACTAAACTTATTTTTTAGTCGCCAATTGTAGACTTTTGACTACTAAAATTTTTTTAGTCGGTAAAACTTATATAATCAGCAACCAAACTTATTTTTAGTCGCCAATTGTAGACTTTTGGCTACTAAATTTTTTTAGTCGTCAATTGTAGACTTTTGGCTACTAAATTTTTTTAGTCGCCAAAAAACTTTACTTTATTGAGTTTAATTTTTTTCCTGTATTGTATATTGAGTTTTATTTATTTATTTTTAATCATTTACTGCATTTTAAAAATTTAGAAAATATATTGGCATTTTTTATTTTTTTCAAAAATGTCATTATAAGCTTGGAAAGTTTTTGACTTAGTGGCATTTCTCAAAATGCTATAAAAATATTTGTTTATGACACTTTTCACCTAAGTGCCATAAAAAGTAATTTGCACCTATCTAGTGTTTTAACATTTTTTAAAAAATGTCATTGCTATTAAAGTTTAGTGACATCTGTTGGTAAATGTCACGAACATAATTTTTTGTGTTATTATTTTATAAAATGCTATAAAATTGATGTGACATTTCTTTATTGAAATGCCACTAGAGCTTTATATGTTTGTGGTTCTGTGGCATTTTTCTAAAATATTTAATGCCAATTTTTATTTTTGTGGCATTTTCTAAAAACATGCTACTAGTGTAGTGTCACTAAAGTGAAATTTGTTGTAGTGACATTTTTGTTGTAGTGAAGTGACACTTTTTTTAATTGAAATGCCACTAGAGCCTTTTATGTTTGTGGCTCTATGATATTTTTCTAAAAAATGCCATCAAATATTCTTTTTGTGACATTTTTTAAGAACATGCCACTAGTATGGTGTCACTAAAATGTGTTTTTGTTGTAGTGTTTGTAATTAGTAATCCTGTTTGACAAAACTCTTTTTAGTTGTAATTTATTCTCTCTTATTATTCAGTGAAGATGTGAGTGTTTAGATGCGAATTCAACCTTAATTGTGCCTATGAAGAGGAGTTCGTGATCTTGAGAGCCTTTCATGTTTCCCGCTTCGTTGATAATGCATGGGAATCGAGTTGCTTAGTTAGCTTGTGGGGCCTTGGGGGTAGCATCCTATGACGGGTCTGAGGCTGCGCTACTGCGAGTTTGAGAGGTAGTGCCCCTAAAGTAAAAAGTAAAAATGCAATCGAAATTATTTTGTTAGGTTTTATTTCTTGGCAATCCCATTTGACAAAACTCCTTTGAGTTGTAATTTTATTCGCATTTTTATTTCAGTGAGGCTACGAGTGTTTAGATACGAATCCAACTCGAATTGTGCCTTTCAGAGAAGTTTGTGATGCTAATGCTTTCAAGATTGCCACTTCGCTGATTATGATGGGGATCGAGCTACCCGGTCAGCTCGCGGGGGTCGAGGGGCAGCGCCACGGCGAGGTCGAGGGGCAGCGCCCCCGAAGCAAAATGAAAAAATGCATTCTAAGTTGCCTGTCCGCTCGAGCGGACATTCCCCCACTCGAGCGGAGAATGCTGGGTTTTAAAAGTTTGTCAGGTCTGTAAAAATACTAGAAGGTGTGATTTTGCGCTCGAGCGGGTTCTCCAGCGCTCGAGTGGACCTCTGTTTTGTCACACGCATATTTTGCTGAAGACGCTCGAGCCGGATATTGGGCGCTCGGGCGGACCGCGCGAACACAGTTTTCTGGATTTCAATAAAGATTGGGTTTTCTTCCATATCTAGGATTACTTTTGATTTTCTATAAGTAGTTGGTTTTCTCCCAAAAACTATACTACTCCTGAAGTCCTCCAGATCTTCTTTTTGGTTCTTAAGGTTTATATCTGGGGATATTTTGTTAGTTTTCTTTGATATTTTATTGAGTATTCAACTCATGGTTTAAAGAGAGTACATCAAAGGTTTTGTTTGCTATACACAAGAGAGAGAGAGAGAGAGAGAGAGAGAGAGAGAGAGTTGTTTTTCGGTGGATTCTAAAGAATTTGAGCCTGAAGCTTCGGTGAATTCTGGAGTGGCTCATCGTAAAGACAATTCCGAGGTGAAGACGGGGTTGGAAGAGACACATAGAGGTTGGTTCAATTAGGCGTGGATTCGCTAGGTAATTGAGAGTATACCTGTGTGATTCCTTTAAATCTTCTTAGTGGATTGTTTTGTGGCTGTTGCCCGTGGTTTTTTAATCACAGTTGGAGGTGTCCAATTGTGGTTTTTTCACGTTAAAATTGTTGTGTTGATTTGTCTTGATTGTTTGATTGGGATTGTTATATACTGCTTAAAATTGTTATATAATCACAAATCAATATCTAGGGAATTTCTAGATTTTTCATATTTGACTGCTCGAGTAGTCATTTGTGCGCTTGAATGGATAAAAGGATCATTCACTACTTTTGCAGAGTGCCTGAACTTCTGAGAAGAAAGTATTACTGCTCGGGCAGTGAAAGTTGCGCTCGAGTGGTTAACTTATATGTTTTGCACCGCCTTTTACTCACACCGCTCGACTGGTGAAATGTGCACTCGAGCGATCTGTGCGATCATGTTTTCTATAAAGTACGTTATTCGTTGTTTTTAGGGTTTGACCCGTCTAGATTTTCAGAGAGGAAGAAAAACCAAAGTGTTTTATATTAGAGGCTATTTTATATGAGTTTCCTTGGTGTATAGAAGGTGATCGCTTGATCAATGAACTTTAGATTGTCGAACATCAAGGGTTGTTATTATTGTTTCATTTACAAAAGAGATAGTTGTTCTTCGGTGGATTTCGGGAAACTTGGATTGAAATTTTGGTGGATTCTGAAGTGGCTCATTGTCGTAGTTTGATATTAGCATTGTGGATTCAACGTTGGGCAAGATAATTCTGAGGTGAAGACGGTGGTGGAAGAGACACATTGGGATCGATTCAATTCGAGCGTGGATTCGCTAGGTAATTCACGATATACTTATGCAATTCGTTTTTGTCTTCTTAGTGAATTTTTTGTGGTTTTGGACTGTGATTTTTTATCACAATTTTTTCATGTTAAATTGTTGTTTCGATTTGTCTTTTATTGTTTGATTGAGATTGTTATTCATTGTTTAAAATTGAAACATAATCACAAATCAATATCTCTGAAATTTTTAGATTTTTTATATTTATTCACTAACTTAATAAATAAATGAGTTATGTGGTTTATGCTTAGGCATAGACTAAGACAATTCTATAATAATTAGACCTAACAAAATAATATCACTTTTAGTGTCTAACACAACTATAAATCTTCAATAATTTTAAATATAAATATAAAATTTTATCAAAGTTTTAATTTTTTTAATAATTATGCATAAACATGTACATATTTATTATTTTATTATAAAAAACATCAACATATATTTATTCACCAATGTAATAAACAAATGAGTTGAGTGGTTCACGCTTACACATAGATTAAGACAATTATCTAATGATTAAGTCATGACCAAGTTGAGATAAATGTTGAGTTAATTAGATTATGTCACTTTTAATGTCCAGTATAACCATAAATTGAAAAGTCAACTCTTATATATTTTATTATAAAAATTACTAACATATATTTATTTATCAATTTAATAAATAAATGAGTTAAGTGATTCATACTTAGGTACAGACTAAGACAATTCTCTAGTAATTAGGACATGGTCAAGTTAAGATAAATGTTGAATCAATTAGATAATATCACTTTTAGTATCTAGCATAATTATAAATCCTCAATAATTTTAAATATAAATATAAAATTTTGTCAAAGTTTTAATTTTTTTAATAACTATGCATAAATATGTACATATTTATTATTTTATTATAAAAAATGCTAATATATATTTATTCACTAATTTAATAAATAAATGAGTTAAGTGGTTCATGTTTAGGTGTGGATTAAGGCAATTCTTTAATGATTAGGTCATGACCAAATGGAGATAAATTTTGAGTTAATTAGATTATATCACTTTTACTGTTTAGCACAATTATAAATCCTCAAGCTAACTCTTATTCTTTTGTATTTGTGAATTATGATATAAGAGAAATTATAATTTTATGCCTAAGTAGACATTTTAAAACTTTTACAAAATAGACAATGGGTAGTTAATAAATTGACAAATATAATTTATTATATGATTGGGCCATCTTTGACATAAAATAAACTGAATTTTAAAATTTATAAGATAAAATACATTTATATTTCATTGTAAAAATATTTTTTTATAATTTTGTTGCACTTTTTAAAACTGCATTCTACCATAGTTTATTTATTTCTTAAAAATAAAATTTATGTTATTATTTAATTTGAAAATTAATTTTTAATTATTTACTTAAACCTATGGATAGCATGAGTATTATGGTTTATAAAATAATTTTAAAAAATTACACCCGTGTTATTCAAATCTGTTATGCAAATGTGAGTGAGAGAAAGGAATAAGAAAAGGACCCAATTTGAGATGCCAAAACTAGAGATTGTGAGAAAATTTAAAAGTTAGACTTAGTAGTAAATCTTGATTTTAAGAAAGATAAGAAGATAAGGGTCATCGGTAATTCATTATTTGTCATTTTTATTTTGTTATTCAATTTTTTGATTTAAACAAATTTTGCTAGATTGAGTTTCAAAAAAAAAAATTATTATTATTATTATTATTTACTAATTAGATTTTTTATTATTATTTACTAATTAGATTTTTTTTAGTGTGCATATAATAATAATAATAATAATAATAATAATAATAATAATAATAATAATAATAATAATAATAATAATAATAATAATAATTGTAACGCCCTCAAAAATAAACCCATCATAACATACTTTCACGATAAGTAGAAGAGATTTCATATTACAATCATCAGAGTATTCTCACCAAAGGTATTATATGTTGACAATAAAAGTAAATGCCCTATAGGCTTACAACTTTCCAAGTCAACACTTGGTTACAAAAAGGAGAGTACTAACTCTACACAAATAAGCCATTGGCTTGATATACATGTAATACAACAAAAACAACAAAAAGAGTCTGACAACCTCAAGCCTCCCAAGCTACGTCTTTGGAGGTGGCATAACACCTGTACCTGAAAATGATGTCCCATATAGAGTGAGCCAACGCTCAGTAGAGATATGCTAAACATAATATGAGCAATAACTAAAACATTAGCACTTGATAAATGTTTAACTCATATTAACCAACATACAATACAATCCAGTTCCATAATCCTTCACTTAACAAAACTCAACTTATAAACATGGCTCATAACCTAACCGAACAACTTAAGTGAGACTACATCTCATGTCAACAATACTTCAAACTGTCATTTCACGGAAATTGCGTCCGCGGGATTCGGCACCCATGTGTAATTATTTCTTATGGCCATTTTATGGAAATTTCATCCGCGGGACTCAGCACCCATGTATAGATGTTTTCGGATTGCCATTTTACAGAAATTTCATCCGCGGGACTCGGCACCCATGTATTCAAATACTCATCATATATAATGACAACCAATACACCAATTGATTAGTTTTAATTCACCTAATCATCATGTAGTGCCTACAACAATCAAGACTATCCTCCACCGATGGCCCAAAACAGTTATTTCTAAACAGATAATAAATGCCTCAACAGATATATAATTAACATTTTCAAAAGTGAGCGATTAATAAATCCAACTCCACCATTCTATCTCATAATGAGCCAATTTCATTATTCCTAACTCAATTTCATAATTCCATAACAAATGTCATTAATTACACTAATGACCCAAATATACCTAAACATGGCATTTTTCCCTTAAGCTCAATATTGACCCAAAGGTCCAAATATTATCAACAACACCAATAATCTCATCTCTAGACTCAAATACACATGTATAGGCTCAAAATACAAAACCCCTCTTTTATAAGAGAATGACCGGGATCGCTATAACCTTCTCCCCTTAAAGAATTTTGTCCCCGAAATTAGATAAATAAGTTTCAAAAGTGTGATTTGTCAATTTTCAACATTATTATGATTCAATATTCAACAGCCTAACCCATTATCGGTCGTTCCATCCCTTCTCAAAGGGCAATTTACAACAGATTCCACAATTCAGTTATATTTTCAATGCCAACCAATATATTTGCATTCCTAAAACTAAATTAACATGTGCAATGTTAAAATAAACTTCCATTAACCGAAACATACACAATGTTTTACAACTTAAGACATATTCAATACTCTTAAAGTTTATCAATATAGCAAAATATACAACATATACTCAAACACCCATAAATAGGTCCGGATATTTCTCTCGGACCTCCAATTCACGTTCCCACGTGGCTTCCTCAACCCCGTTACATTTCCACAACATCTTATTTTATGGAAAAGTTCTGTTCCGCAAGACTCGATAACAATACTAACAGTATGACACCTCCAATCACTACAGTGTTCTGAGACACCCACCACGTCTCGACTACTGACAATACTCAAACCAATATTTAGTACTTACTGCCCCAACATAGGACACACGAAAACATTCGTACACAAGGCTTCCGGTCAACTTTCACAAAATGAGAATGCAAGACGAAGCACGGGTAGAGAACAACATTATGGCTCGTAATATCCCAAAATGTTGAGTTCTTGTCAAAGACACACACATGGAACCAGCAACTCAGGCTAGGTCAAATCTAACTTCCCATAAGATATTCCACTCAGGTTAAAGAAATTGCTTTATTTACTCCATTCATTTCAAAACACTCGGTTTTCCAAAAGTATTCAGACTTATATCGTCACCACTTAAACACGTCATTTATAACTAGTCACCGCCGAACTCAAAGACTCTCCTCAAATTATTTTCCCGAAAATAAGGATCACAACCTCACATTTCGATTCAAAATCATTCTAACGTATGAAGAGTACCCAATGTCCCTCTTGTGAATCACAACATAACCATCCCACAAAACCCGCCATACTCACCGTGATGACGCTATACCCAAAAACAGAACTTTCATGATAGGGACTCCTAAACATTTGAAATTCCCAACAATGCAACGGCACAAAGGATAACATTATACACCTCCGTGCCTTACACCACACAAACAAGGACCTAACAAGTCGAAACGACTCTAACAGAGTGCCACACTCACTCTACACAACTTTACTACCTCACTTGTATTACCATTATCCAAACTGGACGACAGACACTTATACCGAAGTGACCCAGCTTTACCAAACATCGAACTACTCGATTCCATCCGTAACCACACTATCGCCTTACCAAGGCCTTCTCCTGGGATTCCCTAAGATCGTTCCCCTTCTACACATCATCTAATAACAACATACGAATCACACATTATCACGCACTGTACTAGGCAAAACCTCCTCATTTAATGCACGCTATCTTACACTCATACTGAATCCCTCATTCAGAGCTTTCACTCACCACCTCGACTGAACTCATAATAACAAGATTTGCATACTCATTCCCTCGTAGCGAATTAGCTGACAAGGGTTCACCACACCATGACACTTATCACTACTACGTAACTGTTCGTACTGAACACAAGCAAACATAGCACCTTCCCCCCTTAATGACCTACAGGGTCCACTCTTTATTCCACTTTCTACTTGTCACCAGAGTACAATCAAGCCACTAAGCCTCCGTGCCAAACCATTAGCCCTTGCTACTGCTGAACAACCACTCTGAACCAAACCCGGCACAATCGCATGTCGCCGACAAGGCTTTTAAAGCCTCACTATCCTAGCTTTCTAGAAGACTATCATCCTCCTCGCTATTATCCCAAACCTCACCCGTAAACACCATACCACTGTGACTCTACTCACGGATCACACCCCAACCACGGGTTATACACTCAACCAACCCTACCGACAGCATCTTCTGACCTAATCGGTATTAAGGTACAAACCTATCGCATTTGACCATAATAAAGGAGTTCGGAAACTTAGGAAACACCTAATATACCACTGCCCAAGATGTAACACCAGCTGCTCTCAACACACCACTCCCCGATGCCAACAACCACAATCTTACATAGGGACTAACACTCCCTCAATTAAAACAACCAATCAATACATATGCAAAATTGGCGACGTTACCCTCCATGAAGGTATAAGTCTATTCCTAACGAAATTATGCGCTATGCCTCCGTAAAACATCATGTTAAATATACAAAACCCACTGTTAATCGCACACATTGCACCCTTTCGAGGAGTTCTCACGGCAAAAGACCAAAATCTCTACCACTTACATAAGATCAGAAAGATAACACCTATGAAATTCCGTACATCTGGCAAGTATAACTATTATCGCCCCATAGTAGCCCTGACCAAGACACGCATCCCTCAATAATTCTTCCAAATTTGAAAACATGGTTACCAGCCCTCGCTTCTCTAAACCAAATCACACGCATATAAATGCATTTACACAAAAATTTACGGTTTCTCAACAACTTATTACGTTAATAAAACTTTAGAGCCATAACATGCTCCAATCTGCCCATTCCATGGAAATTAACAAGCAAAAGCATATATATATAAACAAGCAGTTTTGATGTTTCAACATTCCCAAGACACATTGGTTACACACAGAACCCAATGATTACAAAATAATAATTCACCGATTACAAAACGGATTAGTCAAAACAAAACCACCCCATCAGTATTACCACTGCCACCGTCCCTCGCTGGACCGCTAAAGTTGGTCATTCTCAAACCCAAGACATCCTACGAGCTTACAAGCCACGGACAAGAACTACAGATGTGCCCCAACTGGCCACACTTGGAACAACTGCAAATCTCCCCAACTGGGGCTTGGGAACTCAACTCTCCTAAAGCCCTCGAAATCTGGCCTGTTTGTCCCCCAAAACAGTATTGCCCCTGTCCAGTCGAATAAGGCTGGACCTATCTAGGTTGCAAACTCCCAAAGAAGCCCCTGGCTGAGTACAGAAACGTTTGATATGACCTGGCTGATTACACACCCAACAAGTAAGTGGCTCCCAAGCATGAGACTGGTTTAACGTCTGAGCTGATGGAGACCCCAACAACTGCTTCCCCGATGAGCATTCGGTCGGCCCAAAACCTAGATGGCTAGATGATTCTGGTGGGGCAGTCACTGGTCGAACTGCCAACCCTGCCCTCTTCCTCTGTGGGCAAACCGAAGACTTGTGGCCCAGCTGACCACATCTGAAACAACTAGCAGACCCCCTATTCTGAGACTGGCCTGAAACCTGAACCTCTCTGCACCTCCCAACAGAAGAGTCTGAAACCCCTAGCGAAGAAAAGGACTTAGTCTGGGACGGAGCATACTTTCGCCTCCACCTTTTACTGGGCCTAGAGTACCTATAAACCGTAGGAGTTACCGAGATGGCCTCCTCCCTAACCTGACCAACACTCACAATCATGGACTCTTCTCTATTTTGTTTCATAGTTAGCACCGCTGCCTCTACATGAGCTGCTGCCTTAACGAGCACACTATAGCTCCTATGCCAAGACCCAGCAATCCTTTCTCGGATGCCATCGCACAACCTACTCTCAAACTCTGAACAACGCAATTCCTCCGTCTTCACCAATTCTGGGGCAAACCTTGACAGGTTAACAAACCATGCTTCAAACTGTACCAAAGGTGTAGTACCTTGGCGTAACTCCACAAACTGTTTCCACAACTCTTCCCATGTGGAAGGAGGAAAATCAAAACTTCCTCGTCTAGGCATCCTAGTAAAAGTAACAAAGGTATTAGTACATCTTCAAATGTATCGAAGCTATTTCACTCGCGCCCTAAAGTATTGGACAACTGTAATTCATTCTATGTAAGCACATAATCACATAAGCACTTACGAATTTCATTTCCGGATAATGACAGTCCCGAGGCGTTGCAAGAGTTCCGGTTAGAAACAGCATTGATCAAGTGCTTTTCCAACAGGACTCCCAGAAACCCAAGGATCCAATCAACATCCTAGAAACTAAATCTCATACCCATATAGTCACATAAACATGTTACCAAATAAACATATAACATCATGCATAAGCCTCTAACAAGCGAGACGAACCCATTGTGGTACTAATCACTTCCCACGTACCCCAATATTCAAACCCGGTACGCTCTGATACCAAGTTGTAACGTCCTCAAAAATAAACCCATCATAACATACATTCACAATAAATAGAAGAGATTTCATATTACAATCATCAGAGTATTCTCACCAAAGGTATTACATGTTGACAATAAAAGTAAATGCCCTATAGGCTTACAACTTTCCAAGTCAACACTTGGTTACAAAAAGAAGAGTACTAACTCTACACAAATAAGCCCTTGGCTTGATATACATGTAATACAACAAAAACAACAAAAAGAGTTTGACAACCTCAAGCCTCCTAAGCTACGTTCTTGGAGGTGACATAACACCTGTACCTGAAAATGATGTCCCATATAGGGTGAGCCAACGCCCAGTAGAGATATGCTAAACATAATATGAGCAATAACTAAAACATTAGCACTTGATAAATGTTTAACTCATATTAACCAACATACAATACAATCCAGTTCCATAATCCTTCACTTAACAAAACTCAACTTATAAACATGGCTCAGAACCGGGCCGAACAACGTAAGTGAGACTACATCTCATGCCAACAATACTTCAAACTACCATTTCACGGAAATTGCATCCGCGGAATTCGGCACCCATGTGTAATTATTTCTTATGGCCATTTTACGGAAATTTCATCCGCGGGACTCGGCACCCATGTATAGATGTTTTCGGATTGCCATTTTACAGAAATTTCATCCGCGGGACTCGGCACCTATGTATTCAAATACTCATCATATACAATGACAACCAATACACCAATTGATTAGTTTTAATTCACCTAATCATCATGTAGTGTCTACAACAATCAAGACTATCCTCCACCGATGGTCCAAAGCAGTTATTTGTAAATAGATAATAAATGCCTCAACAGATATATAATTGACATTTTCAAAAGTGAGCGATTAGTAAATCCAACTCCACCATTCTATCTCATAATAAGCCAATTTCATTATTCCCAACTCAATTTCATAATTCCATAACAAATGTCTTAATTACACTAATGACCAAAATATACCCAAACATGACATTTTTCCCTTAAGCTCAATGTTGACCCAAAGGTCCAAATATTATCAACAACACCAATAATCTCATCTCTAGACTCAAATACACATGTATAGGCTCAAAATACAAAACCAATCTTTTATACATTTTGAAACCCTAACACCCAAAATCACCCAAAATCAACGTTACATCAAAATGGCCAATAGTTTATGTCAAAGACCACAGAAATGAGTAGTTATCCCTACCTCAAACTCGGAGCTTAAAGGGAGACGATGAAGAATTTCGAGATGCTCCAAATCCCAGGATTTTCGGATCAAAACGTAGCCCACAACGAGATCAACACTTTTTACAAAGGCCCAAGGAGAGGGGATCACTCCTACTAGATCAAACCCTAGAGAGAAGTTGGTATTTTAGAGAGAGAGGCTCTCTAATGGAGGTTTTGAAAAAGTAAGACAGAGAAAGGAAATCAAAAAGTGATCAAAAAAGTGATTTCACGGATTGATATAAAAATCGCCCCGCTCGAGCGTGGGAACCCCCGCTCGAGCGTCAGACACAGACTCATGCTCGAGCATCAAAATCGCCGCTCGAGCGTCGATTGCGCACTTCCAGAAGTTTTGCAAACCATGGTCCCCGCTCGAGCGTCAACTCCCCGCTCGAGCGGAGTAACAAAATCAAATGGTCACGCTCGAGCGTACGAAGACCTGCAAAGAAAAATACTGGGAGATGGAAATTCACGCTCGAGCGTTAAAATGCCCGCTCGAGCGGAAAAACAACAACAAAGGGCCCGTTCGAGCGCCAAAACCTCCGCTCGAGCGTGAAGGCCAAAATCTGGACATCAACTTTTGGTTTCTAAACACAACCGACCTGTTTCAAACCTGCCAAACATAACCCAAAACTCAAATACAAGGGTAAAGGATGAGAATGAGAATATGACAACAACACAATCACGGAACCGAGTCCGGAATACAGTAAACAATATAAGAGAATGACCGGGATCGCTATAATAATTATTGAGTTTCACATAATTTACGATATCATCTATTATATGGCAAATTAAAATTATGAAAACCTTAGAAATTATAATGTATTTATATTTTATCATAGGTGCAGTTTTTGTTCTTAAATATAAAAATAAAAAAGTACAATTTTATAATTTATCATAATTTATGTTTAATTTTTACTAGTTACATTATGATTAATGTTATTGTTATTTAGAACTTAAAACATAGCATTAATGGTAGACAAAATAAAAAAAACTATAAGCGAAATTGTAATAAAAATAGTTAAAATTTAATTAATTTTATTTTTTTACTATTTAATTTTTTTAAAAAAAATTTAATTATTTATTTAAAACTGTGCATAGTACGGATATTATGTTAGTTCTAATATATATATATATATATATAACTTATTAAAATATAAATGTACATATATGAAATTTAATAGAACATTAAAATTTTTTATAAACTTATGAGATTATAAGTCTTCGTTTGTCATTAGTTTTTTTAATTGGCTTTTTTGTATTTATTCTAGTTTTTTTAGCCTCGTTTAGTTTGATTTTTTTGACTTTTTTGAGAAAAAATTATAATAATTATAGTTCGAATGTAATATTTTATCTTATTGATTTATATAATCAATTTGATATTCTTGTACTTTTTTAGTCAAAAATCAAATGTGAAACGAAGCTTAATCATTACTAAATGAAATTTATAAATAAATCTCCTGTAAAAATTTGGTAAAAGTTAAGGGTCCTAGCATTTTTCGGGGTGAGATAAGGTTTAAGCAATATACACGTGGAAGCATACTGGTACAGAGGATTGGAATATATTGAAAAATTATTCAACAACTTTAAAATACACGTGTTCGTAATTCTAATTAATCATTATTTGTTATATTCCTTTATATTTTTTAATTATTTATCACCTTTCTATTTTCTCCATCAATTGCAACATGATTGAGTACATCTGTTTATATTTCAAAGTAATTGAATAATTATCCGAGTGGACCATGCAGACAGGTGATCCGCAGCCGTCAAATCCCTATTGGCTACTTGAAAAGTGGGTCACCCAGCTGCTTGTGTCGTCATTATTGGCTTCGTTTGGGAAGTAGCTATTTTTTAAGTTTTTTGGTTATTTAATTATTTTATTAGGCTATTTTAATTTTTATGTTTGGAAAGATGGGATGAATTTTTATTTGAGTTGTTGTATTGGAAAATGTGTTTGAAATGATGTTTAAATTAAAATGACAAATTTGTCCCTGATTTTATTTTTTCCGAAATTACTGTGTAGGGGTAATATTATAATTACACCTGTCTGCAGCCTACACTGTTGGTGGCAGTGTAGGCTGCGTTGCTGCAGCAACTGTAATCATTTGACTTAATTTTATTTTATTTTATTTTTTTTTTGAAAATCATGCACAGGTGAGGCTTTTTGGCTATTTTCTCAAATGTGGCTAAAATAGCCCAACCCAAGGCTTCCCAAACACCCCCATTGTGTGCATATTCGTTTAAAGAGTTTGGCAACATGTTTTTTTTTTTTAAAAAAAAAAAAAGATAAAAAATAAGAAGTCAAAATTTACTTTAAAAAAAAAATCTAACAAATTTCATTTCATTAGTAAAATTAAACATCATATAAGCAATTAATTTTTTTTTCTTATAACTATTTTAATAGTATTACATACACACAAAATCTTTCCTCACAAACTTCTCAAATGACGTGACAATGTTACCTGAAAGGATTTGTGAGAAGAGATAAGTGTAGGAGTATGCATCATTTTGTCACATCATTAGAGATGATCTATAGAGAAGAAATTGTATGAAAGGATTTGTGAGAAGAGATGAGTGTAGGAGTATGTGTCATTTTGTCACATCATTAGAGAGGATTTATAGAGAAGAAATTGTATGAATGCGCTATTTTTCTGTCTATTTATTCAACTAAAAAATTATTCCCAAACACATTACTTTGTTTGGATTTGAATTTTAAATTCATATTGTTTTTGTTTTTAGTAAACCTTTTTAACATTTTAATCAAATTATTTTACTTTTTAAATCTACTTAATTTAGTTTGTGAAAGCTTTAAAAAAAAAAAATAATAAATATGATTTTTTTTAATATTTTTAGTATTTAGTAATTTTTTTTATAAATGTTTTCACAAATTTTGTACTTAAGTGTATGCATGTAGATTAAGTGAATGTAAAAAACAATTTTTTGAAAGTTTTAAAACGTTCACTAAAAAAACTAAAGATTGTAAATTAAAAAAAAAATTACTTTTAAAAACTTCAAACAAAATAGAGTGATTAATTTTTTTCATAAAAAATTTAAAAAGCCGAAAAATTTATTAAAAAAAAAAAGAAAGTAAGTTACCAACGGGCACTGACAATTGAAAACCAATTCTCAAACAAATACATCATATATAATTTGATTTTTCAAAAAGAATACCTATTATTTTTATGCTGGATTCTATGAATAACTGAACAATTTCAGTATCAAAATATATATTACTCCAAAAACTACTCTATAACTCCTATTCATTTGCTAAACTAGTTGTTTCCTCTGTACCTGTCATTAATTTACGTCATTGACAACATTTACATGATGATAAGTGTGGGGATATATTTTCTGAATACCAACACGTGGTAAGGTGACGCCGACGTGTCAGCCGAGGTGCCACGTGTCCTGGTTGTGACGCCGAGGTTATCTCCGAAGATATCGAAATTCAAGATAAGCGGAAAATGGATAAGGGGCAAGACTCGAAGAGTAAAAAGGGAACTTTGCTAAGATAATGATAACACTCTTAGAGAGTTTATTTTTATCTCTTGTGAAATCCAAAGTAAGCACTGAATAGGAGTCCATAGAAGTCAGGCTTCTAGTGGGACTAGGATTGAGTTAACTATAAAAGAGAGGCACCCCTGTGGGTCTAAGGTACGCAGTTTTATGCTTTGAGTAGTGAGTTTAGCACTTGAATATCTTTGAGAGATATACTGACTTGATCGTCGGAGTGTCCTCGGGTGGACGAACCACCGCCGAAGCCTTTTCTTTCTGTTATAGGTTAGTTGAAGCCATCTATTCTGCCGGTGCTCTCCAGCTGATTACTAGGCGGACAGTGTGGTCAGAAAATCACCCACACAATTTGGCGCCGTCTATGGGAAACTTAGGAGAATAGATGGCCAGTAGCGGACAGAAGGAAAACATTGGGGGCGACACTTCTGCTGGGAGTGGTAGACCAATTGACCTTGACGTTGAAGGAGACAACCACAATGCAGAAACTCATGACTAGGGCCACGGAAAGAAAGACGTCGGCCAGGAGGGCGACACTTCGAAGAGGACAGACCAAAGCAAGTACTATAACGAAGATAACCTTCAGGTATGGAGGGATAGGTGTCTACGGAGGGATGAGGAAGTAAAAGACTTGGCAAACAAGTTGGTAGACCTACAGTCAGTGGTCAACTTCATGATGCAAAACAATGTCATGCAGCCACCATACCCGTTGTAGGATACGCCGATGCCAGCAACTAACACCCAGAAGAGAGGAAGAAGAACAATCCCCGAAGTCCCTCAGCACACCAGGAGCGGAAGGCACTCTCACCGACCTTCCAGGGAAGGCGGACGAGAAGAGCCGGGACGAGAGGAGTCCCGAAGAACGTATCACACGAAGGATCCAGAACCCAAAGAACATCGGCATGTTCAAGGGCAGGCGCTCTGCTTTGACACAACACATGGAGAGAGATCAAAACGAGCCCACCACGAGGCCGAAAGTAGTGTGCCGAAGAGATTGAAGTCCAGAGATAGCCGAGCTCCAGGAAGGAGTGAAGAAGACTTGAGAGATTACCTCAAAAGGAAGCAACAGAATGCTAAAGCCGAGGTAACTTCCCCGGTTAAGCCGAAGACACCATTCTCGGTGGAACTGGACAAATTTCAAGCACCAACGAGATTCAGTATGCCGAGGTTCCAAATATATGATGGTAAGTCAGATCCCAACTTCCACGTCGAGCTATACCTGAATTCAATGGCATTATATAGTGGGAACGAGCCGTTGCTCTACAAAGTATTCCCCTCGTCCTTTGGGGAAATTGCATCAGATTGGTTCCATAAACTACCGAAGGGAAGCGTAAAGACTTGGGAAGGCCTGGCCGAGATGTTTGTGGCCAGGTTTGTGACAAATAAACTACAACCCTTGAGGGTCGACGCATTGATGGCTTTAAAGATAGCCAAGGATGAAGGCCTTAGGGCCTACGCAAAAAGGTACTACGAGGTGTTCAATCGAATACCTAATTGCAACCAAGAGGTGGCGATCGTGTCCTTCAAGAACGGCCTAAAAGATGACTGCCCACTACGGAAATCTTTGGCAAAGACATTGCCAAAAAGCATAGAAGAACTCATGGCGAGAATAGAGAAGTACGCCAGAGCCGAGGAGGATACGTCGGGAAATAAAGAAACAAAGCAAGAGAAAGGAAACGGCTCGCCGAAGCGAAGCCGAGGCAACAATGGACTAACCAAACAAGAAACGGAATTGAGGGCTAAACAGGCAGTAACGACTATATTCCGAGTCCCGATCCACAAAGTCTTGGATCAAATACGAAACCAACCATATTTTAGAGGACCGACAAGAACACTAGGGGAATTCATGGGAAGAAACGTCGGTAGGCGTTGTGCTTACCATAATGAAGTAGGGCATCCAACTCAGGGCTGTAGAGCCCTAAAAGGACACTTAAAAGACTTGGTAAGGCAAGGACGTCTGAGGGACCTTGTTGATGAGGCCAGGACTAGAGAAGAACAGGCAAGATTGCCTCAAGCACCAGCAGCTCCGCCTCCCCCAGCACAGCAACCACCCGCAGGAGGACCACGGGTGGTTAACGTAATTCACTCAAAGGTGAACGAAAACGACATAAGAGGGGAGACCTAGAAGGTAAAACACCTGCAGCACGTGAACCAGGTTGAACATAAACGACCTCGGCCTGAAGAATGCCAGGGACCGACGATAGCATTTACTGAAGCCGACCTAGAGATGGTCCAGTATCCACATAATGATGCCTTGGTAGTATCCCTCTAGGTTGGGGAGTGCCAAGTAAAACGCATCCTGATTGATCAAGGCAGTTCTTGTGACATCATGTATGTTAGATGTTACAAGGAGCTGGGCCTTCATCCTGACGACTTGGAGCAATCCAATAACCCGATGGTCGGCTTTAATGGAACGCCGACGTGGCCACTGGGCGCAACAAGCTTGGAAGTACAAGCCGGCACTAAGAAGATTAGGACAGAATTCATGGTGATTGACACGCCTTCTCCATATAACATCATCTTGGGAAGACCATGGTTGCATGCAATGTGGGCAGTTCCCTCAACATTGCATCAACTACTGCGATTTCCAACAGAGCATGGGATTGAAGAAGTCAGAGGAGATCAACTGCAAGCAAAAAGTTGCTCCATGGCAGCAATGAAGTCTACTTGCAGCATTCGAGAGCCAGAAAAGGCAGAAATTGAAGATGAGGACGCGGAAGTGCTAGAAGACGTCGGCAAAGAACCGGCCGAGAAAAGCGAAGAGGCGCTAAAAAAAATTCTCGTCCAGGATGGGGATGAAGAACGCTTCTTTCTTCTCGGCTCGGACTTAACCGAAGAAGAGAAAAGAGAGTTGGAGACTTTTCTAAGAGCCAACATCGAGGTGTTCGCCTGAACACCTTACGAAATGCCTGGCATCGGCCCTGAAGTCACTTGCCACAGGCTGAATGTCGACAAATCGGCAAAACCAGTAATTCAACGAGCTAGAAGACCGATGTTGATGCACGTCGAAGCAGTAGAAGAAGAAGTGGACAGACTTCTGGAGGCCAGGGCCATTCGAGAAGTTCATTACCCAACATGGCTATCCAACACAGTAGTGGTAAAGAAGAAAAATGGTAAATGGCGGGTCTGCGTAGATTTTACAAGCCTGAACAAAGCTTGTCCCAAAGACTGCTTTCCTCTACCCAAGATTGACCAGTTGGTAGACGCCACCTCTGGACATGGAAGGATGAGCTTCCTGGACGCTTACAGAGAATACCACCAGATAGCCATGTACCCCCCAAACGAAGAGAAGACAGCGTTTATCACCCCGAAAGGACTGTATTGTTACAAGGTAATGCCTTTCGGGTTGAAAAACGCAGGAGCAACTTACCAAAGGTTGGTAACCAAGATGTTCAAAAATTTGATTGGCCAAACGGTGGAAGTCTACATTGACGACATGGTCGTGAAGACCAAGGAACCAAGAGGTCATCTTGCCGACCTAAAAGAGGTCTTTGAGATACTCAAAACATACCGGCTCCGACTCAACGCATCGAAGTGCGCGTTTGGAGTTGGATCAGGTAAATTTTTGGGGTACATGGTAACAAGAAAGGGCATTGAGGCCAGCCCAGATCAAATCAAGGCCATCCTAGAGCTAAAAAGCTCAACGTCGGCAAAACAAGTTCAGATGCTTACTGGAAGGCCGCAGCCCTAAACAGGTTCATAAGCCAAAGCTCAGACAAATGTAAACCTTTCTTCAACCCGGTAAAGAAGGCCACAGACTTCCTATGGACTGAGGAATGTGAGGCCGCCTTGGCCGACCTAAAGAAATATCTGACCACGGCTCCAGTCCTCTCAACACCTGAACCTGGAGAAGAACTGGTTTTGTACTTAGCCGTTTCAGAACATGCAATAAGTGCGGTATTAATTCGTGAAGAAAAAGTGGAGCAAAGGGTTGTTTACTATGTAAGCAAAACCTTAGCCGATGCAGAAACAAGGTATCTACCCTTAGAAAAATTGGCACTAGCTTTAGTAATGGCTTCAAAGAAGCTGAGCCATTACTTTCAAGCGCACAAGATTATAACGCTGACAGAACACCCATTGAAGTCCTTGTTACAACAAGGAGACTTAACTGGAAGAATAGCGAGATGGGCAGTGGCCTTGGGCCAATACGACCTGGAGTTCAAGCCGAGAACAGCAATTAAGGGCCAAGTTTTGGCCGACTTCGTGGCCGAATTCACGCCGGAATCCATCGAACATCAGGCTCTGTTGAGCCGAGATGAACGATGTCCAAGCAAACAAAGAGAAGCCCAGCCAAAGACAAAAGAATAAGGAAAAGAAAAACTAAGACCCTGCAGCATTTACATCGGCGACTCCTTTCGCCTGTTTGTCCATGGGAGTTCAAACTGGCAAGGAGCGGGGGCAGGAGTAGTGTTAATATATCCTGATGGGGAGATATTGGAACAGTCTATTCGATTGGGGTTCAAGGCCTCAAACAATAAGGCAGAATACGAAGCACTGATTGCAGGACTAAAGCTAGCAGTGGCAGCAGAAGCAGATAAGGTAATAATTTTTTGTGATTCACAACTTATAGTAAATCAAACAACAAGAGAGTTTGCAACCCGAGATAAGAGGATGTCGGCATATGCAAAGGAGGTCATCAGACTGCAAGCTTGTTTCGCAATTGCCGACTTCTTCAACTCAGCCGAGATGATAATAACCACGCCGACGCGTTGGCCAACTTGGCAAGCTCAATGCAAACTGGAAAAACAAGAACAATAATGATTGACTATCTGTCAAGCCCGAGCATAGAACAGCCGATCACAGAGCAAGAAACAATGTGTGTGGACTTGGGTCCAAGCTGGATGGATGCAATTGTTGCATTCCTAAAAGAGGGAAAGCTGCCAGAAGACCACAAAGAGGCACACAAGATCAGACTGAAGTCGGCAAGATTTAGTCTGACAGCGGACAGACATCTCTACAGAAGATCCTTCACAGGACCCCTTCTAAGGTGCGTACACCCTTTGCAGGTTGAAGATTTTTTATACGAAATTCACGAAGGGATTTGTGGAAGCCACATTGGGGGCAGATCAGTAGCTCACAGGGCCATTACCCAGGGGTATTGGTGGCCCTACATGCAAAAAGATGCAGACGCCTACGTGAAGAAGTGTGAACAATGCCAAAGGTTCGCACCTTTGATACATCAGCCAGCTGCTGACCTGAACCTTGTATCCAGTCCATGGTCATTTGCCCAATGGGGCATGGATCTCGTTGGGCAGTTACCCCAAGCAACTGGGCAAATGAAGTACTTGTTGGTAGCAACAGATTACTTCACGAAGTGGATAGAAGCAGAACCTCTTGCCAAAATCTGAGATGTGGACGTTAAGAACTTCATATGGAGAAACATCATCACCAGATTTGGCATTCCAAGAACAATAGTTGCTAACAACGGAACGCAGTTTGACAGCAAACTCATCAAGAACTTCTGTGCCAAATTCAAGATAAAGAATTACTTTTCAACACCAGGTTTTCCCCAAAGCAATGGGCAAGCAGAAGCATCCAACAAAGTAATTTTGGATGGGATAAAGAAGAGGCTGCAGGCAGCAAAAGGAAAGTGGGTGGACGAGTTGCCCAATGTACTCTGGGCATATCGGACTACGCCGAGAAGATCAACAGGGGAAACCCTCTTTGCCATGGCTTACGGCACAGAAGCAGTTATCCCACTGGAGATCGGCATCCCAGGGATCAGAACCCAGGGAGTAGAGAATGGGACTAATGACATACTTCTAGCCCGAGATCTAGATCTCTTAGAAGAGAGAAGAGAGAAAGCTGCAATTCAGCTTGCAGCATACCAGCAGTAGCTTGCTAGAACTTACAATAAGAAGGTCAATCCAAGGGATTTTCAGGTCGGCGACCTAGTCCTAAGAAAAGTAGTTGGAAACAAGAAGGACCCTCGAGAAGGCAAGCTTGGACCAAACTGGGAAGGACCCTATAGAATCACTTCGGTATTGGGCAATGGAGCATACTGACTTGAAGACAATGAGGGTAAAGTATTGCCAAGACCCTGGAACACTTGTAATTTGAAATTTTTCTATCATTAGATGTCCTTTGTTATTTTTTACCGACATCAATAAAATTTTAGCAGAATTCTCCAAAGACTTGTGAATTGATAAAAGATACATAATGATTGTTTCTGAATAATGAGAACCCAAGTGGAACTCAGGTTCACATTGGGGGTAGAGAGAAGACAGTAATGCTTAACGCTTGTTGAAATTTGTAGCAATTTATAAGTTGAAGTTAAGCTGAGATAATTGTTTATCTTCACTTGTTGAAATTTGTAACAATTTACAAGTTGAAGTTAAACTCAAGTAATGCTTAACGCTTGTTGAAATTTGTAGCAATTTACAAGTTGACGTTAAGCCGAGATAATTGTTTATCTTCACTTGTTGAAATTTGTAGCAATTTACAAGTTGAAGTTAAACTCAAGTAATGCTTAACGCTTGTTGAAATGTGTAGCAATTTACAAGTTGAAGTTAAGCCGAGACAATTGTTTATCTTCACTTGTTGAAATTTGTAGCAATTTACAAGTTGAAGTTAAACTCAAGTAATGCTTAATGCTTGTCGAAATTTGTAGCAATTTACAAGTTGAAGTTAAGCCGAGATAATTGTTTATCTTCACTTGTTGAAATTTGTAGCAATTTACAAGTTGAAGTTAAACTCAAGTAATGCTTAACGCTTGTTGAAATTTGTAGCAATTTACAAGTTGAAGTTAAGCCGAGATAATTGTTTATCTTCACTTGTTGAAATTTGTGGACAATTTACAAGTTGAAGATAAACCAGAGATGAGAAACATGCCGAGGTAAATTATCGGGTGGCATAACCGAGGTGTGTTACCCCGAGAAGATTGCACAAAGAAGAAACAGTACATACGATATATGCAGAATATTCTAAGTATAGAATCATACGAAGACAAAGAAGAGAAAACAGGAGTACAAGCATTCAATAAAAGAAAAATGTTGTATTAATATTTAAAGAAAAAAAAGGGGGGCACATCGGCCATACAAAGAACATACATTGTTCCCCAAGATAAAGAAACAAGAAAATACAAAGAAGACTTAAAGCTAAAGCTCCTCTCCTCCAGATTGTTGAAATTGAAGATCAGATACCACCTCGGCCTCCTTCTCTGCCGCTATCTCGGCGTCAATTTCTTGGAGAGTTTCTTCAACAGTCTTGACCTCAGAAGGGATGTCGGCTGGTGCGATGTCGGGAACAGCTTCTTGAACAACCTCATCACCTTTCTCATCCTGAGTCAAGTCTAGGACTTATTCATTCTGAGGCGGGGACTTGGCCCCATCAGCATCTTTGGACTTTCTGACCAAAGCCTCATCCTCTTCCTCATTGCCATCCTCAGACTCGGATTCACCGATGTCTTGACTTGAGGGTTGGGCTGGAGGGAAAGGAAGAGGAATACTGTCAGCATTTCTCAGAGGCGATTCCTCAGGGACATTCAGTTTTTTCAGAAGAGACATCCAACCAAGGGTGAAACCCTTGTTGCATGCCTGCTTTACTTGAAGTTCATAGGCCTTAGTAACGTCGGCCATGCCTTGATTATACGCCTTTTTGTCAGCGTCTTTGATTTCACCTTCTTTGGTGGCCAGGGCCTCCTGAAGCTCTTTCTCAGCTTGGGCCATTTTTTTCCTCGGCCTCTCTCCTTTGAGACTCAGCCACCTTTCTAATAGCCTCAGCCGCCTCAGCCTTCTCTTCGGCATTATTCTGAGCTTTAATTGCAGCTTCGGCTTGATCCTCCAGCTTCTTCATTTTTGATTCAAGGCCCTTATTGATCTTTTGAATAGAAGAGAACTCCCACTTCATGTCGACCATCTTTTGCCGATTCTCAAAGGACTGCATTGAGAAAGAGTGGGCATGCTGTATGGCCTGAAAGAAAACAGAGGTATTAGAAAAAATTCAAAGTATAAAAGAGGAAAATTACCAATTAGAAGACATTTACCTGAACAGAGTGTTGAAGCATTAGGGCGTAATTCTCATACTTGCTAAAGCCAGCATTACGCTCCAAGTCCCCTGGCAGAAGCAGAGCTGTACTAAGTGCTACGCCGACATTGATATTATCGGCACTGTCAGTGGACAGGACTGGCTTGTCCTCTAGAGTAATTTTTGGAGTCTAAGGGGCGCCGCTCTGTTCGGACCCCGAAGTCGTCGCGGAAGAAGACCTCGGCTTTTTGGATTTCGGGGATTCTGATGGCTGTGTTTCAGAGCGCCTCTTCCCAGCAGAGGGTTGAGGTTTGTCGCTCTCAGCCAACTTTGATATAGGCAAAGCATCCTCAGACTCAGTTTGAGTAACTTTAGCCTTTGGTAGGGCCTTCTTAATTCTTTTTGGCTTAGGTAGAGGAAGGGTTTGTGCTGGTTGATCATCAACTGATGATGGAATGTTGGCTAGGAGGTCTTTAGCAACTGGCTTTGCGCGACCCATATCGGCTGCAAGAATAAGACGTCGGCGACGCTTTCTTTGGGATGGTGGAATGAGGTATGGAGCCGAGGTCGACGGCTATTCTGCTAGATTAGAGGTTGATCCTTGGTCTGTTCGTGATGATGAAGCAACTAGAAGAGTTGTAGCAGAGGGAGGAGATGAGCTCTTCTTCTTCTTTTTTCTAGGGACGTCGGGGAGAGCTGATTTGTATGTTGGGATGAAGTTCAGAAGCAGGGGTGCCTTTCGCTTCTGAACTGGCAGGTCCAGTAATTTCTTTAAATCCTTGCTTGGAACAAAGGATTGACGAAAGTTTTTTGGTGGTTGACGAACAGCTGCAAGAAGAACAGACATCAGAAACAGACAAAGTATTTAAATATTTTGAAGGAAAACAGGCAAAACTGAATGCTGGGCTCTTACCCTTGCCCTCTAAAACTAATCGGGGAAGAGGGAAGAGATGGATGTCCTCGTCTGGAGCAAACTCCCAATTTTCCGAGGTAATGAAATAGTCATCTCCAGCCCCCTTGTTGGAGTTTGGGAGGTCGACTACGATTTTAAATTTTGTAGACCTCGGCTTAAGGTAATAAATGTAGCCTTTTTCTTTCAAATTAAGGGCACACATGGTATAACAATATTGGATATCGGCTAGGGTGATCCTAATGTTTTCCTGTTTAGCTAAGGCAATAATACCAAAGACCACTCGATAGGAATTGATTGCCAGTTGCATAGGGTTCAACTTGTAGTAATGAAGAACTTCACGAAACAGAATGTTTAGTGGAAGCCGAAGTCCACACTCAATAAAGGAAACTACGGGGAAAGGCATGGAGTCGGCAGTGGGCATGATGGAGTCATCATCCCCAGCCAACCTCAAATGAACGTTGGCTGGGATCTCAAACTCCTGTCTAAAGTATTCTAGTTTGGAGGGGGTGTTTACCCTATGTTCCTACATACCCATGATATCGGCTTAATCCTAGAAGGTGGGTTTTAGAAGATGTTTTTTGAAAGGTTATTTGGACCTCGGCAAACAATAAGGTAAGTACAGGTTTCAGTTTCTTTTTCCAAAGTTATGCGTTCTATAGACAAATCCCAGACCTAAATCTATGGAAATACGGATTGAAAGCAAGAATCTGGAAAAGATGCAAAAAACAGAAAACAAGAACAAAGTTTCAGAAACAAGAATTGAGATGGGCTATCAAGAACATGAAGAATACAAGAGTATATGGCCAAGAACAGTGGCAAAAGTACAAAGAAGTGGTGAAACAGTGCGTGTGTTTAAAATGTGGGCAAAGGCAAAATCATGGATGAATGCATTTAGATATATGATTTATGAATCAAAAAAGCTTGAAACAATACAAAAATGGCGACAGCAAAAAAGAAGAAACATCAAGGAATAAAAATAAAAGGAACAGTAGCTTACCAGAAAAAGGGCAGCCAGAAAGGGATTTGTCGATGTCCTACGACGATTGCAGAAGCAGAAGACAGGTGGAAATCTCGCCGGAAGGGGTAAACAGAGAAAGTTGCAGAGCTTTGGAAACTTGAGCGATGGAAGATTTCGAAAGCTTGAAAGAGAGCAGGAGATTCAAATGAAAAAGTGAAGAGACGGAAAAAAGGGAAAAAAGTTTTTGATTAAACAGAAACGGCGGCAAAAGCAATCAATACACCTAGAAGAACGAGGGCGTCAGACGGCGCACGTGAGAAAAGAGGTGGCTAACAAACGCGTCAAATGTACGAACCAATAAGAAGGAAACGCGTGTCTAAAACGGTTGGATTGAAGTGCATGACAGCTCATGCGCGTGAGAAGTTCCTTAAAAATCTTGATTTTTTAGGGAAAGCATGTCGGCCAGAAATAAATGATCTCGGCTGTCAAATTTTAAGCCGATTTACTAGAAGAAAATATAGATATAGGTTCCATCACCTCAGAATGCCGAGGTAATAGAACCTAGGGGGCAGTTGTGGGGATATATTTTCTGAATACTAACACGTGGCAAGGTGACGCCGACGTGTCAGCCGAGGTGCCACGTGTCCTGGTTGTGACGCCGAGGTTATCTCGGCGAGGCCGAGGTTATCTCCGAAGATATCGGAATCCGTGATAAGCGGATAATGGATAAGGGGCAAGAGTCCAAGAGTAAAAAGGGAACTTTGCTAAGATAAGAATAACACTCTTAGAGAGTTTATCTTTATCTCTTGTGAAATCCAAAATAAGCACTGAATAGGAGTCCATAGAAGTCAGGCTTCTAGTGGGACTGTGATTGAGTTAACTATAAAAGAGAGGCACCCCCGTGGGTCTAAGGTACGCAGTTTTATGCTTTGAGTAGTGAGTTTAGCACTTGAATATCTTTGAGAGATATACTGACTTGATAGTCGGAGTGCCCCGGGTGGACGAACCACCACCGGAGCCTTTTCTTTCTGTTACAGGTTAGTTGAAGCCATCTATTCTGCCGGTGCTCTCCAGCTGATTACTACGCGGGCAGTGTGGTCAGAAAATCACCCACACAATAAGTTTGAATTTTTTTTTCTTTCTTTTTTTTATAATAATTTTGAAATAAAACACCTCTTATGCTAAATTATTTTACGTCATTAATTTACGTCAATATATATAGAATATAAAAATGACATGTATTCATTATTGGTGGTCTATAGATATAGACTTTGGATAATAATTTGTTTTAATAAACCTTTGGGAGAAGAGGATTTTATTTTTGTAAAGTTTTAGACAATAAATTCTTTTATTCTTTGAATCCTTTTAACCAAACATAATTATAAAAAAAAAAATTACAAAGAATTTTTTTTTTTTTAATTTGAGAAACACGAGGGTGTCGTAAGGAACATGCGTTTATTGTTTTTTTTATTATTATTTTAAATTTTTTTCTCGTTAACGTCTTCAACGAGAAGACTGCTCAAAAATGAATTTGACTCGACTTCTTCATCCAAAGTTTAGTTACAAATCAACATTTTATTTTTATTGTTAGTGGTTTCAATAAGTGACACGTGTTGTCCTGGTGCTTCTAATTGACCGTCCGTGTTCTCACGTGCTTCTTCCTTTTGTATCCATTCTCAACTAATAACACATTGCCCAACTATAGAACCACGTATTTATCCTATTTTTAACTATTAAGAGTTATATAACAAATTTAGATTAAGAGTTATATAACAGTAAAAACAAAAAAAATACACTACAGGAAAAATGACATATAACCACGTTTTTTTGGTGGCGTTTTTGACAAATGCCGTCCAATTTGTGAACAAATCTTTTAAATTCCCAATTATGCTATACTAGTTTATTAGCAAACGGTGGTATAACATGGTATGAAATGGAGGGTAAGTGAAACGGCACAGTTTTGTGTACGTGAATAGGGGATTTTTTTTTCCCTTTTACAAAGGTAATTTTACCTATCTAGATATGCTTTTCGATTTCAGTCGATGGAACAGAGATGCGACTTGAGAGAGAGAGAGAGAGAGAGAGAGGGCTGGTTCTTTGATTTCCATCGATTTTTGGTGATTTTGATCTAGAAAATCTTGTTCTCCCTCCTGACCTGAGCGTATATCTTCGAGATTGTTCGAATCCTTCTGATCTAAATCGATCTAGGGCTCAAGGTAAGGGTTTTCTAACCTAGATTTGCTAAGTTCACTCAAGATCTGTAAAATCTCATGGTTAAAACAACGATTTGGAATATATTTTTGGTTGATGTTTGTAGATTCACTTGCATTTTTTTCCCAAATCTAGCGTATTTCTTGCATTTTTGCTTTTGTTTTGTGTTCTTTCTCTTCGTTTGTGGTCTCTTGCTCTTTCTAGTCCATGCAATGGGATACATGGAAAGCTTTTCTCGTTCATAGCGATTGCATTTTGTCTAGGGTTTCTAGTGCAATGTCAATGTCTCCAGGCAATTACCGGTTCATATAATCGAGATGGGTCGTGAGTTTAACGATCTAGAGACGTTGATCTTATTCTCAGATCTGCTATCTCTCCGATCAGATCTGTAAATATTAGGTCTAAATTCTATTTGTTACTTTCTTCTAGTTTTGATTGGATTTATGTTTCAGCCCCAATACTATTTTGAGCAATTGGAAATTGTGTTTTATGTTAGTTTTTGACATAGAATTTAATTTGTTGACAGTCCATTTAGTATTAGCAAGTACAGAGAAATATGTTTAGAAATAGTTTAGAAAGGATTGTTGAAAAGATTGTTTACTGAAGTAGTAGGAGATGAAAAGGACTCATTTGAGTTTGTTGAAAAGATTGTTTACTCCTTAGAAAAAAGAAAAAAGAAAAAAGAAAAAAAAAAGAAAAAGAAAAAGAGTGCTGGTTTTGTAATACATAGGTTGTGGGATCTGGAGTTGTTTTATTTGTCAGTATGTGATTTGTTTATTTGTTCTAGTTTTCATTGATTTGCATTCCATCACTCTTGTTTTGATTTGTTTTATTTAGCTTGCTATGTATTCAACTTAAGTATTTGAGTCAAGGAGGGGTTCTTCAGTGCCCATTGGGACACCAAGAAAAATCACAAAGATCTGGTAGGTTTAGTTGAAACTCTGAACTCTGTTTGGTTGCTAAAATTTTTTTTTTTTCTCATTCTTCTGTTTGGTGACCATTGGTTCAATGGTTAATACTTTGCCTAATAACCTTAAGGTTATGGGTTCAAGTTTTGGGGCCATCACTTTGTGCATTATACCAAAGGTTAGGTGTGTACTTAATCTTTTCCCTCCCAAACACACATTAATGTGTACTAATTGGGCGTTATTTTTTATTCTTCTGTCAAATATTGGTTTCTTTTAAAAAAATTATATCTTTGTTCCATGTGCCTATATTGCTTAGAATCAAAGGTCTGAAACTTTGGATTTTCTTATAAAAATTTCTTCTCTCTCTCTCTCTCTCTCTCTCTCTCTCTCTCTCTCAGCTATGAAGCTTTGGTTCGAATCAATCTGTGTTATATTTTCATATATATATATATATTTATATCTGTGTTCATTCATTGCGGAGTAGCTTTGATTTATACCGAGATTCACATATCTTTTTTATCTACTTTTAATTTTCGTCTATATATCTTTACTGTAAGTTCAATAGTCATGATTAGTGATGGATTTCTATGGTTTTGGTGTCTTTTTTTTCTTGATTGGCAAAAATATCACCTTCTGTTAGGAAAAAAAAAAAAGAAATATTACCGGAATTTTTATACAAAATATATACGTCATTCATCGGTCTTTAGTTTTACAATGAGCTGCCACATTATTCTAGATCATACAAAAGTGGATATTTTTGCCTTATCAACTTTAGCACCTCACTGCCTTAAGAGACTTGTCAATTGAATTCTTTGATGGGTTGGAATCTCTGCCGGAGTGGCTGGGTAACCTTTCATCTCTTCATTCTTTGGAGATCAAGTAAAGTTTAATGGAGTACAGATAACTCTTCTTCACAGCCACTCACATGGTATAAGGTAAGTAGAAGCTTTATACTCCTTATTTAATGAATGTATTACATTGTAAATTTGAAATGAAAAATAATAGGCTGTCTCATTTTTGTTTCTCTGCATCACTGTGGTGGTGCGCTCGATTCTAATTTTTATGCAGTTTATAGTCAAATTGGAGAGTCAAAAGTGGCATTAATGTAAAATAAAATTAGTTTGATGCGATGACCATTAAGATGATCATAAACACTACATGGTATTTGTGTGTTCCAGGTGATTCAACTCATTTTAGTGCATGTGCTCCAAAGATTGCCATCTATGAAGCGCACACACCTCTCTGGAGGTCAAATATCGGTGTCTGACATGTGTTGGACATGGACACACTCCAACCCCGTGTTGGACACGCTGGACGAATTAGCCTGTGTTCCATTTTATTTTATTTTTTTATAATTTTTTTCACCGGAATAGCATACCCAAGATTAATGAATTTGATGAGAATAAATATTTGATATAAAATAAATATGTAATATTAAAAAATATGACATAATAAATATATAAAAATTATATGTTTTGTACGTGTCCCCCGCATGTTGTGTTGTATGTCTGTGCTTCTTAGTTTGCCATAGTCGCAAAGGGATCTAGGTTGATCGTCCTAGTCTAACCCATGGTCCAAACTCTTGTTTCCACAACATGATCGACAAGAACAGAGAGAAAGGGATTAATTTTATACATGCCTATGGTTATAATTGTTTCATGATGTCCACCAAAAATGATTTAGTATAGTAATTAATTCATTTATATCATTTCAATTCTAAGTTAATGAATATAATAGGTGACATATTTTTTCTACTCAGTGCACAGACACATGATGACTTTGTAAATTATAGGTTTTCTATTAAAGTTTTGTGTTGACATCTTTCGCGTTGTTCAATAGTTGAAGTCATAGTCAAGATAAAAATATATGATAGGTCGTCTCTATTGTTCAATGCAATGTTGTTGAAACTTTAATATGAACTAACCATGTGGTTCATTGCTACTTTAACAGACTACATTTGATGCACCTGGGGGTACTGACCCCGTTGTATTAAGCCTTGGTTCCATGGGGAAAGGTGAAGCTTGGGTTAATGGCCAAAGTATAGGTCGATATTGGATCTCATTTCTTACCCCTGCAGGGACTCCTACACAGATATGGTAAATACTTTGAAAATACATTTGGAACTTCTATTCAACAAAGTACTACTTTCTTATGCAATTGACTCAGCATCAAAGGGAAATAAAGAGAGGAGAGGACATAGCAGGAAGAAAATCTAGGCTCTCACATAATATGATTTCTACAATCATAAGATTGCCGAAATGCAAGCACGTGAAAACATGAAATAGATACAATTTTCCACCCATCAACATACCCCACATTTCCAATTGCCCATATTCATGATTTCTTCTCTTCTCTTCTCACCCCTATCCCCACCACCCGTTTCTTTAATTCTTCATAAGATCTATTCTCATGAGTCATGATTTTGAAAATGAAAAGATCATTCAACTATTCAACTGTTACTTTTATAATGCTCTACTGAACCATACTCTGTGTATATGGATGTGTTAAACAAGTAGCTTATTGAAATTGTTATGTAAAGTAATTCCATTGACATGATTTGTTGGGTTTCAGGTTATGAGACATTTGTGTGAGCTTAAGTATAACAGTTTCCTCTGCAAATCCACTTCTTCAAGATCAAGCATGAAAAGTCTTCACCAATTATGTAATTTCTCTCTGTCTCTAACCAAGCAAACAATTTAATTAACTTCTGAAAAAAGAATTAGTTAACATCCTCTCTCTCTCTCTCTCTCTCTCTCTCTCTCTAAGGTCCATTATCTCTTTTTATAGGCTTCATACGAGAGCTATGTATTGGGTTTCTTGTATTAGATGTTTGTTGGAACGAGCTCATGACTGAATTTTTTTCTGCAGGGCCCAAGGCCTGGATTTTTTCCAGATGATAAATATCAAAAGAAAGGTGTAGATTTTGCCATATCTAGGCTGTTTTTGAACTTCTGACCGATGATTTGACTTGATGCTATCTCTTTATGTACTAACTTGTATCTCTGTGTCTTCAAGCACACCTGTAGATGGAACGCGTGATAACGACTGGACATGTCCTAAATGTGGAAATGTCAACTTCTCTTTTAGAACAGTTTGCAATATGAGGAAGTGCAATACTCCAAAGCCCGGACCTTAGGTTTGAGCTACTTTCATTTCTAGATTTTACTCAACATTTAAAATGTCTGGTATTATAGCTTGCTCTTTGTCATTTTGGATGCTGAATTTGGAAATTTCTTCATTATGTTGTGTCATCATCCTGTTAGTTTAGAAAAATTTCCTTTGATGTTGGTTTAAAGTTTCATTGGTTTGAAACATTACTTCGTTGAATATGCAGGCTGTGAAATCTGATTCCAATTCTTGTGAGTCCTTTTAAACCTTCCTTGTGGTTGGCTGCAATTTCTTAGCACGATACTTATAGATCTCGTCTTTCAGAACACAAAATGCCCGATGGGAGCTGGAAGTGTGAGAAATGCAATAACATAAACTACCCTTTTAGGACCAATAGTAACAGACAAAGCTGTGGGGCCGATAAACCATCTGAGGGACAGAAATCCTCTTCAGAATCAGCAAATGAAAACAGGTCTGTCAGGAGATACATTTACTTACTATGTCCATTTGTTGCTTGAAATTTCCATTAAGATTGTTAACCATCTATGTGTATAGCACAAACAAAAAAAGTACTAAAGCTCACGATATATCTTTAGTTAATGATCTTTTGACAAGGTGATTTAATTGTGATTCATCTCTAATATTTTCTACATTTCGGTTTAGTGAAATGCGTTGTCTTTTTTCTTTTTTTTTTTCTTGGCAGGAATGCAACTTATATGAACTCAGGAAAAATTGGGAAACTTTTCTCCAAAGTTGAAGAAGTTCGAAATTGATGCTTCGAAGTGTTGTGTATTAATCATATTTGTATTTTTTTTTTTTTGGTTACATTTATTCTTTTCTTAGTATTTTAAATTTTGAGATGATGATGGAGTATATGAATTTGGTTGTGATCTTTGTAATTTCAATTTTGATATGTTTGGTTGAATATATGTATTTTTTGAAACAGGGTTTGTAAATAAAATATTATTGCTGAATGGTTTCATTAGGTTGCATTCCTACAAAAAAAGAAAAAAGTGCTTTTAGCGGCGTTTTTGTAAAAAACGCCTCTATAGGGTCTGTATGACGTCATCTCGCCGGAAGGAATCACCGCCGGTGACTATAGCATGACGTTTCTAAAACGTCGCAATAAGGTCTACAACGGCGTTTTTTAAACGTTGCAAACATATAACGACGGCCGTATCTTCGACGTTCAATAAAAACGTCACCAAAATTTATAACGGCGTTTTTCAGATATTTCGCGGCGTTTTACAAACGCCATTAAAAACTGTATTTCCTGTAGTGATAGTAGAGTAATGACACGATATCATTGTATGAACATATGATCATATGATGTTCTTGATTCGTAGAATACTTTGTAATAGCAACACACTTTCACTCTTGATGAACACCTATTATTTAGCTCTCGTCTAAGCACCTGATTATTTTAATCGACTTTTTAATTATTTTTGTGATTTTTTTATAATTAACAGATGGTTGTGAGAATTTTTTTTTTTTGATTAATATGTGTAGAATCAAATGTAACATTTTATCTTATTAACTATTTTAGTTAAAATCCATCATTCCAAACACCACCTTACTATAAGGCCATGTTTGTTTGGCTCCATAAGATGCAGGGTATAGCGATCCCGGGTTTTACCCCTTGTTGTGCAGTGATCCGGACTTAGGTTCCATGGGGTTGATTATTGTATTTATGTTGTTTGCATCCTCTGCTCTTTATTTATGAGTCTTGGGTTGTGTTGGGAAGGTTTGGAACAAGTTGGTCGAGCTTAGGAACCAAGTCTAGTTGTCCATATTTTGGCTTGTCCGCTCGAGCGGGGGTTTTGGCGCTCGAGCGTGGAAATCACCCATCCAATTTGTCGCCTGCAGTGTTGGACGCTCGAGCGGGGAATTGGCCGCTCGAGCGGGAGTTCGTGAGTGACGCTCGAGCGGGGAGTTGGACGCTCGAGCGGGGGACCTGTCTGCCTAAGTTCTGGGAGTGTGCATCCACCGCTCGAGCGGGGGATTGGCCGCTCGAGTGGGAGTCTGTGAGTGCCGCTCGAGCGGGGCGACTGGTATAAAGTTCCGAGATTCAGCTTTTTGGCTCACTTTTTCACACCCGTTTCTCTCTCTTACTTTTCCAAAAAGCCATTTGAGAGCTTTTCTCTCTAAAACCATAACTTCTCTCTAAGTATTGATCTAGCTAGGGTGTTTTCCTCACCTTTGGTCTTTACAAAAGTTGGGTTGATCGTCGAGGGCTTTACTTTGATCCAAAAATTTCGAGTTTTGGAGCACGTTGGGTTTCGTCATCTTCTTTCCTTGAGCTCCGAATTTGAGGTAGGGATATCCTACTCCTCCTTATGGATTTTGTGTTTAAATTTTAGCATTTTGATATATTGGGTGTTGTTGGGTAATTTTGAGAAAGTTTGGGGCCTTTGTGCAATTTTACAAAAGTTAGGGTTTTAATTATATAAACCTATATGCAAGTTAGGCATAGAGAAATGAGATTAATGTTGGAACAGTGATGGAAATGGAACCTTAGGGCTGTCTTGTGAATTATGGCTATTTGCCCTAAGTGGTTAAATTAATTAATGTATATAATTAATTAGAGAAAATAAGGAATTGAACTGAGAATGTTGAAATTGGGAATGTATGGGACTAAAGGGTGTAGTTGAGTCATTTATTGCTCACCTAGTTGAAATGTTGATATATTATCCATTTGTGCATTTATTTCCTGTTTAGAAATAATGGATTTGGATTACCGGTGGAGGGTAGTGTTGATTGTTGTAGACAATGCATGATGATTAGGCAAACTAGAACTAATCAATTGGATGTGTCATAGAGTATGACAGTTGATAGAATACATTAACTTTATGTATTGATTGATTGGGTATATGATCAATGTGTTTATATGCATTATGTGTAGATGGTTGATAGAATACATTAACTTTATGTATTGATTGATTGCGTGTATTATTCTGTGTTTATATGCATTGCTTGTGTGTGGGAGGAGATGGGGGATGTACTTCACGGTTTAGGGGAAGATGAGGGATGTACCTCTAAACCGGTTAATAGTTAAGGGAAGATGGGGGATGGACCCAAGGTTGCAGCTCATATGCTCTCCCATTGGAATGATGACACAGCTCATATGCTTGTCTACTGAAGTGTTGATACAACTCATATGCTTATCTGTGGTAGTGTGATATAGCTCATATGCTTATCTGTTGAAGTATTGATATAGCTCATATGCTTATCTGTGGTAGTGTTGATATAGCTCATATGCTTATCTGTGGTAGTAGTGATATAGCTCATATGCTTGTCTATTGGGATGTTTGTTTAATTTGATATAGCACTAAAATGTATATCATCATCGTTTGTGAAGTATGGAAATGGTTTATGTGTTTTTGATACAACACCAAAATGTGTATCCACTTTAAATTTTCGAAAGTGTTCTAGTGGTGAATTATAATCACATCAAAGGTTTTGGCCAGAGTACTGAGCCTTGTTTTCAAACTCAATGTTGAATAAGAAATGGAAAGTGAATTGTAATTTAGACTTGATTGTCATGGAGTTGTAATAAGATGTAAATGGATGTGTAAGTGTTGACCATGTATCTGTTGCTAATCTTTTAGTCATTGTTCATAGTTGGTTTAGTGTATTTCTATTGGGCTGTGGCTCACCCTTTATGGGACATCATTTTCAGGTACAGGTAGCGTGCCACCTCCAAGGACATAGCTTGGGAGGATAGAGGCAGACAGATTTCACTTGTTGTTTAGCTTTCTTGATATATTACCTATAAATTCAAGCCAAGGGCTTAAGATGTATTGAGTTAGTACTTTTCTTTTTGCAACCAAGTATGTACTTGGAAAGCTATAAACCCGTAGGACATTTATTTATGTTGATTAGCATGTAATATTTTTGTAAGAACTACTCTGACGAATAGAAGTGTGGTTGATTTCTCTTATATCTTGCATGTCTAATTGATGGGTTTTATGTATTATTTTGAGGGTGTAACAGCGCCCGCGTGGGGACCTCGCTACAGCTCGGACTCGACTTTTCGTAGTCACGGTTCTAAGTCTGAACCAAAGAGTCCAAATCCGGCAAATCGTTTTGAGAAAACAGATTTTTGAAAGAAGTGCCAAACATGGACTGCTTTGCCAGATACAGAGTCGCCACCTAAATATTTTATTTTGGGAAATTTAGGAAACCCTGACTCGGTGCCAAAAGGCCACGTGTCCGTCATCACCAAAGTTGCCTCGGCTCGGGAGCTTGGGTACGATCGGGGAAGGTCAGCTATGAGCACCCCCTTTCGCCCGGTCCGAAGACCGGCCTCTACTAACCGTGATATCCATTTTTGAAAACTTTATGTGTTCTTAAACCAATTGTTAGCTTAGAATTACTATGTTATGCGCGCAGCAAACAAGTATAGACCAAATCGCTCAAATTAGAATAAAACATTTCCATGTTTGTTTTTGAAAATGGTTTGCTACTCGTAAGTAGGCTAAAATGCAGGTTTTGCCACCTTCAAGTGGGCTTAAAAAATCGCAGTTTTAACGCATTATCCCAATTTAAGCAATTTGACCTCCACCCACAGGCATTCAAGCAGTTTATCTCATGTAAGCACTTAGCCGCATGGCAAGCATACTATTATGGCAACATTCACACGCATGCTGGATGCTAAAGCATAACCACTTACATTGTACTCCGTGCCAAAACAATAACTAGTTAGCAAATGTGCGTGTCCTAGTTCATATTATTTTGCCTAATGCAACACATACAAGATGCAATTTTAGTTAGGCTCGGTTAACCTAAATATGACATACGATATGCAACCAACTGATTCATGTATTCAATTTTGGAATTTGAAAATACGAATGCGGTTAGCATGATGTACCGAGCCCGGTGTATGTTTAACAGATACATGAATGCACGCATGCATATCATAAGGTATGCCAATTTCAAAAATGCCCTAATCTACCATCATAAGCTGGTAAATAAAAGGGAAGAAAGAAATGGGGATTGGAAGACATGCACACACTCACCCACACTTATTACATGTTTACCCTTACTCAGAAGGTTCGAATTAATATTACAGTCCCAAAATAATGAACAAATAAAATTATTACAAAATTTCCTAATTAATTAAAAAAAAGGAGGCAAAAGGATGAAGAGGGTGGCCACAGCCTCTGCCTCGGGGCGCGCAGATGATGCATGCTCGAATCCGTCCTGCCCGGAAAACCCGTACTATACTCTTGTCGCCTCTGTTTGTACTGCCTTGTCTTTCCGAAAATTACCAAAGTGCTGGAGCAAGCTCTCTGCATCTTGCAGAGCACCACCGGCCAGACAGAATTGCCACCGGCACTCCAAAATTCCCGTCGGCACTTTATCAGACCCATCGGCATTCCAGATAGTGCCGGTCGGCACTAAATTCTGCCGGTCGGCAGAAACTTCCTGCAGCAGACAATTTGACAGCAAAACAGAGAACAGACAATGCATGGCATGGGGTTCTTGGACACATGTAAGCATGGTCCTACTTCTTATCATATTTCGAACTCAAAGAAGCATGACCTTCGATCTTTGAGTCATCTAAGGTGCATGATGACTCAATGGATCAAATTTGCTATTTGATATGAAAATGCATGCAACAAATAACGTGAAAACCGGGGCCTTATCAAATTGGAGTCAAAGGTCCCGATGACCGGGGATCAAGGCACATAACATCACTTGAAGTATGAATGGTCCTTGACTCCCGCACTTGGTTTGACACCCCAAACCAAGTAAATGCAATGCATGTAATGCTCACAAGCCTCAAGTGTGTCATACCACCAAGATGTAAAACACAACAAGCAATATGCAACTATGATGACAAAAATGTATGATACCAAGCACACAAGATACAAACATGATGCAAACATGAAGCAAATTGACCATGGAATTGATGTGCTACAAAGCTTAATGGAACAACTATCCAACAAACATGGAGCAAGCATGCAAGAGGGCTAAAAAAAAACAAAGGGACAGACCCTTACCCTCCTCAAAACAGTGACCAAAGGTGCTTAAAATGGTAGGCAATCAACTCATGTTATCAAGCAAATTCATGGTCCCAAAGTTAAGACACAAAGAGGAGACAACCCACCCCCATTACCATGACCACTCATGGCATGATCAAAACAAGCCCAAAAGGGAATTTATGCATGCAAGATAGGACCCCAAGAAGCTCCTAATATGGCAACTAAGATATCCCCCATGAAGCAAACAAACTAAGGCTCATTCTTAGGCATAAGAGGACACATCTTCAAGGCATGAAAGAGGCCATGCATGCACACATACAAGCATGATTCTTGGACTAAAATATGACCCTAGATGATGCCAAATCAAAAGGGTAAACACAACCATGCATGCTAGAGGTCAAAATGCTCAAGGCTTCCAAGCCAAAATACAAAGCAACTCTAACAAACATGCTAAACATGACCAAGTTGATAACCAACAGATTTTAAACATGGAAAAATAATGCCAAATACTCCATGGAACCAAGCCAACACACACAAAAATCATGGCCTAATCATGGGGTGTACTTTTAAGCAAAGTGGAGCAATACAAAGCAAATATCACAAGCATGCAAGAGGGTCCAAATCCGACCAAAAACAGAGATTATGTAAGACCTAAGATGCCTAAAAAAGTACTGAAATGAAGCCAAGAAACAACAAGTACACATGCTATCCTTTTGAGCCCAAAAAGCAAGTGAACAAAACCATAAAGGGAGAGGGGTGTCCCTCCCCTATGCAAGACTTCAAACCAACTTTTTTGACACTAAAATACACTGATTTTTGGTGATCAAAAGATCAAAATGCTGAAGTGGACAAAACCTTATCAAAAGGGTACCAAAATAGGCCAAACAAGGCCTATGAGGGTGAGTTTGCGATCTAACCACAAAGAGACCTCAATGAAAGTGTTAGAACAGGAGAATATGAACCTTTTTTATGTTATACACAAGAGCCAAAACAATAAACAAAATAGGTAGAAAACCAATGCAAGTTTGGGGAATAAAAGGGAAGATGCTCACCCTTGAAGAACCCTTGAAGAACAAATGGTCTAACCTCCTTCTTTGGATCAAAACCAGTCCAAAACTCAAGAAACAAATCCCCCAAGTCCCTCAATCTCGGACTAAGGTGTGATAGTGTGTGTAATGGTGCAAAAGTAAGGTAAAACACACCTTTTGGGCCAAGGAACACACACAAAGGAAGGGGAAGAGGGAGATATAGAGATAGAGTGTATCTATATTGTTAAGGGCTGGTTTTTGCTTCTAAGAGTCTAACCTAGAACCAAGAGGGAGGACCTTCTCTTATAAGGATCCCTCTTGCAAAGCTTATACAACAAGCTTGGCTAGAGGGAAATCCCTCCATACACGTGTATGGAGGGGAAAGGAGTTGGTGCCAGCTATCACAGCTGGCACAAAATATCTCCATAAAGTGGAGGAACAGTGGTCGGCTGCCCAAAAAAGCTATTCCGGCAAAAAACAGTGCCGACCGGCAACATATTATGCCGACCGGCAATAAAGTGTGCCGACCGGCAAACAAAAGTGCCGATGGAAGAAAAAGACCGGCCGGTGGCCCCCAGCCACTGCCGGTGGTGTATGGGGGTGTCTCACAAGACATTCCCTGCCCTTCTAAGGCAAAACAAAAGTGTTCGGTGTAAAACCGGACACCACACGGTCAAGTTCGGAGATCCTGAGGTAGGGCGCGCGAGCCGAGACCTCCGGGAACTCCAAACGAACACAATCATGGATGATCACCGAGTGTTCAAACGGTGACGTCCAAGTCTTGAGGACGGTCAAAAATGGGGTGTCTACAGTTGCCCCTCTTTGACAAAACTCGAAAGTCATAACAATGACGGGAGTGAATGTCAAAGCCCAGAGACGACCCATTTTGACAAGGCCGAAGACTCAGACAAACATGCAAGACAAATAAGACATGCGCCCGAAGGCAGGGGCAAAATGCAAGACAATGCACAGAGCCGGACATAACTTATGATCATGCAAAGAAAGCTGTAATGAAGCAAACAGGCGACAATTCTAAGCTAGCATACCAAACTACACTATAATGCAGAAAGGATGTAAGAGAATTATGGAATTCTCAATGCGTCTCACTCGGAGATAAAATACCTGTGCGGCTCGTCTGGTTGCACCAGCTTTAAATGAACCGTACATACAATATCGTGCCTGAAAAGAAAACAAACTTAACAGGTACAATATGGTTAGCAACATGCGAAGTAGTGTACTCGAAATACGTGACAGCGCAAAGCAAGTGGGGAGCATAACAATGCTGTGGAAATATAAACATGTAAATGGAGCATGCGGTCTACGCAGGTAATGAAATTGAACATGCGATTTATGCAATCAAGACATGCGGTCTACGCAGGTAATGGAATTAAACATGCGATCTACGCAATCAAAACATGCGGTCTACGCAGGTAATGGAATTAAACATGCGATCTACGCAATCAAAACATGCGGTCTACGCAGGTAATGGAATTAAACATGCGATCTACGCAATCAAAACATGCGGTCTACGCAGGTAATGGAATTAAACATGCGATCTACGCAATCAAAACATGCGGTCTACGCAGGTAATGGAATTAAACATGCGATCTACGCAATCAAAACATGCGGTCTACGCAGGTAATGGAATTAAACATGCGATCTACGCAATCAAAACATGCGGTCTACGCAGGTAATGGAATTAAACATGCGATCTACGCAATCAAAACATGCGGTCTACGCAGGTAATGGAATTAAACATGCGATCTACGCAATCAAAACATGCGGTCTACGCAGGTAATGGAATTAAACATGCGATCTACGCAATCAAAACATGCGGTCTACGCAGGTAATGGAATTAAACATCACACAGCATAATCGAAACGATTTGCGGGGCTCACGAAGCATGAAAAGGATACGGGGCGGGACATTCTTTGCGCGCATCGAGCGTTGCTTGCAGAAGTTGTGGCCTGAGGTTAACTCAAAGGTTCACGTTTCAAAGGTGTGATTTCCCGTATTGTGAGGGCGTCCGACAACGCGGCTGACCCGAACAAAGATACGGAAGGTGCGTTAACCACAAGGGGAGTTTCATCGGTATCAGTTCTGATACTTGGCTACCCTGCCATTCTACGTTTTATTTACCTTTTTACTAGTAGTTTGAGCACATTGCACTGCCTCAGGCAGGTTTATTTTCTTTCTCAAAATTCACGCACTTTACAAAACATGTGATGGAAATGAAACGAATCATTTTGTTCAAAAGATGTTGCAATTGTGGATCTTCTGTGCATCGCATCGCAGGGTTTCACACCAAAATGTGAACGAAATTGAACCCATTTTGGAAATTTGCCATCGTAATAATCAGGTAGTGAACCGACTTACAACTCGATAAGCAAAACAAGGACATGACACAGCCAAACAAGTGTGAATACAACTCGATAAACAAATCAAGAGCTCAAAGAGAGCGAAATACAACTCGATAAGCAAATGTTCAAGACTCGACAAGCGGACAGGCGTAGCTCCGTAAGAGTCGACCGCCGGGGAGGGGTTGGAGGTGGTTAAGTTCCCCAATTCTTAGCATAAACAGCTCAGGAAGCCAGGGAAGAAGCCCACCGGCACGGTGTAGGAACCACCGGCTGCAAGGAGTGGCTACCGGCCGTATGTCTGTTTTGTCGGCAAACTGGAATGGCCGGTCGGCATATTTTAATGCCGGTCGGCACTAAATGAGGGGAACCACCAGAATGTTGACACCTGTTTCCCCACTCAACCTTATCTCCTACAAAAGATCTCAGCTTCGTAGTTTTCCTCATTTTCACACTGATTTGCTCCAATGGAAGAGTTTCTTGCTCAAAATCTCACAGCTTGGATTGCTAGCTTGGATGGCTCGGAAAAGGTGAATTTCCGGGGCTTCGGCATAAATGCACTATTCACTCTGGGTCGTACCCCGTTGCATCTCCCGTTTCTTCACGCCGCGGCAAGATTTTGGAATCCGGTGACACATGTCTTTAGCTTTGCCGGGCAAGAGATGTGTCCTACCTTTGAAGATTTCCGAGCTCTAATGGAGTCCGAGCGCGACGAGGAGCTCCTGCCCCAACTAAATTTTGGTCATGCCCAATCCTTAGGGCGCATGTGCGGGCTCAGCATGCGCGATGCTCGGTCTCTGATGGGCGACGGGATGTTAGATATTCCGAGTTTGGCCAATCGATTTTCTGATGCTGGTGATCGCAGCAACCATTACTGGCAAGGCTTCCGGCGACATGCGCTCTGCTTGTGCATGCTGTCTCATTTCCTGTTCATTTCGGGCTCTGGAGGGGCTAGTGTCCGGCTGATTGAGGTTGCCCAAGGCCTGAGAGAGGGCAAGAGCTGTATCGCCATGGTTCTGGCCGAGATACTAATGGGCTTAGACGCCTTTTACCGTCATGAGACGTCTAGATTGGCGGGGAGTCCACTACTACTACAGGTAATGTTTTCCACCCAATCTCGCATTTCTGTTTTGCTCACATCACTCGGCCCTCGAGCTCAGTCTTTTCTCACAAAAACCCATTCTCACTTTTCTCTCCTCGTACATCTCTCTATTCTTTAATCTCTCATTTTTCAATCCCTCCCCAGGTGTGGTTGATGGATAAATTGCAGGTTGTGGACTCCTGCACAGCATATTCAGCTCGTGGCTACTTCTTCCGGCATCGTCTGGTCAATGCTTTGGATGAGGAATGGTGGTTCGCTTGGATGTGCCACTTGTCCACAGACCGTATTGCTTGGCGGTGTCCTTGGTTGAGCCTTCCGGCAATGAGTTACAACATGCCTCGACAGACTGGGATTCAACTGGTCGGTCTCACTCATTGTGTATTCTATTTCCCATTTCGGATTCGACGCCAATTTGGCCATGATCAGACCTGCCCGCCAGAGGGGATAGAGTATCCTGCTGCATTTCCAACCCGAGGCGTGCAGCTTGCTTGGCAGGCCACTGCGTGGAGGATGAGAGAACTCCTGGCCCCCGCTCCTACTTTCAGTTGCACTTTATCTGACGAGTGCATAGATTGGCTAAATGAAGAAGCACAGATCGGGCCCAGCTTGGCATCAGAGGCTTCGACCAGCTCTGGGAGGGGGCGCAGGAACACCTGACTTGACCATGCCCTAGATTTATTGCTTTATTAGCACTTTCAAGTTTTCTTTCATGAATGTAATAAAAAAAGGCAATTTCAATTGTTTGTAAGAGCGGGAAGACTCTGTTTTGAAATCAATGAAATTGAAAGTTCTGGTACTAAGAATTTTCCACTTTGGTCCAAAAATGGTCAATGTTGTAAAAAAATTATTTGAACAAAGTCAGCTTACATTAAAACTTTTCAAAGGTATTTTTGACATGGATCAGAACTGGACACGCCTGAGATCTGTCGCTTGAGATGCACAACCCCAAATTCCTGCAACTGGAAAGTTGCCCCTAGTCTGAAGAGCCTCGTAGCACCGCATAGCAACGGAAAGTTGCCCCTAGTCTGAGTGACACTGCACCGGAGATTCCAACGAATGCTGATGGACTAAGATGGCTGAGATGATCAAATGGACAAAGTTGATCGGGGAAGTGTTATGGCTGAACTTCAGGATGAAGCTGCCTACGTATCCCAAACATGGGAATCAAGCCTTACGTAGTTCCGGCTTAGGTTTGCTCGAGTATTTTCACTCTCCTTTTGCGCTCTAACTTTTGCCAAGGCCGCCCTTTGCGGGTTTTCAGCCCTGCGAGCTCAGTTTTTATATTTTCTATTTTTTTGTGCTCTAACTTTTGCCTAGGTCGCCCTTTCGGGTTTTCGGCCTAGCGAGTCTCTCAAGGGTAGTATTTCTTCAACTTGTCCATATTGATCGGTTGAGAGAATTCTAAGCCATCTAAGTCCATTAGAACCACAGCTCCGCCTGACCAGATGGTTTTGATGATGTAGGGACCAGTCCAATTGGGTCTGAACTTGCCCCTCGGGTCGTGGATGGGAGCTCGGTTGTCTTTGAGTACCAAGTCCCCTTCCTTTAGATTCCTGGACTTAACCTTCTTGTTAAAAGCCCGAGCAATCCTGCGCTGATAACTCTGAACGTGGTACAGTGCTTTCAGTCTCCTTTCATCAAAGAGCATTAGTTCTTCGAACCTGCTTTGCTGCCAATCTGCCTCAGCTATCTGACACTCGGCCAATACTCGTAAAGACGGAACTTCAATTTCGATAGGTAGAACAGCCTCCATTCCATAAACTAACGAATACGGAGTTGCTCCGGTAGAAGTTCTAATCGAAGTTCTGTAACCCCACAGAGCAAACGGCAACTTATCTGGCCAATCTCGATAGGTCTCTACCATTTTCCGCAGTATATGCTTGATGTTCTTGTTGGCGGCCTCAACCGCCCCATTGGTTTGCGGCCGATACGTAGATGACTTATGAAAAGCCACGTTATACTTTCCCAACAAGTCGACCACTTCTTTCTTAAAGTGGGATCCATTGTCCGAGATGATCTCATTTGGTACCCCGTAGCGACAAATGATGTTGTTTCTGATGAACTTTGCGACATGCGACGCCTTCAACACCGCGTATGATTGGGCCTCGACCCACTTTGTGAAATAATCTATCGCTACGAGGATATACTCATGTCCGTTCGATCCCTTCGGGGTAACAGCTCCGATTACATCGATCCCCCATACGGAAAACGGCCACGGGGAAGTCATATTGTATAATTTGGATGGTGGGATGTTCATACGGTTTGCATGGATCTGGCATTTGTGGCATCGCCGAACAAAGCCGATACAATCCTCTTCCATGGTCGACCAATAATAGCCCTGTCTAAGGATCTTTCTGGCCAACATTACTCCATTCATGTGTGCACCGCATTCTCCTCCATGGATGGCCTCCATTAGGCGTTTCGACTCTTCAGCTTCTACACAGAGCTTATGCATTCCTAGATGACCTCTTTTGTACAGTTTACCTCCGCAGATGATGAACTGAATAGCCATTCTTCTGATGGCCCTTTTATCCTTGGTGCTTGCCCCTGTCGGATACGTCTCCTTTTCCAAGAAGTTCCAAATATCGTAATACCAGGGGTTGTCGTCTTGGGCCTCATCTATGGCGGAAACTGACTCGTATGCTGGTGCAAACTTCTGATCAATGATAACTGGACGCATCCGGACTCCCGACGGGATGTCTATCATGGAAGATAGAGTTGCTAGCGAATCTGCAAACCTGTTGTTCTCTCTTACGAGGTGGGTGAAATTTAGTTTCTCGAACCGAGGAATTAACAAATCCAAGGTTTGGTGGTAAATTATCATCCTTTCCTCCTTGACCTTCCAGTCCCCTTTTGCTTGGGATACAACAAGATTCGAATCCCCAATGACGTCCAATCGTCTTACCCCTAGCTCTAGGGCTGCTTCCAGACCAGCAATACATGCCTCATACTCTGCCTCATTGTTCGAGACCCTGAACTGGAGCTTGAATGCCAAAGGGATACGGGAATCGTCAGGCGCTATCAGCAACACCCCTATCCCATACCCATACTGGTTTGACGCTCCGTCAAAGTACATCGTCCAAGTTTCATCCTCAACATGCAGAATCGCTTCATCCGGGAATAGGTACTCAACCGCTTCATCCCCCTCAACCGGATGGTCGGCAAGGAACTCCGCTACCGCTCTCCCTTTCACCGACTTGCGTGTTACATACTTCAAGTCAAATTCGGAAAGCAATAGCAACCAACGAGCTAGCCTACCTGTAAGTGCTGGTTTCTCGAAAAGATATTTGATGGGATCCAAACGTGAAACCAACATTACAGAGTGAGCTAACAGGTAATGCCGCAGCTTTCGGGTAGCCCATACTAAAGCCAAACAAGCCTTCTCCAATGGTGTATAGCGGGTCTCGTAATCCAGCATCTTCTTGCTCAGATAGTAGATAGCCCTTTCCACTTTGTCTTCCGACTCCTGTGCGAGCATGCAGCCCATGGTGGTCTCAGTTACCGAAAGATACAATATCAACGGTTTCCCCGGTTCTGGCGGTGACAACACAGGCGGGTTCTGTAGATACTCTTTGATCTGCTCAAAAGCTGCTTGACATCGGCCGTCCCATTGGAATTTCTTTCCTTTCTTCAGGAGGCCAAAAAGTGGTTCACAAGTCAAGGTTAGTTTAGAGATAAACCGCCTTATGAATTGCACTTTACCTAGAAAGCCTCGCACCTCCTTTTCAGTCCTTGGTGGTGGCATTTCTAAGATGGCCTTGATTTTGGAAGGGTCGACCTCGATGCCCCTTTGCGTTATCAGAAACCCTAGCATCTTTCCTGCTGTAACACCAAAAGTACACTTCTGGGGATTCAACCGCAGCCGAAATTCTCTGATCCTTTGAAAAAACTTTTGTAAGGCGGTGTAGTGGCCCTCTCTTTCCTTGGACTTGACAATCATGTCGTCCACATACACCTCGACCTCTTTATGGATCATATCATGCAATATTGTAGTTGCTGCCCGCTGATAGGTAGCTCCCGCGTTTTTCAACCCAAATGGCATCACTCGATAACAATATGTACCCCACGGGGTAGTGAATGCAGTCTTCTCCCGGTCTTCGGGTGCCATTACTATCTGATTATAGCCTGAGAAACCATCCATGAACGAAAGCAAGGCATGCCCTGCCGTGAAATCTACCAATTCATCAATGTGCGGCAAGGGAAAGTCGTCCTTCGGACTGGCCCTGTTCAAATCCCTGAAGTCTACACAGACCCGAATTCTGCCGTCTTTCTTCGGCACCGGAACAATGTTGGCCAACCAAGTCGGATACTCAGACACCAACAGGAAGCCTGCATCAATCTGCTTGGTGACCTCTTCCTTGATCTTAATGGCCCAATCGGGGCGGATCCTCCTGAGCTTCTGTTTGACAGGTCTGGCCTCGGGATCAAGAGGGATCCGGTGCTGTACAATCTCAGGATCGATTCCAGGCATGTCTTCGTAGGACCACGCGAAAACATCTTTGAAATCTTTTAACAAAGCGACTAAGCGCTCGCGTTCCATAGAAGACAACGTGGACCCGATCTGGACCAGCCGCGGGTCCTTCTCAGTACCAACATTCACAGTAGTGATTTCATCCATTAAAGGTTTAACAAATCTTTCCTGCTCTTGATCAATTAACCGTTGCAAAACCGGAGGAATTTCTTCCTCGTCGTTTTCATCAAAATTTTGAAAATCCTGATTTAAGCAATAAATCAAAGGCACAGAAAAATACTCCGAAACCACACCCACGTCGTTCTCATTAAATATTTCCGAGCCGTCGGATTCTTCCGTTACAACAGACTCAAAAGAAAATGAAAAAGACGACCTAGACAGGACTGTGGTATCCGGGTTATCACCCCCGGGAATACCGGACTCAGACTCAGTTGAGCTGGAATCTGATTCCGACGTACAAGATTCGGTAGAATCAGATTCCGGCTCACTACCTGACCCGGTGCTGCTTGATAGAAAGCCTTCTTCATATTGCCAAATGAGAGAAGGTGCGATGGATGCATCCAAAATAGCTGATGGTAGGCCCGCAGCCGCTTCATTCCCAATCACACATACCGAGGAGCTATCCCCCAAGCACCTCTGTTCGATCGGAGGATCTGACAGCAGACATGCCAGCGCTGCCCCCATTTCATTTTCAGCGTCCTCGGACTGTACCTCCTTACTTTGTTCGGCCTCAGCCGATAGATCTGCCTGCCCTTCGGCGATGTCATCCTCAGGTAACTGTAAATCAAAGAAGATCTCAAATCCCGGCACGCGCTTCTTCTCCGCGTTGAGCCACGGCTCTGGGAAGCCACAGAACGGGAAGTCCTCCCCCTCCCGGACGAAACGTCCGTTCAGGGTCCCCCGAATGGGCTGGTGCATCAAGTCAAAGGGCTTCCCCATCTGTTTCGCCCTGGCCCTTCTGGCCATTTCCTTTCCTTTCCTTATCCAATCCTCTTTGGTGGGCAAGTAGCCCAAACCAAAAGTATGGGGGTTATGTGGCACCTCTGTCGATGCTGCGGCACCTTTCCTACCGCTCTTGCCTAATCCCATCCCGGGGATGTGCTGGAGTTTGTTCATGAGATAAACTGCTTGGGCGCTGACATACACCCCTTCGTTAGCTGCCATGATGTTCTGTACAACCCGAGCCTCGGCCAAGGTAAAACCTGATATGAACACATCTTCTATGCCATGCTCAATTTCTAGAACAGGCGTAGATACCTCTGGTGGTGGATGAATTGATGAATTTCCAAAAACAATGGCTACTCCCTTCCCATAGGGGTATTTCACCACTTGATGTAAGGTAGAGGAGACCGCCTTTACCTGATGCAGCCACGGCCGTCCCAAAAGCAAGTTGAACGTTGCAGGAACCTCCAAAACATGGAAATCTATCTCATGCTGTCCGGGCCCAACCTTTGTTTGAATCTTAACTGTCCCCATTACCTCCCGGCTTGTGTTATCATATGCCCGAATTACCTGGGCCGTTGGTATAAAATCCGCGACTTTCAAACCAATCGCATAAGCTGTCCTTGCCGGGCAGACATTGATAGCGGATCCCGTGTCGACAAGTACTACAGGTATCCATTTATCCCTGCATTCGACAGAGATGTAGAGCGGCTTGTTATGGTTTGCACCCTCGGGTGGCAGCTCTTTGTCAGAAAAATTCAATGCTGGGGAATTCCCTCCTGAAAAGACTAATCCCACCAGCTGCTCGGGCGTGGTGTCTATGGACAGCTTGGCCTTGTCCATGGCTGACAGGACAGCCTGCCTATGTACTCGAGAAGCCATAAGCAGTCCCCAAATGGAGATGTCTGCTTGCATCCTTTTCAGTTGTCTCAACACAGCCTCGTCTTCGAGTTGCCTCTCCTTTTGTTTCTCCGCTTCATTATCTTTCCCAGACGCCTCTGGTTGATCTAGGTGTGGAGGCTTGAAATACCGTCCACTCCTAGTCATGTGATCGACTTCGCCGATATACCAGGTATCATCTGGTTGGTTACCTTTCCAATCCTCGTCCGTGTGGGCAAGACATAGATCGTCGTCTTCCCACCATATACCATCTGCGACTGACAAGCATCTGTCTGGTTCTGGCACAACTGTCTCGATACTCACAGTACCTCTTACCCCTATGTTCACAGCATCCTCCGTTTCCGTACTTGCGGCGGTTTTGACCCCTACATGGCCTTTTGCTTTTCTAATCCTCTCAGAATCCTCGAATCTTTCTTGCTCTGACTGTGTCAATGCAGTAGATTGCTCACTGACCCCTGTACTTAAAATGCTCCATTCCCGAGCGAAACTCTCGACACCGGCGCTCTCCGGCGATATATTCTGCTTTTCGGCACTCCCGGGCGCTGTTGACATTCCTGCCCCTGCCGGGCCTTGTTCTGACTGGAACTCCCCTATTACATCCGGCTGATCGTCTAACCACCCCGTGGCCTCTGCTGATTCTTCATTATCATACCAATTGATGGCTGAGTCTTGGTCATCATGAAATTGGGACTTGACAACATCCTTTTCCACGGCTGTCAAATCATCAATTCCCTGTCCTGAATTGTCCCCTCGGACTACACACAGCTCTCCCCCGACTGAAAATTCGACGTTTGGTCTATTCTGGCCCACAGGTGAAATGTAGTCATTCGGATTGTAAGCATTCCCAACATCATTCTCAGGCTCCACGGACCCTGGTTTGACAACCCCTTTCTTGTTCTCGGTGGTCACCACCACTGGCTTGGGTTGGGTTATGGAGATATCCGTCATGCACAAATCGGTGCAATTAGGGAGGAAAACTTTAGGTTTAGGTAGGTAGGAGGGTGTGATGTAGATACTGGGATCGTAGGATGCGACCCCAGTGTGGATGAAGTTGACTCTTTTGGGCGGTGGAACTTGGTTATGTGCGGGGAGAGGATTTGTGGTAACATTGGGTTTCTCAGGGGGAAGAATCACCCCATTATCAATGAGATCTTGAATCTCATGACGTAAGCGAAAGCATAGGTCAGTGTCATGACCATGCTGCTGATGGAACGCACAATATTTGGCTGGGTTGTGGGTGGCGGGTAGTCTTTCTGGCAAGGGCCGCGGCTCTAGGGGCTTCAGATGCCCTTTTCTGATCAAAACCCCCAGAGCTTTGGATAGGGGCATATAAAGTGGAGCAAAGGTTCTGGTGTTTCTGGGAGGGTATTTGGCTGTTTGTGAGTTGCTTCCGGACGCGCCGGAGAATGGTGTGGCTGCTGTATTTCTTGGGGAAGGGTTAGTGGTGACCATACTCACTTCGGAGGTCCTGGCAGTCGTAGCGCCACTCGGGCCTGTATTAGTACTACGATTGAAGTTTCTGCGGGGTTGGTCCCGATCATTATCAATCCAACCTTGTCTCAAGGCGTCCTCGATCTGCACCCCCATTTCATGTAAATCAGCAAAGGTGGGAAAGGGGACTACGATCATCTTTTGCATTAGTTTCGGCTGAAGATTGCGCACAATCATCCGAATCTGGTCTTTGTCTGTGGGTCTCAAGGTCATCATTGAAGCCTTAGCCCGCCACCTGGTTACAAACTCTGAGAAGCTTTCCTTGGGTTCCTGCCTCGTTGTCTCGAGATCCCGGGTCGTGATCTCGATTTGTGTGTTATACGAGTACTGCAGGATGAAGGCCTCAGCCATCTCGTCCCAGTTTCTCTTGACGTCATCCCCCAACTTGGCATACCATGCGGACGCCACACCTGACAAGGTCCGGCCGAATAAAGATAGTTTCTGCAATCTGGTGAGGCCCATTGGCCTTAGGACGTCTGAAAACAGTCGCAGGTGTACCATGGGATCCTCAGACCTGTCAAAACGATCAATTTGGGGCATCTTAAATCGATCTGGCAACGTCACGGCTGTGTCGATGTACCCATCTCCAATGTCCGGAATGGACTTCGCACCTTGAGACTTCTTGAACAGCTTTTCAAGCTTGTGCATTTTTAATGTCATGGGGTCTATCTCAGACTCAAAGGGAGAATCCGATACATTAATGGGAGTGGTTGCCTTGGATTGTTGAGGCGGAATCGGGGGTGGAGCCGGCCCCGTTGGGATGTCTGTATCTTCTTGGACATTCCGGGCGTTTGGTGTTTCTTCGGGTATTGGAACCCTTAATGGAGGAGGGGTTTGCTGCGAAGGTGATGCCCCAGTTTGTTGTTGCAATCTCCCAATTAAATCCGCTTGCTCACTCATAACGGTAGCCTGTTGCCTGGCAAATTCTGCCTGGCGGGCAGCATCTTGCTGCATCATTTTCATGCTTTCCTGAAGTTGGCGCACCATCTCCTCTAAGCTGGCCATACTGTTCTGCTCCGGTTGAATTGCTGGTATGCGTTCCCTCTCAGTGGGTGAAACGGGATCCTGATCCCTACTGTACACAGGTGGGGTAGATGAAGCCCTTTGTACCGACTGCTGAACCGATATCCTCTGCCTAGTTGCCTTCTGTTTAGTAACCGGGGGTAGAGAATGGTACACTGGTTGTCCTTCTATCAGATCCTCAGATCGATGGAGCCGGCGACCTCTGATCCAGAGTGCTTGGGGAATGTCTACCGGGTTAGACGCAATGATGCTAAACTACCTAGCAAAAAGATAAATAAAGCAATAAATAAACCAACAACCGGGCAGCACAACAGCATAAAATAAACAAATAATATACAGTTGGATTTTCAAAACACATAGTCAATAAGCCGAGCACACGGTTCCCCGATACCGACCACTGTTCTCAAAATCTCTATTCCCAATACTGAGCCCTGATTCCCGCAGATAACCGATTCTCTTAAAGCTGATACTGATGCCCTCAGGCCTGATGCCCAGACTTACAAACTGGTGTGTTCTTTTCCCTGCAGAAATACATTCTAACAGCACATAGCAAGTAAAGAGAGCCAATACACCCCTATGTTTGGGGTAGGGTTTCCCTGTCCTATTTTGTCAGGAGCTAGGGTTTCACTATGCACACAGCGGTTTCAAACAACCTATAATCGGGTAAGCAACCTGTCCTAGCTTGGAATGGTCACTATGGATTCCGAATATGCACTAGGTCGAATGGTCAAAAAGGGTGCCCCGGTAAACCGGGGTTTGTGTTCCCATGCTGTCAGAGCCCATAGCCGGTCAGCCTTATGGACATGCCTTGACAAGACAAGCCTCCGGCAAACCGTTCAGGAATGGCAGATGGCAAACACTGTGTTCCTAGGCGCACCAATGCACATGCAATGCAAAGAAACACATAGATGAGATCAAAACAGGATATCACGAGTTCAAGTCAAGCTCTCTAAACTCCCCAGCAGAGTCGCCAGAAACTGTAACAGCGCCCGCGTGGGGACCTCGCTACAGCTCGGACTCGACTTTTCGTAGTCACGGTTCTAAGTCTGAACCAAAGAGTCCAAATCCGGCAAATCGTTTTGAGAAAACAGATTTTTGAAAGAAGTGCCAAACATGGACTGCTTTGCCAGATACAGAGTCGCCACCTAAATATTTTATTTTGGGAAATTTAGGAAACCCTGACTCGGTGCCAAAAGGCCACGTGTCCGTCATCACCAAAGTTGCCTCGGCTCGGGAGCTTGGGTACGATCGGGGAAGGTCAGCTATGAGCACCCCCTTTCGCCCGGTCCGAAGACCGGCCTCTACTAACCGTGATATCCATTTTTGAAAACTTTATGTGTTCTTAAACCAATTGTTAGCTTAGAATTACTATGTTATGCGCGCAGCAAACAAGTATAGACCAAATCGCTCAAATTAGAATAAAACATTTTCATGTTTGTTTTTGAAAATGGTTTGCTACTCGTAAGTAGGCTAAAATGCAGGTTTTGCCACCTTCAAGTGGGCTTAAAAAATCGCAGTTTTAACGCATTATCCCAATTTAAGCAATTTGACCTCCACCCACAGGCATTCAAGCAGTTTATCTCATGTAAGCACTTAGCCGCATGGCAAGCATACTATTATGGCAACATTCACACGCATGCTGGATGCTAAAGCATAACCACTTACATTGTACTCCGTGCCAAAACAATAACTAGTTAGCAAATGTGCGTGTCCTAGTTCATATTATTTTGCCTAATGCAACACATACAAGATGCAATTTTAGTTAGGCTCGGTTAACCTAAATATGACATACGATATGCAACCAACTGATTCATGTATTCAATTTTGGAATTTGAAAATACGAATGCGGTTAGCATGATGTACCGAGCCCGGTGTATGTTTAACAGATACATGAATGCACGCATGCATATCATAAGGTATGCCAATTTCAAAAATGCCCTAATCTACCATCATAAGCTGGTAAATAAAAGGGAAGAAAGAAATGGGGATTGGAAGACATGCACACACTCACCCACACTTATTACATGTTTACCCTTACTCAGAAGGTTCGAATTAATATTACAGTCCCAAAATAATGAACAAATAAAATTATTACAAAATTTCCTAATTAATTAAAAAAAAGGAGGCAAAAGGATGAAGAGGGTGGCCACAGCCTCTGCCTCGGGGCGCGCAGATGATGCATGCTCGAATCCGTCCTGCCCGGAAAACCCGTACTATACTCTTGTCGCCTCTGTTTGTACTGCCTTGTCTTTCCGAAAATTACCAAAGTGCTGGAGCAAGCTCTCTGCATCTTGCAGAGCACCACCGGCCAGACAGAATTGCCACCGGCACTCCAAAATTCCCGTCGGCACTTTATCAGACCCATCGGCATTCCAGATAGTGCCGGTCGGCACTAAATTCTGCCGGTTGGCAGAAACTTCCTGCAGCAGACAATTTGACAGCAAAACAGAGAACAGACAATGCATGGCATGGGGTTCTTGGACACATGTAAGCATGGTCCTACTTCTTATCATATTTCGAACTCAAAGAAGCATGACCTTCGATCTTTGAGTCATCTAAGGTGCATGATGACTCAATGGATCAAATTTGCTATTTGATATGAAAATGCATGCAACAAATAACGTGAAAACCGGGGCCTTATCAAATTGGAGTCAAAGGTCCCGATGACCGGGGATCAAGGCACATAACATCACTTGAAGTATGAATGGTCCTTGACTCCCGCACTTGGTTTGACACCCCAAACCAAGTAAATGCAATGCATGTAATGCTCACAAGCCTCAAGTGTGTCATACCACCAAGATGTAAAACACAACAAGCAATATGCAACTATGATGACAAAAATGTATGATACCAAGCACACAAGATACAAACATGATGCAAACATGAAGCAAATTGACCATGGAATTGATGTGCTACAAAGCTTAATGGAACAACTATCCAACAAACATGGAGCAAGCATGCAAGAGGGCTAAAAAAAAACAAAGGGACAGACCCTTACCCTCCTCAAAACAGTGACCAAAGGTGCTTAAAATGGTAGGCAATCAACTCATGTTATCAAGCAAATTCATGGTCCCAAAGTTAAGACACAAAGAGGAGACAACCCACCCCCATTACCATGACCACTCATGGCATGATCAAAACAAGCCCAAAAGGGAATTTATGCATGCAAGATAGGACCCCAAGAAGCTCCTAATATGGCAACTAAGATATCCCCCATGAAGCAAACAAACTAAGGCTCATTCTTAGGCATAAGAGGACACATCTTCAAGGCATGAAAGAGGCCATGCATGCACACATACAAGCATGATTCTTGGACTAAAATATGACCCTAGATGATGCCAAATCAAAAGGGTAAACACAACCATGCATGCTAGAGGTCAAAATGCTCAAGGCTTCCAAGCCAAAATACAAAGCAACTCTAACAAACATGCTAAACATGACCAAGTTGATAACCAACAGATTTTAAACATGGAAAAATAATGCCAAATACTCCATGGAACCAAGCCAACACACACAAAAATCATGGCCTAATCATGGGGTGTACTTTTAAGCAAAGTGGAGCAATACAAAGCAAATATCACAAGCATGCAAGAGGGTCCAAATCCGACCAAAAACAGAGATTATGTAAGACCTAAGATGCCTAAAAAAGTACTGAAATGAAGCCAAGAAACAACAAGTACACATGCTATCCTTTTGAGCCCAAAAAGCAAGTGAACAAAACCATAAAGGGAGAGGGGTGTCCCTCCCCTATGCAAGACTTCAAACCAACTTTTTTGACACTAAAATACACTGATTTTTGGTGATCAAAAGATCAAAATGCTGAAGTGGACAAAACCTTATCAAAAGGGTACCAAAATAGGCCAAACAAGGCCTATGAGGGTGAGTTTGCGATCTAACCACAAAGAGACCTCAATGAAAGTGTTAGAACAGGAGAATATGAACCTTTTTTATGTTATACACAAGAGCCAAAACAATAAACAAAATAGGTAGAAAACCAATGCAAGTTTGGGGAATAAAAGGGAAGATGCTCACCCTTGAAGAACCCTTGAAGAACAAATGGTCTAACCTCCTTCTTTGGATCAAAACCAGTCCAAAACTCAAGAAACAAATCCCCCAAGTCCCTCAATCTCGGACTAAGGTGTGATAGTGTGTGTAATGGTGCAAAAGTAAGGTAAAACACACCTTTTGGGCCAAGGAACACACACAAAGGAAGGGGAAGAGGGAGATATAGAGATAGAGTGTATCTATATTGTTAAGGGCTGGTTTTTGCTTCTAAGAGTCTAACCTAGAACCAAGAGGGAGGACCTTCTCTTATAAGGATCCCTCTTGCAAAGCTTATACAACAAGCTTGGCTAGAGGGAAATCCCTCCATACACGTGTATGGAGGGGAAAGGAGTTGGTGCCAGCTATCACAGCTGGCACAAAATATCTCCATAAAGTGGAGGAACAGTGGTCGGCTGCCCAAAAAAGCTATTCCGGCAAAAAACAGTGCCGACCGGCAACATATTATGCCGACCGGCAATAAAGTGTGCCGACCGGCAAACAAAAGTGCCGATGGAAGAAAAAGACCGGCCGGTGGCCTCCAGCCACTGCCGGTGGTGTATGGGGGTGTCTCACAAGACATTCCCTGCCCTTCTAAGGCAAAACAAAAGTGTTCGGTGTAAAACCGGACACCACACGGTCAAGTTCGGAGATCCTGAGGTAGGGCGCGCGAGCCGAGACCTCCGGGAACTCCAAACGAACACAATCGTGGATGATCACCGAGTGTTCAAACGGTGACGTCCAAGTCTTGAGGACGGTCAAAAATGGGGTGTCTACAGAGGGCGTTACAACTTGGTATCAGAGCGTACCGGGTTCGAATACTTTGGGTACGTGGGAAGTGATTAGGATCACAATGGGTTTGTCTCGCTTGTTAGCGACTTAGATGTAATGTTATGTGTTTATGTGATAACATGTTTATGTGACTATTTGGGTATGGGATTTGGTTTCTAGGATGTTGATTGGATCCTTGAGTTTCTGGGAGTCTTGTTGGAAAGGCACCTGATCAATGTTGTTTCTAACTGGAACTCTAGTAACGCCTCGGGACTATCATTATTCAGAAATGAAATTCGTAATTGCTTATGTGTTTATGTGTTTACGTGGAGTGAATTACAGTTGTCCATATATTAGGGCGTGAGTGTTTAGCTTCGGCACATGTATGAATGTGCTAATATCCTTTGTTACTTTTACTAGGATGCCTAGGCGAGGAAGTTGTGATTTCCCTCCTTCCGCTCGGGAAGAGTTGCGGAAACAGTTTGTGGAGTTACGCCAAGGTACTACACCTTTGGTGAGGTTTGAAAGATGGTTTGCTAACTTGTCGAGGTTTGCCCCAGAATTGGTGGAAACAGAGGAATTGCGTTGTTTCGAGTTTCAGAGAAAGCTGCGTGACGACATCCGTGATAGGATTGTGGGGTCTTGGCATAGAAGTTATAGGGTGCTTGTTGAGGCAGCCACCCATGTAGAGGCTGCGGTGTTAGCAATGGGGCAGAGTGGGGAGGAAGCCATCTCGGCGACTCCTGTGACTCGGGGTGTTAGTAGGCCTTTTAAGAGGCATAAGGGTTTAAACCCGCAACAGGGAGGTCAGACTAGAACTACCCTTCCAGTGTCGGATTTGGGTTCGGGAGAAAGTAAACAGAGGGGTGTTATTTGTTTCAGGTGTGGTCTGCTGGGCCACAAGGTTTCGGTTTGCGCACAGAGGAAGGGGGCAGGGTTAGTAGTTCAACCAGTAGTTGTACCACCAGGATCATTTAACCAGCCGGGCTTTGGGCCGATCAAATGCTCTGTGGGGAGGCAGTCGTTGGGGTCTTCATCAGCTCAGATTTTGAACCAGTCTGGTGCTCAGGCACCGCTTACTTGTTGGGTGTGTAATCAGCCAGGTCATATTCGACGTTTCTGTACTCAGCCGGGGGCTTCTTTAGGGGTTTTACAACCTAGCCAGGCTCGGTATCATTTGACTAGGTAGGAACAGTATCGTTTTGGGGGATCAAACAGGACAGATTTCGAGGGCCTCGGTAGAGTCGAGTTCCCAAGCCCCAGTTGGGGGAAACTCGCAGTTGTTGCAAGTGTGGCCAGCTAGGGCACATCAGTAGTCCTTGTTCGTGGCTTGTAAGCTCATAGAAAATCTTGGGTCAGAGAATGATCAACTTTTGGCGGTCCAGCGAGGGACGACAGTGGTAGTAATACCGAGGGGTTGGGTTTGTTTTGACTAATCCATTTTGTAACCAGTGAATTATCGTTTGGTGGCCATTGGGTTCTATTGTGTAACCAATGTGTTTTGGGAATGTTGAAACATCTAAACTGTTTGTTTATCTATATATATGTGCTTGGTTTATTAATTTCTTTGGATTGGGTGGATTGGAACATGTGGTAGCTCTAAAGTTTTATTAATGTGATAAGTTGTTGTGAGACCATAAAATCGTTGGTAATAATGATTCTTATGTGTGTGAAAGCGATGTTAGTCCACTATTGTGGAAACTCCTCGAGAGGATGTGAAGTATGAGATTAATACTAGGTATAGTATATGTTTGTCATGGTATTTTGCAATGGGCATAGCGCATAATCTTGTTAAGATTAGATTTGTACCTTCGTGGTCGGTAACGTTGCCGAATTGGCATGTGTAGTGATTGGTCGTTTCGATAGAGGGGTGTTAGTCCCTATATAGGGGTGTGGCTGTTAGCATCGGGAGTGGTGTGTTGTGAGCAGCTGGTGCTATATCTCGGGTAGTAGCTTATGGACGTTTCCTAAGTTTTTGGACTTCCTTACTTTGATCGAAAGTGATAGGTTTGTACCTTAACACTGGTTAGGTCGGGAGATGTTGTCGTGAGGGTAGATTGGGTATATAGCCCGTAGTTTGGATTGTGACCCGTGAGTCGAGTCACTGTAGTAAGTCTTTTGCGAAGTCAGGTTTGGGATGGTAATGAGAAGGTTGAGGACCTTTACTCCTCCGGGAATATAGAATGGTGTATCTTTGAAAGCCTTATCGGCGTCATGCAACGGTGTCGGGGTTGGTTTATGGTGGTTGTCTAGCGGTAGCATTGGCCAGTGGTTTGGCACGGAAGCTGGGTGTCTTGATTGTACTCGCGGGATGAGTGGCAAATTAGGGTTGGAACAAAAGGTGGACCCTATAGGTCGTTGGCGGATGAAGGTACTATGTTAGTTTGTGTTTGGTACGAATGGTTACTTGGTAGTGCTGAATATCACGGTGTAACAAACCCTGTCAGTTAACTCAGTATGAGGGAAGGGGTATGCAAATTTTATTACTTCGAGTTCAGTGGAGATGGTGAGTGGAATCTCTAGATGAGGGAGTTTTGCACAGTGCGATGCGTGTTAGTGTGTGGTTCATTTGGTTTCTGACTGAAATCGAAAGGCTGGATGTTTGGTAAAGTTAGGCCACTTCGGCATCAATGTCCGTCGTCCAGTTTGGACAGTGGTAACACAAGTGAAGTAGGAGAGTCGTGAAGAGTGAGTGAGGTACTCAGTTGGAATCGTTTTGATTCGTTTGGTCCTCGTTAGTACGTTGTAAGGCACGGGGGTGTACAATGTTATCGGTGGTGTCATTACGTAACTGGGAATTTCAAGTATTTAGGAGCTCTCTATAGGAAAGTTCTGTTTTTGGGTACAACGTCATCAACGTGAGTATGACGGGTTTTGTGGGGTGGCTGTGTTGTGTTTCACTTGGGATTCATTGGGTACTCCTTGTAAACTAAAGTGGTTTTTTGTTCAAGACCTTAAACTTATGGGGTAGTAATGTACCGTAATGTCGTTCTTTACCCGTGCTTCGTCTTACACTTGTTTTGTGAAAGTTGACTAGAAGCCTTGTGTGCGAATGTTTTCGTGTTTCCCTTGTTGGGATAGTAAGTACCAAATACTAGTTTAAGTATCGTGGGTAATCGGGACATGATGGATGTCTCAGAACACTGTGGTGATTGGATTTGTCTTACTATTATCATTGTTATCGAGTCTGGCTAAGCCGGACTTTTCCATTCGTTAAAATATTGTGAAAACGTAATGGGGTTGAGGAAACCACTTGGGTAAGTAAATTTCGGTTCCGAGAGAGAGGTATCTAGATCCATTGGTAGGTATTTGAACGTATGTTGAATATCTGGTTGTATTGATGAACTGTACGAATATTACATGTGTTTCAATCTATGGTAATATTATGGAAGTTAATTTAGCTTTATATATGTTAAATGTGATATGGAAATGCAAGTATATCATTCACAGTGAATGTACTTCGAAATTGAGAACCATGCATGTTTGGAGTTATTGAAATTGAAAGAAATGCGTGTCGATAATGCATGTTATAGCATATATTGTAAATTGTCTCTTGAATAGAGATAGGATAACCGACAATGGGTTAAGTTGTTGAATACGAAATTGTGCATTGGGGAGAAGTTGATTTAATTCAAATGTTATGAGAAATTTCAATGAGAGGACTTGACCAAATCAAACGAGAATGGTTATGTGTTGTGAATAACACCGTGCTTATGAAAAATGTTTACAAAACTCTTGGATTTCGCATGAGAGATGCGATATTTATTTTGGAATGTTAACGATGAAAACTTAATTATTTTTGAGAAAATGTTTTTTTTTAACCAGAGAATGATTTTCTTCGTATGCCTACAAAAACCTTGCATTGGTTGTTCTATTCGGGATTATGGTTGTTGAGTAGTGACTTAGCTTGGAGCGCTAGCTTGGAGCGCTAGTTGGTTGTTCGTGAGTTGTTTCGGGAAAGATTTGGTTTTGTTGTGACTCTTGTACCGGTAGTGTTGTCGTTTGGGACGTGTTCCCGTGGTTAGTCTCTTCCTTGGTAAGAGTGGATTGGAGATTTGTAGTGAGAGTAATTTCTTCCCTAGTACTCAGGTGTTGGGGTTGTGTGATCAGTTGGCCTTGTGTTTAGACGTTTCCTTAATTTCGGGGATGAAATTCTTTAAAGGGGGGGGGGGAGGTTATAGCGATCCCGGGTTTTACCCCTTGTTGTGCAGTGATCCGGACTTAGGTTCCATGGGGTTGATTATTGTATTTATGTTGTTTGCATCCTCTACTCTTTATTTATGAGTCTTGGGTTGTGTTGGGAAGGTTTGGAACAAGTTGGTCGAGCTTAGGAACCAAGTCTAGTTGTCCAGATTTTGGCTTGTCCGCTTGAGCGGGGGTTTTGGCGCTCAAGCGGGGAAATCACCCATCCAGTTTGTCGCCTGCAGTGTTGGACGCTCGAGCGGGGGATTGGCCGCTCGAGCGGGAGTTCGTGAGTGACGCTCGAGCGGGGAGTTGGACGCTCGAGCGGGGGACCTGTCTGCCTAAGTTCTGGGAGTGTGCATCCGCCGCTCGAACGGGGGATTGGCCACTCGAGCGGGAGTCTGTGAGTGCCGCTCGAGCGGGGGTTTGGCCGCTCGAGCGGGGGTTTGGCCGCTCGAGCGGGGCGACTGGTATAAAGTTCCTAGATTCAGCTTTTTGGCTCACTTTTTCACACCCGTTTCTCTCTCTTACTTTTCCAAAAAGCCATTTGAGAGCTTTTCTCTCTAAAACCATAACTTCTCTCTAAGTATTGATCTAGCTAGGGTGTTTTCCTCACCTTTGGTCTTTACAAAAGTTGGGTTGATCGTCGAGGGCTTTACTTTGATCCGAAAATTTCGAGTTTTGGAGCACGTTGGGTTTCGTCATCTTCTTTCCTTGAGCTCCGAATTTGAGGTAGGGATATCCTACTCCTCCTTATGGATTTTGTGTTTAAATTTTAGCATTTTGATATATTGGGTGTTGTTGGGTAATTTTGAGAAAGTTTGGGGCCTTTGTGCAATTTTACAAAAGTTAGGGTTTTAATTATATAAACCTATATGCAAGTTAGGCATAGAGAAATGAGATTAATGTTGGAACAGTGATGGAAATGGAACCTTAGGGCTGTCTTGTGAATTATGGCTATTTGCCCTAAGTGGTTAAATTAATTAATGTATATAATTAATTAGAGAAAATAAGGAATTGAACTGAGAATGTTGAAATTGGGAATGTATGGGACTAAAGGGTGTAGTTGAGTCATTTATTGCTCACCTAGTTGAAATGTTGATATATTATCCATTTGTGCATTTATTTCCTGTTTAGAAATAATGGATTTGGATTACCGGTGGAGGGTAGTGTTGATTGTTGTAGACAATGCATGATGATTAGGCAAACTAGAACTAATCAATTGGATGTGTCATAGAGTATGACAGTTGATAAAATACATTAACTTTATGTATTGATTGATTGGGTATATGATCAATGTGTTTATATGCATTATGTGTAGATGGTTGATAGAATACATTAACTTTATGTATTGATTGATTGCGTGTATTATTCTGTGTTTATATGCATTGCTTGTGTGTGGGAGGAGATGGGGGATGTACTCTACGGTTTAGGGGAAGATGGGGGATGTACCTCTAAACCGGTTAATAGTTAAGGGAAGATGGGGGATGGACCCAGGGTTGCAGCTCATATGCTCTCCCATTGGAATGATGACACAGCTCATATGCTTGTCTATTGAAGTGTTGATACAGCTCATATGCTTATCTGTGGTAGTGTGATATAGCTCATATGCTTATCTGTTGAAGTATTGATATAGCTCATATGCTTATCTGTGGTAGTGTTGATATAGCTCATATGCTTATCTGTGGTAATGTTGATATAGCTCATATGCTTATCTGTGGTAGTAGTGATATAGCTCATATGCTTGTCTATTGGGATGTTTGTTTAATTTGATATAGCACTAAAATGTATATCATCATCGTTTGTGAAGTATGGAAGTGGTTTATGTGTTTTTGATACAACACCAAAATGTGTATCCACTTTAAATTTTCGAAAGTGTTCTAGTGGTGAATTATAATCACATCAAAGGTTTTGGCCAGAGTACTGAGCCTTGGTTTCAAACTCAATGTTGAATAAGAAATGGAAAGTGAATTGTAATTTAGACTTGATTGTCATGGAGTTGTAATAAGATGTAAATGGATGTGTAAGTGTTGACCATGTATCTGTTGCTAATCTTTTAGTCATTGTTCATAGTTGGTTTAGTGTATTTCTACTGGGCTGTGGCTCACCCTTTATGGGACATCATTTTCAGGTACAGGTAGCGTGCCACCTCCAAGGACATAGCTTGGGAGGATAGAGGCAGACAGATTTCACTTGTTGTTTAGCTTTCTTGATATATTACCTGTAAATTCAAGCCAAGGGCTTAAGATGTATTGAGTTAGTATTTTTCTTTTTGCAACCAAGTATGTACTTGGAAAGCTGTAAGCCCGTAGGACATTTATTTATGTTGATTAGCATGTAATATTTTTGTAAGAACTACTCTGACGAATAGAAGTGTGGTTGATTTCTCTTATATCTTGCATGTCTAATTGATGGGTTTTATGTATTATTTTGAGGGCGTTACACAGGGGATTAAGAGTACGGTATGATTGAGTGAGGAGATTATTAGTGTTGTGATATTAGGTTAGAGATGTAGGATAAACAGTGTTTATTTATACACCACATGATTAGTAATATTATAGATAGTATTAATATATGAAATTAATATTTTTTAAGTTTTAGTATTTTCTTAATATTATAATAATTATTTTTATTCTGCAAAATATAATTTTTACTTAAAAATCATTTAAGGTTTCACTAATCCCCTCACTCAATTTCTAATTCCAACCCTCCCATGACTTTGTTAGTCTTACTACATGGAGAGATTTTTAGTCCGAAGAGATAGTTAATCTCCTCACTCATGTCCCCAACAAACACTATTTAGATAGGTCTCATAAACTATTAATCCAATTATCTTTCTTAAAAAGCCAAACAATATGACCTAAGAAATTAGCGAGCCCGCTAAAGAGGATTGAAAAATATTATAATAATATGTAGATAGAAGAATTTAGTGGTGGGTGAATGAAAATGGGGATAGTGTAATGTTAGTATGGTTTGGCAAACTATGTCCGCATTCATAAATATTACTCTTTTTTTTTATTAAAAAAAATGATATACACAAGTTTATTTTTTAGGAGAAATTTTTATATGCCAATAAAGAATCACGTGACACTATTTTTCACCAATCACAAATTTGTATGATCCCTATCGTTTCTTAAATACCTAATATAAATGCAGTGGACTTTACTGTCAGAACCAATCACAATAGTAGAAGGTACTATATGACATATATGCCCTATCCGCATATAAAAATTACTCATTTTTTAGACTTAATGATGTGTCAAGAAGATAATTGGTTGATAATTAGAAAATATTTAATTATTAACAAATTATTTTCTTGACATATCACTGAATTTAAAAAATAAATTTAACTTTTTAGACTTAAATAAGAATTATATTCAATATATTTGCAAATTACTCACTATCACTTGAAAATTACATCTCCAAGTTGATGAACAATTACGGACTTTGACACCGTAATTTCACTCTTTTTAAAAAAGGTAAATTATTAATACGTCTCCTGAGGTTTATTTAAATTATAAATTATTCCTTATAATTTTAGAAATTACATTATGCTCCCTAAGGTTTCTAATTTCATAACAAACAAGTCTTTTTATTAATAAATCAACAAGTTAATTAACAGTTTTTAATAATGTTAAAATTTTATTTCAATTAATAATTCAGATAATTTTATTATTGTATAGGTGAACAGTTAGAAGTTTCACTTTTTCAATTAATTCTATTAAAGAAAAAATTCTGACAGGGAGATATTTGTAATTTTTTAAACTACGGAGAGCAATTCGTATTTTAAGCAAATCTCAGAGGGTATATTTGTAATTTACCCTTTTTAAAAAAAACACATGGTGTAGCAAAACATCTTACACTGATCTATCTCTTTTAGGATATAACAATCCGACCATATGTTGTGTTCACTCAAACTAACCTCGTATTTTACCATAAAAATATCTTTACAAAATGCTTAATTATTTTAATATAAAACCACAATATAATATAACATATAAAAATACACATAAATTCACAACTCTTCCTTCCATAGCAAAAATTATTAGGTACACTCAAAGTGAGAGGCAGTAAGCATTGTATTAAAACTTGATTTTGAAAAAGCCTATGATTCAATTAATTGGGATTTCCTCTTCTCCATGCTCTCAAATTTTAGGTTTGGCAATAAATGGATAAGTTGGATTAGAGAGTGTGTGTCCTCAACCAAAATTTCTATCTTGGTAAATGGATCACCTGCATTTGAGTTTAATCCTGAGAGAGGGCTGAGACAAGGTGACCCATTATCACCATTTTTGTTTAATATTGTGGCTGAAGGTCTCAATATTCTATTGGTGAGAGCTCTGTAGAGGGGATTGATTAAAGCGGCAGTGGTGGGCTCAAATAATGTTAGGATCACCTATCTCCAGTTTGTAGATGACACAATATTATTTTGTGAGGCAAAATGGGAGGAGATTATTGTTATCAATAGGATCTAGAGATGTTTTGAAGTATTATCTGGGTTGAAGATTAATTATCATAAGAGTGTAGTATGTAGGGTTGGGATTGATGGTGATCTTACTAAGGAGTTTGCTACAAAATTGAATTGTTTTCACAAAAATTTGCCATTAAAATACTTAGGGCTGCCACTGGGAGCTAGTCCAAGAAAAAAGAGGACATGGCAACCAGTGATTGATAAATGCAAAAAAAAGTTGGCTTCTTGGAAGAGGAGGTACCTATCCTTTGTTGGTAGATTGACTTTGATAAAATCTATACTATCTAGTTTACCAATTTATTTCTTATCTTTGTTTAAGATGCTAGAATGTGTTACAAAGGAAATAGACAAAATTCAATCTGGATTCCTATGGGGAGGTGATGAGCTTAGAAGGAAAATTCATCTGGTCAGTTGGGAGAAGATTTCAAAAAGTAAAAGCAAAAGAGGTTTAGGATTTAAGAGAATTAGACTTATGAATGATTGCCTTCTTTTGAAGTGGTGGTGGAGGTTTGGGTCTGAAAATGATACATTGTGGAAGCAAGTGATTTGCAGCAAATACGGTGAGACTGGAAGGCGATGGTGGCCACTACCTGTGGTTAGTCTCAGGTCTTCTCAGATCTGGAAAGGTATTATGGGTGTTGCCTGGTATAGTCCTGAACTAGTTGATTTCTTCAAAAGCAACATAAGTCTAGTTATTGGGGATGAGAGGAGAACAAGTTTTTGGGTGGACAAATGGAATGGCAATGTTTGTTTGAAATAGGTATTTCCCAGACTGTATTCTTTATCAATGGACAAAGCTATATCTGTGAAGTTGGTGTCAAGTAGGAGAAATGGGACTGAGGACGGAAATTTTAAATTCAGAAGATATCTATTCCAGTGGGAGGAGGAGGAATTGAGGAGGTTGTATGAGATGTTACTCAATGCTCCTGCCCTTAGGGAAGAAATGAGTGATAGATTGAGATGGGGCACAGAGACATCAGGGCTATTCTCTATTGCCTCAACATACAAGTGGTGTGAGTGGAGTTTTGTAGATAATAGTAAAATAGTAGATTTCATTTGGAAGAATGTTTCTCCACCTAAGGTTCAATTCTTCGGTTGGTTAGCCTGGAAAGAAAGGAATACGACATCTAGCTATTCACAAAGAATTAGAGTTCTCAGTCATGATATAGATATTAATTGTATTTTTTGTAAAGAGGTGGTGGAGAGTGTCAACCATGTGTTACTTTTTTGCCCTTTTACTTGGAAGATTTGGTCTAGAATTTTAAACTGGTGGGGTATACAATGGGTAATACCTGGGTCTGTGAATAGCCTTTTAAAGTGGTGCACTGGTGTTAAGCTTAAAAAACAGGAGAATATGATCGGGAGAGCACTCCCCCTAGTTGTACTGTGGTCAATTTGGAAGTAGAAAAATGATAGCATCTTCAACAATGCACAGGTAGATCTTGATGGTCTGTGTGAATCCATTAAGGTTAGGATTGTATTGTGGGTTAAAACTTCTTGTCCATCCTTCAAGTACTTAGTGGATGACTCAGTTCATAATCTTCAACAAGTGAAATTTTGCATAAGGGGTGAGACTTGAGTTGTCTGGGAGGTTGCTGTTATCCCCTGTATCGGTGGAGGCTGCTTGTAACGACCCCTCCACGTATAATAATTAGCTTTTAATTAATCAAAGAGATATGAATTTAATTGTCCATTACTCTGATTTAACTCGAGACTTTTGATTTAACTCGTATATGATTCTATTGAGGATTTATTTTGGAATTAGAAATTGAAAAAAATCTAAATGGCTCAAGAGAGTACAAATGGTGAATCGAATTATTTTAATTTGGAGTATTGGACCATATGGGAGTTTAATTAAATATTCGATTTAGATTTATAAATAGAGATTTGATTAAGTGGGTCCGAATTGGAGTTAATTAAGTTAAGAAGATTGAGAATTAAGAATATTATGAATTAAATTCATTTATGTGGTGCTTAATTTGAATATGTAATTTATTGATGAAATTTTGAGTCTGATCAGAAATTGAAGGCTTAAATGATTTAAGAAACTAAAATTGAGGATGGAAATAAGTTTAATTTAATATTTTGAGCCTTTTGGGAATTTGATTAAAATTCAGATTCACATTGGTAGAGATTAAATATAATTAATTGGGCTATAATGGAAGTCAAATTAGACTGAGTAAATTATGTGGGATTTCGATTAGTTGTGATTAATTAAATTATGTACTAATAAAGTGTTAATTATAATTAGTTAAGACAAAAGTGGGGTTTAATTAAGTCAATGCATAAATTAGTAATTTAGTTAATTTTAGAACCTTCTAATCTTTTAATATTGGAACCATGTTGTAGACACCCCATTTTTGACCGCCCTTAAGACTTGGGTGTTACTGATGGTTTACTTGGTGGAGAAAGGTGTGCAGGGCAAAGGTTCAGTTTCTTCGGCAAGAAGAGAGACAAATCTCAACTTCACACCCCATTTTGGACCAAAGTTATTTTGGACGGTTTTTAGACCTTAAAACCCTCTCTTTCAAAACATTTTTGAAATAAAGTTTCTACAATGTTCCGAGGCTCAGATTTTGTCAAATGATGCGCTTTTCGATAAATCGAGCAAGGACAAAGTGGAAATTAATAAAAGAGAGTTGAAATCTTTGAAAAATCTTTCAAAACACCTTACTTAGGGGATTGAAGTTGAAGAAAAGAGGAGAAGAGGAGAGAAAACAAGTTGGAGGAGAAGTTCGGCATGAATCCGGGTAGAAGCGAGTCGAGCAGCCCTCGCTGAATCGGGCTTATCTGTCTGTACACTTGGATTTTAGCTATGGGGCCACCACTGTCGGAAAGCTTACTTCCGGGGCTTCATTTTGCACTCAAGAATCTCTTAAAGCCAAGTCCGGGTGGGGGAGATATGAGCAGCTGAAGTTGGGCATCATCCCGGTTGGATCGAATCTGCGCGGCTTCACGAAAATGGGCATAACTTTTTCCACAGGAGGAATTTTAATGCAAGGTTTGCTCCATTGGAAAGCTAACTTCCGGGGCTTCAATCTAGACATCCACCGGCACTTTTTTAACCTCATCGGCCACCCATCGGCACTCTATTTATCCGACCGGCAATTTATTATGCCGACTGGCCATTTATTTTAGCCGACCGACCATTTTTCTGGCCGACGACCTTCCGGAGTATTCTACAGATTGAGTGGATGCCAGCTGTGCTAGTTGGAGGGCACAGACTGGATCCTCTATACACGTGTATGGAGGATCTTTGCTCTTGGTTTGAAGCTTCTAAGAGAAGCTTTAGTCTCTTGGCTCTATAAAGGAAGCTCTCCTCTTCCTTATACTAGGTTAGAAAACCAGTTGGAGCATTACATACAATCCTCCATATATCTATCTCATCCAAGCCTCCAAACCCTAAAATCCTTGCTCCATTTGCACTACACCCTATAGCACCACACCACCACTCCATTCCAGCAGCTCGGAGGGCCTTCTCAGAGCTTTGGAGGCACCTTTTCTGAAGCCAAAAGGCTGCTAAAGTTTGGTCTTCAAGGGTGAGTACCATTCCCCCTCTTTTGAGCTTATTCTTGTATCATTTCTAGGCCATACATGCTTGCTGTTTTGAGCTCCAGCCTTAACTGGAACTAGGCTTATTTTGAGCTCCTTTTCACTTTTTCTTAAGGGCCTCTCACTGTTTGAGGCCTCCATCTTGCACTTGCTTCATTACCCCTTTGTATGCCATAATCTTGCATAGTATTTTTGGCCTATGTGTGATCTGTTTTGGAGCATTATGTAAACTGTAGATGGGTTTATTTTGAGCCCTTCTTTAACATTGAAGAAGGGCTCATCACTGTTTGGGACCTCTATGTGCCACTTGTCATTATACCCCTCTTTGGTCCCCATTTTTGCATGTTTTTTTTAGCCTATTTTTCTTCTGTTTTTGGACCTTGTTCCGAACTGAAAGTGGCCATATTTTGACCCCCTTGTCATGTTTCATTAAGGGTCTTTGGCTGTTTGATGAATTTTTTGTATACTTTGTGTTTTGACCTCTTTTGGGCCCTACCTTGCATGGCATTTTGAGCATACTTGTATATTGTTTTGGAGGTTTCCATAAACTGTAAGAGATCATATTTTTGGTCCCTCTTCAATGTTTTAGAATAGTCTTTTTCTGTTTGGGCTTTGCATCTACCACTTGCTTCATTGCCTCCCTTGCGGAGCCATTTTTGTATGATAATTTAGTCCCACTTGTGCTTACTGTTTGGCCATGATTTGAACTGTAAAAATGCTTATTTTGGGGCTTCCTTGCTTCTGTCTTTTCATTCCATGTACCAATTATGCATGCTTTGTATAGCTGTAAGCCATTTCATGTACCTAGTTTTGCATTTCGGGAGAAATGCCATGCATCGGGTGTCATTTCGCCTTGTTTCGGGGCTGTTTTGCCCCTCATTTTGCTACTGATTTTTACATGTTTGCATATCATATTCCATGTCTTTGCCATGTCTCATTAAAGTGGCATTTCGGTGCCGTAGGTTCGGTCCTCGGTTTGCGTGCATATGTGCACGCATTTCGAGTGTCTCATTTTCATCTCATGGCCACCGATGTGAGTGCGGCTGAGGTCCACTCACATTGGTATAAGTCCATCTTGCATTGTGTATGCCATGTTTCAATGCGTTGTGCATGTTATGTTGTTAGCATTGTGTGTGCCATGTAGTTGCATTGCATGTTTGTATGTTTGCTTGTATGCTTAGGTCGCATGTGCATTGTTGTGCATTGCCTCGCCTCTTGATCAACCATGATTGAGGTTGGGTCCCTTTGATGTGTTTTGTGCTTGCATTTCACTTGATATCGAAGTTGCATACTTGGCTTTTGGGCCATCATGCATTGAAATGCGTGATTGGTGGCTCGAAGGTCGAGGGCCATGCTCCCTTGAGTCCATTATATGATAGGGAGTGTGTCCATGCATACATTTGCCTAAAAATTCCATGCCATACACTGCTTGCCCTCTGCTGCTACCAATTGCAGGTTCTGCAGGAATCTTTGGCCGGTCGGTTAAATACAGTGCTGACCGGCAATCCATCAATGACCGATAACTTCATCAGTGGCCGGTGACCATTTACCATGGCCGGTGGCCATCCCTCCCAGCCGGTGGTATTCCCCAACATCCAGAGAGCATGCCCTTAGACTTTGGCAGTCCCTAGAGGAGTAGGGCAGTGAAAAACAGAGGCAACAGTGCTATGGCAGCGAGTTTTCGAGCGATATGGGTCAAGCATGCATCATTTGCGCATCCCGAGGCGGGGGCCGTGGCCACATTCCCTTTGCATTTAATTTGTTAATTAAATAGGAGTTCTGTAATAATTAATTAAGTAGTTAGTTATTTATTCAGACTGTAATATTTATTCGGTCCCTCCGAGTGAGGGCGTATTTGTAATAAGTGTGCGTGAGTGGTGTGTATGTCTTCCAACCCCACGTCTTTCTTCCCTTTTATTTATCCGCTTTGATGGTTAGTACTAGGGCACGTTTAAATTAGCATACCTTATGCAATGCATGCGTGCATTCATGCATTGGTATTACATGCATTAGGCTCGGTACATCACGCTAACTGCACTCGTATTTCGATTCCAAGTTGAATACGTGCATTAATTAATCGCATTTCACATGCCATGTTTAGGTTAGCCGAGCCTGTCTAGATTGCATTTTTGCATGCGATGCATTAGCCATTCTTAACATGAACTAGGACATGCATGTTTGCTAACTAGTTTACTGTTTTGGCACGGAGTACGATGTAAGTATTTATGTTTTAGCATCCCACATGCGTGTGAGTGTTGCCATGACAGTATGATTACCATGAGGCTAGCTGCTTATGTGATATAACTGCTTGAATGCCTGTGGATGAAGGTTGAATTACCTAAATTGGAATAATGCATTAAAACTGTGAGTTTTAAGCCCACTAAATAGTGGCAAAATCATCTTTTCTAAAAGCCCACTCGAGGGTGGCAAAACCTGCATTTTAGCCTACTTGCGAGTAGCAAACCATCTTCAAAACGAACATGCAATGTTTTGTTCCAACTTAGGCGTTTTGGTCTATACATGTTTGCTGCGCGCATAACATAGTAATTCTAGGCTAATAAATGGAATAAGAACACATAACGTTTTCAAAACTGGATATCATGGTTAGTAGAGGCCGATCTTCGGATCGGGCGAGAGGGGGTGCTCATAGCTGACCTTCCCCAATCGTACCCAAGTTCCCGAGCCAAGGCAACTTTGGTGATGACGGACACGTGGCCTTTGGCACCGAGTCAGGGTTTCCTAAATTCCCCCATTTTAAAATATTTAGGTGGCGACTCTGTATCTGGCAAAACAGTCCATGTTTGGCACTTCTTTCAAAATCTGTTTTCTCAAAACGATTTGCCGGATTTGGACTCTTTGGTTCAGATTAAGAACCGTGACACAAATTGAGTCCGAACTGTAGCGAGGCCCCACGCGGGCGCGTCTACACTTGTGCACGTGTGAATAGTGTTGAATCAGGAAGTGGGTTTGGTATATGTGGTGCCAATTTCAAGTGATAAATTGGGCTTACTCATTTTCTTCTTCAGAAACTATTTTTGTTGAGTATGGTTTGGTGAGGGAGAGAAGAACCGAGAGAGAGAGAGAGAGAGTGAGAGAGAGAAGTCCAACTTTTATGCTGGAAAAAGCTTTGGAGAAATGGGTTTAAGAGATCTAAATGAAGATAAAAGAGAGAACTCAAGGAATTAAAAAGAAATTCAGCCATGGAAGGTTAAAGGAAAGGATTTTAACCATGATCGTTGTAGAATCCTTGTATCACACTCGGAATTAAAGATGAGTTTGGCTCAATTTCATGTAATTAAAAGGGTATTAGCAAGATGATGAATAAATGAAGTTATGTTCAATTTATGGAAACTAATTTAGAAATTAACTATTTTGGGTTTGATTTTGGAACATCATGCATGAATTGAGTTTAATTTCTACATGCATGGGCAAATCCTACAAGTCCTAGTACTCTAAATGTACATGCATAATAGATTTCTTAGAATTGACTTCTTGTTTTGATGAAATAAAAGCTAAGCTTTGGAAAATTATGAGTTTATGGAAAATTAAACATTGATTTAATTTTGAATATAGAAAATTAATTAGTTTTAATCTTAATGTCATACATGCAAATACTTTCCTAAGAGTCATATAACTTCAATTTCATGTACATTAAAAGGAATTAGTAAAATGGTGTAGAAATTGAATTAGATTCAAAATTATGGAAGTTAATTTGAAAATAACCATTTTGGGTTTGAATTTATTTGTCTTACATGAAATTGAGTTTTAATCACACATGCATCATGAATTTGCAAGAGTTTTGGGAGTCTAATTCATGTTTTAAAATTTGTGGGTTTGATGGGGAGAAAATGAGTTAAAACTAAAATTTGAACAATTGGAGCATGATTTTGAATAAATTATTTCTAATTGAGAGTGTGTACTAATTACACATTGGTTCTCCATATTTGTGTAAAAAAACATACATGTTTTGAGGCTTTGAATATCAAATATGAACTTCAATTACAATTCTGGATATTCCAGAATTTACGCTGTCCACTCGAGTGAGAGCGAGGAAAGTCTCGCTCGAGCGTGAAAATCGAGCTCTCATAAGGTTTTCAAATTTTACAGTCTGCTCGAGCGCCCAAAGTGGCGCTCGAGCGAAGACCCTATTTTTAGCATATTTTGAAAAATTGCATTTAGTTCACATTTTTATTCTCATTTCTTCCCAAAGCATTCTGGACATGATTTATGGCTCAATAAAGATTAATAAGTTAACAATCAACCTTAATTAGTTGATTAAAAGAATAAGTCATTAACTTAGTAGTACTTGATTAAGAAGCCAAGTGAGAATTAGTTTATTCAGAAAAGAATGATTTAGTAATAAAAGGGGTTTATGAAATAAGAGCTCGATTCATTTGACTAAAAAAAGAATAAGCGTAGTGGACCTTCGAATTATTTAGACAGAAAACAAGAAAGTCAAGTTTGATCAAAGAAGTAATATTGTGCTTCAATGTGTATATGTTATGTGTTTGTGTAGGTCACGTGCTATTGTCTGCTTGATCTGCCTGATCTATTTCTACAACTATCTGTGAGTAATAACTTTGTAAAGTTATGTTCAATGTTAAATATTTTCTGAACATTATGACATGAAATGATTAGTCTTCTGAAATGCTATGCTATGTTTTGAATGAATGAAGGATTGTCTAAGATTCTGAAAGTTGTTCGTGGCATCCTTAGCATCATATGATATGCATCCCTTTATGGGTCATCGGAAACGTCTCTGTGCACATGAGTCATCGGAATGCCTTCAAGGTCGTCCCTTCATGGGTCATCGGATTTGTTAACACTAATGGATGTACCACGTATGATTATATGCAAAATCTGAATATGAAAATGATTATGAATATGTATATGAATCTGTTTCTAATTTGGAATCTGAATATGCATAAGAATCTGATTTATGACCCTGTGATGGCCATCATTCATTAAACCCTTTACTCTGTTATTATTCACTAGGCATTAGCTCACTGTTTATATGTATGTATGTAGGTGATCAGGGCGTGACCAAGCTTAGAGGTGCTTGGAATCAGTCTTTGACAGCCAACCTATGTGTCTCCCGTCGAGGTTCCGGACATGTCTAGTGGTTATGGCTAAATGCATAAGTTGAAGTTTTGTTTTCCTGTTCAGCTAGACAAGCCTTTGTGTATTTTGTAAACAGGGCTAAGTCCCTTTTTGTCTAGCTTATATATATGTATATATATGATGATGTGTATATGTATGTATATGAAGTTTAAAATTTTTCTGTCTTATATAAGTCTGCACAGCTCAATGGATGTTGTATAATTGTTGTTTGCTTCCGTAGCCCCTAATTATATGTTATTCTGACAAGAGGCCTTTGGTAATCCAAGGGTTTCTGGCCGGTTACAACGCTAAACCTGTAAGGGCGGGTTTGGGTCGTGACAGAGTGGTATCAGAGCACGAGTTAATATCTTACACACGTGTCCATTGTGCATTGGAATGTCTAGAACAAATTTAAGGTTCATGCATATAGTGAGTAAGTAAGGAGTTGTGCATTCAAGAATATGTATATACGTTTGTGTAATGTGTTTAAGTATTGAAACTAAGTATTATGAGCTACTATGGAATTGTGATGATTATAAGGAAACTGGAATGTGTTTAATTAGTTTAGCAATGAGGCTAAAAGCTAAGAATTATTGAGATTTTGAGAAATTACAAATGTTATAAGGAAATCAAAATTTTTGACTAGAACATTGGGAAGTACAAGTATGCTGATTTTTGGAAACATGGTGTTATGAGAAATTAAAATCTTTAATGGAAGCCATGAAAGTTACATGAGTTGGATGTCAAATTGGACTATGAGAATATTTGGGAAATTGAGGAATTTGATGATCAATGTAGTATGTGGAACTATGGTAATTGAGGATGAGAAAAGTATTTGATACGTAAAATGGTACATTTTGGCGGGAACCTATTATATGGAATGTTAAATTGTAGAGTCTCATGCCTTTGTTGAATGACCCTAAAAGTCCGATTAGAATCACGTTTGGCCAGCGTAGCTTCGAATCGAAAATTCTTGGTAAATTCCATGTGAATGACTAGGTTACCCTACCAGTGTCCTTATATGCCTATATGTGTATGACTACTTGTATATATATGTGCTTTGTGTTGTAATTCAAGTTAATTAAATTAACCCAAGTGTTGTCAACCATCTTCTTGTGTTTAACCCTTCTTTTCCGTCATTAGGAGAAGATGGTGAAAAAGTGTGAATGGAGTGGAAATTGAATCTTTATCAGAGTGATTAGGTAAAGTAGAAGAAGTACTAGAGACCGTGGTGAAAGCTATGAATCCTATCATACATGGCAAGATCAAAAGGAAGAGTTAAGTGTGGAAGTGAAAAATGAATTAAAGAAGAAAACTAAGAATTTTGTGGTAAGAAAGACGAGTAATTCTAGGCAAGGTTGTAAGAGAAGTAAGTTATCCTAGTATGTCAATATGTCACAAGATTCATCGGGGACTGTGTCATCGAATTACTGGAAATATGAGAAGTTGGGGCATCAAATAAAAGACTGTCCCAAATCTAAGAGAAAGCTCAAATAATTTAACTAGTTAAGGATAGTACTTAAGTACAAGTAGGACTGCTTGAAGTTAACAGTTTATGTGTGAGTGGTATTTTTAATAAAGCTATGTTTTAATGTTTTGGTAAAGCTTTGCTTTGCTTTGTTTTGGAAAAAAAAAATATATTTGATCAAGCATGAATGATGATCCATTAGTTCTGTATCTAGTATTAGCTTTGTTTTGATGACATTCTTGAAAGGTCCTTTCGTGCTAGGGGATGTTAAGTTTATGTAGAACCTTTGTTGAGATATCTCTTTGCCATCGACGGTCATGTGCGGATGGTATCACCGACGGTCTTGTACGGGTGGGTTACGTTGTCATCGACAGTTTTCTGGGTGAATTGTCTAACCGATTTCGGGTCGGCCACCGACGGTCATGAACGGGTGTGCTTCGATTCTGGGGCGGTTATTCCTTTGTTTTGTCAGGAATGTCATCTTTGTGTTAGATAGATGTTAGTAAACATCCCAAGAAGCTTTGAAAGATTTCGATTGATGAACTCGATTCATCCCATGTTTTGTTACAAGCTATGCTATGTATTGTTTAATAAAGATGGAACCCATTTGTTGGAACCTTTCAAAACATTGAAAGTGACCGATTATGATACATTGAATTACGTATCCGGAAGAATTATTCCCCCTCGAAAAAAAAAACGTAATGGAAAATAAGGAAATAAATTTCGTTAGAATGACAAATATATATTTCTTAAAGAACATTTGGGAACATAAGAATTTTGGTCTGCTAATTGTAATGGTTTGAGAAAGCTTAAAATTTAGCCCTAAGTTATCATGTGTCAATTTATCAAGTCAATGAATATATATATGCAGGTAAGACTTAGAATAAGCATGAAGACAATGTAATTTAAATTACTTATGTAAATGTAACCTTAAGTAGATAAGAAAGCTAATAAGGAAGCTAATGATCGCGTAAAACGTAGACCTGTTGTAAATCGAATCACCACTTTGAAATGATGGTATGAGAAAGATTGTCAAAAACGATAATTTTAATTTCACAAAAGTATGTGAAGTTCTGCTCTGATCTATATGACTGTTTGTTACCATATAAGAGTAAGCCAAGATCTGTTACTTGCAATAGGCTCAATGAATTTCTGTGAAATATGCTTCTGTTATGACTCCAATACGCTTCTGTTCTGAATTCGATATGTTCCTCTATTTCGAGATGACTTATATGAATTGACATCCAAGATGTTTGTTTGAAATTAAGACCATTAATATGTTATTACATTTCCACATAATTCGGGATTTCTATGATAAATTAGCATGTGAAACCTTATTTGGGGACACTACATTATATGGATAAAAATAAAATAATAATAATTAAAAATAAATAAATGTTCGTAGGTGTCCAATTGCCCGATCGTATCAAGCCGGCAAAATGTGGAATGTGTTGAGAAATGTGTTGAGTCGGCAATAGTGTGAATGACTCATAAAGAACTTATGTTCTTGAATAGTGATGCATTGACTACAAAATTTAATTTGAAGAATCTAACATGTCAAGAGCGAAATATTTTGATCTATTTGAAAAATAAGGAGAATCGTGAACATTCCTTAAAATAAATCTCCAACTGTTGGAAGTATGTGAATTATTGATTGATGAACTAAAGTATTTAGCTTATGTGATTGACGTCAATAGAGACGATTATGAATCGCCAATTTGGGTTGTTAGCCATTAAGTGATTGGGAATAAGTTCACTTCATGTGAAGAAAATCCATTGGAAAAGAAGTTACTTAGGGAAGGAAATGTAGTGAGACCATGTAATATAACTGATTTTCGGTAAAAGTATTTTAAGTTTGGAGGACAAAACTTCATAAAGGGGGAAGGCTGTAACGACCCCTCCACGTATAATAATTAGCTTTTAATTAATCAAAGAGATTTGAATTTAATTGCCATTACTCTGATTTAACTCGAGACTTATGATTTAACTCGTATATGATTCCATTGAGGATTCATTTTGGAATTAGAAATTGAAAAAAATCTAAATGGCTCAAGAGAATACAAATGGTGAATCGAATTATTTTAATTTGGAGTATTGGGCCATATGGGAGTTTAATTAAATATTCGATTTAGATTTATAAATTGAGATTTGATTAATTGGGTCCGAATTGGAGTTAATTAAGTTAAGAGGATTGGGAATTAAGATTATTATGAATTAAATTCATTTATATGGTGCCTAATTTGAATATGTAATTTATTGATGAAATTTTGAGTCTGATCAGAAATTGAAGGCTTAAATGATTTAAGAAACTAAAATTGAGGATGGAAATAAGTTTAATTTAATATTTTGAGCCTTTTGGGAATTTGATTAAAATTCAGATTCAGAATGGTAGAGATTAAATATAATTAATTGGGCTATAATGGAAGTCAAATTAGACTAAGTAAATTATGTGGGATTTCGATTAGTTCTGATTAATTAAATTATGTACTAATCAAGTGTTAATTATAATTAGTTAAGACAAAAGTGGGTTTAATTAAGTCAATGCATAAATTAGTAATTTAGTTAATTTTAGAGCCTTCTAATCTTTTAATATTGGAACCTTGTGCACGTGTGAATAGTGTTGAATCAGGAAGTGGGTTTGGTATATGTGGTGCCAATTTCAAGTGATAAAGTGGGCATACTCATTTTCTTCTTCAGAAACTATTTTTGTTGAGTATGGTTTGGTGAGGGAGAGAAGAACCGAGAGAGAGAGAGTGAGAGAGAGAAGTCCAACTTTTATGCTGGAAAAAGCTTTGGAGAAATGGGTTTAAGAGATCTAAATGAAGATAAAAGAAAGAACTCACGGAATTAAAAAGAAATTCAGCCATGGAAGGTTAAAGGAAAGGATTTTAACCATGATCGTTGTAGAATCCTTGTATCACACTCGGAATTAAAGATGAGTTTGGCTCAATTTCATGTAATTAAAAGGGTATTAGCAAGATGATGAATAAATGAAGTTATGTTCAATTTATGGAAATTAATTTAGAAATTAACTATTTTGGGTTTGATTTTGGAACATCATGCATGAATTGAGTTTAATTTCTACATGCATGGGCAAATCCTACAAGTCCTAGTACTCTAAATGTACATGCATAATAGATTTCTTAGAATTGACTTCTTGTTTTGATGAAATAAAAGCTAAGCTTTGGAAAATTATGAGTTTATGGAAAATTAAACATTGATTTAATTTTGAATATAGAAAATTAATTAGTTTTAATCTTAATGTCATACATGCAAATACTTTCCTAAGAGTCATATAACTTCAATTTCATGTACATTAAAAGGAATTAGTAAAATGGTGTAGAAATTGAATTAGATTCAAAATTATAGAAGTTAATTTGAAAATAACCATTTTGGGTTTGAATTTATTTGTCTTACATGAAATTGAATTTCAATCACACATGCATCATGAATTTGCAAGAGTTTTGGGAGTCTAATTTATGTTCAAAATTTGTGGGTTTGATGGGGAGAAAATGAGTTAAAACTAAAATTTGGACAATTGGAGTATGATTTTGAATATATGATTTCTAATTGAGAGTGTGTACTAATTACACATTGGTTCTCCATATTTGTGCAAAAAAAATACATGTTTTGAGGCTTTGAATATCAAATATGAACAACAATTACAATTCTGAAAATTCTAGAATTTACGCTGTCTGCTCGAGCGAGAGCAAGGAAAGTCTCGCTCGAGCGTGAAAATCGAGCTCCCATAAGGTTTTCAAATTTTACAGTCTGCTCGAGCGCCTAAAGTGGCGCTCGAGCGAAGACCCTATTTTTAGCATATTTTGAAAAATTGCATTTAGTTCACATTTTTATTCTCATTTCTTCCCAAAGCATTCTAGACATGATTTATGGCTCAATAAAGATTAATAAGTTAACAATCAACCTTAATTAATTGATTAAAAGAATAAGTCATTAACTTAGTAGTACTTGATTAAGAAGCCAAGTGAGAATTAGTTTATTCAGAAAAGAATGATTTAGTAATAAAAGGGGTTTATGAAATAAGAACCCGATTCATTTGACTAAAGAAAGAATAAGCGTAGTGGACCTTCAAATTATTTAGATAGAAAACAAGAAAGTCAAGTTTGATCAAAGAAGTAATATTGTGCTTCAATGTGTATATATTTTGTGTTTGTGTAGGTCACGCGCTATTGTCTACTTCATCTGCCTGATCTACTTTTGCAACTATCTGTGAGTAATAACTTTGTAAAGTTATGTTTAATGTTAAATATTTTCTGAACATGATGACATGAAATGATTAGTCTTCTGAAATGTTACGCTATGTTTTGAATGAATGAATGATTGTCCAAGATTCTGAAAGTTGTTCGTGGCATCCTTAGCATCATATGATATGCGTCTCTTTATGGGTCATCAGGTCCCTTTATTGGTCATCGGAAACGTCTCTGTGCACACGGGTCATCGGATTTGTTAACGCTAATGGATGTACCACATATGATTATATGCAAAATCTGAATATGAAAATGATTATGAATATGTATATGAATCTATTTCTGATTTGGAATCTGAATATGCATAAGAATTTGATTTCTGACTCTGTGATGGACATCATTCATTAAACCCGTTACTCTGTTATTATTCACGAGGCATCAGCTCACTGTTTATATGTATGTATGTAGGTGATCAGGGCGTGACGAAGCTTAGAGGTGCTTGGAATCAGTCTTTGACAGCCAACCTATGTGCCTCCCATGGAGGTTCTGGACACGTCTAGTGGTTATGGCTAAATGCATAAGTTGAAGTTTTGTTTTCCTGTTCAGCTAGACAAGCCTTTGTGTATTTTGTAAATATGGCTAAGTCCTTTTTTGTCTAGCTCATATATATGTATATATATGATGATGTGTATATGTATGCATATGAAGTTTAAAATTTTTCTGTCTCATATAAGTCTGCACAGCTCAATGGATGTTGTATAAGTGCTATTTGCTTCCGCAGTCCTTAATTATATGTTATTATGACAAGAGGCCTTTGGTAGTCTAAGGGTTACTGGCCGGTTATGACGCTAAACCTAGAGGGGCGGGTTTGGGTTGTGACACTGCTGCAGTTTGCTTGGTGATGGTTGTTCTGTTTTTTTTTTTTTTTTTTTTTGTGTGATTTCTTTGTTGTTGGTTTCTCACCAACTGTGTGCTTGTGCTAGCAAATGATTCAGTATCTTCCTTGGTGCCAACCTAGTTAGGATTGAAATAGTTTATTTTGATGGTTTTGCAGTTCCTCCTCTTTATTTATGTAATTACATATGAAATGTATGTTTTTTCTATCAATAAAATTTTTTTGGCTGATAAAAAAAAGCAAGCATTTTTATATATTTTATACATCATAATATTTTAAGTTAAAAATATGAAATTCTTTTCATTTTTTCTTAACTTCAAATTAAAGAACTTGGAGGTATTATGGAGCAAATTACAAGTTCCATTTTAATTATTTAAATCGTTCATTTTTAAGACTCTCCATGTATAGCATAATGAAAAATAATTATGCTGATCAAATAATCATAATTTTTATTTTATTTTAATTGTGGTTGTCTTTAAAAAAATATATATATTTTAAAACAGAAATGCTATAAACACTAGGAAGACTTACGTGTAGGTCGTAGTAAGTGGTTTATTATCTAATAGGTCCTATGATAATTTTTGACATTTTTTATTAAATATTATTAAAAAAAAAGTAACTAATTTACGAACTCTCTATCCATTGATATCGCAGCAGAGAACTCAGAAAAATAAAATAAATAAAGAGCAACATCTATTCAAATTCTTTAAGAAGCAGCAGCACTCACATCTGTAATTTTATTTCAGTGAGTATTTCATTAGTGTTGGGATGTGATCGGTAAGCTTTGACACCCTCCCCCATCTCCTCTTTATTGATGTTTTCCTTGGCGACTATGTTTCCTCATGTTTACATCAATAAATTTCTTTTGCCGATCAAAAAAGAAAAAAGTAACATTATTATCACATAATACCAATCTCAGAAATTATGACATCACGCTTGAACAAACGATCACGTAGAGAGTAGAATATATGAAATCCATGGCAAAGTATTATTTGTGATTAATTGTAAAAAAGTGAAAATAATTTAAAATAATTGTACTTTGATAGAGGTACAACTAGATAACAAATGATCCACTTGTATTTCAATAAAAATGACAATTATTTTAAGTTGCTTCTATTAATTTGCAATTTTTGATTTTCAATCGACTCCAAACCTTTTCCTGAGCTGCAAAACATAGTCATAGACCTTGTGAGGGTCATGGAGAGATTTGGAGACACTCTCTTTCTCCAAGCACCTCTGAACCCATGCCATCAATTTGGGGCACTGAGCTTGAATGTTGAAGTTTCCACAGGACTCATAAGAGTAGAACCAAGGGCAGTAGGGTACGAGAACTATGTCCAAGAACGCTAGGTTTTCACCTCCAAAGTATGGCCTCTCTCCCAACTCTCCTTCTAAAGTCTTCAAGCACTCTATCATCTCCTTCTTGGCTGCCTCTTGAACCTCCCCTTTGGTCATCAGTACCCTCTTCCCACTGTCATATACCTATTCATTAATCCAACATTAAATATTAATTATGTATTCAGAAAATAAAATAAGCACTCTATGATTGTTAGAATTAGAGGTATTTTTGGAACAAAAAATTGCACCTTATAAAAAATAAAATAAAATTAGCATTTTATAAATTAGCACAATTGAAATATTGAACCAAATGCATACTTTAGATACTAAAAATGTAATCAATCTTTTTTTTTTTTTTCCGAAGTGTAATTAATTTTTGAAGTCACCTTCTTGTCAATGAAATTTGTTAGTCAATCTTCACTGTATTTAAATTAATTAAATTCTGTTGTGTACTAAACAACAACCAGAATAAAAAGAAATAAAGAAAATGAGAGAATATGTTTGATTACAAAAATCAAACTTGAAATAAAAATATATAAATAAAAAACAGATTTTATTTTGTTACAAAAACAAAATTAAAATCTGAATAAATAAACAAATAAAAACAACACTGAAAGTAAATTAAATAACTTACTTGATTTAATTTCTTCGAATTATTTATCTGATCAAGTCCAGTGTTTGACACTGTGTCCTTAAGACAGATTCGTCCTCTCCACGGTGCTTTCAGAATTTGGACGTCTATCTCCCAGGATGAAATGATCTACCACAAACAATAGCAGCACTACTAATTGTTTGCCTTACGAACACAATAAGTGTTTACACTCTTTCTTTCGGAAATAAAATGCAGCAAGATGAAGAATAGAATTAACAGAGGTGAAATACGAAATTTCTGAATGCAAAATATCAAATGAGGGTGGTCCTATTTATAGATGTGAAGGTGGCCCTTGGTTTTGAATTGAACAGGTATGATACCTGTTGGGTTTTGAATTTCAAACAGATTCAACAATTCAAACAGATAGCAATTACGGGAAGGGCCCTGTTTGGGTGTGCACTAATTCCAAAACAGTTTATTTCTGTTTGAAACCGGGAAGGGCCCTGTTTGGATGAACAAAAAATCCAAACCAATTTAATTTGAATTATGGATTTTATTTTAATAAAAAATAAAATTAAATTCAAATGTTTTTGGCCCAAAAAGATTAGAAGCCCAACCCAACCACAGCCGACCGACCGACCGGACGGACGGCGGCGGCGGCGCGCGTGTGGTGATTTTTTGGTCCAATGGGTCTAGCCCATTTTGCCCATAACCTCTCCCTCTAAAACACTTGGGTACCTCTTGGGGCACACCCCAAGTATCTCACCCTAAGCCTTATAAACCCTTTCAAAACTTCCCACCAAATCAATGTGGGACAAGCCAATTTACAACCTTAAGGAATTTCCACCAAAACTCCATTTCCATGGAGCACACTTTGGCTTCAATTTCCCATTCACTCGGTAATGGTTTTGAGCAACCAAATATACCACGTGAATCACAACGCGGCATAGAACGCGTTACCACTTTGACCCGAGTAAATCGACACTCGGGGCCCACCTAAAAAATAGACCGAACTTAGGAAAAAATTCTGGTTTTATCCAGAATTTTATAACCATTTCCAACAATCCCCCACATGAATGGAATTTGATGACAACGGAAATGCAACAATATGCAGACTTTAACGAAAGAGTATAAGTCAAAAATATCTTGCATCAGGATAGGTAGTTTTCGGCTTTGAACCTTCCCTAGTGATAACCTATCGGACTTACTGGCTAACCAATGGACGCGATGCCTTGAATTGTTCAGCCGTTTGTGTAAGCCAAGACAATAGATTTCACACAAAATATCCTCTAACACATCGTGGTTCTTACTGTTGTGTTCATTTTGGCCTTGAACGCACCTGGTTTTCATAAGTGTTTCTAGAGAATTTAGCCTCTTCATTCTCATAGAACCGGCCCAAGTTCAACACTCATATAGGTGATTCTTATTGTGAGTATCTTCTTATACTCATCTTGATTTTATGTCTTAATCAAGATATAAGTAATCATTAAAAGCAAAGCTTATCCTTATACCCCTGCAGACAACATATGTTGCAGATATCACTCTCACCATAGGAATGGGTAGGAATTTTAATCCCTTGGTGATTTCTGACGAGCCATACATAACTTAGTTGTCCCTTTGAACTTAGTTCTTGGGATCTCCAGTCATATAAGTAGGGTTACCATTATGACGACTCTTATGTAATAGGCTTTAATCCCATCCCCTTTGATGAACTATACACTAGCTCTTTTGTCAAACCTTTTGTTAACGGATCCGCAATATTCTCTTTAGATTTTATATAATCTATTGAGATTATTCCGTTTGACAACAATTTCCTTACGGTATTATGTCGACGACGTATATGTCGTGACTTACCGTTATACATGTGATTCTGTGCCCTGCCTATTGCAGATTGACTATCACAATGAATGCAAATAGCTGGCACAGGTTTTGGCCACATTGGAATGTCTTCTAAGAAGTGACGAAGCCATTCTGCTTCTTCACCTGCTTTGTCTAAAGCAATGAACTCGGATTCCATTGTGGATCGTGCGATGCAAGTTTGTTTCGTGGACTTCCAAGAAACAGCAGCGCCTCCTAGAGTAAAGACATATCCACTAGTGGATTTTGAATCTTTAGTATCCGATATCCAATTGGCATCACAATAACCTTCGAGTACTGCTGGATATCGAGTAAAGTTCAAACCATGATCACGAGTAAATCTTAGATATCTAAGAACTCGAATGATCGCTTTCCAATGGTCTTCTCCAGGGTTACTAGTGTACCTACTCAATTTACTGATAGCATAAGCTATATTAGGACGAGTACAATTCATTAGGTACATTAGGCTTCCAATGATTTGGGAGTATTTTAACTGAGACACTGCATCACCTTTATTTTTCGATAAATAAAGACTGATGTTCTACAGGTGTTCTAGCTAAATTCAAATCATCCTTGATAAATTTATCAAGAATTTTCTCAATATAATGAGATTGAGATAATGCATACCCTTCAGATGTTTTAGTAATTTTCATTCCTAAAATAACATCTGCGACCCCCATATCTTTCATATCAAATCTTTTGTTAAGCATCTGCTTAGTTGATTTGATCATGTTTTGACTGCTTCCAATGATAAGCATGTCATCCACATAAAGACAAACTATGACATATCCTTGGTCAGTGTTTTTAACATAGACGCATTTGTCACATTCGTTTATCTTAAACCCATTAGTAAGCATTGCATGATCAAATTTTTCATGCCATTGCTTAGGTGCTTGTTTTAATCCATAAAGGGATTTTACAAGTCGACAAACTTTCTTTTCTTGCCCTGATACTACAAACCCTTCGGGTTGTTCCATATAGATCTCTTCATTTAGATCACCGTTTAAGAAAGCTATCTTAACATCCATTTGATGTATTTCTAAATTAAACAATGCTGCTATAGAAATAAGCATGCGAATGGATGTTATTCTTGTCACAGGAGAATATGTGTCAAAATAGTCCAGACCTTCCTTTTGTCTGTAACCTTTAACAACAAGTCTTGCTTTATACTTATCAATTGAACCATCTGCTTTCATTTTTCTCTTGAATATCCATTTATATCCAAGAGGTTTAGAACCTGGTGGAAGATCCACCAATTCCCAAGTATGATTTTGCATAATGGATTCAATTTCATTATTAACAGCCTCTTTCCACAAAGGTGCTTCAGGACCTGTCATTGCTGCCTTAAAGCTTTGAGGTTCATTTTCTAACAAGTATGTCAGAAAATCTGGACCAAAGGATTTTGATGTTCTTGCTCTCTTACTTCGTCTAGGTTCATCATTAGTTAAATCCTGTTGGTCAAGACTATTACTAGTCTCTTGTGTTTGATTGTCATTAGTCTCTTGACTTTGTGTACAATCATAAGTTCTTTTCTGTGAACTTAATTCCTGTCCTTTCTTGTAAGGAAAGACATGTTCAAAAAACACAGCATTCCTTGACTCTATAATAGTGTTCACATTTTTATCAGGTATATCTGATTTATAAGTCAGAAATCGATATGCACTACTATTCTGAGCATAACCAATAAACACACAATCTACTGTTTTTGGTCCAATCTTAGTCTTTTTAGGAACAGGTACTTCTACTTTTGCCAAACACCCCCACACTTTTATGTATTTGTAGGAAGGTGGTCGACCTTTCCATAATTCATAAGGAATGCTTTTGGTTTGCTTGTGGGGTATTCTATTAAGAACATAATTAGCAGACAATATTGCTTCCCCCCACAAGTTCTGTGGTAAACCTGAACTTAGTAACATGGCATTCATCATTTCTTTTAGGGTTCTATTCTTCCTTTCAGCAATTCCATTTTGCTGTGGAGAATAAGGGGCTGTAGTTTGGTGAATAATGCCATGTTTTGCACAAAATTCATTTAATGGTGCATCATATTCACCACCCCTATCACTTCTAACCATTTTAATGGTTTTACCAAGTTGATTTTCAACTTCTGTTTTGTAGAGTTTAAACATTTCTAAGGCTTCATCTTTACTTCTAAGTAAATAAACATAACAATATCTTGTGCAATCATCGATAAATGTTATGAAATACTTTTTGCCTCCTCTAGTTTGAATAAATTTTAAATCACATACATCAGTATGAATTAATTCTAGAGGTTCGGTTTTTCTTTCAACCGATTTAAATGGAGCCTTAGTTAGTTTCGCTTCTACACAAATTTCACATTTATGATTAGGATTAATTTCAAACTTTGGTATATGATCTAAACCAATTAATCTACGCAAAGCATCAAAATTCACATGTCCTAATCTACCATGACATAAATTTGACTCAAGAATATAAACAAAAGATGTGTTATTCTTATTCATATCAACTTTCGGTACAACTGTCATTACATTCAACTTAAAGAGACCATCACTCATGTATCCCTTACCAACATACATACCACTCTTTGTTAATACAAATTTATCAGACTTAAATACAAGCCCAAAACCATTTTTACTTAACAAAGACCCAGAAACTAAATTCTTCCGGATGTCAGGTACATGCAGTACGTTGTTGAGGGTCAGTTCTTTCCCTGATGTCATCTTCAAGATTACTTTCCCTTGTCCAGCCACAGTAGAAGTAGAAGAATTTCCCATGAAAAGTTGTTCACCATTTGCGCCTCATTGTAGGTAGTGAACATCTTCTTGTCCGCACAAATGTGACGAGTTGCTCCAGTATCAACCCACCACTCTTTGGGATTTCCAACCAAGTTAGCCTCAGACACCACAGCAGAAAGGTTGATGTCATTCACTCCGTCAGAGATGTAATCCAATTCTGTTACATTGGCCTGATTGGTGGTCTTCTTACTTGTACTTCCATGATTCTTTTTAGGGCAGCGGCAGTCAGAAGCTCGATGTCCAGTTTTGCCACAGTTATAGCATTTTCTTTTGAACTTCTTGCTACTATCGCCTTGTTTAGGACCATCTCCAGTAAACTTCCTCTTTTTGTTATGTGGTTTTTGAACTTGTTCAACCACATTAGCCTTGGATTCAATGGGATTTTTCCCATTCCTCTTTTCAGCCTTTCGGTTATCTTCTTCAATTCTTAATTTTACAATCAATTCATCCATAGTCATCTCTTTGCGTTTATGTTTTAAATAATTTTTGAAATCTTTCCAAGCCGGTGGTAACTTTTCCACTAAAGCAGCGACTTGGAATGACTCGCTAAGAGACATACCTTCTGAATGAATATCATGCAAAATTATTTGAAAACTTTGAACTTGAGATATTACCGTTTGGGAGTCTACCATAACAAAGTCCAGAAATTTACCGACGACAAATTTCTTCGTGCCGGCATCTTCTGTCTTGTATTTCTTCTCCAAAGAATCCCACAATTCTTTTGCTGTTTTCAGAGGACTGTATACATTATACAGCATATTGTCAAGGCCATTTAGGATGTAGTTTCTGCACAGGAAATCTGAATGTTTCCAAGCATCTACAGCGGCAACAACTTGCCGATCACTTTCACCCTCTTTAAGTGCTGGAGCCTCTTCATGGAGAAACCGGGCCAAATTAAGAGTTGTAAGATAGAACAGCATCTTCTGCTGCCATCTCTTAAACTCGGTACCATTAAATTTTTCCGGTTTTTCTCCATGATTGATTGGTACATGAACATGGTTATGAATAGGGACCGATGTAGGTGTAACAATAGGAGTACCACTGCCAGATGCAGTTTCAGTTGTAGTAGCCATAATCTCTGATTACAAAAATCAGAAAATATTAAAACACAAATTAATTTTCTAGTTACTAAAACCAGAAAATAATTATAATAACAAAATAATTTTAATTTTCCTTGTTACTAAAACTAGAAAAATAAAATATCACAAGAATTTTCTGTAATACCAAATAATATTCTGAATTGTTAATGACACCAGTATCGTACTACTAGTTGTTGTCAAAGAAAAGAGACAGTATATTACTACTATCTGTCAAATAGCATAAATCACTATTTGTTTTTCCAACCAGAATATTAATTTGAAAACACAGAAAATTAAATACAATGAAGATACCCAAAAAGGAATCTGTCTTAAGATTGTTAGTCAATCTTCACTGTATTTAAATTAATTAAATTCTGTTGTGTACTAAACAACAACCAGAATAAAAAGAAATAAAGAAAAGGAGAGAATATGTTTGATTACAAAAATTAAACTTGAAATAAAAATATATAAATAAAAAACAGATTTTATTTTGTTACAAAAACAAAATTAAAATCTGAATAAATAAACAAATAAAAACAACACTGAAAGTAAATTAAATAACTTACTTGATTTAATTTCTTCGAATTATTTATCTGATCAAGTCCAGTGTTTGACACTGTGTCCTTAAGACAGATTCGTCCTCTCCACGGTGCTTTCAGAATTTGGACGTCTATCTCCCAAGATGAAATGATCTACCACAAACAATAGCAGCACTACTAATTGTTTGCCTTACGAACACAATAAGTGTTTACACTCTTTCTTTCGGAAATAAAATGCAGCAAGATGAAGAATAGAATTAACAGATGTGAAATACGAAATTTCTGAATGCAAAATATCAAATGAGGGTGGTCCTATTTATAGATGTGAAGGTGGCCCTTGGTTTTGAATTGAACAGGTATGTGGCTCTTGGTTTTGAATTGAACAGGTATGATACCTGTTGGGTTTTGAATTTAGCAATTACGGGAAGGGCCCTGTTTGGGTGTGCACTAATTCCAAAACAGTTTATTTCTGTTTGAAACCGGGAAGGGCCTGTTTGGATGAACAAAAAATCCAAACCAATTTAATTTGAATTATGGATTTTATTTTAATAAAAAATAAAATAAAATTCAAATGTTTTTCGCCCAACCCAACCCCGCACCCGGATGGACGGCGGCGCGCGTGTGGTGATTTTTGGGTCCAATGGGTCTAGCCCATAACCTCTCCCTCTAAAACACTTGGGTACCCCTTGGGGCACACCCCAAGTATCTCACCCTAAGCCTTATAAACCCTTTCAAAACTTCCCACCAAATCAATGTGGGACAAGCCAATTTACAACCTTAAGGAATTTCCACCAAAACTCCATTTCTATGGAGCACACTTTGGCTTCAATTTCCCATTCACTCGGTAATGGTTTTGAGCAACCAAATATACCACGTGAATCACAACGCGGCATAGAACGCGTTACCACTTTGACCCGAGTAAATCGACACTCGGGGCCCACCTAAAAAATAGACCGAACTTAGGAAAAAATTCTGGTTTTATCCAGAATTTTATAACCATTTCCAACAAAATTTGCCCAAAACCTTGCCTGAGATTTCAGGTAAGGATCAGAAGGCAACAGAGACTTGTTGTTCCAAACGTCGTCGATGTATTGAAGGATGATCAGTGATTCACATATGGGTTTTCCATTATGAATCAGAACTGGGACCATCTTACGAACTGGGTTCATTTGTAGGAGCAATGGGCTTTTGTCTACCATGTTGTCTTCCTTGTACTCGTATTCCACGCCTCTCTCTGCTAAGGCAATTCTCAGCCTCATTCCGAAACAACTAGGCAAGATGTCGAGGAGGACAACCTCATCACCCATTTTTTTCCTAATTAGTTGAGCTCAGAGTTAGAGAATTGCCGAGGAGCAAGCACCTGTTTTATAGTTGTTTGTGCTGGTGTGAACTGAGAATTTTCGACTAACGTGATTTGAATAAATGACATGATTTAAATACTAAATTGATCGAGTTATTGTCAAAATGCATAATACAAAATTGATACGAATAAAAATTAGTTACTTAATATTATTTTTATTAAGAGATGTCATGATATTTTTAAATTTTCTTATGTAACTAGATTAAATTGAATAAAAAAATATGTAAAATATAATTTTAAAATTAATAATATTTTTTATTTAATGTAATGTATTTTTTTGTCTACTATTTTAAATTATCTAGTGAAAAATTATAAGAGAAGGGCATAGTTTTTGTAAATTGTGAAAATGAAATTAAGTTGTAATCAAAATTATTTTGAATAATTTCATCTAGTTCATATTAGTTTCATGAAAATGGTTAAAAATTAGTTCTATATTATACATTTGGTATTTTTAAATAAGACACGAAACAAATCAAATATAAATAAAAAAGTAATCCGGCGCAATAATATGATAAAAAAATGGAAAATTACAAAAAAAAAAAAAAAAAAACACTGAAGTTTGATCCTTATAACAATATAACTTCTGAATTTTTAATTTTTTCAATTTAAATTCAGAACTTTTGATTTGTTTTCAATTCAAATTATTTGCCTATTTTCGTTAAATAAAGTCGACAGAAAATGAGTATTATAGTCATTAAATTCAATAAAAATGGATATCTTATACACTTAGTGTAGCACTTGTGCCTTTTAAAGCTTTTGGTAAATGTATTTGGACTCTTTATTCGATTTTGGGAACCTTTGGTGTTATTGTACTTTAGTTTTAGAGGAGTACCAATTGATTTAAACTTGTTGGGTTTGGTTGTTCGCACTTATTCTTGTCAAAAGTTCCTTGGAGACTTAGAAATTCCATTTTAGGGTCGACACCAGCCTTCCTAGGGTCGACCCTTACCTGTTGATGAAGTTCTGGAAGTGTTGCTAGAACATAAGGTAGACACCAGACTTGGAGAGGGTCGACCCTCTTCTGTCTGTGTGTTGGTTGCTGGAACATAGGATAGACACCAGACTGGGAGAGGATTGACTCTCTTCTGTCTGTGTATTGGTTGCTGGAACATAGCGTAGACACCAGTCTGGGGTGGTGTCGACACCTTCAGTGCAGTCAATGCTTTCCCAGATTTTTTTTCCTCTTTGGTGTCGACACCACTTGCATGGGTCGACACCTGCGACTTTTTCCCAGATTTTTCTACCGGTTTGGGCCTACTTTTTGGGGATATTTTGACTAGATATTTTGAGTTGACTTTGGGACTTATATCTATTTTTGACCTAGTACTATATAAAAGCCCTCACTTGACCTTTTCTCTCACTTTTTCTTCCATTTCCTCTCTCTAAACCGTGAAACACCTTCTCTCTCTCTCTCTCAAGGCACTTTCCACTCAAAGATCCTTAGATCTACTTGTTTGAAGACCTCTACCCACCTTGCTCCTTTGAGATAAAGTGTAGAGCTTGTCGAGGGCTTCATTTTGATCGGAGCAAAGCTTTGTTTCTCCTCCGTCGACTTTTGGGTTTTTCTTCCTTCTTCCCCTTCTAAACTTGAGGTAGGGATAAACTACTCCTTGCTATGAGTTTTAACATAGATGTTTGTCATTTTGTATAAATGGTGGGTTGTGATGATTTTGAATTTGAAATTACGAAAGAGGGGTTTTCAAGTATTGAACTCTATGTGTATGTGAGACCTTGGAAAATTGGGTTGTTGGTGTGAAACTTATGAAATTGAGCCTTAGGGTTAAGGTTTGAGAAAAAGGGGCAACATGTCCAACTTGAATGTAATTCATTAATTTGTATAATTAATGTAGTAATTGTGGGAATATGAAATTGAGTCGGAAATCATGAAATTAGATGGAATTGAGATTGAATAGTGTAATTGGATTGATTAATCACTCACCTATGACAATTTTGATATTTTATCTATTGATAAATTTATTATCTGTTTAGAGATAACTGTTTTGGTCTATCGGTGGAGGATAGTCTTGATTGTTGTAGACATTGTATGATGATTAGGGAAAACTGAAACTAATCACATTGATTATGTCATTGAATATGACGGTTAGAATAATACAGCAAATGTGTGTATTGACTGATCATTGCATATGATAAGTGTTTAAATACATTGCATATATATATATTGTTTGGGAGGAGATAGGGGATGTACTCCATGGTTTGAGAGGAGATAGGGGATGGACTCTCAAACCTGTTTGGGAGGAGATAGGGAATGGACTCCACTGATACAGCAAATCTGTGTATCACTTGAAATATAGAAGTGTTGAAGTATGGAAGTGTTTTAATATGAGTTATATTCTCATGTGAATTGTGAAGTATGGAAGTGTTTTAATATGAGTTATAGTCTCATTGAATTGTTTGGCCAGGTACTGAGCCATAATTATGAAACGAAACTGTATAAGTGAAGGAAACTGAAATGAAAAATGGATGTACTTGTTGTTGAATTGAAAAGTGTTGTGAGTTGGTTCATAAGTGTCAACCTTATATCAAATGCTATTGTTTTAGTTATTTCTCATACTTGGTTTAGTATATCTCTACTGGGCATTGACTCACCCTATATGGGACATCATTTTCAGGTTCAGGTGATATGCCACCTTCAATGACATAGTTTGGGAGGCTTAGAGCTGAAGATCCCTTTTGTTGTTCACATTTTTGTGTATTACATGTAAATTCAAGCAGAGGGTTTAATGTGCATGAGTTAGTACTCTATTTTTTTTGTAACCAAGTGTTGGCTTGGAAAGTTGTAAATCCGTAGGGCATTTACTTTTGTTGTCAACATGTAATACTTTTGTGATAAATACTCTGATAAATAGATGTACACTTTATTCTCTTGAATATATTGTCAATTTCTTGTGTCATGAATGTATGAACAATGGGTTTATTTTGGGGGCGTTATAACCTGGTATCAGAGCGTACCGGGTTTGAATACTTTGGGTACGTGGGAAGTGGTTAGTACCACAATGAGTTTGTCTCGCTTGTTAGAGACTTAGGTGTAATGTTATGTACTTATGTGATAACATGTTTATGTGGCTATATGGGTATGGAATTCAGTTTCTAGGATGTTGATTGGATCCTTGGGTTTCTGAGAGTCCTATTGGAAAAGCACTTGTTCAATGCTATTTCTAATCGGAACTCTAGCAACGCCACGGGATTGTCATTATCCGGAAATGAAATTCGTAAGTGCTTATGTGATTATGTGCTTACGTGGAATGAATTACTGTTGTCCAATACTTTAGGATGCAAGTGAGATAGCTTCGGTACATTTGTGAATGTGGTAATGTTTTCGTTACCTTTATTAGGATGTCAGGACGAGGACGTGGTGGTAGGCATGGTAGGCCTAGGAGGCAGGAGATGCCTATACCGGATGAGATTCCGGCACAGCTGGAGGGTGTTGGTTAAGCCAATGTGGCCGAGCCAGTGGGTCAGCAGACCATGTGCGCCTTAGGCCGTGAGATGGCAGGAGCATTGAGAGAATCCATGGACATTCTCAGAGCTAAGAATCAAGTCCAGGCCCATGTGGTTGAGACAGGGCCTTCTTTTCTGGAGAGGGAGTTTTTCTGGTCCAATCCGGATGAGTTTGTGGGGGATCCGAAAGAGCCACTGAAGGCTGATGAGTGGCTTTAGCAGATGACGAAGACGTTTGAGATGCTTGGCATCGAAGACGGGGCTTTGAAAGTGACCTTGGCGTCCTTCCAGTTGAAGGGAGACGCGAGTCAGTGGTGGAAGTTCGTGCGAGGTTGTATTGGAGGGACTTGGGAGGCTTTCGTTCATGCCTTTCAAGAGAAATTTCTGTCTCCTGCTGTCAAGAAGAAGTTGAGGGATCAGTTCTGTCAGCTTAAGCAGCTGAGTACTCCAGTGACCGAGTTTGAGGCCGCATTTACCAGTTTGTCTAGGTTTGCACCGGAGCTAGTGGCGTCTAAGGAACGCCGTTGTCTGGAGTTCCAAAGGAAGTTGAGTCACGGACTCAAGGTTAGGGTTGTTGGGTCCATGACTCGGGAGTATGGATGCCTTGTGGATGCTGCGGCCCATATGGAGATTATTATGCATAAGGAGGAGGAAAGGTTGAGGGGCTCCAAGAGGAGTCAAAACGGTCAAGGGGACGGTAGGAGGCAGAGGGGTTCTAACCCTCAGCAGTCCCAGTGTGTTTTTGTGAGATCTACCTTTCTAATGCCGAGTTCAGGCTCTGGGAAAGGCAGTCAGGATGACTTTACTTGTTACAAATGGGGTCAGCTGGGCCACAAGTCTCCAGCTTGCCCACAGAGGGGAGAAGGTCAGAGAGCAGCTTCATCTTCGGCTCGTCCTCAGAGCCAGAGTCAAGGCAGAGGTCAGCCGATTTCTTGTTACCAGTGTGGTTAGGCGGGACACCTGAAGAAGTTTTGTCCGCAGTTGAGTGGTACATCTGGTGCATCTGGTTTGAGGCAGACTCAGAGCCATCAACCAGCTCAGTCAGTTCAGGCCTCGAGGGTCAATCAGGGAGCCTCATCGTCTCAGTCTGTACAACAAACTTATGCTCCGAGAGGTGAGCAGGTAGATCAGAGACCTTCAGGGTGCGTGTATGCTGTTACCGCGCAGGATCTTGTACCGGCTCCATCTGTTGTGAGAGGTACCTTTTTGTTTTGCAACCCGGTTGCTAATGTATTGATTGATATGGGCGCATCCTATTCCTTTATATTTGCTGCATGTGCATTTGTTTTGGGTTGGAGTTGGCACAGTTAGCTTCTCCTATTTGTGTTGTATCACCTGTTGGGGGTGAGTTGATTTTGAAACAAGGGTGTCGGGGCTGTGATATAGAGGTTACCGACCGCCGGCTTCCATTTTGTTTTGTAGTTATGGCTATGTCATGTTTTGATGTAATTTTGGGTATGGACTGGCTATCGTCATACCGGGCTATTATTGATTGTTACCGCCAGAGGGTCACTGTATGTACCTTGAGCGAGGATTGTTTCCATTTCTTGGGGGATAGGGTTGGTAGTGTTTTGCCACCAGTGTATGATCCGCGAGGATGGAGTGAGCTTAGTGGTCTTCTCGCAAGCTTTATGAGTAGTGAGTGTGATGAGATCCAGATTGAGTTACCCAGAGTGGTTTGTGAGTACTTGGACGTTTTCCCCGAGGATCTTGTTAGTTTACCACCCCATCGAGAGATCGAGTTCTTTATTGACTTAGTGTCTGGCACGGCACCGATTTTTATGGCACCGTATCGTTTTGCCCCAGCTGAGTTGAGTGAGTTGAAGATTCAACTCCAGGAGTTGCTAGATAAGGGCTTCATCTGCCCTAGTACTTTTCCGTGGGGAGCACCAGCACTCTTTGCTAAAAAGAAAGATGGGGCTTTGAGACTTTGCATTGATTATCGGAAATTGAATCGGGCTACGGTTAAGAACAAGTACCCTATGCCCCGTATAGATGATTTGTTTGACCAGTTGAAAGGGTCCCGTTGTTTCTCTAAGATAGATTTGAGATTGGGTTACCATTAGTTGAGGGTCAGGGAGGAAGATATTCCGAAGACGGCATTCCGTACGCGGTATGGCTACTATGAGTTTCTGGTGATGCCTTTTGGGCTCACCAATGCACCGGCAGTGTTTATAGATTTGATGAACCGGATATTCTGAGAATTCTTAGATCGTTTTGTGGTCGTCTTCGTAGACGACATCCTGATTTATTCACCTTCTGAGGAGGAGCACGAGGAACACTTGAGAGTGGTACTTGAGTTGTTTAGGGCCCATAAGCTGTATGCCAAGTTTGGGAAGTGTGAGTTCTGGCTAAGAGAGGTTAAATTCTTAGGCCATGTAGTTTCCGGGGGAGGGGTGTCTGTTGATACATCTAAAATAGAGACAGTGCAGGAGTGGGCACAGCCTAAGAGTATTTTTGAGATCCGCAGTTTTCTGGGATTAGCTGGGTATTACCACCGATTTGTGAAAGATTTCTCCAGATTAGCTTTGCCGTTGACTAGATTGACGCGGAAAGGGGTCAAGTTTGTATAGAGTGAGACTTGTGAAGAGTCGTTCCAAGAGTTAAAAGTTAGACTTGCCACCACTCCGGTTTTGATTATTCCGGAGAGAGGTTTGGGTTATGCAGTTTATTGCAATGCTTCACGTGAAGGTTTGGGTTGTGTGTTGATGCAAGAAGGGAAAGTGGTAGCCTATGGCTCACGGTAATTGAAAATACACGAGTGGAATTACCTTACGCATGACCTAGAGTTAGCAGCTATGATTTTTGCCCTGAAGATTTGGAGGCACTACCTTTATGGTGAGAGGTTCGAGGTGTTCTCGGATCATAAGAGTCTGAAGTATCTGTTTACACAGAAAGACTTAAACTTGAGGCAGATGAGGTGGATGGAATTTATTGAGGATTACGACTTCGAGTTGCATTATCATCCTGGGAAGGCCAATGTTGTGACCGATGCCCTTTGCTGGAAATCCATTAGTGATGTAGCTTGTATAGTCATCCGGGAGTGGAAAATGTTGGGTGCACTTGGTAAATTTGATTTGCTTTTGGGTGAATCTGTTAAGGCTACAGCCTTGTTTTCTGTAGTTGCACAGCCTACACTTGTGAATCGAGTGTTAGAGACACAGAGAGGTGACCTTGAGATAGAATCCCTCCGGGAGAAGATCTCTAGTGGGAAGGTTGAGAAGGGTTTGACTATATATCCTGACTTGAGTGTGAGGTACCAAGACCGTTTGTTTATGCCGGAGTCTTGCCGAGAGGAGGTACTTCGAGAGTTTCACCATTCACGCCTTGCGGTGCATCCGAGAGGCACTGAGATGTATCGCGATTTGGGTTGCCAGTTTTGGTGGCGAGGTATGAAGAAAGATGTGGCAATTTTTGTATCTAAGTGCCATACTTATCAGCAAGTGAAGGCCTAACATCAGAGGCCAGCAGGTTTGTTGCAACCCTTGCCTATTGCCGAGTGGAAGTGGGAGCATGTCACGATGGACTTCGTTGTAGGTCTTCCGATGACTTAGCGAGGTAGTGATGCTGTTTGGGTGGTTGTATACCGGTTGACTAAGTCGGCGCACTTTATCCCTATGTGTGTGAGAGATTCGGTAGATCATCTTGCCGACTTGTATATTCGGGACATAGTGAGATTGCACGGGGTCCCAGTGTCGATCGTCTCAGATAGAGATCCACGTTTTACTGCTAGGTTGTGGCAGAGTTTGCAGAGTGCCTTGGGCACTAGATTGACTTTTAGTACAACTTATCATCCTCAGACTGATGGGCAGTCCGAGCGTACAATTCTGATCCTTGAGGATATGCTTCGAGGCTGCGTCCTTGACTTTAGTGGGTCGTGGGAGAGGCACTTATCCTTAGTGGAGTTTGCTTACAACAACAGCTTCCAATCGAGTATTAGCATAGCACCATTTGAGGCCTTGTATAGCCGACCGTGTAGATCTCCAGTGTGTTGGGCCGAGGTGGGTGATGCACCATTATTGGGCCCGAAGTTGGTGCGAGAAACGACGGAGAAAGTTGAGCTTATCCGTAGGAGGCTTGTTACAGCCCAGAGTCGCCAAAAGAGTTATGCCGACTGTAGGCGGAGGCCTTTGGCATTTGAGGTGGGTGATCACGTCTTTCTGAAAATATCACCTAGGCGGGGTTTGATGAGGTTTGGTAAGAGTGGGAAGTTGTCCCCTCGGTTTATTGGCCCTTTCGAGATCCTTGAGAGGATCGGCGAGGTTGCCTACCATTTAGCTTTGCCGCCGCAGTTGTCTAGAGTGCATGACGTGTTTCATGTTAGTATGCTTCGGAAATACGAGCCGGATCCGTCACATGTTTTGGATTGGACCGATTTAGAGGTTGATGAGGAGGCCTCGTATGAGGAGAGACCGGTGCGGGTCTTTGATAGGCGGGATCAAGTCTTGCGAGGCAAGACGATACCCTTGGTAAAAGTTTTGTGGAAACATCGCGGGGTTAAGGAAGCCACTTGGGAACGTGAGTTGGATGTCCGTGAGAAATATCCAGACTTGTTTGTTAATGTTTAACCATGTATTGGGAATTTTGTTGTATTGATAAACTTTAAGAACATTGAATATGTCTTAAGTTGTAAAACATTGTGTATGTATCGGTTTATGGAAGTATTATTGAATATGCCTTGAAAATAAAAGTTTAACTTAACATTGTATATGTTGAATGTGTTGTAGAAATGCAAATATATCATTAACATTGATTATGTTATGGAATTGTGAGGCATGTATACTGAAATTTGTTGAATTTCGAAGAGATGCATGTTGATAATGCACGTTGTAACATATGATGTAATTTGCCTCTTGAATAGAGGTGAGATGACCGGTATTGGGTCAGGATGTTAAATATTGAATTGTAATATTGTTGAGAATTGAGAAACCATGATTTTGAAACTTATAACAAATTTCGGGGACGAAATTTCCTAAGGTGGGGAGGTTGTAGCACTTGTGCCTTTTAAAGCTTTTGGTAAATGTATTTGGACCCTTTATTCGATTTTGGGAACCTTTGGTGTTGTTGTACTTTAGTTTTGGAGGAGTACAAATTGATTTAAACTTGTTGGGTTTGGTTCTTCGTACTTATTCTTATCAAAAGTTCCTTGGAGACTTAGAAATTTCATTCTAGGGTCGACACCAGCCTTCCTAGGGTCGACTCTTACCTGTTGATGAAGCTCTGGAAGTGTTGCTGGAACATAGGGTAGACACCAGACTGGGAGAGGGTCGACCCTCTTCTGTCTGTGTGTTGGTTGCTGAAACATAAGGTAGACACCAGACTGGGAGAGGGTCAACCCTCTTCTGTCTGTGTATTGGTTGGTGGAAGATAGGGTAGACACCAGTCTGGGGTGGTGTCGACACCTACAGTTCAGTCAAAGCTTTTCCAGATTTTTTTTCCTTTTTGGTGTCGACACCACTGTTGCAGGGGTCGACACCTGCAACTTTTTCCGAAATTTTTCTACCGGTTTGGGCCTACTTTTTGGGGATATTTTGGTCTCGTTTGGGAACAGGCTAATTTAGTAACTTTTTGGCTATTTGGCTAAAATATGAGCAAAAAAAAACTAGTATGTTTGGGATGATTTTTTGGCTTTTTACGAAAAGATGTGCAAAAAGTAAAGAAAAGAGAATTTTTGATTTTTTGGTATGGATTGTTGGCTTTTTGGCTAATTTAGTAACTTTTTGGCTAAAAGGGAGGGTTCCCAAACGAGGCCTTTGACTAGATATTTTGAGTTGACTTTGGGGCTTATATCTATTTTTGACCTAGTACTATATAAAGGCCCTCACTTGACCTTTTCTCTCACTTTTTCTTCCCTTTCCTCTCTCTAAACCGTGAAACACGTTCTCTTTCTCTCTCTCAAGGCACTTTTCACTCAAAGATCCTTAGATTTACTTGTTTGAAGACCTTTACTCACCTTGTTCCCTTGAGATAAAGTGTAGAGCTTGTCGAGGGCTTTATTTTGATCGGAGCAAAGCTTGGTTTCTCCTCCGTCGACTTTTGGATTTTTCTTCCTTCTTCCCCTTCTAAACTTGAGGTAGGGATAAACTACTCCTTGCTATGAGTTTTAACACATATGTTTGTCATTTTGTATAAATGGTGGGTTGTGATGATTTTGGGGAGTTAGGGTTTTGAGTTTGAAATTACAAAAGAGGGCTTTTCAAGTATTGAATTCTATGTGTATGTGAGACCTTGGAAAATGGGGTTGTTGGTGTGAAATTTATGAAATTGAGCCTAAGGGTTAAAGTTTGAGAAAAAGGGGCAACATGTCCAACTTGAATGTAATTCATTAATTTGTATAATTAATGTAGTAATTGTGGGAATATGAAATTGAGTCGGCAATCATGAAATTTGATGGAATTGAGATTGAATAGTGTAGTTGGATTGATTAATCACTCACCTATGACAATGTTGATATTTTATCTATTGATAAATTTATTATCTGTTTAGAGATAACTGCTTTGGGCTATCGGTGGAGAATAGTCTTGACTGTTGTAGACATTGTATGATGATTAGGGAAAACTGAAACTAATCACATTTATTATGTCATTGAATATGACGGTTGGAATAATACAGCAAATGTGTGTATTGACTGATCATTGCATATGATAAGTGTTTAAATACATTATATATGTATATTGTTTGGGAGGAGATAGGGGATGTACTCCATGGTTTGAGAGGAGATAGGGGATGGACTCTCAAACCTGTTTGGGAGGAGATAGGGGATGGACTCCACTGATACAACAAATCTGTGTATCACTTGAAATATGGAAGTGTTGAAGTATGGAAGTGTTTTAATATGAGTTATATTCTCATGTGAATTGTGAAGTATGGAAGTGTTTTAAATGTGTTATAGTCTCATTGAATTGTTTGGCCAGGTACTGAGCCATAATTATGAAACGAAACTATATAAGTGAAGGAAACTGAAATGAAAAATGGATGTACTTGTTGTTGAATTGAAAAGTGTTGTGAGTTGGTTTATAAGTGTTAACCTCATATCAAATGCTATTGTTTTAGTTATTTCTCATACTTGGTTTAGTATATTTCTACTGGGCATTGACTTACCCTATATGGGACATCATTTTCAAGTTCAGGTAATATGCCACCTTCAAGGACATAGCTTGGGAAGCTTAGAGCTGAAGATCCCTTTTGTTGTTCACATTTTTGTGTATTACATGTAAATTCAAGCCGATGGTTTAATGTGTATGAGTTAGTACTCTATTTTTTTGTAACCAAGTGTTGGTTTGAAAAGTTGTAAGTCCGTAGGGCATTTACTTTTGTTGTCAACATGTAATACTTTTGTGATAAATACTCTGATAAATAGATGTACACTTTATTCTCTTGAAGATATTGTCAATTTCTTATATCATGAATGTATGAACAATAAGTTTATTTTGGGGCGTTACACTTAGTATATACTTATATTGAGTTTAATAAATAAAATACTATGTTTTTCGTTAGTTTTAGTTAACCAAAATAGTTAAATGGTTTAGATTGAAAATAAATGAAAATATTATGGTTCAAATTGATAAAATTAAAAATTAAAAATTTATATTATTATAAAAGTCAAATCCTGATTTTTAATATTTTTTTGTAATTATCCCAAAAATAAATGATAAAATAATTCTAACACAAATTTAAAATAAAGACAGAGGCCGACCACACATGGAACCAGGGTCGGTTTTACCTAGGTGCGATGTAGGCACAAGTAAGGTTGCGAGCAGCATCGTGGTGGACCCCAAAGCTCTGGTCATCTTGTTTTCGCTATGGTTGGCTGACCTTGTGAGGATTGGCTCAAACATATTTTGGTCTTTATTTATAATTTCTGTTGTTGTTGATTATGCCTATTTTCCAACATCAAATTTGTTCCAATTTCGTTGGTCTTCATTAGTCGGTCTCCTCTTCAATATTATCAAAATAAACTTTGATTATTATTTTTTATATCAATAAAAAATCATTACTCTTGTTTTTCCCCTCTCCTTTCTTGACCAAATACTCACTGTGAAAACAAAAAGAATAAGGATTGTCTCAGTATAATTGAGCTCATGAAATTCATCATGAGTTTTAATTTAATAATTTAAACTATTTGTTTTAAGAGTTATTATATGTAGATTATTAATAATAAATAAATAAATTGATTTGATCATTGTAGATATTTAATTAATATTTGTCTTAAAAAATTAGACGATTTGTTTTCAAAAATACATTTTCAATGTGTTTGTTTGCTTGTTTGTTTTTTTTTTTTTTTTTTTTTTTTTTTTTGATGAAATATATGTAAGATTAAGTGTGGCCACACCATAACGTGGTGTGCCTCTCTATACTGAATCAAATCTTGATATAGGTGATCTGGAAACCTTCCCGCAAGGTAATTGAATGATCTGGAAACAAAAACAGAGTGTTTGAATTTGAACACTAAAAGACACAATGCTTCACATCATATTTGAAGCATTGTGATCATTGCCAAACAAGTGGTGACTCTTGGCAATGGTAGCCAAGATACTTATAAATAGTTGACATATTGGGTTCATTGATTTGCATTGAAAATCAACATATATTCACACCCTATTTTGTCTCCGGATTATCAATTCCATCTTGTGTGATAAATACCCTCACGGGATCACCGATCACTTAGCCATTAATTGTTTATCTTTCAAGTGGTATTAGAGCGAGTTTACACATTATCACAGATGTCGAAATATAGTCCGAAAGAACGAAAAGTTTCCTAACTCTTCTTACCAAAAATTCAGAAAATTATTGACCGTCAATCTTTGGCATTGGTGAATTCCATTTGTTTATTTAATCATCACCAACGTGTTATATTCCCAGAAAACTATCCAAAGAAAATAACCGTTGGTTGTGCTATTGTTCCAAACCTTGCCGAAAGTGAAGCCGAATTGTACCGTTGGAAGCAATTTTATAAAATATTTTTCAGTTCAAATTGCGTCTTCAAATTGGCACCATCTTGTTCTTCTCAAAATTTTGATCACAATGGTGAAATTCGTTGTGAAAAAGGGCAAAAAATTGACCCACAAAGTTCAATTTATAGTTTGTGGTCTCCGACTCTAGATGTCGGAGAAGAAGATCAGAATAATTCCGTTAGAACATTTGTGTTGAACATACCTTCCATTGGGCTAAATTCAAAAACAAAGAGGAAAGACTCAAAAATAAAAATTACAGCCAGAAAATCTGTTCCCTTGGGCCTAAAATTAAAAAGAAGCGAATTGGGCCAATTTTGGTAGGAGCCCAAACCAGCCAGGCACAGCCTAACAGCCTAACAGCCTAACAGCCTTGAGCTGCAAACAGAGCCAATCAGCCCAGAGCCAGAGGCACAGCCCAGGGCAACAACTTAGCCAGCCCAGCGTGTAGACCCGCGTGCTAGCCCAAACCCGCGCGACCCGCGCCTGACTACCCAGTGCGCTGACCTGCGTTCCAGCCCAAACCCGCGCCTTGACCCACCGGTTCAACCCTAGCCGGCCCAAATCAGTTTAGCCCAGCCCTTGGACTGACAGCAGTCTGGTCTAAACAATTTTTTGGCTCATTCTCGCTCATTTCAAGGCCGTTTTCAATCATTTAAAAGCCAAAATTTTCAGAATTCTTCTAAGAATTTTTCTGTGGGTAATTGTACTAAATTTTCGAAAGAAATAATTAGGCAAGAAGGCTATCCAAGGGTGTTACACAGTAAAACATCCAAAGGAAAAATATTTAATAAGCACTGTTGTGTCCCTTGGGCTAGTAACTATTTTTACAATATTCATAAGCGAAGTATTGGGTTTAATAGGCCATTGGGTTTTCATCATTCTTCTTACCCAAGGCAAGACGATTGATCTTTTGCTTACTGCAGGGGGTGACTCAACAATTTCAAGACTTATCTTTATTAAGACTTGTTGTTGACTTATTTAATTTGCTTATTTGTTTATTTTAGTTTGTAATATCCACATTTTAATTTTTTTTATTGTAACACATTTTTGTTTTAGTATGGCTATTAAAAATGCCATGGATTCTTCAAGAATTAAGATGCTTAATGGAAATAATTTCTGAGCATGGAAACGCCATATTTCTTATCTTCTTACACATGAAAAAACATTGCACACTTTATCCACTTCTAAACCAGATGATGATTCTAATTGGTTTCAAAATAAATGGATAGAAGATGATGCAATGGCAAAGGCAACTATGTTACATAATATGAAAGACAACATTATTCCGCTTTTTGAAGAACGTGAAACTGCAAAACAATTAATGGAAGCACTAGAAAGTAAGTATGGAGTTTGATCGGACACTCAAATTCAATTGCTCTTAGACAAATATAATAACACTCGTATGAGTGATAATGATAGTGTTGATGATCATGTTAATTAAATGGAATTAATTGTAAAGAATTATCCAACGCTGATTACCCTTTGTCGAACAAGATGCAAGGAACTACCATACTTAACAGTCTTCCATTATCTTGGGATCATGTTGTCACATCTTTAACTCATAGCGGACGAGAGATTTCAATGGTGACATGACCTGTACTCTTAGTGTTGGAAGAAGAAAGAATGAAGCGAAGGCGTTAAAAAGGTTTGTCTTCTAACTTGTTGATGGCACAGTCTTCGTCACAACCACAAAATAATTCTCACACACCATTTAACAAGAAAAAGACGACTTTATTCAAGAGAAACTGGAAGAACACTACTACAAAAACAGATAAAGATCACACTTTTTTGGTGTGATGTATGTTATTTAATCACACCTTTTAAGTTTTATTAAAGTGTGATCTTTGGGAGTGTGATTAAAAATGGTCATTTTTAATCACACTTTTTAAGTGTGATTAAAAACATTTAGATCACACCTTTTAAGTGTGATCTTTGGAAGTGTGATTAAAAATGGTCATTTTTAATCACATTTTTTAAGTGTGATTGACCATTTTTAATCACACTTTTTAAGTGTGATTAAAAACATTTAGATCACACCTTTTAAGTGTGATCTTTGAAAGTGTGATTAAAAATGGTCATTTTTAATCACACTTTTTAAGTGTGATTAAAAACATTTAGATCACACCTTTTAAGTGTGATCTTTGGAAGTGTGATTAAAAAGAGTCATTTTTAATCACACTTTTTAAGTGTGATTAATAACATTTAGATCACGCCTTTTAAGTGTGATCTTTGAAAGTGTAATTAAAAATGGTCATTTTTAATCACACTTTTTAAGTGTAATTAATAACATTTAGATCACACATTTTAAGTGTGATTAATAACTAATAAAATCTGTAATAAAAAAAGGGTTCGACATATTTAAAAAATAATCAATATTATTTTTTTATGCACATTTGAAGAATGTAATACACACTATATACTATATTTTGAATCATAACCACATATTGAATAGAATAACGTCATATATTTCATAAATGAAAATTAAATATTCAAAAGTATATACAAAGGAATTAAATTAAAAAAAATTAACTGTGCTTACATATATTAAAAAATGAAAAAACTTTAAAAAACTAAGTTCTTTAATTCTTGGACCATATTTTGCATCTCTCCAAAAAATTTCTGACCTGAAAAATAAAAACACAAATTAATCTAGAAACCGTTGATGCATATGAATAAACTAAAAAGTTAATTCAGCAAACCAAAATAGGAACATTAATTATTTCTACTTGATCTTAATCCTTTTGGAGTAACTTCCCTGTTAACAATTAGATGCCATAGCAGCTCAGTGTCAATGACATTGTAATTAGGAGGTCACTAATGAGCACAATATTTAAAAATGATAAATCTCAATACAGCTTGTGTACGATCTTTTTGTGAAGGTATATTATTATTACTGTTGAACCATAATTCTAGGTACCCATAAATAAATAAAAACTCAAGAATTTACTCCATTTTTTTTTTTGGTGGGGTGGGGGGGAGGAGGGAGAGTACATACATTGCAGTTACTATTACCAGCAGTAGCAGGTTTTGGAGAAGCAGAGGCTGTATTTATGAAAAGAATTCATCAGAGCTTCTAAATACACTCGCTTATTTTCTCTCTACACTCCCTATATGCATTGTATATCTTGTATGTTACAAAGAAAAATTTGTGAATATAGGTGTAGAGATAAACATGGTGGGTGTGTGGTGGGTTTAGAAACTCCCAATTGCATCATTAAAACGAGGATTATGTGTATATATATGTTGTTGACACTAATTAATATTCCTAACACTCTGTTCAAAAATAAAATGAAAATGAGAGCACACATAATCAACAAAACTTGTTACCACAGTTGTGAAAAAGCAATAATTGAGAGAAAATTTTCAACTTCCACACCAATCAATTTTTTCTAAACACAAATCAACAAATAAATACACAATTTAGTGGACAGCCCAGAAAAATCTAAGATTAACAAATATTGATGCACAAGTTGTCAATAAAGGACCACCCATATTATAAACACCCAAATTCAAAGATTCAGGTTGGTAGGTAGGCCAAATATAAAGCATGAACAATATTTTTCATGCTGTAAAAGAGAACATTCTGATGTATCTTTTAAAGCAAAAGATTAAATTTATGTCCTAACACTGCAATCTTTTAACTGAAAGATTCAAAATAGCACAAAGCAAAAAAATACAGGGAAAAAAAAATTACAAAACAACAACAACGAGGAGCTTTGAAGCCAAGCAGAACAAATTAATGATACTTACTAGTTATCATCCCAGCCCACCACCAAGGTTCCAACAAATATGAGTACCCCCCTGACCCTGAACAAAATGACGACACGATGGTTACAATAACATAAAAGATTTATATACACATACTATATTATTATATAAAGTGTGTAAGTCAGTTAATGTGAACACTTTCTCTGTCACGCCTATTTGATTTTTCAAAAATGCCTACAACAATTGGTAAGTTTAAAAATTGTCATGTGAAACTAATTCAGAAATTTAAAACTCTATTCATCATCTTCGTTCATAAACTATGTATCTTTGCACAAGCATTGTGTGTACACTCAAAGGTTCTACAAAGACCAAAATAATAAATAGAGCACCAAGTTTGGACTTCTAACCCTGTATGTCATCCATAATCACCAAGAAGAAGAAAGCACGGCGCAAATTCATATTGTTTACCTTTCACATGTCTTGGTCCATTATGCTTATTGTGGGGTAGCAGCTTCTTAACATTGTAATGCCAGTGATGATAGTCAAGAGCATGAAGGACACCCCGCACGCAGCCCAGCTGATTATTCGCAATTTGCTCATCAGCATCTTCGGTCCACAAGTGTTTTCCCATTTACAACACTACAAGCAAAATCCTTGAAAACTCACTTGCTAAAGGAATTCAGTGACTATCTTCTTCAATCTAATAGACATAATTAAGAAAATACCATGTAAATAGATATGTTGATTGCCTAGCATATGAAATTCAGAAAATAAATTCCAAATTACTAGCAGCTCAAATCACATAAAGCTTGTCAAAAATCTTAGACAGAACAAAAATCACACACCATGTGAGCAAGGCTTTGACACAACCTTTTCAGGTACCTTGTACAAAATCCAAGTAGCATCATCACTTATTACAAAATACCCATGTCTAAAAATGGCAATTTTTTATTTCATTTTTCAATTATTTTTTCGTTGTTGGAAATTGCCTGTAAATTTATACAATTACAAAAAATTCTGACAGTATGCTTAGCCAACCCAAACGAAAAATTCTTCATCAGTTCTTCAATATCATTCATGATACGAGCAAAACAGGAAATCACAAAGATCACGAGAATTGAGTGAAAAGGAAAAATGTTGGGAACTTCTTTCTTAAGTACAGCGTTGGAATAGGACTTTTGAAAGAATAGAAAAGTTGTTATTCAATTTTTCAAACCAACACTTTATTTAAACTCTGTTTTATTCCATGAAAAAGCCAACTTCAGTTCAGCAAATGAGTGACAACTGAACCATGTTAATGGCAGGGCAAGTTTCTATATCATAGATTCATATTGAAACAATTGACATACCGAGATAAGATAAACGGCACCACAAGCAAGAAGCATGTAGCTTGCTATGTTTTGGAGAAGAATGAGCTCCTTCCGTTCCCCAGAGTCCTCAGGGTAAGTTCTTGTCATCACTGCAACACTGAATGTAACAATAGTGACCTATGATTCACAAACAGAACTAAAATTTCACTAAAATGTCCGATTGTTTCACTAAAAGTTTCCATCAATGATTAAATAGTTTCGTGATAATTCAGTTCTTTTTTCTTTTTCCTTTTCTTGGTAGTGATAATTCAGCTCACATATAGCTTCTTACAGCATCTCCAGCAAGGCTAGTTAAAATAGCTATTTAAAACTTCACTTTACTATTTTAGCTAGTCATTTTTTTAATATACACTCCAACAAGGCTATCTACTTTAGCTATCTTCTATTAAAATATTCTTATACTTTCACTACCTTCTTTCCAATCTAAAAAAAAAAAAAAAAAACTAACTTCTTTTGCAGTGCTGGAAATAGGAGCAAACCATATATTCACAATTGAAAAAATTAAGAATAAAGCAGCTGGAAATAGGATGCTCATCACCACTTCATTCATCAATTCCATGGCTGAATCAACACAAACCCTCAATTTCTTGTGTTCCATTGCTTTTGCAGTGCTGCTCATCACCACCATCATCACCACCATTAGTCCAATTAATGATATGATTAAAACATTATAGATGGGGAATTAAGTTAAATTTACCTTTCTAAAAGCTGCACCTTTTGCTTAGGTTTTGTCCCATGGATAACTTGAAAGGAGGAGCTAACAATCTCTTCTATGTGAGCTGATTGCAGAAGCCTCAAATCTCTCCTCACCTAACATCACATGAATATGATAAACTAAGATTAAAAAGACAATTACATGCATTACATATATTTATGTACCTATTTGCACATATTTGCTCATAGGGAATAACAACCTTTAGAAGGTACTGAAAATATGAGCATCATCGGTGCTGATTCTTGTTTTTGTATACAATTCTATCAACAATATCAATCTCTGAACCCATATATTCACCTGTTCAGGAATATATTGCACCAATGTGACCAAACACAAAGCTAATTTCCTTTAAAGAAAAGAAAAAGAAAAACAACAACAGATATTGATGTCAACTGAAATTGGAATAGGTTCTAGTATGAGATCAGTTCATCTAAATATGAACTATAACACTATTTTTTCTCTTTTTTTTCCTTTTCTTCTAATGTTCTAGCAACAAACTCTCTCTCTCCCTCTCTCTCTCTCTCTATATATATATGAATTTGAGTGTATTTGGGTTCTGCTCTAATGAATGCCAAACAGGGATCTTTTCATCTTAGGGGGCAATTGGTAATGCTACTTTTCATTACAAAGCCATAAGCCCCACAAAGTAGAGTAGCAATTAATAAAGAAAACGTAAAAGAAAGTATTTTGGACACATAATTAACAATTTACAAATAGAATTTAAAAAAAAAAAAAGGTCAATGTAATAAATTAAGGCATCAGCAGATTGAGGAGGAGGAGGAGGATGTGAAGAACCATTGGACCTGCCAGAGGGAGCAACTAGAATGGTTAAGCCAATCGAGGAAGCGAAAGGCCTGGTCCCCGAGGTCACCAATGCCGTAAGGGCCAGGAAAAGACGTCGGATGGAGGAGAACGCCGGCTCGACGGTGGTCGTAGGGGTTACGTTTGGGAAGCCATTCGGTGTAGTCAGCCGGGAAGTCCTCTCCGAAGACCACGGCGGCAGAGAAATTGGAATTCATCAAGTGCGTACAGAATGATATTGGCCTCGTTTGGGGCCTAAATCGAGTGGACGAGAAGAGGCCAACAGTGGTATTGTGAGTGGTGGTGTTGGTGGGGGAGAAGTTGAAGGGTTTGGGAGGAGGAGGAGAAAGAGAAGAAGGAAGGAGATACAGAGGACTATGAATCGCCATGGATCACCACGCAGATGGAGAAACACACACACAGAGAGAGAGAGAGAGAGAGAGAGAGAGAGAGAGAGAGAGCAAGAGATGCAGAGTAGGAGGAGCATAGAGATGGGAATGCACGTGAATTAGTGTTAATAGAGTAAATAGCCTATCACCCGTGCTATGCACGGGATAATTTTAGATATTTGTATTTGTTTTAGAATTTTTTTAATATATAAATTATGTTTTTTAAGACTTTTTATAAAAATAATTTAACAATTTTATCACTAACCATAGTGTATAGGAGAAGTTGAAAAGGGTACTGTAATAATTATACACGAATTGTATCTATAATTATTTGTATGAGGTGATTTTAAATGCTGATCAGGAGTTTTTGACCAAATCAATAAATGTAGGCATGTGAAAAGATATGTGGAATGAAAAAAGTTAATAAATGCTGATCAGGGAATTTTGACCAAATTAATAAATACTGAGTTTTTTTTTAAATAAAAAATTTTAAAAATTCAGATTGGGATATTGAAACTCTCACAGGCCTTGGGATTTAAAAACCTCATTTTGCTTAATATATAGTACTAACATATCACCCGTGCTATGCACGGATTGTGTTTACAATTATCTATATATGTGAATTGCGATTTTTAAATGTCTTTTTTTTTTTTACAATTAGCCTTCTTGCCTAACTGATACTAACCAAGGGGGCAATTGGTAATGCTACTTTAAACCTTAGGGAGGGGATTGTAATTTCTAAAATGTGAGGGGTGGTAATGCAATTTACCCACTGTGGACAAAATTAGTATTTAAAAAAATTAAATTGCTAAAGGGAAAAATCTGTAATGAAACTTTAAACCTTAGGGGGGAAATGTAATTTCCAAAATGTGAGGGGGAACTGTAATAAACATAAATCTCAATGGGTGTTAGTGTAATTTACCAAAAAAAATTAATTGGAAAAAAAATTAATTGAAAAAAAAAATTAATTGAAAAAAAATTTTGCTAGTAAAATTTTTAAATTTCTATTTAAAAACCAACGTAAACTTATGTTTTGAATTTACATTTTTTTCTCAAATTTACAAACTGAGACAATCATTTATAAATCAAAAAAAAATTATCAAACAAGTTTTTATGATAGTTTTTAAAATTTTTGTAAATATAAATTGAAAACTGAAAATGAAATGGTTATGGTCTGTTTGGTAACGTTTACGTTTTCAGTTTATATTTACAAAAATTTTATAAACTGGTTTTTGTTTATTTTTAGAAAAACATAAATTACAAACGCGTTTGGTAATTGACAAAATGTTTAACAAAATTTAAAAATATAAAAAAGAGTGAGAAATGGCAAGTGGTGGCGGAAGATGGTAGTGGAAAGTGGTGACAGTAGGTGGTGGGTAGCGGGTGGTGGTGGGTGGTGGTAGTGATGGGTGGGTGGGTGATGGTGACGAGTGGTGGGTGGTAGCGAGTGGGTAGTGGTGGTGGTGGTGGCGACGGGTGGTGGGCGATGGTGGCAGGTGGGTGGCGGAATGGCGGGTATTGGTAGGTGGTGGCGGCGGGTGGTGGTAGGTGGGTGGGTGGGTGACGGTGGTGGTGGTGGATGGGTGGGTGGATGACGGTGGCAGGTGGTAGCGAGTGGGTGGTGGTGGTGGTGGTAGCGGGTGGTCGGTGGTTGTGACAGGTATGTGGCGGGTGGTAGCGGGTGGGTGGTGGTGGCAGGCAGGTCGCGGGTGTTGATGGTGGGTGAGTGGGTGGGTGATGGTGGCGGGTGGTGAGTGGTAGCGAGTGTGTGGTGGTGATGGTGGTAATGGGTGGTGGATAGTAATGACGAGTGGTGGGTAGTTGTGGCAGGTGGGTGGCGGGTGGTGGTGGGTAGTGGCGGGTGGTGGTAGGTGTGGGTGGGTGAATGTGGTAGCGAGTGGGTGGTGGTGGTGGTGGTGGTGGTGGTGGGTGGCGGGTGGTGGTGGCGGGTGGATGGTAGGTGGTTGGTGGGTGGTAGTAGTGGGTGGCTGGTGGTGGATGGTAGTGATAGATGGGTGCTGAGTGGTGGTAGCGGGTAGGTGGCGGGCGGTGGATGGTAGTGGCGGGTAGATGGCAGGTGGGTGGTGGTGGCGAGTGGGTGGCAGGTGGGTGTTGGTGGCGGGTGGTGAGTGGTGGTGGCAGGTGGTGGTGGGGGATGCGTGGTGGGTGGTGGTGGCGGAAGACGGTGGTGGAAAATGGTAGCGGGTGGTGGCTAGTGTTGGGTGGTAAAAAAAAAAAAACTAAAAACCAAAAACTCAAAACGGAAACATATTTTTTGAGTTTACATCTTTTAGCCAAATTTATAAACTGAGACCACTGATTTATAAATAAAAAATTTACCAAACAAGTTTTTATTTGAGTTTTTAAAATTTTTGTAAATATAAACAGAAAACTGAAAACGTAAGTGTTACCAAATGGCACCTTAGAGCTTTAGATGGTAAAAATATTGTAAAATTAACAAATAATTAAATAAGTTACCAACGTAAGAAATGACTTATCAAAAGATTCTTAGGCCATATATGGTTTGATTTTTTTAAAAATTAAAAATTAATTTGGTTAAGAAATAAAAACTAAAAAATAATTATTATTTAAGGGTAAAAAATAATTTTAATTTTAATTTTTGAGCAGGTTATATACATACGTATGGCTGTTTCAATTTAATTTGTAAAAAATTATTTCTAACCGCTCGAAAGATAAAAATTATATAAAAATGATAATTATTTTTATTTTTTATTTCTTAACCAAATTAATTTTTAATTTTTTTTCTAAAAATCAAACCATACATAGCCTAAGAATCTTTTGATAAGTCATTTCTTATGTTGGTAACTTATTTAATTATTAATTAATTTTATGACATTTTTACCATCTGAAGCCTGTTTGGTAACCATTTCGTTTTCAGTTTCCAATTTATATTTACAAAAATTTTAAAATTTGTCATAAAAATTTATTTGATAATTTTTTTAATCTATAAATGGTTGTCTCAGTTTGTAAATTTGAGGAAAAAATGTAAATTCAAAAAATAAGTTTATGTTGGTTTTTTAACAGAAATTTAAAAATTTTACTAACAATTTTTTTTTCAATTAATTTTTTTTCAATGAATTTTTTTTCCAACTAATACTAACCGACGGGACAATTGGTAATGCTACTTTAAACCTTAGGAAGGGGATTGTAATTTCTAAAATGTAAGGGGTGTCAATATAATTTACCCAGTAAGGGCAAAATTAGCATTTAAAAAAAAATTAAATTACTAAGGGGGGAATCTGTATTGAAACTTTAAACCTCAGGGAGGGAGATGTAATTTCCAAAACGTGAAGGGGGAACTGTAATAAACATAAACCTTAGGGGGTGTCAGTGTAATTTACCCTATATATATATATATATAATCGTACTTAATTAGAAAGTGACATAAAAAATAAATATTATCACACTCAATTAGATTAAGTGTGATTAAAAATTTGGGAATTGTATATTTTATATAAAAATCAATTTAAAATATTTTATACAATCACACTTATTTAAAAAGTGTGATTAAAAAGTAGTAATGTATATATAATCACATTTTAATTACCTTAAAAAATATATAAATAATCACACTTATTTAAAAAGTGTGATTAAAAAGTAATAGTGTATATATAATCACACTTTAATTAGAACGTGTGATTAAAAAATATATATAAATAATCACACTTTAATTAGAATGTGTGATTAAAAAATATATATATAATCACACTTATTTAAAAAGTGTGATAAAAAAGTAGTAGTGTATATATAATCACACTTTAATTAGAAAGTGTGATTAAAAAATATATAAATAATCACACTTTAATTAGAATGTGTGATTAAAATATATATATATATAATTACATTTATTTAAAAAGTGTGATTAAAAAGTAGTAGTGTATATATAATCACACTTTAATTAGAAGGTGTGATTAAAAAATATATAAATAATCACACTTTAATTAGAATGTGTGATTAAAAAATATATATATAATCACACTTGTTTAAAAAGTGTGATTAAAAAGTAGTAGTGTATATATAATCACACTTTAATTAGAAGGTGTGATTAAAAAATATATAAATAATCACACTTTAATTAGAATGTGTGATTAAAAAATATATATATAATCACACTTGTTTAAAAAGTGTGATTAAAAAGTATATAATCACACTTTAATTAGAAGGTGTGATTAAAAATATATATATATATAATCACACTTAATTGAAAAGTGACATAAAAAATAAATATTATCACACTTAATCAAATTAAGTGTGATTAAAATATCAATCTAATTTTTTTTATCACACTTCCAATAAAAGTGAGATCTTTTTTTTTTTTTTATCAAAGTGTGATCTTTAACTATTTTTGTAGTAGTGGAAGGGGTTTCAGAAAGGACGGAAGAAACAACAAGAATGGCAAAAACAACAACATCACAAACATCAAATTGACCCATGTTACAAGTACGGTCAAAAAGGTCATATCAAAGCCACTTGTCCTCAAAAGAAGTAGAAAAAGGATCATAGCCCTGTTGCCATGACAGTTTCTGAAGCAATGGTGCTTGAACCTTCATCAAATTCATGGTGGATTGATTCTGCTGCAATTAGGCATATTGTGCAAAATAAAGACATGTTTGTGGAGTTTAATGAAAAGAAGATTGGTAAATACAGAATTTACATGGGCAACAACTCCTATAGTGATGTTTTGGGCATCGGCAACTGTCAATTCTCTATTAATGGAACTTCTATTATGCTTTATGATGTGCTTTATGTACCTAGCATTCGTCGAAATTTAATATCAGTTCCAGTATTAACCCAAAAGGGTTTTGAGATTAATTTTAGGTTTAACACAGTGTTGATTAAGAAAGGGAATGTAGTCGTGAAAGGTGTAAGAGTGAATGACATGTACTCTCTTCCTATTGATAATAAAAATAAAGTATGTATTTATGATTATTTGTTTGTTTCTATCAGTAATAGTTCTTATTTATGGCGTCTCAGATTAGGTCACATTAATAAAAATAAAATGTCTCGAATGTTTAAAAGTGGTTTATTGCCTAAAGCGTGTTCTGATAATTTTGCTATATGTGAACCATGTATCAAAGGAAAAATGACTAATAAGCTATTTTTAAAACATTGGAAATCATCAGAATTACTTGAAGTAATTCATTTAGACATTTGTGACCCTTTAAGAACTAAAACTCATCGAGGCATGGAATACTTTATTACTTTCACTGATGATTATTCAAGATATGGACATATCTACCTTCTTAAACACAAATAAGAGGCAATTGAAAAGTTTAAGGATTATAAATTAAAGGTAGAAAAACAACTTGGTCGGTCCATTAAAAACTTGAATAACGATAGAGGTGGTGAATATGAAGCTATGGATTCTTTCTGCAAGGACAATGGTATAAAACATTTGTTTACAATGCCATACACCCCACAACAAAATGGGATTGTCGAAAGATGAAATCGTACTCTAATGGAAATGACAAGGTCTATGATGACTCATGCTGATCTTCTTATTCATTTTTGGGAGAAGCTTTGTCTACCGCTGTATACATTTTAAATCGAGTTGAAACAAAAGCCAAACCTCTATCTCCTTACGAATGCTGGTATGGTACTAAACCTAATGTTCATAATCTCAAAGTTTGGGGATATAAAGCACATGTGCTTATTTTCAAACCTTTAAGGGATAAATTGGGAAGTAAAACTTGGGAATGCAAGTTTATTGGCTATGTTGAAAATGAGAGTGGTTATTGTTTTTACCATCTCGAACGTGGATTATAGAAAGTAGAAATGCTATTTTTCTTAAATCTATTGATCTTGTTACTCCTATTGAACAAATTGAATTGCTTTCCGAAGTATCTTAGGATTCTTATCTTCCTTCTTTTTCACACGATCAACATATTCTTCCACAACCATCTAATAGTGGGAGAAAATGCAAATTACATGACGTTGTTTTACCTGCTTCAAATCCTGAGATAAGTGGGAGTAAGAGAGCATGACGTCCATCTACGTTTTTGAAAGATCATTATGTTTTTCAAGTTAAAGAACTTAATAACTTGGTAGATGATCCTACTAGTTATAATGAAGCAATGAGTAGCAGTGATGCTACACAATGGCTTGAGGTAATGAATGAAGAACTTGACTCGATCAAGCAAAAATGATGTTTGGGAATTAACCGATCTCTTGAATGGAAGAAAAGCCATTGGTTGCAAATGGGTTCTTAGAAAAAAATTCAAAGTAGATGGAATTTTGGTTAAATACAAGGCCAGGTTAGTAGCCGAAGGACTCACTCAACAACCTGGAATAGACTTCATAGATACATATTCTCCTGTTGTAAAATTTGCCTCAATAAGGATTCTAATGGCGGTAGTAGCCAGGATGGATTTGGAATTGCATCAATTAGATGTTAAAACAGCTTTTCTCAATGGAGAATTAAAAGAGGAAATTTATATGATGCAACATGATGGTTTCCAGAACCAAGGCAATGAGGATAAAGTCTATAAGTTCAAGAAATCTCTGTATGGACTTAAACAATCTTCAAGACAATGGTACTTAAAGTTCCACCAAGCCATTTTAGAAATGGGCTATGTTGTAAGTCCATTAGATCACTGTGTTTATATCTGGAAAAATGATGACAAGTTAGCAGCATTGTCTTTATATGTGGATGACATATTGTGAGCAGGAAATTGTCCAGATATGATTATAAAAACCAAAACTTTCTTAGCATCTAGATTTGAAATGAAAGACATGGGTCTTGTAACCTATGTTCTAGGAATTAGAATTTCAAGAGATAGAAATTCAAAATTATTATATCTAGACCAAGAGAAATATCTAGACAAGGTGCTTAAAAGATTTAATATGGATAACTGTAATTCTTTAAGCACGCCTGTTTGCAAGGGACAAAGTCTTAGTAAAAGTATGAGTCCTCAAACTAAGTCTGACATTGAGGAAATGAGAAATGTCCTATATGCTCAGGCAGTAGGCAGCCTAATGTATGCTATGACAAGTACAAGACCTAACATCTGTCATGCAGTCGGATTGGTAAGTAGGTTTCAATCCAATCCAAGTAAGGAACATTGGCAAGCAGTCAAAAGAATGTTCAGATATTTAAAAGGCACTAAAAATTTGAAGTTATGTTTTGGTTTGTGTGGTCTAGACATAAAAGGATACACTGACGCGGATTTTGCAGGAGATGTAGATGATAGAAAATCTACTAGTGGTCATGTGTTCTTGTTTGGTGGAACAACAGTTTCTTGGTTAAGTAAGAAACAGAGTTGTGTTGCGAAGTATACTATGGAAGCTGAATACATAGCTTGCAGCACAGCTGTAAGTAATGCAGTCTGGATAAAATGATTTGTTGATAGTTTACAATTAGGCATACTTGCCAGACCAGTCAATATGTTTTGTGACAATCAGTCCCCCATCTCATTAATAAAAAGTGGAGCGAATAGCTGTAAGGGAAAACATATTGATGTAGGTTACCACTATATTCAGGACATAGTGGAGAGAGGTGAAATTAAAGTAAACTATATACTCTCAGAAGAGATAGTGGCTGACCCTATGACCAAAGGGTTGTCTCTGAAAAAATTCAGAAAACATGTAGCTAATATGGGATTGAAAAATGCCTAGCTAGGCAGTTTAGCTACTTATATAAGAGCATAGTTGGATGACTCTGGGGACGCCTAGATAACCGATGTTTTACGACTCTATCTTGCATGGAAACATGCGTTTGGTCAGGTAATAAGATAGAGGAACTGACAAGGTACAAACATCATAGTTAGTATGAGAAGTAAAGTCCATGATATGCAATGTACTGATGTCACAGCCCAAACCCGGCCCTATGGGTTTAGCACCGTAACCGGCCAGTAATCCGAGATTACCGAAGGCCTGCTGAACAGTAATACAGTAAGACAGAGTACAGGGCCTGGCGGAAGCCAAAACAGTAAATAAACAATGCCCAATGAGCTGTGACAGTCTGTATGCAAAAAGACTTTCATACATATAACATAATCAGTACAGAACAGTATGCACAATATGTACAATCATTCAGACTAGGGACTCAATCCCTTACATACCAGTACAGTAAACATTCAGTCTATACAATCCATTCAGTTATTACAAAATAGTAAGACAGTACAGAAGGGGAAATTGTAAAACACCCCTAAGCCTTGACATGATAGGCTCGGAACCTCGCAGTGAGGCACAGTAGTTGGCTTGACAAAACTGGAGTAACCCTGACGCTCCTAGCCGCGGTCTGGTGCCTGAACACCTACATATATATATGAGCAGTGAGCTAAAGCCCAGTGAATAACATAAGGCGTAAAGAGGTTAAGAATGAATGTCCTTACAGTATGAAAATAGTTCATTTAAACAGTATTTCAGTTGTTCAGTCAGTGCAGTCATATGTGGTACACCCATTAGCATAACAGTACAGTAAACAGTAGGTCTTAAAAGACCGAGCAGCAATGATGGCCATCAGTCAGTAAACAGTAGTGGTTCCAACAAGGGAACCGACAGAGAATTTTGTCACAGTAACAGTCAACAGTAGGTGCTAAGGATGCCACAATACAGTTCAGAATATAGGACATACATTCAATCAGTTGACAATAATCAGTTTAGAACAGTACAGTTCAGTTGTTCAGAAAAATAGTCATTTGTGAACATATCTTTACACAATCGTTACTCACAGAGTTTGGGCTACAATATGCTAGAGCGTGCCTCCCCAGTCGCCAACCCTACACAGTTAACAGATTGAACACACACTAAGCTACACAGTTGGGAAAGATAATAACTTAATCCCTAATGCCTCGGTGTGTTCTACATCTATATCCTCAATAAGATGTCTTAAACTAGGCCTAGAAATGCCTAGAATGGGATGAGGATGCAAAGATGTACTCAAAAAGCAGTTTCAGAATTTATCAGAAAAACAGAGTCCCGAGCGTAGGTTTCCCCACTCGAGCGGTCATGCAACAAAGGTGCACGCTCGAGCGTACAATACTCCGCTCGAGCGTACTATAAAAGTACTGGATGGGTGAAATCTCCGCTCGACGCCCGCTCGAGCTTGAGACCCATGACTCCGCTCGAGCGGACTGTAAAACAGTGCAGAGAAATGCTGGATGCTCGGATTCCACGCTCGAGCGCCACTTTCCCCGCTCGAGCGGAAGTGCAAAATCTGGAAAACCTAGATTGCACCTCCAAGCCAAAAACCAAGTTTAAATGCACCAAAACCGATCCTCTTGGGCTGAATTTCCAGAAAACACTTGTAACATATAGAATGACATGATTCAAAGTTCAATTTTGAGAAACCAAAGCCCAAGGGTGTTTAATTCAAACCCAATTTCAAACCATTTTCATGAACATGGAGAACATGCAAACATGCATGAATTCGAATCAATTCAAAACTTCAATTTGATGCTCTAAGGAGCCAATTGTTTCCAAAACATGATGAAATCATGGACTTGAACATAATTGTGAACATGCATGTAACATTTTGCCATGAAAACAACTCAAACATCTACAACACTAACATGCATGCATGAATTATGCTCTATCTCAACATACTAGAACTAATCCATGGCTCAATTCTCAATTTTGACATGAATTATGCAAGAACAAGATAAACAAGAGGGTAATTACTCTACCTTAGTTTTGTAGTTCAAGCCTAGAAGCTCAATTATGGAATCAATACTTCAATTCTTCAATCTCTCCAAGCCAAACTCTCAAGAACCACTCAAATCTCTACTCTCCCCCTCTCAAAGTCGGCAAAGCAAGGAGAATGGCTGAGCAAAATGTGTTTTGATTCAAGTATACGGCTCAAAGATATTATATTGAATAGGCCACTAAGGGTTAGTTTGGTAAATAAGGCCAACTCTTAAATTAACTTATTCTAAACTATTTGAATCAAACCTAATCAGTTTTCAGATAAATATACCATAAAATCACATTAATTATGAGGATCATAAAATATCAATCAATTCCCGGTTTGGTCGCCGATAAGGCCTTCAATTAGCAGTTTAAACATAAAACACGAACAGATCAAATAATCAATCAAACAGATAGAATACAAATTAACAAACACACTCAGTCAATTCAGTTCCAGTTTTCAGTCAGTAAGTTCAGTACTTTAATCAGTTCAATTATCAGTCATAATCAGTTCAGTTTAACGGTAATCAATGTTTATCGGTAAGCAGTGGTGAGGGTTATTACAGTCGCCCCTCCTTATAAAGAGTTTAGTCCTCTAAACTCGGGTTACCTTCATTCTGGAAGAAAACAGGATTCAGTGGAAACAGTTCAGGATATCTTTTGGCCATGTCATCTTTCCTTTCCCAAGTGGCATAAATACCACCATGGTTCTGCCAGTCAACTTTTACCAGCGGGATTTCTTTGTTCCTCAGTTTCTTGATCCGTCTGTTTACAATCTGTATAGGTCGTTCCTCGTAAGTGTAGTCATCACTCAGCACTACACGAGTAGGCTCTATTACATGGAAAGGATCCCGGAGGTAGTCTCTCAACATAGAAATGTGGAAGACGTTATGCATATGCTCCATTTTAGGAGGAAGCGCAACTTGATACGCCACCGGATTGATTTTCTCAATAATCTCGTACGGTCCGACGTATCTCGGTGCTAACTTGCCCTTGACTCCAAAACGAGTCCGGCCTTTCATCGGTGTCACTTTCACAAATACGTGATCACCCACTTCATACTCTCTGTCTCGTCTTCTGACATCCGCATAACTCTTCTGTCTGCTCTGTGCAGTTTTCAATCTCTGTTGTATCAGTTTCACCTTCTCGGTTGTTTCATATACAATCTCGAGCCCAAGCAAAGGCCCATCTCCAACTTCTGCCCAGCAAATCGGAGATCTACATTTTCTGCCATACAATGCCTCGAAAGGCGCCATACCAATACTTGAATGATAGCTGTTGTTGTAAGCAAATTCAGCCAATGGCAAATGGCTTTCCCAGTTTCCCTGAAAATCAAGGACACACATTCTCAGTAAATCCTCTAGAGTCTGGATGGTTCTTTCTGACTGGCCATCTGTCTGAGGATGATAGGCACTACTCAGTCTCAGTTCGGTACCCAGTGCAGTCTGTAGGCTTTGCCAAAATCTCGATGTAAACTTCGAATCCCTGTAAAAAATAATGGACACGGGCACTCCATGCAGTCGAACAATTTCATCAATATAGAGTATAGCCAGTTTGTCCGCATTATAAATTGTCTTAACAGGTAAGAAGTGAGCAGATTTAGTCAGTCTATCAACAATAACCCAGATCAAGTCCAGTTGCTGTTTCTCTTTAATCTCTTCAATCAGTGCCGGTTGAGCAGAAATAGCAGCTAAGGTTCCACCTTGTTCTCGCAAAACAATTTCAATTTCAGATTTTTCAAGGTCACAAAGCAACTCTTTCTGTCCGGTAAGCAAACATGCTAAGTTTCCAATCGATTTCCGGCTCAATGCATCGGCAACGGTGTTGGCTTTTCCCGGATGGTACAATATCTGTAGGTCATAGTCTTTAATCAGTTCTAGCCATCTCCGCTGTCTCATGTTCAGTTCTTTCTGTGTGAAGAAATATTTCAAACTCTTGTGGTCGGTATATACTTCACATGTCACCCCATACAGATAGTGATGCCAAATTTTCAAGGCAAATACCACTGCAGCAAGTTCCAGATCATGGGTCGGGTAGTTCTTTTCATGCGGTCTCAGTTATCGGGAAGCATAGGCAATTACTCTCCCATTCTGCATTAAAACACATCCCAAACCCTTATGAGAAGCATCACTAAACACGGTATAACCATCCATACCTAAAGGTAAGGTCGGAACAGGTGCAGTCACTAGTCGAGTTTTTAACTCCTGGAAAGCAGATTCCCTTTGATCAGTCCAGTCAAATGATATCCCCTTCTGAGTCAGTTGAGTCAACGGTAAACCAATTTTGGAGAAATCTCTGATAAATCTTCTGTAATAGCCAGCCAAACCCAAAAAGCTTCGAACTTCAGTCACGTTGGTTGGTCTAGGCCAGTTCACTACAGCTTCGATTTTCTGCGGATCAACAGAAATTCCATCTTTGCTAACAACATGCCTCAAAAACATAACATGGTCAAGCCAAAATTCACATTTAGACAGTTTAGCATATAGTTTCTGTTCTCTTAAGGTTTGTAGGGCAAGTCTCAGATGATGTTCATGTTCTTCTATATTCTTGGAGTAAATCAATATGTCATCAATAAATACAACAATAAAATTGTCAAGGTACGGTTTAAAGATTCTGTTCATAAGGTCCATAAATGCAGCTGGTGCGTTCGTTACTCCGAAAGGCATAACCAAAAATTCGTAATGTCCATACCTCGTTCTAAAAGCAGTTTTATCAATGTCATCTGATTTAACTTTCAACTGATGGTATCCGGATCTGAGATCAATCTTCGAAAATACTTTAGCACCCTGTAACTGATCAAACAGGTCATCAATACGCGGTAATGGGTATTTATTCTTTACAGTTACCTTATTCAGTTCGCGATAATCAATGCACAGTCTCAATGAGCCGTCTTTCTTCTTTACAAACAAAACAGGTGTGCCCCATGGTGAGGTACTAGGTTTGATGAACTTTTTGTCTAACAGTTCTTGCAATTGCACTTTCAGTTCTTTCAGTTCAGTTGGCGCCATTCGGTAAGGAGCTTTAGATACTGGTTATGTTCCGGGAACCACATCAACGGTAAATTCAATCTCCCTGTCAGTCAAATCTCCTGGAAGATTATCTGGAAAAACATCTGGGAATTCTCTGACTATAGGAATACAGTTCACATTAGCATTATCATCAGTGGACACAGTCAATACAGAACACAGATATCCCTTACAGCCCTTTCTAATCAATTTTACAGCTTTCACAGATGAAATCAGATGCGGGGGAGGTACTACTCCAACCCCATTAAACACAAATTCAGGCAAACCAGGTGGATGGAAAATTACTTGTTTCATTACACAGTCTATAGTGGCATGATATTTCGTTAACCAGTCCATTCCCAATATTACATCAAAATGATCAATGTTCAATGGCAGTAAATCGATAAACAGATGTGCATCTCCAACAATGATTTCACAAGCAGGGTACGTATATGCACAGGTCATAGATCCCCCAACGGGTGATGATACAGCTAACAGATAATTCATAGGTTCTAAGGGTCTATTCAATTTACGCGAAAAAGCATGCGACACATAAGAATGCGTAGACCCCGAATCAATCAGTACATAAGCATTCTGAGTACAAATAGAGAGAATACCTGACACAACGGTCTCGGCATTCTAGACGTCTCCCGGTACTAGGGCGAACACTCGGCCCTGCCTCATAGGCTCTTTCCCGGTAGCTTTGGGGTTCGGTTTCGGTGTAATAGTTGATGCCGCTACGCTTGGTGTAGCTTTACAACTAGCTTGTGGAGCAGAGGGACAGTCTTTAACCATGTGGCCCACCTTGCCACACCTGTAACAAGCTCCAGATAATTTGTAACAAACTCCCTTATGGTTTTTACCACATTCAGAACAGGGCGGTATTGTACGGTTTCCTTGACTAGAAGTAGTCGTTGCCCCTGTGTTTTGCTTTTTGTTCAGCGGGTTGTTCTTGCCTTTCTTGAATTTAAAACCCTGCCTCTTACCACGTGTAGATGTCCCCGAACGCCCCGGGAGGAACGAGCTCCCGTTCCGTTCATTTTGGGGTCACTACAGCTCAGGACTCTCAAATTTGTCACGGTTCTAAGTCTGAACCAAAGAGTCCAAATCCGGCAAATCGTTTTGAGAAAACAGATTTTGAAAGAAGTGCCAAACATGGACTGTTTTGCCAGATACAGAGTCGCCACCTAAATGTTTTTTAATGGGAAATTTAGGAAACCCTGACTCGGTGCCAAAGGCCACGTGTCCGTCATCACCAAAGTTGCCTCGGCTCGAGAACTTGGGTACGATTGGGGAAGGTCACTTCGTGAGCACCCCCGCTCGCCCGATCAAAGATCGGCCTCTACTAACCATGATATCAATTTTTGAAAACTTTGTGTGTCCTTATTCCGGTTATTAGCCTAGGTTACTATGTGATGCACACAGCATATAAGTATAGACTGGGTCGCCCGAATTGGAACAAAACATTTCATGTTTGTTTATTTGAAAGATGGTTTGCTACTCGCAAGTAGGCTTAAAATGCAGATTTTGCCACCCACAGGTGGGCTTAGGAAAAGATGGTTTTGCCACTATCTAGTGGGCTTAAAACAAACATTTGATGAATTGTCCCAATCCAAATAACCTAACCTTCACCCACAGGCATTCATGCAGTTATATCACATAAGCACATAGCCTCATGGTAAGCATGCTATTCATGGCAGTCACTCACACGCATGCAAGGATGCTAAAGCACAAAACTCACCGAGTACTCCAAGCTAAAACAAAAACTACATTAGAAATCATGCATGATCCTAAGTATACAGAATTGCCTAATGCAACACATGCAAGAATGCAACTATAGCAGGCTCGGCTATTCTAAACATGGCATATGGAATGCTACAGCTAACATGTATTCAATTTGGAATTGAAATACAAATGCAGTTAGTATGATGCGCCGAGCCCGGTGCATGCAATACAGATGAATGAATGCAAACATGCTATCATACTGTATGCTAATTGAAATATGCCCTAATCTAACCATCATAAGCTGGTAAATAAAAGGGAGAAAGACGTGGGGTTGGAAGATATACAATACACACACGCACACTTATTACAATTATGCCCTCGCGCAGAGGGTCCAAATAAATAATACAGTCCCGAATAAAAGAATATTACAGTCCAAATATTACAGTCTAAATAATATACAAATTCCTAATTAATTAATCAAATTAATTAAGAAAGCTGTAAAACTGGCGTGCAAGCCAGGGACTGCCTTGCTCCTGATGAATGATGCATGTCTGGGCTGCCTTGCGCGGAAATCCACTGGGATGCCCCACTTAGCCTCTGTTTAGCAGTTATTCTTGGAAAGCGTGCCGAGCTCCGAAAAGTTGTTGATTCTTCAATTTGCTGCAACAGAGAGCAGGAAAGGGGCATAGCAATGTATTTTCACAAATATATGCATGCCTCGATCCTCGTGCCATCAATCACGCATACCGAGGCATGATGGCCGAGGAGTCGAATTGCACAACTCAATATAGAATGAATGCACATGTAAACACAACAAGAACCTAGCTCCATCATGGATGATCCGGAATGTCAGTGACTGGGGAATTGAGACACATTCCGTCACTCGAAGTACGAAATGCACCTCGTTTCCCGTGCCCGGGCTAACTCCTATTCCGAACACGATGCAATATGCATGACATGCATGAAATGCAACTAAGATACAATCCTAACATACACAATGCTATGAAAATGAGATGTCTCGAAGTGCGTGCACACAGACACGCAAATCGAGGAAATGCATGAATGCGATCTAAGATACAACCTAGTATGCACTATGCTGTGAAAATGAGATGCCTCGAAGTGCGTGCACACGGGCACGCAAACCGAGAAAATACATACGCAATGCAAATGACATGGAAATATGATATGGGCTTACACTAACATGAGAGAGCCTCAGCCACACTCACATAAGATGCCGATAGATGAAAATGAAGTGCCTCGAAATGCGTGCACACGGGCACGCAAACCGAGGCAATGGCATATGCAATACAATATGGCAAAAAAGGCATATAGAATGCAACATGGACTTATACTAACATGAGAGAGCCTCAGCCACACTCACATAAGAGGCCGGAGGATGAAAATGAAGTGCCTCGAAATGCGTGCACACGGGTACGTAAACCGAGACAATGGCATATGTAATGCAATGGCATGGAAATGGCATATAGAATGCAACATGGACTTATACTAACATGAGAGGGCCTCAGCCACACTCACACAAGAGGCCGGAGGATGAAAATGAAGTGCCTCGAAATGCGTGCACACGGGCACGCAAACCGAGACAATGGCATATGTAATGCAATGGCATGGAAATGGCATATAGACATGTTAATGGATTTTCAGAAATGAAATGTGGGGGAAAACAGCCCTGAAATGAGGTGAAAACACACCCGATGCATGGAATCCCTCCCGAAATGCAAATTAGGCGCATAGAATGAACTACAGCTATACAAAGCATGCATAATTGGTACATGGAATGAAAAGACAGAAGCAAGGCAGCCCCAAAATAAGCATTTTACCAGTACAAATCATAGCCAAACAGGAAGCAAAGATAGGGCAACAATGGCATGCAAAAATGGCCCTAAACATGAGATTATGAAGCAACTCACAGCTGCTAACTCCAAATAGGTTAGGGCCCTTCAACAACATTGAAGAGGGGCAAAAAATAAGCCACTTTTCAGAACTGTAAAAACCCTAAAAACAAACATAGATATGACTAAGCTCTTATGCCAGAAAAAGGGTCAAAAGGTGGCCAAAGAGGCAAGTGGTATATGCACAGCCCAAACTGAAAAATTCCCTTCTACAACATTGAAGAGGGACAAAAAATAAGCATATTTACAGAACTGTAAAAACTCCAAAACAGTATACAAACATGCTAGAAATGCAATGCAAAATGAGGCTCAAAAGAGGCTATAACACAAAGTATACAAAATATTCCACAAACGGCCAAAGACCCTTAATGAAATATGTTAAGAAGGTCTAAATAAGACTATTTCTAGGCCTGTAAAAAGACCAAAAATAGAAGCATGATAGGCTGCCAAAGCATGCAAGAAAATGGCATTCAAGGAGGATATTGAAGCAAGTGCAATATGGAGGGCTCAAACAGGGTTGAGACCTTAATAAAACAAGAAAATGAGCTCAAAAAAATGACCTTTTCAGTTTGGTCGGAGCTCAAATCAATAAGCATGTATGGCTAAGAAATGTTGCAAAAATAAGCTTGAAAAGGGGGAAATGGCAACTTACCTTTGAAGACAAGTCTTGGATGCTTCTTGGCTTGAGTTTGCAGCACCCTTAGGCCTTGGAGAACACCTCCTTGCTGCTGGAAATGGAGTGGTGGTGGTGGAGCTTGAAGATGATGAAGAAAATGGAATGGAACTTAGGAGTTTTTGAGAAAATGAGAGAGATAGAGTGGGATTTTTGTACGCAACCTTGAAGGTGATTTTTTCTAACCCCTTCTACAAAGGCTTGCAGCTGGTTATAAGGAACAAAAAGAGGGTGTAAAGGTGGGGAAAAGGTGGGGGAAAAGGAGGCAAGCTTTCCCCCACAAAATATCCCCCGGATACAGATATTTTCTGGGGGATAAAGCTATACAGCTGTAAAGTGAACAGTGTGAGGATCATGGCCGGCTAGGTATTTTTGTTTCAGGTGGCCGGCCGACCACATCCCCTAGCCGGCCGGCTAGGGGTCAAAAGGGTCAAGTTGGTTTAGTGGCCGGCCACCACATAATGGTGTCCTCCCATGTGCCCTCAACACAACCCTGTGGTTAAAAGTCCAAGAAAGTGGCTCAAGGGTGTTCAACATTAGCTCAGAAGGAGGGGTTCAAAAGGGTCAAGCAACATTAGTGGCCGGCCATCAACTTTTAGGGTCCTCCTATGTGTGTACAACACAAATATGTGGTTCAAAGTTCAAGAAAAATGGCTCAGGTTGTTCAACATTGGCTCGGAAGGAGGGGTTCAAAAGGGTCAAGAAACATTAGTGGCCGGCCACCAACTTTTAGGGTCCTCCCATGTGTGTACAACACAAATATGTGGTTCAAAGTTCAAGAAAAAGGGCCCAGGTTGTTCAACATCAGCTCGGAAGTGAGAAAAACGGGCGCCGGAGGGCGAAAATGGAATATAACTGGTTGCTAAGATAATTGCTAGCCTCCCACCCTCCAGTGACCTTCCTAGTGATGAAACAGAGGCACCTGCCAAAAATGAACGATAACCGATGCAAAACGAATGCTCGGGGCTCAAAACACGCAGTTCGGGGTCCTGAAAATGGGTTGTTAAGCACCGAAAGTGGCGTTCGGCCACGAAGTGGGTTTCTCAAACCCCAGTGTCCCTCAAAAGGGAGTAAAAAGGAAGCATGCCAAAAATCAGAACAAACGGAGATGGTTAGGCGGTCCCGAACCAAGACACACGGCCAACGGTCCCGAAAACCGGGAACCGGACTCCGAAATGGGCAAAATGGCCTACGGCCACCAAATGTAGCCCACGGCCACTGAGAGATGGTCTACGGGACCTCTCCCTCCCCTCAGGAAAAGAAACAGAGAAAACCAAGTCTGGTTCGCAAACCGAGACAAGGCACAGAAGAGGGTTCGGAAATCCGGAGGCAGGGCTCACGGCCGCGACTCTGAGACTTCTGAACGAGTACGATATGCAACGTCACCGAGCGCTCAATCGGTGATGTCTGAGTCTTAAGGTCGGTCAAAAATGGGGTGTCTACACCACGCCATTCCGACGTTGGTGTTTCAGTTTTCAGTGCTTCAATGTTTGATTCAGCCATCAAGGCTCGGTCGAGGACGTTCACATAGTTCGGTAGTTTCAGAACATTTATTCGGTCAAGAATTGCAACATTAAGGCCGCCTTCAAATTTTCTGGCCTTCTTATACTCAGTATCCACCATATGCGGTGCATATCTAGCAAGCTCGGTGAATTTCGTCTCATATTCAGCCACAGACATTGTGCCCTGTCTCAGTTGTTCAAATTCAGTCACCTTTCTGTCCCTTACACACTGAGGGAAGTACTTTTCAAAGAAGGCTCCTTTGAATTGAGCCCAAGTCAGAACGGTATTTTCATCACGGATGAGCATCCACCACCTTCTAGCTTCTTCTTGCAATGTAAAGGTGGCTAACAGTACCTTGTGTGCTTCAGAGCATGGAAAAACCTCAAATACTTTTTCGGTTTTGAGAACCCAAGCTTCAGCTTTCAACGGTTCAAGGCCTCCCTGAAAGGATGGCGGTTTCATTTTGCTGAACTTCTGGGTCAGAGCAATTATGTCCCCATCATTTACATTCACATTCTGTTCATTCACATTCACATTTTGTTCTGGTACAGCCGGAGGAGGAGGTGGGGGCTGTTGGTTCAGTTGTTGGTCCAGTCTTGTAGTTATCAGTTCCATCATTTGTTCCAGTCTGGCCATTCTGGCCTCAGAGGATGAGGTTTCAGTTTCATTTGCAGTGTTTGCGTTATCCATTTCACTATAAGCAGTTATAACAGTTTTAATCATAAGCAGTCATTTGTTTAACAGTTTAACACGTTAGCATATATTCAGTCATAACATAACCACACACTTATCATGCTCATGAAATGCCCTAATCACTTTTCTAGGACATCCTATAGCTCATTTGGACGCGTGTGTGCGGTATAACTCGTGGTTAAGTATCGCTCTGATACCACTCTGTCACAGCCCAAACCCGGCCCTATGGGTTTAGCACCGTAACCGGCCAGTAATCCGAGATTACCGAAGGCCTGCTGAACAGTAATACAGTAAGACAGAGTACAGGGCCTGGCGGAAGCCAAAACAGTAAATAAACAATGCCCAATGAGCTGTGACAGTCTGTATGCAAAAAGACTTTTATACATATAACATAATCAGTACAGAACAGTATCCACAATATGTACAATCATTCAAACTAGGGACTCAATCCCTTACATACCAGTACAGTAAACATTCATTCTATACAATCCATTCAGTTATTACAAAACAATAAGACAGTACAGAAGGGGAAATTGTAAAACACCCCTAAGCCTTGACATGATAGGCTCGGAACCTCGCAGTGAGGCACAGTAGTTGGCTTGACAAAACTGGAGTAACCCTGACGCTCCTAGCCACGGTCTGGTGCCTGAACACCTACATATATATATAAGCAGTGAGCTAAAGCCCAGTGAATAACATAAGGCGTAAAGAGGTTAAGAATGAATGTCCTTACAGTATGAAAACAGTTCATTTAAACAGTATTTCAGTTGTTCAGTCAGTGCAGTCATATGTGGTACACCCATTAGCATAACAGTACAGTAAACAGTAGGTCTTAAAAGACCGAGCAGTAATGATGGCCATCAGTCAGTAAACAGTAGTGGTTCCAACAAGGGAACCGACAGAGAATTCTGTCACAGTAACAGTCAACAGTAGGTGCTAAGGATGCCACAATACAGTTCAGAATATAGGACATACATTCAATCAGTTGACAGTAATCAGTTTAGAACAGTACAGTTCAGTTGTTCAGAAAAATAGTCATTTGTGAACATATCTTTACACAATCGTTACTCACAGAGTTTGGGCTACAGTATGCTAGAGCGTGTCTCCCCAGTCGCCAACCCTACACAGTTAACAGATTGAACACACACTAAGCTACACAGTTGGGAAAGATAATAACTTAATCCCTAATGCCTCGGTGTGTTCTACATCTGTATCCTCAATAAGATGTTTTAAACTAGGCCTAGGAATGCCTAGAATGGGATGAGGATGCAAAGATGTACTCAAAAAGCAGTTTCAGAATTTATCAGGAAAACATAGTCCCGCTCGAGCGTAGGTTTCCCCGCTCGAGCGGTCATGCAACAAAGGTACACGCTCGAGCGTACAATACTCCGCTCGAGCGTACTGTAAAAGTACTGGATGGGTGAAATCTCCGCTCGACGCCCGCTCGAGCTTGAGACCCATGACTCCGCTCGAGCGCCCAATCCTCCGCTCAAGCGGACTGTAAAACAGTGCAGAGAAATGCTGGATGCTCGGATTCCATGCTCGAGCGCCACTTTCCCCGCTCGAGCGAAAGTGCAAAATCTGGAAAACCTAGATTGCACCTCCAAGCCAAAAACCAAGTTTAAATGCATCAAAACCGATCCTCTTGGGCTGAATTTCCAGAAAACACTTGTAAACATATAGAATGACATGATTCAAAGTTCAATTTTGAGAAACCAAAGCCCAAGGGTGTTTAATTCAAACCCAATTTCAAACCATTTTCATGAACATGGAGAACATGCAAACATGCATGAATTCGAATCAATTCAAAACTTCAATTTGATGCTCTAAGGAGCCAATTGTTTCCAAAACATGATGAAATCATGGACTTGAACATAATTGTGAACATGCATGTAACATTTTGCCATGAAAACAACTCAAACATCTACAACACTAACATGCATGCATGAATTATGCTCTATCTCAACATACTAAAACTAATCCATGGCTCAATTCTCAATTTTGACATGAATTATGCAAGAACAAGATAAACAAGAGGGTAATTACTCTACCTTAGTTTTGTAGTTCAAGCCTAGAAGCTCAATTATGGAATCAATACTTCAATTCTTCAATCTCTCCAAGCCAAACTCTCAAGAACCACTCAAATCTCTTACTCTCCCCCTCTCAAAGTCGGCAAAGCAAGGAGAATGGCTGAGCAAAATGTGTTTTGATTCAAGTATACGGCTTAAAGATACTATATTGAGTAGGCCACTAAGGGTTAGTTTGGTAAATAAGGCCAACTCTTAAATTAACTTATTCTAAACTATTTGAATCAAACCTAATTAGTTTTCAGATAAATATACCATAAAATCACATTAATTATGAGGATCATAAAACATCAATCAATTCCCGGTTCGGCCGCCGATAAGGCCTTCAATTAGCAGTTTAAACATAAAACACGAACAGATCAAATAATTAATCAAACAGATAGAATACAAATTAACAAACACACTCAGTCAATTCAGTTCCAGTTTTCAGTCAGTAAGTTCAGTACTTTAATCAGTTCAATTATCAGTCATAATCAGTTCAGTTTAACGGTAATCAATGTTTATCGGTAAGCAGTGGTGAGGGTTATTACAACTGACTAGATGATGTTGTCTGCTTTATCAGTAATAAAGTCGTTGATAAGGTATGTTAAGGAAAACCTTCAGGAATGGGCTTTAGAGGAAGTACTTAACAATAATTTCGACTCAGGTCAACACATGAGGAATGTGCGTGGCTAAAGTCGTCAATGGTGATTGGGCACTATGAACCCAGCACTGAAAATTGATGCTTTTCATTTGAAATATAGTGAATTGAAGTAATCTGGAGTGTGTTGCCAGTAGGAGAACACATTCGTACAGGTGTGGACAGATTGGTGGCAAAAACGTACGCACGTATGGCCAAGTCATGATCGGACGTCGATCTATGAGGTACATTTCATAGATAAAAGTTGGCAAGAGGCAAAATTTTGGTACCAAGGTAAACATGCTAAACTCAGGTTTATCACCTCATTATGATGTGATCAAGTGGGAGATGTTAGATTAAGTGTGATCACACCATAATGTGGTGTGCCTCTCCATATTGAATAAAATCTTGATATAGGTGACCTGGAAACCTTCCCGCAAGGTAATTGAATGATCTGGAAACAAAAACAGGGTGTTTGAATTTGAACACTAAAAGACACAATGTTTCACATCATATTTGAAGCATTGTGATCATTGCCAAACAAGTGGTGACTCTTGGCAATGGTGGCCAAGATTCGTATAAATAGTTGACATATTGAGTTCACTGATTTGCATTGAAAATCAACATACATTCACACCCTGTTTTGTCTCTGGATTATCAATTCCATCTTGCATGATAAATACCCTCACGGGATAACCAATCACTTAGCCATTGATTGTTCATCTTTCAATATACATAAGAGCCTACAAAATAAATAATTCAAATAATTGAAATATGACACGTGATGGTTTCATAGGCCAAACAGCACTGTTCAGTCTTTACGAATGGATACGAAATAAATATGGTTCAAACAAAAAAGTTACGTATCCACGAAAGGTGTTCAAAATAAAAAAATAAAATAAAAAATATGGTATAAACTCAAATTTAATGTATTGTTGGTCCCACTTAAAAGAAACTAGCCTGCATTATTTATATTTTTGAACACTTTTCTATATGGTACAAGAGGAAGCATATATGTGCACGACACAGTGAAGACTTGCCATTATATAGAGGGAAAACATGCCTCAAGTTAGAATTCATGCAAAATAGCATTTGGGTAAAGGGAACACAAATGCCACACTAAAATTTAAAATTCACCACTAATGAGAAAAGTGAAAACAAGCTCCATAGCATCTGCTTAGATAAAAACCTTTGATTTATTCATAGATCCATATCAGACACACGGTAGCAACAGATGAGTTTGTGAAGGCTGGATGTATCTCATATAGTCAGGACAGGGTTCGATTATGTATTGACCGATACATTTTAGATTACTGTATCTCTGCATTTGTTGTTGTTGTTGTTGTTGTTGTTGTTGTTGTTGTTAACTCAGCATATAGTTCTCCTACATCTCTTCCTCTCTGTTATGGCGTGTTTCATTTACCATCCCATGCATAGCCTCCCACTAGAAGGTTTGCTAAATTTCATCATGTGACATCTCAACTTCTTCACATCTGATTGTTGGAGAGGTTTCAGAATGAACTCCTGAGCTCCTTCTTCCAAGCATATGTTCATGTCAACAAAATTGATGTGAATTAATACACGGGCAACTTATAGAAAAGGACAAATTAAAATTAATAAGTGTGCTAAAATAGGATGAGTGTAAGAGTGAGTGATTACTTCTTGATTCGAGTCGGGACATTCTTAGATGACACTATCACTACTGGTATCTCTTTCAAGTCCGATGATTCTTGTCATTCAGGAAAAATAAATAAAATAAGACTTCTACTTGGCAAATCATAGATTCTAAGCATTGTAACATACTCACAGATGCTTAAGCAATGTGAGTTGATTAATTGGTGAACGTTTAAGAGGGGTTATATTATTATTTTACCTTGACTTTTTTAAGCAGTTCATACCCTGACATTCCAAGCATACAATAATCGATAATTATCAAATTTACTTTGGAGTCCTGCAAAAATTGTCAATGCCAGATACACCTAGCATCTTCTCCAAGAGACATCTAATGTTGAAAATTAATTTCTAGTGTACACTGTAGAAAATTATAGTGCAAGAACACAGAGTTCATTTGCCTTAAATCATTTTCCACAAGTGGGAATATTTTCCAAAAAAAACTATTTGAAATGAATGTGGTTTTTGGGAATGAATCTTCTGCCTCGATTTTTCATGTATCCGAGTCTTAAAAACACTCTCCTCATCACACATGATGTGCAAAGTTCTAATTAATTATCTTAGCGCATCTAATAGGGGAGAGAGAGAGTTGGAGTAACTATTTAGTGTGACAATGCTACAAATTAATCAAATGTCATGTTTTTATGTGATAGCTTTGTAAACCTACATAAATGAGTGGTGTTAAATTCATTTTGGGAAGTTGGTTAAAAGTTAATTTTTTGGTTTTTTTAACTTTTTTTTGTCTTTTTGTAGGTAAAAAATGTAAAAGGTGATGTGACCCAAAACGAGTTAAAAGCCAAAAACTGATTTTTAACCAGCTTCCTAAAGTGCCCCATTATGATTCATGACAATCGAAATTTTTTTGGATTTGAGTTATGGGGACACAGGATTTCTCTCCCAGATTTTATATCCTCCAATGATGTATTTTTTTCTCTTAATACTGTTGAATATAATTTAGATGTTAAGGTAGTTTACTAGACATACATATTGTAGTAGATTATGAAGGAATACTTACACTACTGTTGATGGAGTGTTGCCATCTCCTAGGCTTAGAAATTCCAAGGCGCTTTGCCCATTCTCTGTTGTAGTCACTGCATTACAATCATATTATGTTCTATATCAAAGTTAAACAAAGCTATTAAAATCCACAACAACTATACAGTGAAATGTAACCAAGGAATTGACTTTGCATGGATCAAAATTAATAGAAAACTAAAATTGAAGAGTTAAAGGTGAGTGATTGAATCCACTAGTTCCTCATATAAAGTTATTTATGAATTGAAAGATATATTGCAATAGCGGAATATTTCACCACGTTTGGTTCCAGAAATTCAAGTACATATTTTGTTTCTTGTGTTTTTTTTTTTGAAGTAATTTTTTTTATATATTTTGTACAATTTTTTATTTTTATTTTTTTAGATACACTTAATTAAAATACACTTAAAATATATAATATTTGTGAAATTTTTTAAAAAATTCACCAAATACAAAAAAATTAAAAAATATGAAAATTTAATACATTTTTATATTTTATTATATTCAATGAAATTTTAAAAAAAAACAAATTTGTACAAATTGTTTTATTTTTTAAGTATATTAAGATTAAGGGAATCTAAAAATTTAAAATAATTGATTAAAATATTTAAAAAATTTATCACAAATACAAAAATATGAATTGAAAGTTTAACAAATTATTTCCAAAAACTGAAAACCGAAGACCAGACCTTATGAGGCTATGTTTGGCATGTGAGATTAGAACTATTTTAGTCACAAAAAGACAAAATAGACTAAAAAGTCAATAAAAAATATCATATCTAAACCATAATCATTTCTTTTTTTCTTTCACAAAAGTTAAAATAGCCAAACAAAATCTGCCCAAACCAAAATTTTTAGCAAAAAAAGTAAAAAAACCAAAAATTTAACCCACACTCAAACCAAGGCTCAATAAGCAAATCATTTTTTATTTCGCTAGCATTATAGGCTTGAGCCCAGTTTGATCTATTGGGTTTGAAGGCCAATTACTGTTGATTAGCTCTCATTTGAATGATGTTTTAATGATTTTTTTTTTTCTTTTTTCAGTTGGAACTTAATTTAGTCAAAAAATAAAAAAATCAATGAGATAAAATGTCACATTTAAATTATAATCATTTTATTTTTCTCTCATATAAGTTAAAAAATTCAATCCAAATGAACTTTTTAACACCAAACTAAAATAGCCAAAAAAATCAAATCACTTTCCAAACGAAGACCATCCCATTATACAAAAGATAAAAAATAGACGCTGTGAAATTTTATTTCTCTTATGATTAAAAATTGGATCAATCAAAAAAAAAAAAGAAAAAAAATGAGCAAAGAAAAACAATCACAAGTGAAAAAAGAAATACCTTTGCATGCATAGTTGGTGAGAAGCCTTTCAATGAGTTTTCTATCAACCAAACTGTCATCAACAACTAAAACATGTGGCCTCTCCTCTTTCTCCTTAATACCCTTACTTGATGATGAACAAACCATTTTCCTTTGCTTTCTCGAGAACCAAACACAAACCTTGGAAAAGAAAAACAAAACAGAAACTACCCCAAAGAAAACAATACACAAAAAGAGCAAAAGAAACGTTTTTCTAACAAAAACACGAACCCTTCCACCAACAGAGAGAGAGAGAGAGAGAGTACAAACGGGTATCTATATATATATATATATATATATATGTAGATGTAGATGTGTGTATGTGAAGAAGAAGAAGGGAAAGAGCAAAGAGATCGTAATGAAATCAAGGATTACAGGTATTTCGTGATCTCCTTAGGCCATTGGGATACGATTGCACAAAGACCCAGCAAAAAAACAGAACTCTCTCTCTCTCTCTCTCTCTCTCTCTCTCTCTCTCTCTTTTCGTCTTCCTAATCTTTTCTTCTTCTTCCAATATATACTCTTCTCATTGAATCAAATCACTATATCCGAGATCTTCTAAAGCTCAGTATTGGAGAATCCTCCTCCTTTTCTTTTTTTAGAATTTGAATTTATACTCCTTCCATTTTTATACAAATTTCTAAATTGCATATATCTTTTACTTTTTTATTCTATTACGGAATTTGTGTTGTCTTTTTCTAATATTATTACTTTTTGTGTTGTCTTTTTTCACAGATATAGTTGAGTTCCATGTATGAATTGGTATATTACAATTAGGCCTTGTTTGTCATAACTTAAAAAAAGTTAAAAAGTCACTATCCTATTTAAGTCACGTCATTTTATTTAAGTCACATTATCTCTCTACCACATCACTTCAAACCCAACCCATATTTTATAAAAAATCAAAAAGTGCACTTATTTAGATCATCCCAAACCACCCGTAATTAGTGTATTAATATAATATATATAAATTATAATACTTAAATTTTTTAAAATTATGATATATTATCTAATAATATTCCACAAATATATATATATATATATATATAACAATGGAAGGGTTCATTTGAAAATGTCTTTGAAATAAATGCTTTAGATCTATCTAATTTAAAAAACAATGGCTCAAATTTATTTTTAAAAATATCTCTCTCACAAACTATCTTTAATGGTTTAGATTTGTCCAATTTAAAAACAATGACTGAGATTGAAAAGAGTTTCAATGGTTTAGATTTATCAATGGCTAAAATTCAATGGTCCGGATTTGTTTACCTATCAACTCTCACTAACCCACTACACTTTACTAGGTAAGGCACTCTTTACATCATATGTATCTATGAACAAAGCTCTGAGAAAGCTTTGAAGAAGGAAGAAAGATCTGAAGAAGGAAGAACAAAGCTCAATCGAAAGCTCTCTTCTCCACCATCACCAGGTGAGACACTCTTCTCTCCTCACTTTCTTTTTGTTTTTCCATTCATTTTTTTACCTCTGTTTTTTTTTCATCATCTCATCATCCCCACCTTCAGTTTGAATGCTAAACAATGGCTCAGATTTTTTTACCTTTAGTTCGAATGCTAAACAATGGAAGAACAGAACAAATTATTTTTTTTTACCTTCAGATTTATTTTGAATGCTAAACAATGGCTCAAATTTTTTTACCTTCAGTTTGAATGCTAAACAATGGCTCATATTTATTTTGCTCTTCCATGGCTTCACCCATTGTTTTTTTCTGAAGCAAACAAAAAATTCTGAAGCAAAAAATTTTGTCTCACATTCGGAGGGTTGAGATTATATTTATCAAACATCTATGGGTCAAGATGATTTGTTTGTTTTAGTTTTTTCCCTCCAAAATGTGTCTCTTCACTTACTTTGTCTCTCTTTCCCATGTTAAGAGATAGATTCATCTCTCTCTCTCTTCTTACATACTCCATCAACTCTCCATTTTCCTCTTTGGTTTTAGCTCAAATTTTTCTCTCAGTTTCGGTTCTACAATCTCTAGCAACTCTTCATAGGTGACACTCCTATTCTTCTCTGCTCTTTCACTCTTCTAACCTATGAAATGGGTTTCTATTTCTGTAAATATTGAAATGGGTTACAAATATGATTGATTTTGATTTCATTAAAGTGGGTTTCTGTTTCTGTATGTATTTTAGAAAATATGATGGGTTGAAAATTTACATTTTCTTTTTGTACATTTGAAATTAGTTGCAAATATGATGGGTTTATGTATTTCTATTTCATTGATGGGTTTTATCAACTAACCTATGATTATAATGGGTTTCAGTTTTGGTTTTGATTTCTATAAGATTGTGAGAGGGTAATTTGTATAGCCAAATTGGGCCGAGCTAGGAAGCATTGTTTCTGAATATTGGTCGCGTTATGGGCCAAGTTATGAGCTCAGGATAGCTCGGTGTGGGAACAATGGTTAATAGGCCGGTCGGTGAGCTCTAGTTGTGGTCTGTGGGCGAGCCGAAGTGCTATGTCGGCCACGTATAAGGAGCCGAAGTGTTATGTCGGCCATATATAGGAAGTCGAGCTAGAGGTAGCCCGGCGAGAGGATTCAAAGCAATAAGTGATCATACAGACCGGTCGGTGGTGATTGTTGGACCTTGAACTGCGTAACTTGGAGTCTATGGTGTTTTATTTCTAAAAGGCCGAGCTGTGTGCAGCTCGGTAAAACACGGTGCGGTTCAGAGCAGGTTATCTCGATTGGGCATCAGCAGCCGAACAGTGTTTGGCTATCTCACTTAGACAAGTAGTAAGTAAGGAGCTATTAGAATATGCATTATCCTTGGGAATGTAATTCCTAGGAGGACTCTGCTAAGGAGAGTAGAGTCCTACTAGGATTGTGCAAACCATCTCACTTGGTTGGTAGTGAGTAAGGCGTGTGATTCCTAGGAGGACTCTTATAAGGAGAGTTGGAATCCTACTAGGATTGTGCCAGATAGAATCTATAAAAGCTCATAGCATGACCTATGTACAGGTATCCCAATTCTTACTCTAGAATACACAGAGCTTATTGTTTATTGTCTAATTGCTGACTTAGGCATTGAAGGGGTTTCCTGTACACACCCATCGGTTAGCTCACGTTTGTGTTTTCAGGTAGTAAAGCGACGACGTTTGGAGGAGTGCAAACTTGATCAACAGGATTATACGAGAAAATTATTTCGTGCTCGTACAGATTGTATTTTGGTTTTGTATTTATTTCGTGCTCGTACAGATTGTATTTTGGTTTTGTATTTTGGAAATGGGTTTATATTTTGATTTTGGATTTCTACGAAATGAGTTTCGATTTTGGATTCATATTTGTGGGCTTCATCAACTAAACCTATGAGGATTTCAGAAAATTATTGAATAAGATTTCTATGAGTAAATCGGTGCTGATGACATGGGTTTCTATTTTGGGATTGAAACATTAGCATTCTGTTTTTGGTTTGGTTTTGTTGCATTACAGGGCTGTTGGGGAGAACTATTTACAGAAATCAAAAAGGCATAATCAAAAGCCCATTTTATTTTGCACCCTATTTTTGGTGATAATAATTCCTATAATCTATTAAATGCTGCTGTTGAGGATGAGCTTTAATAGAAAAAACAAAAATGTTAAACATTTTAAATGACAATTACATGTTAAGAATCATATCAAATGGGGGTTAAGGACAAATAGATTTCATGTTAAGAATCATTTTTATTTCATCTTATGGGTTGAGACTCTCTTTAAAAAAAAAAATTGAAGCAAAAATCTCATTGAACCCTACCAATGACAATTACATTCAGACCACACTGAAATTGAAACATTAAAGGATGTCTTCCTCTAATAAGGCACCAAAGCTCTCAAAGGACTGATAACTAACCCATAATCTATTAAATGCTGCTGTTGAGGATGAACTTTAATAACAAAAACAAAAATATTAAGAGATTTTAAAAATTTTATCAAATGTCTCAAAATACAAAATAAAATTTTGTATTGTGTTTTTTTCTTTAATAATCAATTGGGTTTCAACACCCACTTCTCTCTGTCCCTATCAAATGGGGGTTAAGGAAAAATGGATTTCATGTTAAGAATCATTTTTATTTCATCTTAGTTAAATGGGTTGAGACTCTCTTTAATTATCAACGGCCATAATTATCAATAGCCATATTTTTACTCGCCAAATATGGGTTGACAAAATGACAGTTTGTCAGAATTTTTTATTTTTGTGATTTTTATTTTGTTCTTTTTCAATTTTTTGTTTGATTTCTGATTGTGTTTTGTTCTTACTTGCAGATTGTTTCTCGATGCTCTAGTTAGTACATCGATCTCTGTTTTTTTTATTCTCTCTCTCTCTCTCTCTCTCTCTCTCTCTCTCTCTCTCTTTCTTTCTTTTAGTTTGGCTATTGATTGTTGAGAGAAAGAGGAAAATGAAGTTTGAATCTTATGCATTGTTGTTTGGTATGTGAGAAAAAGGAAGGAAAAGGAAATTGAAAGTTTCAACTTTCTTCACCGTTTCATTGCTTATAAAACATATAATTAAAAATAAATAAATAAATAGAAATTTTGAATGGAAAGTATAGAAAAATGGGTTAAGGAAAGTGTAACAACCCCGATCCGTAATTAGCTACTAATCCGTAATTAAGGATGTTAATTAAGTGGGTAAAGTAAATTATGTGTTTATTATGTATTTTGTATGATCTTTGGCTTTCTATCTGTTACTTGTGGAATATCTGTCAAGGATTCTGCTTTAATATGAAAATTGAAAGCCTTATCGGCATCTGAAAACCAAAATTAGTCACATTAATATGTTATTTGGAATTTTTTAGAATCATTTGGCAAATTTTTATTAAAAAAAAAATTGATTCAGATCGATTAATTAAGTTGTGTTTGGATGGACCAAATGCTCTAATTAATGTATTAATACATCACAAGTATGTAAGTTGCCTTAGAAGCTCATTTGTGCTCAACAAACTCGATTCAAGTGGGAAAATCTGAGAATTTATTCAATAGTGAGAGTGAGACTCCATTTTAGAGAGAGAAAGTGTAGATTCAAAGTAGAAGTTGAGGATTTTGCTAGAGTAGCTCAAGTTTGGCAAGGATCTTGTGTAATTGAAGGCTTTTGGTGAGCATTTAATCCGTAATTCATGAAGAATTTGTGTTATAAAGATGCATTCATGGAGTTGTTATCATCATTTGCATATATTTCTAATGAGTTTATCAAGAAAATGAAGAATTGGCTCATAATTCTTACATGCATGGAAGTAAGAGTGTTACATCATCATTTTGAATATAAGCCTTGATATCATGTTGAGTTGAGACCATGAAATTAACATGCATGCATACTAGATCAAGCTTTGAAAGCAAATTCCATGTTTGATGAGTTTTGTAAAGTAGTTTTCATGCATGTTAGGTTTTGCCATATCAAGTTTAATTTTGATCCTTCATGTAGAAATTATAGATAATTGGCTCATGCATGTCTGAATCATCACTTAATGCCTTTAAATCATGTTTTGAGAAAGAGTTTTGTATATATGTTGAAGTCTAGAAGCTCAATTTTTCTATGAATATGGACTTTGAGGGAAAAAGTTTTTGAACATGCATGCATGGGAGTTTTGAACTCAATTTAACTAAAGCCATGAGTTTTGAACTAAGGGTTTGTAATTGACCATATATTTCTATTTTAGAAAAGTTTACCAAGTGTTTTGAACAAGCCATGCATGAGTTTGCCTTTGAATTTGCCCTTGGAAGCTCAAAATCCTGTTTTGGAAACCCAGAATGTTTGAAGGTCGCTCGAGTGGGGGATTTGCCGCTTGAGCGGACATTTCGTGCATCCAATAGTTTTGCAGGCTATTACAGCCCGCTCGAGCAACCACTTAGACACTCGAGTGAACCCTTTGTATATTGTTGATCCGCTCGAGCGTAGACTGAGACCAACCAATACTTTTTCCAAGTTTGCAGGCCGCTCGAGCGAATGAAGTCTCGCTCGAGCGACCCCTCTTATGTTTGCATGTCCGCTCGAGTGAGGAAAGCTACGCTCGAGCGGGGACCTCATTTTCAGAAATTTTACCAAATGTTTCAACTTATATTTTGGCATCCTCATTGCATCTCAGGCATTCCTAAGCCTTAATTAAGCCATGTAATGAGGTTATCGATTAGAAACACACTAAGAAAAGGAATGTACTAAGTTAAGAGATTGCTAGAGTGTGTTTTGAACAATGCGTTAAGCAAGAAACCCATGTAATGAGAACTAAGCCGTGATGGCCATGTGAATGTGTAATGATATGATATGTTTGTGTTATGTACCTTGTGGTTGTAGGTCAAGACTCGAAGATTGATTGACTATTTGCGAGAACCACTGTGCGTAACATTTCTGTAAAGATATGTTGATATGAACTATGTTTCAACTATTATGCGTTAAGCTATAATTTCTGACATGTTATTTTGATTATATGAATGAATGTCCTATTTGCAAATCTATTGTGGCATCCATAGATAGTCCCAAGTCATGGGGGACGGCATGAAAATGCGGGTCCATGGCATATATGTGATATGAGATCTCGTTAGCCACTTCATTGTGGTGATATGAGTTTAATCGGTACCCGGAACCGATTACTCTAGTCGGAAGACGATATGCGATGTGTTCTATGGGATGTATCATTATTATGTTTAGTTATGTGAATGATTATGTTACGATATGTTTTACGATTATGAAATGTTCGGAATTCGTTCACTAACCCCTTTACCTTAATATTATTCATTGGGGTTTAGCTCACTGTGTGTATATATATGTATAGGTGAGCATTCTGGAGATCAGCCCTGAAGACTTTTGTCTGGATTTGTGTTTTTTTGTCAATCAACCTTTGTGCCTCATGTGGAGGTTCCAGAAGTGTCCATGTTATGAGTTCTAGTTGCTTATGTATATCAGTTTTGTTTTGTTGGCTGTACGTAAGGTGCTATTATGTGTGTGGGTAATGTATGAATAACCTTTGGATATGTATATAAAGTTTTAAATATTTTGTTTCATATAAGTCAGCACAGCTCATTGGACAACTATATTTATGTATTTGCTTCTGCTAGTCCCTTAATTTTGTTAATCAGTTCAGAGGCCTTTGGTAATCCAAGGATTACTGGCCGGTTACGATGCTAAACCTATAAGGGCGGGTTTGGGTTGTGACAGAAAGATATTTGTGATTAAATAAGCTACTATGTAGTATAACTCATCGGAGTAAATAAGCTACTGTGTAGTACAATTTTTATGAGAGTATTGAAAAAGGCATTTGTAATTATATAGATAAGACAAAAGATATTTGTAATTATCCAGTTATATTGTGGTGAAACTTTTATAAATTTTTATTGTAGTTTTTTACTTATTTTTTTCACATTTTAAAATGCAAAATTAGTAATTAAATTTCTATATTGAAGTTTTTCTAAAATTTTATTCATAAGTAGTATAATTTATATTTTTTTATAATTTACTCTTTTTTTTTTTTTTTTGATGTGGTATACATTAGTTGTTAGTAGGAAAAGTGGCAATACAATCCATAAGAATTTAACTGTTGTCAATGCAAAATTAATATATAGAATTAGCCGCAAAATCATGTATTGCAATAGTTCTACATTTTGGCCAATAGAGAAAAATGATGAAGATTTCTATGACAGTATTTAATTTTTCTTCTATCCTTTTTAATGTATATTGAAGACATAAAAAAATTATAATTTGCCTTCAATCCTGTAGTAGTTCAATTTCTCCATCTGTGATATTCATGCACATACGAACTTCTTAAAGTATGTTGTTAACTAAAATATGTTATAAAGCTGTTAATTCTGTGTCAATTAATTTTTCTTTATGACAATTACTAAACCTCATTCTGCTTTCTTACAGTTATATTTCATGTTAACAATCATTTTTATTTCATCTTAATCAAATGGGTTGAGGTTCTCATTAATCATCAATGGTCATATTCTTACTCATCAAACATAAAAATATATTCGTATACATTTTTAGTGTTGAGAAGTGCTCTTACTAATTTTTTATTTATTTATTTATCCTTTTGTCTCAGATTTCTTTAGTTTTGATTCTCAAGCAGATACTCAGGTTGGGAGGTCTTTCCCTTGCAATTCTTTATTAGTTCCTCACTTTCTTTCTTGAATTGTAGTGGGTTAATGAATGAACTCTCTCAGATTTCTTTAATGCTTTGGAATTTTCATGTTTGATCTTGGAATTTTCATTAAGCTTTTAATGTTTGGTTTAGAAAAAAGTCGAATATAGTGTGTATAGTTATGTATCTTGGTACATAGCTATTCAATTTCTAGAGAATACTTATTTATTTTTATTTTTTTTAAAAAAATAATAGGAATATATGATGAATTATGTGAATACTTATGTTTTTTTTTTTTTGAATAATGATATACAAGTTCAATTTTTATACCCACTTTATTTTTTTGGATTCGCTCTCTCTCTCTCTCTCTCTCTCTCTCTCTCTCTCTCTCTTAGTTTGGCTGTTGATTGTTGAGAGAGAGGGGGGAAAAGGAAGTTTGAATCTTATGCATTGTTGTTTGGTATCTGAGAAAAAGAAGGAAAAGGAAATTGAAAGTTTTAACTTTCTTCACTATTTCACTGCTTATAAAACATATAATTAAAAATAAATAAATAAATAAATATAACTTTTGAATGAACAGTATGGAAAATGGGTGAAGGAAAGATATTTGTGATTAAATAAGCGACTGTGTCGTATAACTCATTAGAATAAATAAGCTACTATGTAGTATAATTTTTATGAGAGTATTGAAAAAGGCATTTGTAATTATATAGATAAGGCAAAAGATATTGGTACTTATCTAGTTACAGTGTGGTGAGACTTTTTATAAATTTGTATTGTAGTCTTTTACTCTTCTTTTTTTTCACATTTTAAAATGCAAAATTAGTAATTAAATTTGTAACGCCCTCAAAAAGATAACATTAAACCCATCAATAAAAAACATACATTTATATACAAAAGATCCACATTTCCTCAATTCATCAGAGTACTTCATTACAAAAGTATTACACCTTAACAACAAAAGTAAATGCCCTATGGGCTTACAGCTTTCCAAGTTAACACTTGGTTACAAAGAGAGTATTGACTCGGTTACACATTAAGCCCTTGGCATTGAATTTACATGTAATACATCAAAAGGAGATAAGAGAACAAAAGTCTGTCCGCCTCTAGCCTCCCAAGCTATGTCCTTGGAGGTGGCATGCTACCTGCACCTGAAATGATGTTCCCATATAGGGTGAGCCACAGCCCAGTAGAAATATACTAAACCAACTATGAACAATGACTAAGAGATTAGCAACTGGTAAATGGTCGACACTTACACTTCCATTTACATCTTATTAAAATTCCAGGACAGTCAAGTTTATGTTACAATTCACTTTGAGTTAGAAAACAAGGTTCAGTATTCTGGCCAAAATATTTGATGAGATTATAGTTCATCACTAGGACATTTTTGAAATTCAAGGTGAATACACATTTTGGTGTTGTACCAATAACACATAAACTACTTCCATACTTCACAAACGATGATGACATACATTTTAGTGTTATATCAAATCAAACAAACCTTTCAATAGATAAGCATATGAGCTATATCACTACCATAACAGATAAGCATGTGAGCTATATCAACATTCCAATAGATAAGCATATGAGCTATATCGCTACCACAACAGATAAGCATATGAGCTATATCAACATTCCAATAGATAAGCATATGAGCTATATCACTACCACAACAGATAAGCATATGAACTATATCAACACTTCAACAGGTGAGCATATGAGCTACATCCCAGGGTCCATCCCCCATCTTCCCTTAACCATTGACCAGTTTAGAGGTACATCCCCCATCTTCCTCTAAACCATTAACCAGCTTAGAGGTACATCCCCCATCTTCCCCTAAGCCGTGGAGTACATCCCTTATCTCCTCCCATACACAAGTAATGCATATAAACACAGAATCACATACGCAGTCAATCATTACAAAAAGTTAATGCATTCCATTAACCGTCTACACATAACGCATATAAACACATTGGCCATATGCACAATCAACCAACATATAAAGTTAATGTATTCTATCCACCGTCATACTCTATGACACATCCAATTGATTAGTTTTGGTTTGCCTAATCATCATGCATTGTCTACAACAATCAACACTGCCCTCCACCGGTAGCCCAAAGCAATTATTTCTAAGCAGAAAATAAATGCATAAATGGATAATATATCAACATTTCAACTAGATGAGCGATAAAAGATCCGACTACACTCTTTAGTCCCATACATTCCCAATTTCAACATTCTCAATTCAATTCCTCATTTTCTTCAATTAATTATATGCATTAATTAATTAATCCAATTAGGGCAAATTACCATAATTCACAAAACAACCCTAAGGTCCCATTTCCATCAATGTCCCAACATTAATCTCGTTTCTCTATGCCTAACATGCATATAGGTTTATATATTTAAAACCCCGACTTTTGTAAAATTACACAAAGGCCCAAACTTTCTCAAAATTACCCAACAACCCCCAACATATCAAAATGCTAAAATTCAAAGACAAAGCTCATAAGATGGAGTAGGTTATCCCTACCTCGAATGATGGGACCCAACGAAGGAGATGAAGAAACGGAAATGCTCCAAATCCCGAAATTTTCAGATTAGAAGATAGCCCACGACGATCAACACAACTTTTGTAAAGGCCCAAGGTGAGAAAACAACTCCTACTAGATCAATCCTAAGAGAGAAGTTAGGGTTTTAGTGAGAGGAGCTCTCAAAATAGCTTTTTGGAAAAGTAAGAGAGAGAAAGGATGTTGAAAAGTGAACAAAAAGGTCGGATCTCGGCTTTATATAAAAGTCGCCCCGCTCGAGCGTCTAACTCCCCGCTCGAGCGTCACTCACAGATCCCCACTTGAGCGTCCAATCCCCCGCTCGAGCGGCGGATGCACGCTCCCAGAACTTTTACAGACATGATGCCCGCTCGAGCGTCAAACTCCCCGCTCGAGCATCGGACACGTACTCCCGCTCGAGCGTCCAATCCCCTGCTCGAGCGTATACCACTGCAGACGAAATACTGGATGGGTGATTTCCCCGCTCGAGCGCCAACACCCCCGCTCGAGCGGAAAGACCAAAAACTGGGCAAAGACTTTATGTTTTAAAACGCAACCAACTTATTCCCAACTTGCCCAACACAACCCCAAGCTCGAACACAAAGAGAAAGGGATAGAAAGAGGATAAGACAACAGCACCCTTACGAAATCGAATCCGGATTACAGTTAAGCACGAAAAGGAAAACCGGGATCGCTATAAAATTTCTATATTGAAGTTTTGTTAAAATTTTATCCATATGTAGTATAATTTATATTTTTTTATATATTTATTTATTTTGATGGTATACATTAGTTGTTAGTACGAAAAGTGGGCAATACAATCTATAAGAATTTAACTGTTGTCAATGCAAAATTACTATATAGAATCAACCACAAAATCATTTATTGCGATAGTTCTACATTTTGGCCAATAGAGAAAAATGATGAAGATTTCTATGACAATATTTAATATTTCTTCTATCCTTTTTAATGTATATTAAAGATATTAAAAAATTATAATTTGTCTTCTATCCTGTAGTAGTTCAATTTCCCCATATGTGATATTCATGCAATGATGAACTTCTTAAAGTAGGTTGTTAACTAAAATATATTATGAGGTTGTTAATTCTGTGTCGATTAATTTTTCTTTATGGCAATTATTAAACCTCATTCTACCTTCTTACAGTTATATTTCATGTCAACAATCATTTTTATTTCATCTTAATCAAATGGGTTGAGGTTCTCATTCAATGGCCATATTCTTATTCGTCAAACATGAAAATAGATTCGTGTACATTTTTCAGTGTTAAGGAGTGCTCTTCCTAATTGTGTGTTTTTTTTTTTATCCTTCTGTCTCAGATTTCTTTAATTTTGCTTCTCAAGCAGATACTCTAGTTAGGAAGTCTCTCCCTTGCAATTCTTTATTAGTTCCTCACTTTCTTTCTTGAATTGCAGTGGGTTAATGAATGTTCTGGATTAATGAATGAACTCTCTCAGATTTCTTTAATGCTCTGGATCTTTCATGTTTGGTCTTGGAATTTTCAATAATTAGATTAAACATTAAGCTTTTAATGTTTGGTTTAGAAAGAAGTCTAATATAGTGTGTACTAGGGCATGCCCGTGCCTGAAGGCACAGTGAAAATAATGTTTGGTTTAGAAAGGCGTCTAATATAGTGTGTATAGTTATGTATCTTGGTATATAGCTGTTCAATTTCTAAAGAATACTAATGTTTTTTTTTTTTTATTAATGATATACAAGTTCATTTTTTATACCCACTTTATAGACCCAGTGATGTGTCAAGAAGATGGTTGGTTGATTCTTGACATATCACTAGACCTATAAAGTAGGTCTAACTTTTGAGCCTGAATAACTATTATTTATTTATTTACAAAGATTTTGTTACAGTTTAATTTTTTAATATGATAGGTCTTTTATTTTTTTTTTCCTTTCTTTCTATCTCTCTTAGGCTATATATGGATTTAGGATTTGAAAGGAATTTGTTGATTGAAAGAAAAAGGGAACATTAAAAAGTTAACCATTTTTATTTGATGACCCCTTTTTTTTTTTTTTGCTTTTAGTGAATTGTTTTTAATTTAGTTTTTTTATTGAACTGCTATTTAAAATGTTTAGGCTTCTCTCTCTCTCTCTCTCAAAATAGTCCAGTTTATTTGGCATTTTAAATTTTATTTTTGGAATTTTTCAAAAAAAAAAAAAGACTTTTTAGATGTTTATCAAGACTTTTGAAAAAACTTAAACTTATTTTAAAAGTTTGTTTTAATAATTTTTTTTATGATTTTTATGAGAGGGAGTAAATAAGCTACTGTGTAGTATAATTTTTTATGATGTGTATTGAAAAAGGCATTTGTAATTATATAGATAATACAAAAGATATTTGTAATTATCCAGTTATAGTGTGGTGAGCCCTTTTATAAATTTTTATTGTAGTTTTTTACTTATTTTTTTTCACATTTTAAAATGCAGAATTAGTAATTAAATTTTTCTAATTAAGTTTTGCTAAAATTTTCTTCATAAGTAGTATAATTTATATTTTTTTATAATTTACTTAGTTGTTAGTAGGAAAAGTGGCCTGTAATGCCCTAAAAAATAAAACCATCATAGCATACATTCACGATAAATAAAAGAGTTTTCATATTATAATCATCAGAGTATTCTTACAAAAGGTATTACATGTTGACAATAAAAGTAAACGCCCTATAGGCTTACAACTTTCCAAGTCAACACTTGGTTACAAAAGAGAGTACTAACTATACACAAATAAGCCCTTGGCTTGATATACATGTAATACAACAAAAAAGTTTACAGCCTCAAGCCTCCCAAGCTACGTCCTTGGAGGTGGCATAGCACTTATACCTGAAAATGATGTCCCATATAGGGTGAGCCAACGCCCAGTAGAGATATGCTAAACATAATATGAGCAATAACTAAAACATTAGCACTTGAAAAATGTTTAACTTAACAAAACTCAACTTACAAACATGGCTCAAAACCTGGCCAAATAACTGAAGTGAGACTACATCTCATGCCAACAATACTACAAACTGCCATTTTACGAAAATTGCGTCCGCGGGATTCGACACCCATGTATTTTCATTCTCTTATGGCCATTTTACGGATATTTCATCCACGGGACTCGACACCCATGTATAGATATATTCGGATTGCCATTTTACGAAAATTGCGTCCGCAGGATTCGGCACCCATGTATAATTATATTTAAATGGCCATTTTACGGAAATTTCATCCGCGGGATTCGGCACCCATGTATTCAAATACACAATTTGATTAGTTTCAATTCACCTAACCATCATGCAGTGTCTACAACAATCAAGACTATCCTCCACCGATAACCCAAAGCAGTTATTTCTAAGCAGATAATAAATGCCTCAACAGATATATAATTGACATTTTCAAAAGTGAGCGATTTATAAGTCCAACTCCACCATTCTATCTCATAATGAGCAAATTTCATTATCCCAACTCAATTTCATAACAAATGTCATTAATTACACTAATGACCCAAATATACCCAAACATGACATTTTTCCCTTTAAGCTTAATATTGACCCAAAGGTCTAAATATTATCAACAACACCAATATTCTCATCTCTAGGCTCAAATATACATGTATAGGCTCAAAATACAAAACCCCTCTTTTATACATTTTGAAACCCTAACACCCAAAATCACCCAACTCAACATTATATCAAAAGACCAATAGTTTATGTCAAAGACCATAGGAATAAGTAGTTATCCCTACCTCAAATTGAAGAGCTCAAATGAAGGAGATGACCAAAATCCAAAGTGCTCCAAATCCAAGATTTTTCATATTAAAAGGATGCCCTCAACACTCTCTATCTTTCTTACAAAGAGCCTAGGTTAGAAACTCACTAGAAGTAGATCAATCCCTAGAGAGAAGTCGTTTAGAGGGAGAGAGAGCTCAGATCTAGGGTTTTTGAAAAAGAGAGAGATGAAAAAGTGAAGTGTAATCCCGCTGCTGTCTACTGATATACGTATGACCCGCTCGAGCGGAGAATAGGACGCTCGAGCGTCAGATACAAAAACTGGACACGCTGGAGCGCAAAGATACCCGCTCGAGTGCCAAGACACAACTGCAAAACACACCCGCTCGAGCGCAAAGGGAAAGCCGCTCGAGCGTAGATTTCCCCCTTCCAGAATTTTTACAGACAAAGAACTACCCGCTCGAGCGCCAAGATACCCGCTCGAGCGCTACCAGCTCGAGCGTAAGGAAAACCGCTCGAGCGTGAAAAACACACCTACAGAAGTTTTGCAGAGGCACGAAATGCTGAGAGTGTGTAAACCCCGCTCGAGCGGACAACCAAAAATCAAATTCCGCTCGAGTGCAAAGGCACTCGAGCGTACCACCAAAAATCTGGGCAACAAGGAATGGGACTAAAGCTCAACCAACCTGTTCGAAACACGCCCAATGCATCCTAAAACTCAAGCACACGGAATTAAAGAATAACAACAAGATATACAACCACCAACTTCACAGAACCTAAGTCCGAAATACAACAATCAAAGGAAGAGAAACCGGGATCGCTATATGGCCAATACAATCCATAAGAATTAACCTTTCTCAATACAAAATTACTATATAGAATCAACCACAAAATCATGTATTGTAACAGTTCTACATTTTGGCCAATAGAGAAAAATTATGAAGATTTCTAGGAGAGTATTTAATTTTTCTTCTACCCTTTTTAATGTATATTGAAGACATTAAAAAATTATAATTTTTCTTCTATCTTGTAGTAGTTCAATTTCCCCATCTATGATATTCATGCAACGACGAACTTCTTAAAGTAGGTGGTTAACTAAAATATGTTATGAGGTTGCTAATTCTATGTCAATTAATTTTTCTTTATAGCAATTATTAAACCTTGTTCTGCCTTCTTACAGTTATGTTTCATGTCAACAATCATTTTTATTTCATCTTAATCTAATGGGTTGAGGTTCTCATTAATCATCAATGGTCATATTCTTATTCGTCAAATATGAAAATAGTTTCGTGTGCATTTTTAGTGTTGAGGAGTGCTCTTACTAATTGTATTTTTCTTTTTATCCTTTTGTCTCAGATTTCTCTAATTTTGCTTCTCAAGAAGATACTCAAGTTAGGAAGTCTCTCCCTTGCAATTCTTTATTAGTTGCTTACTTTCTTTCTTGAATTGCAGTGGGTTAATGAATGTTCTGGATTAATGAATGAACTCTCTCAGATTTCTTTAATGCTCTAGAATTTTCATGTTTGGTCTTCGAATTTTCAATAATTAGATTAAACATTAAGCTTTTAATGTTTGGTTTAGAAAGAAGTCTAATATAGTGTTTATAGTGATGTATCTTGGTATATAGCTGTTCAATTTCTAGAGAATACTTATGGGATTTTTTTTTTTTTTTTTATATAGTTGGAATGTATGATGAATTATGTGAATACTTATGTCTTTTTTTTTTTTAATAATGACATACAAGTTCATTTTTTATACACACTTTATAGACCTAGTGATGTGTCAAGAAGATAATTGGTTGACAATTAGATAATATTATCAACCAGTCCTCTTCTTGACATATCACTGGACCTATAAAATAGGTCTAACTTTTGGGCCTGAATAACTATTCTCTTTTCTTTTCTTTTTTTTAATTTTTACAAAGATTTTGCTACAGTTTAATTTTGTAATATGATAGGTCCATTTTTTTTTCCCCCCATCTCTCTTAAGCTGTATTTGGATTTAGGATTTGAAGGGAATTTGTTGATTGAAAGGAAAAGGGAACATTAAAAAGTTAACCTTTTTATTTGATGACCCTTATTTTTTTTTGCTTTTAGTGAACTGCTTTTAATTTAGTTTTTTATTGAACTGCTATTTTAAAATGTTTAGGCTTCTCTCTCTTTAAAAAGAGTCCAGTTTATTTAGCTTTTTCAATTTTATTTTTGGAATTTTTCAAAAAAGAAAAAAGACTTTTTAGATGTTTATCAAGACTTTTCAAAAAACTTCAACTTATTTTAAAAATTTGTTTTAATAATTTTTTTATGATTTTTATGAGAGTATTACGCCTTAGAGTAAATAAGCTACTGTGTAGTATAATTTTTTATGATGTGTATTGAAAAAGGCATTTGTAATTATATAGCTAATACAAAAGGTATTTGTAATTATTCAGTTACAGTGTGGTGAGCCCTTTTATAAATTTTTATTGTAGTTTTTTACTTATTTTGTTTTCACATTTTAAAATGCAAATTTACATAACTATTCTGTAATTAAGTTTTGCTTAAATTTTATTCATTAGTATAACTATTCTCAAATTTACATAACCAAACACTTTCAGGTTGAGACACCATTGACCTTCAACCGCTAATTATGGACAACATTACTATTTTTGGTCACATAAGTTGTTTTCTTTTTTATTTATTTGAAAAAAAAATACATTTTTCTTATAAGAAAAGGTCAATTTTCTTTTCTTTTCATTATTTTTTATCTAATTTCCTTATAACAAAATGCTCTTTTCTTATAATTTACAAATGGATGGAGACCTACGTCGAACTGTAATATTGACTCCTTTTACTCATTTTCTTACATGTATAATTTTTTTTATTTTTTTAACTCTAATTCTTTTGTATTTTTAGGTTCAATTTCTTCAAGAAAGAAATGTTAATGTTGTTATCTGTGATGAGCGTAACCTTAATGTCATCCGTGTTTGAGAGGTAGGCCCAATTTAATTATATAGATTTTTTTTATTCAAAACTCCTTATACACCGTATATTCTTATTTTTATTTTTTTAAAAAACTTTCTACATATATATATATATATATATTATATTTTTTGTAGGCAAAGGAAAAGGAAATTGCCAAGGCACTGTTGAAGAAAAACGAAAAGACCACCATTTCGGGCAAGGGAAAGGAAAATGCATGTTCAGTAGTATGACTCTTCAACATTTCCATTTTAAGTTCTTTTTTTGAAATATTTATTTTGGACCATGAACCTCGATCATGTTTTTTTTTTTTTTTTAAATGTAAAATTGACATACTACTTGCACAGTGACATATACTGTTTTTATAGTAAACAGTTTCATGTAAATTTGTGAAATGTTTTTTTTGAAGCATGCTAAAATAGCATTTGTACAAAAACATTATATTTGTTTTAAATTATTATTATTCTTTTTTGGCTTTTTGCTATTGGCATGAACATCTACAAGAGAAGAAAAAAGGAATAGAACAAAAAAGGAATGAGGAGGGGAGGGATACAGAATGAAAAGGTTTTCAATTTTTTTACAAAATATCAGAAGGAAAGGGAATTAAGATAAAGTAAATTAATAGAAATGAAAAATGAAGAGAAAAGTATAAAACAGTAGATGATAATATTCATATTTTAGGAATTTTATGAAATTAATCTTCATGTTTTAGGCACATAACAATAATGTTATATCAAAAGCTGCATTGGCACAACGTGCACGGCGACAATGTGAAAGAAATGATAAGGCAAGCTCTTTATATCAATTGGGACAACGTTTGCAATGTGAATGAGAGAGATCGAGAGAATTGATTCCACCAAGCACAACTAATACTCCACCGACTCAGAAAAGAGTACTGTTTACACATCTTACTTTGCCAAGCACATCTTTAGTTTCACAAAGGAATTGATAAAATATTGTATTTAATTCTATAAATACATATTCTTATTGTTAAGATTTTATTTTATAAATTTTATTTTGTACACAACAAATATTTGTAGGCCTACTCATGCAAGCCCATTCCTCCATGAGACTAGGAATATCGGTGTTGTTATTCGCAATGAGTGCAATCTTAATATTATCCACAATTCTAAGGTAAGTAGAAAAATCAAGTTCAACATATTTTTTTTGTAATCTTAATAAATTCTATAAATACATGTTCTTTTTTCGTATTTTGAATAAATTTTATTTATTTTTGGTAGGCAAAGGAAAAGGAAAAGGCCAAGGCAATGTCTAAAGAAAAAGAAAAGGCAACTTCTTTTGACAAAGGAAAGGAAAACACATGTCCAATGGTATATATTCAACATTTTAAAAAAAGTATTTATCGAGTAAAACAAAGCCAATCATATTGTTACAGTGAACATTGATCATGTATATTTTTTAAAATGTAAACTGTGTTGTCAATTTTTTTTGTGTGCTATTTGTTTTCTGTACACTCAAACAAAGTATTTTTAGCTCTCTTTAACATTTCCTAAAAAATAATTGTAACCTTTATCAACTCCAAGAAAAACTTTATAACATCTAAGCAAAGGAACAGAGGAACATAGGCATAGAAAATTTGAAAATTTTTTAATTTTCTTAAAATTATCATGAGGCAAGAAGAAAGAGAAAACAATAATTAAAAAATAAATTGTTATATCACAAGGCATGAAGAGGGAAAATGAAGCAAAATGGAAAAGGAAGTAGGACAAAGAAAATGTAAAAATATTCTTAAAATTATCACAACGCAGGAAGTAAAATATAACTAAAATAACAAAATTATTGAATCAAGAAATAAAATAGTATACGATAATATTTGTATTTTAGGTACCAATGATATAATGTTCACATTTTAGGCACACAATAATAATGTTATATCAAAAGCTACATTGGCCCAACGTGCACAGTGAAAACGGGAGAAATCAAGAGAATGTATTCAACCGAGACAAACTTTTTTAATACCGTGTCGTCGTAGTCGTGCTTCCTTGGAACTAGGAACAAAGGCAACTGAGGATACTCATTCGGTGCAAAAACAAACAATGGTTGCACATCGTTCCACATGTTCGTTCTCAATGCCAAGCACATCTTTAACTCCATAAAGAAATTGGTAAAAGGCTGTGTTTAATTCTTCAAATACATACTCCGACTATTACCATTCTATTTTAATTTACACAGAACCAATATTTGTAGGCCTACTCTTACAACTCCTTGCCTTCAAGAGGATCAATGTACTAATGAGGAATTAGAGGATATGCCTATGAGTCCAATGGTTGGTACTCGAGCACATACAAATTCATGTCATCATTCTCTTGGCAAGATGAATGTATTATGTCCTTTCTGTTTAGCATCACATTGGATGGATGAAAAATTAGTAAAATCATCTCCAAACCATCTTGTATTCGGAACATGTTGTTGAAAGGAAAGGTTAAGCTTCCTCTGCTTATTACACCCCCTTCACTTCTTCAAGCATTATATGATGGGAATGATGATAAATCAAAATCGTTTCGACGTTATACTCGAGTGTACAATGCAACCAATGCTTGTACAAGTCTTGGTGCTACATTAGATCCAAGAGTACTTACTGGAAGAGGCCCTACATCATTCACTATCCATGGAGAATTGCGACATCGAATAGGATCACTATTACCACAATCAGGGCAAGATGCAGCTTATGCGCAATTGTACATTTATGACCCTGATTCAGCTTTAGAAGTTCGCAATTGTAGAAATCCTCAATTAAGAAGAGATGTTCTAAAAACTATTCAAGATAGTTTATTACAGGTTAATGCATTCGTTGCTAAATTTCGCCAGACTCATGCAATTTTAAATCAATTAGCCTTGACAGAATGAAATTTACCTGCTCATCTCCACTACAGTTCATCGACAGATCATCGACGGTATAACCTACCAACTACAGATAAGATTGCAGTTGTAATGCCAGGTGATAGAACCAAAGTTAGTGGAATGAGAGATGTTATCTTACATCTACAAGGAAATAATGAGCTAATGCAAATCAATAAATGTCACCCAACATATTTGCCATTACATTATGTTTTATTATTTCCACATGGTGAGCTTGGATGGGAACCTGAGATGAAACTGTGGGATGTTCAACGTGATCGACCTTCAATTGATCGGCGCACTCAAATAGATTTTTATAGTTATCGTTTGAACAACCCACAGAGTATTCAATAATTTTGAGAGTTAGAAAATTGTTCCAAGAGTTTTTGGTAGATGCTTGGGCCGCAACTGAACAAAATAGGTCGACTTACTACAAGCTTAATCAAGGGAAAATCCGTGCTGAACTTTACCAAGATTTGACAGATATTGATCCAAATGACCTTCAACCCAATCAAATTGGTCAAAAGGTTTGTTTTGCCATCTTCATTTCTTGGAGGTCCAAGACACATGCTTGAAATCTTTCAAGACTCAATGGCTATCATACGATACAACCAACATCCAGCCATTTTTCTCACCATGACTGCAAATCCTAATTGGCCAGAGATTACTTCGACATTATTACCGCACGAAAAACCTATTGATCGTCCTGATTTAATTGCCCGTGTTTTTGAGTTAAAGAGAAAGTGCTTGATGAAGGAGATAGAAACAAACCGAGTGTTTGGTAATAAAGTTGCGCATGTTTTTACAATTGAATTCCAAAAACGAGGCCTTCCTCATATGCATGCACTTCTATTTCTTAAGGGTCCAGACAAAATTCGGACATGTGCTCAAGTAGACAAATTGGCTTGTGCAGAATTTCTAGATCCAAAAGATGAACTTATGCTTTTTGAAACTATCAAATGTTGTATGGTACATGGACCATGTGGTGCTTGAAATCCACAAGCACCATATAAGGAAAATAGTAAATGCACTAAGAGATACCCCAGAGCGTTCGCAGAAACAACTACTATGGATCAAGATGGATATCCTAGCTATCATTGTCGCAATAATGGTCAAGTTCATATTGTGACGGGGAAAGAAGTTGATAACAGAGACATCGTACCATACAATGCATATCTTTCTAAACGTTTCAACTGTCACATAAATATTGAAGTTTATGCCGGAATGAGATGTGTCAAGTATATACACAAGTACATTTACAAGGGTTATGATCGTATAACGATGGTGTTAGGATTGATATCCAACAATATCTCGATGCAAGGTATATTTGACCTCCAGAAGCTGCTTGGCGAATATTTGGTCATCCATTGCATGTAGAGATACCAACAGTTGTATGCTTAGCACTTCATTTACCTGGAATGCACCGCGTTCTTTTTAATCTTGATGAATCATTAGAAGCAATTGTTTCTAGAGCTGGCCAACAAATGTCAGCTCTTACTGGTTTTTTTTCATCTTGCGCTTCTATGGAAGATGAATGTCCATTCACTTACCAAGAATATCCACAACATTTTTTTTGGCTTAATTTAGAAAAGAGATGAAAACCAAGACAGCAGGGATATGCAATCGGTAGAATGTACTTTGCTAGCCCTAATTGTGATGAGAGATTTTATTTGTCTTTGCTATTAACTGTTGTCAAAGGACCAAAATCGTTTCAATGCTTACACATGGTCAAAAATGTTTTGCATGATACGTTTAAATCAGCATGTGTTGCAAGAGGACTTTTAAAAGATGATGAAGAATAGATACAATGTCTTAAAGAGGCTGCAATTATGAAAACTGGTTATCGATTGAGGAGATTGTTTACTATTATTCTTACTTAGTGCTCTTCACTGCAACCATATGCGTTATGGAATCAATTTTCAATGCATATATGTAATGATCTTGCACATAAGATTTGAACATTGTTTGCCATTTCTGAACCAACTGAGGCTCAAATTGAAGACTATGGTCTATATCTTTTGAATCAAATGCTCCAAGAATCAGGAAAAAGTTTAATTGACTTCCCGCAAATGCCATAACCTTCTACAAATTGGAGTGCAGTAGTTGGTAACAGGTTGATATTCGAACATCAACAACTACAGAATGAGGCACAACAGATAGATGCAGAAATTATTATTGATCGCCTCAACAATGATCAGCGAACAGCTTATGATGCAATCACTTCCTCAGTCTTTGAAAATAAAGGAACTATTTTCTTTTTGAATGGAGGTGCCGGAACAGGGAAACATTTTTGTACAATGCGATTGCATTGAAATGTCGCAGCCTTGGCCATGTTGTTATTATTTTGGCTTCATCTAGAATCGCATCATTGTTATTGGTAGGAGGTTGTACTAGTCATTCAACATTTTCCATTCCGTTGGATGTATTGGAAAATTCAATTTGTGGATTTAGCTAGCAATCATTACAAGCAGCATTGTTTAGAGAAACAAAACTTATAATCTGGGATGAAGTTCCTACGAAGCATAGACATTGTGTTGAGGCAGTTGATCTCATACTTCGAGACACTTGTGATAGTGAAAAGCCATTTGGGGGTATCACTGTTGTTTTTGGTGGAGATTTTCGACAAATCTTACTTGTTATAACTAAAGGAGTCCATGTGCAAATTGTGAATGCATTATTAAGACACTCTTTTCTATGGAAGGATATACATGTTCTGTCTTTAAATTTGAACATGCGCTTGAATCATGCAAATCTTGGAAATGCTAATTTTGCAAAATTCTTGATAGAGGTAATATTTCTTCAAACTTTTTCTCTATTATATGGTTCTTTTAAATTGACGAAACACATTTACGTTTATGTACTTTAATTGATTTTACTTACTATTTTATTTATTTATTTTTATAAATAGATTGAGACCAATCCTCAAGAAATTGTTAAACTTCCATCAACAATACACAAATGCCAAGATCTAAAAAACATAATCTCAGTAGTTTATCCACAACTGGATGTGGCAATGACATCGACTGCAACATTTTTAACTAAACGTACAATTCTTTCTGCATGGAATGATGATGTCAGTGTTATGAATACTACAACATTGAATATTTTTCCCAGTAACACATATACTTATTTGGCAGCAGACAAGATGTCTGAAGATGATGAAACTGATCGTACTATAATAAATAGATATCCTAATGAATATTTAAATTCCTTAGATCCTCCTGGGCTACCGACTTTTAAGGTAGAGTTGAAAGTGGGTTGTCCTATAATGTTGTTAAGAAATATTGCACCAAAAGATGGACTGTGCAATGACACAAGATTGATGGTTTATAGATGCAATACTCGCATAATTAAAACTTAAATTTTAACTGGAGAAAAATTTGGCAATTTGGTATTCATACCAAGGATATCCTTGACACCGTCTTCTTCAGAAATGCCTTTTCCGTATGACAAGACGTCAATTTCCAGTCCAATTGGCATATGACCTGACCATTAATAAATCTCAAGGGCAATCTGTGAAATTTGTTGGAGTTGATTTGCACACACTAATGTTTAGTCATGGGCAATTGTACATGGCCCTATCTAGATGCATATCTTTTGATCGTATGAGTGTCATCCTTCCCAATGATGAGCCAGATTCTACTACAAACATTGTTTATCCTGAAATTTTGTTATAGTGTTACTTATGGATCAAACCACTTTTTCCAAAAGGTATAATTTATTTATTAATAAATTTGTTTCTATTGATTACAAATTGTTATTTTTAAAATATTTTACTATATATGTCAACTTTTGTAGGATTGGGTTAAAAAATATATGGAGCTCAAAAACATAAATACAACTAGATTGCTTCGATAGGGATGTAACAAGGTAATTTCAATTTGAAAGTGTTTTGATGTATATATAAATTTTCTTTTTACTAATATACTAACTTTTTTTTATTTTCATAAATTAGTAGATTGCCGTGCATGCTCCTCACTGGGGATACATCCAAGTTGATACAAAGACTTTTTGGAAAGTGATGCTCCTAGGATTTCTAAGAAAGAACATGTTTGAATCTCATCTTTATTTTTGTGAAAAGCGTATATATGCTAGCTACGATCCATATTTTGTAAAGTTTCCGATCGATGTGAAATTTATTACTTACAATAGTTTTGTAAAGCCTTTTATCTATGTGAAATTTATAACTAAGTTTAGATATATGTTAAATAATATTCATTTGAATTATTGACTTATGCTATGAGTTTGTTTTTGTAAATGTAACACACTAGGTGATATAGTTTTTTTTGTTTTTTTGTTTTTTCTTCCTAATATGCTCTTGAATTAGGTTAAAGAAAAGGGAAAATTATTGATAAATCCCATTTAGAAGTGTTTTAATCCAAGAAGTCCATGAAGGAATTTTTTAACCCATTTAGTCCTATGTATATACAGTTTTATTCCATAAAGTCCTTTTTCTTGATTTACACTATTTTCTTGGACACTTATGCCCTTATATTTAGTTTTGATACCCTTATAAATATTTTTTGAACGGTTAGCAATTTTATGATGTGAACATTCATGTTTTAAAATTCACATTGGTAGGAATGTAAAATTGGCCTGTGGGCGGCCCGAAACCCGTCTGCGAGCCGGGGTGGGCCCGGCCCGTTGACAATGTGAATATTCACATTGACATGTTAACATTTACATTAATAGGAGTGTAAAATTGGCCCGCGTCTCGTGGCGGCGCGAAACCCGCCCGCGGCCCATGGGCGGCCGGGGGCAGGCCCGGTCCGGGCCGTTGACAATGTGAATATTCACGTTGACATGTTAGCATTCACATTGATAAGAATATAAAATTGGTCCGCGGCCCATGGGCGGCCAAAAGCCCGCCCGCGGCCGGGGGCGGGCCCGGCCTGGCCCGTTGACAATGTGAATATTCACATTGACATGTTAACATTCACATTGATAAGAGTATAAAATTGGCCAGCGTCCCGCGGGCGGCCAAAAGCCCGCTCGCGGCCCGGGGCAGGCCTGACCCGGGCCGTTGACAATGTGAATATTCACATTGACATGTTAACATTCACATTGATAGGAGTGTAAAATTAGCCCGCGCCCCATGGCTACCCGAAACTCGCCTACGGCCCGTGGGCGGCCCTGGGCGGGCTCGGCCCGGGGCGGGCTCGGCCCGTTGACAATGTGAATATTCACATTGACATGTTAATATTCACATTGATAAGAGTATAAAATTGGCCCGCACCCCGTGGCTGCCCAAAACCCGCCCACGGCCCGTAGGCAGCCTGGGGAGGGCCTGGCTCGGCCTGTTGACAATGTGAATATTCACATTGACATGTTAACATTCACATTGATAAGAGTATAAAATTGGCCCGTGCCCTGTGGCTGCCCGAAATCGGCCCATAGCCCGTGGGCGGCCCGGGGCGGGCCCGGCCCGGCCTGTTGACAATGTGAATATTCACATTAACATGTTAACATTCACATTGATAAGAGTGTAAAATATGCCCGCGGCCCATGGGCGACCAAAAGCCCGCTCGCAGCCCGGGGCGGGCCCATTGACAATGTGAATATTCACATTGACATGTTAACATTCACATTGATAAGAGTGTAAAATTGGCCCGTAGCCCGTGGGCGGCCCGAAGCCCGACTACAGCCCAAGACGGGCTTGGCCCGCCCCGTGACAATGTGAATATTCACATTGACATGTTAACATTAACATTGATAGGAGTGTAAAATTTTCCCGCTACCCGAAGCTCGCCCGCGGCCCGGGGTAGGCCCGGTCCGGCCCGTTGACAATGTGAATATTCACATTGACATGTTAACATGCACATTGATAGGAATGTAGAGTTGGTCCGCCGCCAGTGGACTGCTCGAAGCCCGCCTACAGCCCGGGGCAGGCTCGTTTAGGTCCGGGCCCGAGCATGTCCGAGACCCTAGGCTAGGGCCTAGGCCATCACTTTGAAGCCCGGCCCGGCCGATCGGCCCGCTTAAGGCCCATTCAAGGCTCGATCCGAGGCCCAGCCCGCCTGAGGCACAATGTCTTTTTTTGTGGAAAATAATAAAATTTTGGTAGAAAAAATTAAAAAGAATTAAAAAAAAATGGCCAGGCCCGCCCAAGCCCGGCCCAAGCTCGAGCCTAAGCCTAGGCCCACCGGCCCGACCCGAGGCTGTCGTCTTTGGGCCGCGGGCCAATTTTACACTCCTATCAATGTGAATGTTAATATGTCAATGTGAATATTCACATTGTCACGGGCCGGGCCGGGCCCGCCCTGGGCAGCAGGCGGGCTTCGGGCCGCCCACGGGCCGCGGGCCAATTTTACACTCCTATCAATGTGAATGTTAATATGTCAATGTGAATATTCACATTGTCACGGGCCGGGCCGGGCTCGCCCCGGCCGCCAACGGGCTTCGGGCCGCCATGGGACGCGAGTCAATTTTACACTCTTTATCAATGTGAATGTTAACATGTCAATGTGAATATTCACATTATCAACGGGCGGGCTTCGGGCCGCCCACAGGCCGTGGGCCAATTTTACAGTCCTATCAATGTAAATGTTAATATGTCAATGTGAATATTCACATTGTCACGGGCCGGACCGGGCTCGCCCCGGGCCGCCCACAGGCCGCGGGCTAATTTTACACTCCTATCAATGTGAATGTTAACATGTCAATGTGAATATTCACATTGTACATAGGCCGAGCCCCTACACATTGACGATATGAACATTCACATTGACGGTGTGAACATTCACATTAGGGGTATTTTTGTAACGCCCTCAAAATAACAACAATAAACCCATCTAATAAGACATACATTTACATATAAACTAACCACATTCTTTCATTCATTAGAGTTCCATTACATAAGTATTACATGTTAACCTCATAACAAAATGCCCTACGGGCTTACAGCTTTCCAAGTTAACACTTGGTTACAACAAAGAGTTCTAACTCGTTTACACATTAAGCCCTTGGCTTGAAATTACATGTAATACATCAAAGTAAAACGACAAAACTATGCCCGCCACAAGCCTCCCAGCTATGTCCTTGGAGGTGGCATGCTTCCTGTACCTGAAAATGATATTCCCATATAGGGTGAGCCACAGCCCAGTAGAAATACACTAAACCAACCATGGACAATGACTAAAACATTAGCAATTGATAGTTGGTCAACACTGATTCAATCACATAAATTACATATTTATGTCAACGACTTACAAGTCCCAATTACTTTTCATTTTCCCTTTTTCAACAGATAAGCATGCTAGCTCTATCATCATTTCCACAGATATGTATAAAAACTATATCTCACATTCAGATACGCATAAAAGCTACATCCACATTCTCAACAGATATGTATATCAACAATATCCACAGATAAGCATACAAGCTGTATCCACACTCTACAACAGATATGTATATCAACAATATCCACAGATAAGCATACAAGCTGTATCCACACTCTACAACAGATATGTATATCAACAATATCCACAGATAAGCATACAAGCTGTATCCACACTTCACTTCACAAAGATAAGCATATGAGCTCTATCTTCACTTCTCTAGACAAGCATATGAGCTCTGTCTACGGAGTACATCCCCTATCTCCTCCAAATACCTATCCGGTTTAGAGGTTCATCCCCTATCTTCCCCTAAACCGCGGAGTACATCCCCTATCTCCTCCTCTACACACAACGTATATAAACACATTGGTTCTATATACAATCACACAATACAAACAATTAATGTATTCTAGCAACTGTCAAGTTCCATAACACATTCCATTGATTAGTTTCAGTTTGCCTAATCAACATACATTGTCTACAACAATCTCGACTATCCTCCACCGATAGCCCCAAGCAGTTATTTCTAAAACAGAAATTAAATGCGCAAATGGATATTCAATCAACATTTCATTTCCTCATTTCTCACCAATTAATTATCCCAATTAATTAAACAATGTAATTAGGCCTTTTTCCATAATTACCATTTCAACCCTTAGGTCCCATTTTCATCAATGATGCAACAATCATTCCATTTTCTTCATGCCAAACATGCATCTAGGTTTATTATGAATGAAACCCCAACCTTTGTAAAATTACACAAAAGCCCCAAACTTTCTCAAAATTACCCAACCAAGCCCAACATCTCAAAATACCAAAATTTAAAGACAAAACCCATAGAGAGGAGTAGGTTATCCCTACCTCAAATTCGGAGTTCCAAAGGAGAAGACGACAAAACCCAACGTGCTTCAAAACCCGAGATTTTCAGATTAAAATGAAGCCCTCGACGATCAACAACTTTTTTGTAAAGGCCAAAGGTGAGTAAATCACTCCTACTAGATCAAAACCTAGAGAGAAGGTAGAGTCTAGAGTGAGAGGCTCAACAATGGTGATTTTGGAAAAGTAAGAGAGAGAAGATAAAGTGAAAAAGTGATTTGAAGAGTCACAAATTCGGGACTTTAACCCAGGTCTCCGCTCGAGCGTAAAACACCCCGCTCGAGCGTACACTCACAGACTTCCGCTCGAGCGGCCAACCTCCCGCTCGAGCGCTGAATGCACTCGCCCAGCACTTTTGCAGAACCAGGCCTCCGCTCGAGCTCCCAATCCTACGCTCGAGCTCACAACACTGCACAACAAGATACTGGATGGATGTAATCTACGCTCGAGCGCCAACACCTCCGCTCGAGCGTACAGGCCAAAAATCTGGGCAACTAGTTTTGGTTTCTAAACTCAACCAACCTGTAACAAACCCGCTCAACACATCCTATAACTCAAATACAACGTAAGAAAGGATGTAAACAAGATAATAAACAACCACCAACATCCACGGACACATGTCCGGATCACTATACAACAAGGGTAAACCCCGGGATCGCTATAACCTCCCCCCCTTAAAGAATTTCGTCCCCGAAATTAAGCACAAGTTTTCAAAACGAGTTTTCCTCCATTTTAAACAATGTTACATTTTAACATTCAACAATTCGACCCATTACCGGTCATCCCATCCCTTAAACAAGAGACATATCACAATATGTAAACAACATATGTACTTTCAACATGCATCAACATTATGCACTATCCTTCCAATTTCAACAATATATTCAACAGATATAATGTTACATTCAACTTCCATATGAGGCAAGTTCCAAAACATACTACCAATAATCAAAACATTCTCAATGTTTCACAACTTAAGACATATATAAAAGCTCTTAAGTTCAACAAAATGTAAAATTCAAATACAAAATTACATATCAACAAACAAGTCCGGATATTTCTCACGGACTCCTAACTCACGTTCCCAAGTGGCTTCCTCCACTCCGTGATGTTTCCACAAGACTTTCACCAAAGGAATGGTCTTTCCACGCAGGACCTGATCCCGCCTATCCAAGACCCGAACCGGTCTCTCCTCATACGAGGCATCCTCATCTACCTCTAAATCAGTCCAATCCAACACATGTGATGGATCTGGCTCATACTTCCGAAGCATACTCACATGAAACACGTCATGCACTCCGGACAACTGCGGCGGTAAGGCTAACCGATAAGCAACCTCACCTATCCTCTCAAGGATCTCAAAAGGACCAATAAACCGAGGGGATAACTTTCCACTCTTCCCAAACCTCATCAAGCCTCGCCTAGGTGATATCTTCAGAAAGACATGATCACCTACCTCAAACGCCAAAGGCCTCCTCCTACGGTCGGCATAACTCTTTTGTCGACTCTGGGCTGTAACAAGCCTCCTACGGATAAGCTCAACTTTCTCCGTCGTCTCCCTAACCAACTCCGGACCCAACAAAGGTGCATCACCCACCTCGGCCCAACAAACTGGAGACCTACACGGTCGGCCATACAAGGCCTCAAACGGTGCCATACCGATGCTAGACTGAAAACTGTTGTTGTAGGCAAACTCTACCAATGGCAAGTGCCTCTCCCACGTCCCATTGAAATCCAGGACACAACCCCGAAGCATATCCTCGAGGATCTGAATAGTACGCTCGGACTGCCCGTCAGTCTGAGGATGATAGGCCGTACTAAAGGTCAACTTAGTGCCCAACGCACTCTGCAAACTCTGCCACAACCTAGCAGTAAAACGAGGATCTCTATCTGAGACAATCGTCACTGGGACCCCGTGCAATCTCACTACGTCCCGAATATACAGGTCGGCAAGATGATCTACCGAATCTCTCACGCGCATAGGAATAAAGTGCGCCGATTTAGTCAACCGGTCTACAACCACCCAAATAGCATCACTACCCCGTTGAGTCCTCGGAAGACCTACAACGAAGTCCATAGTGACATGCTCCCACTTCCACTCGGCAATAGGCAAGGGTTGCAACAAACCCGCTGGCCTCTGATGCTCGGCCTTCACTTGCTGGCAAGTAAGGCACTTCGATACGAAAACAGCCACATCTCTTTTCATACCCCGCCACCAAAACTGGCGACCCAAATCCTGATACATCTTAGTACCTCCAGGATGCACCGCAAGGCGCGAATGGTGAAATTCTCGGAGTACTTCCTCTCGGCAAGACTCCGGTACAAACACACGGTCTCGGTATCTCACACTCAGGTCGGGATACACCGTCAAACCTTTCTCAACTTTCCTACTGGAGATCTTCTCTCGGAGGGATTCTACCTCGAGGTCACCTCTCTGTGCCTCTAACACTCTAATCATAAGTGTAGGCTGCGCAACAACAGAAAACAAGGCCGCAGCCTCATCAGATTCGCCCAGTAGCAAATCAAACTCGCCAAGTGCTCCCAACATCTCCCATTCCCGGATGGCTATACTAGCTACATCACCAATGGTTTTCCTACTAAGGGCGTCGGCCACAACATTGGCCTTTCCCGGATGATAATGTAACTCAAAATCATAGTCTTCGATGAACTCCATCCATCTCCTCTGCCTCAAATTCAAGTCTCTCTGTGTAAACAGATACTTCAAACTCTTATGATCCGAGAATACCTCGAACCTCTCACCATAAAGGTAGTGCCTCCAGATTTTCAAGGCAAAGATCACAGCTGCTAACTCTAGGTCGTGTGTGGGGTAATTCTTCTCGTGTATTTTCAACTGACGTGAGCCATAAGCTACCACTTTTCCCTCTTGCATCAACACACAACCCAAACCCTCTCGTGAGGCATCACAATAAACCGCATAACCCAACCCTCTCTCCGGAATAATCAACACCGGAGCGGTGGTCAATCTAACTTTCAACTCTTGGAACGACTTTTCACAAGTCTCACTCCACACAAACTTGACTCCCTTCCGAGTCAGCCTAGTCAACGGTGACGCTAACCTGGAGAAATCTTTCACAAACCGACGGTAATACCCAGCCAATCCCAGAAAACTGCGGATCTCAAACACACTCTTAGGCTGTGCCCAATCTTGCACTGCCTCAACCTTGGATGTATCAACAGACACCCCTTCCCCGGATACCACATGGCCTAAGAACTTGACTTCCCCCAGCCAGAACTCACACTTCCCAAACTTGGCATACAGCCTATGGGCTCTAAGTAACTCAAGCACCACTCTCAAGTGTTCCTCGTGCTCCTCCTTAGATGACGAATAGATAAGGATATCGTCCACAAAAACAACCACAAAGCGGTCTAAGAACTCCCGGAAAATCCGGTTCATCAAGTCCATAAAGACTGCCGGTGCATTGGTAAGCCCAAATGGCATCACCAAAAACTCATAATGGCCATACCGCGTACGGAATGCCGTCTTAGGAACATCTTCCTCCCTGACCCTCAACTGATGGTAACCCGATCTCAAGTCTATCTTAGAGAAACAACGGGAACCCTTCAACTGGTCAAACAAATCATCTATACGGGGCATAGGATACTTATTCTTAACCGTAGCCCGATTCAACTTCCGGTAGTCAATACACAATCTCAAGGCACCATCTTTCTTTTTAACAAAGAGTGCCGGCGCTCCCCACGGTGAAACACTAGGGCGAACAAAGCCCTTATCGAGCAACTCCTGGAGCTGAACTTTCAACTCAACCAACTCTGCTGGAGCAAAACGGTAAGGTGCCATAGAAATCGGCGCCGTACCAGGCACTAAATCAATAGAGAACTCTATCTCTCGGTGAGGTGGCAAACTAACAAGATCTTCGGGAAAGACATCCGAATACTCACAAACCACCCTCGGCAATACATGCTGGGTCTCACCACTCTCACCACTCTCAAAGCTAGCAAATAGACTACTAAGCTCACTTCGCCCTCGCGAATCATACCCCGGTGGCAAAACACTACCAACCCGGTCTCCCAAGAAATGGAACCACTCCCCGCTCAGGGTACATAACGTGACCCTCTGGCGGTAGCAATCAATAACAGCCCGGTATGACGATAACCAGTCCATACCCAAAATAACATCAAAACCCTTCATGGGCATGACAACAAACGGAAAAGGAAGCCTATAATCGGCGACCTCTATATCACATCCTCTAACACCCTGTTTCAGAATCAACTCACCACCCAAAGGTGATACCACACAAATAGGAGATGCTAACTGTGCTAACTCCAATTCCAAAACAGATGCAAATGCAGCAGATACAAAAGAATGAGATGCACCCGTGTCTATCAACACATTAGCAACTGAGTTGCAAAACAGAAAAGTACCTCTCACTACTGATGGAGCCGGTACTAAATCCTGCGCGGTAACAGCATACACGCGCCCCGTAGGCCCCTGGTCTACCTGCTCACCTCTAGGAGCAAAAGACTGCTGCACAGACTGGGATGACGAAGCTCCCGGATTGGCCCTCGAGGCCTGCACAGACTGAGCTGGCTGAAAACCCTGCGTCTGCCTAGAACCAGACGCTCCCGAAGTGGCACTCAACTGTGGGCAAAACCTCTTCATGTGCCCAGGTTGTCCACACTGATAACAAATCAAGAGCTGCCCCCTGCCCAAACTCTGACTCTGCGGTCTAGCTGAAGAAGAAGCAGCTTTCTGACCCCCACCCTTCTGCGGGCAAACTGAAACCTTGTGACCCAGCTGGCCACACTTGTAACAAGTGAATTCTCCCTGACTGCCTCTCCCCGAGCCTACACTCGGCACTGGAAAGGTCGATCTAGAGACTGCACCCTGAGACTGCTGAGGGTTATAACCCCTCTGCCTCCTACCATCACTCTGACTATCCTGGCTCCTCTTGGAGCCTCTCTGACCCTCATCCTCCTCCTGCATCATAAGCTCCATATGAGCTGCAGCATCCACTAGGTGTCTATACTCTCGAATATATGACCCACCAATTCTCAACTTGAGGCCCCGCCTCAACTTCCGCTCAAACTCATAGCAACGGCGTTCCTCAGACGCCACCAGTTCAGGTGCAAACCTAGACAGACTGGTAAAAGTAGCCTCAAACTCGGCCACTGACAAGCCCTGCTGATTAAGCCGGCTAAACTGATCCCTCAGCTTTTCCCTAGCTGCTGCTGATAAAAACCTCTCCTGAAAAGCATTCACAAACGCCTCCCAAGTACCACCAACACGAGCTTTCTCGTACTTCCACCATTGACCCGCATCTCCCTTCAGCTGGAAGGATGCCAAGGTCACTTTCAGTGCTCCGTCCTCGATGCCAAGCATCTCAAACGTCTTCGTTGTCTGTTCGAGCCATTCATCTGCCTTAAGCGGCTCTTTAGGATCCCCGATAAACTCGTCCGGATTACACCGAAAGAACTCCCTCTTCAAGAAGGAAGGCCCTGCCTCAACTGCCTGATTCCCAGCTCTAAGAATACCTAAAGCTCCTGCTATCTCTCTGGCCAAGGCACCCATAGCCTGCTGACCTACTGGCTCGGCCACATTGGCCTGCCCAACTCCCTCCTGCACTGCCAGAATCTCACCCTGTAACGGTACTTCCTGCCTCGCAGGTCTACCACGCCTAGCACCTCTTCCTCGTCCTGACATCCTAATAAAGGCAACACAGAACGTTAGCACATTCATAGGTGTGCCGAAACTAAACACTCACGTCCTAATGCATGGACAAGTGTAATTCACTCCACATAAGCACATAAACACATAAGCACTTACGAATTTCATTTCCGGATAATGATAGTCCCAAGACGTTACTAGAGTTCCGGTTAGAAACAGCATTGATCAAGTGCTTTTCCAACAAGACTCCCAGAAACTCAAGGATCCAATCAACATCCTAGAAATTAAATCCCATACCCACATAGTCACATAAGCATGTTATCACTTAAGCACATAGCATATGATACCACATCTAAGTCTCTATCAAGCGAGACAAACCCATTGTGATCCTAATCACTTCCCACGTACCCAAAGTATTCGAACCCGGTACGCTCTGATACCAAGTTGTAACGCCCTCAAAATAACAACAATAAACCCATCTAATAAGACATACATTTACATATAAACTAACCACATTCTTTCATTCATTAGAGTTCCATTACATAAGTATTACATGTTAACCTCATAACAAAATGCCCTACGGGCTTACAGCTTTCCAAGTTAACACTTGGTTACAACAAAGAGTTCTAACTCGTTTACACATTAAGCCCTTGGCTTGAAATTACATGTAATACATCAAAGTAAAACGACAAAAATATGCCCGCCACAAGCCTCCCAGCTATGTCCTTGGAGGTGGCATGCTTCCTGTACCTGAAAATGATATTCCCATATAGGGTGAGCCACAGCCCAGTAGAAATACACTAAACCAACCATGGACAATGACTAAAACATTAGCAATTGATAGTTGGTCAACACTGATTCAATCACATAAATTACATATTTATGTCAACGACTTACAAGTCCCAATTACTTTTCATTTTCCCTTTTTCAACAGATAAGCATGCTAGCTCTATCATCATTTCCACAGATATGTATAAAAACTATATCTCACATTCAGATACGCATAAAAGCTACATCCACATTCTCAACAGATATGTATATCAACAATATCCACAGATAAGCATACAAGCTGTATCCACACTCTACAACAGATATGTATATCAACAATATCCACAGATAAGCATACAAGCTGTATCCACACTCTACAACAGATATGTATATCAACAATATCCACAGATAAGCATACAAGCTGTATCCACACTTCACTTCACAAAGATAAGCATATGAGCTCTATCTTCACTTCTCTAGACAAGCATATGAGCTCTGTCTACGGAGTACATCCCCTATCTCCTCCAAATACCTATCCGGTTTAGAGGTCCATCCCCTATCTTCCCCTAAACCGCGGAGTACATCCCCTATCTCCTCCTCTACACACAACGTATATAAACACATTGGTTCTATATACAATCACACAATACAAACAATTAATGTATTCTAGCAACTGTCAAGTTCCATAACACATTCCATTGATTAGTTTCAGTTTGCCTAATCAACATACATTGTCTACAACAATCTCGACTATCCTCCACCGATAGCCCCAAGCAGTTATTTCTAAAACAGAAATTAAATGCGCAAATGGATATTCAATCAACATTTCATTTCCTCATTTCTCACCAATTAATTATCCCAATTAATTAAACAATGTAATTAGGCCTTTTTCCATAATTACCATTTCAACCCTTAGGTCCCATTTTCATCAATGATGCAACAATCATTCCATTTTCTTCATGCCAAACATGCATCTAGGTTTATTATGAATGAAACCCCAACCTTTGTAAAATTACACAAAAGCCCCAAACTTTCTCAAAATTACCCAACCAAGCCCAACATCTCAAAATACCAAAATTTAAAGACAAAACCCATAGAGAGGAGTAGGTTATCCCTACCTCAAATTCGGAGTTCCAAAGGAGAAGACGACAAAACCCAACGTGCTTCAAAACCCGAGATTTTCAGATTAAAATGAAGCCCTCGACGATCAACAACTTTTTTGTAAAGGCCAAAGGTGAGTAAATCACTCCTACTAGATCAAAACCTAGAGAGAAGGTAGAGTCTAGAGTGAGAGGCTCAACAATGGTGATTTTGGAAAAGTAAGAGAGAGAAGATAAAGTGAAAAAGTGATTTGAAGAGTCACAAATTCGGGACTTTAACCCAGGTCTCCGCTCGAGCGTAAAACACCCCGCTCGAGCGTACACTCACAGACTTCCGCTCGAGCGGCCAACCTCCCGCTCGAGCGCTGAATGCACTCGCCCAGCACTTTTGCAGAACCAGGCCTCCGCTCGAGCTCCCAATCCTACGCTCGAGCTCACAACACTGCACAACAAGATACTGGATGGATGTAATCTACGCTCGAGCGCCAACACCTCCGCTCGAGCGTACAGGCCAAAAATCTGGGCAACTAGTTTTGGTTTCTAAACTCAACCAACCTGTAACAAACCCGCTCAACACATCCTATAACTCAAATACAACGTAAGAAAGGATGTAAACAAGATAATAAACAACCACCAACATCCACGGACACATGTCCGGATCACTATACAACAAGGGTAAACCCCGGGATCGCTATAATTTTGGTAATTATTTCACCCATAGGACTTATTGAAACATAAGATAATAATACGAACTAAATAGAACATAAGTAGATGAAAGGGTATTTTGGTCTTCTTATCTCAAATAGGACCTAATGGAATAGTCAAAAAGAATATGGATTGGATGGAACATAAGTAATTAAAGATGGATTTATGAAAAAAGCTCCCTAAAGAAAACTAATCATATTTTTATTTGGTTGAATTTGAATTTTTGCCTCCATATATATTTTTATCAGGAAGGGTGTTGCATTTTCTTTGTATTACAGAACATTGGCTGGTGTGCTTAATTTGTTATTTGGCATTTTTTTTTTTTTTGCATTGCAAAGCATTGGCTGGTGTGCTTAATTTGTTATTTATTTTTTTTCTATTACAGAGCATTGGCTGGCGTATTTCGTCTGATTTTTATTATATGTTTCTGCGTTGTGGGACTTACATTTTGTTATTTGTTTAAAATCTTGTACTTTTGTTGTGCTTGAATTTTACGTAGCATTTATGTGTTTACTTTACACTATTTCGTTTACCTATAAATTTGAAAAATTTATGTTTAAATTGATTTATTCACCAAGTAGCATACAATTTATTTATTTTTCATTTATTTAATTTTCTGCACAATAAACTGACCACCAAACCACAAAAATTGGTAGATTTCAACCATTAGATTAAAATTTTTGCAAAACTATAGCCATGAGACCTCTCTTCTTTATTTCAACCAAAACTCACTATCTAAAAAAATGTGGATATAGAAATTTATTTGGGTACTGTTATTGGCTAGGATAATAAAATGCTTATTTTCTATTGCAAATTGCAAGTGGGTTACATAAACAAAAATACTACAATAGTAAATATTTGGTGATATGATCTTTATTTGCATTTGTGCCATCACTATTTTCACGTTTTCTTGGCCAAGGTAATAATTGTGTCATCACTATTTTTACATTTTCTTGATGAATTGTAGCAAGTTCCATCACATTGCCTCCACCAGTACTAATCATGGACCATACCATTTATTGCCCTTTAAATTTCTATTTGACAAACAAAAATGCAACTATTTTTGCATTGAGAATTTGAGTTCAAATACTATATCAATCACAATGATATTATTAAAACTTGCTTACTGTTAAAACTAAAAATTTATAGCAAAACTTATTGTTAAATTCAATTGGACAGTTTTTATATGTCTATCATTAAGTTTGTAGCAAGGAGGGTCTAATTTTTTTTTTAATTTCTTCATCTCTCTAAATTTTATAATGCAAAATATTTAAATTGAGTGGATCTGAAAAATGAAAAATATTGATTAAAATATTAAAAAGTTCACTAAAAATAATAAAATACAAATTAAAATTTTAAAAACTATTTTTGGAAACTCTAAAACCAAGTAAGTTTTGAATTTTAAATTTGTAAAAATTATTTTAAATTTTTAATATATACAACCAAACAAAATTTTAAGTTTGACAAAATCTTTTCAAAAATCTAATTATAAAATTCATTTGAAAATCCAAAACCATACAGATCATCTATTTATATTTTCACCTCAATTTTTTTTTTCCAACAAATTAAATAATTTTATATTCAATTGCATTTTCATTCCAACAATATTTTCATTGTGCCTTCTGGCACAGACATACCCTAGTATATTATATAAAGGGGGTTAAGATTTGATTCGCTGTATCTACAGAGTTGTAAAACCACACAAACATCCATTCCCATTGAGAGGCCAGTCTATGTAGTAGTTGTCTCTCTCCCCCAACAATTACTGCTTTTAGCCATCAACCCAACCACAACTCACCAGACCAACACCATAAGGATTGGTTTGTCAAATGTTATTTTTGGGTGAGTTTGGAGTTTGCCCTTTTCTTTTTCTTTTTTTCTTAAAAAAAAATAAATTAATTAAAAGTGTTTAGAAAATTATAAAATAAAATATTCGAGATACTCTAATTCATAGATGGTTCAATTAAAATTCTATTCACATTAAAAAGATTCTACAAGAATGATATATAAGTTCACTTTTTAAATCTAGGGCGAATTACACTAACGGTCTCTATAGTTTGGGGTTTGTGTCACTTTGGTCTCTGACTTTTCAATTGTAATAATCTTGTTCCAAATAAGAAAAATTAAAGATACCATTGCTTAATTTTAAGGGCAAAATTGTTAATTTGATAAAATATAAATTAATTTGAAAAAAATAAATGTCACAAAATATTCTTAAATTTTTTTAAAAAAATTCTATCCATTAAAGATAAAATTATATAAAATTGATAAATCTTTTAGATATTTATTTATTTTACTAAATTAATTTTTATTATGCGTTTAGATGATTATCATGTAATGAATAGTTGTTTTTATTTTCATTAAATTAATTTCTATTTTTTTTAAAAGACAAATATAGCGACAACTTTGATATCATTATTAATCCATTAAATCAAAAAATTCAAAACTAAAAATATTTCATATATTAAATATATCAATTATACATTAAAATCTTAACAACCATCCATTACATGATCTGTAACACCCCAACCCTTCACATGTCATCGATGTTGTCTGCTTTGGGTCACGCCCGCACGGATTTGTTCTTCCTAGTGGGTCACCCAGCCCAGAACCACTCCAGCTTAAGCACGCTTAACTGTGGAGTTCTGCTAAGGATTTCACCACTCGGGAAAATGCATCAATACTATATAAGGGTCTAGGTTTTTACTTTTATAACCCAAGAACTCCTCCTCCATTCCCGATGTGGGACACCATGATCTTACAACCCACTCCCCTTAAGGCTGCATGTCCCCGTGCAGTAGCCTGCCAGCTCACAAGCCCGCCCACATGCACCGAGAAATGCCAGGGGCCCACACTCGGTACTCCGGAGAGTCGGCTCTAATACCATTTGTCACGACCCGCTCCCCGTACCCAAGGGTTAAGCATCGTGATGGCCAGTAACTAAAGTTACCTCAGGGCAATTCTTGAACAAATTAATAAATGCGAGCGGAAATAATATTTAAGTAAGGGTATCAACATAATCATTGGAGCTTCTATTTAATTAAATTGTCAGAGCTGAACTATGTCTACAAAGTGTTTTGTGCCTACCTCACGCGCTAGTGGTAAACAACTATAAGCACATGGCAGAGTGAGAAATATTATACTAAGAGTATAAGAGCATAAAATTCACCATGGATAATTATTGGCTAAACAAAGCTTGATATTAAAATATAGAATATATTATACGGAAATCATTTAACATATAATAGAAAATAATCATAACCACGGTACAGAACGGAACAGAACAGATATATGGACTCAAGAGGTGGCTTGCACGAATTCTAGAGGTGGCTCCCACAATAGTGTAGCACTTAGCTCCACACTAGAAATCAGAGTGTCAGTGGATCCATGACAGACAATGTCACGACCCCATTCCGCCCCTAGTAGAATGGTGCCGTGATGGCCAGTAATCCGAGATTACCAAAGGCCAACTTACAAAAATTCACACAACAATCAGAGTATACATATGGGGCCTACATGTGTGGAAGCAATATATTTAAATCTAAGTAGTTCATAAGAGCAGTGCATAGATCAAATGAAATGACATACATCTTAACATAGTTTTACAACTTGGATACAAATAAAATAAGGTACAAAATACATCTTGATCAAAAGGCTTCTCAAGCCGACATAAACAAAAGAAGTAACTACAAGCCAAGAAGCATGATCTTCAAGATGCTACAAAAATGTGAATCCAAAACAAGTTGCAAACAATCATCTAGGCATCGCCGTCTTCTTGCTCATCACCTACATATATATAAGAGAGGGTAAGCTTGGATACTCAGTGAATGATACCAGTAATAAAGGTTTTGCATGAATGACATTCAAGGTCTCTTTTCTAAACAATACAAAGCATAACTTATACAAAATCAAGGGATGAACCAAGTCCATCTATCAAGTCTTTCAAATCTTCAAGGGATGCTTACTAGCATCAATATAATACAAGGGATGACATTAAACAAAGGTGCTACAAAAGCTTAGAGTCCTCTAGCACGTAAGGACTTGTGCTACAAAGGTTTAAAGTCGCCTAGCACGTACGGACTGGTGCTACAAAGGTTTAGAGTCACCTAGCACGTACGGACTTGTGCTACAAAGGTTTATAGTCCCCTAGCACATACGGACTTGTGCTACAAAGGTTTAGAGTCCCCTAGCACGTACGAACTTGTGCTACAAAGGTTTAGAGTCCCCTAGCATGTACGGACTTTCCAAAAATGTCATCCAAAACGAGACTAATACTTGATACACAAAATAGGGGTATTCATTCATGCTCAACAAATACTTTTTCCAAAACAAAGCAAAGCAAAGCTTTATCAAAACTTTATAACATAACTTTATTAAAAATACCACTCACATAGTTCTTTGGGTGTAGGAATTACAAGCAAGGATCCAAGGCCTACAAGCACATAATAAATCCCATTGAATGCGTTTCGAGAAGACAAAAAGAGATGCTCAAAGATGGATATGAAATGCATCCTTGAAACAAGCTTTACATGACAGGAAAAGATCTTGGCATTTCTTTCAAAATCAAGTCGAAACAAAGGAAAACATGTTGGGGAGTTACAACACTGCCTTTTTATCTCGGGAAAACATGCTGGGTACTAACCAGGTCTAGGCCGAGGTCCCATACCTCTTGGCCGAGGTGTGTTCCCGGCAACCACACTCAAAGAAATGAAGTCTAGGAAAATCTGGGTTTCCCTCTTGAAGAACATGAAGAACAAGAACATGAAATGCTAAAATCATAACTTCTTCATCCGAAATCTGAGTTTTCATGAGATGAGTTTGAAAACATGGACCTGGGTACCCATACTTGAAGATTTCATGGAAACAACACAAAAACATGGGACTTGTTACCAACTTTCGGATCAAAACATGGTTTTATCTCAAGAACATAAGAACATCATTTTCTATTTCTAAAACAACTTTAAATCAATGCATGGCTTATGAATCATGCAATGCAATCAGATCAACATAAAGAATAACAAGAGTAAATCAAGATTCTAACGTCAAAACACGGATTAAACGATTCAAACTCTAAAGATCAAGCTTGGAATCTTGCTCTCTCACTCTAACTTCCTCTCCTCTCCCTAGAGCTTCTCTCTCTACCATGCAAAGGATATGACACAAAATGATATGTTTCTAACTCTGCTCGCTGAATTAACCCTCAGCTGGGACACGTGGCAACGGCTGATTGGATCTCCTCAAAAGGTGATAGATTGATAAAACAAGATCATGACAAAGTGTAAGAAACAAGTAAGGTGACATGGGCACTTCAGCGGGTAATGATCTCGGCTATGAGGGACAACACTTGGCCTAGCTGTGCCACACCTTGGCCTGGATGTGCCACACCTCGGTCTAGGTCGTACCAGTCCAGGGACAAGATCACTTTGGTATGACATCTCGGCCAACATGTCAGGGTGAGGGTGGAGGTCAACCAAAGTGGTTCCAAGATGGTCCTAGGTGTAAGAAGTTCAAAGGTGTAACCTAGGCTTAAGATGACCTCAGCTAAACTCACACTAAGCAAGGAACAAAACATGCAAGCAACACTTATGCGAAACAAATCAAGGTTTGCAAATGCAACTTAACAAGATAAGATCATGTAAATACATGCAAGCATGACTAGAGTAAGGTGAGGGTTGCTACATCCTTCCCCCCTTAAAGAAGTTAGGTCCCCAAACTTGAGTTACCTTATCCCACAAATAACTCCGGATGTCGGATTCTCATTTCTTCTTCCATTTCCCATGTAGCATCCTTGCCATAGTGCTCCTTCCATTCAACCTTCACCATCGGTATCGACTTGTTTCTCAACTGTTTCACTTGTCTATTGATAATTCTCGTTGGCTTCTCCTCGTAGTCTAAGTCTTCATTAATCATGATCCCAGAATGATCAATCACATGCAATGGATCCTGAATATACTTCCTTAACATGGAAACATGAAACACATTGTGGACTTGGCATAATTCTGGTGGCAAAGCAAGTCTGTAGGCAATTGGGTTAACTTTTTCAAGAATTTCAAACGGCCCAATGTAACGAGGTACCAACTTACCTTTCTTCCCAAATCTTGAAACTTCTTTCATCGGCGAAACCTTCAAGAATACATGATCCCCAACTTCAAATTCTAACTCTCTTCTCCTCTGGTCGGCGTAACTCTTCTGTCGACTTTGAGCAGTCCTAATTCTTTGTCGGATAAGCTTAATCTTCTCAGTTGTCACTTGAACCAGTTCAGGACCGATTAAAGCTTTGTCTCCTACTTCGGTCCAACATATCGGCGATCTGCACTTCCTCCCATACAGAGCTTCATACGGCGCCATGCCAATGCTAGCTTGATAACTGTGGTTGTAGGCAAATTCCACCAACAGCAAATGCACTTCTCAACTTCCCTTGAAGTCCAATACACATAGTCTGAGCATATCTTCAAGCGTCTGAATTGTTCTCTCTGTTTGCCCATCGGTCTGGGGATGAAAAACTGTGCTAAATCTCAACTCTGTTCCCAAAACTCCTTGTAGACTCTGCCAAAATCTAGAAACAAACTTCGAATCTCGGTTTGACACAATGGACATCGGCACTCCATGAAGTCTAACGATCTCATTCATATACAACGAAGCGAGTTGATCGGCATTAAAGGTAGTCTTAACAGGCAAGAAGCGTGCTGACTTAGTTAATCTATCGACTACAAAGCAAACTGAATCCATGCCCTTCTGTGTTCTCGGCAAACCAACCACAAAATCCATGGAGATGTGCTCCCATTTCCACTTGGGAATCGACAAAGGTTGAAGAAGTCCTGCCGGCCTCTGGTGCTCTGCTTTCACTTGTTGACAATATAGACACTGAGATACAAACTCAGCTATTTCTCTCTTCATATTTGGCCACCAAAAAGTCTGCTTCACATCTTGATACATCTTGGTGTTCCCTGGATGTACTGCAAATTTGGAACCATGGGCTTCCTGCAAAATCTTCCTTTTTGACTCCGGCACGTCGGCCACACACAACCTTCCTTCAAACTTCAGAACCTGATTCTCAATGGTGTACCCTGACCTCGGCTTGGTGACAAACTCATCAATCACCTCCTTGAAGAATTCATCCTCCATCTATCTGGTCTTCACTTCCTCAATAATAGCCGGCTCCACTGAAATCATCGCTAGACATGCCAAATTCCCATCTATCTTCCTGCTTAAAGCGTCGGCCACTAAATTTGCCTTTCCTGAATGATACTGAATCTGCATGTCGTAGTCCTTCAATAACTCAAGCCATCTTCTCTGTCTCATATTCAGTTCCTTCTGAGTGAACAAATACTTCAAACTCTTGTGATTTGTGAAAACTTGGCAAGAAGCTCCATACAAGTAATGGCGCCAAATCTTTAAGGCAAATACTACGGCTGCCAATTCTAGATCATGGGTGGGATAATTCTTTTCATGAGGTTTCAATTGACGCGATGCATATGCTATAACTTTACCCCCTTGCATTAACACACATCCCAAACCCTTATAAGAAGCATCACTATAAATCTGGAATTCCTCATTACCTGTCGACAGTACAAGAACTGGTGTTGTGACTAACCTCGTCTTTAGCTCTTGGAAGGTTGATTCCCTATCCTCGGTCCATTCATACGCCACTCCTTTCTGAGTTAGTTGTGTCAAAGGTATTGCAATCTTTGAGAAGTCCTTCACAAACTTTCTGTAGTAACCGGCCAAACCCAGAAAACTACGAATCTCGGACACATTGGTCGGTGTTGGCCAATTCACAACGGCTTCAATCTTACTTGGATCACCAGAGATACCCTCTTCATTAATCACATGCCCTAAAAACGAAATGCTGGAAAGCCAAAACTTACACTTGCTAAGCTTGGCATACAACTTCCTATCTCTCAAAATCTGTAAGGCAAGTCTCAGATGCTTCTCATGCTCAACTTCACTCCTGGAATAGATTAATATATCGTCGATGAAACCACAAATTCGTCTAGATAAGGTTTAAAAACTCTGTTCATCAAATCCATGGATGCTGTAGGAGCATTAGTCACTCCAAAAGGCATTACCAAAAATTCGTAATGGCCATATCTTGTCCGAAAGGCAATCTTCTCAACATCCTCGACTTTAACCTTCAGCTGATGGTAGCCCGACTGAGATCGATCTTAGAAAAGACTCGTGCCCCTTGTAGTTGATCAAGCAAATCACCGATCCTCGGCAATGGGTACTTATTCTTAATGGTTACTTTGTTCAGTTCTCGGTAATCGATACAAAGACAAAGTGTACCATCATTTTTCTTCACAAATAGAACCGGTGCTCCCCAAGGTGAAGTACTCGGCCTAATAAAGCCCTTGTCTAACAACTCTTGTAATTGCACCTTCAACTCCCTAAGTTCGGCTGGGGCCGTCCTATAAGGTGTTTTGGAGATAGGCTGGGTTCCTAACTTGACGTCAACAATAAACTCTAGTTCTCTATCGACTAAACAGCCAGGCAAGTCACTTGGAAAGACGTCGGGAAATTCCTTAACAACTGGGATGTTGGCTAACTCAACGCTTCCATTCGAATCACTTAGTATCTACACAAATAACCTTGACACCCTTTTTGAATCAATTTATAGGCCTTCATGGATGAGATCACGTAAGGTGGGGATACTACTCCCTTACCCTGGAACGTAACCTCGGCTAGGTTTGGGAGTTTCAATGTGACACTTTTGGAGACGCAGTTAATGGATGCATGATTCGCTACTAACCAATCCATCCCCAATATAACATCAAAATGAGTTATGTCCAACGGCATCAAGTCAACTAATAATTCAACATTCTCAATCATAACAACACATGCTTTATAAATGGATGCAACAATCATAGATCTTCTAGACGGAGTAGACACAGATAACACAAAATCAATGGGTTCTAATTCCCTATTCAACTTATCGACAAACTTAGTAGATACAAATGAATAAGTAGAACCCGAATCAATCAATATATATGCATCTTGAGAGCAAATATGAAGTATACCTGACACTACTGTCTTGGCGTTTTGGGTGTCTCCTGGCACTAGAGCAAAAACTCTGCCCTGCCTCATCTGTCCTTTCCCGATGTTGCCTTTCTGCGCTAGGCCCGAGGTGTTCCCATTCTTCTTACCATCATCAGCCTTTGCCTTCAGACAGTCTTTCACACGATGACCTACCTCACCACATTCAAAATAAGCTCCAGACGCCCAACGACAAACTCCAGAATGTGGCTTCCCGTAACTTGAACATGTCGGCCTAGTGCCACCTTCCTGTCTTGAGTTGCTTGAACTGCCTATGTTCGTCTTCTTCCTGGCATCAAATGCTCCTCGGCGATTGTCGTAATTCTGTCTTTTCTTCGGGTTCTCTCCTAAACGCTGGTATCGGTTCAGGTTAGCTTCTGCTAGGATGGCCTTGTCTAACACTTCGGCGTAAGTCGGCATGTTGAACATGTTCACTCGGTCCTGTATTGGCCCACGCAACCCACTTTCGAACTTCCTAGCCTTCCTATACTCGTCATCGACCATATGAGGCGCATATCTCACCAACTCGGTAAAAGCACAGTCGTATTCTGCCACTGTCTTGTTGCCTTGTGTCAAAGTCTGGAACTCTGTGGTCTTGCGGTCTCGGACACTAAGGGGGAAATGCTTGTTGTAGAACAACTCCAAAAATCTAGCCCAAGTCAAACCTGGATTTCCTTCTCGGACCATCATCCACCATCTTCGTGCGCCGTCGTCCAACGTGAATGCTGCTAATGACACCTTTTGGGCGTCGGTGCTGGGAAAAATCTCGAATAACTTCTCCATTTCCAAAACCCACGCTTCAACCTTCATCGGCTCTATACCCCCTTGGAATCTCAACGGTTTTATCTTTTTGAACTCTCTGATCAAGGCTATGGTGCCGTCCCCATATAAGGTTTGTTGTGGAGGCACTTGCGGCACTAGAGGAGGTGGAAATGGAACTGCATGTCGGCCATTTGTCTGCTCGGCCTGGGTAGAGGTAGTACTAGCATCCTGTGGCCTAGGCTGTCTCAACTCATGGACCAAACCTTCGGCCAACCTTTCTAGTCTGTCTAATCTGTCTTCAGAATGATCTCGGCCAACTGGAGGTCTACCCCTTCTCATGATGCTAGGAGTATGCAAAATATGATTTTCAAACAAAATGAACGAATAACATGTATGCAAGTAACAAATAGTTATGCCGAGATGATGCACACCTTGTCAAGTAGCAAGCAATATGATGCAAATCCTAATATCATTATAAGGGAAATCCTAAGCTCTTTAGGACTCAAAGTGTGTGAATAACGTACTATAAGGAACTCGTGCTCTGATACCAATCTGTCACAACCCCATTCCGCCCCTAATAGAATGGTGCCGTGATGGCCAGTAATCTAAGATTACCAAAGGCCAACTTACAAAAATTCACACAACAATCAGAGTATGCATATGGGGCCTACCTGTGCGGAAGCAATATATTTAAATCTAAGTAGTTCATAAGAGCAGTGCATAGATCAAATGAAATGACATACATCTTAACATAGTTTTACAACTTGGATACAAATAAAATAAGGTACAAAATACATCTTGATCAAAAGGCTTCTCAAGCCGACATAAACAAAAGAAGTAACTACAAGCCAAGAAGCATGATCTTCAAGATGCTACAAAAATTTGAATCGAAAACAAGTTGCAAACAATCATCTAGGCGCCGCCGCCTTTTTGCTCATCACCTACATATATATAAGAGAGGGTGAGTTTGGATACTCAGTGAATGATACCAGTAATAAAGGTTTTGCATAAATGATATTCAAGGTCTCTTTTCTAAACAATACAAAGCATAACTTATACAAAATCAAGGGATGAACCAAGTCCATCTATCAAGTCTTTCAAATCTTCAAGGGATGCTTGCTAGCATCAATATAATACAAGGGATGACATTAAACAAAGGTGCTACAAAAGCTTAGAGTCCTCTAGCACGTAAGGATTTGTGCTACAAAGGTTTAGAGTCCCCTAGCACGTACGGACTGGTGCTACAAAGGTTTAGAGTCCCCTAGCACGTACGGACTTGTGCTACAAAGGTTTAGAGTCCCCTAGCATGTACGGACTTGTGCTATAAAGGTTTAGAGTCCCCTAGCATGTACGGACTTTCCAAGAATGTCATCCAAAATGAGACTAATATTTGATACACAAAATAAGGGTATTCATTCATGCTCAACAAATACTTTTTCCAAAACAAAGCAAAGCAAAGCTTTATCAAAACTTTATAACATAACTTTATTAAAACTACCACTCACATAGTTCTTCGGGTGTAGGAATTACAAGCAAGGATCCAAGGCCTACAAGCACATAATAAATCCCATTGAATGCGTTTCGAGAAGACAAGAAGAGATGCTCAAAGATGGATATGAAATGCATCCTTAAAACAAGCTTTACATGACAGGAAAGGATATCGGCATTTCTTTCAAAATCAAGTCAAAACAAAGCAAAACATGCTAGGGAGTTACAACACTGCCTTTTTATCTCAGGAAAACATGCTGGGTATTAACCAGATCTAGGCCGAGGTCCCACACCTCTTGGCCGAGGTGTGTTCCCGACGACCACACTCAAAGAAATGAAGTTTAGGAAAATCTGGGTTTCCCTCTTGAAGAACATGAAGAACAAGAACATGAAATGCTAAAATCATAACTTCTTCATCCGAAATCTGTGTTTTCATAAGATGAGTTTGAAAACATGGATCTGGGTACCCATACTTGAAGATTTCATGGAAACAACACAAAAACTTGGGACTTGTTACCAACTTTTGGATCAAAACATGGTTTTATCTCAAGAACATAAGAACATCATTTTCTCTTTCTAAAACAACTTTAAATCAATGCATGGCTCATGAATCATGTTGGATCATGCAATGCAATTGGATCAACATAAAGAATAACAAGAGTAAATCAAGATTCTAACCTCAAAACACGGATTAAACGATTCAAACTCTAAAGATCAAGCTTTGAATCTTGCTCTCTCACTCTAACTTCCTCTCCTCTCCCTAGAGCTTCTCTCTCTACCATGCAAGGGATATGACACAAAATGATATGTTTCTAACTCTGCCGGCTGACTTAACCCTCAGCTGGGACACGTGGCAACGGCTGATTGGATCGTCTCAAAAGGTGATAGATTGATAAGACAAGATCATGACAAAGTGTAAGAAACAAGTAAGGTGATATGGGCACTTCGGCGGGTAATGATCTCAGCTATGAGGGACAACACTTGGCCTAGCTGTGCCACACCTTGGCCTGGATGTGCCACACCTCGGTCTAGGTCGTACCAGTCCAGGGACAAGATCACTTTGGTATGATATCTCGGCCAACATGTCAGGGTGAGGGTGGAGGTCAACCAAAGTGGTTCCAAGATGGTCCTAGGTGTAAGAAGTTCAAAGGTGTAACCTAGGCTTAAGATGACGTCGGCTAAACTCACATCAAGCAAGGAACAAAACATGCAAGCAACACTTATGCGAAACAAATCAAGGTTTGCAAATGCAACTTAACAAGACAAGATCATGTAAATACATACAAGCATGACTAGAGTAAGGTAAGGGTTGCTACAGACAAAGGGTCACAAAGTGATTAATCAGAGGGCCAATGGTTATTTGAGTCCCCCAAGGCATGGGACTTCCGTGGTGGTACTTATAAAACATAATTTTTTATAAGGTCATAGTAAAAAATATACTTAAATTTAAACAAACATATCCATGGGTTTCATTTTAACAAATAAAGTTAGTGGTGGCTCCCATAATAGTCTAGCACTTATCTCCACACAGCACTTTACTCCGCACAGAACAGAGGTCAATAAATCCATGGCAATAGAGAGTCACAAGGTGACCAAACGAAGGCCAATGGTTATTTAAGTCCCCCAAGGCATGGGACTCCCATGGTGGTACGTAAAAAACATAATTGTATATAAGGTCATAGTCAAATAATCATTAAAAGTTAAACCAACATATCCATGATTTCATTTTAAACAAATAGGGTTCAGAGAATAATCCACGCAATTGGAATATTAATATAATTTATAAAACATAAACTTGTATGTAATAATTTATGGTAAGTCAAAACATACGTAAAATATATTATGGTGACTCAAGGTATAATATAACTCACCTTAACTTTAATAGCTCACTTTTTCTTCTTTACTTCTAATATTTCTTCTCCTTTCCTTACTTCTGTTTTTTGTTCATTCTTTCCATTCACAGCCACACTCCTCCTTTTATACTAAATTTACTACTTGCTCAACACGTTTGGAGACACGTAGCCTCTCTAATTGCAGCCATCATCAAGCTAGAATCTTATCCCTCAAATGGATAACCCTCAACTGGATAAGTGTTGATTAGTTCCTTATTTATACATTGACCCCTAAATTTTTGTATTAATTATATTATTTTTATAAAATTACACATAATAATACAAATAAATCATATATTTTCCCAATTGTAATTAAATAATATTAGTATCAATTTTAAAGAATAATTAAAAATTTGAGTTGTTACACGATCATCATCCAAACACATAATAAAAATTAATTTGGTAAAATAAATAAATAAATAAATGTCTAAAAGATTTATGAATTTTACATAATTTATCTTAGGTGGGTAGAAATAATTTTTAAAATTTTAAAATATTTTTTCTACATTTATTTTTATCAAATTAGTTTATATTTTATCAAATTGACAATTTTGCTGTTGAAATTAAGCAATTATATCTTCAATTGTTCTTATTTGGAACAAGATTCAAAATTCATGGTCAATGTGTTACATTGAAAAGTTAAGGACCAAAGTGACACGAGCTCCAAACTATATGAACTGTTAGTGTAATTCGTCCTTAAATCTAATGATATGTAAGTGAGATGATTGATTGATGATTAGAAACAAAAAAAATGTGAGAGAGAAGCCTTGTATATTTTAACTGATTGTCACATTATTGAGTTTTAAAAATGGATTTAATTTTTGGACTAGAATAACAATGTCTTCTTATAAATAAACTCATTTTTATGATATTTTATTTTAAAGTGAAAGGTCTATATTGTATCACATCATTTTGAATAGATTTTTTGGAGACATCTCATCTCCAGTGGGCATTGTTTGGGCCCTGAGGCCCATTATGAGTCCTGTTTTGATGATTTAAAATCGTTCATTTTATTGAACACTTTGTGTATTTCATCCTTCAAAAAAAAATTGGTTGATTCGATTATCATACATATTCAATTTATCAAGTTTAACACACACACACACACACACAAATTAAAAACACAATTGTTGTATATTTTTTTGTGACAAACGTGATAAATTAAATATGTTATGATTATAATTGACCAAATTTTTTTTTGTGATACACGAAATATTTGACAAAATTAACAATTTAAATAATCAAAATAAGGTATATAGGTCCCGTTTGGGATAAAGGTTGGGACTAAAATAGCCATATAGGACAAAATAAACTTAATCAGTCAAACAGAATAATAAAATATTACATCCAACCCATTATCATTTCATTTTTTCTTTCACAAAAATCAAAAAATTTAAAAAATCTATTCCAAACGAGACTTATTAACCCCAAATTAAAATAGTTAAAAAGTAAAAAAATCAACTTACATCCCAAATGAACCCATAATAAACTCCATAGATCCAAACAACGCTTTCTAAAATAATCGTTCTAATTTTTTTATTTGCATATAATTACTTACCCTTTAATGAGTGACTGGGTCAATTTAATGCCAATGTATTGGGAGAGTAGGTGTGATTAATGCATCATGTTTATGCTTTGCTAATAAAATAAAAGACAAATTATACTAACAGTTTTTATAGTTTAAAATTTATATCATTTTAATTCTTAACTTTTTAATTGTAACATAATTAATCTAAAATTTTGAATTTTATTTTAAATAAAGACAATTAAAGATACGATTGCTCAATTTCATTGGCAAAGTCGTCAATTTGATAAAATAAAAACTAATTTGACAAAAATAAATATCAAAAATAATATTTTTGAATTTTTAAATATAATTTCTACCCACCAAAGATAAAATTATGTAAAATTAATAAATCTTTTAGATATTTATTTATTTACTAAATTAATTTTTATTATGTGTTTGGATGATGATCATGTAATGGGTGATTGTTAGGTTTTTAATTTGTAATCGATATATTTAATATATGAAATATTTTTAGTTTTGTATTTTTTGATTTAATGCATTAGTTTAATAATGATATTAAAGTTGTCGTCATATTTGACTTTTGAAAAAATAAAAATAATTTAATGAAAATAAAAATAACCACACATTACATGATCATCATCCAAACACGTAATAAAAAATAATTTAGTAAAAAAAATAATAAATGTCTAGAAAATTTATCGATTTTACATAATATTATTTTTAGTGTGTAGAAATAATTTTTAAAAATTCAAAAATATTTTTTTGACATTTATTTTTATCACATTAGTTTATATTATATCAAATTAATAACTTTGTTTTTGAAATTCAGTAATGATATCTTTAATTATCTTTATTTGGAACAAATTTCAAAATTTATGATCAAATATGTCACAATTAAAAAATTAAAGACTAAAATAATATAAGACCCAAACTATAAGTACAGTTAATATAATTTGTCACACGATTGATTCTTTGCACCATTTTTATGTTTGTAGTAAAGCTCTGCTAATAATGCAAGTAATAATTGAGCATCTTATACGCTTAAAAAGTCTTTAAATGTGGGGTATTATATGATCGATTTTTTATGGCTTAGTTTGATATGTGAGTTGATTTTTCAAATTTTTAATTATTTTTGTTTGGGGTTAAAAAATTTCGTTTAGGGTGAGTTTTTTTTTTACTATGTTGAGTTTGTGAGAGAAAAAATAAAATGATTATAATTTGAATATGATATTTTGTCTTATTAATTTTTTTAGCATATTTTATCTCTTTGTGACTAAAATAACCAAAAAAACTTATACCAAACATAGCCCATATATATATAGTTAATTTTAATAATAGGGTATGCCAGGGTATCATATTATTGATCTATACAAAATTAAGTATATATAGATCTATATATACTTAATTTTATTTATGAGAAATTCCAATTCAGTACAATTTTTTTTTCAAAAAGTACACATTAATGGAAAATTTAAATACATGAATAATTAAAATTCTATTTTTTTTTTATGTATTTGTATTTTTTCAAAAGACGAAATTGTAATGCACAATTTTATTTAAGCGATGGTTCATTTTCAGTTGCTCCTCAAACTCTAATTTTTTTTGAATAGGAGAGAGCTAGTGACAATCATGTCTAGTTACACCTTATTAAAAATCGGTGTATATTTGAAAAAAAAAAAATCAAATTAATGGTAAATTTATAATTATTTTAAAAAGGTACCATTGATTTATAAATTTTTATAAAATAAAATAATATTCAAACCATCGATTATGGAAGTTATTAATTATCAGGTAGAGCAAAGATTCATTCTTATACGAATACTAGTGACTTCGTCAAGACTATCTAGGACAAATCATAAAAAGATTTTGCCACCTGCTACATATTAATCAGTTTACCTTATGAAAATGTTATGAACCCTAAATAATCTACTAAATATTTTACCAAATTTCTCACATAAATGTAAGACCCACACAAATTCAGGCCCGGCTCTGGCCATAGGCCCACAAGGCCATGGCTTCGGGCCCCACAAAATAGGCCCAAAATAGAAGCCCCCTCCTTTTATAAGTTAGTATAATATATTTGGTATGTTTTAAGTCCAAAAAAAATTAAAAAAAGGCCCAAACTAACTTAATTTTTTTGACCCATTAAAAGGCCTATTTTTTTCAAATTCCTAACCCTATTTTCTATTAATCCAACCTTCCCTACATTTGTTTGATATAACACACCAGCAGCATAGGGACGGAGCAGTAGCAAACAGGTAAATTATTTATTTATTTATTTATTTTCTATTCAATTAATTAAATATTTATCTTGTCTTTTGCACAATTAATTGCTATTATAATATTGGTATTTACATCATTAAGAAGAATTTATTTAAGTTTAATAGTTCACATCACATAATTTAAAAGTTTTTTGTTTTGTTAAGTAGTGGTGCTCTTGTTTTGAATTTTGATTTTAAAAAATATTTTGATTTCAGCACAGCAAGCACACATAATTTTTTTTATATTCAATTAATTAAAAAAAATTTATAAGTATTTTTTGTGATTTTAATACAAATCTTTTGTCCTTTACCTTAATTTTTTTTTTCAATAAAAAAAATTGTGAAGGGCCCTAGAAATTTAGTAGTTGATTATCGGCTTTGAGCCTCAAAAATCTCAGGACCGGGCCTCCACAAATCCACATGTGTGTGGGTCCCACACCCATGTAAGAGGTTTGGTAAAACATTTGATAGATTATTTGGAGTCTCTAACATTACTCTTTACCTTAATCAGTGATTAGTTTGGACATGTATAACTTTGCAAGATATCATAAGATACATTTGATTAAAGGCTTTAACGTCAAATATTTTTGTCAAAAATATTTTATTTATTTTTTGCTGTTTGGTAAAATAAAAAATAAATAAATATTTTTTAAAAAATGACTTATCTTTAAAAATTTCGTAAGTTAATTTTTACAAAGTTAACTCTCACTCATTACATTTTTAACACATTTAACCTTTTGAAATAAGCATTTAACTCAATAAAAAGTCATAAATTATATTTTATTGAATTAAAATTTCTATTTTAGGTAGTTAATATTTTTGTTTCAAGTGTTAACTATACGCAAAAATCAAAAACAAATATATATATATATATATATTGTGTAAAATATTTTACGTCGAAACAAACGGAACCTAAACTTAAAATTTAATTTGAAAATGAGTGGTGCTATTATAGTCCAAAAATTAGATTTATTTTATAGATCGAATGATGTAGTAATCTATTAGAATATCTAAAGTGACTCTATCTTTAATGTCTTCTTTAATTATCAATCAATCATTTTATTTACACATCTTTAGATTTAAAAATAAATTTAAAAAAGGGAGCTTATATCAATTTTTTTAGAAATGAAAAGTGCAAATGTAAAGGTGTAATTGAGTTAGGCCTTGTTTGGAAATGATGATTTTTAGGTTTCGTTTGAGAATAGGCTATTTTAATATTTTTTTAATTTTTTGGTTCAAATATGAGGTAAAAAATTCGTATGTTTGAAATGAATTTTTGATTTTTTACGAAAAGATGTACAAAAAGTAGAGAGAAAATGAAAATTTTAACTTTTTGATATAAGTTGTTGGCTTTTTTAATTTTTTTAGTGATTTTTTAACTTTTAACTTTTAACTTTTAAATTAAAATAGTGAGTTGCCAAATGAGACCTTAGTTTAAAAGTTACTATAACAAACTGTTAAATCATTATCTTTATTTTTTTATACTGTTGTGTAGGGTTGTAAATTTGGCCCGGTCTAGTCCAAGTCAGGTCTCGTGGGCTCCTTCCAAAATTTGGGACGAGTTGAGTCAATCCACGGGCCAGAAAATTAGGCCTAGACCCAAGGAGTATTCTGTCACGACCCAAACCCGCCCTTATGGATTTAGCGTCGTAAGCGGCCAGTAATTCTTGGATTACTAAAGGCCTCTTGACAAATTAACATATAGTTAGGGTCTGCGGAAGCAAATATACAAAATATGAGGTCCAATGAGCTGTGATGACATACACGAGACAGAATAATCAAAAGTCTTTATAAACAAACGAGTGATAACCAAAAGATAAAATATTTACATACCACACTTAGGCATATATGTCAAAAATCTCGCCCACAACTTAACAGACAAACATAGTCTAATATGATTACAAAAACAACCACAAAACTTGACTTCATCCGGAACCTCCTTGAGAGGCGCAAATGTTGGCTGACAAAAACTGAAACATAGGCTGTCAACTCTAGGCCTGATCACGTGCTTGCTCACCTACATACATAATATAAATAGTGAGCGGAAGCCCAGTGAATAATAACTGAGTAAAAGGTTTTGATGAATGAAGTCCATACAGATTCAGAAATCATAATTCAGATTCATATTCGTATTCTTGTTCAGATGATATACAGAAATCATAATTCATGCTTAATCATACATGGTACATCCATTAACGCTAACAGAACAGATACAGAACAGATGCAGAACATATGATGGTTATGAATAACCAGTTCCATAAAGAAACCTCCAGATCTGGGTAATAGAGAATATACATGATGAGCTCCATGATAGAGCCTCCGGTACGGGTAACAAAGTGCAGACATAGTAAGTTCCATAATAGAACCTCCGATATCGGGTAACAGCTAACAGATATCACATGATACTAAGGATGCCACGAATACATTATTAGAAATTGGACAATCATTCATTGTACAAAACATATCATTTCAGAAAACAAATCTTATTTCATCATACAGAAAATAAATAAAGTTGAACATAGTTTTACTAAGTTATTACTCACAGTTGGTTTCGAGTGCAGACAGACAGAGCAAACTAATCAGATGGTCTACGGCATGTGACCTATATGAACACATAACAAACACACATTTGAACTGTACATAACTTACTTTATTTGTTCTGAGCGTGTTTCTAGCCTTTGACCTCATTATGAAGTCTTAATCATGGCCTAGGAATGCCTAGGATGGAATGAGAATACAAAAATGCATTTGAAAACATTTTTCAAAACTTGCTGAAAACAGGGTCCACGCTCAAGCATTGCTTTCCTCGCTCAAGCAGACATGCAAGAAGTGAAGGTTCGCTCGAGCGGACTGTAAACTTTGGAAAAAGTACTGGTTGCGCTCGAGCGTGAGACTCAGACCTCGCTCGAGCGTGACTTCTGTCGCTCGAGTATGCTGCAAAACATATGAACTTCTAGATACATGCATTTCACACTAGAGCGAGCTTCCAATCGCTCGAGCGGAAGTGCACGCACTCAGATTTCTCGCTTGAGCGTGAATGCAAAATCTGGAATTTCCAGATTTGATCTCCAAGCTTCAAACTCAAACCAAACACTTCAAAACTCAACATTTTGGGGCCAAAACTTTAGGAAACTCATAGAAACTCATAAAACAACATGTTTTAAGGATCATTTCAAGAAATCATGGCCCAATGACATGCCAATTGTTCAAAATTTCAACTTAAACTTTATGAATGTTCAAGAACATAACATGCATGAATTCTCTTGTACTCAATCACTTCAAAACATGATCAAATTTGGAAAATTGATAGAAAAGATGATGAATTCTCAAAATATAAGTGAGATGAACACGTGCATGAAAGAATTCTTTGAAATCATGCTCAATGTAGGAAGAAATGGACATGTATGCATAGTATAGCTCAATCCTCTTCAATTCTACCTCAAATCCTACCTGAACTCATTTAATTTCCTTAAAGTCTTGTAAAATCTAGCTCAATTACACAATTATGAGTTTGATTCCTTACCTAGAGAATTGAATTCACAAGAGTTGAAGTTGAAACTCTCAAATTTCCCTCAAATGGCAACAATTCCTAGCAATCCCTTGGTTAGAGCTCAATTTTCTCCCCTCTTACTCTCCCTCACGTTTTCTTCCTTGAAGAGGCTCAAAATGTATTCCAATGAAAGAAAAAGATGAGTGGGGCTCAATTGGTGCCTAATATAGGCTTGATTAAAGTGTAATTAATTGAGGTTGAAACAAGTGGCATTAATTTAATCTAATTTAATCGTTCTAGATCAAATTTTAATTAAACCTACCATAAAATTCTAAAAATCCTAATTAACATATAAATCAAGTCAATTTCTATATCGGATGCCGATAGGGCCTTCAATTCGCATACCGAAACGAAAACATGCACAAATCTTTCTATGTTATACAAATATAAACACAAAATGATGCAATGCAAATATAATTAACTGAGGATCACTTCTTAATTACTCATTTGGCATACTTAAACATGAATTAGCGTTAATCATGGGTCGAGGTTGTTACATATTCAGGCCTTAAGCGGGCCAGAACAATTTTGTTTTTTTTTTACCAAAATTTTATTAATTTTCACTAAAAAAGATAGTAAGCCTCGGGCGGGCCGAGCTTTGAGTGGGCCTTAAGCGGACCGATGGGACGGGTTTCAAAATGATGGCCCATGCCCAAACCTAGGGTCTCTGGATGGGCTTGGGCTCGGGTCCAAATGGGCCGGGCCCACCCCAGGCTGCGAGTTATTTTTATACTCCTACTGTTGTGCCTCGCTCCTGGATTCGATGTAGTGCCTTGTATTATTTAAAAAAACAAAAAAAACAAAAAAACAAAGGTATGTAAGGATCGAAACAGCACATGTTGCGAGATTATTAAAGTTTTACCTTGTTTTGGTAAGTGGGTAAAAAGGTACTTTTTCACTTTTAACTTATTTTGAGTCATATCACTTCTTTATTTTTTATATGTCTTTTTAAAAAAAAGTTTCAAAAGTCAAAAAATTAATTTTTAACCTACTTTCCAAAGCAAGTGCAGTTTGTTTCGGCTAAAAGTCATTGGATATTGAGATAAAAAATGCTAGAGATTCCAAAAATTTTACTAAATATCTCACATAAATCTGGAATCTACACCCATACGGATCCTACACTCATATAAAATATTTGATAAAACAAATTAATAAAATTTTTAATGTCTCTAACAGTATTCGATTAAGATATGTAAACTATACTAGGCCCTGCATGGACGTTACACTCTACTTAGCCCATGCACTGCACTGCTGTCAATTTCCATATATATATATATATATATGAGATTATTTCATTTTTACCCCCATACTTTGTCACGATTTTCAATTACCCCCCAGACTACTCTTATTTTCATGCGTACTCCCATACTATTTAAATTACTATCAATTTTGCCCCTGTCGTCAGATTTGAAACGGAAAACGTTAAAAAAATTACATTTTAGTCCCAAATTTCAAAATAAAGATGCAAGCCCACCCTTTCCTACTAGCAAACCACCACCAGCAACCACCACTTCAAACCCTTCTTTCTCCTTCGTCATAATTCCGTTTCATCTCATTTTTATGTCGTTGGATTCAACTCACGGTCTAGTTTTTGTATAACATCTCTAATGTCTCGTTCTTCCTCTTTTTGCATGCTATCGGAGCTCTGAAAGTTGATAAAAAAAAATAGGACTTTTCTTCTGGTTTTCAACTTTTCTTCGAGCCATCTTTCGGACTTCATATCTTTCTCGATTCTTGACGATTCTACTTCATTCTTTCGCCATTCTCTTCACCCCACTTCCTACTTCGCCCTACACTACCTCGTTTTCTCACTTCATCGTGTAATGGGTGGTTTTGGTATGCCGAAAGTTGTTTGAAAACTAATTTCGAAACATTCATCTTTTGTTTTTTTCTTCTCCATCTTTCTCATTCTTCTTTTTCTTCTTCACTTATAACATGATGTAGTGCATGGTCCTAGGGGGTAACCGACCACCCGAACCACCAACTTCATCAACTTCTCTAACATCAACACCCGAACCACCAACTTCACCAACATCACCACCCTGAACAAAACACACCAAACGTGACTTTCAACGTACAACCCACCAAAGACTAGTCATCACAAAGATTTGTCGCAAATGAGGACCTAGTTTTTGTTGTGATTGTATTGTATGAAATTGGTATTATTGATTTAAAAGTGACGTTGTAATTGAAAGTCATGTATTTGTATTCAAGCTTTGAGAAAACTATTTTCTCTCTCATCTATATATAGTTATATATGTTTTTTTTTTACTGTAATTTTTTTTTTCTAATTTTAAATGGTTGTTGGCTTGATCATATATTTATTGACAATAGTAGATAATTTCTAATAATAAATAATTTATGGAGGTCTCTTGGTCCAGTTTCATGAGGTAGAACACATTCGGACTCAATCACCGGTTGTATAAGATTTGGAGCACATTTGGTATGTTGAAAATTGGAATGAAATGCCAATGCCTAGTTTAGTTTTGTATTATCTTCTCATCACCACCCAAACCAACTTCACTACCACCATGAGCATCACCATCACCACGACCTCTCAATACCAAACCCACCTCTTTTGCAAGCAAATTCCATTACTACTACCTTCAAACTCCACGACCACCATCATCGCGAGCGTCGTCGCTATCGCCAGACCGCCACAACCACCACCACCACCACCACCATCACCAGCTCTGTTACCACCTAGAACCATGTTTCACATCATGTTATAAGTAAAGAAGAAGAAGAAGAAGAAGAATGAGGAACATGGGAAGAAAGAAACAAAAGATGAATGTTTTGAAATTTTTGAAATTAGTTTTCGGACAACTTTCGGCATACCAAAACTACACATTACACGAAGAAGTGAGAAAGCGAGGTAGTGTATGGCGAAGTAGGAAGTGAGGTGAAGAGAATGGCGAAAGAATGAAGTAGAATCGTCAAGAATCAAGAAAGATATGAAGTCCGAAAGATGGCTCGAAGAAAAGTCGAAAACAAGAAGAAAAGTCTTATTTTTTTTATCAACTTTCGGAGCTTCGATAACATGCAAAAAGAGGAAGAACGAGACATGTGAGATGTGATACGAAAACTAGACCGTGAGTTGAATCCAATGAGGCGAAACGGAATCATGACGAAGGAGATAGAAGGGCTTGAAGTGGTGGTTGGTGGTGGTGGTTTGTTGGTAGGAAATGGTGGGTTTGCATCTTTATTTTGAAATTTGGGGCTAAAATGTAATTTTTTTAACGTTTTCTGTTTCAAATCTGACAGCAGGGGCAAAATTGATAGTAATTTAAATAGTATGGGGGTACGTGTGAAAATAAGAGTAGTCTGGGGGGTCATTGAAAATCATGTAAAAGTATAGAGGTAAAAATGAAATAATCCCTCTCTCTCTCTCTCTCTCTCTATATATATATATATAACAAAAATGGTAGACACACGAACTACGTTATCATGTTTGTCTGGACATTTAGAATAAAGGCAGATTGTAATCGATTGGAGTATTAATCCTGAGATATATAATTCGTAGACTATTTGGTTGAAAAGAATGTGTATTCCAGGTTTGTTTTATCATGCAATTAGATGTCTGAAAATGATTATTCTTTGAATTCAATGTTTGATTATAATATTATGAAGAAGAATAAATGTTTAATAGACTATTTTATCATTTTCAATTGTTTACTTAGTAATAACAATACTAAATCTGTCTTTAATAATTTAATTATTTTGGGTAGATTAAATAAAGAATTATTTTATTTTATTTTATAAAAATTAAATAAATTTATTATTTAATTAGCTAAATTAAATAAATAAAACTTCAATAAAAATTTATGTTATTTTTAAAATAAAATTTGTATAAATTGATTTTAAAAAGTATTAAAATTAAATAAAAAACAATAAAAATTAAATAATAAAATGAAATAAAATATCAACAAAAACTTAAAATAAAACATCAATAAAAAATCTATAAAAAATTATTTAAAAATTAAGTAAATAAACATCAATAAAAAATAAATTAATTTTTTTTTATTGAGATTTTTATATTTTATTTTATTTTACTAAATACAATACATAATGAAAAGAAATATTTTGAGGGTAAATGTGTCATTTTACAACTTAATCCCAAAGGATTTCAATCTCAACATTTGTAGCCCACATCCCCTTAGGACACAACGGTTCACCATATATAGGATTCATAATCCGATAAAACTCCTAATCCGACCTACAAATTCTCAACCAAACAATAAACTCTATGGTAGATTGGACATGGAATCCAATCCCCCCTCTAATCCTTTCAAACAAACACCCCTATGGGTGTGAGTCTCATGTGAATATTTGATATAAATTTTGATAAAATATTTGGTACCTGTAACATTTCTCTCTCTCTCTATGTATATAACTTTCTATATAAATAATTTTTTTTTTTATGAGTGTGTATCATATGGTTCCTAATTATGACTTTTGTGATATTTGGTTATGACTGTTGTGGTGTTAGATGTTGATTATGACAATTTTATTATGATTTAAGAACTCTTTACTTATACATTATGTGATTTTGGTTGTAATTAATTTTTTTTTTTTTTTTATAGTTAGAACTCCTATAAGATTAAATTATAACATTTGTAGTAACCAAACTAACAAATTTTATAACTTGCATATGACATAGCATTATCCCTAAACAAATATAAATAATAATATAACTTGCATATGACATAGCAGCACCCCTAAATAAATATAAATAATAAAATTACATACTTAATCACATAAAATAATTCTGATTCAATAGTAAGATACATTACAAAAATACAATTTCAATCAAATTATTCTACTTATAATTTATATAATCAATTATATATAGTCAAATTTGTATCAACAAACTTATTTATTGAAATATAAAGTGAAAATTGCATTTCAATGTATGATAAAAAAAAATAAATTGCATTTCTGTGGTAAACTTACCCACTTTAATTATTAAAGTAATAATTTTTTATTTATTTATAGTTTTACAATTTTTTTGGTCTTCTCACTAATTTGTAATTTCCCCAAATATAAATGGCATTCAAACAAATGCAATTTTTTTTCTTCTCACTAATTTGCAATTTCCCCAAATATAAATGGCATTCAAACAAATGCAATTTTTTTTCTTCTCACTAATTTGCAATTTCCCCAAATATAAATGGCATTCAAACAAATGCATGCACGGGTGTCCTGTTCATCATTAATTCATGCCAACGGCCTTATTGCTATAGAGCATTGATACATTCTCTCATTTTGAAACTTTAATTGAGCTTTAATAATATGATAGGGAATTTTTAAAAAAAAATGAAAAAAAAAGGCAAAATATCACATCACAGTGAGGCCCACTTTCATTAGAACTCATTAAAACTCCTTTATTAGAGTTCTCAATCATTTTTGACTGCTATATTACTTTTATGACCTTTGTGTAGATGGAAAATGGAGAATTACACCTAAGGTTATTTTGGGTATGATTTACAAGTTGGTTTTTTAATTATTATGAAAAAATGTGTAGAAAAATAGTGAGACGATATGATTCAAATAAGTCAATAAACTAATAAGTAGCTTATTTATGGTGTTGCTAAGAATATCTTCAACTGTGCATCAAAATTTTTATCAAATTTAAGTAAAAAGTCCATTTGATATTAAGTACTCCAACGGAGGTCTTTGAAACTTCATCAGAACACTAGCTGACCGGCCAGTGTAAATTTTTCACAAATTTTTGCCTTGAGGTGGTCATTCAGAGGGACAGCCGGTGGTGAATATCCAACGGCTATGAACAGTGATTTGATGAAAGACACATCCATTTTCAATCTGATGAAAGATTTGAGAAATCCTAGATTTGATGAAAAATTTGGTGAATCATTGAAGTAGCAAAAAGTAAGTTTTCTTATCAAATTTAAATTTGATGAAACATTTGGTGAAACATTGGAGATGGTCTAAAAGGACCCTTAGTTATGGTGTGTTTGGACAAAGAATTTGAGAAGAAATTTGTTTAAATTTTTTTTTTTTGAAAAGGGCAAAAATAAATGAAATATAAATTTTGTTCACTTTTATTTTTTTTATTCAAAATTTTAAACCAAACCCAGTTTTAGAATTTTTGTTTATTACATTGCAGCTCCATTTTTTTTTTAATTTTATTTTATCTCATTGGATTATCCAATATATATATATATATATATATTTTAATTCGATATAATTCCTCCATGATTTCACAAAACTTAAACATAATAATTGGTGAAATTAGAACCCTAATTCTATAATAAATATGAAAATGGAAAGTATGAAAGTCAGTACTGATCTGATATGTTTTAATTTGTTGAAAGAATTATTGCAAAATGTTTGTGTGGGAGAGATTGTAACAAATAAAGTAGGTTGTTTTGAGAAGTTGCTTAAAAATTGATTTTTTTGCTTTTATTGAAAAATGTGTAAAATAGTAGAGAGGTGATGTGATCTAAAAAAGTCAAAAAATCAAAAAACTGACTTTTAACCAGCTTGTCAAAATATGCCAAAGTAATAGGTACAAATAGATAGAAGTTGTGAGTATTAAAAATATTTTTCATTTTTTTTTTTTTTTACCAGAAGAAATTTTCATTCATGTAGTCAGACGACACGCACAAATAGATAGAAGTTGTGAGTATTAAAAACATATATATATATTTTTTTTGACCAGAAGAAATTTCCATTAATGTAGTCAAACGGCACATACAAAGAGGAATCCATCCAAGAGATAAACTTACACCAAACAAAGGAAAGATGAAAATAAAAAATACATTGGAGTAAATCTATGAAATTAGCCAACCATACAACTTGTGCTTGTGCTTGTACTCGTATTGCAAAGCAAATGCTAAATAACCGGCCGAAGAGCATGCCGAATATAATCATAGGTTATAACCACAGAGTGGGTAAGCTACAACAAACACTAATGGATTCCAAAATCAAATCAAACCAAAACACAAACAAAAACAAAAAAGAAAAACCATAAAACTCAATCTCAAACCAAATCTGGAGTAGATCCACACCAGATGGATGGAGAAGGAGAACCCATCACACTTTCACCATTGGGGGGGAAAGAAAACACCTCACAAGGAGTGAGAGATTGGGAAGAACAGCTCCCAAACATATTTGACAAGAACCAGAGGGAAGAAAAAAAAAAAGAGGGGAAAGAGAGAAGACGTTGGAAAATTTGGTTTTATAAAGCTTATTTTGGGTAAACTTTGAGCCCAAAATGGAGTGGGCCCCAAACGTCTTTTAGGGTGGGTCCGAAGAGGTGACATGTTCCTTGCCGCGTGGCAAGTCACACAGTGAAGACAGTTCGTCAAAACCATTTATGAGTGAATGGGAACTTGATGTCGTTTTTAGGTTCGTGAAATGGATATTTAAAGAATTAAATGTGGGTTTCCTTGAAATAGGTTGTCCCACATTGAAACTTTAAGAGAACTTTGTTGAGTATATAAGCTCTAGATTGCAACACTTGGGTTGGGCCCCAAGGGGCACCCCAAGTTTGTAGAAGAGAGGAGTTACAGACAAATGGAACCTTGGCTCAAACCACCATACGCACACGCACCGCCGCCGCCCATCCGGGCGCGAGTGTGGGTTGGGTCAATTCTAATATTAATTTTTTGGACAAAATTTATTTGAATTTTTTCCAGAAAAATCTAAATGTAATTAAATTCAAATTTAGAGCCAAAATTGAATTTAAATTTTTCTGTCCATGTTTTATGCCTCTTCCAATCCGAATTTTGCATTTTAAACTGTTTGAACAGTGTTAATAATTGCCCAACAGTTACAAATCTGTGACTACCAAACAGATTCAGAATATTGGCTGCAGATCTATTTGAATTCAAATTGCATCTGTTCAAATCTGTTTCACACCTTTTCACTTATTGTATGTACCTGTTCGGGATAGAATTTTTGCCTATAAATTCAGATCTATTCCAACAGTCCTTGTATCCAAAAAACAGTCAAAAAAAATTCATTTTTGCAGTCTATATTTCTTATTTGCATTTTATCCTTCATTCTAGTGTTAGAGAAAATTAAAGAAAGTACTAGAACACAAGGTTCTAGTTCGCGGGACAAATTTGTTTAGAGTACTACTACAAATTTGTGAAGATCATTGTATGCTGAGGGATAGACGTCACTTAACCGTAAGCACCGTAGCGAGGCGAATCTGTCTCAAGGACAGAGTGTCAAACACTCGACTTGGTCTTTAAATTTTCATTCGGTTCGATAAAATAAATTCTGTAAGTTATTTATTTTATTTTGTTTGATTTAGTTTTAATTTATTTTATTTACACAGAAGATTGTTCCAATAATCTTAAGACAGATCTACATTATTCTGTTTACAGAATTTTTCGTTTATTTCCTTTCTTCTTTCTTCTTCTTACAGAAATTATTTTCTGTGATTTTACAAAATAATATTATGGTTGGAAAACAAATAGTAGTAACATACTGTTTGACAGATAGTAGTAATATACTGTCTTTTTCCTTTGACAACTAGTAGTAATATACTAGTGTCATTAACAATTCAGAATATTTATTTATGAAGTTTGTCAGAAATTAATTTTGGTTTTCTTAATAATTTCTAAGTGTTCATTAATTAAAAATAAATTCATTTTTTTTAATTATTGAAGTGTTACAGAAAATTAATTTTCTGTGTGGAATTAATTTGGTTAAATAAAATTTTTATTTTATTTCCAAATTAATTGAAAAATAAAAGTTACATTCTTGTTTCTTTTATTTTTACAGAATTTAATTCTGTGAATATGGATTAATTTTCTGTGTAGTATAAATTCTAATTATAATTTTGTTTTATAATTTAGAATTCATGGCTACTGAAACAAATGCTCAAACAAGTACTAGTGTGGTGGCTACAATTGCGCCAACCCTCTCTCCTATTGTGATAGTACCGGTAAGTCACGGTGAGAAGCCAAAGAAGTTCTCTAGAACTGATTTTAAAAGATGACAACAAAAAATGTTGTTCTATCTTACAACTTTGAACTTGGCTCATTTTCTCCGTGAGGATGCTCTTATTTTGAAAGAGAATGAAATCGACCAGCAAGTGGTTACTGCGGTCGATGCCTGGAAACATGCTGATTTCCTTTGCCGGAACCACATCTTGAACGAACTTGATAACAAATTATACAACGTCTACAGTCCTATCAAGACAGCAAAGGAACTTTGGGAGTCTTTGGAGAAAAAGTACAAAACAGAAGATGTCTGCTCAAAGAAATTTGTGGTTGGCAAATTCCTGAACTTTGTAATGGTTGATTCTAAAACTGCGATCAGCCAAGTTCAAGATCTCCAACTCATTCTGCATGACATTCACGTAGAAGGCATGTCTCTCAATGAATCCTTCCAAGTTGCAGCCTTAATTGAGAAATTACCACAAGGCTGGAAGAAATTCAAGAATTACCTTAAACACAAGCGCAAAGAAATGTTTTTGGAAGAATTGATTGTGCGTTTGAGGATTGAGAAGGACAACCGCAATTCAGAGAAGTGGGCTGGTAAGCATCCAATGGAGTCAAAGGCAAATGTGGTTTAACATGCTCCAAAAACCAAGAAACAGAAGTTTTCTGGAGAACGTTCATCACAAAGGCTCTAAAAGAGGGGAAATTAAAAAGTACAAGTTTAATGGCAAATGTTACATCTATGACAAAGAGGGACATCGGGTTAAAGATTGTTGTAGCAAAGGCAAAAACAAAAGAAGAACAAGCAAGAAGCCTGCTCAAGCCCATATAACCGAAGTGGACAATATTTCCAATAGTGTAGATGACATCAATCTTTCTACAGTTGTTTCCGAGGCAAATCTTGTCGAAAATCCTAAAGAATGGTGGGTGGACACTGGTGCTACTCGCCACATTTGTGCCGACAAAAAGATGTTCACATCTTATTCTACAGTGGACAACAGTGAGCAACTTTTTATGGGCAACTCCTCAACTTCCAAAGTTAAAGGACAAGGGAAGATTGTTTTGAAGATGTAACTCACTCTCAACAATGTGCTGCATGTACCGGACATTCGCAAGAATCTTGTTTTCGAATCTTTGTTGAGTAAGAATGGGTTTAGGCTAGTGTTTGAGAGTGACAAATTTGTATTTACTAAGAATGGGATGTCTGTAGGAAAAGGTTACATGTCTGATGGCCTTTTCAAGATGAATGTAATGACCGGTGTACCCTCAGTTATTAATAAAAATACATCTTCTTCTTACTTGCTTGAGTCTTCAAATTTATGGCATGGTAGACTAGGACATGTTAATTATGGATCTTTACATAGATTAATTAATATGGAATGTTTACCTAAATTTGACATTGATTCAAATCATAAATATGAAATTTATATTGAGGTAAAATTATCAAAAACTCTTTTTCATTCAATAGAAAGAAGTACGAAACCACTTGAATTAATTCATAGTGACATTTGTGATTTTAAATCAATTCAAACTAGAGGTGGGAAAAAATATTTTATTACTTTTATAGATGACTATACTAGATATAGTTATGTTTATTTAATTCGAACCAAGGATGAAGCTTTTGAAACTTTCATTCAATATAAGAATGAAGTTGAAAATCAACTTGGTAAGAAAATCAAAAAAACGAAGAAGTGATAGAGGTGGTGAATATGAATCACCTTTTGGTGAGTTTTGTAAAGAACATGAAATAATTCATCAAACCATCGCTCCTTCCTCACCTCAGCAAAATAGAATTGCTGAAAGGAAAAATAGGACTTTAAAAAAAATGATGAATGCTATGTTAATAAGTTCTGGATTACCTCAGAACTTGTGAGGGGAAGCAATACTTTCTGCTAATTATATTTTAAATAAAGTACACCGAAAGAAAATGAATCAAACATCTTATCAATTGTGGCATGGAAGAGTACTATCCTACAAATACTTAAAAGTGTGGGGGTGTTTGGCTAAAGTGGTTATTCCTAGTCCTAAAAAGACTAAGATAGGTCCTAAGACCGTTGATTGCATTTTCATTGGTCATGCCAAGAATAATAATGCATATCGATTTTTGATTTATAAATCAGAACATACCGAAATGCATGTAAATACTATTATTGAGTCTCGGAATGCATCATTCTTTGAACATGTATTTCCAAATAAGACTGGACAAGAGACTAATACTAATAAAAGATCTTTTGATGCTATTACTAGTAATAATTAAGAACAAGATCAAGAACAAGAACAAGAGCAAGATCAAATTAATGAAGAGGAACCTAGGCGTAGTACACGTGCTAGAACCTCAAAATCTTTTGGTCAAGATTTTCTAATATTTTTGTTAGAAAATGAGCTTTTAACTTTTAAAGAGGCTATGTCCAGTCTTGAAGCTCCTTTATGGAAAAAAGCTGTCAATAGTGAAGTTGAATCCATCTTGCAAAATCACACTTGGGAATTGGTGGATTTTCCACCAGGTTGTAAACCTCTTGGATATAAGTGGATTTTCAAAAGAAAAATGAAAGCGGATGGATCAATTGACAAATACAAGGCAAGACTTGTGGTCAAAGGTTTTAGACAAAAAAAAGGTCTTGATTACTTTGGCACATACTCACCGATTCCTAGAATAATATCCATTAGAATGCTAATTGCCATTGCATCTCTATACAATCTAGAAATTCATCAAATGGATGTGAAAACCGTTTTCTTAAATGGTGAGTTAGATGAAGAAATTTACATGGAACAACCAGAAGGTTTTTCTGTTCCAGGAAAAGAAAATAAAGGGTGTAAATTGGTTAAATCATTATATGGTTTAAAACAAGCGCCAAAGCAATGGCATGGGAAATTTGACAAGGCAATGATGTCAAATGGATTTAAAATTAATGAGTTTGACAAATGTGTTTATATTAAAAACACAGACAAAGGTTATGTCACTATATGTCTTTATGTGGATGATATGCTCATCATAGGTAGTAATAATGATATGATTAAAACTACTAAGAAAATATTGAATAAACATTTTGAAATGAAGGACATGAGCATTGCTGATGTAATTCTTGGTATGAAAATTACCAAAAGATCAGAAGGATATGCTTTGTCACAATCTCATTACATTGAGAAAATACTTGACAAATTTAGCAAAAATGATGATCATCTTGCTAGAACACCTGTGGATGTTAATTTGTTTCTTTCTAAGAATGTACAGGAAAGTATTTCTCAATTAGAGTATGCCCAAATTATTAGAAGCTTAATGTACTTGATGAACTGCACTCATCCGGATATAGCTTATGCAGTAAGTAAATTAAGTAGATATACGAGTAATCCAAGAGTAGGACACTGGAAAGCAATTATAAAAGTTCTAAGATATCTCCGATTTACTCATAACATTGGGTTAAATTATACTAGATATCCAGCAGTACTTGAAGGATACTGTGATGCAAACTGGTTATCGGATACTAGAGACTCAAAGTCCACCCGTGGGTATGTCTTTACTCTTGGTGGTGCGGCTGTATCTTGGAAATCTTTCAAATAGACTTGCATAGCTAGGTCTACTATGGAATCAGAATTCATAGCTTTAGATAAAGCTGGGGAAGAAGTAGAATGGCTTCGTCACTTCCTTGAAGATATTCCAATATGGCCAAAATCGGTGCCTGCTATATGCATACATTGTGGCAGTCAATCAGCAATAGGTAAAGCACAGAGTCATATGTATAACAGTAAGTCACGACACATTCGTCATCGACATAACACTGTGAGACAACTACTCTCTAATGGAATTATTTCCATTGAATATGTGAAGTCTAAAGACAACATAGTGGATCCCCTAACCAAAGGGTTAGCAAGAGAGTTAGTTGAGAATTCATCGAGGGAAATGGTACTTAAGCCTATTAAATAAGAGTTACCACAACGGCAACCTAACCTAGTTGACTGGAGATCCCAAGATCTAGATTCAAAGGGATAACCGAGTTCTGAATGACTCAGAAGAATCATTGGGGAGTCCAACTCCTACCCATTTTTAGGATGAAATAGTGATGTCTGTAGCATTTTAGGTTAAGTAAAATTTTAATGATTCTTATATCTAGGTAAACCTGGTGGAGTATGGCAGGATATTCTTCATAAGAATCACCTATGTGAATGTCAACTGGGCCGTTTCTATGAGATTTGTGAAGGGCTACAATTCTCTAAAGCACTCATGAAAGACTAGGTTGTTCAGGGCCAAAATGAACACAATAGTGAGAACTAAACTGTGCCTGGGGATATTCTGTGTGAGTTCTATTATCTTGGTTTACACAAACGGCTGAACAGTTCAAGACATCATGTTCACTAGTTAGCTTGTAAATCCGATAGTGTCTCACAAGGGAAGGCTCAAAGCCAAAAGCTAACTATCCTTTGCAGAATATTTTCAATTTCTGTATTCTCTGTATTTAGATCATGTTGTTGTATTTTCTCTCCATCAAATTCCATTCATGTGGGGGATTGTTGGAAATTTTGGTTTTATAAGGCTTATTTTGGGCCAACTTTGAGCCCAAAATGGAGTGGGCCCCAAACCTCTTTTGGGGTGGGTCTGAAGAGGTGACGTGTTCCTTGTCGCGTGGCAAGTCACACGGTGAAGATGATTCGTCAAAACCATTTATGAGTGAATAGAAACGTGACGTCATTTTCGGGTTCGTGGAATGGACATTTAAAGAATTAAATATGGGTTTCCTTGAAATGGGTTGTCCCACATTGAAACTTTAAGAGAGCTTTGTTGAGTTTATAAGCTCTAGATTGCAACACTTGGGTTGGGTCCCAAGGGGTATTCCAAGTTTGTAGAAGGAAAGAGTTATGGACAAATGGAACCTTGGCTCAAACCACCACACGCGCGTGCCGCTGCCGTCCGGCTGAGCTGTGCCGGGCACGGGTGTGGGTTGTGGGTCGGGCCGGTTCTGATAATAATTTTTTGAAAAAAATTTATTTGAATTTTTTCCAGAAAAATCTAAATGTAATTAAATTCAAACTTGGAGCCAAAATTGAATTTAAATTTTTTTGTCCATGTTTTATGCCTCTTCTAGTCTGAATTTTGCATTTTAAACTGTTTGAACAGTGTTAATAACTTCCCCGCAGTTACAAATCTGTAACTACCGAACAAATTCAGAATATTGGCTGCAGATCTGTTTGAATTCAAATTGCATCTATTCAAATTTGTTTCACACCTGTTCACTTATTGTATGTACCTATTCGGGACAGAATTTTTGCCTATAAATTCAAATATGTTCCAGCAGTCTTTGTATCCAAAAAACAGTCAGAAAAAATTCAATTTTGCAGTCCATATTTCTCTTTTGCATTTTATTCTTCATTCTAGTGTTAGAGAAAATTAAAGAGAGTATTAGAACACAAGGTTCTAATTCGCCGGACAAATTTGTTTAGAGTGCTACTACAAATTTGTGAAGATCATTGTATCTTGGGAGATGGACGTCACTTAACTATAAGTACCGTAGCGGGGCGAATCTGTCTTAAGGATAGAGTGTCACACACTCGACTTGGTCTTTAAATTTTCATTCGGTTCGATAAAATAAATTCTGTAAGTTATTTATTTTATTTTGTTTGATTTAGTTTCAATTTATTTTATTTACATAGAAGATTGTTCCAACAGAAGAGAGGTGGTCTGAGGCTAAAGCCCCCTCTCCCTCCCCAAGTAAGGCCACATAGAGAAAGCTAAGAGAAAGAGTAGTGAGAGAAGCACTAGGTTAGAAAGATTTCTTAAAATTAGTTAATAGGTTCAGTTGACCCCATTTTGTAAAAGGTGGTGCCGTCCTTAGACATCTCAAATGTTGCATCTAATATTTTATCAAATTTATATTAAACGAGGGATGGACCAAAACTTTCATTAAATGAAGAGATTCTTTTATCTTTTATAAAATTTAAAATTTAAATTGTTATCATTGGACCAGACATCTTTCAGACATCCTCCTGAATGTCCACCCAAGAGCAACTTTAGCAGTCTTTTTTGTTCATGTCCGAACATCCTCCCGAACAATCAAAGATGTGAAAAAATCTGATGAAAAATCTAGTTTTAACATTGGAGTGAGCGGTATCAAATTAAACTTTTCATTAAATTTTCACTCAAATTTGATGATATTTTTTATTCAACATTGGAGATGCTTTTATGTCGTATTATTTAATTGTTAGAAAAATATGCACGTATGCTAAAAGATTATTAGTTTAAAGTTTATCCAACAATTCGAACGAGTAATTGTTTAAATTTGATTTGAAAATTTTAACGAGCTTTAAAATATATTTAAGCTTTGACTTGTTTAGTTAATGAACTACTCAAACAAATTTATAACGAAACGAATATGAATTGCTTTTCACTTTTGCATTTTCTTCTCATTATTTTAGTTAACAAGTAGATCTATTTTTTGAATTGAAATAAGAGCGTATCAGCCTTGCGCTATACATTAGCCAAACAAGGTCCAAAAATTTTTTTGCATCAGGCTAGTTATAACAAAACAAATTTTGATATTGCTATAGTACATCACTAGACCACCCAACATCTTCCATCTGGGCAATTTTCACCAAATGATCGACCACCCGATCATCTACTCAGTAGACCACCCAATAAAAATGAATATTTTATAAAATTAAATTTTAAAGTGAAAATGCTAATTAAAATACAAAAATAGATTTTTTTGTTATAATTTAGGGGAAATTATTTATAAGTCCTATTAGGGAGACTTATGCTACATATGGTCCTACGAAAAAACTTATGTTCCCATTAGTCCTGTGTGAAGTTTGTTGACACATTTATCCTCAATATTAGTTGTTAATATCATAAATAATGGTAAAACCATATATAGGAAATTAAATGTTATCATAGATTAAGTTTGCGAAACGTAACGTGATACCGACATAAACGTAACGTAACGTGACCATATCAGATGGGACATTACATAAACGTAACGTGACAACGTAACGTGACACCTACATAAACGTAACGTAACGTGTCATTGTAGACGTTCCCGAACGTCCCGAGAAAATCCCGTTTTGTTTATTGGGCTTACTACAGTTCAGACTCAAATGTCACGGTTCTGAATCTAATCCCGCAAACTGCAATGCGAGGCCGATAAATCACCAAAGAGTCCAAATCTGGTAAATCGTTTTGAAAAATTGATTTTTAGAAAGAAGTGTCAAACATGGACTGTTTTGCCAGATATAGAGTCGCCACCTAAATATTTTATTTTGGGGGAATTTAGGAAACCCTGACTCGTGCCTAAAGTCACGTGTTCGTCATCACCAAAGTTGCCTCGGCTCGGGAACTTGGGTACGATTGGGGAAGGTCATGCAATGAGCACCCCCGCTCGCCTGATCAAAGATCGGCCACTACTAAACATGATATCGGGTTTTTGAAAACATATGCATTCTTATTCTGGTTTATGAGCCTAGGATTACTATGTGATGCACACAGCATACAAGTATAGACTAGATCGCTTGAGTTGGAACAAAACATTTCATGTTTGTTTATTTGAAAATGGTTTGATGGTGCTACTTGCAAGTAGGCTAAGACGTGGATTTGCCACCCTCAAGTGAGCTTAGAAAATAGGGTGATTTGCCACTCTTAAGTGGGCTTAAAACTCGTAATCGGTGAATTGTTCCAATTCAAGTAATCCAACGTTCACCCACAGGCATTCAGGCAGGTATATCACATAATCAGCTAGCCTCATGGCGAGCATGCTATCATGGCAGTCACTCACACACATGCAAGGATGCTAAAGCATAAACACTCACCGAGTACTCCGAACCAAAGAAAGAAGCTAATTAGAAATCATGCATGAATCCTAACTATGCTGAGATGCCTAATGCAACACATGCAGAATGCAACTAAGATAGACTCGGCTATTCTAAAATGGCATATGAGATGTTATAGATAACATGCATTCAACTTGGAATTGAAATGCAATGCAGTTAGTATGATGCGCTGAGCTTGGTGCATGCAAGACAGATGAATGGATGCAATCATGCGAGCATAAGGATAGTAATTGAAACATGCCCTAAAACTAACCATCATAAGCTGGTAAATAAAGGGAGAAAGACGTGGGGTTGTAAGACATGCATCGCACACACGCACACTTACTACAACAGTTGGCCCTCTCGAGGAGGGTTCGAATAAATAATACAACACCAACTAGCTAATCTAAGCTAATCTAATTGAGCTAGTTATTACACAACCAAAATGAATAATAAATTACAGCTAATTATTACACAACTCTAATTAATTAACAAACCAACTAAGTAAGCAATTAAACTAGCATGCAAACTACATGAATGTGGACTGCCTCAGCTCTGCCTTGAATGATAAAGGATGCATGCATGCTCGAGTCACCTTGTCGGGAAATCCATCGCGATGCCCTGGCTTGCCTTTGTTTGCAATTGATTTCAGAAATTTGCACAAAGCTCCAGAGAGATGAAACTCCACCCCGGGAAACTGTGGGAAGGCTGTCAACCAGCTTATAGGCATGGGAGACCAACTACCAACCACCTTTTATGGTGGAAACCAAAGAAGGTGGTCGGCCTGCCAGAAAACCTGGTCGACTGACTACTTTCTTCTCCTGGATTCTGTTTTTCTGCTACAAAGGGAAAGAGAGAGGCACGACAAGGTATTTGCAACACATGTGTGCATGACCACTCTCCCCGTCATTGCATAAGCTCTAGAGAGTGTAGTCCTCGACCCTCGGGCCACCGGTCGCGCATCTCGATGCATGATGGCCGAGGAGTCGAATTGCATGACTCATTGTGAAATGAATACACATACAAGCACCTAAAGCCAACAACTCTGTCATGGGTAGTCAAGAGCGTCGGCGACTGGGAATCGAGGCACGTTTCGTCACTTTGAGTACGAAACGTCCCTCGTTCCCTGTGTTCGAACTAACTCCTATTCCGAACACAATGCAACAAACAATGGCATGCATAATGCAACTTTAAGTATGCAATCTAAATGCTATGCAACTAAATGATGCAAACATGCAAAGGATGACATGCAAACATGCAACTAGCATAAACAATGCTATGAACTAACAATGGCATACTCAATGCACGTGGTACTTAGCATACACAATGCACCTAAGAACTAACATACACAATGAGATGAACAAGGCATGCACAATGCAATGATCAATCATGCGACAACATGGCATACTCAATGCTATGGACTAAAATGGCATACTCAATGCAAAATGGACTTAAACCAAAATGGATAGACCTCAGCCACACCCAAATTAGTGGCCAGAGATGATGAAAACAAGGCTCCAAAACTCATGCAAACATGCCCAATGCAATGACCCCAAGTCTAAGACATAAAACACAACTTTCCAAACGCATTGAAAATGATGAAATATGGAGTGCAAGGGCACATGTGCCAACTCTGAAATGGCATACAAAATGACTCCAAATGATGTAAACAACTTACACAATGCATGTTGAATAGCTCAAACACCGAAACTAGTGAAGTGTATTACACTATAGGCATGCAAGGCAGTGCTCCAATGGCCAAACCAACTCCAAACAGACCCTATGCAGGCCCAAAACAGTGGCAAAATGGATTGGGATGATGACTTGAAAGGCATAAAAATGAAGCTCATGCAATGGCTCACAAATAGGGTATAATGATGCAACTCTCAAGCACATTGAAAGAGTGACAAACATGAGAACATGGCGAAGAAATAAGCTCTAAAATAACATTCCTCATAATGCCAAAACATGCAAATACCTCAAGTTAAGCATGCAAGGGACTTCAAAACTCAAAGCTAGGCAAGGCTATTACACTACAAGCATGCATGGAAAGCATCATTCGACCAAGAGGCCTTAAAATAGAGTTAAGGCAGCCCAAAATATGAACAAAATCAGGTTGGATCATGGCCAAAATATGCTAGAATAGAGGGCCAAAAGATCATGCATTTCAAGCTAGTAAACATGATTTACACTACAAACATGTGAAGCATATGAGAGGCTACCAAACCAGCTAAAAATAGAATCATGGCATGCCAAATGATGGCTAAAAACCCACTGAGACATGACCAATACATGCAAGAATGAGATGCTACTTTGATAAGCCATGAAAGGGATTATTCTACACATGCAAGAGGCAAACACAAGATGACCAAACCAGCCATAGACGGAGTCTAGGCAGGTCCCAAAAGTCACCAAAAAGGGCCTGAACCAAGCCTTGGAAGTATGAAAGTATGTGCTCCTTTGAAAGGCCAAAAATGCCAACAAATAAGGCCAAAAGAGAGAGGGTCTCCCCTCTCTGATTTAGGCCCTCAAAACCATATGCCAACCACTGAAAATCTGCTGGATTTCAGTGGCTAAAAGGCCAAGAAAATATCAACACAAAGGTCTCATGGCATGGCACAAAACAGGGCTAAATAGAGCATGCAAGAGGGTAGATGACCCTCAACACCAAAAGAGCCTTAAACAAACATGAAAAAAACTTAAATATGAAGCTTTTTTCAGTTGACAACAAAGCTTAAATATGCATGCAAGTATGGCTAAGAGAATGATCAAGATAAAGCTTAAAAAGAGGAAAAAGAAGTTACCCTTGAAGCTCAGCAAAACCAGCAAGTTTTGGGACCAAAAAACAACTCTTCAACCTCTGAAAATACCCTCCAAGAACCTCAGATCAATGGTGGAAGTGTATGGCTATGAGGTGTGGTGCAATAGGTCAAGAACCATACACTTTTGAACCCAAAATGTAGAGATACAGAGAGAGATAGATATTTTTGCCTTAGCAAAATTTCAGAACTTGGTTCAAAAAGGGGGAGGGCCTCTCTTATAGACAAACAAGGCCAAAGCTTCTTCAAGAAGCTAAAAACAAGGCTCAAGATCCTCCATACACGTGTATGGAGGATACAGTCTATGCCTTCCAGCTGGCACCCACTCAAACAGACAAAACAAGAGGGAGCTGGCTGACCAGAAAGTGGTCGGCCGACCACTTTCCCTGGTCGGCCGACCAGGGTAGGTGGTCTCCCACACAAAAAAGTGGTCTTTGGGCCACATTTGGTGGTCTCCACTTTGAAAGCAAGCTAATGGTGTGATAGGAGACCAACAAATGTGGCCCAAAGACCAAGAAAACCAGCTTGCCGACAAGAAAACCAGCTGGCGGGGAGAAAGTGGTCTCCAAGGAGAAAAGGTGGTCTCACACCCTTGTACCACCTCCCAAACAAGGAAAACATGGTTCATGCCAAAAATGAACCAACACGGATGCAAAACGAGAGTTCGGGGGGCAAAGCGCGCGGTTGGGTGCCCCGAAAACTGGCTGTTGAGCACCAATAGTGGCGTACGGCCACAAAAGTGGTCTTCCAGACCACAGTGTCCCTCTAGACAGAGGAAACAAGGTGTGTTCCAAAAATCATGCCAAACGGAGAATGTTAAGTGGTCCCGAGCCGAGGCGCGCGGCCGACGGCTCCGAAAATCGGAAACAAGTCTCCAAACGGGAACAGTGGCCTACGACCACGAAAAGTGGCCTACGACCACTGAGAGATGGTCTACAAGACCTCTCCCTCCCTCCGTGAAGAGAAAACAAGACTTAGTTCGCAGACCGAGTCAAAGTACAAAGAGTCCCGATGTCCGGGGGTGAGGCTCTCAGCCAAGAACTCCGAAACCTCGAAACGAGCACAACATGCGCAACCACCGAGCGCTCAATCGATGATGTCTGAGTCTTAAGGTCGGTCAAAAATGAGGTGTCTACAGTCAGGTTCCATTTCGCAAACTTACTAGGTTTTTGATTTTTTAAATTGAATGTGAAAATGTTACTTGTTCGTGTATTTTGAAATTCACATTCACATAGATATGATCTATAGTAACATTCAATTTCCTATATAGGAAATTGAATGTTACCATAGATTAAGTTTGCGAAACGTAACGTGACACCTATATAAATATAACGTAATGTGACCATATCAGATGGGACATTACATAAACGTAACGTGACGTGACACATACATAAACGTAACGTAACGTGACACCTACATAAACGTAACGTAACGTGTCACGTTACGTTTTATAAATAGGATCTTGTGAAATACATTCTTATCTAAATAGGACTTAAGACTCTATAAGAAATTACACAGGACTTAACATAGCATAAGTGTCCAAAATAGGACTTATAAATAAGTCTCCCTATAATTTAACTCAAAATTTATTGAGTCTAATGTGAATGTTCGAATAATGTCCTATGATATATAAATCTACTTTTTAAACTTATTTTATGCACCCAATAATGGGTAAGTAATATGATTAATTAAGTCTAAATTTTAATCTTGAATAATAATGGCCTATTTTGGAAAGTAGTTAAAAAAATAATAATTTGACTTTTTTTTTAAAAACAAATTATGATAAAAACGTGCAAAAATAATGAGGTGATGTGACCTCAAAAACTCAAAAATTGAAAAAATTAATTTTTAACCAACTTGTCAAAATATATAGGCCAATATTGATCTAAAAATATTCAACAGAAACAAGTTTATTCCCTAGATATAGCCTTTTGAAGATACTATTAACACAAATAAATCATAAGATAGGATACACACTCATAGTTGTGAGCTCTAGATGCTTTTAGATTTTTAATCTTTTTGTCTAATTTTTATTGTTTTAGGAAGATAATAGAAATGAAAAATTACGTAATATATCGATAACACTAAAAGTCAAATACTATGCCTATCAAGGAACGTAACACCTTATTCAATAGGCGAAGTTTAGTGTCCGTATTACAGTCATGTTGAATTTTGACTCGATAAATTTTAAGTGTAGATAATTCAATCACAAAAATGAGTTCATTTTTTATGAGAGAATTGTATCAATTTTATGATATAATTTTGTAAAGATTTTGTAAATGTAGATTTTTAGGACACAAGTTAAGAAATTTAAAATAATTACACTTTTTTTATTATTTTTATCGTTATAAGCCTCTTATGATGGTGCTGTTTTTGAACTATTTATTTGAGTTATTCGTATTTTTTTATTTTGAGAGTTTATGTCCAATTATTTGATGTAATTTTTATTTATGATTTATTAAATACAAATAAATTAAATAACTTTAAAAAAAACTAATTATTTTAAAATTAACAATACGTCTAAATGCATAGAAAACCAAACATATATGTTTCACAAAAAGTGAAACTTACAAGATGTGAGACCTACCATTTGTGAGACATTTGTGTCTCATTCTGGTGCATAGTATGTTGGAACAATTTTCTGTGTACAATAAATAAATTGAAACAAAATCAAATAAATAAAATAAATAACTTATAAAATTTATTTTATCGAATCGAATGAAAAATAAAAGATCAAGTCGAGTGTGTGACACTCTGTCCTTAAGACAGATTCGCCCCGCTACGGTGTTTACGGTTATGTGGCATTTATCTCGCAAGATATAATGATCTTCACAAATTTGTCGTAGCACTCCAAACAAATTTGTCCGGCGAACTAGACCTTATGTTCTAAACTCTCTGAATTTTTTCCTAAAATAATATAAAGAATAAATGCAAACAGAGATAAACTGTATTTTTCAAACTGTTTTTCAACACCCAAAACTGCTGGAAAATGCAGGAATTTATAGGCAAACAACCAGTCCCAAACAAGTATGAAACACAAACTGAACATGTGGTTTTTTGAATGAACAGGTGCTGTTTCGAATTAGAACAGATAACTGAATCTGTCCAGAAACTGTCTGGACAGTTTTGAGATAGATAATTGCTGAACATATCTATTGGAACTGCTGGACAGATTTAAATCCGTCTGGGCAGTTATATAATTGCTAACCAGATTTGTCTAGGCAGATTCAATCTCTCCGAGTGCAACAGATATAAGACCTATTTGGACTATATGATCTGTCCGAAAAGTGCACTGTGCAGTTTCAATCTGTGTAACTGTAGCATTTATGAGCAGTTAACCTGTTGAAATTTTCGGACTGAAGGAGACCAAAATGGATAGAAAATTAATTCAATTTTTGGCACAAAATTTGAATTTAAAAATTCTAATAAATTTTGTCAAAAAAATTAATATAAAAATCGACCCGACCCACAACCCGCGCCCGGCACAGCTCGGCTCGGCCAGACGGACAGCGACAATAGCGCGCGCGCGTGTGTGGTGGTTTGGGCTAAGGTTCACTTTATCCATAACTCCTCCCTTCTACAAACTTGGGGTGCCCCTTGGGGCCCAACCCAAGATTGTACACCTAGAGCTTATATACACACATAAGTTTTGTTCAAGTTTCAATGTGGGACAATCCTTATAAGGAAACCCACATTTAAAACTTAAATGTCCAATTCTACGAACCGGAAAACGAAGTCAAGTTCCCATTCACTCATAAATGGTTTTGACAAACCGTCTTCACCGTGTGACTTGCCATGCGACAAGGAACACATTACCTCTTCGGACTCACCCCAAAAGACATTTGGGGCCCACTCAATTTTGGGCTCAAAGATGGCATAAAATAAGCATATATAAAACCTATTTTCTAACAATCCCCCACATGAATGGAATTTGACGGAGAGAAAATGCAACAACATGATCTAATTACAGAGAATATAGAAATTAGAAATATTCTGCAAAGAATAGGTAGCTTTGGGCTTTGAACCTTCCCTTGTGAGACACTATCAGATTTATTAGCTAACTAGTAAACATGATGTCTTGAACTGTTCAACCGTTTGTGTAAACCAAGACAATAAAACTCACACAATATATCCCCAGACACAGTGTAATTCTCACTATTGTGTTGATTTTGGCCCTGAACAACCTGGTCTTTCATGAGTGCTCTAGAGAATTGTAGCCCTTCACAAATTTCATAGAAACAGCCCAATTCACACTCACATAAGTGATTCTTATGAAGAATATCCTGCCATACTTCAGTAGGTTTACCTAGATATAAGAATCATTAAAATTTTACTTAACCTAAAACGCTGCAGACATCACTATTTCATCCTAGAAATGGGTAGGAGTTGGACTCCCCAGTAATCCTTCTGAGTCATTCACAACTCGGTTGTCCCTTTGAACCTAGATCTTGGGATCTCCAGTCAACTAGGTTGGGTTGCCGTTGTGGTAACTCTTATTTAATAGGCTTAAGTCCCATTCCTCTCGATGAATTCTCAACTAACTCTCCTGCTAACTCTTTGGTTAGTGGATCCGCTATGTTGTCTTTAAACTTCACATATTCAATGGAAATAATTCCATTAGAGAGTAGTTGTCTCACAGTGATATGTCGACGACGAATGTGTCACGACTTATCGTTATACATATGACTCTGTGCTATACCTGATTGACTATCACAATGTATATAAATAGCAAGCACCGGTTTTGGCCACATTGGAATATCTTCAAGGAAGTGGCGAAGCCATTCTGCCTCTTCCCCTACTTTGTCTAAAGTTATGAATTATGATTCCATAGTAGACCTAGCAATGCAAGTCTGTTTGGAAGATTTCCAAGATATAGCCGCCCCACCAAGAGTAAAGACATACCCACTAGTGGATTTTGAGTCTCTAGTAGCCAATATCCAATTTGCATCACAATATCCTTCAAGTACTACTAGATATCTAGTATGATTCAGTCTAATGTTATGAGTAAATCAAAGATAACTTAGAACCCTTATAATTGCTTTCCAGTGTTCTACTCTTGGATTACTCGTATATCTACTTAATTTACTTACTGCATACGCTATATCCGAGCGAGTGCAGTTCATCAAGTACATTAAGCTTCCAATAATTTAGGAATACTCTAATTGAGAAATACTTTCCTGTACATTCTTAGAAAGAAACAAATTAACATCCACAGGTGTTTTAGCAAGATGATCATCATCTTTACTAAATTTGTCAAGTATTTTCTCAATGTAATGAGATTGTGACAAAGCATATCCTTCTGATGTTTTGGTAATTTTCATACCAAGAATTATATCAGCAATGCCCATGTCCTTCATGTCAAAATGTTTATTCAGCATTTTCTTGGTAGTTTTGATCATATCATTATTACTACCTATGATGAGCATATCATCTACATAAAGACATATAATGACATAACCTTTGTCTGTTTTTTAATATAAATACATTTGTCACACTCATTAATTTTGAATCCATTTGACATTATTACCTTGTCAAATTTCTCATGCCATTGCTTTGGCGCTTGTTTGAAACCATACAATGACTTAAGCAATTTACACACTTTCTTTTCTTTTCTTGGAACAGAAAAACCTTCTGGTTGTTCCATGTAAATTTCTTCATCTAACTCACCATTTAAGAAAGCGATTTTCACATCCATTTGATGAATTTCTAGATTGTACAAAGACGCAATAGCAATTAGCATTCTAATAGATGTTATTCTAGTAACCGGTGAGTATGTGTCAAAGTAATCAATACCTTCTTTTTGTCTATACTCATTGACCACAAGTCTTGCCTTGTATTTGTCAATTGATCCCTCTGCTTTCATTTTTCTTTTGAAAATCCACTTGTACCCAAGAGGTTTACAATCTGGTGATAAGTCCACTAATTCCCAAATGTGATTTTGCAAGATGGATTCAACTTCACTATTGACAGCTTCTTTCCATAAAAGAGCTTCAGGACTGGACAAAGCCTATTTAAAAGTTAAAGGCTCATTCTTTAACAAAAATGTTAGAAAATCTGGACCAAAAGATTTTGAGGTTCTAGCACGTTTACTACGCCTAGGTTCCTCTTCATCAATTTGATCTTGCTCTTGTTCTTGGTCTTGTTCTTAATCATTACTAGTAATAGCATCAAAAGATCTTTTCTTATTACTAGTCTCTTGTCCAATCTTATTCAGAAACACATGTTCAAAGAAAGATGCATTCTGAGATTCAATAACAGTATTTACATGCATTCCGGAATGTTCTGATTTATGAATCAAAAACTGATATGCACTACTATTCTTGGCATAACCAATGAAAATGCAGTCAATGATTTTAGGACCTATCTTAGTCTTTTTAGGACTAGGAATATCAATTTTAGCAAAACACCCCCACACTTTTAAGTATTTGTAGGATGGTACTCTCGCATGCCACATTTCATAAGATGTTTGATTCACTTTCTTTTGGGGTACTTTATTTAAAATATAATTTGCAGAAAGTATTGCTTCCCCCCACAAGTTCTGAGGTAATCCAGAACTTATTAACATGGCATTCATCATTTCTTTTAAAGTCCTATTTTTCCTTTCAGCAATTCCATTTTGCTGAGGTGAGTAAGGAGCGGTGGTTTGATGAATTATTCCATGTTCTTTACAAAACTCACCAAAAGGTGATTCGTATTTACCACCTCTATCACTTCTTAGTTTTTTGATTTTCTTACCAAGTTGAATTTCAACTTCATTCTTATATTGAATGAAAGTTTCTAAAGCTTCATCCTTGGTTCAAATTAAATAAACATAACTATATCTAATTTTGTCATCTATAAAAGTGATAAAATACTTTTTCTCACCTCTAGTTTGAATTGATTTAAAATCACAAATGTCACTATGAATTAATTCAAGTGGTTTCGAATTTCTTTCAATTGAATGAAAAGGAGTTTTGGATAATTTTGCCTCAACGCAAATGTCACGCCCCAAACTCGCCCCTAAAAGTTCGGGCATGACCTAGCAGATACGGACACATGACCTAATATACATAATATACGGGGCCAGAACGGAAGCATTTAATATTACAAAGTAACATAGAATAACATCCATTGAGCTAAAACTAACATGCCAGGATCACATACATGAGAGCCATTTATCTATATACATACCCATACATATAAGTGAGTGTATATCCGAACATTGGTAAAGAAAGGGGGTATATACATACATTTTAACCTTAAGTAAATCATTAAAGTGCATGACAAAATCTTAACAAAACCTCACATAAATGCATAGGCTTGGTCGGGGAGTCTAGGCATACTGAGGTTGACAATTGAAGGGTAAGCGTCAAGGGTTAAGACGGACTCCCAAAGTAATTACCTACAGAACAGACATAACACAAAGTGAGCGAAGCTCAGTGAATAGTAGTATATAAATGATTCAATATTCAACTTAATCATAATACATATCAATGCGTATGTAAATGCGGAGATCATATAATTAAGAATTCTGTACTAATTTTAGAATGGCCTTAGGCCCAATCTTGGCGATAGCCCTTGAACATATTAACATTAAGCTTTTACACATGTTGGCATATAGCCCTTGAACATATGGCATGAAGCCCTTGAAAAGTTGAACATATGTATGGACTCAAGAGGTGGCTCGTACGGATTCTAGAGGTGACTCGCATTGCAGCACTTAGTTCCATACAGCACTTTGTTCCATACCAGAAATCATTAGGTCTTAAAGACCGATCAATTCATATCATGTTATAACATGGCATAAACGGAACGGATAAATAGAAGCATATTCATACATATTCTTACTATTGCTTGAATCAGAAACAGAAATCAGAGTTCATGCTTGATCATAGCCCACCCGTACAAGACCGTCGGTGGTACCATCCGTACAAGACCGTCGATGGTAAAACATAATCCACCCGTACAAGACCGTCGGTGGTACCATCCGTACAAGACCGTCGATGGTAAAACATAATCCACCCATACAAGACCGTCGGTGGCAAGATATATCTTGTAACATAATTGAACCACGGTATTATTACCCCCGGGCAAGGGCCATAAGCTACGGATGTCATGAATACCTTACATATATGGACATCTGTTCATTAAGTCAAAACGTAACATATCAAAACATAGAGCATTTCTTGTTATATCATGTCATTACAGTACATTTAACAAAGACAGAATAGTTTACATCATAGCGTGAGCCATATGACAAGGTCATTGATATTTAATTATGTCTTCAGGTTGAGTCATCCGTAAATCAATCCGTTGTTTATCACAATGCTTAGCAGATATTAACGTATAAAACAATCCGTGGTCTTAACTAATTATTCATTAAGAAGTGGCGTAGTTCACGTGATCTATTAATAGCATATAGAAGCATACACCTTTGTTTGATCGTTCACACATGTTACCATAGTTGACTTGTACTTAACAGAGTACTAATGGTGGCCGTTACATCATTTGCATGAGTTAACATAGTTAACTTAAGTTTAACAGGACATTCCTGATAATTATTAATGAGAGATAAGCACATTTACAGATTGAATGATTTCAGAGATACGTGAATACCATGGTTCCATAGTGCTTATACGTTCCCTTTGTTCGTCATGAATCACTATAGCTATCTTGCAAATAACAGAATGTTAGTCTTCTTTGTCAACAGTAATACCGCTCAATAATGCCTCTAGATTTTCCAATCGACACATTGTTAACTTGATTACTTGCAAGGAACAACATACTAACGATAAAAATCATCAACGATAATTGAACGTACGACTACCGTACTATTACTCACAGTGTTGCGATAACGTGCTCGTTTCTCCCGGAGTGTGCCCTGCACATACTCAAACCTTACAATTTAGTTCCGTTTTTTATATCAAATTACTTCCTGTTTCGTTTTACTTCGAAGGAATTTATACATATTAAAAAGGCATCAAATACATATTCCGACAACATTAGAGGATTCTACATGCAAAACGAAGCGATCCACATTTTTCAGCATGGGCCGCACGTGCGGCTATGAGCCCCGCACGTGCGGCAAACTCCCCCGCACGTGCGGCAGAATGCCCCCGCACGTGCCTTTTAGGCAGAACCAAACCCAAAATTTTCAGCATTTGCCGCACGTGCGGCGATTCCCCTATTTTGGTCCGAAATTTGCATCAAAATCTCATCTTTTGGGGAATGTTTCCAAGGCTCAAGGGTGGATCTTTTCAATGCTAAATCATGGTTCAAAACATGTAATTCAAAGCATCACATACACAATCTAACTTGCATTAATCATGAACACAACTCAATTTAATCAACCAAGAATTGAAACTCATAAACATAATTCCCTTTCTTGAAATTCTTAACTTCACTTATATCTATCATAATTAAAGTCATAATTATAAGAATGAATACCAATTGGATGAGGAAGGAGGCACAAATGATAGGATTAATCATACCAAAACTTCACCATACACAACCAAGATTCTCATTACACTCTAGATCATACCCAATCAAGAACTTTTTATTTCAAATTGAGGAAGGAGATTGGATTAGGGAATTTAACCTTACCTTAGCTTCAATTTCTCTTAACTCTCCCTTGATCTTCTCCTCTCTTCACTTTTCTCCAAGGAATATGTTATATGGAAGTTCCGAAGTCTTGAGTTCATAGAGGCTCTTATAGACATACATATATAAAGGGTGAATAAAGACGAAAATCAATCGTTTAAACATCTGAAATTGAAATTCCACAGAAACGCTTAATATTACCTAAAAATTATGTTGATCACATATATAAAATCAATTTCAGATAAGCAGGCCCCTAAGGCTTCCAATTTCTAATTCAAACTTTATAGTTGCAACAGTGTAGACACCCCATTTTTGACCGACCTTAAGACTCAGACGTCACCGATTAAGCGCTTGGTGATGTTGCATAATGTGCTTGTTCAGAAGTTTCAGAGTCGCGGCTGTGAGCCCTGCCTCCGGACTTCCAAACCCTTTTCTGTGCCTTGTCTCGGTTTGCGAGCCAGACTCGGTTTTCTCCGTTTCTTTTCCTGAGGGGAGGGAGAGGTCCCGTAGACCATCTCTCAATGTCCGTAGGCTACATTTGGTGGCCGTAGGCCATTTTGCCCATTTCGGAGTCCGGTTCCCGGTTTTCGGAGCCGTCAGGCCGTGTGCCTCGGTTCGGGACCACCTAACCATCTCCGTTTGCTCTGATTTTTGGCATACATCCTATTTCATCCATTTTGAGGGACACTGAGGGCTGAGAAACCCACTTCGAGGTCAAATACAATTTTCGGTGCTTAACAGCCCATTTCCGGGACCTCGAAATGCGTGTTTTGGCCCCGGAACATTCGTTTTGCAATGGTTTTCGTTCATTTTTGGCAGGTACCTCTGTTTTATCACAGGGAAGGTCACTGAAGGGTGGGAGGCCAGCAATTGTTGCAGCAACCAGTTATCTCTCCTCCGGAGCCTCCCGGCGCCCGTTTTTCCAACTTCCGGGCTAATGTTGAATACCTTAGAGCCAGCGTTGCCAACTTTCAACCACATATCTGTGATCTACACATCTGAGAGGCCCCTAAAAGTTCATGGCCGGCCATTAAGGTCACCTGACCCTTTTGACCCCTTTCTTCCGGGCTAATGTTGAACCCCTTGGACCCTTTTTCTCGAACTTTGAACCACATATCTGTGATCTACACATCTGAGAGGCCCCTAAAAGTTCATGGCCGGCCATTAAGGTCACTTGACCCTTTTGAACCCCTCTTTCCGAGCCACTGTTGAACCCCTTGGGCCCACTTTCTTGGAATTTCAATTACATGGTTGTGTTGTACACACATAGGCCTACCTCCCCAATACCTGGCCGGCCAGAAAAGATGGTTGACCCTTTTGACCCCTAGCCGGCCGGCTAGGGGGTGTGGCCGGCCGGCCACCTCCGGCAAAAGTGAGCGGCCGGCCGTGCTCTCCTCACTGTGCCCCTTCCAGCTGTGAGGCAATATCCCCCAGATATTTTCTGTATCCGGGGGATATTTTGGGAGAGAGTTTTCCTCTCCATTTGACCCCCCTTTTACACCCCCTTTCTTGACCTTATAACCAGCTGAGGACCTTCTTCTAGGGGGTTAGAAAATTTGATCTTAAGAACTCCATAGCCAACTCCATCTTCATCTTCTTCAATTCTTCAAAAACCCTAAGTCCTTTAACCTCCATTCCTTCTATACCACCAAACTCTACCACCACTATCTCATTTCCAGCAGCTAGGAAGGGTTCTTGAAGGCCAAAGGAGCAGCAAATCCATCCAAGAAGCAACCAAAGTCTAGATCTTCAAGGGTAAGTTCCACTTTGATCCTTTTGACCCTTTCCTTTGATCTATTTCTAAGCCTCATTTCTTTTTGGTTTCAAGCTTCGGTCCTAACTGAAAAGGACCATATTTTGAGCTCATCATCACTTCTCATTAAGGGCTCAACCTTGTTTGAGCTCTCCATAATATACTTGCTTCATTGACCATGTTGTATGTCATGATTTTGTATGCCTTTTTTGACCTATGAGAAATTTATTTTCGAGCATGGTGTAAACTGATATGAGGCATATTTTGAGCCCCTCTTCAACATTGGAGAAGGGCTCAACATTGTTTGGTGTTTCCATATGTCACTTGTAGTTATATCCCCTATTTAGCCCCATTTTTGCATAAATTAATAGCTCTCTTTGCTTCTGTTTTTGGACCTTGGTCCGAACTGAAAGAGGTCTTATTTTGGCCTATACTTCATGTTTCATTCACACTTTTTTTCTGTTTGGTGATTATTTTATACACTTCATGTTTTAGCACCTTTTGAGCCTTATTTTGCATCATATTTTTAGCATGTTTGTATACTGATTTTGAGGCTTCCATATACTGTAAATGTTCATATTTTTGGTCCATCTTCAGTGTTGTAGAAGGAAATTTTTCAGTTTGAGTTTTGCTTATACCACTTGCTTCTTTACCCCTCTTTTGGCCCCCATTCTTGCATGCTATGCTTCCCTTACCTATGCTTGCTGTTTGGCCATGTTCATAACTGCGAAAGTGCATCTTTTGGGACTGTCTAGCTTCTGTCTTTGCATTGCATGTCCATGTTGTGCATATTTAGTATGGCTATAGGCCATTTCGGATGCCTAATGTTGCATTTCGGGTCATTTCCTTACATTTCATGTCATTTCACTTCATTTCGGGACTGTTTTCCCCCATATTTTGTTGCTGAAATTCCATTAGCATGCTTACATATCATTTTCCATGTCATTCGCATCATTTTATCATTGCCTCGGTTTGCGTGCCCGTGTACACGCATTTCGAGGCACTTCATTTTCTGCCATCGGCATCTTATGTGAGTGTGGCTGAGGCTCTCTCATGTTAGTATAAGTCCATGTTGCATTTTCCATGTCATTCGCATCATTTTATCACTGTCTCGGTTTGCGTGCCCGTGTACACGCATTTCGAGGCACTTCATTTTCTGCCATCGGCATCTTATGTGAGTGTGGCTGAGGCTCTCTCATGTTAGTATAAGTCCATGTTGCATTTTCCATGTCATTCGCATCGCTTTTGCATCGCCTCGGTTTGCGTGCCTGCGTGCACGCATTTCGAGGCACTTCATTTTCTGCCATCGGCATCCGATGTGAGTGTGGCTGAGGCTCACTCATGTTGGTGTAAGCCCTTTTGTCATTTCCATGTCATTTTATCACTCTCTCGGTTTGCGCGCCCGTGCGCACGCATTTCGAGGCACTTCATTTTCTGCCATCGGCATCCGATGTGAGTGTGGCTGAGGCCCACTTCATGTTGGTATAAGCCCACTTGTCATTTCCATGCCATTTCATTGCATTTTATCATCGCCTCGATTTGCGTGCCCGCGTGCACGCACTTCGAGGCATCTCATTTTCATTGCATTTATCATCGCCTCGGTTTGCGTGCCCGTGTGCACGCACTTCGAGGCATCTCATTTTCACCGTATCTGTCATCGCCTCGGTTTACGTGCCCGTGTGCACGTACTTCGAGGCATCTTATTTTCATTGTATCTGTCGTCGCCGCGGTTTGCGTGCCCGTGTGCACGCATTTCGAGGCACCTCATTTTTAGCACTGTGTATGTTAGGATCGCATCTTAGTTACATTTCATGCATATCATGCATATTGCATCGTGTCCGGAATAGGAGTTAGTCCGGGCACGGGAATCGAGGTACATTTCGTACTCCGAGTGACGGAATGTGTCTCAATTCCCCAGTCACCGACACTCCGGATTATCCATGATGGAGTTAGGTTTTAGCTGTAGTTTCATGTGCATTCATCCTATATTGAGTTGTGCATTTCGATTCCTCGGCCATCATGCCTCGGTATGCACGATTGGTGGCACGAGGATCGAGACATGCATATATTTGTGCAAATACATTGCTATGCCCCTTTCCTGCTCTCTGTTGCAGCAAAACCAGGAATCAGCAACCTTTTGGGGCTTGGCACACATTTCAAGAACAGGTGTAAACAGAGGCTAATTGGGGCATTCCGGTGGATTTCCGCGCAAGACAACCCGGACATGCATCATCCATCAGAAGCAAGATAGTCCCTGGCTTGCACGCCAGTTTATTTACTTTCTAGTTAATTCATTAATTAATTAGAATTCTGTAATATTCTTTTATTTTGGGGACTGTAATATTCGGACTGTATATTTATTCGGACCCTCTGAGTGAGGGCACAACTGTAATAAGTGTGGGTGAGTGTGATGTATGTCTTCCAACCCCACGTCTTTCTCCCTTTTATTTATCCGCTTTTTATGGTTAGATTAGGGCATGTTTAAATTAGCATACAGTATGACAGCATGTTTTGTATTCATTCATCTGTATTGCATGCACCGGGCTCGGCGCATCATACTAACTGCATTGTACTTTCAATTTCAAAATTGAATACATGTTAGTTGTCGCATTTCATATATCATCTTAGAATAGCCGAGCCTACTATAGTTGCATTTTCGCATGTGTTGCATTAAGCATTTTTGTATACTTAGGATCATGCATGATTTCTAATGTAGTTTCTGTTTTTGGCTTGGAGTACTCGGTAAGCTTTATGCTTTAGCATCCTTGCATGCGTGTGAGTGTTGCCATGAATAGCATGCTCACCATGAGGCTATGTGCTTATCTGATATAACTGCCTGAATGCCTGTGGGTGAAGGTTGGGTTATCTGAATTAGAATAAATCATCAAATGTTTCAAGCCTACCTGCGGGTAGCAAACCATCCTTCAAAAACAAACATGAAATGTTTTGTTCCAATTCGGGCGATCCAGTCTATATTTATATGCTGTGAGCATCACATAGTAATCTAGGCTAATAACCGGAATAAGAATTCACAATGCTTTCAAAAATTGATATCATGATTAGTAGAGGCCGGTCTATGACCGGGCGAGCGGGGGTGCTCACGAAGTGACCTTCCCCAATCGTACCCGAGTTCCCGAGCCGAGGCAACTTTGGTAATGACGGACACGTGGCCTTTTGGCACCGAGTCAGGGTTTCCTAAATTTCCCAAATTAAAATATTTAGGTGGCGACTCTGTATCTGGCAAAGCAGTCCATGTTTGGCACTTCTTTCAAAAATCTGTTTTCTCAAAACGATTTGCCGGATTTGGACTCTTTGGTTCAGACTTAGAACCGTGACTGACGAAGAGTCGAGTCCGAGCTGTAGCGAGGTCCCCCGCGGGCTTGTTACAGTTTCTGGCGACTCCGCTGGGGATTTAGAGAACTTGACTCGAACTCATGATATCTGTTTTTGACTACACTTGTGTGTTTCTTTGCATTGCATTTGCATTGGTGCGCCTAGGACACCGTGTTTGCCATCTGCTATTCCTGAACGGTTTGCCGGAGGCTTGTCTTGTCAAGGCATGACCATAAGGCTGACCGGTTGTGGGCTCTGCCAGTATGGGAACACAAACCCCGGTTTTACCGGGGCACCCTTTTTGACCATTCGACCTAGTGCATATTCGGATCCATAGTGACCATTCCAAATCAGGACAGGTTGCTTACCCGTTTATAGGTTGTTTTGAAACCGCTATGTGCATAGTGAAACCCTAGCTCCTGACAAAATAGGACAGGGAAACCTTACCCCAACATAGGGGTGTTTTGGCTCTCACTTATCTGTTATGTGCTTTAGAGTGCGTCTCTACAGGAATGCATGTATCGGTATATGAGTTTGGGCATCAGGCCTGCGGGCTTCAGTTCAAGTATCGGCAGTATCAGGCCTGCGGGCATCAGATCAGTATATGAGTTTGAGTATCGAGCCTGCGGGCATCAGTTCAGTATTGACAGTATCAGGCCTACGGGCATCAGTTCAGCATTGTCAACATCAGGCCTGCGGGCATCAGTTTTCTATTACGGGTATCAGGCCTGCGGGCGTCAGCCAGTATTTGAGGAATATTTATCTGCGGATATCAGATTCTGTTTTAGGGAACAATGATACAGGGATGATAATCAGTGTTTGAGGACAGTGTATACTTCAGCTTATTGACTGTGTGTTGATTATGCCCGACTATGTGTCTTGCATTTTATTTTAAGCTGTTATGCTGCCCGTTTATCTGTTTATTTATTTCCTTTTCGCTTTATTTATCTTTTTCTAGGTCAGTTTTAGCACGATTGCTTCCGACCCAACAGGCATTCCCCAAGCACCTTGGACGCGAGGTCGTCGGCTCCACCGATCTGAGGATCTAATCGACGGACAGCCAGTGTTCCATTCTTTACCCCCTGTTACAAGAAGGAAACAAAGGAAGCGCAGTACATCTGAATTGAGAGCACCAGAACAGTGGTATCCCCCACCAGTGGACAGTTGGACTGAGATCCCCCTTGAGACAAATCTGTCAGTACTTCAGACAAATCAAGACAGTATGACGGCACCAACAGGAATTGAGGAGATGATGCGCCAAATGCAAGAAACTATGCAGGCCATGCAGCAAGATGCCGTTCGCCGGGATGAACTCGCTAAGCAACAGTCTGAAATTATGACCCATCAGGCTGAGCTGATTACCAGACTGCAACAGCAGAATGAGGCATCTGCTTCGCAACAAGTCCCTCCCCCGGCAAGGGCCCCATTACCTGAGAAGGCTCCTGCCGTTCATGACGTTCCTCCGAACACCCAGAATACTGTACCAACCATCCAGACTCTGCAAGAGGACACAAGTCTTCCAACGGGGCCAACTCCGCCCCCGATTCCACCACAACTGTCCAAGGTCCATACACCCAATCACCCGGACTCTCCATCCGAGCTCGAGGTTGATCAAACAGCTCTGAAATTGAGCAAACTGGAGAAACTTTTTAAGAAATCCCAAGGGGCTAAGGCTATGCCGGATATCGGAGATGGATATACCGAGGAGGCCGTGACACTCCCCGATAGGTTCAAAATGCCACAAATAGACCGTTTTGACGGGACTGGTGACCCCATGGTTCATATCCGACTGTTTGCGGATGTCTTGCGGCCAATGGGCCTTACACGACAACAGAAGCTCTCATTATTCGGCCGAACCCTGTCGGGTGTGGCCTCCCATTGGTACGCAAGATTATCGGATGAGGTGAAGAAAAACTGGGATGAGATGGCTGAGGCCTTTGTCACACAATATTCCTATAATACGCAGATCGAGATCACAACCCGTGATCTAGAAACAACAAGGCAAGAGCCTAAGGAATCTTTCTCGGACTTTGTGATCCGGTGGAGGGCAAAGGCGTCAACGATGACTCTAAGGCCCACTGACAGGGATCAAATTCGGATGATTGTGCGCAATCTCCACCCCAAGTTAATGCAAAGAATGATTGTGGTCCCCTTCCCTACTTTCGCAGATTTACATGATATGGGGGTGCAAATAGAAGACGCTATGAGACAAGGTCTGTTTGACCAGGACAGAGAACAACCGAGGAGGACGTTCAATCGTGGCAACAATGCGGGCCCGAGTGGCGCTGCTAGTACAAGAGCCTCGGAAGTTGGTATGGTCACCACCACTCCCCCTCCTCCTCCAAGGCCCACAACTGCCACACCCTTCTCCGGCGCGTCCGGAAGCAATACACGAACCGATAGATTCCAACCTCGGGGCCAAAGAGCATTTACCCAATTATACATGCCCCTGTCCAAGGTTCTCGGAATACTGATCAGGAAAAACCATTTGAAACCCCTGGAACCCAAGCCATTACCAAATCCACTCCCTCCCTCCTTTGACTCATCGAAATACTGCGCTTATCACCAACAACACGGTCACGACACCGACCGTTGTTTCAGATTACGTCATGAGGTCCAGGATCTTATTGACAAACAGGTGATCGCACCCCCAGACAAACCCAATGTCACAACCAACCCTCTCCCACCACATAACCAACCTCCCCCTCCCAACAGAATTAATTTCATCCAGACTGGGGTCGTGTCTTACGATCCTAGCATCTATATTACGCCCACCCACCTACCCAAGCCGGAGGTGCTCCTCCCCGCTTGCACTGACCTTTTGTGCATGGTGGACGTCTCCAAAACCCAATCGGAGCCGGTGGTGGTGACCATCGAAGACAAGGCAGGGCAGATTTTAGGAAAGAATGAGTCTGTTAAATCTGGGACTGGGCAGAATTTTGCTGAGGGAGCTTATGATCCGAGCAGGCACATCCTATCAACGAGCCGAAGTGGGCTAATTGTAGAATTTCCCGAGACAGGAGAATTGTGCATGATCCGAGAGGATGGATCTAGGCTATGGGCAGATGAGCCGACAACCATAGAAGAGGACTTTGCTAACTTGCAATTTCGCGATGATCAGGAGTTGGAGGACGCGTCCATTAACTGGAATGATTATGAGGGATCAGAGGAGGCCACTGGATGGCTTGAAGATCAACCGGATGCAGTGGGGGAAGCCCAACCAGAACAGAGCCCGGCAGGGGCAGAAACATCATTTGTGGCCGGAACGGCCGAAAATCAAGTTGTACCGCCGGAGAGCGCCGGTGTTAAGAATTCCGCTCAGGACATGGGCATTACGGATGTGGGAACTGTTGAACAAACAACTGTACTGATGCAGTTGGAACAGGCAAAGTTTGAGGAAGCTGAGAGAGCCAGAAAGGCGAAGGGCCCTGAGGGGACCGGAAGTGCTGTGTGCACAAAGACAGACAATGCTGCGAGCATTTGGACAGAGAGCACTGAAAGTGCGAGTAGATTGGAGCCGGACAGATGTCTGTTGGCTGCCAGCGGAATGTGGTGGGAAGATGACGATTTGTGTCTTGCCCACACCGATGAAGACTGGGGAAATGGCCAACCAGATGATACTTGGTATCTTGATGAAGTGGACCACATGACAAGAAGTGGGCGGTACTTCAAGCCCCCACACTTAGACCAACCCGAAGCATCTGGGAAAGACAGAGAAGCGGAGGGACAGAAGGAGAAGCAGATTGAGGATGAAGCTGTGCTGAAACAGTTAAAGAAAATACAGGCAGACATCTCCATCTGGGGACTGCTAATGGCATCACGAGTGCACAGGGAAGCTGTCCTATCTGCCATGGACAAGTCGAAACTTTCTATAGACACCACGCCTGAACAGCTGGTTGGGCTGGTTTTTCCGGGAGGAGGTTCCCCGGCATTAACTTTTTCGGACAAGGAGCTACCGCCTGAGGGTGCAAATCATAACAAGCCTCTCTACATCTCTGTGGAATGTAGAGATAAGTGGATACCGGTGGTACTTGTTGATACCGGGTCTGCGATTAATGTCTGCCCAACCAGAACGGCATATGCAATCGGGTTAAAACCCGCGGACTTCATCCCAACCACCCAAGTGATCAGGGCATATGACAATACCAGCAGAGAAGTGATGGGGACTGTTAAAATTCAAACTAAGGTTGGTCCAGGACAACACAGCATCGAATTTCATATCCTGGACGTTCCCGCAACCTTTAACTTACTATTGGGGCGACCGTGGTTGCACCAGGTCAAAGCAGTCTCTTCCACCCTACATCAAATGCTGAAATACCCTCACGGGAAAGGGGTAGCGGTCGTTTTTGGGAATTCATCAATCCATCCGCCGCCGGAAGTGTCTACACCCGTCTTAGAAATCGAGCACGGCACGGAGGATGTATTTTTGTCGGGGTTCACTTTGGCCGAGGCTCAAGTGGTGCAGAATGTCATGGCTGCAAATGAGGGCATGTATGTCAGTGCACAATCTATCTACCTCATGAACAAGCTAAAACATACCCCTGGGATGGGATTAGGGAGAAGTGGCCGGAAAGGCGTCTCAGTGTTGGCCGAAGTGCCGCACAATCCTCACGCCTTTGGACTGGGTTATCTGCCCACCAAGGAGGATTGGGTGAGGAAAGGAAAAGAAATGGCCGGAAGGGCCAGGGCAAAGAAGGCCGGGAAGCCATTTGATTTAATGCACAGGCCCATCTGGGGTACCCTAAACGGACGTTTCGTCCGGGAGGGGGAAGATTTTCCATTCTGCGGCTTCCCGGAGCCATGGCTAAACGCGAAGGGGGAGCGCGTGCCTGGTTTTGAAATCTTCTTCGACATACAACTATCTGGGGATGACGTTGTCGAAGCGCAGACAGACCCACCAACTGAGACTGAGCAGTGTGAAGCAGTGGATCCTGAGAGTACAGAGATGGAAATGGGGGTAGCACTGGCGAGTCTACTATCAGATCCTCCGATCGGCCAAGAGTGCTTGGGGGATAACTCTTCGGTTTCTGTGATTGGAGATGAAATAGCTGCAGGCTTTCCAGCGCCAATCTTGGATGCATCTATCGCACCTTCTCTCATCTGGCAGTATGAAGAAGGCTTTTTATCTAGCAGTTCCGGGTCAGGTAGTGAGCCGGAATCTGATTCTACCGAATCTTCTGCGTCGGAATCAGATTCCAGCTCGACTGAGTCTGAGTCCGGTATTCCTGGGGGTGATAACCCGGATACCACAGTCCTGTCTAAGTCGTCTTTTTCATTTTCTTTTGAGTCTGTTGTAACAGAGGAATCTGACGGCTTGGAAGTATTTAATGAGAATGATGCGGATGTGGTTTCCGAGTATTTTTCTGTGCCTTTGATTTATTGCTTAAATCAGGATTTTCAAAATTTTGATGAAAATAGTGAGGAAGAAATTCCTCCAGTTTTGCAACGATTAATTGATCAAGAGCAGGAAAGATTTGTTAAACCTTTAATTGATGAAATCACTTCTGTGAATATTGGTACTGAGAAGGACCCGCGGCTGGTCCAGATCGGGTCCACGTTGTCTTCACAGGAGCGCGAGCGCTTAGTCGCTTTATTAAAGGATTTCAAAGATGTTTTCGCGTGGTCCTATGAAGACATGCCTGGAATCGATCCTGAGATTGTACAGCACCGGATCCCTCTTGATCCAGAGGCCCGCCCTGTCAAACAGAAACTCAGAAGGATTCGCCCGGACTGGGCCCTCAAGATTAAGGAAGAGGTCACCAAACAAATTGACGCAGGGTTCCTGTTGGTGTCTGAGTATCCAACTTGGTTGGCCAACATAGTTCCGGTGCCAAAGAAGGACGGCAGAATTCGGGTCTGTGTAGACTTCAGGGATTTGAACAAGGCCAGTCCGAAGGACGACTTCCCCTTGCCGCACATCGATGAATTGGTAGATTTCACGGCAGGACACGCCTTGCTTTCGTTTATGGATGGTTTCTCAGGCTACAATCAGATAGTAATGGCACCCGAAGACCGAGAGAAGACTGCGTTCACTACCCCGTGGGGGACATATTGTTATCGAGTGATGCCATTCGGTTTGAAAAATGCTGGAGCTACGTATCAACGGGCAGCAACTACAATATTACATGATATGATCCATAAGGAGGTCGAAGTGTACGTGGACGACATGATTGTCAAGTCCAAAGATAGAGAGGGCCACTACACCGCCTTACAAAAATTCTTTCAAAGGATCAAAGAGTTTCGGCTGCGACTGAACCCCCAGAAATGCACGTTTGGTGTTACAGCAGGGAAGATGTTAGGGTTTCTGATCACACAAAGGGGCATCGAGGTCGACCCTTCCAAAATCAAGGCCATCTTAGAAATGCCACCACCAAGGACTGAAAAGGAGGTGCGAGGCTTTCTAGGTAAAGTGCAATTCATAAGGCGGTTTATTTCTAAACTAACCTTGACTTGTGAACCACTTTTTGGTCTCCTGAAGAAAGGAAAGAAATTCCAATGGGACGGCCGATGTCAAGCAGCTTTTGAGCAGATCAAAGAGTACCTACAGAACCCACCCGTGTTGTCACCGCCAGAGCCGGGGAGACCGTTGATACTATACCTTTCAGTAACTGAGACCACCATGGGCTGCATGCTCGCGCAGGAGTCAGAAGACAAAGTAGAAAGAGCCATCTACTATCTGAGCAAAAAGATGTTGGATTACGAGACCCGCTATACACCGCTGGAGAAGGCTTGTTTGGCCTTGGTATGGGCAACCAGGAAGCTGCGGCACTACCTGTTAGCCCACTCTGTAATGTTGGTTTCGCGTTTGGATCCCATCAAATATCTTTTCGAGAAACCAGCACTTACAGGTAGGCTAGCTCGTTGGCTGCTGTTGCTCTCCGAATTTGATTTGAAGTATGTGACGCGCAAGTCAGTAAAAGGCAGAGCGGTAGCGGAGTTCCTTGCCGACCACCCGGTTGAGGGGGATGAAGCGGTTGAGTATCTATTCCCAGATGAAGCCATTCTGCACGTCGAAGATGAAACTTGGACAATGTACTTTGACGGAGCGTCAAACCAGTATGGGTATGGGATAGGGGTGTTGCTAATAGCGCCTGATGATTCCCGTATCCCTTTAGCATTCAAGCTCCGGTTCAAGGTTTCCAACAATGAAGCAGAGTACGAAGCATGTATTGCTGGCCTAGAAGCAGCCCTAGAACTAGGGGCGAGACGAGTGGACGTCATTGGGGACTCGAACCTCGTTGTGTCTCAAGCAAAAGGAGATTGGAAGGTCAAAGAGGAAAGGATGATAACCTACCACCAAACCTTGGATTTGTTAATTCCTCGGTTTGAGAAGCTAAATTTCACCCACCTCGTAAGAGAGAACAACAGGTTTGCAGATTCATTAGCAACTCTATCTTCTATGATAGACATCCCGTCCGGAGTCCGGATGCGTCCAGTCATTATTGATCAGAAGTTTGTGCCAGCGTACGAGTCGATTTCCGCCATAGATGAGGTTCAAGACGGCAACCCCTGGTACTACGACATCTGGAACTTCTTGGAAAAGGAGATATATCCACTAGGGGCAAATGCCAAGGATAAGAGGGCTGTCAGAAGAATGGCTGCTCAGTTCGTTATCTGCGGGGGAAAGCTGTACAAAAGGGGTCATCTGGGAATGCATAAGCTCTGCGTAGAAGCTGAAGAGTCAAAACGCCTGATGGAAGCCATCCATGGGGGGGAGTGCGGTGCACACATGAATGGAGTAATGCTGGCCAGAAAGATCCTCAGACAGGGCTACTACTGGTCAACCATGGAGGAGGATTGCATTGGTTTTGTTCGGCGATGCCACAAATGTCAAATCCATGCAAATCGCATGAACATCCCGCCGTCAAAGCTGTACAACATGACTTCGCCATGGCCTTTTTCAGTCTGGGGAATTGATGTGATCGGAGCTGTTACCCCGAAGGGGTCAAACGGGCATGAGTTTATCCTAGTAGCGATAGATTATTTTACAAAGTGGGTCGAGGCCCAATCATACGCAGTGTTGAAGGCGTCGCATGTCGCGAAGTTCATCAGAAACAACATCATCTGTCGCTACGGGGTGCCAAACGAGATAATTTCAGATAATGGTTCCCACTTCAAGAAAGAAGTGATAGACTTGTTGGAGAAATACAATGTGGCTTTCCATAAGTCCTCTACATACAGGCCGCAGACCAACGGAGCGGTTGAGGCCGCCAACAAGAATATCAAGCATATACTACAGAAGATGGTGGAAACCTATCGAGATTGGCCAGACAAGCTGCCATTTGCTCTGTGGGGCTACAGGACTTCAATCAGAACTTCTACTGGAGCAACTCCATATTCATTGGTCTATGGAATGGAGGCTGTTCTACCCATTGAAATTGAGGTCCCATCATTACGAGTATTGGCTGAATGCCAGATAGCCGAAGCAGATTGGCAGCAAAGCAGATTCGAAGAACTCATGCTTTTTGATGAAAGAAGACTGAAAGCACTGTACCACATCCAAGGCTATCAACGCAGAATTGCCCGGGCTTTCAACAAGAAGGTTAAGTCCAGGAATCTGAAAGAAGGAGATTTGGTGCTCAAGGACAACCGAGCTCCCATCCACGACCCAAGGGGCAAGTTCAAACCTAATTGGACTGGTCCTTACATCATCAAAGCTATCTGGTCAGGTGGGGCTGTGGTTCTGATGGATCTAGATGGCTTGGAGTTCTCACAACCGATCAATATGGACAAGTTGAAGAAATACTATCCTTGAGAGGCTCGCTAGGCCGAAAACCCGAAAGGGCGACCTAGGCAAGATTCAGAGCACAAAAAAAAAATTAGAAAATATAAAAACTGAGCTCGCAAGGTTGAAAACCCGCAAAGGGCGGCCTTGGCAAAAGTTAGAGCGCAAAAGGAGAGTGAAAATACTCGAGCGAACCTAAGCCTGAACTACGTAAGACTTGATTCCCATCTTTGGGATACGTAGGCAGCTTCGTCTTGAAGTTCAGTCATAAACTTTTCCCCGATCAACTTTGTCCAATTCGATCATCTCAGTCATCTTTATCTATCAGCGTTTACCGTGATCTCCGGTACAGTGCTGTTCAAACTAGGGGCAACTTTCCGTTGCCGCGACGGTGCAGAGTTACTCAGACAAGGGGCAACTTTCCGTTGCTTTGGAGTGCCGCATTGTTCTTCAGACTAGGGGCAACTTTCCAGTTGCAAGGATCTGGGGTTGTGTATCTCAGTGACAGATTTTCGGCATGTCCAGTTCTGATCCACATCGAAAATGGTTTTGAAAAGTTTTAATAAAAGTTGACTTTGTTCAAATCAATCTTTTTATGACTTAGACCATTTTTGGACCAAAAGTGGAAAATTTTCAGTACCATAACTTTCAATTTCATTGATTTCAAAATAGAGTTCTCCTGCTCTTGCATTACAATCGAGGTTGCTTTTTAGTACAATCATAAAGAAAACTTGAAAATACTAATAAGCAATAAATTTGGGGCATAGTTGAATCAAGTATCTCTGTGTCCCACTCCAGAGTTGGACGGGATATCTGATGCCAAGCTGGGCCCAACTTGTACCTCCTTTTTTGAGCCAATCCACATATTCATCTAACAAAGCGCAACTGAAGGTTGAAACAGGGGCCAGAAACTCTCTAGTCCTCCATGCCGTGGCATATCTCTGGCCGGCCAGCTCCCATGGATGACTGGCAATGTTGCAGTGTGTCCCCTCGGCCTTGTCTTGCTCTTCGAAGGAGAACTCCAAGCATTACCATACAACAGGAGAGCCGAAGGCCTTCATTTCAGACGCGTTCCGATGCCCAGATCGTCAGAAGTACACCTTTTGTTTTTGAGCTTTTTGCTTATCGAGTTGTTGTACTTTGTTTATCAGTTGTTTGTCGAGCGGACGTGTTTTGTGTTTTGAGTCCTTGCTCTCTGTTTAAGCAAATTTTGTTAAAGTCTTGTTTGTTTGCATTGTTGCTTTTTGCTTATCGAGTTGTAAACTTGCTAAAGATTCTGTTATATCTTAGTAAGTTGGGTTGTTTAGTTTGTTGCGTCGGTTCACTACCTGATTTGGTGATTACAATGCGCATTACCATTCAAATTCATTTCTTGTGCAAAACAAATTGATGCGATACGATACTAAAAGTTCAAAATACAAACACCTTTTCAAAAGCTATTTCATTTCATCATGCTTTACAACGAACAGAAGGTACAGGTTTTACAAAAACAAAACTGCCTAACAATGTGCAAAGTGCTACAAACTACTAGTAAAAAGAAAAATAAAGCATGGAAATAACAACATCAAAATCCTCGGGAACGGGAACGAGAAGCCCGCCTGGTCCTCTTTTGTGGAACAACCTCCACACCATCATCAGAGTCGGAGCTGTCGTCCTCAGGATCCTCCTCAGCCTCGCCTCTGTTCCCCGAGCCAAAACCGGAGCCTCCCTCCTCGACAGATGTCTCGAACGGACGGTCGGTAGCCTCCTCCTCCTCCTCCTCATCAGACTCCACCTCCACAACATGAGCCCTGCGTCTGCGGACAGGCCCCCCTCGAGCTCCTCGAAATGGCCTAGATGGCCCGGCTCCTCGGGAAGGCCGAGATGACCCCTCTCCCTGATAAGGCCCAGATGGCCCAGCTCCCCAATGAGGCCCAGGTGGCCTGGTCTGTGGCTGACCGGACCATGAAGGCATCTGAAAACAAAGAGTTCAATTCAAATACATCAGTCCGAATATATACATCAGATGCAGATACAAGCAAAAGCTACGTAAAGTGGGTGCATGTAAATACAGTGTACAAGTGAGGTGTGTGTCAGATGTGCTCTACACAAGTAGTCTATCGATGCAGTAGAAATCAGCATGTCATCAGAAGTATGATAAATGCCAAAAAACTGAAGGGTACCTGGATGCCCGCAACAGACAACTGTGCCTCCCTGCGTAGGACCATGCCCTCCAGTGTGGCCACCAGCTCAACCATCTCCTCCATGTACCCTCGCGATGGCTGCAAAAATGAGTTCATAATCATCAGTGAACAAATGAGTATCTAAACATCTGAAATGATGAATGACGAAAGTGGAGCGTACCGGCGGTGAGTCCGGATCAATGGCATATCAATCACTGGGCATCCGAGGCTCTAGTGGAACTGGAATCGGAGAGCTAGTCCCATACTGCCACGCCATCAACTCAGTAGGCATATCTGGCCATCCCAGATGAGGATGAATCGACGGGTTCGGAGGAAACGGTCTACTCCCACCTCTAGATGCGCCAGCCCTACTAGAAGAAGGGATGTCTGTAGCTCGAGCCTGAGCCTGATCCGAGGATGACGTACCGGCAGGTCTCATCATCGGAATACGAGCTTCTGTCAATGGAGGCATCAAATATATGTGACGATAGGTGGCGTAGTCCCCCTCCGCAACATATAACAAAGCATCACTGCCCAGCATGGCGCCGACTACCTCTGAGTAAGAGAGCCTGTCAGCGGTCCGCATACTAGCTGGAGGTACCGCGGGAACATCCTGAGAAAGATACCCCCGTACCTGGCACAGAAAGCGCTCCCCCAGGAACCAAACTCTGCCGACTGGCCCTTCGAGCAGGACCCTATACCGGGAGATGCCTGATGCTCCGGTATACTGAAGTAGGAGATCATCACCCAAGGGTGCCCAAGGCTGCCAAGTAATCTGCGGATGATAAATGCATAAACCAATCAGAGAACGAGAATATACAGAGCAAGTCAAAGATGAAAATGAAAAGAACTGAAAGTTCTGAAGTACCTCTGAGTGTCGCACAGTGTCGAAGTACTGTCGCAGGCGAACCAGGGTCTCTCGAGGCCTCGCCCGGTGCGGGCCCTCAAAAATCAATGAATATGGGGTCACGGGACTCCCCACCACCTCCAGCACTGGGGCTAACGATGGGAAATATACATAAGCCCATAACTGAGAAGAGCAGTGCAGAATGTAAATACGAAATGCTGAGAGCAAAATGCAGACTGTAAAAGTGCGCTGTGTGTGCAATGTACAAGTAATGAAGAGCAGAAATGTAAATCGAGGGGACAGAAAATACCTCCCAAGCTCTCCAGTAGCCACCAAGCAAATCGCCCCGCCCGCGGGAGGTCGCGCTCATGTAAAAGTAGAGGGTAGCCAGGCTAGCGCCACCCCAATCATATCTACTGACCTGTGATAGGTCAACCAGAGCGCTCAACAGGTATAGCCCAATGGTGTTCCCTCTGTCGGCGAACAAGGTAGTCCCGAAGAGGAACATCAGGAAACCACGGGCATACTGCTCTGTCTCCTCGGGAGTCTCGGGCACCATCTCAGCCCGCCGAAAATGGGAGGAGAACCAAGTATACCTGACTCTCCCTGAAACCCTATCAACAGGTGGGCGAGCCCCCAACAAATACATCCAGGCGGCCTCCCACTCGCCCATATCCTCGTCATAGGGGATGGCCCAACCTCCTACATCAAGGCCGGTCAATACAGCAAAGTCAAAAGGGGTCATGGTCATGTCCCCGGTGGCAGAGAAATGAAAGGAATTGGTGGTGTCCCACCATCTCTCTACCAAAGCTGCCATCAAGGTCCTCCTGGCAGGACAGCGTGACAACCCGGCGCAGAAGGGCCCAAACCCTGCCAAGTCTACCAAACCCCTGACGCCCTCCGGGAGCTCAGCATACCAATCCCGTGCCATGGTAGAACCATACCCTCGCACACTGCGGGAACCACCCTGCATTCAGAATGAATATATGTGTCAATAATGAAATAAATGGGCTGTGTGCCAATAAGATGAAATGGGCTGTGTGCCGACGAAGTAAAATAAACTACATGCAAATTCTATCTACCTGGGCTGCGTGTTCAGAGAATTTGAATTTTGGGCTGCGTGTTCAACTTTCAGTTAATTGTGGGCTGCGTGTTCACTATCTACCTGGGCTGCGTGTTCAGAGAATTTGAATTTTGGGCTGCGTGTTCAACTTTCAGTTAATTTGTGGGCTGCGTGTTCACTATCTACCTGGGCTGCGTGTTCAGAGAATTTGAATTTTGGGCTGCGTGTTCAACTTTCAGTTAATTTGTGGGCTGCGTGTTCACTATCTACCTGGGCTGCGTGTTCAGAGAATTTGAATTTTGGGCTGCGTGTTCAATTTTCAGTTAATTTGTGGGCTGCGTGTTCACTATCTACCTGGGCTGCGTGTTCAGAGAATTTGAATTTTGGGCTGCGTGTTCAATTTTCAGTTTATTTGTGGGCTGCGTGTTCACTATCTACCTGGGCTGCGTGTTCAGAGAATTTGAATTTTGGGCTGCGTGTTCAATTTTCAGTTTATTTGTGGGCTGCGTGTTCACTATCTACCTGGGCTGCGTGTTCAGAGAATTTGAATTTTGGGCTGCGTGTTCAACTTTCAGTTAATTGTGGGCTGCGTGTTCACTATCTACCTGGGCTGCGTGTTCAGAGAATTTTTTGAATTTTGGGCTGCGTGTTCAACTTTCAGTTAATTGTGGGCTGCGTGTTCACTATCTATCTGGGCTGCGTGTTCAGAAAATTTAAAGTGTGGGCTGTGTGTTCACTTTCGAATTCGGGCTGTGTGTTCGACAAATCAGTGTTTGAGCCGTGTGTTTCAATGTGGGCTGTGTGTTCGCAATTAATTAATGAGCCGAGCATTCAAAAATTTCAAGTGTTGAAACTACATGTTCAAAGATGTAAGGAAAGTACTATGTCACAAGCTAATTGTTTAAACATGGCAAGGACGCAAAATGTAAAATACAGAAGATGAGGTAAATACCTCTCGAGCCTCATGAGAGAGATGCTGCTCTGGCTCTCTAAGAAGCAGATCTGCGGGTGCTCTCTCGTCGAAACTGGTAAAATGACGAAAAACGGCACGAGGGAGGGCATGCACTGCTGGACGGTACCTCTCGGGCATGAAAGGTCGAGTCCTCGGAGGAAGAGTCATAGGATCGAAATCATCCCCAACGCCCAAAAAACCTCCACCGTGAGAAGAAGTACCCGCCATTTTCAGAAATCTGCAAAAGGGGAGCAAAAAAATGAGCAAAATGAGCAAAAAATTGGAAAAAGCCAACAAAAGTCAACTCCCGGGAAAATATTCTGAATTTTAAGATGAACTTACCTCAAGTGTTGAAAATGCAAAAAGAAGCTCCGAAGCCGGAATTTAATCGCTCCAAAGTGTTTAAAACTAAGTGTTTTTACGAAAACAATTTGCGCGAGGCGTTGGAAAACGCGCGTAAAACTCAAAACTGGAGAGAAAAGCGTTGAAAGAGGCAAGGAATGAAATGGGGTTCGGCTGCTATTTATAGGCTTCAAGCCTTGGATGAAATGCATGCAAAAAGGAGGCAAAAAGACGAAAATGCCCCTGGGAAAAGGGCACGGCCGGCCGGCCTCTAAAAATAGCTGGCCAGCCATCTGCTTTTTGCAGAAATGGCCGGCCAGCCATTAGCTTTTTTAGAAAACGGTTGGACACCCCCCCTTGGGAAGATAAACGGCCGGCCATGCTCCCCACATACTCACCTAGCTCTCTGCAAATTTTGAGGAAGATCGGAGTTCCCGGGACCTGAAAAAGTTCAAGAAACGTACACTTCCGGCCGCAAAATTGCTCCGTCCGGACTTCGGTTTCAAGTTCTGATGTGTGTCTCATCATCATCCATCGAAATCAACGTGTATCCTTTTTTGAATGGGTTATAACCTTTCAGAGAAGTGGATCAGAGGTCGTGATCGAGTTACCTTCGCCGAAACACGCATTTCCATACTCGTTGTTTCATGACAAATGAACACCCTGTTTCATGCTCGTTTTGTACTTTCATGCACACGTCTTGCACTCTCATGGGCATACTCACATTGTCATGTACATTTCTTGATATTTGTGTATCTCTGTGTTTGAGCATGCGTCGTCACACATATCTCATTCTTGCATTACGATGCATCCACTCACCAACACTGCGTGTGTCAAACTTTCGAAATCACATTGAATATATGTTGTTAGCATATTGTGCTTGTTGCAATTTCTCTCTCTTGCAGGCACGATATTGTATGTACGGTTCAATTGAGGCTGGTGCGACCAGACGAATCGCGCAGGTATTGTATCTTCTCCGTGTGAGACATGGCGGGGATTGAATAATCCCCCGCGTTCTTAACTGCATGAAATGTAGTTGTCGCTTTGCATTCTTGCTTAAAATTGTTGCATCTATTTGCGAATACTTGCCTCATTACAGCTAGCTGCATTTGCACGATCATCGGGCCACCTTCGGCTTCTTGCATATCATTTGCATTTTGCCCCCTGCCTGCGGGCATGCCTGCGGGCACATCTTTTTCTATCTTGTATGTTTGTCTGAGTCTTCGGCCTTGTCAAAAATGGGTCGTCTCTAGGCTTTGACATTCACTCACGTCACTTGTGACTTCCGAGTTCTGTCAAAGAGGGGCAACTGTAGACACCCCATTTTTGACCGACCTTAAGACTCAGACGTCACCGATTAAGCGCTTGGTGATGTTGCATAATGTGCTTGTTCAGAAGTTTCAGAGTCGCGGCTGTGAGCCCTGCCTCCGGACTTCCAAACCCTTTTCTGTGCCTTGTCTCGGTTTGCGAGCCAGACTCGGTTTTCTCCGTTTCTTTTCCTGAGGGGAGGGAGAGGTCCCGTAGACCATCTCTCAATGTCCGTAGGCTACATTTGGTGGCCGTAGGCCATTTTGCCCATTTCGGAGTCCGGTTCCCGGTTTTCGGAGCCGTCAGGCCGTGTGCCTCGGTTCGGGACCACCTAACCATCTCCGTTTGCTCTGATTTTTGGCATACATCCTATTTCATCCATTTTGAGGGACACTGAGGGCTGAGAAACCCACTTCGAGGTCAAATACAATTTTCGGTGCTTAACAGCCCATTTCCGGGACCTCGAAATGCGTGTTTTGGCCCCGGAACATTCGTTTTGCAATGGTTTTCGTTCATTTTTGGCAGGTACCTCTGTTTTATCACAGGGAAGGTCACTGAAGGGTGGGAGGCCAGCAATTGTTGCAGCAACCAGTTATCTCTCCTCCGGAGCCTCCCGGCGCCCGTTTTTCCAACTTCCGGGCTAATGTTGAATACCTTAGAGCCAGCGTTGCCAACTTTCAACCACATATCTGTGATCTACACATCTGAGAGGCCCCTAAAAGTTCATGGCCGGCCATTAAGGTCACCTGACCCTTTTGACCCCTTTCTTCCGGGCTAATGTTGAACCCCTTGGACCCTTTTTCTCGAACTTTGAACCACATATCTGTGATCTACACATCTGAGAGGCCCCTAAAAGTTCATGGCCGGCCATTAAGGTCACTTGACCCTTTTGAACCCCTCTTTCCGAGCCACTGTTGAACCCCTTGGGCCCACTTTCTTGGAATTTCAATTACATGGTTGTGTTGTACACACATAGGCCTACCTCCCCAATACCTGGCCGGCCAGAAAAGATGGTTGACCCTTTTGACCCCTAGCCGGCCGGCTAGGGGGTGTGGCCGGCCGGCCACCTCCAGCAAAAGTGAGCGGCCGGCCGTGCTCTCCTCACTGTGCCCCTTCCAGCTGTGAGGCAATATCCCCCAGATATTTTCTGTATCCGGGGGATATTTTGGGAGAGAGTTTTCCTCTCCATTTGACCCCCCTTTTACACCCCCTTTCTTGACCTTATAACCAGCTGAGGACCTTCTTCTAGGGGGTTAGAAAATTTGATCTTAAGAACTCCATAGCCAACTCCATCTTCATCTTCTTCAATTCTTCAAAAACCCTAAGTCCTTTAACCTCCATTCCTTCTATACCACCAAACTCTACCACCACTATCTCATTTCCAGCAGCTAGGAAGGGTTCTTGAAGGCCAAAGGAGCAGCAAATCCATCCAAGAAGCAACCAAAGTCTAGATCTTCAAGGGTAAGTTCCACTTTGATCCTTTTGACCCTTTCCTTTGATCTATTTCTAAGCCTCATTTCTTTTTGGTTTCAAGCTTCGGTCCTAACTGAAAAGGACCATATTTTGAGCTCATCATCACTTCTCATTAAGGGCTCAACCTTGTTTGAGCTCTCCATAATATACTTGCTTCATTGACCATGTTGTATGTCATGATTTTGTATGCCTTTTTTGACCTATGAGCAATTTATTTTCGAGCATGGTGTAAACTGATATGAGGCATATTTTGAGCCCCTCTTCAACATTGGAGAAGGGCTCAACATTGTTTGGTGTTTCCATATGTCACTTGTAGTTATATCCCCTATTTAGCCCCATTTTTGCATAAATTAATAGCTCTCTTTGCTTCTGTTTTTGGACCTTGGTCCGAACTGAAAGAGGTCTTATTTTGGCCTATACTTCATGTTTCATTCACACTTTTTTTCTGTTTGGTGATTATTTTATACACTTCATGTTTTAGCACCTTTTGAGCCTTATTTTGCATCATATTTTTAGCATGTTTGTATACTGATTTTGAGGCTGCCATATACTGTAAATGTTCATATTTTTGGTCCATCTTCAGTGTTGTAGAAGGAAATTTTTCAGTTTGAGTTTTGCTTATACCACTTGCTTCTTTACCCCTCTTTTGGCCCCCATTCTTGCATGCTATGCTTCCCTTACCTATGCTTGCTGTTTGGCCATGTTCATAACTGCGAAAGTGCATCTTTTGGGACTGTCTAGCTTCTGTCTTTGCATTGCATGTCCATGTTGTGCATATTTAGTATGGCTATAGGCCATTTCGGATGCCTAATGTTGCATTTCGGGTCATTTCCTTACATTTCATGTCATTTCACTTCATTTCGGGACTGTTTTCCCCCATATTTTGTTGCTGAAATTCCATTAGCATGCTTACATATCATTTTCCATGTCATTCGCATCATTTTATCATTGCCTCGGTTTGCGTGCCCGTGTACACGCATTTCGAGGCACTTCATTTTCTGCCATCGGCATCTTATGTGAGTGTGGCTGAGGCTCTCTCATGTTAGTATAAGTCCATGTTGCATTTTCCATGTCATTCGCATCATTTTATCACTGTCTCGGTTTGCGTGCCCGTGTACACGCATTTCGAGGCACTTCATTTTCTGCCATCGGCATCTTATGTGAGTGTGGCTGAGGCTCTCTCATGTTAGTATAAGTCCATGTTGCATTTTCCATGTCATTCGCATCGCTTTTGCATCGCCTCGGTTTGCGTGCCTGCGTGCACGCATTTCGAGGCACTTCATTTTCTGCCATCGGCATCCGATGTGAGTGTGGCTGAGGCTCACTCATGTTGGTGTAAGCCCATTTGTCATTTCCATGTCATTTTATCACTGTCTCGGTTTGCGCGCCCGTGCACACGCATTTCGAGGCACTTCATTTTCTGCCATCGGCATCCGATGTGAGTGTGGCTGAGGCCCACTTCATGTTGGTATAAGCCCACTTGTCATTTCCATGCCATTTCATTGTATTTTATCATCACCTCGATTTGCGTGCCCGCGTGCACGCACTTCGAGGCATCTCATTTTCATTGCATTTATCATCGCCTCGGTTTGCGTGCCCGTGTGCACGCACTTCGAGGCATCTCATTTTCACCGTATCTGTCATCGCCTCGGTTTACGTGCCCGTGTGCACGTACTTCGAGGCATCTTATTTTCATTGTATCTGTCGTCGCCGCGGTTTGCGTGCCCGTGTGCACGCATTTCGAGGCACCTCATTTTTAGCACTGTGTATGTTAGGATCGCATCTTAGTTACATTTCATGCATATCATGCATATTGCATCGTGTCCGGAATAGGAGTTAGTCCGGGCACGGGAATCGAGGTACATTTCGTACTCCGAGTGACGGAATGTGTCTCAATTCCCCAGTCACCGACACTCCGGATTATCCATGATGGAGTTAGGTTTTAGCTGTAGTTTCATGTGCATTCATCCTATATTGAGTTGTGCATTTCGATTCCTCGGCCATCATGCCTCGGTATGCACGATTGGTGGCACGAGGATCGAGACATGCATATATTTGTGCAAATACATTGCTATGCCCCTTTCCTGCTCTCTGTTGCAGCAAAACCAGGAATCAGCAACCTTTTGGGGCTTGGCACACATTTCAAGAACAGGTGTAAACAGAGGCTAATTGGGGCATTCCGGTGGATTTCCGCGCAAGACAACCCGGACATGCATCATCCATCAGAAGCAAGATAGTCCCTGGCTTGCACGCCAGTTTATTTACTTTCTAGTTAATTCATTAATTAATTAGAATTCTGTAATATTCTTTTATTTTGGGGACTGTAATATTCGGACTGTATATTTATTCGGACCCTCTGAGTGAGGGCACAACTGTAATAAGTGTGGGTGAGTGTGATGTATGTCTTCCAACCCCACGTCTTTCTCCCTTTTATTTATCCGCTTTTTATGGTTAGATTAGGGCATGTTTAAATTAGCATACAGTATGACAGCATGTTTTGTATTCATTCATCTGTATTGCATGCACCGGGCTCGGCGCATCATACTAACTGCATTGTACTTTCAATTTCAAAATTGAATACATGTTAGTTGTCGCATTTCATATATCATCTTAGAATAGCCGAGCCTACTATAGTTGCATTTTCGCATGTGTTGCATTAAGCATTTTTGTATACTTAGGATCATGCATGATTTCTAATGTAGTTTCTGTTTTTGGCTTGGAGTACTCGGTAAGCTTTATGCTTTAGCATCCTTGCATGCGTGTGAGTGTTGCCATGAATAGCATGCTCACCATGAGGCTATGTGCTTATCTGATATAACTGCCTGAATGCCTGTGGGTGAAGGTTGGGTTATCTGAATTAGAATAAATCATCAAATGTTTCAAGCCTACCTGCGGGTAGCAAACCATCTTTCAAAAACAAACATGAAATGTTTTGTTCCAAATTCGGGCGATCCAGTCTATATTTATATGCTGTGAGCATCACATAGTAATCTAGGCTAATAACCGGAATAAGAATTCACAATGCTTTCAAAAATTGATATCATGATTAGTAGAGGCCGGTCTATGACCGGGCGAGCGGGGGTGCTCACGAAGTGACCTTCCCCAATCGTACCCGAGTTCCCGAGCCGAGGCAACTTTGGTAATGACGGACACGTGGCCTTTTGGCACCGAGTCAGGGTTTCCTAAATTTCCCAAATTAAAATATTTAGGTGGCGACTCTGTATCTGGCAAAGCAGTCCATGTTTGGCACTTCTTTCAAAAATCTGTTTTCTCAAAACGATTTGCCGGATTTGGACTCTTTGGTTCAGACTTAGAACCGTGACTGACGAAGAGTCGAGTCCGAGCTGTAGCGAGGTCCCCCGCGGGCTTGTTACAAACAGATACATTTCTTATCAAACAGATAGGCATCTTTAAACATGAAGTTCACTTTCTTAACCGTAATTTCTCATAGGATTTCACAATAAGCATCCGAAAGCACAAAACAGGGACTGAAAATATATCAGAAAACATGTACGAGGGTCGGGTTATTACACTCTCCCCCCCTTAAATAAGTTTGGTCCTCCAAACTTGTCTTACCATGTAACAGATTAGAAATTCGATGTTCACGTAAATTTAAATTTTTTTTTTTTGACCACTTTACAGGTTAAGCCGATATTTATCATAGTTATACAAAAGTTCTTAACATCACAAATATTTCATAGTTGTACCCAACTAGTCGTTTCAATGTCGACTCACACAGAGTCTATTACAGAGTATTTAAGGCAGAAAATCCTCAGTAGGCATGGTCTATAATCACAATATTTCTTTGCCGATACGTTTCATCGCATCAATTCTTAAATACAGAAACATATAGTTCTCAAATATTGAAATGTAGAAGATACCATTTTCTTAAACATTCTCAAAACATTTCCAAAGCATACCATTTTATTGGTTCAGAATTAGATGTAAACATGGTTAAGGCGACAAAAAGAAGGGTCACAATACACATCGTTAATTTCTCATAGCATTACCTCTAAGCACAGTAACGCAAGAAAAATCATGCTTCAAATCAAACAGCTATGATAATATCAAAACTAGTAGCTTATACTTTTGCGAATTCATGCAGATGTGCCATAATAATTACTTAATTACACTATTACTAGTTCGGACCTGAGTAACAGAAACAGATGGGACAACCATTTTTTTTTTTTGTGAGCAAGGAGAGCAAGATAAGGTCAGAAAGCAAATCCAATCACTTAATTAATCAGTCATAATAATAAGATGTAACATTCTCATCACAATACAATTTAATGTGGTCCAGTGTAATTATTTCAGTGTTCCACTGTTTATACAATTCTTCCTCGTCCTACTGTAGGATACAAGATTAACCACGTGGTTTCGTATTCACAATTAATAGTTGTAGGAGGTCAATAAAAAATCATACAAAAATTATGGACCAGTCGTCCGGCCTAGTCAAGGAACATAAACAAGGTATCCGGTTACTCTATGTACGTAGGTTCCACTAAGTCCTTTCGTAGGGTCATAAATTTCATGAGAATTAGACTTATCAGTTCAAATCAGATTTCTAACAGACTCCAAATGACAATTCAAATCCCATATCAAGGAATTACATGTTCAGAATAAATTATCAGTAAAACCAAATACGTATTCAACCTTAATGATCACATTTCCCGAATTACAATAAGGTATAATCATTTAAAATCCATGTTTGCTTGGAAGATCTTAAAGTTAACATCATGACATCAAACACATAATACATTTACCAGAAAGCTATTATATTCTTGTTCCATATTTAGTAAAATGTTCTTATCATGGACAAAACATTTCCAAAAATATGTAATACATAAAGTTCATCAAACCTTTCATAATTACATAAAATACGTTGTTCAGAGACATTACCCAGAAACTTATCAGACCTTTCAAAGATTATTAGATGATGGAATAATTCCCAATAGCATTAAACTTATTTAAACTTTGATAGAACAATCTTTGATCCAGCTTATAATAGATAAGATAGAATGACTTCAAGTTCAACACAGAGCATTCATCAAGCATGCTACACTGAATTATCGAATGGAAAACTCATTCATGTATAGTAAAATATCTCTTTCAGGAAACTTGTCACATCCTGAACATTTGGAGTTTTGTAACATACCTAGTTATCTTGAAGAAATTATTCGGAAAGCTTATCATATCATACACATGGTAGAAGTTCTTAGCATTCTTTATCATTTCAGAAAATACATCATATAAAACATTTCATAACCCAAAATATAAATTTCATAAACATCGTATAACATAGTCATTTTCGAAATTCTTTATACAAAAGTATCTTTTACAAAGACATTACTTACTCAGGTCTATAGTCAACTCACACAGGATAACACATTATTCATCCATGTCAGAAGTACCGAACGTAATTGGTAAGTTCCATTCCAATGATCACTCATAAACAAAACAGATTACAGATTTCCATAAACAAATCCCGTTAACCCATAAACAAAACTCATTCGACATCATCAATAATCCTCTCGGTTCCTCAGCAGAAATCGTCAATAACTTCCTCAGTTCACAAAATCACAATTTTTTTTTTTTTTTTAAGCTCAATATGCATAACTTCTTCTTACAGCCAATCATACTCAAATTATTTTGGCAAGGAAGACATAACTATAGCATAAAGGTTAGAGGATCACATATATCGCTTTCTTTGATTTTAGAAATATTCCATACTTAGAGTTTAATCACTCCATCTAAACAGATGTTAGGAAGCACAATCACGTTATTATCATTTCTTATGGGTAATTACCAACCCAAAATAACAACAGATGTCACACATTGACATATAAATTATCTTACCGATGAGTTCGAACCCTCGCTGCGCTTCCGCTGCGCAACTTTATTAATTTAATCCCATAATTTTCCTTTCCATTTTGTCTAGCCGTGCGGGGGTCGAATCCTCCAGATCTTCCGTCTTTATACTTACCATATTCTGCATCACAATCAATCGCCATATACACAAAGAAAGTACAATAGACATGAATCATGATCATTAGCGTTACTAGATACACTTAACGTTGCTATCCATCTTTTCATATACAGTAAGGATGTCATGCATGATACCTAAGTCTTTTCTAGACATCCTAAGCCCAATGGATTCGTGTGTGAGATAGCAACTCGTGCTCTGATACCACTTGTCACGCCCCAAACTCGCCCCTAAAAGTTCGGGCATGACCTAGCAGATACGGACACATGACCTAATATACATAATATACGGGGCCAGAACGGAAGCATTTAATATTACAAAGTAACATAGAATAACATCCATTGAGCTAAAACTAACATGCCAGGATCACATACATGAGAGCCATTTATCTATATACATACCCATACATATAAGTGAGTGTATATCCGAACATTGGTAAAGAAAGGGGGTATATACATACATTTTAACCTTAAGTAAATCATTAAAGTGCATGACAAAATCTTAACAAAACCTCACATAAATGCATAGGCTTGGTCGGGGAGTCTAGGCATACTGAGGTTGACAATTGAAGGGTAAGCGTCAAGGGTTAAGACGGACTCCCAAAGTAATTACCTACAGAACAGACATAACACAAAGTGAGCGAAGCTCAGTGAATAGTAGTATATAAATGATTCAATATTCAACTTAATCATAATACATATCAATGCGTATGTAAATGCGGAGATCATATAATTAAGAATTCTGTACTAATTTTAGAATGGCCTTAGGCCCAATCTTGGCGATAGCCCTTGAACATATTAACATTAAGCTTTTACACATGTTGGCATATAGCCCTTGAACATATGGCATGAAGCCCTTGAAAAGTTGAACATATGTATGGACTCAAGAGGTGGCTCGTACGGATTCTAGAGGTGACTCGCATTGCAGCACTTAGTTCCATACAGCACTTTGTTCCATACCAGAAATCATTAGGTCTTAAAGACCGATCAATTCATATCATGTTATAACATGGCATAAACGGAACGGATAAATAGAAGCATATTCATACATATTCTTACTATTGCTTGAATCAGAAACAGAAATCAGAGTTCATGCTTGATCATAGCCCACCCGTACAAGACCGTCGGTGGTACCATCCGTACAAGACCGTCGATGGTAAAACATAATCCACCCGTACAAGACCGTCGGTGGTACCATCCGTACAAGACCGTCGATGGTAAAACATAATCCACCCGTACAAGACCGTCGGTGGTACCATCCGTACAAGACCGTCGATGGTAAAACATAATCCACCCGTACAAGACCGTCGGTGGCAAGATATATCTTGTAACATAATTGAACCACGGTATTATTACCCCCGGGCAAGGGCCATAAGCTACGGATGTCATGAATACCTTACATATATGGACATCTGTTCATTAAGTCAAAACGTAACATATCAAAACATAGAGCATTTCTTGTTATATCATGTCATTACAGTACATTTAACAAAGACAGAATAGTTTACATCATAGCGTGAGCCATATGACAAGGTCATTGATATTTAATTATGTCTTCAGGTTGAGTCATCCGTAAATCAATCCGTTGTTTATCACAATGCTTAGCAGATATTAACGTATAAAACAATCCGTGGTCTTAACTAATTATTCATTAAGAAATGGCGTAGTTCACGTGATCTATTAATAGCATATAGAAGCATACACCTTTGTTTGATCGTTCACACATGTTACCATAGTTGACTTGTACTTAACAGAGTACTAATGGTGGCTGTTACATCATTTGCATGAGTTAACATAGTTAACTTAAGTTTAACAGGACATTCCTGATAATTATTAATGAGAGATAAGCACATTTACAGATTGAATGATTTCAGAGATACGTGAATACCATGGTTCCATAGTGCTTATACGTTCCCTTTGTTCGTCATGAATCACTATAGCTATCTTGCAAATAACAGAATGTTAGTCTTCTTTGTCAACAGTAATACCGCTCAATAATGCCTCTAGATTTTCCAATCGACACATTGTTAACTTGATTACTTGCAAGGAACAACATACTAACGATAAAAATCATCAACGATAATTGAACGTACGACTACCGTACTATTACTCACAGTGTTGCGATGACGTGCTCGTTTCTCCCGGAGTGTGCCCTGCACATACTCAAACCTTACAATTTAGTTCCCTTTTTTATATCAAATTACTTCCTGTTTCGTTTTACTTCGAAGGAATTTATACATATTAAAAAGGCATCAAATACATATTCCGACAACATTAGAGGATTCTACATGCAAAACGAAGCGATCCACATTTTTCAGCATGGGCCGCACGTGCGGCTGTGAGCCTCGCACGTGCGGCAAACTCCCCCGCACGTGCGGCAGAATGCCCCCGCACGTGCCTTTTAGGCAGAACCAAACCCAAAATTTTCAGCATTTGCCGCACGTGCGGCAGTGACTCCCGCACGTGCGGCGATTCCCCTATTTTGGTCCGAAATTTGCATCAAAATCTCATCTTTTGGGGAATGTTTCCAAGGCTCAAGGGTGGATCTTTTCAATGCTAAATCATGGTTCAAAACATGTAATTCAAAGCATCACATACACAATCTAACTTGCATTAATCATGAACACAACTCAATTTAATCAACCAAGAATTGAAACTCATAAACATAATTCCCTTTCTTGAAATTCTTAACTTCACTTATATCTATCATAATTAAAATCATAATTATAAGAATGAATACCAATTGGATGAGGAAGGAGGCACAAATGATAGGATTAATCATACCAAAACTTCACCATACACAACCAAGATTCTCATTACACTCTAGATCATACCCAATCAAGAACTTTTTATTTCAAATTGAGGAAGGAGATTGGATTAGGGAATTTAACCTTACCTTAGCTTCAATTTCTCTTAACTCTCCCTTGATCTTCTCCTCTCTTCACTTTTCTCCAAGGAATATGTTATATGGAAGTTCCGAAGTCTTGAGTTCATAGAGGCTCTTATAGACATACATATATAAAGGGTGAATAAAGACGAAAATCAATCGTTTAAACATCTGAAATTGAAATTCCACAGAAACGCTTAATATTACCTAAAAATTATGTTGATCACATATATAAAATCAATTTCAGATAAGCAGGCCCCTAAGGCTTCCAATTTCTAATTCAAACTTTATAGTTGCAACAGATACATTTCTTATCAAACAGATAGGCATCTTTAAACATGAAGTTCACTTTCTTAACCGTAATTTCTCATAGGATTTCACAATAAGCATCCGAAAGCACAAAACAGGGACTGAAAATATATCAGAAAACATGTACGAGGGTCGGGTTATTACAGCAAATTTCACATTTATGATTTGAATCAATGCCAAATTTAGGTAAACATCCTATATTAATTAATCTACGCAAAGATCCATAATTAACATGTCCAAGTCTACCATGCCATAAATTTGAAGACTCAAGCAAGTAAGAAGAAGATGTATTTTTATTAATAACTGAGGGTACAACGGTCATTACATTTATCTTGAAAAGGCCATCAAACATGTAACTTTTTTCCTACATATAGCACATTCTTAGTAAGTACAAATTTATCACTCTCAAACACTAGTCTAAACCCATTCTTACTCAACAAAGATCCAAAAACAAGATTCTTGTGAATGTCTGGTACATGCAGCACATTGTTGAGAGTGAGTTTCTTTCTAGATGTCATCTTAAGTACAATCTTTCCTTGTCCTTCAACTTTGGAAGTTGAGAAGTTGTCCATAAAAAGTTGTTTACCATTGTCCACTGTAAAATAAGATGTGAATATCTTTTTGTCAGCATAGATATGGCGAGTAGCACCAGTGTCCACCCACCATTCTTTAGGATTTCTGACAAAGTTTGCCTCGGAAACAATTGCAGAAAGATTGATGTCATCTACACCATTGGAAATATTGTCCACTTCGGTCATATGGGCTTGAGAAGGCTTCTTGCTTATTCTTCTTTTGCTTTTGCCTTTGCTACGGCAATCTTTGGCCCGATGTCCCTCTTTGTCACAGATGTAACACTTGCCATTAAACTTGTACTTTTTAATTTCCTTTCCTTTAGAGCCTTGTAATTAACTTTCTCTAGAAAATTTCCGTTTCTTTTCTTTTGGAGCACGTTCCACCACATTTGCCTTAGACTCCATAGGATACTTACTAGCCTGCTTTTCAGAATTACAGTTGTTCTCCTCAATCCTCAAACACACAATTAATTCTTCTAAAGACATTTACTTGCGCTTGTGTTTGAGGTAGTTTTTGAATTCCTTCCAGCCTTGTGGTAATTTCTCAATTAAGGCTGCAACTTGGAAGGATTCACTGAGAGACATGCCTTCTGTGTGAATATCATGCAGAATGAGTTAGAGATCTTGAACTTGGCTGATCACAGTTTTAGAATCAACCATTACAAAGTCTAGGAATTTGCCAACCACAAATTTCTTTGAGCCGACATCTTCCGTTTTGTACTTTTTCTCCAAAGACTCTCAAAGTTCATTTGCTGTCTTGATAGGACTGTAGACGTTGTATAATGTGTTGTTAAGTCCGTTCAAGATGGAGTTCCGACAAAGGAAATCAGCATGTTTCCAGGCATCGACCGCAACAACCACTTGCCGGTCGATTTCATCCTCTTTCAAAATAGGAGCATCCTCACGGAGAAAACGAGCCAGGTTCAGAGTTGTAAGATATAACAATATTTTCTGTTGCCATCTTTTAAAATCAGTTCCAGAGAACTTCTCTGGCTTCTCACCGTGATTTACCGGTACTGTCACAACAGGAGAGAGGGTTGGCGTAATTGCAGCCACCACACTAGTACTTGTTTGGGCATTAGTTTCAGTAGCCATGAATTCTAAATTATAAAACAAAATTATAATTAGAATTTATACTATATAGAAAATTAATCCAAATACACAAAATTAAATTTTGTAAAAATAAAAGAAACAAGAATATAACTTTTATTTTTCAATTAATTTGAAAATAAAATAAAATTTTATTTAACCAAATTAATTCCACACAGAAAATTAAATTTCTGTAATACTTCAATAATTAAAAAAATTGAATTTATTTTTAATTAATGAACACTCAGAAATTATTTAAGAAAATCAAAATTAATTTCTGACAAACTTCACAAATAAATATTCTGAATTGTTAATGACACTAGTATATTACTGCAAGTTGTCAAAGAAAATAGACAGTATATTACTATTATCTATCAAACAGTATATTACTACTATTTGTTTTCCAACCAGAATATTATTTAGTAAAATCACAGAAAATAATTTCTGCATGAAGAAGAAAGAAGAAAGGAAATAAACGAAAAATTCTGTAAATAGAATAATATGTATGTGTCTTAAGATTGTTGGAACAATCTTCTATATACAATACATAAATTGAAACAAAATCAAATAAATAAAATAAATAACTTATAGAATTTATTTTATCAAACCGAATGAAAAATAAAAGATTAAATCGAGTGTGTGACACTCTGTCCTTAAGACAGATTCGCCCTGCTACGGTACTTACGGTTATGTGGCGTCTATCTCCCAGGATACAATGATCTTTACAAATTTATAGTAGCACTCCAAACAAATTTTTCAGCGAACTAGACCTTGTGTTCTAAACTCTTTGAATTTTTCCCTAAAATAATATGAAGAATAAATAAAAACAGAGATAAACATGTGGACAACAAAACTATATTTTTCAGACTATTTTTCATCACCCAAAACTCCTGGAATTTATAGGCAAACAACCAGTCCCGAACACGTATGAAACACAAACTAAACAGGTGGTTTTTTGAATGAACATGTGTTGTTTCAAATTAGAACAGATAACTGAATCTGTCTAGAAACTGTCTGGACAGTTTTGACACAGATAACTGTTGAACATATCTGTTGGAACTGCTGGGCAGGTTTAAATCTGTTTGGGCAGTTATATAACTGCTGAACAGATCTGTCTGGAAAGATTCAATCTATCCGGGTGCAACAGATATAAGACCTGTTTGGACTGTATGATCTGTTCGAACAGTGCATTGTGCAGGTTCAATCTGTGTAATTGTAGCAGTTATGAGCAGTTAACCTGTTGGAATTTTCGGACTGAAGGAGACCAAAATGGATAGAAAATTAATTCAATTTTTGGCACAAAATTTGAATTTAAAAATTCAAATAAATTTTGTCCAAAAAATTAATATAAGAACCGATCTGACCCACAACCCGCGCCCGGCACGGCTCGGCCGGACGGATGGCGGTGGCGGCGCGCGCACGTGTGGTAGTTTGGGCTAAGGTTTACTTTGTCCATAACTCCTCCCTTCTACAAACTTGGGGTGCCCCTTGGGCCCCAACCCAATGTGGTACACCTAGAACTTATATACACACATAAATTCTGTTCAAGTTTCAATGTGGAATAATCCTCACAAGGAAACCCACATTTAAAACTTAAATGTCTAATTCCACAAACCCGAAAATGACGTCAAGTTCTCATTCACTCATAAATGATTTTGACGAACCGTCTTCACCGTGTGACTTGCCATGCGGCAAGGAACATATCACCTTTTCGGACTCACCCCAAAAGACGTTTGAGGCCTACTCAATTTTGGGCTCAAAGATGGCCCAAAATAAGCATATATAAAACCTATTTTCCAACATAGCATGTGTTTGTAACATTGCTAAAAAATTAAAGAAGAAATATTTTTAAGAAAAATGCTCCATCCATATAATTTTTTTTCTACAAACTTCCCGAATTATGTGACAAGATTGATAGAAAGATTTTGAGAGAAGAGAGGAACACGTCATTTGAAAGTTTGTGAAAGAAATATTCTACAAACGTAGCATTTCTATATTTTTAATTAATAATTTTAACTTATAACAAATTGATAAAAAGAATATTTTAACAAAATTCATTTTGTAAGCTTAGAAGAGTTGTTTGACTTAGGTTTCGTTTTGTTGAGATATGCTTCCCATATCTGATATATATCACAGATATACATCCATGATTCTATCGTTATCATTATTTGTATCTATCCCTATCTCATAGCATGTATAAATAGAATAGCATAGTCATGGAACTAATGTAATACAAAAGCTATTTTCACTTTAACTCAATAAAATATTTTACAGCAGATTGTTCAAGTTGGTATCAGAGCCAATGGCCTTTGAAATTTCATCCTCCGATATTGCCACTCCCTCAGCCAAAGCCCCTTCACCCATCTCACTTCCTCATCCTCATCACTTCATCTCTCTTAAACTCACATCCAAAAATTTTCTCTATTGGAAAACTCAACTTCTTCCTTACCTTCGTGGCCAACAACTCTACCCATATATTGACAGTTCCTTCTCTTGTCCACCATCCACCATTGACATGGATGGTGTCTCCACTCCCAATCCGGCACATGCGACTTTGCAGTGTCAAGATCAACTCATTATAAGCCTTCTCATTGCCTCTCTCTCGGATGAAATATTCCCTCTTGCCGTCAGATGCACCTCTTCTTTTGATCTTTGGCTCACACTAGAGCAATCCCTTGCCTCGCCTTCTCCAACTCTGTTTGAGTCTTCAACAATTGAAACAAAATGATCGCCCAGCCACTACTTTTCTCCATGACGCCAAAACTATTGCCGATGACCTTACTGCTACCGGCACTCCTCTTTCCGCTTCCGAGTTCAACCTGTATGTTTATCAAGGCCTTCATCCTGATTTCAAGGATCTTGTCACGACCCTCACGGCTCGCCCAGACCCTGTTTCATTTTCGGAACTCCACAGTCTCCTTTTAAGTCATGAGTTCCTCCATCGCAACACGACCACCCCCACTCCGACACTTGTTCCGCAGGCCCACTTTTCTCAACCCACATCTTGTGGTCATTCGCGTGGTGGTTTTTCCCGTGGCCGTGGTCGTGGTCGTGGGTGCGATGGGCAAGACCGAACTCTTCCCAACTTTGGCTCCTCTTTAGGCTCTCACTCTTTCTCTGCTGGTTCAGGCCTCCTCCTCACTCCCCCTGCTGATCAACGTCTCCGCTATCAAATTTGTAATCGGCCCAATCACATTACTCCTCAATGCTATCACCGGTTTGATCGCATGGTTGCTTCAAGTGCTCATTTCACCAGTTACGGTTCCGAACCCACTTCCAGTACATATGGTGGCTTGAGTTCTCCTCCTTCCTCCCATCTTGATTGGTTTTCGGATACCAGTGCCACACACCATGTCACTCTTGATCTCGCTTCTCTATCTCACATTGCCGATTACCATGGCACCTCCCATCTTCGCGTTGGCAATGGTATGGACATTCCGATCTCACATATTGGTTCCTCCACTCTTCCTTCCCTCTTTCATTCATTTCGTCTTAATTCTATTCTTCACGTTTCTACTTTTCAAAAATGTTTACTTTCTGTCCATCAATTTACTAAAGATAATAATGTGTTTTTTGAATTTTATCCCATCTATTTTTTGATTAAGGACCAACTTACCAAGAAAACTCTTCTTCACAGGAAGAATGAAGGCGGTCTCTATCGGCTTTCTCCAACCTCTCCTGAACCTCTCGCAACTCTCTCTTCTGAGGTTGTGTCGTCTCTCTGTTGGCACCGTCGACTTGGTCATCCGCATGAGCGTGTTCTTCATTCAATCCTTCAATCTCACACTCTTCCTGTTCAGCATCCACAGACTCGCGCACCATTATGTCATGCCTATCCTCTTGGCAAATCCTCCAGACTATCCCTACCGTCCTCGTCTAGTCGTAGTTTAGCTCCTTTGGATTTAATTTTTAGTGATGCTTGGGGTCCACCACTATTTCTTTCCCATGAAGGTCATAAATATTTTGTAATGTTTGTGGATGACTTTTCTAAGTTCATTTGGTATTTTTCCATGTTCAATAAATCTGATGTTTTTAATATTTTTCACACTTTCAAAACTATGGTGGAACGGCAGTTTTCTCACAAAATTAAAGTTATGCAAACTGATTGGGGTTGTGAATATCGTAAACTAAATTCATATTTTCAAACCTTGGGTATTATTCACCGGCTTCCATGGTTCAACCGAGTCGGCAGAAACAGACGTGGCAAAGAAGGCATTGGGGTTGGTTGACATGTGCCGAAGAACCATGGGGTGAGTTCGGTGGGAAATAGAAGAGGGTTGGGGTGATGAGTTGAGGTCAACTATGAGATTGAGGCCACGGGTGTGGTGAAGAGAGGATGGGGCAGAGGTGACGGGATGCAGAACAGGAGAGGTAGAGGACGGGATGAGGGATGCAACAGAGGCACCTGTGGATGGAACTGTTGTAAGTGGTGAGCGTGGAGGGAAAGTAGCAACGGGAGGAGGTGCAAGCGGCTGGACAGTGGATGTGGGTGGGGTCGGTGGTGCACCAGCAGATTGAGGTGGAGAATGGGAAGGGAACACGTGAGTGGGTGCAATAACAAAATAGTGGGAAGGTGGTGTGTCGGGTTGGGGGGAAGAGGCAGAGGATGTGGAAAAGGGGAATGTGGTTTCATTGAACCGAACATGTTGGGCGATATAAAGACGACCGGTGGAGATGTCAAGGCAACGATAGCCACGATGAGAGGGACTATACCCGAGAAACACGCAAGGGGCGGATCGAAGGAACTCAATGCATTAATCCGTAACGGCACTTGGAGCTTACATCCGATCACTCCTGGTATGAACATTGTTGGCTGTAAATAGGTCTTCCGGATCAAACGTCGGCCTGATGGTTTGATTGAGTGCTATAAAGCGCGCTTGGTTGCCAAAGGTTTTCATCAACAGGAGGGGCTTGATTATTTTGAAACATTTAATCTTGTGGTTAAACCCACAACTATTCACCTCGTTTTATCTCTTGTCGTTTCCAACAATTGGCCCATTCGGCAACTCGATGTGCACAATGCTTTTCTTTATGGGTATCTTTAGGAAGATGTCTACATGCATCAACCACCTGGGTTTGTTGATGCCACTCATCCGTCCTTTGTTTGCAAGCTTCATAAGTCTTTATATGGATTGAAACAGGCTCCACGTGCATGGTTCTCTCATCTCACGGGTTTCTTGCTTCAGCTTCAATTCACAGCCTCAAAATCTGATAGCTCGTTGTTTGTGTATCAACATGATGGTATTGTGATTTACATTCTTATTTATGTTGATGATATCCTTATTACCAGCAATTCCACCTCTTCTCATCAGCAGCTCATTCATAAACTAAGCCATGAGTTCTCCCTCAAAGATCTTGGTGCTTTGCATTACTTCTTGGGCATTGAAGCTTGCAAACACTCTTACGGTCTACTGCTCTCTTAACACAAATACATCCTGGATCTCCTCCATAAATCAGGATTGCTGTTTGCCAAGCCCGTTCAAACACCTTTTGCTACTACCACCAAGCTCACTTCAGCAACTGGCACTCCTATGAAGGACCCTTCCCATTATCGTATGGTGGTCGGTTCCTTGCAATATCTTACTCTTGCTCACCCGGACATTTCCTTCTCCATCAACCGAGTTTGCCAATTTATGCACTCTTCCACCGAAGACCATTGGCAGGCTGTCAAACGGATTCTTCGGTACCTCAAAGATACCTCTCATTATGGTCTCTTACTTCAACCCACTTCTTCTACTCATCTTCAAGCTTTTTCCGATGCCAATTGGGCTGGTTCCATTGATGATCGCAAGTCCACCGGTGGTTATGCAATTTATCTTGGTGATAATATAATTTCATGGTCTTCTCGCAAGCAACGGACAGTGGCGCGATCCTCTACTGAGTCTGAATATAAAGCCTTACCTGATGTGTCTGCCGAAATTTCTTGGCTACAATCTTTACTCACTGAACTTGGTATTCGGTTATCCTCTTCTCCAATTCTCTGGTGTGATAATCTTGGTGCCACCTACTTGTCTACCAATCTGGTCTTGCATGCGCGGACTAAACATGTTGAAATTGATTTTCATTTTGTCCGGGACAAGGTTGCTCGTAAGGATCTCCAAATTCAATTTATCTCTACCAAAGATCAGATCGCCGATATTTTTACTAAAGGATTACCTTCCCAATCCTTTCATTTCTTTCGGGACAAGCTACAAATTCGCCCATTGGAATGTTTCGCTTGAGGGGAGCTGTTGAGATATGCTTCCCATATCAAATATATATCACAGATATACATCCATGATTCTATCCTTATCATTATTTGTATCTATCCCTATCTCATAGCATGTATAAATAGAATAGCATAGTCATGGAGCTAATATAATACAAAAACTATTTTCACTTTAACTCAATAAAATATTTTACAGCAGATTGTTCAAGTCGTTTGACAATTTTTAATTTTAGTAAAAAAAAATCATTATAAATTGTCATTTCTTTCTTTATTTTTCTGTATATCTTTTTATAAAAATTTTAAAAATAATTGAAATAACTCATTTCCAAACTAGGCCTTTAACTTTTAACTAATTTGACAATAGTCACACTTGAGTCAGGACCAGAGGCTTGTAATAGGGGGAAAGTTGTTAGTTGGTCCTGGCAATGTGTGTGTTTGGTTTGAGTTTTTTGGATTAAGTTTTTTAAAAGTTGAATTTTTTATTTTTTCGTATTTTTATTTTTATTTTTAGTGAATATTTTTAAAATTTTAAGCATTTTTTTTTTACTTTTTTAGATGTATCTAGAAAATCTAAAAAGTAAAAATTTTGTGAAAAAATATTTTAAAAAATTAATAAATACATAAAAATATAAAAAATATATTGAATTCTCATATATATTTTTTGTATTTTTGGTATTTAATGAATTTTTTAAAAAAAATTTGTGCAAAAATTATACTTTTTATGTGTATTTAGGTTAAGTGTCTCAAAAAATTAAAAAAATTACTTAAAATATTAAAAAAATTCAATAAAATTAAAAAAATACAAAAAACAAGAAAGTATAATTTTTTGAAAAGTACTTTTAGAAAACCAAAAACAAGCAAAGTGATACGAAAATGATGCTAACTCTAATGACGATAGAGAGCACTAGAATTGTAACTCTAATGCCAATTCTAATGATGTGACAATACATATATATATATATATATATCTATACTATATATTAAGCAAAATAGGTTTTTAACCCCAAGTCTTGTGGGAGCTCCAATCTCCCAATCTAAATTTTCTGATTTTTTGATTTAAAAAAAAAAAAACTTAGCATTTATTAACTTCTTCCAACCCCCAAGTATTACTCTCATAATAATACTTTAATGCATTAAGAACAAGTATAAAAAAAATTCTTTGAAATCCAACACATATGAATTCCTTGAAAAGTCCCAACACATATGATTATTATCGCTCATAATAACACTTTAATGCATTAAGAATAAGTATAAAAAAAATTAGAAGTGCAACACATATGATTATTATCAAAATATTAAACATTAATTTAATATAATTAAAAAAAAGACATTTAATTCCTTAAAAAGTCTAACACATATGATTATTATCAAAATATTAAACTTTAATATAATATAAAAAAAAGAAGACATTTAAAAAAAAATAATTTAAAAATCGCAATTCACAAATATAGATAATTGTAAACATAATCCGTGCATAGCACGAGTGATATCCTAGTATATATATATATATATATAAATGTATTTTACAAGTCAAAATTTCAAATCATAAAATGAAATTTACATCTAAAACTCCCTGTTTAGCGGCCTCAAACATTTTTGTTAAAAAATTTAGAAAAGGTATAGTAATTTGTAATTGATGAAAACTATCCCACCTCACACCTTGGACCAATCAAGGATTTTTCTACGAGGCATAGAGAGAGAGAGAGAGAGAGAGATAGAGAGACTGCGTACGTTTCAAGTGGAGAGACGACCTCGCGGTGTCTTCAAGTGTCATGCATGCATTTTGTGCATCTGTTTCCTCTGCATGCAAACACTCTCTCTCTCTCTCTCTCTCTCTCAAAACCCTCTCTCTTTATATCTATACTATTATAAAGTGAACAGAACTTTGGTGTCCTGAACCTTTACTCTTCTTGCCATGTGGCAGTGTTTTTTATTTTTTAAAAAAAACTTAAACAAAGAGATGGGCAAGGCTTGAACCCATGACCATGGGTTTAAGTACGAGAACTCATACCACTTAAACTAAGTACACATTATAATATTAATTTCATTATTATTATTTTTTATTCCTACTTATTTAAATTACACACACATCGTGTGTGCCACCCACTAGTATATATATATGTCTACTCTCTCTGTCTCAACCTCCCATCCCCACCTCTCAAAAACCTCAATCGCAATCTCAATCACCGTCACCGACTCCACTTCTCTGTCGCAGATTCTCTTCAAAATTTGGTACTCTGTTTTTTCCGGAGCAAATCAAAACCAGAACACACACACCGACTCTAGTGTAGTCATGCTTATCTGCATGTGATTGCCTCATCCAAGTTATCATTCCATAGATTACTACTAGGTTTGTTCTACTAATTTTTGTTTTTGGGATCGATTTGATGATATTGTGAACCATTATCAAAAGGGGGTTTTAGGGTTTTGATTTGGGTTTTAACTTATTTGACTCGAATGGAGATTTGTTTCAGGTTTGATTTGGGTCAAATGGCAAAGATTTGCATGAACAAAGCGTGCCAAGCGACGACGCCGTTTCAATGGAAGAAAGGTTGGGGTTTGAAATCCGGTGCTTTTGCTACTCTCTGTTTCAACTGCGGGAATTATCCCAATTTCAATTTTATTATTATTATTGCCTTCTTAGAAAGTTACAAGTACCTATCATCTGTATCTGAGTTGATTTCTTGTTCCAATCCAAGGGCACTTTGGGGTTGTGGATTTTGACTCTCTAGTAAGACTTTTTTTTTAAAAAAATTTAATTTTTTGAGCTCATTCGAATTTTAAAATTTTAAAATTTCCAATGTTCGATTATCAATTTAATGTCACATTTTTGTCTTATAAATGTTCATACTTTTGCTATTTAAATTTTCTGTTTAATTTCAATTTTTTTCCCATGTGGGTATGGGTATGCATAGTTTGAGTTTGAGTGTGGGTCGGGCTTGCAATAATAAGAACATGCGTACCATGTCTAGCCCCTTAGCTATTGGGTGTCATCTTGTTATCTTGATTCCAACCCAGACAAAATTTCAAAAGCCGAAGCTGACTCATTTAACCCATATATATGAATTATTACTGTAAAAATGCTAGAGATTGTAAAAATTTTATTAAAATTCTACTAAATGTCTCACATGGAGTGGGACCTAAAAATTTTATCAAAATTCTACAAAATGTCTTACATGGGGTGGGATCACATGGGGTGTGACCTACATGAGACCCATATTGTGTGGATCTCACATCCATGTAAGACATTTGGTAAAAACTTTGGTAGAAATGCCTCACATGATGTGGGACCCACATGGAATCCATATTGTGTAGGTCTCACATCCATGTGAGACATTTGGTAGAAATTTTAGTAGAATTTTTGAGATTTCTAACATTACTCTTATTATTGTGTCTTGGAGGGGGTATTAAATGATTTGGAGACTTTTAATAATTATTTGAATTTAAATAATTAATGAAATCTAATAGTGAGATAATTTAAGCTATAAAAAGGGACATATATTTAACTTTTTCGAACTTCCATTATTTTTTAAGTTTATTATGTAACTAAATAGTATGAAAGTTAAAATTAATATTTTAAAATGGCTACGGCAGGCTAGAAATTTTTATCTCAAGCCGGGCCCAAAAAATTAAACAAGCTCCAAATCCTAGCCCAGGTTGACCCTATGACCAAATATTTATCGCAAGTCTTAAAAATAGTGAGTTGGGTTTTGGGCTAATGCCAACCCCTAGTATGTAGCATGTAAAAAAATATAGAGCTATGCTAGGACCCCAAATATTTGAGATACATAGCATTTCTTAAAAATATAAAAATAAATAAGTGTAATCAGATTTAGGGCTGAATAATGCTCAGTAACTGCTACTAGGAATGGCAACGGGGCGGGGCGGGGCCGGGGGTCGCACTTCCCGTCCCAGATCCCCGATGGTGGAAATACCCCAGTCCCCAGCCCCGATCCCTGACCCCAATCCCCGACGCGGAATCTGTCATTGCCCCCGCCTCCGCCCCCCAACGGGGATCGGGTTTCCCCGACCCCGAAAAGTCCCCGGCCAAAAAAAAAATTCAGCTTCAGATCAGATATTCAATAACAGATTTAACAACAGATTTAATACTCATGAACAATAACAACAACAGATTTAAGAATAGATTTAACAACAACAGATTTAACATATATATTCAACTCCAGATCTAAGGATCATCAACAACAACACACCCAAATTCGTCTCTTCACTACTAGCTTATATATTCGACAGATTCAACAGTAGAAACGGTGAAGCCCTAGCATACACCAGATTCGTCTCTCACTTCTCAACTCGGATCTTGGCACCGGTGACTAAAACTTCCAGATCTAAAGAACAAAATCAAAAAACAGAGAGAAAGAGAGAGAGAGAGAGAGAGAGAGAGAGAGAGAGAGGACATACCGTAAGAGAGAAAGAAGCTGCCGCCAGTGAGAGAGAGGAGAGGAGCCACCGCCGTGAGGGAGGAGTGACGCCAGTGAGAAAGAAAGGAGGAGATGCCGATGCCGTGAGCACCGCAGCATAGAGAGAGAGAGAGAGAGAGAAAGAGAGAGAGAGAGAGGGAGAGAGACTCTGCGAGAAGCCGTGAGCACCGCAGCATGGAGAGAGACAGAAGGAGAGAGAGAGGGAGAGAGTCTAATATAAGAGAGGTGAGTGAGTGTGAGTGGAGAAGAGAGGTGAGTAAAGTCTCAAAAGTAACCTAAATATATATATATATATATATATATCCTAAACATATATATCTATATTTGGGGATTATATGGGGATTGCTCGGGCCGGGGGAATCTATTCCCGTCCCCGGCCCGAAAATCATCGGGGATTTAATTTTTAATATCATTCCCGACCCTATGGGGATAATTTTCGGGGAAAACCCGTACTAATCGGATCGGGGGATTGGGTCCCCGTCGGCCCGGGTTTAAATTGCCATCCTTAATTGCTACTACTTTAACTATTAAGTCAATTTTTATTTTTCATATTTGATATACTATGTTTTAGAAAAGAATCAAGATGGAGGACTAAAGAAGGCTAGCCATTTTATTTAGTGGCCAAAAAGTTCTTTCTAAAATGATGAAAATTAGCCAATAATTAGCTTCACTTAACACTTATAGTTGCAATTACTACTGTTTGAAACTTTTTCTAGTTTCTTGTTAAATCTTTCTTTGTTTGTTTGCTCCATTTTTTTCCTCCCATTATTCACTGTATATAAACCAGTAAGATGTGTTATTGTCTTTACTAGACATTGCAATATTTCTTGTAATAGGCCAAAAAGACAAAACCAAAATTTCAAAGTTGTTCTTGTAGACTGCTTCAATAACTTGTTTTATTATTTATTTATTGTTTGGCCAATGTTTAATATCACATCACGTGGGCTGTAGATCTGCATATGAGAATTTACTTTACTGTGAGACGTTCCATTTGGAGGAATCTGGTTGGAGGGAATGCAGGTTATGTCGAAAGGTAACTTTGAAGCCATCGATTGCCCTTCTATTGTTCAAACATCTATTTTCATTATGGTTTCTAAGTCTAGTTGAATTTTGGTATGACAGCGTATCCACTGTGGATGCATTGCTTCCAAGTATTTGCATGACTACTTGGATTTTGGGGGCATAGGGTGTATAAGCTGCACAAAGAGTTTGGAGACTCGCTCAATAAGACCCAGTCAGGTAATTAGTCACATCACAACTTTTGTATGTGCAATAATTTTGATATAAAAATGACAAACATGGATTTGTAATGTTATTACCATCAGTTATTAGCTCAATGATTATCTCCTTCCCCTCCCAATGGGACTTGTATGAGAAGCATTGTCCCAGATGGGATACGAGTATAAATGTCTTGCTTAACTTTCAAAATTTGACTATCTTGGCCGTAATATTGGTGTAATTCCTATAATTTGTTAGATGATTCTTATTATATCTCTCTCACATTATTGGTGTAATTCCTATAATTTGTTAGATGATTCTTATTATATCTCTCTCACATGAATCTGGTAAATGAGATTGATAAAACGGTTGTGGGTAATTATGATGTTTCCCATAATAAAATGCTTCCTTTCCCGAGGCGTGTCTTGTTTTGGTCGTTTTCCTGTATGTTGAATCTGTCTCCATCAAACATACAAGTATCTGATATTTTTCTGTAACTCATTCATTCAGATCCCAAACAATGATATTTCTCATGGGTTTGGCCCATTCACAGCAAACAACATCGGTGATCTGCAATCCTCTGACGTTGAAAATAGAATGGGTGGCATCAACCTTGACAAAGAGAAATTTACACAGTTGAGCAAATCTATGAATGCAAATGAGCTCAGCCACTGCCCTCAAACTCAGAGGGGTGATACTAATGCCTCTATTGAGCAAATCAAACGAGAAGAAATTGTATTTCCTAATGGGGAAGTTCGTGCAGGCTTTTCAGATCTGATACGGCGATCTGTTGGATCATCTATTTTTGCTATACCAAAAAATAACAGGCCAATACTAGGGGAAAAAGATATGTATAAATCACTAGCTCAGCCATCAACAAGTTTAATTTTTAGCAATCCTTTGGAGACTCCATATTCTGTATTACCTTCTCTTGGTGGGCCTGTGGAAGGAAGCGAACAGAACAAGGTTCCCCCTGTTAAACAAGGGAAAAAGACACACCTTATTTTACCCAAACCCCCTAAAACTGGCCTCACCGTGTGCTCAGATGCTAATAGGGGAATGGTTTCTGAGACGTGTGTTAAGGCTTCCTGATGAAGGACGAGGCTGCAATCAGTTACTTCCGCGATACTGGCCAAGGGTTACAGACGAAGAACTGCAGCAAATATCTGGAGGGTATCCTTGATTATGCTATTTTTGGTTTTTCATCTTTAAGTCAGTGTCCTCTAATCTGATTTGCGGTGATGTCTATAATCACCTGTTTTTGTTTATTCATTGATTCAAACAAAATGTTTACCTTAAAACTTGTCAACTAAAAGTTTGAATTCCACTGTTGTGCCATTGTTCGAGAAGGTTTTGAGTGCCAGTGCTGCTAGTCGAATTGGTCGTGTAGTCCTCCCCAAAGCATGTGCTGAAGTTCAATGATTTTGTCTATGTCTTCTCTCTCTCTCTCTCTCTCTCCTTTGTGAAGTTTATTTTCTTTCTCCTTAGCTTTGGATGTGTACAAAATGCAAATTGATGCAGGCCTATTTTCCTCCAATTTCTCAATCAGAAGGTATACCAATAAAGATTCAGGATATAAAGGGGAAAGAGTGGACATTCCAGTTCAGATTTTGGCCCAATAATAAAAGCCGCATGTATGTATTAGAGGGCATAAACCCTTGCATACAGAATATGGACTTACAAGCTGGTGACATTGATGCTATAGCATTATTTTATGTGATTGTGTATTCATTAGAATTTTGAACTTCTTCCAAGGGAAATTAATTAACCCTGCATGTTTAATGTCTTCATGGTCTGATTTTTATTTATTGTCTCACATATATATTATTTTTTCAGTGACTTTTAGTGGGATAGATCCTGGGGCAAAACTTGTCATTGCCTTTCGGAAGGCATCGAATTTTATTAATTTGCAGGTCAAGCATCATAGGCATCATTGTCTTCTCTATTATGTACTCGCTTAACGTTCTTTTCCATTGTGTTTTTACGAATTGATATATATTTCATATAAAATAAACAGGACAGCCGAGTACCTGGTCTTTCTAATGGTGCTCCCTCAAGAAAAATCTCTACAGTAAGTTAGTGGTATCTGGTTTTTCCCAATGGCTGAAAGGAAGTAAGGATTCTCACCTTATTACTCTGTCTGAATTGTTTACTTTTGCTGATTGAGATACTTTTGGTTGGCCTTAAATGAGGAGTATGGAGGCAGGACAAATGAGGACTCATTGCAGCGGCCAATGCTGATCCCAGGGAAGAAGAGGGCTCGGAACATTGGGTCCAAAAACAAGAGACTACTCATGCATGGTGAAGATGCTATGGAGCTGAGACTCACATGGGAAGAAGCACAGGAGTTGCTCCGCCCACCCCCAAGTGCTAAGCCAACCATTGTCATGATTGAAGACCAAGAATTTCAAGAATATGATAGTAAATCCAGTTGACACCCTCATGTTATACATGGAGATGGAGTAATTATTTATTCAGTATTGCAAGGCGATTCTTGTGCTTACTGTTGTTCATGTTATCCAGGAGCCGCCAGTTTTTGGAAAGAGCACTATATTCACATCCCGAGCATCTGGGTAAGCATTCGTAAAATAGTCATAAATATATGATTTTTGTTGGGAGTTTGTTTGTCATAAATATATCACAAAAGGGTAGCGGAACCTGAAGGAACATTTCAGCTGATTCGAAATCTAATTGTCTAGACTAAACATTGGTATTAAGGTAGCGGTTGCTAATGTTTACGTTTTTGGTCCAATCCACGTGGAGGGGTGCTTTGCGTGGATTCCAGGATTAGTCAAGGTGGGTGTAAATTGACCCGGACATCTTGTCATTAAAAAAAAAAATGTTCATTGTTTATATTTATAAAAAAATTATAAACTAATTTTTGTTTATTTTTAGAAAAACAAAAATTGTGAACACATTTGGTTTGATCAAAATATTTAAAAAAATTTAAAAACAAAAACTAAAAACATGTTTGTTAAGGCTTAAAATGTTTGTATTTATTTTTTATTATTTAAGACAATGGGAATCATACAAATTATAAAATTATAATAAGTGTCCACAATAACCATATTGGTACAATACTAGCAACAGATCAATTTAAAGTTAGATATGCATAATTGTGCTATATTTTTATTACAATGCATTTGCAATTTAATTCATCAGAACTTTAATTAAAAGAAATACCAACATTGGCAACAAAGTAAACAATAATTTTTTGAGTAATTTCTTTTAAAACACGCCAGCAATATTTTACATTAAAAAAATTATAAATTCAGTACACAATCCATTTCAAGTTAGAGTAGATAGGCGTGAGATCACTACCTAGTTAGATTAAACACCCAAACCTAAGGATAATGACCACTACTCATTAAAAATATATAAAGCATGAAAAATTATTCATAATTATACCATGAAAGTGAGGTGTAAGGTATAAATTTAAAATTAGCGTGTCGTGAATTATAGGTACAATCAGTGGCAGAGGGAACATGGACCTAGGAGGGCCCCTCCTTAACTTTCTAAAATTTATGTTTTAGTATAGGTTAATAAATTATTTCTCACTTTGCCCCGTCTAAATTTGAATATATATTCGTATTTTTTTCTTTATTTTTTAAATAGTTCTATAATTTGTACTATTTAAATGTTTATTTTATGTCAAAATCACTTTTATAATATTATAAAGTCTACCATTAAATGTTTATTTTCTATTCTTTTTTATAACGTTTATTAATTTATTCTTATTGGTATTCTTTTTTTTTATTCTTCTGGGATGAATATATGTACAAATATGTAAAAGATTACTTGTTTGATGAAATTTTTATTTCTTAATAAAATACTTGCTTTATATATATATATATATATATGTTTTTTTCCTGGAGACGATTAGTCGATGTCTTGGCTAAAAATGAGGGTTAAGTTTGTTAGGGTTGAAATAAGACAGGATGAGAACACTATTGTAGACATAACATTTTATTATTACTCAAATCCTATCTCTACCGCTGGGTGCAATAAACCCTATCCACATGTTTGAATTATGGGTAAAATTCTAAATTTTTTTAAATGTAGCACAATTGATAAAAATAAATAAATAAATAAAAAGGTTCCAGTGCAAAAAGGAAGTGGAAATTTTGAAGTTTTATAAATGAAGAATTAAAGGTGCAAAGAACACGTATCACTGCAAGAGAGGAATAGGTGATTTTGCAGCAATGGTCAGATGGAATAGGGTCATGGTGATGAAATGACGTGGCTATTCGGTTGAGAATAGCTTCCAAGCGATTTCAAGCCATGACCGAAACTTAATCATAGGACAATTTACAATTCTTCCATGTTTTTTCATTCCGTCCGCCGTTTAGAAACAGATATAAACAACTTTTCTTAGTTTACTTTTTTAACCCAATTTAAAAAGCTAAGGCCACTCATTTATAAACAAAAAATGTTTACTAAACAAGTTTATGTAATAGTTTTTAAATTTTTTATAAATATAAACCTAAAATTATAAACGGAATGGTTACACTACAAGAATTAACACATTTGCCGACCAAAAAATTGGTCGCTAAAAGTCCATTTTTGGTCGGCAAAACATATTCCCGACCAATTTTTTTGGTCGCCAAGTTGGTCGGCAATTGAGGGTCGCGGAAAGTAATTAGCGACTAAAAAGATTTTTAGTCGGCAAAACGTTCTATTTGGCGACTAAATTGTTGGTCGCTAAACATATAATTATCGCGACTAACCTATTTAGTCGCGAAAAGACTTTGGTCGGCAAAAATTACATTCAACGACCATACATGTTAGTCGCTAATTTGGTCGGCAAAAATTACTTTCAACGACCAACAAAATTGGTCGGCAAAAATTACTTTCAACGACCAACAAAATTGGTCGGCAAAAATTACATTCCACGACCAAAACTTCTTCGTCGCTAAATAATAGTTTCTACGACCAAAAAATTTGGTCGCTATTTGTTACTTTTCGCGACCAAAACTTTTGGTCGGCAAAAGTGAGATTCCACGACCAAGTGTTGTTTTGGTCGGCAATAGATGTATTTTTTGCGACCAAAACTCTTGATCGGCAATTGTCATTTTTTACGAAAAAAAATTATTTATTTGTCGCGACTAATAAATTGGTCGCCAAAAGCAAGAAAACAATACACCTGTAATTCCTAATAATTCATTCAATCCATAATAAATCTATAATTTTAAAGCATCATACAAATCAACTGAATCATTAACATTCGACACAATACATAATTCATTAACATTCGACACAATCCAACATTCATCCAATTTTTTTTTTTGAACAATCAATTTTTGTTTATAAACATTCAATCCAATATTGAACAAAATTCATTCAACCCAACCTAAATATAACATTAAAATTCATCATATTTTCCTGCTCAATCCCAAACTTTACAATCATTCCATTCAAAACATTAATTGAGACAAGTTTTAAACATCCATCCATTGAAAACCAGTAAGTAATTGAACAAAAATTAAAAGGAAAATCAATGAAGGAATCCAAAAAAAATTCTACAACATGAAGGAATATATATAGTTTTGAAGCATCAGCCTTGTGCTTGATCGTTTTTGGAAGTCACCTACAAATAAAATAAGAAAAGTTAGAATCTAGAAACATATCCAAAATGAAGTATTCTCATAAAAAAAAATTAACCATATGGCAAAAAATTTATATGATTACATTACAAACATTTGATGATGACTATATCACAATTAATATCCTCCAATTCAAATCTAAACTAGAGGCAATTCAGATCCTATATATAAAATAAATGCACAACATGACCCTTCACCATATTGTTCCCTTAATGCTGTGGACACTGAACATTGATTTGTTTGGTGAGATAACCAACATTACACACAACTTAAAACAATATCATCACTTTACTATTATAACCTCCAACAAAGATATAACACCTAAGAAAAGTAGGAAAAAAGAAGTGGGAATAAAAAGAAAGCTAAAGCTGAAATGAACAAATTTGAATCATCACAGTTAATTAGGTGATTGCCTTCAAATTCAGAAACACATTGAAAACATAATGAGAAACATATATAATTTTCAAGATCTTGTTTCTCATTATGTTTTCAATGTGTTTCTTGTCAACAATATATGTTTACTACCACCTAATTAACTGTGATGATTCGTTACTCTGTCCTTTTACGTTACTCTGTCCTTTTAGTTCCTTCTCAAACAATATATTGCATATTTACCAACAAAAAACAAGCCCTAATATGTTACTCTGTCCTTTTAGTTCCTTCTCAACAATTAGGATTGCTGACTTTTGTCCTTTTTTATATGTTGTGTGTGCATGCAGTGGGGAAGAGTGTATTAAAAATTAATAATAAATAAATAAATAAATAAAAAGCAAAGTTACTATTGAATTAACAATAGAATCCAAAATATTTGACCCTGAGCACAGAACAAAAAGAAAGTTGGTTGGACAATCATATTTATGCCATGTATATGTGGATTTGTTCTATCATACAATTTTTTTCTATTAAAAATATGCTATCACATGCACATCTGCAGGTCCTATAAAAATGTCAACCTAAAAAGATTTTGCCATCAAATTAGGTCACAAAAGCACACTTATCCATTGACTTACAGAAATTGATAAAGCAAATTTTAGTGTTAAATGCACCATCTCGCTACTGCATATTAGCAGATTTCCTAGTTTACCATGCACCACAATATCCTTACTTGAAGTATTGACCAATAAAACATTGGTTACTATTGTTTTTACCATCAGTTCAATTTAGATTGTCACAGATTTGATATTGAGAGAAATATCTCAACAAGTGTGCGATACCAAAGCAGGCCAGATGACAACAAATCATGCTCCATATCATTTACAAATAAATTTTTGATAGTGGAGAAGCTTAGATGACAAAATTATACTGCTCATGTCCATGGACCAATCAATTGATGTAATAAAACAAAAACTACTCTCATTCCACGCCATGGTAAAAGATAATGCAAATGATAAAATGAAAGTTGTTAATATTATTGACTTCATCAAACTTGATACTATAGGCAAAATGTGTCAATAAAATAATAGTTTATTTCCCCCATCAAAAATAAGTGCACAAATCCAAGTACTTGGAATTTTTCCCAATAAATTTATGAAATGGAGCCAGTAGTTATAATATTCTAAGATTCCATTCAACATCAGGGTTAATGTATGTAACTAGTAGATGAACTACAAGGGATAGACCAGACCATAGTAAAAGATAATGCACATGATAAAATGGAAATAAGTTCGTCAAACTAAAATTTCTGGGAAACCTGTTCATAGCCACCAAGTCTGATGACTGCTCTCCATAACCTAACTCACATATACAAGAAACATTAGTGCAAATCAGGAAGCACCCAAAAAATTAAAGCAAGCAAATTTGACAATTAGGGTCACTCATAACTCACTTGAGGAAATTTAATGGCTCTCCATAAAATCTTGGGGGTTTGAATTCCAAGCACCTCTCTTTGTGGAAAGTTTCCAGCTCCTTCATGAATGCTGCTTGCTCTTCCTCTGTTCCGGCCTCATCACCCCCATTAGCATTTGTTTCCAAGAATGACTTGTTTGAGGTCTTGTATGATAAATCCCTGCAAACAAACAAGCTATACTGCTGGTTACCAGTATCATGAGAGGGAATCCTTCCCATATAAATCTTTTTGTTCCTATTGGGATGTTTTTGTAGAGGGCAAAGAAAATGAAAGAGAAATGAGAAATAAAGTAGAAGTTAATTTATTTTTTCTTTTAGGGAATGCCATAAGTTTTCCTCCTGTTGTTGCCAAAACTGGAACATGTAATTTTAAAATGCTTAGATAGTTAGAGTTGCATTGGTGAAGAAGAAAAGACTTACAAATACTTCAATGATTTGAGACCAAACAGAGCAGGAGCTATTTCCCTAGTCAAATCACTAGAGGAGAGGTTACACGTTGATTCTCGTCCAAACCAAATGGTTCATTGCACTATGAACATAAACACTTCATGCACGACTGATGATAGAGGCGTGAGGTTATGTTCAAAGCATAATTTAAATTCAATGTTCATTATGGCTTCACACATCAATTATACACTTTTTAGCAGCAAAAGTAGGTAACCTTTCCACAAGTTTTTGTGCACATGAGAGCATATATTTAGTCACACATAGTTGCTGTGCCAGTCAAATGGGTGTGCTTCCAATATACTCAATTGATGATGTCAGGTTCATCTTGCTTCTACATGATCTCATTCTATATTTCAAACTCACATAAAATCAGCTCCAAAACATTATACCAACATATGCTGTCGAACTCTTTTCAAGTGATTGGAGTCCATGAGAATTACTCTATTAGACTATCATCCAGATTGATTCCATAGCCCAACTTTTGAAGCAAACACTACTGCTCATTTCAACCAACATGATCAAAATCATAGCAAACTGCCAATTTTTCTTCACCCGATACGTCAATGAGATATTCACCATAGCATCAACTAATATTTTACAAGGTAAAAAGAGATTGATATGAAACAAGTTAAGCCGAGTAGAGGAGAATGAAACAAGAGCAGATGAAAAGCAGTATAGATGAGAAAAACTAACATGGTGTTTGTGCAAATTAATTTCAAACGAGTGTTGATTTGTAAAAATTAAGAACCCGACATGGAGAAGTTATTACAAGCAATAAAATTCTGCAAAACTAAGAAACCTGTAGTCATTATTGCTCAGGGAGTCATTTGGGAAAAATGTATCGATCTGCACCGAAATACAAATCTCGAACAAGAATCGAAATTCAAAACATGGAACACATACAGTAATAAATTACGAATCAAACCCAGATCTGAAAAAGTTTTCTTCCGAATGTTCACATTGAATAAACACATCGGATACAAAAAATTATTCAAATTACGAAGAAATTAAACAAATGAGAGTGATGCGAATAAAAAATTGAATCAATTAAACAAAAGTTCTGTATATGTGTGTATTGTGGATCTTAGATCTGCTAATAAACAAATCAGAGAGAACAATGGTAATAATGTATATGTGTGTATGTAATTTCGAACGAAGCAGAGAAATCAAAAGAAATTAAACAAATCAGATCAGCAAACGAAGCAGAGACATTCGGGATCTGTAAATTGTGGATCTTAGATCTGCTAATAGAAGTTGTGTATATGTGTGTATGTAATTTCGAAACACACACAGAGAGAGAGAGAGAGAGAGAGAGGGAGAGAGAACCTGCTTGCTTGTGAAGGACTAACAGACTGATAGCGCGAGACAGAGACGGAGAGAGAACCTGTGATCTGCGGCGGTGGCGGTGGTGATTTGCGGCTGCGGCGGTGGCGATGTGCGACGTACGGTGAGCGACTGTGGTGAGGGACTGTGCTGAGATGAGGTGGGGTAAGGTTTGGTGGTGGTGTGTGAGAGAGAGGACTTTTGTGTTTGTTCAAAACGAGAATGGAAGAGGGCGCGAATATTAAAAGTAATTTCCCCCGCAAAGTTTTAGACCAATTTAGCGACTAAATTGGTTATTAATTTTTAAAATATTCACTAAATTGTATTTATTAATTTTTTAGCGACTAAATTGTATTTATTAATTTTTAAAAATATTTTTTTACAATATTTTACTTTTTAGATACATTTAAGTAAGATAGATCTAAAAAAGTAAAAAAAAAATACTTACAATTTTTAAAATATTCACTTAAAAAAAACCTGAAAAACAAAATATTCAGTGGCGATGGTAGAGGAGAGATAATAGTAGTAGTAGTGGTGGTAGTGGTAGTGGAGTGGTAACGATGGTGGTAGGAATGGTAGTCGTAGAGGTGGAGTGGCAACAATGGTAATAATGCTGGTAGTGGAATGACATTTGCAGTAGTAGTGAATGTGGTAGAGGAGATGGGTGGTGAAAGAGAGATGAGTGAGAGACAGACAGAGAAGAGAGATAAAGAGAGAGAGACAGATAGAGAAGAGAGATAAGGTGATGAGAGAGAGAGAGACAAAATGGTCGCTAAAAGTGCATTTTCTTGTAGTGGAGAGCTCGGTAAATAGAAAAGATGGGAGGGAGAGAGTGGGCAAGATGAACACAATGAGGGAGAGAGACAGAGATAGAGAGACAGACAGACAGACAGATAGACAGAGAGATGAGTGAGTGAGTGAGAGAGAGAGAGAGAGAGAGAAGAGTGAGAGACAGACATAGAGAGAGAAAGTGAGAAAGAAGAGTGATGAGTGAGAGAGAGACAGAGAGAGAAAGAGATAGAGACATAGACAGAAAGAAATAAGAGATGAGTTAGAGATAGACAAAGAGAGAGAGAAAGAGAGCGAAAAGAGATGATCGAGAGAAAGACATAGAAAAAGAGAGAGATAGAAAGAGAAGAAAGATGAGCATGAGAGACAGAGAGAGAGAGAAGATAGACGAATGAGAGAGATAGAGAAAGAAAAAAGATGAGAGAGATAAAGAGAAGAGAGATGAGCGAGAGACAAAGAGAAAAAGAGACAGAGACAAACACAGACAGACAGAGAAGAATGATGAGTGAGAGAGAGAAAAAGAAGAGAGAGAGAAAAAGAGAGAGACAAAGAGAAAAAGAGATAGAGAGTGAGAGACAAAAAAAAAGATAGAGAGAGAGGAGAGAGAGAGAGAAATAGACAAAGAGAGAAAGAGACAGAAAAAGAGACAGAGAGAGATGAGAGATGAATGAGAGAAATAGAGAGATGCACGAGAGAGACAGAGAGAGAGATAGAGAGAAGAGATATGAGCGAGAGAGACAGGGAGAGAGAGAGAGAAAAGAGATGAACGAGAGAGACAAATAGAGAAGAGAGATGAGACAGAGATGCGAGAGAGCTCAAGAATAAAGATGAACAAGATAGATAAAGAGAAGAGAGATGAACGAAAGAGACAGAGAGAGAAGAGAGATAGAGAGAGAGATAGAGAGAAAGATAGAGAGAGAGAAAGAAAGAGACAAAGAGAAAAAGAGATAGAGAGTGAGAGACAAAAAAAGAGATAGAGAGAGAAGAGAGAGAGAGAGAGATAGACAAAGAGAGAAAGAGACAGAAAAAGAGACAGAGAGAGATGAAAGATGAATGAGAGAAATAGAGAGATGAACGAGAGAGACAGAGAGAGAGATAGAGAGAAGAGATATGAGCGAGAGAGACAGAGAGAGAGATAAAGAGAAAATAGATGAACGAGAGAGACAAAGAGAGAAGAGAGATGAGACAGAGATGCGAGAAAGCTCAAGAATAAAGATGAACAAGATAGATAGAGAGAAGAGAGATGAACGAAAGAGACAGAGAGAGAAGAGAGATAGAGAGAGAAGAGAGATAGAGAGAGAGATAGAGAGAGAAAGAGACAAAGACAGAGGCAGAGACAGAGTAGGAAAGAGAAAGAGACAGAGAGAAACAAGAGATGAATAAGAGATAAACAAAGAGAGAGAAAGAAAGGGAAAAGAGATGATCGAGAGAAATACATAGAAAAAGAAAGAGGTAAAGAGAGAAGAAAGATGAGTAGGAAAGACAGAGAGTGAGATAGAAAGAAGATAGATAAATAAGAGAGATAGAGAAAGAAAAAATATGAGAGAGATAGAGCGAAGAGAGATGAGCAAAAGACAAAGAGAAAAAGAGACAAAGACAGACAGATAAAGAAGAGTGATGAGTGAGAGAGAGAAAAAGAAGAGAGACAAAGAGAGAGAGAGAGACAAAGAGAGAAAGAGATAGAGAGTGAGAGTCAGAAAAAGAGACAGAGAGAGAAAAGAGATGAACGAGATAGACAGAGAGAGAGATAGAGATAAGAGAAATGAGCGAGAGAAACATAGAGAGAAGAGAGATGAACGAGAGAGACAGAGAGAGAGAGATAAAAATAAGAGAGAGATGAACAATAGAGACAGAGAGAAAAGAGAGATGAGAGAGAGTGAGAGAAGAGAGATGAGCAAGAGAGATAGAGACAACAGAGATGAACGAAAGAGACAGAGAGAGATAGAGAAATGAGAGAAGAGATAAATGAGTGAGAGACACAGAGAGATAGACAGACAAATAGACAGATAGACAAACAGACAGAGAGAGAAAAGTGATGAGTAAGAGAGAGAAAGAGAATAGAGAGAGGAAGATAAAAAAAATAGGTGAAAAGAGACAGACAAAGAGAGAGAGAGAGAGAAAAAGAGTGAAAAAGATAAACGAGAGAGATACAGGGGGAGATGAGCGAGAGAGATAAAGAGAAGAGAGACAAAGAGAAATGAGAGATGAGAAAGATAGAGAAAAGAGAGATGAGCGAGAGACACAGAGAGAGAGATAGAGAAGAGTGATGAGTGAGAGAGAGAAAGAGAAGAGAGACAGACAGACAGAGAAGAGTGATGAGTGAGAGAGAGAAAGAGAAGAGAGACAGAGATAGAGACACAGAGAGAAAAAGAGAGACAGATAGATAGAAAGAGAGAGAAAGAGTGATGAGTGAAAGTAAATTTTTATTTTTCTTTCAGCGACGAAAATATTTTAGTTGCCAAAACTATATATACCGCGACCAAACTAAGTTTTAGTCGCTGAAATTAAGGTTTTGCCGACCAAACTTTTGGTCGCGAAAGATAAAAAATAATTTTTTATTTTTCTTTCAGCGACTAAAATATTTTAGTTGCCAAAACTATATATACCGCGACCAAACTAAGTTTTAGTCGCTGAAATTAAGGTTTTGCCGACCAAACTTTTGGTCGCGAAAGATAAAAAATAATTTTTTATTTTTCTTTCAGCGACTAAAATATTTTCGTTGCCAAAACTATATATACCGCGACCAAACTAAGTTTTAGTCGCTGAAATTAAGGTTTCGCCGACCAAACTTTTGGTCGCGAAAGATAAGAAATAATTTTTTATTTTTCTTTCAGCGACTAAAATATTTTCGTTGCCAAAACTATATATACCGCAACCAAACTAAGTCTTAGTCGTTGAAATTAAGGTTTTGCCGACCAAACTTTTGGTCGCGAAAAATAAAAAATAATTTTTTATTTTTCTTTCAGCGACTAAAATATTTTCGTTGCCAAAACTATATATACCGCGACCAAACTAAGTTTTAGTCGCTGAAATTAAGGTTTTGCCGACCAAACTTTTGGTCGCGAAAGATAAAAAATAATTTTTTATTTTTCTTTCAGCGACGAAAATATTATTTAGTCGTTGAAATTAAGGTTTTGCCGACCAAACTTTTGGTCGCGAAAAATAAAAAATAATTTTTTATTTTTCTTTCAGCGACGAAAATATTTTAGTTGCCAAAACTATATATATCGCGACCAAAATAATTTTTAGTCGCTAAAATTAAAGTTTTGCCGACCAAACTTTTGGTCGCGAAAGATAAAAAATAATTTTTTATTTTTCTTTCAGCGACGAAAATATTTTAGTTGCCAAAACTATATATACCGCGACCAAAATATTATTTAGTCGTTGAAATTAAGGTTTTGCCGACCAAACTTTTGGTCGCGAAAGATAAAAAATAATTTTTTATTTTTCTTTCAGCGACGAAAATATTTTAGTTGCCAAAACTATATATACCGCGACCAAAATATTATTTAGTCGTTGAAATTAAGGTTTTGCCGACCAAACTTTTGGTCGCAAAAGATAAAAAATAAATTTTTATTTTTCTTTCAGCGACTAAATTATTTTAGTTGCCAAAACTATAGATACAGCAACAAAAATATTTTTTTAGTCGCCAATTGTGGCAAATTTAGCGACTAATTTTTTTTTAGTTGCCAATTGTGAGATTTATAGCGACTAATTTTTTTTTTAGTCGCCAAAAATTAATATACCCCGACTAAAAAAATTTAGTAGCTAAATGTTGTACTTTTACCGACTAACATAATTTTTGGTCGCCAATTGCACAACTTTTGGCAACCAAAATATTTTTAGTCGGCAAAAGTGGTCGCCAATTGTGTATTTTCTTGTAGTGTTACTAAACAGAGTGTAAGAGTGTGGAAACTATTTCTATGTTTCAAATGGTAGAAGCACAAGATGGTGGGGCCAATAGCTTACCCTGGTTTTTTTTCCCTCCCATCTTTCAGTAGTCAACTGATGAGGAGGAAATGAGGGACAAAGCAGAGAAACATGTCGTTTTGAACTCATGCATTGAGGTCCTTGGTAGACCTACCCTGTTTAATTTTACGTCATATGCATGCAGGAAGGAGTAAGAATATCCATATTAAAGAAAACAGCATCCCATGCGGTGGGTGTGCACGGGCTGCGGCTTTGGCATCCTCTTATTCATGGGCGGAGCTACCCATGACGTAGTGGGTTCAATTGAACGCACTGTAATTTTGAATTTTTTTTTTTTTATATAGAATTATGTAGTATTATACAAATTTTTTGAGAGGTTTTCATAAATTGAAACTATTAAAATTATTCAAAAAAATTGTTTATAAAAAAATTAATTCTATGTTTATCATAATTTTATATTATTTTTTGTTTAACACGTACAACCCCCCTAAACCCTAATACGAATATGAATGAGACTTATGGATACCATTACAACCATCATTGTGTTGTAAAAAATATGGTGAGTGTAACCTTATTGACATCATAAATATCATGATATCATTTTTTTTAATAATGATATAAAAAAAATTCATAAAATCATGTAATTTAAGATGCTTTTTATTTGTAACATCATTTTTGTGATTTTTTTTTTTTTTGGGTATAAATTTTATATGTAAATAGAGTTCATATAAAACCGAATGAAAGAAAATGAAAAAAGAAAAAAGAAAAGACTCCTTTTAAAGCACGAAATCCTTAATTCCTTACAAAAAACAATTTTCTTTTTTGTTTCTCAAGAAGAATCATTTTGTCTCTCATTTTTATTTGATTGATTGAAAATCGCAATCTCATTGTTTTTAATTTTATTGAACAAATAATATATTAGTGTACTTAAGCATTATTGTGTAATTTGACTAGTTTGAATTACTTTGTAATATTATTATATATGATATTTTAGTATATTTATAATAGATATGTGAAAAATTATATTTATAAGTGTTCTAGAATTGAAAATATGATGGAATGACATATCTGATAACTGATTAAATTTTATCACTAAAGACATTTTTTGGTTAAGCTATTGCCTACACAATCTTTCAGATGAGGATTGGAATATTGGAGGTTAATAGAAGATTTCAGAACCTTCTAAAAAGTTTGAGAGAATGCAAGGATATTGTATAGAATTTTAGAACATATATAAAATACTATAAACTAGATTCTAAATAGTTATGGAAAGTTGTGAAGGGTTTCAAGAGAATTTTACACACCACATTAATTGTATATACTAGATTGTTCCTACTCAGGTCAAGGTTGTTTACATAAAAGAGAGACCTCATTTGACCAAATTAGGGATGGTTATTTCCCTCCACTGTGCTCCATCCCTACATCCCGTCCCGAATTTTGCTTCCCGTGTCCCAATTATATTTATTAAATATATTTATGTGTATAATATATAATTTAAATGATATCGATGATAACTAATTAAATGACACCACAAAAGAAATATATTTTGGCAACGCCCTGCTCTTATTCATTGTTTCAATTGGAATGTATTCATCTCGACTCAATATATAGTGTTATTGTCCAGGGAACAGGAACAATGGGCTCAGTGTGATAGTTGCTCCAAATGGTGGAGGTTGCCTGTGGATGTTCTTATCCCTCCAAAGTGGGCATGGTTGGACAATATTTGGGATCCAAGTAGGTCAGTGAAATTTTGTCCTTAATTTTAGTTCTTTATATTTGGTGAAGACAATTTGTGAGCAAACTCTTTTGGTAGTGGGCAAATCTTTTTGGTAGTTTTACCAGAGATATGGGATCATATTTCTGTTCCATTCATTCAACTTTTTTGTTTTATCTTTTCATGTGGAGTGAGGGGGTTGGTAACCCATTGTTGCCTTATGACCAAAACGTGCTGTAGATCGAGTTATGAGGGCACTTCCTAGAGTGACATTTACTAGGTTGGGAGTTTAAGTGAGCTAAGGTAGAGTTTAGCTATTTTTACATGAATTTTGTAATTTTTTTAGTGTTTGGCTGTGAAACAAAGGGTGAAAATAATTATTTTTTAATGTCCTCATTTCCTGTGTGTTTGCAGATGTTCATGTTCTGCACCAGATGAGATGAATCCACAGGAACTGGAAAATCTTCTGAGTGTTGGCAATGGTATGGATCAAGTTTGCATTGCGCCTTTATAAACTTATGATGATCATGGTTTTAAGAAGGTGATTTTGAGAATTAAAAGAGACATAATGATCCAAATGTTTTGCAATTTAATGGTTCTAAACGTGTACTTGCATGCATCCACTTGGGTATTTGATCATGTGCTTGTTGCATCATTGAGGCTTTATACAGATGTACTATATTTTTATGAAATCGGGTTGAGTTTTGTGTGGATTGAATTCCTTATATACCGTTTTTATTGTGATAGAAAATTTATATAAAGTTGGAGAATAAGTCGGTCCTACGGTCTTGTCAATTTTAGATAAAACAAGTCTAATGGCCGTATGAGTTGACATACAATTTTTGATATCTTCAAAACTCATCTTGCAATATTCCAAACCCGATTCTTGTTACAAATCACTGGTCTGGCTTTTAGTTAATATGAAGTTTTCCAATGCATTTTATTCTATGAAATTGGATATGTTGGTTGTATTATTTTTTCCCTAATCGATCTTGACATGCCTGGTCATACTTGCTACCCTCTTCTTTTTTTTCTTTTTTAATTAAAAAATGTTTTTCTTTTCCTTGTCCAGATTTTAAGAAGTTGAGAATCATAGAAAGCACCAAGGTAGACAAATAACATGAGCCTTCTGGATTAGATGCTCTGGCCAATGCTGCAGTCTTAGAGGACATTGCAAATGACTTAGGTGAGCCATCAGCGGGAACCACTACAAAACATCCCTGTGATCATTCTGGCTGCAGTTGCATTGTGTGCATTCAACTTCCAAGTGGAAAGGGAAAGCACAAGTCCACTTGCACATGTAATGCTTGCTTTTCTTTAAAATGCCCCTTTAAAACCTTCACGTCTGGCTAGAAGACAAGACAAATAGAAATGGATAGAAATTCTAGACATGCATTGGCAGCTATAAATCAATCAGAAGATGAAAGCAACCAGAAAAATATAATTCCTAAGCATGTCGGTGAGACCAACAAAGGACGTTTAGACTTGAATTGCCAACCTAGCCGCGAAGAAGACACATTGATAGAAGCAACCGGTTGAAACATGACGAGACTTGTTCGGGAAGCAAGGCATAACAGACTTGAAAACTTAGGCCCATGTTTGCTCTCACAAGCTGTGGGTGAGATTGAAGGCTACCCACTTGATGAAGCATGTTCTTCATCTTTAGCTGGGGAACATGAGAATGAGGGCAGTAAAAGGTAAATGAGCTTTAATTTGGAATAATTTAATTTTCTTTCAAATATTTCTTCCTTTTAAATTATAGATGTGACTGCTATATTTCTCCCTTTTGAATTTATAGATGTATTTCTTGTTCTATCTTTTGATGTTTTGGCCAGTAGTTCAGTCTGTGTGTGCTTGCTTGTTGGTTTTTGGATTTTTTTTTTTTGCCCATACCTAGTAGCCTATAGTGCATGAGACCTTACCCTGTGCAGAGAAGCTATTCCATGACTTCTTTTTTTTGGTAGATATATACATGGATTGTATACTAATTTCAATTTAGTAATTAAAATGCAAGTAAAAATCGAAACTTTTTACTCTATGCTACAACCAGTAATGGATAGGTCATATCTTTTATTGTATCTGTTTGTAACATGATACATGAAAAATATTATGTGAATTAGTGTTACAGTAATTTACATCACTTCGGCTGCTCAACTGTTCATTACAGTAATTTTTTCTCTCTGTTTTTGTGTTTGTGTTGGGTTAGTTTTATTTGGGTTTCCTTGTTGCACATCCTGCATTTCCTTGTTGCACTTGCTGCTGAAACTGACCCCAATTTCATGGAAATAAAAACTTCCCTCCATCAAACACATTAAAAACTTCCCAATTTCATTAGTAAACACTGTTAGCAATCAACAGAAAGGAGAATAATTCAAGAGAATCAATATCATAAGGGAGAATGGTTCAGATCAATTTTTTTCCTGCCCAAATGCTCTATCTCTCCTCTCTTTCATCCTTGTCCAAAGCTCATCCCTCTTCCATACCCTTCTCTCTGCCTCTCATCTCTCCTCTCTCCTCTCGCGACGACACCGCTGCTCACCACCTCTGCTCTCCTCTCGCCGTTTTCTTTCATTTCTCTCCTCTTACGATGACCGCCATTGCGGTTTCGATTTACAACCATCGACCACCGATCGTTTTGCCGTCCTGGTTTTGCTTTAAAGTTAATAATTTTGGTTTAAACTATTTTAATTTGTTGTGGTTGGAGTGATTGTGATTTCTGAAATGGGTTTGCTGGGTTTTGATTTTTGAAATTTGAAATGGGTTTGATGGGTTTTAATTCGCATATATTCCCAGAAATCCGCAGAAATTTGAAATGGGTTTGATGGGTTTTCCGGCTTCGGCGCTTTCCGGCTCAACAAGGCTCCTGGCTCAACAAAGTTAGGAATCAATACGAGATAGATTTGGAGCAAAACTGTATCGTCTAATTTGTCAGGTCTGTTTCTCTGCGTGATGGCTTTTGGGTTGTTTCAATTGCTTGCTGGGAAGCTATATTTTGGGATTTTATTGGGTTGGGTCACTGTTTCAGCTTTGCTTCTTTACGTTGTGCATGTTTTGATGTTTGTGCTTTTAGTTATAATAACTATTATGAGTGTACAAATGTTTATTTTTCTGTGGATTTTGACGTCTCTTAGGCTGTGATTGAATCATAGATTTGGATAGTAATTTAGATTTTTCTATCCAAATCTATGATCCAAACATTTCAATAAGAATTAAATCTCTGTAGGCCATTTTTCTTCTTTTACTCTCTCTGCACAAAATAGTGTTCCATGGTTGTGTTTCGACCATCGTTTTCCGTCAAGGGAGTTTTCCGGCCATAGAGCATGCGGCATGCTTTTTGATGCTATGTAATAGTGTTGTCAAGCATGGGTCTTGGCATTGGTTTCTGTGGTCTGTTGAAAATAGAGTTTTGATGCTGTTGAGTGTGCAACAGCATAGATGAATACAATATTGAGTAACGTTAGGGATATCAAATTTTCTATTAAATAAATGATCAAATGTTTTACATGAGTGTGGAGTCTACAATTTGTGGACTCCACTATAGACCCCACATCCATGTGAGTATTTGATAATTTATTTGGTAAAAAATTTAGAAATTATAGCATTTTCTTAAAATATTTGTGGATTGTTGAAAAGAATGTTATGTTGCTTTTGGGAGTGTAGCAGCATGGGTGTGTTTGTTTTGGTTTGAAAAGAAGTGTTTTGTTGCTTTGTTTATTTTATTAAAAAAAGAACTTTTCCCTTTTCGAAATTCACTCTGAAAAGGCATGAAGAGAAAAGGGGCTAGAAGTAAAATGAAGACCATGATGAAGAGTGCCCTTCACATATCTCAAGAAGCGTTTAACAGCTTGAAAATCAGCATTGGTAGGAAGATGCATGTGTTGGCAGGCCTGATTAACAGCTAGGGCCAAGTCAGGACGAGTAATGGTAAGATACTGTAAACCTCCAACAAGGCTACGGTAAAGAGAAGGATTGGAAAAGGAAAGATCAGCACCAGCAGAAAGAAGAGGTTTAACAGCTAAAGGGGTAGAACAAGGTTTGCAATCAGTCAAACCAGCTTTATGAAGAAGTTCAGTGGCATATTTAGCTTAAGACAAAAAATAACCAGGAGGCAAAGATTGAACAGATATACCTAAGAAATAGGACACAGGACCTAACTCTTTCATAGAGAAAACAGTATGCATGTGATGAATAAACTTGTAAGAAGAGAAGAATCACTGCCAGTAACCAAGAAGTCATCAAACTAGTATTGGTATATTGAACAAAGAGAGAAGAATCTGAGTGACTGTTAACAAATCCTTGAGAGATAAGAAATTTAGAGAAGTTAGAAAACCAAGCTCAAGGAGCTTGTTTGAATCCATGTAAAGCTTTCTTAAGCTTGCATACTTTGTTAGAATCTTTAACAAAACCTGGGGGTTGAATCATATAAACCTCTTCATCTAAGGTGCCATGAAGGAAGGCATTAGAAATGTCTAACTGGTGAATAGGCCATTGAAAATGCAGAGCTAAACACAGAAAGACGCGAATGGTGGGTTGCTTTGCCACAGGACTGAAGGTTTCATGAAAATCAACTCCTTCCTGCTGTAGGTACCTTTTTGCCACCAACCGAGCTTTGTATCTAGCCACAGAACCATCAGAATTTCGTTTGATTCTATACACCCATTTACATCCAATTGCAGTTTTATGGGAAGGAAGAGACACAAGATCCCAAGTACATTGTTGTTGCAGATCTTGATACTCCTCTTGCATAGCAGAAAACCACACAGGAGAGGCTAAGGCAGCTGCAACAGTTGGAGGTTCAGAATGCAGATAAGAGGAATCTGATATAGCAGTAAGACAAACAGGAGGCTTTGTCTTGGATCGAGTAAGCATAGGGTGAACATTGGAAGAAGTTGGAGCAGATAGAGGAAGATCAATAGTAATAGAGGTAATAGGAATAGCATCAGGAGATGAAGAGAACTGTTGAGGAGAAAATGATGAAGATTGAGACACAGATAAAGGGGAAGGAGATTTAGAAGAAAAATGAGAAAGAGAAGGCTGAAAAGAAGAGGAAATCTGAGATACAGATGAAGGAGAAGAAGGCCAGAAAAATTGATATAGATGAGGTAAAAATAGAGAAGGAGAAGTAGATAAAGCAACAGCAATTGCATATGGAAAGCATGATTCATTAAAGATAACATGTCTAGAGAGATATAGTTTGCCAGTGAGAGGATCTAAGCATCTATACCCTTTAACAGTTGGATGATAGCCTAAGAAAACACATGAGACAGACTTAGGTTGAAGCTTTTAAGTAGTATAAGGTTTCAACCAAGGGAAGCATTGACAACCAAAGACCTTGAAGAAGGAATAATCTGGAAGTGTTTTAAAAAGAACCTGAATGGAGAATGATTTGAGAGAATAGAACTAGGCATTCTATTTATTAAAAAAAACAGTTGTAGCAATGGCATCAAGCCAAAATTTTAAAGGAAGAGAAGATTGGTGAAGAAGAGTGATAGCTGTTTTAGTTATAGGCCTATGCTTCCTTTCAGCCACACCATTCTGAGCTTGAGTATAAGGACAACTTGTCTGGTGAATAATACCATGGGAAGAGAAGAGGGCAGCAATTCTTTTGTTAATAAATTCAGTACCGCCATCAGTTCTTAGAATTTTAAGAGAAGTATGAAATTGATTTTCTGCATAGACTTTAAACTCAAACAATTTTTCATAGACTTCACTCTTAAAGTGCAAGGGATAGATCCAAGTGAATCTAGTACAATCATCAACAAACAAAACATAAAATCGAAATGGGGCATTATCAACAGTAAAAGGTCCCCATACATCAGCATGAATAAGAGAAAATGGACTATCAAAAGAAGAACAAGACAATTTGAAGGGAATTCTATGACTTTTAGACACATAGCAGTCAGTACAAGCTATGTCTTTATTGAAACTATTTTTATTTGGAAGATGTAATGCCAAGTGCTGCAGCTTGACAGTTGAAGGATGACCCAACCTTTTATGCCACAGCAGATCAAAAACTGGAGCAGTGGGACCAGTGAAAGACTGAAAAACCTGTGGGTGCTTGGAATAGATGGAAGAAGATGGAGACATTTGATAAAGGCCATTGACATTTGAGCCTTTATGCAGAACTTTATGTGTGTGTTTGTCCTGAATGATAAAAGAATCAGAATCAAAAATAACAAGACAGTTGTGATCCTTGGTTAATTGATGAAAAGATAGAAGATTGAAAGATATAGAAGGAACATGTAAAAGATTGGAAAGAAGGAATGAAAAATGTGGTGTAGGAAGAATACCATTGACAACATGCTGAATAGGCAAACTTGAGCCATTTCCAACTTGAACTTGATCTGATCCCTGATAGGCTTGATACTGCTGAAAATTAGTCAAGTCAGGTGTGAGATGATTTGTGGCTGCTGAATCAATATACCAAAGAGGCATTGTAGACAGAGTAGAGTCTGATGAGGATGAAGGCACAGCTGCAGTATAGGCTTTTGGTGCAGAAGTAGAAGTAGATTGATAAGTGGTACCATGTCTATACCAACAATCTAAAGCAATATGTCCTGATTTTCCACAGACCTGACACATAGATGCAATAATACCAAGATAATCAGATCTGGATCTACTGATAGAATATCGATTAGTTCTGTTTCCACCACGAAAATTATTCTGATATCTGCCACCTCTACTGCCTCTGTGCTGATTTCTGCCTCTAAAATGATTGAAAGTAGTAGGACGAGAAGTTGAACCAAAGCTAGAAGATGAAGGATAAAAAACAGAACCAGAAGAACCTTTTGTTGTTGAATAAGCAACATGCAGATCTTGATGAGATGAATGCTTGATTTTACTTTCAATATGAATTTCTTCTGATCCAAGTAGAGAACACAGTTCTTCTATAGACACTGAAGTAGATCGAGTTCGAATAGATGTTTTGAATGCATCATATTCATCTGGTAAGCCATTTAATGTGAGAAGAATTAGATCTTCATCATCAACCTTTGCACCAGACAAAGCTAACTGATCAGAGACTTCTTTGATCTGTGATAGATAACTGTCAATTGAGAAAGATTGCTTACGTATGGTGTGAAGTTTGTTCTTCAACTGATGAATATGAGACCTAGAGACAGATGTACATTTTTGTTCAAGTGCTTTCCAGACTTGTGAGCAAGTTTGTAGATGAAGAACAGAGGAATATACAGAAGGAGAGAGTGTTGTAATTAGACATGTGAGAAGATTTGCATCAATGGCTTCCCATTGAGCATATGCAGGATTGAGAACTGTTTTTCCTGAAGCATCAGTAATTTCAGATGAAGGACAAGGGATTGCTCCAGTTACATAGCCCAAAAAACCAGTTGCTCAAAGAATATTGTGAAGTTGATTTCGCCAGATAAGAAAATTACTGACATCAAGTTTAACAGTGACAAGAGAGCTAAAATTTGATAGAAGAGAAGTAAGACTAGAGGGGAGAGAAACAGGATCAGCCATGGATGCATTAGCATGAGCTGCCATGGATGAATATGGCTGAATCTGCTCGTGAGAGATCTACAGCTCTGATACCATGTAGAAAATGAAGATATATTTTATTCCTTACTTTGATTACAACTGATCAAGAGCTTATATACACAATCTTGCTAACTAACTCACTAACAAATACTAACTAACTAACAAACTTTACAACTATTATTATATTGAGTACTGCTAGTCACACATGACTGTGATAGAGGACATATCAATGACTCTCTCTTTGGCTGTGGTAATGGAGAAGAGGTGTGAGACGTTTGTCGCAGCTGAGATGAAGCAGAGAGCCGCTGTGTCAACTGCTGAGATACAGCTGAGTCAGTTACAGCAGTTGAGGCAGTTGAAGATGTGGTAATGGAGAAGAGGTGTGAGATGTTTGTCGCAGCTCAGATGAAGCAGAGAGCTGCTGTGTCAACTGCTGAGATACAGTGGAGTCAGTTACAGCAGTTGAGGCAGTTGAAGCAGTTACAGATAGTTTATTAGTAACTATAAAAAAAAAACCAAATAGTTGGAAAGTTTTCACACATGTTTTTTATCTCAACTTTGTTTTATGGAAGTGTTATGGGTATATTGTTTTCACACATTGTAAACGGTTGTGGAAAAATAAATATTGTTTTTGATCACAACTTTCCACACATATTGTTTGCATTATTGATTGTCTCACACCATCCTCATTCCAAACAATTGTGGAAGAAAAAAAAAGGTTTGGTTGTCAAAGTTGAACCTAAAATTTTAAAAAATAAAAAAACAAAAAAAATGTTTACGTTTGTTAAAAAACGTAACTACCATTTTCAAAACAAAAGTGGTTATGTGGAAAATGTTGTTTTTATGGAAAATGATTTTTTTGGTTGGATAAATTTAAACTCAAAATTTAAATTAGGTTCGGTTAAATATGCAAGTGAGAGAGAAGAGATAATGAGGATGGTGTGATTTGTTTAAAGACTCAAAAAAGAGTTTTTTTTTTATCAGAATTTTTTTACCCATCTCAGTGACAAAGCACATGAAACATATTTTTACAATAATTTTTTTTTTCAGTTTTTACTATAATTTTATTGGGTATTTTTTTATATGGGTAATTTTACAAAATTCATTTGAAAGTCAAAACCGGATCTGTATTTATATTTAGACCTCAAATTTTTACCAACGAATTTGATAAATTGCATTTTAATTTAGTAATTTTATTTTCATTTATATTTGAATCTCATTTAAAGTTCTAAAGGCACGGTTTGCTTTGAATCAAATTGGTATGCTTTGAATCAGTTTCCCAGAAATTCTATCAGAACCCAGAGGTTTTTAGGCTTATTTTTTTGAAAAATGCTTGAGAGCACTAAAAGAGGATCACTAAAGGGAGCACTAATGATGTGGCAGTGGGTCCCGCCTACTTTTTATGCCTTGTTTTTATTTTTTTATTATTTTTTTTGTCATTCCCAATGTATTAGTGCTATTAGTGGTGTATTTTTTAGTGCTCTAAATCATTGTTGTATTTTTTTTTATTTTACGCGTGCGTGGCTCTTGGGTGCACGGTGTGTTTTGTTGTTTGTCATCTCACTTTCTTGGGCGCCAAATGTATTATTTACTATACAATTTTATTTTAAAGTCGTAAACATTATTTTTAAAACATTTAAGTGTAAATTTTATAACATTACTCTAAATTTTATAATTTTTAAGTGTATCCAGATTGAATAGATCTGAAAAGTAGAAAATGTTTATTAAAATATTTAAAAGTTTACTAAAAAATAAAAAAAAATACAAATTAAAAATTGAAAATTTATTTTTTAAAAACTCTAAAACTAAATAAGTTTGAAATTCAAATTTGTAAAAAATATTTTTAAAATATACAACCAAACTCTAATTATAAAATTCATTTGAAAATCCAAACCAAATGGACCATCTATTTATATTTTGACCTCAATTTTATTTTATTTTATGTTTTTTTATAACAAATTAGATAAATTACATTTTAACCCATAACGAAAATAATATTTATTTATATATATATTTTTAATATTTTTATCAAAAAATATTACAGACTTCATAAATTTTAATATGATACATATAAATTACAATTATATTTTAGGGGTTTTTTTTTTAAGGTCCTTGATATTATGATTTTATAGCATAAAGGACATCAAATATTTTTATGATGTCTAAGGTCCATCAACAATATTTTCATAATGTCTAAGGTCCCTCAACCTTGATCCAGAGAAATTTCAGTCCAGAGAAAATTGGTGCAGAGAAATTTCAGTCCAGAGAAAATTGGTCCAGAGAAATTTCAGTCCAGAGAAAATTGGTGCAGAGAAATTTCAGTCCAGAGAAAATTGGTCCAGAGAAAAATACATGAAAATTTCTCTGACTTTACCAGCCTTCAATTGGTCAAAATGAATCCAGAGAAATTTGAAAACTAAGAGAAAGTTTGGTTCATTGTTTTCATGAACCAATTCTTTTACATGAATGATAACAGAGTTACCGATATCAGTCATCCAAACACATTACATGACCCTAACTACAACTAGTTTTGCAGCTCCACCATTTTGAGGGAACACAATCAACATATGGACACTATTCGCAGTACTTGTTCACATTTACGTCATGAAGAATTGCAACAATAACTCCTGCAAGTTTGCATATTGAAGAGACTTCTCTTATAAAATCCCATCTAAAAAAACAAACACTATATGATGCAGAAAGATAACGAGTTATAGAAACAAATATAAAAAAAATAAAAATGAACTCACAGAAGACTGAAAAGAACAAGAGAAACAGAGAAAAACTTACCAGATAATTTCTCTCAAAACCAGAGAAATTTCCCTCTCCACCCAGAGAAAATCACAAAAACCCAGAGAAAATTCCCTCCAACTCAAAAAAATTCACAAGAACCCATAAAAAATTCCCTTCCAACCTAGTGAAATTCACAAAAATCCAGAGAAAATTCCCAAAGAAACCAAAGAAATATTTTTTTCCAGCTTTGTTTTTTTGTTGTTTGTTTAGCCTTCTCAAGTTTTGTTATTTTTTATTTTTCTAGATCAGTATGTTGTTTACTTTTATTTTAATATATCTACTTTATATCTTTCTCAAAAAATATTTACATAAGTAGGGATAGGCATGGTATTGTGTTCAAGCCAATTTTCACTGCAAGTACCAAACCCAACCAAGCCTTAAAAATATCATATTGGGTTTGGCATGCCACACCCAATCAATATGTTTTTTTGGGTTGTTTGCCTACTTGGAAAAACTGTCATCAAACATGGACATCAGAAGACTCAAACAAGAAACAACTTCACCATATCTCAATTTCAGAATCCAAGAAATGCAAGCTGCCTCGTGGCAGGAGAACTTTAGTGCCTCTGCAAAATTCTCTTCTCCACATAAGTAGCATTATGACCATTAACGCTAATTAAATGGTTACCAGTGCACAAGCTTAAATTCTTTTGATTCATTGAAGTGCATAAACTGCTCAACAAGTAATCACCATGGCCCTTCTTCTTTGAAACTCGCCTCGAATCACATTACAGAGAGCTGCGACGATCCACACAACCTTGCCGTCGCATCCCACGTTTTACGCCCTGCGTCGCCGCCTTCAGTGACATCATCAAATGTGTTGGGTGGGCCTCAATCGACTATAGACGAAATTTCAGGAGCTAGATAGATACAAGAAGAAGATGTGAGGATTCAAGATCTGCTACGAACTCAGATTGGCTTCACCATGCTCCGCTGGCGCCGGACGTCAATGATGCTAATGAGAGAGAATAAAGAGAAACACAGTTAAGGGAGATAAGAGACACAACAAATAAAGAGAGAGAGAGATTCGATAATGGAGAAGTTGGTAAAGAGAGAAGTCAAATTTCTCTATGATATATAGGTGTGGAGGTTGAAGGACCTTAGATATTATAAAATAATATTGTGGATCTCCTCCATTACTAAAAATGAGAGAGGGACCTTAGACTAATTTTCCCAAAAAAAATTAGGTAAAATTATTCAACTAAAATATGATAAAAAGAGGGGAAAAAATTAAAATAAAATTATTTATTCTATTAAAATCTTGACATTAGATTCTATTTGGATTCATTATATCATATATATTTGTTTGGAATAATTATATAAAATTTTAATTGGGCCTAATAATTATTGTATATATATATATATTAATTTGGCTCAATAGATTTTTTTCAATGGTACTTACGTGTAGGTCGTAATAAGTTGATTTATTATGTAATAGGTCCTATGAAAAAAAATTGTTATAAAAAAGATCACTAATTGTAAGTTTTAGTGACAATTTACAAAAATTATGACAAAAAAGTCACTAATTGCTAATTTTTATCGACCTATATAAAAAATTGTCACAAAAAAATTATTTTTAGCGATAATTTTATCAAGAATTATTTTTAATAGAACTTGATAGAAATTAAATCTAACTATTAATATCTATTGATAATTTACCCTTTTTTCAAAGGCCTTTAAGACTGAGCCTCAAACAATAAATAAATAAAAATTAGAGTTTAAACTTTTATTAATGTAATATAAAATTAAAAAATTTAGAATCTTATTTTGGGTCAAAATTTGAGACTCTAAGACATTGGCCTTAGCCTTAGCTTAGGGCCGGCTCTAGTGAGAGTGCAAGTGTCCATATTAGAAATATTCAATGGGTTTGATTTTAGTTTTCTGAAAATTAAATTTTTTATTTTTTGTATGTTTTTATTTTTGAATATTTTTAAAATTTTAATTTTTTTATTTTTATTTTTTTAGATGTGTCTTATTTAGATATATTTAAAAAGTAAAATATTTATAAAAAATATTTTAGAAAATTAATAAATACACAAAAATATGAAAAATATATTGAATTTTAGTACTTTTTTTTGTATTTTTGGTATTTAATGAATTTTTAAAACATTTTTAGATAAACTATTAATAAGTCTTAATAGTTGGACTTAATTCCTATCAAGTTCCATTGAAAATAAATCGTGGTAAAATTGTAATTAAAAATAATTTTTTTGTGACAATTTTTTTATATGTCTCTAAAAATTGACAATTAGTGACTTTTTTGTCATGGTTTTTATAAATTATCGTTAAAACTTACAATTAGTGACATTTTTTTATGAAATTTTTTTTTCGTAAGACCTATTAAATAATAAGTCCACTTATTAGGATCTATACGTGAGTATCCCAAGATTTTTTTCACAAAATTATACTTTTTAAATGTGTTTATGTTAGGTGTCTAAAAATTAAAAAAAATTACTTAAAATATTTAAAAAATTCAGTAAAAATAAAAAAAATATGAAAAACAAAATTGTAAATTTTTAAAAAGTGTTTTCAAAAAACTAAAAACAAATCTGATAAAAAAAAATTTCCCACTGATATAATTTTTCCCTAAATGAAAAGATGGGGTTTCGAAAATGACGATGACTGTGCTGTTCAACGTTCATTCAAGTACGTGCCATCATTTAAATTTTTTGGGAGATAATTAAAAAATATATATATCATTCCTAATTATAATATGAGATAGAACTAAAAAATTTATGTATTGTACGGGGAGGAAATAATTCTCCTCGTATAATCCTGTTGACCAAGTCCACGCTCCTCGGTACGATGTCGCTTTAGTACCTGAAAACACAAACGTGAGCTAGCCGGCGGGTGTGTGCCGGAAACCTCTTCGATGCCTAAGTCAGTAAGCTTGACAAATAGACAAAGTTTTATGTTCTCAGAAAGAATTATGTTCAATTACCTCCTCCAAGGTGATGCTTGTGAGCTTTTATAAGTTTCCCGTGGCACAATCCTAGTAGGACTTGTATTTCTCCATGCAGAGTCCTCCTAGGATTCATAGTCCTAAGGATAATGCTTATCCTTTTACACCCTCCCCCACTGCTTAAACCAAGTGGGATGGTTTTCTCCATAGCCGAATTACCATTTGACCGAAGTAACACTGGCTATGCTGAGCCACAGAGAAGACCGAACTATCCTTAGCTCGGTTCTCTGCTTCAACTCCTTTATCTCGGCATTCCCCCGTTCAACCATGATGCGTTTAGACCAAGCTTCTGAGTAGCAAGCTCTGGCCGATCTAACCACAATACACCGCGACCGGATTAACTCCGAGACCGGACTAACTCTAGTTATGAACTAACCGTGAGGCCGGACTAACATCAAGTTACCTCCAGACCGGAGTAGCTTTATACCATCTAGGGCCGAAGTAATTACACATCTCCTAAACCGAAGTAACCATACCTCCCCTGGGCCGGAGTAACTATGCTTCTTCTGGACCGGAATATCATTGCGGCCTTTTACTGAGTCCTTCACACTTTGGGCCATAAAGTCCATCTCACAGCTCGGTCCAATTTCCCTAAAAATTACCCTCTCAATTGCCCCTTAATTCCATCTACACAGCATGATTTGGGATTACCAGTCCAACCGAGCTGAAGTTATCAAGCCTTTCCAACCGAGCTAAAGTTATCAAGCCTTTCCAACCGAGCTAAAAAAAACCTTTACTTCGGGCTTCACTTTGTTCGGTCAAAACGTCTCTTCAGTCACGACTGTAACGCTTCCCTTTCCGTATACACGTGGCATGCTCCCATTCGTAGAAAGCAGCTGTCAACGCCGTCTTCGTGTTTCGTAATTTTTAAACAGTTCCCGCTTCTTCTTTTTTCCTTTCCCTCTCTCTCATTTCACAAAACACTCTTCTCATTCTTGAACATTCATCTTCCTCTCCCCCTTGTTCCTTGAGCCTCTGAGTTTTGAGCTTGCTGTGTTCGTGCCTCCATCGCTGCTATTGCCTTCATTTCCTAGCTTCCTTCTTATTCGGGTAAGTAAGCCTATCCTTCTTGCTCTTTGCTGCTTCATCATTTGTATGGTTTTGCTTTGTATGTTTTTTGCAAATACTTTCTTCCATTTGTTGTTTTTGCTTCTGTATTTTTATGAAAAAACCAGTAGAGCTTCATGTGCGTATGAACTATTCTTGTAGAAAACCAGTCTTAGATCCAAAATAGAGTAGCGACCGATCTAGGGTACTGTTTGCCTATATAGGTAGATCACTGTAGTCCATAACCGGACTAGAACTTGAAAGTTTCAAAGAGTCACCAGCGCCTCACTCACTTTAGCCGAAATAAGATTACCGAGTTTTGAACATATTAAATTTGGAACCTCGGTTTTCAACCGAACTAAGCTTTTGGGGCCAAGCCAGCTTTCTTAATTCCTAAACCGAACTCAGAAAGCTGCCCCTAGAGGCTTAACCGAAGTAACTTTATTCACACTACAACCGATTTAGGCCTTGGGGCTAAACCAGCTTTCTTGGTTTTTTAGGCCGAACTAAGAAAGCTGTCCCTAGACGATAAACCGGTCTAACGAGCAACCTGCTCAAGCCGAGCTACCAACCCTTTTGATGAACCGAGATAGAACTAGTCTTTTGAGGCCGAAGTAGGGCTCTTATACCTTGCTTTTAAATTGTAGCACGGTCCAATGATCAGTGCTTTAACCCCATCTGTTTTCTACTTTGCAGACTTAGGTTACCCAGGCACTCCTGCGCGCGCTCAACCGAGCTACTGAGCACGATTTTTGCACCGATATAAATTATAAGTAAATTATATATCAGATGGGTAAGTATAGGTATCTAGTTGAGACCCCTAGTGGTATGGCCGAATTTAGGAAAGATTACCATATTCCTGAAGACGTCCATCTGGTGTTAGCCAAAAAAGATATTATTCCCTGGGAAAAAGAAGGCTACGTCCCTTTTACCCTTCAATCCATAATAGAAACCGGACTACGGTTCCCTGTCCAACCGTTGATCTGTGAATTTCTTAGGCAGACTAGATTATGCCCCACCCAACTGTCCACCAATACATACCGCATTATAATGGGAATAGCCGCACTGAACCACCAAACCGGACTAAACCTCGGCCTGGCCGAAATTTTCCATCAATACTCCATCGGCTCAAAAGATGCTGGGTGGGTCTATTACCTTAGGATTCGCCGCCGCCGAGAGAAGATAGTTAAACACACACCGGACAAAGATCTTAATGACAACGATTTTTTCTGGGTCTCTGGGAACTTTGAGGATTTTCAAGCCCAAATTCCTGGCCGACCTATAAATTGGAAAAAGGGAGAGCCCGGTAATTTGACTTCGGTCTTCTTCCTTGTATTTTATTTCGGTTTTTTTAGTCTATTAACCGAACTAACAGTTCTCTGTTTGCAGATTTCGCCCACCTCCGTTCCCTGTATAGCTATCCCAACCTTGCGATTTTGCGAGCCGTACTACGGATTAAAGAAAGAAGTTGGGCCAAGCTTCTAAACTTTGAGCCGACCTACCGATATAGCGGTCGTCGAAAGGCCCGAGTGACCGATTTCCTTCTAGAGGAAGCACCTGAACCGGACCCAAACTTGCCCGAAATACGACTTGTCCCATTAACAGCTGAAGAAGAGATGGCGAAGAAAAGCAGAGTGAGGGCCCTTCTGACCGCAACAACCAGGGCCGAAGTGCAACCATCCTTAGAAACGCAGCCTGCCGTTGTGGCCCTCCCTTCTCAGCAGCCTTCTTCATCTCGTCCTTCCAAACGTGCCCGATCTACATCGACCGAACAGCAACTTGTCGATGAGGTTGAATCCATCCCCCACAGTCCTCAACCTGCCATCCAACCGGAGCAAACTTACCGAGTTGAATCTCCGAAATGGGCTCCGCCGTTGACCTTCAACGACCGAGACATCAAAGCCACTGACTCGGTTGTGGCTGAAAAAGATCACCAATTGGCCTTTAACCTGGCCAAAAGTGTGTGCCTCCCCAAGGACATGGAGCACCACTTAAAGCAATTAAACACCGAAATGAAGTCAATCCGGTCCACATCGAAGTCCATGATCTTGGTAAGTAGCTCTGTCCGTTTCTTTTGTCTAATTTCCAACTTTTACTTCGGCTTAAGAGAAGTCTTTGTTTTTCCAGGCCTTACAAAAGAACAATATTACTTACAAGAAAGTCCAAGAACTAAGAAAAACCACATGGCAAGCAATGGTGGAAGCCGAGGCAAAGGCGGCCGAACTAGAGGAGGCCGAAAAGAAAATGACCGAGCTACAAGCAGAGAACGGCCGACTTGCCGATCTGGTTAGCTCGGCTGAAGCGGAGAGGCAGAAAGCGGCCATTGCTATGAAAGACAAGTATCTGCGGGAGTTGGTGAAGCTTGAGAAGAGGAAAGACACCGAAATAGCTTTACTCAAAAAGAGCGCGAAGGAAGCCGAAAAGGAGGGGTACAAGCAAGGTTACAAGAAGGCAGAAGACGTCTATGTCAAACAATGCGACGCCGCCAAGGGCCTGTTCTTCAAGTGCGGCTGGAGGGCGGCTGTGGAGAAGCTCGGTCATGATCAACAGACTAAGGTCTTCAACCCTCCAGATTACTTTATACCGAAGTCCCTTGCGGAGTATGCGGCTGCCTTGTAACAAGAGTTTCTGGAAGACTCAGACTCTGATGACTCCTCCGCTTCTGAAGACATTCCGGTTGTTAGTGCTGATCCATCACTTCGGTTGGAGCCCATGGTAGAGGACCTACCTATCGAACAGCCAAATGAAACCGTGGTTTCAACCAAAACCATCCTGGCAACCGAGAATGAACTTCCTCTTGAAACCGGTCTTCAAGTTGATGGTGATGCGGCTTTTGACGCCGAAATTGATGAACTTTTTTCCTGATTTTTTCTCATTTTTTTGTTACCTTGTCTTTGTAACCGGGCTGTGCCCTTCTGTAATGACTTTTTAATGAATGAAAAATTTGCTTCAACTCTTATTCCGGTTGTGATATGTATGCCTGTACTTTGTAATGTCTTCTATTACTCCAACTGTTATTTCGGTTTTGGCTGGTTAAAACATGCTTACTAGCCAACCACTCCTTAGTCGATATAATCACTTCGGCTGAGGAGTACAAAGTGTTTAATCTAGCCAATCTAGTTTCAGCCATATCCTTACTTAGGCTGAAGAGTAACAAGAGTTGGTTTATTCCAGCCAACCACTCTTCAGCCATGCACGTACTTCGGCTGAAGAGCAACAAGTGTGGGTTTATTCCTGCCAACCACTCTTCAGCCTTGCACTTACTTCGGCTGAAGAGCAACAAGTGTTGGTTTATTCCAGCCAACCACTCTTCAGCCTTGCACTTACTTCGGCTGAAGAGTAACAAGTGTTGGTTTATTCCAGCCAACCACTCTTCAGCCTTGCACTTACTTTAGCTGAAGAGTAACAAGTGTTGGTTTATTCCAGCCAACCACTCTTCAGCCTTGCACTTACTTCGGCTGAAGAGTAACAAGTGTTGGTTTATTCCAGCCAACCACTCTTTAGCCTTGCACTTACTTGGGCTGAAGAGTAACCAGTGTTGGTTTATTCCGGCCAACCACTCTTCAGCCTTGCACTTACTTCGGCTGAAGAGTAACAAGTGTTGGTTTATTCCAGCCAACCACTCTTCAGCCTTGCACTTACTTCGGCTGAAGAGTAACAAGTGTTGGTTTATTCCAGCCAACCACTCTTCAGCCTTGCACTTACTTCGGCTGAAGAGTAACCAGTGTTGGTTTATTCCAGCCAACCTCTAAGTTAGTTTTTTCCAGCTAACTTGGAACACAATGCTTGCAATACACCTAATGTTTACTAAGGCTAACTTTTACAAAGAACATCTTGTGCTGAAAAGAATTGCTTGTTTTATTGAAGGAAGAAAAAATTACATATGTTTGAAAAAGAAAAGCTAAAAGTAAAATAACTTGAGATTGGCCGTATTCCATGGCCTAGGGATTGCCTTGCCATCCTTGTCTTCTAGGTGGTATGCCCCTTTGCCTGCTAACCCAACCACCTTATAAGGACCTTCCCAATTTGGGCCTAACTTGCCGTCTCTTGGGATCAAGGTGTTTCCCATTACTTTGCGTAGTACCCAATCCCCAATCTTGAATTGTCTTGGATGCACCTTTTTGCTGTATTTTTTGATTAACTCTTGTTGGTATGAGGCGATGTGGACTAGTGCTCTTTCTCTTCTTTCTTCTGCAAGGTCGAGTTCTAAGGCTATGGTCTCTCCATTTAAGTCTGGATCAAAATTTTCGCTTCGAATTGTGGGGAGGCCAACTTCTAGTGGGATCACTGCTTCCATTCCATAGGCTAAGGAGAATGGTGTTTCTCCAGTTGATCGCCGAGGCGTGGTACGGTAAGCCCATAAGACGTGAGGAAGTTCATCTGCCCACTTGCCTTTTGCTTTCTCTAGCCTTTTCTTTAGTCCATCCAAGACGACTTTATTTGATGCTTCAGCTTGCCCATTTGCTTGAGGATATGCTGGTGTAGAATTGTAGAACTCTATCTTGTATTCTTCACAAAAGCTTCTAAGGATTCTGCCGTCGAACTGAGTTCCATTGTCTGAGATCAGTGTTTTTGGTATACCGAACCGAGTGATGATATTCTGCCAAACAAACTTCTTCACGTCTTTTTCTTTGATTGACGCCAATGCTTCTGCTTCCACCCACTTTGTGAAGTAGTCTGTTGCTGCGAGAAAGAATTTTCTACCCCCGGGCGCTGTTGGAAGTGGTCCTACTATGTCCAAGCCCCACATTGCGAAAGGCCATGGGCTAGTTAATGGTAGGAGTTCCCTTGCTGGTTGATGTATTTGATGCGCGAATTTTTGGCATTTCTCACACTTCTTTACATATTTCTCTGAGTCTGCTTGCATATATGGCCACCAATATCCTTGCGAAATGGCCCTGTAAGCGAGCGACCTTCCCCCTTGATGACTTCCACACACCCCTTCGTGTATTTCGAACAAGAATGCTTCTACTTTGTTGGGATGAACGCACTTGAGGTAAGGCCCAGAGAATGACTTCTTGTACAGTGCCAAAGATGGGGATAGCCAGAATCGCTGCGACTTTGCCCTTATTCTGTTGGCTTCTTTTTTCTCTTCTGGTAGGATGCCGTCTTTTAGGAACAGGATGATGGGATCCATCCATGAAGGGCCTAATTCTGTGCAACATACTTCTTCTGCTTCGGGGTCTTCTATGCTTGGTCTTGGTAAGAAGTTGATGAGTAATGGATAAGGGATTGATGTATCTGCCATTGAGGCCAGGCCTGCTAGTTCGTCCGCTCGGCAGTTTTCCTCCCTGCCAATTTGTTCTATCCTTACTACATCAAACTTCTTGATCTCTGTTCTGACTAACTCTTGGTACTTGGCCATTCTATCGTCCTTTGCTTCGTATTCGCCAGAAATTTGGTTTACCACCAGTAGAGAGTCACTGTATACCATTAGTTCGGTGGCCTTCATGTAATATGCTGACTTAAGTCCTGCGAGAAGCGCCTCATACTCCGCTTCATTGTTGGATGCTGGAAAGCCAAGATTGATTGCTTGCTCTACAACCAGGCCGTCTAGAGAGATGAGGACTATGCCAAGCCCTGCACCATGCCGGTTGGATGCCCCATCCACAAAGAGCTTCTACATCTCTCCAATGAATAACTTCCAGCAAGTGGAGGGGTCAGATGATGTCGTGGGGTCAAGGATGGTGTTTTCTTCAAGGTCCATATTGGTTGTCTGCCCTTTGTCCTCTGTTTGAACTGCTGGTGAGCCTTTGTTTGTCTCTTCCTTGTTGTCCTTAGTATGGTCTACCTTGGTGCTTGATTGACTACCTTCCACTAGGAGTTGCGCTATTTCGGCGTCAACTTCCGTCCCTAGTTCGGTTGTGTCAGTTAGGTCGACTGGGCAGATATGATGACTTCCAGGAGTAAATTCTGCGACGAAGTCTGCCAAAGATTGGGCTTTTATCGCGGTTTTGGGTTGGAACTTGATGTCGAATTGTCCCAACTCTACTGCCCACTTCAAAATTCGCCCACTAAAGTTCGCCCTTTCAAACAGAGCTTTTAGTGGAAAGACTGTGAGGACGACTATGGTGTGGGCGTGAAAGTAGTGCGCCAATTTTCTGGATGCCATCATTAATGCTAATGCTAGTTTCTCCAAGGGCAAGTACCTTGTTTCGGCTCCCAACAATGTCTTACTGACATAAAAGATGGGTAAGTGCTGTATTCCTTCTGCACGAACCAACACTGCGCTGACTGCGTGCTGAGAGACCGCCAGGTATAGAAAGAGTTCTTCACCAGGTACTGGAGTAACAAGTAGTGGTGGGGAAGACATGTATTCCTTCAAGCTTTCCAGAGCTCGGTCGCATTCTTCATCCCACTCAAACTTGGCCTTTAAAGCTTGGAAGAATGGTCGTAGTCTGTCTGATGACCTGCTTATGAACCGGTTGAGCGCAGCTGCCATACCAGTGAGATGCTGGACTTCTTTGACTGAGTTCGGTCTCTCCAACTCCTGGATTGCTTTAATCTGAGATGGGTCTGCTTCTATACCTCGGTTGGTCACCAGGAAGCCCAAGAATTTGCCAGATCCAACTCCGAATGCACATTTGGACGCATTAAGGCGCAACTTGTGTTTCTTCAGGATCTGGAACATCTCGTCTAGATCTTTAAGATGGTCATTCTCATCCTTGCTTTTGACCACCATGTCGTCGATGTAAGCCTCCATTGTTCTACCTAACAATGGTTCAAACATCTTGGTGACCATCCGTTGGAATGTCGCCCCTGCATTCTTTAGGCCAAAGGGCATGACCCTGTAGCAATATAATCCCCTTGGTGTCGTGAAGGATGTGACCTCCTGGTCTGGTTCATGCATGGCGATCTGGTGGTAGCCTCTGTATGCATCCAGAAAGCTGGGTCGGTTGTGCCCTGCCGTCAGGTCCACCAGTTGATCTATCCTTGGTAGAGGAAAGCTATCTTTTGGGCACGCCTTGTTGACTGTTTTGTAGTCGACGCAGACACGCCATTTACCATTCTTTTTTGGCACTACGACTGTGTTGGAGATCCATCTTGGGTAGTGCACTTCTCTTATTGCTCCTGCCTCCAGCAACCGCCTACCTCTTCTGCCACTATTTCGGCGTGGTGGAGTGCCGATCTGCGTGTGCGTTGAATGACTGGTCTGGCGGATGGGTGGACATTGAGTTGGTGACTGATGAAGTTTGGATCAATACCTGGCATGTCGTAAGGCATCCAGGCAAACACTTCGATGTTAGAGGTCAAGAATTCCAAGACTTCTAATCTCTCAGTGCTGGACAATGATGAGCCAAGCAAGAAGAACTTATCCGGGTTCTTCTCATCTATTTTTACCTCCACCAAGTCTTCCACCGCTTTTGATTAGCCTCTTTACCGACGTCCGCGAATAATTTATTACTTTCTGGTTCTTCCACCGAATGAACATATCCTTTGGCAGCGCGGCTGCCGTTCACCGTGGCGAAACATTGTTTTGACATGATCTGATCTCCATAGACTTCTTCAATTATACCGGTGTCGTTGGGGAACCGCATTACCTGGTGGTATGATGACGCTACCGAACGCATGGCATGCAGCCATGTTCTGCCCAAGATGATGTTGTAGGTGGAGGGGACTTTTAACACCCAGAACTCCACTTGCTTTGTCACACTTCCTGCTCTGACTGGAAGAATTATCTTGCCGACGGGCCATTCTGGCATGGAGTTGAATCCAATCAGGGGAGACACGGCAGGTGCCAAGTCTTTGTCTTGCAACTTGAGCTGTTTGAATGTTTCGTAGTACATGATCTCGCATGAACTACCTTGGTCAATCAGAATCCGCTTGACATCAAAATCCTTGACTCGGAGAGTGACGACCAAGGCATCATTATGGGGGCAATATATTCGATCCAGGTCTTTATCCGAAAAAGACATGACGTTTGCTGCCTCTGTCCTCCCTTTCTTGGTGGTAGGTTGGGCACCTAGCACTTCTCTAAAGTGCTCAGCCTTTTTGATTGACCCTCTGAGCTCGCATACGCGCTCAGGTTCAAAAACTCCATGTATGACATTGATAATACCTTGAGGCGGTGCATCGATTGGCATTCTGTTGGGATGGTCATTATGATCTTGGGGGGCCGGTTGCGTCCCTCCTTCAATGTATTTGTCCAAGTGGCCCGCTGCCACCAATTCTTCCAAGTGCTGTCTCAGTGGCGTGCAATTCTCAGTTTGGTGCCCATTTTCTTTGTGGAAGGTGCACCGTGATCTGTCGTCGTAATTTTTCTGAGCTTCCCCTAGCTTGGCTAGCCACTTGACAAAAGGCTCATCTTTTATTTCGCTCAGAATCCGATATATTGGTTTTTTGAACACCGTTATTATGGCAGTGCGGATTCTCAACCATCTTTTGTCTGGGTCTTCTCCGTTATCTCGTCTGCCACGCCCGTTTTTATTCTGCCGATCTACTGCATTGACCTTTGCTGAGGTCTTCTTTTCTGGTACTGCGGTTGCACCAGATTTTGCTTTGGCACGTGCGCCATCCTCTTCTACCCTGATGTGCTGATGCACTCTCTCCATCAGGGCTTCCATGGTAAGGGGTGGCGTCATGGTGATCGAGTCCCTTAGTCTGTTTCCGACTGGAAGGCCTCTTTTATACTGCGCAATGGCTAGATTGGTGGGGCAGTCTCCAATCTGGTTGAATGTCTCCCAGTAACGACTATTGTAAGATCTGAGGGTCTCTTTTTCACCCATGTCGATGGAGAGTAACTGGTCTATCTTCACCGGTGTTTTAGTGTTTGTTCGAAACCTCGTTACGAACGCTTCTGCCAATTGGGCCCAGGAGGCTATGCTGCCCTCTGGGAGCTTCTCGAACCAAGTCAAGCCGAGGTCGCCAAGGCTTGATGGGAAGAGTATGCACATTAAAGCCTCGTTTCGCCTGTACACAGCCATGACTTGGCGAAAGTGGCTCAGGTGTGAATACGGGTCCGTCTTCCCTTCATATGTAGCGAATTTCGGCTGAAGGAAGCCTGATGGTAGGGGCGCGTGTTCGATTGCTGGAACAAACGGCGAAGTCTGTAGTCTTGCCAATGCCTTGTCCGTTGGTTCGTAGGCCGGTCGCGGTATTGGCATTCCAACCTCGACGCTTCCATGCGTCCAAGGAGCCAACCGCTATAAGGCCGAAACTCAGTGTGGATCCCTTGCCCTGGCATCCTCCTTGCATCGTGCTTTTTCTTCGAGCACGGTTCGTAAGTCGGATGACCTGGGCAGCTCTGTTTGTCTAGATCTGGTTTGGTGTGAATGTGAAGGCCAATACGTGCTTCATTCAGTGTATGATCTTTCGGATCTCGTCCTCTCAGACCTGGAGTGACGAGTCCTGGAAGATAAGGAATGAGTGTCGCCTGTCCTGAGGCTTCTGCTCTCTCCTTGGGAAGGTGTAGTATTCCTACTACGATTCTCTGAGTGGCGAGGGGGCGTCTTGTGCTTGCGCCCCTCTCCTGTCGCCACATCTTTAGTCTTCATCTGGCGTTTTAATGCTTCCATGTCCGCCGCCATCTTCCGAATTAGTTCATCTTGTTCCTTCACGCGATCTTCCAGGGCTTGAGGATCAATCCTCCTCCTTTGCCTGTCAGGACTTTGAGAGTGACGAGGGCTGCTATTCCGCCTTCCCCTGCCACTCCTCCTGGAGTTATGTTGTTGGGGCTCCAGATCTGCCATAGGAGGGACAGAGGGTAATCCTTCTCGCCTTGCGCCCCCGTCTGGAGTTAGCCCGTCGACGGCGGACTGCGGTAGTTCTTCAATGTGTGCCATTGATTTGAGAAAAAGGAGAAGCTTAGTCAAGAGGTTTTTGTTCTTGTCTGCGCTTCCCACAGACGGCGCCAATTGTACGGGGAGGAAATAATTCTCCTCGTATAATCCTGTTGACCAAGTCCACGCTCCTCCGTACGATGTCGCTTTAGTACCTGAAAACACAAACGTGAGCTAGCCGGCGGGTGTGTGCCGGAAACCTCTCCAATGCCTAAGTCAGTAAGCTTGACAAATAGACAAAGTTTTATGTTCTCAGAAAGAATTATGTTCAATTACCTCCTCCAAGGTGATGCTTGTGAGCTTTTATAAGTTTCCCGTGGCACAATCCTAGTAGGACTTGTATTTCTCCATGCAGAGTCCTCCTAGGATTCATACTCCTAAGGATAATGCTTATCCTTTTACACCCTCCCCCACTGCTTAAACCAAGTGGGATGGTTTTCTCCATAGCCGAATTACCATTTGACCGAAGTAACACTGGCTATGCTGAGCCACAGAGAAGACCGAACTATCCTTAGCTCGGTTCTCTCCTTCAACTCCTTTATCTCGGCATTCCCCCGTTCAACCATGATGCGTTTAGACCAAGCTTCTGAGTAGCAAGCTCTGGCCGATCTAACCACAATACACCGCGACCGGATTAACTCCGAGACCGGACTAACTCTAGTTATGAACTAACCGTGAGGCCGGACTAACATCAAGTTACCTCCAGACCGGAGTAGCTTTATACCATCTAGGGCCGAAGTAATTACACCTCTCCTAAACCGGAGTAACCATACCTCCCCTGGGCCGGAGTAACTATGCTTCTTCTGGACCGGAATATCATTGCGGCCTTTTACTGAGTCCTTCACACTTTGGGCCATAAAGTCCATCTCACAGCTCGGTCCAATTTCCCCAAAAATTACCCTCTCATGTATCATAATTAAAATAATATCATAATGTAGAAGAAAATTAATCATAACTATAAAAAAAAAATGACATAACTAAGGATATATATAATACACCTTTTTTTAAAATGTGTATTGAAAATATTTAAAACTTTTGAGATATTTATTCGTGATTATGTTTCAATTTTAAATAGTGAATACATATCAATTACAATCAAACAATCAACAATAAATTGGCAAAATGATTTAACGTGGAAAAAATCACAATTGGAGTACCTTTGATTGTGATAAAAAATCACGGGTCAAAATTACAAAATAATCTGTTAAGAAGACAAAATGAAATTACACACAAGTATTCTTAATTACCTAGCGAATCTACGTCAGAATTAAACTAAACCCGATGTGTTTTTTTTACAACCGTTATAGCTCGACTTTTTCGTGTCCCCTCTCGGAAGACGAATAAGCCCTACAGTATCGGACTCCCGTGGTTTTGAATCTGATTCCACAAGTGCAATGTGAAATAGATAAACACCAAAGAGTCTTAATCCGACAAATTTTTTGAAAAATCAATTTTGAATCAAAAATATCAAAAATGGACTGCTTTGCCAGATATAAAGTCGCCACCTAAATATTTTGAGAAATTTAGAAAACCCATGACTCGTGCCAAAGGCCACGTTTCCGTCATCACCAAAATTTTCTCGGCTCGGGAACTTAGGTACGAGAGGGGAAGGTCATGAATTGAGGACCCCTGCTCGCCCGATCAAAGATTGGCCTCTACTAATCACGATATGAATCTTATCTACGTTACATGCTCTTGTTCCGGTTTATTAGGCTAGCATTATTATGTGATGTGCACACACACAAGTATGGACAAACTTGCAAGAATTGGAACATTTGATTTCATATTTTATTTTGAAAATTGTTTTGAAATATGTACCACTTGAGAAAAGTGATCACATATAAATATTACTCAAACTATTCAAATTCAAGCAATTTAACATTTACCCACAGGTATTCAGGCAGTTTATAGCACTTAAGCAATTAGTCTCATGGCAAACATGCTAAACATGGCAACAATCACACACATGCGATATGTTAAAGCACGTAAAGGCTCACCTAGTACTCCAAGTAAAAAAATGAAAAAGTTATAAAGATGCATGATCCTAACTATGCAATATGGCTAATGTAACACATGCGATATGCAATTACTAGGCTCGGCTACTAATATGGTATATCATTTGATTTGATAGCATGCGGTCTAAACATGTATTCAAAGAAGTATTTAAACTAACTATGCAACTTAAAATGGTAAACCGAGCCTTGGTACATGCAATACAAGTAGATGCGAGCATGAGAATGCTAAACAAAACATGATGCTTTAATCTAATCATCGTAAGCAGTTAAATAAAAGGGATAAAGATGTAGGGTTGGAAGACATATACGTTATTACAACATTGCGCCCCTACACAGGAGGGTTCAAATGAGCTAACTAGCTAACTAATTAAAGCTAAGCTAATTATTACAAAACAAATTAAATTAGCTAAGCTACTTAACTAATTATTACAAACCAAATTAATTAACTAATCTAGTTAATTAAAATAATTACAACACAATACGAATTAGCTATTTTAACTAATTAAGTACAAAACCACTATTTAAGCACAATATTAATATATACAACACGGATCCTGAGGATTGATGGATGACTCATGCATGAATGCGGTTTCCTCCCGAAAAATGCACTGTTTCTGCTGCTGAATGCCTCTGTTACATAGTAGGACATTTGCACTGATTTCTAACTCCAGACCAACTCTACTCTGCTGGGGGAGTACACTGTTGAATTTTGCATTGGTGGTCGGCAGAGGGTTTGCCGTCCACTGATGATGGCCTGCTGGCCACCAATAGAAGCCTGTCAGCCACTGATGACAAAACTTCTCTGCTGTAACAGAGAGCAAATAGAGCAGAGACAGTGTATTCTCAATGGTTTGTTTGCACAATTTACCCATTATTATCATGAACAAATCAAAGGAGTAGTAAGCTTGGTGTACAAACCATCAATCTATGCAATTTCATTACATGATGGTCTATGAATTAAAGTGTGCAAGTTCAATAAATGCAACAAAATAAGACTCTCAAAACCACCTCCCTATCATGAATGATCAAGGGAAGTAGTTGACAATGAATCTTGAACCGTTTTCATCACTAATGAGTATGAAACGACTCAAAACTCAAGCGTTCAATTAACGTCTAATTGAACCCAAACAAGTAATTATCTTGCATCAATTTTATTACTTCATTTTAGATTACCATCCATTCTTTAATCAAGTGAGTCCAAAAGGTGAATTTAAGTTCTCTAATGGAAAGAGGGCTTAAATCAAGAGTTGCTTTAGGTATGAAAGAGACATCATACCGTTGGTAATGAACCCCCAAAGGGATTAAACCATTAAGCATGACATCTCAATCTCATGCTTAAACACACAAGTAGTTTGAAACCACTTTCAAAGAAAAATAAAAGCCAAGAAAGGAAGGAGGTTGCAGAGGTGATTAAGAGTAATCACAAGTATGGAAAGCCATAAATAAATACAATCAACTCAAATAAGATGGTGCCTAATGCCTAAAATACCAAACTTATGAGGACAATTACACTATAAGCATGCAAAACAAAGCTCAAATACAACAAACACTTACAAATAGTCCTAAAATAGTTTAAAAACAGTCCTAAAACACGCTGAAATTAATACAAAAATAGCTAAATTAATAGGCTAAAACATAAAGCATGCTAGACTAGTAAGCAAAACACAAGGAGGGGAGGCTAACCCCTCCAATTTTGGACTTGAAAACATGATTTTAGCCACTGAAATAACTCTGAAAATCAGTGTTTAAAAGCTCAAAAAAAAGATAGTTCAAAGGTGGGAAACACAAGAGTAAAGGCCTTAAGAGCAAGGTGTAGAAAAGGGTGAACCACCTCTCAACCTTTATTGGCCTTAAAACCCAAGTTTCAATCCAAAAATACAGAGTTTTTGCAGCCCAAAAATAGTTGGAAAATAGCAAGAAAAAGAGTGATTAAAGCAAGTAAAGAGGTAAAGCTTTATACCTCTTGAAGAGAATAATCAATTTCAAGCAATAGACCAAGGAAAACACAACTTCAATAGCTCAAACAAGACTCAAAGGTACCTCAACTCAAAGATGGAGAGGTTTGGTTAAGAGTGTATAGGCAAAGGTGAAGGATATGCAAGCAAGGTTAAGAAATTTGTATGAGAGAGAGAATTGTAGAGTGAGAGGAAACATTTTACTCCAAAATTTTTCTAACCTCCAAATATGAGAGGGGCGGTCATCTATATATAGAAAACATGAATTTTCCTCATAAACATCCAACCATACACGTGGGAGCAGATGCAAACATCTGTGCAAATAGCTGGCACAACTGTCACAAAATATCTACAAAAGACATTGGTGGCCAACCGGCCATCACTAGTGGCCGGCAGGCCATCACTGGTGGCTGGCAACCAAGAGTGATGGTCGGCAGCCCAAAGAGGTGGTCGGCTGGCCACTAGAGGTTGCAAGCTTGAAGATCTTTGGGTTTTGTCCAAAAATGAGGCAACAAGTGTGTAAAGTTTGAAAAGGCTTAAAGCTGTGGCATTTTGCTGAGGACTTCGAGTACTTGACAAGCATATAGACTGATTATTGGGTGTGCAAGCGATGACGTCCAAGTCATAAGGACCGTAAAAAAAGGGTGTCTACAATTGCCCCTCTTTGACAGAACTCGGAGTCATGAAATGACGTAAGTGAATGTCAAAGCCCGAGGATGACCTATTTTGACAAAAACATAAGACTTGGACAAACAATAAAAATAGACATAAATGGTTGCGCCTGTAAGCTGCCTACGTATCCCTTTGCAAGGAATCAAACCAGCGTAGTTCTAGGGCAAAATGCAAATGACATGTACAATGCAACTTTGAAAGCTGGACTTACACGCTTCGCGAAGCTGACTATTTTGAAAACTCATGATCATGCACAATGATGCAATAAGCAAGATAACAAGATATGAATTAATAGCTTCAAGCTTAAAACCAACACAGGTTCCATGCGAAAAGATATAAAACAAAATCTAACCATGCCAAAACAAGAGACGAGGAAAGAAAACACCGCCCAGGGTTATGCCTCACGCATCTTGAGAAACTGAGAAACAAAAACCGATCGAGGTCGTGTTTCACGTGTCCCAAGAACCAGAGGAACAAAAATTGCCCAAGGTTGTGTTTCACACATCCTGAGAAGTAAGAAAAACCACTCGGGCTTGTGTTTTACGCGTCTCGAGAAACAAGAGAACCTGTTCAGGCTCGAGCTTCACGCGTCCCGAGAAGCGAGAAAAATTGCTCAGGATTGTGCTTTATGCGTCTCAAGATAAAACATGCCCAAAGTCGCGCATCACACATCCTGAGATACTCTAATCATGCTGAAATTGTGAGAAGAGGAGAAAAACTGCTCGGGCTTGCGCTTCACGTGTCCCGAGATAAAACACGCCCAAAGCCTTGTGTCACGCATCCTAAGATACTCTAATCATGCTGAAATCGTGAAAAGAGGAAAAAAAACTGCCTAAGCTCGCGCTTCATGCATCCTGAGATAAAACACGTCTAGGGCCACACATCACACGTCCTGAGGTACTCTAATCACGCTGAAATCGTGAGAAGAGGAGAAAAACTGCTTGGGCTCATGCTTCACGCGTCCCGAGATAAAACACACCCAAGGCCCCGCATCATGCGTCTTGAGATACTCTAATCACGCTAAAATCGTGAGAAGAGGAGAAAAATCACTCGGGCTCATACTTCACGCATCCCGAGATAAAAACATGCGTAGGATCGCGCTTCACGCGTCCTGAGATACAAGAGAACCGCTCGGGCTCGCGCTTCACGTGTCCCGAGATAAAACAGAGAGGTGTGCGATAGATGCACGAAGTGAACATGTGCGATAGAGTGATAACGTATATTCCATGTAAGATGGTCAATCGACGCATAACATTAATTGAAGGCATATTCTATGCAAGAGCATGTTCTATGCATGAAATAAGAGCATATTCTATGCAAAATTGATAACGTGTTCTACATCCAAATCATAAATGATACAAGACACACATGCAACATACATATATGTGAAATGCACATTCTATGCGACAGAAAAGCATAAATATGTAATTCAACAAAACAACTAAAACCAATATTTGGTGACGACATCCGATTTATCTCTTGAAGATGTTGCAACATCTTCACAAAGGACACACCTCGTTCATGTTGGCCAATGAGGAACACCATGCTCCAAAACACAGTTTTGAGCTTCCTTAGAAATAATCTGGACCTAACAGTAAACCTTCTCTACACTTCTTGGGAAACAAAGACACAAAACAATATTAGGACTCAGAGGAAGGCCACCGGCCTCTCGCTGGCCACAAAGGGAGAGCGTCGGCCATCAAAACAACCTGCCGGCTAGCAATGTGGCCTGTCGACCACTTGCTGGCTATCGATGGCAGATTCAGGACATTTTTGACTTTTCACCCACGGGTCTTTAAATATACATCACAACACTTCATTTCCACACAATCCTAGGTCCGAAATTGCTTTCTCTCTCTCTCTAGACACTTTCTCTCTCTAGATCCGTGCTTTATACGCGTTTTCCAATGCCCCACGCACACTTTTTCGCAAAACCCTCTTAGTTCTCTTCATTTTGAACTGATTAGATTTTGATTTCGTCACTTTTTCTCTGATTTTCACCACTTTAGGCTTGTTCTCCTCGCACTTCTCTCGGGTTTCGTGAACTTTTCTAGGCTTAGACTTTTTCTCTCATTTTCTCTCTTCTAGGGTTGACTTTTTCAAGTTTACCCTCTTTTCTTCACTTTTCACCTACTTTTCACCCATTTTCCAGATGACAGATGATATTCCACACGACAGAGCTCCTCTAGAGGTTCCGTCTACATTCTCATCTGTTGCCGAAGTAGAAGAGCCGGTAGTTGTTGAGGTTGGCGAGGCGGCTTAGGGTATTAAGGCCGACTTCGAGTTGGAGTTTGAGCCAGAGCCACTACCATTGAGAGTGTGACCTTTTGATCCAGTGAGATATCATCCCCGCACGCACATCTTACTGTCCAGAGGCATTAGGCGCTTTAGTGACTTCACTCGTGGTGTACTAAAGGACCTCCTGCTAAGGGAGCCGGCTTTCCACCCTTCATCCAGTGCCACTGAGGTATGAATTATGTTTTCATGCATTCCTGCCTTTCCTTTAACTGTATTTCTTATACTGCCTTTCATCTGACTGTACTTTCATCACTGCCTTTCAGCTGATTCATCTGTTCTTTGTCACAGGAAGAGTCTCATGCCTACAGGGGGTACGGAGCTATGACAACGATGGATTGGTATAACGAGCTTCCTGTTAGGGTCTGCGACATCATCGACAAGACCAGCTTCGGCCTTTTCTGCTCGGGCTTGACATGGATCATTGCAAGCCGTCCCCTTCTAAGAGCGTTTGTGGAGAGGTGGTAAGACACCACTAACTCCTTTCATTTCTCTACTGTCGGGGAGATGACGATGACTCCCTACGACTTTGCCATGATCACAGGCTTAGGAGTAGGGGGTGATCCGATCCCCTTTGACACTGAAATGGAGGAGTAGGAGGCTGCGTGGATCGAGCTGTTGGAAACGCGCCCACCTCTGTACCGGCCAGCCATGGTGAGGTACAACTAGTTTGCTGAGCAGTTCTGATGTTTATCCTCGGTACCAGCTTATTTTTGAATAGGTGGAACATTGTGGGCTTATATCTGTTGAGTGCCCTGGTGATCCTTCCTCGGGTACGCTTATACGACTGGGGCGGAGCTGGCCTTGCCACCTTGTACAGCTATTTGAGCTCTACTTTCCGCCTAAGGAGAGAGCAAATCAGAGGCTACTTGCGAGCCTGGGAGGTATGCATTTTAGTTTCCTCTTTGTACTTTACATTTTCTGCTACACATTTTCTACTTTATATCTGTTCAACACCTGTGCTTTCTGCTTTGCACTTTTTGCATCTGCTCATGCCCTGTGTTTTCTGCTTTGCACTTTCTATATTTGTTCACGATGTATGCTTTCTACTCTGCACATTCTATATCTGTTCACGTTGTGTTGCTTACATATCACTGCATTTTCCTTGCAGCTGTGGGTTTATGCGTATTTTCCAACTCTTGCCCCAGAGCCCGTGGAGGAGCTCCTCTCAATGGTTCCTTACTCGAAGCGATATGATGGCCAATGTCAGCGTCGAAGTCGCGAGTCCTTTGCCTTCTTTCGCTACTATTTTGACACTGTGGCCGCCCACGAGGTAACCCAAAACACGGTCATTTTTGCTTTAAAACTATTCTAATTCGCACTTTTCGCAGCTGACAGCAACTAACAATTTGCACATTCTCCGTTCGAAGATCACGTGGCAGCTGTCACGACCCAAACCCGCCCCTATGGGTTTAGCACCGTAACCGGCCAGTAATCCGAGATTACCGAAGGCCTGCTTAATAGTAATACAGTAAAATAGAGTACAGGGGCCTGGCGGAAGCCAATACAGTAAATAAACAATGTCCAATGAGCCGTGACAGTCTGTATGCCAAAAAGACTTTTCATGCATACATATATATATATACACACATTGCAGAACAGTATGTATAACATTTATAACCATTCAGATCAGGGACCTAATCCCTATTAAACAATACAGTAACAGTCTATACAGTAACAGAGATAGACGGGGGAAATTAAAACACTCCTAAGCCATAGCTTGATAGGCTCGGAACCTCGCAGTGAGGCACAGTGGTTGGCTTGACAAAACTGGAGCTTACCCCGACGCTTCTAGCCGCGGTCTGGTGCCTGTACACCTATATATATATAGATATATGAGCAGTGAGCTAAAGCCCAGTGAATAACATAATGCGTAAAGAGGTTTAGAATGAATGTCCTTACAGTAATGAAAACAGTTCATTAAATCAGTATTTCAGTCGTTCAGTCAGTACAGTCATATGTGGTACATCCATTAGCATAACAGTACAGTCAACAGTAGGTCTTGAAAGACCGAACAGTCAATGATGGCCATCAATCAGTAAACAATAGTGGTTCCAACAAGGGAACCGACAGAGATCTCTGTAACAGTAACAGTAGTTGCTAAGGATGCCACAATATAGTTCAGAATAGAGGACATACATTCATTCTATTAACAGTATCGATTCAGAAACAATGCAGTTCAATTGTTCAGAAGATAATCATTTTTGAACATAGCTTTACACAGTTGTTACTCACAGAGTTCTGGGCTACAGTTAAGCTAGAGCGCGTCCCCAGTCGCCAACCTTACACAGTTTACAGATTGAACACACACTAAGCTACACAATTGGGAAAGATAATAATTTAATCCCTAACTTGCCTCGGTATGGTTCTACATCTATATCCTCATTAAGATGCCTTAAACTAGGCCTAAGAATGCCTAGGATGAAATAAGGATGTAAAGATGCACTTTAAAAGCATTTTCAGAATTTTCAGAAAACAGGGTTCCAGCTCGAGCATCGTTTACTCTGCTCGAGCGGAAATGTAGACAAAGGTTTCCGCTCGAGCACAGACTTAGACACTCGAGCATACTGCAAAACAGTCAAAAGTGCTGGATAGGTGAAAATCACGCTCGATTGGGCGCTCGACATCTGCTCGAGCGTAAGACACAAGTTCTCGCTCCAGCGTCAACTACCTCGCTCGAGCGGACATCAAAACAGTGCAAAATACTAGGAGCACGAATTTCACGCTCGAGCACCAGTTACCCCGCTCGAGCGTGAGTCCAAAATCTGGAATTCCCAAATTTGAACCTCAAGCTCAAATTCAACTTCAAATGTATCAAATTCGATTCCTTTGGGCCCATTTCCTGGAAAACACTTCAAAACTCATAGTTTAACATGATTCAAAGCTCAATTTGTAAAATCAAGGCCCAAAGGTGAGGGAATTAAACCCAGTTTCAAACCAATTTTCATGAACAAGATGAACATGCAACATGCATGAAGTTAAACAACTTACAAGCCTCAAATACATGCTCTATTGAGCTAATATCTTCAAAGACAAGATGAATTCATGGACTTAACATAAATATGAACATGCATGTGACAATTTTCCATGGAATCAACTCAAAATTCAATATTGTAGGCATGCATGCAACAATTGAGCTTTAATTCAACACTATTGAACCAATTCAGGCCTTAGATCACTAAAGACCCATTAATCATGCAAGAATCAACTTAAAGACACAATTAAGAGGTTGAATTCCTTACCTAGGTCTTCAATTACAAGTGTAGAAGTTCAATTAGGCAAATCTCCTATAATCTTTTCAAGTCTTTCAAGCCAATTCTCTAGATGAACAATCTTCTCTCAAGACTCTCTCTCTCTAGTCGGTTGCTCTCAAGAAAATAGGCTGATGAAATGTTTTGTTGTAATGTAATAAGGCTTTAATAGATGCTAGATAGTGGTTCACTAATAGGGCAAGTTGGTAAATACAGTAACTTATGTAATTTAGCTCATTTTGATCTAATTTAATCATACCAAATCAGTTTTCAGATAATTACACCATAAAATCACATAAATTATGATGATCATGAAACACTAATCGATCTCCGGTTCGGTCGTCGATAAGGCCTTCAATTCGCAATTTAAACATAAAACATGAACAGATAATCAAACAGTCAACATATAGATAATGCATTTAAACAGATACAGTCAATCAATCAGTTTCAGATTTTAGTCAGTTAGTTCAGTATTTCAATCAGTTCAATTGCTTTTCATAATCAGTCTCAGTTTAGCAGTAATCGGTAGTTTATCGGTAAACAGTGGTGAGGGTTGTTACAGTCTCCCCCCTTTAAAAAGAGTTTAGTCCTCTAAACTCGAGTTACCTTCATTTTGGAAGAAAACAGGATTCAGTGGAAACAGTTCAGGATATCTTTTAGCCATGTCATCTTCCCTTTCCCAAGTGGCATACACGCCACCATGGTTTTCCCAGTCGACTTTCACTAACGGGATCTCTTTGTTTCTCAACTTCTTGATCCGTCTGTTTACAATCTGAATAGGTTGTTCCTCATAAGTGTAGTCATCACTCAGCACTACACGAGTAGGCTCTATCACATGGAAAGGATCCCGGAGGTAATCCCTCAACATAGAAATGTGGAAGACGTTGTGCATATGCTGCATTTCAGGAAGAAGCGCAACTTGATACGCTACCGGATTGATTTTCTCAATAATCTCATACGGTCCGACATATCTTGGCGCTAACTTGCCTTTGACTCCAAAACGAGTTTGGCTTTTCATCGGTGTCACTTTCACAAACACGTGATCACCTACTTCATATTCTCTGTCTCGTCTTCTAACATCAGCATAACTTTTCTGCTTGCTCTGTGCAATTTTCAGTCTCTGTTGTATCAGTTTCACTTTCTCAGTCGTTTCATATACAATCTCGGGCCCAAGCAAAGGCCCATCTCCGACTTCTGCCCAGCAAATTGGAGATCTACATTTTCTGCCATACAATGACTCGAAAGGTACCATACCAATACTTGAATGATAACTGTTGTTGTAGGCGAATTCGGCTAAGGGCAAATGGCTTTCCCAGTTTTCCTGAAAATTAAGGACACACATTCTTAGTAAATCCTCCAGAGTCTGGATGGTCCTTTCTGACTGGCCATTTGTCTGAGGATGATAAGCACTGCTCAGTCTCAATTCAGTACCCAATGCAGTCTGTAAGCTTCGCCAAAATCTCAATGTAAACTTCGAATCCCTGTCAGAAACAATGGACACAGGCACTCCATGCAGTCTAACAATTTCATCAATATAGAGTATAGCCAATTTGTCCACATTATAAATTGTCTTAACAGGTAAGAAGTGAGCAGATTTAGTCAGTCTATTAACAATAACCCAAATTGAGTCCATACCTTTACTGGAGCGAGGCAATCCCACAATAAAATCCATGGTGATACGTTCTCATTTCCACTTCGGTATGGGTAAGGGCTGCAATAAGCCTGCGGGTCGTTGATGTTCGGCTTTAACTTGTTGGCAATGAAAACATTTCGATACAAAATCAGAAATTTCTTTCTTCATTCCTGGCCACCAGAAATTCAATTTCAAATCTTGGTACATTTTCGTGTTCCCTGGATGGATAGACAGTTTTGAATTGTGGCCTTCTTGCAGAACTCTTCTTTTCAGTTTAGTGTCATTCGGTACACACAGTCTTTCTTGAAATTTCAGTACATTATTTTCAAATTCAAAACCCGGTCTTGGTTTAGTTTCCCTTTCTTTGATGATCTTTTTCAAGAAGTCATCCGATTGTTGTTTCTCTTTAATTTCTTCAATCAGTGTCGGTTGAGCAGAAATAGCAGCTATTGTTCCACCTTGTTCTCGCAAAACAATTCCAATTTCAGATTTTTCAAGGTCACAAAGCAATTCTTTCTACCCGGTGAGCAAGCAGGCTAAATTTCCAATCGATTTCTGGCTCAGCGCATCGACAACGGTGTTGGCTTTTCCCGGATGGTACAAAATCTGTAGGTCATAGTCTTTAATCAGTTCTAGCCATCTCCGCTGTCTCATGTTCAATTCATTCTGTGTGAAGAAGTATTTTAGACTCTTGTGATCTGTATACACCTCACATGTCGCCCCATACAGGTAGTGACGCCAGATTTTCAATGCAAATACCACTGCGGCAAGTTCTAAGTCATGGGTTGGGTAATTTTTTTCGTGCGGTCTCAATTGTCAGAAAGCATAAGCAACAACTCTCCCATTCTTCATTAAAACACATCCCAAACCCTTATGAGAAGCATCACTAAATACAGTAAAACCATCTGTACCTGAAGGTAGGGTAAGAATCGGTGCAGTTACAAGTCAAGTTTTCAACTCTTGGAATGTTGATTCCCTTTGGTCAGTCCAGTCTAATGATATCCCCTTCTGAGTTAACTGAGTCAACGGTAAGGCAATTTTGAAGAAGTCTTTGACAAATCTTCTGTAATATCCGGCCAAACCCAAAAAGCTTCGGGCTTCTGTCACATTTGTTGGTCTAGGCCAGTTTACTACCGCTTCATCTTTCTGTGGATCAACTGAAATTCCATCTTTGCTAACAACATGCCCCCAAAACATAACATGATCAAGCCAAAATTCACATTTAGATAGTTTAGTATAAAGTTTCTATTCTTTTAGGGTCTGTAGGGCAAGTCTTAGATGATGTTCATGTTCTTCTATACTTTTAGAGTAAATCAGTCTGTCATCAATGAATACAACAATAAAATCATCAAGGTCTGGTTTAAAGATTCTGTTCATGAGGTCCATAAATGCAACAGGTGCATTGGTAACTCCGAAAGGCATAACTAAAAATTCGTAATGTCCATACCTCGTTCAAAAAACAGTTTTGTCAATGTCTTCTGGTTTAACTTTCAACTGATGGTATCCTGATCTGAGGTTGATCTTAGAGAACACTTGAGCACCCTGTAACTGATCAAATAAGTCATCAATACGTAGCAATGCGTATTTATTTTACACAGTTACCTTGTTCAGTTCATGGTAGTCAATACACAGTCTCAGTGAGCTGTCTTTCTTTTTTACAAAAAAAACAGGTGCACCCTACGGTGAAGTACTGGTCCTGATGAACTTCTTATCTAGCAACTCTTGCAATTGAACTTTCAATTCTTTCAATTCAGTCGGAGCCATTCGGTAAGGAGTTTTAGATACTGGCTGGGTACTCGGAATCACATCAACGGTGAATTCAATCTCCCTGTCAATCAAATCCCCTGGCAGATTATCTGGAAAAATATCTGGGAATTCTCTGACTATGGGAATACTGTTCACATTAGCATTATCATCGGTAGATACAGTCAGTACAGAACACAGATACCCTTTACACCCCTTTCTAATCAATTTAACAACTTTCACAGATGAAATCAAATACGGAGGAGGTACTACTCTACTTTCATTAAACACAAATTCAGGCAAACCAGGTGGACGGAAAACTACTTATTTCATTACACAGTCTATAATAGCATGGTATTTCGTTAACCAGTCCATTCCCAATATTACGTCAAAATGATCAATGTTCAGTGGCAGTAAATCAATATACAGATGTGCATCTCCAACAATAATTTCACAAGCAGGGTACATATATGCACAAGTCATGGATCCCCCAACGGGTGATGATACAGCTAACAGATAATTCATGGGTTCTAATGGTCTATTCAGTTTTCGCGAAAAAGCATGCGACACATATGAATGCGTAGACCCCAAATCAATCAGTACATAAGCATTTTGAGTACAAATAGAGAGAATACCTGACACAACGGTCTCAGTATTCTGCACATCTCCCGGTACTAGGGCAAACACTCAGCCCTACCTCATGGGCTCTTTCCCGGTAGCTTTGGGGTTCGGTTTTGGTGCAACAGTTAATGCTGCCACGCTTGGTGCAACTTTACTATTGGCTTGTGGAGCAGAGGGGCAGTCTTTAACCATGTGGCCCACCTTGCCACACTTGTAACAGGCTCCAGATATTTTGTAACAGACCCCTTTGTGCTTCCTGCCACACTCAGAACAAGGTGGTATGAAACCACTCCCTTGGCTGGGGCTAGTTGTTGACCCCGTATTCTGTTTCTTGTTCAATGGGTTATGCTTGCCTTTCTTGAATTTAAAACCCTGCCTTTTACCACGCCATTCAGATGCTGGTGTTTCAGTTTTCAGTGCCTCGATGTTCGATTCAGCCATCAAAGCTCGGTCAAGAACGTTTACATAATTCGATAGCTTCAAAACATTAATTTTGTCCAGTATTGCAACATTAAGGCCGCCTTCAAACTTTCTGGCCTTCTTATAATCAGTGTCCACCATGTGTGGTGCATATCTAGCAAGCTCGGTGAACTTTGTTTCATATTCAGCAACGAACATTGTGCCCTGTCTCAGCTGTTCAAATTCAGTTACTTTTCTGTCCCTGACACACTGAGGGAAGTACTTTTCAAAGAAGGCTCCTTTGAATTGAGCCCAAGTCATTACAGTATTGTCATCGTGGATAAGCATCCACCACCTTCTCGCCTCTTCTTGCAAGGTAAAGGTAGCTAACAGTACTTTATGTGCTTCAGAGTACGGAAACACTTCAAATAACTTTTCTGTCTCAAGGACCCATGCTTCAGCTTTTAACGGTTCCAGGCCTCCCTGAAAGGACGGCGGTTTCATCTTGCTGAACTGTGAAACCCCGTATTTTTATATAATAAAAAATAATATGTATATTTTTAATTTTCTTAAATAATTATTCACAATATTTTGAATTTAATAGTCTGTATATTTTTATACTGAAAATTTATTCAAAATAAAATAAAATAAAATATTTTTGACTTTATATTATTACTCAATATTAATTTCTGAACTGTATGATATTTTTATTGTATTTTTCTCTATATTTTTTTGGTAATCAAATTACACTGAAACCTTATATTTTCTGTACTAAAACCCAATCAAAAACCATGGGTTTGCTACCCCAGGTTTTCTTGCATTCCACCTTCAACGTGTAATCATCTTATGTATCAAAAGACAACGTGGTGAACATGCTGACCAAGTGTTCAATTTCTTCTTCTTTTTTTATTTCTTTTCATTTTCTTTTATCTTCTTTTACTCTTCCTCATTTTGCTTCTCTTCCAATTGCATAGCTCTCTCTCTCTATCCATTTCATCTCTCTCTCTCTCTCCCTCCATCTCTCATACTCAAAACTCTCTTTCTCCTTTATCTATGTTTTTCCTCCTTCCCCAACCTCCATAGCCATGGCCTCAACCCACACTATCGCCAACCCGCGAACTTCACCACCATTGGCGCACCGTCGGACCGGCACCACCACCATCACCTATTTCTATTATCATCTAGAACCACCATCCACAAAGTGTTGTAGGTGAAGAAAGAGAAGAAGAAAGAAGATGGAGGAGAAAGAAACAAAGTTAGAGAAATTTATTTTGAAGTTCAAAAGTTGGTTTTCGGCTTACTTTCGGCATGCCAAAACCATCCATTCTGGGAAGAAGTGAGACAAATAGGCCATGTAAGATGAAGTACGAAGTAAGTTGAAGAGATTGGCGAAAGAATGAAGTAAAACCGTTAAGAATTAAGAAAGTTATGGGTCCGAAAGATGGTTCGAAAAAAATGTCCGAGACGGTAGGAAAATAATCTTATTTTTGGTCAAATTTTGGAGATCCGACGGCATGCAAAAAGAGACGGAACGAGGCGTGTGAGTAGTGAACCAAAAACTAGGCCGTGAGGTGAATCCAATGACAGAAAAATAAGATAAAACGGAGTTACGATGAAGAAGATACAAGCATTTGAACCGGTGATATTGAAACTAAAATTCTGGGTCTCTCTGTCGTGCATGCTGTGGGTGTTGGAGAAGATGAACTAAATTTTTATCCAGTCTTTCTCGGCTCATGGTGCTACGGTGCATCCTAGCACATTTAGGTTAATCAAGTGGTCCTATGACTTTGGGGATGACCACCCCTAGGTTTTTCGACGTGTAGAATCCATTTCTGGGGTTAGATCTTTCAAATTCTAAGTCTAAGATGATGATCAACAACTAAAGGTTCTAAGAGAATCCAATGAAAGATCAACGGTGAGATCGTGTCCGATTAATGTGAAATTTCAGCAAGACGATCATGGAGTCAGGACGGTCATATCTTACGATCAGAATCATAAATCAAATTCGGACGATAAACCGTTAGCAACCTAACATTGTAAGAAAACCCTCTCAACCCTCTAATTTTTTTTTTATATATTTGAAAATTTCAAATTATATACATATGATAAAATGTCTAAACTTGTAGATAGAATTTTATTTATAATTGTATGAAAATTTATGATGGTACATCAAATTTGGACTTGCATGTGTAGCTTATGCTATTAAAAAGATGATTGAAGATGTTATTTGGCCCTTTAAATCTGCCAGAAGGTTGTACTAATTTTTAGACAATTTTATACTCAAAATTTGAAGATGATTTCTTCTACAAAGTTGTTGATAATGATGTATAGTTCATCCACAAAATTTTTCAACAATTATTGAGTTTTGTACGAATTTATACATATTTTTAACCAAATCTGGAGCTATAGACAGATTTTATTATGTGTTTGAAAAATCATTAAAAATTTTATATTAAACTAAATCTGGTAATTTCTAAGCAAAAAATGAAATTTGAGAAGTCAAGTTTCATAATAAATTTTTAGATCATGGAATTTATTTATAAAATTTAAGTATGGAATTAATTTAAGGAAATGTGATAAATCTGTGTCATAAAATTTCTGGGAATTTTACAGAATTATTTATAACTTATTTTTGGGAATTTATTTCTGAAAAATGACCCAAATATATTTATTGAATATTCTGTACATTTTCACGAATTTTAGAAATGTATAAATAATTTATTTATAATTTTTATTATCTAAGGTATAACTTGAAAATTTCTAAACAGGTTTAAGATCATGACTTCAATTATTTATTCGGATAAAAATCAGTTATTGTGTTGGTCCAATTCATCAAATATAGTAAATTAGTAATCCATGTATGGGTGTATTGTGGTTTATTTAATATTGTGGTAGTCTAATCTTGTAAATTAAAAATCCATGCACGTGTGACTTTGGTTTATTTTCTCTGTATCTAAATTATTATTTCATACCATGGTTTAAATAAATTATTTATTTAAATGCTGTACATTTGTTTATTATTGTGTGATATGTGTAATATTTTATGTTGAGAATTTTAATGAGTTGGTATAACATCAATTGTGATAAAAAAAAATTGGAATTATTTGTGAGTAATATCAAAATTAACTGAAATGATTAACGGCATATACAAAGTTAACAATTGACGGTTAATACTAGATGTTCAGAGTGAGTCTTGGTTTTAAAGAGTGTACGAGATTAAGGGTTGACGGTTAATACTGGTTGTTCAGGGTGAGTTCTGATTTTAAAGAGTGTATGAAATTAAGGGATTGACGGTTAATACCGGTTGTTCAGGGTGAGCCCTGGTTTTGAGAATTCTCACGTAAATTGTGTTGCGAAACTCTAAGATGGCACGGGACTTATTTGAACCCTTTTCGGTATTTGGTTTTGGAATAAGGGTGGATGTGCTGGTGGCACACAGGGAGGTTACGTACCCCTGGCAGACCATTTCCTTGGGGCAGACCACGGATGCTACTACTTGGGTATATAACTCCGGACGTGGGCATCCCTGGTAGTTACGGTTGGTAACACTAAAATATTTGACCAAGGGAGGGTTTCAAATTAACCGTTGCCATGCTTAGTGGTTGGTAAGTTAAATCTCTTTGGTGAGATTTCGAGTGTCACCTAATTTATTAAAATTATTGAAATTATTTTAATGGTTGTAATTTATGCCTACAATTATATTGTTATCTCATGTTTATAATCTCATTATTTTTCTCTTAAAAGGAATGGTAGGTTGGTTATGTTTTCTTACTGTGTTGTAAAACTCATGGCATATATTTTTGTTGCCCTGGCGTTTTATGCCAGGTCTTGGCGAGAAAATAATTGAAGCTGAAATGGAGTCGACGCTAACGTAGAGCTTTGGCTGACCTGAAACCCCGAGTAGAGCCGAATAAATTATATTATTTTATATAATAGCTATTAAGGACTTTATAATTTCATTTAATGTTGTATTTGGATAATTTTAAGTTTTTATCTATTGTTATTTGGACGTTTTGTTATGTACGAGAGTTGGATTACCCTGTTAAGATGTCAACTCTTCTAGTTTATTAGGTCATTTTGTTTATTTAATTTCCCTTGATACTTTTAAAAAAAATTGGGGCGTCACATGAACTTATGTGTCAGTGCAATTATGTCATTATTAACAGGTGGCTCTGGCTGTACTGGAGGAGGTGGGGGCTGTGGGTTCTGTTGTTATCCTAATCTCTCAGTTGTGAGTTCCATCATTCTCTCCAGTCTTGCCATTCTTGCCTCAGAGGATGAGGATTCAGATTCATTTGCAGTTCTTGTATTATCCATTTCACTATAAGCAGTTATAGCAATTATAAACATAAGTAGTTGCATACTTAAACAATTTATCACATTAGCATATATTTAGTCATGTCATAGTCACACATACTTTAACAAATTCATGCAATGCCCTAATCGCTTTTCTACGACATCCTATAGCTCATTTGGACACGTGTGTGTGGTATAACTCGTGGTTAAGTATCGCTCTGATACCACTCAGTCACGACCCAAACCCGCCCTTTTGGGTTTAGCACCGTAACCGGCCAGTAATCCGAGATTACCGAAGGCCTGCTTAACAGTAATACAGTAAAACAGAGTACAGGGGCCTGGCGGAAGCCAATACAGTAAATAAACAATGTCCAATGAGCCGTGACAGTCTGTATGCCAAAAAGACTTTTCATGCATACATATATATATACACACAGTGCAGAACAGTATGTATAACATTTATAACCATTCAGATCAGGGACCTAATCCCTATTAAACAGTACAATAACAATCTATACAGTCTATACAGTTACAAAGACAGACGGGGGAAATTAAAACACCCCTAAGCCATAGCTTGACAGGCTCGGAACCTCACAGTGAGGCATAGTGGTTGGCTTGACAAAACTGGAGCTTACCCCGACGCTTCTAGCTGCGGTCTGGTGCCTGTACACCTACATATATATATGAGCAGTGAGCTAAAGCCCAATGAATAACATAATGCGTAAAAAGGTTTAGAATGAATGTCCTTACAGTAATGAAAACAGTTCATTAAATCAGTATTTCAGTCGTTCAGTCAGTACAGTCATATGTGGTACATCCAATAGCATAACAGTACAGTAAACAGTAGGTCTTGAAAGACCGAACAGCCAATGATGGCCATCAATCAGTAAACAGTAGTGGTTCCAACAAGGGAACCGACAGAGATCTCTATAACAGTAACAGTCAGTAATAGTAGTTGCTAAGGATGCCACAATACAGTTCAGAATAAAGGACATACATTCATTCTATTAACAGTATCAATTCAGAAACAGTACAGTTCAATTGTTCAGAAGATAATCATTTTTTAACATATCTTTACACAGTTGTTACTCACAGAGTTCTGGGCTACAGTTAGGCTAGAGTGTGTCCCCAGTCGCCAACCCTACACAGTTTACAGATTGAACACACACTAAGCTACACAGTTGGGAAAGATAATAATTTAATCCCTAACTTGCCTCGGTGTGGTTCTACATCTATATCCTCATTAAGATGCCTTAAACTAGGCCTAAGAATGCCTAAGATGAAATGAGGATGTAAAGATGTACTTTAAAAGCATTTTCAGAATTTTCAGAAAACAGGGTTCCAGCTCGAGCGTCGTTTACTCCGCTCGAGCGGAAATGCAGACAAAGGTTTCCGCTCGAGCGCAGACTTAGACGCTCGAGCGTACTACAAAACAATCAAAAGTGCTGGATAGGTGAAAATCACACTCGATTGGGCGCTCGACATCCGCTCGAGCGTAAGACACAAGTTCCCGCTCGAGCGTCAATTACCCCGCTCGAGCGGACATCAAAACAGTGCAAAATACTAGGAGCACGAATTTCACGCTTGAGCACCAGTCACCCCGCTCGAGCATGAGTCCAAAATCTGGAATTCCCAGATTTGAACCTCAAGCTCAAATTCAACTTCAAATGTATCAAATTCGATTCCTTTGGGCCCATTTCCTGGAAAACACTTCAAAACGCATAGTTTAACATGATTCAAAGCTCAATTTGTAAAATCAAGGCCCAAAGGTGAAGGAATTAAACCTAGTTTCAAACCAATTTTCATGAACAAGATGAACATGCAACATGCATGAAGTTAAACAACTTACAAGCCTCAAATACATGCTCTATTGAGCTAATATCTTCAAAGACAAGATGAATTCATGGACTTGACATAAATATGAACATGCATGTGACAATTTTCCATGGAATCAACTCAAAATTCAATAATATAGGCATGCATGCAACAATTGAGCTTTAATTCAACACTATTGAACCAATTCAAGCCTTAGATCACTAAAGACCCATTAATCATGCAAGAATCAACTTAAAGACACAATTAAGAGGTTGAATTTCTTACCTAGGTCTTCAATTACAAGTGTAGAAGTTCAATTAGGCAAATCTCCTACAATTTCTTCAAGTCTTTCAAGCCAATTCTCTAGATGAACAATCTTCTCTCAAGACTCTCTCTCTCTAGTCGGTTGCTCTCAAGAAAATAGGCTGATGAAATCTTTTGTTGTAATGTAATAAGGCTTCAATAGATGCTAGATAATGGTCCACTAATAGGGCAAGTTGGTAAATACAATAACTTATGTAATTTAGCTCATTTTGATCTAATTTAATCATATCAAATCAGTTTTCAGATAATTACACCATAAAATCACATAAATTATGATGATCATGAAACACTAATCGATCTCTGGTTCAGCCGCCGATAAGGCCTTCAATTCGCAATTTAAACATAAAACATGAACAGATAATCAAACAGTCAACAGATAGATAATGCATTTAAACAGATACAGTCAATCAATCAGTTTCAGATTTCAGTCAGTCAGTTCAATATTTCAATCAGTTCAATTACTTTTCATAATCAGTCTCAGTTTAGCAGTAATCGGTAGTTTATCGGTAAACAGTGGTGAGGGTTGTTACAGCAGCCTTGGGCCATGATGCCGGTCAGGGTACGGGATCAATACGAGGGAGCATGGGGCACATCATGCTTCTAGATTCTGCTAGTGGGCCCAGTCTGTCAGGCCTGGTTCTTGAGCGAAAGATTCGTTCGCTAGACCATGGGCTTGCCAGATCCAGTCGTTTCGATGCCACCTCCGGAGTCTATGACATCAATGGACAACCTATCTATTGATGTAGTCACATAGTTCATGGTAGGCTTAGATGTTGATTGCTTCAGAGACGTGGACGACTATGCGACCTTTATTTAGACCCACCTTATGCCTCCTCTGAAAGACACTCTCGGAGGTGAGGGGGTAGGGGTTCCTGCAACAAGCATGGCGACTCGGGCGATTAGGGCCTATGCTAGAGGGGCTCTCTCTATGGAGCAGATTATCCGCTGGCCAGAGTTTCCCACTATGCTCACATGCTGGAGGCCTACTGGGACTGCTTATCAGATCCCGATTGAGTTGGCAGAGGCTGGACACGAGCTTGTCAGAGTTCGAGGCTCATTCCAAGTATGGACTATACCTTACTATTTACATCCCACATTTCATTTCAAATATGTTCATCGCATACATTGCATACACTAATCATCCAAATGCATTTGCAGGCATTTATAGAGTATATAAGGAGCTGTCTCGAGCTGGTGGCTTCCCTGATAGGCATGGTGCAGAAAAGGGAAACGTTGCTTGGTCTCCACGGTATCCCGGTAATTTCCTTCAATTTGCGCTTCATGCTATCATATTTTCACTGATACATCGGCATTTCAATTGTAGTCTTTCCCAAACTACACTAATACACTGCATCTGATACATTGCACTCACACATTGCATCCACACACTGTACTCATACCGTACCTGATTTCTGCATACCACTTGTATCTAATACATACACTGTAGCTGATATGCTGACAACTGTCTTTTCAGATTCCATCTGCACCGATGGCACCAGCGGCAGCAGCAGCATCTTCACTGGCAGCACCTTCTCCATCAGCAAGGAGGAGAGAGAGAGACAGGCCCCAGTTCGTAGCGAAAATGTGAGATATGGTCAAGGCAGAGATAGGGGTGCCCGAGGCCATAGCAGTCCTTCAGAGCCTATCTTGAGTGATGATGATGCTGAGACTAGTGACTCCGAGGAGGTAGTGAGTCGGCATTCTGAGTCGTCCGAGAGCGGAGACGATGACACTGGCTCGGGAACTGAGAGCGGAGGCGACGCTGGGGCGGGCTCTAAGGCAGAGAGCGGAGATGATGCCGACGAGGACTCTGGGACCTAGAGCGGAGATGATATCGGCTTTGGTTCAGAGTCTAATTCTAACAGCAGTGCCGATGGAGATAGTGGCTCTGAGTCCTTCCCTTCGAGAAAGAGGACGAAAAGGACCTCTCGGGCCAGAGGCGACTGGCGTTGATTTTTGTAATTTTTTTTTTTTGTGCTTAGTTTCTTTTTGTTTAGTAGCATTAGCACATGTATAGCTTCAGATAGGTTTTATTTTGGTTTGAAACTTGTACTCTTATTTTGTAGAAACCATGATTAGAATAAAACCTCGCAGTTTTTATGAAAAATGTTGTCATTTTTACATCATGAGCACCATATTTGCATGAAATGGACATGGAATCGAATTTGCAAATGAAATCTGAACACTTGTATTGGCACGACGTTCTTAATCAGGTAATGGGCCAACCAACAACCAAAATACAAAATACAACTCAATAAACAAAGCAAAAACAACTCAAATACAAATAAACAAACTTGCTAAAACCAAAAAGACTCAAAACAAGACCTCAAAACACAAAGATCCAGACAAAACACAAGCTTCCAGCACTACCTAGCATACAAGGAGATAGCAGGCCAGAAAAGAAGGCTGCCAGCCAGAGATGGAGGTTGCCGGCCAGAGAGGTGGCCGGTAGTGAGGAACCTCCAGATTGTTGACAGCTGGCTCCCATTCAGCCTTATCTTTTACAAAAGGTTTAGCTTCGGAATTTCTTCTCTAGAACTTCATTGCAGCTACAATCTCCTCCACAAATAAAGCTATTTTTTATCGAAAAGCTTTCGGATTGGATAGTGACTTTAGACAGCATGGAAAAGGAAAATTTCTGAGGTTTTGGCATAAATACACTTTTTTCGTTGAGCTGTACTCCACTTTGTTTTCCGTTTCTCCATGCCGCGACCCAATGCTAGGAGCCAATTACACACGTCTTTCGCTTCGGGGGATAAGAAATATGCTCAACAATTGAAGAATTTCAGGCACTAATAGAATCTCGGCATGGTTAGGAAATCATACCTCAGCCCCATTTTGACCATGCCCAAGCTTTGGGGCGGATGTGTGGGCTCACTCTATACAAGGCTAGACATTCCTAGCTTGATTCATCGATTCTCCAATATCGGTGACAAAAGCGCCTTTCTTTGGTGAGGTTTTCGGCAGCGTGCCCTCTACTTATAGATGCTTGCACACTTCCTTCTTGCCCCTAGTTTCAGCGGATCCAGCATCCAGCATCCAGTTACTCGAAGTGGCCCAAGGTTTGAAAGAAGGCAAGAGTTGCATTGGTTTGGCACTAGTCGAGACTTTGATGGGCTTAGACATCTTTCATCAGTGAGAGACTACCAGATTTATGGGGAGTCCACTACTTCTTCAAGTATTGTTTTCCACCCTTTCTCATATGTGTTTCTCAGATCACTCGACACTCATGCTTTATTTTTCTCTCAAAGCCCTTTTTTCACTTTTCACTCAACATACATCTCTCTATTATTTAATCTCTCTTTTCTTTCATCCCTTTCTAGGTGTGGCTTATGGATAACCTGAAGGTAGTGGACTCTTCCCTGTGTACTTAGCCCGAGGTTATTTCTTCCGCCACCGACTAGTGGATTTCCCCAACGAGGGATGGTGGTGCAACTGGATGTGCAACAGGCATGCTGCTGACATAGCTTGGCGTTGCCCCTAGTTAATCTGACCGAGATGAGTTACAGCTTGGCTCAGAAACCTGGCACATAATTGATCGTCCTCACGCACTGTGTGTTCTATTTCTCCTTCCGGTTCAGACGTCAATTTGTGCATGATCAGACCTGCCCAGAGGAGGGGGTAGAGTACCCGGTTTCATTTCCCATTCGTGGTTCACACTTGGGTTGGGTACCTCACTACTTGGAGGACGAGAGAGCTTCTGGCCCCTGCCCTTCGTTTCAGTTGTACCCTTTCTGGCGAGTGTTTGGCTTCGCTTGAGGATGAGGCACAAACCGGGCCCACTTTGGTTTCAGAAGCTTCCACAAGCACGAGCAGAGGACGGAGGAGCACCTGACTCCCCTGTGCCCCTAGTTTATTGCTTTGACCTATCTTTTCAAGTTTTAAGATGTAATAAAAGTCTTCACCATGAGTGATTTCCAACACTAGTGTAGTTACCTCTGGCAGGGGATGGATGGATGGATGAATTCTTGAAGACGATTGCCACTTCTTTCCCGTGAGGGTACTTTGACATTTGGTAGAGGGTAGAGGAGACAGCTTTCACAAGATGCAACCAGGGCCTTCCTAGTAATAAGTTGAAAGTAGCCGGTACATCCAAGACATGGAACTCGACATCTTGCTGAGCTGGGCCCACCTGGACTCTGATTTGCACTGTGTCCATAACCTCCCTGCTTGTATTATTATATGCCCAAATTACTTGGGTTGTGGACACAAAGTCTGTCGGTCTAAGGCCAATGGCATAAGCTGTATGGGAAGGACAGACGTTGATAGCCGAACCGGTGTCCATCAACACCATCGGTACCCATTTTTCCCTACACTCAACAAATATGTACAAGGATTTGTTGTGAATTGAGCCTTTCGGCGACAGTTCTTTGACAGAAAAGGTTAGGGTTGGCCCAACGTCTCCTGGGAAGACCAATCTCATAAGCTGTTTAGGGGTAGTGTCAATGGACAATTTAGCTTTGTCCATTGCTGATAGTACTGCCTGTCGATGCACACGAGAGGCCATGGGAAGACCCCAAATTGAGATGTTAGCCTAGATTTTCTTAAGCTGCTTCAACACTGCCTCTTCTTCCAGTTGTTTGTCTTTCTGTTTTTTAGCATTTATGTCTTTCCCAGATGACTCAGCTTGATCTAAGTGTGGTGGCTTAAAATACCACCCGCTTCTTGTCATGTGATCTATCTCTTCTGCATACCACGTGTTCTCTGGAAGGCACTCACCCCAATCTTCATCGGTGTGAGTCAAATGTAGATCCTCTCACCATAGACTCCGGCAGCCGACAAACAGTTGTCCGGCTCCATTTGGATCACTTTTAGATCACAAGTATCCCCTACAGGGTGTTGGTCTAGTACTGTTTCCTGGTTGTCTTCAACCCTCTTTTGTGCAAACTGCTTCAGCGCAGCGTCCTGTTCTGTATCTGCAATGCTCACAATGTCCAATTCTTGAGCTGAATTTTCCAAGCCAGCATTCTCCAGTAGTTTTTCTTTTTCATCGGTCCTTCCGACCATTACAATAATTCCTACTCTCTTTTCCTCCGATTTAATTTCAGTTCCTTCTTCCCTGTCCGATTCATCACTCAACCACCTAGAGTTATCAGTTAATCTATTCAAATCGAACCAGCCAATCTGTACATCCACTTGATCTTGTTTGTCAAAGAACTGTAGGTTGTCTAGATCCTCGAGTTCCGCCAAATCATCTAACCCTAGACTCGGGCCATTCTCTCTAACCACAATAACCTCCACTACAGTTGGGAACACCAATTCCAGCTTGACTTGATTAATCGACACAATGTAGTAGCTTGGATTATACACCTCCTTAGGCAAGTCCTTAGAGCACTCAGGCAACGGACTCGTACTTTTCTCTAAGACTAGTCTCTCATCTACTACAACTGTCACCACCACAGGCTTAGGTTGAAGTGCAGATGTGTCCATCATGCACAAATCTGTGCTTTCAGGAATGAACACCATCGGTCTGGGTAGATGGAAATGGGTAATATATACACTGGGGTTATCGGGAATGTCCAGTGTATGGATTAAGTTTAGATTTTGAGGTAGAGGAACTTGATTATGGGCCGAGAGAGGGTTTGTAGTTACATTTGGTTTCTGGGACAGTGCGATCACCTTATTGTCAATGAGATCTTGAATCTCATGAGGAAGTTTGAAGCATTGGTCGGTATTGTGACCATGCTGCTGGTGAAATGCGCAGTACTTTGCTGGGTTGTGTTTCGGTGGAAGAGGATTAGGTAATGGGCGAGGCTCTAATTGTTTGGGGGGCCCTTTTTTGACCAACACCTTCATGGCTTAAGATAGGGTCATGCAGAGTTGGGTAAAGGTCCTCTGGGATCGGGCAGAGTTGGTTGAAGTTTGTGGAGCTGTATTGGCAAAGGGATTGGCGGTCTTGGTTATGGTGGTAACAACGCTCACATCCAACGGCCTCGCAGCTGTTCTACCACTGGTGGTAGCATTAGAACTGTGCACAAAAGGCCTCTTTGCCTGCTCTTTCTCATCAGTAATCAGCCCTTGTTTCATGGTGTCTTCAATCTGAACCCCCATCTCATAGAGCTCGGTGAATGTGAACAGAAGTAGGATGATCATTTTCAGCAATAACTTCCCGTGTAGATTACGGACTACCATCCTTATGTGATCTTTCTCAGAAGGCCCTGTGGTCATCATTAAAGCTTTAGCCCTCCACCTCATCACAAATTCTGAGAAGCTCTCCTTTAGTTCCTGGCGCGTTGCCTCGAGATCACAAGTTGTGACCTCGATTTGTGTGTTATACGAGTATTGAGCAATAAAGGCCTCAGCGATTTCCTCTTAATTCTGCTTCACAGAATCCTCCAACTTCGCATGCCATATGGCTGCTATTCCTGACATGGTCTGACCAAAGAGAGATAGTTTCTGCAATCTGGTAAGGCCCATCGGCTGCAGGATGTTTGAAAACAGCCGTAGATAAACCATGGGGTCTCTAGAGCCATTAAATCTATCAATGTGCGGCATTTTGAACCGATCTGTCAATGTCACAACAGAGTTGGTATAACCATCTTCTATATCGGGGATAGAGTTAACACTTTATGCTCTCTTGAATAGCTTCTCCAACTTGTTGACCTTAAACACAGTTGGGTCAACCTCAAATTCAAATGGAGCCTCAATTTGGCACACAGGTGCTTTGGAGGCTTGTGGTGGGATCAACTCTGCCAGATTGTCCTGATTCTCAGCATGGGCATTAGCAGTATGGGTAGTGGCTCTAGGTGCTGGGATACCTGTAGGAGGTGCATGAGATGTAAAAGCGACTATCGGCTGCAGTTGTTATTGTTGCAACCTATTTATTACCTCAGCCTGACGGGCTGTGACATCGGCCTGACGAGCAGCGTCTTGCTGCAGGGTTTCAACTGTTTGTTCAAGGTGATGGATCAATTCCTGTATAGTAACTGGAGGATACTGTGCCATCGAAATAGGCAAGTGCTCTCCTACTGGACTAGATGCAGAAGACTGTCCCTGAGCCTGACTTGATGCAGGTGAATTGAGATGCGATTGCTGTAAAAATTGGACCGGTGAACTCTACCTGACTCTCTTCCATCTCATAACCGGTAGGAGTGAAGTAAACACGGCCTGTCCCCTAACAAGATCTCTGGCTTTACAAAGCTTTCTGACTCGAGTCCAGAGCACTTGAGGGATATCCGAACTTTCCGAAGCCATGGTGTTAAACTACTAACAGTAATCAGAAACCGCACAGCACCTTAGCTAATGATGTTACCAACACAAATGTAATCAAAGCTGTAGGACTGCACTCAACACTGAATTCTGTCCCTAGAATGGATACCAAACTTGCAACTGATACGCATATTCCTGTACAGTTTCACTGTAAAGCACATACCAGTTAAATGAGAGCCAAAAACACCCCTATGAGGGGGTAAGGTTACCCTGCCCTAGTTTCGTCAAGAACTAGGATTCACTATTCAAACAAAGAGGTTTCACGCAATCCAGCATTCGGGTAAGCATCATATCCTAGTTTGAAATAGTCTCTATGGCTTTTCGATATACAACTAGGTCAAATGGTCAGAAGGGTACCTCAGCAAGACTACTTAATATACCTCTCGCACCTAACACCGAGAGGCGAAAAGGAGGATCAAACGGTACAACGGTAGTCCAGATCCAAGGGTTGTGTTCCCATCATGGTAGAGCCAGTGATCGGTCAGCCTTTTGGCAAGTTTTTAGGCAAGCTTCCAACAAACCATCTAGGAATAGTAGATGGCAAACGCAGTAACTTAAATGCACCAATGAAATGCAATGCAAAGAAACATATAAGTTTAGAAAAAATTCCATATCATGAAGTTCGAGTCAAGTTCTCTAATTTCCTTAGCGGAGTCGCTAGAAACTGTAGCTCGACTTTTTCGCGCCCCCTCTCGGAAGACGAATAAGCCCTACAGTATCAAACTCTCGCGGTTTTGAATCTGATCCACAAGCGCAATGTGAAATAGATAAACAACAAAGTGTCCCAATCTGGCAAATCTTTTGAAAAATCGATTTTGAATCAAAAATGCAAAAAATGGCCTACTTTGCCAGATAGAAAGTTGCCACCTTAATATTTTGGAAAATTTAGGAAACCCATGACTCGTGTCAAAGGCCATGTGTCTGTCATCACCAAGATTGTCTCGGCTCGGGAACTAAGGTACGAGAAGGGAAGGTCAAGAATTGAGCACCCCCGCTCGCCCGATCAAAGATCGGCCTTTACTAATCATGATATGAATCTTATCTACATTATATGCTCTTGTTCTGATTTATTAGGCTAGCATTACTATGTGATACGCACACACATAAGTATAGACTAACTTTCCACAATTGGAACATTTGATTTCATGTTATGTTTTGAAAATTGTTTCGAAATATATACCACTTGAAAAAAGTGGTCGTATATGAACATTACTCAAATTATTCCAATTCAAGTAATTTAGCCTTCACCCACAGACGTTTAGGCAGTTTATAGCACTTAAGCAATTAGCGTCATGGAAAGCATGCTAAACATGGAAACAATCACACACATGCGATATGCTAAAGCGAGTAAAGGCTCACCTAGTACTCCAAGCCAAAAAGAGAAAAAAAATAGAAAGATGCATGATCCTAACTATGCAATATGGCTAATGCAACACATGCGATATGCAATTACTCGGCTGGGCTACTAATATGGCATATGATTTGATTTAATAGCATGCGGTCTAAGCATGTATTCAAAGAAGTATTTAAACTAACTATGCAAGTTAGAATGGTGAACCGAGCCTCAGTACATGCAATACAAGTGGATGCGAGCATGGGAATGCTAAACAAAACATGATACTATAATCTAACCATCGTAAGCAGTTACATAAAAGGGAGAAAGACACGGGGTTAGAAGACATACACGTTATTACAACATTGCGCCCTCACACAGGAGGGTTCGAATGAACTAACTAGCTAACTAATTAAAGCTGAGCTAATTAATACAAAAAAAATTAAATTAGCTAAACTACTTAACTAATTATTACAAACCGAATTAATTAACTAATCTAGTTAATTAAAATAATTACAACACAATACGAATTAGCTATTTTAACTAATTAAGTACAAAACCACTATTTAAGCACGATATTAATATATACAACTGGGATCCCGAGGATCAATGGAAAGCTCATGCATGAATGTGGTTTCCTCTCGAAAAAGGCACTGTTTCTGTTGCTGAATGCCTCAGTTACATAGTAGGACATTTGCACTGATTTCCAACTTCAGACCAACTCTGCTCTGCTAAAGGAGTACACTGCTGAATTTTGCATTGGTGGCCTGCAGAGGGCCTGCCGTCCACTGATGATGGCCTGCCAGTCACTGATGGTGGCTTATTGGCCACAAAAGATGGCTTGTTAGCCACCAATAGAAGCCTGTCAGAAACTGATGATAGAACTTTCCTATTGCAACAGAGAGCAAATAGAGCAGAGACAGTGTATTCTCAAGGGTTTGTTTGCACAATTTATCCCTCCTTACCATGAACAGATCAAAGGAGTAATAAGCTTGATTCACAAACCATCAATCTATGCAATTTCATTTCATGATGGTCTATGAACCAAAGAGTGCAATTCAATAAATACAACAAGATAAGACTCTCAAAACCACCTCCCTATCATAAATGATTAAGGGAAGTAGTTGATAATGAATCTTGAACCGTTTTCATCACTAATGAGTATGAAACGACTCAAGATTCAAGGGTTCAATTAACGTCCGATTGAACCCAAACAAGTAATTATCTTCACTACAACAAGTTGGGCCTTCAATGACAAAATTTTTTTGTCTCCAAAGAGCTAATTTCGTCACTATAGATATTTGTGAGGAAATATTTTCGTCACCGGTTTCGTCATTGAATGTTTGTCACTAAAAACCACCGTGACGAAAAATAATTTCGTCACCAATGAGATTACTTCAGTGACGAAATTTTTTGTCACCAATAAAACAACATTTTGTCGCTAAAAATTCTCATTTTCGTCACTAAATAGTTATTCAGTACCATATTTATAACTTTAGTTGACGAATAAATTTGTCACACATGTTGATCATTGATGAGGAAATAATTTCGTCACAGTAAGATGTAAAGGTGACGAAATTTTTTGTCTCCAAAAGTCATTCATGGGTGATAAAATATATTTCGTCACAAATATATATATACGTGACGAAATTTTTAGTCACCAAACAACAAAATAAACCAAATATTTCATATATAAGCTATAATAAATTTTGTCACAAAAAATATTTATTAGCGACAAATAATCACTTTGCCATAATAACAAGTACAAATGACAAAAAAAATTCGTCACTAAACTTGTTCCATATTTTATATTCCAATTTAAATTATTATTTCACAAATATCCCTGCTCATATCTCAATAGTCTTTTCAATGTATTAATAAATCCACTAGCTATTATACACCATTCCACAAAAAAATTCACTAAACAATTTATATTATAAATGAAAATATATCCATCAAACAAATGAATTTAATAATCCATTAAGTATAATAAACAAAAACCATCATAGCAAATTCCAAAATGAACTAACTTGAGTCCAAAAATAAAAATAACACTCGATCTTGATTTGCAACTAGAACTAAGTATCAGTTTAAGAAAAAAAAATTCAACAGTTGATCTTCATTTACGAGTATGCTTCCAAATGTCATCAAAAACCAATCTGCAAAGAAAATAAATAAGGAAAACATTAATATATAATCAATTACATCTAAACTAATATATAAATAATTTTATTTTATAAACCAATTTAGTAGAAATGCATATAACAATTCAAAATTTTAAAGAGTTAAGGTGATCTTTGATGATAAAACAACACGGATAACATACGATGCCAAAAAATTGCAAGAATACCATATATCACTATCACTAATGGCAGAATATATATAATGGCTCCAAAATATAAAGTAACATTGAGGTACATTTGATTCATGACAATGGGCCAATGACTTCTTCAATGAGGTAAATTTGATAAGTGGAATTCAACACAAGAAGGGAGGCTCTATTTACACACCACTTTTCCTCTCAAGACAAATCATTAATTAGTTTATTTTCTACTACAATTTTAACCTTAGGTAAAATGACTATAAAGACAAGTTATGATACACATCATTTATATAATTAGCATAAAGGACAATAATGAATATAATACTCATCAACAAGCAAGTCAAGACCTCTCTCTCTCTCTCTCTCTCTCTAGATTCAGGAAGCGAGGGAAATCAAAGGACAGATGCAACTTCATAGAAGCAATCTCAGAGAATTGTTAAAATCGAGATTTATGTTGAATCCTATCCTTACAGGTACTCGAGAAATGTTGTTAAGACTCTGGTTTTCTACTTTAAACGTCATTGTATCTATCTATGCATATTGCATATGTATGTATTTCTATTTCTATTATAAAAATGAGTGCAAAATCTTTACTTTCATATGGGTTTCATATCTGTATGTTGATTTCACAGTTTTTGGTAGGTAAACTTTATTCTTTAATGTTCTGTCAAGTCCAAAAAAAATGTGTATGAATTTCCATTTTGAGTAGGGGAAACAACTCGTAATCTGTTTGGATTGTGGGTGATAAAAAGAAAAGAAATGATTGCAAGTGATTGTGTTTTTCACTATATGTTTGGATGGGTAAGCAAGCAAAACATGTGGGAAAGTGGGAAAGGGTTATGGGTGACATTTTTTCTGTTTGAATTTTGGGGGGCAATTACTTTTGGTGAGAAATGAAATAACCAAAATAAGAGAGTTTTTTTTTTTTTTTTGGGTCCTCACAATTTCTCATGATTTCTGACCAAACCATCCCATTCAAACAGAGTGTTATGTCTAATATCTGGTAGTTGGGTTTGATTTTTTATTTTTATTTTTTGAAATAATTGGTAATTGGAGATGTTTCATTTTGATTATTGTGTAGGTGTTGATTCTTTTGGCACTGGTTAATATTCTGAAAATCTAGACAAAGTAAAACTACCCAAAAGGGCTTTCAACAAGTGTAAATGTGCGAAGCAAAATCATTGGGTTTTTCAGGGGATTAGGTTTTCTCATTTTTGTCGAAGAAATGTGGAGCTGCAATGGAAGAACCTAGGGTTGAGAGGCGGGTTGATTGTGAAACATGTAACAAAGCCCTTTTCTGCGGACAAAGCTCTGGTTAGGTCTTTGGTTCTGTTGTGGGAAGAAGGGTTACTTTTAATTAGGTACTCTATTTTTTTTGCCGTGATATCTTGGGTGTGCTTATTGGTTTGGTATGGGAAGGCAAGAGCTAAGACTTTTGTTGAAGCGAAACTTTTACCTTCTGTTTGTTTGGTTTTGGGCGAGTATATTCAGCGCGAGCTTGATTTTGGTAAGGTTCGGCGAATTTCACCTTTGAGCATTACCTTGGAGTCTTGTTCAATTGGGCCTCATAATGAAGAGTTCTCTTGCTGTGAGGTCCCTACTATAAAACTACAAGTTCTTCCATTTGCAAGTCCGAGGAGAGAGAAGATTGTGATTGATGCAGTTTTGTCTAATCCAAGTTTTGTTGGTTGTGCAAAAGAAGAATTATACCTGGTTAGGAATACCTTCTACTGACGGTAGTCTACAGAGGCACTTGTCAAGTGAAGAAGGAATTGATCATCGTACGAAAATTAGGAGGATTGCTAGAGAGGAAGCAGCTGCTCAGTTTGATAAAGAGAGAGATGACGCAGCTAAGGAAGCTGCAGACATGGGTTACATTCTTTCTGAGAAAGGATCTCATACATTTGAGATTGATGTGCCGAAGGACCATGCTAGTCGTCCATCAGGATTAGCAAGCTTTGAATCATTCTTCTCTATGGTTGAGCGACTGCACTGGCGAGATGATCACTGCATGGATACAGGTATTGAGTATGATTTGAAGCATGCAGATTTAGAGAAAGCATTTGGTGTAAAAATTCCTGGTTCGGCGGATAAATTTTGGTCTAGATTTATACCAGGGCCTATAAGATATAAATTCAATAGGAAAGCTAATGGGCGAGATAGATCTGTCATTGGTGTCGCAGCGAAAAGAAGAATTATTGAGCGCAGTGCATCAGCGACACGTTCTTACTTCCTGGGTCTATCACATGGGAGGTTTGACGATTCTAATCAGTCATCTGGAGATTATGATGTTTTGAATATTGAGACTCCTGTGGTGAAAAGTGAGGGTGATACTAGTGCCCGACCTTTATCAGGATGGGGCAGTTAACTTTGGAGGAGTGAAGAATCCTGAGCACGGAAAAGTTGAAGCTGCTAATGATTATTTGACTATTGGGGGAAAGTCAAGATTGGAGTACAAAACAAAAATTGGTCCTAAATATGAAGAAAAACCTGGAATCTAGCCTTTTCCAGGCGAATATCATATTAATAGTCTCAGTGTTTTACGCGATCCGTTTCTTATGACTGTAGGTAGACTGCTACAAATTAGAAATTCCAATGACGAATTTTCATCTATTCCTGGTGTCATGGGATTGGCAAAAAATGATGGTTCAGATGTACATGACAGAGATTTAGGAGCTGATGAGAAAAGAAAGTGTATTCCTTCACCGGTTTAAACAAAGAATGGAGGGAGAGATGAAATATCGTGGGTGGGTGGGGTGTGTGAGTGAGTGAGGGTAAACATGGAAGTAGATTATGGGTGGGGTGTGTGAGTAAGGGTAAACAAGATAAATCAAGTCAATGTAGGTTATTCATGATAATGGTAAGCCATGACGAAAGGGGTAAGAAAAATTGGGCATTGTATTATCGCAAGTATGCAGTACCAAAGAGGCAAGAATTGCATAAAATGAGTCTTCGTATAAAAAAAAAAAAAATGGAAGTCATTTTTTATTTCACAAATCAAGTCCAATTTCTGGAGGGGTAGATGAGCATGTATGTACTCATACTGTCAATTATTTTAATCAATGATATAAAGAATACATATTAAAGCTCCCACATCAGTGTGTTATGCTCCTGTTTGCTGCTTAATCTAACAGAAGTACAGTAGTAGTTCCAATCCCCAAATCAGTTATTAAAGAGACTAATCTTTTCTTTTTTATTCCTCCCATGTTCTTGGGGTGTAAATGTAATTAAATGATGATTGATAATCAAATTCCTTTGCTATGTTTCCAGACAGACACCAAAATAAAGCTAAACAAATGGAGCGTAAATGAAAGTAAATGATGGTTGATAATAAAATTCCTTCGCTATGGTTTCCAAACAGACCAAAATAAAGCTTGAATTTGAAACCATTTTAAATGACGCATGTATTTCCTTTTGTGTATCAGAAGTTACCTATCATGCGTAAGCAGTGCTGTACTAGAGATTAAACAGCAAGTCCCGGCAATTCTCCATACCCATTTGGATTTTGTACTTTCTAGCCAGGGACTCGACCTGGTCATCACTCTTGTAGTCCATCTCTCGTATACATCACCTTCTGACCTTTTTTAGCATTTCCCTTGATGGTTCAAATCCTGAATTTACCTGCCCATGAGGTTGTCATACAATATATTAGTTTGGTTGCATGAACCAGTTGACTATGTAGAAACTAAAGCCAGCTCTCTAAAAACACGGGAAGAACACAGTTACCGTCTCATTGATAACAGAGAGAGCTGCTTTTTGGTCTCGCTTAATGAGATGAGTGTTAACAAACAGAGAGTATGTCGTCGAGTTTGGTTTCACGCCCTTACTTATTAAGTGGTCAAACACACTTGAAGCTTCAGATGTCTGCCACAGAAAAAAGACCATCACTAGTGCTAAAAAAGGTCATCATATCAAACACCTAGTTTATAAGGCATGTTTGGAAGGAGGTTTTCTTCCATTGTTTGTTGTGTGAGTGCGTGTGTGCATGTGTGTGGGCAGGGGGGAATAGGTGTCCACCATGTTGAGCTTTACAAATGCACACTTCAGAGCATTGTATGAATGGATGTTGGGGATCAACCCAAATGCGCCATCAATTGCTTCAAAAGTCTGGTAGGCCGATCAACATCCCATGTATTTGCACAACCTAAAATTATACAATTTAGTGCAGCAACAGATTTGTAAGGAGGATAAGCTTGGCTCAAATTCCCCAATTGATAGTAGACTTGAGTCACATTTCAACAGAACAAATCAATGACAAGCTAAAAAAAATTAAAATAATAGTAAAGTTGCATAACCAAGCAACACCATAAGAAAACAACAGAAACACTATCATTCCCAAGGTCTGAACCAGTCATCTCATCTTGTGAATAACACAATACAAAATGTGCGCACACAAAAAGAAAAGAAAAGAAATTAAAATTAAAATGATATATGATATATACATACCAGCGCTCATGTATACAGTAGGCAATTTTTCAACTATTTCTTATCAACATGTGTGGTATCCATTCTTCACAAAACTAGTAAATATTGTTTGATTCTTGTTTTCCACATGCAAAAGAAAAATAAAAAGAAGCAGGAAAGGGCAGAGAGAGGCTTTGTGTATTTCAAAATCTCTTTAGACTAATCAAATGAACAACAAAAGAACAAATAAAATGAACACCAATCAATTTACTTTTACCATCACTTTGAAACAAATTCAAGAGGTAATACGAGAAATGCTGACTCAACAAAACAGGACATTGCAACAATATAGAAAGTCAAAAGATGAGCCAGTATACACTAAAGTTATATGGTGTGTGAGGAATAAAAGACGTACTGAATCTAAAGTCACAAAGCCATCCTTGGAGCATGCCATAACCAGTGGACACAAAGAGGTAAATGGAGAGAGTAGATCCTCTTCAGCTTCCTTAGTAGAATTTCTGTAAGTAGTCTCAAACTCATGCAGAGTACTAAAGGCCTTCTGTAGATTCCCCAAGGAAGCATGGGCATATATCATAGCAAGGTAAGATTCTGGGTTTGGAACCTTCTTTTGGCGCAACGCACGCTTAAGGATTACCCATGATCCATCAAGGAGTTTAGCATTGTTCGTCCTGCTAGTAGTTCCTACTGCAGACACAACTAGTCCTTCATCTACAGAGAGCAGAACCGGTAGCTTTTCATTCTCACCTCATGCAATCGATTTGGCCATGAATTCCAGGGCATAATAAGCTAACTCGCTACTATCCTCTTCCATTGCAACATCTGCAATATAGTTGCACAGGTTCCTGGGTGGACAGAGGGCTTTGTTCTGATCCATTTTCTGATAATGCCCCAGAATGTCACATATTTAGAAAATGCACCAACTATGATAGAAAATTTAACAATTAACTAAAAGAAGATGTATATACCTTGCACCTCTCAATAATTGACACCAATGTATCCAACCTCCCCTTGTTAACACAATTTCGCACACATTCGGTAAACACGTTCACTGATAGGATATACCTAGATTTTAAAGTCAAATCTATATATTTTAGGGTAGCATCAATCTGGTCTGTCAATAACAGCATGCCAATGACCAAGTCATATGACTCATCATCAGGCAGAGATTCTTTATCAGTCTGCAGCATCCTGATGACAACAAAGTAAACATCCATCCATCAGATAGTAAATGCATGAACGGAAAAGGATATTGGTTCCCAGCATAAGAGTAGGAGAAAACCTTCAGTACTAATATAGACTGGCATCGGAGGTTTATACAAATCAAGAAAATGCCAAATGGGGAACAAACTGCCTCTTCCATACTCACTCTCCTAAGAGGAAATATGTAACATAGCGCATAGGTGTTCAAAGAAAAATTAAATGCATTGATAGCTCAACTACAATCACAACTTCTAAAATTTAAGGATGAGGAAAGGCAAATTTAACAAGTAGACAAATCGTGTGCCCAAAACTTATATCTAAGTTCACAACATACATGATAGTTACCTACTTTCGTGGCTGTAACATTGCTGTAATACTCCAAACAATACGAGAACTCCCCATTAGCTCTCTGCCCCTCGCCCCCCAAAAGCGTAGGGCAAAGAGCCTATTAGGGAGTGAGTGATGGAAGCAATTTTTCATCACACTAATATATCAGCGTACTACATATTGTATTTCAACGATAGTATTACATAACAATATCAGTGATTTTCTGAAACCAATCAAAATTTTCCAACATAACAAGGAAATTTCTCAGGATGGAAAAAATAGGGAAACAAAACAGATTGCAGAATTACTTGATATTAGTAAACATAATTAAATAGATAACAAATTTATGGAGTTGGAGTAGCATAATCAAGCCGCGTCAGCTAATAAACCTTTGCTAGAAATCTATTGACAATCCTTTTTTTCCCTTCTATCTACCACAGATAATTAGTTACCTTCCTTGAGGGTTAACCCCCCCTTCCTCGAGTCATTATTTCATCAATATGTTATTCAGAAACCTGTTCAATAAGGGAAAACTGTGAAGGCAGCGGAAGTTAATCAATGTTGTGAAAACAACCAAGCAAATAAGTAATTATCTACATGCCTACCACGGATAAACATTAACAATCAAATGAACCATGTCTCCACCATTCAATCCAAAGAAATCACAACCTTTAAATGCAAAATACAGTCCCAACAAATCACATATGGGACATTGCGTGTCTCATTAGTTTCGAAAATTAGGGAAAACATTAATTCTGAAAATTAAGGAAAACAGAGATAGAAAAGTAGAGAAATTGAGTGAGAGAGAGAGAGAGAGGGAGAGAGAGAGGACCCATACCTGAATATACAAAACAGAGAAATCGAATAATAAGAGGCGCTGATGGAAGAGAACACACGACACTAAAGAAGACGGGCGGACGGGCTCGGAGATATGACGTCAGTGGCGCCACTGAAGGAGAAGAACAGGCGACGTTGGCAGCGGTGCTGGAGAAGAACACGCTGAAGGAGGAGGACAAAGGGCTAACTCATGTTTTGTTTTGAGAGGGAGAGAGACAAAGATAAGAGAAAAACTCATAAACACAAAAATAAAAAGGGGGGAAAGTTGTAGTCTATTTTTTTTCATTACCCACACTATGGTGAAATTTTCCTTAACTACTTTCAAAAGCTAAGTGAATCAGAAAAGAATCCAAATGTGGCAGTTTTCTGTTATATCTCTATTAATTTGACTACAAATCATTAAAAGGTTGAAGATTTTGTTTTATTTTTGATAGGAATATTGTATCATCAGAATTTGGCAATTAATTGAATGAATCTAGATTGATTAACTGAACTCTCTCAACTAGCTTTTTGCAAATTACAACATATAAATATGTAATATCATTTGTTTTTTAGAGAAAGAGCTGTATAAATCATCCTTGACAAATAAATAAACAAATAAAAAAACTAACAACTAGAAAGATTTTTGCAAGGTCAAAACCATCAGTGTTCAAATGGTTACTATTGCAACCACCACAGGAGAAAACTGTTGTTAACTTTATTGTAAAATAACTAAAAGATTAGTTTATTATTTATTTATTTATTTATTATTAAGAGGAGTTACTAGTCTTCATGATATCTCTCATTCAAAATGGTTGAAAAAGGCGAATTGTGGTGGCTTGTCTTTTTAAAATTTTATCAGTACATTTTTTTTTAATTTTTTTTTTGGGTGTTATGCACATGACTATACAGCACATTTCCACATTGTTTCCTCATCACTTTGTAATTGCTCATTTATTTATATTTTGATTTCTCAGCAGTTATTTGAAATATAAGAGTTTTTTTTAAGAGTTAGTTAAAAAGTTAATTTATTAGCTAAATTTATAATCCTACAATTTTCTCAACAATTATAGATCTAAATAATCACAGTAAACAAACAAAGAAACATCTAATCTTGTTGAATCCACAAGCTCAGATGCAATGCATACATATAATAGCTTTGGAAACTCCTTTGCAAAGGCTTAGCCGATGGTGACATCAACAAATCCCAGAGGCGATTCCTAGTCAATTTTGTCAGGTGGTGTGGTGAGGGGCTTAATGTATTTTTTCGCACAAAAAATTCTAATCAATTCACTGAGAGAATCTTATCTGTTCCTAAGCTTGTTTAAGTCTATAAAATGCTTCATTTCACAAAAACCAATTATCTTAACCAATTTTGTCCTAAATTTGTTTGTATTTTTACTAGTTTGCTGATATTGTAAAGATTGTTGGCAAGACCGGATATCATCATTTAATATGGTTTCCAAAACCTAGATAGAATATTTTGAAAGTAAATCACAAATAACTTTAATCTAACAACATTTTCTTTATGCAAATATCGAGCCACTTTAAGCATCTATAGTTTCCTTGTCCATAGAATATTTTGAAAGCAAATCACAAATGCTTCCAATATATACTCTCAACACACAAATTCACATTTATTTCTTACACGGTTCCATTTATTTGGTTTTGCTATTATAAGTGTGTGTATATAACACATGTAGCTACAAAACTAAACAAAGGCAAATTAGGTGGAGAAACACCTTTTTTTTCCATAACATTCGAGATTGAATGAAAGATTTCTGCATACTTGAATTGGAAATTAACGAAATCCCTAGCATCAAAATTCAAAAGTCTTGCAATCATTTTCTCATACTTCCTCAGCAATCAAACAGTTGTAAAAACAAAAATTGGGTTTCCAGAAAGAGATAGATACCTTCTAACACAGTCACTGAGAATCTGCTCGGTTTTCTCACACTTTCTGATGAATTTGCCAGGCTCGACTTCTTCGGTTGTGCAGTGCCATTTGACGATCTTTGTGGTGGAGCATCGATCGTCAGATCTAGGGTTTGAATTATCCTCCTCGGCTTCGTCATTCTTCCACACCCAACCCATTCCAGATTCAAGATTGCAAATCGCAGTTGCACTTGCAGTATTGAATTCAGATGCTGGCATCTATGGAGGAGGTAATTAAATATCGGCCAATTAGGGAAAGCAAAGACAGAAAAACAGAGAAATTGAGTGTGAAAGAGAGGACTCATACCTGAAAAGAGAAAAAATAGATAAATAATCGAATAAGCGACGCTGGCGGCGCTGACGATTGCTCAGAGGAGAACGCGGTGATGTCGGTGGCGGCACTGAAGGAGGAGAACAAGCTGAAGGAGGGGGGGTGAAGTCAATGTTTTACAAGAGAGAAATGAAAGGAAACAGAAGCACCCAAAAACAAAAAAAGGGGTGGGTTCTTTTTTTCATTCCGTCAATATCTTTAAGTTTTGCTCCAAAATTAATTTTTTCACCAAAAATTTTAAAATATTAAATTTATTGACAACGAAAATATATTTCTCATTAAATAGTTTCAAAATATTTAAAATTAATTTTTTTAAAATATTTTAAATTATTTGTGACGAAAATATATTTTTCACTAATAATTTTAAGATAAATTAAAAACACAACCCTTGAGGTTTGTTTCAAATATAAATTGTCCCCTGTGATTCTAAAAATTACATCCCGCCCCTTAAGGTTTTTAATTTCATAATGAATAACTCCTTTTATTAATAAAACATCAAATTAATTAATAGTTTTTAATGATGTTAAAATTTTATTTTAATTAATAATTCAGGTAATTTTATTATTATATAGGGCAGTGGTTAAGAATTTTATTTTTTCAGTTAATTCTAATAAATAAAAAAATTTGACAAGGGGGTATTTGTAATTTTTCAAACCACGAGAGACCATCCGTATTTTAAGTAAATTTCAGGGAGTGCATTTGTAATTTACTCATAATTTTATAATTGGAGACAAATTTTTTTCTCACCAAAAATCACAAAATTTTGGCACCACCCAAAAAAATTAGAGGAAAACCTTTAGTGACGAAATTTAATTTTTCCTCACTTAAAAAGAAGTATTTATTGACGAAAATAAATTTTGACACCTAATATTTTTACTTTTTTATTATATGTGACAAAATTTTATAATTCGTCACGGATTATTCTTATTTAGTGATTAAATTTATTTTCTTCACTACTTTTCATCACCATAGGTTACTTAAAGAGCTAATTAACTTGTGCTTTGTTCAAAGAGAGAGAGTGAGAGAGAGAGAGAGAGAGAGTGGAGAACTAACAAAAAAAAAAGGAAAAAAGGTTAGTAGTCTATTTTTTTTCATTACCGCCCAATATGTCAAAAAATTTCCTCCAAAATTAGTGACAAAATAATTTCCTCACTAAAAAGTCTCAAAATATTAAAAATTATTAGTGACAAAAATATATTTCTCACCAAATGATCTTAAAATATTCAAAATCAAGTTTCTCAAAAAATATATATATAAAATTATTAGTGACGAAAATATATTCCTCACTAATAATTTTATAATTGGTGACAAATTTTTTTCTCACCAAAAGTCTCAAAATTTTGGGGCCAGCCAAAAAAAATTAGTGGGAAAACTTTCGGTGACAAAACTTAATTTTTCCTCACCTAAAAAAAATATTTGTTGACGAAAATAAATTTCGTCACCTATTATTTTTATTTTTTTATTATATGTGACAAAATTTTATAATTCGTCACGAATTATTCTTATTTAGTGAGAAAATTTATTTTCTTCACTACTTTTCGTCACCATAGGTTACTTTTGTTGTAGTGCTTGCACCCTTTTTAGCCTCAATTTTATTGCTCTATTTTAGATTACCATCCATTCTTTAATCAATTGAGACCAAAAGGTGAATTTAAGTTCTCTAATGGAAAGATGGCTCAAACCAAGAGTTGCTTTAGGCATGAAAGAGACATCATACTGTTGGTAATGAACCCCTAAAGGGATTAAACCATTAAGCATGATATCTCAATCTCATGCTTAAACACACAAGTAGTTTGAAACCACTTTCAAAGCAAAACAAAAGCCAAAAAAGGAGGGAGGTTGCAGAGGTGATTAAGAGTGATCACAAGTATGGAAAGCTATAAATAAATGTATTCAACTCAAATAAGATGGTGTCTAATGCCTAAAACACTAAGCTTATGAAGAAAATTACACTACAAGCATGCAAAACAAAGCTCAAATACAAAAAAAAAAAATACTTACAAACAGTCCTAAAACAGTCTAAAAATAGTCTTAAAACATGCTAGAATTAATACAAAAATAGCTAGATTAATAGGCTAAAACATGAATCATGCTAGACTAGTAAGCGAAACACAAGAATGAGAGGCTAATGTCACGACTCAAACCCGTCCCTATGGATTTAGCGTCGCAACCGGTCAGTAATCCTTGGATTACCAAAGGCCTCTTAATAGAATAACTTATAAATAGGGGCTGCGGAAGCGAATATAGAAACATACATAGTCCAATAAGCTATGGAGACATATATGGGACAAAATTTAAATCTTTATATACGTTTATGTGACGTCACAAATACAGTAGTCTTACGTTACCTAAGCCATTTATACAAAACTTTCCAAACATGTTCAGACCAGACATAAGCATCTGGGAGGCACAAAAGTCCCAAAACATAAAAGCTTGGACAAATCTCAAAAGGAACCTCCACGGAAGGCACAATGGCTGGTTGACACCAAAACTCCAAGCAGCAGCTTAGGCTTGGTCATGCGCCTGCTCACTTACATATATAAGACAACTAGTGAGCGAAAGTCCAGTGGATAATAACAGAGTAAAGATTTTACTAAATGATGTCCATAAAGAAACAGAGTCTTGTATGTGATCAAATGTCAAAGTAGAAACAAATTCATATACGTGGTCGTATTCATATTCAAAGTTCATACATTTCATATTATATTATGTGGCACATCCATTAGCGTTAACAAATCCGATGACCCATGAAGGGACGACCGAAGAGGCATTCCGATAACCCATAAAGGAACAACTATAAACTTGTTCTGATGACCCACAGAGGGACAACCGCAAACTTGTTCTGATGGACCATTTAGAGACAACCACAAACTTGTTCTAATGACCCATTTAGGGACATCCATAAGGCATTCCGATGACCCATAAGGGACTACCACAAACTTATTCCTTATTCTGATGACCCATAAAGGGACGCATATCACATGATGCTAAGGATGCCAAGAATACATTTCGAAAACTTGGACAATCATTTATTCATTCAAAACATAGTATTTCAGAAAACTGATCATTTCATATCACCAGAAAATAATTAAAGTTAAACGTAACTTTACAGAGTTATTACTCACAGATAATTGGTAACTTCAAATAGACAGCAAAGTGGGCAATTCACCTAACCTGAGGCGCGTGACCTACATAACATGGCAGATTCAAACATTGAAACCCACGCTCAGATTGTACATAACTTATTTCATTTGTTTTTAGTGTGTTTCTAGTCTTTAACCTCATTATGGAGTTTTAATCATGGCCTAGGAATGCCTAGGGTGGAATGAGAATGCTAAAGTGCACTTGAAACACTTGACAAAAACTTTGCTGAAACAGGGGTCTCGCTCGAGCGTAGCTTTCTTCCCTCGAGTGGACATACCAAATGTGAGTGGTCGCTCGAGCGCACACTCCTTCGCTCTAGCGCACACTCCTTCGCTCTAGCGGTCTGCAAATTATGAAAAAGTTCTGGTTGTGTGCAATTTCCGCTCGACGGTCGCTCAAGCGTGAGACTTAGGTCCTCGCTCGAGCGCAACTCTTGTCGCTCGAGCAGACTGTAAAACATGCAAACTTCTGAGAGCATGCAATTTACACTCGAGCCAACCTTTTGTCGCTCGAGCGGAAATGTGAAAATGAAAGTGGTCGCTTGAGCATGGAAACAAAATTCTGGGTTTTCCAAATTTGCCTCCAAGTTGTAAACCTTGAATTCAACACTTCAAAACTCATCCTCTTGGGCCAAAATTCTGGAAAACATTTGGAAACTCACAAAACATCATGATTTAAAGATCATTTCCTGAAATCAAGGCCCAAAAACATGCCAATTGTTCACAAATTCAACTTAAACTTTATGAATGTTTTATGAACATGACATGTATGTATTCCCTTGAACTCAATCATCTCAAAACATGATCAAATTAGGCAAATTGATAGAAAACATGATGAATTCTCAAAACATAGGTGAGATGAACACATACATGAAAGAATTCTTTGAAATCATGCTCAATTTGTGAAGAAATGGACATGCATGCATGGTATAGCTCTATTCTCTCCAATTCTAACTCAATTCCTACATGAATTCATCTAGTTCACTTGAAGTCTTGTAAAGTCTAACTCAATTTCAAAATTAAGAGTTTGATTCCTTACCTAGAGACTTGAATTCACAAGTGTTGAAGTTGAAACTCTCAAATCCTCTTCAAATGTCAACAATCCCTAGCAAATCACCCCTTCTCCCTTGTTGAACTCACCCTCACTCTTAGTCTCTCTCCTTTTATCACGTTTATAGCTCCAAAACAGTGAAATAGAAGTGTATGAGTGCGTATAAAAGTCCACTAATGCCTTAGTTTGGCTTGGATAATAATGTAATTAATTAAGGTTAAATAAGTGGGCATTAACTTAATCTAATTTAATCGTTCCAAATCGAATTTTAATTAAACCTACCATAAGGTTCTAAAAATTCCAAATAACACATAAATCAAATCAATTTTTGTATCGGATGCCGATAAAGCCTTCAATTCGCAAATCAAAACAAAATCATGAACAGATTTTCTTACGTTAAACAGATATAGACACAAATAATGCCATACACATGAAATTAATTCAAAATTTGCTCTTAATAACTTATTAGGCACATGAAATCATAGATTAATGTTAGTCATGGGTCGAGATTGTTACAGCTAATCCCTTCAATTTTGGACTTTAAAATATGATTTTAGCCACTAAAATAACTTTGAAAATTAGTGCTTAAAAGCTCAAAAAAAGATAGTTCAAAGGTGGGAAACACAATGGTAAAAGCCTTAAGAGCAAGATGTAGAAAAGGGTGAACCACCCCTCAACCTTTGTTGGCCTTAAAACCTAAGTTTTAGCCCAAAAATACAGAGTTTTTATAGCCCAAAAATAGTTGAAAAATAGCAAGAAAAAGAGTGATTAAAGCAAGTAAAGAAGCAAAGCTTTATACCTCTTGAAGAGAAGAATCAATTTCAAGCAATAGACCAAGGCAAACACACCCTCAAGAGCTCAAACAAGGCTCAAAGATACCTCAACTCAAAGATGGAGAGGTTTGGTTAAGAGTGTATAGGCAAAGGTGAAGAATATGCAAGCAAGGTTAAGAAATTTGTAAGAGAGAGAGAGAATTGTAGAGAGAGGAAAAATTTTGCTCCAAAATTTTTCTAACCTCCAAATATGAGAGGGGGGTCATCTATATATAGAAAACATGTATTTCCCTCATAAACATCCAACCATACATGTAGGAGCAGATATAAGCATCTGTGCAAATAGTTGGTACATCTGTCACAAAATATTTACAAAAGACATTGGTGGCCGGTCGGCCATCACTAGTGGCCAGCAACCAAGAATGATGGTCGGCAGCCCAAAGAGGTGGCCGACAGGCCACCAAAGGTTGCAGGCTTGAAGATCTCTAGGTCTGGTCTGAAAATGAGGCAACAGGTGTGCAAGGTTTGAAAGGCTCAAAGCTATGGCATTCTGTTAGGGACTTTGAACACTTGACAAGCATATAGACTCATCATTGGGTGTGCAAACGATGACGTTCAAGTCGTAAGGGCCGTCAAAAATGGGGTGTCTACAACCGTCTTCTCGACGGAATTGTTTTGCCTAACGTTGAATCCACAACGCTAATGTCGAATTCACGACGATGAGCCACTCTAAAATCCACTAAAGTTTCAAACCAAGTTTCTCGAAATCCACCGAAGAACACATCTCTCTTTTGTAAATGAAATAATAAAAACAAATCCCTTTATGATGTCAATACAAAACTCGTAGATCTATTAATGACTCTCAAATTATCAAGCAAACCAATATATAAACACCCTCCAATATGAAAAACCTTGGTAGCTCTCCTCTATGAGAATTTGGCCGGGTTAAACCCTAAAAATCACAAACAATGTGCTGTATACTAAATAGAGCCGCGATGACCGCTTGAGTGCACACTTTACTTCTTAAGTGGTGTGAGTAAAAGCGGTGCAAACATATAGGCCAACTGCTCAAGTGCAACATCTACCGTTAAAGCGGTAAAATATGTTTCCAAAAGTTCAGAATGTAGATAAAGATACTGAATGAACCACTTCATCGCTCGACCACACATAGTTAATGAAGTGGAAAACAAAAAATGTTTAAGGTACGGAATGTGAACACGAAGTCCTCTGCATAGGCATAATTCAAATTGGATTCTCATCTATATGTTATTTCCGAGTGGTTATGTGTGTGTGTAAACTAAATGTACAAATAAAATAAACAACAAAATAAAAATAAATAATTCAGAAAATAATTAAATAAATTAATTTCTAAATTAATTAATTACAGAAATTATAAGTCGATGCTTGTGTTAGACACAATTTCCTTAAAGTAGATTTTGCCCTAGCTCCGGTGCTTTGAGATTTACCGGCATCTACTTCCTAGGATGCAATGACTACTACTTGGTTTGCAACACTACAAACTCAAGTCTGGCGAACCAAAACTATGTTGTGACTCTCTTTTTTTCCTCTTAAAATTAAATGGTAGACAGATGTAGAAAACATGAAGATGGAAAAGGAAGAAGTAAGACGAAATGCTGAGGAAAAATTGGATAGATTGAATGCTGGAATGGCAAGCTATTTATAGGAGAACATGTGGCTTTTCAGAACAGGTTTCAATATATAAAAACCTAATTGGAATAGAGACAGATCTATTCGGGTGAAATTCAATAGGAATGAACCTGCTCGGGTGGAGTTTAACAGGTATGAACCTGTTCTGGTAGAGGAAAAAATCTAGACATATTTATTTTGAATTTTGAAACAAAAATTCAAATAAATAAATTACAAATGTTTTTGGCCCAAAAAGATAAGTATTGGGTCGGACAAGCCCAACCCAGCCCGCCTGACCCATTAGACGGCGGCAGCGATACGCGCGTTTGTTTTGTTTTGGATCCAATGGGTGTAGCCTACTTTACCCATAACCTCACACTTCCACAAAACTTGGGTACCCCTTTGGGCCCATCCAAAGTATGACAAGTTAGAGTTTATATACCCATATAAATCCTTAAACTTTTCCAATGTAGGACAAGCACATTTCACAAATGTGTAGGAAACCCACCTAAAGCGATTTCCACGAATCCAAAAATGCACGTTGAATTCTCATTCATCCGGAAATAATTTGAGCAACCAAATACACGATGTTATTCACTATGCAACATTAAACATGTACCCAATTAGAAACGTTAAAAATAACGCTTGGGTCCTATCTTAATTAATGTTCAAAGTTAGCAAAAAATAAGGTTTTTTCAAAGCCATTTTCCAATAATCCCCCACATGAATGGAATTCACGATAACGGACATGCAATAAAACGCAGACAAAGAAAGAGTACATTAAGAAGATACACCACATCGAGATAGGTAGTTTTTGGCTTTGAACCTCCTCTAGTGAAAGACAATCAGACTTACTGGCTAACTAGTAGACGCGATACCTTGAACTATTCAGCTGTTTGTGTAAGCCAAGACAATGGACTATACATAGTGTGTCCGCAGACACAGTTTGGTTCTTACGATTGTGTTCATTTTGGCCCTGAACAACACCTAGTAATTCATGAGTGTTATAGAGAATTTAGCCTTCTCAATTCTCACAGACCCGGTCCAGTTCAGACTCATATAAATGACTTTTTATTAAAAGTATCCTACTATACCCCATTTGGATGTCCAAACTATAAGAATCATTAAAAGGAAAGCTTATCCTACTAACACTGCATGTATCACTCTTCTTATGATAGAAATTGGTAGGAGAAAACCTTCTTAGTGACACGTGAAGTCATCTATAATTCGGTTGTCTCTTTGAACCTAGATCTTGGGATCTCCAGTTAACTAGGTTGGGTTGCTATTATGACGACTTTTAAGAAATAGGCTTTAATCCCATTCTCCTGGATAAATGGTACACTTACTCTCTGGCTAGCCCTTTAGTCAATAAATCCCTATATTCTATGGAAATTATTCCATGTGAGAGCAAATGTCGAACGGTATTATGTCTTCGATGAGTGTGTCGAGACTTACCGTTATATATATGATTCTATGCTCATCCTATTGTTGTTTCACTATCACAGTGAATGTATATAGTAGGCACAAGTTTAGGCCACATTGGAATGTCTTTCAAGAAATTACAAAGCCATTCTACTTATTCTCCTATTTTATTTAATGTGATAAACTTAGGTTCCATTGTCGACCTTGTTATGCAATTCTGCTTGGAGGATTTCCAAGAGACTGCAGCGCCTCCCAGGGTAAAGATGTGTCTACTAGAGGAGTTTGAGTCTTTAGTATTCAATATCCAATTTACATCGCTGTACCCTTCAAGTATTGCTGGATATTTGGTATAATGTAAGCCATAATTCTGGGTATGTCTTACATACCTCAGTACCCTAATTATTGTTTTCCGGTTGTGTACCTGCTCTATTTGCTTACAACATAGGCTATATTTGGCCTAGTGCAATTCATTAAGTACATCAAGCTTCTGATTATATGAGAGTACTCTAATTGTAATATGCCTGTACCTGTATTTTTTGACAAATGAAGACTAATGTCAACATGTGTTTTAGCAGGACGGTCGTCATACTTTCCAAATTTCTCCAAAATCTTCTCAACATAATAAGACTAAGATAAAGCATATCCTTCAGATGTTCTAGTAATTTTTATTCTTAGAATTACATCTGCTACTCCCAGATTTTTCATGTCAAACTTTTTGTTCAACATTTTCTTGGTGAATTTAATCATGTCATTATTGCTTCCAATAATGAGCATGTCATTCATATAAAGACAGTCTATGACATAGCCTTTGTCTGTGTGTTTAACATAGATGTATTTGTTACATTCGTTTTTCATGCCATTATTTCGGAGCTTGCTTTAATCCATAAAGGGATTTGACAAGCTTACAAACATTTTTCTCTTAGTTGGGAACTTGAACCCTTCCAGTTGTTCCATATAGATTTCCTCATCTAACTTGCCATTCAAAAAGGCTGTTTGAACATCCATTTGATGTATCTCCATATTATACAAAGTTGTAATCGCAATTACCATGCGGATAGATGTTATTCTTGTCACTGGTGAATAGGTGTCAAAATAATCAAGGCCTTACTTCAGTCTGTATCCCTTAACAACAAACCTAGCCTTGTATTTATCAATTGAACCATTTGCTTTTATTTTTCTCTTGAATATTGTCATGACCCAAACCCGCCCCTATAGGTTTAGCGTTGTAACCGACCAGTAATCCTCAAATTATCCAAGGCCTTTTAACAGAATATAATATATTTAGGGGCTACGGAAGCAAATATAAAAACATACATAGTCCATTGAGCTGTGGAGACATATATGGAACAGAAATTTTAAACCTTTACGCAAAAATACATGACGTCATATTGCAGTAGTCTTATGTCACATTCATTACGGATATAGCCAAATATACAGATAACAGAAAACTTGTTCATAATTCAAAAGAAAATGAAGTCCTTTATGTTCAAAAGCATTGCGACAGACATATGGAACCTCCTTGGGAGGCACAAAGGATGGCTGACAAAAACTCTCCAGGCGGTCATCATTAGGCCTGGACACGCACCTGATCACCTACATATATATATATATATATATAAATGGTGAGTGAAGCCCAGTGAATAATAACAAAGTAAAGAATTTAATGAATGATGTCCCATATCAGATTTCAAATCAGAAATAGATTCTTATTCACATACTCCCAAAAATCATCAGCACCTTGTGGTACATCCATTTAGCTATCAGGACATTTCAAATTTGCATAGTCGGTACCGACAATCACAAAGGTCCATATCTTGCGCATAAGTGGCCATGGTATTGTTACCCCCAGACGAGGGCCACGTGAATATAAACCTCAGTATTATTACCTCCGGGCAAGGGCATGTGAATATAAGCCATGGTATTGTTACCCCCGTGTGAGGGCCATGTGCATATCGGCCACAGTATTGTTACCCCCGGGCGAGGGCTACGTGAACTAAGGATGCCACAAATACATTTCAAAAAAATAGACATTCATTCATGACATAAAATAGCATTTTAGAAAATAGATCGTATCATATCAGTCAGAAAATATTTATAGTTAAACATAGTTTTACAGAGTTATTACTTACAAATGACTCCAAGTAAACAGACAAAGTAGATAGATCAGGTAACTTGCGGCGTGTGACCTACACAGATATAAAATGAATACATACAAAATTACATACCTAGAATCAATAATTTAGTTCCCTTTTGTTTTTGTGTGTTCTACTTCTATTCCTTATTATTCTGACTTAATTAGGGCTTAGAAATGCTTAGGATACAATGAGGATGCCAAAATGTAATTCAGAACACTTAGTCAAATTTGCTAAAAACAAGGGTCTCACTCGAGCGTACCTTTCTTCACTCGAGCGGACATGCAAAATATGAGTGGTCGCTTGAGCACACCTTCTCTCGCTTGAGTGGTCTGTAAAAGTACTGGTTTTGTAATTTTCACGCTCGACGGTCGCTTGAGCATGAGACTCAGGTCTTCATTCAAGCATAACTCTTGTCGCTCGAGTGGTCTGCAAAACATGTGAACTTCTGGGAGCATGCATTTTACACTCGAGCCAACTATTGGTTGCTCAAGCAGAGGTGCAAAACACAAAGTGATCACTCGAGCACAGGATATGTCGATCGAGTAGAGAAGCAGAATCTAGAATTTCTAGATTGCTCTGTCCAGTGCAAAACTCAATTTCAAAGATGCAAATCATGGTCTTTTGGGCCAAAAACTTGAGGAAACTTATATAAACTTGGAAAACATGGTGAATTAAAGATCATTTCACAAAATTAAGGCCCAAAAGGTTGCCAATTGTGCAAAATAATTCTTCATTTCTTTGAAAACATAACATGCATAACATGCAAGCTTTATCTTGACTTCAAAGTTTCCAAACCATGATCATTTGCTATAAAATGGTATCAAACAAAATGAATTCTCAAAATAATGGTAGGATGAACACATACATAAGGGAATTTCTTGAAATCAAACTCAAATTATGCTCAAATGGGCATGTATGCATGATATGATCTTCCTACCAACTCAATAGCTTAATTCTAGATTAACTCAACTTAACTCTTTTGAATTCATGGCTTAGGCATCAAAATTGTACATTCAAATGGTAGAATTCTTACCTAAACTTTCCAAGGTGAGAGCTAGAGGTTAAATTCCTGAGTCTCCAAGTCCAATCATTCTCCTTCCTAGCAATTCCCTTAGCTTGAAGTTAATTCCTCTCCAAAAATGGCTCTAAGCTCACTCTTCTCACTCTTCCTCACGTTTGAAGTTCAAGGAGGATGAAATGAAGGTGTAAAAATGATCTCAAGGAGTTAAATTAGCCTTATATAGGCTTGATTAGGGAATTTAATCAATTAAGCTTACCACTAATTAAATGGACACCATTCTATTCTAATTTAATCATTCCGAACTGGATTTTAATTAGACCTACCATAATTTTCTAAAAATCCTAAATAACACATAATTCAAGCCAATTTCGCAATCGGTTCCCGATAAGGCCTTCAAGTAGTAAATCGGAATAAAAACACAAACAGATATTTCTACATTAAACAGATATAAACACAAATAATGCAATGCACAATAAATTAACTCAGGATTTCATCTTAATTACTTATTAGGCTTATTTAATCATGGTTTAACATTAATCAGAGGTCGAGGTTGTTATATTCCACTTATATCCAAGAGGTTTACACCCTGGTGGAAGATCCATCAGTTCTCAAGTATGATTTTGCAAAATAGATTCAATCTCACTATTCACAGCCTCTTTCCATAATGGGGCTTCAGGACTTGACATTGCTTCCTTGAAGTTTTGAGGCTTATTTTCTAATAGGTATGTCAGAAAAGCTAAACCAAATGATTTAAAGATCCTAGCCCTCTTGCTACGTCTAGGTTCATCTGTTTTATTATCATTTTAGTCTTCACTACCACCTATAGCAATATCAAAAGTTCTTTTATTTGAACTTGTCTCTTCAGTTTCCTTGCAAGGAAAAATGTGTTCAAAAAACGATGCATTCCTTGACTCAATAATAGTGTTTACATACATATCAAGATTTTCAGATCTATGAACTAAAAAGCTGTATGCACTACTATTATTTGCATAACCATTGGACACACAATCAATGATTTTTGGTCATATCTTAGTGGTTTTAGGACTAGGGATTGACACTTTGGCCAAACACCCCCACACTTTGAGGTAATTGTAGGTAGGTCGTCGACTTTTCCATACTTCATAAGGTATTTGATTGATTTTCTTGTGGGGTACCCTATTAAGGATAAAGTTAGCAGACAAAATTGCCTCCCCCCCACAAGTTCTAGGATAACCCTAAACTAATCAACATGGCATTCATCATCTCTTTAAGAGTTCGATTCTTTCTCTCAATAACTCCATTAGACTGAGGAGAATAAGGTGCAGTGGCATGGTGAATAACACTATGTTCAGAACAAAATTCCTCAAATGGTACATCATACTGACCACCTCTGTCACTCCTCACTATTTTAATAGTTTTGCCAAGTTGATTTTTAACCTCAAGTTTATATTGCTTAAAAGCTTTTAAGGCTTCATCTTCACTTCTCAATAAGTAAACATAGTACTATCGAATGCAATCATCAATAAAAGTAATAAAATACTTTTTACCTGCTCTAGTTTGAACAAATTTTAAATCACAAATATCTGTGTGAATTAAACTTAAAGGTTCAGTACTTCTTTCAACTTTATTAAATGATGCCTTAGTGAGTTTTGCCTCAATACAAATCTCACATTTGTGATTAAGATCAAACTCTAAGTTTGGCAAACATTCTAAAGAAACAAGTATATACAAAGAATTAAAATTAACATATCCCAATCTACCATGCCATAGAAAAGGAGACTCAATAACATAAACAAAATATGTGTTCTTATTATTAAAAGCCAAATTTGGTACAACAGTTTAAACATTGAGCTTAAAAATTTCATCACTTATGTAACCTCGCCCCACATACATTCCACTCTTTGAGAGTACAACCTTGCCAGATTCAAAGACTAGTTTAAACCCATTTTTGATCAACAATAACCCAGAAATCAAATTCTTGCGAATCTCTAACACATGGAGTACATTGTTAAGAGTGAATTCTTATCCTGAGGTCATTTTCAACACGATCTTTCCTTGTCCTTCTACAGTTGATGTGGAAGAGTTTCCCATAAAGAGTTATTCTTCACTTTCCACCACTTTGTAGATTATGAACATCTTCTTATCTGCACAGATATGGCTGGTTGCTCCAGTATTCACCCACCACTCCTTGGGATTGCCCACCAAATTTGCCTCAGAGACTACTACAGTAAGATTAATGTCTGTCACTCCATCGGAAAGATAAAAATCCATGACTGTGTTAGCTTGTGTTAGCTTTTTGCTTGATCTCCCTCCGTCCTTGTGAATGTGACAATCCTTAGCACGATGTTCATCTTTGCCGCACACAGAGCAGTTGCCTTCGAACCTCTTGTTGAACCCGTTGTTGATCCCTTTGTTGATCTTACTAGTAGATCCTTGTTTGGGACCATTGCCACCGTATTTCCGTTTCTTGTTGTTAAATTTTGACCCTTGTCCATGTTCCACCACATTTGCTTTAGCTTGCATGACATGGTTTCCTGACTTCTTGTCGGAACCATGGTTGTCCTCCTCAATTCTGAGCTGCACTATCAGTTCCTCCAATTTCATTTCATTGCACTTATACTTCAGATAATTCTTGAATTTTTTCTAAGATGGTGGCAAATTTTCAATGATTGCCGATACTTGGAAAGATTCACTGAGAATCATCCCTTCTGCATATACGTCAGGGAGAATTAATTAGAGATCTTGAACTTGGCTAATAACCATTTTGGAATCCATCATTTTAAAATTTAGAAAACGGCCGACAACAAATTTTTTTGTACCGGCATCCTCTGTTTTATATTTCAGATCTAGAGATTCCCATAGTTCTTTTGCGGTGCTTTTGACACTATACACATTGTAAAGTGTATTGTCCAACCCATTAAGGATATAATTCTGACACAAAAAATCACCATGCTTCTATGCATCAACTGCAGTAACTACTTGCCGATCAGTTTTCTCCTCGTTCAGTGCTAGAGCTTTTTCATTAGTGAAGCTGACCAAATTCAATGTTGTAAGATAAAACATCATCTTTTGTTGCCATCTTTTAAAATCATTTCTATTGAATTTTTCTGACTTCTCCCCACGATTTACCAGTACTGCCGGAGTCATCACTGGCACAACGGGTGTGGGGGTCAAAGTACGAACAATATCAGTACTGTTTGTTTCAGTAATCATATTTCTGACGAAATAATTAATGCACCAATTACAAATTTATACATAATATAATATACATACAAAATATACAGAAAATTTTTTGTAACAAAATTCTATTGATAAACAGTATATGACTATTATGTTATCAAAGAAATCATTACATAGTATATTACTACTATTTAATTTCTCGAAACAAAATATTCATCTATCTAACACACAAATTTAAAAAAAAAAAACAGAAATTTACTTTAAGAATGTTATTTCCCAGTGGCTGTGTGTGTGTAAACTAAATATACAAATAAAATAAATAACAAAATAAAAATAAATAATCCAGAAAATAATTAAATAAATTAAATTATGAATTATTGCTTACAGAAATTATAATTCGAGACTTGTATTGGACACAATCTCCTTAAAGTAGATTTCGCCCTCATTTCGGTGCTTCGAAATTTACCGGCGTCTACTTCCTAGGATGCAACGACTACTACTTAGTTTGCAGCACTACAAACTCAAGTCTGGCAAACCAAAACTATCCTGTGACTCTCTATTTTTCCTCCTAAAATTAAATGGTAAACAGATGCAGAAAACATGAAGATGGAAAGAGAAAAAGTAAGACAAAATGCTGAGGAAAAATTGAATGGATTGAATGCTGGAATGGTAGGCTATTTATAGGAGAACATGTGGCTTTTTAGAACAGGGTTCAACAAATAGAAACTTGTTCGGAATAGAGACAGATCTGTTCAAGTGGAATTCAATAAAAAATCTAGACAGATTTATTTTGAATTTTGAAACCGAAATTTAAATAAATAAATTACAAACGTTTTTAGCACAAAAAGATAAGTATTGGGTCGGACAAGCCTAACCCAATCTCACTCTACTCGCATGCGTCCAAGCCCAGCCCGACCAAGGACGGAACGCGTATGTTTTGTTTTGAGTCCAATGGGTCTAACCCATTTTACCTGTAACCTCACTCTTCCACAAAACTTGGGTACCCTTTAGGGCTCATCCCAAGTATGGCAAACTAGAATTTATATACCCATATAAATCCTTAAGTTTTTTTAATGTAGGACAAGCACATTTCACAAATATGTAGGAAACCTACCTAAAACCATTTCCACAAATTCAAACATGCGCGTTTAATTCTTATTCATCCGAAAATAGTTTTGACCAACCAAATACATGATATTATTCACTAAGCGATATTAAACATGAACCCAATTAAAAACATTAAAAATAACGCTTAGATTCTACCTTAATTAATATTTAAAGTTAGCAAAATATAAGTTTTTTTTTTCAAAGCCATTTTCAAATACTATATACTCACATTCTCACTAAAACAAAAAATAAATAAAATTATAACTAAAAATTGTTTTATCAAATAAAATTATTAATTATAAAAACTTAACATGTATACTAAAATTTTCTTTTTTAGACGTCCAATCCAACCCATCATGTTTGTGTTGATGATGACTACTAGTGGTACATCTACCGTCCCGCGAATGAAAATTTAGGAAAAGATGCGGTTCTGCAAATGATGTGTCTATGATATTCAACATTCACTAGTGTTCATGTCTCATTTCTTTGACTATTTTCTCATTTCTTTTGACTATTTTTTTTTTTGGTACACATCCAACACGTCAAATGCATGAAGATTCTCTAAAACGTGGGCAAATTATACTTACCGTAATTGAGATTTGAATTTAATACATATTATCTTTTGATATTTAAAAAGTTGTATTAATCATTTTATTATTGTAATTATTTAGACAAAATAAAAATATTAAACTTATATACTCTTTTATTTTTAATGTAATTTCTTCTATTTTTTTACTAGGAATTGTTACTTTTTATATAAGTAAGAGAGTTTGTGAAATGAAACTACTAACCATACGGGTGGAAATATAATTTCCAAAACGTCAAGGGATGAATAGTAATTGGACCAAATCTCACGGGGTGTCAATGTAATGTACCCTTAAAAAAATATGGTAAATTACAAATAGAGAAGTTTGTAAGATATAAATTTTTTTTTTTATAGTTTGAAAAATTATAAATATTCTTTTATTAAAAAATTTTATTTAACAAAATTAATTAAAAAATTAAAATTTATAATTGCTCTCTTATATAATAATAAAATTACCTAAATTATTAATTGAAATATAGTTTTAACATCATTAAAAATAATTTATTGACTTCATAATTTATTAATAAAGAGTGATTTGTTATGAAATTAGAAATTTCAATGGGTGGAATCTAATTTTCAAAACCACAAACCACGATTCATATTTTAATCAAATCTTAATAAGTGTATTCGTGATTTACTAAAAAAAATATGTTGAGGGAGAGAATTGAACATGAAATCAATTGTATAAAAAAAAAAAAAAAGTCCTTTAATCACTAAATTATCAACATAATTATTGATAATATATTTTTTTTTGAAACAAACAAAAAGATCACTTTATCGATAACAATCAATCAAAATTGACATAGTGGGGCCTATAGGAGCTTTTGGCCCACCACTTAGAGTCCAATACATCATTCAAACACTAAAACCTAACATTGCTGGAGCCTAACGTTGCATTAAGGACCAATGACATCTAAACATGTCAAGAGAGGAACCAGCCACATAAGCAGACAAAGATCCTACAGAGTTATTGCACCACAAATCAGCCATTAATGAGGTCCCCTGCAGCATTTATTACGATAACCCCTTCACGTCGAAACAGGACAACCTCACCATGAACAAGGCAAGCTAGAGTATAGACTTTCGGCCAACATGACAGGTCGGAGTGGACAAGGAAATGATGAGTAAAGGATATAAGCAGGTTTCTAAGATAGAGAGAAGGTTAAGTTCTTGATCACAATCCTATCCCAATATTTCATTCATATTATTTCTCTAACTTGCTCGTTGGAGGGTTCACTGGGGGACTCTTGTTCCTTGCTGAACTCTTGTGCAGGTTTCTCAGTGGGCCCAACGATCGGATAACCGTGTGGGAGGCTTGGATCAGTCCAACCCGTTCTTCAGAGACAAGTAGTATCATCAGTTGGCGCTGTCTGTGGGAACCTTTCACTCCGTGTGGCAATTGTGCTCATTGTCGCTGGAGACCCATTCCCGATAATCCCTACCTACCACCCACCAAGGTGGATGGTCACAACTAGATCCATGGCTTCTCAACACAACGCTGCCGACCCCCAAGCTGACCCTCCTAACCCAAACGACCTACCGCCGTATTTCACAGAACTCACCAACAGCATTAACCGCCTAGCTGAGCAAAACCAAGCCCTGATTAATGCTTTGCTTCAGCGAGATCTCCTTGTGCCTCCTCCACCACCACAAGATATCCCACATAACCGAGAACGAACCCTGAGCCATCCCTTTCAACAAGCCCACCCTTCCAACTTGGAGGGTTTGTGACCCCCTCCTCAAGATATGAACTCGCCACCTCGGGGTCCACCTTCATCAGTCCAAGCGTCTGCTCCTAAGGGAGAGGCCAATAGTGTCCAGCCTCCATTGCATTCCAGTGGTGACAACGTTCCTATCTGGGATGTGGAGCTCCGAGCCATGAAACTTCAGCTTCAAGGAGTCATGCAGAACATACAAAACAAATCCTCCACAACAGCCAATTCGCCGTTTGTTGCCTTCATCAAGGACAAGCCCCTACCTCCTAAGTTCAAAATGCCCTCGATCGACTCCTTCAACTGTACAACAGACCCAGTCGACCACTTGGAGACCTATAGGACCCTGATGGTCCTCCATGCATTCCCCGATGAGATCATGTGTCAGGCTTTCCCTATGACGCTTAAGGGGTCGGCCCGACTGTGGTTTAGTCAGCTGCCGACGGACTTCGTCTCTACTTTCCAGCACCTAAGTGACTCCTTTCTTAGCCACTTCATTGGTGCTCAGCGCCAATGGCGTCCGGCGACCCAGCTCCTCAACATTTGCCTCTCGGAGGGGGAGTCACTGTGTAGTTTCGTCACCTGTTTCAACACCGAAGCCTTGCAGGTGGCGGAAAACGACGACAAGGTCATTCTCAAGGCTTTCATGGCTAGTTTATGATTATCCGATTTCCTTTTCTCCCTCTCTAAAAACCCATCAACCTCTATGGCAACTCTCTTTTCCAAAGCCCAAAAATACATGAATGCCAAAGATTCTCTGGCCGCCCGACAAGATTCCACTACCAAAAACCCAACGCTTAGAGAGAAGAGAAAGGAATCGTAAACCAGAACCATCCAAACACCCCAGTATACTGATCGAGCCGCTCGAGCCGACCGATCGACACCTACCCAACCGCTCGGGCGGTTCGAACGGTACACACCCCTCAACTCCCCCATGGAACAAGTCTTAAACCAGATCCAGCGAGATTACAACTTGAAATGGCCACAACCCTCACGATCTCCTTCCAACCGGCGAGACCAGTCCAAATACTGTCGTTTTCATTAGGACCACGATCACAACACCGAGGAATGTGTTAACCTTAGAGACCAGGTAGAAAGCTTGATATGCCAGGGGTGCCTCAGTCGGTTCACGGCAGCCCGCCCTCAGCAACGACCAAGGACCGAACCTGCTAGGGGTAATTGCCGACACACTCATTCCCGACAACCCGCATAACCTAACCAAGGCAATGATTGGCCCCCGCCATAACCCCGAGCACAAGGAAACCCTGCTCCCCCGGTTGGAGAGATTAGAGTCATTACTGGCAGACTTGTATGCGGAGGATCATCCCGTTCGGCCTAACGAGTCAAACTCAGAAAAATTAGACAGGGCTCTGACAAAGAAGTCGCGACTTTGGATCGCCCCCTCAAACACCCCAAGAAATGGATGAAGCCCATCACCTTTATGGAGGCCAATTGCATAGGCATCTGTTACCCTCACGACGACCCCCTCGTCATCTCTACTCTCCTATCCAACTACAAAGTCAGACGAGTGCTTGTCGACAACGACAGTTTTTCAGACATCATCTTCCTAAACACCTATCGCCAGCTCAAGGTCGGGGAAGAAAGTTTGTCCCCTCTCCAAACCCCACTGGTCGGCTTCACTGGGGATCAGGTAACCACTATAGGCTCCATCGATCTTCCCATCACTATCGGAGAGTATCCACAGCAGACCACCAAGTTGATCACTTTCCTCGTCGTCGACTGTCCCTCCGCTTATAACATCATCCTCGGCCGCACAACCCTTAACGCTTTTCAAGCTGTCACATCCACATACCATCTAGCCATGAAATTTCTTACCAACCTCAAGGTCGGCACCGTGAGGGGAGAGCAGATTGTGACTAGAGAATGCTACGTCACTTCACTCAAAGAGGTTAAGCTAAAGAAGGATATGATCATTGAAGGACTCGACGTCAGAGACGAAGACGAGTTAGTCAGAGGGGAACCAGTGGAAGAACTTGTTGAGGTCCCCATCGACCCCACCAACCCAACAAAAACAGCCAAGATCGGCAGCCAATTATCCTCCCAAACCAAGTCCGACCTTACAACCCTCCTAATCGAACACAATGATGTGTTTTCCTAGACCCATTCCGACATGCCAAGTATGGATCCCTTCTTCATCACTCATCGTCTCAGTATCGAGCCCCATTTTCGACCCTTTCGCCAGAAGTAGCGTATCTTTTACCCGGAACGCAATGCTTTTATTGCTTCTGAGGTCGATAAACTACTAGAGGCACGGTTTGTCAAGAACGTAGACTACCCCAGATGGCTGTCAATGTGGTCCTAGTCCGTAAAAACAACGGTAAATTGTGACTTTGCGTCGATTCCTCCGACCTTAATCGGGCTTGCCCCAAAGATAGTTATCCCCTCTCCCGTAAAGATCTTCTTGTCGACGCCACGACCGGACATCAGATGCTCAGTTTCATGGATGCCTTCTCTGGCTACAATCAAATTCTGATGCACCCGGCTGACCAGGAACACACCTTCTTCATCATAGACAGAGGAACTTACCACTATCGCGTTATGTCATTCAGATTGAAAAATGCCGGAGCCACTTACCAACAGTTGGTCAATGCCGTTTTTCACCATCAGATAGGTCGGAACATGGAAGTCTATGTTGATGACTTGCTTGTCAAAAGCAAACTCTTCTCTGATCATTTGGCAGACCTACGAGAGACTTTTGACACCTTACGTAAGTATCAAATGAAGCTGAATCCGGAGAAATGTGTATTCGGCGTAGGATCTGGGAAGTTCTTGGGTTTTATGGTCAATCAGTGGGATATCGAGGCCAACCCCGAAAAGATCAAGGCCCTGATAGAAATGCAGTCACCCAGAATGGTTAAAAAGGTTCAAAGGCTTACCAGCAGAGTCGCCGCCCTCAACCATTTTATTTCCCGCACAACAGACAAGTGTCTCCCCTTTTTCAAAGTCCTTCAGCAGGCCTTTGAGTGGACCATCGAATCTGAAGAGGTTTTTCAACAACTGAAACAGTGCATGGCCAATCCCCCCTACTCTCTCAGGCACTCTGTGGCGAGACCCTCTTTCTCTGCTTAGCCGTATCGAACACCGCAGTTAACGCGACCCTCATCAGAGAGGACAGTTCAGTACAGCGTCCGGTTTATTACATTAGCCGAGCTCTCAAGGAGGCAGAACAGAACTACCCTCTGCTGGAAAAAAATGGCACTTGCCTTGGTCATAGCCTCAAGACGACTCCGATCTTATTTCCAAGCTCACTCCATAGTGGTCCTCAATGACCAACCCTTGAAGAAGGTAATGCAACAACCAAAGTCATCTAGCAGGCTTATGCAGTGGTCTGTTAAGCTCAGCCAATTTGAAATCTCTTACCGACCACGAACGGCAATCAAAGGACAGGCTGTCGCCGATTTTATCTTGGAATTCACCAATCGCACTCCAACCACACCTCTTCAACCGAGGCAATTCAGCACTGAGATAGAAGATCCCTACTTCTGGACCCTCAATGTCGATGGATCATCCCATAAAGAAGGCAGTGGGGCTGGTCTCATCCTCAGCGCCCCCGAGGGCGGTTATTTCAAATGTGCTCTCCGCTTCCTGTTCGACGCAAGCAATAATGAAGCCGAGTATGAGGCCTTGATAGCAGGTCTTCGCCTAGCCAGAGACATTGGTGTGAGCCATATCCAAGTGTTCAGTGATTCCCAACTGATCGTCGGATAGATTACGGGGGAATTAGATGCCAAGGAAGACACAATGCGAGCCTACAGGGATATTGCACTCCTCCTTGTTCGCCTTTTCAACACTTTCCACATCAAACACATCCCTCGGTCAGAAAACTCCAAGGCAGATGAAATGGCTCAATTAGCGTTGGCTGACCAGTCAGACCTCAGCCACGGCGTCTGTCTTGAATACTTGGCCTACTCGGCCACTTCGCCAACCCAGCAGGAGGTCCACTTCCTCCAAAATGAACCTATCCCATGGGCGGCGGACATCATCATGTTTTTGACAAGTGAGGAGTTGCCAAACGACAAACAACAGCAAGCCGCCAAATTCAGAGCCCGGTCGTCCAATTACATCCTCATCAGTAGCCTACTATACAAACGCAGATTTTCACGCCCATACCTCAGGTGCCTCAGTCTTGCTCAAGCGACTTATGTGATGAAGGAAGTCCACGAGGGTGTATGTGGCAATCATTCGGGTGCCAGGTCGCTGGCCTATAAAATACTTCGCACTGGCTACTTCTGGCCTACTCTCAACCAAGATGCCACTAAATTGGTGCTTAAGTGTGATAAATGCCAGCGCTTCGCCAACATCCCCCATGCTTCACCTACAGAACTGATTACACTTAGCAGTCCTTACCCATTCGCCAAGTGGGGCATCGACTTAGTTGCTCCATTGCCCACCGGTAGGGTCCAAACCAAGTTCGTTGTGGTCACCATTGATTACTTCACCAAATGGGTGGAAACGGAACCCCTCGCCACAATCACTGAACTGAACACAACCAAATTTATCTAGCAGTCGATTGTATGCCGATTCGGAATCCCTTAAGCCATCGTCTCAGACAACGGCAAGCAATTCGACAATGCCAAGTTTAGGAAATTATGTACCGAGCTCCACATTCAATCATGTTTCTCTTCCCTAAGTCATCCCCAAGCCAATGGGTAAGTCGAGGTCACCAACCGCTCTCTCTTGAAGATCATCAAAACTAAGTTAGAAGTCGCTAAGGGACTCTGGGCTGAGGAATTACCAAACGTACTCTGGGCCTATCACACTACAACCCGAACCCCTACTAGAGAGACCCCATTTCACTTAACATATGGCGTTGAGGCAGTCATCCCAGTGGAAATTGGCCTGCCGTCCCCGAGAGTTCTGCATCCGGATCCAGAACTAACTGAAGAATTGCGTCGAGCTGACTTAGACCTGATTGAAGAGCTCCGAGAGACCACTACTGTCAGACAGGCCTCATATCAATAGAAAATGAGAACACACTACAACTGCAAAGTCCGACCGAGAGAGTTCGCAGTGGGGAACCTCGTCTTACGCGAAACGACTATTGCTACCAAAAATCCCGCCGAGGGAAAGCTAGCAGTCAAATAGGAAGGACCTTACGTCGTTAAAGCCAGACCTCGCCCAGGCACTTACCGACTCCAAGACATGAAGGGCAAAGACCTCCCCCATCCATGAGACACTAAGCACTTGAAGCGTTATTTCCAATAAAATGGCAACTCCTATTTTTGTATTGGTCAATTGTTGTATGTTCTTTTTGGTGATTTACACACTTGTTCATTTTTGTCCTTTTCATACATGGTGTAAACTTGTGATCAATAGGCTACGCCTTAAATGACAATGACTTTATATCGCCATCTACGTTGTGTTTCAATAACGACTTGTTAATTAGAGCTCAGCCATACTGAGTTAGTTAAAGCCTCAGCCAGACTGAGCACGATGAGCTCAGCCAGATTGAGTTAATTAAAGCCTCAGCCAGACTGAGCACGAAGAGCTTAACCAGACTGAGTTAATTAAAGTCTCAGCCAGCCTGAACATGAAGAGCTCAGCCAGATTGAGTCAGCTAAAGTCTCAGCCAGACTGAGTTAATTAAAGCCTCAGCCAGACTGAGCACGAAGAGCTCAGCCAGACTGAGTTAATTAAAGCCTCAGCTAGACTGAGTATGAAGAGCTTAGCCAGACTGAGTTAATTAAAGCCTCAGCGAGACTGAGCACGACGAGCTCAGCCAAATTGAGTCAGCTAAAGCCTCAACCAGACTGAGTTAGTTAAAACCTCAGCCAGACTGAGCACAAAGAGCTCAGCCAGACTGAGTCAGCTAAAGCCTCAGCTAGACTGAGTTAATTAAAGCCTCTGCCAGACTGAGCACGAAGAGCTCAGCCAGACTGAGTTAGTTAAAGCCTCAGCCAGACTGAGCACGACGAGCTTAGCCAGACTGAGTCAGCTAAAGCCTCAGCCAGACTGAGTTAGTTAAAGCCTCAGCCAGACTGAGCACGAAAAACTCAGCCAGACTGAGTTAGTTAAAACCTTAGCCACGCGGAGCTCAGCCAGACCAAGATAACTTAACCCTCAGTGCGGCAGAGTCCTCCAAGTCTTAGTTAGAACTCGAATGAAACATTCGGCTGGTCCATTTTCACAATTCAATATTACGACGTGGTTGCCATACTTAGTCAAAATCCAAGTTCATGACCATCCATTTTCATTAGTCATACAAGTTAGCCTATTTGCCGATTTTTAACATTTTTCCCATCACGGTTTCCTTACAAAATTTCATATTACTTAGCTGTTACAAACTTTTATATTACAACATGGTTTGCCTATTTTTAACATTTTTACTGATCATCCACATTTAACATGGTTTCACATTTTCACTTTTCACTGATTACCCATTTTGACCATTTTACATCATAATTTACTTATAAGTTTCACAATTTACGCACAAGTCTCATTTTTTACACCTATTTTTTGGTACATTCCGCTCAATCATTTTTACCATCTCAAATTTACAACTCAGAATAACGACAACAATAATATACAAGAAATTCGTTGTTTTATTCATAACCTTGCGCTTTCATACAAATCGTTGCACCAAATTACATACAAACAAAAACAAAAACAAAAAAACAAAACAAAACAAAACACACAAACAGGAAATTTTTACACAAAAGCACTCTTCCTCATTAGAGGCAAGATCTTCCTCTTCAATCCCCTCGTCCAAGGGGTTCTAGACGATGTCGTCTTCGCCTACTTTCACGAGGCTGAAGTCCACGTCTGGGAATAGCTCTTGCGCCTTATGTTTGAAGGTCATCCAGCCGCTATCCCAAAACCCGCGCATTTCCTGCTTGTAGAAGTCAGACCACTGGAAGCTCTAGATCACTTCCTCTTCACTCCTGCCTCCAGCGGCCACTCCCGACGGCCCAGCCCCCATATCCCCCTCCTTCGCCAAACTACTAGTGACAGCGGCATCAATGGCTATCTGGAATTCGGCAGACCCCTTGAACTGCTCCACGGCCACCGTACACAAGTCGGGGTACGCCGCCCTCTCATATGCTAATTTTTCCCTCTCCTCCGCCAGGGCCTTCTCCAACTCCGCAATCCGACCATCTGCATCTTCTCTGTCTTTGATCGCCTAGTCGCGCAGTTCTTTGTTGTTGGTCATGGCCTTCTCCCATCTCTTATTGGCGGTGGTGCAGGCTTGCTGGACCAACTCTAACTGTCTCTTCTCACCCACCAACTCGAACTCTAACAATACTGCCTTGCGGCGTTCCGCTTCCAACTCTGACTTGGTCGCGAGGAGCTCAACACCAGCACGCTCTACTACATAGCTCAGCACCACCGCCAATACCTCCATATTCTTCACTCACTGCGCATACTCCAGTCCCTTGGCACAGGCACTTCGAGCGGCTTTCTTTCAACCCGCCATCTCCACCTTTAGTTTCTGCAGTTGTGCCTTCACCCCTTCTAGCTGGGTCCTCAATGGCTCTACCTCCATCTTCGCCTGCACTGCTTTATTCATCAGGGCAGCCGCCAAGGTCGCCGCCTCCATCTGGGCCGAGTAGACCCCTCTCAGAAGGTCGGCCTCCGTCAACTGTGCCATTAACCGCACAGCCGCATCCTCTAGCGTTTCAACGAGTCGATCGACCGCTACCCTGGCCTCCCACCCTTATTCTGTCAACCAACCTACAACCGCGCACGCGTAGTACATGGTGGTCTTCAGCGCGGTGTTTGTCTCTGGTCCGCTACTCCCAGTCCTCTCTTTGCCAGAATTGGGAGATACATTTACCATAGCCCCAAACGTCGCCTCCGCCTGGGCATGTGGGCCCACGACTTCTCTCAGCACTTGGGTGCTTGGACCCATATCTTTTTTTGGCACTTGGGCGCTCGGACCCATATCTCTTTTTGGCACTTGGGCTTTTGGGCTCACGCCTTCCTTTGTTGTTTGGGCAATTTCCCTTCCTAGCGCCTCCTCTGCGCTCCCCTCCTTCATCTTCTTTAGAGCAGGGGCGTCCTTACTCCCCTCTACACTCTCTGCCGCCGCCCTTGACGAGGGGAACCCGCCTACTAACCCCCTGACCACCACCGCCTACAAAGTCACCCACGTCTCTTGTTGACCGGACGCTTTGTAGCAAGAAAAGAATTCTTCCACTGTCATCACCGCTCCATCGGTCGCCAATGACCATGCGATCGCGCAGGCCATTATAATTTTCCATGCGTTGGGCATCAGCTGCCCCGACGCAACCTCCAGTCAGTTCAGTATGTCTACCACTACTCGAAGGATCGGCAACCTTAGGCCTCATCGCAATTCTTCCTCGTACAACGAGAATTCTGCCGGTCGTGCATCCGACGCCCTCTCTTTAGATGTGGGCACCCTCAACTCTATCTCTGCTGGAATTTGGTACTTCCTTCGTACCTCCTCCAACTCCTTCATCGTAAATGTCGACCTGTTGGCGTTGGTGTGCCAATGGTCCAGCTCCACTTGGCTAATTGGCCTAGCGGCGGCGATCATCGTCGTCGGACGAGCCCGCACCACTTGCCCCGCTCCCCTCTCCTCCCTCCGTTTCGCCCGATACTGTTCCGCTAACTCCACTGCGTCGTCGTCCCCCAAAGAGTCTAGTGTCATGGTTGGCACTTCATCTCGAGCCATCTCTCCTATGTGTCTACGTATAGCTTCAGACGCTGGCACAAGGAAGTTCACAAAGTGTTGTAGAGGTGTATCAGACGAAACAAATGAGTTCAATTCTTGGACGTGTTGGTTTTTTGCAAAAAAGTAGGTAAAGCGAATAACTCCAAACACCCACGATTTGCCTATATTCCAAGGGTCAAGATTAAATTTCGCCAGTTTGAAAATTTTTGAAAATTTCTACCCCCGCCTCTTCAACACCCTATATTAGCCTATCCCTTCATTTCTTACTAACGCATCACTTTCCTAGTTACGAGATTTTTCCACGTGTACGTCCATGATCCACTACTCTCTTCCCCTTCCCTATCTATCCACTTCACATCATCATGTGCTACGCTGCGCCACAAGCCCCGCGCGCCGCCATTTCCCCTTCTCACTCGGTTACCCTTCGCGGTTGGCCCTCCTCGCAGTCGGCCTTCTCACTCGGTTACCCTTCGCGATTGGTCCTCCTCGCAGTTGGCCTTCTCACTTGATCACCCTTCGCGGGTGGCCCTCCTCGCAGTCGGCCTTCTTACTCGGTCAACCCTTCGTGGTCAGCCCAAATCCCAGTCGGTCCTTTCTCCGTCGACCTTCTACAACCCTTGTCTTCTTCCTTATTCCCTTCATTGGACTGAAGCTGCACTTGGGAATGAGGGACTACTGACATAAGTAGGCCTATAGGAGCTTTTGGCCCATCACTTAGAGCCCAATACATAATTCAAACACTAAAGCCCAACATTGCTAGAGCCTAACGTTGCATCAAGGACCAATGACATCTAAACACGTGTCAAGAGAGGAACCAGCCACATAAGCAGACAAAGATCCCGTAGAGTTATTGCACCACACATCAGCCATTAATGAGGTCCCCTGTAGTAGTTATTATGATAACCCATTCACGTCGAACAGGACAGCCTCACCATGAACAAGGCAAGCTAGAGTATAGACTTTCGGCCAACATGACAGGTTGGAGTAGACAAGGAAATGATGAGCAAATGATATAAGCAGGTTTCTAAGATAGAGAGAAGGTTAAGTTCTTGATCACAATCCTATCCCAATATTTCGTTCATATTATTTCTCTAATTTGCTCGTCGAAGGGTTCGCCAGGGGACTCCCGTTCCCCGCTGAACTCTTGTGCAGGTTTCTCAGTGGGCCCAACGATCGGACAACCGTGTGGGAGGTCTGGATCAGTCCGACCCGTTCTTTAGAGACAAGTAGTATCATCAAAAATAATAACAACAATCATTAATAAAGAAGATGTAAAATGTATCATAATACAATAATCTGATGCCAACTAAGTTTAATATCACAAAACATACATATTCATCTACTAGCACCGTACACTTGGTGAACAAACTTACCAAAGAAACAAACTCCCCCACCAAACCAGCATTCATAGTTACCAAAATAGAAAAACAAACACAGAAAAATCCCCTGCAGCGGCAATAGGTAAATCATAGTTGTCTCCGTTATCACTGCTGGAAATTGAGCTTTTAGTGGCGTTTAAAAAACGCCGCTATAGTTATAAAAAACGCCGCTAATTTTTTTTGTGACGTTTAGTACCAAACGCCGAAGATGCGGCCGTCGCTGTAACTTTATGACACTTTAAAAGCGTCACTATACCAGTGTAGGCGGCGTTTTGTAAAACGCCGCTAAATGTGCTGCATTATGGTACAATGACGTCACTGCACATTTAGCGACGTTTTAAAAACGCTGTGATAGGTTACTTTTATTTTAAAAATATAATTGTTGGTATTCTATAGTGGCGTTTAAAAACACCGTTATAACTTTATTTTTAAAATAAATAAATAAATAAATTGTGCTAATTCTGTGAGATTTAACCAAAAAAAATACCTTTTATAAAGATGAAAAATATACAATATATTGATTAAATTTAGGTAAACATAATACTAAATCAATTCATGCTTCTCAATACGCAAAAATATTTCAATTCCAAGATGAAATAAAGTTAAACTAGTACCTAGTGGTAAGTTGAAAGTTATTACAAAACAAATCGGCACAAAAGATGCAATTCAAACTAATTATACATACAAGTACTATGAAAGCATCTACTAAGAAACAAAAATTCCCAGGTTCTATAAGGAAGATGATGGTCCTCTGTTCACATCTCAGCATTGTTGACACATCTTGTGCTGTCACCTGCCAAGCATTCACCAAAATAGGTGTTAACAAGGACAAATTCAGAGCAGTGAATCCCATTACAGCAATCCCTCAAGTTTATAATCCTTCATATTGTGCATGCTAGGTGACATAAGATGAAGATATACAATATTCATAAGATTAGGAGAATTTACAAAAATCAAAACTATATTATATACAATGAAGATTGAAATGTATGCATAATTACCTGGAAGCTACCATCACCAATGGAAGCAATCACTCGCTTATTTCGTGCAGCCTGTGCATATCCAAGAGTCGCACCTACAACCCAGCCAATTGATCCATATTGCATCTGGAACTCATACCTGCAAACCCCAATTTCATATTATTTTTTGTATCTTAAAGCATAATAAAACCAAAAAAAAAAATGCAACATTCTCTCCACAACTTATCCGCATCCCTCAGCCAACTTTTGAATCACATAAACTTAGCATTATTTCATTTGTGATTAATAAATGACTTTTGGATCTAACACTAAATTTTGGATTCTATACTTTCCCTTATGTCAATGAATATATAAATCTCAACAATGCTCAATCAATCAATTACTGCGTTAGGTTTAGTTTACATTTCCCAACCATTTTCATGTATATCTAAATTCTTTTTGTTGTTCTTGTTTCCCTTATCTTTATTAAATGTTTCTGGTACATTTAAGAAATGTTTCCACAACCCTAATCCAAACAATAAACAGCCTTTCAGAAACTAGTTTGATGAAATGATATGATTGTGTAGAAGAAGATTTGTCGATAATGCTATGAAAGACAAATAGTCATTTCAAGGATCACTACGCCAAAACAGGGCATTAACGGCGATTTTTTTAACGGCGGTAACGAAAATCGTTGTTAAAGGTACTACTAACAGCGGTAACGAAAACCGTCGTTAAAGGTATCATTAACGGCGGTTTTGTTACCGCCATTAAAAAAACCGCCGTTAATGCCCACTTTTAACGGCGGTAACAAAACCGCCGTCATTACCGCCGTTAATGACGGCGGTCTTTGCCGGCGAAGCTCCGACGAAACTCCGTCGTGCTCCGGCGAAACTCCGGCGTGCTCCGGCGAAACTATCTACAATAAAGTAAAAGTAATGTTTAAATATTTATTTAGGGAATATATTTCATGAAGAGTGGCTATGGTAGAGTGGTTAGTGTGGATGGATGAGAGGTTGAGGGTTCAAGACTTGGGGAGTGCAAGAAGAAAGAATTATTTTTTGAAAAATTTGAACCTATTTACGGCAGTAAAAAACCGCCGTTTTTGGTCCTATGTTACCGCCGTTTTTGGTCAACTTTTAACGACGGTAATTTACCTTTTTACGACAGTTGTACTTTTTCCGACACGCGCATAAACGGCGGTAACAAAACCGCCGTTAATACCGCCGTTAAAGGCTTTAACGGCGGTTTTACAGCCTTTAACGGCGGTAAAAAACCGCCGCTAAAGCCCAATTTTGGCGTAGTGGATATTTCTCAGTGCTTGAATGCTTATCAAGAATGCCCAATAGTCAAGTAAATGGCATTAATAGCTATCTTACCTCAAGTATTCCATGTCCAAAACTACTCTCCCTAAATGCACTCCACTCTGGTTGTCTGTCCCAACAAAATTTGCCTTTTGCAGGGCCAGGGGAGAAATTCAAATGGCATACCCCTCCCATTTCTGGTAAGTATTCTGTGGTGGACATTTGTCATCTGCATGATCAACATCAGCTGTTTCTATGTTTTCACCATCTCCAACTGTTACGTAAATAGGACCACATGGGTCAAGTGTATAATTGTAGACTCTATTCATCTGCTCATAGGCATACACCTGAAATGAAGATAATATGTCACTTTGTCTGATAAAGAAAGAAAAGAGTTTTGGAAATGGAAAGCGAAGGATTATTCCATGTTCAATCTTCATCTGCTTAATGGCATTTTGGATGTGTGTGCATATATACATCTTGACCCAAAACCCAAAAATTCCTCCTTACAACAAGACAATCAATATCACACAATTAACAAAACCCACCAACTTCCCCCCTCCACCCCCCCAAAAAAAAAAAAAAAAAAAAAACACAAAATGTTAAGATTTCATTGAAGACAAAGTCGAAAGAAAAACAACAAAATATTTGTGAACAGAGTAGAAGTGAAAGTTGTTCAAGATAGAAATCAATTAAGATAACAGTACCACCCGAGATGACGACACTATTTGAGAAGATAACGTTACCTGAGGTAGTAGTGCTATTCGAGATACCAATGCAAGATGACGTCCAGATCAGGGATATTACACTTAGAAAAATATTTGTCAAATATGAAGGCATAAAGTTAAAGAAAATATGCAACAATAGAAGTAAAGCATAAACAAAATGTTAAGATTTCATTGAAGACAAAGTCGAAAGAAAAGCAAAGTTAAGTTACACTAATGGGCACAAGGGCCACACTCCTAAGCATCGTTTGGTATGAAAAAAAAGTACTGAAAAGTAAAGACATAAAATTAAAAAATAAAAAATCCTACGGTTATGCTTTTGGAGTATCCTTGAGAAGTTTAGTTTTAGCAACTTCAATGATCGTGGTAGCAATAGCTGTATCGGCCACATCACCATCAGCTTCGGTGTTGTCAGCAGTCTCCTTATCAATGTCAACAAATAAAATGTCTTAAAATGGTGGTCTAATCAATTATATACTGAGATCTAATTAATAGTCCAAAACTTTAGAAAATAGTGAAAATAATGACTTGTTAGATTTATTTATTTTTCTTTGCTTAAATTGATTTTTTTGCAACCCTCACTTGAGAAATTATCTTCTGTTAGTGATGTACCAAAACCAACTTAATTTTTTTTATGCATACACCTTGGCCCCCTTAGACATAATTTCTGGTTCTACCCCGGTTCTACCCCTGTCAAGAATAACCATCGTATGAACTTCATAATTTACACCACCACAAATATGAAACACCATAATTTACACCCACCCCACTAAAGCACAAATGGTAGTCCGACACATACAGTGAACAAGCATGTGTGGATGCAAGAGAGAGAGAGAGAGAGAGAGATACCTAGCAACTAGTCGGACACATACAGTGGAAACATCAGGTCTTATATGCCTCATGGTGTCAAATATGGCCATACCTAATGGGATTAAAAATAATCAAATCAAGAAAATCCACAGGCAGTATGTGTTAGAAAAATCAAATCGTAATTATGTCTTTGTGTGGAAGCAAGTATGTGTGCATGAGAGAGAGAGAGAGAGAGAAAGAGAGATTAAATGAGAACTAAGAAACATGTGAATATTATGTAAGAAGCTCAAAGCTAAACAAAGGTAGTTTATATATGCATGCGTGAGATTGTAACAAATTGAAAACATTAGACCATGAAAAGGCGTTTAGTTTAAAACCTTTCTACAGAATGCATGAATCATGGCATCAGACACAGCAGAAAGGATTTCTTTATTGCTTCAGTATGCCTTTTGTATTGTTTAATGCTTAGTTGCAAGTAGTCCCTGTAATTAAAATTTAAGTTCTACCACAGGGAGTGCAAGCTAGTCCAGGTGTGGTTCACTTCGAGGTCTCCTAAAAATTGACTAGCTCTATTATGCTTTATAAAGAATTTGAAGGCACAACATTATCATCCAAAAAAGGGGCCTCTGAGCAATAACCAAAGTTGGCAATTTGTATTAAAGTATTTGATGACATGAGAAGACTGCGATATACAATATTTTTTTTTTTTGATCGGCAAATAAATCTTTATTGATGACGCATACAAAGTATGATTGGATACATCAATAAAGAGGAGCTTAGAGCTAACACGAAGCTCTAAGCGCCAGTTGGTGAGGAACCAACAAAAGAAAAACAAAAGGTGCTACTTCAAAGACAAAAAATGCTGCCACCAAAAGCCAGGTAGGATCCTAATAGGCTTTCAACCCATTACCAATATGATATGATATGACGTAGTGAACTTCCCTGAGACTCCCAGATGAGACCATAGTGAACTGACTAGCATCTTGATTTACAAACTGAGTTTGAAAGATACATTCACATTGAAATTAAATTCCTATGACCTGGTTCCTTGCTACTTTAATTGATTCAATAATTATCAGACATCGTCCTTTCACATCCAAACCTCTCTTTTTATTCTGAACACAATATAAGTTACTATGTTATAAGTTTAAATCTAACTCACCACAATAAGGTCCAACCCCTTGACATCTAGCCGAGAATGCTAATGTTTCTCTAACAGTCAATTCTCCTAAATGAAGATCATACTGACTGATATAAGCCGATGTTCTCTGTGGAACAAACTCATCCATTCCATGGCCATTGTAAGTTTCTTTTCCTGAAACCTAGTAGTTATATAAGATTTATGTAACATCAAAAGATGAAACAAATTCCTCAGAACTTGGTTGAAAAATAGTAGTGTTTTTTCTTTTACTTTTAGATCTGAATTGAGCTTTCCAGCCAAACCGAGCAACAATGTGGTTTTCCCAGAACTTGGAGGACCTAAAAGCAATGTCATTCTGCCCAAAAAAAAAAAAAAAAACAAAGAAATGATAATTGGGATATTAGGAGAGTTGACAATTTTAATTTTTGTAATTTTCAAATTACTAAATAATACTGCTAACTATCAAACACAAAATTTAAAAATGAATTTTCTTAAAACTTGGAACGTTCAACAACATACTTGAACCTGTAAGGGCATTTTCAATACTTTTTCTCAAATCGTGATTCAAATTTAAATTTGAATAAAAAGCACTCGATGTCGATCTCTTTTCACTCTTGGACAAAAACTGGTATCAAATTGAGTTTTACTCAATTGAAAGGGACCATTTTACAAACTCAAAATTGCCTACGGCTACATTTACTGATATGAAAATCCTTACCCAAATGAAAGGAGACCTAAAGTTTTTTTCTTCTCGCTATTTTGGTTTTTCATGTTTCAAGTTAAAATTAGATAAAAAATGTCATATGACATGAAATATTTTATTATTTTAACCTCTCTTACTCAAAACTTAAATCGAAATATAATAATATATTTTTTAATGTCACATGGCAACCAACTTGATATTTTCTATCTAATTTTGGACAGAAGTTAGCTTTATGAGTAATTTAAGAAAAACTTGAAACATGAAGGACCAAAAAAGAAGAAAAAAAACCTTACGGGTCAAACTAAAAAAATATTTAAACATAAGGGGTAAAGTGTAATTTACCCTTTTATAATCTATTGCTAAAACTCAAACAAATTGCCTTTCTCACCTTCCAGGGTTGATGATTCCATTGACATCATGAAGGATTGGTAATGGTTTCTTTCTACTTGGAAGAATATGAAGGCAATTTAAGAACCCCTGAAGAGAGAGAGAGAGATTGCAGGGTCAGTTGAATTTAGAGATGAAATATGGAAGCAAAATTGAAGTTGATGCATGTGAAATTGTTCAATGTAGACATGAAAACAAGACAATATTATATTATGAAATTAAAAAAAAAAGAAAAGAAAATTTGTGCCTCAAGCATATTGACAGAGAAGTTGAATATGGTAGGCAATGCTCTACTGCCAACATAAGCTTCTGCATCAACTGTTAAATGCTCAAACCTGACTTCAATTGTTGGAAGTTCTAGCCCAACTCTGCATCATCATTTTGAAAAACAAAAACAAAACATATTTAGAAACATACTTCAACCAAAAAAAGACAGTAAAGAATAGAAATTTCAAATACCAAGTTCAGCATCCTCTGTTGGAGGGCTTGCAGTAACAATGGCATGCTGCCCTCATTTATACCATACTCCAGCACTGTCCAAATGCGAACTCCGCATTGTCTTTGTGGAATATGATGGTAAGGATGGAAAACTTATACAAGTTTTCTTCATTTTGGATGCCTCCATATTGTTTCCCATGTTGAAAACAACATTGTAGCCCACCTTGGACAGAAACGCCATGATGTGCCCCTGTAATGAGGTTTGTGCAACCTGTTAGTTACAACTCATTTAACCAAAACTAGTCAAAATCAGTTCACCACAACTCATTTAACCAAAACACAGGGATCTATATATATATATATACACAAATTGAAAGAAATTAAATCCGCCAACCGGCTTTCCCGCTTGCAAACCACCTTTCGTAGCAGCATCCATGAGACCTGGACCAGCCCGTCCATGAAGTACAGTTTAAGAGAATTGCAATCTGCAGAAAATAATAAGTAGGCTCATACAATCCATATAAATTTTGGGCTGAAAAAATTGAATTCTATGATGTATCTTGTGTTGTTCACTTGCAGTTCCATACTCCATATACATCTACATGAATAAGTACATACATGGAAGGTTAAATATGGAGTGACTTGCCTCTTTCCCCAATTCCAGTGCTCGAAGAACCCAAATACATGACTCTCCTTCCCAACCTGTGAATGAGTTCATAGCACCGTTCTATCTCTTTTTTGACCTTTTGTCAATGAGTTCATATTAGTGAACGAGTTTTTGACAGATTTCATTAAATTGTAGAGTATGTTCCGTGTTTACAAAAAAAAAAAAAAAGGTTAATATAGCCAGATGAAGTAGCACCACGATGCCATGTATGAGCAAATTCAAGCAATTATTTTTTAGGGATTCAAGAAGTTATGATAATATGAAAGTGCTTCTGTACTAAAGAATGATGTAGAAAAACAACTGAACTGCTATATATGCTTGAGATGATAAGTCCTAATATGGCAATAAGAATGTATATAACATATGACTCTCTTATTCATCCACTCGTCCGTCAAGTCTGTCTCATACCACACACACAGCCACGCAGAGAGAGACAGAGTGCACAGAGCTTCACACACACTTATTTTTGAATTAATGGTTTCTGTTAATTTTGAAAACTTACAATTTTTCTGCTCTTTGTTTTCAATTTTGTATATTAAAATAAGCCTAATCATTTTCAGCCTCTTCTCTTTGCATTTTGACTACCAACTATAACTAGATTAGTGGATCATCGAACATTAGCAAATACATGATAAACCAAGTCAACTAGCAGCATCAGGAACATGAAAATATTAACTGTTTACCTTAAAATAAGTTGTTATTTTGCTATTCAAATAGCAAACTTCCTCAAATTCGCTATTAAAATAAGTTAAAAATAGTAAAACAAATCCATTGGCATAAACTATTTGAAGGTAAACTCATAACATTCAAGGATAGATTGTCAGTAATTTATTACACTTTTTCAATAAATATAGCATGAATTGATAACACACAGAACATAGCAGCAAACCTCATCAATGATGTCATTCATATATGCAAAAGCTTGAGTAATCAAATTCCCTCAAAAATCAACAACAATCAAAAAGAAAACTATACCCAAAAAAAATTCCCAGCGAGTCTTCAAATCTCAAACAAATAAAAACTCTCAAATCTGAAACATGTAGTTTAGAATGAAAATCTCATATCTAAAAGGATATGGTTTCGAATGAAAATTTTTAATGAGGAAAGACTATATATTTTCGAATGAGAAATCTCAAATCTGAAACATGTATTTTTGAATAAGAAATTTTAAATTTCAAACTTATTTTTGAATGAGAAATCTCAGATCTAAAACATATGTTTTTGAATACGAAATCTCAAATCTCAAACATACTTTTTGAATGAGAAATCTCAGATCTGAAACATATATTTTTTAATGAGAAATCTCAGATCTGATATCTTAAACATATGTAAACCCTAGGAGAAGAATCGACGGAAGGAAGAGCTTGAGAGAGAGAGAGAATACGAAATTAAGATTGTAGACAGTGGTGCTCACCTTAGTCAACAATGCAGATGGTGGTGGCGGTGGAGCTTCGAAATCGAGAGAGAGAGACAGACAGAGAGAACTTCAAAATCGAAATCACTCTAAGATTGGATCTGAGATGAAACCGAGCTGAAGAAGGTTGAATCGTAATCTCTGAGACTGAAGGGTTGAAAGAGAGAGCGAGCGATCGGGTGAGTGAGAGATTTCAGGGATTGGTTTCTCTGAGACTAAAGGTTTCCCAGATTCAAAATGAGGGCTTGAAGAGAGAGAGAAGGGTTCTGATTCTCAGAGAGCTAAGAGAGAGACGGAGGAATAGCATTATTATAACATGTAAACGCGTTTAAAAAACGACTTCTATTCCTTAAACGGTACCGTTTTATTCAAAACAAAACGCGACGTTTATAAAACGTCGTTAAATGTTAGAAACAGTGACGTTTAAAAAAACGCCGTTAAATGCTATATTTCCTGTAGTGTATGCTCATTAGAAGCTCTCCACTCAACCACCTACTCCAAGAACACTTCTGCCTCCAAAGCAACATTTGATTTACCTCAAATTTATCTTAATTATTTTTACTAAAAATTAATAAATATAAAATATAAAATAAATTTTAAGAATTATTTTTTTGGTAATTGTTTATTATTATTATTATTATTGTAATTTTAATATCTATAATTTCTATATTTATAAATTTTAATATATCTATGACATAATTACAACATTACGTTTCAATTCTAATTCACTGTCGATTGAATCAGTGACCAATCCGCCAAGTCATTTTTTCAATTCACTCACTGATCCGATTTTCAAAAGATAGTTACTAAAGACTACTGATGGTGCATGTGTCGTCCTAAGATTGAAAATTATTCACTCTTCCGAGTCATTCCTATGCATCAATCAATGATTATATTTTTTTAAATATTTTTTTTCTTCTAAACATTAATATTAAAATTACATAAATTAGTTATATTTAAATTAAAGCACTACAATGACAAGGCCCAAAACTACCCAATATTTTCTCCCTAAGATTGGATGTGTATAAAGAAAATTGTGCCAATGACAAGTCATCCACAATGATTTTTATAACTAATATAGCAGACAAATAAAATTTTTAAACAAATATACATAAACATCTACTTATCATTATTTTTTTATAGCTAAGAAAACAATTTATTAATGTAAACAATATATTACAAGATTGACTTCATCAATATAAAGGCTTTGGCTAAAGTTGCAGCAAGATTAAAACAAGCCTGACAACTTTTCATTACCTGATGATCACTTACAACATTTTTATTTCATATTTTATAAAAAGAACACTTCACCCAAGTGGGAACTTAAAAGTGAAGTAGGATAAAATAATATGCCTATACAGACGGAAAAAACATCTCTCTAGAAAATGACCGTTGACGAAGCTCTGAGGCTGGTAGACCGACGGGATGAACATGGCTACTCAATGGAGGAGAAGGACCATCTCATCCGAAGTAAAAAAAAAAAAAAATCAAGAGTACCACTGTCCCAGAGGATATATCTATGAGTGAATCCTAGTTGGGAATTACAGAATCGGGGGCAAACAGCGCTGAAACAGAACCATCGCAAGCTATAAACCCTAATGGGAGGGAGGAAGCTGCAGACAAAGATCAGATGGAAACCACAGAGGGCAACCATAATATTTCTCACTCCTTTAAACAAGCCCTCCTTCGATCGCGTTTTAATGAAAGCCGAAATGAGAAGAACTTCGATTGCGATGTGGAAGAGATTTCATCGGACGAGGAGGATGACTCCACTGCAAAGAGTTCTGAAGAAGACGACGAACCAATGGATGAGGAAAGAGATGGGGTTCCGAAAGTTAAAATCCCCAAAGCTCTCCTACAGAAAATCAGAGAACCATGGAAAAAATGTTTAATCGTTAGATTGCTGGGGAAGAGCATAGGCTACAAATTGTTCATGGTAAAAATGACAAAAATTTGGGGATTGCAGGCTGATTTTGAAGCACTTGATATAGGTAATGGATTTTTCATTGTCAAGTTTGACATGGTAGATGATTACATGAAAGTTTTTACTGGTGGACCTTGGATTGTGATGGATCATTACGTGATGGTAAGGAAGTGGCAGCAAGACTTCAAGTCTGATGAACCAGAAGAGGCTATCACTGCAATCTGGGTGCGGTTCCCAACTTTACCCATTGAGTATTACAATGAGAAGGCACTATATCACATTGCAAAGTTCTGGGCATTCCTCTGAAAATAGACATCAATACAGCAATGGCAGCAAGAGGGAAATATGCACGAGTTTGTGTGGAGATGGATCTTCGGAAACCTCTGATCTCACACTTCTCGATAGGTAAGCACACATATCGCATTGAGTATGAGCATATACACTCACTATGTTTTTCTTGTGGCAGGATTGGACACCGGAGGGAAGCTTGCCAAGAGATCCCCAGACAGATGCTGGAGAAGACATAAGGAACAAATGGAGAAGACAACTAGAAGCTGGAAACCAGCACTAGCACTCACACTGGGCCAGAGTCAAAGAATGCAACACAAAAGTTGGAGGCCAACCCAGAAACTTTTGGGCCGTGGATGACAGTGTCCAAAAGAAAAAAGAATCCAAAGAACTCATCTATGCAAAAGGAGCAACCCATTCCATGTAGCAATAGTTTTGAAGTCTTCAAAGAAGGAGGAGCTCACTCTAAAGGCCACACAGCCCATGCAGAAAAGGACAAAACTCATAGAGGGAAAGCCCACCTAGATACAGGCTTCAAGTATAATGCAAGAGCTAATAGTGAGAAACAGGAAATGAGAAAAAACACTGAAGAGGAAAGAAAAACAAAAATGAGGAGATTAGACTGGGCAAAGCAGCAATAGCTGACATGAAGATACGTGATCCTAAGACAGTCCTGGGAACAAGTGAGATTACGCTTACCCATACCAACCCCATAATCACAACACCCACCCAGATAACCACCAGCATTGATCAACCTCAACCATTCAAAACCCCCTTACTCACCACCATCAACACTTCTGAACCCAACCAAAAGAAAACCAACATTAACAGACCCCAACACAGAGAACCGCCAGACAAAAATGGAGGAGGAATGGGAGAACTTCCCAACACTGAAACATACATTGATTCAGGACAGAGTGATGGTGGCCATTACACCAGGGAAAGAAGTGTTTCACCTTATCGCCTCAGAAGGATAGAACGAGGAAGTAAAAGTGTGAATCCAGCCATGAAGGCAAGTGGAGGCAGGTCAGAATCGGCACTATGTGATGATATCTCCCATGAAATCGATGGCAGACAACCACAAAGCTGTGAGGGGCTATCTGGCTCTTGAAGATCAGTCCCCAATACCAAGCCATACCATACCTTCCATAGATATGCTGATCTGGAATTGTAGGGGGGCAGGAAATCAAAAGTTTAAGAGAACCATAAGAGAACTTGTTCAAATCCATAAACCAGAGTTACTTATTCTTATGGAGACCAAAGTGGAATTTACATCTGTGGAAATGTTCTTTAATTGCATGGGCTTCACTGCTTCTGCTCACGTGGATCCGATTGGCTGCAGTGGAGGCATTTGGATGATTTGGAATCCAAATGTGGTTAATGTTAGAGTAGTTGAGGCTAGTTCCCAATTGATTACAGCACCTATATCCAGGCAAGACTACCTAGATTGGCTGTTTTTAGCTGTTTATGCAAGCCCAAACAACAACAAACGTGAAGAGCTTTGGGAGCACCTATAAGCAATTTCGCAGAATATGACTGATCCTTGGCTAGTTACAGGGGATTTTAACGATTTCTCCATCAGTAATGAAAAAAGAAGCTTCACTGGTAATCAAAATCTGAGCCAGAGTCAAGACCACAGAAAAAGCAGGAAGTTTAATGAGAGGATAAGTAACTGTAAGCTAATGGATTTAGGCTGCTCAGGACCGAGGTTAACTTGGTCTAATAACCGGAAAGAATGGGCTAACACCATGGTTAGGTTGGATAGAGCTATGTGTAATACGAAGTGGAGAACTAGCTTTCCTGATGGAGCTGTTCACAACTTGCCTCGCACATATTCTGACCATTCCCCTATGATGGTGTTCACACAAGGTATGTCTCCTTTTAATCCTACTTGTAAACCGTTTAAATTCCTTGTTGCTTGGATTACTCATGATGATTTTATATCTGTGGTTACTAAGAGCTAGACCAATCCTCATCCATCTCTTTTAAGTAAGCTTGAAACTCTTGCTCATGAAGCCAGTGTTTGGAATAAAGAAGTTTTTGGTAATATTTTTTGCAAAAAAAGGTGGCTTCTTGGGCGAATTGAAGGCTTACAGAAATCCCAAGCCAACATGTATTCCTATAGCCTCCATTCTTTAGAATTGGACCTTGTTGAACAGTATAACAAAATTCTCTATCAGGAAGAACTGCTGTGGTTTCAAAAATCCCGAGCTACCTGGATCACCCAGGCTGAGAGAAATACTAAATTCTTTCACCTTACAACTCTGACCAAAAGGAGAAGAAGAAGAATTGATGTTCTGAAAAATGAGGAAGGCATCTAGATCGACCAACCTATCCTTCTTAAAACCATGATCACTAATTTCTTCATAAATTTGTTTAGTCAATCCACTGCTAGTACTTTTGAACATTGAAGCAATCTAGGGAGTAGTAAATTGACTGAGACTGAGAATGCACTTATTACTTGTAATGTCACTGATGAGGAGGTTTGGAAAACAGTGAAAAATATTAGTGCTTTCAAAGCACCTGGTAGAGATGGATTTCAAGCTATATTTTATCATAACTACTGGTCTATTGTTGGTCCTGCTATTTGTGACTTTGTTAAAACTTGTTTTCATAACAAGCATATTCCTGGAGAAATTAATAGAACTCTTGTTGCCTTAATTCCTAAAGTTGAAAATCCGGAGAGCATCAAACAATTTAGGCTTATTAGTCTTTGTAATGTGACCTATAAGATTATCTCTAAAGTCCTTGTTAGTAGAATTAGACCTTTCCTGAGTAAAATTGTTAGGCCCAATCAATGTAGCTTCATACCTGGAAGAAACACTAGTGATAATATAATCATAACTTAAGAAATCATTCACTCTTTAAACCTTAAAAAAGGAAAGCAAGGGGGCATGATTTTAAAAGATGATTTGGAAAAAGCTTATGACAACATTTCTTGGGATTTCTTAAAACAAACCCTTGAGGAGTTCAATTTTGATAAAAACTTCATTGATATTGTTATGTGTTGTGTTACTACTGTGAGGACTGCTATTATTTGGAATGGGGAACATCTTGAGGAATTTCAACCCCTTAGGGGTTTGAGACAAGGTGACCCTTTATCCCCTTACCTCTTTGTCTTATGCATGGAAAGACTATCAAGCATGATAAGTTTCAAGGCTGAGAACAAGAGTTGGAAGGGGATAAAAGTTACTAGAGGAGGTCCTAGCCTCACTCACTTGTTCTTTGCGGACGATCTCATGTTGTTTGGCCAAGCTACCATGAAAACTTGTAACACAATTATGACTGTTATGGAGGAATTTTGCAATATCTCTGGATTAAGGGTTAATCCCCATAAATCCAAGATATTTGTTTCCTCTAATGTTGACAGAAGGACGGCTAAAGAGCTGAGCACCAAATGTGGTATCTCCCTCACCTCTGAGTTAGGGAAATACCTGGGTGTCCCACTCATTCATGGCAGAATTAATAAAAGACATTTTCATGACATCTTGGAGAAAATGCAGAGAAGATTGGCAGGATGGAAGTCTAACATGTTATCTATGTCTGGCAGAGCTACTCTCATTAAGTCAGTAAGCTCTACCATACCCTTTTACACCATGCAAACCATGCTTATTCCTAAAAGAGTAAGCAATGATATTGACAGACTGAACAGGAACTTCTTATGGGGTGACACTTTGGAAAGAAAAAGAATCCACCTTGTTAATTGGGATGATGTGTGTAGAATGAAAAGTCAAGGCGGCCTGGGAATAAAAATGGCCAGAGATCAAAATCTGGCTTTGTTAACTAAACTAGGGTGGAGCCTGCTGAGTAACAAAGGTGATATGTGGTGTGAGTTGCTCAAAACCAAATACTTGAGAGGCACATCTCTGTATGATTGGCATAACAACAAAAGAGCCTCTCATCTATGGAGAGGTATCATGAAAACTTGCTACATCCTCAGAAAATGTGTGAAATGGACTGATGGTAATGGAAACAATGTGAATGTGTGGAAGGATTGGTGGTGTGGAGACAAGGCTTTTATGGACCTTGAATCTAATACTAACCAAAACTTACACAATAATTGTAATATTTATAATAATGTGAGTGAGCTGCTTAATTCTGATGGCAGTTGAAATGAGATCAAAGTTCACAGTTTATGTACTCCAAATATTGCATCTTTGATCTTGAATAATCCTCCTCCTGGTATTTTGGAGGTGGATAGTCCCCTCTGGAAGGGATCACCTGCTGGTTCTTTCACTGTTTCATCTGTGTATAACCTCATCCTTGGTGAGACTGAGAATGAGGAGGATTGGAATTGGTTATCGAGGATGCGAATATCCCAAAAACTCAAAGGCTTCCTTTAGACTGTGTTCCATGGGAAACTGCTTACAAATCAAATGAGATTAAAAAGGGGTTTGACTGATGATCCTAAATGCCCTAATTATTGTGGGTAGAGGATATATCACACCTCTTTAGGGACTGTTTCAAAGCAAAGGAAGTGTGGCTAGCTATTTGTAATCAAAATTGGTATCGGGATATGCTGAAGATGCCTTGGTTGGAATGGCTCAAGAGTAATGCTAAAAACAAAAAACTTTTTAACGACACCATCTCTTGGCAATCTATTTTTACTATTTCCTTATAGAAAATTTGGAAGAATAGGAATTTAATGGTTTTTGAACAAAAATCTACCCCAAGTCAAGAGAGTTTTAAATTTATTTTGGATTACTCAAGAGAGATTAACCAAGCATTCCTTCATTCTATATCCAAAACCAGACCTGCATTCAGAATTATTAATTGGTGTCGTCCACCTGCAGGTAGACTAAAATTAAATACGGATGGCAGCAGAAGAGTTGGTGGCGATGGAGGATTTGGAGGCCTAATTAGAGATGAAAGAGGAACTTGGGTGTGTGGCTACTATGGAAAATTGCACAGTGGAACCAATTTAGAAGCTGAATTATGGGCTGTATACAAAAGGGTTGACTATCATACTACAAAAAGGAATGAACCAAGTCATGATCGAGACCGATGCCGAATAGGTAGTGCAATTGGTCCAAGAAGAACCAGGGGATAGATGCCCTTTCAAGAACCTGGTGGAAGATGCCCAGATTCTTCTCAGAGGGTGTGATTGCTCTGTGCAACATGTTTGGAAAGAAGGCAATTTGTGTGCTGATTTTTTGGCAAAAATGGGAGCCAATCAACCTGAAGAAATACTGGTGATGCATGATCCACCAGCGGAGTTAAGAGAGTTGCTTGTTGCTGATATGATAGGTTTGGATAGGATGAGGACTTAGTTCCTCATTTCTTGTTTTAATTCCGTTGTACCCAAAAAAAAAAAAAAAAAAAAAGGGGGGTGAAGTAGGAAAACCACTATTTTTTATGTCAAATATCCTTTAAATACTTGTAACATTACAAATTTATTCTTATTAATTCAGAAATTATTTAAAAATTAATTTTTCCCACACCTCGACCTCACATCAACTTCACATGAACTTATTATTATTTCATGAGCACAACCGCTAGTATTGTTCAAAGTGTACGGTACAAGTTCTCATTCAGCCGTGGCTCTGCTAGAGCAACCAGAGGTTTAGCGAGAAAGAGATCATTTGCACATTCTTTGAGCTCAATCTTCGACATGGTGGGTGGCAATTTCCAGCTGAACCCATGGAGGAGCCTAGCCATTAGCATGGTAGCGATTGTAGACCCTAGAGTGACTCCTGCACATCCACGCCTTCCAGTGCTAAACGATATCATGCGCAATTCTGGATCAGTGAGCAACACGTCCGAAACATCATCCTTCAAGTGGCGCTCTGGTTTGAACTTGAGTGCCTCGTCCCAAATCCTAGGGTTGCGGCCAAGTCCAGGGCGGCTTAGCAGCACATGGCTACCTTTTGGGATGAAGTAGCCGGCAACTGTTGTGTCGGAGACCGAAACATGAGGAACATTGAAGGGTGCAAAGGGGTGGAGGCGAAAGGCCTCCTTCACACATGACTTGATGTAATTAAGCTGTGAGAGATCAGATTCTTGGACTAGTCTCTCCTTGCCAACCACTCGGTCGAGTTCCTCTATGGCTCTTTCTAGGATTTCAGGTTGATTTAGCATCTCAGCAAGTGCCCATTCCACAGCATTTGATGGGTTGTCCACTGTTGCTATCATCAACTCCTGGATACATCAAGTGTTGTTTATTAATTTGCTCCATAATTGAAATTAAGATGTCTTGTCTTATTTCATTTTGATAACAAAACGTTTCAGCTTTAATCTTTCCCAGCAATTAATACACCACAAGAAATGATGGGACATAACCTTACCTATTTACGCGACACAAATATATGCTACTATAAATAGGTAAATGGAAAGGAAAAATATTATAGGCTCCAAATTTTTTATTAAATAAATGATTAAATGTTTAATATTATCTAATGGGAAGTAATTATAATCTTTAAATTGAATTCTTAGCTAGAATAATGCGTCTATAGTTAAAAACGATTTAATGGCGTGGCAATTTTGTGATTAAAAATTGTTCTGAAATGATTTTTTTTTTAAAGTGATAGACTAACAATAGTATCACATCATATGGTTTGCATTTTTTAAAGGAAATTGATACATATAAATTTATTTTTTAGATCCATTTTATGGATGTGTAAGTCATATGAGATGTGTAAGTGATATGTTGGAGTAACCTATCTGCATATCCATTCTCCCGAACGAATATGTTGGAGTAGTCTATCTGGGTATCTTTTTTATGAATATGAAATATATATATATATATATATATATATATGTGTGTGTGTGTAAGTGATATAATTGGTTGATAATTAGAGAAGATATGAGAGAAATTATTATCTTTAATATCCTAATTGATTGTCACGTCATTGAGTTTTGAAAATTGGCTCTAATTTTTGTCTTAAATAACACTACTCTTTTTAAATATAAGAGAAGGATTCCCTCCGGTCCCAAATATGGACCAGAGGTGCTATTTGGGCTGATGAGATCCACCATGAGCCTTGTTTTAATCAACCAAACTGTTTATTTTATTAGACATTTCGTGTATTTCATTTATAAAAAAATTAAGTCGATCTAATAATTGTAACTTGTTCAATTTATCATGTTTTTTACTAAAAAAAATGAACGACAATTATGTTTTTAAAAAATGAATCATAAATTTTTTTTTTTGATAACAAAAATAATAAATTAAACAAATTATAATTATCAGATTGATCTAATTTTTATTATAAATGACATAGACAAAATACCAAACAAAATGAACGGTTCAGATTATTGAAACGGAACTCATAATAGATCTCAAGGTCTAATTTTTTATTTTTTTTGGGCTCTTTATTTATTATTATTTACTTATTAAGTCAGGGAAATACTTACTACAATTTGTGCTTTGATCTCCTCTGTTGATAGCAATGGACCACCATTTGCGTCTTTGAGCATAATGAGCACATCAAGCAAGTCCTCTTGCTCTTTCTTGGTAGCAATATTGCCATCCATCCACTGTTTGATCCTCTCGTCAATTTCAGGATCTTGATATTTTGCTACGGTTCCAACAGCCTTCCTCATGACTTTCTCATGACCATCTAAGTCAAGAAGTCCTCGCAAGAATGGTATGTAATCAGAGACACAGAATGAATAAATGTACTCAAGGATAGTGAATAATGCACTCATGTGCTCTTCCTCCTCCACACCTGGACCTCCATCTTCCCTTCCCTCCCCGAAAAACCTCTTGTTGAAGATCAGCTTCTTTATCACATTCCCACAATAGTGTTGCGCAGCGACTCTAATGTTCACCATACCACCACTTGCACCACCTCCTATCATGGAGATTTTGCATTGGTTGTAGACATAACGAACAAGGTGATCGGCTTCTTCGACTCGTTTGTCATGAAGCCAGCGATGTCTTGCCGGTGAGAGAACCTCGGAAGCGAGGACCCTCCTCATCTTCTTCCATTGTTCTCCTAACGGGGTCAAAGCTGTTGTTAGGTAGCCCCGACTGGTGAGATCAGCAGACATGCAAAATGGCCTTGAGGAGAAGATAGAGTCTTGTTTTTTCAAGAACTCTCGTGCAATTTCTGGAGAAGTGATAGGGATGACATGCACGTTCCCAAGGCGGATACACATGATCTCCACGTTCATTGTCTCCATCATTTGGTGTATCCATCGGAATGTGGGCTTGTGTTTGAGCATTTCAGGGAGGTTCCCCACGATAGGCCATGGTTTTGGCCCAGGGGGGAGTGAGACTAGTTTAGTTTTCATAGTACGCTTTAGATGTTGGTACTTAACAATGATGTAGAAGATCAATATTGGGATGAGAACAGAGAAAAACCTTAGGAGAGTTGATGAAAGGCCTAAGCTCTCCATTTCAAGTATGGAATGCAAAGAAAGAGGTGTTGTGGTGATAACAACTCAATGTTATTATGCTTTGAAAAATGACTTCTGATCTAGCACTGGTGTGTCATAGCTATGCATATTGCTTGGGCTTATATAGACTCCGTTTGGGCGGGTTGTTTGGAATGATTTAAAGAAGAGGATCCCTCCAGTCAATATTTTAGGCTGGGCGGTGCTGTTCCAGCCTGTAGGGCTCACACAGACTCCGTCGTGATGATTTAAATATTTTATTTTATTAAATTTTTTATATATTTTATTGATATAAAAAATTAAATTGATTTGATAATTATAATTAGTTTTTTTTTTTTTGTGTGTGTGAAAAATACGATAAAATTGAATTAATTACAATTATCGGATCAATTTAATTTTTTCTATGAATAAAATACACACAAATTTTGACAAAATAAACTATTTAAATTATCAAAACGAGACCCGTCGTAAATCTCACGACCGAAACAGTGCCATCCAATCCAAAACAGTGGCTAATGGGGATTCTACTCCATAATTTGAATACGTAGATTTTTTGTTTTTTTATGAAAAAATATATAAACAAGGAACATTTACACATAAGTCTTAATTTATGAATTTATATTCCATTAAGTCTTAATTAAGATTTTTTTGACTTTCAAGTATGGACTTAAATTTTTAATAGTCGAAATTGCCCTTCAAATAACGATTGTTCATCATTTATAATTATATATAAATGAACATGATGATTTGATATTTATTTTAATTTTCAAAACTTTAAAATATCAACTTTTAAATTGAAAAAACTAAGAAAAAATTATGTGCAAAAAGAAAAAATTGAAATATTTTTTTTGTGCAAAACTGAAAATTTTGTGTCTATAAAGGAGTATGATGATAGAACATTGATGTGCAAAATTGAAAAAGAAAAGATATAATTGAAAAAAATGATAATGTTCTCAGTTTTAGAACTGGAAAAAATTAATCAGTGTATTTGGTTTCAGTTTTTTAAAAATTGAGTTTTTTTATTTTTTGTATTTTTTATTTTTTATTTTTAGTGGATATTTTTAAAATTTTAAGCAATTTTTTTACTTTTTTAGATACATCTTACTTAGATGTATCTAAATAATAAAATATTTGTGAAAAATATTTTTAAAAATTAATAAATACACAAAAATAAGAAAAATAGACTGAATTTTCATATTTTTTTGGTATTTAGTGAATTTTGTAAAGTTTTTTTTTTCACAAATATTATACTTTTTAAATGTATTTATGTTAGGTGTGTCTAAAAATTAAAAAAAAAAAATTGCTTAAAATATTAAAAAAATTAATTGAAAACATTAAAATATGGAAAATAAAAAAATAGAATTTTCTGAAAACTGTTTTTTAAAAACCAAAACCAAAACCAAACAAGTTGAATAATCTTTTCGATTTTTATTGGATAGTTGAATCACACCAATAAGTAAGTAATAACATTTAATCGTATGCTCTATAATTATCTGAAACATTACTATACAAAATTGATAATGTTCTTAGTTTTAAAAATTGAGAAAAACTAATAATATTCTCATTTTTACCTCTTATTAATTCAAAAAAAAAAAATTAGACATGACCTGAATTATCATAACATTTATAAATAAAATTTTTAAATAATTAACCCTATAAACAAATAGAGAAGCTTGGTAAGCCAAATAAATTCAATTATTTAGGGATGTCAAACAACTAGTCCTCTATTCGTAGAATATTTGTCAACCTCGTCTGTCTTCATGTGATACATGTGATGCCGTGTCTGCGTTCATATTGGCTAAAGTTTTGACTCCGGTTTAAACCGCTGGTACATCAAAGAATAAAAATAAAAGCTAAAAAAATTATTTTATTTTTTAAAAAAATTATATGAAAATGATGAATATTTTTTTTCACTAAATTAAGTTTTAATTTTTATTTTTTTTAAAAAACTAAATTTTCACTTTAATCTAAACCATTTGAACTTTGTACCAACAAAAAAAAATGAATATGCCACGCTACAATCACCAAGGATCCTCTGGAGTGATTTTTTCCTAAAATTTCCTAGAGTGCTACATTGTGTGGTTGGAGATTTACTGGCAAGTCACATCTTGACTTGCCAGTAAATCTCCAACCACACAATGTAGCACTCTAGGAAATTTTAAGAAAAAATCACTCTAGAAGATCCTTGCTCCGCTACAATCCCTTAAAATTGTGTATGGTACGGTTTAGTTATGAATACGGCGCTGCTTGAGGGCCCGAGATTTCGGGGCTTGAATGCCCCGAAATTCCATTTCAAGTAAAAAAAAAAAAAAAAAAAAAAAGGAAAAAAGAAAGAAAAAAAAAAACAGTTTCCCAAAATGGAAATTAGGGGTATTATGGGCAATTTTTTTAGGGCCACCAATCATTTTCCGTTATGAATATTCGTGGCCTTGTAATAGATATTCCCAGAGCACTACATGTAATTATTTATGTGGCACTTTGAATTGTTGACTTAGAGAAAATTTTACGTGTAGTGATTGTAATAAATTAAAATTTTAGAGATAAAAATTTAAAGATGAAATTATTTTTTAAAAATGAAATTATTTTTTAAAAATGAAATATTTTAATTGTCAAAAGTATCATTGTTACATTTTTAGTGATAAATTAGATATTTAGTTATAAAAAAAAATGTCTAAAAAAGTAAACATTTTGGTTCGAAATTGTTTTGGTTATAAAAATTCATTTATTAGCGATATTTTTAATATTTTTATTTCTAAAGATTTTTTTACTTTTTTATATTTTTGACTTTTTGAGATGAGCTTTCCGTGATGATTTACACGAGAAATTGGTTTCCTAACAAAATTTTTACTTTTGGGTACAAAAAAAAAAAAAGTTTTTAAAACACTCGTATGTTTTAGTTTTAACTAGCTGAGAGAGAAGAAATGACTCTCAATTAGTTTTTGTTAATTTTCTTAATAATCAAGAGCAACTTTTGGAGAACTTGATAATTTTTTTGTCTTATTTATCAGTAATGTTGGTGCTTATTATGAAATTTTGTGGTAATTTTTTTTTTTTTTTTTTGAAAAAATTCATTTTATCCACTTGTGATTTAAGGCTGGAGCACTTTAGACCCAAATATAATTAGAAAGCTCTATGTGGTTTTGGACTAAGGTACAGCCGTTAGTTTATCCAACCAAATGAAATATGTATCACACACACCATTTTTAAGAGTAACACTAGTTTTCTAAAAAAATAAGGTGAAATTAACTCAAGAAAAAATACCATTTTACCCTTATCTTCTCCAAATCTAAAATTAGATTAAGATCTTAATTAAAAACAAATTAAATTAAGGATTGATCTAAAATATAATTAAATTAAAATACAAAAATAATAATTAAGGATTGATCTAAACTATAATTAAATTAAGATGTACGAATTACAATAAATAATTGAATTTTTAAGATTAATTGTGATTTAAATATAATTAAATTAAAGAGTTAGGAATTACAGTAAATAATTAAGGATTTAGAATTAATTACCATCTAAAATACAATTAAATTAAAATTAGATTAAAAAGTTGAAAATTATAATAAATAATTATGAAATTATGATTTATTGTGATTTAATTAAATTAATTTTAGAAATTATAAATTGTGTATGAAAGAGGAGAGAGAAAGAAAATAATAAAAAAGGCATTGGGCTTTCTGGCTAACCGTTGTATTTTAGTTCAAAATCACATTTAGATGTTTTGACTATAATGAATCATAGGAGGTAAAGTTCTTTAGTCTCAAATCACAAGTGGATGATATGAATTTTGTGGTTTTTTTTAAAATATTTTTTTTGGATAGACAAAATAAATTTTATTACTTCAAAACATAGTAAACAGTTTCAAATTTTGAATTTGTGAGATTTTTATAGTGTTTTTTTTTATGATATAAATTGATTTTAATTATGAAATTTTATGATGCATCGTTATGAATCAAAGTGACTTTGGTTTGAAGTTTTGTGGTAGTTTTGAAGGTATTTTTGTTATGAAATAATTAGATTTTGTTATTACTTATTGTGGGGGAATTATGAATCATAATAGCTGAATATTTTAGTGTCAATGATGTTATATGTATTTATTGATATATCAATTAGTACAAATTAAAAAGATCTAAAACTTCTAAAATTATATCACATTACCTATTAATACATTAATTAATATATTAATTAGTGTGTATAAATTTATCCTAGCGCATAGGATATGAAGGATTTTTTTGAGTGTGTACAGTAGTATTTTTCAAAAAAAAAAAAAAAAAGAAAAAAGGACAAACAAGAAAAGCATGAAACATACGGAAAAAAATTTGTGGGACAAAAATGTTTTAAACCCATCCATCCGACAACAATCAACCTACCACATAACCTAATTGCTGAATGTTTTAGCAAACACGTGTTGCATGGGCATATGTCGTACTGTCAAAGTCGGTCTTAAAAATAATTGCACCATAAAAAAAACGAGAGTTTAAATTTGTAAAAACAGCCTGTTCAAAAATAAAAATTATAAAAACAGAAGGTGCCGTTTGATAACACTTTTCAGTTTTCTGTTTATATTTACAAAAATTTGAAAAACTCAAATAAAAACTTATTTGGTAAATTTTTGATTTATAAATCAGTGGTCTCAGTTTATAAATTTGGCTAAAAAATGTAAACTCAAAAAATGTGTTTTCGTTTTAAGTTTTGAGTTTTTTTTCTTTTTTTTACCACCCAACACTAGCCACCACCCGCCACCATTTTCCACTACCGTCTTCTGCCGCCACCACCCATCCCCCACCACCACCTGCCACCACCACCCACCTGCCACCCACTCGCCACCATCACCATCACCGCCCACCACCCACTTGCATCTACCCGTCGCTACCCACCACTACCATCCACCGCCCGCCACCTACCCGCAACTACCACTCACCACCCACCTGCCACCACCATCCACCATCCGCCACCACCAGCCACCCACCACCACCAGCCACCTGCCACCTACCCGCCGCCGCCACCACCACCACCACCACTCACCCACCCGCCACCCACCTGCCACCACCACCTACTCGCTACCACCCGCCACCATTACACTACCACTATCACCCGCCACCTACCCGCCACCACCCGCTATCTGCCACCCACCTGTCACCACCACCCGTCACCCACCACCGCCGCCACCACCACCACCCACTCGCTACCACCCACCACTCGCCACCGTCACCCACCCACCCACCTACCATCACCACCCGACACCATCACCACCCGCCATCACCCACCATCCGCCACCACACCTGCCACCACCACCCGCCACCACCACCATCACCACCACCACCCACCACCGTCACCCACCCACCATCACCCGCCATCCGCCACCCACCTGCCACCACCCGCTGCCACCACCACCACCACAACCACCAACTCGCTACCACCCGCCACCGTCACCCACCCACCACCACCACCACCCGCTACCTACCACCCACCGTCACCACTTTCCACCACCGTCTTCCGCCGCCACTTGCCACCACTTGTCATTTCTCACTGTTTTTTATATTTTTAAATTTTTTTAAACATTTTGTCAAGTACCAAACGCGTTTGTAGTTTATGTTTTTTTAAAAATAAACAAAAATCAGTTTATAAAATTTTTGTAAATATAAACTGAAAACGTAAACGTTACCAAACAGATAAGTGTTCCTATTAACATGAAATTTTCAATTCAGTAATGGTAGAGACCTCCATCAAATATAATTTTTACAATCTTTAAAATAATTTGAACCATTTATGTCATTATTGTATATAACTCTAAAAAAAAATTCAAACAAATCAATGATTTATGAGAGTCATTTTTTGTGGGGGGTGCCAGACATTTTCCTTTTCAATTGTAAGGTAAACTTTTAAATTATATTTTGAGATGCTTAAATTTGGTTTGATTTATAACAAATTTAATTTGTGGCTAAAAAATCTGGAGAGATTTTCTCATTTACTGTTAATACTCTTTTGACCTTAATTTTAAATCAAAAGATATTTTTAAAAATTTAAAAAATTTGAAATGTGATAATTAAACCATTAAAAAAAATTAAATTCTCTAAAAATGACTAATATTTTAGAATGGAAGGAATATAAATTTCAAATCCATCCATCACGTTATATGATAAATTTTTTTTTTAAAAAAATATTTCATAATTAAATTCAATCACATATTATATTTCTTAAATAAATATATTGACGTCATTATGAATTGAAAGATTTTGTATAAAAATTGAAGGATTTTTAAACAAATTTAATAGCAGGCTGAGCTAAATTAGGCTAGATTGAAAATAAATTCTAAATCTAATTCATTAATATATCAGACTAAAAATATTGATCCAACCTAATTTTATGGATTAAAACAACATTTTCAAACCCTTAAAAAAAATAGAGTTGGATGCCCACCCGTAGCAAGGTGTTGAAAACCAGACCAGACCAGCCGGTTCGACCGGTTGAACCATTGACCGGTCAGGATTCCGAGTCAGACATACCCTCAAAACCGTTTTTTTTTCTTTCTAGTTTTTATTTCTTTTTTTTATTATTTTCTTTCTTTCTTATTTATATATATATATATATAATATAAGAATATAAGAAAATTTTAATTTGAAACTCTCTTTCAAAGATCTCCTCTTGTGAGGAATCACATTAAGAGCTTGATGAAATTATTGTGAAAGTCTTTACCTATTTATAAGAAAAAAATTCTTTCAAAAAGACTCAAGAAATCCATGTGTGATTCAATCAAATGTATTGGAGGGAATATTGAAATTTTGATATCCCTCCAAAATTTTTGCTCTCCTTTCAATCAAATTATTTGAATTAAAATCATATGAAGGGAATATTAAATATTTGATTTCATCTTCTAAAATTGAAATTAATAATATTTTAAAATATATTATTATATTTTTTAGTAAAAAAAATATTAGGACAAATATTTAAGATAATTTAATATTTTTAATTTATAATTTTATTACTTATATTTTTATTGAAATATAATTTTAATATATTTATTACGTCACGGTTCGATTCTGATTCAACCCGACGGTTGAATCGGTGACCCACCCACCCGATCCATTTTTCGATTCGCTCACCAGTCCGATTTTTAAAACATTGACCCGTAGCCGTTCCGGCTTCGGATCCTCTATCCCTCCTCCCCTCCCAATCTTCTGTTTCGTGGTCCTTATTCTGCCACGTGTACATCACCAAAAATTAATCCAAGATTTTTCTTTAACGTCACCATTCGTTTTCGTCGTAGATTAAGATGGCGAAGAACTTGTAGGAAGGATCAACTACTACGTCCTCTTCATAAGTCCTATTTCAAATCCCACTTTTAAAGGATTAATTACATCATAGTTACATTTGATGTCATAGCCCCTTTAACACCCATCAAAACCCCAATGAAATCAATTCGTCATAGCTATGAAGATCAATAATCCATCATAAATGTTTTCTTCCTTCGTCCCTCTACTGGAAAGCATCAATTGCTCACTTTCAGATCTGGCCTAGGGCATCCTTTTCTTGGGTCCACTCTGATCAGATTCAGTACGTTCCTCTCTTTTAGATCTAGATTTGCCTAAATTTTTTCTTGGTGATAAACAGTTGTTTTAGATATGGGTTTCTCTGGTTATCTGAGTTACAAGTCAATTTTTATGGTTGAAGAAAATAAGAATTTCTTACCACAAATACGGTTAAGAATTTATGGCCACAAATATGGTGGCGGCTACTTGCAGGTCTCCCCTGGCCACAATGAACTATGAAAATGAAATCCACGTTTTTTTTTTTTTTTTTTCTTTTCTGATTTTATCAAAAGACAAATTTAAAGCTATGACTAGTGAGAGAAATAGTGAGAGAGAAGGGCAGAAAGGAGAAACAATGTTTTGCCATAATAAGAAAATAACTTCTTGTTTGGGTGCATTTTTTGCCACAATAAGAAAATGCAGCTAAGATAAAATATTTTCATCTAAAAAATACTTAAAATTTTAAAAATATTCACAAAAAATAAAAAAATATAAAAAATAAAAAATTCAATTTTCAAAAAATTGAATTCAGAAAACTAAAATTAAACACACTGAATAATTTCTTGTTTCATGGAGAAAATATCTCTCATTCTAAGGAGAATTTCTAATTTATTTCACGAAGAAAATCTTAAATTATCAACTTTTAACTTTTTTATAATGTAAAAATTTTAAAAATAAGGTACTCCCTGTTTATCATCAGCTTTACAGAGAGTTGAGAGTCTCTAAACACAATAAGCTCGTGGATTCTCATTTGAATTGCCACAACAAAAAAATTGTGAACGAAAATGAAAATATAATATGAATATTCACAGTAAATAATAAATATATAATTAATTGGTGAAAAAACAGAATATATATTAAAATACAATATGAATGTTCATAATAATATACAAGTGACTTTCCAAAAAACAAATCTCATACCAAAATATAATGTAAATGTTTATAGTTTACAGTTTACAGTTTACAATTAACATACAACTAACCTTTAAAAAAAAAACTCATATCAATGTGAACATTTACACTAGAACGTGAAAACATAAACAAAAGTGAAAATTGACTATTTCAATTGTTCAATGGTAACAAAAAAATATCGTTCAACCAACAAACATGGTAACAAAAATAACAAATATACAGCTAATTTTTGAAAAAAGAGCCAAAATACAATATGAATGTTTACAATTTATAATTAACATATAACTAGCTTAAAAAATAAACTCATGCTAATGTAAACATTTGCATTGTAAAGCTAAAATATAAAACAAAATTGAAAAAAAAATTAAAAATCAACTATTTCGATTGTTCAATGGTAACAAAAATAATTGTTCAACAAATAAATATAATAACAAAAACAACAAACATATAACTAATTTCAAAAAAATTCATACCAAAATACAATGTGAATATTCACAATTTACAATAAATATACAACTAGTCTTAAAAAAAAAAACTAAATTCATATCAATGTGAACGTTCACACTTCAACATGAAAATATGAGACAAAATTGAAAGAAAATAAATCGACTATTCCGATTGTTTAGTGACATCATAATATAAAAAGCATAATAACAAATAATATACAAAAAAATTATCAAACAATATATAAAAAATCATCAAATAGTTCACATATATTGACGCAGCTTTTTAGAAAAATCTGTATATAATCAATGCCGATATAATACCGATGAATAAACTACACAATACCAATGGCGAAACAAATTGATAAAGAAACTACGGTTTATGTGTTACAGTGGCAAAAAAATGATTATTTATAACCGGTTTACCATCATCTCTGTTATCAATCTACTACTAAACTTCTCTTCCAAATGTTCTTCCATAACATGACCTTAATGCAAAATAATGGTGAAGGAAGATCGTCGATTAAATGAATTTCTCACATTGAGATAAAGAAAATACTAAAATAATAATCTTCTACATTCTATATACAATGTTTTATATATATCACAAATAAAACATATATAATAATTGATATTCTCTCTTCTAAATATATGATATGACACATATACATATACTATAATAAAAGTCTATAAATATAAAATAGTCTACATAATAATCTACATATTATATAAGTAAAATGAGATTTTTGTAAAAAATATTGTTCAAGCTCCAAAATGTCATAATAAATTTGTGGATTTATTGAATTAAAAAATAAATTTAAAAAGCAGTATTGGCTAATCCATTAAAGTAATAGTTTTAAAATATTAATAATTTTATAATTTATAGTTTTCAAAAAGAAAGATAAAAAAATATATATATTTTATATCTTTCCAACATAATCCTCTCATACTGATTTTTATTTCCTTTAAAAAAAATTAAAACTTGCTTCTTATTATATTATTATATTTTTCATACAATATATAACTACTCTGAAATCTTTAAAATTCATGATGTACGAGAAAGAAATAAACCTTCTCGTATAATCCTGTTGATCAAGTCTGCGCTTCTCCGTACGTCGTCGTTTTACTACCTGAAAACAGAAACGTGAGCTAACCGGCGGGTGTGTGCCGGAAACCCCTCCGATGCCTAAGTCAGCAACTAGACAATAGACAATATGCTTTGTGTATTCTAGAGTAAGAATTGGGATACCTGTCCATAGGTCTAGTCATGAGCTTTTATAGACTTTATTTTGGTACAATCCTAGTAGGATTCCAACTCTCCCTATGAGAGTCCTCCTAGGAATCACACACCCTACTCACTACCAACCAAGTGAGATGGTTTTGCACAATCCTGGTAGGACTATACTCTCCTTAGCAGAGTCCTCCTAGGAGTCATACTCCTACTCACTACCAACCAAGTGAGATGGTTTACACAATCCCAGTAGGACTTTAACTCTCCTTAGCAAAATCCTACTAGGAGTCTCATCACTGCAAGCCAAGTGAGATGGCTGAATCTTTTACCTAGGTTTTACATTCCTGTCCGAACTGATTTATCTCGGTCCCTTGCCCTTCAGACCGTGTGATCGAAAGCCGATATAACGGATGTCACCCTGCCGAGCTATACATAGCTCGGCCCTCGCCATTGATGCTACCTCATTTCAATAAGCTACTGCAACCACACCGAGCTAAGTTACCTCGGTCACACGCTTAAGTAATGATGTAGATGGCGCCTGGCCGAGTTATACCAAGACCGACGGCCGAGCTATACTAAGCCTGACATCCTTTCTCACCAATACCTCGGTTAACCTCCAGGCCCACTTATTTCGGCTGACATCTTTACCTCGGCTAACATTGCGGTTAGCCAAGTTACTTCGGCGCTGTGATACTTTAAGCACTACTATTAGTCTTGACTTCGAGGTGACGCCCTGTAGAGCTATCGTTTAGCTCGGTCCTCTTTCTATCGATACCTCGGTCCATAGTTCGGCCCAAACCCAAAATATGAGATGTCTTCTTGGCCTAAGACCGAGCTACACCAGCCCTTATCTCGGCCCATTACGCAGTCCAACTCCCAAAGAAGACTCTTCCTAGCTCGGCCCAATTTGTTTAGAAATTACCCTCTCAATTGCCCCTTAATTCCATCTACGTAGCATGATTGGAATTATTTTTCCTCCAGCCGAGCTAAGAAGTTGTTCAGTTTCACGGCTTGTTCGGTCCCAATAAGCCTTGTCAGTTGCTTAGCATGTCCTTCCACTAATCTGGTACGACGTTATTCTCAGGATACATGGCGTGCCCCCAATATCCTTGTTCTCCTTGTTACCATCGTCATGCCAAAAATTTGAATAGCCCTGATTTTTTGCCTTTAACGTATGTATCTTTCCAGTTTGTATACGTCGAGTCGTTCTTTCTGTGTCTTGCCGAACAGACTAACTCGGTTTATACGAACCTTGCCAACCTGTTTTGGTCGAGGTAACCATCATCCCGGCCAAAGAGTTTCAGAAATTTTGTTGGACTTACCTGCCAACTTCCTGCAGCCTAGATCCTTATCTCAGCTTAGGAGAAGTAAGTGTTGGTTTTTCCAACCAATCACTCTTTAGCCGATATCCTTACTTCGGCTAAAGAGTATCAAGTGTTGGTTTAATCCAGCCAACCACCCTTTAGCCGATATCCTTACTTCGGCTAAAGAGTACCAAGAGTTGGTTTGATCCAGTCAACCACTCTTTAGCCGATGTCCTTACTTCGGCTGAAGAGTACCAAGAGTTGGTTTAATCCAGCCAACCACTCTTTAGCCCGATGTCCTTACTTCGGCTGAAGAGTACCAAGAGTTGGTTTAATTCAGCCAACCACTCTTTTAGCCGATGTCCTTACTTTGGCTGAAGTGTACGAAGTGTTGGTTTAATCTAGCCAACCACTCTTTAGCCGATGTCCTTACTTCGGCTGAAGAGTACCAAGAGTTGGTTTAATCCAGCCAACCACTCTTTAGCCCGATATCCTTACTTCGGCTGAAGAGTACTAAGAGTTGGTTTAATCCAGCCAACCACTCTTTTAGCCGATATCCTTACTTCGGCTGAGGTGTACGAAGTGTTGGTTTAATCCAGCCAACCACTCTTTAGCCGATATCCTTACTTCGGCTAAAGAGTACCAAGTGTTGGTTTAATCCAGCCAACCACCCTTTAGCCGATATCCTTACTTCGGCTGAGGTGTACGAAGTGTTGGTTTAATCCAGCCAACCACTCTTTAGCCGATATCCTTACTTCGGCTAAAGAGTACCAAGTGTTGGTTTAATCCAGCCAACCACCCTTTAGCCGATATCCTTACTTCGGTTAAAGAGTACCAAGAGTTGGTTTAATCCAGCCAACTACTCTTTAGCCGATGTCCTTACTTCGGCTGAAGTGTACGAAGTGTTGGTTTAATCTAGCCAACCACCCTTTAGCCGATATTCTTATTTCGGCTAAAGAGTACCAAGAGTTGGTTTAATCCAGCCAACCGCTCTTTAGCCGATGTCCTTACTTCGGCTGAAGTGTACGAAATGTTGGTTTAATCCAGCCAACCTCTAGATTGGTTTTTCCAGCCAACCTAAAGTAAAGTGTTTGGTTATTTCGACCAAACGTTCTGCAGCCTGGATCCTTATCCTGGGCTTAGGAAGGGTGTTGGTTTTTCCAACCAACCTCTAAGTTGGTTATTCCGGCCAACCTAGAGTAAAGTGTTTGGTTATTTCGACCAAACGTCCTGCAGCCTGGATCCTTATCCTGGGCTTTAGGAGAGGTGTTGGTTTTTCCAGCCAACCTCTAAGTTGGTTATTCCGGCCAACCTAGAGTAAAGTGTTTGGTTATTGCGACCAAACGTCCTGCAGCCTGGATCCTTATCCTGGGCTTAGGAGAGGTGTTGGTTTTTCTAGCCAACCTCTAAGTTGGTTATTCCGACCAACCTAGAGTAAAGTGTTTGGTTATTCCGACCAAACGTCCTGCAGCTTGGATCCTTATCCTGGGCTTAGGAGAGGTGTTGGTTTTTCCAGCCAACCTCTAAGTTGGTTATTCCGGCCAACCTAGAGTAAAGTGTTTGGTTATTCCTGCCAAACTTCTTGATTGCCCCCTAAGTCGGGCAAAGACTTGTTGCGCTTGGTTAGTCCTTCCTTCCAACCGTGCTAACTTTTGCCAAAGGTGTTCTGTCCGATATCACTGTTTGTATCGAACTCTACCTTGGTGTGCATCCTATCTTCCTCTACCAAGATGTGTTGGTGCACTCACTCCATCAGGGCTTCCATAGTGAGAGGTGGCGTCATTGTTATTGAATCTCTCAATTTATGACCCACTAACAGACCTTGCTTGTACTGTGCAATAGCTAGGTTTGTAGGACAATCTGTTACTTGGTTGAAGGTCTCCCAATACCGATTGTCATAAGACTTCAATGTTTCTTTCTTGCCCATGTTGATGGAGAGAAGCTGGTCAATCTCCACTGGCGTCTTGGTGTTTGTTCTGAATCTGGTTACAAATGCCTCCGTTAGTTGCGCCCATGAGGCTATACTACCTTCTGGTAACCTTTCAAACCATGCTAAACTCATGTCGCCAAGGCGGGACGGAAACATGATACACATTAAGGGCTCGTTTCGTTGATACACGGCCATAACCTAGCGAAAGTGGCTTAAGTGTATGTACGGGTCTGACTCCCCCTCATAAATTATGAATTTAGGCTGATGGAAGCCTAAGGGTAATAGTGCGTCCTCAATTGTCGGGATGAACGGTGAGCTCTGCAACCTTGCTAATGCTTTGTCTACTGGTTCATAGGCGAGGCATGGTTCTGGAATTCCAACCTTGACACTCCTATGTGTTCTAGGAGCCAATCGTTGTAGTGCAGAGACTTTGCGGGGGTCACAAGCCTGAGTGTCTTCTCTTCTTCGAGCCCTTTCAGTCTTCTTTCTCTCAGGTCTAGAGTAGCGTGTCCTGGAAGTCTTTGATTGTGTATTGCTCGACCTGAGGCTTCTACTTTTAGTTTGTGATAGTGTGACTTGTCTGTCATGATCTTCTGAGTGGCAAGAGTGTGTGTTGCCTCTGCTCCCCTTTTTTGTTGCCACTCCTTTGCTTTTTATCTCGCTCTTCATAAACTCTATGTCAGCCGCTATTCTTCTTATTACTTCATCTTGCTCCCTTATGCGATCTTCGAGAACCTAATGATCCATCTTCCGCCTCTGTCTATCAGGGCTCCGAGAGCGGTGTGGACTTGAGCCCTGTCTTCTTCTTGCTTCTCTCCGCGGATTCTTTTGCTGGGGATCTAATTCCGCCATGGGTGGGATAGGAGGTAAACCTTTGTGCCTCCCACCCCCTTCCGGAGTTTGCCCATCTATAGCAGATTGCGACAAGTCTTCATTGTGCGCCATTACTTTCAACTAGAGAGGAAAACTTGATCAAGAGGTTTTGCTCTTTGTGAATTTTCCACAGACGGCGCCAATTGTACGGGAAATAAATAAACCTTCTCGTATAATCCTGTTGATCAAGTCTGCGCTTCTCCGTACGTCGTCGCTTTACTACCTGAAAACAGAAACGTGAGCTAACCGGCGGGTGTGTGCCGGAAACCCCTCCGATGCCTAAGTCAGCAACTAGACAATAGACAATATGCTCTGTGTATTCTTGATTAAGAATTGGGATACCTGTCCATAGGTCTAGTCATGAGCTTTTATAAACTTTATTTTGGCACAATCCTAGTAGGATTTCAACTCTCCCTATGAGAGTCCTCCTAGGAATCACACACCCTACTCACTACCAACTAAGTGAGATGGTTTTGCACAATCCTAGTAGGACTATACTCTCCTTAGCAGAGTCCTCCTAGGAGTCATACTCCTACTCACTACTAACCAAGTGAGATGGTTTACACAATCCCAGTAGGACTTTAACTCTTCTTAGCAAAATCCTACTAGGAGTCTCATCACTGCAAGCCAAGTGAGATGGCTGAACCTTTTACCTCGGTTATACATTCCTGCCCGAATTGATTTATCTCGGTCCCCTGCCCTTTGGACCATGTGATCGAAAGCCGATATAACGGATGTCACCCTGCCGAGCTATACACAGCTCGGCCCTCGCCATTGATGCTACCTCCTTTCAATAAGTTGCTGTAACGACACCGAGCTAAGTTACCTCGGTCACACGCTTAAGTAATGATGTAGATGGCGCCTGGCCGAGTTATACCAAGACCGGCGGCCGAGCTATACCAAGCCTGACATCCTTTCTCACCAATACCTCGGCTAACCTCCAGGCCCACTTATTTCGGCTGACATCTTTACCTCGGCTAACATTGCGGTTAGCCAAGTTACTTCGACGCTGTGATACTTTAAGCACTACTATTAGTCTTGACTTCGAGATGACGTCCTGTAGAGCTATCGTTTAGCTCGGTCCTCTTTCTATCGATATCTTGGTCCATAGTTCGGCCCAAACCCAAAATTTGAGATGTCTTCTTGGCCTAAGACCGAGCTACACCAACCCTTATCTCGGCCCATTACGCAATCCAACTCCCAAAGAAAACTCTTTCTAACTCAGCCCAATTTGTTTACAAATTACCCTCTCACATGATAAAAATTAAGAACCTTTAAAATATTTTGATTTAATTACGTATATTTAATTTCTTTTGTACATTTTTTTTTTCTTTCTTGATTTGTTTGGTACACTCATATGCACTAATATTTATGCTTAAATTATAAATTTTTTAATACATGTAATGGGTGTGAAAAGAAATTAAGTATGCATGATTATAAGCACGCTTCCTATATTAATCACATTCATTGATTTTACTTTCAAAAAATAAAAATAAAAATAAAAATTCGATATCTCATCAATTGAATTCTTTAGTTAATAGATTTTCACACTACTAAAATATAATTTTTAAATTTTTTTTTTTATAATGGTAACTTCATTTCACAAATAATTAATTATTTTTAAAATATTAAAACATTTTATGTGAAAATTTGTATTAAATAGTAATTTAATAAAATTTAAATCTAAATTATGATTTGTTTTGAGATTTCACTTCTTTAATCAAGTTCTATACTAAAAATAAAATTTATGTACTAGCTTAATCTGATTTTAAAAAATTCCCTTAGATGTAAATATAATTTCATATCAGACATATTTTACGAATAAATATATAATTTTTTAATTGAAGTTTTAAAATATTAATAAATATGCCAAATATATATATTCACATATATATATTTTTTTAATTTGGTTATAAAAAATTTTACAATATTTTTACCATTTTAAAAAATAAATAAGTTGACAATGTGATAGTTGGATATGGACCAAAACGATTATCTAAAAATTGAATTGATGTATAGCATAAAAAATCAACCAAATCCAATTTCCATACTACTTCTAGTATTTGATTTAGTATTAGCTCAATACTATCATAACTTAACAAATTATTAAATATAAGTTTAAATTGATTATTATTAAGTGTTTTTACTAATTAACTAATCAATTTCTAAATCAAGGCCAAGGTAAAACTAGAACAAGTTCTATATTTTAAGCTGACCCAGTATTATATAAGTTTTTCATACATAAATATACATAATTATTTGTGTAAGAATTTTTAATATAAATATATAATTTTTTTACAAATATATATATATATATATATATACATTTTCTTATTTTTGTTATAAAAAATAATCATAATATATTTACCGAATTTAAAAATAAAAAAATAAGTGGATTAAGTGATCATGAATTGGGTATGAATGAAGATAATTATCTAAGAATTTAATGGTTGGCTTAAAAATTGATCTTAATCTAACTTCTAAACTATTTTTAATGTTTAATGTCAGTACTATCTCTCAAATTAGTTCATAATATTCAAAACCTAAGAAATTAAAATATAATTTAAATATAAAATTTAAATTCATTATTTCCAACTATTTCTATTAATTGATCGATCAAAACTTTAAATCAGTTCCAAAGTATGGTTAGAACAATATCCATATTTTAGGTTGACCTTAGATAATTTTCACACATAAATACACTTAACTACTCATATAATAATTTTAAATATAAATATAAAGTTCTATCAAATTTTTCATTTTTTTAAAAAAACTATGCATAAACATGTACATATTTATTTTTTATTATAAAAATACTAACATATATTTATTAACCAATTTAATAAACAAATGAGTTAAGCGGTTCTTGTTTAAGTATAGACTAAGACAATTCTCTAATGATTAGGTCACAGCCAAGTTGAAATAAATGTTGAGTCAATTAGATTATGTTACTTTTAGTATCTAGCACAATTATAAATACTCAAGCCAACTCTTATATATTTTATTACAAAAAATATTAATATATATTTATTCACCAATTTAATAAATAAATAAGTGGTTCATGCTTAGGCATAGATTGAGACAATTATCTAATAATTAAGTCATGATCAAGTTGAGACAAATGTTGAATCAATTAAATTATGCCACTTTTAGTGCCTAACACAATTATAAATCCTCAATAATTTAAAATATAAATATAAGTTTTAATCAAAATTTTAATTTTTTTAATAACTATTCATAAACATGTACATATTTATTATAACAAAAAAAATACTAACATATATTTATTCACCAATTTAATGAATAAATGAGTTAAATGGTTCATATTTAGGCATAAATTAAGACAATTCACTAATGATTATGTCATGGTTTAAGTTGACATAAATGTTGAGTCAATTAGATTATATCACTTTTGGTGTTTACACTACAACAAAAAACATTTTTGACGACGTTTTTTAGCAACCAAACTGAAATTAGTCGCCAATTGTATATAATCGACGACAATATACTTGTTGATCGCTAAAAAATAAATTATTGGCAACGAGTTGAGATTTCTAGTCGCCAAAAGGTTTGGCGCCAACTTAAATTTTTGCGCGGGAGCACCAAAAATGTTTTCGCAACCAAATTAATATATAGCGACGAAAAGTTTGGTCTCCAATTGTAATTTTTAGCGACAGAAATAAAGTAGTCACGGAAAAGGTGAACAATACTTATGGCGACCGAAGGATTTTAGTCGCTAATAAATTAACTATCAAAACTACGTCGTTTTGCATTTTTTCCTCCTTTTTTTTTTTTTTCCAGAGACTTGACCGACGCTTTTGGTGAATAAACAAATAAGACCTAAGCAACAACCAGTATAATTTTTTTTCATCTCATTCTCTCCCTCAAGCGGCGCACAGCAAACACAGAGGTATGTCTCTCTCTCTCTCTCTCTCCATCTCCATCTCCATCTCCCTCTCTTTCTCACTCTCTCGTACCGCCTCCTCCTCTTTTTCTTCTTCGTCTCTCTTCCTCTCGCTCAAGGACCGGACAACGATGTAGGAGGCGTGGATCAGCCCGACCCGGCCCTTAGGGACAAGTAGCATCATCAGTTAGCGTCGTTTGTGGGAACCTTTCACTCCGTGTGACAATTGTGTTCATTGTTGCCAGAGACCCGTTCCTGATAATTCCTCCTTATCACCTGCCAAGGTGGATAGTCACAACGAGATCCATAGCTTCGAAACACAATGTTGCCGACCCCCAAGCCGACCCTCCTAACCCAAATAACCTATCTCAGTATTTCACAGAACTCACCAACAACATCCACCGCTTAGCCGAACAAAACCAAGCCTTGATCAATGCTTTGCTTCAGCGAGACCTCCCTGTGCCTCCTCCACCACCATAAGATATCCCACCTAACCGTGAACGAACCCCGAGCAATCCCTTCCAACAAGCCCACCTCTCCAACCTGCAGGGTTTGCGACTCCCACCCCAAGACATGAACCCGCCACCTTAGGGTGTACACCCATCAATCCAAGCACCTGCTCCCGAGGGAGAGGCCAGTCCATTACATTCTAGTGGTGACAATGTTCCTATCTGGGATGCGGAACTCCGAGCCGTGAAACTCCAGCTTCAAGGAGTCATGCAAAACAACAGAATAAATCCTCTACAGCCAATTCACCGTTTGTCGCCTCCATCAAGGACAAACCACTACCTCTTAAGTTCAAAATGACCTCGATTGACTCTTTCGACAGCACAACAGACCCAGTCGACCACTTGGAGACTTAGAGGACCCTAATAAGCCTCCATGCTTTTCCTGATGAGATAATGTGTCGGGTTTTCCCCGTAACGCCTAAGGGGTCAGCTCGACTATGGTTTAGTCAACTGTCGATGGACTCCGTCTCTACTTTCCAACATCTAAGTGATTTCTTTCTTAGCTATTTCATTGGTGCTTAGCGCCAGCGGCGCCCAACAACTCAACTCCTCAACATCCGTCAGACGGAAGGGGAGTCGCTATGTAGTTTCGTTACCCATTTCAACAGCAAAGCCTTACAGGTGGCAGAAAACGACGGCAAGGTCATTCTCACAGCTTTCATGGCTGGTTTACGATCATTCGACTTCCTTTTCTCTCTCTCCAAAAACCCTTCAACCTCCATGGCCACCCTCCTTTCCAAAGCCCAAAAATATATGAACGCCAAAGATTCTCTAGCCGCCCGCCAATATTCTACAACCAAAAAGCCAACCCCTAGAGAGAAGAGAAAGGAATTTGAAACCAGAACCACCCAGTATACACAGCAAACACCTCAGTATACCAACCAAACTGCTCGAACCGACTAATCAGCACCTACCCGACCACCCGGTCAGTTCGAGCAGTACACTCCCCTCAATTCCCCCATGGAACAAGTCTTGAACCAGATCCAACGAGATTACAACTTGAAATGGCTACAACCCTTATGGTCTCCTTCCAGCCGACGAGATCAATCCAAGTACTACCGTTTCCATCAAGACCACGGCCACAACACTGAGGATTGTGTCAACCTCAAAGACTAGGCGGAGAATCTGATATGCCAGGTTCGCCTCAGTCGGTTCACGACAGCCTGCCCCTAATAGCGGCCAAGGATCGAACCCGCTGGAGGCCACCGTTGACAAACCCCTCCCCGACAATCCCCACAACCTAACTGAGATAACGATAGACCCCACTACAACCCCGATCTTAAGGCAACCCTGCTCTCCCAGTCGAAGAGATCAGAGTCATCGCTGGCGGGCTTGCATGCGGAGGACCATCCTGTTCAGCCCAGCGTGCCGAACTCAAAAAAATCAGATATGGCTCTGACAAAGAGGTCGCGACATTGGATCCCTCTTCAAACACCCCAAACAGTGGATAGAACCCATCAACTTTACGGAGGCTGAATGCACAGGTATCTGTTACCCCCACGACGACCCCCTCATCATCTCCACTTGCCTGTCCAATTACAAAGTCAGACGGGTGCTTGTCGACAACGGCAGCTCTTCAGACATCATCTTCCTGAACGCCTATCGCCAGCTCCAGGTTAGAGGAGAAAAATTGTCCCCTCTTTAAACCCCGCTGGACGGCTTTACAGGGATTGGGTGACCTCCATAGGCTCCATCAATCTTCCAATCACCATCGGAGAGTATCCACGGCAGACCACCAGGTTACTTATTTCCTTGTCGTCGATTGTCCTTTTGCTTGTAACATAATCCTCGGCCGCACAGTCTTTAACGTTTTTCAAGCTGTCACATCCACATACCATCTGGCCATGAAATTTTCCACCGACCTCGGGGTCGGCACTGTGAGGGGAGAGCAGACAGTGGCCAGAGAATGCTACGTCGCTTCACTCAAAGAGGTCAAGCTGAAGGAGGCTATGATCATCGAAGGACTCGACGTCAGAGATAAAGACGAGTTAGTTAGAGGGGAACCAGTAGAAGAACTTGTTGAAGTCCCTATCGACCCTACCAACCCAACAAAAACAGCCAAATCGGCAGCCAACTATCCTCCCAGGTCAAGGCCGACCTTACAGCCTTCGTAATCGAGCACAATGATGTATTTGCTTGGACTCATTCAGATATGCCGGGTATCGATCCCTCATTCATCACTCATCGTCTCAGTATCGAGCCCCACTTCCGACCTTTCCGCCAGAAGCAGCGTGTCTTTCACCCGGAAAGCAATGCCCTTATTGCCTCTGAGGTAGACAAACTATTGGAGGCACGGTTCATCAAGAACGTAGACTACCCCAGATGGCTGTCAAATACGGTCCTGGTCCGTAAAAACAACGGTAAATGGCAACTCTGCGTCAATTACTCCAACCTTAATCGAGCTTGCCCCAAAGATAGTTATCCTTTTCCCCCCATAGATTTGCTTGTCGACGCCACTACTGGACATCAGATGCTCAGTTTCATGGACGCTTTCTCCGGCTACAATCAAATTGTAATGCACCTACACTACAAGAAAAAGCATCTTTGGCGACTAAAAGCACCTTTGGTCGCTGAAAGTATAGGTTTTGGCGACTAAAAAAGCATTAGTAGCCAAAAGTAAAGATTTTTGGCGACTAAAAAAATTTAGTAGCCAAAAGTATAAGTTTTGGCGACTAAAAATCTGCTTGGTCACCGATATATGGCTTTTACTGACTAAAAAAATTTTAGTAGCCAAAAGTAAGGCTTTTTGGAGACTAAAAAAAATTTAGTAGCCAAAAGTGAGGCATTAGGCGACTAAAAAGATGTTTGGTCGCCAAAAGTTAGGCTTTTACTGACTGAAAAAATTTTAGTAGCCAAAAGTGAGACATTGGGTGACTAAAAAGATATTTAGTAGCCAAAATTGAGGTTTTTTGGCGACTAAAAAGAAGTTTAGTCGCCAAAAGTGATAATTTTAGCACGAGAATTAAATTTTTTAACGACTAAAAAATAGTTAGTAGCCAAAAGTATAGAATTAGTGACTAAAATTATGTTTAGTCACCAAAAGTGGTCTCTTTTTTTTTTCTTCTAGTAAATAATTTATTTTTACATAAATTATGTTCAATAAAAAATAATTATCTTTATTTATATACTTCTATATTAATACGGGTCTATGTACTATATACATAATATATGTTGCATATATAATCATATGGTGTTATAGAGGTGTAGTGGAAAGAGTGTGTTGTATAAGGTTTACGGTGTGGGAGGTTGATGGTTTGAATCTCCACAAGAGCAGATGATTAGTTAGTGAGTATAGTTTTTTTTTTTACGAATGAGCTTTTAGCGACTAAAAGGTTTGGTCGCCGATTCCTTGAGTATTGTCGACTAAAACATTGGTCGGTAAATGTATGATTTAAAAAAATATAATTCACTATTGGCAACTAAAACATTGGTCGGTAAATGTATAATTTAAAAATGTAATTGACTATTGGCGACCAAAGTTTTGGTTGCTAAAGACTTATTTTTGGCGACTAAAAGTCTTTTAGTCACCAATACCTTTCCCGACCGTCTTCCGGCGACCAAACCGGCGATTAAAAAATTTAGTCAGGAAAACTAAAAAATCGATTTTTGGCGACTAAAAATTGACTTTTGGCAACTAAAAATTTAGTCGCCAAATGTGTTTTTTCTTGTAGTGCCGGCTGACCAGGAACACATCTCCTTCATCACAGATAGAGGAACTTACCACTATCGTGTTATGTCGTTCGAATTGAAAAATGCCAGAGCAACTTACCAATGGTTGGTCAATGCCATCTTTCACCACCAGATAGGCTGGAACATGGAAGTCTACGTCGATGGCATACTTTTCAAGAGCAAACTTTCCTCTGATCATCTGACAGACCTGCGAGAAACCTTCAAAACCCTACACAAGTATCAAATGAAGCTGAATCCGGGAAGTGCACCTTCGGCATAGGATTTGGGAAATTATTGGGCTTTATGGTCAGTCAATAGGGCATTGAGGCCAACCCCGAAAAGATCAAGGCCCTGATAGAAATGCGGTTTCCCAAAACGGTCAAAGAGGTTTAACGGCTTACCGGCAGAGTCACCGCCCTTAACCATTTTATTTCCCGCGCAACAGACAAGTGCCTTCCCTTTTTTAAAGTCCTCCAATAGGCTTTTGAGTGGACCACCGAATCCGAAGAGGCCTTTCAACAATTGAAGTAGTGCATGGCCAACCCCCTTACTCTTTCAGGCGCTCTCAGGCGAAACCCTCTTTCTCTATTTAGTTGTATCAAACACCGCAGTCAGTGTGGCCCTCATTAGGGAAGACAGCTCAGTACAGCGTCCGGTCTACTACATTAGCCACGCTCTTAGGGGTGCAGAACAGAACTACCCCCTGCTGGAAAAAATGGCCCTTGCCTTGGTCATAGCCTCGAGGCGACTCTGACCTTATTTCCAAGCTCACTCTATAGTGGTTCTCACTGATCAATCTTTGAAGAAGGTAATGCAACAGCCAGAGTTGTCCGGCAGACTTATGCAATGGTCCGTCGAGCTCAGCCAATTTGAAATCTCTTACCGACCTCGAACAGCGATCAAAGGACAAGCCATTGCCGATTTTATCATGGAATTCACCAATCCCATTCCAATCGCGCCTCCTCTGCCAAGGCAATTCAACACAGAGGTAGAAGACCCCCATTCCTGGATCCTCAATGTCGATGGATCATCCCGCAAAGAAGGCAGTGGGGCTGGTCTTGTCCTCACCGCTCCCGACGGCAGTTATTTCAAGTGTGCCCTCCGTTTCCTGTTCGATGCAAGCAATAATAAAGCTGAATATAAGACCTTGATAGCAGGTCTTCGCCTAGCCAGAGACATTAGTGTAAGCCATATCCAAGTGTTCAGTGATTCCTAATTGATCGTCGAGCAGTTTACGGGGGAATTCGACGTGAAGGAAGACACGATGCGAGCCTACACGGATATTGCACTCCCTCTTGTTCGCCTTTTCAATACTTTCCATATCAAACACATCCCTCGGTCAGAAAACTCCAAGGCAGATGAAATGGCCCAATTAGCCTCGGCCGACCAGTCAGACTTCAGCTATGGCGTTCGCCTTGAATACCTGGCCCACCCAGCTACTTCGCCAAACCAGCGGGAGGTTCACTTCCTTCAAAACGAACCTATCTCATGGGCTGCAGACATCCTTCTGTTTTTGACAAGTAGGGAGTTGCCAGACAATAAACAGCAAGCTGCCAAAGTCAAAGCTCGGTCGTCCAATTACATCCTCATCAGCGGCCTACTGTACAAACGCGAATTTTCACGCCCATACCTCAGGTGTCTCAGTCCTGCTCAAGCGACTTATGTGATGCAAGAAGTCCACAAGGGCATATGTGGTAATCATTTGGGTGCCAGGTCACTGGCCCATAAAATCCTTCGCACCGGCTACTTCTGGCCTACTCTCGACCAAGATGCCACCGAATTTGTGCTTCAGTGTGATAAATGCCAGTGCTTTGCCAACATCCCCCATGTTCCACGTACAGAACCGATTACACTCTGCAATCCCTACCGCTTCACCAAGTGGGGCATCGACTTAGTTAGTCTATTGCCCACCGGTAGGGACCAAACCAAGTTCTCTGTAGTTGCCATTGACTACTTCACCAAATGGGTGGAAGCGGAACCCCTTGCCACAATCATTGAGCCGAACACGACCAGATTCATCTAGCAGTTGATCGTATGTCAATTTGGAATCCCTCAAGCCATTGTCTCAGACAATGGCAAACAATTTGACAATGCCAAGTGTAGGAAATTCTGTGCAAAGCTCCACATTAAAACATGTTTCTCTTCCCCAGGTCATCCCCAAGCCAATGGGCAAGTCGAAGTCACCAATCGCTCTCTCCTGAAGATCATCAAAACTAAGTTGGAAGCCGCTAAGGGACTTTGGGTTGAGAAACTATCAAACGTACTTTGGGCTTATCGAACTACTGCCTGAACCCCTACTGGGGAGACCCCATTTCGCTTAACATACGACGTTGAGGCGGTCATCCCAGTGGAAATCGGCCTGTCGACCCCAAGGGTTTTGCACCTGGATCCAGAACTAAACGAAAAATTAGGTCAGGCTGACGTGGACCTGATTGAAGAGCTCCGAGAGACCACTGCTGTCAGACGGGCCTCATATCAGCAGAAAATGAGAACACATTACAACCACAAAGTTTGACCGAGAGAGTTCGCAGTGGGGGACCTAGTCTTGCATGAAACAACCCTTGCCACCAAAAATCCCGCTGAGGGCAAGCTAGCAGCCAAATGGGAAGGACCTTATGTTGTTAAGGCCAGACCCCACCCAGGCACTTACCAACTCCAAGACATAGAAGGCAGAGACCTCTCCCATCCATGGAACGCCGAGCACTCGAAGCGTTATTTCCAGTAAAATGGTATCTTCTATTTTCGTATTGATCGATTGTTGTATGTTCCTTTCAACGATCTGCACACTTGTTCATTTTTTGCCCTTTCTATACATGGTGTAAACTTGTGATCAATAGGTTGTGCCTTAAATGACAATGACTTTATATCTCCATTATCTGCGTTGTGTTTCAATAACAACTTGTTAACTAAAAGCCTCAGCCAGACTGAGCATGAAGAGCTCAGCCAGACTGAGTTAACTAAAGCCTCAGCCAGACTGAGCACAAAGAGCTTAGCCAGACTGAGTTAACAAAAGCCTCAGCCAGACCGAGCACGAAGAGCTCAACTAGACTGAGTTAACTTAAACCTCAGCCAGATTAAGCACGAAGAGCTCAGCCAGACTGAATTAACAAAAACCTCACTCGGACTAAGCACGAAGAGATCAGCCAGATTGAATTAACTTAAGCCTCAGCCAGACTGAACACGAAGAGCTCAGCCAGACTGGGTTAACTTAAACCTCAACCAGACTGAACACGAAGAGTTCAACCAGACTGAGTTAATTAAAGCCTCAGCCCAACAGAGCCCTCCAAGTCTTAGTCAGAACTAGCATGAAGAATTCAGCCGATCTGAATCAAAGCTAGTCTCAATTGTTCCCATACTTAGTTAAAATCCAAGTTCATGACCATCATTTTTCACTGATCATACAAGTTAGCCTGTTTGCCCATTTTTGACATTTTTGCATCATGGTTTACTTACGAAATTTCATATTCCCAAATGTGAACATACAAGTTAGCCTGATTGCCCATTTTTACCATTTTTACATCATAATTTACTTACAAGTTTCACAATTTACGCACAAGTTTCATTTCCACATCTATTTATTATTGAATTTTGCTCAGCCATTTTCACCATTCCAAATTTACAAATCAGAGAAATAATAACAACAACAATAAATAAGAGAACTCATCGTTTTATTAACAAACTTACAGTTTCATACAATTCATTACAGAAATTACATATATAAAAAACAAATCAAACAAAAACAAAATTTTCACACTCAGTTACAAAGATCACTCCCCCTCACTGCAGGCAAGATCTTCTTTTTCAATCCCCTCGTCCAAGGGGGTTTGGGCAACGTCGTCCTCTTCTACCTTCACGAGACTGAAGTCCACGCCTGGGAACAACTCTTATGCCTTATACTTGAAGCTCATCCAGCCACTATCCTAGTACTGGCTCATCTCGTGCTTGTAGAAGTCTGACCGCTGAAAGTTTTGGATCACTTCTTCTTCGCTCCTACCTCCAGCGGCCGCTCCAGACGGCCTAGGCTCCCCCTTTCCCTCCTTCGCCAAGCTCCTGGTGACCGCTGCATCAATGGCCATCTAGAATTCGACGGACCCCTTGAATTGCTCTACGGCCGCCATGCATAAGTTGGGGTACGCCACCCTTTCAGATGCCAATTTGGCCCTCTCCTCTACCAGGGCCTTCTCCAACTCCGCGATCCGACCGTCTACCTCTTCTTTGTCTTTGATCGCTTGGTCATGCAGTTCTTTACTGTTGGTAAGGGCCTCTTTCCACCTTTTATTAGCGGTGGTGCATGCTTGTTGGACTTGCTCTAACTTCCTCTTCTCGCCCGCCAACTCGAACTCTAGCGTTACTGCCTTGTGGCGCTCTACTTCCAGCTCTAATTTGGTCGCGAGGAGCTCGACACCAACATGCTCCGCTAAGTAGCTCCGCACCAACGCTAGCACCTTCCATTCTCTTCGCCCTTTGCACATACTCCAGCCCCTTTGCACACGAACTCCGAGCGGCCTTTCTCCAGCCCGTTGTCTCAACCCTTAGGTTCTGCAGCTACGTTTTCGCACCTTCTAGCTGGGCCCTTAGCGACTCTACCTCTACCTTCGCGCACGTTGCTTTATTTATCAAGACAGTCGCTAGGGTCGCTGCCTCTATCTAGGCTGAGCAAAACCCTCTCAAGAGGTCGGCCTCTGTCAACCGGGCCATAGATCGCACGACCGTATCCTCCACCACTCCAACGAGGCAGTCAGCTGCGACCCTGGCTTCCCCCAATTTTTTCTGCCGAGCGGCCTGCCGGCGCGTGCGCATGGTACATAGCAGTCTTCAATGCGGCGCTTGTCTTTGGTTTGCTAACCCTAGTCTTCCCTTCACCAGGACTGGGCGACACTTCTACCACAGGCCCCACTGTCGCCGCTGTCTGGGATCTTGCGCCTATGTCTTCTTTCAGCACTTGGGCACTCGGGCCCATGTCTTTTTTCGCCACTTGGGCAGTCTCCCTTCCTGGAGCCTCCTCTGCCCTCACATCCTTCATCTTCTTCAAAACATGGGCGTCCTTACTCCCCTCTGCCACCACCCTCTTTTTCTTCATTTTCTTTAACACTGCCTCCACCTTCTGTTTGCCCCTCTCCTTCAGCAGGTCCACTGGGGGCAGTAGTGGGGCAAAGTCAGTTAGGTCTTTGTCTCCCAACGGCTTGGGACGAGGTTGGACTCTCTCCCTCATCACCAGCTTAGGAGCAGGCCCCAGCTAAGAATCTTTATACTTTTCTGCCTTGGCAAAGGTCTTCCACTCCTCCGCCTCCTCCGCGTCTCTAGCTTCTCCCTTGCCGGATCCTCCTCTGTCGGCAGCAGCCCCAGGCTCAAGGCAAATAGGGTTAAAGGTAGGATCAGGTTATCCCGCTTCACCCCCTCGTTCTTCCTCCACTCCTTCACCCTCTTCACACTGTTCTCAGCCTCCGCATCTAACCTTGGCTCCATCGACTTTGTGGGGACATTCCACGTTGTGCGAACTCCTCTCCCATCGTTCGTTGATACATAAATCCATCTCGGCCTCCACCCCTTCACCGAAGATGGCAAGCCTGCCACTAGACCCCGACCCACCACCGCCTGCAAGGTCGCCCACGTTTTCTGTTGACCGGAGGCCTTGTAGCAGGAGAAGAATTCCTCCACTATCATAGCCGCCCCCCCGGTCGCCCGTGGCCATGCAACCGCGCAGGCCATTAGTATCTTTCATGCGTTGGGCATCAGCTGCCCTGGCGCCACCTCCGGTCGATTCAGTACGTCCACCACTACTTGGGGGAGCGGCAGCCTCAGCCCTCCCTCGCAAGGCCTCTTCGTATAACGTGAACTCCATTGGTCATGCATCCAACGCCCTCTCCTTAGATGTAGGCTACCTCAGCTCTATCTCCGCTGCAATTTGGTACTTTCTTCGAACCTCCTCAAACTCCTTCGCCGTAAACGTAGACTTGTCGGCCTTGGTGTGCCAGTGGTTCGGCTCCACTTGGCTAATTGGCCTCGTGGCTACGATCATTGTCACTGGGCGAGCCCACGCCGCTTGCCCAGCTCCCCTCTCCTCCCTCTGCTCTGCTCGGTCCTGTTCTGCTAACTCCACTGCGTCGTCTTCTCCCAATAAGTCTAGCCTTACGGCTGGCACTTCATCTCAAGTCGTTCCTCCTACGTGTCTGCATATCGTTTTGGATGCTGGCACAAGGAAGTTCACAAAGTGTTGCAGAGACGTGTCACACGAAACAAATGAGTTCACCTCTAGGATGTGTTGGTTTTTTGCGATAATGTAAGTAAAGCGAATAACTCTAAATGCCCACAGTTTTCCTATATTCCAAGGATCGAGATTCAATTTCGCCAGTTTGAAAATTTTCAAAAACTTCCACCCCTGCCTTTTCAACGCCCTATATTAGCCTATCCCTTCGTTTCCTGCTAACGCTTCACCTCCTTTATTATGGGACTATGTCACGTGCACAACCACGATCCACTACTCTCTTCACCTTCTCTGTCTATTCCACTTCACATCACCATGTGCCTCGCCGCTCCTCGAGCCCCACGCGCCGCCATTTCCTCTTCTCACTCGGTCACCCTTTGCGGTCGGCCCTTCTCCTAGTCGGCCATCTCACTCGGTTACCCTTCGCGGTCGGCCCTCCTCCCAGGCGACCTTCTCACTCAGTCACCTTTCGCAGTTGACCCTCCTCCTAGTCGGCCATCTCACTCGGTCACCCTTCGCGGTCGGCCCTCCTCCCAGTCGGCCATCTCACTTGGTCATCTTCGCGGTCGACCCTCCTCCTAGTCGGTTTTCTCACTCAGTCACCCTTCGCGGTCGGCCCCTCTCCGAGTCGGTCTTCTCACTCGGTCACCCTTCGCGGTCAACCTCCTCCCAATCGGTCTTCCCTCACTTGACCACCCACAACTCCCATCTTCTTCCTTATTCCCTTCATTAGATTGAAGCTGCACTTGGGAATGGGGAACTACTGACATAGGTGGGCCCATAGGGGCCTTTGGCCCACTGCCTAGATCCCAAGGCACAATTCAAACACTAAAGCCCAACATTACTAGAACCCAACGTTATACCAAGAACCAATAACATCTAAACACTTGTCAAGAGAAGAACCAGCCATATACGCAAACAAAGATCCTGCAGAGTTATTGCACCACATATCAGCCATTAATGAGGTCCCCATACAGCATTTAATACGATAATCCTTTCACGTCAGAACAGAACAGCCTCACCATGAACAAGGCAAGCTAGAGTATAGATTTTCGGCCAACAAGATAGGTCGAAGTGGACAAGGAAATGATGACCAAAGGATATAAGCAGGTTTCTAAGACGAAAATAAGGTTAAATTCCTTACCATCACCCTATCTCTACATTCCATTAATTTCTCTTCTAATATGCTCGTCGGAGGGTTCGTTGGGGGACTCCCGTTCCCCGTTGGACTTTTGTGCAGGTATCTCAGTGAGCCCAACGACCGGACAACGGTGTAGGAGGCGTGGATCAGCCCGACCCATCCCTCAAGGACAAGTAGCATCATCATAAGGGAAACTTTTAAATTATATTTTGAGATTCTTGCTTAAATTTGGTTTGATTCATAACAAATTTAATTTGTGGCTAAAAAATTTGGAGAGATTTTATCATTTACTGTTAGTACTCTTTCGACCTTAATTTTAAATCAAATGATATTTTGAAAAATTTAAAAATTTTGAAATGTGATAATTATACCATCAAAAAAATTAAATTCTCTAAAAATGATTAATATTTTAGAATGGAAAGAATATAAATTTCAAATTCATCTATTGCATTAAATGATAAATTTTTTTAAAAAAATATTTCATAATTAAATTCAATCACATATTATATTTCTTAAATAAATATATTGACATTATTATAAATTGAAAGATTTTGTGTAAAAATTGAAGGATTCTTAAATAAATTCAATAGTGGGCCGAGCCAAATTAAGGTAGATTGAAAAAATAAATTCTAAATCTAACTCATTAATATATCAGACTGAAAATATTGATTCAACCTAATTTTATGAACTTAAACAATATTTTTCAAACCCTACAAAAATAGAGTTGGATCAGGCAGCGGATGCCACCCATGGCCGTTCCGGCTTTGGATTCTCTATCCCTCCTCCCCTCCCAATCTTCTGTTCCGTGATTGCTATTTTGCCACGTGTACATCATCCAAAATTAATCCAAAATTTTTCTTCAACGTCACCATTCGTCTTCATCATCGATCAATACGACGAAGAACTTGTAGGAAGGATCAACTACTACGTCCTCTTCATAAGTCCAATTTCAAATCCCGGTTTTAAAGGATTAATTAAATAGTAAATACATTTGATGCCATAACCCCTTTAACACCCATCAAAACCCCAAGAAATCAATTCGTCTGGCCTGGAGCATCCTTTTCTTGGGTCCACTCTGATTAGATTTAGTACGTTCCTCTCTTTTAGATCTGGATTTACCTTAATTTTTTCTTCTGTGATAGCTAGCTGTTTTAGATATGGGTTTGATTTTTTTTGATCAGAGAGATGTTTCATTACTGAAGTCAAACGGCACTTACATAGGAATCCATCCAAAAAAACTTACACCAAGCTAAGAAAAATCAGAAAATAAGCACACAGGTATAAAAACTATGAAATCTCAAACGCACATTAAGTACTCGCGCTCGTACTGCAAAGCAGAAGTCGAAAAAAAAATCAACTGTAGAGCGTGTCTGAGATCATAGATTGTAACCACAGAGTGGGTAAGCCCTAAAAGCATCGATGGATTCTTTACAATCACACCCAAACAAGAAAACAAAACAAAAAAACTGAAAAAACACCTCATACCCTGGTTTACACGTCAATTTGTATGGTTGAAGGAAATAAGAATTTATAACCACAAATACTGTCAAGAATTTATGGCCACAAATACTGTCAAGAATTTATGGCTACAAATATGGTGGCGGCTACTTGCAGGCCTACCAACAATGAACATGAAGATGAAATCCAATGTTTTCTTAATTTTTTTTTTTTTTTTATTTTATCCAAAAGATTAAAGGACAAACTTAAAGCTGGATGAGTTGCTGAGTAGTGAGAGAAATAGTGAGAGAGAAGGGCAGAAAGAAGAGCCAATTTTTTGCCACAATAAAAAATAACTTCTTGTTTGGGTGCATTTTTTGCCGCAGTAAGAAAGTGCACCTAAGATCAAATATTTTTATTCAAAAAATACTTACAATTTTGAAAATATTTACTAAAAATAAAAAAATACGAAAAATAAATAATTCATTTTTTAAAAAATTGAATTCAAAAAACTAAAACTAAACACACTGAATAATTTCTTGTTTCATGGAGAAAATATCTCTCATTCTAAGGAGAAAATTTCTAATTTATTTCATGAAAAAAATCTTAAATTATGAATTTTTAACTTTTTTATAATGTAAAATTTTAAAAATAAGGTACTGCTTTACAACGAGTTGCGAGTCTCCAAACACAATAAGCTCGTCGATTCCCATATGAATTGCAACAACAAAAAAATGTGAACGAAAATGAAAATATAATATGAATATTCACAATAAACAATAAATATATAATTAATTGGTGAAAAAGCAAAATGTCTATTAAAATACAATATGAATGTTCATAATAAATATACAACTAATTTTCAAAAAAACAAATCTCATATCAAAATATAATGTGAATGTTTACAGTTTACAATTAACATACAACTAACCTTTAAAAAAAAAATTCATATCAATGTGAACATTTACACTGGAACGTGAAAACATAAACAAACGTGAAAATTGACTATTTCGATTGTTTAATGGTAACAAAAAAATATTGTTCAACCAACAAACATGGTAACAAAAATAACAAATATACAACTAATTTTTGAAAAAAGAGCCAAAATACAATATGAATGTTCACAATTTATAATTAACATACAACTAGCTTAAAAAAATAAACTCATGCTAATGTAAACATTTGCATTGTAACGTTAAAACATAAAACAAAATTGAAAAAAAAAATGAAAACCAACTATTTCAATTGTTTAATGGTAACAAAAATAATTGTTCAACAAATAAATATAATAACAAAATTAAAAAACATATAACTAATTTTCAATTTTTTTTTCCAAAAAAACTCATACCAAAATACAATGTGAATATTTGCAATTCACAATTTACAATAAATATACAACTAGTCTTAAAAAAAATTAAATTCATATCAATGTGAACGTTCACACTTGTGGAAGATGAAGATTTTATTTCATTTGTTTTCTACACTTACTGATTACAGTAGAGAGATTATATTTATAACTGATTAACACTAACTAACACTAACTAACTAATTCACTAACAAACACTTCTAACTAACTAACAAACTTTACAACTGTTACAGATATTATAATGAGGACTGCTATCAATACAGGACTGTGATAGACAATATATCAATGCTGACTCTGATGCAGTTGAGAGCTGCTGTGACAGATGCTTGGACTGAGTGAGCTGCTGTGACTGATGCTTGGACTGAGTTTGGACTGAGTGAACTGATGAAGCTTGGACTGAGTGAACTGTGGAGATGCAGAGTCAGTTACAGATTGAATCTTATCAGCCCCCTGCAAGCTGATGGGGCAAGGAAGCACAAGAAGCTTGTCTTTCAAATACTGAAATCGTGGGGTAGGAAGAGGTTTGGTGAAAATGTCAGCCACCTGATCTGTGGTAGGCACATACTGTAAATTAATGCGCTTGGCAACAACTTTATCACGAATAAAGTGACAATCAATTTCGATATGCTTAGACCGAGAGTGGAAAACAGGATTAGTAGCCAAGGCCATAGCAGATAGATTGTCACACCAGAGCTCAGGAATAGAAGGAACAGAGATGTGCATATCTTTGAGAAGTTGTTGCAACCATGTGAGTTCTGCAGTGGCATTAGCCAAAGCTCGATACTCCGCCTCAGTTGAAGATCTAGAAACAATAGATTGTTTCTTAGCACTCCAAGATATCAAATTAGGACCCAAATAGACACAGTATCCTGAAGTAGAGCGACGATCAACAGTATCACCAGCCCAGTTTGAATCTGAAAAAGCATGAAGAGAAAATGGACCAGAAGTAAAATGAAGACCATGATGAAGAGTGCCCTTCACATATCTCAAGAGGCGTTTAACAGCCTGAAAATCAGCATTGGTGGGAAGATGCATGTGCTGGCAGGCCTGATTAACAGCCAGGGCCAAGTCAGGACGGGTAATGGTAAGATATTGTAAACCTCCAACAAGGCTACGGTAAAGAGAAGGATTGGAAAAGGAAAGATCATCACCTACAGAAAGTGAAGATTTAACAGCTAAAGGGGTAGAACAAGGTTTGCAATTAGTCAAACCAGCTTTATGAAGAAGTTCAGTGGCATACTTAGCTTGAGACAAGAAATATCCATGAGGCAAAGATTGAACAGAGATGCCTAAGAAATAGGACACGGGACCTAACTCTTTCATGGAGAAAACAGTATGCATGTGATGAATAAACTTAGTAAGAAGGGAAGAATCACTACCAGTAACCAAGATGTCATCAACATAAACGACAAGAATGATAAGAGTGGTTTTGGTATGTTGAACAAATAGAGAAGAATCTGAGTGACTGTTAACAAATCCCTGAGAGAGAAGAAATTTAGAGAAGGTAGAAAACCAAGCTCGAGGAGCTTGTTTGAGGCCATATAAAGCTTTCTTAAGCTTGCATACTTGGTGAGAATTGTGAACAAACCCTGGAGGTTGAAGCATATAAACCTCTTCATCTAAGGTGCCATGAAGGAAGGCATTAGAAATGTCTAACTGGTGAATAGGCCATTGAAAATGCAGAGCTAAACACAGAAAGATGCGAATGGTGGGTTGCTTTGCCACAGGACTGAAGGTTTCATGAAAATCAACTCCTTCTTGCTGTAGGTACCCTTTAGCTACCAATCGGGCTTTGTATCTAGCCACAGAACCATCAGAATTACGTTTGATTCTATACACCCATTTACATCCAATTGCAGTTTTATGGGAAGGAAGAGACACAAGATCCCAAGTACATTGTTGTTGTAGAGCATGAAACTCCTCTTGCATAGCAGAAAACCAGACAGGAGAGGCTAAGTGTAGACACCCCATTTTTGACCGACCTTAAGACTCAGACGTCACCGATTGAGCGCTTGGTGATGTTGCATAATGTGCTTGTTCAGAAGCTTCAGAGTTGCGGCCGTGAGCCCTGCCTCCGGATTTCCGAACCCTCTTCTGTGCCTTGTCTCGGTTTGCGAACCAGACTCGGTTTTCTCTGTTTCTTTTCCTGAAGGGAGGGAGAGGTCCCGTAGACCATCTCTCAATGTCCGTAGGCTACATTTGGTGGCCGTAGGCCATTTTGCCCATTTCGGAGTCCGGTTCCCGGTTTTCGGAGCCGTCAGGCCGTGTGCCTCGGTTCGGGACCGCTTAACCATCTCCTATTGCTCTGATTTTTGGCATACATCTTATTTCATCCATTTTGAGGGACACTGGGGGCTGAGAAACCCACTTCGAGGTCGAATACAATTTTCGGTGCTTAACAGCCCATTTCCGGGACCCCGAACTGCGTGTTTTGGCTCCGGAACTTTCGTTTTGCAACGGTTTTCGCTCATTTTTGGCAGGTACCTCTGTTTTATCCCGAGGAAGGTCACTGAAGGGTGGGAGGCCAGCAATTGTTGCAGCAACCAGTTATCTCTCCTCCCGAGCCTCCCGGCGCCCGTTTTTCGCACTTCCGGGCTAATGTTGAATACCTTAGAGCTAGCGTTGCCAACTTTCAACCACGTATCTGTGATCTACACACCTGAGAGGCCCCTAAAAGTTCATGGCCGGCCATTAAGGTCACCTGACCCTTTTGACCCTTTTCTTCCGGGCTAATGTTGAACCTCTTGGACCTTTTTTCTTGAACTTTGAACCACATATCTGTGATGTACACACCTGAGAGGCCCCTAAAAGTTCATGGCCGGCCAGTAAGTCAACTTGACCCTTTTGACCCCCTCTTTCCGAGCCATTGTTGAACCCCTTGGGCCCACTTTCTTGGAATTTCAATTACATGGTTGTGTTGTACACACATAGGGCTACCTCCCCAATACCTGGCCGGCCAGAAAAGCTGGTTGACCCTTTTGACCCCTAGCCGGCCGGCTAGGGGGTGTGGCCGGCCGGCCACCTCCAGCAAAAGTGAGCGGCCGGCCGTGCTCTCCTCACTGTACCCTTTCCAGCTGTGGGGCAATATCCCCCAGATATTTTCTGTATCCGGGGGATATTTTGGGAGAGAGGATTCCTCTCCAACTCACCCCCCTTTTACACCCCTTTCTTGACCTTATAACCAGCTGAGGGTCTTCTTCATGAGGGTTAGAAAAATTCTTCTCCAAGGACAAACCCTAAACTCCATTGTCTTCTTCTTCAATTCTTCAAAAAACCCTAAGTCTATAATCTTCATTCCTTCTACACCACCAAGCTCCACCACCACCATCTCATTTCCAGCAGCTAGGAGGGATTCTTGAAGGCTAAAGAAGCTGCAAATCAACCCAAGAAGTAACAAAAGCTTGGATCTTCAAGGGTAAGTTACACTTTGATCCTTTTGACCCTTTCCTTTGATCTATTTCTAAGCCTCATTTATTTTTGGTTTCAAGCTTCGGCCCTAACTGAAAAGGGCCATATTTGGAGCTCATCTTCACTTCTCATTAAGGGCTCAACCCTATTTGAGCCCTCCATAATACACTTGCTTCATTGACCATCTTGTATGTCATAATTTTGCATGCTATTTTTGACCCATGAGCAATTTATTTTAGAGCATGTTGTAAACTGATATGAGGCATATTTTGAGCCCCTCTTCAACATTGGAGAAGGGCTCAACATTGTTTGGTGTTTCCATATGTCACTTGTAGTTATATCCCCTATTTAGCCCCATTTTTGCATAAATTAATAGCCCTCTTTGCTTCGGTTTTTGGACCTTGGTCCGAACTGAAAGTGGTCTTATTTTGGCCTATACTTCATGTTTCATTCACACTTTTTTTCTGTTTGGTGATTATTTTATACACTTCATGTTTTAGCACCTTTTGAGCCTTATTTTGCATCATATTTTTTAGCATGTTTGTATACTGATTTTGAGGCTTCCATATACTGTAAATGTTCATATTTTTGGTCCATCTTCAGTGTTGTAGAAGGAAAATTTTCAGTTTGAGTTTTTCTTATACCACTTGCTTCATTACCCCTCTTTTGGCCCCTATTCTTGCATGCTATTTTCGCCATACCTATACTTGCTGTTTGGCCATGTTTATAACTGGAAAAGTGCTTATTTTGGGACTTTCTAGCTTCTGTCTTTGCATTGCATGTCCATGTTGTGCATGTTTAGTATGGCTATAGGCCATTTCGGATGCCTAATGTTGCATTTCGGGTCATTTCCTTACATTTCATGTCATTTCGCTTCATTTCGGGACTATTTTCCCCCATATTTTGTTGCTGAAATTCCATTAGCATGCTTTCATATCATTTTTGCCATGTTTCATTGCATTTTATCATTGCCTCGGTTTGCGTGCCCGTGTGCACGCATTTCGAGGCACTCCGTTTTCATCCGACGGCATCCCATGTGAGTGCGGCTGAGGCTCACTCATGTTGGTATAAGCCCACTTGTCATTTCCATGCCATTTCATTGCATTTTATCACTGCCTCGATTTGCGTACCCGTGTGCACGCATTTTGAGGCACCTCATTTTCTGCCATCGGCATCTTATGTGAGTGTGGCTGAGGCTCTCTCATGTTAGTATAAGTTCATTTGTCATTTTCCATGTCATTTGCATTGCGTATGCACCACCTCGGTTTGCGTGCCCGTGTGCACGTACTTCGAGGCATCTCATTTTTATCATTCTATCATCGCCTCGGTTTGTGTGTCTGTGTGCACGTATTTCGAGGCATCTCATTTTTATCATTCTGTCATCACCTCGGTTTGCGTGCCCGTGTGCACGTACTTCGAGGCATCTCATTTTCATCATTCTGTCATCGCCTCGGTTTGCGTGCCCGTGTGCACGTATTTCGAGGCATCTCATTTTTATCATTCTGTCATCGCCTCGGTTTGCGTGCCCGTGTGCACGTACTTCGAGGCATCTCATTTTTATCATTTTGTCATCGCCTCGGTTTGCGTGCCCATGTGCACGTACTTCGAGGCATCTCATTTTTATTGTATTCCGTCTTTTTCTCGGTTTGCGTGCCCGAGTGCACGTATTTCGAGGCATATCATTCCATAGCATTGTGCATGCTAAGATTGTATATTAGTTGCATTTTCATGCATATCATGCATATTGCATCATGTCCGGAATAGGAGTTAGCCCGGGCACGGGAAACGAGGTACATTTCGTACTCCGAGTGACGGAATGTGTCTCAATTCCCAAGTCACCGACACTCCGGATTATCCATGATGGAGTTAGGTTTTAGCTGTAGTTTCATGTGCATTCATCCTATATTGAGTTGTGCATTTCGACTCCTCGGCCATCATGCCTCGGTATGCGTAATTGGTGGCACGAAGATCGAGACATGCATATATCTGTGCAGATACATTGCTATGCCCCTTTCCTGCTCTCTGTTGCAGCAAAACAAAGAATCAACAACCTTTTGGGACTTGGCACGCATTTCAAGAACAGGTGTAAACAGAGGCTAATTGGGGCATTCCGGTGGATTTCCGCGCAAGACAGTCCGGACATGCATCATCCATCAGAAGCAAGACAGCCCCTGGCTTGCACGCCAGTTTATTTGCTTTCTAGTTAATTCATTAATTAATTAGAATTCTGTAATATTCTTTTATTCGGGACTGTAATATTTGGACTGTATTATTTATTTGGACCCTCCGAGCGAGGGCACAACTGTAATAAGTGTGGGTGAGTGTGATGTATGTCTTCCAACCCCACGTCTTTCTCCCTTTTATTTATCCGCTTTTGATGGTTAGATTAGGGCATATTTTAATTAGCATACAGTATGACAGCATGTTTGCATCATTCATCTGTATTGCATGCATCGGGCTCGGCGCATCATACTAACTGCATTGTACTTTCAATACCAAGTTGAATACATGTTAGTTGTAGCATTTCATATGCCATCTTAGAATAGCCGAGCCTACTATAGTTGCATTTTGCATGTGTTGCATTAGGCATTTCCGTACACTTAGGATCATGCATGATTTCTAATATAGTTTCTATTTTGGCTTGGAGTACTCGGTGAGTTTTATGCTTTAGCATCCTTGCATGTGTGTGAGTGAATGCCATGATAGCATGCTTACCATGAGGCTATGTGCTTATCTGATATATCTGCCTGAATGCTTGTGGGTGAAGGTTGGGTTATCTGAATTGGAATGAATCATCAAAATGTTTCAAGCCTACCTACGGGTAGCAAACCATTTTCAAAAGCAAACATGAAATGTTTTGTTCCAATTCGGGCGACCCGGTCTATACTTATATGCTGTGAGCATCACATAGTAACCTAGGCTAATAACCGGAATAAGAACTCACAATGTTTTCAAAAATTGATATCATGGTTAGTAGAGGCCGGTCTATGACCGGGCGAGCGGGGGTGCTCACGAAGTGACCTTCCCCAATCGTACCCAAGTTCCCGAGCCGAGGCAACTTTGGTGATGACGGACACGTGGCCTTTTGGCACCGAGTCAGGGTTTCCTAAATTTCCCAAAATAAAATATTTAGGTGGCGACTCTGTATCTGGCAAAGCAGTCCATGTTTGGCACTTCTTTCAAAAATCTGTTTTCTCAAAACGATTTGCCGAATTTGGACTCTTTGGTTCAGACTTAGAACCGTGACTACGAAAAGTCGAGTCCGAGCTGTAGCGAGGTCCCCCCGCGGGCTTGTTACAGTTTCTGGCGACTCTGCTGGGGAATTAGAGAACTTGACTCGAACTCATGATATCTGTTTTTAACTACACTTGTGTGTTTCTTTGCATTGCATTTGCATTGGTGCGCCTAGGACACCGTGTTTGCCATCTGCTATTCCTGAACGGTTTGCCGGAGGCTTGTCTTGTCAAGGCATGACCATAAGGCTGACCGGTTGTGGGCTCTGCCAGTATGGGAACACAAACCCCGGTTTACCGGGGCACCCTCTTTGACCATTCGACCTAGTGCATATTCGGATCCATAGTGACCATTCCAAACTAGGACAGGATGCTTACCCGTTTATAGGTTGTTTGAAATCGCTGCGTGCATAGTGAAACCCTAGCTCCTAACAAAATAGGACAGGGAAACCCTACCCCAACATAGGGGTGTTTTGGCTTTCACTTATCTGTTATGTGCTTTAGAGTGCGTCTCTACAGGAATGCATGTATCAGCATATGAGTTTGAGTATCAGGCCCACGGGCATCAGTTCAGTGTTGATAGTATCAGGCCTACGGGCATCAGATCAGTATACGAATTTGAGTATCAAGCCTGCGGGCATCAGTTCAGAATTGTCAGTATCAAGCCTGTGGGCATCAATTCAGTGCATAAGTATGGGTATCAGGCCTGCGGGCATCAGCCAGTATTTTAGGATCAGTTATCTGCGGATATCAGATTCTGTATTAGGGGACAGTGATACAGGGATAATAACCAGTGTTTGAGGACAGTATGTTATTCAGCTTTTTTTGACTGTGTGCCCGACTGTGTGTCTTGCATTTTATTTTAAGCTGTTATGCTGCCCGTTTATCTGTTTATTTATTTCCTTTTCGCTTTATTTATCTTTTGCTAGGGTCAGTTTTAGCACGATTGCTTCCGACCCAACAAGCATTCCCCAAGCACCTTGGACACGAGGTCGTCGACTCCACCGATCTGAGGATCTAATCGACGGACAGCCAGTGTTCCATTCTCTACCCCCTGTTACAAGAAGGAAGCAAAGGAAGCGCAGTACATCTGAATTGAGAGCACCAGAACAGTGGTATCCCCCACCAGTGGACAGTTGGACTGAGATCCCCCTTGAGACAAATCTGCCAGTAGTTCAGACAAATCGAAGTAGTATGACAACACCGACAGGAGTTGAGGAAATGATGCGCCAGATGCAGGAAACCATGCGGGCTATGCAACAAGATGTCGTCCGCCGAGATGAACTCGCTAAGCAGCAAGCTGAAATTATGACTCAGCAGGCTGAACTGATTACTAGACTGCAACAACAGAGTACAGCATCTGCTTCACACCAGATTCCTCCTCCAGCAGGAGCCCCATTACCTGAGAAGGCTCCTGTTATTCAGGACGTCCCTCCTAACACCCAGAATACCGTACCGGCTGTCCAAATTCTGCAAGAGGACACGAGTCTTCCAACGGGGCCTGTCCCGCCCCCGATTCCACCACAACTGTCCAAGGTCCACACATCCAATCACCCGGACTCTCCATCCGAGGTCGAGGTTGATCAAACAGCTCTGAAATTGAGCAAACTGGAGAAGCTTTTCAAAAAATCCCAAGGGGCTAAGGCTATGCCGGATATCGGAGATGGATATACCGAGGAGGCCGTGACGCTCCCCGATAGATTCAAAATGCCACAAATAGACCGTTTTGACGGGACTGGTGACCCCATGGTCCATATCCGACTGTTTGCGGATGTCTTGCGGCCAATGGGCCTAACACGACAACAGAAGCTCTCACTATTCGGCTGAACCCTGTCGGGTGTGGCCTCCCATTGGTACGCAAGATTATCGGATGAGGTGAAGAAGAATTGGGACGAGATGGCTGAGGCCTTTGTCACACAATATTCGTATAACACTCAGATCGAGATCACAACCCGTGATCTTGAAACAACAAGGCAAGAGCCTAAGGAATCTTTCTCGGACTTTGTGATCCGATGGAGGGCAAAGGCGTCGACGATGACTTTAAGGCCCACTGACAGAGATCAAATCCGGATGATTGTGCGCAATCTCCACCCCAAGTTAATGCAAAGAATGATTGTGGTCCCCTTCCCTACTTTCGCAGATTTACATGATATGGGGGTGCAAATAGAATATGCTATGAGGCAAGGCCTGTTTGACCAGGACAGAGAACAACCGAGGAGGACCTTTAACCGTAACAACAATGCAGGCCCGAGCGGCGCTGCTAATACAAGAGCCTCGGAAGTTGGCATGGTCACCACCACTCCCCCTCCCCCTCCAAGGCCCATGACTGCCACACCATTCCCCGGCGCGTCCGGAAGTAACTCACAAAACAACCGATTCCAACCCCGGGGCCAAAGAACCTTCACCCAACTATACATGCCCCTGTCCAAGGTTCTGGGAATACTGATCAGGAAAAATCATTTAAAACCCCTGGAACCAAAACCATTACCAAATCCACTTCCCCCCTCATATGACCCGTCAAAATATTGCGCATACCACCAACAACACGGTCATGATACCGACCGTTGTTACAGATTGCGTCATGAGGTCCAAGATCTTATTGACAAACAGGTAATTGCGCCTCCTGATAAACCTAATGTCACAACTAACCCTCTTCCACCACATAACCAACCTCCCCCTCCCAACAGAATTAATTTCATCCAGACTGGGGTCGTGTCTTACGATCCTAGCATCTATATTACGCCCACCCACCTACCCAAGCCGGAGGTGCTCCTCCCCGCTTGCGCTGACCTTTTGTGCATGGTGGACGTCTCCAAAACCCAACCGGAGCCGGTGGTGGTGACCATCGAAGACAAGGCAGGGCAGATTTTAGGAGAGAATGAGTCTGTTAAATCTGGGACTGGGCAGAATTTTGCTGAGGGAACTTATGATCCGAGCAGGCACATCCTATCAACGAGCCGAAGTGGGCTAATTGTAGAATTTCCCGAGACAGGAGAACTGTGCATGATCCGAGGGGATGGATCTGGGCTATGGGCAGATGAGCCGACAACCATAGAGGAGGACTTTGCTAACTTGCAATTTCGCGATGATCAGGAGTTGGAGGATGCGTCCATTAACTGGAATGATTATGAGGGATCAGAGGAGGCCACTGGATGGCTTGAAGATCAACCGGATGTAGTGGGGGAAGCCCAACCAGAACAGAGCCCGGCAGGGGCAGAAACATCACTTGTGGCCGGAACGGCCGAAAATCAAGTTGTACCGCCGGAGAGCGCCGGTGTTAAGAATTCCGCTCAGGACATGGGCATTACGGATGTGGGAACTGTTGAACAAACAACTGTACTGACGCAGTTGGAGCAAGGAAAGTTTGAGGAAGCTGAGAGAGCCAGAAAGGCGAAGGGCCCTGAGGGGACCGAAAGTGCTGTGTGCACAAAGACAGACAATGCTACGAGCATTTGGACAGAGAGCACTGAAAGTGCGAGTAGACTGGAGCCGGACAGATGCCTGTTGGCTGCCAGCGGAATGTGGTGGGAAGATGACGATTTGTGTCTTGCCCACACCGATGAAGACTGGGGAAATGGCCAACCAGATGATACTTGGTATCTTGATGAAGTGGACCACATGACAAGAAGTGGGCGGTACTTCAAGCCCCCACACCTAGACCAACCCGAAGCATCCGGGAAAGACAGAGAAGCGGAGAGACAGAAGGAGAAGCAGATTGAGGATGAAGCTGTGCTGAAACAGTTAAAGAAAATACAAGCAGACATCTCCATCTGGGGACTGCTAATGGCATCACGAGTGCACAGAGAAGCTGTCCTATCTGCCATGGACAAGTCGAAACTTTCCATAGACACCACGCCTGAACAGCTGGTTGGGCTGGTTTTTCCGGGAGGAGGTTCCCCGGCATTAACCTTTTCGGACAAGGAGCTACCGCCTGAGGGCACAAACCATAACAAACCGCTCTATATTTCTGTGGAATGTAGGGATAAGTGGATACCGGTGGTGCTTGTTGATACCGGGTCTGCGATTAATGTCTGCCCAACCAGAACGGCATATGCAATCGGGTTAAAACCCGCGGACTTCATCCCAACCACCCAAGTGATCAGGGCATATGACAATACCAGCAGAGAAGTGATGGGGACTGTTAAAATTCAAACTAAGGTTGGTCCGGGACAACACAGCATCGAATTTCATATCCTGGACGTTCCCGCAACCTTTAACTTACTATTGGGGCGACCGTGGTTGCACCAGGTCAAAGCAGTCTCTTCCACCCTACATCAAATGCTGAAATACCCTCACGGGAAAGGGGTAGCGATCGTTTTTGGGAATTCATCAATCCATCCACCGCCGGAAGTGTCTACACCTGTCTTGGAAATCGAGCACGGCACGGAGGATGTGTTTTTGTCGGGGTTCACTTTGGCCGAGGCTCAAGTGGTGCAGAATGTCATGGCTGCAAATGAGGGCATGTATGTCAGTGCACAATCTATCTACCTCATGAACAAGCTAAAACATACCCCTGGAATGGGATTAGGGAGAAGTGGCCGGAAAGGCGTCTCAGTGTTGGCCGAAGTGCCACACAATCCTCACACCTTTGGACTGGGTTATCTGCCCACCAAAGAGGACTGGTTGAGGAAAGGAAAAGAAATGGCCGGAAGAGCCAAGGCAAAGAGGGCTGGGAAGCCATTTGACTTAATGCACAGGCCCATCTGGGGTACCCTAAATGGACGTTTCGTCCGGGAGGGGGAAGATTTTCCGTTCTGCGGCTTCCCGGAGCCATGGCTAAACGCGAAGGGGGAGCGCGTGCCTGGTTTTGAAATCTTCTTCGACATACAATTATCTGGGGATGACGTTGCCGAAGTGCAGACAGACCCACCAACTGAAATTGAGCAATGTGAAGCAGTGGATCCTGAGAGTACAGAGCTGGAAATGGGGGTAGCACTGGCGAGTCTACTATCAGATCCTCCGATCGGCCAAGAGTGCTTGGGGGATAACTCTTCGGTTTCTGTGATTGGAGATGAAATAGCTGCGGGCTTTCCAGTGCCGATCTTGGATGCATCTATCGCACCTTCTCTCATCTGGCAGTATGAAGAAGGCTTTTTATCTAGCAGTTCCGGGTCAGGTAGTGAGCCGGAATCTGATTCTACCGAATCTTCTGCGTCGGAATCAGATTCCAGCTCGACTGAGTCTGAGTCCGGTATTCCTGGGGGTGATAACCCGGATACCACAGTCCTGTCTAGGTCGTCTTTTTCATTTTCTTTTGAGTCTGTTGTAACAAAGGAATCTGACGGCTTGGACGTATTTAATGAGAATGATGTGGATGTGGTTTCCGAGTATTTTTCTGTGCCTTTGATTTATTGCTTAAATCAGGATTTTCAAAATTTTGATGAAAACAGCGAGGAAGAAATTCCCCCAGTTTTGCAACGATTAATTGATCAAGAGCAGGAAAGATTTGTTAAACCTTTAATGGATGAAATCACTACTGTAAATGTTGGTACTGAGAAGGACCCGCGGCTGGTCCAGATCGGGTCCACGTTGTCTTCAGAGGAGCGCGAGCGCTTAGTCGCTTTATTAAAAGATTTTAAAGATGTTTTCGCGTGGTCCTATGAAGACATGCCTGGAATCGATCCTGAGATTGTACAGCACCGGATCCCTCTTGATCCAGAGGCCCGCCCTGTCAAACAGAAACTCAGAAGGATTCGCCCGGACTGGGCCCTCAAGATTAAGGAAGAGGTCACCAAGCAAATTGACGCAGGGTTCCTGCTGGTATCTGAATATCCAACTTGGTTGGCCAACATAGTTCCGGTGCCAAAGAAGGATGGCAGAATTCGGGTCTGTGTAGACTTCAGAGATTTGAACAAAGCCAGTCCGAAGGACGACTTCCCCTTGCCGCACATCGATGAATTGGTAGATTTCACGGCAGGACACGCCTTGCTTTCGTTTATGGATGGTTTCTCAGGCTATAACCAGATAGTGATGGCACCCGAAGACCGGGAGAAGACTGCGTTCACTACCCCGTGGGGGACATATTGTTATAGAGTGATGCCATTCGGGCTGAAGAATGCTGGAGCTACGTATCAACGGGCAGCGACTACAATATTGCATGATATGATCCATAAGGAGGTCGAGGTGTACGTGGACGACATGATTGTCAAGTCCAAAGATAGAGAGGGCCACTACACCGCCTTACAAAAATTCTTTCAAAGGATCAAAGAGTTTCGGCTGCGACTGAATCCCCAAAAATGCACGTTTGGTGTTACAGTAGGGAAGATGCTAGGGTTTCTGATCACACAAAGGGGCATCGAGGTCGACCCTTCCAAAATTAAGGCCATCTTAGAAATGCCACCACCAAGGACTGAAAAGGAGGTGCGAGGCTTTCTGGGTAAAGTGCAATTCATAAGACGGTTTATTTCTAAATTAACCTTGACTTGTGAACCACTTTTTGGTCTCCTGAAGAAAGGAAAGAAATTCCAGTGGGACGGCCGATGTCAAGCAGCTTTTGAGCAGATCAAAGAATATCTACAGAACCCACCCGTGTTGTCACCGCCAGAGCCGGGGAGACCGTTGATACTGTACCTTTCGGTAACTGAGACTACCATGGGTTGCATGCTTGCGCAGGAGTCAGAAGATAAATTGGAAAGAGCCATCTACTATCTGAGCAAAAAGATGCTGGATTACGAGACCCGCTATACGCCGCTGGAGAAGGCTTGTTTGGCCTTGGTATGGGCAACCAGGAAGCTGCGGCACTACCTGTTAGCCCACTCTGTAATGTTGGTTTCGCGTTTGGATCCCATCAAATATCTCTTCGAGAAACCAGCACTTACGGGAAGGCTAGCTCGCTGGCTGCTGTTGCTTTCCGAATTTGATTTGAAGTATGTAACGCGCAAGTCAGTAAAAGGGAGAGCGGTAGCGGAGTTCCTTGCCGACCACCCGGTTGAGGGGGATGAAGCGGTTGAGTATCTATTCCCAGATGAAGCCATTCTGCACGTCGAAGATGAAACTTGGACAATGTACTTTGACGGAGCGTCAAACCAGTATGGGTATGGGATAGGGGTGTTGCTGATAGCGCCTGATGATTCCCGTATCCCTTTAGCATTCAAGCTTCGGTTCAAAGTTTCCAACAATGAAGCAGAGTATGAGGCATGTATTGCTGGCCTAGAAGCAGCCCTGGAACTAGGGGCAAGACGAGTGGACGTCATTGGGGACTCGAACCTTGTTGTGTCTCAAGCAAAAGGAGATTGGAAGGTCAAAGAGGAAAGGATGATAATCTACCACCAAACCTTGGATTCGTTAATTCCTCGGTTTGAAAAGTTAAATTTCACCCACCTCGTAAGAGAGAACAACAGGTTTGCAGATTCACTAGCAACTCTATCTTCTATGATAGACATCCCGTCCGGAGTCCGGATGCGTCCAGTCATTATTGATCAGAAGTTCGCGCCGGCATACGAGTCGATTTCCGCCATAGATGAGGTTCAAGACGGCAACCCCTGGTATTACGACATCTGGAACTTCTTGGAAAAGGAGACATATCCACTAGGGGCAAATGCCAAAGATAAGAGGGCTGTCAGAAGAATGGCTGCTCAATTCGTTATCTGTGGGGGAAATTTGTACAAAAGGGGTCATCTGGGAATGCATAAGCTCTGTGTAGAAGCTGAAGAGTCAAAACGCCTGATGGAAGCCATCCATGGGGGGGAGTGCGGTGCACACATGAATGGAGTAATGCTGGCCAGAAAGATCCTCAGACAGGGCTACTACTGGTCAACCATGGAGGAGGATTGTATTAGCTTTGTTCGACGATGCCACAAATGTCAAATTCATGCAAATCGCATGAACATCCCGCCGTCAAAACTGTACAACATGACTTCGCCGTGGCCTTTTTCAGTCTGGGGAATTGATGTGATCGGAGCTGTTACCCCGAAAGGGTCCAACGGGCATGAGTTTATCCTAGTAGCGATAGATTATTTCACAAAGTGGGTCGAGGCCCAATCATACGCAGTGTTGAAGGCGTCGCATGTCGCAAAGTTCATCAGGAACAACATCATCTGTCGCTACGGGGTGCCAAACGAAATAATTTCAGACAATGGTTCCCACTTCAAGAAAGAAGTGATAGACTTGTTGGAAAAATACAATGTGGCTTTTCATAAGTCATCTACATACAGGCCACAGACCAACGGAGCAGTTGAGGCCGCCAACAAGAATATCAAGCATATACTACAGAAGATGGTGGAAACCTATCGAGATTGGCCAGACAAGCTGCCATTTGCTCTGTGGGGCTACAGGACTTCAATCAGAACTTCTACTGGAGCAACTCCATATTCATTAGTCTATGGAATGGAGGCTGTTCTACCCATTGAGATTGAGGTCCCATCATTACGAGTATTGGCTGAATGCCAGATAGCCGAAGCAGATTGGCAGCAAAGCAGATTCGAAGAACTCATGCTCTTTGATGAAAGAAGACTGAAAGCACTGTACCACATCCAAGGTTATCAACGCAGAATTGCCCGGGCTTTCAACAAGAAGGTTAAGTCCAGGAATCTGAAAGAAGGAGATTTGGTGCTCAAGGACAACCGAGCTCCCATCCACGACCCAAGGGGGAAGTTCAAACCTAATTGGACTGGTCCTTACATCATCAAAGCTATCTGGTCAGGTGGAGCTGTGGTTCTGATGGATCTAGATGGCTTGGAGTTCTCACAACCGATCAATATGGACAAGTTGAAGAAATACTATCCTTGAGAGGCTCGCTAGGCCGAAAACCCGAAAGGGCGACCTAGGCAAGATTCAGAGCACAAAAAAAATTAAATTAAATTAATTAGAAAATATAAAAACTGAGCTCGCAAGGTTGAAAACCCGCAAAGGGCGGCCTTGGCAAAAGTTAGAGCGCAAAAGGAGAGTGAAAATACTCGAGCGAACCTAAGCCTGAACTACGTAAGACTTGATTCCCATCTTTGGGATACGTAGGCAGCTTCGTCTTGAAGTTCAGTCATAAACTTTTCCCCGATCAACTTTGTCCATTTCGATCATCTCAGTCATCTTTATCTATCAGCATTTACCGTGATCTCCGGTACAGTGCTGTTCAAACTAGGGGCAACTTTCCGTTGCTTTGGAATGCCGCATTGTTCTTCAGACTAGGGGCAACTTTCCAGTTGCAGGGATCTGAGGTTGTGTATCTCGGTGACAGATTTTCGGCATGTCCAGTTCTGATCCACATCGAAAATAGTTTTGAAAAGTTTTAATAAAAGTTGACTTTGTTCAAATCAATCTTTTTACGACTTAGACCATTTTTGGACCAAAAGTGGAAAATTTTCAGTACCATAACTTTCAATTTCATTGATTTCAAAATAGAGTTCTCTTGCTCTTGCATTACAATCGAGGTTGCTTATTTTAGTACAGTCATAAAGAAAACTTGAAAATGCTAAATAAGCAATAAATTTGGGGCATAGTCGAATCAAGTATCTCTGTGTCCCCTTCCAGAGCTGGACGGAGCATCTGATGCCAAGCTGGGCCCAAATTGTACCTCCTCTTTGAGCCAATCCACGCATTCATCTGACAAAGTGCAACTGAAGGTTGAAGCAGGGAGCCAGAAGCTCTCTAGTCCTCCATGCCGTGGCATATCTCTGGCTGGCCAGCCATTCACTTTTTGCAAAAATGGCCGGCCAGCTCCCCGGGATGGCTAGCAATGCTGCAGTGTGTCTCCTCGGCCCTGTTTTACTCTTCGAAGGAGAACTCCAAGCATTTCCATGCAACGGGAGAGTCGAAGGCCTTCATTCCGGATGCGTTCCGATGCCCAGATCGTCAGAAGTACACTTTGTTGTTGTTGAGTTTTGCTTATCGAGTTGTTGCATTTTGCTTATCGAGTTGTTTGTCGAGCGGACGTGTTTTGTGTTTTGAGTCATTGCTCTCTGTTTAAGCAATTTTTGTTAAAGTCTTGTTTATTTGCGTTGTTGCATTTTGCTTATCGAGTTGTAAACTTGCTAAAGATTCTGTTATACCTTAGTAAGTTGAGTTGTTTAGTTTGTTGCGTCGGTTCACTACCTGATTTGGTGATTACACAACGTACATTTCCTTTCAAATTCATTTTTTGTGCGAAATAAATGATGCGATACGATGCTAAAAGTTCAAAATACAAACACCTTTTCAAAAGCTATTTCATTTCATCATGCTTTACAACAAACAAAAGGTACAGGTTTTACAAAAACAGAACTGCCTAACAATGTGCAAAGTGCTACAAACTACTAGTAAAAGAAAAATAAAGCAGGAAATAGCAACATCAAAATCCTCGGGAACGGGAACGAGAAGCACGCCTGGTCCTCTTTTGTGGAACAACCTCCACACCATCATCAGAGTCGGAGCTGTCGTCCTCAGGATCCTCCTCAGCCTCGCCTCTGTTCCCCGAGCCAAAACCGGAGCCTCCCTCCTCGACAGATGTCTCGAACTGACGGTCGGTAGCCTCCTCCTCCTCCTCATCAGACTCCACCTCCACAACATGAGCCCTGCGTCTGCGGACAGGCCCCCCTCGAGCTCCTCGAAAAGGCCTAGATGGCCCGGCTCCTCGGGAAGGCCGAGATGACCCCTCCCCCTGATAAGGCCCAGATGGCCCAGCTCCCCAATGAGGCCCAGGTGGCCTGGTCTGTGGCTGACCGGACCATGAAGGCATCTGAAAACAAAGAGTTCAATTCAAATACATCAGTCCAAATATATACATCAGATGCAGATACAAGCAAAAGCTACGTAAAGTGGGTGCATGTAAATACAGTGTACAAGTGAGGTGTGTGTCAGATGTGCTCTACACAAGTAGTCTATCGATGCAGTAGAAATCAGCATGTCATCAGAAGTATGATAAATGCCAAAAAACTGAAGGGTACCTGAATGCCCGCGACAGACAACTGTGCCTCCCTGCGTAGGACCATGCCCTCGAGTGTGGCCACCAGCCCAACCATCTCCTCCATGTACCCTCGCGATGGCTGCAAAAAATGAGCTCGTAATCATCAGTGAACAAGAGAGTGTCTAAACATCTGAAATGATGAATGACAAAAGTGGAGCATACCGGCGGTGAGTCCGGATCAATGGCATATCGATCACTGGGCATCTGAGGCTCTAGTGGAATCGGAATCGGAGAGCTAGTCCCATACTGCCACGCCATCAACTCAGTAGGCATATCTGGCCATCCCAGATGAGGATGAATCGACGGGTTCGGAGGAAACGGTCTACTCCCCCCTCTAGATGCGCCAGCCCTGCTAGAAGAAGGGATGTCTGTAGCTCGAGCCTGAGCCTGATCCGAGGATGACATACCGGCAGGTCTCATCATCGGAATACGAGCTTCTGTCAATGGAGGCATCAAATATATGTGACGATAGGTGGCGTAGTCCCCCTCCGCAACATATAACAAAGCATCACTGCCCAGCATGGCGCCGACTACCTCTGAGTAAGAGAGCCTGTCAGCGGTCCGCATACTAGCTGGAGGTACCACGGGAACATCCTGAGAAAGATACCCCCGTACCTGGCACAGAAAGCGCTCCCCCAGGAACCAGACTCTGCCGACTGGCCCTTCGAGCAGGACCCTATACCGGGAGATGCCTGATGCTCCGGTATACTGAAGTAGGAGATCATCACCCAGAGGTGCCCAAGGCTGCCAAGTAATCTGCGGATGATAAATGCATAAACCAATCAGAAATCAAGAATATACAGAGCAAGTCAAAGATGAAAATGAAAAGAACTGAAAGTTCTGAAGTACCTCTGAGTGTCGCACAGTGTCGAAGTACTGTCGCAGGCGAACCAGGGTCTCTCGAGGCCTCGCCCGGTGCGGGCCCTCAAATATCAATGAATATGGGGTCACGGGAATCCCCACCACCTCCAGCACTGGGGCTAACGATGGGAAGTATACATAAGCCCATAACTGAGAAAAGCAGTGCAGAATGTAAGTACGAAATGCTGAGAGCAAAATACAGACTGTAAAAGTGCGCTGTGTATACGATGTACAAGTAATGAGAAGCAGAAATGTAAATCAAGGGGACAGAAAGTACCTCTCAAGCTCTCCAGTAGCCGCCAAGCAAATCGCCCCGCCCGCGGGAGGTCGCGCTCATGTAAAAGTAGAGGGTAGCCAGGCCAGCGCCACCCCAATCATATCTACTGACCTGTGATAGGTCGACTAGAGCGCTCAGCAGATATAGCCCAATGGTGTTCCCTCTGTCGGCGAACAGGGTAGTCCCGAAGAGGAACATCAGGAAGCCACGAGCATACTGCTCTGTCTCCTCAGGAGTCTCGGGCACCATCTCCGCCCGCCGGAAATGGGAGGAGAACCAAGTATACCTGACTCTCCCTGAAACCCTATCAACAGGTGGGCGAGCCCCCAACAAATACATCCAGGCGGCCTCCCACTCGCCCATATCCTCGTCATAGGGGATGGCCCAACCTCCGACATCAAGGCCGGTCAATACAGCAAAGTCAAAAGGGGTCATGGTCATGTCCCCGGTGGCAGAGAAATGAAAGGAATTGGTGGTGTCCCACCATCTCTCTACCAAAGCTGCCATCAAGGTCCTCCTGGCAGGACAGCGTGACAACCCGGCGCAGAAGGGCCCAAACCCTGCCAAGTCTACCAAATCCCTGACGCCCTCCGGGAGCTCAGCATACCAATCCCGCGCCATGGTAGAACCATATCCTCGCACACTGCGGGAACCACCCTACATTCAGAATGAATATATGTGTCAATAATGAAATAAATGGGCTGTATACCAATGATAATGAAATGGGCTGTGTGCCAATAAGATGAAATGGGCTGTGTGCCGATGAAGTAAAATAAGCTACATGCAAATTCTATCTACCTGGGCTGCGTGTTCAGAGAATTTGAATTTTGGGCTGCGTGTTCAACTTTCAGTTAATTTGTGGGCTGCGTGTTCACTATCTACCTGGGCTGCGTGTTCAGAGAATTTGAATTTTGGGCTGCGTGTTCAACTTTCAGTTAATTTGTGGGCTGCGTGTTCACTATCTACCTGGGCTGCGTGTTCAGAGAATTTGAATTTTGGGCTGCGTGTTCAACTTTCAGTTAATTTGTGGGCTGCGTGTTCACTATCTACCTGGGCTGCGTGTTCAGAGAATTTGAATTTTGGGCTGCGTGTTCAACTTTCAGTTAATTTGTGGGCTGCGTGTTCACTATCTACCTGGGCTGCGTGTTCAGAGAATTTGAATTTTGGGCTGCGTGTTCAACTTTCAGTTAATTTGTGGGCTGCGTGTTCACTATCTACCTGGGCTGCGTGTTTAGAGAATTTGAATTTTGGGCTGCGTGTTCAACTTTCAGTTAATTTGTGGGCTACGTGTTCACTATCTACCTGGGCTGCGTGTTCAGAGAATTTGAATTTTGGGCTGCGTGTTCAACTTTCAGTTAATTTGTGGGCTGCGTGTTCACTATCTACCTGGGCTGCGTGTTCAGAGAATTTGAATTTTGGGCTGCGTGTTCAACTTTCAGTTAATTTGTGGGCTGCGTGTTCACTATCTACCTGGGCTGCGTGTTCAAAGAATTTGAATTTTGGGCTGCGTGTTCAACTTTCAGTTAATTTGTGGGCTGCGTGTTCACTATCTACCTGGGCTGCGTGTTCAGAGAATTTGAATTTTGGGCTGCGTGTTCAACTTTCAGTTAATTTGTGGGCTGCGTGTTCACTATCTACCTGGGCTGCGTGTTCAGAGAATTTGAATTTTGGGCTGCGTGTTCAACTTTCAGTTAATTTGTGGGCTGCGTGTTCACTATCTACCTGGGCTGCGTGTTCAGAGAATTTGAATTTTGGGCTGCGTGTTCAACTTTCAGTTAATTTGTGGGCTGCGTGTTCACTATCTACCTGGGCTGCGTGTTCAGAGAATTTGAAGTTTGGGCTGCGTGTTCAACTTTCAGTTAATTTGTGGGCTGCGTGTTCACTATCTACCTGGGCTGCGTGTTCAGAGAATTTGAATTTTGGGCTGCGTGTTCAACTTTCAGTTAATTTGTGGGCTGCGTGTTCACTATCTACCTGGGCTGCGTGTTCAGAGAATTTGAAGTTTGGGCTGCGTGTTCAACTTCCATTTAAAATGTGGGCTGCGTGTTCACCATCTATCTGGGCTGTGTGTTCAGAAAAATTTGAAGTTTGGGCTGCGTGTTCAACTTCCATTTAAAGTGTGGGCTGTGTGTTCACTTTCGAATTCGGGCTGAGTGTTCGACAAATCAGTGTTTGAGCCATGTGTTTTAATGTGGGCTGTGTGTTCGCAATTAATTAATGAACCGAGTGTTCGAAAATTCAAGTGTTGAAACTACATATTCAAGATGTAAGGAAAGTACTATGTCACAAGCTAAATGTTTAAGCATGGCAAGGGTGCGAAATGTAAAAAACAGAAGATGAGGTAAATACCTCTCGGGCCTCGTGAGAGAGATGCTGCTCCGGCTCTCTGAGAAGCAGATCCGCAGGTGCTCTCTCGTCGAAACTGGTAAAATGACGGAAAACGGCACGAGGGAGGACGTGCACTGCCGGACGGTACCTCTCGGGCATGAAAGGTCGAGTCCTCGGAGGTAGAGTCGTGGGATCGAAATCATCTCCGGCACCTGGGAAACCCCCGCCGTGAGGAGAATTGCCTGCCATTTTCAAGAATCTGCAAAAGGGAGCAAAAATGAGCAAAATGAGCAAAATTGGAAAAAGTCAACAAAAGTCAACTCCCGAGAAAATATTCTAAATATTAAGATGAACTTACCTCAAGTGGTGAAAATGCAAAGAGAAGCTCCGAAGCCGGAATTTAATCGCTCCAAAGTGTTTAAAACTAAGTGTTTTTACGAAAACAATTTGCGCGAGGCGTTGGAAAACGCGCGTAAAACTCAAAACTGGAGAGAAAAGTGTTGAAAGAGGCAAGAAATGAAGTGAGGTTCGGGTGCCATTTATAAGCCTCAAGCCTTGGTTTGAAAGAGCATCAAAAAGGAGGGGAAAAGACCAAAATGCCCCTGGGAAAAGGGCATGGCCGGCCGGCCTCTAATTCTAGCTGGCCAGCCATCTGCTTTTTGCAGAAATGGCCGGCCAGCCATCTACTTTAATGGAAACCGGTTGGACACCCCCCCCTTGGGAAGATAAGTGGCCGGCCATGCTCTCCACAGGCTCACCTAGCTCTCTGCAAATTTTGAGGAAGATCGGAGTTCCCGGGACCTGAAAAAGTTCAAGAAAAGTACACTTCCGATCGCGAAATTGCTCCGTCAGGACTTCGGTTTCCAATTCTGACATATGTCTCATCATCATTCATCGAAATCAAAGTGTATCCTTTTTAATTGAGTCGTAACATTTCAAAGAAGCAGATCGGAGGTCGCGATTAAGTTGCCTTCGCCGAAACGCGCATTTCCGTACTCGTTGTTTCATAACAAACGGGCGCCCTGATTCATGCTCATGTCACATTATCTTGCATTTTCATGAACATACCTGTATTAACATGCACGTTTCTTGATGTTAATCATACTTCTGTGCTTGAGTGTACGTTGTCACGCGTATTCTGTTCTTGCATTGCGACACATTCACTCACCGGCACTGCGTGTGTCGAACTTTCGAAATCGCACTAAATATATGTTGTTAGCATATTGTACTTGTTGCAATTTCTCTCTTTTGCAGGCACGATATTGTATGTACGGTTCAATTGAGGCTGGTGCGACCAGACGAATCGCGCAGGTATCGTATCTTCTCCGTGTGAGACATGGCGGAAATTGAATAATCCTCCGCATTCTTAACTGCATGAAATATAGTTGTTGCTTTGCATTCTTGCTTAGAACTGTTGCATCTATTTGCGAATACTTGCTTCATTACAGCTTGCTGCATTTGCATAATCATTGGGTTACCTTCGGCTTCTTGCATGTCATTTGCATTTTGCCCCCTGCCTGCGGGCATGCCTGCGGGCACATCTCTGTTTATCTTGCCTGTTTGTCTAAGTCTTCGGCCTTGTCAAAAATGGGTCGTCTCTTGGCTTTGACATTCACTCCGTCACTTGTGACTTCCGAGTTCTGTCAAAGAGGGGCAACTGTAGACACCCCATTTTTGACCGACCTTAAGACTCAGACGTCACCGATTGAGCGCTTGGTGATGTTGCATAATGTGCTTGTTCAGAAGCTTCAGAGTTGCGGCCGTGAGCCCTGCCTCCGGATTTCCGAACCCTCTTCTGTGCCTTGTCTCGGTTTGCGAACCAGACTCGGTTTTCTCTGTTTCTTTTCCTGAAGGGAGGGAGAGGTCCCGTAGACCATCTCTCAATGTCCGTAGGCTACATTTGGTGGCCGTAGGCCATTTTGCCCATTTCGGAGTCCGGTTCCCGGTTTTCGGAGCCGTCAGGCCGTGTGCCTCGGTTCGGGACCGCTTAACCATCTCCTATTGCTCTGATTTTTGGCATACATCTTATTTCATCCATTTTGAGGGACACTGGGGGCTGAGAAACCCACTTCGAGGTCGAATACAATTTTCGGTGCTTAACAGCCCATTTCCGGGACCTCGAACTGCGTGTTTTGGCTCCGGAACTTTCGTTTTGCAACGGTTTTCGCTCATTTTTGGCAGGTACCTCTGTTTTATCCCGAGGAAGGTCACTGAAGGGTGGGAGGCCAGCAATTGTTGCAGCAACCAGTTATCTCTCCTCCCAAGCCTCCCGGCGCCCGTTTTTCGCACTTCCGGGCTAATGTTGAATACCTTAGAGCTAGCGTTGCCAACTTTCAACCACGTATCTGTGATCTACACACCTGAGAGGCCCCTAAAAGTTCATGGCCGGCCATTAAGGTCACCTGACCCTTTTGACCCTTTTCTTCCGGGCTAATGTTGAACCTCTTGGACCTTTTTTCTTGAACTTTGAACCACATATCTGTGATGTACACACCTGAGAGGCCCCTAAAAGTTCATGGCCGGCCAGTAAGTCAAGTTGACCCTTTTGACCCCCTCTTTCCGAGCCATTGTTGAACCCCTTGGGCCCACTTTCTTGGAATTTCAATTACATGGTTGTGTTGTACACACATAGGGCTACCTCCCCAATACCTGGCCGGCCAGAAAAGCTGGTTGACCCTTTTGACCCCTAGCCGGCCGGCTAGGGGGTGTGGCCGGCCGGCCACCTCCAGCAAAAGTGAGCGGCCGGCCGTGCTCTCCTCACTGTACCCTTTCCAGCTGTGGGGCAATATCCCCCAGATATTTTCTGTATCCGGGGGATATTTTGGGAGAGAGGATTCCTCTCCAACTCACCCCCCTTTTACACCCCTTTCTTGACCTTATAACCAGCTGAGGGTCTTCTTCATGAGGGTTAGAAAAATTCTTCTCCAAGGACAAACCCTAAACTCCATTGTCTTCTTCTTCAATTCTTCAAAAAACCCTAAGTCTATAATCTTCATTCCTTCTACACCACCAAGCTCCACCACCACCATCTCATTTCCAGCAGCTAGGAGGGATTCTTGAAGGCTAAAGAAGCTGCAAATCAACCCAAGAAGTAACAAAAGCTTGGATCTTCAAGGGTAAGTTACACTTTGATCCTTTTGACCCTTTCCTTTGATCTATTTCTAAGCCTCATTTATTTTTGGTTTCAAACTTCGGCCCTAACTGAAAAGGGCCATATTTTGAGCTCATCTTCACTTCTCATTAAGGGCTCAACCCTATTTGAGCCCTCCATAATACACTTGCTTCATTGACCATCTTGTATGTCATAATTTTGCATGCTATTTTTGACCCATGAGCAATTTATTTTAGAGCATGTTGTAAACTGATATGAGGCATATTTTGAGCCCCTCTTCAACATTGGAGAAGGGCTCAACATTGTTTGGTGTTTCCATATGTCACTTGTAGTTATATCCCCTATTTAGCCCCATTTTTGCATAAATTAATAGCCCTCTTTGCTTCGGTTTTTGGACCTTGGTCCGAACTGAAAGTGGTCTTATTTTGGCCTATAATTCATGTTTCATTCACACTTTTTTTCTGTTTGGTGATTATTTTATACACTTCATGTTTTAGCACCTTTTGAGCCTTATTTTGCATCATATTTTTTAGCATGTTTGTATACTGATTTTGAGGCTTCCATATACTGTAAATGTTCATATTTTTGGTCCATCTTCAGTGTTGTAGAAGGAAATTTTTCAGTTTGAGTTTTGCTTATACCACTTGCTTCATTACCCCTCTTTTGGCCCCTATTCTTGCATGCTATTTTCGCCATACCTATACTTGCTGTTTGGCCATGTTTATAACTGGAAAAGTGCTTATTTTGGGACTGTCTAGCTTCTGTCTTTGCATTGCATGTCCATGTTGTGCATGTTTAGTATGGCTATAGGCCATTTCGGATGCCTAATGTTGCATTTCGGGTCATTTCCTTGCATTTCATGTCATTTCGCTTCATTTCGGGACTGTTTTCCCCCATATTTTGTTGCTGAAATTCCATTAGCATGCTTTCATATCATTTTTGCCATGTTTCATTGCATTTTATCATTGCCTCGGTTTGCGTGCCCGTGTGCACGCATTTCGAGGCACTCCGTTTTCATCCGACGGCATCCCATGTGAGTGCGGCTGAGGCTCACTCATGTTGGTATAAGCCCACTTGTCATTTCCATGCCATTTCATTGCATTTTATCACTGCCTCGATTTGCGTACCCGTGTGCACGCATTTCGAGGCACCTCATTTTCTGCCATCGGCATCTTATGTGAGTTCGGCTGAGGCTCTCTCATGTTAGTATAAGTCCATTTGTCATTTTCCATGTCATTTGCATTGCGTATGCACCACCTCGGTTTGCGTGCCCGTGTGCACGTACTTCGAGGCATCTCATTTTTATCATTCTGTCATCGCCTCGGTTTGCGTGCCCGTGTGCACGTACTTCGAGGCATCTCATTTTCATCATTCTGTCATCGCCTCGGTTTGCGTGCCCGTGTGCACGTACTTCGAGGCATCTCTTTTTTATCATTCTGTCATCGCCTCGGTTTGCGTGCCCGTGTGCACGTACTTCGAGGCATCTCATTTTTATCATTCTGTCATCGCCTCGGTTTGCGTGCCCGTGTGCACGTACTTCGAGGCATCTCATTTTTATTGTATTTCGTCTTTTTCTCGGTTTGCGTGCCCGAGTGCACGTATTTCGAGGCATATCATTCCATAGCATTGTGCATGCTAAGATTGTATATTAGTTGCATTTTCATGCATATCATGCATATTGCATCATGTCCGGAATAGGAGTTAGCCCGGGCACGGGAAACGAGGTACATTTCGTACTCCGAGTGACGGAATGTGTCTCAATTCCCAAGTCACCGACACTCCGGATTATCCATGATGGAGTTAGGTTTTAGCTGTAGTTTCATGTGCATTCATCCTATATTGAGTTGTGCATTTCGACTCCTCGACCATCATGCCTCGGTATGCGTAATTGGTGGCACGAAGATCGAGACATGCATATATCTGTGCAGATACATTGCTATGCCCCTTTCCTGCTCTCTGTTGTAGCAAAACAAAGAATCAACAACCTTTTGGGACTTGGCACGCATTTCAAGAACAGGTGTAAACAGAGGCTAATTGGGGCATTCCGGTGGATTTCCGCGCAAGACAGTCCGGACATGCATCATCCATCAGAAGCAAGACAGCCCCTGGCTTGCACGCCAGTTTATTTGCTTTCTAGTTAATTCATTAATTAATTAGAATTCTGTAATATTCTTTTATTCGGGACTGTAATATTTGGACTGTATTATTTATTTGGACCCTCCGAGCGAGGGCACAACTGTAATAAGTGTGGGTGAGTGTGATGTATGTCTTCCAACCCCACGTCTTTCTCCCTTTTATTTATCCGTTTTTGATGGTTAGATTAGGGCATATTTTAATTAGCATACAGTATGACAGCATGTTTGCATCATTCATCTGTATTGCATGCATCGGGCTCGGCGCATCATACTAACTGCATTGTACTTTCAATACCAAGTTGAATACATGTTAGTTGTAGCATTTCATATGCCATCTTAGAATAGCCGAGCCTACTATAGTTGCATTTTGCATGTGTTGCATTAGGCATTTCCGTACACTTAGGATCATGCATGATTTCTAATATAGTTTCTATTTTGGCTTGGAGTACTCGGTGAGTTTTATGCTTTAGCATCCTTGCATGTGTGTGAGTGAATGCCATGATAGCATGCTTACCATGAGGCTATGTGCTTATCTGATATATCTGCCTGAATGCCTGTGGGTGAAGGTTGGGTTATCTGAATTGGAATGAATCATCAAAATGTTTCAAGCCTACCTACGGGTAGCAAACCATTTTCAAAAGCAAACATGAAATGTTTTGTTCCAATTCGGGCGACCCGGTCTATACTTATATGCTGTGAGCATCACATAGTAACCTAGGCTAATAACCGGAATAAGAACTCACAATGTTTTCAAAAATTGATATCATGGTTAGTAGAGGCCGGTCTATGACCGGGCGAGCGGGGGTGCTCACGAAGTGACCTTCCCCAATCGTACCCAAGTTCCCGAGCCGAGGCAACTTTGGTGATGACGGACACGTGGCCTTTTGGCACCGAGTCAGGGTTTCCTAAATTTCCCAAAATAAAATATTTAGGTGGCGACTCTGTATCTGGCAAAGCAGTCCATGTTTGGCACTTCTTTCAAAAATCTGTTTTCTCAAAACGATTTGCCGAATTTGGACTCTTTGGTTCAGACTTAGAACCGTGACTACGAAAAGTCGAGTCCGAGCTGTAGCGAGGTCCCCCCGCGGGCTTGTTACACTAAGGCAGCTGCAACAGTGGGAGGTTCAGAATGAAGATAAGAGGAATCAGATACAGCAGTAAGACAAACAGGAGGTTTTGTCTTGGATCTGGTAAGCATAGGGTGAATATTGGAAGAAGGGGGAGCAGAAGGTGGAGGAAGATCAATAGTAAGAGAGGTAATAGGAATAGCATGAGGAGAGGAAATGAAAGGAGGAGGAGAAGATGAGGAAGCTTGAGACACAGATAAAAGAGAAGGAGATGGAGAAGAAAAATGAGAAAGAGAAGGTTGAGAAGAAGAGGAAATCTGAGATACAGAAGAAGTAGAAGAAGGCCAGAAAAATTTATGAAGATGTGGCAAAGAGAGAGAATGAGAAGGAGATGAAGCAACAGTTGTTGCATATGGAAAACAAGATTCATTGAAGATAACATGTCTAGAGAGATATAGTTTGCCAGTTAGAGGATCTAAGCATCTATACCCTTTAACAGTGGGATGATAGCCTAAGAAAACACAGGAGACAGACTTGGGTTGAAGCTTGTGAGTAGTATAAGGTTTCAACCAAGGGAAGCATTGACAACCAAAGACCTTGTAGAAGGAATAATCTGGAAGTGTGTGAAAAAGAACCTGAAATGGAGATGTATTGGACAGAATAGAACTAGGCATTCTATTTATTAAAAAAACAGCAGTAGCTACAGCATCAAACCAGAATTTTAAAGGAAGAGAAGATTGATGAAGAAGAGTAATAGCTGTTTCAGTTATATGCCTATGCTTCCTTTCAGCCACACCATTCTGAGCTTGAGTATAAGGACAACTGGTTTGGTGAATAATACCATGGGAAGAGAAGAGGGCAGCTATTCTTTTGTTAACAAATTCAGTACCTCCATCAGTTCTTAGAATTTTAAGAGAAGCATGAAATTGATTTTCTACATAGACTTTAAACTCAAGCAATTTGTCATAGACTTCACTCTTAAAGTGTAAAGGATAGATCCAAGTGAATCTAGTACAATCATCAACAAACAAAACATAAAATCGAAATGGGGCATGATCAACAGTAAAAGGTCCCCATACATCAGCATGAATAAGAGAAAATGGACTATCAACAGATGAACAAGACAATTTGAAGGGAAGTCTATGACTTTTAGACACATAGCAGTCAGTACAAGCTATGACTTTATTGAGACTATTTTTATTTGGAAGATGTGATGCCAAGTGCTGCAGCTTGACAGTTGAAGGATGCCCCAACCTTTTATGCCACAGCAGATCAGAAACTGAAGCAGTAGAATCAGTGAAAGTCTGAAAAACCTGTGGTTGCTTGGAACAGATGGAAGAAGATGAAGACATTTGATAAAGGCCATTGACATTGTAGCCTTTATGCAGAACTTTATGTGTGTGTTTGTCCTGAATGATAAAAGAATCAGAATCAAAAATAACAAGACAGTTGTGATCCTTGGTTAATTGATGAACAGATAGAAGATTGGAAGATATAGAAGGAACATGTAAAAGATTGGAAAGAAGGAATGAAAAATGTGGTGTAGGAAGAATACCATTGCCAACATGTTGAATAGGCAAACCTGAGCCATTTCCAACTTGAACTTGATCTGATCCCTGATAATCTTGATATTGCTGAAAATTGGTCAAGTCATGTGTGAGATGATTTGTAGCTGCTGAATCAATATACCAAGGGGGTACAGTAGAGTCTGATGATGATGAAGGCACTGTTGCTGTATAGGCTTTTGGTGTAGTAGTGGTAGTAGATGGATAAGCATTATCATGCCTATACCAACAATCTAAAGCAATATGGCCTGATTTTCCACAGATCTGACACACAGATGCAGAAGGTCCAGGATAATCCGATTTAAAACGATTTCCAGAAGAATATCGATTAGTTCTGTTTCCACCACGAAAATTAGTCTGATATCTACCACCTCGGCTTCCTCTGTGCTGAGGTCTGCCTCTAAAATTATTAAAGCGAGAATTTGAACCAACATTGGAGGAGGAAGTATCAAAAACAGAACCAGATGAAGAACCTTTTGTTGCTGAATAGGCAACATGCAAGTCTTGATTAGATGAATGCTTGATTTTACTTTCAATATGAATTTCTTCTGATCCAAGGAGAGAACACAGTTCTTCCATAGACACTGAAGTAGATCGAGTTCGAATGGATGTTTTGAATGCATCATATTCTTCTGGTAAGCCATTTAATATGAGAAGAATTAGGTCTTCATCATCAACCTTCGCACCAGACAAAGCTAACTGATCTGAAATAGCTTTGATTTGTGACAGATAACTGTCAATTGAGAAAGATTGCTTCCGTATGGTATGAAGTTTGTTCTTTAGCTGATGAATATGAGATCGAGAGACAGATGTAAATCTCTGTTCAAGTGCTGTCCAGACTTGTGAGCAAGTTTGTAGATGGAGAACAGAAGAATATACAGAAGGAGAAAGAGTTGCAATGAGACATGTGAGAAGATTTGCATCAATAACCTCCCATTGAGCATATGCAGGATTAAGAATTTGTTTGCCAGAGGCATCAGTAATTTCGGATGAAGGACAAGGAATGGCTCCAGTGACATAGCCTAAAAAACCAGTGGCTCGAAGAATATTATGAAGTTGATTTCGCCATATAAGGAAATTGCTGACATCAAGTTTAACAGTGACAAGAGAACTAAAATTTGATAATAGAGAGGTAAGACTAGATGGAAGAGAAACAGGATCAGCCATGGATAAAGCTGCTCGTGAGAGCTCTCAAAGCTCTGATACCATGTGGAAGATGAAGATTTTATTTCATTTGTTTTCTACACTTACTGATTACAGTAGAGAGATTATATTTATAACTGATTAACACTAACTAACACTAACTAACTAATTCACTAACAAACACTTCTAACTAACTAACAAACTTTACAACTGTTACAGATATTATAATGAGGACTGCTATCAATACAGGACTGTGATAGACAATATATCAATGCTGACTCTGATGCAGTTGAGAGCTGCTGTGACAGATGCTTGGACTGAGTGAGCTGCTGTGACTGATGCTTGGACTGAGTTTGGACTGAGTGAACTGATGAAGCTTGGACTGAGTAAACTGTGGAGATGCAGAGTCAGTTACAGATTGAATCTTATCAACACTCCAACATGAAAATATGAAACAAAATTGAAAGAAAAAAAATCGACTATTCTGATTGTTTACATCAAAAAAAAAAAAAATCAAATAATATACAAAAAATTATCAAACAATATATAAAAAATCATCAAATAGTTTATATATATTGACGCGGCTTTTTAGAAAAATTTGTATATAATCAATGCCCATATAATACCGATGAATAAACTGCACAATACCAATGGCTAAACAAATTAACGAAGAAACTACGATTTATGTGTTACAGTGGCAAAAAAAATGATTGTTCATCACCGGTTTACCATCATCTCTGTTATCAATCTACTACTAAACTTCTCTTCCAAATGTTCTTCCATAACATGACCTTAATGCAAAATAATGGTGAAGGAAGATCATCGATTAAATGAATTTCTCACATTGAGGTAAAGAAAATACTAATATAATAATCTTCTACATTCTATATACAATGTTTTATATATATCACAAATAAAACATATATAATAATTGATATTCTCTCTCCTAAATATATGATATAATACATATACATATACTATAATAAAAGTCTATAAATATAAAATAGTCCACATAATAATTTATATATTACATAAGTAAAATGAGATTTTTGTAAAAAATATTGTTCGAGCTCCAAAATGTCATAATAAATTGTGAATTTATTGAATTAAAAAATAAATTTAAAAAGTAGTATTGGCTAATCCATTAAACTAATAGTTTTAAAATATTAATAATTTTATAATTTATAATTTTCAAAAAGAAAGATAAAAGAAAAATATTTTATATCTTTCCAACATAATCCTCTCATACTGATTTTTATTTCCTTTAAAAAAAATTAAAACTTGCTTATTATTATATTACTATATTTTTCATACCATATATAACTACTCTGAAATTTTTAAAATTCATGATAAAAATTAAGAACCTTTAAAATATTTTGATTTAATTACGTATATTTAATTTCTTTTGTACATTTTTTTTTCTTTTTCGATTTGTTTTGTATACTCATATGCACTAATATTTATGCCTAAATTATAAATTTTTTAATACATGTAATGGGTGTGAAAAGAAATTAAGTAAGTAGGATTATAAGCACCCTTCCTCTATTAGTCACATTCATTGATTTTACTTTCAAAAAATAAAAATAAAAATAAAAATTCAATATCTCATCAATTTAATTCTTTAGTTAATAGATTTTCACACTACTAAAATATAATTTTTTTTTATAATGGTAACTTCATTTCAAAAATAATTAATTATTTTTAAAATATTAAAACATTTTACGTGAAAATTTGTATTAAATAATAATTTAATAAAATTTAAATTAAAAATTATGATTTGTTTTGAGATTTCACTTCTTTAATCAAGTTCTATACTAAAAATAAAATTTATGTACTAGCTTAATCTGATTTTAAATAATTCCTTTAGATGTAAATATAATTTAATATCAGACATATTTTAAGAATAAATATATAATTTCTTAATTGAAGTTTTAAAATATTAATAAATATGCCAAATATATATATTTTTTAATTTGGTTATAAAAGAATTTACAATATTTTTACCATTTTAAAAAATAAATAAGTTGACAATGTGATAGTTGGGTATGGACCAAAACGATTATCTAAAAATTGAATTGATGTATAGCATAAAAAATCAACCAAATCCAGTTTTTATACTACTTTTAGTATTTGATTTAGTATTAGCTCAATACTATCATAACTTAACAAATTATTAAATATAAGTTCAAATTGATTATTATTAAGTGTTTTCACTAATTAACTGATCAATTTCTAAATCAAGGCCAAGGTAAAACTAGAACAAGTTCTATATTTTAGGCTGACCCAATATTATATAAGTTTTTCATACATAATTATTTGTGTAAGAATTTTTAATATAAATATATAATTTTTTTACAAATATATATATATATACATTTTCGTGTTTTTGTTATAAAAAATAATCATAATATATTTACTGAATTTAAAAATAAAAAAAAATAAGTGGATTAAGTGATCATGAATTGGGTATGAATGAAGATAATTATCCAAGAATTTAATGGTTGGCTTAAAAATTGATCTAATCTAACTTCTAAACTACTTTTAATGTTTAATGTCAGTACTATCTCTCAAATTAGTTCATAATATTCAAAACCTAAGAAATTAAAATATAATTTAAATATCAAATTTAAATTCATTATTTCCAACTATTTCTATTAATTGATCGATCAAAATTTTAAATCAGTTCCAAAGTATGGTTAGAACAATATCCATATTTTAGGTTGACCTTAGATAATTTTCACACATAAATACACTTAACTATTCATATAATAATTTTAAATATAAATATAAAGTTCTATCAAAGTTTTCATTTTTTTTAAAAAACTATGCATAAACATGTACATATTTATTTTTTATTATAAAAATACTAACATATATTTATTAACCAATTTAATAAACAAATGAGTCAAGCGGTTCTTGTTTAAGTATAGGCTAAGACAATTCTCTAATGATTAGGTCACAGCCAAGTTGAAATAAATGTTGAGTCAATTAGATTATGTCACTTTTAGTGTCTAACACAATTACAAATACTCAAGCCAACTCTTATATATTTTATTACAAAAAATACGAATATATACTTATTCACCAATTTAATAAATAAATAAGTGGTTCATGCTTAGGCATAGATTGAGACAATTATCTAATAATTAAGTCATGATCAAGTTGAGACAAATGTTGAATCAATTAAATTATGCCACTTTTAGTGCCTAACACAATTATAAATCCTCAATAATTTAAAATATAAATATAAGTTTTAATCAAAATTTTAATTTTTTTAATAACTATTCATAAACATGTACATATTTATTATAACGAAAAAAATACTAACATATATTTATTCACCAATTTAATAAATAAATGAGTTAAATGGTTCATGTTTAGGCATAAATTAAGACAATTCGCTAATGATTATGTCATGGTTTAAGTTAACATAAATGTTGAGTCAATTAGATTATATCACTTTTGGTGTTTACACTACAACAAAAAATATTTTTGACGATGTTTTTTAGCAACCAAACTGAAATTAGTCGCCAATTGTATATAATCGGCGACAATATACTTGTTGGTCGCCAAAAAATTAAACTATTGGCGATGAGTTGAGATTTCTAGTCGCCAAAAGGTTTGGCGCCAACTTAAATTTCTGCACGGGAGCGCCAAAAATGTTTTCGCAATCAAATTAATATATAGCGACGAAAAGTTTGGTCGCCGATTGTAATTTTTGGCGACCGAAATAAAATAGTCGCGGAAAAGTTGAACGATACTTATGGCGACCAAAGGATTTTAGTCGCCAATAAATTAACTATCGAAACTATGCCGTTTTGCATTTTTTCCTCTTTTTTTTTTTTCAATTGACCCTTTTGGTGAATAAACAAATAAGACCTAGGCAACAAACAGTATAATTTTTATTCATCTCATTCTCTCCTTCAAGCGGTGCACAGCAAACACAGAGGTATGTCTCCCTCTCCTTCTCACTCTCTCACACCGCCTCCTCCTTTTTTTCTTCTTCGTCGTCCCTTTCTCTCACCCTATCGCGCCACCGACTGAGCGCCACCGATGGCATTCCCTCAAACGGTGCCTCATCTTCCTCTTTTTCTTCTTTGTCTGCCTTTTTCACAACGCTAATCTCAACCGACGGCATTCTCTTTCTCTGATATTTTGAATTTGTGGGACTGATTTTGGGACTATTTTGGGATTGTCGCCCCTTTTCTTTCTAGATTGCTTCATTGTTGTACTACTCCGTCTCCCTCGATTGCTCGCTTCATTGCTATAAACGTGTTTGACTTCTTCGTTAATTCAATACTGTAAAATGTGTTTGATTCCTTGGTTATTGTAGGTCTGTTTACACATTATAATGTTTGATTCCTTTGTCTCCTTACCTCCATTTCAGATTGTGTTTTTTTTACAGTGTATGTATGTATGTATCTGTAAAATATAATTAAATGAAAATTAAGTTAAAAAAGTTTGAAATTAAGAATAAATATTAAGGATTTATGGTTAATTTGTGATGTAATTGAATTAAGTTTTTATGTATATATAGGGGATGAATGTTGTTTAAGTTAGAAACTATGTATATAATAATTGAATATAGAAAGAACAAAAATAAAATTAAAAGTATGATACAGATATATTAGTTTCACAATTTTGAATTTCTAATAAAAAATAAAATTAAAATTGGAGTGATACTTGTGACCTTTGAATTCTACTTCTCATTCTAGTTTACCTATTAGAACTTGAACTAATTTTGGGTTTTGAAAAGAAAGTTGGTGGGGTTAAGCCAATATTCCTAATCTTTACATGCTATCAGCATATCTCCTTTCTGCTTGGACCATGCTACCTCTTAATTAGATAAAGTTGTTATGTTGTCTTTAACTAGATCTGTTATTATTCTTTTGGGAGATCATTTGCACCATAGGACATCTTTTATTGTTTAAAAACTGATACATGTATAGCTGATTGATTCATCTTTATTGTGTTGGACTTCTTATGAACAACTGATGGCTCCATTAATTATATATTCTATCTTGCAAAAAGTTTATTTTAAATATAGAGTGAAGAGAATAAAACGTATTTGACCAAATGAAGATTCATACCTGATGCTTAAAAGTTTCCCCATATATTATGATCATGAAGTTTTTTGATGAAAAAATTTGCAAGGTCCATGGCTTTTTTCATATTTGCAGAGGGTGAAGAACCCCCTTATACGGTTGAAAGACTATGCAAGTGTAGAGTCCATGAGGAAAGAAATTAATGAAGTTGTGGCATTTTTGCAAAATCCTAGAGCATTTCAAGAAATGGGAGCCCATGCCCCTCGGGTATGTTCTTACCAGGATAACGAATAGCTGTGTCATTTTTCTTGTGAATTTGATTATGTGTAGTTGTATATTTTCATCTACACTCTTGGAAGCAATTGTATCATGAAGTAGTGATTCTAATCTGAGGTTTTTTTTTTTTTTTTTATAAATTTTTTTGAAAGATAATCCGAGAGGGTTGATTGTATATTTTCACACTCTGAATGTTTTGTGGAATTCAGTATTACAATGAATGAAATTCTGTTCCGCCATGTATGTATCTATGCATGGTTTTAAGTTTTATATTATTCGTTGAATTTGAACGGGGATATCTTTGTGTTTTATTATTATTGTTTTCATTTTTCTCTTCTTATGAATGATTTAGTTTTCATGATAACTGTAGTATTTATTAAAAAAATACTCATGTCCTCAAATATCTGACTACTAACTAGAGAATCAATTGTAGATCTATGCTGAAAGGAAAAAGGTATATGGTTAATTACACGTACAGTACTATTTTGTAATACAACATATCCTTCATATTATTACGAAATGACCACCGAAACTGCCGAAACTTAGCACGGGCAACTTGCTCAAGCCTAAACAGACTTGTAGGAACAAACGGGACCTCGATTGGATTTCCAATTAGAAAATTAGAAGGAAAATTGCAAAACACAAGACTTAAAAACCCCGTTCGGGAGGCAAAATTGCGAAATGACCACCAAAACTGCCGAAACTTGGCACAGGGAGCTTAATTAAGCCTAAATAGACTTGTAGGAACAAACAGGATCTCGATTGGATTTCCGGTTAGAAAATTAGAAGGAAAATTGTAAAACACAAGACTTAAAAGGCTCGTTTGGAGGGTTGAAATTGCGATATGACCACTGAAATCGCTGAAACTTGGCATAGGTAGCTTGCTCAAGCCTAAATCGACTTGTAGGAACAAACGGGACCTTGATTGGATTTCCGGTTAGAAAATTAGAAGGAAAATTGTAAAACACGAGACTTAAAAGGCCCGTTCAGTGGCTGAAATTGCGAAATGACCACCGAAATTGTCGGAACTTGGCACAGACAGCTTACTCAAGCCTAGATAGACTTGTAAGAACAAACGGGACCACGATTGGATTTCCGGTTAGAAAATTAAAAGGAAAATTGTAAAGCGCAAGACTTAAAAGGCCTTTTCGGAAGGCGAAATTGTGAAATGACCACCGAAACTGTCGAAACTTGGCATGGCCAGCTTGCTTAAGCCTAAATGGACTTGTAGGAACAAATGGGACCTCGATTGGATTTCCAGTTAGAAAATTAGAAGAAAAATTGTAAAACACAAGACTTAAAAGGCCCGTTCGGGGGGCCGAAATTGCGAAATGACCATTGAAACAGCCGAAACTTGGCACAGGTAGCTTGCTCAAGGCTAAATACACTTGTAGGAACAAACAAGATGTCAATTAGATTTCCAGTTAGAAAATTAGAAGGAAAATTGTAAAACACAAGACTTAAAAGGCCCATTCGGGGGCCAAAATTACGAAATGACCACCGAAGCTGCCGAAACCCGGCATGGGCAGCTTGCTCAAACCTAAATCAACTTGTAGGAACAAACGGGACCTTGATTGAATTTCCGGTTAGAAAATTAGAAGGAAAATTGTAAAACACAAGACTTGAAAAACTCGTTTGGGGGGTGAAATTGCGAAATGACCATCGAAACCACCAAAACTTAGCACGGCCAGCTTGCTCAAGACTAAATAAACTTGTATGAGCAAGCAGTACCCCGATTGGGCTTCCCGTTACAAAATTAAAATCAAAATTGTGAAATTCATACTGAGTTATGTTTTTTTTTTTTTCAATCTAATATTGTTTTTTCTTTTTCATGTGACATATTGGCAATGGTGGAAAATAGTTCGGGCTGCGTCAGAAGATTTGATTTTGTATTTTTGAAAATATTTTGACATTTGATTTTAGTAAATGACTTATGGGTTAAATGTTTAGCATCAAAATATTTGGTATTGTGTTTTTGCAAATATTTTGACATAGGATTTTGGTAAATGACTTGTGGGTTAGATGTTTAGCATCAAAATATTTGGTTTTGTGTTTTTGAAAATATTTTGACATAGGATTTGGTAATGGATTTGTGGGTTTGATGCTAATAGTTTGTAAGTATTTTGGTATGAATGTTTTAGATTGTTAGGGAATTGTAATTATATTTATTGGGATGTTTAATAGCTATTAATTTTGAATTATTATGAATGTCTTGCACATGTGTATTATTAGTTACATTAAATTTGTGTATATATTATGCAGAGAAAAATAGGTTTTTGAATTATTTTGAACAGGTAAATTATCAAAATCAAAATTGGTGCAGTGAATTTTTAGTTACAAGTGATATTTTGGTCGCTGTTAATATATTTGGCGACAACATATTGTTTTTGTCCCTAAAAGTTAGTGGCTATTCCAAGAACTTTTAGCAACCAAAACTTAGTCGTCACTAAAAACTTGATTTTTAGCGACCAATTTAATTTTGTTGCTAAATAGTACTTTTGGCGATGCATTTATTTGTCACTAAAACTACATAGATTATCAAAATTTTAACCTATTAGCAACAAATTAGAACTTGACAGCGACAAAATATATGATTTTTGGTGACCATTTTTGCTTGTCGCTAAATGTCTACATACGGTGACAACTTATGATTTGGTCACCAATACTTTTAGTGACAAGCCTTTGACGACCAATTAAGTACTTGTCGCTGATTCTTTTAGCGACGAAATTTGTATTTTTGGCGACCAATTTTTTGGTCACCAAATGTGCTTTTTGTTGGCATAACTATAAACCCTCAAGCTAACTATATATTTTATTATAAAAAATACTAACATATATTTTGTTAGGTTTTTGTAATTAGTAATTGTAACAACCCCGACCCTTAATTAACGTTAATTCATGCTTAAGTGTGACTAACAAGTAATTAAGAAGAGATCATGAGTTAGTTATATGAGCATTGCATTATTTTTTGTGTCTCTATCTATTCAGCGTAGATAGATCTGTACATGTTTTAGTTTCGAATTGTAAATTGAAGGCCTTAACGGCATCCGATGTAGAAATTGATCTGATTTATGTGTTGATTGGAATTTTTTTAGGACCGTATGGTAGGTTTAATTGAAAATTCGTTTCGGAATGATTAAATAAGATTAATTTAATCTCACTTAATTGCTTATGACTTTAGCTAATTAAACACCATTTCTTTTTTGAGTCCACTCAACTCTTCTCATCCACTTACATACACCTTTGAGCCTATTCTTCAAAAAAACGTGAAAGGGGAAGAGAGAGAGGAAAGGAGAATTGAAATCAAAAGCAAGAGGAAAAGAGAATTGCTAGGGAATTCAAGGAGATTGGGTAGGAACCTTAGAGAATTCACCAATTAGAGCTTCAGTGAGAGGTGGAGGTATGAATTCAACACCTAGATTATGTAATTGTGATGTTAAAACATGGATTCATGAGGATTAAGTTGAGTAATTTAGGATGAACAAAAAAGAATGAGAGAACATAGATCATATCATGCATGCATGCATGTTTCATAGCATTTTGAAGTTGATTTTCAAGAATTCTCTCATGCATGTCTTGAATTCACCTCAATTTTGGGAAATCATTGAGTCTCATGATGTTTGGTAACATTTGATCATGTTTGAGGAGCTTTGGTTCAAAGAATGGCATGCATGTTATGTTCATGATTTATCCCTTGAGTTTCAAGTTGAATTTTTGCACATTGGCAAGCCAATGAGCCATGGTTTCTTGAAATGATCTTCAATTCATGTTGTTTTAAGGGTTTTCATGTATTTTCTCAAGTTTTGGCCCAGAAAAATGAGGTTTGATACTTTAAAGGTTGAGCTTGAACTTGAAGATCAAATCTGGAAATTCCAAAAATTTGATCCACACTCGAGCGGGGGGCTTCACACTCGAGCGAGCACTCTGAGTACGTGCACTTCCGCTCAAGTGACGTGAGTCACGCTTGAGCGTGAAATGCATGTACCCAGAAGTTCATGTGTTTTTAGTCCGCTCGAGCGAGGGAATTCACGCTTGAGGAAAGGTCTGAGTCTCACGCTCGAGCGGGGATCGAACGTCTGTCGAGCATGAAAAACATGCAACCAGTACTTTTTCCAAAGTTTACAGTCCGCTCGAGCCAGGGAAGTCACGCTCGAGCGAACCTTCATATCTTGCATGTCCGCTCGAGTGGGGAAATCCACGCTCGAGCGTGGACCCTATTTTTAGTAAAATTTGATAAATGTTTTCAAGTGCATTTTTGCATTCTCATTCCATCCTAGGCATTCCTAGGCCATGATTAAGACCCCATAATGAGAGTAATGAAGTAGAAGCACACCAAAACAAGTAAGGGCTAAGTCATCATCTATGGGTGTGTAATTCGGACCATGTTCATTTTGTAACTGTGTAGGTCTAGCACCACAAGGAAGCTAAATTGCCTACTTACAATGCCTATTATCTGTGAGTAATAACTTAGTAAAGTTATGTTCAAATCTATGTATTTTCTATATATGAAATAAGACCCTTTGAAGGAAATGCCATGTTTATTACTATGAATGATTGTCAAACATAAAAAGCAACTATGATGCCATGCTATGATTCAATTAAAGGAAATGCCATGTTTATTACTATGAATGATTGTCAGACATAAAAAGCAACTATGATGCCATGCTATGATTCAAGTATGTTGCTAGTGATGTATGCCACGATTCAAGTACGTTATAAGTGACATGATGTTATGATTCAAGTAAGCTATTAGTTCCCGGACCGGAGGTTCCTATGGAACTGACAAGTTATCTGTACCCGGCTGGAGGTTCCAAAGTGGAACTCACAAGTATACAAGTTCCCAGTCCGGAGGTCTTTGTATGGGACTGACAAGTTATCCTTACCCGGCCGAAGGTTCTTCTATAGAACTTGTACGGGGAGCAAATATTCTGGCAAGCCCATACTCCTTTCTTCCAAGCTCCTGCCTGTCCGATCGACCTGCGAGCACAACGGCGGTGTGTGGCCGGAATACCCCTCCGACGATCAAGCTAGACACACACAGGGATAAAGAGAGAGAGAGGATTGAGTGTTTAGTGTAAATCTCACCAAATGTTCATCTGTCTCAGCATGGGGGGCGCAGACTTACTTATATACCTTCTGCATGCCAAATCCACTCCCATTCGTCTCTCGACATGTGGTGCTACTATCCCAATTGTCAGCACAAATCTTGCTGAACATCACTTAACCCGACTGCCAGCCCACTCTACTGGGAGCTCGGCAGCCGGGCTGCATCATCTCGGCTGTAGATGGCCGTGTTGTATAGTTGGCCAGAGCGCCGCACTCCGCTTCGACCAAGCTCGGGACATATCCCGGCATTGCTGAGCTCGGGACAGCTACGCTTGTTTACCGTGGGCCTTATTGCCGAGCAAACACATGTAGCTCAGTCCAACCTTGTCTTTCCTGGCGCCGGATAACCCATTTGACAGGCTTCGATACCAAGAAGCTATGTAGCTCGGTCAAACCACGCCTTGCATTAACCGAGCAGGATCTTCCAAGACAGGGCCGTACTACCTCGGCCCAACCCTTGTTCGGCCCAAATCCATCCGGCCCAATTCCAGATCATAAATCTCCCTCTCAATTGTCCCTTAATTCCGTCCACGCAAGCGTGACTAGGATTACCCATTCTGACCGGGGTTACCTCTCCCCGCTCCTCGGTTCACCAGTTGATGACCGGGCTAGCTGACATGCCTGTCTTCAACATACTATCTCTTGACTTGCTCAGTTGTCGCCTCATCTGACCTTCCTGTCTGTTCAACTCTGACGCTGCCATTAATGGGGACACGCGTCAATCTCCCATTGGTCCTCGAGCGGCCAACCCAACCGTCTGTTGGCATTCAAATTTTTGGTGATTTTTTCCTTCCTTATCTGCATGCCTAGCTTCCTTCACTTCATTCCTCTTGCTTCTCATTTCTCTTCGACGACCCAGAGCTTGTGCCATTCCTCCCTTGCCATTCCTCAGCTTGTGTTCAAAGAAGCAGCCACTACCCTTCAAAGGTATGTCCCCCAACTCCTCCTTTGCTGTTATTTCACTTAAAATTTCATACATTAGGGCACTAAACACGCAGTTTTTAGGACTTAGGTACCCAAAATCGTCCCAAACCCTTAACTATTCATGGTGTTCTTCACTTTCTCTGATGAACATTGAAGATCTGGGGCGGACTGGGCACCAGGTCTTCTTTTGATCCGAAAAATCACTCCGACCGAACAAATAGCTTGTTTACCTCAACCTTCGTAGAAACCGAGGTAGCAGAAGGACTTGGCCGCTCGACCGGGCCATTCTCTGGTTCGCTTGAGCGACCGAGCTCCTTAGCTAGCTTTTACGTCCGAGGTGGTTTGGTACAATCCATGACCGAGCTCAAGTCCAGCTCCTTTTGCGCGACCGCGCTCCCACTTATAATTACCCTCCGTTTTCCTGCAGAGTCCAAGGGGACCAAAGACCAATTCCAAGGCTTTCAAGGACCGAGCAGCCATTAATTCCCAGCCCGTGCCAAACCGCCCCAGCCGAGCTAAATTAGTCGGCCACACATGGGAAAATTCCGCTTCCTTGTGGACACACCTTCTGCCTTGGCGGCCTTTAGGGAAGAGTACGGTATCCCGACAGACGTCCATTTAGAGCTCGCCGAGATAGAAAAAACCCCCTGGGACAGGCTTGACCAATGCCCCTTCACCGTGCTGTCAGTAGTTGAAGGAGGCCTCCGCTTCCCGATCAACCCTTTGATGACCGAATTCTTGCGCCGCACCGGGCTAGCACCCACCCAAGTCTCGACCAATACTTACCGAATAATCAACGGCGTGCATGAGCTAAACAACCGGTTCGGAACAAACTTAGGTTTAGCCGAGATACTACGACAATACACATTTGGGCACATCGGCGATGGCCTGGCCTACTATTTAAAAATAAGACCGGGCAAAGAAAAAATAGTGACCGGCACCCCAGACAAGGACTTACATGATGACGACTTCTTCTAGGTGTCTGGCAATTATGAAACAACCACCGTACCGGGCTGGTTCATCAGCAAGAACTTCGGTTCCACATGTAAGCCACGCTAATTTGCTCGGTTAATACCCTGCCTTCAACATTCTGTACTTAAACAATTTTTCCTGTTTCTTTTGCAGCAATTCAGGCCTTGCAATCCAACTACCAATATCCCAACGTTGAAGCCATCCGAACCGTGCTCCGTTACAACCACCGAGATTGTAACGAGTTGCTCGGCTACACACCAACCTACAGATACTCAGCTCCACGCCAGAGCAAAGTTACAGACTTCTCCGTGCTCCAACGCCTCCTCCAAACCTAACTCTACTGGACGTACCGCTAATCCGGCTGACCGAAGAACAAGAGATGGCAAAACGAAGCCGCATCAAGAACCTCCTCACAGCAACCTTAGCCGAGATACCGAGCATCACTGCCCATTCTCAAGCCGCCGGGCAATCCAGCGGCCCCGTGGTCGCTTTGCCGTCTCCAGCCGCCGGACAGGTCGGACAAGAGTCCCGCCGAGCTGGCAAAAGACCTCGGACAGATCCGACTGCCGAGCTGGTTGCCGAGCTAACCACCGAGCAACCCACCGATACTGTCAACCCAACACCTCCGTGGCGCCCGCAGCTGAAGCACCGGGGTAAAGACACCCCGGCTAATGCCTCCGTCAAGGGCGACAAGGAGCACTTGCTCGCCTTCGACCTTTCAAAAGCCCTCCTACTGCCGAGCGACGTGGTGGGCAGCAACCATGTCCCTGACACCCGGTTGGTGAAATCAGCCGTGAAGTCCATGACCAGGGTACGTATCTCAATCTTCTACTGAAATTTTACAAGTGTTTGTGCGGTTTCTTCTTTGATTGAACTTTGTTCTTGCAGGCCATCCAAAAACAACACTTGGTCATGGAGCGAATCCATCGACTGTGGCAGAAGGCGAATGACACTGCCGGCCAAGTGCAGAGCCTTCAAACCGAGTTGGGCCGAGCAAAATCCTCTTTGCAAATTGCCAATGCAGACAATAATAGGTTGCTCGGCCAGCTTGATGAAGTCGAGAAGAAGAGGGATGAGCTCCAGGCTGAGCTGGATGCGCTTAAGAAGTCAAGGGAGAAGGAGTGTGAGGATGCCAACAATGCCGGCTTCAAGGAAGCCGAGGACAGCTATAAGAAGCAGGTCTTCGCTACTCAAGATATTTATTTCAAAACGGGCTGGAAGTCAGCCTGCGAACATCTCGGTCAAGGTCCTGACACCGATGTGTTTGCCACTCCCCCAGTTGCCTTCCTACCGGTCTACCTCGTGCCTTATGCCAACGACATCTTCAGCGCATTGCAAGCTGAGGCCGAGGAAGAGCTTGCTAAAGAAACCGAGGTCAATGCCGAGGAGGGAAGCGGCCAGGAGCAGCCCGGAGATACTGAGGCCGGTTGTAGACACCCCATTTTTGACCGACCTTAAGACTCAGACGTCACTGATTGAGCGCTTGGTGATGTTGCATAATGTGCTCATTCAGAAGTTTCAGAGTTGCGGCCGTGAGCCCTGCCTCCGGACTTCCGAACCCTCTTTTGTACTTTGCCTCGGTTTGCGAACTAGGCTCGTTTTTCTCGGTTTCTTTTCCTGAGGGAAGGGAGAGGTCCCGTAGATCATCTCTCAATGTCCGTGGGCTACATTTGGTGGCCGTAGGCCATTTTGCCCATTTCGGAGTCCGGTTTCCGGTTTTTCGGGACCGTTGGCCGTGTGCCTCGGTTCGGGACCGCCTAACCATCTCCGTTTGCTCTGATTTTTGGCATGCATCTTATTTAATCCCTTTTGAGGGACACTGGGGTCTGAGAAACCCACTTCATGGCCGAACGCCACTTTCGGTGTTTAACGGGCAGTTTCTAGGACCCCGAACTGCGTGTTTTGGCCCCCGAACATTCGTTTTGCATCGGTTTTCGTTCATTTTTGGCAGGTACCTCTGTTTTATCACTAGGAAGGCCGTAAAAGGGTGGGAGGCCAGCAATTGTTGCAGCAACCAGTTTTTTACTCCTTCGACGCCCGTTTTTCGCACTTCCGGGCCAATGTTGAACACCTTGGAGCCATTTTCTTCAAACCCAAACCACATATTTGTGATGTACACACATGGGAGGACCCTAAAAGTTCATGGCCGGCCACTAATGCTTCTTGACCCTTTTGAACCCCTCCTTCCGAGCCAATGTTGAACACCCTTGGGCCACTTTCTTGAACTTTGAACCACATATTTGTGTTGTACACACATGGGAGGACCCTAAAAGTTTATGGCCGGCCATTAATTCCTTTTGACCCTTTTGAACCTCTCCTAAAATTGGCTTGCTCTCTCTCCTGTTTTAGAATTTCCAAATTCGAACCACAGGGTTGTGAAGAGGAGACCTGGGAGGCCACCAATATGTGGTGGCCGGCCACTATTTCAAGTTGACCCTTTTGACCCCTAGCTGGCCGGCTAGGGGGGGGTGGCCGGCCGGCCACTTTCAAGCCCAAAAACCAGCCGGCCATTTTCCTTGTGCCAGGAACTTTACAGCTGTGTAGCCCTTTCCTTCAGAAAATATCCCAATCCGGGGGATATTTTGTGGGGGAAAACTTGCCTATTTTCCCCCACCTTTTGCCCCTCCTTTACTCCCCTTTTCTTGTCCATATAACCAGCTGGTGGCATCACATTTAGGGGTTAGAAAAAATTGTCTTCAAGCCTCAAGATCCATATCTCCCTCCATCCTTCTCATTTTCCTAAAAATCCTTAAGTCCTACACCTTGTTTTCTTCATCACCACCAAGCTCTACCATCACCACTTCATTTCCAGCAACAAGGAGGGCTTCTCAAAGGCTAAAGGAGCTGCAAATTGGTCCAATAAGCAACAAAAGACTTGTCTCCAAGGGTGAGCTGCCATTTTCTCTTTTTTGAGCTTTTCTTTGCAATATTTCTTAGCCTCTCCTTCTTATACATTTGAGCTCCGACCAAAACTGAAAGTACCCTTTTTTTGAGCTCATTTTCATGTCTCATTAAGGGCTCAACCCTGTTTGAGCCCTCCATCTTGCACTTGCTTCATTATCCACCTAAAAAGTCATTTTCTTGCATGATATTTTTAGCTTGTGTGTGATTTATTTTGGAGCATGTTATAAACTGTAAGTAGGCTTATTTTGAGCCCCTCTTCAACATTTAAGAAGGGCTCAACACTGTTTGGGACTTCCATGTTGTACTTCCCTTTATATCCTCTTTTTGGTCCCATTTTTGTATGCCTTGGCAACCCCTGATGTTACTGTTTTTGGACCTTGGTCCGAACTAAAAGTGGCTTTATTTTGACCTCCTGAACATGTTTTATTAAGGGTCTTTTCTTGTTTGATGAATGTTTTGTATACCTCATGTTATAGCCACTTTTAAGCCTCATTTTTGCATTGCATTTCTAGCATATTTGTGTACTGTTTTTGGGGCTTCCATAAACTGTAAATAGTCCTATTTTGGGTCCCTCTTCAACATTGTTGAAGGACCCTAACCTGTTTGGGACCAGCAGCTATGAGTTTCTTTTTAATCTCATGTTTAGGGCCATTTCTTGCATGCTTGTTTTGCCCTATCTTGGTTTGCTGTTTGACCATGTTTTGTACTAGTAAAATGCTAATTTTTGGGCTGCCTTGCTTCTGTCTTTACATTCCATGTCCATATTGTGCACGCATTGCATAGCTATAGGCCATTTCGGGTGCCTAAATTCGCATTTCGGGACTATTCCATGCATTTGGTGTCATTTCGCCTCATTTCGGGGCTGTTTTCCCCCACATTTCAGTGCTTAAATTCTATTACCATGTTTGCATATCACTTCCCATGCCATAATTTGCATTTTTGCATTGCCTCGGTTTGCGTGCCCGTGTGCACGCATTTCGAGGCACTTCGTTTTCATTCACCGGCATCCTATGTGAGTGTGGCTGAGGCTCACTCATGTTGGTATAAGCCCATATCATGTTTTCATGCCATTGTTCGCATTTTTGCATTGCCTCGGTTTGCGTGCCCATGTGCACGCATTTCGAGGCACTTCATTTTCATCCGCCGGCATCCTATGTGAGTGTGGCTGAGGCTCACTCATGTTGGTATAAGCCCATATCATGTTTTCATGCCATTGTTCGCTTTTTTTGCATTGCCTCAGTTTGCGTGCCCGTGTGCATGCATTTCGAGGCACTCCATTTTCATCCAGCGGCATCTTATGTGAGTGTGGCTGAGGCTCTCTCATGTTAGTATAAGTCCATGTTGCATTTTCCATGCCATTGCATTGCGTATGCCATTGCCTCGGTTTGCGTGCCCGTGTGCACGCATTTCGAGGCACTTCATTTTTATCTACCGGTATCTTATGTGAGTGTGGCTGAGGCTCTCTCATGTTAGTATAAGTCCATGTTGCATTTTCCATGCCATTGCATTGCGTATGCCATTGCCTCGGTTTGCGTGCCCGTGTGCACGCATTTCGAGGCACTTCATTTTCATCTACCGGCATCTTATGTGAGTGTGGCTGAGGCTCTCTTATGTTAGTATAAGTCCATGTTGCATTTTTCATGCCATTGCATTGCGTATGCCATTGCCTCGGTTTGGGTGCCCGTGTGCACGCATTTCGAGGCACTTCATTTTCATCTACCGGCATCCTATGTGAGTGTGGCTGAGGTTCACTCATATTAGTGTAAGCCCATATCACATTTCCATGTCATTTAGATCGCATTCTGTCATTTTCTCAGTTTGCGTGCCCGTGTGCACGCATTTCGAGGCACTTCATTTTCATAGCATTGTGCATACTAGGTTGTATCTTAGATCGCATTCTGTCATTTCCTCGATTTGCGTGCCCGTGTGCACGCATTTCGAGGCATGTCATTCCATAGCATTCTGTATGTTAGGATTATATCTTAGTTGCATTTCATGCATGCCATGCATATTGCATCGTGTTCGGAATAGGAGTTAGACCGGGCACGGGAAATGAGGTACATTTCGTACTCCGAGTGACGGAATGTGTCTCAATTCCCCAGTCACCGACACTCCGGATTATCCATGATGGAGTTAGGTTTTAGCTGTAGTTTCATGTGCATTCATTCTATATTGAGTTGTGCATTTCGACTCCTCGGCCATCATGCCTCGGTATGCGTGATTGGTGGCACGAGGATCGAGACATGCATATATCTGTGCAAATACATTGCTATGTCCCTGTCCTGCTCTCTGTTGTAGCAAAACGAAAAATCAGCAACTTTTTGGGGCTTGGCACGCATTTCAAGAACAGGTGTAAACAGAGGCTAATTGGGGCATTCCGGTGGATTTTCGCGCAAGACAACCCGGACATGCATCATCCATCAGAAGCAAGGCAGTCCCTGGCTTGCATGCCAGTTTTATTTATTTTCTTAGTTAATTTGTTAATTAATTAGGATTTTGTAATATTTTGGACTGTAATATTCTTTTATTCGGGACTGTAATATTTGGACTGTATTATTTATTTGGACCCTCTGCGCGAGGGCAATACTGTAATAAGTGTGCGTGTGTGTGTTGTATGTCTTTCAACCCCACGTCTTTCTCCCTTTTATTTACCCGCTTATGATGGTTAGATTAGGGCATATTTCGTTTAGCATACAGTATGACAGCATGTTTGCATCATTCATCTGTTTTGCATGCACCGGGCTCGGCGCATCATACTAACTGCATTTGTATTTCAATTCCAAATTGAATACATGTTAGTTGTAGCATTCCATATGCCATCTTAGAATAGCCGAGCCTGCTATAGTTGCATTTTGCATGTGTTGCATTAGGCATTTCTGTATACTTAGGATTCATGCATGATTTCTAACGTAGTTTCTATTTTGGCTTGGAGCACTCGGTAAGTTCTATGCTTTAGCATCCTTGCATGCGTGTGAGTGACTGCCATGAATAGCATGCTTACCATGAGGCTAATTGCTTATGTGATATAACTGCCTGAATGCCTGTGGGTGAAGGTTGGGTTATTTGAATTGGAATAATGCATCAAATGTGTGTTTTAAGCCCACTAGATAGTGGCAAAATCATGTTTTCTAAGCCCACCCGAGGGTGGCAAATCCACGTCTTAGCCTACCTGCGGGTAGCACCATCAAACCATTTTCAAACAAACAAACATGAAATGTTTTGTTCCAATTCAGGCGACTCAGTCTATACTTATATGCTGTGCGCATCACATAGTAACCTAGGCTAATAACCGGAATAAGAACTCACAATGTTTTCAAAAATAGATATCATGGTTAGTAGAGGCCGATCTTTGATCGGGCGAGCGGGGGTGCTCACGAAGTGACCTTCCCCAATCGTACCCAAATTCCCGAGCCGAGGCAACTTTGGTGATGACGGACACGTGGCCTTTTGGCACCGAGTCAGGGTTTCCTAAATTTCCCAAAATAAAATATTTAGGTGGCGACTCTGTATCTGGCAAAGCAGTCCATGTTTGGCACTTCTTTCAAAAAATCTGTTTTCTCAAAAACGATTTGCCGGATTTGGACTCTTTGGTTCAGATTTAGAACCGTGACTACGAAAGTCGAGTCCGAGCTGTAGCGAGGTCCCCCGCGGGCTTGTTACACCGGTGTCCAAGAGCGAACTACGGTCGACCTGGAAGCAGCTGATGACGAGTTCTCCAATCTATCCCCCTAGTGTAGTTCTCTTTTTTTTTCATTGTTTGCTTTGCATATGTAACCGGGCTCTCTGCCCCTCCTTTTGTACTACTTTTACATCAATGAAAAAGCTTTAATTTCATCAAGTGTTTGTGCGGTTTTTAAGCCTCATAACTTCAGTCGAACAGGATATCTCGGCGGGCAAACCACTTTAATTAACTGATCTAACCAGAGTAAACTTCTCGGTTGAGAAGAGCTAAATTGAGCAAACCATCAATTCTTTCAATCGGAGTAAACATCTCGGTTGAGAAGAACTGAGTTGAACAAACCATCAACTCTTTCAACCGGAATAAACATCTCGGTTGAGAATAACGGAGTTGGCAAACCATCAACTCTTTCAACCGGAATAAACATCTCGGTTGAGAAGAACTAAGTTGACCAAACCATCAACTCTTTCAATCGGAATAAACATCTCGGTTGAGAATAACTGAGCTGACCAAACCATCAACTCTTTCAACCAGAATAAACATCTCGGTTGAGAATAACTAAGCTGACCAAACCATCAACTCTTTCAACCGGAGTAAATCATCTCGGTTGAAAATAACTAAGTTGACCAAACCATCAACTCTTTCAACCAGAGTAAATCATCTCGGTTGAGAATCTCAAAACTTAAAGCAACATTAAAAAATGCTAAGGCAAAGATGAGTTCTATATATTTGACACAAATGAATATTACATGTAAGGAAAAAAATTCCTTTGCACAAAAAGAAAGCTAAAGCTTTACACAAAAAGAGAGCTAAAGCTAGAAATAATACAGCTTGAGGTTGGCTACATTCCATAGCCGGGGTATTCTTCTACTATTCAAGTCCTCCAGGTGATATGCCCCCTTGCCCGCTAGACTGGTTATCTTGTAGGGTCCTTTCCAATTTGCCCCTAGTTTGCCTTCACCTGGCACTAGGGTATTGCCCATGACCTTTCTCAAGACCTAATCGCCTACTTTAAACGGTCTGGGGTGCACCGTTTTGTTGTATTTCCTTGAGAGCTCTTGTTGGTAGGCAGCCACATGGATGAGAGCCTTTTCCCGACGCTCTTCCACTAGATCTAGTTCAAGAGCAATGGCTTCGGCGTTCAGCTCGGGTTCAAAACCTTCACGTCTGAGGGTGGGCATGCCGACTTCCAAAGGTATGACTGCCTCCATGCCATAAGCCAAAGCAAATGGAGTTTCCCCAGTAGATCACCGTGGGGTTGTTCGGTATGCCCAAAGGACGCTGGAGAGCTCCTCAGCCCACTTTCCCTTGGCTTTTTCCAACCGTTTCTTTAACCCATCAAGTATGATCTTGTTCGACGCCTCAGCTTGTCCATTGGACTGTGGGTAAGCCAGAGTAGAGTTGTAGAATTTGATCTTTAGATCTTCATAGAACCCCTTAAACAGACGGCCGCCAAATTGAGTGCGTTATTAGAGATCAGAATTTTGGGGACGCCAAACCGCGTGACCACATTCTGCCAGACAAACCGCTTCACGTCTTTCTCCTTGATTGTTGCCAAGGGCTCCGCTTCAACCCATTTGGTGAAGTAGTCCGTGGCCGCGATGAAGAACTTCCGGTTGCCTGGTGCGGTTGGTAACGGGCCCACTATATCTAGCCCCCATATCGCGAAGGGCCAAGGGCTGGTAAGGGGAAGAAGTTCCCTGGCCGGCTGGTGTATCTAGTGGGCAAACTTCTGGCATTTCTCACACTTTTGAACATATTTCTGGGCGTCGACTTGCATGCACGGCCACCAATAATCCTGCGAAATAGCTCGGTAGGCCAAGGACCTGCCCCCTATATGACTGCCATAGATGCCTTCGTGAATTTTGTAAAGGAAGGCTTCCACACTGCTCGGGTGCACACACTTCAGGTAGGGACCGGAGAAAGACTTCTTGTATAAAGCGCCGGATGGAGAGAGCCAAAACCACTCAGACTTCACCCGCACTTTATGTGTTTCCTTCTTGTCGGCTGGAAGGGTCCGTTCTCTGAGAAAGAGGATTATGGGATCCATCCAAGAAGGACCTAGCTCGGCGCAGAGTACTTCTGTCTGCCCAGTTTCCTCAATGCTGGGCCTCGGAAGGAATTCAATCAAAAGAGGGTTGGGAGAGGCGCTGTCGACCATAGAAGCAAGGCTAGCCAACTCATCTGCTCGGCTGTTTTCTTCTCGGCCAATCTGTTGGACCCTGATCGCCTGAAATCGCTTGATGTGGTCTCTGACCAGAGCTTGGTACTTCATCATTCTGTCATCCTCTGCCTCGTAAACCCCGGAAACTTGGTTAACCACAAGCTGGGAATCACTGTAAACCATGAGTTCGGATGCTTGCATCTGAAGCGCGCTCTTGAGACTGGCCAATAGAGCCTCGTACTCGGCCTCATTGTTGGATGCTGGGAAGCCAAGGGTGATAGAATGTTCTATAGTTAGTCCGTCTGGCGAAATCAGAACTATACCCAGCCCGGCACCGTGACGGTTCGAGGCGCCATCAACAAAAAGTTTTCACATTTTGCCGACAAAGAGCTTCCAACACTCTGAGGGGTCCTGAGAAGCTTGAAGGTTAATGGGGTCACGGTTGCTTGGCTGTTCGGCTTCCGCTCCCGTGACGAGCGGCTCCACTTCAGCCCCCCTTGGTGATTCGGCGTCAGACTTAGCAAGTTGATTCACAATGCCCAAGTCTGTGGGTGAATCGCCAGGTTGCGGTATTATGCCGGCCGTAGGCTTTGTGCTGAGCGGTTCTATTTCTTCCCCCTTCGGTGATGTGGTGTCGGACAAAGCGAGTTGGTCAGTGGTAGCCAACTCCGTCATCGCATCACCGGGCTGTAGTATCGTACTAACCGAAGGGGCTTCGGCGGGGCTCGCAAGTTCCGCGTCGCCAATGCCGCCAAGCTGCGGTATTTTGGTGGAGCTTGCATTCACCTCTTCATCTGCCTCGACAATATCGATCGGGCATACCGGATGAGTTCCGGGTGAGAATTCAGCAAAGAAGTTGGCCAGAGTTTGGGCTTTTATGGCTGTGCGCGGCTGGAACTTCACATCAAATTGTCCAAATTCGACCGCCCACTTAAGAATCCGACCGGAGAAGTCTACCCGTTCGAACAAAGTTTTGAGAGGGAACTCGGTCAAGACGATGATGATATGGGCATAGAAATAGTGCGCCAACTTCCTTAAAGCCATCATCAATGCTAACGCGAGTTTTTCTAGCGGCAAGTACCTTGACTCTGCCAGTAGCAAGGTTTTGCTGACGTAGAAGATGGGTAGATGTTTGATTCCTTCCGACTGGACAAGCACTGCACTGACTGCATGCTGTGATACGGCCAGATAGAGGTAAAGTTTTTCTCCGGGCTCCAGTGTGACCAATAGCGGCGTTGGAGACAAATATTCCTTGAGCTCGGCCAAAGCCCGGTCGCACTCTTCATCCCATGAGAACTTTGATTTCAAGGCTTGAAAGAAAGGGCGGCAGCAATCTGCTGACCGGCTTATAAATCGATTAAGCGCGACGGCCATTCCGGCCAGATGCTGCACATCCTTAGCCGAGCTAGGCTGCTTCAACTCTTGCACTGCTCGGATTTGTGTAGGGTCTGCTTTGATACCTCGGTTCGTGACTAGGAAACCCAAAATTTTTTCGGATCCCACACCGAAGGCGCACTTAGACGCATTCAAGTGTAGCTTGTGCTTTTTGAGAATGGCGAACATCTCAGCCAAATCGGACAAATGGTCTGCTTGATGCCGGCTCTCAATCACCATATCATCAATATAAGCCTCCATTGTCCGGCCTAGCAGAGGAGCGAACATCTTGGTCACCATCCTTTGAAAAGTTGCCCCGGCGTTCTTCAAACCAAAAGGCATGACTCGATAGCAGAAGAGCCCCCTTGGTGTAGTAAACGAGGTGACCTCTCGGTTGGGCCCATACATGGCAATCTGATGGTAGCCGCGGTAGGTGTCCAAGAAACTAAGCCTATTATGTTCAGCCGTTAAATCCACAAGCTAGTCTATTCTAGGCAGAAAGAAGCTGTCTTTCGGACAAGCTCGGTTGACGGTCTTGTAGTCAACGCAAACTCGCCACTTCCCATTCTTCTTGGGCACCACGACCGTGTTGGAAATCCACCGCGGGTAGTGCACTTCCTGAATTGCTCGTGCCTCAAGCAAGTTCTTCACTTCCTCCGCAACTACCTCGGCGTGATGCAGCGCCGATCTCCTTGTGCGTTGAATGACCGGCTTTGCCCCGGGGAAGACATTGAGATGATGGCATATAAAACTCGGATCGATACCAGGCATGTCGTAAGGTGTCCATGCAAAGACTTCAATGTTGGCCATCAAAAACTCAACCATGTCGGTTCTTTCTTGGGCTGTAAGGCTTGAGCCAAGCAAGAAGAACTTGTCCGGATGCTCGGTATCAATGCGCACTTCCACCAATTCCTCGACAGCTTTGTTCTCGGCCTTGGTGCCCACATCGTCGAGGACTCCCCGGTCTTTCAGTCCCTCAATCATTTGAACGAAGCCTTTGGCAGCTCGGCTCCCGTTGACCACCACGAAGCACTGCTTCGACATGACTTGATCGCCCCAAATTTTCTCGATTGCCCCCATAATCGAGGGGAATCTCATCACCTGATGATAGGGCGACGCTACGGCTTGCATAGCGTGAAGCCATTCCCTTCCTAAGATCAAATTATAAGTGGATGGTACTTGCAACATCCAGAACTCCACTTGTTTGACCACGGATCCCGCTTTGACCGGCAGGATAATCTTTCCCAAAGGCCACTCCAGTTGTGAGTTGAAACCAACCAGTGGCGAAGTTGTTGGGGCCAAATCTGTATCCCGGAGCTTGAGCTGTTTGAAAGCGTCGTAGTACATGATCTCGACCGAGCTTCCCTGATCGATCAAGATCCGTTTGACTTCAAATTCTTTGACGCAGAGTGTAACCATCAGGGCATCGTTGTGCGGCGTCTGGATGCGCTCTAAGTCTCTTGAAAAGAAACTGATCACTTCTTTCTCTTCGGTCTTCCCCCTCTTGATCGCAGGCTGAACCGACAAAACTTCCCTCATGTGTTCTGCCTTCTTGATCATACCTCGGAGCTCGCATACGCGCGCCGGTTCCACTATGCCGTGGATGGCATTAACCACCCATTGTAGAGGCGCATCTCAGTCATCCGGTCCCCGCGGGTGAACCGAAACTTGATTGGCTTTCATGCCCCCATCAATGTAAAGATCCAAGTGTCCGGCTACGACTAGCTCTTCCAAGTGTTGCCTCAAAGGCAAACAGTCTTCTATCCGGTGGCCTCGCTCTCGGTGAAACGTGCAACGGTACCTTAGGTTGTAGCCCTTCTGCCCGTCGCCTAACTTAGCAGGAAACCGGACGTACTCCTCGTCATGGATTTCACTAAGTATGCGATAGATTGGAATCTTAAAGACCGTGGTGATACTTGTCCTGGCTCTCAACCTTCTGTTTGCATCGACTACGTCATCCCGGGGGTAGTCATCCCGGTCATTCTGACGTCCTCTACCCCGATTTTTGCGATTATTGCCACGGTCCGATTCCTTAGCGCGGTCGCTGGATCGGCCGGACTCCTGCCCGACGGCGTGCACTTTGCTAGCTGATCGCTTGTCTGTTGCTACCGGAGTTGCCTTCACGGTAGATGCCAACGCATCATCTTCCACTCGGATGTGCTCATTGATGCGCTGCATTAGCTGGCCCATGAATGTCGGCTGGTGCATGGTAAGCGAGTCCCGCAGTCTATGTCTGACTGGAAGACCACGCTTGTATTGTGTGATTGCAAGGTTGACCAGGCAATCCAAAATCCCGTTGAAGGTCTCCCAATATCTAGAGTTGTATGCCTTCAATGTGTCGCTCGGTTCCATCTTGACACTGAGGAGGTGATCAACTTCCTTCGGTGTTTTGGTGTTGGTTTTGAAGTGCGTCACAAAGGCTTCGGCCAACTGCTGCCACCTTTCAATGCTCCCCTCCGGCAACCTCTCAAACCATTTCAAACCCAGCTCGCCCAAACTTGACGGGAAGATCAAGCACATAAGAGCGTCATTCCGCCTATGTCATGACCTGTCGGAAATGACTTACATGCATATACGGGTCGGTTTTACCGTCATAGAGCGTGAACTTTGGCTGGTAGAAGCCTGCCGAAAGCGGCGTGGTCTCTATATCCACGGAGAATGGGATGGCACTCAGCCTCACCAAGTCTGTATCCACAAGGAGAGGCGCGACTGGGCGGGGTAGAGGCATTCCGACCTCCTCGCTAGCGTGAACCCCATAGGATAGCCGCTGGAACGCTGGCACCCTTTGAGCCTCCCATCGGGGAGCCCGTTTCTTCAAAACTGCCCGAAAATCCTCAGAATGAGCGGAATAAGAATACCTCGACGTCGTCGCTGGACGTGAGGGTTGATAGGTGCTGCCTTGTGCACTAGACTTCCCTTCGTGCACATCGAAATCTGCAACCTTGTAACTTCTGGTGATAGAAATGGAAGGAGTGTACCGCTGACTCTGACTGCCTGAATGGCGGGGTTGGGTGCGCTCACTGTGGTCTCCCTCTCCAGCTGCACCCTTCCCTTTGACATGCCGCTTCAGCTCCTCCATCTCTGCCGCCATACGTCGGATGATAGCGTCCTGGTCCTTTAACTTGTGTTTCAGGTGTCTGGCATGTAAGTCTCTCCGCCGCCGATGACTGTCTGGACTCCGTGAATGACCATAACTTCTTCTGCGCTTATCCCGCGCGTCTCTGGAATGTCCTCCTAGAGAAATCTCCAGGGCCGCCATCGGAGGAACGATGGTGGGATGTCCCTTTCTCCGTCTGCCTGACTTTGGGGTAATTCTGTCAACGGCGGACAGCGGAATCTCCTCGTTATTCACCATGGACGGCGATCGGATGAACCTGAAAAACAAGGTTTTGTCTGTCAACTTCCCACAGACGGTGCCAATTGTACGGGGAGCAAATATTCCGGCAAGCTCGTACTCCTTTCTTCCAAACTCCTACTTGCCCGATCGACCTGCGAGCACAACGGCGGTGAGCTACCCGGCGGTGTGTGGCCGGAATACCCCTCCGACGATCAAGTTAGACACACACAGGGATAGAGAGAGAGAGAGGATTGAGTGTTTAGTGTAAATCTCACCAAATGTTCATCTGTCTCAGCATGGGGGCCGCAGACTTACTTATATACCTTCTGCGCGCCAAATCCACTCCTATTCGTCTCTCGACACATGGTGCTACTATCCCAATTGCCAGCACAAATCTTGTTGAACATCACCTAACCTGACTGTCTGCCCACTCTACTGGGAGCTCGGCAGCCGGGCTGCATCATCTCAGCTGTAGATGGCCGTGTTGTATAGCTGGACAGAGCGCCGCGCTCCGCTTCGACCGAGCTCGGGGCATATCCCGGCATTGCCGAGCTCGGGACAGCTATGCTTGTTTGCTGTGGGCCTTACTGCCGAGCAAACACATGTAGCTCGGTCCAACCTTGTCTTTCCTGGCGCCGGACAACCCATTTGACAGGCTTCGATACCAAGAAGCTATGTAGCTTGGTCAAACCACGCCTTGTATTAACCGAACAAGATCTTCCAAGACAGGGCCGTACTACCTCGGCCCAATCCTTGTTCGGCCCAAATCCGTCTGGCCCAATTCCAGATCATAAATCTCCCTCTCAGAACTGACAAGTAAAATTTAAGTCACTCTGTGTGAGATCTACTAGTACTGATAAACATATACGAAAGATTAAGTATGAACTCTGACTTTTATCTACATGCTCAGAACAAGAATATGAGTGTAAATTGTTTTATTTCAGCTATGATATTAAGACAACATTCATATACCCCTTTACTCTGTTATTATTCACTAGGCCGCCACTCACTAGTTATTTATTATGTATGTAGGTGAGAAGGTTCGTGATCAAGCTTAAGTTGATGCATGGGGTACTTTTGTGTTGTCAGCCACCCTTCGCACCTCCTGAGGAGGTTCCAGATCATGTCATGTTTTATGGCTATGTTAATGTAAATGCTCAAGACTGATCCTTTTGTATGTACTTGTTAGTGACGTGTAAATGCTGTATCTATGACGTCACTCGTATGATTATAAAAGTTTTAAAATCATCAGTCTCATGTATGTCTGCACAGCTCAATGGACTATGTATACTTTATGTATTTACCTACGCAGCCCCTGACTATATGTTATTAAGCTAAGAGGCCTTCAGTAATCCGAGGATTACTGGCCGGTTACGTCGCTGAACCTACAAGGGCGGGTTCGGGTCGTGACAGTAATCTCGTTTGACAAAATTCTTTTTAGTTATGATTTATTCGCTCTTATTATTCAGTGAAGATATGAGTGTTTAGATGTGAATTCAACTTGAATTGTGCCTATGAAGATGAGTTTGTAATCTTGAGAGCCTTTCATGTTTCCCACTTCGTTGACAATGTATGGGAATCGAGTTGCTCAGTTAGCTCGTGGGGTCTTGGGGGTAGCGTTCCATAGCAAGTCTGGGGCTGCACTACGGCGTGGTTGAGGGGTAGTGCCCCTAACGTAAAAAGCAAAAATGCAATCGAAATTGTTTGACAGCTCGAGCAGTCATTTGTGTGCTTAAATGGATAAAATGATCATCCACTACTTTTGCAGAGCGCCTGAACTTCTGAGAAGAAAGTATTATCGCTCGAGCAGTGAAAGTTGCGCTCAAGCGGTTGGCTTATATGTTTTGCACTGCCTTTTACTCATACCACTTGACTGGTGAAATGTGCACTTGAGTGATCTATGCGATCCTGTTTTTTATAAAGTGCGTTATTCGTTGTTTTTAAATTTGAGTTGTCTAGATTTTTAGAGAGGAAGAAAAAAGAAAGTGTTTTATATTGGAGGCTATTTTATATGAGTTTTCTTGGTGTATAGAAGGTGATCGTTTGATCAATGAACTTTAGATTGTCGAACATCAAGGGTTGTTATTATTTTTTCATTTACAACACAGAGAGTTGTTCTTTGGTGAATTTTAGGAAACTTAGGTTGAGATTTTGGTGAATTCCAAAGTGGCTCATTGTCGTAGTTTGATATTAGCGTAGTGAATTCAACGTTGGGCAAGACAATTCCGAGGTGACGACAGTGGTGGAAGAGACACATTGGGATCGGTTCAATTCGAGCATAGATTCACTGGGTAATTCACGATATACTTATGTAATTCTTTTTTGTTTTCTTAGTGGATTATTTTGTGGTTTTGGACCGTGGTTTTTTATCACAAATTTTCCATGTTAAATCATTGTATCGATTTATCTTTCATTGTTTGATTGAGACTGTTATTCATTGTTTAAAATTGAAACATAATCACAAATCAATATCTCTGAAATTTTTAGATTTTTCATATTTATTCACTAATTTAATAAATAAATGAGTTAAGTGGTTTATGCTTAAGCATAGACTAAGACAATTCTATAATAATTAGATTGTGGCCAAATTGAGATAAAATGTTGAATCAATTAGATAATATCACTTTTAGTGTCTAACACAACTATAAATCTTCAATAATTTTAAATATAAATATAAAATTTTATCAAAGTTTTAATTTTTTTTAATAATTATGCATAAACATGTACATATTTATTATTTTATTATAAAAAACACCAACATGTATTTATTCACCAATTTAATAAAGAAATGAGTTAAGCGGTTCACGCTTAGGCATAGATTAAGACAATAATCTAATGATTAAGTCATGGCCAAGTTGAGATAAATGTTGAGTTAATTAGATTATGTCACTTTTAATGTCTATTACAACCATAAATCCTAAAGTCAACTCTTATATATTTTATTATAAAAAATACTAACATATATTTATTCACCAATTTAATAAATAAATGAGTTAAGAGATTCATACTTAGGGATAGACTAAGACAATTTTCTAATAATTAGGTCATGGTCAAGTTGAGATAAATGTTGAATCAATTAGATCATATCACTTTTAGTATCTAGCATAATTATAAATCCTCAATAATTTTAAATATAAATATAAAATTTTGTCAAAGTTTTAATTTTTTAAATAACTATACATAAATATGTATATATTTATTATTTTATTATAAAAAATACTAATATATAGTTATTCACTAATTTAATAAATAAATGAGTTAAGTGGTTCATGTTTAGGTATGGATTAAGGCAATTCTTTAATGATTAGGTCATGGCCAAATGGGGATAAATTTTGAGTTAGTTAGATTATATCACTTTTACTGTCTAGCACAATTATAAATCGTCAAGCTAACTCTTTTTTTTTTTTTTTTTTTTTTGGTATTCGCGAATTATAACATAAGAGAAATTATAATTTTATGCCTAAGTAGACATTTTAAAACTTTTACAAAATAGACAATGGGTAGTTAATAAATTGACAAATATAATTTATAATATGATTGGGCCATCTTTGACATAAAATAAACTAAATTTCAAAATAGACAATGGATAGTTAATAAATTGACAAATATAATTTATAATATGATTGGACCATCTTTGACATAAAATAAACTAAATTTCAAAATTTATAAGATAAAATACATTTATATTTCATTGTAAAAATATTTTTTATAATTTTATTGCACTTTTTAAAACTGCATTCTACCATAGTTTATTTATTTCTTAAAAATAAAATTTATGTTATTATTTAATTTCAAAATTAATTTTTAATTATTTACTTAAACCCGTGCATAGCATGAGTATTATGGTTTATAAAATAATTTTAAAAAATTACACCCGTGCTATGAAAATTTGTTATGCTGTGAGTGAGAGAAAAGAGTAAGAAAAGGACCCAATTTGAGATGCCAAAACTAAAGATTGTGAGAAAATTAAAAAGTTATACTTAGTAGTAAATGCTGATTTTAGGAAAGATAAGAAGATAAGGGTCATCGGTAATTCATTATTTGTCATTTTTATTTTGTTATTCAATTTTTTGATTTAAACAAATTTTGTTAGATTGAGTTTCACAAAAAAATTGTTGTTGTTATTATTATTATTATTATATGCATACTAAAAAAAAATCTAATTAGTAAATAATAATAATTATTATTATAATTATTATTGAGTTTCACATAATTTATGATATCATCTATTATATGACAAATTAAAATTATGCAAACCTTAGAAAATAATAATGTATTTATATTTTATCATAGGCGCAGTTTTTGTTCTTTAAAATAAAAATAAAAAAATACAATTTTATAATTTATCATAATTTATGTTTAATTTTTACTAATTACATTATGATTAATGTTATTGTTATTTAGAACTTGAAACGCAGCATTAATGGTAAAAATATATATATATATATATATAAGCGAAATTGAAATAAAAATAGTTAAAATTTAATTAATTTTATTTTTTTACTATTTAATTTTAAAATTAATTTTTAATTATTTATTTAAAATTGTGCATAGTACGGATATTACGTTAGTTCTAATATACATATAAAAAAAACTTATTAAAATATAAATCTACATATATGAAATTTAATAGAACATTAAAAACTTTTATAAACTTATTAGATTATAAATCTTTGTTTGACATTAGCTTTTTAATTGACTTTTTTGTGTGAGGATTTTTTTAGTCTAATTTTTTTGGCCTCGTTCAGTTTGACTTTTTTAACTTTTGTGAGAAAAAAAATATAATAATTATGATTTAAATTTGATATTTTATCTTATTAATTTATATAATCAATTTTATATTTTTATACGTTTTAGTCAAAAATCGAATATGAAACGAAGCTTAAGTCGACTAAGGTCAAGTTTGGCATCCTCCAAAAAATTCAAAAAGTCAAAAAGTTACTATCCTATTTAAGTCACATCATCTTATTTAAGTCACATCACCTCTCTAACACATCACTCCAAACCCAACCCAAATCCAACTCATATTTCATAAAAAGTCAAAAAGTACACTTATTTAGTCTTTTCCAAACTTGGCATAAATGAAATTTACAAATAAATCTCCCCTAAAAATTTGGTAAAAGTCTGGGGCCCTAGCATTTTTCGGGTGAGATAGGTTTAAGCAAAATATACACGTGGAAGCATAGTGGTACAGAGGATTGGAATACATTGGGAAATTATTCCATATTTTTAGTATATTACGTGTTGGTATTTTTAATTAATTATTATTATTTATTATATCTCTTTATATTTTTTAATAATTTAATATGATATCACCTATCTACTTTTTTTTTTTTTTTTTTATCAATTACAATATAATAAAATATATATATATATATATATATATTTATATTTTAAAATTACTCAATAATTATCCGAATGGACTACGGAGACCGGTGATCCGCAGCCGTCAAATCCCTATTGGCTACGTGAAAAGTGGGTCACCCAGCTGCTTGTGTCGTCATTATTGTGTGCACATTCGTTTAATGAGTTTGGCAACATGTTTTTAAAAATAAAAAAATAAGATAAAAAATAAGGAGTCAAAATTTACTTTAAAAAAAAATCTAACACAAATTTCATTTCATTAGTAAAATTAAACATCATATAAGCAATTAATTTTTTTTTCTTATAACTATTTCAACAGTGTTACATACACATAAAATATTTCCTCACAAACTTTTTAAATGACGTTATAATATTAACTGAAAGGATTTGTGAGAAGAGATGAGTGTAGGAGTATGTGTCATTTATTTATTTGTTTATTTATTGTCACATTATTAGAGAGGATTTGTAGAGAAGAAATTGTATGAATGCAATATTTTTCTAACTGTTTATTCAATTAAAAAATTATTCCCAAACACATTACATTGTTTGGATTTGAATTTTAAATTCATATTGTTCTTGTTTTCAGTAAACCTTTTTAACATTTTAATCAAATTATTTTACTTTTTAAATCTACTTAATTTAAATTGTGAAAGCTTTAAAAAAAAATCAATAAATATGATTTTTAATTTTGATTTTTTTGTATTTAGTAATTTTTTTATAAATATTGTCACAAATTTTGTACTTAAGTGTATGTACGTAGATTAAGTGAATGTAAAAAATAATTTTCTGAAAGTTTTAAAACGTTCACTAAAAAAAACTACAAATTAAAAATTAAAAAAAATTACTTTTAAAAACTTCAAACAAAATAGAGTGATTAATTTTTTTCATAAAAAATTTAAAAAGCCAAAAAATCTATATATATATATATGTATAAAGTATGTTACCAACGGGCACTGAAATTGAAAACCAATTCTCAAACAAATACATCATATATAATTTGATTTTTCAAAAAGAATACCTAGTATTTTTATGCTAGATTCTATGAATAACTGAACAATTTCAGTATCAAAATATATATTACTCCAAAAAACTACTCAATAACTCCTATTCATTTGCTAAACTAGTTGTTTCCTCTGAACCTGTCATTAATTTACGTCATTGACAACGTTTACATGATGATAAATTTGATTTTATATATATATATATATATTTTTATCCGAGCCAATGCCACATTGAGTTTAAAAATATCATCCCAAATTTTTTTTAATAATTACTCAATATACATAGAATATAAAAATGAAATATAGACTTTGGATAAAATTTGTTTTAATAGACCTTTGGGAGAAAAGGATTTTATTTTTGTTAAGTTTTAGACAATAAATTCTTTTAACCAAACATAATTATTAAAAAAAAAATTACAAAGAAAAAAATTTTAAATTTGAGAAACACGAGGGTGTCGCAAGGAACATGCGTTTATTGTTTTTCTTTTAAAACATATTTTCTCGTTAACGTCTTCAATGAGAAGACTGCTCAAAAATGACTTTGACTGGACTTCTTCATCCAAAGTTAGTTACAAATCGACTGTGACATTTTTATTTTTACCTTTAATGTTAGTGGTTTCAATAAGTGACACGTGTTGTCCTGTTGCTTCTAATTGACCGCCCGAGTTCTCCGCGTGCTTCTTCCTCTTGTATCCATTCTCAACTAACCCAACTGTGCCTGTTTGGTGCAGTTTAAAAGTTGTTTATTTTAATTTTTAGCTTAATTTAAGTTATTTTGATATATTTAATTTAGTTTAACAATGCAGTTTATAGCTTTTTGCAAGTCAGAAATCAGTTTATTCTTTGAGTGTGGCAGGAGATACTTAATTTATAAGTCAGAAATCAGCTTATGTCCATAATTATAAGCTATAAGTTGTTAAGGCATAAGTTATAAGCACTTTCCCACAGCTCTACCAAACAGGGCCTATAGAACCACTTATCCAGTTTTTAAACTACAAAGAGTTATATAACAAATTTAAATTAAGGTCAAGTTTGGTAATATCAAAATAATTTATCTTTTTATTTTTTTATTTTTTTTTATCACATCATCTCTCTATCTTTTTATACATCTTTTCGTAAAAAGACAAAAAGTGCACTTATTTAGGTCATCCGAAACAACCCCTAAGAGTTATATAATAGTAAAAAAAAAAAGAAAAAGTAGAGTAATGACATGATGTTATTATTTGAACATATGATCATATGCAGTGACAGAGTTAAAAAATTAAATTAGAGGGGATATTTATTAATTACAAAATAACTAGTGTATCATAGACAATATAAAAAAATATGAATATAAGTCTTAAAATAAATTATAGGGTAAATTACAAATACACTCCCTGAGGTTTGATTAAAATATGAATCACTTCTGTGATTTTGAAAATTACAGTCCACCCCCTGAGGTTTTTAATTTCATAACAAATCACTTCTTTTATTAATGAATCATTAAGTCAATTAACAATTTTTAATGATATTAGAAATATATTTAAATTAATAATTTAGGTAATTTTATTATTTTATAGAAGAGCAATTATGAATTTTATTTTTTTAGTTAATTCTGTTAAATAAAAAATGCTAACAAAGAGTTATTTGTAATTTTCCAAATCACATGAGGCAATTTGTATTTTAAGCAAACCTCATGGGGTGTATTTGTAATTTACCCTAAATTATATAATGATAAATTATTTTTTCATACAAAATTTAATTAAAAATTCAATATAATGGTAATAGTACGTCATCATTAGTACGTGATATCTCAAACTAATAGTAAATAAACACATATACAGTAAACCTCACATGTCAAATGTAACTAATAATCCAATAAATTTTATATTTTTATAGTGAAATCGCTTATACTTACATGTCAATAATAATGACATCACCGTTACATTCAAAATTTTTCATAAAATTTTCATAGATAATATGGTTTATAATAGTCCATTCATTTTCAATCAAAACAACCATTATTATTCTCATAATTTTTAAAATGTCATTAACATTTCACTCTAATAATATTTTTGTCATTTTTTTATTTAAAATATTTTCTTTATATTTGTAAAAATAAAATAAAAAATTTTAAGGGGCACGTGACCCCGCGGTTCCAAAGTCCCTCCGCCACCGATCATATGATGGTCCTGATGCATAAAATAATTTGTGATAGAACCACTCTTTCACGCTTGATGAAAACGCCACTTTGGTAATCATTTCATTTTCAGTTTATATTTATAAAAATTTAAAAATTATCATAAAAATTTGTTTGATAAGTTTTTTGATTTATAAATGGTTGTCTCAGTTTATAAATTTAAGAAAAAAACGTAAACTAAAAAAATGAGTTTACGTTTTCAGTTTTTAATTTTTTTTTCAAATAATTTATTTTCAATTATTTTTTTTTCAAATAATTTTTTTAAATAATTTTTTTTTCAATTAATTTTTTTTTTCAAATAAATTTTTTCAATTAATTTTTTTTTTCAAATATTTCTTTTCCCAATTAAATTTTTTCAATTATTATTTTAATAATTTTTTTTTTTCATTTTTTTCAATTAATTTTTTTTTTCAAATATATTTTTTTTTCAATTATTTTTTTTCCCAATTAATTTTTTTTTTCAAATATTTTTTCTTTCATATTTTTTTTCCAATTAATTTTTTTTTTCAATTATTTTTTTAATTAATTTTTTTTCTATTATAATGTGTGTGATCCCATTGTCATAAATAATAAAAAATAAAGTTAAATATTTTAGGCCTAAACAAACATATTTTTTAGTTTATGTTTTTAAACATTTTGTTTAAACCAAACGCGTTTATAATTTATGTTTTTCTAAAAATAAACAAAAACCAGTTTATAAAATTTTTGTAAATATAAACAAAAAACGTAAACGTTACCAAACACTACCTCATTATTTAGCTCTCGTTTAAGCACTTGATTATTTTAATTGACTTTTTAATTATTTTTGTGATTTTTTATAATTAAACACATGGTTGGGAGAAATTTTTTTTTTTGGATTAATGTGTAGAATCAAATGTAACATTTTGTCTTATTAACAAGTTAAAATCCATCATTCCAAACACCACCTTACTATAAGGCCATGTTTGTTTGACTCATTGAGGGGATTAAGAGTACGATAGGATTGAGTGGGGAGATTATTAGTATTGTGATATTAGGTTAGAGATGTAGGATAAAGAGTGTTTATTTATACACCACTGGATTAGTACTACTATAGATAGTATTAATATATAAAATTAATATTTTTTAAGTTTTAGTATTTTCTTAATATCATAATTATTATTTTTATTCTAAAAAATATAATTTTTACTTAAAAATCATTTAATATTTCACTAATTCTTTCACTCAATTTCTAATCTCAACCCTCCCATGACTTTGTTAGTCTTATATGGGGAGATTTTTAGTCTCAAGGGATAGTTAGGCCAAGTTTGGAAACTTGTAAAAAAGTCAAAAAGTCAAAAAGTTACTCAAAAAGTTAAAAAGTTAACACTATTCACTAAAAGTCAACAATTACGGCTGCACAACTCCCAATTCAAATTTTTCCCTACAAATCAATTTTTACAATTTTTTATTACACATTTTTTTCATAAAAAGTCAAAAAGTTAATCAAAACATCCATATTTTCAACCTCAATTTTTTAGTCTAAAAAAACAAAAAATACACTTATTTAGGACATCCCAAACAACCCCTTAATCTCCTCACTTATGTCCCCAACAAACACTATTTAGATAGGTCTCATGACTATTAATCCAATTCTCTTTCTTAAAAAGCCAAACAAATATAGCATAAGAAATTAGTGAGCCGCTGAGGAGGATTGAAAAATATTATAATAATATGTAGATAGAAAATTTAGTGGTGGGTGAATGAAAATGGGTATAGTGTAATGCTGGTATGGTTTGGCAAACTATGTCCGCATTCATAAATATTACTCTTTTTTTTTATTAAAAAAAATGATATACAAGTTTATTTTTTAGAAGAAATTTTTGTATGTCAATAAGGGTTTATGTGACACTATCTTCCACCAATCACAAATGTGTATGATCCCTATCATTTCTTAAATACCTAATATAAATGTAGTGAATTTTACTGTCAAAATCAATCATAATAGTAGAAGGTACGATATGGCATAATATATGCTATCCGCATATAAAAATTACTCACTTTTTAGACTAACTTTCTAGACCTAATGATGTGTCAGGAAGACAATTGATTGATAATTAGAGAATATTTAATTATTAACAAATTATTTTCTTAACATATCACTGAATCTAAAAAATAAATTTAACTTTTTAGACCTAAATAAGAATACTCTTTTTATTATATTCAATATATTTGCAAATTACTCACTATCACTTGAAAATTACATCTCCAAATTGTTGAACAATTACGGACTTTGACACCGTAATTTCACTCTTTTTAAAAATGGTGAATTACAAATACATCTCTTGAGATTTACTTAAATTATAAATTATTCTTTGTGATTTTAGAAATTACATTATACCTCCTAAGGTTTCTAATTTCATAACAAATAGGTCATTTTATTAATAAATCATCAAGTTAATTAACAGTTTTTAATAATGTTACAATTTTATTTCAATTAATAATTCAGATAATTTTATTATTATATAGGTGAATAGTTAGAAATTTCACCTTTTCAATTAATTCTATTAAATAAAAAATTTCTGACAGGGAGGTATTTATAATTTTCTAAACTATAAGAAGCAATTCATATTTTAAGTAAATCTCAAAGGATATATTTATAATTTACCATTTTAAAAAAAATACACAGTGTAGCAAAACATCTCACACCGGCCTATCCCCTATAGGATATAACAATCTGACCATATGTTGTGTTCACTCCAACTAACCCCGTATTTTACCATAAAAATATCTTTACAAAATGCTTAATTATTTTAATATAAAACCACAATATAATATAACATATAAAAATACACATAAATTCACAGCTTTTCCTCCCATAGCGAAAATTATTAGGTACACTCAAAGTGAGAGGCAATAAGCATTGTATTAAAACTTGGTTTTAAAAAAGTCTATGGTTCAATTAATTGGGATTTCCTCTTCTCCATGCTCCCAAATTTTAGGTTTGACAATAAATGGATAAGTTGGATTAGAGAGTGTGTGTCCTTAACCAAAATTTCTATCTTGGTAAATGGATCACTTACATTTGAGTTTAATCCCGAGAGAGGGCTGAGACAAGGTGATCTACTATCACCATTTTTGTTAAATATTGTGGCTGAAGGTTTCAATATTCTATTGGTGAGAGCTCTGCAGAGGGGATTGATTAAAGGGGCAGTGGTAGGCTCAAATAAAGTTAGGATCACCCATCTCTAGTTTGCAGATGACACAATATTATTTTGTGAGCAAAATGGGAGAAGATTGTTGTTATCAAAAGGATCTTGAGATGTTTTGAAGTATTATCTAGGTTGAAGATTAATTATCATAAGAGTGTGGCATGTGGGGTTGGGGTTGATGATCTTGCTAAGGAGTTTGCTACAAAATTGAATTGTTTTCACCAAAATCTGTCATTAAAATACTTGGGGCTGCCATTGGGAGCTAGTCCAAGAAAAATGAGGACATGGCAACTAGTGATTGATAAATGCAAAAAAAAGTTGGCTTCTTGGAAGAGGAGGTTCCTATCCTTTGCTGGTAGATTAATTGACTTTGATAAAATCTATGTTACCTAGTTTACTAATTTATTTCTTATCTTTGTTTAAGATGCCAGAATGTGTTGCAAAGGAAACAGCCAAAATTCAATCTAGATTCCTATGGGGAGGTGATGAGCTTAGAAGGAAAATTCATCTAGTTAGTTAGGAGGAGATTTCAAAAAGTAAAAGCAAAAGAGGCTTAGCATTTAAGAGAATAAGACTTATGAATGATTGCCTTCTTTTGAAGTGGTGGCGAAGGTTTGGGTTTGAAAATGATACATTGTGGAAGCAAGTGATCTGTAGCAAATACAGTGAGACTAGAAGGCGATGGTGGCCACTACCTATGGTTAGTCTCAGGTCTTCTCAGATCTTGAAAGATATTATGGGTGTTGCCTGGTATAGTCGTGAACTAGTTGATTTCTTCAAAAGCAACATAAGTCTAGTTATTGGGGATGAGAGGAGAACAAGTTTTTGGGTGGACAAATGGATTGGCAATGTTTGTTTGAAATAGGTATTTCCCAGACTGCATTCTTTATTAATGGACAAAGCTGTATCTGTGAAGGTGGTGCAAAGTAGGAGAAATGGGACTGAGGACGGAAATTTTAAATTTAGAAGATATCTATTCCAGTGGGAGGAGGAGGAGGAATTGAGGAGTTTGTATGAGATGTTACTCAATGCTCCTGCCCTTGGGGAAGAAATGAGTGATAGATTGAGATGGGATACAAAGACATCAAGGCTATTCTCTATTGCCTCAACATACAAGTGGTGTGAGTGGAGTTTTGTAGATAATAGTAAAATAGTAGATTTTATTTGGAAGAATGTCTCTCCACCTAAGGTTAAGTTCTTTGGTTGGTTAGCCTGGAAAGAAAGGATTAAGACATCTAGCTATTCACAAAGAATTGGAGTTCTCAGTGATGATATAGATATTAATTGTATTTTTTGTAAAGAGGTGATGGGGAGTGTCAACCATGTGCTACTTTTTTGCCCCTTTACTTGGAAGATTTGGTCTAGAATTTTAAACTGGTAGGGTATACAATGGGTAATAGCTGCATCTATGAATAGCCTTTTAAATTGGTGCATTGGTATTAAGCTTTAAAAAAAGGAGAATATGATCTGGAGAGCACTCTCCCCTAGCTGTGCTTTGGTGAATTTGGAAGTAGAAAAATGATAGCATCTTCAACAATGCACAGATAGGTCTTGATGGTCTATGTGAATCCATTAAGGTTAGGATTGCATTGTGGGTTAAAACTTCTTGTCCATCCTTCAAGTACTCAGTGGATGACTTGGTTCATAATCTTCAGCAAGTGAGATTCTGCATAAGGGGTGGGACTTGAGTTGTTTTGGGAGGTTGCTGTTCTTCCCTGCATTAGTGGAGGCTGCTGCAGTTTGCTTGGTGATGGTTGTTCTATTTTTTTAATTTTTTTTTTGGTGATTTCTTTGTTGTTGGTTTTCTCACCAACTGTGTTGTTGTGCTAGCAAATGATTAAGTATCTTCCTTAGTGCAACCTAGTTGGGATTGGGGTAGTTTATTTTGATGCTTTTTGCACTTTCTCTTCTTTATTAATGTAATTACATATGAAATGTATGTTTTTTTTTTTTTTTTTTTTATCAATAAAGTTTTTTTAGCTAATAAAAAAAAAAGTAAGCATTTTTATATATTTTATACATCATAATATTTTAATTTAAAAATACGAAATTATTTTCACTTTTTCTTGACTTCAAATTTAATCTTAAAGAACTTGGAGGTATTATGGAGCAAATTACAAGTTCCATTTTAATGATTTAATCGTTCATTTTTAAGACTCTCCATATATAGCATCAATGAAAAAATAATTATGCTGATCAAATAATCGTAATTTTTTTTTATTTTAGGGCAAATTACATATACCTTCCTTGAGGTTTAGCTAAATTACAGATATCCCCTTGAGATTTCAAAAATTACATCTCGCCCCCTGAAGTTTATATTTTCATAACAAATTGCCCCATAATTTGTTATGCAAATATAACCTTCAGGGGGAATTTGTAATTTCTTAAACCTCAGGAGGTATCTGTAATTTAGCTAAATCTCGAGGGGGTATATATAATTTTCCCTTTATTTTAATTGTGGTTGTCTTAAAAAAAATATATTTTAAAATGGTAATGCTCTAAACACTAGGAAGACTTACGTGCAGGTCGTAATAAGTGGTTTATTGTCTAATAGGTCCTATGATAATTATTAGAATTTTTTTATTAAATATTATTAAAAAAAGTCACTAATTGTTAATTTTCAACGACAGTTTAAAAATTGTCACAAAAAATGTTTCTGGTCATAAGTTTTAACTTGTCACAAAAAAAACGTCAATAGTTTTTAACTTCAGTAACAATTTGAAAAATTCATTTTAGAAAAATGTTACTAATTGAAAGTTTTTGACGACAATTTATAAAAATTGTGACAAAAAAAAAGCTACTAATTGTAAATTTTTAGTGATATGCAAAAAATCGTCACAAAAAATTAATTTTAGTGACGATTTTACTTTAACATATGTTCAATAGGATTTTATGGAAATTAAGTCCAACTATTAGAATCTATTGATAATTTACGCTTAATAGTAATTAGTATACCCATTAACACACCAATTAGATACAATATTACGTAGGATAACGTTGAGTGGTAGAATTCACATGTATGTCTTGTGTCTTAGTTAGAGACAAAAGAGAAAAATAAAAAAAAATACTATAATTATTTGATCGACCTAATTTTTTTTTATCAATGATGTACTGATGCCTATAAAATGAATTATTTAAATTATCAAAATAGTACCTATAATGTATCCCACTAATCCCTCAAATTTAGATTGTATCTTGGGACAAATCCAAACCGTATTTTTGATTATTGATATTTTACAAAAAGACAACCACCTATCCGATAAGAAAAATGCTATCAACCCATCTTTAGGAATTATAATTTATCCCGAATGGGTTAAGTGGTAGAAATTAAATGGATGAAGTGTGGAGTTTATGAGTAAAATGAATTTGAACTATTGATTTCTTTTCCTAAATAAATTTTGAATTGATAAAAATAAGTTTGTAATATTGTTGGTCTCGTAAGGTAGAAAGCAAAAAGAAATTTTACATTCTCTAAGACTACAGGTACGCAAATTTTATAAACACCCTCCAAAAGTTAAAAAATTACAATAACACAACAAAATTAGAGTTGTAATATTTTCAAAATAAAAGGGTTAAGAAAGTAATTTCCCTCAAATGTAATCATTAAACCTTACATCATGGTGAAGGTGGCTACATGAAGAAGTGAATTGATCAATAAATCCAATTACTAGCAGTAAACAAATTTAAAACAAACTGAAGGATAAAATAAAAAAAAATAAAAATAAAAAAGGACATAAAGCAATCCATCCTTGAAGGGCTGTGGCTCCTATTAGTATAGATGCATGCTGCACATGTGAAGAGCTCTAACATATGAATAAATGAATGAATTAATTAATCACAAACACTACAAGAATCTGGCGACTGCTTTCCGCGACCAATAGTTGGTTGCTAAAAGTTACATTTTGGCTACAAAATATATGGGTTAGTTGCGAATGATCATTGTTTGTGGCGATCAAATATGAGTTGGTCACATAAGGTCATATTTTGGTGACCTAAATTAAAGTTGGTCATATTTTGGTGACCTAAATTAAAGTTGGTCGCAGAAAGTGGTATGCTTTTAGCAACCAACTACAAATTTGGTCGCGGAAGGTCACCTTTTGGCGACCAAAAATTAAGTTGGTTGCGGAAAAACAAAATAAGTTGGTTGTGGAACTGGCGACCAAAAGTTTGGTCGCCAAAAACTTATTTTTAGTGACAAAAAAATATTTTAGTCACCGTATATTGAGTTTTGGCTCCTAAAACAATTTAGTCGCCGAATGGAAAATAAAAAATTATTTTTTATCTTTTGACGACGAAAATTTTGGTCGTCAAAAACTTGTTTTCAGCAACTAAAAATATTTTAGTCGCTGTATATTGAGTTTTGGCTATTAAAACTATTTAGTCGCCAAATGAAAAATAAAAAATTATTTTTTATCTTTGGCGACCAAAATTTTGGCCTTCAAAAACTTATTTTCAGTGACAAAAAAAAATTAATCACCGTATATTTATTTTTTCTGACCAAAAAAAAGTTAGTCACCAAATTAATACTTTTGGCGACTAATATTTTAGTGGCCGTTAATTAAGCTTTGGCTACAACAAAATTTTAGTCGCTAATGCCGACCAAAAACTAATTTTGTCGCCAAAGGTGTGAAAATTTTAGAGGGAAACCATTTAATATTGTCCCCGCCTGTTCTCTGTTTAAACAAATCAGATTGTTCTCTCTCTCACACAGATTTTCCTTCACCCTCACCTCATCACTGGTGCCTCTCTCCCTCTCTCTCTCTCTCTCTCTCCTAAACACCCACCGCACCACCTCGGCTCATCCTCTTTCTCCTCCACTGGTGCCTCCGCCAGATCCGAGAAGATCGTCGAGATTTGAATCAGATTTGAGTCCTCATCTCAATTCCTGATCTCTTTCAACCTTCTCTCTACCACACCCCTCGAAACAAGCCGACCACAATTGATCTTCTTGGGCTGGGGATTGGAGCTGGTGGAGCCTTCACTGCTGGCTTCCCGGCTTTGTTCACTTCCATTAGAGGCGGGCTTGATGTTGCGGCGGCCAGTGGCGGAACTAGGAAATTAAGTTAGGGGGGGCACTTATTCATTACAATTTTTTATTTTTAAAAAACAAATCATGATCAACATTAAGATAATAATAATTTTATGAGCTAAATTTAAGCATAAGAAATTAAAAGTCATGATTAATAGGAACAAATCAAAATTCTATAATAGTGTGTAATAACTCAGTGCGGGATGGTGATGTAAGTTTCTAATTTTAGCCGCGGAAAAAATTATGGATCAAAATTTCTAATTTTAGAAAATAAAAACACATCATTTATAGCACAAATTATTATAAAATCTATTTAATTTTTATTTGACATAAAATATTAAAGAGATGATATTGCTTATAAATGATGTGTTTTGAATTGAAATTATTACATAGTCTTATAGTGCCATATAGCGTTACCTATTTGATGCTCAAAAAAAAATAAGAAATCACAAATCACACTAAGTAGTTTGTCAACTACCTAAAAATAATGAGTTACTTATATTCAATCCATAAGATTTTCAACTACACTATTAGTTTAGACTACTACATAAACAATATCACATGGTGCTCCTAAAGTATCAAATAACTACTTATTGTGAACAATATAATAAATCTTTAGCCAAAGAAAATGTTAAGAAAAAATGAATACATTTTGTATATGACCACAAAACAAAAACAAAAAAAATTAGGCGGGAGAGTGAGGGTGAAAAACTATAGTAATTTTGTTGCACAAAAGTGATTTCTTGCAACCAATTTAAAATATTAGTCGCCAAAAATATAGGCCAGGGTGAAAAACTAGGTGGGAGAGAATAATCTTTTAGTGACTAATATAATTTAGTTGCAGATATCAAAACGACATCATTTTAATATCTAAATGTACTAACAGACAATGGCCGACCAAATTTAGTTGCTAAACAACGGTGATATTTTTATGGTTACTTGTTGGCAACCAAATAATTTTGTTGGAAAATGTTAAGTTTTAGCGACCAAAAAAAAATTAGTCGTCGTATATTCATTTTTTCCGATAAAAAAAAATTTGTTGCCAAATTAGTACTTTTGGCGACTAATATTGTAGTCGCTGTTGATTGAGATTTGACTACCAAAAAATTTAGTCGTTACATATAAAGATTTTGCGACAAAAAATGAATTTAGTCGCTAAAGGTGAAATGTTTTTAGAGGGAAATCACTCAATACTTTGTTCAAACCTGTTCTCTATTTGCACCCAACAATTTGTTCAAACCTCTCACACATTCTCCTTCACCACCAAACCTCACCCAACTTCACCTCACCGCAGACCACCGCCACCGGCGCAGATCGCCACGGCCACAGATCGCCACTGTCGTCGATGATCCTCCTCCGTCCTCCGCTGGTGCCTCTCTCTCTCTCTCTCTCTCTCTCTCTCTCTCTCTCTCCTAAACACCCACTGCCATCGATGATCCTCCTCCTTCTCCTTCGCTGGTGCCTCCGCCGGATCCGAGAAGATCGTCGAGATCTGAATTAGATTTGAGTCCCAGGCCAAGATCTGACCGTCGTGAGCGATCCACACATATCTATCGGCGGCAGTGAAGACGGAGAGACCATGCCTAACGGTTGAGATCTGAATCAGAATTCGATTTCGCGATCTAAAAATCTCTTAAGCACTCAGATGTCTGTGATTTCTGCTCCAATCAACACCTCTTTCTAAGATCTGAGTCAGATTCGATGGCGGCGAAGAATGCTGGGATTCGGTAAGAAACGGAACCATTGTCATAAACATAGCATTTCATTTTTCTTTGAAATTCCCACACCGCCGTTCTTATCTGATTCTCATTCCTCTTTCAATTTTTTCTGAAATCTGATTTTGCACTTTGCTTTTTCAGCTGATAAAACCACGATTTCGACAAAGAAGAACAAGTTAGTCTTCCTACTCTTTGTTTTCTTTCTTTTTTTTTCCCACTCTGTTTATGTCGAAATGCCCAATGCTAGATTGTTCAGTTTAACATTATAAATCTTTGGTAAAAAAATGCATAGGTGTTCAATCAATCATCAGCGGGAAAAAAGGGGCTTCATTTGAGTTGGGTTTATCAGATCATCATCATCATCATTATCATCTTCATCTTCTGCATCTAAAAAGAGAGAAAAATGAAGTATGTGTTGGTGACAGGCGGCGTAGTTAGCGGTCTTGGGAAAGGTGTGACTGCCAGTAGCTTTGGTGTCATTCTCAAGGCTTGTGGGCTTCATGTTACTTCTATTAAGATTGTTCAGTTTAGTCTTTTTACTCCTTGAATGTGGTTTTTTTGAAAAAAAAATTAGCTCTTTTACACTATTGTTACTTTGAGTTATGTACAGAACTTAGCTGGGTAATTTAGGTTTTCTTCTTGTTGGTAATGTCTTTGAAAGAAGCCTACTTTTGTTTCAACCACCCTTGTGAAATGTTCACGATGTTTTGTCTTTTTACTAGTGCTTCCATTTTTTTTTAATTACAAAACCCAATTTGAGAAAACAACAAGTAGTTATTGCTTACTCACAATTTGCTCTTTCATTCAGATCCTTACTTTTTTTTTTGATCAGCAAAAGAAGCTTTATTGATGTAAAATTAGCACAAGATACAAAAACAGTACACCAATAAAGAGAGTTGGTGAGAAACCAACAAGGAAGAAGGAAACCAAAACAAAGAGAACAAAGGCACCAGCTGCAAACTCCACTTCTCTCACAAACAACCATACCACAGAGAGTTGATCCACATCTTGACAGCCGAAACACCAAACCAGGACAGGTTCATCTTGATGATCTTCTAAGGCACAAACCAGATGTGACTCCAGGTACACCTACAACCAACACCTACAGCCAGCCCAACAGCATCATCAAAGGCACAAACCAGCAGCCTACCAGCAACATAGCTTCTAGCTAGAGGCCTGACCACACACAGCATAACAGTGCACCAACCTGCAGCTGCCACTCACCCTTATTCAGATCCTTACTTTGAACACTGATGCGGGAACAATGTCCCCTTTTGAGCATAGGCAAGTGTTTTTTCTAGATGATGGTGGAGAGGTACAATTGGTACCCTTTATATTACTCTTGCGTATCCATTTTTTCATATATTTTTATTGTAATTTCTTATATTTAGTGGGTCGGGTTATTGTTTTCTTGCTATTGCTGGAAGTTCAGACCTCTTGAGTTCTCAGTAGGAAGATTTGGTAATTTGAGTTGTCAATTCTTTGATATACTGGAAGCTGGGTCACTTTGGTGGTGTTGCATTATTAATTAGTTACTAAGGATCTGCTATGAAATTTGAGTTATTTTATGTCATTACTCTTGATAATATTGGATCAAAGATTTAACTTATACGCACAAAATTTTCCTTGTCTTTATGAATTTCTCCTAAAATTCCATATCCAAATACATTGGAAGTATTATGGTGAGTATGTGATATATGGCAGCTCATAACTCATGACAAAAATCAAGAATATATGTGTGTATATATATATATATATATATATAGAGAGAGAGAGAGAGAGAGAGAGAGAGAGAGAGAGAGAAGTATGTGCATAAATGGGTAGATGTGTATGTACATGACATTAAATCATTGTAGTAATTAATATCTGCAGCATCAGTTTTTATAAAATAATTTAATTTATTATTATTTTTTAAAGAAGGAATAAAATGTACTGCAGTAGTAGAGGAGAGGAGAAGCAAAAATAGATCCATGGATTGAATGTCTACTCTTCATCTCCGGCTTGTAGCGGTCCCCTAACAGCACAATGATTTAATCATTTTAATGATCTTTTTTTTTTCCTAATTAGTTCTTGAAATTTTGGAACTTTTCCATTTAATTGTTTTTGTTGTTTGGCTTTTCTCGTAACAGATCCATATGCTGAGGTGATTGCACTATCTCCCAAGACCCTAATGGCAACAAACCAGTTCATTTGTGAGGTATGCAACAAAGGTTTCCAAAGGGACTGCGGTACTCTCTTTTCAAGGTAATCACCTATTCATTCTTTTCATTTACCTGATATCATATGCACAATGGACCATCCATTATCATATATATATATATATATAATGCCCATTCATGATTTACAAAGAAATCAATGGAAAAAATTGGTTTTGTTTTTGGTTTTGAGAGAGCAATCTTTTTAAGAGCCTGCCTGTGAATCATCTCCTTCCTCCTCAATCCTTTAGGGAGTTCTGTATCCGTGTGAGAAAAGGCCATGGAAAAATCTCTCTCCTTTACTTGATTATTCTACTCCCTTCCCTTGCAATTCTCTCTCTTTGAGGGAACTGCATAGCAATGCTTGAGAAATATTTTATAATGGCATGGTATAAGAATAATAGGGTAATAATAAAATCTATGTAAAATAATTTGAAAAACTGGTACTCATTCATTTCAAACCAATATATCTTGATTTGTTATTTCAAAATATTACTACCATTTAACAGGAAAAGGAAAAGGAGAAAAAAAATGGAAGAAACAGAAGAAAAAAAAAATTGTAATTCAAATCTCCTCCTTGAAAACACCACCATTCATCTTTTGCTATTCACGTGCAGTGGATACAATGTGAGGAAGGATGGATATTCATTTTTTTTATTATTATTATTATTTTTTGTTGTTGTTGTTGTTGTTGTATGTATACTGTGAGAATTGGAATTCCTCATCATGGAATTTTATGATCTGTGACGGAGGGAATATGTTCATGGGAATAAATAGCCTTTTTTCACTTTTTCACAATTTCATCATTGTATTCTCTGTATCCTTCATTTGCAAGTCTGAAAATGGAGTCAACATATACCCTCTGGTTGGAAAGTGGGTTGAGGCGCCAATTGGAAACAACCTAAGAGTTAATTGAACTCAACTGTACTGTACAGTAGACTAGAGGACTAATGGAGGTGATTAATATATCATCATGATATAATCATGCAGTTTTATTTTCATGATTAATATATCATGGAACAAATGGTGTGAAGTGAGAAAAATAGTGGTCTTTTGACACTAAAAAAAATGTGAGAAAAAGGCGAAAAAGGGCCGTTTGGGGGCGAAAATTCAAAATAGTCCCCAAACAGCACCAAGATCATAACAGTCACCTCGGCCTAGATTAAACAAACTTGTGAGAGCAAGCGGCGTACTAATAAGACGCACGGTTAGAGATTTAGACAAAAACAAGTGTTGTAAACTGCAAGTTATAGTAGCTAACTTGCTAGATCAAATATTCACTTATATATATATGCTGTCTAGTTATTGCAATATGAGATATAAAATCCAAATGTAAGCATTGATTGATAACATCTATTTCAATTAGTAGAATTATTATATTGATAGAATTTAATCTGCGAGTCATACATCTATTACTTATGGAATTTTCTGAGTGTAGTGCATTGATATTGCTAGCATTTTAATATTGATTGAATGTATACATATAAATGTTGAATTATTTACAAAATGGTGTTGATAGTCTTTTAATTTGTTCATGTTATCTTTACTTTCCATGGATCATTTTCAATTTTTGTTCAATTTTACAATCCGAGTGATGTGCAAATATTTTCATATAAAAATTACTTAACATTATTTTTTTTTCTTTTGTACGGATGAACTCGTGCACGAAGCTGAATTGTACAGTACTAGTTGGCGCTTGTTACATTTTTTGAAGGATTATATATTTTTGGATAGATGTATATGGAAAATATTTGGGTAGACTACTAGTTATATTTTTGGATAGATGCGTATGGATAAAAATTTAAAACATAATAACAACTACTTGTTATGTTTTAAATTTTTATACTATATGTGAATTGGATAATTATATAGATTACATGACATATTTAATTGCACGATTATGTAGTTGGGAATTACTTGTGAATGAAAACTTATAATAGTTGATTTTAATTAAACACGTTAATTTTTGACTGATTTATGTATTTTGTTGAATGTTCATGATTCAGTTGATTTTGTTGGTTTGAATGATTCTTGCAAATTACAAGTTATATTGAATGGTTTCGATTGATTATTATATATCATATAGGTCAAATGGAATTCTTTTTATATTTTAGTTGTATTTTGATAAACAAAAAGAATTGATTTGGCTACCAAAATTTGGTTTGGTTTTTTCTCTTTTGGCAATCAAGTGATTAGTCGGTTGATATGTAAAATGGACTATGGGAAGATGGAGCAACAAAGAAAAGGAGGATGGATTCCGGTAGTAAATCAATGGAAAGGTGGAAGAAGGAAAGGCATAGAAGCATCGCATGGTCTCTTCTCTGTTTTTGTGGATCATATACCATCAAAAATGGATGCTAAATCATTGTTCAAGTTCTTCACAAAATTTGGCATAGTCAAGGATGTATTCATTCCTTCCAAAAGACGAGTAGTGTCACATTCTAGGTTCGGATTTGTGAGGTTCGATTGTAATGTAGCAGCTGATATAGCCATTCAAAAAGCCAACGGTCTTCTGGTGGATGACCAAGTTCTAGAAGTCAAAGCTGCAACTCTAGATAGAAGAAAGAGGGAGGAGCACAACAGGCGGAATCCAGAACTTATGAAACCACAGTTCATCCGGAGAACTATTGAAACAAACAGATCCAGAGGACATAATCCATTTGTTTGCCAGAGATCCTTTGCTGATGTTGTGCAAGGGGTGAATTTGAACACCTCCATCAAAGTCACTGAAGAGGGTAATGGTTGGCTCTATGAAAGTGCCATTATCCGCCTGAATACAGAACACTCCATACACAGTGTTCGAGAAGCATTGAAGGAGAAAGGTCTGGAGCATATTTTGGTTAGGCATGGGGGTGGAAGAGATGTAATATTAACTTTTAACACTCAGGAGGAGTTGGCATCAAACATCGACAATCTCAAAGCTTGGTTTAAGGATCTGAGTCAGTTTGTGGCAGCGCTCAAACCTGGAAATCATTTTGTCCAAGAACGGTGTGTATGGCTCAAATGCTGTGGGATACCCTTACATGTTTGGAATAAAAGTACTCTCACCAAGATTGGTCGTTTATGGGGCTCGGTACTCAGCATTGAGGGAGACTTGTGTGAACCAAAATCATTCTCCCACGCCAGGATTAGGATAGCCACTACAAATATGGAGTTTATTGCTAAATCTTTAACTTTGGACTGCAATGGTGAAGATCATAAGATCTTTGTGTGTGAAGACCTCCAACCAGATCTCAGTAACCTATACCATAATGGCATGTACGAGGCCAAATCTCTTGCAACCTGTTGCAGTGTTGAGGAAGACAATATTCCAGTGATAGATGGTAAAGCGAGGGAAGAAGATGATGAGGTGGCAGCGGATAAGGCCATGTTTGGGGCTGAGCTTGCGTGTCCGATGGACACAATGGTTGAGGAGACACCCTGTGATGGAGGCGTAAACAGAGGAGGAGCGTGTGCTGAGAGGCCTCTGATAGATTTGATGGAAAAGGCTGACCACTTTTCAAATATCAATGATGAGAGACAAAAGTGTATTGAACAAGTTTATACACCTGGGTTCATTCGTTGTATGAATGAGGCAAATGCTGGTGGTGGACCCGGCATTAATTTAGAAGTGGACCTGGCCCACTTTGAAAAGCAGCCCGTAAACTGCAGGCCTCTTCATTCCAATGGCCCTTCCAGTAGGCCCAATGTACCTGCAACAGACAATGGTTCAATTTCTGGCCCTTTGACCAACTTAAACCCGTGTATGAGGAATAACTTTGCTCATACCCAGTCAGTTCACGACTCAATCTCAGTCTCCAGCAAAGAACATCAGCGAAACCTGAGGAATAAAGGGAAGATGAAGACACAAATGGAGGGGTTCACTAGCTTTGCTAGGATTCATGCGTACACAAACAACGCAGCCAAGAAGCACTATTCTAAATCTGTTATCTACAGGCCGGCTGCTAAAGCTCTAGCCCAGTCTAATTCATTTGCAGGTGATTCTTCTCTGAGAAACCAGATTCTTTCTGAAGCTGCAGCTACAATACAATTAGGGAAGTCTCTTGGAATAGACTACCATGGGAAGGAAGGCATTGTGCTTCACAAAATTGCTGAACTAGAACTTAAAGACAAGGAGAAAATTGCCAAGGAGGGGAAGGACCAGCAGTAAAGGAAAAGAGTAGGGCCCTATGAGAGAATCAATGGGTTTATCATGAAGTTAATATCCTGGAATATCAGGGGTATGGGGAAGGTGGAGAAACAGGGTAGAATCAAGAGGCTCCTAAAGGACAAAAATGTTGATATTGTTTTTTTTCAAGAAACCAAAAGGGCAATTATAACAGAGGGTGAAGCTAGAAGGCTATGGGGAAGTAAAAATATGGAGTTTATGTCTGTTGATCCTGAAGGAACAGCCGGAGGCCTGCTATGCATATGGGATCCTGCAGTTTTCACACTCTCTGGATGCTGCTGCAATAGGAGGTACATCCTACTCTCAGGTTCCTTATATAACACTTTTGACTGTGTTCTGCTTAATATACATGCCCCCAATGATGTTGGTGCCAGATCTTCTTTTTGGGCTAGTGTCTTAAAGCTTAAATCCCTTTTCCCTCTTCCTTGGTGCATGGGTGGGGACTTTAATGAAATTAGCCATATTAGTGAAAGAGTTGGTTGTTCTAGGAGAGACAGGGGCATGAAGCATCTTAATGAATTCATTGGTAATAGTGAGCTTCATGATCTACCACTTCATGGGAGGAGATACACATGGTGCAATGCCCAAGAATCAGAGAAATGGAGCAGAATTGATAGGATTTTACTAAGTCCTGAATGGTTGATCAAATTCTCAATGAAACTGTGGGGTTTACCCAGGCTAATCTCAGACCATTGCCCTCTATTAATGATGGAGGATTCCAGAGATTGGGGGCCAAAACCCTTCAGGTTCCTAAATGCGTGGACTCTTCACCCAAGCTTTGCTCAATTCTTTGTCTCATCATGGTCAGATACCTCTTTCGTTGGCTGGTCTGGGTATATACTCTCCCAAAAGCTAAAGCATCTGAAGCAAGTCTTAAAATCTTGGAACATTCAGGTGTTTGGCAATATGGCTTCTAAAATAAAATCTTCAGAAAATGAATTACATGCTCTGGACATAACTGCAGAGGAAAGAGCACTGAGTGCTTCAGAAAAGGCAAGAAGAAGGGAGATTAAAGGCGAGTTGTGGAAGCTATATAGAATGGTAGAATGGATGTGGCATCAAAAATCTAGATTGAATTGGGTTATCAATGGGGATAAAAACAGTAGGTTTTTTCATGTAGTTGCAAGCTCTCGGCAGAATAGAAATCTCATCAACTCTATTTCAGTAAATGGAGTGTCCATTGAGGATCCTACTGGAGTTAGGCAACAAGTTCTCATTCACTTCAAGGCCCAATTCTCTGAATCATGGGTTAACAGGCCTTCTCTGTCAGGGGCATTCAACACCATTGACCCGGAATATGTCTCCCAACATCTGGTAGCTGAGTTCAGTGCAGCTGAGGTACTTGCAGCAATCAAAGACTGTAACAATAACAAAGCTCCAGGCCCTGATGGGTTCAACCTACTGTGCTATCAAAAATTCTGGAAGGTTATGAAGACGGACATAATGCAGTTTTTCAAAGAGTTTCACTCTAACAGCAAGCTTGCATATGGCATTAATAGCTCATTTATCACCCTTGTTCCCAAGGTGGACAACCCTATTGGTCTATCTGACTACAGGCCTATTAGTCTTGTGGGATCAATATACAAAATCTTGGCCAAAGTCTTAGCATCCAGGTTAAAGTCAGTGCTCCCCTCAATAATTGGTGAAACACAGACAGCCTTCTTGGGAGGGAGAAATATTCTGGATGGGGTGTTTATTGCTAATGAGGTAGTGGATGGATGGAAGAAGGCCAAAAAACAAGGGTTGATTCTCAAATTGGACTTCGAGAAAGCTTTTGACTCTGTCAACTGGGAATTCTTATTCTCTTTGATGGGCAGTTTTGGTTTAGGGGATAAATGGATCGCTTGGATGAAGATTTGTGTATCCACAGCTAGAATCTCCATTTTAGTGAATGGCTCACCAACTGAGGAATTTTCACCTCATAGGGGCCTTAGACAAGGGGACCCGCTCTCACCTTTTCTATTCAACATTGTGGCGGAAGGTCTAAACATTCTTCTAGTCAGAGCCCTCAATCTTGGTATTCTCAAAGGGGTGGTTGTTGGATCTAACAATGTTCTTATCTCACATTTGCAATTTGCCGATGATTCAATCCTTTTTTGTGAAGCTGACTATGCCCAATTGGTATCCATTAAAAGGGTTCTCAGATGTTTTGAAGTATTATCTGGCCTCAAAATTAATTACCACAAGAGTGTCGTCTGTGGTGTCGGTGTAGATGAAGGCTGCTTAAATATCTATGCTTCTCTTCTCAATTGCAAAGTACAGAGTCTTCCACTAAAATTTCTGGGGCTGCCTCTAGGAGCAAATCCTGGAAGGAAATCTACTTGGAAGCCTGTAATTGAAAAAATCAAGGCTAGACTGTCAGGTTGGAAGAGAAAACTACTGTCCTTTGCTGGTAGATTAACTTTAATTAAGTCCACTCTATCTAGCTTACCTATATACTTTCTCTCCATGTTTAAAATGCCGGAAGGAGTGGCTAAGGAAATAGAAAGGCTAGAGGCTGCCTTCTTATGGGGTAGCAGTGATCTTAAAAGGAAAGTGCATTTACTGAAATGGGAGGAAGTTACAAAGAGAATTGATCAAGGGGGACTTGGCATTAGAAGGGTCAGAGACGTTAATGTTTGTCTACTCCTCAAATGGTGGTGGAAGTTTGGTATTCAAACCAATGCTCTCTGGAGGTCAATTGTGTGCAGCAAATATAAAATTAACAACTCCTGTTGGTTCCCTCCTTTGAGTCTCTCATACAAACACTCTAGAGTCTGGAGGGACATCCTCACAATAGGGGCCCTCAATAGGCCTATCTTTAATTTCTATGTGGGCCAATGTGGTGTAAAGGTTGGGAATGGCTTTAGAATCAGATTTTGGTTTGATAATTGGTGTGGTGGCCTTTGTTTGAAATCTTCTTTTCCCCTCCTCTTCAATTTGTCAAATGATAAGGAAGGTTCCCTCAATCATTATTACGCAAGGAGGTCAAGCCCATTTGATTGGAATCTCCCCCATAGAAGAGAGTTATATTCATGGGAATTGGCTGAAGAGGTGAGAATGAATGCTCTCTTATCCTCTGCTCCTTCTCTGTGTTTGGATTGTGAAGACTGCTTCGTATGGTGCACAGAATCTGGTCAAAGCTTCTCTGCTTCTGCCCTTTATTCTCACTTCTCATCCCTCTTAGGCCCTCATCTCAAGGTTAGCAAATTTGTTTGGAATCCACTTTTGCCCCCCAGAGTATCTTTCTTTACCTGGCTAGCCTGGAAATCTAGAATCAAATGTTCTGATTTTCTGCTCAAGATTGGATCCCTTGACAGCAATGCTTCTCCCCTCTGCCACTTCTGCAACTCTGAAGTAGAAACTGCTCCCCATGTACTGCTTCATTGTTCTTTCTCTTGGTCAATATGGTCAGTGGTTATTAAGGATTGGGGCCTACATTGGTGCATTCCTAAGTCTGTGGAGGGCCTGCTTTATTGGTGGATGGGCTGGAAATTCAATAATTTTGACAGACTATTATGGAGAGCAATCCCCTTAATTGTACTATGGTCCATTTGGAAACTCAGAAATGAGTGTGTATTTTCTAATACACAACCCTCCCCTTCAGGACTGTTAGATCTTATAAAATACAGATCTGCCATTTGGCTCAAAGCTTCCATTAAAGAATTCCCGTACTCTGTTGATGATCTGGTCCACAATTGGAGGCAGATTAGGGGCGGAACTTAGTGCTCTAGCTTCAGTCTAGTGCTATCTGGGTTGATGTTATGTTCCAGTGTGCTACCTGGGTTGAAGCTCTGTCAGTGTTCTGCTATTCTGTTTCTGCATGCCTGCCTTGTTGTTCTGTCTGCTGGTTCGGTTGAGCTGTGCATCAGTGCTATATCTGTGCTCTGGCAGTCCAATTCTGGTCAAACCACATGCATTGCCTGCTGCTCCATTTTGGTCTGTAGGTGCCACTGTGAACGCCTATGCAGTGTTGATCTGTTCTGCTATTTTGGCAAAACAATTTTGGTCTGTTAGTGGGTTTGCCGTTGTTGCTACTGCAGGTTTGAACTGTTCGATTGCTGTCTGCTACTGCAGGTTTGAACTGTTGATCTGCTGTCTCATTTTGTGCAACTCGATCCCAGGTTTTAAGTTGAGCGGATTGGTAGCTGTTGTGCAACCCAGATGTCTTTTAAGCAGCAGTGGTTCTGTCCCTTAAGTGTGTGTGAAGTTCAAAGTGTTGTTGTAGTCTGTAGTGCAACCCTGTTGTTTTCCTTCTTTTTTATTTCTGTTTGTGTCGCTGTTGGTTTCTCACCAACTGGCGCTTGGAGCTTCTGTAAGCTCCAAGCTCCTCTTTATTGATGTCCTGTATCTCTTTTTGCATACATTCATCAATAAAGATTTTCTTTGCCGATCAAAAAAAAGTGATTAGTCGGTGTTTCACCATTCACATTTAGCGACGAAAATGAAAGGGTACATTTGGCGACTAAATAATTAGTCGGTAAAATTATTTATTTTGACAACTAAAATGTTTGGTTGCAAATAGGTCTATTGCCGACTAAAGTTTTAGTCGTGTAAACATTACTTTTGGTGACTAACCATTTTGGTCGGGAAATGTGACAATTGGCGACTAACATATTTAGTCGGGAAAATATCACTTTTGACGACTAAAGTCTTTTAGCTATAAAATGAATTAGTCGCGATAATTGTATATTTAGCGATCAAAAATTTAGTCGGCAAATAGAATTTTTTCTCGACTAAAAAACTTTTTAGTCGCTAATTACTTTTTGCGACCCTCAATTGGCGACCAAAGTGGCGACCAAAAAAATTAGTCGTGGATAACTTTTGCTAACTAAAAATAAACTTTTGTTGACTAAATTTTTAATCGGCAAAAGTACAAATTCCTGTAGTGAAAGTAGACGGCGAGATTAAAAATAGTACGAGGTGAGATTAAAAAATGGTAGTCACAAAGTTAATTCACCAGACCATTCCTTCTATTCCTTGACAGTTTCACATCTACTCAAAGCAAGCATTACACTTCATGGCATACCATGAAACACATATCTATAAATGTAACATGAAGGCAATATTTGATTTAGAGGATTTTTTTATTGGTAATTTTTTTTAAATTTTTTTTATTGATGTATCAAACAGCAAAAAAACAGTGAAGAAGGGATACAACAACAAAACAAGGATGCTATTTAGGCTAAAAATTAGATTTATTTTATAAATTTAATGATGTGACATTTTATTAAAATATCTAAATCAATTTTCTTCCTCGTTTATTATTTAATTATCAATCAATTATTTTATTCACACATCACTAGATTTAGAAAATAAGTCTATAAAGTGAGTTTATATATCATTTTTCTTTTGATTAATTACACATGAATGAAAATAATGCTATAATGTTCTCTATTCATTGCAAAGAGTTACGGTGAATTAATCACATAAATAATAATTTAATATTAAAATACATGTGCATAAGAATATGCACCAATATATGATAATTTTATTTTATTATTAGAGGACATTTGGGTAATTTTATTTATAAACTGTTAGTAACCAATTAGGCCTAATTTAATTAGCTAGTATGACTTTTCTAAAGGCTTAATCCCAAGAAGGATGTCATTTCAACTCTCCTAAGAAGGAGTTAAATTAGGAGGCAAATTAGAAAGCATGTACTTGGTGTCGATAAAAAAGAAATTGTTATGTTAGTTGTTAGAAAAAATTTAACAATTAAATATTTATAATTTTCAGAATGTGATATATTTTAACAAATTTTAGAAATTTACATTTTAAACAAATTTCAAGTTCTTGGATTAAAGGTATAAAAAGAAAATTATGCCAAAAGCAAGTCATAAAAATAATTGTTATAGAGTAACGTTAGAGATATTAAATTTTCTATTAAATAAATGATCAAATGTCTTACATGGGTGTGGGTCCACAAAAGTGTGGGAGTCTATGTGAGACATTTGATCATTTATTTAGTAAAAAACTTTGGGCTATAACATTTTTTATTGTTATAATCAAAGAAACATATTTTCATAGTATTAAGTAGTTGTTTGGGATGTGGCTATATAAATGCACTTTTTGACTTTTTGGTTAAAAAATTAAAGAAGAAAAAAAGATGTATGTTTGGAATAACTTTTTAGAGTAATGCTAGAGACCCCAAATATTCTACCAAAAGTTTTACCAAATGTCTCACATGGGTGTGGGACCCACACAATGTGGGTCCCATGTGGGTCCCACACTCATGTGAGACATTTGGTAAAATTTTTGGTAGAATTTTTGGGACCTCTAGCATTTTTGAACTTTTTAACTTTTTAAGAAAAGTTGTGTAATAAAATATTATAGTAAAATCAAATTAACAATTTTCTCCCCTTTTGACTTTTTGACTTTAATTTTTTGACTTTTTGGATAGTTGAATTCAAAGGGCAAAATAATAGTTTTGTCCTAGTGGCTTCCTCCACAAGCTACTCTTAAATGTTATAGACTTTTTAACTTTTTTAAGTAACATTTTGACATTTTTAATTTATCTCAAACAAGGCTTAAATAACAATTAATACTGAAGTAAACATTTAAAACATCTACTTTCTAATTACACAACGATCATGTTGTACAACTTTTTTATTTCAGACTCATAGAGTTCTCTTTGTCGCGTACAACTTTTTTGGTCTGCAGGTAGAAGAAAGGGTGTTAGAAGTTAAAAAAGCTACCAAGGTCAGATGCATCAGATTTGAGCAGAGCAGGAGAGAACCCCATTCCATTAGCAGACCTCTTGAATCTATCAGTTTCAGGGCTGAAGTTCCATATTCAGGCCAAAGATCATTCGCTGAAGTATTGAAAGAGGTCACACCCACTGGGGCTAGGAAAGAAAGCATGTCCATAAAAGCCTATGAAGAGGATCTTGGATGGCTCCATGATAGTGTAATAGTAAGATTTAATTATGAACTCTCTACTACTAACATTGGAAATGCCTTGAAGGAGAAATGGTTGGATCATGTAATGATCATAAAAGGGGGTGGTCGAGATATAGTTCTAACATTCAAATCTCAAGAGGAGCTGAAATCAGATATTTGCAATATCAAAGAATGGTTTAAGGAATGGAGTCAGTTTGTGATGGAATGGAAGCCAAGAATTTATCTTGAACGAGAAAGATGTGTGTGGTTGAGGTGTTATGGCATTTCCTTAAATCTTTAGAATAGAGGTACACTCAACAACATTGGAAACATGTGGGGTACTATCCTTAGTGTGGATGGTGATATTTGTCAACCTAAGTCCTTCTTCCACACTAGAATTAGAGTGGCTACATCTTGTATGGTGTTTATTAACAAAACTATATCTTTGGATTGCAAGGGTAAATTACACCCCATTCTTATGTGTGAAGATCTTTTAGCAGAATTTAGTAGCTTGAAGCGCAATGACTTGGAAGAGTGCAGCTCCAACGAAATCTGTGGCAGTGTTGTGGAAGAACAAGTTCAGAGGAGTGTTCTAGGAAGAAAGAGGCAGACCATGTGATAGAGGTAAACACAGTTGTTGAGGAGTCAAAGTGGGATGAAAGAGGAAGTATGTACCAAGGAGGTAGATCAGAGGTCTGGGTCTAATGATTGTCATTTGGATGAGGAGGTAAACTCAGTTGTTGAGGAGACCATGTTGGAGGAGTTAGTACACAGTCCAAATGTTATTGTTGAGCAAGTATCTACTCCTGATTTTATTAAAAGCTTTAGTAGATCTCGTGATGGAAGTGGGTTTGGTATCAATCTTGAAGTGGATTTGGTACAAGCTCTTAGTAAGAATCTAAATAGGAAGGGTCTTCTGAGCCTTAATCAACCTGGCTTAGTTAGGCAACCTGCTTCTGTCCCAAAACTCCTGCGAAATGAGAAGAGGAAAAGAAAGAAGAAGGTTCAATTTGAGGGGTTCACCGGATTTGCTAGACTTCATGGGCAGCAAGCTGCAGCAGTCAGCAAGCGCACTTCTAGGTCTATCATTTTCAGACCAACAGCAGTTGCGATTGCACGTTCAGATTTGTCTGAGAGTGTTACTAGTCCGAACAATCTTCTCCTCAATGAAGCTAAAGCCACTATTCAATTAGGTAAATCTCTTGGCATCAATTTCAATGGGAAAGAAGATGATGTACTAAATAAGATTATTGAGCTAGAGCTTAAGGACAAAGAGAGATCCAAATAGGAGGGTTTGGTCTTAAAAGGCTGAAGAATGGCTTCAAGTAAGCTTAGCTGGAGTTTTCAGTGGGTTTTAGCTTTGTTAGCTAGTTTTTGAGTTTTGGCTTCAAGTGTTTGTGGTCTTGTGTGCTAATGTTGGTTTCTCACCAACACTATGCTCGGTTTCTTTTCTTGTCCTTTTATTTTTATCTTCCTTGTTGATGTTATCTCATATGTAATATGTGTTTTCTTCATTAATAAAAGATTTTCTTTGCTGATTAAAAAAAAAAAAACAGTTCACTCCTTACAAAACAGAACACTTCACTTAGTGCAAATTCGAAATTAAAACTAAATACCACCATTTACCACTGTTTTTGCTTTTTTGTTTCACACACAACCCCTGGTCTTGGTCAAAGTGAAATACTATACAAATTCTCAGCCAACCGTGGCTTTGCTAGAGCAAGTAGAGGTTTAGCGAGAAGTAGGTCACCCGGAGATTCTTTGAGCCCAATATGTGACACAGTGGGTGGCAAGTTCCATGTGAACCCTTGGAGGAGCCTAGCCATTAACATGGAGGTCATTGTAGACCCTAGTGTAACCCCTGCGCATCCACGCCTTCCGGTGCTGAATGATAACATGCGCAAGTCAGGGTCAGTGATCAATACTTCCGAGCCATCGTCCTTGAGGTGGCGCTCTGGTTTGAACTTGAGTGACTCATTCCAAATTCTAGGGTTTCGGCCAAGTCCAGGGCGGCTTAGCAAGACATGGCTACCTTTCGGGATGAAGAAGTTTCCGACGGTAGTGTCTGAGATGGAAACATGAGGAACGTTGAATGGCGCAATGGGGTGGAGGCGGAAGGCCTCCTTCACGCATGACTTGACATAATTGAGCTGTGAGATATCAGATTCTTGGACTAGTCTCTCATTCCCTACCACTCTGTCCAGTTCCGCCATGGCTCTTTTTAGGGTTTCAGGTTGATTTAGCATTTCAGCAAGTGCCCATTCCACACCATTTGATGGGTTGTCCACTGTTGCTATCATCAATTCCTGTATACATATTATTTGTCATTATAATTTTAATTAATTCAATTTTAACTATGAATTTATAATTTTGGTTCAATTTAGTTTGATTGATTATAATTTTTAATTTTTTTTAGTGAAAAATATACACGTAAGTGACACATGTCACATTTGTATGGGTAAAATTATAAACTTACTCTACTTAATGAATTAACGCATAACCAATTTAATGATCACTTTAAGTTTGTTTGTTTGTTTGTTTGTTTTTTTTTTTTAAAAAAAAAAAAAAAAAAAAACACTAGTGCATTATCAAGTGGACTAACTTGACGTAAAATTTAAAATTAAAATTTAAAATTGAATCAATTCATTTCAACATATACATGTTTTGGAGACCAAGTTTTGTTTTGTTTTGTTTTGTTTTTTTTTTCTTCTAAAAGTGTAAATCCTATTGCAAAAAGTATTTAGGGACTAATTAAAATTTGGAAAATATTGTTAATAAATGCATTTTTAGGGACAAAATAAATTGGTTCAAAAAATATTTATTTTTTAGACAAAACTTTTGGTTCCAAAAGTTTAGTAATTAATTACTAAATGTCTAATTTTGTTATTAAAAATAAAATAATAACACTTTTGGCGACAAAAATATTTTGTTTTTAAATTTTTGTCTTTATAATCTTAATTTCTTGTAGTGATTGAAAGTATATAGATCAAAATCACACAAAAAGCAAAATGTAAGAACTATAAATATAATTTGCACTAATTGATGTGTCATATATCAATGCATGGAGGCACAACTCTGTTTTGCTGATTGGTTCTCTTCTGCTGTGATGTGAATGGAGACTAGTTATTTTTTGTTGCCGTTGTGGTCCAAGTTCATGCTGGATGCTTCAATGGGATGAATGTCAATGTGTTAGGTGGTTGGTTTTTTGGTGTCATTGGGAGGAATGTCAAGGGGATGAATGCAAATGGGATGAATGCCCTAGAGGCTCCTATCTGGTTTGTTGGTTTTTTTTGGTGTTATTCTTTTCTCTGTTTGTTTTTGTGGAAGCACCTTTTGTTTTTCCTTTTTGTTGGTTTCTCACCAACTGGCGCTTGGAGCTTCGTGTTAGCTCCAAGCTCCTCTTTATTGATGTATCTAATTATATTTTGTATGTTTCATCAATAAAGATTTTTTGCCGATCAAAAAAAAAAAAAAAAAAAAAAAAAAAAGGTGAAAGAAAAATGTTAGGGATATTAAATATTCTACCAAATGTCTCACATGAGTATGTGACCCAGGGATCCTAAATATTTAACTAAATGTTCTACCAAATGTGGGTGTCATACCCATGTGAGACATTTTGTAAAATATTTGGTAAAGTATTTATGGTCTGAGCATTACCCTAAGTGAAAAGTGAAGTGTTATTTATGAATAATAATATAAATCCACCATATCAATTTAGAAATTATTCAAAAATCAATTTTTATCATACCACGATCTGGGCTTTGACCTCCTCCCGTGAGAGCAATGGAGTACCGTCTGTTTGTTTAAGCGTAATGAGGATATCTAGTATGTCCTCTTTCTCTGTCTTCGTACCATCATTCCATTGTTTGATCCTGTCGTCAATCAGAGGATCTTGATATTTCTTTACGCTTGTGGTAGCCTTTCTCATGATCTTCTCATGGCCATCCAAATCAAGAATGCCTCGTATGCATGGTATGTAATCAGAGACACAGAATGAGTAAAGGTAAGAAAGGATAGTGAAAAGCGCATTGACGTGCTCTTCTTCTTCGACACCTGGTCCTCCATCTTCCATTCCCTTCCCGAAAAACCTCTTGTTGAAGATCATCTTCCTTATCACGTTCCCGCAGAAGTGTTGTGCGGCAACCCTTACATTTACCAAACCACCTGTCGCGGAATTCATACACTGGTTGTACACAAAGCGGATAAGGTGATCAGCTTCTTCAACTCTCTTATCATGAAGCCAGTGGTGTCTAGAAGTTGAGAGGACCTCAGAAGTGAGGACTTTTCTCATCTTCTTCCATTGATCTCCCATTGGTGAAAGTGCTGCTGATAAGTATCCTCCGCTTGCAATGTCTGCGGGCAGGCAAACAGGTCTAGAGGCGAAAACAGCGTCTTGTCTCCTCAGGATCTCTCGAGCAATTTCAGGGGAAGTAACTGAGATAACGTGAACATTGCCGAGGCGAATACACATTATCTCAACATTCATTTCCTCCATTAGTTTGTGTATCCATCGGAATGTAGGTTTATTTCTAAGCATTTGTGGGAGGCAACCAATAAAAGGCCATGGTTTTTGTTAGGGAAAATCGATGTGATTCCCCACAAGTAAATCAATCAATGGGAATAAAAACTAATGCGGAAAAATTAAATCAAAAGCAACACAAGAATTTTTACGTGGTTCCCTCAATATGAGGTACGTCCACGGGATCGAAATTCGATTCCACTATCAACCAAATAAGTTCTAAACGATTACAAACGAGACACTAATGGTCTCACAAAACCACCCTTAGGTGAATTCCAAATAATCACAAATAAACAAAGAGGAAAGACCTCACCAAATTGATGAACCAAAATCTTCAGAATCAGAGTTGAAGAAGACCCAAGATAACGAACCAAACCAAGCTTCAAAAAAACCAAAAATTGAACCAATATGTAAATAATCGGTACGGAAGCAATCTGCACACACTTCACCTCTGGGCAAACAAATTAATTAGGCTACTGCCCCACTTAACCCTACGGCACACATAAAACAATATATATATATATATATTGTGAATCTAGGGTTTTGTAATCAAATCCTAATTGTTACCAAATTGAATTGGGTCTCCTCAAATATAATATATAAAAATATATTATACTAAACCAAGCCAAATTAAAACTCTTTTAATAAATCAATTGGGTCCCACACTCCAATAAGGAGGTATACCCAACAATTCTCCCCCTACCGACTTAGGTGGAGACATCAACCATACCCGCCAAAGTTCGACACTTTAAATGTTTGTCCCTCGACAAAGTCTTCGTCAACATATCTGAAATATTATCATCTGTGTGAACCTTTTCGAGTTGTAACAATTTCGAATCTAACACATCACGAATCCAATGGTATCTCACATCAATGTGTTTCGATCTCGAATGAAAAGTAGAATTTTTACTCAAGTGAATAGCACTTTGACTATCACAATAAAGCACATACTTTTCTTGCTTCAAACCCAACTCTTGCAAAAATTTCTTTAACCATAACTCTTCTTTGCAAGCTTCTGTAATAGCAATAAATTCAGCTTCGGTAGTTGAGAGAGCAATACATTTTTGTAATTTAGATTGCCATGCCACAGCTCCCCCTGCAAAAGTCATCAAATACCCCGAAGTAGATTTCCGAGAATCAACATCACCAGCCATGTCAGAATCTGTGAACCCATCAAGCATCGGCTTACCATCCCCAAAACACAAACATACCTTCGAAGTCCCTCGAAGATATCTTAGAATCCATTTTACCGCTGCCCAATGTTCTTTACCCGGATTAGAGAGAAAACGACTCACCACACCAACAGCGTGAGCAATATCCGGCCTTGTACAAACCATGGCGTACATCAAAGAACCAACTGCTGAAGCATAAGGAACTTTCAACATCTCTTCTTTGTCTTTCTCACTTGTAGGACATTGATTCGAACTAAGCTTGAAATGACCCGCAAGTGGACAACCAACCGGCTTTGCTTTATTCATGTTGAACCTTTCAAGAACTTTCTCAATGTAGCTTTCTTGAGACAACCAAATCAGCCCCTCTTTGCGATCACGAACAATTTTCATACCAAGAATTTGCTTTGCCGGTCCCAAATCTTTCATAGCAAAAGACTTGCTCAACTCCAATTTCAACCTGTTTATCATGGTAGAATCTTGACCCACAATTAACATGTCATCAACATAAAGCAAAAGAATAATAAATTTACCATCCGGAAAATTTTTCACAAACACACAATGGTCCGAAGTGGTTTTAGAAAAACCATTATTCATCATGAAAGAATCAAATTTTTTGTACCATTGCCGCGGGGCTTGCTTGAGACCATACAAACTTTTCTTCAATTTGCAAACAAATTTCTCTTTCCCTTTTTCCACAAAGCCTTCCGGTTGCTCCATGTAAATTTCTTCTTCAAGATCACCATGCAGAAATGCGGTCTTCACATCAAGTTGCTCAACTTCAAGGTTCATACTTGCAGTCATGCCAAGTACAACCCGAATAGAAGACATCTTTACAACTGGCGAGAAAATTTCATCAAAATCAATACCTTTCTTTTGCCCAAAGCCTTTCACAACAAGACGTGCTTTGTACCTCAGATTCTTGCCATCATTCTTCAATTTGAAAACCCACTTATTTTTCAGAATTTTCCTCCCCTTAGGCAACTTCACTAAATCATAAGTCTGGTTTTCAAGCAAGGAATTCATCTCCTCTTCCATGGCCTTTTTCCAATCACCTTTCTTTGTATGCTCAATTGCTTCTTGGTAGCTCTCAGGCTCCCCTTGATCAGAAATCAACACAAATTCATTAGGAGGATACTTTCTTGAAGGTTGTCGGTCCCTTGTAGATTTTCTCAACTCAAGTTGTGGTGGCGGTTCTTGAGTTGGATTCTCTTCCTCAATTTCTGGCTCAACTTCATTAGAATTAGCATCATCCTCTACATTTTCAATAGGTGGCTGCACATCTTCCCCATTTTCATCATCAACTGAAGATGAAGGAGATAGGTCCATGTCAATGAGATCACTAGTTTTTGGCTCTGGTTGATCACCTTTGCCAAAGTCTTCAATTGTTTGGTCTTCAAGAAACACAACATCACGGCTTCGAATGACTTTCTTGTTGACCGGATCCCACAATCTATAACCAAATTCATCACGCCCATAGCCAAGAAAAATACATTGTCTTGACTTGCTATCAAGCTTGGACCTCTCATCTTTTGGAATGTGAACAAAAGCTCGGCAACCAAACACTCTCAAGTGCTCATAAGACACATCTTTGCCGGTCCAAACTCTTTCTGGAACATCACCATTCAATGGATAGGAAGGAGACAAATTGATCACGTCAACCGCTGTCTTCAATGCCTCACCCCAAAAGGATCTTGGCAATTTAGCTTGTGAAAGCAAACACCTTGTTCTTTCCACAATGGTGCAGTTCATCCTCTCGGCAACCCCATTTTGTTGAGGAGTCTTCTTAACTGTCTTTTGGTGCCGAATACCTTGGCTGCGACAATACTCATCAAATGGCCCAATGTATTCACCACCATTGTCTGATCGGATGCACTTCAATTTCTGCCCTGTTTCTCTTTCAACCATAGCCTGAAAATGCTTAAATACTTCTAGAACTTGATCTTTAGTTTTTAGTAAAAAAGCCCAAACTTTCCTTGAATAATCATCAATGAAAGTAACAAAATAAAGTGCACCACCATGTGTTCTAACTTTTAAAGGACCACAAACATCTGAATGGATCAACTCTAAAACATTTTCTTTTCTAGAAGCAACATTTTTATGAAAGGAAACTCTATGTTGTTTACCCACCAAACAATGAACACAAGTTTTAAGATGTGTACCTTTCAAACCGGGTAGAAGCTCTTTCTTGAACAAAACTTGCAGCCCCTTTTCACTCATATGGCCAAGCCGCTTGTGCCACAATTCGGTAGAAGTATCATCTTGAAGTGCATTGACAATACCTTTACAAATTTTTCCTTGCATCGAATAAAGTGTATGAGTCTTCTTACACTTAGCCACCACCAAGGAACCCTTTGTGAGCTTCCATATTCCATCACCAAATTTGTTGTTGAAGCCTTCATCATCTAGCTTCCCAGTAGAAATCAAATTGAGGCGAATGTCGGGAACATGCCTCACATCTTTAAGCAACAACTTGCAGCCCAAATTTGTTTCCAAGCAAACATCACCCATGCCGATAATCTTGGACAAACCTTCATTACCCATTCGAACAGAACCATAATCTCCTTCGGTATAGGTAGTGAAGAAATCAACTCGAGAAGTCACATGAAAAGAAGCACCAGAATCAATCACCCAATTGCTCTCTTGGCCCACAAAATTGATACAATCATCTTCACAAACAACCATGAGATCAGCATTGGTAGTAACTGCCGTTGTGTCTTCTTGCTTCTTGTCCACACTTTTGTCACGCCTTTTCTCCTTATTCTTGAGCTTTCGGCATTCTCGCTTCATGTGCCCTTTCTCATGGCAATAATAACACTCAACGTCTTTCTTTGAAAAAGAACCATCTTTTGATTTGTCACGGCTTTGATCACGACCATGAGGAGTCTTACTCCTCCCCCTTGTTTTGCTTCGGCCTCTCACAACGAATGCTTCCGAATGAGAGGAACCCGCTGATTTTCTTCTAGCTTCTTCATTCAACAGGCTACTAGTAACTTGGCCCATTGTGACAACTCCATCAGGTGCCGAATTACTAACCGTCACAACCAAAGTCTCCCAACTTTCGGGCAAAGAACTCAGTAGCATCAAAGCCTGCAACTCATCATCAAAAACAATTTTCATAGAAGCAAGTTGGTTAACAATACTCTTTATTTCATTCAGATGTTCCGGAATAGGGCTGCCCTCTTTATATTTTAAATTAACCAACTTACGAAACAGAAAAGCTTTATTTGTGGCTGATTTCCTATCATAAAGGCCCTCTAATTTTTTCCATAAATCATGTGCTGAAGTTTCAGTAGCAACATGATGAAACACACTGTCATCAATCCATTGACGGATAACACCAACGGCTTTTCGATTAAGCCTATTCCAGTCATCATCTTTCATACCCTCGGGTTTACCATTATCACCCTCAATGGGTCCATACAAATCTTTACAAAATAATAGGTCCTCCATTTTAGTTTTCCAAGTTACCCAATTGCTTCCATTAAAGCTAGACATACGACCCACATTCCCCTCCATTGATTTACACAAATAAATAGACCCAAATAAACCGTAAGCTTTGATACCAGTTGTTAGGGAAAATCGATGTGATTCCCCACAAGTAAATCAATCAATGGGAATAAAAACTAATGCGGAAAAATTAAATCAAAAGCAACACAAGAATTTTTACGTGGTTCCCTCAATATGAGGTACGTCCACGGGATCGAAATTCGATTCCACTATCAACCAAATAAGTTCTAAACGATTACAAACGAGACACTAATGGTCTCACAAAACCACCCTTAGGTGAATTCCAAATAATCACAAATAAACAAAGAGGAAAGACCTCACCAAATTGATGAACCAAAATCTTCAGAATCAGAGTTGAAGAAGACCCAAGATAACGAACCAAACCAAGCTTCAAAAAAACCAAAAATTGAACCAATATGTAAATAATCGGTACGGAAGCAATCTGCACACACTTCACCTCTGGGCAAACAAATTAATTAGGCTACTGCCCCACTTAACCCTACGGCACACATAAAACAATATATATATATATATATTGTGAATCTAGGGTTTTGTAATCAAATCCTAATTGTTACCAAATTGAATTGGGTCTCCTCAAATATAATATATAAAAATATATTATACTAAACCAAGCCAAATTAAAACTCTTTTAATAAATCAATTGGGTCCCACACTCCAATAAGGAGGTATACCCAACAGTTTTGGCCCTGGAGGAAGCAAGTTTGCATTGATCTTCTCGCGGAAGAAGAGAAAGAAAATCAATGCCAGGAAGAGGAAAGTTGAGCATAAGCTCCAGATAGTGAATGAAATAGCCTCCATCTACAAGTACAACAACTATTTCTCTGATGCTTTGTAATTTGTGGTTCGTTTATGTTGGGCTGAAGAAAGGCTATTTATAGGAGCAAGGATCCTCTAAAGTGATTTTTTTCTAAAGTTTCCTAGAGTACTACATTGTGTGGTTGAGATTTACTGGTAAGTCACATCAGAAAAATTGATGTGACTTACCAGTAAATCTCAACCACACAATGTAGCACTCTAGGAAACTTTAGAAAAATTTCACTCTAGAGGATCCTTGGTGTATTTATAGGCAATATTCATTGTAAGTATTGCCGTAGTGTGATGTATATTAATATGATATGTATGTTGTTGCATTAATAATGTCTCTTTTCTTTTATTGATAAAAAAAATATTAATATAGTGACATTGATATTATTTATGTTAAATCACAATGAAAAATTATATCAATGATTTAGAAGTAGAAATTGTTATGAATCTTAAATAATTTTTTAAATTTTTTTATCAAATTTTTTATATGAGTGTAAGACTCACACAAACTCATAAAAAATTCAATAAATTATTTAAATTCTCTAACATAACTCTTAAAAGTATTGCTAAAGTGACCTTGATAGATATTATTTGGTTGTGATTTAACACAAATAATAGTAATACCACCCTCAGCAATACTTATGATGTACAGTGCCTATAAAATAGGGAAAGGGACTTTGTATTGTGTCAATTTACAACGGAATCCTATCAATGATTTAGAAGTATTGCTAAAATGACATTGGTTATGATTCAGTTGTAATTTAACATAAATAATAACAATGTATAAATTATATGTATAGATTATCTATAAAAAAATCAAATTTATTTTATAATTATAATCATATATTTTATCATAAAATAACAAATCGATCTGATTTTTTTAATGTATAATCTAAACATGTTGGTTTAACATATGAACCGACCTGATTATCAAAATAGGCCGTTTGGAAACAACAAATAAGCGGAGGAGATGTTCCAAGGAAGAGGTAAACACTCTATTTTTCCCCAAAATTTTAATTATCTCTTATAGTTGCTGGTTTTCTTTTATTTTTATTTTTATGTAATATGTGATGTAATCATTATTGTACCCTTATTCTGGAAAGCATTTTGCCATTGGTTTTGTAATTTTCTTTCAATATTTTTTTTTGAATAAATTACCAATAGGTTATACTTTTAGAATTTATTACCTACTAAGTTATGATAAATTTATCAGTCAGGATCTATAGGTAAATAAGTTTAGTTAATAAGACTGATTGATAAGGTGCCGTTTGGTAACACTTATGTTTTCAGTTTTTTGTTTATATTTACAAAAATTTTAAAAACTTGTTTGATAAAATTTTCGATTTATAAATCAGTGGTTTCAGTTTATAAATTTGGCCAAAAAATGAAATCACAAAAAATGTGTTTCCGTTTTGAGTTTTGAGTTTTTTTTTTTTATTACCCAACACTAGCCACCATCCGCCACCATTTTTCACCACCGTCTTCCGCCACCACCTGCCACCACCACCTGCCACCACCACCCACCACCCACCACCCACCTGCCACAACCAGCCATTAGCCACCCACTAGCCACCACCCACCACCCACCTGCCACCCACTCGCCACCACCACCCATCCCTTGCCACCACCACCACCACCACCACCACCACCGCCACCCATTTTTTTTTTTTTTTGGGGGGGGGAGGGGGGAGGTATCCATTTTAGATGAAATTGATTTTTTGGACTTTTATAATAATGCAATGGTAAGCCAAAATTGTCAAAAATGAATATAAAAAAATTATTTCTATGTGAATAGAATCTATTGATATAATCAGAAATAACCTTTTCACATGATATTTAATGGGTCCTACCCACTTCATATGAGAAAATTGTGTTTGATTCTATGATAGAATTTGGTATACTTTGACATTTTTAAAAAAATAAGAAAAACTAGGGAATTTGTTGCAAAAGATTCTAGCAAAGCATTAAGGCCTTGTTTGGGAAGGGCTGTTTGAGCTAAAATAGCTAATGAAGACAAAACATGCTAAAATAATCAGTATGTTAGAATGTCATATCTAACTCATAATCATTTCATTTTTTATCTCATAACTATTAAATCAACAAAGAAAAAAAAATTAACTATATTTTCAAACACAACTTTTTTGAACCTGACTACAATAATATAAAAGTTAACTAAAATAACGAACTTTCCAGACGAGGCCTATATGTGTATGAAATGTTAGATGCATTACCAAAAGAATCCAAAACCAATTTCATTCAAAGTGAATAAGGATAAAAATATTCCAAAAAAAAATTAGAGAAATGCGTTAAGTGGCAGTGTAAAATAACACAATTTAGCACTTAAAATAAAATCAATTAAGTTCATTAGATAATTACAGCGAGTATCAATAAAAATTTTAAGTAACTCTTGAACTGTGGGATAAACGTTAAGAAAATTTTAAATAACAAGAAAAATACTTAATGCGGATATAATTTATAATTATTTATGTATATGTAAAGACATTTATGACCTCATTATTGTCGCCATCACCCCCACCCTACACCACCATCACACGACCACCGCGATTGTTGTTACCACTAACACCTTCCACCACCACTACTATTATTACTATCATCAATTTCACTACCATTACTATCGTCGCCACATGTAAAAAAAAAATCTACTTATCAGATATTAATGATGAACCAGTTCTGATGGGAATACTCTATTCCATATCACTTTTCTCCATGTTCTTTCATACATCATTTTTTGGTGAACAATGATAGAGACCCTCAATTTTGGAGAACCCCCCACAATCCCTCAAAGTGATCCATACCATTCATGTTGTGAGCCACACACATACATGAGTTGTGTAGATCACTTTGGGGGTTGTGGGAGTTCCCAAAATTGAGGGTTTCAAGCATTTTTCTTTTTTGATCACAACTTTAGACAAACAGTCATGATTCAAATTATTCATCTCGTAAATTTCACAATAAGTATTATCTGTACAAAAAATGACCTTTATTGAATATCAATAAATAGATAAACAAATTATATTTTATTTAATAAAATAGACAATTTAAATTTAAATTCATAATAATAGTCCATTATGAAAAATAAAATAAAATATAATTAATTTATCTATCTAATAATGCCGGATGAAATTGATTCTGATTTTTACTGTTGGACATATGTGGACGCGAGATAGACTCATAAAGCCCAGGCTTTTTTTGGCTAAAATTGATTCTGATTTTTACTGTTGGACATAATTGATTCTGATTTTCTTGCCTCCGTTTGGCAAGAAAAAGCCCAGGCTTTTTTGGCTAAAATAGCCACAAAAAACAAAATAGGCTATTTTAGCCACAAAAAACAAAACATCAAATCCAATCCATAATCATTACAATCCTCTCTCACAAAAAAAGCCAAAAAAGCCAAAAAGCCAAAAAGCCCTTCCCAAACCAGGCTAAAATAGCCCAGGCCAAAAAGCCAAAAAGCCAAAAAGCCAACCCACTTCCCAAACGGAGGCAAAATAAAATATAAAAAACAGTAAAATATAGTGATGTAAAAAGGAGTTGGGTTATGAACCTAAATGATTTATTAAATTTTTTTATCAAATCTCGTAAATGGGTGTGGAATCTACACACATGTGAATTTGTGTGGATCCTACACGCATATGAAAAATTTAATAAATCATTCGAAATCCATAGCATTTTCCAAAGGAGTTAATTATCTTCCGCTCAAGAACATAGTGATATAGAAAGTAGTATATAGTCTTTATTGAGCACAAAGTTTCTACTTTTTTATTTTTTTAATTTGACTTCTCTCGAATCATCCAATCATCTTTTCGTGACTAACACCATCACTAATGATTATTTAAATCTATTATCAAATTTAAATTTAATAAAAAATCACTCATTTTTCTGCTTTAACGGTTTCAACAAATATGTATCAAATTGAGAATTTTAGTTTTTATTCATCAAACTGAGGAATAATGTGCCTTTTATTAAATTACTGTTCATACCCTTTTGATTTTCACCATCGGATGTCCTCTCGGATGTCCCTCCAAATGACCACCTCAAGATAAAAATTTGTGAAAAAATTACACTGACTGGTCGAGCCCTCGATTGTCTGCTCGGTCGACACCCTGGATGACCACCTAAAGGTAAAAGTTTGTGAAAATTTACAATGGCCAGTCGACTAGCTAGACATCAGCCCGGTCATCTGCCTAGTCGACCAGTGTTCTAATTAAGCTTCAAATACTTCCGTTGGAGCAATTGATATTAAATAAAACTTTTATTTAAATTTTTACTCAAATTTAATGAAAAATTTGATACACCATTCGAGATGCTCTAATACTTAATTATCATTTCTGTACATTATATGACAATTATTAAAAAAATCAATAATGATAGAGATCTCCACAAAACACAATCCCAAAATGATATGAACTATTCATGTTTCTGTCAGACACAATTCTCAAAAAAATTTAAACATATCAATAACTAATATATTAGTAGGGATTATAAGAATCTTTTTTGTGGGGATCTCAATCATTTTCTTAAAAAAAAAAAATTAATTTTTAAATTTTTATATAATAGGTCATGTGTAAGCCGCCGCAAAGGAGTAGACTGTCTTCATCCGAGAAGACTAGTGGACACTTTTTTTCTCATGAAGTTATTAATTAATTTATTTTTAATCTTTTCTATGGTAACTGTAATTACTGTTGTTCCCATATTTTATCAAATAATATTATATGTATCAATTAATATACTAATTAATATATTAATAAATAATGTGATATAATTTTAAAAATTTTGGTATTTATAATTTATATAACAAGTAGAGTCAATAATAATGACATAACACTAGTTAGTATACTAGTATGTACATTAATTGGTACATGTAATACCACTGTAATTTATGGATTGCAGCATTTTGCAATTAGTTCTGTAATCAAAGAAAATTAATGAATTAGATGCAAATTCTTAACAAAGCATTAAATGTAGATAAAAGGTAATTGCATTATGAAAAAAAAAAAAACCAATTTCATTTGAAAGGTAGACAAAAAATATCACCAATACTAAGGATATAGAATAAAAATATAAAAGAATGGTTAAGATTTTCTGGGTTTAATTATGTTATCAATAAATACTCTATTTCTATCATTGCACAAAAGATATTCGAATAAAATTAAAAAAGATGCCTTCATCATTATTTAAATGCATTTTGGTTAACTTAATAAATTCTAGCATGAAGCATTAATTATGTAACCGTTTGGGATAGAGTAGTAATTAATAATAGAGTAATGTTAGAGACCCCAAACATTCTACTAAAAGTTGTACCAAATGTCTCACATGGGTGTGGGACCCACACAATGTGGGTCCCATGTGGGTCCCACACCCATGTGAGACATTTGGTAAAACTTTTGGTAAAATTTTTGGGATCTCTAGCATTTTTGTTAATAATATGAGTAATACTTCAATAAATATATCAAAAATGTTAGAGATCTCAAAATTTTCTAATAACTCACGTGGGTGTGAGACCCACACTATAATACTAGAGATCCCGAAAGTTTTACTAAAATTTTTAGTAAAATTTTTGAAATTTCTAACATTTCTCTAAATATATTTATATTATACTTAATTTATCATGTGATATATTATTATATTGACAACAGACATGAATAGTGAACCTACAACTAATGCAATTAAAAATGTGATGATAAGTAATTGAATAATGCTACATGCACCAATTAAGATATCAATTAGTATATCAATTGATAACGTGTCATGATTTAAGAGGTCTTTGGTATATGTAATTTGTATCGATTGTGTTACGTGCACCAATTAATGTATACACTAGTGTATACCAACTAGTATTATGCTATTATTACTGACCCCACCTATTATACAAATTGCAAATATCTAAAACCTCTAAAATTATGCCACATCATCTCTTAATATACTAGTTAATATATTAATTGGTACATATAGCATTATTCAATTTGTATAATAAGTGGGGTCAATAATAATATCATAACATATATTGATATACTAGTTAGTATACTAATTGGTACATATAATATCACTGTAAGTAATTTTAACAGCACCTTTGACCATGTTTAAATAACATGAATAGTAAAGATGAATGAGAAAAATTTGAGCCTATTCACTGGTAGATGTTTGTTTGCTCTCCTTTTATTCCATTTTTGCCATCAAATCTCAAATTTCTATTCAAATCTTTTAATTAAAATCTAAAACTTTAACAAATTCAAATAAGATTTAAATTAATTAAATCAAGATTTCAAAAATCGATAAATATATTTAATCTTGCAGGATTTTCTACCTAATTAAATCAAGATTTCTAAATTCAAAAATACCTGTGATCTAATGATGTAATCTTTCGACACTTTAAACTTCTCAATTTTGTTCTTCAACATCGTGGATCAATCGATCAATCTTTATTGGGAAATTCATCGTCGCTCAACTAGTAAATTTTTTTGTTTGTTTTGTTTTTGATAAATGGATATCCAGTTCAGTTTACACGCACCTTAACTAATTTCGGGAGACCAATTACACCGTCCATTTGTAAGAGTTTCATTTAAAGCAAACACCTTATATGAACTGACTCCAAAGAGACACTACAAGAAAAAGCATTTTTGCCGACCACTTTTAGCTACCAAAACTAATTTAGTCGGCAAAAGCCACGGAATTGGCTACCAAAAATAATATTAGTCGGCAAAAGTCAACTTTTTAGCTACTAATTTTTTTTAGTAGGGGAATGTTGATTATTGGCTACTAAAAAAAATTTAGTAGCTAAATATATTACAATTGGCGACTAAAACAATTTTTAGTAGCTAAACATATGACAATTGGCGACTAAATAAAAATTTAGTAGCCGTAGAGGTACCTTTAGCTACTAAATTGTTTGGTAGCCAAATGAAAATAAAAAAATAAATTTTTAATCTTTCCCGACCAAACTTTTTGTCGCCAAATGTCAATTTTCGGCGACAAAATTTCTTTCAGTCGCTGTATACCTACTTTCGGCTACTAAATTATTTGGTAGCCGAATGAAAATAAAAAATTTAATTTTTAATCTTTTGCCAACCAAAATTTTGGTCGCCAAACGTTAACTTTCGGCGACAACATTCCTTTTAGTCGCCAAAGACCTACCTTTAGCTACTAAATTATTTGGTAGCCGAATGAAAATAAAAAAATTAATTTTTAATCTTTTGCCGACCAAAATTTTGGTCGCCAAATGTTAACTTTCGGCGACAAAATTCCTTTTAGTCGCTAAAGACCTACCTTTCGCTACTAAATTATTTGGTAGCCGAATGAAAATAAAAAAATTAATTTTTAATCTTTTGCCGACCAAAATTTTGGTCGCCAAATGTTAACTTTCGGCGACAACATTCCTTTTAGTCGCTAAAGACCTACCTTTCGCTACTAAATTATTTGGTAGCCGAATGAAAATAAAAAAATTAACAAAATAGTTATTTTCTTTTATTAATAACAATACCATTAGTCTCCACTTGAAAATTTGACTAAACAAAATAGTTATTTTTATTTTTAGGTTGTACACCCACCATCCAAAATTATTAATATCTTATTTTATTTTTTATTATCTCAAAATATTAATTTAAAAAAAATTAATTATTAAAATAATATGAATTTCTTATTTTGTCCTTTTTTTAAATCCATTAATAATACAAAAAGTATAATTATGACAATTGATATTTCTACAAAAATATACTATCAAAAGGTAATTTTGAAAAATTAATATTTTTAAAATGTAATAATTGTATTATAAAAAGAAATTAAATTCTGAAAATAGACTATTATTTTTAGATGGAAGAAGTTTTCGGCTTTCATTTGATGGGTTGAACACATCTTTTAATAATTGGGCCCTCACGCGAAAGGTATGCTAAAATGGGCAACTTGTTATTGGCTGTTTGTCGATAGTTTTACATTGCAAAAATTTAAAGGCATAGTTACAGGTCAGTCTGATGAATTTAATTTTTAATAATAAATTTATTATTTTTAAAAAGTACAATTAAACGATTTATACTTTTTACATCATCATATTTCAATAACACTAATAAATTAAGAATAAATCAAAATTCACAAATAAAAGACAAAATATCCCAATTATTTATCATTTTAATAAATTTTTCAATATTATTACCAGTACTAATGAAATAATCATTTTACAGACACAAAACATATATTTAAAAAGTTTTAAAAAAATTTCATTATCAAAACGAGGGCTAAGTGTGTAAAAAAAATTCACTCATGACTTATGAGTAAATAAATCTGATTTGTAAGACTTATTGATATTATTTCAAATTTTAAAATTTTTCTTAATTTTTTAATAATTAATTTTTTCAACTTTTTAAAATTATTTTTACGTTATACACGGTTAACAATAATCAAACACTATTGTTAATTTAAATTTGGAGGGAGACATTTCTAATTTAAATTTTAGGGATTTATAAAAGTAATTGGCGACTAAAAAAACACGGGTTGAGCTGGCTCAAAAAAAATTTTAAAAAAAAATTTCCTTCTTTTTTTTTTAATTTTCTTTCTTTCTTTTCTTTCTTATTTTATATATATATATATATATATAATATAAGAATATAAGAATTGTTTGATTTTAAAATATATTATAATATTTTTCAGTAAAAAAAATATTAGGACAAATATTTAAGATAATTTAATATTTTTAATTTATAATTTTAGGACAAATATTAGGACCGATTTCAGATTTCGTTTTTCTGTCTCTCACTCTCTGACTCTCTCTCTCTCTTTCTGTCTCTCACCATCCATCTCCAGTACCACCTTCACCACTACTACAAACGCCATTCCACCCCCACCACTACTTCCACTATCGCCACTTCACCTCTACGACTACTATTACTACTATCATCACCACCACTCCACTACCACTACTACCACTACTACTACCATTACCTTTCTTTCACCCCTGCCACTCCATTTACACTACCACTACCACAACTTCACCACTAATCTCTTTTGCGAGGGCTAAGTGTGTAAAAAAAATTCACACTTTTTGCGAGGGCTAAGTGTGTAAAAAAAATTCACTCATCATGACTTATGAGTAAATAATACATATTTGTAAGACTTATTGATATTATTTCAGATTTTAAAATTTTTCTTAATTTTTAAATAATTAATTTTTTCAACTTTTTTAAATATTTAAAGCAAATTTGTTTATTTTTTAGATTCACTTAATTATTTTTTAGATTCACTTAATTTAGATATATATATTTTTTAAAATTTGAGGGATTTATAAAAGTAATTGGCGATTTAATGCTAATTGAACTAAAGGCCTAAGCTGGGGCTGTGCGTATATATTTTTTAGTTGTACGTTAATGATTTTGACTGCTAAGATATGCTTCAGAAAATGATTTTGACTGCTAGTTACAACTGAATAATAAATTAATTAAATCCACTTGACACATGATTTCTTCATCTGTCTTTATCTATGAGAAAATATACATATTGCATGTTCTAAAATTCTAAAAAATTGATTAGTGCCTAGTTAGTCATGCAGGAGTCCCCAAAAAATAAAAAACAAGGGTTGAGTTGGCTCATAATTTTTTGGAGAAAAAATTTTCCTTCTTTTTTTTTAATTTTCTTTCTTTCTTTTCTTTCTTATTATATATATATATATATATATCTATATAATAAGGGAGGAAGGTTTTTGAAAATATGTTAAAATGTATAAGAGATACATTTCATTTGAATGGTTGGGATGATTCCTAATCAATATCTAAGGGTCCAGATTAAATTTTTTCCCGCCCAAACACTCTCTACCCTCTCTCTCGCCCACGTCTGCCAAACACGTCTCTTAGAACTCTATCTCTCCACGTTCTCTCTCACGTTGGTGGATCTCTGTTAATGTGTTGTAGTACAGAGAAAGAAAGAGATGGGTGTTGTTGTGTTCACACACACTCTCTCTCTGTCTCTCTCATCTCTCTCTAGGGTTCTCACTCTCGATGCCGCCAAACCTGTCGTAATGCCGCCGTCGCACTACCGTTACCAGAACCACCGCCAACCACATCAACCACCACCATTTTAGTTGCCGTATATTGAGTTTTGGCTACCAAAACTATTTAGTCGCCGAATGAAAAATAAAAATTTGTTTTTACCTTTGGCAACCAAAAAGTTTTGGTCGCCAAATAAAAAATCTCTCTTCTCTCTCTATCTTTTTCCCTCTATCTTTCCCTAATTTTTTTCCCTCTCTCCCACTCATCACTCTTCTCTCTGGCTCTCTCATATCTATTCGCTCTTTATCTCTCTTGTTCATTTTTCTTCTTTCTCTCTCTATGTCGCTTTCTCTATCTCTTGTTCATTTCTTTTTGTTATCTTTCTCTCTCTATCTCTCTTTCTTTGTGTCTATCTCTCGCTCATCTTGTTTCTCTCTCTTTTTTTTTCTCTCTCTCTGTCACTCATCACTCTTCTCGCTGGCTCTCTCTATCTCTCTTGCTTATCTTTATTCTCCCTCTCACTCTCTCTATATCTCTTGTTCATCTCTTTTTGCTGTCTTTCTCTCTCTCCCTCTCTCTTTGTCTATCTCTCGCTCATCTTGTTTATCTTTCTCTTTTTTTCTTTCTCTCTGTCTCTCTCTCTCACACTCATTTCTCTTCTCTCTCAATCGTTCATTTCTCTCAATCACACTCATCTCTTTCTCTAAGCCCATTATTATTGAAAGAGGAAAAAGTCAAAAAATGAAATGGGTCTCTCTTTCTCTCTGTCTCTTACTCTCTATGTCTCTTACTCATTTCTCTTCTCTCTCTTTCACTCATCTCTCTTACTCATTTCTCTTCTCTATCTCTCTCATCTTTTTTCAAATATATTTTTTTTCAAATATTTTTTTTCAATTATAATGTGTATAATTCCATCGTCATAAATAATACAAAAAATAAATATAAATATTTTAGGCCTAAACAAACATGCTTTTTAGTTTATGTTTTTAAATTTTTTTAAACATTTTGTTCAAACCAAACGCGTTTGTAATTTATGTTTTTCTAAAAATAAACAAAAACCAATTTATAAAATTTATGGAAATTATTTTGCATTAAAATATTACTCCTACTTCTACCAAAGTAAAAAAATAAGAATAATTTTTTATTCATTAAAATAAAAATGAAACAAATAAATTTTCAACCTTTATAACTGGAAAAAATAAAAAAGCAAAAAAAATAAATTCATTAACTATAAAAAAAAATTATTTTAACAAAAAATTATTTTTTTTTTAAAAAAAGAATCATTTTGTTGTTTAAATATTACCAAAAAAAAAAAAAAAAAAATTCCCGCTCGATTTTCTACCCCCTTTTTTCCATTCCCGCTCGGCTTCCCCCCCTCCCCATCTCTTGAACCAAAATACCCAATCTGAAAAACCAAAAATCCCCTTCAATCAAAAATCCCTAATTCTTACGGCTCCACCGAATTCGAGAAGATCTGACTAAGATGGTATCCAGGCTCCAATCTGTGGAGATCGAAGCCATGGTCGTTTGCCATTCATTTTCCACGATTGTACTAGCGGTTGTAGCCACGACTACTGCCGACGAGTGAGGAAGAGAAGAGATGAGAGGCGAGTGTTTAGAGATGGAGGTGCAAGAACAAAGTGAAGAAAAGGTGATCGAAGCCATGGCCGTTTTTGATCTGTTTGTCCATTGATATCTATTTGAATCTCTCTGAATCTATATCTATATATATATATATATATCTTGGTTTTTGCTCTGTTTGTTCATTGATTTTGGACCAACTATACCGACAGGTCCATTGAGTTCTAAGCAAGGGACTGAATGTTCGACGACAGTTTGAATTAGGCATCTAATGGGTATTTTTTTTTTGGCTTGCTTGCAGGTTTGATTTCTAAGGTTGGCTTTTTTAATTTTCTTCTATTCTTTTTCAACCACTCATCTGACTTAATTGTTGCTCTACAATTGCTTTCTTGGCAAAGGAATATTTAATTTACATGTCAATACCGCTCTTACCTTTGTGGTTAAATTTTCTGCAACAATTACACACTTAGTTAAAGCTCCCTTTTCCTACACCTATATCCCTAACCGGAGATATCTAGTACGGATTCTATCTCATTGCTTTTGATTTTACAGTGTCGACTTTATCCCTTCTGTATAAGTTAGCGAAAAAGAAGAACCTTAATCTCCTTATGTTTTCTGCTTCAAATCATTTCCGTTCCAAAATAAGTGAGTAAAGATGATATGATCCTCCTCCATCAAGGAAAGTTTGTAAAATTTGTTAGTTTGTATAGGCATTACTCTTCAAGTATATTTTTAGTGCTTTCCTATGACTAGGACCTAATTATGTTTATAAGGGATAATTGACTCTTTTAAAACTAACATATTTTTGTTTGTGTTCTTTTGCTTTCCCCTGACCTTTATAAGAATGGCCCTACTCGATTCATCTTCTAGGCCACATTGATTTTGTATAGGTCTTGGGTCTAGGAGTAGGAGAAGTGCAGTGAAAGATACTTTGATCAAGAATAATCCAGATATTGTAATCTTTCTAGAAAGTAAAATTGAAATTTTTTTAGGAGCATTTGGGGGACTTGGAATAGGAGTTAGGAGGCCTTATCTTTCAGTAGTAGATCCTTCGGGGATTTTGGTCGGTAAGCTACAAGTAGTATTTAGGGTGTTTTTTGTCTATAAGGTTTAGAGATTTTGATGACAACGATGAGTGGCTTAGCTTATGGGGGTTTATGGTCCTAAGTCCTAGGTTTAGATGGTCGTTTGTTGGAGTTAATTGGTTTGTTTGGGTTGTGTTCGCCAAATTGTTGTGGGAGGTGATTTTAACGTTAATGGATTTGCTTCAAAAAAGTTGAATGGGGATGGAGTCTCAAGGCGTATGAGAGATTTTGATGCTTTTATTATGAATTGTGAGTTGGTTGATCCGGATGGAACATAATTTACGGACTTACGGATGGAACATAATTTAGATGGACTTACGGATGGACTTACAGACTTACGGATGGAACATAATTGTGAGTTAGTTGATTATAGATGGAACATAATTTAATCAATTGAGATTAAGGTACATAATATTTTAGATGGACTTACGATAATTCCCACCACTTATATAATTAAAAAGGACCACATAATTAAATAAGACTTACCTGCATAAATCTAAATTATAACGTTATAAGTTTTAGTATCTAAAATTTAACATAAAAAATTTGCTATAAATTAAACTGAACCATTCGTAAGAATTCTTTATTTTGTTTTATTTTATTTTATTTTATTTTATTTTATTTTGTTGGCCTTTATAGATTTGGCCTCTTCTTCTTGGGGTAGCAAAGCGTGTTTTGAGGGGGAGAGAGAGAGAGAGAGTGAGTATGTGTTTTAAAATTTGAAATTTCAAAAAGTGAGGTGAGCGATAACTTATGAGATTTTGTTTTGTTGGGAAAGAGTTGGTACTTGATGTTTGGTTTTCCAAAGGCATTGTAAATTACATTCTACGTTATCGCTCTAACAACAGTAGTCTTACTAAAAAAAAAAATCTGCTCTAACAACACAAAGAAAAGGAATTCTTACTAGATGTTTGGCTTTCCAGAGGCATTGTAAATTACATTCTACGTTACAGTGGCATAGAAAATTTTCTATTATCCAATTTGAGGCTTGGTACTTGAAGTTGTTACCAACAAGCTGTTGCTTTTTTATTTTCTCATTGAATGTGGTAAAGTTGTGAGGAAATTCTAGTCTTTGAGTCTTTCTAAAATGAAGTGGTATTGTTCCTAAAAAAACAAAAACCTATCAAAGCTGTATTTTACATCTGTTATGACTACCATGCCACCTAATCCAACATGAATATTGTGCTAAGGAAACAATACAGGTTTTGATATTTGCAGGTGGTCCTTCTGTGATGGTGTGGTTGACTGACCACTGATCTTTTCTTAAGATTGCTGGTTTTTATTCCTTAGTTCTTTCATTATTTTATATAACCTAGTGGCAATGGACATTGAAACTTCATATAAAATAGCATTTGAAGTACATTTTAGAAATCTTAATGTGGTATATCCCTAACTAAAAAGTACACCCAATATAGTAGGATCCTATGTTACCAATTCAAAAAATAGATGCTTAGAGTGTAAGGCAATTTGAAAATAAAGCAATGACAAATCATTTTATGATTATTTAATCAATTGGTTCAGGATGTCCAGAAATACAATCTATAGTATACTAGTTGCCTATTGAAGTAATGTTTCCTCTCTCAAAGGAAATTTAAATAAAAAACTGATTTTAAAAATGGGATTGAAGCAGGGAAAATTGGTATATTTATTGGTATTGGGTGGTGTATTGTTTTCAAATGACAAGGAAGATGATGAGCTGCCTTTTTGAAACATTAATATGGAGTAACATTCTGAGTGTATATTTGCAGGATTCAAAGAGCAAGGCCTATCCTTATAGATCCAGGCTTATACCATTCACAGAAATCTGGTGTATTTTGGGCCAAAGAGAAAAGATCTATGCCTTCTTCATTCAAGTTATTCATGGGTATATTCTTAGCTTTTGCCTTGTATGACTATTCTATTGTCCATGTAGATAACTCAAGTACCTGTTCATCTGTGTTCAGTTTTTCACCTTAGAATCAGGGATGCTGATGTTTTCATACATATGTGGTCTCATAAACTAATAGATGTTAAGAGGAATAAGTTAGTGGGATTTTCTGTACTTTTGTGGTATTATAGTGATACATTTTTGAATCAGATCCTGTAGTCCTCAATTATGATAAACCACCACCTGTTTGTGTTGCTTTTTGAAATTTAGGATTGATATTTGACCTCTTTGGTTCATATAGGCATAACTTGAAGACAAAAAGCATGTGAATAGGAAAAACACAGCTGACATTTTGCATCAAGCATATTTAGTGCATGTTGTAATGAAGTTTGGTCACAATTACAGCAGGAAATTGATATCGAGATGATGGGGATGGTGTAGGTGATGCTTTCTGAGCAGGAAATTTGAATTTTAAAAAATTCTAACGCAGACACGTTGCGGACACTTAGGAAAATACGTTTATATCACTTAAACACATTAAACACATAACAAGTTTTATTTCTCTTCATTTCTTATTATTTCTCACTAAATAACCCCATCCAAACAAGACTATACTGTAGAGGAAAAAGAGATGATGAATTGCTTATTAGTTTTATAGTAGAGTTTGTATTAGTTTTATAGTAGTGTGTGCACTGTCTTAGATTACAAAGTCCACCTGATTTGGAGAATGGAACAATGGGTGCTGATATTCTTCATTCATAATATTTTAGCAGTGTGGTTGATATCATTTCCCTTTAACAAAAAAAATCAAGGAAATATCTTAATCAATATACTCTTGACTCTCTATTTTAGCAGTGTGTTGAAGCCAATAAAATATGTAGGCATTGAAGTTTGGCAAGTAAGACTCTTGACTCTCTATTATTAAAGTATTGTTATTTCTTCTAATTGGGTCTATGATCTTGCACTTTCTGATTGAAGCTAAGTGTGTGAACCTCTGTTGTTATGAAGTAAAAAGGTTGCAGTGCTTCATTGTCAGTTTCAGGACTTTGGCCAATTTTATTGATTTTTTATTTTTTTTTGAAAAAGTTGTTCATGTCATCGGTCTGAATACCCATTTTTCTTTTTTTTTTTCCAAAAAGGAAGAAGAACCCAACTGTGCAATAAAAATATGGTTGGAGTTGGATTATCCTTTATCCCATTTATGAGCCCCAACTGTGCAATAAAAATTAAACATGTTAAGGGTTCTAATTTGAGCATGTTTTTAGTTATAGAGGGAATTACATCATATTTTCTTTAAAAAGTTTGGATTGTAGCAGTGGGATTGAACTTGATTTGATGGGTAACTCAACATACTTCTGTAATAAATATGATATAGGTACATGGTCCCATACTTCCAGAATCCTAAAAATTTTAAAATAGGTACATAAGAATGTTTGGTTGCTTACCTCAAGCAAATGGATATGCACACCCCCTTTAAAATTTCCAAATTGGAAATTTTAATGTGTATATATATATATATATATATATATTTGGCCTGTGATATAAGTGTTTCAAGCTAATATGCAGAATAGCTGAAGCAATCCCTCTTATGTCAGGCCATTTAACAATATTTTTCATTTATGGGTGCTTAGTAATTCATTGTGCAGAGACCACTATACATCAGGATATGTAGTGAGATTATATTTTAAGTCAGGTTTTCTAATGGGTCATCTCACCATTAGTTTTGATTTATGACTGGCTCGCTATAATATCAGTTGGAGTGAGATTATTCAGGATATGTAGCCCTAGTACAAAAATACTATTCTCGTGTCTGGCAAGGCAACACCACAACCAAAGAAGTGAATTTTTTCAAATTTATGTAGAAGACATCCAACATATTTAGAAATTTTATTGTCTCTTTTTGAAGAAACTTGATTGACTTATATTTTGAAAATAGGCTGCAGGGCAAAAACAACAAAAGAAAAGAAAGGTTAGTGGTATATATTTTTTCTTATTTAGACAATTTAGGAGAAAACATAAAAGAGAAATTGATAAATTTACGTCGTCCACCTTGCATTGGAAAATGGTGAATATATTATCTATTTTTTCTTTGACAAACAAAATTATGGGATTATTTGTTGAATATATTTAATGCTAGAGGAAGTAGCAAAAGAAGCAACTAAACATATAGATCATGCAAAATTAGTTGGAAGTCTTCTGCTAAAAAGATTCCCAACTTTCTTAAGAACATGAAAGGTATTCTCTGGAGAATGTTTAGCCAATGACCTTTAGACTGTGTGTGTCGAGTGTAACTTTCTGTGAACCAATTGAATGGCTTTTTTGGACTAACTGACGAGAGTTCTCTATAGCATGTAAAGCTATAGTCTTTAGAGTTCCAAGAGTAACTTGTTTTGAAGTTGAAATGGAAGAAAGTGAGAACAAGAGATAACTTTTATTCACCCAAAAAAAGATCTATAACTTGCTTTCCTATATAGTTTGATTTAGAAGAATATTTCCATGTTTAGTTGTAAGGAATTGCATTTGTTGATAATTAACTTTTGGAAGATCTTTTGTGGTGTATTGTATTATATTTTGATTTTCAATTTGGTAAAAGAAATGGAGCTGTATCATTTTCTATGGGTTGATTTACTTGGAAATACTTGTAATTTGTAAAATTTATTATTTTTTCTTTAGATAATATTTGTGAAATGATTTTCACACTTTTCTTTTAACCTTTCACAACGGGAGTATGAGAGGCTAACGGGGGAGAGTGAATATAATTTCTCTAATATTATTATTCAATAGAATGTAGATCCATTGCAATATTTTGAATTTTATCAAGGTCAGTTTTGTGGTAATTGGCATTTGAGGCCACCTTTATTATCAATTCTAACTTGCTTTGGAATTTTCTGTTTCTATTTACAGCATTCATGGGCAATGTGCAGCAACTATGAAATCTCTGTTAAGAGTAACTATAACTTTGAAAAACCTTTCTTGCACCTTGCCAGGAAGCTTGCAGGGTAATGGAATAGTACATTGTTTGTTATTTTATTTTTTGTTTATTTATACTGGTGGAGTTGTAGACTATTAGATAAAGATAAGCAAGAAAACATCACAAATAATTATCTTTATCTTTGCAGGGGAACTCTCCAAAGGAACCTTTTGAATTAATATCATTAGAAAAATGAAAAAATAGTGTGATAAAAAATCCATCAAAGATAGTGTGATAATATCATTAGTTGCATCATGATGTAATGAAAAAATAGTGTGATAATATCATTAGTTGCATCTAGATTAGGTGCATTTAAACATATAAGAAAAATTTGATTAAAATATTAAAAAAAAATCCACCAAAGATTAAAAAATACAAAAAACAAAATTTCGTAAACAAATTTCAAATTTTATTTTTTGGTGGTGGTGGTGGTGGTGGTTCACAGTTCTTAAATTTTTAACTTGTGGGGAACATTAGAGTCCAGGAATGAAAATTTATGAGTTGCTGTTAATGATCAATTTGTGGTGTTTCTTATCCCTTTGGTATTCTTTACAGGCACGAAGCTGAGCTTGCTGCAGCGGCTAGCCAGCCCCTTCCTGATGATGATGACGATGCATTTGACTAATGCTCATGACTTTAGCTTTTTGCTATCATTTTTCGTGCTCCTTTAGTTAATATGAGTTCTAAAAAAAAATTTCAATGCTATCGAAGGATTTGTGTATGAGAGGTGAATGTATCGCGGAGAAGAGACCATTTTAGTTATTCTTTAGCCATTGTTTGAAGTCTGGTTGTGGTTGTGCTTTGTGGTAGAATTCTTTAGGCTGCCATATGGATGTTTTGAGTCACTTCAAGTGTTTGCTTGAAGATTTTAAATTATGTATGGATTTAAATTATTGACGTTGGATTAGATTTGGACTGTATGGAATTTGTAATATATATAGAATTGGACGTTGAAGATTACTTTTTTGGATGCTTGGAACAGAAATGTGTGCACGTTGTTGAATGCTTTAATGGTTGATAACATATTTTGGTGTTGATAGATTATATTGTTTTATACAGGGTACAGGTTGTAATATAAATGAATACAGGTTGTTTACAATTTTTTTTTTTTTTCAAATTATTTGGCCACCAAATGTTTTGGTAGCCAAATAGGTAATCAAAAGTTTTGGCTACTAATAATTTAGTAGCAAAAACATAACCCAAAATGTTTTTGCCACCAAATAATTAGTAGCTAAAAGATTTGAGAATGAGAGAAAGAAACTATTGGCCACCAAATGTTTTGGTAGCCAAATAGGTAATCAAAAGTTTTGGCTACTAATAATTTAGTAGCAAAAACATAACCCAAAACGTTTTTGCCACCAAATAATTAGTAGCTAAAAGATTTGAGAATGAGAGAAAAAAACAATTGGCGACTAATACTTTAGTGGCGGAAACATAACTTTTGCCGACTAAACTAAGATTAGTAGCCAAATGTGTACTTTCGGCGACCAATTATTTAGTAGCTAAAAGTGATACCTTCCCCGACCACAACAAGTTAGTAGCCAAAAAGCCTCATTCGGCGACTAATACTTTAGTGGCGGAAACATACCTTTTGGCGACTAAACTAAGATTAGTAGCCAAATGTGTACACTTTCGGCGACCAAACAAATTTTAGTCGCCAATACTATCGCCGACAGGGTAAAGGCGACGAACTTAGCGACAAAAAATTTTGGTCGCTAAACACCTTCGGCGACTAAATAAGTGACTTTTGGCGACCAATATTTTGGTAGCCAAAAGTGACATTTCTTGTAGTGAGATGATTCCAACTAGTGAGCTCAACTGGTAAATCTTGATCAGTTTTTTCATGGTATATATAAGATAAAGATGGAGTTATTGAGAGAAAGTGGAAGAGAAAACAGTGTGAAAGGGTTATCGATATATGTATATATATACACACACGATAGAGAAGAATTGACACTAAGAGATAGCCGAAAGTGAGAGTGAGAGAGATGAAGAAGATCGCAAAATCAAATTTAAAAAATTAAAATACAAGAACCATTTTTTGCCAGTTGAATACGTGTTGGGTGTGATTTTTAATTTCACTAAATCATATTTACTTTTAATTGTAACAGTTAATTTATTGAAAAAAATTAAAAATGGATAGACCAAAAAGAGATTTCAGTGAAAGTGCAAAACTAAAACGAGATATTCATAAAACTACAAAGGTGCTAATGAAACGAGAAATATGTTACGTATTACTGACATGATAAGTTTCGTCAGTCTTATTAAAATTAGATGGGCAAACTTGTACGCTTAAAGATTCGATTGGAAAGGAACTCTCTCTCTAATAGTTTCCAAGTTTAGGGCTTTTCTCCTGCTGGTCTTCATCGAGCTCGTACTCGATCTTGATCTGTTCTCTACCTCAGATCAAAGCATTATCATTCTTCTATTCTCGTCTTCTATCTTCGATCTCTCTATAATCTCTTTCTCTCTCTAACTACTCTGTTCGGATATATATTTGTTCGATCATGGAGATGGAACGTGGTTGAGTCTAAAAATTGAGCTTGAACAGAGTTGTGTGAGGAATGGAGAAAGGAGGATGGATTCCGGTATTGAATCAGAGATGAAGTAAAGGAGGCTAGAGAAAGGAAGCTAATGCAAGATTATTCACGATCTTCGTTGATGATCTACCCAGATCAATGAACTTGACGATGTTGAGGGAAATATTCAGGAAGTTTGGAGTAGTGAAGGATGTCTACATTCCTCTGAAGAGAAGGAGAGTGACGAACACTAGGTTTGCTTTTGTCTGGTATGATTGTGAAGTGGCAGCAGAAGTAGCAGTGTAGAAGGCTAATGGGATATGGGTGGATGATAAGCAACTGGTAGTGAAGCACGCAGATTATGGCAAGAAAGATATGGAAGTCAAAACCCGATATCCTCCTCAAACAAAAGGTTTTCCATATGGTGGAAGGGGTGAGGGCAGTGTGTGGAAGCCAGCAGCAGGTGTTCGGACGTATGTAGAGGTCATTAAGAATAGTCATGGTATGGAAAGTGGAATTGTGTCTGTCCAGGCAGAGGAAGTCGGAAACGGGTGGCTATATGAAAGTGTGGTGGTTCGCCTTAAAGTTGAATACGCCAATGTTAATATTAAATATTAATTACAGCAGAGGGGCATGGAGAATGTGGTAGTGAGGGATGGAGGAGGTAGAGATGTGTTGTTAACATTCAAATCTAAGGAGTGTATGGAAGATAGTGTGGGAACTGTGAAGGAATGGATAGGGGATTGGTGCGAGGAAATTGTGATGTGGAATCCTGATGTTCATAGTGGAGGTGAACGTAAGGTGTGGGTCTGCTGTTTTGGGATCCCATGGAGTTTATGAAATAGAACAACTTTAAATAGAATTGGGAAGGTATGGGGGGAGGTTATTTGTATTGAAGGTGATATATGCAGTCCAGAATCGTATGAATATGCTAAGATTCAAATTTTAACAAAGTGTGTGGAGCCTATTAATAAAGTAATCAATCTGGAGTGCAAAGGGTATTCCCATACTGTGAGAGTGTGAGAACATTTAGCTGGGGTACCACAGATATTGGCTAGGAGGAGTGAGAGCTCTATGGAACATAGAGGGGTAGGAGTTTGCAGTTCAAATAATGGTGAGAAGGTGGGTGTAGAAGATGATGATCGGGATGGCGAGTCAACTAGGGAGCTGGACCAATTGAAGGAGGTGCGTATTGGAGTTAGACCAGAAAGAGTGAGGTGTAGCAATGAGGTGGAGATGGGGTCACTAAGGCAGTATGAAACTGTGGTACCAGAGTCTACTGGTAGTGAGCTCGAGGGTATAGCAGATAGCATTATGAAAGTAGCTGGGAGCATAGGCAATGGCTGTGAGTTGGTAGGTCAGAAAAGTAAGGAGCAGTTTGTCATGAAAGGTGCTGGTAAAAGCTTGAGTGGATCTAGTTTGCTCAAATTGGGGGTCCATCTAAAGGTGGTGCTGGGTCGGAGTAATGAGGTGGGAATAAGTAATGGGCTTGTGGATATAAGGGCAGGGGGGAGACACAAACCCAAGGATCCAAGGCTTTTCAAAGAGGGCTTTAGGTTGAAAAGAGCCTTTTAATGGTATGTTCTAACTTATCCGAATCACAGTGCAACAAATTGAGCTCAAGGAAAAAACTCCAGAAGAATAGAGGGAGGAAGAGAGTAGTAACGAAATCCAGTGGAAAGAAAATCAGAGAGATGAAGCAGGGATATCTTAAGCTTCCAAAAAGCCATAATCATAGAGGAGCATCTTCTAGTAAATTGGGACCGAAAGGTGCTATATGGAGAGCACCAGCTGCAGCAGCATCAAGTGCAGATTCAACAGCTAGTGGAGTAACTAGAAGCAGATCGTTGCTTAAAGAGGCTCAGGGGACTATTCAGATGGGAAAGTTGTTGGGTATAAACTACAAAGGTAAAGAAGAGGAAGTGTTGACCAAAATCTTGTACCTTGAGGCAAAGGATAGAGCAAGAAGGGAGGGGATGTAGTTCTTGCGGACTAATAAGATCTTGGGGGGTCAGAGTTCAGTGTAAATGGTTATGATGAAGCTACTAACATGGAATGTCAGAGGTTTGGAGAGAAAGGAAAAAAAAAGTAAAATTAAGAGGTTGTTGAAGGATAGAGGTATTGATATAGCTCTTTTTAAAGAGACAAAGAAGGCCTCCATGTCCGAAAAGGAGATCAAAGAGATTTGGGCTAGGGATAGAATGGAATATATGACTGTGGATGCTGAAGGCTCTGCTGGTGGCCTATTATGCATTTGGGATCCAAGAGTTTTTTAGATGTCAAGTTGCTGCTGTAATAGAAGGTTTGTTCTCCTCTCTGGGTCATTATTCTTTTCTTTTGATTGTGTCTTGATCAATGTGTATGCACCAAATGAAGTGGGCCAAAGAGGTAAACTGTGGGAGTGCCTTCTAAGGTTAAAGGAGGAGTATTCTAAGCCCTGGTATATAGGGGGGACTTTAATGAAATTAGAAAGATTGATGAGAGGAAAGTTTGCTCTAGGAGGGATAAGGGGATGAATGAGTTGAATAATTTTGTGGATAGAAGTAAGTTGAATGATTTGCCTTTATTAGGCCGTAGGTTTACATGGTGTAATGCTACGGAAGGGGAGAAATGGAGCAGAATTGATAGGGTTTTGGTGGATCCAAGATGGGTGGAATCATTTAATTTGAAGTTGTGGGGACTTCCTAGAGTCATGTCTGATCATAGGCCTTTACTGCTTATGGAAGATGAGAGAGTTTGGGGCCCTAGGCCCTTTAGGTTTGTTAATGCTTGGATGTTACACCCAAAATTCTTACCTTTTGTGGAAAAGTTGTGAAGGGAGCATTAGGTGGAGGGGTGGGCTGGGTTTAGGTTATCCTAGAAACTGAAAGAGTTGAAATTAGCACTCAAAAAGTGGAATAATGAAGTGTTCGGTAATGTAAATTCTAAGTTGAAGAAGGTAGAGGATGAGCTTCATATGATTGATTTGTTAGCAGAGGAAAGAGAGCTTGAAGAGGCAAAAAAAAGTAGAAGAAGAGAGGCTAGAGTTAAAGCTGGATATTTAACAAGAATGGTGGAAAGATTGTGGTTCCAAAAATCGAGGCTTAATTGGAATTTTTATGGTGATAAAAACACAAAATATTTTCATGTGTTAGTGAAATATAGGCAGGGGAGAAATGAAATCAATACTCTAACTGTTGGTGATGTGGTGGTTGATGATCCTTGTAGGGTCAAGCTTGAGGTCCTAGCTTACTTTCGGAAGCAATACTCTGAGGATTGGCAGAATAGGCCTGTATTGGTAGGTCTATTTAAGTCAGTGAGGGATAGTCCTTGTTTTGATATGCTGGAGGCAGAGTTTACTGAGGCAGAGGTATGGGCTGCTGTCAAGGGTTGTGATGGGAATAGGGCTCCAAGTCCAGATGGTTTTAACTTGGCTTGTATTTAGAAACTGTGGAAGGTAATGAAGTCTGATGTGCTGAATTTTGTGTTTGATTTCCATAAGAATTGTAAGTTGGTCAAAGGAATCAATAGCTCTTTCATCACCTTGGTACCTAAAAAGGAGAATCCAGTGGGGTTGGCGGATTATAGACCTATTAGTTTGGTTGGGTCGATGTATAAAATTTTGTCTAAGGTTCTTTCCTCAAGGCTGAAGGCAGTGATTCCTCAGATCGTAAATGAAAACCAATCAGCTTTTATTGGAGGGAGGAATATTCTGGATGGTGTTTTGGTGGCCAATGAGGTTGTTGACAGTTGGAAGAAATCTAGAAGGAAAGGAGTGATTATTAAGTTAGATTTTCAGAAAGCCTATGATTCATTGAATTGGGATTTCTTACTCTCCATGTTGGTTAATTTTGGGTTTGAGGGAAAATGGGTGGAGTGGATTAAGGTATGTATTACCTCAGCTAGGCTTTCGATGCTTGTCAATGGATCTCCTACTGAGGAGTTCAGTCCACAGAGAGGACTGAGATAAGGGGATTCCTTGTCCCCATTCTTGTTTATCATAGCTGCAGAGTGCTTAAGCATTTTGTTCAATAGAGCTTTGGATCTGGGGCTGATAAAGGGGGTTAAGATTGGCTCTGATGGGTTAGTCCTTACTCATCTCCAGTTTGTAGATGATTCTTTGTTATTGTGTGAAGTTGATGTAATGGAGATGAAGAATGTAAAAAAGATTCTGAGGTGCTTTGAGTTGATATCAGGGTTAAAGATAAATTACCATAAAAGTGTAATTAGTGGTGTGGGTATTCTAGAAGAGGAAATGTCTGAGTACGCATTAGTGATGAACTGTGAAGTTAAATGTTTGCCGTTCAAATACCTCGGTTTACCGCTGGGGGCTAACCTAAGTAGGAAAGCAACTTGGCGGCCTATACTAGACAAATTCAGAAGCAAACTAGTTGGTTGGAAAAGGAAACTGCTGTCATTTGCTGGGAGGCTTGTTTTAATCAAATCTGTCATGTCCTCGCTGCCTATATATTATATGTCATTGTTTAAGTTGCCACAGGGGATTGCCAGAGAATTGGACAAGCTTCAAGCTTCCTTTCTATGGGGGGGATCTGAATTGAAGAGGAGGGTTCATCTAGTAAAATGGAAGGAAGTGGCGAAGCTTGTAGACCAAGGGGGCTTAGGGTTAGGAGAGTGAATGAAGTGAATAGTTGCCTTATGTTGAAATGGTGGTGGGGGTTTGGCGTGGAAAATAAAGCTTTGTGGAGGAGAGTTTTGAGCAGTAAATATAGGATTGAGGAGGGGAGTTGGAGCCCTCAAGTAATCTCTAATGTGAGATGTTCTAAAATGTGGAAGGATATATTATTATAATCTGTACAGAGTAGCAGTCTAGTGGCTATTTTTCTGGACAATTGTAAGGTGAAAGCGGGTAATGGTCATAGAATCAAGTTTTGGAAGGATAAGTGGTGTGAAAACTTGAGCCTTAAAGATGCATTTCCACTGTTGTACAGGGTAGTAGTTGATAAGAGAGTGACTTTATCTGATATGATGATCAGGAAGGAGGAAGCTGGTGAATGGTCATTTTAGTTTAGAAGGGCGCTGTTTGACTGGGAAAGAGTGGAATTAATCAGATTGGTGAGTCAGATTGAGGCAGGTCCTGATCTTAGGTGTTGCTCAGAAGATACTCTTGTCTGGAAAGCCTCGGAATCTGGAAGTTATTCAGTTCAATCTATGTATAAGCTCTTGGTTGAGGGATCTAGTAATAACAGCACAGTTAGCAAAAGGATTTGGGTTAAACATGTCCCACCTAGAGTTCAATTTTTTGGATGGCTTGCTTGGAAAGGAAAACTAAAGACGGCTGAGTTTCTGCACAGGATTGGTGTTCTGCCTGCTGGTGCATCTGTAGAATGTTGTCTATGTAAATCTGGAACTGAGTCTCTCATACATGTGCTTCTATTATGTCTAGTGGCTTGGAGAGTGTGGTATGAAATGATTAGATGGTGGAAGATTCAAGGAGCACTGCCAGCCTCGGTGGAGGACATGCTTCAATGGTGGGCAGGGGTGGGTCTTAATAAAAAGGAAAGGATGATGTGTAACGCCCTTCCTCTTGTAGTGATGTGGTCTCTATGGAAACATCGGAATGAATGTTTATTTCAGGAGGTTGTCCCAAGTGTGGATGGAATTACGGATCTGATTAAGTTAAAAATGGCTGTGTGGTTTAAGGAAGTATTTAAGGAACATATGCTGTCAGTTCATGATTTCATATTTAATCTACAAGGTATCAGATTCAGTTTGGGAGGTGGGTTTAGAGAGTGAAGTATATGAGGAGGCCTATTTTTTCCTACCAGTCCTTCTGCAGAAACTCTTGATTGGCATGCTAGGCAGCAGAGTTTTGTCTCAATCTGTGCAGTATAGTCTCTGCTGTGTGTAAGGAAGTTCTGCCTCTGTTTATGCAGCTAGAATGTGCCTGACATTAGTTTTGCAGTTTAGTCTCCATGTTCTGGTGTTGGTTGGATTTATGGTGGCTCTCAAACTGTTTTTGGCTAGTTTTGCTGATTCAGATGAAGGTTTGTTTGCTGTAATTTTGATGGTCAGCTGCAATGTAGATGGTCAACTTACAGGTTTAGTTTAGTTCTGCTTCAGGTTTGGGTACTAAGTGGTGGGCAACCTGCTGGGGTGTGCAATCTGCCTTTTTTGGTGTATGCTACTAGATTGCTCTCATGCTATGTATCTTGTTTCTGTTTTCTTTGGTTTTCCACTATGTTGGATTCTCTCCAACTGGAACTCCGAGCTTAATGCAGCTCCGAGCTCCTCTTTATTGATGTACTCGTTTTTGATTTCATCAATAAAGATTTCTTCTTGCTGATCAAAAAAAAAAAAAAAAGATGGGCAAACTTGCACAATTGACTTAAAATATAAAAGATTGATTGTCACAACCGAAAGTGAAAGGGCTAATGTGTGATTTTGGTAAATGTGTGCAGTGCTAAATGTAATTAACCCATAAAAACTATTTTTAAAATTTTTCTGTAATAAAATTTTTTATTGTATTAAATACACTTTAGTACCCTTATAATTTCACTAAAATCTCATTTTGGTCATTTTAATTTTAATTATGATAGTCAATTTTGCACTTTGAATTAAGTTGCAAGATAGTTATTTATTCATTTATCTTTTAAGATGATAGGTAGTTTTTTATTGGGTAATTTTTTGATAAATTCTCTTTTTAAATGTTTTATTCCATCTAACTCATATTCTTTTTTAGTTTTCCATTAAATATTCTTTAATGTAATATGACCAAATTATCCTTTCTAATTTTTTGCACATGTTTCTATTTTGAAACTAACACATAACAATAGTCCCTCATTTTATGGAGAAAATCTCTCCTTCATTCTAAAGAGAAAATCTTTCTTTTATTCCATGGAGAAAATCTCAAATTATGAATTTGGAACCTTTTTATAATTTGAAAATTTTAAAAATGACCCAACAAAAAATCTAAATAAAAATCAAAATATAATGTGAATGTTCACAGTAAACAACAAACATACAACTAACTTTTGAAAAAACAAAACACATTAAAGTACAATGCAAATGTTCACAATAAATAACAAACATACAACTAACCTTCGAAAAAATAAAATTCATACCAAAATACAACGTGAATGCTCACAATTTATAATAAACATACAACTAGCCTTAAAAAAAATTTCATACAAATGTAAACATTTACATTGCAACATGAAAATATAAAACAAAATTGAAAAAAATGAAAATCGACTATTTCAATTGTTCAATGGTAACAAAAATGATTGTTCAACTAATAAACATAATAACAAAAACAACAAACACTACAACATTTTCTTAGTTCAGTGACACTTGAAAGTGACACTAAACTACTCTTTCAGTGACATTTTTTAGTCTTGTAGTGTTTTGAACAAGTGTCATTTATACATATGCCACGGTAGATACTAGTGGCACCTTAATGACACTTGCAAATGCCACTACACCATTATGGCTAAAGATTTTCAATGACATTTTGATGTTGTGATAGACACTATTTGTGGCACTATCAAGCGCCATTAAAAAAAGATTTAGTGATACTTGTAAGTGCCATTACACCATAAAGGCTAAAGACTTTCAGTGACACCTTGATGTTATGGTAGACACTATTCGTGAGGCTATTAAGTGCCATTGAAGAAGACCTACAATCAAAAAAATGCCACTATATGAATTTTTAATGGCGCTTATTATGCCACAATTGTTATTTTTAACAACTTTATAAATGTCACTAAATCCAATTCATTTGTGCCATAAATGGATATAAGTGTCATTGAAGCTTATTCTAGTGACACTTTGCAAAGCTATTACTACTATTACGAAATGCCACCTATATGTTTTTTTCATTGACACTTTTAAAAGCCACAATTAAGCATGCGTAAATGCCTGTAAAAATTATGTCAATTTTATAAAAAAATTAAATATTAATTGTCACGTCCTATATTAATTTGACATCTAATATTTCCATAATAATAAACAAATATTACCACCATAAGATCATCACATCAAAAACAAACAAAAAAATTCAAATCACAATCATTTTTTTTTATCTAAAAATATAAATTTATTTATAGTGCAATAAAAATCATAATTAAAATTATAAAATATTCTACCACACTAACAAGGTTAAAGCAAAAAAAAAAAAAAAAAAAAAAAAAAAATTATTCGAAACATAAGTTCTGAAAAGCCATAGTTATATTCATTTTTCAAAGAGTCAAATTATCAAAACAAATTCAATTCCCAAATTCTCAACATCACTTGTATAAATATTCTCAACTAGCATCCATAATTTGCAAAATCTGCATCCAAAAGATAAACATATAAAGGTAATTGAAACTATATTAAGTTAATATAAATTTGTTAATGAAATTAATTTTTACAAAATAAATATACCATAAATGGAGCAGGCCAAGCAACATAAGCTTGCATACCTACATTATCATTGAGTTGACTAGAGTTTGGTTGAATCTCAAATAGAGTTGATTCACTAAACTCACCAACATTGCCTAAGCGAAACTGAAGATATAGGTCCATAGGCTTTTTTGCTTTACAGATGAATTCTAGTATGATTCAAGCAAAATAGGCAAATCAAATTGTAAACTTAGAATCAATTAGCTAATTATGAAATCTGATTTATCCTTCTTTTTTTTCCTCCAATCAAAAATAAAATAAAACAAAATTTCATAAAGAAAAAATTGTCATATGTTTTGTATTACATCAGATTTCTACAATTTTGTATTACATTGGAACTAATAATATACTTGCCGTAAAAAGAAAAAAGAAATGTGGAGACCTAAACTAAGTACCCAAATTCGACCATGGAGTTGAGACCGTGTAATGTATGATACCAGGACTTTTTCTTAACTAGCATGTTTCTTCATTATTCTTATCATTTTTTTAGGCCCTTTGCAATTTTTTAAGCATCTAGAATTAATGTTAAATCCATAATTCTTTGCTTGAATGTATTCTCTATTGACCTTAGGATTTTTAACCCTTCATATGATATGTTTTTGCGTAGTTCATTCTTGTGAAGTTTAGGGATAGAGAATTAATTAAAAATATAGCAACTTGAAAAGAAAATTGCACATTCCCTCAGTTTATCACACAAGAATCCTGTTTCATCAATGTTTAGCTATATGTTTCATTAAACTCTCACAACATTATCCTATATATATATTCAACTCCGAGGATGCACACAAGTTCAACAATTTAGACAAATGAATATCTCCAGATTTCAAATAAACTGCATGAATTTTTATTTTTTAAAAGATACTAAGTGCTAACAGTAACCACGTGTGTAATCCATGCATGTCCATAGAAAAGAATGATGGAACGAGTAAATCAAAACACTCGTCTACTCCTGCGAATAAGAAAAACAAATATATATATATATACGCAACCTCTCATCTACTCATGAAAACAAACATAATAATGCCGAGTCTAAGGCATTCAAATCAATCTCATAGTCGTCACTTTTTTTTTTTTTTTTTTTATATATATAATTTTTCTCACCAGCACTCAAATAAGACAACAATTCCTTGAGTCATGGTGGAGTATTCGGAATTTATCTATGAGTTTCTAGTTTATTTTAATTTTATATATTCATGAGTGTGATTATAACCATAAAATAAATATATATAAAAACCCTAAACCTTAAATACACAACTAACCAAAATAATTGAAAGTAATCCATCATCTTCATGCCAATACAATATCAAACCAACATCAAATAAATAAAAATAAATCAATAATAACAACAAAATAAATATAAATCAAGGAAGTAGGTTTTGCACTCACAATTATTTTTTTAAAAATCAAGAAATAGTTGAAAAATTAATAAAGTTACCAAAATAAAACCCTAATCATTTCTTGTTTGGTCGTCCAACCTTCTTTGGACTACCCTCATCAAGAACACTCCCATTTGGAGATGAGGAAGCCACATTACCTGGCTCATTAAGTCTTTCTTCTTTGATCGTCCAACTTTCTTTGATGATTAAACTCTCTCTCTCTCTCTGCTTTCTTTTTTATTTTTTTTTCTTTTCTTTTCTTTGCCTCTTAAGATTATAACCTAACACTATTATACAACATAATTTTCTATTATCACCCTAACACCTTTGATATATATAAGATGAATATATAATACCTTTTATATATATAAAAAATATATATACATATATAAATATACGGATTAATTATATATAATTAAATATCACATTAAATTAATTAATTATCACATTAAATTCTCATGTATACACACAATTAATAAGGTAAAAAAATAATAATAATTATAATAATAATAATAACTTATGAAAAATTAGGGTCGTTACATTTTGGCTATTATGTCATTTTAGTCTTTGTAATTTTAATTAATCGATTTTAACCTTGAATTTTTTATTTTGTTTCAAATTGGTCCAATTGATAGCATATATTTTTTTTTTATGACAAATGCAATCTGTGATCATTTTAGGACTAAAACAAAATACTCGGTTAATTCAGTGACTTAAACTTAACCGATCCAATGAAAAATTTCTATCAAAGACCTAAAGATGCTATCAATTCGACTAAATTGACAAAAAATATAAAATTAATTGTCAAAATTGAGTCAATTAAAAATAAATGGAACAACAAAATGTAAGGATTATTGATGTAATTTACCCAACAATTATAAGCAATTGAAATAAATTGAGATAAATCCGTAAATTCAGATTCAAAATCAAGTTAATTAAAACTATAGTGACTAAAATTCAAGAAACTTTATCATTGTACATGAGAGCAATTTAAAATTTTATTTTTCCTGTTAAGTCATATGAAGTCGTTGATCAATTTTGTACATGTGAAAAATACAGTTAAAAAAACATGTTATGTTGAGTTTAATTTATTTGTTTATATTTATTTTGTGCTTTTTAAAAATTTTGAAAATATATTGGCATTTTTTCTTTCTTCCAAAAATGCCATTAGGTAGCTTGGAAAGTTTTTGTCTCAGTGGCATTTCTCAAAATGCTATAAAATATTTGTTTATGACACTTTTCACCTAATACCATAAAGAAACTTGCACTTGCCTAGTTTAGTGACATTTTTAAAAAAAAATGCCATTGCTACTAAAATTTAGTGGCATCTGTTGATAAATGTCACTAAAACAATGTCTTGTGTCATTCTTTTATAAAATGCCATAAAATTGATACTACTCGATTACATTTTTATTATAGTGATGTGACATTTCTTTGTTGGAATGTCACTAGAGCTTTTTATGTTTGTGATTCTGTGTCATTTTTCTAAAACATGTTACTAAATATTATTTTTGTGACATTTTCTAAAAACATGCTACTAATGTAGTACTACTATAGTGTGTTTTTATTGTAGTGATTGTTGTTGGAACAAACTGATATTGGTATCCCTCTATTGTAATTAGTTTGTTTCTTCTTCACTTGATTATGTTATATTTATCCACTCTATATTTTCTAGTAAGAGTTCTAAAACTTATTATTATTATTTTTTTAATTGTGTTTTTGTTGGAGGTGATATGAATACATGCTAGTTGAACATGTTGTGGATGTTATTTACTCATGAATTCAAGATCTGTTATATTTTTTTTTTAATTCTGTGTTTAGATGTAATTTTTATCATCTAGCCCTAGTTTTTTTCCCTAGAACATTGATACGATTTTTGTTTGCTTCTCTGAGGCTAGGGAGGACTTGGCTACTTTGGAGGACTATGAGGAAGGTGGGGCTCAGTCTGCTGAAAGAGAAGATGATGAGGGTGATGAGTACTAGGTTTATTGCATGTTTGAATTGAAACCAATGGACTCAATTGGTTTACAATTTGGATTGCAATTTGCCTTTTAGATTTGTGTTTTTGGTGGTTTGTGTTTCTGTTATGTTTTTTAATAATATGTGTTTGTTTGGTGTTCTAAACTAATGATTATGGTTATAATATTCCTATGGTTGTTTGTCTGTTGAATGAAAATTTATGTGGAAGTTTTGTTGAAATTTACGATAATCTGCTTGTTGATTTTGTTATTTGACAGGTTTGTTGCCTGATTTTGGTTTAGAATCATCATGCAATGTTTGCATACATTTAGTCAATATATTGAAATAGCAACAAATTTTTATTCATATTATTGCTATTTTTTACCTTTACTACATGTATATTTTTAGTTCAATCACATAGAATTAGCATAATTTACACACACACACACACACACAAAAGAGAGGCTATAATGGCGTTTTTAAAATGCCACCGTTGGAAATTAAAAAAAAATAAATCTATAACAACATTTTTTAAACGTCACTATACCACCAACAGTTTGATTTTTAAAATAGAAAGACATTTATGACGGCGTTTTTAAAACGCTGGCAATTGTAATATAACAGCGTTTCTTAAGCGTCATAAGGTTACAGTGACGGCCGTATTTTTGACGTTTGGTACTAAGTGTCACAAAAAGAATTAGCGGCAAAACACCGCTAAATGTCGAATTTCCTGCAGCGTAATAATGATAAAAATTCTAATTTCTCACATAACATTTAAGCTCAAATCATTGCAAATAAATTAGTGATTTTGAAGTTAAATTTTATAAGCTTAGTGCGTATCTACAACATTCAACTAGTCGAATTATATTTTGTTCATATTATGTCATATAATGTTATTATGTAGTACGATTCATAGATGGTAGTCCATTGCTCACATCTGAAAAGATTAAAGCATTAATACTTGTAAGTATCTCTTATTTCCCTACACCCCCATTATTTTACTTCTATGCACGTGGCACTCAATTTCTGTCATAACGGCAAAAAATTTTTTTAAAAATAATAATAATATGCATGTCCACTGAATTGAATTATTATGGGATGTTTTACATTATAAAATGATATTTTTCCTCATCTCGAATGAATTTATACAACTAATGTCATGTGTGTACCCGTAAATTATCATTTCCTCATTTTGATTGGACCAATTTCATTTTGGATTTGGACAAAACTATTCCCTCATTTATTGCAAAAAGTAGTCCATTTAAGAATAATGACTTATCAAATATGAATAATAATATTATATACACTAATTGATATAATAATTAATATATTAATAGATATAGAGGTTTCAAATTTTTCTAACATTAGCCAATCTAAAAGTTATGAACATTAACCCCAAAAAACCTGCAACAAATTTTAGAAACAATAGCACCCATTTATGTTGTGAGCTAAAGTAACATAGGTACCCTCCAGTATATGAAAATTTCTCAAATTTTAAAGACTTTGTCATTTGTGAAACTCTTTCAAAAGTGTTTAACAAAATTAATAAGAAACAATTGTTTTAGTTACAAAAAACTAAAACAATATTGAGGACTCGTTTGACAACATCACTTTCTAAGTCAAAAAGTCGTTAAAAAAAATAAAAAAAAGGTAACAATTTATACCAAAAAGTCAAAGATTCTTTTTTCTCTCTACTTTTTGCACATCTTTTTGTAAAAAATAAAAAATTCATACCAAACGTTCTAGTTTGTTTTACATCATATTTTAGCTAAAAAAACCTGTTCCCAAATGAGGCCTGGATATGGGTAAAATTATAGTTACATTGGAGCATGTTTGGTACGATAGAATGAAATGAAATGGGAATGGAATGAGAGTAAGAATGGAATACAATGTTGACTGGAATGGAATGTCCATTCCCATTCCATTGTTTGGTTTTCAACATGAAATGACATATGAATATGGTGATAATTCTCATTCTTATGTTTGATTACCTATTAAACTCATATAATTGAATAAATTTTTATTTATTTATTTATTTTTAACAAGCTAGTAACAAATAAATTAAATTTTATATAGATCATGATAGTATTAATATTTTTGAAAGTGATCTGTGAGTCATAGTAGTAGTGGTGGTGGTGGTATGGCAGTGGTGATGGCAATGATAGTAAAATGGAGGTAGTAGATTGTTGTGGCTTTAGTGGTGGTGGCAAGGTGGTGTTGTGATTGCGATGGTGGTGGTGGCAGCAGCAGTTGTGATAGCCAACGGTAGTGGTGGTAGTAGTAGTGGTAACATCGGTAGTACAATGGTGGTAGTATTGTGGTGTGGTGGTTGTGGCGGCGATCGTCGTGGTGGTGGTGACGGTTGTGGTGGCAATAAAGTGGCAGTGGCAGTGGTTATAGGGTAGTAGGAGAACAAAATGGTAGTAGTAGTTAAATAATAATATTTTCTTTAATCCATTAAAAAAATTACTAATAAAATTTTATGATAATTCCATGATGGAATCGAATGGTCATTCCTTAGGCTAGAGGAAGGAATGGGCATTCTCTTATTCCTTTTCTCTTATTTGGTATTCTCACACAAATAAGGCGTACCAACTAAGAGAAAGAAAATGCAAAGCCAGAATGGACATCCTATTCTAGCCCCTTCCATCGTACCAAATATGCTCTTAGTGTGTTAAACTTCTCCCACATAGGTTTTTTTTAAGCCACATAAATTAGGATAATATACTCCAAAGGGTACACCATTCATAGCTAGTTGATTTGAGTTAAAATATCTTAGCATGGTAAGTCGGGTTTGGGGAGCACTCTAGTGGGCCAAGTCTATGACCAATTCTATTATATCTTCGTTGTATCACATCCATAAGCTACTGGGCATCTTGTGTGGGAAGTGTTTTGAATTGTTCCACATCATCTCTCCTCCCAAGTTTAATTATTAAATTCTAGAGGCCCTTACACATGTTCAATTAGTTTTGTATTGGATACTTTAAGATGATATTAGAGTCAAGTCGTTGGTGGTCTTTAATAGGTCAAATATATGTTTGACTATATTCTCTCTCTTTTTTTTGGTCACATCAACATGCTATCACGTTGCATATTTAGGGGAGTGTTAAACTTATTCCGCATTGTCTCTCTAAAACACCTAAGTTTAAATAATATTCTCCACACCCCCTTTCTTTATATGCACAGAGAAAAAACACAAACCACTCCATATATGTAGTTGTTAGGATTCCTATTGTAATAAACTATCACTAAATGAATTTTACTTGTCATTTGTGAAACTCTTTTAAAAGTAGTTCGACAAATTTTAGAACAAACAAGTTTTAGTTACAAAAAAAGTTAAATAACATTGAATATGGCTAAAATTGTAATTTTATTAGTGCGTTAAACATGTCCTACATAATTTTGTAAGCCACCTAAATTTGGATAATATACTCCAAAGGATACTCCATTCATAGGCAATTGATTTTGAATTAAAATGTTTTAACATGGTATTTAAATCAAGTTTTGGCAAGTCGCTAGTGGGTCAAGTCTCTGCCCGATTCTATTATTTATTTTTTATGTCACATCCATAATCTATCAAGCATCTTGTACGGGGAGTGTTTTGAATTATTCTACATTGTCTCTCTAACGAGTCTTAGTTAATAAACTCTAAAGGCTTTTACACTCATTTCCAATTTGTTAAGTTTTAGATACTTTAATATGATATCAAAGTTAGGTCTTTGGTGGTCTCCAATATGCAAATTTGTGCATAAGCATATTCTTTTTTCTCTATGTTACCTCAACGTGCTACTAGGTTGCATGTGTAGGGGATTGTTAAATGATGTAGGCCGAAAAGTGCCACATTGAGGCCATTTAAGTTACATTTTTAATCTTTCAATATTGTTTATTTGGTGGAGATGATGTGTTTTTTGCACTTGTGTAATAACCCCGACCTCAGATTAACGTTAATTCGTGCTTAGTTAAGTCTAGCAATAATTTAGGAATTTGGAACTAAATTACAGGTGTGATTGCATGATTTTGTGTTTCTATCTGTTCGATGTAGAAATATTTGTTCACGTTTTAGTTTCGGTTAGCAAATTGAAAGCCTTATCGGCATTCGAACCAGAAATTGACTTGATGTTTATGCTTATTAGAATTTATAGAATTTTATGGTAGGGTTAATTAAAATTTGATTCGGAGCGATTAAATTCGATTGAAATAATGTTATTTGGTTACTTTTGACCAATTACCACTTAATAGGCCATTTGAGCCCACTCACCTTCTATTATTCATTCTTTCATCACTCTTGAACTTTGAGAGGGAGAGACAAACGGCTGAGAGAGTGAGAGAAGGGGAATTGGTGTAGGGCTTGAAGATTTAATTCACAAGGAGAGGATTTGCTAAGAAAACTTGGAGACCACCACTAGCATAAGGAATTGAGGTCCCTAGGTAAGAATGTTAATCTCTAGTCTTGAAATTTAGTTGATGAGATCATGAATTAATGGTGTTAGGTGGGTCAACATGTGATTTGGACTTAAAAAGGGGATTTAAGAATGAATTCATGCATGCATGTATGTTCCATAGCATTTTGGAGTTTGATTGTCAAGAATCATTGCATGCATGTCATAATCCAAGCTTTGTTTAGAAATTCTTCATGTTCCATGTCATAATATCATAGTTGATCATGTTTTTGGGATAAACATTTGCGTTTAGTCATGTCTTGGAAGATTTGAATTCAAGGAGTTGCATACTCGTCATGTACATGAGTTAATGTTAAGTTTCGTGTTGGAATTGTGCATGATTTATTTACTCTTGGGCCATGATTTCTTGAATTGAAGCTTTACACTTGTTGTTTTATGAGTTACGAAGGGTTTTTCAAAGTTTTGGCCCAGAAAAATGAGTTTTGGAGGGTTGATTGTCGAATTTGAGCTTGGGAGGTCAATCTAGATTTTCCAGAAAATTGACCCACGCTCGAGCGGGGACTTTCACGCTTGAGCGTGAAGCCTGAGTACATGTACTTCCGCTCGAGCGGCGAGAATCACACTTGAGCGTGAAATGCGTATACCCAGAAGTTTGTGTGTTTTTCAGTCCGCTCGAGCGTGGGAATCCACGCTCAAGCGAGAGTCTGTGTCACACGCTCGAGCGGGGGTTAAGCGCCCGTCGAGCGTGAATTTCTTGCATCCAGCACTGTTTCATAGTTTACAGTATGCTCGAGTGAGGAATTCCACGCTCGAGTGAGGAATTCCACACTCGAGCGAAGCTTCATTGTCTGCATGTCCGCTCGAGCAGGGAAAGCCACGCTCGAGCGTGGACCTTATCTTCAGCAAAGTTTGACGAATAGTTTTCAATGCATTTTTGCATCCTCATTCCATCATAGGCATTCCTAGGCCATGTTTCAGACCCCATAATGAGGATAAGAGATTAGAATCACACTAAGAGCCAACGAAATAAGTTTTGTACAGTTAGAATGTGTGTTTCAAGTATGTATCTGTTATGTGTTGTGTAGGTCACGTGCCACGTACTGTTTGACCAAGCTTACTCCGTCTGTCTGTCTCAAGGCCCACTGTGAGTAATAACTTTGTAAAGTTATGTTCAATTATAAGTATTTTTCGAGTAATGTAAAATGATCTGTTTGCCGAGGTGATATTTTCTATATGAATGAATGGTGGTCCAATGTTTTTGAAATGTATTCGTGACATTCTTAGTCTCAAATGATAATTGTTATCTGTTCTGTTACGTCCCTTTATGGGTCAACTGTACGTCTCATGAGCCAACTGTTATGGATCCTTACGTCCCTTTATGGGTCAACTGTACATCTCATGAGCCAACTGTATCGTCTTCGTGCACGTGAGTCAACTGTATGCCTTTATGGCCGTCCCTCATAGGCCAACTGTTTCTGCTAGTGCTAAAGAATGTATCACGTAAACTTCAACAAGGCTTATGATTTCTGTCTGTATATGATCTAGACAAGTTATGATTTTGATACGAAACTGAATTATAAATTCTGAATCTGTATGGACTCATTCATATAACCCCTTCACTTTGTTATTATTCACTGGGTGTAGACGCGCCCAAACGTCCCAAGAGGACGAGTCCCATTCTGTTCATATTGGGCTTGCTACAGTTCGGACTCAAATTGTCACGGTTCTTAATCTGAACCAAAGAGTCCAAATCTGGTAAATCGTTTTGAGAAAAAAAACAGATTTTTGAAAGAAGTGCCAAACATGGACTGCTTTGCAAGATACAGAGTCGCCACCTAAATATTTTATTTTAGGGGATTTAGGAAACCCTGACTCGGTGCCAAAGGCCACGTGTCCGTCATCACCAAAGTTGCCTCGACTCGGGAACTTGGGTACGATTGGGGAAGGTCAGCTATGAGCACCCCCTCTCGCCCGATCAAAGATCGGCCTCTACTAACCGTGATATCTTGTTTTGAAAACATTATATGCTCTTATTCCGGTTATTAGCCTAGATTTACTATGTTATGCGCACAGCAAACAAGTATAGACCAAATCGCCTAAATTGGAACAAAACATTTCATGTTTATTTTCAAAATGGTTTGCTACTCGCAAGTAGGCTAAAATGCAGATTTTGCCACCCTCAAGTGGGTTTTAGAAAAGATGGTTTTGCCACTATCTAGTGGGCTTAAAACTCACAGTTTTAATGCATTATTCCAATTTAGGTAATTCAACCTCCATCCACAGGCATTCAAGCAGTTATATCACATAAGCAACTAGCCTCATGGTAATCATGCTATCATGGCAACGCTCAAACGCATGCAAGGATGTTAAAGCATAAGAACTTACCTAGTACTCCAAGCCAAAACAGAAACTAGTTAGTAATCATATGATGGTCCTAGTTCATATTAAGATGGCTAATGCAACACATGCAAAATGCAACTATGATAGGCTCGGCTAATCTACAATGACATGTGAAATGCGACAGATAACATGTATTCAATTTGGAATTGAAATACAAATGCAGTTAGAATGATGCGCCGAGCCCGGTGCATGCGAAACGAATGAATGGATGAAAACATGCTATCATACTGTATGCTAGTTGAAACATGCCCTAGACTAACCATCGAAAGCTAGTAAATAAAAGGGAAGAAAGACGTGGGATTGGAAGACATGCACACCCACGCACACTTATTACACATTCGCCCTCGTCCGGAGGGACCAAAAGAATAATACAAATTAATTAACCTACAAGCTAATTAAATATTACAGTCCACCTAATTAATTAAGCAAATTGACTAAGCTAAGTATGCGGTAAAAGGCCTTGGGAAGAGGGTCCCATGCGTGCGTGCTCGGGTTTGCTCGGAAATCCAACGCCTTGCACAAGTTTGCCTCTGTTTTCCCTGCTCTGCTCTTCTGAAAATTGCACAACTCCCAAGGTATGCTCCATGGACACTGTGGAGCACCACCGACCAAATGGGAACACCACCGGCCATGTCCGGATGGTCATCGACCATTTGTTGAGCTCTCGGCCATCAATAATTGGTCGGTCGGCACTCCATGTAGTCGACCAGCCAAATATTCCTGCAGAACCTGTTTTGACAGCAGTAGAGGGCAAAACATGGCATGGCAATGCATTTCAAGCAAATGTATACACCACCACATCCCTTATCATATTTAAGACTCAAAGGGGTATGGTGCTTGATTCTCGGACCACCAATCACGCATTTCAATGCGTGATGGCCCAAGAAACCAAGTTGTGCATTTTAATGTCAAATATAATGCACACAAACACACAATGAACTCAACCTCTATCATACTCAATTCAAGAGGCAAAGCATGCATGTTTAATGTTATGCAACCTAGGCATGGAAGCTAAGCATGCAATATGAGCATGTGAACAAGCAATGTAAATATGCAAGCATACAAGTTATGCAAACTAACAAGCATGCAAGATGGATGAGCATGCAACGACGTGTGGGAATGGTCTTAAACCAAAATGGGCAGCTCTCAAATAGGCCCAAATCAGTGGCCAAAATGATGCAACAAAGGCATGAAAACGCACACACAAGCATGCATGCACAAGGGCCTAAACATGAAGCGTAAGCCATCAACTCTTCAAGGCATGAAAGGGATGGAAAATGCAAGTATGCAAACATGGAACATGGACTAAAATGTGGTTTCCAATGATGCCAAATCATGAGAATAAGCCAAGTAAAGCATACTAGTGACCCACACACCCAAGGCTAGTAAGCTAGAATGCAAGACGACTATACAAATCATGGCAAACATGATCAAAACAACCATAACCAGACCTTAAGCATGGCAAAACAGTGCTAAAACCCTCTTGGAACCTAACCAAAATCATGCTAAAATGTCATCTCACAACATGATGCATGTTAGGCCAAAACATAGGATTGCAAAGCAAGCATATGATGCATGCGAGAGACCATTAAACCAAGAAAAAACATATCTAAGGCATGCCAAAATATGACCAAATACCCACTGAAATGTGTCCAATACATGCAAGAATAAGGTGCTCCTTTGAAAGGCCAATAAGAGGGTTACTCTACACATGCAAGAAGGAAACTCAACATGACCAAAACAACTTTGGAAATGGCTTATGGGGGTCCTAAAACCTACTGAAAAATGCCTGAACTGAGCTCAAGAAGTTTGCAAATATAGGCCCCTTTGTAAGGCCAAAAATGTAAGCAAACAAGACAACAAGGAGAGGGGATAACCCTCTCCTTCTTAGGACCTAAAATCACCATCCTCACCACTGAAATCCCTCAAGATTTCAGTGGTGAGGAGGCCCAAACAAGGTGGTCCCGGAGCTCACCAAAAATAGCACAAAATGGGGCCAAACAAGGCCTAAGAGGGGGGTAAACGACCCCAAACACAAAAGTGACCTTAATGAACTATCTTAAACACAAAAAATAGAACTTTTTTATGTTATACATAAAGCTTAAATCAGCATGCAAGACAGGTCAAAAACTAATGCAAGATTGGGGAAAATAAAGCAAAAGTGTTACCCTTGAAGAACACTTCAAGCACAGCAGACCCAGCCACCCTCTTCTGACCAAAATCAGTCCAAAACCTCAAGAACAAACCCTCAATGTCTCTCGAAGTCGAAGTAAGGTGTAATGCTATGTGTTTTAGTGCAAAACTAAGATCAAACACACGCTTTAGGCCCTCAAACACACACAAAATGAAGAGAGAGAGAGAGGGAGATATAGAGAGAGAGAGAGGATGATATATATCAGATATATATGTGTATAGCTCTGGTTTTTTGCTGAACCCAATTAAAGGAGAAGAGAGGTCTCTTATATAGACAAGGGAAAGCTTTGAAGCTTCTTAGAGAAGCTAAATGAGAAGGGTCAAGGGGGTCAAGGCTTCCTAGAGAAGGTAAGGTAAGGGTGCAAGCTTCTTGAGGAAGCTTTGACAAAGGGTCAAGCTTCCTCAAGAAGCTTGATCAAAGGGTGCAAAAGGTTTGGATCAAAAGGGGTCAAAGGTTCAAAATAGCCACACATATGCACAGGGGAGAGGGTTTGTGCATCCCAGCTGGCACAGCTGGCATGCACCATGCCTGAAGGGTGAAAAAGGGTAAAACCGGCCACGAAAGGAGGCCATCGGCCAAATAAATGGCCGGTTGGCACAATAAATGGTCGGCCTGCTATTTTTTCTGGCCCACCGGATAAATAGACGGCCGATAGGTGGCTTCCAAGGTCAAAAAGTGGCTGATTGGTGTCCAGATTAAAGCCCCGGAAGTTAGATTTCCAATGGCACAAACCTTGCATTAAAATTCCTCCTGTGCAAAAAGTTATGCCCTTTTTGGTGAAGCCGCGCAGATTCGATCCAACAGGGATGATGCCCAACTTCAACCAATCATATCTCCCCCACCCGGACTTGGCTTTAGGAGATTATTGAGTGAAAAATGATGCCACGGAAGTAAGCTTTCCAACGGTGGTGGCCTCATAGCTAAAATCCAAGTATACAGATGAATAAGCCCGATTTAGCGACGGCTGCTTGACCCTCTTCTACCCGGATTCATGCCAAACTTCTTCTCCAACTTGGTTCCCCCCCTCTTCTCCTCTTTTCCTCAACTTCAAACCCCTAAGTAAGGTGTTTTGAAATATTTTTCAAAGATTTCATCTCTCTTTCATTCGTTTCCACTTTGTTCTTGCTCGGTTCATCGAAAAGCGCATTATTTGACAAAAATGTGAGCCTCGGAACATTGTAGAAACTTTATTTCAAAAATGTTTTGAAAGAGAGGGTTTTAAGGTCTGAAAACCATCCAAAATAGCTTTGGTCCAAAATGGGGTGTGAATTTGAGATTTGTCTCTCTCCTTGTCGAAGAAATTGAACCTTTGCCCTATACACCTTTTACCACCAAGTAAACCATCAGTAACGCCCAAGTCTTAAGGGCGGTCAAAAATGGGGTGTCTACACTGGGCTTTCGCTCATAGTTTATATTATATATGTAGGTGAGCCGGCGTATGACCAGGGCCAGAGTTGACGACCTTCTGTTCTGTTTTGTTAGCCAACTGTTGTGCCTCCAGAGGATGTTCTGGTCGAAGTCTAATGCTATGGCTGTTTTTGTGTTCATGCTAGTCATTTGCATGTGGTTTGTAAAGATAGGTCTTGGGATGTAAATACTTTGTAAATTTTGGTGCCCTCTGACTGGCATGCTTATGTATATATATATCAGTTTTGAAATTTTTTGTCCTATGTACGTTATCACAACTCATTGGACATTGTCTATTTTATGTTATTGCTTCCATAGCCCCTTATTATTTGCTCATCTATCCAGAGGCCTTTGGTAATCCACGGATTACTAGCCGGTTACGGTGCTAAACCTACAAGGGAGGGCTTGGGTCGTGACAACTTGTACAGATTTGGCAAGTAACACACAAATTCAATCAAAAAGGGTGCGAAAGTAGATTCTCCATGCAAGGAGCGAAAAAGCCTGGCCTACCACCTCACCACACCTACGGTCTATCACAGCTCGAGTGGCCTACCTAGGGTTTCGTGAGTGAAATTTTCAATTTATTCTATTGGGAATGAAAGGAAGAAAAAAGGGCTGTAAACGGGTTTGAAAATTATTTGAAGAGAAAGGGAGGCTAGGGTTTGAAAAGAGTGATTTTCCTCAAGCTTGAAGGACAACTTCCATGGAGGCTTCTTCCTCATCCTCTTTCTTTTCCCACTCCTCTATGAGTGGCTAGTCTTCCAATTTTAGGGTTTTGATGAAACCCTAGCCATGTAAAGGGATTTTTCTTAATCTTTGATTGTGAAACGGTTTGAATAAATGTATGGATACTTTAGAAGTTTATAATATTTTTCCTTTTCATCTCTTCAAGTGTTTTATTCTTTGTGATTGTTTAATGCTTTCCATACATTAGTTTTCTTTGTCGTTGTGTTCAAAGTATGAGACGAGTCATGCAACGAGAGACGGGTCGTGTTACTACCATAGTTTAGAGCAACCGCCTCGTGCTATTTGAGATGACTCGGGCCTGTACATTGAACACAACCATCATCTCGATCAATATTTCAAACTTGTAGTTGTGAAATATTGGGTAGTTCAAACCGGATTGCAATTGATGGCCGTTGTTAAGTCTTATTTATGTGGTTAGTGGTGAATTCTTTACCCTAAGATTTTCCTAAAAATCAATATCTCAAACCCTAATTTTAATTGTCAATTTAATTACTCAATTTCATTTAATTCTTGTTTAGTCATAATATCCATCAATCTTTTTAATCCAAATTAATTTACGAATTTAGCAATTAAATTAGTTTAATTTCACAATTGTCCCTGTGGATCGATACCTGGACTTGCCATTATTCTAAAAGAATTTAATATAGTTTAGTGTTTATATTTGGTGTGTGAAACGACCTATCAAATTTTGGTGCCGTTGTCGGGGACTTCTGGTGAAATTAAGTAATTTAATTTTACATTCCTATTTTAATTTTTAGTTTAAGAATTTATATTTTGGTGTTGCTAAGTGTGCAGAGTGTTTGCAAGTGGAGCTATCATCGAAGTGCAAGCGGAGCGCAACCGAGCTTCAAACACAAATCGTAGCACCAAAGTGCTTAAAAAAAAGAAAAAAAGAAAAAAAAAAGACAAAACAAAACAAAAGCAAATACTCGCAAGCAAAGCACCAAAGTGCTACAACTAGAGAACTCGAGTTGAAATTAGGGCAACATCTGCACGTCAAGCACCTGCAAGACGAGTAAAGCATTTTTGTTAAACTGCTATAAGTATTTTTCCCTTTGGCATTTTGCTTTCATAACTTAGTGTATATAGTCGGAACTTCGTGTGTGTGTGTGTGTGTACGTGTGTAAATAGTGTATGCACGGGCGCCGTTCTTGTCGCCCTAAATTGTGGAATTTGGACCTTGAACTAAAAAGGACTCTTAGAAAGCTTAGAGCCTCTTTCCGTATTCTTAGGCTTGAATACCCATGCCTATACCTCGAACCAATAGAGATGGCAAATCTAAATGACCTAAATGGGCCCAACAGGACCCTTAAGGATTATTTCATACCCACTGCATATATATCACCATCGTGCATCCAGTTACCTGACACCACTGTTGCTCATTATGAGATTAAGTCCAACACCATACAAATGGTCTCATCATTCCATGGACTTGCTCATGATAACCCTTATAAACATTTGCATGAATTTATGGAAATTTGCTCTACAGTAAGGATCCAAAATTTCACCAATGAGGCCCTAATGTTGTGTTTGTTTCCATTTTAAGGACAAAGTCAAACATTGGCTGAACTCCTTACCCCGCTAATTCTATCACAACATGGGACCAATTACAGTAGAAATTTTTGGAGAAGTACTTTCCCATTGGTAAGACCAACCAACTCAAGCGAGCCATCACCAATTTTGCTCAAATTGATGGCAAGCAATTTCATGAGACATGGGAAAGACTTTGTGACCTTCTCCAACAGTGTCCCCACCACCAAGTGCTTGATTGGCAGCTTGTTCAAACCTTTTACTATGGCTTAACTGAGCCTCATCGCCTAATGGTGGATTCTTTTTGTGGTGGAACATTCATGTCCAAAAATGATGCCGAGGCATGGTAATTATTTGAGAAATTAAGTGATAATTCTCTTCAGCATGCCTCTGCAGCCCGGCAAGTCCGACAACCAATAGTTGGAGCTCCGAAAAGATGGGGCATTTATGAGGCAGGGCAAAACCTAAAGTTAGCCCAACAAGTAGAGGCATTGTCCCAAAAAATTGACCAATTATTAGTTGTGGGGCATGCCCCTACACAGTAAGATCAACCTCAATTTCACAAAGCATGTGCTATATGTGTGAGCCCTGCTCATGACTTAAGTGAGTGCCCTTCGGCATCACAATGTGGCTCAAGGTTTCTCCAACCTGGGTAATAACCCATATTCCAACACATACAATTTGGGATGGAGGAACCACCCTAACTTTTCATGGAGACCTCCTTCACAAGGCACATCTTACAACCCTCCACCACCAAGGCAGAATTTAAATAATTTTGCTAACCAATCTTCTTACTGACCACCACAACCTTACCGACAACCACAACCCCCACCTATTCTTCAAGGAAACTCTGCCTTTGAGACTCATGTGTTGGAAGTTCTTTCAGAACTTAAGGGATTGGCACTACTAGTTCACTCCCATACTCACTCTATTGCCAAGCTAGAGGCCAAATTAGGTCAAATGGCTAATAACATGAATATGTTAGAGAAAGAAAAATTACCTAGTCAGATAGTGGCCAACCCTAAGGGTCAATATGGGGCAGAGGGGTCGGGTGGGAATGGAAAGCACCATGAGCAGGTGCAAGCAGTGATTACCTTAAGAAGTGGGAGGGAGTTAGAGCCTCGGCCAGTTGCGTCTGATGCAACTAGGGCTAAGAAGGGTGACCACGGTGATACACCCAATAAGAGCAAGGGTAAGGAAGAGACACCTAAGAGGGATAACTTAGTCCCTAGCACTTCACATGAGCCTAAGGCACCATATGTGCCTGAGGCCTAAGGCATCCTTTCTCTAATGCTTTGAGACACCGTCCATTTTCAATAAGAAGGCGACATCTATGGAAGCGATAATGGAGGTTTTTAAACAAGTTAAAATCAACCTCCTCCTATTGGAGGCGATTAAGCAAGTACCCTCCTATGCTAAATTTTTGAAGGACCTTTGTACACAAAAACGTAAATGTAGGACACACGTGTCCCAAAAGGTCATATTTACGGAGCAAGTAAGCTCCATTTTATTGAACGACACACCCCCTAAGCTTAAAGACCTGGGTGCCCTAACCATTACACGCATTATAGGGGATCATTTCATTGATAGGGCCTTGTTAGATTTAGGGATTGGTGTCAATTTGTTGCCGTACTCTGTGTACGAAGAATTCGGGCTTGGCGAGTTGAAACCCACTACTGTCACACTCCAGTTGGCTGATCAGTCCCTCAAAATGCCGCGTGGCATGATTAAGGATGTACTAGTAAAGGTCGATAGGTTTTATTTTGTTGTTGATTTTGTGGTTTTAGATATGGAATCGATAGCAAACTCTAAGAAACCAATCCCGGTAATCTTAGGTCGACCTTTCTTGGTTACGGCTAATGTATGTATTAATTGTCATACCGAGGTTATAGAAGTTTCATTTAGGAATATGCAAGAGAAACTCAACGTTTTCCAAGCATCCCAACAACCCCATGAAAGAGATGAGTGCTTATTTGTGGATATTGTGAATGGGATTGTGGAGGAGGCTTTACCCTCCATTCTTGTAGAGGACCCTCTAGAGGCTTGTTTAGCTCATTTTGGGTTTGGGGATTTTGATATTGACAGGTCAGTTGAGTCCCTTCCTCATCTGTTTAGAAAGCCTGCCCTACCATCCTTAGTCATACCACCTACACTTAAGTTGAAGCCACTCTCGGCCACACTCAAGTATGCATTTTTAGGGCCTAAGGCTACTTTACCTGTCATCATTGCATCTGACTTGACTGCAGAGTAGGAGAGTCAATTAATGATTGTTCTTGTGGCACATCGGAGTGCTATAGGGTGGTCGGTGGCTAATTTGCGAGGGATGGATCCCCCCATGTGTATGCATTATATACATTTAGAGGAGGATGCCAAACCTTCTCGTGAAAAGCAACGAAGACTTAATCCCAATATAAAAGAAATGGTGAAAAATGAGGTGTTAAATACGGGTATTATATACCTGTAGACACCCCATTTTTGACCGACCTTAAGACTCAGACGTCACCAGTTGAGCGTTAGGTGATGTTGCATAATATGCTCGTTCAGAAGTTTCAGAGTCGCGGCCGTGAGCCCTGCCTCCGGACTTCCGAACCCTTTTCTGTGCCTTGTCTCGGTTTGCGAGCCAGACTCGATTTTCTCTGTTTCTTTTCCTGAGGGAAGGGAGAGGTCCCGTGGACCATCTCTCAATGTCCGTAGGCTGCATTTGGTGGCCGTAGGCCATTTTGCCCATTTCGGAGTCCGGTTCCCGGTTTTCGGAGCCGTCAGGTCGTGTGCCTCGGTTCGGGACCGCTTAACCATCTCCTATTGCTCTGATTTTTGGCATACATCTTATTTCATCCCTTTTGAGGGACACTGGGGGCTAAGAAACCCACTTCGAGGTCGAATACCATTTTCGGTGCTTAACAGCCCATTTTCGGGACCCCGAATTGCGTGTTTTGGCCCCGGAACGTCCGTTTTGCAACGGTTTTCGTTCATTTTTGGCAGGTACCTCTATTTTATCACAGGGAAGGTCACTGAAGGGTGGGAGGCCAGCAATTGTTGCAGCAACCAGTTATCTCTCTTCCGGAGCCTCCCGGCGCCCGTTTTTTGCACTTCCGGGCTAATGTTGAATACCTTGGAGCTAGTGTTGCCAACTTTCAACCACATATCTGTGATGTACACACATAAGAGGCCCCTAAAAGTTCATGGCCGGCCAGTAAGTCAACTTGACCCTTTTGACCCCCTCTTTCCGAGCCATTGTTGAACCCCTTGGGCCCACTTTCTTGGAATTTCAACTACATGGTTGTGTTGTACACACATAGAGGTACCTCCCCAGTAGCTGGCCGGCCAGAAAATCACCTTGACCCTTTTGACCCCTAGCCGGCCGGCTAGGGGGTGTGGCCGGCCGGCCACCTCCAGCAAAAGTATGAGGCCGGCCTGCTTCCTTGCACTGTACCCTTTCCAGCTGTGGGGCAATATCCCCCAGATATTTTCTGTATCCGGGGGATATTTTGTGGGGGAGTTTTGCCCTCCTTCTCCCCCACCTTTACACCCCATTTTTGATCTTTATAACCAGCTGGTGGCCTTCTTCATAAGGGTTAGAAAAATTATCCTTCAAAGCTCCATAGCCAACTCCATCTTCTTCCCTCTCAATTCTTCAAAAAAACCCTAAGTCCCTAACCTTCATTCCTTCTACACCACCAAGCTCTACCACCACCACCTCACCTCCAGCAGCAAGGAAGGTTTCTAGAAGGCAAAAGAAGCTGCAAATCCATCCTAGAAGCAACAAAAGCTTGAATCTTCAAGGGTAAGTTACACTTTTAACCTTTTGAACCTTTTTCTTGATCTATTTCTAAGCCCCATTCCTTTTTGGTTTCAAGCTCCGGCCCTAACTGAAAAGGGCCATATTCTGAGCTCATCTTCACTTCTCATTAAGGGCTCAACCTTGTTTGAGCCCTCCATAATATACTTGCTTCATTGATCATCTTGTATGTCATGATTTTGCATGCTATCTTTGGCCCATGAGAAATCTGTTTTTGAGCATGTTATAAACTGATATAAGGCTTATTTTGAGCCCCTCTTCAACATTGGAGAAGGGCTCAACCTTGTTTGGTGTTTCCATATGTCACTTGTAGTTATATCCCCTATTTGGCCCTATTTTTGCATAAATTAGTAGCCCTCTTTGCTTCTGTTTTTGGACCTTGGTTCGAACTAAAAGTGGTCTTATTTTGGCCTATACTTCATGTTTCATTCACAATTTTTTTCTGTTTGGTGATTATTTTATATACTTCATGTTATAGCACCTTTTGAGCCTCGTTTTGCATCACATTTTTAGCATGTTTGTATACTGATTTGAGGTCTGCCATATACTGTAAATGTTCATATTTTTGGTCCATCTTCAGTGTTGTAGAAGGAAATTTTTCAGTTTGAGTTTTGCTTATACCACTTGCCTCATTACCCCTCTTTTGGCCCCTATTCTTGCATGCTATTTTTCCCTTACTTATACTTGCTGTTTGGCCATGTTTATAACTGTGAAAGTACATCTTTTGGGACTGTATAGCTTCTTTGTTTGCATTGCATGTCCATATTGTACATGTTTGGCATAACTATAGGCCATTTCGGGTGCCTAATGTCGCATTTCGGGACATTTCCTTGCATTTCATGTCATTTCGCTTCATTTCGGGACTATTTTCCCCCATATTTTAGTGCTGAAATTCCATTAGTATGCTTGCATATCACTTTTGCCATATTTCATATCATTCTGTCATCGCCTCGGTTTGCGTGCCCGTGTGCACGCATTTTGAGGCACTTCATTTTCTGCCACCGGCATCCGATGTGAGTGTGGCTGAGGCTCTCTCATGTTGGTATAAGCCCATTTGTCATTTTCATGTCATTTTCATATCATTCTGTCATCGTCTCGGTTTGCGTGCCCGTGTGCACGCATTTCGAGGCACTTCATTTTCTGCCACCGGCATCCGATGTGAGTGTGGCTGAGGCTCTCTCATGTTGGTATAAGCCCATTTGTCATTTTCATTTCATTTTCATATCATTCTGTCATCGCCTCGGTTTGCGTGCCCGTGTGCACGCGCTTCGAGGCACTTCATTTTCTGCCATCGGCATCTTATGTGAGTGTGGCTGAGGCTCTCTCATGTTAGTATAAGTCCATGTTGCATTTTTCATGAAATTCGCATCGCTTTCGCATCGCCTCGGTTTGCGTGTCAGTGTGCACGCATTTCGAGGCACTTCTTTTTTTATCCGACGGCATCCCATGTGAGTGTGGCTGAGGCTCACTCATGTTGGTATAAGCCCATTTGTCATTCCCATATCATTTCATTTTCACATCATATCATATCATTGCCTCGGTTTGCGTGCCCGCGTGCACGTACTTCGAGACACATATCATTGCCTCGGTTTGCGTGCCCGCGTGCACATATTTCGAGACACATATCATCGCCTCGGTTTGCGTGCCCGCGTGCACGTACTTCGACACACATATCATCGCCTCGGTTTGCGTGCCCGCGTGCACGTACTTCGACACACATATCATCGCCTCGGTTTGCGTGCCCGCGTGCACGTACTTCAAGACACATATCATCGCCTCGGTTTGCGTGCCCGCGTGCACGTACTTCGAGACACATATCATTTTCTCAGTTTGCGTGCCCGCGTGCACGTACTTCGAGACACATATCATCGCCTCGGTTTGCGTGCCCGCGTGCACGTACTTCGAGACACATATCATCGCCTCGGTTTGCGTGCCCGCGTGCACGTACTTCGGGACATATATCATTTTCTCAGTTTGTGTGCCTGTGTTCACGCACTCCGAGGCATTTCATTTTCATAGCATTCTGTATTTTCTCAGTTTGCGTGCCCGCGTGCACGCATTTCGAGGCATCTCATTTCATAGCATTGTGTACGTTAGGATTGTATCTTAGTTGAATTTCATGCATATCATGCATATTGCATCGTGTCCGGAATAGGAGTTAGCCCGGGCACGGGAAACGAGGTACATTTCGTACTCCGAGTGACGGAATGTGTCTCAATTCCCCAGTCACCGACACTCCGGATTATCCATGATGGAGTTAGGTTTTAGCTGTAGTCTCATGTGCATTCATCCTATATTGAGTTGTGCATTCCGACTCCTCGGCCATCATGCCTTGGTATGCGTGATTGGTGGCACGAGGATCGAGACATGCGTATATTTGTGCAAATACATTGCTATGCCCCTTTCCTGCTCTCTGTTGCAGCAAAACCAGGAATCAGCAACTTTCCGGGACTTGGCACGCTTTTCAAGAATAACAGGTGTAAACAGAGGCTAATTGGGGCATTCCAGTGGATTTCCGCGCAAGACAGTCCGGACATGCATCATCCACCAGAAGCAAGGCAGTCCCTGGCCTGCACGCCAGTTTATTTGCTTTCTAGTTAATTCATTAATTAATTAGAATTCTGTAATATTTTGGACTGTAATAGTCTTTTATTTGGGGACTGTAATATTTGGATTGTATTACTTATTCGGACCCTCCGAGTGAGGGCACAACTGTAATAAGTGTGGGTGAGTGTGATGTATGTCTTCCAACCCCACGTCTTTCTCCCTTTTATTTATCCGCTTTTGATGGTTAGATTAGGGCATATTTCAATTAGCATACAGTATGACAGCATGTTTGCATCATTCATCTGTATTGCATGCATCGGGCTCGGCGCATCATACTAACTGCATTGTACTTTCAATTCCAAGTTGAATACATGTTAGTTGTAGCATTTCATATGCCATCTTAGAATAGCCGAGCTTACTATAGTTGCATTTTGCATGTGTTGCATTAAGCATTTTTGTATATTTAGGATCATGCATGATTTCTAATGTAGTTTCTGTTTTTGGCTTGGAGTACTCGGTAAGCTTTATGCTTTAGCATCCTTGCATGCGTGTGAGTGAATGCCATGATAGCATGCTTACCATGAGGCTATGTGCTTATCTGATATATCTGCCTGAATGCCTGTGGGTGAAGGTTGGGTTATCTGAATTGGAATGAATCATCAAAATGTTTCAAACCTATCTGCGGGTAGCAAACCATTTTCAAAAACAAACATAAAATGTTTTGTTCCAATTCGGGCGACCAGGTCTATACTTATATACTGTGAGCATCACATAGTAACCTAGGCTAATAACCGGAATAAGAACTCACAATGTTTTCAAAAATTGATATCATGGTTAGTAGAGGCCGGTCTATGACCGGGCGAGCGGGGGTGCTCACGAAGTGACCTTCCCCAATCGTACCCAAGTTCCCGAGCCGAGGCAACTTTGGTGATGACGGACACGTGGCCTTTTGGCACCGAGTCAGGGTTTCCTAAATTTCCCAAAATAAAATATTTAGGTGGCGACTCTGTATCTGGCAAAGCAGTCCATGTTTGGCACTTCTTTCAAAAATCAGTTTTCCTAAAACGATTTGCCGGATTTGGACTCTTTGGTTCAGATTTAGAACCGTGACTGAAAAAAGTCGAGTCCGAGCTGTAGCGAGGTCCCCCCGCGGGCTTGTTACAATACCCTATCTCGTATAGCAAGTGGGTGAGTCCCACACAAGTGGTGCCCAAGAAATTGGGCATCACTATTGTTGAGAATGAGTAAGGAGAGTTGGTCCCCACACGAACCACTACTGGGTAGCGAGTGTGCATTCATTATAGGAGACTAAATTCCATGACTAAAAAGGATCATTTTGTATTGCCATTTATTGATCAAATTGCTGAATGGTTGGCGGGCCGGGTTTTTATTGTTTTCTTGATAGATACTCGGGATATAATCAAGTCCCGGCGTACCCCGCTGACCAGGAAAGGACCACCTTCACATGTCTTTTTGGCACTTTTGCTTATAGACGCATGCCTTTTGGGCTATGTAATGCACCGGTGACTTTTCATCAGTGTATGATGGCCATTTTTTCTGACATGGTGGAGAAATTTTTAGAGGTTTTCATGGATGACTTCTTCGTGCTTGGGCCATCTTTTGAGGAATGTCTCCAAAACTTAAGTATAGTCCTTATTCGTTGTATGGACACAAACTTGATTTTGAGTTGGGAAAAGAGCCATTTTATGGTTTGTGAGGGTATAGTGTTGGGACACATTGTGTCCCCTCAAGGCGTAGAGGTAGACAAAGCTAAGGTTAACCTCATTGTAGGCCTTCCTCTACCCACTTTTGTGTGTCAAGTTAGGTCTTTCTTAGGGTATGCAGGTTTTTACCGTAGGTTCATCAAAGACTTTAGTAAAATATCCCATCCTTTGTGCAGTTTACTTGCTAAAGACTCACCTTTTATCTTTGATGATACATGTTTGAAAGCTTTTGAAACACTTCGAGCGACCCTTTCTACTGCCCCTATCATGTAATCTCCTGAGTGGTCCCTTCTTTTCGAGATCATGTGCGATGCATCTGATGATGCCCTCAGTGCCGTCTTGGGCCAAAGGGTGAATAAAATGCCCCATGTTATATCCTATGCTAGTCGTACTCTTTTTGATACTCAATTAAACTACACTACAACTGAGAAAGAGTTACTAGCTGTTGTCTTTGCACTTGATAAATTCCAGTCCTACCTCATAGGTTCTGAAGTCATTGGGTTCACTGACCATGCCGCTTTGCGGCACTTATTGTCTAAAAAAGAGACCAAACCTAGGTTGATTAGATGGATTCTACTCCTTCAAGAGTTTGACCTAGAAATCCGGAACAAGAAGGGATCCGAGAATGTAGTTGCAGATCATCTATCCCGCATCTTTATTAAGCACACGAGTGATTCCTTAGCCTTGCACGACTCGTTTCTGGATGAGTAACTTCTTGCAGTATCACAAGTGACCCTCTCGTGGTTTGCTCATATAGCGAATTACTTGGCGGTTGGTCAAATTCTGAAAACTTAGTCTAAGCAAGACAAAGACTGATTTTTCTCACAAGTCAAGCACTATTTCTGGGAAAACCCATAATTGTTCACGTATTGTCCGGATCAAGTGATTCGGCGTTGTGTTCCTGAGAGTGAAACTTATAGTATTCTCACATTTTGTCACTCTCATGCATGTGGTGACCGTTTCAGTGGGTAGAAAACGGCCGCCAAGGTTTTACAATGTGGGTTCTACTGGCCCTCTATCTTCAAAGATGCCCATAATTTCTGTAGAGCTTGTAAGCGTTGTCAACGCATGGGCTCTATGTCACAACGAGATACGATGCCTATGACCCTTATTTTGATTATTGAGATTTTTGATGTTTAGGGCATCGACTTCATGGCTCCCTTTCCACCATCTTTTGGATTTGAATGCATTTTGGTGGCTGTGGACTATGTCTCCAAGTGGGTGGAAGTAATGGCCACCAAAATGAATGACCACAAGGCTGTGGTTAAATTCCTCCATGAGACCATTTTCAATCATTTTGGTTCCCACGTGCCATAATTAGTGACGGTGGCAAACATTTTTGTAACCGATTTTTCAAGGCACTGGTACGCAAATATATGATCACTCACAAAGTTGGCACTCCTTATCATCCCCAGACTAGTGGTCAAGTAGAGGTTTCTAATAGGGAGGTTAAACACATCCTCGAGAAAACTGTGAGGCCCAATAGGAAAGATTGATCCACTAGGTTGGTTGATGCACTTTGGACCTATCGCACTGCATACAAGACACCCATTGGGGATGTCTCCGTATAGGATTATGTTCGTGAAACCTTGCCATCTCCCTGTTGAGTTAGAACACCGGGTTTTGTGGGCCATTAAAAAGTTCAATTTTGATATGGCCAAAGCCAGTGACCATCGGAAACTCCAACTTAATAAGTTAGAAGAGCTCCGCAATGATGCATATGAGAGCTCCAAAATTTACAAGGCTAGGACTAAGGTATTTCATGATAAGCACATTTCTCGTAAGTCCTTCGAGCCTCACCAAAAAGTGTGGCTGTTCAATGCTAAATTGCGATTGTTCCCAGGTAAACTTCGGTCTCGGTAGGATGGCCTGTATAAGGTTATAAAAGTCTTTTTGCATGGGGCAGTTGAAATTAAAAATTCACAAGATGGTACGACCTTCAAGGTCAATGGCCAAAGATTGAAACACTATGTGGATAGTAATGAGAAATGGGAGATGATTGAGGTTGTCCACTTGACGGACTGAATATATATTCCATAGTAATTACTTTGAGTCTAGGAGACTTTAAATCCTCTAAAAGTGTAATTCCTTTGGTGTTTATCATGCTCGAACGACATTTGACAGTCTGGTATAGCCACCTAACTATGTTTGTAGTGAGTTCCTAGGAGACCAACTTAGACGGTGAAAACTAGAGTTTGAATGGCAAAGCCTAGAAAGTAAAGGTTTGGAATTTCCGAGACTAAAGTCTAGTTTAAATACCCAGGGATGTGAAGATTGCTTCAAAACCACCCTGGCTTAAACTCTGTATGGTAGCTCCACAGGTCGAGTTAGCTTTATGCGCCTCGATTCTGGATGCCGAATCAACCTAGTCAGTCACTCTGTTAGAGAATAGGGAAAGTTACAAATATTGTTAGGGAGAAAAGTAGTACCTGTGATTTTCGCGTGAAGATTATACCATTGTTGAGCATTCCGATATTTTCAAAGTGCTATATTTATTTCGAATGTGAAATGAAGGTAGAAATGGTTGAAATATTTTGGTTTGGCACGTTTTGGGTTGTCCTTGGTATTTAAAATATATATATATGCAACAGACCGCACGTGTGGCCCACACGGGCGTACAAGTGGAGGTCCCAGAAATGGGCGCACGAGCAGAGCACTAGCCCAGCCCAAATGCGCATTGCTTTAATGCCGCAGGAGCGGCCCATTTCCGTTGCTGGAGCGGCCAATAAATAAGTGCTCGTGTGCACGAGCGGCCTATACCAAAAAGAAAAAAAAATAGAGCGCACAAGCGAAAGGGCCAGTGGCACGAGTAGCCCAGGCCCAAAAGTATTCTGCGCAATTGCCACATGAGCGGCCCAATTTCACTGCTGGAGCGGCCCAAAAATCAGTGCTTGTGTGGCCCAAATGGCGCATGAGCGGTCCAAAAAAAAAAATAATTATAGATTTTATTTTTTATTTACTTATTGTATATTTCTTTTAAAAAAAAATCCCTGCAGATTTATTTATTTATTTATTTTAATTTACTTATTTTATATTTCCTCAAATAAAAAAAAATTGTACAATTTTATTTCTTTATTTACTTATTTTATATAAAAAAAATTCGTGAAATTTTTATTTGTTTATTTATTTATTTATGTTGTGTTATTCTATTTTCTTAAAAAAAAAAAAAAAAAAAAAAACTCATTCCTTTAAGCCAAACCTTAGACCCTCTTTTGATCCTCACTCTTTCTAGCACACTCTCTCTCTACCTTATCATCTCTTTTTTGCTCTCTCTCTCTCTCTTTACCTCACAAACCCCACCATCACCAATCCTTCAACCTCCAACCTTCAACCCTTAACCTTCACCCCACCTTTTTCTCAAAATAACCTTCCACCGGAGCATCACCATCTTTTTCGACAGGCGACCTTCTGACGGCCATTTTCCCGACGGATCTACATCTTCTCTTCTTCCTTTCTTTTCTCCCTAGTTTTTTTCAAGGTAATCACCATCTTTTTGTTTAAATTTCTTAGTTTTCACTTGTAATATTTGTACATTGGTAGTTTAATAGTGAATTTGAGCTTTGTTTATCATCCATGTATCTATCATCATCATCCTCTTAAAAATAAATAAATAAATAAAAATGTGCCAATACAAAAACCGACCACTGCACGTGCATCCATCTCTGGCACATGTGTGGCCCACACTAACATCCGAAAACAAAACAAAACAAAACAAAACAAAATTTCACCAATAATAATAATAATAATTTAGTTTGTTGTAGCCAATTTTTTTATATAATGTCATTGTGTAGTTTAATTGTTTAGTTAGTAGTTCTTGTTAGTTTAATTGATTAGTGGATTATTTTTACTTTTGTTTTAATTATTTAGTTAGTGATTTAGTTTTATTTTTATTAGTAGTTTAGTTATTATTTTATTTTCGGTATTTTTATTTTTATTTTCTTTTATTTTTCTTCTCTTTTCCTCTACTTACTAATTTATTTATTTATTCCTTGTATTTCATATTTGCGTTTGTCCATTTTCTTCATGCTAACTTAGTGTAAGTTAATTTAGGGTAGTATTTAAAAATAAAAAATAAAAAATTGAAATAAAAGAAATCTAGTGGTGTGATGGCCATGAGGTTTTGAGTGGTTTGTGCATGCATGCGCTATCTGATAAGTGATGATATAATAGTTCCACGTTTTTCGTTGTGTTGGTTGTATTACTTTGTGGAGATACGTCTACATCATCCCATCGAGCACCCAAACGGCCTCGCAATGCTAACATCGCCGCTAGGGATGTACCAACCGACACTTGGGCCAACAAACCAATTGCTTGTGACACATCATTTGATGTGGACTTCTTCCGGCGCCATCAACCCACTATGTAGAGTGTCCGACAACTTGAAGACCAAGGCCTCCTGGGCATCTGCACCATCACTGAACCGGCGTATCCTCGCATTGTGCAAGTCTTTTATCAGAACATATACACCAATGACGAGGCCCCAGGAGCTCTTTTGTCTATTGTTGACGGAGTGGCGTTAGTGGTCATACCAACTTCCATTGCTGAGGTTCTCTATTGTTTCGTGGACATTATCCATAAAGAATAGTTCCCGGTGTTCACAGGGGAACTCACAGTCCCAGCACTGGTGACTGAATTTTATGAGGGGCGACAGGATGATGACAACAGAACTAGTATCTGGTGGGCTAACTTTCCGCGCCGCCTCCTCTTCCTTGATGTGATTCTAAAAAAGAATGCCATCCCCCTAGGCCACAAGAAAGAGCGGCGAGGGGACTTCCTCCGTGCCTTACACCTATTTGACTTCAGGTTTTGGGTCGACATCCCTATTTTGATCTTTAACCAAATGTTTTGTATCCTTAATGAAGTCAAATTGCGTAACACTCGAGGTGGTTCTACATGGGCCTTTCCTTTCGCCAACCTCATCACTGCACTCATAAAAGGCCTAGGGACATACCCACTTGAACCCAATGAGATTCAGCTTCCGCCGCTAACGCTTTATGGTAAAACCCACTGGCGCCAAACTAATGCTCGTCTGCCGCCTCTACTATTCCTCCCTAATGCTCCAGCCAATCCTAATGATGTTCCGGTAGAGCCCGTCGCCGCACCAGCCCCAGCGCCACCGCTATTCCGTATGACATAGGTGCAATATCAGGCTTTTTTGTATAATCAAGCTGCTATTCAACAATTTGTAGTTGATCTCCGAATAGACTATCATGCCTATTGGGATTACTCGCAGATGACATTTAATGGATATCAGCAGTCAGTTGCATCTCTGCAAACTAACTTCTACACATACAAGGACTCGAGCCAGCAATGATTTGATCAGCTTGGCGCTAGGGTTCATGATGAGGCGTTCGAGACTCGAACATTGATGCATGCCCTATTTGAGCAGCATTTGCCGCCACCGCTGGATCCAAATCAGTGATCTCCATTCTATTTTCTTTTTTTATCTCTTTATTTATTTATTTTTTTGTTTTATTTTATTTTTTTTCCTTGTATATTGTACAGTCCAAAAAAAAAAAAAAACTATGTGTGTGTATTTGGTTCGTCCTTGCCTTCCTGGATGTGTGTCTACGCTGTCTGGTAAGATCCTCTCTCTCTCTCTCTCTCTCTCTCTCTCTCTCTCTCTCTCATTTTACTATCTCATTTACAGTTGCTTACATTAAGGACAATGTTGTATTCTAGTTGGGGGGTGAGGGTATTTATAAAAACAATTCATGTTTGTACTTGTTGCACTTGATTGCACCGCTTCACTTGATGTTCACTTTATGCTAGTATATAAGCATATATTAATTGGGGAACGTAGTGAACTTGTATGAAGAGGGTTTACTGGATAAATACTCGCATGTGATGTTTGCACTAGGACAATTATTTGTGTTTGTGGTATTAGTACACTTGTCATGAGTATGCCTTGATTCACATAGACACACTTTTATAGCGGTGACCTCTCTATTCTAATCCCTAGTGTACATCATTGATAATTGCTAGTGAAGCAGAAAAGAATAAATGGCTAGCCTTGATTCTCACAAAAAAAAAAATTACTTGACTTGTTTAGATTTGTAGCCTCTTTAACTCGAGTTATTAAGCCCGTATTGGGTGTCTCTACACCTTGTGCCCTAAAATCGTCTGGTTTGAGAGTCATTGGCCCAATACTTGCTACATGGGTTAATTAGAAAGCTTAAGGGACCTAGACGTTGCACAGTTAAGGAAAAATAAGGAAAATGACTTGTCCAGATTCGTAGCCTTTTCAACTCGAGTTATTAAGCCCGTAAGGGTGTCTTCACATCTAGTGCCCTAAAATCATCTAGTTTGGGAGTCATTGGCCCAATGCTTGTTACATGGGTTGATTAGAAAGCTTAATGGATCAGGACATTGCACAGTCTTTTCATAAATAAAAAATAATAATGAATAAAAAAAACAATTTTGAGAATCCTGATTACAAAAGTTTAATCTTGTATGTATATGTTGGGGGTTATTATGAGTTACACTGGGCTATTATAGTGGACAGTTAACTAGTATGGAGACTGCACTTTATGCTAAGGGTACTGATGATGTCTACTAGCATTCACAAGTACAGGGGACTTTACTTTTGTATTAACTAAATTGTGGTTTTGGCTCAATAGATTCTTTCATGCTTGTCCACTGTGCCTTCAATGACTCATCATGTCTTAATATCACACTGTAATGGCACCTAAGTTGATTGTTAAGCTGAGTAGTGTGGTTAATTATTGTTAAGCAGATATGAATATGTTTATGTTTGTGAGTATCATTTATGGAACCCCTCAAGAGACTATACTCATCCACTTGGGATAACCTTGTGGTTGAAGGCTTGTTGCATATGCTAAATGCAATTGTGATCCCTACGAAAATGAATTAGAGTTATTTTACTTTTCTTATTTCTTTTGTTTTGCTTAAGGATTAACAAAATGTAAGTTGGGGGATGCGATATACGTGGAAAGGTACTACATTGAGGCCACTTAAGTTACATTTTAGTCTTTAAATATTGTTTATTTGGTGGAGATGATGTGTTTTGTGCACTTGTATAGATTTAGCAAGTAACATGCAAATTCAATCAAAAAGGTCGCAAAAGCAAATTCTCCGTGCAAGGAATGAAAAAGCCCAGCTTGCCACATCACTGCACGTGCGGCCCATCACGGCTCGAACGGCCCACATGGGTGCTCGAGCGGGCCACCTAGGGTTGTGTGTGTGAAATTTTTAGTCTATTCTGCTAGGAATAAAAGGAAAAAAAAGGGGTTGTAAAAGGGTTCGAAAATTATTTGAAGAGCAAGGTAAGCTAGGGTTTGAAAAGAATGATTTTCCTTAAGCTTGAAGGACAACTTCCGTGGAGGCTTCTTCCTCGTCCTTTTCCTCTTCCCACTCCTCCATGAGTGCTAGTCTTCCAATTTTAGGGTTTTGATGAAACCCTAGCCATGTAAAGGAATTTTTCATAAGCTTTGATTGTGAAACGGTTTGAATAAATGTATGGATACTTTAGAAGTTTATAATATTTTTCTTTTTCATCTCTTCAAGTGTTTTACTCTCTATGATTGTTTAATGCTTTCCATACATTAGTTTTTTTGTCATTATGTTCAAAGTATGAGACGAGTCATGTTACGAGAGACAGGTCGTGTTACTACCATAGGTTAGAGCAACCGCCTCGTGCTACTTGAGATGACTAGTGCCTATACGTTGAACACAATCATCTTCTTGATCAATATTTCAAACTTGTAGTTGTGAAATATTGGGTAGTTCAAACTGGATTACAATTGATGGCCATTGTTAAGTCTTTTTTATGTGGTTAGTGATGAATTCTTTGCCCTACGATTTTTCCAAAAAATCAGTATCTCAAACCCTATTTTTAATTGTCAATTTAATTACTCAATTTCATTTAATTCTTGTTTAGTCATAATATCCATCAATCTTTTTAATCAAAATAATTTAGGAATTTAGCAATTAAATTAGTTTAATTTCACAATTTCCATGTGGATCGATAGTTGGACTTGCCATTGTTGGAAATCAAGCTCTCGTTATCACATGAACGCCATATGCTTGTGCATGTTTCTCACCATATTTAGCATCCTATTGACTTTCCTTAATTAATGTAATGTATAACCTTTTATTATAATTGATTTACGAGTAATGTTAGAAAAAACTATAATCATACCAACTGTATGATTATTCCATTCCAGCTAGGTAGCAATTCTCTTTCCATATGAGAAAATATTCATGTTCGGTGATAGTGCTCTGTTCCGGAATTGTCTCTAATCTGTAATCTATTTATTTTCAACTTTCTTTCATTATTGGGGGGAGAGAATGATAGAATGAATGAAAACTGGTATTCCTCCATATTTTCAGACTTCTTATTCTTCATGGTATCAGAGCAGGTTTAATCCTCTCTCATCGTCTTCGTCTCTTCAGTCAGTAGTCGAGTTTTTTTTTTTTTTTTTTTCTCTCCTACTCGAGCCTATCCTTCTATTTCATGACTAAATACGGTCCAACCTTTGGAATGGCTATCAACTCATCCTCCTCTTCTTCTGATATTATCATCTCGTCATTTTCATTCTCTTATCAAATGGAAACCTCTCATCTTCTAATCACCGCCCATAAACTGAATGGGCAAATTTTTTTTGCAATGGTCTCAATCTATATTAATGTTTATACGGTGGAAGGAGAAAGATGACTATATCACTGGAGCTTCAGCACCACTAGAAACCATAGCATCAACCTACAAAAGGTGGATAGTTAAAAGTAATATGGTGATGTCGTGGTTCGTCAACTCTATGACCACTGACATTGGTGAAAATTTTCTGTCATTTGATACTACCAAAGAGATTTGCGACATGGCAAAAGAAACGTTCTCGGACAAGTAAAACACATCTGAAATCATCCAACTTGAAAGCTCCAGCCACAATTTACATTAAGACGATCTTACGATTGTCGAAGGGAAGTGTGTGTTTAAATTCTTGTTAGGATTAAACAAAAATCTTGATAAAATCAGAGGAAGAATTATAGGAGTAAAACCCCTGCCTAGCCTTAGAGAGGCATTCTCTGAAGTCTGTCATGAAGAAAGTCAGAAAAAACTCATGATGGGATCCCATCAACAACTGAATATGGCAGAAAGCTCGGCTCTTAAGACTCAATTCACTCCTATTGACAACCATCAGAAAAATAAAGGAGGTAGGCCTTGTTGTGATCATTGTAGAAAGCCGGGTCACTTGAGAGAAACTTGCTGGAAGATTCATGGACAGCCAGCAGATTGGAAGCCACGTTAACTACTTGAGAAAGAAGGACAAGGTAATCACGTAGGTACTAATGAACTATCACCACAACCTGAAGCAAGCCCTTTCAACAAGGAGCAAATAGAGATGCTTCAGAAACTACTGTCTCCTCTTCTACAGTTACAATCTAGTTCGTCTTCCAACCACATCGTTGGATCCGGAACCTTAGCTCGCAAAGGTAATTTTTTGAACATCTTTATTGTTGGTAAGAAATGTAAAAAACCTTAGGTTGTGGACTTAGGAGCATATGATCATATGACGAGAGATGCAACAACTTTTGATACATATAGCTCATGTCCAAATAATTTAACGGTCCGAATAGCAGATGGTTCACTATCAAATGTTGCTGTTACAAGTTCAGTTGTACTGTCTAGGAATTTTATTTTCAACTTATGTTCTCTTTGTTCCTGACTTGGACTGTAATTTATTGTCAATTAGTAAACTCACTAAGGAAAAGAGGTGTGTTACTAATTTTTTCTCCACTCATTGTGAATTTTAGGATTTGGATTCGGGGAAGACGATTGGCAATGCTGAGGAATGCTTTGGACTCTACATCCTTAAGGAGTGCCACTATCCACAGGAACAACCTCAAACGGCTATTAGTGGCAATTTTTTTCGATTTCATGTCAAAATAACGATAAAGCAATTATGTTGTGGCACTATCGCTAACGTCATCCTAATGTTATGTATCTCAAGCATTTATTTCCTTTATTATTTAATAAAAATCCAAAATCTTTTGAGTGTGAAATCTATCAATTTTCTAAGCATGTCCGGTCTCATTTTCTCATTCAATCCTATAAAGTGTCTCGTCCATTCTCACTAATTCATAGTGATATCTGGGGTCCATCAAGAATAAAAAAAAGTAACTGGTACTAGGTGGTTTGTCTCATTCATAAATGATCATACTAGATTAACCTGGGTATTCCTCATGAAAGAAAAATCTGAAACGAGCGAAATCTGCAAAAATTTTAAAATTATGATTCAGACCCAATTCTAGTAAAAAATACAAATACTAAAGTCTGATAATGCTAGGGACTATTTCAACTCCATTCTAGGAGAATTTTTAGCAAAAGAAGGGATAGTTCACTTAAGTTCTTGTGTTGACACCCCACAACAAAACGAAATCATCGAAAGGAAAAATAGGCATTTGTAAGAGGTGGCTAGATCGCTAATGTTTTCCACAAATGTTCCTCAATTATTCTAGGGGGAAGTTGTCCTTACAGTGGCCTACCTTATCAATAGGATGTCGTCTAGGCTACTACAATTTCAAACTCCTTGTCAACTTCTCCTAAAATCCTTTCTAACTACTCGCCTCATCTCCACTATCCCACCAAAAATTTTCGGGTGCTTTGTCTTTGTTCATGTCCATCAACAGTATCGAAGTAAACGTAATCCCAGGTCGCTCAAGTGCATTTTCATTGGGTATTCGTCAAATCAAAAAGGGTATAAGTGTTACTCTCCAGTCACAAGGAAATTCTACAATTCCGTGGATATCACATTTTTTGAAACCCTGCCTTACTACCCCAAAATCAATATTCCAGGGGAGAATCCAACTCAGGAATATCAGTTTTGGAACCTTGAGTCATTTAGTGAGTCATCTATCACCACTAAAAATCACACACCTCCAAAGTCATGTAATCATCCTCTACTTGCCAAAAATTCTGAGTTCATTGTTGACTTGTAGGAGAAGGAGCACATCCAAAAGGAAATGGAGGAAGGAACACTTTCTCAACAAACCCATGACGTTGAGCTGGTAGGAGTGGCAGCGGGGCGGGCGGGGCCGGGGATCACACTCTCCGTCCCCGATCCCCGATGGTAAAATTTTTCCCGTCCCCGGCCCCGATACTTGACGGGGACCTATCACTGCCCTTTGTCCCCGCTCCCTAACAGGGATCACGTTTCCCCGACCCCGAAATTCCTCGGACCCAAAAAAAAAAAAAAAAACAAACAAATAGAGAGGGAGAGAGATCAATAACATCATCAAACACCATCAACATCACAAATAACATCATCAACAACATCAAACAACATCAGGAGAGATCTGATCTGAGTAGAGAGAGAGAGAGAGAGAGAGAGAGAGAGAGAGAGAGAGAAAGATAGAGATAGAGATAGAGATAGAGAGAGATCTGCTCATCGATCTCGTGGCGTCGATCTGCTCTAGCGTCGATCTGCTCGTCTGAATTCAAAGGGCAGATCTGAATCTGATCTGGCCTTGATCTGCTCGTCGCTCGTCGTCGTCAGAGGTGGCTCTCGTTGTAATAACCCTCACCACTGATTTTTGATAACCCTACTGATCACTGCTAAACTGTGACTGATTATGATGAGTAATTGAATCGATTGAAACACTGAACTGACTAATTGTATGTACTAGTTTAAATTCATGTCTATCTGTTTGACTGTTTAATTATTTGTTCATGTTTTATGTTGAAATTACGAATCGAAGGCCTTATCGGCAGCCAAATCTGAAATTGATTAGTGTTTTATGATCATTAGAATTTATGTGATTTTATGGCATATTTAATTAAAAAGTGATTTGGTATGGTTAAATTAGATTAAATTGAGTTAAATTACATATGTTGGCCTTAATCACCAAATTGCCATCCTAGTGGATTAATCTAGGATCCCCTTTGTTGATTCATTTATGTTAGACACAAAACATTTCCTCAGCCATTACCTTACACTCAAACTGACTATAGAGAGGGAGAGAGAGGGAGAAGAGAGCTTTTGGCTCCATCTTGTGAATTGCTTGGTGAACTTGAAGAAATTGTAGGAGATTGCAAGAATAGAACTTCCATACCTTAAATTGAAGACTTAGGTAAGGAATTCAACCTCTTAATTGTGTTTTTAAGTTGGTTCTTGCATGGCTCATGTCATATTGAAGAGTTGAGTTTAGAATTGGTTCTATATGTTGAATTGTAGCATATATCATGCATGCATGTCTACGTTGTTGCATTTTGAGGTTAATTACATGGAATTTGGTACATGCAAGTTCATATTGTTGTTATAGTCCGTGTTTTCATCTTGTTTTTGGAAGTTGAGGCTCATTAGAGCATGTAATTGAAGCTTTGAATTGGTTTAAACTCATGCATGCCATGTTTGAGTTATGTTCATGAAAATTGGTTTGAAATGGGATTTAATTGAACTACCTTTGGGCTTTGATTTTACAAATTGATCTTTAAAACATGTTATATTATGGGTTTTGAAGTGTTTTCTAGAAAATTAGCCCAAAAGGATCGAATTTGGTACATTAAAACTTGGTTTTGAGCTTGTGGTTCAAATTTGGAATTTCCAGAATTTGGACTTCCGCTCGAGCGGGGTTATTGGCGCTCGAGTGGGAAAATCGTTTTCCTAGTACTTTAATCTATTTTGCAGTCCGCTCGAGTGGGGTATTGGACGCTCGAGCGAGGACTTGTTTCACACGCTCGAGCGGGTATCGAGCGCCCAATCGAGCGTGATTTTCACACATCCAGTACTTTTTCAGTACGCTCGAGCGGGAAAGTTTACGCTCGAGCGGAGTCTTTTGTTTGCATGTCCGCTCGAGCGGGGAATCCCACGCTAGAGCGAGACCCCTGTTTTCTGAAAATTCTGAAAATATTTTCTAAGTGCATCCTTGCATCCTCATTTCATCCTAGGCATTCTTAGACCAAGTTTAAGGCATCTTAATGAGGATATTGTTGTAGAACCACACCGAGTCAAGATAGGGATTAAGTTACTATTTTTCCAACTGTGTAGCTTAGTGTGTGTTCACTCTGTAACTGTGTAGGGTTGGCATCCGGAGACGCGCTCTAGCTTATCTGTAGCCCAGAACTCTGTGAGTAACAATGTCGTAAAGATATGTTCGAAAATGAATATTTTCTGAATGATCAATTGAATTGTTTTCTGAACTGTTTACTGTTAACTGAATGAATGTTGTCCTCTATTCTGAACTGTATTGTGGCGTCCTTAGTAACTACCGTTATTGTTACTGCTACTGTTACAGAGATCTCTGTCGGTTCCCATGTTTGGAACCATTACTGATGGCCATCATTGACTGCTCGGTCTTTTAAGACCTACTGTTTACTGTACTGCTATGCTAAGGGATGTACCACATATTACTGTTATGACTGAATGACTGATATACTGAATCAATTGACTGTTTTCAATACTGAAAGGACATTCATTCTTAACCTCTTTACGCATTATGTTATTCACTGGGCTTTAGCTCACTGCTCATATATATATGTAGGTGTACAGGCACCAGACCAGAGCTAGGAGCGGGTTAGGCTCCCTTTTGTCAAAGCCAACCATTGTGCCTCACCTCGAGGTTTCGAGCCTATCAAGCCAGGGCTTTGGGGGTGTTTTAGTTTTTCCCTTTTTGTATCTGTTATGTAACTACTGTTTAGACCGAATGTTTTTGTACTGTACTGTTTAATAGGGATTAAGTCCCTATCCTGAATGTTTGTATACATTGTACATACTGTCTTGGTACTGATTGCATATATATATATATATGAAAAGTCTTTTTGCGTACAGATTGTCACAGCTCATTGGACATTTTCTATTTACTGTTTTGGCTTTCACCATACCCCTGTACTCTGTATTACTGTTAAGCAGGCCTTCGGTAATCTCGGATTACTGGCCGGTTACGGTACTAAACCCATAGGGGCGGGTTTGGGTCGTGACACTCGTCCTCATCGTCCTAGTCGGAGGTGGCATCGTCGGAGACAGATCGTCGTCGTAATCAGAGGTAGCGTCTCAGACGGTGAAGAAGAGAGAGAGAGGGAGTAGAGGGAAGAGAGAGAGAAGAGTAGCTATGAAATGAAACAAAAAATAGAAATGACAGATGAAATGAAAGAGACAGAAACAGGTAATAACAAAATATATATTATATATATATAGATCAGTTCGGGGGACATACGGGGCAAGGCGGGGCCGGGGCCGGGGCTTGGGCACTTATCACCGTCCCCGGCCCGAAATTAATCGGGAATTGATTTTTGAATACCATCCCCGTCCCGTCGGGGGTATTTTTTGAGAAAAACCCATTCAAATTGGGGTCGGGGAAACGGGTTCCCGTCGGGCCTGTTTCAAATTGCCATCCCTATGAGCTGGGTTCTAATCCAAGCAAAATTCCAAGTAACCATATTCCTACCTCAAATAGTACTGTTGATTCTGAGTTGAAAAATAGTATTCTTAATATGCCCATAGCTTGGAGAAAAGGAGTTAGATCATGCACTCAGTATCCCATTAGGAACTTTATTTCTTATGATAAGCTATCACCTTCGTTTCATGCCTTCACTTCTAGCATCACAGAGATATACATTCCTCGAAATGTTCAAGAAGCTTTCAAGTATCCGAAGTGGAAGGCGGCAGTCAATGAGGAAGTTCGGGCTCTGGAAAAGAATGGTATTTGGGAAATTACTAATCTTCCAAGAGGTAAGAAACCAATTGGGTGTAAGTGGATTTTCACAGTAAAGTGCAAGGCAGATGGTAATGTGGAACGGTATAAAGCTCGGTTGGTCGCCAAAGGATTCTCCCAATCCTATGGCATTGACTATCAAGAAACCTTTGCTCTAGTTGCCAAGCTTAACACTGTTCGTGTACTTTTATCCTTAGCAGCTAATCTTGATTGGTCACTTCACCAACTTGATGTAAAAAATGCCTTCCTCAATGGTGACTTAGAGGAAGAAGTCTACATGGACATTCCTGCTAGACTTGAGACGACATCAAATTTCAACAAAGTTTGCAGACTCCGAAAATCCTTGTATGGTCTCAAACAATCTCTTAGGGCCTGGTTTGAACGGTTCACTAAGGTAGTGAAAGGATACAGATTTGTTCAATGTCAATCCGATCATACATTATTTGTGAAGCACTCCCTAGGAGAGAAATTGGCAATTATCATTGTTTATGCGGATGGCATAATTCTAATAGGTGATCATGAAGAGGAAATTGGCTTACTTAAAAAATTCCTAACAAAGGAATTTAAGATTAAAGATCTTGGAAACCTTAAGTACTTTCTTAGAATGGAGGTTGCTAGGTCAAAGAAAGGTTTAGCAGTCTCACAATGCAAATACGTTCTAGACTTACTGAATGAAACAGGGATGCTAGGATGCAAGTCGGCAGAAACACCTATGGACACAACTGTCAAACTGGAAAAAAGTGACAGTAGTGCACCAAGTGATAAAGGGAGATATCAACGTCTTGTGGGAAAACTCATCTATCTTTCTCATATAAGGCCAGACATAGGCTTCTCTGTTAGTGTGGTAGTCAATTCATGAATAATCCAACCGAAAAACACATGACTGCTGTGACCAGAATATTGAGGTACCTAAAAATAACACCGAGAAAGGATCTCTTCTTCCAAAGAACAACAAAGAGAAAAATTGAGATTTTTTCAGATGCAGATTGGGTAGGTTCAGTGACTGATCAAAGATCAACTTTTGACTATAGTTCGTTTATATGGGAGAACGCGGTTACATGGCGAAGCAAGAAATAGTCAGTGGTAGCCCGTAGTAGTGTTGGGGCAGAATTTCGTGCTATGACACAAGGTATCTGCAAGGGAATCTATTTGAACAGGCTGTTAGAAGAATTATGGGTTCCATCTGAGCATCCCATGGTGTTATATTGTGACAACCAAGTCGCCATCAGTATTGATAAGAATCTGGTTCATCATGGTCAAATTAAACACGTGGAGATGGATCGACACTTTATCAAGGAAAAGATTGAAGAAGGAGTTTTCAAAGTCAACTACACTCCAACAAATTGTCAAAAGGCTGACATTCTCACGAAAGCTCTTGCTCAAGTTAACTTCAAAGATCTGATGGAAAAACTAGGAATGATTAACATCTACAATGCAACTTGAGAGGGAGTGTTGGAAATCAAGCTCTCGTTATCATATGCACGCCATATGCTTGTGCATGTTTCTCTCCATATTTATTGACTTTCCTTAATTAATGTAATGTGCAGCCTTTTATTTTAACTAATTTAGGAGTAATGTTAGGAAAAATTATAATCATACCCCCTGCATGATTATTCCATTCTAGCTAGGTAGCAATTCTCTTTCCATATGAGAAAATAATCATGTCCGGTGACAGTGCTCTGTCCTGGAACTGTCTCTCATCTGTAATCTATTTATTTTCTACTTTCTTTCATTATTGGGGGGAGAAAATGATAGAATGAATGAAAACTGGTATTCCTCCATATTTTCAGACTTCTCATTCTTCAGCCATTATTCTAAAAGAATTTGGTATAGTTTAGTATTTATATTTGGTGTGTGAATCGACCCATCATTAAACTTGTTGCACATATTTTGTCTAAGCCACCTAAGCTTAAATAAAACACTCTACATGCCCCTTCGTTCACATGAATGAAGAAAAATGACAAACTACTTGACATCTGTAGTTGTTAGGATTCCTGCTATAATAAATTGTCTTTAAATGAATTTTAATATTTGTCAGTTGTGAAACTCTTTTAAAAGTGGTTCAACAAATTTCAGAACAAACAAGTTTTAGTCACAAAAAAGTTAAACAACATTGAATAGGGCTAAAATTGTAATTTCATTAAACTTGTCCTACATAGTTTTTTAAGCCGCCTAAATTTGGATAATATACTCCAAAAGATACTCCATTCATAGCCAATTGATTTTGAATTAAAATGTTTTAGCATGGTATTTAAGTCAAGTTTTGACAGGTCTCTAGTGGGTCATGTCTGCGCCCAATTCTATTATCTCTTTTTTATGTCACATCCATAATCTACTGAGCATCTTGTGCGGGGAGTGTTTTGAAATGTTCCACATTGTCTCTCTACCTAGTCTTAATTAATAAACTCTAGAGGCTTCTACACTCATTTCCAATTTGTTTTGTTTTGAATACTTTAATATGATATCAGAGCTTGGTCTTTGATGGTCTCCAATATGCCAAATCCATGCATGAGTATATTATTTCTCCTCTATGTAACCTTAACATGTTGTCAAGCTGCATGTGTAGGAGAGCGTTAAACTTGTTGTACATTTTTGTCTAAGCCACCTACGCTTAAATAAAACACTCTGCGTGCCCCTTCGTTCATATGAATGAAGAAAAATGACAAACCGCTTGGCATCTATAGTTGTTAGGATTCCTATTCTATGATGTAATGTCTTCTTTTTTCGGATTTAGAAAATAAAAAAAACTACACATTATTTCTTTCTCCAAATTCTTAAAACAAAAGCTGAATCACCAAGCTGTTAAATTTTCCAAATTACTAGGACAGTCCAATCTATAAACCATCATTTTAAAACAGCACAACACATTATACCCTCCAAGCTTAATTTATCGTAATAGCAAATTATGTACTGCAGCCTCCCTTGTGACAATCTTACCAAGCAAAGCTACCCAATAGAAAATGAGTTTTTGAAGCAACAATATCATAAATAAAAACAACCTTGGATATATATATATATAGAGAGCAGAGATCTCCTAAAATTCAAATTCCAATTCCAGCAATTATCTGTTCCAATGACTCATCCTTTGTAATCTTAATATTATTACCACTCACCATCATCGAAACCACAAAATTTCATGATTCATGCATTTTTCACGCAACACAATTACAACATTACCAGTATGTTTATATAGATTACCCTCACTCAATTTTCAAATAACAATCAAGTCCAATCAAATACAATTTCACTCAAAATCAAGTCCAATCAAATACCAAAATCAAAATTTAAAATAAATCAACCAAAACCCATCAAGAATTATACCTCCACTCGAACTACTGAGAATGGCTTTCGGCCTGTTCTATAATGTAATGTCTTCTTCTTTTGGATTTTTCTATTATTCTTGATTGATTTATGTAAATATGAAATTCATTTAAGATATTATAAAAAATTATCATATATAAACATTTTTTTTACATAAATAAATTATACTGACGCACTCTAAGTGCCCCAGTAGTAGACTAAGGTCCGCAACTAATCCTTATGTACTCTATCCGGTCGATGAGCCAACCTATCTGCATCATTCTTGAAGGGTTTGTATCCCAATTTTTTTAAATGAATTTCTTTCTCTATTATTTATAATTTATTCTTCTGAGCTCAAGCAAAAGTATCAATATGAAATGCTCACCAAGTCATAGCTATATCTTACTATCTAAAAATGCACAATAGTTCGTAGATTCCATGAAAGCATAAATGATTTGGAAAATGATAGAATAAGATATATGAGTCAATCATACACATTAATAGTTGCACGAAAAAAAAATTTAATAGTATATAAATCATCGAGTCAGAAACTAAAAGATTCCGGATAAGCAGGACTAAGACAGAGTACATGAAGTGTAAATTTAGTAACAGTAATAATGAAAGTAGAGGAGAAGTGAAGATTGAAAACCAAGAACTGTCTAAGAGTGAACATTTTCATTATTTAGGGTTAATTACCACAACAACAAGGGAGATTGATGCGGATATAGCCCATAAGATAAAGGCGGGATGGTATAAGTGGAGAAGTGCGTCTGGGGTACTGTGTGATAAACGAATACCCACTATACTTAGAGATAAGTTCTATAGAATAGCTAATAGACCAGCGATGTTGTATGGGACGGAGTGTTGGGCAACCAAGAAACGACTTGTAGATAAGATGAGTGTGGCTGAGATGAGAATGCTAAGGTGGATGTGTGACAAAATTAGGAATGACCGTATTCGGGAATGGGTAGGAGTAGCACCGATAAAAGATAAGTTGAGAGAGAATCGATTGAGATGGTTTGGTCATATTCAATGGAGACCAACAAAGATAGTTGTGAAGAGATGCGATGCTGTAACAGTAGATGGGAGTGTTAGAGAACGGGATAGGCCTATGTTAGGACTCTTTGTTGTCAAATTCCATGGATCAAAACCAAGGTTGTAATAGGATCTAGTTTTCCAGATTTTCCAATTTTGGTCGTCCCGCTCGAGCAGGGATTGCAAGCTCACAGCATCTCTGCTTCGCCTGAAAAAGTACTGGATGGTGTGATTCGGCGCTCGAACATGGAAACTTCCGCTCGAGCGTGAAGCCTATTTGAATCACACAATTTTGAAGCCTCCGCTCGAGCGGACATTCCCACGCTCGAGCGGACCGCGCGAACACAAATTCTTAGATTTTTATAAGGAATTGGTTTTCTTCCAAAACTAGGATTACTTTGGATTTCTATAAGTAGTTGGTTTTCTGCCAAAACTTGGACAAGTCCTCTAGATCTTCTTTTTGGATTCTAAGGTTTATATCTAGGGATATTTTGCTAGTTTTTCTTTGATGTTTTGATTGAGTATTCAACTCCTGCTTTAAAGAGTATACATCAAATGATTATTTGTTTGTTCTACACAAAAGTGTGAGTTGTTCTTCAGTGGATTATAAAGAATTCGAGCCTGAAGCTTTGGTGGATTCCGGAGTGGCTCATCGTCAGGACAATTCTGAGGTGAAGACGGGGTTGGAAGAGACACATAGAGGTTGGTTCAATTCAGGCGTGGATTCGCTAGGTAATTGAGAGTATACCTGTGTAATTCATTTATATCTTCTTAGTGGATTGTTTTGTGGCTGTTGCCCATGATTTTTTATTACAATTGGAGGTGTCCAATTGTGGTTTTTCCACGTAAAATCGTTGTGTCGATTTGTTTTGATTGTTTGATTGGAATTGTTATACACTGCTTAAAATTGATACATAATCACAAATCAACATCTAGGGAATTTCTAGATTTTTCAACCTAGATTAACGTTAGTTAGTGTTGTAAATAGAGATATGGATCTAATTAATTTGACTAACAAAATGACCTTTGATAGGGTCACATAGAGAAGAAGAATTTATGTAACCGATCCCATTTAATGGGACTTAAAGCTTGATTTGATTTAGTTTGATTTGGCTATGAATCATCGGGTCAAAACTTGATCTATTCAACATGCTTATACAACATTGCCTCCTACTACTCGTGATGAAGCTTACTGTCAAACAAACAAATAACAATATACGTAGCACTTGATCACATCGTAATACTAGAGTAGTGTTTTTCTAACCTCAAGCTATCTATGTAGATGTTTGGGAAGTGAGTTTTTTTGTAGGTTTTTTTAGTTGTAAGATATTATTGGAGAAAAAAAAATTTGTGTTTCGGAAGATAGTTGAGTTTTTTTATGGTTGAATGTAATGTTTGTGAGATAAAAAGTAAAATGAATATGGGGTTTGATATAATATTCTGTTTGAATTTCTTTTTTTTTTTAATTTTGTAACCAATTTGTCTTTTAGTGAAAAAAAAAACTCAAAACCCAACTTCCCAAACAACGCCATATGTATGCCTATCAACCAATACACGCCTAAAAAATTAATATCAGCATTTTCCACATGGCAATTCTTCTCCAGTACCCAAAAATGACACTTTCAAAAATTGCACACTAGACAAGAAAAATAAATGAAAATGAGTTGTAGGAAACAAAAGACCAGCAATTTGTTTGATAGATAATTTTACTCAGCAATTTATAATGCTAATAAAAGTGATGTCCAAACACCATTTTATTTTTTATTTTTATTTTTTATAATTTTAGGATACATAATGTTGAAACCTTGTTTCAACTTCCATTTGAGAAAAAACAAAAAATCCTAAAGCACAAAAGTTTATTCACAATTACATGAGAGCATGATGTTACATTTGTAAATTCCTACTACTCCTAATTCCTAACTAAAAACAGAGAATCAAAAACAAAGTGAGAGAGAGTGTGTGGTCTGCTTTGCACGCAAGAATAGAGTTTGAGCAATCTCTTCATGGTTTTGAAGAACCAAACTGTGTTTGTTGATTTCCAACTCTACCCATAAACTGCAATTCTTTCTTATCATAAATCTCAAAACAAATTTGTGCTAAAAAATCTAGATTTATATTAGCTAATAATTTTTTCTCAATTTTCTCAGCAACCAAACAAAGGACTGAAAGCACAATCCAGATCTAATAGTGCAGATCAACACATTAGTGAAAACTTTACAATGCACAGATCTCAAAATCAAGCAAAAAACTAAATTAAAATATTAAATAAAAAAAATAATTTCACATTGTGAACATATACAACTCATCAATCACTGAAACAGAGCAATAATATTGCATTATAGAATCGATAGAGAGAGAAAAAGGAGACATAGATCTGAACCTTTTTGCCTTCTCTCAATGCCTTGATCTATCCAAACGAAAATCAACAACCAAATCAACCAAATCGGGAAGGAAGAGCTTGAGAGAAAGAGAGAGACAGTGGTGCTCACCTTAGTAGACGATGTTGCTTGCTCTCCTTGCTGGTGTAGACAATGGAGCTCCGAAATTGAGAGAGAGAATCACTGAAACATAAATTTCGAATTCGAAATCGAAATCGAAATCGAGAGAGAGAACTTAGAAATCAAAATCGAAATCGCCAAGATGAATTACTGAGATGGTATCATTCTGAGATGAATCAGCAAGATTGTATCAAAATCGATCCGTTGAGAGGGTTTAGAGAGAGAGAGTGAACAAGAGACTGAGTGAGTGAATAAGAGATTAGGGCTACAAAATGTATTGCATTTGATTTCCCTCAATGTATTTATCAGCTCGCCCATTTAAGAGGAGAGAGAGACAAAAAGGACATTTGAAGGCGTTTTTAAATGCCTTGTGTTATTTAAATGGTGCCGTTTAATTTTTTTATAAAGTGACGTTTAAAAAACGCCGTTAAATATTATAAAATGTGACGATTAATAAAACGTCATTAAATAAACATTGTCAAAACCGATATTTCCTATAGTGACTTTCGTACCTCTTTACTTCTTAATGTTATAATTTCCTTGGTTGTCACCAATGTTTTAAAAACCGAACCGGTGAACGAACTGAAAAAGAGCCTGGGTGGACGGATTACCGATTCAATCGTCAGGTTAAAGCGGTCAAACCGTGACATCATAATTAATATTATATAATTAAAAAATATAATTATAAATTATAAATAAATAAAAATATATATAAATATTCAAATAAAAATAAAAATTGTTGCATAATATTTATTAATAATATTTAATAAAGTCATAATTGATAAGAAAAAGTCACTTATTTTAAAGAAATTAAATTTTTTTAACATTCATTCCAAACAAATTGATTGAATGCTAGATTTAATTTTGGAGGGAAATGAAATTTTTAACTCTCCTTCCAATTAATATAATTCAAATAATTTGATTGAATCCCACATAGAATTTTAGAGGATCTTTTTGAAAAATCTTTTCCTATAAATAGTAATAGACTTTCATAATCTCCTCAAGCTTCAATGAGACTCCTCCTCATGAGAGGAGATTCTTGAAATAAGAGTTTTTAGTCAAAATTTTGAAATATATATATATATATATATAAGAGAAAGAAAAGAAGAAAAATAAAAATAAAATTAAAGATTTTCCAACCACCGGGTCATTTCATAACTGGTATCAGGTCACTGGTTGAACCAGCGGTTCTTCTGATTTTTGCAATATAAGTCGGTTTTCAGCCTAGTTCGGGTTTTTGGATTCTTCAAGACCGAAACTAGGCTCAAGTCCTGATTCCACCGGTCCGATCAGCTGATCTGGTCCGGGTTTTAAATCATTGGTTGTCACTGAATGATAACTCACTACAAAAAATTAAAATTTTAGAGACCAAAATTTAGGGACAAAATTATTTTTTTAGCACCAAATATTTTTATTGCGAGAAGTGTCATCATTATGTTTTTAGTTTAGTGATGTATTATTATCTTTTTGGGACCAAATTTTTTGTTTAAAAAAATAAACTATTTTGAGACTAAATTATTATGTCCCTAAAAGTCTATTTATTAATGACATTTTTAAAAATTTATTGCTAAAAGCCTTGTTTTTTACTTTTATATATGACATTTTAGCGACTATCATCGTGACGAAGAAAATTGGTCTCTAAATGTCTGTTGCAACAAATTTTTTGTTTTTAGAGACCAAAATATTTGAAAATGGAAACCCTTCCTTCAAATTCATACCATAAAAATTGGTAGATGACATTCATTCTCCAACCTACAATCCAACCTAACAACAAGAATGAATTTTTCTGTGAACATTATAACTATAATCCAATTGGAAAAGCCCACCAATCAAAATCAAGTAACTATGGGCGTTGGATTTCTGTAGCGAACAATTCTGATCACATTCATTGTAAGTCAGTCTTCTCTTACTGCCATCAACAACAGAGGTAATTGAAGATTTCTCAAGAGCATCAATGGAGCTCAATTTAGTTGCCAATACAATTGAATTGGGTGTTTTTGATTTTCCCATCTTTATTTCCTTCATTTGATTGTAATAGGAATATATATCTTCCTGCAAGTTGAATTAATCATGAAAGAGTAAAACATCACATAATTTTTATTTTATATATATATATATATATATATATTTTTGGAGGATTTGGTCAAAATCTCTTCATAATAAAACTTTAATGTATTAAGAATAAGTACAAATTTTTTTTTTTTGAAAAGTTCAACACATGTCATTATTATCAAAATATTAAACTTTAAAATAATATAACTTTTAATGTAGATATCGGTTTTTAATAAAATTAGTATTTTTAGAATTCTCTCATGAAAATCTATCAAATAAGATTCATGTTGACAAAGAATTTCTTAATATATATACATATATATATATATATATATGTATTATTGTCGAAATTGATGTAAACAGTGGCAATATTGTCCAAGAAAAAAAAACTTTTATTTTGTCCTTATTAAATCGATGGTGTTACATGCACCAATTAGTGTACTAACTAGTGTATCAATTAGTGTTATGACATTATTACTGATCATATTTATGTTACACATTAAACATATCCTAAACCTCTAAAATGATACAACATCACCTATTCATATACTAGTTAGTATACTAATTGATATATACAATATTATTCTTATTAAATTATGTGTTTTTTCGGAGATTTATGAAGTTTAAAAATATCATATCTAGATTTTTTAAAATAATTACTCAATATATTTAAAATATAAAAATGGCATGTATTCGTTATTGGTGGTCTATAGATATAGACTTTGGATAATAATTTGTTTTAATAGACCTTTGGGAGAAAAGGATTTTGTTTTTGTTAATTTTTAGACAATAAATTCTTTTAACCTAACATAATTATAAAAAATTATAAAAGTTATAAAAAAAATTACAAAGAAAAAAAAATTAAATTTGAGAAAAAAGAGGGTCATAAGGAACATGAGTTTTATTGTTTATTGTTGTTGTTGTTTTTTTTTTTTTTTTCTTTAAAAAAAAAAAAAATTCCCGTTAACGTCTTCAATGAGAAGACTGTTCAAAAATGACCTTGACTCGACTTCTTCACCGAGGTTACAAATCAACTCGACCTTTTTTTATTAGAAAATTTACCCATAAATCTTATTTTCTAAAAAGTTAAATAATTTAGTCTTAAAAGTTTTCTTATGCACCATTTAGTTTTTTTTTTTACATTACAACATCATCATCAAAACAACATCAAACATCATCATCAAAACAACATCAAACCTCACAACATCATCATCAAACAACATCAAGCATCATCATCATCAAAACAACATTAAGATTATTCATTTTTCTTCGTCCAAACATTAACCTAATTTTTTTCCTCTTTTTAAAATTTTTATAAAATAAAAATACGTTTCTTTCCGTGTTAATGTTTTCGATCTTCATCAAAAACTCCTCATCTCTCTCACTCTCTCATCAATCACATATACTTCACCATTCTTACAAAGAATCAAAATTCACAAACTGTTTCAATTCTCTCTCGTCGATCTCTCTATTCATTTTATCTTCGTCTTCTTCGTATTGGTTTTGCTTTCTAGGGTTTCACACCGATTGGAAATGGATTGGGGGAACGTGACCGCAGAAGATCTGATCGAAGCCCTACACGAAGACGAATCTGTGTTTGATGGAGTTTTGTTTTAGGGCTGGGTGGAGATGGACAAGACTGATCTTGAAGAAGGGGAGGCTTATCCGCCTTACCCGAATAATGATCGAAACATCGATCTTGATGAAGCTTTCTCTTACATTGTAAGGGTTTCCTCAAGATCCTGATGGTGTTGTTGATGATGGCGGAGCCGCCATTGTTGGTGAAGTAATCAAATCGAATCGAATACGGTGAAGTAATCGAATCGAAGGTCCGTTTGATCCACACGTCCCAGAGATCGGATCTGTTCCGATTTGGCTTTGTCGACCTCTCATGATTTGTGTTATAAATCTAATGTTTTAAACATTATTGTAATTTTTCATGATTTTTGAAATCTGATATTTGAAATCTAATTTCAAACATTGTAATTTTTGTTGTATCGCTGGTGGGATTCAAAACCCAGATTTGATGATGTTTTGTTCATATGTTCTGACGTTGATGTTCATGATGGTAAACATTAGATTATTGAAATTTGATGTTCATGATGGTAAATGAATCTGATGTTTCATTCTACAATTTCAAACAGTATTGAAATCTGATGAACATTAGATGTTTGAAATCTAATGTTTGAAATATTAGTGTAATTTTTCACGGTGTTTGAAATCTGATGTTTGAAATCTGATTTCAAAGATTATAATTTTTCACATTATTGTAATTTTTGATGTTTGAAATCTGATGTTTGATATCTAATTTTTGATGTTTGAAATCTAATTTTTCACGATGTTTGTTCATGATGTTCTGACGTTGCTGTTCATGACGGTAAACATTAGATTATTGAAATCTGATATTCATGATGGTAAATGAATCTGATGTTTCATTCTATAATTTCAGTCAATACCATGTTGGGGTTTTTCTCATTTACCCTTACTAAAAAACATAAAATATAGTGTAACACTTGTTATTTTGTCATTGACATTAGCTTGGGACTAATTGGATCATAAGATAAAATATAGAACCAAATAGATCATAAGATAAAGATTTGAGATTTATTGATGCATCGCCCTTTTTTATTTTTAATTTTATTGTTAGTGGTTTCAATAAGTGACACGTGTTGTCCAGTTGCTTCTAATTGACCGGTTGTATACCTTCTGAACTAATAACACTTTGCCGAACTATGGAACCACGTACTTTTCCTGTTTTTAAAAAATTTCCCATTGTCGGTGGGTTTAATTAATAATAAAAAAATGAAAAATATTTCAAACCTTCTTTTCCTCTCATCCCTTTGACCTCCTTTCCCTTTCATTAGTCAATTAATTTTTTTTTTTTCCTCTTCTTCTCCTCCAATCACCATCCACCATGTGTGTGTGGAGCGGCAATTGGAGAGAGTCTCTATCAATGCTGTAAAAAAATTAAGAGTTATATGGTAGGGAAGTGATTTAGACCCCTTCCAATCACTACCCCACACACACGTGGCGGGTGGTGATTAGAGGAGAAGGAAAAAAAGAAAAAGAAAAAAAAATACTGACCAATCAGAGAGAGGGGTCAAAGGGGGTGCCTCCTTGAGAGGGTCCAACTCATTTTTCTATATGGTAGTTAAAAAAAAAAAAAAATAGTAGAGTAATGACATGATCTTATTAAATGGGCGCATTATCATATAATTTTTTTGATTCATAGAATAATTTGTGATAGAACCACCCTTTAACTTTTCATGAATACTCATTATTTAGCCCTCATTTGAGAACTTTGTTATTTTAATTGATTTTTTTTATTATTTTTGTAATTTTTTTAATTAAATAGATGGTCGTGAGAAATTTTTTTGATTGGCGTGTAGAATGTGACATTTTGTCTTATTAATTATTTTAGTTAAAATCTATCATTACAAACACCACCTTACTATAAGGTCATGTTTGTTTGGCTTTATAGGATAGATGGATTAATAGTATGTTGGGATTGAATGAAGAGATTATTTAACTTGTTTGATTTTAGTTTCTAGTAAATACTTTTCAGAAAATTTTATTTTTTTTATTTTTTGTATTTTTTTTTTATCTTCAATGATTTTTTTAATATTTTAAGCAATTTTTTTTATTTTACTTTTAAAAGAATTCTACTTTTTAGAAAATTTTACTTTTTTTATTCTACTTTTTTTTTATTATTATTTATGCATGTTATTTCATTAATAAAGTTTCTTTTCTTTTACTGATAAAAAAAAAATATTAATATAGTGACATTGGTATCACTTATGTCAAATCACAATGAAATTGTATCAATAATTTAGAAGTAGAAAATGTTATGAATCTCAAATAATTTATTAAATTTTTTATCAAATTTCTTGCGTAAGTGTAAGACCCACACAAATATACATATGTATAGATCTTATACCTATATGAAAAATTTAATAAAATATTTAATAAATTATTTAAATTCTCTAACATCACTCTTAAAAGTATTGCCAAAGTGACTTCTTTCTTTGGCAAAAAAATAAATAAAATAATAGTAATGTCATCTCAGCAATACTTATGATGTACAGTGCCTATAAAATAGACATTGTATCACTTGTGTCAATTTACAACGGAATCGTATCAATGATTTAGAAGTATTGCTAAAATGACATTGGTTGTGATTCATTTGTAATTTAACACTAATAATAACAATGTATAAATTATATGTATAGATTATATATAAGAAATTAAAATTTGTTTTGGTCGCGTTTGGTAACGTTTCCGTTTTTAGTTTATATTTATGAAAATTTTATAAACTGATTTTTGTTTATTTTTAAAAAAACATAAACTACAAACGCTTTTGATTTGAACAAAATATTTAAAAAATTTTAAAAACATAAATTAAAAAATATGTTTCTTTAGACCTAAAATATTTATATTTATTTTTTATTATTTATGACAATGGGACCATACACATTATAATCGAAAAAAAATGAATTAAAAAAAATTATTTGAAAAAAAATTAATTAAAAAATAATTGGAAAAAAAATTATCTGGAAAAAAAATTAATTGAAAAAAATTTGTTAGTCAAATTTTTAAATTTCTGTTTAAAAACCAACACAAACTCATTTTTTGAGTTTACGTTTTTTTTTTAAATTTATAAACTGAGATAACCATTTATAAACAAAAAAAATTATCAAATAAATTTTTATGACAATTTTTTAAATTATTATAAATATAAATTAAAAATTGATAACGAAATGATTACCGAACATTATAATTATAATCATATATTTTATCATCAAATAGCAAATCGATCTGATTTTTTTAAATATATAATCTTAACATATTGGTTTAACATATGAACCTACCTAGCTACCAAAATAGGTCGTTTGAAAGCCACAAATAAGCGGAGTAGATGTTCCAAGGAAGAGGTAAACACCCTATTTTTTTTCAAAATTTTCATTATCTTTTCTAGTTGTGGGTTTTCTTTTATTTTTATTTTTATGTAATATGTCGTGTAATTACTATTGTACCCTTATTTTGGTAAGCATTTTGCCATTGGTTTTGTAATTTTCTTCCAATATTTTTTGGATAAATTACTAATAGGTTTTACTTTTAGAACTTACTACCCATTATATTAATAAATTTATCAGTCAGGACATGTACGTAAATAAATTCAATTAATAGGACTGATTGGTAAGTATTTTTTTTTTTTTTTTGGTATCCATTTTAGATGAAATTGATTTTTGGAGTTTTAAAATAATGCAATGGTAAGCCAAAAATGTCAAAAATGAATATAAAAAAAAATATTTCTATGTGAATAAAATCTAGCCATATAATCAGACATAACCCTTTCACATGATATTTAATAGGTCATACCTACTGTTGAAACAATCTTCTGTGTATAATAAATAACTTGAAAACAAATCAAATAAACAAAATAAATTACTTACATAATTTATTTACCAAAACAACTTAAGAACAAGAATGACCAAATCGAGTGTGCGACACTCTGTCCTTAAGACAGATTTGTCCCGCTAAGGGGTTTACGGAATAATGGCGTCTATCTCCCAAGATACAATGATCTTACACAGAATGCATTAGCACTAAAAACAATCTGTTTCAACAATCTAGAACCTGTGTGCTATACTCTCAGAATTTTGTCTAAAACTAATATGAAGAATTTATCTATGCAAGAGAGCAAAATGGAAAAAAAACAAGAGAATTTCATATCGATGAATTTGTTGGAATAGGGTTTGATTTTATAGGCAAATTGGTGCCTTTATCAAAAAAGGTGTAATTCGAACTGAACAGGTACAAAAATCTATTTGAAAATAGTTTGATCTGTTGGAAATGTGGAAAAGAATTTCAGACTGGAAGAACCACTGTTTAGATAGGAAAATTGAATTTAAATTTGGCGCAAAATTTGAATTAATTCCGTTGAAAAATTCATATAATTTTTCCATAAGAATTCAAAAAAATGCAAATGAATTTTGTCCAAAAAATTAATGTTACGACCCATAACCCGCATTCAGCACGGCATGGCCGGCAAAGGTGGCGTGCGCATGTGTGGTGGCTTGAGCCAAAGCCTACTTTGTCCATAACTCCTCCTTTCTACAAACTTGGGGTGCCCCTTGGGACCTAACCCAAGTATATCTACCTAGAGCTTATATACACACACAAACTCTCTTAAAGTTTCAATGTAGGACAACCATTTTAAGGAAACCCACATTTGTCTCTTTAATTTTCTATTCCACGAATCCAAAAACAATGTCAAGTTCATAAATGGTTTTGACGAACCGTTTGCACTGTGTGTGTCAAAACCCAAACCCGCCTCTCTAGGTTTAGCGTCATAACTGACTAGTAATCCTCGGATTACCAAAGGCCTCTATACAGAATGACATATACTTAAGGGGCTAGCAGAAGCAATTATACAAAATACAACGTCTGTAGAGCTATGCAGACATACGTGGAACTGAAATTTAAAACCTTATATACACACATGTGATGTCATAAGTCTTACGTCACCCACATATACAGATAAAATCAAAATGGGGCTTAGCCCAGTAAACAGAGTAAACAAAAACTTGTTTAGATTTTACAAAAGAAAATAAGATCTTAAACTTAGTTCACAAAACACGACGACATGACTATTCTGAAACCTCCTCGGGAGGCACAAAGGTTGGTTGACAAAACAGAGTTCTAGGCATTCATCAATGAGCCTGGTCGCGCGCCTGGTTAACTACATACATAAATAATATAGTGAACGGGAACCTAGCGAATAATAACAAGGTAAAGGAATTTAATGAATGTTATCCATAACAGGAACAAAAAATAGAATTTAGTCTATACTAGAAATGGATTCATATTCTTATTCAGAAATCAGTATTCGTAGTAGAAATGAAATCAGAATCACATTCATAATTAGAATTGACAATTAATCGTGCACAGTACATCCATTAGCACTAATAGAAACGGTTGTCCCATAAGGGACGACCATGAAGGCATACAGTTAACTCACATGCACGGAGACGATACAGTTGGCCCATAAATGGGACGTATACAGAAGGATCCATAACAGTTGGCTCATGAGACGTACAATTGACCCATAATTGGGACATAATAGAACTGATAACATATGTCATCTGAAGCTAATAATGCCACGAGTACATTTCAGAAACATTGGACAACCATTCAATCATAAAGAAAATAATATTTCAAAAAACAGATCATCTTATATCATTCAGAAAATACTTATAAATTGAACATAGCTTTACAAAGTTATTATTCACAGTTGGCTCCAATAGCAAACAGACAGAATAGATAAAGCAGACAAACAAAACAAATAACCGGATAGCCTACAACACGTGACCTACACAAACACAGAACATATGCACATTGAAACAAATGCTCGGAATTCATTTAATTCATTTTTTTCTTGCCTAGGTGTATTTCTAATCTTTATCCTTATTACAATGTCTTAATTAGGGCTTATAAATGCCTAGGATATTATGAGGATGCCAAAATGTGCTATGGAACACTTTGTCAAATTTTCAAAAATAGGACAGTCTGCTCGAGCGCAACTTTTGTCGCTCTAGCGGCCTGTAAAGTCTGCAAAAGTACTAGTTGCATGATTTTTACGCTCGACATCTGCTTGACCGCCGCTCGAGTGCAAGACTGAGTAAACTGAGTCTCCGCTCAAGCGTAACTTCCAATGCTTGAGTGGTCTGCAAAAGTCTGTAAAACTTCTGGGAGCTCTTATTTTACGCTTGAGCGCAACTTCTGTCGCTCAAGCGAAGGGTCAAAAACAAGGGTGGTCACTCGAGCGCAGGTTTCGCCACTTGAGCCAACCCCCAAACTCTGCAAAAGTACTGGGAGCTTACATTTTCCGCTCGAGCGCAAACTCCACTACTCGGGCGGAGGGTGCAAATTTTGAAATTTTCAGATTGATGTTCAAGCTTTAAAACTCAAATTCAAACCAGCAAAACACATCCTTTCGGACTCAAAAACTTGACGAAACATATGTAAACTTGTAAAACATGGTGAATTCAAAATCATTTCGCAAAATCACAGCCCAAAAGCAGGCCAATTATATAAAATCAAACTTAAAACTCTTGATATAAACATGCATGTAATTTTTTCAAACTTAAACCTTTCAAATCATGCTTAAACAAGCTAAATTGATGGAAGATGAAGTCTCATAATTAAGTTAAAAACATGACATGCATGGAAGAATTTCTTGAAATCTACTTCAAAAATACCATGAAATGCACATGCATGCTCTAATCTTTCTCTTCGTACTGCATTAGTTCATTTCATGCATTAATCCTTCATTATCCTTTCAATTCACAAATTAAGTGAGCTAACTACAACTTAAAGGTTAGATTTCTTACCTACAAGTCTCAACTCTTTGACTACTAGAGTGATTCCTTCCAAATTCTCAAGTTTTAGCTAGAATCCAAGCTAATTCCTCTTAATTCTCCTTCTTCAAGTTGTTGAACTTGAATCTCACCTTTCTCACTCTCTCAGCACATTTGGTAAGATTGGAAATGAAGTGGTGTATAAGAGAGTTCAAGAATTGTATTGGCCTTATATAGGCTACTTAGTGGAGCTTAATTAAGCTTGGTTTAAATTAATCAAATTGGTATTATTGATTCTAATTGTTTAGTTCCGAATCAAATTTCAATTAAACCTACCATAAAATACACTGAGTTAATTTCATTATCGGATGCCGATAAGGCCTTCAATTTGCATTAAGAAATAGAGATACAGACATATCTTTCTACAACAAATAAATATAAACACAAATAATGCAACACACATGTAATTAATTCAGAATTTCTCCTTAATTACTTATTACGCATGCTTAATCATAGGTTATAGGCTAATCACAGGTTAGGGTAGTTACAGTCTTTGCCTTTTAAAGAGTTTGGTCCTCCAAACTTGAATTACCTTCGTTTTGGAAGAATATCGGATCCAAAGGTAACAATTTAGGGTATCTCTTCATCATATCCTCTTTAGTCTCCCCATGTTGCATAAGTTCTTCCATGATTTTGCCAATCAACTTTCACCAATGGAATTTCCTTGTTCCTTAATCTTTTGATTCTTCGGTTGGCAATTTGGATTGGCCGTTCTTCATACGTGTAGTTATCCTTTAAAAGTACATGTGTCAGTTCAATCACATGGAGTGGATCTCGTAGATATTCTCGAAGCATCGAAACATGAAAAACATTATGCATGTTCTCCATAACTGAAGGTAAAGCGACTTGATACGTCACCGGATTTATTTTCTCAATGATTTCATACGGGCCAATATATCGCGTTGCCAATTTGTCTTTAACCCCAAATCATGTCTGGCCTTTCATAAGAGTTACTTTGATGAATACATGGTTGCCTACTTCTCTGTCTCTCCTTCGGACATCAGCATAACTCTTTTAGTGGCTTTGTGCAGTCTTCAAATGCTGCTAAATCAACTTAACTTTCTCGGTTATCTCTTGAACAAGTTCCAATCCTAACAAAGGTCTATCACCTACCTCGGCCCAATAAATTGGAGAACAACATTTTCTACCATACAAAGCTTCATAAGGAGCCATACTAATACTTGAATGATAGCTATTGTTGAACACAAACTCGGCTAAAGGTAGATGAGTCTCCAAATTCCCCTAGAAGTCTAAGGCACACATCCGTAACATGTCTTCCAATGTTTGAATGGTCCGTTTAGATTGACCGACTGTTTGAAGGTGATCAGCACTACCTAGTCTCAATTCAGTCCCCAAAACTTGTTGCAAACTTTGCTAGAATCTTGAAGTAAACTTAGGGCCTTTGTCAGATACAATAGATACTGGCACACCATGTAATTTCACAATCTCATAGATATAAAGGTTAGCCAATTTATTTGCATTATATAAGGTCTTAACAGGTAGAAAATGAGCAGACTTAGTCAGCCAATCAACAATGACCTAAATAGAATCCATACCTCGAGAGGAACGAGGCAGTCCAACAATGAAGTCCACTATAATATGCTCCCATTTGCATTCCGGTATTGGAAGCGATTGAAGTAATTCGGCAGGTCGTTGATGTTCAGCTTTCACTTGTTTGCAATTGCTGTGAAATCTGCGATACACATTTTCATTCCAGGCCACCAGAAATTCTGTTTCAAATCATGGTACATTTTTATATTCCTCGGATGCATAGCAAATTTCGAGTTGTGAGCTTCGATCATAATACATTTTCTCAATTCAGAACAATCCGATACACAAAGTCTTCCTTGAAATTTCAGAACATTGTCTTCAAACACAAATTCGGGCCTTGGTTTTAATTCAATTTCATCAACAATCTTCTTTAAAAATCTTGCAGTTGTTTCTCTCTAATTTCTTTGATAATTGTAGGCTGGGCAAAAATGACGGCTAGAATTCCACCCTATTCACGCAATACAATTTCAATCTCATTTCTTTCCAAATGACATAACAATTCTTTCTGGCTAGTGAGCAAACATGACAAATTCCCAATAGACTTTAGGCTCAAAGCATTTGCAACTGTGTTTGCCTTTCCGAGATGATATAAGATCTATATGTCATAATCTTTAATCAATTCTAACCATCTTCTCTATCTCGTGTTCAGTTCTTTTTTAGTGAAGAAATATTTCAAGCTTTTATGGTTATTATACATTTTACAATTCACTCTATATAGATAATGGCACCAAATTTTCAATGAAAAAACCACAGCTGCCAATTCAAGGTCATGGGTTGGATAATTCTTTTCATGTGGTCGGAGTTACATAGAAGCATTCACAATCACCTTCCCATTCTATATTAACACACACCCCAAGCCTTTGTATAAAGTGTCATTGTAGATCTAAAACCTATCAACATCGTTAGGCAAAGTCCTAATTGGTGCAATTACCAATCTAGTCTTCAGTTCTTAGAAGGCTGACCCTCGTTTATTAGTCCCATCAAATGGTACATTTTTCTATGTCAACTATGTTAATGGCATAGCAAGTTTTGAGAAATCTTTCACAAATCTACGATAGTAACCTGCAAACCCTAGAAAGTTTCGAATTTCTAACACATTGGTTGGTTTTGGCCAATGTAACGCCCCAAAAATGGGCATGATATATCTATTTATGCAACAAAACCCACCTGATAGACAACCACATATATATAGCAAACTAATCCATACACCCAGTTCCATTAAATCCCAAATGCCAAATACATGTTGTTCACATCTTAAAGCCCCAGTTCTAATCCCAAACATGCATTTTACAACAAGTATGAAATGGAACTCAAACAGATAATAAGTGCCCTATAGGCTTACAAATTTATCCAAGAACATTCTTGGTTACACAAAATGGAGTCTCACTCATTACATCTTAAGCCCTTGGCTTTACAAATAACAAACATACACACATAAGGCATAATTAAGAAGGTCTTGCTTCTCAAAACTCAATCCACACGATTGCCTTAGAAGAAGCATCTCACATGTACCTGAAAATGGTATTCCCATATAGGGTGAGCCAACAGCCCAGTAGAAATAGTCTAACACAATTTATAAGGTTTAGCAAAGGTATAAATACCACGTACATAAACAATACCGATCCTGAAATGTCCACAAGACCTGCATATCCATATGCCCCTAAGACCAACCTTATTCCATTTTCCTTTAATTTCATTTCCAGTTCATATATGCTACTCAATTCAAGAGTTAAATTCGTTATCTTTCAAGAATCAAAATGAGACTGCAACTCAATGATTTTTTCAATTATGCAAAACTCACATAAACACTTCAAACCTACCATTTTACGAATATTTCGTCCGAAGGAATCGGCACCCATGTATATATAAAATTTCGGGTCTTTCACCCAGGACACTCCGGCTAACTTGCTTTAAATGGAGTCCATCCACTTTCTCCTCCCAAACAAATATACATATGCAATGTATTTATAAACATAATCACATATGGAGTGCATCCCCTTTCTCCTCCCAATAAACATACATATACAATGTATCTATAACATGGTCATATTCAATGACATCAACAATGGATTAGCATTAAATCGCCTAATCTTCATGTAATTTCTACAACAATTATAGATATCCTCCACCGATAGCCCAATGCAATTATTTCTAAAGAGATGTTCAATATCAAAATAAATAGTTTATTCAAAACTTCCATAGGTGAGATAATACATGTCCAATATCACCATATATAATCACAACCTTCCAATTTCGTGTTTTCAATTTTAATCCCAATTATTTATGCAAAATAATAATTTACTCAAAATCAGGGCAGGATCTCCCTTTCACTAAATATCAACCCAAACACCAAAATCAACTATTTTGGCACAACATGTTCTTATATTCAAGCCTTATACTCGTTTACCTCATATTCATCAAAACCCCTCTTTTCATTTCGCACCCAAATCCTAGATTTGTCCAAACCACAATCAAATCTCATCATCTATACACAATAGTAAATAACTAAGCTAAAAACCATATTAGAGTGTGGAAAATCCATACCTCAAGTTTTGAAGAGAATCTGAGATGAAACCCCAAAATCTACGGTGTCGAAACTCGATCTCTACCGCACACAATGAAGCCCTCGAGGTGATAACCAACTTTGGTGAAGAACTTAGGCCTAAATCCCAATGGATTTGGAGAAATCAAATAGAGAAGATGACTTCTAGAGAGAGAAGCTCTAGACTTGGAAATTTGGAGAGTTTTAGAGAGAGGGGGCTGCAAAAAGTGATCTGAAACCCTAATTTACGGACTGATATAACAAGGTCACTTGAGCGTGAAATACACTTTCCCGTAAGCAATTTTGAATGCATTTTGCATTTTTACTTTTGGCGAGCTAACTGGCCAGCTCGACCCCCGAAGTTGACCGGGTCAAAATCGGGATCGCTACAACCAATCTATAATAGCTTCAATTTTCTGTGGGTCAATAGATATACCATCTTTATTGATTACATGCCCCAAAAATGTTACACAGTCAAGCCAAAACTTGCATTTCGACAATTTTGTATACAATTTATTTTCTCTTAAGGTCTGTAAGGTGGTTCTCAGATGACGTTCATGTTTTTCCCTTGCTTTTAGAATAGATCAAAATATCATCAATAAACACAACTATAAATTCATCTAGAAATTGTTTAAACACCCTATTCATTAAGTCCATGAATGCTGCAGGTGCATTAGTTAGCCCAAACAGCATTACCAAAAACACATAGTACCCATATCTAGTCTGGAAAATGGTTTTCTCTATGTCTTCAATCTTAACTTTGAATTGATGGTATCTGGATCTAAGGTCAATTTTTCAAAAGACTTGGGCTCCTTGGAGTTGATCGAATAAATCATCCGTTTGGGGCAGTAGACATTTATTTTTGACCGTTACCTTGTTCAATTCCTGATAATCTATACACAACCTTAAAGACTTATCTTTCTTCTTAACAAACAAAACTGGAGCACCCTAAGGTGAAGTACTTAGACGGATAAATTTCTTGTCTAGCAGTTCTTGTAGTTGAGTTTTCAATTCTTTCAGTTCAGAGGTTGACATTCGATATGGGATTTTTGAAATTGGTTGTGTTCTAGGTACGACTTCAATAGTAAATTCAATTTTCCTATCAATTAGATCTCCAGGTAATTTATTAGGAAACACATCAAGAAACTTGTTAACTACGGGGATGTTCTCGACATTAGCATTATCAACATTCATATTCAGAACACAACATAGATAACCTCGACACCCTTTTCACAATAGTTTATTGGCTTTTATAAAAGAGATGGAGAATCTACCCCATTCCCAGCAAATACAAATTTACGTAACCCTGGAGGTCGGAATACAACAAATTTACTCACACAATGAATAGTAGCATAATACTTGGCCAACCAATCCATGCCCAATATACAATCAAAATGATCAATACTCAAAGGTAGCAAATCAGCGTACAATGTCATATCACCAATCATTATATCACATGCTAGATAAACATAAGCACATACCATAGAACCTCTAGATGGTGTAGATATAGATAGCAGACAATTTATAGGTTCTAAAGGTCTAGTTAATTTCAAAGAAAAAACATGCGACACAAAAGAATGTGTGGAACCAGAATCTATCAACACATAGACATTCTGAGCATAGATAGAAATTATACCTTACACTACTGATTCAGTATTCTGCACGTCGTCAGGCACAAGTGCGAAAACTCTACCTTGTCTCAAAGGTTCTCTCCCTGCATTAGTTCTTACATTTGTTCTTGATCCAGAAGCAGATCCTACTAAACTTGCTATATAGCGGTTGGCATTTTCAGACCTAATTGGACAATCTCTTATCATGTGGCTTGTCTTGCCATATCGAAAGTAAGCACCAGATACACAATGGCAAACGCTTCTATGCTTTCTCCCACATTCAGCACAAACAGGTGTAGATTTACTACTTTGACTTGAACTGCTCGTAGAACCCGTGTTTTGCTTCTTGTTCATAGCAAATGTGTAGCTCTTTTTGAAACTAAATCTAGATCTTTTACCTTTCCACTCGGTTATTGGAGCCTTGGTTTGTTTCATTGTTGCTAAATTGGCTTCAGCTATCAGAGCTTTATCAAGTACATCCACATATTTAGACAGTTTTAAAACACCGACCTGATCAAACACATTTAGATCTAGCCCACCTTCAAATTTTCAAGCTTTCTTATAATCTGTGTCTACCATATGTGGGGCAAAGCAAGCTAATTCAGTAAACTTGACCTCATACTCGATCACTGACATTTTGCCTTGCTTGAGTTCTTGGAATTCAGGCACTTTACAGTCTAGAAAGCGCTAGGGAAAGTATTTTTTGTAGAAAATCCCTTTGAATTGATCCCAGGTCATGGCCCCATTGTCACTGCGGACAAGAATCCACCAATAACGAGCTTCTTCCTTTAAAGTATAAGTAGCCAATAAAACGTTCTGGGTTTCAGAACAAGGAAATACTTCAAACAATTTTTCCATCTCTAACATCCATGACTCGGCTTTCAACGGCTTAATTCCACCCAAAAAGATTGGAGGCTTCATCTTTGTGAATTTCTGAGTCAAGCCGATAATGTCATTGTTTTCTGGTTCAACTTGGACTAGAGGAGGTGGGGGAGGCAGATGTTGTTGTCTTTGTTGTTGCATCATTAACGTTGTTAAGGCTTCTAGCATTTGTTCCATTCGACTCATTCGGCCCTCAGAGGATTCAGTTGTACCATCACTTCTTGTAATATCCATTTTGCTATAAGTAAACAAGGCAATAATAAACGTAGGAATAATCTTGTTCATAGTGTTTGGAGTATTCAGTTTTAGTTCATTCTTTTCAATTTCACATGTTCATGTTCAAATTCAGTTTTCACATTAACAGAACACACACTCACAGATGCAAATTGCATGTTCCTAATTCTTTTCTAGGACATCTTATAGCTTATATGGACTCATGTGTGCGGTATAACTCGTGTTTTGATACCACTCTGTCACGACTCAAACCCACCCTTCTAGGTTTAGCGTCATAACCGGCCAATAATCCTTGGATTATCAAAGGCCTCTGTACATAATAACATATAATTACGCGGCTAGCGAAAGCAATTATACAAAATACAACGTCTATCGAGCTGTGTAGACATACATGGAACTGAAATTTAAATCCTTATATACATACATGTGATGTCATAAGTCTTACGTCACCCACATATACAGATAAAATCAAAATGGGGCTTAGCCCAGTAAACAGAGTAAACATAAACTTGTTTAGATTTTACAAAAGAAAACAAGATCTTAAACTTAGTTCACAAAACACGACCACATGACTACTCCAGAACCTCCTTGCGAGGCATAAAGGTTGGCTGACAAAACAGAGTTCCAGGCATTCATCAATGAGTCTAGTCACGCGCCTAGTTACCTACATACATAAATAATACAATGAGCGGGAGTCCGGTGAATAATAACAAGGAAAAAGGGTTTAATGAATGTTGTCCATAATAGGTACAGAAAATAGAATTCGGTCTATATCAGAAATGAATTCATATTCTTATTCAAAAATCAGTATTCGTAGCAAAAATGAAATCAGAACATTCATAATCAGAATTGACAGTTAATTGTACGTGGTACATCCATTAGCACTAACAGAAACAGTTGACCCATAAGGGATGACTATGAAGGCATACAGTCGACTCACATGCATGGAGATGGTATAGTTGGCTCATAAGACGTATAGTTGGCCCATAAATGATACGTATGCAGAAGGATCCATAACAGTTGGCTCATGAGACGTATAGTTAACCCATAATTGAAACATAACAGAACAGATAACAGATGTCATCTGAAGTTAATGATGCCATGAGTATATTTCAGAAACATTGGACAACCATTTATTCATATAGAAAATAATATTTCATAAAACATATCATCTTATATCATTCAGAAAATACTTATAAATTGAACATAGCTTTACAAAGTTATTACTCACAGTTAGCTCCAATAGTAGATAGACAGAGCAGATAATCAGATAGCCTACGGCGCATAACCTACACAAACACAGAATGGATGCACATTGAAACACATGCTCGGAATTTATTTAATTCATTTCTTTCTTGCTTGGGTGTGTTTCTAATCTTTATGTTTATTACAATGTCTTAATTGGGGCTTAGGAATGCCTAGGATCTATGAGGATGCCAAAACGTGATATGGAACACATAGTTAAATTTTCAAAAACAGGGCAGTCCGCTCAAGCACAACTTCTGTCGCTCGAGTAACCTGTAAAGTCTGTAAAAGTACTGGTTACAAGATTTTTACGCTCGACGTCCGCTCGATTGTTGCTCAAGCGCAACTTCCAACGCTCTAGCAGTCTGCAAAAGTTTGTAAAACTTTTGGGAGCTCTCATTTTACGGCTCGAGCGCAACTTCTGTTGCTCGAGCGGGGGATCAAAAACAAGGGTGGTCGCTTGAGCGCAGGTTTTGTTGCTTGAGCCAACCCCCAAACTCTGCAAAAGTACTAGGAGCTCGCATTCTCTGCAAGAGCGTAGACTCCACCACTCAAGCAGAGGATGCAAATTCTGAAATTTCCAGATTGATGTTCAAGTTTCAAAACTCAAATTCAATCCAACAAAACACATTCTTTTGAACCTAAAACTTGAGAAAACATATGTAAACTTGTAAAGCATGGTGAATTCAAAATCATTTCACAAAATCAAAGCCCAAAAGCATGCCAATTGTATGAAATCAAACTTGAAACTCATGATATAAACATGCATGTAATTTCTTCAAACTTAAACCTTTCAAATCATGCTCAAACAAGGTAAATTGATGGAAAACATGATGAAATTTCATAATTAAGTTAAAAACATGACATGCATGGAAGAATTGCTTGAAATTAACTTCAAAAATATCATGAAATGCACATGCATGCTCTAATCTTCCTCCCTACTTCATTAGTTCATTTCATGCATTAATCCTTCATTGTCTTTTCAATTCACAAACTACGTGAGCCAACTACAACTTAAGGGTTAGATTTTTACCTACAAGTCTCAACTCTTTGACTACTACAGTGATTCCTTCCAAATTCTCAAGTATTAGCTAGAATCCAAGCTAATTCCTCTTAATTCTCCTTCTTCTAGTTGTTGAACTTGAATCTCACCTTTCTTACTCTCTTTCCACGTTTGGTCTCAAGATTGGAAATGAAGTGGTGTATAAGAGAGTTTAAGAATTGTGTTGTCCTTATATAGGCTACTTAGTGGAGCTGAATTAAGCTTGGTTTAAACTAATCAAATTGGCATTGTTGATTCTAATTATTTAGTTCTGAATTGAATTTCAATTAAACTTACCATAAAATTCTAAAAATTCTAAATAACACATATATTGAGTAAATTTCGTGATCAAATGTCGATAAGGCCTTCAATTCACATTAAAAAACAGAGACACAGACAAATATTTCCACAGCAAATAGATATAAACATAAATAATGCAACATATATGTAATTTATTCAGAATTTCTTCTTAGTAGCTTATTAGGCATTCTTAATCATAGGTTATAGGCTAATCACAGGTCAAGGTTGTTGCAATGTAACTTGCTATGCGACAAAGAACGTGCCACCTCTTTGGACCCTCTCCCAAAAGATGTGTGGGCCCTACTCAAAATTGGGCTCAAAATTGGCCCAAAATAAGCCTATAAAAACCATAATTTCCAACAATCCCCATATGAATGGAATTCGATGAAGAGAAAATGCAACAACGTGATCTTATTACAGAGAGTACAGAAATCGATGATATTCTGCAAAGGATAAGTAACTTTTGGCTTTGAACCTTCCCTTATAAGACACTATCGAATTTACTAGCTAACCAGTGAACATGATGTCTTGAATTGTTTAGCCATTTGTGTAAACGAAGACAATAGAACTCATACAATATATTACCAAACATAGTTTAGTTCTTATTATTGTGTTCATTTTGGCCCTGAACAACTTGGTCTTTCTTGAGTGCTTTAGAAAATTATAGCCCTTCACAAATCTCATAGAACCGGCCCAGTTCACATTCATATAGATGATTCTTATGAAGAGTATCCTGCCACACTCCACTAGGTATTCCTAGATATAAGAATCATTAAAAGAATTTACTTAACCTAAAACGCTGCAGACATCACTATTTCATCATGGAAATGGCTAGGAGTTTGACTCCTCAGTGATCCTTATGAGTTATACACAACTCGGTTGTCCCTTTGAACTTATATCTTGGGATCTCCAGTCAACTAGGTTGGGTTGCCGTTGTGGTAACTCTTATTTAATAGGCTTAAGTCTCATTCCTCTCGATGAATTCTCAACTAACTCTCTTGCTAACCCTTTGATTAGTGGATCCGCTATATTGTCTTTAGATTTCATATATTCAATGGAAATAATTTCATTAGAGAGTAGTTATCTCACGATGTTATGTCTACGACGAATGTGTCGTGACTTACCATTATACATATGACTCTATGCTCTACAATTACTGATTGACTATTACAATGTATGCATCTAGCAGGCATCGGTTTTGGCTATATTAAAATATTTTCAAGGAAGTGACGAAGCCATTCTGCTTCTTCCCCAGCTTTATCTAAAGTTATAAATTTTGATTCCATAGTAGACCTAGCAATGCAAGTCTGTTTGAAGGATTTTCAAGATACAGCCGCCCCACCAAGAGTAAAGACATACCCACTAGTGTATTTTGAGTCTCTAGTATCTGATATCTAGTTCGCATCACAGTATCCTTTAAGTACTGTTGTATATCTAGTATAATTTAGCCCAATATTACGAGTAAATCGAAGATATCTTAGAACCCTTATAATAGCTTTCCAGTGTTCTACTCTTGGATTACTCGTATATCTACTTAATTTACTTACTGTATAGGCTATATCTGAGCGAGTGCAGTTTATCAAGTACATTAAGTTTCCAATAATTTGGGCATACTCTAATTGAGAAATACTTTCATGTACATGTTTAGAAATAAACAAATTAACATCCACAAGTGTTCTAGCAAGATGATCATCATCCTTGCTGAATTTGTCAAGTATTTTCTCAATGTAATGTGATTGTGACAAAGCATATCCTTCTGCTACTTTGGTAATTTTCATACCAAGAATTACATCATCAATCCCCATGTCTTTCATGTCAAAATGTTTATTCAACATTTTCTTGGTAGTTTTAATCATGTCATTATTGCTACCTATGATGAGCATCATCTACATAAAAACATACTATAACATAACCTTTATTTGTGTTTTCAATATAAACACATTTGTCATATTTATTAATTTTAAATCCATTTGACATCATTGCTTTGTCAAATTTTTCATGCCATTACTTTGGCGCTTGTTTTAAATCATATAATGATTTAACCAATTTATACACTTTCTTTTCTTTTCTTGGAACAGAAAATCTTTCTGGTTGTTCCGTGTAAATCTCTTCATTTAACTCACCATTTAAGAAAGCTGTTTTCACATCCATTTGATGAATTTCTAGATTATACAAAGATGCAATAGCAATTAGCAATTAGCAATTAGTAAATATGTGTCAAAGTAATTAAGACCTTCTTTTTTTCTATATCTTTTAACCACAAGTCTTGTCTTGTATTTGTCAATTTATCCATCCATTTTCATTTTTCTCTTGAAAATCCACTTGTACCCAAAAGGTTTACAACCTAGTGGCAAATTCACCAATTCCCAAGTGTAATTTTGCAAGATGGATTCAACTTCGCTATTTACAGCCTTTTTCCATAAAGGAGCCTCAAGACTGGACATAGTTTCTTTGAAAGTAAAAGGCTCATTTTCTAACAAAAAAGTTAGAAAATCTGGACCAAATTTTTTTGAGGTTGTAGCACGTTTACTATGCCTAGGTTCCTCTTCCTCATTTTGATCTAACTTTTGCTCTTGTTCTTGATCATAACTAGTAATAGCATCATCGAATCTTTTTTTAGTATTAGTCCCTTGTCCAGTTTTATTAGGAAACACATGTTCGAAGAATGATGCATTCCGAGATTCAATAATAATATTTACATGCATTTCGAAATGTTCTAACTTATGAATCAAAAACCGATATGCACTACTATTCTTGGTATAGCCAATAAATATGCAATCAATAGTTTTAGGACCTATCTTAGTCTTTTTAGGACTAGGAATAGCCACTTTAGCCAAACACCTCCGCACTTTTAAGAATTTGTAGGATGGTACTCTCTCATGCCACATTTCATAAGGTGTTTAATTCACTTTCTTTCGGGATACTTTATTAAGAAGGTAATTAGTAGAAAGTATTGCTTCCCCCCCCATAAGTTTTGAGGTAATCTAGAAATTATTAACATGTCATTCATTATTTTTTTTAAAGTCCTATTTTTTCTTTCAGCAATTCCATTTTGATGAGGTGAGTAAGGAGCGGTGGTTTGATGAATTATTTCATGTTCTTTACAAAACACACCAAAAGGTGATTCATATTCACCACCTCTATCACTTCTTAGTTTTTTAATTTTCTTACCAAGTTGATTTTCAACTTCATTCTTATATTAAATAAAAGTTTCTAAAGCTTCATCCTTGGTTTAAATTAAATAAACATAACTATATCTAGTATAGTTATCTATGAAAGTGATAAAATATTTTTTCCTACCTCTAGTTTGAATTGAGATAAAATCACAAATGTCATTGTGAACTAATTCAAGTGGTTCCATACTTCGTTCAATTGAATGAAAAGGAGTTTTACTTAGTTTTGCCTCAACACAAATTTCACATTTATGATTTGAATCAATTTCAAATTTAGGCAAACATTCCATATTAATTAATCTATGCAAAGATCTATAATTAACATGTCCTAATCTACCGTGCGATAAATTAGATGACTCAAGCAAATAAGAAAAAGATGTATTGTTATTAATCATAGGAGAAACAATTGTCATTACATTCATTTTGAAAACGCTATCATTCATGTAACATTTTCCTACATACATCCCATTTTTCGTAAGTACAAATTTGTCACTTTCAAAAACTAGCTTAAATCCATTTTTACTCAATAGAGGTCTAGAGACTAGATTCTTGTGAATGTCCGACACATGCAGCACATTGTTAAGTGTGAGTTCATTTCCAGATGTCATTTTTAGAATATTCTTTCCTTGCCCTTCGACTTTGGAAGCTGAGGAGTTGCCCATGAATAGTTGTTCGCCGTTGTCCACCACAAAATAAGATGTGAACATCTGTTTGTTGACACAAATATGGCGAGTAGCACCAATGTTCACCCACCTTTCTTTAGGATTTCCAACAAGATTTGCCTTAGAAGCAATGACAAAAATATTTATGTCTTCTACACCATTGGAAATTTTGTCCACTTCGGTCATATTGGCTTGAGCAGACTTCTTGCTTGATCTTACTTTTCCTTTGCTCTTGCTACGGCAATCTTTGGCTCGACATCTCTCTTTGTCACAAATGTAATATTTGCCATTGAACTTGTACTTCTTAGTTTCCCCTCCCTTAGAGCCTTGTGAGGAACTTTCTCCAGAATACTTTTATTTCTTTGCTTTTAGTGCATGTTCCACCACATTTGCCTTAGACTCCATTGGATGCTTACTAGCCCGTTTCTCAGAATTGTGGTTGTCCTCCTCAATCCTCAAACACACAGTCAATTCTTCCAATGTCATTTCTTTGTGCTTGTGTTTGAGGTAGTTCTTAAATTTCTTTCAACCTTGTGGTAATTTTTCAATTAAGCAACTTGGAAGGGTTCATTGAGAGATATGCATTCTGCATGAATGTCATGTAAAATAAGTTAGAGATTTGAACTTGACTAATCACAAATTTTGAATTAGTCATCACAAAATCCAGAAATTTCCCAACCACAAATTTCTTTGACCCATCATCTTTTGTTTTGTATTTTTTCTCCAATGACTCCCAAAATTCCTTTGCTATCTTGATAGGACTATAATATTGTACAATGTGTTATCAAGTCCGTTTAAGATGTAGTTCCGATAAAGGAAATCAGCATATTTTCAGGCATTGACCACAACAACCACTTGTCGGTTGGTTTCATCTTCTTTTAGAGTAGGAGCATTCTCATGAAGAAGATGTGCCAAGTTGAGAGTAGTAAGATAAAACAACATTTTCTGCTGCCATCTTTTAAAATCAATTCCTAAGAACTTTTCTGGCTTTTCACTGTGATTGATTGGCATAGTCACAACAGAATAAGAGGTTGGAGCAATTGCAGTCTCCATACCAGTACTAGTTTGAACATTAGTTTGACTAGTTCTAGTAGCCACGAATTCTAAATTATAAAAGTTAGAATTTTATACTATACAGAAAATTCAATCATAAACACATAATTTAATTCTGCAAAAATAAAATAAACAAGAATTGTAACTTTTATTTTCAATTAATTTGAAAATAAAATTTTATATAAACAAATTAATACCACACAGAAAAAAAATTCTATAACACTTCAAAAATTAAAATACTGAAAGCAGAATTTCAATTAATGAAATCTCAAAAATTATTTCTAAAAATCAAAATTAATTTCTGACTAGCTTCACTAATTAATATTCTGAATTTGTTAATGATAAACAGTATATTATTACTATTTGTCAAAGAAAATAAACAATATATTATTACTATTTGTATTTTCCAACCAGAATATTACTTTTGTATAATCACATAAAATAATTTCTGTAAGAAGAAGAAAGAAAGAAAAGGAAACAAATGAAAAATTATGTATAAATAGAATAATTCAAATTTGTCTTAAAATTGTTGAAACAATCTTCTGTGTATAATAAATAACTTGAAAACAAATCAAATAAACAAAATAAATTACTTATAGAATTTATTTACCAAAACAACTTAAGAACAAGAATGGTCAAGTCGAGTGTGCGACACTCTGTCCTTAAAATAGATTCGCCCCACTCAGGTGCTTACGAAATAATGGCGTTTATCTCCTAGGATACAATGATCTTACACAGAATGTATTAGCACTAAAAACAATCTATTTCGGCAAACTAGAACCTGTGTTCTATACTTTTAGAATTTTTTCTAAATCTAATATAAAGAATATATCTATGCAAGAGAGCAAAATGGAAGAAAACAAGTGAATTTCGGATTGATGAATTTGCTGGAAGAGGGTCTAATTTTATAAGCAAATTGGTGCCTTTACCGAATAAGTGTAATTCAAACTGAACAGGTACAAAAATCTGTTTGAAAATAGTTTGATCTGTTGGAAACTGGAAGAGAATTTCTAATTGGAAAAGGCACTATTTCGATAGGAAAATTTAATTCAAATTTGGCGCAAAATTTGAATTAATTCCGTTCAGAAATTCAAATAATTTTCCCGCAAGAATTTGAAAAAATTAAAATGAATTTTTTCCAAAATATTAATGTTAGGACCTACAATCCGCACCTGGCCTGAATGGACAGTGGCGGCGGCGCACATGTGGTGGTTTGAGCCAAAGCTCACTTTGTCCATAACTCCTCCCTTCTACAAACTTGGGGTGCCCTTTGGGGCTCAACCCAAGTATATCCACCTAGAGCTTATATATAAAACTAATCGATTGATACGTTATCGAGTATAGTGGTTGGAATAATACATTAACTTTATGTATTGATTGATTATGTATATGATCTATGTTTATATACATTGTGTGTGGAAGGAGATAGGGGACGTACTTCACGGTTTAGGGGAAGATAGGGGATGGACTTCTAAACCGGATTTCGTGTGACATTGATACAACACTACAATGTGTATCAAGTATGGATTATGGAAGTGTGTGAATTGATTTGATATAGCACTAAAATGTATATCGTTATCAATTGTGAAGTATAGAAGTGTTTCTATATGTTATTGATACAGCACCAAAATGTGTATCCATCATGAATTTCGAAAGTGTTTTAAAGATGAGTCTTAATCTCATTAAGTTATTTGGCTAGGTTCTAAGCCTTGTTTTCAAACTCAAAGTTGAATAAGAAATGGAAACTGAAGTGTGCCATGGGCATGATTGTCGTGAAACTGTAATACGACACACGTTGGAATACAAGTGTGGACCATCTATTGAATGCTATTATTTTAGTCATTGTTTATAGTTGGTTTAGTATATTTCTACTGGGCTATGGCTCACCCTTTATGGGACATCATTTTCAGGTACAAGTAGCATGCCACCTCCAAGGACATAGCTTGGGAGGCTAGAGGCAGACAGACTGTTTCTGTTGTTTTGTTTTCTTTTGATGTATTACATGTATATCAAGCCAAGGGCTTTCTTTGTATAAAGTTAGTACTCTCTCTTTTTGTAACCAAGTGTACACTTGGAAAGTTGTAAGCCCATAAGGGCATTTACTTTCGTTGTCAACATGTAATACATTTTGTAGTGATTACTCTGATGGAATATATTTATGCTTTATTTTCTTATGTCTAAGCATGCTATTGTTGGATGATTTATGGGTTTATTTTGAGGGCGTTACAACTTGGTATCAGAACGTACCGGGTTTGAATACTTTGGGTACGTGGGAAGTGATTAGTATCACAATGGGTTTGTCTCGCTTGTTAGAGACCTATGTGTGACATTATGTGTTTATTTGATAACATGTTTATGTGACTATGTGGGTATGGGATTTAGTTTCTACGATGTTGATTGGATCCTTGGGTTTCTATGAGTCTTATTGGAAAAGCACTTGATCAATGCTGTTTCTAACTAGAACTCTAGTAACGCCTCGGGACTATCATTATCCGGAAATGAAATTCATAAGTGCTTATGTGTTTATGTGCTTACGTGGAGTGAATTACAGTTGTCCATGTATTAGGACGCGAGTGTTTAGTTTTGGCACATTTATGAATGTGCTAATGTTCTTCGTTACCTTTATTAGGATGTCAGGACGAGGAAGAGGTGGTAGACGTGGCAGGCGTGGTAGGCAGGAGATGCCTTTACCGGATGATATTCCAGCACAGCAGGAGGGGGTTGGCCAGGCCAATGTGGCCGAGCCAGCAGGTCAGGAGGCTATGGGCGCTTTAGCCCAAGGGATAGCCGATGCTTTGAGGGAGTCTATGGGTATTCTCAGAGCTGAGAATCCAGTTCAGGCTCCAGTGCAGGCCCAGGTTGTTAAGGCAGGGCCTTCCTTCTTGAAGAGGGAGTTCTTCCGGTCTAACCCAGACGAGTTTAATGGGGATCTAAAGGAGCCACTTAAGGCAGACGAGTGGTTGGAGCAGATGAGTAAGACGTTCGAGATGCTTGGCATTGAGGACGGGGCGTTGAAAATGACCCTGGCATCCTTCCAGCTTAAAGGGGGTGCGGGTCAGTGGTGGAAATACATGAGGGGCCGTATTGCTATCACGTGGAAGGCTTTTGTGGAGGCTTTTCAGGAGAAGTACTTATCTCCAGCAATCAGGGAGAAGCTGAGAGACCAGTTCTGCCAACTTTTACAGTTGAGTTCTTCAGTGGCCGAGTATGAGGCTGCTTTTACTAGCTTGTCCAGGTTCGCGCCTGAACTTGTGGCGTCCGAGGAACGCCGCTGTATCAAGTTTGAGAAGAGGTTGAGGCGCGGCCTCAAGATGAGAGTTGGGGGTTCTATGATTCGAGACTATGGGCGCTTAGTTGATGCTGCAGCCCATATGGAGATCATGATGCAGGAGGAGGAGGGATAGAGAGGCTCCAAGAGGAGCCAGGATGGTCAGGGAGATGGCAGGAGACAGAGGGGTGCTAACCCTCAGCAGTCTCAGAGAGCTGCTTCATCTTCAGCTAGACCGTAGAGCCAGAGTTAGGGCAGGGGCCAGCCCTTGTCCTGTTATCAGTGTGGTCAGCCTGGGCACCTGAAGAGGTTTTGCCTACAGTTGAGTGCCACTTCGAGTGCGTCTGGTTCTAGGCAGACGCAGGGTTTTCAGCCAGCTCAGTCTGTGCAGGCCTCGAGGGCCAATCCGGGAGCTTCGTCGTCCCAGTCTGTGTAGCAGTCGTATGCTCCGAGGGGTGAGCAAGTGGATCAGGGGCCTACTGGGTGCGTGTATGCTGTTACCGCGCAGGATCTTGTACCTGCTCCATCAGTTGTGAGAGGTACCTTCTTGCTTTGTAACTCGATTGCTAGTGTATTGATTGATACGGGTGCATCTCATTCTTTTGTATCTGCTGCATTTGCATCTGTTTTGGGATTGGAGTTGGCACAGTTAGCATCTCCTATTTGTGTAGTGTCACCTATTGGGGGTGAGTTGATTTTGAAACAAGGATGTAGGGGTTGTGATATAGAAGTTGCCGATCGCCGGCTTCCGTTTCCTTTTGTAGTTATGCCCATGACAGGTTTTGATGTTATTTTGGGTATGGACTGGCTATTGTCATGCCGGGTTATTATCGATTGCTACCGCCAGAGGGTTACAGTATGTACCTTGAGCGGGGAGTGTTTCCATTTCTTGGGGGATCGGGTTGGTAGTGTGTTGCCACCAGTGTATGATCCACGAGGGCGGAGTGAACTTAGTGGTCTTTTTGCTAGCTTTATGAGTAGTAAGTGTGATGAGACCCAGATTGTATTGCCGAGAGTGGTTTGTGAGTATTCGGATGTCTTTCCTGAGGATCTTGTTAGTTTGTCACCTCATCGAGAGATCGAGTTCTCTATTGATTTAGTGCCCGGCACGGCGCCGATTTCCATGGCACCTTATCGTTTTGCCCCAGCCGAGTTGAGTGAGTTGAAGATTCAACTCCAGGAATTGCTAGATAAGGGCTTCATTCACCCTAGTGTTTCGTCGTAGGGAGCACCGGCCCTCTTTGCTAAAAAGAAAGATTATGCCTTGAGACCTTGTATAGATTACCGGAAGTTGAATCGGGCTACGGTTAAGAATAAGTACTCTATGCCCCGTATAGATGATCTATTTGACCAGTTGAAGGGGTCCCGTTGTTTCTCTAAGATAGACTTGAGATCGAGTTACCACCAGTTGAGGGTTAGGGAGGAGGATATTCCGAAGACGGCATTCCGTACGCGATATGGCCACTATGAGTTTCTGGTGATGCCGTTTGGGCTCACCAATGCACTGGCAGTCTTTATGGACTTGATGAACCGGATCTTCCGGGAATTTTTTAGATCGTTTTGTGGTCGTTTTCGTAGACGACATTCTTATCTATTCACCTTCAGAGGAGGAGCACGAGGAACACTTGAGAGTGGTGCTTGAGTTACTTAGAGCCCGTAGGCTGTATGCCAAGTTTGGGAAGTGTGAGTTCTGGCTGGGGGAAGTCAAGTTCTTAGGCCATTTGGTTTCTGGGAAAGGGGTGTCTGTTGATACATCCAAGATTGAGGCAGTGTAAGATTGGGCACAGCCTAAGAATGTGTTTGAGATCCGCAGTTTTCTGGGATTAGCTGGGTATTACCGCCAGTTTGTGAAGGATTTCTCCAGGCTAGCTTCACCATTGACTAGATTGACTCGGAAGGGAGTCAAATTTGTGTGGAGTAAGACTTGTGAAAAGTCATTCCAAGAGCTGAAAGTTAGATTGACCACAGATCCGGTCTTGATTATTCCGGAGAGAAGGTTGGGTTATGTGGTTTATTGTGTTGCCTCACGAGAGGGTTTGGGTTGTGTGTTGATGCAGGAGGGGAAAGTGGTGGCCTATGGCTCACGTCAGTTGAAAATACACGAGAAGAATTACCTTACACATGACTTTGAACTAGCAGCTGTGATCTTTGCCTTGAAAATCTGGAGGTACTACCTTTATGGGGAGAGGTTCGAGGTGTTCTCGGATCATAATAGTTTGAAGTATCTGTTTACACAGAGAGACTTGAACTTGAGGCAGAGGAGGTGGATGGAGTTTATTGAGGATTACGACTTCGAGTTGCACTATCATCTGGGAAACGCCAATGTAGTGGCCGATGCCCTTAGCAGGAAATCCATTAGTGATGTAGCTTGTATAGCCATCCGGGAGTGGGAGATGTTGGGTACACTTGGCAAGTTTGATTTGCTTTTGGGTGAATCCGTTGAGGCTGCGGCCTTACTTTCTGTTGTTGCGCAGCCTATGCTTGTGACTTGAGTGCTAGAGGCACAAAGAGGTGACCTTGAGATAGAGTCCTTCCAAGAGAAGATCTCCAGTGGGAAAGTTGAGAAGGGTTTTGTGGTGTATCCCGACCAGAGTGTGAGATATCGAGACCGTTTGTTTGTGCCGGAGTCTTGCTGAGAGAAAGTACTCCGAGAGTTTCACCATTCACGCCTTGCGGTGCATCCGGGAGGCACTAAGATGTATCGGGATTTGGATCGCCAGTTTTGGTGGTGCAGTATAAAGAAGGATGTGGCGGTTTTCGTGTCTAAGTGCCTTACTTGTCAGCAAGTGAAGGCCGAGCATCAGAGGCCAGCGAGTTTGTTGCAACCCTTGCCTATTGCTGAGTGGAAGTGGGAGCATGTCACTATGGACTTCGTTGTAGGCCTTCCGAGGACTCAGCGGGGTAGTGATGCTATTTGGGTGGTTGTAGACCGGTTGACTAAGTCGGTGCACTTCATTCTTATGCGCATGAGAGATTTGGTAGATCATCTTGCTGACTTGTATATTCGGGACATAGTGAGGTTGCATGGGGTCCCAGTGACCATTGTCTCAGATAGAGACCCTCGTTTTACTGCTAGGTTGTGGTAGAGTTTGTAGAGTGCCTTGGGCACTAAGTTGACCTTTAGTACGGCTTATCATCCTCAGACTGATGGGCAGTCCGAGCGTAATATTCAGATCCTTGAGGATATGCTTCGAGGTTGCGTCCTTGACTTTAGTGGGATGTGGGAGAGGCACCTGCCCTTGGTGGAGTTTTCCTACAACAACAGCTTTCAGTCTAGTATCGGTATGGCACCGTTTGAGGCCTTGTATGGCCGACCTTGTAGGTCTCCAGTTTGTTGGGCCGAGGTGGGTGATGCACCTTTGTTGGGCCCGGAGTTGGTGAGAAAAACGACGGAGAAAGTCGAGCTTATCCGTAGGAGGCTTGTTACAGCCCAGAGTCGTCAAAAGAGTTATGCCGACCGTAGGAGGAGGCCTTTAGCTTTTGAGACAGGTGATCATGTCTTTCTGAAAATATCACCTAGGCGAGGTTTGATAAGGTTTGGAAAGAGTGGGAAGTTATGTCCGGGGTACATGACGTATTTCATATTAGTATGCTTCGGAAGTACGAGCCGAATCCATCGCACGTGTTGGATTGGACCGACTTAGAGGTAGATGAGGATGCCTCGTATGAGGGGAGACCGGTTCGAGTCTTGGATAGGCGGGATCAAGTCTTGCGAGGCAAGACCATTCCTTTGGTAAAGGTTTTATGGAAACATCACAGAGTGGAGGAAGCCACTTGGGAACGTGAGTTGGAGGTCCGCGAGAAATATCCGAACTTGTTTGTTGATGTTTAATCATGCATTAGTAATTTTGTAATATTGTTGAACTTTAAGAGCATTATATATGGCTCAAGTTGTAAAACATGGTATATGTTTTGGTTTATGGAATTATGTTTTGGAACTTGCCTTAAAACGGAAGTTTAATGTGAACATTGCATATATTGAATGTATTGTAGAAATCGGAATATATCATCAATATTGAATATGATATAGAATTGTGAAGTGTGGTATCAAAATTTGTGAAATTTCAGGGAATGCATATCTATAATGCATGTTGTGGAAAATGTTGTAAATTGCCTCTTGAAAAGAGATGAGATGACCGGTAATAGGTCGAGTTGTTAAATTTCACATTGTAATAATGTTGGGAATTGAGAAAATCTTGTTTTTTGAAAAACTTGTATTTAATTTCGGGGACGAAATTCTTTAAGGGGGAAAGGTTATAGCTATTTCGGTTTTCCCTTTCTGTATTTGTTGTATTCCGGACTTTGGTCCCGTGGAGTTGGTGGTTGTGTACCTTGTTGTCATCCTTTAATTCCGTATGTTTGAGTTTTGGGATGTGTTGGGCGTGTTTCGAACAAGTAGGTTGAGTTTTGGTGTCAAGTGTAGTTGCCCAGGTTTTTGATGTTACGCTCGAGCGGGTCATTATGCGCTCGAGCGGAGTTTTGGTTTTTGGTTGTCCGCTTGAGCGGGCCTTCTTGCGCTCGAGCGGGTTTACACACTCCCAGTATCTCGTGCCTCTGCAAAACTTCTGCAGGTGTGTTTTTCACGCTCGAGCGGGTCACGCTCGAGCGGGTATCTTGGCGCTCGACTGGGTAGTGCTTTGTCTGTGAATGTTCTAGGAAGGAAAAATCTACACTCGAGCGGACTGGCTTTCACGCTCGAGCGGATGTATTTTATTCTTGTGTCTTGGCGCTCTAGCGGGCCTTCTTGCGCTCGAGCGTGTCCAGATTTTTGTGCTTGACGCTCGAGCGTTCTATTCTCCGCTCGAGCGGGTTATGCGTATAACAGAGGGCAACTGGGCACTTTTGAATCACTTTTTACACATCCTCTCTCTCTCTTACTTTCCCAAAATCGATTTTGAGAGCTCCTCTCTGTAGAATCTCCCTTCTCTCTTAGGATTGATCTAGTTAGAGTGTTCTCCTACCCTTTGGCCTTTACAAAAAGTGTGTTGATCGTCGAGGGCTACATTTTGATCCGAAAAGATTGAAGTTTGGAGCACTTTGAATTTCGTCATCTTCTCCGTTTGAGCTCTAACACCGAGATAGGGATATCCTACTCCTCCTTATGAGCTTTGTCTTTGAATTTTAGCATTTTTATATGTTAGGGATTGTTGAGTAATTTTGAGAAAGTTTGGGTCTTTGTGTAATTTTACAAAAGATGGGGTTTTATTTATATAAGCCTATATGCATATTTAGCATGGAGAAATGAGATAAATGTTGGGTTGTCGATAGAAATGGAACCTTAGGGTTGTTTTGTTAATTATGGGAAATGCCCTAATTACATTGATGAATTAATTTGTGAAATTAATTTTGAGAAATGAGAAGTTGAATTGAGAATGTTGAAATTGGGAACGTATGGGATTAAAGGGTGTAGTTGGATCATTTATCACTCACCTAGTTGAAATGTTGATATTTTATCCATTTGGTGCATTTATTTTCTGTTTAGAAATAACTGCTTTGGGCTATCGGTGGAGGATAGTCTTGATTCTTGTAGACAATGCATAATGATTAGGCAAACTAAAACTAATCGATTAAGTATGCTATGGAGTATAGCAGTTGGAATAATACATTAACTTTATGTATTGATTGATTATGTATATGATCTATGTTTATATACATTGTGTGTGGGAGGAGATAGGGGATGTACTTCACGGTTTAGGGGAAGATAGGGGATGGACCTCTAAACCGGATTTCGTGTGACATTGATATAGCACTACAATGTGTATCAAGTGTGGATTATGGAAGTGTGTGAATTGATTTGATATAACACTAAAATGTATATCGTTATCAATTGTGAAGTATATAAGTGTTTCTATGTGTTATTGATACAACACCAAAATGTGTATCCATCATGAATTTCGAAAGTGTTTTAAAGATGAGTCTTAATCTCATTAAGTTATTTGGCTAGGTTCTAAGCCTTGTTTTCAAACTCAAAGTTGAATAAGAAATGGAAACTGAAGTGTGCCATGGGCATGATTGTCGTGAAACTGTAATACGACACACGTTGGAATACAAGTGTGGACCATCTATTGAATGTTATTATTTTAGTCATTGTTTATAGTTGGTTTAGTATATTTCTACTAGGTTGTGGCTTACCCTTTATGGGACATCATTTTCAGGTACAGGTAGCATGCCACCTCCAAGGACATAGCTTGGGAGGCTAGAGACAGACAGACTGTTTCTGTTGTTTTATTTTCTTTTGATGTATTACATGTATATCAAGCCAAGAGCTTTTTTTGTATAGAGTTAGTACTCTCTCTTTTTGTAACCAAGTGTTGACTTGGAAAGTTGTAAGCCCATAAGGGCATTTACTTTCGTTGTCAACATGTAATACATTTTGTAGTGATTACTCTGATGGAATATATTTATGCTTTATTTTCTTATGTCTAAGCATGCTATTGTTGGATGATTTATGGGTTTATTTTAAGGGCGTTACACCTTATATATATACACAAGCTCTCTTAAAGTTTCAATGTAGGACAACAATTTTAAGGAAACCCACATTTGTCTCTTTAATTTTCCATTCCACGAACTCGAAACTAACACCAAGTTCTCATTCACTCATAAATGGTTTTCATGAACCGTTTGCACCCTGTGACTTGTCATGCGGCAAGGAACATATCACCTCTTTGGACTCACCTCAAAAGACGTGTGGGCTCTGCTCAAATTTGGGCTCAAAATTAGCCTAAAGTAAGCCTATAAAAACCATAATTTCCAATACCCACTTCATATCAGAAGATTATGTTTGATTCTATGATCAAATTTTGTATACTTCGACATTTTAAAAAAAAAATAAGAAAAATTAGAGAATTTGTTGCAAAAGGTTCTAGCAAAGCATTAAGGCTTTGTTTGGGAAGGGCTATTTGAGCTAAAATAGCTAATAAAGACAAAATAGGCTAAAATAATCAGTAAGTTAAAATGTCATATCTAACTCATAATCATTTCACTTTTTATCTCACAACTATCAAATCAACAAAAAAGAAAAAAAAAATTAACTATCTTTTCAAACATAACTTCTTTAACCAAGCTAAAATAATCTAAAAGTTAACATAAATAGTGAACTTTCCAAATGAGGCCTAAATGTGTATAAAATGTTAGATGCATTACTGTAGACGTCCCCGAACGTCCCGCGAGGAAATCCCCCCTCGTTTTGTTCATTGGGCTCACTACAGTTCAGGACTCGAAGTCACGGTCCTGTATCTAATCTAGCAGAGTGCAATGCAAGACCGATGAATCATCAAAGAGTCCAAATCCGACAAATCGTTTTTGAAAACAGATTTTTTGAAAGAAGTACTAAACATGGACTGCTTTGCCAGATACAGAGTCGTCACCTAAATATTTTATTTTGGGAAATTTAGGAAACCCTGACTCGTTGCCTAAGGCCACGTGTCCGTCATCACCAAAGTTGCCTCGGCTCAGGAACTTGGGTACGATTGGGGGAGGTCACTTCGTGAGCACCCCCGCTCGCCCGATCAAAGATCGGCCTCTACTAACCATGATATCTAGTTTTGAAAACATTATGCGTTCTTATTCCGGTTATTAGCCTAGATTTACTATGTGATGCGCACAGCATACAAGTATAGACTGGATCGCCTGAATCGGAACGAAACATCTCATGTTTGTTTTTTAAAGCGGTTTGCTACTCGCAAGTAGTCTAAAATGTAGATTTGCCACCCTCAGGTGGGCTTAGAAAACAAGGTGATTTGCCACTATCTAGTGGGGTTAAAACTCACAATTGATGAATTGTTCCAATCCAAATAACCCAACCTTCACCCACAGGCATTCAAGCAGGTATATCATATAAGCAAATAGCCTCATAGTAAGCATGCTATCATGGCAGTCACTCACACGCATGCAAGGATGCTAAAGCATAAAACTTACTGAGTACTTCAAGCCAAAACAGAAGCTATGTTAGAAATCCATGCATGATCCTAACTATACAGAAATGCCTAATGCAACACATGCAAAATGCAACTAAGATAGGCTCGGCTATTCTAAAGATGGCATATGAAATGCTACAACTAACAAGTATTCAACTTGGAATTGAAATACAAATGCAGTTAGTATGATGCGCCGAGCCCGGTGCATGCAAGACAGATGAATGATGCAAACATGCAAGCATAAGTATGCTAATTGAAACATGCACTAATCTAACCATCATAAGCAGGTAAATAAAAGGGAGAAAGACGTGGGGTTGGAAGACATACATCACACGCACGCACACTTATTACAATTGTGCCCTCGCTCGGAGGGTCCGAATAAATAATACAGTCCGAAACGAATAGCGAATTACAGCTAATTATTACACATCCACTAACTAACTAACTAACAAATTAGCTAAGTAAGCTATAAACTGGCATGCAAATGGACTGCCCTGGCTCTGTTTTGGATGACAATGAATGCATGCATGCTCGATGTGCTTTGTCGATAAATTTCATCGCGATGCCTTGTCCCGTCATTGTTTGCAGCTGATTTCAGAAACTTACACAAAGCTCCAGGAGGCTGAAACTCCACCTGGGGAAGGCTGCCGACCAGCTCTTGGCCTGGGAAACACCTGCTGACCACCCCTCATGGTGAAAACCAAAAAAGGTGGTCGGCCTACCAGAAAACCTGGTCGGCCAACCACTTTCTGCCCCTAGACTCTGGTTTTTCTGCAACAAAGGCAAGAAAGAGAGAAAGCAATGTATTTTCAACATATGTGTGCGCGACCACTCCTCCCCGTCCTTGCACAAGCTCTAGGGAGTGTGGCCCTCGGTTCTCGAGCCACCAATCACGCATCTCGATGCATGATGGCTGAGAGACCGAATTGCATGTTTTAATATGACATGAATGCGGGTATGAACATATGAAGCCAACAATTCTATCATAGATAATCAAGAACGTCAGGGACCGGGAATCGAGGCACGTTTCGTCACTTAGAGTACGAAACGCCCCTCGCTTCCCGTGCTTGGACTAAACCCTATTCCAAGCACCATGCAAATGGAATGGCATACACAATGCGACTAACATGCAACCTAGCATACGCAATGCTCTGTACTAAAATAACATACACAATGCGCGTGATGTAACATGGCATACACAATGCTCTAAGATGCAACCTAGCATTCGCAATGCTATGGATTGAAATGGCATACACAATGCACGATGGACTTACACCAACATGAGTGGACATCAGCCACACTCACATCAGTGGCCATTAGATGAAAATGAGATGACCGAAATGCGTGCACACATGCACGCATACTGAGGACCGAACCTAAGGCATCAAATGCCACTCTACCAAAGCATGGCAAGGGATGAAAGATGGCCTATGAACATGTAATTTCCAGCACTAAAACATGATGCTAAATGGTCCCGAAACATGGAAATATGGCACCCGATGCATGGAATAAGCCCCGAAACTCAAAACTAGGCACATGTACTGAACCACAAGTATACAAAGCAAGTATTATTTGATCATGAAGTCAAAAGACAGAGCCAAGGCAGTCCCAAAACATGCACATTTCTAGTTTAGAGCATGGCCAAAAGATGCTAACATGATGGACTAAAATAGCATGCAACATTGGCTAGCAAGCATGGTTTACATGGCATGTATATGAAGCCAATGAGAACTCATCAAACCAGCCAAAAATAGTGAATAAAACATGTCAAAATATGCCCAAATAATCAGTGAAATACAGCCAATGCATGCAAAAATGAGGGGCTTCTTTGGAGGGCCTTGCAAGGGGTTGTTAAGCACATACAAGATAGACACTTAGCATGGTAAAACCAACTCTGGAAATCAAATATGACAGCCCTAAAACTCACCAAATTGGCTCTAAAATGGGTCTAGGAAACATGCAAAGAAAGGCTCCATTGAAAGGCCTTGGATGGGATTGCTCTACACATGCATTGTAGACATAAAATATGGCCAAAAGGGCCTTGGACAGTGCCAAGGCAGACCTTAAAACTCACAGAATGAGGTCTGAAATAAGACTTCAATGCATGAAAAATAGGGTCCCTTTGGAAGGCCCAAAAGACCACCAAACAAGACAAGGAGAGAGGGGGTCACCCCCCTCTAATTTTGGCCCTCAAAAATACATCTAAGACATTGAAAATCCACTGGATTTCAGTGGTTAAGAGGCCAAACCATGGCCAATGCAAGTGCTCTAATGCATAGCCTTAATCATGAAGAGATGAAGCATGCATAGGGGGAAGATGACCCCAAAAAGAAATGGGACCTTAACAAAACTTGAATAGGATGTCAAAAAAAGACTTTTTCTAGTTTATAGAAAGTCTAGAAAATGCTCACAAGTAAGGATAAAATAGGATGCAAAAATAGCCCTAAAAGAGAGATTGAACAAACAAGGAAGTAAATGACTTCAAATAGTAAAATGCCCTTAAACAAAGTTGAAGAGGGGCTCAAAATAAGTCACTTTACAATTTATAGTATATCTCAAAAGTGCTCACAAGTAGGACTAAGATATGATGCAAAATAGACCTACAAAGAGGGGTAAAGCATGCAAGGGTGTAGGAGGCCTCAAACAGAAAAGTGTCCTTATACAACCTTCAAGAGGAGCTCAAAATATGACACTTTTCAGTTTATGAAAAATTCCATAAATACTTTCAAGTATGGAAAAAATAAGGAGCAAAATGAAGACCAAAAGAGGGAAAGAGTATGTTACCCTTGTAGCCAAGAACTCCAGCAGCAAAAGGGGTCCAAACTCTGAGCTAAAACCAGATTTTGGAGCTCAAAATGATCCTTAAAGAACCTCATCCCAATGGTAGTTGAGTTTGATCAAAGGTGCTTAGGCAAAGGAGAGGTATATCTCCAAGTATAGCTCTTGCTATGCACATAAGGGCAAGAGAATGAGAGAGAGGCAGAGGTTTTAGGTCTGGAAGTTGTAGAGAGAGAGAGACTTTTTTAGAGTGAGAAGCTCCCAAGCTTCTCCAAGAAGTTCTCCTTTGAAAAATGGGAGATATATCATCATATATAGCAAAAAGGAGAGTTGGCTCGCAAATATCTGATTATAGGACAGCTGGAGGGTGTGGAAGATAGTTGGAGGGAAAACATCTATCAATTTTGAGCTTTCTGGGCACAAGTGGTCGGCCGGCCACCTTTCCTGGTCGGCCTGCTACTTTTCCTGGTCGGCCGACCACCTTTTCAGGAGAGGGTGGTCGGCCAGCCACCTTTTCTGGTCGGCCTACTACTTTAGGAAAATTCTGCTTTCCAGGCCCAACTTCAAATAGCCATAACTCCTCCTTCTGAACTCCTTTTCAGGTCATTCTTATGTCCAAACTGAAGCCCCATAAGTTATATTTCCAATGGAGCCAACCTTGCATAAAACTTCCTCCTGTGCAAAACGTTATGCCTATTTTCGTGAAGCCGCGCAGATTCGGTTCAACCGGATTCATGCCGAACTTTCTTTTAAACTAGTTTTCTTATCTCCTTTCCTCTTTTCTTCAACTCCAAACCCCTAAACAAAGTGTTTTGAAATATTTTTCAAAGATTTCATCTCTCTTTCATTCATTTCTACTTTGTCCTTGCTCAGTTTACCGAAAAGCACAACATTTGGCAAAATGCGAGCCTCGAAACATCGTAAAACTTTATTTCAAAACGTTTTGAAAGAGAGAGTTTTGAGGTCTAAAATCTTTTGATCAAAATTGTTTTGGTCCAAAAAGGGGTATGAAGTTGAGATTTGACTCTCTCCTTGCCGAAGAAACTGAGTCTTTCCCCTACACACCTTTCTCCACCATGTAAACCATTAGTCGCGTCCAAGTCTTAAGGGCGGTCAAAAATGCGGTGTCTACAGTTGTCCCTCTTTGATAGAACTCGGAAGTCAAGAGGTGACGGGAGTGAATGTCAAAGCCCAGAGATGACCCATTTTTGACAAGGCCGAAGACTTGGACAAACAAACAAAGTACAGACAAATAAATGATTGCGCCCGCAAGCTGCCTACATATCCCTCTACAAGGAATCAAACCACCGTAGTTCAGGGACAGGATGCAAAATGATATGCAGAAAGATTTTGATAATTAGACTTATACACTACGTGAAGCCGGTTTGATAATTGGACTTATACGCTACGCGAAACCGGTCTGATAATTGGACTTACACGCTACGTGAAGCTGGTTTGAAATTGGACTTATACGCTACGCGAAGCCGATTTGAAAATTGGACTTATACGCTACGCGAAGCCGGTTTGAAAATTGGACTTATACGCTAAGCAAAGCCGGTTTGAAAATTCAGGATTTATGCGATGCACTGTAATGACTAAAATGCAATGTGATAGCTAGGAAAAGGGAGGTACCTTACAGAGGCAATTGGCAATGACTTACCTCGGCAATGTCCTACCTCATGCTGATGTGGGAATCTTCTTCTTCTTCTCAGTTGAACTACAGGTACTACTTTTCTCCCTGACTATGGTTGCAGCTTTTCCTATTCTCCAACAGGGTGACAAACTAGGTTGATTCGGTATCCAGAATTGAGGCGCATACATATGCTATCTCAATCTATGGGGCTGCCATACAGATTTCAAGCCGAGGATATACCCCTAGGTATTTAAACCAGATTTTAGTCTCGGAAATCCCGAACCTTTGCTTTCTAGGCAAGAGCCATTCGAACTCTAGTTTCCACCGTCTCAGTTGGTCCCCTAGGAACTCACCGCTAACACAGGCAGGTGGCTATACCAGACCATTGGAAGTCGTTCGGGCATGACAAACACCAAAGAAATCGCACCTTTAGAGGATTTAAGGTCTCCTAGACCAAGGAGTGGACAAGACAGTGCGAATGATGCAAAAATACAATGTGCACAAGACAGTGCGATGCAAAGTGAATGCAAAGAACAGTGCTAAGAAAATGCACAAAATAGTGCGATGCTAATGGTGTACAAAATAGTACGAGCATGGTGAATGCACAAAACAGTGCGATACAGATAAGGTGCGCAAGATAGCGCGATGCAATGCACTAACAAGTGCAAGTAAGGTGCGCAAGATAGCGCGATGCAATGCACTAACAAGTGCAGGTATGGTGCGCAAGGTAGCGCGATGCAATGCACTAACAAGTGCATGTAAGGTGCGCAAGATAGCGCGATGCGATATGCAAAGCATAAGACAGTGCGATTGAGATGCGTAAAATAGTGCGAATGTAAACTGCACAAAACAGTGCGATGCGTAAAATAGCGCGAATGATAAACTGCACAAAACAGTGCGATTGAGGTGCGCAAAATAGCGCGAATGATAAACTGCACAAAATAGTACGATGCACAAAATAGCGCGAATGTAAACTGCACAAAACAGTGCGATTGAGGTGCGCAAAATAGCGCGAATGATAAACTGCACAAAACAGTGCGATGCGCAAAATAGCGCGAATGATAAACTGCACAAAACAGTGCGATACACAAAATAGCGCGAATGTAAACTACACAAAACAGTGCGATTGAGGTGCGCAAAATAGCGCAAATGATAAACTGCACAAAACAGTGCGATGCGCAAAATACCGCGAATGTAAACTGCACAAAACAATGCGATTGAGGTGCGCAAAATAGCGCGAATGATAAACTGCACAAAACAGTGCGATACGCAAAATAGCGCGAATGATTTGAAATGCACTAAACAGTGCGATATGCTAAACAGCGCGAGTGATTTGAAATGCACAAAACAGTGCGATTGATATACATCCACAAGATGCATAAGACAGTGCTAGTGAGATACAAAGTGTAAGTGCACAAGACAGTGTGATAAAATGCATCTTCTATGCAAGTACGAGGGCATTTTCTATGCAACAGGGAAAACATATTCTATGTATGAGACAAGCAAAGCATATTCTATGCGGAATCGAAAGCAAGCATATTCTATGCATGAATCATAACGATGCGTGGCACGCATGCAACAACAGTGTATATGAAAGTTCACATTCTATGCAATAGAGTAGCATCAAATATGTACTCTGGTGCCTCTGATTTGCCTCTTAGAGGACTTTGCAACACACTCAGCTCAAAAAGGGCACACTCTGTTCATATTGGCGACAAATAACATCTGCATGTGAAACCCTCGAGTGCTGCTTGGACTGCCATTCTGACTTGAAGCAGGCTTACACTTAGGGTCGAGATACACTCATACTCCAGAGAAACGGCGAGACTTGAGAAAGTGCACCTGGAATGCAGTCTCGGATTTTGCTAAAGTTGAAACATGCTAAGATGCTCCAAATTTTCCTTCTTTTCTTTTGCTTTGCAATCCGGAACCTAAATAGCTTTAGATAGGTCCTTGCTTTACTATTCACACATGACCTGGGTTGAACTCTGCGGTTTTATGAAAGAACCAATCCTGTTTTGCACAAATGTGGAGAACGACACGACACTCTGAGCACAAAACGATTTTTGAAATTGAAATGAGAAAAGGGTTGTCAACCGGGTATTGAGCCTACAACTGACCACAGCCAAAATGACTCAACAATGGAAAACAAAGGTAGAACAACCTAAACATAACTCAACAAAGGAAAAACAAGGTAAAATGACCTAAACACATCTGTTGACACTCAAACGACTCAAAACAAGAATCGAGACAAACACAAACGCACAAACACAACACTCAGCTGTGTTACAAAGGCAAGAGACCTCTCGGTGCACGAGGAGCGAGTTTCTCCGGGTATTGTTTCCCACCCTTTCTTATTTGTGATTCTCACATCACTCGGTCCTCAGGCTCGGCTTTTCTCACAAAATCCTTTTCCTCACTTCTTCTGTCAGCTCACATCTCTCTATTCTTTAATCTCTCATTTCTTTTTCATCCCTCCCCTGGGCGGTTGATGGATAAACAAGAGGTTGCGGGCTCTTGCCTCTAGCATTCTGCTAGATTCTCTTTCTTCTGCGCACAGCTAGTGAATTCCTCCCACAGAGGAATTGCGCTACAACTGGGTGTGTACCAAATCTGCAGCTGACATCGGTTGACGATGCTCTGCTGGGGAATTTGGGTGTGATCAGATCTGTCCAGATGAGGGAGTGGAATATCTTGCCCCATTCCAGTTCGTGCTTCGCACTTGGCTTGATACCTCGTTGCTTGGAGGATGTGAGAGCTTTCTGCCCTTTTGCGGTCACCTTCCACAGATCGTGCCCTTTCCGGCGAATACAGTGCCCTTTCCGGCAAGTAGAGTGCCCTTTCTGGCAAGTATCTTGACAATGGGGGAAAAGACAGAACACCTGACTCAACTATGCCCCTAGTTCATTATTTTGGCCATTTTTTGTTTTTGGCTTCTGCTAAAACAATTTTAACCAAAATGAGGGTTAGATTAACATGTTTGTTCGATTTTTTATTTGAAATCATGCAAGTCAGGTCATAAGCACTGAAAATTTTCTTTTTTTGGATCCAAGAAAAAGGTCTAGTTTTAGAAAAAGATGGAATAATTTTCAAAAAAATTAGTCAACCTCAGTAAAAATTTTCAAAAATTGTTTTTGCAAATGGTCACTGCTCAATAAGCATGAAATCTACTCTTGAGATGCACAACCTCAGATCCATAACAATGGCAAACTGCTCCTCATCTGAAGGACACTGCATGGCAACGGAAAGTTGCCCCTTGTTTGAATAGCACCGCAGCACATTGTATGGCAACAGAAAGTTGCCCCTTGTTTGAACGGCACCGCAGCGCATTGTAGTCAGTCCTCAGAGCAACGAACACAACCAGACTCTCGGATACAGAAGATGATCAGAACCATCACATGGACATAGTCGAATTTGAAGTGTTTTACGGCTGGACTTCAGAATGAAGTTGCCTACGTATCCCAAAGATGGGAATCAAGCCTTACGTAGTTCGGGCTTAAGGTACACTCGGGTATTAACCTCTTCTTTTGCGCTCTAACTTTTGCTAAGGCTGCCCTTCCGGGTTTTCAACCTTGCGAGCTCTGTTTTTCTTTTCTTTCCAATTTTTTTATTTCTTTTTATTTCTTTTTTTTTTCAATTCAATTTTTTCTTCATTTTTTGCATTTTCTTCATTTTTTTTTTATTCTTTTCCTTCTTTTCTTGCTCTAATTTTTGCCTAGGTTGCCCTTCCGGGTTTTCGGCCCAGCGAGCCTCTCAAGGGTAAAAGTGTAGCTTTTTTCCATATGAAATGGTTTGAGATCTCGAAGCCATCTAAATCTAGGAGAATGGCTGTTGTTCGCTGATGATGTAGGAGTCCATCCAATGGGGGACTGAATTTGCCCCTAATGTTGTGGATAGGAACTTGGTTGTCCTTCACCAATACTTTCTTCTTTTCTCCCTTCTGGGATTTGGCATTCTCGCTAATCTTCATCTTTGACTCTTCGAGCACATTTGAAATTCTTTTTCCCCTAGTTCGAGGGGTGCTCCTGATCTAGCTTTGCATGCTTCTTGATCTGACTTTGTCGCCGCTACTTCACGGGCTGCTTTTGATCCGGCCACACAGGCCTTACATTGTAGTTGACCGTTGAACATTCTGAATCTAAGTTCAAGTTTTGAAATCAAGAGGGGTGGAGTCTCGAGGCTGAGAGCGATCCTAGGCTGCACAATCTCAAGAGAGATTCCATACAGGTCTTCGCAAGACCGCGCAAAACATTTTTTTAAAATCTTTTAAGAAAGCGACCAGTCGCTCGCGCTGAAGACAGTGTAGAACCAATCTGGATCAAGCCAGGATCCTTCCCAGTACTCACACTGACAAGCATGATTTCATTCATTAAGGGCTTAGCATGCCTCTCTTTCTCTCAATTGATCAAATTTTTACAAAACCCGAGGAATTCCTTCCTCTTCGTTTTCACCGTAGTGTTCAAAAAAAGTTTTGAAAAACTTAGGTCAATGCAATAATTTTAAGGCACAAGAGAGCAGGTGGAATGCATTGCCGTTTCATTCAAATCCCGGCACAACTAACACACGGCAGAAGCAAACACAAGAGTGCGAAAATCACTGCTATTTCAATCAGAATCTGTTGGCACAACTGGCTCCAAGGCAGAAACAGACTCAAAAGAAAATGAAAAGACAAACACAAAACAAGCAAGTGATGTTCAAGGTAACACCCCTGAAATCACCCGACTCCAACAAAACAAGACTGACTCGATACAACAAGACAGACCCAAAACAAAAAGACTGACTCTATACAAAATAACAAGACTAACTCAATACCCAAGTTAGAAAGCACAAAAACTGGTGTTTGCATATTGCTCAGAACATTGCGTGCTATTCCCACGTCTGGAGTTAATCGAGCGCCGCCCGCAGGTGGTTCATCCCCTGATCACATACTCACATTATCCCCCAAGTTCACCGTTCCAGTGCCGATAGACTTTGCAGAGCTTGGTGGGAGGACAACCCCGTTGTCAAACAGATCCTGTACTTCGTGGCGAAGACAAAAGTAGTTGCCGGTAGTATGGCCAGTTTGCTGATGGTACGCGCAGTACTGGGTACCATCATGTGTAGCCGGAAGAGGGTTCGGGAGAGGCCGAGGCTCAAGGGGTTTGAGATGGCCTTGTCCAACAAGGATTTGGAGAGCTTTGGACAAAGGCATATAGAGGGCATGGAAGACCCTCCGACCTCGGGGTTGGTACTTCAAGGTTTGTGGATTTTTGCTGGGCGCACCAGAAAAGAGATTGGCAGGTGCTGGCCTGGCTTGCTGATCTCTTCCGAGTGGAGGATTAGAGCTAACAGGATCGTCTTTGGTATGACGGCCCTTCTCCCAATTTTCCCTTTGATTCAGACTGCCCCCAACTTGAGTGGCAAAAGTGTCATCCACAGCCTTTGCAACAACTGCAATCACTTGTTGTTTGTTCAGTCCTTCGGCTTTCAAAGCCTCAACAGCCCACATGAGGTGTTCATGGGGATCAATGTCTACCCCTACCTTGTTCTTACCACTGGCCTCCACTTTATCAAAGGATCGGGTCGCTATATCCGAGCGGAGCCCAGTTGTTGTCGACACGCCAACACCCAGATCTGAGATGGCTTCAGGTTGGCCCTTTTCAGTTGCAGCTTGCTCCAAGATTAAGGAGCCTTTTGGATTGAAACTTCTAGCCTGTGATGTGGTCGATGATGGAGCCAAAATTCCAAAGGCTAAGTCTGCCACAGTTCTCTAAAGATCTTCGATCATTCTTATCAACTCAGAAGTGGTGGGCTCACAGGTTTGAGATGATTGCGGTTCAGATGCACCTATCATGCATAAGTCCATTCTTTCTGGGATAAACACCTCAGGCTTGGGTAGATGGACTGGGGTGATGTATATGCTGGGGTCGTAAGGGACGGCCAGTGTATGGATTAGATTGAGATGTGGATGAGGTACTTGGTCATTGGGGTCTAAAGGTGGAGCTATTGTCCGGTTGTCGATGAGATTTTGGACCTCGTAACGAAGGCGGTAGCAACGGTCAGTGCCATGACCGCGCTGCTGATGGTACACACAGTACTTGAAGGGGTTATGTCTGGCTGGGAGTGGGTTAGGCAGAGGTTGAGGATCAAGGGGTTTGAGATACCCTCTTTCCATCAAGACTTTTAGTGCGCTAGTCAGCCTCATATAGAGAGGGGTAGTCAGCCTCATATAGAGAGGGGTGAAAGTTCTGCCCTGAGCTCGGGCTGGGCCGGCGGTTTGTAGGCTTGGATTGGCAAAAGGGTTGGCTGTGGTGACTGTATTGATTTCTGCAGGTTTGGGAATAGCGCTACTACCAGCATTAGCACTCCCTGAAATCACCCTCCTTGTCGCTTCACTTGTTCTGGGAATGATCCCACTATTGAACGCATTCTTAATCTGAACCCCCAGTTCATGCAAACTTTTGAAAGTGAATAGTGGAGCGACTATCAACTTTTGCAACATATCATGCTCGAGGTTTCGCACCATCATCTGCACTTGATCCCTCTCAGAAGGGCGACGATCTGTCATTTGTGCTGCCTTTGCTCTCCACCTCACAACGAATTCCACAAAAGGCTCTGTTGGGTTCTGGCGAGTTGCTTCAAGCTCTTGGATGGTCATTTCAACTTGGGTATTGTAGGAATACTGATCGACAAAGGCCTCAGCCAGTTCTTCCCAGTTTTGCTTCACTGTATCCTCCAATTTGGCATACCAAGTGGCTGCTACACCCAACAGGGTTCTTCCATACAGAGAGAGTTTCTGTGGCTTAGTCAAACCCATCGGCTTCAGGATATCCAAGAAAAGTTGGATATGTATCACAGGATCTCCAGACCCGTCAAAACGGTCAATATGTGGCATTTTGAATCTGTCTAGGAGCTGTACGGCAGCCTCGGTGTACCCATCCTCAATGTCGAGAATGGAGTTAAGGCTATGTACCTTTTCGAATTGCTTCTCAAGGTTTGCAATTTTCACTGCGATCAGATCAAGCTCATTAACATCAAGGGGATAAAGCCTCTCATTAGGTTGCACCGGGGGTCTGAAAACTCGGGCTTGAGCCAACCCTTCTCAAGGATCTGGACCCTGTAAATCTTCAGCTGGCGGAAGTGGGTCAAAGTTCGGCTGGGGTCCCAAAGCTGGATGTGAGGCAGATGCCCTAGATGGGCGCTGCATTTCAATACTGGTCTCGGCCTGCATGGCAATTCCCTGATTTAACGCTGCTGTCATGGCCACAAATTCTTCCGAACCCTGTGCCATCACAGTCTGTTGATGATTTGAATGGTGACTGATGGATCAGATGAACCGGTGAGCCTTGACTGGCCCTTCTTTGCCTTGCCTCAGTGAAGGAAAACACTGGCTGCTCTGAACTGAGTCTCTGACTGGACAAAATCTATCAGCACTAGTCCAATGTACCCGGGGGATATTGGAACCTTCTGAAGCTATAATTCTAGGACTACCTAGCAAAAGAGAAAACAGGCAGCATCTCAGCCCATTTTTGCCAATACAGATATGAGCGTAGCTGAATGATCGTGCTCTGTACCAAATTCTGCCCAAAAGTCCACCTGTAAACTGATGCCCTCAGGTAAAACTGATTCCCAGATACTGATGCCCGCAGAACTAATACCCAGACTTGCAAACTGTTACATGCATTCCTGTAGGGACACACCCTAAAAGCACATAGCAAGCAAGTGAGAGTCAAAACACCCCTATGTTGGGGTAGGGTTTCCTTATCCTATTTTGTCAGGAGCTAGGGTTTCACTACGCACGCAGTGGTTTCAAACAACCTATGATCGGGTAAGCAACCTGTCCTAATTTGGAATGGTCACTATGGATTCCGATATGCACTAGGTCGAATGGTCAAAAAGGGTGCCCCGGTAAAACCGGGGTTTGTGTTCCCGTCGTGGTAGAGCCCGCAACCGGTCAGCCTTATGGCACGCTTCGCAAAGCGAGCCTTCGGCAAACCGTTCAGGAATAGCATACGACAAACACAGTGTCCTAGGCGCACCAATGTAAATGCAATGCAAAGAAACACATAAGTGTAATCAAAATAAGATATTATGAGTACGAGTCAAGTTCTCTAAATCCCCAGCGGAGTCGCCAGAAACTGTAGACGTCCTCAAACGTCCCGCGAAGAAATCCCTCCCGTTTTGTTCATTGGGCACACTACAGTTCAGGACTCGAAGTCACGGTCCTGTATCTAATCTCGCAGAGTGCAATGCAAGACCGATGAATCATCAAAGAGTCCAAATCCGGCAAATCGTTTTTGAAAACAGATTTTTTGAAAGAAGTACTAAACATGGACTGCTTTGCCAGATACAGAGTCGCCACCTAAATACTTTATTTTGAAAAATTTAGGAAACCCTGACTCGTTGCCAAAGGCCACGTGTCCGTCATCACCAAAGTTATCTCGGCTCGGAAACTTGGGTACGATTGGGGAAGGTCACTTCGTGAGCACCCCCGCTCGCCCGATTAAAGATCAGCCTCTACTAACCATGATATCTAGTTTCGAAAACATTATGCGTTCTTATTCCGGTTATTAGCCTAGATTTACTATGTGATGCGCACAGCATACAAGTATAGACTGGATCGCCTGAATCGGAACGAAACATCTCATGTTTGTTTTTTAAAGCGGTGTGCTACTCGCAAGTAGTCTAAAATGTGGATTTGCCACCCTCATGTGGGCTTAGAAAACAAGGTGATTTGCCACTATCTAGTGGGGTTAAAACTCACAATTGATGAATTGTTCCAATCCAAATAACCCAACCTTCACCCACAAGCATTCAAGCAGGTATATCATATAAGCAAATAGCCTCATGGTAAGCATGCTATCATGGCAGTCACTCACACGCATGCAAGGATGCTAAAGCATAAAACTTACCGAGTACTTCAAGCCAAAACAGAAGCTATGTTAGAAATCCATGCATGATCCTAACTATACAGAAATGCCTAATGCAACACATGCAAAATGCAACTAAGATAGGCTCGGCTATTCTAAAGATGGCATATGAAATGCTACAACTAACAAGTATTCAACTTGGAATTGAAATACAAATGCAGTTAGTATGATGCGCCGAGCCCGGTGCATGCAAGACAGATGAATGATACAAACACGCAAGCATAAGTATACTAATTGAAACATGCACTAATCTAACCATCATGAGTAGGTAAATAAAAGGGAGAAAGACGTGGGGTTGGAAGACATACATCGCACGCACGCACACTTATTACAATTGTGCCCTTGCTCGGAGGGTCCGAATAAATAATACAGTCCGAAATGAATAGCGAATTACAGCTAATTATTACACATCCACTAACTAACTAACAAATTAGCTAAGTAAGCTATAAACTGGCATGCAAATGGACTGCCCTGGCTCTGTTTTGGATGACAATGAATGCATGCATGCTCGATGTGCTTTGTCGGTAAATTCCATCGCGATGCCTTGTCCCGCCATTGTTTGTAGCTGATTTCAGAAACTTACACGAAGCTCCAGGAGGCTGAAACTCCACCTAGGGAAGGCTGCCGACCAGCTCTTGGCTTGGGAAACACCTGCCGACCACCCCTCATGGTGAAAACCAAAAAATGTGGTCGGTCTACCAAAAAACCTAGTCGGCCGACCACTTTCTGCCCCTGGACTCTGGTTTTTCTGCAACAAAGGCAAGAAAGAGAGAAAGCAATGTATTTTCAACATATGTGTGCGCGACCACTCCTCCCCGTCCTTGCACAAGCTCTAGGGAGTATGGCTCTCGGTTCTCGAGCCACCAATCACGCATCTCGATGCATGATGGCCGAGAGACCGAATTGCATGTTTTAATATGACATGAATGCGGGTATGAACATATGAAGCCAACAATTCTATCATAGATAATCAAGAACGTCGGGGACCGGGAATCGAGGCACGTTTCGTCACTTGGAGTACGAAACGCCCCTCGCTTCCCGTGCTTGGACTAAACCCTATTCCAAGCACCATGCAAATGGAATGGCATGCACAATGCGACTAACATGCAACCTGGCATACGCAATGCTCTGTACTAAAATGACATACACAATGCGCGTGATGTAACATGGCATACACAATGCTCTAAGATGCAACCTAGCATACGCAATGTTATGGATTGAAATGGCATACACAATGCACGATGGACTTACACCAATATGAGTGGACCTCAGCCACACTCACATCAGTGGCCATTAGATGAAAATGAGACGACCGAAATGCGTGCACACATGCACGCATACTGAGGACCGAACCTAAGGCATCAAATGCCACTGTACCAAAGCATGGCAAGGGATGAAAGATGGCCTATGAACATGTAATTTCCAACACTAAAACATGATGCTAAATGGTCCCGAAACATGGAAATATGGCACCCGATGCATGGAATAAGCCCCGAAACTCAAAACTAGGCACATGTATTGAACCACAAGTATACAAAGCAAGCATTATTTGATCATGAAGTCAAAAGATAGAGCCAAGGAAGTCCCAAAACATGCACATTTCTAGTTTAGAGCATGGCCAAAAGATGCTAACATGATGGACTAAAATAGCATGCAACATTGGCTAGCAAGCATGGTTTACATGGCATGTATATGAAGCAAATGAGAACTCATCAAACCAGCCCAAAACAGTGAATAATACATGCCAAAATATACCCAAATAATCACTGAAATGCAGCCAATGCATGCAAAAATGAGGGGCTTCTTTGGAGGGCCTTGCAAGGGGTTGTTAAGCACATATAAGATAGACACTTAGCATGGTAAAACCAACTCTAGAAATCAAATATGAAATCCCTAAAACTCACCAAATTGGCTCTAAAATGGGTCTAGGAAACATGCAAAGAAAGGCTCCTTTGAAAGGCCTTGCATGGGATTGCTCTACACATGCATTGTAGACATAAATTATGGCCAAAAGGGCCTTGGACAGTGCCAAGTTAGACCTTAAAACTCACAGAATGAGGCCTGAAATAAGACTTCAATGCATGCAAAATAGGGCCCCTTTGGAAGGCCCAAAAGACCACTAAACAAGACAAGGAGAGAGGGGGTCAGCCCCCTCTAATTTTGGCCCTCAAAAATACATCTAAGACACTGAAAATCCACTGGATTTCAGTGGTTAAGAGGCCAAACCATGGCCAATGCAAGTGCTCTAATGCATAGCCTTAATCATGAAGAGATGAAGCATGCATAGGGGGAAGATGACCCCAAACAGAAATAGAACCTTAACAAAACTTGAATAGGATGTCAAAAAAAGACTTTTTCTAGTTTATAGAAAATCTAAAAAATGCTCACAAGTAAGGATAAAATAGGATGCAAAAATAGCCCTAAAAGAGAGATTGAACAAACAAGGAAGTAAATGGATTCAAACAGTAAAGTACCCTTAAACAAAGTTGAAGAGGGGCTCAAAATAAGTCACTTTACAGTTTATAGTAAATCTCAAAAGTGCTCACAAGTAGGACTAAGATATGATGCAAAATAGGCCTACAAAGAGGGGTAAAGCATGCAAGGGTGTAGGAGGCCTCAAACAGAAAAGTGTCCTTATACAATCTTCAAGAGGAGCTCAAAATATGACACTTTTCATTTTATGACAAATTCCATAAATGCTTTCAAGTATGGAAAAAATAAGGAGCAAAATGAAGACCAAAAGAGGGAAAGAGTATGTTACCCTTGTAGCCAAGAACTCCAGCAGCAAAAGGGGTCCAAACTCTGAGCTAAAACCAGATTTTGGAGCTCAAAATGATCCTCAAAGAACCTCATCCCAATGGTAGTTGAGTTTGATCAAGGGTGCTTAGGCAAAGGAGAGGTATATCTCCAAGTATAGCTCTTGCTATGCACACAAGGGCAAGAGAATGAGAGAGAGACAGAGGTTTTAGGTCTGGAAGTTGTAGAGAGAGAGAGACCTTTTTTAGAGTGAGAAGCTCCCAAGCTTCTCCAAGAAGTTCTCCTTTGAAAAATGGGAGATATATCATCATATATAGCAAAAATGAGAGTTGGCTCGCAAATATCTGATTATAGGACAGCTGGAGGGTGTAGAAAATAGCTGGAGGGAAAACATCTATCAATTTTGAGCTTTCTAGGCATAAGTGGTTGGCCGACCACCTTTCCTGGTCGGCCTGCTACTTTTCCTGGTCGGCCGACCACTTTTTCAGGAGAGGGTGGTCGGCCAGCCACCTTTTCTGGTTGGCCTGCTACTTTAGGAAAATTCTGTTTTCCAGGTCCAACTTCAAATAGCTATAACTCCTCCTTCTGGACTCCTTTTCAGGTCATTATTGTGTCCAAATTGAATCTCCGGAAGTTAGCTTTCCAATGGAGCCAACCTTGCATCAAAATTCCTTCTGTCCAAAACGTTATGCCTGTTTTGGTGAAGTCGCGCAGATTCAGTTCAACCGGATTCATGCCGAACTTTCTTTTAAACTAGTTTTCTTATCTCCTTTCCTCTTTTCTTCAACTCCAAACCCCTAAACAAAGTGTTTTGAAATATTTTTCAAAAATTTCATCTCTCTTTCATTCATTTCTACTTTGTCCTTGCTCAGTTTACCGAAAAGCACAACATTTGGCAAAATGCGAGCCTCGAAACATCGTAAAACTTTATTTCAAAACGTTTTGAAAGAGAGAGTTTTGAGGTCTAAAATCTTTTGATCAAGATTGTTTTGGTCCAAAAAGGGGTATGAAGTTGAGATTTGACTCTCTCATTGCCGAAGAAACTGAGTCTTTCCCCTGCACACCTTTCTCCACCATGTAAACCATTAGTCGCGTCCAAGTCTTAAGGGCGGTCAAAAATGCAGTGTCTACAGTTGCCCCTCTTTGACAGAACTCGGAAGTCAAGAGGTGATGGGAGTGAATGTCAAAGCCCAGAGACGATCCATTTTTGACAAGGCCGAAGACTTGGACAAACAAACAAAGTACAGACAAATAAATGATTGCGCCCGCAAGCTGCCTACGTATCCCTCTGCAAAGAATCAAACCAGCGTAGTTCAGGGACAGGATGCAAAATGATATGCAGAAAGATTTTGATAATTAGACTTATACGCTACGTGAAGCCGGTTTGATAATTGGACTTATATGCTACGCGAAACCGGTCTGATAATTGGACTTACACGCTACGCGAAACTGGTTTGAAAATTGGACTTATACGCTACGCGAAGCCGGTTTGAAAATTGGACTTATACGCTAAGCAAAGCCGGTTTGAAAATTCAGGATTTATGCGATGCACTGTAATGACTAAAATGCAATGTGATAGCTAGGAAAAGGGAGGTACCTTACAGGGGCAATTGGCAATGACTTACCTCGGCAATGTCTTACCTCATGCTGATGTGGGAATCTTCCTCTTCTTCTCAATTGACCTACAGGTACTACTTTTCTCCCTGACTATGGTCGCAGCTTTTCCTATTCTCCAACAGGGTGACAGACTAGGTTGATTCGGTATCCAGAATTGAGGCGCATGCATATGCTATCTCAATCTATGGGGCTGCCATACAGATTTCAAGCCGAGGATATACCCCTGGGTATTTAAACCAGACTTTAGTCTCGAAAATCCCGAACCTTTGCGTTCTAGGCAAGAGCTATTCGAACTCTAGTTTCCACCGTCTCAGTTGGTCCCCTAGGAACTCACCGCTAACACAGGCAGGTGGCTATACCAGACCATTGGAAGTCGTTCGGGCACGACAAACACCAAAGGAATTGCACCTTTAGAGGATTTAAGGTCTCCTAGATCAAGGAGTGCACAAGACAGTGCGAATGATGCAAAAATACAATGTGCACAAGACAGTGCGATGCAGAGTGAATGCACAAAATAGTGCTAAGAAGATGCACAAAATAGTGCGATGCTAAAGGTGTACAAAACAGTACGAGCATGGTGAATGCACAAAACAGTGCGATACAGATAAGGTGCGCAAGATAGCGCGATGCAATGCACTAACAAGTGCAAGTAAGGTGCGCAAGATAACGCGATGCAATGCACTAACAAGTGCAGGTATAGTGCGCAAGGTAGCGCGATGCAATGCACTAACAAGTGCAGGTAAGGTGCGCAAGATAGCGCGATGTAATATGCAAAGCATAAGACAGTGCAATTGAGGTGCGTAAAATAGCGCAAATGTAAACTGCACAAAACAGTGCGATGCGCAAAATAGCGCGAATGATAAACTGCACAAAACAGTGCGATTGAGGTGCGCAAAATAGCGCGAATAATAAACTGCACAAAACAGTGCGATGCGCAAAATAGCGCGAATGTAAACTGTACAAAACAGTGCGATTGAGGTGCGCAAAATAGCGCGAATGATAAACTGCACAAAACAGTGCGATGCGCAAAATAGCGCAAATGTAAGCTGCACAAAACAGTGCGATGCGCAAAATAGCGCGATGCGCAAAATAGCGCGAATGATTTGAAATGCACTAAACAGTGCGATACGCTAAACAGCGCGAGTGATTTGAAATGCACAAAACAGTGCGATTGAGATACAACCACAAGACGCATAAGACAGTGCTAGTGAGATACAAAGTGTAAGTGCACAAGACAGTGTGATAAAATGCATCTTCTATGCAAGTACGAGGGCATTTTCTATGCAACAGGGAAAACATATTCTAAGTATGAGACAAGCAAAGCATATTCTATGCGGAATCGAAAGCAAGCATATTCTATGCATGAATCATAACGATGCGTGGCACGCATGCAACAACAGTGTATATGAAAGTTCACATTCTATGCAATAGAGGAGCATCAAATATGTACTCTGGTGCCTCTGATTTGCCTCTTAGAGGACTTTGCAACACACTCAGCTCAAAAAGGGCACACCCTGTTCATATTGGCGAGAGATAACATCTGCATGTGAAACCCTCGAGTGCTGCTTGGACTGCCATTCTGACTTGAAGCAGGCTTACACTTAGGGTCGAGATACACTCATACTCCAGAGAAACGGCGACGCCTGAGAAAGTGCACCTGGAATGCAGTCTCGGATTTTGCTAAAGTTGAAACATGCTAAGATGCTCCAAATTTTTCCTCTTTTCTTTTGCTTTGCAGTCCGGAACCTAAATAGCTTTAGATAGATCCTTGCTTTACTATTCACACATGACCTGGGTTGAACTCTGCGGTTTTATGAAAGAACCAATCCTGTTTTGCACAAATGTGGAGAACGACACGACACTCTGAGCACAAAACGATTTTTGAAATTGAAATGAGAAAAGGGTTCTCAACCGGGTATTGAGCCTACAACTGACCACAGCCAAAATGACTCAACAATGGAAAACAAAGGTAGAACAACCTAAACACAACTCAACAAAGGAAAAACAAGGTAAAATGACCTAAACACATCTGTTGACACTCAAACGACTCAAAACAAGAATCGAGACAAACACAAACGCACAAACACAACACTCAGCTATGTTACAAAGGCAAGAGACCTCTCGGTGCACGAGGAGCGAGTTTCTCCGGGTATTGTTTCCCACCCTTTCTTATTTGTGATTCTCACATCACTCGGCCCTCAGGCTCGGCTTTTCTCACAAAATCCTTTTCCTCACTTCTTCTGTCAGCTCACATCTCTCTATTCTTTAATCTCTCATTTCTTTTTCATCTCTCCCCTGGGCGGTTGATGGATAAACAAGAATTTGCGGGCTCTTGCCTCTAGCATTCTGCTAGATTCTCTTTCTTCTGCGCACAGTTAGTGAATTCCTCTCATAGAGGAATTGCGCTACAACTGGGTGTGTAGCAAATCTGCAGCTGACATCGATTGACAATGCTTTGCTGGGGAATTTGGGCATGATCAGATCTGTCTAGATGAGGGAGTGGAATATCTTGCCCCATTCCAGTTCGTGCTCCGCACTTGGCTTGATACCTCGTTGCTTGGAGGATGTGAGAGCTTTCTGCCCTTTTGCGGTCACCTTCCGCTGTGCCTTTTCTGGCGAATACAGTGCCCTTTCCGGCAAGTAGAGTGCCCTTTCTGGCAAGTATGTTGACAATGGGGAAAAAGACAGAACACCTGACTCAACTGTGCTCCTAGTTCATCATTTTGGCCATTTTTTGTTTTTGGCTTCTGCTAAAACAATTTTAACCAAAATGAGGGTTAGATTAACATGCTTGTTCGATTTTTGATTTGAAATCATGCAAGTCAGGTCATAAGCACTGAAAATTTTCTTTTTTTGGATCCAAGAAAAAGGTCTAGTTTTAGAAAAAGATGGAATAATTTTCGAGAAAACTAGTCAACCTCAGTAAAAATTTTCAAAAATTGTTTTTGCAAATGGTCACTGCTCAATAAGCACGAAACCTACTCTTGAGATGCACAACCTTAGATCCATAACAATGGCAAACTGCTCCTCATCTGAAGGACACTGCATGGCAACGGAAAGTTACCCCTTGTTTGAATAGCACCGCAACACATTGTATGGCAACAGAAAGTTGCCCCTTGTTTGAACGGCACCGCAGCGCATTGTAGTCAGTCCTCAGAGCGACGAACACAACCAGACTCTCGGATACAGAAGATGATCAGAACCATCACATGGACATAGTCGAATTTGAGTGTTTTGTGGCTGGACTTCAGAATGAAGTTGCCTACGTATCCCAAAGATGGGAATCAAGCCTTACGTAGTTCAGGCTTAAGGTACAGTCGAGTATTAACCTCTTCTTTCGCGCTCTAACTTTTGCCAAGGCCGCCCTTCCGGGTTTTCAACCTTGCGAGCTATGTTTTTCTTTTCTTTCCAATTTTTTTATTTCATTTCATTTCTTCTTTTTTTTCAATTCAATTTTTTCTTCATTTTTTTTTTTTTGCATTTTTTTTTTTGTTCTTTTCCTTCTTTTCTTGCTCTAATTTTTTCCTGGGTCGCCCTTCTGGGTTTTCGGCCCAGCGAGCCTCTCAAGGGTAAAAGTGTAGCTTTTGTCTATATGGAATGGTTTGAGCTCGAAGCCATCTGAATCCAGGAGAATGGCTGTTGTTCGCTGATGATGTAGGAGTCCATCCAATGGGGGGCTGAATTTGCCCCTAGTGTTGTGGATAGGAACTTGGTTGTCCTTCACCAATACTTTCTTCTTTTCTCCCTTCTGGGATTTGGCATTCTCGCTAATCTTCATCTTTGACTCTTCGAGCACATTTGAAATTCTTTTGCCCCTAGTTCGAGGGGTGCTCCTGATCTAGCTTCGTAAGCTTCTTGATCTGACTTTGTCGCCGCTACTTCACGGGCTGCTTTTGATCCGGCCACACAGGCCTTACATTGTAGTTGACCGTTGAACATTCTGAATCCAAGTTCAAGTTTTGAAATCAAGAGGGGTGGAGTCTCGAGGCTGAGAGCGATCCTAGGCTGCACAATCTCAAGAGAGATTCCATATAGGTCTTCGCAGGACCGTGCAAAACATTTTTTTGAAATCTTTTAAGAAAGCGACCAGTCGCTCGCGCTAAAGACAGTGTAGAACCAATCTGGATCAAGCCAGGATCCTTCCCAGTAATCACACTGACAAGCATGATTTCATTCATTAAGGGCTTAGCATGCCTCTCTTTCTCTCAATTGATCAGATTTTTGCAAAACCCGAGGAATTCTTTCCTCTTCGTTTTCACCGCAGTGTTCAAAAAAAATTTTGAAAAACTTAGGTCAATGCAATAATCTCAAGGCACAAGAGAGCAAGTGGAATGCACTGCCGTTTCATTCAAATCCCGGCACAACTAGCACACGGCAGAAGGAAACACAAGAGTGCGAAAATCACTGCTATTTCAATCAGAATCTGTTGGCACAACTGGCTCCAAGGCAGAAACAGACTCAAAAGAAAACGAAAAGACAAACACAAAACAAGCAAGTGATGTTCAAGGTAACACCCCCGAAATCACCCGACTCCAACAAAACAGGACTGACTCGATACAACAAGACAGACCCAAAACAAAAAGACTGACTCTATACAAAATAACAAGACTGGCTCAATACCCAAGTTAGAAAGCACAAAAACTGGTGTTTGCATATTGCTCAGAACAGTGCGTGCTATTCCCACGTCTGGAGTTAATCGAGCGCCGCCCGCAGGTGGTTCATCCCCTGATCACATACTCACATTATCCCCCAAGTTCACTGTTCCAGTGCCGATAGACTTTGCAGAGCTTGGCGGGAGGACAACCCCGTTGTGAAACAGATCCTGTACTTCGTGGCGAAGACAAAAGTAGTTGCCGGTAGTATGGCCAGTTTGCTGATGGTACGCGCAGTACTGGGTACCATCATGTGTAGCCGGAAGAGGGTTCGGGAGAGGCCGAGGCTCAAGGGGTTTGAGATGGCCTTGTCCAACAAGGATTTGGAGAGCTTTGGACAAAGGCATATAGAGGGCATGGAAGACCCTCCGACCTCGGGGTTGGTACTTCAAGGTTTGTGGATTTTTGCTGGGCGCACCAGAAAAGAGATTGGCAGGTGCTGGCCTGGCTTGCTAATCTCTTCTGAGTGGAGGATTAGAGCTAACAGGATCGTCTTTGGTATGACGGCCCTTCTCCCAGTTTTCCCTTTGATTCAGACTGCCCCCAACTTGAGTGGCGAAAGTGTCATCCACAGCCTTTGCAACAACTGCAATCACTTGTTGTTTGTTCAGTCCTTTGGCTTTCAAAGCCTCAACAGCCCACATGAGGTGTTCATGAGGATCAATGTCTACCCCTACCTTGTTCTTACCACTAGCCTCCACTTTATCAAAGGATAGGGTCTCCATATCCGAACGGAGCCCAGTTGTTGTCGACACGCCAACACCCAGATCTGAGATGGCTTCAGGTTGGCCCTTTTCAGTTGCAGCTTGCTCTAAGATTAAGGAGCCTTTTGGATTGAAACTTCTAGCCTGTGATGTGGTCGATGATGGAGCCAAAATTCCAAAGGCTAAGTCTGCCACAGTTCTCTAAAGATCTTCGATCATTCTCATCAACTCAGAAGTGGTGGGCTCACAGGTTTGAGATGATTGGGGTTCAAATGTACCCATCATGCATAAGTCCATGTTTTCTGGGATAAACACCTCAGGCTTGGGTAGATGGACTGGGGTGACGTATATGCTGGGGTCGTAAGGGACGGCCAGTGTATGGATTAGATTGAGATGTGGATGAGGTACTTGGTCATTGGGGTCTAAAGGTGGAGCTATTGTCCGGTTGTCGATGAGATTTTGGACCTCGTGACGAAGGCGGTAGCAACGGTCGGTGCCATGACCGCGCTGCTGATGGTACACACAGTACTTGGAGGGTTATGTCTGGCTAGGAGTGGGTTAGGCAGAGGTTGAGGATCGAGGGGTTTGAGATACCCTCTTTCCATCAAGACTTTTAGTACGCTAGTCAGGCTCATATAGAGAGGGTTGAAAGTTCTGCCCTGAGCTCGAGCTGGGGCGGGGGTTTGTAGGCTTGGATTGGCAAAAGGGTTGGCTGTGGCGACTTTATTGATTTTTGCGGGTTTGGGAATAGCGCTACTACCAGCATTGGCACTCCTTGAAATCACCCTCCTTGTCGCTTCACTTGTTCTGGGAATGATCCCACTATTGAACGCATTCTCGATCTGAACCCCCAGTTCATGCAAATTTTGAAAGTGAATAGCGGAGCGACTATCAACTTTTGCAACATATCATGCTCGAGGTTTCGCACCATCATCTGCACTTGATCCCTCTCAGAAGGGCGACGATCTGTCATTTGTGCTGCCTTTGCTCTCCACCTCGCAACGAATTCCACAAAAGGCTCTGTTGGGTTCTGGCGAGTTGCTTCAAGCTCTTGGATGGTCATTTCAACTTGGGTACTGTAGGAATACTGATCGACAAAGGCCTCGGCCAGTTCTTCCCAGTTTTGCTTCACTGTATCCTCCAATTTGGCATACTAAGTGGCTGCTACACCCGACAGGGTTCTTCTATATAGAGAGAGTTTCTGTGGCTTAGTCAGACCCATCGACTTTAGGATATCCAAGAAAAGTTGGATATGTACCACAGGATCTCCAGACCCGTCGAAACGGTCAATATGTGGCATTTTGAATCTGTCTAGGAGTTGTACGGCAGCCTCGGTGTACCCATCCTCAATGTCGGGAATAGAGTTAAGGCCATGTACCTTTTTTAATTGCTTCTCAAGGTTTGCAATTTTCACTGCGGTCAGATCGAGCTCATTAACATCAAGGGAATAGAGTTAAGGCAATGTACCTTTTTGAATTGCCTCTCATTAGGCTGCACCGGGGGTCTGAAAACTCGGGCTTGAGCCAACCCTTCTCAAGGATCTGGACCCTGCAAATCTTCAGCTGGCGGAAGTGGGTCAAAGTTCGGCTGGGGTCCCAAAGCTGGATGTGAGGCAGATGCCCCAGATGGACGCTGCATTTCAATACTGGTCTCGGCCTGCATGGCAGTTCCCTGATTTAACGCTGCTGTCACGGCCATAAATTCTTCCGAACCCTGTGCCATCACGGTCTGTTGATGATTTGACTGGTGACTGATGGATCAGATGAACCGGTGAGCCTTGACTGGCCCTTCTCTGCCTTGCCTCAGCGAAGGAAAACACTGGCTGCTCTGAACTGAGTCTCTAACTGGACAAAGTCTATCAGCACTAGTCCAATGTACCCGGGGGATATTGGAACCTTCTGAAGCTATAATTCTAGGACTGCCTAGCAAAAGAGAAAACAGGCAGCATCTCAGCCCATTTTTGCCAATACAGATATGAGCGTAGCTGAATGACCGTGCTCTCTACCAAATTCTGCCCAAAAGTCTGCCTGTAAACTGATACCCTCAGGTAAAACTGATTCCCAGATACTGTTGCCCGCAGGCCTAATACCCAGACTTGCAAACTGTTACATGCATTCCTGTAGAGACACACCCTAAAAGCACATAGCAAGCAAGTGAGAGCCAAAACACCCCTATGTTGGGGTAGGGTTTCCCTATCCTATTTTGTCAGGAGCTAGGGTTTCACTACGCACGCAGTGGTTTTAAACAACCTATGATCGGGTAAGCAACCTGTCCTAATTTGGAATGGTCACTATGGATTCCGATATACACTAGGTCGAAAGGTCAAAAAGGGTGCCCCGGTAAAATCGGCGTTTGTGTTCCCATCGTGATAGAGCCCGCAACCGGTCAGCCTTATGGCACGCTTCGCAAAGCGAGCCTCCGGCAAACCGTTGAGGAATAGCATACGGCAAACACAGTGTCCTAGGCGCACCAATGTAAATGCAATGCAAAGAAACACATAAGTGTAATCAAAACAAGATATTATGAGTACGAGTCAAGTTCTCTAAATCCCCAGCGGAGTCGCTAGAAACTGTAGACGTCTCCGAACGTCCCGGGAGGAAATCCCCCCCGTTTTGTTCATTGGGCACATACAATTCAGGACTCGAAGTCACGGTGTATCTAATCTCGCAGAGTGCAATGCAAGACCGATGAATCATCAAAGAATCCAAATCCGGCAATTCATTTTTGAAAATAGATTTTTTGAAAGAAGTACTAAACATGGACTGCTTTGCCCGATACAGAGTCGCCACCTAAATATTTTATTTTGGGAAATTTAGGAAACCCTGGCTCGTTACCTAAGGCCACGTGCCCGTCATCACCAAAGTTTCCTCGGCTCGAGAACTTGGGTACGATTGGGGAAGGTCACTTCGTGAGCATCCCCGCTCGCCTGATCAAAGATCGGCCTCTACTAACCATGATATCTAGTTTCGAAAACATTATGCGTTCTTATTCCGGTTATTAGCCTAGATTTACTATATGATGCGCACAGCATACAAGTATAGACTGGATCGCCTGAATCGGAACGAAACATCTCATGTTTGTTTTTTAAAGCGGTTTGCTACTCGCAAGTAGGCTAAAATGTGGATTTGCCACCCTCATGTGGGCTTAGAAAACAAGGTGATTTGCCACTATCTAGTGGGCTTAAAACTCACCATTGATGAATTGTTCCAATCCAAATAACCCAACCTTCACCCACAGGCATTCGGGCAGGTATATCATATAAGCAAATACCCTCATGGTAAGCATGCTATCATGTCAGTCACTCATACGCATGCAAGGATGCTAAAGCATAAAACTTACCGAGTGCTCCAAGCCAAAACAGAAGCTATGTTAGAAATCCATGCATGATCCTAACTATACAGAAATGCCTAATGCAACACATGCAAAATGCAACTAAGATAGGCTCAGCTATTCTAAAGATGGCATATGAAATGCTACAACTAACAAGTATTCAACTTGGAATTGAAATACAAATGCAGTTAGTATGATGCGCCGAGCCCGGTGCATGCAAGACAGATGAATGATGCAAACATGCAAGCATAAGTATGCTAATTGAAACATGCACTAATCTAACCATCATAAGCAGGTAAATAAAAGGGAGAAAAACGTGGGGTTGGAAAACATACATCACACGTACGCACACTTATTACAATTGTGCCCTCGCTCGGAGGGTCCGAATAAATAATACAATCCGAAATGAATAGCGAATTGTAGCTAATTATTACACATCCACTAACTAACTAACAAATTAGCTAAGTAAGCTATAAACTGGCATGCAAATGGACTGCCCTGGCTCTGTTTTGGATGACAATGAATGCATGCATGCTCGATGTGCTTTGTCGGTAAATTCCATCGCGATGCCTTGTCCCGCCATTGTTTGCAGCTGATTTTAGAAACTTACACAAAGCTCGAGGAGGCTGAAACTCCACCTGGGGAAGGCTGCTGACTAGCTCTTGGCTTGGGAAACACCTGTCGACCACCCCTCACGGTGAAAACCAAAAAAGGTGGTCGGCCTACCAGAAAACCTGGTCGGCCGACCACTTTCTGCCCCTAGACTCTGGTTTTTCTACAACAATGGCAAGAAAGAGAGAAAGCAATGTATTTTCAACATATGTGTGCGCGACCACTCCTCCCCGTCCTTGCACAAGCTCTAGGGAGTGTGGCCCTCGGTTCTCGAGCCATCAATCACGCATCTCGATGCATGATGGCCGAGAGACCGAATTGTACGTTTTTATATGACATGAATGCGGGTATGAATATATGAAGCCAACAATTCTATCATAGATAATCAAGAACGTTGGAGACCGGGAATCGAGGCACGTTTCGTCACTTGGAGTACGAAACGCCCCTCGCTTCCCGTGCTTGGACTAAACCCTATTCCAAGCACCATGCAAATGGAATGGCATGCACAATGCGACTAACATGCAACCTAGCATACGCAATGCTCTGTACTAAAATGACATACACAATGCGCGTGATGTAACATGGTATACACAATGCTCTAAGATGCAACCTAGCATACGCAATGCTATGGATTGAAATGGCATACACAATGCACGATGGACTTACACCAACATGAGTGGACTTTAGCCACACTCACATCAGTGACCATTAGATGAAAATGAGACGACCGAAATACGTGCACACATGCACGCATACTGAGGACCGAACCTAAGGCATCAAATGCCACTCTACCAAAGCATGGCAAGGGATGAAAGATGGTCTATGAACATGTAATTTCCAGCACTAAAACATGATGCTAAATGATCCCGAAACATGAAAATATGGCACCCGATGCATGGAATAAGCCCCGAAACTCAAAACTAGGCACATGTATTGAACCACAAGTATACAAAGCAAGCATTATTTGATCATGAAGTCAAAAGACAGAGCCAAGGCAGTCCCAAAACATGCACATTTCTAGTTTAGAGCATGGCCAAAAGATGCTAACATGTTAGACTAAAATAGCATGCAACATTGGCTAGCAAGCATGGTTTACATGGCATGTATATGAAGCAAATGAGAACTCATCAAACCAGCCAAAAATAGTGAATAAAACATGCCAAAATATGCCCAAATAATCACTGAAATGCAGCCAGTGCATGCAAAAATGAGGGGCTTCTTTGGAGGGCCTTGCAAGGAGTTGTTAAGCACATACAAGATAGACACTTAGCATGGTAAAACCAACTCTTGAAATCAAATATGAAAGCCCTAAAACTCACCAAATTGGATCTCAAATGGGTCTAGGAAACATGCAAAGAAAGGCTCCTTTGAAAGGCCTTGGATGGGATTGCTCTACACATGCATTGTAGACATAAAATATGGCCAAAAAGGCCTTGGATAGAGCCAAGTCAGACCTTAAAACTCACAGAATAAGGACTGAAATAAGACTTCAATGCATGCAAAATAGGGTCCCTTTGGAAGGCCTAAAAGACCACTAAACAAGACAAGGAGAGAGGGGGTCACCCCCCTCTAATTTTGGCCCTCACAAATACATCTAAGATACTAAAAATATACTGGATTTCAGTGGCTAAGAGGCCAAACCATAGCCAATGCAAGTGCTTTAATGCATAGCCTTAATCATGAAGAGATGAAGCATGCATTGGGGGAAGATGACCCCAAACAGAAATGGGACCTTAACCAAACTTGAAGAGGATGTCAAAAAAAGACTTTTTCCAGTTTATAGAAAATCTTGAAAATGCTCACAAGTAAGGCTAAGATAGGATGCAAAAATAGCCCTAAAAGAGAGATTGAACAAACAAGGAAGTAAATGACTTCAAAAAGTAAAGTGCCCTTAAACAAAGTTGAAGAGGGGCTCAAAATAAGTCACTTTACAGTTTATAGTAAATCTCAAAAGTGCTCACAAGTAGGACTAAGATATGATGCAAAATAGGCCTACAAAGAGGGGTAAAGCATGCAAGGGTGTAGAAGGCCTCAAACAGAAAAGTGTCCTTATAAAATCTTCAAGAAGAGCTCAAAATATGACACTTTTCAGTTTATGACAAAGTCCAGAAATGCTTTCAAGTAAGGAAAAAATAAGGAGCAAAATGAAGACCAAAAGAGGGAAAGAGTATGTTACCCTTGTAGCCAAGAACTCCAGTAGCAAAAGGGGTCCAAACTCTGAGCTAAAACCAGATTTTGGAACTCAAAATGATCCTCAAAGAACCTCAGCCCAATGGCAGTTGAGTTTGATCAAGGGTACTTAGGCAAAGGAGAGGAATATCTCCAAGTATAGCTCTTGCTATGCACACAAGGGCAAGAGAATGAGAGGAAGAGGTTTTAGGTCTGGAAGTTGTAGAGAGAGAGAGACTTTTTTTAGAGTGAGAAGCTCCCAAGCTTCTCCAAGAAGTTCTCCTTTGAAAAATGGGAGATATATCATCATATATAGCAAAAAGGAGAGTTGGCTCGAAAATATCTGATTATAGGACAGCTGGAGGGTGTGGAAGACAGTTGGAGGGAAAATATCTATCAATTTTGAGCTTTCTGGGCATAAGTGGTCAGCCGGCCACCTTTCCTGGTCGGCCTGCTACTTTTCCTAGTTGGTCGACCACTTTTTCAGGAGAGGGTGGTCGACCAGCCACCTTTTCTGGTCGGCCTGCTACTTTAGGAAAATTTTGCTTTCTAGGTCCAACTTCAAATAACCATAACTCCTTCTTATGAACTCCTTTTCAGGTCATTCTTGTATCCAAATTGAATCCACGGAAGTTAGCTTTCCAATGGTGCCAACCTTGCATCAAAATTCCTCCTGTGCAAAAAGTTATGCCTGTTTTGGTGAAGCCGCGCAGATTCGGTTCAACCGGATTCATGCCGAACTTTCTTTTAAACTAGTTTTCTTATCTCCTTTCCTCTTTTCTTCAACTCCAAACCCCTAAACAAAGTGTTTTGAAATATTTTTCAAAGATTTCATCTCTCTTTTATTCATTTCTACTTTGTCCTTGCTCGGTTTACCGAAAAACGCAACATTTGGCAAAATGCGAGCCTCAGAACATCGTAAAAACTTTATTTCAAAAACGTTTTGAAAGAGAGGATTTTGAGGTCTAAAATCTTTTGATCAAGATTGTTTTGGTCCAAAAAGGGGTATGAAGTTGAGATTTGACTCTCTCCTTGCCGAAAAAACTGAACCTTTTCCCTACACACCTTTCTCCACCATGTAAACCATCAATCGCGTCCAAGTGTTAAGGGCGGTCAAAAATGCGGTGTCTACAATTACCAAAGGAATCCAAAACCAATTTCATCTAAACTGAATAAGGATAAAAATGTTGGAACAATCTTCTGTGAATAATAAATAAAATTAAAACAAATCAAATAAATAAAATAAATTACGTACCGAATTTATTTTTATCGAACCGAATGAATATTTAAAAGATCAAGTCGAGTGTGTGACACTCTGTCCTTCAGACAGATTTGTCCCGCTATGGTGCTTATGGACTAATGGCGTCTATCTCCCAAGATACAATGATCTTCACAAATTTGTAGTAACACTCCAAATAAATTTATCCGGCGAACTAGAACCTGTGTTCTATACTCTCTAAAATTTTTTCCTAAAAATTATATGAAGAATAATTGATGCAAGAGAGCAAAAGAAAAGCAACAAAATTAATTTTTGGAATATTAAAATGCTGGAACAGATCTGGTATTTATAGGCAAAATACACTATATGAATAGCTGCAGTAAAGAGCCGAATAGGTATGAACCTGTTTTGAATAGATACTGTTCAAAATTCAAACAGATCTGCAGACATTTTTTTTTTTGAATCTGTTCGGCAGTTGTGGATCTGTAACTGCTGGGCAGTTATTTGGCAATTTCAAACAGTTAACTCTGTTGGAAATTTTCAGACTGAGAGAGGTAAATTTGGACAGAACATTTTAAATTCAATTTTGGCACCAAATTTGAATTTAATTTCATTTAGTTTTTTTGGAAAAAATTCAAATAATTTAATTTCATTAAGTTTTTCTAGAAAAAATTCAAATGAATTTTGTCTAAAAAATTAATATTAGAACCGACCCAACCCGACCCGACCCGACCCACACTCGGTCGAACAGACGCATGTGTGGTAGTTTTGGCTAAGGTTCAATTTGTCCATAACTCATCATTTCTACAAACTTGGGGTGCCCCTTGAGGCCCAACCTAAATTAGTAGACCAAGAGCTCCACAAAAACTCACTTAAAATTTCAATGTGAGAGAAACTTTATAAGGAAACTCACATTTAATTCTTTAAATGTCCATTCCACGAACCTGAACACGACGTCAAGTTTCCATTCACTCATAAATGGTTTTGACGAACCGTCTTCACCATGTGACTTGCCGTGTGACAAGGAACCCGTCACCTCTTCGGACCCACCCCAAAAGACGTTTGGGGCCCACTCAATTTTGAGCTCAAAGTTGGCCCAAAATAAGCCTTATAAAACCAATTTTTCTAACAAAAAATATTCCAAGAAAACTAGAGAAATACCTTAAGTGGCCGTGTAAGATGACACAATTCAACACTTAAAACAAAATCAATTAAATTAGATAATTACAGTTAGTATCAATAAAAATTTTAAGTAACTCTTGAAATGTAGGATAAACATTAAGAAAATTTTAAATAATAAAAAACTTACTTAATGCAGATATAATTTATAACTATTTATGTATAAGTATAGACATTAATGACCTCATTATTGTCGCCATCGCCCCCACCCCCACCCCCACCCCACACCACCATCACTTTTATTCATATTCTTTCATACATCATTTTTCTGTCACCACTTTAGACAAACAGTCATGATTCAAATGAATCATTTTGTAAATCTCACAATAAATATTATCTGTATAAAAAATCATCTTTATTGAATATCAATAAATAGATGAACAAATTATATTTTATTTAATAAAATAAATAATTTAAATTTAAATTCATAATAATCGTCCATTATGAAAAATAAAATATAGTTTATTTATCTATCTAATAATGCTGGATGAAATTGATTCTCATTTTTACTATTGGACATATGTGGACAAGAGATAGAGACTCACAAAATAAAATATAAAAAAAGTATAAAATATAGTGATATAAAAAGGAGTTAGGTTATGTTAGAGACTCCATATAATTTATTAAATTTTTTATTAAATCTCGTATATGGGTGTGAGACCTACACATATGTGGATTTGTATGAGTCTTACATGCATATGAGAGATTTGGTAAAAAAAATTAATAAATCATTCGAAATCCATTGTATTTTCCAAGGGAGTTAATTATCTTCCATTCAAGAATGTAGTGATATAAAAAGGAATAGATTGCCTATATTAAGCACAAAGTTTCTATTTTTAACCCAAGGGTGGGTGGCATTGTGGTTAAGGTTTGGAGTTTAAGCCCCAAGGTCACAAGTTCAATTCCCTTTCCCTTGGGTCAATCTCCTAGGCGTAGCACAGTTGGTTATGAGGTTGGACCTCAAGTTGTCTAATCAGCACTTGGTGTGGGTTCAATACTCTCCAGTTGTGCGAGTCCTGACTTAAGCGGAACTTGTCTTGGGAGGTCGGGGCAAATTCCTAGGTTATAGTCCCATCGCTCGAAACGGCTAATAGGACACCCTGATGATCTCTGCAAGGGGCGCTGTCTTGGACCTGCAAGAGGGCAGGGAAGATTTTCCTGTAACAAAAAAAAAAAATGTTTTCTATTTTTTATTTTTTTTAATTTGACTTCTCTCGAATCATTCAATCATCTTTTTGTGACTAAGATCATTTTCAATGGTTACTTAAATCTATCATCAAACTTAAATTTGATGAAAAATTCCTCATTTTCTTGCCCCAATGGTTTCATCGAATTTGTATCAAATCGAGGATTTTACTTTTCATTTATCAAACTGAGGACTAATGTGTCTTTCATCAAATCACTGTTCATAACCGTCTGATTTTTACCACCGGAAGTCTCCCCGGGTGACCATCTCAAGGCAAACATTTGTGGAAAAATTGCACTGACCGGTCGACTCCTTGGATGACCACCTAAAGGCAAAAATTTGTAAAAATTTTGCACTGTCTGGTCAAACGGTAGAACATCCTCCTGGTCATCTGTCCAATCAACCACTGTTCTAATGAAATTTCAAAAACCTCCATTGAAGTACTTAATATTAAATAAAATTTTTACTCAAATTTTTACACAAATTTAATAAAAAATTTGATACACCGTTAAAGATACTCTAATACTTACTTATTTTAATTATCCTTTCCATACATTATATGGCCACTATTAAAAAAATAAAACTATTTTTTTAATTTTTATATAATAGGTCATGTGTAAACCGCCGCAAAGGAGTGGACTGTCTTCATCCGAGAAGTGGACACCTTTTTTTTCATGAAGTTATTAATTAATTTATTTTTAATCTTTTCTATGGTAGTGTAATTACTGTTGTGCCCATATTTTTATGGGTTGTAGCATTTTGCAATTAGTTCTGTAATCAAAGAAAATTAATGAATTAGTTGCAAAATTCTAAGAAAGCATTAAATGTGGATAAAAGGTAATTGCATTATGAAAAAATAAAAAATAAAAACCAATTTCCTTTGAACGGTAGACAAAAAATATCACCAATGCTAAGGATATAGAAAAAAAATATAAAAGAATGGTTAAGATTTACTGGGTTTAATTATGTTATCAACACTCTATTTCTAGCATTGCACAGAAGATATTCGAATAAAATTTAAAAAATGCCTTCCTCATTATTTAAATGCATTTTGGTTAACTTAATAAATTCTAGTATGAAGCATTAATTATGTAACCGTTTGGGATAGAGTAGTAATTAACAATATGATTAACACCTCAATAAATATATTTAGATTATATTTAATTTATCACGTGATATATTAGAAGAGTAATGCTAGAGGCGAGAAATTTTTGTATACGGATAGGGTACATATTATGTAGTATCTTCTACTATTGTGATTGGCTTTGATAGCAGGGTCTACTACATTTATATTGAGTGTGTGAAAACAATAGTGGGCATATGCATTTGTGATTAGTGAAAGGTAGTGTCACGTGGTACCCTATTGGCATACAAAAATTTCTCAATGCTAGAGACCCCAAAATTCTATCAAATGTCTCATATGGGTGTGGGACCCACACAATGTGGGTCCCATGTGGATCTCACACTTATGTAAGACATTTGGTAGAATTTTTAATAGAATTTTTGGAATCTCTAGCATTTTTGTTATTAGAATAATGCTATATATACCAATTAATGTACTAACTAGTATGCTGACATATGACGTGGCATAATTTTAGAGGTTTTGGATATTTGTAATTTGTATAATAGGGGGAGCCAATAACAATGACATAACACTAGTTGGTACACTAGTGTGTACATCAATTAGTGTATGTAATACCATCGGATATATTATTGTATTGACAACAGGTATGAGTAGTGAAATCTATCAACTAATACAATTACAAATGCGATGATAAGTAATTTTAACTGCACCTTTAACCATGTTTAAATGACATGAATAGTAAAGATGAATGAGAAAAATTTGAGCCTATTCATCGCTAGGTGTTCGTTTGCTCTCCTTTTATTCCATTTTGCCATCAAATCTCAAATTTTGAATTCAAATCTTTTAATTAAAATCTCAAACATTTAACAAATTCAAATAAGATTTAAATTAATTAAATCAAGATTTCAAAAATCGATAATTATATTTAATCTAGTAGTTTTTCTACCTAATTAAATCAAGATTTCTAAATTCAAAAATAACGGTGATCTAATGATGTAAGCTTCCAACACTTTAAACTTCTCAATTTTGTTCTTCAACATCGTGGATCAATCGATCGATCTTTATCGGGAAATTCATCGTCGCTCAATTGGTAAGTTATTATTACTTTTTCTTTTTTTGTTTTTGATAAATGGATATCTAGTTCAATTTACGAACACTCTAACTAATTTCGGGAGACCAATTACACCACCTATTTGTAAGAGTCTCATTTAAAACTAGAGCAAACGCCTATGAACTGACTCCAAAGTGATGATTCCAACTTGTGAGCTCAACTGGTAAATCTTGATCAGTTTTTTCATGGTATACATAAGATAAAGACGAAGTTATTGAGAGCAAGTGGAAGAGAAAACAATGTGAAAGGGTGATCAATATATGTATATATATACGCGCACAATAGAGAAGAATCGACATTAAGAGATAGGTGAGAGTGAGAGAGAAGAAGAAGATCGCAAAATCAAAATTATAAAAATTGAAATACAATAACCATCCAGCTAAATACGCGTTGGGTGTGATTTTTAATTTCACTTAATCACATTTACTTTTAATTGTAACAGTCAATCGATTGAAAAAAATTAAAAACGGATAGACCAAAAATAGATTTTAGTGAAAGTGCAAAACTAAAACGAGATATTGATAAAAGTATAAAGGTGCTAATGAAATGAGAAATATGTTACGTATTGCTAACATGATAAATTTTGTCAGCATTATTAAAATTAGATGGGCAAAATTGCACAATTGATTTAAAACATAAAAGATTGATTGTCACAGCCGAAAGTGAAGGGGCTAATGTGTGATTTTGGTTAATGTGTGGGGTGCTAAATGTAATTAACCCATAAAAAATATTTTATAAAATTTTCTCAAATATAATTTTTTATTGGATTAAATACACTTTAGTACCCTTATAATTTCATCAAAATCTTATTTTGGTCCTCTTAATTTTAATTATGATAGTCAATCTCCTACACTTTAAATTACATTGCAAGATAGTTATTTATTTATTTATTTTCTAAGATGCTAGGTAGTTTTTTATTGGGTTAATTACACATAACTCTCCAATACTTTCTCCAAAAGTTTATTTTGCTCCCTCAATTTTTAGTTGTAACAATTAACCCGTTGCACTTTCATCAAAATTTCATTTTGATCTTTCAAGAACTTGTCATTACTTAACATATTTCCCACCGCATTAGTACTGCTACACTTTCATCAAAATCTCACTCTAATCCATCTATTTTCAATTTTTGTCAATCTCATTAATTAGAAATGAACAAAAAGGTGGCATTGAAAATTGAAGTTCCGAAGTAAGATGTTAACAAAAACGCAAAGGGTGCTACGTATAATTAATTTTTCAAAAAAAAATTGCCAAACAAAATTTTCTTATCAATTTTATTTTTTAATATTGGAAAATAGAAAACCAAATATCAAACATGTTTTTCTTCTCCACCCTTAAATCTCTGTCATTCCGTTAACAAACCGTCAATGGAACAGTCTTATAGGTGTATTTGTTTGGACAGACTAGATAAAGGGAATTGTAATCCATCAGATATATTGTCCCAGTACTATTTGATTGCATTGGATTTTTGTCTTATGTTTGTTTAGTCATGGAATTAGATGTCTGAATTAGACAATTCTGTTGAATCTTATGTTTATTTAGTCATAAGATTAGATGTTGGATTCGACTATTCTATTGAAGTCGATATGTATCCTATTTTATTTAATTTTTTTACTAAAACTTTTAAAAAATTAATAAATAGAGCATCAATAAAAATTATATAAATTTATTTTAATTTTTAGTTAAGATTTTTTAATTTGAACTTGTAATTAAATAAATTGATTGAACTTTTAAAAGGGGATTATAATCCATTGAACTGTTAATTTAATTTAATTTTTAGTTCAAATTTTTAAATTTTATTTTAGTTTACTAAGTATAATTAAAAATAATATAAATAAAAAATTAAGGGTAAAAAATGAGGGCCATAAATGTCATTTTAACTTTCCAATCTGGAGGAGTTATCCTACCTTTTTTATCTCACACCCCCCATGGGACACAATAATTCCACAAATAAGAGATTAATAGTTCGATTGGACTACTAGTCCACCTTATATTTTTTGAATCAAACGTCGGATTATCACATGCAATGAATATGCAGTCCTATCCCCTAGGTTAATTCCCCAAACAAACACCCCCATAGTATAATTGACCATTTGTCAATCTAGGCTATAGCAAAAAATAAAATAAAATAAAATAAAGATTCATAATTTTTGGATTTTTTTATTTTGCGTCAAATGCTTTTACTCCTTAGATCTGTCTAATGTAAATAAATATAAAATATAAATTTGTCAAGTGAGAGTGTTGTGTCATATTTTGTAATTAATTTGTCAAACTATTAAAATTTGGATTATTTATTTATTTATTTATTGTGAAAAAGAAAGTTTTACTCAGGCCAAGATAGTGAACTCCATTGGTACACACAAATCAAGAAGATCATATACAACAACCGAGGCAGGAATAAGAGACACCCTTAAGAAGTTGCCAATCGTGCCTCTTAAGCGACTTGTAAATTACGAAAGCATTTCAGAAAATAATAATAATAATAATAATAATAATAATAATAATAAGAGCATTGCGATTTCAATAAGCCTATCTAGTTAGAAGGAAATACAAAACTCTTTTGAACAAATTTAACACTCCTTGGCTATGAATGGAGTATCGATATGCTATCAAAATTTAGGTGGCTTAAAAAACTATGCAAGACAAGTTTCATGCACTAATGAAACTAAAATTTTAACCACATACGAAGTTGTTTAACTTTTTTTTGTATATTAAACAATTGTTTGGTTTGAAATTTGTTGAACCGCGTTCAAAAAGTTTCACAAATGACAACTATTAAAATTCGTTGAAAGATAATTTATTACAACAGAAATCCGAACAACTACAGATGCCAAGCGGTTTGTTATTTTTCCTCATTCATGTGAACAAAGGGGCATGTAGAGTGTTTTTTAGTGTAAATTACAAATACACCTCTTAGATTTATTTAAATTACGAATTACTCCTTATAATTTTAGAAATTACAATATGCCCCTTAAGGTTTCTAATTTTATAACAAATAAGACTTTTTATTAATAAATCATCAAGTTAATTAACAGTTTTTAATGATGTTAAAATTTTATTTCAATTAATAATTCAGATAACTTTATTATTGTATAGGAGAACAGTTAGAAATTTTATTTTTTCAGTTAATTCTGTTAAATAAAAAATTCTGACAAAGAGGTATTTGTAATTTTTCAAACCACAGAGGGCAATTCGCATTTTAAGCAAACCTTAGGGGGTTTATTTATAATTTACCCTTTTATTTAAGCTTTGGTGGATTAGACAAAAAATGTACAACAAGTTTAACACTCTCCTACACATGCAACATGACATCATGTTAAGGTAGAATAGAGAAGAAATAATATAATCATGCGTAGATTTGGCATATTGGAGACCATCAATGACCAAGCTCTGATAGCATATTAAAGTATCCAAAACAAAACAAATTCAACATGAGTGTAGAAGTCTCTAGAGTTTATTAATTAAGTATAGTTTATTAATTAAGACTGGGTAGAGAGACAATGTGAAACATTTCAAAACACTGCCCTCACAAGATGCTCGATAGATTATGGATGTAGCATAGAAAAGAGATAATAGAATTGGGCGGAGACTTGACCCACTAGAGACTTCCAAAACTTGACTTAAATGCCATGCTAAAACATTTTAATTCAAAATCATTTGGTTATGAATAGAGTATCTTTGAGAGTATATTATCCAAATTTAGGTGGCTTAAAAAACTATGTAGGATAAGTTTAACACACTAATGAAATTACAATTTTAGCCCTATTCAATGTTGTTTAACTTTTGTGTAACTAAAACTTGTTTGTTTTAAAATTTGTTGAACCGCTTTTAAAAGAGTTTCACAACTGACAAATATTAAAATTCATTTAAAGACAATTTATTATAGCAGAAATCCTAACAACTACAAATGCCAAGCGGTTTGTCATTTTTCTTCATTGGTGCCGTTTGGTAGAGCTGTGAGAAAGTGATTATAGATTATAGCTTAACAGATTATGGCTTATGGCTGTGAACATAAGCTGTTAACCTATTTGGTGCAGCTGTGAGATTATGGATTTAAGCAGTAAAGTAGTGTTTAGTTGATAAGCTGTAAAATAACTTTTTACTGTGTAATTGTCCATTTTGCCCTTATATGATATAAAAATGATTATTTTGTCATTTTTTTAGTTTTGATTTTTAAAAAAAATATTTCCTTAATAAAAGTTAATGTAATTAGTATTAAAAAAATTATCATTTCATTTTAAATTATTTCATTAATAAAGTATCATTTTAAATTAGTAGTTAATGTAATTAGTGGCAATTAATAGTTTAATAAGCATCAATTAATAGTAAAATTATTAATTTTTTCCATTAATAGTTTAATAAGCTGTAAAAAATTAATAGTTTAATTAGTTTAATAACCATCAATAAAATTATTTCATAAGCTGTAAAAAATTATTTCATTAATAAGCATCAATTAAAATTAATAGTTTCATTAAAATTATTAATAGTTTCATTAATAAGCATCAATTAAAATTAATAGTTTCATTAAAAAAATATTTCATTAATAAGCATCAATTAAAATTAATAGTTTCATTAAAATTATTAATAGTTTTATTAATAAGCATAAATTAAAATTAATAGTTTAATTAGCTGTAAAAAATTATTTCATCAATAAAAGTTCATTTTAAATTAGTAGTTAATGTAATTAGTGGCAATTAATAGTTTAATAAGCATCAATTAATAGTAAAATTATTAATAGTATCAATTAGTATAAATTTTTTTCATTTTTTCATTTTAAATTAATTAGTGGCAATTAATGGTTTAATAAGCATCAATTAATAGTATCAATTAGAATATTTTTTTTTCATTATAAATTAATTAGTCTCAATTAATTAGCATCAATTATTATTTTTTATTCATTAATTTTTTTATTTTTTTATTAAAAAAAACACTGAAAAACCTCCCAAAAAAAAAAATGAGAACCCTAGCTCCGGCAGGATGAACCGGTGCTAAGGTTTCAGATTGATCCACAGAAAAGAGAGAGATAGAGAGAGAGCTAGGGTTCAGATCACCGCCAGCATCAGATCGCGATGGTTCAGATCTTCTTCTCATCTCACTGCCGACGTCGATCGCGAAGAGGGAGAGAGAGCTAGGGTTCACGCTACGACAGAGATGGTTCAGATCGCGATGGAGAATGATCGGAGAACAAAGGAAAGAGAGAGAGAGAGAGAGAGAGAGAGAGAGAGAGAGAGAGAGAGAGAGCTGTTCGTCGGAAATCGCCTCTCCCGTTTGTATGAGAGAGAGAAAATGAGTGTTTTTAGTTTTTATACATGGCACACTTGTAATTAGCATCAATTAGGAAGGATATTTAAGTCATTTTGCCTCAGAGGGATCAAATGCGTGCATAAGCTGAATTTATAACCACCTCAAGAGCAACTTAAAGATTTAAGCCAAAAATGACTTAAATTAAGCTATAATTTGTGCTTATAAGTTGTACCAAACACACAAACATAACTTAATTTAAGCCAAAAGTTGATTTAAGCTGAAAAAAAGCTTTACCAAACAGCCTCATTCATGTGAACGAAGAGGCATGTAGAGTGTTTTATTTAAGCTTATGTGGCTTAGACAAAATATGTGCAACAAGTTTAACACTTCCCTACACATGCAACCTAGTAGGCATGTTGAGGTAACATAGAGAAGAAAGAATATATTAATGCATAGACTTGACATATTAAAGACCGCCAAAGACTTAACTTTGATATCATATTAAAGTATCTAAAACATAACAAATTGGAAATGAGTGTAAAAGCCTCTAGAGTTTGTTAATTGAGACTCGGTAGAGAGGCAATGTGGAACAATTCAAAACACTCCCCACACAAGATGCTTGGTAGATTATGGATGTGACATAAAAAATAAACAATAGAACCGGACGGAGACTTGACCCACTAAAGACCTGCCAAAACTTGACTTAAATACCATGCTAAAACATTTTAATTCAAAATTAGTTGGCTATGAATGGAATATCCTTTGGAGTATATTATCCAATTTTAGGTGGCTTAAAAAATTATGTAGGACAAGTTTAACGCACTAATAAAATTACAATTTTAGCCATATTCAATGTTGTTTAACTTTTTTTGTAACTAAAACTTGTTTGTTTAAAATTTGTTGAACCACTTTTGAAAGAGTCTTACAAATACAAGTAAAATTCATTTAATGTCCATTCTAACTTTGCATTTGTTTTCTCTTGTTTGGTACGCCTTATTTAAGTGGAAATAGTCATGCCATTGGAATGACTAATCTAACAAAATGTAAGAATGTCTATTCATTCCTCCAACCTGAGGAATGACCATTCCATTCCATCATGGAATTATCATAAATTTTTATTAGTATTTTTTTAATGGATTAAAAAAAATATTATTATTTAACTACTACTATCATTTTGTTCTCCTACTACCCTACCGCCACTGTCATTGTCACCGCCACCACCACCCTATTGCCACCACAACCACCACTACCACAGTCACCGCCACAACCGCCATACCACCGTATTACCACCATCGTACTACCGATGTTGCCACTACTGTGAGGTCCCTAACCTTTGTAAAACCTATTAAGTCCTTGACTTTTGAATTATTTCAATAAAGACCCTTCAATCCTTATTTGTCTTCAATTCTAGTTATAGAATTGAACATGTGCGCCAACTGAAAACGCGAAAACCCTGATTAAACCCGGAACTCAGGAACCATTTCTAAAACCCTAGTAATAATTAAATTAATTTTCTAAGTGTATTTTCCATACAAGAAACGCTAGGTTTCCGATTTTCAGTATAATTCGTCGTTTAATTCAAAACAGAGAAACTTTAACCGAATTAAATTTCCAAAACTTAAATAAATTAAATACTACACTTAATTAAGTGTTCAAATTCATAAATTAAAATTTTGGCCCTCATATTCTTCTTGAATCACATGTTGACCCCAAACTAGTACCATTACATATATATATATATATATATATACTTGTACCTTTCTTAAATAAATAAATTTGTACACAAAATATCTTCAAATTTTATACAAAAAAAATAAAATAATGCCCTCAAATATCATCATGTGGCCAACCACCCTAGAGAGATTCCTTGTTGTGTACTTTTTGAAACATGAATGCTTGATTTCATGAAGAAATTTTGACTAAATCCCTAAATCATGGAGATGTGTTTGTACTAATTTTCAATCTAGTTCTATCTTGACCAAACTAGGACTAAATCATGTTCCAAGTTATAATTAACCTTCTCAATCAACCTCCATTTCATTTCATTCCATTCCATTCCATTCCAATCAATTTCAAATTCTTTCCATCTAATTCCAACCAAGGGCATTTTAGACTTTCCACCATAATTTTTTTTTTCTATAAATAAAACCTCTCCCCTAGCATTTTTGCACAGCAAACACACTCACACGCTACACATTTCAGCTGAGGGAGAGAAAAAGAGAGGAAGAGAGCTTTGGTGGTAGAGGAAAGGAAAAAGAGAAGAAATTGTGCAAACACTTCACTAGGCAATCACGTAAGCCACATCACCATCTCTCATTCTATTTCTTTTTACAAATAAATATTTTTAGCGATTTAAAATCATATTTTTAGATGTGTTGTAGTGGTGGTCATGTGTTCAAAGTTGATCTTTCTTCTATTAATGTTTCCTCTTAATAGATGTAAAATTACCTTTTTCTTCCCATATCTCACATTTTTTTAAAGGCACACCACCACTATACAAATCTAAGTTATTGATACATTATTTAGTATCTTTTCATCGCAAAATAAGTGAAAAATTTCTCTTAACTGGCTTCTTTTCTCACAAATCTTCTTATTGTGCATGAAAAATTTGTTTTACAACCAACTTTCAAAAATTCTCGAAAAATGTATAAGAATCTTCTAGACCTCGGTTTTGCATCAAAATATTCCTTGTGGAGTTAGATTTCAAGGAAAATTTGTTTCATTGAAAAAGAGTGAGCGGTTTGTAAGAAAATCCAATTTTCGTAACGATCGACGAGTCTGGACAGCGCTGGAGTGTTTCTTAAATAAATAAACAAGGCCTTAAAAGCTATCACATTTTCGAAACATGTTTTGAAAACTAGATTAAATTCTCTACGAACAATAGGAAGGTCGAGTTTGGGAAAAATATGAAATAGCCCTTTTGATTTTAATCTTTAAATGGTATTCAATCTATAAATTTAGTTTTGAATGAGTGTTTTATACTCTTGTGTTCATAAATATGCTTATTTGTACATGATCATGCATTGGTATGATATTGCATGCTTTATGGTTATGTTCCTTATCTTCTTCAATTGATGAGGTTCATACTTATGTGGATATTACTATCTTATTAAGTTGTTCTAACTTTATTTTAAGACATCTAACTCAACGGAAACCTTAATTGGGGTGGTATTAGGTTTTCAATTACTTTGGTAATGAAGAGATGATAATGTGTTATGTACGGATTGACGGGATATGCTTCCTAATTGAAAGTTAAGTCTTGCGCAAGCGGTTGTCATGTAAACCTTAGAATGGAACCGGCATATTCAGACTCTTTACGATGGTTTGATTGGTGAGATAAGGTTGAGTCCAGATAGGACATTTAAGAGAATAAAACTTTTTTTTGGAAGGATATGGTTGGATTCAGGATGAGAAAACCTTTTTCTTTTCGCCAAAAGGGACCCTGCGGTTGGTGCTATTCGGTATATAACTGCTGGTAGACATCCGAGTTAAGTTCTACAACAAAGCAGCAAAAAAGGGAGTTCCGAATAGTCTGGTGTCCAATTCTTGCGATTGGGAGGATGAAATCTCTTTGTGGGGTTTCTAGAATACTAACATTTGACCTTGTAATCCTTATTATTGACTTGAATATCATGCTTCATTACTTATTTGTTATAAATGTGATGGTGTATTGGATTGGGGAAAAAGGACAGGGTGTGTGTGCGTTTACTGGGCATTTAAAACTCATGGTGTTTCATGCAAGGTATTAAAGACTATTAGACCGGTCGAAGGCAAAGATGAAGCATTTGAGGATGTACGACTACCCTAGGAGGATTAGAAACTAGTTTGTAAACGTATTTTGAAATTATAAGTTATAGATCCTATGTTGAATTGAAGACATGATTTTGTAATTATTATATATCTATACATATCTTTTATATTACCTATTCCTTATTTTCTTGTCAACTCATGTAAACCTTGTGCTAAGATCAATCAAAAGGGTAGCTTTGTTACATAAGGTGATTGGATTTTGAAGGGAGACTATATTAACTCCTCCGACCTTCCTGTGATCATACTTGGTTGTTAACCAAAAAACTCATTAGTGACGTTCCCTATTTTGTAATCTTAGATAAACCCTATATTTATTATTAATATATTATCTGATGTTCTTGATTTTTGGAGCATCACAACTACAACTACCACCACTACCGTTGGCAGCCATAATTGTCGTTGTCACCACCACCACCATCGCAACCACAACACCACCATGCCACCACCACTAAGGCCACAACAATCTACTACCTCCATTCTACTATCATTGCCATCACCACCATCGATGCCACCATCGCCATTGCTGCCACCACCACCACCACCACCACCACTACTACGACCCACACCATGCCTTTCACAACTATTAATATTATCATGATTGATATAAAATTTTAATTTATTTGTTACTAGCTTGTTAAAAAAAATGATAAAAATTTATTTTATTCTATGAGTTTAATAGGTAAACCAAACATAAGAATGATAATTATCATCATATTCCTATGTCATTCTATGTTAACAACCAAACAATGAAATGGGAATGGACATTCCATTCCATTCTTACTCTCATTCTATGCCCACTTTCATTCTATTCCCACTCATTTTATTCCATCGTACCAACGTGTTCTAATGTAACTATAATTTTACACAAATTCAAGTCTCGATTAGGAACAAGCTTTTTAGTAACTTTTTGACTTTTTAGCTAAAATATAAGATAAAAAAATTAGCATGTTTAGAATAACTTTTTGGTTCTTTACTAAAAGATGTGCAAAAAGTAGAGAAAAAATAGAATTTTTGACTTTTTAATATAGATTATAGGATTTTTAATTTTTTTAATAACTTTTTAACTAGAGTACTCGCATGCTAAACGAGACCTCAATATCGTTTAATTTTTTGGTAACTAAAACAATTGTTTCTTATTAATTTTGTTAAACGCTTTTGAAAGAGTTTAATAAATGACAAAGTCTACAAAATTTGAGAGAGGCCACGTGGGAAATTATGTCACTTTAACTCACAACGCAAATGGGTGGTATTGTTTTTAAAATTTGTTGCAGGTTTTTTGTGGGTTAATGCTCATAACTTTTAGATGGGTTAATGTTACAAATATATGAAATTTTTAAAATTATATCATATCATTTATTAATATATTAATTAATATACGAATTGATACATATAGTACTATTTGTGGGGATATATTTTCTGAATACCAACACGTGGCATGGTGACGCCGACGTGTCAGCCGAGGTGCCACGTGTCGTGGTAGTTAAGCCGAGGTGATCTCGGATTTGCCGAGGTTATCCCTGAAGATATCGGAATCCGAGATAAGCAGATAAGGGACAAGAGTCCTAGAACAAAGAGGGGACTTAGCCTAGATAAAATTCTTAAGGGAGTTTATCTTTATCTCTTAAAGAGTCCAGAGTAAGCAGTAAATTGGAGTTCATAGAAGTCATACTTCTAGTAGGACTTGGATTGAGTATATTATAAAAGAGAGGCACCCCCGTGGGTCTAAGGTATGCAATTTATGTTTTAAGTGTTAAGTTTTGCACTTGATTATCTTTGAGAAACATACTGACTTGATCGTCGGAGTGCCCCCGGGTGGAAGAACCACCGCCGGAGCCTTTTCTTTCTGTTTCAGGTTGCTGAAGCCATCTATTCTGCCTGTGCTCTCCAGTTGATCACTAAGCAAGCAGTGTGGTTAGATTTTTACCCACACAATTTGGCGCCGTCTGTGGGAACGAAGGAAGAATAGATGGCCAGTAACGGACAGTAGGAAAATATTGGGGATGACGCTCCCGCTGGGAGTGGCAGACCAATTGACCTTGACATTGAAGGAGACAACCACAACACGGAAGCCCGCAACCAGGGTCACAAAGAGAATGACGTCATCCCGGAAGGCGACACGTCAAAAAGGACAAACCAAGGCCAAGGAAAGTACTACAATGAAGATAACCTCCAGGTATGGAGGGACAGGTGCCTGCGGAGGGATAAGGAAGTAAAAGAATTGGCGAACAAGCTGGCAGACCTTCAGTCAGTCGTCAACTTCATGATGCAAAATAATGTTATGCAGCCACCATACCCGCTACAAGATACGCCGATGCCAGCAACCAATGCCCAGAGGGGCGGAAGAAAAACAATCCCCGACGTCCCTCAGCATACCAGGAGCGGAAGGAATTCTCACCGGCCTTCTAGGGAAGTCGGACGAGAAGAACCGAGGTAAGAGGAGTCCCGAAGGACGCACCCCACGAAGAATCCAGAGCCCAAAGAACATCGGCATGTTCAAAAGCAAGCACTCTGCTTTGACACAACCCATGAAGAAAGAACCAAACGGACCCACCATGAGGCCGAAAGCAGTGTACCAAAAAGACTAAAATCCAAAGACAGTCGAGCTCCAGGGAGGAGCAAAGAAGACCTGAGGGACTATCTCAAAAGGAGGCAGCAGAATGCTGAAGCCGAGGTAAACTCCCCAGTAAAACCGAAGACAGCCTTCTCGGTGGAACTGGACAAATTCGAACCACCAAAGAGATTCAGCATGCCGAGGTTCCAAATTTATGATGGCAAGTCAGATCCAAACTTTCATGTTAGACTATACTTGAATTCAATGGCGTTATATAGCGGGAACGAGCCGTTGCTCTGCAAAGTATTCCCCTCATCCTTTGGGGAAATTGCATCTGATTGGTTCCATAAATTACCAAAGGGAAGCATAAAGACATGGAAAGGCCTGGCCGAGATGTTTGTGGCCAGGTTCGTGACCAACAAGCTGCAACCCCTGAGGGTTGATGCTTTGATGGCTCTAAGAATCGCCAAAGAAGAAGGCCTTAGGGCCTATGCGAAGAGGTACTACGAGGTGTTCAACCGAATACCCGAATGCAACCAAGAGGTAGCGGTCGTGTCTTTCAAGAACGACCTGAAAGATGACTGCCCGCTACGGAAGTCTTTGGCAAAAACATTGCCAAAAAGCATGGAAGAACTCATGGCAAGAATCGAGAAGTATGCCAGAGCCGAAGAAGATACATCGGGAAACAAAGAGATAAAACAAGAAAAGGGAAACGGCTCGCCGAAGCGAAGCCGAGGCAACAATGAACCGACCAAACAAGAAACAGAGTTGAGAAATAAACAGGCGGTAACAACAGTATTCCGGATCCCAATCCATAAAGTCTTAGATCAGATTCGAAATCAACCCTATTTCAGGGCTCCGGCAAGAGCACCAGGGGAATTCATGAGAAGGAACGTCGGTAGACGTTGTGCCTACCACAATGAAGAAGGGCACCCAACTCAAGGTTGCAGAGCCTTGAAAGCACACTTGGAGGACTTGGTAAGACAAGGCCTTCTGAGGGACCTGGTCGATGAGGCCAGGACCAAGGAAGAACAGGCAAGGTTGCCTCAAGCACCAGCAGCACCGCCTCTCCCAGCACAACTACCACCAGCAGGAGGACCGAGAGTAGTTAATGTGATCCACTCTAGGGTCAACGAAAACGAAGTCAGAGGAGAGACCCAGAGGGTAAGACATTTACAGCATATCTACCAAATCGGGGAGAAGAGACATCGGCCAGAAGAATGCCAAGGGCCGATGATAGCCTTTACTGAAGCCGACCTGGAATTGGTCCAACATCCACATAATGATGCCTTGGTAGTATCCCTCTAGGTTGGGGAGTGCCAAGTAAAACGCATCCTAATAGATCAAGGCAGCTCCTGTGACATCATGTATGTCAGATGTTACAAGGAGCTAGGCCTTCACCCTGATGACTTAGAACAATCCAGCGACCCGATGGTCGGCTTTAATGGAACGCCGACATGGCCACTGGGTGCAACATGCTTGGAGGTACAAGCCGGCACTAAGAAGATCCAGACGGAATTCCTGGTAATTGACACGCCCTCACCATACAACATCATCTTAGGAAGGCCGTGGTTGCATGCAATGGGGGCAGTTCCCTCAACGTTGCATCAACTACTACGGTTCCCAACAGAGCATGGGATTGAAGAAGTCAGAGGGGATCAATTACAAGCAAAAAATTGCTCCATGACAGCAATGAAATCCACCTGTAGTATACGGGAGCCAAGGAACGCAGAAGTTGAAGATGAGGACATGGAGGTCCTAGAAGACGTCGGGAAGGAACCAGCCGAAAAGAGCGAAGAGGCGCTAAAAAAAGTTTTCGTCCAAGAGGACGACGAAGAGCGTTTCTTTCTTCTCGGCTCAGGCTTAGCTAGAGAAGAAGATAAAGAATTGGAAGATTTCTTAAGGGCAAACATAGAGGTGTTCGCCTGGACACCTTATGAAATGCCAGGCATTGACCCCGAGGTCACTTGCCACAAACTGAATGTCGACAGATCGGCAAAACCTGTGATTCAACGAGCCAGAAGACCGACGTTGATGCACGTCGAAGCAGTAGAAGAAGAGGTAGACAGACTCCTGGAGGCCAAGGCCATCCGAGAAGTTCAGTACCCAACATGGCTGTCCAACACAGTAGTAGTAAAAAAGAAGAATGGTAAATGGAGGGTTTGTGTAGACTTTACCAGCCTCAACAAAGCTTGCCCCAAAGACAGCTTTCCTCTGCCCAAAATCGACCAACTGGTAGACGCCACTTCAGGACATGAAAGGATGAGTTTTTTGGATGCATACAGAGGGTACCACCAGATTGCTATGTACCCTCCAGACGAGGAGAAAACCGCGTTCATCACCCCTAAAGGCATGTACTGTTACAAGGTAATGCCTTTTGGGTTGAAAAACGCAGGAGCAACCTATCAGAGGTTAGTAACAAAGATGTTTAAGCACCTGATTGGCAAAACAGTAGAAGTCTACATCGACGATATGGTCGTAAAGACAAGGGAATCAAAGGGTCATCTTGCCGACCTAAAAGATGTCTTTCACATACTCAAAAGATATCGGCTCAGACTCAACGCCTCAAAATGCGCTTTTGGAGTTGGATCAGGTAAATTCTTAGGATATCTGGTAACAAGAAAGGGCATTGAGGCCAGCCCAGACCAAATCAAGGCCATCCTGGACTTACAGAGCCCGACATCGGCAAAGTAAGTTCAAGTGCTTACTGGAAGGGCCGCAGCCCTAAACAGATTCATCAGCAGAAGCTAAGATAAGTGCAGACCCTTCTTCAACCTGGTGAAAAAAGCCACGGACTTCCTATGGACAGAGGAATGTGAAGCCGCTTTAACCGACCTAAAAAAGTACTTGACCACAACTCCGATTCTTTCCAACCCAGTACCAGGGGAGGTACTGTTTTTGTACTTAGCAGTCTCAGAACACGCAGTCAGTGCAGTACTAATCCGAGAGGAAAAAGGAGAACAAAAGGCTGTTTATTATGTAAGTAAAACTTTGGCCGACGCAGAAACAAGATACCTACCACTAGAAAAATTAATGCTAGCCTTAGTAATGGCTTCAAAGAAATTGAGCCATTACTTTCAGGCACACAAGATTGTGGTCCTAACAGAGCACCCACTGAAGTCCTTGTTGCAACAAGGAGATTTAACAGGAAGGATAGCAAAATGGGCAATAACACTGGGCCAGTTTGATCTGGAGTTTAGGCCGAGAACAGCAATAAAGGGCCAAGTTTTGGTCGACTTCGTCGCAGAACTCACACCTGAGTCCATCACACATCAGGCTCCGTCGAGCCAAGATGAGCATTGTCCTAACAGGCAAAAAGAATCCCAGCTAAAGACAAAAAAGCAAGAGAAAGAGAAGCTCAGACCCTGCAGCATCTACATCGGCAATTCATTCAGACTATTCGTCGATGGAAGTTCAAACCGCCAGGGAGCAGGGGCAGGAGTACTGCTGATATCTCCAGATGGAGAAATAGTAGAACAGTCCATCCGTCTGAGGTTCAAAGCCTCCAATAATGAAGCAGAATATGAAACATTAATTGCAGGGCTAAAGCTAGCAGAATCAGCAGAAGCAGACGAGGTAATTGTTTTTTGTGATTCACAACTCATTGTTAACCAGTCAACAGGAAAATTTGCAGCCAGAGACGAAAGAATGTCGGCATATGCAAAGGAAGTCATCCGACTGGCAGCCCTATTTCAGAACTGCAGATTACTCCAAGTTAGCCGAGATGACAACACCCACGCCGACACGTTGGCTAACCTGGCCAGTTCAATTCAAACTAGAAGAACAAGGACAATTATGATCGATTACATGTCGGCCCCGAGCATAGACAAACAGAGCACCGAACAAGAAGCAATGTGCGTAGACTTGGGACCAAGCTGGATGGATGCAATCATTGCATTCCTAAAAGAGGGGAAGCTGCCAGAAAACCATAAGGAAGCACATAAAATCAGACTGAAGTCGGCCAGATTCAGCCTAACAGCAGAAGGCCATCTCTACAGAAGGTCCTTCACTGGACCGCTTTTAAGGTGCGTACACCCTTTGCAGGTTGAAGATTTTCTTTACGAAATCCATGAAGGAATTTGTGGAAGCCATGCTGGGGGCAGATCATTAGCCCACAGGGCCATTACTCAGGGGTATTGGTGGCCCTACATGCAAAAGGATGCCGAAGCCTATGTGAAGAAGTGCGAACAATGCCAAAGGTTTGCACCTTTGATACATCAGCCAGCTGCTGACCTAAACCCAGTATCCAGCCCTTGGCCGTTTGCCCAATGGGGCATGGATCTGGTTGGACAACTTCCCCAGGCAACTGGACAGAGAAAATACTTGCTGGTAGCAACAGACTACTTTACAAAATGGATAGAGGCAGAACCTCTTGCCAAAATCCGAGATGTGGACGTCAAGAATTTTATATGGAAAACATTATCACCAGATTCGGGATTCCAAGAGCAATAGTTGCCGACAACGGAACACAATTTGACAGCAAACTCATCAAGAACTTTTGTGCAAAATTCAAGATCAAGAATTATTTCTCAACACCAAGTTTTCCCTAAAGCAATGGGCAAGCAGAGGCATCCAACAAAGTAATTCTGGATGGAATAAAGAAAAGGCTGCAGGCAGCAAAAGGAAAGTGGGTAGACGAATTGCCCAATGTACTTTGGGCATATCGGACTACGCCGAGAAGATCAACAGGAGAATCCCCCTTTGCCATGGCTTATGGCACAGAAGCAGTCATCCCATTGGAGATCGGCATCCCAGGGATCAGAACCCAGGGAGTAGAGAATGGCACCAATGACGTACTCTTAGCCCGAGATCTGGATTTATTGGAAGAACGAAGAGAAAAAGCTGTCGTTCAGCTTGCAGTATACCAGCAACAGCTTGCCAGAGCCTACAACAAGAAGGTCAATCCAAGAGATTTTCAAGTCGGCGACCTAGTCCTAAGAAAATTCGTCGGAAACAAGAAGGACCCCAGGGAAGGCAAGCTTGGCCCAAACTGGGAAGGACCCTACAGAATTACTTCAATATTAGGCAATGGAGCATATCGGCTTGAGGACAACGAGGGCAAAGCACTGCCCAGACCTTGGAATACTTGTAATTTGAAATTTTTCTATCATTAGATGTACATCATATTTTGGCCGATATCATCAATAAAGTCCTTTCAGTATTCTTTCAACACACATGATTAAGAAAGTTATGCATTGATATTTATTGAAGACATAATTAATGTGAACCCAAGTCAAACTCAGGTTCACATTGGGGGCAAAGAAAAAGCCGAGATTATTCCTTAATTCACTTGTTGAAATTTGTAGCAATTTACAAGTTGGAATTAAGCTGATTCCTTATCTTCGCTTGTTAAAATTTGTAGCAATTTACAAGTTGAAGTTAAGCCGAGATTATTCCTTAATTCACTTGTTGAAATTTGTAGCAATTTACAAGTTGGAATTAAGCTGATTCCTTATCTTCACTTGTTGAAATTTGTAGCAATTTACAAGTTGAAGTTAAGCCGAGGTTATTCCTTAATTCACTTGTTGAAATTTGTAGCAATTTACAAGTTGGAATTAAGCTGATTCCTTATCTTCACTTGTTGAAATTTGTAGCAATTTACAAGTTGAAGATAAGCCGAGGTTATTCCTTAATTCACTTGTTGAAATTTGTAGCAATTTACAAGTTGGAATTAAGCTAATTCCTTATCTTCACTTGTTGAAATTCGTAGCAATTTACAAGTTGAAGTTAAGCCGAGGTTATTGCTTAAGTTCTCATAGCAATATGGTAGTTGTTTAAACCCTAAGGAAGATGCTTAACACTTGTTGAAATTTTAGCAATTTACAAGTTTATGTTAAGCCGACATATGGTCACCAGCCGAGGTATACAAAAACTTACAAGTTGAAGTAAAGGCTAAGTATATTGTTTAAACGCTTGTTGAAATTTATTTATTTAACACTTAGAAAAGTCTACAGTATATGTTAACACTTGTTGAAATTTGTAGCAATTTACAAGATTGCAGGTCAGTATTTTTCCGAAGTAAAAGTTTTGTAGTTATACCCGAGGTATGTAACCCCGACAAGATTACATAAAGGATGCAACATGAAGAAGCATACAAAAATTTCTAAGTATAGAACGATGCAGAAGCAATCAACAGAACATCACAAGATTAAAAAGCATCTATAGAAAGAGCAGTTGCAGTTACATATTGAAAAAGTTACATCGGCCACAAAAAGGAGTTTTACATTGTCTGGAAACTAAAAAAGTACAAAATACAAAGTACAGAAAAAAGAAGGAACAAAGTACAAAAGGCATTCTAAATCAAGACTCTTCAGTATCAGCAGCTACAGGGACTGGGACCTCGGACGATTCTGGTGGTACCTCGTCGGCCACTTTTTTCGCTTGTATCTCGGCATCAATATCTGCGATTGTTGTCTCAACACTTCTTTCTATCAAGAGAAGATCGGACGATAGCTGCCCAGTGACAATTTCCTTAGTGACAATTTCCTTGGTTGCCCCCTCAACCTCATCACCCTCCTCATCCAAGGTTAAGTCCATAACTTGCTCAGCAGGAGGAGGGGACTTGGCTTCAGCACCATCCTTGGATTTCCTCACCAAGGCTTCCTCATCATTTTTCTCCTCATCCTCATCCTCAGCATCTGCCTCAGTCTCTGATTCGCCTTCAGGAGGAGGTGGAGGAAATGGTAAAGGAATAGCGTCGGCCTGGCGCAATGGCGAGTCAGTAGGAAGATCAAGCTTCTTTATCAGGGACATCCAACCAAGGGAAAATCCCCTGTTGCATGCCTGCCTAACTTGAAGTTTGTAGTCCTCTGCGACGTCGGCCATGCCCTGGGCATAGGCCTTTTCGTCGGCCTCTTTGACTTCGGCCTCTTTAGTGGCCAGAGCTTGCTGAAGTTCTTTCTCCGCTTGGGCCTTCTTAGTCTCAGCATCTCTTTTCTCGGCCTCAGCAACTTTTTTCACGGCCTCAGCGGATTCGGCCTTCTCAAGAGCTAAAGTTTGGGCCTTAGTAGCCGCCTCGGCCTGATCTTCCAATTTTTTCATCCTTGATTCAAGAGATCTGATCTCCTTCTTCATGGAAGATGCTTCCCTCTTCATATCAACCAATCTTTGCCGGTTTTCAAAAGATTGCATTGAAAATGAATGGGCATGCTGAATGGCCTAAGGAAAAACATAAGTGTTAGAAAATATTCTCAGTATCAAACAGAAAGAAAATCGCAAGTGCAAACAGGAACACTTACTTGAACGGAGTGTTGGAGCATGAGAGCGTAATTCTCATACTCGCTAAGCTTAGCATTTCGCTCCAAATCATTTGGAAGGAGAAGAGCAGTGCTGAGGGCGACACCAACATTAATATCGTCGGCACTTTCACTGGCCATGATGGGTCTATCCTCCAGAGTTAGTTCAGGAGCCCATGGAACGTCGGGCCTCTTTGACGCCGATGTCGTTGCGGACGATGACCTTGGCCTCTTAGATTGTGTAGACCCTGAGGGTTGGCCCTCAGCAGATCTCTTGGTGGCAGCTGAGGTTGATTTTTTGCTTTCTGCCAGCTTAGAAATAGGCAAAGCATCCTCAGCCTCGGCGTCTGTAGCCTTGGCCTTGGGCTGAGCCTTTTTAACTCTCTTTGGCTTTGGTGGGAGCGTTGATTGCGTTGGTACAGCCTCGACGTCAGTTGGAAGGTCGGCAAGAAGATCTTGAACGACAGGCCTTGGACGAACCATCTCGGCAGTCTTTACAAGTCTTCGTCGACGTTTACGTTCCGAAATTGGTATTAAGTAGGGGGCCGAAGTTGATGGAAGATCGGCTGGGTCAGAGGTGGATCCTTGGTCTGTTCGGGATGAAGAAGCGGTTACAGTTGTAGCAGTAGGTGGAGAGAGACTCTTTTTCTTCCTTTTTGGGATGTCGGGCAAAATGGATTTATATGTAGGGATAAAGTTTAGTAACAGTGGGGCTTTTCGTTTGTGGACTGGAAGGTCAAGGAGTTTTTTCAGATCTATTCCTGGGATGAAGGATTGGCGGAAGTTTTTCGGTGGCTGATGAAGATCTGCAGGACAAAGAAACAGATGTCAGAAACAGAAAGTATTAAAGACTTAAATAAAAACAACTAAGTGTTGGCTCAGGGCTCTTACCCTTGCCCTCTGAAATTGTTCGAGGAAGAGGGTAGAGGTGGACATCTTCGTCTGGGCCAAATTCCCAATTTCCCGACGCAATAACAAAGTCATCTCCAGCCCCCTTGTTGGAGTCTGGAAGGTCGGCTGCAATTTTAAACTGGGTGGATCTCGGCTTAAGGTAATAAACGAAGCCCCTATCCTTCAGGTTGAGGGGACACATGGTATAGCAGTACTGAAGGTCGGCCAGGGTGATTCTAAGATTCTCCTGCCTAGCTAAAGCTATAATACCGTTAATCACCCTATATGAGTTGATAGTAAGTTGCATGGGGTTCAGCCTGTAGAAATAAAGAACTTCACGAAAAAGGGGGTGAAGTGGAAGCCGAAGTCCACATTCGGTAAAAGCTACTATAGGAAAAGGCATTGTATGATCTGTGGGCATGATGGTATCATTATCCCCAGCTAGCTTAAGGTGAACATCGGCTGGGATAGAGAATTCCTGCCTAAAGTATTCAAGTTTTGTTGGGGTATTTACCCTATGCCTCCACATACCCATTATGTCAGCTTAAAATATGTTTCAGAAGATGTGCGTTTTTAAAGGGTTACAAGAACCTCGGCAAAGACCTAGGAAAGGGCTGATAAGGCTTGTTTCAGTTTTCCCTAAATTTGAAGGTTCTACGCACAAATCCCAAACCTAAGAACTATAAAGATCAAGATCGAAGGCACAGATCTGGGACAGATACAAAAAAGAGAAAACAAAGACGAAGTTTTAGATTCAAGAACAAAGATGGACTATCAGAAACACGAAGAATACAAAGGGATAAAGGTCAAGAATTATGGCAAGAAAAATATTGAAACAGTACAAATGTTCAAAATATGGGAGAAATCGAGCGACAAAGCAGTAATGATAAAAGCGCATAAAGGAAATTAAGAATGAAAGGAAATGATCTTACCAGAACAAATGAAGCCGGGGCAATGTTCGCCGAGCTCAGAAATCGGTTGCAACAGCAAAGAAAGCTTCACAAGAATGGGAGATTAAGGACAGTTCCAAAAGAGAGATCGAAGCAATGGCAGATTCGAAAAAGAAAGAGCTTTCGGAGAGAGAAAGAGCAAGAAATCAGAATGAAAAAGTGAAGGAAAAATAGAGGCAAAAAAGAGTTTTGTCAAAAAATTTGAAACGGCGGCAAAGTTAGGGCAATTATTACGCCTGGAGCAACGCAGGCGTCAGACGGCGCAGACAAATGACAGACAGCTTTCAGGCGTGTCACAGACACGCTCCAATGAAGACAAAACACGTGGAAAGAAACGGTTAGATATGCATGACAGCTCATGCGCGTGGGAAAGTACGATCGAAACCTTGTTCTCCGAAGAGAACACGTCGGCTGGAAGAGGATTATCTCGGCTAAACAGTTTTTGAGCCATTACTCAGAAAAGAAATGTTGAAATGTCGATATAGGTTCCATCACCTCAGAATGTCGAGGTAATAGAACCTAGGGGGCAGTTGTGGGGATATATTTTCTGAATACCAACACCTGGCATGGTGACGCCGATATGTCAGCCGAGGTGCCACGTGTCGTGGTAGTTAAGCCGAGGTGATCTCGGAGTTGCCGAGGTTATCCCCGAAGATATCGGAATCTGAGATAAGCAGATAAGGGACAAGAGTCCTAGAACAAAGAGGGGACTTAGCCTAGATAAAATTCTTAAGGGAGTTTATCTTTATCTCTTAAAGAGTCCAGAGTAAGTAGTAAATTGGAGTTCATAGAAGTCATACTTCTAGTAGGACTTGGATTGAGTATATTATAAAAGAGAGGCACCCCCATGGGTCTAAGGTATGCAATTTATGTTTTAAGTGTTAAGTTTTGCACTTGATTATCTTTGAGAAACATACTGACTTGATCGTCGGAGTGCTCCCGGGTGGAAGAACCACCGCCGGAGCCTTTTCTTTCTGTTTCAGGTTGCTGAAGCCATCTATTCTGCCTGTGCTCTCCAGTTGATCACTAAGCAAGCAGTGTGGTCAGATTTTTACCCACACACTATTTATATTGAATAAGTTACTCTTCTTAAATGACTACTTTTTGTAATAAATGAGGGAATAGTTTTGTCCAAGTCCAAAATGAATTTAGTCCACTCAAAATGAGGAATGATAATTTACGGGTACACACATGACATTAATTGTATAAATTCATTGGAGATAAGGAAAAATATCATTTTATAATTTAAAACATCCCATGATAATTCAATTCAGTGGACATGCATACTATTATTATTATTAAAAAAAATTCTTTTTTGCAAATTGAGTGCCACGTGCATACAGTGCCGGCCCTGGGCATGAGCCAACAAGGCCATGGCCTAGGGCCTCTCAAATAGACCCAAAAAAGAGGCTCCTTCTATTATGGTTTAGTGTAATATATTAGGTATATTTTAAATTTAAAAAAAAAATTTAAAGAAGACCCAAATTAACTTAAAATAAATTGACCCATTAAAAAATTGAAATGCCCATTCAAAAAAATTAACATTATGATCCATTGAAAATAGACCCAAAAAAAAGGGTTCCCTCCTATTATAGTTTATTATAATATATTAGGTATGTATGCTTTAAATGCAAAAATAAAATAAAATAAGGAAGATTCAAATTAACTTAAAATAAATTGACCCATTAAAAAATTGAAAAACTCATTTAAAATAATTAGTATTGTTATCTATTAAAAATGATTTTTTAAAAAATTAGATTATATAAGTATGATTGATTTATTTGTTTTTAAAAATGCACGAAGAGCGAAAATCAAGCGATACTTATTAATTTTTATAATGTCATACTAAGTATTTTTTGTGATTTTGACACAATTTTTTAATCTTTTATCTTCATTTTTTTTTTTCATTTTTTTTCTTTCAATGAAAAAAAAATGTGAAGGACCCCAAAAATTTATTAGTTGATTATTGACTTTGGGCTCCGAAAATCTCAGGATCCGGCCTCCGTGCATAGACGTAAATTAATGGGGTGTTGGGGAACAAGAGACACTTACAAGTATTAATGTTTTAATCTTTTCATATGTGAGCAATGGACTGCCATCTATGAATCGTACTAGTTGAATGTTGTAGATACATAGTAAGTTTATAAAATTTAACTTCAAAATCACTAATTTATTTACAACAATTTGAGCTTGAATGTTATACGAGAAATTAGAATTTTTATCATTATTAGGGTTATTGAACAAGTCAAATATATATAGAATATTACTTGGTAATATCATAATGATTCTGTTAATATTGTATTACTCTTTTATCTTGCTAAAGTGCACCGAAAACAAACAAATTACATTTGTTATTCTTTTAATTTGGTCCTTAGTATTAACTGCATCAATTTTATATTTTAATTTTTTAAATTGTGATAATTTAGTCTAATTTATTCTCCATTGAAATCCAAAATTAAATAATTCATTCACTTTCTTCATAGTGATAGAACGATTGCCGTCCAATTTAAAATAATCTATTCTATTTTGAATAAATTATTTTGCTCTTAATGTTTATTTTTTAACAGGTATTGTCAACTGTAAATTAACACAAATATAATAAATTAAATGTCAAATTTGATACAAATGAAATTATAAAGTCCAACTAACACAAAAGACAAATTACAAAAATCACGAGTATAATTTATTATTAAAAAAAAAAGTTTATTTAATAGTTACTAACCACTAGACTTATTTATTTAAAAGTTTACTTATTTAATAATTTATTTAAAAGTTTATTTATTTAATAATTTATTACATTGCATGATACCCCTATTGGTTTTTTTTTTCCCATGCACAAGGACTTATACATACTTTTTAACATACAATTAGGGACAGGCAAGAGCTCTACCATCTTATTTCAAATAGATACTTTATTTTTATTTTTATTTTTAACATGAGTAGACAACAATGCCCTCCTCTAACTTTCAAATCCTTCCCAATCATATTTGATGGGGACAAGATCAAGAGACAACTTCTTATACACACTCAAGCCAGCCTCCTCTTCCAAGCTGATATCTTTCCTTTCCATCCCATAAGGCATTTCCCAGTCAAAACAGTGCAAAAGATTTGCCAGAGTAAATTCCACGGTTGTGGCACCCATTGTCAAACCGGGGCAAATCCTCCGACCTGCTCCAAATGGCAACAGCTCGAAATTATTACCCTTGAAATCAATTTCACTCTTCTCAAACCTCTCTGGGTAGAACTCTTCTGGGTTGTTCCATATTTCTGGGTCTCTTCCAATTGCCCAGGCGTTGACTAGGATTCTTGTTTTGGGGTAAACGTCATAGCCTCCGATCTTGCAATGTTGCATCGACTCACGGGGAATTAGAAATGTGATCGGTGGGTGCAGCCTGAAAGTCTCTTTCACCACCATTTTTAAGTAATTGAGCTTGTCAAGTTGGGTTTCATGAACTTTTGGTTTTCTTCCAATGTAACTCCTTATTTCTGCTTGAACTTTTTTCATCACTCTTGGGTTCTTGGCAAGCTCGGTCATTGCCCATACAATTGTAAGAGAACTAGTGTCTATTCCACCGATAAATATGTCCTGAAATTCAAAGTACATTTCATCTAAATTGAGAAAATTTGTGATTGCGAACATATGTCAAGTCCAATAGGTAGCTTTTGGTGTCTCCAATTCTTTCCATATGAGTTTGGCATCAACTTGAAAAGAGTCATTTTCTTTGTTTGGTTTGATTTCTGAAATCTATTTTAAATTTTTTAAAAAGAAATTAAAAACACTGTCTTTTCAAAGGGTAAAAATATTTTTTTTAAATTAAAAATATTTATTTAGTATTTATTGTAGTCAAATTTAATTTTTATTTGTTTTTAACTTGTAAAAACCCAATTCCAAACAATAGGAAAACATTAAGCCATTTGCAAGGCCCAATAAGAAAATTTTAACCCATGGTAATACCCTATAAGAAAATTTCAGCCCATCTTTAGGCCCAATGGAAAATTTTCAACCCATCAGAAGTTCCGATGGTAAAATTTCACAGTTGGGGTTTTAGAAAGGAAACCTGTCCGGCTCGTCAGCCATATAAGAAACTAAGAAACCAGTTTTTACAAAAAATAAAAAAAATAAAAATAAAAAAAATTTACTTCATCAATTATGCCACGTGGCAATATAGGTGAAGACCCCGTTTAGTCATTTTAACATTGGTTTTAGAAACATGTTTGAGGGTCATAAAAACAGTGGCTCAAAACTGTCAAAACGATGTCGTTTTGGCAATTTTGAGCCATTTGAGCCACTGTTTTTGTAGCCTTCTACCATTGCTGTTGGTTTTAATGGCTCTCTATATCCTCTCCTTCAACGATGTAGGAAAACAGAATTTAATTTGTAAAATAATATTAGAAACTCACAATTTAAATTTTTAAATTTATTCACAATGATCTGATAAGAGAGATAAATCTTACATAATAAATCAAAAATCTATATAATAAGGAAAGAGGGTTTTTGAATTTATCCTAAAAACAATTGTACTACTAAAACATTTTAATGGTCTGATTCATTTCTGTATTTAGAAGAACAGCTGAGATCGCTACAAGAAAAAACACCTTTGGCGACTAAAAAATCACATTTGGTCGCTGAAAGTATAGGTTTTGGCGACTAAAAATGCATTAGTAGCCAAAAGTAAAGATTTTTGGACACTAAAAAAATTTAGTAGCCAAAAGTATAGGTTTTGGCGACTAAAAATCTGTTTGGTCGCCGATATATGGCTTTTACCGACTAAAAAAATTTTAGTAGCCAAAAGTAAAGCCTTTTGGCGACTAAAAAAAATTTAGTAGCCAAAAGTGAGGTATTCGGCGACTAAAAATCTGTTTGGTCGCCAAAAGTGTGATTTTTACCGACTAAAAAAATTTTAGTAGCCAAAAGTAAGGTCCTTTGGCTACTAAAAACAAATTAGTAGCCAAAAGTGAAGCATTCGGCGACTAAAAACATGTTTAGTAGCCAAAAGTGAGGCTTTTTGGCGACTAAAAAGATGTTTAGTCGCCAAAAGTGGTAATTTTAGCGCGAGAAATTTTTTTTTAACGACTAAAAAATAATTAGTAGCCAAAAGTATAGAATTGGCGACTAAAATTATGTTTAGTCGCCAAAAGTGGTCTCTTTCTTTTTCTACTAAATAATTTATTTTTACATAAATTATGTTCAATAAAAAATAATTATGTTTATATATATACTTTTATATTAATACGGGTCTAAGTACTATATAAATAATATATGTTACATATATAATCATATGTTGTTATGGAGGCGTAGTGGAAAGAGTGTGTTGTATAAAGTTTATGGTGTGAGAGTTTGATGGTTCGAATCTCTACGAGAGCAGAGTGTAATTTTTTTTTTCACAAATGAGCTTTTGGCAACTAAAAGGTTTGGTGTTTGGTCGCCGATTCCTTGAGTATTGACGACTAAAACATTAGTCGGTAAATGTATAATTTAAAAAATATAATTAACTATTGGCAACTAAAAAATTAGTCGGTGAATGTATAATTTAAAAAATATAATTGAATATTAGCGACCAAAGTTTTGGTCGCTAAAGACTTTATTTTTGGCGACAAAAAGTTTTTAAGTCGCCAATACCTTTCCCGATCGTCTTCCGACAACCAAACCGACGACTAAAAAATTTAGTCGGGGAAACTAAAAAACCGATTTTTGGCGACTAAAAATTTAATTGCCAAATGTATTTTTTCTTGTAGTGGATGACCTCCTTAACTTTCTCCTGCGTCCCACCCACCTCTGTTTTCTTATTTTTTTGTCACCCCACGTTCTCTCCTTTGCCAACTCAAGACAAATGCTTACAAACCCAAGAGGCGCATTTTCCTTTTCAAATTTGCACCTCTCTCTCTCTCTCTCTCTCCAAGCTTCTCCGGTCTCAAACTCTCTCTCCTCAGAGATCACTCTCTCTCTTCCTCTCCATTTCCCGCGGCTACCATTGACAACAGCTCTCCACTGCCGCATCGCCTCCACTGACAAGCACTCTTCATCTCTTCTCCCGCCATGGCGCCTCCGTCCTCCACCGTCAAGAAAGAGATGAGTTTCTGAAATGGGTTTGGATTTGTGTGTGTTTGGGTTTGTGTTTTTCTAAACCTTAATCCATATATTCAATGGAATCACACTTGATATACATCAATTTGGGTTTCTATTTGTTTTTCTAAGATTTGTTTTTTTAAACATTAAAACTGAGAAAGAGAGAAGAGAATGAGAAAGAGAGAGAATGGGTGTTGATGTCCCATGAGAGGAGAGAATGAGAAAGAAAGATAGACCTTTCTGGAGAGATTAGAGAGAGAAAGTGGAGAAGATGAAGAGGGAGAATGAGTGAAGGTTAGGGGGTCATCCAGCAACACAACACCACACAAAAAAATGTAGGTTTAATTTTTTTTTTTTTTTAAATCCACTCTTTTTGAAAAATGTTTGTAGAAAATGTTCGTTTTTTTTGGTGGATAAATTTAAACTCAAAATTTAAATTAAGTTTAAATTGAGTTCTGTTAAAAAAAATGATAAATTTAAATTTGTATGAAAATTGAGTTTGAGTTATCTTTATGTAAAAAATGTTTTTTTTTTTTTTTTTTTGTGTGTGTAGATAAATTTGAACTCAAAATTTAAATTAGGTTTAAATTGGGTTATGTTAAAAAATTATCCTAAAAGTGAAATTCGAGAAAGAGGTGATAATGGGAGTGGTGTGATTTGTTCAAAAACTGAAAAGAAGAACTTTTTTATTAATATAATTTTGACTTCAAATTCTTATGATAAATTATATTTTCAATTTTTACTTTAATTTTATTGGGGTGTATTTATGTTTGGGTACTTTTACAAAATTCATTTCAAAGTCAATAAATATGATAAATTAAATTTTAAATCTACAAAATTTATTTTAAGTCAATAAATTTGATAAAAAAAAGCTTTGGGCGACCCACCACCAACCAAGGAAGGGGATTCGAAAATTCCACGACTTTTGAAAAATCACAATATTGTATTTATTATTATTTTTATTTTTAGAATCTTAATTTATTTAGCTTTTATTGTTTGTTGGACAAACTACCAAATTGAAATTCTTAAACGACATAATAATTATTTATTTGGTAGTATATATATAACAACAGAATAATTATTTGTTTGCCAATAGTGGGAGTATTTTGGTGCTTCTCTGTGGGCTCCATTACCGGAGTTTTTGGTTATTTTGTTGTTATTTTATTCGAATTTTTATAAAGCATATGATACAATACAAGTAAAATTGTTATACTTTTTTAAAAAAGAATAGTATTTTTTTTAATATTTTTTCAATATTTTTGTCAAAAAATATTACAGACTTTATAAATTTTAATATGATACGTATAAAGTACAACTGTATTTTGATCACAACGTTATTTACATTGTATCTTTAGACACGAACATACGTTAATTAATATATATCATGTCACATCATTATGAATCAAATTATAATTTATTTTTTTATAAATCATAAACATTTTCCTAATTTACACAACACTCAATAGTTATTATAGGAGTCCATGTAGAGTTCGTGCCTACTCTCATACTATTTATTTTGTTTTGAACAAAAACATATTGCTAAACGAATAATTTTTTAAATTATTGGTTAACAATTCACAAGTTGTTTATTTCAATCTAACAAAAATTCACATAGAAAATATCAAAACAATTCAAACACATGTTTTGTTAAGTTTTGGAGGGGTTGCTGCTAATTTTAAATAATTAACGACTATATCATCTAATTTTCAAAATATATTGTTGGATACTTTTAATTCAATCTGCTCGTTAACTATTATGTTAAATTAATATGTAAGACATTTTAAATTATTTAATATATAAATAATAAATATTTTATTATTTAAATAAATAATAAATTAATCGATGTAATTCTAACTCGAGTTCTACTCATTTGTTAAATGAGCTTAAAATTTTCACTTGGATTCATTTGTATACATAACAAATCAAGCTGGAACTGAATTCTGACCAAATTGAGCTCACAAGCAATTGATTTTAGCTCGCTATTATGCTCAGTATTGACTTGTAAAAATGAAGGTAGGTTTGGGTAAGTTTGGGTTCATCCGAACATTTTTGTCTTTAGTATTTTTTTAAAAAAATATAATTTGAGGTTTGTTTAGTGTAACATGATTTAAAGAGTATTAAAATTCGAAGGAAAAAAAATTACTGAAGGCAAAAAAAAGTTTTTTTAAAAAAATAATAATAATAATTACGCGTGTCTTAGTAGAACTTGAAAGTGTAAAACCACTATAAAAGAAAAAAGTAAATTAGAGATAATTACCATGAGAATTGCCTTTATATGGTTTCTGGTAAGACGAAAAGAAGCAGTTTCATCCTTGGACAATCCCAGCAAGATGTCAGTAATGTCTTCATGCTCAGACTTTATCCTATTGGGACCAAGATGCTCTTCAATCACCCTCTGGAAAAACGCATCAAACTCACGAAAGCATTTCTCAAGCCTCCAATGGAGTCCTGTAAATACATCAACAAACCACCCTACATACGGAAAGAAATCCGACCCCCAAAAGCTACTCAACATGGCCATAGCCTCATCAATACTCTCTTGAAACTTACCACTCTCAAATTGCTTCCCCTCATAGCTCTTCCCCAAGGCAACCTTACAAATAATCGAGTTCGTGAGAGAGAATACCAACTCGCTCAAATTGACTGGATTATTAGGAGAGATTTGACTGATGTGTGTGATCATCTTACCCAACTCTTCTTCTCTAATGTGTCGAAACGAATGAACCCTTTTTACTGTGAAAAGTTCGCTCACGCAGAGCTTTCGCATTTCTCTCCAGTAATTGCTGTAAGGCCCGAAAGCCAAGTCTAGGAGATTGTAACATAGTCTTTTGGGGCCGTGAGAGAAGGGTCTACTGCAACATTCAAGATCATGAGTTTTTAGGACCTGTTTGGCTGTTTCGGGGGACGAAACGACAAGGCATGAGACTTGGCCAAGTTTCAAGAGCATGACAGGGCCGTGTTTCTTTGAGAGTTGGGTAAGTGAGCGGTGAGGGAGCTTGCCAAGTTGGTGGAGGTTGCCGATGATGGGAAGGGTTGGTGGGGTTGGAGGAAGGTTGGTTGGTGTTTTGGACTTTTTGGTGAAAAAGAGGAAGGAGAGAGAAGAAAAAAGCAGAATGATGGAAGCAGGAAACCATGGGAGGTGGTTGGGAGAGAAGAAATCCATTGCTGTTTGGAAGCATTGATATGAAACACCAAGTCTTAAATAGCCATGGCAGGGCTTACTATTAAGTGTATCTGTGACATTGTCTTTGTACTATTTTATAACTAATAATAAATCACAACATTGGTTTTTATAATTATCTAATAAATTTGAGTCACTATGTTTTGTTTTCTAAAATTTTCACTAGGTGATTTGTTTGGAATATTACATAAACAATATTATATGATATTCTGAAATTATTAAATAATTATCACATTTGAATGATAAGTTTTGAAAAAAATATCAAAAGAGAATGATTTTATCAAGGATATCATTATTAGGCCTCTTTTGGCAAGAGATTAAAAGTTAATTTTTTGACTTTTAATCTCTTTTGAATCACATTACCTATTTACATTTTTACACATTTTTTCAAAAAAATTAAAAAAATTAGTGTTTAACCTACTTCCCAAAAGTTAGTAATATTGGTAAAATATTTAGGATCCTTAACATTACTCTTTTGTTAATGAAAAGCTTGGAATATTGGCTATGTTTGGGAAGGAAAATTTCTAATTAAAAAATTAAAAAGTCTTTATAAATTGTCATATTATTATTATTATTATTATTATTATTATTATTATTATTATTATTATTGCATATTTTGTTTGTAAAAAATTAAAATAATTAATTTTCAAATGGAGCTATTTATATTTATACTAATATATGGAAGAGCTGACAATCAATTTAAACATATTTAACCATTAAACTTACGTTGTGTTTGGTTAGGAGATTTAGAAATGGATTTAGAAAAAGAAAGGGAAAATGTGTGTGAAAAATGTAGATATATTTTATTCATATGATACTTACCTTTTCTTTTTCTTTTTTTAAATATCTTTCCAAATCGTTCAACCAAACATAGTGTTAGTGCCCTCACTAGCCAAATCTTTTCGTAAATATTATAAATGTGAATTTGAATCTTATATTGTTGATTTAATTTGTTTTGAGAATTGAAAGTTTTTAAATTGAAAATAATGAGTAGTAATTTTTCATTTCAACATAAAACAAATATATTTTAGTTAAACAATTTTTAAAAAATAAAAATGATATATAAATTCACTTTTTAGATCAAATGATGTGTAATAGACATGACTATTATTAAACAATATAAAAGAGGGAGAGAAAAAAAATGACTGAAATATTCTAATATACTGTTATATCATTAAATTTAAAAAATAAATATAACTTTTGAGCTAAAGTAACACACTTTCAAATAACACACATTAAAAAAACATTATTTAAAATTGTCATGCTTTATTTATTATAATTGTCAAGAAATCGGATATAATTTGTGTGTGAGTGATTTTCCGATCACACTGTTCAACTTAGTAATCAGCTGGAGAGCACTGGCAGAATAGATGACACCTGGCTAACCTGCAACAGAAAGAGAAGATTCCGGCGGTGGTTCGTCCACCCGGGGGCACTCCGACGATCAAGTCAGTATATCTCTCAAAGATAATAAATAGTGTTAAACTCACTGTTCAGAATATAAATTGCGTACTTTAGACCCATGGGGGTGCCTCTCTTTTATAACAAACTCAATCATTGTCCCACTAGAAGTCTAGCTTCAATGGACTCTTGCTCAGTACTTATCCTGGACTCTCCAAGAGATAAAGATAAACTCCCTAAGAGTGTTATCCTTATCCATGCTATAGTCCTTCCTTATTCTAGGACTCTTATGTCTTATCCGCTTATCTCGGATTCCAATATCTTCGGAGATAACCTCGGCCTTGCCGAGATAACCTCGGCCTTGCCGAGATCACCTCGGTGTCATGTCCTAGACACGTGGCACCTCGGCTAACACGTCGGCGTCACCTTGGCCACGTGTTGAGACTCAGAAAATATATCCCCACAACTGCCTCCTAGGTTCTATTACCTCGGCATTATGAGGTAATGGAACCTATATCAGTACTTCCTGCCAGTACATCGGTTTAAGCCAAGCTCTTTACTATAAGCCAACATGTCTTCTTAACGACTAAGATTTTCAAGAACTTCTTCACGCGCATGAGCTATCATGCATAACAACTCAACCATTTCTAACCACGTACTTTCCTCTTACTGGATCGTGCTTGTGACGCGCTTCTAAATCGTCTCGCGCATGCGTGCGCCGTCTGACGCTCACGTTGTTTTAGGCGCATTAATTTCGTCTGCCGCCATTTCAAGTTTTAACAAAAAAAAATTCCGTCTCTTCGTCGTTTCACTGTTTGTTCAATCCTCTAGCTCTTTCTCTCTCTAGCTCTCTTCCTCTGGTCCGCCATTACTCAAGCTTTCTGAGCTCTGTGACTTTGCTTCATTTACCACCGCCGGCGTGATTTCCACCGATCTTCCGTCTCTGCAACCGTCGTCAAACTTCGGCAAATCCCATTTCAGCTTCCCTCTTTCTGGTAAACTACTGTTCCTCCTGGTTCTTTATTTCTTGTTGCTTTTTCAAGAAATTTTACTTTATCATTAGTCGCCATTGTTGTTTTACTCAAACACTTGATTTATGAATCATGCATCTGAATGTGTTTATTTCACGATTTTGCCCTTGCTCATGTCTTGAAAGCACACATTGCTCACAATTTTTCTGTAATTTTGCAACTGTTCTTAACCTTGTACCCTTTCACACACTCTGTCACAGTGCTCTTGGTAGTTCACCCTTGTTCTTGATTCTGAAATACGTTCTTGTTTTCTGTTTTTTGTGTCTTTTCCAGATTCCTGCCTTCAATCTTCGTTTCTTTAGATCTAGGTCTGGGATTTGTTTGTAGAACCCATGAATTTTAGGGAAAACTGAAACGAACTCCTTCTAGATCTGTACAAACCCTTACTGTAGTACATTTTTAGGTTTTTAGCCGAGGTCCTTTAAACCCTCCAAAAATACTTCTTCTTGAAATCGGATACCTCCATTTAAGCCGACACCATGGATATGTGGAAGCATAGGGTAAACACCCTGACAAAATTAGAATACTTTAGACGAGAGTTTTCCATCCCTTCCGACGTCCATCTGAGGTTGGCTGGGGATGATGACTTCATCATGCCTACAACGGATTCCATGCCCTTTCCTGTGGTTGCCTTTATTGAGTGCGGACTTCGGCTTCCACTCAATATCCTTTTTCGTGAAATACTTCAATACTATAAACTGAACCCAATGCAGCTTGCCATCAATTCCTATCGAGTCATTAATGGCATCATAGCCTTAGCCAAACAAGAAAATGTTAGGGTTACCTTAGCCGATATCCAGTATTGCTACACCATGTGTGGCCTTAAAAAAAACAAGGGCTATGTCTACTACCTCAAGCCGAGATCCACCGAATACAAAATCGTAGCCAACCTCCCAGACTCCAACAAGGGAGCTGGAGATGATTACTTTATTACCTCGGGGAACTAGGAGTTCGCTCCAGATGATAACCTTCATCTCTATCCTCTTCCTCGAACAATTTTCGTAGAGGGCAATGGTAAGAGCCCTGTGTTCATACTTACTTGTTTTTAAAGTTTTCAACATTTTATTTGCTCTAATGTTTGTTTTTTCTTGCAGCTCTTCCTCAGCCACCAAAGGGCTTCCGTCAGTCTTTCTATCCCAGCAAAGACTTGAGGAAACTCTTGGATATGCCAGTCCTCAAACGGAGAGCTCCTCTGGTACTTAATTTCATTCCCACTTACAAATCAGTACTCCCCGACGTTCTAAAAAGGAAGAAAAAGAGTCTTTCTCCACCATCTACCACAACTCCACAAGCCGCGTCCACATCTCGGACAGACCAATGATCAACCTCTGATCCAGCTGAGCAGTCGTCAACCTCGGCTTCATACCTGATCCCAATATCCCAACAATAACGCCGACGACGAACCATTTTTCTTGCTGAGATGGGCCGTCAAAAAGCTGTTACAAAAGATCTCCTGGCCAGCATCCCATCAACCGTTGACGCTTAGCCAACGCAAACCCAGCCTCCACCAAAATAAAAAAAAAAATTAAAAAGGCTCAACCAAAGGCCAAGGTGACTCAGGTTGACACTGAGGACACTTTGCCGATCTCCAAACTGGCTGAGAATGACAAGTCCCAGCCTACCACGGAGAAGAGGCTTGCCGAGGCCCAGCCATCTGATTCTTCGAAATCAAAGAGGTCGAGGTCATCCTTTGCAACCACCTCGAGGTCATCCTCCATCCTCGAGCTCTACCATCCGATGCTTCTGCTTGTCCATTGCTTTGAGGAAAGCTTGGGGTTGAAAAGTAGTTCTTGATCTTGAACTTTGCACAGAAGTTCTTGATTAGTTTGTTGTCAAATTGTGTTCCATTGTCAGCAACTATTGCTCTCGAAATTCCAAATCTGGTGATGATGTTCCTCCATAAGAAGTTCTTCACGTCTACATCTCGGATCTTGGCTAGGGGCTCAGCTTCTATCCACTTGGTGAAGTAGTCTGTTGCTGCCAGCAGATACTTCCTTTGTTCAGTTGCTTGGGGCAGTTGCCCAACAAGATTCATGCCCCATTGGGCAAACCGCCAAGGACTAGATACTGGGTTTAGGTCTGCTGCTGGTTGGTGTATCAATGGTGCAAACTTTTGGCATTTTTCACATTTCTTCACATAGGTTCTGCAGTTTTCTGCATGTAGGGCCACCAATACCCCTAGGTAATGGCCCTGTGGGCAAGTGATCTGCCCCTAATGTGGCTTCCACAGATTCCTTCATGTATTTCATATAAAAAATCCTCAACTTGTGATGGGTGTACACACCTTAAAAGGGGTCCAGTGAAAGATCTTCTGTAGAGATGTCCTTCTGCTGTTAGACTGAATCTTGCCAACTTCAATCTGATCTTGTGTGCTTCCTTGTGGTAATCTGGCAGCTTTCCTTCTTTCAAGAATGCAACAATTGCATCCATCCAGCTTGGTCTCATGTCTACACACATTGCTTCATGCTCTGTGGTCAGTGGTTCGATGCTCGGGCCTGACAAGTATTCGACCATTATTGTCCTTGCTTTTCCAGGTTATATTGCACTGGCCATATTGGCTAGTGCATCGGCGTGACTGTTATCATCTCGGCTAACCTGATGTACTCGGCAATTATGAAACAAAGCTACTAACCTATTGACTTTCTTTGCGTAGGCTGACATTCTTTCATCTCGGGCTGTAAATTCGCCCGTTGTCTGGTTGACTATGAGCTGGGAGTCACAGAAGACTATCACCTCATCTGCTTCTGCTGTTACCGCCAGCTTTAGTCCTACAATCAATGCTTCATATTCTGCTTCATTGTTTGAGGCCTTGAACCCCAATCGAATGGACTGTTCCAACACTTCTTCATCTGGAGATACCAGTACTACTCTTGCCCCTGCTCTTTGCCGGTTTGAGCTCCCATCGACAAACAGTTGAAAGGAGTCATCGATGTAAATGCTGTAGGGTCTGAGTTTTTCCTTTTTCCTTTGCTCTGTTGCATTTAGCTGGGCTTTTCCTTGCTTTTTTGGACATTGTTCACTTCGGCTCAACGGAGCCCGATGTGCGATGGATTCTAGTGTGAACTCGGCCACGAAGTCGGCCAAAACTTGGCCTTTGATTGCTATTTTGGGTCTGTACTCCAAGTCATACTGTCCCAAGGCGACTGCCCATCTGGCTATTCTTCCTGTCAGGTCTCCTTGTTGCAGCAAGGACTTCAAGGGGTGTTCTGTTAGTGCCACAATTTTATGGGCCTAGAAGTAATGGTTCTGCTTCTTTGAAGCCATTACTAAAGCCAGTGCCAATTTCTCTAAGGGTAGATACCTCGTTTCTGCATCGGCTAGGGTTTTACTTACATAGTAAATAGCCTTTTGCTCTCCTTTTTCTTCTCGGATTACTACTGCGCTGATTGCGTGTTCTGAAACTGCTAAGTACAGGAACAACTTTTCTCCAGGTTCTGGATTTGAGAGGATCGAAGCTGTGGTCAAATACTTCTTCAAGTCGGCCAGAGCGGCCTCGTATTCTTCTGTCCATAAGAAATCTGTGGCTTTCTTCACTAAGTTAAAGAAAGGTTTTCCCTTGTCTGAGCTTCTACTTATGAACCTGTTCAGGGCTGCGGCCCTTCCAGTCAACATTTGTACATGTTTTGCTGACGTCGGGCTCTTCAATTCCAAGATGGCCTTAATCTGATCTGGGCTGGCCTCAATGCCCCTTCTAGTCACCAGGTATCCTAAAAACTTACCAGATCCTACTCCAAATGCACACTTCGCCGCATTGAGTCGGAGCCGATATGTTTTAAGGATGTCAAAGACTGCTTTCAGGTCGGCCAGATGACCTTTAGGTTCTTTGGTCTTCACGACCATGTCATCGATGTAGACTTTCACTGTTCTGCCAATCAGGTATTTGAACATCTTGGTTACCAATCTTTGGTAAGTGGCTCCTACGTTTTTCAACCTGAAGGACATCACTCTGTAGACGTATAGCCCTTTGGGAGTGATAAACGCAGTCTTCTCTTCATCCTCAGGGTTCATAGCTATCTGGTGATACCCCCTGTAGGCATCCAGGAAGCTCATCCTTCCATGCCCCGAAGTGGCGTTTACCAGCTGGTTAATCTTGGGTAGAGGAAAACTGTCTTTGGGATAGGCTTTGTTCAGGTTAGTAACGTCTACGCAGACCCTCCATTTACCATTCTTTTTCTTTACCACCACTGTGCTTGATAGCCATGTCGGGTAATCTACTTCTTGAATGGCCCTGGCCTCGAGAAGTCTGTCTACATCCTCCTCCACTGCTTCGACGTGTAGCAACGTTGGTCTTCTTGCTTGTTGTATTACTGGTTTGGCCGACCTGTCAACGTTTAGCTTATGGCAAGTGACCCCGAGTCAATGCCAGGCATTTCATAGGGCATCTACGCGAACACCTCAATATTTGTTCTCAGGAAAGCCTCTATCTTTCTTTCTTCTTCTTCGGCTAGACTCAAGCCGAGAAGAAAGAAGCGTTCCTCATCCCCCTCTTGGACGAGGACTTTCTTCAGTGTTTCTTCACTCTTTTCGGCCGGCTCCTTGCCAACATCCTCTAGGACCTTTACGTCCTCGTCTTCAATTTCTGCCTTTTCTGGTTTTCGAATACTGTAGGTGGATTTCATTACTGCCATGGAGCAATTCTTTGCCTGCAGCTGATCTCCTCTGACCTCCTTAATCCCATACTCTATTGGGAACCGCAATAGTTGATGCAGAGTTGAGGGAACAACCCTCATTGCATGCAACCATGGCCTTCCCAAAATGATGTTGTAAGGGGAGGGTGTGTCAATTACGGTGAACTCTGTTGTTATCTTCCTGGAGCCTGCCTGCACCTCCAAGCTGGTTGTTCCCAGTGACCATATCGGCGTTCCATTGAACCCGACCATTGGGCTATTGGACTGCTCCATATCGTCTGGGTGAAGGCCAAGCTCCTTGTAACATCGGACGTATATGATGTCACAAGAGCTGCCTTGGTCAATCAGGATGTGCTTTACTTGGCGTTCCCCAACCTGGAGGGATACTACCAAGGCATCATTATGCGGATGCTGCACCATCTCAAGGTCAGCTTCAGAAAAGGACATTACTGGTCCTTAGTACTCCTCTACCCGATGTCTCTTCTCCCCGACTTGGTAGACATGCTGCAGATGTTTTACCTTCTAGGTCTCCCCCCGAATCTCGTTTTTGTTGACCTTCGAGTGAATTACATTAATTACCCGAGGTCCTCCTGCTTGTGGTTGTTGTGCTGGGGGAGGTGGGGCTGTTGTCGCTTGAGGCAATCTTGCCTGTTTTTCCCTTGTTCTGGCCTCATCAACAAGGTTTCTCAGATGGCCTTGTCTCACCAAGTCCTCCAAATATGTTTTCAGGGCTTTGTAGCCCTGAGTCATATGTCCGTTTTCATTGTAGTAAGCACAATGCATGCCAAGGTTTCTTCCCATGAATTCTCCTGGTGCCTTTGTTGGTGTTCTGAAATAGGGTTGATTCCGAATTTGATCCAGGACTTTGTGAATTGGGATTCGGAACACAGTTTTCACTGCCTGTGTAGCCTTCAATTCTGTCTCCTGCTTGCTGGATTCGTTGTTACCTCGGCCTCGCTTCAGCGAGCTGTTTTCCTTTTCTTGCTTTGCCTCCTTGATCCCCGATGTATTTTCTTCGGCTCTGGTGTACTTCTCGATTCTCGCCATGAGCTCTTCTATGCTTTTTGGCAATGTGTTTGCCAAAGATTTTCGTAGTGGACAATTGTCTTTTAGGCCGTTCTTGAAAGATACGACCACCACCTCTTGATTACACTCTGGTATTCGGTTGAACACCTCGTAGTACCGTTTTGCATAGGCCCTAAGGCCTTCATCCTTACTGATCTTCAGAGTCATTAGTGCGTCCACCCTCAATGGCTACAACTTGTTTGTCACGAACCTGGCCACAAACATGTCTGCCAGGACTTCCCAAGTCTTTACGCTTCCCTTTGGTAATTTGTGGAACCAATCTAATGCAATCTCCCCAAAAGATGAGGGGAATACTTTGCAGAGTAATGGCTCGTTCCCACTGTACAACGCCATTGAATTCAGGAATAATCTAACATGAAAGTTAGGGTCCGACTTACCATCGTATATTTGGAACCTTGGCATACTGAATCTTTTCGGAGCCTCAAATTTGTCTAACTCCACCGAGAATGGTGTTCTCGGCTTTTTTGGGGAAGTTACCTCGGCATCGGCATTTTGCTACTTCCTCTTGAGGTAATCTCTCAAGTCTTCTTTGCTCCGTCCAGGAGCTCGGCTATCTCCTGACTTCAGTCTTTTCGGCATACTACTCTCAACTTCATGGTGGGTCCTTTTCGATCTTTCTCCGTGAGTTGTGTCGAAGCAGAGTGGTTGCCCCTGAATATGCCGATGTTCTTTGGGGTCTGCCTCCTTGGCACGGTGCGTCCTCCGCGACTCTTCTCTCCTCGACTCTCCTCGCCAGACCTCTTTGGAAGGCTGGTGAAAGTGTTTTTCGCTTCTGGTGTGTTGAGGGGCTATTGGGATTGTCTTCTGCCCTCCTTTCTGGGTATTGGCCGCTGGAATCGGCGTGTCTTGCAGCGAATATGGTGGCTGCATGACATTGTTTTGCATCATGAAATTGACGACCGATTGCAGGTCTGCCAATTTGTTTGCCATCTCATTTACCTCTTCATCCCTCCATAGGCATCTATCCTTCCATACCTGGAGGTCATCCTCATTGTAGTACCCACTTCCATTTGGCTTTGTTGGTACGTCGTCATCCTGGCCGACGTCTTTCTTGCTATGATTCTGGTCACGAGTTTCTGTGTTGCGGTTGTCTCTTTCGACGTTAAGGATAAGTCTGCCACTCCCAGCGGGAGTGTCGTCTCCAATCTTTTCCTTCTGTCCGACACTGGCCATCTATTCTTCTTTCTTTTCCACAGACAGCGCCAAATTGTGTGAGTAATTTTTCGATCACGGCCCAACTCAGTAATCAGCTGGAGAGCACTGGTAGAATAGATGACACCTAGCTGACTTGCAACAGAAAGAGAAGATTCTGGCGGTGGTTCGTCCACCCGGGAGCACTCCAACGATCAAGTCAGTATATTTCTCAAAGATAATCAATAATGCTAAACTCACTGTTCGGAATATAAATTGCGTACCTTAGACCTATGGGGTGCCTCTCTTTTATAACAAATTCAATCTTTGCCCCCCTAGAAGCCTAACTTCAATAGACTCTTACTCAGTGCTTATCCTGGACTCTCTAAGAGATAAAGATAAACTCCTTAAGAGTGTTATCCTTATCCATGCTATAGTCCTTCCTTATTCTAGGACTCTTGTATCTTATCCGCTTATTTCGGATTCTGATATCTTCGAAGAGAACCTTGGCGTCATGTCCTGGATACGCGGCACTTCGGCTGACACGTCGGCGTCACCTTGACCACGTGTTGGGACTCAAAAAATATATCCCCACAATTTGTTTTTTATTATTATTTATTTAACACTTTTTTTTATTACTATAAATTTTTTTTTAAATTTTTTTTAAATTTTTTTTTTTTGGCTTTGCGGATAAATTATTACGAAAGACGTATCACACCTTGAATTAGAAAGACCTGAGCAAACGAAACTCTTCTAGCACAATGCCCAAGGTTTAACTGGGTGATAAAGACAATTTGAAATAATGTCAGTTGGCTTTTTCGAAAAAGTACAAATTATACGTGTATTTTTTTTTTGATAGTTATCTAAAAGGCAAATTATATAAACAATTATAAATTTTGAATTTTATTCTAAATAAGAATATTAAAGATATCATTTCTTTTGCAAATGAAAAATATTTCATTTTAAAGGTAAAGTTGTCAATTTAATAAAATATAAATTAGTTTTAAAAAAATAAATATTAAAAAGTTATTTTTAAATTTTTAAATTTTATTTTTGTCCATCAAAGATAAAATTATATAAAAATAATAATTTTTTTTTTCATTGTTTTAATTTTTAGTATGTGTTTTGAATTTTTGAATTTAATAAATTAATTTAATAATGACATTAAAGTTGTTGTCATGTTTGACTTGAATTTTTAAGACTATTTGTAGAATTGTTTTTTGAAAAAATATAAATTAATTTAATGAAAATTAATTTTAAAAAATTATCTATACCCCCAAAAAATTAAATCATATAAAAATGATAAGTATTTTTAATTTTTTCTCACCCATTTAGGTCAAGTTTGGGAAGACTAAATAAGTGCACTTTTTGATTTTTTTTATATTATGTGTAGAAAAAGTAGAGAGGAAATATTGATTAATATGACTTAAAAAAATAAAAAAATAAAATAAATACATTTTTTAAGTTAGTCAAACTTGACTTTAATTTGAGTGGTGCTACATTCAATGCATAGAAAAAGGAATGTAGTGTCTCTTCGCATTTCATTCTATGGCATTAGGGTTGAATTGGAAATGCGTGCTCAATTAAAGTTCTCAAACATTTTTTTATTTAATTGTTAATTTTTAAAAAAAAAATTTAAATAAATTTTAAGAATCAAATCAAATCAAACTTTATAATTAAGAAAGTGTCACTATTATTTATTAAAAAAAATGATATAATATTTCAAATAATATATAAGTTAAGCAATACAAAATAAGTAACTTGATAACTTTGTCTTTAAAATGAAAAATATTTCGTTTGCAAAGGAAATGACATTATTTATTATTGTTATTTAGAATGAAATTTAAAATTTAAGATTAAATGGATTATAATTGAAATATTAAAAACTAAATTGATACAAATTGTAAATTACAAGTTAATATAATTTGCTCTTATCTAAATTACAGCTGGGCCACTAATATGAAAAAATTACTTCGACCTTGCTAATGCCCTCAATCGTTTACCTCACTTAACAAATCAATTAAATGACAAAAATAACCTTGCTTGTCATCATTAATTCAAACCAAGGGTCAACTCCATAACTAATTCTATTCTCTCCAATTATTTTGAATAATGTTAGAAATTTAAAAAAAAAATTAAAATTTTTATCAAATGTTACATATAGATATAGGATTTACATGGGACTCACATGCTGTAAGCCCTACATCTATCTAAGATATTTGATAAAAATTAATTTTTTTACTATTTAATTATAAAATTAAATTTTAATTATTTATTTAACATCATGGATAGTATGGGTATTACGCTAGTTCTAATTTAAAAAAAAAAAAAGAACTTATTAAAATATAAATCTAACATATATGAAATCCAATAGAACATTAAAAAATTTTATAAACTTATTAGATTAGAAGTCTACTGAGCCCTGGTTTAGCAAATTATTTGGACTAAATAATTATAAAAAGACAAAAAAAAATTCAAAAAAAACTAAAAGGTTAAAAAGTTAAAAAAATCAACAAAAAATTTGTCATTCTAAAGTCAAAAAGTCAAAAAAACCAAACAAAAAAACCAAACAAATAAAAAAATCTCAAATTAAAAAAAATTAAAAAAATAAAATCTAATTAAAAAAATTATTGCCAAACAACCCTAAACGGAATTTGCAAATAAATCTCCCGTAAAAGTTTGGTAAAAGTGTGGGATCTTAGCATTATATGGGTGAGATTAGGTTTGAGCGTTATACACGTGGAAGCATAGTGGTACAAAGGATTGCGATAGGATGGAAAATTATTAACAAAAATGCTTTAGACCACTAATTAGTGGTGGCTCTAATGATGTGGCAGTGAGTCCACATGTGTTTTGTGCCTTGTTTTTTTTTTTTTTCAATTGCCACCTCACTAGTGGTGGTATTAGTGATGATAAATTAGTGGTCTATAACATTGCTCAATTATTAAATACTATAGAGTATTATATATTTGTATTCTTAACCAATTATTATTTATTATATTTCTCATATATTTTAATTACTTAATATAATACAACACCTATTTATTTTTTTCACTAATTATAATACAATAAAATATTATACATCTACCGTCCTAGATTACTAAATAATTAGCCCGGATGAACCACAGGGGGAAGTGATCCGCAGCCATCAAATCTCTATTGGGTACGTGAAAAGGAATCCGGATCCTCGGCCGCCCTACCCAGCGGCCCTACCCGGCAGCCCCCCAAAACGACGTCGTTTTGGGGGGTTTTTTTTTTTTTTTTCTTTTCTTCTTCTTCGTTCTCGTTTTCTCTCTCTTCGAACGGAAACCAGAGGGAGGGGAGGGGAGAGGGAGAAGAGGGAGGAAGGAGGAGGGAGGAGGCTGCGCAGCCGTCCGATCGTCGTCTCGCCTCGCCGGCCGTCGCAGCCGTCCGATCGTCGTCTCGCCTCGCCATCGCAGCTCGTCGCAGCTCGTCGCCGGCATTCGCAGCTCGTCGCCTCCTCCTCCTCCTCCTCCTCCCCCACTGGTTATGGCCCCCTCTAGTCCTGCCTCCTCCTTCCTCCCCCTTCCTCCTCCTCCCTCCTCCTTCCTCCCTCTTCTCCCTCCTTCCTCCCTCTCTTCCTCTGCGTTTTTTTTTTTGTTGAAAATTTGCCCCCAAAACGACGTTGTTTTGGGGGCTGCTGGGTTTGGCTGCCGGGTAGGGCGGCCGTGAATCCGCGCTCACGTGAAAAGTGGGTCACCCAGCTACTTGTGTCGTCATTATTGTGTGCACTTTCGTTTAATGAGTTTGGCAACATGTTTTTAAAAATAAAAAAAATAAAATAAAAAATAAGAAGTTACAAAGTTTTAAAAAAAAAAAATCTAACAAATTTCATCTCATTAGTAAACTTACACATCATATAGCAATTAATTTTTTTTTTCCTATAACTGTTACAACAGTATTACATATATACATATTCTTTCTTCACAAATCTCTCGAATGACGTGACAATGTTAATTGAATGAATTTGAGAGATGACATAAGTGTAAGAGTGTGTATCATTAATTTATTTATTTTTTGTCACATCAATTGAGAGAATTTGTAAGAAAAAAATTATATGAATGCAATATTTTTCTAATTATTTAGTTAAAAAATTATTCTCAACCACGTTACTATGTTTGGATTTGAATTTTAAATTCGTATTGTTTTTGTTTTTAGTAAACCTTTTTAACATTTTAATCAACTTATTTTACTTTTTAAATCTATTTAATCTAGATTGTGAAAGCTTTAAAAAAAATCAGTAAATTTGATATTTGATATTTTTTGTATTTAGTAATTTTTTTATAAATGTTTTCACAAATTTTGTACTAGTATGTATGTACATTAAGTGAATGTAAAAATTAATTTTTTTGAGAGTTTTGCAACGCTCATGAAAAAAATAGTGATTAAAATTTATAATTTTTTTTTTTAAAACTTCAAACGAAATAGAGTGAAAAAAAATTTAAAAGCCAAAAAAATTATTAAAAAAAAATAAAAAAGTAAGTTACCAACGGGTACTGAAAATTGAAAACCAATTCTCAAACAAATACATCATATATAATTTGATTTTTCAAAAATAATACCTATTATTTTTATGCTAGATTCTATGAATAACTGAACAATTTCAGTATCAAAATTTGTTAGATTCTATCAATTAGACTGATTGGGTAGTTTTTATGCTAGATTCTATGAATAACTGAACAATTCTGGTTTTTCATATTTTTTTGTTTTTATTGAATTTTTTTAATATTTTAAGTAATTTATAAAAATTTTAGATACACTTAACATAAATATACATAAAAAGTATAATTTTTGTGAAAAAATCTTTTAAAAATTCAATAAATACCAAAAATACAAAAAAATATATGAAAATTTAGTATATTTTTCGTATTTTTATATATTTGTTAATTTTTAAAATATTTTTTCACAAAGTAAAAAAAAAATGTTTAAAATTTTAAAAACATTCACTAAAAACAAAAAAACACGAAAAACAAAAAATTTAATTTTTAAAAGACTTAATCCAAAAAATTCAAACCAAACACATTGAATATTATCATTAATTTATAGGGTATTTTTTTTAAGGTCCCTGATATTATGATTTTATAATATAAAGGACATCAAATATTTTCATGATGTCTAAGGTCCTTCAACATCAATTCAGAGAAATTTCAGTCCCAGAGAAATTCTCTCTAGAGAAAATTGAACTTCTCTCCAGAGAAATTCTCTAGATTCAAACTAGAGAAAATTGAAATTTCTCTGAGTACCAAAGAAATTCAGAGAAAATTGTGGAGAGAAAATTTGTGTATCTATTCAGGAAAATTCTTTCATCTATAAAATACATCAAACGTTTGATAGCAATAGCAAAATTTAACAAGTTCAATGACATCTCCATTGAAGTACCCAACTGCTGTAACATAATTATGACATTTCAAAACAACAATTCTATTAAATCCAATACATCAAGATTCAAAATAACTATTGTCCTGTATAGTTTGAATACAAAAAAGTCTTATACTTTGATTAATACTTTTGAAGCACTGAATTATCAGTTAAAATCGGTCAAAATGAACCCAGAAAAATTTGAGAAATTCTTGGGACCTCCCCTGCATACCATTGATTAAGAATCTTAAATATCTCACGCATCTCTTGCTAAGTGGTTGCCCAGAGCTAGTTCCCTCTTGTGCGTACCTGGAGGAGTTGGTAGACTTGAATCCCTTTAAAAAACTAGAGGTGCTTGATCTTTCTGGTTACATTGCTTTGACAGAACTACCCGATGACATGTTTAACCAGATGTCTTGCCTATGGAGACTTGATCTTTCTGAAACTAAGATCAAATATTTGCTATCACTTTCAAATCTTAGCAACCTCCGTCACCTCTTACTAAAAAAATGGTCGACTTGTCGATGAGATTCAGATCATGCAAATGCCGTCTCCGTCGCAAGGGAGGTTGCTAGAGTGCGCCATTTGAGAAAGAGAGGCAGGCCGGGTCGCGGATTTGGGCGTTGCGGAGGTCTGTGACGGTGGCGGAGCGGAGGGAGGAGTCAGAGGAAAAGGTGTTGCGGAAAAGATCGTAGAGTAGGGTGGAGAGGAGGGTGGAGGAGCAGAGCTTGTTGCCTTGGATCTGGAAGACAATGGGTGAGAGAAGAAGAGAGAGAGAGAGTAGAGTAGAGACAAAAAGTCAAATTTCTCTGATATATGTTTAGGAACCTTAGACATCAAAACATAATTTTGTGAATCTCTTCCATTACGAAAAGTGGGAGAGGGACCTTCGACTAATTTTCCCTTAATTTATATCTTTCTTCACTGAATTTTTTACTGTGCCACTGTTTACTAAACTAGTTGTCTCTTTTGTACTTGTCATTAATTTGAAAAATGCTTGGAAGCACTAAAAATGGAGCACTTGAAGAAGCACTAATGATGTGGCAGTGGGTCCCGTCCACTTTCTATGCCTTGTTCTTTTTTTTTTCTTTGACTATTCCCAATGCATTAGTGTTATTAATAATGTATTTTTTAATGGTCTAAATCATTGTTGCAATAATTTACGTCATTGACAACATTTACATGATGATAAATTTGATTTTAAAAATATCATCCCGAGATTTGTTTTTTAATAATTACTCAATATATAGAATATAAAAATGGCATGTATTCATTATTGGTGGTCTATAGATGTAGACTTTGGATAATAATTTGTTTCAATAGACCTTTGGGAGAAAAGGATTTTACTTTTTGTTAAGGTCTCGTTTGACAAGTTAATACTTTAATTAAAAAATTAAAAAAGTATTAAAAAAACTAAAAAGTCTATAATTTATATTAAAAAGTTAAAATTTTTTTATTTTTTTTATTTTTTGTATATCTTTTCGTAAAAAATTAAAAAATCATTCCAAATATACTAATTTTTTTTATCTCATATTTTAGCTAAAAAATAAAAAAATTATTAAACTAGTCTATTTTCAAACGAGGCCTAATTTTAGACAATAAATTCTTTTATTCTGTGAATCCTTTTAACCAAACATAATTATAAAAAAAAATTACAAAAGAAAAAAATTTTAAATTTGAGAAAAACGAGGTCTGTAAGGAACATGCGTTTATTGTTTTTGTTTTTTTTAATTTAAAAAAAATTTCTCGTTAACGTCTTCAATGAGAAGTCTGTTCAAAAATGACTTTGACTGAATTCTTCATCCACGTTTCAAATCAACTCGACCTTTTTTTATTTTCAAGAGTGTTGGGACTCCAGTGGGATTGACCTCAGCACCCCTGCGAGAACAAGACTAAAAAAAAAAAAAAATTAAACTAATTAAAAAATAGTAGAGATATGGGTATGTTTAGTTTGTGTTTAAGAGATGTGTTTTAGAGATAAAAAGTATGAAAACATGTTTGGTTTGGTTTTTTTTAAAAGATGTTTTGGAAAATTATTTTGAGATAGAGTTTTGGAAAAAGTGATTGATTTGATATGTGTGAGAGAGAGATTTGTTTGGAAAACTTGTTTGGTTTACAAGTTTTGAGAAATTTTTTTGAGAAAATTTATTTGATTTGATTATTTTTGAAAACTTATTTATAGAGAAAATTTTTCAAAATTTTTTTAGAAAATCAAACCAAACGAGCCCGTTGGAGTCACCACCACGGGCGTCCAAGCCATTTTTCTTTTATTTTTAACGTTAGTGATTTCAAAGTGACGTGTTGTCCAGGTGCTTTTAATTGGCCGCCCCCGTTCTCCACGTGCTTCTTCCTTTGGTATCCACTCATCCGTTCTCAAGTGAGAATACTATGGTACCGTTTGTGAAGAGTTCATTTGGATTTTTTTTTTAGTTCTTTGAGTTATAAAAGATAAAATAAGTTATTTGAGCCACAATATACAAAACATCACATTTAACCTATAATCATTACATTCTTTTCTCACAAAAAAAATCAAAAAAAGCTAAAAAGTCAAAAAATCATTCCCAAACTAAGCTTTTGAGCCTAGGCTCAAATAGCCAAAAAAATCAAAAAATTAAAAAGTCAACCCACATTCCAAACGGAGGCTGTTATAATTAAAAGTCAAAAAAATTATTAAAAAAATTTAAAAAATTATAGTTTTTCATGGTTGGCGGGAAATCTATGTCTTAGTACTTAGAAAGAAAAAAAATAGATAGGTATGTTTAGTAACGTTTACGTTTTTTTGTTTGAAAAATGATTTTTTTTCTCGAATTTTGTCCCCTCGAATAGCCCGTTTTTTTTTTTTTTTTTGGCCTTTCCCTCTTAGCTGTGCTAAAAACAGAGGGAGGAAGAAAGACAAAACAGAAGAGAGAAAAGAGAAGAGAGAAGAGAGAAGAAAAGAGAGAAAGAGGAAGAGAGAAGAGAAAGAGAGAAGAGGAAGGGGGAAGAGAGAGCACCATCACCGGTACTATCGCCATCCTCTGTGTATACACAGATCTGTATAGATCTATGTACCTCTCTCTCTCTCGGTGTGTGTGTCTCTCTCTCTCTGTGTATCTCTGTGTGTTGATGATGATGATGATGATGATGATGTGTTGTTGATGGTGATCGGTGGTGGTTTTGATTGTTGGGTTTGTTGATGATGTTGGTTTTGATTTTTGAGTTTAATTTTTGGGTTTGATTGGTAGACTGTTGGGGGTTTTCTTCAATTTTGTGATGGGTTGTGATAGGTTTGGTAGGTTTTAGAGAAAGAAGAAGATGACGGAGGTTTGATGTTCACAAATGTTCTGTTTGGGTTTGGTAGGTTTGGGAGGAAGGAAAAAAAAGAAAAAAAAAAAGAGCAAAACGACGTTGTTTTGCATTTTCGAGCTGTTCGGCGTAATTGGTTTCGAGCTATCGAGCAGAACTATTTTTGTTCATATTTATAAAAATTTTATAAATTGATTTTTGTTTATTTTTAGAAAAATATAAATTACAAACGCATTTGGTTTGAACAAAATATTTAAAAACATTTAAAAATATAAACTAAAAAATATATTTGTTCAGACTTAAAATATTTATATTTATTTTTATTATTTATGACAATGGGATCACACACATTATAATTGAAAAAAATTAATTAAAAAAATAATTAAAAAAAATGAATTGAAAAAAAAAATTGAAAATAAATTATTTGAAAAAAAAAATTGAAAATAAACTATTTGAAAAAAAAATTAATTGAAAAAAAATAATTAAAAAAATTATTTGAAAAAAGAAAATTATTTGAAAAAAAATTTAATTGAAAAAAAAAAAAAACTGAAAACTGAAAACGTAAACTCATTTTTTGAGTTTAAGTTTTTTTCTCAAATTTATAAACTGAGACAACCGTTTATAAACTAAAAAAATTATCAAACAAGTTTTTATGACAATTTTTAAAATTTTTGTAAATATAAACTGAAAACTGAAAACGGAATGGTTACCAAACAGACCCATAGTGTTTGGTAGAGTTTTAAAATTATGATTTGATAATAAAGTTGTATTTTGAGTTTATGAGTTTTGAAATTATGATTTGAGTGTGAAAAATTTGTTTGGTTATAAGTTTTAAATTGAATTTGAATTGAGTGATGTGACATGTGATATTTGATAAAAAAAAAAAAACGTATAACTTATAGCCAAACATACAACCCAAAATTCTATTCAAAATTCATAAAAAAAATTTGAATAATATTTTTTAACTTAAAAATTACAAATGCAAAAAAAAAAAAAAAAAAAAAACGGAACACTGTTCGGTCAACCGGTGGGACGACTAATTAGTTCAAATTTTTCCATCTTTGAAAGAGTTTTCAAAAGTAATTATAGAATTAATTTTTGAAAAAGTTAAAAAAAATATCATATTTAAAGGTGAGTGTGAAACTATATTTTGAAAACTCCACCATATGGAGTCGGAAATTTTCCCCTTACTTTCAGGGTAAGAAGTCAAAAAAAAAAAAAAAAAAAAAAAAAAAAAAAAAACAGTGCATGTCAGTGCTGCTTTGACTCTCCCATTGTGCAACGACATGGCACAATGGAAGCCACGAAAACCATGAGGCCTTGTTTGGGAATAAGCTTTTTTAGTAATTTTTTAACTTTTTGGCTAAAATGTGATGTAAAAAAAACTAGTATGTTTAGGATGACTTTTAGGCTTTTTACGAAAAGATGTGAAAAAAATAGAAAGAAAATGGAATCTTTGACTTTTTAGTATGGGTTGTTGACTTTTTGGTTTTTTTAGTCACTTTTTGACTTTTTGGCTACAAGGGGCACTTGCCAAATGAGACGGAAACTCACTCAGAGGGTTGCTGTGTCAGGAATGATAAAAGAGTAATTTTGATAATTGTTACAATATTTTATTACATATTTTTTCGTAAAAAGTCAAAAAATTATCTTGAACATACATTTTTTTTAAAAAATATTTAGCTAAAAAGTTAAAAAATACATTTATATAACACATTTCAAACAACCATTAAATTTTTTATTAAATAAATAATCAGCTATTTTATATGGGCATGAGGTCTACAATTTTGTGGATCACACATTTATATGAGATATTTAATCATTTATTTAGTAGAAAATTTAAGACCAATAACATTTTTCTTAATACTTTGCCCATATGGAACTACATACTTATCTTACTGTAGATACTCCATTTTTGACCGACCTCATGACTCAGGCGTCATCGATTGAGCGCTTGGTGATTGCGCGTGTTGTGCTCGTTCTGAGGTTTTGGAGTTTCGGCTGAGAGCCTTACCCCCGGACCTCGGGACTCTTTTGTGCTTTGCCTCAGTTTGCGAACTAGGTCTTGTTTTCTCTTCCCGAAGGGAAGGAGAGGTCTTGTAGACCATCTCTCAGTGGCCATGGGCTACTTTTCGTGGTCGTAGGCCACTTTTCTCGTTTGGAGACCAGTTTCCGGTTTTCGGAGCCGTCGGCCGTGCGCCTCGCTCCAGGATCGCTTAACTTTCTCCGTTTGTTTCGATTTTTGGCACACACCTTGTTTCCTCTGTCTAGAGGGACACTGTGGCCTGGGAGACCACCTTTGTGGTCGCACGCTACTTTCGATGCTTAACAGTCAGTTTTCGGGGCACCCGGCTGCGCGTTTTGGCCCCTGAACCCTCGTTTTGCATCCGTCTTGATTCATTTTTGGCATGGACCTTGTTTTCACTGTTTGGAAGGTGGTACAAGGGTGGGAGACCACCTTTTCTCCTTAGAGACCACTTTTCCCCCACCGGCCGGTTTTCTTGTCAGGTAATTGGTCTCCCTCATTTTTGGGCCACAATTGCTGGTCTCCCACCATACCACTAGCTTGCATTCAGTTGGGAGACCACTAAATGGGTTGGCCGACCACTGACCCTTTTAAATTGGCTAGTCGACCACTTGAACCTTTTGAACTAGTCGGCCGACCAGGGAAAGTGGTCGGCCGACCACCTAAACTGGTCGGCCTGCCTTCCTCAGTCTTGTCTCTGTGAGTTGTTACCAGCTGGAAGGAACATAATGGATCCTCCATACACGTGTATGGAGGATCTTCAAGCTTGTTTTTTAGCTTCTTTGAGAAGCTTTGGACCCTCTTGGCTATAAAGGAGGGCCTCCCTATACTTTGTGAGGGTTCAGAAATTTGTTGAAGAAAAAGTATATCTCCCTCTCTATATCTCTACACTTAGGCTTAGAAAGTGCTTGGTTCTTGCACATTTGCACACCACCTCCTAGCCTAACACCTCCACCATTGCTTTGAGGTCCTTGGAGGTCATTTTCAGAGGTTGAAGGTTTGGATTTTTGGTCTCAAAGCTGATGTCTTGCTGAGCTACAAAGGTAATACACATTTTTTCTCTTTTAAGCACTATTTTTCTCTATCTTTTAGCCATACTTGAAAGCATATTTGAGCTTTGGTGTAAACTGAAAAAAGTCTTATTTTGAGGTCCTTAACATGTTTGTTTAAGATCATTTTTCTGTTGGGGCTCATCTACCCCCTTGCATGCTTCATTTTGCCTTATTTTGAGTGATGCATTAGGGCCTTTGCATTGACCTTTGTTTGGCCTTCTAGCCACTGAAATCCAGTGGATTTTCAGTGGCTAGCATGCTATCTTGAGTGCCAAAATGAGAGAGGGGTGACCCTCTCTCCCCTTGTTTTGTTTCGTAGCATATTTAGCCTAATAAAGGAGCCCTTATTTGCATGCTTCCAAGCCATGTTTCAGGTCATTTTTGGTGAGTTTTAGGACTTGCATAGGCTCTATCCAGAGCTTGTTTTTCCATATTGGGTGTCCATCTTGCATGTGTAGAACAACCCTCTTCATAGCTTATCAAAGGAGCATGTCATTCTTGCATGCATTGACCATGTTTCAATGAATTTTTGGGCTTTATTTGGCATGTCATACCTCTAAATTTTTCTGATTTTGTGACCTCTTGAATGCTTCATATACTTGTAGTGTAAACCCTCTTCACTAGTTTGTATTGCATGCTATTTTGGTCTTTGATTCTAGCACTTTTTGGCCATGCCTTAAACTGATTTTGTGCATGTTTTGGACTGCCTTAGCTCTATTTTTATGCCTCATGGTTGAATGATGCTTGCTATGCATGGTTGTAGTGTAATACCCTTGCCTAGCCTTGAGTTTTGAAGCTTCTTGCATGCTTGAATGGTGGTGTTTTCATATTTTGGGGTCATTGAGCATGTCATTTCAAAGCCTATACTTGTGCCATATTCTCATGTTTTTCACTCTTTAAATGTGTTTGAGAGTCGTGCTTAAATACCTCATTTATGGGCCATTGCATGAGCTTCATTTTCATGCCTTTCGAGTCATCATTTTAGTCCATTTTCCTATTGTTTTGGGCCTGCATAGGGACTGTTTGGGGATGGTTTGGTCATTTGTGCATTGCTTTGCATACCTCTAGTGTAGTACACTTCACTAGTTTCGGTATCCGGGCCATCTAGTATGCATTGTGTGAGGTGTTTGCATGATTTGGAGCCACTTTGTATGACATTTCAGAGCTAGAAAATGTGTGATTATATGCCATATTTAATCCCTTGCCATGCCTTAGTAGAGTTTCACTCTGTGCCTTAGGTTTGGTCCCTCGCATTGTGTATATTTGCATGTATTTTTGTTGCATAATTTCATCATGTTTGGCTACTGATTTGAGTGTGGCTGAGATCCATCCATCTTGGTTTAAGTCCATCTTATATTGCATATGCCATATAGTCCATGTTGTTGCATGATTGACTATTGCATTGTGTATGCCTTGATCATCTCATTGATAGTCTCCATGTGTGCATTGCGTATGCCATATAGTTTTCATGTGCATTGAGTATGCTATTGATTATTTCATAGCATTGTGCATGCTAGTAGCATGTTTGCATATCATCATTTGCATGTTTGCATCATTTAGTGGCATTATGTTTAGGTTGCATGTTAGAATTGCATTCATGCATGCCATGTGTATTGCATTGTGTTTAGAGTAGGGTTTAGTCCAGACACGGGAAATGAGGGACGTTTCGTACTCCGAGTGACGAAACGTGCCTCGATTCTCGGTCGTCGACACTCCGGATTACCCATGATGGAGTTTAGGCCTTATTGTGTTCATCTGTGCATCCATTTGACATTGAGTCATGCAATTCGACTCATCGGCCATCATGCATCGAGATGCGTGATTGGTGGCACGAGGATCGAGGACCACACTCCCTAGAGCTTATGCAATGATGGGGAGAGTGGTCGTGCACACATATGTTGAAAATACTTTACCACGCCCCTTTCTTACTCTCTGTTGCAGCAAACCGAAAGCCAACAGCAAAAACTGGTCGGTAGTATCCCTACAGCATGGTGGGGTTTCAACCTTCTGAAGTTTCATTCAGTGTTCTGGGACCAGTTGTAAACAGAGGCAAATCGGGGCATCACGATGGATTTTCGGGCAAGGCAACTTGAGCATGCATGCATTCCTTGTCATTCAAGACCGAGCTGAGGTAGTCCATTTCATATGTTTTGCATGCTAGCTTATTTATTTTAGTTAATTTGTTAATTAATTAGGGTTGTGTAATAATTACCTGTAAATCATTATTCATTCGACTGTGTATTATTTATTCGGACCCTCCGAGGAGGGCAATGTTGTAATAAGTGTGCATGTGTGTGATGTATGACTTCCAACCCCACGTCTTTCTCCCTTTTATTTACCAACTTATGATGGTTCGTTTTAGGGCACGTTTAAATTAGCATCCTTATGCTCGTATGTTTGCATCCATTTATCTGTTTTGCATGCACCGGGCTCGGCGCATCATGCTAATTGCATTGTATTTCAATTCCAAGTTGAATACATGTATTGATTGTTGCATCTCATATGCCATCTTAGAATAGCTGAGCCTATCGTAGTTGCATTTTTGCATGTGTTACATTAGGCATTCTTAGTATAGTTAGGATTCATGCATGATTTCTAATTAGCTTCTTTCTTTGGCTCGGAGTACTCGGTAAGTGTTTATGCTTTAGCATCCTTGCATGTGTGTGAGTGACTGCCATGATAGCATGTTTGACATAAGGCTATGTGCTTATGTGATATACCTGCCTGAATGCCTGTGGGTGAAGGTTGGGTTGCTTGAGTTGGAATAATTCGTCGAAACTCGTGTTTTAGCCTACTTGCGAGTAGCAAACTTCAATCCATTTTCAAAACAAACGGATATGCGATACTTTGTTCCAACTTAGGCAATCCAGTCTATACTTGTATGCTGTGTGCATCACATAGTAATTCTAGGCTAATAACCGAAATAAGAGCATATAATGTTTTCAAAACTCGATATCATGGTTAGTAGAGGCCGATCTTTGATCGGGCGAGTGGGGGTGCTCACGAAGTGACCTTCCTCAATCGTACCCAAGTTCCTGAGTCGAGACAACTTTGGTGATGACGGACACGTGGCCTTAGGCACGAGTCAGGGTTTCCTAAATTCCCCCAAAATAAAATATTTAGGTGGCGACTCCGTATCTGGCAAAGCAGTCCATGCTTGGCACTTCTTTCTAAAAATCAGTTTTCAAAACGATTTGTCGGATTTGGACTCTTTGATGATTCATCGGTCTTGCATTGCACTCCGCGAGATTAGATACAGGACCGTGACATTGAGTCTGAACTGTAGTAAGTCCTAATGAACAAAACGAGATTCCCTTCCGGGACGTTCGGGGACGTCTACACTTGTTTTTTAGAAAAATTATGTTAATGGTGTGTTTAATTAATAATAAAAAAAAAATTAAGAGATGTATCACAATAAATATAAAAAAAAAATAATAGAGTAATGACATGATTAAATGAGCACTATATGATTTTCCTAACCCATAGAATGATTTGTGATGGAACCGCCCTTTCACTCTTGATGAATATTTATTATTTAGCCCTCGTTTGAAAGCTTGGTTATTTTAATTAATTTTTTAATTATTTTTGTAATTTTTTTATAATTAAATAGATGGTTGTAAGAATTTTTTTTTGATTGATACGTAGGATATAACATTTTTTTTTATTAACTATTTTAGTTAAAATCCATCATTCCAAACACCACCTTACTATAATGCCATGTTTGTTTGGCTCCATAAGATAGAGGGGATTAAGAGTACGGTGAGATTGAATGAAGAGACTATTAGTGTAATGATATTAGGTTAGAGATGTAGGATAAAGTGTATTTATTTATACACCACTGGATTAGTAATACTATAGATAGTATTAATATATAAAATTAATATCTTTTAAGTTTTTGTATTTTTTTAATATTATAATTATTTTTTATCCTAAAAGATATAATTTTTGCTTAAAAATCATGTAAAATTTCACTAATTCTCTCACTCAATTTCTAATCCCAACCCTTCCATGACTTTGTTAGTCCTATCATATGGTGATATTTCTAATCCATGGAAATAGTTAATTCCCTCACTCATGTCTCTAACAAACACTCTTTAGATAGGTCTTACAGACTATTAATCTAATTCCCTCTTAAACAACCAAATAAAAATGACCTAAGAAATTAGTGAGCCGCTAAGGAGGATTGAAAAATATTGTAATAATATGTAGATAGAAAATGGGGATAGTGTAATGTTGGTATCACAACATGAATATTACCCTTTTTAATTGAGAAAATGATATGCAAGTCTATTTTTTAAGAGAACTTTTTGTATGCCAATAAGGTACCACCTGGTGTTACCTTCTATCAATCACAAATGTGTATGCTCCCTATCGTTTTCTAAATATCTAACATAAATGTAGGAAACTCTACTATCAAAACCAATCATAATAATAGAAGGCACTATATGACATATACCCTATTTGCATATAAAAATTACTCACTTTTTAGATTAACTTTTTAGACCCAATGATGTGTCACGAAAATAATTGATTGATAATTAGAGAATATTTAATTATTAATTAATTATTTTCTTGATATATTACCATTAGCTCTAAAAAATGAATTTAACTTTTTAGACCTAAATAGTAATGCTCTTTTTATTATATTCAATGTATTTGCAAATTACTCACCATCTCTTGAAGTTAATGAACAATTACGGACTTTGACACTGTAATTTCACTATTTTTTTTTTATAAAAATCTCACGGTGTAGCAAAACATCTCACACCGACCTATCTCTTATAGGATATAACAATCTGACTCATATGTTGCGTTCACTCAAACTAACCTTGCACAAGTAGATAAATCTAAAATTTTACCATAAAAATATCTTTACAAAATGCTTAATTATTTTAATATAAAACCACAATATAATATAACATAGAAAAATACACACAAATTCACAGCTCTTCCACCCATAGGGAAAATTATTAGTGTAGGAGGGTTCAAGGTTAAGAAGGTGATTCGAGAGGCAAAACTATGCTAATGGTCCAAGAATGATGGAATGGCTGGAGGATGAGCAGTAGCAGCTATCTGGGAAGCTGGAAAGTGAGCAGCTGGGTGAGGGTGGAGCAAGTAGCTCAAGAAGAAATGTATGGCAGTGCACAAATGGGCAGCACATCCCCCAAATCTCCAAAATTCCTCTCCTTTTGAACCTTGGGAAATGGGTCCTATTTATAGGCTTTTCCTTGGTGCCAAGAGGACACGTGTCCCAAAGGATCACATGGAATATTCTGCCTTGAGTTATCAGGCTGAAGGTGCCACGTGTCCCTCTGTATGTACTTTGTACTATCTGTTTGCCTCTGCAACTACCTTTTGAGCCTCAACAGGTGTAGTTGCGACGGGAGTGTTTGGCGTTGCAACTCCTTTTTGAGCCTCAGCAAGTGTAGTTGTAGTGGGAGTGTTTACTGTTGCACTTGCCTTCTCAGCTCGAACCTCAGCAAGTGCACTTGTAGCGGTAAACCTTGCTGCTGCACTTGCCTTCTTAGTTCTATTTAGCCTGTACATGCATTCTCAGGACTCTATAACCTGCTATCAGCCATGCTTTTGTGTTCACCTCAGCGAAACCTCCATCCTTAGCCACCTAACCATAAACTCCCCACCTTCTCAGGGTGAAGACCACAACCAAGCCTTCTATCAGCCATGTTGTGCCTTAGTACTAAGCCCAAGGGGGCTTCTTTAGTCATGCTTGTGCGACTAAGGAAGGTCCATGACCTGCATAATGGAAAAGGAGTCCCTTACACTTGGGATATCTAACTCCCATCATCGCGGGATCGCCACGATAAACTAGTATTTCTGGGCCTGCTATCAGTTCCAACCAGTGAGTATTGGGCATGCTATCAGCGTCAAGTTAATGAACTTTGGGGCCTGCTATCAACCCTAGGCTAGTAATGCCTTGGGGCCTGCTATCAGTGCCAAGTATTAGCCTCTACTTGCAGAGGGGAAGCTTTTCCCAAAGGCTACTATAGTTGTTGTGATAGTCATTTTCCGTAGCAAGTTCAAATGGAAAAATCGACGATATTGGAGATGGCGCCGATAAAGTGCCTCTACGACTTGGGCGCTGCAAGTAATGCCTCTACAACTTAATTGCTTCGGTTCTCTCCTTCCCTCAGCAACTCCAGGTGGCAGTGGAATCGACAATACTTGGAATGGCGGCTCTAAGACAAAGTGCCTCCTCAACTTGACCGTCGCAAGTGTCGCCTTGGCAACTTAGTTGCTTCGGCTTTCTCTTTCCCTCAGTAACTTCAGATGGCGGCTGAACCGACATTATGCGAAATGCCTTAGCAACTTGACTGCCACAAGTGTTCCCTCCGTAGCTTGATCGTTGCATGTGTTACCTCTGCAACTTGACCATTGCATGTGTTGCCTTTACAACTTGACTTAGGCATTTTCCTTCGTGGAGTCTGCTTGGACCCTTGGCGGGTCGGACTTGCTTCGGTCCTCTGTTGGGCCACTTCCTTTGGGCTTTAGTCCGTGCTCCTTTTTTCATTCCTGGTCGCCCCTCTGCACTTAGGCCCATACTTAATTTGGAGCTTAATTTCTAACCCTCTACATTTGCCCCCTGCATGCGTAGGGGATACGCCCCTTTTTTCCCGCACGTGTATGATATTAAGTAATCCAGGGGTTGTGTCGGTTGGGTCAGGAGTTACATCGGTTTTCCGCAAAGTCATAATGGCTTTGAAAAGATGCCTTTTGACTGATGGCTTAGCGAAGCATGTTGGCGCCCTTTTGTTGTTCTCTCTATAAATAGTGCCTCTTGGGTTCACTACTTCTTCCATAACACACTTTCCTGTCTCCTTGTCTTCTTCTCTTCCTTTCCCTCACCTTCTAAAGTCTTCTTTACTTTTCTTTATTCTTCCACATGGCCAGCACAAGGTTTCTACTCGACAGGGCTGCTCCACCCCCTACTGAGTGAAGGAGGGCCCCATACTTCGAAGGGCTAGCTGACCCTTTCTAGAAAGAAGTTGACTCTTTCGTTCCTGATGTCCTTCCTATAAAGGAGCCTATACTCCTTTTTGGTGAGGCTAATTTAGATGATGCTGACAGTGAACCCAGTCTCTGTGCTACGGTTTCGCATGGAGCGTGGTGGCTTTCCCTATTCATACCGCACTCACTCGGGCCCTCTAGCAGACTGGTCTCTTTGGGTTGATGACGTCATTGTAGATAATGGCCTCATGTAGCCCTTGAGGGATGTTCGTCTCTTTAATGCCATTTTTTTTTTGATGGAGTTGTCAGTACGCAAGGTACAGACCAACACTGGTATGGTCATCTCCCTCTAGAACCGCAACACTCACACATTTGCCCTGGCATGGGGGGAGATAACCCCAACCCTTGAAGATGTTGCCATTCTTCTGTGCCTGAGTGCCCGTGGAGACCACCTCTTTGATCCAGCGTCCTTGATTTCTGCAAACAAACTGCTGTCACTGCCCTCTAAAGTGCCTTTCGAGAGGCATAGAAGTATGGCTCTTGGTACGATCTTAAGATTGGGGAATTGCTCCAAGAAAGGCCCAAGAGGGACAAGACCATCTACCTTTCCTACCTGAAACATTTCTTCAAGGACATGCAACTGGTTGTAGGCAACATCACAGAGGAGAGCCACAACTCCATAATTAGGTCGGGCTACCGCGGTGACTTGTACCTAGTCGCCTTTGTCAATTATTTCATCTCTTTTTTTGTTCTCCCTAGCAACCTTGCTGAGAGTATCAATCTTTTGGTGTTCCCTCTGGTTGTTAAACTCTGCAGCAGCAGTCAGATCCCTCTGGCCCCCTTCTTCTTGGGGAACTTAAACTTCCGCCTTGATTTCATTCACTCGGACATGGAGAGGTCCATGGGTCATTATGATGTATGGAGCTTTGTACACACTCGGTTCCTGACCACCTTTTTCTTAGGGGTGAGCATGGTCCAGATTGGACCGGATTAGAGTAAAACCAGGACCAATCCGTTATCAACGAATCCTGAAAAATTGGAACCTATCCAATCCGTTTAAATCGTGGAACCAATCCGAACCAATCCATTTAAACACGGATTAGATCGGTTTAGGATCACGGATTTACATAATTAAATAACAAAAAATATAAATATATAACACTTTAATTTCATAAAAATATAAATATAGCACCGTATTAGTTTTATAATAGTAACATGTCTTTTCGTAATAGCGACAAACTGTTCTAGAATTTAAACAACCATAAGAAAACTAGTTCCACTATAAGTATTTAGACCATTACAAATTAACACTAAAAACTAGCAAACAAAAGTAATAAAAGAAGATATTATACAAGTTTAGGTTTGGATTTAAGTTTTATATGAAATAAGAGAAGATACTATGCAGGAGAGTGTATAATAAAAATATAGATTATTTGTACATGGTCCGGATCGGTTCCAATCCGGAACCGTGGGGTTCAATCCTGAACTAATCCGTGAACTACGAATTTTTAATTTTTTAATCCGGAACCGAACCACGGATTAAAAAAACTAATCCAAACCTACTGGATTGGATTGGACTGGATCGGATTACGAATTTCACGGATTCCTTGCTCTGCCTTACTTCTTCTACGAGTGATTCCCTACTATGGGACCTGTTCCTAAAGAGCATAAGCCCTTCTTCACCAACTAAGTCCTTGATGTAGAGGGTCGTCCTGTTCTAGATGCAGATGCTCAACCTATCATAAGACAAGTGCCCTAATCCCTCCCTCGCATCTCCCAATGGTCTGGTCTTGGCACCAACAGACACTTCGTGGATTACGTCAATCACATGGAGGAGTATGTGTTCCGCCCTTTTACCCAACTTCTTCCAGGCATTTCTGTTGTCCCATTTTATTTCTCAGAGGCTCGTCATGTTGATTTCTCCCTTGACAGCGTCCAGGGCAATTCTTTTTTACTAGCTACCATGATACGCCCCAGGTTTCTGCTCGTATGGAATAAGGTAGTCATGTCCAGTGTTGTTTACTGACTAGATAAGGTCCTTAGGCAATTCAGCATCCCTCACGCCCTTCCGCCTCAAACAGATTTTCATCAGAGTTTCTAAAGGTTTGCTTGTGACTACACCGCCTTACTCGTGGAGGGCTTAGGCCTCATGGAGTTTCCTTTACTTGGACGAGAATGTGCCTTTACTTCTAGTAACAGGCTATTCTAGCACCGCAACCTCGACTCTTTTTTCAAATTTTGCAACAATGCTCCTATTGTCCTTGCGATGGAACCTATTCCGTAGCCTGACTTATTCCTTCGTCTCCCCTCTGGTCGAGGGAGACATACTAGTATATTCTGCCATTTCAACCTTCTATCCCTACCTGCAGTAAAGAAGCCTCATCCATTTGGGGCAATGTTCGTCTAACCCCTGCAAGTTGCTCTTTCCCTAATTGGTGTAACAGTGTGCATGACCCGTTCCAGATTGAGGGCGGCCCAGGAGGCAGCAGCATCAGTTGCTGAGGCACGTGCCTCACCAAGTAGGAAGAGACTCCGAAAGGTACCCATACTTGGAAAATATTCTTGCATTACTTCCTTGGGCTTTTTACATTTATTTTAGTAATCACATGATTTTTTCCTTTTAGGGCCCATCGACCATACCACATTCAAGCCCCGGAGGTTCTTCTACTACCATCAGAATTTCCTCAGATTCAGACGATGACGACGATGACGACGACCTTCTCCTTGCTTCAAGGGTCACAAGATTTAGAACCCACAAGATTGTACTTCCAGATGTTGAAGAAGAACCAAATGCTGAGGCCGAACCAACTACTAAGGTTGAGCCAGTTGTTGAGGTTGTAGAAAACGAATAAGTCCTCCTGCTGTGGAAGTTGCAGCGGGTGGTATACTTGCTGAGGGTGCAGAACCTCTAAACCCTGCTGATTCTGTTCACTTTGACTGTTCCTCTGTCAACGGAGATGATTTTGTTCCAGAGACTCCGAGAGAGGATCGTGGCGTAAGAGAGCCAATAGAAGTTACACCACCCCCCTTGGGAGCTGTGTCTGGGGGTTCTTCCCAGTCCACTGAGTCTCCACTAGTTCCACAGACCCCACTTCCCAATGTTCAAGTTACTGAGGGAGGAACAGATGTAACCATTGGTCCTGCTGTGGACCCCCTAAGTTTGGCTCAACTTATGAAGGCAGCTGTCAATCTGGCCGCTCATAGTACTACTGTTGTTGCTGATGCTTTTGACCCAGTTGCCTCAACAACTTCTAAGCAGCTTGTTGATCTGTACCTCACTCACTTCCTTGAGGTGCCAGCTAATCTTGGGAGATCACAAGACTTTTATGTGGGCATGGACACCACTGTTGTGCCAGATCTGAATGTTGAGGACTACCATATGGACAACCTCTTTTCGGAGCGACATGATGGTGCAGGCAGCTTTGGCCTTTCTTGTGAGGCCAGTTCGCCCGGTCGCCACCCAACATCTACCCATTCTAATGCTGCTGGGCATTCATCTTCGGGAGAAGTGCGTCGCCCTTAGACCTTTGGTCACTCTAATAGTCTCCCTCCAGTAATTAAAGCTGGTGGCGGTGTGAGAGAGTCCTCACAGTCCTCAGGGAAAGTTTCTTTTCTAAGTTATTGCGTCTCCTCCGAAGCTACTCCTACTCTTGCCCGCATCTAGGCGCTGCACCTCGGTACCTTTACTACTTTTAATGTTCCTAGATCTATGGTGCAGACAACGCTACTAGAGGCACTTGCTAGCTTCATTCGCGACCTTGCTACGAAGAAGATTCTGATAACCCCTAGCAAGTTCGCGGAAGGTGCAGAGGCCAACCTGAGCGGCTTTCAGAGGAACGATTTGGATCTATCGTAGATGAGGGATAGGCTTTAGGCAGTCGATGGTTTCTTTGAACATGTAGATAATGTCGCGATGATTGCATCTTTGGAGGAGATTATCAAGGAGTGTGAGGGTACCTTGGAGCAGCATCAGTAGAACCTGGCTCGGTTCAAAGAGAAAGACTTTGTGCTGGTTGCTTAGCTGCCTAGTGATGTGACCTTGATGGACTCCCTCATGAAGGGTTTGATTTGATTTATTGTGACTCTGTTATGGCTCATTTTCTTGGTACTTTTGCTATCTTTTTTCCTTCTTCTTCTTTTTTCTTCAAACATTGTAATCATGCTATGGAAAACTTTGATGTTTACAAGGAACAAAGATACTGAGTAGTCGAATTTTACTTCACTGTCTTCTTTTCATTGTCTTTACATAGCTTCTAAGGATGAGCAATACTCTTGCTATAAACAGAACTTCACCATGACTAAGTTTTTATAAGGCTAAAATTTCATTAAGTATGGAAAACTTTTCTTGCACTAAGTGTTTACAAGGGTAACAGGTTTATTAAGTGTATGACACTTTCTTTACACTTTGCTTTGGAAGGATTAACAAAGAAACTTACAACTCTTTTTTCTGAACAAAAGAAATTAAGAAAAATACTTTTTGGCATACTTGGCGGTGATAGGGGCAGTTTTGAACCCATCATCTACTCTTGTCAACTTGTAATACCTGCTGTTTGCCTCATTAACTTTATAGGGGCCTTGTCATCTGGGTGAGAACTTGGGGACTGGTTGCCCCCGCATGATTGAGTCCACTATCTTCTATACCAAGTTTCCCTTCTTGAACTCCCTGTGTTAAACAGACTGACGTAGGCGCGAGTTATGGATTGATGATACTTTTCCATTGTCTGCAAGACCCGATCCCTTATTTCTTCGGCTGCCCCTATGTCGTTCTTTCTACTGTCTAGAACTAGACTTAGCCATTGTTACTGAGGGTACTGCCAATTCAGCTGGTAACACAGCTTTAGACTTGTATACTAGGGAAAATGGGGTTGCCTGAGTTGGCCTTCTCTTTGACGTTCTATACGCTCAGAGTGCTACATGGAGTTCAGACCATGTGCCCCTTGCTTCATCCATCAGTTTACTCAATATTCAGATGAGAATTTTGTTGGTTGCCTTAGCTTGTCTGTTCCTTGGAGGATACTATGGACTAGACTTGTGGTGCTTAATCTGGTAGGCATCCAATAGTCTTCCTACATATCGATTTACAAAGGAAGTTCCATTGTCAGAAAACATTACTTTGGGTATGCCAAACCTACAGATTATGTTTTCCTTGATAAAGTTGGCCACTCCTACCCCATCTACTTTTCTCATTGGTATAGCCTCTACCCACTTGGTGCTAACTTCCATCGCTACAAGTATCCATCTGTGATCTTTGGATTGCTGCGCTATAAGACTTACCAAGTCAACTGCCCAAGTATGAAATAGGTAAGGAGTCTTAATGTTGTGTATCTCAATCGCTGGTGCATGTATCAAGTTCATAAACTTCTGGCAGGATTGGCATCTTCTTACAAAGGTTTTAGCATTTTCTTCCATTTTCGGCCAATAGTAGCCAAGGTGAAGGAAATGTCCATATAATCGCTACCCTTCTTGATGCTCTATTTTGTGGGCTTCCCTCAGCACATCATTTGCCTCGTCCTTTGATAAACACGCCAAAGGTTCCCCTTCAAAGCTTCTGCAGTACAGCTTGCCTTCGTTAAGGAATAAGCGAAGGGCCCGCCTCTTAACTCTAATTGCATCGGCTTTGTTCTCAGACAGTGTGCCATTTCCATGATAGTCAATATACGACTGCCTCTATTTCTCACTGCTTAAGAAATGGGCTTCTTCCTCTTTAGGATGAGACTAACATTTTGCACATTGCCTCTGCAACTCAGTGCTTTCCTTTTCCATCTCTGGCCAATAATACCCTTGCCTCTGTACTCGTCGGTATAGACTAATATCTCCATCTCCACAAGACTTAGCATGGATCTACTTAAGTTTGTAAGTTGCTTCTTGTCTGTCGACAGGACCGTGAAAATACAACTCTCCTCTGAGGAGCAAAAATAATGCAAGTTCTGCTGGTCTGATTGTTCCCTGGCTTGTTTTCAACTGCTGGATTATATCTACTTTCCACCCCTCAGCATCTTGCTCTATATGTTCTTCGGCTAACACTGTTGGCGTTGTTCTTTCCTTGATGACGATGGTTATACTATCATCTGGTATATCCACATTTGCCTCTAGTGTAGCCAAGGCATCGAGGAAACGGTTGTGTGTTCGAGGGGTATGTTGGATTTGGACATCATCAAACTGAGTGGGCAACCTTTGAACTACGGTGCGATATGGGGCTAACAGAGGCTTCTTCAAGGCGAAATCACCCATTGTTTTCTTGACAATTAACTTGGAGTCGCCCCAAATTTTCAACTTGTGGAGGCCTTTCTTTTGGGCAGCAATTAGACCCAGTATCAACGCCTCATATTCAGCCTCGTTGTTTGAACATTAGAAGTCAAGCATATATGATAGATGAAACTTCTCTCCTTCTTAACTAGTTAGTGTTATGCCAGCTCCACTTTTCCCAACTTCGGCAGCTCCATCAAATTTTAAGTCCCAATAAGGCCTAACTGTAGCTGTTGAGACGTGGACCTCACATTGTAGAGGTACTTCTGCTAGTTCATGTTCACCAGATAGGAATTGGGCTAGTAAGTCTACAAGTGCTTGGCTCTTAATAGCCTTGGAAGTAACACAAGTGATGTAATATTCTACTAGAGCCAAAAGCCATCTTACCATTCTTCCAGTCAGAGCAGGCTTGCTTAGCAAATAGCGGACTGGATCACTCCGGGTCACAACCTGGATCGGATGTGCTAAAAAATAGTGGCACAACTTCTGCACTGTGAAGATTAAGGCTAAACAATGCGTCTCAATTGGGGTATATCGTGACTTGGTAACATTGACCTTGTAACTAATGTAATAAACTGGCTTTTTAATGCCATCTATGTCTTGGACAAGTAGAGCTCCAATAGACCGAGGTGTAGAGGTCAGGTACAGCAGCAGAGGCTTTTCAGGTTGTAGGGCAATCATTGTAAGTGGAGAAGTAAGTGCTTTCTTCACCATATCAAATGTCTGTTGGTGTTCTTGCAAACATTCAAACTTGTAATTCCCTTTCAGCAGTGTCCCAAAGGAAAAGGTTATCTTAGCAAAGGCTGGAATGAACCTCTTGAGGTATGACACTTTGCCTAGGAATTTCTTCAAGGCCTTTTAAGAGTGTGGTGGTGGCATCTCCATGATTGACTTGATCTTATCCCCATCTACTTCGATCCCTCTTTGGTGTACCAGAAAGCCAAGGAACTTGCCGGCGGTAACTTCGAAGGTACACTTGAGAGGGTTCATATTTAAGCAGAATTTGCGGCAACACTGAAATTTTTTTTCTAAGTCACAGAGGTTTCGGTTTGCCTCAATAGACTTGACCACCATATCATCCACATACACTTACACTTCATGATGCAACATGTCATGGAACACTGTAGTCATAGCCCGTTGGTAGGTTGCTCCCACATTTTTCAAACCGAAGGGCATCACTATATAGAAAAAATTTCCCAAGGGCATTCTGAAAGCTGTCTTTTCTACATCTTCTAGTGCCATTTTGATCTGGTTATAACCACTGAACCCATCAATGAAGGAGAACATCTGATGGCCCACAGTAGAATCAATAAGTGTGTCAATATGGGGCAATGGAAACTCATCTTTCGGTTAGGCCTTATTTAGGTCAAGAAAGTCTTCGCAGACCTTGATCTGGCCGTGTTTTTTCTTCTTCACAGGCTCAACATTTGCTAGCCAAGTTGGGTACTGTATAGGTTTGATAAACTTGGCCCTCTGCAACTTTTCTACCTCCGCCTTAATCTTTGCTTCAAGATCAGGGTGATACTTTTAAGCATGCTGCTTGATTGGCTTAGAGTTGGAAAAAGTGTCAAGATGATGAGTGACAAGGGATAGGTCAACACCAGGCATCTCGTCGTATATCCAAGAAAAGATATCACTGTACTATTTCAGTAATATTATCAATTCTGCCTTAGCTGTTAGAGCCATTGTATTGCTGATAAACACGGGCTTGCTCTACCCTGGTAAGTTGCTGAGGTTGACCTCATCACGTACTTCCTACTGTGGTTTGGGTCTATCTTGTATGTATTTAGGGGCGGGCTTAGGCATCTCCACCAACCCTTCTAGGGACTCATCACCGTCACATTTATTCGTCTCGGGGACATCCTTCCAAGGTATGAAGTCTAGCCCCCAAGACCATTATAAGTAGTAAACTGTCTTGCCGCCCTCGCGCACCTTAACAATCTTGGGAGGAGGATTTGTGGACTCATTGCTCCTCTTCTGCCCACTTCTTTCTAGAGCAGCCTCTACATCTCGAATGTCTTGCCACTTCGATAATTTTACTCCTGCAACTTTACCGGTCCTTGGAGTTTCATCCGTGACAACTCAATAAAGAAAATTGCATTCGAATAATGTGCCTCGTCCACTCTGAATGGCTTTTCAGAAGCATTTATGGTTATTATGCACTTTCCCAACTTTGCCTTCACGCATTGGTGATAACTTGACGGGATAACCCCATATCGATGCATCCAAGCTCTGCCAAGTATCATATGGTAATTTGTGTCTGCTTCAATCACATGGAACTTAGTTACGTAACGAATCTCACCAACTACTAAGTCCACGACAACATGGCCCTTAGTAACTTTTTTCTCACCACCAAAACCCATCACGGTGATGGGTTGGCAAACCATCCTGGATTCTGAGATACCAACCTTTACAAAGGTGTCAGCACCATCAAGGAAAGCATGCTTGAACTCTACATCAATGATGTAAGCCATAACAAAAAGAGGACAGTTATAAGGAAATGTGTATGCTCTATCTACTTCTGAGAAAGAAATGGCCCTATAATCTTCCTGGATACGCCGAGGCATATACTCCTTGGCCTCAACAACTTCAGCACAGTGCACTTCGAAAATGTTAATGAGGGTCTTTGTTGCTTCCAACTTGACAGCATGGCTCAGTCCCAGCTAGTCAAAGAAGGTACGGAACTTAAGATAGTTTTGCAAGGCCTGAGCATGAGTATCCTCTGCGAATTTTGCCTCTGCAAGTACTATCTTAGGGAGCTGACCAGTTGTAATTTCTTCTAACTTATCATAGTAGGACGCCAGGTGCACTTGATCGCGCACAGGCCCAAGGTAGCCAATCATATGTACATTCTTCCCCTTCTCCTTGTGGTTAGAATAAGGGTCCTTCCTTACATCACAGTTATCGGCATCTTTGAACTTCAACTCATTTGCGTCAACTTTCTTCTTAAAGATACTTTTCAAAGTCTAACAGTCCCTAGTAGGGTGTCTAGTGGTTTTGTGATAGATACAATAATTTGGGCTTTCTTTGTCCTTCTTGGTTGAAGAGACATCAACCAAAGACAAAGTAAGTTCACCATCGGCTACCCATTCTTTAACCAAGGATTTAACATTCTCAAGGCTGCAAGGATATGGATTTATGTCCTCATAACTCATCCTTTTCTGAGAGGATGACGCCTCCCCTTGCGATCGGCTTCCTCCTACAGAGGTTATTGTAGCAACTCTGCTATTGTGGGAGTAGCGGTGACTATCACGAGATCTATGTAGAGGGCCAGTGGTACAAAGGTTCCTAGCTGCCTCAACCAAGACTGAAAAGGTAGGTAGATTATGATTTATCAAGAAAATTTTGTAGTCGCACATGGCATCCTCCACACATATGCTGATTGAATGGGCCTCATCCATTGGTTCATGACAATCAATAGCCTTATCTTGGAATCGCTTAACATAGTCACTACTAAAAATCAGAGCTTTTGTGACGGTTGTAAACGTCGCAAAAGGTTCACATATTGTCACAAAAAACCTTTTGCGATGGAGTAGCAACAAAAAATGGGAGGTGGCGGAAGAGGGCGTGACAAAAGGTATTTGCGACGGTTACGAACCATCGCTTCCCTGCAGCGACGGCTAATCAATAGTTTTTGCGACGGTTTAACCTGACACAAAAATTGGGGAAAAAACGTCATTTTTAGTAACGATGTTGATTACCATCGCCAAAAACCATTTTAGCGACGGCATTTGCTGTCGCAAAAAGTATTATTAGCAATGGTTCAAAACGCCGCCAAAAAGGTAGTATTAAATTAATATCGTATTGGCGACAGTTTAAACCATCACAAAAGATTTATTTGCGACAGTTGAAACCGTCGCAAAAGATTGGAACTAATATGTATATGCGACGGGTTAACCTGTTGCCAATAAAATATAAGGAAATGGGGATTACATTAGCGACGGTTTATTATTGTCGCAATACAATTATTTTTATAATGTCATATTTTATTAAATATTCCCTATACAAATTATTAATATTTTCTAAAATACATCCACATCCACATCTACATTCAAAAAATCATATACCAAGAATATAATATATATGTACCTGTAACATTGCCCGCGGGGGACCTCGCTACAGCTCGGACTCGGCTTTTTGTAGTCACGGTTCTAAGTCTGAACCAAAGAGTCCAAATCCGACAAATTGTTTTGAGAAACAGATTTTTTTGAAAAAGTAGTGCCAAACATGGACTGCTTTGCCAGATACAGAGTCGCCACCTAAATATTTTATTTTGGGAAATTTAGGAAACCCTGACTCGGTGCCAAAAGGCCACGTGTCCGTCATCACCAAAGTTGCCTCGGCTCGGGAACTTGGGTACGATTGGGGAAGGTCACTTCGTGAGCACCCCCGCTCGCTCGGTCATAGACCGGCCTCTACTAACCATGATATCAATTTTTGAAAATATTGTGAGTTCTTATTCCGGTTTATTAGCCTAGGTTACTATGTGATGCGCACAGCATACAAGTATAGACTGGATCGCTTGAATTGGAACAAAACATTTTGTGTTTTTGAAAGAGGTTTTTGCTACCCACAGGTAAGCTTGAAACATTTGATGATTTACTCCAATTCAGATAACCCAACCTTCACCCACAGGCATTCAGGCAGTTATATCATATAAGCACATAGCCTCATGGTAAGCATGCTATTCATGGCAAAACTCACACGTATGCAAGGATGCTAAAGCATAAAAACTTACCGGGTACTCCAAGCCAAAACAAAAGCTGTATTAGAAATCATGCATGATCCTAAGTATACAGAAATGCCTAATGCAACACATGCAAAATGAGACTATAGCAGGCTCGGCTATTTTAAGATGGTATATGAAATGTTACAACTATCATGTATTCAACTTTGAATTTGAAAGTACAATGCAGTTAGTATGATGCGCCGAGCCCGGTGCATGCAATACAGATGAATGAATGCAAACATGCTGTCATGCTGTATGCTAATTTAAACATGCCCTAATCTAACCATCGTAAGCGGATAAATAAAAGGGAGAAAGACGTGGGGTTGGAAGACATACATCACACTCACGCACACTTATTACAGTTATGCCCTCACTCGGAGGGTCCGAATAAATAATACAGTCCAAATATTACAGTCCCCAAAATAAAAGAATATTACAGTCCAAAATATTACAGAATTCTAATTAATTAATTAATTAACTAGAAAGCAAATAAAACTGGCGTGCAAGCCAGGGACTGTCTTGCTTCTGGTGGATGATGCACGTCCGGGTTGTCTTGCGCGGAAATCCACCGGAATGCCCCAATTAGCCTCTGTTTACACCTGTTGTTCTTGAAAAGCGTGCCAAGTCCCGGAAAGTTACTGATTCCTGATTTTGCTGTAACAGAGAGCAGGAAAGGGGCATAGCAATGTATTTGCACAAATATATGCATGTCTCGATCCTCGTGCCACCAATCACGCATACCGAGGCATGATGGCAGAGGAGTCGAAATGCACAACTCAATATAGGATGAATGCACATGAAACTACAGCTAAAACCTAACTCCATCATGGATAATCCGGAGTGTCGGTGACTGGGGAATTGAGACACATTCAGTCACTCGGAGTACGAAATGTACCTCGTTTCCCGTGCCTGGGCTAACTCCTATCCCGGATACGATGCGATATGCATGACATGCATGAAATGCAACTAAGATACAATCCTAACATACAAAATGCTATGGAAATGACATGCCTCGAAATACGTGCACACGGGCGCGCAAACCGAGAAAATGACAGAATGCGATCTAAGATACAACCTAGTATGCACTATGCTATGAAAATGAGATGCCTCGAAATGCGTGCACACGGGCACGCAAACCGAGATATCTCAAAATGCGTGCATACAGGCACGCAAACCGAGAAAATGCAGAATATGATGAAAATGAGATGCCTCGAAATGCGTGCACACGGGCACGCAAACCGAGAAAATGACATGTGTCTCGAAATACGTGCACGCGGGCACGCAAACCGAGGCGATGATATGTGTCTCGAAATACATGCACGCGGGCACGCAAACCGAGGCGATGATATGTGTCTCAAAATGCGTGCACGCGGGCACGTAAAACGAGGCGATGATATGTGTCTCGAAATGCGTGCACGCGGGCACGCAAACCGAGATGTCTCAAAATGCGATGAAATGACAAGGAAATGACAAATGGGCTTATACCAACATGAGTGAGCCTCAGCCACACTCACATAGGATGCCGTCGGATAAAAATGAAGTCCCTCAAAATGCGTGCACACGGGCACGCAAACCGAGGCGGTGGCGGAATGCAATGAAATGATATGAAAACATGATATGGGCTTATACCAACATGAGAGAGCCTCAGCCACACTCACATAGGATGCCGGTTGATGAAAATGGAGTGCCTCGAAATGCGTGCACACGGGCACGCAAACCGAGGCGATGACATACGCAATGCAATGGCATGGAAATGGCATATAGAATGCAAAATGGACTTACACTAACATGAGAGAGCCTCAGCCACACTCACATAAGATGCCGGTGGCAGAAAATGAAGTGCCTCGAAATGCGTGCACACGGGCACGCAAACCGAGGCAATGGCAAAATGATGCGAATGACATGGAAAATGCAACATGGACTTATACTAACATGAGAGAGCCTCATCCACACTCACATAAGATGCCGATGGCAGAAAATGAAGTGCCTCGAAATGCGTGCACACGGGCACGCAAACCGAGGCGATGCTAAAATGTGATGAAATATGGCAAAAATGATATGCAAGCATACTAATGGAATTTCAGCACTAAAATATGGGGGAAAACAGTCCCGAAATGAAGCAAAATGACATGAAATGCAAGGAAATGTCCCGAAATGCAACATTAGGCACCCGAAATGGCCTATAGCTATGCCAAACATGCACAACATGGACATGCAATGCAAATACAGAAGCTAGAAAGTCCCAAAAGATGCACTTTCACAGTTATAAACATGGCCAAACAGCAAGTATAGGTAGGGGAAAAATAGCATGCAAGAATAGGGGCCAAAAGAGGGGTAATGAAGCAAGTGGTATAAGAAAAACCCAAACTGGAAAATTTCCTTCTACAACAATGAAGATGGACCAAAAATATGAACATTTACAGTATATGGCAGACCTCAAATCAGTATACAAATATGCCAAAAATGTGATGCAAGACAAGGCTCAAAAGGTGCTATAACATGAAGTATATAAAATAATCACCAAAAAGAAAAAAAGTGTGAATGAAACATGAAGTATAGGCCAAAATAAGACCACTTTCAGTTCGGACCAAGGTCCAAAAACAGAAGTAAAGAGGGTTGCCAATTTATGCAAAAATGGGGCTAAATAAGGGGTATAACTACAAGTGACACATGGAGACACCAAACAATGTTGAGCCCTTCTCCAATGTTGAAGAGGGGCTCAAAATAAGCCTTATATCAGTTTATAACATGCTCAAAAACAGATTGATCATGGGCCAAAAATAGCATGCAAAATCATGACATACAAGATGATCAATGAAGCAAGTATATTATGGAGGGCTCAAACAGGGTTGAGCCCTTAATGAGAAGTGAAGATGAGCTCAAAATATGGCCCTTTTCAGTTAGGGCCGGAGCTTGAAACCAAAAAGAAGTGGGGTTTAGAAATAGATCAAGGAAAAGGGTCAAAAGGGTAAAAGTGTTACTTACCCTTGAAGATTCGAACTTTTGTTGCTTTTTGGATGGATTTGCAGCTCCTCTAGCCTTCAAGAATCCTTCCTTGTTGCTGGAAATGAGATGGTGGTGGTAGAGCTTGGTGGTGTAGAAGGAATGATGATTAGGGAGTTAGGGTTTTTTGAAGAATTGAGAAGGAAGAAGATGGAGTTGGCTATGGAAGCTTGAAGAGTAAATTTTCTAACCTCAAAAGAGAAGACCACCAGCTGGTTATAAGGATCAAAAAGGGGGTGTAAAGGTGGGGGAGAAGGAGGGTAAAACTCCCCCACAAAATATCCCCCGGATACAGGAAATATCTGGGGGATATTGCCCCACAGCTGTAAAGTACACAGTGCAAGGAAGCAGGTCGGCCTCTTACTTTTGCTGGAGGTGGCCGGCCGGCCACACCCCCTAGCCGGCCGGCTAGGGGTCAAAAGGGTCAATGAGATTTTGGGGCCGGCCAGCTATTGGAGAGGTACCCCTATGTGTGTACAACACAACCATGTGGTTGAAATTCCAAGAAAGTGGGTCCAAGGGGTTCAACATTGGCTCGAAAAGAGGGGGTCAAAAGGGTCAAGTTGACTTACTGGCCGGCCATGAACTTTTAGGGGCCTCCCAGGTGTGTAGATCACAGATATGTGGTTCAAAGTTGGCAACACTAGCTCCAAGGTATTCAACATTAGCCCAGAAGTGCGAAAAACGGGCGCCGGGAGGCTCCGGAAGAGAAATAACTGGTTGCTGCAACAATTGCTGGCCTCCCACCCTTCAGTGACCTTCCCTGTGATAAAACAGAGGTACCTGCCAAAAATGAACGAAAACCGTTGTAAAATGAACGTTCCGGGGCCAAAACACGCAGTTCGGGGTCCCGAAAATGGGCTGTTAAGCACCGAAAATGGTATTCGACCTCGAAGTGGGTTTCTCAGCCCCCAGTGTCCCTCAAAAGGGATGAAATAAGATGTATGCCAAAAATCAGAGCAATAGGAGATGGTTAAGCGGTCCCGAACCGAGGCACACGGCCTGACGGCTCCGAAAACCGGGAACCGGACTCCGAAATGGGCAAAATGGCCTACGGCCACCAAATGTAGCCTATGGACATTGAGAGATGGTCTACGGGACCTCTTCCTCCCCTCAGGAAAAGAAACAGAGAAAACCGAGTCTGGTTCGCAAACCGAGGCAAGGCACCGAAGAAGGTCCAGAAGTCCGGAGGCAGGGCTCACGGCCGCGACTCTGAGACTTCTGAACGAGCACATTATGCAACATCACCAAGCGCTCAATCGGTGACGTCTGAGTCTTAAGGTCGGTCAAAAATGGGGTGTCTACAGTACCTTGTAACAATTGTCAACCAAATATTCTTTACAAAAATATAGAAAACAACCTCTAACAATACTAATAATTTTTGATATTCAAGAACTCAAATTTTTAGTATTGACAATAGGAAAAAAATATATATATATATATATATATATATATATATATATATATATATATATATATATAGTGTAGCTTGTTTTAATATCAATAGTAAGCTCCAATATTGATATGCGAAGCTATCACATACTCAAAAGGTTTGCATCTGCAAAAAGAAAAAAAAAAAAAAAAACTCATCATTTACAGCAAAATTATTTTCAAACTTATAGAAAATGTAAAACATTTGATATTTTTTTCAAAAAAATAAATAAATAAATAAATAAGATTGTAAACTCCAATATCGATATGCGAATATATCATCGCGTACTCAAAAGGGTTGCACCTGCAAAAAAAAAAAAAAAAACCAAAAAAAAAAAAAATTCATTTACAATATAATTAATTTTAAGATTACAGAAAATGTAAAACATTTGATATTTAATTCAATAAATAAATAAATAAGAGTGTAACATATACATGAATTGAGCGCACACAATGTATCTTCCTACAGCTTCTCCAACTGTTCTTAGACATTGGGATGCTGTTTCCAAAAGAGCATTCGACTTGTTCGCTTTGAAGACAAATACTTTGGAATATTCAGTTGGAACTCCATCAATTTCACACAACGGATTGACACTAATAAGAAGTCCCTCCACCAATTGGACTCTTGGTATTACAGAACTCTCCAAAGAAACTTTAATTACATCCTACAATGATGATAATACTATTAAAAACAGGCAATGATTGTACACATTGTGCTATAATCTAACAATAATCGAATAAACACAAAAAGAGTTTGTAAAGAAGAAGTTTTCATCAAATTCCACCTTCTCCTACAAGTCATGTGTGCTTAGTATGTTGTGCGTGTCAAGTTTCGTTCACATCCGAACCTGTTTGAGCATTTTAGTGTATCAACCGGTTCACAAAAAAGAGTTATTAAGTAACAAGATTTCATAAACGAAAATTAAGCTCTAGATTCAAAACCGGAAATCGGTTTCAAGTCCTGTCTTCTCCTACAAGTCACGTGTGCCTAGTATGTTGTGCGTGTCAAGTTTCGTTGACATCCAAGACCGTTTGAGCATTTTACTGTGTCAACCGGTTCAAAAAAGAGTTTATAAAGAATAAGTTTTCATAAACGGAAAGAAGGCTCTAGATTCAAAACCGGGTATTGGTTTCGAGTTCTGTTTTCTCCTACAAGTCATGTGTGCCTAGCACGTTATGCATGTCAATTTTCGTTGACATCCAAGCCCGTTTGAGCATTTTAGTGTGTCAACCGGTTTGAAAAAGAGTTTGAAAAGAATAAATTTTCATAAACGGAAATTAGGCTTCAGATTCAAAATCGAGAAATAGTTTTAAGTCCCGTCTTCTCCTATAATTCATGTGTGCCTAGTAAATTGTGTGTGTCAAGTTTCGTTGACATCCGAGCCTATCTGAGCATTTTAGTGTATCAACCGGTTTAGAAAATAGTTTGTAAAGAATAAGTTTTCATAAACATAAATTAGGCTCCAGAATCAAAATCGGGAATCGATTTCGAGTTCTGTTTTCTCCTACAAGTCATGTGTGCTTAGTATGTTGTGCATGTCAAGTTTCGTTGACATCTGAGCTCGTTTGAGCATTTTAGTGTGTCATCCGGGTCGATAAAGAGTTTTTAAGTAATAAGTTTTCATTAACAAAAATTAGGCTCTAGATTCAAAACTGGGAATCGGTTTCGAGTTCTGTCTTCTCCTACAAGTCATGTGTGCCTAGTATGTTGTGCATGTCAAGTTTCATTGACATTCAAACCCGTTTGAGCATTTTAGTGTGTCAACCGGTTCGAAAAGTGTTTGTAAAGAATAAGTTTTCATAAACAAAAATTAGGCTCTAGATTCAAAACCGGGAATCGGTTTTGAGTTCTGTCTTCTCCTACAAATCATGTGTGCCTAGTATGTTGTGTGAGTCAAGTTTCGTTGATATCCAAACTCGTTTGAGCATTTTAGTGTCTCAATCAATTTGAAAAAGAGTTATTAGGTAATTAGTTTTCATAAACGGAAATTAGGCTCTAGATTCAAAGCCGGGAATCGGTTTTGAGTGCCATCTTTGTCCTACAAGTCATGTTTGCCTAGTATGTTGTGCGTGTCAAGTTTCGTTGACATCCGAGCTCGTTTCAGCATTTTAATGTGTCATCCGGTTCAAAAAAGAATTTGTAAAGAATAAGTTTTTATAAACGAAAATTAGGCTTCAGATTCAAAACCGGGAAACAGTTTCAAGTCCCATCTTCTACTACAAGTCATGTGTGCTTAGTATATTATGCGTGTCAAGTTTTGTTGACATCTGAGCCCGTTTGAGCATTTTAGTGTGTCAATCGGTTCAGAAAAGAGTTTGTAAAGAATAAGTTTTCATACATGGAAATTAGTCTCTATATTCAAAACCAGGAATCAGTTTCCAGTTTCGTCATCTCCTACAAGTCATTTGTGCCTAGTATGTTGTGCGTGTTAAGTTTTGTTAACATCCGAACCCGTTTGAGCATTTTAGTATGTCAACCGGATCGAAAAATAGTTTGTAAAGAATAAGTTTTCATAAATGGAAATTAGGCCCCAAATTCAAAACTGAGAATCGGTTTCAAGTTCCGTCTTCTTCTACAAGTCATGTGTGCCTAGTATGTTGTGCGTGCCAAGTTTCGTTAACATTCGAGTCTGTTTGAGCATTTTAGTGTGTCATCCGGTTCGATAAAGAGTTTTTAAGTACTAAGTTTTCATAAATGGAAATTAGGCTCTAGATTCAAAATCGGGAGTCAGTTTCTAGTTCTGTTTTCTCCTACAAGTCATATGTGCCTAGTATGTTGTGTGTGTCAAGTTTCGTTGACATTTGAGCCTGTTTGAGCATTTTAGTGTGTCATCCGGTTCGGAAAAAAGTTTGTTAAGAATAAGTTTTCATAAACGGAAAGACGGCTCTAGATTCAAAATCGGAAATCGATTTCGAGTTTTGTCTTCTCCTACAAGTCATGTGTGCCTAGTATGTTGTGCGTGTCAAGTTTCATTGACATCCAAGCCCGTTTGAGCATTTTAGTGTGTCATCCGGTTAAAAAAAGAGTTTGTAAAGAATAAGTTTTCATAAACAGAAATTAGGCTCCAAATTCAAAACCAGGAATCAGTTTCGAGTTCTGTCTTCTCCTACAAGTCATGTGTGCCTAGTATGTTGTGTGTGTCAAGTTTCATTGACATTTGAGCCTGTTTGAACATTTTAGTGTGTCATTCGGTTCGGAAAAGAGTTTTGAAAGAATAAATTTTAATAAACGAAAATTAGGCTCTAGATTCAAAACCAGGAATTAGTTTCGAGTCCTATCTTCTCCTACAAGTCATGTTTGCCTAGTATGTTGTGCGTGTCAAGTTTCATTGACATCTGAGCCCATTTGAGCATTTTAGTGTGTCATCCAGATCGAAAAAAAGTTTGTAAAGAATAAGTTTTCGTAAATAAAAATTAGGCTCTAGATTCAAAACCGGGAATCGGTTTCGAGTTCCATCTCTCCTACAAGTCATGTGTGCCTAGTATGTTGTGCGCGTCAAGTTTCGTTGACATCCGAACCCGTTTGAGCATTTTAGTGTGTCATCCGGTTTGATAAAGAGTTTTTAAGTAATAAGTTTTCATAAATGGAAATTAGGCTCTAGATTCAAAACTGGGAATCGGTTTTCAGTTCCATCTTCTTGTACAAGTCGTGTGTGCCTAGTATGTTTTGCGTGTCAAGTTTCGTTGACATCCAAACCCGTTTGAGCATTTTAGTGTGTCAACTAGTTCGAAAAAGAGTTATTAAGTAATAAGTTTTCATAAATGGAAGTTTCGTTCATAACAGTATTGCTTCAAAAGGGCTATTGGACCAAAAATGGCACTAATAAACGGTTCTTTTAAATAGGAAAAACAATAAGAAGTGAAAGGACAACTAGAAAAATGTCAATCAAATCCCTAAAACCTATTGGTAGAAACAACATTCTTAAAGTATATATATCAGAGGAACTTCATAGATTCTTCTGGAAACAAACTAGAATGATCAAAATATCATAAAATAAAAATCCAAATAAATGAAGGATAACCCTACAGGAGATATCAGATTGATTAATCAACATTAGTTTTCACAATTCCAAGTAAGACAATTATGTACTTCATTGCATTTATGACTTCTGACCATGCACATTTTGTATCACATAAAGGATAAATTTGGCAATTTTTTTGGGTGAGAGAGAGAGAGAGGAAAAAAAACTAAACTGTTCAAGTAGGTTTACCCAAAGATCAAAATGGTTGCTGTAAAAATTTGTAGACATAATCAATTTGTTTGTGCATGTGTCTATACTTTTATTGTTCAAGTTTTTATCAAGTGCATTGTGAAAAAACTAACTATTTGAAATATTACTTTTGACAATACAGATGTATGAATATATCACTAAGAAAGAAAAATGACCAATGAATTCAATATGCTCTTGAATTCCCTGTCACAACTCATGCACTTGCATAAGTTGCATGTTCATCCTTAAAAATGAAATGAAATGAAATAAAATAGGCCTTGTCAAAAACAAAGGGAATCAACACAGAGGCCCTATAACATGAAGATATTAGAGGAGTTTTGATGTCAAAAAAAGCTACTAAATGACAAGTTTTCACAAATGACAAGTTATCAAATTGTTTGAAAGCTTACCTCATCATCTGGTGGTGGTGTATGTGGGTTCTTATCGGCCTCATAATCCGTAGGTCCATGGTGGCCACTCAATGCATCCGGTACCTATAATATTCATGGTATTCTTTGTTAATTGTATTTATATTCAATGATACAATTATGCTACAATTAGATATTTATAAAACATTTATTTATACCAAACCTGTTTGTTGTGATTTGTACTCCCTTCGTGGGACACAATAGCTAACATTTCAGCTTTCATTTGTCCTATCTGTGTCGAAAGCTCTGCTCGCATCTTCTCCCTCAATTCCTCTCTAATCTCATCCCTCAACTCTTGTCTCAACTCCGTACAAACCTGCTTGGTGATCTCAGCAACAGTCGATGACTGAGATCCTGGCTGTGATGACTTAGATTCATCTCTATACACCATGCTTCAAGGCACATCCTTGCCATAAGTATGACAATATCCATGCCTATCTTCATCGACCACGTCGTGGAAAACGCTATCTCGAGCATCTTCAGTAGTGTGGTAATCTTCAGGCAACATGGACAGTTGGCGCTCAAACTCATCCTATAAATTAAAATAACAAGTATATATACATAATTAGATGGTTCAAACAAAATCAAATATAAATACAAATTTAAGGATTTGAAAATACCATGGTCTACTTGACATTAGCATCAGTTTGATTGTGTGTATATTTCCAAACACTCATTTTATCCGTGGGCAACCTTTCCGCAATCATCTGAAAATTCATAAATTAATTATTATCTAACTAATTTACATGCATATTGATATCTACCTAAATAATATATACCTTCCTTCGAATCTAAGTGAATGAAGTACGTTCTGTCGTATGATTAATATAATGAAAGGAACAACTTCCAGCATTGTGGACTGCAATGTCCTATAAAGTTTCGATAAATGTAGTCGTAAGTATACAAAGTTATTATTTTTTCTAAAGCTATGTACCTTTTACTTAACTTATTTTATATACCTCTACTTTCTTAGTCTTCCAATAATCAACAAGATCATATCACTGTTCTGGAACAATTTGCAGAGGCACCATGTCTTTGATATTAGGATGATCCTTGTTAAGCTTAAAATACTTATTCTTGATCTTGCTTTTGTGATCCTTCCACAAGTCATTGCACTTTTTCAAGCAACGTGGTTTGTACCCCTCTCGAAAAATTTGTAAATTATCCTACAGTACAATTTAAATCATTAGCTCAATTAATAATATAATTAAACAATTTAGGAAATATGCTTTTACCTTAACGTTTGCCCATATTGACTCAAGAACATCAATAGGCACTTTGGTCCAATCAATGTACGTAAGAGAAACAATGTTCCCATTACGTACCATGAACCCAAGTTGACTGGTTAACTTAGACTGATTATCTCTCGTAGGATTGAAGTCGTCATCAAAATCAATGGCCAACTTCTTGCCCGTACCCCAATCTTTAATACCTTTTGCAAATCCTGGACCTCGGGTGGAAGATAAAGAGCCTATTGGGCATGTGAGGGACAATGGAAAAAAAAAAACACATATTACAGAAATTGATAATAAATAACTTGTAGTTGAATTAATGTAATCAGATATATAACCATTTGTTATACCTGAGTTGGCTTGTGAATTAGTCGTTGGATTTGAAACACATTATAAGCATAAACGAATTATATAAGAATATAATAAACAACATATAAATTAAAGCATAAATTAAATACATGAAAGCAAACCTGTACCTCGGGTGGGATATGAAGAAGTCGTTGGTCCTAGCATATGAAATTAGGAAGTTTATGTATAGTGAAAATGAAATAATTTAATTAATATAATTTAAGTACATAACAAATTTGTATACCTGTGGTGGCCTGTGAAGACAACGTTGGTTGAGACAATTGTGATGATGGTGGTAGATGTATCGGTGGCTGTGATGGTGGTGGTGGCTGTATCGGTGGTGGTAATTATGTCTGCATATGCAAAACATTAGCTAGAGTGCAAGAGGGATGATTAAGCTTCCTCTTCCGTGCCATAACAATCTGTAAGAAATACAATTGAAAATATAAGGAATAGTTTGGAGTTAATAATGTAAATACAATACAAACATAATAAATAAATTGGAATCACATAAAATTGTTAAATAAAATAACATGCCCAAATAAACCATGACAATTTATTGTGTCATTACAGAATCCCAAAAATTATTACAAAAGATCTTAATTCTCTCTCATTTCAACATCAACAGTTTCTTCTTCTGTGACTTCCCTCACCCAGCCACCTTCTTCATCACAGACCATTATATTTTCTTCTAATTGTTGACTCGTATACGGCTTAATTTCTGGATAAGTAGAATATATATCAAATAAACCCCTTTGAGACATCTTCACAACCACTTGCCAATCTGATTCTATAGGGTCTGCAACATACCAAACTTGCTCAACTTGGAATGCCAAGATGAAAGGTTCATTGGTGATTTGATCATCTTGATACAACGAATGGTTGAAGTTAATCAACATGAACTTGAAATTATCTTCTTTTTTCCCCTGAACATTGTCAATCCAGTCACACTTGAACAATACATACTTCATTGCATTGGTGTACCTGATTTCAATGATATCTGTCACTTGTCCATAATAGTACATAGCCACCACATGAGGATTTTTGTCCTTCCGACTAGCATAACTGATAGTATCTGCTTTCAAAGCTACACCAGAATTTTGACTGGCTCGACGGTCATCCATAGCCTTGACCTGAAAACGGAACCCTTTGTTTATGTAACCGGTGAACCTTCTTGCTCCGTTATGAGGACCATTTGCCAATGTATGAATCTCTTTAGAAAATGTGGCATTATTAGTCCTTTGCAAAGTGTGAACCTATTTAAAACATAAAAGCAAATTCAAAACGCAAATCGACCTAAGTTGTAATATATAGCTAGATTTGTCCATATATACATGTTCTTTAAACCAAGTGTGAAAAGTTTTGAAATGTTCACTTTGGAGTTGATGATCATTAGCATGAGGCCTTTTCATCTTAAGTACTTCAAGGTGTTTCCTATATACGTTGAAAAATTATCAATTACAAATTAATATTTGAAATGTAACAAAAAACAAAGCTTGGCAAATATTGAGTAAGAGGTACCTACTTTAGAAATGGTTCAACTGCTCTCGTATTGAACAAGATATATTGATGACACTGTACATAAGAAGTATGACCAAGGTTGAAAGTTGTGATTTCACCAACAGCACAACCCATATTATCCGCACCATTGTAGTCCTTACAGGCTGATTCAATTTAGTTTCCACATCATTCAAATATTGAGCGCAAAAATTCATGCATTCTTCCATAAGATAACCTTTAGCCATTGAATCTTCTAGATGAGCCCGATTACATACATATTGCTTCAAAGTAAGAAAATATCTCTCAGTTGGATACATTCATCGAAAATGAACCGCTCCAGCCACCAATGCTTCATTACCTAGGTGTATAGGCAGATGCTCCATTATATCAAAAAAAGCTGGTGGAAATATTTTCTCCAAATGACAAAGTGTTAGTGCTATACGACCTTGGATATATCCTAGACCCATTTGATGATTTTACTTTGGAACACAATTGTCTGAAGAAATTACTCAATTCAATCAAGGCTTGAACAACATTCTTAGGTAACAATCCTCGTACACCCAAAGGAATAAGTTGTTGCATCAGAATATGACTATCGTGGCTCTTTAGACCCGAAATGCTTCTATCTTGTAACCGTACACGACGAGAGATATTAGATGAATACCCATCAGGAACTCCAACTTCCTTAAGCATTTGCAAGAACAAATATTTCTCATCCTTGGTCATTGTGAATTGTGATGGAGGCAAATAAGCTTTATTCATCCCTCTTGATTGTAAGTGTAGGGGTTTTCTAATATTCATTTCTTACAGATCACGCCGAGCATTGACATTATCCTTGGATTTTCCTGCAACCCCCAGTATTGTCCACAATACATTGTCACACACATTCTTGTCTATATGCATCACATCAAGATTATGTCTTATTAGATTGTGCTTCCAATATGGCAGTTCAAAAAATATACTCTCTTTTTTTTCCAACTATGAGTGCGAGGTCTAGCTTTCTTCCTTTCCACTTGTCTCCTATGCCTCTCTTTAAGGTCATCTAGCCTGCATTGGGTTAAGATACCCTTAGATTCTACTTGTAGCAAAATCTCTGATCCAAATAAAAATTTCAGTTTGAGATTCAATTCCTGAGTACCATTAAATAATATTTTATCCTTTCGAATTTTATGACCACTAGGTAGGAATCTGTGATGACCTAAATATGAATGTTTCCTACCATGTTTCAACCAACACGATCTAGTTTCCTTATTGCAACATGGACATGCATATTCTCTTTTCATGCTTCATCCTGACAAGTTCGCATACGCTGAAAAATCACTAATTGTCCATAACAAAGCTGCATGCATTTGAAATATTTGATTTGTTAATGCATCAAATGTAGAGACACCGTCAGTCCATAGTTCCTTCAACTCCTCAATCAACGGTTTCATGTACACATCAATTTTGTCACCAGGTCCTCTTGGGCCATCGATAAGTGTAGACAAAATAAAAAATGGTTATTTCATGCACATCCATGGCGGTAAGTTGTATGGAATGAGAACAACAGGCCAGGTGCTATGAACTATGTTCATCGATCTTAATGGGTTAAAACCATCAGATGCTAACCCAAGCCTTACATTTCGATCATCATCCGCAAAGTCAGTATTTCGACGGTCAAAATCTTTCCATGCAAGGGAGTCAGCAGGATGTCTTAAGACATCATCATCTTGTCGTTCCTCTGCATGCCATCTCATGAGCTTGGTTGTTTTCGATGACATAAACAACCCCTGCAATCTTTGCTTCAAAGGGAAATACCTCATATGTTTAGAGGGTATCCGTTTACTGCCTCCATGAGGAACATTTGAACTATTAGCTCCATTTTGTTTCCACCGAGAACTTTTGCATATGACACATTCAGCAAGATTGATGTATTCATTTCGGAACAACATACGACTATTGGGGCATGCATCCCACGTTTCATATGTGAAGCCCAAATCTGTAGTGATTTTTTTAGCTTTCTAGTAAAAATCAAGAAGTTTCACACCCTCAGGGAAAGCTTCATTCAACAACTCAAGTAACATGGTAACAGAAGTGTCACTCCACTGATTTAGCACCTTCATATGTAAAAGTCGAATAATGAACGACAAAGATGTGAACTTCTAACAACCCGGATACAATTCACTTTGAGCATCCTCTAAAAGTTTAAAATAATTTGCAGTCTCTACATCTGGACCTAACTGCGGATCAGTTGCAAGTGGTTCTCCTACATTAGGATTAGTTGGTGTATGTGGTTCATCGCCTACAACACTTGTACTAGGAAGTGGAATACCAGTAACATCGTGTACCATTCTGACCATATCATCCCTAATGTTTTCATTCACTAAGGCTTCATTATCTCGGTTACCGTGCATAGAAATATACGACTCTCCATGATTAATCTAATGTTTGTATTTGTTTAGAAAGCCATTTGAAATCAAGTGCTCACGTACACTATCTTGGACAAGATGATAGTGATTCTTGCATTTCCTACATGGACAACAAATCATCGAACTTGTAGCCCTATTGGTGTATGAAAACACTAGAAATGTCGATCCCATTCATGTATTCTATCGACGTCCTATTTGGCAAATCAATCCAACTCTTGTCCATTTTGTTTACTTCTCCTAAATATATATTCTGTACACATGAACATGCATATTAATTAACCATAACAATTCTAATATTTTATACATTAGAAATGCATACCTATCCATTAAAATGAATTGAGTCTCAATAGAAATTAAGGCATGAGTAACTAATAAGTATAGAAAAAACATTACCAAATATCATACAATCATATAATAATTGACAAACAAAACAAAGATTGTGGTTAGCTAAAACAGTACCATGGCTTGGTAAAATGGTGAGTATCGAGTTGTCTTGGTAAAATGGCTTTTGCGTACTCTTTTTGTGGTTTCTTTAATTTTGATTATTTCTTTGGTATGTAATTTCATTTTTTGAGCCACATACAGAATCAACACTAAACTGTGATTGAAAAACCAGCATTGAAACAAATAAAATTTTGTCAAAATGTAAAAAATTCATACATATAATTAGGTCATAATAGATCTTGATCATCTCCAATTCATATATATAGTGAAAATTTCATTTCATTTTATAAGATTGAAACAAATAAGTTTTTGTCAAAATGTAAAAATTAACAACGTATACTAAATAAATAATCGTAGCCATCTTAAATCTAGTTCCTGGGTAGAACAGGACAAATAAGCTTTTAATACTTGGTTAAGCATGAGATATACTCTCCTATATGAAAGAAGGTGATTCACGTTAACATTTCTTATCTCAAGGTGATTAGGTTACTATTGTACAAATATTAAAAGTCACAAACCTTAAATCCTATCAGAACATTATTTAATATTAGAATTCTTCACAAAATTATTTTAGAAATAAAAAAAATGTAAACAACTTTTAAAATCAATGAAAAACTATTGAAATCATTTCTTTCAAATATTATATTTTTTATAATTTAAATGTTAAGAACACTTATTAATAAGGTCGTTTAAAAAATTCTATTTGAAAAGAGATGGTGATTCACATTGGTTGTTGGTTATAACTCACTTTCACCAAAAAAAAAAAAAAAAAAACATAGAAAATTCTCAATATAAAATATGTAGATGTGATTCATTCATAATTACAGATATAAATATTTGTTATCTCACAAAACAGACTCCTTTCATTCAATTAATGCCCACTGCACAAAACAAACTCCTTTTATTCTTACCAACCCATAATCTCATATTGATAGTTTTAATTGCAAATATAGTATTTAGTGTTCTAATATGGCAGGGGATCACCTGTCCTAATTTCGTGTCCTATTTTCCTGTCCCAGTGTCTCTCTACTGCCATGTGTCCAACACCAAACATTCAATTTAACTCTGTTAAATCTCCATAAGAAAACTCACAACACCATTGTGCCATTAAATTACTAATGCTCATAAAATCACCATCATCCACTCACACAAACACAAGGACAGCATACCACTCAGCAAAGTAGACTGTTCTACAACTCCTCCTAACATATTTTCAAGGGTTAACCCCCAACATGCCAAAACAATAAGAAAATGTGATAAGAAGTATATAACTTCCCAAGTATGCAATTTTATGATGAATGGTAACCAATTATTTGCTTGTGATTTTAATTTCTTTGTTGACAGTTCACAGGACTATTATAAGTTTACAAGTGTTTCTGACTAACTTTATTAGAAATATGACCACTCTAGCAAGCTATTGGTATAACAATACCAAGTCACTATAGAATTTCATTGTGATGGCCTTTCCATGAAGTAAAAGGCATTTAGCTCTGACTTTCACCAGTCAGAATTTGCCAGCTTATTCTTCAAGTCTCTGCTTATAATTGAATTCAAATAAAATACAGAGAGTGTTCAAAGAAAATGGGACAATGACAAAAGGTAATTATGTGCATCTGCTAATCCTAGAACCTTCATTATCTAGATTGGTTCACATCTGACAAGCTCAAAGAAAAAACATGCATATTTTCTAGTAGTAAATAAGATGGCTCTTTAGGTAACTACAATCAATATTGTGATTTTTTAAAAATCAAAATTGTGACAAATCTGTACTTAAAAAAGTTATATATTTTATATATATGCCATGTAAGTGATAGTTGGTTTTGTCTATTGTCAATGTTGTGGTGTGAGTTTGCGTGTTTCATGTTAAAAAAGAAAAGAAAAAATAAAGATAAGCTAAAACATTGCCAAAAAATCTCAATTCCACAATATATATACATATACATATACGGAGTAAGGAGAAGAGATTTCAAGAGCTTCAAACATGGAGATTTCAATGAAGATTGTGAATTCTTCTTCAACCATACGCAGCTAATCATTTATTTTATGAATTAATAACTATAAATGAACCGTAGCTAAGTGACATTGATTTTTGTATTCAATCATGGAATTGATTATTAATATGACAATTGTATGAATTTGAGGCAATATTTGTTGAATTGGGATTATTTTTTTAATATATTTAATTTCTGTAATTTTAAATATACGATTATTATTTAGCTAAGCATCAGATTATATTTTCTGTTGAGATAAGATTGTTATGGTTGTTAAGTTATGTACATCTAATTGTGTGCATGAGAGATCAAAGGCTGAAAAGTACCATGTAAATTGTTTTATCAAATTGTTAACATTACAGTAGTTCTCTTGATGACACCATTGGGCTTGGGTCATGGTCATATTAATTAATTGATTCTCAAAGCTGATATAAGTTATACAAAATTAGGGAAGGTTTAAAGCCCTAGATTCCTTTCAACCCTTGAGTAACACTTTAATTTTGTTTAATTTAATTTTAGTTTTAGTTTAGTTTATCAAATTAGAATCAACAGTCATAGTTTTTGAATTAATTTGTGAACTTGTCATTGAATTAACACAACTCAGTGTTTTTGTTCTGGAGAATTGGCATGCACCCGAATCAAACTACCCCACTATTCTACACAAATGGGGGTTAACCACATGTTTGAGTTGTGAGTTTGATCAAGAATCACACATATAATATATATATATATATATACACATCCAATTTTCGCACAAATCAAACACACACCAACACAAAATCAATGATGAAATTCTTAATCAAAAGAGTTTCAATAAACAGATGAGCAGGGAAAAACAGATGGTAGAAGACCAAAAGAGTGCAGAGGAAAGCAAAGGAAGCTATACCTGGATGCCGGAGGGAGAACTAGAGTGACGCTGTTGTTGCCGCTGCAAAAGAGATGATTTTGCAGACGCTGTTGTTGCTGCTGCAAGAGAGACAGAGTGACGATTGAGTGAGAGGGAGGGTCTGCGCGAGAGGAAAGAAGAGGGGTTACCTAGACTCTGTTGTTGCCGCTGCAAAAGAGATAGAGCGACGACTGGGTGAGAGAAAGGGAGAGAGCAGTGAGATTAGATAGAATATTGAGGGTTTTTTTTATTTTTTATTTTTTATCTCAAGAGATTACAGAAAATTTGGGAATATCGGGAAAGATGGATAGTGGGAGGCGGTTTTGGCCCAAATTTAGGAATGACCATTTGTGACAATGTTAAGGCTCGTCGCGAATGAATAAGCAAAAAAAATAAACTTTTGTGACGAATTGCCAAGGAGCGTCGCAAAAAAGAAAAAACAAATTTAAGACCAGAAAAATTTTGCGATGTTTAATGTATCGTTGCATATAACCTTAATTTTTGCCACGACCTTAGTTTTTTCGTTGCAAAAAAAATAATTTCACGACGTCATTAAGTACCTTCGCAAAAGCTTGCTTTTTGCGACGACAGTTAAACTGTCGCAAATTGTTCCGTGTCCAATGCCTTTTTTTTCTAGTAGTGAGTCCAGTATATCTTCGCCTTCGTTTTGGATATCTCACCCAAGTGTGAAGGTTGTAACGCTTTCTCTTGGACTTGGAAGAACTTTGTGTAGAACTTGTTCACCATCTTCTCCCAACTCTTGATCGAGTTGGGAGCCAAGTTCACATACCAGCTGTAAGCCTTTTAGTAAGTGATTTGGAGAACTCCCGAAAGCGCAGAGAGTGGTCACTACTATGGACACCAAGAGTTTCAATAAACCTCACCACGTGTTCTCTGGCATTGCCTTGTTTTCCATCAAACTTAATAAACTTGGGCACTGTATACCCAATTGGGTATGACATGGTCAACATCTCCTGAAAGTATGGGGGTTTCACATCTGGGTCGGGGAGAGATGGTAATTGCTTCTTGCTACGCTCTTGCTCGAGCATAGCTTGTACGTCGGCTAGAGTAACGAAGTGAGTCAGTTGGAATGGACCAGTCTGCTCTTAGGTAACTGAACCAGCGGTTGTACCGTTCACCTGAGGTACCACTGGAGGCACCTGGATCGGAGCCCAAACCTCAAGGAACAGGTTAGGCACTGGGTTTGGGACTTCTACAGGTGAAGGTGCTTACGCTGGGGCTGGTCTGGACGCCATGGCCATAATAGCCTCAATGAGAGTTTGCAAAGCTACCAGGATCTCCCTCTACGTATCTTGGAGTGACTGGACTGCCTCAACCACAACACTATGGTCACGGTCCTCCGTATGTGCTGCTCCGCCATTAGAAAAGCCTTGCTGTCGTGGGGGGTGCTGAACTTCATCATCTGCCATTTTTTCCAGTGAAATGTGTAAGCCACTGCGGGTATGAACCATTAACAAAGTAGCCTTCCCAATAGAGTCGCCAGAAATGTAGTGGGGTTCAAGGCTAGGAAGGTGATTAGAGAGGCAAAACTATGTTAATGGTCCAACAATGGTGGAATGGCTGGCGGATGGAGTTTGAATCCTCTGCAGTGGTTCTCTGCAGTGATTCCCTACAGTGCTTCAAAACGACATCGTTTTAGAGCAACCACACACCAAAAAAAAAAAAAAAAAATGAAAAGCTGTCTTCCTCCTACCCTTCTTCATTTTCTTCCTTCTTTCTCTCTCTAAAACTTATCAAACCCACCAGAGTCGCTCTGGCAGCCTCACCAACATAACCAAGCGACCATCGTCATCCAGCCATAAAACTCTTTGCTCTTGATTCCTCTTTGCCGTTGCAAACCCTAACACAATTTGAAAAACATAGATCTAGGGTTTGTGCTCTCCTCTTCCCTAGCGACCGCCGCCTCTGCCACAGCAACTAACCTCCTGGATCGAAAGAAGAAGAGGAATAAGAAAGATAGTGGTCGCTAGAAAAAGTAACAAGAATGGCGACTACCAGATCTCTTCTGTTCTAGTCTCTCATTCTCTCTATCGCTACTTTACCTCTATCAACTAGGTCTTCACTCCTCAGTTTCAAAAAAAAAAAAAAAAAATTAGAAAAACAAGTTCTAATTTGTCTTTCTCAATCTCAATAATAAAAAAAAAAAGTTCAAAATTTCATCCATCAATTTGTCTTTGTTCAATTGTTCAAAATTTCATCCAACAATTTGTCTTTGTTTAATTGGGTTTTGTCTATCTCTCTCTCATTGGGTCTATCAATTGGGTCTTAGTAAGCTTGCTTGATAATATCCAATTATCAACTCTTGATTCAAATTTCAGATTGTTTTTTGGGTTACTTGTGTTTGCCATTGAATTTTCATGTTCTAATTTGAATCCTTTTTTGTTTCCTGTATTTTTTGTTTAATTTGTTTCACTGAGAACTCAATGTTATGTTCTAATTTAGCACTCAAGGACCCAAATCTCATATCATGGTTAGGATTTGTTTTTCCACCATTGTTGTTCATCTTACAACCATAGTTGGAAGTTGTAGCAATGGAACCTACACATTTCCTTATATTGTTTGCATATAGGCTTCTTGTTGTTGTTTCCAGAGAACCTAGCTTCCATGTCTGCAACAGAGACAAGACCATCATCTTCTTTAATGGTGATGTGTTCTGTTGTTCGTCTTCTTCAATGGAAACAATTCCTTCTTTTGGCTGTAGAGTCCATGGATGTGTTCTAACTGATGTGGGTTTTGCTTAGAGAGAGAGAGAGAGATGATGACGGTGGTGTGTTTTATTCTGTTATCTTTTATTTTTGGAAATTTTGCCCCAAAACGATGTCGTTTTGGGGCACTGCAGGAAACCCCACAGGAAAGGATGGTAGAGGATCCGAACTCTGGAGGATGAGCAATAGCAACTGTCTGAGAAGCTAGAGAGTGATCAGCCAAGTGAGGGTGGAGCAAGTAGCTCAAGAAGAAATGTATGACAGTGCACAAATAGGCAGCATTTCCCCAAAATCCCAAAATTCCTCTATTTTTGAACCTTGGGAAATGGGTCCTATTTATAGGCTTTTCCTTGGTGCCAAGAGGACACCAAGTGGCCAAATAGAAAGAGGACATGTGTCCCAGAGGATCACATGAAATATTCTGTCTTGAGCCATCAAACTAGAGGTGCCACGTGTCCCTCTGCATCTATTGTGTACTATCTATGTGTCTCCGCAACTACCTTTTGAGCCTTAGCAGGTGTAGTTGCGATGGGAGTGTTTGGCACCGCAACTCCTTTTTGAGCCTCAGCAAGTGCAGTTGCGGTGGGAGCGTTTGCCGTTACACTCGCTTTCTCAGCCCGAACCTCAGCAAGTGCACTTGCAGCAATAAACCTTGCTGCTGCACTTGTCTTCTCAGTTCTATTTAGCCAGTACATACATTCTTAGGACTCCATAACTTGCTATCAGCTATGCTTTCGTGTTCACCTTAGCCAAACCTCCACTCTTAGTCACCTAACCACAAACTCCCCAACTTTCCAAGGCGAAGGCCACAACCAAGCCTCGTATTAGTCATGTTGTGCCTTAGTAACAAGCCCAAGGGGGCTTCTTTAGTCCTGCATGTGCGACTAAGGCAGGTCCATGACCTGGGTAATGAAAAGGGAGTCCCTTATACTAGGGTTACTCTACTCCCATCTTTGCGGGATCGTTGCGGTAAACAGGTATTTCTGGGCCTGCTATCAGTTCCAACCAGTGAGTCTTGGGGCTTGCTATTAGCGCCAAGTTAATGAACTTTGGGGCCTGCTATCAGCCCTAGGCTAGTAATGCCTTAGGGCCTGCTATTAGTGCCAAGTATTAGCTTCTACTTGCAGAGGGGAAGCTTTTCCCAAAGGTTGCTATCGCCTTGGTGGGATGTTTCCTTCACAAGTTGGTTGCGGCGGCTATAGTTGTTACAATAGTCATTTCCCATAGCAAGTTCAAACGGTAAAACCGACGATATTAGAGATAGCGCCGACAAAGTGCCTCTGCAACTTAGTTGCTTTGGTTTTCTCCTTCCCTCAACAACTCCAAATGGCGGCGGAACCGACAATACTTGGAATGGCAGCGATACTGACATTACTTGGAATGGCGGCACTAAGACAAAGTGCCTCCGCAACTTGGCTGTCGCAAGTATCACCTATGCAACTTAGTTGTTTCAGCTTTCTCTTTCCCTTAGCAACTTCAGATGGCGGCTGAATCGACATTATTGGATAATGGCGGCGCTGAGGCAAAGTGCCTCAGTAACTTGACTGCCACAAGTGTTCCCTCCACAGCTTGACCATTGCATGTGTTGCCTCTACAACTTGACCGTTGCATGTGTTGCCTCTGCAACTTCACTTAGGTATTTTCCTTCGTGGAGTCAACTTGGACCCTTGGCGGGTCGAACCTACTTCGGGCCTCTGTTGGCCCACTTCCCTTAGACTTTAGTCCATGCTCCTTTTTTCATTTCCGGTCGCCTTAAAGAGGCGACCTCAGCACTTAGGCCCATACTTAATTTGGAGCTTAATTTCTGACTCTCTACAATTAGGTACACTCATAGTGAAAGGCAGTAAGCATTTTGATATATTTTATACATCATAATATTTTAATTTGAAAATATGAAATTACTTTCACTTTTTCTTGACTTCAAATTTAATCTTAAAGAACTTGAAAGGATTATGGAGCCAATCACAAGTTTCATTTTAATGATTTAAATCGTTCATTTTTAAAACTCTCCATGTATAGCATCAATGAAAAATAATTTTTTTGATCAAATAATTGTAATTTTTTTTTATTTTAATTGTGTTCGTCTTAAAAAAAATATATATTTTTTAAAACTATAATGCTATAAACACTAGGAAGACTTATGTATAGGTCCTAATAAGTGGCTTATTGTCTAATAGGTTCTATGATAATTAATGACTTTTATATTAAACATTATTAAAAACTTTCACTAATTGTTAATTTTCAGCGACAGTTAGGAAATTGTCACAAAAAATGTCACTAATTATAAGTTTTAACATCAATTTAAAAAACCTATCACAAAAAAAAAAATTACTAATTTTTAACTTTTAGTAGCAGTTTGAAAAAAAAAATGTCACTAATTGAAATTTTTAATGACAATTTATAAAAATCGTGACAAAAAAAGTCACTAATTGTCAATTTTTAGGGTATATGCAAAAAATCATCACAATGAATTAATTTTAGTGGCGATTTTACTATAACTTATTTTCAATAGGACTTTATAGAAATTAAGTCCAACTATTAGAACCTATTGGTTGTTTACTCTTAACAGTAATTAGTATACCCATTAACACACCAATTAGATACAATATTAGGTAGGATAACATTGAGTGATAGAACTCACATGTACGTCTTGTGTGTTAGTTAAGGACAAACGTGATAAAAAAAAATACTACAGTTATCGGATCGACCTAATTTTTTATTTATTAATGATATACTGGTGCCTATAAAATGAACTATTTAAATTTTCAAAATAGTACCTATAATGTATCCCACTAATCCCTCGAATTTATATTGTATCTTGGGACAAATCCAAACCTTATTTTTGACTATTGATATTTTACAAAAGGACAATCACCTGTCTGATAAGAAAAATGCTATGAACCCACCTTTAGGAATCATAATTTATCCTAAATGGGTTATGTGGTGGAAATTAAATTGATGAAGTGCGTGATTTATGAGTAAAATGAGTTTGAACTATTGATTTCTTTTCTTGAATAAATTATGAATTGATAAAAATAAATTTGTAATATTGTTGGTCTTGTAAGGTAAAAAGCAACAAGAAATTTTACATTCTATAAAACTAAAGCTATGCAAATTTTATAAACACCCTTCAAAAGTTAAAAAATTACAATAATACAACAAAATTAGAGTTGTAGTATTCTCAAAATAAAAAGGTTAAGAAAGTAGTTCCCTTAAATGTAATCATTAAACCTTACATCATAGTGAAGGTGGGAAAAATTTTATTTCCGCATGCCTACTTATCTCAGTGTACATTTTTTCTCAATGCACACACTTGTGTGTTTGATAACGTTTACGTTTTCAGTTTATATTTACAAAAATTTTATAAACTGATTTTTGTTTATTTTTTGTTTATTTTTAGAAAAGCATAAACTACAAACGCGTTTGGTAATTGACAAAATGTTTAAAAAATTTTAAAAATATAAAAAAGAGTGAGAAATGGCAAGTGGTGGCAAGTGGCGGCAAGTGGCGGCGGAAGACGGTGGTAGAAAGTGGTGACGGTGGGTGGGTGGGTGGGTGGGTGACGGTGTCGGGTGGTGGGTGGTAGCGAGTGGGTGGTGGTGGTGGAGGCGGTGGCGGTGGCGTGTGGTGGTGGCAGGTGGGTGGCGGATGGCAGGTGGTGGTGGATGGTGGCGGGTGGGTGGTAGTGGCGGGTAGCTGGCGGGTGGTGGTGGTGGGTGGGTGACAATGGCGGGTGGTGGGTGGTAGCGAGTGGGTGGTGGTGGCGGGTGGTGGGTGGTAGCGAGTGGGTGGTGGTGGCGGGTGGTGGGTGGTGGTGGCAAGTGGGTGACGAATGACGGGTGGTGGCAGGTGGGTGGTAGGTGGTGACGGTAGGTGGGTGGGTGGGTGACGGTGGCCGGCGGTGGGTGGTAACAAGTGGGTGGTGGTGGTAGTGGTAGTGGTAGCGAGTGGTGGGTCATGGTGGCAGGTGGGTAGCGGATGGCGGGTGGGTGGGTGGGTGGGTGACGGTGGCAGGTGATAGGTGGTAGCGAGTGGGTGGTGGTGGTGGTAGGTGGTGGGTTGTGGTGACGGGTGGGTGGGTGGCAGGTGGCTAGTGGTGGTGGGTGGCTAGTGGTAGATGGTGGTGGCAGGTGGGTGGTGAGTGGTGGTGGCGGGCAGTGGATGGTAGTGGTAGGTGGATGGCAGATGGGTGGTGGGTAGTGGGTAGTGGTGGTGGTGGCGGCGGCGAGGGGTGGGTGGTGGTGGTGAGTGAGTGGGTGGTGGTGGGCGGTGGTGGCGGAAGACAGTGGTGGAAAATGGTGGCGGGTGGTGACTAGTGTTGGGTGGTAAAAAAAAAAAACTCAAAACTCAAAACGAAAACACATTTTTTGTGTTTTCATTTTTTGGCCAAATTTAAAAACTGAGACAACTGATTTATAAATCAAAAATTTTGCCAAACATGTTTTTATTTGAGTTTTTTAAGTTTTTGTAAATATAAACAGAAATTGAAAACGTAAGTGTTACCAAACGACACCTTAGTAATTTGATTATTATTTTTTTTTTCTCATTCTACACACCAACTATTACAATCACACTCTTAACTCGTATCTTGTACACCCACCACCCTAACCCTCTTTCCACACACTTATTTAAAATTGAAGAGCAACGGACTACCCTATTTTGGTTCACAGTGAAAGAAACTCCATTGAAGAGACTAAAGACCTAAGACTTGACAATAACTCCATTAAGGACCCTCATCCTCTATTTGACACTATAGTTCTGAAATTTGTTGAAACTAACTATTACTTTGTTTCAATTTTGTTATCGCATTTGGAACCATTTTGTTTTCTCTATCGAATGCATTGACAAATTAAAATAAACCCTCATTTTTTCCTTGAACAATTGTGATTTTGGAAATTCGGCACTGGTTTTCCGAAATTCATTTTCAATTCGACACTTGGCTTCCAAAATAAATTGATTTTTTTCGACATTGTAATTCCAAAATATATTGATTTATTTGACATTGTAGTTCCGAATAAAATAGAATATTTCGGTACTGGTTTTCCAAATTAATCACAAAAAAAAAAAAATTGCACGAAAAAACTAACATTTTCATTACTGCTTTTGTTGTCACCAGGCATATTTTTACTTGATTTTGAACGTCTATTAGTTTGTAACTCTTCTATGACAAAATCAAGAATAATTGTGGAACCAATGAGAAAATGATGTAAATAATGTAGTGTAAACCTAGAGAGTAAAGCAATATGATAGTTGCTATGAGAGTATTGCTTTGCAAGCAATAAATGAGTATAAAGTGTGTAGCAAGCAAAGTCAGAAACAATAGAAGAGGTAACAAATAATGAAGAAACTAGTGTTTGGTTTTTCTTTTGGTAAATTATGCAAATGGTTCTTGTAGTTTACATGATGTGTCAATTTGGTCCATATTGTTTCAATTTGCTCGATTTTGCCCCTTAATTTAACAGATTGTGTCATTTTAGTCCAATAAATAACGGTTGTTTAGTTTGGTGGATGGAAAGTCTACACAATGTGTCAATTTGGTTCCTGTCAAAATCAAGCAAATTAAAATAATAGAGACCAAATTGACACATTGTGTAGGGACCAAATTATAGCGATTCAGGTTTTGACCTGCCACTTGTTGTACTCTGGACTCGGGTTGGTATGATTTTGAATAGTTATTCATATCTTGTTTCCCTTGTCTTCCCCATATTTTGGTTATTGGGTTGTAGTTGTGTGTTTGGAACAAGTTGGTTACTTGTTTTTCCCAAACCTGTGATGCCCAGATTTTGGCTCTTGCCCTCGAGCGGGCTTCACAAATTTTGCTTCTCCACTCAAGCAACCGTTCTCACGCTCGAGCGGAATTTGTCAACTCTCAGTATTTTTACAAATCTGCAAATGCTAGAAGAGTGCATTGAACGCTCAAGCGTCCAGTCTCACGCTCGAGCGGGGTCCTTCTTCTGCAAAACTTCTGGAAGTGCGTATCCTACGCTTGATAGACACTTTTCATGCTCGAGCAGAACTTTGTATCTGACGCTCGAGCATCACTTCCCACATTCGAGCGGACTGCGTGTATAACAGTCCATGAAGATGATGTTCTTATTCACTTTTTTCATTTCTCCATCTCTCTAAAATTTTTCGAAAAGCTAAATCTTGAGTTTCTCTCTCTAAAACTCATTTTCTTTCTTCGATTTCATCTAGATCCGTTGATCTTTTTGCTCCTGTGCCTTTGAGAAAAAGGTAGAGTGCTTCAAGATCTTCATTTTGATCTGAATAGAAGCTGGTTTTGGTGTTTTTGGAGTTTTACTTTTGCTTGACTCGTCTTTTCTTCTTGAGGTAGAGATCTTTCTACACCTTCATATGACCTTTGGCTTAGTTATTTGTCATTTACGTAACAATGGTGTGATTTGGGGGTGTTTTAGGCAAAACCTAGGGTTTGGGTATAAAATGAAAAGAGGGATTTTGAGTGAAGATGAAATGAATGATTGTGGAGTTTGAAATGATGTTGTGTTGTGTCTAATTTAATGATTTTGACACTTGGTTAATGTTTGGGAAAAAGGGGAGGAGTTTGCCCCAAACCATTGTTTTGTATAAATAATTGAAGTTGACATTGAAAATGCGAGATTGGAAGGGTATTGGTATGAATGGTGAGATTGGTTATGTATTATCTCATTATTTGGAAATTTTGAATAAATTATCTTTCATGAGATTGTATATCTGTTTAGAAATACCTGTATTAGGCTATCGGTGGAAGATAGTTTTTCTTGTTGTAGAAATTGCATGTGGATTAGGTGAACTGAAACTAGTCCATGGTTGGTTGCCATTGAATATGACTATACTTATATACATTGTATATGTATGATTATTTGGAAGTAGAAAGAGGATGTGCTTCACGTATGATTATGTGTTTAAATACATTGCATATGTATGAATGATCGTTTGGGAGGAGAAAGGGGATAGACTTCATTATAATTAAGTTGGCTGGAGTATCCTAGGCGAATGTCCTGAAATTATACATGGGTGCCGATCCCGCAGACGAAATTTTCGTAAAATAGCAATTGTAGTGCTTGAATTGAGACAAATAAATGAATTGGAGGAAAACCGGATTATGATTTGAGATTTGATGTGTTATGAGAATATAAACTGTGGATGTTTTATTATAGACATTGTATACACTCCTTGTACTTATACCTTTGTTAAATTTCATATACTGTGTTAGATGATTCCTACTAGGCTGTGACTCAACCTATTTGGGAATAACTTTTTTAAGTAATGATGGCATGCCTCCACCAAGGCAATAGCATTAGAGAAATCTTTGGGAAGCAAGAGCTTCTTGTTTTGTTTTATTTTTGTATAACCTAGGGCTAAATTTGTATGAGCTAGTCTCCTCTTGTTGTAACCAAGCTAAGACTTGGAAAGGTGTAAGCCCAAAGGACAGTTATTTATGTTAAAACTCTTTTGTATTATTATTATATTCATGGAATGAAAAGCTTTATACTCTGATTGTTGTAATTGTTAATTATGTTTAGGTTATATTTATTGCATTATTTTGGGGCGTTACAAAATTAACACATTGTATAAATTACAAGGACCAAATTGACACATAGTTTGACTTTCCGTTCGCCAAACTTAACAACCATTATTTATTGGATTAAATTAACACAATCCATTAAATTAAGGGGCAAAATCGAGCAAATTGAAACAACAGGGACCAAATTGACACAATAGAGACTAAATTGACATATCGTGTAAGCTATAAGGACTATTTGTATAATTTATCTTTATTTTTTTACCCAGAAGATGTATACTGAGATTTTTTATTTTTATTTTTAAAAAATATGCACAGAAAATATTTTAATATAATATTATATGTGTTGGTGGATATTTATTATGGTCATTTTAATTTAAAGTATAATTATTATTAAAATAATATTTTATTAAATATATAAACTGAGATAATTAGATATATAAAAATAAAATTGCCGTGACGGTGGCAAAACGAAGAAGTGAATTAACCAATAAATCCAATGAATGATCAAATTACCAGCAGTAAAATTTTTTAAGACAAACTGAAGGGTAAAATTAAAATATATATATATATATAAAAGACAAAAAAACAATCCATCCTTGAAGGGCTGTGTCTCTTATTAGTATAGATACATGCTAAGACATGTGAAGAGTTCAAACACATCTCAATGAATAAATGAATTAATTAATTAATTAATCACAAGGTACACGGTGAGAATAAAAAAAAGTACACGACTAAGAATAAAAAATGGTAGCCACAAAGTTTATTCACCAGACCATTCCTTCTCTTCCTTGACAGTTTCACATCTACTCAAAGCATGCATTACACTTTATGGCATATCATAAAACGCAAATCTATGAATGTAACATGAAGGCAGTATGTGATTTAAGAGGATTTTTTTTATCGGTAATTTTTTTTTTTTTTTAATGTATCAAACTGCAAAAAACAGTGAAGAAGGGGTACAACAACAAAACAAGGATGCTATTTAGGCTAAAAATTAGATTCATTTTATAAATTTAATGATGTGAAATTCTTTTAAAATATCTAAATCAATTTTCTTTCTAATTTATTTTTTAATTATCAATCAATTATTTTATTGACAGATCACTAGGTTTAGAAAATAAGTCTATAAAGTGAGTTTTTATATCATTTTCCTTTGATTAATCACCCATGAATGAAAATAATTGCTATAATGTTCTCCATTCATTGCAAAGAGTTACGGTGAATTAATCACACATAAATAATAATTTAATATTAAAATACATGTGCATAAGAATATGCACCAGTATATGATAATTTTATTTTATTATTAGAGGACATTTAGGTAATTTTATTTCTAAACTATTATCACAGCAGGAAAATTGATTTTTAGCGGCGTTTCAAAAATGTTACTATAAGCTTGAAAAACGACGTTATAAGTTATAGTGACGTTTAATATTTTTCGTTGTTGATATGGCCGCTACAATAGTTCTACAACGTTTGGAAAACGTCGCAAAAAACATTAGGCGGCATTTTTTAAAACACCACAAAACTTTGATGTCCACTTATATTTCTATTAAAAAAAAACATATGACGTCATGACGATGTCATTTAGTAGCATTTTTCAACAAGCATCGTTTTTTTTTTTTTTTTTTTTTGGCATCATAAATTTATTTGAATTCTCACCAAGAGAATAATATTTTCCCACTGATAGCCATTTATTTGAATTCAAAGATACAATACACCACTCATAATTGAAGCAGCTTCGAGAGAAAAAAGAAAAAAAAAAAAAAAAAAACACCAGTAATAATTTCACTCAGTATTGTGTTAAACCTAAATCTCATTAGGTGACTCAACTGAAAATCACAACCCATTATTTCATATTCACTTGATGTTCCTTTCATCTACTGTCCGCTAAGAAACAATAAAACTTTACAGATTGTTTGTCAGTTGTAGTAACCGTTCTACATACACAAGTGTGTTGAAACTTTTTTTTTTTTTTTTTTTTCGCATTCTTCTTTACGTGGGATAGTTGACGCTTGGATACCCCATTGAGCCTCCTTAATTAGGGAACTCAGGTGGTGGAGGATCTAATTGGTGTCAACCGTGGTGGTGATATCGTGGATGCTCAACCACTTCCTCTCTTTCTTCGCTAAGTTTTGGCAAAAGTCACTACAAGAAAAAGTATTTTGGCAACTAAAAAAGCACCTTTGGTCGCTGAAAGTATAGGTTTTGGCGACTAAAAAAGCATTGGTAGCCAAAAGTAAAGATTTTTGGCGACTAAAAAAATTTAGTAGCCAAAAGTATAGATTTTGACGACTAAAAATCTGTTTGGTCGCTGATATATGGCTTTTACCGACTAAAAAAATTATAGTAGCCAAAAGTAAGGCCCTTTGGCGACTAAAAAATTTTTATTAGCCAAAAGTGAGGCATTCGGAGACTAAAAAGATGTTTGGTCGCCAAAAGTAAGGCTTTTACCGACTAAAAAAATTTTAGTAGCCAAAAGTAACGCCCTTTGGCGACTAAAAAAAATTTAGTAGCCAAAAGTGAGGCATCGGCGACTAAAAACATGTTTAGTAGCCAAAAGTGAGGCTTTTTGGTGACTAAAAAGAAGTTTAGTCACCAAAAGTGAAAATTTTAGCCCGGAAATTTTATTTTTTAACGACTAAAAAATAATTAATAGCCAAAAGTGTAAAATTGGCGACTAAAATTATGTTTAGTCGCCAAAAGTGGTCTCTTTTTTTTCTACTAAATAATTTATTTTTATATAAATTATGTTCAATAAAAAATAATTATGTTTATATATATACTTTTATATTAATACAAGTCTATGTACTATATAAATAATACATGTTGCATATACAATCATATAGTGTTATGGAGGCGTAGTGAAAAGAGTGTGTTGTATAAGGTTTATGGTGTGGGAGGTTGATGGTTCGAATGTCTACAAGAGCAGAGTGTAAATTTTTTTTTTCACTAATTTGCTTTTGGCGACTAAAAGGTTTGGTCGTCGATTCCTTCAGTATTGGCGACTAAAATATTAGTCGGTAAATGTATAATTTAAAAAAACATAATTGACTATTGGCGACTAAAATATTGGTCAGTAAATGTATAATTTAAAAAATATAATTGACTATTGACGACCAAAGTTTTGGTTGCTAAAGACTTACTTTTTGGCGACAAAAAGTTTTTTAGTCGTCAATACCTTTCCCGACCGTCTTTCGGAGACCAAATCGGCGACTAAAAAATTTAGTCAGGGAAAATAAAAAACCACTTTTGGCGACTAAAAATTTAGTTGCCAAATGTGTTTTTTCTTGTAGTGAGTAGTAATTTTGGGCATGCCTAGCCCACTTGTAACGTCCTCAAAAAAAATAATACATATAAACCAATCATTCAAGACATCCATAGCCAATAGAGAATAACACATGTTTCCATTTATCAGAGTATTTAGTACAAAAAGTATTACATATTGACAACAAAGTAAATGCCCTATAGGCTTATAACTTTCAAAGTCAACACTTGGGTTCAACAAAAGAGAGTTCTAATTCTAAATACATTAAGCCCTTGGCTTGAATTACGTGTAATACAAAAGATAATCACAAAAGTAAGTCTTCAGTTTCTACAAACTCTCATGCTACATCCTTCGAGGGGACATATCACTTGTACCTGAAAATGATGTCCCATATAGGGTGAGCCAAAACCCAGTAGAGATATGCTAAACATAATATGAGAATTAACTAAAACATCAGCATTCTACAAATGGCTAACACCTTTAAACCACCATACATTCTGTTCATAGTCCAATAACACTTACATCTATATCTCAACTCACTTTCGTTTAGTTATCCAAATCAGTTCATAGACATGATTTATTATTGTCCAAACAATTCAAAATGAGACTACAACCCATACAACTCAATGGTTCCCAATTATCCCAAAACACACATAAACACTCAAAACTGCCATTTTATAGAAATTTCGTCCGCGTGATTGGCACCCATGTATATATATTTTAAAACTGCCATTTTACGGAAATTTCGTCCGCGGGATCGGCCCCCATGTATATATATTTCTTTCGGGTCTTTCACACAGGACACTCCGGCCAACTTGTTTTCAGCGGAGTCCATCCCCTTTCTCCTCCCAAATAAATATGCATATGCAATATATTTAACACCTATCATATATAATGATCAACTTAAAGCACATATACAATGTGTTAATCCAACCGTTATATTCAATGACACATTTCAATTGATTAGTTTTAATTTACCTAATCATCATTTAATTCTATAACAATCACGACTACCCCCACCGATAGCCCAACACAGTTATTTCTAAACAGATAAGAAATTCATCAAATAGATAAATTATCAACATTTACATAGGTGAGTGATTAATCAATCTAACTACACCATTCAACCTCATAATTTCCCAATTTAATTATTTCCAAACCAATTTTATATTCCCATAATTAATTTCATTAATTACACAAATGACCCGATTAAACCCACTAAGGCATTTTTTCCATTTTCTCAACATTGACCCAAAGGTCCAAATATCATAAATAAACATTAATAACTTTATTTTAAGACCCATATACACATGTATAGTTCAAAAGGAACAAAACCCCTCTTTATACACTTCAAGTTTTGAAACCCTAACACCCAAAGTTTCCCCAACTTCAACATTAAATCAAAAAGACTACATGTTCATGTCAAAGCTCATTGATATGAGTAGTTATCTCTACCTCAAGTGAAGAGACCCAAAGGAGATGATGAAGAAACTCGAAGGTGCTCCAAACCCAATGATTTTCGGATCTAAACGTAGCCCACACCAAGCTCCACAGTTTCTACAAAGGGACTAGGGTGGAAGATCACTAATGCTAGATGATTTCGTAAAGAGAAGATGTATTCTAGAGAAAAGAGCTCTCAAAATAGGGTTTTGGAAGAGAGAGAGAATGGCCCAAAAAAGTGATTCAAAAAGCTATAACTCGGACTGATATAAAACACAGTCCGCTCGAGCGTCAGACACAGACTCCCGCTCGATCGTCAAAAGTGTCGCTCGAGCGCCAGATGCACACTTCCAGAAGTTCTATAGACAAAGGTCCCCACTGGAGCGTGAAAGTGGACGCTCGAGCGTCTGATGACCTATAGAAAAAGTACTAAGGGTTGAATAATCCCGCTTAAGTGTCAAACTCCTCGCTTGAGCGGAGGAACAAAAGAAAAGGGCCCGCTCGCGCGTCAAAAGCCCCGCTCGAGCGTGAAAGCCAAAATCTGGGCATCAACTCTTTGTTTCTAAACACAACCAACCTGTTTCAAACCTGCCCAACACAACCCAAAACTCAAATACAAAGAGTAAGGGATGGAAACAAGAATAAGACAACACCCAACATCCACGGGCCCGAGCCCGGAATACAATTAAACAATGAAGGGAAAACCGGAATCGCTATAATCTTCCCCCCTTAAAGAATTTCGTCTCCAAAATTAGATGAATAAATTTCAAAAACATGATTTCTCAATTTTTAACAATATTACAAGTTAATACTCAACATCCTGACCCATTACCGGTCATCCCATCTCTTTTCAAGAGGCAAATTACAATATAACTCAATATGCATTATCAACATGTTTTTCTTTGAAATTCAACAATTTCAACACAAGTATTCCACAATTCAATAACATATTCAACGTCAACAATATATTTGCATTTCTAAAACGTAATTAACATATGCAATGTTAAAGTAAACTTCCATCTCCGAACCATATTCAATGGCTATAACATTTCCACAATCTAAAACATATATAATGTTTCCAGAATTCATTAACAAAACAAAATTCACAATACATGGTTAAACATTAACAAATAAGTCCGGGTATTTCTCGCGGACCTCCAACTCACATTCCCAAGTAGCTTCCTCCACTCCGTGATGTTTCCACAAAACTTTCACCAAGGATATTTTCTTGCCTTGCAAGACTTGATCCCGCCTATCCAAGACCCGTACCGGTCTCTCCTCATACGAGGCATCCCCATCTACCTCTAAGTCGGTCCAATCCAATACATGTGACGGATCCAGCTCGTATTTCTGAAGCCTACTAACATGAAACACGTCATGCACTCCGGATAACTGCGGCGGTAAAGCTAAATGGTATGCAACCTCCTCAATCCATTCAAGGATCTCAAAGGGACCAATAAATCGAGGGGACAACTTCCCACTCTTCCCAAACCTCATCAAACCCTACCTAGGTGATATTTTTAGAAAGACGTGATCACCCACCTCAAATGACAAAGGCCTCCGCCTACGATCGGCATAACTTTTTTGGCGACTCTGGGCTATAACAAGCCTCCTACGGATAAGTTCAACTTTCTCCATTGTTTCATGCACCAACCCCGGTCCCAACAAAGGTGCATCACCCACCTCGGCTCAACAAAATGGAGACCTACACAGTTAGCCATACAAGGCCTCAAACGGTGCCATGCCAATGCTTGATTGGAAACTATTGTTATAGGAAAACTCCACTAAGGGCAAGTGTCTCTCCCTCGACCCACTAAAGTCAAGGACACAGCCTCGAAGCATATCCTCAAGGATCTGAGTAGTACGCTCGGACGGTCCGTCAGTTTGAGGATGATAAGCCGTGCTAAAGGTCAATCTAGTGCCCAAGGCACTCTGCAAACTCTGCCCCAACCTAGTAGTAAAACGTGGATCTCTATCTGAGACGATCGACACTAGGACTCTGTGTAGCCTCACTATGTCCCGAATATACAAGTCGGCAAGATGATCTACCGAATCTTTCATGTGCATAGGAATGGAGTGCGCTGACTTAGTCAACCGGTCTACAACCACCCAAATAACATCACCACGCTGACTCCTCAGAAGACCTACAACGAAGTCCATCGCGACATGCTCCTACTTCCACTCGGCTATAGGCAAGGGTTGCAACAAACCCGTTGGCCTCTGATGTTCAGTCTTCACTTGCTGACAAGTAAGGCACTTAAACACAAACACTGCCACATCTTTCTTCATCCCCTGCCACCAAAACTGGTGACCCAAATCACGATACATCTTAGTGCCTCCCGGATGCACCGCAAGGCGTGAATGGTGAAACTCTTGGAGTACTTCCTCTCGGCAAGACTCCGGCACAAACAGACGGTCTTGGTACCTCACACTCCGGTCGTGATACACAGTCAAACTCTTCTCAACCTTCCCACTGGAGATCTTCTCTCGGAGAGATTCTATCTTAAGGTCACTCCTCTGTGCCTCTAACACTCAATTCACAAGCGTGGGCTGCGCAACTACAGAAAACAAGGCTGTAGACTCAGCAGATTCATCTAGAAGCAAATCAAACTCGCCAAGTGCACCCAATATTTCCTACTCCCGGATGGCTATACAAGCTACATCATTAATGGATTTCCTACTAAGGGCATCGGCCACAACATTGGCCTTTCTCGGGTGATAGTGCAACTCAAAGTCATAATCCTCAATGAGCTCCATCCACCTCCTCTGCCTCAAGTTCAAGTCTTTCTGTATAAACAGATATTTCAGACTCTAATGATCTGAGAACACCTCGAATCTCTCACCATACAGGTAGTGCCTCCAAATCTTCAAGGCAAATATTACAGCTGCTAACTCTAGGTCATGTGTAGGATAATTCTTCTCATATATTTTTAACTGACGTGAGCCATAGGCTACTACTTTCCCCTCTTGCATCAACACACAACCCCAACCTTCTTGTGAAACATCACAATACACAGTATAACCCAAACCCCTCTCCGGAATAATCAAATCTGGAGCGGTGGTAAGTCTAACTTTAAGCTCTTGGAACGACTTTTCACAAGTCTCACTCCACACAAATTTGACCCCTTTCCTCGTCAACCTAGTCAACCGCGAAGCTAGCCTGGAGAAATCTTTCACAAACCTACGGTAATAACCGCCCAATCCCAGAAAACTGCGGATCTCAAAAACACTCTTAGGCTGTTCCCAATCCTGCACTGCCTCTACTTTGGATGTATCCACAGACACCGCTTCCCCGGAGACCACATGGCCTAAGAATCTAACCTCTCTTAGCCAGAACTCACACTTCCCGAACTTAGCATACAGCTTATGGGCACTAAGCAACTTAAGCACCACTCTCAAGTGTTCCTCGTGCTCCTCCTCCGAAGGTGAATAAATCAAAATGTCGTCCACGAAAACGACCACAAAACGATCTAAGAATTTCTGAAAAATCCGGTTCATCAAGTCCATAAACACTGGCGGTGCATTGGTGAGCCCAAAAGGCATCACCAGAAACTCATAATGGCTATACCGCGTACGGAATGCCGTCTTCGGGATATCTTCCTCCCTGACCCTCAACTGATGGTAACTCGATCTCAAATCTATCTTAGAGAAACAACGGGTCCCTTTCAACTGGTCAAACAGATCATCTATACGAGGCATAGGGTACTTGTTCTTAACCGTAGCCCGATTTAATTTCCGGTAATCAATACAAAGTCTCAAAGCCCCATCGTTCTTTTTAACAAAGAGGGCCGGTGCTCCCCATGACAAAGTGCTAGGGCAGTTAAAGCCCTTATCTAGCAACTCCTGGAGCTGAACCTTCAGCTCACTCAACTTGGCTGGGGCAAAACGATACGGTGCCATAGAAATCGATGACGTGCTAGGCACTAAGTCAATAGAGAACTCGATCTCTCGATAGGGTGGCAAACTAACAAGATCCTCGAGAAAGACGTCCAAGTACTCACAAACCACTCTCGGCAACTCAACCTGGGTCTCATCACACTCACTACTCATACAGCTAGTGAGAAGGCAACTAAGCTCACAAAGCTTACTCCGCCCTTGCGGATCGTACACTGGTGGCAAGACTCTACCAATCCGATCTCCTAAGAAATGAAAACAATCCCCGCTCAAAGTACATACAGTAACCCTCTGGAGTCTATGACAGCCCGGTATGATGATAACCAATCTATACCTAATATGATAGTAGAACTAAGCATGTCAATCAATACCAATGCGAAAGGTAAACAACGACCAACAACCTCGATGTCACAACCCCGACATGCCTGTCTCAAGACAGTCTGACCACCAGTAGGTGACCCTACACAAATAGGAGATACTAACTATGCCAACTCCAAACCCAAAACAGAAGCAAACAGACACGAAATAAAAGAATGGAATACACCCGTAACAATCAATACATTAGCAACCGAGTTGCAGAACAAAAAGGTACCGCTCACAACAGATGGAGCCGGTACAAGGTCCTGCGCCATAACAGCATACATGCGCCATAACAACATACATGCGCCCTGCAGGTCTCTAATCCACCTGCTCACCTCTTGGAGCAAAAGACTGCTGCACAGACTGAGCCGAAGAGGCTCCCTGATTGGCCCTCGAGGCCAGTGCTGTAAGTGCAGGCTGGTGACTCTGTGTCTGTCTCGAACCAGACGCACCAAATATGCCACGCAACCGTGGGCAAAACCTCTTCAGGTGCCCCACCTGTCCACACTGATAACAAGTGAGACCCCTTTGCATACCCTTTCCCGAACCCAAACTCAACACTTGTAAGGTAGATCTAGACTGCACTCCCTGAGACTATTGTGGGTTGAAGCCCCTCTGCCTCTTAAAAGGCCTACCAACACCTTGAGTTACAGGAGTCGCCGAAATGGCCTCCTCCACACTCCGTCCCAAGGTTAATACCGTTGCCTCTATACAAGCTGCCGCTTTAACAAGCACACTATAACTCCTATGCCGAGACCCAGCAATCCTTTCTCGGATGTCGTCACACAACTTACCTTCAAACTCCAAACAACGAAGTTCCTCAGTCTCCACCAACTCCGGAGCAAATCTTGATAGGTTAGTAAACCATGCTTCAAATTGTACCAAAGGTGTAGTACCTTGTCATAATTCCACGAATTGTTTCTGTAACCCTTCCTGTGTGGAAGGAGGAAAATCGTCACTTCCTCTTCTAGGCATCCTAGTAAAGATAACCATAGGTATTAGCACTTTTACAAATGTGCCGAAGCTAACTCACTCGCGTCCTAATGCAATGGACAAAAGTAATTCACCCCACATAAGCACATAATCAAATAAACGCATACAAATTTCATTCCCAGATGATAACTGTCCCATGACGTTGCTAAAGTTCTAGTTAAAAACGGCAATAATCAAGTGCTTTTCCAACAGGACTCCCAGAAACCCAAGGATCCAATCAACATCCTAGAAACTAAATCTCATACCCATATAGTCACATAAGCATGTTATCACATAAGCACATAACATTACACATAAGTCTCTAACAAGCGAGACAAACCCACTGTGGTACTAACCACTTTTCACGTACCCAAGTATTCAAACCCAGTACGCTCTGATACCAAGTTGTAACGCCCTTAAAAAAAATAATATATATAAACCAATCATTCAAGACATTCATAGCCAATAGAGAATAACACATATTTCCATTTATCAGAGTATTTAGTACAAAAAGTATTACATATCGACAACAAAGTAAATGCCCTACAGGCTTACAACTTTCCCAGTCAACACTTGGGTTCAACAAAAGAGAGTTCTAACTCTAAACACATTAAGCCCTTGGCTTGAATTATGTGTAATACAAAAGATATTCACAAAAGTAAGTCTTCAGTTTCTACAACCTCCCACGCTACATCCTTGGAGGCGACATATCACCTGTACCTGAAAATGATGTCCCATATAGGGTGAGTCAAAGCCCAGTAGAGATATGCTAAACATAATATGAGAATTAACTAAAACATCAGCATTCTACAAATGGCTAACACCTTTAAACCACCATACATTCTGTTCATAGTTCAATAACACTTACATCCATATCTCAACTCACTTCCGTTTAGTTATCCAAATCAGTTCATAGGCATGATTCATTATTGTCCAAACAATTCAAAATGAGACTACAACCCATACAACTCAATGGTTCCCAATTATCCCAAAACACACATAAAAACTCCAAACTGCCATTTTACGGAAATTTCGTCCACAGGATCGGCACCCATGTATATATATATTTTAAAACTGCCATTTTATGAAAATTTCATCCGCGGGATCGGCACCTGGGATCGGCACCCATGTATATATATATTAAAACTTCCATTTTACGGAAATTTCGTCCACATGATCGGCACCCGTGTATATATATTTTAAAACTGCCATTTGACGAAAATTTCGTCCGCAGGATCGGCCCCCATGTATATATACTTCTTTTGGGTCTTTCACCCAGGACACTCCGGTTAACTTGTTTTCAACGGAGTCCATCTCCTTTCTCCTCCCAAATAAATATGCATATGTAATATATTTAACACCTATCATATATAATGATCAACTTAAAGCACATATACAATGTGTTAATCTAACCGTTATATTCAATGACACATTTCAATTGATTAGTTTTAATTTACATAATCATCATTTAATTCTATAACAATCACGACTATCCCCCACCGATAGCCCAACGTAGTTATTTCTAAATAGATAAAAATTTATCAAACAGATAAATTATCAACATTTACATAGATGAGTGATTAATCTATCCAACTACACCATTCAACCTCATAATTTCCCAATTTCATTATTTCCAAACCAATTTTATATTCCCATAATTAATTTCATTAATTACACAAATGACCCGATTAAACCCAATTAAGGCATTTTTCTCCTTTTCTCAACATTGACCCAAATGTCCAAATACCATAAATAAACATTAATAACTTCATTTTAAGACCTATATACACATGTATAGTTCAAAAGGAACAAAACCCCTCTTTATACATTTCAAGTTTTCAAACCCTAACACCTAAAGTTTCCCCAACTTCAACATTAAATCAAAAAGACTACATGGTCATGTCAAAGCCCATAGATATGAGTACTTATCCCTACCTCAAGTGAAGAGACCCAAAGGAGATGATGAAGAAACTCAAAGGTGCTCCAAACCCAATGATTTTCGGATCAAAACGTAGCCCACACCAAGCCCCATACTTTCTACAAAAGGGACTAGGGTGGAAGATCACTAAAGCTAGATGATTTCATTGAGAGAAGATGTATTCTAGAGAGAGGAGCTCTCAAAATAGGGTTTTGGAAAGCTAGGGAGAGAGAATGGCCCGAAAAAGTGATTCAAAAAACTACAACTCAGACTGATATAAAACACAGTTCGCTTGAGCGTGGAACGCCCTGTTCGAGCGTCAGACACAGACTTCCGTTCGAGCGTCAAAAGCGCCACTCGAGCGCCAGATGTACACTTCCAGAAGTTCTGCAGACGAAGCTCCCCACTCAAGCGTGAAAGTGGACGCTCGAGCGTCCGATGACCTGCAGAAAAAGTACTGAGGGTTGAATAATCCCGCTCGAGCGTCAAATGCCCGCTCGAGCGTGAAGGCCAAAATCTGGGCATTAATTCTTTGTTTCTAAACACAACCAACCTGTTTCAAACCTGCCCAACGCAACCCAAAACTCAAATACAAAGAGTAAGGGATGGAAACGAGAATAAGACAACACCCAACATCCACGGACCCAAGCCCGGAATACAATTAAACAATGAAGGAAAAACCGGGATCGCTATACCACTTGTGTCGGTGTGCTTGTCACCCCCACATTTCTTGAGATGCTCGGCCAATCACCATTGCCATAAGTCTTAAGACCTAGTAGAAATAACCTATAACAGAAAACAAAACACAAGTAAAAATCAAAATTATTTATTAGCTTTAATTAAGCTTCAACAAAAAACATACTCATTTTTAGTTTGAATCTTTCAAAATGAGAAGTTGCACAAAGGTTAATTTATAGTATCAGCTAAACCATAATAATGAGAAGGTCAACTTCCACAAGTGGGATCCCCAAAATTATTGCTAGTCGAAAACCCATCATAATCTGTAGAACTACTTTTTCAGTAGAATCAAACCCAATCTGTTCCCTTCATCTCAATCTCTTAGGCCCAAGATGCTAAGAAAAGATAAACTACTTGAAACTAATCCAATCCACTGTATTATGACCATCCCACCTGTGTGGGTGATTTTCTGACCACACTGCCCGCTTAGTAACCAGTTAGAGAGCACCGGCAGAATAGATGACACCTGGCTAACCTGTAACAGAAAGAAGAGTTTCCGGCGGTGGTTCGTCCACCCGGGGGCACTCTGACGATCAAGTCAGTATATCTCTCAAAGATAATGAATAGTGCTTAACTCACTAGACAGAATATAAATTGCGTACCTTAGACCCATGGGGGTGCCTCTCTATTATAGTTACCTCAATCCTAATCCTAATAGAAGCTTGACTTCTATGGATTCCTGTTCAGTACTTACTTTGGACTCCTCAAGAGATAAAGATAAACTTTCTAAGAGCTTTATCCTTATCTGGGCTAAGTCTTCTCTTTATTCTAGAACTCTTGTCCCTTATCCGCTTATCTCAGATTCTGATGTCTTCGGAGATAACCTCGGCCTAACCAAGATGACCTCGGCATAACGACCAGGACACGTGGCGCCTCGCTGACACGTCGGCGTCACCTTGCCACGTATTGGTACTCAAAAATATATCTACACAACTGCCCCCTAGGTTCTATTACCTCAGCATTCTGAGGTGATGGAACCTATATCAGTACCTCATGCTAATTCATCAGGTTAATCTGAGATCATCTTCGTAGGCCGACATGTCTTCTTAAAGATCAAGAATTTTGTGAGCTGTTGTGCACAAACAACTCAACTGTTTCAGCTACGCGTCTTTTTCTTATTGGATCGTACTCCGGACGTGCTTGTAGATCGTTTTTGTGCCTGTATGCGCCGCCTGACGGATTCATTTTTCTAGAATCATTAATTTCCTTTTTTTCCGTCGTTTCATGTTTAATCAAAACTTTTTCCTTTCCCCCGTCTTTTCACTTTACTCTTTCGCGTCTGAAGCACTTTTTCTCTCTTTCTTGCTTTACCCTTCGAAATCCTTCATTGCTCAAGCTTCCAAAGTTCTGCAGCCACCGGCGTTTGCTTTCTTCGACTAGGTTCTTGCTGATTCTCCGGTCCGCCATCGTCGTCTGACCTCGACAACGTTTAACACCGGCTTCGTTCTTCCTCTAGTAATATACTATTCCTTCTTATTTCAATTTCTTAATTTTTTCTTGAACTTGTTGCCATTACCGCTTTGTTTAAACATTCGATCTTGTGAATCATACATCTGAATGTGTTTTTTCCACAATTTTGCCCTTGCTTATATCTTGAACACACGCACTGCTTCACCACTTCCCTGTACTTTTGCCACTGTTCTTGGCCCTACAGTTCTTGTATTCTTTATGCTCTTGATAGACCATCTCTGTTCTTGATTCTAAAACTCTGTTCTTGTTTTCTGTTTTTTTGTGTCTTTTCCAGATTCGTACCTTTAACTCTGTTTCCATAGACTTAGGTTTGAGATTTGTCTGTAGAACCTAGAATTTAGGGCAAAACTGAAACATCCCTTACAAATTTCTGCACCAACTCAAACCTAGGTTTTTGCCGAGGTCCCAATAACCCTTTTTGAAACATCTTCTTTCTGAAATCCAATATCTTTAGTTATCCCGATATTATGGGTATGTGGAAACATCGGGTAGACACCCCCTCTAAGCTAGACTTTTTTAGGCAAGAGTTTGAAATCCCGATGTCAATCTGAAGTTGGCTGGGGATGATAACTCCATCATGCCTACAGACAACTCTATGCCCTTCCCTGTGGTTGCTTTTATTGAGTGTGGACTTCGGTTTCCATTTGACCCTTTTTTCCGTCAAATCCTTCACTTCTATAAGTTGAACCCAATGTAACTTGCCATCAATTCTTACCGAGTTATTACTGGTACCATAACTTTAGTCAAACAAGAGAATGCCAGGATTACACTTGCCGATTTCCAGTACTGTTATACCATGTGTCGCCTTAGAAAAGACACAGATTATGTCTACTACCTCAAGCCGAGATCCATTGAATATAAAATCGTAGCCGACCTCCCAGACTCCAACAAGGGAGCTAGAGACGATTACTTCATCGTCTCGGGCAATTGGGAGTTTCAGCCAAATGATGACCTCCATCTTTATCCCTTAAGCCGAACAGTTCTTGGGGAAGGAGTTGGTAATGGCCACCCTTCATAAGTTTTCTTATCTTCTTGCATAAAGTTTTCAATAATCTGTTCTAATGTCTGTGCTGTTTTATCTTTGCAGTTCTTCCTCAGCCTCCAAAGAACTTTCGCTAATCCTTCTTCCCCAGCAAGGATTTGAAAATGCTACTGAACCTTCTGGTACACAAACGGAAGGCGCCTTTGCTTGTCAACTTTATCCCAACTTATAAGTCAGTTTTGCCCGACGTCCCTAAGAGGAAGAAGAAAAGCCTTTCTCCACCTTCTGCTACAACTCCACAGACTGCGTCCACATCTCGGATAGATCAAGGGTCAATTTTTGATCCACCTGATCAACCATCAACCTCGGCTCCATACTTGATTCCAATATCACAACGCCGCCGCCAACGCCGAACAGTTTCTACTGCCGAGATGGGTCGCCCAAAACCAATTGTAAAAGATCTCTTGGCCAGCATCTCTTCTGATGTTAATGCACAACCAACATATACCCTGCCTCCTCCAAAGCCAAAACGAATCAAGAAGGCTCAACCAAAGGCTAAGGTAACTCAGACTGAGTCTAAGGATGCTTTGCCAATCTCCAAGTTGGCTGAGAGTGACAAATCTTAACCCTATGCTGGAAAGAGGCGCTCTGAAGCCCAACCATCCGAATCGCCCAAATCAAAAAAGCCGAGGTCATCTTCTGCAACGACCTCGGAATCGAAGAAACCTGCTGCCCCCTGGGCCCCTGAAATTACCTTGGAAAATAAGCCAGTCATGGCCAACGATAGCATCGATGATATCAATGTCGGCGCTGCGCTCAGTATTGCTCTGCTTCTTCCAGGCGATTTGGAGCGAAATGCCAAGTTCAGCGAGTATGAGAACTATGCCTTGATGCTTCAGCGTTCCGTTCAAGTAAGTGTCTTTCATCTGGCACTTTATTCCTTCTTTTTCATACTTAGAAATTTTCTAATAACTTTCGTTTTGTTCAATTCCAGGCCATTCAGCATGCTCATTCCTTCTCAATTCAGTCTTTTGAGAACCGGGAGAAGTTGGCCGAGATGAAGAGGGAGTTCTCTTCTCTTCAAAAGACCAATAAAGGCTTACAGTCAAAAATGAAGAAGTTCGAAGACCAGGCTGAGGCCGCCATTAAGGCCCAAACCGATGTCGAAGAAAAAGCTGAATCTGCCGAGGCCATTAGGAAGGTCTCTGAGGCCCAAAAAAAAGAGGCCGAGGAAAAGATGGAGCAGGCCCAAAAAGAGCTTCAAGAGGTCTTGGCCACGAAAGAAGCTGAAATCAAGGATGCCGACGAGAAGGCATATGCTCAAGGTATGGTCGACGTCACGGAGGATTATGAAATTCAAGTGAAGCAGGAATGCAACAAGGGTTTCACCATTGGTTGGATGTCTCTTCTCAAGAAGCTTAATGTCCCCGAGGACTCGCCTTTTAGAAATGCTGACCTCATTCCTCTTCTATTTCCACCAGCCCCAACTCCAACTCCACCTCAATCTGGCAGTGACTCTGACTCTGAATCTGAGAAGGAGATTTTGGTAAGAAAGCCAAAAGATGCTGCTGGGGTCAAGTCCCCTCCTCAGAATGAGCAAGTCCTAGACTTGACTCAAGATGAGGAAGGTGATGAGGTTCCCAGAGACGCTGCTTCTGAGAAGGCATCAGCCGACGTCATTATTGCTGATAAGAGCCTTGACGAAACTTTGCAAGAAATTGATACTGAGCTTGCGGCAGAAAAGGCGGCCAAGGTGGCTTCTTTACAGCCTTCCGAGGTTCAAACCCAGCCTGTTGCTGATTCTGAGGAATCTTAATTTCAATGTCTTTTCTTTTGTACTTTGTTTTTGAAACAATGTAAGCTCTTTGTATGGCCGATGTACTTTCTTTTTGTTGAATGCTAATACAACTTTCCTTTACTGAGTGCTTGTACCTTTGTCTTTTCTTGACTGCTTTTGCATGATTCTTATGCTTAGAATATTCTGCATGTCTTTCACATACTCTTCCTTCTTTGTACAATCTTCTCGGGGTGACACACCTTAAATAGACAAATTTCTTGGTTTAACTTAACTTGTAAACTTTTAACAAGTGTTTGAACATCATACTGGTTTAACTCAACTTGTAAATTGCTACAAATTTCAACAAGTGTTTAAATAATAATCTGGGTTTAACTTCAACTTGTAAATTGTCCACAAATTTCAACAAGTGTTAAACAATGATTTCGGTTTAACTTAACCTGTAAATTGTCCACAAATTTCAACAAGTGTTAAGCAATGATTTCGGCTTAACTTAACTTGTAAATTGTCCACAAATTTCAACAAGTGTTAAGTAATGATTTCGGCTTAACTTAACTTGTAAATTGTCCACAAATTTCAACAAGTGTTAAACAATGATTTCGGTTTAACGTAACTTGTAAATTGTCCACAAATTTCAACAAGTTTTAAACAATGATTTCGCCTTAACTTCAACTTGTAAATTGTCCACAAATTTCAACAAGTGTTAAGCAATGATTTCGGTTTAACTTCAACTTGTAAATTGTCTACAAATTTCAACAAGTGTTAAACATATTGTTCTTCTCTCTGCCCCTAATGAGTTCCACTTGGGTTCTCATTATGCATGCATTCTAGAAACAATGTCAAGTATCTTGAAAAGAGAACCGAATCTTTATTTATTTACTTCGGCAAATGGCAAAGGAACAAAGAAATTCTAATGATAGAAAAATTTCAAATTACAAGTGTTCCATGGTCTTGGCAACTCTTTGCCCTCATTATCTTTAAACCGATATGCCCCATTACCCAATACCGAGATGATTCTGTAGGGTCCTTCCCAATTTGGGCCAAGCTTGCCCTCTCTGGGATCTTTCTTGTTGCCGACGACTTTTCTTAGGACGAGGTCACCAATCTGAAATTCTTTTGGATTGACCTTTTTGTTATAAGCTTTTGCAAGTTGCTGCTGGTATGTTGCGAGTTGGATTGCATCTTTCTCTCTTCTTTCTTCTAAAAGGTTCAGATCTCGGGTAAGAGTACATCATTAGTCCCGTTCTTTACTCCCTGGGTTCTGATTCCTGGGATGCCGATTTCCAGCGGAATGACTGCTTCTGTGCCATAAGTCATGGCAAAGAGGGATTCCCCTGTTGATCTTCTCGGTGTAGTTCGATATGCCCAGAGTACATTGGACAATTCATCTACCCACTTGCTTTTTGCTGCCTGCAGCCTCTTCTTTATCCCATCCAAAATTACTTTGTTGGATGCTTCTGCTTGTCCATTGCTTTGTGGAAAGCTTGGGATTGAAAAGTAGTTCTTGATCTTGAACTTTGCATGGAAGTTTTTGATTAGTTTACTGTCAAATTGAGTTCCATTGTCTGCAACAATTGCTTTTGGAATTCCAAATCTGGTGATAACGTTTTTCCAAATGAAGTTCTTTACGTCCACATCTCGGATCTTGGCAAGAGGTTCAGCTTCTATCCATTTTGTGAAGTAGTTCGTTGCCACCAGCAAGTACTTTCTTTGTCCAGTTGCTTGGAGTAATTGCCTAACGAGATCCATGCCCTATTGGGCAAATGGCCAAGGACTGGATACAGGGTTCAAGTCAGTAGCTAGCTGGTGTATCAAAGGTGCAAATCTTTGGCATTGTTCACACTTCTTCACGTAGGCTTTTGCATCGTTTTGCATGTAAGGCCACCATTACCCCTAGGTAATGGCCCTGTGAGCTAGTGATCTGCCCCCAGCGTGGCTTCCACAAATTCCTTCATGGATTTCATATAAAAAATCTTCAACCTGCAAAGGGTGTACACACCTTAAAAGGGGTCCAGTGAAGGATCTTTTGTAGAGGTGTCCCTCTGCTGTTAGATTGAATCTTGCCGACTTCAATCTGATCTTATGTGCCTCCTTGCGGTCATCTGGTAGCTTTCCTTCTTTTAAGAACGCAACAATTGCGTCCATCCAGCTTGGTCCCATGTCTACACACATTGCTTCATGCTCTATGGTTTCTGGTTCAATGCTCAGGCCCGACAGGTAGTCAATCATTACTGTTCTTACTTTTCCAGGTTGTACTACACTAGCTAGGTTGGCCAATGCATCGGCGTGGCTGTTATCATCTCGGCTTACCTGAAGTAGTCGGCAGTTCTGAAACAAGGTTGACAATCTGATGACTTCCTTTGCGTAGACCGACATTCGTTTATCTCGGGCTGCAAACTCGCCTGTTGTTTGGTTAACTATCAGTTGTGAATCACAAAAAACTATTACCTCATCTGCTTGCACTGCTGCTGCCAACTTCAGTCCTGCAATGAGTGTTTCATACTCTACTTCATTGTTTGAGGCCTTAAACCCCAAACGAATTGACTGTTCTAGTACCTGCCTATCTGGGGATATCAATACTACTCTTGCCCCTGCTCCCTGTCGGTTTGAACTCCCGTCAACGAACAGTCGAAAGGAGTTGCCGATGTAAATGCTGCAGGGTCTGAGTTTTTCTTCTTTCTTTTGTTCTTTCGACTTTGCTTTGGCTTCTCCTTGCTTGTTTGGACATTGTTCATCCTGGCTCAACAGAGCCCGATGTTCGATGGATTCTGGTGTGAACTCAGCCACGAAGTCAGCCAGAACCTAGCCTTTAATTGTTATCCTTGGCCTGTACTCCAGGTCATACTAGCCTAGGGTGACTGCCCACCTGGCTAGTCTTCCTGTCAGGTCTCCTTGCTGCATTAAGGACTTCAAGGGGTACTTTGTTAGCACCACAATTTTATGGGCCTAGAAGTAATGGTTCAACTTCTTTGAAGCCATTACTAAAGCTAGTGCCAATTTCTCTAAGGGTAGATACCTCGTTTCTGCGTCGGCTAGGGTTTTGCTTACATAGTTAACAGCCCTTTGTTACCCATTTTCTTCTCGGATTAGTAATGCACTTATCGCATGTTCTGAAATGGCTAAGTACAGGAACAGCTCCTCCCCAGGTTCTGGATTTGAAAGAACTGGAGCTGTGGTCAAGTACTTCTTCAGGTCGGCCAAAGCGGCTTCGCATTCTTCTGTCCACAGGAAGTCTGTGGCTTTCTTCACCAAGTTGAAGAAAGGTCTGCACTTATCTGAGCTTCTGCTGATGAATCTGTTCAGGGCTGCGGCCCTTCCAGTTAACATCTGCACCTGTTTTACTGACGTCGGGCTCTTTAACTCCAGGATGGCCTTAATTTGATCTGGCTGGCCTTGATGCCCCTTCTAGTCACCAGGTATCCTAAAAACTTACCAGATCCAACTTCAAATGCACACTTCGATGCATTGAGTCAAAGTCGATATGTTTTAAGGATTTCAAAGACTACTTTTAGATCGGCGAGATAACCCTTAGGCTCCTTGGTCTTAACGACCATGTCGTCAATGTAGACTTCTGCTGTTCGGCCAATCAGGTGTTTGAACATTTTGGTTACCAACCTTTGGTAAGTTGCTCCTGTGTTTTTCAACCCGAAAGGCATTACTCTGTAACAGTACAGGCCTTTTGGGATAATGAACGCGGTCTTCTCTTTTTTTGTGGGGTACATGGCTATCTGGTGGTACCCCCTGTAGGCATCTAGGAAGCTCATTCTTCCATGCCCTGGAGTGGCATCTACTAGCTGGTCAATCTTGGGCAGAGAAAAGCTGTCTTTGGGACAGGCTTTGTTGAGGCTGGTGAAGTCTACACTGACCCTCCATTTTTCGTTCTTTTTCTTCACCACCACTGTATTGGATAACCATGTCGGATAGTGAACTTCTCTAATGGCTCTGGCCTCCAGAAGCCTGTCTACTTCTTCCTCTACTGCTTCGACGTGTATCAACGTCGGTCTTCTGGCTCGTTGAATTACAAGTTTGGCCGTCCTATCAACATTCAGTTTGTGGCAAGTGACCTCAGGGTCAACGCCAGGCATTTCGTAAGGTGTCCAAGCAAACACCTCAATATTTACTCTCAATAAAGCTTCCAATTCTTTTTCTTCTTCTTCGGCTAGGCCTGAGTCGAGAAGAAAGAAGCATTCTTCATCCCCATCTTGGACGAGGATTTTCTTCAGTGCCTCGTCGCTCTTCTCGACCGGTTCCTTGCCAACGTCTTCTAGGACTTCCACGTCCTCATCTTCAATTTCTGCCTTTTCTGGCTCTCGTATGCTGCAGGTAAATTTCATTGCTGCCATGGAGCAATTCTTCGCCTGCAGCTGATCGCCTTTGACTTCCTCTATCCCATGTTCTGTTGGGAATCGCAATAGTTGATGCAATGTTGAGGGAACTGTTCCCATTGCATGCAACCATGGCCTTCCCAAGATGATGTTATAAGGGGAGGGTATGTCGATGATGGTGAATTCTGTCTTGATCTTTTTAGTGCCAGCCTGCACCTCTAAGCTTACTGTTCCCAGGGGCCATGTCAACGTTCCATTGAACCCAACCATTGGGCCATTGGATTGTTCCATATCATCTGGGTGAAGGCCGAGCTCCTTGTAACATCGGACGTACATGATGTCACAAGAGCTGCCTTAGTCAATCAAGATGTGTTTCACTTGGCACTCCCCAACTTGGAGGAATACTACCAAAGCATCATTGTGCGAATGCTGGACCATCTCTAGGTCAGCTTCAGTAAAGGTTATCATTGGTCCCTGGCACTCTTTTGCTCGATGTCTTTTGTCCCCGACTTGGTATACATGTTATAGGTGTTTTACCTTCTGGGTCTCTCCTAGGATTTCATTTTCGTTGACCTTTGAGTGGATTACGTTGATTATCCGAGGTCCTCCTGCCTATGGCTGTTGTGCTGGGGGAGGTGGGGCTGTTGGTGCCTGAGGCAATCTTGCCCGTTTTTCCCTTGTCTTGGTCTCATCAACAAGGTCTCTCAGATGTCCTTGTCTCACCAGATCTTCCAAATGTGCTTTTAGGGCTCTATAACCCTGAGTTGTATGCCCATCTTCATTGTAGTAGGTACAATGCCTGCTAATGTTTCTTCCCATGAACTCTCCTGGAGTCCTCTCTGGTGTTCTGAAATAGGGCTGGTTCCGAATTTGATCCAGGGCTTTATAAATTGGGATTCAGAACACAGTTGTTACTGCTTGTGTGGCCCTCAGTTCTGCTTCTTGTTTGCTCGATCCATTGTTACCTCGGCCTCGCTTCGGCGAGCCGTTTCCTTTCTCTTGTTTTATCTCCTTAGCCCCCGACGTGTCTTCTTCAGCTCTGGCATACTTCTCGATTCTCGCCATGAGCTCTTCCATACTTTTTGGCAATGTTTTTGCCAAAGACTTTCGTAGTGGACAGTTGTCTTTCAAGCCGTTCTTGAAAGATACGACTGCCACCTCTTGATTACATTCGGGTATTCGATTGAACACCTCATAATATCTTTTTGCATAGGCCCTAAGGCCTTCATCCTTGCTGATCTTCAGAGCCATCAATGCGTCCACCCTTAATGGCTGCAGCTTGTTTATCACGAACCTAGCCACAAACATCTCGGCCAGGCCTTCCCAAGTCTTTATGCTTCCCTTCAGTAGTTTATGGAACCAATCTGATGCAATCTCCCTGAAGGATGAGGGGAACACTTTGCAGAGCAACGGCTCGTTCCCACTATACAATGCCATTGAGTTCAAATACAGTCCAACGTGGAAGTTGGGGTCTGACTTACCATCGTATATTTGAAACCTCGATATTCTGAATCTCTTCGGCGCCTCAAACCTGTCTAATTCCACCGAGAATGGTGTCCTCGGCTTATCTGGGGAGATTACCTCGGCGTCGGCATTCTGTTGCTTCCTCTTGAGGTAATCTCTTAAGTCTTCTTTGCTCTGCCCAGGAGCTCTACTATCTTTCGACTTTAGTCTTTTCAGTATACTACTCTTGACCTCGTGGTGAGCCCTTTGTGACCTTTCTCCATGAGTTATGTCGAAGCACAGTGCATGTCCCTGAACATGCCGATGTCCTTTGGGGTCTGCCTCCTTTGTGCGATGCGTCCTCCGTGATTCTTCTCTTCTTGACTCTCTTCGTCCGACTTCCCTAGAAGGTCGGTGAGAGTATCTTTCGCTCCCGTTGTGCTGAGGGGCTACGGGGATCGTTTTCTGCCCTCCCTTCTAGGTATTGGCCGCTGGGATCAGCGTGTCCTGCAGCGGGAACGGTGGTTGCATGACATTATTTTGCATCATCAAATTGACGACCGACTGTAGGTCTGCCAATTTTTTTGTCATATCTCTTACCTGTTCTCCCTCCGTAGGCACCTATCCTTCCATACATGGAGGTCGTCCTCATTGTAGTACCCACTTTGATTTGGTTTCTTTGGTGCGTCGCCAGTCTGGCCGACGTCTTTTACTCCATGATTCTGGTCACAAGTTTCTGCGTTGCATTCGTCTCCTGTGATATCAAGGTCAATTGGTCTCCCACTCACAGCAGGAGTGTCGTCCCCAACCTTTTTTTTCTGTCCGTTACTGGCCATCTATTCTCATTTCTTTCCTACAGACAGCGCCAAATTGTGTGGGTGATTTTCTGACCACACTGCCCGCTTAGTAACCAGCTGGAGAGCACCGGCAGAATAGATGACATCTGGCTAACCTGTAACAGAAAGAAGAGTTTCCGACGGTGGTTCGTCCACCCGGGGGCACTCCGACGATTAAGTCAGTATATCTCTCAAAGATAATAAATAGTGCTTAACTCACTAGACAGAATATAAATTGCGTACCTTAGACCCATGGAGGTGCCTCTCTTTTATAGTTACCTCAATCCTAATCCCAGTAGAAGCCTGACTTCTATGGATTCCTGTTCAGTACTTACTTTGGACTCCTCAAGAGATAAAGATAAACTTTCTAAAAGCTTTATCCTTATCTGGGCTAATTCTCCTCTTTATTCTAGGACTCTTGTCCCTTATCCCTTATCCGCTTATCTCAAATTCTGATGTCTTCAGAGATAACCTCGGCCTAACCGAGATGACCTCGGCATAACGACCAGGACACGTGGCACCTCGGCTGACACGTCGGCATCACCTTGCCACGTGTTGGTACTCAAAAATATATCTCTACACCACCCATAATAATCAATTAAGATTTCTAAAGAGAAATGACAAAGGCAAATGTTATTATGATGGATCAAAATTCAAATTAGGTATCAATTCACTACGACAGAGAGTTAGGAGATCCAGTAAACCATCAGAATGTGTTATACAACAATAAGCAACATAATTTCAAGCAACTCTCTCAATCAATTCATGGCCAGTACTGATGCTACTTCTAAACCATAATTCTAGTGTAACATATGAGTATCAATATCAGTAAATAAATAGTCAAGTAGATGAATAATCAAACTTACAACAAAAAAGAGGCCTTCTTACATTGAGTTTTTTCTATCTACTTCTTCTTCTTTCGTTTCTTTGATATTTGAACCTGCATTTAACAAGAACAAATAACATGAATAAAATGTTATATTGAAAATTTCATAATTAACTATTTACTCGCTTCCTCAGATGAACGATGACAATTAAATGACAAATTTGTTCTTATGATTGCCTATAATAAGATATTAATTCAGCAGTGACAAACTATTTCTATTCCCTTCTTAGAAATTCATCATTGGTTTCTTTATATTTTGTATTAGTTTCCACATATGGATATATCTATGCATATATAGTCTTTTGTACTTATATCAGGATGCTTTTGGTTTCTACGTATCTTATTCATGTTTCTTAATTAAGTACCTCGCTATCACTACAACAAATTTGAAATTTAAAGACGAAACAAATTTGTCCCAAAATGTATATATTTCGTCACTCAAACTAATTACGACAAAAATTTTTCGTCACTCATTTTGTCGCCAAAGCGTCGTCGCTAAAGGGTCTTAGAGACGAAAAAACAAATTCGTCATTGAAAATGATAAATTTGTGACGAATTTTTTTGTCTCCAATGCACTCTGTTGAGAACATACTTGTAAGTAATTAGCGACAAAATATTTTGTCATTAAAGGAAGAAATTAGAGACAAAAGTATTTTGTCATAAATATAAGAAATAGAGACAAAATAATTTTGTCACGTTTAATATAAACGAAGATGAAAATTTTTTGTCAAAGAAACTACCAATAGAGACAAAAACAAATTCATCATTAAAAATGATAAATTTGTGACGAATTTGTTTGTCTCCAATACACTCTGTTGGGAACATATCTATAAGTAATTAGTGACAAAATATTTTGTCATTAAAGAAAAAAATTAGAGACAAAAGTATTTTGTCATAAATATAAGAAATAGAGATGAAATAATTTTGTCACATTTAATATAAACGAAGATGAAAAAATTTTGTCAAAGAAACTACCAATAGAGACAAAAACAAATTCATCATTAAAAATGATGAAATAATGTCAAAAAAAAATCGTCACACATTGAGGGTAATAGTGACAAAATGTGACAATATTTTTCGTCATGACAAATTCATTTAACGACGAAATAAATAATTCATGACAAAATTAATCTTCCACCTAAGCCAAATAAGAGACGAAAAAACCTTCTTTAGGGATGGAAAATTTTGTCACTAATTCCATAATATTTTTTTCCACGTTATATACCTATTTTATCAAAATCTGAATTTTAGTTCAACAAATGTAACCCTGTTCATGTTGAAACCTGTTGAATATAACAATTCTATTCACAACTTAACCTAACCTGTCATTAACACATTTACAAATTAACAAAATGAAAATATCCATTCATTATTACAAATAATTTCATTCTAATACAATAAAATAGTGCAATATCCACAAAATATCCAAAAGTTACAACTTGTACAATTCCACCAAACATCCAACAATTACTAGTGTAACTTCACAAAGTATGTGTATCCTTATCAAACAAAATGAACATTCAAGCAAATTACATCATTGTTGCACGTCAATAATGCCACCCCAATCCAATCTGCAAAAAAATAAATTAAAAGCTTTAGTAATTAATTAATTATACAAAAGATTAAAAACATTAGTAACTCATCAATTTACAATTAGATCAATTATATAATTTATCCCTCTAACAGGCTTTTTTTTCGAGATTATGAGAACAAAAAATTAATTTTAAGGCTAATTCACAAATGGTGCATCCCATTAATGTGCCGTAAGTTCATACAACTTATATTGGTCCCTCCTAAAGTGTTTCTGTTGGTTTCTGTACAAATCTGTGGTTGTGTGATAATTTAGCCTTTCAACGGCCTTTTTTGAAGCTTTAAGTATAGAGAAAAAGAAATATTTTTTAGACTAATTCACCATTTATACATCCCGTGCACCTGTACAAATTAGATGTCCTATGCATGTTTCCATTACTTTCTAATTCTTCAAATATATATTCTTTTATAAAATTTGTTATATTAAAGTTAATATACTTTACCAAGAAGTATGTCCACTTGTGGATGAGTCTCTTCCACTTCCAAAGTGTCCAATGAATCCTTTGGTCCTCAAAAAGTTGACAACATCAGCCATTATCTCCCATTGCTTCTTCCTACCCTTGGGTCCTCAAAACTAGAATGAAATCTAGCTCTAACTCCCAAACTGGGAACCCGATTTGAGTCTCGTCTTCTCCCACAAGTCTCTCGTGCTTAGACGGTCAAGTGTGCCAAGTTTCGTGCTAATCCGACACCGTTTGGTGATTTTGGGCCGTCAATACCTCGAATTCTAAGTTTCTTAAAGAATTAATTTGCCTAGAGTAAAATCCGGGTCTAACTCCCATACCGGGAACCCAATTCGAGTCCCGTCTTCTCCCACAAGTCTCTCGTGCCTAGGCGGTTGTGTGCCAGGTTTCATGCTAATCCAACACCGTGTGGTAATTTTGAGACGTCAACACCTCGAATTCTAAGTTTCTTAAGGAACTAGTTTGCCTAGCGTGAAATCCGGCTCTAACTCCCAAACTAGGAACGCGATTCGAGTCCCAACTTCTTCCACAAGTCTCTCGTGCCTAACGGTTGTGTGTGCCAAGTTTCGTGCTACTCCAACGTCGTTTGGTGATTTTAGGGCATTAACATCTCGTATTCTAAGTTTTTTAAGGAACTAGTTTGCTTAGCGTGAAATCTAGCTCTAACTCCCAAATCGGGAACCCAATTCGAGTCTCGTCTTCTCCCACAAGTCTCTTGTGCCTAGACGGTCGTGTGTGCCAAGTTTCGTGCAAATCCAATGCTGTTTGGTGATTTTTGGGCGTTAACACCTCGAATTCTAAGTTTCTAGGGATGATTGACCAACTCTTCCTCTCAATCCACACTTGTTAAGCCATATTTTCGCCTGTGTAGCAAGCTTCATTTGAGGAAAAAACATGTAAGGCCATTTCAGAACCTTATCCAACAACAAAGTATTCTTCGATTTTTTATACAACTTCTAAAACAGCTTTTCCAAATATTAGAAGTGAAAACTGTTACCTGTTATTGCATGCATTACCAATTTAGCATAATGTGAATCAAAAGCACTGAAAGTGAACATATGCATTAACGGATAGATAAATAAATTTATGCATAAATGCATTCTTGTGGAAGAAAATAGAAAGCAATCTAACATTTTCTGTTGCAGCTTGTACAATCAATGCACAACCCAGATCAAGGTTATCATTAGTAACAAGTTGCACAGCTTGTTCAAGTTCACTTGCAATATTTAAACCCTGAAGTGAATTCCTAAGCTGACTTGATATTGAGCCACATAAGGGTTCCCATCAGTAATCACACAATCAATGTCAAACACCAGGTAACAACGACAGAAAAACGTAAGATTCTAATCAGATAGGAATGCTATATTTTCAGATAACAAAAAAGGACAATAGAACAACAAAAGAGATCTCCAGTTTGAGATGACACCTTGCATGTTACATGAGCTAAACTTCCAGCGAAACTGGCAACCATCAAGTGTGCTGCATTACGTATGCGTGTCTTATCTAACTCCATGGCATAATCCTACAATTGCATTGTTATTCTCTAGTAAGAAAGCAACTAATAACAAATTACCCTATGCATGAAATAACAACAACAACAACAACAACAACAATAACAATAATAATAATAATAATAATAATAATAATAATAATAATAATAATAATAATAATAATAATAATAATAATAATAATAATAATAATAATAATATCATATAGATGAAAGAATAATAATAATAATGATAATAATAATAATAATAATAATAATAATAATAATAATAATAATAATAAGAAGACTGTTAAAACAAGTTCTTTTGTTATTTGAGTTGCTATAAAAACAAGTTCTTTTGTTGTTTGAGATTGCAAAACAAGTTTTTGCTTTGTATTTTATAAGAACAGCTCATTATTTAAGTTTTAAACACCTAAAGCTGAGGTCCACAGCTAAGAGCATTGACAACATGCAATGTGGTCAAGTCTGAAAAAATTCTACATTCACCTCATGGTTCAGGGGCTTCCAGAGAAGGTCATTGCCAGCTGTAACAGCCATTTGACCAACACACACAACCGACAAATCATCAACTTCCTTTATAGATAGTATACTCGTATATTCTTCCAAAGAAAGCCATGTAGAGTTTTCATTTTTAGAGTAAAGGATTTTTTTGTGAATATGCCTTACTCCTTGTACACTTCACTAGTGAGTAAAGGATTTTTTTTGTGAATATGCAATACAGCTACATCAACTTTAGTAAACATTGAAAAGGAAAATAACAAACCTTGGACTCCTTGTAGACCATAGTGTGGGGTAACCAACAAATAGACCAAGGTGAAGCTGACCAAAATAACTATGTGGCACATGAGCAGAGAAGCAACGAAAACTATGATTTAAGTTATTAAGAAAATTTCCTAATAGAAAATTAGAAAACATCTGAATATTGAAATTAATTAATCAAACTGAAGGCCAAACAAGAGAAGGCAAAACCGAAAATTGAAATTATCAGACATGATAATAGTTCAATAATATACTACAAAACATCCATTAATCAAGAAATCACTCTTTGCAGAGTGTTATGGACACTATATGGTCAAAACTGATTCATATATGTCAAGCACACAAGTTACATACAAAAAATTTAAAAATCAGTGTAAATGTTGCGCATATAGAAAGCATAAAAGGTGAAAAAGGTGTTTCACAAACCTCAAAATTTCGTGCTACTCCAACACCGTTTGGTATTTTGGGGTGCACCTCGGATTCTAAGTTTCTTAAGAAACTAGTTTGTCTAGAGTGAAATCCGGCTCTAACTCCCAAACCAGAACCCGATTCGAGTCCCGTTACAATTTTCTCTGTAAACTCATTTGGGGGAGTAATAATTTTAGAATTTTGCAACTAATAATTTTACTTTGATTTTCATCGAGTGAGCCAAACTTCATTTACTTTGAATTTGCTAAAAATGCATTCATCCCGAAACTTCAGCGTTGTTATGTTAAATTTATGTTATGAGATTGTAACAAAAATATAATTTAGAGATTCAACAAATCTATTCATAGATCAATTGAATTTTGGCATCAACTTTTGATAGTATTTCTAATTCGCATATTATATTTTGGTTGCAAATAAGTATATCTCATGGAAGAAAACAAAGAAAAACCAATGGATTATAGCTGGTCCTATAAATGGGAGTTGCTTCAGAATTTATGATGCAAACAATAAAAGAAAATTTTGAAGAACTAAATCTCAAAAGAAAAGGTACCTTTGGAGGTGCAATATCAGTTGAAACACGATTTTCAGGTATGTGGTCACTAACAGATCTATGATGATCGTCCTTGAAGGATACATCAAGAGATGATATAATGCTTGAAGGTAAGTTAATCTACAAGATTTCCCGAATGTATAAAGAGAAAATGGAATAGAAGTAAAAGAACTACAATCTACTCTACAAAGTATGGCTTACTTGTTTCTCAATGGGATTATCAGCATTCAAATTGTGTGCCATTCCTAATCTAGAATGCATATCAATGTCATGGAAAGTAAAACTACTTGATCCTCTGCGGGCTGTAGCTTCAGCTGAGTGAGAAGCATCATTACCTCCTGAAAGACAAGGCATGAACCCAAATGTTCAATTCACAGCACATCCTATTTGGTTTGCTCAATCAAACAATACAATACTCTAATTTGAAAAGAAATAAAAAATACATTAGCTTCATGATCTAGTAAGGGATTTGGGGCAAGGCTTTCATGGATTAATCAAATTATGTGAAAAATAATGTGCCATGAAATTCAAACACATCTTGCCCCGATTAAAAATAAATAAAAAAAAAAATTTACGAAGGCATAGGACAGAGCTACTGTAAATTGAAGCATTCCATGTACTTGTCATCACCAAGTATTGACAACAGTACAACTGTGCTGGTTTGTTTAGCTCAAAACTAGTTACTAGAAGGTCAATTTAGGTTTATATACAGGTATTACAATGAGAACTTCAATCTACAAAGCAGAATTATGCATTGATTATCATACTTAAAATCAGAAGGTAAATTTCATTTTCATGGGGCATCTAAATGAATTTATCAATTCTTACTACTACACTACATAGTACACACAAAACACAAATACAAAGTTAATGCAATTTCAACAAATCACATAATTTCTATCTACTGTTATTGTTCCGCTGATTAAAAATGTTGATTCCAATTCTAAACTAACTTTTGTACTTGCATGCTCTATAAAGAATAATAGAACAATATCATATCAATGGGAAATCTAAATCCCCTTTCAAATTTATTTATTTTTAATTCGTAGATTAACTTACCTTCAAGCATTATATCAGTGACGATTGACACCAAAATACAGTATTTTTACATTCATATGTTCAGTATTATAGTGATTTTAAACTGTATAATATTCAAATTAAAAAATTTCATGTAGAACAAAAATGAAGGTGAAAAGAAGAAATTCAAAGAGTAAATTAAGCAAACACATATATAAATCGTGAAACAAAGAAGAGAGCTTTTACTTGAGGGAGTCGAATTTGGAGATTAAGAGCGAATTTGGAGATCACACAGGGTCGTCGACCTAGACCATGAGATTCAAGCCTTGAAGATAAAAAAAAAAAATAAAATATAAATAAATAAACTGTGAGAGAGAGAGAGAGACAAGAGAATACATACCAATGTTAGGGTTTAAGAGGGCAACAACTTGCTCAGCAAATTCGAGCTCTCTAGAATCCCTGGTTCCTTATATTATAGTGTGCTTCGACATTGATGCTCTGCAGATTCGAGCTCTTGCCCGTGGAGTAGTCGGAATGAGAGTGAGATAAGTAGCTCGAAGATGGAGATGAAAATGGAGATAGAGATGTGGAGAGACACACACACAGAGAGGGAGAGAGAGAGAGAGATATTTGAACGTGAAAATGAGAGAAGAGGGAAAAAGAAATCGTAGGCGCCAAAGGGTTTGAGTTTGAGGAAATTTGGACAAATTGGGGATTTTGACTCTTTTTGAGAATATATGTTGATCACATTATATTGATCACACTATGGGATTTTATTTATTTTTTTGTTAATTTTTTTTTTGTAGTTAATGCAATTTTTTCTTTTGATTTTTCATTTTTTTTTTAGTTCCTAAGGTTGAAAATTTATTTTTTTCATTTTTATTTCAATGAAAAAAAATTATTATTTTTTTCTATTTGGTAGAAGTAGGGATAATATTTTAATGAAAAATATTTTTTGTTAAAATAAAGTTAATTTTTTGTGGTTAATGAAAAATATTTTCCTGCAGCCCATTTGTTTTGGTTACTAAAAATCATGAACTAATTTTTTGTAGTAGAGGAGAGGGAGCGGAAGTAGTGGTGAAGGTGGTGGATAAGAGGTGATGGTGGTGGTGGTGGTGATGATGAAGGAGATTAGTGGTGAAGTTGTGGTTGTGGTTGTGGTTGTGGTAGTGGTAGAGGAGATGGAGTGGTAGTAGTAGTGACAGTAGTGGTGGTGGTGGTAATGGAGTGGTGGCGATGGTGGTAATAATGTTAGTTGTAGAGGTGGAGTGGCAACAATAGTAATAGTGGTGGTAGTGGAATGGCATTTGCAGTAGTGGTGAATGTGGTAGACAAGATGGGTGATGAGAGAGATGGATAAGTGTGAGACAAATAGAGAAGAGAGAAAGAAAGAAAGAGACAAAGACAGAGACAGAGTGATGAGTGTGTGTGTGTGTGAGAGAGAGAGAGAGAGAGAGAAAGAGAGACAAAGTGGTCGCTAAAAGTACATTTTCTTGTAGTGGATCAATAAATTGAAATTTAATTATTTAAAATCAAAAAATTAGAAATTTTAGTTTCAGATATTAAAGCTCCCACAAGATTTGTGGTTAGAAATCCCATTTTACTTATATAATATATATATATATATATATATATATATAGATTTAATAAGAATTTATATTCATTTTAGATATTTTTTTAATATACAAATTATTTTTAAAATTTTTTTTTTATAAAAATAATTTAACAATCCCATCAATAACCATAATGTATGGGAGAAGTTGAAAAGGGTGTATGAGTATGTATGAGAAAAGTCAAAAAGGCTTGTGGGTTGGGAGAAGTCAATAAATGCTGAGATTTTATTTTTTAAATAAAAAATTTAGAAAATTAAGATTGTGATATTGGAACTCCCACAAGGCATGTGAGTTAGAAACCCTTTTTTTTCCTTATATAATATATAGATAGATAGATAGATTTAATAAGAATTTATGTTTGTTTTAGATATTTTTTTAATATACAAATTATTTTTTTATAAAAATAATTTAACAATCTCTTCACTAGTCATAGTGTATGGGAGAAGTTGAAAAGGGTGTAGGAGTAGATATGGGAGAAGTCAAAAAGTGGGTTGAGAGAAGTCAATAAATGTTGAGGTTTTTTTTTTTTTAAATCAAAAAATTAGAAAATTAAGATTGGGATTCTGGAGTTCCCACAAGGCTTATAAGTTAAAAATTCCCATTTTCCTTATATAATATATAGATATAGATATGGCACATACTATTTATATGACACAAGGATCAAAGTATCGGGACAACTACTGCAATTTTCCCTCATCTAAATTAAAGGGATTTAAAAAGTAAAAAAAAAAAAAATTATAATATTAAAAAATGTTCACTAAAAAAATATTGATTAAAAATTAAAAATTAATTATTGAAAACTCCATACTAAACAAGGTAATGTTTTCTATTAATTTTGAAAATTAAAAAATTATTATTAATTTTTCCTCTGTTTTTTTTTTCTCACAAAAAAATAGCTACATTAATTATCTTTTTTTTTTTTTTTTTGTGGAGGGGTTTTGACCTGTGATTTTTCTAAACTGGTGTTCTAGACAGAAAGGGTAGAGTTGGTTCAGACAATAAGAAAAAGTGCTTATGCAAGAGGCGCCTTCACTATGAGAAAGAATAGTCAGTTTTGCATAGGGTGCCTTCTTGGATAATAGCTTCAATACTAGCATGCATGATGGGCTTAAGTATGAGACATACGAGAGGGGCTTTAGTGCGAAAATAGAGGAAATGGTTTAAAGAGTGTCTTCTTGCTTCACGACTTCAATACTTGTGAGAGAGGAGTAGGCTCAAGTGCGAGAGAGAAATGAGGGTTTGTAGGAAGTGTCTTCTTAGGTCACGACTTGAGTGTCCGTGCACATGAAAATGAGTGATAAGGGTCAGGGTGTGTCTCTTGGGGTCACGGTTTCAGTGCTCCGAAACACAAAACCATAGTATATTAATAAAAAGAAATCATTAGTGATAAAATAGTTTTGTCTCCTTAAATACAAGAACAAAGAATTTATTATTGGTGACGAAATATTTTTGTCTTCTACAACATAACCTTATGAGATGAAAAATATATTCGTCGCGCAATCAATCAGAATTTATTAGTGACAAAATATTTTCATCTCCCACAACTTATTCTTCCAAGACAAAAATATATTTGTCACCCATTTAATAGAAAGATGAAACGACATCGTTTGCATGATGGAGTGTTTATTAGTGATGAAAATGTTCGTCTCCAATGAGCTAAAATAATTCGCGCCAATGCAAATGAAATTGGCACCTGAATTTTGCAGACGAAATTTTTTTTTGTCTCCTATACGTTTAAGAAAAATTGAAAACGAAAAAATTAATATTTTGTCATCTTTGGGTTAAATTTTAAGGCAAAAAAAAAAAAAAATTCGTCACCAAAGTTTGTCGCAATAGCCTAGATTTCTTGTATTTTGTTTCCTTGTTTAATTATTATTATTATTTTTTTCTTTTTGTGGAGAGGGGTTTACTGTGAGAAAGAGTAGTAGCTCTGCACAAAATGTCTTCTTGGATAATAATGTATACATGCACAAACGGCTTAAATGTGTGAGAGAGAATAGAGGAGCTTCAGTGCGAAATAGAAGAGATGGTTTATAGAGATTGTTTTCTTGAGTCACGGCTTTAATACTTATGAGAGAGGAGACTCAAGTGCGAGAGAGAAATGAGGGTTTGTAGAGGGTGTCTTTTCGGGTCACGACTTTAGTAGTTGTGTGTGTGTGTGAAAGTAAGTGATTAAGGTGAGAGTGTCTCTTAGTTTCTGACGACATTTTAATAAAGGGAAATAATTAGTGATAAAATATTTTCATCTCAAACTCATATGTTCGTTGCCTAATCAACAAAACTACAAAAACAACGTTGTGTGGGGATGGAGAATTTATTGGTGATGAAATATTTTCGTCTCCTTCAACTTAACCTTATGAGACGAAAATATATTCGTCGTGCAATCAATCAAAATGCAATACGACACGTGGAGAATTTATTAGTGACGAAATATTTTCGTCTCCCAAAACATATCATTCCGAGACAAAAATATATTTGTCGCCTAATTAACAGAAAGATAAAACGAGCATGAAGAGTTTATTGGTGACAAAATATTTTCGTCTCCCATAACTTATCCTTCCCAGACAAAAAATATATTTGTCACCAAATAAATAAAAAAATGAAATGACATCGTCTAATAAGTTTAGAATTTATTGATGACGAATTCCTTTTGTCGCAAAAAACTTTAAATTTTGTGACAAAAATGTTCGTCTCCAATGAGCTAAAATAATTGGCGCCAACAAGAAAAATAATTAGCGCCTCTTTTTTTTCTAACGAATTTATTTTTTCGTCTCCTATAGTTTTGAGAAGAATTAAAAGAAACGACAAAAGTAATATTTGGTCATGTTTGGGTTACGTTTTAAAACGAAAATAAATTTTATCACCAAATTTTAAAAATTAATTATTGAAAACTCCATACTAAACAAGATAATGTTTTCTATTAATTTTTAAAATTACAAATTTTTTATTATTTGTTTCTCGGTATTTTTTCTCACAAAAAAAAATAGCTACATTAATTATCTTTTCTTTTCTTTTCTTTTCTTTTTGTGGAGAGAGGTTTTGACCTTCGATTTTTCTGAAATAGGTGTTCTAGATGGAAAGGGTAGAGTTGGTTTAGACAATGAGAGAAACTACTTGCGTGTAAGAGGGGTCGTCACTGTGAAAGAATAGTGGGTTTGCATAGGGTGCCTTCTTGGATAATAGCTTCAATGCTGGCATGCACGAAGGGCTTAAGTGTGAGAGAGAAGAGAGGGGCTTTAGCGCGAAATAGAAGAAATGGTTTACAGAGTGTCTTCTTGAGTCATGACTTCAATACTTGTGATAGAGGAGTAGACTCAAGTGCGAGAGAGAAATGAGGGTTTGTAGAAAGTGTCTTCTTGGGTCACGACTTCAAGGTCCGTGTATATGAAAATGAGTGATAAGCGTCAGAGTGTATCTCTTGGGGTCACAATTTCAATGCTTCGAAACATAAAATCACAACATTTTAATAAAGAGAAATGATTAGTGATAAAATATTTTTGTATCCTTAAATACCAGAATAAAGAATTTATTATTGGTGATGAAATATTTTTGTCTTCCACAACTTAACCTTATGAGACGAAAAACATATTCGTCACGCAATCAATTATAATTTATTAGCGACGAAATATTTTCGTCTCGCACAACTTATTCTTCCGAGACAAAAATATATTTGTCGCCTATTTAATAGAAAGATGAAATGACATTGTCTGGATGATGGAGTGTTTATTGGTGACGAAATATTTTCGTCTTCCATAACTTATCCTTCCCAGACAAAAGTATATTTGTCGCCTAATAAATGGAAATATGCAACGACATCGTTTGATAGGTATGGAATTTATTGGTGACGAATTACGTTCGTCACAAAAAAAATTATATTTTGTGACAAAAATGTTCGTCTCCAATGAGCTAAAATAATTTGGGCCAATGCAAATGAAATTGGCGCCTCATTTTTGCATACGAAATTTTGTTTTCGTCTTCTATACTTTTGAGAAAAATTAAAACAAACGACAAAATTAATATTTCGTCATCTTTTGGTGAAATTTTAAGACAAAAAAAAATTTTGTCACCAAATTTTGTCACAATAGCCTAGATTTCTTGTAATGTATGTATTTTTATTTTATTTTGAGTACTAGTAAAATAGGAATAAAACAACACATTTGCCAAGATGTGACGACATATATGACCACAAGCACCATTTAAGAACTCAGACTGTTACTCTAACTTATATAATGCCAATTTATCATTTTTAGAAGATAGATGTTGACACCATAATAGGAAGATGATTATATGATAGCAGGGAACCCATGAGTATATTCCACAATATAATCAACATGTTAATTTCTCTTGCCCTTAAGACCCAACTCAACTAAATTTAGGTATACCTTGGCTAAAATTTCTCACCCATTATGTTAGGTTTGCACAAACTCTCTATTTGATCCAGTTATAGGAAGGGCAAACAAGGTTTTGGCTTAAACTTTTTCAAATTTTATTGTCGACTAATCAACCATTGTTCATTCTATACTTGGTCTGAAAGAGTAATGGTGCCTGAAAAATCATAGCAAAAAGTTGTTGCAAGCTTAAGTTTTGGGGATTAAGTGTAACGACCCTATCACGTATAATGATTAATACTTGATTAATTAAGAGGATTTGAAATTAATTACCGAGTGTTATGATTTAATTTGGGATTTATGAGGATTGCGGGATCTAATTCATATATGATTCTATTAAAAAGTTATTTCAAAATTTGAAATTAAGGGTCCAAATGGCTTAAGGAAGTAAAATTGAGAAGTTGAATGAATTTAATTTTAATTACGGACCCATTTGGGAGTTTAATTAAATATTCGATTCAGTTTAGTAAAATTGAGATTCGATTAATTAGGTCCTAATTGGAGTTGATTAAGTCATGAGGATTGAAAATTGTGGTTTTTATAAATTAAATTTAATTATGATGTGTCCAATTTGAATATGTAATTTATTGATAGAAATTTGAGTCTGATCAGAAATTGAAGGCCTAATGACTTGGGAAATCAAAATTGAGGATGATAATAAATTCAATTTAATAATTGGAGCCTTTTGGGTTATTGATTAAAAAAATCTGATTCGGATTGATAAATTTAAATATATTTGATTAGGCTCTAATGAAAGTCAATTAGACTAATTAAATTATGTGAGATTTGAGATTAGTTATAATTAACTAATTTTGTGTTAACCAAGATTTATTAAGACTAAGTGTTGCTTAATTAAAATTTATCCTAAGCATAAATTGCCCTGTGGAACAAACTAGAATTGTGGGTGTGGGTGCACTGAGAAATTTAGGTGGCTATACTGAGAAATCTGGTCATGATTATTGAGTGTATGTGCACGTGTAAGGAGAAAGGCAACTATTGACATATATAATGTATTGATATATGAGTTCTGAAATAGAAAACAGAGAGTTAGAGAAAAGGAGGGAGAAATCGTGAGGGAGAGAGAGAGAGAGGTATGTGAAGCCTATTCAATCTTCTTTGCTGGGAGGAATTTGATGGGAAGCTAAGAACTATAGATAAACAAAGATCCTGAAGATTAATGGGTAAGAAATCCTAACCCAATTTTTTTGAGACAATCTCTTCAAGACCTAAATTTATGAGGTAATTGAGTTTAAATACACATGATATGAGGGAATCAAGGAAGAGAATGAAGAAAATTAAGTTAAGGTCAAGAATTAAGGAATTGATTTAGAAGCTCATCTTTTGAGTATGATTTTAGTCACCCTTGATGAAATTGAGCTCTAATTTTACATGCATCATTATTTTCCAAAGGTTTGATACTTCAACTCCATATAATTAGAAAGAAATTACCAACAAAATTAAGGTAGGTTCATGGTTATGGAAATCAATTTAGAAATTAATTATTTTGCATTTAATTTTTTGTGATCTTGCATGTAATTTGGAGGAATTAAAGAATAATTATGGGTTTTGATTTTAATTAGTAACCCATGCATGTAATGTAATCTAAGAGTTTGACTCAAATTAAACATATTTTGGAACATCTATGACTATGAATTAAATTGAGGTTAAAATAAAATGCGTTAAGCTTGAGATTAAGGAAATGAGTTTTGAGAAATTATAAATTCATGAACATTTTGAACTTAATATTGAATTAAAGGAATTTTGGATGTAATTGGTTTGAATTTTGACCCTAATTTCACATATGCAAATATTTTCTAAGAATTTTATAACTTTAATTTCATGTTTTAGATAATCCTACATGCATCATGGATTTGGGGGAATTTAAGGTAAACAATTTCATGTTTTGAAGAGAAGAAGGAGGAAATGTTTTAAGAAAACCAAGTTTACGGAAATTTAGAATTAATCCTAAAGCTTTGATTTTATAATTAGATCTTTATTTAATCCATGCATGTGATGTAATTTAAGAATTCTATTCAATTTAGATACATTTTAGAACACCCATGTTTATAAATTAAGTTTTTGGTTAGAAATTGAGTTAAGTTGAATTTCTAAGAAATTGATTTGTGTAATTCATAGTTAAGTTGATTTTGTTATTAATAATAAAATTGGATCTATTTGTATTGCATACATCATGGAATTTCAAGGGGTTGGGAAGTCTAAATTATATCTCAGAATTGTGGGTTGACATTAATAAGATGAATTAAACCTAAATTTGGGCAATTGGAACATGATTTTGAATGAATGTTTTCTAATTGAAATTGTTTACTAAATCATACAGTGATTCTCCATTTTTGTGTACCAAAAACACATGTTTTGAGGTTTTGAATACCAAATTTGAATTTAAATTGCAATTTTGGAATTTCAAAATTTTCGTTGTCTGCTTGAGCGAGGAAAGTCTCGCTCGAGCATGAAAATCGAGCTCCCAGTAGTTTTTCAAATTTTACAGTCCGCTCGAGTGACCAAAGTGGTGCTCGAGCGGAGACCCATTTTCAGCATATTTTGAAAAATTGCATTTGGTTCACATTTTTATTCTCATCTCTTTCCAAGGCATTCTAAACATGATTTATGACTCAATAAAGATTAATAAGCTACCAATCAACATAGATTAGTTAGTTGAAGAATGAATCATTGATCTAGTGGTAATTGTTTAAGAAGCCAAGTAAAAGATCAATCTATTTGGAAAAGAAGGGCTTAGTAATGGAAGAATATGTGAATTAAGAACCCGGTTTATTTGAATGAGAAAGAATAAGTGTTAGGTCCCTGTGTTGTCAAATCCGGAGACAAAATCTTATGTTGGTTCAAAACTGTGTTTTTCTGTTTTTGTACTGTCCGCTCGAGCGGAGACTCTTGAGCTCGAGCGTAGATTAGCAGGTCACAGTAGTTTGACAGGGCAAGCACAGATTCTGGAAGGTGTGATTTGACGCTCGAGCGGAAACTCCTACGCTCGAGCGCAGCTCTGTTTCTTCGTATGCAGTTTTTGTTCAGTCCGCTCGAGCGGGCTATGTTGAGCTCGAGCGGAGATCGCGGTTTCAGATCCTTATTTAAAGCTGCTAACGTTGTTTTGTTGGGGACGTTTTCCTAGATCTGATAAAAACAAACTAGGGTTGAGTTTAAAGTCTTCTTGGGAGATTTTTGAGAGTATTTTCCTTGATGTCTTGAGAAGAGTTCTTCACTCAGGATCTAAAATACATACATCAAGGAGTTGGTTTCTTTATATTCAAGAGAGAGTTCACTTCGGTGGATTCCGAAGATTCTAGCATATAGTTTCGAAAGGTGTTTGATTCTATATGTGGGTGAGGTTGTGGAATCAACTTCAAGATTGATCAGTTCCGAGATGAAGTCGTGAAAAAGAGTTACAGAAGATTCGGAGACAGATTGACTAAGTTGGGTAATTTGTAAAATATCTTTGTAATCTTTTTACTTCAGTAGTGGATTGATTTATGGCGTTTCGCCCGTGGTTTTTTTAATCACAGTTGGAGGTGTCCAATTGTGGTTTTTTCCACGTAAAAATCTTTTGTGTCGATTTATTATTTAATCTGACAAAACAAACAATCTAACTCACTTTCGTAAGTGCTTGTTGATTTAGATTGTGTGTTTTGGATTTTTGGGATTTGGAATATATTAATCTTGATCTAATCACGAATCACTTAGATTTTCAATTGGTATCAGAGCGGGTCACTCTTTGTTTTTTCAAAACTATAGGAGTGTGATTTTGTGTGATTAGTATCATGGATTCTATTCGTGAAGGTAACTCCACTCATAGACCCCCTTTACTAGACGGTACAAACTATTCTTATTGGAAAGCTCGTATGAGAGCATTTTTAAAATCCATCGATGAGAAAGTTTGGCACTCCGTAATCTTTGGGTGGAGTGAACCTACAATCACCGTTGATGGGATTGATATTCCTAAACCCCTAGATAAATGGGACACAATCGATTACCAGAATTCGAGTTGGAACAGCAAAGCTCTAAACTCCCTCTTCTGCTCTGTCACACCTGAAGAATTCCGTCGAATTTGCACGTGTGAAATAGCAAAAGAGGCGTGGGATATTCTTGAAACGATTCACGAAGGTACCACCTCTGTTAAAAGGGCAAAACTTCAACGTCTCACGTCCGCCTTTGAAACCCTTTTTATGCGCGACGATGAGACGTTCGATGAATTTTATGCAAAACTCAGTGATATCGTGAATTCCTGTTTCACTCTCGGTGAGAAAATCCCGGAAGCAAGAGTTGTTGGAAAAATTTTGAGGTCCCTTCCCGAGAGGTTCCAACCAAAGGTGACAGCCATTGAGGAGGCTCAGAATGTTGATACCCTCAAGCTCGATCAATTGGTTGGAAATTTGCAGACTTATGAAGCCCATCAAATTTCTAAGAAAAAGCAAAAAGAAAATATGGCTTTCACGAGTGCCCATGAGACTGCAAAACCTCCGGAGACTGAATTTGATTTAGAGTCTGAGATGACGGCTATGCTTACAAAACAGTTTAAAAAATTCTTGAAAAAGAAGCCGAATTTCAGAGCCCCTATTTCAAAAGATAAGAGCAATGACAAACCCAAAAATGTTCCACCAAAATTTGCTCAAACTACTGAAAAAAAGATTGTTAGGGGACCAGGGGTAAAGTGTTATGAGTGTCAAGGCTTTGGTCACATTGCCCTTGAATGCCCTTCGAAAAAGAATCGAAAGAAAGTCTACACTGTAACTTGGGATGATGAAAGCGGGTCGGAGCAAGAACCCGAAGAACCTGAATCTGGAGAAGACGGGGATAGTGCTTTCATGGCTTTTTGGTCTACTTTGACACCACCTCCTCCAGAGCCAGCAGAGTTAGCTCGTGGTCAGAATTTGCATCTTCCACCCACCTTTGACGGGAGTAACTACCTGTTTTGGAAAATCAGAATGAGAGCTTTTCTGAGAGCTTTTGATCCAGAAGGCTGGCAGGCCATTGAACAAGATACAGACAGGGCTGACAATCCGAGTAATCAGAGAGCCCTGATCACTATTCGTGGAGCAATCTCTACTGAAGAACAGCAACGGGTTGTTCGTTGCACAAAGGCTAAAGAGGCTTGGGAAATTTTGAGCCAATTCCATGAAAGAGGAAACTCACATTCACCACCATCCAGCGACTTTTCAGTCTTAGTTGCAAGATTGGAGGAGGCAAAGGAGAATGAAGAGCAAAAAGAGGATGATGAGACATCTGAGGATAATGAGGAGATCAATGGCGATGAACTACAACAAGCCTACGAAAAGCTGTACGAGGAATCTTTGAATTTGTCCAAACTCAACGACAGACTCTCTCTCAAGCTCAAGACATGTGAGAGTGAGAATGTCAGGCTGAAAGAAGAACTTGTAGCAGCAAAGCAGAATATTGTCAAGATCTCGAGTGACAGGCAAGACTTATGTGGAAAATTACTCTCCTCTGAAACTGAAAGGAATGAACTTCTGAAGGTGTATTCCACATTTGAAGAAAAGCTTGAAAGTCTTGAGCTGTCACAAGCCAGATTGGAAGAGATAATCTGTCAAAAGGATGAAGAGCTTCGGGTTGCTAGAAACACTATTGCCATGTGGAACAAAGGCTCAAAATCCTTAGAAGACATCCTCGGGTCTCAACAAATGGGTTGCGATAAAAGCGGGTTAGGCTATGATGCAACAGCACACAAGGGACAGGCCTCTACTTCACATGACAAGAAGACTCAAGCAAAGGGAAAATTAAAGGTAGACCAGGCTGATCTCTCTATCTGTCTACCGAAAGCTGGTAAAATCAACAAAAATGAGGTAAAACCAGTTTTTATTTGTCATCACTGTGGTAGGTATGGCCACATTCGTCCTTACTGCTTTGAACTCTTTGGTAAGGTGTCTCAAAAGGGTAGAAATTCTAATACTTTTTGGGTTAGGAGACAACCTTACATGTCTAGGCTGAACACCAAGACTAAAAAGGTTTGGATTAGAAAAGAGGATTTGACTTGTTTTGTTGCTCACACTGCTCTAAAAGCACGTGATTCACACATGTGGTATCTTGATAGTGGGTGTTCTCGTCATATGTCCGGTAACAAATCCTACTTCACCTCCCTTGAAAAATATGAAGGAGGAATTGTTACCTTTGGAGACGGTGGCACTTCGAGAGTCATTGGTAAGGGCTCTATAAGTGTTGCAGGTCTTCCCAAGCTAGATAATGTTTTACTAGTTGATGGTCTTAAAGCAAATCTTTTAAGCATTAGTCAAATGTGTGATTCCCATCATGAAGTATTGTTTTCTAAAAATAAATGTGAAATTTTGGATAAAAAAGGAAATACTGTCTTACATGGGGTTCGCACATCTGATAACTGCTATGGGATTGTTACAACTAATGATCTCACTTGTCACTCTGCCATCATTAGTAACATTGATTTGTGGCATCAAAGATTAGGTCACATGAATTTCAATGACCTAACTAAGATTGCCAACAAAGAGCTTGTGAGGGGAATACCTAAACTAGGTAAGACTTTGAGCCAAGTGTGTGGACCATGTCAGCTTGGAAAGCAAACCCGTGCTCCTCATAAAAAAGTGAACAGCTTTACAACCAAACGTCCTCTTGAATTAATTCACATGGATTTAATGGGTCCTACTCGCACTGAAAGCATCGGAGGTAAAAGATACATTTTTTTAACTGTTGATGATTTTACTCGATTTTCGTGGGTAAATTTTTTAAGAGAAAAATCTGATACGTTTGATGCTTTCCAGGCCTTAGTCCCTAAAATCCAAAATGAACAGGGTGTTTCCATTGGGCGTATCATAAGAATCCGAACTGATCATGGTCGTGAATTTGAAAATAGTTCGTTTTCAGATTTTTGTGATATGCATGGAATCAAGCATGAATTTTCTGCTCCTATTACTCCTCAACAAAATGGAGTTGTTGAGAGGAAGAACAGGGTTGTTCAAGAAATGGCTAGGGTCATGCTCCTTAGTAAGAAACTTCCTCCTAAGTTTTGGGCTGAAGCCTTAAATACTGCTGTTTATGTCATAAATCGCGTGTACTTAAGGCCCGGCACTTTACAAACTCCATATGAATTGTGGAAGGGGTTGAAACCTAATGTAAAATACTTCAAAACTTTTGGGAGTAAGTGTTACATCTTCAAAGATAGAGAGCCTTTGGGCAAATTTGACTCCCGAAGTGATGAAGGTATTTTTCTAGGGTATTCAACCACTAGTAGGGCATTTAGAGTCTATAATCTGCGAACTTCATCTTTAATGGAATCTATAAATGTGGTTATAGATGACACAGGTGCACCTACTCCAGCAACAAATGAGGATGATAATGATGAGTCTCCAATCATGGACACAGAATCACAAAATCAAGGAGAAGGTGTGGACCCATCACAAGAAATGGTTACAGAACCATCTTCACAGGTAAGGTCAAGTCCAAAGAGTGCTCCAAGGGACATAACTCCTGTTGCCCCGGTCACTGCGAGTCCTGAGCTTAAACCATCAGCTAGGGTGAAACTAAATCATCCAGCTCAACAGGTGATTGGAAGTGTCTCAGATCGAATGAAAACCCGAAGACAGATTCGGGATGAAGTATCACATTTGTGTTATGTTTCTTTAATTGAACCTAAAAATTTTAAAGAGGCCTTGCTAGATGATAGTTGGGTCAATGCTATGCATGAAGAATTAGGTCAATTTGAACGTAACAAAGTTTGGACTCTAGTTCCCAGACCTAGAGACATGAATGTGATAGGTACCAAGTGGATCTTTAAAAATAAATCTGATGAGAATGGTACTGTTGTTAGGAACAAAGCTAGGTTGGTTGCTCAAGGCTACACACAAGTAGAGGGTGTTGACTATGATGAGACGTTTGCCCCAGTTGCACGTCTCGAATCTATTCGTATTTTGCTTGGTGTTGCATGTTTTCTTGGCTTTAAATTGTTTCAAATGGATGTGAAAAGTGCCTTTTTGAATGGATACTTGAGAGAAGAGGCATATGTTGAGCAACCAAAAGGGTTTGAGGACCCTAAATGTCCCAATCATGTCTACAAGTTAGACAAGGCTTTGTATGGGTTGAAACAAGCCCCTCGAGCTTGGTATGATAGACTTACTACATTTCTTCTTGACAATGATTTTCAAAGGGGTAGTGTGGATAAGACCTTGTTTGTGAAACATACTAAGTCTCATATTCTTGTTGCTCAGATTTATGTTGATGATATTGTGTTTGGATCCACTGCTGAACATCTTGTGAAATATTTTTCTGATTGTATGACACATGAGTTTGAGATGAGCATGATGGGAGAGTTGTCTTATTTTTTGGGTCTTCAGATTAAACAGTCTTCTTCAGGTATATTTGTGTCTCAGTCTAAGTATGCGAGAAATCTTGTGTCTAAGTTTGGTCTTGAGTCTTCCAAGCATGCACGCACTCCCATGAGCACCAGTCTTCACCTCTCTAAAGATTCCTCTGGTATTGATGTTGATCCTACCCTTTATAGGAGTATGATAGGGAGTCTTTTGTATCTTACAGCCAGTCGTCCTGATATTTCTTTCAGTGTCGGTGTCTGTGCTCGTTACCAAGCCAGTCCTAAAGAGTCTCACCTTCTTGCGGTAAAACGCATCATCAAGTATGTTAATGGGACTTTGGGGTATGGGGTTTGGTTTTCCACTGACACTACAGCCGAAATTACTGGTTTTTCTGATGCCGACTGGGCAGGATGTGCTGATGATAGGAAAAGTACATCCGGGGGGTGTTTTTACCTTGGGAATAATCTGGTTTCTTGGCATAGTAAAAAGCAGAATGCCATCTCTCTTTCCACTGCTGAGGCTGAGTACATTGCTGCAGGGAGTTGTTGTGCTCAAATGTTGTGGATGAAGCAAATGCTTCATGATTATGGGATAGGACAGAACACTCTTACTCTTTTCTGTGATAACACAAGTGCTATAAACATTTCAAAAAATCCTGTCCAACACTCTCGCACCAAACACATTGACATTCGTCATCATTTTATTCGAGAGTTAGTGGAAGAGGGCCTTGTTGTTATTGAGCATATTCCCACTGAGCATCAAAAAGCTGATATTTTTACAAAACCCCTTGATCTTCTTCGGTTTGAGTTCCTTAGAAAGACCTTGGGTGTCATGCTCGATCACTAGAGTGTTACTTGGTTCTTGAGTAGGTGTAAATGTTTGTGCCTTATGAATGCTTGGTTGTAATAATCTCATTATCATTGATATCTGTTTACTTGCATCAAATTTTTATACAATACTCATGCTGCTTACAAGATCTTATTGTTCATTGGTCATAGCTCTTTTTGAATGCCCATGCTCATTAACCTCATGATCTCATTCTGTACACATCCTTGAGATTAATTGTTGCAGGGGTTTCCGCACATGTGATCAAAGTTCTCTATGGACCACTAACAGTGTTTCTTGTACTTTTACTGTGGAATTGACCGATACTAGCATATCATGGGTGATGTTGAGTCTCTTAACCATCCACCATCTGTTTTCACTTCCACGGTTTCTCCCTCAGTTCCTTGTAGTCCGGGCATTAGGAAAAGGCTACCTCAGAGGCACCAACCAGGCCATCCTTTATGATTTCATTCTTCTCTGGTTTGGTTTCCATACTCTTGAGAGTGAAAGCCACCAATGAGTGCCCACAAGAAAGAAACAAAAAGGGACTCTTTGACTGAGGGGGAGCCTCCGCTTTTACTCAACAAATACCCCGTGATTCCTAGTGGTTTGACTTTTCACTGTATTGTTGAGTTACTCTTGATGGAGGTCCAGCCATCCGATCACTACTAGGATTAACTCTAGCTCAGTGACCTCTCTTGGATTGCACACACACACTTTTTTATGTGAGCTCTCATTTGGGATTTTGAGGTGTACATTCTCATGTAGCTTATGATCACTGATTATCTTGTTTTTGCTATGCTCATGATTTCAAGTGTTGTTTTCTTTTAAAATAAAAAAAAAAAAAAAAAAAAAAAAAAAGTGCAAGTTCACACGATTCATGAATTGTGGATGATTTCATCGTGGTATTCATTTGGCTCTGTCTGATCATCTATTTTTGTTTCAGGTCTCACCCCGTGATTTTGCATATTGGTTTTTTTTTTAAAAAAAAAAAAAAAAAAAAAAAAAAAAAAAAAGGGGGGTTTGTTTTTGTTTTGTTACGCTCGAGCGGCTTGTTTTACGCTCGAGCGTGGTTTTCTCTCTTGCAGCAGTTTGTTCGCGTTTTAACAGTTCTGAGAGATGGTATTTTGAGCTCGAGCGGTCTGTTTCACGCTCGAGCGGGCGTCTGCTTGCCGTGTTGTACGCTCGAGCGGTACGCAGTACGCTCGAGCGGACCTGTTTCATACTTAACTCCCTCTCTTGACTCTTCGAGGTATTTTTTTCTCTTCCTGGTTCCTCCTTTAATGGGCTGTTGTGGTCTCTTTGTGTGGGTATCAATTTGGGCTTAGATACATTGCTGTGATTTCCTCATGATTCATACTTATTCTGTGCAATTTCTCTCACATTTTGTGTATTAATTATGAGTTCTTCAACACCATGCTTTCATGCCCTGTTTTTGTTATGCCCTGTTTTTGATTTGATTCTTGCACTAATGTTGTGTTTTGGTTTGTTTTGGTTTGGGTTGGGTTTTGGGTTTGCTGCTATGTTGGGTATCTTAGTGTCTTCTTTGCTATGTCTGCTCCTGCCCCAAAACGCCGAAAGGCCACCGTTTCTCGCCCTACCTTTAACCCTGAGCGGTTTAAGTCCGCCTCTCAATCCAAGTCATACCATAAATCTTTTGTGACTCGAACCGTTCATTTAGAACGTAATGTTCAACCCGATACTTTTGAGTCCATCAAAATTCGTCCTTTGTTCGACCCTCTAGGAGGTGACCGTGTTTTATTATTCTCGGGACGTCAGAATCTCGATTGGGTTCGAGAATTCTACTGTAATATGGAGGGTATTAGGGATTATGAGCCTTCTTTCACCACTTGGGTTAGGTCCAAATCCATTTCTGTCACCCCTGCTTTGATTCGCCAACTACTTCAGATTGAGCAGGGTTTTCCCCAATACTATCCATTTCCTGTACCTGATCGTCCGACTTGTGACTTTGATGAGGTGTCTTTGGAACTTTGTGGTGTTGCCCGTCATTGGCCTAAAGGCGGTTTGATTAAACAGTTTGAACTTCTTCCGGAGTTCAGACTGCTTAACTTGATTGTCTGCGCCAACATCCTTGTCACCACACATTCTTCCGAGGTCAAACAAGACCAAGGCTTCATTCTGTCCTGTCTTGCCAATCATCGCTCTATTGATCTTGCCTCTCTTATTGTCACCAAAATGATCAGTGCTCATGGCCATTCCAAGCTTGGCCTTCCTTATGGTTGCTTGATCAACCGACTTTTGTCTGACCTTGGGGCTCCTACCCTCGATGATGATGAGTTTGCCTCTCCCTCTCGCCCTTTCACTAAGAAAACTGTCTCGCAGAGTCGGGCTCATGTTAAGGGGGAGTCCTCTAGGGCTGGTCCTTCTACAGGTACCGCTGCTGGTCTTGCTGAGGAGGATGAATATGATGCTGCTGCTGCCGGGGGTGAGGAGGATCCTACTCCACCTGTTCCATCTAGCTCGTTTCCTGATCAGCTTCGCCATTTTGAGGAGGCCATGACTCGGAGGTTAGACTTTCTTGATGCTCGTTTTGACGCCTTTGATGGTCGACTTGGTCAGCTGGAGCAGACTGCTGCTCACAATACTTCGCAGCTGGATCACATCATTTCCTTACTGACGCTTCAGCCGCCACCTTCTCCCTCTGGTGCTTGATTTGTTGCTTTCTTCATTCCCGGTCAAAAAGGGGGAGAGTTTGGATCCATATCATATCTGCTGCTATCTGCTGCTGCTGCTGGATATTTGCTGACCCATGGATACTGTTGATATATTGGTATATTTTGTTGATGGTTCTTGGATATTGTTGATATATTTTGTTTCGTTTTGTTTTTTGGTTATGATACATGGATATTTTTTGATATTTTGTTCCGTTGGTTCTATTGAATGGATACATTTTGTTATATTCTTATATAGTTCCACAAGTTTTGGTTTTTCTGGTATGTTGTTCGTTTTTTCACAGGTGATTGGTGGATGATGAATTGACTTGATGGATCGATATATGGCAAGATTGGAAAGTTTGTTTGTTCATAGATTTGTTTTGAGTGTTTTAGTTTTAGTTTTTTGAATCTTGTCTAGTGCTTTTGAATCTTGTCTAGTGCTTATGTTTCAGGATTCTTGTTTAGGAAAGTTTTGTCCGGGAATTGACAAAGGGGGAGATTGTTAGGTCCCTGTGTTGTCAAATCCGGAGACAAAATCTTATGTTGGTTCAAAACTGTGTTTTTCTGTTTTTGTACTGTCCGCTCGAGCGGAGACTCTTGAGCTCGAGCGTAGATTAGCAGGTCACAGTAGTTTGACAGGGCAAGCACAGATTCTGGAAGGTGTGATTTGACGCTCGAGCGGAAACTCCTACGCTCGAGCGCAGCTCTGTTTCTTCGTATGCAGTTTTTGTTCAGTCCGCTCGAGCGGGCTATGTTGAGCTCGAGCGGAGATCGCGGTTTCAGATCCTTATTTAAAGCTGCTAACGTTGTTTTGTTGGGGACGTTTTCCTAGATCTGATAAAAACAAACTAGGGTTGAGTTTAAAGTCTTCTTGGGAGATTTTTGAGAGTATTTTCCTTGATGTCTTGAGAAGAGTTCTTCACTCAGGATCTAAAATACATACATCAAGGAGTTGGTTTCTTTATATTCAAGAGAGAGTTCACTTCGGTGGATTCCGAAGATTCTAGCATATAGTTTCGAAAGGTGTTTGATTCTATATGTGGGTGAGGTTGTGGAATCAACTTCAAGATTGATCAGTTCCGAGATGAAGTCGTGAAAAAGAGTTACAGAAGATTCGGAGACAGATTGACTAAGTTGGGTAATTTGTAAAATATCTTTGTAATCTTTTTACTTCAGTAGTGGATTGATTTATGGCGTTTCGCCCGTGGTTTTTTTAATCACAGTTGGAGGTGTCCAATTGTGGTTTTTTCCACGTAAAAATCTTTTGTGTCGATTTATTATTTAATCTGACAAAACAAACAATCTAACTCACTTTCGTAAGTGCTTGTTGATTTAGATTGTGTGTTTTGGATTTTTGGGATTTGGAATATATTAATCTTGATCTAATCACGAATCACTTAGATTTTCAATAAGCATAGTACAACTTCGGACTGTTTAGACGGAAAAAAAAAAAAAAAAAGAGACTAGGAAGTCAAGTTTGATCAATGGAGTAATATTGTATTTCAATGTGTATATGTTATGTGCTTGTGTAGGTTACGCGCCATTGTCTGCCTGATTTATCTGATATGTTCGGTCTATCTGATTTGCTTTTGCGGCTATCGGTGAGTAATAACATAGTAAAGTTATGTTCAACTATATTTATTTTCTGTGTGATAAAATGAGATTTGTTTTCTGAAATGGTATGTTCTGCACAATAAATGATTGTCTAATTTCTGATATGTATTTGTGACATCCTTAGCATCATGTGATATTTGTTAGCTGTTACTCGGTATCGGAGGTTCCTTTACGGAACTTAATTTGTCAGCACTCTGTTACCCGTACCGGAGGCCCCGTCATGGGGGCTCAGCTTCTGTTTTGTTACCCGGATCCGGAGGTTCCTTTATAGAACTGGTTATTCGTAACCTCACGTGTATACGATATGTTATGTTTTGTTCTGTTCTATTAATGCTAATGGATGTATCACGTAGACTTGCGCATGACTTATGATTTCTGTATATGATCTGGACAAATTATGAATTTGATACGAAACTAAAATATGATTTCTGAATCTGTACGGACTCGTTCATTGAAACCCTTTACTCTGTTATTATTCACTGGACTCTAGCTCACTGTATTATTTATGTATGTAGGTGATCAGGTGCGTGACCAGGCTTAGAGGCATCTGCCTAGAATCTGTTTCTGTCAGCCAACCTATGTGCCTCCCGTGGAGGTTCCGGATGTGTCAAGCGTTTAGGGCTATGCGATTTAAAGTTTAAGTTTTGCTTTCTTGTTTGGTTAAACAAGTCTTGTGTATTTTGTAAATGGGGCTAAGTCCCTTCCTGCCTAAACTGTATATATATTATGACGTGAGGATGATGTGTATATATGTACATAAAAATTTTAAAATTTTTCTGTCTCATATAAGTCTGCACAGCTCAATGGACGTTGTATATCGTTATTTGCTTCCACTAGCTGCTAATATTATCTTAATCTGTCTCAGAGGCCTTCGGTAATCCTAGGATTACTGGCCGGTTACGATGCTAAACCTATAGGGGCGGGTTTGGGTCGTGACATTAAGAAACAACTGGAACATTGATTTCTTATTGAAAATGATGGATCCAATTATAACAAAAAGTATAGCAAAGAGGTTTAGTTGACTACAATAGTCAAAAATCAGTTTGATTAATATCTACCAATTAGTTATGTAAGCAGAGTTTCATAATGCTTTGCACAATAAAAAAAAAATAGAGCAATGCTACAAATGGGAAATGGATGAAAACCTTTTTGTTCTTGTACGGTGACCCAACTTATGACAGACCAATAATATAACTTAAAACTTTCAGAGCATTGGTTTCACAATAATTCCAAAAATACATGATTTATACACAAAATATGCAAAAGTAGATTTGATTCTCAAAGCTACCAGTTCTAAGAAATTTTGGATATGAAGGCCCAAAAGAAATTGGACTGGCTTGAAAATATCTATTACATGACCAAAAAGGTCCCCTTATGAAGCACCGGTTTTGACCACCATTAAGCAACTTACATATTAATATCAGATAAACACACACACTCACACTTATATATATAGGTTTTAAACAGGTTTGAAAAATCAAAAATATAAGTTCATACAAAACAAATGCACATATACATGTCTAAAATTAAAGTTAAACGTATAAATTCGAGTTCGAGTTTAGCAACACGGAATGAATCGACCAATTGATGAACAAAGAGATCTAATAAAAACAGAAAATCAAAAGAGAGAAGCCAGATCTGAGTTAGAATGTATAAAATCTGTTAAATAAATAAAACCTAAACAAATTAAAAATCACAAAATTAATAGTCACATAGTAGAATCGTACATGAATAATCAACAAAAATCAACCTTGGAGTGCTTTACCCAACAATATAGCAATTGTACTTCATATATCTCAACAAATAACCAACAACTTTGTCCATGCTTTTTTCTGCATATTTCAAGTAAACCAACATTCTCAGTAATTTCATAAAGAAATCAAGTAGCTAGCAATAAGAAAATTTGCAAACCATGATGGACATCATAAGTTATAACACACAAAAATACAAGTTTACTCTAGGAATTATATAACCTCAAAAAATTTACTCTAGGAGGATCAAAAATAGAGTAATAGACTATTGTTTCCAAAAATCAAAATGTATAATGAGTAAACAAATGAGAAAGATCAAATCCATAGTACCTACTGAGCAACATTTATAAGAAGGAAAATTTATATATATATATATATATACCTATTGAGCAACATCACAGAGAACCATACTTTAAGCCCTTGAACTAGTGTTGTGTGATTTTGAGGCTATTGGATACACCTTTCAATCAGCAATAATATCTCTCAATCGGTACACCATTTCTTACCATTCATTAGCGACACCTCCTAGGCTCAAGGTCAGTGTTGCCAGAGAAACCTAAATGGAAAAAACCCATCCCAATGTGTGGATAAGAGTTACCAAAAATAGAAGGAAAAAAAAAAAGCAAAAAAATGTTAGAAATCAGCTAAATCGAGTGGGAAAAAAGAAATGAATCTACAAAAGTTAATGTAAATACAACCCAGATCATTAGTTTTAAGCCATGAAAATATACATATTTTTTGTGAATTCAGTAAATCCCTAACCTTTGAGCCATGTCACACCCAAACACGAAGAAAAACAAGCCCTAAATCGATTTAGATTAACAGAGAATCAAACAATCTCAATGATAAATGCGCAAACCAAGTAAAGAACAAGCTTTACCAGATTAAAAGATGGAGAATCGACTGAGATCGAAGAATTAGGGCATCAAGGCATAGATCCCTCTCTCTCTCTCTCTCACTTTTTCTTTTTCTGAAGAAAAACAAGCCCTAAATCGATTTAGATTTACAGGGAGTCCAACAATCTCGATGATAAATGCTCAAATCAAGTGAGGAACAAGCTTTCAAGATCAAAAAGACAAAGAATCGATTGAGATCAAAGCACCAAGGCATCGATTCCGCCTCTATCTCTCTCTCTCTCTCTCTCTCTCTCTAAAGAAAAACAAGCCCTAGATCAATTTAGATTAATAGGGATTCGAACAATCACAATGATAAATGCTCAAATCAAGTGAAGAACAAGCTTTACAAGATCAAAAGGACAGATAATCGATTGAGATCGAAGCATCAAGACATTGAAGTCGCGACTCTCTCTCTTTCTCTTTCCAAAGTTGTGTTTCTCTCTCTCTCTCTCTCATCAATTTGGATTCCCTAGTTTTAAAAACAAAAAGTAAATTTAAAAAATAAATAAATCTTTTAATTAAACAAAACAACATCGTTTTATATAACACCACGTTTCAAAAATGTTGTCCTTTCATAAGGTGGATACAAAATGAAATAGTGTGATAGGCTTTCACATATTTTACGGCATTTTCAAAAAACACCACCAAAAAAAAAAAAAAAAAAACGTGGCTATAACCTTTTTTTGTTGTAGTATATGTTTATAACCAGTTAGGCTTCTCTTTGCCTTTATTTTTTTACAAATTTTCATTTGTCATGTTGAACATGAGAGCATTCTAAGCTTAATGAAGCAAGTCTATACTGGTGACTCTACAAGCAACCATGTAGTTGATGGAACAAAAAGTCTTCAACTCTCTCTCTCTCTCTCTCTCTCTCTAAACGGGTTCTCTTTGAAGATGGAGCAAGCCAGAAATGGAGGATGGATTCTGGTAGTCAGTCAGTGGAAAGGTAGTAAAGGGCAAGGCAAGGAGGCAATGCATGGTCTTCATAGTGTCTTTGTGGACAATATTCCGTTAAAAATGGATGTTAAATCTCTCTTCAAGCTCTTCACAAAGTTTGGTATAGTGAAGGATGTTTTCATTCCTTTTAAAAGAAGGAAAGTGTCAAACTCTAGATTCGGATTTGTAAGATACGACTGCTATGTAGCATCAGATATAGCCATTCAAAAAGCTAATGGTCTTCTGGTGGATGACAAGGTTCTAGTTGTCAAAAATGCCACTTTTGATAGAAGAAGCAGAAAGGAACATAGCAGAAAAACACCTCTGTTCATCAGGAAAACTCAGAACATCAGAATAGATAGAGTAGCCAACAGATTCATGCGAAAGTATTGCAAGGGGTATCTTCCATGGAAATTGAGAAAACAAGTTCCATCTTAAAAGTTACTGATGAGGGTAATGGTTGGCTCCTTGGAATCGTCATAATCCGCCTTAAAGATGAATACTCTATCCTCAACATTACCAAAGCTCTGTCGGAGAAAGGTTTGGAGCATATTATGGTCAGAAAAGGGGGAGGTCGCGATATTATACTAACTTTCAACTCTCAAGATAAGATGCAATCAAACATTGGCAATCTCAAGGAGTGGTTCAAGGATTGGAGTCAATTTGTGGTGGAATGGAAGTCTGGGTTTCATATGGATCAAGAGGTGTGTGTGGTTGACGTGCTTTGGCATACCCCTGCATGTTTGGAATCGAAACACTCTAAATGCCATTGGAAGCTTATGGGGATCTGTACTCAACCTAGAGGGTGATATCTGTTAACCAAAAACTTTCTCCCATGCTAGAATTAGAGTCGTTACTTCATTTATGAAGTTAATTCATAAAACCTTGATCTTTGAGTGCAAGGATAAATCATATTCCATTTTTGTGTGTGAAGATCATCTACCAGATTTAGATAGTTTGAAGCTTAATGGTATAGATGGTTATAGCTTCCTTGAAACCTGCTGCAGTGCAGAGGGTGGGAACAATCCAGTGGTTGATGATAAGGAAAAGGGAGATGATGTTGAGGTGGCTGAGACCAGTGCCATGTTCAGTGCTGGGATTGCTTGCACAAATAAGGTAGCACAGAGAAATGCAACTTCGGACTGTCATTCAGGAAAAGAGGTGGACACAGTGGTTGAAGAGACAACTTGCTTTGGAGGCTCTTGCAGAGAAGGAGCTTGTATTGAGGAGTCTTTGATGGATAAGACAGCATATAGCTCACAAAGCAATCATGATAGCCCAAGGTGTGCTGAACAACTTTATACATCTGGTTTTATTCGAAGCCTCAATGAGTCCAGTGCAGGAGTTGGACTTGGTATCAATTTGGAAGTGGTTTTGGCCTAGTTACCAAATTAGAATTTTTTTAGTGGCCCCTCAAACAGGCCTAATGAGCCTAATGTCATTAGTCCAACTAATTCAAATTCTTTAGCCCCTTCAAGGAAGTTCTATTGTGGGCCTCCACTCAGTAATGGACCTTTTAGAAGAAATATATTGTCCCACCTACAATCAAACGAAGATATAACTTTTGCCTCCATTCAAGAGCATCTACGGATTAAGAGGAAAAAAGGGAAAATGAAGACACAGATTGAGGGGTTCACTAGCTTTGCTAGATTCCATGCATACATTACTAATGCAGCCGAGAAGCACTCCACTAAGCTTGTTGTTTTCAGACCTGCAGCTACTGCTATAGCTCACTCAGATTTATCAGAGGTAGACTCTTTTTTGAGGAATCACTTAATCACAGAAGCAGCAGCCACTATACAATTGGGGAAAACTCTAGGTATCAATTATAATGGGAAAGAAGATGATGTTCTTAGCAAAATTATTGGTCTAGAGCTCAAGGACAAGGAGAGAATTGGCAAGGAGGGAAAGACACAGCAATAAATGGTTGTAGCTCGGCGATTTGAGTGTTTCAATTGGTTTTCTATGAAGCTTTTATCTTGGAATATCAGGGGTATGGGAAAGGCAGAAAATCAAGGAAGAATAAAAAAACTCATAAAGGATAGACACATAGATGTTGCTTTTTTTCAAGAGACCAAAAAGGCAATATTATCAGATATTGTTGTTCGCAGGTTATGAGGGATTAGAAATATGGAGTTTATGTCTGTTGATCCTGAAGGAACAACTAGACGGCTTTTACGTATTTGGGACCCTGCTGTCTTCACTCTCTCTGGCTGCTGTTGCAATATGAGGTTTATTATACTCTATGGTCTTTTATACAATTCCTTTGAATGTGTTCTGCTCAACATTTATGCACCTAATGCTGTTAACTTTAGATCCTCTTTCCGGGATAGTCTCTTAAAGCTGAAAGCTTATTTCCCTTATCCTTGGTGCGTGGGGGGTGATTTTAATGAAATTAGACATATGAGTAAAATGGTAGGTTGCTCTACGAGGGATAGGGGAATTAAACATTTAAATGAGTTCATAGACAAATTTAAGCTCCATGATTTACCTCTACTTGAAAGAAAATACACCTGGTGTAATGCACAGGAATCAGAAAAATGGAGCAGAATAGATAGAATCTTGATTAGCCCTGAATGGTTAATTAATTTCACTATGAAACATTAGGGATTGCCTAGATTAATTTCAGACCATTGTCCCTTGCTGATGAAGGAGGATGACCGAGATTGGGGGCCTAAACCTTTCAAGTTCCTTAATGCTTGGACTCTTCATCCCAATTTTTCCCAGCTCTTTGTTACTTTTTCGTCAAATACTACCTTTGAGGGTTGGTCTGGATTCATTCTTCTACAAAAGCTCAAGCATTTTAAGTTGATTCTAAGATCTTGGAATATTGAGGTGTTTGGCAATATTCACTCTAAAGTTAAGTCATTGGAGGAAGAGCTACATGTTTTGGACATCATTGCAGAGGATAGGCCACTGGCAGATTCAGAAAAGGCAAGAAGAAGAATGGTTAGAGGAGAGATTTGGAAACTATACAAAATGATGGAGTGGATATGGCATCAAAAATCCAAACTGAACTGGACTCTTAATGGGGATAAAAACACTAAGTTCTTCCATGTTGTTGCTAGTACCAAGCAGAGCAAGAATTTAATTACATCTATTTCAGTTAATGGTGTGTCTTTTGAGGAACCTACCCGAGTCAGGCAACAAGTTTTACAACATTTCAAGACTTTATACACTGAATCATGGGTACAGAGACCTACTTTGGGAGGGGTGTTTAATACTATTGAAACAATTATGTATCTCACCATTTGGTAGCTAAGTTCAGTGGAGCTGAAGTTCTAGCAGGAGTTAAAGATTGTGATCACAACAAAGCTCCGGGTTCTAATGGTTTCAATCTATTGTGCTATTAGAAATTTTGGAATGTTATGAAGCCAGACATAATGCAATTGTTCAAGGAATTTCACTCCAATGGAAGGCTTACTTATGGCATTAACAGCACATTTATAACTCTCATTCCCAAGTTAATAAATCTAGTTGGTTTGTCTGACTATAGACTTATAAGTCTAGTGGGATCCATCTACAAAATCTTGGACAAAGTTCTCTCACACAGATTGAAATTAGTGCTTCCCACAATCATTGGTGAAACTCAGGTTGCATTCATAGGAGGGCGGAATATTCTTGATGGGGTGTTCATCGCTAATGAAGTGGTGAATGGTTGGAGGAAGGCCAAAAAGCAAGGATTGATTCTTAAATTGGACTTTGAGAAAGCTTTTGATTCTGTCAATTGGGAATTTCTCTTCTCTTTGATGACCAGTTTTGGCTTTGGGGACAAATGGATCTCTTGGATGAAAACTAGTGTTTCTACAACAAGAATCTCCATTCTAGTGAATGAGTCACCTACTCAGGAATTCTCCCCCCAAAGAGGTCTTAGGCAGGGTGATCCACTTTCATCTTTTCTTTTCAACATAGTGTCTAAAGGGCTTAACATCCTTCTAGTTATAGCACTTAATCTTGGTATTCTTAGTGGTGTGGAAGTTGGGTCTAATAATGTTCTTATATCTCATTTGCAATTTGCTGATGATTCCATTCTATTTTGTGAAGCAAATTCGGATCAAGTGACATCTATTAAAAGAATCCTCAGATGCTTTGAAGTACTATCGGGCCTCAAAATTACCTACCACAAGAGTGTTGTGTGTGGTGTTGGTGTGACTGAAGATATTTTGATTTCCTTTGCCAATCTTTTCAATTGCAAGGTGCAGAGCCTTCTTCTAAAATTTCTGGGGTTGCCTTTAGGTGCTAATCCAGGCAGAAAATCTACTTGGAAGCCTGTTATTGACAAAATCAAATCAAGGCTGTCTTGGTGGAAAAGGAAATTGCTATCCTTTGCAGGTAGATTAACCTTGATCAAATCTACTCTGTCCAGCTTACCTGTTTACTTTCTCTCTTTATTTAAAATGCCTGAAGGAATGGCTAGAGAAATAGAAAAGAGTGAGGCTGCTTTCTTATAGGGTGGTAGTGATCTCAAAAGAAAATTTCATTTAGTGAATTGGGTGGAGGTCAAAAAGAGTCTTGATCAAGGGGGTTTAGGCATTAAAAGGGTCAGCGATGTTAATGATTGTCTACTACTCAAGTGGTGGTGGAAATTCGGAACCCAAGTCAGTGCTCTTTGGAGGAGAGCTGTCTGCAATAAATATAAGATTAATGAAGATTCTTGGCATCCTCCATTGAAGTCCTCTTACAAACACTCTAGATTATAGAGTGACATCTTATCAGTTGGAGCTTCTAACAAGCCTATTTCTAATTTCGTTTTGGACAATTGCATCATCAAAGTGGGAAATGGTCACAAAATCAGTTTCTGGTCTGATAGATGGGTTGGAAACCTCTTCCTAAAGGCTGGTTTTCCTATCCTCTTTAATCTTTCAACTGATCAAGAAGGCTCTCTCTACCAATATTTTGCTAGAAAATCAAGCCCTTGTGATTGAAATCTCCCCCATAGAAGAGAGCTGTATTCTTGGGAATTGGCTGAAGAAGTTAGACTCAATGTTGTTTTATCCTCAGCTCCTTCACTGTGTTTGGATTTTGCAAATTGTCTGGTCTGGTCTAATAATTCTACAGGCCATTTCTCTGTCTCAGCCCTCTACTCTCACAGTTCTTCTTTACTTGGTCCCCATATCAAAACTTGTACGTTTATCTGGAACTCTCTATTGCCCCCCAGAGTTTCATTCTTCTGTTGGTTGACTTGGAAAAATAGGATTAAATGCTTAGACTTTCTGCTCAGGATTGGTGTTCTAGGCATCAATGTCTCATCCCTCTGTTCATTTTGCAATTCTGAGTTGGAATTTGCCACTCATGTCTTGATTTATTGTCCTTTCTTTTGGTCAGTTTGGTCTGCAATGATTGAAGAGTGAGGATTTTAGTGGTGCATTCCTAAATCAATTGATAGTCTTCTTGCTTGGTGGATGGGTAGTAAATTTAAGAAGCTTGAGAAGTCTATTTGGAGAGCCATTCCTTTAATTGTTCTTTGGTCACTTTGAAAGCTTAGAAATGAATGAAGATTTTCTAATGTTCAACCCAACTCATCTGATCTTTTTCATCTCATCAAATTTAGAACAGCCCTTTGGCTCAAAGCTTCCTTCAAGAATTTCCCCTACACTGTTGATAATCTGGTATTCAAATGGAGTCAGATCAGGAGAAGAGCTTGAATTTATACTATTGATGATCTCCTTCTTCTCTTTTGTGGTTGGAGTTTGCTCAGATTTTGGCGTTTGTTTTCTGCTGTTTTGCTCAGATTTTGGTGTTGTTTTGTTCGATCTAGATTTTGGTGGAGTTTGCTCAAATTTTGGTGTTTATTTTCTGCACTGAGGTTTGGTGATGCTGGTCCTATCTGTAGATTGGGCATGATGTTAAGTTGGTCATCTGATTTGATTCATCAGATTTGATTTGATTTCTGTAAGGTGTTACCTTCTTAGTGCATGATGTTAATTCAAATTTGAAGCATATCTGTAGTAGTGTGCAAGCTGCAGGAAAAGTGTGCTGGTGAGGGCAGAGTTGTAGCTATATGGAATCAAGGGAGATATGTCAAATGATGTGTAGTATGGGTATTCTGGTCATAGAGTGAATTCTGTGGCTGCCTAGTTTTAGAGACTTCCTTCGGGTTGGGTGTGTGTGATGGTATGCTGATCTGTAGACTGATCTGAATATGCTGATCTGCAAACTACTCTGTTTCTCAACTTTGCAGTTTGGGCGAAGTTAAGTTGGTCGGCTATATTGTTAGCTGTGGATGCTCTTTTTATTTCTGTTTCTATTGTTTTGTTTGTTGGTTTCTCACCAACTGGCGATCAGTGCCGGCCCTAGGCATTGGCCAACAAGGCCATCGCCTAGGGCCCCTCAAGATAGACCTAAAAAACGGGGCCCCTTTTATTATGGTATAGTGTAATATATTAGGTATGTTTTAAGTTAAAAAAAATTAAAGGGAAAATACAAATTAACTTAAAATAAATTGACCCATTAAAAAATTAAAAAGTCCATTCAAAAAAATTAACATTGTAATCCACTAAAAATAGACCCAAAAAAGGGTCCTCCTATTATAATTTATTGTAATATATTAGGTATATTTTAAATCTAAAAAAAAAGTAAGAAAGACCCAAACTAACTTAAAATAAATTGACCTATTAAAAAATTAAAAGGCGCATTTAAAATAATTAGTGTACGGGGAGCAAATATTCCGGCAAGCCCGTACTCCTTTCTTCCAAGCTCCGTTTCTGTCCGATCACCTGCGAGCACAATAGCGGTGAGCTACCCGGCGGTGTGTGGCCGGAAAACCCCTCCGACGATCAAGTTAGAACACACACAGGGGATAGATAGAGAGAAGGGAGAGTGTTTAGTGTTTAGTGTATGTCTCACCAAATGTTCATCTGTCCGCGTATGGGGGGCGCAGACGTGTTTATATACCTTCTGCGCCCCAAATCTACTCCCAGTGTCCTCTCAACACGTGGCACTACTATCCCATCTGTCAGCATAAACCTTACTGAGCACCACCTAACCCAACTGCCTGCCCGTTCTCCTAGGAGCTCGGCAGCCGGGCAGTACCATCTCGGCCATCGTCTGCCATGCTGCGCTTCATGCCCAAGTACTCCAACAGCTAAGCTCAGATGAGGACCGGACTCGGCGGCATCTCGACAAAGCAGAGCTCGGGACAACTCACGCTTGTCTGCGGTCGACCTTCCTGCCGAGCAAAAAGGTACCTCGGTCCAACCTTGCCTTTCCTAGCGCTGGACCTTTCACCTGACCGGCTTCGTAACCGCGAATCCTTGCAGCTCGGTCAATCCACGCGCTGCCTTAACCGAGCAGCTTCCTTCAAGGCTGGGCCACACAACTTGGCCCAACACCTGTTCGGCCCAAATCTGTCTGGCACAACTCTGTCCGGCCCAAATCTGTCCGGCCCAATTCCACGGCCCAATCCAGATCATAAATCTCCCTCTCAATTAGCATTGTTATTCATTGAAAATAATTTTGCAAAAAAATAGATTATGTAAGTATGATTAATTTATTTGCTTCTAAAAATGCAAGAAGGGCGAGGATCAAACGACACTTATTAATTGTTGTAATGTAATACTAACTATTTTTTGTAATTTTGACACAAATTTTGTCTTTTATCTTCATTTTTTTTTCATTCAATGAAAAAAAAATGTGAAGAGCTCCAAAAATTTATTAGTTGATTATTGGCTTTGGGCCTCGGAAATCTCAGGGCCGGGCCTGCTGGCGATTGGAGCTTCAATTAGCTCTAAGCTCCTCTTTATTGATGTTCTGTATCTTTTTTTGCATATTTTCATCAATAAAGATTTTCTTTGTTGATAAAAATAAAAAAAAATAAAAATAAAAATAAAAAAAAAACCAGTTAGGCTTAACCTAATTGACTACTATGACATTTCTAAAAATTTAATCTTAAGGAGGAGGTCATTTCAACTCTCTTAAGGAGGAGTTGAATTAGGAGGTGCCGACAAAAAAGAAACTATTATAATAGTTGTTAAAAAAAATAACAAAATAAATAAATAATAAAAAAAATAAAAAATTGGTAATTAAATATTTATAATTTTCAAAATGTGAGGGAGAAATTTATATTTTTAACAAATTTTAGGAATCTATTTATAATTTACCTTTAATATAATGTAAGGGTCGGGTTCATGTCTCATTTCCTTGACATTTTTCAGTGTATTAGGTAGCTACCTTTTTGCCCGTCACATATAATATTTGAGAAAATTATTCAAGTTGTTGGATTAAAGGTATAAAAAGAAAATTATGCCAATAGCAAGTCATAAAAATAATTGTTATAATCAAAGAAACAGATTTTCATAGTATTAAATAACAATTAATACCGAAGTAAACATTTAAAACATCTACTTTTTTTTTACATAACGATCATCTTGTACAACGTTTTTGAGAAAAGTTAGGGATCATGAAAATTTTTTCATGAAAATGATCATGAAAAATTTATGATCCTTGGATTAACTAGATTAGTGTGTGGTGCTTTATTCTAAGTGTAATCCAAAGATCATAAAGTTTTATGATTATTTTCATGAAAAATTTTTCCTGATACCTAGCATTGCTGAACTTTTTTATTTATACTCATAGTTCTCTGTCTTGTTCAACAGATCACACATTACAAAACAGAACACTTCACTTAGTGCAAACTCGAAATTAAAACTAGATCCCACCATTTACCACTGTTTTTGCTTTTTTGTTTCACACACAACCCCTGGTCTTGTTCAAAGTGAAATATACAAGTTCTCAGCCAACCGTGGCTTTGCTAGAGCAAATAGAGGTTTAGCGAGAAGTAGGTCACCCGGAGATTCTATGAGCTCAATATGTGACACAGTGGGTGGCAAGTTCCATGTGAACCCTTGGAGGAGCCTAGCCATTAGCATGGAGGTCATTGTAGACCCTAGTGTAACCCCTGCACATCCACGCCTTCCGGTGCTGAATGATAACATGCGCAAGTCAGGGTCAGTGATCAATACTTCCGAGCCATCGTCCTTGAGGTGGCGCTCTGGTTTGAACTTGAGTGACTCATTCCAAATTCTAGGGTTTCGGCCAAGTCCAGGGCGGCTTAGCAAGACATGGCTACCTTTCGGGATGAAGTAGTTTCCGACGATAGTGTCTGAGATGGAAACATGAGGAACGTTGAATGGCGCAATGGGGTGGAGGCGGAAGGCCTCCTTCACGCATGACTTGACGTAATTGAGCTGTGAGATATCAGATTCTTGGACTAGTCTCTCCTTCCCTACCACTCTGTCCAGTTCCGCCATGGCTCTTTCTAGGGTTTCAGGTTGATTTAGCATTTCAGCAAGTGCCCATTCCACACCATTTGATGGGTTGTCCACTGTTGCTATCATCAATTCCTGTATACATATTATTATTATTATTATTATTATTATTATTATTATTATTATTATTATTATTATATCGGCAAAATAAATCTTTATTGATGAAAATATACTAAATATGATAGGATATATCAATAAAGAGAAGCTCGGAGTTACGTGAGGCTCGAAGCTCCAATCGGTGAGAAGCCAACAAAACAAAACAAAAGAAAACAGACTAGCAGGCAGTGCAGGCACCCAGATTACCCAAGCAAAGCAGCAGAAAGCAGCAAGACTAACAGACCAACACATCAGAATGCTAACACGCAACAAAGACAGCTAGCAAAGCAACAGATCAAAAGACAGCAAAGCAACTGAAAGCAAGCACCCAACAATCACCAACAAATCAACAGATCATCACCCAACACATCACCAACAAATCAACAGATCATCACCTAGATACCAAAGCAGAGCAGCAGACTGCAGCAAGGCTAACAGACCAACTTATGCAACCAGCCAAGATATAAACTCAACAGCAGCAGACTGTATACATATTATTTTAGTCATTATAATTTTAATTAATTCAATTTTAATTATGAATTTATAATTTTGGTTCAATTTAGTTCAACTAATTATAATTTTAAATTTTTTTTAGTGAAAAATATACTCGTAAGTGACACATGTCACATTTGTATGGATAAAATTAAAAACTTACTCAACTTAATGAGTTAACACATAACCAATTTAATGATCACTTTAAGTTTTTCTTCTTTTTTTTTTTTTTAAAAAAAAAAAACACTAATGCATTATCAAGTGAACTAACTTGATATAAAATCTAAAATTAAAAATCAAAATTGAATCAATTCATTTCAATATATAAGTGTTTTGGAGACCAAGGCTAAAAGTGTAAATCCCATTGCAAAAAGTATTTAGGGACTAATTAAAATTTGGAAAATGTTGTTAATAAATGTATTTTAGGGACAAAATAAATTGGTTTCAAAAATATTTGTTTTTTAGACAAAGCTTTTGGTTCCAAAAGGTTAGTAATTAATTACTAAATGTCTAATTTTGTTGTTAAAAATAAAATAATAACACTTTTGGCAACAAAAATATTTTGTTCCTAAATTTTTGTCTCTAAAATCTTAATTTCTTGTAGTGATTGAAAATGCATAGATCAAAATCATACAAAGGGCAACATATAAGAACTATAAATATAATTTGCACTAATTGATATGCGCCATAAGTGAAAGAAAAAATATTAGAGATCCAAAATATTTTACTAAATGTTTTATCAAATGTTTCACATAGGTGTGAGACCCACACATATGAGTTTCACACCCATTGAGACATTTGGTAGAATATTTAGTAAAACATTTGGGGTCTCAGCATTACTCTAAGTGAAAAGTGAGGTGTCATTTATGAGACATTTGGCAGAATATTTAGTAAAACATTTGGGGTCTCAGCATTACTCTAAGGGCATGTTTGATTGAAATGATTAGAGCATGAGATTGAGATTATTAATCCGTACGTCCAGTTATCACATGTTTGTTTTGACATTTTGTTTTAGGATTATTAATCCAATAAATTTGTAAGATTATTAGTAATTAGGTAGGGGTGGGATTGTGAATACCACACTAATTTGATAGGATTATTTATACCTCACTATTAGTCTTATAAAATCAAACAAGGCCTAAGTGAAAAGTGATGTATTATTTATGAGTAATAATACAAACCAACCACATCATCAATTCAGAAATTATTCAAAAATCAATTTTTATCATGCTTCACATGAATTTCACATTACACAAATTGATCTCTACTATATAATCACTCATTCAGGCAATTCTGAATAGATAAGCATGAATTAGCAGACTTTTTCGGTTTTTTTTTTAATCAGCAAAGAAAAATTTCATTAAACAGTATGAAATTAAAAGCACAGGAAGATGACATGCATTGAGAGAGATTCGGAAATATAAAAATACTCCTACTACTACTACTCGCATCCATACAACCAACCCCTAAGCCTCTCAGTTTTTTTTTTTTTTTTAACCAAAAGAGCTAAGAAGAACTTAACTAGAGAATTTAAAATACAAGAATCCCCACATACTCAACCCACCAAAAACACTCAAAACTAACTAAATGAACTAACCCAACACCCAAAATAAGCTAACAACACTAAACCACTCCTCTGCAGCTACAACTCCCAACACGCCTCTGCTGCGTGACCTGACCCAGTACGCCTCTGCTGCAAGAAACAATACACGCCTCTGCACTTCAGCCACCCACTCGTAGCTGCTGTCCACGCCACCCACTCGTAGCTGCTGTCCACGCCACCTCTAGGCACACCTCTACCGAGGAGACACCATAGCCACCGCCGGGAACACCACCCACTGCTGAATACACCGACAGAAAACACTCTTGCTGCAACACCCACCGCCGGGAACACCACTCACTGCCGAATACACCCACTGCAGACAGAAAAACACCCCTGCTGCAACACCCACTACCCGAGAACACCCACTGCCGAAACCCCCCCTCCCCCCAGGCCTTCTTCTCGCTCACACCCAAAATCCACGCCTATGCCTCTGCTGCCAAACTCCACAGACCAACACCCACTGCCAAACTCCACAAAAACAACACCCAACTCCACCCCTCAAACTCTCCCATGAGGAGGAGCGCCCGAGTGCCAACCGGACAAAACTGTATCACCTACAATACCCTTGTTTCCGCCCAAAAACGCACCCCTCAAACTCCTACTCGCCAAAAGCGCTCGAATGAAATCCCTGGCTGACCCTGAAGAATCGGCTATTACGGCAATGTTGAAACACAAGAGGACAAACTGATGACCAACCAAAGCAGCTCCTAAAGCACAAACTCTCCCGCAGCAACACACCTAGGTGGGAAGAATGGGGGACTCAAGTTTATTGAAAGAAAGAAAACTAACAAGGCTACCGCTGAAATGAGCTAGGCCAGCCGACCGCCATAGCCAAAGGCGGCGGCTGGCCAATCCAAAAAGAGGCCGGAGAAGGAGGTTTAAAGAGAGAAAGAAGAGGGGTTTTTTTTTTTTTTTTTTTAGAGAGAGAGCCTTTTTTTTTACCATTAAAAAATGAATGTCAGTATCAATTACTAATGCACAAAACTATTTTAAGACTTTTCGGTTATTTATTATCATATTTATGTCATCAGTTTAAGAAAAATGTTATTTATCACTGCATTTTTCAACATTTTATTTCACTTCCTAGATGTACTCATAAAGTAAAACATAACACTTACGACGATTTGCGCTTTGATCTCCTCCCGTGAGAGCAATGGAGTACCGTCTGTTTGTTTAAGCGTAATGAGGATATCTAGTATGTCCTCTTTCTCTGTCTTTGTACCATCATTCCATTGTTTGATCCTCTCGTCAATCAGAGGATCTTGATATTTCTTTACGCTTGTGGTAGCCTTTCTCATGATCTTCTCATGGCCATCCAAATCAAGAACGCCTCGTATGCACGGTATGTAATCAGAGACACAGAATGAGTAAAGGTAAGATAGGATAGTGAAAAGCGCATTGACGTGCTCTTCTTCTTCGACGCCTGGTCCTCCATCTTCCATGCCCTTCCCGAAAAACCTCTTGTTGAAGATCATCTTCCTTATCAAGTTCCCGCAGAAGTGTTGTGTGACAACCCTTACATTTACCAAACCACCTGTCGCGGAATTCATACACTGGTTGTACACAAAGCGGATAAGATGATCAGCTTCTTCAACTCTCTTATCATGAAGCCAGCGGTGTCTAGAAGTTGAGAGGACCTCAGAAGTGAGGACTTTTCTCATCTTCTTCCATTGATCTCCCATTGGTGAAAGTGCGGCTGATAAGTACCCTCCGCTTGCAATGTCTGCGGGCAGGCAAACAGGTCTAGAGGCGAAAACAGCGTCTTGTCTCCTCAGGAACTCTCGAGCAATTTCAGGGGAAGTAACTGGGATAACGTGAACATTGCCGAGGCGAATACACATTATGTCAACATTCATTTCCTCCATTAGTTTGTGTATCCATCGGAATGTAGGCTTATTTCTAAGCATTTGTGGGAGGCAACCAATGAAAGGCCATGGTTTTGGCCCAGGAGGAAGCAAGTTTGCATTGATCTTCTTGCGGAAGAAGAGAAAGAAAATCAATGCCAGGAAGAGGAACGTTGAGCATAAGCTCCAGATAGTGAATGAAATAGCCTCCATCTACAAGTACAACAACTATTTCTCTGATGCTTTGTACTTTGTAGTTGGTTTATGTTGGGCTAAAGAAAGGCAACTTATAGGCAATATTCATCATGGCCCTGTTTGATAGGGGATATGAAGATTGGGATTGGATATTATATCTGGTGGGGTTCATATATTTTATGTTTGTAATTTTTTTTTTGAAGGGGATATAATATCCGGTGGGATTGTATATCCCCCAAAAGTGGAGGATATACAATACCATCCCCCATTATATCATATCCCCTTGGTTGGGATATGATGTAAAAAGTCCAATTTACCCTTTTGTCTATATAACATAATATATTTTTTTGAATTTAATATAATATAATTATTGAATTTAATTTAATATTATTGAATTTAATATAATATAAATATTATTGAATTTAATTTAATTTAATATAATATAATTTAATACAAATTTTGAATATAATATTATTGAATTTAATTTAATTTAATATAATATTATTGAATTGAATTTAATATAATATAATTTAAAATAAATTTTGAATTTAATATAATATAATTTAATATAAATTTTGAATTTAATATAATATAATTATTGAATTTAATTTAATATAAATATTATTGAATTTAATTTAATTTAATATAATATTATTTAATTTAATACGAATTTTGAATTTAATATAATATAATTTAATATAAATTTTGAATATAATATAATATAATATTATTGAATTTAATTTAATATAATATAATTTAATATAAATTTTGAATATAATATAATATAATATTATTTAATTTAATTTAATTTAATATAATATTATGAGGGCAATCTTGGAAATTACTTGTTATATCCCACAATATATTTTGTAAAACAAACATGCATAACATATATCCAATCTTATATATCAAGTCAAAAAACATGACTTGGGAGATATACTATCCAATACCTATATCATATTCATTATATATCCTGACTAAATCTCACATCATATTATATCCTCCATTTTATATCCAGTGAAACAAACGGGGCCCATAAGTATTGCTGTAGTGTGATGTATGTTAATATGATATGTATGTTGTTTCATTAATAAAGTCTCTTTTCTGATATTACTTATGTTAAGTTACAATAAAATTATATCAATGATTTAGAATTAGAAAATATTATGCATCTCAAATAATTTATTAAATTTTTTATCAAATTTCTTATACGAGTGTGAGACTCATCCAAATTTATGTGTGTAAATTATACATTCATATAAAATATTTAATAAAAAATGTAATGAATTATTTAAATTCTTTAACATAACTCTTAAAAGTATTACTAAAGTGACCTTGACAGATATTATTTGGTTGTGATTTAACATAGATAATAGTAATGTCACCTTAGCAATACTTATGATGTACAGTGCTTGTAAAATAGACCTTGTATCACTTTTGTCAATTCACACCGAATCGTATCAATGATTTAGGGTGGTGTTTGTTTGAGGGATTGAGATGTGAGATTGGATTATTAATTTATTTGGATTAATAGTTTATTGTTTGATTTAAAATTTTTATATCGGATTATTAGTCCCAAATACTATTATTTCTCATGGGGGGTGGAACACAAATGAAGAGATAAGGAGAGATATGGGATTAGGTGATGAAATGACTATTTGACCTTCTACTATTTAATTATGTATTATATTTAGTAAAATTTAATTAAATTTAACTGTCTCAATTTAAAAATAAAATAATTTTATTTAATTTTTATAGATATTTTATTGATATTTTATTTTAAAATTTTGTTTATATTTTATTTAATTTCATTATTTAATTATTACTATTATTATTATTTTTTAAAATAAATTTATTTAAAATTTTAATTGAAAAAATAACATATATTTTTATTGATATTTTATTTATTTAATTTTTAAAAAATAAATTTATTTAATTGTGTAAAAAACAAAATACAATAAATTTTTATTTAATCTAGTTAAAAATAATTAAAATATTAAAGATATGTTTAATATTGCTATTACTTCGGAAATAATTCAAAAGGGTAAAATAGTCATTTGAACATTTATCCTTCTCCATAATATTCCAATCAAATATAGGATTCATCTAATCCCATGACTAAACAAACATGGAATACAAATCCAGTCCAACCAAATAGTTCGGGGACAATGTATCTCAAGACTAATAGTCCGGTGGATTCCAATCCCTCTTTATCCAGTTCGTCCAAACAAACACACTCTATAAGTATTGTTAAAATGGAGTTGGGTGCCTGTTGTGCGGTCTTTTGCGCTTATTTCGGGATCCGTTTTGATAATTCAAACCGTTCATATTTTAGAGTACATTGAGTAGAATATACCTATAAAAAATTAAGTTAATCGGATATCGTTAATCCTTTCATTAACTCACATTTGTATTCATTCATTTTAATACTTTAAATCATAATGTCATTTACTTTTTAAGATACAAATGTGAGTAGATAAAAGGGTTAACGATATCTAATTAACTTAATTTTTTACAAGTATGTTCTACTCGATATACTCTAAAATGTGAATGGTTCGGATTATTAAAATAGACCCCGAAATAAACTAATAAAGCCGCACAGCAGTACTGTAGATACCCCATTTTTGACTATCCTCAAGACTTGGACGTCACCGCTCGAACACTCGGTGATTACTCATGTTTGTGTTTCGTTTTGAGTTCCCGGAGGTCCCGGCTACGCGCCTTGCTTCAGGTTCTCTCAACTCGACTGTTCTGTGTTTGGTTTTACACCAAACACTTGTGTTTTTGCTTCTGAGGGTAGAAAGTAGATTGTTAGCTACCCCTGACACCCACCGGCCTTGGTTTGAGGCCACCGGCCATGTTTTGAGGCTATCGGCCATTGGTGAATTATACCATTGGCCGGTCGGCACTCAGTATGGCCGGCCGGCCATCTGTTTGGCCGGTGACCTCCTTTTCTGGCCGGTAGCACTTTTTTACCTTTTTCAGGCATGGTGCATGCCAGCTGTACCAGCTGGAATGCACCAAACCTGCCCCGGGGCATACATGTGGCTGTTTTGCCCTTTTTGTACCCTTTTTGGTCAAAGCTTCTTGTGAAAGCTTGACCCTCTGTCAAAGCTTCCTCAAGAAGCTTGCCAGCTGTCCTAGCTTCCTCAGGAAGCCTTGCACTCTTAGCTTGGCTTCCCTTGTAAGCCTTGACCCTTTTGAGTAGTTTCTCTTAGAAGCTTTGGTCAATTACCTTGCCTATATAAGAGCCCCTCCTCCTCCTTTGTTTGATTCAGCAAAAAACCTGAGGGATATACATATATACATCTGAGATATACCTTCTCTCTCTATATATATCTCTCTCTCTCATCATTTGTGTGTGTTTAAGGGCCTTAAGGTGTATTTTATCCTTAGTTTTGCACACAAACACACACTACTACACCATACTTCGAATTTGAGAGGCTTTGAGGGTTTGTTCTTGAGGTTTTGGACTGATTTTGATCAAAAGAAGAAGGCTACACTTGCTGTTCATCAAGGGTTCTTCAAGGGTAACTCTTTTACTTTAGATTTCCCAATCTTGCACTAGACTTTTGCCTATCTTGCTCATTGTTTTAGACTTTGTGTATAACTGAAAAACGTCTTGTATTTGCATGCTTAAGATACTTCATTAAGGTTGTTTTGGTGTTGGGGGTCGATCTCCCCTTCTTAGGCCTTGTTTGGCCCTTTTGGTGCTCTCTTTGCTAAGCTTTAGTTACCCTTGAGTATTAGCCTTCTCACCATTGAAATCTAGTGGATTTTCAGTGGTAAAGAAGAGGTTTTGAGGTCTTACATAGGGGAGGGACACCCCTCTCCCTTTATCTCTCTTTTGCCCTCATTTTTGGCTTATAAGGGTAGCATGTATGCTTGGTTGTATTTGGCCCCATTTCAGAAGTTTTTGGATGTTATTTGGTCACTTATTGCCTCTGTTTTTTGTCAGATTTGTGGTCTCTTACATGCATAGTATACTTGCCTTGCATTCCTCCTTTTTGTCTAGAAGTAAGCCATGCATTTAGGCCATGATTCTTGCATGCTCTAGCTTAACTCCATGAAGGTCTTAGCAATATTTCGCCATGCTTAAGGACTGTTGGGGGCTGTTTTAGTCATATTTTCCATGTTTAAGGTAGCCTCTTTGCATTTTGGCTTGTGAGCCTTGAGCATGTGGGTCTCTAGCATGCTTAGCCTAGCTTATTCTCATGATTTGGAATCATTAGGGACCATGTTTCAGTCCATAGATCATGCTTGTATGCATACACTCATCATCTCTTTCATGCTTTAGGGGAGTTGTTTTGTTATGCCTTGAAATGAGCATTGTACATGCCTATGTGTTTTAGGCTTTGAGTTGCCATAACAGTGGGTTTTGGGACTTATTTTGGTACATTAAAACTCTGTTTTTGGTTGCATGATGCATGTCATGAGTGTTTGGGGTAGTTGTAGTAGAATGCTCCTTGTCTTGGGCCTATTAGTATGCATGTTTGCGTGAACATTTATCCATCTTTTTTGGCATTTTTGGTTACTGTTTTGGGAGTGGGTTGAGGTCTGCCCTTTCTGTCTTAGGTCCACCATCGCATGATCATGTTGCATTGGTTTCATGTTTGCATTGTATCATACCTGCATGCTTGCATATTATTGGCTAGTTGCATTTCATGTCTTAGCTTACATGTTTGATTGCATTGCATTGCATCTTACATGCCTAGCATTGTACATTTGCATGTTTAGCTTGCATCACATTTGACATGTTTTGCATCTTAGCCTCATGTCGCATCTTTGAGCCAAGTTTGTATACATACATTGCATTGTTTGGTTTGGGGTGTCAAACCAAACTTGAGGGGTGATGAGTGTTCGTACTCCAAGTGACGAAACACATCTCAACCCTCGGTAGCTAATGCCCTTGACTTCAATATGATAGGGTGTTGGCACTCATCTCTTTTGTTGCATTCATTTACATTGAATTGCAAACTTGGCCTCTTAGGCCATCATGTGTCGAAATGCGCAATTGATGGCCCGAGGGTTGAGGGTCATGCTCCCTTGAGTCCTTTGCATGATAGGGAGTGTGTCCATGCTCACATTTGCTCAAAAAATTCCATGCCATACACTTCTTTGCCCTCTGCTGCCGTCAATTGCAGGTTCTGCAGGAAATTTTGGCCGGCCGGCTACCAGGAGTGCCGATCGACCAATAATTTGTGGCCGATAAGCTTGATCAGTGGCCAGTGACCATCCCCTTTGGCCGATGATGTCCTCACTTGGTCGGTGATGCTCCCCAGTGTCCATATAAGCATCCTTGGGACTTGTGAGAATTTTCAAAGGAGCAGGGCAGTGCAACCAGAGGCAACAGAGCTATGGCAATGAGTTTCCGGACGAGTCAAGCATGCATCATCCGCGCACCTCGAGGAAGGGCTACGGCCACCTTTCTTCTGCATTTAATTTGTTAATTAATTAGAAATTTTTGTAATTAATTATTTAGCTTGAGAGTTAATTAATTAGGTGGTTTGTAATATTTATTCGGTCCCTCCGAGTGAGGACTAACTTGTAATGAGTGTGGGTGCGTGTGTGCATGTCTTCCAACCCCCACTTCTTTCTCCTTTTTACTTACCTGCTTTCAATGGTTAGTATTATGGCATATTTAAATTAGCATACCTTATGCTATGCATGCGTGCATTCATTCTTTCATTTTGCATGCACCGGGCTTGGCGCATCATTCTAACTGTATTTGTATTTCAATTCCAAATTAAATATGTGTTAGTTGTAGCATTTCACATGCCATCTTTAGGATAACTGAGCCTATTGTAGTTGCATCTCGCATGTGTTGCATTAGCCATATTAACATGAACTAGGATCATGCATATGATTACTAACTAGCTTCTGTTCTGGCTTGGAGTACTAGGTAAGCATTTATGTTTTAGCATACCGCATGCGTGTGAATGTTGCCATAATAGCATGCTTACTATGAGGCTACGTGCTTACGTGTTATAACTGCCTGAATGCCTGTGGGTGAAGGTTGGGTTACTTAAATTGGAATAATGCATTGGATGTGAATTTTAAGCCTACTAGATAGTGGCAAAATCATCTTTTCTAAAGCCCACTTGAGGGTGGCGAAATCTACATTTTTAGCCTACTTGCGAGTAGCAAACCATTTTCAAAACAAGCATGAAATGTTTTGTTCCAATTTAGGCGATTTGGTCTATACTTGTTTGCTGCGCATAACATAGTAATTCTAGGCTAATAACCGAAATAAGAACACATAACGTTTTCAAAAACGGATATCACGGTTAGTAGAGGCCGATTTTCGGATCGGGCGAGAGGGGGTACTCATAGCTGACCTTCTCCAATCGTACCTGTTAACACCATAAATCTGCAATTTTTATTATTATTTATTATTTATATAATTGCAGGACACGTGGCATCCTCTTATTCATTTGGAAGTTAAAGGAAGTTATAAAGATAATGGAGAATATGAAGGACAAAGTGGATGAGTGGGAGGACAAAGTGGATGAGTGGAATGACACATGGCAAGACAAGAATGAAGATGGAAGAAATTGGTAGTTACTAAGTAGTTATTGCTGTATTTTTTCTTCTATAAATAGCCATTAATGGCTACATTGTAAAAGATCCAGAATTTATAATCAAAGATACTTGATTTCAATATTTCTTGTTATTTTCCTTATCTTAGGAGTAGTTTAACATAGATTTCTATTTCGAAGCATTTATTTTCAGCATTTCCATTTCGAAGCATTTTATGCACTTTCTTTTCGAAGCATAGGAGTAGAGGTAAGTAATTATTACTTTGATTGTTCACTCAATCATCTTTCTCCGTTCCCCATTCTTCTTTTAATTTTTCTTTTCTTTACACTTGGCAATCTTGAAGTCCTCTTCGTTGAGGCAAAAGAACCGTCAACACAATCGCTTGATAATTGGCTTGAATTTAATCTGTAAGGATTTTTCAATCCTTGCTGGCACGCTCACATTTATGATATTTTCATTCGTAGGAAAAATAAGCCAACATTTTAGCCAACATTTTTTGGCACGCCCAGTGGGACGTCAAGTGTAATAAATGGAAAATGAATTGGATTTGTCCATTTCAAATAGTCTAGATGAAATTTATTGGCGTAAACAAGAAATTTTGGATCTTCAAGAAGAGATCCATTTTCTTGATGAAATAAATTTTCATCCCTTACAATATTATTTGGTGGAAGAAAAAAGACACCATTTAATTGGAGAAATTCATCAACTTGATATGGAAATTCGCCAATGGAATGATGAGTTATCAACTCTCACTACCAAGTCTTTAACTGAGGCCTTAATGGCCGGAATTGGTGAATTTTTTCAGAATTTTTCCTTGGTTAAAAATAGCAAAAGCAAAGAGTTGATTTCATCAATGGCTCGGGGGGTTCAAGAATCCGTTTTTAAAGAGCCAAATTATGAAATTAACATAACGAAAGAGCATATTTTTGAGCCAAATTTGGCTAAGAATGATGTTTCATACATGGCTCGGGGGGTCCAAAAATCAATTTTTAGAGAGTCAAGTCATGAAAATAACATTCTTATGGGGGATTTTCATAAGCCATTAATGGCTAACATGGAAAAACAACCTACTTTGCCAAAGAATTATGAAAATCAATTCGGCGAAAGTCATGTTTTTAAAACAAACATGGTCAAGGATAATGAACAAGCCACTGTTCATGAATTCAAAATTTTTGACATTTTTCAAAATGTCAAAAAGTATGAATTTTCATGGTCACACTATACCATGACTTTTGGTGTTCAAAATCCTTTTTGGATTTGTGGTTCACATCAAAATATAATTTTTATGATGTGGCTAATAAAATTAACAAATTGTTCTTATGAGTTCGAAGCACTAAGAACAAGGGATAACCATTTAAAATGCATGAATTTGGCTAGAAAAAGCCTGTGCATTTAAATAAATGGTTGAAAATGACTTATCTTTTCAAATTGATGGCCAATTATTTGTATGTACACAATCAAAGCATCGAAGATACATTCGAAGCATCAAGAGTTGTTTCGAAGGTTGATTACTCTACTTTCGAAGCTGTATAAAGCTTTGAAGATACATTCGAAACATCAAGAGTTGTTTCGAAGGTTGATTACTTCACCTTCGAAACTGTATAAAACTTTGAAAACTTTCGAAATGTGTACATCTCTTCAAATATATGTAAAATGACAATTAATTAGTTGTCGAATAATGCCTGTTTTTGGCATCATAAGCTGGCTCGAAGAACAACAGTTTTGGTGTCTTCGAAGAAATAATAATTGGTTCGAAGCACAAAATTAATATTTCCATTAATTATGTGTGAACCAGAACATATAAGCTTTGAATAAACCACAATGGTTGGCCAAAAACAGCTTCGAAAGCCGTTTTGCCATAAGTTGCTTCGAAAGCTGTTTTGCCATAATTTTGTAAGCTTCGAAGCTCTCTATCTTGCATCAACAACAGCTTCGAAGAAATAATAATGGTGGTTGTGAACCTTCGAAGCTTTGTCGAGTATTTTTGAGGATGTAATTCGTCTTTGGTCGGTTCCATCGACCTTCGAAGAATGATTTTGGTCCTTTATATCACTTTCGAAGCTTGTTACTAGTCATAATTCGAGTCATCTAGTCATAATTTCATACTCATTTGAAGCACTTTATTGGTGTTGTTACATCATTCGAAGCACTTTACTGCTTAGGTTAGTCATGTGCTTGGTTCGGCCCTTCAAAAATTCAAGTAAACATCATTTTTAAGGGCCGCGGGGGGTAATGTTAACACCATAAATCTGCAATTTTTATTATTATTTATTATTTATATAACTGCAGGACACGTGGCATCCTCTTATTCATTTGGAAGTTAAAGGAAGTTATAAAGATAATGGAGAATATGAAGGACAAAGTGGATGAGTGGGAGGACAAAGTGGATGAGTGGAATGACACATGGCAAGACAAGAATGAAGATGGAAGAAATTGGTAGTTACTAAGTAGTTATTGCTGTATTTTTTCTTCTATAAATAGCCATTAATGGCTACATTGTAAAAGATCCAGAATTTATAATCAAAGACACTTGATTTCAATATTTCTTGTTATTTTCCTTATCTTAGGAGTAGTTTAACATAGATTTCTATTTCGAAGCATTTATTTTCAGCATTTCCATTTCGAAGCATTTTATGCACTTTCTTTTCGAAGCATAGGAGTAGAGGTAAGTAATTATTACTTTGATTGTTCACTCAATCATCTTTCTCCGTTCCCCATTCTTCTTTTAATTTTTCTTTTCTTTACACTTGGCAATCTTGAAGTCCTCTTCGTTGAGGCAAAAGAACCGTCAACACAATCGCTTGATAATTGGCTTGAATTTAATCTGTAAGGATTTTTTAATCCTTGCTGGCACGCTCACATTTATGATATTTTCATTCGTAGGAAAAATAAGCCAACATTTTAGCCAACAGTACCTAAGCTCCCGAGCCAAGGCAACTTTGGTGATGACGGACACGTGGCCTTTGGCACCGAGTCAGGATTTCCTAAATTCCCCAATAAAAAATATTTAGGTGGCGACTCTGTATCTGGCAAAGCAGTCCATGTTTGGCACTTCTTTTCTAAAAATCTGTTTTTTTAAAACGATTTGCCGGATTTGGACTCTTTGGTTTAGATTTAGGACCGTGACAATTTGAGAGTCCTGAACTGTAGCGAACCCAAAACGAACAGAACGGGACTCGTCCTCCCGGGGCGTTCGGGGACGTCTACAAGTACCTGCTGTGCTGGGTGCACAGTTGACACCCCAAATCCTGTTAAAATGACATTGGTTATGATTGATGGATAATTATTTAGTAATTCTAGAGTATGCACACGTGATATTTCATAATATTATGATTGGTGGAGAATGTGAGTAAGTGGAGTATTGTGTTGAGTGATTAAAGAATATGATAAGGCATATTGAATGATGATTGATTACTGAGTACAGATACGTGGTACTCCGAAAATATTAAATAATTTCCCATGATTCAGTTGTAATTTAACATAAATAATAATAATGTATAAATTATATGTATAGATTATATATGAAAAAAATTAAATTTATTTTATAATTGTAATCATATATTTTATCATCAAATAGCAAATCAATCTGATTTTTTTAATATATAATCTAAACATACTGGTTTAACATATGGACCTACCTGATTACCAAAATAGGCCGTTTGGAAGCCACAAATAAGCGGAGTAGATGTTCCAAGGGTGAGGTAAACACTCTCACCTTGTTTGGTTTGTTTTTGAGACATAAATTTTAGATAAAATTTTTTAATTTTATTTGGTTTAGTGATTTTAAAAAAAAAAAAAATCAAGTTCATTTTCTATTTTCTACACATTAATCAATCACTTTTTCTCTCTCCTCTCTCATTTTCAGTCACTTTTTTTCTCACACACATCTACTCAACTATAACAAAATATCAAATCATCAAAAACTCTCGTACTCCAAAACTATTTCCAAAATATATAACCAAACAAATCAAAAAAAATTCTAAACTATTTTCCCAAATTTTTTTTTTTAAAATTTATCTCCCAAAACCAAACCAAAAACATGCTCTATTTTTTCCCAAAATTTTCATTATCGTTTCTAGTTGTTGGTTTTCTTTTATTTTTATTTTTATGTAATATGTGATGTAATCACTATTGTACCCTTATTCTGGTAAGCATTTTGCCATTGGTTTTGTAATTTTGTTCCAATATTTTTTAAATAAGTTATTAATAGGTCTTATTTTTTAGACTTATTATCCATTAAGTTATATTGATAAATTTATCAGTCAGGACCTGTAAGTAAATAAGTTTAGTTAATAAGACTGATTAGTAGTGTCTCTAGTTTTTTTTTTTTTTTTTTTTTCCATTTTAGATGAAATTGATTTTTGGACTTTTATAATAATGCAATGGTAAGCCAAAAATGTCAAAAATGAATATAAAAAAAAAAAAAAGAAGTATTCTATGTGAATAGAATCTAATCATATAATCAGACATAGCCCTTTCATATGATATTTAGCCTCCGTTTGGGAAGTGGGTTGGCTTTTTGGCTTTTTGGCTTTTTGACTATTTTAGCCTGGGCTATTTTAGCCTGGTGTGGGAAGGGCTTTTTGGCTTTTTGGCTTTTTTGGTTTTTTTTGTGAGAGAGGATTGTAATGATTATGGGTTGGATTTGATGTTTTGTTTTTTATGGCTAAAATAGCCTATTTTGTTTTTTGTGGCTATTTTAGCCAAAAAAGCCTCGCTTTTTGCTTGCCAAACGGAGGCATATGGGTCCTATCCACTTCATATTGTGGTTGATTCTATAATCGAATTTTATATACTTTGACATTTAAAAAAAATTAAGAATAATTAGAGAATTTGTTGCAAAAGATTCTAGCAAAGCATTAAGGTCTTGTTTGTGACGGGCTATTTGAGCTAAAATAACTAATAAAGACAAAATATGTTAAAATAATCCATAAGTTAAAATGTTATATCTAATTCATAATCATTTCACTTTTTATCTCACAACTATCAAATCAACAAAATAAATAAATAAATAACTATTCAAATCTAACTTTTTTAACCAGGCTAAAATAATCTAAAAGTTAACTAAAATAGTGAACTTTCCAAACGAGGCCTAAATGTGTATAAACGGTTAGATGCATTACCAAAAGAATCCAAAACCAATTTCATTTAAAGTGAATAAAGATAAAAATATTCCAATAAAATTAGAGAAATGCCTTAAGTGGCGGTGTAAGATAACACAATTCAGCACTTAAAACAAAAATCAACTAAGTTCATTGGATAATTACAGCTAGTATCAATAAAAATGTTAAGTAACTCTTGAAATGTAGGATAAACATTAAGAAAATTTTAAATAACAAGAGACTTACTTAATGTAGATATAATTTATAACTATTTATGTATAATTTATGACTTCATCACTGTCGCCATCACCCCCCACCCCACACCACCACCACGCCGCCGCTGCCATTTTTGTTACCGCTAACACCTTCCGCCACCACTACTATTATTACTAATCATCACCTCCACTATTATTACTACCGTCGCCACATGTAAAAAAAATCTACTTTATCATATATTAATATTCCATATCACTTTTCTCCATATTCTTTCATACATCATTTTTTGGTCACCACTTTAGACAAGCAGTCATAATTCAAATGATTCATCTTGTAAATCTCACATTGAATATTATCTGTACAAAAAATACCTTTATTGAATATCAATAAATAGATAAATAAATTATATTTTATTTAATAAAATAAACAATTTAAATTTAAACTCATAATAATCGTCAATTATGAAAATAAAATATAATTTATTTATCTATCTAATAATGCCGGATGAAATTGATTCTCATTTTTACTATTGGACATATGTGGACACGAGATACAGACTCATAAAGTAAAATATAAAAAAGTATAAAATGTAGTGATATAAAAAGGAGTTGGGTTATGTTACAGATCTCAAATGATTTATCAAATTTTTTTTATCAAATCTCACACATAGGTATGAGATTCACATATATGTAAATTTGTGTGAATCTTACACACATATAAAAAGTTTGATAGAAAATTTAATGAATCATTTAAAATCCATAACATTTTCAAAAGGAGTTAATTACCTTCCACTCAAGAATATAGTGACATAGAAAGGAGTAGACTGTCTTTATTGAGCACAAAGTTTCTATTTTTATTTTTATTTTTTTTTTAATTTGACTTCTCTCAAATCATCCAATCATCTTTTGTGATTAACACCATTTCTAATAATTATTTAAATCTGCCGTCAAATTTAAATTTGAAGAAAAATCACCCATTTTTTTACACTAACTGTTTCATCAAATATATATCAAATCGATAATTTTACTTTTCTTTCATCAAACTGAGGACTAATGTGTCTTTCATCAAGTCACTGTTCATAGCGGTTTGATTTTAAACCACCGGATGTCATCTCTAATGTCCCTCGAATGACCACTTCAAGGTAAAAATTTGTGAAAAAATTACACTGACCGGTCAACTCCCCAGTCATCCGCCTGATTAACCCCTTAGATGACCACCTGAAAGTAAGAAATTGTAAAAAATTTACACTGGCCGGCCGGACATCTGCCTGATCATCCACTTGGTCGACCAATGTTCTAATTAAGCTTCAAAAATCTCCGTTGAAACACTTGATATTAAATAAAATTTTTACTCAAATTATTACTTAAATTTAATGAAAAATTTGATATATCATTAGAAATGCTCTAATATTTACTTATTTTAATTATTATTTCCGTACGTTATTTGACAACTATTAAAAAAATAAACAAATTTTTGAATTTTTATATAATAGGCCACGTGTAAGCCGCCGCAAAGGAGTAGACTGTCTTCATCCGAGAACTGGACACCTTTTTTTTTTTTTTTCCATAAAGTTATTAATTAATTTATTTTTAATCTTTTCTGTGTTAGTGTAATTACTGTTGTACCCATATTTTATGGGTTGTAACATTTGCAATTAGTTCTGTAATCAAAGAAAATTAATGAATTAGTTGCAAAATTGTAACAAAGCATTAAATGTGGACAAAAGGTAATTGCATTATGAAAAAATAAAAATAAAAAAACTAAAAACCAATTTCATTTGAAAGGTAGACAAAAAATATCACCAATGCTAAGGATATAGAATAAAAATATAAAAGAATGGTTAAGATTTACTGGGTTTAATTATGTTATCAATAAATACTCTATTTCTAGCATCGCACAAAAGATATTTGAATACAATTTAAAAACATGCCTTCCTCATTATTTAAATGCATTTTGGTTAACTTAATAAATTCTAGTATGAAGCATTAATTATGTAACCGTTTGAGATAGAGTAGTAATTAATAATATGAGTAATACTTCAATAAATATATTTATATTGTATTTAATTTATCATGTGATTTTTTATTATATTGACAACAAACATGAGTAGTGAAATCTATCAACTAATGCAATTACAAATGCGATGATAAGTAATTTTAACAGCACCTTTGACCATGTTTAATTGACATGAATAGTAAAGATGAATGAGAAAAATTTGAGCCTATTAACCAATAAGTGTTCGTTTGCTCTCCTTTTATCCCATTTTTGCCATCAAATCTCGAATTTTAATTCAAATCGTTTAATTAAAATCTCAAACATTTAACAAATTCAAATAAGATTTAAATTAATTAAATCAAGATTTCAAACATCAATAAATATATTTAATCTAGCAAGATTTTCTACCTAATTAAATCAAGATTTCTAAATTCAAAAATACCTGTGATCTGATGATGTAATCTTTCGACACTTTAAACTTCTCAATTTTGTTCTTCAACATCGTGGATCAATCGATCAATCTTTATCGGGAAATTCATCGTCGCTCAACTGGCATTTTTTTCTTGATAAATGGATAGCCGATTCAATTACATGAACCTCAACTAATTTCGGGAGACTAATTACACCGCCCATTTGTAAGAGTCTCATTTAAAAGAGCAAACACCTTATATGAACTGACTCCAAAGAGATGATTCCTAGTGAGCTCAACTGGTAAATCTTGATCAGTTTTTTCATGGTGTATATAAGATAAAGATGAAATTATTGAGAGAAAGTAAAAGAGAAAATAGTATGAAAGGGTTATCGATATATGTATATATATATATACACACACACGAAAGATAAGAATCGAGATTAAGAGATAGGCGAAAGTGAGATTGAGAGAGATAAAGAAAATCGCAAAATCAAAATTAAAAAAACTGAAATACAAGAACCATTTTTTGCCAGCTAAATACACATAGGGTTTGATTTTTAATTTCACTAAATCATATTTACTTTAATTGTAACAGTCAATCCATTGAAAAAGATTAAAAATGGATAGACCAAAAAAATATTTTAGTGAGAGTGCAAAACTAAAACGAGATGTTAATAAAAGTATAGAGGTGCTAATGAAATGAGAAATATGTTACGCATTGCTGACATGATAAGTTTCGTCAGTCTTATTAAGATTAGATGGGCAAACTTGCACGATTGACTTCAAATATAAAAGATTGATTGTCACAGCGGAAAGTGAAAGGGCTAATGTGTGATTTTGGTAAATGTGTGTGATGCTAAATGTAATTAACCCATAAAAAATAGAAAAATTTATTGGAAAGTCCTATTTTGAGAACTTCTGTACCATTTGGTCCCATGTATTAAATGGTTAATTGAGGGGTCCTTATTAGGTGTAGCGTGTGACCAGTAAGTTATTTTTCAAATGTGGATGTGTATTCGTTAGATAGATATACCTTCACTAGTTAATTGAGAAAGTTTTTTTTTTTTTTTTTTTTTTTTTTTTTTTTTTGGAGGGGGAATGTGTGACAGGTATGGTGTGATACTCTAATGTGACAGGTATTAATGTGACACTCCAACGATGGAACAACGTGACAGGTATGATGTGACACTCTTAAAATTTTTACTTATCCTTAATGTACTTTTTCCAAATATGACAACGTAGTAGATATGATGTGACACTTTAAAAAATAAAAAATAAAAACTCCTTAGTATACTATTTTCAAATGTGATAATGTAATGGGTATGTTGTGACACTCTAAAAAAATTAAAAACTCCTTAGGCTTGGTTTGGGAAGTAGGTTGGCTTTTTGGCTTTTTGGCTTTTTTGACTATTTTAGCTTGGGCTAAAAAGCTTGGTTTGGGAAGGGCTTTTTGGCTTTTTGGCTTTTTTGATTTTTTTTGTGAGAGAAGAATGTAATGATTATAGGTTGGATGTGATGTTTTGTTTGTTATGGCTAAAATAGCCTATTTTGTTTTTTGTGGCTAAAATAGCCAAAAAAGTCTGAAAATCAACTTGCCAAACAGAGGCTTAGTGTATTTTTCCTAAACGTAACATGTAACACTCCAACTAACGTGGCGAATCCAATTTGATTGAATTACTGCATGTCTTCACATTACGCGTCACAAAAAAATTAGTAAGGAATTCACATCTCACACTGCGCGTGTTAAAAGCAACCAAACTTTAAAAAGTTACTAGTGCACTTTTCGGACAACATGACACACAAACACTCCACCACCTTCCCCATATATAAAAACTCCTTAGTATACTTTTTCTAAGCGTGTTATGTGACACTCCAACGTGGCGGACTCAATTTGATTGAATTACTGCGTGTCTTCACGTCATGCACCAAAAAACAATTAGTAAGGAATTCACGTGCTACACTGTGCGTGTTAAAAAAAAATCAAACTTTAAAAAGCTGCTAGTATGCTTTTCGAACAACGTGGCATACAAATACTCCACCACCTTCCCCATACATAACCACACCACATGTTCCCCAACTCTACTAACAATGGCAAAACAGTCAGCAAATAATTTAAGGAACCACTCAGTCACTAAAAAAATATTTACAAGTTTACAAAACGGGATTTACTGGTCAATTCCCCTAAAAAATATTTTATAAATTTTTCTCAAATATAATTTTTTTATTGGATTAGATACACTTTATTACCCTTATAATTTCACCAAAATCTTATTTTGATCATTTTAATTTTAATTATGATATTCAATCTCTTACACTTTAAATTAAGTTGCAGGATAATTATTTATTTATTTATTTTTTAAGATGCTGGGCAGTTTTTAATTGGGTTAATTACACATAACTCTCCTGTACTTTCTTCAAAATTTTATTTTGCTTTCTCAATTTTTAATTATAACAATTAATCCGTTGCACTTTTATCAAAATTTCATTTTGATCCCTCAAGAACTTGTCATTACTTACCTCTCAAGAACTTGTCATTTCTTAACATATTTCCCACCTCATTAGTACCGCTATACTTCTATCAAAATCTCATTCTAATCTATCTATTTTTAATTTTTGTCAATCTCATTAATTAGAAATGAACAAAAAGGTGACATTGAAAATTGAAGTTCTGAAGTAAGATGTTAAAAAAAAAAACGCAAAGGCCCGTTTGTTTTGCAAAATAGAGGAGGATTGGAATTGAGATGGATATGGGACTCACTAATATTGTGTTTGTTTCGGGAGATGGAGAGGGGATTCATAATCCTCTCCGAATTAGGATGGGCCTTAGGGAGGAAATTAGAATTGAGGCTTGGAACTTGGTATTAGAAAATAGTCTGCCGAACTATTTTTTATTTTTATTTTTTACATATTAGGCATTTTTTTTTAACATTAATGTTTAGTTTTTTGTATTTTTTTGTTAAGTAAAAATCATAGTTTTGTTATTTTATTTTATTTTTTACTTGTTGGACATTTTTTTTTTTTTGAACATTAATGTTTAATGTTTTTGTATTTTTTTATTTGTTTTATTATTTTATATTTATTTTATACAAAAATAATTTAACAATTCCTACACCGACAATTATCATCAAAACAAACACAATTTTACTTAATCCCCTCATTAACAATTCATTCACTATTAATCCCCTTATTATGAAATCTCTCCATTCTACCACTAAAAACAAACTGTGCCTAAAGGATTTTAAGTATAATTAATTTTTTTTTTTTAAAATTGTCAAACCAAATATCAAATATGTTATTCTTCTCCACCCTTCAACCTACGTCATTTCGTTAACAAACTGTGAATGGAATAGTCTGATAGGGTGTGTTTGTTTGGATGGAATTGATAAGAGGGATTGTAATTTATCAGACTGTTAGTCTTAGGATATATTATCCCCATACTATTTGATTGGACTGGATTTATATCTTATGTTTGTTTAATCATGAGATTAGCTGTCTAAATTTGACTACTCTATTGAATCCTATGTTTATTTAGTTATGTGATTAGATATTTAGATTGGACTATTCTATTCAATCCTTTATGTATCTTATTTTATTTAATTTTTTTACTAAAAATTTTAAAAAAGAAAATAAATAGAACATCAATAAAAATTATAGAAATTTATTTTAATTTTTAGTTGAGATTTTTTAATTTTATTTTAATTTAAACTTTTAATTAAATAAATTGATTGAACTTTTAAAGAGGGATTATAATCCATTGAACTGTTAATTTAATTTAATTTTTAGTTGAGATTTTTACATTTATTTTACTTTACTAAGTATAATTAAAAATAATATAAATAAAAAATTGAGGGCAAAAAATGAGGGCCATAAATGTCATTTTAACCTTCTAATACAGAGGAGGAGTTACCTCACACCTTCCATGGGACACTATAATTCCACAGATAAGGAATTGATAGTCTGATTGGATTATTAGTCCAACTTATATTTTTTGAACCAAATGTCAGACTATCACATGCAATGAATATATAGTTCTATCCAACACTCTAATCCCCAAACAAACACCCCCATAGTGTAATTGATCATTTGTTAGTCTAGGCTATAACAAAAAGAATTATGTTATTTGGTATGGCCAAAAAAAAATTCTTATTTTTTGGATTTTTTTTATTTTTAATTTGTGTCAACCTTTTTTTACCCTTTAGATCCATCAATTATAAATAAATTTGTCAAGTGAGAGAGTTGTGTTATATTTTGTAATTAAGTTGCGAAACTATTAAAATTTGGAATTTATTTATTATTATTATTTTTTTTGAAATGTGAAAAAGAAAGTTTTACGGAAGTCAAGATAGTGAACTCCATTGGTACATACAAATCAAGAAGATCATATACAACAACCGAAGCAGGAACAACAAACACCCCCAAGAAGTTGCCAATTGTGCCTCATAAGTGACTTGTAAATTACAAAAGCATTTCAGAAAATAATAATAATAATAACAATTAGGATAACAAGGGCATTGCGATTTCAATAAGCCTATCTAGTTAGACGGAAATATAAAACTCTTTTGAACAAATCTAACACTCCTTGGCTATGAATGGAGTATCAATATACTATCAAAATTAAGGTGGCTTAAAAAACTATGTCAGACAAGTTTCATGCATTAATCAAATTATTAATTTAATCATATATGAAGTTTAACTTTTTTCGTGACTAAAACAATTGTTTGTTTTGAAATTTGTTGAACCGCTTTCAAATGAGTTTCACAAATGACAACTATTAAAATTCATTTAAAGACAATTTATTACAATAGGAATCCTAACAACTATAGATGCCAAGCGGTTTGTCATTTTTCTTTATTCACGTTAATGAAGGGGCATGTAGAGTGTTTTATTTAAGCTTAGGTGGCGTAGGCAAAAAATGTACAACAAGTTTAATGCTCTCCTACACATGCAGCATGATAGCGTGTTAAGGTAACATAAGGAAGAAATAATATACTCATGCACAGATTTGGCATATTGGAGACCACCAAAATCAAGCTCTGATATCATATTAAAGTATCCAAAACAAAACAAATTGGAAATGAGTGTAGAAGACTCTAGAATTTATTAATTAAGACAATGTAGAGAGACAATGTGGAACATTTCAAAACACTCCTCGCACAAGATGCTCGGTAGATTATAGATGTGGCATAGAGAAGAGATAATAGAATCGGGTGGAGACTTGACCCACTAGAGACGTTTCAAAACTTGACTTAAATACCATCCTAAAACATTTTAATTTAAAATCAATTGGCTATGAATGGAGTATCTTTTGAAGTATATTATCCAAATTTAGGTGGCTTAAAAAACTATGTAGGACAAGTTTAACGCACTAATGAAATTACAATTTTAGCCCTATTCAATGTGGTTTAACTTTTTTGTAACTAAAACTTGTTTGTTCTAAAATTTGCTGAACCACTTTTAAAAGAGTTTCACAACAGAAAAATATTAAAATTCATTTAAAGACAATTTATTATAGCAGGAATCCTAACAACTACAGATGCCAAGCGGTTTGTCATTTTTCTTCATTCATGTGAACGAAAGGGCATGTAGAGTGTTTTATTTGGGGAAAATTATGCAAATAGTCCCTATAGTTTACACGATATGTCAATTTGGTCCATGTAGTTTTAATTTAATCGATTTTGCCCCTTAATTTAACGGATTGTGTTATTTTAGTCCAATAAATAACGGTTGTTAAGTTAATTTAACGGAAAGTCAAATAATGTGTCAATTTGGTCCATGTATTTTTCACAATGTGTTAATTTAGTCCCTGTCAAAATTGAAAAAATTAAAATTACAGGGACCAAATTGACACATCGTGTTAAGTATAGGGACTAAATTGACACATTATTTGACGTTCCATTAAATTAACTTAACAACCGTTATTTATTGGACTAAAATGACACAATCCATTAAATTATGGGGCAAAATTGAGCAAATTGAAACTATAGGGACCAAATTGACACATTGTGTAAACTACAGTGACTATTCGCATAATTTACCTTTTTATTTAAGCTCGGGTGGCTTAGACAAAGTAGGTGCAACAAGTTTAACACTCCCCTATACATGCAACCTAGTAGTATGTTGAGATAACATAGAGAGAAAGAATATACTTATGCACAGATTTGGCATATTGGAGACCAGCAAAGACCTAACTTTGATATCATATTAAGGTATCTAAAACAGAACAAATTGGAAATGAGTGTAAAAGCCTCTAGAGTTTATTAACTAAGACTCGTTAGAGAGACAGTATGGGACAATTCAAAACACTCCCCGCACAAGATGCTCAGTAAATTATGGATGTGACATAAAAAAAGAAACAATAGAATCGAGCGAGGACTTGACCCACTAGATACCTGCCAAAACTTGACTTAAATACCATGCTAAAACATTTTAATTCAAAATCAATTGGCAATGAATGGAGTATCCTTTGGAGTATATTATCCAAATTTAAGTGGCTTACAAAATTATGTAGGACAAGTTTAACGCACTAATAAAATTACAATTTTAGCCATATTCAATGTTGTTTAATTTTTTTTGTAACTAAAACTTGTTTGATCTGAAATTTGTTGAACCACTTTTAAAACAGTTTCACAAATGACAAGTAAAATTCATTTAATGATAGTTTATTACAATAGGAATCCTAATAACTACATATACGAAGTGGTTTGTCTTTTTTATTTGTGCATGTAAAGAAAGGAGGTTTGGAGTATATTGTTGGAATAATCTTCTGTGTATAATAAATAACTTGAAACAAATTAAATAAACAAAATAAATTACTTACAGAATTTATTTATTGAAGCAACTTAAGAACAAGAATAATCAAGTTGAGTGTATGACACTCTATCCTTAAGACAGATTCGCCCTGCTCAGGTACTTACGGAATAATGGTGTCTATCTCTCCCGATAAAAGGATCTTTCACATATCATATTAGCACTAAAAAATATATATTTCGACAAACCTGAACCTGTGTTATATACTCTTAGAAATTTGTTTAAAATTAATATAAAGAATATATATATATATATATATATATATATATATATATATATATATATATATATATATATATATATGCAAGAGAACAAAACAGAAGACAATAAGAGAATTTTAGATATGTTTAAACCGCTGGAAGAGGGTCTGAATTTATAGGCAAAGTGGCTCCTTTCCGAAAGACCTGAATAGGTCTAACATAGAACCGAATAAGTGCAAATTGAACTAAGCAGGTGCAAAATTTAAATCTGTTTGAAAACAGTTTGATCTACTGGAAAATGGAAGATAATTTCGAACCGGAAGAGGCACTATTTGGACAGGAAATTTGAATTCAAATTTGGCGCAAAATTTGAAATAATTCCATTTAGAAATTCAAATAATTTTCCCGCAAGAATTAGAAAAAAATCAAATGAACTTTGTCCAAAAAATTAATGTTAGGACCCAACTGACAACGGGCATGGCACGGCTCAGCCGGACGGAAGACGACGGCGGCGCGTGCGTGTGGTGGTTTGAGCCAAAGCCCAGCCCACTTTGTCCATAACTCCTTCCTTCCACAAAACCTGGGGTGCCCCTTGGGCCCAACCCAAGTATGTCCACCTAGAGCTTATATACTCGCATAAGCTCTCTTAAAGTTTCAATGTGGGATAACTAATTTATGGAAACCCACATTTGACTCTTCAACTTCCCATTCCACGATCCCAAAAACGGCATCAACTTCCCATTCACTCATAAACGGTTTTGACAAACCGTCTGTACCATGTGACTTACCATGCAGCAAGGAACACATCACCTATTTGAACTCATCCTAAAAGACGTGTGGGCTAAAGCCCGGCTTTTTCGCGCCCCCTTTCGGAAGCTCGAAAAGAAGCCCTACAGTTCGGACTCCTGCGGTTCTAAATCTAATCTCACAAGTGCAATTTGAAATTGATAATCACCGAAGAGTCCAAATTCGGCAAATTGTTTGGAAATTTGATTTTAGGATAAAAAATGCCAAAATTGAACTGTTTTTTCAGATACAAAGTCGCCACCTAACTATTTTATTTTGAAAAATTTTAGGAAACCCATGACTCGTGCCAAAGGCCACGTGTCTGTCATTACCAAAGTTGCTTCGGCTCGAGAACTTCGGTACGAGAGGAAAAGGTCATGAATTGAGCACCCCTGCTCGCCTGATCAAAGATCGGCCTCTACTAATCATGATATGATTTTTATGTACATTATGTGCTCTTGTTTCGGTTATTTAAGCTAGCTTTACTATGTGATGTGCACAAGCAAGTATAGACTAGTTTGCTCAAGTTGAAACAATTCAATTTCATGTTTGTTTGAGAAAATGGTTTGAATTGTCACCTTAAGTGGGATTAGGAGTTTGCAAATTTGCCACCAAGCATAGTGGGCTTAAAACATGATTTGTCGCTCAACAAAGTGGGCTTAAAACGCACATTCGTTGAATCATTCCAATTCAAACAACAAGCCTTCATCTACAGGTATTCAAGCAGTTTATCAAATAAGCATTTTGTCTTATGGCAAACATGGTACATGACAACATTCACATGCATGCGAGTATGCTAAAGCGTTAAAAACTCACCTAGTACTCCAAGCTAAGAAAATATGAGTTAGAAAAATATGCATGATTCCTAACTATACAAGATGTCTAATGCAATGCATGCAATATGCAATTAAATAGGCTCGGCTACTGGTATGGAACATGGATCGATTTGATAACATACAGTTAAACATGTTTTCAAAGAATTATTGAAATGGCAATGCAGTTTGAATGATGAGCCGAGCCTTGATGCATGCAAAACAAGATGAATGGATGCAATTATAAGGTATGCTAACTAAAACATGATATCCCTAATCTAACCATTAAAAGCGGATAAATAAAAGGGAGAAAAACATGGGGTTGGAAGACATACACGCACGCATGCACACTTATTATAACATTACGCCCTCGTGAAGAAGGGTCCGAATGAAACTAGCTAAGCTACAATACTTAACTAATTATTACAACATTTTGAATAAAAAAAAAAAACTTATTCTAAGCTGATTAATTATTATAACACACTTAACTAATTAATTAATTAGACTAAGCTATTTAATTAATTAATTACACAACATGAACTAATTAACTAATCTACTTAAATAGTTACAACATTTGCATGAATTAGCTACAACTAATTGACCAAATATATTAGCTAAATGGCCTCTAGAAACGAGGGATGCATGCATGCTTAGTTTTTTCACCTGAAGAACATCCATTGTCTGCCACTAATTGCCTCTATTGCACAACACTTACACTGTTTTCCTCCTCCAAATCAACACTACTCTGCTTCAGAAGTACAATACTAGATTTTTCACTGGTGGCCGGCCGGCCACAGATGAGGGTTTGTCGGCCAACACTGAGGGGTTGTTGGCCATTGGAGGTGGCCTGCCAGCTACTGAAGAGGGTTTGCCAGCCACTGAAGCCAAGTCTTTCCTTGCTACAACAGAGGACAAAACAGAGCAAAAAAAAGGTGGTTTCATAAGTTATTTGTACCATATATCACCCTTTATCATCAACACAAGCTCAAAGGAGTGATACATTTGGCCCTCAAACCATATCAATCAAGCAATTTCCATGGATGATGGCTAAGAAACCAATTTGTACAAGTTCAATGAATACAAAACAAGACTCAAATGCCATCACCTTATCATGCATGATCAAGGGCAACGGAGACCTAGGAAAGTGGCACATTTCATCACTTTTGAGTATGAAATGCCCCATTTTTAACATCTGATTTGAACACATGCAATGCAACACAAAGAAATGTTTATCTTGCCACTTTTACTTGCCAATTTTGTTTACACATTTTAGTTACTAAATCATTTTTTAATTAATTTGTCCATTGGTCAGTATCTTTTAAGATAAAAAGAAGTGTCAACCAAGGGGTAATGCAAGGCAAGAAAGAGATCATGCCGTTGATAATGAACCCTCAAAGAGGATTAAACCATTAAGCATGACCTTAATCTCAAGCTTAAAGGATCCCAAGCTTAAAACAACCCTCAAAAGAAAATGAAAGAGTGAAGCAAAGAGGGAGATTGCAGAGTTTATAGTGCTGAAATAGAGTGAAAAACAACACCAAAAAATGCTATTAACTCAAACAAGAAGTATCTAAGTGTAGACGCGCTCGCGGAGGGGGGGGCCTTATGCTACTACAGTTCGGACTCGCGATTTTGTTGTCGCGGTTCTTAATCTGAACCAAAGAGTCCAAATCTGGCAAATCGTTTTGAGAAACAGATTTTTTTGAAAAAGTAGTGTCAAACATGGACTGCTTTGCCAGATACAGAGTCGCCACCTAAATATTTTGAAATGGGGAAATTTAGGAAACCCTGACTCGGTGCCGAAGGCCACATGTCCGTCATCACCGGAGTTGTCTCGGCTCGGGAGCTTGGGTACGATCGGGGAAGGTCAGCTATGAGCACCCCCTTTCGCCCGGTCCGAAGACCGGCCTCTACTAACCATGATATCCGATTTTGAAAACGTTACGTGTTCTTATTCCATTTATTAGCCTAGAATTACTATGTTATGCGCGCAGCAAACAAGTATAGACTAGATTGCCTAATTTGGAAATAAGCATTGCATATCCGTTTGTTTTGAAAAGCGCTTTGGAATTTGCTACTCGCAAGTAGGCTAAAATACGGATTTCAACGAGTTTTTCCAACTCATCCAACCTCCACCCACAGGCATTAAAACATTTTAACACATAAGCACTTAGTCGCATGGCAGGCATACTGTCATGGCAACACTCACACACATGCGGGATGCTAAAGCATAAATACTTACGTCGTACTCCGTGCCAAAACAGTAAACTAGTCAGCAAACATGCATGTCCTAGTTCATGTTAAAAATGGCTAATGCATCACATGCAAAAATGCAATCTAGGCAGGCTCGGCTAACCCTAAACGTGGCATATGAAATGTGATCAACTACCACATATTCAATTTGTGAATTGAAGTACAGATGCAGTTAGCGTGATGTACCGAGCCTAATGTATGTAATACAAATGTATGGATGCACGCATGCATAGTATAAGGTATGCTAATTTTAAAGACGCCCTAATCTACCATCATAAGTAGGTAAATAAAAGGGAAGAAAGAAGTGGGGATTGGAAGACATACACACCACCCACACACACTTATTACAGATTTACCCTCACTCGGAGGGATCAAATAAATATTACAAATTAATTAACTACGCAAGCTAATTAAATATTACAAATTGCCTAATCAACTAAGCAAATTTAATTAAACTAAGCAAATATTACAGTAAATTGCCTTGGGAAATGCGCCGCCATGCGTGAGCTGCCTCTGTTTTCCTTCCTTCACTCCTCTGGAGGTTGCCAAAACCTCAGGACTGCTTCCTTGGATGCTGGGAGACATCACCGGCTGCATGGAATTGCCACCGGCAGTGGGATGTGGCCACCGGCACAAAGTGGAGCTGTCGGCAGAGAAATGATTGCCGGTCGGCACTTTACACTGCCGGTCGGCAGAGTGTTCCTGCTGAATCTGCAAATGACAGCAACAGAGGGCAAGGCAAAGCATGGCAGCACATTTCAAGGCATATATGCACCAACCATGTCCCTTATCATGGTAGTGACTCAAAGGGGCATGTGCCTCGATTCTCGGACCACCAATCACGCATTTCCATGCATGATGGCCCAAGGAATCAAGTATGCAACTTTCATGTCAAATGAAATGCAAACCAATCAAACAAATTAAGGCCCAATTCCTATCATCAAGTCAAGGAACAAGGCATGCATGCAAGATGCAATGCAGCCTAAGCATGCAAGCTAAGGATGCAACATGACATGGCAACAAGCTTATGCAAGCATACAAGCAAACATGGGACCATGTAAATGGATGTAAAGATGGACTTATACAAGACTTGGACAGCTCTAATAAGGCCCAAAACAGTAGCCAAAATGCCCAAAAATGAAGGCTAAACACACATGCACACATACACATGTTATGGTCCAAACCTCAAGCATTAAGCAAGCAACATTCAAGCACACTTGACAAGAGATTTCATGGACGATTAGCATGCAACATGAGCTCTAAAATCATGCTAAAACATGGTGCCAAACCAAGCAATAAATAAAGCCAAGCATGCAACAAATGGCCTAAGTGCTCAAAACAAACCAATAGAGTATTGAACTACACTTAGCAAGACCAAACATGGCATGAACTCATTGACAAAAAACAGAGTTTTAGGACATTAATACAAGGCCTAAGGATCACTTAGATGGCATCCAAATGACTCAAAAACAAAGGCATGCATAATCACCAAAACATGGAGCATGAGATGACAACCTTACAAGGCATTAAAGGGACAACTAAAGCAAGCATGCAAGCATACTATGAGGTCTGAAATGACATGGTGGATGGTCCCAAATCACCAAATCAATGCAAGAATGGCATGCTACACAATCACACACTTAAGGCCAACAAGCCAAAATGCAAAGGGGATGTATGATGCATGCCAAAATCAACCCAAACACTTATGGACAGACCTAAAACATGTCAAGATAAGCACAAAATCTTCACAAATGTAAGCCTAAAACATGCTAGAAACAAAGGCACACAACCTAAGACATGTTAAGGGATCACAAGGCATTACATGGCAACTATGCTAAGCATGCATGGAGTACCAAAACCAATTTAAAATCATGTTATATTATGGAAAAATAAGCATGAAAAACAGTCTATACATGCTCAACACACACTCAAACATAGGCTCCCTTTAGAGGCCAAAACATGCCCTTTTCAAGGACAACAAGGAGAGGGGGTAGCCCTCTCCTTCTAGAGACTTCAAGGCACCATCTCCACCACTGAAATCCCTCAAGATTTCGGTGGTGAAGAGGCCCAAACACCAAAGTCCCGAAACTAGCACAAAATAGCACAAAATGAGGCCTTTCAAGGCCTAAGAGGGGTCAAACACCCTCAAACCACAAAACACTCTTAATAAACAATCAAGAGGGCCTAAAAATAGAACTTTTTTGTGTTATACAATAAGCACGAAAACAGCTCTAAGATAGGTAGAAAATCAATGCAAAAATGGGGAATAAAGGTGTTAGTTTCTTACCCTTGATGACCCCTTCAACAATGGTGCTCCAATGGCCTCCCTTGGCTTGAATCCAACACCAAAACTTCAAAATTAGTCCCTTAGAACCTCAGTAGCTAGACAAAGGTGAAACACTAGGTGTTTATGTGCAATAGTAAGACACAAAACACCTAGAGCACAAAAGAGAGGGAAAGAGAGGTAGGATGTGTATCTAACCCTAACCCTAAAACCAGAGCTTAAAAATGGCGGTCTAAGCTCTCAAAATATCTCAAGTGTCTAACCTTAGCAACCAGAGAGAGCCCCTCCCTTTATGGAACTTCTTGTCTTGTAAAGCTTACAAGACAAGCTTCATAAGAGGGAGATCCCTCCATACACGTGTATGGAGGGGAGCAAAAAGCAAGACAGTTGTCTTAAAATATCTGCAAAAGCAGATGCACAGTAGTCGGCCAGCCAAAAATGCCATCTTGGCCAAAAGGAGTGCCGACCGGCACTAAATAGTGCTGACCGGCACTAAATAGTGCCGACTGGCAATAAAAAGTGCCGATGGAAGCAAAAACCAGCCGGTGGCCTCTAGCCACTGCCGGTGGTGGGTGGGGATGGTCTACAAGCCCTACCCTGCCTCTCAAAGGCAAGATGTCAGTGTTTGGTGCAAAACCAGACACTAAACGGTCGAGTTCGGAGATCCTGAGGCAAGGCGCGTAGCCGAGGCCCCCGGGAACTCCAAACGAACACAAACATGGATGATCACCGAGTGTTCAAACGGTGACGTCCAAGTCTTGAGGACGGTCAAAAATGGGGTGTCTACAGTTGCCCCTCTTTGACAGAACTTGAAAGTCATAACAATGACGGGAGTGAATGTCAAAGCCCAGAGACGACCCATTTTTGACAAGGCCGAAGACTTAGACAGACATGCAAGACAATCAAGGTATGCGCCCGAAGGCATGGGCAAAATGCAAGACAATGCATGAAGCCGAGCATAACTTATGATCATGCAAGAAACATAGGGACGTATCCCGGTGTTTCGGAAATGTATAAGCATTGAAACGTATTCCAAATGCTCTTAACCAAAGGGGGAGAAACATAGGGACATATCCCGGTGTTTCGAAACGAATGCGAAACATAGGGACGTATCCCGGTGTTTCGGAAAAAGAAGGAGAAACATAGGGACGTATCCCGGTGTTTCGGAAAGAAGGGAGAAGAAACATAGGAACGTATCCCAGTATTTCGAAAAGAAGAGAGAAACGTAGGGACGTATCCTGGTGTTTCCGAAAAAGAGAAACATAGGGACGTATCCCGGTGTTTCGAAAAAAGAGAAAGAAACATAGGGACGTATCCCAGTGTTTCGGAAGGAGAGAAACATAGGGACGTATCCCGGTGTTTCGAAAAAAAGAAAGAAACATAGGGACGTATCCCGGAGTTTCGGAAGGAGAGAGAAACATAGGGACGTATCCCGGTGTTTCGGAAAGAGAGAAAGAAACATAGGGACGTATCCCGGAGTTTCGGAAAGGAAAGAGAAACATAGGGACGTATCCCGGTGTTTCGAAATGGTGTGAGCATTGGAACATATTCCGAACGCTTTTAACCGAAGAGGGAGAAACAAAGGGACGTATCCCAAAGGTTAGGGACGTATCCCAAGGATTAGGGACGTATCCCAAGGGTTAGGGACGTATCCCAAAGGTTAGGGACGTATCCCAAAGATTAAGGACGTATCCCAAGGGTTAGGGACGTATCCCGAAGGTTAGGGACGTATCCCAAGGATTAGGGACGTATCCCAAAGGATTAGGGACGTATCCCAAAGGTTATGAACAAGGAGGAGAAACATAGGGACGTATCCCGGTGCTTCGGAAAAGAGAGGAGAAACATAGGGACGTATCCCAATGTTTCGGAAAGAGAAAGAAACATAGGGACGTATCCCGGTGTTTCGAAAAGAGAGAGAGAAACATAGGGACGTGTCCCGGTGTTTCGAAAAAAGAAGGAGAAAGAGAAACATAGGGACATATCCCGGTGTTTCGAAAGAAGGGAGAAACATAGGGACGTATCCCGGCGTTTCGAAAGAAGGGAGAAACATAGGGACGTATCCCGGTGTTTCGAAAGAAGGGTATAAGAAACAAAAGGACGTATCCCAGTTTTTCCAAACAAAGGAGCGCGCATAACAATGCAATGCAGGTGCACAAGACAGTGCGATAAAATGCAATTTCTATGCAAGTATGGGGGCATTTTCTATGCAACATTGAAAGCAAATTCTATGCAGAATCGAAAGTAAGCATATTCTATGCATGAATCAAAACGATGTGCGGCACGCATGCAACCGGAGTTTATATGAAAGTTCACATTCTATGCAATGGAAGGGCATCAAACATGTACTTTGGTGCCTCCGATTTACCTTTCGGAGGACTTGGCAACACAACTCTGCTCGAAAAAGGGACACCCTGTTTACATTGGCGAGAGATAACATTTGCTGCTGCTTTAATTGCCATTCTGACTTGAAGCAGGCTTAATCTTGGAGTAGAGGCACACTCATTCTTCGGAGCACTGACAAGGCCTGAAGAGGTACATTCGGAGCACAATCACGGAGTTTGAAGAAGGTGAAACACACTCAGATGCTTCGGTTTTTCCTCTTTTGCTTTTGTTTTGTAGTCTGGAACCCATATAGCTTCAAATAGGTCCTTGTTTTACTTTTCTTGTATGACCTGGGTTGAACCCTGCGGTTTTAAGAAAGAACGAATCTTGTTTTGCACAAACGTGAAGAATGGCACAGCACTCTAAGCACAAGGCGATTTTATTGAAATTGAGAAATGAGTTCTCGACCAGGTATTGAGCCTACGACTGAACACAGCGAAAAAGACTCAACAACGAGAAACAAAAGGTAAACAACCTAAACACATCGAGACATGCTCGGAACTACTCAAAGCAAGAATCGAGACAAACAAAACAAAAGACACGACACACAGACGTGCACAGGGAGCCTGTTTCTTCGGGTATTGTTTCCCACCCTTTCTCATTTGTGATTCTCACATCACTCAGCCCTCAAGCTCTGTTTTTCTGAAAAAGCCCATTTCCTCACTTTTTCTCTCAGTGCACATCTCTCTATTCTTTAATCTCTCATTTTTCATCCCTCCCCAGGGTGGTTGATGAATAAACAGGAAGTTGCGGGGTCTTGCCCCTGGCATTTCGCTAGATTCTTCTTCTTGTTCACAACAGTGAGTTTCTACCACAGAGGGGCTGCGCTACAATTGGGTGTGTAGAAAATCTGCAGCTGACATCGATTGACGATGCTCTGCTGGGGAGTTTGGACGTGATTGGATCTGCCCAGATGAGGGAATGAGATATCTTGTCCCATTCCGGTTCGTGCTTCGCACTTGGCTTGATGCCTCGTTGCTTGGAGGATGTGAGGGCTTTCTGCCCTTTTGTAGTCAGTTGCAGTGGTACCCTTTTTCTGGCGAACACGGTGCCCTTTCGGCAAGTAGAGTGCCCTTTCTGGCAAGTATGTTGACAACGGGAGAAAGACAGAACACCTGACTCAACTGTGCCCCTATTTTATCATTTTGACCATTTTTTGTTTTTGCTTTCTACTAAAACAATCTTGACCAATATGAGAGTTAGATTAACATACTTGTTCGATTTTTGATTTGAAAATCATGCAAGTTAGGTTATGAGCACTAAAAATTTTCCTTTTTGGGTCCAAGAAATGGTCCAGTTTTGGAAAAGATGGAATAATTTTCGAGGAATCAGTCAACCTCAGTAAAAAGTCTCAAAATTTTTTTTTGCAAACGGCCAATGCTTAACAAGCACGGAACCTACTCTTGAGACGCACAACCTCAGATTTGGAGGAAAATTGCCCCCTTTGCTCGAAGAGAGCTGCGTGGCAACGGAAAGTTGCCCCTTGTTTGAACGGCACCGCAGCGCATTGAATGGCAACGGAAAGTTGCCCCTTGTTTGAATGGCACCGCAGCACATTGTAGTCAGTCTTCACAGTGAAGGTCACAACCAAACTCTCAGATATAGAGAAGGCAAAGATGATGAAAACCATTACATGGACACAATTGATTTGGAAGTGTTTGTGGCTGGACTTCAGAATGAAGTTGCCTACGTATCCCAAACATGGGAATCAAGCCTTACGTAGTTCGGGTTTAAGGTACACTCGGGTATTATCCTCTCCTTGTTAGGCTCTAACTTTTGCCAAGGTGCCCGTTGCGGGTTTTCGACCTTGCGAGCTTTGTTCTTCTTTTCTTTTCAATTTTTTTTCATTTCTTTTTCTCTTCTTTTTTTTGCATTTTTTTCTTTTTTCTTTTTTTTCTTTTCTTTTGCATTTTTTTTGTATTTTTTTTTCTTCTTCTTTTTTTGTTCTTTTCCTTTTTTCCTTGCTCTAACTTTTGCCTGGGTCTCCCTTCCGGGTTTTCGACCCAGCGAGCCTCTCAAAGGGTAAAAGTGTAACACGTCCATGCCAAATGGTTTTAGGGTTTTGAAGCCATCCGTATCCAGGAGAGTGGCTGTTGTATTGATTTACTGAAGGATCCATCTTCGGCTCTTCGAGCATATCTGACATTTTTGCCCCTAGTTTGAGGAGGGGCTTCTGATCTAGCTTTACAAGCTTCCTTTGATCTGATCTTCTTGATCTGACTTTGGTGCCTCTTGTTCGAGGGTTGCTTCAAAATGGCCACACAGGCCTCACGTTGTGGTTGACCGCTGAATGTTCTGAACTCAGGTTCAAGGTTTGAAAGTGAGGGGTCGAACCTCGAGGCTGAGAGCGATCCTAAGCTGCACAATCTCAAGAGCGATCCCACACAAGTCTTCGCAGGACCGCGCAAAATATTTTTTGAAATTTTTTTTTGAGAAAGCGACAAATCGTTCGCGCTGAAGACAGTGTAGAACCAATCTGGATCAAGCCAGGGTCCTTCTCAGTACTCACATTAACAAGCATGATCTCAATCATTAAGGGCTTAGCATGCCTCTCTCTCTCTCAATTGATCAAGTTTTACAAAACCTGAGGAATTCCTTCCTCTTCGTTTTTATCACAATGTTTCGAAAAAAAGTTTTGAAAAAACCTAGGTCATTACAATGACTTCAAAGGCACAGAAAAGGCAGGCGAAGAGCACTGTCATTTCATTCAAACTTCTGGCACAACTGGCACACGACAGAAGCAAACACAAGAGTGTGAAAATCACTGATGTTCCATTCAAATCTGTTGACATAACTGGCTCCAAGGCAGAAACAGACTCAAAAGAAAGTAAAAAGACAAACACAAAACAAGATAGTGATGTCCGAGGTAACAGCCTCCGGAATCACCCGACTCCTACACAACAGGACTGACTCGATACGACAAGACAGACCTCCACTGACTCAGCATGAAAAGACTGACTCAAAACAAAAAGACCGACTCAAAACAAGATAACAGAGCTGACTCAATACCCAAGCCAGAACGTACAAAACTAGCATTCGCAAATGCTCAAAATAGTGCATGCCATCCATCACATCTGGAGTAAACTGAGCACCGCCAGCAAGTGATTCATCCCTCGATCACATCACCTTATCCCCTATAAGTTCACTGATCAAGTGCCGATAGACTTTGCAGGACCTGGTGCGGGGATGACCCCGTTGTCAATCAAATTTTGTATCTCGTGGCGGAGACGGACACAACTGTCGGTGTCATGACCGGTTTGTTGATGGAAAGCACAGTACTTAGTCGGGTCATGTTTTGGAGGGAGAGGATCAGGTAGAGGCCGTTGCTCTAACGGTTTCAGATGTCCTTTCCTGAGTAGGACCCCCAGGGCTTTAGACAAAGACATATAGAGTGGGGTGAAAACCCTCTTGCCTCGGGGTAGATAGTCTGAAGTTCGGGGGTTTGAAGTGGATGCACCAACAAAGGGGGTGGCTGCTCTTGGTGTGGTGGTGGCGACCATGCCCACCTCGGAAGATCTTGCAGCTGCGTCACCGCTGGTGGTCGCATTCGAACTGCGGGTAAACGCCCTCCTGGGCTGCTCCTTCTCCTGGTCAATGAGGCCCTGCTTCATAGCATCCTCGATCTGTACTCCCATCTCATGCAAATCTGAAAAGGTAGGGAAGGGGAGCACGATCATTTTCTGCATTAGTTTGGGCTGGAGGTTGTGCACAACCATCCGTATCTGATCCTTATCTGTTGGCCTAATGGTCATCATTGAGGCCTTGGCCCTCCAGCGGGCCACGAATTCTGAGAAGCTCTCCTTAGGCTCCTGCCTCGTCGTCTCAAGATCACGGGTCGTAATCTCGATTTGTGTATTGTATGAATATTGTGCGACGAAGGCCTCAGCCATCTCGTCCCAACTTCTCTTGACGTCATCCTCCAATTTGGCATACCATGCGGCCGCTACACCGGACAGGGTCCGGCCAAATAAAGATAGCTTCTGCAGTCTAGTGAGGCCCATTGGTCTTAGGACGTCTGAAAATAGTCGTAGGTGCACCATGGGATCCCCAGACCCGTCAAAACGATCAATTTGTGGCATCTTAAACCGATCTGGCAGCGTCACGGCTGCGTCAGTGTATCCATCTCCAATGTCCGGAATGGACTTCACACCTTGAGATTTCTTGAACAGCTTTTCAAGCTTGTGCATTTTTAATGCCACCCGCTCCACCTCAGGCTTGAAGGGAGAATCTGATTGGTTGATAGGAGTGGGTGCCTTGGATAGTTGAGGCAGAATCGGGGGTGGAGCTGGCCCGACTGGAATGTCCGTATCATCCTGGACATGGGTTGCCTCCCCGAGTATGGGAACTCTTGGTAGGGGAGGAGCCTGGTGCGAAGTAGATACTCCAGTTTGCTACTCCAATCTGGCAATTGTCTCTGCCTGTTGGGCTATGACCACAGCCTGTTGCTTGGCGAATTCTGCTTGACGGACAGTGTCTTGCTGCATGGCTTTCATACTATCTTGGAGTTGGCGCACCATCTCTTCCAGACTTGACATACTGTTCTAATCTAACTGAGCAACCGGTATATCTGTGTCGGCAATAGGTTCGGAAATCTTAGCCCGACTGCTCAAAGATCACTGATCTGGTAGCTGTTGTACTGGTGGTCTGTGCCTGACTAGCCTTCTCTAGCCCTGATTACCCTTGAACTGAATCTCTGACCTGACAAAGTCTATCAGCACAAGTCCGATGAACCTCAGGGGATATCGGAGCCTTCTGAAGCTATGGTTCCAGGACTACCTTGCAAAAGGGAAAACAGAGAGCATCTCAGCCTAATTTCACTGGAACAGATTTGAGCATACTAGGATGAATGTACCCAATACTGATCACTGTTTCCCAAATATCTGCCTGTAAACTGATACCCTCAAGTAAAACTGATTCTCCAAATACTGATGCTAATGCCCACAGGCCTGATGCCCAGACTTGTAAACTGGTATATGCATTCCTGTAGAGATACACTCTAAAAGCACATAGCAAGTAAGAGAGAGCCAAAACACCCCTATGTTGGGGTAGGGTTTCCCTGTCCTATTTTGTCAGGAACTAGGGTTTCACTATGCACACAGCAGTTTCAAACAACCTATCGGGTAAGCAACCTGTCCTAGTTTGGAATGGTCACTATGGATTCCGAATATGCACTAGGTCGAATGGTCAAAAGGGTTCCCCGGTAAAAACCGGGGTTTGTGCTCCCATATTGTCAGAGACCATAACCGATCAGCCTTATGATCATGCCTTGACAAAACAAGCCTCCGGCAAACCGTTCAGGAATGGCAGATGGCAAACACGGTGTCCTAGGCGCACCAATGCACATGCAATGCAAAGAAACATATAAGTGTAGTCAAAAACAGATATCACGAGTTCGAGTCAAGCTCTCTAAATTCCCCAGCAAAGTCGCCAGAAACTGTAGACGCGCTCGCGGAGGGAGGGGCCTTATGCTACTACAGTTCGGAGTCGTGATTTTGTTGCCGCGGTTCTTAATCTGAACCAAAGAGTCCAAATATGGCAAATCGTTTTGAGAAACAGACTTTTTTTGAAAAAGTAGTGCCAAACATGGACTGCTTTGCCAGATATAGAGTCGCCACCTAAATATTTTGAAATGGGGAAATTTAGGAAACCCTGACTCGGTGCCGAAGGCCACATGTCCGTCATCACCGGAGTTGTCTCGGCTCGGGAGCTTGGGTACGATCGGGGAAGGTCAGCTATGAGCACCCCCTTTCGCCCGGTCCGAAGACCGGCCTGTACTAACCATGATATCCGATTTTGAAAACGTTACGTGTTCTTATTCCATTTATTAGCCTAGAATTACTATGTTATGCGCGCAGCAAACAAGTATAGACTAGATTGCCTAATTTGGAAATAAGCATTGCATATCCGTTTGTTTTGAAAAGTGCTTTGGAATTTGCTACTCACAAGTAGGCTAAAATACGGATTTCAATGAGTTTTTCCAACTCAAACAATCCAACCTCCACCCACAGGCATTAAAACATTTTAACACATAAGCACTTAGCCGCATGGCAGGCATACTGTCATGGCAACACTCACACACATGCGGGATGCTAAAGCATAAATACTTACGTCGTACTCCGTGCCAAAACAGTAAACTAGTCAGCAAACATGCATGTCCTAGTTCATGTTAAAAATGGCTAATGCATCACATGCAAAAATGCAATCTAGGCAGGCTCGGCTAACCCTAAACGTGGCATGTGAAATGTGATCAACTACCACATATTCAATTTGTGAATTGAAGTACAGATGCAGTTAGCGTGATGTACCGAGCCTAATGTATGTAATACAAATGTATGGATGCACGCATGTATAGCATAAGGTATGCTAATTTTAAAGATGCCCTAATCTACCATCATAAGCAGGTAAATAAAAGGGAAGAAAGAAGTGGGGATTGGAAGACATACACACCACCCACACACACTTATTACAGATTTACCCTCACTCGGAGGGATCAAATAAATATTACAAATTAATTAACTACGCAAGCTAATTAAATATTACAAATTGCCTAATCAACTAAGCAAATTTAATTAAACTAAGAAAACAGTAAATCGCCTTGGGAAATGCGCCACCATGCGTGAGCTGCCTCCGTTTTCCTTCCTTCACTCCTCTGGAGGTTGCCAAAACCTCAGGACTGCTTCCTTGGATACTGGGAGACATCACCGGCTGCATGGAATTGCCACCGGCAGTGGGATGTGGCCACCGGCACAAAGTGGAGCTGTCGGCAGAGAAATGATTGCCGGTCGGCACTTTACACTGCCGGTCGGCAGAGTGTTCCTGCAGAATCTTCAAATGACAGCAACAGAGGGCAAGGCAAAGCATGGCAGCACATTTCAAGGCATATATGCACCAACCATGTCCCTTATCATGGTAGTGACTCAAAGGGGCATGTGCCTCGATTCTCAGACCACCAATTACGCATTTCCATGCATGATGGCCCAAGGAATCAAGTATGCAACTTTCATGTCAAATGAAATGCAAACCAATCAAACAAATTAAGGCCCAATTCCTATCATCAAGTCAAGGAACAAGGCATGCATGCAAGATGCAATGTAACCAAAGCATGCAAGCTAAGGATGCAACATGACATGGCAACAAGCTTATGCAAGCATACAAGCAAACATGGGACCATGCAAATGGATGTAAAGATGGACTTATACAAGACTTGTGCAGCTCTAATAAGGCCCAAAACAGTAGCCAAAATGCCCAAAAATGAAGGCTAAACACACATGCACACATACACATGTTATGGTCCAAACCTCAAGCATTAAGCAAGCAACATTCAAGCACACTTGACAAGAGATTTCATGGACGATTAGCATGCAACATGAGCTCTAAAATCATGCTAAAACATGGTGCCAAACCAAGCAATAAATCAAGCCAAGCATGCAACAAATGGCCTAAGTGCTCAAAACAAACCAATGGAGTATTGAACTACACTTAGCAAGACCAAACATGGCATGAACTCATTGACCAAAAACAGAGTTTTAGGACATTAATACAAGGCCTAAGGATCACTTAGATAGCATCCAAATGACTCAAAAACAAAGGCATGCATAATCACCAAAACATGGAGCATGAGATGACAACCTTACAAGGCATTAAAGGGACAACTAAAGCAAGCATGCAAGCATACTATGAGGTCTGAAATGACATGGTGGATGGTCCCAAATCACCAAATCAATGCAAGAATGGCATGCTACACAATCACACACTTAAGGCCAACAAGACAAAATGCAAAGGGGATGTATGATGCATGCCAAAATCAACCCAAACACTTATGGACAGACCTAAAACATGTCAAGATAAGCACAAAATCTTCACAAATGTAAGCCTAAAACATGCTAGAAACAACGGCACACAACCTAAGACATGTTAAGGGATCACAAGGCATTACATGGCAACTATGCTAAGCATGCATGGAGCACCAAAACCAATTTAAAATCATGTTATATTATGGAAAAATAAGCATGAAAAACAGTCTATACATGCTCAACACACACTCAAATATAGGCTCCCTTTAGAGGCCAAAACATGCCCTTTTCAAGGACAACAAGGAGAGGGGGTAGCCCTCTCCTTCTAGAGACTTCAAGGCACCATCTCCACCACTGAAAACCCTCAAGATTTCGGTGGTGAAGAGGCCCAAACACCAAAGTCCCGAAACTAGCACAAAATAGCACAAAATGAGGCCTTTCAAGGCCTAAGATGGGTCAAACACCCTCAAACCACAAAACACTCTTAATAAACAATCAAGAGGGCCTAAAAACAGAACTTTTTTGTGTTATACAATAAGCAAGAAAACAGCTCTAAGATAGGTAGAAAATCAATGCAAAAATGGGAAATAAAGGTGTTAGTTTCTTACCCTTGATGACCCCTTCAACAATGGTGCTCCAATGGCCTCCCTTGGCTTGAATCCAACACCAAAACTTCAAAATTAGTCCCTTAGAACCTCAGTAGCTAGACAAAGGTGAAACACTAGGTGTTTATGTGCAATAGTAAGACACAAAACACCTAGAGCACAACCCTAAAACCAGAGCTTAACAATGGCTGTCTAAGCTCTCAAAATATCTCAAGTGTCTAACCTTAGCAACCAGAGAGAGCCCCTCCCTTTATGGAACTTCTTGTCTTGTAAAGCTTACAAGACAAGCTTCATAAGAGGGAGATCCCTCCATACACGTGTATGGAGGGGAGCAAAAAGTAAGACAGCTGTCTTGAAATATCTGCAAAAGCAGATGCACAGTAGTCGGCCGGCCAAAAATGCCATCTTGGCCAAAAGGAGTGCCGACCGGCACTAAATAGTGCTGACCGGCAACAAACAGTGCCGACCGGCAATAAAAAGTGCCGATGGAAGCAAAAACCAGCCGGTGGCCTCTAGCCACTGCCGGTGGTGGATGGGGATGGTCTACAAGCCCTACCCTGCCTCTCAAAGGCAAGATGTCAGTGTTTGGTGCAAAACCAAACACTAAACGGTCGAGTTCGGAGATCCTGAGGCAAGGCGCGTAGCCGAGGCCTCCGGGAACTCCAAACGAACACAAACATGGATGATCACCGAGTGTTCAAACGGTGATGTCCAAGTCTTGAGGACGGTCAAAAATGGGGTGTCTACACCAAGACCCTAAAACACCAACTTGTGATGACTATTACACTACAACCATGCAAAACAAGACTCAAATGAACTAACCAGCCCAAAACAGAGCTAAAGCAGGCTATTTTAGAGGCTAAAACATGCTGGACTTGAGCTAAGTTAAGCTAAAAAAAATATGCTAACATATAAAGCTAACTAAGCATACAAACAAGACACAAGGAGAGGAGGCTAACTCCTCTAAATTTGGACTTCAAAATGGGTTTTTTTTCCATTGAAAAACCTATAAAATTCAGTGGTTAAAGGCTCAAAAAAAAGTTGATTTGAAAGTGGTGAACAAAGGTACAAAAGCTTTACAAAAAAAGAAGTAAGAAGGGACTCCTTAACTGAAAATGGCCTCAAACCACCACCTTTAGGCTACAAAAATGGAGTTTTTTACAGTTCAAAATCAGCCCAAAAACAGCCTAAAAACAATAAAAGAAGATGTCAAAGCAAGTATGTAAAACAGGCTAACAAAGCAAGTGTTATACCTCTTGAAGCTAAGGCACAAATTAGGTAACAAAACAAGCCACAACCACCTTCTAAAGCTCAAAGAGGCTCTCAAGTAATCTCAGCCCAAAGAGAAGCAACTTTGGTTAAGGGTTGATAGACAAAAATGCAGAGACACTAAGCAACTAAGCACAAAATTCCAAGAGAGAGAGAATTTTGCTCCAAAATTTTCTAACCCTTGCAATGGGGGAGGACACCCCATATTTATAGAAAAAACTTGCATTTGGCTAAGTTAAATCAGTCCATACACGTGTATGGTGATCAAGCCCAATGTGCTAGAATAGCTGTCAAGAAAATCTCTAAAAAAAGGCATCAGTGGCCGGCAAGTCACACCACTGGCCGACAAGGCACAGTGGTGGTCGGCAAGGCACATAAGGGGCCCGGCAAGGCACCAGAGGTGGCCTGCTGGTCCCAAGTGTAGACACCCCATTTTTTACGACCCTTTAAGACTTGGATGTTCTTGTAAGTACATCTGTTGACGAGTTTGATTACTCACCCAACACTTGAAGTCATCGGCGGAATGTCACAGCTTTGATCATTTTAAACCCTGTATCCATTTTGTCTCATCTTTGGACCACGCCTAGGTCTTTTCAGCATGAAGTTTTAGATGGCTTGTCGGCCATCCTTGGAGGCTGCTGGCCACCACTTCTCCTTTGCCGGCCATTGATATGCCCTGCCGGCCATCAATGAAGCCTTGCCGACCATCCCTGATGGCAACCAGCCACTAGTGTTTCCTACAGATATTTTGTGATATTTTGTGCCAGCTGTTTGCACATATTTATGCATCTTCCAACACGTGTATGGCTGGATGTTTGTGAGGAAATTTTTTGTTTTCTATATATAGGACCCCTCTCTCTTATGTGTGGGGTTTAGAAAAATTTTCTCTCTCTCTAGATTTCTCTCTCTCTCTTGCAAATTTGTGTGTGTTTGCTTAGTTTCTCTGCATTTTAGCCTATATTTCCTAAACCAAATCCTCTCATCCTTGAGCTAAGGTTACTTGGGGCCTTCTTGGAGCTCTTGAAGATGGTTTTGGCTTGAACTTATGCCTAAAAGTGTTCTTTGCTTCAAGAGGTAGAATACTAGTCTTGTTAGCTTGCTTTTAATACTTGTTTTTCTATCTTCTTTCAACTGTTTTGAGGCTAGTTTTGAACTGTAAGCTCTGTTTTTATGGTTTAAAAGTGTTGGTTTGAGGCCATTTTTGGTTAAAGGGTAGCTCACCCTTCTTGCTCCTTTGCTTGTAAAGGTTTTTGTGCCTTTGTTCATCACTTTCAAATCAAATTTTTTTGGCCTTTTAACCACTGAATTTCAGATATTTTTCAGTGGTAAAAAAACTCATTTTGAAGGCCAAAATTGGAGGGGTTAGCCTTCCTTCCTTGTGTCTTGTTTGCATGCCTAGTTAACTCCATGTATTAGCTTACTGTTTTAGCTTTTTGTGGCTTAAGTCCAGCATGTTTTAGACTATATTTAAGGTTGTTTTGCCTCTGTTTTTAGTTATTTGTTTCATTTGAGCCTTGCAGGGCATGATTTTATGTTAATTCCTTCACTAGCTTAGTGTTTTAAGGCTTTAACTATCATTGGTTTGAGTTGATTGCATGATTTAGTGCTTTTAGTACTCATTTTCAACACCTAATCATATCTGCAACCTTCTCCCTTTCTTGGTTTTATTTTTATTTTTTTTTCAAAGTGGTTTAAACTATTTGCTTGTTTAAAGCATGAAATTGAGATGTTAGTGCTTAATGGTTTAATCCCCTTGGAGGTTCATTACCAACGGCATGAGGTCTCTTTCATGCCTAAAATAGCCTTTGGTTTGAGCCTTTTTTCCATTAGAGGACACTCACTAATGGACAATTGATTAAGGAATGATTTGGTAATTAAAATGAGTAAACAAAATTGACAAGTAAAAGTGACAAGATAAGCACTTCTTCGTGTTGCATTGCATGTGTTCAAATCGGACGTTAGTTTGAGCACAAGGAAAATGAGATATTTCATACTCAAAAGTGATGAAATGTGCCACTTTCCTAGGTCTCCATTGCCCTTGATCATGCATGATAGGGTGGTGGTCTTGTTGGTCATATTTGTGCATTTGTCGAAATTGTACAACTTGAATCTTCGGCCATCATGCAATGAACTTGCTTGATTGGTGGTTTTGGATCCAAATGTGTCTCTCCTTTGAGATTTTGAGATGATAAGGAGAGATACAGTACAAACAAATCCTTGGAAAAATCCCATTTTTGCTCTGTTTATGCTCTGTTGCAGCATGGTGATCCAATACATCAGTGGCCGGCAATGCACCACTAGTGGTCGGTAGTGCATCATTTTTGGTCGGCAGTACACCTTTTTGGCCGGCAGCTTCCCTCCATGGCCGGCAGGCCACTGATGTAGACCTCAGCAAAGATTTGATAAGGTTGAGCAGAAAGGTTCTTGAAATGTTCAACTTTGCAAACAGAGGCTTCCGAGAGCAAAACGGTGGTCTTTTCGGGGCAAAAATCGAGCATGTGCATCCTTCACTTCCTGAGACGGAGCAGTGGTAGCATAGTTTAATGTCTTACATGCTTACTTTGTGTGCATTTGTTTTGTAAATTAATTAATTAGTTTACTAGTTAATTAAAGTGTTGTAATAATTAGTAATTAGCTTAGTTAGTTATTCATTTGATTTGTAATAATAAGTCTAATTTGCTTAATTAGATTATTTTAGCTTAGATTAGCTTAGCTCTTATTCATTCGGACCCTCCTTTGCGAGGGCGTAATGTTGTAATAAGTATGTATGCATGTATGTATTTTTTCCAACCCCACGTCTTTCTCCCTTTTATTTAATCGCTTTTGATGGTTAGATTAGGGACATCATTTTTCAATTAGCATATCGCATGTTTGCATCCATTCATCTTGTCTTTCATGTACCGAGGCTCGGCGCATCATTCAAATTGCATTGTCATTACACTTACTTCTTTGAATACGTGTTTAATTGCATGTTTTTCAAATCAAATCATATGCCATATTAGTAGCCGAGCCTATTAAATGCATATTGCATGTGTTACATTAGACACTTTGTATAGTTAGGTAGCATGCATTTTTTTTTTCTAATTTTATCTTCTTAACTCGAAGTACTAGGTGAGTTTTTATGCTTTAGCATACTCGTATGAATGTGAATGTTTCCATGATTAGCATGCTTGCCATGAGGCTATGTGCTTAAATGTTAAACTACTTGAATGCCTATGAATGAAGGCTTGTTGTTTGAATTGGAATGATTCAACAAATGTGCATTTTAAGCTCACTTTGCTGAGTGGCAAATCAATTTTAAGCCCACTATGTTTGGTGGCAAATCCGCATCTTTTAAGCCCACTTGAGGATGGCAAATTCAAACCATTTTCACAAACAAACATGAGTTGGATTGTTCCAAATTGAGTAAACTAGTCTACACTTGCTTGTGCGCGTCACATATTAAAGTAGTTTAATAACCGGAATGAGAACACATAATGTTTATAAAAAATCATATCATGATTAGTAGAGGCCGATCTTTGATCGGGCGAGCGGGGGTGCTCAATTCATGACCTTCCCCTCTCGTACCTAAGTTCCCGAGCCGAGGCAACTTTGGTGATGATGGATATGTGGCCTTTGGCACGAGTCAGGGTTTCCTAAATTTTTCTAAAAATAAAATATTTAGGGGTCGACTCTGTATCTGGCAAAGCAATCCAATTTTGGCATTTTTGATCCTAAAATCAATTTTCCAAAAGATTTGCTGGATTTGAACTCTTTGGTGATTATCAATTTCACATTGCACTTGTGAGATTAGATTCAGAACTGCGGGAGTCCAAACTGTAAGGGCTTCTTTCCAAACCTTCCGAAAGGCGGGGCGCGAAAAAAAGGCGTGCCACAGTTTCTTTCGACTCTGCTTGACTCGAACTTGACTCGAACTCATGATATATTATTTTATCTACACTTATATGTTTCTTTGCATTTGCATTTGCATCAGTGCGGCTAAGTCACTGTGTTTGCCATCTGCTATTCCTGAGCGGTTTGCCGGGGGCTTGCTTGGAAAAGCTTGCCAAAAGGCTGACCGGTTGCGGGTTCTGCCACGATGGGAATACAACCCTTGGATCTGGACTACCGCTGTACCGTTTGATCCTCTTTCACTTCTCGGTGTTAGGTGTGAGAGGTATATTAGGTAGTCTTGCTGAGGTACCCTTTTTAACCAATCAACCTAGTGCATATCGGAAACCATAGAGACTGTTCCAAACTAGGACAGGGTGCTTACTCGAATGCAGGAATTGTATGAAACCAATTGTTTTGTGTAGTGAACCCCTAGCTCCTGACGAAATTAGGACAGGGCCCATCATAAAGGTGTTTTGGCTCTCACTTGCTTGATATGTACTTTTGGAGTGAAACTCTGCAGGAATGTATGTATCAGTTGCAAGTTTGGGTATCAGTTTTGGGACAAAAATAAATGTTGAGTATAGTTCTCCAGCTTATGATTGCAACTGCGTGTTGCTTGTGTCTGAGCCGAGGTGCTGTGCAGTTTCTGATTTTTGTTTCTTTTGCTTTATTTTCTTTTTGCAAGGTAGCTTTTCACCATTACTTCAGATGATTCTATTACCCTCCAAGCACTCTGGACCCGAGTAAGGCGACTTTACTAATTCGGGGATCTTGTAAGAGGACAACCAGTGTATGCTTCACTCGCACCAGTTACCAGACGGAGGAGGGTTAGGCATAACTCACTAGTCCAGCAGTCACCTTTTCAGGCCCAGTCGTCTACTTCTACTTCGGAAAGAGAGTATTCACCAGTTCTAATAACTCAACATCCGTCAGTCAGCATGGAAGATATGCGTCGTCTGCTCCAGTAGACCATTGAGACCATGCAGCTAGATGCTGCCCGTCAAGCTGAGGTCACAATCCGCTAAGCTGAGATCGCAGCCTACCAAGCAGAATTGATAGATAAGATTCAGCAATAGCAACCCCAACCGGCAGTAGCCTTTGCATCTCGTGCACCTCCAGTGGGAATTCCGGCACCCGGGGTCACAATTAATGTCCAGGAAAATGTGGGCATTCAACCAAATCCAATTCCACCTCAGATCTCCAAGGCACCAGTTTACCAGACAGAGGTGCTGTTTGAATTCGAGGTTGACCCTACTGCATTGAAGGTCAGCAAGTTAAAAAAAACTCTTCAAACGGGCACAAGGTGTAAATTCAATCCTTGATATTGAGGATAGCTATACTGACTCGGTAGTAACTTTTCCAGACAGATTCAAGATGCCGCACATAGACCGGTTTGATGGTTCTGGGGATCTTATGGTCCATTATTTTCAGATATCCTACGACCAATGGGTCTCTTCAAACTGCAGAGACTATCACTTTTTGGCTGAACCCTTTTAGGTATAACAGTTATCTGGTATGCCAAGCTTGAAGACTCTGTGAAGAGGAATTTGGATGAAATAATCGAGGCCTTTGTAGTGCAGTACTCCTACAATACTCAGATCGAGGTCACTACTCGTGATCTTGAAGCGACCCGCCAAGAACCAAATGAGGGTTTCTCGGACTATGTGACTCGATGGAGGGCTAAGGCTTACATGATGATTACCCGGCCGTCAAAAAAGGACCAAATTAGAATGATAGTCCGCAACCTGCAAGGGAGATTGCTGCAGAAGATGATTGTCTTACCCTTATTCACTTTCGCTGATCTCCATGAGATAGGAGTTCACATTGAGGATGCAATGAGACAAGGGTTGATAAATGATGAGAATAAGCAACCCAAGAGGGCTTTCACATGCAGTTCCAATGCGACTACTAGCGGTAGCGCAGCTGCATGACCTTCAGATGTAGGTATGGTCACCACCACACCCAAAATTGCCAACCCTTTTGCCGGTACATCCAACACAACTTCACAAGCCTCAAGCCATCAGACCTAAGGCCAAAGGGTCTTCACCTCACTTTACCTGTCCTTATCTAAAGCCCTAGGGGTCTTGATCAGAAAGGACATCTTAAGCCGTTAGAACAACGCTCACTGTCCGATTCTCTTCCACCTAAACACAACTCAGCCAAATACTGTGCTTTTTACCAACAGCATGGTCATGACACTAATTAGTGCTACAGACTGCGTCATGAGATTCAAGATCTCATTGACAATAAGGTGATAGCACCTCCTGAAAAACCCAATGTCACTACAAATCCTCTCCCACCACATAACCAAGTCCCCCCACCCCGGCATATAAACCTCATCCATACACTGGTTGTCCCTTATGACCCCAGTATATACATTAACCCTTCTCACCTACCTAAGCCAGCGTTGTTCATGCCTATGAGCACATACTTGTGCATGATGAGCATGTCTTCATTCCAATTCGAACTAGTGATGGTGATAATGGAAGATGAAGGGAGGTCAGCCTCGGTGGAGAATGTCAGTCCGTTGCCCAAGGGCTCTGAGGACTAATCTAATGGGGTGTACAACCCGAGTTGCTATATTGTGCCAATCAATCAAACTAAGCTGGAAGTGGTGTTACCGACTTGGATGGAAGTCAGTGTAGTCCGAGAAGATGGACCAAGCTAGGGATTAGATGATCTAGCTGACCTGGAGGAGGATATTGACAATTTGCAGTTCTTTGATGAACATGGTCAAGGGGGACGTGCATATTAATTGGTTCGATCTGAATGGGTCAACTGATAATTCAAGGTGACTAAGTGATGAACCCGATATAGATGAGGAGCTAAATTGAAATTAGAAGAACAGAAAGCAGGAACCGTTGCAATGGCCGGAACGGCCGATGGAAAGGATAAATTGCTGAAAAACACCAGTGCAGAATAAGTGGCTCAGGAACTGGGCATAGTTAGTACTGTAACTACAAAGTAAGAAACCGCACTAAGGTGCCTTGAGCAAGAAGTAGATCAAAATAAACAGAATCCTCAAAAGGCCCAAGACCTTGTGGGGGAAATCTATGATGAGAAGATGACTTGACCGGAACCAGACAATTGATTGTCGATTGCCAGAGGTATGTGGTAGGAAGATGATGATCTACATCTTGTCCACACTGACAAGGATTGAGGTGAAGGCCTTCCTGACAATACCTGATATGTAGAAGAAATCGACCACATGACAAGAAGTGGCTGATATTTCAAACCCCCTCATCTGAACCAACCCGAGGCATCTGGGAAGGACAAATAGGTAGAGAAACAGAAAAAAAAAACTGTTAGAGGAAGAGGCTATGCTGAAACAGTTAAAGAAGATTCAAGCTGACATATCTATCTGGGGGCTGCTTATGGCTTTGCGAGTGCACAGGCAAGCTGTATTGTCGGCGATGGATAAAGCCAAGTTGTCCATTGAGACTACCCCAGAGCAACTTGTGAGATTAGTCTTCCTAGGAGGCGCTGTGCCAACTTTGACCTTTTTAGACAAGGAATTGCCACCAGAAGGCTCTGCACACAACAAGCCTCTCCACATATCAGTGGAGTCCCAAGAAAAGTGGATACCGGTGGCGTTAGTCGACACTAGCTCAGCGATCAATGTCTGTCCTTGTCGCACGGCTTATGCTATTGGTCTGAAGCTAGCAGATTTCGTACTTACGGCCTGGGTGATCCGGACATATGACAATACAAACAAAGAGGTGATGGGGACTATAGCGATTCCAGTTTTCCCTCCGTTGGTTATTGTATTCCGAACTCGGTTCCGTGGATGTGTGTTGTTGTCTTATTCTCGTTTCCATCCTTTACTCTTGTATTTGAGTTTTGGGTTGTGTTGGCCAAGTTTGAAACATGTTAGTTGTGTTTAAAAACAATTGGTTTATGCCCAGATTTTGGCCTTCACGCTCAAGCAGGCTTTTTTGCATTTGCTTCTACACTTGAGTGGGCAGTTTAACACTCGAGCGGGATTATTCAGTCTTCAGTATTTTCCCTGCAGGACATCGGATGCTCGAGCGTCCACTTTCATGCTCGAGCGGGGACCTTCGTCTGTAGAACTTCTGGAAGTGTGCATTTCTTGCTCGAGCAGCTCTTTTGACGCTCGAGCGAGAGTCTGTGTCTGACGCTCGAGCGGGGTGTTCCATGCTCGAGCGGACTGTAATGTATATCAGTCCGAGAGAAACCATTTTTGAATCATTTTTTCGATCCACTCTCTCTCTCTAACTTTCCAAAACCCTAATTTGAGAGCCTCTTCTCTCTAGAATATCCTCTCTCTCTACATTTTGATCTCGATTTAGTGAGACCAAACCCTTGTGCCTTCATTAAAGTGTTGGAGCTTCTCAAGACCTCCATTTTGATCTGAATAGTTGTGGGTCTGGAGCATTTTCGAGTTTTTTCATCATCACCTTTGGGTCTCTTCACTGAAGGTAGGAATAACCTACTCCTTTCTATGAGTTTTGATATAGATGTTATGTATTTTGTATAGATGGTGTTATTTGGGGTTTTTGGGTGAAGTTCGGGTTTTGAAATTGAAATAATGAAAGAGGGATTTTCTATTTTTTGGGTTCTAAGTGTATGAATGGTCCCTAAAATGAAGTTATGGTGTTTGATTGATGAAATTTGGCCTTATGAGCAATATTTGAGAAAAAGGGTAAAAAGCCTTAATTTAATGTAAATGATTAATTTGTATAATTAATCCGGGAAATGTGAAAATATGAAATTGAGTTGAAAACCATGAAATTGGGAGATTATGAGATTGAATTGTGGAGTTGGATTGATTAATCACTCACCTTTGAAATTATAGATAATTTATCTGTTGATAATTTATTATCCGTTTAGAAATAACTGCTTTGGGCTATCGGTGGAAGATAGTTGTAATACCCTTGCTCTTTAGTAAGCTAATTGGTCCTTAATATGAGTATGATGATGTGTTTAATATGAATTTATGTGCCATTTTGTGAATATATGTGATTTCCAAGTTCTACCTGTTTACCATAGGAATATCTGTTTGAATAATCTGCTTTGGAAATTAAATTGGAGGCCTTATCGGCCACAGAACCCGAAATCGATTACGTCATTGTGATTGGCATAATTTTTAGAACCTACGGTGAAATTTAATTGAAAATTGATTCGGATCAAAATAATTAGATTCAAAACGATTAATTAGTGCCTCATTACCTTATTATTATTATAATGCCAATAATGGGTTTTGTTGGGTAAGGACACTACACCCTCTATTCTTCCTTCTTGCTTCATTTGACTGATTTGGGACTCAAATTAGAGGAGAGTCGGCTGTAGAGAGAGAGAGAGGAGAGAATTGTGCAAATTGTAGCTTGGGAACCTTGAAGATAATCCAAGAATTGTTATAGATTGTGAGAATCAAAACTTCTATGTGAGTAATTCTTGGATTATAGTTTGTAATTTTGCGTGTTCAAGCTAATTGGGTGATCAAGAGTAAGATTGAAATGAAATTGGGTTGGTTTTGTTGAATTAAAGCTTGACATATGCATGCATGTAAGAAATTGTGTTGAAATAGCATGTATAAGCTTGAAATACATGATTCAAGTAGAGTTTTGCTTGAAACTCATGTTTTGATCACCATTTGTGTTGTCTAAGTTGAGAATGTAGCTAATTCATCACATGCATATACAATTTATGAAGATATGAGCTTTAATGTATGAATTTGTCATGTTAGAATGAGTTTGATGGAAGATTGGGGCATGCATGTGAATTAATTGTGAATTGAGCTCCATTGGGTTGAGATTTGGGGTTTCATCATATTAGTATACTTATATTTGAGAATTGAGCCATAACATGCATGATTTGTTGGTTGAACATCGAATTGGAGCTCAAGAACTCAATCTGGAAAACCCAGATTTTTGATGTCCGCTCAAGCGGGTGAAGTGCCGCTCGAGCGGGAAAATCGTGCTCCCAGCACTTTTTGCAGACATGGTGCCCGCTCGAGCGGGAAAGTTGACGCTCGAGCGGGGAACTATGTAGACAGGCCATCCGCTCGAGTGGCAGAGTTCACGCTCGAGTGTGATTTTGATGTAACCAGTATTTCTGCAGGCCTTAAGGGTCCGCTCAAGCGGGGAAGTCCACGCTCGAGCTGGGACCTTATTTTCTGAAATTCTGAAATTGCATTCTGTGTTCTGTTTTCCGTTCTCTTTCACTTGTAAGCATTCTTAGGCATGCATTGAGCATTGTAAATGAGTTAACGAGATAAGAATAAAGCCTAAAGAGGAATATGTGAATTAAAGAACGGATTGAACTGTTAGTGACCCTTTTGTGTTCATGAAATGTGTAGGGTCAAGCTCCAGGGCAAATTCACAAGCCGATCACTGTGAGTAATATCGATATTTGAAAGCTTAGCAATGTCCAACTGTTTATTCCCTTATAAGCTTTATGAGTTGCTAATTGGGATTGTGCACAAAAGTCTGACATGAACGAATGAATGGACCGAAGGTCGTTTCGATATGAATAAATGGACCTAAGGTTGTTTTGATAGAAATAAATGGACCTAAGGTCGTTTTGACATGAATGAGTGGGTCGAAGGCTGTTTTGACACGAATGTATGGGCCGAAGGCCGTTTTGACGTAAACGAATGGGCCGAAGGCCGTTTTGACACGAATGTATGGACCGAAGGCCGTTTTGACGTAAACGAATGGGCCGAAGGCCGTTTTGACATGAATGTATGGGCCGAAGGCTGTTTTGACGTAAACGAATGGACCGAAGGTCGTTTTGGCAGAAATGAATGGACCAAAGGTCATTTTGATAGAAATGAGTGGACCGAAGGTCGTTTTGACATATATGAATGGACCTAAGGTCGTTTTGACATGAATGAGTGGGCCGAAGGCCGTTTTGACACGAATGTATGGGACAAAGGCCGTTTTGACGTAAACGAATGGGCCGAAGGCCATTTTGACAGAAATAAATGGGCCGAAGGCCGTTTTGACATGAATGGAAATCTGAATGGGCCAAAGGCCAGAATGTTTGGAACTACAATCACTTGATTTGAATTTCGTATGGATATATATATATATATATATATATATATCTGTTAAATAGAAATATGAATTAGGCCCAAGGCCGTTTGGAACATGTTGTTTTACATTGTTATGTAACTTCTGTATTTGATTTGATATTATTCACTGGGCTTTCGCTCACACTCATTCATGTGTTTGTAGGTGAGCCAAGAGAAGCCCAAACCCAGCCTCAGTGAAGTCTGTATGGAACAACTAAGGTTTTGAGAGAGTCAGCCCTTGTGTTTCACGCACGAGACCCGTCTTCGCCCTTTTGTTATGTATTTACATTTTGTCAGGTTAGCGAAGTTTTGAATACGTCTGTAAATGGTTTTCATGGGTTGACTTAGTTTGGATGATCCTGTCTGTATACAATCTTATGTTATTACACTTTCTGTTGTGAGTTATTAACATATGTACGTATGGAATTTTATGGTGTGCATATAAACACGACTCTATGGACAAAGTTTTAAATTTGCTTCCGTTTGGCCCCTTTTACTCTGATGAGTCTTGTCTTATTTTGTTTGAGGCCGTAGGTAATCTCGTGATTACTAGCCAGTTATGGCCTTAACCCATAGGGGCGGGTTCGGGTCGTGACAGAGTGGTATCAGAGCACGAGTTAATAACTCACACACTTGTCCAAGAGAGCAATAAGCGTCTAGAAAAGATATAGGATGCATTCATGTGATAAATATGAATCTAAAAGCATCAAGAATACGCTTAAATGTTTAATGCGAACGATTATGTATTATAAGTTTGTGATTTGCTTGCATTACAAATTATTTGAATACGTATGCTCTTTGGTATATGCATACTTGTGACTCTTTTGTGTATAGTATAATGCAAGTTTAATCAGATGGTGAGTAATAACTCTGTAAAGTTATTGTTTAGTATGAACGAATAATTGTTCAAAATTCTCCTTGAACGTAATTGTGGTATCCTTAGCGGAGGCCCTTGCCCAGGGGACATAATACTGTAGCTTATGGTCATGAGGCCCTAGCTCGGGGGAAATAATACCGTGGCACAGGCCCTCGCCTGGGGGAAACAATACCGTGGCCTATGTATGAGATATGAATTGTTACACTAATGTGTACAACAAGTTTGTTTTGTTATAATGCACATACATGAATATATGAATCATGAAAAGTTATTTATGTGCATTCAATTCTGCCTACGGGTGTCTATGTGAAATATGAACATGATTTGAGTATATAATTACTTAGTAAATGTTCAGCATGCGATATCTAATAAGTATGCAATTATCTGTTACGCATGTGATTAATTACGTATGATATGTGAAATGAGAATATAAAGACATGCCTATGTGTGACTATGTGTTTATTTTTGTATTGGACATCCCCGTATTTGGCATGATTTAATAAGAGTTCGTGTAGAACGTGGTTAAAGTAAGGGCATACGAGTTGGCAGACTCTTTTACAGCCCGACCTAATAGACTGGAAAGAATGGTACAAGAAATGGCAGAGATCTTAAGACAACAACGTCAGTTGCTGCTATGGTAAGAACGTTTGCCACCACCAGTGTACGAAACGCCGAGGAGTCGTTGTCGGATTTCGAGGGCTTGTTATAGGTGTGGTAAATGGACCATATGGTAAGGAATTGTCCCCGAACTGAACAAATGCGAGTAAATCTTCTGCCTCAGTTGGATTCGTACCAATGGTAGGAATTGCTGATCAAGATAGAGTAATTGCACTCGTCCCAGGAAGTACTCAGAATGCTGTAACCATTATCCTAGGCATCTGTACTGTTATAAACGAATGCTGATGTGTTGATTGATTCTGAATTAGTACACGTGTACATCTTTGCTTGGGATATTAATTGATTTAGATTGGCATGTTCTTTCGTATCTGCTGCATGTGTATTTAGATTGGTTAAACCCACAAGATCGAGACCGTATCCTTTAAATGTATATACTCCATTTGAGAAATTTGTGAAATACGTATTGGGCTATCGATTAACTCTGTACATGCGCATGTACATCTAAACCTATGCTTAGGGCGATTTGTTATACTACTGTCCTCCACGACTAAACCACCAGAATTATGACTTTGTGATTGTGTGATGGAGTTGGGCACCCTAAATGATAAACTCTATAATTGTGAGACCACGCATTTTGATGGGTAGAAAATTGACTAGATTATGTGACTATACTGGGCTCGACTCATAAACCTACATTTTGTGACTAATTTGGAACTTTTGTGTAACAGACCCTATCTTATGTACAACCAAGGAACTCTGTTTAATGTGTTACTGTGCACCATGTGCTTGTATATAAGACTTGTTTGGGAATTGCTGTATTGATTATGGTACATACCTCCTGATCTGAATAACTGCATGTTTATGCAACTACCCCCGAATTTATGTAGTCAATGCTATATTGCACATGACTTGAAATGCTTTGATATGAATAGTTGTGATGAATAATTCTGATATGACCTTGAGGATTGATAAACTTAGGACAGTTGTGAAACTATCAGCCATGTGCCTAAGCAAACGAAGTGAGCCTTACAGAACCGAATGTACCCCATTTGAGAAAACTTTTATCTGATTCGATCCGATAGAACCTTTGTTTGATTTGACCTGATAGAACCCTCATTGGATATAATTTGATGGAACCTTTGTTTGATTTAATCTGACAAGACCCTTGTTTGGATCAACCGATAAGACCCTCTATCTAATTCGATTTTGTTAAAAGAGGATTAAGAATTGTTTATGAATAAATAGCCAGATTATTCTCGGCAGAAAAACTGATAGACCCAAAACTTGAATCCATTTGGAATACTTGACTTATTTGAAAGACCTTTTGTGGGCTGTCAACAGATTGATCTAACTATGAACACCGTTGAGAACCAACCCCCGACTATTTAGGGCATATGTGTTAAAATGAACCGAATTATGTAAACCCCGTGATTGGGTGTCGCAAGGAGTATTATCTCATCTTTGTTTGTTTGACGCTATGGGAACCGATGACGGCAGATTGATTTGATCATAAGCAGTACTGAACATTTGTCTTTGACTGATCAAAATATGTTTTGTAGGGGAGAGTAGTTGCTTCAGTGTTATTAGATTTTGGGAAATCAGGTTAAAGTGAATGGTATTATGTTTGTTTTGATGACATTCTTGGAGCGTCCTTTCGTGGTAGGGGACGTTAAGCCTATGTAGCACCTTTGGTTAGGATATCTTTTGCCACCTACGGTTTCGTACGGGTGGGTTTGTCTAATCAATCTCGGGTCGGCTACCGACGGTCGTGAACGGGTGTGCTTTGGTTCCGAGACGATTATTCCTTTGTTTTGTCCGGAATGTCATCCCTTGGTATTATGTAGATGTTATTAACATCCAAAAAGCTTTGAAAAACCTTGGTTGTCCGGAAATGTGCGAATTCAGTACGCCTTGTGAATAACTGCTCAGTGCCATTATATTCTGTGATTGGAGCTCTAAGGATGTGTAAATTGTATCTAACATGTGATTGACTGTTTTGATATTATCTTTGACATCATGGGGATTAATATATGAATTGCCTTCTGCTTTGGCGACTATGAAATAGTATGGAAAGACTCGATGGAGCAGAAAATTGAATATTGAACTGAATTGTAGACCATAACCTGTTGAATGAATTGAGAACACATGTATTGTGTTAGAAATTGACTGCTTCGATGTTATTATATCTTACAATCAGTATTATGGGGATATACAGACTATGTACGTTGTATGGGTAATTGCTTCGATACTACCTTTGTTGATTCGAGAATTAGTATCTGGATCCACCTTATATTCCTGTAGACTTTTGATTGACTTTGGATAACTGTGATAAGTCACTGAGCTAAAAACCGAATTGGATTGTGGATTATGGGATTGTTAGAGAATGAATCAAATTTTTGTGAAGAAGGAAATTGTTGAATTTGTGTCTAAGGCCTAGTTTGGGAAGACTAAATAAGTGCACTTTTTGACTTTTTATGAAATATGGGTTGGGTTTGGGTTGGGTTTGAAGTGATGTGTTAGAGAGGTGATGTGACTTAAATAAGATGATTTGACTTAAATAGGATAGTGACTTTTTGACTTTTTGTTTTTTTTCAATCATGCCAAACTTGGCCTAAATATTTTCGGTGCCAACAAGTCAAAGTTGAATAACAGATATTGACAGAACTACTGCGACTTCTCTCCATTTCAGAATGGAAATAGAAATATGTGACTACGAATTCTATTGTGGGGGCCGCCTTGGACACCCAAGGTATAAGTCCCGTTTGGGTTATTGTATGTAAGATCACTAAGTTTACTCATTTCCTCTCTGTAGAGTTTTCGTATGATGCTTATGGACTAGCCACTGTTTACATCGATAAGATTACTCGGTGGCATGGAATCCTAGTATCTATTGGTTTAGACAGAATCCTAAAATGTGTTCGAATTTTGACGAGCCTTCAAGAGGCAATGAAAACTAAATTGTGATTTGGCGCTGCTTTCCGCCCGCGAATTGATGCATAATCGGAAAGAACTTTTTGAATTTTAGGAGAAATGCTCCAAATTATGTAGTAGAGTTTTCAGGGAATTTGAAAGAACTATCCATTGTTGGCAGACTTTGCTTATAACCACAACTTACACTCTAGTTTCGGTATGGCACCATACAAGCCTTGTATGAAAGAAAAGGTAAGTCCCTAACTGATTGAGAACAGAGTGTTGCTCGATTTTGAGACTAAGCAAATGGCTATCAAAAAGGATTGGAACCGTTGAATGAAAGGTGTTCCGAATTGTGTTCGACTAAAGGTAAAATAAGTTTGAGGGACCAAGCTTCCTAAAGGGGGGAAGACTGTAATACCCCTGTTCTATATTATGCTAATTGGTCCTTAATATTAGTATGATGATGTGTTTAATATGATTTTATGTGTCATTTTGTGAATATATGTGATTTTGAAGTTCTATCTGTTCACCGTAGGAATATCTGTTTGAATAATTTGCTTTGGAAATTAAATTGGAGGCCTTATCGGCCACAGAACCTGAAATCGATTACGCCATTGTGATTGGCATAATTTTTAGAACCTACGGTGAAATTTAATTGAAAATTGATTCGGATCAAAATAATTAGATTCAAAACGATTAATTAGTGCCCCATTACCTTATTATTATTATAATGCCAATAGTGGGTTTTGTTGGGTAAGGGACTACACCCTCTATTCTCTCTTCTTGCTTCATTTGACTGATTTGGGACTCAAATTAGAGGAGAGTCGGCTGTAGAGAGGGAGAGATGAGAGAATTGTGCAAATTGTAGATTAAAGCTTGGGAACTTTGAAGATAATCCAAGAATTGTTATAGATTGTGAGAATCAAAACTTCTAGGTGAGTAATTCTTGGATTATAGTTTGTAATTTTGCGTGTCCAAGCTAATTGGGTGATCAAGAGTAAGATTGAAATGTTGAAATACATGATTCAAGTAGAGTTTTGGTTGAAACTCATGTTTTGATCACCATTTGTGTTATCTAAGTTGAGAATGTTGCTAATTCATCACATGCATGTACAATTTATGAAGATATGAGCTTAAATGTATGAATTTGTCATGTTAGAATGAGTTTGATGGGAGATTGGGGCATGCATGTGAATTAATTGTGAATTGAGCTCTATTTGGTTGAGATTTGGGGTTTACATCATATTAGTATACTTATATTTGAGAATTGAGCCATAAAATGCATGATTTGTTGGTTGAACATCGAATTGGAGCTCAAGAACTCAATCTGGAAAATCCAGATTTTTTATGTCCGCTCGAGCGGGTGAAGTGCCGCACGAGTGGGAAAATCGTGCTCCCAGCACTTTTTGCAGACATAGTGCCTGCTCAAGTGGGGAAGTTGACGCTCGAGCGGGGAGCTATGTAGACAGGCCATCCGCTCGAGCGGCAGAGTTCACGCTCGAGCGTGATTTTGATGTAACCAGTATTTTTGCAGGCCTTAAGGGTCCGCTCGAGTGGGGAAGTCCACGCTCGAGCTGGGACCTTATTTTCTGAAATTCTGAAATTGCATTCTGTGTTCTGTTTTCCGTTATCTTTCACTTGTAAGCACTCTTAGGCATGCATTGAGCATTGTAAATGAGTTAACGAGATAAGAATAAAGCCTAAAGAGGAATATGTGAATTAAAGAATGGATTGAACTGTTAGTGACCCTTTTGTGTTCATGAAATGTGTAGGGTCAAGCTCCAGGGCAAATTCACAAGCCGATCACTGTGAGTAATATCGATATTTGAAAGCTTAGCAATGTCCAACTGTTTATTCCCTTATAAGCTTTATGAGTTGCTAATTGGGATTGTGGACAAAAGTCTGACATGAACGAATGAATGGACCGAAGGTCGTTTCGATATGAATAAATGGATCTAAGGTCGTTTTGATAGAAATAAATAGACCTAAGGTCGTTTTAACATGATTGAGTGGGTTGAAGGCTGTTTTGACACGAATGTATGGGCCGAAGGCCACTTTGACATAAACGAATGGGCCAAAGGCTGTTTTGACACGAATGTATGGGCCGAAGGCCGTTTTGACGTAAACGAATGGGCTGAAGGCCGTTTTGACGTAAACGAATGGACCGAAGGTCGTTTTGATAGAAATGAATGGACCGAAGGTCGTTTTGACATATATGAATGGACCTAAGGTCGTTTTGACATGAATGAGTGGACTGAAGGCTGTTTTGACACGAATGTATGGGACAAAGGCCATTTTGACGTAAACGAATGGGCCGAAGGCCATTTTGACAGAAATGAATGGGCCGAAGGCCGTTTTGACATAAATAAATGGGCCAAAGGCCGTTTTGACATGAATAGAAATCTGAATGGGCCAAAGGCCAGAATGTTTGGAACTACAGTCACTTGATTCGAATTTCGTATGGATATATATATCTGTTAAATAGAAATATGAATTAGGCCAAAGGCCGTTTGGAACATGTTGTTTTACATTGTTATGTAACTTCTGTATTTGATTTGATATTATTCACTGGGCTTTCTCTTATGCTCATTCATGTGTTTGTAGGTGAGCCAAGAGAAGCCCAGACCTAGCCTTAGTGAAGTCTGTATGGAACAACTAAGGTTTTGAGAGAGTCAGCCCTTGTGTCTCACGCATGAGACCCGTCTTCACCCTTTTGTTATGTATTTACATTTTGTCAAGTTGGCGAAGTTTTGAATACGTCTGTATATGGTTTTCATAGGTTGACTTAGTTTGGATGATCCTGTCTGTATAGAATCTTATGTCATTACACTTTCTGTTGTGAGTTATTAACATATGTACGTATGGAATGTTATGGTGTGCATATAAGCACGACTCTATGGACAAAGTTTTAAATTTGCTTCCGTTTGGCTCCTTTTACTCTGATGAGTCTTGTCTTATTTGGTTTGAGACCGTAGGCAATCTCGTGATTACTGGCCAGTTATGGCCTTAACCCATAGGGGCGGGTTCGGGTCGTGACAATAGTCTTGATTGTTGTAGACACTGCATGATGATTAGGTGAATTAAAACTAATCAATTGAGTATGTCATTGAATATGACGGATGGAATAACACATTGAATATGTGCTTTGCTTGATCATTGTATATGATAAGTGCTTAAATACATTGCATATGTATGTCATTTGGAAGGAGATAGGGAATGTACTCTAAGGTTTGAGAGGAGATAGGGGATGGACTCCATTGATAATTAAGTTGGCCGGAGTGTCCAGGGTGAAAGTCCCGAAATCTTGATTACGTTTGCATAACGTAGATGAATTGAAGTATTGAAGTATTATTGATATGAGTTGTAGTCTCATTTTGAATAAAAGTATGGAAATGTTAATGATGTGAGTTGTAGTCTCATATTAAGTGATTATGATTGAAGTATTTGTTAACATGAGTTGTAGTCTTGTTATAAACTGTCTGGATGAATTGAGAACCATATCTATGAATTGGTTTGGATAATGGAACGGAAAATGATTGATATATATACATATTTATCTGTAAATATGGATTGATTAAGAAAGAGATGTATGTTTGTTTATATGAGTTAAACATTTATCAAATGCTATTGTTTTAGTTATTGCTCATATTTGGTTTAATATATCTCTACTGGACTTTGACTCACCCTATATGGGACATCATTTTCAGGTTCAGGTGATATGCCACCTCCAAGGACGTAGCTTGGAAGGCTTAGAGGTTGAAAGATCTTTCTGTTGTTATCTTTTTGGTATTACATGTAAATTCAAGCCAAGGGCTTAATGTGTTTTCAGTTAGTACTCTTTTTTTGTAACCAAGTGTTGGCTTGGAAAGTTGTAAGCCCGTAAAGCATTTACTTTTGTTGTCAACATGTAATACTTTTGTAATGAATACTCTGATAAATAGAAATATGCTTTATTCTCTTATGTCTATAGATGTCGTGAATGTTGGGTTTATATGTATTATTTTGAGGGCGTTACAACTTGGTATCAGAGCGTACCGGGTTTGAATACTTTGGGTACGTGAGAAGTAGTTAGTACCACAATGGGTTTGTCTCGCTTGTTAGAGACTTAAGTATAATGTTATGTGCTTATGTGATAACATGTTTATGTGACTAAATGGGTATGAGATTTAATTTCTAGGATGTTGATTGGATCCTTGGGTTTCTAGGAGTCCTGTTAGAAAAGCACTTAATCAATGTTGTTTCTAACTGGAACTCTGGCAATGCCTCAGGACTGTCATTATCTATAAATAAAATTCGTAAGTGTTTATGTGATTATATGCTTACGTGGAGTGAATTACAGTTGTCCATGTATTAGGACGTGAGTGAAATAGCTTCGGTACATTTGTGAATGTGCTAATGTTTTTGTTACCTTTATTAGGATGTCAGGTCGAGGAGCCGAAATCCAACATTAGTCTGTGGAGTCGGAATCAAATTCCAGTTCCTCTGAGTCGGAGTCCGGTATTCCTGGGGTTAATAACCCGGATGTCAAGGTTTTGTCCAAGTCGTCTTTTTCCTTTTCTTTTGAGTCGGTTGTAACCAAGGAATTGGATGAGCTGGACCTTTTGAATGAGAATGCCACCGCAAATTCTGAGTATTTCTCTGTGCCTCTTGTTTATTGCATTGATCATGATTTTCAAAATTTTGATGAAAACGACGAGGAAGGGATTCCTCTGGTTTTGAAACATTTGATTGATCGAGAGAATGAGAGGTTTGTAAAACCCCTCGTAGATGAAATCATTCCAATTAATGTGGGTACTGAGAAGGATCCGCGTCTGGTCTAGCCCGGGGTCCACGTTGCCTTTGGAGGAGCGTGAGCGCTTAGTCGCTTTATTAAAAGATTTCAAAGATGTTTTCTCATGGTCCTATGAAGACCTGCCTGGAATCGATCCTGAGATTGTACAACATCGGATCCCTCTTGACCCCGAGGCCCGACTCGTCAAGCAGAAACTTCAGAGAACACACCTGGATTGGGCTTTAAAGATTAAAGAGGAGGTCACCAAGCAGATAAACGCATGGTTTTTGCTAGTATATGCATATCTAACTTGGTTGGCCAATATTGTTCCAGTGCTGAAGAAAGATTGTAGAATTCGGGTTGTGTAGATTTCAGAGATCTAAACAGAGCCAGTCCGAAAGACGACTTTCCTCTACCACACATCGACGAATTGGTGGACTTCACCGCAGGCCATGCGTTGCTCTCCTTCATGGATGGATTTTTTGGGTATTATAACATACCCGAGGGGTACCTGTGCGCACTAAACAGTTCAGACTCCCAAGATTTCTTTGATCTAGTCTCACTAGTGTAATGTGAAACATAGATGAGAGTCCAATTTGGCAATTATTAGAAAATCCATTTTATTGCAATACCTTTTGCTAGAAATAGCCTGCGTTATCAGATCTCAAAGTCGCCACCTAATATTTTTGGAAAATTTGGAAACCAATGACTCGTGCCAAGGCCACGGTTCGTCATAATCAAAGTTGTCTCGGTTCGGAACCTCAGGTATGAGAGGAGAAGGTCATTAATTGAGCACCCCCACTCACTCGATCAAAAGATCAGCCTTTACTAAACAATGATATGAATTTTATTTATTTTATATGTTCATATTTCGATTATTTAATAAATCCTAAAAATTAGTATGTGAAGCATACAAGTATAGACTATGTCACCCACTTTGGAACAACTTGATTTCATGTAGTTTTGAAGATATAAAACCCAAATAAATTGAGTTTACAAACATGAAAATCAATATCATTCCAAATTAAGCTGCATAACCTCCGTCCACTGGTATTCATAGAGTTATATCACATAAACAAATAGCCTCATGGTAGAATGTTAAACATAGTAAGAAAAATACACATAAACAGGATGCTAAAGCATAAAAACTTACATGTTTGGCGTCCCGTGAACAAGCTACAAAACAAAGTTAGTAAAACATTCATGATCTCATATACAAAATCCTAATGCAATTCATTCATGAGATGAAACTAAAGATTCAGCTTCTAAGATATGACATGTGAATCATCTCAAGAACATGAGGTAGCGCACATAATCACATAGGAATTTATTAAATCCACAAATGCAAAATTAACCGAATCAAAATGCATGAAACATGGATGCAAAGCATGGATATAATGAAAAACAAAATATGATGCAATTCATATATAAATAAAGCAAGTAAAAGAACGGGATAGAAAGAAGCGAGGCGGGAAATTATTACAACACTTGAAAGAATAATTACAAACCAAATTGGAGAGGGGTGAGGAGAATTTTACAACAAAATAAAAACCTCACAATACACTCAAAATAAAATGAACAAAAGTGTAGACACCCCATTTTTGACCGCCCTTAAGACTTGGACGCGACTGATGGTTTACTTGATGGAGAAAGGTGTGCAGGGCAAAGGTTCAGTTTCTTCGGCAAGGAGAGAGTCAAATCTCAACTTCATACCCCTTTCTTGGACCGAAACAATCTTGATCAAAATATCTTAGACTTGAAACCCTCTCTTTCAAAACGTTTTGAAAATAAAGTTCCTACGATGTCCCGACGCTCGCATTTCGTTAAATGTTGCGCTTTTCGGTAAACCGAGCAAGGACAAAGTGGAAATGAATGAAAGAGAGATGAAATCTTTGAAAAATATTTCAAAAACACCTTACTTAGGGGTTTGGAGTTGAAGAAAAGAAGAGAAGAGGGAAGAAACTAGTTTGGGAGAAGTTCGGCATGAATCCAGATAGGAGAGAGTCGAGCAGCCCTCGCTGAATCAGGCCAATTCATTTGCATACTTGGATTTTAGCTATGAGGCCACCACCATTGGAAATCTTACTTCTGGGGCTTCATTTTGCACTCACGAATCTCCTAAATCCAAGTCCGGACGGAGGAGATATGGTTGGTTGAAGTAGGGCATTACTCCGGTTGGACCGAATCTGCGCGGCTTCACCAAAACAGGCATAACTTTTTGCACAGATGGAATTTTAATGCAAGGTTTGCGCCATTGGAAATCTAACTTCTGGGGATTCAATATGGCCACATGGCCAACCAGAAAATCAGATGGCTGACCACTTAGGTGGTCTAAATAAAGTTTGGCATGAATCTGGTTGGACCGAATCTGTGCGGCTTCACCAAAACAGGAATAACTTTTTCACAGGAGAAATTCTGATGCAAGGTTAGCGCCATTGGAAAGATAACTTCTGGGGATCCAATTTGGACACAAGAATGACCTGAAAAGGAGTTCAGAAAGAGGAGTTATGGCCATTTGAAGTTGGACCTGGAAAGCAGAATTTTCCTAAAGTAGCAGGCCGACCAGAAAAGGTGGCTGGCCGACCACTCTCTCCTGAAAAAGTGGTCGGCCAACCAGGAAAAGTAGTAGGCCGACCAGGAAAGGTGGCCGGCCGACCACGAAAGGTGGTCGGCTGACCACTTATGCCCAGAAAGCTCAAAATTGATAGATATTTTCCCTCTAGCTATCCTATAATCAGATATTTTCGAGCCAACTCTCCTTTTTGCTATATATGATGATATATCTCCCATTTTTCAAAGAGGAACTTCTTGGAGAAGCTTGGGAGCTTCTCACTCTAAAAAAATTCTTTCTCTCTCTACAACTTCCAGAGCCAAATCTCAGCCTCTCTCTCCTTCTCTTGCCTTGACGTGCATAGCAAGTGCTATACTTGGAGATATACCTCTCCTTTGCCTAAGCACCCTTGAGCAAACTCAACTACTATTGGGTTGAGGTTCTTTGAGGATCATTTTGAGCTCCAAAATCTGGTTTTAGCTCAGAGTTTGGACACCTTTTGCTGCTGGAGTTCTTGGCTACAAGGGTAACATACTTTTTCCCTCTTTTAGTCTTCATTTTGCTCCTTATTTTTTCCATACTTGAAAGCATTTTTGGACTTTTTCATAAACTTAAAAGTGTCATATTTTGAGCTCCTCTTGAAGATTGTATAAGGACACTTTTCTGTTTGAGGCCTCCTACACCCTTGCATGCTTTACCCCTCTTTGTAGGCCTATTTGGCATCATATCTTAGTCCTACTTGTGAGTACTTTCGAGATTTTCTATAAACTGTAAAGTGACTTATTTTGAGCCCCTCTTGAACTTTGTTTAAGGGAACTTTACTGTTTGAAGTCATTTACTTCCTTGTTTGTTCAATCTCTCTTTTAGGGCTATTTTTGCATCCTATTTTAGCCTTACTTGTGAGCATTTTAGAGATTTTCTATAAACTAGAAAAAGTCTTTTTTTGACATCCTCTTCAAGTTTGGTTAAGGTCCCATTTCTGTTTGGGGTCATCTTCCCCCTATGCATGCTTCATCTCTTCATGATTAAGGCCATGCATTAGAGCACTTGCATTGGCCATGGTTTGGCCTCTTAGCCACTGAAATCCAGTGGGTTTTCAGTGGCTTAGATGTATTTTTGAGGGCCAAAATTAGAGGGGGGGTGACCCCCTCTCTCATTGTCTTGTTTGGTGGTCTTTTGGGCCTTCCAAAGGGACCCTATTTTGCATGCATTGAAGTCTTGTTTCAGGCCTCATTCTGTGAGTTTTAAGGTCTGCCTTGGCTCTGTCCAAGGCCCTTTTGGCCATATTTTATGCCTACAATGCATGTGTAGAGCAATCTCATCCAAGGCCTTTCAAAGGAGCCTTTCTTTGCATGTTTCCTAGACCCATTTCAGAGCCAATTTGGTGAGTTTTAGGGCTGTCATATCTGATTTCCAGAGTTGGTTTTTCCATACTAAGTATCTATCTTGTACGTGCTTAACAACCCCTTGCAAGGCCCTCCAAAGAAGCCCCTCATTTTTGCATGCATTGGCTGCATTTCAGTGATTATTTGGGCATATTTTGGCATGCTTTATTCACTGTTTTTGGCTGGTTTGATGAGTTCTCATTTTCTTCATATACATGCCATGTAAATCATGCTTGCTAGCCAATGTTGCATGCTATTTTAGTCCATCATGTTAGCATCTTTTGGCCATGCTCTAAACTAGAAGTGTGCATGTTTTGGGACTGCCTTGGCTCTGTCTTTATACTTCATGGACAAATAATGCTTGCTTTGCATACTTACAATTCAATACATGTGCCTAACTTTGAGTTTCGGGGCTTATTTCATGCATCGGGTGCCATATTTCCATATTTCGGGATCATCTAGCATCATGTTTCAATGCTGGAAATTACATGTTTGTATGCCATCTTTCATCCCTTGTCATGCTTCGGTAGAGTGGCATTTTATGTCTTAGGTTCAGTCCTCGGTATACGTGCACATGTGCACGCATTTCGGTTGTCTCTTTTCCATCTAATGGCTACTGATGTGAGTGTAGCTGAGGTCCACTCATGTTGGTGTAAGTCCATTATGCATTGTGTATGCCTTTTCAATTCATAGCATTGCGTATGCTAGGTTGCTTGTTAGAGCATTGTGTATGCCGTGTTAGAGCATTGTGTATGTCGTGTTACATCGAGCATTGTGTATGCCATTTCATAGCATTGCGTATGCTAGGTTGTATGTTAGTCGCATTGTGTATGCCATCTCATTTGCATCGTGTTTGGGATAGGAGTTAGCCCCAGCACGAAAAACGAGGTACATTTCGTGCTCCGAGTGACGGAACATGTCTCAATTCCCTATCGCCGACACTCCGGATTACCCATGATGGAGTTTTGGTCTTGTTGTGTTTTCATATGCATTCATTTCACATTGAGTCATGCAATTTGACTCCTTGGCCATCATGCATCGATATGCGTGATTGGTGGCACGAGGATCGAGGCATGCATACATATGTGAAAATACTTTGCCATGCCCCCTTCTTCCTCTCTGTTGCAACAAACCAGAAATTAGCAGCCTTCTAGAGCTTCGCAGCATCCCTGGATTAATTGCAAATAGAGGCAAACCGGGGCATCGCAAGGAATTTCCTGACAAAGGCAACCCGAGCATGCACCATTCATCATTCGGAACAGAGCTGAGGCGGTCCATAGCTTGCATGCTAATTCCCTGCTTTCTTAGGTTAATTTGTTAATTAATTAGGATTTTGTATTTATTCGGACTGTATTATTCTTTCGAACCCTCCGAGCGAGGGCAATGTTGTAATAAGTGTGCGTGAGTGTGATGTATGCCTTCCAACCCCACGTCTTTCTCCCTTTTATTTACCAGCTTATGATGGTTAGATTAGGGCATGTTTCAATTAGCATACAGTATGATAGCATGTTTGCATTCATTCATCTATCTTGCATGCACCGGGCTTGGCGCATCATACTAACTGCATTTGTATTTCAATTCTGAGTTGAATACATGTTATCTGTCACATTTCATATGCCATGTTTAGAATAGCCGAGCCTATTGTAGTTGCATTTTTGCATGTGTTGCATTAGGCATTTCTGTATAGTTAGGATCATGCATGGATTTCTAACAGAGCTTTTGTTTTAGCTTGGAGTACTCGGTAAGTGTTTATGCTTTAGCATCCTTGCATGCGTGTGAGTGACTGCCATGATAGCATGCTTACCATGAGGCTATGTGCTTATATGATATAACTGCCTGAATGCCTGTGGGTGAAGGTTATGTTATTTGAATTGGAACAATTCATTAATTGTGAGCTTTAAGCACACTAGATAGTGGCAAAATCATGTTTTCTAAGCCCATCCGAGGGTGGCAAATCCAAGTCTTAGCCTACTTGCAGGTAGCACCATCAAACCATTTTCAAAACAAACATGAGATGCTTTGTTCCAATTCAGGCGACCCAGTCTATACTTGTATACTGTGCGCATCACGTAGTAAATCTAGGCTAATAACCGGAATAAGAACTCATAATGTTTTCAAAACTCGATATCATGGTTAGTAGAGGCCGATCTTTGATCGGGCGATCGGGGGTGCTCACGAAGTGACCTTCCCCAATCGTACCCAAGTTCCCGAGCCGAGGCAACTTTGGTGATGACGGACACGTGGCCTTAGGCAACGAGTCAGGGTTTCCTAAATTTTCCAAAATAAAATATTTAGGTGGCGACTCTGTATCTGGCAAAGTAGTCCATGATTTGGCACTTCTTTCAAAAAATCTGTTTTCAAAAACGATTTGCCGGATTTTGGACTCTTTGATGATTTCATCGGTCTTGCGTTGCACTCTGCGAGATTAGATACAGGACCGTGACATTGAGTCCTGAACTGTAGTGAGCCCAATGAACAAAACGGGGGTCTCTTCCCGGGACGTTCGGAGACGTCTACAAAAAGAAAAAAAAAGTTTTGTGTGCCTTGGAAACCACCGGAAGTTGGTTAACATCGGAAGACAATGCCGTCTTGTCCAAAAGAAGCTAAACGGCCAGCCAAATAGGCCGGCCTGTCAACTAGCCTTAGCAAAACCTGTCTTGTCACAAAACCAAGAAAATGAACAAACAAGAAATATATAGGTAGCTCAACTAACCACTACCGGTTAGATTAAAAACAAGGAAACAAATATAAAATAAAAAAAAAATGCAAATTTACAACAAAACTAACATGTTCCTAAAACAAGAAAACAAATATAAGATTGAACATGCAAGATTACAACAAAACTAATATGAGACTAACATAAGAAAAATATAAGCTAGGAGATGCAAGATTACAACATAATTATCATGAAACTAAAATAAGAAAACAAATATAAGATAGAATATGCAAGATTACAATAAAACTAACATGAACTTAAAACAAGAAAGCAAATATGAGGTAGAACATGCGAGATTACAACAAAACTAATATGAAATTAAAGCAAGCGAATAAAAATAAATAAATAAATAAATAATTATGAACTAAACAAACCACTTGGATTACAACAACACACTATGAAATATAAAGTAAAAAAATATATATGAGATAAACAAACCACTTGGATTATAACAAAACACTATGAGGCAGAACATACAAGATTACAACAAAACTAACATGAACCTAAAATAAGAAAGCAAATATGAGGTAGAACATGCAAGATTCCGACAAAACTAACATGAACCTAAAACAAGAAAGCAAATATGAGATAGAACATGCAAGATTATAACAAAACTAATATAAACTTAAAGCAAGCGAATAAAAAGAAATAAATAATTATGAGCTAAACAAACTACTTGGATTACAACAAGACACTATGAAACATAAAGTAAGAAAATAAATATGAGATAAACAAACCACTTGGATTATAAAAAAAAATACTATGAAATAAGAAGCAAGAAAATAAATATGAGATAAAAAATATTAAAAAAAAATGAAAGACTAGAAATTCACCTTTCAAAGAAAGATTGAACTTCTTGATTTCTGAACTTCCTCTTGATCGCCCTCAAGTTTAGAAAGTGTGTTCTCAATTCTCAATTTGAAAGCTTGGAGTCCTTGCTAAAATGATGGCTTGGAGGTGTATGTAGGGAAAAATTATTATCTCTCTTGTTTCTGCTCACTTTTACCAACACCCACTCTTCCTCTTGACCAAAGCTAATGAAATTTAAGTATTTCAGAATTTTTGGAGTTTTGGATGTAGAAAAGATGGAATTTCAGTTTGTATGGAAGGTATGGGGTGTACATGGAAGATAGGAGTATTTTAGCTTAAAAACTCAATTTTTCTCTCTTTTTTCACTATTTTCTCTCACTTTTTTTTCTTCAATTTCGTGGTCTTCTTTCTCTCTTACAATATGATCATCCTATATAGGCAATAAGGGAGGGTGGAGGTCAAAAAAGAAGGTGGAAGACAAGGTGGGAGACAAGAATGTGATAGAAAGGGTGAATTTTCAAAGTGGTTACATGTGATACTCCTTTATGGATGCAAAGAAAACCTCTTTTTGACAATGAAGGATGACTAGGAATGTATTTGGTGATATATGGGTTGGGAAATGGGGTAGAGGAGTGTCCCACACACAAGAAAAAAAAATGCAAAAATACTTTGCCTGCTGGTTTGAAATGGTTAAATATTATTTGAGGGGAAATATAACACAAGGCAAAGCTTTGGCAGAGTGGTTAAGGTGTTGGGTATTGAGTGGTAGGTTAGCGGTTCAAACCCCCTTCCAAGCATTCCTTAAATTCATTTTTTTGGGTAAAGACAAGTCAACGCCACGCCATTAGCAAGGACTAATCCAGTCATGCCATGTCAGCAAGACCGCCACGTTAGCATCCCAATCAGCATTGACGGAATATTCTGCATATGGATGGAATATTCCCTAACTTAACAGAATATTCCCTCACATAACAAAATATTCCCTGAGTTTTGAAAGTTACAATTTGGCCTAAAAGTTTCAAATAATTGTGCTGTAACCCAGACTTCAGGAGAATTTTTCAGTGAGGCCCTCGGAAGTGCAGTGAAGGTTGATCCTAGCTAAACGAACCATTCTGGATGCAACCGTGAGGTCAGAATATGCCTTTGGAAAGGTAATTTGTGGCTGTTTAGGGTTGGAACCAGGACTCAAATTCTAAGTTTTTTTTATTAAGGATTCTATGAGAAACACCTTTTTGTTTTCATCATCGGGTAATCAAAAGAAAGCGCCCAAGTCTTAGGGTCGGTCAAAATGGGGTGTCTACAGTTGCCCCTCTTTGATAGAGCTCAAAGTCTTTTCTTGACATGAGTGAATGTCAAAGCCCGAAGACGACCCTTTTGACAAGGCCATATGACTTGGGCAAACAAACAAGATGCAGATTCAATTGGTTGAACCTGAAGGTTACCTACGTATCCCTTTATAAGGAATCAAACCACCATAGTTCAGGGGCAGAATGCAAATGACATGCTCAAAATGCAGTTTGAAAATTGGACTTACACGCTTCGCGAAGCCAATTGTTTGAAATCTCATAATCATGCAATAGAACGCAATGTCATGGAGTGATGATAACGATATATGAAGATGTCAACATGAGAGGCAAGCCTCGTAGAAATGATATGAAACATAACAAGGGGTGCATTGCATATAAATGTGCCACAAGATCATGTACAAATGTGCCACAACACAATTTTAACCGAGTGAAATAACATCCTAACGCGTCTCACGCAAAAGGAGGAAAGATGGTGTAAACACCAGGCGCACTTGATGTTTTTAACGAGTAAAACAACAACCTAACGCGTCTCATGTGAAAGGAGTGAAGATGGTGTGAACATCAGGTGCACTTGATGTTGTTAATCGAGTAAACTTGCAATCCCAACGCGTTTCACGCATTAGGAGGAATGGCGGTGTAACCAACAGGCGTACCTTACTGTATTTCATACAGAGAGGGGGGAGGTTTTAACCAGGTAAACATTAAATCCTAACAGGTTTCACATAAAAAAAGCAAAGATGGTGTAACTAACAGACGTACCTAACTGTATCTCATTCAGAAAGGGAGAAGGTTTTAACCAGGTAAACATCAAATCCTAACACGTTTCCTGTGAAAAGAGCAAAGGTGGTGTAACCAACAGACGTACCTAACCATATCTCATACAGAAAGGGAGAAGGTTTTAACCAGTTTGTAACAACCCTCATACTGTTTACTGATTTATGACTGATTGATTACGACTGATAACTGAACTGATTAACGTACTGAACTGACTGACTGAAAAACTGGAACTGAATTGACTAGTGTGTATGTTAATTTGTATTCCATCTGTTTGATTGGTTATTTGATCTGTCCGTGTTTCATGTGTAAACTGCTAATTGAAGGCCTTATCGGCGGCTGAACTGGGAAATTGATTAATGTTTCATAATCCTCATAATTAATGTGATTTTACGGTGTATTTATCTGAAAACTGATTAGGTATAATTAAATTAGATTAAAATGAGTGGATTGCAAGTTGTGGACTTAATTACAATTAGACCACCTAGTGGCCACTATCTCCATAACATGTGAGCCTTGCATACTTGAATCAAAACATTCTCCTCAGCCATATCTCTTGTTTAACCGACCGTAGAGAGAGTGAGAGTGAGTGAGTTGAATTCAACTTGTTGTCTTGGCTTGGGGCTTGAAGGGATTGAAGTATAGATTGCTATTTTGAGCTTCTAGCCTTGCATTGGAGATCTAAGGTAGATCATTCATCTTCTTATTGTTGTCCTTGAGCTAATTCTTTCATGGTCCATGATTGTAGAGCTAAGCCATGTTTTAGTTCATACATGTTGATATAGAGCATAGTTCATGCATGCATGTTTAAATTGATGAGTTTTGAGTTGTTTTCATGGCAAATTGTTACATGCATGTTCATGTCTTGAAGTGTAGTCCATGATTTCATCGTGTTTTGGAAACAATTGGCTCCTTAGAGCATCAAATTGGGACTTCAAAGTGATTTGAATTCATGCATGTTTGCATGTTCTTCATGTTCATGAAAATGGTTTGAAATTGGGTTTGAATTAAACACCCTTGGGCCTTGATTTCTCAAAATTGAGCTTTGAACTAGGATATTCTATGTGTTTATAAATGTTTTCCAGAAAATGGGCCCAAGAGGATTGGTTTTGATGCATTTGGATGTGAGTTTGAGCTTGGAGGTGCAATTTGGAATTCCCAGATTCTGCACTTCCGCTTGAGTGGGGGAAGTGCCGCTCGAGCGTGAAATCCGAGCATCCAGCATCTCTCTGCACTGTTTTACAGTCCGCTCGAGCGGAGGATTGGGCGCTCGAGCGGAGTCACGTCTCAAGCTCGAGCGGGCGTCGAGCGGAGATTTCACCCATCCAGTACTTTTACAGTACGCTCGAGCGGGAAAGCTGACGCTCGAGCGTGTACCTTTGTTGCATGTCCGCTCGAGCGGGGAAACCTGCGCTCGAACGGGACTCTATTTTGCTGAAACTGCTTTTCGAGTACATCTTTGCATCCTCATCCCATTCTAGGCATTCTTAGACCTAGTTTAAGGCATCTTGTTGAGGATATAGATGTAGAACACACCAAGGCAAATTAGGGATTAAGTTATCATATTTCCCAACTATGTAGCTTAGTGTGTGTTCAATCTGTTAACTGTGTAGGGTTGGCGACTGGGGAAACACGCTCTAGCATACTGTAGCCCGAACTCTGTGAGTAACAATTGTGTAAAGATATGTTCAACTGATTGTCTTTGAATACTGAACTGAACTGTTTACTGAACTGGTATTACTGAATAAATGTATGTCCTTTATTTCTGAACTGTACTGTGGCATCCTTAGCACCTACTGTTTACTGTTACTGTTACAGAGATCTCTGTCGGTTCCCTTGTTGGAACCACTACTGTCTACTGACTGATGGCCATCATTACTGCTCGGTCTTCTAGACCTACTATTTACTGTTATGCTAACGGATGTACCACATATGACTGTTTACTGTACTGAACAACTGAATGACTGATTGAAATGAACTGTTTTCATACTGTAAGGACATTCATTCTTAACCTCTTTACGCTTTACGCTATTCACTGGGCTTTAGCTCACTGCTCATATATATATATATATATATATATGTAGGTGTTCAGGCACCGGACCGCGGCTAGGAGCGTCAGGGTTACTCCAGTTTTGTCAAGCCAGCCTTTGTGCCTCACTGCGAGGTTCCGAGCCTAACCGTTAAGGCTTAGGGGTGTTTTAGATTTTCCCCTTCTGTACTGTCTTACTGTTCTGTATAGACTGAATGTTTATCGTACTGTTATGTAGGGATTAAGTCCCTAGTCTGAATGATTGTAGATATTGTGCATACTGTTCTGTACCGTTTATGTATGAATGCATGAAAAGTCTTTGTGCATATAGACTGTCATAACTCATTGGGCATTGTTTCTTTACTATATTGGCTTCCGCCAGGCCCTGTACTCTGTTTTACTGTACTACTGTTCTGCAGGCCTTCGGTAATCTCGGATTACTGGCCGGTTACGGTGCTAAACCCATAGGGCCGGGTTTGGGTCGTGACAAAGTGGTATCAGAGCGATACTTAACCACGAGTTATACCGCACACACGTGTCCAATTGAGCTAAAGGGTGTCCTAGAAAGTAATTAGGGCATCTCATGAGTATGATAAGTGTGTGGTTATGTCATGACTGAATATATGCTAACGTGTAAAACTGTTAAACAAATGACTGCTTATGTTTAAAACTGTTATAACTGCTTATAGTGAAATGGATAACGCAAACACTGCAAATGAACCTGAATCCTCATCTACTGAAGCAAGAATGGAAAGAATGATGGAATTGATAACTGCTAGATTGGACCAACAACTGAATCAACAGCCCCTACCTCCTCCGGCTGTACCGGAACAAAATATGAATGTGAATGTACAAAATGTGAATGTAAATGATGGGGACATAATTGCACTGACCCATAAGTTCAGCAAAATGAAACCGCCATCCTTTCAGGGAGGACTGGAACCGCTAAAGGCTGAAGCTTGGGTGCTTGAAACAGAAAAACTATTTGAGGTGTTCCCGTGCTCAGAAGCGAATAAAGTATTGTTAGCTACCTTCACCCTACAAGAAGAAGCTAGAAGGTGGTGGATGTTGATCCGCGATATGAATACTGTTATGACTTGGGCTCAGTTCAAGGAGTCCTTCTTTGAAAAGTATTTTCCTCAGTATGTCAGAGATAGAAAAGTGACTGAATTTGAACAGCTAAAGCAAGGCACAATGTCTGTTGCGGAATATGAGACGAAATTCACCGAGCTTGCTAGATATGCACCGCATATGGTGGATACTGAATATAAGAAGGCCAGGAAATTTGAAGGCGGCCTTAATGTTGCAATTCTCGACAGAATAAATGTTTTGAAGTTACCGAACTATGTAAATGTTCTTGACCGAGCCTTGATGGCTGAATCAAACATTGAAGCACTGAAAACTGAAACACCAACGTCGGAATGGCGTAGTAAGAGGCAGGGTTTCAAATTCAAGAAAGGCAAGCACAACCCGGCCAACAAGAAACAGAATACGGGGTCGACAACTAGCCCCAGCCAAGGGAGTGGATTTATACCACCCTGTTCTGAGTGTGGCAAGAAGCACAAAGGGGTCTGTTACAAAATATCTGGAGCCTGTTACAGGTGTGGCAAGGTGGGCCACATGGTTAAAGACTGCCCCTCTGCTCCACAAGCCAGTAGTAAAGCTGCACCAAGCGCAGCAGCATCAACTGTGGCACCAAAGCCTAACCCCAAAGCTATCGGGAAAGAGCCCATGAGGCAGGGCCGAGTGTTCGCCCTAGTACCGGGAGACGTACAAAATACTGAAACTGTTGTGTCAGGTATCCTCTCTATTTGTGCACAAAATGCATATGTATTAATTGATTCGGGGTCTACACATTCTTATGTATCGCATGCTTTCTCACGAAAATTGAATAGACCCTTAGAACCCATGAACTATCTGCTAGCCATATCATCACCCGTAGGAGGATCCATGACATGTGCTTATATGTATCCCGCATGTGAAATCATTGTTGGGGATATGCATCTGTTTATTGATTTACTACCATTGAACATTGATCATTTTGATGTAATATTGGGGATGGATTGGTTACAAAAATATCATGCCACTATTGATTGTGTGACCAAGCAAGTTGTTTTCCGCCCACCTGGTTTACCTGAATTTGTGTTTAATGGGAGTGGAGTAGTACCTCCCCCGTATTTGATTTCGTCAGTGAAAGCCGTTAAATTAATTAGAAAGGGATGTAAAGGATATTTGTGTTCTGTACTGACTGTGTCTACCGATGATAGTGTTAAAACTGATGTGAATTGTATTCCTATAGTCAGGGAATTCCCAGATGTATTTCCAGATGATCTGCCAGGGGATTTGATTGACAGGGAAATTGAATTTACCGTCGATGTGATTCTGGGTACACAGCCGATATCGAAAGCTCCTTACAGAATGGCCCCAACGGAACTGAAAGAACTGAAAGTACAACTGCAGGAACTGCTGGACAAGAAGTTTATCAGGCCTAGTACTTCACCATGGGGTGCACCGGTTTTGTTTGTAAAGAAGAAAGATGGCTCACTGAGACTGTGCATTGATTACTGTGAATTGAACAAGGTAACTGTGAGAAATAAATACCCATTGCCACGTATTGATGATTTATTTGATCAGTTACAGGGTGCTCAAGTGTTTTCTAAGATCGATCTCAGATCGGGGTATCATCAACTGAAGGTTAAACCGGAAGACATTGATAAAACTGCTTTTAGAACAAGGTATGGCCATTATGAATTTTTAGTTATGCCTTTTGGAGTCACGAATGCACCAGCTGCATTTATGGACCTTATGAACAGAATCTTTAAACCGTACCTTAACAATTTCATTGTAGTATTTATTGATGACATATTGATTTACTCCAGGAGTATAGAAGAACATGAACATCATCTGAGACTTGCCCTACAAACCTTAAGAGAACATAAACTGTATGCTAAACTGTCTAAATGTGAATTTTGGCTTGACCATGTTATGTTTTTGGGGCATGTTGTTAGCAAAGATGGAATTTCTGTTGATCCGCAGAAAATTGAAGCTGTAGTGAACTGGCCTAAACCAACAAATGTGACTGAAGTCCGAAGATTTTTGGGATTGGCTGGATATTACAGACGATTTGTCAAAGATTTCTCCAAAATTGCCCTACCACTGACTCAGTTAACTCAGAAGGGGACATCATTTAACTGGACTGACCAAAGAGAATCTGCTTTCCAAGAGTTGAAAACTCGATTAGTGACTGCACCGGTTCTTACCTTACCTTCAGGTACGGATAGTTATACTGTATTTAGTGATGCTTCTCATAAGGGTTTGGGATGTGTTTTAATGCAGAATGGGAGAGTCATTGCTTATGCTTCCCGACAGTTGAGACCACATGAAAAGAACTACCCGACCCATGATCTGGAACTTGCTGCAGTAGTATTTGCACTGAAAATCTGGCGTCACTATCTGTACGGGGTGACATGTGAAGTATACACCAACCACAAGAGTTTGAAATATTTCTTCACACAGAAAGAACTGAACATGAGACAGCGGAGATGGCTAGAACTGATTAAAGACTATGACCTGCAGATTTTGTACCATCCGGGAAAAGCCAATACCGTCACCGATGCATTGAGCCAAAAGTCAATTGCCAACTTAGCTTGTTTGCTCACCGGACAGAAAGAGTTGCTTTGTGATCTTGAGAAATCTGAAATTGAAATTGTTTTGAGAGAACAAGGTGGAATCTTAGCTGCTATTTCTGCTCAACCGGCACTGATTGAAGAAATTAAAGAGAAACAGCAACAGGATGACTTCTTGAAGAAGATCATCGAAGAAAGAGAATCTAAACCGAGACCGGGATTCAAATTTGAGAACAATGTACTGAAATTTCATGAAAGACTGTGTGTACCAAATGATACTGAACTGAAAAGGAGAGTTCTGCAAGAGGGCCACAATTCGAAATTGTCTATCCACCCGGGGAATACGAAAATGTATCAAGACCTGAAACAGAATTTCTGGTGGCCAAGAATGAAGAAAGAAATCGCCGATTTTGTATCCAAATGTCTTCATTGCCAACAGGTCAAAGCTGAACATCAACGACCTGCCGGACTATTGCAACCCCTACCCATACCAGGATGGAAGTGGGAGCATATCACCATGGATTTTATAGTGGGATTGCCTCACTCCAATAAAGGTATGGACTCGATTTGGGTTATTATTGATAGACTAACCAAATCTGCTCACTTCTTACCTGTCAAAACAATCTATAATGCGGACAAATTGGCCGTTATCTATATTGATGAAATTGTGAGACTGCATGGAGTGCCTGTGTCTATTGTTTCTGACAGGGATTCGAAGTTTACATCGAGGTTTTGGCAAAGTCTACAGACTGCATTGGGTACTGATTTGAGGCTGAGTAGTGCCTATCATCCTCAGACAGATGGCCAATCAGAAAGGACCATCCAAACTCTGGAGGATTTATTGAGAATGTGTGTCCTTGATTTTCAGGGGAATTGGGAAAGTCATTTGCCCTTAGCTGAATTTGCCTACAATAACAGCTACCATTCGAGTATTGGCATGGCGCCTTTCAAGGCATTGTATGGCAGAAAATGTAGATCTCCGATTTGCTGGGCAGAAGTTGGAGACGGGCCTTTGCTTGGGCCCGAGATTGTATATGAAACGACCGAGAAAGTGAAACTGATACAACAGAGACTGAAAACTGCGCAGAGCAGATAGAAGAGTTATACTGACGTCAGAAGACGAGACAGAGAGTATGAAGTAGGTGATCACGTATTTGTAAAAGTGACACCAATGAAAGGCCAGACTCGTTTTGGAGTCAAAGGCAAGTTAGCACCGAGATACGTCGGACCATATGAGATTATTGAGAAAATCAATCCGGTGGCGTATCAAGTCGCGCTCCCTCCTGAAATGGAGCATATGCATAACGTCTTCCACATTTCTATGTTAAGAGACTACCTCCGGGATCCTTTCCATGTAATAGAGCCTACTCATGTAGTGCTGAGTGATGACTACACTTACGAGGAACGGCCCATACAGATTGTAAACAGACGGATCAAGAAGTTGAGAAATAAAGAGATCCCATTGGTGAAAGTCGACTGGCATAACCATGGTGGTGTGTATGCCACTTGGGAAAGGGAAGATGACATGGCTAAAAGATATTCTGAACTGTTTCCACTGAACCCTGTTTTCTTCCAGAATGAAGGTAACTCGAGTTTAGAGGACTAAACACTTTTTAAGGAGGGGAGACGGTAACAACCCTCATACTGTTTATTGATTTATGACTGATTGATTACGACTGATAACTGAACTGATTAACGTACTGAGCTGACTGACTGAAAAATTGGAACTGAATTGACTAGTGTGTATGTTAATTTGTATTCCATCTGTTTGATTGGTTATTTGATCTGTCCGTGTTTCATGTTTAAACTGCTAATTGAAGGCCTTATCGGCGGCCTTATCGGCGGCCGAACTGGGAAATTGATTAATGTTTCATAATCCTCATAATTAATGTGATTTTACGGTGTATTTATCTGAAAACTGATTAGGTATAATTAAATTAGATTAAAATGAGTGGATTGCAAGTTGTGGACTTAATTACAATTAGACCACCTAGTGGCCACTATCTCCATAACATGTGAGCCTTGCATACTTGAATCAAAACATTCTCCTCAGCCATATCTCTTGTTTAACCGACCGTAGAGAGAGTGAGAGTGAGTGAGTTGAATTCAACTTGTTGTCTTGGCTTGGGGCTTGAAGGGATTGAAGTATAGATTGCTATTTTGAGCTTCTAGCCTTGCATTGGAGATCTAAGGTAGATCATTCATCTTCTTATTGTTGTCCTTGAGCTAATTCTTTCATGGTCCATGATTGTAGAGCTAAGCCATGTTTTAGTTCATACATGTTGATATAGAGCATAGTTCATGCATGCATGTTTAAATTGATGAGTTTTGAGTTGTTTTCATGGCAAATTGTTACATGCATGTTCATGTCTTGAAGTGTAGTCCATGATTTCATCGTGTTTTGGAAACAATTGGCTCCTTAGAGCATCAAATTGGGACTTCAAAGTGATTTGAATTCATGCATGTTTGCATGTTCTTCATGTTCATGAAAATGGTTTGAAATTGGGTTTGAATTAAACACCCTTGGGCCTTGATTTCTCAAAATTGAGCTTTGAACTAGGATATTCTATGTGTTTATAAATGTTTTCCAGAAAATGGGCCCAAGAGGATTGGTTTTGATGCATTTGGATGTGAGTTTGAGCTTGGAGGTGCAATTTGGAATTCCCAGATTCTGCACTTCCGCTCGAGTGGGGGAAGTGCCGCTCGAGCGTGAAATCCGAGCATCCAGCATCTCTCTGCACTGTTTTACAGTCCGCTCGAGCGGAGGATTGGGCGCTCGAGCGGAGTCACGTCTCAAGCTCGAGCGGGCATCGAGCGGAGATTTCACCCATCCAGTACTTTTACAGTACGCTCGAGCGGGAAAGCTGACGCTCGAGCGTGTACCTTTGTTGCATGTCCGCTCGAGCGGGGAAACCTGCGCTCGAACGGGACTCTATTTTGCTGAAACTACTTTTCGAGTACATCTTTGCATCCTCATCCCATTCTAGGCATTCTTAGACCTAGTTTAAGGCATCTTGTTGAGAATATAGATGTAGAACACACCAAGGCAAATTAGGGATTAAGTTATCATATTTCCCAACTATGTAGCTTAGTGTGTGTTCAATCTGTTAACTGTGTAGGGTTGGCGACTGGGGAAACACGCTCTAGCATACTGTAGCCCGAACTCTGTGAGTAACAATTGTGTAAAGATATGTTCAACTGATTGTCTTTGAATACTGAACTGAACTGTTTACTGAACTGGTATTACTGAATAAATGTATGTCCTTTATTTCTGAACTGTACTGTGGCATCCTTAGCACCTACTGTTTACTGTTACTGTTACAGAGATCTCTGTCGGTTCCCTTGTTGGAACCACTACTGTCTACTGACTGATGGCCATCATTACTGCTCGGTCTTCTAGACCTACTGTTTACTGTTATGCTAACGGATGTACCACATATGACTGTTTACTGTACTGAACAACTGAATGACTGATTGAAATGAACTGTTTTCATACTGTAAGGACATTCATTCTTAACCTCTTTACGCTTTACGTTATTCACTGGGCTTTAGCTCACTGCTCATATATATATATATATGTAGGTGTTCAGGCACCGGACCGCGGCTAGGAGCGTCAGAGTTACTCCAGTTTTGTCAAGCCAGCCTTTGTGCCTCACTGCGAGGTTCCGAGCCTAACCGTTAAGGCTTAGGGGTGTTTTAGATTTTCCCCTTCTGTACTGTCTTACTGTTCTGTATAGACTGAATGTTTATCGTACTGTTATGCAGGGATTAAGTCCCTAGTCTGAATGATTGTAGATATTGTGCATACTGTTCTGTACCGTTTATGTATGAATGCATGAAAAGTCTTTGTGCATATAGACTGTCATAACTCATTGGGCATTGTTTCTTTACTATATTGGCTTCCGCCAGGCCCTGTACTCTGTTTTACTGTACTACTGTTCTGCAGGCCTTCGGTAATCTCGGATTACTGGCCGGTTACGGTGCTAAACCCATAGGGCCGGGTTTGGGTCGTGACACAGTTAAACATCAAATCCTAACACGTTTCACGTGAAAGGAACAAAGGTGATGTAACCAACAGTGTACCTAATCGTATCTCATACGGAGAGGGGGAAGGTTTTAATCGGGTAAACATCAAATCTTAGCACGTTTCACGTGAAAAGAGAAAATGTGGTGTAACCAACAGACATACCTAACGGTATCTCATACGGAAAGGGGAAAGGTTTTAACCAGTTAAACATCAAATCCTAACATGTTTCACGTGAACGAAACAAAGGTGGTGTAACCAACAGACGTATCTAACCATATCTCATACGAAAATGGGGAAGGTTACATATACACACGAACGATATACAAAATACATATTACATACGTATACATATACACACAGACAAATTATATATGTATACGGATACACACATATACATATACGGAGAAAATATATACATAGTTACATGTACACAGACATAAATACATAATATAATATACACATACACACGTACACATACATATACATATCTCTTTCTCCTCCCCTATTTTTGTCTCTCTCTCTTCCTTCATCTTCTTCAAGCGTCGTGTCTGGTGCGCGATTTCAACAATCACGGTGCTTGACCGACAAGCTGCCCCGATTCTTCAACGTCTTATCCCAATGTTTCTCCTTTTTGTCTTTTTCTTCTTCTTCTTCTTCTTCGCTCTCTTCTTAAGTTGGGGCCTGCGAGAGGGAGGCAGAGCAAAAGCTTGCAAACTTTCTTTGCCACCACTCTACAACCTCTTTCTTTTGCATTACTCTCCTTCGCCATGACCTCTTCACACGATTCTTGTAGACGCGCCTCGATGGCCTCACGCTTCTACAGTTCGGACTCAAATGTCACGGTTCTGAATCTAATCCCGCAAAGTGTTATGCGAGACTGATAAATCACCAAAGAGTCCAAATCTGGCAAATCGTTTTGGAAAACTGATTTTTAAGAAAGAAGTGTCAAACATGGACTGCTTTGCCAGATACAAAGTCGCCACCTAAATATTTTGTTTTGGGGGAACTTAGGAAACCCTGACTCGTTGCCTAAGGCCACGTGTCCATCATCACCAAAGTTGCTTCAGCTCAGGAACTTGGGTACGATTGGGGAAGGTCATCTATGAGCACCCCCACTCGCCCGATCCGAAGATCAGCCTGTACTAAGCATGATATCTTGTTTTTGAAAACACATGCGTTCTTATTCCGGTTAATTAGTTAGAATTACTATGTGATGCGCACAACACACAAGTATAGACTAGATCACCTAATTTGAAACAAGTCATCTCATGTTTGTTTGGAAATAGTTTAAAGTTTGCTACTTGCAGGTAGGCTAAAAATGCGAATTTCAATGAATTGTCCCAATTCAAACAATCCAACCTTCACCCACAGGCATTAAGGCAGTTATATCACATAAGCAATTAGCTTCATGGCAAGCATGCTGTCATGTTAACACTCACATACATGCGAGATGCTAAAGCATAAACACTCACAATGTTCTCCGAGCCAAAACAAAGAACATGTTAGTAATCAATGTATGATCCAAGTCCATGTTAAGATGGCTGATGCATCACATACAAAATGCAACTAGAATAGACTCGGCTAGTCTAAAATGGCATGTGAGATGCGACAATTCGATACATGTATTTAACTTAGAATTAAAATATAATGCAGTTAGTATGATGCGTCGAGCCGGGTGCATGCAATACTGATGAATAATGCAAACATGTATAGCATAAGAATGCTAATTCAAATGTGCCCTAGAACTAACCATCGTAAACGGTTAAGTAAAAGGGAAAAACAAGTGGAGGTTGGAAGACATGCATCACACACGCGCACGCTTATTACACAATTGCGCCGTCTCGACGGAGGGACCGAAAGAATAATACAAATTACATAATTAACTAACTAACAAGCTCATTAATTGTTACACAACACTTAACTAATTAAGCAAATCAATTAAGCTATGAAAACAGTAAAAACAGCCTCGGGAAGAGGGATGCATGCGTGCTCGGACGGCTTCGCTCGGAAATCCATCGACATGTTACCTCTATTTACACTGCTCTGTACCTCTGAAAACTGTGCCAACTTCTGTGACACTTCTGAACCAGCTTGGGGACTTTCTGAGAGTCCATCGGCCAATAGATAGGGCCATCGGCCATGGGAAATTGGTCATCGACCAAATGTAAAGCTCTCGGCCAACAATGTTTAGCCGACCGGCACTGAAGATGGCCGACCAGCACTGAAGATGGCCGACCGGCCGTATCTTCCTGCAGAATGCTGTGTTGCTGTAGCAGAGGACAAACAGAGCATGGCAATACATTTACAAGGCAATGTTTGTATGACCACCCTCCTTATCATGTTTGAGACTCAAAGGAGTGTAGTCCTCGACCCTCGGATCACCAATCACGCATTTTGATGCATGATGGCAAAAGGAGCCGAATGTGCAATTCAATGTGGGATGAAATGCACAAAAACACATAAGGGGGCCCAATCTCTATCATGGTTGATCAAGAGGCAAGGGATGCAAACATGCGAGCAAAACTAATGCAACATGAAGCATGTCAAGGACAATGCCATACAAGGCTAATGGTAATAAGCATGCCAAATGCAATGCAACCTAAACAAGCATGCAAACATGCAAGGCATGTGGCAACATTCAAGGATAGGCAAGCATGTAACAACATGTAGGGCAAGCATGCAACAACATGCAAGGGACAATACATGCAAACATGCAAAGCAGCTTAACAAAAGGGGCATGCCAAATGCGATATAACTCAAGCATGCAATAACATGCAATAGGCCAAGTATGCAACAACATGCGATAATGGTCTTAAACCAAAATGGACAGCTCTCAAATAGGTTCAAATCAGTGGCCAAAGTGATGAAACAAAGGCATGAAATACACATATAAACATGCATGCTAATGGTCCATTACCTTAAGCATTGTAGAGCAACTTTTAAGAACGCTTAAAGGGAGACAAACATGGATATTAGGCAAACATGTTAAGCTCTGAAATCATGTTAGGAGAGGTGCCAAACCGACCAAAGTACACAAGCAAAGCATGCAAGAAAGCTTAAAGCTTGAAACTAGCCTAAGGGTTCAAACCATGGCTATACAAAGCAAGCCCCAAAGGGCCAAGAGGACCTAAAACAGTCCTAAGACAGGTCCAAACAAGACCGAAAGCAAGCTCGAAACTAGCCAACACAAGCTAGAACACAACGCCAAAACATGAGGCATGCAAGGTTACTAAAGAGGGTGTTACACTACACCTATCAAAACCAAACATGGCATGATATAAGCAATGAAAAACAGAGTTATGGCATGTCAAAGTAAGTCCAAAAACTCACTTAGATGACATCCCAAAGACCTAAGCATGGTGGCATACACAATGACACATTCATAAGGCATAAAATACAAACCCTTTAAAGCATTAAAGGAGTGACAAATGCAAGTACATGAGCATACTATATGGACTGAAATAATATTACAAGTGATGCCAAACCACTAAAATGATCCGAATAGAGCATGCTAGTGACTCAAACACCCAAAGCTAACAAGCTAGATTGCATGGTAGCTATACAAAACAATGTAAGCATGACCAAAACAATGAAAAATAGAGCTCAAGCATGTTAAAACAAGGCTAGAAGCTTCATGGAGTTGAGCCAAAACATGCAAGCATGGTAGTCTAAATGCTAGATACATGTTACGGCAAATGAGGGGATTGCAAGGTAAGTATATGGTGCATGTAAGAGACCACTAAACCAACTTTAAATAGAGGTAAATCATGGCAAAACAACACCAAATACTTGCTGAAATAAGCTAAAACAAGCTAGGCATACAAGCCACCAACATAAGCCACTTATGCTAGTATTCAAGATGACAAGGAGAGGGGATGACCCTCTCCTATTTAGGATACCAAAACCACCTCTCCACCACTAAAAATCCTTTGGATTTCAGTGGTAGAGAGGCCATGCAAAGCTCAAAGCAAGGGCCAAAAGAAATGGCCTAAAACAAGGCCTAACAAGGCCTAACAAGGCCTTGGAGGGGGTAAACAACCCCAAACCTCAAAATGACCTTCAACAAAGTTGAAAAGAAAGTAAAAACAGAACTTTTATCAGTTAATAGCTAAGCTTAAAACAATAAGCAAGAAGGGCTAAAAGCCTAAGCAAGAAAGGGGTATCTAAAGCAAGAATGCTCACCCTTGAAGAACACCTTCAAGAACACAACACCAGCACCTTTCTCTGATCAAAACCACTCCAAGAACCCTAACAACAACTCTTTAGAACCTCAGCAACCAGGGATGGTGTAATGCTAGGTGTTTGTGTGCAATAGTGTGAACAAAAATCACTTTAGGTCACAAATACACACACAAATGATAGAGATAGAGAGATATAGAGATAAAGAGAGATACAACTTTTTCTAACCCTAATTTCAGAACCTCTGAAAAGGGAGGAGGGCCTCCCCTCTTATAGAAATCCAATTTGCAAAGCTTATTGGAGAAGCTAAGCAAAGGGCAAATCCCACCATACACGTGTATGGAGGGGGTTAATTGTGGATGCCAGCTGGTACAAAATATCTGCATAAAGAAGATGAACAGGGTTCGCCACCAAAAAAGGCCGATCGATCGACATAAGTGCCGGCTGACCAAATATAGTGCCGATCGGCCAATACTTTTGGCCGATGGAAAGAAAACAAGGGCCGATGGCTTTAAGCCTTGGCCGGTGGGCTGAGGGTATGGCAAACAAGCGACCCTCTTCCCTTAGAAGCAAAAACACGAGTGCTTGGTCCACAACCAAGCACAAAACAGACAAGTTGAGAGATCTTGAGGCAAGGCGCGTAGCCGAGACCTCCGAGAACACAAAACGAACACGAGCATGGATGATCATCGAATGTTCAAACGATGACGTCCAAGTCTTGAGGATGGTCAAAAATGGGGTGTCTACAGTTCTCTTACTCTTTTTCCCGACCTGAATGAGTCCACGATAGAGATGACCGATTCTGACTCCTCTGAACCTCAATCCCGGGCTCCTCCTCCTTTCCCTGTTTTTAGCTTTCCAGCGATGTCAGTTGAGAAAATAATGGAGGCACAGTCTGACATCAAAGCAAACTCGTATACGCTGAGGTCATGTGTGGAGACCGTGACTGCGGTCTCCAACTTGTCCCATCCACTGCAGAACAGGATGTTTGATGTACATCAGTTAACTGCACAACTCTCCCTACTCCAACGTATGTACAAGGAATCCCGAGTAGAAATTAGTGCACTGAAAAAGCAGAACAAAGAGCTGAAACGACAGGCCACCTCCGTGGCTCGATTCGAAGCTTCTTCGCACAACCAATTTGATGGCTGACGAGGAGTAATTTCTTCTGGAAGCTCTGCCATGGCCGAGGTAGAGTCTTCAAGAGCTTCGAAGGAGTAAAGATGAAGTGAGGCAACTGATTGTAAAGTCAGGCAACGAAGCCGTATGCAAATGAAGCTGGTTATAATCTTTGTCGTTGAGCTGCTACCGAAAAACTAAGAAAATGCTACTCTTTATTTATATATTTTGTTTTGTTTTTGTTTTTGTTTTTGTTTTTTTGTTTTTTTGTTTTGTTTTGTTTTTTTTTTTTTTTGTACAACTTTGATCGGGGTTGATCCCTGGCATTAATAAAACGAGTTTGTTCTACAAATCTAGATGGCATGGATAGCACAACACTGAACATAAAAATTATTTTGTTTTGAATTTTGAACTTGAAAATGACTGCTTTTTAGTGAATTTTGAACTAAATATTGAGCCTATCACTAACCAAAACACAAAACACAACTTAATGAAATGAAAATGAAGCAAAAACCATCCCAATACACACCCCTTTGTGCTTGTCGGAGCAAAATGAACGCAAAACTAAGCAACACCGATCGACTGCCCGACGGAAAAGCATCACCGGTGATAACTACTGTGCATTTTCCAGCAATTTCTTGATTAAGGTGACGAGAACTCGATAGTGTTGGTAAAAGACAGAAAACCTAACTCAACTGTGCCCCTAGTTCATCACTTTGCCCTTTTTTGTTTTTCCTTTCTGCTAAAACGATTTTGATCAACATGAGAAGTAAATTAGCACACTTGTTCCATTTTCTATCTTGAAAACATATGAGCCAAATTATGAGCACTGAAAATTTCCTCTTTTTAGTCCAAAGAATGGTCTGAATTTTGGAAAAATGAAATAATTTTTGAGAAAATCAGTCAACTTCATTAAAAGTCCTCAAAATCTATTTTCACAAATGACCACTACTCGATCAACATGAAATCAACCCTTCAGATGTACAACTAAATTTGTCTTGTGACTGAACCCGTCATGAAGGAGAAATAGGACAACTGAATCAAATGGGGACGAGCCAATCAAATATGGATAGCCGAGTCAAATAAAGATACACCAATCAAACATGGACGAGATGAGTGAGTTGAAAAATGATTAAGGTCGAACTTCAAGATAAAGCTACCTACGTATCCCAAAGATAGGAATCAGGCCATACGTAGTTTCGGTTAAGGTTCACTCGTGTATTGACACTCTCCTTTTGTGCTTTAACTTTTGCCAAAGCCGCCCTTTTGGGTTTTCAACCTTGTGAGCTTTTCATTTTTTTCATGTTTTCTCTCCCTCTTCTTTTTTTTTTATTTTTTTTTTTTAACTTTTACCCGGGTCGCCCTTTCGGGTTTTCAGCCCAGCAAGCCTCTCAAGGGTAGTACTTCTTCAGCTTGTCCATATTAATTGGTTATGAGAACTCCAAACCATCCAGATCCATGAGAATGACTACTCCTCCTAACTAGATTGATTTAATGATGTAGGGCCCCGTCCAATTGGGTCTAAACTTGCCCCTAGGGTCGTGAATAGGAGCTCGGTTGTTTTTCAACACTAAGTCCCCTTCCCTCAAATTCCTGGATCTAACATTTTTGTTGAATGCTCTGGCAATCCTGCGTTGATACCCCTGAATGTGATATAATGTCTTCAATCTTCGCTCATCAAATAACACCAGTTCCTCAAATCGGTTTTGTTACGAATCAGCTTCTGTTATCTAACATTCAGCCATAATCCTCAATGAAGGCACTTCCAACTCAATTGGCAAAACAGCCTCCATTCCATATACCAAAGAGTAAGGGGTTGCCCCTGTAGACACTCAGATTGATGTCCTATATCCCCAAGTGCAAAAGGCAACTTATCTGGCCAATCTCTATAAGTTTCTACCATCTTACACAAGATGTTCTTGATGTTCTTATTTGCAGCTTCAATGACTCCATTAGTTTGAGGCCTATAGGTTGATGACTTGTGAAAAGCCACGTTATACTTCTCAAGTAGAATTTCCACTTCTCCTTTGAAATGTGAGGCATTGTCTGAAATTAATTCGTTTGGCACCCCGTATCTATAGATAATGTTGTTCTTGATAAATTTGGCCACGTGTGATGCTTTCAATGCTGAATATGACTGTGCTTCAACCCACTTGGTAAAATAGTCAATGACAACCAAGATGAACTGATGCCCATTTGAACCTTTCAGTGTGACTGCCCGATGACATCTATGCCCTAGACTGAGAAATGCCAAGGCGAAGTCATGTTGTAGAGTTTTGATGGTGGGATGTTCATGTGATTAGCATGGATTTGACATTTGTGGCATCGCCTAACAAAGTTGATACAATCATTCTCCATGGTTAACCAATAGTATCCTTGTCTAAGGATTTTTCTGGCTAGCATTATACCGTTCATATGTGCTCCGCACTCTCCTCCATGTATGGCTTCCATGATACGTTTTGCCTCTTTTTCCTTTACACACAGCTTGTACATTCCCAGATGCCCTCTCTTGTATAACTTATCTCCACAAATGACGAACTGAGTGGCCAGACGCCGTATCTCCCTTTTGTCTTTGGTGTTTTCCCCTTGTGGATATGTACCACTTTCCAGAAAATTCCAAATATCAAAGTACCAAGGGTTTTCATCTTGAACTTCTTTCGTTGCAGCTATCATTTCATATGCAGGGGTGTACCTTTGTTCTATAAGGATCAGACGCATCTTGACCCCGACCGGTATATCTATCATTGATGCCAGGGTTGCCAATGCATCAGTAAATCGATTGTTTACCAGGTGTGTAAAAGTCAGTTTTTCAAACCTCGGGATCAACATGTCCAAGGTCTAATGGTAGACTTTCATTTTTTCCTCTTTAACTTTCCAATCTCCGTTGGCTTGAGAACGACCAAGTTCGAATCCCCGATCACATCCAATCTTATTGCCCCTAGTTCCAGGGCTGCTTCCAATCCGGCAATGCACGCCTCATACTCTGCTTGGTTGTTGGATACCCTGAATCGGAGTTTGAAAGCTAAGGGAATATGGGAATCATCCAGTGCTATGAGCAGCACGTCTATCCCATAGCCAAATTGATTGGACGCTCCATCAAAGTACAACTTCCAAGTGTCTTCTTCCATCTGCATGACCTCTTTATCTGGGAATGAGTACTCCACATCTTCTCCTCCTCCAATTGGGTGATCAGCCAAAAATTCTACTACGGCCCTTTCTTTGACAGATTTGCGAGTGACATACTTAAGGTCAAATTCGAAAAGCAAAAGCAACCAACAAGCTAACTTACCGGTATGCACTGGTTCCTCAAAAAGATATTTGATTGGGTCTAATCTTGAAACCAGAATTACCAAGTGAGCCAGCAGGTAGTGTCTCAACTTCCTGATGGCCCGCACCAAAGCTAAGCAAGCTTTTTCCAAAGGAGTGTAGCGGATCTCATATTCAAGCATCTTTTTACTTAAGTAGTAGATTGCCTTCTCCACTTTCTCATCCGACTCTTGTGCAAGCATGCATTCCATAGTTGATTCAGTCACTGATAAGTACAGGATCAGCGGTGATAACACACGTGGATTCTGCAAATACTGCTTGACTTGCTCGAACGCAAACTGACATCGATTATCCCATTGGAACTTCTTCCCTTTCTTTAAGAGACCAAATAGTGGTTCACAAGTCAAGGTTAGCTTTGAAATAAACCTCCTTATGAATTGCACCTTTCCTAAAAAAACCCCGCACCTCCTTTTCAGTCATTGGTGGCGGCATTTCTAAGATGGCCTTAATTTTAGATGGATCAACTTCGATTCCTCGTTGTGTGATCAGAAATCCCAATATCTTGCTCACAATTACTCTAAAGGTGCATTTCTATGGATTTAGCCTTAGCCTGTATTCCCTAATTCTCTCAAAGAATTTCTTCAATATAGTGTAATGGCTTTCCCGATCTTTGGACTTGACAATCATGTTGTCTACATACACCTCAACTTCCTTGTGGATCATATCATGCAAAAGAGTGGTAACGACTCTCTGATAAGTGGCCCTGGCATTCTTTAAATCGAATGGCATAACTCTGTAGCAGTATGTCCTCCATGGTGTGGTAAAATTAGTCTTTTCTCTGTTCTCTAGAGCCATAAGGATCTGGTTATATCCCGAAAAACCATCCATGAATGACAGTAAGGCATGCCCTATAGTGAAGTCTACCAATTCGTCAATATGTGGCAATGGGAAATTATCCTTCAGACTAGCCTTGTTCAAATCCCGGAAATCAACACAAACTCGGATTCTACCATCTTTCTCCAGAACTGGCACAATATTGGCTAACCAAGCAGGATATTCTGATACAAGCAAAAACCCAGGATTGATTTGCTTGGTAAGCCCTTCCTTAATTTTCAAGGCCCAATCAGGACGGATTCTGCGAAGCTTCTGTTTGACAAGTCGGGCCTCAGGGTTGAGAGGGATCCTATGTTGTACAATCTCAGGGTCAATTCCTGGCATGTCATCGTAGGACCATGCAAAAATATCTTTGAATTCTGTTAATAAAGCAACTAATTGCTCATGTTCCTCTGAAGACAAAGTAGAACCAATTTGGATCAAGTGAGAATCTTTTTCAGTACCCACATTTACAGAAACAATTTCATCCACTAATGGCTTAGCATGCCTTTCTTCCTCCCAGTTGATTAAATTTTTCAAAGCCCGAGGAATTTCTTCCTCTTCGTTTTTATCAAAATCTTGAAAATTTTGGTCAATGTTATTAACTATGGGCACAGAAAAGTAAGCGGAAATCATATCTTCATTCAAAGCCTCCGGCTCACAAGTTGCAACAGACTCAAAAGAGAAAGAAAAAGAAGACTCAGACATTTTAGACAAACTTAAATCTGCATCCAATCCAACAGGCCCATCGGACTCAGACTCAATAGCCAATTCACAATTCTCTGTACAACTCTTTTCAAAATACCAATTTATTTGTGAGCCATTCACTACATCCATGATGAAGCTTGAGCAGTTTGCAGGTACCTCTGGCCCGATCCTGGCAATGGTCATAACCCCTAAATTCATCGGTTTAGCGCTACTATATGATTCTGTCAGTAAATTAGCCAGTGTTAGACCCAGGACTTCCTATGTGCTTCTTTCCGAGCTGACTTCTCTGTCTTGTCCGATGTCAATACTAGGATCTACCCACTCCTCGTCACCATCGGAGAGCTGATGATCGAAGAAGATCTCAAACCCAGGGTATCTCTTCCTCTTCACTTGATCAATCCAGGGCTCAGGAAAACCACAAACAGGGAAGTCTTCCCCTTGGCGGACAAAACGTCCATTCAAGGTCCCATGGATTGGCCTATAAACCAGCTCATACTTCTTTCATGCCTTCTTTGCATTGATTCTCTCTCTTATTTCTTTCCCTTTCTTCTCCTAGTCTTCTACTGTTGGTTCATATCCCAACCCAAATGCATGTGGGTTGTGGATTACCTTAGTTATCTCTGTGGTGCCTTGTCTGCCTCTTCTTCCCAATCGAGATCCTGGGATGTATCCTAGCTTCTTCATCATATAGACTGACTAAGCACTCAGATGTGTACCTTCCTCTATTGCCATGATTGTCTGCACTAGTTGTGCTTCTGCCAAGGTGAAACCCGAGAGAAAAACATCTTCACTCCCATGTTATACTTCTAATACCGGCATTGTGACTTCTGGAGGAGGGTGGATCGTAGAATTGCCAAAAACTGTGGTAATCCCTCCATTGTGTGGATACTTCACCAACTGGTGTACAGTTGAAGAGACCGTTCTCATCTTATGCAACCAAGGCATGCCCAACAATAGGTTAAAAGTTGCCAGGACATCCATGACATGGAATTCTGCCTCATACTCAAAGGGACCAACTAATATCTGGACCTTGAAAGTCCCCATAACATTCCTGCTAGTGTTGTCATATGCCCGAATAACTTGGCTTGTTGGCATGAAGTCAGCCGGCTTTAACCCGATCGCATAAGCAGTCCTTGCTAGGCACACATTAATGGTTGAACCGGTATCAAGCAAAACTACTGAAATCCACTTCTTTCTACACTCCAAGGCCACATGCAAAGGCTTGTTGTGGTCAACCCCCTCAGGTGGTAACTCTTCGTCTACAAATGATAACATAGGGGTCATGTCTTTAGGTCTGATGAAAGATACTAACTGATCCGGCATTGTCTCAATGGATAGCTTGGCCTTGTTTAAGGCTAACAACATTGCTTGTCGGTGTTCTCGAGAAGCCATAAGAAGACCCCAAATAGAAATGTTTGCCTGGATCTTTTTCAATTGTTTTAGAACTAGGTCTTCTTCTTTCTCTTTCTCTTTCTCTTTCTCTACCTCTTTATCTTTGCCGAAGGGCTCTCCTTGGTCTAGATATGGAGGCTTAAAGTAGCGCCCACTCCTGGCCAAATGATCAATTTCATCCGCATACCAAGTCTCATCCGGCACTTTGTTCACCCATTCATTATTAGTGTGGGCGAGCTGTAAGTCATTATTATCTCACCATTCGCCTTCGTTGACCGAAAGGAAATTATCTAGCACTACTTGAATCATTCCCGCAATATGCTCTGAATGGCTTTCTGGTTCTTCTTCTTTTCCTCTAGCACTCTTTCCTTTACCACATTCAATAGGTTTTCCGAAATCAAGTCTCAATTTATCCCTTTTTCAGTTTCCTCATCAAAAGCTTCGTCACCGCTTGACCAACCGTGACTGTAATTCTTCAATTTCCACCATCCCATCTACACATTCCCAAGGTCTAATTCTTCAAAGAAATGAAGATTAGTCAAGTCCTCCTCTAGGTCAGCCAAATCTTCCAACCCCTGTTCAAGTACATCCTCTCTGACAACATTGATAGAAAATGAGTCAGGAAGATCAACCTCAAGCTTTAGTTGACCACTGGGAACAATATACCGGCTAGGATCGTACTTTTTCTCTTATAGGTTACCAGCCTCAAGCATAAGTATTTCGGTTATTTCCTTTAACACTACCACCATAGGGATTTTAGGTTTTGGATGGGTTGGAGGTGCATCCATCATGCACAACTTAGTGCCTTCATGAATATGTACCTCACGTTTTGGTAAATGGGCAGGTGTGATATAGATACTGGGGTTAAAGGTGGATGAGGTTAAGATGAGGAGGTGGTGGAACTTTGTCATGATGCGGCAACGGGTTGGTAATGACGTTGGGTTTTGGTGGCTGTGGGGGAGCTATGACTTTATTGTCAATAAGGTCTTGGATCTCATGACGAAGGCGAAAACAACAGTCTGTGTCATGTCCGAGTTGTTAGTGGAAAGCACAGTGTTTAGTAGGGTCATGTTTGGTTGAGAGAGGTTCGGGAAGAGGTTGGGGGTCCAAAGGCTTCAAATACCCTCTTTTTGTTAAGATGTTCATTGCTTTGGAGAGTGACATATGGAGAGGAATGAATGTTCTGATTGGGGCTCGGGTTGTGTTTGTTGTTTGCGGGCCAGCATGAGCAAATGGGTCGGCTATTTTAGTGGTGGTGGCAACCAAGTTGATTTTAGAGGGTTTCACAGCTATGCTACCATTGGTGGTAGCATTGGAACTACGACCAAAAGGTTTCCAAACAGGTTCCTTATCATCAATGATTCCTTGTTTGATGGCATCCTCTATCTGGACCCCTATCTCTTTTAAGTCATTAAAGGTGAAGAACGGGAGGACTATCATTTTTTGTAACATCTTTCCATGCAGATTTCTGACTATCATACGGATTTGGTCTTTTTCAAGTGTTATGTTGGTCATCATTGCTTCTTTTGCCCTCCATCTGGTGATAAAGGTCATGAAACTTTCATTGGGCTCTTGACAGGTGGTTTTTAATTCCTGAGTAGTCACTTCAATCTGGGTGTTATAAGCATGCTGGGTGATAAAGGCCCCGGCTAACTCTTCCTAACTTTATTTTATTGCGTCCTCTAACTTGGCATACCAGATAGCAACCACTCCTGACAAAGTTCGTCCGAATAAAGAGAGCTTTTGCGGATGAGTCAAACCCATAGGCTTTAAGACATCAGAGAACATGCGAATGTGCACCACTGGGTCACCAGAGCCATCAAACCTATCAATGTGTGGCATTTTGAACCATTCTGGCAACTTCACAGCTATCTCAATGTATCCGTCTTCGATGTCCAGGATTGAATTGACTCCTTGTGCCTTTTTGAAAAGTTTTTCCAACTTGGCCAGCTTCAACATAGTTGAGTCAGACTCAAGTGCTTCAGAGGGAAGGAGCCCTCCTACTGGTTGTACAAGGTGAAATGATCCTCCTGAAGTTTGTGCAGGACCTCTCAGATCTTCCGGTGAGTTAAGTTCAGGAAACTTGTCAGCTGGTGGAGGTGGAGGTGAAACTGGATGAGTCACCGGAGGTGGTTGAGTAATGGACGCCCCAGATAAGCATTGTAATTCAGCAAGAGTATTGCCTTGAGCGGCAAGAGTGGTGCCTTGGGTAGCAACCGTAGTAGCAACGGTATCCATGCTCTGTTGAAGGGATAATAGTATGTCTGCTATATTTTCTGGAATTTGAGCCATCACTGATTCTGGTGAGTTGAGTGGTGATGATCTAGCAGGTGAAAAAGGGGTATTCTGGACAGTTAATGAAGCTTTTGCTTTTCTTCGTGTAACCGGTGGCAAAAGAAACTAACACTGGTTGACCCTAAACCAAATCTACACTTTTGCAAAGTCTACCAACGCGAGTTCACAGAACTTGGGGGATATCAGACCTTTCGGAAGCTATAGTGCTCAACTACCTTGCTGAAACAAAATGAGACCCCCAATCAAAATCCCAGCTCAACTAATTACTGCTAACTCATGTTGAAAAACTGAACTCAACCCCACAAACTAAAATGACTGAACCACTCATCGGAATCTGAGAATCCCCATATATTGCACATAACACATAGCATGAAAGAGAACAAACAGCCCTATGCGAGCTAAGGTTACCCTATCCTAACTTTGAAATGATCTAGGGTTTCACTATTCAAACAAGCAGCATCATACATCCTAGAAATGGGAGAGCATCCTATCTTAATTTTGGAAGGTACTATAGCTCATTATATGCACAAGGTTGGCTCTACTCTAGGGGTGGAAGTCAAGGTGATGTTACCAAAGAGTCCTTTTGGGTCATAACTAATAAAGATCCCAGGAAATCAAAAGAGTCAAATAGCCTCTCTTCAGAGTCTGAGAACCTTAGATAGCAAAGCTAGATAGTAGAGCCACATAGCAGAGTTACCTTTTTCACAAATCTCAAAAGGTTACAACACAAGGCCTTTAAAATATCGTAAAGATAGGTGTAGTGTTACAAAAAGCTTGCCTGTGCTCCCACCAATATATGGGCAACACAGGGACTTGAAGTGCACCAATGCGTGCAATGCAATAAACATATAATTAAAGATAAAAGTCATATCATGAAGTTCGAGTCAAGGTTTCATAAAATCCCCAGCGGAGTCGCTAGAAACTGTAACATGCCCTGGGGTACCCGTGCGCATTAAACAGTTCAGACTCCCGAGATTTCTTTGATCTAGTCTCACTAGTACAATGTGAAACATAGATGAGAGTCCAAATTTGGTAATTTTTAGAAAATTCATTTTATTGCAAAATCTTTTGCCAGAAATAGACTGCTTCATCAGATCTCAGAGTCGCCACCTAATATTTTTGGGAAATTAGGAAACCCATGACTTATGCCAAGGCCACTGTTCTTCATAACCAAAGTTGTCTCGGTTCAGAACCTTAAGTATGAGAGGGAAAGGTCATTAATTGAGCACCCTCACTCACCCGATCAAAAGATCAGCCTTTACTAAACCATGATATGAATTTTATTTATTTTATATGTTCATATTTCGATTATTTAATAAATCCTAAAAATTAGTATGTGAAGCATACAAGTATAGACTATGTTACCCACTTTGGAACAACTTGATTTCATGTAGTTTTGAAGATGTACAACCCAAATAAATTGAGTTTACAAACATGAAAATCAATATCATTCCAAATTAAGCAACATAACCTCCATCCACTGGCATTTATAGAGTTATATCACATAAACAAATAGCCTCATGATACAATGCTAAACATAGTAAGAAAAACACACACAAACGGGATACTAAAGCATAAAAACTTACATGTTTGACATCCCGCGAACAAGCTACAAAACAAAATTAGTAAACCATGCATAATCTTATATACAAAATCCTAATGCAATTCGCTCATCAGATGAAACTAAAGATTCGGCTTTTAAGATATGACATGTGAATTATCTCAAGAACATGAGGTAACGCACATAATCACACAGGAATTTATTAAATCCACAAATGCAAAATTAGTCGAATCAAGATGCATGAAACATGGATACAAAGCATGGATATAATGAAAGACAAAATATGATGTAATTCATAGATAAAGAAAACAAGTAAAAGAATGGGATAGAAAGAAGCGAGGTGGGAAATTATTACAACACTTGAAAGAATAATTACAAACCAAATTAGAGAGGGGTGAGGGGAATTTTACAACAAAATAAAAACCTCACAATACACTCAAAATAAAATAAACAAAAGAAAAAAAAAAGTTTTGTGTGCCTTGGAAACCACCGGAAGTTGGTTAACATTGGAAGACAACGCTGTCTTGTCCAAAAGAAGCTAAACGGTCGGCCAAATAGGCCACCCGGTCAACTAGGCCTAGCAAAACCTGTCTTGTCGCAAAACCAAGAAAAGGAACAAACAAGAAATATGTAGGTAGCTCAACTAACCACTACCGGTTAGATTAAAAACAAGGAAACAAATATAAAATAAAATAAAATAAGTGCAAATTTACAACAAAACTAACATGAACCTAAAACAAGAAAACAAATATGAGATTGAACATACAAGATTACAACAAACCTAATATGAGATTAACACAAGAAAAATATAAACTAGGAGATGCAAGATTACAACATAATTATCATGAAACTAAAACAAGAAAACAAATATAAGATAGAACATGCAAGATTACAACAAAACTAACATGAACCTAAAATAATAAAGCAAATATGAGGTCGAACATGCGAGATTACAACAAAACTAATATGAAATTAAAGCAAGCAAATGAAAATAAATAAATAAATAAATAATTATGAGCTAAACAAACCACTTGGATTACAACAACATACTATGAAATATAAAGTAAGAAAATAAATATGAGATAAACAAACCACTTGGATTATAACAAAACACTATGAGGTAGAACATACAAGATTACAACAAAACTAACATGAACCTAAAATAAGAAAGCAAAAATGAGGTAGAATATGCAAGATTCCGACAAAACTAACATGAACCTTAAACAAGAAAGCAAATATGAGATAGAATATGCAAAATTACAACAAAACTAATATAAAGTTAAAGCAAGCGAATAAAAATAAATAATTAATTATGAGCTAAACAAACTACTTGGATTACAATAACACACTATGAAATATAAAGTAAGAAAATAAATATGAGATAAACAAACCACTTGGATTATAAAAAAATACTATAAAATAAGAAGCAAGAAAATAAATATGAGATAAAAAATATATAAAAAAAATGAAAGACTAAAAATTCACCTTTCAAATAAAGATTGAACTTCTTGATTTCCGAACTTCTTCTTGATCGCCCTCAAGTTTAGGAAGTGTGTTCTCAATTCTCAATTTAAAAGCTTGGAGTCCTTGCTAAAATGATGGCTTGGAGGTGTATGTAGGGAAAAATTATTATCTCTCTTGTTTTTGCTCACTTTTACCAACACCCACTCTTCATCTTGACCAAAGCTAATGAAATTCAAGTATTTCAGAATTTTTGGAGGAGTTTTGGATGTAGAAAAGATGGAATTTCAGTTTGTATGGAAGGTATGGGGTGTATATGGAAGATATGAGTATTTTAGCTTAAAAACTCATTTTTTCTCTCTTTTTTCACTCTTTTCTCTCACTCTTTTTTCTTCAATTTCGTGGTCTTCTTTCTCTCTTACAATATGATCATCCTATATAGGCAATGAGGGAGGGTGGAGGTCAAAAAGAAGGTGGAAGACAAGGTGGGAGACAAAAATGTGATAGGAAGAGTGAATTTTCAAAGTGGTTACATGTGATACTCCTTTATGGATGCAAACAAAGCCTCTTTTTGACAATGGGGGATGACTAGGTATGTATTTGGTGATATATGGGTTGGGAAATGAGGTAGAGGAGTGTCCCACACACAAGAAAAAAAATGCAAAAACACTTTGCCTGCTGGTTTGAAATGGTTAAATATTGTTTGAGGGGAAATATAACACAAGGCAAAGCTTTGGCAAAGTGGTTAAGGTGTTGGGTATTGAGTGGTAGGTTGGGGGTTCAAACCCCTTTCCAAGCATTCCTTAAATTCATTTTTTTGGGTAAAGACAAGTCAATGCCACGTCATCAGCAAGGACCAATTCAGTCATGCCATGCCAGCAAGACTGCCACGTCAGCGTCCCAGTCAGCATTGACGAAATATTCTGCGTATGAATGGAATATTCCTTGACTTAACAGAATATTTCCTTACATAACAAAATATTCCCCAAGTTTTAAAAATTACAATTTGGCCTAGAAGTTTCAAATAATTGTGTTGTAACCCAGATTTCGTGAGAATTTTTCAGTGAGGCCCCCAGAAGTGCAGCGAAGGTTGATCCTAGCTAAACGAACCATTCTGGACGCAACCATGAGGTCAGAATATGCCTTTGGAAAGGTAATTAGTGGCTATTTAGGGTTAGAAACAAGGCTCAAATTCTAAGTTTTTTTATTGAGGATTTTGTGAAAAACACCTTCTTGTTTTCATCATCAGGTAATCAAAAGAAAGTGCACAAGTCTTAGGGCCGGTCAAAATGGGGTGTCTACAGGTATAACCAGATTCTGATGGCACCCAAAGATAGAGAGAAAACTATTTTCACTACGCCGTAGGGAACCTATTGCTATAGGGTGATGCCGTTTTGTTTGAAGAATGCTAGGACCACCTATCAACGGGCTGCAACCACAATTCTGCATGACATGATTCATAAAGAGGTTGAGGTGTACATGGACGACATGATTGTCAAGTCCAAGGAAAGTGAATGCCACTACACTGCCTTGAAGAAATTCTTTCAATGGATCAGAGAATACAAACTAAGGTTGAATCCACAGAAATGTACTTTTAGCGTAACGGCAGGGAAAATGATAGGATTCTTGATCACACAGAGGGGCATCAAGGTAGATCCTTCCAAAATCAAGGCCATTCTAGAAATGCCACCACCAAGGACTAAAAAGAAGGTGCGAGGCTTTCTGGGTAAAGTGTAATTCATAAGACGGTTTATTTCAAAATTAACCTTGACTTGTGAACCACTATTTTGTCTCCTGAAGAAAGGAAAGAAGTTCCAATAGGATGACCGATGTCAATTCACTTTCGAACAGATCAAATAGTATCTTCAGAATCCACTTGTGTTATCGCCGCTAGAGCTAGGGAAGCCCTTGATTCTATATCTGTCAGTAACGGACACAACAATGGAATGCATGCATGCTCAGGAATCTGAGGAAATGGTGGAGAAAGCCAGCTACTATTTGAGCAAGAAAATGATGGACTATGAGACACGTTACACCCTGCTAGAGAAGGCTTGCTTAGCCTTGGTATGGGCTACCAGAAAGTTAAGGCGCTGCTTGTTAGCTCACTCCGTAATTCTGGTTTCGAGATTGGATCCCATCAAATATCTCTTTGAGGAACCAGTGCTTATAGGTAGGCTAGCCCATTGGTTGCTTCTCCTCTCCAAATTTGACCTGAAGTATGTCACTCGCAAGTTTGTCAAGGGGAGAGCGGTAGCTGAGTTCCTGGAAGATCACCCAGTGGAAGGGGATGGAGCGGTAGAATATCTATTTCCAGATGAAGCTATTCTACAAGTCAAGGAAGAGATTTGGACAATGTACTTTGACGGATCGTCTAACCAGTACGGTTATGGGAAAGGGGTGTTGCTAATAGCACTCGACAATTTCCATATACCTTTAGCCTTCAAACTCTAGTTCAATGTATCTAACAATGAAGCAGAATACGAGGCGTGTATCGCTGGTTTGGAAGCCGCCCTAGAACTAGGGGCAAAAAGATTAGACGTCATCGGGGACTCGAACCTAGTTATGTCTCAAGCAAATGGAGACTGGAAGTTCAAAGAAGAAAAAATGAAAATCTATCACCAAACCCTGGATGTTCTAATTCCTAGGTTTGAGAAGATGACCTTCACGCATCTACTAAGAGAGAACAACAGGTTCGCTGATGCTTTATCAACTCTATCTTCTATGATTGCCATCCCGTTGGGAGTCCGAATGCGTCCGATCATCATTGAGTAGAGATATGCGCCAGCCTACGAGACTATCACCGCAATAGATGATGTGCAAGATCAAAACCCCTAGTATTATGATATCTGAAACTTCTTAGAAAATGAGATTTATCCACCAGGGGCAAATGCCAGAGATAAAAGGGCAATACGGTGGATGGCTGTTTAATTTATCATCTGCGGAGGTAAGTTGTATAAAAGAGGTCATCTGGGAATGCACAAGCTATGTGTCGATGTAGAAGAATCGAAACGCCTAATAGGGGCCATCTGAAGCTGTACAATATGACTTCACCATGGCATTTCTTAGTCTGGGGAATCGACGTCATTGGGGCAGTTACACCGAAAGGGTCAAATAGCCATGAGTACATTTTGGTGGCAATTGATTATTTCACGAAATGGGTGGAAGCTCAGTCTTATGCAATGTTGAAAGAAGCGCATGTGGATAAATTCATCCAAAACAACATTATTTGCTGTTATGGAGTTCCGAATGAGATCATTTCAGAAAATGGCTCCCATTTCAAGAAAGAAGTGATTGACTTGTTGGAGAAATACAACGTGGCTTTTCATAAGTCATCTTCATATTGGCCGCAAACCAACGCAGCTGTTGAGGTAGCCAACAAGAACATGAAGCACATTTTGTAGAAAATGGTTGAGACCTATAGGGACTGGCCAGACAAATTGCCATTTGCTCTCTGGGACTACAGAACTTCAATTCGGACATCTACTGAGGCAACTTTGTATTCTCTTGTTTATGGGATGGAGGTTGTTCTGCCGATCGAAATAGAGGTTCCGTCGCTACGGGTTATAGCTGAGTGCCAGATAGTAGAAGCAGACTGGCAGTAGAGTAAGTTTGAAGAATTAATGTTGTTTAATGAGAGAATGCTAAAAGCACTATACCATGTTCAAGGTTATCAACGCAGGATTGCCAGGGCTTTTAACAAGAAAGTTAAGTCTCGGAATCTTAAGGAAGGGGATTTGGTGCTAAAAGACAACCGAGCTCACATCCATGACCCAAGGGGCAAGTTCAGACACAATTGGACTGGTCCTTACATCATCAAAACTATCTGGTCGGGTGGAGCTGTGATTCTTATGGATCTGGATGGCCTAGAATTTTTCCAACCAATCAACTTGGACAAGTTAAAAAAATATTACCCTTGAGAGGCTCGCTAGGCCGAAAAGCCAGAAGGGCAACCTAGGCAAAAGTTAGAGCACAAAAAATTAGAAAAAGAAAAACTGAGCTCCCAAGGTTGAAAACTCAAAAAGGGCGGCCTTGGCAAAAGGTAGAGCTCAAAAAAAGAGTATTAATACTCGAGTGAACCCGAACCGAACTACGTAAGTCCTGATTCCCATCTTCAGGATACATAGAAAACTTCATCCTGAAGTTCGGCCGTAAACACCTCCAAATCAACAGCGTCCATGTGTTTGATCAAGGCATCCTTGTCTGTTTGTTATTCGAAAGTCCGGTTGTGATCCTTACTCTGAGAGCAGAGCTGGTTACAGTGCTGATCAGTGCCATTCAGATAAGGGAAAATTTTTCCTTTTTGGATTTGGGGTTGTACATCTCGAGGATAGATTCTATGTGTGTCAAGTTGTGATCCTTATCGAAAATGGTTTTAAAAAGTTTTAGTAACGTTAATTTTGTTCAAATTAATCTTTTTACAACTTAGACCATTTTTGGACCAAAAGGAAAATTTCTAGTGCGCACAACTTCAATTTCATTGATTTCAATACAAAGTTCTCCATCTCTCGATATAAATTAAAGTTTCTTTTATTACATTCAAAAAGAAAACTTGAAAAGTAAGATCAAAGAAATAAACTTGGGGCATATATGATTTAAGTGTTCCTGCGTCCCCTGCTTGTGCTTGTGGAAGCTTCTGATATTAAAGTGGGCCTGGTTTGTGCCTCATCTTCGAGCCAAGTTAGGCACTCACAAGAAAGTGCGTAGTTGAAACTAAGGACAGGAGCCAGAAGCTCTCTTATCCTCCACGTAGTGGAATATCGAGCCAATTGTGAACCTTGGATTGGGAATGAAGCCGGGTACTCTGCCCCCTCTTCTGGGCAAGTCTGGTCGTGTCCAAACTGACACCTAAACCGGAATGGAAAGTAAAATACACAGTGTGTCAAGCCAATCAACTAAATGCCAGGTTGCCAAGTCATGCTGTAGCTTATCTTAGGCAGATCAAACCAGGGGTAACGCCAAGCAATGTCAACAGCAGACCTGTTGCATATCCAATGGCACCACCACCCCTCATTCGGGAAATTCACTAGCCGTTGGCGAAAGAAATAGCCCCGTGCGGAATATGCGGGTCAAAAATCCACTACCTTCAACCTGTCCATGAGCCATATCTGGGGAGGGATGAAAGAAAAGAGAGATTAAAGAATAGAGAGGTGTGTGTTGAGGAAAAAAGTGAGAAAAGGGCTTTGAGAGAAAATCAGAGCATGAGTGCCGAGTGATGTGAGAAACACATATGAGAAGAGTGGGAAACATTACCTGAAAAAGTAGTGGACTTCCCACAAATTTGGTTGTCTCCCACCAATGAAAGGCGTCCAAACCCATCAAAGTCTCGGCCAGTACCAAGTCCATGCAGCTCTTGTCCTCTTTCAAACCTTGGGCTGCTTCGATCAATCGAATACTAGACCCGCCAAAACTAGGGGCAAGGAGAAAATGCGCCAACATGCACAAACAAAGGGTGTGTTATCGAAAACCCCGCCAGAAAAAATCGCCTCAGTCACCGGCGTCAGAAAATCGATGAATCAAGCTGGGGATGTCTAGCTCCCCATTGTGAACCAAGGATCGAGCCTCATGCAAAGTGAGCCCACATATCTTTCCCAAAGCTTGGATGTGACCAAAATGGAGTTAAGGCAGAATTTCCTCATCGCGACGGAATTCCATTGGCACCTGAAATTCTTCTATTGTCGGGCATATCTCTTGTCCCCCGAAGCTAAAGACGTGCGTGATCGGGTTCCAACATCTAGCTGGGGCATGAAGGAAGGGAAAACAAAGTGGAAAACGACTCAGTGGGAATAGTGCATTTATGTCGAAACCCCAAAAATTCACCTTTTCCGAGCCATCCAAAGATGCAATCCAATCGGAGAGTTTTTCAGCAAAGAATGGCTCCATTTGTGAAGAATTTACGAAGCTTAGCCTTTTGTGGAAGATAAGGAAATGAATGGAAGCCACGTGTCAATAATTTGGAGGTCCTGTACATTGATGGCCGGCAAGGCACCATTGATGGCCGGCAAGAGGTATAGATGGTCAGTAGGCCATTCCTCATAGCTGGCATGTGGCCGGCATTCACCTCTTATGGCCGACATCCTCCCACTCTAGCCTGCTGTCCCTTTTATACTGGAAAGTGTAGGTAGCGTGAGCCTTGTTCTATTCTTTGTGTGTTTTGGAGTCATGTTTTGAGTCTTTTTAGGCCTTAGCATGTTTATTGAGGTCTGTTTGTTTTTGTTTTGTTTATTGAGTTGTATTTGTCTTGTTTTGTTCATCGAGTTGTATTCAAGTTGTTTTGTTGTCTATCGAGTTGTCTTGTGTTGATTATTGAAATTGTTTTTGTTTCTATTATCAAGTTGTATGTTAAGTTTAGAATTTCAGTTGTTGGTCGATTCGTTACCTGATTCAGATTGTTGTGGTAATGCAATTATTCGGTTTTTGTTATCAAATTCAATCTTATTTTTCATGCAATGCGGTGCTCATGATGCAAAATACAACACTTTTTTAACAAGCAAAAAAAATTGGTTTTCATTCCGATCATGGTTGTTTTTACAAAAGGTGCAGTACAAGTTTTTAAAGAAAATAAAACCTATCTGAAGCTGTACAATGTGCTAACACTATAAACCAAAAGAAACTAAGCAAAAATACAAAAATCAGCGTCATTCATCTCAGGATCTAGAGACCCTCTTCATCCTCTTCCTCGGAGGAGAGGACTCTGTAGCATTATCTCCATCGACACCACTGTCTGAATCTGGATCGGAGTCTGAACCGGAGCTGTCTCCACTCTCTACCTCGGAGCCCTCCTCAGCATCAGCATCCCCATTCTTAGAACCCGAGCCAACGTCATTGTCTCTACTCTCGGATGACTCAGCATGCTAACTCGCCGCCTCCTCAGCCTCGCTAGTCTCAGCGTCGTCATCGTCTAGAATAGGCTCTGAAAGGCCACTCTTAGCTCGGGTGCCCCTAGCTCGGCCTTGGCCGCGTGCTGGAGTCTGCCTCTCTCTCCTTGCCGCCGGAGGAGGCACTGCTAGTCCTGGTGCTACTCCTGTTTGCGCACCCGGTATGGATGGGACCTAAAAAGCAGTTGTCATATATCAGCCATAGTATGTGTATCAGATGCAAGTATGGGGCAGAATGAGTATATGCAGAAGTCAGGTACAGAGTACGAATGTAGTATGAAAGTGCAGTATTTCAGATGTAGTGTGGGGAAGTTCTCATGTCAGTTTCAATATGTCAGTGGAAATTTGACGACTGAAATGCAAGAAAACTGAAGAAATTACCTGAATGCCATGGAAGCCAAGCAGTGCCTCCCTCCTCAATATCATGCCCTCAAATGAGGCTAGTAGCTCAAGCAGATCCTCGGTATATTCTGGAGGTGCCTATAAATGCATTGGGAATGATCAATGCCCAAAATGAACAAATATCAGAAAGAGATGGGAAAACTAAAAATGTGGTACATACCGGAGGTACATCCTGAGCTCTGGTGTATTTATGCCCAGCTACTGCAGGCTTAATCGGGATCTGATAGGCCTCCCCAGTATACCGCCAACATATGAGTGCAGTAGGCAGCTCTGGCCACTTGGTCCCCTGCCTCGCCTGGGAAGCCCCTCGACCATGGGCTCTGTTCGCCCGGGTAGCTCTACGTCTCGCTCTCGCGGCAGGAGCTCTCACTCTCTCACCCCTGGGAACACCGGCCAGAGGTGGCATCAAGTGTGTCTGGATAAAGGCCGTGTAGTGTCCCTCTACACGGAAATACTCTACCTTCAAGCCTACCATGAATTGGATCACCTCGTCGGCAGATAGCTTGTCTATCGCTCTCATGGATACTGGCGGTGCCATCGGTATAAACGGAGCAAGCAGGCCCATGGTCTGGCACACGAAGCGCTCACCTAGGAACCAGGCTCGGCAAATCGGGCCCTCAAGTAGAATATGATAGCGGGAAATGCCCCAAGCCACATGGTACTGGGCTCGAAGCTCTGTCGGTATCGTGGCCCAAGGCTGCCATATGATCTGAAATGGAAAGTGAACAGGTTATTAGTCGCTGTCAGTTGCTAATGTATGAGTCAAAAGAGTTGTAAAGCAAAAATGACTGTGTTTTGAGTTACCTCATGCGCCGCTACCGTGTCGAAGTACTGGCGAAAAAACATGAGGGGCTCAACAGTCCTAAGGTGAAGCTGGCCGTCGCATACTCTAAAAAAGGGGACCATCAATGGAACCTCATCTATAGGCTCTGGGGCAAGAGTCGGGAAGTATGCGTACACTCATAGTTGTAGGGAGAATGCATAGGTATGTAATCAACATAGTATACATAGATGCAGAAAGTGCAAAACAGAAAGCACACAGTATACACAGATGCAGAAAGTGTAAAGCAGAAAGCACATAGTATGAACATATATAGAAAGAGCAAAACAGAAAGCACATATGTTAAATGGATGTAAAGCAAGAAATGCTGAACAGAAAATGTAAAACGTAAAGAATGAACTAAGAAGTGTACCTCCCAGGCTCTCCAGTAGCCTCCAACCAAGTTCCCTCGCAGATGGGAGAAAGAACTCATATATCCGTATAATGTGGTGAGGCCAATTCTGCCCCAATCATAAAACTGAACTCGAGGAAGAGTCACCAAGGCACTCAACAAATATAGGCCCACAGTGTTCCACTTGTTTAAAAATAAGGTGGTACCGAATATGAACATGAGGAAGCCCCTGGCATACTGCTCTATCTTCTTTATCGTCCCGGGCTCGGTCCCCCTGAACTGTTCCTCGAACCAGGTGTATCGCACCATGCCTCCCAAGTATATCGGTGGATGTGTCCCAAACAGCTCGAGCCAAGCTGCCTCTCACCCCTCCATATTTGGGTCAAGAGGGATCGGATCACCCCCTACGCCTAAGTTGGTTATCATGGCAAAGTCGGAAGGAGTCATCGTCATCTCCCCTGTGGTGGAAAAATGGAAAGAGTTGGTGGTGTCCCACCACCTCTCCACCAGTGCTCCTAAGAGAGAACGGCTCATGGTAACCCAAGTCAAGCTGGAGCAGAAGAGGCCGAAGTCTGCCTCGTCAACAATGTCACAAACTCTAACTGGGAGCTCGCCATACCAATCTCGAGCAATCATCGCATCATATCCCCTAAAGGTGCGAGACTCACCCTGTGGCAGTGATGAGATATAGTCAGATCAAGGCAGTGCATGAGATGCAATCAGATCAAGGCAGTATATGAGACACAGTCAGATGAAAGCAATGCAAGAAATGCAAACAATCAAGGGCAGAAATGCATAGAAACAGAGTTTGTACCTCAATGGCAATGGCCGATAAATGAGACTCTAGCTCCCTCAATAGGAGGTCCTCTAGCAGTCATCAGCGAAATCAGTAAAACATCTAATGCCTCCAATAGTGGGTAATATGTGTGTCTGAAGATGATACCTCGCTGGATCAAAAGGCCGTATACTCAATGGTAACGGCTCTGGCTCTGGCTCGGCCTCGATGTCTGTCTTGAAGTCTACTGGGGGAAGCTCGGGAGGAGCCCTATCATGGGAAAAATCATTTGCCATTGGAAAAAAGGTGCGAGATGGGTGAAAAGTGAAGAAAAATGGTAAACTTAGAAAAAGTCAACCCTAAGAGAGAGAAAATGAAGGAAAAAGTCAAAGCTGGGAAAAGTGCACAGAACTCAAGAGAAACTCAAGGGGAATTAGCCTAGAATGGTGAAAATGAGGAAAGAATCGTCAAAATCAAATTCCAATTGGTTTAAAGCGAAGAGAACTAGGAGGATTTAGCGAATAAAGTTTGTGTGGGGCATTGGAAAAAGGCGTAAAAGGCTCAGATCTAGAGAAGGAAAGCACCTAGAGAGAAAGAGAGAGCATTTTCGGTCAAGAGGGTGTGAGGAAATGAGCCCTAGTGGCTTATATTTAAAGGCCCAAGCTGAAAATCCCATTTTACCCTCGGTCTGCCATCAATGGTCGGCAAGGCACCATCAATGGCCGACAAGGCACACCAGTGGCCGGCAGGTGGCCGGCGGCCTTCCAAGGGTTTTTCCCGTGTCCCTAGTTCTGTTTTGTGTCCTTGGATTCTAAAAAGTGAAGGGACTGTTCATTGTTTGGTTCAAAATGCCTCTATGGATGCTTAGAACTACATTTTCAGTGCACAATGTTCGTCACTCATTAACATAAGCAAGGTGTGTATCCTTTTTAACAGATTGCAACTTTTTCGAGAGGTAAATCGAAAGTTGTTCTTGAATCGGTTTTGACGAATATCCTTTTGATATTGCATAGAATATGTGTTTCTTTGTTGTTGCATGGAACGTGCATTCCACTTATACTATCGCATAGAACATGCTCTTACTTTAGCTGCATAGAATGTGCTTCCGCTCTTGCATTATGTATAGAACATGTTTATTGCTTTCGCTCTTGAATCATGCATGGAATATATGCATTTGCCTCTGAATCTTGCATAGAATATGCTCACGTTGCCAATCATGCATAGAATATGCTCTCAAATTGTTTGGTTCACATAGAACATGCCATTATATCTCAGTTGTTATCATGCATAGAATATGCGTTTCCTATTCGTTACACATGCTTAGAATATACGCTTTTCCATTATTGCATAGAATATGTACTTCTCTATTGTTGCATAGAATATGCTTTCATTCTTATTTCATGCATGAAAAATGCACTGTTGTTACATAGCACGTTTTTGTACACAGGTATGATATTGTATGTACGGTTCATTCAGCGGAGCCAGCATAGACAAATGATATTGTATGTACAGTCCATTCAAAGGAGTTCCAGGTTAAATCATTCGTATCCTTCGAATCATATCCTTTTACTCTCATTTCTCTTACGTGTAACGGGTTAGCATAACCCCCTTCGGTTAAAAACATTTGAGTGTGTCTTGATGTTCATACCATCCTTCAGTTACCCGCCCTTCGGTTAAAAACATTTGAGTGTGTCTTGGTGTTCATACCAGCCTTCGGTTACCCGTCCTTCGGTTAAAAATATTTGAGTGCATCCTAATGTTCATACTATCCTTCGGTTACCCGTCATTCGGTTAAAAACATTTGAGTGCGTCCTGATGTTCATACCACCCTTCGGTTACCCGTCCTTTGGTTAAAAACATTTGAGTACGTCCTGATGTTCATACCACCCTTCGGTTACCCGCCCTTCGGTTAAAAACATTTGAGTGCGTCCTGATATTTATACCATCCTTCGGTTACCCGTCCTTCGGTTAAAAACATTTGAGTGTGTTCTGATGTTCATACCATCCTTTGGTTACCCGTCCTTCTGTTAAAAACATTTGAGTGCGTCCTGATGTTCATACCATCCTTCGGTTACCGTTCTTTAGTTAAAAACATTTGAGTGTGTCTTGATGTTCATACCATTCTTTGGTTACCTGTCCTTCGGTTAAAAACATTCGAGTGCGTCCTGATGTTCGTACCATCCTTTGGTTATCGTCCTTCAGTTAAAAACATTTGAGTGCGTCCTGATGTTCATACCATCTTCAGTTACCGCCCTTCGGTTAAAAATATTTGAGTGCGTCCTGATGTTCATACCATCCTTCGGTTACCGTCCTTCGGTTAAAAACATTCGGGTGCATCTTGGTGTTCACACCATCCTCGTTTTCTTCCACGTGTAATGTGTTAGGACCTTGTTTGACATCTCGAGTACGCCCGATGATTTTGTTGCTCTTCGTCTTTCTTGTGCGTCGCGTAGTTAAGCTTGCATAATTTTTTTACATCCATTCTGTATGAAATGTGGTTTGGCTCATAATTCCCACGCGTGGCATGTTTGTTTACTTCTTTTCAGGATTGAGATTGTTGTGTCCTATTTCGGTCTATTTAAATGTGGCATTTTCATTGCATTTCATTCGTATTTAAATGTTTTATTGCGGGCACAACCATTTGTTTTTTGTCTTGATTATTGTCCAAATCTTACGACCTCGTCAAAATGGGTCGTCTCTGGGCTTTGACATTCACTCATGTCATTTCATGACTCCGAGTTCTGTCAAAGGGGGGCAACTGTAGGCACCCCATTTTTGACGGCCCTTTAAGACTTGGATGTTCTTACAGGCACATCCGTTGATGAGTTTGATTTCTCGCCCAGCGCTCAAAGTCATCGGTGGAATGCCACCGCTTTGAGCATTTCAAACCCTGCATCTATTTTGTCTCATCTTTGGACCATGACTAGGTCTTTTCAGCATGAAGTTTCAGATGGCCTACCGACCATCCTTGGAGGCTACTAGCTACCACTTCTCCTTTGCTGGCCATTGATGTGCCCTGCCGGCCATCAATAAAGCCTTGCCAGCCATCACCGATGGCTGGCCGACCACCAGTGTTTCCTACAGATATTTTGTGATATTTTGTGCTAGTTGTTTGCATAGATGCATGCATCTTCCAACACGTGTATGGCTGGATGTTTGTGAGGAAATCTCTCTAATGTGTGGGGGTTAGAAAAATATGAGACATAAAAATTTTCTCTCTCTAGATTTCTCTCTCTCTTGTAAATTTGTGTGTGTTTGCTTAGTTTCTTTACACTTTAGCTTACATTTCCTAAACCAAATCCTCTCATCTTTGAGCTGAGGTTACTTGGGGCCTTCTTGGAGCTCTTGAAGATGGTTTTGGCTTGAACTTGTGCCTAAAAGTGTTCTTTGCTTCAAAGAGGTAGAATACTAGTCTTGTTAGCTTGCTTTTAATACTTGTTTTTCCATCTTCTTTCAACTGTTTTGAGGCTGGTGTTGAACTGTAAAAGCTCTATTTTTATGGTTTAAAAGTGTTGGTTTGAGGCCATTTTTGGTTAAAGGGTAGCTTACCCTTCTTGTTTCTTTGCTTGGAAAGGTTTTTGTGCCTTTATTCATCACTTTCAAACCAACTTTTTTAAGCCTTTTAACCACTGAATTTCAGAGATTTTTCAATGATAAAAAAACTCATTTTGAAGTCCAATATTGGAGGGGTTAGCCTCCCCTGCTTATGTCTTGTTTGCATGCCTAGTTAACTCCATGTATTAGCTTATTGTTTTAGCTTTTTGTGGCTTAAGTCCAGCATGCTTTAGACTATATTTAAGGTTTTTTTGCCTATGTTTTTGGTTATTTGTTTCATTTGACCCTTGCATGGCATAGTTTTAGTGTTAATTCCTTCACTAGCTTAGTGTTTTAAGGCTTTAACAATCATTGGTTTGAGTTGGTTGCATGTTTTAGTGCTTTTAGTACTCATTTTCAGCACCTAATCATATCTGCAACCTTCCCCTTTTCTTGGTTTTATTTTTGTTTTGAAAGTGGTTTAAACCATTTGCTTGTTTAAAGCATAAAATTGAGATGTTAGTGCTTAATGGTTTAATCCCTTTGAGGGTTCATTACCAATGGCATGAGGTCTCTTTCATGCCTAAAACAACCTTTGGTTTGAGCTTTCTTTCCATTAGAGGACACTCACCAATGGACAATTGATTAAGGAATGATTTGGTAATTAAAATGAGTAAACAAAATTGACAAGTAAAAGTGACAAGATAAGCACTTCTTTGTGTTACATTGCATGTGTTCAAATTGGACGTTAGTTTGAGCACAAGGAAAATGGGACATTTCATATTCAAAAGTGATAAAATGTGCCACTTTTCTAGGTCTCCATTGCCCTTGATCATGCATGATAGGGTGGTGGTCTTGTTGGTCATAATTATGCATTTATCAAAATTGTACAACTTGGATCTTCGGCCATCATGTAATGAACTTGCTTGATTGGTGGTTTTGGATCCAAATGTGTTACTCCTTTGAGATTTTGAGATGATAAGGAGGGATACAATACAAACAAATCCTTGGAAAAACCCCCCTTTTGCTCTGTTTGTGCTATGTTGCAGCATGGTGATCCAATGCATCAGTGGCCGGCAATGCACCACTAGTGGCCGACAATGCATCATTTCTGGCCGGCAGTACACCTTTTTGGCTGGTAGATGGCCGGCAGCTTCCCTCCATGGTTGGTAGGCCACTGATGTAAACCTTAACAAAGATTTGGTAAGGTGGAGCAAAAAGGTTCTAGAAATGTTCAACTCTGCAAACAAAGGCTTCTGAGAGCAAAATGGTGGTCTTTTCGGGGCAAAAACTGAGCATGTGAATCCTCCACTTCCCGAGACGGAGCAGTGTTAGCATAGTTTAATGTCTTACATGCTTACTTTGTGTGCATTTGTTTTGTAAATTAATTAATTAGTTTACTAGTTAATTAAAGTGTTGTAATAATTAGTAATGAGCATAGTTAGTTATTCATTTGATTTGTATTAATAAGTCTAATTAGCTTAATTAGATTAGCTTAGCTCCTAATCATTCGGACCCTCCTTCGCGAGGGCGTAATGTTATAATAAGTATGCGTGCGTGTGTGTATGTTTTCCAACCCCACATCTTTCTTCCTTTTATTTAATCGCTTTTGATGGTTAGATTAGGGACATCATATTTCAATTAGCATATCTCATGTTTGCATCCATTCATCTTATCTTGCATGCACCGAAGCTCGACGCATCATTCAAACTGCATTGTCATTACACTTACTTCTTTGAATACATGTTTAATCGCATGTTGTTCAAATCAAATCATATGCCATATTAGTAGCCGAGCCTATTAAATGCATATTGCATGTGTTGCATTAGACACTTTGTATAGTTAGGAAGCATGCATTTTTTTTTCTAACTTATCTTCTTAGCTCGGAGTACTAGGTGAGTTTTTATGCTTTAGCATACTCGCATGAATGTGAATGTTTCCATAATTAGCATGCTTGCCATGAGGCTATGTGCTTAAATGCTAAACTGCTTGAATGCTTGTAGATGAAGGCTTGTTGTTTGAATTGGAACGATTCAACAAATGTGCGTTTTAAGCCCACTTTGTTGAGTGGCAAATCAGTTTGAAGCCTACTATGTTTGGTGGCAAATCCGCATCTTTTAAGCCCACTTGAGGGTGGCAAATTCAAACCATTTTCGCAAACAAACATGAGTTGGATCGTTCCAAATTGAGCAAACTAATCTATACTTGCTTGTACACGTCACATAGTAAAGCTAGTTTAATAATCGGAATAAGAACACATAATGTTTATAAAAAATCATATCATGATTAGTAGAGGCCAATCTTTGATCAGGCAAGCGAAGCTGCTCAATTCATGACCTTTCCCACTCATACCTAAGTTCTCGAGCCGAGGCAACTTTGGTGATGATAGACACGTGGCCTTTGGCACGAGTCAGGGTTTCCTAAATTTCTCCAAAAATAAAATATTTAGGTGACGACTCTGTATCTGACAAAGCAGTCCAATTTTGGCATATTTGATCCTAAAATCAATTTTCCAAAAGATTTGCCGGATTTAGACTTTTTGGTGATTATCAATTTCACATTGCACTTGTGAGATTAAATTCAGAACCGTGGGAGTCCGAACTGTGAGGGCTTCTTTCGAACCTTTCGAAAGAGGGGTGCGGAAAAGTCGGTCCACACCAAGATGTTCAGGTTTGAAGAACTGGAGTTTTGGGTGTGAAAAACTAAGGTTTTGGTCCAAAACTGAGCACAAAACGGACATGGTTTCAGGGCTCAAAAGCAGGGCACTCCACCGAGGACTTCGAGCACTTGAAACGAACACATGCAATCACAATCATCATGTGCACAAACGATGATGTCCAAGTCTTGAGGACGGTCAAAAATAGGGTGTCTGACCGTCTTACCATGCGACTTACCATGCGGTAAGGAACACGTCACCTCTTTGAACCCACCCCAAAAGATGTGTGGGCCCCACTTAAATGTGGGCTCAAAGTTGGCCCAAAATAAGCCTATAGAAACCCATAATTTCCAACAATTCCCTACATGAATGGAATTGACGGAGAGAAAATGCAACAACGTGATCTTATTACAGAGTGTACAAAAATCAGAAATATTCTACAAAGGATAGGTAGCTTTTGACTTTGAACCTTCTTTTGTGAGACACTATCAGATTTACTAGCTAACCAGTGAACATGATGCCTTGAAATGTTCAGCCATTTGTGTAAACCAAGACAACAGAACTCACACAGTGTATTACCAAACACAGCTTAATTTTCACTATTGTGTTCATTTTGGCCCTAAATAACCTGGTCTTTCTTGAGTGCTTTAAAGAATTGTAGCCCTTCACAAATCTCATAGAACCAGTCCAATTCACATGCATATAAGTGATTATTATGAAGAGTATTCTGCCATACTCGACTAGATATTCCTAGATATAGAAATCATTAAAAGTATTACTTAACCTAAACCGCTGCAGACATCACAATTTCATCATAGAAATGGGTAGGAGTTTGACTCCCTAGTGATCCTTATGAGTCATAGACAACTCGGTTGTCCCTTTAAACCTAAATCTTGACTCCTCCAGTCAACTAGGTTGGTTGTCATTGCGGTAACTCTTATTTAATATGCTTAAGTCCCATTCCCCTCGATGAATTCTCAACTAACTCTCTTGCTAACCCTTTGGTTAGTGGATCTACTACGTTGTCTTTAGACTTTACATATTCAATGAAAATAACTCCATTAGAGAGTAGTTGTCTCATGGTGTTATGTCAACGATGAATGTGTCATGACTTACCGTTATACATATGACTATGTGCTCTACCTATTGCTGATTAACTATCACAATGTATGCATATAGTAGGCACTGGTTTTGGCTACATTGGAATATATTCAAGGAAGTGACGAAACCATTCTGCTTCTTCCCTAGCTTTATCTAAAGCTATAAATTCTGATTCCATAGTAGACTTAGCAATGCAAATTGGTTTGGAAGATTTCCAAGATATAGCCGCACCACTACGAGTAAAGACATACCCACTGGTGGATTGTGAGTCTCTAGTATCCGATATCTAGTTTGCATCACAGTATCCTTAAAGTACGGCTAGATATCTAGTATAATTTAACCCAATTTTACGAGTAAATCTGAGATATCTTAGAACCCTTATAATAGCATTCCAGTGTTCTACTCCTAGATTACTCATATATCTACTTAATTTACTTACTGCATAAGCTATATCTGGGCGAGTGCAGTACATCAAGTACATTAAGCTTCCAATAATTTGGACGTACTCTAATTGAGAAATATTTTCTTGTACATTCTTAGAAAGAAACAAATTAACATCCACAGGTGTTCTATCAAGATAATCATCATCTTTGCTAAATTTGTTAAGTATTTTCTCAATGTAATGTGATTGTGACAAAGCATATCCTTCTGATGTTTTGGTAATTTCCATACCAAGAATTACATCAACAATCTCCATGTCTTTCATGTGAAAATGTTTGTTCAATATTTTCTTGGTAGTTTTAATCATGTCATTATCACTACCTATGATGAGCATATCATCTACATAAAGACATACTATAATATAACCTTTATTTATGTTTTTAATATAAACACATTTGTCACATTCATTAATTTATATCCATTTGACCTCATTGCTTTGTCAAATTTCTCATACCATTGTTTTGGCGTTTGTTTTAAACCATATAACGATTTAACCAATTTACACACTTTATTTTCTTTTCCTGGAATAGAAAATCTTTCTGGTTGTTCCATGTAAATTTTTTCATTTAACTCACTATTTAAGGAAGCGGTTTTCACATCCATTTGATGAAATTCTAGATTATACAAAGTTGCAATGGAAATTAGCATTCTAATGGATGTTATTTTGGTAACTAGTGAATATGTGTCAAAGTAACCAAGATCCTATTTTTGTCTATATCCTTTGACCACAAGTCTTGCATTGTATTTGTCAATTGATCTATCTGCTTTCATTTTCCTCTTGAAAATCCATTTGTATCCAAGAGGTTTACAACCTGGTAGCAAATCCACCAATTTTCATGTGTGATTTTGCAAGATGGATTCAACTTTGCTATTGATAGCTTCTTTTTATAAAGGAGTCTTAAGACTGGACATAGCTTCTTTAAAAGTTAAAGACACATTTTCTAACAAAAAGTTTAGAAAATCTGGACCAAAAGATTTTGATTCATATTCACTATCTCTATCATTTCTTAGTTTTTTAATTTTCTTACCAAGTTGATTTTTAACTTGATTCTTATATTGAATGAAAGTTTCCAAAGCTTCATCCTTAGTTCAAATTAAATAAACATAACTATATCTAGTATAGTCATCTATGAAAGATAAAATATTTTTCCCCACCTCTAGTTTAAATTGATTTAAAATCACAAATGTCACTATGAATTAATTCAAGTGGTTCTGTATTTCTTTCAATTGAATGAAAAGGAGTTTTGGTTAATTTTGCCTCAACACAAATTTCACATTTATGAGGTGAGTAAGGAGCGGTGATTTGAAGAATTAATCCATGTTCTTTACAAAACTCACCAAAAGGTGATTCATATTCGTCACCTCTATCATTTCTTAGTTTTTTAATTTTCTTACCAAGTTGATTTTCAACTTGATTCTTATATTGAATGAAAGTTTCCAAAGTTTCATCATTGGTTCAAATTAAATAAACATAACTATATCTAGTACAGTCATTTATGAAAGTGATAAAATATTTTTTTCCACTTCTAGTTGAATTGATTTAAAATCACAAATGTCACTATGAATTAATTCAATTGGTTCCATACTTCTTTCAATTGAATGAAAAAGAGTTTTGGTTAATTTTACCTCAACACAAATTTTACATTTATGATTTGGATCAATTTTAAATTTAGGCAAACACTCCATATTAATTAATCTACATAAAGATCCATAATTAACATGCACTAATCTACCATGCCATAAATTAGCAGACTCAAACAAGTAAGAAGAAGATATATTTTTATTAATCATAAGAGAAACAATTGTCATTGCATTCATTTTCAAAAGGCCATCATTCATATAACCTTTTCCTACATACATTCCGTTTTTGGTAAGTACAAATTTGTCACTTTCAAAAACTAGTTTAAATCCATTCTTACTCAACAGAGATTCGGAAACAAGATTCTTGCGAATGTCCGGTACATACAACACATTGTTGAGAGTGAGTTCCTTTCCATATGTCATCTACAGAATTACCTTTCCTTGTCCTTCAACTTTAAAAGTTGAGGAGTTGCCTATGAATAGTTGTTCGCCGTTGTCCATCACAAAATAAGATGTGAACATCTTTTTGTTGGCACAGATGTGGCGAGTAGCACTAGTGTCCACCCACCATTCTTTAGGATTTCTGACAAAGTTTGTCTCGGAAACAACTGCAGAAAGATTTATGTCATTTACACTATTGAAAATTTTGTCCACTTCGGTTATATTGGCTTGAGCAGACTTCTTGCTTGATCTTCCTCTGCCTTTGAGCTTACTATGGCTATCTTTGGCCCAATATCCCTCTTTGTCTGTAACGCCCCAAAAATTGGGCATGATATATCTATTTATGCAACAAAACCCACCTGATAGACAACCACAGATATATAGCAAACTAATCCATACACCCAGTTCCATTAAATCCCAAATGCCAAATACATGTTGTTCACATCTCAAAGTCCCAGTTCTAATCCCAAACATGCATTTTACAACAAGTATGAAATGGAAGCCAAACAGATAAAAAGTGCCCTACAGGCTTACAAATCTATCTAAGAACATTCTTGGTTACACAAAATAGAGCCTCACTCATTACATCTTAAGCCCTTGGCTTCACAAATAAAAAACATACACACATAAGGCATAATTAAGAAGCTCTTGCTTCCCAAAACTCCAACCACACTATTGCCTTTGAGGAAACATCTCACCTGTACCTAAAAATGGTATTCTCATATAGGGTGAGCCAACAACCCAGTAGAAATAATTTAACACAATTTATGAGGTTTAGCAAAGGTATAAATACCACGTACATCAACAATACCGATCCCAAAACATCCACAAGACTTGCATATCCATATGCCACTAAGACCAACCTTATTCCATTTTCCTTTAATTTCATTTCCAGTTCATAGATGCTACTCAATTCATGAGTTAAATTCGTTATCTTTCAAGAATCAAAATGAGACTGCAACTCAATGATTTTTCCAATTATGCAAAACTCACATAAACACTTCAAACCTGCCATTTTACGGCTATTTCGTCCGAAGGAATCGGCACCCATGTATATATAAAATTTCGGGTCTTTCACCCAGGACACTCCAGCCAACTTGTTTTAAATGGAGTCCATCCCCTTTCTCCTCCCAAACAAATATACATATGCAATGTATTTATAAACATAATCATATATGAAGTACATCCCCTTTCTCCTTCCAATAAACATACATATACAATGTATCTATAACATGGTCATATTCAATGACATCAACAATGGATTAGCATTAAATCGCCTAATTTTCATGTAATTTCTACAACAATCATAGCTATCCTCTACCGATAACCCAATGCAATTATTTCTAAAGAGATGTTCAATATCAATATGAATAGTTTATTCAAAACTTCCATAGGTGAGATAATACATATCCAATATCACCATATATAATTACAACCTTCTAATTTCACGTTTTCAATGTTAATTCCAATTATTTATGCAAAATAATAATTTAATCAAAATCAAGGCAGAATCCCCCTTTCACCAAATATCAACCCAAACACCAAAATCAACTATTTTGGCACAACATGATCTTATATTCAAGCCTTATACTCGTTTACCTCATATTCATCAAAACCCCTCTTTTCATTTCACACCCAAATCCTAGATTTGTCCAAACCACAACCAAATCTCATCATCTATACACAATAGCAAATAACTAAGTTAAAAACCATATTAGAGTGTAGAAAATCCCTACCTCTAGTTTTGAAGAGAATCTGAGACCCCAAAATCTACGGTGTCAAAACTCGATCTCCACCATACACAATGAAGCCCTCGAGGTGATAACCAACTTTGGTGAAGAACTTAGGCCTAAATCCCAATGGATTTGGAGAAATCAAAGAGAGAAGATGACTTCTAGAGAGAGAAGCTCTAGACCTGGAAATTTGGAGAGTTTTAGAGAGAGAGGGGGCTGCAAAAAGTGATTTGAAACCCTAATTTACGGACTGATATAACAAGGTCACTCGAGCGTGAAATACACTTTCACGTAAGCAATTTCAAATGCATTTTGCATTTTTGCTTTCGGCGAGCTGACCGAGCAGCTCGACCCCCAAAGTTGACCGGGTCAAAATCGGGATTACTACATTGTCACAGATATAACACTTATCATTGAACTTGTACTTCTTAGTTTCCCCTCTTTTAGAGCCTTGTAAGGAACTTTCTCCAAAATACTTCCGTTTCTTTGCTTTTAGTGCATGTTCCACCACATTTGCCTTAAACTCCATTGGATGCTTACCAACCCGCTTCTCAAAATTTTGGTTGTCCTCCTTAATCCTCAAACGCACAATCAATTCCTTCAAAGTCATTTCTTTGCACTTGTATTTGAGGTAGTTCTTGAGCTCCTTCTAGTCTTATGGTAATTTTCAATTAAGGCAGCAACTTGGAAGGATTCACTGAGAGACATGCCTTTTGCATGAATGTCATGCAGAATAAGTTGGAGATATTGAACTTAACTGATCACAGTTTTTGAATTAGTCAGCATAATATCTAAAAATTTGCCAATTACAAATTTCTTTGAGCCAGCATTTTCTGTTTTATACTTTTTCTCCAAGGACTCTCAAAGTTCCTTTGATGTCTTGATAGGACTATAGATGTTGTACAATGTGTTATCAAGTCCGTTCAAGATGTAGTTCTGGCAAAGAAAATCAGCATGTTTCCAGGCATTAACCACAGCAACCACTTGTCGGTTGAATTCATCTTCTTTTAGAGTAGGAGCATTCTTACGGAGAAAACGTGCCAGGTTGAGAGTAGTAAGATAGAACAATATTTTTTTGATGCCATCTTTTAAAATCAATTCCTAGGAACTCTTTGGTTTCTCACCGTGATTGACTGGCACAGTCACAACATGAAAAGGAGTTGAAGCAATTGCAGTCTCCATACCAGTACTAGTTTGAACATTAGTTTGATTAGTTTCAATAGCCATGAATTTTAAATTTTAAAACAAAATTAGAATTAGAATTTTATACTATATAGAAAATTAAACCATAAACACATAATTTAATTCTATAAAAATAAAAGAAATAAGAATTGTAACTTTTATTTCCAATTAATTTGAGATTAAATTTTTTTATTTAAACAAATTAATTCCACATAGAGAAATTTCAAGTAACACTTCAAAAATTAAAATACTGAAAACATTATTTAATTAATGGAAACTCAGAAATTATTTCTAAAAACCAAAATTAATTTCTGACCAACTTCACAAATTAATATTCTGAAATTATTAATGATAACAGTATATTACTACTACTTGTCAAATAAAATAAACAGTATATTATTACATATGTCAAACTGTATATTACTACTATTTGTATTTTCCAACCATAATATTACTTTGTATAAGCACAGAAAATAAATTCCGTAAAAAAAATAAAGGAAGAAAAAAAAAATCTGTATAAACAGAATAATTTGAATTTTGTCTTAAGATTGTTGGAACAATCTTCTATGTATAATAAATAACTTGAAACGAACCAAATGAACAAAATAAATTACTTACATCATTTATTTACCAAAACAACTTAAGAACAAGAATAATCAAGTCGAATATGTGACACACTGTCCTTAAGACAGATTCGCGCCGCCTAGGTGCTTACGGAATAATGGCGTCTATCTCTCAGGATACAATGATCTTTCACAGATTGTATTAACACTAAAAATAATCTGTTTCGGCGAACCAGAACCTATGTTCTATAATCTCATAAATTTGTCTAAAATTAATATGAATAATGTATATATATATATATATGTGTGTGCAAGAGAACATAACGGAAGACAACAAGAGAATTTCAAATATGTTTAAATCGTTGGAAGAGGGTTTGAATTTATAGGCAAAGTGGTGCCTTTTTGGAAGACCTGAATAGGTCTAACATAGAACCAAACAGGTGCAAATTGAACTGAACAAGTGCAGAATTCAAATCTGTTTGAAAACAGTTTGATTTGTTGGAAAATGGAAACGAATTTTGACCCGGATAAGGCATTATTTGGACAGAAAATTTGAATTCAAATTTGGCGCAAAATTTGAATTAATTCCATTTAGAAATTCAAATAATTTTCCCGTAAGAATTCGAAAAATTCAAATGAATTTTGTCCAAAAAATTAATGTTAGGACCGACCCACAACTCGGACGACGGCGGCGCGCACGTGTGGTGGTTTAAGCCAAAACCCACTTTGTCCATAACTCCTCCATTCCACAAAACTTGGGGTGCCCCTTGAGACCAAACCCAAGTATGTCCACCTAGAGCTTATATACTCACATAACCTCTTTTAAAGTTTCAATGTAGGACAACCAATTTAAGGAAACTTGCATTTCACTCTTCAACTTCTCATTCCACAAACACGAAAATGACGTCAACTTCTCATTCACTCATAAACGGTTTTGATGAACTGTCTGCATCGTGTGACTTTTCATGCAGTAAGAAACACGTCACCTCTTGGAGTCACCCCAAAAGACGTGTGGGCCTCACTCAAATGCGGGCTCAAAGTTGGCCTAAAATAAGTCTATAAAAACCCATAATTTCCAACATATATTATCTAAACTTAGGTGTTTTAAAGAAACAATGTGGAATAAGTTTAATACTCTCCTATATATGCAACATGATAGCATGTTGATGTGACATAAAGAAGAGAGAATATAGTCAAACATATATTTGACCTATTAGAGACCACTAAAGACTTGACTCTGATATCTTATTAAAGTATCCAATACAAAACTAATTGAAAATGTGTAAGGGCCTTTAGAATTTAATAATTAAACCTGCGAAGAGAGATGATGTGGGACAATTCAAAACACTTCCGGCATAAGATGCCCAGTAGCTTATGGATGTGATACGAAGAAGATATAATAGAATTGGGCAAAGACTCAGCCCACTAGAGTGCTCCCAAAACTCGACTTACCATGCTAAGGCATTTTAACTCAAACCAACTGGCTATGAATGGAGTATCCTTTGGAGTATATTATCCTAATTTATGTGGCTTAAAAAAAAACCTATGTGGGAGAAGTTTAACACACTAAGAGCACGTTTGGTACGATAGAATGGACTAGAATAGAATGTCCATTCTAGCTTTGCATTTCCTTTCTCTTATTTGGTACGCCTTATTTATGTGAGAATACCAAATAAGAGAAAAGGAATAAGAGAATGCTCATTCCTTCCTCCAGTCTAAGGAATGACCATTCGATTTCATCATGGAATTATCATAAAATTTTATTAGTTTTTTTTTTTATGGATTAAAAAAATATTATTATTTAACTACTACTACCATTTCGTTCTCCTGCTACCCTATCGCCACCGCTACCCTATTGCCACCACAACCACCACTACCACTACCACGACGGTCGCCACCATAACACCACACCATCATCGTACTACCGATGTCGCCACCACTATTACCACTACAACCGTTGGCCGCCGCAACTACCACCACCACCACCACCATCACAACCACTACAACCGTCGGCCGCCTCAACTACCGCCACCACCACCACCATCGCAACCACAACACCACCTTGCCGCCACCACTAAGGCCACAACAATCTACTACCTTCATTCTACTATCATTGCCATCACCGCTATCATTGCCGCTGCCACCACCGCCACCACTACTACGACTCACACCATCACTTTCACAACTATTGATATTATCATGATTTATATAAAATTTTAATTTATTTGTTACTAGCTTGTTAAAAATAATAATAATAATAACTTATTCCATTCTATGAGTTTCATAGGTAAACCAAACATGAGAATGAAAATTATCACCATATTCCTATGCCATTCTATGTTGACAACCAAACAATGGAATGGGAATGAACATTCCATTCCATTCAACATTGTATTTTGTTCTTACTCTCATTCCATTCCTGTTTCATTTCATTCTATTGTACCAAACATGTTCTAATGTAACTATAATTTTAACCATATTCAATGTTGTTTAAGTTTTTTGTAACTAAAACAATTGTTTCTTATTAATTTTGTTTAACACTTTTGAAAGAGTTTCACAAATGACAAAGTCTATAAAATTTGAGAAATTTTTATATGCTAAGAGGGTACAACGTAGGAAACTATGTTACTTTAACTCACAACATAAATGGGTGCTATTGTTTCTAAAATTTGTTGCGGTTTTTTGTAGGTTAATGTTCATTACTTTTAGATAGGCTAATGTTAGAAAATTTTGAAATCTCTAAAATTACGTCACGTCATCTATTAATATATTAATTATTATATCAATTGATACATATAATATTAGTAATGATAGGGATCATAAAAAAAATATTATGAAGATGATCATAAAAAAAATTTTACATTTGAATTATACATATAATAAAATATTACACACTAATCAAAGGATAAAAAAATTTCATGACGTAATTTATAATATATTTTTCATAATTTCTAATATTATTTATAATATTATAATTCATATTCGATCAGTTATTCTTCTTAAATGGGCTACTTTTTGCAATAAATGAGGGAATAGTTTTGAACTTGAATGTTATACGAAAAATTAAATTTTTTATCATTATTAGAAGTATTGAACAAGTCAAATGTATATAGAACATTACTTGGTAATATCAAAATGATTCTATTAATATTGTATTACTCTTTTATCTCGCAAAAGTGCACCAAAAACAGACAAATTACATTTGTTATTCTTTTAGTTTGGTCCTTATGTGAATATGGTCTTTAGTCCAATTTAACTTTAATTTTATTTTATTTGTTATATGAATATGGTCCTTATATGAAAACAGACAAATTACATTTGCTATTCTTTTAATTTAACTTCAATTTTATTTTTAAATTTTTTAAATTGTGCTAATTTAATCCAATTTATTCTCTATTGAAATCAAAAATTAAATAGTTCATTCACTCTCTTCATAGTGATAGAGGCGTCTAATTTAAAATAATCTATTCCATTTTAAATAAATTATTTTGCTCTTAATGTTTATTTTTTAACGGGTATTGTTAACTGTAAATTAACACATATATGATAAATTAAATGTCAAATTTGATACAAATGAAATTGTAAAATCCAACTAACACAAAAGATAAATTACAAAAATCACCAGTATAATTTATTATTAAAAAAAAAGATTTATTTAATAGTTACTAACCACTAGACTTACATTGCATGACACCCCTTTTGTTTTTTTTTTTTTTTTTCTTCATGCACAACGACTTATTCATAGTTTTTAACATACAATTAGGGAAAGGCAAGAGTTCAACCATCTTATTTCATTTAGATACTTTATTTTTATTTTTAACATGAGTAGACAACAATGCCCTCCTCTAACTTTCAAATCCTTCCCAATCATATTTGATAGGGACAAGATGAAGAGACAACTTCTTATGCACAGTCAAGCCAGCCTCCTCTTCCAAGCTGATATCTTTCCTTTCCATCCCATAAGGCATTTCCCAGTCAAAACAGTGCAAAAGATTTGCCAGAGTAAATTCCACAGCTATGGCACCCATTGTCAAACCGGGGCAAATCCTCCGACCCGCTCCAAATGGCAACAACTCGAAATTATTACCCCTGAAATCAATTTCACTCTTCTCAAACCTCTCTGGGTAGAACTCTTCTGGGTTGTTCCAAATTTCTGGGTCTCTTCCAATTGCCCAGGCATTGACTAGGATTCTTGTTTTGGGGTAAACGTCGTAGCCTCCGATCTTGCAATGTTGCATCGACTCGCGGGGAATTAGAAATGTGGCTGGTGGGTGTAGCCTGAAAGTCTCTTTCACCACCATTTTTAAGTAATTGAGCTTGTCAAGTTGGGTTTCATCGACTTTTGGTTTTCTTCCAATGCAACTCCTTATTTCTGCTTGAACTTTTTTCATTACTCTTGGGTTCTTGGCTAGCTCGGTCATTGCCCATACAATTGTAAGAGAACTGGTGTCTACTCCACCGATAAATATGTTCTGAAATTCAAAATATAATTCATCTAAATTAAGAAAATTTGTGATTGCGAACGTATGACAAATCCAATCGTAGCTTTTGGTGTCTGTAATTATTTCCACATGAGTTTGGCATCAACTTGAAAAGAGTGTTACCTTTCATTTGTTTGGTTTTCAGAATTTAAAACACTGTATTTTAAAAGGGTAAAAATATTTTTTTTAAATTAAAAATATTTATAGTATTTGTTGTATTCAAATTTAATTTAAATAATAAAGAAAAGAATAATACTTGGGACCCCCTTTTGGAGGTCACCCCTCATTCCCTTTGTCACGTGGCGGGTGGTGATTGGAGGAGCATGAAAAAAAAGAAAAAGAAAAAGAAAAAGTAACCAATGAAAGAGAGAGGGGGTCAAAGGGGGTGGGAGAAAAAGGGGGAATGAATCATTGTTGTAAAGAAAAAACAATAAAGACCAAAATAACTACTAAAAACCCAATTCCAAACAATAGGAAAATATCAACCCATCGTAATAAGAAATTTTCAACCCATCTTCAGGCCCAATAGGAGAATTTCAACACATCGCAAGGCCCGATGGAAAAATTTCACGGTTCGGGTTTTTAGAAAGGAAACCTGTCCGGCTCGTCAGCTATATAAGAAACTACGATACCATTTGTCGCCAAAAATAAAAATAAAAATTTAACTTCACCAATTCTGCCACGTGGCAATATAGGTGAAGACCCCGTTTAGTCACTTTCAAATTGGTTTTAATGGCTCTCTATATCCACTCCTTCAACGATGTGGGAAAACATAATTTAATTTGCAAAATAATATTAGAGATTTACAATTTAGATTTTTAAATTTATTCACAATGATATGATAAGAAAGGTAAATTTTACATAATTGAATATATGATAAATCAAAAATTAATATATATCATTATGAATCAAATTACAATTTTTTTTTTTTTTTTAAATTGTAAACATTTTGCTAATTTACACAACACTCAATAGTTATTATACGGGTCCATGTAGGGTGCATGCTACTCACACACTATTTATTTTGTTCTGAACAAAAGCATATTGCTAAGCGAATAATTTTTTAAATCATTTGTTAACAATTCACAAGTTGTTTATTTCAATCTAACAAAAATTCACATAGAAAATATCAAAACAATTCAAACACATGTTTTATTAAGTTTTAGAGGGGTTGCAGCTAATTTTAAATAATTAACGACTATATCATCGAATTTTCCATATATATTGTTTGATACTTTTAATTCAATCGACTCGTTAAATATTATGTTAAATAAATATGTAAGACATTTTATATTATTTAATATATAAATAATAAGTATTCTATTGTTTAAATAAATAATAAATTAATCGAGTTAATTCCAACAAGTGGTGTTTGTTAAATGAGCTTAAAATTCTAACTCGGATTCCCTTGTATACATAACAAATCAAGCCCGAACTGAATTCTGACCAAATTGAGCTTACAAGCAACTGATTTTAGCTCAATATTATGCCCAGTATTAACTCGTAAAATGAAGGTAGATTTGGGTAAGTTTGGGCTCATCTGAATATTTTTATCTTTAGTATGTTTTTAAATTTTTTTTAATTTTCAGGTTTGGTTAGTGTAAAATATGATTTAAAAGAGTACTAAAAATTGAAGAAAAAAAAAATTGCAGAAGTCAAAAAAAGTTATTTTCTTTTTTTAAAAAAATAAAAATATGTATCTTAGTAGAACTTGAAAGTGTAAAACCACTATAAAAGAAAAAGTGAATTGGAGATAATTACCATGAGAATTGCCTTTATATGATTTTTGGTAAGATGAAAAGAAGCAGTTTCATTCTTGGACAACCCCAACAAGATGTCAGTAATATCTTCATGCTCAGACTTTGTCCTGTTAGGATCAAGATGCTCTTCAATCACCCTCTCGAAGAACACATCAAACTCACGAAAGCATTTCTCAAGCCTCCAATGGAGTCCTGTAAATACATCAACAAACCAACCTACATACGGAAAGAAATCCGCCCCCCAAAAGCTACTCAACATGGCCATAGCCTCATCAATACTCTCTTGAAACTTACCACTCTCAAATTGCTTCCCCTCATAGCTCTTCCCAAACGCAACCTTACAAATAATTGAGTTCGTGAGAGAGAATACCAACTCGCTCAAATTGACTCGATTACTAGGAGAGATTTGAGTGATGTGTCTGATCATCTTACCCAGCTCTTCTTCTCTAACGTGTCGAAATGAATGAACCCTTCTCACTGTGAAAAGCTCGATCACGCAGAGCTTTCGCATTTCTCTCCAGTAATCGCTGTAAGGCCCAAAAGCCAAGTCTAGGAGATTGTAAGACAGTCTTTTGGGGCCGTGAGAGAAGGGTCTACTGCAACATTCGAGATCATGAGTTTTTAGGACCTGTTTGGCTGTTTCGGGGGACGAAACGACAAGGCATGGGACTTGGCCAAGTCTCAAGAGCATGACAGGGCCGTGTTTCTTTGAGAGTTGGGTAAGTGAGTGATGAGGGAGCTTGCCGAGTTGGTGGAGGTTGCCGATGATGGGAAGGGTTGGTGGGGTTGGAGGAAGGTTGGTTGGGTTTTTGGACTTTTTGGTGAAAAAGAGGAAGGAGATGGAAGAAAGGAGGAGGATGATGAGAGCAGGAAGCCATGGGAGGGAGTTGGGAGAGAAGAAATCCATTGCTGTTTGGAAGCATTGATATGAAGCACCAAGTCTTAAATAGCCATGGAAGAACTACGAAAGATCCTCTAGAGTGAAATTTTCCTAAAGTTTCCTAGAGTGTTACATTGTGTGGTTGAGATTTACTGGCAAGTTACATCAGAAAAATTGATGTGACTTACCAGTAAATCTCAACCACACAATGTAACATTCTAGGAAACTTTAAGAAAAAATCACTTTAGAGGATCCTTGCTCTGGAATAACTCACTTCTAGATGTTGGGTTCCACTTGTCATTATAGTGCGAACACACCTGTTAACCAATATTTGTTGTCACATTTTTGTTCATACGTATTTGTGACATTATCTCTTTAGTAGTTATGGTAGGGATCTCAAATAAATTATCAAAATTTTTATTAAATTTTTAGGACTCACATACATGTGATTTGTATGGGTCTCACTCATGTAAGAAATTTAGTAAAAAATTTAGTAATTTATTTAGAATTCATAACATTTTCCTTATAACTAATAATAAATCGCAAAATTGGTTTTTTATAATTATCTAATAAATTTGAGTCATTATGCTTTTTTTTTTTAAATTTTCACTATATGATTTGTTTGGAACATGACATAAACAATATTATATGATATTCTGAAACTATTAAATAATTATCATATTTGAATGATAAGTTTTGAATAAATAACAAAAGAAAACGATTTTATCAAGAATATCATTATTAGTAATGGAATTGTTAATAGGTAAACTTGGTTTAATGGAATTGTTAATACGTTAACAGGTAAACTTGTTTAATGGAATTGTTATTACAATGTTTGTGATCTGTTAAAAAATTAACTATCACTTTAAAATTTTCACTCGCAGAAAAAATAAATTTTATAGTAATTTTTCAAACACATTAATTTCTTAAAATTCTAAAAAAAAAAAATCAAAAAATTACCAAAAAAATAAACCCCAAACCCACCCTCAAGATTGTTCAAGGATATAGTTGAAATATGTAGAAGCTATTTGTAAAAAAGATACAAGGTGTATTTGATAAATAGTTCCAGGACATTATATAAATTTTAAACTCAAAAATATTAGAAATCTTAAAAATTTTATTAAATTTTTTATCAAATATCTCACATTAGTATAGGACCCATATGGTGTGATTCACACACCTATGTGAGACATTTAATAGAAAATTTGATAAAATTTTTAAAATTTCTAACATTACTCTACTAATAATACGTAATAAATAATAATGATATAGATTTAATAGTTATTGCGATTTACATAGTTCAAAATTTTTGCATAACTAAGCTCACATGATGTGCTGGAAATATCTAATAATTTTACATTAATTAGAGGTATAAACATGTTCGACCACTGTAAATTAAATGGCTTACATAATTAGACACCTAAACTACCTTTGTCGTCAAGCTAGTTTTACTAATAAAGCATCTTCCATACGGCACGTTAAGCACCACTTTGTGAGTTTTTGTTAACGAGAAGTTTGAAATATTGGCTATGTTTGGGAATGGAAGTTCGTAATTAAGAGATTAAAAAGTTTTAATAAATTGTTTTATATATATTTTGTATTTTTTTATAAAAAAAAATAAAATAATTAATTTTCAAATGGAGATATTTATTCATAATATATGAAAGAACGTACAATCAATTTAAATATAATTAACCAATGGACTTAGTGCACTCGTTAACCAAATATTTTTATAAATATTGTAAATATAAATGTGAATCCTTATATTGTTGATTTAAATTTGTTTTGAGAATTGAAAGTTTTAAAATTGAAAATAATGAGTAGTAATTTTTCATTTCAACGTAAAACAAATATATTTTAATTAAACAATTAAGAAAAATAAAAATAATATATAAACTCAATTTTTAAATTAAATGATGTATAATATACATAATTGAGTGATAATTAGACAATATACAAGAAAGAGAAAAAATTGACTTAAATATTCTAATATATTATAATATTATTGAATTTAAAAAATAAATATAATTTTTGAGTTAAAATTAACACTACTCTAAAAAAAATATATTTAAAATTGTCAATGCTTTAGGTTTCGAAAAGGCCAAATCTGAGATCTGAAATTTTAGAATGAGCAAATCTATAAATTTCAAACCTTATCCACCAGGTCAAACCTTTGGCGCTAGGGAAGAAGAGTTTCGTTTGCTCACATCTTTGCAATTTAAGGTGTGTTACGTCTTTGGTATTAATTTATCTGCAAGCCAAAAAAAATTTAAATATTTGTAGTAATAAAAGAACGAAAAGTTAAATAAATAGAAAAGAACAAATTATACCCGCATTTGTTGACAATTGTAATAAATAAATAAAAAGGACAAATTATACCTATGCTTCTTTGACAATTGTCAAAAAGCGAATTACACAAATACTTCCTACCGTTTGGAGTATGTGTCATTTTGATACCTAATCTTTCAATTGTGATACATTTAATTTTAAATTCTAAATTTTATTTCAAAAAGACAATTGAATGCCGTTTCTTTTGCAAATAGAAAATACTCAATTTTAAGGGTAAAGTCGTCAATTTAATAAAATATAAACTAGTTTAAAAAAATAAATATCAAAAAACTATTTTTGAATTTTAAAATTTTATTTCTACCCACTAAAGGTAAAATTATATTAAAATGATAAGTTTTTTTCGTTTTTTTAATTTGTAGTCCGTGTTTTGAATTTTTTGATTTAATATAATGGTTTAATAATGATATCAAAATTGTTGCCATGTTTGACTTGAGGTTTTTAGACTATTTTAGATTATTTTTTAAAAAAAATAAAAACTAATTTAATGAAAATTAATATTAAAAAATTATTTTAAAAAATTGTTTCTATCCTCTTAAAATATAAAATTATATAAAAATGGTAAGTATTTTTAATTTTTTTTTTTTTACCAATTTAATTTGAGTGATACTACATCCCTTAATGCATACAATGAGATAGAGAAAGGAATGTGAGTTCCCTTTCATATGGTTCATTCCATGTCATTAGTGTCACAACTCAAACCCGGTACCTAAAGCCTGGGCGTCGCAACAAGATGAAAATAAAATAATTCAAATAATTTTATAATCGTAGCGCAAACGGATAAATTAAATAAATTAAAATAAAATAATTGAGTATCCAATGTTTATTAAAAGGAAACAAACATAATCATTTGGGCTTTTATTTTATTTTAGGTGTCCAATTAGAAATGTAGACAGTACAAAAAAAAAACACTATGGTTTATCTCCCGTCTTGATCTTGCTAAGTCTCGTCATCTAAAAGGAGTAACAGATATAAGCACATAGCAAAATGAGAAATATTATACTGTGAATGTAGGAGCACAAAATAGTTATGGATAGTTATTTAAGTTAAAACATTAACATAATTTAAGTTACATAAATAAATTATTTAAATGGCAGAAACTAAAATACAGAAATTACATAAATAACTATAACCACGGTACATAACAAAACAGGGGTCACTGGAATGACAATCAGAACAAGGATCAATGGATCCATGACAAACAGAAGATCACAAAATGGCCAAACAGGAGCCAATGGTTTGTTTTTTTAAGTCCCCAAGGCATGGGACTCCCGTGTTGGTACTTACAGAAAATAATTGTTTACAATATTATTGTCAAATAATTTCTAAAATTTAAACAAAATATCCATAGATTTCAATTTAAGCAAATGGAGTTCAGGAAATAGTTCACGTAATTGAAACATTAACATAATCATAAAATATAAATTATATAAAATAAATTGTGATAACTCAAAATATTCGTAAAATATATTATGGTAACTCAAGGTATAATATAATTCACTTTAAGATTGACCCTTAGCCTTTATTTTCCTACTACAACTCCCAACTATACTCCATTAGTTCTCGAAGCTTACCACACTACGAATGGTTTCCAATTTATTGTCCTTATCACGGAAGCTTACTGCTCAAGTATTTCACTATTTATAGGCATGTTTGCATGGTTTCAAATTAGGTGGGCTGCTTCAATCTTGGCCACTTGTCTAGCAGGAGTTGTTTCTCCCTCTCCTCATGTGGCCTTAGTTGGTGATCACTTAGTCACCGTCCTATATATTAGGATGGTAATAAATCATTATTTTTTTATTATTATTATTATTTTTTACTTTTGATTTAATTTGTATTAGGCTTAAGGTTTTAATAATTTAATTAGATTACATTTTATCACCTACAACCATAACATTAATTATTATTATTATTTTTATTTTTTAATACTAATAAAGAATTCTATTTAATACAGTATTGAATTAAATTTACAAATTCGGGTGTCACAATTAGGGGTGGATTAAAAGTACTCAATTAGAGCTATCAAGCATTTTTTATTTAATTTTTAATTTCTTAGAAAAAATTTCTAAAAATAGATTTTAAAAACCAAACCAATCAGAACTTTGTAACTAAAAAAGTGTAACCATTATTTATTAAGGAAAGGCCACAACATTTCAAATAACATATAACTTAAGTAACACAAAATAAATTGCTTGACAACTTTGATCCTGAAATATAGAATTTTTTGTTTGCAAGGAAAACGATATCTTTTATTGTCCTTATTTAAAATAAAATTTAAAATTTAAAATCAAATGTATTACAATTAATAAATTAGAGATCGAAATGATACAAATCTCAAATTATAGGAATTGTAAATATAATTTGCCCTTATCTAAATTACAACTGGCCCACTAACATGAAAAAATTACATTGACCTTGCTAATGGCCTCCATCGTTTACCTCAGTTAACTAATCAATTAAATGTCAAAAATAACCTTGCTTTTCATCATTAATTCCAACCAATGGGTCAACTCAGTAACTCATTCTATTCTCTCCGATTATCTTTGACTAATGTTAGAAATCTAAAAAGATTTATTAAAATTTTTACCAAATATTACATACGAATGTGAAAGTTACATGTGACTCATATGGTATAAGCAGGGGCGGAAGTACATGGGGGCAAGGGGGTCACGTGCCCCCTTGACTTTTTTATTTATTTTTTTTTATTATTATTTTTTATTTTTTTATTTTTTTATTTTTTGGGTTCTGTGTTGTGTGGAGTGTATGTGTATTAAAGGAAAATTTGCGAAACTCAGGTGACCCAATCACCGGTGCCTTCGGCATTTTCTTTTAATGGATGTACATATGAGCAATGATTAAGATCTTACTCTCACAAGATTCTGCAAATTTGGACCATTCATAATGTGAATTTACATATGTATAAGTGGGCTCCACACATATATGGAGGGCCAGGATCACTTTGAGAGCGTGGGGTCATCTCCAAATGGGGTCCCAAACATTTTTGATATATCTATATGAATAATGCTTGGGACCCCCTTTTGGGGGTCACCCCCTCACCCCCCCTTTGCCACGTGGCAGGGGGTGATTGGAGGAGCAGGAAAAAAAGAAAAAGAAAAAGAAAAATAAAAGGTAACCAATGAGAGAGAGGGGGGGTCAAAGGGGGTGGGGGAAAAAGGGGGGATAAATCATTACTCATATCTATATATATATAGATAGAAATTAGTATTTAATAGGATTCTGCCATGTATCTCTTTGCAGGCTGATTATGACACAAATAGGTTAAAAATTAATTTTTTAATTTTTTATTAAAAAAATAGAGAAATAATATAATTTTTAAAAAATAAAAAGTAAAAAAATTAACTTTTAATTAATTCTCTAAAATAAACCTATACAGTGGTATACGTACCCTCGACAGATCTGTTGTTAATTATGAAGATTATAAATTCTATTCCTTTCCATTTTAAAATATTAATTTCTTATTTTATTTTTTATTAACTTAAAATATTAATTATTTTTAAAAAAATCAAAAATTAAAATAACATGGTTTTTTTTTTATTTTGCTCTTATTTTAAATTTATTAATATTAATATACATAAAAGCATGAAATTGATATTCCCCAAATGGATGATATATTTGTAGCTCGAGGGAGAAAAAGGCGCAATACTCAAGAAATTACAAACTTACATCACTATCGCGCTGAATTATTCTACACTCTTTTAGACATGCAAATTCAAAAATTAAATGCTCATTTCACTGAGTCGATTACTTTGTATGGCATGTTTTAATCCATCTAACTCTTTCTCTAGTTTTGACAAGAACAAATTAATTCATCTTGCCGATTTTTATCCCAAAGAATTTTCTTCAGTGGAGCTCATGGAACTTAATGATCAACTTGATAAATATATTATCGATATACTATCCAGTAGTGAGTTCTCAAGGTTGAATAAAATTACCAATCTTACTAAGAAAATGGTGGAGATTGGAAGAGACAAAGTACATCCATTGGTGTATTTTCTTTTGACTTTAGCATTAATCTTACATGTTGCAAGTGTTACTGTTGAAAGGGTATTTTCAGCTATGAATACTGTGAAGAATCAGTTGCAGAACCGAATGGGTGATAAATGGATGAATGATAGCTTGGTTGTCTACATTGAGAGAGATATTTTTGATACCATTGACAATGATACTATCATGCAAAGATTTTAAAAGATGAAAACTCGTCAGAGTCAATTGTAAAAGTTTAAAATTAAAAACTTTTTGTAATGAATATTGATTTTTAATGTTTAATATTAACTTGAAAAATTATTATTATGTTATTGTTATTAATTGGAGAAGAAAAATTTTGAGATTATAATTAATAAGTGCCTCCTCTATATTAAATTCCTGACCCCACCACTAGGTATAAGGCATATATCCATGTAAGACATTTGATAAAAATATCTTTTGAGATCTTTAACATTTTTCATTATCTTTTACTCTCTTGACCTATTTTTTTCAGTTGGCCTATTTTTTAACCTAATAATTTAATGAAAAAATAATTTCATTCTTAAAATTGCTTACATCATAATATTTTGTTAGTTTTCTAATGGATTCCTAACGGCAAGGGTTTCGTGAAATGTGACTAAAATGCCAAAGGAAGTTGGTGTAATTTAGACAATTATCAGGGAAGATGGATATAATTTGCTCAAAAAAATAAAAGATATGGAATGCCTACTTTAAGGTCTTGTTTTTAACCTGTTAATGGTTCTACATTTGCAGCGGAGTCCCACCTCTAACTTAACCAAACAAGACCGTATGTTTGAAATGGGGCCTGAGAGGGTAATTTATATATGAATTGGGCCGAGCTGGGTTGTTATGGGCCTCGGTGTGAAGGGTGAGTAAAAAGGCCAAAGAGTTACTCCGGTCTTGAAGAGGCTTAAATTTAGTCCGGTCTCCAGGCCAGAAGTTAGACCGGTCCGAAGGACTCTTGGTGATTAGCTCGGTTGAAGGATGCGTTGAACGTATACCGGTCATGGCGCAGCATCGGTCTATACCTTAGTAAAGAGATAGTTCGGTTTTGGGTATACCCTGGTAAGTGGAAGAGGAACAAAGGACAGAGAACCAAACTAATTATAGTTCGGCTAAGTAGGGCCATGCTTACTTCGGTCGTATGGTAGTTCGGCCATGGTAAAACCATCTCACTTGGTTTAAGCAGTGACGGGGGTGTTGAGGGATAAGCATTATCCTTCAGGAGTATGAATCCTAGGAGGACTCTGCATGGAGGAGTAAAAGTCCTACTAGGATTGTGCCATACGAAACCTATAAAAACTCACAAAACATCACCTTTGGAGAAGTAACACAACTTTGTTTTTTGAATTCACAGAGCTTTTGTCTATTTGTCAAGCTTACTGACTTAGGCATCGGAGAGGTTTCCGGCACACACCCGCCGACTAGCTCACGTTTATGTTTTCAGGTGACAAAGTAACGACGTGTGGAAGAGCGCAGACTTGATCAACAAGATTATACGAGAAGATTTATTTCTTTCCCGTACAATTGGCGCCGTCTGTAGGAATTCAGACAAGAACAAAACCTCTTGATCAACATTTACCTCTTTTGGAATAATGGCGCACAATGAAGATTTACCACAGTCCGCCATCGACGGGCAAACACCAGATGGCGGTGCAAGGCGTGAAGGACTACCTTCTATCCCTTCCATGGCAGACTTGGAGCCCCAACGACATAACCCCAGGAGGGATACTAGGGGGAGGCGGACTAACAGCCCCTGTCACTCTCGTTCACAAAGTCCTAACAGGCAAAGGCGGAGGATTGATCCTCAAGTTCTGGAGGACCGCGTGAAGGAGCAAGACAAATTAATAAGGAAGATGGCGGCGGACATGGAGACCTTGAAGCGCCAGATGAAGGGAAAATGAGTGGCCACAGGAGAGGGGCGCAAAAACAAGACGCCCCCTTACCGTTCAGAAGACCTTGGAAGGCATTCCACACCGTCACAAGCAGAGAGTAGAAGCCTCAGGACAGGCGATACTCAGTCTAGAACCCCCAGAACTCGTTACTCCAAGTCTGAGAGAACGAGATCATTGAGGACTTACACAGAGGAAAGTACCTACCAACCCTCACACTCGCACCAAACCTCATCCAAACAGACGGAGTTGCCAAGATCATCCGATTTGCGGATCATGCTGGAAGAAAAGGGACGATGGAAGGAGGACACCAGGGCACACGACCCTCGCAGAGTTTCTGCCCTTCAACGATTGGCTCCTCAATCGCATGGAAGCGTCGAGGTTGGAATGCCACTACCTCACCCTGCCTACGAACCGACGGACAAAGCATTAGCAAGGCTGCAGACCTCGCCGTTCGTTCCGGCAATTGAAAATGCGCCCCTACCTATAGGCTTCCTTCAGCCTAAATTCACTACGTACGATGGGAAGACGGACCCCTACATTCACCTAAGCCACTTCCGCCAGGTTATGGCGGTATATCGGCGAAATGAGGCTCTAATGTGCATCATCTTCCCGTCAAGCCTTGGCGATCTAGGCTTGACTTGGTTTGAAAAACATCCAGAAGGCAGCATAGCCTCCTGGGCACAATTGGCAGAGGCATTTGTCACGAGGTTCAGAACAAACACCAAAACCCCGGTGGAGATTGACCAGCTACTCTCCATCGACATGGGCGAAAAAGAGACATTAAGGTCCTACAATAGTCGCTACTGGGAGACATTCAACCAGATTGGGGACTGTCCCACTAATCTCGCCATTGCACAATACAAAAGAGGCCTCCCGGTCGAGAACAGACTAAGGGACTCAATCACTATGACACCACCCCTCACCATGGAAGCCTTGATGGAAAGAGTGCATCAGCACATCAGGGTAGAAGAGGATGGCGCACGTGCCAAAACAAAATCTAGCACGACCACAGTACCAGAGAAGAAGGCCTCAGCAAGGATCAACGCGGTAGACCGTCCAAGAAAAAACGGACGAAGCAGACGAGACAATGATGAAGACCAGGATAAAAGATGGTTGAGAGTCCGCACTGCCATAACCACGGTCTTCAAGAAACCGATCTACCGAATTCTAAGTGAAATACGGGATGAGCCTTTCGTCAGATGGCCAGCTAAGCTTGGAGAAGCTCAGAAGGACTATGACGAAAGATCACGGTGCACCTTCCACAAAGAAAAGGGGCACCGCACTGAAAATTGCACGCCATTGAGACAGCACCTGGAGAAGTTGGTGGCAGCAGGTCACTTGGATAAATACATTGAAGGAGGGACGCAACCAGCCCCCCAAGACCAAAAAAAACCCAACGGGATGCCAGTCGACGCCCCACCTCAAGGCATTATCAATGTGATACATGGAGTCTTTAAACCTGAGCGTGTATGCAAGTTCAGGGGATCAATCAAAAAGGCTGAACACTTAAGAGAGGTGCTAAGTGCCCAACCTGCCATCAAGAAGGGGAAGACAGAGGCCACAAACGTCATGTCTTTTTCGAATAAAGACTTGGAACGGATATATTGCCCTCATAATGATGCCCTGGTCATCACTCTCCGAGTCAAGGATTTTGACGTCAAGCGGATTCTGATTGACCAGAGTAGTTCATGTGAAATCATGTACTCCGAAACATTTAAACAATTGAAGCTGCAAGACAAAGACTTGGCGCCTGCCGTATTTCCCCTAATTGGATTCAACTCCATGCTAGAATGGCTCGTCGGCAAAATAACTCTTCCAGTCAGAGCAGGAAGCGTGACGAAACAAGTGGAGTTATGGGTATTGAAGGTCCCATCCACTTACAACATCATCTTGGGCAGAACATGGCTGCATGCCATGCGATCAGTGGCGTCATCCTACCACCAAGTAATGCGGTTCCCCAACGATACCGGGGTAATTGAAGAAGTCTATGGAGATCAAATCATGTCGAAGCAATGCTTCGTCACGGTGAATGGCAGCCGCGCTGCCAAAGGATACGTCCATTCGGTGGAAGAACTTGAGAGCAATGAGCTATTCACAGATGTCGGCAAAGCAGCTAATCAGAAAGCGGTGGAAGACTTGGTAGAGGTAAGAATAGATGAAAAGAACCCGGATAAGTTCTTTTTGCTCGGTTCGTCGTTATCCAGCACTGAGAGATTAGAGGTATTAGAATTTTTAACCTCTAACATCGAAGTGTTCGCCTGGACACCATACGACATGCCAGGTATTGATCCCAACTTCATCTGTCACCAACTCAATGTCCACCCATCCGCTAGACCAATCATCCAACGCACACGCAGATCGGCACTCCACCATGCTGAGATAATGGCGGAAGAAGTAGGTAACCTGCTGGAGGCAGGAGCAATTTGAGAAATGCACTACCCAAGATGGATCTCTAACACAGTCGTAGTGCCAAAGAAGAATGGCAAGTAGCCTGTCTGCGTCGACTATAAAACAGTCAACAAGGCGTGCCCAAAAGACAGCTTTCCTCTACCACGGATAGATCAACTGGTAGACCTAACGGTGGGGCACAACCGACTTAGCTTTCTGGATGCATACAGAGGCTACCACCAAATCGCCATGCATGAACCAGACCAGGAGGTCACATCCTTTACAACTCCAAGAGGGCTGTACTGTTACAAGGTCATGCCCTTTGGCCTAAAGAACGCAGGGGCGACATTCCAACGGATGGTCACCAAGATGTTTGAACCGTTGTTAGGCAGAGCAATAGAAGTTTACATCAACGACATGGTGGTCAAGAGCAAGGATGAGAATGACCATCTCAAGGACCTAGGCGAGATGTTTGAGATCCTGAAGAAGCACAAGTTGCGCCTCAATGCGTCCAAGTGTGCATTCGGAGTAGGATCTGGCAAATTCCTGGGTTTCCTAGTAACCAACCGGGGTATAGAGGTAGACCCCTCCTAGATCAAAGCAATCCAGGATCTGGAGAGGCCTAACTCGGTGAAAGAAGTACAGCATCTCACTGGCATGGCGGCTGCACTCAACCGATTCATCAACCGGTCGTCAGACAGACTACGACCATTTTTTCAAGCATTAAAAGTCAAGTTCGAGTGGGACGAAGAATGCGACCGAGCTCTAGAAAGCTTGAAGGAATATATGTCTTCCCCACCACTACTTGTTACCCCAGTACCTGGAGAAGAACTTTTCTTGTACCTGGCAATCTCTCAGCACGCAATTAGCGCAGTGTTGGTTCGTGCAGAAGGAATCCAACATCTGCCCATCTTTTACGTCAGCAAGACATTGCTGGGAGCCGAAACAAGGTACTTGCCACTGGAAAAATTAGCATTGGCCTTAATCATGGCCTCCAGGAAATTGGCACACTACTTTCACGCCCACACCATAGTCGTCCTTACAGCTTTCCCACTAAAAGCTTTGTTTGAAAGGGTGAACTTTTCTGGGCGAATCTTGAAGTGGGCAGTAGAGTTGGGACAATTCGACATCAAGTTCCAACCCAGAACTGCAGTAAAGGCCCAATCTTTGGCAGACTTCGTTGCAGAGTTTACTCCTGGAAGTCATCATATATGCCCAGTCGACCTAACTGACACAACCGAACTAGGGATGGAAGTTGACGCCGGAATAGCGCAACCCCTAGCAAAAGGTACTCAGTCAGACTCCAAGGCAGACCAGACTAAAGACAGCAAGGAAGAAGCAAACCAAGCTACACCAAACCAAGACTCACCAACAAATAAAGACTTGGTACAATCAGATAGCGAGGGGCAGACAGCAAGCATGGACCTTGAAGAAAACACCAGCAACATTCTTGACCCCACGACATCATCTGACCCCTCCACTTGCTGGAAGTTGTTCGTTGGAGAGATGTGGAAGCTCTTTGTGGATGAAGCATCCAACCAGCATGGTGCAGGACTTGGCATAGTCCTCATTTCACCAGACGGCCTGGTTATGGAGCAAGCAATCAATCTTGGCTTCCCAGCATCAAACAACGAAGCGGAGTATGAAGCACTTCTTGCAGGACTCAAAACAGCATTCTACATGAAGGCCACCGAACTAATGGTCTACAGCGACTCACAGCTGGTGGTAAACCAAATTTCTGGCGACTATGAAACAAAGGATGATAGGATGGCCAAGTACCAAGAATTGGTCAGAATATAGATCAAGAAATTTGAAGTAGTAAGGATAGAACAGATCGGCAGGGAGGAAAACAGCAGAGCAAACGAACTAGCAGGCTTTGTGTCAATGGCAGATACATCCATCCCTCACCCACTAGTAATTGACTACCTACCAAGGCCAAGCATTGAAGACCCCGAAGTAGAAGAGGTATGTTGCGCTGAATTAGGCCCCTCATGGATGGATCCCATTATACTGTTCTTAAAAGACGACATATTACCGGAAGAAAAGAAAGAAGCCAACAAAATTAGAGCAAAGTCGCAGCGATTTTGGCTCTCCCCATCCATGGCATTGTACAAAAAGTCATTCTCTGGACCTTATCTAAAGTGTGTTCACCCCAGCAAAGTAGAAGCATTCTTGTTCGAAATACATGAGGGGGTGTGCGGAAGCCACCAAGGAGGAAGATCATTAGCTTACAAAGCCATTTCACAAGGATACTGGTGGCCATACATGCAAGCAGACTCCGAGAAGTATGTGAAGAAGTGCGAGAAATGTCAGAAGTTCGCACATCAAATACATCAGCCGGCCAGAGAACTCCTATCATTGACCAGCCCATGGCCCTTTGCAATGTGGGGCTTGGACATAGTGGGACCACTTCCAACAGCGGCCGGAAACAGGAAGTTCTTTCTCGCAGTAATAGACTACTTCACAAAGTAGATGGAGGCAGAAGCACTGGCATCAATCAAGGAAAAAGATGTGAAGAAATTCGTCTGGCAGAATATCATTACACGGTTTGGCATACCCAAGGCACTAATATCTGACAATCGCACTCAGTTCGACGGTAAAGTTTTTAGAGGCTTTTGTGAAGAATACAAGATAGAGTTCTACAACTCTACACCGGCATATCCCCAAGCAAATGGTCAGGCAGAAGCATCAAACAAGGTAATATTGGATAGACTGAAGAAACGATTAGAAAAAGCCAAAGGCAAGTGGGCGGAAGAACTCCCTCATGTTTTATGGGCTTACCGCACCTCACCTCGATGGTCAACAGGAGAAACTCCATTCTCCTTAGCCTATGGTATGGAAGCAGTAATCCCACTCGAAGTCGGCCTTCCCACAATTAGAAGCGAAAATTTTGATCCAGACTTAAATGGAGAAGCCATAGCATTGGAGCTCGACCTTGCGGAAGAAAGAAGAGAAAGAGCACTGGTTCACATTGCCTCATATCAACAAGAGTTATCCAGGAAATACAACAAAACAGTGCATCCAAGACAATTCAAGATCGGAGATTGGGTACTGCGCAAAGTGATGGGAAACACCTTGATACCAGGAGATGGCAAGTTAGGGCCTAATTGGGAAGGACTTTACAAAGTGGTCGGATTAGCTGGCAAAGGGGCATACCACCTGGAAGATGAAGACGGCAAAGCCATTCCAAGGCCATGGAACACTGCCAATCTCAAACTATTTTATTTTTAGCTTTTTTTACGAGTATGTGTAATTTTCCTTTCTCTCAATAAAACAAAGTCAATTCTTTTCAGCATAGTTGTTTTTTGTATGAGATTGTATTAGTGAGTTAGGGACATCAAAAGTAAGGTTGGCTGGATTAAACTAACACCCCTCCTAAGCCTAGGATAAGGATCCAGGCTACAGGACGTTTAGTTGAAATAACCAAACATTCTATTCTAAGTTGGCTGGAAAAACTAACTTAGAGGTTGGCTGGATTAAACCAACACCCCTCCTAAGCCCAGGATAAGGATCCAGGCTGCAGGACGTTTGGTCGAAATAACCAAACATTCTATTCTAAGTTGGCTGGAAAAACTTAGAGGTTAGTTGGATTAAACCAACACCCCTCCTAAGCCCAGGATAAGGATCCAGGCTGCAGGACATTTGGTCAAAATAACCAAACATTCTATTCTAAGTTGGCTGGAAAAACTAACTTAGAGGTTGGCTGGATTAAACCAACACCCCTCCTAAGCCTAGGATAGGGATCCAGGCTGCAGGACGTTTGGTCGGAATAACCAAACATTCTATTTTAAGTAGACTGGAAAAACTAAACTTAAAGGTTGGCTGGATTAAACCAACTCTTATTACTCTTCAGCCGAAGTAAGGGTATGGCTGAAGAGTGGTTGGCTGGATTAAACCAACTCTTGTTACTCCTCAGCCGAAGTAAGGGTATGGCTGAAAAGTGGTTGGCTGGATTAAACCAACTCTTATTACTCTTCAGCCGAAGTAAGGGCATGGCTGAAGAGTGGTTGGCTGGATTAAACCAACTCTTGTTACTCTTCAGCTGAAGTAAGGGTATGGCTGAAGAGTGGTTGGCTGGATTAAACCTACTCTTATTACTCTTCAGCCGAGGTAAGGGTTCGAGCTGAAGAAGTGGTTGGCGGGATTAAACTGACTCTTTGTACTCTTCAGCCGCAGTATTTATATCGGCTAAATAGTGGTTGGCTGGTAAGATTGACCAGCTTAAACCGGAATACGGTATCTCGGCCGAAAATATTGCAAGTTACAATTAGAAAGCAAAGCACAAACACAGGGATTTAATTACAATTGCAAGCATAACAGATCAACTGCAATACAGTATTGAAGATAACAGAGGCATGCATACCAAAATTATCAAGTACAGAAAGATATTACTTCAGTCCGGTTACAAGTCCAGAAAAAACTGATCAAACAAACAACAAAAAGAAAGAAGTGCAAAATCAACTAAAAAGGTCATCTATTTCAGCATTCAACTCGGCATCAACCCGAATTCCGGTTTCAGACGAAATTACAATCTGAGTTGGGAGCTCGGTCTCGGCCTGGAGCTCGGTTTCAGCTGGTTGCTCAATGGTCAGATCTTCTACCGCAGGCTACGCTCGAACTGATTGGTTAACTGGAACAATGTCAACCGGAGTGTCAGTTGGCTCATTCTCTTCATCATCATCAGACGCTTCAAGAAATTGCTTTTGAAGATCGGCAGCATACTCCGCCAGTGAGGCCGGAATGAAATACTGAGGAGCATTGTAGACCTCGGTTTCGGGCCCACAGCCGAGCTGCTCCACAGCACTTCTCCAGCCGCACTTGAAGAACAAATCCTTGGCTGCTTCACATTGCTGGACGTAAGCAGCTTCGCCTTCCTTAAAACCTTTAAGCTCGGAGTCATCAGCCTTCTTTTTCAATTCCTCTATTTCGACGTTCTTCGTGCTATCAAGTGTTGCCAGCTCCCGCAAATATTTGTCTTTCATCACGGTTAGGGCTCTCTGTCTATCAGCATCGGCCGAAGCAACTAGGCCGGTCAGACGAGTTACCTCGGCCTCCAGTTCGGCCGTCCCCACTTGTTCTTGTTTGAGCTCGGCGGTTTTGGCTTCGACCTCTGCCATGGCCTCCCTTGATGTTCTCTTGAGCTCCAACACCCGCTTGTGTGCAATGTGGTTCTTTTGAATGGCCTACAATAGAATAGAAACTTTCCTTTTTAGCCGAACTGAAAATAGGAAGAATTAGAAAGGTACAAAAGCAAAAGAGAGTGTTACCTACCAGGATCATGGATTTTGTTGAAGACCGGATGGCCTTCAGCTCGGTGTTTAGCTGATTGTGGTGCTCCATGTCCTTTGGAAGGCACACACTTTTGGCAAGGTTGAAGGCTAGTATGTGATCCTTCTCAGCAACCACCGAATCAGTTTCCTCAATATCTCGGTTCTGATAAGTAAGCTTCAGTGCCCACTTGAAGGTAGCTCGATCAGATGGCTCTGGTTGCGGACTCAGTGGGTGGCTCGGTGGGAGGGTGGTTTTGTCTTCATCAACTAACCGTTGTTCGGTCTGGGTAGTCTGGGCGCGTTTAGTTCGGCGTGATGAAGAAGGCTGTTGAGAAGAAAGGGCCACCACGGTCTCTTGAGTTTGGCTTGGTGGCAGAACTTCGGGTCTGGTGGTTTCGGTCAGGAGGGCCCTGACTCTGTTCTTTTTTGCCATTTCTTGTTCGACTATCAGAGGGACTAAGTTAATTTGTGGCAAGGTGGGGTCCGGTTCAGGAGCGTCTTCCAACAAAAAGTCAGTCACTCGGGCTTTTTGGCGGCTGCTGTATCTATAGGTCGGTTCGAACTTTAGCAGCTTGGCCCAACTACGTTCTGGATACCGTAGTGCGGCGCGTAAGGTCGCTAGATTTGGGTAACTGTATAGAGACTGGAGGTGGGCAGAATCTACGAAAGAAGACAACTGTTAAGTTCGGCTAAAAAATAGAAAATCGAAATAAAGTAAAGCACGCATTGAGACCGAGGTAATTATACTGGGTGTGCCTTTCTTCCAGTTTATACTTCGACCTGGGATCTGGGCTTGGTGGTCTTCAAAATTCCCAGATACCCAGAAAAAATCGTTGTCGTTTAGGTCCTTATCCGGTGTATTCTTTATTATTTTCTCACGTCGGCAGCGTATTCTAAGATAGTACACCCAGCCGTCTTCCTTCGAACCTATGGAATACTGGTGAAAGATTTCGGCTAGACCGAGGTTAATGCCTGCTTGGTGGTTTAGTTCGGCTATACCCATTATTATACGATAGGAGTTGGTGGAAAGCTGGGTTGGGCATAGTCTGGTTTGCCTAAGGAATTCACAAATTAGGGGTTGGACTGGAAATCTTAGCCTGGTTTCTATTATTGAAAGAAGGGTAAAGGGTACAAAGCCTTCTTTGCCCCATGGTACAATATCTTGTTCGGCTAAAGTGAGTTGGACGTCATCGGGTATATTGTAATCTTTCGGAATTCGGCTAGACCGCCCGGAGTATTTACTAAAAATCTATACTTCCCCATTTATTTTATAAGTTATGAATAAATTAGATCGGTGGCAAAATTGTGCTCAGTAGTTCGGCTGAGCGCTCGGAGTGCCTGGGCAACCTAAGTCTGCAAAGTGGAAAACAAAGGTGTTAAGCACAGATCGTTGGACTGTGCTACAAAGAAAAAAGAGCAAAGAAAATAAAAGACCTACTTCGGCTATGTAGGATGTTACAGGATCTATCTCGGTTCCAACAAGGTGATTGATATCTCGGTTGAGGGGAGGTTCTATTAGACCGGTTGAGCTTTTAGGGGCAGCTTTTTGAGTTCGGTCTAAAAACTTAGAAAGCTGGTTTAGCCCCGAAGACGTAGTTTGGTCAGAATTGAGGTTTTCCCAGTACACTGATTGCAGAATTAGTTTGGTTTCTTATCTCGGCTATGATAAAAACAAAAGGTTTGACTTATTGAAACTACTGGTACGAGTGTTAGTTCGGTTGTATAGTCTGGTCTCACTGACATCAAACTACAAACAGTTTACTAGTTCGGTTATGTGTAATTTTGGATCAAAAGCAGTGTTCTACAGGTGGTTTCATGAATACCTGAGGATTGTACTAACATAGTGTTTTCAGAAGAAGCAAAGCAAATGAAAAAAATGTGTTTTGCAAAAACACACAAAACAAAGTACGAAAACAAGGAAAGCAAGATAGAGGTGTAGTACTTACCAGATGAAGAGGCAAGAACTAGAGATGAGAGCAGCAGCAATGGAGAACACGAGCTTAGAGGTTGAAGAGCAATGGAGGTTCAGAGAGAGAAGTTGAATAGTATGGTGAGTGGTTTTGAAATGGAAAAGGGTTTGTGTTGGTGAAAGAGCTGGAGGCTGGAATTGTTCGAATATTGCGAAGTACGAGGGCGGCATTATAGCTGTGGATGGCCAATAGCAACTTGCCACGTGTCGTTAGAATGGGAATCGATTCAGATGCTGTGATTGAAGAGACGTTTTGACCGAACAAGCGGAGCCCGGTGTCTAATTAGCTCGGCTGGATAGGCTGGAAGGTTTTAACTCTGCTGGATATGCTTAAGGGGGTTTTTTTAGCTTGGCTGGAAAAGCTAAAAGGTTTTAGCTCGGCTGGAGAGGCTAAAAGATAGTCTAGCTCGGCTGATAAACAGGTAATCCCTATCATGCTATGCAGATGGAATTAAGGGGCAATTGAGAGGGTAATTTATATGTGAATTGGGCCGAGCTGGGTTGTTATGGGCCTCGGTGTGAAGGGTGAGTAAAAAGGCCAAAGAGTTACGCCGGTCTTGAAGAGGCTTAAATTTAGTCCGGTCTCAAGGCCAGAAGTTAGACCGGTCCGAAGGACTCTTGGTGATTAGCTCGGTTGAAGGATGCGTTGAACGTATACCGGTCATGGCGCAGCATCGGTCTATACCTTAGTAAAGAGATAGTTCGGTTTTGGGTATACCCTGGTAAGTGGAAGAGGAACAAAGGACAGAGAACCAAACTAATTATAGTTCGGCTAAGTAGGGCCATGCTTACTTCGGTCGTATGGTAGTTCGGCCATGGTAAAACCATCTCACTTGGTTTAAGCAGTGACGGGGGTGTTGAGGGATAAGTATTATCCTTCAGGAGTATGAATCCTAGGAGGACTCTGCATGAAGGAGTAAAAGTCCTACTAGGATTGTGCCATACAAAACCTATAAAAACTCACAAACATCACATTTGGAGAGGTAACACAACTTTGTTTTCTGAATTCACAGAGCTTTTGTCTATTTGTCAAGCTTACTGACTTAGGCATCGGAGAGGTTTCCAGCACACACCCGCCGGCTAGCTCACGTTTGTGTTTTCAGGTGACCAAGTGACGACGTGCGGAAGAGCGCAGACTTGATCAACAAGATTATACGAGAAGATTTATTTCTTTCCCGTACAGGGCCAAATAGTTTGTTCAAATTCAACACAAAATTCATTTTCACTTGACCCAAACCATGCATTGTACTCTTTTTTATTTTATTTATTTTATTTTATTTATATTAATACTTATTTTTTATAATAAAAAACTTACATGTATATAAGGTAATATAAAATTAAATTGATTTTTTTCTTAATTAGAAAAAGAAATAGCTTTATTGATAAGAATACGAAGATATTACATCAATAAAGGAAAATATGAGTGCAAAGAGTATCAAAGCGGAACATCTCAATTCTAGCTAGGTTGGCACCAAGACACCCACTCAATCATATGTTAGCATACTATCAAAAGTTGGTGAAAGACTAACAATAAAAAAAATCCAGAACCAAACAAAATACACAAGAAAAGCACCCACTAGCCACCCAAATAAGTAAACTTAGCAGCCCACATATATGAGTCCAACCAAGCTCCACGGAATGCACCAGAAGATATACCCAAGAGCCACCTAAATAAACACACGAGCAAAACAACAGGCAACAGACACAAGGACAAAACAAAGGACCAACGAGGCACCAAACAAGTGCACCAACAAGGCAATCCTCCAGAACAACCACCAACCAAACAGACAACCCAGAAGCAGAACCAACTCAGTAACAAATATGCTATGTTGTTGTATAATTTAATCCAAATGCAAAAAATAATCAATATTTTATATTTATTATCATATATTAACAATAGTTTAATTTAATCCAAATGCAAAAAATAGTCAAGGCTTTATTGGAATTTAATTTGGATTTGCAAATTTTAACCCAAGTTCTAACTAAATTGGTTTGAGTTATATGTAGCAAGTAGTAGAATATATTACATTGTAGTAAAATTTAATTAAAATGCTAAAAAAAATCAATATTTTATGTATGTATTTCATATTAATTATATATAATTTGTATATATTAATAACAAAATTTTGATTGTTCGGGTTGTGAAGGTAAGGTATGTACCCAGGCCGTGTCCAAATTTTATTTCAAATTGACAGCTTTTAATCTAACCTAAGATTACATCAAAGCAAAAATGTTTTACACATTGGGCTGTTGTAGATAGATTTTCAGACCAAATCCAACAGCATTGGGCTCAACTATAGTCTGGAGAGCCCAGTTGCAGAAGATCAAATGAAGATAATTGCAGAAAAACTGGTTTTACTATCATGGTTCTCATGATAGAAATTTCATTCCACCAAAACATTCAACATTATTAGATGGAGATAATCTAATGCATTCAAGCCTTGTTTGATAACTTTTTTGTTTTTAAAAATTTAGAATTAAAATTTTAAAAAATGCCATTTTGTTTTAAAAATTTTAAGCATGCTTTATTATTTTTATTTATTTTCAAAGTATTTGCATGCACCAGACATTTTTTATATTTTTTGCAAGGACAAGCCAATTTAATGGAAAGAATTACTCCAAGTACTCAGTGATGATTATACATCGAAAAATGTTAAAGATGATAAAAATTTTATAATATCTTATATGGATATGAGATTCACACCAAATGAGTTCCATATAGGTTCACATTCATGTAAGATCTTTAATAAAAATCTTGATAAAATTTTTAAAATCTCTAACATTACCTTTATATCTCAGTTATAATTTCACTAATATTACATCTCATTTATGTGATGGTTATCTGGACAATTTCTCGTGTGCTTCATAAAGCACATTTACCAGCCTACATGGTGGCGCCAAATTAGTAATAATAATCACAAACCAATGGTACATTATAAGCAGCCTCCTTTGGCATCTTGAAATTTTAAACAAAAAGTCAAAAGAACATTATAAATTGTCATATTATTTTTTTATTTTTCTATTTATATTTTTATAATAAATCAAAAAATTGTTAAAATAATATATTTCCAAACCAAGTAAATGTTGCATAAGCACACTCCAAACAGAGGGTGTCCATTATTTATAATCCAAAAGCATTACAGACACAAAAACACAAAACATGCAAAGCCAAGCCAAACCAAACTACGCAACGCAAACTTATTTTTATTACAACCACAACCACAAGTACAACCAAAAGTCCCCTTCCATTTAGCCTTTATAGTCCTCCCAATTGTACTTGACAGGCACAAGTTTCAGAGGCACCTTCTTCCTGATATTCAGACCAAACTCTTCATCCATGTTCAGATCCTCAACTTCCATTCCATTAGGCAGCTTCCAATCAAAACAGTACAGCAAGTTCGCCACATTGAACTCCACAGAAGTGATCGCCATTGTCATTCCAGGACAGCTTCTCCGACCGGACCCGAAAGGCAGGTACTCGAAATTCTGGCCTTTGTAGTCAACCCCACTGTTTTCAAACCTCTCTGGAATGAACTCTTCTGGGTTGTCCCAGATTTTGGGGTCTCTTCCAATGGCCCATGCATTCACTAGGATTCGGGTTTTGGGGAAGATGTCGTAGCCGCCGATCTTGGTTTGCCGGATTGTTTCGTGGGGGATTAGGAGGGAGGCAGGAGGGTGGAGCCTGAGAGTCTCTTTGATTACGAGATTCAGGTATTTCAAATTATGTATCTCTGTTTCGTCAACTTTTGGTTTTCTTCCAATGCAGTTTCGGATTTCGTCCTGAACCTTTTTCATGGCTCTTGGGTTCTTGGCTAGCTCGGCCATTGCCCAGACCATTGTGACTGAACTGGTGTCTACTGATCCGAGGAAGATATCCTGGTATGTGGAAAAACACTTTGGATGAGTTTTGAGGTTGTTACATGATTTGTTTGTTTTTATCAACAAAATAAATAAACAAATTCAATAAATCTGACAACTCATTATTTATTCAATTTTTTTTGAATGGATGGTTATAAAACTTAACTTTGTATATTATCTGAGGCTTTTTTTTTTTTTTTTTGATTTTTTGGGCTAAAATTTACAAAAAAAAAAAAACAAACAAACAAACAAACAAACAGAATATATTAAAATAGTCAATAAGATAAAATGTCACATCAAATCCATAATCATTTTACTTTTTTTTCTCATAAATATCAAATCTAAATACAAAAAAATCTAACCATCTTCTCAAACACAAAAATTTTAGCCTACTAAAATAATTAAAAATTAAAATAACCTACTAAAATAATAATTTATCAAACACTCACATGATAATTTTAGATAATTTCTATATAATTAAATCTCAATGCGTAGTATTACTAAAATAAATTATACATAAGCGCATCATAATTCCTTAAAGCACATCGTCCTTATAAAAAATAATTAAATTGATTGAAGAATAATAATAATCACAAACTCACATCGTCATGATATTGTTTTGTTGTTGTTGGGTAGCCCAACAATACCGTGTTGTTGGGTTTGTAGGTCTCACGTTGAGGCCCACATTAATGATCCAAGGTATGTGGGGGTTCGTTTAGTAAATTACTTTTATAAAAAAATTAAGATTGTTGTAAGTTCTAATAGCATTTATATTAAATAAACTGTCACCTTTTTAAATAAGGTGGACCGTTCAATTTTATCAAACAAATGTAATTTAAATTCACAATTACTATATCCGATCAAATTAAATTTTTTTATGAGAATAATCAACTTGATAAACCTAACAAATCCAACTCCTAACATCATTTATGTAGCGCTCGGCACAGGATCCACAAGCCCAATAGTGCCGCTGGGTAGGCCAACAGCAGCAAAACCAATCCCAAGGGTAGGAATGTAAGAAAAATCAAAAAAATTGACCATACCAATTGAACCAGAACAAACCAACAATATTTGGTCTTTTTTTTTATAATAAAAATCGATTTGTGTGATTTTTGAATTTGATTTTTTTTTTTCGATTTTCGGATCGGTAACGGGTTAAGCACCTTATGAACCGAACTAAACCGAAACTAACCGCTTTAACATATATTGTATTTATAATATATATAATCTAACAATATAATGATATTAATAAAGTATAATAAATTATTAACCTTATCATTGTAAACTCTTATTATATATATCTTAACTCTAACTTATTATTCTTTAAATCTTAGTATTTTTTTAACTTTTTTATTTTTGTTAATCTAGGAATTGAAAAGTAATTAAATGGATGGATTTGATATATTTGAAATTGTGGACAAATAACTAATTTAATATTTTTATGTAGATTAGTAAAAGTGGCTCGAGTTTGAAAGATCCTAGACCGATTAAACCACACCGAACTGAACCGTTTTAGTTGATTCGGTTCAGTACGGTTTGATAGGAGAAGTAGTCTGTATCAGTATTTAAAATAATAAAACCGACATTATCGGTTCGGTGTAATTTTTTATCTAAATACCGACCGTACCAAACCAATTATATCCATACCCAAGGGGTTGGCCTAGTAGGTGCAGTTTGGAGTCTGAGAGTGTGGTATCAACTTTTTAGGGCTGGGATACGCCCATAGGCTCCGCCTGAAATTTACCCGATCCACATGAAGGGATGCTTTGCATGAATTCTAAGATTAGTTGAGTTACGCCTAAATTAATCCAGACACTTGATTAAAAAAAATTAAAAAAAAAGCGGCAAAACCGACACGTTCATAACACAACACAACTGTTACTAAAAAAATAGGGTAAATTACAAATACACTCCTTAAGATTTGCTTAAAATACAGATTGCTCCATGTGGTTTGAAAATTACAAATACCCCTTTATTAAAAAAAATTATTTAACAAAATTAACTAAAAGAATGAAATTCATAATTATTCTCCAATACAATAATAAAATTATCTAAATTATTAATTGAAACATATTTTTAACATTATTAAAAATTGTTAATTGACATGACGATTTACTATAAAAGGAGTTATTTGTTATGAAATTTGAAACTTTAGATGGTGGAATGTAATTTTTAAAATTATAAGAAGCGATTCATATTTTAATCAAATTTCAGAGGTATATTTGTAATTTACCCTAAAAAAATATATGTATGACAATTGGAGTTTTAAAAGTAGGTAATTTTTTGTACCCAAAAAAAAAGTAGGCAATTTTGAAGTGGGCAACGGAGATACGGATAAAATTAAAAAGATAACGGGATAGCCTCGTTTGGCATGAAAAAAATTGGGACTAGAGGTTAAAATAGTCACAAAGAGATAAAATAAGATAAAAAATTAATAAAATAAAATATCACATTTAAATTATAATTATTTTATTTTTTATTTTTTATTTTTTATTTTTTATAAAAATTAAAAAAATCAACAAGTCCATTCCAAATGAAACTTTTTAATCCCAAATTAAAATAATCAACAAGTAAAAAAAGTCAACCCCATCACAAACGAAACTCTATAGTTGGTAAAAAAATTAAAAAGAAACGAACAGGGCAAGAATCTTTCTTAAGAAGGCTGTCATAAATTTTTGGGTGAATTATGATAGTAATTTTTATTTTTTGTGTCATTTTAATTCATATACTTTCAATTAATTCAATTTTAATCATAAATTTATAATTTTATCTCAATTTGACTCAATTGATTACAACTCTTAATATTTTTTTTATGAAAAATCTGCACATAAGTTTCACGTGCCATTTTTTAAAGGCAAAATTATAAACTTATTCAACTCAGTTAGTTAATCTCAACAAATTTAGTGATAAGTTTTCTTAAAAAACACTAATGATATTATTAATTTGCCCAAATTGAAACAAAATCTAAAAATAAGAATTAAAATTGAGTCAATTAAAAGTGTAAAAATCAAAATGACACAAAGGGTAAAATATAGGGACTATCAGTGTAATTTGTCCTAAATTTATTTCTTTTGAAAGCCAAAAAGTTATCATAAATCGTCACATCACTATTTATTTTTCTATACATTTTTTTGTAAAAAGTCAAAAAATTACTAAAACAACATATTTCTAAACGAGGCCTGACGCAAATTAAATACAGCTTTACATAAGATTATTAGGAAATTCTAATATACACCCCTTTAAAAAGGGTGTTTCATATGGACATCTAGTTATGTCATTTTTTTCTTTAGTTATACCAAATTTTCAAATTTTCTTCTTTAATTATCATATTATTTTAGTTATGACTCATAAATTTTTTAATTATACCTCATATTGTGTTTAATTATGACAATTTTTATTTCAATTATAACTCAAAAAATTAAATTTATGTCATTTTTATTTTTAATTATAGGGTCCATATCCCTTTATTAGAAGATTAACAAATATTGATTTAACTCAAATTATGGGCAAATAATTTGATTGCCAAACATACAACAAAGTATATATGTACATAATTGAATTTAAGAAAGTAGGTTGTCTGGGAAGTAAGAAAATAGTCCAAAAAAATTAAAAATTAAAAATTAAAAAGTCAATTTTTCTTTCTATTTGCCTTTTATAAATATGGAAAATGTTTGGTGACCTAAATTTTTGTGGCTCGAATATGTCAAAACGACGTCGTTTTACATCTAAAACGATTTCGTTTTGAGTGTTTCGAGCTATGTTTGTTCAGACCACCTACCATTATTGATTAAAATAATCCATTCTTAAAAGAATGCAGTATCCATCAACACATTTATACTGATGCAACAAAATGATAAATTTTAGTTAGTTGGCCTTTTTAACAAATCAATAATGATGCAAAAATTCAAGTAGTTTGGATAAATTAAAAAAATGATATTTTAGGGGGTGTTAAAAATTTTTCTTCTTCATTATTACAAAAAAAAAAAAAAGATTCATCATGGTACTGACATGTATACTCTCATTTTTTTTTTTTGACTTAATTCAGTGTATATTTTTAAAAATAAAAATAATATTATACAAATTAAAAATTCGTCCAAAATTTTTTAGTAATTCACGTGACCAACAATGATTCATCCCACTAAAAATATTACCACTAATAGCACTAATGTATTAAAAAAGTAAAAAAAAAATAAAAAAAAATACAACTCCAAGACCAAAACATCACATCATTAATGGCGGGACCCACTGCCACCTAATTAGTGGGAGTACTAATTAATGCTCCCAAACATTTTTCTTAACGTGACACCTATTCTGCACGATACATTCGTTACTAAAACAGGAATTTGGTCATTTCTATAACATTTTACAATTTTAAAAACAAAGTCGGCATATAAAGAAATAAAAAAATTTAACTTTTAACCCGAAAAAGGTAGAAAAATTAGAAATACCATACCAAGAGGACAGCCTTCATATGATCTTTAGCTAGATGGAGAACAGTGGTCCGATCCTTAGCCAAACCAAGCATAACATCAATGATGTCTTCATGCTTCGGCTTGGGCCTAGTAGGATCAAGATGTTCTTCCAGAACCTTCTGAAAAAACGTATCAAGATTCTTAAAACACCTTTCAAGCTTCCATTGAAGCCCCGTTGCCAAATCCAGCACCGACCCAACTCCAGGAAAAAAGTCCGACGGCGAAAAACCACTCAGCAAAGTCATGGCATCGTCAATTATATCTTTCAATTTACCATACTCGAATTGGTTCCCTCTATGACTCGTCCCAAAAGCTATCTTCCCAATCACATTGTTCGTGACAGAGAATATCAAGTCACTCAGATCAACCGGGTTCGGAGCCGATTTGGCTATGGTGGAAATCAAATGCTCAACCTCTGATTCCCTAACATGCCAAAATGATTGAACCCTTTTGGCAGTGAAGAGTTCTATGACACACAGCTTTCTCATCTCTCTCCAGTACTCTCCATATGGAGAAAAAGCTAGGTCAAGAAAGTTGTAGGAGAGTTTTCTTTGGCCACGAGAGAGAGGCCTAGTGCAACAATCTAGGTCATGGGTTTTTAGGACCTCTTTAGCTAGTTCTGGGGTTGAGACCACTAGGGTTGGGACTTGACCTAGTTGGAGAAGCATGATGGGTCCAAGTTTTTGTGATAGTTTCCAGAATGTGTAGTGAGGGATTTCACCAACTTGGTGGAGGTTGCCTATGATGGGAAGCTTTCTAGGGCTTGGAGGGAGTTTGGCTGTGTTTTTGTTCTGTTTGGCAAGAAGGGTAAAGAGGGTGTAGAGAAGAGGGAGGGTTAGGAGGGTGATTGTGAGAAGCCATGGAGGAAGGGTTTGAGAGAAAGAGAAGAAACCCATGAGTAATGTGATGGGATCAATGGCAATGGAAGTGAGGTGCTTTATTAGAGAAGAGATGTGACGAGAGGTGATTTAGCTGTTAAACTTAATGACACTTGTTACGGAGTTTTATTGTGTTGCTATCTTTTCATTTGTCTGTCAGTGATCACCCGTCAATAGCCAAATATTTTGAGCAAAGTTACGTGGACAATAATTTATGTATAGAAATAGAAATATATTTAAAGGACATTTCCATATAAGTTTAAAAATAAAATTCAATTTTTAAATTTAATGATATGATAATTAATTAGGATCTTTAAGGTAATATATTCTCTGATATACTTTCAATTATCAACTAATTATATCACTTACATATCATTTAATTTAGAAAATAAGTCTAAAAAATAGACTTATATATCATTTTTTTATATTTAAATAATTAAAAAAAAAAAAAACAATGCGTGATTTACGTCTTTTATATTTGTGAACCGGAATGTTCGGTTGAGCCGTGTCTTGCATTGATAAGTTTTGACTAATTTTATTCTGTAAGTCGTATGAAAAAAATATTAATTCAATAATTTTTACTATATAAGTTTTGAATAAATAAATAATTTATTTTTAAAGTTAATCTTACCATTCATTTATTAAATAAAAATATAAATATATATATATATATATATATGAGTATTGTTATCAAAAAAAAATTTCACAAATGACATCCTCATAGAAGCCTATACATTATAGTTGGGCCTAGAGACCCAACTAGACAATCCAATCCACATTTGGACAAAGCAATTGGCCATCCATATACTTTGGAATAGTCAATGGTTAGAGGTTCGGTATTCGAGTGAATTGAGCTATTGCAATTTTTTCTTTCTAATCTAATTTACTAATTCACTAATATCTTATCATTAGTCAAAAAAAAATAAAAAAAACTGCTCCAATTTTTATGGAAAATGTTATATATATTTTTTATTATTTTTTCCCCCACTCTAAGATATAAGCACGGCTCTAATTTTCATTTTTTTGTTCCATATGCAATTAGATTAATGATTCGGACCCCACTGAAGTCACCCCCAGGACCCTAGTCCATTGAGATTGGCCAAATATATATATATATATATTTTTTTTTCCAATCACCAACCATTATAACGTGAACCCCATTACATTTATAATCTCATTTGTCACTTAAGTGTTTTTAACTCCGTACACAAATACTGAATATTTTAGTGACTCTCTTCTAAGATCTCGCGTTATACTTTGGTCTTGTTAGGGATGGTTGATGAGTTCCACTGGTGCCTCGGTAATGGATCCTTTCCTTTGGGTTGGGTCAAATCAGGCCGACAACCAATTATTCAGAGGCCTAGGCCCACGGATACCGTAATAACACCTCAAAGCATCTTATTTTTGTTCAAAAAGAGAAAAAAAAAAAAAAGTCTGTACACAAATGGATGGGGCCTATATTTATAATTGCGTATAAAATTCACTCACTTCTATTTTAGAGTGAAAAATAAAATTATATGTGATGTTTTTCAAGATGAATTGTAGGCATGTATTCATTACATGGCTAAAAATTATCTGGTATGAATTGTGTGCAGGTAGGCGTATTCAAGTACTTTAATAGCGATTTGTTGGGGAGTTTTGTTGTTTTGCCATCCCTTTGCGCGCAATTTTTATTTATTTATTTATTGTTATTGAATTTAATGAATTATTACGATCGTTGCAACAAATCATTAGGGAGAAATAAATACAGAGTTTTTTTTTTTTTTTAATTAGGCTCCGTTTTTTAATGTATTAAAAATATCTTACTCATTTTTTGTTATTTGGTTAAATAAAAAGCAAGTAAAATATTTTTTAAGGCTCTATTTATTTTGATGTAAAATATTTTTACTCATTTTTCGTTGTTTGGTTGACCAAAAAGTAAGTAAAATATTTTTTAAAGAAAATTTTAAAAAATATTTTTGTATTATTTTTTCAAAAATGACTTATCTTTAAAATTTTCGTAAATCGGCTTTTACAAAGTTAACTCTCACTTATTACCTTTTCAAAACATTTAACTTTTTCAAATAAATATTTTAGCTCAATAAAAAGTCATAAATGACACTTTATTGAATCAAAATTCTCTTTTAGGTAATAAATATTTTTGTTTCAAATGTCAACCTAGTGCCGAAAAAAAAATTATATTTTTCTTTTGTGTAAAAAATTTTACGTCGAAACAAACAGAGCCTAAAAAAAAATATGTTTGCATCATTTTTTCAAAAATGGCTTACTTTTAAAATTTTCGTAAGTCAATTTTTACAAAGTTGACTCTCACTCACTACCTTTTCAAATAAAAGTTTTAGCTCACTAAAAACTCATAAATAACACTTTGTTGAATCAAAATTTCTCGTTTAAGTAATAAAATATTTTTATTTCAAGTGTTAACCGAACACCGAAAACAAAAACAAAACATTTTTTCTATGTAAAATCAATTTATAAAAAAAATTATATAAAATATTTTACGTTGAAACAAACGGAGCCTAAATAAGTATTAAATACAGATAAACCTTAAGTAAATGCTTTTTTAATATATTTTATACAGGGTCTTGCTAACAACTTATTCAGAAAAAAAAGAAGAAAAAAAAGGTAGATCTCTCGAGACACTTTTTACTAAATTTAAAAATATTTTTTAATTTTGCAACACTTTTTGATTTTTATATACTGTTGAAAGTATTTTGTAACACAGATTTGCAATATTAACAAGTGGATGAGGAAAATTGTTCGCATTTACCTTCCTTACCTTATAATACAGCTCATTCGAAACATATCAGTATATGTTTGGAGTTTGGTTATACCTTTGTTTTCTTTATTTTGATCCAGTTTTTGTAGTTCTATAATAAAAATAATAATAAGTTAAGGGCATATTTGATTGACAGGATTAGAGTATGTGATTGAGATTTTTAATCTGTGGCCCAATAATCCTATATTTGTTTTGAAATTTTGTTTTAGGATTATTAATCTAATAGATAATTAATCCAATAAATTTGTAGGATTATTAGTAATGGGGTAGGGGTGGGATTATATATCCTGAGTAGAGAAATAAAATAAAAAGACTCTTTTACCCTTGACTAAAAATTAAAACACTTATTATTTTTATATAATTTTATATTTTAGAAGACTAAAAATAATTTTTAAAAATTTAAAAATATTTTTTGATATTTATTTTATCTAACTAGTTTATATATTTTTTTTTTAAATTTAAAAAACAAACCAAACATGACCTTTGTATTTTGTATTTTTATTTATTCATTTATAATTTTTTTCAAAATCACATTTATGAAGAAATTTTGATAAAGTAAAGATTGTGAAGAAACATCGATGGAGGGTAAGATTGGAAAAGAAGATAAATATAGTTATAATCTTACATTCATATATTTTTTTATCCAATGCAAATCAAACAATGGATAAGGGGATAATTTATCCTACTAATCTAATTGGATAGTGAATACCATGCTAATTTGATAGAATTATTAATACATTCACTATTAATTTTGTGAATTAAATATGGCCTAAAGTACTTATATTTATGATTTTCTATTTTTGTTTACAAAAATTGTAAAGTTGAAAACAAAACTTTGATTGATGTCTCCTTTTGTTCTGTTCAAAAAAAAAAAAAAAAAATTTGTCTACTTTTGTTTGAAAAAATATAAACAATTTATAAAATTTATTAAAATTTTAATGAACTGTTTTCATTTATTTAAAAAAAAAAAATTATTCTTCCACTTTCCACCCCTTACGCTCACACCGATGAGTTAACATCCTCTCAATCTCTCTGCTTACTTTCCTACTGGTAACGGTAAAGATACATCCAAATAGATCCAACGGTTCAGATTAACTCACAGTTGCAAGCCACCGACGTTAACGTCCAACTCAAACAAATTAAAAATATTTTTTTATTATTTTGATTTGCCGCTTTAGATCCTATTTTAAAATTTGAAAATTCTAATTTCAAACCTAACTATACTTATGTACACATTTCTCTCTCTTCCTCATTCAATCTCCTCACACACTCTCTCTCTCTCTCTCTCCATTTCTTCACACTTGCATAACAAACAAAAGCCACCGCCGGCGCTGATAATCACCAGAACCGTTCACCACCGTCATCGTCTACTATTATTGCCACCACTTGGTATAGCAATTCTGCTCTCCCTCACATCGTTCGTTGATTTGAAAGTCATTGATAAGATTTCACCAGAAAATAGGAGTCAGTCTGAAAACTGAAGATAGTTGGAGAAATAGAAATCTGTATTTTAGTTTTTTTTTTCTTCTTATTTTTTAATGATTTATAAGTCTGTGGGTTTGCGGTGGCTATTGATTTGTAGAATTTTGGGTTGAGTTGTTTGTGAATTTGAAAAGTTTGTTTAAATGCCTCAATGAAATGTTGATTTAGTTACATGTTCAAAAATTACAACTTCTGAATCCATTGCAACAGTTATAATTATGATTTTATGAGATGATGCCAATATATATATATATATATATATTGTAATTTACATTCTCTAAATAGACAAGTTATGCATTTTCAAAACTGTCTCATTCTCATTACCATTATTCTAAAAAAACTAAAGTGTCAGCTTCAATACAGTGAAATCTCACTTAAAAAAAATTGATGGTGAAATTTGAATGGCTTAGAAAAAAAAAGGGGATCCATCGCGGGTCTCATTTTAATTATTTAAATCATTTATTTTGTTAAATATTTCATGTATTTTATCTACATAAAAAATTATGTCAATCCGATAATTGTAAGTTATTTAATTTAATTTTTTTTCATCAAAAAAATGTATAGTTTATTTTTTTTTTTAAATATAATTGTTGTTCATTTTGTGAATGAAATTAATCTTGTACATTTTTTCTTGCTGAAAAATCCAAACCGCATTACACACAGAACTCAAAACTTTATTACTCATTTGTTTGTATATAAAAGTTAATGGTTTGATTTTCCTCATTCATACAATTGCATAAAGATTCAGACTTCCCTCTATTTTTAGCAACAAAAGAATCTCAAATAACATATGTACATATATCATCATTATAGCCTCACATCATGCAATGGATTCACACATTTTAATGGCACTGTTTAGTACTCTAAGCAACAGGTAAACTACGTACATTTCTTTGAGAACTTTAATCAAACATCTAAAGTTCACGAAGGACTCAACCCAAAACTTAAAAAAAAAAAATTAGTAATAGTCACAAACCCACAAACCAATTAAAAAAAGAGAAGAACGAACACCTAAAATACATATTTCTATTTCGGTGGCCACCTTCAGCTTTAAGATTTATTTCATTTTTGGTGAAATCTCGGCACTGACACCTTCGAATAAACGAACAATGGAAGAGAGGGCTAAACTCTATGTTGTGAGAAACTTTTAAATGGTGTTCCTATTTTCAATGGAGAGAGCCTCTGTTCATGGAAATATCATTCAAAGCTAAGTTTGAAGCTCCAATTTTGCTTGTGGACAGCTGGTGGGCGCAATGTGTTTTGAGAAAGATAGGGAAAACGAGAGGGATAAACACTGAGTTTATGTGGGTGATGGATGTGGACTCACTACAAGGAAAAACACTTTTAGCGATCACCTTTTTCATGTTGGTCGTAGATAGTTTACTTTCTGCGACCAAAATTTTCACTGGTCGCCGATGAATTATGTTTCCGCTACCAACATTTTTCTGGTCGCTGATAGGTACTTTTTTGCGACTAAATTTGACATGTGGTCACGGAAGGTAATGGCGGTAGAGTAGAAAAAAATGACGGGTCACAAAAAAGAAAAGGGACATTTTTGAAACAACACTACGTAGTTTTGAATTTTCCTAAATCAATTCTTTTTTTAATTCTGTAATTCCTAAATATATTTGAGCTTCATTTTTCATCTGAACTCCTTACTCTCTACATTCTCAATCGGTGACAAAGCAAAGCCCTAGCCACTATCTCCATTCACTTCGTTGTTCGCTGCCAATCAGAGCAAGTTTACTGCCTCTTCTCTCGCATTTCGTCCACCACTAGGTTTGCTTCCTCCTCTCTCGCATTGCCTCCACCTTGAGGTGATTTTAATTTTGTTTTCCTTTATGAGTTTTGTGGTCCGATCGAGTATTCTCTCTCTCTCTCTCTCTCTCTCTCTCTCTCTCTCTTTCTATATATATATATATATATATATATATTATATGTTTATCTTCATTTTGATTTTTGCTTTGCTTTCTTAATATCATTTGATTGGTGGTCAGATTGAATGTATCAATTTCATTGTCTTTCTAAATGTTCAAATGTCTCTGCTATTTTAGGTGCTACTCCTAGATTTTGCTTTTCTTACAATCATTTCTGAGCACTGGTAGTGTTTCTTGAATTGGGTTTGAGAGAGGTTGTTGTATTTGAAGGTTTTTGTAGTGTATTATATATCTGGTTCCCTCTCTGTTTTTTAGTTTGTTATTGATTAGTGTATGGACTGAAAGGTTTTGTAGGTTGCTATTACCATTTACTATCATGATGGTAATAATCCGATTTATTATGGTGAAATCATCGTATCTATATGTATTATTTCTGATTTTGATTGACTGTAATTTCTTTGGTAAGCCCTAAATTTTTTAGGTCTGTTTTTTACATCCTTTTTTGTTTTGTGTTTATTTTTGTCAAATTAATTTGTAATTTTTAACTTTTAATTCTAATAAACAGTATAAAAGAACTGAACTAAACAGATACTCAAGACAAAAAATTAAAATAGTGTTGGCTAGTTCCAAATTTGAGTGAATTCTATAACAAATTAAGAACTCATGTGACTCATCATAGCACCATGTGAAATGGAGAGTTGCTCTTTGGGCCAAATCCAACCTCCCAGGCTTCTCTTACTCAATGCATGACATTGTCTACAATCTTAATTAGTCAGATCATGTTCTTTCTTTAGTGTATCTATATTACTGTCAGTGATGCATTGTATCTGTGCTGCTGCTGCTGTTGTTGTTCTTTTCTATCTCAGCCACTTGGCTGTTATCCCTCTAGTGTTGGTCCCTCTACTGTTGGTCCCTCTATTATTATCCTCTCTTTTTTTTTTTTGTGTGTGTGTGTTTATTTTTGTCAAATTAATTTGTAATTTTTGACTTTTAATTCTCATAAACAGTATAAAAGAACTGAACCAAACAGATACTCAAGACAAAAAATTAAAATAGTGTTGGCTAGTTCCAAATTTAAGTGAATTCTATAACAAATCAAGAACTCATGTGACTCATCATAGCATCATGTGAAACAGAAAGTTGCTCTTTGGGCCAAATCCAACCTCCCAGGCTTCTCTTACTCAATGCATGACATTGTCCACAATCTTAATTAGTCAGATCATGTTCTTTCTTTCATGTATTTGTATTGCTATCAGTGATGCATTGTATCTATGCTGATGTTGCTGCTGTTGCTGTTCTTTTCTGTCTCAGCCACTAGGTTGTTATCCCTTTGGTGTTGGTCCCTTTGCTATTATGCTTCGTTTTTTTTTTCTTTTTTTTTGTGTCAAATTAATTTGTAATTTTCGACTTTTAATTCTCACAAACAGTATAAAAGAACTAAACCAAATAGATACTCAAGACAAAAAATTAAAATAGTGTTGGCTAGTTCCACATTTAAGTGAATTCTATAACAAATCAAGAACTCATGTGACTCATCATAGCACCAAGTGAAATGGAAAGTTGCTCTTTAGGCCAAATCCAACCTCCCAGGTTTCTCTTACTCTATGCATGACATTGTCCACAATCTTAATTAGTCAGATCATGTTCTTTCTTTAGTGTATCTGTGTTGCTGCTGCTGCTGTTGTTCTTTTCTATCTCAGCCACTTGGTTGTTATTCCTCTGGTGTTGGTTCCTCTGCTATTGGTCCCTCTGTTGTTATCCCTTTTTTTTTTTGTGCTTATTTTGTCAAATTAATTTGTAACTTTTGAATTTTAATTCTCATAAACAGTATAAAAAAAACTTAACCAAACAAATACTCAAGACAAAAAATTAAAATAGTGTTGGCTAGTTCCAAATTTAAGTGAATTCTATAACAAATCAAGAACTTATGTGACTCATCATAGCACCAAGTGAAATGGAGAGTTGCTCTTTGGGCCAAATTCGACCTCCCAGACTTCTCTTACTCAATGCATGACATTGTCCACAATCTTAATTAGTTAGATCATATTCTTTCTTTAGTGTATCTATGTTGCTATCAATGCTGCTGCTGCTGCTATTGTTTTTTTTTTTTCTGTCTTAGCCACTTGGTTGTTATTCCTCTGCTATTATTCCTTCACCAACAAATGGTTTGGTGCTGTCATATGATTGTGTAAGTGACTCAGTGCCAACCTAGTTGGGATTGGGCTGCTACACAATGATGCCCTCTACATCTTCTCTCTTTATTGATGTTTTTCCTCCCTTCTTGAAAGGTTTTTTTCATCAATAAAGTCTCTTTTTGTTAATAAATAAATAAATAAATAAATATGTGAAATGCACTAATATAGCAAACATAGGAAGAAAAAATAAAACTCTCTTAACCTAAAAGAGGAGCCCCTTCATCTATTTATAAGTATGGAATTAGGGTTACACGGAAGTAACATGGGAGCCCCCCTGGACCCCCCTCTCCTTTGGGATGAGGCCCCCCCAAACCCCCCACTAGACCCAGTGTTTGAGTGAACAATAAGGTTGAGTGAACAATACTTGTCAGGGTAGACAGACCCAACAAAAGAGTATTTAGGCAAATGAATGTACACCAATGAAGCAAAAGTCTAACCTGTAATAGAACCTGTAACAGTATTTCAATTAGCAAAAATCTAAACAAGCCACGAGTTCCACAAAATGAAAAGCAAAATGAGCGTATTTCAATATTGTCTGCTGTTTTTCTGCTCACTCCATGTTGTATTTTCACCTTTTGTTGCTTTAGATGCACCTCTATTTTGCTGTTTGGAACCTCTCCAAAGAGGCTAAACAGGGTGCTATCTTTGTTTGTGTTGATGTCTATGTTATAGTGCATACATTAACTTTTTGTATACATTTTTGTACTTTTTGTTTTGATCTACCTGTGTGAAAATTAGTTAGTTGGTTCTTGGTTTATTCACTTGTATAGAATTTATTATTTTTTCCATGCATATAACCATAGCAAATAAATGATACGTTTATCTAACATAACCTTTACTTTATAGGTGACCAAATATGGACAAGAGTTGGATGTCCATTAGAAATAGATTCAGTTCGGAGTATAAAGAAGACGTTAAGTCATTTCTCCAATTTGCAATGACAAATGTTGGCCTGGATAATAGAATTCATTGTTCGTGTATGGATTGCCTAGATTTTGAACCTCATACCATTAAGGATGTGGAATATCATTTGATCTGAAAAGGGATGTCGCATTCATACAAAACTTGGGTGCACCATGGGGAAACTGTTCCATTCGCTTAACCTCGTGTGTGGAATAATGACAATGAGATTGAAGGTGTTGGCGATGAAGGGACAACCAATGAAAGCCTTAACCTTAAAGATGAATTGCATGATATGTTAGAAGACCAATGCATGGCGAATATTTTTTATGATGATAAAGAGGATGAGTGGAATAATAATGAGCAAAGAGAGGATGCACGAAACTTTGATAAATTGTTAGAGGATGCTCAACATCCGTTATACCTTGGTTGCCAAAAGTTTACTTTGTTATCGTTTGTCATTAAGATGCTTTATATGAAAGTGTTAAACAAGTGGAGCAATAAGTCTTTTGACATGTTGTTGGGTGTATTGAAAGGCCTTTTACCAGAAAGTGGCCAAAAGGTTCCGTGGACCCTTTATGAAACCAAGAAATTTTTGTGTGACTTGGGTTTAGGATATGTGCCTATTCATGCATGTAAGTATGATTGTGCTCTTTTTTGGAAAGAAAATGCAAATTTAGAAAATTGTCCAATTTGTAAGGAGCCTAGATACAAACTGAATAATGGCAAAGGTAAGAAGATCCCTCATAAGATTTTGAGATATTTCCTGTTGACACCAAGGTTGCAAAGACTATGCATGTCGAGAAAAACTGCTGCAGATATGAGATGGCACAAAGAAAAACGTATTGACGATGGTCTATTAAGGCATCCAGCCGATGGTGAGACATAGAAGGACTTTGATAGGCAACATACTGTGTTTGCCCAAGAACCACGTAATGTAAGGCTAGGGTTGGCCACCGATGGTTTCAACCATAGAAATATGAGCAACTCATATAGTATATGGCCTGTGGTAGTTATGCCTTATAACCTACCACCATGGAAATGTATGAAACAACCACTTTCCATGATGTCATTGTTTATTCTTGGACCGCAAGCACCAGGGAGAGATATTGATGTTTACTTGAGGCCATTAATTGATGAATTGAAAGAGTTGTGGGAAGATAGTGTAGTTACGTATGATGCCTCAACTAAAGCAAGTTTTCGAATGCATGCAATTGTTATATAGACTATTAATGACTTCCCTGCTTATAGTAACTTGTCAGGGTGGAGTACAAAAGGATATTTGGCTTGCCCTAATTGTAATAAGAATATATCATCACAACGGTTAAGAAGTAAGATAGGATACACCGGTGCTCGCCGATACTTACCTCAAGACTAGCCTTGGCGAAAAAGTAAGCTCTTTAATGGTAAGGCAAATGATAAAGCAAGACCGTTGGAGTTATCAGGGGAACAAATATTAGATCAGTTGGATTCAGGAGCATTTAAACCATTTGGGAAGCATCCAAGCAACCAAAAAAGAAAAAGGGATGAAAATACAGTACTGAATTGGACAAAGAAAAGCATATTTTTCCAATTGTCGTACTGGAAGACACTCAAGTTACGGCATAATCTTGATGTTATGCACATAAAAAAGAACACATGTGACAATTTGATTGGGACTTTGTTGAGCATTGATGGAAAGAACAAAGACACGGAAAAAGCACGCATGGATTTAGAGGATATGGAAATTAGGAAAGATTTGCACTTAAAGAGGCGCACGGATGGGTCCTTTGAAAAGCCCCTTGCATTGTACACATTGTCTCCAAAGGAAAGACAAGATTTTTGTGAGTTCTTAAAATCGATTAGGCATCCTAATGGATATGCAGAAAACATCTCTAGGTGTGCGAGCACTAAGGGCGGCAAGTTATCCGGTTTGAAAAGTCATGATTTCCATGTCCTCATACAACGACTTCTTCCCATTGGGACGCGTGGTTATCTTCATAAGGACATTTCTATTGCATTGTTTGAGTTGGGAAATTACTTTCAAGAGTTATGTTCGAAAACAGCGAGGGTGAATGATTTGGAGAAATTACAAGAAAGTATAGTACTCATGCTTTGTAAGTTAGAAAAAAAATTTCACCTGTATTCTTTGATGTCATGGTCCACTTAGCTATTCACTTGCCTCGCGAAACCATTCTTGGAGGGCCAGTGCAATATCGATGGATGTACCCTATTGAAAGGTATTATTATGCCCTTATTGTAAAATTATATTTTTTTAATATTATAGTACCATATATGTGGTTTATATAGTAATTTCATGTTATTTGTTGAAGATTACTTGGGATTTTGAAAGGGTATGTAGCGAATTGAGCTCGCACAGAATGTTCGATTGCAGAAGCTTACATTGTCAAAGAATGCCTCACTTTTTGCTCTATGTATCTTGGTGGGATTAAAACCGAATTTAACAGAGAGGAAAGAAATGAAGATGGTGGTGATGTTAGCTTGGGGCATTCAGTGTTTTCACAAAAAGTCTATACTTTTGGGCTAACTCAAAGGGCACTCGACGTGTCTGACGATGAAACAAAAGTAGTTCATTGGTTTGTCTTGTACAATAGTCCTGAAATCGATAAATATCTAGAGTATGTTCTCACTTAGTTAAGTATATGCACAAATTTTTCATTATGATCACACTCAAGTACTAATTATTCATATTTTTTTGAATAGAGAACACAAGAATCAGTTACTGAATGCAAATGTACATGACATTGCAAGACAACAACAAGAAGAATTTCCTAGATGGTTCAAAGATATATAGATAAATATGTAATAAACATCATAAACATAATTTAATGTTCCTAGATTGATATTAACATCATACATCCTTGGCACATGTTCATGTAGATAAATCAATTACGAGATCAAGGATCATCGGAAGTAACTGATGAGTTGTAGCCATTAGCTAATGGTCTTGGTCCAATAGTGAATATTTATTCAGGTTGTACTTGTAATGGCATTCGATTCCATACCAAAGATCGAGACAACCATCGTAAAAGTCAAAATAGTGGGTTAGTCGTTCAAGGGGATCATCAAGGTATGTCAATTGATTTCTATGGTCACTTGACTAAAGTTTGGGAAATGACATACATGTTTGGGCATCGAGTTGTGTTGTTTCAATGTGAATGGTTTAACACTGGAAGCAATAGAACATTTCGCACTGAAACACATCTAGCAACCATTGATGTAAGAAGTTGTTGGTATCAAAATGACCCATTTGTCTTGCCAAGTCAAGTGCGGCAAGTTTTTTATGTCAATGATACCAAATTAGGTGAACATTGGAAAGTTATAGAGCCACTTCAACGTCGAGGAATATGGAATGTACCGGAGCTTGAGGATGTACATCCCAATGATAATGAATTGCCTATTTCGAATGATGTGTTCCAACAGGATGAGACCACTGAAATTGTCCAAATCACCATTGCAGACTCCATTAGCAACACTTTACGTAGGACTGATATTGCACCTAATATTATTCCAAGTCAAATGGTCCTGTAATCTGGTAGAGGTGTATATGTAGAGGGTGCAAACAAAGATGATTTTATCTGTGATGATGATGATGATCAAAATTCAAGTAATCCTTGTGATGATGAAGATGAATTTCAAAGTCATAGTGACTCGGATACAAATCATGATATAGAGTCTTGATTGTAATGTCATTTACTTTTAACATTATGAAGTCATTTTGATTGTAATGGCATGCACTTGTTAATGAAGTCAAATTGTTAATGCACTTGTTATTCATAATTTCATTACTTGTAATGTAGTTACAATATTAGACTATTAGCTTATCTTATAATTTCATGAATAGTCATGCATTTTAAATCTTTATTTTGCTTATAATTCATTTGTTACATACACAGACTACACATATGCCACCTAGACAGGCCAATAAGAGGAGGTCTATGACATCAATGTCTGAGGCAACCCCGACTGAGGTCCCAGCTCACGTGTCAACATCTCCATCTCTTGTGGATGCATCCGCATCTCTATCTCCTATGGATGCATCTCCATCTTTGCAAACAGCTGGTATTGGTAAGTGTTTCATCCTTTGTATAGAATAGTTTGATTCTTGCACCCATCATTGTAATCAATGTTGAGTACTTACTATATGCTTACTCTTTTTGGAGTGATTATGATACACAATATTTAATTTGGTTGCCAAATTAGGATGTGTAAATGGTATTTTAGCTGTGAATTTTGCTAAACAACAGCTATCAAAGTGTATAAACACCAGCCATGAAAGTGTACAAACAACAACCATCAAAGTGTATAAATAGCAGCAGCCTATAAACAATTCTTTTATTTTCCTTATTCTTATTGTGGACATTTATTTGCATTGTTTATAACATATGGATTGAAAGAAATAACATGGTTTAATTTTGTGTTTATAATACAGGTTCAACAGTGAAACGAGTACGAGGTCCGACAAGGGGTAAGAACACTAGTAGACTTATCACCCAACATGGTGGCAAGAAGCTTTTTGTTGGAGTTTCTAGTGAGTGGAGAACATTTGTGGGTCTTAATTCCACTAAGGTAGCTAATGAATTGGGGGCACAAATTTGATTGCAAGCCCTATTGTAAGGAATAGAAAATTGGGAGGATGTTCCACCAACCATTCGAGTAGCTATCGTACAGTCCTTGCAGGTAATTTAATTTTTATTGTTGTTGATGTCAGTAGGTTAACATATATGATGTTTGATTACTTGTGTAATTATTTAATTGGGACAGGATAAGTTTGAGATTGAAGGATACGATGGCGGCCCACTATTACAAGAAGTTATTGACACAAAGTCCACAATTTTGTTCGAAGGCTAGCGATATCATGTTTCTTGGTGACACATACAAGGTAATTAATTAACACTCATGGATGTTTCTTCTAATTAATTGCACTACAAATCCATGGATGTTTAAATTTCTTATAACTCAAAACTTCCTAAGTTTCTTTGAAATTCAAAGAATGGTTGTTTGATACATATAATTATATATGCATGTATATATATAATTATATATGCATGTATATATATATATATATAATAAATGAATATGTGTTAATAATTCTATTACATTGTAGGAAAGGTCAAAAAAAGAACATAGACAATAGAAAAAAGTTACCCAATTATCACACCATGGGTTCAAGATCATTTTCAGCAGCAATCTCAATTAAGGTAACATATTTTTTGTTTTAAGACTATTAGTTAATGCTGCATTTTTTTGATTAATAGTAATGCTAAGCTTGCATTTTATATGTTTAATACAGGGAGTTGAAAATGCCAAAGAGCCTCACATGGTAGATTTTTACAAGACATCACATTGGAGTAAGAAAAAAAATGATTGGATTGAACCAGTTTGTGGGGTGTTATATGCAAGTATACATTCACTATATTTGTCATTCATATTCGTATATAATGGTTAACTAGTTAGTGTACTTGTAAAATACACTAACTACTTGTTTTTTTTTTTTTTTTTTTTTTTAAACTGACAGGAGAAGATGGACCAACTTCATAAGGAAGCTTCACAGACTGGAGTAACCCCGCTGACACGGGAGCAAATTTCTATTCAAGTCCTCGGGAAGAGGTTCAGGGTATTTGAAAGGTTTTGGAGTTGGTCCAAAGCCGTCTTCCACTTTCAATTCTACAGCTAGGTCACAAGCATATGATGAAGAGGTTAAGGGCCTTAAAGAAGAGGTAGCATCATTCAAAGGGATAGTTCAATCATATGAAAGACGCTTTAAGCAATTCGAGCACTTTATGAGACAAATGCAGGGCGATCATAGTGGATATGACTCTTTTGATGAGTAAGTAATTTAAATTTATTACACATATTAGTTGTTTCAAAATAGTAACATTTTATAACTAACCAATTTCACTTGTTCTCTTTATGCATGCTGTTGAAGTGACTGTTAATATTTGTTCCATTAAAGATATCTAAATCTAGATTGATGGACTTTTTGTTTGAAGATGAGCAAAGAAAACACTTGCTCATTATCATTAAAACCCATTATCATTATCATTATCATCATAATATAAGGGGTGGAGTGTATAGTTTTTCCTTTGGTTGCAACATATGCAATATGAGAATCATTGAAAGAATGCTTAGAACCTGCCTTTATATGAATTGCCTCAAAACAAAGAAAAAAAATATAGGACTTCCCTATCAAAATCCATGATGCAAACACATCCTTAAAGCTTTGGAATAAATGGATTGATCCTTGTAATTAAATATGTCATTGGTGATGAGTTTGAGACTTTGTTGTGGATTGATAATTGTCATCTTCTTGAGCCCTCTCTATAAGAAATTTGCTGATAGAAATAGAGAAACAGAAAAATTCAAGAATTTGTGACAAGCAGTCCCACTAATTTCAGGCCTATGCTTAACATTACTGAAACAATGGTTTGGATTTTCTGTGTTGATGAGACATATGTTTGTCTACAACTGCCTGAGAAGCTATCTATATAATTCATTGGCCCAAAATTGTTTGGCTCCCTCAAAATATACATAAAAGTGCATTCTTCTTAGGGAAAAATTTGTGGTAAAATTTATGAGTGGCAAATTTATGAGTGGCAAATTTATGATGTGCATCATAAACTGAAAATGTTGTACTTTTTGTGGCTAATATGTTATAATTTTTTTGTGATAATGCATATAGTAGATCCTATCATTTCCTTTCTAGGACAGGTTTTACCTTTCTTAGTTAATTGGTTCATTTGCTGGCTTGCATCTTTTAGATGGGACGGGTAAAATTTAACTGTATCAATATTTTCATATTCTCGAAATACGATAGAAGTTAGTTTTTAGTAAAATTTATTCTTAGGTTGTGTTTAGTTTATAGATTTAGATGGGGATTTAGAAAAAGAAAGAGAAAATGCGTGTGAAATTAGGTGAAATGTAAACTTACTCATTATTTTTTACCATTACTCATACTTTTACTATTTATAAGGGCAAAAACTAAGTATGACAAGTTGGTGATGAGCATCTGCTCGATGAAAGTTCTCAATCAGTGAAGCATCAAAGTCTCATATTCAATGATATAGTAATACAAAAAATCATCCCATAATGTAAATTTTCTCATCAAATGCACCTTCAATGTTCTCTATGAGCTGTAATGTCACAATCTTTTAGGAAGTACATAATATAAAGAATGATTAACAGGGCTAAGCATTGTGAGAAATATGGCTTGTTGGCTCTTGCAGCTTCAAAAAGCAAGTTGTGACTTAGCATTTGGAGCACCACAGCTTGTTTGGCGGTCATGCTACTTTTCTTTGATTTCTCTCTTGAAGTTGTGTAGTTTCAAGAACAAAATCATGCTACAGCATTTTTTTAACAAATCTGTGTGTGAAAAAATTCCTACTCTGATCTTTTTTATTTTGATACTTAAGTGACAATTGTTATGACATGGAAATAGTAATATGCACATAATAAAAGGACATTACTCAATGTTGGTCCCAATTAGTCAAGGATACTACCAGGGATATTTCTAATGGGTGTTTTTTTTTTTTTCCCCCTTCCCAATATTGGATACAGTCCCATTTTTGCATTAATGTGCAAAACTGCAAATTTAGGCTCGTCAAAATAAATTAGTGTTAAAGGTAAAGAAACCCTAGTTCTACTAGGAAACAACTATAAGAATCCAATCCTAAGTGTAAGAACTCCAGTTAGAATTGACATTGGGAAAAATGCCTTCGAACATTTTAAGTTGCCTGTGACTCATTTGAATATTTCTACATGTTTCCTATCATGAAAATTAATAATTGTTTCTGAAAAACTGTGATGATAGTTGGCACTATCAATGAAGCATTCTCTAGTTAGATTAATTCCTTATTTTGTTTATTTTATTTTTTCAAACTGGGCAGTAAGGCTGTGTGTGATTGCTAGTTTTGGAAATGGAATTAGATCCACAGATTTTTACAAAATTAAATAGAAATGTAAGCAAAAATATTATTATTAACAACGCTTTCTTCATTTTTTTATTGCAGGTAGCTAGAGGTGTAGTGTAGACACCCCATTTTTGACCGTCCTCAAGACTTGGACGTCACCGTTTGAACACTCGGTGATTATCCATGTTTGTGTTCGTTTGGAGTTCCCGGAGGTCTCGGCTCGCGCGCCTTGCCTCGGGATCTCCGAACTTGACCGTTTAGTGTCTGGTTTTGCACCAAACACTTGCATCTTGCCTTGGAAGGGCAGGGTGGGGCTTGTAGACCATCCCCACCTACCACCGGCATTGGCTAGATGCCACCGGCTGGTTTTTGCTGCCACCGGCAATATAGTTTGCCGGCCGGCACTCTTTGTTGCCGGTCGGCACTCTTTGTTGCCGACCGGCACTCTTTTTGGCCAAGATGGCATTTTTTGCCGGCCGATTGCTGTTCATCTGCTTTTGCAGATATTTTTAGACAGCTGTATTGCTTTTGCTCCCCTCCATACACGTGTATGGAGGGATCTCCCTCTTGCAAAGCTTGTCTTGTAAGCTTTACAAGAGGCATATAGAGGGAGGCTCTTTCTAAGGCAAAAAAGAGGAGAGCTCTTAGACATTTTTTGAGGAGAAAATACAGAGAGAGCTCTGGTTTTTCTAGGGTTAGGGTTAGATATACACTTTCTATCTCTATCTCCCTCTCATTTTATTCACTAGGTGTTTTGTGCCTTACTATTGCACACAAACACCTAGTGTTTCACCTTCCTCTTGGAGCTGAGGTTCTAAAGAGTGTGTTTTGAAGCTTTGGTGTTGGATTCAAGCTCAAGGAGGCCATTGGAGCACCATTGTTGAAGAGGACTACAAGGGTGAGAAACTAGTCCCTTTTTCCCCCATTTTTGCATTGATTTTCTACTAGTCTTAGAGCTGTTTTTGTGATTATTGTATAACATAAAAAAGTTCTTTTTTTAAGCCCTCTTTGTTGTTTATTAAGAGTGTTTTGTTGTTTGAGGGTTGTTGACCACCCTTAGGCCTCAAAAGGCCTCATTTTGAGCCATTTTGTGCTAGCTCCGGGATTTTGGTGTTGAGGTCTCTTCACCACTGAAATCTTGAGGGATTTCAGTGGTGAAGATGATGCTTTGAAGTCCCAAGAAGGAGAGGGCCACCCCCTCTCCTTGTTGTCCTTGAAAAGGGCATATTTTGGCCTCCTAAGGAAGCCTATGCTTGAGTGTGCGTTGAGCATGTTTGGTTTGTTTTTCATGCTTATATATCCATGATATAACATGATTTAAAGTTGGTTTTGGAACTCCATGCATGTTTAGCATAGTTGCCATGTAATGCCTTATTTGTGCCTTAACATGTTCTAGGTTGTTAGCCTTTGTTGGAGCATGTTTTAGGCTTGCATTTGTGAAGTTTATGTGCTTATTTTGTCATGTTTTAGCTCTGTCCATAGTCGTTTGGGTTGATCTTTGCATGCATTATATAGCTCCTTTGTATTTGGGCTTGTTGGCCTTGAGTATGTGCATGTGTAGCATGCCATCTTTGCATTTTTTTGGTGATTTGGGATCATTCTACACGCCATTTCAGTCCCATTTCCATGCTTGTTTGATTGCCTTGCATGCCTCTTTAATGCCTTAGAAGCATGTGTTGCAATGCTCCATGTTTTGGCCATGGTGCATGCCTTTGTATTTGGGCCATTTAGATGCCATCTAAAGAGTCCTTTAGCCTTGTTTTAACATGCTAAACCTCTGATTTTGGTCCCTCTTTGCATGCCTTGTTTGGTCTTGTTAAGTGTAGTTCAATGCCTCATTGATTTGCTTTGAACACTTAGGCCATTTGGTGCATGCTTGGCTTGATTTGTTGCTTGGTTTGGCACCATGTATTAGCATGATTTTAGAGCTTATAATGCATGCTAATTGCTCTTGTTTATCCCTTTCAAGTGTGCTTGAATGTTGCTTGATTTGTGCCCAAGTGTAGGCTTTCCATCATGTGTATGTGTACATGTGTTTTGGCTTCTTGTTTTGGTCATTATGGCCACTGTTTTAGGCCTTGCTTAGAGTTGCCTAATTCATGTATAAGTCCATCTTTCCATTTATGTGCATTGCCATATGTATGCTTGTATGTTTGCATAAGTGCTTCGCCATGCCATGTTGCATCCTTAGCTTGTATGCCTAGGTTGCATTGCATCTTGCATGCATGCCTTGTCCCTTGAATTGGTGATAGGAATAGGGCCTAATTTGTTTGATTGGTTTGCATGCATTTGAAATCAAAGTTGCATACTTGGTTCTTTGGGCCATCATGCATGGAAATGCGTGATTGGTGGTCCGAGAACCGAGGCACATGTCCCTTTGAGTCATCACAATGATAAGAGACATGGTTGGTGCATACATGCCTTGAATTATGTTGTCATGCCTTGTTTTGCCCTCTGTTGCTGTGAGTTGCAGGTTCTGCAGGAATACTCTGCCGACCGGCAGTGTAATGTGCCGACCGGCACCATTTTCTCTGCCGACAGACCCTATTTTGTGCCGATGGACATACTACACTGCCGGTGGAAGTTTCATTCAGCCGGTGATGATCCCCTCTGTCCAAGGATGCAGTCCTGAGGCTTTGACAGCCTCCAGAGGAGGAAAGGAAGGAAAACAGAGGCAGCTTGCGCATGGTGGCACGCTTCCCGAGGCGTTTTCCCGCTTTATTTAATTTATTCAATTTGTTAATTAAATTAGTTAATTTGTAATATTAATTAGCTGGTGTAGTTAATTAATTTGTAATATTTATTCGTCCCTCCGAGCGAGGGTAAATCTGTAATAAGTGTGTGTGGGTGGTGTGTATGTCTTCCAACCCCACGTCTTTCTTCCCTTTTACTTACCTGCTTTAATGGTTAGTATTAGGACACGTTTAATTTAGCATACCTTATGCTATGCATGTGTGCATCCATGCATTTGTATTGCATGCATTAGGCTCGGTAGATCATGCTAATTGCATCAATGCTTCAATTCCAAACTGAATATGTGATACTTGTGCATTTTCACATGACATGTTTAGGATAGCCGAGCCTATTCTAGTAACATTTTGTAAGCGATGCATTAGGCACTTAACATGGACTTGGATCATGCATGTTTGCTAACAAATTCTTTGTTTTGGCACGGAGTACTATGTAAGTATTTCCGCTTTAGCATATCACATGAGTGTGAATATTGCCATGACAGCATGCTTAACATGTGGCTAAATGCTTATGTGTTAAACTGTTTTGAATGCCTGTGGGTGAAGGTTGGATTGTTTGAGTTGGAAGAACTCATTGAAATCCGTGTTTTTTAGCCTACTTGCGAGTAGCAAATTCCAAAGCATTTTCAAACCGAACGGATATGCAATGTTTATTTCCAAATTAGGCAATCTAGTCTATACTTGTTTGCTGCGCGCATAACATAGTAATTCTAGGTTAATAATTGGTTTTAGAACACGTAAAGTTTTCAAAAAAGGATATCACGGTTAGTAGAGGCCGGTCTTCGGACCGGGCGAAAGGGGGTGCTCATAGCTGACCTTCCCCGATCGTACCCAAGCTCCCGAGCCGAGACAACTCCGGTGATGACGGACATGTGGCCTTCGGCACCGAGTCAGGGTTTCCTAAATTTTCCCATTTTAAAAATATTTAGGTGGCGACTCTGTATCTGGCAAAGCAGTCCATGTTTGGCACTACTTTTTCAAAAATCTGTTTCTCAAAACGATTTGCCAGATTTGGACTCTTTGGTTCAGATTAAGAACCGTGACACAAGTCGAGTCCGAACTGTAGTAACCCCAAATGAACAGAACGGGACTCATCCTCCCGGGGCGTTCGGGAGCCGTCTACAGTTTCTGGCGACTCCGCTGGGGACTTTTAGAGAGTTTGACTCGAACTCGTGATATCCTGTTTTTGATCTCATTTATGTGTTTCTTTGCATTGCATGTGCATTGGTGCGCCTAGGAACACAGTGTTTGCCATCTGCCATTCCTGAACGGTTTGCCGGAGGCTTGTCTTGTCAAGGCATGTCCATAAGGCTGACCGGCTATGGGCTCTGACAGTGTGGGAACACAAACCCCGGTTTACCGGGGCACCCTTTTTGACCATTCGACCTAGTGCATATTCGGATCCATAGTGACCATTCCAAGTTAGGACAGGCTGCTTACCCGATATTAGGTTGTTTGAGAACCGCTGTGTGCGTAGTGAAACCCTAGCTCCTGACAAAATAGGACAGGGAAACCCTACCCCAACATAGGAGTGTTTTGTTCTCTTTACTTGCTATGTGCTTTTAGAGTGTATCTCTACAGGAACGCACATACCAGTTTACGAGTTTGAGTATCGGGCCCGAAGGCGCCAGAATCAGTGTTGTTGAGAATCAGTTATCAGGAATCAGTTATCCGCGGGTATCAGATTCAGTATTTTGGGAACAGAAATCTGGGAACAGTGATCAGCAGTAGGGTACAGTTGTTTGGCTACACCCGTGTTTGATCAGTTTGGGCTGAAATGCTGTCTGTTTTTCTTTCAGTTCAGAGAGTTGTAGAGTTGATACAGAACAGCCAGTGTCTCCCCTTTGCTGAGGCAAGATTTATGGCGACACAAAGTTCAGAAGAAATTGTGGTTATGACGGCTGCATTGGAGCAGGGGACCGCTCCGCAAAGTGAAGCCAGCATCAGTATGTCACACCCGCCCAGGATGCCCGTTGTGCACCCAGTTTGGGCTCCCCAGTTATACCAGGCTCGTGAGCCCACCACTTTCGAATTAATGGGGATGATAGGCGATCTCCAAAGGTCTGTGGCAGACCTCGCCTATGGAATGTCAGCTTCACCGCCAGCGGCGCCGTATGCCGGGAATTTTGTACCACAGGAGCCCCCGCTACTGGGGCGGATTGTGATAGAGCTCAGCCAGCCAGAGGTGGCTTCCGGCTATAGCCACGACACGCCAGTATCAACCCCGACCCTTGATCAGGCTGAGGCCAAAGGAAAAGACAAGGCAAAGGTAGACGCCGACCCTATTGAACAACTGCTGTGGGTAGTCGAGGCTCTGAAAGTCAGAGGGATGAACAAGCAACAAACGTCTGCAATAGTGACCAAAGCTGTGGATGATGCTTTCCCCACTCCGATCAAAGGCAGTTCAAGCCAGGCAGAAAACCGGGATGGGCCCCGTCATGCCCAGACAGTTCCTGTAGTTCCCAACCCTGCACCGGGAAAGGTTCAAAAGGCCAAGGCAGCGCCAGCTGATCCTTTCGCCAGCGCATCTGGCAAGAATCCTCAAACTGCAAAGTACCTGCCCCGAGGGCGCAAGGTCTTTCACGACCTCCACATGCCTTTGTCTAGGGCATTATTAATATTGGCAAAGAATGGGCATCTTAAGCCTTTGGAGCCCCGGCCACTCCCGAAGAATCTCCCCGCCACTCATGATGCTACCTTGTACTGCGCGTACCATCAACAGTCCGGTCACAGTACCGATGGATGTTCCCGCCTTCGTCATGAAGTGCAGGATTTGATTGATAACAAGGTTATCCTACCGCCCACCTCAGGCAAGCCCGTCACCACTCAGTTGTTGGATTTCGAGGGCTCAGATACTGCGAGTATGTAAAGTGAACCGCCTGCGGGCAACATTTGGTGTATTTTTGAAGCGTCTGGCACGCATTTTTGAGCATCGGTGAAACCGAATTTTGTGAATCTTGGCTTGGATGTCGAGTCAGTCTTTTGTTTTGAGTCTGTCTCTTTGTCTTGAGTCAGTCTTTTTTGCTTAAGGGTCTGTCTGATTGTATCGAGTCAGTCCCTGTTGTATATAATACCAGGTGATTCAGGGGTTGTTTCCTCGAACACCGTCTTGTTTTGTAATTATCTGTTTCTGTTTTGAGTCTGTTTCTGCCGAGGGGCCAGTTGCACCAACAGAGCCGATTGAAACAGTTGTTGCTATCTCAACTTCATGCTTGCTTTCAGCATAAGGACCAGAGAATTTGATTGGGCTGACAGTACATCTCGCCTGCTCTCCTGCGCGCCAAACTCATTGCATTAACCTAAGTTTTTCAAAAAAAAACAACCTTTTGAACACTGCGGTGATAAAAACGAAGAGGAAGGAATTCCTCGGGTTTTGTAAAATTTTGATCATTTTGAGAGAAAGAGAGGCGTGCTAAGCCTTTTTATGAATGAAGCCATGCTTGTCGGCGTGAGTACTGAGAAGGACCCTGGCCTGATCCAGATTGGTTCCACACTATCTTCGGCGCGAGCGATTCGTCGCTTCCTTAAAAACTTTCAAAAGCAAATGTTTTACGCGGCCCTGCGAAGACCTGTGTGGAATCGCTCTTGAGATTGCGCAGCCTAGGATCGCTCTCAGCCTCAAGATTCAACCTATTTGTTTTCCGAGTTTGAACCCGTTCAGAATGTTCAGAAAGTTCAACGGACAAACGCCATGGAGGCCCGTGTGGCCAGGTTCGAAACAGGCCTCGAGCAGGAGGCACCAAAGCCGAATCAGAAGGAGTAGATCTCGTCGGAAGAAGCTCGTAGAGCAGCCGGGATGGATTCTCCGCAAATCAGTGCAATATCCGTTCTCCTAGATACAAAGAGGCTTCAATTTCAAAAAAATAACCATTTGGCATGGACTTGCTACACTTTTACCCTTTGAGAGGCTCGCTAGGCCGAAAACCCGGAAGGGCGACCCAGGCAAAAGTTAGAGCAAGAGAAAAATATAAAAAAAAAAGGGGCAAGCAACAATACAAAAAAAGAAAAAAAAAGAAAAGAAAAAGAAACGAACAAAAGAAAATGAAAAGAAGCTCGCAAGGTCGAAAACCCACATCGGGCGCCTTGGCAAAAGTGAGAGCCTGAAAAAAGTGAAGGTTAAAATACCCGAGTGTACCTTAACCGGAACTACGTAAGGCTTGATTCCCATGTTTGGGATACGTAGGCAACTTCATCATGAAGTCCAGCCCCCAACGCTTTCATAGCGTCTCAGTCCATGCAATGGTTTCGATTTCATCTCAAAGTCCAGCCGCCAACACCCTCCAAAGGCGACTGTGTCCATATATTTGTTGTGATCGTCTTCGTCATCTCTGTGTCTGAGAGTTCGACCACCGCCAATGAAGACTGTCTGCGGATTGCTGCGGCACCATCCCAAACAAGGGGCAACTTTTCGTTGCCACAAGCCGTCGTGAGACGCCATTCAGACTAGGGGCAACTTTCCGTTGTCTCACCCCCCCTTCAAACCAGGGGCAATTTGCCATTACCTCCGATCCGAGGTTGCACATCTCGAAGAGTAAGTTCCATGCTCGTTGAGCATCAGCTGTTTGAAAAATAGTTTTTGAAATTTTTTACTGAGGTTGACTATTTTCTCGAAAACTATTTCATTTTCCAAAACCGGACCATTGTCTTGGACCCAAAAGGAAAATTTTCAGTGCTCATAGCCTGGCTTGCATGTTTTTCAAATCAAAAATCGAACGAGTGCGTTAATTCGACTCTCATTTTGATCAAAACTGTTTTAGTAGAAAGCAAAAACAAAGAATGGTTAAAATGATGAACTAGGGGCACAGTTGAGCCAGGCGTTCTGTCTTTCCCCCGCCATCGACGTACTTGCCAGAAAAACGCTCTGCCCGCTAGAAGAAATAGTCGTGAGCTAACGGTGTTGAGCATGAACCTACACCTTGCTATTTATCCATCAATCACCCCGGGAAGGGATGAAAAATGAGAGAATGAAGAATAGAGAGGTGTAAGTTGAGGGAAAAGTGAGGAAAATGGTCTTGAGAGAAAATCCGAGCGTGAGAGTCGAGTGATGTGAGGATCACAAATCAGAAAGGGTGGGAAACAATACCCAGATTGAACTGGCTCCTCGTGGTTCGAGGTCTCCCATCTTTGTTTACGCGTCTGTGTGTCGTGTCTCTTTTATTTGACGATCTCGTCTTTTGTTTTGAGTCTCGCCTGAGCGTGTCTCGTTGTGTTTAGGTCGTATACCTCTTTGTTTGAGTCCTCCCCGCTGTGTTCGGTTGTAGGCTCGATATCCCAGTTTGAAAAACCCTCATTCGATTTCAAAAATCGCTTATGCTCAGAATGCTGTGCCATTCTCTACATTTGAACGCATTTCGACTCCAACCGGTTCCATCTTTGAGGTCCGCCCTGTCAGATTGGGCCGTTTGTTTAGAATTTGCCGTGTGCAGGATGAATCGAATGTTGTGTTATGGGCTGTATGCAGATTAATCCCCAGTAAAGCAAGGGCTGTGTGTCCAGAATCAGGCAGTGGGTTGCTTGGGTTATTTCGCCGTCGGCTGTTTAAGTTATCTAATTATTACAGTGCAAGTGTTCAATTTTCAGACAACCAATCAGTTCCATTTACATTGAGGTGTAACATGATGAGATGCGATGCAGTGCATGAAATGTGTGAATGTAAACACTTTTTTTAAGATAAAAAATCTGTTCATTTAACTATCTTTTCAAATGTACAAGTTTTGGAAACAAAAATCTACCTGTGGTAGTACAAGGTAATCTATCTACCAACAAAAAGAAAAGTACAAGAAAGAAAGAAAAGATAGCAAAGATCTGCATCTGTGTCAAGCACTCCGAAGGGCCGTCAGTCTGTCCTGGTCCTCTTCCTGGACGAGGGCCCAGGAGCATCATCAGCGTCGTCATCAGAGCCCGAGCTAGAACCGTCTCCGGTCTCCTCCTCCGATGACCCTGCCTCCGCCTCTGACTCCTCGTCATCATCATCGTCCGGGACTGGAGCTCGCGAGCTGCTCCCGACGTGAGTACGCCCTCCCCTGGTACGGGGAAATATCCTGCCCTCCTCATCTCTCCCCCGAGCAGGGACAGCAGGTCTAGCTGGAGCACCTCCTGCCATGGGAATCTGGAAAGGAGGCTGAAAAAGTACACAAAAGGGAAATGCATCAGTATACTATAGACTGTAGACAGTTTATCAGTGCAGAATACAGTGTATGAGTACGGTGTGAGAATGCCGTGAGCAGTTTATCAGTGCAGAATGCAGTGTGCGAATACAGTGTAAGAATGCCGTGAGCAGTCTATCAGTGCAGAATGCAGTATATGAGTACAGTATGAGAATGCCGTGGGCAGTTTAACAGTGCAGAATGCAGTGTATACAGTGTGTCAGATACTGTGGGATCAGTGTATCAGGTGTTGTGCTGTGCATCAGATTATGTAAAGCAGTGTATGAATGGTTTGAGGCCAGTGTCAGAAGGACATACCGGTATGCTGTAGATGGCTAGGAGGTCAAATGTCCGCTGGAGCATCCCCATCATCGAGGCATTCATCGCCAACGACTGACGGGTGTACTCAGAAGAGGCCTGCAAAAGTATCAGATGCATCAATATTCTGTGGAATATCAAGTAAACTGAAATGAATAACTGTACAAAATGCAGTAGAACATACCGGCGGTAAGTCGGGGACATCAGTGAACTCATGACCAGCCGGTGGAGGGGCGAAGGGGATCTGATAGGTCGACCCACCCTGCCCCTGGAAAGTCAGTACAGCAGGCAGGGCAGGCCAGCCAACTCCCCGTCCTCCCTGCACCCTGCCCCTACCACGGACCCGGGCCCTCCTCGAAGATCCAGCCCCTGCTCCCGCTCCGGCCCCAGCCGCCGATGCTACAGGCCTAGCCCCCTCTGCTCGACGACTACTCAGGGGGCGCATCAGGTACGTCCGCACGTACTCCTGATAGTCGCCGGTGCCTCGGAAGCCGGCCTCCTCCCAGCCGATGGAGTAATCATCCAGCTGCTCAGCGGTAAGCCCCTCAGTCTCCCTCATCTCTGCAGGAGGGTGAGCCGGGACTATCTGCTCAGGTAACCCGCGGGTCTGGCGTAGAAAACGCTCCCCCAGGTACCAAGCCCGACAGACCGGGCCCTCTAGCAAGATCCGGAAACGCGAGGTCTCCTCAGCACCAGGGAACCGACCCCACATCGCCGACGGCAAGGAAGCCCATGGCCGCCATGTGATCTGAAAATGACAGACAGTTTGTTATCTACTGTTATTGAAACATGCAGTGGGAAAGCGAAGCTAAATGAACTGAAAGTAAAGCATACCTCGGCCGGGGTAATGGTATCGAAGTATCGACGGAAGAAGCCGAATGTCTCCCGTGGTCGCCGGGTGCATCTCCCGTCGAAGCGACTCGAGAACGGGACAACCGGAGGAGGCTCCGCAACTGGCACGGGTGCAAGCCTAGGGAAGTAGGCGTAAACCCACAGCTGCAAAACAGATGTCAGTATGACTATTAGAAAAAGCAGAATATACAGAATAAAGCAGAAATGGCAGAGCCGTATGTTGTGCAGTGTATTGTTTGCAGTGTACAGTGTGAGCAGTGTACAGTCAGTGTAAAGCAGAATGTATGTGTGTGCCGTGTGTACAGTATACAGTAAGTGTAAAGCAGACCGCAGTGTGTGCAGTGTACTGAGTACAGAAAGTACGAGACAGAAATGAAGAAGTGGAGAAGAAATGTACCTCCCAAGCCTGCCAGTAACCTCCAAGCAGCTGGCCGCTGCCACGAGAAGCCGAGCTCATATAGCCGTAAAGGGTGGCCAGAGCAGCGCCGCCCCAATCATAGTGCAAGATATCCCGGACGTCCACCAGTGCGCTGAGAAGGTAGAGAGGCACGGTGTTCGCCCGGTCGGCGAAGATAGTAGTCCCGAACAAGAACATGAGGAAGCCGCGAGCATACTTCTCCTCATCCTCCGGGGTCATCTGCACCTCCTCCAAAACGGGCTGAACCCTAAACTGTGTCTCGAACCAGGAGTACCGCACGAAGCCTGGACGAGCTAGTGGTGGGGCCTCCCCCAGCAAATGGACCTGAGCGGCGGTCCACTCATCCATGTCGGTGTCGAAAGGGATCGGATCTCCCCCTACCCCGATGCCTGTGAGCATCGAGAAGTCATAAGGGGTCATCGTCATGTCCCCTGCAGCAGAGAAGTGGAAAGAATCGGTGGTGTCCCACCACCTCTCCGCCAGAGCAGCAAGAAGAGGCCTGCATGTGGACAACCTGGAGAGCCCTCGGCAGAAGGTGCCGAAGCCTGCTCGGTCCACGATGCGCTGGACCGCATCAGGGAGCTCATCATACCACTCCCGCGCACCAGTATTCCCATACCCGCGAATGGTATGGGAACCCTCCTGCAAACAGACAATGACAATTGCAAGACAACATTCAAAATGCAGTTTTGAAAGGACAGATATGGCATGTATGCAAGTTTGACAGATTCAGACAAATACTGGGTACCAGTGTGTGCGCAGTGAAATACAGTGTGTGCAGTGTGTTTGAATGATTCAGGGCTAGTGCAGTGTGTGTGCATGTGTCAGTCTCAAGCAGATATCAGTTGTATGTATGTTTACAGTCAACTACGGTCTACGGCATACCAGATTTCAGCAATTAAAGAATACAACTAACTATGGCAGTTTTGTATCCTACATTACAGAAAGTAAAGCAGAAAGAAGAGAATTACCTCGGAAGTGCCGAATGAAAGGTGGGAGGTAAGCTCGCGTAGTAGTAGCCCAGGCCCCGCGTACCTCTCAAAGCTCCGGAACTGACGCAGGCCGTCTGGGGGCAGAATGTGGATCGCCGGCCGGTAGGTCGCCGGGTCGAACGGGCGCTCGCTCAGTGGTAGGAGCTCGACCCCGGGATCTATCTCGTGGTCCGGGGGAGTCCCGCCACGTGGAATGTCGTCCGCCATGTAGAGAGTGATGTGAAAATGGCCGAAAAAGGAAAACCGAGCCGGAATACGAAGAGTCAACCGGAAAGTCAACTCCTGAGAGGGTCGGAAATGGCCGGGAAGGCCGGAATGTGAAAGGGCACGGAAATGAAGAGGAAAGTGAGGGGAACAAACCCCGAAAAGGCGAGAACGCCAAACGAGGCACCGAAACGAAAATGTGATCGGTGGAAAACGTCCGAAACGCAAAGAGGAACGCGAATCCGACGACGAAACGGGCGTAGAACGCGAAGAAATGGACGAAAAAGGAGGGGGAAAAGCTCTAGAGAGAGAGAGCAAAGGATTTCGGCGTGAGAAGAATGAGAAAATAGGGCTTGAAGCCCTATTTTATAACACCCAAGGCGAAAAGACAAAACTGCCCCGCACCAGCAACTGTTTGCCGGTCGGCAATATTTTGTGCCGGCCGGCACTTTTTTGTGCCGATGGAATTGTTTTTGTGCCGATGGCCAGCCGGTGGCCTCATCTTTCGGCCGGTGGGGTTCCCACAGCCTTGGTTAGGCCATATGAGAAGTTCGTGGTCTTCATAGCTCAAGAAAGTGCAAGAAAGTGCATCTCCGACATTCAATCGGCCTCCGTTTTGACCGCGGGCCGTGTCTCCAGTGCGTGGCACTCGAATTCGTGCAAGGTGTATCCTTTTTGTATCCTTTTGAATTCAAAAGTTACCCCATGTGTGTTGCATAAGTTCATCACACTACTTCGATGCATTACATCGCGCTGTCGTGCGGCACACATTTGCATTGTTATGCACGTATTACAAGCGTCGCAACACGCACCCCTTTGCATTGTCGTGCACATTTCTCATGCATCGTCATTGCATTTCCATTCCATGCATTGTCATGCATTCTGGAATACGTGCGATGTCGCGCATTTAAGCCCATTTACATTCTGTGTGGCATGCATGTCACACTTGGCATCGCACTGTTTTGTGCATTTCAAACCTCGCGCTGCTCTGCGCATCGCACTGTTTTGTGCATTTCAAAAATGTTCGCGCTGTTCTGCGCATCGCACTGTTTTGTGCATTTCAAATCGTCGCACTGTTTTGTGCATTGCATTCCGTCGCGCTGTTTTGCGCATCTCATTGCATTTTGCATTGTCATGCATGTTAATTACTTTACCTGCGTAGACCGCATGTTTGTAATCATCTCCTTACTTGCGTAGACCACATCTTAATTCTCTCCTTGCGTAGACCGCATTTTAATTTCATTACTTGCGTACACCGCATGTTTTGATTGCGTAGACCGCATGATAATTTCTTTACCTGCGTAGACCGCATGTTTTGATTGCGTAGACCGCATGTTAATTTCAATACCTGCGTAGACCGCATGTTTTTGATCGCGTAGACCGCGTGCTTAATGCCAATACCTGCGTAGACCGCATGTTTTGATCGCGTAGACCACATGTTAATTTCATTACCTGCGTAGACCGCATGTTTTTGATCGCGTAGACCGCGTGCTTAATTCCATTACCTGCGTAGACCGCATGTTTTGATTGCGTAGACCGCATGCTTAATTTCATTACCTGCGTAGACCGCATGTTTTTGATCGCGTAGACCGCGTGCTTAATTCCAATACCTGCGTAGACCGCATGTTTTGATTGCGTAGACCGCATGTTTAATTTCAATACCTGCGTAGACCGCATATTTTACCTAGCGTAGACCGCATGTTTAATTTCAATACCTGCGTAGACCGCATGTTTTGATTGCGTAGACCGCATGTTTAATTTCATTACCTGCGTAGACCGCATGTTTTTGATCGCGTAGACCGCGTGCTTAATTCCATTACCTGCGTAGACCGCATGTTTTGATTGCGTAGACCGCATGCTTAATTTCATTACCTGCGTAGACCGCATGTTTTTGATCGCGTAGACCGCGTGCTTAATTCCAATACCTGCGTAGACCGCATGTTTTGATTGCGTAGACCGCATGTTTAATTTCAATACCTGCGTAGACCGCATATTTTACCTAGCGTAGACCGCATGTTTAATTTCAATACTTGCGTAGACCGCATGTTTTGATTGCGTAGACCGCATGCTTAATTCCATTACCTGCGTAGACCGCGTGTTTTGATTGCGTAGACCGCATGTTTAATTTCATTACTTGCGTAGACCGCATGTTTTGATTGCGTAGACCGCATTATCAGTTTCATCACCTGCGTAGACCGCATGTTTTACCTGCGTAGACCGCATGCTTAATTCCATTACCTGCGTAGACCGCATGTTTTGATTGCGTAGACCGCATTATCAGTTTCATCACCTGCGTAGACCGCATGTTTCAACTACGTAGACCGCATATTTGCTAAATATCATCGCTTGCGTAGACCGCATGTTCATGATCAATTTTGTTGACTGCGTAGACTGCATGCTCCACTTACATGTTTGTATTTCCACAGCATTGTCATGCTCCCCACTTGCTTTGCGCTGTCACGCATTTCGAGTACACCACATTTGCATTGTTATGCATGTTGCTAACCATAATGCACCTGTTAAGTTTGTTTTCTTTTCAGGCACGATATTGTATGTACGGTTCATTTGCAGCTGGTGCAATCGGACGAGCCGCACAGGTATTGTATCTCCCGAGTGAGACGTATTGAGAATTCCATAATTCTCTTACATCCTTTCTGCATTGTAGTGTAGTTTGGTATGCTAGCTTAAAACTGTCGCATGTTTGCTTCATTACAGCTTTCTTTGCATGATCATAAGTTATGCTCGGCTCCGTGCATTGTCTTGCATTTTGCCCCTGCCTTCGGGCGCATATCTTATTTTGTCTTGCATGTTTGTCTAAGTCTTCGGCCTTGTCAAAAATGGGTCGTCTCTGGGCTTTGACATTCACTCCCGTCATTGTTATGACTTTCGAGTTCTGTCAAAGAGGGGCAACTGTAGACACCCCGTTTTTGACCGTCCTCAAGACTTGGACGTCACCGTTTGAACACTCGGTGATTATCCATGTTTGTGTTCGTTTGGAGTTCCCGGAGGTCTCGGCTCGCGTGCCTTGCCTCAGGATCTCCGAACTTGACTGTTTAGTGTCTGGTTTTGCACCAAACACTTGCATCTTGCCTTGGAAGGGCAGGGTGGGGCTTGTAGACCATCCCCACCCACCACCGGCATTGGCTAGATGCCACCGGCTGGTTTTTGCTGCCACCGGCAATATAGTTTGCCGGCCGGCACTCTTTGTTGCCGGCCGGCACTCTTTGTTGCCGACCGGCACTCTTTTTGGCCAAGATGGCATTTTTTGCTGGCCGATTGCTGTTCATCTGCTTTTGCAGATATTTTTAGACAGCTGTATTGCTTTTGCTCCCCTCCATACACGTGTATGGAAGGATCTCCCTCTTGCAAAGCTTGTCTTGTAAGCTTTACAAGAGGCATATAGAGGGAGGCTCTTTCTAAGGCAAAAAAGAGGAGAGCTCTTAGACATTTTTTGAGGATAAAATACAGAGAGAGCTCTGGTTTTTCTAGGGTTAGGGTTAGATATACACTTTCTATCTCTATCTCCCTCTCATTTTATTCACTAGGTGTTTTGTGCCTTACTATTGCACACAAACACCTAGTGTTTCACCTTCCTCTTGGAGCTGAGGTTCTAAAGAGTGTGTTTTGAAGCTTTGGTGTTGGATTCAAGCTCAAGGAGGCCATTGTAGCACCATTGTTGAAGAGGACTACAAGGGTGAGAAACTAGTCCCTTTTTCTCCCATTTTTGCATTGATTTTCTACTAGTCTTAGAGCTGTTTTTGTGATTATTGTATAACATAAAAAAGTTCTATTTTTAAGCCCTCTTTGTTGTTTATTAAGAGTGTTTTGTTGTTTGAGGGTTGTTGACCACCCTTAGGCCTCAAAAGGCCTCATTTTGAGCCATTTTGTGCTAGCTCCGGGATTTTGGTGTTGAGGTCTCTTCACCACTGAAATCTTGAGGGATTTCAGTGGTGAAGATGATGCTTTGAAGTCCCAAGAAGGAGAAGGCCACCCCCTCTCCTTGTTGTCCTTGAAAAGGGCATATTTTGGCCTCCTAAGGAAGCCTATGCTTGAGTGTGCGTTGAGCATGTTTGGTTTGTTTTTCATGCTTATATATCCATGATATAACATGATTTAAAGTTGGTTTTGGAACTCCATGCATGTTTAGCATAGTTGCCATGTAATGCCTTATTTGTGCCTTAACATGTTCTAGGTTGTTAGCCTTTGTTGGAGCATGTTTTAGGCTTGCATTTGTGAAGTTTATGTGCTTATTTTGTCATGTTTTAGCTCTGTCCATAGTCGTTTGGGTTGATCTTTGCATGCATTATATAGCTCCTTTGTATTTGGGCTTGTTGGCCTTGAGTATGTGCATGTGTAGCATGCCATCTTTGCATTGTTTTGGTGATTTGAGATCATTCTACACGCCATTTCAGTCCCATTTCCATGCTTGTTTGATTGCCTTGCATGCCTCTTTAATGCCTTAGAAGCATGTGTTGCAATGCTCCATGTTTTGGCCATGGTGCATGCCTTTGTATTTGGGCCATTTAGATGCCATCTAAAGAGTCCTTTAGCCTTGTTTTAACATGCTAAACCTCTGATTTTGGTCCCTCTTTGCATGCCTTGTTTGGTCTTGTTAAGTGTAGTTCAATGCCTCATTGATTTGCTTTGAACACTTAGGCCATTTGGTGCATGCTTGGCTTGATTTGTTGCTTGGTTTGGCACCATGTATTAGCATGATTTTAGAGCTTATAATGCATGCTAATTGCTCTTGTTTATCCCTTTCAAGTGTGCTTGAATGTTGCTTGATTTGTGCCCAAGTGTAGGCTTTCCATCATGTGTATGTGTACATGTGTTTTGGCTTCTTGTTTTGGTCATTATGGCCACTGTTTTAGGCCTTGCTTAGAGTTGCCTAATTCATGTATAAGTCCATCTTTCCATTTATGTGCATTGCCATATGTATGCTTGTATGTTTGCATAAGTGCTTCGCCATGCCATGTTGCATCCTTAGCTTGTATGCCTAGGTTGCATTGCATCTTGCATGCATGCCTTGTCCCTTGAATTGGTGATAGGAATAGGGCCTAATTTGTTTGATTGGTTTGCATGCATTTGAAATCAAAGTTGCATACTTGGTTCTTTGGGCCATCATGCATGGAAATGCGTGATTGGTGGTCCGAGAACCGAGGCACATGTCCCTTTGAGTCATCACAATGATAAGAGACATGGTTGGTGCATACATGCCTTGAATTATGCTACCATGCCTTGTTTTGCCCTCTGTTGCTGTGAGTTGCAGGTTCTGCAGGAATACTCTGCCGACCGGCAGTGTAATGTGCCGACCGGCACCATTTTCTCTGCCGACAGACCCTATTTTGTGCCGATGGACATACTACACTGCCGGTGGAAGTTTCATTCAGCCGGTGATGATCCCCTCTGTCCAAGGATGCAGTCCTGAGGCTTTGACAGCCTCCAGAGGAGGAAAGGAAGGAAAACAGAGGCAGCTTGCGCATGGTGGCACGCTTCCCGAGGCATTTTCCCGCTTTATTTAATTTATTCAATTTGTTAATTAAATTAGTTAATTTGTAATATTAATTAGCTGGTGTAGTTAATTAATTTGTAATATTTATTCGGTCCCTCCGAGCGAGGGTAAATCTGTAATAAGTGTGTGTGGGTGGTGTGTATGTCTTCCAACCCCACGTCTTTCTTCCCTTTTACTTACCTGCTTTAATGGTTAGTATTAGGACACGTTTAATTTAGCATACCTTATGCTATGCATGTGTGCATCCATGCATTTGTATTGCATGCATTAGGCTCGGTACATCATGCTAATTGCATCAATGCTTCAATTCCAAACTGAATATGTGATACTTGTGCATTTTCACATGACATGTTTAGGATAGCCGAGCCTATTCTAGTAACATTTTGTATGCGATGCATTAGGCACTTAACATGGACTTGGATCATGCATGTTTGCTAACAAATTCTTTGTTTTGGCACGGAGTACTATATAAGTATTTCCGCTTTAGCATATCACATGAGTGTGAATATTGCCATGACAGCATGCTTAACATGTGGCTAAATGCTTATGTGTTAAACTGTTTTGAATGCCTGTGGGTGAAGGTTGGATTGTTTGAGTTGGAAGAACTCATTGAAATCCGTGTTTTTTAGCCTACTTGCGAGTAGCAAATTCCAAAGCATTTTCAAACCGAACGGATATGCAATGTTTATTTCCAAATTAGGCAATCTAGTCTATACTTGTTTGCTGCGCGCATAACATAGTAATTCTAGGTTAATAATTGGTTTTAGAACACGTAAAGTTTTCAAAAAAGGATATCACGGTTAGTAGAGGCCGGTCTTCGGACCGGGCGAAAGGGGGTGCTCATAGCTGACCTTCCCCGATCGTACCCAAGCTCCCGAGCCGAGACAACTCCGGTGATGACGGACATGTGGCCTTCGGCACCGAGTCAGGGTTTCCTAAATTTTCCCATTTTAAAAATATTTAGGTGGCGACTCTGTATCTGGCAAAGCAGTCCATGTTTGGCACTACTTTTTCAAAAATCTATTTCTCAAAACGATTTGCCAGATTTGGACTCTTTGGTTCAGATTAAGAACCGTGACACAAGTCGAGTCCGAACTGTAGTAACCCAAATGAACAGAACGGGACTCATCCTCCCGGGGCGTTCGGGAACCGTCTACATGTAGTCATGGGTATTTATGGACTTAAGTTTGCCGGTGCATTAATTATAAGTTGTGCTTATACATGGAGTTTTTGATATATTTCGTATCGGACAAATATGACACACACTTGGATATTAATGGTTTTGAAATCTTTGATGATTTTGGTAAATATGTTTTTGATGTGAATTCGTTGTAAAGTAAACAAATGGATGGTTATTTTTGGACTTGTAATGTGTTCATGTTGACATGTGGTAGTAATTAGATAGATTAACTACTATTTGGACTTTTATAGTCGATGATTTTTTTGTTTTTAGATTGGATTGTTGATGGATTACTATGTTGAAATTGATTAGATGGATATGAATTATGCATTAATTGCAAATGTATTAGTAGGTATTAAAAAAATTAGCATTAGATTTAGGAAATTAATTTTTGAAATTGAAAGCTCTTTTGCGACTAATAAAATTTTAGTCACAGTAGGTCTTTGAGAAGCAACTGCTCTTCCAGAATTCATTTTATACATAGATGATGGAAGCTTCTTTCTCAACTGAGGGTACTTCTCAGCTTGGGGACATCATTACAAATAACTATTGGTGACCATGGACTAAAGCATAGACTTTTTGCGACTAGTTTTTTGTCGCAAATGATCAACCAATTAGCGACCAAATATGTGGTCGCAAATGATCAACCTTTTAGCGACCAAATATGTGGTCGCAAATAATAACATTTAGCAACCAAAATAGGTGGTCGCAAATGTTAACTTTCAGCGACTAGTTTTTTGGTCACAAAATGACCAACTTTCGACAAATTCAAATATTTTTCGCAACCAAGATATGTGGTCGTAAATTATAACTTCCAGCGAAAAAACTTCGATTTTGGTTGCCAAAAACCTTCTGTGACTGGCTTTTGGCGACTAAATTACAACCAGCTTTTTTTGGTCGCGAAAAACTATTAACGACCATATTTGAACTTTCTGCGACCAAAAAGTTGGTCGCTAAAAGTGTGATTTCTTGTAGTGACTAGAACATAGAACGGTGGAAGTAGTGATGGCGGTAGTAAAGATTGCACTGGTAGCTGACAATGACGATGGTGAATGGTTCTGGTGATCAACGGTGTCGGCGGTGGCTTTTGTTTATTATGCAAGTGTGAAGAAATGGAGAGAGAAGATTAGGGAAGAGAGAGAAATGTGACATTATGTATGGTTAGGTTTGAAATTAGAATTTTCAAATTTTAAAATATTATCTGAAACGGCAACCTGAAATAATGAAAAAATATTTTTAATTTGTTTGAGTTGAAACGTTAACGCCGGTTAGTTAGGACTCTTCAAGTTCTATTTAGTGCTTTGTCTATGCGGCAACTTTATGTGGGTTACAACTATGACTTAATCTAGGCCATTAGATCTGTTTAGGTGTATCTTTACCATTGCCAGTAGGAAAATAAAGAGAGAGTTTAAGGAGGGGATCTTAACTTCGAGTTCGGATCCTCTCCTTAACGTGTCTCCTTCATTTCCTCCGGTCAACGGCTGAGATTCAGCCCAGCAGATCCAATGGCTATAAAATAAAAAATATAAAAAAATTCAAAATTGGAGCTAAATTTTTCCCGCCCAAACCCAAAGCTGTATAGGTTATACACATTTTGTTTTGGAATCAAATGTCATCACTCGCACTCCTTCTCCACAGAACCCACCCTCACCGGCGATCCTCTCTCGGCTGTGACCCATGATCGACGGCAACCCACTCGTAAAACCTAACCCAACTGATCGAGGTGAATATTTTATTCTGTTTGCTTTGCAAACACACAGCTTTCACGCTCGTCTCCTACACCTCATCGAACCCATCTCACCGGCGACCCTCTCGACAGCGACCCACTCCCCAAACCTAACCCATTGCTTTGCCCTTATTCTCTCTGCCCTCACTTCACGAACCAGAGAGAAAACTAGTCTGTGTACGAACCCGACTCCTCACGAACCAGAGTTCTCCAAGCGGATTACTGGTACATAGATTTTACAATTCTCATGTTTTTTCTTTCTTTTATGAGTTTTCTTGATATGGGTTGTCAAGGCTGTTGGTTTGATTGTGTTGTGGTTTTTATCACTAGAAATCAATTGGCTATGAATTCTTGGTTTGAATATGCTGAATTTGCTCATATAATGCACTTGGGTATCTTCCGTTTTTGTTTTTTCTTTTTTTTTGTTACATTCCAGTTTTCAATCCAAAACAATTGCTCCAAAATAAGATCAATTCAATTTGTTTAACAATTTGTTTAACCGAAATTGTTTTAAACTTTATCTCTGCACCCATTCAGGAGCACATTATATTTGAGATTCTACATCCATCAGAGTAAAAGGGCAAATTAGTTATTGGGGATGTGTATTGATAGTAATTACTTTGGCATTATTATATATTATAACGATGTGAACCACCTATTTCTTTCTTTGTTTCTAGTTAATTTTTACAATAAAACTTGAAGTATTTGAAGTATTGTTTCGACAGGAGAAATTAAACATGAATAGTCACTGCATTATTAGTTTTGAAAAAGAGAAGCCTAATTGTTTAAGTCTTACAACTGTAGCAAATTCTTTGTAGCAGAACACCTAATAGCTTTCACATTATTATATGTCAACTAATTAAGAAACCAATGGTGAAAAGTTGTGTGTTCACAAATATCTAATAGTCTGTTTTTCTGCTACGAAAACAATGGTGAAGGAAATTAATAAGGATGGAAATTAATTGTGTTTTACCACTTCTCCAATGTGCTACTGTGTGTTTTCTTTTTATTTAATTTTTTTTTTTTTGCAGCAAATATAAAATTTGTAGGTGGATTGATTTTGCTTTTCTTTTATGAGTTTTCTTTTAAAATTTGATTTTATTTTCAAATAACCATATAACCTATATGACTTATGTGTAGCTAAGATTTGATTTATATGGCTTTTCAGTTTCATTTTGATATGGATATGGAAGTTGAGAATGATTATGCTTGGAAGCCAAAACAGGGAACGACATTTGATTCGGAACAAGGTGCGTATGATCTTTATAATGCATATGGAGGAAGAATGAGGTTTAGCATTAGAAGGGATTATTCTAGGAAGAACAAGTTCACTAACTAACTTATTGCTAGACTTTTGGTTTGCAACAAGGAGGGATTTCGGAAGGTTGACAAGCGAGACCCATTAACAAAAAACCCTAGAGCTGAAACTAGACTGGTTGTGAGGCTTGACTTTATGTTAAATTAGATGAGGGTACTGGGAAATTTGTTGTGACTAATTTTAAAGAAAAACACAACCATTAACTTGTATCACCCGAGTGTGCCCACATGCTGCCGTCACAAAGAAAGATATCCACTACCCAAGCAATTGAGTTAGATTTGGCTGCACAATCTGGTCTTCGTTTAGGCCAGTCTTTTGAACTCATGGGCAGGGAAGCCGGTGGGAGACAACGTCTTGTGTTTACCAAATTGGACCAAAAAAATTATTTGAGAACCAAAAGACAACTAAGTTTAGCATGTGAAGAAGTAGGCAATATGTTGTAATACTTTAAAGAAAAATCTTTGCAGAATCCTTCTTTTTTTTATGCATTCTAGTTAGATAATGAGGAGCAAATAACGAATATGTTTTGATCCGATACACAAATGATCATGGATTATGCCCAATTTGGTGATGTAGTTACATTTGATACGACTTAGAAGTTAAACAAAGAACATAGACCATTTGCATCTTTTATGGGATTCAATCATCATAGGGAAACAGTTATATTTGGTGCAGCCTTGTTGTATGATGAGACCGCCAAATCGTTTATATGGTTGTTTGAAACTTTTTTAGAGACAATATCAAGAAAGGCACCGAAGACTTTGTTCACTGATCAATATGTTGCAATGGCTAAAGCCATACCCATTGTTATACGTAACACAAGTCACCGATTGTGTACTTGGCATTTGATGCAAAATGCATTAAAACATGTTAATTCTCTCTTCCAAGATAAAAGGGCAAAGGGTGTACTAAATAAATTCATGTTTCACATTGAAGACGAAAATGAATGGAAGTTAGAGTGGGCTGAAATGCTTGATAAATATGATGCTCATAATAATTGGAGTTCGGCTAGTTTGACATCGTCATTTTGTAAAGCCAAGCTCCCATACAATAACCATTGGTTGAAATTGACTTTTGCAGTGAAAGAAAACTGGGGCTAGCCATATGTTAGATCGACATAGGCTACGGGAATGAGTACCACACAACTTAGTGAATCTTTTAATGTTTTTTTGAAGGATTACATGGTCCACTTCTTTAGAATGTATTGTGAAGGAACCTCTTTCATCTTCAATATGTCTCTAATAACCTTCAATGAGTGACAACACAAAATTCATTTCCTTTCAAACTTTGTACAATTATAACCCAAAGAGCCATCCCTCTCCATCTTCACTTTCCTTGCATGTTTCCCAGCAACATCAAGAACTGTGTATATAGTACAAGCCTCGCCATATTCAATTGCTTCTATGTCCGATTCGATGGAACGAAAGTACACAATTTGGAACTCCTCAAAAATATTTTTTGTGTACACATTACCCATTTGAATTAACATTATTATTGTCGCTCTCACCTTTGGCAACCTTTGGCACAAAGCATATCCCGCTTCTAACTCCTTGTATTACTTCTCATAAAGTATCCTTTAAAAATGCATGAAGAATTCATTTAAATTAAAATCAGAACCAAACAAGTAAGAGCTGAAACTGTGAAGGACATTAAAGGTAATGACATTCAAGTAGATGCGAAATTCCAACAAGCTTCGTGGTATAAGACATTGATGACCGCATTTAGAGCAATAGCACGTAGAGCTACTGAAACTGAAGAAACTTACGATTTTTCTATTGCACAGCTTGCTACATTAGGTGCAAATGTTGAACACAAGTTAAGTGTTCATTTTGGTGTTGAAAATGAAGTAAGTAATGATGCTGAAACCCAAAGATTTGAAGTGGATTGCGAAGATGTGAATCATGTTGTGCAACCAAAAGGATTGAAGAAAAAGGTGGCAACTAGTAAGGGCAAAAGGAGGGTAAAAGGCGGATTCGAAGCGGCGTTGGTAGCGAACTCAAAAAAAAAAAAAATCCCCGTTCTAACAGCTTGGCTTCTTCAAAATCTATTGCAAGTCCAACAGTTAGACCTTCTCCATTATCTGTTGGAGGAGATATCTATGTTTATCAACATGTTCCTCTTCTTCAACCTCTTCGTCCTCTTCATGCTCTTCTTCCATCTTTGGCCATAGGTGGTAATTCTATTCCTCCGTCATTGATGTATCCCACATATCATGTGAATGTTAGTTTAACATTATATTTTTGGTATGAATATAATATGTGACTCAAACCATGATTGCGAACCTAATATATGACATTGTTGTAGGCAAACAATTTGCGGGAGATGTATGTTGTGCCAAATTCTTTGCCAAATTCAATGCCTCAACGCTATTCTGCTCAACCAACAATCCAGTCAGTACTTCAAGGTTCATGTGGATATGACATTGGGTTTCGATATTCTCAAGAATCAAATATTCCAATGTGTAGTCAGGTTATTCCTTTAACTTTCTCAATTGATTTGGAAAATTATGTCTTTTTAGTTGTTGAAAATTCTGTTTATCCTATTCATTTAGTTGCTGGAAATTCTGTTTACCTCATTCATTTTGTTGCTAAATTTGCTGTTGTCTTTTAATTTTTCATTGCTGAAAATTCTGTTTAGCTCATTCATTTAGTTGCTGAAAATTATGTTTACCTTTTTAATTTTTAGTTGTTGAAAATTCTGTGTAGTCCAATGTGTGTCTTTTTAATTTATTTTTTTTTTTTCCGTTTTAGGCTATCAACGGGCACAAAGAGGTGGAACACACTAGAAATTTCAATCATAGCTGTTGAAACTGTTGCTCAAACTGATGCTAAAATTGTTCATGTTGCTGCTGAAAAGTTATGTTGTTGTTGTTGTTGTTGTTGTTGTTGTTGTTGCTGGAAAGTGATGTTGTTACTGCTACTGGAAAGTGATGAATCTTGCTGTAGATGTTGTCGTTGCCGGAAAGTTATTGAAATTGTTCATGTTACTGCCGTAGTTGCTGAAATTGGGCTGAAATGTGTGTGTTATGCCTTGTATTTACACTGAAAATGTTCCACATGTTTTTAACTATTGCTGTACCAAAGGTTTCTATTCATGTTCCTGAAACAGTTGCTAAAATTGTTAATGTTAATGGCTTGTTGCTGAAATTGTTAATGTTAATAGCTTGTTGCTGAAATTTAATGTGTGTGTGTGTGTTGAAATTGTTAGTGTGTGTGTGTGTGTGCTGAAATTTAGTGTGTGTGCTCAAATTTTATTACTAAAACTGATAATGTTAGGACAAAGTTGCTGAAATTGTTATGGCATGGACTTTATGCTATGTACAAATCAAATACAATTTTCTAGGCTGTTTTGGACTCTTTAAATGTACAAGCTACTATGGTAGCATGGATATACTTTGTTTTTGGAAAAAAGAACTCCACATGTTGGTGAAATGGGTGTTAGCAGCACAATTGATGGTGAGGAAGTATTAAACACAGATTTACAATTTGGAATTGGAAAGAGATAGCATTATTGTTGAAATTTAGTGTCTTTAAAAACAAAGTTTCATGATTCCGGTTTATGGAGGAAGATATGTTCTCCAAGAAAACGTGTAAAATGATATGTTTCATGAAAAGATATGTCATCCAAGAGAACAACATTATTGCTAAACTTGAATTCACCACTTCACAGAGAAGATATGTTCTCCAAGAGAACATGTCACAATTTTTTCTTTTAACATCCATGCCAAACTATCAGGTAGCAGTTACTTACAATCAATCTCCTTCTGGAGCTCTAACACCATCAAAAACTATAATTTACAAGACCAAAATGCTATAATAACCAAGTTCCATTCATCAAAACCATGTAAAATCATTTCATCCATTCATCAAAGCCAAAATGATACAAACTTCCTGTAGACACCCCATTTTTGACCGTCCTCAAGACTTGGACGTCATCGTTTGAACACTCGATGATCATCCATGTTTGTGTTCGTTTTGAGTTCTCGGAAGTCTCGATTGCGCATCTTGCCTCAAGATCTCTCAACTTGTTTGTTTTTTGCTTGGTTGTGGACCAAACACTTGTGTTTTTGGCTTCTGAGGAAAGAGGGTGGCTTGTTTGCCATCCCCTCAACCCACCGGCCAAGGCTTGAGGCCATCGGCTGTGATTTATTTCCACCGGCCAAATGTATTGGCCGATCGGCACTTTATTTGGTCGGTCGGCCCTTGTGTTAGTGATCGGCCATTTTTGCTGGCCGAACCTTGTTCATCTGCTTTATGCAGATATTTTATGCTAGCTAGATTAGCTGGCATGCACATTTGCTCCCCTCCATACACGTGTATGAAGGGATTTGCCTCTTGGTTTAGCTTGCTTTGGAAGCTTTGTTATTAAACTTCTATAAAGAGGGAGCTCCTCCTCCCTCCTCAAGCATTCAGAAAAATGGCCTAGAGATGATAAATATAGTTTTGTATCTATATTTCTTTGTTTAGTCTTGTTTTGTCACCTAAAGTGAGTTTTTGTCTTACTTTTGCACTTGAACACCTAGCATTACACCATCCTTGGGTTACTGAGGTACTAGAGGGTTGTTATTAGGGTTCTTGAGTTGTTTTTGATCAGAGAAAACTTGTTGGAGCTTTGTTCTTGAAGAGGTTCTACAAGGGTGAGTTCCTTGTTTTAGATACCCCTTTATTGCTTAAGCTTTTAGCCCATCTTGCTTATTGTTTTGAGCTTGGTATATAACTGATAAAGTTCTGATTTTTAGTGCTTAAGACCTTTGTTTAAGGTCATTTTTGTGTTTGGGGTTGTTTCCTCCTCTTAGGCCTTGCTTGGCCTTGTCTTGAATGCTTGCATAAATGGCTTGTGTTGGTGGCTTATATGCTTAGCTTGCTTTAGCTTTATTTCAGTGTGTATTAGGCTTTGTTTTGCCCTAATACATCTCTGTTTCAAGTTGGTTTAGACATACCATGTGTGCTTTGTATACTTGTCTTGTAATCCCATGATTTGCCTTAACATGCACCATGCTGTAACATGTCTTTTTAGCATGATTTTGGCTCAACTTCATGAAGCTTCCAGCTGTGTTTTAACATGCTAAACCTCTGATTTTGGTTGTTTTGGTCGCCCGTGACTTGCTTTGTATAACCACAATGTAATCTAGCTTGTAGGCTTTGAGTGTTGAATCCTTTAGCATGCTCTATTTCGACCATTTCAGTGGTGTTAGCATCACTTGTTATGCTATTTCAGTCCATATAGTATGCTCATACGCTTGCACTTGTAACTTCTTTAATGCTTTAAAGAGTCAGTATGTTATGCCTCATGAATGTGCCATTATGTATGCCATCATGCTTAGGTCTTCGGGATGCCATCTAAGTGAGTTTTTTGGCTTACTTTGACATGCCATAACTCTGATTTTGGTTGCTTAAGTCATGCCATGTTTGGTTGTGTTAGGTGTAATGTAACATCTCTTTTGTGGCCTTGCATGCCTCATGTTTTGGCGTTGTGTTCTAGCTTGTGTTGGCTAGTTTTGAGCTCACTCTTGGTCTTGTTTAGACCTGCCTTGGGACTGTTTTAGGTCCCCTTGGCCTTTTGAGGCTTGCCTCATGTGGCCATAGTTTGAACCCCTTGGCTAGTCTCAAGTTTTGGGCTTCATTGCACGCCTTACTTGCATGGTTTATTTGTTTTGGCATCACCCCTTACATGTTTTCAGAGCTTAACATGTTGATCAAATACCTGTGTTTGTCTTCTTATAAGGGTTCTTGAAAGTTGCCTTTTATGCCTTAGTCTTTAGGCCAATTGGCATGCATGTTTGTATTTGCATTTATCCTCATTTCCATTGCATCTTGGCCACTGATTTGGACCTATTTGAGAGATGTCCATTTCGGTTTAAGACCATCCCCGCATGTTGTTGCATGCTTGCCTTGTATGTTGTCACATGCTTGTTGCATATTTGGTAAATTGCATGTTGTAGCATGCTAGTTCAATTGTACCTTGTTGTGTACTTGGTCCATGACATGTTGTTGCATGCTTAAGTTGTAATCCCTTTGGCATGCATTCTTTTTTTTTAAGTTCCTTAACATGTTGTTACATGTTTACCTCACATGTTGTTATATGCTTGAATGTTGTTGCATGCCTTGCATTTATGCATGCTTAAGTCACATTTTGCATGCTTGTTAGCTTGCATTTTGTCATGTGCTTGATATGTTGTCACATATTCTTGCATGTTTGGATGCATGTTAGGTAACATTGCATTGCATTGTATTTGTCGTGCTCATGTTACATTGACTTAGCTTGTATGCTTAGGTTGATTGCATTAGATTGCATTTCACATGTCGCATTACATTGGTTGCATGCTTTACATTGTATTGGGTACACTTGCATAGCATTGTGCTTGGTTTGGGGTGTCAAACCAAACACAAGGATCGAGGGACGTTTCGTACTTGAAATGACGAAACGTGCCTCAATCTTTGGTCGCTGACGCTCTTGATCTAATATGATAGAGTGTGAGGCATTCATGTGTTTTGTGCATTCATTGTACATTAATTTGCACACTTGGCTCATTTCGCCATCATGCGTTGAAATGCGTGATTAATGGCCCGAGGGCCGAGAAACATACTCCTTTGAGTCTCAAACATGATAAGAAGGGTGGTGGTGCAAACATTGCCTTGTAAACGCCTTACCATGCACTGTCTGTCCTCTGCTGCAGCAAAATCAGCATTCTGCAGGAAGGGATGGCCGGTTGGCCATTTTCAGTGCCGGCCAGCTAACTTAATCTGGCCGAGAGCTCCACTTTTGGTCGATGACCATTTTCCCATGGCCAGTGGCATCGACTTTCGGCCGATGACATCCCACAGTGCTCATAAGGTGATTCAGAAGCATCCTTGAGACTTGCACAGTTTTCAGAGGTGCAAAGCAGTGTAAACAGTGGCAACATGAGCATGGAGATAGATTTCTGAGCAAAGCCGAGCACGCATGCATTCATCCCTCTTCCTGAGGCTGCTGTAGACACCCCATTTTTGACAAACCCTAAGACTCAGACATCATCGATTGAGCGCTCGGTGATTGCGCATGTTGTGCTCGTTTCGAGGTTTTGGAGTTCTTGGCCGAGAGCCTCACCTCCGGACCTCGAGACCCTTTGTGCTTTGACTCGGTCTGCGGACTAAGTCTTGTTTTCTCTTCCCGATGGGAGGGAGAGGTCTTGTAGACCATCTCTCAGTGGTCGAAGACTACTTTTCGTGGTCGTAGGCCACTGTTCCCGTTTGGAGACTAGTTTCCGATTTTTAGAGCCGTCGGCCGTGCGCATCGGTTCGGGACCGCTTAACATTCTTCGTTTGGCACGATTTTTGGAACACACCTTGTTTCCTCTGTCTAGAGGGACACTGTGATCCAGGAGACCACTTTTGTGGTCATACGCCACTTTTTGTGCTTAACAGCCAGTTTTCGAGGCCCCCGGCCGCGCGCTTTGCCTCCCGAACTCTCGTTTTGCATCCGTGTTGGTTCAGTTTTGGCATGAACCTTGTTTTTCTTGTTTGGGAGGTGGTACAAGGGTGGGAGACCACCTTTTCTCCTTGGAAACCACTTTTCCCCGCCAACCGATTTTCTTGTCGAGAAACTGGTTTTCTTGATCTTTGGGCCACATTTTCTAGTTTCTCACCCCACCATTGGCTTGCTTTCAATGTAGAGACCACCTATACCCTTGGCTGACCAGTTTCTATCTGGGAGACCACTTGACCTGGTCAGTCGACCAGGGAAAGTGGTCGGCCGACTACCTTTTCTGGTCGGCCAGCTCCCTCATGTTTTGTCTGTTTGAGTGGGTGCCAGCTGTGCCAGCTGGAAGGCACAGACTGTATCCTCCATACACGTATATGGAGGATCTTGAGCCTTGTTTTTAGCTTCTTGAAGAAGCTTTGGCCTTGTTTGTCTATAAGAGAGGCCCTCCCCCTCCTTGAATGAGGTTCAGAATTTCTCTAAGGCAAAACAATACATATCTTTCTATATCTCTATATTTTGGCTCATAAGGTGCATTGTTCTTGACCCTTTTACACTACACCTCATAGCCATACACTTCCACCATTGATTTGAGGTTCTTGGAGGTTGTTTTCAGAGGTTAAAGAGCTAATTTTTGGTCCCAAAGTTTGTTGGTTTTGCTGAGCTTCAAGGGTAATCACTTTTTCCTCTTTTAAGCATTATTTTGATCCTTCTCTTAGCCTCATTTGCATGCTTATTTGAGCTTTGTTGTCAACTGAAAAAAGGTTCATATTTAAATGAGTTTCATGTTTGTTTAAGGCTCTTTTGGTGTTAGGGGTCATTTACCCTCTTGCATGTTCTATTTAGCCTTGTTTTGAGCTATGCCATGAGACCTTTGTATTGAGCTTTGCTTGGCCCTTTAGCCACTGAAATCCAGCAGATTTTCAGTGGTTGGCATGTGGTTTTGAGGGCCAAAATCAGAGAGGGGTGACCCTCTCTCTTTTGGCCTTGTTTGCTTGCATTTTTGGCTTTCCAAGGGAGCATATATTTCCACACTTCCTAGCCTTGGTTCAGGCCCTTTTCAGTGACTTTTAGGACCTGCCTAGACTCTGTCTATGGCTGGTTTGGTCACCTTTTGTTTGCCTCTTGCATGTGTAGAACAATCCCTTGCATAGCCTATCAAAGTAACACCTCATTCTTGCATGCATTGGTCATGTTTCAGTGGATTTTTGGCCATCATTTGGCATGCCATGATTTTGTTTTTGGCTGGTTTGGTAGCCTCTCATATGCTTCACATGCTTGTAGTGTAAATCATGTTCACTAGCTTATAATGCATGTTGTTTTGGCCCTCTATGCTAGCATATTTTGGCCTTGCTCCAAATTGATTTTGTTCATATTTTGGGCTTCCTTAGCTCTGTTTTGAGTCCCCTTGGTTAATTGATGCTTTCCATGTATGGTTGTAGTGTAATAGCCTTGCTTAGCCTTGAGTTTTGAATCCCCTTGCATGCTTAACTTGAGGTGTTTGCATGTTTTAGCATCATTGAGCATGATATTTCAGATTTTATTTCTTGGCCATATTCTCATGTTTGTCACTCTTCCAATGTGTTTGAGAGTTGCATCATTATACCCCATTTATGAGCCTTTGCATTGAGCTTCATTCTTATGCCTTTCAAGCCACCATCTTGGCTCATTTTGCCACTGTTTTGGGCTTGCTTAAGGCCTGTTTGGAGTTAGTTTTTTCATTTGAGCATCGCCTTGTATGCCTCTAGTGTAATGTGCTTCAGTAGCTTTGGTACTTGAGCCTTTCAACATGCATTGTGTGAGTTGTTTGCATGATTTTGAGCCATTTTGTATGTCATTTCAGAGCTAGAACATGTGTCATTGTATGTCATATTTCATCCTTTCAATGCTTTTGTAGAGTTGCATTTTGTGCCCTTGGGCTTAGGTCCTTGCATTGTGCATGTTTGCATGCGTTTTGAGGCCTTGTTTTCATCATCTTTGGCCACTGGTTTGGGTGTGGCTGAGGCCCATCTATTTTTGTTTAAGTCCATTTTGCATTGAGTATGCCATTGTAGTTCATAGCATTGAGTATGCCACATTGTCGCATGATTGATCATTGCATTGTGCATGCCTTGTTCATCTCATTGTGTATGTTAGTTTCTATGTGCATTGTGTATGCTAAGTGTCATGTGCAATGAGTATGCCATTTTTAGTTCATAGCATTGTGTATGCTAGTTGCATGTTTGCATGACTTAGTTGCATTGCATTGGGAATACATGCTAGAGTCGCATAGGTGCATGCCATGTTATGTGTTGCATTGTGTTTGGAATAGGAGTTAGTCCGAACACGGGAAGCGAAGGACGTTTCATACTTGAAGTGATGAAACGTGCCTCAATCCCCGGTCGCCGACATTCTTGACTACCCATGATGGAGTTGTTGGCTTTAGGTGCTTGTTTGTGCATTCAGTTCACATTAAGTCATGCAATTTGGCACCTCGGCCATCATGCATCGAAATGTGTGATTGGTGGCTCGAGGGTCGAGGACTACACTCCCTTGAGCTTATGCAATGATGAGGAGAGTGGTCGTGCACACATGTGTTGCAAATACTTTGCCGTGTATCTCTTTTTTCCTTTGTTGCAGAAAACCAGAAACCAGGAGAGGAAACTGGTCGGCCGACCAGATTTACTGGCAAGTCGACCACTTTTTTTGGTTTCCACCACAAAAGGTGGTCGGCAGGTGGTCTCCCATGCCCATAAGCTGGTCGGCAGCCTTCCCACTTATTCCCAGGGTGGAGTTTCATCTCTCTGGAGCTTTGTGCAAGTTTCTGAGATCAATTGCAAACAAAGGCAAGTTGGGGTATCGCGATGGATTTCCCGACAAGGCGACTCGAGCATGCATGCATCCTTTATCATTCAAGGCAGAGCTGAGGCAGTCTACATTCATGTAGTTTGCATGCTAGTGTAATTGCTTACTTACTTAGTTTGTTAATTAATTGGAGTTGTATAATAATTAGCTGTAATTTATTATTCATTTTGGTTGTGTAATAATTAGCTTAATTAGATCGGCTTAGATTAGCTAGTTGGTGTTGTATTATTTATTCGGACCCTCCGCCGAGAGGGCCAACTGCTGTAATAAGTGTGCGTGTGTGTGATGCATGTCTTCCAACCCCACGTCTTTCTCCTTTTTATTTACCAGCTTATGATGGTTAGTTTTAGGACATGTTTCAATTAGCATCCTTATGCTCGCATGATTGCATCCATTCATCTGTCTTGCATGCACCAGGCTCGGCGCATCATACTAACTGCATTGTATTTCAATTCCAAGTTGAATACATGTTATCTGTAACATCTCATATGCCATTTTAGAATAGCCGAGCCTATCTTAGTTGCATCCTACATGTGTTGCATTAGGCATCTCAGCATAGTTAGGATTCATGCATGATTTCTAATTAGCTTTTTTCTGTTTTGGCTTGGAGTACTCGGTGAGTGTTTATGCTTTAGCATCCTTGCATGTGTGTGAGTGACTTCCATGATAGCATGCTTGCCATGAGGCTAACTGCTTATGTGATATACCTGCCTGAATGCCTGTGGGTGACGGTTGGATTATTTAAATTGGAACAATTCATCGATTGCGAGTTTTAAGCCCACTTGAGAGTAGCAAATCACCATGTTTTATAAGCCCACTTGAGGGTGGCAAAATCCGCATTTTAGCCTACTTGCGAGTAACAAATCGCTTTCAAAAACAAACATGAGATGTTTTGTTCCAACTTAGACGATCCAGTCTATACTTGTATGCCGTGCGCATCACGTAACAATTCTAGGCTAATAAACCGAAATAAGAGCACATATGTTTTCAAAAACAAGATATCATGTTTAGTAGTGGCTGATCTTTGATCGGGCGAGCGGGGGTGCTCATTGCATGACCTTCCCCAATCGTACCCAAGTTCCCGAGCCGAGGCAACTTTGGTGATGGCGGACACGTGGCCTTAGGCACGAGTCAGGGTTTCCTAAATTCCCCCAAAATAAAATATTTAGGTGGCGACTCTGTATCTGGCAAAGTAGTCCATGTTTGGCACTTCTTTCTAAAAATCAATTTTTCAAAACGATTTGCCAAATTTGGACTCTCTAGTGATTTATCAATCTCGTATTGCACTTTGCGGGATCAGATTAAAAACCGTGACATTGAGTCCGAACTGTAGTAAGCCCCACTAGACAAAACGGGATTTTCCCCGGGACATTCAGGGACGTCTACACCTGCTTTACTGCTTTCATAGTTTAATTAATTTGTTTAAATTAGTTAAGTGTTGTGTAATAATTAATTAGCTAGGATAGTTAGTTAATTAGTTGGTTTGTATTATTCTTTCGGTCCCTCCGTCGAGAGGGCGCAATTGTTTTAGTAAGCGTGCGTGCGTGCGATGCATGTCCTCCAAACCTCCATGTCTTTCTCCCTTTTACTTAACCACTTATGATGGTTAGTTCTACGTCATTTTTAATTAGCATCCTTATGCTATGCATGTTTGCATCATTCATCTGTATTGCATGCACCAGGCTCGGTGCATCATACTAACTGCGTCGTATTTCAATTCCAAGTTGAATACATGTATCGAATCGTCGCATCTCATATGCCATCTTAGAATAGCCGAGCCTATTTCTAGTTGCATTTTGCATGTGTTGCATTAGCCATCTTAACATGAACTAAGATCATGCATGATTTCTAACTAGTTTCTTGTTTTTGGCTCGGAGTACTAGGTAAGCTTTTACGCTTTAGCATACTGCATGAGATGTGTATGTTGCCATGTTATCATGCTTGCCATGAGGCTAATTGCTTAAGTGATTAACTACATGAATGCCTGTGGATGAAGGCTTCATTACTTGGATTGGAACAATTCATCAAAATACGAGTTTTTTAAGCCCACTTGATGTGGCAAATCATCATTTTTTTTTTAAAAGCCCACTTAAGGGTGGCAAATCCGCGTCTTAGCCTACTTGCGAGTAGCGCTTTCAAACCATTTTCGAAAAACAAACATGAGATGTTTTGTTCCAAATCGAGCAATTTAGTCTATACTTGTATGCTGTGCGCATCACATAGTAATTCTAGCTAATTAACCGGAATAAGAACGCATGTGCTTTCAAAAACTCGATATCATGCTTAGTACAGGCCGATCTTTGATCGGGCGAGCGGGGGTGCTCATAGATGACCTTCCCCAATCGTACCCAAGTTCCCGAGCCGAGGCAACTTTGGTGATGATGGACACGTGGCCTTAGGCACGAGTCAGGGTTTCCTAAATTCTCCCAAAATAAAATATTTAGGTGGCGACTCTGTATCTAGCAAAGCAGTCCATGTTTGACACTTCTTTCTTAAAAATCAGTTTTCCAAAATGATTTAGCAGATTTGGACTCTTTGGTGATTTATCAATCTCGCATCGCACATTGTGAGATCAGATTAAGAACCGTGACAAATAAGTCCAAACTGTAGTAGCATTGAAGCCCTCGGGGCACGTCGACACTTCCAAAATCATTCTATAAAATTAAAGCCAAAATGGTACAAACGCCAACAATACATCCGTTAAGTTTCATAAAATCCATAATAACATTTATCAAATTTTCCTAAAGCCAACCAAACAATAAGTTACATCATAAAGTACAAAATCATAAAAATTACAATGACATACACCATCGCCTTCAAATGATTTTCAATCCTTTCAAGCCTTCGACCATAGTCATCATTTTCATTTTCCATCCTTTCAAGTCTTCGACAATATTCATCATTTTCATTGTCTACATCATTAAGCCTCATCCTTAGATCGTTAAAGTCTTCTACTATTATAGCATCACAAGCTCTAGTGTTGGAACAGATTGTGGGCGTAACGTCTTTATCATCTTCATCCACGAACTTGAAGTAATTGCAATGGCCAGTGTTACTCTACAATGCATGACAAGCAATTAGTTGAATAAGACAAATTAATTTGTCACTACTTAACGATTAATTTTTACAATACATACTTACATATTTTGATGGGCATACAAAGAACAAACAGCTTTGATTTCCATGCTCATTGATTATTACAACAAATATGGCAGTTGTTCTTCCACAATTGCACAATTTCAGTTTTAATCTATTGTTGCTATTGTTAGTAGAAGAAGAAGACATTTTTTAATCTGTATACACAATACAAACAATCTCATAACTAAGGATCACAACCCCATTTTTCTTAAATTCATAAAGAATCCTAACATTCCAGTTTAAGAAAAAATGAATAAAAAAAAACAAAAATGAATAAAAATATTACTAGTAGTTGTAATTGTCATTTATGTTTGAATAGTAAGGCTCACCATTCCAAATTACATTTTATTATTAGCTGTGTTATCTTGAAGTCCAATGCTCAAGAAGCATTGGATATTATCAATGCTCCAAGCACATCTCATTTGAGTCCTTGACATCATGCTCAAGAAGCATTCCAGTTTCATGAACTTATGATTATTAGTTTTTAACTTGTCAAGAGCTAGGCCCAAACAACAATTATCTCACAAGTTCTTTGTCACTCTCCGGTTACAATTAGGTGCAAGTTAAATTTCACCATCTAAGACACTACAACTTCTAAAGTACAAGCATTTTCAAACAAATAAAATCTACAAACTTAATGGTCAATAATTTGATATGAATAATAAGCCCAAAAAAAATATGAGCCTGGAAAGCCATAAAGAACCTTCTTCTCGCCATTTCACAACATCAATTAAAGTTTTGGCAGAACTATTCACAAGGAAGGAAAACTTTAACAATGATAAACCGTGCCCAGAAGAAAACAAGAAACTAGAGGCAAGCAACCAACAACCAAAAACCAAAAACAAAAGAACAATACAATGGCACTATGGTTGGCGTTTCCATCACTAGGGATCACAAATAGACTGAAATACAAACCATGAATAATAGGAAAGAACCCAATATTGCAACAAAAAAAAAGAGTTCAAAAGAGCAAACTAAAACTAAAATTTGGGGATTTAATCAATTTCAGCACCAAGCCTAACACACAAGCATGCATGAAGAAAATACAAGAAAAAGAAAAATCAAAGCAAAGGTAAACAAAAACCTTCCTCCATGATTTCAAATCATCAAATAAGAACACACAAACAAAACCAGCAGAAAAGGGTATGCAAACAATTTGAAATCAATCAGGCGAGACAGAATTTGAAACAAATATAACATAAGAATAACCCATGATACCACAAAAAATTTTAGATTGAACAAAATAAACAAAACACATGCATACGCACACGCACACGGACACAGAGGGAGAAAAAAGAAAACAACAATGATGAGTCAAAGAATCCTATGTCAGAAGTGATGCCTGAATTCAAGTCTTACCGCTGTGGTATTAACCTCCTTCCCCTATTACCCTCATATCGCTGTGGTAAAAGCCACCAATTTGATATAATTTTTTCCTATTCAAATCCCAAATCAAAGCCCTAATTTTGAAATTTCAAATCTCACTCTCTCTGAACCTGGTTCAACCAATTTTTGATTTTGTATTTGATTTCATAAATACAGAAAGAGAGAGAGAGAGAGAGAGAGAGAGAGAGAGCTTTCCTATGTAAGGAGAACCAAGGAAAGGCATCGGCCAGTTGGGTTTCAGAAGCTTCTCGCCGTCGTCGGGGTTGGGTCGTCGGTGAGGGTGGTTTCGCTAGAAAAGAAAGGGGCTGAGTGAGAATGATATACAAATAACTGTATAACTTGTATACACGTTTGGGTGGGAAAACGAAATTGAATTCGTTTTAATTTTTTTTTATTTTTTTATAACCGTTAGATCTGCAACGGTTGATCTCAGCCGTTGCCAGTAGGAAATGAAGGAGAGGCATCAAGGAAGGGATGCAGACTTTTTAACTCCACTCCGACCGCCATTATCACTCAATCACCCCAACAGTAACTGTTGGGATCCACACCTGTGTATTTACAACATACAAGAATTTTAAAAGTTATTTTTTTCATTTTTAAAATTTTTGTTATAAAAAATATTAAGAAACTAATTCTTCTAGTCACAAGAGTCATTACAAAAATAATTTTGTGCAAAAAAGGTTATTTTTTGAAATGAAAATTTCAATTACAAAAGGATAATAATTCATTACTAAATATTAAATTTTGTCACTCATCATAAAACAATGACTTTTTTTTATAAATATTTAAAAAAAATAATTTTATCCCTAAAACCTTAATTTGTTTCAGTGTCCCTCTCCCACCATCACCTGTTATCACTGACTTATTGATTTGCAAAATGGGTGGCTCAATTATTTTTCGACTCATAAGCAGAATCTTGAACCAAGATGACTTTTCTAAATAATCATTATTAAAATTTCAATCAATCTGGCAAGAACAAATTAAGTGAATATTTAATGAAATTATTTTCTCATTTAAGTGAAGTCAGTTTAAAGGTGGGGAAAAAAATTCAATCAATCTTCAGTCACTTAATATATATAAATATATATATATATTTAATTTCTAATGCACGTGTGAAGCATTGAAACTCGGCTTACGTTTTTTTTAGAAAAGCAATAATGTGTTTTGCAAAAAATTATGTTACGTGATATAATATGAAAACTAGGGGTTATTGGGTGTTCTGGAAGTATGATCACGTGATATTTTAAGATGTTATGATTGGTAGAGAAGGTAAGACTTATGATTTTGTGTCGGATAATTGAGAAATATGAGAAAACATGATGTATGATGATTAGTCCTGAAATATAAACATGTGGTAAGACAAGAGTATTGAATATGATGATACAATGATGATGTAATGGGTTCCAAGCAAAACGGGTCGGACTGATCCACACTTCTCGAACCGGTATCTGAATGATCAAACCCACCAGAGAACCTGCACATGAGATCAACGGGGAACAGGGAGTCCCCCAGCGAACCCTCCGACGAGGAAGTTAGAGAGAGAAGTAGAGTGTAGAGATGAATTAGAGATAGAAAGCTTAACCTTCTTCTTGTCTTCAACGTTTGCTTATATCCTTTGGTAATCATTTCGTTATCCCTTCCGACCTGTCACCTTGGCCAAAAGTCTATGCTGTAGCTTACCTTGTTCAGGGTGAGGGCGTGTTGTCCCGACGGAGAGGTGTTGTCGTAATAAATGCAGTGAGGGGCTGCATTAATGGCGATGTGCAGTGGCAATAACTTTGCAGATCTTTCTCTGCTGATGTGGCTTGCCCTTTACCTGCCATGTGTCTAAATATCATTGGTCCTTCATGCCATGTTGACTTTCAGATGGTGCTGGGCCTTATCAGTTAGGTTATGTATTGGGCCTTAAGTGGTGAGCTTAAGTTGTTCATGGTGGGCTGTAGCCTTTATGGGCCTACTCATGTTAGTAGTCCCTCATTCTCGAGTGCAGCTTTAGTCCAACGAAGGGAATAATAAAGAAAATGAGGGTGGTTAGAGATCTGCAAGAGGGGGGCCGACCAATAGGAGTGATCGAGCGTAGGGGCCGATCAGGAGGAGAGCCGACCGCGAGGGGTCACTGAGTGGAGGGACCGACCATGAGGAGGACCGACCGTGAAGGGTAGCCGAGTGGAGGGACCGACCATGAGGATGGCCGACCGCGAAGGGTAGCCGAATGGGGTGACCGACCACGAGGAGGGCCAACCACAAAGGGTAGCCGAGTGGAGTGACCGACCACGAAGAGGGCCAACTGCAAAGGGTAACCGAGTGGAGTGGCCGACCATGAGGAGGGCCGACCGCGAAGGGGGAAATGGCAGGGGCGAGGCTCGAGAGACAGCGGGTCACGTGGTGACTTGAAGTGGAAAAGACAGGGTAGAGGAAGGGTGCAGTGAATCATGGTCGTACACGTGGCATCATCCCGTGGTGGGGGAGGTTAGGCATTGGGCCAGAGGTGAAACGATAGGTCATAATGGGTGTTGAAAAGACAGTTATGGCAAATGGTTGAAATTTTTTCAAACTGGCAGTAATTAATTGTGACCCTTGGAATACAGGCAAGCCTTGGGCTTTTGGGATTATACGTTTTACCTACTTTTTTTTGAAAAATCAAAACATTCCAAGTGTAGACTCCTTCGTTGCAAATGATACACCCTTGTGACATTTTTTGAACTTTCTTGCGCCCGCATCCGAAGCCATTCGCAAACACATGACAAAAATGGCCCAGGAAGAAGCTAGAACTACCAGGGTTGATCCACTAGGGGACGATGATGCGGTGGAGTTAGCGGAACAATACAGGACGGAGAGGTAAGTGGAGAGAGTTGGGAGGCCGGGGGGACCGCCGCATTCATTGACATTGATGGTGGCTCCGAAGCCAATCAACAAGGCTGAGCCAGATCACTGGCATACGAAGGCCGACAGGTCGACCGTTACTGCGGGGGAGTTGGAGGGTATGCGCAAAAAATACCAGGTTCCCGCAGAAATAGAATTGATGCTACCAACACCAACGGAGAGGCCGTCCGACGCCCGGCCGAGGGAGTTTGCCCTCTACGAGGAGGCGTTGAAGGGTGGGTTGAGGTTGCCGCTTCCGCAGGTAGTGGTGGATGTCTTTAACAGACTGGAAGTGGCGCCAGGTCAACTAATGTCCAATGCGTGGAAGATTGTACTGGCCTGTGCAAGTGCATGGACGAAAGCGAACGAGGGGGCGACTATGACGATAGACGAGTTTTTTGCGTGCTACAAGGCCTCAGGCCAGCAAGAAACTTGGGTCACTTTGCAGGCGGCGACAGGGAGGGGTCTGGTGGCGGGGTTGCCATCATCAATTAAGGGATGGAGGCCGCGGTGGTTCTACATGTCTACGAACGGTGGAGTGGGGGTGCGCACAGTGTGGAGAGTACCTACCAAGTCTGTGGAGCCAAAGCTGGGGGCCGCAGCGGAGGAGAGGGTGAAAAAGGTGAAGGCCTAGAGGGAGAATGAGGGCGTCAAGTAGGACGATCTCGTCCAGCCGTCCGCTTTGTTTGCCGCAAGATTGGGCCCTCAGCTGACCGGTGGAGATCTGGCACCGGAAGAACTAGACGCCAGAAGAAAGGCGCAGAAGGCGGAAGATCAGACTATTTTTGCCAGAGCCCAAAAATTCAAGGAGGTACAATTAGGCCCACCACCAAAACCGGTCGCGAGGGAGAGAATCCGACCGCGCCCCAAGCCACTGGGGGAAAAAGGCTTGGGCAATTTTGAGCCACGACCGCCCCCCGTGGATCCGGTGAAGGAAAGGGCAAACAGGGAGGCAGAGGCTTTGAAGAAGAAGAAGAAAATGAGGGTTCGCCCTGAGGGGGCCTCAGGTGAGCCTAGGTTGAAGAGGGTGAGGGTTGGGGAGGAGGTTACCCCCATGGTGGAGGAGTCGATCGCAACAAGGGAAAAGGGAGTGGAGGCGACCCCAGAAAGTATGGTTGTCCCAGACATGGAAAGGGACAAAGGCCAAGGAGGCCAAGAAGAAGAAGAGCACCTGAGTGCCATGCCTAAAGCGCCAGTGGAGAGTGGGTCAGCTGGTCCTAAGGAAGTGATGGAGCAGCAGCCAAAGGGGGGCCCTGCGCCCCAAGGAGAAGGGGCCAGGCTGACGACTGCTATCTACCACGCTCGTGCAGTGGCTGGGTGGCTGGACGGAGAAGAAGGCCCAGCCAGGGCGGCTGCAGATCGCCTTGTGGGGATTGTGGACGACACAGCGGTGCGCTCGGTGGCCAGGCTCAATGAGGCTGAGCTGTTGAGGGGGTTGTGCTCCACCCAAATGGAGATAACCGCCTTAGCAGGAGCTCTGTTGAGAAAGGCGGCGGCTGGGAAGACCAAGTTGGAGGAGGCGAAGGCCCAACTTGCAAGTTTGAGGAGTGAAACTGCGGGGTGGAGGAGGACCGCACGGATCATTTGTGCAAGGGGGTTGGAAGAGGCTGAAAAGGCCAAGAAGATAGAGGTACTGGCGATCGTGCAATGTAATGTTACCGCGCGAGCCCATGCTGAGCTGTTTGCGATCAAGTTGGAGCTAGAGGACGAACGCTGCAAGGTAGTGTCGCTCGAGTTCCATCTGGCTGCCGAGCAGAAGAAACTGGGGGATGCTCAAAATGTCTGCACGGTCGCCATCGAGCGGTTTGAAAAGGCTATGACCAGCAATAAAGAGCTGCGTGCCCAGTAGATCAAAGAAAATGAGGAAGCAGACTTGAAGATTACTAAGCTGCAGAAGGAGCCGGAAGATGAGCGTGCCAAGGCCATGGAGGAGAAGACGAGATTGGAGAAGGAGTTAGAAGAGGAAAAAACCAAGGCCACCTCTGAAAGGGCAGCATACCCCGATTTGTATGTCACAGCAGTAGAGCAATTCAAGAGGTCTGCTGAATTTCAGATGGCGGTCGATGCTGCGGTCGCCAACCGTTGGGGGCAGGACTGAAGCAGAAGTTATTGAGAGCTTCCAGCGGTCGGACTTTTACAAACACGAAATGGCTGAGTTTTGGGACAGTGGCTGGAAGATGTTCAAGCGGAAGGTAGAAGAACTGTTCCCAAACTTGGACCTGAGTGGTGTACGGATTGATGAAGATGACGTGGCCCAGACCCCCCTAGATAAGGGCGTTGAAGAAGAAGACCTCGTTTCAAGTGAGGAAGGGTGATTGGTGTGAGTTGTATAAGTTTTTTGTTTTGTTTTGTTTTTGTTTTTGTTTTTTTTTTTTTTTTTTTTGGGATTGCTGTAAAGAACGTATGTACAAGTTTGTGAATAAATAAAATTTGAGTTGTGTTTTCATTCCATTGTTTTTGCTTGTGTATCTGGGATGAATGAAAAGGTTGACTTGAAACTCAATGCAAAGCCAAGGGTGAAATAAACGAAAAACTGAATGCAAAGTAAAGTTAAGAAGAACGCAATGCTAAGTGAAGTTGAACTTGTAAGAAAAACTCCATGCAGAGTGAAGTTGAAAATGTAATAAAATTATAAGTTTGTGTTTGCCACACTGCTGTCTTTATTTTGGTGAGTCTGAAGTGAGCGAGGGGGGGTTGATTCAAGTTAGGCTTGATTGGTAAGGAAAGAGTAAGAAAATAATTTGACTTGTAAAGGAAACATGTAAAAATGTTAAAGATGTGGAGTTTCAAATTATTCCCAAAAATGGAGTTCTAAATCATGTTGCAAGAGTTTTAGAATTTGACTAAGTAAAGAGTGGTGTAATAGCATGGACCTGGAATGTTGACCAAGTGTGTCTACTAATGCCACAAGCATGAATTCTGCATAAATGGCCTTGACCGAGTTTTGCATGCGTGCTCAGTTGGGGTAAAGCTATGATTAACTAACTTAGCAAGTAATTCAGTGGCTTGAAGTAACTCAGGCTGGCTGAGGCTCTGTCATGCTCGGTTTGGCTGAAGCTTGTCGTGCTCAGTCTGGCTGAGGGTAGTCATGTTCAGTCTGGCTGAGGCTTGTTATGCTCAGTTTGGCTGAGGCTAGTCATGTTCAGTCTGGCTGAGGCTAAGTAGACTCGGTCTGACCGAGGCTTTTATGCTCAGCCTTGCTGAGGCTTTGTATGCTCGGTCTAGCCGAGGCTTTTATGCTCAGTCTGGCTGAGGCTTGTCATGTTCAGTCTGGCTGAGGCTTGTCATGCTCAGTCTGGCTGAGGCTGAGCAGGCTCAGTCTGACCGAGGCTTTTATGCTCAGTCTGGCTGAGGCTGTGTACGCTCGGTCCAGCCGAGACTTTTATGCTCAGTCTGGCTAAGCCTTGCCATGCTCAGTCTGGCTGAGGCTCTGTATGCTCGGTCTGGCCGAGGTTTTTATGCTCAATCTGGCTGAGGTTGCAATCAGAGCGTTATTTGAAAAATCACACACATATTTGGAATATAAGCTTGTCGTCATTAAAGTGTAACCCATTTGATCAGGAATTTACATCACAGGAGAGAAGGATAAGAACAATAAAGTGTGCAAATGGCCAAAAAGGAAATACAGCAAAAAAAAGAATACAAGGATTGGACTTTTATTGAAAATAGCTTCAAGTGCTCGGCGTTCCATGGGTGGGGGAGATCTCGGCCTTCCATGTCCTGAAGCCAGTAAGTGCCTGGACGAGATCTGGCTTTCACGACGTATGGTCCCTCCCACTTGGCCGCCAGTTTGCCCTCAGTCGAATTTTTAGTAGCAAGAGTTACTTCTCGCAAAACAAGGTCCCCCATGGCGAAGTCCGTCGGTCTGACTTTGCGGTTGTAGTATGCTCTCATTTTCTGTTGATAGGAGGCCCGTCTGACAGCAGTGGTTTCTCGGAGTTCTTCGATCAGATCTAGGTCTACCCGACGCAGCTCTTCAGTTAGTTATGGATCCGGATATAGAACCCTTGGGGTGGGCAGACCGATTTCCACTGGGATGACTGCCTCAGCCCCGTATGTTAAGTGAAAGGGGGTCTCCTCGGTGGGAGTTCGGGCGGTAGTGCGGTAGGCCCAAAGCACATTCGGTAATTCCTTAGCCCAGAGTCCCTTAACAGCTTCCAGTTTAGTTTTGATGATTTTCAAAAGAGAGCAGTTGGTGACCTCAACTTGGCCATTGGCTTGGGGATGGCCTGGAGAGGAGAAGCATGGCTGGATTTGGAGCTCTGCGCAAGATTTCTTGAACTTGGCATTGTCAAATTGTTTACCGTTGTCGGAGACGATAGCTTGAGGAATGCCAAATCTGCAGACGGTCGACTGCCATATGAATCGGGTTGTGTTACGCTCGGTAATTGTGGCAAGGGGTTCTGCTTCCACTCACTTAGTGAAGTAATCGATGGCGGCAATGGCAAATTTGGTTTGGCCCCGGCCAGTGGGCAATGGGCCGACCAGGTCGATTCCCCATTTGGCGAACGGGTAGGGACTGCAAAGTGTGATCAATTTTGTAGAAGGAGCATGGGGGATATTGGCAAAGCGTTGGCACTTATCACATTTGAGCACGAAGTCTGTCGCATCTTGATTGAGAGTGGGCCAGAAATAACCAGTGCGAAGTATTTTGTGGGCTAGGGACCTGCCAGCCGAATGATTGCCACATACACCTTCATGGATTTCTCTCATCACGTAAGTCGCCTGAGCAGGATTGAGGCATCTAAGGTATGGTCGTGAAAAGCCCCTCTTATACAAAAGACCATTGACTAGAATGTAATTGGACGACTGGGCCCTGACTTTGGCGGCCTACTGTTTGTCCTCTGGTAGTTCTCCTGTTGTCAAAAATAGAAAGATGTTGGACACCCAGGGGATAGGTTCATTTTGGAGGAAGTGGACTGCTTGTTGGTTGGGGGAGATAGCAGGGTGGGTCAGGTATTCGAGGTGAACACCGTGGTTGAGATCTGGCTGGTCTGCAGAGGCTAATTGAGCCATCTCATCGACCTTGGAGTTTTTCGCCCCGAGGGATGTGTTTGATGTGGAAGGTATTGAAGAGGCGAACAAGGAGGAGGGCCATATCCCTGTAAGCCCGCATTGTATTCTCCTTGGCATCGAATTCCCCCGTAATTTGTCTGACAATGAGCTTGGAGTCACTGAACACCCAGATGTGGCTGACACCAATATCCCTGGCTAGGCGGAGCCCTGCTATCAATGCCTCATACTCGGCCTCATTATTGCTGGCCTCGAATAAGAAACGGAGAGCACATTTGAAATAACCACCCTCATGGGCGGTGAGGATGAGACCAGCCCCGCTGCCTTCCCTGCAGGATGACCCGTCGACGTTGAGAGTCTAAGAGTGAGGGTTTTCTGGGTCAGTAAGGGTTGGTGGGGGTGGAGGGGCCGTGGTTGGGGTAGGTTTAGTGACCTCCAGGATGAAATCGACGACAGCTTGCCCCTTAATCGTCGTTCGAGGCCGGTAGGAGATGTCAAACTGGCTGAGTTCCACTGACCACTGCATGAGTCTGCCAGAGAGTTCTGGTTATTGCATTACCTTCTTCAAGGGTTGATCGGTGAGAACCACTATGGAATGGGCTTGGAAGTAAGGACGGAGTCGTCTGGAGGCGGTGACCAAGGCCAAGGACAATTTTTCTAACAGTGGGTAATTCTGCTCTGCTCCCCTGAGAACCCTACTGATGTAGTAGACCGGCCGTTGGACAATGTCGTCTTCCCTGATAAGAGTTGCACTGACTGCGGTGCTTGACACGGCTAAATAGAGGAAAAGGGGTTCGCCTGTGAGTGCCTGTGAAAGGATGGGGGTTGGCCATACACTGTCTCAACTGTTGAAAAGCCTCTTCGGATTCGGTCGTCCATTCAAAAGTTTGCCGAAGAACTTTGAAGAAGGGGAGGAACTTATCCGTTGCGCGGGAAATGAAGCGGTTGAGGGCGGCGACTCAGCCAGTGAGTCTTTGAACCTCCTTAACTGTTCTGGGTGACTGCATTTCAATCAAGGCCTTGATCTTTTCAGGGTTGGCTTCAATGCCCCACTGACTGACCATGAAACCCAAAAACTTCCCAGATCCTATGCCGAAGGCGCACTTTTCCGAGTTAAGCTTCATTTGGTACTTTCGTAAGGTGGCGAAGGTCTCTCACAGGTCGGTCAGGTGATCAGCGGAGAATTTGCTCTTAACTAACATGTCGTCAACATATACTTCCATATTCCGACCTATTTGATGATGGAAAATAGCATTGACCAACCGTTGGTAGGTAGCCCCAGCGTTTTTCAGCCCAAATGGCATCACACGGTAATGGTAGGTACCTCGATCTGTAAGGAAGAAGGTGTGTTCACAATCAGATGGGTGCATCAGAATTTGGTTGTACCCAAAGAAGGCATCCATGAAGCTGAGCATTTGATGACCGGCCGTGGCGTCAACCAGCTGATCTATGCGGGGGAGAAAATAGCTGTCTTTGGGGCAAGCTCGGTTGAGGTCAGAGTAGTTGACATAGAGTCGTCATTTACCATTGTTCTTACGGACCAGGATGACGTTTGACAACTATCTAGGGTAGTCCACGTTTTTGATGAATTGTGCCTCAAGGAGCTTGTCGACCTCTGCGGCAATGAGAGTGTTGCGCTCCGGATGAAAGATGCGCTGCTTCTGGCAGTAAGGTTGGAAATGGGGTTCAATGCTGAGGCGGTGCGTTATGAACGAGGGGTCAATACCCGACATGTCCGAGTGGGTCCAGGCAAATACATCATTGTGCTCGATCAAGAGGGCAGTAAGGTCGGCCTTTGCTTGGGGGGATAGTTAGCTACCAATTTTGGCAGTTTTGGTCGGGTTGGCAGGGTCGATGGAAACCTCAATGAGCTCCTCTATAGGCTCTCCTCTGACCAACTCGTCATCATCTCGAACATCAAGCCCTTCAATGATCATTGCCTCCTTCAGCTTGACTTCTTTGAGTGAGGCGACATAACACTCCCTGGCAACTGTCTGTTCTCCCCTCACTGTCCCAACCCCCAGATCGGTGGGGAATTTAATGGCAAGGTGGTAAGTTGATAAGATAACTTGAAAAGCGTTTAGAGCGGTGCGGCCAAGGATGATGTTGTAGGCGAAGGGGCAGTCGACAACAAGGAAGGTGAGCAACTTTGTGGTCTACCGCAGGTACTCGTCGAGTGTAATAGGAAGATCGATGGAGCCGATGGAGGTCACTCGGTCGCCAGTAAAACCGACAAAAGGGGTCTGGAGAGGAGACAGACTTTCCTCCCCAATCTTGAGCTGGTGAAAGCAGTTGAGGAAAATGATGTCTGAAGAACTGTCGTTGTCAATGAGAACTCGTCTGACCTTGTAGTTGGAGATGAGGGCAGAAATGACAAGAGGGTCATCATGAGGGTAGCGGATGCCTGCGCAGTCGACGTCCGTGAAGGTGATAGGCTCATTCCCTTGCCTGGGCTGTTTGGAGGGTCGGTCCACCGTGGCAACTGCTTTGTCTGAGGCCTACCTTATCTTTCTGAGCTTTGCTTTCTGAGCCGAGCGGGATGGTCCCCCACAAGCAAGGCCGCCCGAAATAACTCTGATTTCTCCAACAGGTGGAGGGGGGATTACCTTGCGGTTGAGGCTACTGTGGAGGGCGATCATGGCCTGGGTTAGGTTGGGCTAGTTGCCGGAAGGGGTGCACCGGCGGTTATTTCTGGAGGGCTCATTCCTCTGCCTCTGTTGAGGGCGGGTGTCCGTGAACCGGCTAAGATGTCCCTGACGTATGAAGGTCTCGACCTGATCTTTGAGGTTGACACACTCATCGGTGTTATGGCCGTGGTCTTGGTGGAAACAGCAATATTTGGACTGGTCTTTCCAACCGAAAGGGGGTTCATGATGGTTAGGGCCATTTGAGGGGGTAATCCCACTGAATCTGGTTGAGGACTTGCTCTATAGGGGAGTTGAGGGGTGTGTACCGCTCGAACTGACCGGGCGGTCGGGCTGGTGCCGACCGGTCAGCTCGGGGGGGTCGGTCTGTATAATGCGGTGTTTGGTTATTGTACTAGGTATTTCTGGCTTCTGGGTCTTTTCGCTTTTCTCAGGAGGTCAGGTTTTTTGTTGTAGGGTCTTGGTGAGCGGCTAGGGAATCTTCTGCGTTCATGTATTTTTGGGCTTTGGAGAGTAGGGCTGCCATGGAGGTGGGGGGATTTTTAGAGAGGGAGAAGAGAAAATCAAACGACCGTAGTCCGGCCATGAAAACCGTAAGGATGACCTTATCATCGTTTTCCGTCACCTGCAAGGCTTCAGTGTTGAAGGGGGTAACGAAACTGCGCAGGGACTCCCCCTCAGTCTGGTGGATGTTGAGGAGTTGGGTTGCCGAACGGCGTTGGCGCTGGGCTCCAATAAAATGGCTAAGGAAGGAGTCACTGAGATGTTGGAAAGTGGAGACGGAGTCTGCTGGTGACTGGCTAAACCACAACCGAGCTGATCCCTTTAGTGTCACAGGGAAAGCTTGACACATGATCTCGTCAGGGAATGGATAGAGGATCATGAGGGTTCTGTAGGTCTCCAGATGGTCGATTGGGTCCGTCGTACCGTCAAAAGAGTCGATGGTGGGCATTTTGAACTTGGGGGGTAGAGGTTTGTCCCGGATGGAGGTGACAAATGGTGAGTTTGCTGTGGTAGAGGGTTTATGCTGGATGTTCTGCATGACCCCTTGGAGTTGGAGCTTCATGGCTCGGAGTTCTGCATCCTAAAGAAGGATGTTATCACCACCGGAAGGCAGCGGGGGTTGGACGCTACTGGCCTCCCCTTCAGGGGCTGGTGCCAGGAGCGATGGATGCGGGGGCTGGGGTGGTGGATTCATATTAGGAGGAGGAGGTTGCAAGCCTTCCAAGTTGGGTGGATAGGGCTGCGGGATAGTATGGCTCGGGGCTCGTTCTTGGTTGGCCGGAATATCGGGAGGTGGTGGAGGGGGTATAGGAAGGTTCTTTTGGAGTATGGCATTTATCAGGGCTTGGTTTTGCTTGGCCATACGATTAATGTTGTTTGTAAGCTCGATGAAATACTGTGGTGGGTTGTTTGGATGCGGGGGGTCGACTTGGTGGTCGGGAGCATTATAGTGAGAAGCCATGGATCTAGTCGTGACCATACACTTTGATGGGTAGTAAGAAAGGGTTATTGGGACAGGGTCTCCGGCGGCAATGAGCACAATTGGCGCGCGAAGCAAGGCGTTCCCACAAACGGCACCAACTGATGATACAGTGATGATGTAACGGGTTCCAAGCAGAGCGGGTCAGACTAATCCACACTTCTCGAACCGGTATCTGAATGATCAAACCCACCAGAGAACCTGCACACGAGTTCAACGGGAAACGAGGAGTCCCCCAGCGAACCCTCCGACGAGCAAGTTAGAAAGAGAAGTAGAGTGTAGAGATGAATTAGAGATAGAAAGCTTAACCTTCTTCTTGTCTTCAACGTTTGCTTATATCCTTTGGTAATCATTTCGTTATCCCTTCCGACCTGTCACCTTGGCCAAAAGTCTATGCTGTAGCTTACCTTGTTCTGGGTGAGGGCGTGCTGTCCCGACGGAGAGGTGTTGTCGTAATAAATACAGTGAGGGGCTGCATTAATGGCGATGTGCAGTGGCAATAACTTTGCAAATCTTTCTCTGTTGATGTGGCTTGCCCTTTACCTGCTATGTGTTTGAATATCATTGGTCCTTCATGCCATGTTGACTTCCAGATGGTGCTGGGCCTTATCAGTTGGGTTATGTATTGGATCCTAAGTGGTGGGCTTGAGTTATTTATGGTGGACTGTAGCCTTTATAGGCCTACCCATGTCAGAATAGTTTTTCGAAAATTCACTGTACAGTTTTTAAACCCGAAACTAATTTTAGTGGTCATATATTTATTGAACAAACAATTATATATGTACCGTAGGTTCAACAATATTTTTTTTAAATGATGAGAATGATATAAAAGTTCACTTTCTAATCTCATTTTTAAGACCCGATGATTTGTAAAAAAGATAATTAATTAATGATTAGAAAAGACATGAGATACGACATCATTGAATTTGAAAAAATGGGTTAATTTTTGGGGTGGAAAATACCTCTTTCACCTGTAATTGACTATCCAAGAAGAGTATAATGTCAAAGACTCAAAATATTTCTCTTAATAATATAGCTATGAGTTGGTCTCTGTTGGTGATACTTACAAATAAAACACTAGATAATACACAAAATAAAAGTTACAACAATTAATATAAGGGCTGAGGCGCGGGAAATTCGCTCTCTTTAAGAAGATTCAAGCCTTCTGCGATTAGGCAATGCCTCACACCGGTGCAGCAGAAAAACCTTGACTTGTCCCCCCCAGGATACAACAGCCCGACTAAGTCGTATGGTTAACCAATACTGCACAATTGGTTGAATCCAAAGCTTTATCACACACACCTTTTTTATTTGCCTGATAATCTCACTCAAGACATAACAACACAACCAAAACTTCTTCTCTCGTATGTGTCTCTTAAGATAGGACATAAGTTAATATATATGTAGAAATCAAATTAGTAAGACAAGTTCTTGGTGGGGAAGAAACGGATGAAGACAAGGAATGGATAAGTCTTGGTGGACTTGACTAAGACTTGGATAAGATAAGATTGGTGGATAAGTTATGGAGACTAAGACCAAGACCTTGGATGACTTGGAAAGCTTAACAAGGAAGAAAAGAAAAGAAAACTAACCTATAACACATTATAATATTAAAATACCTGCTAACATTCCCCCACCTATTTTAATATTATAGGTAACAAAAGTGAGATTATATGGTAGGTGTGCTCTGCATTGAACCTCCATTAGTGAAACAATAATATCTACTCCAGAGCCAATAGTATGCTCAGCATTGAACTATGACTACTTAAGGGAAATAAATAATTATTGCACACACATAATATTCCAAGCGTTCACAAAAGCTTTAAATGCCAGCACGTTACAGCCTTGTGCGATCCCAGGATTCATGAGTGTGTTTGAGAATTAGCCCAAATCTCATAGGTAGCGGCCCTACTACCACACTCACATAGGTGAATTCTGTCAAGGGTGCTCCTGTAACTATGACACCCCACTCAATAAGAGCTACAAAAATTCATTAAGAGTTTTTTAGTAACTCAACCTCTACAACGTTACAGGATAAATGCACTTACATCATAGGGATGGGTAAAAAAGTAATTTAATGCATTTCTCATGACCATCATATGATCATTTTTCTCATTGAACCCAGTTACAGGATCACTGGTCCCTGGGGGTTGAGTATCCTCATACATGGCTCCTGCTATATTCAATGGGCTTCAACCCCATCCCCCTCGATGTATTCCAGACTCTGTCTCTTGCTAAGGTCTTAGTTAATGGATCTGCAAGATTATCACCAGATTTAATATAATCCACATTTATGATGCCATTATTCATATAAGATCTCACAGTACTGTGTTTTCTTCTGATAGGTCTGGATTTACCGTTATAATAACGGTTATTAACTCGACCAATTGCTGAGGTGCTATCACAATGAATTAATATAGGTGGAATCGATTTTTCCCAACAAGAGATTTCATTTAACAAATCTCTCAACCAATTTGCTTCTTCACTAGCTGTAGCTAAAGCAATAAGCTCAACCTCCATTGTTGAATTAGCAATAATGGTTTGTTTTTTCTATTTCCAACTTATAGCACCACCTCCCAATGTAAATAAGTAACCAGTAGTTGATAATGAATCACCTGACAAGGTATTCCAATCGGCATCACTGTAACCTTCAAGTACTGTAGGATACTTATTATAAAACAAGCCATATTTTATGGTACCAAATAAATATTTCATAATACGCTCAATGGCTAGCCAGTGATCACTGCCAGGCTTGCTAGTAAACCTGCTAAGTACTCCAACTGCATAGGTAATGTCAGGTCTAGTACAGTCAGTCGCATAACGCAAGCTACCAATCATACTAGCATATTCCTTTTGATTAATTACATCCTCATCATTTTCAACAGGAAATAAACGCACATGAGGATCAAAAGAAGTAAGAACATGCTTGTAGTTATAAAAATTATATTTTCTCAAAATTTTCTCAACATAATGCTACTGATCAAGAAATATACCATCACAAGTTTTGGTAATTTTCATTCCCAAAATATAATTAGCCTCACCAAGATCTTTCATATCAAAATGGCTACTAAGCATATTTTTAGTTTTCACAATGATATGCAAATTAGAGCCAAATATAAGTAAATCATCCACATAGAGGCTAATAATGACATGTGAATTCTCTTTAGATTTATAGTAAATACATTTATCACATTCATTCGTTTTATAGCCATTCTCAATCATGTAGGAATCAAATTTCTCATGCCACTATTTAGGGGCCTGTTTTAAGCCATATAGGGATTTAACTAGTTTGCACACTTTGCTTTCTTGACCGGGTTCCACAAAACCCTCAGGTTGATCCATATAGATTTCTTCTCCCAGGACTCCATTTAAAAAAGCTATTTTAACATCCATTTGATGAATTTTTAGATCATGAATTGTAGCTACTGCAATTAATAATCTAATGGATGTAACTCTAGTAACCGGAGAAAATGCATCAAAAAAGTCAAGATCTGCTTGTTGTTTAAAACCTTTTGCAATAAGCCTCGCTTTATATTTATCAATAGTTCTATCCGGTTTAAGTTTTTTTCTCAAAACCCATTTACAGCCAATAGTTTTACAACCTGGTGGTAAATCTACTAATACCCAAGTTTTATTGGATAATAATGATTCCATCTCGTCATTTACAGCCTCGTTCCAAAAAACAGAGTCAGAAGATGCCAAAGCTTCTTGTAAAGTTAATGGAGTTTCCTCCACATTAAAAACATGATAATCAGGGCCAAAATCTTTTTCTAATCTGCCTCTTTTACTCCTTCTAGGTTCAAAAACTATAGTGTCTTGGTTTTGTAAAAGAGGAGTAGAGGAACCGGTTTCAGATAAAATATTTTCTTGATAATTTTGACCCCCACCATTTTTAGATTTAAAAGGAAATTTTTCTGCATGAAAAATTGCATCACCTAATTCAAAAATTATTTTATTTTCAATATCAAAAAATCTATAAGCTGTACTATTTGTTGCATATCCAAGAAAAGCACAAGTGGCAGCTTTCACACCTAATTTAGGTCTTTTAGGGTCCACAAGTCTAACAAAAGCTAGACAACCCCAAACCCTCAAATATCTCAAATTTGGCCTATGCCCTTTCCACAACTCAAAAGGTGTAACTTTTGTATTTTTATGTGGCACTCTATTCATAACATAACATGCAGTTAAAATTGCTTCTCCTCACAAATTTGAGAGAGCACCTGCTTCAATTAGCATAGCATTTGTTAAATTAGTTAAAGTTCTATTTTTCCTTTCTGCTGCATCATTAGATGCAGGTGAATATGGTGGAGTAGTTTCATGGATTATTCCTAAAGACTGAGCAAACGAGTTGAATCCAAAAGATTCATACTCCCGGCCTCTATCACTTCTATATCTTTTAATCTTTTTACCGAATTGATTTTCAACTTCAAAAAGGAATTCTTTAAATTTTTCAAAAAAATCACTTTTATTTTTCAACAAGTATACATAAGTGTATTTTGAAAAATCATCAATAAAAGTGATGAAATATCTATTTCCCCCACGTGTTAAAATTCCTTCAAATTCACGTAAATCAGTGTGAATTAATTCTAACAATTCAGTATTTCTCATCACACTTTTATGAGGCTTTTTAATTATTTTTGCTTGACTGCAAACTTCACATTTCTCAAATTTATTTGTTAGTCTGGGAATTAATCCTAAACTACTCATGACTCCCACATATCGGCTATTAATATGACATAGACGAGCATGCCAAAAATTCATAGAAGACAGCATGTAAACAGAAATATGTACTTTCTTATTCTCAACATTTAATTTAAACATTCCAACACAGGCATACCATTTCCCCACAAATATGTCTTTTTTAGTGATTACATATTGGTCAGATTCAATAGTCTGTTTGAAACCAGCTTTGTTAAGCAAATAACTTGACATCAAATTTTTCCTCATGGACGGTGTGTACAACACATCTTTTAAAACAAGCACATGTCCAGAGGTAAAATTCAGCTCAACATCCCCACACTCGAGCACCTTGGTTAAACTGGAGTCACCAAGCATAATAATCCTCTCCTCATTAAAAGGAGTGAAATCTTTGAACCAATCTTTATCATAACAGACATGCCTATTGGCACCAGAGTCTGCCCACCACCCTTCCACAGATTGAACCATAAAAATATCTGTGATCACAGCCACAAATGGTTCCTCAGTAACATTAGCCTGTGGTCGAGACTGTTGTTTCCGAAATTTGCAAGTTCGAGCAATATGCCCACTTTTGCCACACACAAAACATGTCACATTTGTCAGATCTTGTGAAGGGGGTTCTTGGTTCCATTTCTTTTGCCTCGAGTAATTTTTATTTTGTGGCCTTTCAGTATTTTTCCAAATTTTCTTAATTGGCTTCAAGTAACTATTTTTATAAAATCGACTTTTAGGTAAAGTATTTCCAGAAGTTAAATTTACCTTTGTAGTGGAATGCTCTTGTGTCATAAGCGCATCTTGTCCTCATGCTTCCTCCTCCACCCGAATCTGTGTGATTAGAGTCTCCAAGGACGTCTCTTTTTGCTTGTGACGCATCGACTTCTGGAACTCCCTCCAAGATGATGGAAGTTTGTCAACAATACCTGCTACAACAAGATTGTCTCCAATTTTGATGCCTTCAGATCTAACTTCAGCTACTAACATCTGAAGATCTTGAACTTGCTCCACCACTGATTTTCCATCTATCATCTGATAGTGGAAAAAACGACTTGCAGCATATTTTTTAGCGCTTGCCTCTTCAGTGTCATATTCATTCTGCAAGGCTTTCCAAATTTTCTTGGCAGTGGTATAAGTAATATCATAATAATCATAAAATTGATCTGAAAGACAATTCAAAAGATAGTATCGACATTTATACTCATCTGTGTTGTATTTCTCGATGTTTTCAAGATGAGTAGCATACTCCTCGTCGGTCATCTCTTCAGTGGGGACTTTGTTCGGATTTTTCTCGATCAGGATATAAGCCACCTTGAGGAGACTGAGGTAGAAAAGCACCTTGCCTTTCCATCTCTTGAAATGAGCTCCCTTGAATTGAAAGGGCTTGTTGAGATCGCCGGTATTCTCGTTGGGCTTCTCCAGTATTGGCTCCATGAACTTTTGCTATTTGATTCTCCTTAAAAATGTTGGTGATACTTACAAATAAAACACTAGATAATACACAAAATAAAAGTTACAACAATTAATATAAAGGCTGAGGCGCGGAAAATTCGTTCTCTTTAAGGAGATTCAAGCCCTCTGCGGTTAGGCAATGCCTCACACCAGTACAGTAGAAAAACCTTGACTTGTCTCTCCCAGGATACAACAGCCTGACTAAGTCGTATGGTTAACCAATACTGCACAATTGGTTGAACCCAAAGCTTTATCACACACACCCTTTTTATTTGCCTGATAATCTCACTCAAGACATAACAACACAACCAAAACTTCTTCTCTCGTATGTGTCTCTTAAGATAGGACATAAGTTAATACATATGTAGAAATCAAAATTAGTTAGACAAGTTCTTGGTGGGGAAGAAACGGATGAAGACAAGGAATGGATAAGTCTTGGTGGACTTGACCAAGACTTGGATAAGATAAGATTGGTGGATAAGTTATGGAGACTAAGACCAAGACCTTGGATGACTTGGAAAGCTTAACAAGGAAGAGAAAAAAAAGAAAACCAACCTATAACACATTATAATATTAAAATACCTGCTAACAGTCTCAATTAGTACATTCTCTAACAAATCATGCAACAGTCTATATCATTTGCAGTATATTTACAGAAATCTTAAACATTTTTTATATAAGAAATCGTATAGAAAAAGGAAAACTGGCCAACAAAATAACTAAAACTTTACTAGAAGACAATGCAAGCGGCAAAACATGTCTTTTACAATGGCATATGATTTCCTCTCATCCTCCTCTTTCATGCATACCCCAACTTATTTTTGTTTTTTTATCAACAAAAAGAAAGTAATATTACGTGGCCAATTGTACAACAAAGAACGCATGAGACAAAGAGTGGCACAGATCATTCAATCCCTTTTATAATATTCTTGGCTTGATCTTGATCGGGAGACCCATTGATGGTGTCTTTCTCTTTTGTTTCCCTCAGGAATAGGTTGGTGACCAAATCATCCATCTGTTTGATGTAGTTCTGTAGTCTTTCTGGTTCTAGGAAGGTTAACATTGATCCTTCTATTAATTTGTACCTGTGTACAAACACCTCATCATCATCAACTTAAACCATAAAATAATTTTATTTATTTATTTATTTGATCAGAGTGAAAAACATGATGAAAAGCGAAAGTGAAATTGTATTTTTTTACAACAATGATAGAGACCACTAATTTTGGAGCTCTAAGACATGACACTCAATAAAAAATAAAAAAAATACAACACCAAAAATAAAATATTAAATCATTCATGATGGGACCCACTGTCACATCATTAGTGATAGCACTAATTAATACTCTCACTCATTTTCTATTTTTTTTTAGTAGCACTTGATTCAGACAATTTTTGTGTAAAAGTTATAACAGTTGACTACTTTCACCCAAAAAAATAAAAAAAATAAAAAAAAATTTGTATGCCAGAAACCAATTTCAAGAAATTTGATATTTGGCTCCACCTCTCCATTAGAGGATTGGATCCGTGCACTTTGATTTAAATCATCCATATTTTATAAATTTATGTATATATATCATTCATAAAAAAAAAAAAAATCATATTGATTCAATACATAATTTTATCATATTTATTGTCAAAAAAAATACTTTCAAGATTATTTATTTTCTTTATTTTTAAAGCATATATGACGTAATCATGTACATAAAATTATGAAATCAATTTAATTTTTTTTTATCAATAATCTACACAAAATTTAAAAAAATAAAATATTTAAATTATCAAAATAGATAGCGTACCAAACCAAACTGTACTTCTAGATCTCTCCCAACTAGAGAGAAATTGGACATATATATATATATATATTAGCGGTAACCCGTTCGATGCACGGAAAAATAGACTATATATATTTTGTGTGATAAATAAATCATTTTAATCTTAAATTATATCTTAATAGCGACAAGCCATAATATTAAGTCATCTAGGTAGATGTTAACAATAATTAACCCACAAAATTTTACAATAAAATTTAATATGCATAAGAAATTATTAATTATAAAAATTGTTGAGAATAATAGTATCACAATCACTTGATAACATAAATAACTTGTATCAAACTAAACAAAACATTAATAGAGAGAAATTCTATAAGCTCAGAAAAGTTATCATAAATTTACTTGGACTTTTAAATCAGTGGTGTATATTATTATTGTGTGATCAAATTATAAATAAATATCAACTTTTAATTATAATTTATAAGGAGTTTTTAAAAAAATTTAATCTAAGTTTGTTGCCTTGCTTATAAAAAAACCTTCTCAAACAAATCATTAATTGATTATATTAGCAACTCTCTATCTTTGATTTCCTCTATCAATGACACACTCATATCATATCAAAGTATAAATCATTCTCCATAGTTTGAATAATACTTGCGTAGTTCTTACGTCATTTTAAAAAAATTAATTAAGATAAGAATGTCATAGTATTATAAAAATTATATAAGAGAATAGTTTTAATCCATTTTATTTATAAAAAAAAATGATAAAAAATTATTTGAATTGTACTTGAAAAAATATAACAAATGATAGCTTTAATCATTATATACCCCAAAAAAAAAATTATATCGGTTACTCAACGAAAAAATGGACAAATACAAATAGAGTCATGAACATTGAATTAAATCATATGGGCTCTAAATTGATAGTATAATCTAGCAAATCAACTAATAATAACATAGAGATATTGACAAATATGTAGTACTTCCCTATCATCTTTGTATTATATTCATTAATTTTATATATTATATGAAAGTTTTATTCGTCTCGATCTTTCAATAAAATAAGGATCAAGAAAACAAATTTGATAAGAAATTGATTCTAAACTTAATTATTGAAAAAGCAAAAATTTCAAAGAGAGAATTTAGAGATGGGATTGAAGAAATACTATAACGAATGACAGCCTTATAAAAAAATTAAAAAAAAATATAACAATGATCTAATGCAAATTATTTTTAATAACTAATAGAAAGAATCTCAAATTATTACATTTTATAAATATAGCGAAGAAAATTAATTTTGTGAGATTTTTGTGCTACCTTCTCCCATGTAGCCTTTATTATTTCATTATTAATATTATTCTCATTCAGAGCGATAATTTTTATTTTTTTTTATAATCTTTATCATTTGGTAGATAATAATGAATAATAAAAATCATCAAGAGAAGGTTAAGAATTTAATAGGAGATAAGAAGTTATAGATAAGAGTATTTCATAAGATAAAAAATTTAAAATAAAAAAAGATAATATGTGATAGGAGAAAAAAAATGAGTAAATCAAAATAAAGATTTAGATATATATGTTTTTGATAGATATATAGATTAACAAATCATATCTTTATCTAAATTTTATTATTTTAATTTTTTGAAAATAAATTATTTAATCTTTATCTTTATCTGTAGGTCATGAAATTAATCTTTATAAATTATTTATCAATTTTTATATGTTTATTTATCTATAAGTCATGAAATTATTTTTTTTAAATAATTTTTAAAATTTTTATCTTTATCTATAGGTCATAAAATAAATTTTCATAAATTATTTATGAATTTTTATATGTTTATCTATAATGAAATTAATTAAAGTATGAAATGAGGGGAGGGGGGGAAGAGAGTAATTTTGTTTTTTTTAAAAAAAAAAATCAATTATTTAATCTTTATCTCTATTTGTAAGCCATGAAATTAATTTTTATAAGTTATTTATCAACTTTTATTTGTTTATTTATGGGAAGAAATTTTAAGTTATTTATGAAATTGATCTTTATAAATTATTTATCAATTTTTATATGTTTATTTATCTATAAGTCATGAAATTATTTTTTTTAAACAATTTTTAAAAATTTTATCTTTATCTATAGGTCATGAAATAAATTTTTATAAATTATTTATGAATTTTTATATATTATCTATAATGAAATTACTTAAAGTATGAAATGAGGGGGGGGGGGGGAGAGAGTAATTTTGTTTTTTTAAAAAAAAAATCAATTATTTAATCTTTATCTCTATTTGTAAGCCATGAAATTAATTTTTATAAGTTATTTATCAACTTTTATTTGTTTATTTATGAAAAGAAATTTTAAATTATCTATAAGATATGAAATTAATTTTTTTAAATTAATTGTTTATTTTTTATCTTTATCTGTAGATTATAAAATTAATTTTCAGTTTTTATATGTTTATCTATATGGACGAATTTTGAAATTCAAACCTTTATCCATAAATAATGAAATTAATTTTAATTTTAATTAATCAAACAAATAAAAAATTAAGAAAAATAGAAAACATGAAAGGCAATCAAAAAAGGTTGCCATGTAGGAAAGAGAGTGTTTTAAAATTATGAAAATTTAAGAATAAATATTTGGAGGCTTTTGATAAAATAACTACATTTGATTATATATATAGTATAGATTATCTTTTTCATTTTCAATCATTCTCATGCTAAAAAAATAAAACAAAAATTTTCATTTTACTTGACGTACAGCTAACCAAATTCATAGTATGGTAACTAACTAGATTAACTGTATAGCTAGAAATCTCAAGGAATTGGTCTAGTAGGGGTAACTTGGAGTCTATGAGTGTATTTTTTTTAAATTTTAGGTTCAACTCTCTGTAGAAATAATCTGCTCATTGGAGCCATGCCCGTACCCGATCCACGTGGTGGGGGCACCTTACGTGGGTCCCGAGATTAATCGAGGTGTATGTAAGTTGGTCCCGACACTCGCTAATAAAAAAATGGTAAATTATACTTTGTCGTCTTTATGCTTGGTCATTTTTTCACTTTGACTTTCACGTTTCAAGTTTTCCCAATTTACTCCTAAAATTAATTTTTATAAAAAAATTGATAAAAAATGACACATTAATAGTCACGTGGCATAAAAATATTTTCTTATATATAATTTACATATCTAAGAGCATCTCCAATGGTGTTTGTTAAAATAACATTGTCATTGCTATAATATGGCAATGAATAGTGTTATTTTGCCATTTTATAGCAGTGGTACTCTAATGGTCACATGCTATTTTGTCAAATCTCAACAAACTTTCCTTCCAAGTTTGTAAGTATTGTTTGGATATAGGTTTTTTAGTTTTTTTTTTTTTTGGTTTATTTTTTGTCTTTTGTGACCTTTTTCAACTGTTTGTAAAAAGAAAATTATATATTTACATTATACCTGACTAGACAAATATAAAAAAATTTTAAAAAATTAAAAATTTTAAAAAACAATAAATAAATATAATTCACCCATAAATTTAAATATAAAATGCTCAAAATTACATTGAAAAATAAATGACATTGCAAAATTAAAAAATACATTCTCCTGTAATTATTTATCAAGAGGCAAGGGAAAATAATAATTTGGGTTGTTGGAATGTGCCGACCACTAGGTGAAAATCTCATTTTTACGCATTATGTAATACACTTTCGCCTGAGGGTCCAAATAAGAAATGTTCATCGTCATTATCAAACGTTCTTCTTTTTTGATCTCAAGTTCTCTCATCTCCTGCATATGTTCTTCTTTTTTAATCTCTAGTTCTTTCATCTCCTGCAATGCTTGAGTCCTTTTTTCTTCTCTTTTAACTTTTTTCATATTCTTTTCTGTAAGGTGTTGGTTAAATATCTCTAACAAAATGTTATATTTGTGAACTTCAGCTTGAACAACTTCACTTTTTCGAAGTAGAATTTCAACCCATAAGTCTTTTACCTCTTGCAAAGACACTACCTTCACCGATTGGATTATTACCAGCAGTTGGATTGTTTTCAACACTTGGACTATTGTTGTCTTCAAGAGAAATGCAGTTATCCATAGGGGATTCGGGGGCTGAATTAGGGGAAAACAGTATATGTATCCTTGACTTCACTGTGTTTGTAGGAGTTACATCTTGCCATCTGATATTGTTTTGTAAGATTGGCCAACAATGTTCAAAAGCAAAATGTTTGTTTTTGTCTCAATGGTATAAAAGCTTTACTTGAAGCATCTGTATCAATAAAATATTAAATTAAATTAATTAATTAGTTATTTTATACTATGATTATTAAAAAAAATAACAAAATAAATGAAGATGAAATCTTACTATATCAACTTGAGACATTCCACTTGGGTGTAGATTTTCAACTTGCGCCAAACACCCATAAAATTTGTTGCAACATTTCATGATTACACCCCATCGAGATGAGATAGGCACTTGTGTTCTTGAGTGATCAGCAAGCAATAATTTTCAAAAATTCTTCCCCAAAAATGAGTATGAGATTGCGAATTTTCAACAACTAAGTCTTCAGTAATGTGACACCAAGCTTTACAAATTGCCACATCTTCTTGAGTGGTGAATGATTTTCCTCTCTTCGTTTTTTATGAACCTTCCATATTGATTATGTGAAAAATTTGTATCAAAAAAAATTATGTAGATTGAAGAGAATGTGTATATCAATTGAGATTGAATGTTTAGTTTTATAGGGAGTAAAAAATATGACATTTTTTTGATCCGTTCAAATTATAACCGTTACAAACCAGATGTTTCAAACATTTCTCAATTGGAGGAAAAAAAGAGTCGTTGCTCAATTTTGTATTCCAATGACAAAAGAACACCGTTAGATTAAACAATCCAACGGTTCAGATTGTTGCTTCTATCTTTCTCTCTCTCTCTTATCTCTCTGTCTCTCTATCTCTCTTATCACTTTTCTCTTGATTCTAGAACCTACCATCACCTCTGCTCTCTCTCTCTTTACCCAACACTCTGTCTCTCTTTATCTCTCCAATGGCTCCCTGACGAAGCAGTCTTCCCCTCTCTCCCTAGCCATCAACAGTTGCATTTTTCCTCACTCACTCACTCACTCATCACTAATTGCACTCACCATTGGAACCATTACCATACCCACCGCCGATCTCTATCCCTCAAACCCCAACCTTCATTCTCTCTTCTCCAACCATCTTCTCCCTCAATCTCTCACCTTCTTCATCACCACAACCACAGCAACCACCAAAGCCCAACCCCCCTTCTCTCGATCTACAACCCCCTTCTCCCTCCCATTCTAAACCGTCGATCTCCATCGATCGAAACCCTAATCCTAACCAAAATGATCATCTTTCTCTCTCCCTCTTTGATCTATCTCTCCCTCTATTCTAACCCTTGATTCCAACGATCCCTCTTTGTCAGTGATGATCCAGACCCGACACTGTAATGACGACCTCTTCTCCAACAATCCCTCTGTCAGTGATCATCAAAAAAAAAAAAACCCTATTTAAGACCATCCAAAGAACACGAAGAAGATCAACCCTCTATGTCAGGTATTTTTTTTTTTTTAAATTCTAAAATGGTTGTTCAATTTAATTATTATTTTTTTTGTTTGCTAGAAATTGCTTAAATTAAAATTGTCCTGAAATTTTGCTTGAAATTGAAATTGCTTTTGTGTCCTAAAAGCCCTCTGTTTTTATTTTTTGGTAGTTTTTGGATGAATTTTGCTTCTGTGTTTATGTTGGATGATGAGGAAGGAAGGAAAGGAGGAAACTATTGGCTGAAGTTGACTTGGCAGCTTTGGCAACAGTCAAAGCTTGTGCCATATTTGATATAAGTTTTGGCATTTGTCAAAGATAGCAGCTACCAAAACTTACCATTGGAGGTAGTTTTCTATGAACTGTTGCCATAATTTGACTGATGATCTAACATAAACTTAAATTCTAATATAATAATATATATTTTATGCTATGTGACAATAATTATGATATTTTCTATATAATTTTGAACAGAAATTAATTTAGTAGTAAATTGAAAAAAAAAATGAAAATCTGAAGGGTTAAAGTAAAAAAAAAAAAAAAAAACTTTAAAGGCCAAAATAAAAAAAAATGACTAAACATATAAGAGGCAAAATATAATTTATCCAAAAGAAACACACTATATAGTTAGAAAGATTCTTTTAGACTGTTCGGATTATGAATTGTGGGGATATATTTTCTGAGTACCAACACGTGGCATGGTGACACCGACGTATCAGTCGAGATGCCACATATCGTGGTAGTTACGCCGAGGTGATCTCGGAGTTGTCGAGGTTACCTCCGAAGATATCGAAATCCAAGATAAGCGGATAAGGGACAAGAGTCCTAGGATAGAGAGGAGACTTAGTCAAGATAAGGATAAAGCTCTTAGGGAGTTTATCTTTATCTCTTGAGGAATCCAAAGTAAGCACTGAATTGGAGTTCATAGAAGTCATGCTTCTAGTAGGACTTGGATTGAGTAAACTATAAAAGAGAGGCACCCCCGTGGGTCTAAGGTACGTAATTTATGTCTTGATCATTAAGTTTAACACTTGATTATCTTTGAGAGAAATACTAACTTGATCGTCGGAGTGCCCCCAAGTGGAAGAACCACCGCCGGAGCCTTTTCTTTCTGTTACAGGTTAGCTAAAGCCATCTATTCTGCCAGTGCTCTCTAGTTGATTACTAAGCGGGCAGTGTGGTCAAATTTTTACCCACACAATTTGGCACCGTCTGTGGGAATCTTAGAAGAATAGATGGCCAGTGACGGACAGAGGGAAAACAATGGGGGCAACACTCCTGCTGGGAGTGGCAGACTGATTGATCTTGACTTTGAAGAAGACAACCACAACACAGAAACTCATGGCCAGGGCCACGGAGAGAAAGACGTCGGCCAGGAGGGCAACACTTCAAAGAAGATAGACCAAGGCAAGTACTATAACGAAGATAACCTTCAGATGTGGAGGGATAGGTGCCTACGGAGGGATGAGGAAGTAAAAGACTTGGCAAACAAGTTGGCGGACCTACAGTCAGTCGTCAACTTCATGATGCAAAATAATGTCATGCAGCCACCATACCCGTTGCAAGATACGCCGATGCCAACGATTAATACCCAGAAGGGAGAAAGAAAGGCAATCTCCAAAGCCCCTCAGCACACCAGGAGTGAAAGCCGCTCTCACCGAGCTTCCAGGGAAATCGGACGAGAGGAACCAAGGCAAGAATAATCCCAAAGGACACATCGCATGAAGGATCCAGGGCCCAAAGAACATCGGCGTGTTCAAGGGCAAGCACTCTGCTTTGACACAACCCATGGAGAAAGATCGAAACGGGCCCACCACGAGGCCGAAAGTAATGTGCCAAAAAGATTAAAGTCCAGAGATAGCCGAGCTCCAGGTAGGAGTAAGGAAGACTTGAGGGACTACTTCAAAAGGAGGCAGCAGAATATTGAAGCAGAGGTCACTTCCAAAGTTAAGCCGAGAACACCATTCTCGGTGGAACTGGACAAATTTGAAGCACCAAAGAGATTCAGTATGCCGAGGTTCCAAATTTATGATGGTAAGTCAGACCCCAACTTTCATGTTGGACTATACCTGAACTTAATGGCATTATACAGTGAGAACGAGCCGTTGCTCTGCAAAGTATTTCCCTCATCCTTTGGGGAAATTGCATCCGATTGGTTCCATAAGCTACCAAAGGGAAGCGTGAAGACATGGGAGGGCCTGGCCGAGATGTTTGTGGCCAGGTTTGTAACGAACAAACTACAGCCCTTAAGGGTCGACGCCCTGATGGCTTTAAGAATCACCAAGGAAGAAGGCCTTAGGGCCTACGCGAAGAGATACTACGAGGTGTTCAATCGAATACCCAAATGCAACCAAGAAGTGGCGGTCGTATCTTTCAAGAACGGCTTGAAAGATGGCTGTCCACTACGGAAGTCTTTGGCAAAAACATTGCCAAAAAGCATGGAAGAACTCATGGCGAGAATTGAGAAGTACGCCAGAGCCGAGGAAGATACGTCGGGAAACAAAGAGATAAAGCAAGAAAAAGGAAACAGCTCGCCGAAGCGAGGCCGAGGTAACAACAGACTGACCAAACAAGAGACGGAATTGAAGGGCAAACAGGCAGTGACGACGGTGTTCCGAATCCCTATCCATAAAGTCTTGGATCAAATACGAAACCAGCCCTATTTCAGAACTCCAGCCAGAACACCAGGGAAATTTATGGGAAGAAATATTGGTAGGCGCTGTGCTTACCATAATGAAGAAGGACACCCAACTCAGGGTTGCAGAGCCTTAAAAGCACACTTAGAAGACCTAGTAAGGCAAGGCCATCTGAGGGACCTTGTTGATGAGACCAGAACAAGAGAAGAACAGGCAAGATTGCCTCAAGCACCAGCAACACTGCCTCCCCCAGCACAGCAACCACAGGCAGGAGGACCACGGGTGGTTAATGTAATCCACTCAAAGGTGAACGAAAGCGACATTCGGGGAGAAACCCAAAGAGTAAAACACCTGCAGCACGTGAACCAGGTCGGATACAAAAGACCTCGACCTGAAGAATGCCAAGGACCGATGATAACTTTCATTGAAGCCGACCTGGAGTTGGTCCAACATCCGCATAATGATGCCTTGGTAGTATCCCTCCAGGTTGGAGAATGCCAAATGAAACGCATCCTAATAGATCAAGGCAGCTCTTGTGACATCATGTACGTCAGATGTTACAAGGAGCTGGGCCTTCACCCTGACGACCTGGAACAAACCAGCAACCCTATGGTCGGCTTCAATGGAACGTCGACATGGCCACTAGGCGCAGCAAGCGTGGAAGTACAAGCTGGTACTAAAAAGATCAAAACAGAATTTATGGTGATTGACACACCCTCGCCACATAACATCATCTTAGGAAGACCATGGTTGCATGCAATGGGGGCAATTCCCTCAACACTGCATCAACTACTACGGTTCCCAACAGAGCATGGGATTGAAGAAGTCAAAGGAGATCAACTGCAGGCAAAAACTTGCTCCATGGCAGCAATGAAGACTACTTGCAGCATTCGAAAGCCAAAAGAGGCAGAGATTGAAGACGGGGGACATGGAGGTCCTAGAAGATGTCGGTAAGGAGCCGACCGAAAAAAGTGAAGAGACACTAAAGAAAATCCTTGTCCAGGAGGGCGACGAAGAACGCTTCTTTCTTCTCGGCTCAGGCTTAGCCGAAGAAGAGGAAAGAGAACTGGAAGATTTTTTAAGAGTCAACATTGAGATGTTCGCCTGGACACCTTACGAGATGCCTGGAATTGACCCCGAGGTCACTTGCCACAAACTGAATGTCGACAGGTCGACAAAACCTGTGATTCAATGAGCCAGAAGACCGACGTTGATGCACGTCGAAGTAGTAGAAGAAGAAGAAGTAGATAGACTTCTAGAGGCCAGGGCCATCCGAGAAGTTCACTACCCAACTTGGCTATCCAACACAGTAGTGGTGAAGAAGAAGAACGGCAAATGGAGGGTTTGTGTAGACTTTACCAGCCTCAACAAAGCCTGCCCCAAAGACAGCTTTTCTCTGCCCAAAATTGACCAACTGGTAGATGCAACTTCAGGGCATGAAAGGATGAGTTTTTTGGATGCATACAGAGGGTACCACCAGATTGCCATGTACCCTCCAGACGAGGAGAAAACCGCGTTCATCACCCTAAAGGACTATACTGTTACAAGGTAATGCCTTTTGGGTTGAAAAACGCAGGAGCAACTTACCAAAGGTTAGTAACAAAAATGTTCAAGCACCTAATTGGTAGAACGGTAGAAGTCTACATCGATGACATGGTCGTGAAGACCATGGAATCTAAGGGTCATCTTGCCGATTTAAAAGAGGTCTTTGATATACTCAAAACATATCAACTCCGACTCAACGCGTCAAAGTGCGCGTTTGGAGTTGGATCAGGTAAGTTTTTAGGGTATCTGGTAACGAGAAAGGGCATTGAGGCCAGCCTAGACCAAATTAAGGCCATCCTAGAGCTGCAGAGCCCAACGTCGGCAAAACAAGTTCAGATGCTTACCGGAAGGGCCGCAGCCCTAAACAAATTCATCAGTAGAAGCTCAGATAAATGCAGACCCTTCTTCAACTTGGTGAAAAAAGCCACAGACTTTTTGTGGACAGAAGAATGCGAAGCCGCTTTAACCAACCTAAAGAGGTACTTGACCACGACTCCGGTTCTTTCCAATCCAGAACCAGGGGAAGAACTATATTTGTACTTGGCAGTTTCAGAACACGCAGTCAGTGTAGTACTAATCCGAGAAGAAAAATGGGAGCAAAAGGCTGTTTACTATGTAAGCAAAACTCTGGCCAGCGCAGAAACAAGGTATCTACCACTGGAGAAATTAATGCTAGCCTTAGTAATGGCTTCAAAGAAGTTGAACCATTACTTTCAGGCACATAAAATTATGGTCTTAACAGAGCATCCATTGAAGTCCTTATTACAGCAAGGAGACCTAACAAGAAGGATAGCAAGATGGGCCGTAGCCCTAGGTCAGTATGATCTGGAGTTCAGGCCGAGAACAGCGATTAAAAGCCAAGTTTTGGCCGACTTCGTTGCAGAATTCACCCCCGAAACCACCAAACATCGGGCTCCGTTGAGCCAGGATGAGCATTGTCCCAGCAAGCAAGGAGAATCTCAGCCAAACACCAAAGAGCAAAGGAAGGAAAAACTCAGACCCTGCAGCATCTATATCAATGACTCATTTAGACTGTTTGTCGATAGAAGTTCAAACCGACAAGGCGCAGGGGCAGGAGTACTGCTGATATCTCCAGATGGAGAAATAATAGAACAGTCCATCCGTTTGGGGTTCAAGGCCTCAAACAATGAAGCGGAATACGAAGCATTAATTGCAGGGCTAAAACTGGCAGCAGCAGCAGAAGCAGATGAGGTATTAGTTTTTTGTGATTCACAACTTATTGTTAACTAGTCCACAGGTGAATTTGCAGCCAGGGACGAAGGATGTCGGCATATGCAAAAGAGGTCATCAGATTAGCAGCCCTATTTCAGAACTGCAGACTACTGCAAGTCAGCCAAGATGACAACACCCACGCCCACGCGTTGGCTTACCTGGTAAGTTCAATACAGACTGGAAAAACAAGAACAATTATGATCGACTATATGTCGGGCCCGAGTATAGAACCAGAGAGCACAAAGCAGCAAGCAATGTGTGTGGATATGGGGCCAAGCTGGATGGATGCAATTGTTGCATTCCTGAAAGAAGGAAAGTTGCCAGAAGATTATAAAGAGGCACACAAAGTCAGATTGAAATCGGCAAGATTCAGTCTGACAGAAGATGGACACCTCTACAAAAGGTCCTTCACTGGACCACTTTTAAGGTGCGTACACCCTTTACAGGTTGAAGATTTCCTGTATGAAATTCATGAAGGAATTTGTGGTAGCCATGCTGGGGGCAGATCATTAGCCCACAGGGCCATTACCCAGGGGTATTGGTGGCCCTACATGCAGAAGGATGCTGAAGCCTACGTAAAGAAGTGTGAACAATGCCAAAAGTTTGCACCTTTGATACATCAGCCAGCTACTGACCTAAACCCAGTATCCAGCCCTTGGCCGTTTGCCTAATGGGGCATGGATCTGGTTGGGAAACTTCCCCAGGCAACTGGGCAGAGAAAATACTTGCTGGTGGCAACAGATTACTTTACAAAATGGATAGAGGCAGAACCTCTTGCCAAAATCCGAGATGTGGACGTCAAGAACTTTATATGGAGAAACATCATCACCAAATTTGGGATTCTAAGAGCAATAGTTGCCGACAACGGAACACAGTTTGACAACAAACTCATCAAGAACTTTTGTGCGAAATTCAAGATCAAAAATTACTTTTCAACACCAAGTTTTCCCCAAAGTAATGGGCAAGCAGAAGCATCCAACAAAGTAATTTTGGATGGAATAAAGAAGAGACTACAGACAGCAAAAGGAAAGTGGGTAGACGAATTGCCCAACGTGCTTTGGGCATATCGGACTACGCCGAGAAGATCAACAGGGGAATCCCCCTTTGCCATGGCTTATGGCACTGAAGCAGTCATCCCATTAGAGATCGGCATCCCAGGGATTAGGACCCAGGGAGTAGAGAATGGCACCAATGACATACTCTTGGCCCGAGATCTGGATCTTCTGGAAGAACGAAGAGAAAAAGCTGCAATTCAGCTGGCAGTATACCAGCAACAGCTTGCCAGAGCTTACAACAAGAAGGTTAATCCAAGAGAATTTCAAATCGGCGACCTAGTCTTGAGAAAAGTCGTCGGCAACAAGAAGGATCCCAGAGAGGGCAAGCTTGGCCCCAACTGGGAAGGACCCTACAGAATTACTTCAGTATTAGGCAATGGAGCTTATCGGCTTGAAGATAATGAGGGCAAAGCACTGCCAAGGCCTTGGAACACTTGTAATTTGAAATTTTTCTATCATTAGATGTGTATTATTTTTTGGCCGATGTCATCAATAAAGTTTTTTCAGAATTCTTTCAACACATATGACTGATAAAATTACATATTCTTTGGAGACATGAATAATGAGAACCCAAGTAGAACTCAGGTTCACATTGGGGGCAGGGAGAACAAGAATGCCTTTACCACTTGTTGAAATTTGTAACAATTTACAAGTTAGTTAAACCGAGATAATGCTTAACCGAAGTTAAGCCGAGAGTATTCCTTAATTCACTTGTTGAAATTTGTAGCAATTTACAAGTTGGAATTAAGCCGATTCCTTATCTTCACTTGTTGAAATTTGTAGCAATTTACAAGTTGAAGTTAAGCCGAGATTATTCCTTAATTCACTTGTTGAAATTTGTAGCAATTTATAAGTTGAAGCTAAGCCGAGATTATTCCTTAATTCACTTGTTGAAATTTGTAGCAATTTACAAGTTGGAATTAAGCTGATTCCTTATCTTCACTTGTTGAAATTTGTAGCAATTTACAAGCTGAAGTTAAGCCGAGATTATTCCTTAATTCACTTGTTGAAATTTGTAGCAATTTACAAGTTGGAATTAAGCTGATCCCTTATCTTCACTTGTTAAAATTTGTAACAATTTACAAGTTGAAGTTAAGCCGAGATTACTACTTCTCTTCGCTTGTTGAAATTTGTAGCAATTTACAAGCTGAAGTGAAGCCGAGGTTATTGCTTAAAGCCTTTATAGCAATATATAGGTTGTCTAAACCAAAGGAAGATGTTTAACACTTGTTGAAATTTGTAGCAATTTACAAACTGATGTTAAGCCAACATGTGATCATCCATTGAAATTTATAGCAATTTACAGGTTGAAGTAAAAGCTAAGTATATTGTTTAAACACTTGTTGAAATTTGTAGCAATTTACAAGTAGATCATTATTTAACACTTGTTATAACTTGAGAACAGTTTACAGTATATGTTAACACTTGTTGAAATTTGTAGCAATTTACAAGTAGGTTAGACCGAGATCACTGTTTACATACTTGTTGAAATTTAAGAAAAAGCTTGCAAAGTTAACATTGAGTAGTACATATTTCATACTTGTTAAGATCTATGACAAGTTTGCAGGACAGTATCTTGCCGAAGTAAAGCTTGTAGTTATTATACCCGAGGTATGTTACCCCAAGAAGATTGCACAAAGGTGGCAAGATATGAAAGGCGTGTAACACATGCTAAGTATAGAATCACACAAAAGTAATCCAGAGAAAATAAAAATTGAAGCATTCAAAGGAAAACAGTTGCAGTTGTATACACACATCGGCCATAAGAGGGACCTTACATTGTCCAGAAATTGAAACAAAGTACAAAGTACAAAAAGAAGAAAGACATCAAAGTTATGATTCCTCAGCCCCAGGAGCAGTTTGGGTCTGGACCTCAGAAGTTTCTTGCGAAACCACTTCGGCAACCTTCTCTGCTGCCAGCTCGGCGTCAATTTCTACTATTGTTTTATCAAGACTTCTTTCAGCCAGAAGAAGGTCGGATGATAGCTGCCCTGGAACAGCCTCCTTGGACACCTCTTCAACCTCACCATCCTCTTCATCTTGAGTTAAGTTGATGACCTGCTCAGTGGAAGGGAAGGACTTGGCTTCAGCAGCACCCTTGGATTTCCTCACTAGGGCCTCATCATCATTGTTGTTTTTATCCTCAGCCTCAGACTTTGATTCATCTTCAGCTTGGCTTGGAGGTGGAGGTGGAGGAAATGGGAGAGGAATAGCATCAGTATTGCGGAAAGGCGAGTCAACAGGGAGATCAAGTTTTTTTATTAGGGACATCCAACCAAGGGAAAATCCCCTGTTGCATGCCTGCCTAACTTGAAGCTTGTAATCCTCAGTGACGTCGGCCACGCCCTGAGCATATGCCTTCTCATCAACCTCTTTGATTTCGGCTTCCTTTATGGCCAAGGCTTCCTAAAGTTCCTTCTCGGCCTGGGCCGCTCTTGCCTCGGCCTCTTTCTTTTGGGATTCAGCAACTGTCTTGATGGCCTCAGCAGATTCAGCCTTTTCCTCGGCTAAGGTTTGGGCTTTGGTGGCAGCCTCGGCCTGATCCTCCAATTTTTTCATCTTTAATTCAAGAGATTTATTCTCCTTTTTGAGGGCAGAAACCTCCCTCTTCAGGTCGACTAGCTTCTCTCGAGTCTGGAAAGATTGCATCGAAAATGAGTGGGCATGCTGGATGGCTTGAAAGAAAACAGAAGTGTTAGAAAATATTTTTAAGTACAAAACAGAATGGAAGAGAAAGTACCAAGTAGGAACACTTACTTGAACAGAGTGCTGGAGCATTAGGGCATAGTTCTCATATTCACTATACCCGGCATTCCGCTCCAAATCACCAGGAAGGAGCAGCGCCGTAGTAAGGGCAACGCCGACATTTATGTCATCGGCGCTTTCATTGGTCATTATAGGCCTATCTTCCAGAGTAATCTGGGGAGCCCAAGGAACATCAGATTTTTTGGAGCCCGAGGTCGTCGCAGACGATGACCTCAGTTTCTTAGGTTGAGTAGATTCTGATAGTTGGGATTCTGCACGCCTCTTCCCAGCGGAAGGTTGAGATTTGCTGCTTTCAGCCAGCTTGGAGATGGGTAAAGCATCCTCAGCCTCAACCTCAGTAGCCTTGGTCTTAGGCTGGGCCTTCTTGGTTCTTCTTGGCTTCGGTGGGGGCATAGGTTGTGTCGGAACAGCATCAACATCGGTTGGAAGATCAGCTAGGAGATCTTGGGCGACAGGCTTTGGGCGAACCATTTCGGCAGTTTTTACGAGTCTTCACCGACGTTTTCTTTCTGGTATTGAGATTAGGTATGGGGCAGAAGTTGATGGTTGGCCAGCTGGATCAGAGGTTGACCCTTGGTCAGCCCGAGATGTTGATGCTGTTTGAAGAGTAGTAGCAGAGGGAGGAGATAGGCTCTTGTTCTTTCTTTTTGGGACGTCGGGCAGTGTGGATTTGTATGTCGGGATAAAATTTAGTAACAGAGGGGCCTTGCGCTTGTGGATTGGAAGATCTAGAAGCTTCTTTAAATCTTTGCCTGGGAAGTATGATTGGCGAAAGTTTTTTGGGGGTTGATGAAGATCTGCAGGACAAACAAACAGACATTAAAAACAGACAAAATTTTGAAGACTTGAAAAAAAAAAAAAACAACTAGGTATTGACGCTGGGCTCTTACCCTTGCCCTCTTTAACTGTTCGAGGAAGAGGGTAGAGGTGAACATCTTCGTCTGGGCCAAATTCCCAACTTCCCGAAGTAATAACAAAGTCATCCCCGGCTCCCTTGTTGGAGTCTGGGAGGTCGGCTACAATTTTGAACTCGGTGGACCTCGGCTTGAGGTAGTAGACGAAACCTTTTTCCTTCAGGTTAAGTGGACACATGGTATAACAATATTGTATATCGGCAAGGGTGATTCTAACGTTTTATTGTCTAGCTAAGGCGATGATACCGAAAATCACTCGATAAGAGTTTATGGTAAGTTGCATATGGTTCAACCTATAGTAGTGGAGAACTTCGCGAAAAAGGGGATTAAGTGGAAGCCGAAGTCCGCATTCAGTAAAGGCTACAATAGGAAAGGGCATCGTATGATCTGTGGGCATGATGGAATCGTCATCCCCAGCTAGCCTGAGGTGAACATCGGCAGGGATTGAGAACTCCTGCCTAAAGTATTCGAGTTTGGTTGGGGTGTTTACCCTATGTCTCCACATACCCATAACGACAGCCTAAGTTCAGAAGGCTAGGTTTCAGAAAGAAGGCGCTCTTAAAGGGTTATTGGAACCTCGGCAAAGCCCTAGGTAAGAACTGATAAGGTTTGTTTCAGTTTTCCCTAAAAATTAAAGGTTCTATAGACAAATCCCAAACCTAAAACTATGAAGGCCAAGATTGAAAAACAAGAATTAAAGATAGAGATCTGGAAAGAAAAAATAGAAAACAAGAAACACAGAATGACGTTTCAGAATCAACGAATAGAGGTATGGTTCTCGAAAGGGAAAGAAATACAGAAGTAAACAAGTCCAGAACAGTGGCAAGAAAAGTGTTGAAATAGTGCAAGTGTTCAAGATATGAGCAAAATCATGGAACAAACACATCCAGATGAACAATCCAAGGTTTGAACAAAACAAAAATGGCAGCAAGTAAAAGCGCATAGAAAAAATTGGGAATAAAAGGAACAGAATCTTACCAGAACAAATGGAGCTGGAATGAAAGTCGCCGAGGTAGGGCAACGATTGCAGACACAACAGAACGGCGAGCGCTTCGCTGAAATAGAGGAATGAAGACGGTTGTAGAGCTTAGAGTTAGAACAATGGCGGGCATGAGAAAGTTTAGAGAGAGAGAGAGCCAGAAATTCGAATGCAAAAGTAAAGAGATGAAAAGAAAGGGGGAAAAGTTTTGTAAAAAACCTGAAACGGCGGCAAAAGCAGGGCATTTATTACGCCTGGAGCAACAAACACGTCAGACGGCGCAGATGGGTGAAATACAGCTTTAAGGCGCGTCTCAGACACGGGCCAATGAGGATAAAGCACATGAGGGGAACGGTGCATGACAGCTCATGCACGTGAAGGAGTTCGTTTGAGTTCTTGTTCTTTGATAAAGGCATGTCGGCCTAAAATGAATGATCTCGGCCGAAGTTTTCTCACGCCGAGGTACTAAAAGAAAAATACAGAAATAGGTTCCATCACCTCAGAATACCGAGGTAATAGAACCTAGGGGGCAGTTGTGGGGATATATTTTCTGAGTACCAACACGTGGCATGGTGACACCGACGTATCAGCCGAGGTGCCACATATCGTGGTAGTTACGCCGAGGTGATCTCGGAGTTGCCGAGGTTACCTCCGAAGATATCGGAATCCGAGATAAGCGGATAAGGGACAAGAGTCCTAGGACAGAGAGGAGACTTAGTCAAGATAAGGATAAAGCTCTTAGGGAGTTTATCTTTATCTCTTGAGGAATCCAAAGTAAGCACTGAATTGGAGTTCATAGAAGTCATGCTTCTAGTAGAACTTGGATTGAGTAAACTATAAAAGAGAGGCACCCCTGTGGGTCTAAGGTACGTAATTTATGTCTTAAACACTTGATTATCTTTGAGAGAAATACTGACTTGATCGTCGGAGTGCCCCCGGGTGGAAGAACCACCGCTGGAGCCTTTTCTTTCTGTTACAGGTTAGCTAAAGCCATCTATTCTGCCAGTGCTCTCTAGTTGATTACTAAGCGGACAGTGTGGTCAGATTTTTACCCACACATGAATAATGGTAGAAATTTTAATATATATATATATATATATACATATAAATAAAATGTAGATTTTTCATTTATTTTTTCGTTTTCAATCCAAATACAGCCTTGAAAGAAAGCTAGTAGAGGTAATTTACCTTGACCCCGTGAGCCCAAAAACGTTGTTCTTTCCAAGAATGGTTGATAGTGACTTGGGTGGTTTAGCAATAAGAATAGAGTAATGGTATAGATTAAGAAAAAAATATCATAAAGATGGTTATGAAAAATTCTTTACTTTTTTATTATACATACAATAAAATACTATATTTTAATCAAAGAAAGAGAAACTTCATGATATAATTTCATAATATTTTTTTAATAATTCCTAATATTATTCCTAAGAACGTCATCATTAGAACCAAGTATGAACTTGCTACCTGCCGGACCCACTATCACTATAGTTGGAGTTCCCATTAAGTGTGTTTTGAATATTTTCCCATGTTTTATTTCTCTCTCTTTGATCCATTCTAGGGTTCTTTCTTTCTTCAGAGCTTGTAAAAAGCTCAATATCTCTCTAAACACAGGCCAGCTCCGAGACCCTCCTGGTAGATTTTTTAGTCTATGGCCTTTCTTGAGAAACTTTGAAAGAAAGAAAATTGAAATCAATGTAATTGCAACCAAAGGCAATCAAGACACATCTCTTGTTTTGTGATTGTCACTGTGACTGAGATAGTCTTCCATTTTTTGGCCAATTCAAGAGATTATATATAGCAAAGTGATCAAACACGGTAACAAATGTATGTTTGACCTTGTCGAAAGTGTGTTTGGCTGTCTTGTTCAAGGATGCAAGACAAGTTGTAATAGTTTAATAGAGTAAGAAAAATGATTGAGACACTTAAATTATCACTCCTAAAAATCACTTTTATATGATGCGTTTGATAAGTGTCCAATTTTGATTTGTCAAACATTCTATTATGTGGGGTCTAAGCTCAATGACATATCAGTATGGATCATTTAGGTGTGATAAATTAAGAAATGTAATATTATTAATAAAGTCATGCTGCATATACAAATAAATAAATACATAAGCACAAGAATGTTCAACAACCAAAAAATGAATGCGTGGCTCAAAAAAATACTCATATAGCCTTTAATTTGATAAATTATTTTAGAAATAATTTTAAGAATTAATTTGAGAGTTTTAAATTGATGGATTTAGAATAATTTAGTTGGTCCGAAATCATTTCATAAATGATTCTACTCTCTTATAATTCTATTCAGTTTTTCTATCTATATTTCTAATAATTATATTTAATAGTCTCAAAATTTTAAGTCGATAAGAAATAACTAACGTGAAATCATAAAGAGAATCATGGTTGACCAGTTCAATGTGTATATGTAGAAATGGATTCTACAGACTTTAGCTGGCAATATGCTAAGGGAGATAGTACCAAACTTGAAAGGAAATGAAAGGGAGAGAAATATATTATATTCATATCAATAAAATTGTTTATTTTGCCAAAACAATAGTGGTAAAAATAATTAGGAAACAATAAATTGTTTGTTTTCTAAACCACAACCAAACCAAGTCTTAAATCTCATCAAATAGTATAAATTTCAAATATATATATATATATATATATATATATATGTAAATTCAATATAAATTCGCATAATCACATAAGTTTTCATGAACTTAATTTTATATAAGGTTGCATATAGTGGCAGAGCCATAACAGGGCTAGGAGGGTCACGTGCCCCCCTCAGTTTTGATTTTTTTTTTTTTTTTGCATTGTTCACACACAATATATAGTTTATGTTAGTACTCTTGGAGCGTCATGTGGTGTTATTTATGTGGTGGTCTAAATCAATAATATAGTCACAAATTTTATGAATAGAACATAGTAACTCATTATTGTTGTTGGCTTTTTGGCTTTCGAAGGTTATTTTTATAATTATGAGCGTGTCAGTAAGAATCAATCAGTCCTTACAAAATTTTGATTGCCAACCAATTATCAGACGATTGTGTTGTAGTTCTTTCAGGTTCAATGAAGAGGACTTTTACTGGTAGCTTAATTTAGAAGAATTTAAGCACAAGAACAGTTAAATAAAGAGCAATTGAAGCATTTCATTAGTATGAAAAACATACAATGATCCAAACTCAGCCTCGTAGAGGTTTACAGCGACAATCTACTTGAAACTACTCCTATGAATGAAGTGCAGTGCAAGAATTTAAAGTACAAGAATGTAAAGAACAGAAAATATAAAAACTGGAACGAAATATGTAAAGTAAGACTGGTTTCTTGGATCTGAGTCTGGGGCTTTTTCTGGGGTCTTCCCTGCTATTTATACTCCTCAAAGATGACCATCGAATTGCACTTCAAACCGTCGAACTGCTTCTCCGTGGTCGCTGATCATGCTGCCTTATAAGTAGTTCCATTACGCCATCACTTGCAGTTAAGCTTCCCTCCTATATTTGAATTTGAATGTGAGTAACCGTTGAAGCCACGTCACCTTGCATCTCTTTGTTGATCCACTGCTACTCAGATCTCATAACAACCAATATTAACTGCCACGTGTACGATCAGGATCGAAGACTTGAATGGTCTCCCCATATTACCCTTACTTTGCCACGTGTTGAATTGTAACTAGCTTGCACAAAATATGTAGCCAACATTACCCCCCGCACTAATATACCCAAGACTTGGTGATATTAGTGGATCAGGGTCTTTTCCCCCTGTCTTAGAACGTGCATGGGTTTTGCATCTTCCCAGAAATGCAACTGTCACTCACCATCTGTATTAAACTCTCGTTTAATCCTTTGAATACTTCCACTGTCTTAGCATTCGAACAGGCTGATACATTTCATGGACGAATTACTTTTTTCCTCCAACGATCGAGCACACGAAGAGTCATATGTCGATGTTGTTCCTCCTCGAAAGAACGTTCATGCATTTATTAGCCACCTTTACCCACCTTTCTATATTCAGGTCATGGATGCCTTTGCAAATTATCAACCCTTGGACTTCGAACATATTGCCCTTAATCCTTCGATCCAGAAACTCACAAATATGGACATGGAAGGTTCTTCTTCTGTCTCACCCTTGGACTACGAACAAATTGCTCTTTATCCTTTAATCCAGAAAGTTGCAAATATGGACATGGGAAATTCTTCTTCACAATCCTCCGCATGGGATAAGGCTGCGACTTCTTCTTCTTCTGGTGCTTCCGACTAGACAAGTTGGTCAAAGCCTGAGGCTTGTGATTTGAGAGAATGAATTAACCATCACTTTCTCAAATTTATTGACCCTTTGGAGTTCCCCTTTTATGCACGAAACTCGGTGGTCTATCCTTACGTGCCCATTGACCATCGACGCAGTTTGGAGGAAAATCTACTTGTGGCATGGTATACATCCTCCATGCCTACAAAGATAGTGCACGCCACCCGACGCCTAGAAGAGGCACAAAGGTACAATCCATCATTCTTAGCCCAGAAGGCGAAGATTTGTTCTTCTAACTGGCTTGATTATATTAATGCCCTTGTTCCTTCTACCCTTGTTCCACCTCCTGAAATAGAAGCATCCACACCTTCTCCCCTGCCAAATCCTTGTTGGATAGAGAGATTGAGGCTTGCCCTCTCTATAGATAAGATCTTTCCACCTTATAAGCCTCCACCTTCCCCCACTCCTGCTGAGCGGAAACAAGCTCTACTTCTGCTCGCGGCTTTCTCTCATTTGCCCTTCAATGTTCTTGAGGATGAAGTTCCTCTCAAGAACCTTCGATGGGCTTGTGATATTCTGACTCGGGGTCATGTTCTCAATCCCCTTGCCCAAGCAGAACTTCACATGTTTTTGGACCAGCTTCCGTTGCTTCTCCACTGGCATCGGACCTCTATGGCCACTACACGATCTTTAGACCAACTTTCGTCCCTTCGAATTCATGACCAGTATGAAGCAGAGAACTTCATTGAAGAATTTGATGATTTCAAGAACAAAGATTCTGCGTACTGGTATGACTTAGAGATAGACGAATTGGAACAAGGATTAAGAGAAACAGCTTTCGAAATAAAGGCTGAAGAACTCTTTTATGAAGTGAGAGCTCATCGACTCATGCAGCCAATGTTAGAAGAAATAGAGGACAGAATAAAGAAAGAACAGAAATTCATTGATTATAGCTGGACCAAATTTCATGATCTTGTTATTTATTCCATTCCTTATTTTTATGAGCTTGAGTTTGTACACAAATAGGGCCATTCGATGTAACTGCTTTTGCTTTAATACAAGACTTCTCTTTGTTTGATATGGTTTGATCTTGTCTCTATTTTTCTTTAAAATCAATTTCAGAGCTCCGAACTGAACAATCTTTTCCTTCGAGCCTGGATTCAATCGTTTAAAATGAATACTAACAACATGACCATGAACTTTTCCAATTTATGGAATGCAGTAAATAGTTATGGTCAATGATTTAGTATGATTAATCAGTTCTAAATTGATCTTTTTGTTTTTGAACAACAGTCCATACTTTCAAAAATATGGAAGCTCCTTTTGAGGGCTGCACTGTTTTAGTTTAAAAAGTCAACTTTTCTGAATATATATATAAACCAACTATGGGTTTAGATGTTTCGAATGCCAATTTCCCTTCCCAAGGAACTTCTAATTTTACTTCAAAAAACATCACTGTCATTGAGAAACCTAAAACAGGTCTCTAGTCTTTTTGAAGTAAACAAATACTTGAGCATTCTTGTATCCCTTGAGTACGGAATGCGCTTCGAAGCCGGCTCTTAGTTTCAAAACCGTTGTTACTGAACTTTTGGCGCCAAAATCTAGTGTGTTATGTTTTGAACACCAATTTCCATCCCCACGGGGTCTCAAGTTTCACTTCGAAGGTCATTGTTTTCATTAAGAAGCCTGAAACAGGTCTTTAATTCCCTTCTAAGTAAATGAATATTTGAGTACTCTTACATTCTTCAGCATGGAATGTACTTCGAAGCTGGCTTCTTAGTTTCGAAACTGTTGTTATTTGACTTTTGGTGCCAAAATCTGGCTTCGAAGCCAAACATTCTACTTCGAAGCTGGTATCAACATCTGGGGTATGTTTTTTCCCTCTAAGAGTATCAATATTGAAGGAAATTCTTCGTATTCGTACTTTTAGTACTTAATGAATTTACGCGATGTATCTTTCAGATATAAAGGCTTTTGAAACCTTTACATTCTAAAATCACTTGCTCGCTCAACATACAAAACCCTTTACCTCTATTCGTCTCCCACTTCTTTCTATTCCCTTTTCCAGCTTCGTCCTTTGAGAAAGCGCTTTATCAATGGCTTCCTCCTCATTGAAAGTGCCAGTTGTAGAGCGTGCGAGCCGATCTGTAGCCCTGAAAAGGCTCATTAATGCAGAATGTGAAAAGTACAAAGCTGGGGAGAAAAGTGCCATTGACGGACGCATCTTCATTCCTCGTCGTCATGTGCAACAAGACTATGTGCTTGGTCCCATATTCAAGGAGATTCCTATTGAGCTTCCAGCTCTATACCCTCATCTGGAAGACCATTGTCTCCTTTACGAAGGTGGCCTTGACTGGAGGAACTGGAAGACGAATCTCCCCCACCGATGCTGGCCCACGGTGAGACCGGAGTGGCAAGAATGGTATGATCGAGTTGTCCCTAGTAGGACCCTGGACCTTCAAGAACTCTGCCTCCTCGACGCTCTTCGATTATCCAGGTGAACCATTTCAGAGGACCCCTTTTTAGTTCATGCTGCTCTGTGCTTTTGGAATTCTGTTTTTAATTTCTTCCAATTCAGATGTGGGATAATGGCCCCTACTGTTATTGACATTTGCCATCTTTTAGGATTATCTCCCATTGGAACTCTCATTGGACCAGACTATCCTAACCTAGCAGTCCCTTTTTCCCTCCCCTCTCTTAACTCATCCTATAGTGACTTTGTCAAGGCTGAGAATAGAAGGAAGGGTCTTGTGACCGATAGGGAATTCTTTTCTTTCTTATTATATTGGCTTTGCAAGTTCCTTTTCTGCACTTCTTCTCAAAGAATTATGCCTGAATTTGCCCCTCTTCCCAAAGCCCTTGTTTTACAGAAGAATGTGGCTTTAGCCCCATACGTTCTAGGTCACGTATATAGAGCCTGCTCTCTTTTTTGTGAGAAACCCTTAGATGTCAATCAAGGGGGACCGATTTGGATTCTTCAACTTTGGCTTTTTGCTTATTTCCTCGAGTTACAATCTAAATGCCTTAAATTTTTTGAACCAGACCCTCCTACTCATGGCATGAGGCTAGCCAATGCTTCTCTTTATCCTTCTACTTTTGCTTTTTACTTCTCTTTCTTCCACCAACTTTCAGCTTCTCCTCTTTTCCACTGCTTTCGTCCCTTCGAACCCACTACTATTAGCCCACTTTGGTTGAAGAATTTCCTAAGTGATAGGTTCTGTGCTTCACCTGTTCACAAAGATATATGGGCCTCCATTTTAATTCCCAGAGAATTATTCATTGGGACTGTGAACCCCAGGGCTTACAAATGCATTGCTGAGCTCTATTGTCCTGCCCAATTTGCTAGACAATTTGGCTTCACTCAGGGGGTCCCAATACTTCTCTGTAGTAACACCAATCTAAGTCTTACTACAAGGGATGTGAAAGTTCAAAGGTCCAGACTGGAAGAGGTAACTTCCAAATTTATACAGGACTTAATCGATTTTGAGTATATCCATTTCCTTCCCTAAGGTAACATTTTGAAGAGATACCAAAATTGGTGGGTGACCAATATGGAAGTGCACCTGGCCATTCCCCCTCAAGACCTACTGACGGTGTTAGATGTGCCTAAGCCTAAAGGAGCTGGAGCTGCTACTTCTTCCACTGTTCTGACCACTCCAGTTCCTGTTTCTGCCTCCACTCCCAGAGTTACTCGGGTCACCTCGAAGAAAGGTATATACTCTTATCTCTTCTTTTTTACTTTCTTTATAATGCTTTCAGTCTTATCTTTAGTTCTTTCTTTTGTGAAGATAGTGCAGGTACCTCACAGGGAGACTCTCCTCAGAAGATTCAAGCTCTAAATCTCCTCAAAAACAAACAGCAACAAAAGAAAATAAGACTTTTACTCGAGCCTGAGAAGGAAGTTTTTGAGGTGCAAGCAGAAAAAGAAGGAGAAATAAACAAAGAGTTAACCCAAGAGCAAGAGTCTCCCCTGAAAAAAAGAAAAAGAGTGGCCGTCCCTTCTTCTGGCTTGGTTCAAGATCCCATGCATGAGACAATTGTCAGAGTTGAGGAACTCACTTCTGAAGAAACTGAATCCCAAACTGGAGAGAAAGAAGTTAAAGAAAAATCTTTAATGCCTGTACAAAGAAAAAAGAAAATGAAGATGACTGTCTCTCCTTCTGATTTTGTTGAAGACCCTATACATGAGGCAACCGCTAAGGCAGTGGAACGAGAGCACTCCAAGGCCATAATTGTCTTTGAGAGAGCTGAGAAGAGATGGCAGCAGCAATTCTTAAGAGACGAAGTTGCTGCTGCTGATGCACTTCAAAGGGATACTGCAAGAAGACAACACGTTGCTGATCACTACTCTCTTCGAAGCTCTCCTACTGCTACTGTCACTTCTGAAACAAGTAATTTTCTTAAAGCCTCTACTATTTTTCCTTGTTAATCTTGTGGTTATTGAGCTTTGACATCACTTTGTCCTTCTCTTCTTTTGCAACAACAAATTCTGAGCTTACTCTTTCAATGAGAACTCTCTCGGTTTCAATTGAGGCTGATCAGATGCAAAATGTGAAGACCATTCAGATAATACCCCCACTTCCTAGACCTACATTCAATGTATCCTACTTGAGGCCAAGCATTCCTGCATCTCTTTCTTTTGGATTGAATCCATATCTCCCTTTCTTATCTTTGGATCTACCTTTATTCGATTCTTTTCCGAGCCTTGCTCTTTCTCTCTCCCCTAAGGAAATTCCAACTACTACTCTATCTCAGATGATAGCTGATCCCTCAAAAGAGGGTGCTGGTGGCTCTCCAACCCATGGTTTATTACCTTTATCTACTTCCAGCCCTTCATCCCTTGACATATTGGTGGCTAGGACCATAGAGACTGCTGAAAATGTTCCATCCATTTCTCATATCCTATGCAATCCTCTGTGTCTTCTACCACTATTCTTGTTGCACCCCTCATGCTCATGGACAAAGTAGATGTCTTCGAAGCAAGACTAGCTAGTCTCTTCGACATAGCCTCTACCTCTCCAATAACTAATGATGAGGCTGAGCCGTTGGTACTAGCTGACTCCCTGTTAGAAATTCTTGAAGGCTCCTCTTCCTCCAGTAGGAAGCCTTCTGCACTTCTGATGGATTTAGACAGCTGTCTGGAATTACTGATATCTTTTTCAAGGATTCCTTTCGGGGCTTTACAAAGGCCTATAATAAGAAATGGCTTCCTGCAGTGCTGCAAAGCTGTTGAGCAATCCAGCATGACTGTCTTAAGTCATCTATCTCAAGCAGCAGCTACTATTGACTTTTACATCAACATTTGTCATACTACCAAGGTTGCAGAGGAGAGATTAGCGAGAGATCATAACTTTGTTTCCGCAGTACATTCTGAAGTCTCAGTGCTGAAGGAACAACATTCCTCTGTCTCCCATTTTCGAACTCAATTACTGGAAAAGAAAGCTCAACTTGAGGAAGAGCTGTCTGCAGTGAATCAAGCCTTAATTCGAACTGACACAAAACTGCAGATCACCAACCAAGGATTTGCCGATCGAAAGCAAGAAATGACCACGGCCATTCAGTTGGCTCCCTCATTTAAGAATAGGAAGTCTGTTGTAAAAGAACAATTAAGGCATTGTAATGATTTTTGGGCCAATTTATGGCAGAATGTATTTAACTCTTTATGAAGAAAAACAAATTCTGATTTATCATTTGAGTAATCTTGTGTTCTTGTACTTAGTGTTTATTTTATTCCTTATGTTTCCCAAATAGTTAGAAAACAAGGCTTCAAATATCTGCTATTAATCTTTTTGGGATGCACATAACCATTCAAATTTCTCAAATGATACGCTCTAAAAGGCAGAACTCTATGAATTTGATATGGTCCTTCCTAATTAGGTGACCATTTGCCAAACTTATGGCTTTTAATTCCTATTGGAAGTATTGTCTTCCATACCAAATCACCTTCATCAAAGCTAACGTGTTTGACTTTCTTATTATAAATTTTGGCTGCTTTCTTCTTCTGAAAGAGAATGCTATTTAATGCCAAAATTCTAGCTTCATCTATGCTTTCTAACTCCAAGCACATACTCTGATGGTACTGCTCAGGATCCAATTGGTCTTGGCATCTTACCCTCAGGGACTTAACATTGATCTCCACAGGTAATACTACATCATGCCCATAAACTAAGGCATAAGGAGTGACTTCTGTGCTTGACGTTGGGGAAGTTCTGTAAGCCCACAATACATCCAATAATAAGTTATGCAAATCCCTAGGATTATCTTCCACAACCTTTTGTATTCCTTTCTTCAAGGACTTATTAGATGATTCAGCTTGACCATTGGCTTGTGCATAATATGGGGTGGAATTAACAAGGCTAATTCCAAACTCGGCCACAAAAGACTTCATCATTTTCCCATCAAAAACAGTCCCATTATCAACCGTTATAGTTTGTGAGATGCCAAATCTATGGAACAAATCTTTAATGAACCCAATAACCTCTGTCTGGTCTACAGCTTTGTATGGCTTAGCTTCAACCCACTTAGTGAAATAATCGGTAGCCACTAGAATGAAACAATGGTGCTTCGAAGAGGGTGGGTGTATTTTTCCCATCATATCCATGGCCCATCTTCTAAATGGCCAAGGCTTTACTACTGCATGCAGGTCAGTTATGGGCACATGCCTTATTGTGCCATGCTTTTGACATGCCTGGCAACCCTTTGCATATTCTATACAGTCTTTAAGGATAGTTGGCCAATAGTAGGAATGTCTTCGAAACAGCCATCTCATTTTCACACCAGGTTGATGTGCACCACAGATGCCTCCATGAACCTCAACCATAGCTGTTAATACTTCTTTTGCTCCTAAACATTCCAACAATAGACCATCTCCCCCCCTTTTGTAGAGATCATTGTTATATATGATGTATTGCATAGATTGCAATTTAACTCTTCTACTGGCCTTTGAGGATGGGCCAGCCATGTACTGTATTATTGGATGCCTCCAATCTTGTACCTGCAAATCATTATGATTGACTTTCAGGACCACATTCCTTTTATTTAAGGGTGGTATAGATTTCTGGTATGTTGTTTGGCTTATGTCCCGTTGGGTACCATCCTTCCTCTTGAAATTCGAGGCTTTTTGAGCCACATCATTAGCTCTATTATTCAAGAATCTTGGAACATGAGTTACATTTGCTATTTGAAATTGAGAGAGCAAATGTAATGCGACAACATAATGTGGCAAAATGCTTATGCTTTGACACTTGAAAATCCCTTTCACTTGATTAACCACCAATTGAGAGTTCCCAAATATGTCAACCGCATGAACTTGTAATCCAATAAGAATTTCTAGTCCCACTATTAAGGCTTCATACTCAGCTTGGTTATTGGAACAGGTAGCTTCATCCACTCTGAAACCATGTGTGGTTTCTACCCCTTGTGGTGACCTAATCACAATACCAATTCTAGTTAAACCACTGACTTTTGATCCATCGAACCACATTTGCCATGGCTCAACACTAGCTGTTTCGAGTTCCATTATCTCTTGGTTTTTTGTTTGAAATGGATGGTCTGTCAAAAAATTAGCTAAAACTTGGTCTTTTACTGCCTTTTGGGGAACATATTCTAAATGAAACTCTGATAAGGCTAGGATCCACTTGCCAATTTTTCCCCTCAACATGGGTCTAGATAACATGTACTTAACCAAATCTGTAGTTGCAATTACCAAGACGGTTGTAGGTAAAAGATAATATCTTAATTTCATCGCAGCAAAATACAAAGCAAGACACAGCTTTTCAACAGCTGAATATTTACATTCATAAGAATTTAGAAACCTACTAAGGTAATAAACAGCTTGCTCCTTGCCTTCTTCATTGTCTTGGGCCAAAAAGGCTCCCAATGAATCATCTGCTACAGCTATGTACAACTTCAAGGGCTTATCACCCTTTGGTGGCATCAGCACTGGAGGGTTGGCCAAGTAGGCTTTGATACCTTCGAAAGCAATTTGATGCTCCGTTGTCCACACAAATTCCTCTTCATCTTTCAGCCTTAATAAGGAAGAAAATACTTTAGTTTTCCCTGTAGTGTTAGAAATGAATCTTCGAAGAAAATTAACCTGTCCAAGGAACTTTTGTAATTCTTTCTTACTTGATGGAGGTCTGGCTTCAATGATGGCTTTGGTTTTATTCTGGTCAATCTGTATTCCTTTCTTGTGTACTACATAGCCCAAGAAGTTTCCAGATGATACGCCAAAAGCGCACTTAAGAGGATTAAGCTTCAATTTGAACTTTCTCATTCTTTCAAAGGCTACTTCTAGGTGAAACAGATGCTCCTCCATGGATTGGGATTTAACTACAATGTCATCAATATAACACTTTAAATACCTTCCAATAAGGTCATGAAAGATAGTGTTCATAGCCCTCTGATATGTGGTCCCAGCATTCTTTAAGTCAAATGGCATTTTAAAGGTCCCAACATTCCCAGGACATCTGAATGCTGTCTTGTGGACATCCTCCTCCGCAATGCAGATTTGGTTGTAACCAGAGTGCTCATCCATCATTGATAAAATTTGATACCCTGCTGAACTGTCCACTAGCAAATCTACTATAAGCATGGGATATTCATCTTTTGGAGTCGCTAGAATTAGGTTTCTAAAATCGATGCATACTCTCATTTTGCCATTCTTCTTAATTACAGGCACAATATTAGATAGCCATTCAACATACCTGGCTGTCCTGATAAAGCCTGCCTTGAGTAGTCTAAGAATTTCTTCCTTAACTTTCTGGATCACTTATGGACCCATTCTTCTTGGTTTTTGTTTGTATGGCTTGAAGTTAGGCTTCATAGGAAGCCTATGTTCCACTAATGACCTATCCAAACCTGGTAGTTCATTATAAGACCATGCGAAACAATCTTTATATCTCCTCAGAATAACCAACAACTGGTTCCTGTCAAAAGTATTCAACCAAGCACTTATATAAATGGGTTGTTGTACAGAACCTTCCCCTAAATTTATTTCTTCTAAGGGGTCTTGTATTTGAGTACTTACTGGAACTCATTCTTTGATTACCTCTGGCTTCGAAGCAATCTCCTTGCTGCGTTCTATTCCCAGGTTCTTTGATTCAACCTCTTTACCCTCCTCCTCATAGACAAAGTCTATCCACAAGGCTTCTTCTTCCTGTATTTCTTGGATTTTTGTTTCTATGTCCAATGCACAGTATTTATCAAGGGTCAAAACTCTGGCTTGTTGCTGCTCCTGCTTGTAGCCAATTATCATGACTTCTTTCTCTTGTTCCCGCACTTTTTGGACTATTGACTTTACATCTAATATTGAAAACTTAATTAAAGCCAAAGACCTGGCTCCTAGTGCTTCATCTTGCTGCCTATAACCAGGCATCATTGTCATCTTTAACGACCACCTCTTCATCAGCACTCTCCTGGACTAAGTGCTTCAGGTGTGTCACTTTCTCATCAGCCGTTACTTCGGCTGAGCCATCAGATTTCATCAGTATACTGAGTGGTGTCACTCCCTCAATATACAGTTTGGCTTCTGCGAAGTCTGCGCAAGCTATGAAAGGTTGAGGATCTGCATCAATTTCCTCCGTCTCCCCATTGCCTAGAGCCATTATCATTTTCTGATGTAAAGAGGAAGGCGCACATTTGTTAGTGTGGATCCAATCTCTACCAAGTAAAGCATTGTACTTCGCATTGCTGTCGATGACGAAAAACGCCGTCATGCAGTTCCTGGTTCCCACACTCAGGTTGATGGGTAGAATTCCCTAGGCCATCTATTTGTCCCCAGCAAAACTAGCAATGGTTGTACTGGTTGGGATCAACCTGGGATTCTTTTTCCCTAATTTCTTCAAGGAAGATTTCGGTAGTAAGTTCACCGCTGCCCTATTATCCACTAAGACTCGGTTTAACTGTATCCCATCGAAGAAGGCCTTAATATACAAAGGCTTAACATGCTGTGTCATAGAATTCGAGGGATATTCAAAAGGATACGAGAGGTTAATACTTACCACTTCTTCACTCTCATACTCAGTTTCCATTGGGGTAACCATTCCAGAATTATCTTGTACCATACTTGCTTGTGAGTCTTCACTAGAGATTGGAATTGGGTCAATTTCTTGCCCCTCTTGATTCTCATCTCTAGCTTGGAATTCATGCAGTAGTATGTATACCATGTTTACTGATACTGGAGGAAACGAGCCAAACTGGATGGCTGGCTGTACCTGTTTCCCCTCTTGGCTACCTTGGTCAGTTACCTCAGAAGCATCCTGCATGCTGCATTCTGGCACTTCATTGCTAACAGGTTCCTTCGAATGGTTTTCCTCGACTGGTTTTTCAACCAAAAATGTTTGCTCGGCCATGAAGGCTTCGAATATTTCTTCTTCCACCATTTCTTTCTTTTGGCTCAGGTCAATTTCTTCTTCTGTCTCGCTACCACTCTCCATCAGAGATTTCTCCAATCCTGCTAAGCTAGCCTTCTCTCTGACTCTTAGTTCAGAATGAACCTTAGCCAACTGTTCTCTGCTGCAACCCACCTTGCTTTGTAGAGTTGGCTTTGGAGTATGGTCTGACTTTGGATTCTTCTTTCCTTCGGTCTAGATCAATGAAGAACTCTCTCCACTTTCTTTCAGGTCTTGCTGGTACTGGGTGTACCTACGCTGAATTTTCCTCCTTTGTGATCTGGAAATTATAGAGACCATATCTGGTTCCTTCGTTCTTGGGTGTTTTAGCAATACCCAATTATTGAGGGCCACCAAAGGAGGCTTAACCATCCTACCTTGGTTTCCAACATTCCTTTGGGTAGGCACTTCCCTAGATTTGTTCTGCATCACAAACTAATCTGGAACTCCAGGTACCCACGAACTTACTGACCCAGATGTTGCGCTGCCCTTTTCTTCCTTCGAGGCCACCTTCAAAGCTGGCTGTGAAGGCAATTGCTTGGCCCTGACCCCAAGCTTTGAGCCTGATTCAGGCCTTCGATGAAGGTGATCATTTTTATCCTCCGTGAGGCTGGTCTAGGGGGCCAATCTCTGGCTTTGATCCTAAAACTTGAACTCTTCTCCAGTCTTCTTTTAGAATGACTACTCTCTATTCTGTAATAGTTAGGTGTCCTGGACTCATATAAGGGCCTCTTGCCTTTGGCATGCATTCTATCAACTGCAGGCTCAACCACTAATGGCTGCTGCCTAACCTTAGCAGGATACGGCCTTTTATTATAAGCATTGGTTGGTTTGGGACGCCTCTGCACATTCCTGTAATATTGCTTCCTATCGACTGGAAGGCCTTTCAACCACTTATAACTCAGTCTGCACCTGGGACACATCCTCTGCATTACGGCTGCCTCTAGGGAGTCATCATCCAGTGCTTCTTCATCAGAGTCTTCCCTCTGGTGTGAGAAATCTTGTCCAATAGCTGGTAGATTTCTAATGTCTTTCTTAATTGCTGTCTGGTTGGCCACATGCATCTATACATTGACTTCTTCCAATTCTTTCAAAGACAGGTTCTGAAAATCTGGCATAATGATATTGGCTGCCACCTCTCCAATTTCTGGAAATGGATTACTGTCGATCCCCATGTCCTTTTCAGCTTTGGATGGGAATTTCAAACTCCCTTTCCAAATTTGTTCTTGGATCCTGTCTTGAAAAACAACACAGTTTTTAGTCGAGTGAGACCAAGAATTATGTCATTTACAATATACTTTTCCTAAAGTTCATCAAGAGATGGAATTTTAAGCCCTTTTGGTAATTTAAGGAAGTTGGCCGCAAGCAAATGATCAAAAATGTCATCTGCCTTAGTTAAATCGAAAGAATACTTCCTGTGGAGATCTTTCTTTTTAAACTGCTGGTCATGTAATAACCCTCATCACTGCTTACCGATAAAACATTGATTACCGTCAAACTGAACTGATTATGACTGATAATTGAACTGATTAAAGTACCGAACTGACTGATAACTGAGCTGATTAAAGTACTGAATTGAACTGACTGACTGAAAACTAGAATTGAATTGACTGAGTGTGTGTGTTAATTTGTATTCTATCTGTTTGATTGATTATTTGATCTGTTCACGTTTTATGTTTAAACTGCTAATTGAAGGCCTTATCGGCGGCCGAACCGGGAATTGATTGATGTTTTATGATCATCATAATTAATGTGATTTTACGGTGTAATTATCTGAAAACTGATTAGGTATGATTAAATTAGATTAAATATTGACCAATTGCAGAGTTTGACTCATTTACAACTTTGCCCTTGAGTGGGCCACTACCTATACACCTTTGAGCTACACCACACTTGAATCAAAACATTTCCTCAGCCTTGTTTGAGCTATTGCCGACCTTAGAGAGTGAGGAAGGGAGAGTAGTGAATTCAACATAGAGATTTGGCTTGAATCTTGAGGAATTGAAAGCTTAAGTGCATAATTGAACCTCTAGACTTGCATTCAAGGAACCTGGGTATGAATTTCGTCTTTTCGATTTTGTCTTTAAGTTGATTCATGCATGGTTCATGTCTAATTGTAGAGCTAAGTCTTGAATTGGTTCATTAATGGTGAATTGAAGCTCATTTCATGCATGCATGTTTGAATTGTTGAGTTGTGAGTTGATTTCATGGTAAAATGGTACATGCATGTCCATAACCTTGTAATGGTCCATGTTTTCAACTTGTTTTTGGATCAATCGGCTCCTTTAGAGCATCAAATTGAACTTTGAAGTTGTTTAAAATTCTTGCATGTTTGCATGTTCATATTGTTCTTGATATTGATTTGAAATTGAGTTTGATTTAAACACCCTTGGGCTTTGATTTCTCAAATTGAGCTTTGAACCATGTTATTCTATGTGTTTATAAAGGTTTTCCAGAAAAATGGGCCCAAGAGGATTGGTTTTGATGCATTTGAACTTGGTTTTGGCTTGGAGGTGCAATCTGGAATTCCCAGATTTTGCACTTCCGCTCGAGCGGGGAAATTGGCGCTCAAGCGTGGAATCCGAGCATCCAGTATTTCTCTGCACTGTTTTACAGTCCGCTCGAGCGGAGGCATGTGTCTCACGATCGAACGAGCGTCGAGCGCCCATCGAGCGGATAATTCACCCATCCAGTACTTTTACAGTACGCTCGAGCGGGAGAGTTGACGCTCAAGCGTGTACCTTTGTTGCATGTCCGCTCGAGCGGGTAAACCTGCGCTCGAGCAGGACTCTATTTTTCTAAAAATTCTGAAACTGTTTTCTGGTCACATCTTTGCATCCTCATCCCATTCTAGGCATTCTTAGACCTAGTTTAAGACATCTTGTTGAGGATATAGATGTAGAACACACCGAGGCAAATTAGGGGTTAAGTTATTATCTTTCCCTAACTGTGTAGCTTAGTGTGTTCAATCTGTTAACTGTGTAGGGTTGGCGACTGGGGAGGCACGCTCTAGCATACTGTAGCCCAGAACTCTGTGAGTAACGATTGTGTAAAGATATGTTCACAAATGATTATCTTCTGAACAACTGAACTGTACTGTACTGTTTTCTGAACTGATTACTGTTAACTGAATGAATGTATGTCCTATATTCTGAACTGTATTGTGGCATCCTTAGCACCTACTGTTTATTGTTACTGTGACAGAAATCTCTGTCGGTTCCCTTGTTGGAACCACTACTGTTTACTGACTGATGGCCATCATTACTGTTCGGTCTTTTAAGACCTACTGCTTACTGTACTGTTATGCTAATGGGTGTACCACATATGACTGTACTGACTGAACAACTGAAATACTGTTTAATTGAACTGTTTTCATACTGTAAGGACATTCATTCTTAACCTCTTTACGCATTATGTTATTCACTGGGCTTTAGCTCACTGCTCATATATTTATGTAGGTGTTCAGGCACCAGACCGCGGCTAGGAGCGTCAGGGTTACTCCAGTTTTGTCAAGCCAGCCTATGTGCCTCACTGCGAGGTTCCGAGCCTATCGTGCTAAGGCTTAGGGGTGTTTTACAATTCCCCATTCTGTACTGTCTTACTGTTTCGTATAGACTGCATGCTTACTATACTGTGATGTAAAGGGTTGAGTCCCTAGTCTGAATGATTGTGCATTTTGTGCATACTGTTCTGTACTGATTATGTATATATGTATGAAAGTCTTTTTGCATACAGACTGTCACAGCTCATTGGACATTGTTTATTTACTGTTTTGGCTTCCGCCAGGCCCTGTACTCTGTTTTACTGTTCTACTGCTCTGCAGGCCTTCGGTAATCTCGGATTACTGGCCGGTTACGGTGTTAAACCCATAGGGCCGGGTTTGGGTCGTGACAGGTCAATTGTCGTATCCTTATAAATTAATGCTTCACAGATCATAGGCTCTTTCCCTACAATCTCTGCTGCATCAATCTCATATTTAGGATCTTTGTAGTATGTCTTATATAATGCATTATTTCGATCTTGCTCCTCTTCTAGTAAAGCTTCATATCTAGATACTTTGTAAGTCAGTTCCACTAAGTCTCTGAACTCTGTTGAGTCAAACTTCTTTCGAAGCCTGAACTCTAAGCCATTTTGGGCCAATCTTACAAATTCTGGCTCTGGCAAGATTACTCTACATTTATTTCGAGCTCTTTTAAATCTGGCAATAAACTGAGTAGCCTTCTCTTCAGGCCTTTGACTCAATCTTTCCAAGTCTGCCATGGAAACTTCTGGCTCTGATTGGAAGAATTGGGCATGAAATGCCTCTTCCATTTGTTGCCAAGTTTGGATAGAGCCAGGTGGAAGGTTAATGTACCATACAAATGCTCCCCCAGTTAGAAAGTTTGGGAATAGTCTCAACTTCATATAGTCATGATTAGTAAATTCACCACATTGAGCAGCAAACCTAGCAATATGCTCTACTGTTGATTGGTTTCCGTTCCTATAAAAAGGACAAAATCTGGTATCCTGAAACCCCTTGGGTATTCATGTACCCTGTCGACCCATTCTGGGTATGGTTTTCTGTACACAGGAGTTTGGACCCCCCGAGCCATTGGTCCACACATCTCCCTAACTATATCAACAATTTGGTCCCTAAGGACCATATTGTGTGCCTGCTGAACCACTACTGGGGAAACAAACACAAGATTCGGTGAACAAACTTGTGCTTGTGGTCCTCATGGTCCATAGGGTGGTACATTTGGGACTGGTTGTCCCTGTGGTACAGGTTGCTGTTGGAGGTATGGGTAACCTCTTTGAGCCTGTCCTGCGAAGGGACCTACGAAAGGTGCTGGAACAGGTGTTGTATCCCTTCCATTTGTGGGAAAACCTTCCAACCCCCTGGGTATAAATTCGAATAAGGGATTATTGTACCCCCTAGTGCTAGGTATGGCTTCGAACGTGGGATTTGAAACCATTCTTATGCCATTTTCTTGTACTGGGCCAGATCCACCAACTTGCATAGCTTCACTGTAGAACATTGAGGCATTTTGGCCTGCTATAGGCCTTGAAATGGGTTCGTACCAAGACTGAGGTGGTGGTCTTTCATGACTCTGATTACTAGTTTGACCATTAGAATGTTTATTAACTTGCATAGGCTGTTTATCTCTAGTCAATCTTTGCTGAGGGACATTTACTTCCTCCATGTGTCTTGCATTTGTTGGTTGGTGGTTATTCATTCGATCCAAAAAAGATGTTGCTCACCTTTCCATTGTGTTTATTAATTGCTGTCCCATGGCATCTACTAGGCCACTCCATGGATTCATTGGCTGAGTAGATGGGACAGTGGATGGTCCAATTCCTTGGTCTCGTCCAATATTACGAACAAATGGTACTTGCTCTGAAGTACTGGTCTGTTCGACTATAGGTTCCAATAAAAAAGGAGTTTCCACAGGATGTGTTATCACGTTATCCTCTGGATTAGGTATCTCTACCTCTCCTTCCACGCCTTCTTCCAAGCGTTCATTTTCTCCTTGTCTCCTACGTCTAGCCATTTTAAATGCGTCCCACCGGGCGTGCCAAAAATATATGTTGGCTTTTTGGCTTTCGAAGGTTATTTTTGTAATTATGAGCGTGCCAGCTGTAACAAGCCCGCGGAGGACCTCGCTACAGCTCAGACTCGACTTTTCGTAGTCGCGGTTCTAAGTCTGAACCAAAGAGTCCAAATCCGGCAAATCGTTTTAGGAAAACTGATTTTTGAAAGAAGTGCCAAACATGGACTGCTTTGCCAGATACAGAGTCGCCACCTAAATATTTTATTTTGGGAAATTTAGGAAACCCTGACTCGGTGCCAAAAGGCCACGTGTCCGTCATCACAAAAGTTGCCTCGGCTCGGGAACTTGGGTACGATTGGGGAAGGTCACTTCGTGAGCACCCCCGCTCGCCCGGTCATAGACCGGCCTCTACTAACCATGATATCAATTTTTGAAAACATTGTGAGTTCTTATTCCGGTTATTAGCCTAGGTTACTATGTGGTGCTCACAGCATACAAGTATAGACTGGATCGCCTGAATTGGAACAAAACATTTCATGCTTGTTTTTGAAAATGGTTTGCTACCCGCAGGTAGGCTTGAAACATTTTGATGATTCATTCCAATTTAGATAACCCAACCTTCACCCACAGGCATTCAGGCAGATATATCAGATAAGCACATAGCCTCATGGTAAGCATGCTATCATGGCATTCACTCACACGCATGCAAGGATGCTAAAGCATAAAGCTTACCGAGTACTCCAAGCCAAAAACAGAAACTACATTAGAAATCATGCATGACCCTAAGTATACAAAAATGCTTAATGCAACACATGCAAAATGCAACTATAGTAGGCTCGGCTATTCTAAGATGGCATATGAAATGCTACAACTAACATGTATTCAACTTGGAATTGAAAGTACAATGCAGTTAGTATGATGCGCCGAGCCCGATGCATGCAATACAGATGAATGATGCAAATATGCTGTCATACTGTATGCTAATTGAAATATGCCCTAATCTAACCATCAAAAGCGGATAAATAAAAGGGAGAAAGACGTGGGGTTGGAAGACATACATCACACTCACCCACACTTATTACAGTTGTGCCCTCACTCGGAGGGTCCAAATAAATAATACAGTCCAAATATTACAGTCCCCAAATAAAAGAATATTACAGTCCGAAATATTACAAAATTCTAATTAATTAAAGAATTAACTAAGAAAACAAGTAAAACTGGCATGCAAGCCAGGGACTGCCTTGCTTCTAGTGGATGATGCATGTCCGGATTGTCTTGCGCGGAAATCCACCGGAATGCCCCAATTAGCCTCTGTTTACACCTGTTCTTGAAATGCGTGCCAAGCCTCGAAAGGTTGCTGATTCTTCATTTTGCTGCAACAGAGAGCAGAAAAGGGGCATAGCAATATATTTGCACAAATATATGCATGTTTCGATCCTCGTGCCACCAATCACGCATACCGAGGCATGATGGCCGAGGAGTCGAAATGCACAACTCAATATAGGATGAATGCACATGAAACTACAGCTAAAACCTAACTCCATCATGGATAATCCGGAGTGTCGGTGACTGGGGAATTGAGACACATTCCGTCACTCGGAGTACGAAATGTACCTCGCTTCCCGTGCCCGGGCTAACTCCTATTCCGGACATGATGCAATATGCATGATATGCATGAAATGCAACTAAGATACAATCCTAACATACTCAAAGCTATGAAAATGAGATGCCTCGAAATACGTGCACACGGGCACGCAAACCGAGAAAATGGCAGAATGCTATGAAAATGAAATGCCTCGGAATGCGTGAACACGGGCACACAAACCGAGAAAATGATATGTGTCTCGAAATGTGTGCACGCGGGCACGCAAACCGAGGCGATGATATGTGTCTCGAAATGTGTGCACGCGGGCACGCAAACCGAGGCGATGATATGTGTCTCGAAATGCGTGCACACGGGCACGCAAACCGAGGCGATGATATGTGTCTCGAAATGCGTGCACGCGGGCACGCAAACCGAGGCAATGATATGTGTCTCGAAATACGTGCACACGGGCACGCAAACCGAGGTGATGATATGTGTCTCGAAATGCGTGCACGCTGGCACGCAAACCGAGGCGATGATATGTGTCTCGAAATGCGTGCACGCGGGCACGCAAACTGAGGCGATGATATGACAAATGGGCTTATACCAACATGGGTGAGCCTCAGCCACGCTCACATAGGATGCCGGTTGATGAAAATGAAGTGCCTCGAAATGCGTGCACACGGGCACGCAAACCGAGGCGACGCTAAAATGATGCGAATGACATGAAAAATGTAACATGGACTTATACTAACATGAGAGAGCCTCAGCCACACTCACATAAGATGCCGATGGCAGAAAATGAAGTGCCTCGAAATGCGTGCACACGGGCACGCAAACCGAGGCGATGACAGAATGATATGAAAATGACATGGAAAATGCAACATGGACTTACACTAACATGAGAGGGCCTCAACCACACTCACATCGGATGCCGGCGGATAAAAATGGAGTGCCTCGAAATGCGTGCACACGGGCACGCAAACCGAAGCGATGCTAAAATGTGATGAAATGTGGCAAAAATGATATGCAAGCATACTAATGGAATTTCAGCACTAAAATATGGGGGAAAACAGTCCCGAAATGAAACGAAATGACATGAAATGCAAGGAAACGTCCCGAAATGCAACATTAGGCACCCGAAATGGCCTATAGCTATGCCAAACATGCACAATATGGACATGTAATGCAAAGACAGAAGCTAGACAGTCCCAAAAGATGCACTTTCACAGTTATAAACATGGCCAAACAGCAAATATAGGTAGGGGAAAAATAGTATGCAAGAATACGGTATTTTCAAGAGGTAATGAAGCAAGTGATATAAACAAAATCCAAACTGGAAAATTTCCTTCTACAACACTGAAGATGGACCAAAAATATGAACATTTACAGTATATGGCAGCCTCAAAATCAGTATACAAATATGCTAAAAATATGATGCAAAACAAGGCTCAAAGGGTGCCATAACATGAAGTATGCAAAATAATCACCAAACAGCCAAAGACCCTTGATAAACTATGTAGAATGGACCAAAATAAGAACTTTTCCAGAACTGTAAAATGGCCAAAAACCTAAGCATGGTAGGCTAACAAAACATGCAAGAAAACGAACCGAAAGTGAGATATAACATGAAGTGGCTTATGGAGGTCCCAAAACATGAGAGACCCTAAACAAAACATGAAGAATGGACCAAAACAAGGACCTTTTCAGAACTGTAAAATGGCCAAAAACCTAAGCATGGTAGGCTGCCATTGCATGTAAGAAAGGGGAAGAAAAGAGGGGTATAACTACAAGTGACACATGGAGTCACCAAACAATGTTGAGCCCTTCTCCAATATTGAAGAGGGGCTCAAAATAAGCCTTATATCAGTTTATAACATGCTCAAAAACAGATTGCTCATGGGCCAAAGATAGCATGCAAAATCATGACATACAAGATGATCAATGAAGCAAGTATATTATGGAGGGCTCAAACAGGGTTGAGCCCTTAATGAGAAGTGAAGATGAGCTCAAAATATGGCTCTTTTCAGTTAGGGCCGGAGCTTGAAACCAAAAAGAAGAGGGGCTTAGAAATAGATCAAGAAAAAGGGTCAAAAGGGTAAAAGTACTACTTACCCTTGAAGACTCAAGCTTTTGTTGCTTCTTGGATGGATTTGCAGCTTCTTTTGCCTTCTAGAAACCTTCCTTGCTGCTGGAAGTGAGGTGGTGGTGGTAGAGCTTGGTGGTGTAGAAGGAATGAAGGTTAGGGACTTAGGGTTTTTTTGAAGAATTGAGAGGGAAGAAGATGGAGTTGGCTATGGAGCTTTGAAGAGTAAATTTTCTAACCCTTACAAAGAAGGCCACCAGCTGGTTATAAGGGTTCAAAATGGGGTGTAAAGGTGGGGGAGAAGGAGGGCAAAACTCCCCCACAAAATATCTCCCGGATACAGAAAATATCTGGGGGATATTGCCCAACAGCTGTAAAGGGCACAGTGCAAGGAAGCAGGCCGGCCTCACACTTTTGCTGGAGGTGGCCGGCCGGCCACACCCCCTAGCCGGCCGGCTAGGGGTCAAAAGGGTTAATGTGATTTTCTGGCCGGCCAGCTACTGGGGAGGTACCCCTATGTGTGTACAACACAACCATGTAGTTGAAATTCCAAGAAAGTGGGCCCAAGGGGTTCAACAATGGCTCGGAAAGAGGGGGTCAAAAGGGTCAAGTTGACTTACTGGCCGGCCATGAACTTTTAGGGGCCTCTCATGTGTGTACATCACAGATATGTGGTTGAAAGTTCAAGAAAAAAGGTCCAAGGGGTTCAACATTAGCCCGGAAGAAAGGGGTCAAAAGGGTCAGGTGACCTTAATGGCCGGCCATGAACTTTTAGGGGCCTCTTAGGTGTGTAGATCACAGATATGTGGTTGAAAGTTGGCAACACTAGCTCCAAGGTATTCAACATTAGCCCGGAAGTGCGAAAAACGGGCGCCGGGAGGCTCCGGAAGAGAGATAATTGGTTGCTGCAACAATTGCTGGCCTCCCACCCTTCAGTGACCTTCCTTGTGATAAAACAGAGGTACCTGCCAAAAATGAACGAAAACCGTTGCAAAACGAACGTTCCGGGGCCAAAACACGCAGTTCGGGGTCCCGAAAATGGGCTGTTAAGCACCGAAAATGGTATTCGACCTCGAAGTGGGTTTCTCAGCCCCCAGTGTCCCCCAAAAGGGATGAAATAAGATGTATGCCAAAAATCAGAGCAATAGGAGATGGTTAAGCGGTCTCGAACCGAGGCATACGGCCTGACGGCTCCGAAAACCGGGAACCGGACTCCGAAATGGGCAAAATGGCCTACGGCCACCAAATGTAGCCTATGGACATTGAGAGACGGTCTACGGGACCTCTCCCTTCCCTCGGAAAAAGAAACAGAGAAAATAGAGTCTGGCTCGCAAACCGAGACAAGGCACAGAAAAGGGTTCGGAAGTCTGGAGGCGGGGCTCGCAGCCGCGACTCTGAAACTTCTGAACGAGCATATTATGCAACATCACCTAGCGCTCAATCGGTGACGTCTGAGTCTTAAGGTCGGTCAAAAATGGGGTGTCTACACCAGTAAGGATCAATCAGTCCTTACAAAATTTTGATTGTCAACCAATTATCAGACGATTGTGTTGTAGTTCTTTCAGCCTCAATGAAGAGGACTTTTACTGGTAGCTTGATTTAGGAGAATTTAAGCACAAGAACAGTTAAATAAAGAGCAATTGAAACATTTTATTAGTATGAAAAACTTACAATGATCCAAACTCAGCCTCGTAGAGGTTTACAGCGACAATCTACTTGAAATTACTCCTATGAATGAAGTGCAGTGCAGGAATTTAAAGTACATAAATGTAAAGAACAGGAAATATAAAAACTGGAACGAAATATGTAAAGTAAGACTGGTTTCTTGGAACTGAGTCTGGGGCTTTTTCTGGGGTATTCCCTGCTATTTATACTTCTCAAAGATAACCATCGAATTGCACTTCAAACTGTCAAACTGCTCCTCCGTGGTCGCTGATCATGTTGCCTTATAAGTAGTTCCACTACGCCATCACTTGCAGTTAGGCTTCCCTCTTATATTTGAATTTGAATGTGAGTAACCGTTGAAGCCACGCCACCTTGCATCTCTTTATTGATACACTGCTACTCAGATCTCATAACAACCAATATTAACTGCCACGTGTACGATCAGGATCGAAGACTTGAATGGTCTCCCCATATTACCCTTACTTTGCCACGCGTTGAATTGTAACTGGCTTGCACAAAATATGTAGCCAACAATTGTTAAGTAATTAATTGGAAGATAATAGGTGAATCACTGAGTGTGAGTTGAGATTTCTTATATCTAAAGTACCACGTTATCAACACTACATAATATTCTGGAATTATCTAATAATTTCTATTCAAAACACATTTTTATAATCAATATTATCTCTCTAATATTTTTCTATCAAATAAAAATTATAGAAATTTTATAATGATTTGTGCTATAAATGATTTGCTTTTATTTTCTAAAATTAAGAATTTTAATTTGTAATTTTTTGTGCTAAAATTGCATACTTCCGAGTTATTCCACATTATTATGGAATTTTGATTAGTTGCTATTAATAATAAATAATTAAATTTTTATACTTAAATTTAGCTCATAAAATTGTTATTATTTTATTGTTGATCACCAAAAAAAATTAAAATTATAAAGTGTTCCTTCTACCTTAATTTCTTGACTCCATCACTGATTACATATGATGTCCATTGCATGCCGGAACATTTCTCAATAGTTATTCACTGAAGAAGCAATGCATAACCTATAAAATTAAAAAGTCAAAAAGTCACTATCCTATTTAAGTCACATCATCTTATTTAAGTCACATCACCTCTCTATTGCATCACTTCAAACCCAACCCATACCAAACCCATATTTCATAAAAAATCAAAAAATATACTTATTTAGATCATCCCAAACCCTAGCTACCGAAGATTACTCACCAACTTTAGCCCCTCTCTCTAGGGATGGCAATGGGGATTAATGGGGTGGATATTAATTCCCCATCCCCATTCCCCTATAATAAATTTTCCCCATTCCCCATTCTCCATTCCCCATGGGTACCACCCTCCCAATTTCCTAATGGGTTTGGATTTTCCCCAACCCACTTTAATCCCCATTTTTATTTTATTTTTATTTTTTATATTTAATGTTAACAACTTTTTTATTTTTATTTTTAAGGCTCACAACAAAAGCTAAATATACCTTCAATTTTTTTTTTCTTTTTTAATATATTTAATGTTAACAACAAATTTTTTTTTATTTTTTTATTTTTTATTTTAAGGTTCACAACAAAAACTAAATATACCTTCAATCTTTTTTCTTTCTTTTTAAATATATTTAATGTTAACAACTTTTTTTTTTTTTTTTTTTTTAAGGTTCACAACAAAAGTTAAATGTACATTCAATCTTTTTTCTTTCTTTTTAAATATATTCAATGTTAACAATTTTTTTTTTTTTTTGTAAGATTCACAACAAAAACTAAATATACCTTCAATCTTTTTTCTTTCTTTTTTAATATATTTAATGTTAACAACTTCTTTTTTCTTTTTCTTTTTCTTTTTTTTTTATAAGGTTTTAGCTAAATATACCTTCAATCTTTTTTATTTCTTTTTTAATATATTTAATGTTAACAACTTATTTTTTTATTTTTTTTTAGGTTCACAACAAAAGTTAAATATACATTCAATCTTATTTATTTTATTTGGTTCAACAACAAAATCAAATACACATTAATTAATTAATTAAAAAGTTTGTTTTATAATAATCAAATATATAATTTTGAGACAATCAAATAAGTTTTAGTAATTAAAAAAAATGTGGAAGAACGTGGAAGATTAAAAAAAAAATTACAACCATCTCTCTCTCTCTCTCTCACTCTTTTCCCCTACATGTTATAAGAACCTGTTTATAATGTTATAAGAGCATGTTTGAAGAAATAAAATGTGAAAGAACCTGTTAGACATTAAACCATCTTTCTCTTAGCAAATTTGAACCATTCATTTTAATTTATCCAAAATCTAATTATACCTTTTAACAAATCTGAACCACTCATTTTAAGATATCTATGCCTTACCACACCCAATCCATCCTCCATTTTCTTCCTTTAGTCCCCCACGAATTTTGTTGTTTGTTACTTTTAAAAAACAAAAAATATTTTTTCAATTAAATTTTTACTAATTTCGCAACACCATCACCACTATTCTCACCTTCACCACATCCACTACCATCACCATAGCCACTACCATCACTACCGCCATCACCCCACCACTATGTCACAATCTCTACTTTCACCTTCGTTCCATCACCACCACCACCAAATATAAAAAAATGTATTTTTAATTTTTTTTTTTAAAATATTTTTCATTAAAAAATATTTTCTATCTAAATAAATGAAGCATAACATTGGGAAACAAGCTGATTTCAGTTAAATCTGTTCATAACTAAGAAAAATTCTTTTATTTAAAAAAAAAATTATTTAGTAAGACTTTGTATCCCCTTTTTGTTTTTCCAGCACATAAATCTTTGTACCCATCCTTTCTAACCAATCACGACTCATGCTTGTTTCGATTCTCTACAATTTTCCTATTTTCAAATACATTCATATATATATATATATATATATATATATATATATATATATATATGTTGTATAAATTGTGCGATAACATAAAACAAATAGATTCATACTCGTTAATTGAAATTTTAGAACAAGCAAACCATTCTAAAAATTATAATACATAACAAAATAAAATAACATAGAAAAGCAAACCGAAACATGCACTAGACAATATCCTTAATTTTTTTAAATAAATTAAAAAAATTCTAGATATGCATAAAATTTGACAAGAATAATGTGACAATATTAATTAAAGTGTATTTGATTTTATTGTTGAGCCAAATAAAATAAAATAAGATTGAATGTATATTTAGGTTTGGTTGTGAATCTTAAAAAAAAAAATGATTGTAAACCTTAAAAAATAAAAAATAACAATAAAAAAATAAAATAAAAAAGATTGAATATATATTTAGCTTTGGTTGTGAATCTTAAAAATTAAAAAAAAAATGGTTGTGAACCTTAAAAATAAAAAATAATAATAAAAAAAAAGATTAGAGGTATATTTAGCTTTGGTTGTGGATTTTTTTTTTTTTTTTAAAAAAAAAAGAAGAAGAAGAAGAAGAAGTTGGTTGTGAACCTGAAAAAAATAAATAAATAAATAAAAGAAAAAAGATTGAATGTATATTTAGTTTTGGTTGTGAATCTTTAAAAAAAAAAAAAAAAAAAAAAAAAAAAAAAAAAAAAAAAAAAAACATATGGGGAAATTAGTGGGTATCCATCCCCAACCCATCCCCTGTGGATATTTAAAGAATATCACCTACCCTACCCAATGGATAAGAAAAAAGGGGAAAATCTATATATTTGGGTTGGGTCTCCATGGATACCCACAGGGTAGGTTATCCATTGCCATCCCTACCCCTCTCTCTCTCTCTTTATAATTTATATATATATATATATATATATATATATATATATATATATATTGTGTGGTATTCTTATCATCTGTATGTGGTGAAGTTCTTGTTATAATCAGCATCCAATGTCGGAGTAAAAGAACTTTTTGGTTATTCTATAGATTCACATAGTAAGGTCCATCGAGATACGATCCTTTTTTGTGTTTTTATTGTTGTGCAGAAATTCTTTGAATATTTTAGAGAAAATTATAAATAAATAAAAAAATCCCAAGTTCCACTCAAAATAACAAATATCTATCAAAATAAGGTTCATAATGGGCCTATGGATCCCAACTGGACCAATTCGATCCACATGATAAATAGGAGACAAGCCCAGCCTTTTTAATAAAGAGTGTATTATGGTAAACGTAACTGATATTCAAGTCGTGCCCTATAAAAAATAAAAAATTAATAAAGAATTATTAAAAGAAAAATGTTAAAAAGTGTGTAAAAGTATTTCAAAAATATATAAAAATGTTAAAAAGTGTATTAATTTCAATAAAAATATATAAAATTTAATAAAAAGTATCTTGTGTTCTTCAAATATAAAATAAAAAAATAAAGGATTTTTACTTTTTTAGAGTTTGGTATTTTTTTTAAGTGTAAAATACAAATATAACTTCTGAAATTTGTTTAAAATATGAATTTTCCCTTATAATTTTAAAAATTACAAATGCCTCCTAATCAATAAAATTTATTTAATAGAATTAATAAAAAAAAATTTATAGAAAAGACTGATAAATACGTACATATATAAACATATATAACAGAGTAAATACAATTAACAATTACCCCGCAGCACCTTTGGCTTTCAGGTGTGCAGCAGCAACATAGAAACCTTAACAATCTTTAGATAATCAAAACAACCAGACAGAGCTCTAATGTCCTTAAACTGTTAACCACTAATATTCTATACAAATATTAACTAATATTCTATACAGATATTAAATTATTTGGATTGTTAATTGAAATATATTTTGATGTCATTAAAAAATATTATTAATAAAGTAAGTCATTCATTATGTGATTAGAAACTTAAAAGGACAATATATAATTTTCAAAATACTAGAGACAATCTATGTTTTAGTAAACATCATGTATGTATTTGTAATTTGGAAAATTTAGCCAAACCCCTCTATTGGATCTAATTTGGTGAAATAGACAACCTAATTTATTTTACTCCATAAACCCCTTAAGAATGACATATAATTGAGCAAAGACAAATTAAAATATCTTTTTTTTCTTGGACAATATTGTCAAAGTAACATTTACTGTTTACATCTATTTCGAAGGTAATAATTTTTTTTTATTTGAAGAATTTCATAATCAACATGAATCTTATTTGATAAATTTTGGTGAGATGATTTTAAAATACAAATTTTATTAAAAATCGACATTTAAATCAAAAGTTATATTATTTTAAAGCTTAATATTTTAATAGTAGTGGTATGTGCTCGACTTTATAAGAAAATTATTTTATACTTGTCTTTAATGCATTAAAATTTTATTACGAAGGATTTTAACCAAATACCCCTTATAATTTTTCCCTTTTTAAATTTTGAATAGAGATAAAATTATAACAAGAAAAAATAAAAAGATTGGAAGGAGTTTTTTATTGTGTAAATAGAAGGCTTTTTTTTAAGATTTTTTTTTTTTTTATGGCTTTTTTTCTTTTTTTTTTTTTTTTTTTTTTGAATGTTGAGTCCAAAGAATTGTTCGAACATTAAAATAATGAAAAGATGTGTGGTGAAGGTACGACTTAGAGCATATGTGACGCAGCCAACATTTTAGGACATCATAAGATTTAGAATTTAAAATTAATTTTATCAATAATTAACTCCTCATCAATGTTATCACCAATAATATTAATATTAATTAGCAATTCAAAAATTAAAAGTTCTTAAATTATAACTCCAATAAAAACTTAAAACTTAGTTTTAGTACATAAAAACAACACGAATATAGCATTAAAAAATACAAATACAAATACAAACCCAAATCCAAATCAACTCCAAATTCTGGAAAACCCATATCTATATAACTACAACTCTGCTCTTTTATATCTGTAATAATTTGCTGCTTATTTTTGCCATACAAAACCCTAATTCTCTGAATACCCGTACTCTCTCTTTTCTCCGTCTACATCTAAAATCATTGAGCTTTAGAAGAAGAAGAAGATTGAATCAATTGAAGCAATCGTTCAGTTTAGTGTGTGATGATTGTGAGTAGTGAGAGCATGGTGTCTGAAGCAGAGATGTCCATTCTCGGTGTTCATCACCTCTCCGTTCCCAAAACCCCCATCCTACCCATTGAAAAGCCCTTCTTCTCCGAGTCTGAGTCGGTTGTTGCGAGTACTGAGTTTGTTCCAACCATTCGTTCTGGTAGCCACACAGACAAAGGACACCGTCAATTCAACGAAGACGAACACATCCTAATCGACCATCTCTCCACCCAATTACCCTCTCTCTTCCTCTCTCCATCGCCGACTTCTTTCTACGCCGTCTTCGATGGACACGGCGGTTCCAACGCTGCATCGTCTTATCTCAAACAGAATTATACAAAACTCTTCTTCCAAGAAGCCAATTTTCCCCAAAAACCCCAAGAGTTGGAAGACTATAACCGCAAAGCTTTTCTAAGGGCTGATCAAGCCCTAGCTGATAATGTTCCTGCTTTTTGTGGAACAACTGCACTGACCGCCATTGTCATCGGTAAACACCTCTTCATCGCCAATGCCGGTGACTCTCGAGCCGTGCTCTGCCGGAAAGGAGTCTCAATCCAGATGTCTGAAGATCACAGGCCCACGTGTTTGTCAGAGCGCAAGAGGGTCGAAGATTTAGGGGGATACTTTGATAATGATGGGTACCTCAACGGTGATCTCGGGGTCACCCGAGCCCTCGGTGACTGGTACATGAAATTCCCGATTGGTTCTTCGTCGCCTCTGATTGCCGAGCCAGAATTTCAACACACTGTGTTAACGGAGGACGATGAGTTCTTGATTGTGGCGTGCGATGGAGTCTGGGACGTGATGTCGAACCAGGACGCAGTCAGATTAGTTCGCGGTGGACTGAGGAGTTGTAATGATCCACAGCAGTGTGCCAGAGAGCTTGTTAATGAAGCGGTGCGCTTGAATGCGAGTGACAACCTCACCGCCATTGTTGTGTGCTTCACTTCTGGGATTGATTGCAGAGATCACTATCAGCGGCCAAGGTTGAGGTGCTGTAACCTGTCTGAAGAGGCTAAGAAGAAGTTGAGGAGCTTGTTGGAAGGCAACTCTGATCAAATGTAGATGCAAATTGTTCTATTCTCTGCAACTAATTTGAAGTGTAAATGTCAATTCTTTATTAAAATTTCTTGTTAGAAACATAAAGAATGTTGATTTGTTTATGGCTGCTTCAGATTAATTACAAAAAAAGTGGCTAGCAGCTTTGGCGGGTAATATGCCATGTCCTTATTTGAAAGATACAAATTATAAATACAGATCTTGTCAAGCATTGCCATATAATTTCCCTGTTTTTATTTAATGTTGTTTTTAAAAATTATTTAAAAAAAAAAAAAGAGGGCATTTCTTGTTGAATTGATTATTCTGCTTTAAAAATAAAAAAATAAAAAATAAAAAAAGGGAAATTAACAAAGAAAGAAATGATTGCCCTAGGAGAAGCATTCCAAACAAGTAGAGTGTTATAGTTTATCCTAATATGCAATGTCAAGGGTGGGATTAATTCACCTATCAAAAAATAAATAATTTTTTTTTTATTCGTCGCACATAATTTATTATAAATGAATTTCAGTTGGAAGACATAATTTGTACACTCTGGTTTTATTTACACCATAAACTCATCTCTTTACTGACTTTATTTTTTATTTTTTATTTATTTATTGTAATTTTATCCCTATTTAGAATCACTTAAATTTCAAAATTTTAAAATCATAATTTCTCAATTTACTTATCGTCTTCCCCACCACCTCCCCCAACTTACCACTAGTACTGTTACCCATGCTCGGCCACTAATTATTACACCATTTCCACCCATGCCCTAGCCCTTCATTCTTCTCCTTAATATTCCCTGCTTCCTCTTCTTTGTCCAATGTGCCCTTTTCTTTTTTTGCCTGCCCTACTCGACATCTTTCAGCTTTGCAAAACCTTAGCCCCACCCTTTGTAACACTAAGATATGGGAGGAGAGAAACAAAAGGTAGGAGAAAGGAAAAAATTGCCCCAATTGCCCACAAAAGAATGAAGAAAATGAGAGAAGAAGAAGTGGGTGTGGAAAGAGAAGATTCAGGTTAGGAATGAGGATAAATTCGAAATGTTAAACGGTGGAAAATGATAAAATATTTATTTTAAATTTTTTAGTTGAGTATAAAAAGAAAATGGATTAGGTTGATGTCCAATTGAAATGTAGATTCGAACGGCATTTTGATACTCTTCATTTCATATATGTAATAGAAGATTTTCATCATATATCTAATGACTATGAAATATAAATACAAATTTATAATTAATTTAAATTAAAAAATATCACTACATTCCCTGTTAGACGATGGAATAAAACATTTTTATTGCAAATATAAAATTAAAATGATCACAATTCACTCAAAGGGACTTTAAAGGATTAAATAAAGACTCCTATTAAATTATACTAGCCCAAATAACACTCCTCAATCCACATGTTGACTTGACATAAGCTATTTCAAAAGAAAAAAAAAAAGTATAAAGAAATCAATATCTTGGATCATTTGAGAATTGACTATAAAAATAATGTGATTGGATATTTTGAATTTTTAATTAAAAAAAAAAAAAGAAGAAGAAGTTGGCTTCTCTCCAATCCTTTATTGGACTAAAGGATACTATTAGATCATTTTGGGTCCTAATTCAGGTCAATTTTAATGATTCAAATCGTTCAATTTGTAGAGCACGTTGATTACATCATCCTTACAAAAAATACTGTGATCAGATATCAATAGCCACTTGATCACATCATATTTATGTCACAATAGTCTTGTTTGGGAACATATTATTTTAATAACTTTTTGACTTTTTATGAAAAGATATACAAAAAAATAGAGAGAGTGATATGACAACTTATAGTGACTTTTTATTTTTTAGCTAAAATATATAATTGACAAACGAGACCAATTTAAAAATTATATATACCATTGATGGAAATAACTCTAATAAAATATCTATCGATATCCGATTAATATGATTTTTTATAAGAATAACATACCCAACAAACTTTACAAATTGAACGATTTAAATTATCAAAAAAAGGTCCAAATCAAGGCCCACAATGACCACACAATGCCATCCAATTTAATAACTGAATGGAGAGAAGCCAATTTCAAAACACACCACAACCCAAAGGATGCCATTGTTTAAATAGAAATTGTACTCACAGTTGTCCAATTTAGAACATGAAAAAATGCATAAAATTATTAAAAATTATTTTTGAAAACGACTAATCCTCTTTTTCCTCAAAAAAAAAAAAAAAAAAATTAAAAATCAGAGAGTCAAAAGTTAAATATGGAATTAGAGTATTTTTAGTGTATTCAAATTTCCTTTTTTAGAAAAACAAGGTCCCCCAAAATTGTCCCTTTATCATTTCTTTTGACTCCGTTTTCCCTCTATCCAAACAAAATCTCAACGTTGATGCATCCCATTCGTCTCTCTACCAAAACTCCACGATTGTGATGTAAAACCGCCCCGCCCCAGTCCTTCCCCTTCTCCCTGCTCGTCTTCTTTCCCTCCCATCCCCCCCGCGCAGAGCAAGAGGGGGAGCTGCGCGGGGGCACCAAAAACCTCTCTCTCTCTCTCTGAGCCCATTCATTTGGGTCGCCGACAATCTACCATGTGATTGCGATCCTCCATGGAAATGCAAGGCCCACCAAGCCCTAACCCCACTTCCATTTCTCCTCAGCATGCTTCCAACAACAACCCATCTCCCACCACACCCTCATCCCCGTCAATCCCAGTTTTGTTCGGAAATTCTGACTCCGAAGAGCCCTCCTTGTTCAAGGGGGTTCACCGGAGGGCTCTCTCAGATGGGAATTTTCAGACCACCGGAGACGACGAGGTAGGTCTCTCCGGCGACCCTGTCAACGGGTCGATTGTAGGGAGTATGGATGAGGATGATCTATTCTCTGCATTTTTTGATCTCCAGAAGTTTGCGAGGAGTGAGGATGATGGCGGCGTTAGGGATTTTATGGATCAGGAGGACAGTGGCAGCGGCAGTGGTGGTGGGGTTGTTGAATCGGAGAAGACGTTAAAGTTTCGGCATAGGTATGGGAGTTCGTTGGAGGGGTTGGGTGATGCTAATGAGGTGAAGAAGGCTATACCTCCTGAGAAGTTGGCTGAGATTTGGGCTGTTGATCCCAAGCGTGTCAAGAGGTCTGAATTTTTTATTTTTATTATTGTTATTTTAGTTTCCATTTTTCATAAGTTGTTTCGCTCCAAGACAAAAGAATTACATTTTTTATTTTTATTTTTTAAATCCGATTTGGATCATCACCATCCTTTATACCGCGTTGTTTAATTGGTTTTTAGTTTTTATGCGTTTTTTTAATTTTTTTTTTCTATCATAAAAAATCAGAACTCATAGTTTTTATGGGTTTTTTTTATTATTAGCCTTCAATTTTTATTTTTATTTTTTTTATTATTATTACCAAAAATCAGAACTCAAAATAAGATGATTGGTTTTAATGTTGATATACTCCTCATCATCCTTTTTTTTTTTTTTTTTTTTTGTGGGTTTTTTTTTTTGTTTATATTAAAGGAAGCCGGTAATGTAAAAATTAAAATTTGTTAAAGTATACAATACAACACACACCAGCACACACCCACTAGCATCACATGTTCTGTTAATACAACACACACCAGCACACACCCACTAGCATCACATGTTCAGATCACACTGTAAAGCACACACCAGCACACAAGAAAGCTTAGTTTAATGTATTGTAATATACACTTCGGTCACCTTCTCCTCTCTATAAATAGAGAGAGCTCAGTCTCTTGTAACATATAGAAATACAACAGACACTGAATATACATCACTGTCATTTCAGTCCTTCTCCTCTCTTTCATTTTAGTCTTTATTTATCATGGTATCAGAGCACAGAAATACAACTCTGGCATTCTTCAATTTTGGTGCTTAGTCCCATACACAGTGGAACTACACCAAATTGTTCGGAATCTCCTTACGATTCCAACGGCACCAAGCCCATCACCAGAAACCATCACACGTGCCCTCACGCGCCGCTCTTTTGCTCGGCGCGTCGCTGCTACCGTTTCCACGCGCACACGCGCCCTCACGCGCCTTCCATCCTGCCCTTTCGTGCGCCGCGCCTGCTACCGTGCACTGACGTGCGCCATTCTGCTACCGTGAGCCGCGCGTGCGCCGCTCCGCTATTGTGCACCCGCGTGCGCCGTTCTGCTACCGTGCGCCGTACGCCGTCTCTGCTAACGTGCGCCGCTGACATCATTTTTCACCCTGCTGACATCATCTCTACGCAGCCCACCTTTCCTAGCTATTTTCGACCTTCCGGACTCACTGGTGCACTCTGTTTTCCCTAATTTTGCTCCTACAAATCTATCCCTATCAATTTAGCCCTACTCAACTATATTATGGATCGTCCTGATACCTCTCATCCCATTTCCGTTATTTTGGATGGATCCAACTATGTTCTATGGGCCCAAGCCATGTCTTCCTTCCTCAAAAGAAAGAAGCTCTGGCGAATTATCTCTGGGGACATGACTCAACCGGGCAAAGACACTGCTGAAACCACTGTTTCTCATGCTACTCCTACATATGAAGATCGCCTTGAGGAATGGGACAGTAAGAATTACCAAATCATTACCTGGTTTCGGAATACTTCTGTTACCTCTATCAGTCTTCAGTTTGGCCGCTTTCAACTTGACTCTGTCACTACTCCTGCAAAGGACATCTGGGAATTTTTGAAAGAACGTTACCAGACTATTGGTCTTGCCCATCAATATCAACTTCAGAGCCAACTTCATCAGATGCGCCAAGCAACTAGTCAGTCCATCAATGACTTCCTTTCTCAAATGTCTTCCATTTGGGACCAGCTTGCTCTTTCCGAACCACCTTGGCCTCACCGAGAAGATGCTGTTTTATTTACTGCTTATCGTAATCAGCAAAGGTTGGTGCACTTTCTCATGGCTCTCACTTCCTCTTTTGAGCCCGTTCGTGCCTCTCTTCTTCATCGCCATCCCTTGTCCACTCTGGAACAAGCTATTTCTGAGTTGCTATCAGAAGAGACTCGTCTTGGTACTCTCCAAACTCATCATGTGGACTCTGTTCTTGCCACTCCCCCGTACCGGCCATCATTCACCCAGCGGACCACTGCCTGCCTCTATTGTCAGAATCGGGGCCTTCCCTCAACACATCTCCTGGTAAATTGCCCGGTCCGAACCTGCCGATACTGCAACAAACTTAGTCCTGGTCATCTGCAACAGGATTGTTTTCGCAATCCATCCCGCTCATCCTCCACCAGCCACTCTTCTCGCGGTGGTGCTTCTCGGGAGAGCTTTCCTCGTTCCCGGAATCAGTCTCATTCTGGGACTCAGTCTCATCACACTGCCACTGCTGCTGCTGCCGCTGAGGGTTTTTCTGCGTCTTCTGCTCCGTCTTCCCCTCTCTTTTCTCCAACGGATGTCGAGGCTATGTTCAAACACCTTCTCTCCCCTTCTGGTACACCTCCTCCTACTGCTTTGTCTGTAATTCCAGGTAACTCTTCTTGGTATTTTGACTCTGCCTGTTGTAATCATATGACTTCCTGTTCAACTATATTTTCTTCCCTCTCTTCATCTTCTCATATTCCCTCAATTCAAACTGCTGATGGTTCTCTCATGACTGTCCGTCATATTGGTACTGTTTCCACATCTTCTTTAACTTTACCTCAAGTTTATCATATCCCTGCTCTCACTTTAAACCTTATCTCTATTGGTCAATTATGTGAACTTGGTCTAACTATCACCTTTTCCGCTACTCATTGTTTGATGCAGGACCCTCAGACGGGGCAGACTATTGGGATCGGCCGTAAGCAGGGACGTCTCTATGAGCTCATTCACCTTCATGTTCCTGACTCTCCTCAGATCGCTGCTCCTGCATCTGCTTCCTCATTATCTCCTTTTCATCTTTGGCATTGTCGCTTAGGGCATATTTCTATTAATCGCTTAAAGTCTTTGGTTTCTAGTGGACAATTGTGTCATGTCATTCCAGATACTTTCGATTGTATACCCTGTCAACTTGCCAAACAACCTGCTTTATCATTCAATAAAAGTACTTCTGTTTCATGTGCACCTTTTGATCTTATACATTCGGATATTTGGGGCCCTTCCCCTACTACTACTATGGGGGGATCTCGTTATTTTGTTGTTTTTATTGATGATTTTTCACGGTTTACTTGGATTTTTCTCATGAAAACTCGGTCTGAACTCAAAACCCTTTATTATTGATTTGCTCAAATGATCCACACCCAATTTTCCAAAACCATCAAACTTTTTCGCTCTGACAATGCTATGGAATATCGGGATTCAGATTTCCTTTCCTTTCTTCAGAGTCATGGTACACTGCCTCATCGTTCCTGTGCTGGCACGTCCCAGCAAAATGGTCGTGCTGAACGGAAACATCGACATATTCTTGACACTACTCGAGCTCTTCTTCTCTCTTCTTCCTGCCCTGAAAGCTTTTGGGGGGAAGCTGCCCTCACTGCTGTCTACACTATCAATTGTGCTCCTTCCCTTGTCATCCATAATCAAACTCCCTTTGAACGTCTGCATGGCACTCCTCCACCCTATACTAATCTTCGGGTTTTTGGCTCTGCCTGTTTTGTTCTCCTTCAATCTCATGAACGCACCAAGCTTGAACCTCGTTCTCGTCTTTGTTGCTTTCTTGGGTATGGAATTGAACATAAAGGTTTTCGCTGTTGGGACCCTCTCTCTAAACGTCTTCGTATCTCTCGCCATGTCGTCTTTTGGGAGCACCGAATGTTTTCCTCCCTATCCTCCTTTCACTTACCTGCACTTTCCTCTACTGTACTGTTTACTAATCCTTCCATAGATCTCTTCTCTGATGAATTTGATACAGGTTCCTCCTTCATTGAGCCGCCCTTGCTCACTTCTGCTCCCGACCAGACTGCTCTCCCTGAAGGTCCACCTCTCCCTGCACCACCTTCTTCTCCACCGGTTCTTCCTCCCACCGATCCTCCTGCGGGTCGACCACACCGGGTAACTCAACCTCCTATCCACCTTCGTGATTATATTGTTGGATCTGCTGCCTTTTCTACTTATGAGCCTACCTCCTATCGTGAGGCTTGTACTAATCCTCTTTGGCAGCAAGCTATGACTGATGAACTTCAAGCTTTGGACAAAACTCATACTTGGGATCTTGTTGATCTTCCTCCTGGCAAAACTGCGATTGGCTGCAAATGGGTTTACAAAATCAAGACCCACTCTGATGGCTCTATTGAACGCTACAAAGCTCGTCTTGTTGCCAAGGGTTTCAACCAGGAATATGGGATTGATTATGAGGAAACCTTCTCTCCTGTTGCTCGGCTTACCTCTGTTCGCAGTTTACTGGCTGTTGCTGTTGCTCGCCACTGGCAGCTCTTTCAAATGGATGTCAAAAATGCCTTCCTCAATGGTAATCTTCTTGAGGAGGTCTACATGCAACCTCCACCTGGGTCTACTTTTCCCCCTCATAAAGTTTGCAAACTACAGCGTGCCCTCTATGGCCTCAAGCAAGCACCCCGCGCTTGGTTTGCTAAGTTCAGCTCTACTATTCATGACTTCGGGTTCACCTCTAGCTCCTACGACTCTGCTCTTTTTATACGGACCACCCCTCATGGTATCACTCTTCTCCTTCTGTATGTGGATGATATGATTATCACTGGTAATGATGCACCTGGTATTCTCCACCTCAAACATTTTCTCCACCGTCAGTTTGAGATGAAAGACCTTGGTACTCTTAACTATTTTTTAGGCCTTGAAGTCTCTCATGATTCTACTGGCTCTTATTTATCTCAGGCCAAATATGCATCCGATCTTCTGGCTCGTGCTGGTCTTACTGATTGCAAAACTACATCTACTCTAGTTGATCCTCAGATTCGTCTCACTCCTCTCGATGGGGCTCTCCTCACTGATGCTACTCTTTATCGCCAACTCGTCGGCAGTCTTGTCTATCTCACAGTGACTCGTCCTGACATTGCCTATGCTGTTCACATTGTTAGTCAGTACATGTCGGCTCCTCGCACTCCCCACTATACTGCTCTACTTCACATCCTTCGATACCTCAAAGGCACTCTGTTCCATGGCCTTCACTACTCTGCTTCCTCCTCCCTGGAACTACGTGCCTTTTCTGATGCTGATTGGGCTGGAGATCCTACAGATCGACGCTCCACCACAGGCTTCTGTTTCTTCTTAGGGGATTCTCTTCTTGCTTGGCGTAGCAAAAAACAATCCCTCACTGCCCGTTCTAGCACCGAAGCTGAATACCGAGCTCTTGCTGATACTACTCAGGAACTTCTCTGGCTTCGCTGGCTCCTCACTGATATGGGTGTTTCCTCTTCTGGCGCTACCTCTCTTTATTGTGACAATCAGAGTGCCATTCAGATTGCTCACAATGATGTTTTTCATGATCGCACCAAGCATATTGAGATTGATTGTCATTTCATTCGACAGCATGTTACCCGTGGTACTGTTCATCTTCTCCCTATTGCTTCCGCCGATCAGCCTGCTGATATTTTCACCAAGGCTCATCCTCCTGGGCGCTTCCGTGATCTTGTTTCCAAACTCAACTTGGTCGATGCCTACCCTCCTTGAGTTTGCGGGGGGCTGTTAAAGTATACAATACAACACACACCAGCACACACCCACTAGCATCACATGTTCTGTTAATACAACACACACCAGCACACACCCACTAGCATCACATGTTCAGATCACACTGTAAAGCACACACCAGCACACAAGAAAGCTTAGTTTAATGTATTGTAATATACACTTCGGTCACCTTCTCCTCTCTATAAATAGAGAGAGCTCAGTCTCTTGTAACATATAGAAATACAACAGACACTGAATATACATCACTGTCATTTCAGTCCTTCTCCTCTCTTTCATTTCAGTCTTTATTTATCAAAATTGATGCTTGCATAGCATATTCTACTCATTTTATGAAATGTTCTTGCTCCATTTTGATTTCAATCATTTTGGAGTTTCCATTAACAAAGTTAGTTGTTAAATTCAGGATTTTGGCAAATAGACAGTCCGCTGCTCGCTCAAAAGAGAGGAAGGCTCGCTACGTAGTAGAACTTGAGCGAAAAGTTCAGTCTCTTCAATCAGAAGCAACAAATCTCTCTGCCCAACTCACAATATATCAGGTTCGTCCCAATGGATTTCTACTTGCATTTTTGGGCTCTAGTTATTTATGCGTGATCTATCTTTGATTGCATGAGCTTTAAAGTAAGCAAGGAACATCCGTTTTAAACATAAATATATGAAACACATTTTTATTAGCTACACAATAACGTTATGATCCGATTCTTTCTTGTTTTCCTATTTAGAGAGACACAACGGGCCTGATTACAGAAAATGCTGAGCTCAAAATTCGGTTGCAAGCTATGGAGCAACAGGCTCATTTGCGTGATGGTACGTTTCATCCTGGTTTGTTTTGGTTGTCGATGATGGTTGTCTGAGTATGTGCATACGTAATTAATTAATTAATTACTGCTAATATTTTATGTGTATGAAAAATCACACTTCAAATTGATATTCAAATGCTGACCTTGCATAAGTAAACCTAATGAATGGCATTTCACTTTGAAATTTGATCAAATTGTTCGTGTCAAAGTATTTTTCCTCTACTTAATCCTAATATGCATTATTGGGTAGTCTTGATATGACTCGTGCTTGTATGCCATTTGTTCTGTATAGCTCTAAATGAAGCATTGAAGCAAGAAGTCGAGAGGCTCAAGATTGCCACCGGAGAAATAAAAACTCCCTCTGAATCGTATAGCTTGGGCGGGTGGCGTATACCATGCAGCCCAGTGGCTTCCCCATCAACGATGCAACAACCCATGCAGTACAGCCCATTAGCCTCCCCGTCAACAATGCAACAACCCATGCAATACAGCCCATTAGCCTCCCCATCAACCTTGCAAAGCATGTCTTACACCTCAGTAGCAGCCTCCCCCTCTCCGTCAACCATGCAACTGCAAAACATGTCTTACAGCCCAGCGGCCTCCCCATCTCCATCAACGACACCGAACCTTTTTCCACTTCCGAAAAATTCAGTTCCCGTGCTCTCCCAGGTCCCGCAATTCCATAATTCCCGGTCTAGCCTATCAAGTCGCCGGCTTCGTCCTGGGCAGAATGAGTCTCTCGCTCGTTTACAGGGGTTTGATATGACCAGTAACAGAGGATCAAATCTTGTGAATATGGAAGGTCCTCCAGTTTCTGGCAGTGACAGTAGCTCCCCAACACAACTGTTGACTCCCTGATTTGTCAATGATATGGACCTGCATGGTATGTTGTCTATGAACTGTCAAGAAATTCAACTAGAAAGGCTCATAATCGGTTATCTAATTCTTTTATTTCATTGGTATCCTATTGGGAATTTATTCTTGATTGTTTTGTTGATAGCGTAACCCCAAAAATGACACATATTCACGGAGTCCTTTCCGGTTTTCAACATGTAAATTGTTGTCATAACATAGAGGTATGACAGGTCAATGTTAATGGATGCAGAGATGCTGTGTTTCCATAATGCTGAGCCTTGTGTATCTCATTATGGCTAATTTGTATATTTTGCATTGCCAAAAATCAATCACATGTTATTTTTGTTTTGTTATTTTCTTGTTGGTCTTTGGTTGTGTTCATTACATGGGGAATGAGTTTACTCTGTATTTCGAAAAGTGTTTATGATGATTGACGAAGGTTTAATTTTTATGTTTCTCTCTGTATGGTCAATGTCTCATTTTAGAGTTAAAAAGAGTCTAAAATACATTTGTCAGTTGCGTCATTGCAGCCACTGAAACCTTTCTATTTGTCTAAATCCTTCCCATTCCCATGTTTGAACACAAGAACCAGAAGAAAAGGCATTCTGTATAGTGAAGTGGTATGTGCTACATCGCTGGAATGTGAATTGAAAGTGATATATAGCAGAAAATATCAACTAAAAGCAGGTCCACTGCAACATACCGATTGCAGTGATTTGTAATCTAAATCTCTGCTCAGTGTCCCTTCTCCTCAAGTACACCCTCCATAAGACAAGTTAAATGTGCTTGATGGTCTATATGGATTAGCACACTGATGAAATACCATATTGGTCCTCATAATCTAATCTCTTTATTTTGACATTTTCTCTATAAAATTCTTCCACTAAGCATTGATACAAAAATGGCCTTACTATCTTTTGCTCATAAAAAAATAAAATATTCCTTCCTCTTTTTGAGGTCCACAAGAAAAGAAAGACAGGAAATACTGCATAGCTCTCTCTGAAAATGTTATTTCCTTCCAAGCATTATTGTTGAAAAACATTACACTTGAAAGTCACACCACCACCACCACCAAACAAGGCCTAATTAGTCCAAGCACTTTGAAAGTCCTGCAAATTGCATGTCTTTGTAGAGAGGGGTGGTAAGTGAAATAGAAGGCAATTGCCAAATAAATTTAGACAAAAAGAAAAAAGTCCAATTGTCAATGCAACACGCAACAACATAACACAGTCCTATAACCCATAAAAAAAAAAAAATTGTACTATATCAGTATATACATAGTAAAATTTTAACTACATCAATGGATATACAGAAATTTGCCAAAATAATTCATAATTCTAATTGCAAAAAGCTACATATTGAGCCAATGAGAAACAAAAGCTCAACTTCTGCTTTGGTTATACAGTTAGCCTGGTTAAGGAGCTCAGAAAAGCAACCATGGACTGGATCAACAGCTGCTAGAAATAACTTCCCTGCTAATCTAGACTCAACAAGCTCGAGCTAATTTGATTGTTGAAATGACTTGGACCTAGCTATATAAAAGCCTCAGCCAAGCTACCCATAATTAAGCATCCAAAAAGTTCATGCCAGTACGCTACTTCGGCTTCTTGATTTAAGTTGACTGATAATTTGATGCCATGCCTGTGGATATAAGACCTAGCATAACTACACTCCAATCTGCCCACCCCGCAGAACACATTCAGCATATGCCAACAAAATAGAAATGGAAAAAAGAGAAATAGAATATATAAAAAAAAAAAAAAAAAAAAAAAAGCCTTGGGTTAGAGTGTCTGATGCAAAGTTACTGTGTTCAAGCAATGAAGACAAAATCAACCTTCAAGAACTATCCTCCCAATCATTCTTTGAATATTAGCATGTCAGGATATTGACTACAAGTATAGAACATGATGTACAAATATCATATAAAGTCTACAGAAATCTTTGAAACGACTCTTTAAATAAATTTGAATTTATTGCCAACCCTTTATGTTTTAAGAACCTCACTTAAATGAACTCAGGGGTATGCAAGGAGAAAAGCAAGATAAAAGGGCATACCTCAACTATAATACAAACAACTGCAGAATCCTTTTATAAGAGTCAATATCGTATCATGTTTCTCCACTTGTCCTTCAAATCAACCTAAACAATATAACCTCTGATATTTAGCACAAAGAAAAAGAATGCCAAACCAAACAAAGACACTGACAAATGATCATAACACTTCTCACCTCGGTTCTCTGTTCAAATATGTCACGATATGAATCTAAGATAAGCTTCCAGTTCCCCATACCGTACCTTCAGAAGAAAGATACACAAATGTATAAGGAAATTTAATTACTGAAAAAGATTATTATTCATTTCTTAATTTTCTCGGAGGACATGAAAACACCCTCAAAGAAAACAAAAACAGAACATTCTTCCCCAATAGTTAACTCATATCCCTTTGGGTGGAAAAACTGGTGAAGTGTTTCCAGACCAAAACAGTCATGGACCTACGAAAATTGATGCTATACCATAATATTACAATTTTTGCTTTTTGCTATTTTCATTTGAAGACTACAAGAACAAAGATAATACAAACCTTTACCGAGGTGAAAACTCTGATGAATATAATTAAACAAACTGGATAAAATACAAGTTCTAGAATAGCTTGCCCTACATACAAAAGAATCACATACTTCTGCACACCAGTTCTCAAGGTGTCTTCTTCCAGGGTACTCCATTTCTTATGTTTTCTCCTCATTCCAATTTTTTTAATTTCGTACTTCTTCAAAGGAGAAACAAGCCTTCTCTTTGGGGTAGGCAAGTGAATACTCCCACGGCCAGGTGACCCTTCAGATAAGCTGTCAATAGAATCGTCCCACTGCAAAGACAGATTACAATTCATGATGCATGTGTAAAGTTACATGTAAACACAATATTGAAGGGGAATTTGTTACATTTCTCCATCGTCATTAAACTGGAGAATTAATCATCACATGCTTTCCAGAATACATACAATCATGAAGTCAAATGTAATCGAAAGTCTCTGTAATATGCTTGTGAGAAATCAAACACATGGGCTTCAAAAGTTCCATGCTGACAATTCAATATTCAAACAAGTGTTTGACAATGGTATTCAAAAGGACACGTAGGGGAGGCAAGCAAACCCTTTTAAATAGAAACAGGTGACCACCACACTTCTTCCGTGGTGACCTGTGAAGCACTGGCACTCCATCTCAGTCACTGTACCCGTGTTCAATACGTGACGGATACAAACACGCCTCGAACACACCAAAATGTGTCAAGCATGCCACGCAGTGCGCCAATATATATATATATATATTGCACAGTTAATGTTTTGGAAATTAGATCTTCTATTCTTTGCCATTTGGTGTCTTCTATTTCCAATAATGGCTTCTCCGTCTTTAATCTCATAATGACTGAAGGTCCATCTTTGCCCAATCTTCTGCCATTCAAACTATAAACCAGCTAGGTGAAATGCCACAATTTTTTGGGTATTTTAAAAAGTTAGAATGATGCATATCCAAACTATGTAGCTGATTGAGATCAAGGCACTAGTAAGCTTGGTTACTTGATGGGATTCCATATATGCTACAATGCAATCCATCGTGTTTCTATTATACCATTGAGGTCATAAAATTAAGAATGCTTCTAAAGAAACTGAATGAGTGGTTCAATTCTTCTCCCTATGTTGCTTATGTGAAGATGAGCCCATTCTGTGGACCCATACTTTCCCAAGGACATGTAAATGGACACATGAAACGCACATGCAAGCAGCTATAGCCTAAGATTTTGCTTATCTCTTGGAATCAAAGTCCAAAAGTTCAAATTCAAACAGAAATGTAAACAAAACTGAGATCTGTATACATGTATGTACTCTAGAAGAAATTAGTGCCAATTGGACAATCTAAGGACATCAAATCAAATCACAGCAATCAGAAAATGACTAACATTACACAAGCAAAATATAGCCATATATGATTATTGTGTACTTCTGTAATTTTGTATGCTTGGATAATAGAAAACTAAAAATCACCTTGAGAACCCCATTTACCATTAAACTTAACAACTAATTTAAGAGATAAGAAAAACATAACATGAAATCATTACCTCACAAGTGTGGGCGGTACTATTGCGTGCCATTAGGCTGGGTTTAGGCACATTATTCTGATGCCTGGAACATTGATTTCCGAGATTAGCCTCATTGGCCTGAGCAGCCTCAGCACTCCTGTCAACAGAATGAATGGATATTTCCACATCTACCTTCTGTCCTTCCACGGAAGGCTCCTGATTCATATCTTCTCTTCTCATGCTAGATATTACGTTTTCAGCAACCTGTAGTGCATCAGGAAGGGGATCTTTCACTGCTGCACGTAGATCCAAACGACTGGTTCTGAGTGCTTCTTGTACTTTATTAATTTCAGGAGTAGGTAGGCAGCCATAATTGTTTGATGATTTCCCTATGTCCAAATCATCTGAATCAGCAATCTTAACTCCTCTAGAAGTCCCAGAGCTCACTCTACCTCGTTTGACAGCAACATGCTTGCGTCTGGGCAGCGCAATACCCCTCTGCATTTCTAAAATAATACAATCCTTAATTAAAACAGACAAATACAAAACCCATATGTTTGACCTTTGAAAAAAACTTGAGCAAACAAAATGTTTAGTCAACTAATTGCATAAGGAGAACGAAAATAGATAGCTGATTGATGTAGCTTTGACATGAATGGAAGAATTATATAACCATGAAAAAAGAAGAAAGCAAACCCTAAAGAGAACATAACCTTTTCCTTTTACTTCCCTGCAAAAATCTATATCCAGAAAAATATATTATTGTGTAAGAGGGATTAACTTGAGCCTACTAAATTAATTGGATCCAATCGAAGCCCAATTGGAAAGCCCAAAATTTGGTGAGCTTGGAGAAACTATTGTCAAATGGGCCAAGTGAATTATATTAAACCAGCCCACAAGAAAGTCAACAAATAGGGCTGAGGAGGATACATTTCAAGCATATATCTCCAAAGAAAGCCCAACAAGCCCATTAGAGGAGGTCCAGATCATACGAGTGTCCGAGGAGGTTAACTGTTGCTTTCAGAAGATATGAAACTCTCAGAGGAGATCTATTCTCCAAGGTATTTGCTTAGTCTTGAAGGGGTTCGAAACCACGAACCTAGAGACCTATTTGAGCTCAGACTCGAAGGGGTTCGGATCTATGAACCTAGAGATCCAAAGCGCTTGGCTTCGAACAGATTCGGACGAAATCCAGAAGCCGTTCCATTAATGAATCCCAGAACACTTGCGAGCTCGGAATTTTCCGGAATCTACGTACCAGAACTATAGGTGTGACTGAGTCCGAACAAAGGACTCGATCCCAAGGACGGTGAGTGGAGATAAATTCACTCTTCCGTTAAGCTAGCATATACCCGAGTCGAGGTGGCACGATCTAAGGGGTCCCTGAGACTCGGCAATATTTACGGCAAGGCGTTCTCTTGAACTACCCCTGACCCTTCTGCAACAGGGCGTCCTCTGGGACTATCCCTGACCCTTTGAGATGATTGGGGATCATTGGTTAAGTGTGACCAAGAAGAAGGGTTCGCCGAGAGGTTGATCTCCTCTTCAGGGTTTTCCTCATCCTCGGAGAGGTCACCTCCTCGAACAAGGTGGTTAGAGAGAATATTCCCCATGTGCCTTACACATGGGCTCCATCCTACATCATGAGGTGCTTATAAATAACACCCACCCATAGCTTTACAAGGAATGGATTTTGGAGAGATAACTCTTGGGAAAGAACTAATTTCCCTTCTCTATTATGTACCTTGCGAGTGAAAATGGAAGATCCATGAGAGAGTCTTGCCATTATTCTCTCTCTAACTACTTTGGCGCCTTCTCACTCAATCTCTTATCTCCATCATCTCTTTGCTATTGTGTTCCTAGTTATGACTATTAAAGAATCTAAGCCTCTCATCATTTCTAGAGAATTCAAGTGTTCTTTAAAGATCTTCGAATTTCTAGACCACATTTTTGAACCCTTTCATACATTTGGCGACTCTGCTAGGAAGGCATATTGGTTAATGGTCTTAACAAGATCCGGAATCTACACAACTCCGGAGAAGATGGCGGGAGAAGAAGTTCATCAACAAGGCTCTTCCAATGGTGGTGATGAGAGGACTCAAGTTCAAGACCCACTTCTCATCCTTGAAGCCATTCAAGGACTCCAACACACTCAACAAGAGATTCTCATGACCGTTCAAAATCTCACCCACACTATGTTGGTGATAGGTTCAAATTCGCACCACCAGCAACAAATGGAGGTCAAGTCAAAGCCGGCGCCAACGCCAACGCCAACAAGCATCAACAACTTCATAGTGATGTTGGAAATGCTCAAAACCATCAAGACCCACCCCCAATTCTCCCTGAAGTTGCTCAAAATGGTGTGCAAAATCAAGTGGTAGGAGAAACAAGTCATGGCCAACCTGTGGCCCATGGAGCACAAAATTACTCACCTGGAGGATTGAGCCATGGTCCAGCGATGGTTGGAGTTTCCGGCGCAATGAATGGTGTTCCAGCGGCTACGAAAGTTCAAGGAAGGCCCATAGAAATTTCTTTACAAAATGGTGCTCCATCCATGCCTAATTTTGTTCCACCGATTGTAAATTCTACTCATGTACTGAGCGGGTCTCCTTTGGCTCCGACAACGGCTTTCCAAGCTCAACTCGGCATACCCATGGCATGTAACGGAGTTTATGGAACTTAATTTAACGCTCTATCACGGAATGTCATATCCATAGATGCCAATGGTCAATATCACAACGTTTCTACACGGATAGTGAATTCTTAACACCCAAATAGCCAAGTCGCTCTAGCCTCGGTCTTCAAGTCTACAAGCCAAGTTTCGGGAATACCACTATCAAGTTCTCTCCCTCAACAATCTCTCACTCTCGCCGATGTACAAGTCATGTTCGATCTTGAACGGGGCAAGAGGACTTTACTCTCTTTGCCTAATCCGGATGCCAGGCCACCATACCCTATCGAGATGTTGAGTTATTCATACCCGGAGGGGTACACAATGCTGAAGTTCATCAAATTTGATGACAAACAAGGAAATGCTCAAGAACATGTTTCGTTCATCGAGACTTTGGGGATTCATAGTTCAAATCATGTCCTTCAACTGAGAGAATTCTCCAAGTCCCTTATCGACCGAACATATAGTTGGTATGTTAACTTGGCCCCAAACTCTATCCAAAATTGGGAGGAAATAGTCAACAAATTCCATGCCAAATTCTTTTAGGTGGCCGAGAAAGTGACCACACTTACCCTGTGTAAGGAAAAGCAGCGGGAGGGTGAAAACATTCTTGAATATATGAAGAGGTTCCAAGACAAAACCGTGGACTGTCACGAGGCAGCCTCGTGAAAACTACTTGGTCCAAATCTGTGTCGAAGGGGCATTGAACGAGTACAAGATGCTTCTTGTTAATCACAAGCTACCCACAATCTCGGCACTAATTGAAGCATCTCGGAACATCAACATACCTCGGTCTCAGGAGATTGGGTTCGAGACTAGTTATAAAACCAGCTTCAAGACATCCCAAGGACCTTCTGTCACTACGGCTTCTACGCCTTCTACCCGAAAGTAGCAGGGGGAGGAATTCAGAGGTCAGAAGAGGAAAAACTGCGAAGATAACACTCATTTTCCGTATAGTGTTGAGGAAGTGAAGGCCTTAGTTAAAGAATGGGTGGCAAACGGGGAACTAAAGTTGCCTCGTATCAAAGAGCTTTTACCAAAGAAAGACTGCAAGGGCCCTAATTATTGTGTTTTCCACCGATCACTAGGACATCTTACAGAAAAGTGTTGGACGCTTAAGAAGATCTTTAGAAAGAAAGTCGAAGCAGATGAGCTAGAGTTCAAAGAACAAGGGCCCCAGGATATCTTAGAAGGCGTGGCTATGATGGCGTATGACGGCCACAACCTGAGCAACTAGTGAAAGTTTTCCGAATGACCTTGCAACTCTAGGGTCAAATGTCGACATTCCGTAGAAGTCTATCTGTGACATTTACATTGTATTTACTGCATTGTCCAAGAAGTTCTATCTTTCTTATGTTATGAAGAAATTTATTTCCTCCATATTGTGTATCTCCATTAGAAGTTTATTTTCTCTATATTGTGTATCTTCATTGTGTTATGTTGCTTGAAGACTGTTTTCATTTGTCACCACTCGACGAAGAAAGAGAAGTAGTAGACTCGATTGCCCACCAGAAAGGATCTTTCTTGTTAGAGTAGAGTGTGTGCTCCCACTCGGACTTTTGAAGAACAACCTTGTTTCTATCAATGCGAGCTTCGAGGATCTATCTTGTTGAAGTAGAGTGTGCACTCCCACTCAGACTTTCGAAGAACGGACCTCGCTTCCATCAATGCGAGCTTAGAGGATCTTTCTTGTTAAAGTAAAGTGTGTGCTCCCGCTCAGACTTTCGAAGAACAGGCCTTGCTTCCATCAATGCGAGCTTTGAAGATCTTTCTTATTGAAGTAGAGTGTGTGTTCCCACTTGGACTTCCGAATAATAGCCCTCGAGACTCGATTGCCTGTCAGAAGGGATCTTTCTTGCCGAAGTGGGGTGTGTGCTACCATTCGGACTCCTGAGGGACAGCCTTACTTCCGTTTGGATTTTCGAGAGACAACCCTTGCTTTCATTAGTGTGGGTTCTGAGGACCCCGGGGTCGTGGAGTTTTCTTTTTTACAAGAATTCATTCACCTCAAATAACAAAACCGACAAACAAGATGAACAATATCAATTTTAGATCATGATTCAAGCATTATTAGAATGAGACAACATCAACAAATAATAATGATCTACTTAAGCCACAACAATTTTATGCCTCCGAGCAAGTTCATGAAAATGTAACAATCAAGATCTTGTTTATTCGGGTCGATTCCTCTCGAGCCGACGTAAAACAACAATGTGCAAACATAATTTCAGCATCAATTATTTATTTCTTTAATTATCCACTTGATCAACAAATTCATCCCCTCAAACATCAAACTCAAAGGTTGTAATATGCAAACAACATTCAACATTAGTGATTCAACTTATGCATGATTATTAACTCCGATTTTTACTCTACAAAGTGTGTAACGACAAGCTCAGAAGTTCGACTGTCAAAGGTTCATCTCCTTTGAATCAAAGAAAATAAATAACTGAGTATGATAATGCTTTATCATTCCCAAATCAACAAAACAGTGCTGTGAGTACTAATAGCAACAATAAATCAGTGGAGATAGGCAAGATTGCAAAAAATTCCAATTATGTATTTCACGAATCTAAGCTCATGAGCATAAAAGTCCATCAAAACAAGAAGGGAAAGTGGGTTTGAACAGAGCTAACCCACAGATCTGAAAAAGCAAGATCAAATTTGAAGCAACAATGAGCAAGAAAGAAATTGAGAGTAATGTAAGCCGGAATGGGTGCGGGCCACGACTGGAAACAGCGGCAACACCGCAAGTATGAGACGCACAAACCCAGGATCGGCGCGCGCAGTGTACACAAGCAGTAGGCGAGAAAGGTGCTGGGCAGGCCAACGTCGCACTGCGTGGGCGACGTTGTCGGCTTTGGTTAGTTGCAACTGGAACCAGTGGCAGTAGATTTCAGTGGATGTGAAACAAGACTGAGATATGTGTGTTCGAAGCTCTGAAAAATGCAGCTGAAATGGAACACCGATGGCGAGCTGGGTTGGTGTCGGCGCAAGATGATAGGGCTAAGGGATTACGCCGCTGGGCCGTGACACCGACGTCGCTAGGTGAACTGGAACCACAGTGTAGCTATGGCGTGATATGCCGTTAGTGGTTTCTGGAGTAGGATGGAGCTTTGGTTCACTGATTGCAGAAAGGAAAATGCTGAGCTGTTGATTTTCAAAAACAAACAAATGGGTTTCAAATTTCAAGGAAGGAAAACAGTGAGTCTCCATTTATTTTACAGAAGAGAAAGAAAGGGGATAAGGGCAAGGGTTTTTGTCCTTGGCTTGGAGCAAATAAAAAAAAAAAAAAGTGTAGTTCGGTGGTCTCTCAATTATTCTAAGAGCATATATATATATATATATATATATATTTATAAATGGGTCTGTTGTTAGTTGATTTTCTTTTGACTTGGAAGAGAAAAGTTTGGATTGGTGAATCAAATAGTAAAAGGATTTGAAAAAAACTGGAATCAAAATAATGAAGAAAAGTTGTGTGGGCCCAGGTAATACACAAGGAATTATCCAATGCATCTAGGGCATAACACCTACACATTTCACCAAAGCCAAGTTTTTAAATATTTACTGGAGAGAAATATAACACAAGGTTGACGCAACATGATGCAGGCAGATATTCCTAGGTATTGGCGAAATATTCTCTATTTTTTTTTTTAAACTATAATATGACTCCGAATTTTTAGATAATTATGGTATGACCCACCTCTCAGGAAAGTATTTCAGTAAGGTTTCCAAAAATGCAGCAAAGGTTTATCCTAACTAAACGGACCGTTCAGGACGCAACTGCAACTGCAACGTAGGAATGGTGAAATTCTAAACAATTTTTTAAGATTTCAAAATAATCTAATAACACATGCCCGAGGAAATGAAGCAAAGCATAACTGAAAAAGTGAAAATATGCATGTCTGAGAAATTCAAAATTTCCCATACATGCACGGGCCAAAATATAAGAGGAGTTAACTTGAGCCCACTAAATTAATTGAGTCCAATCGAAGCCCAATCGGAAAGCCCAAATTTGGAGAGCTTGGAGAAATTATTGTCAAATGAGCCAAGTGAATTCTATTAAACGAGCCCACAAAAAAGTCAACAAATAGGGCCGAGAATGATACATTTCAAGCATATATCTCTAAAAAAAAGCCCAACAAGCCCATTCGGGGAGGTCTAGATCATACGGGTATCGAATGAGGTTAACTATTGCTTTCAGAAGATATGAAACCCTCAGAGATCTATTCTTCGAGGTATTTGCTTAGTCTTGAAGGGTTCGGAACCATGAATCTAGAGACCTATTTAAGCTCGGACTCAAAAGGGTTCGAATCTACGAACCTAGAGATCCGAAACGCTTGGCTTCGAACAGATTTGGACGCAATCCAGAAGCCGCTCCATTAATGAGTCCCAGAACACTTGCGGGCTCAGAACTTTTCGGGATGTACATACTAGAACCATGGGCTTAATGGAGTCTAAACAAAGGACTCGATCCCGAGGACGGTGAGTGGAGATAAATTCATTATTCGGTTAAACTAGCCTATACTCGGGTCGAGGTGGTACGATCTAGGAGGTCCCTGAGACTCAACAATATTTACGGCAGGGCGTTCTCTTGAACTAACCCTGACCCTTCTACGGCAGGGCGTACTTTAGGACTATTCCTAACCCTTTGAGATGATTAGGGATCATTAGTTAGGTGTGGCTAAGAAGAAGGATTCGCCGAGAGGTTGATCTCCTCTTCGGGATTTTCCTCATTCTCAGAGAGATCACCTCCTCGAACAAGGTGATTAGAGAAAATATTCTCCATGTGTCTTGCACATGGGCTCCATCCTACATCATGAGGTGCCTATAAATAACACCCACCCATAGCTTTACAAGGAATAGATTTTGAAGAGACAACTCTTGGGTAAGAACTAATTTCCCTTCTCCATCATCTACTTTGAGCGTGAAAGTAGGAGATCCATGAGAGAGCCTTGTCATTATTCTCTCTAACTACTTTGCCTTCTTTTTCACCCAATCTCTTATCTCCATCATCTCTTTGCTATTGTATTCCTAGTTGTGACTGTTAAAGAATCTAAGGGTTCGTTTGGGATGTTCTAAAAAAATGCACTTTTTGACTTATTGGCTTATATGGGTTGGATTTGGGTTAGGTTTAATGTGATGTGTTAGAGAGGTGATGTGATTTAAATAAGATGATGTGACTTAAATAGGATAGTGACTTTTTAACTTTTTGTATTATTTAGGTTATGCCAAACTTGGCCTAAGTCTCTCATCATTTCTAGAGAATTCAAGTGCTCTTTAAAGATCTTCAAATTTCTAGACCACATTCTTGAACCCTCTCATACATATTGTAACTTGAAATATTTGAAAACTGTAAGAAAAAGGGACATGACCAATATTCATATGAACAATGAGAATGAGGTTTACCATTATTGCCTTTACCAGCAATCAAATCATGACTCGAATCCGGCATACAAGCTGCTATCTCTCCAACTCCGTTGCATACTTGGTTATTGCCCAATCCCAGCACTTCCTTCATTGTGTCATCACTCACTGTCTCAGCCACCAAGTCAAGAAACGACGGACCCATAATCTCCCAAACTTCAGCAACATAGGTTCTAACCGCCTCCAATGCATCATTCCGTCTATTCCTCATTTGCACATTTTCACAAACACTTGCATCCCAAACCACCGCCTCAATCTCGTCCTTCCAACTCCGCAATTCATCCGAAACCAATCCCACCGCCTTCTCCGACCTCTCCATCTTCCATACCCTACCCCTCCAAATTCTCTTCACGGCATCAAAATACTTAGCTTCTTTGTCCTCACTCTCATCAAGAAACCTTACAACACAATCCACTGCCACTGCGCAATACGCCCCTTTCATTGCCTTCGAAGCCTCAACGCCTTCTTCACAATCCAACTCTTCGATACGTTCCAATAGTTCGAGAATTTTCTCGGAAACCAAACACTTTGCAATCTCCGACTCTATTCTTCGCAGTAGCATTGCTTTCTTCAAACTCCAATTGTCGTTCGGAAGAGGAAGAACTCGAATCAGAGCGTTCAGCAAGCGGTCGTCCACCGATTGCCGAAGAATGAAATCGAGAACCCATCGAGCCACATCAATGTCCATTAAAACTGAAACCTTCAATAAAAACCCTAACTTGTGAACAAATAAAGTTGAATTGGGGTTAGGGTTCCAACTCTTTTGTTCTACGCAATTCTAGGGTTCTGTAGTTCCATGTCTGATGCTGTGTATGAATCGATGCAATCACCTTGCTTGGTCTAAAAACAATTTTTCAAAAAATTTCCTTTCTTTTTCGTTTTTTTTTTACTCAATTTTTTTAATATTTTAAATAATTTTTAAAATTTTTAAACATAACTAACATAAAGGTCTATTTTGATAAGTGAGTTAAAAGTCATTTCTTAATTTTTAATTCAATTTTCTTTTTCACAAAAAAGTCAAAAAAATAATTTGTAATTATCTTCTCAAAACACTCTAAACACATTTAAAAAATATATATATATATATATATGGTGTGTTTGATTTGTGTTTGTAGAGCAATTTTTTAGATAAAAAGTACGAAAACTTGTTTGCTTCCCTTTTTTCAGAAATAATTTTATAAAATTATTTTTGGGAGAGGATTTTAAAAAAAGTGATTGATTTGATATGTATAAAAGAGAGAATGATTTTAGAAAGTAAGTAACCAAACAAAATTTTGAAATTTTTTTTAAAAAAATTTGTTTGATTTAATTATTCTTGAAAATTTATTTATAGAGAATTTTTTTTCAAAATTTTTTTCTGAAAAACAAACCAAACAAACCTATAACTTTTATAAAAAAAAAATTTAAAAAATTTACTAAATATCAAAAGTATAAAAAAAAATACAAAAATTTAATATATTTTTATGTATTTATTAATTTTTTAAAATATTTTTTATAAATATTTTATTTTTTAAATATATTTAAATAAAATATATCTAAAAAATAAAAATACTTAAAAATTTAAAAATATTTACTAAAAATAAAAAATAATAAATTTAATTTTCAAATGTTTTTTTAATGGTTTTACACAACAATACACAAAATCTTTCGGTGTAGACAGATGCACAGGTAAATATCTGAGCACCCAATATATATTTGACACGTCATTAAAAGGCATCGCGTGAATGTTACGTGAGGGCGTAAATTTACAATTACGTCCATATCATATATACCTAGCTTAGTTTTATGAATTGGTGGACAAGCTATCATTCGGTGTAAACAGCTACACACATAAATATCACAGATCCAATATATATTTGCCACGTCATCAAAAGATGTGGCGTGAATGTTACTTGAGAACGTAAATTTACAATTATGCCCAAATCATATGCCTATTTTATGAAGTGGCGGACAAGCATTGGTTGTCTGGATGTACGAAGAGTCATGAACCGGTCTTTGTTCGGTGAACTGTAGACGATCGTCCCGGTCTGCAAGCGAAGCGAAGCATCATCTATAAAGAAGAAGAAAGAAGCCCTATTTCGAGTGCAGACACCATAACAGACCTGAGGAGAGAGAGTGAGTGAGTGAGAGAGAGTTCATTTATATATATATATATATATTCGATTGGCTTTCTCTCTCTCTCTCTTCAATCTGATACTATAGAAGGAATGGCAGTGGGTGGTTGTACTTCGTCGTCGGACGATATCGTGATAAAGTCGCCGACTGATAGGCGGTTGTACAGATACGTACAGCTTAAGAATGGACTCTGTGCTCTGCTCGTTCACGATCCAGAGATTTACCCTGACGGAGCTCTCGAACAATCTAAGATTGCCAGTGAAAACGAAGACGAAGAAGTAGAGGACGAAGATGAAGACGATGATGAAGGTGAAGAGAGTGAAGAAGAGGACGAGGACAATGAAGAAGATGAAGATGAAGATGAAGCCGGTGAAGCAAAAACAAAGGCGAAGAAAGGCGCTTCTCAGACTAAACAGGTTTGCTTTTTGTTTTGTAATAGTATGTTGCTTTGGGATAATGAGATTGAGATTACATCGGAGTTGCAATTAGCATTGGAAGTTGAAAGCTTTCTTCCAATCTGTTAATGTATGCAGGCAGCAGCAGCATTGTGTGTTGGAATGGGTAGCTTCTCTGATCCTTTTGAGGCACAGGGTCTTGCGCATTTTCTAGGTCTGTTCACCATCAAATCCTGACTTGAATCTGGCAAACTTAATTTTTTTAAGTTTCAACTGCTTACATTTTATCATTACTGTTGTGATGTCTTCAATGGTTAAGAAATCCTAATAAATTACTAAAACTTCATATGAGCGGAAAGGTGATACTAGCATTAATTTAAGTACTATATGTTTGAAGAGGTCTGTGGGGTGGGATTTGATTAAACTTGCCCTTAACTTAATGGGCTTTAATGTGGTGTTGCTTGGTGTAGCTCTTTGGATTGAGCCTCTTTTCTTGTAAATACAAATCAGAACAAGAGATAGAATGCTTTGGTGTTTTAAAAATTCTTCTTCTTAATCTAAATACATATTCACAACAAGAGTGGGAATGTTTTGGTGTTTAAGAATTCTTCTTCTTCTTGTTCTTTAAGTGGTCATTTTACTTTTTCTTTTCTACACTCTACTTTCTTATGATTTTTTTTTTCTCATGAATGTATAAATACATATTCAGAACAAGAGAGGGAATGATTTGGTGTTCTAAGAATTTTGATATTGAATCGTTATTACCTAAATCCATATATTTTTGCAGAACACATGCTCTTCATGGGGAGTACTGATTTCCCGGATGAAAATGAGGTATGTCAGTCTTTATTTTCTTTAACATTCTGCGTACAAATCATGCAAGAGATGCTCATAATTTTATGCAGCTTTATGTGTGTTTCACACTAATGTTCATCATATTTGTGAAATCATATCACTGTATGGATTAAGATGATATTGATATATGTAGGTGGTGACTTAATGTCCATTCAGCCTCCCATTTTGACTTTTTTCTTTGCTAGTATGATAGTTACTTGTCGAAGCATGGAGGTTCCTCAAATGCATACACAGAAGCTGAGCATACCTGCTACCATTTCGAAGTTAAACGGGAGTTTCTCAAGGGTGCCTTAAGAAGGTAAACTTAGATATTATTTACGTGTACATATGAAGTGTGTCTACCTAAGTCCTGTGTATCCAGTTGCCAGTCCCTTTATTCTTATGTTAATTAAATATGGTTGAACTATATATTGCTGCTGTGCACTTTTGCCTGAAGTCTTATTGTTGTCTCTTTGCCTGAAGTCTTATATTAATTATGGTTGGAACTATACATGGGAGTTTCTTATTGTTGAACTATAGAAATGTTCAGGATTTATGAATCTACATTTGGAATAGACATGCATTTTGGTAATGAGAAAATCAACTATTTTGTTTTGGAAAAAGGTATTGACACCTAATCTTTTGCTTCATAAACTACTCTTCGCTCACATGTGGAGTGATGCCCACATCATCACATGGTGTTGGTTCCACTCCCATGTGAGTGAGGAGTAGTTTATGGAGTAAACCATTAAGTATTATCCCTGGCAAAGTTGTTTTGTTTTTCATGTCTAGGCCAACAGTGTTTGATTAGCTACATCATTAGGAAATGTTTTGACAAAGGCAAGACTTTTAATTCAATGATTTTTTTTTTGTTATTTATACTTTTAATCTTATTGAACTAAATAAAAACACTCCATGAATACCAGGGTCAGTTGTTGGAATGATGGTAAAGCAAGAGGTGTTGAGCTTGTAAGATCATAGATTTTATTGAAACAGCACAACATGGTGTCCTACTTTTGTTTTAATTACTTTTGAATTTGAAGTTCATGGCTCAATAAATTTCAATTTCCATTTCATATAGTAATTGTCATTTAGGTCTAATTAAATATATAGTACTTAAACTAAATGAAAATTTAAGGTAATCAAATACTTTTCCACATTTAGTTTAGGGGTATGATAAAGGGGTGTGTGGGATTAAAGACTAAATGGACAAAAATTCCTTTTAAACCATTTACATAATTCTAAACAAGTAATTATCTATACTTTATTGCCAAAAACACTATATATATTTACATTTCACATTTATATCTTTTTGGAATTTTGGATTAAATTTTCATTTTATATCCAATACGTAAACCTGAAAGGGTGTTTCAGCCCAACATTAAGGCTTGCCTTTAGTGTTCCTGGTGGTGCGGATCCAATTATGACGACAACCTCTCTAAAATGGAAATAAGGCTGCTTACATCTTGCCTTACCCAGACCTCGCTTTAGCGAGATCCTCTTGCACTGGGTTATCCTTTTTATCCAATATGTAAACTTAAACTCACAGTTGGTTTCGCACTACTGTTTAATGGTCACTGTATTATTTCTTCTTAAGCAATAAATAATCCTAAATAGGTCATAAAAAAGATGAAATTACCATAAATTTTTATTATTTGTTTATATCTATGCCTTTAGTTCTGTATTGAATTATTATCTATCTTATTTTTAAACTGGAATGTAGAAAATACAAGTATTGAGAAAAAAAGTGCTAATGGAAGGGCTGGAATCAAATTTGCTTCTTCTTTTGGGTGGTCCTTGTAAGATTTCCTTGGGGCCCCATTTGTTTTCAGAGGTAAAATGGAAGAGATTGCTAGTGAGGGGATTGTTAGTGAGGGGATTGATTGGGAGGGGATTAAGTAAAATTGTATTTGTTTTGATAATAGTTGTTAGCAAAGGAATTGTTAAATTATTTTTATATAAAATAATAAAAAAAATACAAAAAATTAAACATTAATGTTCAAAAAAAAATACCCAACATGTAAAAAGTAAAAAATTTGTAGTCCGGCGGATTATTTTTCTAATACCACATCCACCTCCTCCATCCCAATCCCCCCTTCCAACCTCCATCCTAATCTCCTCCTCCATCTCAATCCCTTCCCCAACTCTACAAACAAAAACAATACTAAATGGATCCCACCTCCATCCTAATACCATCCCACCCTCTACACCCCAAAACAAACGGGGCCTGAAATGGAAATACAAGTTTACCCACTGAAAATCAATGCCATTTCAAAATGTACTTTTTTGTGTGCTTTGTATAGTTAGGAGTCGGGTGTTGTTAGTTAGTCCAGTCCTCAATCAATTTTTGGACTTTTTTAGGGTCTTTTGATTCACAAGGAGGTTTATGGGTGACTTTTATGATTTTGTTAATTTTCTTTGTACATGGGTGGAGCCCCTTGGATGTGTTTTTGAATAAATTTTACTTGTTAAAGGAAAGATATATTAATTAATACCATTGAAATGCACGATTAACATCTATAAATTTTATTGCTCATAAAAGCAAACAGGTAGTTCTACTTGACCTTTTTATTTCTGTTGAATTTTGGAATGCCTGCAATGTGGTTGAGAGAATGAGAATAAACTCATAATCTTCGAACTTGAAAACCCATAAGACTTGAAGGGGAAGTTGAACAATCAAAGCAGTGAATTTTGGGTTGCTGGTGATGCAAAGGATGTTGGAGACAAGATTCAGTGGTAACACTACACCCTAAAAGTTGCTTGCTTGATGTGTATGGCAGATGATGTGTTGCAACTTGCTAGTGGAATGAGAATTGCCAAAATCTTAATTTTATAAGCTCTTTTTCCCCTTCCTACGTGTATAAAAAATGGCGAAGATATTTATATGGTCCATTTTGTTCCGCAGATTTTCACAGTTTTTCATTTCACCTTTAGTGAAAGCTGAAGCCATGGAACGAGAGGTTCAAGCTGTGGATTCAGGTGTGTCAAACTAAATTAAACCACTGATTTCAATTGTTTCACTTAGCAAAACACCATGCTCCTTTTTCATGCTCTCGGTTCAAGCTTGTGGAATGTTATTTGACAATGTGAAACGAAAATGAATCACAGAATTTAATCAGATTCTGCAAAATGATTTGTGCCGTCTTCAACAACTACAATGCCATACATCAGCACCTGGCCACCCTTTCAACCGATTCTTTTGGGGTAAGTTTGCATAAATCTTAGCTTCTTTCTTTTTTGACCTTGATGCATCTTTTATACTGAACAACTTCTTTCTTTGATTGGAAGGGAACAAGAAAAGCCTGGTTGATGCCATGGAGAAGGGAATTAATCTGAGGGAGCAAATTCTAAAATTATACAGTGATAATTACCATGGTGGGTTGATGAAGCTAGTTGTGATTGGGGGAGGTATGTTCCTTTTGTAGCACATTTGATGTCATTTAATTGCATTGTACCTCTTTGCAGGTTTGCATCAGAGAGAGAGAGAGAGAGAGAGAGAGAGAGAGAGAGATTAATTTGTTGAACTAAGTCTGTTAAGGTATTGATTTTGTTGTTCCAATAACTATGTTTGAGTCAGTCCTGTCCTCTTGTAGCATGGTGCTCAATGATTGAATTGATGCAACCCACAAGGTTAAGGTTCAAAGATGCGCAATCATGGATCCATCACCGAAAGAGTTGGCAAAGGTAGTGATAGAACATGGTTGTGATGGAGAGAGACTGAAAAGTGATATGTTGGTGACGACACAGTTGTGGTGGTGATTGCATTACCAACTCAAACAATAAAATAAAATAAATTAAAAAAAAACTGAAGGTTGTGATTGTCGCTCTGTGTTTTGGAAGTAGCATACAATTGTATGCTAATACTTTTGTTAAAATGCCGGTGCAGTTGCTTCAATATTAGCTGATGCAATGATGGTATCATGGTAGTAAAGGTATGTAGTGATAGGTGGTAAAGTTGATGATCAAGTTGGAGGTGGTGGAGGCTGTTGTTGTGTGTTGGCATTTGCTCTAGGGAGAAAGGTGGCTAGAAGCAATCAAAGCTAATAGTTTATGTAATGAAATGTTCTTCAAGGGTATTTAAGTGACTATTTCTGGCAAATTTCCTTCAATTCAGTTGTTTAATCAACAACTCTTTCTGCATCCTAGATATCTCCAAAGTGAACACCTCCTTGAGAGGATTTTAAAAATGGAACTTCACTTCATACTTGTTTCTACTTGAGATTTGAAATTCATTTGTGCATGTTTTTTCTTGTTTGTTTTTCAATTTGAAGATTTTATGAGAACCTTGTAGGGAAAGGAATTTTTCCTCGTATATTGAAACAAACCTCTGGGATTCTGTTGCTGAAATCAATTTGATTGGATAATGACAATCTATGATTCACATTTTGAATATTAACAATTGTCTCAAATTATAACAATTGGCATGATCCAAAACTTGTTCAACAATAGTCAAATTATTTCGTTATATACCAGTAATGATTAATTGATTAAGAATTTCACTAATCAGAAATTATGTTTGCTGCAGTTTGTTGAATACTCAAATTTGAAAGGCTTACAAATGAACATTGTTTGTATGAGTTTTTCCAATCAGTTTTGTGACAATGATGTAATTGACATTGTGACGGAAATGAAATATCTATGAATGTTATGTACTTATGTTAATGTTGTTCTTTCAAATGTTGCAGAGACTCTAGATGTACTTGAGAGTTGGATTCTCGAATTATTTAGCAATGTCAAAAATGGTCCTCCCCTAAAGCAAGAGGCTAGGATGGAAGTTCCTATCTGGAACGCTGGTAAACTTTACAGGTTAGAGGCAGTTAAAGATGTTCATATCCTCAATTTGTCATGGACATTGCCATGTCTTCGAAAAGATTATTTGAAAAAATCAGAAGATTACCTGGCTCATCTCATTGGGCATGGTAAGATATTATGTGCTCACATCTTTTCATGTTTCATTTGAATGAAGTAAAATGTGTCTTTTATTTAGACAAAGGTGGACATGCTTCTTTAATGGTTATTTGGTGAATGTGTGTGTGTGGTTTTTTTCTATTCGATTTGGTTGAGCCTGCCCAACGTATGACCAAAGTTTTATCATCTGACATTTGTCCTATTTAAATTTGGACACACTTCTAAATTCCACCAAATTTACTAGAGAATTTGGAAAATTTTAGAACATGAAAACAATTCATCTATCCTTGCATTGCTTCTTCACTATAGGAGGTTGCTGTGATTTTCTCCCTCGTACCTTTTTTTTTTATTAGGTCTTTGCATTTTTATTTTTTTTTATTTATATTCAATAGCACCTTTTGGAGATTTCCTTGTTTTTTAGTGATCTCTCAATCTTAGGACTTGTTACATTTTCATACCATTCCTCGAGAAAGTTTGCTTAAGAATTAGGTTGAATGCTATTGGTCTGAACACTCTCTTTGATGTAAGATTTCAGTTGTCAATAGATGTCGCAATCCATGTTTCATCTACACCTAAGGCTGTATTTGTTTTACCGAAGAATACGGGAAAATTAATTTCCAAGATATTCATGTAATAAGGTTGTTTGTTTAGTTTGGAATTTCAAAATTTTAGGGAATGATATTCCAAAATTTAAGACATCCAGTCATAAAAAAAAAATAATAAGAAAAATATTGGAAAACAACTTCCCATACTTTAATCCAAATGTTATTTTTTAGATTTAGGAAAAAGTTATATAAGGAGTATCAAAACAAGAGTCATTGTTGTATTATGATATTTATAAAAACGAGACTTGGTTGAAAATTTGCATCTGATTAATTTCATTATCTAGCTCATGCTTCATACTTTCATAAGTCAATACAAAGGTTGCTATAAGCATTGTTAGATAATTTTTTTGTTTTATACAAATAAATGGGCGAAGTTGATCATGTTATTTACATTTGTAACAAATTTAATGTCAATAAATTCTAAAAACTTGAAAAATTAATATTAAAAACTAATTGCCCTCTCCAAACCCCACTTCAGTGAGAGCCTCGTGCATTGGGTTGCCCTTTGTTATTGATGTCTTACAACACTTGAGAAAATCCAAACTTGCCTGTAGACATAGCCCATGAAGCACAATATTTGCATAGGATACATTGCAATTTACAATATCTTGTTTCACTTAATATTCTGATTTTTTAAAGAAAATCACTCTTGTATCCAAAATACCTCAACGGATCCCATCTAAGTGATCTTTACAATCATGCCCCTATTACATTGGATCTGTGTTCCTGTTTTACATACCAAGGCAAGTGATCTTCTAGGTTGTATTGTTTGCAAAATAATGAAAGGCTAGAGGCTTTGGGTGGAAGAGTGCAAATTCTCTATCATAGTTGAGAAATTCAATGGATCTTTAGTTATTGGGCCATCTCGTTAAACAAGGATTTTGATGGGGATGTTGCTTAGCCATTGCACTCATTCTCCACTTTGTTTTGGGCCTCGTTTTCCCCCTACTTCTATTGATTGATATTCTTGTCAAATGAGAACAAATAATACAGTTAACTTTCATTGATTTTGATAATTATTATCTTTTAGGATCTTGTGCCATGTTTTAGTGTAGTTGGTTTATATCACATGTAAAATGGTATACTTTCAACGCATGTCTTGTAAGCCAAAAGGTCTCTGACAGTATGGTAATTGCTTTTTCTGGTCCATATCCATTGCTTGTCAACATGTTTAGAGCATGAGTTTTAATATCTGAAGACAAGTTAATATTTTTCCAGAGGGCAAAGGGAGCTTGCACTTCTTTCTAAAAGCTAAAGGGTGGGCAACTTCCATATCAGCTGGTGTTGGGGATGAAGGAATGCACAGATCTTTGATAGCTTATATTTTTGGCATGTCTATACACCTCACTGACTCTGGCTTGGAAAAGGTAGATACTTGTTCTTACCCCTTACTGATTTTTGTGGTATAGTCTGCTTTCCTTTGTAATTTATTGCAACTCTTATGGATGGATCCTTTGAACTGATAGAAAATTGCTTTAGAGTTGTGCACATTTAAGGTTACTGCATTCCAGAATTCGACTTATGTCGATGATTGGTTCTTAATTCTTATCTTTTACATAATGACTATCTTGGAGAAAGGAGAATTATTGGAAATATATGGTCAGTGTAATACATATAAAATCAACCACCTTTTTCAGGGAAGGAAGAAAGGTTGGTATGTGTTCCACTTGTACATTTTCCCTTTAAAAACACCTTTATCTTAATATGTGGAAGATATAATCGTAAGCATGCAGTTGTCTCTCTTTCCTTCCCAATCTCAACCAAATGTACTTGGGGAAATTTTTTTCTCAACCTTGCTTTTACCGTTTCCATCCTATCTTTCAATTGCCAAACCTCTTACACATCAAATAACTACAAAATCACTCTAGTGGAAGGAAATATGATCAAGCATTGTTATTTTTTATAGATGGAAAGCACTCACCAAAGGAAACTTTTGTTCTTCTTTTCTCTCACTTTGTTGTAAAGGTTAGGTTTGTACCTAGTTCCCCTTGATTGATAGTGACCAGTTTTGACTAATGGCACTTTTCATGATGTTTTTTGACCAAAGAATCTAGTTGACATTTTACATCCAAATAAAATAGGAATAGGATCTACTATAGCAATTGTCAGCTCAAAGATATAAATTAATGATGGGATGTATAATATAGCAATCAAATGAACAAATTAAGGCTCAAAGATTTGAGGACCATTTACTTCTTTTAACCTTACTGCAAGTGTAGACTAGGAAGCATGAACACTTCTAAGAAGGTGGTGTGGCTTATCGTACACCAAATGAAACTTGTCGGATACTTCCCCACACTTTTTAGACACGTTTAAACATATCCTACTATTTTTAAAAATTTCTAAACTCAAACACGCTTAAGGCATTTGGGAGATATGTGTTGCTTAGACACAAATGAAACACTTTATAAGTTTGAATAAAATGACTTTGAATCTAAGGATAAAAGAAAATGTAAATTTATACATATTCTTTTCTCTTTGCCTACGGTGTTCTGCATCAGCAACGTTTTTATCAGCCTCGGAGAATCGATGGGGATTAGGGAGGAGATTCCTTCATGCATATTATAGGTGAAGAAAATGGAAAGACAAAATCACTTTTAACGCATGATTGATGACTGAGAATTTTTAAGCATACTTGTGTTCTCTCTTCAGGTTTCTCTTACTTCTCATCTCTTCTTCTTCTCCTTCTTTTAAATTGTCACCATTGCCTAGCTAGCACAATGATACTCAGTCGTCACCCATTACATACCTGCATAAATCTTTTTTAGATGTACTTTTTCTTTTTTCAACCTGTTTTACTGATGTTTTTGCTTTGGTATGTAATGCTGCTATGCAGATCTTTGATATCATTGGCTATGTTTATCAATACCTTAAGTTATTGCGTCAAGTTTCTCCCCAAGAATGGATATTTAAGGAACTCCAGGATATTGGAAATATGGAATTTAGATTTGCAGAAGAACAACCTCAAGATGATTACGCTGCAGAGCTTGCAGGTTATATTCTTTTTGTTCTTTTTACCTCTTGTATCTGCTTTTTGTATTCAATTGACAGTCCCTTAGTTTGAGGTGTTTAAATTGCTTGAGTGCAATTATTTGCGATGAGCTTGGCCTCTTGCTGCTAGCTCATAACAGACTTCATTCACTAATTCATTTGCTAGCACTGGTGCCTTCTTCTATCATATGTGGTCCATCATTTTGACATCCTAAGTGCTTTTGCACTAGGAAAGTTGGTGATGGAAGTTGTTTGGTTACTTTCGAACCAGAAATGAGATCAAGAACATATATTTTGCCAATGGCAGAGATAATTATTATGGAGAGCTTTGACAATAAGCATGAGATTAGCCTCTTGCTGCTAGCTCAGAACAGACTTCATTCACTAATTCATTTTCTAGCAGTGGCGCCTTCTTCTATCATATGTGGTCCATCATTTTGAAATTCTAAATGCTTTTGCACTAGGAAAGTTGGTGATGGAAGTTGTTTGGATCCTATCGAACCAGAAATGAGATCAAGAACATATATTTTGCCAATGGCACAGATAATTATTATGGAGAGCTTTACAGTTTGTTTCCTAAATCTTGTGTTTTATCAAATTCAAATAAATTTATGGAGTTCTCAGAATCTCGATGAACTAATTTTCTTCTGTTAAAAAAAAACAATGGAAAAGGACTTTCTTTTCACCAAAAAAAAAAAAAAACACCAGAATAATAACAATAACAATGGAAAAGGACTTTTTTTCTATTTTGTGTTTCTTTTCTTTGAGGTAGTTTCCATGTTTAGTGTCAAATAATCTTGAATGTTTTGATTTATTTATGTAATATAGTTAGATTTTTTTGAATTTTCTCATCAAGCTAGCAATGGATATTGTTTCTTGCAGATAATCTGCTGGTTTATCCGCCTGAGCACATTATTTATGGGGACTATGCATTCAAGGTATGGGATGAGGAAATGATTGAATATGTTTTGGGTTTCTTCACACCGAAAAACATGAGGGTTGATGTAGTATCAAAGTCTTTTGCTAAGTCACAAGGTAACTTGCAATTTTTTTTGTTTTTTGTTTTTCCAGTTATCACTTTGTGTGTAGCATCATATTTATTTTCTTCAATTTTCCTATGCAAGATATAGAATTGCTATGACGGTAAAGGATCTTTGGATAGCTCCTGAGGTCATGGTAAAGGATGAAAAGATTTGTACAGATTGATTTGATTCACACAATAGCCATGATTTATTCTTTCTAGATAATAGCGGCACACACGACACACATGTTTTGAAACACGTGTGCCCTAGGGGTGGCACCAACGAGGTCAAGTGCTTCTTGGGATTCTAACTCGTGACTAGGGATGGCAATGGATAACCTACCTTGTGGGTATCCATGGAGACCTATGAAGCACGGATACTTCAAAAAGGGTGACGTATCCGTATCGGATACTTATCGGATACTGATACTCTTCGGATACTCGCGGATACGTATCGGATACTTCTTAAAAGTATCAGATACTTCTTAATTAATTTTTTATTAATTTTGAAGTATCGGATACTTAATTTTGAAGTATCGGATACTCGAAGTTATATATTACTTATAATATTTTGTTTAGTTCTTTGATAAGAGGAATCTAGTGAGAGTTAAAGTAATAGAATTTGTCAAATTGATGTATCCTTGTTGTCTCTCTCACTTCTCTCTCGCTTTTTCACTCTCTCACGTTTCTTCTCTCTGCTCTCATTCTTTTTTTGGTGTTGGCATATAAGGATGATGTTTAATTTGCATTTGCATTTGCTTTTAGTTTTGGATGTTTTATGAATGTTTGAGTACTTTTAGGTTAATAGGAATCCCTCTCCTTATTTATTAATTTACTTTAAGTTTTATTTTCATACATATTACATTATTAAAATTATATAAAAAAAAAATTATGAATGTATCCCCGCTGTACCCGTATCGTACTTTTTCAAATTTTGACATATTGCCATATCCACATCCCCATATCACCATATTCGTATCCGTGCTTCCTAGGTTATCATTGATGACTTAAAAAAGTATATTTGCTGAAATTTTTATTTAAGAATGGTTTTTTGGTTTTAGCTAAGGTCTTGTGATATTTAATGATGAAGGGGAACAAGTTGAAGCTATTGACCTTGAAGACTCTTAGTTTTATAGGAATCTTTCTTCTTGATCAAGTTGTCTTTTGCTTTAGGTTTTATTTTTATGCATACTGCATTACTAAAAATTGTTAAAATAATATTTTTTACGAACGTATCCCCGCCGTACCCGTATCCTAGTTTTTCAAATTTTGTCGTATCGCCGTATCCGTATCGTATCGTATCCATATCCCGTATCCGTATCCGTATCCGTGCTTCCTAGATGGAGACCCAACCCAAAAACATGGGTTTTCTCCTTTTTTTTCTTATCCATTGGGTAAGATAAGTGATATTCTTTAAATATCCACAGGGGATAGGTTGGGGATGGGTACCCACTAATTTCCCCATATGTTTTTTTTTTTTAAGGATTCACAACCAAAACTAAATATACATTCAATCCCTTTTCTTTTATTTATTTTTTTTTTTTTTCAGGTTCACAATCAACTTTTTTTTTTTTAGACCCACAACCAAAGCTAAATATACATCCAATCTTTTTTTTTATTATTTTTAAGGTTCACAACCATTTTTTTTTTAATTTTTAAGATTCACAACCAAAGCTAAATATACATTCAATATTTTTTCTTTTGGTTTTTTTTTTAATTTTTAAGGTTCACAACAAAAGCTAAATATCATTCAATCTTTTTTCTTTTGTTTTTTTTTTAATTTTTAAAATTCACAACAAAAGCTAAATATACATTCAATCTTTTTTCTTTTTAGAGGTTTTGCCTATTTGACTATTTTAGTAAACTATTTTAGTTTTTGCATTTAAGAAGATGGGTTGGATTTTTTGTTAGATTGATGTATTGAAAAATGTGTTTGAAATAATGTAGAGATAATAAATGACCAAAATGTCCCTATGTGTATTATCGTTGTTGTTGTGAGTTTCTCAAAAATTAAAAAGGCAAAAGCGTCATTTTACCCTTTGTCCGTTACAGCTGTGTATCATGTGGGAAGACAGCAACAATACTTTTTGAATTTTTTTCTTGAAGAGGCTAAAGTGATCTATAAATTTCATTTCCAAACGCTGCCATAATTAAATGCATAAATCAATTTTATCTTCATCATTTTGTAATTATTTTTATTTTTGATTTTTTTGATATTCTCCAAAAAAAAAAAAGAAAGAAAAAAGTGAGATCTTAAAATTGTTTCAGTCAATTTTTTTTTTCTTTTATCAATAATTTAGTTTTTAAATAAAAAATAAAAAATTAGAAAGAGAGAACATGAGTGGAACGAGGCCGGTAGAGGTGGAAGAATATGAGAGAGAGAGAGAGAGACTACATTAGTAGGCGTCATGCGTATTTTGACCTTTTTTGATACTTGAATTTTAAAAAAAATAAACACATTAATAAATTATTTAGCTTTTGTTGTCAATCTTAAAAAAAAATAAAAAAATAAGTTGTTAACATTAAATATATTAAAAAAAAAAGAAAAAAGATTGAAGGTATATTTAGCTAAAACCTTAAAAAGAAAGAAAAAAAAAAGTTGTTAACATTAAATATATTAAAAAAGAAAGAAAAAAGATTGAAGGTATATTTAGCTTTTGTTGTGAACCTTAAAGTGGTTGTTAACATTAAATATAAAAAATAAAAATAAAATAAAAATGGGGATTAAAGTGGGTTGGGGAAAATCCAAACCCATTAAGAAATGGGGAGAGTGGTACCAATGGGGAATGGGGAATGGGAAAAATTTATTATAGGGGAATGGGGATGGGGGATTAATATCCACCCCATTAACCCCCATTGCCATCCCTACTCATGACTTACATTTCCTAAGGCACTTATCACTCAACTTGCCACCTGGCTAACCCTTGGGGTTTTTTATGCATGTCTTTGATTGAACTACTTCAAAATTTTCTCCCTTGTTTTCTTACTGTTTCAGATATTCAATGTGAGCCATGGTTCAAATCAAGATATACAGAGGAAGATATTTCTCCATCACTGATGGAACTGTGGTACGAACCGTCAGAAATTGACATATCCTTGCATCTTCCTGCAAAGAATGAGTTCATTCCATGTGATTTTTCCATTTGTGCTAATAAGGCGTCCAGTGTAGATACATTTTCTCCAAGATGTATACTTGATGAACCATTAATGAAGTTATGGTACAAGCTTGATAGGACTTTCAAACTTCCTCGTGCAAATACATATTTCCGCATTACATTAAAAGGAGGATACAATAATGTGAAGAATTCTGTGTTGACTGAATTATTTATTCATCTTCTAAAAGATGAGCTGAATGAGATTATATATCAGGTTTGTTACTTCTCCATCTATGCAAATGATTTTGTAACTTCAGTGAGAGCAACAATTTTGTTTGATCTAATCTAATGCATATTTGGTTGGTAGGAAACAGTAAATTTTTATTCATTTTTGAACTTATTTGCAGAAGACTTCATTTTTTTGTATAGAGACTTGGTCACCCATAATGGGTTCTCATAGGCCATAGCCCTGACCAGAAAAATTAGTCTACTTGATTGAATTAGTTATCTTTATTTACAACTGAATTAATAGATTGAACATTCTGCATATTCGAAAAATGGTTTATTCTTTCTTCTGTTTTTTGTGTCAAAGGATTAAAAGACACATTTATTGTAATATATTTACCAATAAAATATGATTATGCTTCATTCTATCATACCATTCACAGAACTAGTGTACTATTTATTAGTTCTTTGGTTATGTAATGCTACTTCTGGAATTATGTACATTTCCAATCTGTAAATGGCTGCACTTGACATGTTTGGTGCTTCACTAATAACCGTTGTTCTTTTTTTTTCTTTTTTTTTTGCTTTTTTTGTGCAGGCCAGTGTAGCGAAGTTAGAGACTTCTGTATCTCTTTTTAGCGACAAGCTGGAGTTAAAGGTCTATGGTTTCAATGATAAGCTTCCAGTTCTTTTATCTAAAGTTTTGGCAATCGCCAAATCTTTTTCACCAACTGAAAATCGCTTCAAGGTATGTCTGCAGCATTTGCATCTTCTACCTCTTTATTATGCGTTTTACCATATTGATTTGAAGTTTATATTCTCCACTGTCAATAAGTGATCACATTATAAGCTGTCTTATTGTAATATTCGAGTTCATGAAAAATTGGAAACCATGCGTATGCTATTTTGATGTGCAGTTTCATAATTTGCTGTAATGGTTAAATATTGAAGGCTACAGCTCATTTAGTAAGCCATGCAGTTGGAAAGTGCAACCTGGAGTTTGATATGCTTATCATTGTATAGAATGATTAAGTATTGTGATATTTGTAACTGTATTGTACTTGTCTATTTAGACAATGATGTGTAACCTATGAATCTGATTTTACATATATCTGGAGTTAAATCCCATCAGTGAGTCACTGATTTTTGGTTTTTCTATGGCACAATGGCTGTGATTTTGACAGGTTATTAAAGAGGATATGGAGAGAACTTTAAGAAACACCAACATGAAGCCTCTTAATCATTCATCATATTTGAGACTGCAAGTACTCTGCCAGAGTTTCTGGGATGTAGATGAGAAACTATGCTTGCTAAATGATTTGTCTCTCGCTGATTTGAAGGCTCTTATTCCTGAACTTCTTTCACAGGTGTGTGAGTGACTTGATAGTTGGAAATGCGATAAATATTCACAATACATAACTCTTTGCTGACAACTTGAGGACTACACTTTTTCTGTCCTCCTGTCTTTATTCTTAATCTATTTTCCCCTACCTAGTAGTTCTCTGCATTGAAATACACTTGAATTGAGGTGGTTTTAATTAAAAGTGGTAAGCTTATAGCATACAAACAAACACCATACTGCTAACCACCTTGCTCTATACTCTCTGTGTAAAGCACCCTTCAGACCATACGACTAACCAACTTGCTCTACACACTCCATATAAAGCATCATTGAGCTGCTCCCTACGATTAGCATGTAGATTATTTGAATGCCACACATCCTCTAATGGCCCTCATTTGATGTTGACTTCCAACCATAATGGCACGGTTCTTTGCTCAGTACCTGTGAACTGTTTCACTGTGGTGCAATGGATGAACTGTGATGCAACATCAAGCTAGAAAACTATGTATTGTCATATATGTTCAGAACTATGTATTGCAATTCTGTGAGCTTTGAAAGAGAAGTTCAGTATTGGAAAAACTCTAGGGAGGAACTATGGTGGCATGAACTAGTAAAATTCCTCAATCTGTTTTTTCCTATAGCATGAATATGTATTGGATGATGCTATGAGCAAGCTATAACCAGACATTGTAAGTGAACCTAGTTATGATACTTAGGGTTTTGTTTTTAGTTGTTTTTCATGTTATGGAATTCTGTATGATTGGTCGAGTAGCTATATTTTTCACTTTTAACTGCCCTTTCACAGGTATATATTGAGGGCCTTAGTCATGGCAATTTGCTGGAAGAAGAAGCAATTAACATATCTAATATATTTCGAAGCAACTTCTCTGTTCAACCACTCCCATTTGAGATGAGGCATAAAGAGTATGTAATGTGTCTTCCTTCTGGTGCTGACCTTGTTAGAGATGTCCAAGTGAAGAATAAACTAGAAACAAACTCTGTGGTTGAGGTAATAGATTAATGGACTTAATTTTTTATGTTAATCTATTTGATTCCTATTCAAGCTCTAATTTTCCTACTATTTATTGCGGCGTAATTGTTTGGTTTTTTCATCTCCCTTGCAGCTTTATTTTCAGATTGAACCAGAAGTTGGGCTGGAAATAACTAAATTTAAAGCCCTGGCAGATCTTTTTGATGAAATTGTGGATGAACCGCTTTTCAATCAGCTTAGGTACAACTACACTGAAAATTTTCAGAATATTTCCATACTAGGATTAGGTCTTTATTTTGTTCCTTCTTTTTGTTGCGGGGAGAGGGATGGTTTTGTTTATTTAACCCTTGCCTCGAATGTTTGCTGTCCAGAAAACAACTAGAAAATGTCTCTCTAGTCACATTGTTAAGCATATTGGTGCAATACTGTCTTGAAATGAAAGGGTTAATTAAGTCATCTGTCATTTGACTCGTTTTCAATATAATATATATATATATTGAGGGTTAAATTAAGGTATCCGTCATTTGACTCACTTTCAAGATGTTTTATTTTTTGTTTTACTATAGGACAAAAGAGCAGCTTGGTTATGTTGTTGAATGTAGCCCACGGGTAACGTACCGCATTTTAGGGTTTTGTTTCCGTGTTCAATCGTCGGAGTACAACCCTGTCTATTTGCAAGGGAGAGTTGATGATTTCATAAATGGCCTGAAGGAGTTGTTGGTAAGTAACCATTTTCTTTCTGTCTGTCTTCTCCTTCTCTCTTTTTTCCTTTTCTTGTTTTAATCTGATAGAGTTTGGTTCTAGAAGGCTTGCTAATTTTTTTGTGAGCATTTAATGGGTTGCACTGTTTTGTTGTTCTTGAACTGTGTATTTCATCTCTCTAATAAGAAAGTTTGCAATTGAACTACAATTAACTTCAAGCAATCTGTACAACGGCAAATGTATGCTCAGGTGACATGCATCCTGGAATTCACATATTTAACATACTGATAAATGTTCCATATGGAATATTAAGTTGATTGGTTGATCCTGACGTCTCTTGTCAGATCAATGAACTATAGATGCGTTGGGCATTAAAAGAATAACCATAAAATATAAGTCACATTACATAAATAGGGCCATTTTGGTGGGATTTCTTGTTCACCCATTTGATGGTAGCCCAAGCACAGTTAATTGTGTACATTCTACAGTAATTCTCTGGACAATCCTTCTAATTAGCTATAACCAAAACAGTGTCTCTTATTTATCTTGTTCTGTTCTCACCCTTAGGATACTTGTAGAGACTGCTACAGGCACGGGAAATAATATGATTGTTTTAGTCCTTTTCTTTTCAGATGACTGCTTTCTATATGGTTATTTTTTTCTGCACAAGCATTTCTGTGTTGAAACTTCATTGGCACTGCAGGATGAACTCGATGATGAATCCTTTGAGAATTACAAAAGTGGGTTAATTGCAAAGCTGCTGGAGAAGGATCCATCTCTCCAACATGAAACGAATCGGTTTTGGAGTCAAATTATAGATAAAAGGTACTATCAATATTCTTTGTTCTTTTTTTCAGTTGCACCTTGGTTGTTTTTTATGTCCTGACATGAGATCTTTGAGATTTTCTATGTTTGTAATCTGGTTGTATCACAGCATCCAGTTTGAATGAATCTTTCCTTACCATTTAGATTTTTATTTTTGCTTTTTGGCGTAATTTCAAAGATATTATGGGTGACTGATCAGCTCATTTGTAGGCTGATCATGCATGCGAAGAAAGTATTGTTTGCCAGCACCATATTTATTATCCATTGCATTTTGGTCCTAATAAATGTAAAAGATGAGATTTTCTAGGTAAAGATCTAATCGTTTAGAATTGTTGTCTAATTGGTGGAATGCAGTTGGACAGAAGCATGATCATCAAATGATAAAATGTGTTTTCCAAGAGTTTCTTTGTATAAACTTAGGTGTTACTTTTTGGCTATAACTGCATGGTCTGAATTCAGGGAAGATTTTTCATAATCTGATCAATTTTTAGATTTTTTTTTTTTGTTCTCTTAGCATAATATTTTATGGGTAAGGTTTCTTCCGTTTGAGCAGTGATGGTTATCATAGCTTAACCTGTTTTGCATACGCTTAGCATCTCTTTTTATGTATCTTACTTTTAAAATACATGGTCAAATTTTCAGGTATATGTTTGACTTTTCTGCAAAGGAAGCAGAGGAAATAAGCAGCATCCAGAAGAAAGATGTTATTGACTGGTACAGTACTTATTTGAGACAATCATCTCCAAAGTGTCGAAGGCTTGCAGTTCGAGTATGGGGATGCAATGCTGAGTTGAAAGAAGCCAACACGCAAGCAACGTCTGTGCAGGTCATTGAAGACCTCACATCCTTCAAGATGTCATCTGAGTTCTATCCAAGCATTTGTTGAAGATCGGTAACCATTGGTGAACATGCCATAAATTAGTGTGTACCTTAGAAACATAGTGGACCTTGGTTTGATCAAAGGATTATTAGGTTGTTCCATTAGATTTACCTTTGAAACAAGGCATAGATATCAAAAACATGAAAACAAAAATATGGAAAGTTTAGTTATACTCTGCCAAAAAGACATTCGTTTTTAATTATTGATGTATCATTGATGAAGATACCATAAATGGTCATTCTTTTCTTTGAGGTTCACTAATGCTCAGAAGCTTCTCTTGCTGAATTTTTGGGTTGATGGGCATGTAACTTGGACAGACATTCTTTCTCGGCAGAATGTTCTCTGAGGAAATAATAAAGGGCCTGGCCTGTTTTCTTCTGATCAGAAATTAGAGAGGAAATTGAATGGCAGTCGCTGCAACATGCCGGTGCTATAGTGCAGGTTCAACCTCATCTTACTTGAGAACTTTGTCATTCTTTCCAAACAATATAATTGTTACTATCATTATTGATTGTTAACTCAGATTTGTTAACACCATCTAGCCTTATTTATGCATTCAAAAAATGTATTTTCATCTGTTGTTCTAGCTGAATGAAGAATACCTAGAATATTCAATTTTACAAACTAGAGTCTGGTATTTACTATCCTTATATTATGGCCATTCTCATTATTTCTGATGTAATATGTAATGATTACTTTGCATCATATACTATGAGGTTAAAAGGTAATTGATTATGTAACAATCTGTGTATGCTTTTATGTATTCTATGCCTTTACACTTAGTTCTGTAGTAATTCTCAACTTTTACAATGTAAAATAATAGTTAAGCTCAAAATCCACATTTAGGGCTAACTTCAGCCGTTTGAGGAGTTGAGTTAGAAATCCCTTTGAACCTTCCCCAGGATTTGATGCAGTTGATTTGGGCTGATTCATCATGAGTCACTGGAGGCGGTAGTGCTGCTCTCATTTTGTTTTCCCTCTTGTAACCAGGAAAAAAAAAAAATATATATATATATATATATATGCATAATGAAAAACTATTCAGTATTCCAAGAGTACCATCGTGGCATCTACAAGTGGTGCTCTCTTCCAATGAAGTTGCACCTTGTGGCTTAGGTTGGCTCCATTTATCTCCCACCTATTGTTCTGGGAGCACCTTGTTAGTTTGTGGAGTTGGTGCTTAGGTCCACTTGTATTAGTACACATATATAATAGGGAGGACAACAATTGATCTTGGATCGTAGTTTTCCCCATTAAGACCTTGAGCTGAAGAGCAGAGTATCTAGGAGAAGCAGTCTTGCCACAGGATGAAGAAAGGTTATTCAGACATGAAAATGCACTGAAGATGGAAATCCTTAGAACTAGGAGGTTTAAGAAGGGATAAAGATAGTTGCAAACTATGTGGAATGCATATAAAAAGCAGATTCCATAATGCCTCCAATAATTTTCAATATAGCTTTGGAGTGAAAACAGAAGTGAGTTAGTTAAGCTTGGAGGTGACTGAAGAAAGAGGTAGGTCCTCCAATGTTATTCGAGATGAAGGCATTGAGGTCGTACGAGTCTCGAATCCATGTGATTTCGGTGAGAAAAGAAAGGTAGATATGACTCAACAAGGAGGAAGTGACTTTAGTTGGACCTAAATAGTGAAATTTCAAATGTTGGCCCCCATTACGCAGCTGTTTGGCACCAGTTTTTTTTTTCTTTTCTTTTTTGGGGGGGGGTGGGGGGCTTTTAGATTAGACGGCCTAAAAAACTAAGGACCAAAATGACAATTTAAGAAGAAAATTGAATATTTGTCTTGTTTGACCTTATTCAAATTTAGTCATTTTTTATTATTTTTAGGGTAGTTTAGTCTAGTAGGATTTAAAATTTAAAAATTTTGACAAATTTTTAAAAAGTTCACGAAATAAAAAAATTAACAAAAAAGTTACTAATAAACATTTGCCAAACCCTCAATAATACAATCTTGAATATAATTGGAGAGACAGGAAAAGATAGAACTCGGGAAGAATGGAATGAATTGGGGGAATTAGTAAATGGTTGAACAAAGAAAGTTGTAGTTATGCCTTGATAAAATGGCAATAGAAATTGGTCTATAATGGATTGCCAAAAATCTCATTTAGAAGAATTTTCTTTTTTTAGATAAGAAGAGGTTTAGTAGTAAATATTATTGTAACTTCTATTTTTTTGATATTTTTGTTAGAATTATTTGTTATTTGCAACGGGGCAAGTTAAGTGGCACTTGTTAACTAGATTCATAAAATTTTATCACATTCTTATGTAGAATTCGTAAGTAAGCCAAATCCTTAAATTGCATTAACACAAGAATTTTAATATTAGTAATAGGATTTGTAATAATGAGCTTTGCATCCAAACATAGCCTTATATGAAAGAAAATGAATCACTTTTTTGTTCTCTCAAATGCAAAAAGATTCAAAAGAACATCTTGTCTGTTCATAATCACTTAACTGAACTTCATGAAGAAAGAACTCCAATGCAAAATGTCATTGTTGGAAAATTAATCCAAAAAATAAAAAATTGAATAGGAAGTGATACTTGAGGAGATGGGGAGGGCCAAGAGATTAAGTTTTGTTCCCACAACCACCACAGTGATTTATTATTTTCTGTTTTTAAGCATTATCTTTGAGTTATGAACAATAGATGTTCTTATCTACCAGATTTAAAATTAAATGGCAAGAGTTTGGTAACTTCCAACATATAATGGACACTACAATATTTCCTTAGTTTAGTGACATTTGAAAGTTGTACAAAGCTATTCTTCTAATGACATTTTTTGGTCTTGTGGTATTTTGAACAAGTGCTACTTTTATCGGTGCCACGGTAGATACAAGTAGGAATGGCAACGGGGCGGGGTGGGGCCGGGGACCACCCTCCCCGTCCCCGATCCCCGATAGTGAGAAATTCCCCCTCCCCGTCCCCGGCCTCGATCCCCGACGGAGACCCTATCGGCCCCCCCACCCCCGCCCCCGATTGGGGTTCGGGTTTTCCCGACCCCGAAAATCCCCGACCTGTTCGTTTTTTTTTTTAAACACAAAAACAACAATCTGTATATACATAAACATATATATATATATATGAATTTCAATCATCAACTTAAAAATATATATATATACATAAACATAAACATATATGAATCTATATATACACCGAACCTCTCACTGCCAGTCTATCATCATCAATCATCATCAACCATCATCAACTTAAAAAAAAAAATTAAAAAATCTGAACCTGTATATATGAATCTTTAAAAATATATATACATAAACATAAACATATGAATCTGAACCAGATCTATCCATCTTCAAATCTGTTTCGATCGGCGGCGGGGAGCACAGATCAACATCTTCATCTTCATCATCTCCATCTTCCAGATCTGGGACGATCGGCGGTGAGGAAGCACATCTCTGTCGTATGTGTGAGAGAGAGTGGGACGATCGGCGGTGAGAGAGCAAAACAGCGGTGAGGGAGGAGTGTCGGTGAGAGTGAGAGTTGAGGGTGAGATCGACGGTGGCTGTGCTGTGAGAGACATAGAAGAACGAGAGGCGACTGCTGTGAGAGGGAGAGAGTTGAGAGAGAGAGAGAGAGAAGGACGAGAGTGAGAGTGAGAGAGTGACGCACGGGTTTAGGGTTTGATTTATTATATATATATATATATATAAGGGGTATAAAAGTAATTTAATTTTAGGGAAATTCAGGGATGGGGTCGAGGACGGGGCCGGACCGGGGCTTGAACACTGATCACTGTCCCCGGCCCGAAACAAATCGGGGATTGATTTTCAAATACCGTCCCCTCCCCGTTGGGGGTATTTTTAAGGGAAAAACCGCTTAAATCGGGGTCGGGGTCGGGGATCTCCGTCGGTTCGGTTTCAAATTGCCATCCCTAGATACGAGTGCCACGGTAGATACTTGCAAGTGCCACTGCACTATCATGGCTGAAAACTTTCAATGACATTTTAATGTCATGGTAGGCACTATTCGTGACGCTATCAAGTGTCATTCATGACAATAATTCATTATAGAACAATTTGATCCGCTCTTGCGGAAACTCGAACCGCCAACCTTCCGCACCATAAACCTTATACACCATACTCTTCCCACTACACCTCTATACCACCACATGATTATATATACAACATATATTATTTATATAGTACATACATCCATATTAATATAAAAGTATATGTATAAACATAATTATTTTATTGAACATAATTTATGTAAAATAAACTATTTACTACCAAAATAAAAAAAAAGATCACTTTTGGCGACTAAAAATATTTTTTAGTCGCCAATTCTATATTTTTGGCTACTAATTGTTTTTTAGTTACTAAAAAACTTAACTTTTGTCGACCAAAATCGGATTTGGTCGTCGAAGATGCACTTTCAGCTACCAAAATTTTGGTCACCAAAAAATTTTATTCCCGCCTTAGAATTTTAGTTCTCCCACGCTAAAAATGACTACTTTTGGCAACTAAACTTATTTTTTAGTCACCAATTGTAGACTTTTGGCTACTAAAATTTTTTTTGGCACCAAAAAGCTTTACTTTTGGCTACTAAAATTTTTTTAGTCGGTAAAACCCATATAATCAGCGACCAAACTTATTTTTAGTCGCCAATTGTAGACTTTTGGCTATTAAATTTTTTTAGTCGTCAAAAAGCTTTACTTTGGGCTACTAAAAATTTTTCAGTCACTAAAACCCATATAATCAGAGACCAAACTTAGTTTTAGTCGCCAATTGTAGACTTTTGGCTACTAAAATTGTTTAGCCGCCAAAAAGCTTTACTTTTAGCAACTAATGCTGTTTTGGTCGCTGAAAGCTATACTTTCAGCGACCAAATTTTTTTGGTCAGGAAATTTAGTCGCCGAGCTTTCAGCGACCAAATTTTTTTGGTCAGGAAATTTAGTCGCCGAATATGCTTTTTCCTGTAGTGTGTATTAAGCTTAATTCATTTATTTTTAATCATTTATTGCATTTTAAAAATTTAGAAAATATATTGGCATTTTTTGTTTTTTCAAAAATGTCAGTATAAGCTTGGAAATTTTTTGGCTTAGTGGCATTTCTCAAAATACTATAAAATATTTGTTTATGACACTTTTCACCTAAGTGCCATAAAAAGTAATTTGCAGTGTCCTGACATTTTTTAAAAAATGCCATTGCAACTAAAGTTTAGTGGCATATGTTGGTAAATGTCACGAACATAATTTTTTGTGTCATTATTTTATAAAATGTCATAAAATTGATGTGACATTTCTTTATTGAAATGCCACTAGAGCCTTATATGTTTGTGGTTCTATGGCTTTTTCTAAAACATTTAATGCCAATTTTTATTTTTGTGGCATTTTCTAAAAACATGCTACTAGTGTAGTGTCACTAAAGTGTAAATTTGTTGTAGTGACATTTTTGTTGTAGTGAAGTGACACTTTTTTTAATTGAAATGCCACTAGAGCCTTGTATGTTTGTGGCTCTATGACATTTTTCTAAAAAATGCCACCAAATATTCTTTTTGTGACATTTTTTAAGAACATGCCACTAGTATGGTGTCACTAAAATATGTTTTTGTTGTAGTGTTGTGACACTTGTTCATTGAAATGTCACTAGAGCCTTTTATGTTTGTCGTTTTGTGGCATTTTTAAAAAACGTGCCACTAAATATCATTTTTGTGGCATTTTCTAAAAATATGCCACTAGTGTAATGCCACTAAAGTATGTTTTTGTTGTAATTTTGTGACACTTGTTCATTGAAATGTCACTAGAGTCTTTTATGTTTGTCGTTTTGTGGCATTTTTCAAAAACGTGCCACTAAATATCATTTTTTGTGACATTTTCTAAAAATATGCCACTAGTGTAATGCCACTAAAATATGTTTTTGTTATAGTGGGAACTAAAAATGACCCAACCTACCAAACACTAATGGTGTGCACCCATTGCAAACCTGCCACATTTGGAAGTCAGTCTTTGTCATTGAATTTACATTAAAGCGGTTGGTTTTCCCTTTAAAGCAAATGCTTGGTGAAGAACCTAACCCCAGACCACATTTGGCTTTCCCCAACTTGGCTTTCCCTTTAAAGCAAATGCCACATTTGGCTTTCCTGAACTTCCCTGTCATTGAAATGCAGATGGCATGGTGGGGTCTGTCCTATTCCGACCAATGTCAGAGCCAGGATTTTGGCTCAGAGGGACAATAATAAGATAAAATTTTATGCCTACAATAGTGTCCCTCACCCCCGCCATGCCTCGTCCCTGATGTATTTTAACTTCTAACTTTAACCATGACACCAACTTGGACCGTGATGATCGTCTCACGAGAAAACGATTATTTTATTGAGAGATTTTATCAAACAAGCATTCTATATACTTGAGCGCATATTAATCACCCAAGGGGAAAAAAATTACCAACAAGAATAAATAAACAAGCATTATCAAAGAGAATAAGAAATAAACATTTAAAGGTAGACTTTACAACATATTTGAGGCTTCAATGAAACATTTAAAGGGAGTAAATTATAGGAAATTTATTTAAAATAAAATATAAAAATAGGAGTATATATTAAAATTTAATCATAAATTTTATAATGTCGAGGGGCATGTGCCCCTCTTGGGCCCATGATGTCTTCACCTCTGGCTAATGACCAGGGGTGGTGGCCAATAGAGGAGGGAAAAGAGAAAAAAATTGCTTACAAATCAAGTAAAAAGACCTTTTTGTTTTGTAGAATTTAGTAAATTTGAAGAACTTTATTTGTCAAACATGTATTTGTTTTCAGTTTTCATAATTTTTTTAAACAAAATGGTTTGAAAACCTAACACCAGACCAGAAAGATCAGTTTGTTAGACATGGTAGGTCTGTCCCACAGTGTGATTTTAAAATTTGCATTTGCAATACCAATGCTGGGGACTGCCTACAAGTTGGTCTTTTAGTTGGTTCAGTTTGTGATTGGTGTTCTTCCAATAGCTAGCATCCACTGAAACTGTTAGGAAGGTCCAACCCCAATGGCTTAATTTTGGTGTGGACAATATCTTGTGGAGGTCATTGTCTATGGTCCCCAACCAATACCACAAATTGGATAAAAACCCTCATGCCTCTTGGTGATCTTTGAGAGAATGATGTGTTGGGGTTTGAACATCACAAGATTAGTACCCTTTCTTTTGTTTTGTTAGGAAAATGAAAATGAAAATATGAAAACTACTTGTATGCTCTTATGGCCCAATCACAAGGTCTCATTTATTGTGCTCTGGTTCCTGTGGTTTTTGAGTGTTAGGGACTTGAGAGACATGGCATGCATTGCATTTTCTTAATTTCATCTCTCTCTCTCTCTCTCTCTCTCTCTCTCTGTGAAAAAGAAGACATTAATTTGAACTAATTGTTGCCATAACAGGTTTAGATATAGGCATTGCCTAACAAAGTAGCAATTTGTCCCCCCAAAAAATAGTCACTAGACTTGTGGCTTATATTTGAGGACATTTTACATCACATTGGTATCCACAAAACTGGATGGTGGAATAAGAGTAGAAAATTAAAGTTACGCGAATTAAAGATACCACAAAACTGGATGGTGGTATCTACTAATTTTTTTACACAAATATGGCTATTTTAGTGTATTAACTAGACCAAGTTGCTCTGTTCTGCATGTTCAAGTTACATGAATTAATCTCTTCATCAAAAAAGTAGTGGTAAAGTTGTCTACCTATTACTTCTTTCAGAGTCTACTGTAGGAATCTTGTGCAGTGTACAAAGAGGCCTTCTCGGATGAAACTTTAAACATCAATATATGCAACATGTGACATGTCCATTGAACCTTACTTGAGAGTGTTGGATTTTTGTACAAAGAATAAAACCCACACATGTCATTTTGTTGATCTCTATCTAGCACAATGTTGGTTTGAAGTTTATTTTTATTCATCTACCAGGAGGCAGCCAAATGGAATTTCTATTATTTAGTAACTTTTTTAACTTTTTGGCTAAAATATGATATAAAATATAAAAAAAAAACTAGTATGTTTGGGATGATTTTTTGATTTTCTACGAAAAGATGTGCAAAAAGTAAAAAGAAAAAGAAATCTTTGACTTTTTTATATACGTTGTCGACTTTTTGATTTTTTTAGTGACTTTTTGACTTTTAGGTTAAAAAGTGATATTACCAAACGAGGCCTTAGTTCCTTCTACTTCCATGGCAAGTAGACATGACCATCAACTGAGAAACTTGTATTGCTGAGCTTTTAGACAACAATAGATTCTACATATCAAAATCTTGACACAATCAGGAAAAAGATATGTTATATGCTTTAGAAACTACCTCATTAGTGAAGACCAAATTAGAAATTTTCAAAAACAATGTGGTTGTTACAGTTGGTTAGGAGGGCATATTTAGGACTATCATATGAAAAGTCATGTTATCGAATCTTAAGAGGTGGATCAATGGTTAAAAGTGTCATTTCCCACCGCCCCTTGGGCCACTCTTAGGGCTTTGGCCTGATAATTGCCTGATATATGTGAGATAGAAGATTATATATGCATCTGGAGATTAGTGGGAACAAAGCTCTAGACACCCTCTGTAATTTAAAAACTTAGAAAATCTGGATGCGGTATATTCTCTTCAATATCAGACAAGAATCAAGCCTTGCCCCCAAGTATAATGAAGATTTGATGTTGTGAAAAAAACAATAAGAAAAGAAAATAATTGTGGGGAGGAATTTTAATCAGAGTTGTTTTTCTTTGTGATAATACGGTTGCTTGAATTGCATGATGTCCTTTCCTTTGTCACTATGTAATATATGTTTGTTGACCATATATAAAATTTTCTCAGGTTGGAGAGTACTTCCAAATTTGATGAGAATGATGCATGAATTTAGAAATCCGCAAAACCAGAAGCCGCATGTGCTCCTAACATGGTAGGACCAGTCTCTACAATCCTCCTCAGCTTTCTCATTCTGTGAGTACTTGTATAAAAATTAAATAAAATAAAGAAAATATTTTGTTGTTACACGCAACAGAATATAAATGAGGACGGGGAAAACAGAAAGAGAAAATACCAAAGTTGTGATGGTTTTCCTTTTCATTAAGTTATTTCTTAGCTATTCAGTATAGGGATGTAAAAAAAATCGAAAAAATCGATCGAACTGATTGAACCGGATCGAACTGACTATATTTGGTCTATTTTTTAACAAGAATCGGTCTATGCGATTTTTAAATTTGATTTTTTTCGGTTTTCGGTTTGGTATCGATTTAAGCACCTTCTGCACCGATTTAAATCGAAACTGACCGTTTCAACATATATTGTATTTATAATATATATATATAATCTAATAATATAATGATATTAATAAGTATAATAAATTATTAACCTTAATTAATTAACCTTGTCATCTTGTAAACTCTTATTATATATAATATTAACTGTAACTTATTATTCTTGAAACCTTAGTATTTTTAAACTTTTTTTTGTTTTTATTTTTGTTAATTTAGGAATTAAAAAGTATGTATTAAATGGATGGATTAGATATGTTTGAAATGGTAAACAAATAACTAATTTAATATTTTTATATAGATTAATAATTATATTTAAAAGTGGCTCAAGTTTGAAAAATTCTAAACCAATTAAACTGCACGAAACCGAACCGTTTCAATTAGTTCGGTTCAGTACGGTTTGATAGGAGAAGCGGTCTGTATCAGTGTTTAAAATAATAAAACTGACATTATCAATTCGGTGTAATTTTTTACCTAAATACCGACCATACCAAACCAATTACATCCCTAATTTAGTATTACTAGAACATGATTTAGTATCGCTTACGATGTGTTTAAATCATTTATATAGTAAAAAAAATTACGAGTTAGACATGGTATGCTATGACTCACTTTTGTTTGGTTGTTATGAGGCAAATAACGACTCTTTTAATATATTTTGCAATTTTAAATTAGTCAGGGATATGACATGTAATACTTTTCCAATTGGCGCACATAGTAATAGTATATCAGCAATATGAGATCAGTTGGGAGTTGAACCTTGTTAATTTGGTTGATTTTAGGAAAATGTTTTTTGACCTTGAAGATCTCTTCTAATTTGATTAATAACGACAAGGTATGCTACATTTCATCTTTTGATTTGTTATAAATGCAACTATATAAGCCCAACTTCCTTGTCACGTCATTAATTATTGATGAAAATTTAAATTATAAATCTCTAATATTTTTGTTAATTTTATTGGCCAATGCCGCCCAATATTTGTTCAATCACTTGGAGTGAATGAATTCCAAAAGAAACTAGAGATAAGGAATTTCTCTTGTAAAATATGAACTGGATGGTGCTGTCCAAGTAGTGAGTCTCACTTTGATAATTTGATATGTTCATTTGGTAGATCTATTTGTGCATCACCTATGAAAATTATATTGACCGAATAACAATGGAGAGGTAATTTAAACATATTTGTGTTTGAAAAATTGGACAATTGGTATAAAATTTGAAATTATACCACCTATTTTTAAAGAAAGGCATGATGAAATCGGATAGCTGTACAATTATAGGATCACTGAATTTTATTTATTTATTTATTTATTTATTTATTCAACGGTTCAGATTATTAAAACGGGATCTGTGGTGGGTCTCCACGAGTCCAACAGCACGGTCCAGTCTAATTCCAAACTGGACAGAAGCCATACCCATAAAAATACTGGTCCATGTCACATAAAACTCTAGGATTTGAACTATCAGAGATATAATAATAATAATAATAATAAAACTTGTCTATAATCTATTTTTATCGGATATTAAGGAAACGCATATCCAATGTTGTGTAGATAGACAATCTTGAATAAAAGTGACATGTTTACATAATCTAGTGGAAAGAGCACTCTGTTGGATTACTAATTTTCAAAGTTAATTAATTATTATAATTTTTTTAGATAGAAAAGTTAATTAATTATGTGCAAGCATGGCAAACATGTAGGCATCATTCTCAGCCACACATGTGTTTTTTTGTGTTTTGTTTTACATTTATGTGTTGGTATTAATTTAACTCAAAAAAGGAGGTTATCATTCACAGTAAGGACAAGACTAGTGTACCTTTAATCCTAACTTTATATTGTCTATTCATGGGCTCTAATAAGGTTAAAAAACAAACATAAAAAAAATAAAAACTGAAATGACTTGTGAGTTTGAGTAGAAGTCACACGCGGCCCTTTAACTTTCAAACAAACAAGAGTAATCATCTCCGTGTGTTTTGTTGAATAACTTTTTCAAAAATAAGAATAAAATCTGAAAATTTTTTACTATGTACAATTCATTTATCATAAGAAAGTTATAAATTTTTGTGATGTATTTTGTAGTAAAAATTATAAATGATAAATCAATGGTTTGTACTTATAAAAGTTCAATAATGATAGAGGGCCCTAATTTCTGTGGCTCAAATGGCTCGAATTTGCCAAAACGACGTCGTTTTGAGTACAAAACAACATCAAAATTGCCAAAACGACGTCGTTTTGACAAATTTGAGCCATTTGAGCCACAGAAATTAGGACCCTCAAACATTTTCCATAAAAGTTTTAAACTATTATGGTTATGTTATGAATAAAGTGGTGTAAATATTACAAATCATTTGTAATAAAAAATGTTATGAACTATTTCGATGAGAGAAGTTACAATATTGTTATGAAATATTATGTTGTAATAAGATATATACGGCAATGTCTTTTTAAGAATGTTCACCGTAAAAACTCTCTAGAATCCAACAAATCTAGGCCAATAATATTTTATTTTCTATCTTGAATACATTTTTAACTATAAAATAATGTGAATTTCGAGAAATAAAAATTTCAAAAACATGATTTTACAAACCTAAAAAGATTTTAGTTTCTCTCAAATTGTCATCTCAACTTGAAAGAGCGTTTAGAAACCTAATTCTAAAAAAAAAAAAAAAAAGTATTGAAACAAAAAGTAAAAGGATTTAGAGATAGAAAATTCTGAATAATGATACATGAATAAAAAAATTCATACATTGTTTTTGTATAAAATTATATGACTCAATATTAACCTTTCATTTTAAAAAAAGCAACACTGATGAAGATGGTTTTTATTTACAAAAAAATATTTTCATATTATTCTTATAAAAATTTTGGTATCGATAAGATTTTCCTAAAAATTTTATATTTACTCACAAATGCATATGAATTCAGGTAAAAAAATTCTTAGGAATTCTTATTTAGGTATAGAATTGACAGCATGGCCGCATAGATTGACCCCTTGGTATAAATATTGGGTTTGATATGCAAAGTCGATGTTTACTTATTCAGATGCTTGCAATAGATTTCCCACTTCCCACTAGATTTGTTGATTTTCTTAGGTCATGAACCCGTAATTTAAGGCGCAAAACCGATGAATTGACAACAAAGATCTTTCCAATTGAAAACTTATTAGCCCATTTAGATGCATTGCTTACGTGATATTTTTTTGATAAATAAAAAATAGTAAAATTACATTTGTGATATTGTTTGTCTTTTGATTGCATATTAAAATTGGGTCAATATTATTTTGCTTGTAAAAGAAATTTGACACCTGAAATTACTATGCAATTATTCATTCTATGAGCAACTCCAACCGTTATTATTCAATGGTGATATTGTTAAAATTTGGTGTGATTGGCACCAAATACACACTTTAGCAATGTGATTGTGCCAAATTTAGTATGATAGGAGGATCGTGTCAAATTTTTACACAATTAATGATTGACTATTAACTTCTTTAAATTTACTATGTTGCTTTAAAAAATGTAATATCTTCCCTTTTTTATATAATTTATAAATTAATATTGATTATACTTCTAATAAAAAAAATACTAATCGTCAAATTTAAATAATTTTATTTCAAAATATAATTTGAAGTCCTTCCATCATAAAATATTAGGCATAAAATTGTATTTAATTAGTTGATGTAAATTTGAATTAAGCTAATGAATTTGAAGATTTTAAATTTGAATTTAAAACATTATAAATACTTATAATTAGTCCTATGTGAACGGATCATATGATAGATATTGAATCATGCTAAAAACAATTGGCGCACATTGTTAAGGTAAATCCCTTAGGGCAATGATTGAGAGCTCTAGGTATAGAGCTCTAAATGGAGCTCTATACATGTGGCATTGAAAAAAAAAAAAAAAAAAAAAAGTCAAAACATCACATTAATGGGTGAACCCTATTGGAACAATTAGTCTTGAATTCTTTAGTTGGAGGTTTTCGGGTTTTCAAAACTTGGCAATGATCTTGTCTATGAAGAATAGAAATTTCGTGTTTTAAGTCGCGTTACTTGGTCGCTTACCTAAAGACAATATTTGCATCCACCAAAAGGTGTGCGGGGTTACAGCAAATTCGCCTCCAGGATACAATGAATACTAATCTAAAGATCAAGTCTATCGGCATCTGCACTGACGACAGTAGATCAGAATACTCTTGATATAATCAACAAAACCAAGACACTGATAATCAAGTCTGCAGAATTTGATTATCAATAAGAAAAGCTGAAACTTGCTTAAGAAACTCTTGATCAAAAATTCTAAATCAAGAGGAAGAGAGAGAGAGAGAGAGAGAGAATTGCATCAATGCTTTCTGAATTTTTTGGATGGATTGAAATGACTGATTTCGTAGCCTATTTATAGGCCTTGATGCATCTGATCGAATGGTCATGTCCCTTGATCTCATCCAATCAAATCTGATCGTTGGATCGACGATCTATGGTGCAGATCATTCTCACACCGAATAGATGCCTTAACTGATCATACTTGATCACAATCGGGTGTCATCTCATCCTTACGATCATGCGCATCTCCAATCAACGACTATAATCAAACCGCTCCAAATCGGACGCACAACTGTTCGATCGGTTGATTGACTCATTGCCAACGGATGCCACATCACTACCACGTGGAGCTGATTGTATTCCACGTCGTTGGATCCACGTCATCGCTCCAACTTGTCCGATGTAAATAGAAAAGCGCCCTCATGGCGCCTTGTGCCGATGCATCCGTGCTAAGTACAAAGTGTGTCATCAAACGCAACACAACCTACTGTCCACTCCACACGCACACATGTGTGCATGTGCGGATGATGCAAAGCACCATCCTTGCGACGTGAGTGCATGCACAGCATCTATCCCATAATTCCATATTCAAAGGAGTATTCCATGTAGCACTTTATTAAGTGCTCCATGTTTTGCTTTCTTTCCAATGTGGGACAAAGTCCCCAAACTTGTTTCAAGCTTTCCAAAGAAAAATAAGAAATGTTTTGAAAACACCCAAAAATTAAACTATAAATTTTGAAAACAATTTTGAAAATTCTTTAGCATTCCCCCACCATTTTCAAAATACCAAATAATGACTCTTGGTTCACTTGGCAGCCTTATGCATAGGTGAAGATATCTTATGATTTGAATTATTCACTTAGTGAAGACACCTCAAAATTAGTCAAGATGGCATAGCAGACTTCTCTTTGAACTAGCGATCTTATACGACTAACCGGACATATCTCACGTACAGTACAGGTTACCTCAAGTATTCAAACAAACCGACACATGGATTGGCCTTGTATCTATATCTTGTTTCATGAGCCCTCTAAAGTCAAGCCCTTGGACTCATAGGAAGCAGCACCACCTCCTACACTCACATAGGTAAGCTTATTGAGAGTACCGCTATAATTTACAGTACCCTAACAACCCAGTTGTAAGCCTATTAAAAGTTTGCTAACTCGTCCTTTTCTTTTCACATTACAAGTACCAAGCACTTCGACCTTGGGATAAAAATGAAATAAAACTAAGTGCTTGCAATCACGACATATGGTGTACTTAGGCTTATTGAACTCAAGACTTGATATTTCTTCAAGTGTTGAGTCGAGTTTCCACGAGGAGTGATTATGTTAAGTGGGTTTAAGATCCATCCCCTTTGATGTTTTCCACACCAAACCCCTTGCAAGTCCCTTTGTTAAGGGGTCAGCCAAGTTTTCACTTGACTTTACATAACTAATGGTAATCACACCTTCTGTGATTAACTGCCTGGCACAGCTATGTCTCAGTCCTATATGCCTGGACTTTCTATTATAGACATGGCTATAGGCCCGTGATAAAGTTGTTTCATTATCGCAATGCAAAGATATTAGTGGCATAGGTTTTGGCCATATCTTAATTTTTAACAAGAGATTCCTTAGCCACTCAACCTCTGTGCTACAAGAAGCCAATGCTACAAACGCTGACACCATGGTTGAGTTTGTTATGCATGTTTGCTTCTTAGAACCCCAAGAGATAGCTCCTCCTCCAAGAGTAAAAATCCAACCACTCGTGGACGAGTGATCTTCACAGTCAGTTATCCAACTAGCATCCGTGAATCCTTCCAGCACTGTTGGATAGCCATTACATACTATTCCATAATCTATTGTTTTTCTCAAGTACCTAAGTATTCGATTAACAACATGCCAATGCACACCACTAGGATTACTAGTGTATCTACTAAGTTTTCCAACTACAAATGCAATATCAGGTCTAGTGCAAGTCATGGCATACATCAGGCTACCTATCACTCTTGAGTATTCTAACTGATTAACAGCTCTTCCAGTATTAGGATACAATTTCAAATTTGAATCAAATGGTGTAGACATAGGTATACAATATATTGATTAAATTTCTTAAGAATTTTCTCAATATAATGCGATTGGGTAATAACCAAATTATTGGCCTTGTTTGGTTTGTTTTCCAGAAAAAAGTTTGGGAAAAAATTTCTACAAACAAATTTTTGAAGAATAATTAAACTAAACAAATTTTTTCAAAAAAAATCTCAAAATTTTATTTGGTTACTTACTTTCTAAAATCACTCTCTCTCTCATACACATCAAATCAATCACTTTTTTTAAAACTCTCTCCCCAAAATAATTTTCCAAAACCATTTCTGAAAAAAGGCAAACCAAATAAGTTTTTTGTACTTTTTATCTCAAAAACTACTCTACAAACACAAACCAAACACACACATTGTCTTCTCGTTTGATCTTAATACCTAGAATTATATCAGCTAAGCCCATGTCTTTCATACTAAAGCTAGACGACAAGAAACTTTTAGTACTTTTAATGACATCATTGTTAGTACCAAAAATAAGTATGTCATCTACATATAGATATATGATTACACCTCTATTGCTAGTAAACTTACCGTACACACACTTATCAGATTCATGTATCTTAAAACCATTTAACACCACTGCATTGTCAAATTTCTCATGCCACTATTTTGGAGCTTGTTTCAGTCCATATAGTGACATCACGAGTTTACACAGTTTGCGTTCTTGACCCTGTACAAAAAATCCTTCTGATTGTTGCATGTAGATTTCTTCATCTAACTCTCCATTTAAGAAAGCGGTCTTAACATCTATTTGATGGATTTCAAGCTTGTGAATTGAAGCTAAGGCAATCAACACTCAAATGGTGGCGATTCTGGCCACCAGAGCATATGTATCAAAATAATTGATACCCTTCTCTTGAGTAAAACCCTTAACAACTAATCTTGCTTTTGTCATGACCCAAACCCGCCCCTATAAGTTTAGCATCGTAACCGGCCAATAATCCTTGGATTACCGAAGGCGTCTGAACTGATTAACAAAATTAAGGGGCTAGCGGAAGCAAATACATAAATATAGTTGTCCAATGAGCTGTGCTGACTTATATGCAACAGAATATTTAAAACTTTATATACGTATCCAAAAGTCATTCATACATTATACCCACACACATAAAAGTATCTTAAGTACAGAAACAAAACAAACAAGTTTCATATAGGGAAACAACCGGAACTTTAACACATGAAACACTTCGAGAACCTCCACGTGAAGTGCAATGGTTGGCTGACAACAGGACACAGCTCCAGACAAAGCCTTCAGGCTCGATCTCCAGAATGCCCACCTATATATATATATATATATATATACACACAGTAAGCTAAAACCCAGTGAATAACATCAATGTAAAGGGGTTAGTGAACGAAATCTGAACATGTCATAAGCATAAAACTGATCATAGCATAAACATTCTTGTATCTGAACATAATAATGGTACATCCCATAGAACACATCACCTAACGTCTTCCGACTAGAGTAATCGGTTCCGGATACCGATTAAACACATATCATCACAATGAAGTAGTTAACGAGATCTCGTAATCACATATATGTCATGGACCCGCATTAACATGTCGTCCCCCATGACTTGGGACTATCTATGGATGCCATAATAGATTTCAAACATAGGACATTCGTTCACATAAATAATCATTTCAGAAATCATAACTTGTCATATCTCGTTTGGAACATAATTCATATCAACATATCTTTACAGGAATGTTACTCACAGTGGTTTCCTGTAAACGGTCAATCAATCTTCGAGACATTGACTTGCAAACACAAAAGTACATAACACTAACATATCTTAACATTACGCATTCATGTGGCCATCACGGCTTAGCTTTCGCTACATAAGTTTCTTGTTCTTTCTTATCACATTGCTTAAAACACACTTGTAATTTCTTAACTTAATACATTCCTTTCTTAGAGTGTTTCTAATCCATAACCTCATTACTATGGCTTAATTAAGGCTTAGGAATGCCTAAGATGCCATGAGGATGCCAAAACATGAATTGAAACACTTGGTAAATTTTCTGGAAATAAGGTCCCCGCTCGAGCGTAGCTTTCCTCGCTCGAGCGGACATGCAAACATGAGAGGGGTCGCTTGAGCGAGACTTCCTTCGCTCAAGCGGTGTGCAAACTTGGAAGAAGTACTGGTTGGTCTCAATCTATGCTCGAGCCACCATTCCCACACTCGAGCGGGTCAATAATATACAAAGGGTTCGCTCGAGCGTGACTTTGGTCGCTCGAGGGGAGCGCTCATGCCTGCAAAAAAAAATACTGAGAGCTCGCATTCTCCGCTCGAGCGTAGAATTCCTCGCTCGAGCGGACTGCGAAATTCTGGGTTTCCAAAAACAGAGTTTCGAGCTTCAAATGAAATTTCAATGGCTACACTCATGCATAGCTTGATCAAAACACTTGAAAAGCCTTTCTAAAACACAAATACATGATCATTCTCAAACGCTTAGCTCAAAACTCATGGATTTAGCAAATTTGAGTTCAAAAGCTCATGCATGAAAGATTTTCCAAACTATTTTCTTGATTTCTTCAAAACATGCAAATGGTGATCAACAACTCATGAATTCTGAAACCATGGACATGATTAAAGCTCACATGCATGCAAGGACTTTAAAACTCGAACTCAAAATGATAAAATCAAAGATGATCTACCATGAATACACATGAAGGTAATCTACATGTTCAAAGACCCATTTCTTGCACTCTCTTGAAAGTAGCTTAAAGCTTGATAAAATCATGCTACATGGAGGAATAGCTACAAAAATTAGACATAGAATCCTTACCCAAGGCCTTAATTTTAGAAATGTGAGATGAATTTCCTAGTTTTCTTCTTCTTCTTTTAACTTTTGAGCTCTCACTCACTAAAGCCAAACTCTCTCTCTCTCTCTCTAGCTTGAACTCTCAACTTAGTGAAGTATAATGAGCCAAAGAATGTTGCCTACATTCTCTCATATCTCATCAGAAACTACACAACACACACTCTCACATTTGAACACAACACGTGCACACACATGCATTATTCCAACACACCCACAAGAGTTTTAATCCTCTACCTTCTATATCACCAAATGCCTCAACACATTATACACTCAATCACATCTTGGATCATGGATAGGATTAGATTAGCTACCAATCATGCATCATTTAAATCAAACACAAGTAACCTTAATTAGTCAAGGTTAGCACAAAATTCAGTTATTCAAAAATAGTTGCAATTAAGGCTTAATTTAATCACATGCGATTTTACTAAACTGAATCAATTTTTTTTAATTAAAACTGCCAAATGATTCTATAAATTCCAAATGACACATCCATGTAATCAATTCAGGTTTCGGACACCGGTAAGGCTTTCTATTTTCAAATTACTACAGAATTCACAACAGATAGAAAATCAAATAGCATGCAAAATTACACAATTAATATATAATTATTTTAATCACTTGATTAGTGCCCTTAATCACGGATTAGCAATTAATCATGGATCGGGGTTGTTACAGCTTTGAACTTGTCAATTATGCCATCAACTTTCATTTTCCTTTTAAAAATCCATTTACAACCAATTGGTTTGGATCCATGCGGCAAATCAACAAGTATCTAGATATTGTTACCCATGATAGAATCCATTTCATCGTTTATTATTTCTTTCTAGAAAATAACATCTTAAGACAACATAGCCTCCTCAAGGTTAATGGATCTGAATCCATATTCAAAGAAATCATTGTTGTTGTTTGGGAAGTGGGTTGGCTTTTTAGCTTTTTGACTTTTTTGGCTATTTTAGTCTGGGGCTAAAAAGCCTAGTTTCGGAAGGACTTTTGGCTTTTTTGACTTTTTTGTGAGAGAAAGAATATAATAATTATAGGTTGGATGTGTTATTTTGTCTTATTGGGCTAAAAAGCCTATTTTGTTTTTTCTGGCTATTTTAGCCAAAACAACCCTAAAAGCCTCTTCCCAAACAGAGGTTGTTTGCTTAGGCTTGGTTTGACATAACAAAAAAACTCAAAAAGTCACTATCCTATTTAAGTCACATCATCTTATTTAAGTCACATCACCTCTCTATCACATCACTTCAAATCCAACCTATACTCAACCCATATTTTATAAAAATTCAAAAAATGCACTCATTTAGGACACCCCAAACAACCCCTTACAATAAGTTTTCCTAATTCCTTCTACAAGGTAAATAATGAAATCAAGGCCAAATGACTTTTCAGTCCTAGCCTTCTTACTCCTTCTTAGCTCAATAGGTTCATTAGGTTCATTAGGCTCAATGGGTTCATGTCATTCACTTTCCTTTGTAGACATCAAATGAGTTGATTCATTTCTTTGATTAGAATCCAACCTTGGAATGATTGTGAAACGATTCTTATAAAATACCACATCACGTGATTCAATGATGGTATTTGTTTCCACTGAATCATTAGGCTCCACTACCAAAAACCAGCATGCTTTGTTATGTATAGCATAGCCAAAGAATATGCATTCAATTCCTTTTTCACCTAATTTTTTCCTTTTAGATTCAAGTAATCTGACTATTGCTCTACAGCCCCACATTTTTAAGTAACCTAGATTAGGTTTCTTGTTTTTCTAAAGTTCATAAGAAGTAACATTTTTTCCCTTGAGATGAATTCTATTGAGTATGTAACAAGCAGTGAATAAGGCTTCACCCCAAAAACTAGAACTTAAACTAGGGTAAGAAAGCATAGCATTAATCATTTCTGTTAATGTCATATTCTTTCTTTCAGCTACTCCATTTTATTGCGGTATGTAAGGTGCAGACTTCTCATGAATAATACCAACATTTTCACAATATTCTGGAAAATGGTATTCACCGCCTCTATCAAACCTGAGTCTCTTTATTTTGACATTACACTAATCTTCTACTTCTGTCTTAACAATCTTGAATTTATCAAGCACCTCTTCTTTTGAATGCAAAAGATAGATATGATAGTACTTAGAAAAACCATCAATAAATGTTACAAAATATTACTTACCACCTTTAGTTGGGGTACTATGCATATCACATACATCACTATGCATAAATTCAAGCAAATATGTGATTTTATCTACTTTAAGAAATGGAATGCGAGTAATTTTAGATTGCACACAAAATTTGCATTTTTCAAACATATCAATGTCATACTTAGGAATTAAATCTAAATTAACCACATCATGCATTTTCCTAGCATTAACATGACATAAAAGAGCGTACCAGAAAGAAAGAAAATCAACAATATAAGCAAAAACAAGCGTATTATGGATAACGTTAAGCTTGAACGTTCCCTAATACATGTAGCCCTTCCCAACAAAAATCTCACCCTTAGACGGAACAAATTTGTCCGATTCAAATACTAAATTGAACCATGCTTATTAAGTAAACTTCCAAATACAAGATTTTTCCTGACATCAGGTACATGATAAACATCATTAAAACTTAAGACTTTTTTATATGTTAACTCTAGATCCACCGTCCCTTTGCCTTTGATAGCAACAATTGAAGAGTTGCCCATGTAGAGAACTGTTCCATCACTCACTTGTTCATAAGTAGTGAAACGGCTCTTGTCGTTGCAAACATGCCTTGTTGCTCCTAAGTCAATCCACCAGTCACCAGCATTTTCAAGCATGTTCACCTCAAATACAACAGCCACGAACTTGTTCTTAGCATTTGATGCTTTTAGTTTCTTCTTGTATGATCGACATTCATTTCTAAAGTCCCTGGCTTGCCATAGTGCCAGCAAGTGCTTTTCGGTTTCTTAGCATCTTTCTCAGGTTGGGGGTTGCATTTATGCTTCCTTTTGTTAAATCTATTGTCATCATCTACCATGTGAATCTTGGAAGTCTGCGTCAATTAGTTTTCTTTACTTTCAAGAAGTCTTGACTCTTCCTCAACTTAGAGGTGTTAATTCAATTCCTCTAAAGTTAAATCTTCTTTTTTGTGTTTCAGAGTTTTCTTAAAATCCTTCCAAGAAGATGGCAGTTTCTCTATTATAGATAAAACTACAATAGATTCATTGATGTTCATATTCTTTTGTCAAAACTGACTCAAAATATGTTGGATCTCATGGAATTGTTCCATAATGAGCTTTGTATCATAGTAAAACGCATAAGATTACTAACAAGAAATTTCTTACTAGTGGCATCCTCGGAAAGGTACTTTGGCTGTAATATGTCCCAAAGTTGCTTTACCATTTTCAGATGTTGATATACATCAAACAGAGAGTCTAACAGCGCATTCAGAATGTGTCCTTGGCAAATGTAGTTGTCATTCTCCTATTTGGCTCTAGTACGGGTTTGCTCCAAAGTCTCGTCTTCTTGATCCGCCGAATAAAGGGTAATCAGCACATAGACCACTTTGAAAGTAGTGAGCAAAAAGTGCATCTTCTTTTACCAGCGTCGGAAATTTCCTCTATCAAATCGATTAAATCTCATGAAATCTTGAGTCATTTTCTGAATAACTATCACCATATCTAAATATTGTCTTTAGATTGTTGGAACAATTTGTCTTGAATTCTTCAATTGGTGGTCTTTGGGTCTTTAAAACTTTGCGATAATCTTGTCTATGAAGAACAGAAATTTGGTGCTTCAAGTCGCATTACTTAGTCGCTTTCCTAAATATAATATTTGCACCCATCAAAAAGTTCGCCTCCAGGATACAATAAAGCCTGATCTAAATATCAAGTCTACCAGCGTCTGCATTGATGACAATAAATCATAATACTCTTGATACAATCAAGAAAACCAAGGCACTGATAATCAAGTTTACAGAATTTGATTACCAATAAGAAAAGCAGAAACTTACTTAAAAAACTCTTGATCAAAAATTCTAAATCAAAAGTGAGGGAAGGGGAGAGAGAGAGAGAATTGCAAGAATGTTTTCTAAATTTTTTTGAATGGATTGAAATGGTTGATTTTGCAGTCTATCTATAAGTCTTGATACATCTGATCAAATGGTCATGTCCCTTAATCGCATTTGATCAGATCTGACCATTGGATCGACGATCTATGGTGCAGATCATTCTCACACCAAATAGATGCCTAGACTAATCATACCTGATCACAATCAGGTGCCATCTCATCCGTATGATCACACACATCTCTAATCAACAACTATGCTCTAACCGCTCCAAATCGAACATGCAACCGTTCGATTAATTGATTGACTCATTGCCAACAGACGCCACATCACTGCCACGTGGAGCTAACTGTATTCCACGTCACCCATGTCATCACTCCAACCTGTCCAATGCAAATAGGAAAGCACCCTCATGGCGCCATCAAATGCCACTGCCTACGCCATGTAGGCACGCATGTGCGAAAGGTGTGAGTGCATGCACACTAGCATCCATCCCATAATTTCATATTTAAAGGAATATTCCATGTAGCACTTTATTAAGTGCTCCATGTTTTGCTCTTTTTTCAATATAGGACAAAGTTCCCAAGCTTATTTCAAGTTTTCGAAAGAAAAAAAAACAAGAAAGGTTTTGAAACACCCTAAAATGAAACTATAAATTTTGAAAACCATTTTAAAAATTCCCCAACAAACCCCACCCATTAGAGTTTCATTAGAACTCTTATTTTAGAGCTCTCAAATATTTTTGATCTTTTATTCATCAAATAAATAAATAAAGCTGTTAAAATATGATATTTTGACGTTGTAAGGTATTAAAATATGATATTAGCACGATTAAAATAATACTATAATATTTTCTGTTATATATTAATATTGTATTAGAGATAAATATAAATTGTGAGACTCATTAAATGATTTACTAAAAATGGTATAAAAATAAAAATAAAAATAAAAAATATGATAAGAATAGCCAGTATATCGGATTATATGAGGTGTTCGGACCAATCCAAAGAGTCTAGGCCAGCCCCCAACAAGTTTAACGGGAGTCATCCATCTGTGTGAGTCATCATTGCTCAACACGAAAGCGACGCATCACGTTTTGATGTCTGCCAGTCTTTGCCTGCATAGAAAGAGACCCTTTTTTATCTGATTATTAATTTATTTTTTCATGATCAGATATTCAGTTTAATTTTGGCGCATCTCAATTAATTTCACGATTCACGTAAAACGTCTATCCCATATACATTTGGCGAATCTCGGCCAACACTCACAAGTATAATCCCAAGAAATTGATGAATACCCAATAAAAATTAAATCTGAAATTTAAAAAGGACACATTTAGATCCCAAACTACATCCAGGATGTTTTATCATTAATCTTGGATTTCATTTTAGAAATACAGAGTTTCCAATCACGTCCACATCTTCCATTTCGGTGGAAAATAAATTAATATTCACCCAAAAAAAATCAAAAAAAAAAACAAATAAATAAATGAACTCAACGATAAAGAAATTAAAGTGCACCAAAAAAAATAATTTATTAGTTGCACCAATAGAATGGCCACTAAAAGGTCAAAAGTAAAATGCTTTTGAAAATTACTATGCAAAAATTTCCTGTCCTAATATATATATATATATATATATTTGGTGCAACTAATAATCTTCTTTCTATTAAAGCTTGGAAAAGGTTTTATCATTGTAGGTTTGTTTTCAATATCAGTGTCGACTAGTTTACAAAATTAAAGGGCTCTTCTTTAGATATTTAATTTGATTAAAAAGAAAATATTAATTATCTAAAAACTAAGAGATGAGTATTTTTAGTTTTTTTTTTCTGATTATTAACTTTTAACTTATAATAAATTATACCAAATGATGTCGAAATTATTGTTAAATGAACTTTCTTAGTTGCAAAACCGAATTCCGCAAAGAAATTGATGTTAGAAAAAGTTTCGTTCACATCTTTTATAATATTACACTTGCATACCCCATATTCAAAGTGACCGAGAGCGACATTGGCCCTGTTTAGTTTTTCAACTTAAAAGTTGATAATCAGAAAACAAAAATTAAAAGTATCTCTATCTCAGCTTTCAAATAATCAGCTTTCTTTAGCTTATTTAAACTATTTCTGCCTAATAAGTTATAAGCAGAAACTGCACCAAACAGTTTGACACAAACTCTCAAATCAAAATAAGTTATAATCACCCCCAAAACCTATAACAAACAGTCCTATTGTGTACACAAAAATAATTAAGTAGTAAATTTTATTCTACTCAAAAACTGACAATAAACGTTAGTTTAAAAAGCAGCTGTGGATGTGTAAGTCAGGGAGAACTTCTGGAAAAGAGTATCATCCTAGTCAAAAGCATAAATTTCAAAGGCTACATTGCACTCAACCTGGTTCAAATCTTGGAATATAGGGGTTAAAGGCCAATTTAGTCAATGTCCACACCCACAATTACATCCTATTTTGGTGTGAACTTAGACCCAAATTTTCATTAGTTCATGCTGTTACACAATAATTTGAGTAGTATTTCAACTTTGCTACAGAACCTTCTGTATCTTTCTCTCACACTCTCTCTGACTTCATTGTTTCTTTAAATTAAAAAATAATAATAATAATACGATATGTATATATATATATACAAAATTCAGCATTTCACGGCCATTAATTTAGATGGGTTGCCCTCTTACCTAATGTCCTCTTCTTTATTTTCTTTTTAAATTGAGCTCTTATCCTTTGCCATTTAACCCCAATGGAAGCATTGTATTACTGTTATCAAGTTTATATATATATATATATATATAATCTACGGATAAGATATATTGACTCATTTTTGTATGGTAGTGATGAAAAAAAAGATGACTCACTTAATATATGTTGAGATTTCTTAAAAAAGATTACGTAAATAATATGATATAATATATATTAAATTATGATAAATTTTCTTTATTAAAAGGAGTAAACATATATGAGTGACAAAATGTTCATCATGTAACTCCAAACTTCCAACAGTTTAGTAATAATGAAAAAATAGAAAATAAATAAATTGACATTATAGAAAATTAAATGTAGTATTTAGTGGCAGTTGCACACGAATGTTGCAAAAATCTAATGTTACTAATTATAAGGTGATTGAAAACAGATTGAGAGGTGCATGTGGAAAGTCGGACCCACGGAGTTAACGGTTGGTAGCCCAACCAAGGCCATTGCATGTGCCAATTTGATTTCCTCCTTTATCTACTTTGAATTCTCTCTCTATCTCTCTCTCTCTCTCTCTCTCTCTCTCTCTCTCTCTCAGTTCTCTTATAAATAGCCATCATCTTCACCTCTCTCAGCTCAAGCCTCAGACAAAACCACCACCTTATACACTTTTGGTGAAGAAAAGTGTGCAAGTAGTCTTCAAAAACATCCAATGGCCACTAAGCAATTCTCTTTTGGAACACTAGTTCTTTTCATTTTGGTGATCAACCTACACTTAGAAGGCACTACCGCGGATAATGGAGGTTGGCAGAGCGCTCATGCCACCTTTTATGGCGGCGGTGATGCCTCCGGGACAATGGGTATGTCCAAGCTTGTACATACTTCTTTAGTTGCATCTCTACCTTCTCAATATCTAAATTTAGCTCAATTATACGTTATGTTACACTATAATTCTCAATTTTTTAGTTATTCTACTTTAATCTCAAAAGTTTATGATTTGTTACATTTCAGTCACTAATGTCAGCGAGAAGGGATATTCTTAAAATTTTATACGAAAACTCAATATAATCAAAATGACTAAATACGTACAAATATGCATTTTTATTTCATTTTAGTCTTTAAAATATTCACTTTCTTGCATTTTTTTACCACTAATATTTTAATTTTATTATTTTCAGTGAAATTACATAAATACCCATTCTCTCGTGATTTTGAACAGTATTAATATCATCAAGGAGTAAAATATAATATATCACATATTTTAAAGAAGAAAATGGAACAATTAAACGATACATACTTTGGGACCATTTGTGTAATTGACCGTCATAATTTTCTTTATTTTCCAATAGACGGACTTGGTCTTATATATGTGGGTTTTGGGGGGGTTTTGCAGGAGGAGCTTGTGGGTATGGAAATTTATACAGTCAAGGGTATGGAACAAGTACTGCAGCACTAAGCACAGCCTTGTTCAACAATGGGTTGAGCTGCGGGGCTTGCTACGAGATGCGATGCAACGACGACCCCAAATGGTGCCTCCCTGCCACCATCACCGTCACCGCTACAAACTTTTGCCCACCTAACAACGCTCTGCCTAACGACAATGGTGGCTGGTGCAACCCTCCCCTCCAACACTTCGATTTGGCCGAGCCTGCTTTCTTGCAAATTGCTCAATACCGTGCTGGAATCGTGCCCATTGCCTTTCGCAGGTATAAAATTACAATAAAAATGTTACTTCCAAAATATTTATATAGAAAAAATGTGATTTTTGTAATTATAATTTAAGCCATATTAAAAATATTTGATTGATGAGATGAGAGTTGTGTTGGTTTGTAACAGGGTGCCTTGTGTGAAGAAAGGAGGAATTAGATTCACCGTCAATGGCCACTCTTACTTCAACTTGGTTTTGATCACCAACGTCGCAGGTGCAGGGGATGTTCATGCAGTGTCAATCAAGGGGTCCAGGACAGGGTGGCAAGCCATGTCAAGAAACTGGGGTCAGAACTGGCAGAGCAACTCTTACCTCAATGGCCAAAGCCTGTCTTTTCAAGTGACTGCCAGTGACGGTAGAACTGTGACAAGCTACAACGTGGTGCCTGCTAATTGGCAATTCGGCCAGACTTTCCAAGGCGGTCAATTCTAGATTGCTATTGATACATATTTTTTTCAAAGTATATTTTTCATGAGCTTTTTTACATGTGTAAGAAGGGGATTGGCAAGCTGTGGTGGCTAAGTAAAAGAACCCGCGAGACCTTTCATATTGATTGTAACTTTCAGAGTTATAATATAAATATATAATAATTTGTGTCCTACCACTCTCATCTTTCCTTCTTTTTGTTTTTAACCTTGGGTCTACCCTACTGTTTTATTCTAGATTTGAAAATGTTTCAATTGTCACAAACATTTGCATGGATACAGACAGACAATAGGGTCAATTACTACAATTTTACAAAAATAAGTCCCATTATACAAGAGTTTATGGCTACTTTCTGCTTTTTGCAATGACCCTCTAATTTATACTAGTTCAAAAATCAAAATAAGGTAAATAAGTCAATTCAAAATGTCACCAAAAACAAAAAAAAAAACGCCCCTCGTTTTTAAATACATACTTTCATTATGATTTTCCAAACAGAACAATCGAAAAATAACTAACATGACTTGTTTTGGAAAGTAGGAAAAAAATCAATTTATTGACTTATTTGTGTCACATCACATTTCTATTTTATTTTATTTTTTTGATATGTTTTTTCAAAAAAAAATTAAAAAACTAGTTTTTTTTTTTTCTACTTCTCAAAACAACCCTATGTTATTTTCCCGTCATTTATTTCTGTGTTTCTACATTTTGTCATGAACTTTGTCTTTTGTGTAAAAGTATTGACAACCCATAAAAAATGTCCAGAAAATTATTCATAATTGTAAATCGATAGTGTATATTCAAATTTGTTTGGGATCAAACAATGAAAGAATCTTGGCCATTGGTTACAAATTTTGATCAAAAATCTGAATTTTTTTCTGAGACCCTGCTCAATATGACTAAGTATAGTGGTTGGTGTTATCTTAGATTACAATTTTGCCCATGAAAGCATATATTAAGGTGACAGTGTTTTACTCTGATCCTAAGCAGTACTTGAGATGAGAACAAGCTCACTATGGATTTCAACCTGGCAAATGGTTAAAATTACCCTATACCTACTCTTCTCCTTTAATATAAGTATATTATTTAATGATAATTCCTCCATTTAATATTCTTTATCAAGTCCAACGAATGGTCGGTGCTGTGAAAAGCTGGCAGAGTATGCATCAACAAAATAAAAATTTTATAGCCAAATTAGATTTGTAATTCTTATATCTTATCTTTTTATGTCGATTGGATCTATGTAGTTTCAATTATATATCGATTTTATTTCTTAATTTTTCATAGTGTCAATCTAGTTTACTTGATAACAGTCATTTAGAAATTAGAGAAAAATTAAGAGCAAAATGACTCAATTCAAAAGAGAATGGGCAATTTCAAATTGAACGGTAACCTCTCAATTACTTTATGAAAAGTGAATAAATTGTTTTGTTCTTTCATTTCAGTCCAATTTTTAAATGACAATTATCGATCAGACAAAATTCACACTGAAACATTCAAAGTTAAAATTGGTATAAAATCAAATTGGCACCAAAGATAAATTAACCAAACTTGATTCATAGAGATAAATTTACAATTTACAATTGGCATAGTTGTCCAATTTGTATGAGTGGTAGAGTAATGTTGGCCAGATAGCACCTACTCTTATCATTGATTCATGTTGTATATATTCACTGGATTGGAATTGAAAACTAAACTTAGCCCATCTTCATTTTAATGGGCTTTAGAAGTTACAGATTTTGGCCCATCATCCCAAAGGACCCAGTTTTGTTTATGGCCTGGCCTACTTCTCCCCATGAAACAACATAAAAAAACGTGATCAATGAGACATAATTATAATATCGCCATCTAGTAACATATTATTATACTCAAGGAGTATAATAATAGTTAGAACTTTAAAATATTTAATTATTAGACTCCTTGAGTATAAAAATATTTAATTTTTAATATACTTCTATTATTTTAAAATATTTAATTTGTTTTATTAAATATAAAAATTCAAAATGTTTACACTTCTACACCTTAAGGTTTATGCCTTTGCATTTGCTTTTAAAAATTTGATCATGGACGATGAGTTTTTGACTTCAGCATTGTGGATGAGTCTCTGTTTGCTATGCTTCGATTACTACAAAAATAAAAACAAAAAACAAAGAAATAATAAATAAATAAAACTTGTATAAGAATTGTATACAAAAATAATTGCTACACCAAATTTAAACTCGTCTGAATTGCTCGAATTATGTAAATCGGACGACCGCTTAAATGATCGCCTAGATAATTGGCGTCACTCTTGTCAACCATAGATGTCACCATTGTCAATCGGCATCCTCCCGATGATCGGCTAGACAATCTCCCAAATGATCGGCATGCACAAACTCGAGCGATTCAAATGAAACCAAATTCAATAGATATAACATTACTAAATTGTATAATCATTCAACAAGAACGCTTTTTCTTGTCAAGGAACCACAAATACTCATCACACACCCCAAGTTTCAGTCATTAAATGGTAGAGTTGAGTAAAGAATTCGTAAAATCTGCAAATCAAACTAATTCAGTCCAATCCGATAGGCTTGGTTTATTTTTTGAATCTATGGTTCGATTCTGAATTGAAAAATTAAGGAACCGTTTCTCACTAATCAATTCCGATTTTCACTTCACAATTCCAGATTATAACTAATCCGGACCGTATGTGACTTAGACTATGTACATATGCATGTTTATGTTTTATGCTTGTTACATGTTGAATAATATGTTTATTTAATAGATATTATGTTTGTGTAAGTAAATAATGGAATAATATACGTGTTTATGATTTGAAAAATCATGAGCCTATGTTGAAATGAAAATGTTATATAATTTTTCTTTCTAAATTGATTATGTGAAACCGTAGTTCTAAAACGAGCTGAATTGTGTTTAAATGGTTTGGTTCGGATTGGTTCCATGATTTAAATAAATTAATTTGGTTTCAATTTTTATAGAACTATAAATAACAAATTAATCCTAACTTTATCCCAAACTGAATCAATTTAGACCATGCTTACCCTACCGAATGGGTTTGCAGTTTGTGTGTGCGCTTTTTTTTTTTTCTTTTTTCTTTTTTTGTATATATTTTTTTTTAAGTAAAAAAGCGTTTATAACATTTGTCTTTTTTTAAAGATGACGGATAATTTAGTTTTTTTTTTTTTTTTTTTTCGTCATACGCCAAACACCGACTGAATCAATGGACTCAAGAAAAGTAAATAATGATGTGCACCTCTTCTTTGTTTTCACATACGTTGGCAATTAAAGTGGGTTTGGGGTGGGTTTGTGATTAAAATAGTCAAAAAAATAAAATAAGTTTTTTAGTTTAATAAGATAAAATATCACATTAAATTTATAATTATTACATTTTTTTTCTCACAAAAAAATTAAAAATGTCAAAAAGCCAAAAGGCATTCCCAAACTAGGCTTTTTAACCCCAGATTAAAATAGTCAAAAAAGTCAAAAAGTCAATCTACTTTCCAAACTAAGCCTAAAAATCAACTTTTAATTTTTTAACTTTTTATAATCACATTATTTTTTTATTTTTTTACATATTTTTTATAAATTAAAAAAATTAAAAAAACAAAATACTGACTTTTAATCTAACAAAAGTCTATCTATAAAAGGACAAATTTAAGTACACAAAATTTTTATCATGAAATGTATTATCATGGGGTCTAAATTTAATTATTATATGGTGGGTTGGATTAAATCTAAACCATTTTTTAAAATAAAATTCTGAATAATGTGTCTGAATATGTGCATTGTTTCTAAAATAATCAAAGACAATTTGTGGGAAATAAATATTTTATTCACCGTGATGCATATGATCTCCACAGTTTAATAGAAGTTTTCAACATCCTAATACATAAGTGTTTTTTTTTTTTTTTTTTTTTTGAAGCGAGTTAAAAATCATTTTCTAAATTTTACTCTATTTTAAATCATATCATCTCTCACATTTTTAATACATTTTTTAAAAAAGTTTTTAAAATAGTCAAAAAGCTATTTTAACCATATTTCCAAAATACATCATAATTTGTGTGTTGAGATTAAGCGATTATTTGGTAGGATCAAAATAAGTATATTTTTTAATTTTTTATAAAAAAAATGTGCAAAAAAATAAAAGGTCATATAATTCAAATAGATATACTTATTTAGAGGCAGAACCAGCCCTGGGCTAAGGCCATTGAGATCTGTGCGTTAGGCTCCAAAAAATTGGCCTAAAATAGGGCTTTCAAATTTAGAAAAGTATTATAGTATATTACAAATATGAATATGCTCAAATTATTTTTGTTATTTTAAGACCAATTTAAAGGACCAAAACATATACAGTTAAGCCCATATTTGTTTATAAGTGTGGTTTGGCCCAATTAAAATTAAAATATATATATAAAATATTAGTGGACCTTGAATGAAAAACACTACATACACATACAAAATGTTAGTGATTTTGGCTCCTAATTTTTTTTATTTTCTTTCTTTATCAGATTTTAATGGAATAAATAAATTTGCCCTAATTTTTTTTACTTTTCTTGTGTATCAGATTTTAGTGGAATAAAAAATTAATTCAATCTCAATCACATTCATACACAACATATTCAAAAACAACTATGCAACCATACTCATAAACAACATATTCAATAAACAATAATTAATTCAATACATATCTAATACGTTTTAATTGAATAAAGTTTTTTTAATTTTAGTAACTTTTTTTTATATATAAATATATTTTTATATCTATTTTGATATCAATCGACAGTAATAATACAGAGTAGAATAATTTTAATTTTTTTTTATGAATATAAACCTCTGTTTTTGTTTCTCCTTGTATCTCCAAGAACTAGGCCAACCTTTTTCACAGGATATCAAACAACTCTAATCTAGCTATTAGTGTGTGAGATTAGTTGACAAAAGCTATTGCATATCATTCCAGGGTCCAAGTGTTTAATTCTGTCAGTTGGGGCGGTGATCTTTTCTCTCGCTCTAAACAACAATACTTTGTATTTTGATGTACTAAACTTTCACATCTGCAACTACTGGCAGTAATTCGTGTTATGCACAGAAAATAGATTACGGTCTGGCTTTGGTTCAGTCTGTCATCGGATTGGATTATACTGTTAGATCTGTGGAGGTCTATTACGGGTTTCATTTTGAAAATTTGAACCGTGCAATGTGTAAAACTCGTCGAGTACTATATGCCTGTGAAAAATCACTTTGATCAGATATCGATAGTTATGTGATCAAATCAGTTTTGTATAAAAAAAATGGACAGTGATAAATTAACGGTTGATAAAAAACTGTTTTGATTACATAGCTATCGATATCCGATCAACGTGATTTTTAACTAGCAAAATAGTAGTCGACAAGTTCTACACATTGAACGGTTCAGATTTTTAAAACGGGACCTGTGGTGAGTCCCCACGGGCCCAACAGCACGGTCCAATCCGATGGTGGACTGGACCAAAGCCAGGCCCAATAGATTATATATATTTTATGTGATAAATAAATTAAATTTTTTAATTTTAAACTATGTTTTAAAAGTAACAAGTCATGATATTAGACCATCTTAGTAGATGTTAACTATAATTAATCCACAAAATTTCACAATAAAATTTGATATGCATAAAAAATTATTAATTATAGAGATTGTTGGGGATAATAATATCACAATCACTTGATAATATGAATAACTTGTATCAAACTATAGTATCATGCAGAAACCAAAAAAACAAAAACAAAGTATTAAAATAAAGAAAATCTATAAACTCAGAAAAGTTATCATAAATTTACTTAGACTTTCAAATCAGTGGTTTATATTATTATTGTGGGACCAAATTATGAATAAATCTTAATTTTTAATTACAATTTCTAAGTAGTTTTTTTAAAAAAGTTAATTTAAGTTTGTTACCCTACTTATAAAAAAAACTTCTCAAATAAATCATTAATTGATCATGTTAGCAACTCTCTATCATTGATTTCTTCTATCAATGACACATGCATATAAATCCTTCTCCATAATCATTTTCTTCATAGCTTGAATAACACTTGCATAGTTCTTACAAAATTTAAAAAACTTAAATCAAGATAAAAATTTCGTAAGATTATAAAAATTATATAAGAAAATAGTTTTAATCCATTTTATTTATTAAAAAGATGATGACAAATTATTTGAACTGTTCTTGAAGAAATATAATAAATGATAGCTTTAATCATTATATACCAACAAAAAAATTATATATGTTACTCAATCAAAAAATGATCGAATGCAACTAAAGTCATGAATATTGAATTAAATCATATGGAGTCTAAATTGATAATATAATCTAGCAAATCAACTAATAATGACAGAACCATTTTTGTATTATGTTTATTAATTTATATCATATTAAAGTTCTACTCGTCTCGATCTTTCAATAAAATAAATACTGAGAAAACAAATTTGATAATAAATTGGTTCTAAACTTTATTATTAAAAAAAAAAATTTCAAAGAGAAAATTTAGAGACGGGATTAAAGAAATACTATAACAAATGACAGCTTTATAAAAAATTTTAAAAAAAAAAAAGGGAAGAAAGAACACATAAAAATGATCTAATACAAATTATTTTTAACAACTAAGAGAAAGAACATCAAATTATTACCAAAAAAAAAAAATCAAATTATTACCTTGGATAATTATAGTGACGAAAATTAATTTTGTAAGATTTTTGTGCTGCCTCCTCCCATGCACCCTTCATTATTTCATTATTAATATTCTTCTCATTTAGAACCAACTATTTATTTTATTTTATATCTTTATCACTTGGTAGATAATAACGAATAATAAAAAGGAAAATGTTTGGGACTCCCTACAAAAGAGGACCCCCACTGATGCATTGATCATTGATGTGTTTGAATTTTTTTTTATCCCTGACAGTGACATGAATGATTCAGATCATTTTGGGGGTTGTGGGTGTTGTGTTTTGTGGGGATCTCTATCATTACTGTAATAAAAATTATAAAGAGATAAAAGTTATAGATAAGGACATTTCATAAGATAAAAAATTCAAAATGAAAAAAAGGATAATATGTGATAGAAGGAGAAAAAAAATGCAAGTAAATCAAAATAAAGATTTAGAACCATAAAATTAATTTTCATTTTAATTAATCAAACAAATAGAAAATGAAGGAAAATAGAAAACATGAAAAACAATCAAAGAGGGTTAAAAACATGAAAGACAATCAAAGAGGGTTACCACGTAGGAAAGAAAGAACTTTAAAATTATGAGAATTTAGGAATGAATATTTGGAGACTTTTGCCAGTACAACTACATTTGGTTATATAGATAGTATAGATTATATAAAACAACGTAAGCTAGCAGGTGAAATGAATCTAACGCTATGTAATTGTCCAGTTTATCCTTATTATTCTAATATAATTTCATTTGAACCAAACAACCTCCATTGCACCGTTTCTTGCACATTGTTTGAAGAAAGAATTCAGATAAATACATACATGTGCTAGAAAAAGCGGTTGTTGCTCATAGTCCATGAGGTAGGGGAAGTTGTTTTTTATTGTGATTGTCAAAAAACTTGTAGAATTCATCAATAAAATCATTTAAAAAATTTAATTGATTGGGTATCGATAATTATATAATTGTGTATTAATTATGTGAAAAAAATAGTCTATTATCAAATTTATACTAATTATATAATTTTAAAATAATAAATATCATCTGATCATGTGACTATGAATGCTCAACTAATTTAATTTTTTTTATTAATGATTACTGTGGGGATATATTTTCTGAGTACCAACGCGTGGCCAAGGTGATGCCGACGCGTCAGCCGAGATGCCACGTGTGCAGGTCATGACGCCGAGGTTATCTCGGTAAGGTCGAGGTTATCTCCGAAGATATCGAAATCCGAGATAAGCGGATAAGGGACAAGAGTCCTAGAATGACGAAGGACTTTAGCATGGATAAGGATAACACTCTTAGGGAGTTTATCTTTATCTCTTGGAGAGTCCAAGATAAGCATTGAGCAAGAGTCCATTGAAGCTAGGCTTCTGTTGGGACAATGATTGAGTTAACTATAAAAGAGAGGTACCCCCATGGGTCTAAGGTACGCAATTTATATTCTGAATAGTGAGTTTAGCACTATTTATCATCTTTGAGAGATATACTGACTTGATCGTCGGAGTGCCCCCGGGTGAACGAACCACCACCGAAATCTTCTCTTTCTATTGCAGGTCAGCCAGGTGTCATTTATTCTGTCAGTTCTCTCCAGCTGATTACTGAGTTGGGCAGTGTAGTTGGAAAATCACTCACACAATTTGGCGCCGTCTGTGGGAAAGAAAGAAGAATAGATGGCCAGTGACGGACAGAAGGAAAAGATTGGAAACGACACTTCCGCTGGGAGTGGCAGACCTATCGACCTTGACGTCGAAGGAGACAACCGCAACACAGAAACTCGTGACCAAAATCACAACAAGAAAGATGTCGGCCAGGATGACGACGTACCAAAAAAGCCAGATCGAAGTGGGTACTACAATGAGGATGACCTCCAGGTATGGAAGTGTAACAACCCCCATACTGTTTACAGATTAATGACCGATTGATTACCGATAATCACCGATTACTGTTAAACTGACTGATAATTGAACTGATTAAAAGTACTGAACTGACTGACTGAAATGGAAACCGAATTGATTGAGTATATGTTAGTTAAATTGCATTCTATCTGTTTGACTGTATGATTATCTGTTCATGCTTATATGTTTAAACTGCTAATTGAAGGCCTTATCGGCGGCCGAATCCGAAACCGACTAGTGTTCTATGATCCTTAGAATTAATGTGATTTTATAGTATAATTATCTGAAAACTGATTAGGTATGACTAAATTAGACTAAATATCGATTAATCGCATAGTTTGATTTAATTACCGTTCCGCCATTTAGTGGACCACTATCTCTTGAACCTTGTATACACTCCACGTATTGATCAAACAAACATTTTCTTCTCCTCTCCTTGCCTCAACCGACCCAAGTTAGAGAGTGAGAGAGAGTTGAGTTGTTCTTGTTGATTTGGCTTGAATTGCTTGGAATTGAAGTGTAGATTGCTATATTGAACCTCTAGACTTGCATTCGAGGAACCTAGGTATGAATTTCATCTTTTGATTTTGTCTTTAAGTTGATTCATGCATGGTTCATGTTAATTTGTAGAGCTAAGTCATGATTTGGTTCATTAATGGTGGATTGAAGCTCATCTCTTGCATGCATGTTAGTATTGTTGCATTTTGAGGTTGATTACATGGACATTAGTACATGCATGCTCATATTGTTGTTATAGACCATGTTTTCATCTGGTTTTGAAAAGAAATGAGCTCATTTGAGCAAGCTTTGGAGCTTTAATTTGGTTTAAAACTCATCCATGCATGGTTGAATGTTGTTCTTGAAAATGGGTTTGAATATGGTTTTAATTGACTCACCTTTGGGGCTTGAATTCATAAATTGAGCTTTGAAACTTGTTATACATTGAATTTAGTTATGTTTTCCAGAATTTGGGCCCAAGAGGTCGAGTTTGGAGTGGTTGAATGCTTGGTTTGAGCTTGGGAGGCAAATCTGGAAATTCCAGATTTGGCTTCCTCGCTCGAGCGAAGGGTTCCCCGCTCGAGCGAGCACCTTTGTCCAGGGCTCCGCTCGAGCGACCATCGAGCGACCATCGCGCGTAAAATCTCAGCATCCAGTATTTTTACTGTTTTGCAGACCGCTCGAGCGAAGGATTCCTCGCTCGAGCGAAGCCTTTGATTTTGGACTTCCGCTCGAGCGAAGAAAGTCTCGCTCGAGCGAGGCTCCTAGTTTCAGCAAAGTTTGCGAAATGTTTTCTAAGTGTATTTTTGCATCCTCATCCCATTCTAGGCATTGTTAGGCCTAGTTTAAGGCATCTTAATGAGGATATAGATGTAGAACACACCAAGGCAAATTAGGGATTAAGTTATGATATTTCCCAACTGTGTAGCTTAGTGTGTGTTCAACCTGTGAACTGTGTAGGGTTGGCAACTGGGGAGACACGCTCTAGCATACTGTAGCCCAGAACTCTGTGAGTAACAATTGTGTAAAGATATGTTCAACTGATATCTTTTGAATACTGAACTGAACTGTTTATTGAACTGGTATTACTGAATGAATGTATGTCCTTTATTTCTGAACTGTACTGTGGCATCCTTAGTACCGACTGTCTGCTGTTACTGTTACTGTTACAGAGATCTCTGTCGGTTCCCTCGTGGAACCACTACTGTTTACTGACTGATGGCCATCATTACTGTTCGGTCTTTTAAGACCTACTGTTACTGTTATGCTAATGGATGTACCACATATGACTGTTTACTGTACTGAACAACTGAAATACTGATTGAATTGAACTGTTTTCATTACTGTAAGGACATTCATTCTAAACCCCTTTACGCTTTATGTTATTCACTGGGCTTTAGCTCACTGTTTATATATATATATGTAGGTGCTCAGCCACCATATCGGAGCTAGGAGCGTGGGTTAGACTCCAGTTTTGTCAAGCCAGCCTTTGTGCCTCACTGCGAGGTTCCGAGCCTATCTGTTAAGGCTTAGGGGTCTTTTACAATTCCCCCTTCTGTACTGTTTTACTGTTCTGTATAGACCGAGTGTTACTGTACTGTTATCAAGGGATTAGGTCCCTGTACCGTGTGACTGTAAATTTTGTATAGACTGTACTGTTTGTATATGTATGAATGCATGAAAAATATTTTTGGCATACAGACTGTCACAGCTCATTGGACATTGTTTAATTATTGTATTGGCTTCCGCCAGGCCCTGTACTCTGTTTCACTGTATTACTGTTAAGCAGGCCTTCGGTAATCTCGGATTACTGGCCGGTTACGGTGCTAAACCCATAGGGCCGGGTTTGGGTCGTGACAGGAAGGATAGATGCCTGCGGAGGGGTGAAGAAGTAAAGGAGATGGCAAACAAATTGGCAGACCTGCAATCAGTAGTCAATTTCATGATGCAAAATAATGTCATGCAGCCACCATACCCGCTGCAGGACACGCCGATTCCAACGGCCAATACCCAGAAGGGAGAGCAGAAGACAATCCTAATAGCCTCTCAGCACACCAGAAGCGAAAAACACTCTCACCGGCCTTCCAGGGAGGTCGGGCGAGGAGAGTCGAGGAGAGAAGAGTCGCGGAGGACGCACCGCGCCAAGGAGGCAGACCCTAAAGAACATCGGCATATTCAGGGGCAAGTACTCTGCTTCGACACAACTCGCGGAGAAAGATCGAAAAGGACCCACCATAAAGCTGAGAGTAGTATGCCGAAAAGATTGAAGTCAGGAGATAGCCGAGCTCCTGGGCTGAGCAAAGAAGACTTGAGAGATTACCTCAAGATGAAGCAACAGAATGTCGATGCCAAGGTAACTTCCCCAGAAAAGCCGAGAACACCATTCTCGGTGGAGTTAGACAAATTTGAGGATCCGAAAAGATTCAGTATGCCAAGGTTCCAAATATACGATGGTAAGTCGAACCCCAACTTTCATGTTGGATTATACCTGAATTCAATGGCGTTGTACAGTGGGAACGAGTCATTACTCTGCAAAGTATTCCCCTCATCTTTTGGGGAGATTGCATCAGATTGGTTCCACAAATTACCAAAGGAAAGCGTGAAGACTTAGGAAGGCCTGGCCGACATGTTTGTGGTCAGGTTCGTGACAAACAAGCTGCAGCCATTGAGGGTGGACGCACTAATGGCTCTGAAGATCAGTAAGGATGAAGGCCTTAGGGCCTATGCAAAACGGTACTATGAGGTGTTCAACCGAATACCAGAGTATAATCAAGAGGTGGCGGTCGTATCTTTCAAGAACGGCCTAAAAGACAACTGTCCACTACGAAAATCTTTGGCAAAGACATTGCCAAAAAGCATGGAAGAGCTCATGGCGAGGATCGAGATGTACGCCATGGCCATAGAAAATACATCGAGAACCAAGGAGATAAAGCAAGAAAAGGGAAACGGCTCGCCGAAGCGAGGCCGAGGTAACAATGGATTGAGCAATCAAGAGACAGAACTGAGGGCTGTACAGGCTGTACAGGCAGTGACAACTGTATTCCAAATCCCAATTCACAAAGTCCTGGATCAAATTCGGAATCAACCCTATTTCAAAACACCAGCAAAGGCACCAGGAGAATTTATGGGAAGAAACCTTGGCAGGCATTGTGCTTACCACAATGAAAACGGGCATATGACTCAGGGTTGCAGAGCCCTAAAAGCGCACTTAGAAGACCTGGTGAGACAAAGACATCTGAGAGACCTTGTTGATGAGGCCAGAACAAGGGAAAAACAGGCAAGATTGCCTCAGGCGACAGCAGTTCCACCTCCCCTAGCACAGCAACCACAAGCAAGAGGACCTCGGGTAATTAATGTAATTCACTCGAAGGTCAACGAAAACGAGATTCGGGAGGAGACCCATAAGGTAAAACATCTGCAGCAAGTCTACCAAGTCGGGGAGAAGAGACATCGGGCAGAGGAGTGCCAAGGACCAGTAGTGTCCTTTTCTGAAGCCGACCTTGAGATAGTGCAACATCCGCATAATAATGCCTTGGTAGTATCCCTCCAGGTTGGGAAATGCCAAGTAAAGCGCATCCTGATTGACCAAGGCAGCTCTTGTGAAATCATGTACATCCAATGTTACAAGGAGCTCGGCCTTCACCTAGACGACATGGAGCAATCCAATAGCCCAATGGTCGGGTTCAATGGAACGCCGACATGGCCACTAGGAACAACCAGCTTGGAGGTGCAGGCAGGCACCAGGAAGATAACAACAAAGTTCACCGTAATTGACACACCCTCCCCTTACAACATCATTTTGGGAAGGCCATGGTTGCATGCAATGAGGGTTGTTTCCTCAACTTTGCATCAACTATTGCGGTTCCCAACAGAGTATGGGATTGAGGAAGTCAGAGGAGATCAGCTGCAGGCAAAGAATTGCTCCATAGTAGCAATGAAATCCACCTGCAGCATTCGAAAACCAGAGAAGGCAGAGATTGAAGACAAGGACGTAGAGGTCCTAAAGGATGTCAGCAAGGAGCCGACCGAAAAAAGTGAAGAAACACTGAAGAAAATCCTCGTCCAAGAAGGGGATGAAGAACGCTTCTTTCTTCTCTGCTCGAGCCTAGCCGAAAAAGAAAAAAGAGAGATAGAAGCTTTCCTGAGAGTAAATATTGAGGTGTTCGCATGGACGCCCTACGAAATGCCTGGCACTGACCCCGAGGTCACTTGCCATAAGCTGAACATTGACAGATCAACCAAACCGGTAGTCCAACGAGCAAAAAGACCGACGTTAATACACGTCGAAGCAGTAGAGGAGGAAGTAGACAGACTTCTCGAGGCCAGGGCCATTCGAGAAGTAGATTAACCGACATGGCTATCAAACACAGTGGTGGTAAAGAAAAAGAATGGTAAATGGAGGGTCTGCGCAGACTTTACTAACCTGAACAAAGCCTGTCCCAAAAACAGCTTTTCTCTACCCAAGATTGACCAGCTAGAAGACGCCACTTCGGGGCATGGAAGGATAAGCTTCCTGGATGCATACAGGGGGTACCATCAGATAGCCATGTACCTCCCAGATGAAGAGAAGACTGCATTTATCACTCTCAAAGGGCTGTACTGCTACAGAGTAATGCCTTTCGGGTTGAAAAATACAGGAGCAACTTTTCAAAGACTGGTAACCAAGATGTTCAAACACCTGATCGGCAGAACGGTAAAAGTTTACATTGATGACATGGTCGTGAAGGCCAAAGAACCTGAAGGTCATCTGGCCGACCTGAAAGCAGTCTCTGACATCCTTAAAACATATCGGCTCCGACTCAATGCAGCGAAGTGTGCATTTGGAGTAGGATCTAGTAAGTTTTTAGGATGCCTGGTGACTAGAAAAGGCATTAAGGCCAGCCCAGATCAGATTAAGGCCATCCTGGAATTGAAAAGCCCGACGTCAGCAAAACAGGTACAAATGTTGACTGGAAGGGCCGCGGCCCTGAATAGGTTCATAAGCAGAAGCTCAGACAAGTGCAAACCTTTCTTCAACTTAGTAAAGAAAGCCACAGATTTCTTATGGACAGAAGTAGGGGTGTGCATAATACCGCCAAAACCGCCGAAACCGCCAAAACCGCACCGAACCGCACCGCCAAGGCAAATTCATTATTATTTGTCAATCGAACCGCCGGTTTTTGGTAAGAAAAATGGCAAATTCTAGTGACATTTTTATCAATCCGCCGGTTTCTATTTTTCTTCCAAACCGCACCGACCCGCACCTCTATTAAATCATGTTTTATAGGATTCTAAAAATTCTTTTTTACTTAAGTTTGCTTGTTGTTCTATACCTTAGAATATAGTATTACATTAATGCTCGAGGGGAATTTTATGTATTGTATTTGATCATTGCAGCTTTCACAGATACTTGTAATGAACTGATGGCATAGTCGTTGATATTATCATGTTGTTGCTACACTTGCTGCATCAGAAGAAAGCTTCGCAAGATGCTTAACATCACGATGTCTCTCGTCTTTTTTTTACTCTTTGATTTAAGTTTTGTAATTTGAATTATATTTTTTATAAACCGCCAATCCGCCCGAACCGCCAAGGCAAATCCGTCATTATTTGCCAACCGAACCGCCGGTTTTTTATAAGGAAAATGGCAAATTCTAGTGACACTTTTATCAATCCGCCACCCGCCATACGGTTTCTATTTTTCTCTCAAACCGCACCGACCCGCACCGCGCACACGCCTAGACAGAAGAATGCGAGGCTGCCCTGGTCGACCTGAAGAAGTATTTGACCACAGCTCCAGTTCTTTCAAATCCAGAACTTGGGGAGAAGTTATTCCTATACTTAGCAGTTTCAGAACACGCAGTAAGCGCAATGGTAATCCGAGAAGAAAAAGAGGAGCAAAGGGCTGTTTACTATGTAAGCAAAATCCTGGCCGATGTAGAAACAAGGGATCTACCCTTAGAGAAACTAGCGCTGGCTTTAGTAATGGCTTCAAAGAAGCTGAACCATTACTTCTAGACCCATAAAATTGTGGTGCTAACTGAGCACCCCTTGAAATCCTTACTTCAACAAGGAGACTTGACAGGAAAAATAGCCAGATGGGCAGTCGCTTTGGGCCAGTATGACTTGGAGTACAAACCCAGAACAGCAATCAAAGGCCAAGTTTTGGCCGACTTTGTGACCGAGTTCACACCAGAATCCATCGTACATCGAGCTCCGTTGAGTCGAGATGAACGATGTCCAAGCAAGCAGGAAGAAGCCCAGCCAAATGCAACAGAACAACGGAAAAAAGAAAAACTCAGACCCTGCAGCATTTACATCGGCGACTCCTTTCGACTATTTGTCGATAGGAGCTCAAACCGGCAAGGAGTGGGAGCAGGAGTAATACTGGTATCTCCAGATGAAGAAGTATTGGAATAGTCCATTCGATTGGGGTTCAAGGCCTCAAACAATGAAGCAGAATATGAAGCATTGATTGCAGGACTAAAGCTAACAGTTGCAGCAGAAGCAGATGAAGTGACAGTCTTCTGTGACTCCTAGCTCATAGTCAACCAAACAACAAGCGAGTTTGTAGCCCGAAATGAAAGGATGTCAGCCTACGCAAAGGAAGTCAACAGGTTAGTAGCTTTGTTTCATAATTGTCGACTACATCAGGTTAGCCGAGATGATAACAGTCACGCCGATGCACTAGCCAATCTGGCCAGTGCAATACAACCTGGAAAAGCAAAGACGATAATGGTCGAATACTTGTCGGGCCCGAGCATCGAACCACTGACCACAGAGCATGAAGCAATGTGTGTGGACATGGGACCAAGCTGGATAAATGCAATTGTTGCATTCTTTAAAGAAGGAAAGCTACCAGATGACCACAAGGAAGCACACAAGATCAGATTGAAATCAGCAAGATTCTGTCTAATAGCAGAAAGACATCTCTACAGAAGATCTTTCACTGGACCCTTTTTAAGGTGTGTACACCCGTCACAAGTTGAAGATTTTCTATATGAAATACATGAAGGAATTTGTGGAAGCCACACTGGGGGTAGATCATTTGCCCATAGGGCCATTACCCAGGGGTATTGGTGGCCCTACATGCAGAAAGACGCAGAAGCCTATGTGAAGAAATGTGAAAAATGCCAAAGGTTTGCACCATTGATACACCAACCAGCAACAGACCTAAACCCAGTATCCAGTCCTTGGCCGTTTGCCTAATGGGGCATGGATCTCATTGGGCAACTGCCCCAAGTAACTGGACAAAGGAAATACCTGCTGGTAGCAACAGATTACTTCACCAAGTGGATAGAAGCTGAGCCCCTAGCCAAGATCCGAGATATAGACGTGAAGAATTTCTTATGAAGGAACATCATCACCAGATTTGGGATTCCGAGAGCAATAGTTGCTGACAATGGAACACAATTCGACAGCAAGCTAATCAAGAACTTTTGTGTAAAGTTCAAGATCAAGAACTACTTTTCAATCCCAAGCTTTTCTCAAAGTAATGGACAAGCAGAAGCATCCAACAAAGTTATCCTAGATGGGATAAAGAAGAGGCTGCAAGCAGCAAAAGAAAAGTGGGTGGATAAACTACCAAGTGTGCTCTGGGCATATTGGACTATGCCAAGAAGGTCAACAAGGGAATCCCCCTTTACCATGACCTATGGCACAAAAGCTGTCATTCCGCTTGAAGTCGGCATCCCTGGGATCAGAACCTAGGGAGTAGAGAATGGGACTAATGATGTACTCCTAGCCCGAGATCTGGACATACTAGAAGAAAGAAGAGAGAAAGCTGCAATTCAACTCGCAGCCTACCAGCAGCAGCTTGCCAGAGCTTATAATAAAAGAGTCAACCCAAGGGAGTTCCAAGTCGGTGACCTAGTCTTGAGAAAAGTCGTTAGCAACAAGAAAGATCCCAGGGAGGGCAAGCTTGGCCCAAACTGGGAAGGACCCTACAGAATCACTTCGGTATTGGGCAACGGGGCATATCGGCTTGAAGATAGTGAGGACAAAGAGTTGCCAAGACCCTGGAATACTTGTAATCTGAAGTTTTTCTACCATTAGATTTTCCTTGTTATTTGCCGAAGTCATGAATAAAATTTTGGCAGAATTCTTCTATATTTATGACTGATAAAGATATATAACGATTGTTTCAGAATACATGCATAATGAGACCCCAAGTGGAACTTAGGTTCACATTAGGGGGCAGAGAGAAGAGAAATGATGTTTAACGCTTGTTGAAACTTGAGAAAAGTTTACAAGTTGAAGTTAAACCGAAATGATGTTTAACACTTGTTGAAACTTGAGAAAAGTTTACAAGTTGAAGTTAAACCAAAATGATGTTTAACACTTGTTGAAACTTGAGAAAAGTTTACAAGTTGACGTTAAACCGAAATGATGTTTAACGCTTGTTGAAACTTGAGAAAAGTTTACAAGTTGAAGTTAAACCGAAATGATGTTTAACACTTGTTGAAACTTAAAAAGTTTACAAGTTGAAGTTAAACCGAGATGATGTTTAACACTTGTTGAAACTTAAGAAAAGTTTACAAGTTGAAGTTAAACCAAAATGATGTTTAACACTTGTTGAAACTTAAAAAGTTTACAAGTTGAAGTTAAACCGAGATAATGTTTAACACTTGTTGAAACTTGGGAAATGTTTACAAGTTGAAGTTAAACCGAGATGATATTTAACACTTGTTGAAACTTGAGAAAAGTTTATAAGTTGAAGTTAAACCGAGATGATATTTAACACTTGTTGAAACTTAAGAAAAGTTTACAAGTTGAAGACTAAGGTTAAACACTTGTTGAAATTTTATGAAAAAATTTACAAGGTGAAACCAAGGTTATGTCAAGAAAGGTACTTTTGCACTTGCCGAGGTAATTCATCAGTTTGTATAACCGAGGTGTGTCACCCTGAGAAGGTTGCACAAGGATTGAAGTGTATACTAAAGATATATTCTAAGTATGGAATCATACAAGAGTAATACAGAGAAGGCACACATACAAGCATTCAGAAAAAAGAGTTATATTAAAAAGTTGACATATCGGCCAAAGCCTACAATTGTTCCAAAAAGAAAAGTACAAAAGAAAGAGAAAAACATGAAATCAAGAGTCTTCAGCAGCAGGCTGGGTTTGGACCTCGGTGGACTGCTGAGAAGACATCTCGACAACCTTCTCGGCCGCAAGTTCAGCATCAATTTCTTGAAGGGTTTCATCTATGCTCTTGTCGACAGGAGACACGTCCAATGACACCTTCTCTGGAGTGGCATCCTTGGTGACTTCCTCATCCTCCTCATCTTGGGTCAAGTCCAGGACATGCTCATTTTGAGTAAGTGACTTGGCCCCAGCAGCTTCCTTGGGCTTTCTCACCAAAACCTCCTCCTCGGACTCAGAGTCGTCGTCGGCGGTTTGGCTTGGAGTTGGGGGGAATGGCAGAGGAAGGACATCGACATTCCTGAGGGGGGAGTCCTCGGGGACATCAAGCCTTTTCAGCAAGGTCATCCAGCCAAGGGTGAAACCCTTGTTGCATGCCAGCTTCACTTGCTTTTCATAATCCGTCGTGACGTCAGCCACCCCTTCGTTGTAGCCCTTTTCATCGGCTGCCTTGACTTCGGACTCTTTGGTGGCCAGAGTGTCTTGCAGTTCTATCTGGGCCTGGGCCATCTTTTCTTCGGCCTCTCTCTTCTGGGCCTCAAGAACCTTCTTAATGGCCTCAACAGACTCTGCATTTTCTTCGACATCATTTTGGGCCTTGATGGCAGCCTCGGCCTAGTCTTCCAGTTTTTTCATTTTTGATTGAAAACTTTTATTGGCCTTTTGAAGACTGGAGACTTTCCTCTTCATCTCGACTAGCCTCTCCCGGTTCTCAAAACATTGTACTGAAAAAGAATGGGCATGCTGGATGGCCTGAAACTAAACAGAACAGAAGTTGTTAGAAAAAAATTACAAGTATGGAATGAACAGAAAGAAAGAAAAAGTTGTCAGATAAAGACACTTACTTGAACGGAGCGTTGAAGCATCAGAGCGTAGTTTTCATACTCGTTCAACTCGGTGTTTCGGTCGAGATCGCCGGGGAGAAGCAGAGCAGTACTGAGGGCTACGCCGACGTTGATGTCATCAGCGCTATCATTGGCCATAACTGGCTTATCTTCCAGAGTAATTTTTGGGGCCCATGGGGCATCATGTTTTTTGGACCCCGAGGTGGTTGCAAAGGATGATCTCGGCCTCTTTGATTTCGGAGAATCAGATGGTTGGGCCTCGGCACGCCTCTTCTCCGCGGTAGGCTCGGACTTGTCACTCTCAGCCAGTTTTGAGATCAGCAAAGTGTCCTCAGTGTCAACCTAAGTCACCTTGGCCTTTGGTTGGGCCTTTTTAATTCTTTTTTGTTTTGGTGGAGGCTGGGTTTGCGTTGGCTGAGCGTCAACGGTTGATGGGATACTGGCCAGGAGATCTTTTGCAACAGCTTTTTGACGGCCCATCTCAGCAGGAAAAATGGTTCGTTGCCGGCGTTGTCGTTGGGATATCGGGATCAAGTATGGAGCCGAGGTTGACTGCTGCTCAGCTGGATCAGAGGTTGATCTTTCGTCTGTCCGAGATGTGGATGCGACCTGTGGAGTTATGACAGAAGATGGAGAAAGGCTTTTCTTCTTCTTCTTTAGGACGTCGGGAAAAGCAGACTTATACGTGGGGATAAAGTTGAGAAGCAGAGGGGCCTTCCGCTTATGGACTAGCAAATTCAGTAGTTTCTTCAAGTCTTTGCTGGGAAAGAAAGACTGACGGAAGCCCTTTGGTGGCTGAGGGAGAACTGCAAAAAAGAAAAAAGCGTAGAGATTAGAGCAGAATGTTGAAAACTTTATGCAAGAAAGAAAGAAAATCTGTGAAGGGTGGCCCTTACTAGCTCCTTCCCCGAAAACTGTTTAACTTAGGGGATGAAGATGGAGGTCATCGTTTGGCTGAAACTCCCAATTACCCGAAACGATGAAGTAATCATCCCCCGCTCCCTTGTTGGAGTCAGGGAGGTCAGCAACAATTTTGTATTTCGTAGACCTCAGCTTGAGGTAATAGATGTGGCCTTTTTCTGATTTCAGGCGATACATGGTATAACAGAACTGGAAGTCGGCAAGAGTAATCCTAGCATTCTCTTGTTTGGCTAAGGCTATGGTACCATTAATAACTCGGTGCGAATTGATTACAAGTTGCATTGGGTTCAACCTATAGAATTGGAGGATTTCACGGAAGAAATGGTCGAGTGGAAACTTAAGTCCACACTCAATAAACGCTACTACTGGGAAAGGCATGAGGTTTACATCGGGCATGATAAAGTCGTCATCCCCAGCCAACCTCAGATAGACGTCGGCAAGAATGGAAAACTCTCGCCCGAAGTATTCTAATTTTGTCGGGGTGTCTACCCTATGCTTCCACATACCCATGATATCAGCTTAACTCAAAGGGTTGGATTTCAGAAAGGTGTTTTAAAAGGGTTATTGGGACCTCGACAAAAATCAAAATTATGTGTTGGGTAAGAATTTGAGGAAATAGTTCCAGTTTTTCCTAAAAATCAAGAGTTCTACAAACAAATCCCAAACCTAAATAAATGGAGCAAGATTGAAGGCAGAAATCTAGAAAAGACACAGAAAACAGAAAACAAGAACATGTTTCAGAATTAAGAACAAGGGTGAACTACCAAGAACACTGTGACAGAGTGTGTGAAAAGGTACAAGGTCAAGAACAGTTGCAAAATTACAGAAAAATTGTGAGCAGTGCGAGTATTCAAGACATGGGCAAAGGGCAAAATCGTGAAATAAACACATTCAGATGCATGATTCATAAATCAAATGTTTGAGTAAAACAACAATGGCGACTAATGATAAAGTAAAATTTCTTGGAGCGTAACAAGAACTAAAAACCAGAAGGAACGATGACTTACTAGAGGGAAAAAGCCGATGTTGAGATCGCCGAAGTCAGACAAACGGCGGTAGCGGAGAAAGAGCCTCGCCGGAAGAGGTGAAACAGCAGTGGCAGCAGAGCTTCAGAGCTTGGAACAATGGAAGATTAGAGAAGGCAAGAGAGAGAAAGAGTTTGAATAGAGACGATGTAAAGTGAAAAGACGAAAGGGGAAAAAGTTTTTGTTAAAACCTAAAACGGCGACAACACAGAATTGATGAGCCTAGAAAAACGGATTTGTCAGACGGCGCACGCAGGCGTGAGACGACTTACAAGCGCATAACAAGTACGATCCAGTGAGGGGAAGGCACGTAGCTTAAACGGTTAAGTTGTTATGTATAACAGCTCATACGCGTGAAGAAGCCTATGGGATTCTTAATCATTAAAAAGATATATCGGCCTATGATGATGATCTCGGCTTAAGCCGATGTACTGGCAGGAAGTACCGATATAGGTTCCATCACCTCAGAATGCCGAGGTAATAGAACCTAAGGAGCAGTTATGGGGATATATTTTCTGAATACCAACACGTGGCCAAGGTGATGCCGACGTGTCAGCCGAGATGACACGTGTCCAGGTCATGACGCCGAGGTTATCTCGGCAAGGCCGAGGTTATCTCCGAAGATATCAGAATCCGAGATAAGTGGATAAGGGACAAGAGTCCTAGAATGATGAAGGACTTTAGCATGGATAAGGATAACACTCTTAGGGAGTTTATCTTTATCTCTTGGAGAGTCCAGGATAAGCACTGAGCAAGAGTCCATTGAAGCTAGGCTTCTGTTAGGACAATGATTGAGTTAACTATAAAAGAGAGCCACCCCCATGGGTCTAAAGTATGCAATTTATATTCTGAATAGTGAGTTTAGCACTATTGGTTATCTTTGAGAGATATACTGACTTGATCGTCGGAGTGCCCCCGGGTGGACGAACCACCGCCGGAATCTTCTCTTTCTGTTGCAGGTTAGCCAGGTGTCATCTATTCTGCCAGTTCTCTCCAGCTGATTACTGAGTTGGGCAGTGTGGTCGGAAAATCACTCACACAATTACATCATAATTAAACTTCACAAATAGAGCTTTTATTGATATTTTATTGTAATAGTTACATGGTTGTTTCTTGCTTGATCTATTTGAAAGTGTCTAATGTGTCTTCCCATAGTCCTTCCAAGTGGTTGACAAGAGGCACTATTGTTGGCTCAGCCAACCAAAAGTCAGCATATGTTTGTACCAGATGTTACCATTATTCGGACCACCGTTTCATCGAAGAATAATTGAGGCAAAAAATTCGGGTGAGCCTTTGCCTTGTTAAAAATTTTAAATTACTTTCTATTTGATTTTATGTATTTTGTTTTGAACAGAAAGCTAATGTGATTTTTTTTTCTTTCATTTTTGCAGTGTTAACTCTTTTTGCTTTTGATAAATCATGGATATAGTGTGCCACCTATGTGATAAAATTATCCAAAGAAGACATTTACTATTTCCGAACGAGGTAAAGTAAGTTCTTGAAAAAAACCTCTAATGCTATGTGTGCTTTAATAAATATTTATTCTTTAGCTTTTGTACGAAATAACAGTCATTTGTGTGTACTTTAATAAATATTCATTCCTTAGTTTTTCTACGAAATAACATTCATTTATAATAGTAAATGATAATTTTATTTATAATATATGTAGATTTATTTAGGGAGTAGTAATAGTAAATTAAACTTGAGAATAGAATGATCATTTTTTTTTAATTGTATTTTATTGAACAAAAAACTATTTAGGAGTTAGATCCCACTAAATTTTTATTCCTTAATATATATATTTTTTCACTTTTCCCTTATGATAATATTTTTTTATTAGTTATGTTCACTTGATTTTTTTGAACGTACATTTTATGCAATTTGTGATAACCTTTTTCACTCATATTATAGCCGCACTTAGAAGTAACATTACTGATAACCTTTTTTTTTTTTTTTTTTGAGTTGAAAGGCAATTTGATTACCCAACAAAAGAAGGTACATCAGCAGATAATAAAGATAAAAGACAAACTGGTGGAAGCACAACCCATGTCGAAGGAAGATTCTGAGAAGCTTGGGTTTTGGCCACCCAGTTTGCCACATAATTGTTAGACCTATAGGTCCATGAAAAGGAAAGTTGATAGGCAGAAGCGAAGAAGCGGATATCCAGAATGATAACACTCAACTCCCATGGAGGGACCTACTCTGAAACACAGAGTTTGATAATCGATTGGTTGTCACTTTCAATCTCTACAGACGACAAGTTATGGGCCCGAACCATTAGGCAAGCCATGCGGACAGCAAAAGCCTCAGCTTGGGAGGTCGAAATAGTCCTGGCGTTACAGTCAATTAGATGTCCATTGGAATCTCTAAGAACTGTTGCAATGGCAGCCATGGAGTTCCGCTGGCAGAAGGAGGCATCGCAATTGATCTTGAAATGACCATGGCGAGTTGGAAACCAGCCTGAAACAAGAATAGAAGGCAGTGAAGTCGGCCTGTGGTCTCGATTGGATGTAGCTCTAAGGAGGTTTTCTTGTTCAGTCCAGAAAAGAGCAATTCGATGGAGTGTAGCCAATGGATCCACTGGAAAATTGTTGAAGACAAACTCATTCCTAACTTTCCAAATGAACCAACCAACAGTTGCAATTTTACTGAGAAGATTTTGTGCACTAGAGGTAGAGGTGGCTTGGCTAATAATATCACTAGTCCACTGGGACACATTGGGAATCGAGCCAAGATCAATTCTAAGATTGAGCGAGCTTCCAAACCACACTGCCTTAGACCATGAGCAATCAAATAACAGATGTTCGACAGTTTCAGTAGCAGAGAGACAAATTGGGCAAACCGCAGAAGATCCACACCTGTGCCTGAAAAGACCAGCTTTGGTTGCTAGAAGGTTATGGCAGACCTTCCACCAAAAGTGTCGAATTTTGGGCGGAGTTTCTAAGCCCCAAATAATCTTCCACATATTATCAATGAGGGATAGAGAGGATGAAGGAGGGCTTTCTAATGATCCTTCCCTAAGAGATCTGGCCAGAGCATAACCCAATTTAACTGAATAAAGGCCTAACTTGTTGGGGTGCCATATGACAGAATCATCCCGTCCTTCTACCGCAATGGGTATGACTGAGATGGCCTCAACTTCCTCGGTGGTAAGGCAGTTCAACAGTGTGGTCAAATGCCAAGACTTATGAGTCGGGTCGATTAAATCAGACACCATCGAAACTTCGCAGTGGGGAGGCTTCGGTGAAAGGATTTTGAAACCTGAGATAGAAGGAATCCATGGGTCGTCCCAGATACGAACAGGCTCGGTCCTGAGATTTTCGGGGCCCAAAGCCAATAATCAACTACTAAATTTCTGGAGGCCTTCACATTTTTTTTATTGAATGAAAAAAAAAAATTAAGGTAAAGGACAAAAGATTTGCATTAAAATCACAAAAAATACTTAGCATTACATTGTGCAAAAGACAAGATAAATATTTAATTAATTGAATAGGTAAAAAAAAATATTTACCTATGCTTGTTGTGTTGAGATCAAAATATTTTTTTAAATCAAAATTCAAAACAAGAGCACCACCACTTAACAAAACACAAAATTTTTAAATTATGTGATGTGAACTATTAAACTTAAATAATTTTTTCTTGATGATGTAAACACCAATACTATAATAGTAATTAATTATGCAAAAGACAAGATAAATATTTAATTAATTGAATAGAAAAAGAAAAAAAAAATTTACCTGTGCTGCTGGTCGCTGCTTCGTCTAGGCTGCACAAATTCTTCTCCTTGCTGGTGTGGTGTGTGCTATCAAAGGGAAGGTTGGATTAAGAGATGATAGGGTTAGGAATTAGAAAAAAAAAATGGGCCTTTTAGACTGTTGGGCTGGGCCTTAAACTGTTGGCCTTTTAATGCGTCAAAAAAATTAAGTTGGTTTGGGCCTTTTTTTATTTTTTTTTTGGACTCAAAACACACCTAGCATATTATACTAACTTATAATAGGAGGGGCCCCCATTTTGGGCCTATTTTGAGGGCCCTAAGCCATGGCTTTGTGGGCCTATGGCCAGGGCCGGGCCTGGATACGAATTTGTTGTCCAGATTGAACTTGCCACCGAATACCAGCCTGAATCAACTCATGTCCCTTTAAAAGGCTAGTCCATGTCCATGACGCATTAGAGCCCTTAGTAGCTTGTAAGAAAGTAGAATGAGGGAAATAAAGGCCCTTGTAAATTCAAGCCCAGTAGGAATTCGGATTGGATAATAAGCGCCAGCCTTGTTTAGCTAGGAGGTCGAGATTAAAATCTTTGAAGTCTCGCAGCCCCATACCCTCCTCAGCTTTAGGATTAGTCATGTGCGTCCATTTGGCCCAACAAATACCCCTGTTTTCTGGGTCTCCCTTCCACCAAAAATTACGAATAAAACTGTTGAGTTTGGAGCAAATAGCTTGACGGAGCTCAAAACATGCCATTGCGTAAGATGGGATAGCTTGAACAACTGCCTTGATGAGAATCTCCTTACCCGCTAGGGATAACAAATTGGACTTCCACCCTTGTAACTTCAGCAAAGCTTTTTCAAGAAGAAAACTATATGCTTCGGTCTTAGATTTGCCCCATGAGGCTGGAAGGCCCAGGTATTTGGCCCTAGGATTGGCTTGAGAAACACCCAATAAAAGGCACATAGCATGGCGGTCACTAACTGAGGTGTTGGCAGAGAAAAAAGCTCTTGACTTATCTAAATTTAGAATTTGGCCAGGCGCTTCACTGTAGATTCTTAGCACGTTCAAAATCTTCAAACCCTCGAAGTGCTCAGCCTTGAAAAACTGAATGGCATCATCTGCAAAAAGAAGGTGTGATAGCTGGGGGCAAGTCCTGTGCATCCGAAGTCCAAAAATCGCTTTGGAAATAAGGCTTTGATGGATTAAATTGGAGAGCACATCAGCAACCAAAAAGAACAAATATGGTGATAGTGGGTTACCTTGACGGAGCCCACACAAAGGAGTAAATGTGGTTCGCTGCTTACCATTAGCAAACATTGAAAACTTCACAGTAGTCACACATTCCATTACCAAGTTCACCCATTTCAGATGAAAGCCCAGACGACGAAGAGTAGCTTGTAAGAAATCCCATTGAATTCGATCATAAGCTTTGTTGAAGTCTAATTTCAAAGCCATAAGACCCACACGCCCCTGTTTCTTATGCTTTAAAAAGTGAAAGGCCTCGTGCGTAATGAGAATACTATCTTGGATGTGACGGCCAGGAACAATGGCCGCTTGCTGCGGGGAGATAAGATTCTTGAGACATTTCAATCTGTTAACTAGCACCTTTGTTATGATTTTCATGAAAAAATTACATAAGTTGATAGGCCGAAACTGACTCAATTTCTCTAGGGCCTGCACTTTAGGTATAAGAATGATATTAGTGTTGTTTACACCTTTATGCAACCGGTGACGCCCCAATTTTTTTTTTAGAACATCATAAAATTTAAATAACAATAACTTGCTAGATAAAATTTTAACTACTAATTAGGGAATTTTAAACTCTTACATAGTCAAAGTCTAACAACAAAATAAAATTACAAGTTCACATATAACGTCACAACATTGTTAAATACTAATACAAGAGATAATAGAATTTTATTTGGATAAAATCTTGACTCTAAGTTAGCCAAGGTTCAATATTAGCAACAACTTCAAATTCAGCCTCAGTCCCTTCTTCGACGTAATCTGGCATGAAATGCCAGGGTAACAAAATATATACCATGAGTTTTGCAACACAGTAAGAAAACATAATCAACCTTCCATTCTTTTTGAGAGAAAATAATGAGATTATAAACACGAGATAATAATATAATTGTAAACATAAATTACAACCATTAAAATAATTCAAATAATTTTAATAAATTAGGTGACCCTTGAAATCTCACCAAAGAAGTTTAACTTACCAACCACTAAGTCATGGCCACGGTTAATTTAGAAAGTCCCCCTTGGTCAAATATTCAAGAACTACCAAAGATGCCCACGCCCAGAGTTATTATAGCGATCCCGGGTTTACCCTTGTTGTACAGTGATCCGGACATGTGTCCGTGGATGATAGTAGTTGATTATTACCTGGTGTACATCCTTTTTTACTATGTATTTGAGTTATAGGATGTGTTAGGCAGGTTTGTTACAGGTTGATTGAGTTTAGAAACCAAAACTAGTTGCCCAGATTTTGACCTGTCCGCTCGAGCGGGGGTTTTGGCGCTCGAGCTGGAATTGCACCCATCCAGTATTTCCTGTGCAGTGTTGGAAGCTCGAGCATGGGATTGGCCGCTCGAGCGGGGTTCTGTGTGTGACGCTCGAGCGGGAGAGTTGACGCTCGAGCGGAGACCTAGTTCTGTAAAAGTTCTGGGAGTGTGCATCCGCCACTCGAGCGGGATGGTTGACGCTCGAGCGGGAGTCTGTGAGTGACGCTCGAGCGGGGTGTTTGACGCTCGAGCGGGGCGACTGGGTTTAAGTTCCGAGTTTTGACTTTTCAAATCACTTTTTCACTTTCTCTTCTCTCTCCTACTTTTCCAAAAACACCATTGTTGAGCCTCTCACTCTAGAACTCTACCTTCTCTCTAGGTTTTGATCTAGTAGGAGTGATTTGCTCACCTTTGGTCTTTACAAAAAAGTTGTTGATCGTCAAGGGCTACATTTTAATCTAAAAATTTCGGGTTTTGGAGCACGTTGGGTTTTGTCATCTTCTCCCTTGGGGCTCCGGATTTGAGGTAGGGATATCCTACTCCTCTCTATGGATTTTGTCTTTAAATTTTAGTATTTTGAGATGTTGGGGTTGGTTTGGTAATTTTGTGAAAGTTTGGGGCTTTTGTGTTATTTTACAAAAGTTGGGGTTTTATTTATAATAAACCTAGATGCATGTTTGGCATAGAGAAATGGAATAAATGTTGAATCATTGATGAAAATGGGACCTAAGGGTTGTAATGTTAATTATGGAAAATGACCTAATTACATTGTTTGATTAATTGGGATAATTAATTGTGAGAAATGAGGAAATGAAATGGAATTGTTGAGAGTGGGAATGTATGGGGTTAAAGGGTGTAGTTGAATTATTTATCACTCACCGAAATGAAATGTTGATTGAATATCCAGAGTTTTCAGCTAGCTCAGTCTGTGCAGGCCTCGAGGGCCAATCCGGGGGCTTCGTCGTCCCAGTCTGTGCAGCAGTCTTTTGCTCCTAGAGGTGAGCAGGTAGACTAGGGGCCTACGGGGCGCGTGTATGCTGTTACCGCGCAGGATTTAGTACCAGCTCCATCGGTAGTGAGAGGTACTTTTCTGTTCTGCAACTCGGTTGCTAGTGTGTTGATTGACACGGGTGCATCTCATTCTTTTGTATCTACTGCATTTGCATCTGTTTTGGAATTGGAGTTAGCACAGTTAGCATCTCCTATTTGTGTGGTATCGCCTTTGGGTGGTGAGTTGATCCTGAAATAGGGTGTTAGAGGTTGTGATATAGAGGCCGCCGACTATAGGCTTCCTTTTCCGTTTGTTGTCATGCCCATAAAGGCCATGTTTGTTTGGGCGGACTGGATTAGCATTCCCATGACTAATAGTCCTAGGATTACGAATCCGTTGGATTATGTATCCTATCTTAACTAATAGTCAAGTTTAAAATAATTAGTCCGTACTTCAATTGTTTAACCAAACATCGGATTAATAATTTTATTGGACTATTAGTCCAATCCCAAGCTCATGTCCACCCAAACAAACATGGCCGAAGGGTTTTGATGTTATTTTGGGTATGGACTGGCTATCGTCATACCGGGCTGTTATCGATTGCTACCGCCAGAGGGTCACGTTATGTACCTTGAGCGGGGAGTGGTTCCATTTCTTGGGAGACCGGGTTGGTAGTGTTTTGCCACCGGGGTATGATTCGCGAGGGCGAAGTGAGCTTAGTGGTCTACTTGCTAGCTTTGAGAGTAGTGAGTGTGATGAGACCCAGATTGTATTGCCGAGGGTGGTTTGTGAGTATTCGGATGTCTTTCCCGAAGATCTTGTTAGTTTGCCACCTCACCGAGAGATAGAGTTCTCTGTTGATTTAGTGCCCGGCACGGCGCCGATTTCTATGGCAGCTTACCGTTCTGCTCCAGCAGAGTTGGTTGAGTTGAAAGTTCAGCTCCAGGAATTGCTAGATAAGGGTTTTGTTCGCCCTAGTGTTTCACCGTGGGGAGCACCGGCCCTCTTTGCTAAACAGAAAGATGGTGCCTTGAGATTGTGTATAGACTACCGGAAGTTGAATCAGGCTACGGTCAAGAATAAGTACCCTATGCCCCGTATAGATGATCTGTTTGACCAGTTGAAGGGTTCCCGTTGTTTCTCTAAGATAGACTTGAGATCGGGTTACCACCAGGTGAGAGTTAGGGAGGAGGATATTCCGAAGACGGCATTCCGTACGCGGTATGGCCATTATGAGTTTCTGGTGATGCCATTTGGGCTTACCAATGCACCGGCAGTCTTTATGGACTTGATGAACCGGATCTTCTGGGAATTCTTGGATCGATTTGTAGTCGTTTTTGTGGACGACATCCTTATCTATTCGCCTTCTGAGGAGGAGCACGAGGAACACTTGAGAGTGGTGCTTGAATTACTTAGAGCCCATAGGCTGTATGCCAAGTTTGGGAAGTGTGAGTTCTGGCTGAGGGAAGTCAAATTCCTAGGCCACGTGGTTTCCGGGGAATGGGTGTCTGTAGATACATCCAAGATTGAGGTAGGAATAGCAACGGGGCGGGGTGGGGCCGGGGATCGCACTCCCCGTCCCTGATCCCCGATGGTAGAATTTCCCCCGGCCCCGATCCTCGACGGGGAACCTATCTCTGCCCCCACCCCCGCCCCCAACGGGGATCGGGTTTCCCCGACCCCGAGCATTCCCCGGCTAAAAATAAAAAAAAAATCAGAAAATGCAACTCAGAACATCATCCGAAAATACAACTCAGAATATACAACAACATCAACTCAGAATATACAACTCAGAAAATACAAGTTGAAAAAATCAAAAAATACAACTCAGAATATACAACAACATCAACAACATCATTCGAAAATACAAGTTGATACATCCATATTTTAATGTCTGCACAAGGGTTGTGTGCAGTGAATCACTGCCAATAAATTTAATCAGATCTGAAAATACAAGTTAATCACAAGGGATGTATTATACAACATCAGAAACAGATCTGAAACAGATCTAAAAAAAAAAAAAATTGTGAATCAGATCTGAAAAAAAAAAGAAAAAAAAAAAAAAGATCTCATCTGGTGGTCGAGGCTCGTCGAGAGAGAGGGAGTGGATGAGAGCTGCGATGTGGTGGTGCGAGGCTCGGCGGTGGTCGGCCGTGGTGGTGCGAGGCTCGGCCGTGGATTTGAGAGAGAGAGAAGTCAGTGAGGTAGAGTCTACCATAGAGAGAAATGAGAGACAGAGACGGGTAGAGAGAAATGAGAGGTGAGAGGACTGACCTGGTTTGTTTATATATATATATATATATATATAAGGGTAAAATTGTAATTTAACATCGGGGATAAAATCGGGCCGGGGATCGGGGCCGGGGCCGGGCCGGGTACGGGACTGGAACACTGATCCCCATCCCCGGCCCGAATCTGTTCGGGGATTGATTTTCAATCACCATCCCCGTCCCGTCGGAGGTATTTTTCGGGGAAAACCCACTCAATTCGGGATCGGGGGGTCGGGTCCCCATCGGGCCGGTTTTAAATTGCCATCTCTAGATTGAGGCAGTGCAAGATTGCGCACAGCCTAAGAGTGTGTTTGAGATCCGCAGTTTTCTGGGATTAGCTGGGTATTACCGTCGGTTTGTGAAAGATTTCTCCAGGCTAGCTTCGCCGTTGACTAGATTGACTCGGAAGGGAGTCAAATTTGTGTGGAGTGAGACTTGCGAAAAGTCGTTCCAAGAGTTGAAGGTTAGATTGACCACCGCCCCGGTGTTGATTATTGCCGGAGAGGGGGTTGGGTTATGCGGTTTATTGCGATGCCTCACGAGAGGGTTTGGGTTGTGTGTTGATGCAAGAGGGGAAAGTGGTAGCTTCTGGCTCACGTCAGTTGAAAATACACGAGAAGAATTACCCTACACACGACCTAGAGTTAGCGGCTGTGATCTTTGCCTTGAAAGTCTGGAGGCATTACCTTTATGGTGAGAGGTTCGAAGTGTTCTCGGATTACAAGAGTTTGAAGTATCTGTTTACACAGAGAGACTTGAATTTGAGGCAGAAAAGGTGGATGGAGTTCATTGAGGATTATGATTTTGAGTTGCATTATCATCCGGGAAAGGCCAATGTTGTGGCCGATGCCCTTAGTAGGAAATCCATTAGTGATGTAGCTAGTATAGCCATCCGAGAATGGGAGATGTTCGGAGCACTTGGCGAGTTTGATTTGCTACTGAGCGAATCCGTTGAGGCTGCGGCCTTGTTTTCTGTTGTTGCGCAGCCTACACTTGTGACACGAGTGTTAGAGGCACAGAGAGGTGACCTTGAGGTAGAATCCCTCCGAGAGAAGATCTCTAGTGGGAAAGTGGAGAAGGGTTTGACGGTGTATCCCGACCTGAGTGTGAGATACCGAGACCGTTTGTTTATGCCGGAGTCTTGCCGAGAGGAAGTACTCCGAGAGTTTCACCATTCGCGCCTTGCGGTGCATCCGGGAGGTACTAAGATGTATCAGGATTTGGGTCGCCAGTTTTGGTGGCGGGGTATGAAGAGAGATGTGGCTGTTTTCGTATCGAAGTGCCTTACTTGCCAGCAAGTGAAGGCCGAGCATCAGAGGCCAGCGGGTTTGTTGCAACCCTTGCCTATTGGCGAGTGGAAGTGGGAGCATGTCACTATGGACTTCGTTGTAGGTCTTCCGAGGACTCAGCGGGGTAGTGATGCTATTTGGTTGGTTGTAGACCGGTTGACTACGTCGGCGCACTTCATTCCTATGCGCGTGAGAGATTCGGTAGATCATCTTGCTGATTTGTATATTCGGGACATAGTGAGGTTGCACGGGGTCCCAGTGACGATCGTCTCAGATAGAGATCCTCGTTTTACCGCCAGGTTGTGGCAGAGTTTGCAGAGTGCCTTGGGCACTAAGTTGACCTTTAGTACAGCCTATCATCCTCAGACTGACGGGCAGTCCAAGCGTACTATTCAGATCCTCGAGGATATGCTTCGGGGTTATGTCCTGGACTTCAGTGGGACGTGGGAGAGGCACTTACCCTTGGTAGAGTTTGCCTACAACAACAGTTTTCAGTCTAGTATCGGTATGGCACCGTTTGAGGCCTTGTATGGCCGACCGTGTAGGTCTCCAGTGTGTTGGGCCGAGGTGGGTGATGCACCTTTGTTGGGTCCGGAATTGGTTAGGGAGACGACGGAGAAAGTTGAGCTTATCCGTAGGAGGCTTGTTACAGCCCGGAGTCGTCAGAAATCGTATGCTGACCGTAGGAGGAGGCCTTTGGCGTTTGAGGTATGTGATCATATCTTTCTAAAGATATCACCTAGGCGAGGCTTGATGAGGTTTGGGAAGAGTGGGAAGTTATCCCCTCGATTTATTGGTCCTTTTGAGGTCCTTGAGAGGATTGGCGAGGTTGCTTATCGATTAGCTTTACCGCCGCAGTTGTCCGGAGTGCATGACGTGTTTATGTGAGTATGCTTCGGAAGTATGAGCCAGATCCATCACATGTATTGGATTGGACTGATTTAGGGGTAGATGAGGATGCCTCGTATGAGGAGAGACCAGTTCGGGTCTTGGATAGGCGGGATCAGGTCCTGCGTGGCAAGACCATTCCTTTGGTGAAAGTCTTGTGGAAACATCACGGAGTGGAGGAAGCCACTTGGGAACGTGAGTTGGAAGTCCGTGAGAAATATCCGGACTTGTTTGTTGATATGTGATCTTGTGTTTAGATTTTGAACTATTGTTAAACTTAAGGGCTTTTATATATGTCTTAAGTTGTGAAACATTGAAAATGTTTTGGTTTATTGGAAGTATGTTTTGTAACTTGCCTTATATGGAAGTTGAATGTAACATTATATATGTTGAATATATTGTTGAAATTGGAAAGGAAATGCGTAATGTTGATGCATGTTGAAAGTACATATGTTGTTTACATATTGTGAAATGCCTCTTGTTAAAGGGATGGAATGACCGGTAATGGGTCGAATTGTTGAATGTTAAAATGTAACATTGTTTAAAATGGAGAAAGCCTGTTTTTGAAAACTTGTGTTTAATTTCGGGGACGAAATTCTTTAAGGGGGGGAGGTTATAGCGATCCCGGGTTTACCCTTGTTGTACAGTGATCCGGACATGTGTCCGTGGATGATAGTAGTTGATTATTACCTGGTGTACATCCTTTTTTACTATGTATTTGAGTTATAGGATGTGTTGGGCAGGTTTGTTACAGGTTGGTTGAGTTTAGAAACCAAAACTAGTTGCCCAGATTTTGACCTGTCCGCTCGAGCGGGGGTTTTGGCGCTCGAGCTGGAATTGCACCCATCCAGTATTTCCTGTGCAGTGTTGGAAGCTCGAGCATGGGATTGGCCGCTCAAGCGGGGTTCTGTGTGTGACGCTCGAGCGGGAGAGTTGACGCTCGAGCGGAGACCTAGTTCTGTAAAAGTTCTGGGAGTGTGCATCCGCCGCTCGAGCGGGATGGTTGACGCTCGAGCGGGAGTCTATGAGTGATGCTCGAGCGGGGTGTTTGACGCTCGAGCGGGGCGACTGGGTTTAAGTTCCGAGTTTTGACTTTTCAAATCACTTTTTCACTTTCTCTTCTCTCTCCTACTTTTCCAAAAACACCATTGTTGAGCCTCTCACTCTAGAACTCTACCTTCTCTCTAGGTTTTGATCTAGTAGGAGTGATTTGCTCACCTTTGGTCTTTACAAAAAAGTTGTTGATCGTCGAGGGCTACATTTTAATCTGAAAATTTCGGGTTTTGGAGCACGTTGGGTTTTGTCATCTTCTCCCTTGGGGCTCCGGATTTGAGGTAAGGATATCCTACTCCTCTCTATGGATTTTGTCTTCAAATTTTAGTATTTTGAGATGTTGGGGTTGGTTTGGTAATTTTGTAAAAGTTTGGGGCTTTTGTGTTATTTTACAAAAGTTGGGGTTTTATTTATAATAAACCTAGATGCATGTTTGGCATAGAGAAATGGAATAAATGTTGAATCATTGATGAAAATGGGACCTAAGGGTTGTAATGTTAATTATGGAAAATGACCTAATTACATTGTTTGATTAATTGGGATAATTAATTGTGAGAAATGAGGAAATGAAATGGAATTGTTGAGAGTGGGAATGTATGGGGTTAAAGGGTGTAGTTGAATTATTTATCACTCACCGAAATGAAATGTTGATTGAATATCCATTTGTGCATTTATTTTCTGTTTAGAAATAACTGCTTTGGGCTATCGGTAGAGGATAGTCGTGATTGTTGTAGACAATGCATGATGATTAGGCGAACGAAAACTAATCAATGGAATGTGTCATGGAATTCGACGGTTGATAGAATACATTAACTGTATGTATTGAGTAATTGTATATAGAACCAATGTGTTTGTATACGTTATGTGTAGAGGAGGAGATGGGGGATGTACTCCGCGGTTTAGGGGAAGATGGGGGATGTACCTCTAAACCGGATAGTGTTGGGAGGAGATAGGGTATGAACTCCGTAGATACAGCTCATATGCTTGTCTAGAGAAATGAAGATAGAGCTCATATGCTTATCTTTGAGAAGTGTAGATACAGCTCATATGCTTGTCTAGAGAAGTGAAGATAGGGCTAATATGCTTGTCTTTGTGAAATGTGGATGTAGCTCATATGCTTATCTGTGAATGTGGGATATAGTTTTTATACATATCTGTTGAGATGATGATAGAGCTAATATGCTTATCTGTTGAAAAAGGGAAAATGAAAAGTAATTTGGACTCATAAGTCGTATGACATAAAATGTGATTTATGTGGATGTATCAGTGTTGGCCATCTATCAATTGCTAATCTTTTAGTCATTGTTCATGGTTGGTTTAGTGTATTTCTACTGGGCTGTGGCTCACCCTATATGGGAATATCATTTTCAGGTACAGGTAGCATGCCACCTCCAAGGTCATAGCTTGGGAGGCTAGAGGCGGGCAGATTTTTGTTGTTTAAGTTCCTTTTTGATGTGTTACATGTATATTCAAGCCGAGGGCTTAATGTGTAGATGAGTTAGCACTCTTTTGTTGTAACAAAGTGTTAACTTGGAAAGCTGTAAGCCCATAGGGCATTTTGCTTTTGTTGTTAACATGTAATACTTTTGTAATGAAACTCTGATGAATAGAAGAATGTGGATATTTTGTATGTAAATGAATGTCTTAATTGATGGTTTAATGTTATTATTTCGAGGGCGTTACAGTTATATACCCAAGCCATGACATCCGTGGTCAGCCCCAAGGGAACGGTCTGCCAGGGGTACGTAACTTCCCTGCGTGCCACCCGCACATCCACCCTTATTCCAAAACCAAATACCGATAAGGGTTCAAATAAGCCCCATGCCATCTTAGGGTTTCGCGACACAATTTACTTAAAAATTATTAAAAACCAGGGCTCACCCTGAATACCCGGTATTAACCCTCTATTAGTAACTTTATATACCATTAATCATTTCGGTTAACACAAATTATTCAAATCTCAATCACCAATAATGTAATACCAACTCAAAAAAAACTCCCAACATAAAACATTATACATGTCACGCAATAATAATTCAATGTACAAAATTTAATAGACAATTAATTTAAACCATGGTATGAACATAATAACTTAGATACAACAAATAAACCATAATCACATACATGCACAAATTTTTGATTTACAAAATTAGACTAGCACAATATTAAATAAATCACAATACACCCATACATGGATTACTAATTTATAATAGTTGATGGATTAGACCAGCACAATATTGAAGTGATGATTTTATCCTGTCCAGAAAATTCTAGATTGTAACTTAGGTATTAAAAATTATAAATAAATTATTTACACAATCCTAAAATTCGTGCAATTGAACAGAATACTCAATAGGGATGTTTAGGTCATTTTTCAGAAAGAATTTCAAAAAAAGAAGATGTAAATAATCCTATAAAATTTCCAGCAATTTTTATGACACAGATTTGTCACATTTCCTTACATTAATTCCATGCTTAAATTTATAGATCAAATCCATAATCTAAAAATTTGTTATGAAACTACACTTCTCAAATTTCATCTTTTAGTTAGAAATTACCAGATTTGGCTTAGTATAGAATTTTAAATAAATTTTCAAATACATAGTAAAATCTGTCTCACAGTTTCAGATTTAGTTTAAAATTTGTATAAATTCGTACAAAGCACAAAAATTGTTGCCAAAATTCCTAGATGAACTAGACATCATTCTCAACAACTTTGTAAAAAAAACCATCTGGAAATTTTGAGTATAAAATTGTCTAAAAATTCGTGCAAACATTCTGGCAGATTCAAGGACAAACAGATTATTTTCAATCTTCTCTTTAAATGTGTAAACTACACATGCAAGCTTATTTTTACAATAATAAGATGATTTTAAGACTATCAATATCTTCAAACATTTGATATACACATCACAAAATTCCTACACATATGTATAAAATTTCTGTCTATGAGTAGTCATTTTAATCACATGAACATAATTTGAAAACTTCATTAATAAAAAGAAATGAGAGGGTTAAGAGGGTTTTCTTACCTAATAGTAGGATTGAAATGGGTGATGAAATGATAGAAAAATTTTACTTCCTAAACCTTCCTCTCTTCTTCTCCTTCTGCTGAATTCTTCTTCCTTATTTTCTCCTCACCCGTCCAAAGAAGCAGACATGCATGTGTATACTAAGCTAAGCCTTCCTTTTTTGTATATCTATCAGATTATGCTCAGCCTTCCTTTTTTGTATATCTATCAGATTATGCTCAGCCTTCCTTGAGTATATATAAAAGCATGCTGAGTCTCCCCCTCTCACTCCCCCTCTCTTTCTTTCTCATCATACTCTGCCACTTCGAATCTCCTCCACCCAAGAACTATGATGAGGTGAAGGTTCCTATGGTTACATGCAGGCCCGGTCCTGAGATTTTTGGGGCCTAAAGCCAATAATCAATTACTAAATTTCTGGGGCCCTTCACAATTTTTTTATTGAATGAAAAAAAAAAATTAAGGTAAAGGACAAAAGATTTGCATTAAAATCACAAAAAATACTTAGCATTACATTGTCCAAAAGACAAGATAAATATTTAATTAATTGAATAGGGAAAAAAAATATTTACCTATGCTTGCTGTGCTGAGATCAAAATATTTTTTTAAATCAAAATTTAAAACAAGAGCACCACCACTTAACAAAATACAAAATTTGTAAATTATGTGATGTGAGCTATTAAACTTAAATAAATTTTTCTTGATGACGTAAACACCAATATTATAATAGTAATTAATTGTGCGAAAAACAAGATAAATATTTAATTAATTGAATAGAAAAAAAAAATTACCTTTGCTGCTGGTCGCTGTTTCGTCTGGGCTGCACAGATCTTCTCCTTGCTGGTGTGGTGTGTACTATCAAAGGGAAGGTTGGACTAAGAGATGATAGGGTTAGGAATTAGAAAAAACAAAAATGGGCCTTTTAGCCTGTTGAGCTGGGCCTTAAACTGTTGGCCTTTTAATGGGTCAAAAAAATTAAGTTGGTTTGGGCCTTTTTTTATTTTTTATTTTGGACTCAAAATACACCTAACATATTATACGAGCCCTGCTGGAGACCCCCAGCAGGGAAGGACCCCCAGCACCCCCACCTCCACGTGGGGGGCTGGCAATGGAAGGAAAATCAAAAAAAAAAAAAAAAAAAATTATTTTGGACCAATCAGGAGAGACCCCCAGTACCCCCACTGGGGGTCTCATGCATTTTCCCATATTATACTAACTTATAATAGGAGGGGCCCCCATTTTGGGCCTATTTTGAGGGGCCCTAAGCCATGGCTTTGTGGGCCTATGGCCAGGGCCAGGCCTGGTTACATGCAAGCTAGCAGGTGGCATCACTCTGCCACCGAGAATCTGATTCAAAGATTTTTCTCTTTTTTTTTTTTTTTTTACTAAGGTATTTAATAAGAAAATTGTGATGTTAAATCTCAATTAAAATAATTTATAAATAATAAATATTGAACATCCACAAAATTATTTTTAATAATGTCTTTGTTAGTGGTTTAATTAATTTTAAAACGAACTTATACACTAATATATTTCAGACGAATTCCAGATAATGTTAATTAATTAATTTATTATTTTATTTATTTTATTATATATATATTTTTATTAATTTATTTATTTTATAATTAAATACAGGTTTTCACACGGCCAATATGAAAAAAACTGCGAATCGCCTTGCAAACTGCAGCCCTGACCACATGCCAATGCTTTTTGATAAAATAGGCCCGGAAAGCCATCAAGCCCTGGGGCTTTTAAAGGACCCAATTGAAAAGAAGCAAGCTTAACTTTATCATCTGCCGCTGGTCTAAGAAGGGCCTCATTCATTGGTTGGGTAACCAATAGCTTCACCACTACCAGAGCATCTTCAAAATATCTAGGGCCTTTTGCCTGAAAAAGTTGAGTTAAGTAGGAAGAAAGATGATCATTAATAGCATTGTCAGTCTCTAACCAGGCACCATTATCCATTTTGAGTTTGACCAACTGGTTTCGCTGCCTGCGCTGAACAACAGAGGCATGAATGAAAGCAGAATTACGATCCCCATAACTGAGCCAGTTGATACGCGATCTCTGGTGTTGGAACATTTCTTCCCTAAGTAAAACCATCTCAATTTCATCTTGGACATGCCTGATTTGGGTGCCATTACTGATAACGTTATTCAATATTTGATTACATATTTCATATTTGATAAAAGCTATATGATTTTTTTTAAAAAAAATTTATACTTGCTTTTTAATTGAAATATTTTGTAAAATCCAAGCTAAATATGCATGGGCACAATTTATATGGTTCTAACGTTTTTATGAACTTCAATATTTAATTTTTAGAAACTTTAATATTGTATATAATCTCCTATTCCACAAAGATCCATAATAAAAAATAAAAAAAAAAATGGTCTTCCAAAGTAAAAAAGTAAAAACATGTCACTTGTGTTATTTTGTTAGACTTCTATCGGGTGAAAATAAAAATGATCCATATACTATGATCTTTCAAAGTACAAATGATTATTATTATTACTTTTGAATATATTAGGATATTCTCTAATTTAATTTTGAAATTTTAAATTATTAGATGATATTTTTTAAAAAAATTGTCCCAATATGACATTTTTGGTCATATGATGGCCTTTTTTTGCGAAGACAATTAAAAGTTAAAAGTCAATTTTTAACATATGTTGAGTCACATCAACTTTTACATTTTTTACACGTTTTTTCAAAAAAAGTAAAAAAATCAAAAAATCAACTATTAACCATCTTCTCAATATTGTTTAGCTATATTTTTAGAAATTAAAATTTTAAAAGAAGACATAAATAGATGAAATAAGAATATTACAATTGACATAATGTATCATATGAAAAGATTAGATTATTTTTTAAGAACAATACCTTTAATAGTTGCTATATATATAAATTTGATTAATTGACATATTCAATACTTTAAGCACTTTGATATGCAAAATAATATCAACAACTGTATAACTGGGAATGCAACTGTGAGGGTGTTTGGTGTGGATTATAAGGGATGATTATAACTTATTTTAATTTGAGAATCTGTACCAGATTGTCTGGTGCAGCTTCTGTTTACAGCTTTTTAGACAGAAATAGTTTAAATAAGCTGAGAAAAATTGATTATTTAGAAATTAAGAAAGGGATTCTTCTGCTTATAACTTTCTGATTATTAACTTTTAATTTACAATAATCCACACAAAACACCCCATGTATTTTCACATATGGAGCTATAGTGGGTGTTTGGGAAGTGGGTTTTTTTATAGATTTTTTTAGTTGTAGGATATTATTGGAGAAAAAAATTTGTGTTTGAGAAGATAGTTGATTTTTTTGTGGTTGAATGCGATGTTTGTGAGAGAAAAAGTGAAATGATTATGGGTTTAATGTGATATTTTGTTTGGATTTTTTTTTTTTGATTTTGTAAAATAATTATCTTGTAGTGAAAAAAATAAAAATAAAAAAATCCAAAAACTAAGTTCCCAAACACCCCATAATAGCAATGCAATCCTCACGCGCGCGTGAGGTCCAACTAGTTATGTAAAAAAATAAATATGACATGTAGGACAACATCATATGCTATTTTAAATCACGCGCACACAGCTATGAGTTGAATTACGATTTCAAATTAAAATAACACTTAAATATTATCAAAATGTCTTCTCTATACAAAAGCTTATCTTTTTGAGGTGTAGTCAAATTGTATTTAAAAATGTTGTGATTGACAATGATTGTGAGACTTATAATTTTGGATAAATTATAAATATATTTTTTAAATTTTGATTAAAATATAAATAATCTCTTGTAGTTTTAAAAATTATATTTTACCCTCTGAGATTTCTAATTTTATAACAAATCACCTCTCTTATTAATAAATTATAAAGTCAATTAACAATTTTTAATAATGTTATAAATATGTTTCAATTAATAATTTAAATAATTTTATTATTGTATAGGAGAGTAATTATGAATTTCTTTTTTTAGTTAATTCTGTTAAATAAAAAATTTTAACGATGAAGTATTTGTAATTTTTTAAATTACAATGGACAATCTGTACTTTAAACAAACTTCAAGGGATGTATTTGTAATTTATCCTATAATTTTATATTAAAATATAAAACAACATCAATAAAATTTGGGAATTTTTATTGATAAATTTTATTTAGAAGTGTTCTAACCCAAGAAATTCATGAAGTAATTATTTAACTCACTTAATCCCATGTATTTATATTTTTATTCCATAAAGTCTTTTTATTGATTTACATTATTTTCTTAAATTCTTATACCCTTATATTTAATATTAATAATGTTGGGGGAGGAGAGAGAAGGGAAAGGACCAAGACATAAGAATTTTCATACACAAATTAAAAAACATTGATATTATTATTCTATATTATTATATAATGTGAATATATTTTAAATTGACAACACATTAAAAATAATGTAAACATTCTGTTTCATTTAATGTGAACATTCACAATATTTTTCCGAAAAATTCTCTCTTATCGAATGTAGTGATGTGAACGTTCACAACAACATTAAAAATAATGTGAACATTTACAGAACATTTCCAAAAAATTCTCTCATCTAATGTAATGATGTGAACGTTCACAACATGTGAACTTTTTTATTTTTAATTGACAATACATTATTTTCACTATATTTTTAATTGACAATACATTTTTATTCATAACATGTAGTGATGTGAACGTTCACAACATGTGAGCATTTTCTATCATCTAATGTAGTCATGTAATTGACAACACAATAACAAAAATTTATTTTAAATTAATATGAATATAATGACAGTTAACGTCCTAATGCATTGGAACTACCAAAATATAATAACAATCAACATTAAATACTCCAATATTAATAGGGGTCAGGAGAGATTGAGAGTGATTTGATTTTTTTACCTCAAATACGATCTAATAAAATAGTCAAAAAAATATAGGTTAAATAGAATAAAATTATTAAAAAGAGGATTTATCAAAAAAAAAAAAAAAAGACTCTAAAATTTGACAATTGATGATTTATTGAAAAAAAAGATGCCCGATAAATTTTCTAAGTTGAGACTGTAACAAGAATTTACCTGTTATTTTAAATTCAAAAAAAAAAATTTGACAAAACAATAATTGACTTTGGAGGATAGACGATGAGGTGTATTATGATGAATAAGAGGGTAATTATTCAGTAATTTCATAATATATATATGTGATATTTTATAGAATTATGACGGTGAAAAAAAGTAGATAAATGAAATATTATATTAAATAATTAAAAAACATAAAAAGTATATTAAATAATAATTAATTAAGAAGTATGAAGGCCTAACACTGATTTTTCAATGAATAGAGTGAAATATATTTGTATTTATTTGTATTCCTCAACTGTATCTCTCACCGACATCGGCTGGTGATACCAAAGTACGGGTTGTATCTATATGTATATATTACACACAACCAATGACTTTTGTATCAATCTCACTTGGGAATAAGTCCATTCAATTATCACTATTTTTTTTTTATAATTAATTAAATTTAGTAAATATCTTACTTACATATGAGCTCCATTATACGAATATTCTTCCAAAATCAAATAATTTTTTTAAAAAACGACCCCTTTATATTGGTGAATTTGTAACAATCACACCTATTTTTCAAAAAACTTATCTTTAGTGAGTTTTTTAAATTTGTGTCAATTTTTTTTTGTTTTTCAAGTTTGTTTACATAATCTAAAAATTTTTAAAAAGAAAATCTAAAACAAAAGTTATTTAAAAAAATGTTTTTCTTAATAGACTTTATTCAAAATTTATTTATTTATTTACTTTTTTGGTCAGATATTTGGGATTTGTTTTTTTGACAATTTTTTCTTGACTCATTATTTTCGTTTTTTGTTTTTTTTTTTTTTTTAAATTAGGATACTATATTCTACCCAATGAGGCAAATCGAAAAATTAAATTTTAAAAAAAATTTCAAAAAGACAAAAATAAATTTTAAAAAAAAAACAGTAGACTTTTTTTTACTTCAGTTTTTTTAAAAAAAAATTGGAATTTTGTATTTTTTTACTTTTTAAATTCATTTTGAAAAGTAAAAAAATTAACATTAAAAAAAATACTAAAAATAAAAAGGGTGATTTATTTCTAACTTCCCAAACAACTAATAAATCTAGTTTTTTTTTCCCCTCTCTCTCTATATAATAGATTGTTAGAGAATTAATAAATTAGATTATAAACATTCTCATTGCCCTAAGAAAAAACTATATAGACTATTGGGCCAACTGTCTAATTCAACTAATAAGCTTAGGTTGTTAAAAAATAATTGCCAAAATTTGACCATCGGGCTAACTACCCGGCCTAACTAAAAAGTTTAAGTTGTTAAAAATCAATAAGTAAGGCCTTGTTTGTGAACTTGCTATTTTTAGTAATTTTTTGATTTTTTATGAAATAATGTGCAAAAAAGTAGAGAGAATGCTGTGACAACTTATTGTGACTTTTAGACTAAAATATATAGTTGACAAACAAGGCCTAATTATATTTGTACATTATTCCTTTTCTCAGTACCCACCATTTTTTAAATTTTTTTTAATTACCATTTTGTCACTTAACAAAATTACCAAAGAGAACTTGAATACACTAGTCAACCCCTCCCGTGCCGAGGGTTAGTTTTTGTCACTTCAAACTCTAGCCATCACTTGCACTGATGTCGGTGACACCATCTACCAATCTCAACTTATCATCGTCGCCTCCTTTAACCATCATTCTCATTCCCTTTATAGCTCTCAACCCACCGCAGGACGAGTCAGAAAGAGAGAGAAAAGAGATCATAGGGAAGCGCCACCACAACCCAACAACGACAACCCATCCTCATCCCTTTGCAGTGCCGTCGCCAACAAAGTTGTAATTGAGAGAGACAGAAATCGATGATTATGATCATGTTCGCGTGCGCGAGAGAGAAAAAGAGAAAAAATGGTAATAGATGATGAGGATAATGGTTGCAGTAGTGGTGACAACAGCAGCGGCTAGTGTTTGTGATTGGGGAAGTTAAGGGTTTTGTATTAATTAATGGGCAAGCGAGGGGCGGTAAGGGTCACCGAAAAAAAGAAAAAGAAAAATGAAAAAAAAGAGGTTGAAGAAGGGGGCGGCGATAGGAAAGGTGGCAGTCGTCGGTAATGGACGATCGGAGGAGGAAGGGCTGGGTAAGGAGGTGGCCAGCTATTGCAATGGAGGTAGTTAGAGTTAGGGTTTGGTAGCGAAGATAAGTGTATCCATTTAAAAAGAGAAAATTAGGCCAATTTAGTATTATTTAAAAATTAGTGGCGTGTGTTGATATAAAATCAAAATATTTATATTTTGTGAGATGTAAATTAAATAAGTAGTGTATACTAGACAATCAGTGTAAATAGAATCACCCAAAAACAAGGGTAATTATATTTTCATACACCAAAATATCTCACTCTACATCATCTCTCAATACACACACCAACAAATTTTGAATGTTGCAATTTTACTCAATGCACAACCCTTTTTGCCAAAAATATCAATTTCTTTAACATTGAAACCCTAAACCAACACCCATTCTCTATATCAAGTTCCATTATATGCAATACAGAATACAGGAAAATACAACTTAAAGCCTCTACATACATAAGCTGCAATATTGACCATAATAAGCATATGTCATAAGGCGATGGGGTGACGCCTCATCAGGCGCTTTAATAGCATATAAGCAAGAAAATGATTGTGCTAACAAAACAGACACAATCATCATAAACAAAGTAGTTACGATGAAATAATGCTTTTCAGAAAACAAAACAAATACACCATTGAATCATAGAAAAATTTCCACTTAATTGGTTAGTGTTGAGATCAAGAGATTACAATGAACTCAAATTTCCAAAACTATAACAGCGGCGACAATAGTAGTGGGAGGTAGCTAAGATTAGGATTAAGAAATTAGGATTTTAGTGAAGAAGATAAGGATGTTTTAATAAATTTTTTTAGGATAAAATTTTAATAAAAAAATAAATAATTAACCGTGTGCACAGATGTAAATAAGAATGTGAAAATAGAATTTTCTCAAAAACAATTGTCAAATTTTTGTAAACTAAAAAGAGCCCTCCCATTTAAAGATATTTGCATATATAACCAAATCCGCCGGCGAGAAATGGGCCGGGAACACAAAAAAGTCAAATTGTTGCATTAATTGTCTTCTCTCTTTGCGTTTTATTTTAATTTACACCCTTTTTAAATTACCCATAAATGTAAAATACATTAATCTCCCTCGCTTATTCATACACACACACCAACCATTGCAATAAAATCCAATCCCATCGATCTCAAATATATACGCTCTATCGATTCACGTGATCTTCTTCCTCAAGGTATCTCTCTTTCTCTTTCTACAATCATATGTAAATACCTATATGTGTGTGTGTGTGTATGTATGTATGCATAGATGCGTGTGTTTATGCCGATGCTGTATCAGAAGTAGCAGATCTAGGGTTCATAATGCTGAATTTGCTCAAATATTGTTCTTCGTTGTGTTCTTTATCTCTGGTTATTAATTTCAACGCTGCTTTGTTTTGCAGTTGAGCTGGTTTTTGTAGTTTACGCTAAATTTAGATATATATCGGAATGAGGTTCGGATTTTTACGGTTTTCTATGTTTAATTATACTTGTTTCTACACATTTTTTGCTGTTGAATTATGGAAATTAATAGTTGATGTGGTTTTGTGATGATTAGATTGTGAGGGAAGGGATCGACAAGAAGAGAAGAGAAGAGAGGGGAATTAGATAGAAGGGTGAAGATGAGTGAGGGGCAGAGGTTTCAACTGGGGACTATTGGGGCACTGAGTTTGTCGGTGGTTTCATCTGTTTCAATTGTGATTTGCAACAAGGCGCTTATTACCACACTTGGTTTCTCTTTTGGTGAGTGATCAATCTCTTCAGCCATACAAAACTGCAAAAATTCTTTTTTATTTTTTTTGTGTTATTTAACATTGATCCGATTCGGTTTTGTTTTGTTTCGCACTTTACAATGGGCATACTACAAACGAAGTGTGCAGAAAGTTCGGTTGTCCAATTAAATTGTTCATATTTATTTTTGTAGCACTTGCATGTCATGTTAAAACAAATTTATTTGAGTATGGTTTTATGAATACATATATGGTTTTTGTAATAAAGTAGAACAAACATTATTTTTCTTCACCCCGGTTGAGAAAAAGGAATAAATGTTGCAAAAGATTTTTGCCTTGCCAATATGAGATTATTATTATTATTATTATTATTATTTGGTAAGAAAAATGCTGAAGCAGATAGGCTATTCCAACCTCACTGCCAAGGCACATTGTCCCATAGAACCCACAGGCATCTGCAAGACGGGTGGTAGCCACTAAGTGCACCGGTGGTCCCATGCACTGGGAATGCTATGAAATAGAGATGAATATGAGATTAATTGACTATTAAAGAAATTCATTCAATCTACGGGGCTTTAGTTTATTTTTTTCACTTTTTGTAGTAAATTTCTGATAAAGTGGGGAGAATTGACAGTTGTAGTTAAAATAGAGAATTTATGACTAAAAACGTCTCCAAAGTCGTGTGGCTGGTGGTAGAAAATCTACTGGTATTTATGGGTTTGTATTCTAACGTCGATCATACTAATTATTGCTCTGCTGAGTTGAATGGTTGTGCTTCTCCATGCATTTGTTTTGAAATGTTAAGCCAAAATACATTTAATGCTTCCAGTTCCACCAGATATGAGGTCTCATTGAAACGGCCTCAAGCATATCTTATAGCTATAGCATATCACACTGTAGGGGTGATAGAGTCATTTCTCTAGAAGAGCAGGGTGGGGAATAACCAACAAGTTTTGCTTTTTTCAATATTTCTCTTCTCATGATGACTCGGCCTATGTCATGATGTAGCACGGTGTCATTGGCAACATATTGCTGGTGATTCCTATTATTGTAAAGGGGATGATCCCTTCATGTAGTATCAAGCATAGATATAGGAGGGTAAGGGTGATAGACTACTCAGTTGAGGCTTTCTCTATAGTTATGCAGTTTCACATGTTAAATGTAATGATTTGTTGATCTAGACACAAGAATCATGTCTCAAGATGGACAGGATAGGTGGTTAGTGCAGCTTTCAAGAATGTAGACATGGAATGTGTCTGTGATTTACAATTATTAAGCATATATGTCTATTAGTGTTTAAGCTTTTGTTTGCTGCCCTACAAGAAATTAAGAGCAAATAGCCAAAACCATGAATAGCGAAATTTACGATGAAATTACTATATGCAAAAGTTGCTTGGAAAAAAAAATGAACAGTTATTGTTTCTGTTCCATGTATGGAAAAGAGGTGGACTGGCTTATAAGTGATCAAGCAAAGTTGAACCTCTAGTAGGTTTAATATTGTGTCATTGGTTGCTAATGAGACTTAGATTATGGATTAGATTATTTTATATAATTGTTATTGTTAAATGCTGAATGATTCTTAATCAAGGATTTTGATGTATATGTGTAGAATTTTATGTCAATCTAAAATTTTCGTCAGTGCTATTGTGAAAGCCTAACTAATTCACTGCTCTCCTTAAATCTATAGCTGGTTCACTCTCCCAGACTCAACATAATTTCAGTTGTATATATTATGCGTTGTGATTTACGCAAGCTGAGGATTCAACAATGAATAGCTCCATGTCTCTCTTGTATTTGATACCCAATTATTCTCATGCACATTGATCTTTCTAGCAATTTCTTCTTGAGGCACAAAATGTGGGCAAATTGTATGGGACTTTTAGTGACCCTACATCTCTTTCATGTAGCTCATGTATGAATACGACATATGCCTTGTGATGGTTTCTAATGAAAATAATATAATAACAAAGTCATGAATCTTAATAGCTTTAGTATAAGCTGTGCGACGAAGGTAAGATTCAACAAATTGAATTGACTTGCCTTGCTAGGATTTGTTAAGGCCTCCTTGGTATGCAAACCCTGAACTACCCATCCAATAGGGCAAGGAAAGAGGGCCAGTAATTGACACCATTCCATCCAAATGGGCTAACTGTCTAAAATGTCTTTCTATGAATTTTTTTATTTTTATTTTTTTAAGGAAATTTGATGAGTAGTCCAAATTTCTGTCTGTGAGTTGAAATGGTTAATCACTTAACTAGATGGACAGATTTAAAACTAAAATATTTTACATTTTGAATCATACTTGCCATTCTATTGAGGGAAAACTTGAAGATATGGAATCAGCAATTTTCTGGATTTTCATCTGAAGTGATTCCATTTTCTAAGGGATGATTTCTTTTCAATAGCATTACAAAACCTCATCGTGCATTTGATTATCCTTAATCACTGATATATTAAATTTTGAATTCAGAAATTAACTAAATTTAGCTGAGCCTTTTTTCTTCTTTTTGTTTTGTTTTTTTTTTTTGTTAAAAAAAAAATCATGTAACTTGTTATATTGCAGATGTCATTCCATCAGCACCCAATTTCTGTTTCATGACTGCTTTGTAGACATTATTGTGAATTCTAACTTCATTCTTTGATGCTTCAGCTACAACTTTGACAAGCTGGCATCTTCTGGTCACATTTTGTTCCCTCCATGTGGCTTTATGGATGAAATTGTTCGAGCACAAGCCTTTTGATCCTAGAGCTGTGATGGGCTTTGGTGTCCTGAATGGGACTTCCATTGGACTTCTGAATCTTAGCTTGGGTTTCAACTCTGTTGGTTTCTACCAGGTAAAGTTATGGTTTGAAATTATTTGTTTTAAACATTTTACAGTGTTAATGATTGGAGGGTATTGAACTTGAATTATTTTTGTTTCTGGAGAGCAATTACTGTTTTAGAAATGTTTATGCATTTCAGAGCATTGGTGACTATATTTGCATTAGTTTTGTGAGGCATCACATGTACTATAGGTTATTTGAGCATCACATGATCCATTCTTTCTTCTTTGAATGGTCATTGCTAATAGCGAAATGTCTTTGATGGCCTTGTTGGTTTGTGTTTTTGCAAATTATAATTCCAGAACATCTAGTTGTGATTTTGCAACTTTCATTCCATCACGCATGAAAGTTGTCGTGAATATGTTGGCCTTGTTGGTTTGTGTTTTGAGATACTATTTCAAAAATAATTTTTTGGAGAGAGTTTAGAAAATTTGAAAATTTGTTTGGTTGTATATTTTGAAAATAGTTTTGGAGTTTGGGATGATTGGATATTTTTTTGTAGTTGAATGGATGGGTATGAGAGAAAAAGTGATTGAGAAGGAGAGAGGAGAGTGACAAAGTGATTGATTAATGTGTAATAGAGAGAAAAGTGATTTTGGAATTTTTTTCTCCAAAACCATGTTTTGAGAGATAAACCAAGCATGGCCGTTGTCATGAGATCTTTTTCTATCCTGGTTGTATCTTGTTCAAAATTCAAATCCATATACTCAAAGTTGGATTTTCATCTTTTAAAATTTTTATTTGAAGTGTTAGTTTCTGAACCTTTTTCTCTTGACTTTTCATTTTAGATGACAAAACTGGCAATTATCCCCTGCACAGTTCTTTTGGAGACTATTTTCTTCAGGAAGAAATTCAGGCAAGTTTTAATTACACATTCCCACTAATTGTGGCAAGATGATGTTTTATTCGTTTCTTATGCTCCTAAAGAAGAACTCACTGTTTGTACAAGTGAAGTTATTTGTATCTTTGGGTTGGGAACCTGTTTCTTATGTTTTGATCCCAAGTGACATTATTGTATGCAACTCTGAAGCCCTTCTGTTGAATAAGTTGTGACCATCTTGGGCAGCTAATGAGCACCAGTCCTTTTGGAGTGATCAATGTTTAAGTGGATTGTTCCAGTACGAGAAATAGGAATAGGGAAATGGTACACCACATATCTAGAATGTAGTGTGAATCATAGTGGGGTTGGTTTGTGTAGATCACAATATCTAATTTTAATATTTCTAAATGTGAGCAATTTTTTATTAATAATTAGAGATCCAACAAAATAGTCTATTATTCTTCAAATTAATCATATAGAAACACATTTTTAACAACGATATTACATTTTGTCCAGCCAAAAGGCCACTTTTTTTAGATTTTATTCATTATATTTGATTTTTTTTCTCTTAAGAAAATGTTTGAGGAAATAAATAGGAAAAAAATTTGATTGTTTTGTTAACTATGTGGCTGCTCAGTTCTATTTTATTTCTCTCACTTACCTATCCATTCTATGTGCACCAGCAGTTTTGTGCCTTTTGTGCTTTAATATTAGTTTCTTGTATTTCATTCAAAGCAACTACTTTAATTTGTAATTTTGTGATTTTTTTTTCTGGCTTTCATTTTCTTGGTTATATATATATATGTACATTCGTTCAGTTACAAGTTTGAGTTATGACATTTAACAATGATGCGCAGTCGAAATATCCAGCTTTCACTTTTGATCCTTCTTTTGGGTGTTGGGATTGCAACCGTGACTGATCTGCAGCTAAATGTCCTGGGATCTGTATTATCTCTGCTTGCAGTTGTTACAACCTGCGTTGCTCAGATTGTATCCTCAGCTGCCTTTATTATTACTTTTGTTTGTTTCCTTTTTTATATATGCCAAGGTTTATATTAAAGCAAATTAAATAATTATAATCAATATGAAAAAAGAAAGACTGCATTTCATTTTGATTTGAGGCCAACTATGCAAATGTTTTTCCCCCCATTATTAAAACTTATCCTGTTGTTTTAAGCCCTTAATGAGTTACTTCTAGATGACCAATGCCATCCAGAAGAAGTTTAAAGTTTCTTCAACACAACTCTTGTATCAATCTTGTCCCTATCAGGCAATCACCTTATTCATCACTGGCCCATTTGTAGATGGGCTTTTGACAAATCTGAATGTCTTTGCTTTCAAGTATACTCCTCAAGTGCTGGTGAGATTTGCAACACTGATACCCTCCCTCCGCGCCCCCCCCCCCCCCCCCCCCCCTTTTTTTTTTTAATATTGTCTAAAATGCTATTTTCTCTCATATTGTCTTCATTTCAGGCCTTCATTGTTCTATCGTGCCTCATATCGGTCTCTGTGAACTTCAGTACCTTTCTTGTAATAGGAAAGACATCTCCAGTCACCTATCAGGTCTTGGGACATCTTAAAACATGCCTAGTTTTGGCGTTCGGCTATGGTCTGCTCCATGACCCCTTTAGCTGGCGAAACATTCTAGGAATTCTCTTCGCTTTGGTTGGGATGATACTCTATTCCTATTGCTGTACACTTGAGAGCCAACAAAAGGCCAACGAAGCATCTGTACAGCTGTCCCAGGTACTTCACATTCTTCATTTTTTCCCCTCATGTTTTTTTTTTTTTTTTCGTAATTCATTTTGTGCTTAAATCATCATGCTATGTTTTTGGACAAGTAGTCTACTAATCCTCTTTCCTTTTGCATCATTCAAGGCAAAGGAGAGTGAATCTGAACCTCTAATGAGCGTGGAAAACGGAGCTAGTGTCTTAGCTGATAGCGTTGTTTCAAAAAGCCCTGCATGGAGTTCAAACAAGGACCTGCGTGCATGAAGCTTCTTCAATCTTTATTTATTAATTTTACCCTAGTTCAAAATTGATCGACAACTATTCCAGCGATGAAGATGTCGCTGCTAGGATCTCCATGTATTGTATGACACAGGGCTGGCTTGGCCTTTTTGAGGAGATGAAAAATTCTGTTCTAGTGTTTACTAGAATTAAAAGGAAATGTTTTTGGTTTTTTTGTTGTAGCAGTTTTGTTTATTATTATCTTTGTAAGAGTTAGGTGTGCCAATAGAATGGGTATTTGCAGATGGCTATTGTTGTTCCCGAATACATGTAACAGTCTCCCCTTTTAACTGCAATTTATGTCAAGATTGATTTTTCTGTTAAGAAAATTAAGACAATACCATCTTGAAGATCAAGCTATATCCATTTTTATCTGAAATTGATTCTGCTTAGATTACATTTGTGTACATGTTTATGGTGATAGCTTGCGGCCTCTCTCTCTCTCTCTCTCATACACACACACACACACACACACACACAAAAAGAATGTAAGAACTAATTAGAGCGGCCAGGCAGATAAACAGAAAGTATAGTCACCAGAAATACCCATGTATTTATTTATTCAGAATGAATAGAGGAAAAATATCAATATCCTTGCAGAAATTTCTTAGCTAATAGAATGGTTGATTATGTGAAATTTGAACAATTTTTTGTATGTGGTCATTATACAGGTAACTGAGCTAACGGATGGAATATAATGAGTGAGTAATCAGTGAGTGAGTGTATCTATTGTATGATATGTTTCCTCAGCTTTTCAAGAATGGCATTGCCATTCTGTGAGGCACTTGGATTCCTACTCACTGCAACTCTGGAGATTGTACGGTTGGCAATTTCTGCTTCCCACATCTCTTTCCTTTTATTGCGGTCACGCCTACAGATATTCAATAAAATTGCAGAACAATTAACCATGTTGGTTTCATTATTGGTCGTCCTCACCATCCTGAGCAACCAAGGCACAGCGCCAAGCTCCCCCATTTCCTCCACAGCTTGCTGTTGGCTCGAAAGCAATGTCAAAACCGTCAACAACATAGAAACAACTGGTCCTGTGCCCTCCTCCTCCATTATCTTTTTCACAAGCACCCTCACAGCTCCATCCTGAACAGCTTTTACTCGATTCTCTCTGTTCTCACACAGTCTGTATATTGCTAAAAGGACATCCTTCATTGCCACTGGATGCCCTTCTTCTACAAGATCAATCAAAGGTTTGAAAACACCTAAATTCCCAATAATGACCTTGTTGCAATCAAAGGTTGCTAACGTGAATAGTGATGCAGCAGCATTGCTTTTCGTTTGAATGGTCAATCCAGTTTTCAACGTTTCAATCAGCAAAGGGACAACAATAGGATTCCGTGCAATGGGTCTCTTGTTTTTCTCGTGAACTGAGATATTATGAACCAATGTGATCAAATCCTCTTGGAGTTCAGGATCCAGCAGCAAATGAGCTGCACTACCATTTCCAGCTGGTGAAACAAGTGGTTCAAGTGATCTGGAAATCGCATCCTTGGACTCAACAAAAAGGGCTCGAAATGAGGGCTGATACCTGGTCAGTCGACGAAGCTCTCTTGCAGCTCTTTTCTGATCAGAGATAGAAGAAGAAAACATCTTTTTGAGCAGTGAAAATAAGCAGACCTTGTCTGCTTCAGTTATCTTACTCTCATCCATAATACGCTCACGAGGCTCTGCTAATTTGATGCTACGGTCCTTGCACCATTGTGTTATCATTTCTCGCACCAAGTGATTGGGGCTGAGGATAGTATAGGAGAGGACTTCCGCAGTTTGAGGGCACAACCAATGGTCGTCGTCTAACCACTCCATAATGGAACACCGATCACAGGTCTGTATTTAACCACCATACCACAACAAACAAAAAGCGTACAAAAATGAGTAACTCTGGGTGAAAATGATTTGGAATGTTAAAATCTTAATTCAGAACCGAATTCTCAACAATTTCACCTACACATCAAGCCAAATAAGTACAAGAAATTAAAGATTATACAGAACTCAAATATATATTTTTAAATGACATCAAATTTTTGGAATTGAAATTGCAACTAGGCACTGCAATCCAAAGTTACCCAACAAACAAGATCCTAAACAAATAAGAAAGTTTGAAACCGAACTGAAATTCACATGTAGAATACTTCAAAATCTATTATTGCCAACCATATAGGATATGACAGAGTATTCAACCTAACAGAGTAAAGACCATAACTGACAAAGCAGTGAAATTCTTGCATGCAATTAAACCACTCATAATGCAAGCAGAATAGGGGGGAAAATTAACAAAGAGACTTAAAAATTATGAAATTTTCCCAGAAACAGTTTTCAGGATCAATTTAACTAGCCATTTTTTATTTTATTATTAAAAAAAAAAAATTCAAAACATAGAACAAAAAACGAATTGCCAATCAAACAGATTGAATAAAGACTGCAACTGATAGAATCGAAGTTCTGGCATTCATTAAACCACTCAAATCCAAACAATATCACAAACATAATTGAATTAAACTCAGAATGAATCTTAAGAAAGAAAGGGAAGGAACCAAAATTCACATTTTTCAGGATACTTGAAACCCATTGCATTGCTACCACACAACAGAGAATTCAAGATCACTCTAAAGACCACAAGAGTGATATTCTTGCAAGCATTTTACCACTCAAGTCAAAACAGTAACACACAAACAGGGTTGAATTCATCTAAGAATGAATTTCAAGAAAGAAAAGGAAGAGAGAAGAAAAACCCAAATGCCAATAAAGAAAAATAGGCATGAATTCAAGCTCTGACCTGCCCAGTTGCCAAGACAACAGGGTCATGCATAATCTCTCCGGAAATGGGACACTTGAACTCTTCAGGAACAACCATATAAGAAGCTGATTCCTTGCATTTCAACTCTTTCAAAGAAGATACGAATCTTAAGGTCTCATTTGTAATCTCAATCCCCTTAACTTTTAGTTCTTTCAATGAAGATAAGATTCTCATGGCCTCATCAGTTGCCTTAATCTCGTAATCATCTTCATCAAGAATGGGCTTTATCTGTCTCTGCAATTCTTTCTTTAACTCCGTGGCATTTTCTGCCTTGCGTGGACCAGTATCAAAGTCTTCTGGGTTTGCCATGGGAGCAAATCTTGAAAGAGATAACAAAAATGGAAGACCAAGAAAGAAGGGAAAAAATAAAATAAAATCGAATTGGGTTTGTGCTTGAGAAGAGTGGGAAAGAAATGAGAATTAAATGACACTTTCGAGTTTTCACTGAGAAGAGTTGATGGACATATATATATACCGCTACTCTGTCTTTGTCGCAGTAGAAAAGCGGTTTTCCTGATCATTGTAACCAATCGTTTAATGCCACACAAGGTTTTGAAATTGGCGGTGTTTGAATACACTTGAAAATGTTCAAAAAAAAGTATTTTTCTATGACATAAATTTGATTAATACTCTACAATGAGTTTGTTAAAATAGAAAATTAATAGTAAATGGTGTTTACACAATGTCATCCCTGTGACTGTTCTAAAAGTAGGCTCACTGGGCGCGATATTGAATGTCATAAAAGATGTAAGTGAAGTTTTATTAGACCCAAGTTGTCATGTGATCAAGTCACGGGAGCATCATCGTAAGGGAGGGATTGATCGAAGGACTCATTCCTTTAGTTGAGCCATTTCTTGAATGGATGAGTGAAACAATGCCGCATTTTTTTTCTTGTTGTTTATTATGATCTTTAGGCTTGTTTGCGAAGGGACTATTTTAATGGATTTTTATTTTTTATAAAAAGACGTGTAAAAAAGTAGAGACAGTAACGTGACTACTGCATTGTTTTTGAGTTTTTGGCTAAAATAGCCTATTTTGTAAGAGTTAGGTGTGCCAATAGAATGGGTATTTGCAGATGGGCTATTGTTCCCAAATACATATGACAGTCTCCCCTTTCAACTGCAATTTATGCTAAGATTGCTTTATCTAAGACTAATAAATCGATTCTGCTTCAGATTACATTTGTGTACATGTTTATGGTGATAGCTTGCAGCCTCTCTCTCTCTCTCTCACACACACACAGACACACAAAGAATGGGAGAACTAATTAGAGCAGCCGGGCAGATAAACATCAAGTGAAGTCACCAGAAATACCCAAGTATTTATTTATTCAGAATGAAAAGAGGAAAAATATCAATATCCTTTGCAAAACTTTCCTACCTAATAGTATGGTTGACTGTCAAATTTGTACAATTTTTTTTTTTTAATGTGATCATTTTACTTACAGGTAACTGAGCGATCAGATAGAATATATGAATAAGTGAATGAGTGAGTGGTCAGTGAGTGAGTGTATCTATTGTACGAAGCTTTTCCACAGCTTATCAAGAATAGCATTGCCATTCCTTGAGGCCTTTGGATTCTTACTCACTGCAACTCTGGAGATCGTACCGGTGGCAGTTTCTGCTTCCCACATCTCTTTCCTTTTACTGTTATCGCGCTTACAGATATCCAATAAAATTGCAGCACAATTCACCATGTTGGTTTCATCATTGGTTGTCCTCATGATTTTCAGCAACCAAGGCACCGCGCCAAGCTCCCCAACTCCTCCACAGCTTGCTGTTGGCTTGAAAGCGATGTCAGAACTGTCAACAACATAACAACAACTGGTCCTGTACCCTCCTCCTCCACAATCTTTTCACGAGCACCCTCACAGCCCCATCCTGGACAGCTCTCACTTGATTCTCTCGGTACTCACACAGTCTGGATATTGTTTTAAGAACATCCTTCATTGCCAGTGGATGCCCTTCTTCTACAAGATCAATCAAAGGTTTGAGAGCTCCCGAATTAACAATAATAGCCTTGTTGCCATTGACTGCTGCTAACGTGAAGAGTGCTGGAAGTGCATTGCTTCTCGTTTGAATGGTCAATCCGGTTTTCAACCTTTCAATCAACGAAGGGATGACAATAGGAGTCTCTGCAATGGGTCTCTTGTTTTTCTCGTGAACCGAGACATTATGAAGCAGTGTGATCAAATCCTCTTGGAGTTCAGGATCCAGCAGCAAATCAGCTGCACTACTAGTACTGGCTGATGAAACAAGTGGTTCGAGCAATCTGGAAATATCGTCCTTGCACTCTACAAAAAGGGCTTGAAATGAGGGCTGATATGTGGTTAGACGCCGAAGCTCTCTTGCTGCTTTTTTCTGATCAGAGATTGAAGAAGAGGAAATCTTTTCGAGCAGCAAATTTAAACAAACTTTGTCTGCTTCAGTTATCACTGTCTCACTAATTATAGGTTCAAGAGGCTCTGGTACTTTGATGCTACTATGGTCCTTGCACCATTGTGCTATCATTTCTCGCACCAAGTGATTGGGGCTGAGGATAGTATAGGAGATGACTTTCTTTAGAGGGCGTGACCAATGGTCTTCGTCTAACAATTCCATAATGGAACGTCGATCACAGGTCTGTATTTAACCACCATACCTCAAACAAAAAAAAATAAAATAAAATAAAAAAATAAAAAAAATAAAGAAGAAGAAGAAGAAGAATGATTTTAAAATAAAATAAGAGTACGAAGAATGATCTTAATCTCGTAATCATCTTCATCAAGAATGGGCTTTATCTGTCTCTGCAATTCTTTCTTTAACTCCGTGGCATTTTCTGCCTTTCGTGGACCAGTATCAAAGTCTTCTGGGTTTGCCATGGGAGCAAATCTTGAAAGAGATAACAAAAATGGAAGACCAAGAAAGAAGGGAAAAAATAAAATAAAATCGAATTGGGTTTGTGCTTGAGAAGAGTGGGAAAGAAATGAGAATTAAATGACACTTTCGAGTTTTCACTGAGAAGAGTTGATGGACATATATATATACCGCTACTTTGTCTCTGTCGCAGTAGAAAAGTGGTTTTCCTGATCATTGTAACCAATCGTTTAATGCCACACAAGGTTTTGAAATTGGCGGTGTTTGAATACACTTGAAAATGTTCAAAAAAAGTATTTTTCTATGACATAAATTTGATTAATACTCTACAATGAGTTTGTTAAAATAGAAAATTAATAGTAAATGGTGTTTACACAATGTCATCCCTGTGACTGTTCTAAAAGTAGGCTCACTGGGCGCGATATCGAATGTCATAAAAGATATAAGTGAAGTTTTATTAGACCCAAGTTGTCATGTGATCAAGTCACGGGAGCACCATCGTAAGGGAGGGATTGATCGAAGGACTCATTCCTTTAGTTGAGCCATTTCTTGAATGGATGAGTGAAACAATGCCGCATTTTTTTTCTTGTTGTTTATTATGATCTTTAGGCTTGTTTGTGAAGGGACTATTTTAATGGATTTTTATTTTTTATAAAAAGACGTGTAAAAAAGTAGAGACAGTAATGTGACTACGTGCATTGTTTTTGACTTTTTGGCTAAAATAGCCTATTTTGTAAGAGTTAGGTGTGCCAATAGAATGGGTATTTGCAGATGGGCTATTGTTCCCAAATACATATGATAGTCTCCCCTTTCAACTGCAATTTATGCTAAGATTGCTTTATCTAAGACTAATAGATCGATTCTGCTTCAGATTACATTTGTGTACATGTTTATGGTGATAGCTTGCAGCCTCTCTCTCTCTCTCTCACACACAGACCCACAAAGAATGGGAGAACTAATTAGAGCAGCCGGGCAGAAAAACAGCAAGTGAAGTCACCAGAAATACCCAAGTATTTATTTATTCAGAATGAAAAGAGGAAAAATATCAATATCCTTTGCAAAACTTTCCTAGCTAATAGTATGGTTGACTATCAAATTTGTACAATTTTTTTTTTTTTAATGTGATCATTTTACTTACAAGTAACTGAGCGATCAGATAGAATATATGAATAAGTGAATGAGTGAGTGGTCAGTGAGTGAGAGTGTATCTATTGTACGAAGCCTTTCCACAGCTTATCAAGAATAGCATTGCCATTCCTTGAGGCCTTTGGATTCTTACTCACTGCAACTCTAGAGATCGTTCTGGTGGCAGTTTCTGCTTCCCACATCTCTTTCCTTTTACTGTTATCGCGCTTACAGATATCCAATAAAATTGTAGCACAATTCACCATGTTGGTTTCATCATTGGTCGTCCTCATGATTTTCAGCAACCAAGGCACCGCGCCAAGCTCCCCCAACTCCTCCACAGCTTGCTGTTGGCTTGAAAGCGATGTCAGTATCACAAGCTTGTAACAAATTGTAACAGCCCTTTAGTTTCTCCATTTTGAATTCATTTGAAATACTTGTACCTTAGAGTTAGGAAACAGTTTCAACTGCTCTACATTTTAGGATTTCAAACAAATGTTTGTTATCCTGTATGTGTATATATCTGCTGCAAATTGTATATGCAAGTCAGGTTGATTTCCTCAAGCTAATATGGTATCAAGAGCCTAAACTGATCCATTGTTCCATCCTCTTTTTTTTTTTTTTTTTTTCCCTGTTCTTCAGCACTCATGACTACCGATTCTGCCGCTGCAACCATCCTCAACACCAATGAAGCACACCAAACTCTCATCAGCATCAACGCTGCTGCTCAAGCCCCTCTCAAACTCACCTCTACCACTTACCTCTCCTGGAAACTACAGTTCTAAACCCTCTTCATTGGCTATGACCTTCTTGGCTACATTGATGGCTCCAACCCATGTCCGCCACCCACCATAACCCAAGCCAATACCATCATTCCTAATCCCCGTTACACTCTATGGAACCGACAGGACCAACTGATCCTCAACGCTATTATTGGCTCCATTTCACCCACCATTATTCCTTTCATAGCTCAAGCTCAAACCTCTAAACAAGCCTGGACAATTCTAGCCAACACTTATGCTAAACCCTCTCGAGGCCGCATCAAACAAATCAAAACCCAAATCAAAAACACCACCAAAGGCTCCCTTAGCATCACTGAGTTTATGCAAACCATCAAAACTCGAACCGATGACCTTGCTCTTCTTGGCGCTCCAATGGATGAAGAAGAAATCACAGACAAAATCCTCGATGGCCTCGGTGATGAATACAAAGAATTAGTCCGAGCTGTCCAAGCTAGAGATACCTCTATCACTTTTGAAGAACTTCACGAAAAACTCCTCAACTTTGAAGCCTCTCTTCACAGCATCCAACCTGAGCCACATCACTTCCCAGCCACTGCAAATCCCACCTACAAACCCAACACCCGAAATTGGCGTCCTTCCCCACCACAAAACACTACCACCACAAATTGGCGCCCATCCCTTAACTCCACCAACCACCCATCTGCTGCAACCACTACAGGCCTCATTCCTCACAGGGCCCACGTCCTCCACCCAGGCCATACCTTGGTCACTGCCAAATTTGCAGGCTTCAGGGTCACACTGCCAAACGGTGTCCTTCATTTCGTCTTGTACCAGTTCAGTCTTTCCCCACATCCCGCTCTTCCCCACAAGGCACACCTTGGCAACCACAAGCTCATCTTGCCACCCAACCTTCCACCATGCCATCCTGGCTTTTGGACAGTGGTGCATCACACCATGTCACATCTGATCTCAACAACCTCTCATTGCATGCTCCCTACGTTGGCACTGATGACATCATGATCGGTGATGGCTCCAATCTTGCCATCACCCACACTGGTTCCACCTCTCTCCAAACTCCTCACCAAAACTTTACATTAAACAATGTTCTGTGTGTTCCATCTATGAAAAAGAACCTAATCTCTATTTCACAATTTTGCACTTCTAACAATGTTTCCATTGAGTTCTTACCATCCACTTTTCTTGTGAAGGAACTGCACACCGGGGCCACACTGCTGCAGGGACAGACTAAAGATGGCGTATATAAGTGGCCAACCTCCTCCCCTTTACTTGCCCTCTCCACCATCAAGACAACAACCATTGACTGGCACCATCGCTTAGGACATCCAGCTTTTCCAATTCTCAAGCACATTATTTCTCGCAATGCCTTAGGCTTATCTTCATCTTTATCTTCTAATTTTTCCTGTAATGCTTGTCTTTGCAATAAAAGCCACAAATTGTCTTTCTCCAATTCTACTATTGTCACTACTAAACCTCTTGAAGTCATATTCTCTGATGTCTGGACCTCTCCCATTTACTCACCTCATGGCTTTAAATATTATGTAATCTTCATTGATCATTTCAGTAAATATATTTGGTTTTACCCACTCAAACACAAATCTGATGTCAAAGAAGTCTTCATACGATTCAAAGCCATTGTGGAAAAACACTTCACTTCCACCATCCAAACACTCTATTCAGACAACGGTGGTGAATACCTTTCCCTAGCTAATTTTCTTTCCACCAATGGTATATCACATCTCACCACTCCCCCTCACACACCTGAACACAATGGTTACTCTGAAAGACGACACCTTCATATCGTCGAAACCGGTCTAGCTCTCCTCACTCATGCTTCTTTACCCCTCTCCTACTGGACTTATGCCTTTGCTACCGCCGTCTACCTTATCAATAGAATGCCCACTCCCACTTTAAATCTCTCATCACCATACCACAAAATCTTTCTGACTGCCCCCAACTACTCCAAATTAAGGGTCTTTGGTTGCTTATGCTACCCTTGGCTCAGACCTTACACCTCACACAAGCTTGAATCACAGTCCAAGCCGTGTGTTTTCCTTGGCTACTCTCTCACTCAAAGTGCATACTACTGTCTTGACCCTTCCACCTCAAAAATCTATGTCTCAAGACATGTCAAATTTGTTGAATCCCACTTTCCATACTCTTCACTGTCTAGACCGTCCACTAGTCCTCTCCCCAACCTCATCGCCACTTGGATTCCTGCCCCAATTCCAGCTCTTGCACCCTCTTCCCAGCCGCCACTCCATACACCGTTTGACGTCATCGTCTCTCAACACCCTCAAAGTGCAGCTCCAACACACACTCCAGTACCGATTCCATCTACTACCACAAACCAGCCCACCCACTCACACTCACCTTCACCTTCATTCACACCATCCACCGTTCCATCACTACATATCCCAGAGTCGCCTCCTCCTAACCCACCTGAAATTCATCCCCTTCCCACTCACCCAATGACCACCCGAGCAAAGAACCACATTCATAAACCCATCACTAAAATGAACCTTCATACCCAACTCTCCAAATCCGATGACCTTGAACCAACTACTGTGACTATTGCCCTTAAAGATCCACGCTGGCGTACAGCCATGTCTGATGAGTGTGATGCTTTAGTTCGAAACGGCACATGGGAACTTGTCCCACCTGATTCTACCATGAATATAGTTGGGTGCAAATGGATTTTTCGAATTAAACGTAACTCTAATGGCTCTGTTGACAGGTTCAAAGCCCGTTTGGTCGCAAAAGGATTTCATCAAAGACCCGGCGTCGATTATCTAGACACTTTCAGCCCTGTTGTAAAACCCACGACAGTCCGTGTTGTCCTCAGTCTTGCCATATCTCGGGGTTGGCCCTTACGTCAACTGGATGTTAACAATGCCTTTCTCCAAGGCCACCTCTCCGAAAATGTCTACATGCAACAACCCACAGGTTTTGTTGATCAAGATCATCCATCTTATGTCTGCAAACTTCAAAAGGCCATCTATGGCCTCAAACAAGCACCGCGAGCCTGGTATCATGAACTTCGAACTTTCCTTCTTACCTCAGGTTTCAAAAATTCTCATGCCGATACTTCACTATTTGTTCTCACTACTGCTGGTCATAGCATGTATATACTTGTCTATGTGGATGACTTAATCATCACTGGAGACAACACTCAGATGATCACCTCATTTGTTGATGTTCTTGCTCATCGGTTTTCAATTAAGGATCTTGGACAGCTCTCTTATTTTTTGGGTGTGGAGGTTGTCCCAAATCAGCACGGGATTTTATTATCTCAACGGCGTTACATTTTGGATATTCTCGCTCGCACTCATATGACTGATGCCAAACCTGTGCTCACTCCCATTCCCACTAGTCCACCTTTGTTAAAATCAGGCTCTGCTTTGCATGATCCTACTGAGTACCGAACCGTTGTTGGCAGCCTTCAATATCTCTTGATTACCAGACCAGATCTTACATTTGCGGTTACCAAGCTCTCACAGTACATGCACACTCCAACAACCGATCATTGGAACTTTGTTAAACGTCTCTTACGGTATCTATGTGGAACTATTAATGATGGCCTCCAGCTACATCGCCGGTCCCCATTGAATTTACACGTCTACGCAGACGCCGATTGGGCAGGTGACAAGAATGATTTTTCATCAACCAGTGCTTACGTTATCTATCTTGGTTGTAATCCAGTCTCCTGGAGTTCTAAGAAACAGAAAACTGTTGCACGATCTTCCACTGAAGCGGAATATCGGTCAGTCGCTAATGCAGCAGCTGAGCTCAACTGGCTCTGCTATCTTCTCACTGATCTTGGTGTTCAACTCCCTTGCTGTCCCGTTTTATATTGTGATAATGTTGGTGCTACCCAACTCTGCTTCAATCCTGTGTTCCACTCCAGAATGAAACATGTTGCCATCGATTATCACTTCATCAGAGACCAAGTACAAAATGGTGTCCTTCGGGTTACTCATGTCTCCTCAGCAGATCAACTTGCCGATGCCCTCACTAAACCTCTTCACCATCTTCGTTTTCTGGATCTCAAATCCAAGATTGGACTTCTCTCCCGCGCTCCATCTTGCGGGGGCGTATCACAAGCTTGTAACAGATTGTAACAGCCCTTTAGTTTCTCCATTTTGAATTCATTTGAAATACTTGTACCTTAGAGTTAGGAAACAGTTTCAACTGCTCTACATTTTAGGATTTCAAACAAATGTTTGTTATCCTGTATGTGTATATATCTGCTGCAAATTGTATATGCAAGTCAGGTTGATTTCCTCAAGCTAATAGTTAGAACTGTCAACAACATAACAACAACTGGGCCTGTACCCTTCTCCTCCACAATCTTTTTCACGAGCACCCTCACAGCCCCATCCTGGACAGCTCTCACTTGATCCTCTCGGTACTCACACAGTCTGGATATTGTTTTAAGAACATCCTTCATTGCCAGTGGATGCCCTTCTTCTACAAGATCAATCAAAGGTTTGAGAGCTCCCGAATTAACAATAATAGCCTTGTTGCCATTGACTGCTGCTAACGTGAAGAGTGCTGGAAGTGCATTGCTTCTCGTTTGAATGGTCAATCCGGTTTTCAACCTTTCAATCAACGAAGGGATGACAATAGGAGTCTCTGCAATGGGTCTCTTGTTTTTCTCGTGAACTGAGACATTATGAAGCAGTGTGATCAAATCCTCTTGGAGTTCAGGATCCAGCAGCAAATCAGCTGCACTACTAGTACTGGCTGGTGAAACAAGTGGTTCGAGCAATCTGGAAATATCGTCCTTGCATTCTACAAAAAGGGCTTGAAATGAGGGCTGATATGTGGTTAGATGCCGAAGCTCTCTTGCTGCTTTTTTCTGATTAGAGATTGAAGAAGAGGAAATCTTTTCGAGCATCAAATTTAAACAAACTTCGTCTGCTTCAGTTATCACTGTCTCACTAATTATAGGTTCAAGAGGCTCTGGTACTTTGATGCTACTGTGGTCCTTGCACCATTGTGCTATCATTTCTCGCACCAAGTGATTGGGGCTGAGGATAGTATAGGAGATGACTTTCTTTAGAGGGCGTGACCAATGGTCTTCGTCTAACAATTCCATAATGGAACGTCGATCACAGGTCTGTATTTAACCACCATACCTCAAAAAAAATAAAAAAATAAAGAAGAAAAAGAAGAAGAATGATTTTAAAATAAAATAAGAGTACGAAAATGAGTAACTCTGTGAGCCAAAATGATTATTGGAATGTTAAAATCTTAATCCAGAACTGCATTCTCAACAATTTCACTCGCACGTCAACCCAAATAAGTACAAGAAATTAAAGATTATACAGAACTCAAATTATTTTCTTTATGACATGGAATTGAAATTGCAACCTAGACACTGGTCCAACGTAACCCAACATCCTAGACAAATAAGAAAGTTTGAAACAGAACTGAAATTCACATGTAGATTACTTCAAAATCTATTGCCAACCATATATGACAAGAGTATTCAAGGTAACAGTAACGACCAAAACTGACACAGGAGTAAAATTCTAGCTTGCAATTAAACCACTCAAATCCAAATAGTAATGCAAGCAGAATAGAATTCAACTCAGAATAAATTCAAGTAGAAATGAAAAAGACAAATTTTATTTTGTTTTTTTGTTTTTTTTTTTAGGTGTGTGGTGTTTTGGGACACTAAAGTAAGTGGGTTGTTTTAAAAAAAAAAAATTCCAGAAACAATTTGTCAAACAAATTTTCTTTTGTATTTTCCAAAAGAGAACAAAAAAACACATTCGTAGAATACTTGACACCCATTGCATTGCCACCACACAATAGAAAATTCAAGATCACTCTAAAGAACAATAGAGTGAAATTCTTGCATGCATTTCACCACTCAAATCAAAACAATAACATAAATAGAGTTGAATTAATCTTAGAATGAATTTCAAGAAAGAGAAAAGAAAAACCCAAATGCTGATAAAGAAAATAGGACTGTATTGAAGCTCTGACCTGTCCAGTAACCAAGACAACAGGGTCACCCATAATCTCTCTGGAAATTGGACACTTGAATTTTTCAGGAACAGCTATATAAGAAGCTGGTACCTTGCATTTCAATTCTTTCGAAGAAGATACGAATCTTATGGCCTCATTAGTCATCTCTATCTCCTTAACTTTGAGTTATTTCAAAGAAGATAGGATTCTTATAGCCTCATCAGTTGGTTTTGTGTCGTAATCATCTTCATCAATAATGGGCTTTATCTGTCTCTCCAATTCTTTCTTTAACTCCGTGGCATTTTCTGCCTTGGGTGAACCAGTGTCCGAGTCTTCTGGGTTTTCCATGAAAGCAAATCTTGAAACAGAGAGCTATAATCGAAGAAGAAGAAGAAAGAAAAGAGAAATTCGAACAAAAATGATAGGGGCCTCAAAAATTCTACCAAAAGTTTTACCAAATGTCTCACATGGGTTGTGTGGGTCCACACCCATGTGAGACATTTGGTAAAACTTTTGGTAGAATATTTGGGGTCTCTAGCATTACTCAGCCTCCGTTTGGGAGGTGGGTTGGCTTTTTGGCTTTTTTGGCTATTTTAGCCTGGGTTAAAAAGCTTAGTTTGGAAAGGGCTTTTTGGCTTTTTTGATTTTTTTTGTGAGAGAAGAGTGTAATGATTATGGGTTGGATGTGATATTTTGTTTTTTGTGGCTAAAATAGCATATTTTGTCTTTTGTGGCTAAAATAGTCAAAAAAAACCCCAAACTCTTCTTGACAAACGAACCCTCAAATTCGAATTATGTTTGTGCTTGAGAAGAGAGGTAAATAAATGATAATTGAATGAGATTTAAGGAAATTTTGATTGACGCATATACCTCCCCTGTGTCTCTGTCGCATAATCTCTGTTGAGTCACAGGTGGGGTAGGGTAGGGTGAGCACTGTTACCAATCATTTATTGCCACGCAAGCAGTCACATGTTTTGAATTGAAAATGTTCATATTTTTCAGTGACATAATTTGATTGATATGCTACAATGAGTTTGTTAAAATAAAACATTTAGTTTAATTGAGAGAATTAATAATAAATGGGAAGAGTAAAAAATAATCACAAAATGTTGGTGAATCAAAACTAATTACAAACAACAAACTAAAGAGAGAGAAAAAAAAATTACTCATTCTTTTGGTTGGGTCAATTGTTGAATGGATTTGTGAAACAATCCCACATTTAAACTTGTCAACGATTCTTTATAACTTTATACTTTTCCTTTTATGTTAGTTGTTCCGTTAGTCCTTTTGCTAATAAGGGGTGTTTTGGGAACAACACAAAAAAGCTAGTTGCTTTTTAACTTTTTTATAAAAAAAAAAAAGTCACAAAAAAATTAATTTTTTAAACACAAAAAAACCAAAAAATCATAAAAAAAAAAATCAAAAAGTCAACTTTTTATCAACTTTCCAACACACCACTAAGTCTTTATAATTTATGTCTCAAATTTTTACATTTTAACCAGTACTCTTACCTTTAGAAACTAAATTATATCTTACTTGTTGACTTGTAATTTGATCATTCGAAAGTGGTGAGGAGCTGTAGAGTGATTAATTTATTCGTAACAACCATCAGCGCTTAGGAAATGAATTCATGAGAATTTCAACCATATATTTACGAATGTAGGTTACACTTTGGATACAAGGCATACAAGCAAATTGTTATATTATATATCTCTTCTTTTTTTTTAATTTTTTATTTATATATTGCCAGATTACATAATAAGACAATATTACTTTTATAAATTACTTAATAACATAAATGTCTATGTAAGAGGTGATATAAAATGGTGATATATGATATTTGTTGAAAATATAAATAATTAAAAAATGAATAGATGTTTCATATTAGAAAAAACTTCATTTTCCTATGCCTTTATAAAATCATTATTAACCTAATATTCTACACTTTTTAGCTCTAAAAAGCCCTCTAAGGCCTCTCGTAGGAAGGTAAGAAAAAGCCAAAAAGTTTATTGGCTTATTTGAATCTCATAATCTTTTTTTTTTTTTTTTTTTTTTTTACACGTTTTTTTTTTATAATAAGTCAATAAGCCAAAAAAAGATATTGAAATCTTTTATTGAAGGTGAAACGATTACCAATTATGATATTAATTCAGTAATATTCTTTTATTGAAGGTTTGTTATACATGTGTTATTTTAATGTGGTTCAAATTATAAAATTTGCTATTTGGACTTAAGTTTTAGCAAATCTATTTAGACTCTTTACTTATGCTCCATTGAAATATAGAATTCATTATTTGGACTTTATTTTTGAAGTTTGCTATTTGAGGTTTATGAATATTTTTATCAGTTCAATGTGTAGAAATAATTTCAACTTCTTATTTGTGTAGTTATAAATTGAAATAATATTCACTGTGTTTGGTTTGAGTTTTTTGAATTAAGTTTTTTGAAAATTGACTTTTTAGTTTTTGTATTTTTTTTTGTTTTTAGTGAATATTTTTTAAATTTTAAACATTTTTTTACTTTTTTAGATGTACCTCACTTAGATGTATCTAAAAAGAAAAAAATTTGTGAAAAAATATTTTAAAAAATTAATAAATATATAAAAATATAAAAAAATATACTGAATTCTTGTATTTTTTTTGTATTTAGTGAATTTTTAAAAGATTTTTTTTACAATTTTTTTACTTTTTAGGTGTATTTATGTTAGGTGTGTCTAAAAAGTAAAAAAAATTGCTTAAAATATTAAAAAAATTCAGTAAAAACAAAAAAATATGGAAAATAAAAAAGTAGAATTTTCTGAAAAGTGTTTTAAAAAACTGAAAACCAAGCAAGGTGATTATCATTTTGAGTTAATTTATTACAATTGAATTCCATAAGAGATGTGATACCAAAAAAATTGTAGATTGTGCCTTCCGACATAGGTTATTTCTAGTAAATTGTTGAAAGGAAAGGGGCGGACCTGATAATATGACCCGCTATTGGCCCAACTCGGCTCAACTGGTCCAGAGGTGCTAATGGGCTTCAAGCAGGCCTATATAAAATGTATAGCAGCCTCATTTGTCCTCCTACCCTCAGAAACAAAACAAAACAAAAAAAACCCTAGAGAGCCGTCGAGGCTGAACCTTGAAGCAAGGGTTTGGGCAGTGAACCAGAGGCTACCGATTAAGATGGTAAGACAGATCGCTGATTGGAGATACTGATTTCTCAGCATCGATCAATCAATCAAAACTCTGAATCTATATATGTATGTATCTCTGTTTTTGTGCAGACTTTCAAGCGAAGGAATGGCGGCCGCAACAAGCACGGCCGTGGCCATGTCAAGTTCATCCGCTGCTCCAACTGCGGCAAATGTTGCCCCAAGGTCTCCTCTCTCTCTCGCTCTCTCTGTCTCTGTACTTACATGCATGTGTGTGCATGAATGTTTATGATTGATTTGAATTGCTATGCCAGTGATAGAAACTGTAGTTGATGTTCCTTTGATACTGAATTTGCTTCGAAAGCTCAATTTTTTATTAAGATCATCTCATCTGTGTTCATTTGTTTTGGATTAATGGGAATTTTTATGCTGGTAACTCTGCTAATGCATCACTGTGGGTAATTGGCTAAATGGTTTGGATATTTTTGTATCAATTGATTGGGGTTGATATGAAGGGTTTGGTTTGTCAATTATTTTTTAGTAGCATTTTTTTATTTTTTTTTACTTTTTAGGATAAATTTGTTGCTAGCTGATGCTACTGTTTAATGCTATTTTGTTATTTCTTTATTTATTTTTTGGGTTATTGTGAAAGTACTGGGTCGTCCTGAAAAACCCCTCCAGCCCAAATTGTTAAAAAATAAAAACAATTTTTTGGAATGTCTGAATAGTGAAAATGGACACTATTCTGACATTCCAAAATATTGTTTTTATTTTTTTGACTATGTAGAAGGCTTTTATACATGAACTGATTGAGATCTTTTAATTTTTGGAAAAAAGAAATGAACTTTTTTTTTCCTGAAAATAAATTATTAGTTGACCTGATTAAAGGGCATGAAGTCCAAAAATGGACAAACAATTTGGGACGGAGGGAGTAGTTTTTTATCAATTGCAACTTTTTAGCTAAAAACAAACACGCTTAAAGATTTTCGCTTAATTAGTCAAAAAGTAGCTAAAAAGCTCAGACTATCCTGAATGGTGTTCCTTAATTGCATGTTTGTTCCAAGAAATAATTGAAGCAGTTGGATGATTATTTTTTTAGCTGTGTCAGTGATTGAAATTGTTGTTGATATTTGTTTAGTTTTGGATCTTTTTATTTATTAGGACAAAGCTATCAAGAGGTTTCTTGTGAGGAACATAGTCGAACAAGCTGCTGTTAGGGATGTCCAAGAAGCGTGTGCTTTTGACAGTAACATTTCTTTTTCCCTTGCTAGTTTACCTTTCCATCCTAATTTCTTAGTTATTGTTCATTTAATTTTTTGTAAGTATATTGCTCATTGTTATTAGGGTTAATTACACCAAGACTCTCCCAAACAACTATATTAGTGAATATCACTTTACCCTTCTCGCATATATGAACGCATACATTTTGACCCTTCAACTATAAAAATGTATCTTTGTCACCCCCTTAAGAAGAGGGGTAATTATTCAGTTTTTATAATTGAGGTGGTCAAAATGTTTGGATTCATAGATAGAGTTAATGTAATATTCACTAATAGTTTAGGGGATTTTGGTATAATTGACACTTCTTATTATTTAATTTGATGACCATGATGATGACTAATTACTGGTTTTGCTTTTACCGTTATTGTTAAGGTTACACATTGCCTAAGCTGTACGTGAAGATGCAATACTGCGTGTCATGTGCAATTCACTCCAAGGTTGTTAGGGTTCGCTCTCGCACTGATAGGAGGAACCGTGAGCCTCCTCAGCGGTTCAGGCGCAGGGTATGCTCCCATCACCTTTTGCACTTCATTGAATGTTATGCTACCTTATACTTTATTTGGTTTTTATTGTGTTCTATATAAGCAATGGTTTCATTGGTCTGCTATTTTATTTCATTGGTCTGCTATTTTATTTGTTTTCTCCGTAATACATTTTGCTGTCTGAGTTAACTGCTTCAGTGAGAAAGGGCTTGGATTCTTATGCACGACTGTGTTTTATTAGGCATAATCAATAATTCTATTTTTCTAACCTAAGAGATAACTAGACAGGACATACGTAACACCAGAACTGTTTAACAGGAGCTGTTGTAGGTAGGGCTGCAAACAAGCTGAGCCAAGTTGAGTTCTGCTGAGCTCGAGCTCGATAAAATTTGATCATGTTCGGGCTCAGCTCGAGCTCGAGTCAAGCTATAAAAGTTGAGCTCAAGCTCGGCTCGCTATATATTTATAAAGCTCAAGCTCAGCTCGACTTAGCTCATTTACAAATGAACGAGCTTGAAAACACAAACAAATTAAGCTGTGAACAGAGCAAAAAAAAATCTGCCAATCTTGAAAATCAAATAAAACATCCTAATGCAACAATAAATTAATGACATAAATAATACAATAATATCAACATATTATAAAAACCTGCCAATGGACCTGTTCAAACTCTTTAGCTAAAATCCAATTATCAAGAACATAGGAAAATCAATTGCTATAACTATTCTAGCAATCTGCACACAGACCAACTTTAAAACTAATCTAATCGAAACATAAAGCTCCCATATCCCAACTCCAAAATATAAAATTACATCACTTAAAAAATAGAACAAAAGTCTTTTAAGTCTCTCTTAGTAAGCAAGAAGATCAATGAAACTTTCTGATAATGTCTTCACTTGATACAGCTCCAAAAGTTTCCTTCGACTTTGTTGGGTAATCTGTATTGCACTGCACTTCTCAAAAATCTATTTCATTTGATAAAAATTAATCTTAGTGTAAAACCGTAAAATAATTACCATGAGCAACTCTTTCATTTAATGAAAAAAATTAAAAACATTAAACATACCTTGTTAAGACGTCCCAATTACAAGAAACCATTAAAACAGTAAAATCTCTTTAAAAGATGGCTCGCCAGCCTATTAAGAGAAGCAAAAAAAAAATTTGATTTCAGATATTTTTTTCTACTACTTTTCACATAAATTGATTATTGGAAGGGACTTTAATTATATAAGATAAAAGATTATACTTACATATGGTGCCTTCTTCAGACAAAAATTCTAAGAATAGAGCACTACTTTAACCTATGAAGCATAGACACGGCAAAATGGAAGCCGTGGCGGTGTCGGATACGGGGACACGTACGGGACACGGCATCTGGCGTGTCCCCTTAATTTAATTTATTTTTTTGTAGGGGACACGCGTGTCCGAATCTGGACACGCCATGGACACGGCGAGAAGAGTAACTGAAAGGGGGAAAACGAGAACAAACCTGGTCGGCGACGATCCAGAGCCCTTTGACTTCGATCGACGATCCAGAGCCCCATTCTACTTCGACGATCCAGCCCCTTCGCTTTCGCAGAGCTCTCTCTCTGTCTCGCCTTTGCCTTCGCAGAGCTCTCTCTCTCTCTCGCCTTCTCTCTCTCCCTCGCTTCTGATCCTGATCGCGATCGTCTCCCTCTCTCTCGCTTCTGATCGCGATCGTCTCCTTGCTTCTGTCTCCCTCTCTCTCGGTTCTCTCCCGTCTGTCTTCATGTCTTGATATTATAACTATTATAATTATTATATATTCATATATAATATATATAACTAATACCTATTATTATTTTATTATATAATAACTATATATAAGATATATAACTAATAACTATTATTATTTTATTATATATTATATAATAGTTATTATATAACATAAATATACTCATTAGATAATGGATAATACATATTATAAGATAATATATACTTATACATATTAATAAATAAAAAAATAAATACATGTATGTAAAATAAAATAATTAATTACAACACATTATTTAAAAATATAATAAATAAATAAAATAATTAATATGTATTAAAATAAAAATATTTATAAAAAAATTAAAAAATTTGCCGTGTCCCCTGCCGTGTCCGTGTCCCCATTTTTTAGAAATTGCCGTGTCCGTATGCGTGTCCGTGTCCGTGCTTCATAGACTTTAACCATTGTATTTGTTTGCCATATCCAACAACATTGTATCAAAGTAAGCAAAAACATAACAGCAAACCAACCACACTTAAATAACATGCCTTATTTTTTAAAATATTAAACCCACGCATTCTGTCCTCTCTTTCTCAAACGAGTCCCTCTCTCTCTCTCTCTCTCTCTCTCCCCCCCCCCTCTCTCTTTCTCTAAAATAGCAAACCCACACATTCTTTCTAAAAATTCTCTCTCCTCTCTCTTTCTTAAACAACAAACCTGTACATTACTCATGGTTTTCTTCAATTTCAACATGCAATTCAAATTACTCTTTGATATCTTGAGTCATGCAATTCAACTTCAACATGCTAAAGTACAAGATCGAAATGAATAATTTATTTTGACTTTTTCATTCACAAAATTGGGATTTAAATTCATTATACCCTTTTCAGTTTCACAAACGCAAGCCTTCTTTCTCTTCTCTGTCTGTTGTTTAGAAAAATGATTCAAATACAAATAAGTTCCAACAAGGATCAACAAAACAATTATTACAAAAGGGGCTTATTGGGTTTGCAATATTGTATTAATTGTTTGGCAACTCAGTGCAAGAATAAAAAACAGAATAGCCTTCCTGGGGAACATATTTTTCAGATGACATATAAATTATACATATATGCTTGTATGAGCATATACAAGCACAAAAACAGAGCAGCCTTCCTGTGTATTTTTTCCTCTTTCTTTTAATATTCAATTTTTTTCTTTCTCTCACTCCTATACATTCAGAGTAAATTATCTAAATACAGAGAGACATATGAAAGGACATCAGAGATAGAAATTTAATAAATAAATGAAACATATGAAGAAGGACAGTCTCACAAACAAGAACAAAGAAAATATTTTATCAAGAAGAAGAAACTAACCCTAAGATTGAAGAACAAAAGTAAGGAATAGAAAACTTACCACAAAGGATTGAAGAGAAGATTTTATCTTCTGGTCCCAAATCTTTACCAGAACAAAGAAACGTTGATATTCAGCACAGTGTTTCGTTTGATTCGATGTTATAACCCTAGCCCCAAAATTTGTCTACAGAGAGATGAGATGAGACCAAATCTCTTGAAATAGAGATGAAAAATAAGAAAACAAGGAAGGAGTAGCAGACAAAGGTTGTAGAACAATCTCTCTCTGTTATTCGAATTAGGAAAAACTTGAGTAGAGGCAACATTTTTTTTAGAGTGAAGAGAAAACCCCAGCAGCTTCTAGGAAGGAGCAGCAGCTTTTAGGAGTGAAACCCTAATTTCATAACATATATACCCAAGCTTGCGAGCCCAATCGAACCGGGCCTTGCTAGGCTCGGGCTCAGCTCGGCTCGGCTCGGCTCGTTAAGAAAACGAGCTTAAAATTCTGGCTCGAGCTCGTTTATTAAGTAATCAGGCTGAGCTCGAGCTTGTTCACAAACAGCTCGGTTCGTTTGCAGCCCTAGTTGTAGGACATTAAAACAGGATGAATATGCCCCTAACTGCTCAAGCTTTTTATTTTGTTTGTGAAGTGAGTTTTATATCATAGGCATGGTTGTTACCAAAGAAGCTTATTATTGCTATTCAACGTCGATACTTTTTGTTGAGCTTCATTTTGTATGTGTGCACAGAGTTTCATTGGTTGTTGAGTCTTGCTTTTCTAGAATTAGCTGTTATGGTACTTTGTTTTTCATCTGTGTCTTTCTTACTTCTGTCTTCTGAACATCCATGGTCTATGAAAGAGCAGTACTGGTTTGGCATCTTTACCGATTTATTTTCTTGTAACGATACAACTATACGTGATGCCACCCCAAGAAGCTTACATGGAAAATGTTTCTAATTAATTTGTTAGTAACTTTTCGACTTCAATTATTTGATTTACAAGGTTAATCTTGTGTTTCTTTTTTGGGGGTTAGATGACTTCATCATGGACAAGCTTTAAAAGTGAATTAAGTGGTTCATGTTATTTTTTACTCAGGCATGTCCGTTGATAGGGTTTTTAAATAAGTCCTTGTTCCAAACCTTATAGTTTATGCAGGGCAACTCTCTCTCTCTCTCTCTCTCTCGCATACACACACACTGACACATGATGTATACACACATATTTGTGTGCTTGTTCACACTAATGAAATTTTGTTCATCACTGATATATAACATGCATTATTTTAGTAAATGCATAACTGATGCGAATTAAACTATCTCAGACCAGTTTGAAGCTGTTTATAAATATGTTGTAGATTGAAATGAATGCTCCCAGATACTTTCTAGATCGTCATGCTCCCATTTATCAATTGTTGTAATTAGTGTTGCATTTCTGGTTTATAAGCTAACCTGCTAGGCTTCTTTTAGTTTACTTCAAATGGTTTAGTTTTCTTTCTATACTATTTGTAATGTGAGTTTCCTTTCTTTCTTTTTTTGCCCTATTTCGTTGGTGTCAGGATGATATGCCCAAGCCAGGTCAAGCACCACGCCCTGCTGGAGCAGCAGGTCCTCCTCGTCCTTGAAAAGCAATGCTTGTTCTGCTCTAGTGCTAGGCTTTGGATTTATTTGATGCAGAGACTCATTATGTCTTTTTATTTATGAAGGTTTTGACTTTATGGATTAATTTTGTTTTAGTTTTATCTTGTTGAATTCCATGCTACCCTACTGAATTGAATGGGATGCAATGTTTTTGCATTTTTAATGAAACTTTTGATTTGATTGTGATTTTACTTTTTTATTTTTGGGTAAGCAAGCATCATGTGCGATGTGGTCACTCTGATCCTAGATGGGGGAATAATTAAGCATTATAGGGTCTGACATATAATGGTGCCAGCTTGAATTTTATAAGGAAAATGTTTGAGATTCAAAAAAAAACCTTTTACAATTATACTCACAATAATATGGCCGGATAGATGTGAATTTTTAATTTGTTATATACCTAATAATTGAGGGCTTTTTTTTCCTGTCATATTATTGTGGATGAATTTGTGGGTCAAATATGTAAAAGTGTTTAGCATTATTCATTTTATAATGGGTTGTGTCAAGAGTGTTTGATTGTTTGAGTCACCTCTATGGGTATTTATTTTTGGGTATTGTTAATGTGTGCTTTAATATATTTTAAGAAAGTTTGAAAAGTTATACGTTCTTTATTGCACGTATTTTCTAGAAGAATGTATACATGAGTTTTGGTTATCAAATGATTTGTCCTACAAAAACTAAACGGATTTCTGTTGCATTACTCATGCTTAGTTTAGTAGTATTTTTTAACAAAAAAAGAATTGAGGGTCATGATTAGTAGTTCATTGGCACAAAATCCCATCAATGATGAGATGATAGCTCAGGTTAAGGCCTGGTTTGGGATACATGAAAAAGGTTAAAAAGTCAAAAAGTTATTTAAAAAATTAAGAAGTTATCACTATTTATCAAAAAAAAATTAATTTTATACTTAATTATTACTACTCGTGCCTGTCTCCCCCACAGACTTTTTTGGAAAAATTGCATAAGCGGGGTGCACAAACAACACAGTGCTGTTTAGCCTATGGGGATTTATCATGGGTCCTGTTTTGATAATTTGAACCGTTCAATATGTACTATATGCCTGTAAAAAATCATATTGATTGGATATCGCTAATTATATGATCAAATCAGTTTTGTACAAAAAAAGATGGTGTTATAGTTAACGGTTGACAAAAAACTAATACGATCAGATAGCTATCGATATCCGATTAACGTGATTTTTCTCAAGCATATAGTAATCGACGAGTTCTATACATTGACGGTTCTGATTAGCAAAACGGGACCCGTAGTGGCCCCCATAGGCCAAACAACGCTGTCCAATTCAAGCCCGAAAAGGAGATAACCATTTCGTATCTCCTACTCAGCCACTACTCTGCTCAAACTGTACGGGCCGTATTGTCTACTTCACTAAAACTTTTCCTATACACTTATTTATACAATTTTTAATACATATTTTTTCGTAAAAAATTAAAAAGTTAATCCAAACATCCATTTTTTTTTTTTAAATTTTTTTATCTAAAAAGATAAAAATTGCACTTATTTCAGACATCCCAAATAACCTCGGTCAGTGCACTTGAAATTTGAACAATTAATCCTGCTAAAGTCAGGACCTCAGTTGGAATATGATTTTCTTTTATGCTGTTTTCGACTTTTTATTTTAAAAAAATAGATTGTTGAAACTAAAATAATATCGAAGGCAATCTGTTTAATTCCCAGTCAAATTCAGCCTGTGTTTGGCAAGTGGGTTTGCAGGCTTTTTTGGCTATTTTAGCCACAAAAAACAAAATAGGCTATTTTAGCCATAACAAACAAAACATCACATCCAACCCATAATCATTACATTCTTCTCTCACAAAAAAACTCAAAAAAGCCAAAAAGCCAAAAAACCCTTCCCAAACCAAGCTTTTAAGCCCAGGCTAAAATAGCCAAAAAAGCCAAAAAGCCAACCCATTTCCCAAATATATTCTAGTAGTTTTTTGACCTGACATTCTTTTGCTTTGTCTTCAACCACAGCTGACTTGGGAAAAAAAATTAGATGATAATGGGTTCTTTTGGCTTGGTTTGGGAAGTAGGTTGGCTTTTTGGCTTTTTGGCTATTTTAGCCTGGGCTAAAAAGCTTGGTTTGGGAAGGATTTTTTGGCTTTTTTGACTTTTTTTGTGAGAGAAGAATGTAATGATTATAGGTTGGATGTGATGTTTTGTTTGTTATGGCTAAAATAGCCTATTTTGTTTTTTATGGCTAAAATAACCAAAAAAGCCTGAAAACCAACTTGCCAAATAGAGGCTTTGTGAAATGAGTTAAAAGTCCATTCTTAGTTTTTAAATTATTTTTGGTCACACTATTTCTAACATTTTTTACAATTTTTTCTAAAAATTTAAAAAAATTAAAAAATTAACTATCTTCTCAAAATAATTTAATGTAGCCAGAAAGCAATTAAAAGTTCCAATGAAGCATAGAGGGAATGTTATGTGTAATAAGCAAAAATTAAAGTTTTATTTAGATCTTAAATTTAAATACAAATTAAAAATATGTATATATAAAAAAAATATTAATTACTAATTTTTTTTAAAAAAATTCTTATATAAATTTATGATTACCGCTAGAAAATATATACATATGCAAGCTATTGATAATGAAAGATGTGGGTAAGCAGTAGAAAATGTCAAGATATGATGATGTGGATGTGGTGGACTTGAAATCCAAGATGATCTGGTTGTACAAAGTCAATGATTGTCATGCTGCGCTACTACTAAAATCTGTATTATATGTACTTATTAATATAAATAATTTAATATTATAATTTTATTTATCGTATAAATTATAAATTTTTAAAATTATATCATATCATATATTTGGCTCCGTTTGGCAAGAGTTTTTTTGCCTATTTTAGTCACAAAAGACAAAATAGGCTATTTTAGTCACAACAAATAAAAATCACATTCAACCTATAATCATTACACTCTTCTCTCACAAAAAAAATAAAAAAAATCAAAAAGTCAAAAAATCCTTTCCAAACCAAGCTTTTTAGCCTAGGCTAAAATAACCAAAAAAGTTAAAAAGCCAAAAAGCCAAAAAACTAACACACTTCCCAAACGAAGACTTAGGCCTTGTTTGGCAAGTGAATTTTAGGTTTTTTAAGCTAAAATTCACAAAATGACAAAACAAGTCAAAATAGTCAATAAGACAATGTCACATTAAACGATAATTATTTTATTTTTTTTCTCACAAACTTTGCATCTAACTATAAAAAAATTTAACCATCTTCCAAAAACACAAAATTTAACCTACTAAAATAGACAAAAATTAAAATAGCCAAAAATTAAAATAGTCGACTTTCCAAACAAGATCTTAATATATCAATAAATGCATATAGTATTATCCTACTAACATTGCACAGCACATGCCTATCTTATTCAATGACATTCTTAGGGTCCGTTTGGGAAGAGCTATTCCAGATTTTTTTGGTTATTTTAGCCACAAAAGATAAAATAGGCTATTTTAGCCATAAAAAACAAAACATCACATCCAATCCATAACCATTACACTCTTCTCTCACAAAAAAAAGTCAAAAAGTCATTCCCAAATCAAACTTTTTAGCCCAGGCTAAAATAGCCAAAAAAGTCAAAAAGTCAAAAAGCCAACCCACTTCCTAAACGGAGGCTAAATGTTGTTTTCAACTCGTGGCTTTGAAAGATGGGGAAATATCAATTAAAAGTGATAGAAAAAGGTTATGTTAGAAATCTCAAATGAATTATTAAATATTTTATTAAACCTCTTATATGAAATGACACCTACACAAATCACATGTGTGTGGTCTCACACTCATGTGAAAGGTTTGATAGAATATTTAGTAATTTATTTGAGATCTATAACATTTTTTGATAAATAAAAAGATTAGGAGTTCTAAATTAAGAGCTCTAAAGTTTTAATTGGCATGTGCGTCTAATGTGATGCGATTTTTTTATTTTTTTTGGATTTTTCACATCATTAATGCTCTTTTAGAGTTCCCAAATTAAATGAATATATCATTTCTGTTAAGTAATATTTACAACAGAAAGAAAAAATAATAATTATAAATTTTATAAATATTAATTATAAATTTATGATAAATTTTATAAATATTAATAATTAAAAATATATATTTTTTTATGTGTCTGATTATTTTTTAAAAAGTAGAGTGAATTGTAATTTTTCCTTGAAATTTTGTTAAAAAAAGTTAAAAATATTTATATAAATATTTTTACGTTATATATTTGTATAACTTTTTTTTTTTTTTTTTGCAATGTGTTTTCAGAATTCTTAAAGAATTTTTTCTTTCTTTCTTTTCGACACATTTTTACTTTCTTAAGAGTTAGAAAAATTATTACGTTTAGAAAGTCATCAAAAAAAATGATTTTTTTCATAAGTGATTAAATTTATGTAATATTTTATTTTTATTTTTTATATTTTTTTATTTTTCTTTTGTAGATGATGACAAACAATTTAGTAGTTTATTGACTTTTCTAATCAAAAATTAATTTTTTCATTAATCCCCAAATGTCCACACTATGACTTAATAATATGAGAATCACACAACATTTACAACTTGGGGGATGAGGTCCACCAAAAAGTCAAAGTTTTTATATGAAGGGTAAATTACACTGACATCTCTTGAGATTTGATTTAATTATATTTTATTTATAACGTTCTAAAAATTACATTTCTACTCCTCTAGTTAATAGTCTCATTTCACAAACTTTTTACTTATATAAAAGGAGAAAATTAGAGGAAATTATATTGAAAAAAAAAGTAAAGTAAAGGGGAAAAAAAAAAAAAAGAAGAAGTAAAGTAAAGTAAAGTAAAAAAAGAGAGAATGTATGAGTTCAATATTTTCATTCCGTGTACTTTCTCAAACGTCAAGAGTGATATGTATTAGATTCAAATCTCAAGGAATGAAAGTGCAATTTACCTGTATATCAAATATACGATCATTTAAAAATGATTAATGGTGTCTTTAGACTTAAATTTATTTTGAAAAGTTGATATTTTAGTCCAAAAAAAAAAAATCAAAAAGTTACTATAAAAAGTTAATTCACTCTCTATATTGGTTTATGTTTTTTTTTTTGTAAAAAAAATAAAAAAAATAAATTCTCAAAATAGGTCTTAATCTTCAAAACTTTTACTATAAAATTAGACTTACTCTTTAAAACCTTTACTATTGAACGTATAGGATTATGCATTGCAAAAAAAAAAAAAGTTATAATTACATTCGTATATAAATTTTATCACTACTTGAATTTTTTAATTTTTTAAAAACATATATTTTTAAACCATAAAGCAAGCTTTAAACTCAAGGGAGTGAGAGAAGTTTTTTCGACAAGTCATGACTAGGTGTTCTTTGACGGGATAAGTTATAGGTTGGTCTTGAAAATATTGATAGAAATTGTAGTGTTTTAATGGTATTATTGAGTGATATTGATAAGTTATTGAGTGATATTGTTATGCAGGGTTTTAATGGTATTATAATTGATTGAAATTGTGAGATTTATAAATTTTTATTGAGTGATTAAAGAATATGAAAGTATAATAAATTATGATTTGTGTATGATATTGTCATGTGGGGTTCCAGAACTAACTAATAATTTTTTAATAAAAACATATATATTTTTAAACAATAAAGCAAGCTTTAAACTCAAGGGACGGAGAGAAGTTTTTTTGACAAGTCAGAACTAGGTGATCTTTTAAGCGAGAAGTTATTGGTTACTTTTAAAATATCATTACGTGCCGTTTTAATAGTATTGTGATTGATAGAAATGGAAGAATTTATAAATTTTTGTTGAGTGATTAAGAAACATAAAAAGCATGATAAATGGAGATTGATGAGTGATATTGTCATGTAGTATTTTAGAACCAACTAATAATTTTTTTTTTTACGCTATATTTGATTGAGAGATTTAAGAAGAATTTTTTTTTAAAAAAAATATAAATAAAATATAAATAAAATATACTCACATTTTATATAATTTTATATATATTTTTTATTTTATTAATTTTTTTTTTAAATTTTTGAACCAAATACAACATTAAAGTTAAGCAGGAAAGAACGCAATTGTGCAGTACATTTGGATTTACTCTTTCGCAAAATGTTTTGACTTTTCATAAGAATCAAAGAAAGATATGTAGCCGAGGGCGGCCAATCTTAATCCCGTAACCAAAGGACGACATGAACACTCACGTGGGATTGTTTGGCGTAAATTAAATAAGTTATTTATAATTTATTTTAATTTAAGATATTGTGCTAAACTGATCATTTTTGGTGTAGATTATTAAAAATGAAAAATTAATAATTAATAATTAAAAATTAAAAATTAAAATTATTTCTTTTTTTTAACTTTTAAATAATTAATTTTTTTAATTATTTAAGTTATTTATATTTCATACCTATAAGTAAAAATTACACAAAATAATTTAAATGGTATCAAACTTGCCCATTAGGATTATTTGACATGATAAATATAAGTGTACTTATTTAAATTATATTAATTTTTTTTTTTACAAATTTATATATATTTATTTAGATCATTCAAATTAATAAATTAATTATATAAAAATTAAAAAATAATATTTAAAATTTTTACTTTTTAATTATCAAATTTAAGTCACAATTAATCAGGCTAAACAGCCTACTACCCTCGTCGTGGCCGTCGGCGACCCATACGTCGTCGTATAGGGCCATCTCCTCCTGCCCCTAAAAGGCTGAAAACCCATGTGCTCATCTGAATTAATTTGTCTTTTCCCTTTCTTTCGCTTCCTTTGCGTCGCGTCACTTCTCTTCTCTTCTGCAGACGCTATACACAGAGAGAGACAGAGGGAAGAGGGTGTTTTGGTTGAGCAAGGATCCCTCCTTACATCATTTCTTGCTTGGAGGGCCATTGAGCCTACTTTTAAACTTAATTTTGATGATATAAAATGTTCATATTTTAAGATTTATTTAGTATATTATATTTATAAAAAATTAAATTGATTAGATATAAAAAAACATATGTTTAGGAAAATCAAATTAAAAATTACTTTTTAAAAAAATTTAATAAATAATTTTCTGAACACATATTTTTTTTTGATATCGAATCAATTTAATTTTTTAAAGATATAATATATTAAATAAATTTTAAAATATATACAATTCAAATTATAACCCTGTAAAGATGTAAAGAGGAAGTGTAAGAAGGGAATCTTGACTCCCTTTGGTTATGCTGCAAAAAGGCTTGGATGAAACAACAGACAATTCTCTTTCGAATCGGCCCTCTCAGGCTCAGCTCAGCTAGCTTTTGTCTCAATCCCCCGAATTTTACGTTCCTTTTTCCTTCTTAATACATATAAGGGCAGGTCGTTATAGATCGATACATACATACATACATTCTCTCTCTCTCTCTCTCTCTCTCTCTCTGTCTATATATATATATATATATATATCTTCGTGCGCCTCTTCAAACCTTTTCCCCATCGAACCCTTTTCACACCAGGTCCCTTTTCCGTCGACCCATTTGCGGTTTCTCTCTCTCTAAACCCTTCTAAACCCTTCTCTCTAGAATTCACGTACGATGGTAACCCCCTTTGTGACCTCTGAAACCCTCGTTGAAGGCCTCTTCTTCTGGGTTTAGTCAGTTTTGGATATTTTTGGTGATATGGGCGATCTTCAAGTTTTTTCTCAGCAGCCAAACGGTGTCCTGACGGAAGATCGTTCTTTTTCGGTGTCCTTCTCGCCGCCATTGCCTGCTTCTAACCCTGATCCATCGTCAATTGGGGAGGAAAGTTGGGCGATAGCTGAACAAACCACCCAACAAGTCATATGTTGTATTCACCCCACTTTGGACTCTGAGGAGAAGAGGAAAGATGTAATTGAATATGTTCAGAGACTCATCAGATGTTCTCTTGGATTTGAGGTGAATTCAATGCCTCACTTTTTGTTTTGTCTGGTTAATTTGTTACTTGGGTCATCCTCTGTTGGTTCTGTTTTGTGGGTAAATAGTTTTTTTTGATAATTTATTTTTTTATTTTTTTATTTTTTTACAATCTTCAACATAATAGTTAGAGGAACCCTCTGAAATTATTGTTCAAATGCATGTGAGAGCAATTCAATTTCTGAGGGATGGTTATTTTCCAGTGAAGAGGCTTCACTCTGCTTTTCTGTGTGTCCTGTGAACAGTTCTTTTGTTCTTTGCCTTAGTTTTTTTAAGCTGTGTTGGTATGTTGTTGTTGTTATGGATATATTTGATGACTCATTTCCATGCAGTATTAGTAGAATTTTATAGGGGTTGGCAATTTTGGGGAAATTTTATTGTTTGTCTTACAGCTTCCAAGTGAAATCAGGAATTCATTCTGAATGATCACATAGGAAGCATGTTAGTTCTTATGTTTAGATGATTTGAAGGCAGTTAAGCTAGCATTGGCATGGCTATCTAACACTTGTTGCATCTGGCATTGTTGAGTCACCCACATATAATCTAATAATTTAATACAACCTGAGGGATTAAGTGATTGTGGACATCTTTTGATCGTGTAGTGTAGCCTATTTGGTCCTGAATATATGCGAAACATTGCATTGAAAAGTTAGTTAAGAAAGGTTTTGTTCAACCTATGGGGAAGTGTTTCTACCATTTGCTACTGCCCTATGATCTAATTCTGGTACACCTCTATTGCAGTCATTATATTTGGCACGCAATTTTTCATTAGTTCTTAGTTCTTCCTTTTCTTACTCATTTTTGTAGGAAGAAGGAAGAAGAAAAAAAAGCCGTAGAAATTCACTATCACAAACCCTAACAACCACTTAATGAGAGGGGCTGTTAGTTATGTGACTACAAGTTTTTGGGGGTGAGTGTGCATTTTCTAGAATATCAGGTAGTTAAATGTATCTGTTAGAAATATCAACGGAGGTCATTGTAATTTACCCTAAATAATGTTATGTGGAATATTATCTTTGACATACATTAGTTTTTCTAATCATTCTTGAGACGGAGAATTTTATTTTATTTTATTTTATTATTTTATGCATGTAAGAGACACGGGATTTTTTTTATCATTTTACTTTCTTAGTTAACTTGGTTCCCTTCAAATTTACTGCCAGGGGAATTTCTGTTTGTCAAAACCCTTGGTGGGGGCAATTGTAATTCACTATTTTTTATTAAAAAAATATGTAATGGGGAGTAATCTGTTTTTTTGTATGAACCTAAATTGTTGTGTTGGAAATTGTTATATCAAATCAGCCCATATGTTATATCAGCCTAACCCCCATCAGATCATGATTTGTGATTGGCAAACCACCTTGTTTTTTGATAGGTACTGTATTGTAGGAGAGAAGAGTAACCAAGGGTGTGCAGTCCATTTACAAAATATGGACAATCAACATGGAAGAGTGCAAATGATGTGTAAATGATGATGTAAAAGGATCTTTGAATTGTTTCTTCACTTTGAACCTATTTGAGGGAGCTAATATCTATAATTAAAATATAAAAAAATAAAAATAAAAAAAAGAAAAGAAAAAGGCAGCTTTGAGTGGTTTCTTTAATGTGTTGACAAAAGATACTAGTCACGTTAAAGTTATTTTAGATCCTTCTCATTTCGATTAGGATTTATACCCCTACTCCCTCTTTCCACCACTTATTTGTTTATTTTTTATTTTTAATAATTTAGCTACTAGGCTTAAGAAATGCATGTGAATCAATTTGTGCAATTACTTGAGTTTTTTATTTCCTGACTTTTTGCCCTGCTTCAGCTAAGTTTTCAAAATCTTGGAGTCCTTGTATTTAGTTACTCTCTTTTTTTCTCTCTTGGGCGTTTGTCAGACTTTTTCGTCTCTGTTCTTCCACCACCTTTTACTCTCCTAAATCTCCTTTCAATTGTTTCATTAAGGCTCCACTTGCTTCAATTTGGGCAGTTTCTTGAGCATTCTACATCTGTTTTCCTCTCATCTCCTATGCTCTATTTCCTAGACTTAAGACATCTGTTTTCCTCTCATTCTACATCTGTTTTCTTGAGCATTCAATTTGCTGAAACGTGTCAGTGGTTGTGTTCTAAATGTAGAGTTTCTTCTTTATGAACAGCAGTCTGAGTTTGTCAGTTATTAATGTTCCTATGCTTAGAAGATTGTGGCACATACACTCATTTTCTCTTAAAGTGGAAAACCATGAAGATCTCCACTTTATGAGCTGAGATATGTTGTTACTTGCTAATGCCAAAGGATCCTTCCACACTTCAAATTAAAATTGCGATTCATATCTCCAATTGTATGAATTTTTGATACAGTTGGGTTGTATATTATCTTTATAGGAGCAAGCCATGTGGGGAGGACTGGTACACCATTTTATTGAAGTTACTTTAAGTTGAGCATTACTGATTCTTTATGCAAATTTTGTAGGTCTTCCCCTATGGCTCTGTGCCACTGAAGACCTACCTTCCTGATGGAGATATTGATTTGACTGCCCTTAGCAGTCCTACTGTTGAGGAGACTTTGGCCCGTGATGTACTTGCTGTTCTGCAAGGAGAAGAGCAGAATGGGAATGCTGAGTATGAAGTGAAGGATACACAATTCATTGATGCTGAGGTTTTTGTTTTTTTTCACGCTGATGCTTTATTGTAAAGTTTGTCTGAGCTTAATATGTTTTCCTTGTACATAAAGGGTTAAGTTACATTATGTCTGCCAATTCTCAATACAACATCTTCAACTTTTTCCCCGAATTGTTTTTATATTTCTTGTTGTCTTATCCTGGGTGTATTGGTATATCTTACTTGTATCATCTTCAAGATGACATATCTCCCCTTTTCATGACACAAGTAGGATGTAATCACGTTGATACTCAAGTCTTTCACTTTGAGTAAACTTTCTGTAAGAGGGTCATACCGACTTTGTTCTCATTTAGGTTTCCAGTCAGCATCTTCCCCCTCGTTCTAGATTTTAGGAATTATCCTTCTTGGGTTAAACATATGATTTGTTGGTTTTCAGTAGGTTCTTCCCAATGTTGTGCATGCTCGTTACTTGGTCTTTGCGTGTGATATGTTGGCAAACAAACCTCCATACATGCCCTAAACTTCTGGCAGACTTCTCCTATAACACAGCTGTGTTGATTCTCTTCTATTCTGTTGAGCTTTGTTTTGATTTCCAATCTTTTTCTTGAAAATTAGTTATAGACAGAAATAAAGACTTTAAAAACAGCTTCAAAAAAAAAGAGAGAGCTTGTAATGGCAGAATTCCAAATAGTGGAATATATGGCTAGTAGAAATATCCTTTTTAGCTCCAATTCTCTGGTAGAATTGACTTTTTCCTCAACATGTGCTTGTGGATCGACATGTTTATCAATTTTTGTCTTTTACTTTTTTTTTTGGAAAGTTGCTACTTGCACGGATGACATCACACCTTTCTCTAGTCATATACTTTATCCAACATGACAATTGGTCTTTGTTTTTTATATTTATTTTGAGTTGTTTCAAGCTTTGAAGTTCTGTATTTATAAATATTTGTGTCATTGATGGCAGGTTAAACTTGTGAAATGCCTAGTGCAGAATATTGTAATAGATATCTCCTTCAATCAGTTAGGAGGACTTTGTACACTATGTTTCCTTGAGCAGGTACGATTTAAGACTTCCTGTTAGGGTTTGAAATATATGCTGTCTTGCTTCTTGCTTTATTTGCATACTTCAACTCCAGTTATGTCCCACCAGAAATAGTCTTATTTATTTTATGTAGCATAAGAAATAAATTAGTTTTGTTTTCATTGTATTTAAACAAAGGGTCTTGTTAACATGTGCCCTTTGGGCATATGTTAAGAAAATTTTAAAATATTATACACTTCATTACACGCACTTTCATGCAGGATGTACAATATTTGTAAGCTTCTAAGGGCCCATGGTAACAAAATGCTTAACCAATTGATATTTCTGTGTTGGTATATGTATACTGGACATCCTCCCCCCTACTTCCTGCCCGTCCTTCTTCCGTTGTAGTTGTTTCTCCATAATTGCTGTAGTGTAAGTCTTTGGTTCTTTATTTGCAGCATTACATCTCTTTGCATTTTCCCATTGTGCATAACAAGCATAACTGCTCACAGTTTGTGTTTGTTTACTTCCTCATGCCTTCTATATTAAGTCTTTACATCCCCTTCTTGTTTCTACAGTAAAATCTTGATACAATCATGTTGTAGTTAATGTTCATTATTGAATTAGATAAATGCTTCAGAGTCTAGCTACAAATTTGATTTAGATATTTTTTTTAAGTCTTGGCATCCTGAAAAAAAGTTAACAGCTGACCATTTTCTCTCTCTCTCTCTCTCTCTATATATATATATATATATATTTATAAATTTTATTAATGGATTTTGACACCTCTCTCTCTCTGTCTCTCATGCAGGTTGATCGCCTTGTTGGCAAAGATCATCTCTTCAAACGTAGCATTATTCTGATAAAGGCTTGGTGCTATTATGAAAGTCGTATTCTTGGTGCCCCTCATGGTTTAATTTCTACGTATGCTTTGGAAACATTGGTCTTATATATTTTCCATCTCTTTCACGCATCATTAGATGGGCCTTTGGCGGTAATTACTCTTGTCTGTGCAAACTGACATTGTATTGGTAGACACAATGCATGACTGAGTTCCACTTACTATATTTCTTTTTATGTTTTTAGGTTCTCTACAGATTTTTGGACTATTTTAGCAAATTTGATTGGGAAAACTACTGTATTAGCTTGAAAGGACCAGTTAGCAAAGCTTCACTGCCTGATATAGTTGGTAAGCAAGACCCCTTTCTGCCTGGGAAGTAGGTAATTCTCTTTTTTTTTTTTTGGCATATGATTCTAGTTCTTTGTTTCTGGGGATGCAGTTGAGATGCCAGCAAATGTGGGGGATGATTTGATGCTTAGTGAAGAATTTCTTAGAAACTGTATGGACATGTTCTCAGTTCCATCAAGGGGGCTTGAAACAAATTTGCGAGCATTTCCACAAAAGCATCTAAATATAATTGATCCGCTGAAAGAAAATAACAACCTTGGGCGCAGTGTCCACAGAGGTAGGGAGAATTTGCTTGCTTATACTTTATTGAAATTGGGCCTCTGGCAGTCTATTTAAATTATGATCCAGCTATACAGAGATTTATAGCCTGAGATTACTGTTGTAGCCAGTTGTTGTGGAGGTTGTTATCACTGATAATGAATGTCGTTCTCTGAAAGGTTTTAAGTACATGGATAGGGTGATAATTTTTTTTATTCTAATTTTTATCTAGTCAATGCTTTTAGTTTTGGAGGTTCTTAATCTTACGCTTTTAGCAATTTTGGAACTTAATCTAGTCAAGGCAAATGACTGTTGAAGACTCAGAGACTCTTTTTGTGCAATAATTTGACATGGGTCTTACTTCCTGCTCTTCAAAAGGGATAAAATAAGCAAATGAATTGTTTTTCTTGATTTGTGAAGTACTTTCAGAAAAGAATAATCTGTAGGTGCCTTTATCTTTTGGGATGTGTATAACTTCCTTACATCATGATAATATGGCACATGTTGGTTCATGTAGGTAATTTCTATCGAATACGTAGTGCTTTCAAATATGGGGCCCGCAAGCTTGGTCGAATTCTTCTATTACCAATAGAGAGAACTGCAGATGAGATCAAGTGGTTCTTTTCAAACACACTGGAGAGGCATGGACGTAAATCTGGCAATTTGTCCTTGTCATCTCATTCCAGAACATTCTCTGAGGAAAAGATTCAACTGAACTCGTTGAATCTTGATTTGGATAGTAATATACCAGAGGTGGAAGATAATGAACTAGACAGATACTCCATGAAAGATGATTCTTTACAGGCGGCTTGTCCAACAGATGGGATTGGTGTTTTAGGATCTCACTTAGCTGGAGACTCAAGTTTGAGAATCGCCAGTGACTTGTCTGATTGTTCACCATCAAATTGCGACTTAAACAATTCTCTTTCTGGTTTATATTACTATGCACCTCATAATAAGATGTTGTATGAAGAAAAGGTGGCAAACATTGCTGATGAGAGGATGGGTTTTGATTCATGGATTGAACACAGGGAGAACCATTTGGGGGCTGGTTATGGAGTCTGTTCATGCACTAATAATCATGAGGGTGTGAGCTGTTGTGGTTCTGGAATCTTGAGTCCATATGCGCTTCTATCAGAAGGTTTGGCCCTTGATCTTAGGGAAAGAGATTTGGCTGATATTGCTGGAAGCACCGAAACATTGAATCCCTTGTCAGACCTTAGCGGGGACTATGACAGTCACATAAGGAGTTTGCTATATGGTCAGTGTTGCCATGGGTATGCTTTATCCGCACCTGTACTGCCCAATCCCAATCCGCCCACATTCCATTCTCAGGTGCAAAATAAAAAGCCATGGGAAACTGTTCGTCGATCCATGCCACTTAAGCGGAGCGTGAATTCTCAAACGAACACAACTGGTGCGGTCTTGGGATTTTCGCAAAACCCCATGAACAATCCCCCACTATCCAATTCTTTGGGTTCAGAAGAAAAACATCAAGCACGAGGAACTGGCACATACTTTCCCAATTCGGTATTGCCTTCAAATTTCTTTGGCATATATTGTGTGTTGAAATAATATTGAGATGAATACAGTTTTAATTTACAGCTGCATATTATCAGTGATCATTACGCATGAATTTTGCAGAGTGGTTGTTCATGCAGAGGGAGGTCCTCACAAGGAAGGGGAAGGAACCAGGCATCGGGGAATCAACGCCAGTCATGGAGACACACTCGTAACAATGGCTCAGCTCCAACACTGCTGGAGAAGAAAAAGTCATTTGAGGGAGGCAGCCATGAGCTTCCACATTCTCGGTCCCAGCAATCTACTCATTCTGAGCTGGACGATGACTCTAATTCTTCTGGTTTCTCCATCTTATCTCAGAAACTTGAATTTGGATCGTTTGGAGAAATGCCGGAAGAAAGCGGTCCGACAGCTTCAGACACTTGTCGAGGCTGGGGCTCCACTCCAAGCCCAGTGACAATGAAAGTGCAGAGCGCAAAAACAGTATTGGATAATAATCAAGAAAGGTAGAGGAAATTTGTTGCATTGGAATCTGTTTACGGAAGTAGAGAACGAATTACGATGTTGAAGTTTCTCTTTCTTACGTACTGGTTTGTCTAAAGCTCGGTATATATGGTTTTGGATTTTCAGGGTTGCAAAGCAGTCATACCACCTCAAGGATGAAGATTTCCCTCCTTTGGCCATCTGAATATGCCTTTGCAAGGATTTTCGATACATATATAAGAAAGAGCAGGCAAATAGCTGTAGATTCTAACAAACTTACCAGTCCAAATATTTAGAGAGGGAATATGCTCTTTTTGCTTTTTTCTTTTTTTCTTCTCTTTTTTTTTTTAAAAAAATTTTGGTGGTTGTTGATGTGATGTACAAAAATTGGCTCTGTACATTCTTCTAGTGTTGAAAAATTACTAGTTTATACAAAATTTGAAAAGATTAGTTATGTTGAATATTGGGTTATATACTATAGGTAGTGTTCTGGTGTGAAAGGCGTGCATGTAGAATTGTGGATATTGTGTTTGGATGTATACCTACATTGAGTCACAGTTTGAATAACTAATTTTCGTTGTATTGTATTTGGGCCTTGGGTACGAGGGAATATTTTTTTTTTTTAAAAAAAGAGTAAGTTATCAAGAAGTCTTTTTAGAAAAACATATAGCCTATTCATAATCTTTTGTTTTACTCAAAAGTTTTATAACGTTTTTCTTCTTCTTCTTCTCTGTCTCTTTTGCTTTTTGTGATTTTTGGCGATCGTTGACGGACAACTACATCTTATTTCTTCTCTTTCTCTTTCTAATATATAGTCATTAACGACCGATGACTACCATCTATTGAGATTCACTGACAACCACTGACCGCCAACTCTTTACTTTACTCTCACCGACGGCGAAAAAAATGTTTTTGACAAAGAAGATGAATAGATCTATTTAGATCTGATATAGATTTACATCAGATCCGACCAGATCTAAACAAAAAATAATTGCCGGAGTACAATCCTCTTTTTATCTCTGTCTCTCTCCTTCGATCTCTTAATTTTTTTACATTTTCTCTGCTATACACTTCTCTTTTCTGTTTGGAGAAAATTTTCAAATTCTGAACAAGTTATTTTCGAGTTTTAGTTATAGGCGGTGAAAACTGTAAAATTTTGCAGTTTCAATAGTTTTAGGTGCTAGAATGAATCATGATTTAAAACTGCAAAATTTTATAATTTCATAATATTCTTTAAAACTTTAAAATTTTACAATTTCATTACATGCTTTTCAGTTTGATTAATAAAGATAAATACTTAATAAATTTTTGCTTTGAAGCTGTAACATTTCACAGTTTCAAAGCTTGTTTTTCAGTTTGATCAATATTGAAAATTATTTGTTTAAACCCTACAAAAATTGAAAAATAACATATGTTTTTTTCCATTGCTGTTTTTTGTCGTTACATTTTTTTTTCCTTTTAGTTTATCAATATTTATCACATTTTGTTATGTTTTTTCGCTCTAATTTCTCCATTTAAGGGTTGTTTGGGATGTCCTAAATAAATGTACTTTTTGAATTTTCAGTCTAAAAAGTAGAATAAAAAAATGGTTGTTTGGGATAACTTTTTGACTTTTTATGAAAAAAATGTATATTAACTGTGTGAGTGATTTTCTGACCACACTGCCCACCTAGTAATCAGCTGGAGAGCACCGGCAGAATAGATGGCTTTAGCAAACCTGTAACAGATAGAAAAGGCTCCGGTGGTGGCTCTTCCACCCGGGGACACTCCGACGATCAAGTCAGTATATCTCTCAAAGATAATCAAGTGCTAAACTCACTACTCAAAGCATAAAACTGCGTACCTTAAACTCACGGGGGTGCCTCTCTTTTATAGTTTACTCAATCCTAGTCCCACTAGAAGCTTGACTTCTATGGACTCCCATTCAGTGCTTACGTTGGATTTCTCAAGAGATAAAGATAAACTCCCTAAGAGCTTTATCCTTATCTTAGCTAAGTCTCATCTTTACTCTAGGACTCTTGTCCCTTATCTTTTATCCATTTATCTCGGATTCCAATATCTTCGGAGACAATCTCGGCCTTGCCGAGATCACCTCGGTGTCATAACCTGGACACGTGGCACCTCGGCTGATACGTCGGCGTCACTTTGCCACGTGTTGGTGTATTTAGAAAATACATCCCCACAACTACCCTCTAGGTTCTATTACCTCGGTATTCTGAGGAGATGGGACCTATATCTGTATTTTCTTCCAGTAAATCGGCTTAAAGTTTGATACCCGAGATCATCCATTTCTGGCCGACATGCTTTCCCTAAAAAATCAAGATTTTTAAGGAACCTTTTATGCGCATGAGCTGTCATGCACTTCAATTCAACCGTTTTAGACACGCGTTTCTTTCTTACTGGCTCGTGCCTGTGACGTACCCATAAGTCATCTCTTCTTCACATGCGCCGTCTATTGATTGCTTTTGCCGCCGTTTTCATTTTTTTGACAAAATCTTTCCCCCTTTCTTTCGTCTCTTCACTTTTGCATCTGAGTTCTCTTGCTTTTTTCTTTCTCTAAAACTCTTTCTTTCAAATCTGCCATTGCTCAAGCTTCCAAAGCTCTGCATCCTTCTCCGTTCACCCCTTCCGGCGAGATTTCCACCGGTCTTCTGCTCTTGCAACCGTCGTAGGACGTCGACAAATTCCTTTCCGACCTCCATTTTTCTAGTAAGCATCTGTTTCTTTCTATTCCAGTTCTTGATCTTTCCTGGAATTTCTTGTTTACTACTGCTTTTCTTAAGTAATCAATTTGTAGATCATACATCTGAATGCGTTGATTTTATTTTTTGCTTATGCCCTGAATACATGTACTGTTCTTAGTGTTTCTTGCACGTCTTGCTACTGTTTCCTGGCCTTCAACCCTTTGTATTCTTCATGTTCTTGATAGTCCATCTCTGTTCTTGACTCTGAAACTTCGTATTTGTTTTCTGTTTTTTTGTATCTTTTCCAGATCTGTACCTTTGATCTTCATCTTCATAGCTTTAGGTTTGGGATTTGTTTGTAGAACCCATAACTTAGGAAAAAACTAAAACCTGCACCTATTTTCACTGTTTGCCGAGGTCTCACCAATAAGAAACATCTTTCTGAATTTCAACCCTTCTAATAGGAGCCGATGTTATGGGTATGTGGAGATATAGGGTAGATACCCCGACCAAACTTGAGTACTTTAGGCAAGAGTTCTCCATCCCTGCCGATGTCCACTTGAGACTGGCTGGGGATGACGACTCCATCATGCCTACAGAAAACGCCATGCCCCTTCCCATTGTAGCTTTTACTGAGTGCGGACTCCGGCTCCCACTCAATATCCTTCTTCGCGAGATTCTTCATTATTATAAGTTGAACCCCATGCAACTGGCAATCAACTCTTATCGAGTGATTTTTGGTATTATCGCCTTAGCTAAACAGGAAAACGTTAGGATCACCTTAGCCGACATACAGTATTTTTACACCATGTGTGCCCTTAACTTGAAAGAAAAAGACTTAATTTATTATCTTAAGCTGAGGTCTACAGAATTCAAAATCGTAACCGACTTCCCAGACTCCAACAAAGGGGCTAGAGATGATTATGTTATTGCTTCGGGAAATTGGGAGTTTGGCGCAGACGAGGACGCCCATCTCTACCCTCTTTCCCGATCAGTTAAAGAGGGTAAGGGTAAGAGCCCAGTATCAATACTTAGTTGTTTTTGTTCAAGTCTTCAATATTTTATCTGTTTCTAATGTCTGTTTCTTCTTGCAGACGTTCGCAAGCCAGCGAAAAACTTCCGCCAATCTTATGTTCCCAGTAAGGACCTGAAAAAACTCCTGGACTTGCCAGTTCACAAAAGAAAAGCACCTCTTCTTCTCAACTTTATTCCTACATACAAATTGATTTTGCCCGACGTCCCCAAAAGAAAGAAGAAAAGCCTTTCTCCTCCTACTGCCACAACTCAAACCGCCTCTACATCACGAACAGATCAAGAGTCAACATCTGACCCAACCAATCAACCATCTACTTCGGCCCCATACTTGGTCCCAATACAAGAACGAAAACGTCGGCGAAGACTTGTCAAAACTGCTGAGATGGGTCGCCCAAAGCCCGTTGCTCAAGACCTTCTTGTCGATCTCCCTGTTGACGTTGATGCTCAGCCGATGCAAACCATGCCCCCACCAAAGTCGAAACGAACCAAGAACGCCCAGCCAAAGGCTAAAGCCACTGAAGTTGAGGCTGAGGATACCCTGACAATTTCACAATTGGCAGGGAGTGAGAAGACGGCTTCCGTTCCCAAAAAAAGGTCTGCTGAGACACAGCCATCGGAGTCCACACAATCAAAGAAGCCGAGGTCATCGTCTGCGACGACCTCAGGGTCCAGAATACCAAAAGTCCCCTGGACGCCTGAAATTATTTTAGAAGATAAGCCTGTTCTTGCCAGCGATAGTGCTGATGACATTAATGTCGGCGTAGCACTCAGTACCGGCCTATTTCTCCCAGGTGATCTTGAGCGGAATGCTAAGATGAGTGAGTACGAGAACTATGCCTTTATGCTCCAACGTTTTGTCCAAGTAAGTGTCTTTACATGGAAACTTGTCTTCTCTTTTATTTTGTAAAATTTTGTAATAATTTTTGCCCTGTGCTCTTTCAGGCCATTCAACATGCCCACTCTCTCTCTCTATGCAAGCTTTTGAAAACAGGGCAATGTTGGCCGACATGAAGAAGAAGGTTTCTGCCCTTAAAAAGGAGAACAAAACTCTTCAATCAAAAATGAAAAAATTGGAAGACCAGGCTGAGGCTGCCACCAAAGCCCAAACCCTAGCCGAAGAAAAGGCCGAATCTGCTGAGGCCATCAAGAAGGTTGCCGAGGCCGAGAAGAGAGAAGCCGAGGACAAAAAGGCCCAAGCCGAAAAGGAACTTCAGGAGGCCTTGGCCACTAAAGATGCTGAAATCAAAGCGGTCGACGAAAAAGCCTATGCCCAAGGAATGGCCGATGTTACAGAGGAATACAAATTACAAGTTAGGCAGGCATGCAACAGGGGCTTTTCCCTTGGTTGGATGTCGCCGGCCAAAAAGCTCAATATTCCTGAAGATTCACTTCTGCGCAAGGCCGAAGCTATTCCTCTCCCATTCCCTCCCCCTCCTCCACCTCCAAGTCAAGTTGAAGAAGAATCTGAATCTGAGTTTGAAGATGAGGAAGAAGGTGAGGATGAGGCTTTAGTAAGGAAATCCAAGGAGGCTGTTGGGCCTAAGTCTCCTTCTCTGAATGAGCAGGTCTTGGACCTGACTCAAGATGATGATGGTGATACAGTTGCCAAGGAAACTACTCCTGAACAGGCCTCATCTGACGTTCCTCCAGCCGAAAAAAGTCTTGATGAAACCCTTGCACAGATTGACGCCGAAATCGAGGCGGAAAAGACTGCCAAAGTAGCTCTCCAGGAATCAGCCGAGGTAGTTCTCCAAGAATCGGCCGAGGTCCAGTCTCAAATTGTGCCTGAAGTAGAAGAATCATAACTTTGATGTCCCTCTCGGATTTTGGCAAGAGGTTCTGCCTATATCCACTTCGTAAAGTAATCTGTTGCTACCAGCAAGTATTTTCTCTGTCCAGTTTCCTGGGGAAGTTGCCCAACAAGATCCATGCCCTATTGGGCAAACGGCCAAGGGCTGGATACTAGGTTTAGGTCAGCAGCTAGCTGATGTATCAAATGTGTAAACCTTTGGCATTGTTCACACTTCTTCACGTAGGCTTCAGCATCCTTTTGCATGTAGGGTCACCAATACCCCTAGGTAATGGCCCTGTGGGCTAATGATCTGCCCCCAGCATGGCTTCCACAAATTCCTTCATGAATTTCATATAGGAAATCTTCAACTTGCAAAGGGTGTACGCACTTTAAAAGGGGTCTAGTGAAGGACCTTCTGTAGAGGTGTCCATATGCTGTTAGACTGAATCTTGCCGATTTCAATCTGACTTTGTGTGCCTCCTTACAATCTTCTGGCAGCTTTCCTTCTTTCAGAAATGCAACAACTGCATCCATCCAGCTTGGCCCCATGTCCACACACATTGCTTCCTACTCTGTGCTCTGTGGTTCTATGTTCGGGCCCGACATATAGTCGATCATAATTGTTCTTGTTTTTCCAGTCTACATTGAACTTGCCAGGTTAGCCAATGCGTCAGCGTGGGTGTTGTCATCTCGGCTAACTTGGAGTAGTCGGCAGTTCTGAAATAGGGCTGCCAATCTGATGACCTCTTTTGCATATGCCGACATCCTTTCGTCTCTGGCTACAAATTCTCCTGTTGACTGGTAAACAATAAGCTGTGAATTACAAAAAACGATTACCTCATCTACTTCTGCTGCTGCTGCCAGTTTTAGCCCTGCAATTAATGCTTCGTATTCCGCTTCATTGTTTGAGGCCTTGAACCCCAAACGGATGGACTGTTCTATTATTTCTCCATCTGGACATATCAGCAGTACTCCTGCCCCCGCTTCTTGTCGGTTCGAACTTCCATCGACAAACAGTCTGAATGAGTTGCCGATGTAGATGCTGCAGGGTTTGAGTTTTTCCTTCCTTTGCTCTTTTGCCTTAGGCTAGGATTCTCCTTGCTTGTTGGGGCAATACTTATCCTGGCTCAACGGAGCCCGATGTTTGATGGTTTCAGGCGTGAATTCTGCCACGAAGTCGGCCAAAACTTGGCCATTTATTGCTGTTCTGGGCCTGAACTCCAGGTCATACTGGCCCAAGGCAGCTACCCATTTTGCGATTCTTCCTGTTAAGTCTCCTTGTTGCAACAGGGACTTCAGTGGGTGCTCTGTGAGCACCACAATCTTGTGCGCCTGAAAGTAATGGTTCAATTTTTTTGAGGCCATTACTAAGGCCAGCATTAATTTCTCTAGTGGTAGATACCTTATTTTTGCGTCGGCCAAGGTTTTACTTACATAATAAACAGCCTTTTGTTCTCCTTGTTCTTCTCGGATTAGCACTGCACTTACTGCGTGTTCTGACACAGCTAAGTACAAAAACAGCTCTTCTCCAGGTTCAGGTGTCGAGAGGACCGGAGCCGTGGTCAGATATTTCTTTAGGTCGGCCAAAACGGCCTCACATTCATCAGTCCATAGGAAGTCTGTGGTCTTCTTCACCAGGTTGAAGAAGGGTTTACATTTGTCTGAGCTTCGGCTTATGAACCTGTTTAGGGCTGCGGCCCTTCCAGTAAGCATTTGTACCTGTTTTGCCGATGTTGGGCTCTGTAGGTCTAGGATGGCCTTGATCTGATCTGGGCTGGCCTCTATGCCCTTCCTTGTTACCAGGTACCCCAGAAATTTATCAGATCCAACTCCAAATGCGCACTTTGATGCGTTGAGTTGGAGCCGTTATGTTTTGAGGATCTTGAATACCTCTTTTAGGTCGGCAAGATGACTCTTAGGCTCCTTGGTCTTCACGACCATGTCATCGATGTAGACTTCTACTGTTTGGCCAATCAGGTGTTTAAACATTTTGGTTACCAGCCTTTGGTAAGTTGCTCCTGCGTTTTTCAACCCAAAAGGCATTACCTTGTAACAATGCAGTCCTTTCGGGGTGATAAACGCTGTCTTCTCTTCGTCTGGAGGGTACATGGCTATCTGGTGGTATCCTCTGTAAGCGTCCAGGAAGCTCATCCTTCCATGTCCAGATGTGGCGTCTACCAACTGGTCAATCTTGGGTAGAGGAAAGCAGTCTTTGGGACAAGTTTTGTTCAGGCTTGTAAAATCTACGCAGACCCGCCATTTACCGTTCTTCTTCTTTACCACTACTGTGTTGGATAGCCATGTCGGGTAATGAACTTCTCGGATGGCCCTAGACTCCAGAAGTCTGTCCACTTTTTCTTCTACTGCTTCGACGTGCATCAACGTCGGTCTTCTGGCTCGTTGAATCACAGGTTTTGCCGACCTGTCGACATTTAGTCTATAGCAAGTGACCTCGAGGTCAATGCCAGGCATTTCGTAAGGAGTCCAGGCAAACACCTCAATGTTGGCTCTTAAAAAAGTCTCCAACTCTTTTTCCTCTTCTTCGGCTAAGCTCGAGCCGAGAAGAAAGAAGCGTTCTTCGTCTCCATCCTGGACGAGGATTTTCTTTAGCGCCTCTTCGCTCTTCTTGGCTGGTTCTTTGTTGACGTCTTCTAGTACTTCCACGTCCTCATCTTCAATTTCTGTCTCTTTTGGCTCTCGAATGCTGCAAGTAGACTTCATTGCTGCCATGAAGCAACTTTTTGCCTGCAGTTGATCTCCTCTGACTTTTTCAATACCATGCTTTGTTGGGAACCGCAGTAGTTGATGCAATGTTGAGGGAACGGCCCCCATTGCATGCAACCATGGTCTTCCCAAGATAATGTTATATGGTGAAGGTGTGTCAATCACCATGAATTCTGTCCTGATCTTCTTAGTGCCAGCTTGTACTTCCAAGCTTGTTGTGCCCAGTGGCCACGTCGGCGTTCCATTGAAGCCGACCATCGGGCCATTTGATTGTTCCATGTCGTCTGGGTGAAGGCCTAGCTCCTTGTAACATCTAATGTACATGATGTCACCAGAGCTGCCTTGATCTATTAGGATGCGTTTCACTTGGCACTCCCCAACCTGGAGGGATACTACCAAGGTATCATTATGCGGATGCTGGACCATCTCTAGGTCAGCTTCAGTGAAGGCTATCATCGGTTCTCGGCACTCTTCAGGCCGAGGTCTTTTATGTCCGACCTGGTTCACGTGCTGCAGGTGTTTTCCTCTTTGGGTTTCTCCCCGAATGTCGCTTTCGTTCACTTTTGAGTGAATTACATTAACCACCCTAGGTCCCCCTCCCTGTGGTTGCTGTGCTGGGGGAGGCGGGGCCGCTGGTGCTTGAGGCAATCTTGCCTGCTCTTCTCTTGTCCTGGCTTCGTCGACGAGGTCCCTCAGATGGCCTTGCCTTACTAAGTCCTCTAAGTATGCTTTTAGGGCTCTGCAGCCCTGAGTTGGGTGCCCTTTTTCATTGTGGTAAGCACAACGCCTACCAATGTTCCTTCCCATGTATTCCCCTGGGGCCTTTGCTGTTGCTCTGAAATAAGGTTGATTTCGGATTTGATCCAAGACTTTGTATACTGGGATTCAGAACACAGTCGTCACTGTCTGTTTACCCCTCAATTCTATCTCTGATTTGTTAAATCCGTTGTCACCTCGGCTTCGCTTCGGCTCGCCGTTCCTTTTTTCCTGCTTTACCTCATTATTCCCTGATGTGTCCTCCTCGGCTCTGGCATATTTCTCAATTCTTGCCATGAGCTCTTCCATGCTTTTTGGCAAAGTTTTTGCCAAAGACTTCCGTAGTGGACAATTGTCTTTCAGGCCGTTCTTGAATGACACGACCGCTACTTCTTGATTACATTCTGGTATTCGATTGAACACCTCATAGTACCTTTTCGCATAGGCCCTAAGGTCTTCATCTTTGCTGATCTTCAGAGCCATCAATGCGTCCACCCTCAATGGCTGCAGTTTGTTCATCACAAACCTGGCCACAAACATCTCGGCCAGGTCTTCCCAAGTCTTTACGCTTCCCTTCGGTAGTTTATGGAACCAATCTGATGCAATTTTCCCAAAGGACGAGGGGAACACTTTGCAGAGCAACGGCTCGTTCCCACTATATAATGCCATCGAATTCAGGTATAGCCTGACGTGGAAGTTGGGATCTGGCTTACCATCATATATTTGGAACCTCAGCATACTGAATCGCTTTGGTGCTTGAAATTTGTCCAGTTCCACTGAGAATGGTGTCCTCGGCTTAACCAGGGAAGTTACCTCGGCTTCAGCATTCTGTTGCTTCCTCTTGAGGTAATCTCTCAAGTCTTCTTTACTCCTTCCTGGAGCTCGGTTATCTCTGGACTTCAATCTCTTCGGCACACTACTTTCGGCCTCGTGGTGGGCTCGTTTTGATCTCTCTCCATGTGTTGTGTCAAAGCAAAGCGCCTGCCCTTGAACATGCCGATGTTCTTTGGGTTCTGGGTCCTTCGTGTGATACGTTCTTCGGGACTCTTCTCGTCTCGGCTCCTCTCGTCCGCTTTCCTTGGAAGGTCGGTGAGAGTGCCTTCCGCTCCTGGTGTGCTGAGGGACTTCGGGGATTGTTCTTCTTCCTCCCTTCTGGGTGTTAGTTGCTGGCATCGGCGTATCCTGCAGCGGGTATGATGGCTGCATGACATTGTTTTGCATCATGAAGCTGACCACTGACTGTAGGTCTGCCAACTTGTTTGCCAAGTCTTTTACTTCCTCATCCCTCCGTAGGCACCTATCCCTCCATACCTGAAGGTTATCTTCGTTATAATACTTGCTTTGGTCTGTCCTCTTCGAAGCGTCGCCCTCCTGGCCGACGTCTTTCTCTCTGTGGCCCTGGTCATGAGTTTTTGTATTGTGGTTGTCTCCTTCAATGTCAAGGTCAATTGGTCTACCACTCCCAGCAGGAGTGTCGCCCCCAATGTTTTCCCTCTGTCCGTTACTGGCCATCTATTCTTCTAAGTTCCTACAGACGACGTCAAATTGTGTGAGTGATTTTCTGATCACACTGCCTGCCTAGTAATCAACTGGAGAGCACCGGCAGAATAAATAGTTTCAGCAAACCTGTAACAGATAGAAAAGGCTCCGGCAGTGGCCCTTCCACCTGGGGGCACTCCGACGATCAGGTCAGTATATCTCTCAAAGATAATCAAGTGCTAAACTCACTACTCAAAGCATAAAACTGCGTACCTTAGACCCACAGGGGTGCCTCTCTTTTATAGTTTACTCAATCCTAGTCCCACTAGAAGCTTGACTTCTATGGACTCCCATTCAGTGCTTACTTTGGATTTCTCAAGAGGTAAAGATAAACTCTCTAAGAGTTTTGTCCTTATCTTAGCTAAGTCTCCTCTTTACTCTAGGACTCTTGTCCCTTATCTTTTATCCATTTATCTCAGATTCCGATATCTTCGGAGACAATCTCGGCCTTACCGAGATCACCTCGGCGTCACAACCTGGACACGTGGCACCTCGGCTGACACGTCGGCGTCACCTTGCCACGTGTTGGTGTATTCAGAAAATACATCCCCACATTAACATATTGTATAAAATAGCAACATTACCATTTTACCCCTACTATAACGAATTGCTTACTGACTTGGATTGTCCAGGAAGCAAGACGGTGGGAGGAAACAAGTATTGGAGCAGATTGCCTACAGTCCGAGATCGGACTGGATAGTGCCGTTCGGCCCGTGGAGGCCCACCACAGGTCCCGTTTTAATAATCGAAACAGTTCAATGTGTAGAATTCGTCGAGTATTATATATGCTGTAAAAAATCATGTTGATCAAATATCGATAGTTATCTAATCAGATTAGTTTTTTGTCAACCGTTAATTTCTTCACCGTCTATTTTTTTTTTTTTCAAAACTGATTTGCTTATATAATTATTGATATCTGATCAACGTGATTTTTTATAGGCATATAGTACTCGACGAGTTCTACACATCGAACGGTTAAGATTATTAAAACGGGACCCATGATTAGCCTCCACGGGCCGAACAACACCATTATGTGCAAATTTTTTTATGCACCCACGTGACTTAGCCTGTGTACCATCACTTCAATACTGATCGGATGGCTTGCACTTGGCCTGTGTAAAGGGGTTTATATATATATATATATATATATATATATATATATTTTGATGAATAGAGATAACTTTTTTATTTTTTTAGTAACTTTTTGACTTTTTGTATTTTTTTCTGTATGCCAAACCAGGCCTTATTTTTTTTTTCTTCTTTTCCTGTTAATATTCTGGACATTCCGGTGAGTCTTTAATGATGTTCTTAACATCCAGCGAACGTTCTGGACATTTTGGCAATTTCCATTGACGTTCATAACACTCCGGCGAACTCCCGGCGACTTCCCGACAATACTCCAATGACTTTCTGGTGATATTGAACATTCCTACAAGTCTCCAGTGACCATCTGACGGAAGTCCGACAGTAGTGGGATGTAACAGTGTCTGTAAATTATTTTAAAAAAATATAGGATTTTTTGAAAAAAATATAGGATTTTTTGGTAACAATTAAAAATATGTAGGACTAATTGGTGCAAATAATTTATTTTGGGATTAGATAGGTTTTGAACTTTGTATATGAGACTTACTGGTAAGTTTCCCAAAAAAAAAAGTCACAGTGGGCTGGACTACTCCCAAGACTAGGTGGATGAAGCGTCATTGGGGAATGTAGGCCCCCAATGGGAGTGGGTCACATCATAATTTGGGTTGGGCTATTGGGTTGTGGGCTTATTCAGGAAAATACTTGGGCCGGTAGTCTTTTGGTAGAACTATGGACCCTCAGAGTTGGTCTATCTATCTCTAGTAATTGACAATGGGATCCAAGCTTTTAAAATCAACTTTGATATATTCTCCCTCATTATTTATCTGATTGATGAGATCAAGAATAATTAACATTATTATGCTTTGGAATCAACCTTGATTATTTATATGGCTTTGTAAAAGAAAAGACAAAAGGCTGAAATTTAAATATTATGGATTTTTATTTACCTGTTGTACTTCTAAATAATTAACAGTATTCTAAAACTCTAAAATAATGCGAGATTTAAATGCAATGTGTTTTGGCTATGTTTAGGAACAAGGCTAAAGTAGTCGAAAATTAACCTATTATTTTTACTTTTTTTTATACAATATTAAAAAATTACTGAAGTTAATTTCCAAACGAACGGGTAATATAATAATCTAATTCTACCTAGAAAGACTAATTAAGAATTACATCTCATTCATTGTTAAATCCATTCAAACAATAAAATAAAAGACTTAAAAATAAAATTTATTGAATTTTATGTCAAAGGTTTATATTCATAACAACTCCTTATAATTGAGTAAACTATTTGACTAAACAATCATGGAATGGTCTCAAACTTAAATCAGCACACCTAATGATTTCTGATAAAATTATTTTTATGATAGTCAACTAGTAATCATCAGAACCTACACTTCTTCAAAAAGAGCCTACACTCCTTCGTCTGCAAAATTATTATTATAAAATAATTAATTGATTTTGTTATCCCACACATATGGTGGTCCCCACCACCATCCAACGAACCATACACGTGTTAATTGATTTGGTGACACAGAATTTGTCACACCCATACATACATGTGGGCCCTCACTCGTTTGATTGTTTTTGGAACCAAACAAAACAAAAGTCGCTTTTGGAAGCAATTGGGATCTCTATTCATAATGTACATACACTTCATCTAACCATTTTGTAACCATTTTGATCACTTCCTTTTCTAAAAATACTTGTGGGCTTCATTTTCTTGATCATATCCTTATTGAAGTTGTTTGCTTCTTTTAATGTCACTCTCCTATAATTTAAAAATAAAACCAATACATAGTTTTTTTTTTTTTTTTTTGGATAATTACCTATTAGTTGAATGTGGAAAAAAACAAAAAAATTATTCAGTGATAGTCAGTAGTGGATATATTTTTGCATTAATATTGTTATTCATTTTAATAACAATTTACCAAATGGAAGTTTCATGTATATTGCCAAATAAAATAGAAAAGGATAATGTTAATTCCAAAAATATCATAGGATTGTAATTGGTGAATACGTCAAGAGAAGTCTGCTTAATAAACCTTAATAATTTTTGTAATTTTACTTTTATACTATCTACAACTTGTGACTTTTATCTTCTTCTTCATTTATTTATTTATTTATTGTTGAAATACATTGTTGTATTTATATTCCTTTTATGCCTATCATAATTGCAAATTTTCAAATCAATTAGAGATGAAGAGTGAAGTTAACCATTCACTTGCATATTTTTATATTAATTTGGAGAGTTATAAAGATGAAATAGCTTATAGTTTCTGATTAAACTAAAATTTGGTAAACATGAAGGGAAAAAGATGAGTATAAAATCCAAAATCTAACGGTTGAATTTGGTGAAAAAAGAATGGGTCCACTCCAAGTGATACAGAAATTTTGAAGAGGTGATGAGAAAAACTAGGGGTACAACTCGAGTGGGCTCAACCCGAGCAACTCGAGCCCAGCCCGAGTTTTTTTAAGGCTTGGGCAACTATATCTTGTAATCTAGACGGGCTTGGGCAGATGTTTGATGCCCGAATTGCAATTCGGGCAGGGCTTGGGTAGAACTAATGGCCAACCCGAGCAACCCGAACCCGAATTGAATTTAATATATTGTATAAATTATATAATATATATAAATTAAAATTAATTTTTAATTTTTAATTTTTATTTTTTTTTGGTTAGTCTTCTACCATTAGATTAGCATCTTTTATGTCTACCCTTAGATCTACCTACAGGTTTCTAGACTCGGACAATTCGGGCTAACCCGAGTTCAAAATACAAAGCTTGGACTGGGCTTGGGCAGCAATGCTCGGGTTCATGGTCGGGCTTGGACAGACCCCCAACCCGACCGAACCCGCCCGAGTTGCACCCCTAAGAAAAACGTTTGGTGATCACTTTCTCTCCTCGAAATGCATACAATAATTGAGATAGAAAATAAAAATTTTAGTCAACTCACTCTACTTAAATGGAAGACATGGTTGAATTGAAAGAGATGGGCATTCTAGTATGATCTCTCAAGTTGTGATATAATTTTTTTTTTTTTTTTTTTAATAATTTCTTGCTGTATAAAAAAGAATAGAAGTGCCTCAACTACAACAATTATTATTAGGCATGACTAAAGAAGATTTTAACTACAGAAGGCTTGACCAAATTTTTTTTAATTCGTGTAGAAGTTAGATAAGATAATCTCCAATAGTTATTTAAATCTTTCATCTCTAATAGTTATTTAAATCTTTCATTAAATTTGAATTTGACGAAAAATGAGTCATTTTCCTGTTCCAATGGTTGTATTAAATAGGTATCAAATTGAGAATTTCACTTTTTTTTTTATCGAACTGAGGATCAATGTTTCTTTCATCAAATCACTATTCATTGCTGTTGCTGGATGTCCCCCAAATGTTCTCCCGATCGTCCCCCGGATGACCACCTCAAGGCAAAAATCTGTGAAAAAATTACACTGGTCAGTCAACTGGTAGCTTGATGAAAAGCCAAAACCCTCCGTTGAAACACTTGATATCAAAAGAAATTTTTACTCAAATTTTTACTCACATTTGGTGAAAAAATTAATGCACCGTTAGAGATGCTTTACAAGGAGCCTAAATAAGTCTGACAAAGTGACATACCACACATTGAGCCATAACCTGATCTTAGAATAAGAACTCGAGTTAACCTCAAGTGTTTATACTTCTTGATTTTAATATTAATAATAATTCGAGAATTTTAGAGAGAGAGAGCAGAGCTTCTCTCTTTAGGAGATTTTCGGCGATACTCTTGCGATACTTTGGCGATCCTTTTTACACTTCTAAAGTGTAGATCTACATTCTTAGTGTATAGATCTGCAGTTGTAGAATGTAAATCTGGACTCTTTATGTCTAAAGTAAAAGTTTTGAGAGTTTTCTCCTCTAATTTCGACATAATTGTTGGATATTTGATACCCACAATGATTTCCTCTACTCTAAAGCATTCTCTCATACCATTGTGAGTGCTTCTCCTCAACCCTAGCTTTTGGCGATGTTCGAAGTACTACAGCGACGATAGCAGAGTTAGGTAGTGGCAACGGGGACGACGTCAATTTGGATGATGGGCTTTCAAGCAGATCTTGCTTGGTTTGATGAAAATCTTGTTTCCAGACCACATCTTTGAGAAAATCGGTGTTTTTTCCTATATCGTAATTAATTTTTTTATTTTTTAGTTGTTTTTTTCTCTCGTTTTGTTGTATGGTTTGTATGGCCCTTTGAGATCTTATTTTTGAATATTGTTGTTTTTTAATATAAATATTTTCTATATTCTCAAAAAAAAATAGTAATAATTCAATTTATTAATTCAAATAGTTCTGAAGTAAGGAATTGAAGGACTTGATCCATATTTCCCCAAAAAATGGTGGAACAAAATTTGTCAATGAAATTTTTAGAAAAGTGGAATACATACTCAAATAAGGATATTTTGAATATATATACTAAAAAAATAATGGGAAATTTTTCTATACACATTTTTTTAAAGATATATATATATATATATATATATATATATATATATATATATATATATATATATATCATATGCATCTCTATTTATGTTATTTTCTTCGTTAGTTATAATCAATTTTCTTCTTTAATTATGCCAATATTTTAGTTATGACTCATAAGATTTTTGAATATATCTCATGTGGTGTTTGGTTATATATATATATATATATATTTTTTTTTTAATTTTAGTTATGACTAAAAAAATATATAGTTATGTAATTTTCTTATTTAGTTATAAGGTGCGTATAATACACAATTCAACATAAGATCATTGATTATGCCTCATGTGATGTTTGGTTATCGTCACGACCCAAACTCGCCCCTATAGGTTTGGCGTCGTAACCGGCCAGTAATCCCTGGATTACCAAAGGCCTCTTAGCAGAAAAACATATATTTAGGGGCTGCGGAAGTAAATATATAAAATATGCATAGTCTATCGAGCTATGTAAACATACATGGGATAGATAATCTTACGCTTTTACAGACATACAAGTGATGTAAAAAGAGACAGTATTTATATGTCACTCCATATACATATAAGCAGAAAACTTATCCGTAAATCAAAAGGAACAAAAATTTAAAAATCTTATACATTCACAAAAACATAGCCACTAAACTTGACTTAATCTGGAACCTTCTCGGAAGGCACAAAGGCTGGCTAACAAAAACTAATATGCTAGGTTCTCAACTCTGAGCCTGGTCACGTATTTGATCACCTACATACATAATAGAAATAGTGAGTAAGAGCCTAGTGAATAATAACAGAGTAAAGGAGTTTAATGAATGTTGTCCATCACAGAGTTAGAAATCAGCGTTTATATCATAAACAGATTCACATTCATATTCTTGTTCAAATCATATATAGAAATCAGAGTTCATGCTTAATCATTCGTGGTACATAACGAATACACATTTGAAACACACGTTGGAATATATCTAACTCATTACATTCCGATCTTAGTGTGTTTCTACATTTTACCCTCATTATTACATCTTAATCTTGGCCTCGGAATGCAATGAGGATGCTAAAATGCACTTGAAAACACTTAACAAAAATTGCTGAAAACAATGGTCTTGCTCGAGTGTAGCTTTCTTCGCTCGAGCGGACATGCAAAATGCAAGTGGTCGCTCGAGCGCACATTCCTTCGCTTGAGCGGTCTGTAAACTTTACAAAAGTGTTGGTTGCTTGATTTTTCTGCACGACGCTCGCTCGACGCTTGCTCGAGCATGAGACTCATGCCCTCGCTCGAGCACAACTTTTGTCACTCGAGCGATCTGCAAAACGCGCAAACTTTTATGAGCATGCATTTTATGCTCGAGTGGACTTTTGATCGCTCTAGCGGAAGTTCAAAAATAAAGGTGGTCGCTCGAGCGCAGGATTTGTCACTCAAGTATGAAGGTAGAATTCTGGAATTTCCATAATTGCTTCCAAGCTTCAAATTCAACCCAAAGTTGCAAATTTATGGTTTCTTAGGCCAAAAACTTAAGAAAACATTTAGAAACTCGTGTAACAATATGAGATGAACATCAATTCACAAAATCAAGGCCCAAAACTAAATAAATTCTTCAAAACCAAGCTTGAAACTTTATGTATATAACATGCATGCAATGATATAAGATATTTTCTTTCAAAACATGAGTAATTTGGGATTATAAGTGCAAAACTATGGTGAGCTCTCAGCCTTTAACAAAAATATCCTCTTACATGTATGAATAGATTGAGAATTAACTCATAATTCATGAATTATGCATGCATGTATGAAGTAATCTTTCATTCTACATTCTTAATTTAATTCTCATGCTTCATCTTCTAATTCTCTTGAATTCTTACACTAAGTAATTTCAAATTCATAATTAAGGAGTTGAATTTCCTACCTAACCTTGAGTTTGCAAGTGTTGGAGCTAAACTTCCTCAATTCCCTTCAATCTCCCTTATTTCCTTCTTAATTCTCTTCTTCTTTTAATGTTTGGCTTCAACCTCTCTCTCTCTCTCTCTCTCTCTCTCCTTCTCTCCTACGTTTTTGATCAAAAGAAGATGAAGGAGTGTGTGTATATAAAGAAATCTAGAACTCTCATTAACCTTATATAGGTTTGATTAGTAAAGATTAATTAATTCTAACTTAGATTGACTAATCAATTGTAATTATTTTATTCTAATTATTTCGTTCCGAATCTAATTTCAATTAAGCCTACCATAAATTTCTAAAAATTCCAAGTAACACATATATCAAATTAATTTTGTGATCAAATGCCGATAAGGCCTTCAATTCGCAGATTAAGATGGAAACACAAACAGATCTTCCTACAAGAAACAGATAAAAACACAAATAATGCAACACACATGCAATTAATTCATAATTCACCTTAATTACTTATTAGGCATAATTAATTATGGTTAGTCAGCTAATCATAATTCGGGGTTGTTACAGTTATAATTAAATTTTTTTTTTTATGACTCAAAAAATATATAATTTTGTAATTTCCTTATTTAGTTATAAGATGCGTATGATGCACAATTGAAAAAAATATATACTTATGCAAATATTTATTTAAGCTATATAATCCAAGTAAAAAAGAAAGAAAGTATATTTATATTTTTTTCTTTATTAAGAAAATCTTATGAAAAATAATTTATAAATTGAATATTTACACAAAATTTTATAAAATTTTTTTTTGATGTAAATGACAACCTTGAAAATATAAAAAAAATATTTGTTTGGTTTGAGTTTTTTGGATTCACCTTTCAAAAAATTGAAACCTTTTATTTTCCTTTTTTTTTACTGAATTTTTTTTTAATATTTTAAGTAATTTTTTTAATTTTTAGATGCATATAACATAAATAGAGTTAAAAAATATAATGTATGTGAATTTTTTTTTAAAAAATTCACTAAATATAAAAAATATATAATAAAAAAAGAGTAAAATTTATTAAATTTTTTTTTGTATTTTTGTGTATTTAATGAGTTTTTAAAATATTTTTTTACCAATATTTTATTTTTTAGATATATTAAAATAAGTTAAAAAAATTATTTAAAATTTTAAAAATATTTAATAAAAATAATAAAATATATTAAAAAAAAACTTAATTTTTAAAAAATTAAATCCAAAATATTGAAACCGAATCTGTTCATTTGCAGAGAGTATCAGAATTTTATCATAGCCGACTTCTTGTTTTGTTTTATTCGCTTGATAACTCGGTGACATAGTTATAGATAAGGATTGCAATAGGATAGTAATGTATCGTTTGAGATTATGTTATTTTAGTAATCAACAATGCTAGGTAGCTCAAAATTCTGTGGCTCAAATGGCTCAAATCACTCAAAACGACGTCGTTTTGAGTGTAAATGAGTGTAAAACGACGTCGTTTTGACAGATTTGAGCCATTTGAGCCACAAAATTTTGAGCTACCAAACATTTTCCTTTAGTAATTTTTTAATTTTTTAGTTAAAATATAAAATAAAAAATTAATATATTTAAGATGATTTTTTAATTTTTTATAAAAAAATGTGTAAAAAGTAAAGAGAAAAGAGAATTTTTGACTTTTTAATATAAGTTGTTGGCTTTTTAATTTTTTTAGTAATTTTTTAGCTTTTAAACTAAAACAATCACTTGTCAAATGAGGTCTAAGTCTTTGATTCAGATGAAGTTTTTAGTCCGACTTTTTAATTATTTAATTATTTTAATTTAGTTAAAAAATTATATTTAGGATGATGATTAATTTTTTTCGTAATTAATTTGATAATTATGAGAGAAAAATTAAACAATTATAATTTAAATATAATATTTTGTCTTATTTATAAAAGTAAGTCATTTTTCTTTAGTCATTAAATTAATCCCAACTTGACATGCCAAACAATGCCGATGGGGAGCTTCTATATGCACACACCAAATCCCCTCTTCCTAAACACTTAATGAGAAAGTGTGTTGAAAAATTGTGTGTGAAGGATGTGTATAAAGAGAGAATGATGTGCGTAAATAGATGCTCCCACGCTGATGTCTGCTGTGTTCAAGGCACCTTGCAACCAACAAGTCGACATCTTCCCTCAGTCCATTCGTATTAGTTTATTTATTAGTTGAATTTTTGAAAAAAATATAACAAATTTTATAATTTTAATAATGTTAAAATGATTAAAATTGATGCAGATGGTAAAAAATAAAAATAAATGAGCCAAAATATATTTTAGAATAAAATAGAAAATAATATTATTTTTCCATTACATAACTAACAAATTTATAATAAATAACTCAATATAATTATACTAAATTTATATAATTTACTATATTTTCTCTAAATTTAAAAATATATTTCTATAATTTATCTAATTTTGTTTATAATATTTTATATTGGGTTTAGTTTTTCTTAAATTGTCATCTTAACTTGAAAGAGTGTTTGGGCATAGGTCTCTTTTGAAAAGTGGCTTATAAGCCAACTTATTGACTTTTTGATTTATTTGGATTACATCACCTCTCTACTTAATTAAAAAAAAGGAAAATTAGTCTAAGGTCCCTCTCCCATTTTTAATAATGGAAGAGATCCACAATATTATTTTATGATGTCTAAGTTCCCTCAATCCCCAACACCCATATATCACAGAGAAATTTGATTCCCTTAAATCAAACTGCCTCTCCCTCTCTTCTTTTCTCTTTGCTCTTCTCTCTCCGATGAACTCTACCTCCATCATCGGAGTTCATCATCGTCATTTGTACTGGACCGGACCAGATACAGTAATCAAGTATATGACAGATGGTATGCTTCTGAGAGAGATTTTGATTGATGAGAATTTATCTCAGTATTCAGTTATAATGCTTGATGAAGCTCGTGAGAGGACAATCCACATTGATGTCCTTTTTGGATTGTTGAAGCAGCTTGTAAAGAGGAGACTTGACCTTCGATTGATTGTCACATCTGTCACATTAGATGCAGAGAAATTTTCAAGTTATTCCTTTAACTGCAATATCTTTACAATTCTTGGAAGAACTTATCCGATGGAGATACTCTACACCAAATAGCCAGAAAGTGACTACCTAGATATATCTCTAATCACTGTTATAGAGATCCACTTGACAGAACCTGAGCGTGATATCCTCCTCTTCTTGACTGGTCAAGAGGAGATTGCTCTCTCTCTCTCTCACAACTCATACACATATAAACATCCATGTATATAGTATGAAGTTAAATTGTTTGACAAAATGCTTCTTAGAACTCCAAAACATATAACTGTGAGATTTGGTTTGACAAAACTCTTTTTAGAACTGTAAAACATATAGCTATGAGCTTTGAAGCTAACTTGTTTGATAAAATGTTTCTTAGAAAAATAATCATAGAGAAAAACAATTACAATTTTCTCTAGTTTGTTCAGAACACAGAAAATTATGATTGTTTTTTTGTTTCTAGGTAGCCCAAATTTATCTGGTTTGGTTTGATTTTGAATGACCAATAATAAAGAAGTTTAGATAACCAAGAAATATTTCTTGGTAGGTAACTAGAGAAATTCTTTGATTTTGAATGACTAATAATGGCTATGAGAAATTTGGAGAATCAGAAGCTTCTTCTGCAACCATATATCCAAAGAAAAAATATTAGAGAGTGAGAGAGAGTTTAGGCTAAGATGAGACTTGAACTTACTTTGTCCAAAGAAATTAGAGTGGGAAATCCAGAGAAATTTGGCGAGAATTTCTCTGGACAGTGGGAAGTCCAGAGAAATTTGGAGAGAAGTCCAGAGAAATTTGGCGAGAATTTCTCTGGACAGTGGGAAGTCCAGATAAATTTGAAAAGAAGTCTAGAGAAATTTGGAAAGAAGTCCAGAAAAATTTGGAGAGAATTTCCCTAGACAGTGGGAAGTCCAGAGAAATTTGAAGAGAAGTCCAGAGAAATTTAAGTCCAGAGAAATTTGGAGAGAATTTCTCTGGAGATTGAAATTTCTCTGGATCAATGTGTGAGGGACCTTAGACATTATGAAAATATTTGATGTCCTTTATGTTATAAACTCTTAATACCAGGGACCTTAAAAAAAATCCTCCCTCTCTCATTTTTAGTAATAGAAGAGATCCACAATATTATTTTATAATGTCTAAGGTCCTTCAACTCCCACATTCATATATCACAGAGAAATTTGACTCTATGAAATATTATAAAATCGTTACATATATTTTTTTGTTCTAGGTTTCGATCAATCGCAACCATGGAAAGGGGGTGGAGCCATGAGAGTAGCAACGAAGGTAGTTGGAATCACCATCATGAACGACGATCTTTGCGGCGTCCTATTGGTATCTTCGGCGGAACATCAAGTCAGCTCAGCCACTCACAGAGCCAGTCGTCCTATCTCATATATCATTGCTTCTTCTGAAGAGGTGAATTGGAACATCTTGACAACTTTTCAGAACAATCCAATCGACGCTGCGTCGCAGAGGTTGTGTTGGGAGCTCGACGATTGGGAGTTGAAAGTTCTGTTGAGTGCTTCGAAAGTTAAAATCATAAATATGGCAAATATTATTTGATTGTATAAATATATATATATATATATATATATAGAGAGAGAGAGGGGTCGGACTTGGGAAGAAGGAAATTGATGATGTGTACTCTTCTCTCCAGTAGAATCCCACTCTTTTTATTGTGTTTGTGAATTGTGATAATGTGCATATATATGAGTCAACTGATTTCTTGTAAAAAAATGATTTACTGTTATCATTTCAGTAGAATTTCAGAATTTATCCATTGTCAATGACAAACTCATGTACGGAATGGAACATTTTGTCAGGCCTGAAACAAGCAAATAGAAATCTCCTCCAACTTGGTTTGGATTTTGGGAGAACCTCTTTTTTTGATCTCATAACTAGTAAGTTTCTCTCACTCTTCTTATCGAGACTACTTATATTCAATAATTGATATTTGATTCTACAGAATTCAGGTTGTAGAGCTGGTAATAATTGTTGATTTTGCTAAATTCGACTTCACAGAGAAAATTGGTGCAGAGACTTTTCAGAGAAATTTTTAAATTTCTCTGACCTTCCCTAGACTTTTTATTGCAAATTTCTCTGGTCTTCCCTTCTCTCCAGAGAAATTTTTTTCTCTGGCCTTCCGTATATTTCCCATTCTCCATTAGAATTAGGTAAGGATAGATATACCCTGGAAAATTTGTAGATAAGTACAACAAAAATTTATTGAATTCATTCAAAGAAAATGATAGGAATTTCCCAAACAATTGTAGAAATTCTTAATCAATATCAACAATATACCATATTCAAACAAGATGAAGCACATTACAATTTCTCTGGAGATAAGGGAAATTTCTCTGGAGAGAATGGAAGGCCAGAGAAATTTACAGTGGGAATTCTAGGGAATGTTAGAGAAATTGGAAAGTCCAGAGAAATTCTTTTTCTGGACTAATTTTCTCTTTGAAGTTGAATTTTCTCTGGAAGTCTAGGGAATGACTTCTTCTCTTTCTTGTCTATGCTAAGGTATGGCAAGATCTTACTGTCAACCACCTCATCTTGTTGGACTTGATCTACAAAGAGCACTAGGATTAGCAAACAGAATTTTGATAGCAACCCTTCATGAAAAGATATTTGTAAGAGAACATATAAAATGCACGATGATGCAGAGTTTCTTGGATTGTGTGAATTTTCTCTGGATGTCTAAATTTTCTCTAGACTATCTGAATTTTCTCTGGATAAAGAGAATTTCTCTGGATGTCTGGAGAGAATTTCTCTGGTCGAATTTTCTCTGGATCGAATTTTCTCTGGATTGATGTTGAGGGACCTTAAACATTATGAAAATATTGAGTGTCCTTTATGCTATAAATTCTTAATATCAGGGACCTTAAAAAAAATCCTCCTTAAAAAAAACCAATTTATTTAGCACTTTCCAAAACAACCCAGGCTGATTTTGAAATTAATTTTGGTGATTTGAACTGTTCACTTTTGTAGATTCATTAGGTAGAATATTCATATAAAAAATAAGATGATTGGATATTAATAACTATATATTTGAATCATATTAGTTTTAAAAAAATAGACGACAAATATAATTTTAAAAATAATCATATATTTTTTGTAATATAAATTTGATTCAAATATATAATTATTAATATCTAATTATTTTATTTTTTATATAAATATTTACTTAATGATTCTTAAACAATAAATGATTTAAATTATTAAAACTAGACATATACCCCTCAAATTCTCACATTAAGAAATATGAAAGGCGAGAAGACTAATCCATTATGGATTCGTTTGGGATATGAATTGGCTTTTTAAATTTTTAATTTTTTTGACTTGGGGCTAAAAAGTCTAGTTTAGATTAGACTATTTAGCTTTTTGACTTTTGTGAGAAAAAAAATAAAATGATTATAGGTTGGATGTGATATTTTATCTTATTAGATTAAAAAGCTTATTTTATTTATTTTTGACTAAAATAGTCAAAAAAATCTAGCATGACAAACGAAGGATATATTTATGGAAAATTCTATTTCCACATATCTAATTAGCTCAAAGCACACACTTAATGAAATGTTAATTTAATGACAATTATATCTTAAATAAAAATGATTATAATAGACATCCGGCAATACCCATAATATTATATAATTTTTTTATACACATCTATTAAAAATAAAAAAATCTTAATGTACACATTTTGAATTAAAAAAAAATAAATTAAATCCTAATTTTTTTTATTATTTTTCATAAAGACCAATCAGATCATCAATCTCAATAAAAGCAGAGCGATGGTGGTCAAAACAAATAAAGTACATTAATCTCTTCCCACTGCAAATTTTGTTTCTGTAAATAGTCCTCAAAACATAGCAGAACATAAGGGCCACCATTTGATGCCCATATATCAGAGCATTTTTAAACTTTCAAGACAGCCTTGTGAACCATAGTTTCCTTGTGGATTTAGTGACATCTTTTCTCAAAATGTTATTTTTATGGGAGATTAATTTATTTCTATTAACGTTTAGAAGTATTTATTTATTTTAATTGTGTGCGAGAAAGAAATATACTATTTTGGAGCATTTGTAATGGTCTTTAATGGAAGTTTAATGGAAGTCTATGCAAGTTTTTAATGGAGGAAATTTCATTTCGAACCACAGTCTTCTTTAAGGGTGTGGGTGGGTCAATGTGAAAGTAAGGCTAATTAAAAGTATGTGGAAAGCGGGTTAGGGATATGTGTACAATAATTATAAGTGAAGGGTATAATTGTAACTTTAAATGTGTGAATTGAAAAAATTAATTGATAATCAAATTAATAAGTGTATGTATTAAAAAAAAATTATACCTTAAACTAATTAAGTGTGTAAAAATAAAATTTCTTTATCTTTATGGATGACATCAACATTGCATTCATAGAGTTATACAGCACTAACCCCACAACTTCCGTTGGCATTTTGAGACCTCGTTTAGGAATTACATATTTTAATTCAAAAATTAAAAATTATTATAAAATTATTACATTACTTTATATATATATATTTATATAAAAAATTAAAAAATTATTAAAATAATATGTTTCGAAGCAATATCAAATACCTTTTGTCTCTCCCAAAATACATATTTTAATTAAAAAATAAAAAATTATTATAAAATTATTACAGTACTCTTTATTTTTTTAATTTATTTTTTATATAAAAAATTAAAAAATTATTGAAATAATGGATGTTTTGAGTGATAAATTTTTTTTAAAAAAATCTTGCGGAGAGAATTTAGAAATTTTGTTGGTTTATTTGGTTGTATATTTTAGAAATAGTTTTGGAGTGTGGAAATTTGGGATGATTTGATATTTTATGGATATAGTTTCTGACTGAACCGTGCTGTTGGGCCCATAAGGGCCCACCACGGGTCCCATTTTGATAATTTGAATCGTTCAATGTGTAGAACTCATCGAGTACTATATGTCTGTAAAAAATCACGTTAATTGAATATTGATAGTTATATGATCAAATCAGTTTTGTATTAAAAAAATTGGACGGTGAATAAATTAACGGTTGAAAAAAAACTATTTTGATCATATAGCTATCGATATCCGATCAACGTGATTTTTTACAGACATATAGTACGCGATGAGTTCTACACATTGCACGGTTCAGATTATCAAAACGGGACCCGTGGTGGGCCCCCATAGGCCCAACAGCACGGTCCAGTCCGGGGATCGGACTGGACAGAAGCCCTACCCATATTTTATTATAATTGAGTAGATGTGCGTGAGAAAAAAAAAAATTGAGAAAGATAAAAGAGAGAAAAAAAATAATTGATTAATATGTAAGAGACAAAAAATGATTTAATTTTTGTTTTTAAAATCACTAAATCAAACAAAATTTTAAAAAATCTTCTCCAAAATTTATTTCTTAAAAACAAACCGAATAAGGCCAATATGTTTCCAAGATCAAGTACCTTTGTCTCTCCCAAAATTGTGTTGTATTTCTCTCCCAAATTTTTTCCCTCTCTCTCTCTCTCTCTGATATTCTCTCTCTCTCTCTCTCTCTCTCTCTCCCTCTCTCTCTAAATCCCTCTTTGATTCCTTTCTCAACCACAAATGGCTCCCTCAAATTGCAGCCACAGATTCTTCAAGTTCAGGCCCTCCTTGATCACGAAAGCCCTTTGATCTCTCTCTCTCTTTCTCTCCCCATTATCCATTTTTAATTCTTCCAACTTTCCAATTCTGTCCTCCCCCACTCCCTAGCAATTTTCCTTTCCGCCCTCCAGAAAATTGGACTTTCCAGGCAAGGTCCATTTTCCCAAGAAAATATCGTTACTCTGCTACGCTGTTGTACCTATCAACAAACATTTCGCTCTCGTTTTCTCGCTGTCAAATCCAACCCCACAACTTTCTCAACAACCAAATGTTTGCTAAGAATTACGACTTTTCACGCGCCGTGGTGGAGATGGCTTGGATTATGCTAAGGATTGACTACTCGAGGCTCTTCTGGCTACTATTTGGTGTTTTCTCTTACGAAAATCACGAAGGAAAGCCTCGAATTTAGCTTTTGTGCTTCCAATTAGCTCTTTCCTAAGTTTCAATTAAATTTCTACGTCAAAACACATATAGAGTTGAATAATTTTCTACCTCGAAGCTAGTTCGAAGATCTTCTCCTCACTTCGCACTCGTCGATACACACACACACACAGCTCAAAACATGCACAAAGGAAGGTTTCGAGAACGCACTGATGATGCCAAGCCCGATCATGGCTACGCTGAAACCGATCCAACCGGACGCTATGGCCGTGTAAGTTCATATATTCATATCTATATAGATATAGATATAGTATACATACAGACATATATATATATATATATATATATGACTCTTAAAAACAGTGATTTTAGCATCAACAAGTTGTGAAACATATAGTTTCATATTTGGTTATGTGAAGAAGGTGTAATAGTTTTTAATTGAAGTGCTGATACGTTTTACAAAAGTCACACCTGTGATTATGAATATAATATTACTAACTCTCTATGATTGAATAGTTTAATTTGCCTTGTTGCTTTCACTCCTTCAATAATTTTCATAGTTTATGAAGTCTCTATTAAGTGCGTTTTGTTGCTTCAAATTATTTATTTTTTTATAATTGTTTTATCACTGAGTTTTTCGCATCGATTTTGTTAATTTATTTGATGAAATCATCCTAAAAGAAAGAAATCCATGAAAATGACTATTTTAAATGTCATAGTCCCACCAATTTCAACTCTTTTCAATTTTGTTGTTTTATTTATTTACTTATTTCATATTTTGAGTTGACCTCCTGCACATATTCATGAAGAAACATGGCCCTATATAGGAAGAAGTGCGATTTGTGATACAGAATTACTGCAAAGTGAACTAAAATATTAATTCAGTTTTCGATCGCATGCTTGTGGTTGTCATATACATAGTTTATGTGGGTTTATTAATTGGGGTTGCCTCGGATTCGATAGCACACAGAGTATTAATTACTAAATTACCAATGATATGACTATCCTATCAAATCAAACTAGGAGTCGTGTTATTATTAATTTGGAGGTTCGTTATCGGTTATCTTAAGATGGTTGAGCAATACCTCTGCATGAGATTAATAACACCAAGCAGGAAAAGTAGAAGCAGGAACATGCATATCGGAAAACCTCTGAATTACTAACAAGACTTCAGATTAAGAATAATATATATATGGAAGTTAGTCCAACTGGATTTTGTACCTTCAAATTATTGAAGTAAATAAAACGAACTTTGTTAACATAGCCCTTTCAGCTAGCACCCTTTGGCTTCATCTACAATAACAACATTGATTACGATTTATTCTACCTTCAAAACTATTTGAATGGTTTTAGAATCTCAATTTCCAGTGGTGATTCTAGAAAAATCAATCTTTGTTTTATTGGAGAATCAATTTTCATATTTACTGATTGAGTTTTGTGTTGGATAATTTAGTAATTAATCACTTGAAACCCATAATATGAGTGTCTCATATCTCTCATTGGACAGTATGAAGAAGTTCTTGGAAAAGGGGCAATGAAAACAGTGTACAAGGCCATTGATGAGATACTTGGAATGGAAGTGGCATGGAACCAGGTAAAACTCAATGACTTGCTTCAGTCACCAGAGGACTTACAGCGGCTATACTCAGAAGTTCACCTCCTCAGCACACTCAATCATGATTCGATTATCCGATTCTACACATCTTGGATTGATGTTAATCAAAGAACCTTCAATTTCATTACTGAAATGTTTACTTCCGGCACCCTGCGAGAGTAATTTCTGATTCCCACTTTTTTATTGGCTAGATCTCAACTCTGATGTGTCCTCAAAATTTAGATGTTGCTGAGCTGAAATTTCCGTGAATGATATTCATTGACCATTGACAGATTTTCTGAATGCTCTAAATAAGTCAGTCATAAGGTGGTGGATGGAATTACTGTCATTTTGTTAGCCTCCTAAACCACAAGCCCGAAAAAAATTCTCTTAGATATAGTTGTTTTTATGAGTAAATCCAGGGTTGATTCCCTCAGCATGAGGGGTTAATGGGGTGGGGTCCACTGTCATCTTGTTTAATTATGATGATGATCTCACTTAAGGTAAGCGAAAAAGAAAACAAGAAGAAATAAAAAGTTCAAACTACCATAGATATTTATTATAAATGGACAATTAGGGATGATGAGAGTTTCAGAACTTCACACCCTTGTGTCATCCAAAGAAAGTACATAAAATGAGGTTATGAAGTTCAGTGGATGCTGTGGAGGATGTTATGATAGATCATCCAACTAAGTGGCTTAGACATGTGCTGGATGTTGAGTGCATTAAACTTGGTTGGAATATGCCATACTAAGATCAATGAATAGTTTGCTCAGGTTCATCATATGGCTACATGGTTGGAATCTTCAATGGTTTGATACATTTAATTTTATATTTGACTCTTTACATGAACTAGTATTGAATAGAAGTACAACTATGTGATGTATCGCAGATATAGGAAGAAATATAATCAAGTAGACATCCATGCGATCAAGATTTGGGCCCGTCAAATACTAGCTGGCCTTGTTTATCTGCATGGCCATGATCCTCCAGTGATCCATAGAGACCTTAAGTGTGATAACATCTTTGTCAATGGCCATCTTGGACAAGTGAAGATTGGTGATCTAGGCTTGGCAGCAATTCTCCGAGGTTCTCAGACAGCACACAGTGTTATAGGTACTCATTTCTTTATCATTTGCACATTACAATATTAGATAGTAGACACACTAACAAGAATTTTAAAGTGGGTGAAATGGTTAAGTCACTTCATTCAACTAATCTTGAATCTTTTAGTCAGTGGATCAAAATGATCAAATCCAAACCTACCCAAGTACCCATTTTAGAAAACATTCTGGCCAAATCAACTTTTCCTAGAATGATGTTATATCCTGTTTGAAATTTGAGCCAAAAACAAACTATAAGTTTTAAGGTATACAGTAGTGTAACAGAGCATCCTAATTTTCTTTGACCCAAAATACTTCCACCTTGCATAGGATGAAGTGAAACTATCCTTAACCAGGTGGCCAAGCAGGACCTTATCTATTTTAATGGTAGAAAATTGAACCAAATTATGACATGCAATATAAATTGGTCAAACCCTGAGTTGTAACCTCAATATATCATTTTTTTTAACTAAGCAAGTTTAAACTAATTACTACTTATAAAATTTTCTTGGTGCTAGGCACACCAGAGTTCATGGCACCAGAACTATATGAGGAAAATTACAATGAACTTGTTGATGTCTACTCATTTGGTATGTGCGTTTTAGAGATGCTCACTTCTGAATACCCATATAGTGAATGCACCAACCCGGCACAAATTTACAAGAAAGTAACATCGGTAAGGTCAGACTTGGATATGGAATATCTATCAGTCACTGATAATCTGACCTACCTTTGGCTTTCTTCATTCAGGGAAAGCTGCCTAGAGGATTGTACAAAATAGAAGACCTTGAAGCACAGCGATTTATAGGCAAATGCTTAGTAACTGCCTCAAAGAGATTATCAGCGAAAGAACTATTGCTTGACCCATTTCTTGCACTTGATGAAGATGACTTGCTGCCTTCAACAAAGATTGGACGTCCAAAGCCATTTTTGAATGGCGACATAGGAATTGCCGAACTGCAACTCAATGAAAGTCCACCAAGAACCAACATGACTATCACAGGGAAGCTAAATCCTGACGACGACACCATATTTCTGAAGGTGCAGATTGCCAATGAAGAAGGTGTGACTTGAGAAACATTTTTGTTCCTATTGTTACTATTTAACATGGTTACATGCACTATCTATTTAAAGAGATTGTGAGTTTTGTCAGTTTAGTTATGCTTTACCAGTTAGATAAAATACCATTAATAAGCCACATGTTGTTCTTTTAAGTCTGACAAATACAAAACCAAATGAAAAAATAAGATGCTGTAGTCCTCTGCCATTGTGGTGTAACCCCCTCTATTGCAAGTGGGTCAAACTTGTACACTGCTTGGTAGTTGTAAGCCTTGTCTAAATGATAGCCCAAGGCATGGCTGGCCCTGGAAAAAAAAAAAAAACTCACTGGCAGCAAAAGCTGGTACCTCTGGTTGAAGCCTACCTCTAGATCTTTATGTGGTTTTGTTTCTTGTATTGTGTTTCTTGCAGGTTCTGTTAGGAATGTATATTTCCCGTTTGACATTGTAAGTGACACGCCATTAGATGTTGCGTCTGAGATGGTGAAGGAGTTGGAGATCATTGATTGGGAACCCTTTGAAATTGCGGATATGATCGATGGAGAGATATCTGCTCTCATACCACATTGGAAGAAACAGGACCAGCATCAATCAGATCACTGCCACATACATAATTATCAAGAGGAGGACGGACACCATCATCTTCTCTACCCTTTCTCCTCTTGTTCATCATCGCAAGTTTCACTCTCAGAGTTGATTAATTGTTACGAGGTGGATGAAAGGTCCCATGGTTGTGATTGGCTCCAAGGTATGTTTCTAGTAATTTTATTTATTAGGCCGGGTGTAGATTTTAATTTGATCTATTAGCAATGAAGAAACATACATAGCTATCTTAATCAGTATATGCTATCGCAGCATCACCTTAATATAAAAAATAGCATAATTATCTTTCTGGGAATCACAGGTTGTAGGCACTATCCTTGTGACCAAGGGTCTCATTATTGATTCTGTTCCATATGATATATGAGGTCAAGCTTAAATCCATGTTCCATAATGGTCATATTACGTGTAATTTCTTCAGTTCTTCATTGTGTTTTTCATGATAGTGCCTTCCATAGAGAAATATTCTGTATTATAAATTCCAAATCACGTCAATTGGTAACAAAATATATTCAGGCCCATAGTAGAAGTAGAACACTAATGCACTTAGTGTATTCAAATTCATTTATGATCCTCACAATAGACATGACATATGACATTGTTAAATCATGCTATTCATGGGTTTATTTTCTTTTCAATTGGACTACGAAATCTTTCTCTGCTTTATATCACTAAACATATGATGCTAGCTTTCCATAACTAAAACACAAAGCACAGAATCCATACTATCAACCAATAAATAGGAACAAAAATGTTGCTGCAGATGACTTATTTGATGATACCAGCTCTCAAAGTTCTTTACATTCTGGAAAATATTCCAACTTTAATTATTATTCTGGTGAAGAGCACGATTCTGATATGAACCCTATAAGACGAGATCATCAATACTCGATTGCAAATATGCACAACTCTACAAGGTTCTGTCGAGAAGAAACTTCTAGAATGAGGCAGTCCCCGGTTAGAAACTGCCACAAGCAAGCTTCTACTTCTAAAGATAAACGACTGATGGACTGCCGTCGATTAACAAGGAACCAATCTCTAGTGGATATGCGTAGCCAGTTGTTGCACCGGTCATTAGTGGAAGAGGTGAATAAGAGACGATTGTTCAAGACTGTGGGCGCTGTGGAAAATATTGGGTTTCAGGCACCTTGTGAGGTTTCTGGGAAGGAGTCACGTCCAGTGGGAGGTGCATCTTCTGTGAGAACTAGAAACGAACGTAAGAGACATGGGCATAAAGATAGAAGAACTTAAATTCTCAGATCGCTTGAATCTGAAAAAAATTCAGACATAGTTCAACTTTGTATATATAGCTATGCAAGTATAAATGTTGTCTGATGCCTAGACATTGTCCACACAAACTTTGGACTCTCTGTTTATATTTTGAGGTATTGTAACAAAGATTCTCATCAAGCAGCAAAAACCTTGTTTATATCCCAAGCTTCCCTTTCTTTGGTAGCTTTGCTCGGCGAGTTTTGGTTGATTGATCTTACATTAATCCCGGGACAGCTTCAGGAACTATGGTTGTGGTTGATGTCATCGTTTTGTATTTTGCTTGTATGTTTTACGTATTTCTGAATTACCCAAAAAACAATAAAATTCAGAAGAGGAAGGTTTATTCGGTACTGTTTTGAGCGTTGTGTGTAATTTTTTTTGTGTGATTGGATTGTGTTTTAGTGGAAGTGCTGATGATGGTTCTCTGTTTATGTTGTTCCATACTTGTCTGCGTGAGCCACCATTTCATGACTTTTTGATTGAACACATTTTCAAAGTTATAAGTTCCTTACAAATTTGGAGAGACAGCAAAGTTTTATGTGAGCTTTCTCTCAACAAGTAATTGATGAAAGGAGTGAAAGAACAAGCTGCAAACTAGCCAATATGTAATCAAGGCATTTTGTCTAGGGGGTTGTATAACTACTTTTGTGGTGGTGTTTATTTTTATCCATTATGAGAGTTGTATGTAAGTAGTAGTATAGTAGTTGTTGAGTTTGAGCTTAGTAGGCTTGGTAATTGATTATTAGATGTTTTGTTAACTTTCTATCTATTGTGAGATAGTACTCTGATTGGTGATGTAATATGTCTCATACTTATAATTTATTGATTAAAAAAAAAAAAAAACTAGCCAATATGAAGATTTAATACTATAAGCCAAAATAGTTTTGTTGTTGCCACCGATATAACCTACTTTAATACTATAAGCCAATCCATTTAAAAAAGGGTAAATTGCATTTATACTCCCTGAGATTTGAATTTCATATATATCACTTACTATTAACATTTGAAAAATTACACTACTTCTCCTATCATTATAATTATTTAAACGGAATGAAAATATTGAATTTATGTACTTTTTTTTTTTCCATTTCCTTTGCTTTACTTTTTTTTTTCACTATAATCTTCTTTATTGTTTTACTAAGAGTTGTTATCTTTTATATAAGTAACGGGGTTTGTGAAATGAGACTATTAATCACAGGGTAGAAATATAATTTTTAAAACGTCAAAAAATAATATGTAATTTGACCAAACTTCATGGGGTGTCAGTGTAATTTATCCTTAAAAAAAAAAAGATATAATATGAAGACTCTGAACTATTCAGACTAGGGTAATGAGACTAAATTGAACGGGTAAGTAATGTTGTAGAGCAACAGTTACGATGTTAAATTTCATTAATTATAAATAAAAACAAATAATTTCAAAAATTATTGATGGCTTAATTGATAGTAGTAGTTGGTTAAGATTATAATACAACTATGCAAAGAAAAGAAGTAAGAATTCTCACTAAATAAAAGTTAATTTTGTTATTTTTGTAGGGAGGAGTATCTTTTCAGTTGGGAAAACCAACTAGATGTTGCTGTTGGATTTTTGTGGGTCCATCAGGAAGCCTATATCAATGATCTGAACTGTTTAATGTACAGAGCTCGTTGAGTATTTTATCTCTACAAAAAATTATGTTAATCAAATATTAATAATTACTTAATTAGATTATATTTGTATCAACAAGTTCTATGGCAAGCCCACGGAGGTTCAACGACACTCTTTCAGTCTAATATAAATGGGGAGAGAGGTCATCTTCATTTTTATAAACCACATGCAAAATAGTATTTCTATTTTCAAACCCAACTATTCATAAAAATGCTAATCCCACAATTTATACGGATTATTAATCCTACCTTTTCTACTTTTTATTAATCAATCAATTAATTTATAATTGATAATAAATTATGTGAAACAAACCATCTATGTCTTCATTTGGGATGTGGATTAACTTTTTGACTATTTCAATGTGAGGCTAAAAATTTTTGTTTAGATTAGACTTTTTGACTTTTGTAAAAAAAAAAATTATAAATTAAATATGATATTTTATTTTATTTAACTAAAATAACTAATTTTATCTTATATAATAATTTTAACCGAAACTTACTTCTCGAACGGAGCCATATAAAAGTTTAATTCGGGTAACATATATGGCCCCACCCACCTCCCTTGCCTCGTATAAAGGCTTAAGAGCATCAAACATCCAACTGGTTGGTGCCACACATTTTATTTATTTATTTTTTTTAAACTTTTTCTTCCAATGAAGGTGGCGAAGGGGCCCAAAGAAAAAAAAAAGTCATGAGCAGTTAACGTTTGAAAGTAGGCACTATAATATATAATGGGTCATGCTTAAGTGTGCAACCCCCTTAAGGTTGCACACCATATGCAACCCAATTGTTAGCCGTTAGATTACAATAATTGATCAAGACCATTGAATTGTTTAATCCTGAAAAAGTTGAAACCGGGGCAACCGGTTAATGCTTGTATTTGCATGATTGCATCCCACTCACTCTCTGTATTTCGTCTCTATCTCTCTCTGTTCTCCTCTCTGTGTAAGGTTGAGTCAGTGTAACCGTTGATTTCCATTACAGGGAGAAGCCCCTGTTGGGTTCGTTCCATTGACGAAGCTCTGTAGGGAACAGTATAACGGGCGATTTCCAACAACAACGTAACTAGAAGGCTGTGTTGGTTCCATTGCTGAAGTGAAGCCCTTCTCTCGAACTAGATATGAGGTATGGAGCTGTGTCCCTCTCTCTGTCTCCCTCTCTGTCTCTCTGGCCCGTTCACTTCAGCTATTTTCCCTCAACTAAACCCCCATCCTAACTTCAACCGCTCTACGCTTCGCTCCAACGGAAACCCCTCCATTGGCAGCTAACCTTTCTCTTTCTGTTTCTCAAGCGAGTGTTTGTGTTTGCACAAACAGGTAACCCGTGTGAAAATGTCATGTTTGTGTTTGTGTTAACAATTTTCGGTCATCAAGTAATTGTTGGTAGTAATGTCATGTGCAGTATGGCCCCAGCGGAAGTTAAAAGGGAAGGTGATGGTTATGACATTCCAAATGAAGCAGATGACATCCGTTTGATGAATGAAAGTCGGGCAGAACCTGATCATGGTTGCGAAGCTGGTCCGAGCAATGAAGAAGCAACCAACATGAACGTTGAAGATGGCGGAGCCGATGTGAAAAAAGAAATGGTTGACGATGCTCATCGCAATGACATGGTTGGTGATGTTGAACGTGCTATTCTGGAACAGAAATTTGATTCGGTCGAAGATGGAGAAGATTTCTACAATGCGTATGCTAAAGCGAAGGGATTTAGTATACGAAAATCCAGATTTAACACAAATAAAGAGGGAAAGGTCGTTAGTAGGCTGTGGTTGTGTTCAAGGGAAGGTCAGAGATTACCAAAATACTTGGACCGTGTTGCTGAGAAGAGTAGAGCTCCCAAGGCACTAACAAGAGTAGGTTGCAAAGCCCAATTTCGCATACGGTACGATGCGGATGCTGGTGAAGGGGGAAAGTATGTTGTGACTCACTTCGTCGCAGACCACAACCATGAATTGGCGGAACAACACTGTGTGATGTATCTGAGGTCACATCGCAGTTTAAACAGCGGTGACAAAGCTCAAGCAATGGCTATGCGCAATGTCGGTGTGAAGACTAGCCAAATCATGGACTATATGGTAAATCAGTCCGGGTCTTATGAGAATGTTGGTTTCATCCGCACGGATCTGCACAACCATATTCAAGCCGAACGTAGAGCAGAAGTTGAGGATGGTGATGCGCAGGGTGCGTTGGTTTACCTATGCGCAAAACTTGATGTTGATGCACGTTTTTTTTACAAGTATGATGTGTGTAACGATAACAAGTTACAAAATCTGTTATGGGCAGATTCGAAATCGCGGGCCGACTACGCAAAGTTTGGTGATGTGTTGATATTTGACTCAACTTACAGAACCAATGCATACAAGAAACCGTTTGTCATGTTGGCTGGTGTGACTAGCCACTTTAGGACCACGATATTTGCATGTGTTTTGCTAGCTAATGAGACAATTGAGACATACACATGGGTTTTGGAAACATTTATGGAGGCGATGGGCAATAAAGCACCTGTGTCCGTACTGACAGATGGGGATAAGTCGATGCGAGAGGCAATCAGAAGAGTATTTCCAGATGCAAGACATCGATTATGTAATTGGCATCTTGGGAAAAATGCTGTTTCAAATGTTCACATAAGTGGCTTTGCACATGCTTTCAAGCAGTGCATGGACATGGAAACAGATGAGACAAAGTTTGAGCATGGCTGGACGACAATGGTCGAAGAATTTGGACTTCAAACCAACAGTTGGGTGTTGGAGACATATGAGAAGAGTCATATGTGGGCTGAGGCATATATGCGTGGACATTTCTTTGCTGGGATGAAGAGCACTCAGCGCTCGGAGTGTATGAATGCTTATTTCAATCCCTTCCTCCAACACAAATTGAAGCTATATGAATTTGTTAGGCACTATGATCGGGCTCTTGCAAGGATAAGGTATAACGAGGCTGGAGATGATGCTGAAACAAATAACACTTTTCCGGTATTGATTACTCCATTGCGAGATATAGAGAGACATGGAGCTGAGCTATTCACCCGAAATATATTTAGAATGTTCCGTGATGAAATCTTAGAAGAGGGGAAGTTGAATGTGAAGGATGTGTTCCCTTTGCCGGATGGTCAGAAATGCTACTATATTCATAAGTACAGAGTGAAGGATAGATCATGGATAGTAACACACAGTCCAATGGATGCTGCAATGAGATGTTCTTACATGAAGTTTGAGTCGTTGGGGCTACCTTGCTGCCACATGATATGTGTTATGAAAGCTGAAAATTTAACGCAAATTCCCCCAACTTGTGTGCTGCATAGATGGACAAGGGCTGCAAGCAAGGATGGCCAGCAATGGCCTCAACCCTCAATTGATAGCACTACAACACAGACGGCCCGGTATGGGATATTGTGTTCTTCCTACAACGAAATGTGTTTCTATGCCTCGCAATCAACGGAAGGTTTCAAGGATGCTAGGGATGCATGTCTTCCAATGACGACCCGGATGAAGGAGTTATATGAGAGGAATTTGAACGGTGGGAATGGAGACAAAGGGAAACATTCATTCTGTCGACAATTTGGAGTAGAAGATCCTGATGTTGTGAAGACAAAAGGGAACCCAGGACGGGCCTCGTCCAACTGTCGAAGACCAAGAAAATGTGGGAATTGCAAATGCATTGGGCACACAAAGCGAACGTGTCCTAAGGTTCGGTTTAGCCGAACAGTGGGTAATAACTCAGATGCAGATACACCCCACATAACTGACCGTGAGTACAATGCGGAGTCATTGCCCGTTCGCTGCAAAACTGGGTTGGTGGATCCAAGTACACCGCACATTAAGCAACGGCGACTATTTTTTGATGTTTCTCCTGATTCCAAGCAGCCTGTGGGCCAATATGGTAGTGTTGAAGCAGCAGTGTGGAAAAATGATTCGAACACAATTGATGAGGTGAATCAGGTAATTGTATAATTTGTATGATTTACTTATTCCCTTAGCTATTGAAAACACATGGAAATAATGTATGTAGTTTTCATTTTGCACGGATTGCTGTACGTAACGTGTAAATAATTGGTTATGTACAATGCCAGGAAATGGCACAACATTACTTATGTACAAGGCCACGAGTTGTAAATTTCCCATATTGTTTAGAGTGATGTTGTCATTTGTGTTTGCAGTGACTTGTCATTTTCAAAACTAACTGAAGGTGAGGTGAGATATATATGGGTTGTCTGTGTGTTGTTTTGGGTGGGAAATTGGCTTATGTCTGTATTCCAAGATTCCTATTGCGGGTTGCTTGTTTCTGTTCCATATTTGGTTGGATCTAACTGAAGGGTTTTTTTGCGGTGTGGTTTATCAACTAACGATGTGTTTCGCTTCGTATTGATTTGTTATAACTTGTGTCTGTAAATTAGTATTATATTTCGAGTAAAATACGAATTTTGTCCAAGTGGGTTTGCAAAATTACATACCAGCACATGCATTTTGTATATAATCCAAGTGGCAGTTAATTTTGGGTGTTACTTGGAGAAAGTAACCCAACGAACTCGTTACTTTATCTCCATGCCGATCGGTATATGAATTACGAGTTACGAACAGGAGTTGTGAAATTATTTAATGTTTACTATGGGTTTATTGTTAGTAAAATTATGGTGGGCCTATATGGACAGCAACGAAGCAGTAATTTAAAGTTGACAAGTTCAAGAAGAAAATCAAGCAATTGTGGTATTGGTTCAAATGCCTGAAATGGATGAAGACTTCTTTCGATGAAGTGATGGTAACAAAGTAGAAAGTAACAAAGTAGAAAGTAGAAAGTAGAAAGTAAGTTGTTGTGTTGTTGTGTTGTTTGTAACAAAGTAGAAAGTAGAAGGGAAAAAACTACACAGAAGTTACAATGTAGAAAGTAAGTTGCCACCTGTCGAAGTGCATATAATTGAAGTTACCACCTGTGCCCAGGTCCTTTTAGCCTTTCCTCGACAGATACAGACTCCCAATTCGTTCATGTTTCCTGTTGGAGGGTGGCCACTAAATCCATGAGCACTGCCAGTAACTGCTCCAGCGTGTAAGTCAGGTGGCATGCAAGATTCAATGTTAGTTGAATGGAGCAGCTGTTGGGAGGATGTGGGAAAAATAGGTGCAAAGAGGAATTTTTAATCTAATATCCAATCAGAATGTAGGTGAAAATATGAGTGAACTTTTTTTTAAAAAAAAGTAGTTCCCATTTTTTGGATTATAAACCCGAGATGTATATTTTGTTTTTGATATAAACAAGTTGTGTATTTTCGTTACGTAAAATGTAGGACAACAATTGTGTTTAAGTCATTACAATACAGAAAAAGGTTATTTCAAACGTATTTTCAAGTTTACCGACATTGAATATATTTTGATTAAATTACAGGGAAAATTCAATATTTGGCAGAGTTTGATGATTCATAGTCAGGGGCAGTAACTGTGAGTGGCCAAGTGTTGCGGTTCATTGACCCAGTTTGCAAGGACTGTGGTTGTGTTTAGTGGACAATATTCTGTCGATTTTTGTCTCATAATGATGAGGGACATGCCCCACAATGGTGAAAAGGAAGGTCGACAGGGAAGAGTCAATATTTGGCAGAGTGGACTTGAAGATTCGAAGTCGGGGCAGTTACAGTGGCAGTTATGGTGTAGACGTGTAGGATCATGCAATGATGGGCCACAAAAACAGTATACGGATATCAATACTAAACCTCCACTTCTATCTGTCGAGCTCCCTTTTCTTGTGTTTATTTCATGGCCACCAACTGTTTTAAACTTCTGTCGACAGAGCAAGGCTCCTGCTTTGTCTCATGCTTCCTCCTGAAAGTGTGCCCGCTAACTCCGTGACTGGTGGTAAAAACTTCCCCTATCACTTCTAGGTGACCCACATGCAGAGAGCCCACTTTCAGGTCGTGGACATTCCTTCAGACTTGGCCACATGCCCTCGATTAAGTGGACCATCTGTCGACAGAGACTGGCAAAACTTGGTGCAAACAATGGCCCCCATGTTCAAGTTAAATATTGCGGAAGTGATTGAGACCCCCCCAATCACCACCACCCCCCCCCACACACACACACGTGGGGGCTGCTGTTTGGAGAAGGAAAAAAAAATAAGAAATTGAAAAAAAAAAAAAAAAGTGGCCAATCAGAGAGAGAGGGGGTCATGGGGGTCCAAGTCATATGATATTTAACTTCAACGAGGGGGCCATTGTTTGGGCCCAAAACAAGCATAAAGTACAGCCCAATATAAGAGCTTTTAAATATACTGGCCCCATCATAAGCTATAAAAGACCCACCCTTTCAACTTCAAACCACTTCATTTCCCTCTGATTCGAACTCCCCAGACTGTACTCCTTCTTCTCAACCATTGCCGTTCAAAACCAGAGCACCACAAAACCCTAAGCCATGGCACCGAAAAAATCTCAACCATCTCCATCTGAGGAGAACAATGAAGACCTACTCCGCTTCCCGGACCCTATCAGAGCACTTATCGCTCCTCTAAAATTTGCTGCAACCCTATTGCCCAGCCCAAGCTCTGTCGCTAAGGCTACTTTAGGCCCTACCTTCGCGTCTTACTTCCCAGACGAGCTAGCTCCATACTATCCCCTTGGTAATGGTGAGAACCTTCTTCTCAACCAAGCTGGACTCAAGTGGACTAACTGGAATGTCAGCAAAAACCCACTCAGAGGGTGGAGGTCACCAGACTCTGATTGGCGAAGCTGGGCCAGGAGAATTGAAGGTCCCGACGCCGAAGTATGGAAGCACCAGGGCATTGCTGAAGCAATTAGACTGTCGACTAAAATTTATGACGTGGAGAAAGGGCTGATTGCTGCTGCTGCATGCTTTTGGTCGCAGTCTAGTAACTCCCTACTCCTCAATTTTGGTATGATTTCCCCTACCATCTTAGATGTAGCTCACTTGACTGGTCTGCCAATCTTGGGCAATCCAATTCATGCTCTCCTTGAGCCTCCAAAAGTGACATTTACTTTAAACACTGACATGTGCTATACAGAATTTGCCAAAAAATACCAAGGCAAGCGTGGTTCCCCTGTCGATGACAAAGAAAGAACTGCTTTTTACTTACTTTGGCTTTGTGAGTTTCTTTTTTGTGTCCCTGGGTACAAGATCAAGAAAGAATACCTCCCCCTTGCCTTGTGTATTCAAGACGGCCAACTTATGGCTTTAGCCCCTTATCTTCTTGCCACCCTTTACAAGGCCCTATTTTCCTTTGTCGACAAGAAGATTTCTGGCAACTGTGGTGGCCCCTTCTGGCTCTTCCAGGCCTGGTTGTATGCCTATTTCCCTGAGGCACGACCCCCACCACCTAACACCTTGAAACCTGTTTGCCACTCCTATGCTGAGCAACTGCTCACTTATAACAGCCATTCAAAACTCACTTTCACAAATCATCTTACCATGTTTTACAACCTTTCTTCCCAGAGACCTTCCAACCTGTACATGCCATTTCAAAACTTTTAATTCTCCTCCAGTAGACTTCGCTTCCTCTTCACAGACCCTTCTGATTTACACAATGAGCAAGTCCAAGAACAAAATGAGAGTTGGAGACACATTCTCACCTGTAGACATGTCTTGGTTGGCTGTTCCATATCCTCCGCCAAGCTATCCAGCTGCAGTTTTGAGACATACTGTCCCAATCAATGGTCCAGGCAATTTGGTCTTTCCCAGGCTATCCCTTATCCTTATTTCCACCCAACCATCCATGAGGAGATTGGGTCCAGAATCCACTTGAAAGATCCTACACAAGCTGAATCCATTCTGACAGAGAACACCAAACTTTTCCAAGATTTTGGCCCCTTCTTCTTCAAACCTGCTTCGGACTGCTCGGCTGCTTTTGACCATTGGTGGGGACTTATGACTGCCATTATTTTCTGCAAGCCACTTGAAAGCTGCCTTAACGATACTTGTATTCATATTCAGGGCCGCATATCCTCGCCTTCCAAGCTTAAGGCTACAGGTATCCTTCCTTCATATACTTCATATCCCTGACTGTGTCATGCAATTTGTTTTGTTTTTTTCTCTACAACACTAACTTGTTTAACCCTTGACAGCCAAAATTGTGCCTGCTGCTGAACCATTGGTTAGGGACCAACGTAAAGGCAAGGATCCAATGGATGCAACTACTCAGACAAACACCCCCTCAGTTCCGAAATTAATGGCAGACTCTTTCGCAGCCGCGCAGACACAAGCACAGAGAGGAGCTACCACCCGTACCCCTGCTGAGACAGAGGTCACGGCGAAGAAGAGAGAAGAGCCTTCCACTGCTCCTGCTCTAAGCACAGACCTAAGTGAGTGGGATATCCCTCTCAGCCAAATGGTTGGCGAAACAACATCAAATCCTTCAGGGCAGCTCTACCAAGTAAGCCTTCACTTTACATATTTACAGCATCTGAATTTGCATTCACGCCCGACTGATCACTTACTTTTGTGCAGAGAAAAAGAAGGAGATTACTCCTTGCTGCTGCTGATGATGACGATGCTTCCACTTCTCCTCAACACATTCATCAAATTCCCAGTCCAATCAGTAATGTACCCACAGAACCCACTGTACAACCAACTCCACCACCACCTGAAGCATCGCAACAAACTCCCTTACAACCTGCTTCACAGTCTTTGCCACAGCAATCCACACAGTCTGCATCACAACATCCTTCCACTTCTCCTCAACACATTGTCCCTTCTGTCTCTAGCCCTCAACCATCACCATCCAACCCCTCCAATTCCCAAACGTCAAACAAAGAATCTCAGAGGATTGAATTTGACATTTCAATCAACAGCCAATCCTCTCCAACAGATGACAACACAAAATCCCCTCAACCAGAAGTTCACCACAACCAAGGTAAATAGAAATACAAATGTTACTGTTCGTTTGGGAAAAAAAAACTTCTCTTTAAGTAACTGGTATTGTTCTCCAATTTACAGGGATGGACATAATACAGGACTCATCTCCACGACCAATGGGCGAGACAGAACTTGAAGGTCCTCATGACTTTCCCCTGCTAGCAGAACCAGAGAAACACCCTCAAGGCGCTGATGCTGCCATCTCATCAGTACCAGAAACAACTCGTCCTCATGCGACAACCACAGCTGAACAAGGCCAACCGTCTGCGTGCACGTTATCAGGACAGGTACTACCATTTCCAACCTCATCCTATTTACTCTTTATTACTTGCAAGCATATATTCTCACCAAACTATTAATGTTCACAGGCCGTCGGTCCATGCCAGGATATTTGGGCCGAAGTTTCTATTCTTCAACAAGATCTAGACGAAATATCCCCATTGCCTCAAAGGCTACATCTGTTTGATGCTGAAACTCAACAAACCTTAACCACCTTCATCAACCTCATTAACACCCCAGTTGAAGAAATCATTCTCCACAAACCTGATGAAACCTTGGCCTGTCTTTCTGCTGTTGTAAACCTCTCCCCTAATCCTTTCAACCCCATTCAACTAAAGCAATTGGCCAAGATCATCACAGAATGGCCAACCCTTTCAGAGATGGTTCAGACTTGCTCGAAGGATATTCAAACCAATAAGGATTTCCTAAACGAAGCCCACACCATATCTACTTCACTCAAACTCAGCCAGCAGACCTCTGCAGCCATTCTTCAGCAACACTCAGCACTTGAACTTGAGGAAGCCAAACTCATGGCAGAACTTGCCTCTGTCCGGCAAAGAAAGGCTCATCTGCAGCAGCAACACGACCAGCTTAATCAAGAAGCAAGGATGATGCTCTCCCAAATTAGACATCGTTCTGCATCCATTCAGACAACTAAAGCTGAGTTGGACCAAGCCCAAGCCATGCTGGCAGATGCTCAATCAGAGTGGGGTGTTCTAGGCATTCTGTTCCCCAAATCCTAGGCTAGTTTATATATGTATTCTTTTGTATTGCACACCTAGGAATGATTTGGAAAGGTAGGAATGATTACCTTTTTAATGATAAGATTGTTGATGGGCCTGAATTGGCTGAGATGGTGAAAGTGAGGGTTGCACTTTGCTGTAAGCAAAGTTATAGAGGCCTACAGTATTCAGTGGACGACATATATTGTATTCTGGATAGTATCAAAGTCTCATTTAGGGGGTGGTGTTTGGTGTTTTTTGAAACTGGGGTGCAGGAGTTTGGTCAAGCTGTGGTATGCAGGATTTTGGTCAGTCTGTGGTATTACCATATCTTCTTGGTGGCTACTTTTGCTCTGCTGTGCTTCAATGTTGCTATGCTTTGCCTTATTTTTGGCTTGTTGCTCTGGCTTAGTTTATGGGGTCAAGCATGCTCATTTCTGGTTGCTGCTCTGCTGTGCTTCAAATCTGCTCTGCTATATATGTACTCTGCTGCTGCTATATGGGATCAACGAATAGGCTTCAGTCTGCTGCTGCATATTGGCCTTTTTGCAATTGTTTGAATGATGTTTTGGTGTGCTGTATTGGAAGTCTGCTGTTGGATTGGGGAAAGTTATTGGAGGTCTGCTGCGGGCCTTGTTGTAATTGTTGGTCTGCTGCTGTACTAATTTTTTTTTTTTGGAGGTTGAAGGATCAGGCTCAAGTCTCAATGGAGGTTGAAGGTTCAGGCTCAAGTCTCAATGGTGGCTGTATGGTCTGAAGTTTGTTCATGCTGCCTTGGAGTTTCATCTGGTTGCCCTATTATGTGGTTTTGTGAGGATGGGCTTGGAGTTACATTGTTATTGTTTTCCTTCTATTTTTGTTTCTCTTCGTTGGTCTCCAACCTCCTCTTTGTTGATGTATCATTGACACCTTGTATGTGCTTTTCCATCAATACAGTTTTTTGTTTTGCTGAACAAAAAAAAAAAATTGAATATCAATAATCTGTGTTTTTAATGGTCTGTTGTATGGTTGTTTTTATTTTTTGTGCAATTTTTCACCGTTTGTGCATTTTTATGAAGTAATCAATTCCCCTTCAAAGTGCATTATAGTCACCGCCATTTGTTTCTTCTGTGGGCTTTTTTTTGCTTTGTTTTGGACAAAATCATGGCATTAAAAAAAATCGAACAAACATAATTCATGTGGTAAAAGCGAACAAACATTACTACTTTCAACTTGCATTGTTTGTTGGACAAATATCACATTGCACTGGACAAACATTAGTATAGTCATTTGGGCAAATATGACATTGCATTGTTTGTTCTGTACTGTACCCATAACATTGGAATTATGTGTATCACATTACGTACAGGCCACGATAAAACCAAACAAACATGACTACTTTCCCTCGTTTGTTCGAGTCCCAAACATTGGAATTATGTGTACAATCAATACGCGTGGGAAATTAGTATTATCACAGCTGCGACCTAAAAAGTTGTCACGACAAGCTGATGCAGTAATCCAGTTGTGGTTGGGCATCGAAATTACACTCGTACTGGCAGGCCATGATAAAATCGCTGCACTATTTGTTGTAATTGCAATCAATCACATGCACGAACGATACTCGCCCATCTTTGTATTGTTCACATCCATAACGAAGTCAAGCACCAACTTCCGGCGCACAGAAGGATGAAACTATGTACAGAAAGCGAATAACACAAATCAGGTACGGTTACAGCGGTAGGGAATAAACGGATTTATTTCGCAATTGGAAATTAAGCGGTACAATGTACCTTGTGTGGACCGCTGGGTATATCAGGCCGCTGCATGTACTTGATCACAAACATCCCACAGTCGAAAGTGCTACAAATGAAATGTAACATTCAGTCTCTCGTAAAATATAAGCAGGTTCGTTAAATGAGTGATTCAAGAGTGAAGTCAATGTGACGCAGGGTTTGTGGATTACTCGTCCAGCTGTTGTAATGGCCTTTGTTCTAACATGCGCACCTCAAAGGTACGCATGTCTACAGCATATTCATTTCCAAACTGTAGTTGCAGTAAGGCATGCATTGTTTGAACCTGTTGCAGAATGAGACGGTTAGTTTATGTGAAGGATGTGACAGTGTGGAAGTAGATTTGTGAAATTCAGCACGACATACCAACATTTTTGCTGTGTTCAGCTTGTTGGTGTCCAGTGTGGCGGATGCCAATGAGTCAAATAGGTACGCCACACGGTCTACCATATCTATTTTTAGGCACACCCAATGTACTCCTCGATAATTGAAAGGCATGTAAATCTACACATAAACATAAACACAAGCGAAGACATTGTTTAGAGGGCATGCGAACATGTACGCACTTTCATATTTACATTGACATTCAAGTAAATGGGATCGACATTCATATTACCGACGTCCATATTAAATCTACTCGCTTCAATGGGATGGACATTCATATTACCTTCTCACATGCATCAAGCACCCCAGTATATCTGTCATGTCCAAAATATGATTTGACCATATTTTCATGGTTCAGAGGTTGAGTTTTTTGATTTAGTATCAAAGTCTGCATGTTTAGTGTGTAAAGTTCAGTCAGCCAAAGTTTTCTGAAAATATGTCTTCTGCAATACACAACCGACCTAAAACACTTACTTACCGACAAATATACTGGAAAGAACCACGCAGTATGCCTACCGTCTTTGTGTACTTGCCGCTGTCCGTTAGTCAATTGAACCGCGACCAAGTTGATTGGCTGGAACATTGTAACAGACCAGGCAACTTGCGAAATAAGGTTTGCCATTTGTTTAAATGTAATACGAAATAACAATGTCCCTACATGGATATGTCCATCATGCAAATATAGTGGAAATAACATTGTCAGATGCCACGACTTACAGTGTCGGATAGCCATGCCCCTGGTTTCAGCGTGCGCATGTCACGTCGCGTAGCACATTCGCAAGGCATTTCATGCAGATTCATAGACACGACAATGTCCCTACATAAAACGTATACATCAATCAGTAAGAAGCAACCTACAGCCTAGTAAAACTTAAACGTATCTGGCTTAACTCTACAACATAAGATTAGTTTTTCCTGTTGTACAACTATGGCAGATATTCCTGATTCTACTAGGCTCCAATCCAATGAAGATTAGTTTTAAGTTTTTAAAAAACAAAATGAAAAGACAAAGTTTTAGATATTACAACTCATGACATGTCCAATAGTATTTGCTAAAATAATATGTGAAAATTGAAATGCTCATTTACAGGTCAGCAAGTTAAAAAAAAAGAAACACGTTTTTTACAAACTGGAGCCAACAATATCCCAAAATGATCAAAATGGAAAATGTAAGCAGAGTAGAAGAAAATAGGTAGGGAAAATTGCACTTCATTATAAGTTCTCAAAAAAATTTGCAAATCATTGGTAAACTTTATTAAGTTTCATAATTAAAATTATAAAGGTTTCCATGAATGTGTAAATATTTTTGTGAAAATATCAGTGGTTTGCAATTTTCCCAATAGGTACATGTGTGCAGGATAAGACCAAAAGAAGAAAACTTCAGACAGGAAATTTAGCCACTGATCTTTCCGTAGCCCACTGCATTAAATTCAAAGAGAATCCTACATACGACATGGATAAACCCATCATAAACCCATCATAAACCCATCAAAATCATAGAGAATGCAAAATTAAAGAACTGATACCTACAAGAATCAAATAAACATAGCACGACACATGAAAATTGTGGAATTCAAACTTATTTCACAAATACTACGGAACAGGTTAATTGCGAGTACTAAACTCATCCGTACCTTTCATTGTTTCTGTCGTCAAGTACAGAGTCAACAACTTCGTCTTGGGCCGCTGATAAAACCTCTCTGCTCTCCAGTGTTATCAAGTCCTTCTATCAATATAAACAATCAAGTAACATCAACTCCTCCTATTAATATAAAAAATTAACTAACTCACCACTGTTCAGAAATGTGATTTGCAAAGTACATAACACATCCTTATGCATCTAAAATTGGTGAAGCGATGTCTAACCTCTGAACGGAACCGCTTGTCCAACCTGTGCAGTTTGGACAGGAGTTTGTCCGAAATCTGTAAGACAATTGTACAACATTTGTTACTGCAAACTTGCAGTAGAATGACAAATATTAAAATACAACACAAATAATGGTTCTATTATGATCAGTAATGCTGTCGGCATCAATTGGTAATGAAACATACGAAAGGTGAAGTGATGTGGCGACTTGGGAATTTTTCGGCAGTAAGTCGAGTACTTATTTTGCTATCGTTGCACGAATGCATATCCCCTACGTCTGTCGCTTCAACACCTCTTCCTCTTCCTCTTCCTCTTCCTCTTCCTCTTCCTCTTCCTCTTCCTCTTCCCTTTCGTGTGGCTGTTACAATTTGTCCCGCTCCCAATGTTTGGGCAACCTTACCAGCAGAAGGATGCACATTGTCTGCTTCTCCTCGCATTGGTGGCAAGGTTTGCAAATCATCAAACGAAGATAAACTCTGTTTTGCAACGTTCCTCATGGACAGAAACTGAACTGAAAGAGATTTGCTTTCTTCGCTTGCGTATGTTTCCTCCAACGCAAGGCGACGGTTGTTGTGCATGTCCCCAACTTCTTGGACGGTACGCAACTGTCCAACGTGCATATCAATTATCTCATTGGACAACATTCCATTCACATAATTGTCCTCCCAATCCACCCCCTGTAAATCTTGAACATTACCCTCATTTGGGCTACCATAATAATTTGGGAAGACCACGCCGCCATCATGCAACTCGACTCCCATGGTAGGGTCAACACCCTTTTCCTCTGAGCGAGCCAATTGTGCTGTTTCCGATAAACCTGCCAGCACTTGCTGCATCATTTGCTTCATTTCAGCAATGTGTGTCTGTTCAGTAAACGGTTGTTTCCCAGACAATATAGCTGCAACCAGTTCGTTCAGCATTCCTTTCAGTTCACCAATGCTGGAGGATATGTTAATGTTACAATTTCTTTCAGTGGACTCCACCTAATCACACAAACACATACATTAACCTGGTACGATATTTCATCTTCAAGTAACCTCTGTGAACTGTGTGAAGCATGTGTACTGATTGCTTTTGCTTACCTTTGCATTGTGAACAGCTTCCTTCCCTCGGAAATTGAGCAACATCTCCCTTATTTCCGCATTGCTGTGAAGCACTTGCTTCATGGTTTCCTTCAGTTCACCAATGTCAGTCTCAACCTTGCTCAAACGAACATCATCAATCCGTGGTTTCTGTTTGTTATTGACGTGGTGTGTGTCAATTGCATCATCAATGTCGTTGCTTTCCGCTTTTGTTGGATGAAACTCCACCTAACATAGTTGTCAAATCGGGATTCAAATCATAAATGAAAATGGTAATGCACTGAATCGTTAATCGAGCTCAACTGTGAATCGTAAAGTTTCCGTCTGCTTTCTTAAGTTGCACACAACATATGTGTACATACACACTTTACATATTAAATATATCTAATAAAAATTAATTACTCCATTCGTCTGAAATGGAAAAAAAATGTTGTTGTAAATGATGCTCATCTGGTGTGGATAAAAACTTCACAGTCGATCCCATGTTTACCACTTTACCTTTTCCCAATTACATAAACAAAGAGAAACTTTCAATTACAAACTAACTAACAATAACTGAACGACAATGTTTTGACCTTTTTACAAGGTTAAAAAACCAAAATCTTCAAGCTTTTCCAAAAATCTGACTTCAGGGCTTAACGAAAATTCATTTCGTAACAGAAGTAGTACATAAAATTGAATTTGTAAGGCTACAACATCGTCCACATGGAAACTTCATGTTTTCCCCCCAAAAGTTCGAGTATTTCAGAGTAAATAGGGAGGGACAAACTGAAAATATGACGTACGCTAAGGAATGGGTCACTGTTTGTCGGTGCTTGTCACCTAGTCATAGGAACACATATTCTGTCTGTCACCGTTATCCATAACACAGGTGGGGCAATGCTGTCAAATGTGCAGAACGAATGGGTTGATTACCTCATGTTGCTGCAACATTTGCTTCCTTTCCATAAGTCGCCTCGTCTCCCGTATTTCGGCATCACCCCAATCATTTAGCCGAGGGATGGAGCGTGTAGTAGCCGACGTACTCTTGCAGGGAGGGGCAAAACGATCCAAGTAAAATAGCTGCATTGTAAGGGGGAAAAGATATTTACTATACACTTCCGAGCAAAGTAATCCGTATTCGCTAACAATGCATACAACTTACAACACAATCATATGTATGTGTTTATGTGTCTCGATGGCAGAATCCCCATGCAGCTTTCCGGTTCAAAAGATAAGCTTTTCGTGGTTACAAAAAATGTGGCCCGTACAGGTATATTTGTCATGCTGTTCAATAACAGGTAAGTTTGTATTTCGCAACGACTGCCATTTTATTGAACCATATGCACAGCAATGGATGAAATATGTAATCGGCATGGTACAAACAAACAACGGTCGATTACGTTACCATTAGAAGGAAAACACATCCAGTTGCCTGGCGCTGAAGTTTCATCTTATACTTCCGAACACCTTTCACAAGGAATTGCAGTGTCACCTTTGCCCAATTACATGCCCCCATACCGGTCACGTCCTTCACGGCATGAACGAACGACAGGCTCAACGCGGTCATTGTGGTAGGACACAACATGGCCCCCAACACGTACAGCGCAAACTTCCGCCGAAACTCGTCATCCGCACCATCACTCTCAGTCAGATAAACTCTCAACTGGTTCAAAGGAATGATTCCTTTAACAGCTCCAACCTCTTCGTAGATATTGGGATATGCGTCTATTGAACCAGTGAACTGCACGTCATTGCCTTCTGACCGTATACCCAATAAGACATGCACTTCCTCACAGGTGAGCCTCAGGTGACGGCCATGAACAGTCAACGAACACGTGTCGGGATCGAAGTTCTGTACCAACCATTGGCACATGTTATGATCTATACGGGTACACTTTAACCCCAGGAGGCCACCGAACCCAATATCAATGACTGCCTGCTTTTGTGCTTCGTTACACCGGTTCACGATATCAAAAATTGCCTTCAATGATATGCGGACTTGCATTTTACTCTGCAATGTGATTAACGTGAACATTAATACAAAAAAGTAACCAACATTGTGTCGATAGCAGGTCCTCCCCAAATGCAGTTACGAAAACACTAAGCACGTAAGTACCTTTGCAGATTTCTTTGCAACTTCTTCGCCCAGTTCCTTGGCACTTGCCTTAGCCATGTCCTGAAACCTCTTCTTCTCATCACAGGGGAGTTCCTTCCACCTTTCCCCAATATCCTTTCGGCTCTGTAAGTGTTACACCAACGTGACGCACATACAGGACAAATAGGAGCTGTAAGTCCAAAATAATTGTCAGCAAAAGTTGTATCACTCGCAATGTGTGCACATTTTCTGGTATTTACATATGTTTGCACATACAAATTACTATTTCGCACACAGTTGAAATAAAAACGGACATGGAATTTTACAAATAATCGGAGTTTATAAGAACATGCAATATGGCTTCTATGACTGCTGGAAATCGCTGAATGCGACACAATGGAAGCACATGACTGGTGCGCGCATGGAATAGAAGTCCATACTTTGCTATCACAGCAGTCACGTGTTTCCATCACGGTACTCTACTTACTACATGTCTGCACACTAACCATATTCGGTCCGGGGTTGTCTGCTTCTCGTCTTTCCTTGAATTGTTCCTGGCTGCAACCATTGTCAATTTCGGCGCAAGTATATGTTAGATATGGATGGATATATATACATATACGTACACAATTTGTGACACAAACAAATTTGGTCCCAACTACATAATAATGCATCCGTAATGTCCAATTTTGGTTGCTAAAAATATAATAACCACATCATTTCTGCAACAAAAATTATAAATGGTCCAAATTATTTTGGCCCTTACTTTTGGTCTCTAAAATCTTAATTTCTTGTGAGTACAAACTGAAATCTGCACAGGCGCAAGCTATGAGTTCAAAATATGTAATGCAGAATTGTGTAAAAATACTGTCACATGTTTCTGACGAGAGGGATTCGTACTGTGAGCCGCTTTGAAGGACACGGATCGAACCTGTAAAAAATAAATGGCCCAAGTGGCCGCTTTCGACGAGGGGGCTCGGTAATGTCAACCCTTTCCATTCCTGAACCTTTGCCACTTGCCTTCAATGTTTTCCTTTGCCTGTAACAAATATCAGCGTAAATGAAATTTTGTTCAAGGCCAAATTACATCGGTGGTATGTACGTTTTGTGCATCCTATCATCTTCGTCGGTTAACTTTCAAGTTAGTCAATCTTGCCTTCCCATTTCAAAAGTTGTGCCATTTTCGTGAAATTGGTAACGTCGTTTTCCGTTGTCACCGAAAATGATGAACCGAATTGGTTTAGTATAACTCAGTGAATTATGGATTTCACAAATGCTCTCCGCAGAATACGCGACATGTGCCGTATGTGCACATATTCTGGTAAGAAATCGACACAGTTTTAATCCATTACACGAAATTCATGGTGCAATTTGAGGCTATCGCAAATGTGTCAAACTCAAATCGCACAACCTCCTGATGGCAGTACATAACGGCACAATATGCCATACACGAACAGACCGTGGTATTTAGTAGGTACAGGAAACATAACCTTGCAAACCTAAATGTATCAAATACTGAACGACATAAACTCACAGTTGCTTCGCATTGTCTGACATGTCGCCCATATCCAATTACGATAATTCCTGCAAAGAATTGCATGCAATATTCATAAGGATGCAGAAAGAACGTTAGTCCCACATTGTAACAAAACGAAATTGACTGTTAACAACTTACAATCAACGGACCATTGAGTCGTACGTGCATTGTACGAGTGGTACTTTTCGTTTATTTTCAACTACGATATGTTGTCGTTAATTTATGCAGATATGGCATGCCACTGTTTTACGAAAATTAATTGGCCATATGTTGTACTCGTTTTATAGTATTTACGACTTGAAGCCCGAATCAACAACCAATGCGCACACTTGAAACAGGGCCACATCGGACATTCAACCCAACAGCACCCATACGCAACTTACCTTCATGCAGAGAAATAAAAACCCGACTACACTGCTCAACGAAGACCGTTTGTCAGTTTGGAACTCCTCAATGGCAATATCAGTTTGTCACCCGTGTAGTTTGTATACCTAATCGTACGTATGGTTTCAATTACCTAAGGAGGAACAGTTTCATAGTTCATAAATGGTAATGTCGTGCGAGTGGAACACAGTAGGTCATAATAATAATGTGCTCCGAAATAAAAAATAGACAGACTCACACATGCCGGAGAAAATGGTGACTGTTACCATCGGCGACCTGGCGCAGTCGAAATGGAGACACAGAGAGAGAGTGTGTTACTGGAGGTGGACAGCAAAACCGAAATGGAGAGAGAAGGAGGGACAGCAAAGTAGCCGAAATTTGTATGGGAAATGGAAATGAGTTGGTGAGATTAGAAAGGCTACGGCATGTGTGTCATCATGAAAAGTACTGCGTCTGTGGGATTTCAAAAGCGCTGTCTGCCGACTTTGGTTTTTGTTCCAAATTTGGGAGGGAAACGGAAACGTACGTGACACTACATATTAACGCCAAGTTTGGCAAGTTGGGAAAAAAAACCAAAAAGTCAAAAAGTTATTACTATTCACAGGAAGTCAAAAATTAGGCCTACACAATTTCGAATTCTAATTTTGCTTTACACATTAATTTATACAATTTTTTAATACACATTTTTTTATAAAAGTCAAAAAGTTAACCCAAACATCCACATTTTTTTCATCCACAAAGACAAAAATTGCACTTTTTTAGTCCAATTTTTTTCCTCACTTTTTAAATATAAATAAATGTATTTTTTCACTTTTTGTGAAATATGAGTTCCGTTTGGGTTAGGGGTTGAAATGATGTGTGTGACAGGTGATGTGACTTAAAATAATGTGATCAAAGTAAAAATATTGACTTTTTGACTTTTGGCTTTTTGTAAACATGCCAAACCAGCCTTAAAAGGTGGTTAGGAAGTTGTTATTTTTATGTTATTTTAGTATTTTCATATTTTTTAAATTTAATTTTTTGTGTTTTCAAAGTAATAGATTTTGTTGTACTTGGATATGATGTTTGTGACAGGAAATTTGCACTGATTATGTGTTAATGTTGTTCGTCCCAGTGTATGGATCAGACAGGTCTAAGCTCCTCCAGGCCGTGTCCAAATGATCAAGCCCACCAGATAACCTGCAGGCAAGTTCAACGGGGAACGTAGTAGTCCCCCAGCGAACTCTCGGACGAGCAAGTTGTTGGAAAGAAGCAGAGTATATGGGAGAGGATTCCAAATAGAGAACTTAACCTTTTTCTTGTCTACAACATTTGCTTATATCCTTTTCTCATCATTTCGTTGTCCCTTCCGACCTGCTCTCCTTGCCGAAAGCCTATGTTGTACCTTACCTTGCTCAGGGTAAGGGGGTCCTGTTCCGACGGAGAGGTGTTGTCGTAATAAATGCTTGCCTCAAAGGTCATGGAGGTGGTGCCAGTGGCGGCGGCGATCGCCGTAGGGGGCGCAAAGGTCGTCCCCGAAAGGCAAGTGGAGGATGAGGCTGTTGGCCCTGGGCCAAGGAGGGAGGGACAGCCTCAGGGGGGTCTTCTACCTCAAGAAGGAGGAGTCGGTAGGACCGCAGGGCGGCTGGAGGGAGAAGAAGGCCCAGCCAAAGCAGGGGCAGATCGCCTTGTAGGGATTGTAGAAGAGGCAGCCTTGCGCTCGGCCTCCAGATTCAACGAGGCTGAGCTGCTAAGGGGGTTATACTTCGCTCAAATGGAGGTAACCACCTTAGCAGGGGCCCTGCTGAGGAAGGCGGGGGGTGGCAAACTCAAGGCAGATGAAGCCAAGGCCCAGCTTGCAAAGTTGAAGGAGAAGAGTGCAAGTTGGGAGAGTGTCCACACTGAGCTGCAAACGGTTCAGGCGGAGCTGGAGGACACACACCGCCAGGTTGTGTCGCTCGAGTTCCAACTTGCTGGCGAGCAGAAGAAGATCGACGAGGCCCAAAGAGCCTGTGCCGCCGCGGTCGAGCGACATGAAGAGGCTATGAGCAATAATGAGGAGCTGGTCAGGCAGAAGGACGAGGTGGATAGCAGAGTAGGCGATCTCTAGAGGGAATTGGAGGGCGAGCGCGCCAAGGCAGGGAAGAGAAAGGGAGGCTCCATAGGGACTTGGAAGCAGAGAGAGTGAATATAGCGATCCCGGTTTCCCTTTTCTTTACTTGTTATATATAGACTTAGGTTCTGTGGAGCTGATTGTTGAGAGTATGTTGTTTGCACCCTTTAATCCTTATTTTCAGTCTTGGGTTGTGTTGGGAAGATTTGGAGTAGGTTGGTTGAGCTTAGGAACCCAGTCTGGTTGCCCAGATTTTGGCTTGTCCGCTCGAGCGGGGGTTTGGACGCTCAAGCGGGGAATACACCCATCCAGTATGTCCTGTGTAGTGTTGGCCGCTCGAGTGGGGGATTACACGCTCGAGCGGGAAGTCGTGAATAACGCTCGAGCGGGGAGTTGGGAGCTCGAGCGGGGACATGTCTGCAAAAACTTCTGCGAGTGTGCATTCGCCGCTCGAGCGGGAGTTTGGCCGCTCGAGCGGGAGTCTGTGAGTGGCGCTCGAGCGGGGGTTTCCACGCTCGAGCGGGGCGACTGGTATAAAAATCCGAGATCCGACTTTCTGGATCATTTTTCATCTCCTTTTTTATTTTAAAACCCTAGAACCGTCTTCTCCCTCTCCCTACACACCTTCTCTCTTAGGTTTGATCTACTTAGAGTGTATTTCTACCCTAAGTCCTTTGTTAAAAAGATAGAGAGGGTCAAGGGCTTCCGTTTAATCTGAACAATCGTGGGTTTGGAGCACCTTGGTTTTCGTCATCTTTTTCATTCCAGTTCTTTTCTTCAAGGGTAGGGATTTCCTACTCCATCTTATAAGTTTTGTTCTAAGTTTTGGTATTTTGATATGTTGGAAATGCTTTGGTAATTTTGGGAAAAACCCTAGTTGTAATAATAAATTAATTTGTATAATTAATTTCAGGAGATTGGGGAATTTTGTTAAATTCATGAAATTGAGGAATTCATTGATTAAATGGAGTAGTTGTGTAATTTAAATCACTCACCTATTGAATTGTTGATATTGATATATTTATTTGCAGTCTAGAAATAACTGTTTTGGGCTATCGGTGGAGGATAGTCGTGATTGTTGTAGACATTGCATGTGGATTAGGAATAACTGAAACTAATCACATTGGTTAAGTCATTAATTTTTGACTATTGCATTGATACAGAAAATACGTGTATTGATTGAGCATTGCATTTGCATACATTGTTTTGTGTGGGAGGAGATAGGGGATGTACTCCACGGTTTAGGGAAAGATAGGGGATGGACCTCTAAACCGGATTTTGTTTGGGAGGAGATAGGGGATGGACTCCATTAGCATCACTTTTATGTGTGCTTATTTATATAGAAGTGTTTTATTGATACAACACTAAAATGTGTATCAATCTGGAAGTATGAAGTGTTTTGATTTGAGCTTGAGTCTCATTTGTTTGTTGATATTGGAAGAATGTGAATATGATATATATAATTCACTGTTGTAAGTTTGGCCAGGTTCTGAGCCATGTTGATAAAGTTGGAAAGTAAAACGTATCTTAGACAATAGTGTCATGAGACTGTAAAATGAAGTAATTGATTATCTTGGTTAACCATCTGTTGAACGCTATTGCTTTATTCATTGCTTATATGTGGTTTAGTATATTTCTACTGGGCTGTGGCTCACCCTTTATGGGAACATCATTTTCAGGTTCAGGTGATAAGCTACCTCCAAGGACTTAGCTTGGAAGGACTTGGACTTTGAAGACTATTTCTAGTTATTTGTTTTATTTTATTGTTAGTACAAGTAAACACTCAAGCCTAGGGCTTTATTTATATTTGAGTTAGAACTCATACTTTTGTGTCCAAGTGTTGGCTTGGAAAGATGTAAGCCGTTAGGGCATTAAATTTGATGTTACATGTAATGTTTTTGTTTAGTAAGACTCTGATGAATATTATAATGAATTATTGAAGTGTTTTCTTTAAATAATGCATGTCATTGATATATATATATAATGGGTAAATTTTTAGGGCGTTACAGTGAATAAATCAACTTGATTTTTTACAGGTATGATATACTGAATAAATCAGAAAATTTGAACGGTTTGGATTATCAAAATTGGGCCTAAAAGTAGGCCCGACGGCTCTGCAAGGACGGGCACAAGGAGGGGCTTGCAAGGAGAGGATCCTTGTACGGGGAAAGGGGGTCCCAGTCTTAATTCATTCTGTCTTTTGTTAGTGATTTTTTGGCTTATGGACTAAAAATTAAAATGAAGACTGTTTGGTTTGTTTTTGGGAGAGTTGTTTTTGAAAAAAAATTTGGGGAGAGAGTTTAAAAATTTTTAGGTTTGTTCTTTTAAATAACAACAGCAGCTCGACAAAATCAAAGCATATTGATATCAAGTTCCTAGTTGTAAAAGAAAGAGTGCAGAGTGAACAGATTTCCATAGAGCACATTGGGACAAACTCCATGATAGCGGATCCACTTACGAAGGGACTACCACCCAAGGTTTTTCATGAGCACACTGCTCAGATGGGTGTTGTTCTATTTGAGAACATTCTGGTTTAGTGGGAGTTTGTATTTATATTACTGCTTTATGTCAGCCTCGAGTTTTAGCTATGTAATTGGATTAATTTCTGCAGAAATGAAATATTCTGTTTATTACGCTCTGTTACGTATTGTGAAGTATTGATCTCAATAAAGTTAAGTAGGACCAGTTGGAAATAGGCATGTATCGATCACATCACATGTAATTTCCATGCTACGCATCCATGATTGATCTATGTCATTTAGCTGTATTAGTATACGTGACCATTGGTGGGTCGAGTTACGATTGATGTAATGAAGACCGCTTTGATCCTATATTAATATAGTTAATGGACAAGATTGTTTGGATACCCTCAAGTTATGATAACAAATTTCTGAGCTCAGTAAAGTTAAGCACATTTTTCAGGATACATATGTGGTCCAATGGGAGATTGTTAGATAATGTCTCAATGGGACCACATAATTAAATGTGGTGTTATCATTTATAAGAAGCCTACAATTTAAGTGATTCAATTTAGTTAATAGGCTTAAGGGTATATGTGTTATGGACCTAATGTGTAGATACTAGCTAGTTGTATAATTTCTATTTCTATGACAGGCAGAAATAGAAATTAAAACATATTGGTTAAAATTGGTTTTCATTCCTTTTGAACTTCCACAACCTTTCAGTTTTGAAAACCAATAAATAGAAATTAAAACCAATAATGGTTAACGTTGGTTTTCATTCATTTTTAACTTCCACAACCTTTCAGTTTTGAAAACCAATTACAACCTTTAAAAGGTTATGGTCCGTATTCCTTCCCAAGTGAAAAAGGTGAAAAAAGAAGAACACTGCCATTTTATTTTCTAAATCCTCTCAAGGAAAAACATAAGGCACCAAAGGGGAAAGGATTAGAAGGCAATAACATAATCAATAACAAAGAGTTCATTGATAATCACGCTTCCGTTTAACCGTTCATCAATGGATTCAGGTATGTCATTTTGTCTTGATTTCTTGATAATACACATGGTAAATGATCAAAAGTGTAAGGTTTATTTTCTGAAATTTATGTTAACAATGGTTGTGTATTTTGGGAGAGTTGTTTTTTTGGGAGTTTGGAATGATTTGATATTTTGGGAGAATTTGAGTAGATGTGTGTGAGAGAAAAAGTGATTGGAAAGGAGAGAGGAGAGAGAAAAAGTGATTGATTGATATGTAAGTGAGAGAAAGTGATTTTGAAATTTTTTTCACAAAAACTAAAACCAAACAATTTTTTAGAAATTTTTTTCTTTAAAACTCGTCTCCCAAATGCAAACCAAACATAAATTTCCGTTTTCCGGCTCTGCTATACAGGTTATACAGAGTATACACCTCAATCTCATTCTCACTCCCCCTCACTGTCACACTCACTCCTCCTCCACCGAATCACTCCTCCTCCACCGAACCCAGCCTCACCGGCGACCACTCCCGACGGCCACCCACTCGTAAACCCAACCCACCGCTGTAGCCCTCATTTTCTCTGCTTCGCGAACCATAGCTCGACCGCGACCACCATCGGCTGTAGAGAAGGAATTTGTTGACGATAACGTGGGCTTTCAGGCCATAGATGAACCAGGTTCGTCCTCCAAACGCTGAAATAAAAAAGTTAGGGTTGTGATTCACAAAATATATTTGAAAATTACTGTTATGCAGATAGATAAATGGTATGCTTGAAAAATGCGGCACATATTGTGACGAACATTTATGCATTTACCTTTTAGAGTTAAAGTATAAATTTTGCAGAACGTAGTATGAATACGCAGAAACTGATCCAACATAAAATGAAAGGATCACATCTTTGCAGAACATAGTATGATTATGCAGATTGATAATTAGTTGAACGAATGCATATAGTTGTGTAATTTTCAATGTGTGATTGATAATGTGATTTTGCTGAATTTGTTGTCAATCACGCATGAATTGTTGTAATGAACTGCTATCAACTAATGTGTTAGCTGCGTGACTTGAATTAACTATTATCAACATTGGTAACTATTATCAAACTGAACTTAAATGTTCATAACTATTACTGATTTGTTGATAAGTATTTCAATGTGCTTTGTTGAAAATCACATGTGTCATTTGTTGATAACTATTTCAGTTTGATAATTACTGAATCACAGTCTCCAACAATCTGCCCCTAATCATTTCACTTCAGCATGATTTGTTGATAATAGTTGTTTAACATGTGTGATTGATAATTTACTTGACATTGACCTGATATGTTTGTAAAACTGCCATGTTTGTTCAGATTGAAAATGCTATGTGTGTAACATGTCTGTAATTAATCACAAATGCTATGTTTGAAACTGCTGTATTTGTTCAGTTTCAAAATGCTACGTGTGTACATTGAGCTGCGATGTTTGTTCAAATGCTATTAACAGTTTAGTCTGTGTAACCTCTGTGCAAATGCTATTAAACATGGCAGTTTGAACAAATAGATGTTTTCAGTAAAGACACACTCTGTCCCTCAAATTAACCTAGACCTGCTATTAACCCCATCAAACAGAAGCATAGCAGACCACTACAAATTTCTCATGTATGCGGATTTTAAAAATGGCTTCTTCTTCTAACATTAGCAACATAAGATTACAAACGAGGCTGTGCAATTGTGGAAGAACCGCTGCCATACGTATTGTCAGAACAATAAGAATGGAAATGAAGGGCGTTTGTGCTTTGTTTGCCCATCAAAATATGTAAGTATGTATTGGAAATTTTAATCCTTTAGTAGTCACAGTAATATTTGTCGTATTCAACTAACTGATTGTCATGCATTGTAGAGTACCACTCCCACTCCCCATTGCAATTACTTCAACTTCGTGGCTGAAGATGATGAAGGCGTTATGTCCACAATCCCTTCCAACACTAGAGCTGGTGATGCTTTAACAGTAGAACACTTCAACGATGTAAGGACGAGGCTTCATGACTTGGGAAATGACCATGGTCGAAGGCTTGAAAGGATAGAAAATATAATCAAAGCGATGGTGTATTTCATTATTTTTTCTAGGGCCTTGCTACATGCCCCTAATTTTTGGCCCCCTAATCCCCCTAAATTTCAAACCAAGGCAAAAAAAAAAAAAAAAAAACGGTAAAAAAAAAAAAAAAAAAAAAAAAAAAATTTGCCCAAAACCACGTCGTTTGGGGCATTAGGGGGATTAGGGGGGGGGGCATTTTTAGGGGGACAAATCATTTTGCTATTTTCTATCATTGAGAAATGATTTGTCCCCCTAAAAATGCCCCCCCTAATCCCCCTAATGCCCAAAGCAACGTCGTTTTGGGCATGTTTTTTTTTTTGCCTTGTTCTGATTTTTCGGGGGATTAGGGGCCCCCAAATTCGGGGGATGTAGCACAGCCCTTCTATCATTTTGTACTTGATCATGTAACTTTCGTACTTGTTTGTATTTTGGGAAATTGAATGGAAGTTTGTACCAGTTTTTGTTGTATTGTACTTCATTATGTAAGTAATGTTTATGGAATGAATTTTATTATGATGTAACTTATGTAACTTAATAGCTTTGTGGAATGAATTTTATTATGGAATGAATGTACGGAATGAATTTTATAAGTTATTATGATGTGACTTATAATGTTAGTCTGTAATGAATTTTGGGAAACATTGGTGTCATTGTAAGAGCTTTGTGGATGCTATTTGGCAGATCTGTGGACGAATTTTGTGGATGGTATGTGGATTCATTTTTGTGGATGCTCTGTGGATGAATTTTGTGGATGCTTTGTGGATGACTGAATTTTTTCGGTGCATTGTCACTTATCTGTGGCCTGTTTTCTGTTGCAGGTTCTCTTATCTGGGTGCATCAATTTTGGTTGTAATGAACAACTTCTGTTATGTGTTGCAGGTTTGTTTGTAATTAACAGATTTGGCAAATCTGTTATCTGTCAACTAGTATCTGTTTGTCACTTATCTGTGGCCTCAACTATTATCTGTTAGCAAGTTGAAAGCAGATGTAGGATGCGTGGTACATTTCTTCACCATCGTGCTGACTTCTTCATTAATGAATATCAATACTCTGTTTCTGCATGGTCTATTGTATATTTTTTTGTTTGAAGGGGAGCTGATTAGTTCATAACAATGCACAATGGGAGAAAAATTGGTAATGCACAGGTTGACCCCATGGGGTATGCTTCCACACAACCGTCGTCTTTGAAAAAACAAAACATTTTGTGCCCATATTGATGGTAAGAGTGTATGAGACCGTTGGCTGGTTGTGCACAATTTTTGTTTGCAATTACAGCTTGTGATTCCAGGCAATGATTCCGACACTTAAACCTTGTTGTCCATATTGAACGATTCACAAACATGAAGTAATCAACAAAACGTAGGTTAATGATAGTTTCTGATATCGGTCATTGACATTACAAAAATATTACCTTGTCATCGTACCAACAAAAATCATAAGACAGATTTTAGTCGAGGACGGTGAGCCAAAAAAATACCTTCAACAAATCATTTTGATGAAGACGTTAATGCATGCACCGTTGCAATGGTTAGCAGAGTATGACGGTCTGTTAGTTTCTAAGTCGTTTATTTTCGCGCGACGATGCCATCTCACAAGACTACGCTTACTATGTCATACACATGTCCAGGTCTGCTAATCCTCGCTCAAATCAACAACTTCGGAGTCTGAGTAATCTGAAAGGTCAGGGTCCGACACCAGTGCAGGATCCTCCATTATAGCCTTTATCGCAGATGCCGGGTTCGATCCATGTATCTTCGACTCTGCCTTTGCGTCCTCTATCTGTGAGTTCCTAATGAGTCGACGAGTCATTTGATCAACCTCACTTTGCAAACGATGCCTAAGTTGGGAGTCGCTGACATGAGGGAATTGCCGCTGCATTTCAACCGATCGGGCTTTTGTGACCTTCAGGAAAGCACATCGACAGTGGTGTTCACACTGAACTCGTTTGGCAAACAGTGAAACTGGAATTCCAAAATACTTCCCCAGGCAAGCATCTTGTATTGGGGTGCAGTTGTAATCCCGTAGAGGTTCAAAACTCCACAGTGGGAACCCTGTTTCAAAGAAACGTCGATCACCGAAGGAATCAATATACCCACCTGCATAATCCAATTCTGGTGACTTCGGTCGGGAGCTGCCAGCCGTTGCAAGTGATTGTCCACGACCACGTTTACCGTGGTGTGCATCCATAGGTGTGAAGCTTCTTGATTGAGTCCAACTTTGTTTTCGCAGGTTCACGAAGAATATATGGACGCAAAAACAAACCCAAATGCAAAGGAAACAACACTGGTTGCAACCTTTTTGTGGTTGGTTGTAAATGTTAAATTACCTTCAACCCATAGTCATTAATACGTTGGTGGTAGGTTTAAAGACGTGAACACACTTATTGTTGTTTGGTGGCAACAACTACCCAAACTGCGTAAAAGCAACTTAATGACTGCGGGTATTGCATTTAAAGGTTCGGTGCAATTGGAACGGCATATGTATCTGATAAGAGCAATTTTGCTAACCTTTATGGATGAGTAGACATGTAATTGGCATGGGGCACAAATACAAATGACGAATGTGACTGTATGATGAACTGTGGGTGTGGAAATCAATGACAGTGGGCTAGTACTGATGGAAGGTACAATGCATGTGTGTTGGAAATGCCAAATAATGGACGATCAGGGGTACTGAACGGATGACTTGGTGCATGCAAGAAGGAACGAATTTTTGCAAGATGAATTCGGCCAGTTTGAGAAATTAATACGATGTATGTCACAATGCATGAGGTCTTCTGCAAACATACAAGTCATGTACCATATATTACAAATACTTACAGCATAGTGTTGTGTAATATTATGAATCTGTACATTCCTTTAAAAAAGTAGTCAGTAAAATAAACCATACACATATTCCTACAAAATGTCCGATTCGAACAAGATTGAAGCTATTGTTGAAGCTCATGTTGCTCCTGTATTCCAGCAGTTGCAAGCTATCTACGAAAGGCTGAATGAAGTGGACACACGGTTGTCAAGTTTGGAGCGGCAAGTCGGCGCTATCAAGCAGAACGTTGATTGGCTGACCGATGACAAATTGGCGGCGGACGAAGCGAAGTCTGATAAGACAATGGATGAGGACAGTCAGTCAGACAGTACGGACAACTCTTCAGAAGACGCTGCTGATGATGCAGCAGATATGTAGATTTCATTTATTTTTTTTTTATCCTTCCCTGTAAGCCATGAAAGTTTTTTTTTTGCTGGAGTCATATGTGCTAATGGGCTGATATATAACTTACCTACGAAGAGTATTGAGTTTTCATTCATAATGTGGTTTCTTTCATTTTTGAAAATTAATTTTGCCTTTTTTGTAATTAAATTATAAATTAACTTCGGTAACAAAAGCAGCCGTAAATTATATACAGTTACAGTCGCATTCATCCGAACAAGAAACATGCGTAAACAAAACAATACTAAGTCAGCAGCCACGTCGACATGTTTGATCCATGTTTACATCGACATGTTTGATCCATGTTTACAGTTGGTCCATATTTACATCGTCCAGCAAAAACAATACTGGGGACCCATAATTAACATCCATATTGAAATCAAAGAATAAAAAATTAGTTAAAGTCCTATTGCCACCCAAATTAGTGGCGTACTGGCAGCCCATTCCCATCACTGGCCTAGCTTGTGGCATTGCTCATATGAAGGCAGTCCCGGTACTCTGCGATCTTTGCATTATTGACATCCATAACGATGTCAACCAACAACTTATGACGCACAGAGGGAGCGAACTTTGTCCACAAAAATCGTAAGACAAATCAGTTAAAATTGGAGGACGTACGAGGAAGGATTTGATTGACAAATGGAAATTAAGCGGTAGAATGTACCTTGTGTGGACCGGGGCTTAAATCAGGTTGCTGCATGAATTTGATGACGAACATCCCACAGTCAAACGTGCTACAAAAATAATTTCACATTAAAGTTGTCGTCAATACGTAATAGGTTCATTAAGTCAGTCATGCAGCTTAGACATTAATGTGAGGGAGGGATTGTGGATTACTCATCCAGTTGTTGTACTGGCCTCTCGTCTAACATGCAGCGGTGGAAGGTACGCACGTCTGTAACATAATCATTTCCAAAGTGTAGTTGCAGCAAGTCGTGCATAGTTTCAACCTGTTCCACAAGGTTGAAGTTGGTTTACGTAAAGGATGTTCAAGTTTTTTGTAGTGTTCAGAAATGCACCAGAAGGACATACCAAAATTTTAGCTGCATTTAGCTTCCTTTTGTTCGGTCGGTTGGATGGGACTGAGTCGAATAGGTAGGCTACACGGTCCACCATATCAATTTTAACGCACAACCAATGCACTCCTCTGTAATTGAAAGGCACGTAAATCTACACGAAAACACAACGGCAGACCTTGTTTAGAGGCCATGCAAACATGTAATGGCTTTCATATTTTCGTTTTAATATAACGGGATGAACATTGATATTACCCTCTGGCATGCATCAATCGCACCAGTGTATCTGTCATGTCCGAAAAATGATGTGACGATATGTTCATGGTCCAGAGGTTGCATATCTTTATTTAGAATCATAGTCTGCATGTGTAATGCGTAAAGGTCATTGACGGAAACATTTGTCAAAATATGTCATACACAATACACAACGTAGCTTTAAACACTTACTTACCGACAGATATACGGGAAAGAACCAATCAGTGTGCCTCCCGTCATTGTGTAAATCCCTCTGTCGATTAGTCAATTGCACCACCACCAAGTTGATTGGCTGGAACATTGTATGCAAGACACAAGGCAAGTTGATTAGAAAGGTTTCTGAGTTAGGGGTACTGAAAAACGCAAATTCATATTTGTGCAGCCAACACTTACAGTGTCGGATAGCCACGACCCTGGTTTGAGCGTGCGCATGTCACGCCGGGTGCCAACTTCACATGCCCGTCCATGAAGATTCATGGAAACAACAATGTCCCTACAAGCAATAAATGATCCTTAGAACGATAGTTATTTCACAGTGGACTGTCATTGAAAATTTGCAAGTAGTAAATGAAACAATACATTTCATTTTTGCTATCGTCAAATACATAGTGAAGAAGTTTTAGTTCCTCCGCCGATAACAACCCTTCGCTGTCCAACATCGTCAACGAGTCCTACAAAAATAAACAGCCAACTAACAGTACACATTTCATAAAAGTATTGAAGCTTATATTACAAGGTCTGTAGTCATAAAAAAAACGTGAAATGATGTAAAAACTGTGAGCCCCAGAGTTTTCCCAACTTGTGATGTTTGGTGCGGAGTTTGTTAGAAATGTGTACTAACATATGGCAGCAGTCATAACTGCAAACATGCAATTCTTTGACAACTAGTACAATACAACACAGATGATTGTAAAATTACTGATTCACATTATTGATGTGGGCATGAATTGGGTATTCACAACTTGTGGGGCATTAAAGGCAGTATTTGTACCTTGTTCACGTTGTCCACACCATCAACATCCACAGGTGAACTGCTGTCGTCAACTCCACTATTTGTTTTGCTATCGATGCACAATTGCATATCCCCGACCTCAGTGGCTTGAACTCCACTTCCGCACATTTTTCCTTTTCCTTTTCGTCTTCCCTTTGCACTTCTTCTAACGATTCCAGTTGCTCCCAATGGTTTGCCAAGCTTAGTAGGAGAAGTATGCACATCGCACGCCACGTTCTTCACGCCCACTGACTGAAGGTCAGGACTGTATTTATCTTCAGTTTCATATGTTTCCCCTGACTGAAGGCCTCCCTTCTTATTGTTGTCGCCACCTTCTTCGATGTTCAGCTTGTGCCCATCATGCAAATGACTTTTGTCCCTTGCCAAGGTTCCCTTCAAAATATGTTGTTGGTGATCCACCCCTTGTACATCTGAAATATTACACTCCATTGGGTTAACTTCGTCCGATGGTTTGACCACGCCATCCTCATGCGCCTCGACTCCAACAGCAGGGTCCACACCCTGTTTGGCCACGCCTGCCGGTTGCGGTGTAGAGAATATACCTTCGATGAGGTGGTGTAGCATTTGCTTCAGTTCACGTAAATTGGTTTGTTCAGTGAACGGTTCGTTGCAGCCCAAACTGAAACGTTGAAGCAGTTGCTTCAGCATGTCCTTCAGTTGAGCAACATTGGAGGAGAGGTTAATGATACACACATCATTGCCTTCCACCTAATTATACATACACATTCGTGAACTTAGTCTTACAAACCATCTTCAAATGATGTGGCTCAACTGTGTGAAAATTGCGTAATGCTTGGATGGATTACCTTGTCATTGCGAACAACTTGCTTGCCTTCGAAATGTCGCAACATCTCCATTAAATCTGTTTGGTTGTGGAGAACTTGCTTCATCATTTCCTTCAGTTCACGAATGTCGGACTCCAAATTGCTCATACGGACTTCATTGTACTGTCCTGTTTGTTGGTTCTCGACATGGCATGCATCCATGTCAGCATCATCGGCGTTACTGTAATCAAACTCCACCTAATCATAGAAACACATAAATGAAGTCTGACATTGTATGTTGAAGACAAGTGGGTCGATGGTGTGAAATGTGCACAGTGGTAGGAGTGCTTACCGCAATTGTTGGGAAATTTTGCTTCCTTCTGATACGTCGCAGCGTCTCCCGTATTTGGGTATCACCCCAATAATGAAGCCGAGGTGTGGACCGCGTCGTAGTCGAGCTCAGACAAACACAATCAAGGTACAACAGCTGTGGACATTAAGGGGCATACCATAATTAAGTTGTTCTTCCCACAGAAATGAACTATATTCAGTAACAATGACATTCATTATTCTCAATTTTGCAGTGGAACGTACATAGCATACCGATTTTGTTGAGGATGCTGTCAACTTTATAGGCACATATCATGCAATGTTTTTTGGGGAAAAAATTGTACAGCACACCAAGGACTTTATTGATGAAACCAAGAAAAATTTTTTATGTACATGTTCCCCTCTTCGCAACGTAGTTTTAATTGGTTCCTCCATTGAGGTTCAGCATACTTTTTGCCCTGTACTCTTTGTTCTTAAATTCATGACGGTAGTCACACAAAATTTATTTCTGCAAGTACCATACTTGGTCAGGAAGAGTGCTGTTTGTCGTACTCACACAGCAGGTACCATTGTATGTCCCAATCAAGGCCAATTTGTTGAACCATGACAGAACAATGCATGAAACACATGAAGGGGGGAATGGAAAAAAAAAATTCAAGGTATTGGCATACCATTAGCAGGAAAACACATCCAGTTGCACCGCGATGACCTTTATACTTGCGAACACCGTTGTGAAGGAATTGCAGTGTCAACTTTGCCCAATTACAAGCTCGCATACGATTCACGTCCTTCACGGCATGAATGAACGATGGCTTCAACCCGGTCATTGTGGTAGGACACAACATGGCCCCCAACACGTACAGCGCAAATTTCCGCCGAAACTCGTCCTCCGCACCAGCAGTCTCGGTCAGATAAAGTCTCAACTTGTTCAAAGGAATGACTCCGTTAACAACTCCAACCTCATCGTAGATATTGGGATATGCTTCCAATGACCCAGCCAACTGCACGTCATCGCCTTCACACCGTATTCCCAATAAAACATTAACTGCCTTACACGTGAGCCTCACTTGACAACCATGGACATTCAATGAACTACTGTCAGGATCGAAGTTCTGTACCAACCATGCGCACAAGTCGTGATCTATACGTGTACACTTCATCCCCAGGAGGCCAGCAAACCCAATGTCAATGACTGCCTGCTTTTGTGCTTCGTTGAACCGGTTAACTAGCTCAACAATTGACTTCAATGATATGCGGAGTTGCCTTTTACCCTGCACATTTTTTACCCTTAAATTAATAAAAAAATACAACCAACAATGTCAGCAAAGCAGGACCTATGCAAATGCATTTACGAAAACATGAAGTACGTAATGACCTTTTCAGACTTCGGTGCACATGGTACTACTTTGGCGTGTTCCTCAGCGCTCGCCTTAGCCATTTCGACAAACCTCTTTTTCTCATCAGAGGGGAGTGCCTTCCACCTTTCCCCAATCTCCTTTCTAGTCTTTAACCAAGAAAATGACAGACGTACAAGACAAGTAACAACTATGAGTCCGAAATTACTGTAACTACAACTTTATGCCAAACGCAATCCGCGTGCATTGTTGCTAATTAAATAAGATTGCAAATACAAATAACAGTTGCAGCAAAAAGTCAGCGACGAAACGTAGCTGGACTTTTACAACGAATTGAAATTTACAAAAACAATAGGAAGGTGACATTATTACATGCTACAATCCTACAAACGCGAAACAATCACAAGCCCACTACGACCATTCAATACAACGTGTGGATAGCAACCCAGCGATGTGTTTCCATCATACTGTATTATAGAGAATACAGATTTCAACACTCACCATTTTTCGTCGAGTGTTGTCTGGCCCTTGCATTTCCTTGAATTGTTGCTGGCTGCATGCAAGCATCGTCAAGCTTATCATCACTAAATGTGAAATATGAATACATATATATATATATATATGCAAGTTTTTATGTCACGCTGGCCCTGAAATCGGCATAAGACAGCTTTCGTACATCCGGGACTGAATCGACACCAAGTTAAACATTTTCAGACATGCGGAACAAAACCAATTTGAAACATCACAAACTGAACTTCGACGAGGTGCGTAATTTCAGTACGAAATATGTAATTCCAGATTGTCAAAATAAAGAACTAGTACCTGTAACAAATGAATGGTGCAACTGGCCGCTTTCGACAAGAGCCAGCGATAGTGTCAGACATTTGGATATGTTGTTCGGCAATTGTCTTCAATCTTTTCCTTCCCCTTATGAAAGAGCAAATCATACAAATTAGATTGAAGGGAAAATTACAGGGGTGGTGTACACATTTTGTCCGTCGTCTAATTTCGATCGATGCACTTTAAACTACCTAAATTGTGACAGTCCATTTCAAATTTCGTGGACATTTTCGGTCAAATTGCTAATGCCGTTTGTCATTTTTAAAACAAAGATTGTAATGTCAATTGATTCAGATTATGTAAGTTCAGTAAAGTTATAAGTTGACTACAACAAAAAATACAGTTGGCACGTATATGCATATTTTCTGATACAAAACAGTGAAGAGTTGAAATCAAATGGACGTAATTGAAACAAAAGTTCAAAATTGATGGTGCAAAGCGAGGCCATTCAAAATTTCCTACTGCAAAACAAATAACACAAACACAAAAGTACAAGGGCTGCTGTAAGAATTGATCCGGAAAAAAATCAGCGTATTCCTTGGTGATGGATTTCGTTTGTTTACAAACATATGTACCAAACCAACTGGTAGCAAGTCTTTAAGGAGAAAACTAACATTGTTGGTGCGAGGTGACCAATATCCATCAGATGCAATGACGACAACTCCTGCAAAGTATTGCAATCAATATTTACAGGAACACAAACAAACGGCTGCAACATGTGGCTGTTAACCTTAAAATTTTGCGTAAACACAGACAACAACACGCAGAATTTCCCAACACATATAGATTTTGAAACAGACAAAAGAAAGGGCACACATGGAAATTTTACATTTCTTTCACACAGCTTACAATTAAAACAATTATGTGTAGAAGCGATAAATGCATAATTTCACAAATATTCAAGAGGAAGGACTACATTGTGTTTTTCATTTAGGGCTGAAGGACTACACGCACATACTTTTATGAAGGCCCGCCTACAAATGACAAAGAAGCAACTGAACTATTTCATGACGGGGTTAAACAATCAGGACACGATTCTTCTGTGACAGAAATTGGTGCTCATCCTAGGCACAAAAACCAGATGAAACCCCATCCATCAAGTTGAGGGCTTCAATTTCCTACTGAGCAACTTGGTTGCAGAGAATCGAGGTGGCTGCATCGTGGCCCGTGCTCCATTACCTTTGGGTGGTCAGACAGTGGGCAGATCAGAGAAGAATACTTTTCTGTGGTTGACGTGTCTGTAGGTGAAATCTTTAGGAGGGATCTCAACTGTGCGTGCACATACAGTGTGCTCCCATCGTAGGTGATGTTCAACTGCTTAACGAAGTTGTTCAGTTCTTCAACTTCACGAACTGTCGTAAGGGTGAGGTGAAGAAATTCAGAGAAGTCAACAAGCCCAGGCAATTCACGAAGAAAATCTAATTTGTAGAAATGGACAACCTTGCCTGTCATTGCACGCAACTTTTGAATGACGGTTACCTTTCTGTTGAAGTTATCATCTTGCATATATATACAGCAGTTACATTTGAAGAGGAAGGTAGCTGTCATTCATGAGTTGCGGGCTGGTTGTACTTCATTGAGCGTAGAAATGAAATGCGTACTCTCATTTGTCTTTTTTATGACCTTCGTGCAGAATGAGAATGGATGGGTACGTTAGTAATATTTTTTGGCAGGCAGTGGCAGTCTTGCTTGTTTCATTGTCGCATACAATTGATGAAACTTGTTTGTCAACCACAGAAAAGTATTCTTCTCTGATCTGCCCACTGTCTGAGCACCCGAAGGTAATGGAGCACGGGCCAGGATGCAGCCACCTCGATTCTCTGCAACCAAGTTGCTCAGTAGGAAATTGAAGCCCTCAACTTGATGGCTGGCCTTGCCAACAACTTAAGCGGCCGGAGAGTGCGTGCACACTGTATGTGCACGCACAGTTTAGATCCCTCCTAAAGAGTTCACCTACAGACACGTCAACCACGGAAACAGAGGGCATTGACGATGCCCGGATGGACCACATCTTAGAAAAGTTGGATATTAGACAAGGACTGAAGGCAAACTTCTTCCTTAATCTGTTAGGGTTCTCCGACTCAGGTGGGGAGAAGGTATTGGTTTTCAGCCATCGTCTCCGGCCACTTAAGTTGTTGGCAAGGCCAGCCATCAAGTTGAGGGCTTCAATTTCCTACTGAGCAACTTGGTTGCAGAGAATCGAGGTGGCTGCATCGTGGCCCGTGCTCCATTACCTTTGGGTGGTCAGACAGTGGGCACGATGCAGCCACCTCGATTCTCTGCAACCAAGTTGCTCAGTAGGAAATTGAAGCCCTCAACTTGATGGTTGGCCTATCCAACAACTTAAGTGGCCGGAGACGATGGCTGAAAACCAATACCTTCTCCCCACCTGAGTCGGAGAACCCTAACAGATTAAGGAAGAAGTTTTCCTTCAGTCCTTGTCTAATATCCAACTTTTCTAAGATGTGGTCCATCCGGGCATCGTCAATGCCCTCTGTTTCCGTGGTTGACGTGTCTGTAGGTGAACTCTTTAGGAGGGATCTAAACTGTGCGTGCACATACAGCGTGCACGCACTTTCCGGCCGCTTAAGTTGTTGGCAAGGCCAGCCATCAAGTTGAGGGCTTCAATTTCCTACTGAGCAACTTGGTTGCAGAGAATCGAGGTGGCTGCATCCTGGCCCGTGCACCATTACCTTCGGGTGCTCAGACAGTGGGCAGATCAGAGAAGAATACTTTTCTGTGGTTGACAAACAAGTTTCATCAATTGTATGCGACAATGAAACAAGCAAGACTGCCACTGCCTGCCAAAAAATATTACTAACGTACCCATCCATTCTCATTCTGCACGAAGGTCATAAAAAAGACAAATGAGAGTACGCATTTCATTTCTACGCTCAATGAAGTTCAAACAGCCCGCAACTCATGAATGACAGCTACCTTCCTCTTCAAATGTAACTGCTGTATATATATGCAAGATGATAACTTCAACAGAAAGGTAACCGTCATTCAAAAGTTGCGTGCAATGACAGGCAAGGTTGTCCATTTCTACAAATTAGATTTTCTTCGTGAATTGCCTGGGCTTGTTGACTTCTCTGAATTTCTTCACCTCACCCTTACGACAGTTCGTGAAGTTGAAGAACTGAACAACTTCGTTAAGCAGTTGAACATCACTTGCGATGGGAGCACACTGTATGTGCACGCACAGTTGAGATCCCTCCTAAAGATTTCACCTACAGACACGTCAACCACAGAAACAGAGGGCATTGACGATGCCCGGATGGACCACATCTTAGAAAAGTTGGATATTAGACAAGGACTGAAGGCAAACTTCTTCCTTAATCTGTTAGGGTTCTCCGACTCAGGTGGGGAGAAGGTATTGGTTTTCAGCCATCGTCTCCGGCCACTTAAGTTGTTGGAAAGGCTAGCCATGAAAGTGAATGCTTCAACTCTTGATTCAGAATTGGGTGTGGGAACGAATAGCTCTCTACAAAATTTGGAAATCGTCATCCTCATTTCAACTCTTTCAATTGGCTTTCCTATGTTTTAAGTTGAATACCGTCAACTATGCATGAACTTCAGCACTGAAAGAAAGAGTTGTTTACTGTGTTACACGGACTCGGGTACGGGTCCCAGGTGCGGTATGCATGTACAGGTCCGACTCATTATATCTTAACCCTACATTCAATGGTACACGGTGTGGGGAAAAAATATCATATTTTTAATCTAATATGTGCCATAAAATGGTACTATATGTAACTCACGGTGTCAAAATCACATTTATAGTAATTTCACAATAATTTGCACATATAATAATTGTGTTTTATACAATTATATAAGAAGTGTCCGTTGAAAAGTATCCGACACATATCCCATACCCTTGTCCGACTCTCAGGTGTCCGACACGGGTATTTGATCTATTTTGAAGAGTCCGTGTACCACAGATTGTTTCTAAACATAAGTTCCGGCAATATAAAATCACCGAGTACAGCAAAATTTAAAGCACAATTCAACCGAGTGTGCTACCTGTTGCGGAAACAAGATTAGTCATTGTTTGTTTATCGAGTTTCTTATTTTTGCTTTTTTGGCTACTCGAAAAGAAAAAAAAAAATTTGTTTTTCCCGTGCCAACATTACACAAATTTCTTTTAAAGTCTTCTTTCGTTATATATAACCCAACATAACAAGTTCGCCATGTAAATGCAGAACACCTTTTATTCTTGTTGCTAACTACTATCATACCTATGTTCAACTTGCAGCACTGATAGCAGAGGGAAGACTTCCTATTCGGAAGGGAGAAAATACAAAAAATCGAGTACAGAACAGTTCCTATTGGGTTCATTTCGGTTAGCAGAGGGAAGAGTTCCTATTCGAATAGCACAAAATACCAAAATGGAGTACAGAACAGTTCCTATTGGGTCGATTTCGGGTTGGGTGTGAAGGTATATGCGAATGATAGAAGACAAACAAGGAGACAGATAATGTACCAGCACGAAATAAAGGAAATACCAACCGGATCAGACGAACCGACGGTGGTGCTCGATTAACCCTTGCGGTTGTGCTCCACCGACAAAAATCAACTCAAAAAAAGTATTTACGCATCCACTTCCATGGCTAGCCTTCCCAAGAACTTAAGCTCAGCACTCAAATATTGTTCTCTGTAAAACCCTACAGCTACGGGGAAATGGAACAACGGAGAGACGGGCAGACAGAAAGACAAACAAAGAGAGAGGTCCGAGATGGAAGAGAGACGGACGGGCCGACGGAACTTACACCTTTTCTGAACACTTCGACAATTTTTTAAGTTTTATACTTGTTCTGACAACCTACACCTTTTAATGAAAACTGACATCATTTATAAATTAATTTTCTTCATAAAAGTTACACCTTGGAACTTTATCTTTACATTACATTAATTTTCTTAGTAAAAGTTACACCTTGGATCTTTTCCAAAAACGAAACATTCAGCTTTAATTCGGATTGGTCTTCTTTGGGAACTTATATCTTTTGTAAAAACGAAACATTCAGCTTCGATGGTTGCTCTTATTTGGGAACTTGTACCTTTTGTAAAAAATCACAAAGTTTACAACTATTCCTAAAGTTTACACCTTTCCTAAAAATTTACACCTCCTCTCGGAAATATTTACAACTTCTTGAAAAATGACACATTTTGTGGAAAAACCTTTTTCGTAAAATTTACACTTATTATTTCAAGTTACACCTTTAGTGAAAAACAAAACTTACATCTTTTCTATGGTCATTTACACCTTCTACGGACAAACATACACCATATTTGAAAAGGTTATACCTTTTGTCAAATAATTTCTTGGTGTGTTTGGTAACGTTTACGTTTTCAGTTTATATTTACAAAAAATTTATAAACTAGTTTTTGTTTATTTTTTGAAAAACATAAACTACAAACGCGTTTCGTAATTGACAAAATGTTTTAAAAAAATTTAAAATATAAAAAAGAGTGAGAAATGGCGAGTGGTGGCAAGTGGCAGCGGAAGACGGTGGTGGAAAGTGGTGACGGTGAGTGGTGGGTGGTGGTGGTGGTGGTGGTGGGTGGGTGATGGTGGCAGGTGGTAGCGAGTGGGTGGTGGTGGTGGTGGTGGTGGTGGCGGGTGGTAGGTGGTGGTAGCGGGTAGGTGACGGGTGGTGGTGGTGAGTGGATGGGTAACGGTGACGGGTGGTGGGTGGTAGCAAGTGGGTGGTGGTGGCAGGTGGGTGGCGGATGGCGGGTGGTGGTAGGTGCTAGGTGGTGGCGAGTGGTGATGGTGGGTGGGTGGGTGGGTGGGTGGGTGGGTGACAGCGGCGGGTGGTGGGTAGTAACGAATAGGTGGTGGTGGTGATGGTGGCGGGTGGTGGTGGCAGGTGGGTGGCGGATAGCGAGTGGTGGCGGGTGGTGATGGTGGGTGGGTGGGTGACGGTGGCGGGTGGTGGTGGCGGCGGGTGGTGGTGGCATGTGGGTGGCGGATGGCGGGTGGTGGTGGGTGGTGACGGGTAGGTGACGGATGGTGGTGGTGGTGGTGGTGGTGGTGGTGGGTGACGGTGGCGGGTGATAGGTGGTAACGACTGGGTGGTGGTGGTGGCGGGTGGCAGGTGGTGGTGGCAGGTGGGTGATAGGTGATGGTGGTGGTGGGTGGTGGGCGGTGGTGGTGGCAGGTGAGTGGCAGGTGGTGGTGGGTGGCTAGTGGTGGCAGGTGGTGGTGGCAGGTGGGTGGTGGCAAGTACGTGGTGGTGGCGAGCGGTGGATGGTAATGGCAAGTGGTGGGTGGTGGCGGTTGGATGGCAGGTGGGTGGTGGGTGGTGGGCAGTAGTGGTGGTGGTGGGGGTGGGGGTGGGGGTGGGTGGTGGTGGCGGAGGCGGAAGACGGTGGTGGAAAATGGTGGCGGGTGGTGGCTAGTGTTGGGTGGTAAAAAAAAAAAAAACTGAAAGCTCAAAATGGAAACACATTTTTTGTGTTTTTATTTTTTGGCCAAATTTATAAACTGAGACCACTGATTTATAAATCAAAAATTTTGCCAAACAAGTTTTTATTTGAGTTTTTTAAATTTTTGTAAATATAAACAGAAATTTTACTCCTTCTGTGTTTATGAATATTTTGAAATGAACGCTTTGTTACTCCATTTGTGGTTTTGAACACTTTGAAATGTTACTCCTTCATACTTTTCGTGAAAATACTTACACCATTTTTGAAAAGTTACTCCTTTAAGTTTGTGAGCGGCAACTTAAAGCTTCGTCAGAAGTCACTTATAGCATTTGTGATAAAAAAAAACAAAAAATTTACACATTTAGCTTGTGCTTACACCTTTTCGTGGCAGGGCTTACACCATTTTTGAAAAGTTACTCCTTTTGTGTAAGAATTTTTTTCATAACATTTATACTTTAACTTCCAACTTACACCTTTTGTGAAACCCCAACTTAAAGCTTTATTCGGAAGTCACTTACACCTTTTGGGAAAAAAAAAAATCATCAAATTTACACCTTTTTCTTAAGCTTACACCTTTTCGAGAAAATACTTACACCATTTTTGAAAACGTACTCCTTTTGTGTAAGAATTTTTGGCATAACATTTATACTTTTTCTTCCAACTTACACCTTCTGTGAAAGATTGTATAAGCACAGAGTAAATGTTATGACAAAAATTCTTACACAAAAGGAGTACATTTTCAAAAATTGTGTAACTATCTTCCCAAAAAGGTGTAAGCTTAAGCAAAAGGTGTAAATTTCATTAATTTTGTTTTTCACAAAAGGTATAAGTGACTTCCGAAGATGCTTTAACTTGGTCTTTCACAAAAGGTGTAAGTTGGAAGAAAAAGTATAAGTGACTTCCGAAGATGCTTTAACTTGGTCTTTCACAAAAGGTGTAAGTTGGAAGAAAAAGTATAAGTGTTATGCCAAAAATTCTTACACAAAAGGAGTACCTTTTCAAAAATGGTGTAAATATGTTCCCAAAAAGGTGTAAGCTTAAGCAAAATGTCTAAATTTTATAAATTTTTTTTTTCACAAATGGTATAAGTGACTTCCGACGAAGCTCTAAGTTGGGCTTTCCCATAAGGTGTAAGTTCGAAGACAAAGTATAAATGTTATGCCAAAAGTTATTACACCAACTGAGTAACTTTTGAAAAATGGTGTAAGCACTTCCACGAAAAGGTGAAAGCTTAAGGAAAATGTGTAAATTTGATGAATTTTTTTTTCCACAAAAGGTGTAACTTCGGAGCAAAAGTATAAATCTTATGAAAAAAATTGTTACACAAAAGGTTTAAGTTGGGCTTTCACAAACGGTGTAAGTTCGAAGAAAAAGTATAAATCTTATGCCACAAAGAAATGTCAGTAACTTCGCAAAACGTCTAAGTTCGGTTTTTTCCCCCGAAAACCTGTAAGTTCCTAAAATCGAATCACACTGTATTTGTCTTGTTCAGATAATGGCAATGTGAGAGAGAAGGGCATTTCGGAGGGCTTGGCCTTTCTCCCAGTAGAACTCCGTTTCATACAAGACGAGTCTGGGAAGGATTCCAATAGCGACTCCGAGTCCAAATCCAACCAAGTATGTCAATGTAAAAGAGAACCGTTGATAGACTGAGGTCAACAGACATAGAGACCTAGATGGACACTTATCGACAGAGGGACCGAAATCGACAGAGATCGACAGAGAAGAGACCCACGCTGGAGACAGACCGAGATAAACAGGGATCGACAGAGACAGACCGACATCGACACAGAGAGTCCAAGATCGATAGGCAATCTTTCAAAAAATCTTTGCTTTGCGGCGGCGGTGCAAGTGGAGTTGCCGATCTCAGAAGGCTGTGAGGACCGGAGCCCACCGACGCTTGGGTGTTCAGCGGGGGTCACGAACCCTTTGATTTGTTCAGTGGTTGTCTCAATTGGGTTTATGAACACTTCGAAATGTTACTCCTTTTGTGTTTACTACTTTGAGATGAACATATGTTACTCCTTCTGTGTTTACGAACATTTTGAAATGAACCCTTTGTTACTCCTTTTCTGGTTATCAACACTTTGAAAAGTAACTCCTTCGTTAATATATTTACACCATTTTGGAAAAGTTACTCCTTTTGTGTAAGAATTGTTGGCATAAGATTTATACTTTTTCTTCGAACTGACAGTTTTTCTGAAAGCCGAACTTAAACCTATTTCGGAAGTCACTTATACCTTTTGTGAAAAAAAAAATTCATTAATTTTGCACCTTTTGCTTATGCTTACACTTTTTCCTGAAAATACTTACACAATTTTTGAAAAGTTACTCCTTTTGTGTAAGAATTTTTGGCATAACATTTATACTTTTGGGCTTATATACTCTTTCACAGAAGGTGTAAGTTTGAAGAAAAAGTATAAATCTTATGAGAAAAATTATTTCATAAAGGAGTAACTTTTCAAGAAAAATATAAGCAGTTTCATGAAAAGGTATAAGCCGATGCAAAAGGTGTAAATTTGATGAATTTATTTTTTCACAAAAGGTATAACTGACTTGCGAAAAAGCTTTAAGTTGGGCATCCACAAAGGTGTAAGTTCGAAGAAAAGCTATAAAAGTTATGCCAAATATTTTTACAGAAAAGGAGTAACTTTTTAAAATAAATATATGCACTTCCACGAAAAGGTATAAGTGACTTGCGAAAAAGGTTTAAGTTGGCCTTCCACAAACGGTGTAAGTTCGAAAAAAGGTATAAATCCTATGCCAAAAATTCTTACACAAAAGGAGTAACTTTTCAAAAAAAATTATAAGCACTTCCACGAAAAGGTATAAGCTTCGGCAAAAGGTGTAAATTTCATGATTTTATTTTTCCACAAACGGTATAACTGAATTCCGAAAAACCTTTAAGTTGGGCTTCCACAAAAGGTGTAAGTTCGAAGAAAAGGTATAAATCTTATGCCAAAAATTCTTACACAGAAGGAGTAACTTTTCGAAAAATATATAAGCACTTCCACGAAAGGTGTAAGCTTAACCAAAAGGTGTATATTTGATGAATTTATCTTCTCACAAAAGGTATAAGTGACTTCCGAAAAGGGTTTAAGTTGGCCTTTCACAAACGGTGTAAGTTCGAAGAAAAGATATAAATCTTATGCCAAAAATTCTTACACAAAAGGAGTAACTTTTCCAAAAAAATATAAGCACTTCCACGAAAAGGTATAAGCTTAAGCAAAAGGTGTAAATTTGATGAATTTATTTTTTCAGAAATGGTATAACTGACTTCCAAAAAAGCTTTAAGTTGGACTTTCACAAAAGGTGTAAGTTCGGAGAAAACGTATAGATCTATGCCACAAAGAGATGTAAGTAACTTCGCAAAACGTCCAAGTTCCGTTTTTTTTGTAAGTTCCTAAAATCCAATCACACTGTATTTGTCTTGTTCAGATAATGGCAATGTGAGAGACAAGGGCGTTTCGGAGGGCTTGGCCTTTGTCCCAGTAGAACTCCGTTTCAGAGAAGACGAGTCTGTGAGGGCTTGGAATAGCGACTCCGACCCCAAATCCAACCAAGTATGTCAATGTAAAAGAGAACCGTTTTTAATATAGAGCAACGGACAGAGAGAGAGAGAGAGAGAGAGAGAGATAGACTGAGATCGACAGACATAGAGACCTACATGGACACTGATCGACAGAGGGACCGAGATCGACAGAGATCGACAGAGAAGAGACCCACATGGACACCGACAGACCAAGATCGCTGGAGACAGACCGAGATAAAAAGGGATCGACAGAGAGAGACCGACATCGACACAGAGAGACCAAGATCGATAGCCAATCTTTCAAAAAACCTTTGATTTGCGGCGGCGGTGCCAGTGGAGGTGCCGATCTCAGAAGGCTGTGAGCACCGGAGCCCACCGACGCTTGTGTGGTCAGCGGTGGTGACGACCCTTTCATTTGTTCAGTGGTTGTCTCAATTGGGTTTATGAACACTTCGAAATGTTACTCCTTCTGTGTTTACTACTACTCTGACATGAACATATGTTACTCCTTCTGTGTTTACGAACATTTTGAAATGAACCCTTTGTTACTCCTTTTCTGGTTATCAACGCTTTGAAATGTTACTCCGTCATACTTTTCGTGAAAATGTTTACACCATTTTTGAAATGTTACTGCTTTTGTGTAAGAATTGTTGGCATGAGATTTATACTTTTTCTTCGAACTTACACCTTTTGTGAAAGGCCAACTTAAACCTATTTCGGAAGTCACTTATACCTTTTGTGGAAAAAAATAATCATCAAATTTACACCTTTTTCTTAACCTTATACCTTTTCGTGGAAGTGCTTATATTTTTTTTTAAAAGTTACTCCTTTTGTGTAAGAATTTTTGGCATCAAGTTTATACTTTTCTGGTTATATACTCTTTCACAAGAGGTGTAAGTTTGAAAAAAAGTATAAATCTTATGACAAAAATTATTTCACAAAAGGAGTAACTTTTCAAAAAAAATATAAGCACTTCCACGAGAGGGTCAAAATGTGTAAATTTGATGAATTTATCTTTTCACAAAAGGTATAAGTGACTTCAGACAAAGCTTTAAGTTGGCCTTCCACAAACGGTGTAAGTTCGAACAAAAGGTATAAAAGTTATGCCAAAAATTGTTACACAAAAGGAGTAACTTTTCAAAAAATTATAAGCACTTCCACGAAAAGGTATAAGCTTAAGCAAAAGGTGTAAATTTGATGAATTTATCTTTTCACAAAAGGTATAATTGACTTCCGAAAAAGGTTTAAGTTGGCCTTACACAAACGGTGTAAGTTCGAAGAAAAGGTATAAATCTTATGCCAAAAATTCTTACACAAAAGGAGTAACTTTTCAAAAAAAATATAAGCACTTCCACGAAAAGGTATAAGCTTAGACAAAAGGTGTAAATTTGATGAATTTATTTTTTCACAAAGGGTATAACTGACTTCCGAAAAACCTTTAAGTTGGGCTTCCACAAAAGGTGTAAGTTCGAAGAAAAGGTATAAATCTTATGCCAAAAATTCTTACACAGAAGGAGTAACTTTTCGAAAAATATATAAGCACTTCCACGAAAGGTGTAAGCTTAACCAAAAGGTGTATATTTGATGAATTTATCTTCTCACAAAAGGTATAAGTGACTTCCGAAAAGGGTTTAAGTTGGCCTTTCACAAACGGTGTAAGTTCGAAGAAAAGATATAAATCTTATGCCAAAAATTCTTACACAAAAGGAGTAACTTTTCCAAAAAAATATAAGCACTTCCACGAAAAGGTATAAGCTTAAGCAAAAGGTGTAAATTTGATGAATTTATTTTTTCAGAAATGGTATAACTGACTTCCAAAAAAGCTTTAAGTTGGACTTTCACAAAAGGTGTAAGTTCGGAGAAAACGTATAGATCTATGCCACAAAGAGATGTAAGTAACTTCGCAAAACGTCCAAGTTCCGTTTTTTTTGTAAGTTCCTAAAATCCAATCACACTGTATTTGTCTTGTTCAGATAATGGCAATGTGAGAGACAAGGGCGTTTCGGAGGGCTTGGCCTTTGTCCCAGTAGAACTCCGTTTCAGAGAAGACAAGTCTGTGAGGGCTTGGAATAGCGACTCCGACCCCAAATCCAACCAAGTATGTCAATGTAAAAGAGAACCGTTTTTAATATAGCGCAACGGACAGAGAGAGAGAGAGAGAGAGAGAGAGATAGACTGAGATCGACAGACATAGAGACCTAGATGGACACTGATCGACAGAGGGACCGAGATCGACAGAGATCGACAGAGAAGAGACCCACATGGACACCGACAGACCAAGATCGCTGGAGACAGACCGAGATAAACAGGGATCGACAGAGAGAGACCGACATCGACACAGAGAGACCAAGATCGATAGCCAATCTTTCAAAAAACCTTTGATTTGCGGCGGCGGTGCCAGTGGAGGTGCCGATCTCAGAAGGCTGTGAGCACCGGAGCCCACCGACGCTTGGGTGGTCAGCGGTGGTCACGACCCTTTGATTTGTTCAGTGGTTGTCTCAATTGGGTTTATGAACACTTCGAAATGTTACTCCTTCTGTGTTTACTACTCTGAGATGAACATATGTTACTCCTTCTGTGTTTACGAACATTTTGAAATGAACCCTTTGTTACTCCTTTTCTGGTTATCAACGCTTTGAAATGTTACTCCTTCATACTTTTCGTGAAAATGTTTACACCATTTTTGAAAAGTTACTGCTTTTGTGTAAGAATTGTTGGCATGACATTTATACTTTTTCTTCGAACTTACACCTTTTGTGAAAGGCCAACTTAAACCTATTTCGGAAGTCACTTATACCTTTTGTGGAAAAAAAAAATCATCAAATTTACACCTTTTTCTTAACCTTATTCCTTTTCGTGGTAGTGCTTATATTTTTTTTTAAAAGTTACTCCTTTTGTGTAAGAATTTGTGGCATCAAGTTTATACTATTGTGGTTATATACTCTTTCACAAGAGGTGTAAGTTTGAAGATAAAGTATAAATCTTATGACAAAAATTATTTCACAAAAGGAGTAACTTTTCAAAAAAAATATAAGCACTTCCACGAGAGGGTCAAAATGTGTAAATTTGATGAATTTATCTTTTCACAAAAGGTATAAGTGACTTCCGACAAAGGTTTAAGTTGGCCTTCCACAAACGGTGTAAGTTCGAACAAAAGGTATAAAAGTTATGCCAAAAATTGTTACACAAAAGGAGTAACTTTTCAAAAAAATATAAGCACTTCCACGAAAAGGTATAAGCCTAAGCAAAAGGTGTAAATTTGATGAATTTATCTTTTCACAAAAAGGTATAATTGACTTCCGAAAAAGGTTTAAGTTGGCCTTCCACAAACGGTGTAAGTTCGAAAAAAGGTATAAATCTTATGCCAAAAATTGTTACACAAAAGGAGTAACTTTTCAAAAAAATATAAGCACTTCCACAAAAAGGTATAAGCCTAAGCAAAAGGTGTAAATTTGATGAATTTATCTTTTCAGAAAAAGGTATAATTGACTTCCGAAAAAGGTTTAAGTTGGCCTTCCACAAACGGTGTAAGTTCGAAAAAAGGTATAAATCTTATGCCAAAAATTCTTACACAAAAAGAGTAACTTTTCGAAAAAAATATAAGCACTTCCACGAAAGGTGTAAGCTTACGCAAAAGGTGTAAATTTGATGAATTTATCTTTTCACAAAAGGTATAAGTGACTTCCGAAATGGGTTTAAGTTGGCCTTCCACAAACGGTGTAAGTTCGAAGAAAAAGTATAAATCTTATGCCAAAAATTCTTACACAAAAGGAGTAACTTTTTGAAAAAAATATAAGCACTTCGACGAAAGGTGTAAGCTTAAGCAAAAGGTGTAAATTTGATGAATTTATCTTTTCACAAAAGGTATAAGTGACTTCCGAAATGGGTTTAAGTTGGCCTTCCACAAACGGTGTAAGTTCGAAGAAAAGGTATAAATCTTAGGCCAAAAATTCTTACACAAAAGGAGTAACTTTTCCAAAAAAATATAAGCACTTCCACGAAAAGGTATAAGCTTAAGCAAAAGGTGTAAATTGGATGAATTTATTTTTTCACAAATGGTATAACTGACTTCCAAAAAATCTTTAAGTTGGACTTTCACAAAAGGTGTAAGTTCGGAGAAAACGTATAGATCTATGCCACAAAGAGATGTAAGTAACTTCGCAAAACGTCCAAGTTCCGTTTTTTTTGCAAGTTCCTAAAATCCAATCACACTGTATTTGTCTTGTTCAGATAATGGCAATGTGAGAGAGAAGGGCGTTTCGGAGGGCTTGGCCTTTCTCCCAGTAGAACTCCGTTTCATACAAGACGAGTCTGGGAAGGCTTCCAATAACGACTCCGAGTCCAAATCCAACCAAGTATGTCAATGTAAACGAGAACCGTTTTTAATATAGAGCAACGGACAGAGAGAGAGAGAGAGAGATAGACTGAGATCAACAGACATAGAGACCTAGATGGACACTGATCGACAGAGGGACCGAGATCGACAGAGATCGACAGAGAAGACACCCACATGGACACCGACAGACCAAGATCGCTGGAGACAGACCGAGATAAACAGGGATCGACAGAGGGAGACCGACATCGACACAGAGAGTCCAAGATCGATAGCCAATCTTTCAAAAATTCTTTGATTTGCGGCGTCGGTGCAAGTGGAGTTGCCGATCTCAGAAGGCTGTGAGCACCGGAGCCCACCGCGCTTTGGGTGGTCAGCGGGGGTCACGAACCCTTTGATTTGTTCAGTGGTTCTCTCAATTGGTTTATGAACAATTCGAAATGTTACTCCTTCTGTGTTTACTACTCTGAGATGAACATATGTTACTCCTTCTGTGTTTACGAACATTTTTAAATGAACCCTTTGTTACTCCTTTTCTGGTTATCAACGCTTTCAAATGTTACTCCTTCATTAAAATATTTACACCATTTTGGAAAAGTTACTGCTTTTGTGTAAGAATTGTTGGCATAAGATTTATACTTTGGACTTTTTCTTGGAACTGACACCTTTTGTGAAAGCCCAACTTAAACCTATTTCGGAAGTCACTTATACCTTTTGTGAAAAAAAAAAATCATTAATTTTGCACCTTTTGATTAAGCTTACACTTTTTACTGAAAATACTTACACCATTTTTGAAAAGTTATTCCTTTTGTGTAAGAATTTTTGGCATGACATTTATACTTTTGTGCTTATATACTCTTTCACAGAAGGTGTAAGTTTCAAGAAAAAGTATAAATCTTATGAGAAAAATTATTTCACAAAAGGAGTAACTTTTCAAGAACAATATAAGCAGTTTCACGAAAAGGTATAAGCCGAAGCAAAAGGTGTAAATTTGATGAATTTATTTTTTCACAAAAGGTATAACTGACTTGCGAAAAAGCTTTAAGTTGGGCATCCACAAAAGGTGTAAGTTCGAAGAAAAGGTATAAATCTTATGCCAAAAATTCTTACACAAAAGGAGTAACTTTTCGAAAAATATATAAGCACTTCCACGAAGGTATAAGCTTAAGCAAAAGGTGTAAATTTGATGAATTTATCTTTTCACAAAAGGTATAAGTGACTTCCGAAAAAGGTTTAAGTTGGCCTTCCACAAACGGTGTAAGTTCGAAGAAAAGGTATAAATCTTATGCCAAAAATTCTTACACAAAAGGAGTAACTTTTCAAAAAAAATATAACCACTTCCACGAAAAGGTATAAGCTTAAGCAAAAGGTGTAAGTTAATGAATTTATCTTTTCACAAAAGGTATAACTGACTTGCGAAAAAGCTTTAAGTTATCCTTCCACAAACGGTGTAAGTTCGAAGAAAAGGTATAATCTTATGCCAAAATTCTTACACAAAAGGAGTAACTTTTCAAAAAAATATAAGCACTTCCACAAAAAGGTAGAAGCTTAGGGAAAAGGTGTAAATTTGATGACTTTATTTTTCCACAAAAGGTATAACTGATCGACAGACTGTTATCGACAGATATAGATACCGTTTTTAGTATAGAGCAACGGACAGAGACATAGAGAGAGAGAGAGAGAGAGAGAGAGAGAGAGAGAGATAGACTGAGATCCACAGACATAGAGACCTAGATGGACACTGATCGACAGAGGGACCGAGATCGACAGAGATCGACAGAGAAGAGACCCACATGGACACCGACATACCAAGATCGCTGGAGACAGACCGAGATAAACAGGGATCGACAGAGAGAGACCGACATCGACACAGAGAGACCAAGATCGATAGCCAATCTTTCAAAAAACCTTTGATTTGCGGCGGCGGTGCCAGTGGAGGTGCCGATCTCAGAAGGCTGTGAGCACTGGAGCCCACCGACGCTTGTGTGGTCAGCGGTGGTGACGACCCTTTCATTTGTTCAGTGGTTGTCTCAATTGGGTTTATGAACACTTCGAAATGTTACTCCTTCTGTGTTTACTACTACTCTGACATGAACATATGTTACTCCTTCTGTGTTTACGAACATTTTTAAATGAACCCTTTGTTACTCCTTTTCTCGTTATCAACGCTTTGAAATGTTACTCCGTCATACTTTTCGTGAAAATATTTACACCATTTTTCAAAAGTTACTGCTTTTGTGTAAGAATTGTTGGCATGAGATTTATACTTTTTCTTCGAACTTACACCTTTTGTGAAAGGCCAATTTAAACCTATTTCGGAAGTCACTTATACCTTTCGTGGAAAAAAAAATTCATCAAATTTACACCTTTTTCTTAACCTTATACCTTTTCGTGGAAGTGCTTATATATATTTTGAAAAGTTACTCCTTTTGTGTAAGAATTTTTGACTTCCGAAAAGCTTTAAGTTGGGCTTCCACAAAAGGTATAAATCTTATGCCAAAAATTCTTACACAAAAGGAGTAAGTGTTCATAAAAGGTGTAAATGATTTATACTTTTCAGTAATCAGTTACGCCTTTTCTGAAATTCCTTACGCCTTTCTTGAGACCATTTACACCTTTAGTCATATAATATATTATTTTATTAATTTACCTGGAAACTGACCTGCTTAGCAGGTCACCAATGTGTAAGTTTCCAAATATTTTGATATAACCCAATACATATAAATGTGTAAATGCAAAATGGAAGGGTGTAACTGCCTTGCATACCATATGCAAGGCACACATGAGAAAAGTCCATATATAATATATAAGACTTTTGGTGATTAATTATTTTGGTTCTTAAAATTATTATTTTGGTTTTTAAATAATTTTTGTAATAAAATTAAATTTGTCACTAAAAAAGTCATTAAAAGTGTATCTAGAAAAGTCTTTAGCGACGAATTTTTGAAAATGTCGTTGAAAATGACAATTAACAACCAATTTTATATTATCACAAAATGTTTGATTTTACAAAACTAAAATATTTCGTCGCTAATACTTTGTCACAAAATGTCTCAATTTGGTCGCAAAAAGCAACATAGTGACCTTTTTAACAACAAATATATTTGGTCGCTAAAGGTTTGAAATAACATTTTGAAACATTCAATTTCATAGCTATAAATTGACATTCACAGCCCAAATCTGTCTCTGTATATATAAAAAAACAAGATCAAATCTTGCACACAAGATCAAATCTATTCTTGTATATACAAAAAACAAATTACAAAATTCAAAACTCTAAGTATCCAAATTCACTTCAACATAGTTCATTATATGAGTTAAATCCCAAAACAAGATCAAAATAGTTCAATATTGTATGAGTTAGAACACTATGACGACTTCAACTTTGTCTTTCTCTGGCACCACCTCTTCACAAGTTCAGTTACAAGAGCAACATGCCCTAAACAATTAGTTGTTCCACGACCACAAAAGCTTATCACCGTCTATAGTCATAGAGAAAGGATGAAAATCATGCACACATGATCATAATCAGAAGTGTAAACAAAGTTCAAAAATGCAAAAGAGATGTAGATGAATTCCAAAAATGGATATCAACCGTGAAGAACTTAACTAAGGCATTTAAAGCAAATAAAAACTCAAATTTTTGAGGCAAATTGAAAGAAATTTAAAAAAAAAAATTATTTGACTTCTATTACAAGTGTAGCATTATTAGCAGCCCAAGTACAAGCAGCCTACACAAGAGCTGCAGCCTCAGCACAAGTGTGTGCAACTGCATTACAAGTGTGTTCAACAATTAAATATAATTTGTAGCATATGCAAATGTATTAACTTCTATTATCAATTTCAGCATGTATTTTATAAGGAATAATTTTAATATTTAAAATTCAAAACATTACCTTGTACGTCTTGTCATCTCATAATTGACACAGGTATCACCACACCACTTTTTCGATATTCTTCGTGTGGGTTTACAAGGGCCGATTCCAAAATTAATACGCTTTCATCATATCACCAAGAAGAAAGCAACATAATGATTTTAATTCATGCAAAAAGGATTTAAATTTATTACCGACTAGGCAATCCAGAATACATAGTACTCCCTCCACTTAAAACTATGTGCAGGTAGAGCTGTGAAAAACAAAACAAATTAGGGGTTAAAAAATACTTGAAAATAAATTCACATACATTACAAAGTGTATATTGTACAAGGCATGAAGTGGTCACATGGTATAGAAAAAATCTATATAGCAAGACAAGTGTATCTTCATCAAAGTTATAGGATATATATGTCATTGTTATAACTATTAAGATTGATAATACTATATGCTTTTAAGTAAAAAACTGTAAGAATTATTGCTTACCAAATGACCTACATACTATCATCCGATTATTAATGTCCATTTCCTAAATACAATAAAATACCATGTCAGCCATTCCATCACCTTCGACGTCTATGAGTTCCTGCAAGAAGAAAGCAATTCAAACTTCTACAAATTCCAGCCTATCAACGTATTATTAAAACTGTGTAACCTCATAGATCTAAAAATACTTCACTGAAATCAGCATTTTACATGTTGAGAATGCTCTAACAATGTTATAGTTCATGGAAAACTCCACAAAAAATACTGATTCATAAAATGAATGAATCTGATGGGGCTCAAGATCAGCTATAGTTGTAGGAAGGCTTGTTAGAAGCTTAGATACAAATGGTTCGCTTTCTCTAATCTAGAAACAATAGAAGAAAAGCATGACACATTCAATAGGCCCATCATAGTTTTGTTCAGGTTTATTAAATCTTGCATCCAACTCCTAGCCATCCCAAAATCCCTATTACAAAATATACAAAGACATTATCCTTAAATTCCAATATCTTGTTACTTTCTATATGTGGTCTTAAAGGAGAAACACAACTAAATTCTTAAAGAAGTTTCACTAATATGTATATCTACTTTTGACTATGTAATTCATATCTATCTTTCTACAAACAGAAATTTGGGGATGTATTGCCAAGGCACACCACATAACATTTGTTAAGGTACTTAAGAAAAAAAAATATCAAATGGGCCGAATTAGTCAGTCCAATGAGCTGGATAACGAGTCATCAAAAAAAAAAAAAAAGGTACTTGAGAAATCAAAGGTGCAAACAAAATATTCAAATCTAGGTTCAAACAACAACAACAATACAAAAACAACACTAGAGATTAAACTCTTCAACCAGCAAGAAAACAACCCATCCATTACCTATTCAAGCATAATAGTTTCTATGCTGCAAGGCAATTATATGACAAGCAACGGGTAATTTAAAGGTCCATATATCAAGGTAACATGGAAACTTCAAGATGTAATATGTAGCCAAGGGACAGATAACTACTTGAAAAGACCACTTTTAAGCACATAAATTCAACAAGATCCGACATCTACTCAAAGTTAATCAGCAGAAAAGTAGCCTAAATTATCCGAACCTCAATTTAACAACCCACCACAAGATAGCTCAAATACAAAGAACCTCTTCATAATTCTCAATTAACAGTCACATATTATAGCAAGAATCTTCACCACCAAAATCAAAAGCACAAATCACGAAATCAAGTACCTATATAGCTCTGTTCACTCTGGTTTCTTGATCAATCAACATACGTGGAATATTGGTTACATCAGCTGCCTCTGCAATTGATACCTCTGTCTTCTTACATGTCTTCTCAACAACACCATTCACAAGCCTTCAAAGCAAAAATTTAAGAGTTAAGCCTAATTTCTTCTTAAAGTTTGAAACTGAAGGTCACAAACATGTAGAGTGCAAAATTAATCAAGTTCAATTTCAACATGAAGCTTACACATGCTCAAGCAGTCACTAAAAGTTGAAATGAAAAGGCATATCTGTTTAATAATGCTCCTTCCCCCCACCCCCAAAAGAGGGAAAATAAAAAATAAGAAGGTGCCCACAATTAAAACACTAGTAAGCAAGCAAGCAATTAAACCAACAGAAGCAGGGGAGGGGGATAATACTTTTCAACTTTCCACTTATTTATCGCTCATCAAATCAGCAATTTCCATACATATTATTATGTACAGATGGGTTATTTATTACAGTTCAACACTTCACAACACTAATTCCTAGAATAACATGTGCTTGTAGTTTCCATACACATTTTATTTTAAGGAAATAGACTATAAAATGTATCACCCTTAAAAATATATCACCCTTAAAAATATGGTATACCAATGACAAGTATACTTGTTTTGAAATTATAAATTATTGTTATACATATATAGGTCAGACATACACCAGTATTCCCAGCTCATGGTTTTAAATCACAGTATTGGATGATGTAACAGTCGTGGTTTAATGATATCATATAATAGGAATCAAAACTAGAGCCATGAATTTTATTCAAGCACAAAAAATGCCAATAATAATAATAATAATAATTGATAAGCAATTTATGACCTTATTTATCACAATTTGAGTGTTGGTAACAATATCTAAGAACATGTTTTACAAATTATACTGAATTTTATGTTACTTTTAAGGCCAAAAAAGCGGAACATTTCGTCTGGTAAGTGGTAAGAGAATTTCACAATCTAGAATACTTCAAATTAAGAACCTTCTTTAAGGATCAAACCTATGAAAGGAGTTGAGCATCAAATCAAGCCAAGTTCAAGCCCAAATCCTTAAACTACCACTGTGGCAGAAAGACTTGAGCCAAATCCATCTCAACTCAATAAACTCATAACAAAAGTAACAAATAAACTGAGACAGGTATAACATCATTTCCTAGGCAAAAGAACCATACACACAAATGACATTCAGAGGAACAAAGCAGGAGTGACTTTCCAAATAGATAATAAAATTGGATCGTTTGTTTAGCAAGGCAAGCTAAACGATCAATACATTATCTCAATTCTCCGAATTTCCTCTTAAGCCTTGCCAATCAAGTTTGAGGATAAGGTTGAGGCAATTAAGATTTGTCATTAATAACTTCCTCAGAGATGGTGTCTCGGCCCAACCATAAGGAAACTGCCCGTAAAAATATTAAAATGGATTGTTGTGATCTCACAAATAACTACCATGAAAAACTCAAGCAATAGTAGTAGAGTACAGAGGAATACAGAATTTCAAATTCAAGCAATTTGAATGAATACAGAAGAGTATATATATAGATATGTACATGTATATATGATGTGTCTATGCAGAGAGAAAGAGATTGGAAACATACCAAATCGCTATTTACCTTCGGATTAAAGCCAAAGAACTCAGATCGATTCTGAAATGAGGTGAAGATCAATTCTGATGCAAGGCGACACAAAGATCGATTCGGATTGAAGCTGAAGATCGATTGAGTCTTAGCTGACATCGATCGAAGCTGAAGATTGATTGAGTCCTAACTGTTTTGAGCACAAAGATCGATCGAAGCTGAAGATCGATTGAGTCCTAGATAGAGGAAATAGTAGAGATTGATTGAGCCCTAGCTGAGATCGGTTGTAGTGACGGAATGAATCTAGCTTAAGAATGCACGTATTTGACAACTGGAGGAGGGATCGATCTAGTGAAGCGCATATTTAACGACCTTTGGCAACCAAATTAATTCGTCTCTAGCTTTTGCCTACCTCAGACACGGGGTCAAGTGCTCAAATCAACATAAGCTTTAACTTTTTTGGTCCCTAAAAGTCATCAAATAATTTTTTTGGCCTATCATAAAGGAATATAGGGTGTCTATATAATTTTCTCTTAAAATTTATTTTGGTCTCTAAATATTAGTCCCTAAATCACTAATTTCTTGTAGTAAGGGGGCGGGTCGAGAGGATCTTGCTACAAGCAGGGGAGAGAGAAAAAGGAACTGAGATACAAGGTTTGTTTTTTTATTATTTATTCCTAACACAAATTTTAAAATTTGTTTGAAGATCATCTAAATAAATATAGGATAAATTACTTATAAGTTTTATTTGAAAAACTTATACAATATATGGTCTTATGAAAAAATTTATAACTTAATAGGTCCTGTGACTTTCTTATGGACACATTTACTTAATAACCTAATTAATGATAATATCATATGTGAGAAAATCAATATTATCATAGATTGTAATCATATCTCTATGGTTGAAATTTTAAAATTCAAAATAATCTAATTAATGCCAATATCATATATGGAAAATTCGATATCACCATAGATTGTGATCATATCTATATGATTAGAAATTTGAAATTCAAAATAACCTAATTAATGGAAATTTATATAATAAGGCAAGAAGGTTTTTGAATTTATCTTAGAAACAATTGTCCTACTAGGACATTTTAATGGTCATGGTTCATTTGTGTAATTAGATAGATGGTTGAGATCCCTTAAATATATATCAATCCTAATTATATACATTTACTTCCCGCCCAAAGAGTAAGCTGCTTACCCACGTGTGACAACCCTCACCTCCGATTAGTGCTAATCTATGATTAAGCATGAGAAGTAATTGATTAAGCTGAAATTCTGAACTGATTGCCGGAGTGTATCGGTTTAAATGCATTTCTATCTGTTTGATTTCTGAATGATCTGTTCATGTTTTAATTTCGAACTGTAAATTGAAGGCCTTGTCGGCGACTGAATCAGAAATTGATTAGTATTTTATGCTAATTAGAATTTATGTGATTTTATGATACGTTTAATTAAAAATTGATTTGGAATGATTAAATTAGATTAAATAATGTTAAATTACATTAGTTTGCATTTACTACCAAATTGCCATTGAGTGGATAATCCTAGGCTAACTCCTCCCCATACACATTTGACATATCACCTCTTCAGCCATTTTCTAGACCAAAAACGTGAGAGAGAGTAAGAGAGTTGGAAGAAAAATTTAGTTCATCTAGATTGGCTTGAAACTTAGAGGAATTGAAGGGGATTTGCAAAATTTAGCTTCCATACTTTGAATTCAAGGCTTAAGGTAAGTAATTCACCTTGTTCATTGTGAATTTAAGTTATTTCTCGTATGGTTCATGGTAAATTAGTGTTTAGATTCAAGAATTGGTTTAAAGTGTTGAGTTGAGAGTGAATTCATGCATGCATGTACATGTTCTTGAATTTGGAGTTATTTTGCATGGAATCCTCACATGCATGTACATATCATGAAGTTCAAGGTTGTTTTCCATGAAATTCTTCCATGCATGTCTAGATTATGGATGTAATCTAAGAATTCATCATGTTTTTGGAGTCTTGGCTGATTTGATCATGTGTTAGAAGCTTTGATTTCAAACAAACACATGCAGGACATATTTACATCTTGTTCTTGAATTTTGAGTTGAATTGGTGTTCAATTGGTTTACTTTTGGGCCTTGATTTTATTAAATGATCTTCAAAATGTGTTGTATTATGAGTTTCCAAGTGTTTTCCAGAAAATTGGCCCAAAAGGTTGAGTTTTGACATGTTTGATTCTTGGTTTTATGCTTGGGGATCAATCTGGAAATTCCAGATTTTGGATCCACGCTCGAGCGGAGGACTTCACGCTCGAGCGTATAAAGCCACGCTCGAGCGTGAAATGCATATGCCCAGAAGTTCATATGTTTTGCAGTCCGCTCGAGCAAGAGAATTCACGCTCGAGCGAGGGCCTGAGTCTCACGCTCGAGCGGAGGTCGAGGATCCATCGAGCGTGAAAATCGTGCATCCAATACTTTTTCATGAGTTTACAGTCCGCTCGAGCGAGGGAAGTCACGCTCGAGCGGAGCTCCTTTGTCTGCATGTCCGCTCGAGGGTAGAAAGCCACGCTCGAGCGAGACCCTTATTTCAGCAAAATTTTGAAAAGTGTTTTAAGATACACTTTTGCATCCTCATCCCATCCTAGGCATTCCTAGGCCATGTTTAAGGCATCTTAATGAGGATAATGTTATAGAACCACACCAAGTCATGTTAGGGGCTAAGTTATTAATCCCGAGTGTGTGTTCGTTCTGCAACTGTAGGGTTGGCATCCGAGGACGCTCATTAGCTTGTCTATAGCCCAGCACTCTGTGAGTAACAATGTTGTAAAGATACGTTCAATTATATCTATTTCTGAACGATTGATTGTACCGTTTTCTGAAATGACAATGCTTACTGAATGAATGTTTGTCCTATTTTTATGAACTGTACTCGTGGCATCCATAGCAACTTACTGTTACTGTACTGTTACTATTACTGCTACTGTTATAGAGATCTCTGTTGGTTCTAATGATTGGAACTACTACTGTTTACTGTTATGATGGCCATCAACTGACTGTTCGGTTTGTCAAGACCCACTGTACTGTTTTGCTAATGGATGTACCACATATGACTGCTTTGGTTTTCTAAATGACTGATATGATTGTTTAATTACTGAAAGAACATTCATTCTTAACCTCTTTACACAACTGTTATTCACTGGGTTTTAGCTCACTATTTATAGTTATATGTAGGTGTCCAGGCACCGGACCGGAGCTAGGAGGGTCGGGTTAGCTTTTGTTTTGTCAAGCCAACCACAGTGCCTCATTTCGAGGTTCCAAATCTGTCAAGCCAAGGCTATTTTTGGGGTTTCTCAGTTTCACCCTTCTGTCTCTGTTTGTAATGAATGTTTTAGACTTGACTGTATAGTAATGTTGGAGGGACTCGATCCCTAACCTGGATATTATGTGCACTCGTTATGTAAATATGTTTTGGTTATGTATGTGAATATGTTCAGAAAAGTCTTTTTGCATACAGAATGTCACAACTCATTGGACATCATTCTATTACTGTTTGGCTCCCGCCAGCCCCTTACTCTGTATTACTGTCATTTCTGTTAAGCAGGCCTTTGGTAATCACCGATTACTGGCCAGTTACGATGCTAAACCCATAGGGATGGGTTTGGGTCGTGACACCACATCTCCCCTCTATTCTACCTTTTATCTCTCTCTCTTCTCTCTTCTCACCTTCTCCTTTACCTACGATATATGCATTGCTGAATTCGATCTAGGGCTTTCGAAACAATGATCTTCAAGGCGCTGTCCAGGTAAGATCACTCTGTCATAAAAGAGACCTGTTAAGTTCCCTCTCTATCTCTCTCTCTCTACTATGTTTCACAGACGATCTGATCGCATTGCTGAATTCGATCTAGGGCTTTCGAAACAATGATCTTCAAGATCACTCTGTTGAATTCGATCTAGGGCTTTCAAAACAATGATCTTCATGATCACTCTGCTGTTTGATTGCTATCACTTTACTTTCAATTGATCTCACAAACAAATCTAATCAACTACTTTCTTGCGATTTCTTGCTATCACTCTGTTCTTGCTTTCAATTGATCTCACAAACGATTTCTTTTCAGATTTTCTCTCTATCGGGCTGTTCTGCGTCGCACCAGAATCCTCTCACTCTTTTCAAACTAAAGGTAAAGATCACTCTGTTTACTACAACGATTTTCATTTTATTATGTTTGATTGCTATCACTCTGAGTTCGTTTATCACACCCCTATTTTACTACTATTTTCTGATTATCTCTCTTTCATTTACAAACTGATTAAATGTGGTGACAATGTACTTCGTCAATCTATAGATTAGATCACTTTGTTTACTACAATGATTTTCATTTTATTATGTTTGATTGCTATCACTCTGAGTTCGTTTATCACACCCCTATTTTTCTACTATTTTCTTATTATCTCTCTTTCATTTACAAACTGATTAAATGTGATGACTATGTACTTCATCAATCTATAGATTGTATAGATTTTATTTGTTTATAGATTTTATTTGGATATAGATTGTATAGATTTTTTTTATAGATTATATAGATTTTTTACAAAGAATCTAGATATAGACACACATTCTCATATTCTTATAGATTTTTTTTTTGTGAGTATATTTTTATTTTATTTGAGATAATGCAGAAGAATCTGGATTAGTTTTGGATATAGATTGTATAGATTTTATTTGGATATAGATTGTATAGATTTTTTATTTATATATAGATTTTTTACAAAGAATCTAGATATAGATTTTTTATAGATTTTTTTCCAAACATTATAAAGAATTGTATAGATTTATATATATATATATATATATTATCTTTGTGAGTATATTTTTATTTTATTTGAGATAATGTAGAAGAATATGAGAATGTGTGTATATATATCATATTAAATTCAGAAAAAAAAATATATATGCAATTGAATATATAAATTTTAAAAAAAATGAATGAGGATGTATTAAAAATTTTATCAATTGAGTATCCAAATGAGTTTGCACTCATAACGATCAAACATATATCCAGATTACACTCATATTATTACAGAGTACTCTTTTTGATTTTGATTTTGATTTTGATTTTGATTTTTGTTTTTCTAAACCTTAAATTGGTTTGTTAATTAGGTATTTTCTGGATATCACCACCACCACAGCCACCATCATCGTCATCATCTTTGCTTCGAACCCCCTCCGGTACCTCTCTCCCTCTCTCTCAAACCCTATATTCCTTGAGGCCAGAAAACCTGTGTCTCTATGGTTTAAATTGATGTTCTTTGTGGCTGTGTCTGTTTAAACCCGTGAGAAAGAATGTCTTTGTTATAGTGACAAATCTCTTTGATCCATGTTTAAGAATTCAATATTTATTAGATCTTAAAGTATACGTGGTGATTAAAAAAGAAGATTTTACCCATACTCAAAATTATGAACACCTACATGACAGTGGCTAACCAACCTAACTGGGGAAAAACTTAAAAAAGAAAAAGAAAAAAGAAAAAAGGAAAAGGCAACATATAATAATTCTTGCAAAATAAAATTATGAAAGGGTTGGATAGTGCATGAAAAAGAAATAAGTGTAGTACCAAGCAAGAAACACATTTACATAAAGCATGGAGCCGCACACAAGCCAATTTTGGTTTAGATATAAAGACAAACCAAAACTAATTTTACCTTTCCAATACTGGAGGCTCATATCGCATCTCTTCTGTAATTGGTGGTATAAGAGATTCCGGAACCCATTCATCACATAACTCATCTATTTCCTAGAAAAACCAAGCAAACACTTGAAAAATGTTAGGTTGTCAAATTGTTTATGATACAAGAGCTACTATCTTGAAACAATAGTTGTTTGGGCCCTTCAATCTTAGTTTTACAACCATTCATGTATACATAGTTTTAGCCTCATTTACCTCATTGCCTTTAGAAGTCAGCAAGTTATCCTAAACTTCAGCTCAGTATGTATTTTCAATAATTTACGAATATAACTCGACTATTATAGTTGAAGGGTTATTGGTGTAATTTACCATGATTTTTTGGAACAGTGATCTACAAAAAAAAATAAAAAACCCACAGAAATTTACATTGCATATATAATTAAAGAATAAGATTTATTCAAGAGATGGGCCCATAACAAGAAGATTGAATCTATTTTCTGAATTTTTTTTTTTTTTTTTTGGCTTATTGGTTTTGGACATTGAGGTGCACAACTAAAGCGTCCTTTTCATTCTGTTTAGGTAAGTATGCTTGGAATTCAAAAAAAAAATTCTTTGTTCTTTGTGCATCATAAGTAATTGTAAATTGTAAAATATTCAGCGTATTTCACTTTTAATTTTGAGTTAAGAATACTTTTGTTGGGTTTTCATATGTTTATTGATGTGTTGCATTTATGTTAATGTGTTTATTCTGGAATTGAATTTGTGAACTTTCTTCTCCCTCTGCATTCTAAATGTATGATGAAATGCTTGAATGAAATTTTTATTTTAACAGTAAGTTACATCAACACCCCCCTTGCCTTGAATTCGCATTGTGTGTGTCAATTTTTGACCACACTGCCAATCAAGCACTCAGCTGGAGAATACTGACAGAATAGAGTAAGCCCAAACGACCTGTCACAAAAAGAAGAGATTCTGGCGGTAGTTCATCCACTCAGGGGCACTCCGACGATCAAGTCAATTATCTCTCAAATATAGTAAAAGAGCTTAACTCACTATTCAGAACATAAAAAACATACCTTAAACCCATGGGGTGTCTCTCTTTTATAGCCAACACTTACCTAATCCTAATAGAAGCCTAGCTCCAATGGATTCTGGATTACTGCTAATCTTGGACTCCCAGTAGGATTGGGATAAATTCTCTAAGAGTCTTATCTTTACCTAAACTGAAATCTTCTCCCATTCTAGGACTCTTGCCCCTTATCCGTTATCCCGGATTCTGGTATCTTCGCAGATAACCTCGGCCTAGCCGAGATGATCTCGGCGTCATGACCAAGACACGTGGCACCTTGGCTGGCACTTTGGTAACACCTCAGCCACGTGTTGTCATTCAAAAATTATGTCCCCACAACTGCCCCTAGGTTCTATTACCTTGGCGTCCTGAGGTGAAGGAACCTATATCATTTCTTCCATCTAGCACGTCAGCTAAGCTTGCTTCATCATTCATTGCCGAAGTCATAACTCGTCGGCTCAATATAACCAAGACCTATAGTCTGCTTTCATCAATGCGTTGGAACCAACAACCAAGTTCATCCAAGTTCATTAAGCCAAGACCGCCTCCATAGCCGAGGTCTTTGCTTCATTAAACCAAGAACTCCAAGAGTTTTATCATGCGTATGAGCTGTCACGTATAACAACTCAACCGTTCTTGGCACGCGTCTTTTCCGTTCTGGGCTGTACCTGATACGCGCCACTAAATCGCATCATTTTTTCGTGCGCCGTCTGACATGTATGCCGTCTTAGGCACATTAATTGCCTTTATGCCGCCGTTTCGAGTTTTGACAAAACTTTTCCCTTTCTCTTCGTCCCTTCACTTTTGCATCTTCATTCTCGTGCAAATTCTCTCTCTCTTGCCTTTCCCAAACCCGTCTTTGCTCCAAACTCTTCAAGCTCTGTAACCACCGTCGTTCACCTCATTCGGCGAGGGCTCTTGCTAATCTCCTCGGTTTGCCGCCATCATCTGATTTAACACCGACTTCATTTTTCTTCGGTGAGTCACTGTTTCTCTCCAATTTAACTTCCTGTTTTAGTTTCCTATCTTGAATTCCACCATGTATTGAACATGTTTGTTTCATGATTCTGTTTTTGGCCCAATCCATTCTTGAATATACACACATTGTTCACAAATTTGTTGATTTTCTGCCACTGTTCCTGGACTTGCACCCTTGCACACACTTTGTCACCGTGTTCTTGATAGAGCATCACCATTCTTGATTCTGAATCTTTGTTTTTGTTTTGTGTTTTCTCCAGATTCTTGCCTTCAATCTATGTTTCTATAGATCTAGGTTTGGGATTTGTCTGTAGAACCCACGACTTTTAGGAAAACTGAAATATACTTCACTTAGATCCTCAGAATTTCTTGCCCCATCATTCTTCTAGGTTTTGCCGAGGCCCCTCCAACCTTTACAAAACATATCCTTATGAAATCCAACACCTTCCCCAAGCCGACATCATGGGTATGTGGAGGCATAGGGTAGATACCCCAACCAAGTTAGAATACTTTAGGCAGGAATTTTCCATCCCAACCGACGTTCACCTTAAGTTGGTTGGGGAGGACGACTCTATCATGCCCACAGTTGGCTCCATGCCCTTTCCAGTCGTCGCCTTCATTGAGTGTGGACTTAGGCTTCCAATAGACATCCTTTTCCGAGAAGTCCTCCATTATTACAAATTGAACCCGATGCAACTTGCCATTAACTCTTACCAAGTTATTAATGGTATAATTGCCTTAGCACACCGAGAAAAAGCTAGGGTAACCTTAGCCGACATTCAATACTGCTATACCATGTGTGGCCTCAAATTAGAAAAAGGTTACATCTACTACCTTAAACCGAGGTCCACTGAATACAAACTTGTTGCCGACTTCCCAGACTCCAATAAGGGAGCCGGGGATGATTACCTCATTGTCTCGGGCAACTGGGAGTTCGCCCCAGATGAGGACCTTCACCTCTACCCTCTTAGCTAAACAGTATTCGTAGAGGATAATGGTAAGAACCAAGTATCACACAGATTTATTTTTTAAGTCCTAAAAACTTTATTCTTTCTGTATGTTCTAATGTCTGTGTTCTTTCGTGCAGCTCTTCCACAGCCACCAAAAGATTTTCGTAAGTCCTTCTTCCCCAGCAAGGATCTTAAGAAGTTGTTGGATCTTCCAGTTCATAGGCGGAGAGCCCTTCTACTGCTCAACTTCATTCCGACCTACAAGTCGGTACTTCCTGACGTCCCAAAGAAGCAGAAAAGCAAGTCTCCACCGTCCACCACAACTCCACTAGCAACTTCATCATCTCGGCCAGATCAAGGGTCAACCTCTAATCCAGCAGAGCAGCCATCTACCTCGACTCTACAGCTGATCCCACTATCTCAACTCCGACGCCAACGCCGACGCTGACGCCGAACTGCAATTGCTACAGAGATAGGCCGTAAGAAAATAGTCACAGAAGATCTTCTAGCCGACATGCCCGACACTGCCCACGCTCAACCAGCCCAGTCCCAGCCTCAACCAAAGCCAAAGCCCAAAAGACTGAAAAAGGCTCAGCCTAAGGCAACGGTGACTCAGATTGACACCGAGGACACCTTGCCTATTTCAAAATTGGCTAAGAGTGAGAAGACCCCCTCTGCCGCCGAGAAGAGGCCCGTCGAGGTCGAACTATCCCAATCAACTCGGTCAAAAAAACCGAGGTCTGAGTCGACCACAACCTCGGGGTCCATGAAACCAGATGCCCTCTAGGCTCCCCCAATCACCATCTAGGACAAGCCGATCAGAGCTAGCAACAGTGCGATTGACCTCGAAGTCGGCGTTGCTCTCTTTACAGCTTTGCTCCTTCCCAATGATCTCAATCGCAACGCCGAGATGAGTGAACACAAAAACTTCGCTTTGATGCTGCAGCATTCCATTCAAGTAAGTTCCTTACACTTGGTATTTTTCTTTCTTTATTCTTCCATACTTCGAGAATTTTTACTAATTTTTGTTCTGTCTATTTTCTTTCAGGCGATCTAGCACGCCCATTCCTTCTCAATGCAAGCTTTTGAAATGAGGAAGGAGTTGGCCGACAAGATCAGGGAAGTTGCTGGTTTACAGAAGACCATCAAAAAAATCGAGGCAAAAATGAAGACCTTGTCAGATCAGGCCGAGGCAGCTATTAAAGCTAAAGATGAGGCCGAAGAAAAAGCAGATGCTGCAAAGGCCATTAAGAAGGTTCTTGAGACCGAAAAGGAAAAGGCCGAAGAAAAGATAGCCGAGGCCTAAAAAGAACTTCAGGATGCCTTAGCCATAAAAGAGGCCGAGATCAAGGCCGCCAATGAGAAGGCGTATGCTAAGGGGGCGGCCGACGTCAAGGAGGACTACAAAAAGCAAGTGAAACAGGCATGCAACAAGGGTTTTACCCTTGGTTGGATGTCTGCCCTCAAAGATCTTGATGTCCCTGAGGACTCCCCCCTCAAGAATGCTGACAACCTCTCATTGCCATTCCCTCATACTTCAAGCCAATCCGAGGACGATTCTGAATCCGATGAGGAAACTTTGGTCAGGAAGAAGAAGGAAGCTGCTACGGCCAAGTCCCCTACTCTGAATGAGCAAGTCGTGCACTTGTCTCAGGATGAGGAGGGTGAGGTCTCTAAAGATGCCTCCTCTCTGAAGACAAACTCCGAGGTGCCAATCGCTGAGAAGAGCCTTGATCAAACTCTTCAGGAGATTGATGCTAAGCTCGCGGTTGAGAAGGCTGCTGAGAAGTCTTCCCAACTGTCTTCTGGGGGTGAGACACAACCCGCTGCCGACGCCGAGTAATTTATTTTGATGTTCCCTTCTTTATTTCTTGTACCTTTTCGTTCTCGAAACAATCTTTAATTTGGCCGATGCGCCTTCTTTTTGTAATCCGTACAAGTAATCATTTCGTAGGTCGAAGTTCCCTTTCTTTAGAATGTAAATACAACTTCCTCTCTTTTGAATGCTTGTATGCTTGTCTTTCTTATATGACTTAGAAAATTGGTATGTCCTCTACATACAACTTAATTGTGCAATCTTCTCGGGGTGACATACCTCAGTTTATACAAGCCATCGGTTTATCTCAGTAAGTACTTAAGTACTTCTTTCAACACAACCAGGTTTAACTTGTAAACTTTTCTCAAAATTCCAACAAGTGTTTAACCATGACCTCAGTTTAACTTCAACTTATAAATTTTTCTTAAATTTCAACAAGTGTTAACACATGACCTCGGTTTAACTTCAACTTGTAATTTTTTCTCAAATTTTAACAAGTGTTAAACATGACCTCGGTTTAATTTCAACTTGTAAATTTCTCTCAAATTTCAACGTGTTAAACCAATCTTCCTTTAACATAACCTCGGCTTAACTTCAACTTGTAAATTTTTCTTAAAATTTCAACAAGTGTCAAACCAATCTTCTAAGCATCATTTTCCAGCCCTCTGCCCCTAATGTGAATCTAAGTTCCACTTGGGTTCTTATTTAAGCCTGGGGCTTTGACCTTGTTACAGAGGTCAGATTCAAACAAAGACTGGCCAAGGTAACTAACCTCGGCCTCTTTGTTAATCTGATGATATGTACTTAGTTCCAATCTGAGTCTGATTCTGCCAATATGACAAGTCCAGGTTATCCCAACTTAGTTCAACTTTATTACATGCAAGTATAATTCTACTCTGCCATATAATAAGTCTAAGTTATTCGTCATGTTTCGCTTAGAAACATCACCAACTTAGTTCAACTCTATTATATGCAAGTAAAAGTTCGACTCTGCCATATAATAAGTCTAAGTTATTCATCACGTTTCGCTTAGAAACATCGCTAACTTAGTTCAACTCTATTATATGCAAGTAACAGTTTTACTCTGCCATATAATAAGTCTAAGTTATTCGTCATGTTTCGCTTAGAAGCATCGCCAACTTAGTTCAACTCTATTATATGCAAGTAAAAGTTCTACTCTGCCATATAATAAGTCTAAGTTATTCGTCATGTTTCGCTTAGAAATATCATCAAGTATTCGGTCAATCACATTACACAAGTTTAAAGATCAAGCTAAAACTTTATTACTTCTGCTAATAACAAGACAAAAAGAAAACTTAGAAAACAAGAAAATCTAGTGATAGAAAAACTTCAGATTGCAAGTATTCCAGGGTCTTCACAATTCTTTGCCTTCACAGTCCACAAGTCGATATGCCCCATTGCCCAAGACCGAGATGATTCTATAGGGTCCCTCCCAATTCGGGCCAACCTTGCCCTCTTTAGGATCCTTCTTGTTGCCGACGACCTTTCTCAGGACGAGATCACCAACTTGGAACTCTCGCGGGCTCACTTTCTTATTATAAGCCTTGGCAAGCTGCTGCTGGTATGCCCCTAGCTGAATTGTTGCTTTCTCCCTTCTCTCTTCTAGCAGATCCAGATCTCAGGCTATAAATACATCATTAGTTCCATTCTCCACTCCCTGGGTTCTGATCCCTGGGATGCCGACCTCCAGAGGAATGACTGCTTCTGTGCCATAAGCCATGGCAAATAGGGATTCCCCAGTTGATCTTCTCGGCGTAGTCTGATATGCCCAGAGTACACTGGGCAATTCATCCACCTACTTTCCCTTTACTGCTTGCAGCCTCTTCTTAATCCCATCCAAGATAACTTTGTTGGATGCTTCTGCTTGTCCATTGCTTTGAGGAAAACTTGGAGTGGAAAAATAATTCTTGATTTTGAACTTTGCACAGAAGCTCTTGATTAGCTTGCTGTCAAACTGTGTGCCATTGCTAGCTATTATTGCTCTTGGGATTCCAAACTTGGTGATGAAGTTCTTCCATATGAAGTTCTTCACATCAACGTCTCGAATCTTGGCAAGGGGTTCAGTTTCTACCCACTTGGTGAAGTAATCTGTTACTACCAGCAGGTACTTTCTTTGTTCAGTTGCTTGAGGCAGTTTTCCAATAAGATCCATGCCCCATTGGGCAAATGCCCAATGGCTGGACACCGGGTTCAAGTCTGCTGCTGGTTGATGTATTAACGGTGTAAACCTCTGACACTTCTCACACTTCTTGACATAGGCTTCGGCATCTTTTTGCATGTAGGGCCACTAGTATCCCTGAGTAATGGCCCTATGAGCAAGTGACTTGTTCCCAGCGTGGCTTCCACATACTTCTTTATGTATCTCGTACAGAAAGTCTTCAACCTGTGCAGGATGCACACACCTCAGAAGGGGTCCAGTAAAAGATCTTCTGTAGAGATGTTCTTCTGCGGTCAAACTGAATCTTATCGACTTAAGTTTGATCTTGTGCGCTTCTTTTCGGTCATCTGGCAGCTTCCCATCTCTAAGGAATACTATTATTGCATCCATCCAACTTGGTTCCATCTCCACACACATTGCTTCGCGTTCTATATTCAGTGGTTCTATGCTTGGACCTGACAAGTAGTCAACCATTATCGTTCTTGCCTCTCCGAGCTTCATTGCACTAGCCAGGTTGGCCAGAGTATCGGTATGGCTATTGTCATCTCGACTTACCTGCTATAGTCGGTAATTTTGAAATAAGGCTACCAGTCTGCCCACTTCCTTTGCATAGGCCAACATCCTTTCATCTCGGGCTACATATTCGCATGTTGTCTGGTTGACTATAAATTGGGAGTCACAGAAGACTATTCCCTCGTCGGCTTCCATGGCTGCTGCCAGCTTTAACCTTGCAATTAGTGCTTCATACTCTGTCTCATTGTTTAAGGCCTTAAACCCTAAACAAATGGATTGTTCGAGTATCTGCCCATCTGGAGATACTAGCACTACTCTTGCCCCCACTCCTTGTCGGTTTGAACTCCCATCAACGAACAGCCGGAATGAGTCGCCGATATAAATATTGCAAGGCCTGAGCTTTTCTATCGTCCTTTGTTTTGCTGTCCCCCAGTGGGTTTTTCCTTGCTCATTTTGACGTTGTATACCTCGGCTTAACGGAGCCCGATGTATAACGACGTTTGGTGTGAATTCAGCCACAAAGTTGGCTAAGACTTGGCCTTTGATTGTTGTCCTGGGTTTGAATTCCAGGTCATATTGGCCCAAGGCTACTACCTATCTGGCTATTCTTCCTGTCAGATCTCTCTGCTGTAACAGGGACCTCAAAGGGTGTTCAGTTAACACCACAATTTTGTGGGCTTGAAAGTAATGATTCAGCTTCTTGGAAGCCATTACTAAAGCCAGTGTTAACTTCTCCAAGGGTAGGTACCTGATCTCTGCATCTGCTAGGGTTTTACTTATGTAGTAAACCGCCATTTGCTCTCATTTTTCTTCTCTAACTACTACTGCACTTGCTACATGCTCTGAAATTGCCAAGTATAAGAACAGCTCCTCTCCAGGTACTAGATTTGAGAGAACTAGAGCTGTGGTCAAATACTTTTTTAAGTCAGCCAAGGCGGCTTCGCATTCTTCGGTCCATAAGAAGTTTGTGGCTTTCTTTACCAGGCTGAAGAAAGGCTTGCACTTATCAAAGCTTCTGCTTATGAATGTATTCAGGGTTGCAGCCCTTCCAGTCAACATCTGTACTTGTTTTGCCGATGTGGGGCTCTTCAATTCTACGATAGCCTTGATATGATTTGGGCTTACCTCAATGCCCTTTCTGGTTACCAAATATCCTAAGAACTTACCAGACCCAACTCCAAATGCACACTTCAATGCATTGAGTCGGAGCCGATATGTTTTAAGAATGTCAAAGACTGTCTTTAAGTCTTCTAGATGATCTTTAGGCTCCTTGGTCTTCACGACCATGTCATCTATGTATACCTCGATTGTTTTGCCAATTAGATGTCTGAACATCTTGGTTACTAATCCCTGGTAAATTACTCCTACATTTTTCAATCCAAAAGGCATTACCCTGTAGCAGTATAGCCCTTTTGGGGCGATGAATGCAGTCTTTTCCTTATCTGGGGGGTACATAGCTATCTGATGGTACCCCCTATAGGCATCCAGGAAGCTCATCCTTCTATGCCATGAAGTGGCATCCACTAATTGGTCGATCTTGGGTAATGGGAAACTGTCTCTGGGACAAGCCTTGTTTAGGCTGGTAAAATCCACGCAGACCCTCCACTTACCATTCTTTTTCTTCACCACCACTGTGTTTGATAGCCATGTCGGGTAATTTACCTCTCTAATGGCTCTGGCCTCTAGAAGTCTATCTACTTCCTCGTCTATTACCTCAACATGCATTAATGTTAGCCTCCTTGCTCACTAGATGACAGGTTTGGCCGACCTATCTACGTTCAGCCGGTGGCAGGTGACCTCGGGGTCAATGTCAGGCATCTCGTAGGGCATCCATACAAATACCTTCAGATTTTCTCTCAGGAATGCCTCTAGTTCTCTTTCCTTTTCCTCGGCTAAGCCCGAGCCGAGAAGGAAGAAGCGTTCTTCATCCCCTTGCTGGATAAGGATTTTCTTCAGGGCTTCTTCACTTTTCTCGGCTGGCTCTTTGCCGACATCCTCCAGGACTTCCACGTCCTCATCCTCGTCCTCGTCCTCGTCCTCGTCCTCGATCTCTGCTGTTTCTGGTTCTCGTATGTTGTAGGTGGATTTCATTGCTGCCATGGAGCAATTCTTTGCTTGTAGCTAATCCCCTCTGACCTCTTCTATTCCATGCTCTGTTGGGAACCACAATAGCTGATGCAATGTTAATGGAACAACCCCCATTGCGTGTAGCCATGGCCTTTCCAAGATAGCATTGTAAGGGGAGGGGGTGTCGATTATGGTGAACTCTATTTTTATCCTCTTGGTGCTAGCCTGCACCTCCAGACTTGCTGCTCCCAGTGGCCACGTCAGCGCTTCATTGAACCCAACCATTGGGCCATTGGACTGCTCTAAGTCATCTTGGTAAAGGCCAAGCTCCTTGTAACACCTGACATACATGATGTCACAAGAGTTGCCCTGGTCAACTAAGATGCGCTTCACTTTGCACTCTTCAATCTGGAGGATATTACCAAGGCATCGTTGTGTGGATGCTGCACCATCTCCAGGTCTTCCTCAATAAAGGACACCACTGGTTCTTGGCTCTCGCTTGCCCTAGCTCTTTTTTTCCCGACTTGATATACATGTTGTAGGTGTTTTACCTTTTGGGTTTCCCCCTTTATCTCATTCTCATTCACCTTTGAATAGATCACATTGATCACTCGAGGTCTGCCTGCCTGTGGTTGTGGTGCTAGTGGGGGTGGCGCTGTCGGTGTCTGGGGCAGTCTTGCCTGCCCTTCCCTTGTCCTGGCTTCATCTACCATGTCCCTTAAATGGCCCTGTCTTACCAGGTCTTATAGATATGTCTTCAGGGCTCTACACCCCTGAGTCAGATGTTCAGCTTCATTATGGTAAGCACAATGCTTGTCAAGGCTTCTTCCCATGAACTCGCCTGGTACCCTTTCTAGTGCTCTGTAGTAGGGCTGATTGCGGATTTTCTCCAAGACTTTGTAAACCGGAATTCGGAATACGGTTGTGACTACCTGAGCAACCCTTAATCCTATTTCCGATTTGCTGTAGCCACCATCACCTTGGCCTCGCTTTGGCGAACTATTTTTCTTCTCTGGATTCGGGGCCTTTGTCCCCGGTGTATCCTCCTCGGCCCTGGCATACTTTTCTATCCTGGCCATAAGCTCCTCCATGCTTTTTGGCAATGCCTTTGCCAGTGATTTTCGAAGCAAACAGTCATCCTTCAGGCTGTTTTTAAACGACACAACTGCCACCTCCTGGTTGCATCCTGGTATTCAGTTAAAGACCTAATAATACCTTTTGGCATAGGCCCTAAGGCTTTCGTCCTTGCTAATTCAGAGCCATCAGGGCGTCCACCCTTAATGGCTGCAGCTTGTTTGTCATGAACCTGGCTACAAACATTTCGTCCAGGCCTTCCCAGGTTTTCACAGTTCCTTTCGGCAACTTGTGAAACCAGTCCGATATAATTTCTCCGAAGGATGAGGGGAACACCTTGCAAAGCAACGACTCGTTCCCAGTATATAACGCCATCGAGTTCAGGTACAAACTGACGTGAAAGTTGGGGTCCGACTTACCGTCGTAGATCTGGAATCTCGGTATGCTAAACCTTTTTGGGGCTTCGAATTTGTCCAATTCTACCGAGAACGGCGTTCTCGGCTTGACCAGGGAGGTTACCTCGGCATCTTGTTGCCTCCTCTGTAGGTAATCCCTTAGATCCTCCTTGGTCTGTCTAGGAGCTCGGCTATCTCCTGACTTTAGCCTTTTCGGTGCACTACTCCCAGCTTCGTTGTGGGCCCTCTTCGACCTTTCCCCATTAGTTGTGTTGAAGCACAACTCCTGCCCTTGAATATGCCGATGTTATTTGGGGTCAGCTTCCCTGGTACGATGCATCCTCCTAGATTCTTCCCTTCTTGACTTTCCTCGCCCGACCTCCCTTGAAAGCTAATGAGACTGTTTTTCGGTCCTGGTGTGCTGGGGGACTATAGGGACAGTTTTCTGCCCATCTTTTCGAGCATCTTTCTTGGCAGCTGGAGTTGGCGTATCTTGCAACGGGAACGGTGGCTGCATGACATTGTTCTGCATCATGAAGTTGATGACTATTTACAAGTCCGCCAATTTGTTTGTCATTCCCTTCATCTCGTCGTCCCTCCGCAGGCATCTTTCTTTCCACACATGGAGGTCGTCTTCAATATAATACTCGCTTCGGTCTAACTTTTTTGACGTGTCGTCCTCCTAACCGACGTCTTTTTCTCCGTGATTCTTATCTTGAGTCTCTTTGTGACAGTTGTCTTCTTCGACGTCAAGGTCAATAGGTTTCCCACTCCCAGTAGGAGTGTTGTCCCCAACCTTTTCTTTCTGTCTGTCGTTGGCCATCTATTCTCCTTTCTTCCCCACAGACGGTGCCAAATTGTGTGTGTCAATTTCTAACCACACTGCCAATCTTGCACTTAGCTGGAGAACACTAGCAGAATAGATTAAGCCCGAACGACCTGTCAGAAAAAGAAGAGATTCCGACGGTGGTTCTTCCACCCGGGGGCACTCCAACGATCAAGTCAGTTATCTCTCAAAGATAGCAAAGGTGCTTAACTCACTATTCAGAACATAAAAAGCATACCTTAGACCCATGGGGGTGCCTCTTTTTTATAGCCAACACTTACCTAATCCCAATAGAAGCCTAGCTCCAATGGATTCCGGATTACTGCTAATCTTGGATTCCCAGTAGGATTGGGATAAACTCTCTAAGAATCTTATCTTTACCCAAACTGAAGTCTTCTCCCATTCTAGGACTCTTGTCCCTTATCCGCTTATCCCAGATTCTGGTATCTTCGCATATAACCTTGGCCTAGCCAAGATAATCTCGGCGTCATGACCAAGACACGTGGCACCTTGGTTGGCACTTTGGTGATACCTCGGCCACGTGTTGTCATTCAAAAATTATGTCCCCACACGCATCATGTCTTCATTTGATGGGTTTATGGAAAGCCCACCTCTTTTCAAAGTATTAGTAAATATATCAACCAAACAACAGAAAATAAAAATAAAAAAATTCAATGTCACTCTTCTCAAACTAAATGTAAACATTTCATTTTATTATGTTTGATTGCTATCTTTTCTATGTATATACATGTCTTCAATTTGTGTTGATTTGATTGCATGAAACTTCTCTCGAATCGATAGCCTCACTTTACTTTTTAATTTCTCTCTCTCTCTCTCTCTCTCTCTCTCTCTCTCTCTCTCTCTCTCTCTCTCTCTCTTTCTCTCACACACACACACACACACACACACACACACACACACGCACACACTCTGTTGGTTGATTTTAGGTTTTTATATCTGGATTGATGGATCATGCTATTTTATTTTATTTTTGTTTGTATTTAAGGCTTCAAGGTCGTTTCTTTGTTTCCGGAGTAGTCGTTTCTTTGATTTTGGGTTTTTATATCTGGATTGATGGATCATACTATTTTATTTTATTTTTGTTTCTGTTTAATTTCCTTATATTGGGATTGAAGAGTTTCTTTGTACATTGATGTTCTGAATATTGGAATTGTTGCGCTTCAAGGTCGTTTCTTTGTTTCCGGAGTGGTATACTTCAATTGCAAAATTGAAAAAGAACAATCACTAATTGTTATTTGTTATTTGTGTTCAAATGTGGTGAGGTAGAAATTAACTTATATTCTCATAAAAAAATGCAAAGAAAACTCTTCAACTTATATTCTCATAGGCATTTTCATTTCAGTAGAAATTAACTTGAAATTCTTGATGCTTGCACTTCCAATAGTCTACATGGAAATTCAGTATTATCCGTGTATTGAGCATGAGCATCTTGGCAAGTAGTTATTCACCCAAAAAAATCTTGGCATGTAGTTTCTTTCTTACCAGGGACTGCATCATTCTGCCATAGCATTCTTTTAATTATTTCCATTGCATAATTTACTACAACATCACATTAAATAGTTGCCACCACCAATGAAGGAAAGTTGTGGGTGCATAATATGATGAAAGAATCTGACACTGAGGCCCCTGAAAATTCCAGTGTCAAGTTCCAGCTTTCTCACTGAATTTTGATTTTATTAATTTTTTTTCCACTTCAGGTTCTTTTTTCTTTTTTGAATTTTGATATGATTGTTTTGAATTTTTTTGATATTTTGGCTCTTCTCTATGTGTAGAAAAGCATTAGCTAATGCATTAGCAGCAGCGCCATCCATGTGGACTCTTGGAAATGCAGGCATAGGAGCATTGAAGGTTTTTAATTTCTTGAAACAAATGACCTTTTGGAGCCTTCATATCTTTCTTCTCTTTTTCTTAACGTCATATTGTTAAGTTAATTTATTTATATAAATAATAATAATAATTTATTGGGAGCACGAACTGGTGTGCATTTTAATTTTAATTTCTTTTAAATTCTTTTAAATTGTAGAGCACTGGCTACTGTGCATTACTTGATATTTAATTTTTTTTATATTTGATTTGTTTGGAATTGTAGAGTACAGTCTGTTAAATATATTTTTATAACTGCATTTTAATCTTAATATTATTTACACCGTGCTTTTAGGCATGGGCATATGCTAGTATCATATATGGGAAATCCAATGTTAGCACAGATTGTGATCATATCTATATAGTTTGAAATTTGAAACTCAAAATATCATATGTGACATCACAAACCTAACGTGACAATCCCAAACCCAACGTTACAATCCCAAACCTAACGTGACATTCACATATGCTTCTGAAATTCAAAGTAACTTGATTAATGACAACACTATATATAAGAAATCTAATATTACCATAGATTATGATCATATCTATATGGTTGAAAATTTGATATTTAAAATATAGATGTAACATGTAACATCACAAACCCAATATGACATTCCTAAACCTAACGTAGCATTCTCATATGTTTCTCATCCCAAACCCAACGTAAATATAACATGTAACATCTCAAATTCACCGTAACATTCCTATATACTTGTCATCTCAAATCTAACGTGACATTCTAATACTCTAGCGTTAAATTATGAATAATATAATCTCCTAAATGTAACATGTAATATCGCAACCCAACCCATGTATTGAACCGCCATCACCCCTAACCCAACGTAACTTCAATATCAAGTGATGGGTTTCAATCCACATTCAATTACAAATCCAATCCTCAATAATCTTACGCAATGTACTGTGACATGCATGTAAACACTGATTATAACAAAGACACGATAGACATTAAAACACACACACAACAGAACAAAGACACAAATATAATCTACTATATGGTGATTACCTTACACACTAAATGTAACATGCATCATAACACTATCATCTAAGTCCCAATATAACGTAGTTCACATTCGACATCCAATTAACAACCAAAACCAAATACCTCCAACCCAACCCTTGAAACCATACACACTACCCCACACATCGAACATTATCAAAACTCATCAACCATCACAATATCAAATACGCCCATTCAATGAGAACATTTGCCAAAGTATGTCTATCAATAGGTGTAACAGATTGTCAATATCCTATTAAAGATGAACAATCCACACTTCAACAAACAACAACACTCTTAATATATATATATATATATATATATATATATATATATATATATATATATATATATATATATATATCTTCCCCTCAACCGAATGGAGTCAAAATCTGTCGAAGGAAGCAACACACAACCCTCAAATTTCATCATATCATCGACCATATTCATATCCATTTAAGTAACATTTTGAAAAAGCACTGGAATCCCGCACGGTCGTTATTTGTAGACTTATCTTTCTTAAAAGCATTCCCAAACATGATATGATGAATGAAAAAATAAGGTACAAGATGGAAATAAATTAGGGGCATGATAGTACACTAATATCATTTATTTACAATTTATAGGACCTTATAGAACATATTCCTATTTAAATAGGATTTCAAATTTTAAAAAAATATTTATAGGATTTCACATTAAATAAATTTTCCAAATAGGACTTATAAATAATTTTTCCATAAATATGCTTATTTAATAAATATATTTATTTAAGTTACATTTATTGTGTTTGGTTTCAAGTTTTTAGATTCAATTTTTTAGAAATTGATTTTTTTTGTTTTTCGTATTTTTTTTTGTTTTTAGTTAATATTAAAATTTTAAGCAAATTTTTTACTTTTTAGATGCACCTTGCTTAGATGTATATACAAAGTAAAATATTTGTAAAAAAATATTTTAAAAAATTAATAAATACACATGAATATGAAAAATATATTAAATTTTCATTTTTTTTTTGTATTTTTGATACTTAGTGAATTTTTTAAAGATTTTTTTTCATAAATATTATATTTTTTAAGTGTACTTATATTAGGTGTATCTAAAAATTAAAAAAAAAACTTAAAATATTAAAAAAAATTCAGTAAAAATAGAAAAATATGAAAAATAAAAAATTTTAATTTTTTAAAAATTAAATTTAAAAAATTCAAATCAAACAAGCTGATTATTTATTTTATTTTTTTATATATCTTTTTTTATAAAAAATTAAAAAAATTCGCTAAATAAACAAATCTGATAAACCTCCTTAACATCTACAGGCTTTGGCACTGTTGCTTGATGGTTGGTAGCATTGGGTCCGAGTCACTCCCTCTGGCCAACTTGTAGTTAACGAAAAATCCCCCTTTCTCTCTCTCTCTCTCTCTCTCTCTCTCTCTCTCTCTCTCTCTCTGATTTCAACGTGTCATGGGTAATCAAATCAATCAATCCATCAAACAATTACAAATCAATCTGTGACCGAGTCGACAGGGATGATCCAGAATCTGCGGGTTCTGCTTGGGCTCCACAATGGGAGGGTTAAAAAAATGTATTAAAATGTGTGTTATATGACAAAAAAAAATAATAAAAATAGAGTTTAAAAATATTTGTTAAGATGTGTTAAGAGTTTGTTAATTTTAGAGAGCAAGTGATGGTGCAATGAATTGTTAAAGGGTGTGTTAAGATGTGTATTAAATATATATATGTGTATATAATAAATAAAATAAATAAATAATTTAGTTTAATAAAAAATTTCAAATCCAAAATTAAATTCCAAGTCCAAAAAAAAAAAAATTCAACATGAAAAAAATAAAAAATAAAAAATAATAATAATAATAATTTTTCCGTTGACCGGTCAACGGTCAGACGTTCGGCCGGTCAACCGATAATACAAACAAACGCTTCCTTTCGCCAGCTAAAATGCTAGTCACAGTTAACAAATAGCTTAACAACTGACACTAACAAAACCCACTAACACACTACTTAACACTTCCATTGTGACATCCGAACATTACTGTAACTAACTAAAATTTGGCCACTGACACTAACATCACCACTAACACTAACATGTTCATTATGGATGCTCTAAGGGATTGTTTGAAAATAGAGGGAGTGTTTGAGAAGTTGGCTATTTCAATAAATTATTTTAATTTTTGATTATTTTAATAGGTTAAAATAATTATATTTAAGAAAATAATTAAATTTTTTTTATAGTTAAATATGATATTTGTAAGAAAAAAATTAAAATGATTATGAATTTAATGTGATATTTTATTTTACAATAATGATTCATACTACTAAAAAAAAGACCACTAATAACACTAATGCATTGAGAATATTAAAAAAAAAAAGGCATATGCCTCCACTGCCACATCATTAATGGTGCTATTAGAGTATCACTTTTAATGTTCTCAATCATTTTTTTTATTTTATTGATTATTTTAACCTATTTTGTCCTTTAATATTATTTTAATCCAAAAAATCAAAAAAGCCTATTGCTTAACACCCAAGACTATTTTAGTAATTTTTTTATTTTTTATAAAAAAGATATGTAATGTAATAAAAAATAATATGATCTAAATAAGAGGTAAGTGATCTAAATAGAATAAAAACACAATAATCAATGTATTTAGTTTTAGTTTTCTGAATTTAATTTTATAAAAATTGAGTTATTTATTTTTCGTATTTTTTATTTTTAATGAATATTTTTAAAATTTTAAGCAATTTTTTTAGATTTTCCTTACTTAAATATATCTAAATAGTAAAATATATATGAAAAAATATTTTAAATTTTAATAAATAAACAAAAATATGAAAAATATACTAAATTTTTGTATATATTTTTTTACTTTTAGTAAAGATTTTTTTTCACAAATATTATAATTTTTTAAGTGTATTTATATTGGGTGTGTTTAAAATTTTTAAAAAATACTTAAAATATTAAAAAAATTAATAAAAACAAAAAAAATGAAAAACGAAAAATTGGGTATGTTTGGTTTGATTTTGAGAGAGTAGTTTTTAAAAATTATTTTGAAGAGATAGTTTAGAAATTTTTTTGATTTGTTTGGTTGTGTATTTTGAAAATAGTTTTGGAGTTTAGAATAATTTGATATTTTATTATAATTGAGTAGATGTGTGTGAGAGAAAAAGTGATTAAGAAGAAGAAAGAAGATAGAAAAAGTGATTAATTGATGTGTAAGAGAAAGAAAGTGATTTTCGAAATTATTTTGAAAAAATTACAAACCAAACAAGTATTTTAAAAAAAAATTCCTAGAATCACTCTACAAAACCAAACAAACGTACCCATAATTTTTAAAAAAATAAATTTTAAAAACTGAAACTAAACCGAATGAATAGTATATTTTTAGGAGACATCCAACCAACCTCAAATATGCTGGTCATTGGCTGCTGCTGAGAAATGTCTCTTCCTCTCCTCCCAACCAACCACCCACATGTCTATTGATCTATGCCGTAGGTTTTACGTGATTTCCACCTAAAATTAACTATTCATTTACATCTCGTTTGGCATGTAGTATTTTTAATTTAAAAATTAAAAAATTATGAAAAAAATTTAAAAAAATTATAATTTATATTAAAAGTGAAAGATTTTCTTTTTTTTTATTTTTTTATACATTTTTTTGTAAAAAATTAAAAAATCATTCTAAACATATTAATTTTTTTACTTTATAATTTCGTTAAAAAATTCAAAAATTACTAAAATAACATGTTCTCAAACAAAGCCTTATTTACATGTTTATATGGTGGTGTTGATTTTTTACTTGAATAATCTTTACTCCAACACATTTACGTCTAAAACGTCTATATATGTATGTCTTAATTGGGAACCATTAATGATGTGTTTGTTTGGACAGACTGGATAAGGGGAGATTGTAGTTTACCGAATTGCTAGTCCTATGATACATTGTCTCTCGGATTATTTGATTGGACTGAATTTGTATCTTATATTTGTTTAGTCATGTGATTAGATATTTAGATTGAACTATTTTATTGAATCCAATGTTTGATTGGATAGACAGGATAAAGATAAATGTTCAAAAGACTATTTTACCGTTATAATTTATAATTTATATTTTTTTACTTAATATATAATTTTAAATTTATAATCTATAATTTTTAATTTTTAATTTAATAAGATGACCTAAATAAGTGCACTTTTTATCTTTTTACGAAAAGATATGCAGAAAAGTAGAGAGGTGATGTGATGGAAAAAAGATAAAAAGGTAGATTATTTTGTAGTAGCCAAACTTGGCCTAAAAAATTTTAATTTATAAGGCCATAATTTTTAATTTATTATTTATAAATGTTCAAAAGACTAGGAAAAAATGTAATAACAGCACTAAACAAATTTAATTTTTAAGGCCATAATTTTTAATTTATTATTTTTAATTGAATTTAATTTATAATTTATAAATATTCAAAAGACTATTTTACCTTTTTTCAATTGTTTACTAAGTAATAGCATGAAGGTAAAATGGACATTTTACACATTAATTTCATGTGATACCAATCTCCTGAAAATAATCACACCCTCCCCCTAGGATTATTTAGTCCTTTATATGAGAAATATGAAGTCCGGCCAGATTCCGTATTGGGCGGACTAAAATTGTACCAAAACGATGGACATTCCCTCTCTAATGAATTCAAGTCCAAACAGTGTTTAGTCCGCCCATAATCCCTCCAAACAAACACCCTAAAAATGATATAGAGTATAAAATTGAGGTATGAAGAGGGTTCATCATGTCATTAACATGAGTCAATTTTTTTAATTTTTTTGTCACATGCCATTTTGAGTTCTACATTCAAAATCCAACTTTTTAATCAAAATGGTTGTTTGAGATGATTTAAATGAATATATCTTTTAACTTTTTATAAAAAAATATGAAAAAAAAAAGAGATGATATAATCTATATAAGTTCAATTATCTAAATAAATGCAAATAAGCTCTAATTTAGGATTCGTTTGGAAATGAGCTATTTTAATTATTATTTTTTACAAAAATACGTGTTAAAAAATAGGAAAAATTACAAACACCCCCCTCAAGGTTTGGTAAAAATACAGATTCCTCCCTGAGATTTGAGAAATTACAAATTACCCCTTGAGGGTCAAATTTTCATGACAAATTAGGGGAAATTAGGGAGGAATCTGTATGAAAACAAAAACTTCAGGGGGCAATTTGTTATGGAAATATAAATCTCAGGGGGTAAGATGTAATTTCTCAAACCTTAGAGGGGAATCTGTAGCTTCACCAAACCTCAAGGAGGTATTTGTAATTTGCCCTAAAAAATAATAAGAGATGTAATAATTTATAGTGATTTTTTTGAATAAAACTCTTAGGGCGTGTTTGATTCGTGGGATTGGAGGGGGGGACTATCCACTATTTGGATTACAATCCAAATAGTGCTCCTTATCCGCCGTTTGATTTGTTTTTAGTCCGTCGGACATGGAGTCCGGCCGGACTCCTTATCCCCCATATGGGGGACTATTGTGTCCTGGGAGGGGGGTGGGACAGAATGTGGGGGACTATCCACTGTTGGGATTAGATGCTAAAATGACCATTTTGACCATCTACTATTTAATTATGTATTATATTTACTAAAATTCAATAAAATTTAAATGTCAAAATTTAAAAATAAAATAATTTTATTTAACTTTTTCTTGATGTTTTATTTATTTAATTTTTTAAAATAATTTTTTATAGATATTTTATTGATGTTTTATTTTAAAATTTTGTTTATAATTTATTTAATTTTATTATTTAAATTTTAATAGGTGTTTTATTTAAAATTTATTTAAAATTTTAATTAAAAAAATAATATAAATTTTTTATACAGGTTATACAGTATTAAATGAAATTTTAATGATTTATTAAATAATATAAAAAAAATAATGTCCTCTGTATTTTATTAAAACAAATTTATTTAATAAATCATTGTGTAAAATTTTAAAACAGTATAATGGTGTAAAAATTTTTAACACAGTAATGCTTACATAATAATCAAATTTTACCCTTTAGTAATGGTTACACAGTAACGGTTACACAGTAATCAAATTTTACCCTTTTTATTTATTTATTTATTTAATTTTAAAAAAAATAATTTTTTTTAATTGTGTAAAAGATAAAATAAAATAAATTCTTATTTAATCTAGCTAAAAATAATTAAAATATTAAAGATATGTTTAATATTGCTATTACTTAGTAAACAATTGAAAAAGGGTAAAATAGTCTTTTGTTCATTTATCATATCCAGTCCGTCCAACCAAACGTTAGATTCACTGAAAATAGTCCTATCCAGACATCTAATCCCATGAAAAAACAAACACAGGATACATATTTAATCCGACCAAATAGTCCGGAGGATTCACAGTCCCAAGACTCAAGTCCGATAGATTCTAATCCCCATTTTTCAGTCCGTCCAATCAAATACATTCTTAATTGCCAAATGTAACACACTTGTCTATGGTTGTAATATTCTTAGACCACAATTTATTATTAAAAAATAATATTAATATTTTTGGGGAGGTGTAGACTGCCCAGAGCTCTGGGGACATCTCTAATGGAGGTGGGAAAAAAAAGAAAAGCTAGAGGCAATAAAGCTGAAGGGCAGGTACCTTCAATAAATCACAACACAAACACATTTGAGATTGGTGTGTGCACGCTATACCACCTTGAACAAAGCCTTCAACCTCATTTTTGAAGCCAACATATGGGATTTGCAAAAAATAAAATTCGAATAAAAAAATGAAAACATTGTTCCTCATGAGGTAAACACATTACCCATTTGCAGATTTCAACTGTCATAAACTGGAAGAGAAATGTTATGGATCATTAAATTTTTTTTATGAAAACGATCATAAAAGATTTGTGACCTTCAAATTACCTTGATTAGTGTATGGTACTTTATTCTAAGTATAATCTAAAGATTACAAATCTTTCAGAATCATTTTCATGAAAGACTTTTCATAATACCTAGCATTACTGAAATTGAAAATGCCCTAATTGACAATTCCACCATGTTTCCACAATAGTTGCATTTATTAGATTATTATACCAAGAGGGTTATTATATATCACTTAAATATTTCAGCTATTATGTGGCATATTGTGTGGTAAAACTTATATACTTCGTTTATTTATTAATGTAGCTAGGGATGACAATAGAGGTTAATGGGATGGATATTAAGGGGTTGTTTTGGATATTCTAAATAAGCGCACTTTTTGACTTTTTAGACTAAAAAGTTGAGGAAGAAAATATGATTATTTGGGTTAACTTTTAACTTTTTATGGAAAAATATGTATTAAAAAATTGTATAAATTAGTGTATAGGGAAAAATTAGGATTGGGAGTTGTGCAGCCATATTAGTGATAACTTTTTAACTTTTTAAATAACTTTTTGACTTTTTGGCCACATGCCAAACTTGGCCTAATTCTTCATCCCCATTCCCCTATAAAAAATTTTCCCCATTCTCCATGAGTACCACCCTCTCCATTTCTTAATGGGTTTGGATTTTCCCCAACCCACTTTAATCCTCATTTTTATTTTATTTTTATTTTTTATATTTAATGTTAACAACTTTTTTTTATTTTTTTATTTTAAAGGCTCACAACAAAAGTTAAATATACCTTCAATCTTTTTTCTTTCTTTTTTAATATATTTAATGTTAACAACTTTTTTTTTTTTAAAGGTTCACAACAAAAGCTAAATATACCTTCAATCTTTTTTCTTTCTTTTTTAATATATTTTAATGCAAAAATGATTTGGACCCCCAATTTTTCAAACCCCCATGACCCCCAGTGTTTTCTTATTGGCTGGAAATTTTTTTTTTTTTTTTTTTCCTATCTGCCAATCACAATGCCCCATGTGGACTGGGGGTGCTGGGGTCACCCCCACTGGGGGTCCCGTTGTATTTTAATGTTAACAACTTTTTTTTTTATTATTTAAAGTTCACAACAAAAGCTAAATATACCTTCAATCTTTTTTCTTTCTTTTTTAATATATTTAATGTTAACAACCTTTTTTTTTTTTTTAAGGTTTTAGCCAAATATACCTTCAATCTTTTTTCTTTCTTTTTTAATATATTTAATGTTAACAACTTATTTTTTTTATATTTTTATATTTTTTTTAAAGTTCACTACAAAAGCTAAATATGCATTCAATCTTATTTTATTTTATTGGTTCAACAACAAAATCAAATACGCATTAATTAATTAATTAAATTTTTTTTTATAATAATCTAATATATAATTTTGAGACAATCAAATAAGTTTTAGTAATTGAAAAAAAAAATGTGGAAGAACGTAGAAGATTAAAAAAAAATTACAACCATCTCTCTCTCTCTCACTCTCACTCTCACTCTTACTCTTACTCTCTCCCCTACATGTTATAAGAACCTAATTACAATGTTATAAGAGCATGTTTGAAGAAATAAAATGTGAAAGAACCTGTTTGAAGAAAGTGTTATAAGACCCATATTAAATTGCATCAGGGCATAAATAAAGAATTGTTTGTTGATCTCTTAGCCACGGACATTTTAGACATTAAATCATCTTTCTCTTAGCAAATTTGAACCATTTATTTTAATTTATCCAAAATCTAATTATACATTTTAACAAATCTGAACCACTCATTTTAAGATATCTATGTCTTACCACACCCAATCCATCCTCCATCTTCTTCCTTTAATCCTCCACGAATTTTGTTGCTTATTACTTTTAAAAAACAAAAAAAAAAATTTTTAATTAAATTTTTATTAATTTCACAACGCCATTACCACTATTCTCACCTTCACTATCACACTACCATTACCATAGCCACTACCATCATCACTGCCACTATCACCTCACCACTATGTCACAATCTCTACTTTCACCTTCGTTCCATCACCACCGCCACCAAATATAAAAAAATATATTTTTAATTTTTTTTATAAAAAATATTTTTTCATTAAAAAATATTTTCTATCTAAATAAATGAAGCATAACATTGGAAAACAAGCTGATTTCAGTTAAATCTGTTCATAACTAAGAAAAATTCTTTTATTTTAAAAAAAATTATTTAGTAAGACTTTGTATCCCCTTTTTGTTTTTCCAGCAAATAAATCTTTGTACCCATCTTTTCTAACCAATCACGACTCATGCTTGTTTCGATTATCTACAATTTCCTTATTTTCAAATACATTCATATATATATATATATATATATATATATATATATATATATATATATATGTTGTATAAATTGTGTGATAACATAAAATAAATAGATTCGTACTCGTTAATTGAAATTTTAGAACAAGCAAACCATTCTGAAAATTACAATACATAACAAAATAAAATAACAAAGAACAGCAAACCGAAACCTGTACTAGACAATGCCCTTAATTTTTTTAAATAAATTAAAAAAATTCTAGATATGCATAAAATTTGACAAGAATAATGTGACAATTTTAATTAATGTGTATTCGATTTTATTGTTGAGCCAAATAAAATAAAATAAGATTGAATGTATATTTAACTTTGGTTGTGAATCTTAAAAATTAAAAAAAAAAATGGCTATGAACCTTTAAAAAAAAAAATTGGTTGTGAACCTGAAAAAAAAAATAAATAAATAAAAGAAAAAAGATTGAATGCATATTTAGTTTTGATTGTGAATCTAAAAAAAAAAAAAAAAAAAAACTTATGGGGAAATTAGTCCCATCCCAAACCCATCCCCTGTAGATATTTAAAGAATATCACTTACCCTACCCAATGGATAAGAAAAAAAAGAAAAAGCTCATGTATTTAGGTTGGGTTTCCATAAATACCCACAAGGTAGGTTATCCATTGTCATTCCTAACGCTGTGTTTGGTTGGGAGATTTGATGAGGGATTTGGAAAGGGAAAAGGAAAAGTTATGTGAAATATAAATAAAATATACTTATATTTCACCTAGTTTCACACACCTTTTTCTTTTTCCTTTCTAAATCCCTCCCCAAATTTCTCAACCAAACACACCATAAATGTAGCACAAAATGGATTTTCTTTCAAATTTCAAAGTATTCTTTTCGCTTAACACATAAGTTAATAAACTTTATTTTATAAAATTTGTTAATTTATATAATATTTTTTATTTTTTTATATAATATTTATTGCGTGAATACACGTAAGACGAGAAATAAATACGGTGATAAATAACATTATCGTAGTAAAATGAAAACACAGAATTTTTAAATCCTGAGGTGAGCCATATCAAACCAGATTTGCACAAATGCCTTGACAATGAGGTCTTGGTACTCAATTGAATTCAAGGAGAGGTAACAAGCAAGAAGCTCTTCCAAATCCTTGGACCCCCTGATGTTATTCTCCACAATCATTTCCACCATTGATTCCTTGAATTCTCTCTGTGGATCTAACGAGGACTTCACAATTAATGCAATGCTCCTCTTTCTTCTTCGACCACAGGCTTGAACTAGCAATTTCTTTTGAGCTTTTCTCGGAGAATTGGCTCTGAGCTTTGCTGCAGAATTTCGGATGATAACAGGACTAGTTTTACTCTGTTTTCGAGTTTTTTTAGAGTTTGTTGTTGTGTCTACGAATTTTACAGGCTTTGTCAAAATTGGAGGAAGCTCTAGCTCTGAAATTATGTCCAACCCATCAAGCTTGTCAAATTTCGCATTCTGATCATTGATGTCAATAATGATATCATCAGTAGTTGAAGAAGTGAATCTGCAACTGCGAGAGCTAGACCAGGATGCTAGTAGTCCTCCATTGAATGATGACTCTGAAGCAGCAGCATCAACGTTGTTGGACCCAAATTGATCAGTGGAACTTGTGGTTCGACGGCTGCAATGGGCTGAAACAGAGGAGGTGGCAAGTCTCTGAGATGGCTTGTAAAGGGTTTTTCTCTTGGGTGATGATTTTCTTGGTGAATAAGGAAAATGGGTGTCTGAAACTTTTGGGTTTGTCGGTGAGTTGTAGAATTTGGGTGTTGGAGAAAGGTGTGGCTTCTTTGATGTTGTTGTGATATTTGGTGATGGAAGCTTTTTCTTGATAGAATGAGAGGTACTATGGTTTCTGGTTCTGCTCATGTTTCTCAGCTTGTTAAACCAAGCATTGGGCAACATATATGATAGTCTAAACTTGTGATTGCCCATCAAAGAACTGCTCTCTCTCTCTCTCTCTCCCTGTCTGAGGTTGCTGGTTTGTGTTTGTTTCCCTCTATGTGATGAGTGAGAATTGAGAAGTGAGAAGTGAAAATGAATGAATAGATATGGAGAGGTATAATCCTAAAATGAAATATGGCATATTTACACATATTCATATCGGCAATGCTGTATCATGAAATTTTTTTTATAAAAATAATTATGAATACTTTGTGATCCTTGAATTACATTTAGAATAAAGTACCATACACTAATCAAGGTAATTCAAAAAGCATAACTTTTCCATGATCATTTTCATGAAAAAAATTTTATGATCCCTAACTTTTTTCTGTTCATATAGGCATGGTTGGGATGGCCTCATGATTATGAAAACAGAAGATAGAAACCCACACAAATTGCACATATATTTATCTCAAAATGTGATATGTGGTTCAAGTTAATTTTTGTATAGTGGGATTTATATTTAAAATATATAGTTTTTTAATAAAATAAAAAAAAAATTAATGTAAAATTTTATGGGTACTTGGCATTTCTCCTATGGAAAATGATTTGTCCCCTTAATTTTTTTCCCCCGAATCCCCCGAAATCACAGAGGAGAGAAAGAGAGGGGAAAGAGAAGAGAGGGGAAGAGGAGGCAGGTCTCAGCCATCGCAGCCCTCTGCCCGATCGTCGCAGCCTCCGCCGTCGCCTCCGCCAGATCGTCGCAGCCTCGCCTCCGCCGTCGCCTCCGCAGGTCCGCCGTCGCAGCCCCGCCCCTCGCAGCCCCTGCCTCTGCCGCCTCCGCCCCCGCCTTCGCCTCTGCCCCATTTGTTGGGCCCCCTCCAGTCCTTCCTCCTCCTCCTCCTCCTCCTCCTCCCCCTCTAGTCCCTCTACCTCCCTCTCCTCCTCCCTCCTCCTTCCTCCCTCCTCCTTCTTCTTCCATCTTCTTCTTCGTTTCTGATTCAACCAAAAAAAAAAAAAAAAAGACAAAAACGATGTCATTTTTGCCTTTAAGGAGATTCAAGGGACTTGTTTTCGAGCGACGTAGCATTGCTCTTTCGCCTATCATAAATATGGTGAAAAACAAGTGGATCAAGAGGTTGGTTTCCAACGCGAATGTTAAACATGCTAAGATTGCTTCCGTTATACGGTTGTAATAGCAAGTTTCTATTATATTGCTAGTGAAAAAAATTACTTTAGTCTCACTTTGATTAGGATGAAAATAGTAAAAATTAAAAGAAATAGGAAAAAAAATAAATTTTGTCTAAGTTTGTTTAGTATGAAAGTGGTGAAAATGATAAGAAAATTAATTTTCTTATACAAAATTCATAAGAACATAGTAACTAAGTTTCTAATTTTTTGCCAAAAAAAAAAAAACACAAAAAAATATAAGAAATTTAAATTTGTTGTAAAAGTAATTAATTAGAATTAGAATTCTTATTTTCTTGCAAAATTTGCATCATAATCAAATTCATACGAAAAAATATATTTTCTTTTCTTTTTCTTTGTTTTTTGGATAAACTATAATCATAATAGTTGTACTTAATTCCAATCAAATCCTATTGAAAATAAGTTTTAGTAAAATCGTCGCTGAAAATAATTTTTTGTAATATTTTTTTACATGTCATTTAAAATTAACAATTAGTTACTTTTTTATCATGATTTTTATAATTATTGTTAAAACTTGTAATTAGTGACGATTTTATTTTTTAAACTGTCTATGAAAATTACAAATTAGTAACTTTTTTGTGGCAATTTTTTTAAACTGTCGCTAAAACTTATAATTAGTGACATTTTTTTATGATAATTTTCAAATTATCGTTGAAAATTAACAATTAGTGACTTTTTTTAATAGTGTTTGATAAAAAATATTATTAATTATTATAGGACTTATTGAACAATAAATCTATTTATTAAGATCTACATGAATCTTCCTTATTTTTTTACTTTATTTTTTACTATTTTACTTTTTATCATTTATCTATATTATTATTAAGTGAAGGTCTAAATAGGTTTATTAAACCCTTCTTCTCCTCAGGCCACGCGACAACTTTATATATGCTAAAATAAAAAAATTATTATATACAGAGTAAACAAGTTTTGAACCTAAATTTTGAATTTCATTACAAACATGCTTATCACTTAAACAATACGCGTATTATGAAATTAATTTTTTTATTATTAATTATTTGAATTATGTGTGTTACTGCTAAATTTTTTTTAATCAAACGTAGCCAATGAATTTATGAGCCTTTTCCTAATTTGACCAAACTTACCGGAATGTAAGGAATTTCTGTTGGTTGGTTATGCATGTTTGCATGATCTGTCTTTGCCTTCGACAGTGTCTTTGTATGCCCTTTTTTCTTTTTTTTCTTTTTTTAAATTAAGTTTGGGAACTAAAACTTATCTATTTACATTTTTTTGAATGGATAGTTATATGTAGAGATTAAATTTATGTAGCGTGAATAAATTTGAAATATAAAATAATAATTTTAAATAATTTTTAAATAATTAAATTTGAATTTGTAATATTATTTTTTTATTATAGAATTTTTAGCATTTTTGTTATATGGGAAATAACATTACAGTAGAGTAAGAAAACAAAAATTACAAAATTATGAAAAAAATATAACATTTTAATTATTAAAATGTATAAATTTTAACACTAATTTATAAATTTTTTTTGAAAAAAGATTAGAAACTCTAAATTAAGAGTTTTAATAGTTTTAATTGGTATATAAATCTTATGTAATGTGATATTTTGATCATGATTTTTTTATTTTTATTTTTCACATTATTAATGTTCTTTTAAAATTCTAAAATTAAAAAGATATATTATTTTTGTTTTTTTTTTTAGGTACCCCACTTTCATGTTGTTAATCTATTTCCTTTTGTTATACAGTGCCTAGCAATTTCTTTTGAGTTGAGCTGGGTTGAATAGGCAATAATTTCATCTATTAGGGACCCACCAGAGCACTACTTGGTCGCAGTATGTCATGTCAATGCTCATTTCCCAAATGAAAAAAGATTGAGCGCTTTAGAGTGAGAATTTTATGAGAAGTTTTATATCGATGGGGTCATTTGTAATGTGATTTATGTGTATAAATTTTTTTTTCAAATTTATGGGTCAACCTTGAGGGATATTGGACGGTTTGTTACAATTTTTAGGGGTAATTATAATTTATTTTAATTTGATAATTTATATCAGATTATTTGATATAATTTTTGTTTATAATTTATTAAGTAAAAATAATTTAAATAAATTTTTGAAAAACATATTATTTAGAAGCTGAAAAATAAATACTTTTAACTTTTATTTTTTGATTATTAACTTTTCAATTTAAAAAAACTTCACCAAACAAAACATTCTTAGAAAATTATATGGGAACTCATGCATTAAAATTAAGTCCTCGTTTAGTTTTTATTTTGGGATTAAAAAAATACAAAAAGACAATATAGGCTATATAAGTTAATAAAATAAAATATCACATCTAAACATAATCATTATATTTTTTTCTCACATAAATCAAAAAAATCCAAAAACACAAATCAAACGAGCCTAAAAAAGTCAGACTAAAAAAACCTCAACACAAAAAAGTGAACTACAGTAATCAATACCAAACGAAGCTTAAAATTATAAAAATAAAAAATATGGCTTTTTTAGCCAAAATCAAAATCATATGAGAAATCAGAAACCAATTATAAAAATAAAAAATATATATTATCGATATAATTGCCCCAATAATAAAAGCTAAACAATAATAATCAGACTAAAGTAACAAAGAGATTAATTTGACCTAATCAGATTGCAAAAGGTTGAATAGGAAAGAAAAGTTATATATTCATGAGCAACAGAGCATAGTGAGACCCTCCTACTTGGGCCATAGCCTAGAGACCTATTTCAAAAGGCCCAACAACCACCATTGACCCACTTCAGCTATGGCTTTTTTTAGCCTTTTTGACTATTTAACCAAAAAAAAAAAAAAAGGTTTGGCTTACAGCTCATTTTTTGATTGCCAAATCACCTTTTTTTGAATATTTTTTACTTGTCTAACGCATCGTTTGGGAAGAAGGTTTTTAGGTTTTTTTAGTTATTTTACTCATAAAAAATAAAATAAGTTATTTTAACTATAACAAATAACATATCACATCAAATTAGGGGTGCAACTTGGACGGACTCAACCCGAGCAACCCGAGCCCAGCTCGAATTTTTTTAGGGCTTGGACAAAATATTTTCAAATTCGGTACGGGCTTGGGCAAAAATTCAGAAACCCGAATTAACTTTGGGCGGGCTTGGACAAAGACATCAAGCAACCCGAAACCCGAATTATATATGAGAGGAAGATTAATGATATGGAATTGGGCCAGACAGAGTTGTGCCGGACAGATTTGGGCCGAACAGGTGTTGGGCCAAGTTGTGTGGCCCGGCCTTGAAGGAAGCTGCTCGGTTAAGGCAGCGCGTGGATTGACCGAGCTGCAAGGATCCGTGGTTACGAAGCCAGTCAGGTGAAAAGTCTAGCGTCAGAAAAGGCTAGGTTAGACTGAGGTACCTGTTTGCTCAGCAGGTAGGTCGACCGCAGACAAGCGTGAGTTGTCCCGAGCTCGGCTTTGCCGAGATGCCGACGAGTTCGGTCCTCATCTGAGCTTAGCTGTTGGAGTACTTGGGCATGAAGCGCAGCATGGCAGACGATGGCTGAGATGGTACTACCCGGCTGCCGAGCTCCCAGGAGAATGGGCAGGCAATTGGGTTAGGTGGTGCTCAGCAAGGTTTATGCTGACGGATGGGATAGTAGTGCCACGTGTTGAGAGGTCAATAGGAGTAGATTTGGGACGCAGAAGGTATACAAGCACGTCTGCGCCCCCCATACGTTGGAGATGAACATTTGGTGGGACATACACTAAACACTCAACACTCTTCCTTCTCTCTATCTATCCCCTGTGTGTGTGTGTTCTAACTTGATCGTCTGAGGGGTTTTCCGGCCACACACTGCCAGGTAGCTCACTGCCGTTGTGCTCGCAGGTCGATTAGACAGACAGGAGTTTGGAAGAAAGGAGTACGGGCTTGCCGAAATATTTGCTCCCCGTACAATTGGTGCCGTCTGTGGGAACTTGACAGACAAAACCTTGTCTTCCAGGCTCATCTGATCGCCGTTCATGGCAAACAACGATGAGATTCCGTTGTCTGTCATCGACGGAGCCACCCCGGAGTTTATCCGACGGAGAGAGGGACATCCCGCCATCCTTCCAATGGCTGATTTGGAGACATTCCCCGGAGGGTAGTCGGGGGACGCGCGGGATAAGCGCGGGAGAAGTTATGGTCATTCGCAGAGTCCAGACGGTCATCGGCGGTGGAGAGAGTCACACGCCAGACGTCTGGAACACAAGTTGAGGGACCAAGACACCGTCATCTGGCGAATGGCGGCGGAGATGGAAGAGCTCAAGCGGCATGTCAAAGAGAAGGGCTGGAGTGGGTGACCACAGTGAGCGCACCCCATCCCGCCGTTCAGGCAGTCAGATCCAGTGGCACACTCCGGCCATTTCTATTACCAAGAGTTACAGGGATGGCGATTCCGATGTGCGCGCAGAGAAGTCTAGCGCGCAAGACAGCACCTACCGGCCCTCACGACCGGTGACGACGTTGAGATACTCCTACTCCGCCTGTTCAGAGGATTTGCGGGCAGTTTTGAAGGAACGGACTCGCCGGCGGGAGGCTCAGAGGGTACCGGCGCTCCAGCGGCTATCCTATGGGGTCCATGCTAGCGAGGAGGTTGGAATGCCTCCATCCCGCCAAGCAGCGCCACTTATTCTAGATATAGATTTGGCCAGGCTGAGCGCCACTCCTTTTTCCCTGGAGATAGAAACAACGCCGCTTCCGGCGGGCTTCCACCAGCCAAAGTTCACGCTCTACGACGGAAAAATCGACCCGTATATGCATGTAAGTCATTTCCGACAAGTTATGGCCGGACATAGACGGAATGATGCTCTTATGTGCCTTGTCTTTCCGTCGAGCTTGAGCGAGTTGGGTTTGAAATGGTTCGGGAGGCTGCCAGAGGGGAGTATCGAAAGGTGGCAGCAGTTGGCCGAAGCCTTTGTGACGCGTTTCACAACCAACACCAAAACACCAAAGGAAGTTGACCACCTACTGAGCGTCAAGATGGAACAGTGCGACACTCTCAAAGCATACAACACCAGATATTGGGAGACCTTTAATGAGATATTGGATTGCCCGATCAACCTTGCAATCGTTCAATATAAGCGTGGACTCCCGGTCGGACATAGACTGCGGGACTCGCTTACCATGCAACAATCGACAATCATGGGTCAGCTCATGCAACGCATCAACGAGCACATCCGAGTAGAAGATGACGCATCAACATCTACCGTGAAGGCAAATCCAGTAGCAACAGACAAGAGGGCGACAGAGAAGGTGCACGCAGTCGGACAAGAGTCTAGCCGATCTAATGACCGTGCTGAGGAATCAGACCGAGGTTCGAATCGCAAAAACCGAGGTAGGGGACGTCGTAATGACCGAGATGACTACCCCCAAGATGACGTAGCTGATGCAAACAGAAGGTTGAAAGCAAGAACATGCATTACCACGGTCTTTAAGATTCCAATATATCGCATACTTAGCGAAATCCGTGACGAGGAGTATGTCCGATTTCCAGCTAAGTTGGGCGACGAACAGAAGGGTTTCAATCCGAGATATCGTTGCACATTCCACCGGGAGCGAGGCCACAGAATAGAGGACTATTTGCCTTTGCGGCAACACTTGGAAGAGCTAGTCGCAGCCGGACACCTGGACCTTTACATTGGTGGGGGCGTGAAAGCAAATCAAGCTCCTGTAGACCCAAGGGGACCGGGCGACCGAGATGCGCCTCCACAAGGGGTTGTAAATGTCATCCACGGCATAGTGGAACCGGCGCGGGTATGCGAGCTTCGGGGTATGATCAAGAAGGCAGAACACATGAGAGAAGTCTTGTCGGTTCAGCCTGCGCTCAAGAGGGAGAAGACAGAAGTGAAAGATGTGATCAATTTCTCCTCAGGGGATTTGGAGCGCATTCAGATGCCGGACAACGATGCCCTAGTAGTTACACTCTGCGTCAAGGACTTTGATGTCAAACGGATCTTGATCGATCAGGGAAGCTCGGTTGAGATCATATACTATGACGCTTTCAAACAGCTCAAGCTCCGAGACACAGATTTGGCCCCGGTAACTTCACCACTGGTTGGTTTCAACTCACAGCCGGAGTGGCCTCTGGGAAAGATTATCCTGCCGGTTAAAGCGAGATCCGTGGTCAAACAAGTGGAATTCTGGGTGTTGCAGGTGCCGTCCATGTATAATTTGATCCTTGGAAGAGGATGGCTTCACGCAATGCAAGCCGTGGCGTCGACCTACCATCAGGTAATGAGATTCCCCTCTGCTATGGGGGCAATCGAGGAGATTTGGGGCTATCAGGTCATGTCAAAGCAGTGCTTTGTGGAAGTCAACGGGAGCCGAGCTGCCAAAGGATTCGTTCAGATGATTGAGGGACCGAGGACCACCGAGTTCTCGACGATATGGGCATTAAGGCCGAGGACAAAGCTGTCGAGGAATTGGTGGAGGTGCGAATAGATACAGAGCATCCTGAGAAGTTTTTCTTGCTCGGCTCAAGCCTTACAGCCTAAGAACAGGCCGAGATGGTTGAGTTTTTGATGGCCAACATCGAAGTTTTTGCATGGTCGCCTTACGATATGCCCGGTCTCAATCCAAATTTCATATGCCATCATCTCAATGTCTTTCCCGGAGCCAAGCCGGTCATTCAGCGAACAAAGAGATCGGCGCTGCATCACGCCAAGGTGGTTGCGGAGGAAATTAAGAATTTGCTTAAGGCGCGAGCAATTCAAGAAGTGCACTATCCTCGGTGGATCTCAAATACAGTTGTGGTACCTAAAAAGAATGAGAAGTGGCGAGTTTGCGTTGATTACAAGACTGTCAACCGAGCTTGTCCAAAAGATAGCTTCCCTCTTCCTAGAATAGACCAGCTTGTGGACTTAACAGCTGGACATGACAGGCTCAGTTTCTTGGACGCCTACCGCGGCTACCATCAGATTGCAATGCATGGACCCGACCGAGAGATCACCTCGTTCACTACACCAAGGGAACTTTTCTGCTACCGAGTCATGCTTTTTGGTTTGAAGAACGCCGGGGCAACTTTTCAAAGAATGGTGACCAAGATGTTCGCTCCTCTGCTAGGCCGAACAATGGAGGCTTACATTGATGACATGGTGGTTAAGAGCCGGCATCAAGCAGACCATTTATCCGACTTGGCCGAGATGTTCGCCATTCTTAAAACACACAAGCTATGCCTGAATGCATCCAAGTGTGCCTTCGGTGTGGGATCCGGGAAATTTTTGGGATTCCTAGTCACGAACCGAGGTATCGAAGCAGACCCTATACAGATCCGAGCCGTGCAAGAGTTAAAACAGCCCAGCTCGGCTAAGGACGTGCAGCATTTGGCCGCAATGGCCGCCGCGCTTAATCGATTTATAAACCGGTCATCAGATCGCTGTCGCCCTTTCTTTTAATCCTTGAAATCAAAATTCTCGTGGGACGAAGAGTGTGACCGGGCTTTGGCCGAGCTTCGGGAGTATTTTTCTTCCGCGCCATTGTTGGTCACACCAGTGCCCGGAGAGGAACTCTACCTTTATCTGGCTGTATCGCGGCATGCAGTCAGTGCGGTGCTTGTCCGGGCTGAAGGAATCAAGCACCTCCCCATCTTCTACGTCAGCAAAACCCTGCTACCGGCAAAGTCGAGATACTTGTCGCTGGAAAAGTTTGCGTTGGCCTTGATAATGGCTTCAAGGAAGTTGCCGCACTATTTCTACGCCCATACCATCATCGTTCTGACTGAGTTCCCCCTTAAGGCTTTGTTCGAACGAGGGGACTTCTCCGGTCGAGTTCTTAAGTGGGCGGTCGAGTTGGGACAGTTTGATGTGAAGTTCCAGCCGCGCACTGCCATCAAAGCACAGACTTTGGCCGATTTTGTTGCCAAATTCTCACTTGGAACTCACCCGATCTGCCCGGTCGATATTGCCGAGGCAGATTAAGAGGTGAACGTGAGCACGACCGAAATATAACAACTTGGTGGAGTTGGCGACGCGGAATTTGCGCGCCCCACCGACACACCTTTAGTTAATACAACGACACCTCCCGGTGATGCGATGATGGAGTTGGATATCACTGCCCAACCTGCTCTGTTCGGTAGCGCATCACCAAGGGGGGAAGGCATGGAACTACTCAGTGTAGAGTCTACAGTCGGCATAATACCGCAACCTGGTGATTCATCTACAGACTGGGGCATCGTAGTTCAACCTGCTGAGTCCGGTGCCGAATCACCAAGGGGGGCTGAAGTGGGACCAATCAGCACAGAACCTGAAGCCGCACTGCCGAGCAACCGTGATCCCATCAATCTTCAAGCCTCCCAAGACCCCTTAGAATGTTGGAAGCTCTTTGTGGGGGAGATGTGGAAACTTTTTGTTGATGGAGCCTCGAACCGTCACGGTGCGGGCTAGGTATTGTTTTGATTTCGCCAGACGGTCTGACAATTGAACATTCAATCACCCTTGGCTTCCCAGCATCCAACAATGAAGCCGAGTACGAGGCGCTTTTGGCCGGTCTCAAGAGCGCGCTTCAGATGCAAGCATCCGAGCTAATGGTTTACAGTGATTCCCAGCTTGTGGTTAACCAAGTTTCTGGGGTTTACGAGGCGAAGGACAACAGAATGGTAAAGTACCAAGCTCTGGTCAGGGACCATATCAAGCGATTCCAGGTGATCAGGGTCCAATAGATTGGCCGAGAAGAGAATGACCGGGCCGATGAGTTGGCCGACTTTGCTTCTATGGTCGACCGCACATCTCCCAACCCTCTATTGATCGAATTCCTTCCAAGGCCCAGCATTGAGGAAACTGGGCAGAAATATGTACATTGCGCCGAGTTAGGTCCTTCTTAGATGGACCCTATCATCATCTTTCTTAGAGAACGGACCCTTCCAGCCGATAAGAAGGAGGCACACAAGGTGCGAGTAAAGTCAGAGCAGTTTTGGCTCTCTCCTTCAGGTGCTTTGTAGAAGAAGTCTTTCACCGGTCTTTACCTGAAATGCGTGCACCTGAGCAGCGTGGAAGCCTTCCTGTACGAAGTTCACGAAGGCATCTGTGGCAGTCACATAGGGGGCAGGTCCTTAGCCTACCGCGCTATTTCACAAGGCTATTGGTGGCCGTGCATGCAGGCCGACGCACAGAAATATGTTTGCAAGTGCAAGAAGTGCCAGAAGTTTGCACACCAGATCCATCAGTCGGCCAGAGAACTTCTTCCCCTAACCAGCCCTTGGCCTTTTGCAATGTGGGGATTAGACATAGTGGGGCCGCTCTCAACTGCACCAGGCAACCGGAAGTTCTTCATCACGGCAACAGACTACTTCACCAGGTGGGTTAAAGCCAAACCTTTGGCAACAATCAAGGAGAAAGACGTGAAGCGGTTTGTCTAGCAGAATGTGGTAACACAGTTCGGTGTCCCTAAAATTTTGATCTCTGATAATGGCACCCAGTTTGACGGTCGCCTATTCAGAGGGTTTTGTGAAGATTTGAAGACTGAATTCTACAACTCCACTCCGGCTTACCCACAGTCCAACGGTCATGCCGAGGCGTCAAACAAGACTATTCTTGACGGACTGAAGAAGAGGCTTGAGAAAGCCAAGGGAAAGTAGGCCGAGGAACTTCCCAGCGTCCTTTGGGCATACCGAACTACCCCGCGGCGTTCTACCGGGGAAACTCCATTCGCTTTGGCTTATGGCATGGAGGCGGTCATACCTTTGGAAGTAGGCATGCCCACTCTCAGAAGTGAAAGTTTTGAGCCCGAGCTAAACGCCGAGGCCATTGCTCTGGAATTAGATCTAGTAGAAGAGCGCCGGGAAAAGGCTCTCATCCACGTCGCTGCCTACCAACAAGAGCTTTCAAGGAAGTACAATAAAACGGTGCACCCCAAACCGTTCAAGGTGGGTGATTGGGTCTTGAGGAAAGTCTTGGGCAACACCCTGGTACCAGGTGAAGGCAAACTAGGGGCAAATTGGGAAGGACCTTACAAAATCACCGGTCTGGCGGGCAAGGGGGCATACCACTTGGAAGATTTGGATGGTAGAGCAATACCCCAGCCGTGGAATGCGGCTAACCTCAAACTGTACTATTTCTAGCTTTTGTTTTCTTTTTGTGCAAAGGAATTTTTTGCCTTACACTTCAGAATGTAATTCTTTTTGTCAATTTATAGAAGTGTCTCATCTTTAGCTTAGCATTTTGATTGCTGTTTTTAAAATTGGGACATTAAACCGAGATATTTACTCCGGTCGTAAGAGTTGATGTTTTGTTCAACTTAGGTGTATCCAACCGAGATGATTTATTCCGGTTGAAGGTATTGATGATTTGTTCAACTCTCAGAATTAAACCGAGATGTTTACTCCGGTCGCAAGAGTTGATGTTTTGTTCAACTTAGGTGTATCCAACCGAGATGATTTATTCCGGTTGAAGGTGTTGATGATTTGTTCAACTCTTAGAATTAAACTGAGATGTTTACTCCGGTTGCAAGAGTTGATGTTTTGTTCAACTTAGGTGTATCCAACTGAGATGATTTACTTCGGTTGAAGGTGTTGATGATTTGTTCAACTCTCAGAATGAAACCGAGATGTTTATACCGGTTGCAAGAGTTGATGTTTTGTTCACCCGGGTATATCCAACCGAGATGATTTACTCTGGTTGAAGCTGGTCATATCTGGTTCAACCCTCAGAATTAAACCGAGATGTTTGTTCCGGTTGCAAGAGTTGAAGGAGTTGGTGTTTTGTTCAACTCAGATTCCAACCGAGCTGTTTATTCTGGTTGGAAATGTTAAGGTTTTGTCTCCAAGTCAACTAAGCCAAGGGGGAGAGATTGGTAAATTCATCCCCGGTCGTCTCCAAGTCAACTGTGGGAGAATGGTCTTGCGCAACAGTTGGAGTCTCGCCGGGCTGCAGTTGCTCTTCTCGGTCTTCTCCTTCAGCATCTGCCCCGGCCTCTTATTCAAGCCCTTCCTCAGCCTCGGCCTGCAACGCGCTAAAGACGTCATTGGCATAAGGCACAAGGTAGGTCGGTAGGAAGACAGCCGGTGGAGAGGCAAATACGTCGGTGTCAGAACCTTGACCGAGCTGCTGGCAGGCAGACTTCCAACCGGCCTTGAAATAAATGTCCTGGGTGGTGAAGACTTGCTTTTTGTAACTGTCCTCGGCTTCCTTAAAGTCGGCGTTGTTGGCATCTTCGCAGTCCTTCTCCCTTGAATGTTTGAGCGCATCCAGCTCGGCCTGGAGCTCATCTCGCTTTTTCTCGGCCTCGTCAAGCTGACCGAGCAACCGGTTGTTGTCAGCATTAGTAATTTGGAGTGAAGCTTTTGCTCGGTCGAGCTCGGTCTGAAGGCTTTGGACCTGGCTGGCGGTGTCATTCGCCTTCTACCGAAGTCGATGGATGCACTCTATGACCAGGTGCTGCTTTTGGATGGCCTATATGGGGAAAGCTGGATCAAATTAGAAACCGTGCAAACACTTGGTAAAAATTTCAGCAAAGGATTGAGACTTACCCTGGCCATGGACTTGACTAAAGACTTCACAAGCCGAGTGTCCGGAACGTGGTCGTTGCCGACCACATCGCTCGGTAGGAGCAGGGCTTTTGAGAGATCAAAGGCAAGCAGGTGCTCTTTGTCACCCTTGATCGAAGCGTTAGCCAGGATGCCTTTTTCTCGGTGTTTAAGCTGCGGTCGCCATGCTGGAATTGGGTCTGCGGTTTCTGTGGGTTGCTCGGTGGTGAGTTCAGCAACCAGTTTGGCAGATGGGTCTGGGCGAGGCCTTTTGCTAGCCCGGCGAGCTTCTTGCCTGGATTGCCCGGCAGCTGGAGACGCCAAGGCAACCACAAGGCTGCTGGATTGACCAGCAGCTTGGGAATGGAGAACGATGCTCGGTATTTCGCCCGAGGTCGCGGTGAGCAAGTTCTTGATGCGACTCATTTTCGTCATCTCCTCGGCTTCAGTTAACCGGATAAACGGGACGTCTGGCAGAGTTGGGTCTCGAGGAGGAGTTGGAGCATGGAGAAAGTCTGTAACTTTACTCCAGCGTGGTGTTGAGTATCTGTAAGTTGGAACGTAGCCGAGCAATTCATTGCAATCTCAGTGGCTGTAGCGGAGCACGGTCCGGATTGCTTCTACGTTGGGGTATTGGTAGTTTGTTTGCAAGGCTTGAATTGCTGCAAAAGGAACAGGAAGAATGATTAAGTGCAGAATAATAAAGTGAATTGACCGAACAGGACAGCACGGCTTACATGTGGAACCGAAGTTCTTACTTATGAAATAGCCCGGTACCTCGGCTGTTTCATAATTGCCGGTTACCCAGAAGAAATCGTCATTGTGCAAGTCCTTGTCTGGTGTTGTTAAGCTCGTGCACGCCGTTTATTATTCGGTATGTGTTGGTGGACACTTGAGTGGGTGCTAGCCCGATACGGCGCAGGAACTCTGTAATCAATGGGTTAAGGGGGAAACGAAGGCCTCCTTCGATGATTGACAGCACGGTAAAGGGGCACTGCTCTCTGCCCCAAGGCGTTGTCTCAATTTCTGCAAGCTCAAGGTGGACGTCGGCTGGGATGTCGTACTCCTCCCTGAACGCGACAAGAGCAGCCGGAGTATCTACCAGGAACCGGAATTTCCCCATGTACGGCCGGCCTAAGTTAGCTCGGCTTAGGAGGTTTGGGACAGTGGTGATTGGAGGCTGACCGGTCTTTGTTAACCTCGGTAATGATCAGTGGTCCACTTGGACTCTACAGGAAAAGGATGGCAAGTGTAAGAGGAAGCGCGGTCGCGCAAAGCGAGCTTGACTTTAGCTTGGTCATGAAGAGTGCCAAACCACCTCGGTCGTAAAGGCTAACCAAGGGGCTCGGTCGCCGAAGCGGACCAGATGTTAGCCCGGTCGAGCGACCAAGTCCTTTGGCTATCCCGGTTTTTACTAAGGTTGGGGCGAACAGGTTCTTTGCTCGGTCTAAGCGATTTTTTGGATCTAAGGAGGACCTGGAGCCCGGTCATCCCCAGATCTTCAAAGTTCAAGGAAAATGAAGAACACCATGAACAGTAAGGGGTTTGGGACGATTCTGTATGCCTAAATCCTAAAACCTAAGGAATAGGTGCCCTAAAGTGTAGAATAACAAATGTAATAGCAAAAGCTCAAAGAGACTTACCAAGATTTGGTGCAAATGTAGTTCCTTCCAACGCAAACACAGAGCAAGAACAAGAATGGAAGCTTGGCGAGGGCATAGCAGCTTCGAAGTGCTTGGAATGCCAGAGAGTCAGTAAGAATCAAAGGAAGAAGGAAGATGCATGTTTATAGGGGTGGTGAGGCCGCCCAAATTCAAAATTGAGGGAACGGCTGGGTTGGCTGCTCGAGGACCAATAGAGGATTGACACGTGTCCCCATTTATGGCAGCATCAGAATTGAAGAGACAAGATGAAGAGTCAAGGGGTCAACGGGGTAATTTTTAGAGACAGGAATGTCAACCAAGGAGTTGAACCGGGCAAGTCTTGAAGATAGGAATGTCAACTAGCTCGGTCGCCATTTTGCATACTGAGGACCAAGGAAGTATTACCCCGGTCAGGATAGGTAATCCCAGTCACGCTTCAGCGAACGGAATTAAGGGGCAATTGAGAGGGAGATTAATGATATGGAATTGGGCCAGACAAATTTGGGCCGGACAGAGTTGTGCTAGACAGATTTGGGCTGAACAGGTGTTTGGCCAAGTTATGTGGCCCGGCCTTGAAGGAAGCTACTCGGTTAAGGCAGCGCGTGGATTGACCGAGCTGTAAGGATCCGTGGTTACGAAGCCGGTCAGGTGAAAAGTCCAGCGCTAGGAAAGGCAAGGTTGGACCGAGGTACTTGTTTGCTCGGTAGGTAGGTCGACCGCAGACAAGCGTGAGTTGTCCTGAGCTCGGCTTTGCCGAGATGCCGACGAGTCCGGTCCTTATCTGAGCTTAGCTGTTGGAGTACTTGGGAATGAAGCGCAGCATGGCAGACGATGGCCGAGATGGTACTGCTCGGCTGCCGAGCTCCCAGGAGAATGGGCAGGCAGTTGGATTAGGTGGTGCTCAGCAAGGTTTATACTGACGGATGGGATAGCAGTGCCACGTGTTGAGAGGTCACTGGGAGTAGATTTGGAGCGCAGAAGGTATATAAGCATGTCTGCGCCCCCCATACGTTGGAGATGAACATTTGGTGAGACATACACTAAACACTCAACACTCTCCCTTCTCTCTATCTATCCCCTATGTGTGTGTTCTAACTTGATCGTCGGAGGGGTTTTTCGGCCACACACCGCCAGGTAGCTCACCGCCGTTGTGCTCGCAGGTCGATTGGACAGACAGGAGTTTGGAAGAAAGGAGTGCGGGCTTGCCTGAATATTTGCTCCCCGTACAATATATATATAGATATATAAAAATATTAAATATATATATAAATTATTAACCATTACATGATATTAAAGTAATTTATATTATTAAATCATATTGAATATATATTATATATATAAATAACATAAAATCTTACTTTTTTTCTTTTTATTTTCACTCATAAATTGTAAGGACTACTATAGTGGCATCTCTCTTACATTATATAAATTATTTGTTTTGATGGTATTAATGATTTTCTATTTTTTTTTAAAAAAAATTGTAAATAGAGTCAAATTTTAATAATTTAACAATGTAGCTGGGAAAAAAAAATTGAAATTTATTTACAATTCGGGTAACTCGAGCAATTCGGGTTTAACTCAAGTTGGGCTTGGGCAGATAACCTCGGGTTACAATTCGGGCTTGGGCAGGTAGGAATGGCAACGGGGCGGGGCGGGGCCGGGGATCACACTCCCCGTCCCCGATCCCCGATGGTAGGAATTTTCCCGTCCCCGGTCCCGATCCCCGACGGGGAGTCTCTCACCACCCCCACCCCCGTCCCCTAACGGGGATCGGGTTTCCCCGACCCCGTAAATTCCCCGACCAAAATTAAAAAAAAAAAATGCAACAACAATTTGAGCTCAAATAAAATACAACAACAACAACAATCATATTCAGATCTGTCAACAAAAATAAAATACAACAACAATTTGAGCTCAGATCTGTCAACAAACACATATTCAGATCTCTTCAACATATATATCAACAACAACAACAATCATATCATCATCATCAACAGAACACGGAGCAATACTCAACAGATCTGAGCTCAAATATTTATTCAACACTAGATTTAACATATATAGAACAGATCGAAACAGATCTGAGCTAAAAAAAAAAAAAATTAGGTGAGTGAGATGGAGGGATGACGACTGAGGTTGAGGTTGAGCCTCGCCGCCGATGCCGTGAGAGAAGGAACAACGGCTGAGGTTGAGGTTAAGCCTCGCCGCTATGCCGTGAGAGGATGGGCGACGGTGACGGCGATCGGCGGTGATGAGAGGAGGGAGCTCGCCGCCGTAAGACGACCTGCGTAAAGAGAGAGAGAGAGGCTGAGGTTGAGCCTCGTGAGACCACCTGCGAATGGAGAGAGAGAGAGAGAGAGAGAGGAAGAGAGACTGAAGTTTGAGACTCAAAAAGAAATGAAATGAAATGAATTAGGTGAGAGGAGAGAGACAGACTAACATATATATATATGGTGAATATTTCGGGGAATATGCGGGGATTTATGCGGGGAAATTCGGGACGGGGACGGGGCGGGGCCGGGGCCGGGGTAACCTATCCCCGTCCCCGGCCCGAAAATGATCGGGGATTCAATTTTCAATACCATCACCGGCCCGTGGGGAGTTTTTTTCGGGGAAAAACCGTCCCATTCGGGGTCGGGGGGTCGGGTCCCCGTCGGGCCGGTTTCAAATTGCCATCCCTATGGGCAGGTCTCAGCACAACTTAGGCTGGGCTTGGACAACCTCCTAACCCAACCGAACCCGCCCGAGTTGCACCCCTACATCAAACCCATAATCATTACACTCTTCTCTCACAAAAAAAGTCAAAAAAGTCAAAAAGCTAAAAAGTCCTTCCCAAACCAAGCTTTTTAGCTCATGCTAAAATAGCCAAAAAAGCCAAAAAGCCAACCTACTTTCCAAACGGAGGCTAAGTCCTTTCTAGTCCAAAAAGATCTAAGGGTTGGTTTGGCAAGTGTAAAAAAAGTCAAAAAGTCAAAAAGTTATAAAAAAAGTTAAAATTATCACTATTCACCAAAAAAAATAAAAAAAAATTAATATACAAATATTAAATACAAATCAACTTTTTGGCCATCAATGTATTGACGTCAGGCTAGCTTCAGTGAAAAAATAAAAAAATAAAAAAAAATAAATTTGCATTTGTGCATTCACTAAGTTGGATGGTAAAGTTGGGCTCGTGGGGCCCCACCATGGGTCTCATTTTGATAATCTGAACCGTTCAAGATGTAGAACTCGTCTAGTACTATATGCCTGTAAAAAATCACGTTTATCGAATATCGCTAACTACATGATCAAATCAGTTTTGTATAAAAATTGGATGGTGTTATAGTTAATAGTTGACAAAAAAAACTAACACGATCAAATAGCTATCGATATCCAATCAACGTGATTTTTATAAGCACATAGTACTCGACGAGTTCTACACATTGAACTGTTCCGATTAGAAAAATGAGACCCGTTGTGGGCCCCCATAGGTCGAATAATACCATCCAATCAAAGCCCGAAAATGAGGCAATATTTTCCCATGTATTCACCAAGTCGACTGCACTGCAATCCGTACGGCGTACTAAACTATCTATTCCTACACAATTCTTTATATAATTTTTTAATACACATTTTTTTATAAAAAGTCAAAAAATTAACCCAAACATTCATATTTTTTTCCTCAACTTTTTAGTCTAAAAAGACAAAAAGTATACTTATTTAGAACACCCTAAACAACCCTTAAGTTTCAAAAAAAAAAAAAAAAAAGGCTCCAAAAAAACATTAACTTACCTGAACTTTTCTTATAGAAAAATAAATAAAAAAATAAAAAATAAATCAAACCATTTTTCAAAGTCATACAAATTTTAAGCTAAAAAGTAAAAAAATGTCGTTTGGGAAGGGCTCATTTGGGTTCTTTTGGCTCTTTGAGCCACAAAAGACAGAATAGGCTATTTGAGCCACAACAGACAAAACATCACATCTAACTCATAATCATTACACTCTCCTCTCACAAAAAAAATCAAAAAAGTCAAAAAGTCAAAAAGTCATTCCCAAACCAAGCTTTTGAGTCCAGGCTCAAATAGTCAAAAAAGCCAAAAAATCAAAAAGCTAACCCACTTCCCAAAATATTTTAGAATTATTGAAAAGCAATTGCCAAAGCAACTAACAATGAATGGCCCTGTTTGGTAGGTCTTATTTCCAGCTTATTTCAGCTTTTAACTTAATTTAAGCTATTTTGATGTGTTTGGTTCAGCTTAATAATACAGCTTATAACTTTTTGCAAGTCAAAAATCAACTTATTCTTTGAGTGGGGGAGGAGAAGCTTAATTTATAAGTAAAAAATCAACTTATTTTCACGGCTATAAGGTATAAGCTGTTAGATTATAAATTATAATCACTTTTTCACAGCTCTATCAAATGGGGCCAATGAATGATGTAGAAATAGATCCGACTGTGAACGAGTACGTGATTTAGGCTTTATAAGCGGGTTGTGATGAAACCAGCCCGTGACACCTGACCCAATCTAGTGGCACTAGGTGGCCCATCTATTACCATCTTGCTTATTCAGGCCGAAGCAAACGGACAATTAATGTATCATGGTAACCCATAAGCTTTATGGAAATTTTAATATTTTAATCTTAATTTTTTAATATTTTAATTAAAAAAAAATCATCAGTATTTATTGATTTCTCTCAATTCATAAGTCTTTTTGGCTTCTCCTATATTACTGTCGCACCATTTTCAACTTCTCTCATACACTATGGTTAATGATGGGATTGTTAATTTTTTTTTATAAAAAATCTAAAAAAAATAATTTGTACACTAAAAAAACATCTTAAATAAATATAAATTCTTATTAAAAAATAGCATGTTGCAATTGCGAAAAAGAAAGAGAAAAAAAAACTACAATGTAAAAAATAATTTGTATATTAAAAAAATATCTAAAACAAATACAAATTTTTATTAAAAAATAAAAGGTTGCAATTGCGAAAAAAAAGAGAAAAAATTACAATGTGCATTTTATTAAAATCTAAAAAAAAATAATTCATATATTAAAAAAATATCCAAAACAAATATAAATTCTTATTAAAAAATAACATACTGAAATTGTGGGGGAAAAAAAAAGAGAAAAAAAATTATACTGTGCATTTCATTAAAATCTAAAAAAAATTATTTCTATATTAAAAAATATCTAAAATAAATATAAATTCAAATTAAAAAAGTAACATGATGCAATTGCCTAAAAAAGAGAAAAAAAATCACACTATAAAAAACAATTTATATATTAAAAAAATCTAAAATAAATATAAATTTTTATTAAAAAATAACATGTTGCAATTGAAAAAAAAAAAGAGAAAAAAAAAATTACACTGTGCATTTCATTAATAATGCTCAAAAAATGTGCCAAGTATTTGTGTAAAAGTTTGACACGTGTCCACTTTTCAAATTATCAAGTGAATATAGATGAAAGCAAAAAAACTTAGCTTTAATGGCTAACAAATATTAGAAATCCGATCATTAAAACCTAATAACTATTAATTAATAGAATTCAACAAGTGAATGGTTTGAAAACACATCTTTTTGTCTTCTTAAATATTTCTATTTTTTGATTCATGCATTCATCTATCTATCTATCTATCTATCTATCTATCTATATCTATATCTATAATATATATTAAATAAAATGGGATTTTTAACCCCAAGCCTTGTGGGAGCTCCAATCTCCCAATCTAAATTTCTTAATTTTTTGATTTAAAAAAAAAAAAAAACCTTAGCATTTATTAACTTTTCCCAACCCTCAAGTCTTACCCTCATAATAACACTTTAATGCATTAAGAACAAGCATAAAAAAAATTCTTTAAAATCCAATACATATGAATTTTTTGAAAAGTCCCAACACATATGATTATTATCCCTCATAATAACACTTTAATGCATTAAGAACAAGCATAAAAAAATTTCTTGAAAAGTCCAACACATATGATTATTATCAAAATATTAAACTTTAATATAATATAATAAAAAAAAAGAACATTCAATTCCTTGAAAAGTCTAACACATATCTATACTTACTATATATTAAGCAAAAGGGAGTTTTTAATCCCAAGCCTTGTGGGAGCTCCAATCTCCCAATCTAAATTTCTTGATTTTTTGATTTTAAAAAAAAAAACCTTAGCATTTATTAACTTCTCCCATCCCCCAAGTCTTACCCTCATAATAACACTTTAATGCATTAAGAACAAACATAAAAAAAATTCTTTGAAATCCAATGCATATGAATTTTTTGAAAATTCCCAACACATATGATTATTATCCCTCATAATAACACTTTAATGCATTAAGAATAAGCATAAAAAAAATTTCTTGAAAAGTCCAACACATATGATTATTATCAAAATAGTAAACTTTAATATAATATAATAAAAAAAAAAGACATTTAATTTCTTGAAAAGTCTAATACATATGATTATTATCAAAATATTAAACTTTAATATCATATAAAAAAGGAAAAAAATAAGACATTTAAAAAAAAAAGAAAAGACATTTAAAAATCACAATTCACATATATAGATAACTAACGTATTACTTGTGCTATGCACGAGATAATTATAGATATTTATATTTGTTTTAAATTTTTTTTAATATATAAATTGTGTTTTTTAAGATTTTTTATAAAAATAATTTAACAATTTTATCACTAACCATAGTGTATGGGAGAAGTTGAAAAAAGTACTGCAGTAACTATACACGGATTGTATCTATAATTATTTGTATGAGAGGATTTTAAATGCTTATCAGAGAATTTTGATCAAATTAATAAATGCAAGCATGTGGAAAGACATGTGGATTGAAAAAAGTTAATAAATGCTAAATTTCTTGAAAAGTCCAACACATATGATTATTATCAAAATATAAAATTTTAATATAATATAATAAAAAAAAGACATTTAATTCCTTAAAAAGTCTAACACATATAATTATTATCAAAATATTAAACTTTAATATAATACAAAAAAAGGAAAAAAAAGAAGACATTTAAAATAAAAAAAAGAAGACATTTAAAAATCTCAATTCACATATATAGATAATTGTAAATACAATCCGTGCATAGCACGGGTGATATGCTAGTTATATATTAAACAAAATGGGGTTTTTAACCCCAAGCCTTGTGGGAGCTCCAATCCCCCAATCTAAATTTTCTGTTTTTTTATTTAAAAAAAAAAACCTTAGTATTTATTAATTTCTCCCAACTCCCAAATCTTATCCACTTTAATGCATTAAGAACAAGTATAAAAAAAAATTCTTTAAAATGCAACACATATGAATTCCTTAAAAAGTCCCAACACATATGATTATTATCCCTCATAATAATACTTTAATGCATTAAGAACAAGCATAAAAAAAATTTATTAAAAAGTCCAACACATATGATTATTATCAAAATATTAAACTTTAATATAATATAATAAAAAAAAGACATTTAATTCTTTGAAAAGTCTAACACATATGATTATTTTCAAAATATTAAACTTTAATATAATAAAAAAAGAGGTTATTTAAAATATATATATATATATTAAAAAATCGCAATTCACATATATAGATAATTGTAAATACAATCCGTGAATAGCGCGGGTGATATGCTAGTATTTATACTATATATTAAGCAAAGGAGGGTTTTTAACCCCAAGCCTTGTGGGAGCTCTAATCTCTCAATCTAAATTTCTTGATTTTTTGATTAAAAAAAAAAATTAGCATTTATTAACTTTTCCCAACCCCCAAGTCTTACCCTCATAATAACACTTTAATGCATTAAGAACAAGTATAAAAAAAAAATTCTTTGAAATCTAACACATATGAATTCCTTGAAAAGTCCCAACACATATGATTATTATCCCTCATAATAACACTTTAATGCATTAAGAACAATCATAAAAAAAAAATTCTTAAAAAGTCCAATACATATGATTATTATCAAAATATTAAACTTTAATATAATATAATAAAAAAAAGAAGACATTTAATTCTTTGAAAAGTCCAACACATATGATTATTATCAAAATATTAAACTTTATAATAATACTTTAATGCATTAAGAACAAGCATAAAAAAATTTCTTGAAAAGTCCAACACCTATAATTATTATCAAAATATTAAATTTTAATATAATATAATAAAAAAAGAAGACATTTAATTCTTTAAAAAGTCTAACACATATGATTATTATCAAAATATAAAACTTTAATATAATATAAAAAAGAAAAAAAAAAGACATTTAAAAATCGCAATTCACATATATAGATAATTGTAAATATATTAAGAAAAATGGAGTTTCTAAATATAATATAAAAAAAGCAAAAAAAAAAAGACATTTAAAAAAAAAAGACATTTAAAAATCGCAATTCACACATATATAATTGTAAAAGTATTAAGAAAAAAGAGGTTTCTAAACCCCAAGCCTTATGGGAGCTCCAATCTCTCAATCTTAATTTTCTAAATTTTTGATTTAAAAAAAAAAACCTCAGAATTTATTGATTTGATCAAAATTCTCTGATCAACATTTATTAATTTTTTCCAATCCGCATGCCTGCATTTATTGATTTGTGGATAATGAGGGTTGGCCGCTTACAACCGTAGTACAAATGTTCACATCTATATCTATATCTATATTCTATCTATCTATCTATACATATCTATATCTATACTATATATTAAGTAAAAGGAGGTTTTTAACCCCAAGTTTTGTGGAAACTCCAATCTCCCAATCTAAATTTTCAGATTTTTTGATTTAAAAAAAAAATCATAGCAATTTATTAACTTCTCCTAACTCCCAAGTTTTACCCTCATAATAACACTTTAATGCATCAAGAACAAGCATAATAGAAATTTTTTGAAATCCAACACATATGAATTCCTTAAAAAGTCCCAACACATATGATTATTATCCCACATAATAACACTTTAATGAATTAAGAACAAGTATAAAAAAAATTTCTTGAAAAATCCAACACATATGATTATTATCAAAATATTAAATTTTAATATAATATAATAAAAAAAACATTTAATTCCTTGAAAAGTCCAACACATATGATTATTATCAAAATATTAAACTTTAATATAATATAAAAAAGAAAAAAAGAAGACATTTAAAAATCACAATTCACATATATAGATAATTGTAAACACAATCCGTACATAGCACGGATGATATGCTAGTCTATACTATATATTAAGCAAAAGGGGGTTTTTAACCTCAAGGCCTGTGGGAGCTTCAATATGTCAATCCTAATTTTCTAATTTTTTGTTTTTTTTTTTTAAAAAAAAATTAACCTCAGCATTTATTAACTTCTCTCAATCCATAAGACTTTTTGACTTCTCTCATAATTACTGTAGTACCTTTTCCAAAACAAATCATTTGTATATTAAAAAAAAATTAAAACAAATATAAATATCTATATCTATATCTATCTATTTATTTATATCTATCTCTAACCCACAAGTTTTGTAGGAGTTCCAATATCTGAACCTTAATTTCTTAATTTTTTTGATTAAAAAAAAAAAAACTTAGCATTTATTAAATTCTTCCATGTCTTTTTTACTTCTCCAATAGACACACTCTTTTTAACTTTTCACATACTTATTGCAAATAGTGAGTCTCCTTTTTGTTTTTTCTTTCTTGACTTCTCACTTCTACACTTTCAACTTCAGTGACCACGTAGGCAAACAATAAGTCTTTTTTTTGTTTTCGCCTTCTTGACTTTTCCTTTTGTTTACTACTAGCCTATCACCCGTGCTATGCACGGGATAATTATAGATATTTATATTTGTTTTAATTTTTTTTTAATATATAAATTATGTTTTTTAAGATTTTTTATAAAAATAATTTAACAATCTTATCACTAACCATAGTGTACAGGAGAAATTAAAAAGGGTACTGCAGTAACTATGTACAGGCTGTATCAATAATTATTTGTAGGAGGGGATTTTAAATGTTAATCAGAGATTTTGACCAAATCAATAAATGCAGGCATGTGGATTGGAAAAAGTTAATAAATGCTGATTAGGGGATTTTGACCAAATCAATAAATGCTGAGATTTTTTTTTTTAAAATAAAAAATTTAAAAAATTAAGATTGAGAGATTGAAACTCCCACAAGGCTTGAGGTTTAGAAACTCCTTTTTTCTTAATATATTTACAATTATCTATATATGTGAATTACGATTTTTAAATGTCTTTTTTTTTTTTAAATGTCTTCTTTTTTCTTTTTTTATATTATATTAAAGTTTAATATTTTGATAATAATCATATGTGTTGGACTTTTGAAGGAATTAAATGACTTCTTTTTTATTATTATATTATATTAAAGTTTAATATTTTGATAATAATCATATGTATTTATCTATATATATGAATTGCGTTTTTTAAATATCTTTTTTTTTAAATGACTTCTTTTTTCCTTTTTTATATTATATTAAAATTTAATATTTTGATAATAATCATATGTGTTAGAATTTTGAAGGAATTAAATGTCTTTTTTTTATTATATTATATTAAAATTTAATATTTTGATAATAATCATATGTGTTAGACTTTTCAAGAAATTCATATGTGTTAGATTTCAAAGAATTTTTTTTATACTTGTTCTTAATGCATTAAAGTATTATTATGAAGGTAAGACTTGGGGGTTGGAAGAAGTTAATAAATGCTAAAGGTTTTTTTTTTTTTTAAATCAAAAAATCGGGAAATTTAGATTGAGAGATTGGAGCTCCCATAAGGCTTGGGATTAAAAACCCCCATTTGCTTAATATATAGTATAGATTGTGATTTTTAAATATTTTTTTTAAAAATGTCTTCTTTTTTTATATTATATTAAAGCTTAATATTTTGATAATAATCATATGTATTGGACTTTTCAAAGAATTAAATGTCTTTTTTTTTTTATTATATTATATTAAAGTTTAATATTTTGATAATAATCATATGTGTTGGACTTTTCAAGAATTTTTTTTTTGCTTGTTCTTAATGCATTAAAGTGTTATTATGAGGGATAATAATCATATTTGTTGGGACTTTTCAAAGAATTCATATGTGTTGGATTTAAAAAAAAAAATTATACTTGTTCTTTATGCATTAAAGTGTTATTATGATGGTAAGACTTGGAAGTTGGGAGAAGTTAATAAATGCTAAGATTTTTAAAAAAAAAATTAAAAAATCAGAAAATTTAGATTGGGTGATTGGAACTCCCATGAATTGTGATTTTTAAATGTTTTTTTTTAAATGTCTTCTTTTTTTTCTTTTTTATATTATATTAAAATTTAATATTTTGATAATAATCATATGTGTTGGAATTTTCAAAGAATTAAATATCTTTTTTTTATTATATTATATTAAAGTTTAATATTTTGATAATAATCATATGTGTTGGATTTTTCAAGAAATTTTTTTTATGCTTGTTCTTAATGTATTAAAATGTTTTTATGAGGGATAATAATCATATGTGTTGGGACTTTTCAAGGAATTCATATGTGTTGGATTTAAAAAAAAAAATTATACTTGTTCTTAATGCATTAAAGTGTTATTATGATGGTAAGAGTTGGAAATTGGGAGAAGTTAATAAATGCTAAGATTTTTTTTTTAAAAATCAAAAAATCAGGAAATTTAGATTGAGAGATTGGAGCTCCCACAAGGTTTGGGGTTAAAAATCCTCTTTTGCTTAATATATAATACTAGAATATCACCTGTGCTATGCACGGATTGTGTTTATAATTATCTATATATGTGAATTGTGATTTTTAAATGTTTTCTTCTCTCTTTTTTTTTTTAAATGTCTTCTTTTTTTCATTTTTTATATTATATTAAAGTATAATATTTTGATAATAATCATATGTGTTGGACTTTTCAAGGAGTTAAATGTCTTTTTTTTATTATATTATATTAAATTTTAATATTTTGATAATAATCATATGTGTTGGACTTTTCAAGAAATTTTTTTTATGCTTGTTCTTAATGCATTAAAGTGTTATTATGAGGATAATAATCATATATGTTGGGACTTTTCAAGGAATTCATATATGTTAGATTTCAAAGAATTTTTTTTATGCTTGTTCTTAATGCATTAAAATGTTATTATGAGAGTAAGGCTTGGGAGTTGGGAGAAGTTAATAAATGCTAAGATTATTTTTTGTTAAAATCAAAAAATCAAGAAATTTAGATTAGGAGATTGGAGCTCCCACAAAGTTTGGGGCTAAAAATCCCTTTTTGCTTAATATATAGTATAGATATTAAAGTTTAATATTTTGATAATAATCATATGTGTTGGACTTTTCAAGAAATTTTTTTTATACTTGTTCTTAGGATGCATTAAAATGTTATTATGAGGGATAATAATCATATGTGTTGGGACTTTTCAAGAAATTCATATGTGTTGGATTTCAAAGAATTATTTTTATGCTTGTTCTTAATGCATTAAAGTGTTATTATGAGGGTAAGACTTGGGGGTTGGGAGAACTTAATAAATATTAAGTTTTTTTTTTTTAATCAAAAAATCTGGAATTATTATGAGAGTAAGGCTTGGGAGTTGGGAGAAGTTAATAAATGCTAAGATTATTTTTTTTTTAAATCAAAAAATCAGGAAATTTAGATTAGGAGATTGGAGCTCCTACAAAGCTTGGGGCTAAAAACCCCCTTTCGCTTAATATATAGTATAGATTTTAATATTATAGTTAGATAGCGCACAAAATATTTGTGATTTGTCTAGCAAATAAAAAATTATAATTTGATTTTTTTAATATGATTGAAGTTAGATAAGTATAAACCCTCATAAAGAGAAAACTGTGATTATAATTAGTTCAATGATTCTTTGTTTTTTAATGTGATTGTAGTTAGTTTAATAGTTCTTTTTTTTCATTTATTTATTTTATTATGTGAAAAATGTGATGTGATTCTAATTTGTTCAGTGACTCTTTTTTTTAATATGATTGTTGTAGTTAGTTCAATGGTTTTTTTTTAAATGTTATTTAATCTTTTTATTTACTATTTTAATTTTATTTTTGATTTTTTAATATGATTGAAGTTAGATAAATACAAACCCTTACAAAGAGAAAAATGTGATTATAATTTGTTGAATGATTTTTTTTTTAAATGTGATTGTAATTAGTTTAATAGTTTTTTGTTCATTTATTTATTTTATTATGGGAAAAATGTGATGTGATTGCAGTTTGTTCAATGGCACTTTTTTTTTTAATATGATTGTTGTAGTTAGTTCAATGGTTTTTTTTTAATGTTATTTAATCTTTTTATTTACTATTTTAATTTTATTTTTAATATGATTGAAATTAGATAAACATAAATACACACAAAGAAAAAAATGTGATTGTAGTTAGTTCAATAGTTCTCTTTTTTTTAATGTGATTGTAGTTAGCCAATGGTTTTTTTTTTCATTTATTTATTTTTTTTATTATGGGAAAAATGTGACGTGATTGTAGTTTGTTCAATAGTTCTTTTTTTTAATGTGATTTAATCTTTTATTTACTATTTTAATGATTTTTCTTTACAATCTATCTATCTATTTATCTATCTATTTATCTATCTATCTATATCTATATCTATATCTATACTTCTATACTATATATTAAGCAAAAGGGAATTTTTAACCCCAAGGCCTGTGGGAGCTTCAATATCCCAATCTGAATTTTCTAAATTTTTTATTTAAAAAAAAACTCAGTATTTATTGATTTGGTCAAAATTTCCTGATCAGTATTTATTAAATTTTTTCAATCCACATGTCTTTCCACATGCCCACATTTATTGATTTGGTTAAAATTCACTAATCAACATTTAAAATCCCTTCATACAAATAATTATAGATACAATCCGTATATGGTTACTGCAGTACCCTTTTCAACTTCTCTCATACACTATGGTTAGTGATAAGATTGTTAAATTATTTTTATAAAAAATCTTAAAAAACATAAATTATATATTAAAAAAAATCTAAAACAAATATAAATATCTATAATTATCCCGTGCGTAGCATGGGTGATAGGCTAGTATTATATAAGGAAAATGGAGTTGCTAACGAGAAGTCTCCTAAGAACTCTAAACCCTCATTCTAAAATTGTTGATTTTCCAATTTATAAAATTGATTAAAAAAACATATTAGCTGATTTATTTATTTAATTATTTTAGAAATAATAATTATCCATTAATTTACAAATTTCAAATGGGAAGATAACAAAAATATTTTATAATCTCTCCATCCTAATCTCTCTCACTGATTTCCAAAAAAAAATAAATATTAAAACTTATCTTCTTTCTCTCTCCTCCAAAAAATCAAATAATATTTTTCATGAGAGTTGTGGGCATCTATTTATATCTTATATATTATATTATAACATAACAAAAAAAAAAATACTAAAAATCAAATATACAAACAGATAAAAAATATTATTCAGTAAAATCTATTTTTTGCCTCTCAATATTCAATTTTAAATTTAAAAAATCTTTAAAATCTATCTAAACTAATCTAATTTAAAAATATCTCCCACCATCATACTTTCAATTAATAAAACTCACATGTCTATCACATATCTAACTCACATCATAAATGACCTAAATAATAATAATTAAAAAAAATACAAATCACAGATAAATCAAATTAAAAAAAATAAATAGAAACCCACAACTCCATCTTAAATAAATTGAAAAAAAAATGAAAAAAAGAAATCACACAAAAATAAAGAAGATAAAAATTTAGAAATTGATCTCAAAAAGATATGACAATATCTAAATTTGAATTATGATTTAGTAATATAATTATTTATTTTTTATGTACATCTATTAAAATTTTAAATCATTTAAGAGCAAATTGTTGAAAAGTCCAAACTAAAGAAAATATAAGACATTAGACGTAGTGAATATTTTTTTTGTTGCTAAGAAGTCCACCATTTGTGAAATAATTTAGTGAGAAGTCATTTTCTTTGTTTTGAAAGACATTTTATTTCCAATTTTACTACTTAATTTATCTGTTAATTTTTTTTAATCTGTTGACTTTTCGTTGAATATCTGTTCAAATTTTATACCCTATCTGTTCAATTTTTTTTGTTCAAAAAATTTATCTATTCAATTTTTTCTATCTGTTCAATTTTTATTTTTATTTTTATCTTTACCTGTTCAAATTCTTATACATATACATTTTCTATCTGTTCAATTTTTAATTTATATGTTCAAATTCTCATACATATACAGATAGGTGGAAAATGGAATCTATACTAATTTGAACAGATATGTTACATGTGAACAAATCATATCAGATCTATTCAAATTTTGATGAAGAAAAGTAAAAGAACAAAGTAGAGGGGAGCCACAAGCGAAGAAATGCTATGAAACCACAACCACAAATTAAATTCAATGAAAAAAGCTATAACACACCAACAGATAAAAAAATAACACACCACCACCAACAGATAAAAAAAAAGAACAATACAACAACATTTTCCAAAACCTTCTTGCTTACAAAACATCTGTGAAACATTTTGCAAGAGAAATTTCCATAGATATAAGTTGTTCTCTGTATGTAATTTTTTTCCCTATCTATTCAATTTTTTTTAATCTTTTCATTTAGAATTTTGTTCATATTTGTCAAACCAATTCTCTATCTTTCTCTCTCTCTCTCTCTCTCTATATATATATATATAATTGAATCAATTTGTTCTTATCTGTTGAAACGCTATTTGTTCAGAAATATCCGTGTTAAAACTTTTTTTAATTTGTTGGAATCATCATCATCAACAAAAAATAAATAAATAAATAAATAATCAGATCATCAACAACAACAAGACAGATAAAAAAAATCCTACTGATGTGTTCAAATCCAACTGAATTCCTATTTTTTAAAAATCCAACAGGTCTGTGTTCAAATCCAACAGAATTCATACTATCTGTTAAAAATTCAATAGATCTGCGTTGGATCTATTACCATTCCTCTTTGCAATTTCTTCATTTGATCTCACTTAACACATACACCATACACACAAGCACACATATACATACATACGCACACAGAGATGGAATAAACCTAAGATTTCTGTGTTAGATTTATTGCGAACGCCGCCGGTGGTGCTGGTGAGGTTCACACAATGATTCTCTACCATTTCTTTTCCCAATTTTTTCATTCGGTCTCATTCAACACCCTCTCACACACAGAGGGAGAGAAGATGGAGAGAGAAAGAGAAAAATGTGCACTAATTCAGCTCACTCCATCGACAAACAAAGATCTGCACCGATCTGGTCTCTAACAACCCTGCCCAGTGGCTTCAGGTCTGCACCAATCTCGGAAAACCTCAAGAACGATTTTACCCTAGGCATGGCATCTGTGAACCATCATGAAGCCACTATGAATTGCCATTACTTGTCTGAGATTTTTAAGGCCTACGGTGGTCAAATCTTCTTGGATTCAGAGAAGGCACTAGCGAAGAAGGAAGAGGAGCCAATGAGGAGAATTGTTATGTTGGTTCGATAGGGGAGAGAGCGCTGATGAGATAAAAAAATGAGAAGAGAGAGAGTGTGTGTGTGTGTGGCGGGAGAAGGAGAGCATGGATGGCAATTTGAATTTGATTTGACAAGGACCCGGCCCCCCGATCCCGATTAAAACAAGTTTTTCCCTGAAAATTATCCCCATAAAGCTGTGGATGGTATTGAAAATTGAATCTAGGACGGTTTTCGGGCCGGGGCCGGGGACGAGGATAGGTTTTCCCAGCCCTAGCTCCGGTCTTGCCCCGAATAATCCTCATATATATATATATATATATGTATAGGGTTATTCTGATTCACATTTTTAGCCTCTCTCCCACTCATACTCATTTTTCTTCTCTCTCTGTCTCTCTACTACAGGTGCTCACGACGTCAGCGGCAGCTCCTCCTCTCTTTCTTACCGGCGTCACTTCTTTTTCGCGGCGTCACAGCGACAGCTCCTCTTCTTTCTCTCACTAGCAACGGCTCCTCCTCTCCCTCTCATAGTATCTCCTCTTTGTTTCTCTCACGGTATCTCATTCTCTCTAGTTACTCTCTCTCTCTCTCTCTCTCTTTGTTTTTTGTTTTTGTTCTTCAGATCTGGAAGTTTTGGTCACCGGTGCCAAGATTCGAGTTGAGGAGTCCTCCTTCAAAACCGTCCCCGTTTCTACCTAAGGCTAAGGTTTCACACCACCCTCTTCCCTCAAATCTGCCCATCCATCTGCACCCCTCTCTCTCTCTCTCTCTCTACGTTTTCAAAATAGATATTAGATTTAGCTCACATTTATTGTTGATGAAGATAAAGAAAATGATGATCTATTTAAAGTGTTAGATTTTTTATATTTTATTTTTTACATTTGAGCTCAAATTTGTTAGATCTGTTGAATATATATATGAATTCTGGTGTATGGGTGTGTTATTGTTGTTGTTGATGATGATGATGATGAACAAATATGATTTGGTAACGATGTTGTTGTTGTTGGTAGTGATGTTGATGTTGTTGATGAATTCTTGTATTTTCTGGAGATGATTTTTTTTTTTTTTTGGCTAAGGAATTTTCGGGGTCGGGGAAACCTGATCCCTATTAAGGGACGGGAGCGAGGGTGGTGATAGGTCCCCGTTGAGGATCGGGGCCGGGGGACGGGGAAATTTCTACCATCGAGGATCGAGGACGAGGAGTGTGATCCCCGACCCCGTCCCAACCCATTGCCATTCTTAGAGGAGAGAGAGGATTTTGGGATATGAGAGTTGAGAGAGAGCCATAGATATGTATATAGTATGGGTATTTTTGTCAATTTATTAAGCTTCTCGTTATGGACAAAGTGTTTCTATGCCTGGACCTTTGGCTAACAAAATTTGAATTTGGATTTATGGACAGAGTATCAATTACTTAATGGGTCAAATTAATCAATTTTTTAAAATTATTGATTTTTCAATTTATAAAATAGATTAAAAAAATTATTAGTTGATTTATTTATTTAATTATTTTAGAAATAATAATGATTCCTTAATTTATGGATTTCAAATGAAAAGATAACAAAAATATTTCATAATCTCTCTATCTTAATTTCTCTCACTGATTTCCAATATATATATATATATATATATATGAAAACTTACCTTCATTCTCTCTCTCCAAAAAAATCAAATAATATTTTTCCTGAGAGTTGTGGGTATTTATCTATATCTTATATATTATATTATATTATAACATAAATAAAAAAAACTAAAAATTAAAAATCTGATGTACAAACAAACAAAATTAATAAAATTGATTTTTATTTAGGGATTTTTATTGATAAGTCCAATTTAGAAGTGTTTTAACTCAAGAAGTCCATGAAGGAATTTTTTAACCCATTTAGTCCCATGTATATATAGTTTTATGGGAGTTTTTTTGATAAATCCATTTTTTAGGAGCTTTATTCCATTCAACCCATATTCTTTTTGACTATTCCATTAGGTCCAATTTGAGATAAGAAGACCAAAATACCCTTTTCATCTACTTATATTCCATTTAGTTCACATTATTTTCTTATGTTTCAATAAGTCCTATGGGTGACATAATTACCAAAATACCCTTAATGTGAATGTTCACACCGTCAATATAAATGTTTATATCGTCAATGTGTAGGGGCCCGGCTCATGTCGATCCTCGTAGGTGTCCGGAAAAATTCGAGTCGGGCCGGGCTGGCCCACAAGTCAAAAAATAGGCTCGACCCGGCCCGGCCCGTTGATAATATGAATATTCACATTGACAAGTTAACATTCACACTGATAGGAGTGTAAAATTGGCCTGCGGCTCGTGGGCGGCCCGAAACCAGCCCGTCGCCAGGGGCGGGCCCGGGCCGGCCCGTTCACAATATGAATATTCACATTGACATATTAACATTAACATTGACAAGAGTGTAAAATTGGCCCATGACCCGTGGGCAGCCCGAAGCCCGGGCCCGGGGCCGTGTCGGGGTGGGCCCGGCCCGGCCCGTTGACAATGTGAATATTCACATTGACATGTTAACATTCACATTGATAAGAGTGTAAAATTAGCCCGCGGCCTGTGGCCTGCCCGAAACCCGCCTGCGGCTCGTGGGCTGCCCTGGGCGGGCCCGGCCCGATCCATTGATAATGTAAATATTCACATTGACATGTTAATATTCACACTGATAAAAGTATAAAATTAGCTCGCGCCCCGTGGCTGCCCAAAACTAGCCCACGGCCCGTGGGCGGCTCGGGGCGGGCCCGACCCGGCCTGTTGATAATGTGAATATTCACATTGACATATTAACATTCACATTGATAAGAGTGTAAAATTGACTCGCGTCCCATGGGCGGCCCGGGGCGAGCCCGGTCCGGCCCGTTGACAATGTGAATATTCACATTGACATATTAACATTCACATTGATAGAAGTATAAAATTGGCCCGTGGCCCGTGGGCGGCTCGAAGCTCGCCCGCTGACCAAGGCGGGCCCGGCCCGACTCGGCTCGTTGACAATGTGAATATTCACATTGACATATTAACATTAACATTGATAAGAGTGTAAAATTAGCCCGTGACCCGTGGGCAGCCCGAAGCCCGGCCCCGGGCCGACGCGGGCCCGCCCGTTGACAACGTGAATATTCACATTGACATGTTAACATTCACATTGATAAGAGTGTAACATTAGCCCGTGTCCCGTGACTGCCCGAAACACGCCCATGGCCCGTAGGCAGCCCGAGGCGGGCCCGGCCCGGCCTGTTGACAATGTGAATATTCACATTGACATGTTAACATTCACATTGATAAGAGTGTAAAATTGACTCGCGTCCCATGGGCGGCCCGGGGTGGCCCGAGTTTGGGTCCGGGCCTACCCCGGGCCGCGGGCGAGTTTCGGGCAGCGGACAAGTTTTACACTCCTATCAATGTTAATGTTAACATGTCAATGTGAATATTCACATTGTCACGGGTCGGGCCAAGCCTGCCTCGGGCTGCGATTAGGCTTCGGGCCGCCCACGAACTGCGGGCCAATTTTACACTCCTATCAATGTGAATGTTAATATGTCAATGTGAATATTCACATTACCAACGGGTCGGGCCCGCCCTGGCCCGAGGTCGGGCTACGGGCTGCCCACGGGTCACGGGCCAATTGTACACTCTTATCAATGTGAATGTTAACATGTCAATGTGAATATTCACATTGTCAACAGGCCGGGCCGGGCCAGTCCCAGGCCGCCCATGGGCCGTGGACGGGTTTCGGGCAACCACGGGGCGCGGGCTAATTTTACACTCCTATCAATGTGCATGTTAACATGTCAATGTGAATATTCACATTGTCAAGGGTCGGGCCAAGCCCGCCTCGGGCTGCGGTCGGGTTTCGGGCCGCCCACGGGCTGCGTGCCAATTTTACACTCTTATCAATGTGAATGTTAACATGTCAATGTGAATATTCACATTGTCACGGGCCGGGCCGGGCCGGGCCCGCCCCGGGCAACGGGCGATCTTTTGGCCGTCCATGGGCCGCGAGCCAATTTTATACTCTTATCAATGTGAATGTTAACAAGTTAATGTGAATATTCACATTGTCAACGGGCCAGACCGGGCCCGCCCCGGGCTGTCCATGGGCGGCGGGTGGGTTTCGCGCCGCCATGGGACGGGGGCCAATTTTACACTCCTATTAATGTGAATGTTAACATGTCATTGTGAATATTCACATTGTCAACGGGCCGGGCCGAGTCGGGCCCGCCCTGAGCTGCTGTCTAGTTTTATACTCTCATCAATGTGAATGTTAACATGTCAATGTGAACATGACATGTGAACATTCACATTGTCAACAGGCCGGGCCGGGCACGCCACGGGCTGTGGGCGGGTTTTGGGCAGTTACGAGGCGTGGGCTAATTTTACACTCCTATCAATGTGAATGTTAACATGTCAATGTGAATATTCACATTGTCAACGGGTCGGGCCGGGCCGGGCCCGCCCCGGGCTGCGAGCGAGCTTTTGGCTGCCCATGGGCCGCGGCCCAATTTTATACTCTTATCAATTTGAATGTTAACATGTCAATGTGAATATTCACATTGTCAACGGGCTGAACCGGGCCCGCCCCGGGCCGCCTATGGGCCGCGGGTGGGTTTCGCATCGCCACGGGACGGGGGCCAATTTTACACTCCTATTAATGTGAATTTTAACATGTCAATGTGAATATTCACATTGTCAACGGGCCGGGCCCGCCCTGGCTCACAGGCGGGTTTCGAGCCGCCCACGGGCCAATTTACATTCCTATAAATGTGAATTTTAAAATATAAATGTTCACATCATTAAATTGCTAATCGTTGAAAAAATATTTATAAGGGTATCAAAATTAAATATAAGGGCATAAGTGTCCCAGAAAATAGTGTAAATCAAGAAAATGGACTTTATGGAATAAAACTATACATACATGGGACTAAATGGGTTAAAAAATTCCTTTATGGACTTCTTGGGTTAAAATACTTCTAAATTGGACTTATCAATAAAAACCCCTAGTTTTATTTCATAAAGTCCATTTTCTTGATTTACACTATTTTCTTGGACATTTATGCCCTTATATTTAATTTTGATACCCTTATAAATATTTTTTCAACGATTAGCAATTTAATGATGTGAATATTCATATTTTAAAATTCACATTTATAGGAACGTAAATTGGCCCGTGGGCGGCCCGAAACCCGCCCGCGAGCCAGGGCGGGCCCGGCCCGTTGACAATGTGAATATTCACATTGACATGTTAAAATTCACATTAATAGAAGTGTAAAATTGACCCTCGTCCCGTGGCGGCGCGAAACCCACCCGCGGCCTATGGGCGGCCCGGGGCGGGTCCGGTCCGGCCCGTTGACAATGTGAATATTCACATTGACATATTAACATTCACATTGATAAGAGTATAAAATTGGGCCGCGGCCCATGGGAGGCCAAAAGCCCGCTCGCAGCCCGGGGTGGGCCCGGCCCGGCCCGTTGACAATGTGAATATTCACATTGACATGTTAACATTCACATTGATAGGAGTGTAAAATTAGTCCGCGCCTCGTAGTTGCCCGAAACCAGCCTACGGCCCGTGGGCAGGCCCGGCCCGGCCTGTTGACAGTGTGAATGTTCACATTGACATGTTAACATTTACATTGATAAGAGTATAAAACTAGACAGCAGCCCAGGGCGGGCCCGACTCGACCCGGCCCGGCCCGGCCCGTTGACAATGTGAATATTCACATTTACATGTTAACATTCACATTGATAAGAGTGTAAAATTGGCCCGCAGCTCGTGGGCGGCCCGAAGCCCGACCGCAGCCCGAGGCGGGCTTGGCCCGACTCGTGACAATGTGAATATTCACATTGACATGTTAACATGTACATTGATAGGAGTGTAAAATTAGCCCGCGCCCCGTGGCTGTCCGAAACCCGTCCACGGCCCGTGGGCGGCCCGAGGCGGGCCTGGCCCAGCCTGTTGACAATATGAATATTCACATTGACATGTTAACATTTATATTGATAAGAGTGTACAATTGGCCCGTGACCCGTGGGCAGCCCGAAGCCCGACCTCGGGCTAGGGCGGGCCCGGCCCGTTGGCAATGTGAATATTCACATTGACATGTTAACATTCACATTGATAGGAGTGTAAAATTGGCCCGCAGCCCGTGGGCGGCCCGAAGCCCGATCGCAGCCCGAGGCGGGCTTGGCCCAACCCGTGACAATGTGAATATTCACATTGACATGTTAACATTAACATTGATAGAAGTGTAAAACTTGTCTGCTGCCCGAAGCTCGCCCGCGGCCCGGGGTAGGCCCGGACCCAAACTCGGGCCACCCCGGGCCGCCTACGGGCTTCGGGCCGCCCATGGGACGCGAGTCAATTTTACACTCTTATCAATGTGAATGTTAACATGTCAATGTGAATATTCACATTGTCAACAGGCCGGGCCGGGCCCGCCTCGGGTTGCCCACGGGCCGTGCGCGTGTTTTGGGCAGCCATGGGGCACGAGCTAATGTTACACTCTTATCAATGTGAATGTTAATATGTCAATGTGAATATTAACGTTGTCAACGGGCTGGGCCCGCGTCGGCCCGGGGCCCGGCTTCAGGCTGCCCACGGGTCACAGACTAATTTTACACTCTTATCAATGTTAATGTTAATATGTCAATGTGAATATTCACATTGTCAACGAGCCGGGCCGGGCCCGCCCTGGGCAGCGGGCGGGCTTCGGGCCGCCCACGGGCCACGGGCCACGGGCCAATTTTACACTCCTATCAATGTGAATGTTAATATGTCAATGTGAATATTCACATTGTCAACGGGTCGGACCGGGCTCGCCCCGGGCCGCCCATGGGACGTTAGTCAATTTTACACTCTTATCAATGTGAATGTTAATATGTCAATGTGAATATTCACATTGTCAACAGGTCGGGTCGGGCCCGCCTCGGGTCGCCCACGGGCCGTGGGCTAGTTTCGGGTAGCCACGGGGCGCGGGCTAATTTTATACTCTTATCAATGTGAATGTTAACATGTCAATGTGAATATTTGCATTATCAACGGGTCGGGCCGGGCCTGCCCAGGGCAGACCACGAGCCGCAAGCGAGTTTCGGGCAGGCCACAGGCCGCGGGCTAATTTTATACTCCTATTAATGTGAATGTTAACATGTCAATGTGAATATTCACATTGTCAACGGGTCGGGCCAGGCCGGGCCGGGCCCGCCCCGACCCGGGCTTCGGGCTGCCCACGGGTCATGGGCCAATTTTACACTCTTATCAATGTTAATGTTAATGTTAATATGTCAATGTGAATATTCATATTGTGAACGGGCCGGCCCGGGCCCGCCCCGGGCGACAGGCTGGTTTCGGGCCCCCCCGGGCAGCAGGCCAATTTTACACTCCTATCAATGTGAATATTCATATTATCAACGGGCCAGGTCGGGCCTATTTTTTTGGCTTGTGAGCCGGCCGGCCCCGACTCGAATTTTTCCGGACACCCACGAGGATCGACATGAGCCGGGACCCTACACATTGACGATATAAACATTTATATTGACGGTGTGAACATTCACATTAAGGGTATTTTGGTAATTATGTCACCCATAGGACTTATTGAAACATAAGAAAATAATGTGAATTAAATGGAACATAAGTAGATGAAAAGGGTATTTTGGTCTTCTTATCTCAAATTGGACCTAATCGAATAGTCAAAAAGAATATGGGTTGGATGGAATAAAACTCTTAGAAAATGGATTTATCAAAAAAGTTCCCTTTTATTTATTTAGTTAAAATCTTTCTTTTGTATCTTAATATGCAATTTAAATTTTAAAAATCTTTAAAGTCTGACTAAATAAATCTAATTTGAAAATATCTCCCACCATTATACTTTAAATCAATAAAACTCACATGTCTATCATATATCTAACTCACAACATAACTTACCCAAATAATAATAATTAAAAATAAATAGAAACCACAAATAAATTGAATGTTTTAAAAAATAGAAACCCACAGTTCCATCTTAAATAAATTGAAAAAAACAAAAACAAATAGAAACTACACAAAAATGAAAAAGATAAGAATTTAGATATGGATTCCAAAAAAATATGACAATATCTAAATTTGAATTATGATTTAGTAATATAATTATCAATTTTTCTGATATATATCTATTAAAATTTTAAATCACTTAATGAAACAAATTAATCAATTTTCAAGTCTTATTTAAAAATAATCTGATTTGTCATCCCAACTTCTAAATTTGGCAGGCACTAGCGAAGGAGCTGACGGATTGGTATAAGTTGTTGGAGGTAACATCCAACCACTCAATAAATTTATTTATTTATAATTTTATTTTATTCCCTGTATGATTCTCTTTCTCTGCTGTTAGTTTGGTTTTGATTTTGGTTTTAGTGAGGTTTATGTGTTTATTTACAAGTTTGCTTGGTGAAGAAGAATTATCGATGATAATGGTTACAATTGAAATATCTGTCCCCATGCTGTGCTAAAGATTTTGATTGGGTTTTGTTTTCTTCAATAAATACCATAAAATTGAAGTAAACAAAAATTGGTATCAATTTATTTTATTTTTTATTGTCATTTTAATTTATAGAAAATGTGAAAATTTATTGAGAATTCAAAATTTTACTATAATATTAGATTTTTGCATATATAGGTAAATTAAAAACTTTTAAATATTATTATGTTTTTTATTTTTATTCTCTTTCTATCCCATTATACCATTACTGCTATTTGTTAGTTTGTTAATTATAATTCAATTAATTGAAAACAAAGCTTAACATAACTTTCTATATATGTATATATATTATAATGAATTTGTTATTGCTATAGTTGTATATAATAGCATAATATATAGGGATAATCTCTAAATATAATTTTTATTTTTTTATGTGATTAAAATATTCCATCTTAAATAGTATATACAAGAATTAGATGGCTTCTTTTATCCCAAAAAAACCCAATCTGTTTTTTTTTTTTTTTTTTGTACTTTTTAATTTTTTAATTAAAATATCAGTTGTTTATATTCACAAACAAAACTAATAAACACATATCCAAAAGTTACATTTTTTTTCTTTTCATTTTTCTTTTTTTAATAGGTAGGAAATTTATAAATGAAAAATGTTTGACTCCTCAAAGAACTTTCTATAATCCGACTTATAATGATATATTATAAGTGTCAATTTTTATACAAATTTGAAAAGAAAATTAATCAAATTATACATTTCAACCAATTATATACTCAAACTTTCACTATTTCAAAATGTTATTTTACTATAATTCACATTAAGAGAATTTTCAACCCTTGATATATTTTTTTTGATCATGCTACGTAGCTCGAGTGTGGCGGCTCGAAACGCGGCTCGACACCAAAACGACGTCGTTTTGGTGTCGATTTTGGTTGTTTTTTTTTTTTCTTCTTTCTTTCTTCCCTAGTTTTGCAAAACGAAGAAGAAGAAGAAGGGAGAAGAAGAGAAGGGAGGAGGAGGAGGAGGAGGAGGAGGAGGGAGCGGAGGGGGCCATAAAAACCGGTTTGAGGAGGAGGGGAGGCTGGGCAGACGACGGTGGTGCTGCGACATCGGCGGGGCTGCGACGGAGGAGGAAGCAGAGGCGGCGGCGGGAGCTACGACGACGGCGGGAGCTGCGACGACGGCGGGGAGGGGAGCTGCGACGCCGACCTTCTTCCTCTCCCTCCCTTCTCTTTCTTCTCTCCCTCTCTTTCTCTCCCTCTCCCTCTCCCTCTCTTCCTCTCGAGCCATTTTCGAGCCTAGTAGGTTCGAGCTACTAGGCATTTTCCTATTTTTTTTTATCAAATTATAATTTGATAAAAATTTAAAAAGATGAAGCATTAGAAATTATTGTTTTCCATCTTGATGAGAAAAAAATTGGGATAAGAATGAATGTTCTTTTAAAAATTGATAAAAATTTAATGAAAAAGTTAAAATAATTCATATCAAATCAAATTTTTTATTTAAATTTAAAATCAAATTAGATAAAAAATAATTAAAAGAAAACGATGAAATGTTGAAAATATTCTGAAACGTTCTTAGTCTTAAAAATTAAGAATCCGTATATGTATTATATTCATATTGTATTTTTTGTCATGAAATTAAAATCAAAAGAAATGTAATTTAAATTATCAGATTAATAATAGAAACATCATATCAATTATTATTAAATATCACATCACTTCACTTCACATTTAATAATAAAATTGTATATTTTCATAACAAGAAGAAGTATGTCATGACTAATTTAATCTCATTTAATCAAATTTAACTTTTTTAAATAAAAATTATCAAAATTACACCAAATAAATTTATATATACATTTTATATTTTTTTAAACTAATAATTTAAAAAATCATAAATATAAAAGTTAACTTATAAATTTCATGCATATTACAAGACAAAGTATTAAATTATTTTAAGATAATTATAATAATTTTTTTTTTAATTTATAAAGTTTCGTGCATAACACAGATTACAACTAATTAATTGTAAATACAATTTGCTTAGTAAATACTCAATGTGGTGAAGAAAATAAAAATAAATAAATGCATCACTCATTATTTTTATATGATTTTTTTATTTTTAAGTAGAAATAATTCTAAAATACCTTTTCTTATATTTATTTTTATCAAATTAATTTCTAATTTTTTAAAATAAATTAAAAACACAAATTTTAAAAACTCAACTAAACATTTTTGTATTTTACCAATCCACGTTTCCTACTATATACTCCAATAATAATCTCTACATTTCCGAAATTGATTTATCTAACTTCCAAAGAAAAATAAGACAAAATGATTATCATAACACTTTATTGGAGCTAAAATGTTTTTTATGGGTTGATAAAAACAAATGAATGTCACATCACATTAAGTTTTTCCTAAAAGAAAAGAGAGATGGTAGTTAGACTACCAAATCAGAACCTCCCTTAAAACAGCTAAGTAGTTAAAGTTTCGTGGGGCACCACTTTCCCTTTATAGACGTGAAGAACACTATCACCCAAAACTCACTCCTCAGACACACCAAGGATCCTCTAGAGTGAAATTTTTCTAAAATTTCCTAGAGTGCTATATTGTGTGGTTGAGATTTACTGGCAAGTCACATCAGAAAAATTGATGTGACTTGCCAGTAAATCTCAACCATACACTGTAGCACTTTAGGAAATTTTAGGAAAAAATCACTCTAGAGGATCCTTGTTCCCTCAGACAACCCTCCCTACAAAAGAGAAGTCTAAACAACCAATCTACCATCTCTCTCTCTCTCTCAGTTACACCAACCATCTTTTTCAACAAATTTATCAAAGTATCCAACCTCTCCTCCCCACCAAATCAAAGGGTCACAATTCATTCCCTTAATCAACACTCTGTCCCCAATCATTCAAAGATGAAATTGAAAGCAGCACTTGCCTTCAAATGCACGAACCTTCTCAACCCATGCAGAAAAATACTTCTAATCTTCAAATTCAAATTCAAAAAACCCCTCTTTATAAGAGCTCTTTGCTCTTGCAAAACCCAATCTGGAACCACAAGGACGACTCCTAGAAAACTAGCAAAAGGTTTGCTATCACTATTTGGTTTGCTGAGAAGATCAAGAGAGATGGACCGACTCAAGGAGCTCAAGAGTTTTTCTGATGCAGGGTATCACAAGGCACCCTTCCTGTCTCCTCTGACCCCAGCTTATGTGAGGATGAGCGGAGCTGATCAGAAGAAGGGGGTTTTGGTTCAGGAAGACGTAGAGGACGCATGTAGGAGCTTTGAGAATTACTTGGTGGAGATGATTGTGGACGAGGGGAAAGTGAGGGATTTAGCGGACGTGGAAGAGCTTCTCTATTGCTGGAAAAACCTCAAGTGTCCTGTTTTTGTCAATTTAGTATGTAGATTCTATGGGGAATTATGCAAAGACTTGTTCTCCAATAGTGAGGAGAACGTCACTACACCCTAGCCAGTGACCTCTACATAAGAATTGGTCTGCAGAGGTTGATTCATTTTCTTCTTCTTCTTCGTCTCCCTCATCTTTACGTGTTACACACCTCTGTATAATGTGATAAAACAACCAGTGGAATAAAGCCCATTTCCTTAAAGATCAATCAAAATGTTTTTGCAGAACACACTTAATCAGCAAGGCAATCATCCGATGAGTAGTGCTCTACAAGCATAAAATCTATACAAAATTATGATTCAGGATGATGTGAAGGCCTTCTGTCTTTATTTTAAAAGAAAATGTCCATCAATGTAACTTATATCTTTAAGATTGTCATTGTCACATTATTCTAGTCTAAAATTCTATATAAAAATTGTGGCGGTAAATCATTTTCCATCCAACAATTGTATGCATATAGTTGCATCTGTTAGAAATTAATTAAGAACTTATAATTAAGTTAGATACATTGGTTGGTATAATTCATGTATCAAAGTCCTGGGTTTTTAAGATTAACACATCTTAATGTGTGTGTAAAAGAAAGATGCATAAATACATTTATTGTAAGTCTAGATGTATCTATGTCTTCTATATAAAGAGGCTAGTGATCATTGTATGTATACACACAAGTAGAAGAAAATATAGAAGAAAAGAAGTTTCGAGTTTTTGAAAGTACTTATCCTTCTTAGGAGCTCTGTATGACTCTTAAGGCCGTAAATCTACACAATTTTTTGTTTATCATATTTACTTATATTTTGTTAAATTTTAGTTGGAACTCATTGAGTCATACTCATACTGACATCCAAATCATCAACACAAATTCCTAGACAGAACAAATCATTCAACAGCATCATCCTGGTTTCAATAGAGCTGCATATAATTTGGCATTTAGGTGAAAACCAAACAAGTACTTTGTTTTGATCTCAAGTTTATTAGCTGCTAGCAAGAATTCAAAGGGTTGTTCAAATAGAGTACAAATTGACTAAAATAAATATCAGCAGTTTTAAAATCTAAAGACTTCTCATAGGCAGAAGATACCAAATGCATTGCCCACAATATTGTTCTCAGCACAATTGTATTCTCAAAACCAAACAAAACTAAAGTTCCCTTTCAAACTAAAGATTTCATGTGAATCAAGCACTTGCTAGTTGTCTGTGCTTACCATGCTTTGATGCTCTGATGTGTGGAATCTTTCGGTTTTCACAAGAGGAATTGTGAAAACAAGCCATTCACTAAATATACTTCATGATTCACTTGTGACATCTCTCTGTTTTAACCTTAAAGTAACACCTGTACCTCTTTTTCAGAGATTGCAGGTCAGTAGCCTCGATCGCATTGAGGTTCATTGAGGCTTCTACCATGCAGATGAGATTAAAATGCTAGCATTTTTTGCAACTAATAAGCCTTATGCCTCCTAAGAACAGAATTATATGCAGAAAACAAAATTCACGAACTGATTAATGGGCAAATGGCAAGGTTTCCTATAAGCCACTAGGTCTGAACCGGTTGCTGCTGTATTCAGGTCTGAGTATATATTATGAGTTATTGGGGATTAAGATAATGAAACTAAAGTAAACTCGTTACAGAAGGCTTCAAAAAAGGCATCTGCTCTTTGTAATTTTTCCCTTATGTTCTTCGCCCATGAATGTAAGTTTGTACCTAAATCACTAATATGTTCATGTTCTTGTGTGATTGCTCTGTTTTATTTTTCTCATTTTCGTTTTTTCCGTTGTAACAACTGTTTTTTTAGCAACTTTTTTGTCTCTTGAGATGTCTTTACATCTAGTTCTACCTAGCTATTCTGGAGTATTTGCCAGGTGCTAGATCATACCCTGAACATAGGATTCCTTACCCTAACACATGGTTTCTCAATAGGCCATGTGCCAGTAACATAGGAGTCAGAGATCCACCAAACAAATAATTTTGACTCGAAACTTTTCCCACCTATGCGTTGACTACCATGTTGTGAAATCCAACATTTTTCACGTTGAAGTCATTTTTTTTTATCAAATAGTAATAATATATTTTTTTACCGTAGAAAGAAGGTTAGAACATCCACAATGGACGTGTTAGTGATTGTGTTAGTGTCAGTGGCCAAATTTTAGCTAGTTACAGTAACGTTTGGACCTCACAATGGAAGTGTTAAGTAGTGTGTTAGTGGATTTTGTTAGTGTCAGTTGTTAACTTCTTTGTTAATTGTGGCTAGCGTTTTAGCCAGCGAGAGAGAGAGGGGAAAGGGAGAGGGGGACATGGGAAAGTGCCTTGGGGTCGTCTGACCGGTCATCCCCTCAGACGTCCTGACCCTTCACAAAAAAAAAAAAAAAATTTTGCCTTTGACCGGTAAACCGGCCGGTTGACCCGCCGGACAACCTGTCCAATTTTGCTGTCTTCATCCATTGCACCTTAACACATATTATTTATATATATAATACACATTATTTATACTATTTTATTTGTTATTTATATATATATACACTTAACACACATCTTAATAAACACCTTAACACATCCATTGCACCACCACTCACTCTTTAAAATTAACAAACACTTAACATACCTTAACACATATTTTTGAGTGCCACTTTTATCACTTTTTGTCATATAACACACATTTTAACAAACAATTTTAGCTATCCCATTGTGGATGCTCTAATGTTTACAACTCATAGTTTCCACTTTCATTGTCACTCAAAGAGCAATATGTTGAAAACAGCAGGGTGGACAACTCAAAATTAACAAAAAGATCAGTCATTGAAGCTACCATGTATTGCTATACAAGTGACCAGAGAATTCAAAGATCAGTTTTGTACTTTTGACTACTATGTTATACAAGTTCTAGGTTAAAAATTGGAGAGGCACAAACACAACTACAGTCATAAGTCCAAAACATAGACTGCAGTTGCTATCCATATGACCTTCAATCCTATAAACAAGATCAGTCCAATTACCGAACTTTTTTTTGTATATGTAGCAGTTATGCAAGGACTCTCAAGTAAAGCTTTTCAGCAATGCAACAGGAACCAAATCAAGCATTTATGCTACTCTTTCCCAGCCCTACCCAAAATGCAAGTTCAGATATACCATTTAGCAAGTGATAAGCAACAGCAATACATAAGATGGCATCATTAACTAGTTATATGTCCATTTACAATTCAGAGAACGAAACGATATCTTTCCACCTAACAAGAGTAACTAGAAAGCACAATCATCCGTCTGGTGAGCTTCAAATTAGTTTTTCACTAATAAGGCAATAGATCATGTATTCCAGAGTTAAAATGAGTGGGGTTTCTGAAGTTACCAGTTAGCCAGAGCAACCCCTTTCTAGCATTTACAATTTGAGGATCTCATTGTTGAGAGATAAACCCGAGACCTGACCAATGTCTCTCCAATTCTAAACCCGGGCATAACCATAAACTCAACTTTGAATCTTGATCTTCCTTCATCTGAAACTACAATGTTATCTGTTAGCTCCTCCACACCTTCCATGTAAATATCTGAGAATTCGCTTCCTCGCTTGACTCCATACATTTCAGCATTGGATTCACATGAGGCAGCGATTCCTCGAAGAACCCAGACCCACTTCGCCATTTTAACGTACGCTTGGTAGAACAGTGTCCTAGGATGCTTTCCACTCAACACAAATGTCCTGTGATCCAAATTCCCAAAGAAAGATGCTTCCATTGTTGGATGAATGAGACACAGGTACTTGGTTCCACAGAACTTCGAAAAGTTTGAACATGGGTCTTTAATTAGATCATCAATTGGGTCATCAGATCTCAATATGCTATCAACATTGTAGGATTGGAGTGGCATTCCATGGAACATCCTCCGGGCAATGTAAGCTTCAAATGCATATTTTTTGTGGGACCTTTTAGCATACACCACAGACGCTTCAATTGAGTTCGCGGCCCGGTCTAGATCCCAACCTGAAGCTTTCATCAAGCTAATTAGCGGCTTTGCAAAGTCATGAATGGCCTTTGAAGCCTCTTTGAAGATGTCCTCAAATGAAGACAAATTCAAAAACTTAATAGCCTCTCTTTCTTTCTTCAACACTTGGACTAGCATTCTGTTCTGCAAATCCAAATCTTGAAGCTCTTCCTTCAAATTAAGTATTTCAGAGTTCTTTATTTTGACTTGGAACTTCAATTTCTCCAACAGGCTCTCCTGGACATGAATCTCTGCTAGTAGCAGAGCAGAAGAAGCTGAAATTGAATTGATTTCCTTGAACTGTTTCTCTTTATAGGCACGCTTAATCTTGCATATCGATTCAAGATGAGCCACAACAAGTTCATTGGCAGATTTGATCTTATCTGGGTCATACGGAATATGAGCCTCTTGAAGACGAACGTAAGCTGACTTGAGAGCTGAAATGGAGTCAAACAGCTCCAAGATCTCCATGTTAGCACATTCAGTGGTTTTGGGTTGAATCTCAACTGGGTTGGGATGGATTTTCTCCATGTCGCACTCTGCCTCTTCCGTGGCATCGCTGCTGTCTTCCGGTGATGGGACATTGTTGCCAAAATCATTGATGGGTTGGTGGTGGTTGTGGGTGGGATTTTCAGTGGAGAAGACACCAATGGATCTAAATCTGCAGACTTTGGCAAATTTGGAGACAATGTCTGATATGTTTGAAGGTGGTTTTGTTGCACATTCCATTTCTTGACTCCCCGTGATGAAAAAAAGAACACCCACAAAAACAAACTGATCTGGGAATGAATTAATAAAGGAACAGAGTTGATCTTTCTTCTTCTTATAGAATAAAGGAGGAAAATCTTAGAGAAGTGATCTGAGAGTACAATAATATAGCATGGAGGAAACAAAAGCAGGGGGACAGAGAGGAGAAACACCGCGATTCCCGCTGAAATGCCGGTGAGATGATGAACAAGGGTTTTAAAGAAAGAAAGACACTAGCTAGTTTGAGAACAGCAAATTGTTTAGTACATAAACTATGAAATCCCTAAAAATAACAACTTGAATCAGATGAAAAAGAAGAAGAAAAAGTTGGGATAGTAAAGAGAATAAAGAAAAGGTTTTGGAACAGTAAAGGCATCAAAGATGTAAATCGTAAAGACCATGAAAGGGAGGAGCTTGTAATGCAAAAGACAAGAAGCTATATAGCCTAGAGGAGAAGAAAGAAACCAGTCACAGCTGTGAATGGCGAGAGAAAAGGACAGTGAAGGTCAGCTCTTTCGATTGATTGATCGATCGAAGAAAGATGATTTTGATTGGATTGGATTAGAGATTTTGTTAGATGAACTGAGAAAGATTTTTATTGCACAAAGATTAGCAACATGATTAGACAGAGAGAGATTCGAAAGGGACGAGAGAGAGAGTTTCAGTTTAGGACATTAGCGACAGTGACCGTAGTAGACCGTGGAGTGTAGTGATGAGAGACACAGAGACAAGAACTGAGATTAGATTTTTTTATTATAATTAATTAATTATTTGTTTGGGAAAGAGTGGTGTGGTGTGGTGTGGGAATCTGTTTGAACGGTGTGCTTTTCCTTTCCGATGTACCAAAAACAAAAAAGAAAAAAAAGAAAAAAAAAAAAAAAGAGAAGAGAACTGTGTGCTTGCAGAGGAGAGAGAGAGAAGAGGCGGAGGATTTTGAAATATAAAATTGTTAAAAATTTTACTAAAAATGTCATATATGAACGTAAGATCACATTAATCTCACACTTATATGTGATATTTGATAAAAATTTTAATAAAATTTTTAATATTATTTATTTTAAATTTTGTTGGGTGTTGTTTTTCAAAGAAAATGTTTACAGCAATACTACAAAGAATAAAACTAAAAATTTTATTAAATTTTTTATCAAATATCTTACATGACATCATGTGAGACATTTGGTAAAAATTTTAATAAATTTTTAGAATATCTAGCATTTGTCTACTGGAAAATGTTAGAATCATTTTAAAAAATATATATATATATATATATATATATATATATTATAAAATGCTTTAGAAATATTTATTATTATTTATTAGTGTGTATTATTTTATTATATTTGTAATTTAAGGATAGAGAATTTTTATGAAATATTTCAAGATCTTTTTTCTTATGATCCTTAATATTACTCATTTAGGTCCCGTTTGTTTTGAAAGATGAAGAAGGGATTGGAATTGAGATTGAGATGGAGGTGTGATCCATTAATGTTGTATTTGTTTTGAGAGATAGAGAGAGGATTGAGATGGAGGTAGGAGAGTTGGTATTAGAAGTTAGTTCTCTAGCTTCTTTTTTTTTTTTTTTTTTTTTTAAACATGTTGAGCATTTTTTTTTTGAACATTAATGTTTAATGTTTTTATATTTTTTGTTAATTAAAAATCATAATTTTATTTGTTTTAATATTTTATATTTCTTTCATAAGGTAATAATTTAAAACAATTTCTATACTAACGATTATCATCAAAACAAACACAATTTTAATTAATCCCCTCACTATCCATCTCTTCACAAACAATCCCTTCAATTTTACTTCTGAAAATAAACTTGCCCTTAGAATTATCTATTCAAAATTTATTTAAAAATAATAATTAATAGTTCAAATTCATTTCGCTTGTGGACTCACATTTTATCAATTTAAGTTAAGTTTGGCATCTACTAAATAATACAAAAAGTCAAAAAGTCACTATCCTATTTAAGTCACATCATCTTATTTAAATCACATCACCTCTCTAACACATCACATCAAACCCAACCCATATAAGCCAATAAGTTAAAAAGTGCACTTTTTTAGAATATCCCAAACCAACCAATCTTCACCACATATATCTATTATGGGTAAATTTTGCACCCTAGTTCTAGGATTCAAGACTTTTTAAATGTTTAAGACCCACAAAAATCTTGTCAAAATTTCACCTACAATGATATAGCATAATAAATGTCAATTTTTGATTTGTTAGATATTTAATTATAAGGTTGCTTGCCAAAATAAGAGAGGGCCCAAGAACGTCGTCGAAAAATTTGAATATCCCCGGAAAACTCGCCAAAAACTTCAAGGCTCACCGGAAAATTCGAAGATCTTTGAAGATCGCTAAAAAAACTTGAATTCTCTAAAAATGATGAGAGAGACTTAAATTCTTCAATGGTTGCAACTAGGAACACAATAAGAAAGAGATAATGGAGATAAGATAAGAATGCAAAATAGTTAGAGAGAGAATAATGATAAGATTCTCCCGCAGATCTCCTACTTTTCACTCTCAAGGTAAATAATGGAGAATAAAGATTAGTTCTCTCTAAGAATAATCTCTCCAAAATTATCCTCCTTATAAATTTATGGGTGAGTGCTATTTATAGGCACTTCATAATATAAGATGGAGCCCATGTGTAATTTCTCTCATTTTTTCATTTCTTGCTGGGAGAATTCGACTGTTATTGGTTGGGCAGGCTTCATAATCCAGCAAAAATTCAAGCATCTTAAGATGGAGTTAAAGGGTTGGAATACTGAAGTGTTTGGTAATATTACCACTAAACTCAAGGCATCAGAGGAGGAATTGCATGCCTTTGATAGAATAGCAGAGGGAAGAGTACTGCTTCAGTCAGAAATGGTTCGAAGAAGAGAAGTAAGATGTGAAGTATGGAAACTCTATAGGAAGGTGGAGTGGTTATGGCATCAACAATCCCGAATGAACTGGTCTCTGCAGGGGGACAAAAATACTAGGTTCTTTCATGCTGTTGCAAGTACCAGACATAATAGGAACATGATAAATTCCATCTCAGTAAATGGTGTGTCTTTAGAGGAACCTGGCAGAGTTAAACACGAGGTGTTCCTTCATTTCAAGAAACACTTCAAGGAATGTTGGGTTAATAGACCAGTGTTGGGAGGGGATTTCAGATTAATTGAGGACACTATCTCCCATCATCTTGTATCAGATTTCACTAAAGCAGAGGTATGGGATGCCATTAAAGAGAGTAATAGCAACAAGGCTCCCGGACCAGATGGGTTTAACCTCCTATGCTATCAGAAGTTTTGGAGAATAATGAAACAAGTGATCATGCAATTCTTCCAAGATTTTCACAACCACGGCAGACTTACCTATGGAATCAACAGCTCTTTCATTACACTTATCCCCAAGACTTCTAATCCCATTAATCTGTCTGATTACGGACCCATTAGCCTAGTGGGTTCTTTAGACAAGATTTTAGCAAAGGTTCTCTCGCACAGAATGAAGTCCGTGATGCCCTCCATTATTAGTGATACTCAAACTGCTTTCATAGGGGGAAGGAATATCCTTGATGGGGTGTTTATTGCTAATGAAGTCGTAAATGGTTGGAAGGAGGCTAAACAACAAGGGTTGATCATCAAGCTAGATTTCGAGAAAGCTTTCGATTCAGTAAACTGGGAGTTCTTGTTCTCTTTGATGTCTAGCTTTGGTTTTGGGGCTAAATGGATCTCTTGGATAAAAACCTGCGTATCTACATCCAGAATTTCCATCTTAGTCAATGGTTCACAAACTAATGAGTTCTCTCCGCAAAGAGGACTCCGTCAAGGTGACCCATTGTCACCCTTCCTCTTCAATATTGTGGCCGAGGGGCTTAATATTCTTCTGAATAGAGCATTAAATCTTGGCATCCTTCATGGTGTCTCGGTCGGGGTTAACGAGATTCTTTTATCTTACCTTCAATTTGCTGATGACTCAATTTTCTTCTGCGAGGCTAATATAGACCAGATGGTGATTGTCAAAAGACTCATTCGATGCTTTGAAGTTCTTTCGGGGCTCAGAATAAATTATCACAAGAGCGTTGTATGTGGTGTAGGTGTGAATGATGTGTCTCTAAATGCCATTGCTAGACTCTTGAACTGTAAGGTGCAAAGCTTTCCACTAAAATTTTTGGGGTTACTCTTAGGAGCCAACCCGGGTAGAAAATCAACCTGAAAGCCTGTGCTTGATAATATTATATCTAGGCTTTCGGGCTGGAAGAGAAAAATGCTGTCCTTTGCTGGGAGGTTAACCTTGATCAAGTCTGTCCTTTCGAGTCTCCCTGTGTACTATCTTTCCCTTTTCAAGATGCCTGAAGGTGTGGCCCTTGAAATTGAAAAGATTGAGGCTGCTTTCTTGTGGGGTGGTGATGGCTTAAAAAGAAAAGTTCATTTGGTAAAATGGGTTGAGGTTACAAAGAGTGTTGCCCAAGGGGGCTTGGGCATCAGAAGCATTAGGGATGTTAATGCATGCTTGCTTCTCAAATGGTGGTGGAAATTTGGAAATCAAATCTCAGCATTATGGAGAAAAGTTATTTGTAGCAAGTATAAAATTGAGGTTCAGTGCTGGCATCCTCCTGTGCAATCCTCCTACAAGCCCTCTAGGGTGTGGAAGGACATCACTTTTATAGGAGTCCATAGTTCACATACGTCTCAATTCTTCTCGGGAAACTGCCAAATCAAGGTTGGGGATGGTAGTCGTATCAGATTTTGGCATGACAAGTGGTGTGGATCTGCCTATCTTAAGGATGAGTTCCCCTCTCTCTTCAACCTGTTTGTTGATAAGAATGGTTCTCTTTAACAATTCTATGCCAGGAAAACCAGCTCTACGGATTGGAACTTTCCATATAGAAGAATCCTGTACGCTTGGGAAGAGGCCATTGAAGCTAGGTTGATTATAATGTTATCCTTTGCCCCCCTTTGAGCCTTAACAGTGCTGACAGCCTGGTGTGCTCTTCTGCGGCCTCAGGTTCTTGTGTTTTCTTCGTATCTTCCTTATATTCTCTTTGTAATTCTCTCATTGGGCCACATCTCAATATCAGCAAGTTCATCTGGAGCAATATATTACCTCCCAAAGTTCATTTCTTCGGATGGTTAGCATGGAAAAACAGAGTTAAAACAACGGTGTTTCTGTTCGATATTGGTATCCTAGGCAGCAATGTTTCTCCTTTATGTCCTTTTTGCAAAATGGCCCCTGAATCTGTTTCTCATGTTTTGCTCCATTGTCATTTCTCTTGGACCATTTGGTCATCTGTGTTATATGAATAGGGGCATTGTTGGTGTATTTCATAATCTGTAGCAGCTCTGTTCAATTGGTGGATGGGGGTTAAATTCAAGCATCCACTTAGGAAATTTTGGGGAGCGATCCCACTGGTAATCCTCTGGTCCTTTTGGAAGCTTAGGAATGAGTGTGTTTTTAGAGAAGCTCATCCTAATTCTGTAGAATTGTGGGAACTTGTTAAGATCAGATTAGCTCTTTGGCTTAAAGCTTCTATTAAGGACTTCCCCTTCTCAGTCGAGGACGTGGTTCTCAATTAGAGACAAACCAGGCTATACTATTAAGTATAAAAGAATTCTATCTCTGTGTCAACTGCTGCATTCTTGGTTCTAGTTGTCTGTTTTTGCTATTGTTCTGTTTGTGATCTAATCTGTCAGTGATCTGTAATCTGTTGGTAGTGATCAGTTCATGGTAGTGTTATCTGTTGTTAGCCCATCCTGGTAGTGACCTGTTGGTGTTCTGTTGTTGTTCTAGGCTGCTGCTCTGCTAGTCTGTTGGACTGGTTCAGCTAATCCTCCTTTGATGTTGGGTTGCTGTTTGGTCTGATGGATTGCTTTTGATGATCTCTTTATTGTTTTCTCCTTGTTGGGTTTGGTTTCTCACCAAACTCCTGGGGTGAGCTTGCATGCTGCTCTTCCCCTCCTTTTTTTGATGTAATCTCTTTTCTTGTATGGTTTTTACATCAATAAAGGTTCTCTTTTGCTGATAAAAAAAAAAAAAAAACATAGGGAATATTTCCTCTAACTACTTTGTCTGATGAGTTGACCTCTTTGAGGATGAAAAAAAATCTAAAAATGAGATTAACCTTTTGACAAACTCTTTTTCTTAGTTATACCGAACCAATGATTCCCAATCATTCCAAATGGTCGGGGTAATCCTAGAGGAGCCCCTCGCCTCAAGTATTATCGAGTCTCATGGACTCCCTGAGATTGTACCATATCGACCCGGGTATAGGCTAGTTAAATTCTTTGAATCTCTAAGTTTGCTCAAAACCCTTTTAAGTTTGAGCTCAACAATTCAGCCCATTCGATGATAATATATTTGGATTCACTAATTTTATACTTTCTAACTGGGTTTCGATTGTACTTAATCAATTAGATAGGCTAGAGTTAATCTCTCTTATAAGGATAATCTAAATAAGTATGTTTTTTTAATTTTTTATAAAAAAATAAAAAAATAATATAATCTAAAAAAATAAAAAGATCAAATATATATATTTTTATAGTGCACCCCAAACACAGAGGTCTATCCTTTTTTATCACATTGCCGTGAATAAATTCAAGAGTTAAATATGTGGATTTGTGGAACTACTCGTTTTTCAATTGGTAAGGGGAATAAAGAAGAAAAGCATGCGAGTTTCGGTTACATTCTCTGTGTTGCTTTGGTAAGTTGTAAAAAAATTACTTTTTTAGTCTTCTTTTGTGATTTTTTAAATTTTTTGTTTTAAAAAAATTAACTTTTTGTGTTAAAAAAATTAAAAAGTTAAAATGTTGACTATTTTAGAAAGTTCTCAAAAAACCCCTCTCGTTCTTCGATATTCTAAACTTAACATTAATTGCACCTGAACCCTGAACCCTCAATTGAGAAAAATTATTCGCAGGTTTAGGTGCGTCTATACTCCTCACTAATTATAATTTATCATGTTTACTCTCATTTCTTAATAATTTGACACAAATTGATGAATTTTATCTCTTTTACCACTTACAATTTCATTGGACACCATATGGCGATAGCCTAAAACCAACCAATAATTTCAAGTAGTTATTATTTTGTATTTTTTTTTTGGGTATTCACATACATTTCATAATTTATGAACTTATACTCCATTAAATCCTAATTAAAATTTTTTGACATTCAAGGTCCATTAAATTTTTAATAATTGAAATTGCCCTTCAAACAATGATCGTTTCTCATTTATGATTATTTATAAAAAAAAATTATGATTTGACATTTATTTTGATTTTCAAAACTTTAAAACATAAAATTTCAAATAAAATAAAAAAAAAATTATGTGCAAAAAAAAAAAAACTATTTTTTTTGGATAAAATTAAAAAAATTGAATTGTTTTTTTGTGCAAAACTGAAAATTTTGTATCTATAAAGGAGCATGATGAGAACATTGATGTGCACTACTAAAAAAAAAAAAAAAAAAAAATTTAAAAATGAAAAAATTGATAATGTTCTCAGTTTTGAAACTGAAAAAAACTGTTAATGTTCTTGGTTTTATTGGATACTTAAATCAAACCAATAAGTAGAGGGGTAAAAAAATTTAATCTCATGCTCTATTTTTTTTTATCAGTTAGTAAAACGATTATCTGAAATATTACTATGCAAAATTGATAATGTTCTTAATTTTAAAAATTGAAAAAAAACTGATAATATTTTCTATTTTACTAAATAGGACTTAATGGTTCAAAATTTTTTAAATAAGACCTAAACTACCGTAATATTTGTAAATAGGACTTTTAGATAATTAATTTTTTTTTTTTTTTTTTAAGATGGCGTTATTACTTTATACTTGTACATCGTTAGATTGGAATTTTTTTTATAACAGTTATGAAAAATTTGATAAAATTTTTGATAAATTTAATGAAGTATATAACAGTTTTATGTAATGATATATCTTTATTACTAGTAACTTTGTTATGATTTCCATTACATTATTATAATTGTGGGGATATATTTCTGAGTACCAATACGTGGCCAAGGTGACGCCGACGTGTCAGCCGAGGTGCCACGTGTCCTGATCATGACGCCGAGGTTATCTCGGCAAGGCCGATGTTATCTCCGAAGATATCGGAATCCGAGATAAGCGGATAAGGCACAAGAATCCTAGAATGATGAGGGGACTCAACCTGGATAAAGATAAAGCTCTTAGGAAGTTTGTCTCTATCAATTGAAGAGTCCAGGATAAGCACTAAACTAGAGTCCATTGAAGTTAGGCTTCTATTGAGACTGAGTCTTTGTTAACTATAAAAGAGAGGCACCCCCGTGGGTCTAAGGTACGCAATTTATATTCTGAATAGTGATATTAGCACTATTGATTATCATTTGAGAGATATATTGACTTGATCGTCGGAGTGCCCCCGGGTGGACGAACCACTGCTGGAGTCTTCTCTTTTTGTTACAGGTTAATCAGGTGCCATCTATTCTGCCAGTACTCTCCAGCTGAATAATGAGTTGGGTAGTGTGGTCAGAAAATCACACACATAATTTGGCGTCGTCTGTGGGAAAGAAAGGAGAATAGATGGCCAACGACGGACAGAAGGATAAGGTTGGGGACGAAATCCCTGCTGGGAGTGGAAAACATGTTGACCCAAACGTGGAGGAAGATGGTTGCAATGAGGAGACTCAAAACCAGAATCATGGCAAGAAAGACGTCGGCCAGGATGACGACGTGCCAAAGAAACCAAATCGAAGCGGATACTACAACGAGGACGACCTCCAGGTATGGAAGGATAGATGCCTGCGGAGGGACGAAAAAGTGAAAGAGATGTCAAACAAGTTGGCAGACCTGCAATCGGTCGTCAATTTTATGATGCAAAATAACGTCATGCAGCCACCATTCCCGCTGCGGGACACGCTGATTCCAGCGGCCAATGCCCAGAAGGGAGGGCAGAAACCAATCCCAATAGCCCCTCAGCACACCAGGAGTGAAAGACACTCTCACCGGCCTTCAAGGGAGGTCGGGCAAGGAGAGTCGAAAAGGGAAGAATCGCGGAGGACACATCGCACCAAGGAAGCAGACTCTAGAGAGCATCGGCATGTTCAAAGGCAGGAACTATGTTTCGACACAACTCATGGAGAAAGGTCGAAGAGGGCTCACAACGAAGCTGAGAGCAGTGCACCTAAAAGACTGAAATCAGGAGATAGCTGAGCTCCTGGGCGGACAAAGGAGGACTTGAGAGATTGCCTCAAGAGGAAGCAACAGAATGCCGATGCCGAGGTAACCTTCTCTGATAAACCGAGAACACCCTTCTTAGTGAAATTGGACAAATTTGAGGCGCCGAAGAGATTCAGTATGCCGAGGTTTCAAATATACGATGGTAAGTCAGACCCCAACTTCCATGTTGGATTATACTTGAACTCAATGGCATTGTATAGTGGGAATGAGTTGTTGCTCTGCAAAGTGTTCCCCTCATCCTTCGGGGAGATTGCATCAGATTGGTTTCACAAACTACCGAAGGGAAGTGTGAAGACCTGGGAAGGCCTGGCTGAGATGTTTGTGGCCAGGTTCGTGACAAACAAGCTGTAGCCATTAAGGGTGGATGCATTGATGGCTCTGAAGATCAGTAAGGATGAAGGCCTTAGGGCCTATGCAAAAAGGTACTATGAGGTGTTCAACCGAATACCAGAGTGTAATCAAGAGATGACGGTCGTATCTTTCAAGAACGGCCTAAAAGACGACTGTCTACTACAAAAATCTTTGGCAAAGACATTGCCAAAAAGCATGGAAGAGCTCATGGCTAGAATCGAGAAGTATGCCAGAGCTGAGGAAGATACATCGGGGACTAAGGAGACAAAGCAAGAAAAAGGAAACGGCTCGCCAAAGCGAGGCCGAGGTAACAATGGATCCAGCAAGCAAGAGATAGGACTGAGGGCTACTCAGGCAGTTACGACTGTGTTCCGAATCCCAATTCACAAAGTCCTGGGTAGAATTCGGAACCAACCCTATTTCAGAGCGCCAGCGAGGGCACCAGGAGAGTTTATAGAAAGAAACCTTGGCAGACATTGTGCTTACCACAATGAAAATGGGCACATGACTCAGGGTTGTAGAGCCCTGAAAACACACTTAGAAGACCTGGTGAGGCAAGGCCATCTGAGAGACCTTGTCGATGAGACCAGGACAAGGGAAGAACAGGCAAGACTGCCTCAGGCACCAGCAGCCCCGCCTCTCCCAGCACAGCAACCTCAGGTAGGAGGACCTCGGGTAATTAATGTAATTCACTCGAAGGTTAACAAAAACGAGATTCGGGGGGAGACCCAGAAAGTAAAACACTTACAGCATGTCTACCAAGTCGGGGCGAAGAGACATCGGGCAGAGGAGTGCCAAGGACCAGCAGTGTCCTTTACTGAAGCCGACCTTGAGATTGTCACGACCCGAACCCGCCCCTATGGGTTAAGGCCATAATCGGCCAGTAATCACGAGATTACCTACGGCCTCAAACCAAATAAGACAAGACTCATCAGAGTAAAAAGGGCCAAACGGAGGCAAATTTAAAACTTTGTCCATAGAGCCGTGCTTATATGCACACCATAACATTCTGTATGTACATATGTTAATAACTCACAACAGAAAGTGTAATGACATAAGATTCTATACAGACAGGATCATCCAAACTAAGTCAACCCATGAAAACTATATACAGATGTATTCAAAACTTCGCCAACCTGACAAAATGTAAATATATAACAAAAGGGCGAAGACGGGTCTCGTGCGTGAGACACAAGAGCTGACTCTCTCAAAACCTTAGTTGTTCCATACAAACTTCACTGAGGCTGGGTCTGGACTTCTCTTGGCTCACCTACAAACACATGAATGAGCGTGAGCGAAAGCCCAGTGAATAATATCAAATCCAATACAGAAGTTACATAACAATGTAGAACAACATGTTCCAAACGGCCTTGGACCCAATTCATATTTCTATTTAACAGATATATAACTATACGAAATTCAAATCAAGTGATTGTAGTTCCAAACATTCTGGCCTTTGGCCCATTCAGATTTCCATTCATGTCAAAATGGCCCATTCAGATTTCTATTCATGTCAAAACGGCCTTCGGCCCATTTATTTATGTCAAAACGGCCTTCGGCCCATTCGTTTACGTCAAAACAGCCTTCGGCCCATACATTCGTGTTAAAACAGCCTTCGGCCCACTCATTCATGTCAAAACGACCTTAGGTCCATTCATACATGTCCAAACGACCTTCGGTCCACTCATTTCTATCAAAACGACCTTCGGTCCATTCATTTCTGTCAAAACGACCTTCGGTCCATTCGTTTACGTCAAAATGGCCTTCGGCCCATACATTCTTGTCAAAACGACCTTAGGTCCATTCATACATGTCCAAACGACTTTCGGTCCACTCATTTCTATCAAAACGACCTTCGGTCCATTCATTTCTGTCAAAACGACCTTCGGTCCATTTGTTTACGTCAAAACGGCCTTCGGCCCATACATTCGTGTCAAAACGGCCTTCGACCCACTCATTTATGTCAAAACGACCTTAGGTCCATTTATTTCTATCAAAACGACCTTAGGTCCATTTACTCATATCGAAACGACCTTCGGTCCATTCATTCGTTCATGTCAGACTTTTGTCCACAATCCCAATTAGCAACTCATAAAGCTTATAAGGAAATAAACAGTTGGACATTGCTAAGCTTTCAAATATCGATATTACTCACAGTGATCGGCTTGTGGATTTGCCCTGGAGCTTGACCCTACACATTTCATGAACACAAAAGGGTCACTAATAGTTCAATCCGTTCTTTAATTTACATATTCCTCTTTAGGCTTTATTCTTATCTTGTTAACTCATTTACAATGCTCAATGCATGCTTAAGAGTGCTTACAAGTGAAAGAGAACGGAAAACGAAACACAGAACGAGCATACAAAATTTCAGAAAACAGGTCCACGCTCGAGCGTGGACTTACCCGTTCGAGCGGACCCGAGAGGCCTGCAAAAGTACTGGTTACCTCAAAATTACGCTCGAGCATGAGTTAGGGCGCTTGAGCGGAAGGCTTGTCTATAAAAGCTCCCCGCTCGAGCGTTAAATATTCCATTCGAGCGGACATCCAACTCTACAAAAAGTGCTGGGAGCGCGATTTTTCCGCTCGAGCGGACATCAAAAATCTGGGTTTTCCAGATTGAGTTCTTGAACTCCCTTTAACATTCAAACCATCATTTCTTGCCTTTAATGGCTCCGATTTCACATATACTTGTACTAACATGGTGTACACACCAAAACACATCTTCATGGAGCCCAATTTCATAAATCAAATACATGCATGGCTCAATTTAATTCAAGCTCAATTCTATCATACACATTCATGCATTCAAAGCTCCTATCTTTAATTATTCAAACATGCATGCTAATCTTGACTTCATTTCCATTCCAAATAATGCAAATGGTGTTCATTCTCATGGAGCTCAACAAAAACATGCTTGCATGTATGATTCAACATTTACCTTTCCATATTCAACTTAATACATGCTTGATTATGCAAAATCATGGTGATCCTACACATGCATGTGCACATTAGCTTCAAATTCATCAATTGTAGCACAAATCTTGTTTTTGATCACCAATTAGTCTTTAATTCACAAAATTACAAGTTCAATCTCATGAATTTACTCACCTAGGAGTTTAATCTTCCAAACCCTAGTCAATTCTTGGACTTAATCTTCAAGATTCCCAAGCCTTGAGCCAAAACCACACAACTCTGTCCCTTCTCTCTCTAAGGCTGACCCCCTTTCTCTCTCTCTCTATTCTTGAGTTCAAAATCAGCCAAAGTGTTAAAAAGAGGAGGAATTGAAGTGTAATGGCCCTTATGTATAAGCCCACTAATCAAGTTTAATAATAATAAATAATATGAGACTAATTCATTAATTAAATCAATATAATCTGGCCTGAATCAGTTTTTCAATTAAATTTCACCGTAGGCTCTAAAAATTACACTAATCACGAAGGCGTAGTCAATTTTGGGTTCTGTGGCCGATAGGGCCCTCAATTTAATTACCAAGGCAGATTATTCAACAGATATTCCTACGGTGAACAGATAGAACTTCAAAACCACATATTTTCACATAATGGAACACAAAATCATATTAAAACACATAATCACATCATATTAAGGACCAATTAACATATTACGGAACAGGGGTATTACAGAGATGGTGCAGCATCTACATAACGATGCCTTGGTAGTATCCCCCCAGGTTGGGGAATGCCAAGTGAAGCGCATCTTAATCGACCAAGGCAGCTCTTGTGACATTATGTACGTCAGATGTTACAAGGAGCTCGGCCTTCAACCAGACGATATAGAGCATTCCAATAACCCAATGGTTGGGTTCAATGGAACGCCGACATGGCCATTGGGAACGACGAGCTTGGGGGTGCAGGCTGGCACCAAGAAGATAAAGACAGAGTTCATCGTAATCGACACACCCTCCCCTTACAATATCATCTTGGAAAGGCCGTGGTTGCATACGATGGGGGCTGTTCCCTCAACATTGCATCAACTATTGCGGTTCCCAATAGAACATGGGATATAGGAGATCAGAGGAGATCAGTTGCAGGCAAAGAATTGCTCCATGGTGTAGACGTCCCCGAACGCCCCGGGAGGATGAGTCCCGTTCTGTTTGTATTGGGCTCACTACAGTTCGGACTCTTAAATCATCACGGTTCTTAATCTGAACCAAAGAGTCCAAATCCGGCAAATCATTTTGAGAAAAACAGATTTTAGAAAAGAAGTGCCAAACATGGACTGCTTTGCCAGATATAGAGTTGCCACCTAAATATTTTATTTTAGAGAAATTTAGGAAACCCTGACTCGTTGCCTAAGGCCACGTGTCCGTCATCACCAAAGTTGCCTCGGCTCGGGAACTTGGGTACGATTGGGGAAGGTCAGCTATGAGCACCCCCTCTCGCCCGATCCGAAGATCGACCTCTGCTAACTGTGATATCTCGTTTTTTAAAACACATGTGTTCTTATTCCATTTAATTGGCCTAGAATTACTATATGATCCACACAGCAAAACAAGTATAGAGTAGATCGCCTAATTTGGAACAAAGCATTGCATATCCATTCGTTTTGGAAATGGTTTGAGGTTTGCTACTCGCGAGTAGGCTAAAATATGGATTTTAACGAGTTGTTCCAACTTAAACAATCCAACCTTCACCCACAGGCATTCAAGCAGTTATATCAACTAAGCATCTAGCCACATGGTAAGTATGCTGTCATGTTAACATTCACACTCATGCGAAATGCTAAAGCATAAATACTTACATTGTACTCCGTGCCAAAACAATGAACTAGTCAGTAATCATGCATGATCCTAGTCCATGTTAAGTGCCTAATGCAACGCATACAGAATGCAATTAGGATAGGCTCGGCTAATCCTAGAATGGCATGTGAAATGCAACCATTTGATGCACGTATTCAAGTTAGATTTGAAATATTATGCTGTTAGTATGATGCGCCGAGCCCGGTGCATGCAATACTGATGAATGATGCACGCATGCATAGCATAAGGTATGCTAAATTAAACATGCCCTAATACTAACCATCAAAAGCAGGTAAGTAAAAGAGAGAAAGAAGTAGGGGTTGGAAGACATGCACACACGCACCCACACTTATTACAAATTTGCCCTTGTTCGGAGGGACCGAAAGAATAATACAATTAACTAACCTACAAGCTAATTAAATATTACAGACTAATTAAACTAGTTACCAAATTAATTAATCTAATAAAACAGTAAACAGCCTCGGAAAGAGGGCCCAATGCAATGCGTGTTTGGCTCCGCTCGAAAAGCCACTGTCATGCACAAGTTGCCTCTGCTTTGACTGTTATCCTCCTCTGAAAACTGTACAAGTCCCAGGGTTGCTTCTCTGAGTGCTGTGGAACACCACCGGCTAATGGAATTGGTCACCGGCCAAAGGGAATGATCACCGGCCACTTGTTCAAGCTATCGGCCATTGATGGATGGCCGGCCGGCACTAAAGATGGCCGGCCGGCCAAAGCTTCCTGTAGAATCTGTTTTTGACAACAGCAGAGGGTAAAACTTGGCATGGCAATGCATTTCAAGCAGATGTGTGCACCACCACATCCCTTATCATGTTTATGACTCAAAGGGACATGGTTCTCGATTCTCGGACCACCAATCGCGCATTTCAATGCGTGATGGCCCAAGGAACCAAGTTGTGCATTTTCAATGTGGAGTGAAATGCACATAAACAAACAATGGGGCTTAACCTCCATCACAATCAATTCAAGAGGTTAAGCATGCGTGCCAATGTGATGCAACCTAGGCATGTAAGCTAGCATGCAATCATGGAAATGCAAAGAAGCATACAAGGCATACAAGAATCATGCAAGGCATGAAGCAATGCAACCAACAAGTATGCAAGATACAATGTGGGTGTTCAAGCATGCAAGCAAGCATGTGACTTCATTCAATCATACAACTTCAATCATGCAACAACACACAAATATGCAACAACATACAAGGTGAGCATACAACGGCCATGCAAAGGAGGGACTTACACTAGTTAGGCAGCTTTATACTAAGCCCAAAACAGTGGCCAACATGCTCAAAAATGAAGTCAAAATGACATACAAACATGCATGAACGCAAGGATCAACACTTAGGCATATAGAGACAACTCTCAAGCACACTTAAGAGGATGCAAACATGGACAGATGGCATGCATATAAAGCTCTGAAAATCATGTTGTAAAGGTACTAAACCAAGTAAACAAGACAAGCTAAACATGCAACAATGGTCCAAGATTCAAGGCAAGCCTAAAGAAGCTTAAACCATGGCTAAGTCAACCAAGCCTCACAAGGCTAAGAGGACTTAAAACAGGTCCAAGGCAGGCCTAAGCAAGGCTAAGGCTACACCTAGATGGCATCTAAGTGACCTAAACATGCAAGCATGCACAAGGGCCTAAACAAAGGGCGTAAGACAACAACCTTTTAACACATTAGAGGGGCATCAAATGCAAGCATACAAGCATGCTAAGTGGACTGAAATGGAATGGTAAGTGGTTCCAAACCACTGAAATAATGCAAGTAATACATGCTCATGGTTCATGCACTTAAGGCTCACAAGCTAAGAATGCAAAGAGGCTATGCAATGCATGTCATGGTCGACCAAAACAACCAAAAAAAAAACTTTAGCATACTGAAACAAGCACAAAAGCTTCACAAAGCTTGGCCAAAAACATGCTAGAACAAGGGTCAAAAACCTAAAGCATATTAAGGCTAAAACATGGCATTACAAGACATGTATGCAAAGCATGCAAGGTGTGTCTAAACCAACTTAACACAATGCTATATCATGGCAATATAAGCACAAAAATCAGTTAAGGCATGATTAACATGAACCTAAACTAGATGCTCCCTCAAGAGGCGAAAATGACCCTTTTTAAGGACAACAAGGAGAGGGGGTGGCCCTCTCCTTCTTAGGACCTCAAGGCACCATCCTCACCATTGAAATCCCTCAAGATTTCAGTGGTGAGGAGGCCCAAACACGATGGTCCCGGAGCTCACCAAAAATGCACAAAAATGGAGCCTAACAAGGCTTAAGAGGGGTCAAGCAGCCTCAAAGCTCAAAACACTCTTAACCAACTATTTAGAGTAGGCAAAAAAAAAACTTTTATATGTTACACACTGAGTCTAAAAACAGTTGCAAGGTAGTCGAAAAAGCTATGCAAAAATGGGGTAAAAAAAGCAAGAATGTTACCCTTGAAGACCCTCTTCACAAATGGTGGACCAGCTGCTTCTTTGAGCTCAAAACCACCCAAGAACACCAAGAACAGACCTCTGGCCCCTTAGCAACCCAGAAAAGGTGTAAGACTAGGTGTTTGTGTGCAATAGTAAGACTAAAACACACACAAGGCAAAGAAAGAGAGAGATATAGAGATAGAATGGATACAAACCCTAACCCTAATATCAGAGGTCTCTCTGGAAATCTTTTTTAACCTAGAGGAGGGAGGAGAGGTTCCCTCTTATAGACAATCCAATCTTGTAAAGCTTCCAAAGCAAGCTAGATAAGAGGGAAATCCCTCCATACACGTGTATGGAGGGGAGCAGAGTGTATGCCAGCTATCACAGCTGGCATGAAAATATCTGCAAAAGCAGATGAACAGTGGTCAGCCAGCCAAAAATGCAATTTGGCCAAAATAGATGGCCGGTCAACCATCTATAGTGCCAGCCGGCCAAACATTTGGCCAGTGGAAACAAAACACAGCCGGTGGCCTCAAGCCACGGCCGGTGGAGTGTGGGGATGGCCAATAAGCCATTCCCTGCCCTCCAAAGCAAAAACACAAGTGTTTGGTGCAAAACCAAACACAAAACAGTCGAGTCGAGACGTCCTGAGGCAAGGCGCGTAGCCGAGACCTCCTGGAACTCAAGACGAACACAAACAAGGATGATCACCGAGTGTTCAAACAGTGACGCCCAAGTCTTGAGGATGGTCAAAAATGGGGTGTCTACAGTTGCCCCTCTTTGATAGAACTCGAAAGTCAAAACAATGACGGGAGTGAGTGTCAAAGCCCAGAGACAACCCATTTTTGACAAGGCCGAAGACTCAGACAAAAGCATACAAGCTATAAATAAAGGTATGCGCCCGAAGGCTGGGGCAAAATGCAACTGAGAATGTAAGAAGCCGAGCATAACTTATGATCATTCAAGAAACATAGGGACGTATCCCGGTGTTTCGGAAATGTATAAGCATTGGAATGTATTCCAAATGCTCTTAACCAAAGAGGGAGAAACATACGGACATATCCCGGTGTTTCGAAACGAAAGAGAAACATAGGGACGTATCCCAGTGTTTCAGAGTGGTTCAAGCACTGGAACGTATTCCAAATGCTCTTAACCAAAGAGGGAGAAACATAGGGACGTATCCTGGTGTTTCAGAAAGAAGGGAGAAGAAACATAGGGACGTATCCCGGTGTTTCGAAACGAAGGAGAAACATAGGGACGTATCCCAGTATTTCGGAAAGGAATGAGAAACATAGAGACGTATCCCGGTATTTCGGAAAGATAGAAAGATAGGGATGTATCCCGGTGTTTTGGAGAGAGAGAAACGTAGAGATGTATCTCGGTGTTTCGAAAACGTATAAGCATTGGAACGTATTCCAAATGCTCTTAACCAAAAGGGAGAAGCATAGGGACATATCCCGGTGTTTCAGAGAGGTAGAGAAACATAGGGACGTATCCCGGTGTTTCATAATGGTTCAAGCATTGAAACGCATTCTGAATGCTCTTAATCAAAGAGGGAGAAACATAGGGACGTATCCCAGTGTTTCGGAAAGGTATAAGTATTGAAACGTCTTCCAAATGCTCTTAGCCAAAGGGGGAGAAACATAGGGACATATCCCAGTGTTTCAGAATGGTTCAAGTATTGGAACGTATTCCGAATGCTCTTAACCAAAGAAGGAGAAACATAGGGACGTATCCCGGTGTTTCGGAAAGGTATAAGCATTGGAACGTATTCCAAATGCTCTTAACCAAAGGGAGAGAAACATATAGGCGTATCCCGGTGTTTCGAAACGAAGGAGAAACATAGAGACGTATCCCAGCGGTTAAGGACGTATCCTGATGTTTAGGGACGTATCCCAGTGGTTAGGGACGTATCCCGGGGTTTAGGAAAGAGAGAGAAACATGGGGACGTATCCCGGTGTTTCAGAAAGGTATAGAAACATAGGGACGTATCCCGGTGTTTCAGAAAGGCGGAAAAGGGCGTGCATAACAATGCAAGTGGACTGTGCGTGACTACGCAAGTGAAGAGGTGCATGACAATGCAAATATAATGTGCATAACAATGTAGGTGTAATGGTGCGTAACAATGCAAGATAGATATGCATAACAATGCAACGAATGGTGTGCATAACAATGTGAGAAATAGTGTGCATAACGATGCGACGAATGTGCAATTTCAAAAGCGCGTTTGAAACAAAATGCCGAATAAGGAAATACAAGCCTTAACGAGACCAAATCCAAGCGTGACCTCCGATTTACCTCTCGGAGGGGTTTGTAAGACACTTCGCTTGAAAAGGGTACACCCTGTTTGTATTGTCGAGAGATAACATCTGCTACTGCTATAATTTCTATTCTGACTTGAAGTAGGCTTAAGCTTGGAGTAGAGGCACACTCATTCTTCGGAGCACTGACAAGGCCTGAAGAGGTACATCCGGAGTACAATCACGGAATTTGCTGAAGGTGAAACACACTCAGATGCTTCGGTTTTCCCTCTTTTCTTTTGCTTTGTAGTCTGGAACCAATATAGCTTCAAATAGGTCCTTGTTTTACTATTCTTGCATGACCTGGGTTGAACCCTGTGGTTTTAAGAAAGAACAAATTCTTGTTTTGCACAAATGTGGAGAATGACACAGCACTCCGAGCACAAAACGATTTGATTGAAATTGAGAAATGAGTTCTCGATCGGGTATTGAGCTTACGACTGAACACAGCGCACTACGACTCAACAACGGAAAACAAAAGGTAAACAACCAAAACACATCGAGTCATGCTCGGGACGAATCAAAGCAAGAATCGAGACAAAAAAAACAAAAGACACGACACACAGACGCGTTACAAAGACGAGAGACCTCTCAGTACGCGAGGAGCCAGTTTTTTTCGGGTATTATTTCCCACCCTTTTTCTCATTTGTGATTTTCACATCACTCGGCCCTCAGGCTCTGTTTTTCTGAAAAAAAAGCCCCATTTTTCTCACTTTTTCTCTCAGCGCACATCTCTCTATTCTTCAATCTCTCATTTTTCATCCCTCCCCTGGGTGGTTGATGGATGAACAGGAAGTTGCGAGCTCATGCCCCTAGCATTCTGCTAGATTTTCTTTCTTCTGCTCACAACAGTGAACTTTCTCACAGTGGGGTTGTGCTACAATCAGGTATGTAGCGAATCTGCAGTTGACATTGGTTGACGATGCTCTGCTGGGGAGCTCGGACGTGATCAGATATGTCCAGATGAGGGAGTGGAACATCCTGCCCCACTTTCAGCTCGTGCTTCGCACTTGGCTTGATACCTCGTTGCTTGGAGGATGTGAGAGCTTTCTGCCCTTTTGCGGTTACCTTCAGTGGTGCCCTTTTCTGGCGAATACGGTGCCCTTTCCGGCAAGTGCATTGATAACGGGGAAAAAGACAGAAAACCTGACTCAACTGTGCCCCTAGTTCATCATTTTGACCATTTTTTTTGTTTTTGCTTTCTACTAAAACAATTTTGACCAATATGAGAGTTAGATTAACATACTTGTTCGATTTTTGATTTGAAAATCATGCAAGTTAGGTTATGAGCACTGAAAATTTTCCCTTTTTGGGTCCAAGAAATGGTCCAGTTTTGGAAAAGATGGAATAATTTTTGAGAGATCAGTCAACCTCAGTAAAAATTCTCAAAAATTGTTTTTGCAAACAGCCACTGCTCAACGAGCACGGAACTTACTCTCGAGATGTACAACCTTAGATTTGAAGGATAATTGCCCCTTGCCTAAATGGCATCGCATGGCAACGGAAAGTTGTCCCTTGTTTGAATGGCACCACAGCGCACTGTAACCAGTTCTCATAGTGACGGTCATAACCGAATACAGAGAAGGCGAGGACTAGGGGTGGGCGCGGGTCGGTTGCGGCCACGAAACCTTCAATCCGCCATCCGTCCGCCAGATTGGCGGATTGGAAAAAATCAATCCGCATCCGTCCGCCAATCCGGCGGATGTGGATTGAGCGGATTGGCGGTTTGGCGGATGGATGCGAATCGGTTTGGCGGTTTGGAATTTTATAAATTTTTAACATAGTTCAACTTGTGCACTTCCTCAAAAAAAAAAAAAAAAAAAGAGAAAATATTACAGTCAATGACTTAAAAAAGTATTACAATTACAGCATGCCTCATCCAACGAAAGAAAGTTTGAAACTTTAGAATATCACAATCACTGCATGCCTCATTCACATATTACAATCACAGCATACTTCATCTACATAAAATATTACAATCTGTGGTTCCTAAAATATAAAAACAATTCAAACCACCAAAATCATGAATAGAGCAATAGTAAAGATTATATGTCTCTGTATTGTTACATTTATATATGTTTTTGAAAATAAAAACCAACCAACATATATCATATTTTCTATTTACTACTTTTAGAGTTAGATTTAAAAACCAAAAAATATAGATAAATAATACGTTTATTTTTTTCAATTCAAAAAATATATTCAAGTTGGGAACTTTTTTTCAACAGAATATTTGAACTCTTTTTCAATTGAAAACACAAAAAAAAATATTTAAACAAATTGAAAACACAAAGTTTTATAAATTACTAAAGGTGCTCGCGGTTTGGCGGTTCGGTTGCGGCCAAAGGTACCTTAAATCCGCCATCCGTCCGCCAAATTGGCGGATTGGAGAAAATCAATCCGCAACCGTCCGCTCGTCATCACGCATCCGTCCAAAATGCAGCGGATTGGTTCGGTTCGGTCGGTTTTGGCGGATCAGTATATCCGCTGCTCACCCCTACCACCAAAACCAATACATGGACACACTTGATTTGGAAGTGTTTGTGGTTGGACCTCAGAATGAAGTTGCCTACGTATCCCAAACATGGGAATCAAGCCTTACGTAGTTCCGGTTAAGGTACACTCGGGTATTAACCTTCACTTTTTAGGCTCTAACTTTTGCCAAGGTGCCCATTGCGGGTTTTCGACCTTGCGAGTTTTATTCTTCTTTTCTTTTTAATTCTTTTGTATTTTCTTTTCTTTTTCATCTTTTCTTTTTATTTTCTTTATTTTCTTTTTTCTTTATTTATTATTTTTTCTTTTTTTTTTTCTTTCTGTATTTTTCTCTTGCTCTAAGTTTTGCCTGGGTCGCCCTTCCGGGTTTTCGGCCCAGCGAGCCTCTCAAAGGGTAAAAGTGTAACAAGTCCATGCCAAACGGTTTTAGGGTTTTGAAGGCATTCGTATCCAGGAGAATGGCTGCTGTTCACTGACGATGCAGGAGTCCATGTAATGGGGGGCTAAATTTGCCCCTAGTTTTGTGGATCGGAACTCAGTTTTTCTTCAGCAATACTTTCTTCTTTCCTCCCTCTAGGATTTGGCATTCTTGCTGACCTTCTTTGATTTGTGGAATAATCCATCTTCGGTTCTTCGAGCACATTTGAAATTCTTTGCCCCTAGTTCTAGGGGTGCTTCTAATCTAGCTTTGCAAGCTTCTTTTGATGACATCTGGTCTTCTTTATCTGACTTTCTTGCCTCTTGTTCGAGGGCTGCTTTGAATCTGGCTACACAGGCCTCACGTTGTAGTTGACCATTGAACATTCTGAATTTAAGTCCAAGGTTTAACAATAAGGGGTCGAGTCTTGAGGCTGAGAGCAATCCTAGGCTGCACAATCTCAAGAGCGATTCCACACAGGTCTTCACAAGATCGCGCAAAACATTTTTTTTTTGAAATCTTTTAAGAAAGCGACAAATCGCTCGCGCTGAAGACAATGTGGGACCAATCTGGATCCTTCTCAGTACTCACATTAACAAGCATGATCTTGATCATTAAGGGCTTAGCATGCCTCTCTTTCTCTCAATTGATCAAATTTTGCAAAACCCGAGGAATTCCTTCCTCTTCGTTTTCACCACAGTGTTCAAAAAATTTTGAAAAACTTAGGTCAATGCAATGAATTCAAGGCATAGAAAAGACACAGCTTCTAGTCAAATACTGCCATCTTATTTAGAATTTTTGGTACAACTGGCACACGGCAGAAGCAAACACAAAAGTGTGAAAATCATTGCTGTTCCATTCAGATTTGTTGGTGTAACTGCTAATTGTCACGACCCAAACCCTCCCCTATGGGTTTAGCACCGTAACCGGCCAGTAATCCAAGATTACCGAAGGCCTGCTTAACAGTAATACAGTAAAACAGAGTACAGGGGCATGTCGGAAGCCAAAACAGTAAATAAACAATGTCCAATGAGCTGTGACAGTCTGTATGCCAAAAAGACTTTTCATACACATATACATGAACAGTACAGAACAGCATATACGTATTAACAATCATTCAGTTCACGGACCTAATCCCTATCAAACAGTACAGTAACAGTCCATACAATTTACAAAACAGTTACAGGGACAAACGGGGGAAATTAAAGCACCCCTAAGCCATAGGTTGATAGGCTCGGAACCTCGCAGTGAGACACAGTGGTTGGTTTGACAAAACTGGAGCTTACCCCGACGCTTCTAACCACGGTCTGGTGCCTGTACACCTACATAAATATATGAGCAGTGAGCTAAAGCCCAATGAATAACGTAATGCATAAAGAGGTTAAGAATGAATGTCTTTACAGTAATGAAAACAGTTCGTTAATTAAGTATATCAGTCATTCAGTCATTAGCATAACAGTACAGTAAACAGTAGGTCTTAAAAGACCGAACAGTAAATGATGGCCATCGATTAGTAAACAGTAGTGGTTCCAACAAGGGAGCCGATAGAGATCTCTGTAACAGTAACAGTAAACAGTAGTTGCTAAGGATGCCACAATACAGTTCAGAATATAGGACATACATTCATTCAATTAACAGTCTCAGTTCAGAAAGCAGTACAGTTCAATTGTTCAGAAGATAATCATTTTGAACATATCTTTACACAGTTGTTACTCACAGAGTTCTGGGCTACAGTAAAGCTAGAGCGCATCCCCAGTCGCCAACCCTACACAGTTACAGATTGAACACACACTAAGTTACACAGTTGGGAAAGATAATAACTTAATCCCTAATTTGCCTCGGTGTGCTCTATATCCTCATTAAGATGTCTTAAACTATGCCTAAGAATGCCTAGGATGAAATGAGGATGCAAAGATGCCCTTTAAAAGCATTTTCAGAATTTTTAGAAAACAGGGGTCACACTCGAGCGTAGATTACTCCGCTCGAGCGTACATGCAGACAAAGGTTTCCGCTCGAGCGTAGACTTACCCGCTCGAGCGTTCTGCAAAATAGTCAAAAGTGCTGGAAAGGTGAAAATCACGCTCGATTGGGCGCTCGACACCCGCTCGAGCATAAGACACAATGTCCCGCTCGAGCGTCAATTATTCTGCTCGAGCGGAATTCAAAACAGTGCAAAGTACTGGAAGCACGAATTTCACGCTCGAGCGCCAGTCACCCCGCTCGAGCGTGAGTTCAAAATCTGGAATTCCCAAATTTGAACCTCAAGCTCAAATCCAAGTTTTAAAACATAAATTTCGATCCTCTTGGGCCAATTTTCCAGAAAACATCCCAAAACTCATAGTTTAACATGATTCCAAAGCTCAATTGTAAAATCAAGCCCAAGGGTGTTTCAAACGACTCAATTTCAAACCAATTTTCAAGAATATAAAAAACATGCAAACATGCATGAATCTAACCAATTCAAAGCTTCAATACAAGCTCAAATGAGCTAACTCTTACAAAAACATGATGAAATCATGGTCTACTCTCAAAACATGGACATGCCTATGAGGAATTATGGACTACAACCTCAAAACTTCAATACATATACATGCATGCAACAATTGAGCTCTAATTCAACACTATTGAATCAATTCTTGACTTAACTCTTTAAACTACCATGATCCATGCTAGAAGGAACTTAAATACACAATAAGGAGGATGAAATTCATTCCTAGGTTCCTCAATTACAAGTCTAGAGGCTTAATATGCAAGAATCCTTCAATTTCTACAAGACTCTAAGCCAAATTTCGAAGAACTCAAGCTTTCTCTACCTCTCACTCTCTCAAGTCGGCAAGAACAAGAAATTGACTGATGAAATGTTTTGTTAAAGTGTTGTGAGGCTCAAATATAGTCTAGGTAGTGGGCCACTCATGTGGCAAAATAGTAATTACGCAAACTCTTGGCATTAAGCTTATTTTAATCTAATTTAATCATACCAAATCACATTTTAGATAAATACGCCATAAAATCATATAAATTCTAAGGATCACAAATCATCAATCAATTTCAGATTCGGCCGCCGATAAGGTCTTCATTTAACAGTTTAAACATAAAAATTGAACAGATAATCAAACAGTCAACAGATAGACATACAATTAAACAGATATACTTAATCAATTCAGTTCCAGATTTCAATCAGTCAGTTCAGTACTTCAATCAATTCAGTTACCAATCATAATCAGTCTCAGTTTAGCAGTAAACAGTGACGAGGGTTGTTACAGTTTCCCCTCTTTAAAAAGAGTTTAGTCCTCTAAACTCGAGTTACCTTCGTTTTGGAAGAAAACAGGATTCAGTGGAAACAGTTCAGGATATCTTTTAGCCATGTCATCTTCCCTCTCCCAAGTGGCATACACGCCACCATGGTTTTGCCAGTCAACTTTCACTAACGGGATCTCTTTGTTTCTCAACTTCTTGATCCGTCTGTTTACAATCTGAATAGGCCGTTCCTCGTAAGTGTAGTTATCACTCAACACTACACGAGTAGGCTTTATCACATGGAAAGGATCCCGGAGGTAGTCCCTCAACATAGAAATATGGAAGACGTTGTGCATATGCTCCATTTCAGGAGGAAGCGCAACTTGATACGCCATCGGATTGATTTTCTCAATGATCTCGTATGGTCTGACGTACCTCGGCGCTAACTTGCCTTTGACTCCAAAACGAGTCTAGCCTTTCATCGGTGTCACTCTCACAAATACCTGATCACCCACTTCATATTCTCTATCCCGTCTTCTGACATCAGCATAACTTTTTTGTTTGCTCTGTGCGGTTTTCAGTCTCTGTTGTATCAGTTTCACTTTCTCAGTCATTTCGTATACAATCTCGGGCCCAACCAAAGGCCCATCTCCAACTTCTGCCCAGCAAATCAGAGATCTACATTTTCTGCCATACAATGCCTCGAAAGGCGCCATACCAATACTTGAATGATAACTGTTGTTGTAGGCGAATTTAGCCAATGGCAAATGGCTTTCCCAGCTTCCCTAAAAATCAAGGACACACATTCTCAGTAAATCCTCCAGAGTCTGGATGGTCCGTTCTGACTGGCCATCGGTCTGAGGATGATAAGCACTACTCAGTCTCAATTCAGTGCCCAATGCAGTCTGTAAGCTTTGCCAAAATCTCAATGTAAACTTCGAATCCCTGTCAGAAACAATGGACAAACAATTTCATCAATATAGAGTATAGCCAATTTGTCCGCATTATAAATTGTCTTGACAGGTAAGAAGTGAGCAGATTTAGTCAGTCTATCAACAATAACCCAAATTGAGTCCATACCTTTACTGGAGCGAGGCAATCCCACAATAAAATCCATGGTGATATGTTCCCATTTCCACTCCGGTATGGGTAAGGGCTGCAATAAGCCTGCGGGTCATTGATGTTCGGCTTTAACTTGTTGGCAATGAAGACATTTTGCCACAAAATCAGCAATCTCTTTCTTCATTCCCGGCCACCAGAAATTCAGTTTCAGATTTTGATACATTTTCGTATTCCCTGGATGGATAGAAAATTTTGAATTGTGGCCCTCTTGCAGGACTCTTCTTTTCAATTCAGAATCATTTGGTATACACAGTCTTTCTTGAAATTTCAGTACATTACTTTCAAATTTGAAACCCGGTCTTGGTTTAGTTTTCCTTTCTGCGATAATCTTCTTCAAAAAGTCATCTGATTGTTGTTTTTCTTTAATTTCTTCAATCAGTGCCGGTTGAGCAGAAATAGCAGCTATTGTTCCACCTTGTTCTCGTAAAATAATTTCAATTTTAGATTTTTCAAGGTCACAAAGTAGTTCTTTCTGCCCGATAAGCAAACAGGCTAAATTTCCAATCGATTTCTGACTTAGTGCATCGGCAACGGTGTTGGCTTTTCCCGGATGGTACAAAATCAGTAGGTCATAGTCTTTAATTGGTTCTAGCCATCTCCGCTGTCTCACGTTCAGTTCTTTCTATGTGAATAAATATTTCAAACTCTTGTGGTCAGTATATACTTCACATATCGCCCCATACAGATAGTGACGCCAAATTTTCAGTGCAAATACTACTGCAGCAAGTTCCAAATCATGGGTTGGGTAGTTCTTTTCGTGCGGTCTCAATTGTCGGGAAGCATAAGCAATAACTCTTCCATTCTGCATTAAAACACATCCCAAATTCTTAAGAGAAGCATCACTAAATACAGTAAAACCATCCGTACCTGAGGGTAAGGTAAGAATCGGTGCAGTTACAAGTCGAGTTTTCAACTCTTGGAATGCTGATTCCCTTTGGCCAGTCCAGTCAAATGATATCCCCTTCTGAGTTAACTGAGTCAACGGTAAAGCAATTTTGGAGAAATCTTTGACAAATCTTCTGTAATACCCGGCTAGTCCCAAAAAGCTTCGGACTTCTGTCACATTTGTTGGTCTAGACCAGTTTACTACAGCTTCAATTTTCTGCGGATCAACAGAAATTCCATCTTTGCTAACAACATGCCCCCCAAAACACAACATGATCAAGCCAAAATTCGCATTTAGACAGTTTAGCATAAAGTTTCTGTTCTCTTAGGGTTTGTAGGGCAAGTCTCAGATGATGTTCATGTTCTTCTATACTTTTGGAGTAAATCAGTATGTCATCAATGAATACTACAATAAAGTCATCAAGGTATGGTTTAAAGATTCTATTCATGAGGTCCATAAATGCAACAGGTGCATTGGTAACTCCGAAAGGCATAACTAAAAATTCGTAATGTCCATGCCTCGTTCGAAAAGCAGTTTTGTCAATGTCTTCTGGTTTAACTTTCAACTGATGGTATCCTGATCTGAGGTCAATCGTAGAGAACACTTGAGCACTCTGTAACTGATCAAATAAGTCATCAATACGTGGCAATGGGTATTTATTTTTCACAGTTACTTTGTTCAGTTCACGGTAGTCAATACACAGTCTCAGTGAGCCGTCTTTCTTTTTCACAAATAAAACAGGAGCGCCCTATGGCGAAGTGCTGGGCCTGATGAACTTCTTATCTAGCTGTTCTTGCAGTTGCACTTTCAATTCTTTCAGTTCAGTTGGAGCCATTCGGTAAGGAGCTTTAGATACTGGCTACGTTCCCGGAATCACATCAACGGTAAATTCAATCTCCCTGTCAATCAAATCCCCTGGCAGATTATCTGGAAAAACATCTGGGAATTCTCTAACTATAGGAATATTGTTCACGTTAGCATTATCATCAGTAGATACAGTCAATACAGAACACAGATATCCATTACACCCCTTTCTAATCAATTTAACAGCTTTCACAGATGAAATCAAATACGGAGGAGGTACTACTCCAATCCCACTAAACACAAATTCGGGTAAACCCGGTGGGCGGAAAACTACTTGTTTCGTTACACAGTCTATGGTAGCATGGTATTTCGTTAACCAGTCTATTTCCAATATTACATCAAAATGATCAATGTTCAGGGGCAGTAAGTCAATAAACAAATGTGCGTCTCCAACAATAATTTCACAAGCAGGGTACATATATGCACAGGTCATAGATCCCCCAATGGGTGATGATACAACTAACAAATAATTCATGGGTTCTAATGGTCTATTCAGTTTTTGCGAAAAAGCATGCGACACATATGAATGCGTAGACCCCGAATCAATTAGTACATAAGCATTTTGAGTACAAATAGAGAGAATACCTGACACAACGGTCTCGGTATTCTGCACATCTCCTGGTACTAGGGCAAACACTCGGCCCTGCCTCATGGGCTCTTTCCCGGTAGCTTTGGGGTTCGGTTTTGGTGCAACAGTTGATGCTGCCACGCTTGGTGCAGCTTTACTATTGGCTTGTGGAGCAGAGGGGCAGTCTTTAACCATGTGGCCCACCTTGCCACACCTATAACAGGCTCCTGATATTTTGTAACAGACCCCTTTGTGCTTTTTGCCACACTCAGAATAGGGTGGTATGAAACCACTCCCTTGGCTGGGGCTAGTTGTTGACCCCGTATTCTGTTTCTTGTTCAATGGGTTATGCTTGCCTTTCTTGAATTTAAAGCCCTACCTTTTACCACGCCATTCAGACGCTGGTGTTTCAGTTTTTAGTGCCTCGATGTTCGATTCAACCATCAAAGCTCGGTCAAGAACATTTACATAATTCGGTAATTTCAGAACATTTATTCTGTCCAGTATTGCAACATTAAGGCCGCCTTCAAACTTTCTAGCCTTCTTATAATCAGTGTCAACCATATGTGGTGCATATCTAGCAAGCTCGGTGAACTTCGTTTCATATTCAGCAACGGACATTGTGCCCTGTCTCAGCTGTTCAAATTCAGTTACTTTTCTGTCCCTAACACACTGAGGGAAGTACTTTTCAAAGAAGGCTCCTTTGAATTGAGCCCAAGTCATAACAGTATTGTCATCACGGATAAGCATCCACCACCTTCTAGCTTCTTCTTGCAGAGTAAAGGTGGCCAGTAGCACTTTATGTGCTTCGGAGCACGGAAAAAGCTCAAACAATTTTTCTGTCTCGAGAACCCATGCTTCAGCTTTTAACGGTTCAAAGCCTCCCTGGAAGGATGGCGGCTTCATTTTGCTGAACTTATGGGTGAGAGCAATTATGTCCCCATCATTAACATTCACATCCTATTCCGGCTGTACCGGAGGAGGAGGTGGGGGCTGTTGATTCTATTGTTGATCTAGTCTTTCAGTTATTAGTTCCATCATTCTTTTCAGTCTTGCCATTCTTGCCTCAGAGGATGAGGATTCAAATTCATTTGCAGTTCTTGTATTATCCATTTCACTATAAGCAGTTAAAGTAATTTTAAACACAAGCAGTTGCATACTTAAACAGTTTATCACATTAGCACTATTCAGTCATGTCATAGCCACACACACTTTTTATGCTCATGTAATGCCCTAATCGCTTTTCTAGGACATTCTATAGCTCATTTGGACACGTGTGTACGGTATAACTCGTGGTAAGTATCGCTCTGATACTACTCTGTCACGACCCAAACCCGCCTCTATGGGTTTAGCACCGTAACCGGCCAGTAATCCAAGATTACCGAAGGCCTGCTTAACAGTAATACAGTAAAACAGAGTACAGGGGCATGGCGGAAGCCAAAACAGTAAATAAACAATGTCCAATGAGCTGTGACAGTCTGTATGCCAAAAAGACTTTTCATACATATATACATGAACAGTACAGAACAGTATGTACGTGTTAACAATCATTCAGTTCAGGGACCTAATCCCTATCAAACAGTACAGTAACAGTCTATACAGTTTACAAAACAGTTACAGGGACAAACGGGGGAAATTAAAGCACCCCTAAGCCATAGGTTGACAGGCTCGGAACCTCGCAGTGAGGTACAGTGGTTGGCTTGACAAAACTGGAGCTTACCCCGACGCTTCTAACCACGGTCTGGTGCCTGTACACCTACATATATATATGAGCAGTGAGCTAAAGCCTAGTGAATAACGTAATGCGTAAAGAGGTTAAGAATGAATGTCCTTACAGTAATGAAAACAGTTCGTTAATTCAGTATATCAGTCATTCAGTCATATGTGGTACATCCATTAGCATAACAGTACAGTAAACAGTAGGTCTTAAAAGACCGAACAGTAAATGATGGCCATCGATCAGTAAACAGTAGTGGTTCTAACAAGGTAGCCAACAGAGATCTCTGTAACAGTAACAGTAAACAGTAGTTGTTAAGGATGCCACAATACAGTTCAGAGTATAGGACATACATTCATTCAATTAACAGTATCAGTTCAGAAAGTAGTACAGTTCAATTGTTTAGAAGATAATCATTTTGAACATATCTTTACACAGTTGTTACTCACAAAGTTCTGGGCTACAGTAAAGCTAGAGCGCGTCCCCAGTCGCCAACCCTACACAGTTACAGATTGAACACACACTAAGCTACACAGTTGGGAAAGATAATAACTTAATCCCTAATTTGCCTCGGTGTGTTCTATATCCTCATTAAGATGTCTTAAACTAGGCCTAAGAATGCCTAGGATGAGATGAGGATGCAAAGATTCCCTTTAAAAGTATTTTCAGAAAACAGGGGTCACGCTCGAGCGTAGATTACTCCGCTCGAGCGTACATGCAGACAAAGGTTTCCGCTCGAGCGTAGACTTACCCGCTCGAGCGTTCTGCAAAACAGTCAAAAGTGCTGGAAAGGTGAAAATCACGCTCGATTGGGCGCTCGACACCCGCTCGAGCATGAGACACAATGTCCCGCTCGAGCGTCAATTATTCCGCTCGAGTGAAATTCAAAACAGTGTAAAGTACTGGAACCACGAATTTCACGCTCGAGCGCCAGTCACCCCGCTCGAGCGTGAGTTCAAAATCTAGAATTCCCAAATTTGAACCTCAAGCTCAAATCCAAGTTTTAAAACATAAATTTCGATTCTCTGGGGCCAGTTTTCCAGAAAACATCCCAAAACTCATAGTTTAACATGATTCCAAAGCTCAATTGTAAAATCAAGCCCAAGGGTGTTTCAAATGACTCAATTTCAAACCAATTTTCAAGAATATGAAAAACATGCAAACATGCATGAATCTAACCAATTCAAAGCTTCAATACAAGCTCAAATGAGCTAACTCTTACAAAAACATGATGAAATCATGGTCTACTCTCAAAACATGGACATGCATGTGAGGAATTATGAACTACAACCTCAAAACTTCAATACATATACATGCATGCAACAGTTGAGCTCTAATTCAACACTATTGAACCAATTCTTGACTTAACTCTTTAAACTACCATGATCCATGCTAGAAGGAACTTAAATAAACAATAAGGAGTATGAAATTCATACCTATGTTCCTCAATTACAAGTCTAGAGGCTCAATATGCAAGAATCCTTCAATTTCTACAAGACTCTAAACCAAATTGTGAAGAACTCAAGCTTTCTCTACCTCTCACTCTCTCAAGTCGGCAAGAACAAGAAATGGACTGATGAAATGTTTTGTTAAAGTGTTGTGAGGCTCAAATATAGTCTAGGTAGTGGGCCACTCATGTGGCAAAATAGTAATTACGCCAACTCTTGACATTAAGCTTATTTTAATCTAATTTAATCATACCAAATCACATTTTAGATAAATACGCCATAAAATCATATAAATTCTAAGGATCACAAATCATTAATCAATTTCAGATTCGGCCGCCGATAAGGCCTTCAATTAACAGTTTAAACATAAAAATTGAACAGATAATCAAACAGTCAACAGATAGACATACAATTAAACAGATATACTTAATCAATTCAGTTCCAGATTTCAGTCAGTCAGTTCAGTACTTCAATCAATTCAGCTACCAGTCATAATCAGTCTTAGTTTAGCAGTAATCAGTGGTTAATCGGTAAACAGTGACGAGGGTTGTTACACTAATGCAGAAACCAGGTATTTACCCCTAGAGAAGTTAGCACTGGCACTAGTAATGGCTTCAAAGAAGCTGAACCATTACTTTCAAGCCCACAAGATTGTGGTATTAACTGAACTTCCATTGAAGTCCCTATTGCAACTGGGAGACCTAACAGGAAGAATAGCCAGATGGGCAATGGCCTTGGGACAGTATGACTTGGGGTACAGACCCAGAACAGCAATCAAAGGCCAAGTTTTGGCCAACTTCGTGGCCGAGTTCACACTAGAATCCATTGTACATCGGGCTCTGTTGAGCCGAGGTGAACGATGTCAAAGCAAGCAAGGAGAAGTCCAGCCGAATGCAACAGAACAAAGGAAGAAGGAAAAACTTAGACCCTACAGCATTTACATCGGCGACTCATTTCGACTATTTGTCAATGGGAGCTCAAATCGACAAGGAGCGGGGGTAGGAGTAGTGCTGGTATCTCTAGATGGACAGATAGTGGAACAGTCCATTCGTTTGGGGTTTAAGGCCTCAAATAATGAAGCAGAGTATGACGCATTGATTGCAGGACTGAAGCTGGCAATAGCAGCTGAAGCAGATGAAGTAATAGTCTTCTGTGACTTCCAACTCATAGTCAACCAGACAATGGGCGAGTTTGCAGCCCGTGATGAAAGGATGTCGGCCTACGTAAAAGAGGTCAACAAATTGGTGGCCTTGTTTCAGAATTGCCGACTACATCAGGTTAGCCGAGATGATAACAGTCACGCTGATGTACTGGCCAACCTGGCTAGCGCAATACAACCTGAAAAAGCAAGGATGATAATGGTCGACTACTTGTTGGGCCCGAGCATCGAACCACTAACCACAAAGCGTGAAGCAATGTGTGTGGACATGGGACCAAGCTGCATGGATGCAATTATTGCATTCTTGAAAGAAGGAAAGCTGCCAGATAACCATAAGGAGGCACACAAGATCATATTGAAGTCGGCAAGATTCAGTCTGACAGCAGAAGGACATCTTTACAGAAGATCCTTCACTAGACCCCTTTTAAGGTGTGTGCATCCCTCACAAGTTGAAGATTTTTTATATGAAATACATGAAGGAGTTTGTGGAAGCCACGCTGGGGGCAGATCACTTGCCCATAGGGCCATTACGCAGGGGTATTGGTGGTCCTACATGCAGAGAGACGTAGAAGCCTGTGTGAAAAAGTGTGAAAAGTGCCAATGGTTTGCACCTCTGATACACCAACTAGCAGCAGACCTGAACCCAGTATTCAGTCCTTGGCCGTTTGCCCAATGGGGCATGGATCTCGTTGGGCAACTGCCCCAAGCAACTGGACAAAGAAAGTACCTGCTGGTAGCAACAGATTACATCACCAAGTGGATAGAAGATGAGCCCCTAGCCAAGATCCGAGATGTGGACGTAAATAACTTCATATGGAGGAACATCATCACCAGATTTGGGATTCCATGAGCAATAGTTGCTGACAATGAAATACAATTTGACAGTAAGCTAATCAAGAATTTCTGTGCAAAGTTCAAAATCAAGAATTACTTTTCTACCCCGAGTTTTCCTTAGAGCAATGGACAAGCAGAAGCATCCAACAAAGTCATCTTGGATTGGATTAAGAATAGGTTGCAAGCAACAAAGGAAAAATGGGTGGAAGAACTGCCAAGTGTACTTTGAGCATATCGGACTACGTCGAGAAGATCAACATGGGAGTCCCCCTTTGCCATGGCCTATGGCACAGAAGCTGTCATTCTGCTGGAGGTCGGCATACCAGGGATCAGAACCCAGGGAGTAGAGAACGGGACTAATGATGTACTCTTAGCCCGAGACCTGGATCTACTAGAAGAAAGAAGGGAGAGAGCTGCAATTCAGCTAGCAGGATACCAGCAGCAGCTTGCCAGGGCTTATAATAAAAAGGTTAACCCAAAGGAGTTCCAAGTCGGCGACTAGTCTTGAGAAAGTCGTCGGCAACAAGAAGGATCCCAGGGAGGGCAAGCTTGGCCCAAATTGGGAAGGACCCTACAGAATCACTTCAGTATTAGGCAATGGGGCATATCGGCTTGAAGATAATGAGGGTAAAGAGTTGCCAGGACCCTGGAATACTTGTAATCTGAAATTTTTCTATCATTAGATTTTCCTTGTTTTTTACCGACGTAATGAATAAAATTTTTGCAGAATTCTTCTACATTTATGACTGATAACATACTGGCCGATGTTTCTAGAATACATGCGTAATGAGAACCCAAGTGGAACTTAAGTTCACATTAAGGGGCAGAGAGTTGGAAACCGAGATTATGTTTAACACTTGTTGAAACTTAAAAAGTTTACAAGTTAAAGTTAAACCGAGATCATGTTTAGCACTTGTTGAAACTTGAGAAAAGTTTACAAGTTGAAGTTAAACCGAGATTATGTTTAACACTTGTTGAAACTTAAAAAGTTTACAAGTTGAAGTTAAACCGAGATCATGTTTAACACTTGTTGAAACTTGAGAAAAGTTTACAAGTTGAAGTTAAACTGAGATTATGTTTAACACTTGTTGAAACTTAAAAAGTTTACAAGTTGAAGTTAAACCGAGATCATGTTTAACACTTGTTGAAACTTGAGAAAAGTTTACAAGTTGAAGTTAAACAGAGATTATGTTTAACACTTGTTGAAACTTAAAAAGTTTACAAGTTGAAGTTAAACCAAGGTTAAACACTTGTTGAAATTTTATAAAAAACTTTACAAGTGAAACCAAGGTTGTACCAAGAAAGATACTTGGGTATTTGCCGAGGTAAGTCATCAGTTTGTATAACCAAGGTGTGTCACCCCGAGAAGGTTGCACAAGATTGAAGTGTATATTAAAGATATGCAAAATATTCTAAGTATGGAATTATACAAGAGTAATAAAGAGAAGGCAAACATACAAACGTTCAAAACAAAGAAGTTGTATTTATAAGAAGGCACTTCGGCCATATGAAGAGCTTACACTGTTTCAAAAGAAAGACAAAAGTACAGAACACAGAAGAAAGAGAAAAACAAAAAATTAAGATTCTTCAGCATCATTAACAGGCTGGGTTTGGACTTCGGAGGATTGCTGAGAAGACATCTCGGCGGCCTTCTCAGCCGCAAGCTCGGCGTCAATTTTTTGACGGGTTAAATCGAGGCTCTTATCGGCAAGAGGCACATCCGATGACGCCTTCTCAGAAGTGGCATCCTTGGGGACTTCCTCACCCTCCTCATCTTGAGTCAAGTCCAGGACTTGCTCATTCAGAGAAGGGGACTTGGTCCTAGCAGCCTCCTTTGATTTCCTCACCAAGGTCTCCTCCTCAGACTCAGATTCTTCGTCGGATTGACTTGCAGTTGGAGGGAATGGAAGGGGAATGACGTCGGTGTTCCTGAGGGGCAAGTCCTCGGGGACTTCGAGCTTTTTTAGAAGAGACATCCAACCAAGGGTGAAACCCTTGTTGCATGCCTGCTTCACTTGCTTTTCATAGTCTGCCGTGACATCGGCCACCCCCTCGTTATAGCCCTTCTCATCGGCGGCCTTGAGCTCGACTTCTTTTGTTGCCAGAGCATCCTAAAGTTCTTTCTGGGCCTGGGACATCTTTTCCTCGGCTTCTCTTTTTTGGGCCTCGAGAACCTTCCTGATGGCCTCAGCGGATTCTGCCTTTTCTTCGGCGTCATTTTGAGCTTTGATAGCAGCCTCGGATTGATCCTCCAAGGTCTTCATCTTTGATTGCAAGTTTTTATTAGTCTTTTGCAGACTGGAGAACTCTCTCTTCTTGTCAGCCAGCTCATTCCGGATCTCAAAAGATTGTACTGAGAAGGAATGGGCATGTTGGATTGCTTAAGAACAAATAAAACAGAGCAGAAGTTATTACAAAAATTTTCTAAAGCATAAGGGAGAGAAAGAAAGAAAAATTGCCAAATAAAGACACTTACTTGAACAGAGCGCTGGAGCATCAGAGTATAGTTTTCATTTTCACTCAGCTCGGCGTTCCGGTCGAGATCACCGGGAAGTAGCAGAGCGGTACTAAGGGCAACGTCGACGTTGATATCGTCGGCACTATCGCTAGCCTTAACTGGCTTATCCTCTAGTGTGATTTGGGGGGCCCAGGGAGCATCATGCTTTAGAGACCCCGAGGTGGTTGCATTGGATGACCTCAGCTTCTTTGATCGGGTAGACTCAGATGGATGGGCCTCGGTAGGCCTTTTCTCGGCAGCAGAATGGGGTTTATCGCTCTCAGCCAATTTAGAGATTGGCAAAGTGTCCTCAGTGTCAGCCTGAGTCACCTTTGCCTTTGGCTGGGCCTTTTTTATTCTTTTTTTCTTCTACTTTGGCTGAGGCTGGGTTTGGGCTGGCTGAGCGTCAACGTCGGTAGGGATGCTGGCTAAGAGGTCTTTGGCGACTGCTTTTTGACGGCCTATCTCGGCAGCAAAAACCGTTCGTCGCCGACGTTAGTGTTGAGATGGCGGGATCAGATATGGAGCTGAGGTTGATGGCTGCTCTGCTGGATCAAAAGTTGATCCTTGATCTGGCCGAGATGTGAAGGCAGCTTGAGGAGTTGTGGTAGAAGGGGGAGATAGACACTTTTTCTTCCTTTTTGGAACGTCAGGGAGTACTGATTTGTAGGTGGGAATGAAATTGAGTACCAGAGGAGCTCTACGCTTGTGGACTGGTAGGTCCAGTAGCTTCCTTAGACCCTTGCTGGGGTAAAAAGACTTGCGGAAGACTTTTTCTGGTTTTGGAAGAGCTACAAGAAAAAACAGATATTAGAACAAACAAAATATTGAAGACATTAAAACCAAGTAAATATGAACACAGGGTTCTTACCATTACCCTCTACAAAAACTGTTCGAGGAAGAGGATAGAGGTGAAGGTCCTCATCTGGAGCGAGCTCCTAGTTTCCCGAGGTAATGAAATAGTCATCCCCACCTCCCTTGTTGGAGTCAGGGAGGTCGGCGACAATTTTGTACTCTGTGGACCTCGGCTTGAGGTAGTAAACGAAACCCGTATCTTTTTTGAGGCTACACATGGTGTAGCAGTATTGGATATCGAATAAGGTAACCCTAGCGTTTTCTTGTTTGGCTAAGGCTATTATGCCATTGATGACTCGATAGGAGTTGATGGCAAACTGCATCGGGTTCAACTTATAATAATGAAGTATCTCACGGAAAAGGATATTTAGTGGGAGCCGAAGTCTGTACTCGATAAAAGCTATCACAGGGAAGGGCATAGAATCAGTTATAGGCATAATGGAGTCATCTTTCCCAGCCAACCTCAGATGGACATCGGCAGGGATGTCAAACTCACGCCTAAAGTGATCTAACTTGGTCGGGGTGTCTACCCTATGCTTCTACATACCCATGATATCGGCTTAACTCAAGGGGTTGGATTTCAGAAAAGTGTATTTCTAAAGGGTTTTATGGACCTCGGCTAAAGCTTAAAAATACACAGAATCTGTGGGGAATCGTTTCAGTTTTCCCTAACAATTGTTTTAAGTTCAACAAACAAATCCCAAACCTAGATCTATGGAAACGAAGATTAAAGACACGAATCTGGAAAACAAAAAAGCAAGAATACGTTTCAGAATTAAGAACAAAGATAGACTATCAAGAACATTGTAAGTACAAAGGGTATAAGGTCAAAAGTGCAGAAAAGTTGTGAGTAGTGTGCGTATTCAAGGCATGGGCAAAGAGCAAAGTCGTGAAATAAGCACACTCAGATACATGACTCATAAATCAAATACTTGAGTAAAACAGCAATGTCGGTTAATAATGAAGCAAAACTTCTTGAAGAGCAACAAGAAATAAAACCAGGAGGAACAGTGGCTTACCAGAAAGAGGGAAGCCGGAATGGGGATTGCTGAAGTCTGATGACGGTTGCAAAGGCGGAAGATCGGTGAAAATTACGCCGGAAGGGGTAAACGGAGCAAGTTGCAGAGCTATGAAAGTTTGAACAATGGAGGATTTGGGAAAGCTAGAGAGAGAGAGCTTCAGAAACAATGAAGGAGAAAGAGGTTTTGTTAAAACTTGAAACGACGGCAAAAAGAAAGCAATTAATGCGCCTAAAATGATGTATGCGTCAGACGGCGCACGCAGGCGCAAGATGAATTACAAGCGCGTACGGAGTACGATCCAATAAGGGGAAAACGCGTGGTTAAGACGGTTGATGTATTATGCTTGACAACTCATACGCATGAGGAAGCTCTTGAAATTTTTGAGACATGTCGGCTACGAATCTCTAAGCCGATGTACTGGTAGAAAGTACCGATATAGGTCCCATTACCTCAGAATGCCGAGGTAATAGAACCTAGGGGGCAGTTGTGGGGATATATTTCTGAGTACCAACACGTGGCCAAGGTGACATCGACGTGTCAGCCGAGGTGCCACGTGTCCTGGTCATGACGCCGAGGTTATCTCGGCAAGGCCGAGGTTATCTCTGAAGATATCGGAATCCGAGATAAGCGGATAAAGCACAAGAGTCCTAGAATGATGAGGGGACTCAGCCTGGACAAAGATAAAACTCTTAGGGAGTTTATCTCTATCTATTGAAGAGTCCAGAATAAGCATTAAACTAGAATCCATTGCAGCTAGGCTTCTATTGGGACTGAGTCTTTGTTAATTATAAAAGAGAGGCACCCCGTGGGTCTAAGGTACGCAATTTATATTTTGAATAGTGAGATTAGCACTATTGATTATCATTTGAGAGATATACTGACTTGATCGTCGGAATGCCCCCAAGTGGACGAACCACCGCCGGAGTCTTCTTTTTCTGTTACAGGTTAATCAGGTGCCATCTATTCTGCCAGTGCTCTCCAGTTGAATACTGAGTTGGGCAGAAAATCACACACACAATAATAAAAGATTTTAATTATATAAAATAAATTTATCCATTACATTATTATAATGAAAGATTTTTATTATATAAAATAAAGTTATATTCTTTAAAATTTGTTTAAAATAGAATTTCTCTTATGTGATTTTAGAAATTATAACCTGTCTCGCTTGCATTTCTAATTTTATAACAATTGATTTATTTTATTGATAAATTATTAAGTTAGTTAATAATTTTTAATGATATCAGAATTTATTTCAATTAATAATGTAGATAATTTTATCATTCTATAAAAGAGCAGTTAGAAATTTTATTTTTTCAATTAATTATGTTAAATCAAAAATGCTGACAACTGAATATTTGTAATTTTTCAAACCTCAAAGGTATGTTTGTAACTTACCCCGTATTTGTTTTAATATTTTAATTAACTTTTTTATTTTTAGATTCACTTAATATACTTACATTTAAAAAGTATAAAAATTGTTTAATTTTTTTTTTGAAAATTCATTGAATATTCCAAAATATGAAGATGTACTAAATTTTTATATTTTTTTATTCAAAGATTTTTTGAAATATTTTTTTGATAAATTAAGTATATTTAGATTAAGTTAATCTAAAATTTTAAAAAAATTATTAAATTATTTAAAAAATTTACTAAAAATAATAATTCAAAATTAAAAAAATTATTTTTGAAAATTTCAAATCAGACAGAGTAGTGAAACTTTTGTAACCAAAATAGAAATATGTCAAATTGAAATACCAATTATTTTTTATTTTTATTTTTTAAAACCATAATGAAGAGAGAGGCTGGCCCAAATAACTCTACCTCATAAATCGATGAGTTGAATGGCTAATGGGTTGAGCTTGCGCTGAGTTTTAATCGTACTTACTTGGGCCTTAATTCAAGGGAAATAATTTTGGCTGACTCATGCAACTCTTGGGCTAGTCTGTATTTCGCCCATTTGACCGACATAGCTATTAATTATTAATAATTGTCTAGTAATTGATGGACATAGAGTCAACTTGGACTTGTATGTGCTATTAATAAAAATTATATATATGTGTATGATTAATCACATCTAAAAATAGTGAGACTTTTATAATCCTGAACTTTAACGTAGAGATGAGTCCAGTAATTCTCTCAATTTAGACATGTTACCAATTTTCTCTTAAGTCATATAATTATATAAATATTAATCAACATAACTTAAGCTTGTTTTGTGAATTTGACTAAAAATCAATTTTTTTAACTTTTCAGCTTTTTTTTTTACTCATTACGTTTTTATTTTTTTGCATATTGTTAAAAAAAAAAAAAAACTAAAAAATTAACGTTTAACCTACTTCTCAAAACAACTTCAATCCCATAAAACTTTACAAGTGGTAAAATTAACAAAGGTTAGGCTTTTCTCCCGTCCATGATCACTGTGGGGTTCATGAAGGCTCACCACAAGTCTCCGTTTTATTGATTCAAATCATTTTGTCCAATCTATTTTATAAACTGGCGGCAAGCTGTCTCAAATAAAAATTATCAAAACCCAGGTAAGGGGGCCCTCATCAACAAGGACAATGATGCAGTGGCTCTCTCTCACCCGTCTACTGCTCCGGTCTACATTGTGTAGCCCTAGAACCTCAATTTGTGAAAAAAGAAAATGCGTGAGAGCTCGAATGTGTAGAGTTCGAATGGCTCGAAAATATTATCTTATCGGTAAGAGAATCAAAAAACACCCTAAAACGACGTCGTTTTGAGATTTCGAGCCATTCGAGCCATTTGATTTTCGAGCTACGTAGCAGTGCCGTGTGAAAAAATAATTGGTGGTTTAACAGTTTCATGTTATTATTCTTTAATCATTTAATATAAAATTAAGAGTCTAATCACAACATATTTCGCACCATAGGCCTTGCCTAAAACGACAAGGGTAGATTATAAATATATTTTTGAAATTTGATTAAAATATAAATTATTTATATAATTTTAAAAATTACATTTTAATTTTTGAGATTTTTAATTTCATAACGAATCGTACTTTTTATATATAAATCATCAAGCCAATTAACAGTTTTTAATGATGTTAAAAATATATTTCAATTAATAATTTAGGTAATTTTATTATTGCGTAGGATAGCGATTATGAATTTTATTTTTTTAATTAATTCTGTTAAATAAAAAATTCTAATAAGGGAGTATTTATAATTTTTCAAACCATAGGAGCAATTTGTATTTTAAGCAAATCTCAGAAGGTGTATTTGTAATTTACCCAAATCACAAATACTTATTTTGACAATTGGGTTAAAAATTAATTTTTTAATTTTTTTAGGTCACATCACTTCTTTATTTTTTTTACACATTTTTTCAAAAAAAAATAAAAAATTAGCTTTTAGAGATATTTGAGATAATTTAAATAAGTATACTTTTTTACTTTTTATAAAAAAAATATACAAAAAAAAAATAAAAAGATGGTATAACTTAAACAAATATATTTATCTAAATAAATATATTTATATAAATTATGCCAAATACCCTTAACCTACTTTTTAAAATAACCTTTAATTTGTGAATCCCACCTCCTCCATCTTGAATTATTCATTCATATTCATTATTATTATTATTTGGATGGCCATTTTATGGGGGTGTAATTTTGGCCCGTGGCCCGTCCACGGCCCGAGGTGGGCCTGATCCGTTAAGGCCATAGCCCAAGCCCAGCTCGAGGCCTTGGGCCAGGGCCTGGGCTATCATTTTGAAGCCTAGCTTGGTCCATGGGCTCGGCCCCATTGGCCCACCCAAAAACTTGGCCCGAGGGCGGGCCCACCTGATGCCCAGTGTTATTTTTAATGAAAAATAATAAAATTTTGGTGAAAAAAATAAAAAGATTTTAAAAAATTGTTTAGGCCCGCCCAAAGCCTGAGCCTAAGCCCAAGCCCAAGGGCCCGACCCGAGGCCCGGTCCACTGGTCCACCCAAAGGCTGAATACCCTTGGGCCTGGGCCTAGTTTTCTAGCCTGTGGGCCGGGCTGGCCCCGCTCAATTTTTTGGCGGGAGCTCGCAAGGCTCGACATGGGCCTGGTCGGGCCGGGCCAAAATTACACCCCTACTCTTTTGTAATGCTCACATGCTCGTGCACACATAAAATCACGCACGCAAATCAATAGTTTGACTATTATATTGTAGGGGGTAAATTACACTCACCTCCCTTAAGTTTCTGATAAATACAGTGGCCTTCTCTGTTAAATAATTATATAAACATTTCTTAATTTAACTGATATTGTCAAGATTTTTCCATATTTGAATCTTCGTTACCTGTGATAACGGAACCTGCTATTCATCACCAATAAATTCAAAAATACCAATAATGCCCTCACGGCTGTTAAACAATTATTAACATAGTTTTTAGGATAAATTACACTTACCTTCCCGAGGTTTTTAAGGATAATTATTACGCATTTTTTCTTGCTTGTGCTGTACACTAATAAAATTTTAGAATGATATAATAATTGTAACAATAGTGAATAAGAAAATTTTATAAATTTTAGGGTAAATTATACTAACTACTCTTGAGATTTGGAGAATGCAATAAGTTTCACAAACTTGGTATAACTACATTATATTGCCATAATATTTTAATTCAGATAACACGTTTTTTTTTCTCAGTAATTTATTAGACATATATGGAGAAAAAAAAAATGTTGTTATTTATTTTGGTGTTTACACACTATATGCATTACTTTTTATCAATTTAATCTTATTAAATAGGAGATTTATGTAATTATGTCAAATTTATAAAATTTAAAATTCCCCTCCCCCCTTACTTCTCTTAGAAGTAGTAAGTGTAATTTATCTTAAAATTTATTTTTATTTATTTATTTTATAGTACTGCTCCAATCAAAATTTTAGTTTACAGTGAGGTGAACACTAGAAGCATAAACAATTAATTAGCCAAACAATAACAAAGAAACATGTTTGGTTCTCTTTTGGAATCACAATTCCAATTAAAAAATTTCAAATTTTTTTTTTTAAAACTCATAACCAAATACACAATTCAAAACTACTCAAAATTCAATCCAAAAATTATTTTAAAAAATCATAACCAAACATACAACTCAAAACTCAATTCCAAACTCAAAATCAAACTCTTTTCAAAATTCTATTTTAAAAGAATTTTTTTTTAAAATTTTTTATTTTATTTTTTTTTAAAATGATTTTTAAAATCATAATTTGAGTATGGAGTCATGGTTAGAGTTATGAGTTTTAAATTGAGTTTTGAAAAGAGAAAATTTGTTTAGTTATAAGGTTTGAAAAGAGTTTTGAGTTATATTTTGAAATTTTTTTGTTATATTTTTTTTCAAATATTTAAAAACTTTCTTAATTTTATTTTTTTTAGGATAAATATTTATTTATTTATTTTAATGTGCATTATATTTCATATATTTATGTGCTGTATTTTTTGTAAAAAAATATTTTAATTATAATTTTTAAATATTAATAAATTTTAAAAAATTAATTTTTTATTTTAAATATATATTTTTTATTTTTAAATATTTTATTTTATTTTATAAATATATTATAAATATTTTCATTTTTTTTGTTATATATTTAATTACGATTTGAGAGGAGTGTTTTGAAAGTAATGTAGAATTTTAAGTTATATGTTTGGTTATAAGTTTTGAAAATAAATTTTGAATTGAGTTTTGACTTATGTGTTTGGTTACAATTTGAGTGTGGACCTGTGTTTTGATTTTAAAATATTAAAATTAAAAAAACTAAAATATTTACAAAATAAAATAAAATATTTAAAATAAAAAATTTAAATAAAATTTATATATTTAAAATATAAAAATAAATTTTTTAAAATATTTTTAAAAAATAAATCGACAAAAGCAAGGGTAATAAGGGTAATAAATCTTAAAAAATAATTCATAATTTAATTATGTATGACGTAAACAGAGGAGAGGTCCCTGACGGAATATATGTATGGGTAATAAGGTCGTTTAAAATATGCAAGTAACATCGTTTATTGTAATTTGACGGAAGGGGAGAATCTTGACAATGTTAGTTAAAGTAAGAGAAGTTTGTGTAATTATTTAAACTACAGGAGAGGTCTTTGTATTTGTCAAAAATTTCAAGGGAGGTGAGTGTAATTTACCCTATTGAAGGTGGGTATATATATAACTTATAAAAGTTTAAAAATCATAATTATCAATTATTATATGGAGAATTTTATGATATGGATCATGAAAAAAGTGTGTACAATATACTCCAATTATGATATTTGTGATTTTTAATTATAGTGGTGTGGGTGTTGATTTCTGACCACACAACTAAAGGGGGAACTCAACTGGTGAGCACTGGTAAAATAGATTAAGCCTAAACACCTGCCAACAAGAATATGAGAATACCGCGGTGGTTTATCCACCCGGGGACACTCCGACGATTAAGTCAGTAATCTTATCTCTCACAGATATCAATACAAGTACTTAACCTTCAACAATGAAAGCATAAAAGCATCTCAAATAAAGCATACCTTAGACCCACGATGGTGCCTTACTTTTATAATGATCAGTGTCCAATTTCCCTTAGAAGTCTTACTTCATGGGACTCTATCCCTTACAAAGATAACATTTATCACAACTCACACTATTCAGATTAAGATGAACTCCCTCAAGAGTCCCATCTCTATCCAAATAGGTAGCTTGATGTCATCTAGGACTCTAGTCCTTTATCCAAATATCTCGAATTCTGGTATTATCGCACCATATCTCAACACCATGGTCTGCCTACGTGGCACCTCGGCTAACAACCTTGGCCACGTGGACTACCTAAAAATATGTCCCCACAATTGCCCCTAGGTTCTATTACCTTGGCAAACTGAGGTGATGGAACCTATACATGTACTTCCCCGACCGAGATTGTGACTCGTTGGCACCAAGAAACAAGGACTCAAATGCCCACTTGTCAAGAATCAAGAATCAAGAACCAAAAACCATGAACCATCATGTTTTATTTCATCTAGGTCTAACATCTCAATAGAGATCGCATTACTAGCAGAGATCATGACTTGCTAGTTTAAGAACATTAAGATCCTAGTATCAACTCATCAGAAACCAAGAATAAACAAGTTCTGCCCCCATTCAAATTCAACATCTCAACCAAGATCAACATCTCAACTGAAATCATCATGTTAACCAAGATCACCATCTCAACCGAGATCGTCATCTCTACCGAGATCAATATCTCAACTGAGGTCATCATGTCAACCAAGATCACCATTTCAATCGAGATCGCCATCTTAGCCGAGATCGTCATTTCAACCGAAATCATCATGAGATTGGAGCGTACCAATCACGCCCCCATCATGTCGCATCAGTTCTGTCCCTCGCCATTTGATGTCAACACGGGCACGTCAGGACTCGAAATAATAACTTTTTGCCATATTTTTCTAATTCCAGCAAAACCATTTCATCTTCTTATTTCGTGTCTATCTGTGTCCCTAGACTCTCTTTCTCTTGGCCTCTGCAAACCATCATCGCTGTTCTTGAAACATTCATTATTATGAAGACTCCCTTTGAGCCCAAGGTTCAAACTCTACCAGTTGAACCAGACTAACAACCAAACAATTAATCAACTACTCCACACATCAACCCACCATCTTAATGGCAGTGAAAACACTGACATAGCAACAATCTTGCAGCTAGAACTAGGAATAAGAAACACTGAGGTCCTAAGCTCCCAGCGTTAGACCTTGATAACTCTTCAATCGCCTTATCTGCGAGTAACCATCGCCGTAACCAAGGACGACATGTCTCACCGAACTCTTGTCGTAGAAGACCTTCTTGTTGACATCCTTGATGTCATAATTGTGCAATCCACTCCATCTCCTTATAGTCAATCCTACATGCTCATGCCTCCAGTAACTCAATATCTTGAAAGAGAAGCACATGATGCAAGTGGACCAAGTTACTGCCACCGAAGCCGAGGCCATTGCTAAGGCTGAAAAAACAAGTCAACATGGCTTGCAACAAAGGCTATTATCTTGACTGGATGATAGCCTTCAAAAAGATGTCTTTCCCGAGGACTCACCCCTCCGTGATATGGGTCAGCTTAATGTCCCTTTCCCTCCCTCTCCCAATTAATCTGAGGATGAGGCCAAGGAAGTAGAAGAGGCCGATGACAAGGAGACTGGAGACAAGGAAGAGGCCGAGGTTGAGGTTGCTGAGAAAGAATCTGAAGCTGCTGTTGGGGCCAAGTCCTCAACTCTGAATGAGCAAGTCCTTGACTTGACTCAGGATGAGGATGATAAGGTTTAAAAGACCACTTTTGAGGCCGAGGTCGAGACTGCCAACAAGAGCCTAGATGACACACTGTGTGAGACCGACGCCGAGGTCCAAGCTGAAAAATCTACCCAACTGTTTGTCGAGATTGACACAACGCCAATTGCCAAGGCAGGGCAGACTGTGGAAAATGCATGAACTTTGGTTTTTCCTCTTTTTTGTACTTTTCATTCTTACTTTTGGACAACTGTAATCTTTTGTTTGAAAAATGTTAGCTTTATATTTGGCCGATATATAGATGAACAAATAATCTCTTATGCCAAGCCGAAGTTCCTTTTTGTATTTGAACAAGTTTCTTTTCTAAATGCAAGTCTTATATTTTCTTTCAAGTGTTGACTGTATGCCTTCCTAACTTAGAATATTTTTGCATTTCTTCAAAGTATACCTTAACTGTATAATAACTTTGGGATACTGATGGGTCGTTGAACACACAAAAATTAAATACTAAACTATACCAAATTCAATCAGAATAATGGCAAGTCTAGGTATCGATCCACAGGGACTATTGTGAAATTAAACTAATTTAATTGTCAAATTCCTAAATTAATTTTGATAAAAAGATTGGTTGTTTATAACCTAATTTAATAACGAATAAATTAAACTAAGGAATTAAATTATCAATAATAAATGAAATTTGGTTTACTGAATTGGGAAAAAATCCTAGGGTAGAGAATTCACCACTAACCACATAATTAGGGTTTCCAATTGAAATCAATTATGCTATGGTTTGAACGGATTAATGCTTCGCAACTACAAGCTCAAAGCATTTAACAAGAAGATCATCGCATTCAATGTACGAGCACGAACCATCTCAAGTAATACGAACCGTTCACTCTAAACTAAAGTAGTGATACAACTCGTTCCTCGTAATATGGTTCGTCCTATACCCTGAATGTGAAGGAAAAGAAAACAATTGTATGGATAACATTTAACAATCACAGAAAGTCAAATATTCGAAAGAATAATGAAAATTATATAAAACAAACTTCTAAATCACCATACAAATGTTCAAACATTTACATAATTAAAAATCAAAAAGAAAACTAAATAATTACATGGCTAGGGTTTCATCAAAATCCTAGAAAAGAAGACTAGCCACTCATGGAGGAGTGGAAGGAGGTAGAAGGAGAAGGAACCACCATGGGAGACATCTTGGAGCTTTTGTTTCTCTTCCTTTCCAAACGCTAGCCTCTCCCTTTAGGTCAAAACAACTTCCCAACCCTAATCCAGCCTTTTACTTGCCTTTATATACTTCCAATCTCGTCCAAACATGTTTAAAACGTCGGTTTGACTTTCCCAGAGAAAGTCAACGCACGTGCGGAAAAAGTCAACGCACGTGCGGAAAAGTCAACTCTGCCCACATTCTGTCTTTTTGCTCATTTTATGCTCCAACGATGTACAACCTGATTGACACTCAACACACATAAAATATACAGTTTGACCAACAAGTGAAATTAAGAGATTCTAATTAATGGCCTCAATGATGTACATTTCGGCCTTAATCACATCCCCCAACTTACCACTTGTTAGTCCTCAAGCAAGTAAAATAAAATAAAATTAAACAAAATCTATCTATTTCCTCTTTCGTGGGAAAATGGTTGCATTTAGCATATGCAACAAGCCTTTAAACCACAAGGTTACCCCAGGTGGACGAGTAAAGTCTCGTGAGGGTTTCCAGAAATGATACCCACAAACATTAACATATTCATATATACTCAATAACAAATGACCACACTACTCCACCTAACAATCAACTTATGTGCCACTATAGTGTGATATTGCGACATCATGAGTCATTAAAAGCACAGTGGACAAGCATGAAGGAACCTATTGAGTCAAAACCACAATTCAGTTAATACAAAAGTAAAGTTCTTTGTACCTGTGCATGCTAGTAGACAAGTCATGAATACCCTCGGTGTAAAGTGCAATCTTCATATTAGTTAACTGTCCACTATAATAGCCCAGTGTAACTCATAATAACACCCAACATATACAGAAAAACTAACCTGTTGCAGCCAAGATTCTTAAAGGCTTTTTTTTTTTTGACTGTGCAATGTCCTGATCCATTAAGCTTTCTAATCAACCCATGTAGCAAGTTTTGGGCCAATGACTCCCAAACCAGACGGTTTTAGGGCATTAGGTGTAGAGACACCCCTACGGGCTTAATAACTCGAGTTGAAAAGGCTACGAATCCAAACTAGTAATTCTTCTTATTTTTCCTTAACTGTGCAATGTCCAAGTCCCTTAAGCTTTCTAATTAACCTATGTAGCAAGTTTTGGGCCAATGACTCCCAAACCAGACGGTTTTAGGGCATTAGGTGTAGAGACACCCCCACAGACTTAATAACTTGAGTTAAAAAGGCTATGAACCCAAACTAGTCAAGTATTTTTTTTTTTTTTTAAGAATCTTGGCTCCTCATTTATTTTTTTCTGCAAGTCTAGCTATTATCAATGATGTATACCAGGGATTATAATAAAAAGATCACCGCTATGATAGTGTGTTCATGTGAATTAAGGCATACTCATGACAAGTGTACTAAAACTACAAATATAGACAACTCTCCTCGTGCAAACATGGCATGCAAGTATCTACCCAATAAACCCTTTTCATACAAGTCTACTATACTCTCTAATTAACATATGCAAATATCATCACCCTACTAGTAAAAAGTCACATCAAGTGAAGTAATGTAATCAAGTGAAACAGGTATAAGCATGAATTATGAGCCAAATAGAAATGAACAAAAGAAAATATAACCATCATCCCCCAACTTGAATATGACATTGTCCTCAATGGAAAAGTAAAGAGAAATGAGAGAATATTACCAGAATTGTAGGTGCACATCCAGGTAGGCAGAGAGTAACATATACACACTTCACACATTTTTTTTTAAGATTTTTTTTTAGAAGAGAAGAAAATAAAATAAAATAAAAACGAAACTACTGAAAAAGTAAATGAACAATTACATCATAGAATAGAAAAAATAAAAATAACATCACGAACTAAACAAAAAAATTAAAAATAAAAATAAAAATAAAACAATCAACAATCTAATTAAACTAATGAGAATCAGTAACGAAACAATTTAAACTAAACAAATATAGCAAATAAAAAAATAAAAAAAAAAAATTAGGATTATTGTTAGTACCATTATTGTTGAGGGTTTTTTTTTATTTACGAAAATAGAAAAATAATAAATAAATAAATAAAATACAAATTTTTTATATTTTTTTATTGATTTATGTTTTTTAATATAATAATAATAATAATAATGATAATAATAATAAAAATAAATAAAATAATTGTATATTTATTTATTTGTAAAATTTATTTAGGTATTTATTTAAAATTTATTAACTTCAACAAATTAAAAATGAAAGAAAAGAAAAAAAATAAAAAATAAAAAAAACAAAACCAGATGTACAAACTTTTCCGTACATGGCCGCACATGCGGCGATTTGCAACTCCTCGCGAATTTTTTTTTTTTTTTTTATGAAAATCAGCGTCCTGCACGTGCGGGGCCCAAGCCGCATGTGCGGCTTGGTCAAGGATCACTCCCCCGCACTTGCTTATTTAGCAGTGCCCACAATGTTTTGGTGAGATGGTGCCGCATGTGCGTGCACAGTGCCGCACATGCGGGAAATTGTTGAAAATTCTACTGAATTTACTCATATTCAATTGAATTTACTCCTTCAACCGAAAGAGAAAGTGAAAGCCTTACTAGAACTTCAAATCAATGATTCACTTCCTTTCGTGCGCCTATTTCCTTATTTACCATGGCTACTTCTTCGCTAGCCAAACCTTGAAAGATCTGTTACAGGCAGAGTGATTGAACAAGCGATTGAAGACCGATGGCCGAGAAGGGAAGAAGTCTTTCAAGGACCCGGCTTCGTGGATGAGAAAGAATAGAATCAAGGGCCATGCCCGACCTGAGCTACTAGGCCAGGGCCAGAGGAGAGGAACTATTTCAAGCAAGGATGCTATGACCTCAGACCTGAGACCGATTGAACGATATAGGAATGAATGAATCCAATGTCATCTATACCGTGTCTTTGGGTTGTCATAATGTGACAGTTTCGACTTCCGTCGGTCGACTTCTGTCGACTCTGTCTATTCCGTTTAGGGAATGGGCTTATTCATTCCGATTTCTGTAAATACTTCTCCCCAGCCTCGGTCTAAAAAGCTCCTGCCCTTCTTGCGGGCTCTCAGTGATAAAATCTGGTTTTGGGAGTTGCCGGTGCGAATACCTTTCTCTTGCTTTGAATAATTAGCTCATGCCTTGTTGCTTGCTGTGCCCAGTGCGAATCCCCTTCGTTTATTTCTTTCTTTGCCGGGTCAAGGAGATTGGTTGGGTTCTTTGGTTGTTTATTCCACTTCTTTCAGCGAGAGGAGTTTCATTAGCAGCAGCGAGGTCAAGCCATAGGTACGCTTCAGTGCAAGCTCCGTCTTCGCAAGCGGTGGCCGATAGGCCCTTTGAAATGAATATCCTTTCTGGCCCGGTACTAGAGGAGAGGGGAGAGCAGAACGTCCTCTGAGTCTCTCAACTGAAACTTTCACTGGAACAAGAACTTGACCTCAAGCCAACTATATAGAGGGCTTAAAAGCGCCTTGCCTCAAAAGAGAGATAGAGCTCTGCTTCTTCTGTTTCTGCTTTTAGAGGTATGAGCTATTCTTCTTCTCTTTCCTTTTCTCTTATAAAGAATGGGTCTCTTTCCCTGGCCTTGTTGTCTCTATCGATCTCACAAGTGTCTCTGGTATAGGCAAGGGCTCATTTGTGAATGAAACCCTTTACTATATTCCTCTTCTCCTCCCCCAGTCTGGTCCCCTTCTTTGTATCGGTTGCGGAGCTTAGGTCGAAAGGAGCTTTGGGAAAGTCCCCGACTAGTCTTGACCGACCAACTGCCGAAAAGCCCTTGCTTGGGTCAGCTCTTCGGGGGTCAAGTCTTTTGAAAAGCTTTTCTGAGGCCACCTTTCTTAGTAAAGGCTTTTGTTTGTGGTCTGCGATGGGTCTAGCCCCGTGAGCCTCTCCAAACGTTCTCAAATCGGCCCCTTTGTTGTTATTGTTGCGGGCGTACAGTACTACGGCCTTTATTATTCCACTTTCTCAAAATGTAGAGCAACGAATCGAGAGTCTCTCGCTATGTCCCCATTCCTTTCTTCGATTCTATGGCCGATCTTATTTAATCCAAAGCTGGTGCAAGCGATCTCATAGGTGGGGAACTCGAGATAGGAAAGCATTAAGCAAGACAAGAAAAGGCTTTTAGTAAAGAAGGCTGGTTCTTCTCTTGTGAATGAACCAGGAAGAGATGGAAGATGGGCAAAAATGACACAGGATGGAAAGAGGGAAGTAGACCAAAGCGGAGGAAAGAAGAAAGCTCAAGCAAGGGAGAATGGAATCAGACGTAAACCAAAGTCGGAGAGGCCTTAGGTAGTAGTAGTAATGGGGATGCCTTCAATTCAGATAAGAGATGACGCACGCTTCACAAGGAGGCTTGGAAATGGCATACTTATTGCACCTGGCAGTAATAACTCGAGTGCTGCTGCTGTTACGGGGGAGATTTTTGAAAAGACAGGAAGCGCTATTGGACCTGGACCCTTGCCAGTTAATAGTGGAGCCTTACCCGATTCCAAAAGGGATGGATTCCTGGGAAGGCAAATGCTACCTTGACAGAAGACTTTACTAAACTTCCATAACCTTGAATGAAAAAGTAGATATTTTGATATATCATTAAGGGAAGAACTCTTCTTTTACTGATTAGAATGATATTCCTTTTATTGCTTGCACCTACCAGAAGGAGGAGAGATCCTTAATTACTGATATCGAGAAAGCAAGGACGCTATGAGTGTTCGCTAATGTCAGCCCTTTGATTGCTTACTTCGCTATCCAAGAGGGATGAGACTTTGCGAGAGTTTCCAGATGAGCAGGAAGGGCTGGAGGACGTATTACCGGAGAAGAGGACATATTGAATGGAAAGAACGAGAGCGACGTACGTACTGGATTGACCAGCGTGTGCCAACTACTCTACTTCCCTATTTCTTGCTTTTTAAACTCCCCTTATTGGTGCACTCTTTCCCCCAATTCACCGATAGAGAAGAAAGAGATAAGTAATGACCGGACTAGACCAATGAAAGCGGACCAAGGTTTTTATTCGTTAGCCAAGCGCGCCTATTACAGCGCCTCTATTACAGAAGGGAAAGCGATGTGCCCTATTGACCAGCTGAAGAACATCCTTATAAAAGAATGAATAGGAAGCAGGCCCGGTCTATATTGCTAGAGTTATGCTTAGTTCACCCCCCTCCATTCTTATATTTAAATTCCGTCTCTAAGCTTCCCCCTTAGTGCCTGTTGAGACTTATTTCCTCTCGACTATAGTTGAATGGAAGTTTCATTTCCTAAGTCTCAAATAATTTCTTTTATTGAGTCCGTCCCTATAGTGCATTCCCCTACATAGTCTGTAGATTAATTAAACACTAATAAGGCTTGCAATCAATATAAAAAAGAGAATTCCAGATTGAAGATCTCTTGACCCATATACGATCCAGTTCTACATCTTAGCGCTGAACTAATGAATAGAGATTGAGCTTCACTTCGCGAGTCGGGAATGACATCATTTATTAAAAACTGCTAGCATTGACAAGAGATGAGCTAAAGAGGTGGCCAGGCAGTTGACCAGGCCCTACCACATACAGACAGCAAGCAAGAGCTGCGCCGGCTTATCCGGAAAATCTCATTGTTGCCACCCTAAATGCTACTACCTCTTTGCTAAGCACAGGAATGCTTGATCGAGAAAAGCAAGCAAAGAAGCAGCAGGATACGGAATATGAAGGGGCTAGAGGTAGAGCCAACGACCAATTGAAGAGTTACAGACTACAGTATAAAGCCCTCAATCATGCTCTTGCCAGTGGCATAGATTGTATATACTCTCACCGATTAAGGAAAATTATGCGCTCCACGAAAAAACATAGGGGGTCATCCCTAGACTTAAGGAAGGAAAAACAAAAAGTGCCCCTATGACTCTGGTTCTAGTGAAAGCGATGAAAGTATAGCTGTGCTCCAGTTTTTTGGGTAAAAGTTCTACGGTGAAGAGCCCGGTCAAGGCAACCCTATTAAAGAGAACATTCGGGACATCAAAGCCGATGCGATGGTAATCTCGTCCTTAGTTGCCGAATCTAATGGAGGTTTCAATCCGACGGATCAACTGTAATTGGCAGGTAAAACGAGGCCTCGACGGAGATGATGGATGGGAACTCCTACTCTGACTATAGTTGCGATCTCTAAGCGGGATTTTCAGTCATCTATCCCTTTTCTTTCCCTAGCGAGTGAAGAATGAGTGTTGAGCGAGTGAAGTGCCCCATAAGCTATAAGGGTGAGCTATATGTATAAATTCCGTGAGCAGAGATTGAACTGAACGTTCCAAGTGACCTGACCTCATGAGCTGGACTCGAACTAGCACCTCTGGGCAAAAGACAGACTCAGCGAACTTTCCTTTGATTCAAATCGTGCCTTTATAGGTCTACTTTTCATATTTCTGTATATTATATAAAGAAGGGAGTGACGTCTGACCCATTACTTGACCTCCGGCTAGCTCTAAAAAGACGCTACCCGATGAATGCAATAACTTGACCCTACCTTTTAGGCATATTCGGGGAAAAGCCCTTTTTCACTCCTACTTAACTATAGAAAGTTCAACTTCCCTTGCTTCTTCCGACTTGAGATTCAAAATAGAAAGCTAGTCTTTGTATAGTATCCTTAACCATCTTCCGAAGTTTTCAAGACCGACTCTTTCAACCGCTCAGACATACATCCCCTATACCCCTCCCCTAGGCCTTACTCTTTCATTACGCCAATCATGCAAGAGTTTGCTATTTTAGATCTTTGGGCTTTATACCCTTTAGATCATTAAAACATGAGAGGGCCTCTTGGAATTACTTTTGATTCCATGGGATTTCATATCCAGGATCATTGAATCCAGTTGTTCTTCACCGTAGATGCCTTCAAGCATCTCGACTACCCGATAGGTTCGTGCTACTGCCGATTTTGGCATTCGGTTATCAGCTCGAATCTTATGGATAACCTCAACTGCCTCGTCGGCTTGCTTCTCCTGGTATTCCATGTAGTCACGCCATTCCTTCGTGCTGAATTCCCGTCGCTCAACCGTAGGAAACAATTCTCCATCTTGGGAGTCAGACTTGCAATCAATCCTTTTTCGTCTTAGGCGCACAACTGCGCACTCTCCGAAACGGAAAGATAAAGACCACTTTTAAAAGTACCGGCCAACTCCTCATCGGAGGCTTCGTCGGTGTACTCTGGGACCCTTCTCATCTGAGAGGGATTCTTAACGCTCTGTCTCTTCAATCCTAGTGATTCGGATGTTGGGATCATTGAGAGTACCTTCCGACCAAGCTTTTATGGCCGTGATCATCTTCATTGTGGTCTTATTATCCACTGTCTATCGACGCGCTTCCTTGTTCTGTATGATGACCCAATCTTCCGATTTAGTAACCACCTTTGGATGATCAATGGCCACGGCTACTATCGTCCCAGGAGGACGGAGACTAGGATCGACAAACTCTTGATCATCCGTTAGGACATTGACTCCCCCATGGTTTGGAAGAGGATTCGTGTTCACATTGGGTTGGAGTCGGGCTGCTCTTGAGTCTTCACTGCGTTTGTATCCAGCAAGTCCCGGATCTTGTGCTTGAGCATGAAACAAGACTCTATATCATGCCCAACTTGACCGGAATGGTATATGCATTTCAGCTCCGGATTATATGACCAAGGGAGAACGTTAGGAGGAGGTAAGGCTGGCATAGAAGTCACTTGCCCTGATGCGAGTAAGCGATTGTAGGCCTCTACCATTGTGATAGTAAGAGGTGTGAAGATTCGCCTTTTTTTCTCCATCTGTCTTTGTTGATTTACCCGAACAGCATTGTTCACTGGAGGCGCAGCCGGCGGGGGTGCTGGTAAGTTCTGCACCGCCTGGGCAGAAACTACTTGAATAGAAGGAATGTACGCCTGAACGGACGGAGGATACTGGTTCGCTCCGTAAGAGGCGGTCGGAAGAATGGTCGCGATGTCCCCTTCCTTCTTCTCAGGCTTCCTAGTCATACCGGGCTTCTTAACGTAGGAGGACGACTCTGCCCCGGCATGGGAGGTATTGTTGGTAATACGACCTGATTTCAGTGCAGCCTCAATTGCTTCGCCTTGGCGTATGATGGCGTCTCTGGCCTACGCTTACGCACATCCTTTCGTAGTATACTCCTTTACAAGTGGGCAAGAATCGCTGTGACTTTTCTATGTCCGAGAGAGGAGGGTCTACTTGAGCTGAGGATTCTATCTACCTGAGGGTGTATTCCCTGAATGACTCTGTAGGCTTACGACTCATTCCCATCAGATAGCACCAGTCAATAGTTAGCTCACAGTAAAGACCATACTTTTTGAGAAAGGCGTTTGTCAGGTCAGGCCAGGTATGAATTTGGGGTATCTCCAGTTTGGCGAACCACTGCAGAGCTGAACCGGAGAGACTACGCTGGAATAGTTGCATGAGAAGCTTCTCATCATTTGAATGCCCGCAGAGGGCTCCTACGTAGAGTCTTAGATAAGCGACCGGGTTCCCCGTTGTACTTGGCAAAATCGAGAACTTTGAACTTATCCGGCCATGGATGTTCAGGGTAGAAACAGAGCTGGGTAAGGTTCATGTTTCCATAGCGACTGATCCCTTGCACCGACTTGATAGCCTCCTTCATGGTCTTGATCTCTTGAGCTACCCCATTGTCTTTTGGCTCAGGCAGAGAAGTAGTCGTGTGAAGGAGGGACGCTTCTTCACCCCCAGTTTCCGCATTGACGAGACCTGGAGTTGAGGTATACGTTGGAAGTGCATTCGGAAGTACCCCAGCGGCCGTGGGAACATGGAGAGCTCCTTGATTTGGTGGAAATTGAACAACCAGAGGTGCATACTGTGCCGCGAACTGCACTTGATGTCTAGAGAACTATTCTTATAGGACCGGACTAGGGAACAACTATCCCACACCGGAGGAACGGAAACACCCCTTTAACAAGCAAGCTATGCACCTTTGAGTCCTCGGGGTGAGGTGCGAAGCTAGTTCCCGAGTAAGTAGCTAAAGCAAGAGGGCAATCAAGCAAGCGATCGTAGGTACGCTAAGTAACTTGTTATATAAGCAGATTGGTGTGGAACTAGATCCTCTGCTAGAGTAACAGTTGTTGTGTAACCAGGTTCACCCGCCCAATGCCAATGATACGAAGAGTTAGCTTTGTTACCCTGGCTCAGAGAAAAGTCTACTTGCTTGCTAGAGAAGGTGACCCTTTCGTTTTCGGGTTTGCTTGTCGTTTTAGTTTGAAAAGAGATTCTTTTAGTGTTCCGTGTACCTTAGTACAAGGTCGAAAAGAAAAAAGAAAGAAATATATATATATAGAATAACAATATATAGAATTGCTTAAATAACTAAGCGCGTCCAAAATCAGAGTCACGATCTACTAAAGGGCAAGTAGCTTGATTGGTTCGATTCCAATTCGTGAGATGGCTTTCGAAAGGCCTATCTTTTTTTTTCCGGTATACCGCTCTCCAGAGCGAATGAACATAAGTCCAACCTAATATCATGAATATCCTTCGCCCGTTATCTCCTCATCTTCCCATTTATAAGCCACAGCTCACTTCGACGTTTCCCATTTTCCGTAGATCCGTTTTTCTTTTCTCTTACTTGTGATTGTTTTCATTTTCGTTTATTCGATTATTCTCATGATGGGGCTCAACCCTAACCTATTTACTATTAAAGTAGAATCAATGATCCTAGCGAAGGGACTCTCCTTTTTGTTCCAAAGGATCGGATGTCTCTTTTTGGCAGAAATTATGACAGTTGTTTTTCTGGACAAGCTGGCTAACATGATGGTGAACTCCGGCGGGGCGGATTCTTCTGCTTCTGAAGGCACTTCGGGCACAAAGCCTCCTGTTTCGGTAACCCCAGCCTCATCGGAGAATTCTTCCCTAGGGGCCTGGAGACGGTTCCTGCGCTTCGAGCTCAAACCCACGGGCTAACCTCAATCTGTCACCGCGGGAAGAAGTGGAAGTTCCCGGGCTTGATCTCAACATGATCCCTAGCCCCTCGCCTGAGCCTTCCCCTCTTGCGGAGCCCGAGCCTTCCCCGGACCATCTAAATCAACTCTTACTAGCAAAAAGAATCGAGTTGAAAAACGAACTGGCTTCCTTGATCCAGAGGGAAAGGCTACGAAAGTCCCGCTCTTGGAGAGGGCAAGAATTCGTTCTCCTCTCTCTTTCGTAGACGAGCTCATAAAGGGCTCTGTATCTTGCAATGTCAATCAGGGAAATGGCTCCCTTCCTACATGCCATGAACTTGATTGTCACAACAGATGGCTGATGACGAGGTGTAATTCGCTAAAAGCGAATGACCCAACTCAACGGCAAAAAGAGCATGAAACCGCGATTCAATTGTTGATTAGTAGAAAACTTCATGAATTATTATAATTCATGGAATAGAAAAAAGGGTCAAGAAAGTAGGAAGGAGGCTACTCCCCGAAAATGCCCTTCTTATATTATAGCATGGATTTCTTTATCGTTGGGGCTAAAAATTCACCTTGTGACTCATTCCTTCAGTCGAGCGTTCTTTGGGCGTCGATCAATCTATCACAGGCCGCTCTGTCATTGTCTGATTTTTGGTTGTTTGATCACACTCGTAATTATGTATCTACTTATCGTATTTTTGCCCCTGCTCGGTAGTTTCGTAGTAGGTTTTTTCGGACGTTTTCTAGGATCAGAAGGAATCGCTATAATGACCACTACGTGCGTTTCATTCTCTTCGATCTTATCTTTGATTGCTTTTTATGAAATCGCACCGGGAGCTAGTGCTTGCTATCTAAGAATTGCTCCATGGATCTCATCGGAAATGTTTGATGCTTCTTGGGGCTTTTTTGGCGACCGTGAAGTCACCGGATGAATTGCTGAGTAGATAGATCAGATCCGGACGCGGTTATTGCTCCGCGGCGATACGGACTCGACCCGCTTCTACCCACCCCGGGGCACCATAGCATGTCGGGAATAAGGGGGGACATACTGGACGTAACCACTCCCTTGGTTGGGGGCTGTGCCACCCTGCCTTTCGATCGATACGCAGTTGAGGAGGCTGATTACGAACGTTACAGGTGTGGGAGCGATCCTGGTCAGGGAAGGTGGGTGCTTATGGAACGCCTGACCAGGATCGATTACGAACGTTACAGGCTGTATATGGAACGTTACAGGCGTTCCATAAGGCATATTACAGGATCGCTCGTGGTTAAGGCTGATTACGTTACAGGCGTTCCATATACCTGTAATAAGGCGTTCCCTGACCAGGATCGCTCCCACACCTGTAACGTTCGTAATCAGCCTCCTCAACTGCGTATCGATCGAAAGGCAGGGTGGCACAACCCCCAACCAAGGGAGTGGTTACGTCCAGTATGTCCCCCCTTATTCCCGACATGCTATGGTGCCCCGGGGTGGGTAGAAGCGGGTCGAGTCCGTATCGCCGCGGAGCAATAGCCGCGTTCGGATCTGATCTATCTACTCAGCAATTCATCCGGTGACTTCACGGTCGCCAAAAAAGCCCCAAGAAGCATCAAACATTTCCGATGAGATCCATGGAGCAATTCTTAGATAGCAAGCACTAGCTCCCGGTGCGATTTCATAAAAAGCAATCAAAGATAAGATCGAAGAGAATGAAACGCACGTAGTGGTCATTATAGCGGTTCCTTCTGATCCTAGAAAACGTCCGAAAAAACCTACTACGAAACTACCGAGCAGGGGCAAAAATACGATAAGTAGATACATAATTACGAGTGTGATCAGACAACCAAAAATCAGACAATGACAGAGCGGCCTGTGATAGATTGATCGACGCCCGAAGAACGCTCGACTGAAGGAATGAGTCACAAGGTGAATTTTTAGCCCCAACGATAAAGAAATCCATGCTATAATATAAGAAGGGCATTTTCGGGGAGTAGCCTCCTTCCTACTTTCTTGACCCTTTTTTCTATTCCATGAATTATAATAATTCATGAAGTTTTCTACTAATCAACAATTGAATCGCGGTTTCATGCTCTTTTTGCCGTTGAGTTGGGTCATTCGCTTTTAGCGAATTACACCTCGTCATCAGCCATCTGTTGTGACAATCAAATTCATGGCATGTAGGAAGGGAGCCATTTCCCTGATTGACATTGCAAGATACAGAGCCCTTTATGAGCTCGTCTACGCAAGAGAGAGGAGAACGAATTCTTGCCCTCTCCAAGAGCGGGACTTTCGTATGGAACGTTACAGGTGTTCCATAAGGCATATTACAGGTGTGGGAGCGATCCTCGTGCTTAAGGCTGATTACGAACGTTACAGGCGTTCCATAAGCACCCTCTCTGTAGACGTTCCATATACAGATCCCATTTCAGTTGGAAACCCAGAGCCCTTAGTATTATTATTAGTAGCGGACACAGCTGCAGATTTAGTAGCCACAGCAGGCGCAGGAGCAATTCCCTTATTATCAGAGACCACCTGTTCAGAAGCGATCTTCCTTTAACTACCACCTTGGTTAAAAAGAATCATCAGGATCACCCAGTCAATAACCATACCCATCAAGGTAAAGTTCACGTGTTCAAGGAACATTAATTGCACCCCGCTCTACGGCATTTATAAGGTGGTCCCTAACCTTCACTTGCATGCGCAACAACATCCAGGAGCCTAAATAAGACTAATCGAGACCCTCAGCCCGGATATGTGCTGGGACTCGAATCTATTATTAGTGGGGCGCGTTAACCAGAAGAATAAGTGCGACAAGAGCAATAACATGAAAAGAGTCGGGTAAGGGTATCAAGAGATACCGTGGGAAGGTTGCCCTTTACGCCAGTCATTAAGGATCTGTTCTAACGTCGGCTAGGATCAAAGGCAAATGCCCTATGAGCGCTTAAGCCGAGATTATTCGCCATCGTATACAAGATTATGAGCCACTGGCTGATAACAAGGGTAAATAAACGAGTCCGGTTGTGGAAGGGAATGGTAGCAAACTGCTTCCTCTCCTTAAACTAGGAGCCCCTTTGTAAACTGACTCAGCCTTAGGTGTCATCCTTGAAAACGGGTATAGGGGGCCATATAGATAGAGAGTCGATAGCGAAAACAGGAGCTTCCAACAGTGGATCTGCAATATAGGAATATGCATAAACTGTAGCTCAAAAGAGCTTATCTCCCCACTTCCCTCCATTCCCCTGGCACACACACACCTACATAAGACGAACGACGGGGTTCAGACTGGGAGCTTCCGTCCTTAAACCAGTCAAATTTTTGATTCTTTTTTTACACGAGATCCATAGATAGACAGGCACATAGTAAAGAAAGGCAGAGACCGTAAACTAAACTAATAGTAGGATCTGTTGCTGGTTCTGATCCATCAGACTTGAGCTTTGGGATTAGAAAGAAAAAAATAATTCGAAAATGTTAAATATTATCTCTGTCCCGTTTCGCAATAATAAATAAATCTTTCTTATTCTTTTCTTAAGCAAGTCCCCGAGAGGGCTTAGTTTTTCCACACATAGTTGTTGGCCCAGCGAATTAGCTAGTGACTGGAAAGAAGGGGAACCAACTAGCGAAAAAGAAGTGAACACTCCCAAGCCGAAATATCACAAGTAGATCAAGGTCCCCTTTACTATTAGGGGGAATCGCTTTTCTCTGAGCTACGAAAGAGAGAGGAGAGGGAATTCCATAAATAGAAATGAGCATGAGGTAATCCACTTGAAAATTCGTGTAAAAGTCCAAGGTTGGAGGATAAAGTCCGTACAAAAGCATCGAGTATAATAGGAGCATCCGTTATATGTCAAGGACTGGTAAGGTTCCCCACCTTCCTCCAGTATATCACTGGATGTCCTTCGCGAAGGATTAAATCCAGCCATAGGGATGTTCCCCTATCACTGGCAGTCCTCGTAGGTCCGTCTGTGTTCCGTGTATAGATGATCGACTCTCTTTTGAACGGAACTTGCTTAACGAGGCGGAGGCGCCTGATCGCCTAGCTTACTTGGCAGATATGTACAAAAGCTTGGTTGAAAACAACATCCAAAGCCCGATTTTCGACCAATTTGTTCAGGCTGTGCTTGCAATAATGAGGGGTGGGGGCTAATTCGTTAGCGCAGTTTAGGGTAACCTAGTGTTTTTTTGAGAATCTCATTCGTATTTCGCCCTTACCCAAATAGGGGAAGGTTTCAGTTAGTAATCGTTTACGGTGGGTGGGAAAGCTGGAGGGGATCCCAGTGGTTAGAGTAATTGGCCTATAAGGTTAGTGAGGTTCCTGCTATGGTGAAGTGAAAGATCTTTCACTATAGTGGGAAGAAAACAGGTGGGAGCGAGCGGAGCGCCAGCAAAGCAAGTTCCAGTGGTGTTTTCCTGGTCCCATTTAGTATCCTGTTGTAGAACGACGCAGTAGAGGGAGTTATTAGTGGAGGAGTACACGGCTGAATTTTATCATCTTATTTATGATATGTTGTGATATCATGGAGCCAGAAGAACAGATTTTTGCTCGTTACATTGGTGGGCTACGTCCAGAAATCAGTGATGTGGTTCAATTGCAGCCCTATTGGACTTAATATTCTATTTTCAAGCTAGCGGCGGAGAGACAATTAAAAGAAGCACATGATAATAGTTCCGGATCAGCCAATCGAGAGGTTTCTTCTAACCGGGGGAGTTAGATCATATCTCGCTATGAGACATCTAGTTAGGACGTAACATAGGGCATTTCGCTAGCTCTGGGCACACAGCACCCTCGGAAAGAACAATCCTCTGGGCGAAGGGCTACTCACATGCCACGTCTCGCCGATTACTGACCCAGCTCATCTTTACCACTGCGATATATGCTATAAATAGGGAGTTGTCTAACTGGTCGAGGCTTAGAGTTGCAGTATTCCTCCTAAGACTTATCATGACTTTTTACAAGTCGGGTAGAGAGGCAAAGGAGAGGCAAAGGTTCCCTTTTCTAACATGGCTTCCTGATCAGAGCGAGGGAAAGGCGCTACAGCCCAGTTCTTTCAGCCCCTGTTAAGATAAGAGGATTGTAGCGAGCGTAGCCCTATTAATAAGCGTTAGTGAGCACAACGTTTCACTCTTATTTTAAAGGCTAGGTCCTCAGATCCGTAGATTATAGAGGTGTTTACTCTTACCATTAGTTGAAATCCCGCTATTAGTTATTAGTTGGTATCCCCCAAAGCAGGTATTTGGCAGGTGAGGGCAACCCTCAGTTACTAGCTGTGGATAGGAATAGGATCCGGGTACAAAGATGATAGAGGTCCTTCTTCCACCTCTGGATCCAGACAAGTCGAAAGCCCATCTGTTTCTTCTTCTGCAGCGAACCAATACGAGGAGGTGCAGTCGCCATAGCTGCTGGTAGCGCTAGTTACAGGCGCTATCCTATACTTCTTGATCAGGCTCCTCTTCGGCAACCATGAAATTTCTTCTCATGCTGGGATAGCCCATGATAATCTCTGGTTTAGCACCAATATATATAGAGTGGGGACCCTATCTCAATCAGTAGGATGCCCTTTCCTACATAAGGAGTGTTATCCGGGCATTTTGAAAAGAGGAAATAGCCTAAGGTCTGGGCTAGGTCTACGGACTTCTCCTTCAACTCATTCTCAATCGCAAGTCAAAGTTAACCGAGTCTTGAGATTATGAAATCCGAGGCCGGGACTGACCTCACCGCGAGTGAAGGTGTGCATAGGACTGACCCTAATATAAGAAAGGGGCCAGCCCATGTGAGAGAGAGAAGAGTGAATTTCGATTCCTACTATGATGATTGAAAAAGCTAGCTTAGAGGACAGTCAGAATCTGATGCTGAGAGCTAATGCAATGGTTTAAGGGTTGACGCCGTATCGATCTAAGGTTCTAATTCGTTGACTGTCCCCTGAAGGCAGGTTGTAAATACAGCTGAAGGGCGAACAAAGACTAGGTTTTAGCTTCGCTAGATCGGATGGTCTTTCAAGCAACTCATCAATCCCATCTAGGAAGAGAAACCATAAAAAAAGAAAAATGGCATGACCAATCCCCTAATTTATTAGTTTTTTCAAAACTTAATTCTCCGCATATAGGTAATATGTCAGTTTTTCTTGATTTACCACAAAGAGGGAATTTGCAGTTCATACACTATTTACAAGCAATTACTGGCATCATTAAACGCATTAACCGGTCTCACGCATTAACTGGCAGAATTTCCCGCATTCGTTAAAGACACAGGGTAGACCAAAGCTACACTCGTCACTACGGGAACTTATAACCTTACCGATTCTCTTGACCCAGGCGAAGGTAGTATACTTATCCCCGATGGGAGAGACGTTAATTCAATCCTTGTGGCTTCTTGGTCTCTTCTGTCGTGCCACCTCATCCATGCTGGGTTGCCAACTGCTGCATGTGTACCATCTCTCCGGCTGGTGTCGAAGTTGAGTAAATTCTTACTATGGTTTCGTAACCCGTGTCTCGTGCCATATGTATACCTCGCTTCTATGTCCAGGCTTTGTCTTGCTAATCCTTACTTTATGGTCAGTTCTGATGCCAGGTATGAGGCTTTCTTACTATGTGATTCTCCTACACTATGGGACTATTTCACTCTTCGTGCTTGTACAGGGTGGTATTACCATGGGGAGAGAACTAGATTGATGGGGTTACTGACTCTCAAGGAGTTACTTGATTCAATAAGTAAAGAAGAAGTTACCCCACCTTCGATACGCTACCACTCACTTGGCCAGGAGTGAATTCTTTGGAACGTAGGAGTTGAATGGTATACAGGACTATTAGCCCAAAGGAAAGCAATGAAACTTCTTCCTAAGCCCCTGTTGTCATGGTAGCCTTTAGAGTAGTTGCTTGCCCAAAGCCGTTATGCTTTCATACTGGTCACCTAACTCAACCTAACTCATGTTTAGGCACTCCCCCTTTGGTCTGTGGATCCTATAAAAGGGCTTTTGGCTTGCTGGTGAAGTCTTTGCTCTCTTACGTGAGACAGCTTTCTGATGGGTCAAGGAAGCACTTTCAGGTATTTGATTGGCAGGGTTTTCTGTTAACACTAGTTCATGTCTCACAAATTACCTTAATCCTGTAATAGACACCAATCGAATAAATATGCGGATAATAACACCAAATCTAACAATTAGCCCGAAATTAAACACTAACCCAAGGGACCCATTTTAGGTAAGGAAAACCGCTAAAATGGAAGATTCTCTTAAACAAATTGCCGAGACCTTTACCAGGATTACTAAGAAAATAACTCGCACTCAATTGATCAGTAAGATACAGACAAAATAAAAACTGCACGAGCAGAGCGAGCGAAGCCAAGAAATAATGGGATGCCCATGAATGAAGGTCTTACATAGTAGAGGTGACGAGACTAGTGAGCCAAGCGAGGAAACTAGAGAGGCTCAGGCAAGAAGCGCAAACAGCGGGAGCTCTTAACCAAAGGGGCCTCAAGCCAGGTAGACTTGCGAAAGCAGAGAGACAAATGATTACTTGAACAGAATTCCGAGAAGTGGGATTTACAAACAAGATGCAATGATTTACTTTATTAGGATTAATGGAGATGATTGAATTTACTGCTCGTAATAGAAAGGAAAGAAGAGGAAGACCACAACATCAGAGCATGCTGCTACCCACTTGCAAGAAAAGAACTCACTTGCCAAGAGTCAACAAGGAAGGCGCCTACCTCAGAGAGGAGACACATACGAAAAGACTACGTCGATGCCCTCTTTTGTTGATTCCTAGTGACTATATCAAGCTGACTTAAAAGGAATTAGCGATAGGGAAAGATAAGCGTAGGCTTTACAACGGCGAAGGGATTCCAATGAACATCAATGCATTATAGCTTTTGAATCTCGTGCTGGGGATTGGAACTTGAGTCGAAAGACAAAAATCAACTTCTAGTATGATTACTTCATTCCTCATAAAAGCAATAAGAAGACGGAAATAAGCACTCGCTTTCAACATATGAATATTCCTTATCTCAAGCTTACTTCGAATCGGATACATGATAACTAAGGAACTATGGCAGGATTCCCATTACAGCAAAACAAAGAGCTAGGCGAAGGAATTCCTTCTTCCTTGCGATGACGAGCAATGAACTCTTGCTTTCGGCGCATTACATCACTCTTGATTAAAGCCTTAGAATCAGATAGACGCGCAGGGAGGAAGAGGACTTGAGTGGGAAAGAAGCGGGTGTTCCGTCTTTCGGTTAAGTAGTTTGATATTGAATTCGACCGGGTCTTCACTTAAGATTTTTCATTTGATAAGATTCTATTACGCTGAGTAGTGGACTGCCAGCATCGAATCTGTCTCCAACAACAGTATGGAGCTTGACCCAGTAGCCAATAGTGAAGCAGGGTTCACCTAGTAGGAGAGTCGCTCTTCCTATTCCAAGTAGATCAAAGAATGACTTCCTCAAAGAAAGTAAAGCAAAGGGATTTTGTGCTTATCGAAGGAACTGCCTAAGCGGATCTAAACTTCTTTGTTGCATCGGGTGGAGGGTTGACTTCTTTATCTATCTTTTTATCTCGGGTCCCAACTCAAGAGCAATTTAAAGATCGGTGTAGTGATTGCACTCGCCCTGCTCCTTATGGGCGATTCATTTTAGGAAGTTTAGGAAGAAAGAGTCTTCAACGGCAACGGAAAAATGCTCTGCTTCTGATAAGCTTCTCATTCAACCCTCAGAAGAGCGCTAGAATAGAAGAAAGAAGAGCAGAGGGATCCAATTAGGTAAGCTGCAAAAGGAATGACTTGCCCTATTAATCGAGAAGGCACTTCAAAGTATTAAAATCGTTAGTGTGAGGCCAAAAAACCACGTGTTCAACCATTCACCGGGGTGTAGCTGTTCAACTATAAAAAACCAGTCCCTTAGCGAACGAATAAAAGGCTATTTTCAACCGTTCTCCTGTCCAAATCTTAGAAAACAACTTCTCAGTCACAGGTTTCGTCTATCAAAATCTCATCTTGTGTGGGCACACCGACGCCCCCATTCCTAATAAAATTGATACTGAATGAACGCAGCGTAAGAATTGGCAGAAAAACGATCTTCTGCGTTCAAATGGAGTGAAAGCCGATACACTTATGCCCTTAGAGTAAGGTTGTTCACTAGTGGACTTGGTACTATACCTGGATAAATCCTTTGCGCATTGTCCGTATCTAGTGACATAAGTAGTCTTCGCCGGCGACCAAATGTCACTGGTGAACGGTCTTCCACCACTTCAGATGAGAAGTCTGATCGTTCGAAAACTTGTATTGTATATAGAAGGATTCCTGTCATCACCACTCCTCATCGCAAGCCATAAATCTCTTTCTTCAATAGGTCTGTAAAGGGCGGAGGGACTCGATCATTTATGTAACATGACCCCCTGTCCCAGAACATGAACTGCCATAATCTTGATCCCGTAACTGCTGTTGATACTTGTGAGTCAGCTAGCCTTCAAAGGAAAGAGGTATAGAACACACTGTAACTCGAAAACTTGCCTTTTTCGTCAGGACCACTCAATGCTGCAAAGACCGGTCTCTTTCTAAATAGACTGGGGTCTGCTCCCCAAGTCTGAAAGAAAGCTCGACTTTTCCATTTGCCATTTAAAGCGCCATAAGTGAGTTAATGGGTCAATAGCCCTAGACCTTCTTTTCTAAATGCTTCCACTTTTGATCTCATTCAACGGTCAGAAGCTGTCTTTATGCCAAAAACACGAGTTTTGAATGCGTCTAGATCTTGTTCAGCTGCGTTTGTTGAGGCAGCCTTTTTCAAATCTTCTTTCATAGAAGCGCTAACTGCTAACAGAGTTTACTTCTTAGAAGGAGAAAAGTCCCCCCGTACAGAAGGCTCAGATTGAGCGGCTTTCTGCCTAATCAAATCAGAATCAGGATTTCAAGTCCTAGCCCCACCCCAAGCTGGTGACTTCCTTCTTTCATTGCATTTGAAGAACTGAGTTAGCTCCTTTTTTAGTGATAGCGGGCGCATCAGATCCGAAGTAGCCGCAATAGCTGCAGACGCCGCAGTACATTCTCTCTAATGTTGCTTGCATTTCACCTATACCTTTTCATTTCGTCAACAAAGCTTTCCCACCTTGCATGAGCAAAGAGCAAGCAGCTTACTTACCTAAGGACAGGGTTGGGAAGGAAGGGGATAGAGCACAGCGCTCAGAAAGAGGCTAAGCGGGTTGCTACTGGTTTTGAGGTAATCGATGAACCGAGCCGGGTTACCAGTTCTCGCTCCGCCTTTTCGGCTTAGTCACTCTCTCGTCGTTCCTGAGAGCTGATATCGGGATTGAACAAGAAGAGTTGCTATGTGTAACATCATAAAGAAGACTTTGAACCAGGGCTTCCTCTAACAAGATAAGAAGCCGTTAGCAGTCCAGGTTAGGGTTTCGGTTTAATACCAATCTCCCTATTCTTATAACAGAGTAGTGTTAAACCCAATAAGTATAGGCGATGACCTAGTCTTTCAACACAGTCAACATCTTCGGTTTAGCAGTCAAGTGACCAGTTCAGTCATAGGTCTTCGTTCTTTAAGTCGGTTTAGTTAAAATCTCAGTCCACGGTGCATCCCGAGCACCATTAGTCTCACTATCTTTTCCCTTTCCTTTCATCTCTCTTCTAGAGCAAGATGGGAGGAAATTAGCTTCTTCGCTAACCGCTCTCTCTTCGCGCTCTTTAGAATCTTTGCTCTCTTCGACCTTGGGGACTCTTCCGTTAACTGCGGCGATAATACGTTCTTGTATCCGATTCTCAGAGGAATCGCGTCGTCTTACTTCTAGAATGCCGTCGATCGGAGCCTCATTCCTGATCTCCTCGGTAAGCTTTTCTTCTCTCTCTGGGTTCCGTTTCTTTGATTTTCTCTGCTTTTGAAATGGATGGGTTCTTTGGATCTCCCCTCTTGGCTTTGTCTTATTGTCTATCTTGTAATCATTCGATTCCGTCCTACTCCTACTCCTCTTTCATCGTCGTTGGTCTTTTTGACATAACATTCTCGGTCGTCTCTGGTCCGGTAGGTCGGTCGCCCTGTAGCCAGTGACTAGCTCCGCTATGGGGCTACGTGTATACCGCCCTTAACAGTTTATTGCGAGACTCTCTTTCGAAAGTGAGATCACCACCGGCGAAGAGGGAAAGATCACTCCTAAATTCAGCCGTGATCTTATATACGATACCAGCAGACGCACGCTGGTACTTCCATCCGCCAATCAAGGCTAGGGGAGCGAAGGGAGCCAAAAAAGGTGAGCGCCCCTACGTGAGCCTTATTGAAAAGGCCGCTTACTACAGATAGGGCGTTAGCTCTTTAGTTTGATTGTAGGGGTGCGTTAGCGCTTTACTAATAACATAGAAAGGGGCAAGCCAAAACCTACTCCTAACAAGTTGCTGAGTTCGGCTTTCGGGGCTACCTACTTTAGGGCTTATGCGGCACTGTGCACGCACATGCGGATGGAAGTACTAAATTTGGTGGGTCGTTGAACACACCAAAATTAAGTACTAAACTATACCAAATTCCATCAGAATAATGGCAAGTCCAGGTATCGATCCACAGGGACTATTGTGAAATTAAACTAATTTAATTGTCAAATTCCTAAATTAACTTTGATAAAAAGATTGGTTGTTTATAACCTAATTTAATAACGAATAAATTAAACTAAGGAATTAAATTATCAATAATAAATGAAATTGGGTTTACTGAATTGGGGAAAAATCCTAGGGTAGAGAATTCACCACTAACCACATAATTAGGGTTTCCAATTGAAATCAATTATGCTATGGTTTGAACGGATTAATGCTTCGCAACTACAAGCTCAAAGCATTTAACAAGAAGATCATCACATTCAATGTACGAGTACGAACCATCTCAAGTAATACGAACCGTTCACTCTAAACTAAGGTAGTGATACGACTCGTTCCTCGTAGTATGGTTCGTCCCATACCCTGAATGTGAAGGAAAAGAAAACAATTGTATGGATAACATTTAACAATCACATAAAGTCAAATATTCGAAAGAATAATGAAAATTATATAAAACAAACTTCTAAATCACCATACATTTCATCAAAACCCTAGAAAAGAAGACTAGCCACTCATGGAGGAGTGGAAGGAGGTTGAAGGAGAAGCAACCACCATGGGAGACATCTTGGAGCTTTTGTTTCTCTTCCTTTCCAAACCCTAGCCTCTCCCTTTAGGTCAAAACAACTTCCCAACCCTAATCCAGCCTTTTACTTGCCTTTATATACTTTCAATCTCGTCCAAACAGGTTTAAAACGTCAATTTGACTTTCCCAGAAAAAGTCAACGCACGTGCGGGAAAGTCAACGCACGTGCGGAAAAAGTCAATACACGTGCGGAAAAGTCAACTCTGCCCACATTCTGTCTTTTTGCTCATTTTATGCTCCAACGATGTACAACCTGATTGACACTCAACACACATAAAATATACAATTTGACCAACAAGTGAAATTAAGAGATTCTAATTAACGGCCTCAATGATGTACATTTCGGCCTTAATCAGATACAATACCTCGGATAAACCTTGACTGTTTGCCTCGGTTAACACTTTAAAAATAAAAATAATTTTACAAGTGTTGTTGCCTTTTTACCTCCATACACTATCTTTTATTAAGACTTCACCCTTTCCAAGTTTTGACAACCTGGTTGGTTATCTCGGGTAACATGTACCTCGGATACTTTATTTATCATTGCATCGGTTAACTCTAATTTGTAAATTTCTCTGAAATTTCAACAAGTGTTAAGCCCATTTCTGAAAATTTCAACAAGTGTCAAACTCTTAAGTTTGTTTATCACTCTAGCTCCTTGCCCTCTAATGTGAACCTAAGTTTCACTTAAGTTCACATTAAGCATGTGACTATGGTCTTTTGCTGAAGTTAGATTCAAACAAAGGCTTCCTGAGGTGTTTCAACCTTGGTTTCTCTGTTAATAAACTTAGTTCCATTCTAAGTTTGACTCTGCTGATATGGCAAGTCCAGGTTAATTCAAATTGGTTCAACTCCATTATATGTAAGTATAATTCAATTCTGCCATATAATGAGTCTAAGTTATTCGTCATGTTTCATTCAGAAATATCGCCAACTTAGTTCAACTCTATTAAATGCAAGTATAATTCGACTTTGTCATATAATAAGTCTAAGTTATACGTCATGTTTCATTTAGAAATATCGCCAATTTAGTTCAACTCTATTATATGCAAGTATAATTCGACTCTGCCATATAATAAGTCTAAGTTATTCATCATGTTTCATTCAAAAACATCGTCAACTTAGTTCAACTCTATTATATGCAAGTATAATTCGACTCTGCCACATAATAAGTATTCGTCATGTTAAATTTAGAAACATCGCCAACTTAGTTCAACTTTATTATATGCAAGTATAATTCAACTCTGCCATATAATAAGTCTAAGTTATTTGTTATGTTTTATTTAGAAATATCGCCAACTTAGTTCAACTCTATCATATGCAAGTATAATTCAACTCTGCTATATAATAAGTCTAAGTTATTCGTCATGTTTCATTCAGAAACATCGCCAACTTAGTTCAACTCTATCATATGTAAGTATAATTCAACTCTGCCATATAATAAGTTTAAGTTATTCGTCATGTTTCATTCAGAAACATCGCCAACTTAGTTCAACTCTATCATATGCAAGTATAATTCTACTATGCATATAATAAGTCTAAAGTTATTCGTGATGTTTCATTCAGAAACATCGGCAACTTAGTTCAACTCTATCATATGCAAGTATAATTCGACTCTGCCATATAATAAGTCTAAGTTATTTGTCATGTTTCATTCCAAAACAACGCCAACTTAGTTTAACTCTATCATATGTAAGTATAATTCGACTCTGCCATATAATAAGTCTAAGTTATTCGTCATGTTCCATTCAGAAACATCGCCAACTTAGTTCAACTCTATCATATGCGAGTATAATTCAATTCTACCATATGATAAGTCTAAGTTACTTGTCATGTTCACCATAGGAACATTACCATAAGACATTTCGGTCTTATCGCACAATCTTGGATTCTAACAACATTTTTACGCTTTTTTACATAGGCTCCAGCATTTTTTTGCATGTAGGGTCACTGGAATCCTTATGATATAGCTCTGTGGGCAAAGGGTCTGCCACCTGCATAGATCTCGTGTAAAAAGTCTTCAACCTGGAAAGGATGCACACATCACAATAGAGGTCCAGTAAAAGTCCTTCTGTACAGATGGCCTTATGCCGACAGACAGAACCTGGCCGACTTCAGTCTGATCTTGTGTGCTTCTTTTTTGTCTTCTGGGATTTGGGATCTGCTCATTTAGGCAGAGCTCTTGTCTTCTTGGACTTACTCATCTAGGCCGAGATCTTGTCTTCTAGGATCTGGAATTCGGGATCTGCTCACTTAGGCTGAGCTCTTGTCTTCTCGGACCTAATCATCTAGGCCGAGATCTTGTCTTCTAAGATCTAGGATTCGGGATTCGGGATTTGGAATTTGGAATCTAGGATCTGCTCACTTAGGTTGAGCTCTTGTCTTCTTGGGCCTAATCATCTAGGCCGAGATCTTGTCTTCTAAGATTTGAAATCCGGGATCTGCTCACTTAGGCTGGGTTCTTGTCTTCTCGAACCTACTCATTTAGACTAAGATCTTGTCTTTTGGGATCTGGAATCCAGGATCTGCTCACTTAGGCTGAGCTCTTATCTTCTCAGACCTAATCATCTAGGCTGAGATCTTGTCTTCTAGGATCTAGGATTCGGGATTCGGGATCTGGAATCCGAGATCTGCTCACTTAGGCTGAGCTCTTGTCTTCTCAGACTTAATCATCTAGGCCGAGATCTGGTTTTCTAGGTTCTGGGATCTGGGATTTGGAATCAGGGATCTGCTCACTTTGGCTGAGCTCTTGTCTTCTCGAACCTACCCATCTACGCCGATATCTTGTTTTTTAGAATCTGGGAACCAGGATCTGGAATCTGTGATTCGCTCACTTAGGCTGAGCTTTTGCTTTCTCAAACCTACTCATCTAGGCCGAGATATTGTCTTTTAGGATTTGGTATCCGGGATCTGAAATCCGGGATCTGCTCACTTAGGCTGAGCTATTGTCTTCTCAGACACACTCATCTAGGCCAAGATCCTGTTTTCTAGGATCTGGGATCCGGGATCTGCTCACTTAGGATGAGGTTTTGTCTTTTCGAAGCTACTTATCTAGACTGAGATCTTGCCTTCTAGGATCTGGGATTCGGGATCTAGAATCTGGGATCTGCTCACTTAGGCTAAGCTCTTGTCTTTTCGGACCTAATCATCTAGGCCGAGATCTTGTCTTTTAGGATCTGGAATCCGGGATTCGGGATCCGGAATCCGAAATCTGCTCACTTAGGCTGAGCTCTTATCTTCCCAGACTTAATCATCTAGGCCGAGATATTGTCTTCTAGGATCTAGGATCTGGGATCTGGAATCCGGGATCTGCTCTCTTCGCCTGAGCTCTTGTCTTCTCAGACCTACTTATCTAAGCCGAGATCTTGTCTTCTAGGATCTACGATCTGGGATTTGGAATTCGGGATCCGCTCACTTAGGCTGAGCTCTTACCTTCTCGGACCTACTCATCTAGGCCGAGATCTTGTCTTCTAGGATCTGGGATCCGAGATCTGGAGGCTGAGCTCTTGTCTTATTGGACCTAATCATTTAGGCCCAGATCTTGTCTTCTAGGATCTGGGATCCGGAATCCGGGATCTGTTTACTTAGGCTGAGCTCTTGTCTTCTCAGACCTAATCATCTAGGCCGAGATCTTGTCTTCTAGGATCTGGGATTTGGGATCAGGAATCTGGGATCTGCCCACTTAGGCTGATCCTTCTATACTTGAAAGGCATCTCCTTGGGAGCGCTCATGCCCCTTGTCTTTGCATCCCTTCTGGAAGGGTCTTTATTCCGTTAATGTCGACACATTCTCCATCTTCGCCAAACAAGACGTTGTCGACATGTTGATCTTGCACGATGATGGCCATCTATTCCAACTAAGTTCCCAAAGACGGTGCCAAATTGTGAGTATTGATTTCCAACCACACAACCAAACGGGGAACTCAACAGGTGAGCATCGGCAAAATAGATTAAACTCGAACACCTGCCAACAAGAATATGAGAATACCGCGGTGGTTCGTCTACCCGGGGGCATTCCAACGATCAAGTCAGTAATCTTATCTCTCACAGATATCAATTCAAGTACTTAAACTTCAACAATGAAAGTATAAACGCATCTCAAATAAAGCATACCTTAGACCCATAAGGGTGCCTTACTTTTATAATGATCTGTGTCCAACTTCCATTAGAAGTCTTACTTCATGGGACTCTATCCTTTACAAAGATAACATTTATCACAACTTACACTATTCAGATTAAGATGAACTCTCTCAAGAGTCCCATCTCTATCCAAATAGGTAGTTTGATGTCATCTAGGACTCTAGTCCTTTATCCAAATATCTAGAATTCCGGTATTATCGCAGCATATCTCGGCACCATGGTTCGCCCACGTGGCACCCCAGCTAATAACCTCGGCCACGTGGACTACCTAAAAATATGTCCCCACAAGTGGTATTGATTATGATTTGGTTATAATTTTTATGATGCTAATTATAATACATTGTAATGTTGATTGTGATATTATTTTAATTATGATTCAAATTTTTTTGATTATATCTTATGTGATATTTAATACAATTTTTTATTTTTTATTTTTTTTTTAATTTTTATAATTATGACATTTTATAAATTTATATGATACACACCCTAGATATAGAATGGTTAAATAAGTCACATGAAATTAATTGTGTGTGTTAATTTCCGACCACACTGCCAAATTAGTACTTAGCTGGAGAGCACCGACAGAATAGATTAAGCCTGAACGACCTGCAACAGAAAGAAGAGATTCCGGCGGTGGTTCGTCCACTCGGGGGCACTTCGACGATCTAGTCAGTTATCTCTCAAAGATAATCAAGGTGCTTAACTCACTATTCAGAATATAAATTGCGTACTTTAGACCCATTGGGGGTGCCTCGCTTTTATAGCCAACTCAATCTTAATCCTAATAGAAGCCTAGCTTCAATGGACTTCAGCTCAGTGCTTATCTTGGACTCGCCAATAGATAAAGATAAACTCCTTAAGAGATTTATCTTTATCCAGGCTGAGGTCCTTCCTCATTCTAGGACTCTTGTCCCTTATCCGCTTATCTCGGACTCCGATATCTTCAGAGAGAACCTCGGCCTGGCCGAGATAACCTCGGCGTCACGACTTGGACATGTGGCATCCCGACTGACACGTTGGTGTCACCTTGGCCACGTATTGGTACTCAGAAAATATAACTCCACAACTGCCCCCTAGGTTCTATTACCTCGGCATCCTGAGGTGATGGAACCTATATCGTCATATCGTATAGCATGTCGGCTATCTTGCTATATCATCCATTTACCGAGGTCATAATACGTCGGCTTCACACGACCAGGTCCAGCCGAGGTCACTTGCTTCATTAAACCAAGAACTCCAAGAGTTTTATCACACGTATGAGCTGTCACGCAAAATAAGTCAACCGTTTCTGCCATGCGTTTTCCCCTCACTGGGTCGTACTCGATACGCGCCTGTAAGTTGTGTTGTGTCTGGGTGCGTCGTCTGACAAGCACGTCGCTCTAGACGCATGGTGGTATTTTGCCACCATTCTCCGCGTTTGGTTAAAATCAACTTGCTCTCTCCGTCTCTTCACTTTTGCATCCTTTGTTTCTGAAACTCCTAACTCTTTCTCTCTCTAACTTTTTCTCCTAAATATGTAATTGTCGATCTGCTTTCTGCGACCAGCCTCACCCTCTCCTCCGGCGGGGCTTCTGCTGCACTTCATTCCTTTCGGCTACCGTCTGATCCTAACGAACTTTACTTCGGCTTCATTTTTCTGGTAAGCCACTATTCTTCCTGGTTTTCAGTTCTTGATTTCACTGCATATTTTGCTAACTTGCTTATGTCTTCGATCATTTTAATCTGTACCTTGATTTTCATTATGTGTTTGTGTATGTTTGCTTTGTGATTCTGTTTTTGCCCAATCCGTGTCTTGAATGCGCACACACACTGTTCACAAATTTGTTCTTTTTTGCCACTGTTCTTGTCTTGCACCCTTGTGCACACTTTGTCATAGTGTTTCTTGATAGTTCATCACTGTTCTTGATTCTGAAACACGTTCTTGTTTTCTGTTTTCTGTGTCTTTTCTAGATTCGTGCCTTCAATCTTCGTTTCCATAGATCTAGGTTTGGGATTTGGTTGTAGAAAATTGAAACACATTCCCTTAAGATCCCCACAAATTCTTATCCCAACTCACATTTAGGTTTTAGCCGAGGTCCTTAAAAAACCGTCACAAAACACTTCCTTCCAAAATCCTACACCTTCCCCTCAAGCCGACATCATGGGTATGTAGAAGCATAGGGTAGACACCCCGACCAAGTTAGAACACTTCAGGCAGGAGTTTGACATCTCGGCCGACGTTCATCTGAGGTTGGCCGGGGAAAACGACTCCATCATGCCCGATAAAAACCTCATGCCTTTCCTTATTGTTGCCTTTATTGAGTGCAGACTTAGGCTCCCACTCAATATCCGCTTCCGCGAGATACTCCATTACTATAAATTGAACCCAATGCAAGTCACCATCAATTCCTACAGAGTCATCAATGGTATAATAGCCTTAGCCAAACAAGAGAATGCTAGGATTACCTTAGCCGACATCCAATATTGCTACGTTGTGTGGCCTCAAATTGGAGAAAGACTATATTTACTACCTCAAGTCGAGGTCTACAGAGTATAAAATCGTTGTCGACCTCCTAGATTCCAACAAAGGAGCCGGGGATGATTACTTTATTATCTCGGGGATCTGGGAGTTCGCTCTAGATGAGGACCTCCACCTTTACCCTCTTCCTCGAACAGTTTTTGTAGAGGGTAATGGTAAGAGCCTAGTGTTTATACTCACTTGTTTTTTAAAGTCTTCAATACTTTTCTTGTTCTAATGTCTGTTTTTCTTGCAGCTCTTCCCAACTAGAAAAAGGCTTCCGCAAGTCTTTTTTTCCCAGCAAGGGTTTGAAGAAGCTATTGGATTTGCCAGTCCACAAGTGAAGAGCCCCTCTGGTACTCAACTTCATTCCCATTTATAAGTCGGTTCTTCCCGACGTTCCAAAGAAAAAGAAGAGTCAATCTCCTCCGTCCGCCACAACTCCACCAACAACTTCATTATCTCGGCCAGATCAAGGGTCAACCTCAGATCCAGCAGAACAACCATCTACCTCGGCTCCACAGCTGATCACGCCATCCCAACGCCGATGCCGAACTGCAATTCCTGCTGAGATGGGTCGCAAGAAGACAGTCGCTGAAGATCTTCTAGCCGACATCCCCGTCTCGGTTGACACTCAACCAGCACAAACCCAACCTCAACCAAAGCCGAAACAAAAAAGGCTGAAGAAAGCTCAGCCAAAGGCAACGGTGACTCAGATTGACACTGAGGACACCTTGCCAATTTCAAAATTGGTTTCGAGCGAGAAGACCTCCTTCGTCCCCGTGAAGAGGCCCACCGAGGCCAAACCATCCCAATCAACTCGGTCAAAGAGGCCGAGGTCCGAATCTGCCACGACCTCGGGGCCAATGAAATCAGATGCCCCCTGGGCCCCTCCGACCACCATCGAAGACAAGCCGGTCAGAGCGGGCGACAGTGCGACCGACCTCGAAGTCGGCGTCGCCCTCTCCACAGCTTTGCTGCTTCCAAATGACCTTAACCGGAACGCCGAGATGAGCGAGTATGAAAACTTCGCTCTGATGCTCCAGCATTCTGTTCAACTAAGTCTTTCACACTTGGTATTTTTCTTTCTCTATTCCTTCATACTTAGAGAATTTTACTAACTTTTGTTCTATTGATTTTCTTTTAGGCGATCCACCACGCCTACTCCTTCTCTATGCAGGATTTTGAAGTGAGGAAGGCGTTGACCAATAAAATAAAGGAGGTCGCCGCTCTACAAAAGTCCCTCAACAGGGCCAAGGACAAGATGAAGACCCTGGCAAATCAAGCCGAGGCAGTTGTAAAAGCTCATGACGCGGCTGAGGAGAAAGCTGATGCTGCAGAGGCCATTGCCAAGGTCCTCATGGCTGAAAAGAAAGAGGCCGAGACAAAAATGGCCGAGGCCCAAAAGGAACTGCAAGATGCCTTGGCTACAAAAGAGGCCGAGATCAAGGCCGCCGATGAGAGGGCATACGCAGAGGGGGCGGCCGACGTCAAGGAGGATTATAAAAAACAAGTGAAGCAGGTATGCAACAAGGGTTTCACCCTTGGTTGGATGGCTGCTCTAAAAAAACTTGACGTCCCCGAGGACTCCCCCCTCAAGAAAGCCGACGTCCTACCCCTGCCATTCCCCCCTACTCCAAGCCAATGGGAAGACGATTCTGAGTCTGAGGAGGAAGCTTTGGTGAGAAAGTCGAAGGAAGCTGCTAGGGCCAAGTCCCCTACTCCAAATGAGCAAGTCCAGGACTTGACTCAGGATGAAGAGGGTGAGGGGGTCTCCAAGGATGCTACTCCTGAGAAGGAAACATCGGACGTGCCTATCGCTGATAAGAGCCTTGACCAAACATTTCAAGAAATAGATACCAAGCTCGCGGCTGAGAAGGCCGCCTAGATGTCTTCTCAGCAGTCTCTCGAGCTCCAGACCCAGCCAGTCGGAGGCGCTGAAGAGCCTTAGCTTGATGTTTTTGTCCTTTGTACTTTTTTTTCTTTTTTTGAAACAATGTAAGCTCTTTATGTGGCCGACATGCCATCTTTTGAATGTAAATACAACTTCTTCTTTTGAATGCTTGTATGTTTGTCTTCCCTTTACTGCTCTTGTATGACTCTTATACTTAGGATATTTTACATATCTTCAATGTACACCTTAACTTTATAATCTTCTCGGGGTGAAATACCTCGGTTATACCCACCTACGGTTTACATTGGCAAGTACATAAGTACTTATTTTAATACAACCTTGGCCTTAACTTGTAAATTTTTTCACCAATTTCAACAAGTGTTCAGTTCAATTTCAATTTGTAAATTTTTCACAAATTTCAACAAGTGTTAAACATGATCTCGGTTTAACTTTAACTTGTAAATTTTTCACAAATTTCAACAAGTGTTAAACATGACCTCGGTTTAACTTCAACTTGTAAATTTTTCTCAAATTTCAACAAGTGTTAAGCATGATCTCGGTTTTACTTCAACTTATAAATTTTTCTCAAATTCCAACAAGTGTTAAACTAATTTTAGCTCATATATTCTACTTTTCCAGGAACCATTTTCCAACTCTCTGCCTCCTAATGTGAACTTAAGTTCCACTTGGGTTCTCATTATGCATGTATTCCAAAAATATCGTCAAGCATCCTATCAGTCACAAGTGTATAAGAAAAATCAAGCTAAAATTGTATTTATTACTTCGGCTAATAACAAAGAACAAGAAAATCTAATGATAAAAAAATTTTAGATTGCAAGTATTCCAGGGCCTTGGCAACTCTTTGCCCTCATTATCTTCAAGCCGATATGCCCCATTGCCCCAATACCGAGATGATTCTATAGGGTCCCTTCCAATGTGGGCCAAGCTTGCCCTCTCTGGGATCCTTCTTGTTGCCGACGAATTTTTTCAAGACGAGGTCACCGACTTGAAACTCCCTTGGCTTGACCTTCTTATTATAAACCCTGGCAAGCTGCTGCTGGTATGCCGCCAGCTGAATTGCAGCTCTCTCCCTTCTTTCTTCTAGCAGATCCAGATCTCGGGCTAATAATACATCATTAGTCTCATTCTCTACTCCCTGGGTTCTGATTCCTGAAATGCCGACTTCTAGAGGAATGACTGCTTCTGTGCCATAAGCCATGGCAAATAGGGATTCCCCAGTTGATCTTCTCGGCGTAGTCCGATATGCTCAGAGTATACTTGGCAGTTCATCCACCCACATTCCTTTTGCCGCTTGTAGCCTCTTCTTAATCCCATCCAAGATGACTTTGTTGGGTGCTTCTACTTGTCTATTGCTTTGAGGAAAACTTGGGTGGAAAAATAATTCTTGATTTTGAACTTTGTACAGAAGCTCTTGATTAGCTTACTATCAAACTGTGTTCCATTGTCTGCAACTAGTGCTCTTGGGATCCCAAACCTGGTGATGATGTTCTTCCATATGAAGCTCTTCACATCCATGTCTCGAATTTTGGCAAGGGGTTCAGCTTCTATCCACTTGGTGAAGTAATCTGTTGCTACCAGCAGATACTTCCTTTGCCCAGTTGCTTGGGGCAGTTTTCCGATGAGATCCATGCCCCATTGGGCAAACGGCCGAGGACTGGACACTGGGTTTAGGTCTGCTGCTGGTTGGTGTATCAGAGGTGCAAACCTTTGGCACTTTTCACACTTCTTGACATAGGCTTCTGCATCTTTCTGCATGTAGGGCCACCAATACCCCTGGGTAATGGCCCTATCAGCAAGTGATCTGCCCCTAGAGTGGCTTCCACATATTCTTTCATGTATTTCGTATAAAAAATCTTCAACTTGTGAAGGGTGTACATACCTCAAAAGGGGTTTAGTGAAGGATCTTCTGTAGAGATGTCCTTCTGTTATCATACTGAATCTTGCCGATTTCAATCTGATCTTGTGTGTCTCTTTGTGATCATCTGGCTTTTTTCCTTCTTTCAGGAATGCTATTATTGTGTCCATCCAGCTTGGTCCTATGTCCACATACATTGCTTCATGCTCTGTGGTCAGTGGTTCGATGCTCGGGCCCGACAAGTAGTCAACCATTATCGTCATTGCCTTTCCAAGTTGTATTGCACTAGCCAGGTTAGCCAGGGGATCGGCGTGACTATTATCATCTCGACTAATTTGCTGTAGCTGGAAATTCTGAAATAGGGCCATCAATCTGCCGACCTCCTTCACATAGGTTGACATCCTTTTGTTTCGGGCTGCGAACTCGTCTGTGGTCTGGTTGACTATAAGCTGAGAGTCACAGAAGACTATCACCTCATCAGCTTCTACTGCTACTGCCAGTTTCAGTCCTGCAATTAGTGCTTCATACTCTACTTCATTGTTTGAGGCCTTGAACCCCAAATGAATGGATTATTCTAGTATCTGTCCGTCTAGAGATACTAGTACTACTCCTGCCCCCGCTCCTTGTCGGTTTGAACTCCCATCAACAAATAGTCGGAAGGAGTCGCCAATGTAAATGCTACAGGGCTTGAGTTTTTCTTCTTTCCTTTGTTCTATTGCCCTCGGTTGGGCTCCTCTTTGCTCGCTTGGACATCGTTCACCTCGACTCAACGGAGCCCGATGTACGATGGCTCCTAGAGTGAACTCGGCCACGAAGTCGGCCAAGACTTGGCCTTTGATTGCTATTTTGGGCCTGTGTTCCAGGTCATAATGGCCCAAGGCCACTGCTCACCTGGCTATTCTGCTCGTTAGATCTCCCTGCTGCAACAGGGACTTTAAAGGATGTTCAGTTAGCACCACAATTTTGTGGGCTTGAAAGTAATAGTTCAGCTTCTTTGAAGCCATTACTAAGGCCAGCGTTAACTTCTCCAAGGGTAAATACCTAGTTTCTGCATCAGCCAGGGTTTTGCTTAAATAGTAAACAACCCTTTGTTTCCCTTTTTCTTCTCAGATTACCATCGCGCTTACCGTATGTTCCAAAACTGCTAAATACAAGAACAACTCCTCTCCAGGTTCTGAATTTGAGAGAACTGGAGCCGTGGTCAAATACTTCTTCAAGTCGGCCAGGGCGACTTCGCATTTCTCTGTCCATAAGAAGTCTGTGGCCTTTTTCACTAAGCTGAAGAAGGGTTTGCATTTGTCAGAACTTCTGCTTATGAACCTGTTCAGGGCTGCAGCCCTTCCAGTCAACATTTGTACTTGCTTCGCCGATGTTCAGCTTTTCAGTTCTAGAATGGCCTTGATCTGATCTGGGCTGGCCTCAATGCCCTTTCTGGTCACTAAGTATCCCAAGAACTTACCAGATCCAACTCCAAATGCACACTTCGATGCATTGAGTCAGAGCCGATATGTCTTAAGGATATCAAAGACTGCTTTTAGGTCGGCCAGATGACCTTCAGGTTCCTTGGTCTTTACGACCATGTCATCAATATAAACTTCCACTGTTTTGCCAATTAGATGTCTGAACATCTTGGTTACCAATCTCTGGTAAGTTGCTCCTGCATTTTTCAACCCAAAAGGCATCACTCTGTAGCAATATAGCCCTTTTGGGGTGATGAACGCAGTCTTCTTCTCATCTGGCGGGTACATAGCTATCTGATGGTACCCCCTGTAGGCATCCAGGAAGCTCATTCTTCCATGCCATGAAGTGGCATCCACCAGTTAGTCTATCTTGGGTAATGGGAAACTGTCTTTGGGACAGGCCTTGTTTGGGCTGGTAAAGTCCACGCAGACCCTCCATTTATCATTCTTTTTCTTCACCACCACTGTATTTGATAGCCACGTCGGGTAATTTACCTCGCGAATGGCTTTGGCCTTCAGAAGTCTGTCTACTTCCTCTTCCACTGCCTCAACATGCAACAACGTCGGTCTTCTTGCTCATTGGATTACAGGTTTGGCCGACCTGTCTACGTTCAGTTTGTGGCAAGTGACCTCGGGGTCAATGCCAGGCATTTCGTAAGGCATCCAGGCAAATACCTTAATGTTTGCTCTCAAGAACGCCTCCAGTTCTTTTTTCTCTTCTTCGGCTAAGCCCGAGCCGAGAAGGAAGAAACGTTCTTCATCCCTCTGCTAGACGAGGATTTTTTTTAGGGCTTCTTCACTCTTCTCGACTGGCTCCTTGCCGACGTCCTCTAAGACTTCCACGTCCTCGTCTTCGATCTTTGCCCTTTCGAGTTCTCGTATGCTGCAGGTGGATTTCATTGCCGCCATGGAGCAGTTCTTTGCCTGCAGCTAATCCCCTCTGACTTCCTTTATCCCATGCTCTGTTAGGAACCGCAATAGCTGATGCAATGTTGAGGGAACAGCCCCCATTGCGTGCAACCATGGCCTCCCCAGGATAACATTGTAAGGGGAGGGTGTGTCGATTATGGTGAATTCTATCTTTATCTTCTTGGTGCCAGCCTGCACTTCCAAGCTTGCTGCTCTCAGTGGCCATGTCGGCGTTCCATTGAACCCGACCATTGGGCCATTGGATTGCTCCATATTGTTTGGGTGAAGGCCAAGCTCCATGTAACATTTGACATACATGATGTCACAAGAGCTGCCTTGGTCAATTATGATGCGCTTCATTTGGCATTCCCCAACCTAGAGGGATACTACCACGGTATCGTTATGCGGATGTTGTACCATCTCCAAGTCGGCAACAGTAAAGGACACTACTGGTCCCTAGCACTCCTCGGCCCGTGGTCTTTTCTGTCGGACCTGGTACACAGGCTGCAAGTGTTTTACCTTCTGGGTCTCCCCCCGTATTTCGTTTTCATTGACCTTCGAGTGAATTACATTAATTACCTGAGGTTCGGCTGCCTGCGGTTGCTGTGCTGGGGGAGGTGGAGCTGTTGGTACCTGAGGTAGTCTTGCCTGCTCTTCCCTTGTCCTGGCCTCATTTACAAGTGTAACAACCCTCATACTGTTTACCGATTAATGACTGGTTGATTACCGATAACCATAAACTGAATTGATTATGACTGATGATTGAACTGATTAAAAGTATTGAACCGACTGACTGAAATTGAAACTGAATTAGCCAAGTATATCTATTGTGTTGCACATTCTATCTGTTTGATTGATTAATTATCTGTTCATGTCTTTGTGTTTAAACTACTAATTGAAGGCCTTATCAGCGGCCGAATCCGGAATTGATTGAAGTTTTATGATCGTCATAATTAATGTGATTTTATAGTAAAGTTATCTGAAAAATGATTAGGTATGATTAAATTAGATTAAAACGAGTTGATTGCAAAGTTTGCCGTAATTACCAACTTGCCACTAAGGGGGCCACTATCTCACACACCTTTGAGCCTTGTATACACTCATACACTTGAATCAAAAACCATTTCCTCAGCCCTTTTCCTTACACTAGCCGACCAAGAGAGGAGATAGGAGAGAATTGAGCTCAACTTGAGAATTGCTTGCTAATTGAAGTGTGGATTGCTAGATTGAACCTCAAGACTAGTAATTAAGGACCTTAGGTATGAATTTCACCTTCTCATTCTTGTGTTTGAACTAATTCTTGCATGGTCCATGTTTAATTGTAGAGATAAGCCTTGTTTTAGTTCTTACATGTTGATATAGAGCTCATTTCATGTATGCATGTTTGAATTGATGAGTTTGAGTTGTTTCATGGAAAAAAGGGTACATGCATGTTCATAATTATGTTAAGTCCATGATTTCACCATGTTTTGAAAAGAATTGGCTCCTTAGAGCATCAAATTGGAGCTTCAAAATGATTTGAATTCTTGCATGTTTGCGTGTTCATGAAATTGGTTTGAAATTGGTTTGAAATTGAGTTTGAACTAAACACCCTTGGGCCTTGATTTCTCAAAATTGAGCTTTGAACCATGTTATTCTATGTGTTTATAAATATTTTCCAGAAAATGGGCCCAAGAGGATTGGTTTTGATGCATTTGAATGTGAGTTTGAGCTTGGAGGTGCAATCTGGAATTCCCAGATTCTGCATTTCCGCTCGAGCGGGGGAAGTGCCGCTCGAGCGTGGAATCCGAGCATCCTGTATCTCTGCACTGTTTTACAGTCCGCTCGAGCGAAGGATTGGGCGCTCGAGCGGAGTCATGTCTCAAGCTCGAGCGGGCGTCGAGCGGAGATTTCACCCATCCAGTACTTTTACAGTACGCTCGAGCGGGAAAGTTTACGCTCGAGCGTGTACCTTTGTTGCATGTCCGCTCGAGCGGGGAAACATGCGCTCGAGCGGGACTCTGTTTTTCTGAAAACTCCGAGACTGTTTTCCTGATCACATTTTTGCATCCTCATTTCATTCTAGGCATTCTTGACCTAGTTTTAGACATCTTGTTGAGGATATAGATGTAGAACACACCGAGGCATTAGGGATTAAGTTGTTATCTTTCCCAACTGTGTAGCTTAGTGTGTGTTCAACCTGTGAACTGTGTAGGGTTGGCGACTGGGGAGGCACGCTCTAGCATACTGTAACCCAAACTCTGTGAGTAACAATTGTGTAAAGATATGTTCAAATGATTATCTTCTGAATACTGAAATGAACTGTTTACTGAACTGATATTGTTTACTGAATGAATGTATGTCCTATCTTCTGAACTGCATTGTGGCATCCTTAGCACCTACTGTTTACTGTTACTGTTACAGAGATCTCTGTCGGTTCCCTCGTGGGACCACTACTGTTTACTGATTGATGGCCATCAATACTGTTCGATCTTTAAGACCTACTGTTTACTGCTATGCTAATGGATGTACCACATATGATTGAATAACTGTTCTGACTGAGATACTGATTTAATGGACTGTTTTCATTACTGTAAGGACATTTCATTCATAACCCCTTTACGCATTATGCTATTCACTGGGCTTTAGCTTACTGTTTATATATATATGTAGGTGCTCAGCCACCAGATCGGAGCTAGGAGCGTGGGTTAGACTCCAGTTTTGTCAAGCCAGCCTTTGTGCCTCACTGCGAGGTTCCGAGTTGCCATGCTATGGCTTTGGGGTGTCTTGTTTTTTCCCCTTCTGTACCGTCTACTGTTCTGTATAGACTGAATGTTTACTGTACTGTTATCAGGGATTAGGTCCCTGTACTGTGTGACTGTATATTTTATATAGACTGTACTGTTTGTAAATGTGAATGCATGAAAAATCTTTTTGGCATACAGACTGACACAGCTCAATGGACATTATTCATTTACTGTATTGGCTTCCGCCAGGCCTTGTACTCTGTTTTACTGTACTACTATTCTGCAGGCCTTTGGTAATCTCGGATTACTGGCCGGTTACGGTGCTAAACCCATAGGGCCGTGTTTGGGTCACGACAACAAGGTCTCTCAAATGGCCTTGCCTTACCAGGTCTTCTAGGTGTGACTTTAGGGCTCTACAACCCTGAGTCAGATGCCCATCTTCATTGTGGTAAGCACAATGCTTACCAAGGCTTTTTTCCATAAACTCTCCTGGTACCCTTGCTGGTGCTCTGAAATAGGGCTGGGTTCGGATTTTATCCGGGACTTTGTGAATTGGAATTCGAAATATAGTTGTGACTGCTTGTGCAGTCCTCAATCTTATCTCTTACTTGTTGGATCCATTGTTACCCCGGCCTCGCTTCGACGAGCCGTTTTCTTTCTCTTGCTTTGTCGCCTTAATCCCTGGCGTGTCTTCCTCGGCTCTGGCATATTTCTTAATTCTAGCTATGAACTCCTCCATGCTTTTTAGCAATGTCTTTGCCAATGACTTTCGTAGTGCGCAATCATCTTTTAGACCGTTCTTGAAAGATACGACTGCCACCTCTTGGTTGTACTTGAGTATTCGGTTGAACACCTCATAATACCTTTTTGCGTAGGCCCTAAGGCCTTCACCCTCACTGATTCTCAGAGCCATCAGGGCGTCTACCCTTAACGGCTATAGTTTGTTTGTCACGAACCTGGTCACGAACATCTCGGCTAGGCTTTCCCAGGTCTTCACATTTTCTTTTGGCAATTTGTGAAACCAATCCGATGCAATTTTCCCGAAGGATGAGGGGAACACCTTGCAAAGCAACGGCTCGTTCCCAGTGTACAATGCTATCGAGTTTAGGTATAAATCGACATGAAAGTTGGGGTTCGACTTACCATCGTATATCTGGAACCTCGGCATATTGAATCTTTTCGGGGCCTCAAACTTGTCCAACTCCACTGAGAATGGTATTCTCGGCTTAACAGGGGAAGTTACCTCGGCATTTTATTGCTTCCTCTTGAGGTAATCTCTCAAGTCCTCTTTGGTCCGCCCAGGGGCTCAGCTATCTCCTGATTTCAGTCTTTTAGGTGCACTACTCTCAGTTTCGTTGTGAGCCTTTTTCGACCTTTCTTTGTCAGTTGCGTCGAAGCATAGCTCATGCCTTTGAACATGCCGATGTTCTCTAGGGTCTGCCTCCTTGGTGCGATGTGTCTTTCGAAATTCTTCCCTTCTCGACTCTCCCCGCCCGACCTCCCTTGAAGGTTGGTTAAGGTGTTTTTCGCTCTTGGTGTGCTGGAGGGCTACTGGAATTATTTTCTGCCCATCCTTCTGGGCATTGGCTGCTGGAATCGGCGTGTCCTGTAGTGGGAACGATGGCTGCATGATATTATTTTTGCATCATGAAATTGACGACCGATTGCAGGTCTGCCAATTTGTTCGCCATTCCCGTCCTCTTTTCATTCCTCCGTAGGCATCTATCTTTCCATACCTGGAGGTTATCCTCGTTATAGTACCCGTTTTGGTCCGTTTTCTTTGGCACGTCACCTTCCTGGCCGACGTCCTTTCCTTCGTGATTCTGATCACGAGTCTCTTTGTTGCTGTTGTCTTCTTCGACGTCAAGGTCAACAGGTTTTCCACTCCCATTAGGAGTGTCGTCCCCAACCTTCTCTTTCTGTCCGTTGTTGGCCATCTATTCTCTTTTCGCTCCCACAGACGGCGCCAAATTGTGTGTGTCAATTTTCGACCACATTGCCAAATTAGTACTTAGCTGGAGAGCATCGACAGAATAGATTAAACCCGAACGACCTGCAATAGAAAGAAGAGATTCCGGCAGTAGTTCGTCCACCCGGGGGCACTCCGACGATCTAGTCAGTTATCTCTCAAAGATAATCAAAGTGCTTAACTCACTATTCAGAATATAAATTACGTACCTTAGACCCATTGGGGGTGCCTCTCTTTTATAGACAACTCAATCTTAGTCCCAATAGAAGCCTAGCTTCAATGGATTTCAGCTCAGTGTTTATCTTGGACTCTCCAATAGATAAAGATAAACTCCTTAAGAGCTTTATCCTTATCCAGGCTGAGGTCCTTCCTCATTCTAGGACTCTTGTCCCTTATCTACTTATCCCGAACTTCGATATCTTCGGAGATAACCTCGGCCTAGCTGAGATAACCTCGGCGTCACGACTTGGACACGTGGTACCTCGGTTGACACGTCGGCGTCACCTTGGGCCCGTGTTGGTACTCAGAAAATATATCCCCGCATTAATTATGCCAGTTCCCAGTTCCAAGAAGGTCGTGTTCGCATAAGAAAAAACAATGAATAACGATAATTGGGACACAAATTTATAAAGTAGTGGAGGATTTTTTTGAAATTCTTGTAAAAATAGAATTTACAAAATTAATTATAACAAGGTGGAAACTACCCTTTCAATTTATGAAAATACTCTCATGTTTCTCTTTCTTCTCTTGTCTACCCTCTTCTCCTTTTGTAATTCCGACCACTACACTACCCCACCACTCCCTTACCATCCCCAAGCCCTATACCACTCTCCTTTGCCACTCCAAACCCCCTACCCCACCCCATTCTCGCCATATCCCCACTGAAGCCCCTTCCTATTCTATCAAATAACCTAGTTGATCGACTCGAATCCCTCCAGCCCCTCCCATCGCAACCCCCACCCCCTTCCTCTATTGTTGTAAAATTTTGTTATACATGTGCAAATTTTAACTATATTAAATGTCATAACAAACTCTGTGAAATAGTGCACGGAAAATATCAGAGATTTTAAAATTTCTATCAAATACTTTATTAAATACCTCACATGAACGTAAATCTCATATTTATAGACTTATCACATATGAGACATTTAGTAAAAAAATATTTAATAAAAATTTTGATATCCCTACTCATAATGCACACTTATGACATGCACCATTACAAGTGAACCTAAAACCCCTTCTGTGCAGTTTTTAACTGCCTCAACCAAAGCACTAGGATCAGATGGCTTAGGCTTAGCAGTTGCTTCTTCCTCATTGTGGACTGTAAAATCCTTGTAGAGAGCTTCATAGACTTGAACATAATCCCCTAAACATGTTAACATATACTTGCCATTTTAGATAGGATTACAAGTCCCATCTGTCATAGTCAAGATTGGCTGTCAGCTGCTTTTCAGGTTAAATAATTGAACATAATAATATGAGGGACTGTCAGGGAGGGTAGAAGGAGAAGTTATTTGGTAATCTTTGGGCACGGTCATATGGTAGGGTTATGTGGTGTTTTATGTGTGTGTTGTGATTAGTAGAGAAAAATGATTTATTATTTTATATTGAATGATTGAATAATAAGAAGAAATACAATTATTTATAATTAATCAAGAGTATGATCACAAGATGCCGGGACAACGGAATAATTTCTTGGGTAGAAGAAATAGATAGGTAGTTACCTCCCCACCCCCACGTGTGAGAGAGATCTCACAATTTCACAATATGTATTTCACCATCATATCAGAGCCTAATGTGAAGTGATTAGAAAAAGGGGGGGGGGGGGGGGGGGGGGGTTGTGGTTGTTGTTGTTAACGGTCAATTTTCTATGTTTAAATCAAGGATGTTTAGGTGAGTCCCATGGACACAATGACCCTACCTGTTAAGGGCAATAGAACCCTATACCAAAGAACGCTGTACGCTACAAACCAATAACAAAGATACAAAACTGCACGGTATATAGTCCCTTTAACTTATTCCCTCAACAATATACTGTATCTCCTTCCACGCTCACTACTTTCTTCAATACTTTGGACTGCAAGGGGCAACAAAATAAAAGCGTCGATTGTGATGTTTTTGAAATGTATGCCCACCCCAAAAGGGGTCCTTCTTTCCCCCCCCCCCCCCCCCCCCCCACACCATCCGAGTTTTTTCAATTAATTTAAAGCGTAACTCTAGTAGATCTCACTAATTTATATTAGTTTTGTTTGGTTTGTATTTCAGAATAAGTTTTCAGACATTTTTAAATTTTAAAAATTATTTTTGCTCTCAAAATATGTAAAATTACATGAAAATAATGTGTTTTTTATCTATTATTTTTTTCATGAAATTTTTTGTTTTTTTAATTTTTTTTTTTCCAGAAAACAAATTTTAGAATGGGTGAATTACACTAACAGTCCTTATAATTTGAAGCTCGTGTCATTTTAGTCCATGACTTTTCAATTGTGACATATTTGATCCTAAATTTTGAATCTTGTTCCAAATAAGGATAATTGAAGATACTATTGCTTAATTCCAATGACAAAATCATCAATTTGATAAAATATAAACTAATTTGACAAAAATAAATGTCAAAAATATTTTTGAATTTTTAAAAATAATTTCTACCTACCAAACGTACAATTATGTAAAATTGATAAATATTCTAAATATTTATTTATTTTTACCAAATTAATTTTTATTATGTGTTTGGATGATGATTATGTAATGGGTGGTTGTTAGGTTTTTAATGTGTAATCAATATATTTAATATATGAAATGTTTTTAGTTTTGAATTTTTTGATTTAATAGATTGATTTAATAATGATATCAAAGTTGCTGTCATATTTGATTTTTGAAAAAATAGAAACTACTTTAATGAAACTAAAAACAACCACTCATTACATGATCATCATCCAAACACATAATAAAAATTAATTTGATAAAAAAATAAAAATAAATGTCTAAAAGATTTTTCAATTTTATATAATTTTATTTTTAGTGGGTAGAAATAATTTTTAAAAATTTTAAAATATTTTTTTGACATTTATTTTTGTCAAATTAGTTTATATTTTATCAAATTAACGACTTTGTCCTTAAAATTGAGCAATGGTATCTTCAACTGACTTTATTTGGAGCAAGATTTAAAATTCAAAATAAAATATATCATAATTAAAAAATTAAAAATTAAAATGACACAACACTCAAATTATAAGGACCGTTAATGTTATTCGCGCTTTTAAAAATTAAACCAAACAGACTGTATTTTGAGGATGTGAACAAAATCGGACTTCTATGCAGTGGCCACTGCATTGGTGAATGATCGATGTTCCACTTGGTTGACACTGTTCTATATTTTGTAGCTGACTATAATGCCCTTCATTTTTCTTATTTCATCCACTGAAATTGGTATGATCCCGGGAAATGTATCCATACATGATACATGAGAGGGCTATTTTCGAGAATTCATAATGTGGGTTGGTTTGGTGATGCTAGCCCATCGACCTAAGGGGTGTGTGATAGTTAATAAAAGGTGAACATGCATGCCCTCCCTACCTAGCTATACCCTACCCCTCCATATCTGTATTCCATTTGCTTCTCACACGGATCTAAGATTTTGATGAACCAAATGCAACTCCAGTGATGCTACGCCACACAGAGAGAATGAGACATAGTACATATAGATCTGAGATAAAAAATTATTTACATTCTTGAGTACAAATATATGTTATCTCACATTTACATATTTTGTATTTGCTTCTCTTGCACGTAAATTTTTTTTGGTGCAACTCTGTCATTAATGTTGCATTTGATGGGAAATCCAATTTTCCTATCAAACAAATCATATCATATTATGGTAGGGCCTGTAGTAGACTGATTTGTGCTCAGTACCTATACAATATTTTCTTGTGGCTTGGCTGCTCAAGTTTGACAAAATTTCAAGTTAATATATTAGCACAATTTTAAAAGAGCATTACTACAATTTGTTGAAGCAATTTTGTATGTGAAAATGATTTGAAAAAATAATAAATTAAAGTTTTTTTTAAAAAAATTAGAGATAAAATTATTTTTTAAGGACAAAATATTATTAGTTGCTAAAAGTATTATTGTATATTTTTAGTAATAAATTACTATCAATGTGGGACCAAAATTTCAGTTTAAAAAAACAAACCTTTTGGCTTGAAATTATGTTGTCCGTAAAGCCCATTTTATTAGCAACATAAAATTTTGAAACCACTGATTTTATGACTCAGGGGGCTGTTTATACTCAAATTATGTACGTAGAGATTATAAATATATACACCATGCGGATCAGCAGCAACCCTCATGCAATCAAAAGAAGGGACTGCAATAAATTTCTTATGGAGTTCGGCAGTGTCAGTCAATTAAAACATTCTATATGCAGGAAAAAAAAATTATTTGATAATTTTGGGACATCATGTAACAATATTACTATCAATTACTAAATGTTATGTTTCCTATCTCTCTATCAATCACAATTCTGGAACTTCACCTGACTAAACCCGAGAATCACCAAATAAATTATTGTACATAGGACACCACAAACATTAAAAATGTCGTACTTACAAAGCTTTGGATATATTATGACCAAAGTCACCAAACAAGTAAAAATGCATTCAAATGATATTTCACATAGTGAGTTTCGGAGTAGAGCATTTAAAACCCCCATTATAAAGCTGTACAACAAATTTAACAAATTCTTCTTTACACATTTTGTCCCGACCTCTTTGCCATAGGAATCATGAGAATTGACAGATGGGTAGAGGAGAGAGAGAGAGAGAGAGAACTCTATTTCATTTGAGCAGCGACCAAGAATGTGACACATTGGTCAAGTTTCAAACTGGCTTTGGGGCCACTTTGCAGTCCTTCGTCACATGGTGATGGAAACATAACATCCCTAGAATAAAGGGCCATTTTAATCACAAAATTAACCTCTTGATCTCTCTCCATCCAAATGATCTGAATATCCTCTTCTCTGTGTTTGGTTGGAAAGTTTGGAGAGAAATTTGGAAAGAAAAATAGAAAAGGTATGTGAAATGTGAATAAAACATGTCTATATTTCACCTAGTTTTACACACTTTTTCCCTTTTCATTTCCAAATTCCTCCTCAAATCCCCCAACCAAACACAGTATTAAAGTAGTTTAAAAAATATACCACACTGAATGACAAGACACGTGGCAACATCTTCAAGCAAAGTAGCTAAACAGATAACTGGGTTCCATAGTTGGTGCGACAACCAAACCCTAACAATGGTTAAATGAGATCACATTGAGTAGGAATGTGTTTATCCTTACTTGGGATGTAGAACGTGATCCCATTAGAAGCCGAATAAAAGTGAAATGGTGCTTAAAATCTCTCAACCATAATGCACACTCAACTACATGCAAGTGGTGAACTCGGCAAACTAAATATACACCATCTAGCATTCTATCTGACTTTCTTAGTGAGAGTTAGAGCATTTGATTGATTCAGGCATCAAATAAATCTCACTTCTATCTTTTGTTTGAAGATTACTTTTGGTGAGCGTTCATATTTTCCAACGACTATCCACACAGGAGATATTGAATAATTTCTTAGATGGAGGACACATGAGGGCATGTACACCCCAACTGTACCCGAGGAGTTATGCTAGTGAAAAGGTGCCGTATATTTGGTGGTTGGGACATAATGTATCACCCACAAACAAGATTTTTTTATGTAACTCGTGTGAAATTTTTATCTCCATTCAATTTTTTAAGTTTGCAACAAATGATAAAGCATCATATGTTATTTTTTCTGCAATAATTTTTTTGTGCGTTAATAAAAATATATATAATTCAATAATTCTAGTTTTAAAAGGATGTAAATTCATATTTTAATATGTAGTATATTTGTTTTTGAAGCACACAGATATAATTTTGATTATTGATTTTTTTTTTTTTTAATAACAAGATCATTACAAAGAAATCCAAAACAAATGGCTCTGCCAATTTTCAAAAGTTTGCATCGGGCTATAACTACCCACATCATTATAAATTTAAAATTTCATTTACCCGCATTTTTTATTTAAATTTAAAAATTCTTAATGTGAATCTTTTTTAATCATTGATAAAAAAAAAAAAAAAGTCCAATTAGTTAACAATAATGTGTGTTTGAGAGAAAAAATATTGGGTAAATATCTAACTTTTGGCAGAGTGCACAAAATAGTTATCCCGTAACTTAAACTCATAATTTTAAGATTATTAGGCGAAAATTTTAGCATTGAACCAATGATCACCCTCACATCATTGATCATGAAGTAAAAATCTTCATACCAACCATAAAATAAAATAGATTTGAATTTATTTTATTTAATCTTTTTAATTCAAATTCAAATTAAAATTTATAATTTAAACATACCACCCTCACATCATTTTGAATTAACGCTTTCCGCTTTTTGGGTATAAAAAATGAGGCCTTGTTTGGTTTCATTCCTTGCAAAAAATTTCAAATTTTTTTTTAAAAAAAAAATACAAATTAGTTTGACAAAAATAAACATCAAAAAAATATTTTTAAAAATTATTTTTGGTTCTAAAAATATAAAATTATATAAAAATAATAAGTGTTTTTTTATATTTTTTTAATAAAACTAATTTCAATTTTTTGAAAAAAAAAAATTTTGAAATAATATTTTTGAAATCCAAACCAAACATGGCCTGAATCATTTTTCTATAGTCATGCAGCATGGAGCTGTGTCACGTGCACGGAAATCGTTTACAAAATAATTTTCGAACAAGATGTTAGACCATATCCAATATTGCATCAAATTCATCACCAAATTTAAATTTGGTGAAAAAGTTCATTTTTTTTGTGCTCCAATTCATTAAACCTGTATCAAATTGAGAATATAACAAATATTTCACCAAACTGAGGATGCTTTGTGCCTTTCATTAAATCACTGTTTATAACCGTTGTATTTTTACCACCGGATGTCCCTTCGGATGTTCTCCTCGATGACTATCTCAAGGCAAAATTTTGTGAAAATTTTACATTGGATAGTCGACTTCCCGGATGACCCCTCAAGCGAACTTTTAATTGAAAATGTGAGGAAAAAGTATTAAGAGTCGATTATTTTGCTGATGCATTCAACTACAAATATAGTTATCAAAATTTCCAATGAATACATTATTGTTGATCCCACCTAACTATACTTACGTCAATGGTGTTACCATATTGTTGATAGACCAATCCATGGTTGTGTGCTAGTTCCAAAGGCATAGCATTTTTCTCATCATATCGTAGAGTATTTTCATTGAAGATATTGCACGTGCAACTGTAAGTTTTTTAAACTCCCCTCCTTAAAACACACTTTTTTTCATTTGCTCTTACTGGATGATCGGCCGGTCTTCCCTTAGACAACTTGTGTTTTAATGACAGTTATAAATTCATCGTTGGAGTGACTGATATCAGATAGAGGAATTTGTATTTTTTACTTAGATTTGATGAAATATTTGGTGAACTGTTGAAGATGCCCTTAGAAAGTGAAAAAAAAAATCTTAGAAGCAGGCCCGACCTTGAGATTTTCGGGGCCCAAAACCGATAATCAATTAATAAATATCACTAGATCATTTAGGGCCGTTCACATATTTTTTTTTCATTGGGTCAAACTTGTCTCATGTTAAGATCAAGACTGGACCTGTCCAGTCCGAATCGCGTGTCAAACTCGTCGAGTACTATATCCCTGTAAAACATCACATTGATTGAATATCGGTAACTATTTGATCGGATCAGAATTCTGTTAACCGTTTATTTTTTCACTGTTCGTTTTTTTTAAAATACAAATCTGATCCGATCAAATAACTATTGATTTCCGATCAACGTGATTTTTTTACAGAAATATAGTACTTGACAAATTCTACATATTACCGGTTCGGATTATCGAAACGGCACCAAAAAATTGGCCCATGAGCCGGACTGGACGGGTCCAGTCTTGATCTCAACATGAGACAAGCTGGATTCTTTTTCATTCAACGAATTTTTTTTAAAAGGTAAAGGACAAAAGATTTGTGTCAAAATCACCAAACTACTTAGCATTACATTATAATAACTAATAAGTATTACTTGATCCTTGCTCTTCTTGTATTTTTAGGATTAGGAATTAGGGTTAGAAAAATTGAATTAAGAGTTAGGGTTATGAATTAAATAAAGAAAGAGAATGTGCCCTTTGAATTTTGAATGGATCTTTTAATTTTTTAATAGGTTAATTTATTTTAAAGAGTCATGCTATGTCGCCAGAAAATATAGGGCTCGAATAGTCTGATTTTTTTTTTCTTTTGTTTTTCCTTTCTCTTCCTTGCCCTTCTCTCTCAAACACACAACACACAACAGTTTCAGAAGAAGAAGAAAGAAGAGGAAGAAAATCAACATCATCATCTTCAACAACATCAACACAGAGAGAGAGGAATCAACATCATCATCAACACATCATCATCATCAACAATTTTTTTTTCCAGATCTGCTAGAAAAAAAAAAAAAAAAAGAAGTAGAGAAAACAGTCGACCAACTAGTCGATTGATGATACCCACCATCGATCTTACGCCACCATCACCGTTGATCTCCGCCATCGCCTCTTCTCTCCTCTTCCTCTCTTCCTCCTCTCTTTCTCTCTATTTCCCTCAAACCAATTTCGAGAAAGAAGGAAAAAGAAAAGAAAAGAAAAAAAATTTTGCGAAAATGGCGTCGTTTTGGCATTCGGAGGTTTCGAACCGTTGCAATTTCGAGCTCTCACGTATTTTCCTATTTTAAATTAGTTTGAACATTTTTTAATTTTTTTAAACTTAAAATATATCTAATATATTATTTTAGACTATAATAGGAGGGTCTTATTTTTAAATATATTTTAAAGGGATCCTAAGTCATAACCTAATGTGCCTGTGTCCAGGACCGACCTTGCTTGGAAGCACCGATTGAACACCGTTTAATCTACCCTAATGACATAAAAATGATCATATAAAAGGATAGACCCACACTCCACATCTCTCCTCTCTCTATCTCTCTTCCATCTAATTGGGGATCAAAACAGTGGTTACTATGGAGATGTAGCATAATTGTTTTGTTTGTGTAAATAAGTTTACTATGTGGCATAGTATGGCATATATAACATGGATTAACATAGATTTTGTTTTGTGTTATTGGGATTGAGAGAGAGAGAGAGAGAGAGTAAGGGGGTTTTTTGCAGGAGGAAGAAAAGAAAAGAAAAGAGTGGGCTGTGAAGGGGGGGTTTGAGTTGTAAAGTGTTGCATTACTGGGTTTGGGAGTTGTTGAAAGACAGTGAAGAAAAGCCTGCTTCAGATTCTGAGTCCCAAACATGGCAAAGCAGAGGAAGCGACGATCTGCTTAGATTCACTCACACCCCTCAAACCCCAATCCCAAACCCCTACCCTCTCTCTCTCTCTCTCCTACCCATCTTTCTGAACACCGACACACCCACTCCTACTTCACTCACTCATAACCTCTGCAAAGTAAGAAAGAGAAGAGACTCTGACTGAGAGAGAGATATAGAGGGATCAAATTCCATGGAGAATGTTTGGTGCAACAGTAGTTGTTGCATGGGATGTTGGAAATCAGATTCCGAAGTGGGATTAGTCTAAACGCTCTTCCGGCATTTGATCAAAGCAAAAGAAGAGAATCACATTGACATTTCAAAAAACAAGAGAGTCTTTTTGTCTTCTGCATTTTGGAGGTTTCACTTGTTTAAATTTGTGTTGATGGAGTGGAAGACACAAAGATTATGGTTTATGAAGAAAAATCCTCTGTTTTACTCTCTCTTCTCCATCTCCATCTTCTTCTCCTTCTCTGCTTTGGCGCTTCTGGGCACTATCAGTACCCAAACAACTCCTTGTTTAGGTAAGCAATTCTCTCTCTCTCTCTCTCTCTCTCTCTCTCTCTCTCACACACACACACACACACACACGCAATCAGATTTGTTTAATTTGCGTGATGTTTGCTAAGACTTAATTTTTTAAAGTCAAATATCGATGGTTAAAACTCTTTGTTGTGGTGCAGATCATATAACGTGTGGAATGACTAGTACTCAACCAGACTTTTACATTCAGGTGGGTGAGTTTCTACTCTATTTTAACACTTCAGTTTCTTGGTTTCTCTCATGTTGATCACAGAAACAAACATGAATGCATATTAATATGCATCAGGCTCAAAACATGAATTCCACCATCTTTATTTTTATTTTTAAATTATCAGCATTTGAGTTTCATCATTCATCTAATATTTGTTTAGTTAATTTATTTGTTAATATATTTAAAATTATTGTTTACTTGTATAATGGTTGATGTTTACATAACTTGAAAATTACAGTTTTAATCGACAAAAAATTAAATGATATTCATTAAAAAAATTATGCAGAATCTAGCTTCTTCTTTTTTTTTTGAATTTCAACAGTATTAAGGGTGGTTTGGAGTGTATTTTTTTTAGTAAATTTTTTATTTTTTGATTTTTTTTTTGAATTTCAAAAAACCTAATTTGTTTGGAAATTACAAATTTTTTTTTTGGGATGTAATATCTAAATTTTTTAACTGATAAGAAATATTTTAATGACTTTTTAATTTTTTTATTTTTATAATATAATATCTGATTTTTATTGATGGTTTGGGTGTCACATTTTTTTTTTATTTTTTTGTTCATATAGACGAATATAAAAATTTAAAAATTCTAAAAGCCCTTACTTTTTGACTTATTTTTATCTTTTTTAATTTTTTTTGAATTTTTTTAATTTCTTCTCATCTTAGAAACTTAATTTTTTTTTTAAATTTAAAAAAAATTACTAAAAAATTAAATAAATAGTCACGAAACAAATCCAAATAGTAAAGAATTTCATAAAACCCTGGTATATTTTTATGTCCTTAGTATTTAGGATTAATGGGCCTGGGACAGGTGGCTTTAGGGCCGTCAGATGCATGTAAACACACAAATCAGAAGGGTACTACCCACACGTCTTTTCGTCAGACCATTTTGACAGTCCAGTGCAGTGGCCCGTTCCAGAAATCATGTGGTGGGAATGATATGATTTGATCCAGTTATCTCAACACAATCACACAACGCCACCATCTTGCTTTTTTTTTTTTTTTCTTAAATTATTTGTTATCACATGAAATATAAAAATTTAAAATAATTTATATTCATATCAAAATAAAAAAAAATTACATATTAAATTTATTTAAAATTATATTTTAATTAGTAAAAATATTTTAAAAATTAAAATTAAAATATATAATTTTGAAATTCACATTTAATAATTTGAGAAAGGGGGATACTATTTTATTTTAAAAATAAAATATTATTGTATTAGTTTTTTTTTAATTTTTTACTAATTAAAAGATATTTAAAATTTTTAACTCTAAAAATATATTATTTTTAAGTTCTTAATTTTCATACTAAGCAAATAGTTTGTATTAATATTAGAGCAGATTTCACTTTAGCCCATAGTAGTTTGTCTCATGCATGGTTTATCCCCCTTTCATTTGAAAATAATAATTTAACTCTTTTTGTGTTGGTGAACTGAAGTGCATTATTAAACTTGTTAATGATTAATGAAAAAGACTAAATTATTTGTATATAAGTAACTTAAATGTGTAAATTACAGTTGTTTTTATCATTTGTTTAGAGAAAAAATGTACTTTAGCCTCATGTGTTTCATTCTGTGTTATTTATCCATTTAAGGCTTTGTTTGTCATAATCTAAAAAAATTAAAAAATTAAAAAGTCACTATCCTATTTAAGTCACATCATCTTATTTAAGTCACACCACCTCTCTACCATATCACTTTAAACCTAACCCATATTTCATAAAAAGTCAAAAAGTACATTTATTTAGATCATTCAAAACCATCTCTAAAATTTAAAAATGAGTGTACGTATATATCGTTATGTGTAACATGTATTTTATGCTTGCTGTTAAATTAGATGAAATGTTTAACGATGTAATTCAATTTACAAATTACAAATTATGTGATTATTTTCAAATGAGAGTGTAATCTATAACTTTAATTATTGAAATTGATAATTTTTCTCACATATTTATAATTTTTTTTTTTATAAAACTGACGGTGAAGTGCAAATTTTCAAACAAAAATAGTGTAAAGTGAAATTTATATTATCATTTTTGTCGTCTTTGATACGAGTCTTCTTGACCAGCGCGTTAACCGGAAACCATGTTCCATTCAGTCCAGTCTTGTCCCCCGTGAACTTCCCTTGGCACTTGTGGCGCACGTTAACCTCATATGTATGCCATATACTAACATAAGCTGACAGCAGCTCTTTTTGCACTATGCAAAAATGGAAAATTACTATTCCAACAGAAATTTCATGCTCCTAGGTAATTTTCTACAAATGATGGGGTGATGATATTTTGGCAAAATTACAATTCATTAGTATTTCTAGATAATAATTAGAGATTTATAAAAAGAATTAAGATTTTAATTATTATTAGTTATAAAATTATCAGTGATCTACAAATTTTCTATTAAATTTACAGTGTATTGTAATTTCCTCTAAAACTATTGTAATAAAATTTCATTTTAGTAGGCACTTATATCTTAATGTAGCTATATTATATAGATACAATTTTGTATATTTTTCTATTTGTATATTATTATTATAGAAAAAGGTATGCCTTCTCTTTACGCACACAAAAAAAAAAAAAAAATCAAGTTAATTGAATATATAAAATCATATAATTAGATTACATTTGTTTATAAAAATGGATTTAAGTATTATTTTGAGAATAGATTGTATATTTTTTTTAAGTTGAATATATTTTGAACATATGGCTATTAAAATTCAATCAACGATTTTTTGAATGAATAAAATATTTGTTGAATATCATAAAAAAAGCGGTTTAAATTATTGAAATAGAACCACCAGTATGGTCAACATTTGACTGGAAAGAAGTTTAACTCAAAAAAAAAATAAAATATTGTGTTTGAGAAGCCGTTTGTGTTAATGCATGTATGGATTATTGGGGGTACTAATTTGCTATGGTACGTACAGGAATTTGAGATGTTCACAGACAAAATGAAGGGTGAAGAGTTGATAATGTCCAAAGGCCACAAGAGGGAGGAGGTCTCACTGAGTTTGGGTAGAACAAGGAGACTATTGAGCGGGCCCGGATCATCGCCGCCACGGTGTGCATCAAAGTGCGGGAAGTGCACGCCGTGCAAGCCGGTTCACGTGCCGGTGCCGCCAGGGACTCCGGTGACGGCGGAGTACTACCCGGAGGCTTGGAGATGCAAATGTGGCAACAAGTTGTATATGCCCTAGTGCTTCTTAAATGTTATTTTATGAATATTTTCTCATTTACTTTACTATATATATCATTTTTAATTACTAGTATATTGAAGACACTTTTGTTGTCCCCTTTTTAGAGGGATTGGATATTGAAGAGAACACAGGAGAGAGAGAGGGAGAGCATAGAGCTTGGTTTATGTTAAAAAAAAAAAAAGAAAAAAAAAAGTAAAGTATGTTAATATTATTAGATAAGGTTATTAATGTCTATGTTGTACAGTGTGGGGATTAGTACTTGGTGAATGTTTCTAACATCTACTTATAGATAAAAAAAAAAAATCTTTTAAATTGAGGGCAGCTCTACAGAGAATAATTTTTCATGCAAAAATTTCATAAAAATCAAATGATGTGATGGTCTTTATCTATTGAGAATTTTGGAATTATATTATTACTTTGTTACCAACTTATGTGGTCTTAGATTCGATGCCCAGCATTGTGTCAATTGCGTAGCATGTGTTGGGCTTATTAAAAATGTATAATTTATTTTAGCTTATTAATAAGTGTTTTCAAGATAACTTTTAATAAAATTATTTGATATATACATCGTATTATTAGTTGGATTCCTATTAAGAAAATTTTAAATTTTTTTTTTTTTTTTTTTTTTTACGTAGCTTGCGTATTTACAATTCAAAAATGCTTTAGAGCTCTAATATAAGAGCTCTAATAGCTCTAATGGGAAGGTGGGACTCACCCTGATGTGATGTTTGTGCCTTGTTTTGTTTTGTTTTTTTTTTTTTTTTTTTTTGCTTTGACACATCACTAGAACTCAAATTAGAGCTCTAGATTTAGAACTCTCTAGCATTTCCCATTTACAATTAGCTAAACACTATAGGTCACAGGTGATACCTGTAACCAACTAATTTAATACTGTTTAACAAATAAATTTCCATTAATTAACTTTTAAAAAAATTCTCGTGAATGGAAAAATATGAGCCCAGCCCAAAACCCAATTCCTACCAGCCCACAAGCAGGGAAAAAATCTCAAATGCATCTCCTGAAGCCCACAATGGACATTTGACAACAACCCGCCAACCAACAAAAAGACATATGGAAAAATAGAAGCAACAATGTTAGGTAGCTCTAATTTTCTTAGCTTTAATGTTTCAAAATGACATCGTTTAGGTGTAAAACAACGTTGTTTTGACACATTCGAGCTATTCGACCACACAAATTCAAACCACCAATTTTTCAAATAAAAGATAGTCTACTAAAAGACAAATTAGTGAAGTAAAGAGGAACGTTGGATTAAGTATCATTTAACCGTGGGAACATAAAATTGACATGACATGGCAATAGTATAGATTAAGGTCTCGTTTGGCAAGTGTCTTTTTAGTCAAAAAGTCTAAAAGTTATTAAAAAAATTGAAAAGCCAACAACCTAAACAAAAAAGTCAAAGATTCCATTTTCTCTCTACTTTTTACACATTTTTTCGTAAAAAGTCAAAAAGTCATCCCAAACATACTAGTTTTTTTTACATCACATTTTAATCAAAAAGTCAAAAAATTACTAAAAAAATATGTTCCCAAATGGGGCCTAAGACTATGAAACAATAGACTATTCAATCAAATTAATCCTACAGGCACGATGAGAAGCAAGTTGGCCACTCCCACCTGACATCATCGAGACCGTCCAAACGCCGAAGATGTAATGATTAATAATATAAAGCAAGTTGGCAAGTTACTCGACCAAGACTATATAACATACAGAACCCTTCTATCAAAATAAGGATCCAGGTTTGCGATAGAATAGCTATAAATAGACAAACAGACACGGCACAAAAAAGAAAGGAAAAAGAAATGCTATCTAAACTAAGCATATGCAAAGTTCTCACTTCAATAAACATATTTATTTTTTTATAAAAATTAATCATGACTGATTAATATGCTGACTTAATCGTAGTTGGATCTTTCTTGCCAACCCAAGTCAGGAACGATCACTGATTAGTGATTTCTCTTTACAAAATGTAAAGAATTGAATATATCATTTCAAATTTTTTACCTTCCACAATTCTATAATAATAATAATAATAATAATAATAATAATAATAATAATAATAAAAAGATTGATACGATTTCAATGCAGACAGCAATAGAATCTACAGCTTGAAAGGGCTGGGATTGCAGCAATAGTTGGGTAGAGAGATATTCTTTAATATTGGTCATGTCTTTTCATATAATATATGTATTTTTTTGTTTATTTTTTATTTGAGTTAAAAAATGAAGAATGATAACATAAAAACAAATTTGGTAGTACCAGAGTATGGTACTCGGTCCCTCTTTTATCATGGTACAGTTATTTAATAACAATATAAAGAGGAAAAACAAGAATCAAATATTACGATCCTTCATCTTATTTGATTTTTTTAAGTCTCGTTTGGCAAATGTTTATTTTAATTTAAAAATTAAAAAATTATTAAAAAAAATTAAAAAGCTTTTAACTTGTATCAAAAAGTCAAAAATTTACTTTTCTTTTTACTTTTTGCATATTTTTTTTTTGTATAAAACCAAAAATCATTCTAAACATACTAGTTTTTTTTACCCCATATTTTAGCTAAAAATCCAAAAATTACTAAAATAGCTTATTTCCAAACGAGGCCTAAGTTATGTTTAGAATATAAATTTTGATGAAAAAAATATATAAAAAAAATTAACATATTTATTCATATTTTCTTTACTATTTTTATTTTTTTATTTTCTTTTTAAATTTCTATTTAAATCCATAATGAAGACACCATTTAAGTTTATCCATATGTTCTCAAAATAATTTATTTCTTTACAAAACTGTTTTCATACATTCCATTACATTATTACAATTACAAATAAGATTACTAGTTTTGTGGTATTATCTCAAAGAACTGGTAGCAATAGTTACAGTTTCAATTCGAATAATTTAAACTCCATTATTTTTAATTTTATTATAATGTGGTTTATTAGTTATTTATTGTTAAAATTTTGAATATAAAAGAATTGAAAAATATTATATATATTTTTTCTCTCTCTAGAGATATAAGTGAGTAGGTTTCACATACATTTATGAAATGGGATTATGCATAGTATGGCTAAAAAAAATTAGGTGCAGAACTAAAAAGACCAATGTGGAGTGTTTTTTTCTTTTCTTTTTTTTGGTTCAAAATATTAACAGTGCATGACAAATAGATAAATATTGTAACAAAATTAAAAGTATAAAATTTAAATAATTCAAATTAAAACTACGAGAAATAAGATAACATTTTGCCTAAAGTACAAGACTAACAATGTAATTAACCTAGAAAAAAAAGTAAAAGATGGTAATTTTTTTGTTCTATTTAATTAAGAAAATAAGAAGGAAATAAAATTTGGATTTAAAAATATATATAAAAAACTTTTCTTTTTCGGTTTTTGTTTAGTTAGCCCTGAAACTACTGCTGTGGGTTGGTTTGGGAAGTGGGTTGGCTTTTTGACTTTTTCGGTTATTTTAGTCTGGGCTAAAAAGCTTGGTTTGGAAAGGACTTTTTGATTTTTTGGCTTTTTGACTTTTTTGACTTTTTGACTTTTTGACTTTTTTGACTTTTTGGCTTTTTTGACTTTTTTTTTTAGAGAAGAATGTAATTATTATGGGCTAGATGTGATGTTTTGTTTGTTGTGACTAAAATAGCATATTTTGTCTTTTATGATTAAAATAGCCAAAAAAGCCAACAACCTATCTTCCCAAACGGAGCCACATCAGATTAATATTTTAAAATCTGCAGTGCCAAAGTGCAGATTGTGGCCCATCAAATGTTGCACATTTCTTCCATGATCTGGTCATTGTTACGGTGACCCAAATGCTATAGTCGTAGCCCAATTAACCATCACTAAGTCCATACTTTAAACCACTTTATATCTCAGCCTACCAAAAGCCCAATAATGAGTAGCTATTTGATATTGCTCTTTTTTCAAATTTTTTTTATGTGCTCAAAAAACTATGTTACCAATTTTTCTTTTTCTTTTTCTTTTTTCATTTTTTTATTTTTATTTTTATTTTTATATGCTTAAAAAACTATTTTTTAATCTTACTTTTATATGCTTAAATTATAAAGTTGTGAAATTGTGATTATGTTGAATTACTTTTAATTTCAATTCGGAACTTGCTCCACAGTTGAAGGACAGAGTTGAATGTAATAATTTAATAAAAATATGATAGATCAAATTTAGATTTTATTTCAAGGTGCAAATAAAACTTATTGAAACTGTTAAACACAACTAAATAATATTGTGCGAGTAAAAATCTGATCACACTTAAATGGTGATTTGCATCATGATGTTCTCTTTTATTTAACTTATTTTTATGGCACCTTGTATAGTAAATTTGGGCATAGCTCGTGTTATGTTCAATATGAGGCCCATTTTTTGTGTGTTGAAAATAGGGGAAATTATGGATCAGTGAAATAATTATAAATTAATTATACTTTTAATAATTAAAAATATAAAATTTCCAATGTATCTATAATTACTTCTTTAAAAGTATACTGAATTATAATTTTTTCTTCAAAATACCTTTGATTTTACTTTTCAGATTTTATATAAAAAAATAATGCTCGTGTTAAATATGATCTTGCTGACATTTCTGTCCAAAACCCCGCATTGAAAAGTAATTACAAATTCAATAGGAACGAAGCTATGGATTAATCAAAGTCAACTCACAAGAATTTCCCCCCTGCATTCGTTATTACTGGTGCTCTTTTATGGAACTACATCTACATACATCTCTAGCAGAAAATAATAAAGGAAAATGATATCTAAATTTATTTTTTAGATTTAATGATATGTAGCAGAGATAATTTGTTAATGATTAAAGAAGTTACGAGAAAGAAAAAATTACTATAGATATTTTAATTGATTATCACATTATTGAGTTTGAAAAGTGTATATAACTTTTTGACAAATATTAATTACAACCATGGAATATATTTAGGAGAAAAAAATTATTAAAAAATATTTGAAATTTGAATGGTAAGAATTATATTCATTTTGAAAGAAGGAAAATTTAAAACAAATTTGAGGGGAAAAAAAAAAGAGTAAGGTACAAGAGATCGAGAATAATAATTTTAAGAAATTCATCATCTGGTAATGCCTAAACGCTTAGAGAAGAATCTTCTCTCATTTAAAATTTGGATTGGAGGGCGTTATTGGGGCCCTAAGGCCTACCATGGGTTCTATTTTGATGATTTGAATAATTCATTTTATTAAGAACTCTGTTTATTTCATTCAAAAAAAAAAAAAAGTCCAATCCAATAATTGTAACCTATTAAATTTATCACGTTTGTCACCAAAAAAATTGACGGTTTATTTTTAAAAACACAACTTGTTGGTTTTTTTGGCTTTTGAAGGTTAATATTGTAATTTTAAGCGTGTCAACAAGGATCAACTAGTCGTTATAGAAGATTAATTGCCAATAAATTATCAGACGATTGTGTTATAGTTCTCTCAGCCTCAATGAAGAGGACTTTTATTGGTGATTTGTTTAGGAGAATTTAGTAAATAACAATTAAGTGAAGAATAATTATAGAGTTTCATTAAGTAAAAATGAAAAATTTACAATGATTTGACCTAGCCTTGTAGAGGTTTACAGCAACAAATTATTTGAAACTACTCCTATGAATGAAGTGTAGTATAGGAATTTGAAATATAAAAATGTAAAGAATTGTAAAAACTGGAAGGGACAACAAAGTAAATAAAACTTATTTTTTGATCCGAGTTTCGATGTTTCACTCTGGTGCCTTTTCTGCTATTTATACTTCACAATGATAACCATCAAAGTGGGCTTCTAACCGTCGAGATATCCTCCCATGATTACTGAACATGCTCTCTCACAGTCAGTCCCACTACGCCATCTTTGCAATTAGGCTTCCCTTCTGATTTTGAATTTGAACTTTGTACGTAACCGTTAGGCTACATCACCTTACATCAATACGGACTGACATGTGTCTGATTATGGTTGGCAACTTGTATTAACTCCCCAAATTGCCCTTTTCATGCCACGTGTTGAATTGTGATTGGCCTTTTCAAATTATACAGCCAACATTATCATCCGCACTAATATACCCAATACTTGGTGATATTAGTGGATCAAGGCCCTTTACCCACGTCCTAGGACGTGCATGGGCTTTGCATCCTCTTAGAACTGCAAACGATATCCATCATTGCAATGTTTGTACTGCATTAAATTCTCTTCTATGCCTTGAACATTTCCCACTATCTGAGCATTCGAAAAGACTGATACAATCCTCATTGCCAAACAAACCTTTTCTTACATTGATCGAGCATACGAGAAGTCTATGGAAGATTATTATAGGCCTCGAAAGAATCTCAATGCATTTATTGATTACACTTATATGCTTTCATTTATACAAGTTATGGAAGCTTTTGCAATGTACCAACCTCTAGACCTGTCGTTTGCCAATTACGAACCCTTAGATCAAGCATTTGCAAAAATGGATTTTGGAAACTCTTCGTCTGCTCCATTATCTTCTGCATGGGACACAGCTGCTTCTTCCTCTGCCCTACTAACCTCTGCATGGGACACAACTGCTTCTTCCTCTACCCTACTAACCTCTGCATGGGACACAGCTGCTCATTCTTCCTCCAGGTTTACTGACTGGGGAATCTGGCTAGAACTTGATGAATCCAAGCTAAGAGAGCGAATTCACCATCGATTCGTTGAATTTACTGATCATTTGTCTATCCCTTCTTTTGCTCGGAGCTCAGTGGTTTACCCCTATGTATCCATCGATCGCCGACGCAGTTTGAAGGACAACTTACTTGTAACGTGGTACATATTCTCCATGCCTATGAAGATAGTGCGAGCAACTCCTCGTCCAAAGGAAGCATAAGGATACAACCTGTCATTCTTAACCAAGAAGGTAAAATTTTTCTCTTCTGACTAGCTTGAATGTGTGAATAACCCCCAGTTCCCTTCTTCCTTTGGGATGAACCCTCTTGTGCCTTCTCTTCCTCAAAACCCTCACTAGATGGAAAAACTAAAACTTACTCTCTTTGCGAATCAGTTTCTTCATTCCTACTAACCTCAATATCCTCCCATTATATTTGAGCAATACCAAGCTCAACTTTTGTTTGCAGCCTTTTCTCACTTGCCCTTTAATGTTATTGGAGGTGATATTCCTCTTAAAAACTTTCGATGGGCTTGTGATATTATGACTCGGGGTCATGTCCTCAACCCCATTGCTCAAGTAGAACTTCAGATGTTTTTGAATCAACTCCCACTTCTTCTCCATTGGTACCAAACTTCTTTGGCTACCACTCAATCTTTGGACAAAATCTTGGCTCATCGAATTCAAACCTAGTATAAAGCAGAGAATCTTATCGACGAATATAATAACTTCAAGAATAAAGATTTTGCATATTGGGATGATCTAGATATGGATGAGATGGAACAATGATTGAAGGAAATGGAGTTCGAAATGAAAGCTGAACAACTTTTCCATTAAATAAGAACATATCAGCTATAACAACCCAACTTGGATATGATAGAGGACAGAATAAAAAAGGAATATAAATTCATTGACCACTGTTGGAGCAAATTTCGTGACCTTGTTATTCTTTCTATTCCTTATTTTTATGAAATTGAATTTGTAGCCAAGAAGGCTTTCTAATGTAATTATTTTCATATCAATAAAACTAGGTTTTTCTTTCTTTATTCGGCATGGTCTGATTTTATATTCCAACTACATACTTGTAACCATTCTATTTGCCCAAAGCAAACAAAATCAGAGTTTTGAATTTATCAATTTTGTCCTTCGAAACTTGATTTGAACATTTCTAATGGAATACAGGAAACCTAATTTGAATTTCTCCAACATATAGGGTATAATTGACAATTTTTGCCTTAGGTCTTCTCATTCCAATCATATGATTAACACAATCAACAGCTTTGAATTAACTATCTTTGCTTCGAAAAAACAATCTATGTTTTTCGAAGTATAGAAACTTTCTTTAGGGATTGCATTGTTTTATTCTTAAAGAGTGAGTCCCTTTAGGTTCTTTCACTGCTTAACCAAATATTGGTTTTTTGTAACTTCGAAGTCTAAAACAAACAAATTCTAGTTGCAGAGTATTTCAAAGTTTACTTCGAAGGATTTTATTTTCAACAAGAAACCTAAAAGCAAGTCTTTAATTCCCTTGAAGCAAACAAACACTTGAGCATTCTTGTACTCTTAGGTATGAAACATGCTTCGAAGTCAACTTCCTGCTTTCGAAGCCCTTGCAGGATGTTGGACATTTGGCTTTAAAGCCAAATCTTAATTTCGAAGCCAAATACTTGCTTTTCGAAGCTAATCTGGATATTCAACATACGTTTCCCTCTAGAAACTTTTCTTCATTTTAAATTTGGGACCCTCCGTATTTTAAAATAAGGGTTTTAATTTCACATGGACCCAAATCATAAAATAATCATTTCGGATCCACCTGACCCACTCAACTTGTTCGGGTAACTTCTGGACAGAAAGGTTTAAAAACCTCTTCCCTTCGTATTCCACTTATCTTCTTGCCCAAAAATTCCTTTCTCTCCCTTTTGAACTTGTCTGTAACTTTCGCTTCTTACTCACCTTTCTTTTTTACCCCTTCAGTAATGGCTTCTCTAAAAGTGCAAACCATTGAGCGTGTGAGTCCCTCTGTAGCTTTAAGGAGACTCATCAATGAAGAATGTGAAAAGTACAAAGCTGGTGAGTGCTGTTGATGGACGCATTCTTATTCCTCGTCGTCATGTTTAAGGAGAGTATGTTCTTGGACCCATTTTCAGGGAGGCCCCTGCTCAGCTCCTTACCTTATACATTCATTTGGAGGATCATTGCTTACTCTACGAGGTGGGCTTTGATTGGGGAAATTGGAGGTTAAATCAACCCCACTGCTACTAGCCCACAACGAGACTTGAATGAGAAGAATGGTATGATCGAGTTGTCCCTGCTAGGACACTTGACCTTCAGGAACTCTGTCTCCTTGATGCCCTTCGAATGGCCAGGTTTTCTATTCTTGAAGACCCTTTCCTTATACCTGTTGCATTATATTTTTGGAATTCTTCTTTTATTTTTTTTTCAATTTCGATGCAATATGATGGCCTCTACCATTCTGGGTATATGCCATCTTCTAGGTTTATCCCCCATTGGCACTCCTTTTGGTCTTGACTATCCCGATCTTAATGTGCCCTTTTCTATCCCTCCTTTAAACTCTTCCTTCAGTGATTTTGCATAGTCTGAAAATCCAAAGGAAGGCCTTGTGACAGACAGAGAGTTCTTCTCCTTTCTTTTGTACTGGCTTTGTAAATTCTTATTTTGTACCTCTTCTCAGAGGATTATGCCTGAGTTTGGTCCCCTTGTTAAGGCTCTGGCTTTGGGGAAGAAAATAGCCTTAGCTCTATATGTTCTGGGCCATGTATATAGAGCATGCTCCCAATTTTGTGAAAAACCTTTAGATACCAATCAAGGAGGGCCATTCTAGATATTACAGCTCTGGCTTTTAGCTTATTTCACTGCTTTGCATTTTAGGTGTTTGAAATTTTTGCTATCAAACCCTACCTCTTATGGAATAAAATATGCCAGAGTTTCACTTTATCTCTCCACTTTTGCCTTCTATTTTACTTTCTTTCATCAACTCTCAGCTTCTCCTTCTTCTCACACATTCTTTTATCCCTTCGAAGCCAATACTGGCCCAGCCTGGTTGAGGACTTTCTTGGCTGATAGAAACTATTCCTAGCCTCAGCACAGGGATATGTGGGCTTCTATCTTAACTCCCAGAGAGCTTTTCATTGGCACTTTAAATCATAGAGCTTACAAGTGCATAGCAGAAGCCTACTGTCTTGCTCAATTTGCCAGGCAATTTGGGCTTACCCAAGGGATCCCTATTCCCCTCTACAATCAAACTAACCCCAATCTTTTTACCAGAGAGCTGAAAGTTCAAAGACCCAAGCAAGAGGAGGCAACCTCCAAACTCATTCAGGACTTAATCGAATTTCAATTCATTCCTTTCATCCCACAAAGCACTGTATTAAAGAGGTATCAGAACTAGTGGTCAGTAAATATAGAGGTGCTCCTGGAAATACCTCCCAAAGACCTGTTGGTGGGACTGGACTTGCCTTCTTAGACCCAGTCTAAGGGGACTGGGTTCATTACTCCTTCTACAGCTCCTGTCATCTCAGTTTCTGCTCCTGCTGCTACAAAGAGAGCTTATTCTGCATCTTCTCCTTCTCCTAGAGTTACTAGGGCTGCTTCGAAGAAAGGCACGCATTCCTTATCTTTCTTTTTCCTCCTCCTTATAATGCTTAATTCTTTTATTTATAGCTTTCTTTTTACGCAGGAGCTTCACAAGTAGAGTTTCTTCAAAAGGCTTAAGCCCTAAACATTTGTAAGGATAAGCAACAACAACAAAAGAAGAGAAAACTTGTGCTTAGTCCGGAAGAGGAGGAAGTACCTGAAAAAGAGGAAGAAACAAAAAAAGAGAAAGAAAAACCACTGAAAAGAAAGAAGAAAATGACAGTTTCTCCCTTTGACCTTATTGGGGATTCTACTTATCAAGCAGCTGCCAAAGCAGCAGAAGAGGAGCATTCCAAATAAATTATTGTATTTTAGAGGTCTGAGAAAATGAGACACCAGCAAGTACTAAGGGATGGAGCTGCTGCTGCTGATGCACACCAAAGAGAAGGTGTAAGGAGGCAACAAACTGTTGAACATTATATCCTTCGCAGTTCTCCAACCATTGCTATCTAAAACTAGTAATTTCTTTTTGTGTCTTTAGTTTCCTTTCTCAAGTTTTCAATACTGAAATTTGACATTGCTTCATATTTCTTATTTTGCAGCAACAATTACTCTACCTCCTCCTTCGATAAGGGTTTCTTCAGTCTTATCTAAAGTTGAAAGACCATTAGAAACACCCTCGAAAAAGAGGAAGAAAATCGACACTAAAGTGCCTTTAAGTGTAGAGCCCATTCAGGCAATACTCTCACTCCCTGGTTCTACACTTTTCACACATTTTTTGAGGCAAAGCATTCCTATATCTATATTCTTTGGCTTAACTCCATATCTTCCTCATCTAACCTTTAACTCAACCCAATTTACTCTCCCTACAATCCTTACTGCTCCTTCCCCTCTTAACGAGATCCCATTATTACTTCATCTCCAGTGATAGCTGATTCTCCCAGAGAAGATATTGGTAGCTCACCAATTCTTTACCCACCATCACTATCTAGCTCCAACCCTTCTTCTCTTGACTTACTGGTGGCCAGGACTATGGAAACTACTAGGTACATTTCATCCTCATCTCCTATCCCTATGTAGCCATCTCTTCCTTCCACTAGAGCCCTTTCTGTGCCACCAATGTCAATGGAAGATATGGACATTTTTGAAGCAAGACTGGCTAGCCTTTTTGACATGCCTTCTACCATTCCAACAGCCAGTAATGAAACTGAGCTATTGGTTCTAGCTGACTCTCTCTTGGAAATTTTTGAGAGCTTTTCAACCATCAGTAGGGCTTCCTTACCTTCACTGGACTTGGGCATCTGTTTGGAGTTGTTGACATTATTCTCAAGGATCCCATTTGAAGCCTTGCAAAGACCGATTATCAAGAATGGTTTCCTCTAGTGTTGCAAGGTCATTGAACAATCTAACATGGCTATTTCAAGTCACTTGTCTCAGGCAGTAGCTACCATAGTTTTTTATGTCAACATCTGCCATGTTGCCAAAGATGCAGAGGAGAAATTGTTGAGAGACCAAGAATTTGTTTCCCATATACATGCCGAGGTGTCTAAATTGAAAGAACAACATTCTTCTGTCTCTCAATTTCGAACCCAACTTTTGGAGAAGAAAGCTTAATTAGAGGAAGAGTCATCAGCAGTTAACCTGGCTTTGGATCGAAGTGCTACAAAGTTGCAAATCACCAACCAAGGGCTAGTTGATCGAAGGTAGGAGATAACTACAACCATTCAGTTGTTCCCATCCCTTAAGAGTAGAGAATCAATTGTAAGGGAGCAACTAAAATATTGTACTGACTTCTGGGCCAATTTATGGCTGCATATACTTAACTCCTTACAAAATGAAATATTTATTTACTATTTGAGTGTTTTCATGCTTCTCTTGTTTAGCATTTTCTATACTCGTTGTGTTTTCTATACAGTTGGATAAGGTTTCAAGTTCCTGCCATTAATTTTCTTAGGGTGTACATACCCATTCAAATTTCTCAAATGGTATGCTCTCCAAGGTAAGACTCTATAAACTTGATATGGTCCTTTCCAATTAGGTGACCATTTGCCAAATTTATGGCTTTTAATTCATGTTAGGAGTATTGTCTTCCATATCAAATCACCTTTATCAAAGCTAATGTGCTTGATTTTCTTATTATAATTTTTGGTTGCTTTCTTCTTTTGAAAAAGAATGCTATTGAATGCCAAAATTCTAGCTTCATCCACATTTTCTAATTCCAAGAACATGCTCTGATGGTACTGCTCAGGGGTTAACTGATCTTGGCATCTCACCCTTAAGGACTTAATGTTAATTTCTAGAGGTAACACTGCATCATGCCCATATACTAAGGCATAAGGAGTAACTACTGTACTTGACCTTAGAAAAGTCCTATTAACCCACAATACATCCAATAACAAGTTATGCCAATCCCTAGGATTGTCTTCCACAACTCTCTGTATTCTCTTTTTCAAAGGCTTATTGGATGATTCTAGCTGACCATTTGCTTGTGCATAATAAGGGGTGGAATTAACAAGACTAATTCCAAACTCTGCCACGAAGAACTTTACCATCTTTCCATCAAATACAGTCCCATTATCCACTGTTATGGTCTGTGGGATGCCAAACCTGTGAATCAAATCTGCAATAAACCCAATAACTTTAGTTTGATCTACAGCCTTATATGGTTTAGCTTCGACCCACTTAGTGAAGTAGTCTGTGGCCACTAAGATGAAGCAATGGTGCTTTGAAGAGGGTGGATATATTTTCCCTATCATATCCATAGCCCAACCTCTAAATAGCTAGGGCTTTACAACTGCATGTAAATCAGTTATTGGTACATGTCTTATCATGCCATGCTTTTGGCATGCCTGGCAAGTTCTAGCATACTCCATGCAATCTTTAAAAATGGTTGGCCAATAGTAGGAATGCCTTCGAAGTAACCATCTCATCTTCACACTAGGCTTATGGGCACCATAAATGTCTTCATGAATTTCAGCCATAGTTGTCAATACTTCATTTGGCCCTAGACATTTCAATAACAATCCATTCGTTTCTCTTTTGTAAAGAGCATTAACATACACTATGTATTGCACAGATCGTAATTTGATCTTTCTACTGGCTTTCAAAGATGGGCCAGTTAGGTACTGCATTATTGGATGTCTCCAATCTTGATCTTGTAAATCATTATGATTGACTTCTAACACCACATTTCTTCTAGTTAAAGGTGGTATTAATTTTTGATATTTTGCTTGACTTATGTTCATTTGAGTGTCATCTCTTCTCCTGAAATTCGAAGCTTTCTAAGCCACATCATTGGCTTTGTTATTCATGAATCTTGGGATATAAGTCACTTTTGCTATCTGAAACTGGAAAAACAAATGTTATGCAATAACATAATATGGCAACATGCTTGCACTTTGACATTTGAAAATTCTTTTCACTTGGTTGACCACCAATTGAGAATCTCCAAATATATCAACCGTATGAGCTTGTAATCCAATAAACATTTCCAGTCCCATTATCGAAGCTTCATATTCAGCTTGATTATTGGAACAAGTAGTTCATTCAGTCTGAAACCGTGTGTGGTTTCTATCCCCTGTGGTGACTTAATTACAACACCAATTCCAATCAGACCATTGGCCTTTGACCCGTTGAACCACATCTGCCATGGCTCAACATTGATCATACCAAGATCCATTATCTCCTGGCTTTCCGTTTGACATGGATGATCTGCCAAAAAGTTGGCCAAACTTGTTCTTTTACTGCCTTTTGGGGGACATATTCTAGATGAAACTCTGACAAGGCCAATATCTATTTGCCAATTCTTCCTCTCAACATTGGTCTAGATAACATATACTTAACCAAGTCTATGGTTGCAATTACCAAAACAACATTAGACAAAAGATAATATCTTAATTTCATTGCTGCAAAGTACAATGCAAGGCATAGCTTTTCTACAGCTGAGTATTTACATTTATAAGAATTTAAAAACCTACTAAGGTAATAAACTACTTGCTCCTTGCTTTTTTCATTGTCTTGCGCTAGGGAAACTCCCAATGAATCTTCTGCTGCAGTAATGTATAACTTCAACAGTTTGTCACTCTTTGGTGGCATCAACACTAGAGGCTTGACTAAGTAGGCTTTAATTCATTTGAAAGCAGTTTGATGCTCTGCTGCCCACACAAACTCCTCTTCATCTTTTAACCTTAATAAGGAAGAAAATATTTTAGTTTTCCCTGCAGTGTTAGAAATAAATTTTTGAAAAAAATTAACATGTTTAAGGAATTTTTGTACTTCTTTCTTATTTGATGGAGGCTTGGCCTCAATGATGGCTTTGGCTTTATTCTGATTAATCTGTATTCCCTTCTTGTATACTACATAGCCCAAGAAGTTTCCAGCTGATACATCAAAAGCACATTTGAGAGGATTAAGTTTCAACTTGAACTTTCTCTTTCTTTTGAAAGTTGCTTCCAAGTGAACGAAATGTTCCTCCATGGACTGAGATTTTACTACAATGTCATCAATGTAACACTCTAAATACCCCTCAATGAGATCATGACAGATAGTGTTCATTGCCCTTTGATATGTAGCCCTAGCATTCTTTAGGCCAAATGGCATTTTAACCTATTCGAAGGTGTTAATGTTCTTAGGACATCTAAATGCTGTCTTATGGACATCCTCTTCTGCAATGCAGATTTGGTTGTAACTAGAATGCCCATCCATCAGAGATAAAATCTTGTGCCCTATTGAACTATTCACCAATAGGTCTACTATGGGCATGGGGTACTCATCTTTTGGAGTTGCTAAATTCAGATTTCTAAAATCGATGCATACCCTCATTTTACCATTCTTTTCAACCACAAGCATAATATTGGATAACCATTTAACATATATGGTTGTTCTAATAAAACATGTCTTAAGGAGCCTAAGAATTTCCTCATTGACCTTCTGAATCACTTCAGGACTCATCCTTCTTGGCTTCTGCTTGTATGGCTTGAAATTAGGCTTCATAAGGAGCCTATGTTCCACTAATGACCTTTCCAATCCTCACAGTTCATTATAAGACCATGTAAAACAATCTTTATATCTCTTTAAGACCATCAATAACTGGTCCCTGTCAAGAGCACTTAGCTAAGCACTGATGTAAGTAGATTGTTATGCAGAACCTTCCTCTAAATTAACTTCTTCCAAGGGGTCTTGTATTTGAGAACTCACTAATGCTTCTTTTTGATTTCTTCTGTCCTCGAAGCAATTTATTTGCTTTGTTATGCTCCCACTTTCTCTGATTCAACATCTTTGCCTTCTTCCTCATAGACAAAGTCTGTCCATAAGGCTTCTTCTTCCTGTATTTCCTGGACTTTGGTTTCAATGTCCAATGCACAGTATTTATCAAAGATCAAAGGCCTGACCTGTTGTTGTTCCTGCTTACAGCCAATTACCATGACTTCCTTCTCTTGTTCCTGAACTTTTTGGACTATTGATTTTAAGTCCAATGCTGAAAACTTGACTAAAGTCAAAGGTCTGGCTTCTTAGGTTTCATCTTCTTGCCTACAACTAGGCATAATTATCAACTTTGATGACGAATTCTTCATCAGTACTCTTCTGTACTAAGTGCTTCAGGTGTGCTACTTCCTCATCAGATGTCACTTTGGCTGAACCATCAGGTTTTCTCAATATACTGAGTGGTGTCACTTCTTCAGTATACAACTTGGCTTTTGCAAAGTCAGCATAAGCGACAAAGGGTTGAGGGTCTGAATTAATCTCTTCTGTCTCTCCATTGTATAAGGCCATCATTATCTTCTGATATAGAGAGGAAGGCACACATTTGTTGGTCTAAATCCAATCCCTGCCAAGTAAAGCATTATACTTAGCATTACTATCAATAACGAAGAATGCTGTCATACAATCTTTGGTTCCCATACTCAGGTTAATGGGCAAAATACTCCGAGCCATCTACTTATCCCCAGCAAAACTAGTAATGGTTGTGCTGGTTGGGTTTAATCTGGCGTTCCTTTTTCCCAGTTTCTTGAAAGAGGATTTCGGAAGCAGGTTCACTGCTGCCGCATTATCCACCAATACCCTATTCATTTGTATCCCATCGAAAAAAGCCTTCATATACAAGGGCTTGTCATGCTGTGTCATGGATGTTGTAGGATACTCAAAAGGATATGAGAGATTAATACTTACTTCCTCACTCTCGTCCTCAGTTTCCATTGGTGTAGCTACTTCAGATTCATCTTAAACCATACTAACCTATGAATCTTCACTAGAAACTGGAATAGGGTCAATTTCCTGACCTTCTCGGTTTCCAGCCTAGAACTCCTATGATAGTATATGCACCAATTCATTGACATTGGAAGAAATGAGCCAAACTGAACTACTGGCTGCACTTGCTTCTTTTCCAGGCTAACTTGTTTAGTTATTTCAGAAGCATCTCTATGTTGCATTCTGGCACTTCAGTACTAGTGCCTTCCTTTGAATGGTCTGTTCTTGCTGGTTTTTCGATCAAAAATGTCTGTTTAGCCATGAAGGCTTTAAACATCTCGTCCTCAACCATTTCTTTCCTTTGGCCTAGGTCAACTTCTCCTTCTGTTTCACCGTCGCTTTCCATTAAGGCCTTTTCAAGAGCTGCTAAGCTGAATTTTTCCTTGGCTTTCAGTTCAGAGTGAACTTTAGCCAACTGCTCTTTGTTGAAACTTCTTTTGTTCTGAGGAGTCAATTTTGGACTATGATCTAATTTTGGACTTTCTCTTTCCTTTGTTTGGCCTTTTGGTTGGGCCAATGAAGAACTCTCTCCACTTTCTTTCAGATCCTTTTGGAACTGAGTGTACCTTCGCTGGATCTTCCTCTTTTGAGACCTAGAAATTACTAGAACCATATTTGGTTCCTTTGTTTTTGGGTGCTTTAGTAACGCTCAATTATTTCGAGCCACCAAGGGAGGTTTAATCATTCTACCTTGGTCTCCAACAACATTTCTCGGGGTAGGCATTTCCTTAGGCTTGTTCTGCATGACAAACCAATCTGGAACCCCAGGTACATATGAACTCACTAATTCAGTTGCTGAACTAGCTCTTTTGGCCTTCGAAGCCAACTTCGAAGCTGCTTGTGGAGGCTACTGCTTGGCCCTAATTCCTTGTCTTGAGCCTAATTCAGGCCTTCTGTTAGGGTGGTTACCTTTCATCTCGTTTGAGGTTGATCTAGGAGGCCAATATCTGGTTCTAATTCCATAACTTGAGCCTACTTTAGGCCTCCCCTCAGGCTGATTGCCCTCCATCCTGTAGTAGTTGGGTGGTTTGAACTCATGCAGAGGTCTCTTACCATTAGAGTACACTCTAGCGGCTGGTGGTCCAACCAAGAATGGTTGCTGTTTAGGACCAGTTGGGTATGGCCTCTTGTTGTAAGTACTGGTTGGTTTATGGTGTCTCTGCACATCTTTGTAATACTGTTTTTCATCAATTGGGAGACCTTTCAACCATTTGTAACTTAACCTACATCTGGGACACATCCTTTGCATGACAGCTGCCTCTAGAGAGTCATCATCCAGCGCCTCCTCACTAGAGCCCTCATTTTGGTACGCAAAGCTCTGTCTATCTGCTGGTGAATTTATGATATCTTTCTTGGAAGCAGTCTGTCTGGCAACATGCATCGGCACATTAACCTCCTCCAATTCCTTCAAGGATAGGTTTTGGAAGTCAGGCACACCAACATTGACTGTAACTTCCCCAATCTCTGGGAATGGGTTAGTGTCAATCTCTATAGCGTTCTCTGCTTTAACTGGGAACTTTAAACTCCCCTTTTGAATCTGTTCTTGGATCTTGTCCCAAAAAATAATACAATTTTTAGTTGAGTGAGACCAAGAATTGTGCCATTTACAATACATTTTCCCTTTAAGTTCTTCTGGAGAAGGAATTTTAACTCCCTTTGGTAACTTTAAGAAATTTGCTACAAGCAAATGATCATAAATGTCATCTACCTTTGTTAAATTGAAAGAGTATTTCCTGTGAAAGTCTTTATTTTTAAACTACTGGTCTATTGTAGTATCCTTATGAATTAACGCCTCACAGGTCATAAGCTCTTTCCCTGTGATCTCTGCTGCATCAATCTCGTAATTAGGGTCTCTATAATAAGTCTTATATGATGCATTACTTCGATCTTGTTCTTTCTCAAGTAATGATTCATATCTAGACACCTTAGAGGTTAATTCCACTAAGTCTTGAAACTCAGTTGAGGCGAACTTCTTTCGAAGCCTAAACTCTAAACAATTTTGAGCCAATCTCACAAATTCTGGCTCTGGTAGAATGACCCTACACTTGTTTCGTGCTCTTTTAAATCTGACAATAAATTGAACAGCCTTCTCATCAGGCCTTTGATTCAATCTTGCCAAGTTTGCCATGGAAACTTCTAGCCCTGTTTAGAAGAATTGGGCATGAAATGCCTTCTCCATTTGCTGCTAAGTTTGGATAGAGTTAGGTGTAAGGTTAATATACCATACAAAAGTTGCCCCAGTTAGAGAATTTGGAAAAAGTCTTAACTTCATGTAATCATGATTGGTGAATTCACCACGTTAGGTTGTGAACCTAGCAATGTGTTCTATTGTTGACTGGTTTCCATTCCCATTAAAAAGAGCAAAGTCTGGTATTCTAAACTCCCTTGGATATTTATAATCACTTTGGGTATTATGCACCCTATCCACCCATTTTGGGTATGGATTCCTATACACAAGAGTTTGAACCCCTCGAGTCATAGGTCCGTACATTTCTCTGACAATATCAACAATTTGGTCCCTAGGAACCATATTTTGTGCTTGTTAAACTACCACTGGAGGAACAAACACATGATTTGGTGGAAACCCTTGTGCCTGAAGTCCTCTTGGTCCATAGAGAGGTATATTTGGGACTGGCTGCCCCTATGGTACTGGCTGTTATTAAATGTATGGTTGACCTCTCTAAGCTTGTCCTGCGAAAAGACCTGCGAAAGGTGCTGTAATAAGAGGAATATGTGTTGTTTCTCTCCTAGCCACAGGATACCCTTCTAACCCTCTGGGTGTGAATTCGAATAAGGGATTAGTGAACCCCTTGTGTTAGGTACGACTTTGAACATGGGATTTAGAAACATTCTTATGCCATTTTCTTGTGTTGGCCCATATCCACAAATTTGTATGGCTTTGCTGTTAGGTAATGAGGCATTTTGATTTACCATAGGCCTCGAAAGAGGGTCATACCATGATTGAGGTATAAGTGATGATTTTTCATAATTTTGATTACTAGTCTGACCAATCGTATGTCCATTACTTTGCATAGGTTGTTTATTTCTAGCTAATCTTTGCTGAGGAACATTTGAATTTTCCTCCATATACCTTGTGTTAGTTTGTTGATGGGAATTCATTGGATCCATAAAGGATATTGTCCATCTTTCCATTATGTTTATTAATTGTTGTCCCTTGGCATCTATCTAGTCTCCCTATGGATTCATTGGCTGAGTAGACGGAATAGTGGATGGTCCAATTCCATGGCCTCGTACTATATTTTGAACATGTGGTGGATGTTTTGAATTACTGGTCTGTTCGATCATAGGTTTTGATGAAATAGGTGCTTCCATAGGATATGTTATCACATTATCCTCTGGATCAGATACCTTTATCTCTCCTTTTACACCTTCTTCTAGGTGTTCATGTTCTCCTTGTCTCTTACGTCTAGCTATTTCAATTAGTCCCACTGGGCGTGCCAAAAATATATGTTGACTTTTTTGGCTTTCGAAGTTTAACATTGTAATTTTAAGCGTGCCAGCAAGGATTAATCAGTCCTTATAGAAGATTAATTGCCAACCAATTATCAGATGATTGTGTTTTAGTTCTCTCAGCCTCAATGAAGAGGACTTTTATTGGTGCTTATTTAGGAGAATTTAGTAAATAATAATTAAGTGAAGAATAATTTCAAAATTTCATTAAGTAAAAATGAAAAACTTACAATGATCTAGCCCAGCCTTGTAGAGGTTTACAGTAACAAGTTATTTGAAACTACTCCTATGAATGAAGTGTAGTACAGGAATTTGAAGTACAGAAATGTAAAGAACTATAAAAACTGGAAGGGAAAACAAAGTAAATAAAACTGGTTTCTTGATCTGAGTCTCGATGCTTCACTCTGGGTCTTCTCTGCTATTTATACTTCTCAATGATAACCGTCAAAGTGGGCTTCTAACCGTCGAAATGTCTTCCCATGATTGCTGAACATGCTCTCTCACAGTCAGTCCCACTATGCCACCTTTGCAGTTAGGCTTCCCTCCTGATTTTGAATTTGAACTTTGTGAGTAACCGTTAGGCCACATTACCTTATATCCCTCGATTGTTCCAGTGCTACGCAGATCCATTATTATCAATACGGGCTGACACGTGTCTGACTGTGGTTGGCAACTTGTATTAACTCTCCAAATTGTCCTCTTCATGCCACATGTTGGATTGTGATTGGCTTTTACAAATTACGCAGCCAATACAACTGTTATATGACAAACGTGATAAATTGAATATGTTACGATTATCAGATTGATTTAATTTTTTTTTTCTATAAATAAAATATACAAAGTATCTGATAAAATAAATGGTTTAAATTATCAAAATATGACCCGGAATGGATGTGTCATTTTTAATTACTAGTATATTGAAGACACTTTTGTTGTCCTCTTTTTAGAGGGATTGGATATTGAAGAGAACACAGGAGAGAAGGAGAGAGAGAGAGAGAGAGAGAGAGAGAGAGAGAGAGAGAGAGAGAGAGAGAGAGAGAGAGAGAGCGCGCATAGGGCTTGGTTTATGTAAAAACAAAAAAAGAAATAGAAAAAGAGTATGTTAATATTATTAGATAAGATTATTAATGTCTATGTTGTACAATGTGGGGATTAGTGCTTGGTGAATGTTTCTAACGTCTACTTATATATAAATAAAAAAATCTTTTAAATTGAGAGCAGCTCTACAGAAAATAATTTTTCATGCAAAAATTTCATAAAAGTCGAATGATGTGATGGTCTTTGTTACCAACTTATGTGGTCTTAGTTTCGATGCCCAGTATTGTGTCAACTGTAGCATGTGTTGGGCTTATTAAAAATGTATAATTCATTTTAGCTTATTAATAAGTGTTTTCAAAGATAATTTTTAATAAAATTATTTGATATATACATCGTAGTATTAGTTGGATTATTAAGCAAATTTTAAAGAATTTTTTTTCTTTACGTAGCTTTTGTGTTTGCAATTAGCTAACACTATAGCTCACAGGTAATACTTGCAACAAACTAATTTTATTCTTATAAAATACTGTTTAACAAATAAATTCCCGTTAATTAATTTTTAAAAAAATTCTTGTGGACCGAAAAATATGAGCCCAGCCCAAAGCCCAATTCCTGTTGGGTATACCTCCTTATTGGAGTGTGGGACCCAATTGGTTTGTTAAAGAGTTTCAATTTAACTTGGTTTAGGTATAATATATTTTTATATATTATATTTGTGGAGATCTAATTCAATTTAGATACAATTAGGGTTTGATTCCAAAACCCAAGATTTAATAATATATATATCCAATATATATATTATTTGGTTTTCAACACACAAAAGTGAACGGCGGCTGCTACCTGAAACATATTGCCTCGGTAATAGTGCCTGGGAATTTGACAATTGGGAAAGACAAATCAAGAGTGCTTGATTTGTTCAAGCTTTGGTTTTCTTTGTGTGGAAGTTGATTTGGTTCGTTATTTTGGGTCTTCTTCAACTCTGGTTCAGAAGATTTTGGTTCTTCTATTTGGTGAGGTCTTTCCTCTTTGTTTATTTGTGATTATTTGGAATTCACCTAAGGGTGTTTTGTGAGACCATTAGTGTCTCGTTTGTAATCGTTTGGAATTATTTGGTTGATAGTGGAATCGGATTTCGATCCCGTGGACGTACCTCACATTGAGGGAACCACGTAAAAATTCTTGTGTTACTTTTGATTTAATTTTTCCGCATTAGTTTTTATTCCCATTGATTGATTTACTTGTGGGGAATCACGAATTTTCCCTAACAACTGGTATCAGAGCTTACGGTTTATTTGGGTCTATTTATTTGTGTAAATCAATGGAGGGGAATGTGGGTCGCATGTCTAGCTTCAATGGAAGTAATTGGGTAACTTGGAAAACTAAAATGGAGGACCTATTATTTTGTAAAGATCTATATGGACCCATTGAGGGTGATAGTGGCAAACCCGAGGGTATGAAAGATGATGAATGGAATAGGCTTAATCGAAAAGCCGTTGGTGTTATCCGTCAATGGATTGATGACAGTGTGTTTCATCATGTTGCTACTGAAACTTCAGCACATGATTTATGGAAAAAATTAGAGGGCCTTTATGATAGGAAATCAGCCACAAATAAAGCTTTTCTGTTTCGTAAGTTGGTTAATTTAAAATATAAAGAGGGCAGCCCTATTCCGGAACATCTGAATGAAATAAAGAGTATTGTTAACCAACTTGCTTCTATGAAAATTGTTTTTGATGATGAGTTGCAGGCTTTGATGCTACTTAGTTCTTTGCCCGAAAGTTGGGAGACTTTGGTTGTGACGGTTAGTAATTCGGCACCTGATGGAGTTGTCACAATGGGCCAAGTCACTAGTAGCCTGTTGAATGAAGAAACTAGAAGAAAATCAGCGGGTTCCTCTCATTCGGAAGCATTTGTTGTGAGAGGCCGAAGCAAAACAAGGGGGAGGAGTAAGACTCCTCATGGTCGTGATCAAAGCCGTGACAAGTCAAGAGATGGCTCTTTTTCAAAGAAAGACGTTGAGTATTATTATTGCCATGAGAAAGGGCACATGAAGCGAGAATGCCGAAAGCTCAAGAATAAGGAGAAAAGGCGTGATAAAAGTGTGGATAAGAAGCAAGAAGACACAACAGCAGTTACTACCAATGGTGATCTCATGGTCGTTTGTGAAGATGATTGTATCAATTTTGTGGGCCAAGAGAGCAATTGGGTGATTGATTCCGGTGCTTCTTTTCATATGACTTCTCGAGTTGATTTCTTCACTACCTACACTGCAGGAGATTATGGTTCTGTTCGAATGGGTAATGAAGGTTTGTCCAAGATTATCGGCATGGGTGATGTTTGCTTGGAAACAAATCTGGGCTGCAAGTTGTTGCTTAAAGATGTGAGGCATGTTCCCGACATTCGCCTCAATTTGATCTCTACCGGGAAGCTAGATGATGAAGGCTACAACAAAAAATTTGGTGATGGAATATGGAAGCTCACAAAGGGTTCCTTGGTGGTGGCTAAGTGTAAGAAGACTCATACACTTTATTCGATGCAAGGAAAAATTTGTAAAGGTATTGTCAATACACTTCAAGATGATACTTCTACCGAATTGTGGCACAAGCGGCTTGGCCATATGAGTGAAAAGGGGCTGCAAGTTTTGTTCAAGAAAGAGCTTCTACCCGGTTTGAAAGGTACACATCTTAAAACTTGTGTTCATTGTTTGACGGGTAAACAACATAGAGTTTCTTTTCATAAAAATGTTGCTTCTAGAAAAGAAAATGTTTTGGAGTTGATTCATTCAGATGTTTGTGGTCCTTTAAAAGTTAGAACACATGGTGGTGCACTTTATTTTGTTACTTTCATTGATGATTATTCAAGGAAAGTTTGGGCTTTTTTACTAAAAACTAAAGATCAAGTTCTAGAAGTATTTAAGCATTTTCAGGCTATGGTTGAAAGAGAAACAGGGCAGAAATTGAAGTGCATCCGATCAGACAATGGTGGTGAATACATTGGGCCATTTGATGAGTATTGTCGCAGCCAAGGTATTCGGCACCAAAAGACAGTTAAGAAGACTCCTCAACAAAATGGAGTTGCCGAGAGGATGAACCGCACCATTGTGGAAAGAACAAGGTGTTTGCTTTCACAAGCTAAATTGCCAAGATCCTTTTGGGGTGAGGCATTGAAGACAGCGGTTGACGTGATCAATTTGTCACCTTCCTATCCTTTGAATGGTGATGTTCCAGAAAGAGTTTGGACCGGTAAAGATGTATCTTATGAGCACTTGAGAGTGTTTGGTTGCCGAGCTTTTGTTCACATTCCAAAAGATGAGAGGTCCAAGCTTGATAGCAAGTCAAGACAATGTATTTTTCTTGGCTATGGGCATGATGAATTTGGATATAGATTGTGGGATCCAGTCGACAAGAAAGTCATTCGAAGCCGTGATGTTGTGTTTCTTGAAGACCAAACAATTGAAGACTTTGGCAAAGGTGATCAACCGGAGCCAAAAACTAGTGATCTCATTGACATGGATCCATCTCCTTCATCTTCAGTTGATGATGAAAACGGGGGAGATGTGCAGCCACCTATTGAAGATATAGAGGATGATGCTAATTCTAATGAAGCTGAGCCAGAAATTGAGGAAGAGTATCCAACTCAAGAACCACCACCACAACTTGAGTTGAAGAAATCTACAAGGGACCGACAACCTTCAAGAAAGTATCCTCCCAATGAATTTGTGTTGATTTCTGATCAAGGGGAGCCGGAGAGCTACCAAGAAGCAATTGAGCATGCAAAGAAAGGTGACTGGAAAAAGGCCATGGAAGAGGAGATGAATTCCTTGCTTGAAAACCAAACTTATGATTTAGTGAAGTTGCCTAAGGGGAGGAAAATTCTGAAAAATAAGTGGGTCTTCAAATTGAAAAATGATGGCAAGAATCTGAGGTACAAGGCACGTCTTGTTGTGAAAGGCTTTGGGCAAAAGAAAGGTATTGATTTTGATGAAATTTTCTCACCGGTTGTAAAGATGTCTTCTATTCGGGTTGTACTTGGCATGGCTGCAAGTATGAACCTTGAAGTTGAGCAACTTGATGTGAAGACCGCATTTCTTCATGGTGACCTTGAAGAAGAAATTTACATGGAGCAACCGGAAGGATTTGTGGAAAAAGGGAAAGAGAAATTTGTTTGCAAATTGAAGAAAAGTTTGTATGGCCTCAAGCAAGCCCCGCGGCAATGGTACAAAAAATTTGACTCTTTCATGATGAATAATGGTTTTTCTAAAACCACTTCGGACCATTGTGTATTTGTGAAAAATTTCCCGGATGGTAAATTTATTATTCTTTTGCTTTATGTTGATGACATGTTAATTGTGGGTCAAGATTCTACCATGATAAACAGGTTGAAATTGGAGTTGAGCAAGTCTTTTGCTATGAAAGATTTGGGACCGGCAAAGCAAATTCTTGGTATGAAAATTGTTCGTGATCGCAAAGAGGGGCTGATTTGGTTGTCTCAAGAAAGCTACATTGAGAAAGTTCTTGAGAGGTTCAACATGAATAAAGCAAAGCCGGTTGGTTGTCCACTTGCGGGTCATTTCAAGCTTAGTTCGAATCAATGTCCTACAAGTGAGAAAGACAAGGAAGAGATGCAGAAAGTTCCTTATGCTTCAGCAGTTGGTTCTTTGATGTACGCCATGGTTTGTACAAGGCCGGATATTGCTCACGCCGTTGGTGTGGTGAGTCGTTTTCTCTCTAATCCGGGTAAAGAACATTGGGCAGCGGTAAAATGGATTCTAAGGTATCTTCGAGGGACTTCGAAGGTGTGTTTGTGTTTTGGGGATGGTAAGCCGATGCTTGATGGGTTCACAGATTCTGACATGGCTGGTGATGTTGATTCTAGGAAATCTACTTCGGGGTATTTGATAACTTTTGCAGGGGGAGCTGTGGCATGGCAATCTAAATTACAAAAATGTGTTGCTCTCTCAACTACCGAAGCTGAATTTATTGCTATTACAGAAGCTTGCAAAGAAGAGTTATGGTTAAAGAAATTTTTGCAAGAATTGGGTTTGAAGCAAGAAAAGTATGTGCTTTATTGTGATAGTCAAAGTGCTATTCACTTGAGTAAAAATTCAACTTTTCATTCGAGATCGAAACACATTGATGTGAGATACCATTGGATTCGTGATGTGTTAGATTCGAAATTGTTACAACTCGAAAAGGTTCACACAGATGATAATATTTCAGATATGCTGACAAAGACTTTGTCGAGGGACAAACATTTAAAGTGTCGAACTTTGGCGGGTATGGTTGATATCTCCACCTAAGTCGGTAGGGGGAGAATTGTTGGGTATACCTCCTTATTGGAGTGTGGGACCCAATTGGTTTGTTAAAGAGTTTCAATTTAACTTGGTTTAGGTATAATATATTTTTATATATTATATTTGTGGAGATCTAATTCAATTTAGATACAATTAGGGTTTGATTCCAAAACCCAAGATTTAATAATATATATATCCAATATATATATTATTTGGTTTTCAACACACAAAAGTGAACGGCGGCTGCTACCTGAAACATATTGCCTCGGTAATAGTGCCTGGGAATTTGACAATTGGGAAAGACAAATCAAGAGTGCTTGATTTGTTCAAGCTTTGGTTTTCTTTGTGTGGAAGTTGATTTGGTTCGTTATTTTGGGTCTTCTTCAACTCTGGTTCAGAAGATTTTGGTTCTTCTATTTGGTGAGGTCTTTCCTCTTTGTTTATTTGTGATTATTTGGAATTCACCTAAGGGTGTTTTGTGAGACCATTAGTGTCTCGTTTGTAATCGTTTGGAATTATTTGGTTGATAGTGGAATCGGATTTCGATCCCGTGGACGTACCTCACATTGAGGGAACCACGTAAAAATTCTTGTGTTACTTTTGATTTAATTTTTCCGCATTAGTTTTTATTCCCATTGATTGATTTACTTGTGGGGAATCACGGATTTTCCCTAACAATTCCTACCAGCCCAAAGAAAGGAAAAAAGTTCAAACGCATCTCGTGAAGTCCACAAAGGACATCTGGCAATAACCCGCCGCCCAACAAAAGACACATGAAAAAATAGAAGATAGTCTTTTAAAAGACAAATCAATGAAGTAAAAGAACGTTGGATTGAGTATCATCCAACGGTGGAAACATTAAACTGTCATGGCTATAGTATAGACTGAGCTTATGAAACAGATGTTCTATCCGATTAAATTAATCCTACAGGCACGATAAGAAGTAAGTTGGCCATTCTCACCTGACATCATCAAGGCCGTCCAAATGCCAAAGATCTAACGATCAAGGATATAAAGCAAGTTGGCAAGTTACTCGACTAAGACCAGATAACATACAAAATCCTTTAACCAAAATAAAGATCCAACGGAAGAGGTTTGAGATAGAATGGACAAAAAAGGAGAAGAAAATGAATGCTATCTAAACTGAGTATATGCAGAATCCTGTTTCAATAAACATTTATTTTTTCATAAAAATTATTTAGGGCCAATCAATGAATAAAGCTTCGGACCCCCAGTGGGGGTGCTGGGGTCCTTTTTCATTGGTCAAAAAAATAGTATTTTTTTTTTTTTAATTTTCAGCCAATCCCAGACCGACACGTGACATTGGAGGGTCATTAAGGGTCTGTAACATTGCTGGCCAATCAATATGCTGACGTAATAGTTAGAGAGTCTTTCTAATCAACCCAAATCAAGAGTGATTACCACGAGTGATTTCTTTTTATAAAATGTAAAAACCTGAGTATATTATTTCACTTTTTTCGTAGAGGTAATTTTTTACCTTCCACAATTCTATAATAATAATAAAAAAATTGATAGGGGGATGGGATTGCAGCAATAGTTGGGTTGAGAGATATTCTTTAATATTGGTCATGTCTTTTCATATAATATATGTATTTTATTTTTTTATTTGAGTTGAAAAATGAAGAATCATAACATAAAAACAAATTTGGTAGTGGGTACTCGGTTCCTCTTGTATCATGGTACAGTTATTTAATAACAATATAAAAAGGACAAACAAGAATCAAATATCAGGATCCTTCATCGTATTTGATTTTTAATTTATGTTTAGAATATAAATTTTCATGAAAAAAATATATATAAAAAAATTAACATATTTATTCATATTTTCTTTACTATTTTTATTTTTCTTTTTTTTTTAAATTTCTATTCAAATCCATAATGAAGACACCATTTAAGTTTATCCACACATTCTCACAATAATTTGTTTCTTTACAAACCTGTTTTCATACATTCCATTACATTATTACAATTACAAATAAGATTACCAGTTTTGTGGTATTATCTCAAAGAATTGGTAGCAATAGTTACGGTTTCAATTCGAATAATTTAAACTCTGTATTTTTTAATTTTATTATAATGTGGTTTATTAGTTACTTATTGTTAAAATTTTGAATAAAATAAATTGAAAAATATTATATCTAATTTTATTTTTTTCTCTAGAGATATAAGTGAGTAGGTTTCGTATATATTTTTATGTGCAAAACTAAAGAGACCAATGTGGAATTTGTTTTGTTTTGTTTTTTTTTTTGGTTCAAAATAATAGCGGCATAGATAAACATTATAACAAAATTAAAAGTATAAAATTCAAATTAAACTACAAGAACAAAGATAACATTTCGCCTAAAGTACAGGACTAGCAATGTAATTAACCTAGAAAAAAAGGTAAAAGATGGTAATTTTTTTTGTTTGATTTAATTAAGAAAATAAGAAGGAATAAAATTTTATATTTAAAAAAAAAAAAAAAAAATTTTTTTTGGTTTTTGTTTACTTAGCCATGAAACTACTGCCTGTATCAGATTAATATCTGTAGTGCCAAAGTGGAGATTGTGGCCCATCAAATGTAGCACATCCATTGGACTCTTCCATGATCTGTTCATTATTACGGTGACATAAATGCTATAGTAGCAGCCCAATTTAACATCACCAGGCCCATACTTTAATCCACTTTATATGTCAGCCTACCAAAAGCCCAATAATGAGTGGTTATTTGATTTTGCTCTTTTTTCATTTTTATTTTATTTTTATATACTTAAAAAACTATGTTATGAACACATATAAAAGGTGTGTTTTGTCTCACATCTATATCGTCTACCTTTTATTTTATATTTATAGCTTCTGTGAAATTTTGGTTTTTTTATGCTTAGATTATGAAGTTCTGAACTTGTGATTATGTTGAATTACTTATTTTCAATTCGAAACTTGTTCATAGTTGAAAAATAGAGTTGAATGTAATAATTTAATGAAAGTACGATAGATCAAATTTAGATTTTATTTCAAGGTGCAAATAAAACTTATTGAAACTGTTAAACACAACTAAATAAAATTGTTTGAGTAAAAATCTGATCACACTCAAATGGTGATTTGCATCATGATGTTCTCTTTTATTTAACTTATTTTTATGACACCATGTATGGCAAATTTGGGCATAGCTGCTTGTGTTATCTTCAATGTGAGGCCCATTTTTTGTTTGTTGAAAATAGGGGAAATTATGGATCATTGTAATTGTAAAAAATAATTATAAATTAATTATAAATTTTAATAATTAAAAATATAAAATTTTCAATGTATCTATAATTACTTCTTTAAAGTATACTGAATTATAATTTTTTCTTCAAAATATCTTTGATTTTACTTTTCAGATTTTATAAAAAAAAATAATGCTCGCGTTAAATATGATTTGCTGACACTTCTGTCTAAAACCCCACATTGAAAAGTAATTACAAATTCAATAGGAGCGAAGCTATGCTAACTATGCATATCAATGTGGATTAATGTCAAAGTCGACTCACAAGAATTTCCCACTGCATTCATTATTACTGGTGCTCTTTTATGGAACTACATCTACATACATCTCTAGCAGAAAATAATAAAGGAAAATAATATATAAATTTATTTTTTAGATTTAATGATGTGTAAGAGAGATGATTTATTAATGATTAAATAAGTTATGAGGGAGAAAGAATTATTTTAGATATTTTAATTGATTGTCACATCATTGAGTTTGAAAATTGAATCTAACTTTTTGACAAATATTAATTACAACAATGAAAAATATTTAGGAGAAAAAAATTATTAAAAAATATTTGAAATTTGAATGGTAAGAATTATATTCATTTTGAAGGAGGAAAATTTAAAACAAAATTGAGGGAGGGAGGGAGGGAGGGAGGGAGAGTATGGTACACGAGATCAAAAATAGTAATTTTAAGAAATTCATCATCTGGTAATGCCTAAACGCTTAGAAGAGAATCCTCTCTCGTTTAAAATTTGGATTGGAGGGCATTATTGGAGCCCTGAGGCCTACCACGAATTCTATTTTGATGAATTGAACTATTCATTTTATCAGGAACTCTGTTTATTTCATTCCAAAAAAAAAAAGGGTCTAATATGATAATTGTAACTTATTAAATTCATCATGTTTGTCACAAAAAAAATTGATAGTTTATTTTTAAAAATATAATTGTCGTCATTTTTTTATGTGATAAATTGAATATGTTACGATTATTGAATCGGTCTATTTTTTTTTTTTGGTGTAAATAAAATACATAAAGTATTTGATAAAATAAACGATCTAAATCATCAAAATATGACCTGTAATGAGTCTCACGGGACCCACCAACGCCTCTAGCCCAAATTTTGGACTAAAAGGTGAGTTGGAAGGGATTCTCCTCCTTGTTTATAAATGGATTTTGCTTCTTTCTTCTTTATTTATTTATTTTTAATTTTGGTTATTGCAAAAAAAAGTAAGAACTTTCTTTACACAAAGGGCTCTCTGCTAATATGGTTTGTTGGTTATCAAAAAGGGAGGATTGACTTGAATAGGTGCCATCACAATTTTTTGAACACATCGCGGGACTCACAATCTACTCACATTAGCCAATTACTGATTAGGTGAGGGCCATGAAACCGTATAAACACCATATACATATCCAAAGGCTATACGATGTGGGATAGCCTCAACCCAAACCAGTCCAGGCCCTAAAGTCTCACCCGACCTATAGTCAGGCCCAAATAAGGTTTAGAATCGAGCTCACACCCAGACCAGGCTTAGTTTGTTTTAGTTTGTTTTGAACACAAAGCAAGACCCACAAACCACTGCACAATTACTGTCCAAGTGAGAGCCATGGAACTGTATAAACACCACACACACCCAAAGGCTATCCAATGTAGGATAGCCCCTGAGCCATCACTATTGTTGGAGTAAAATCCCAGAAAAATGACAAAAAGAAAGAAAAAATAAATAAATAAGGAAATTGAAGTTGTAGTTGAAAGGGATTGACAAATAATCAGATGAAAATTTTGTGATCCATTAACTTATTAATGGTCGAGACTGGTTCTCATGCAAGAACGGAATCAAAATTTTATTATTGTAGGAGTTAAAAGATAAATAATATTTTTTTTTCATATAGACAAATATATATACATAATATGATATATAAATTATATATATATATATATATATTTAGAAATATTATGACAAACATAATTTTTTACTGAAACAAAAGAGCCATAACTTTCCATAATCTTTTTCTAATTCCATCGGTGTCCTCATGTGATATATGGGCCTCAAATGGTGCAGTACATGATATTTTCATGAAGAAGCCAAACACGGTGTCTTCTTCTTTACGAGTTAGAAGGGCCATGTATATATATGAGGCGTCTCTTCTCTTCTCTTTCACTCTCACACGCTCTCTCTAACCGCACAGCAAAAAACGACTACAGATGTGACTGTTAGTTGGATGTATCGCTCTGTTTGCTGTGTTTTTAATTGAAATACTTTTTGACTGCTTTAAAATGCTGAATTTTCACGAACCATCGCTGTCCGTGACTCTGGACCAACCACGCCAAATTGTTTGCAGTTTCCACCAACGAACCATCCTCACACACACCTCACTCACTCACTAACTGATTTGGCCACTTGTAGTTAAAAAATTATTACAAAAATTGATTCCTTCTCTTTCTTAAAAAATTAAAAAAAAAACAATATATCAAAATGTGAATCTCAAATCACCACTCAATCGGATCTCGGACTCAATTCTCATCGTCACTATCTGAGCTAAGGCTGATGCATGCGGTGGACTAAAATAAAAAATACATATAGACCTTATTTGGCACAGGTTTTTTTATTTTTTAGATTAAAATTTACAAAAAGATAAAATAGATTAAAATAATTAATAAGATAAAATATCACATTAAATTCATCATTATCTCACTTTTTTTCTCATAAATGTCACATTCAATTACAAAAAAATCTAACAATCTTTTCAAAAACAAATATTTTAACCTACTAAAATAGTCAAAAATTAAAACAAAGCGAATTTTCCAAACAAGGTCATAGACTCATTATGAGGAATCAATACTTACATCCAATAAATATAAAATTTAGAATATAATTATTATAATTACACAAAACTTTCATAGAATTTTTTTATTAGAATAATGTGATAATAATGTTTTTCTTTTTTTTTAAAAGGCATTTTTTATGAATATCACAACTTTATGACATCATTTGGTTTATATTTATGTATGGTTAATGGATCCATAAACTAGTGGATAAGTATGTGTATTCTGTGAAGAGCCTGGAATCTCTCCTATCCGTAATATGGATGGGAGGGCATTATTCGGGCTTGTCAGGTTTACCATATGTCCCAATAATTGTAATTTATTTAATTTGTTACTTTTGTTATAAAAAATTAAATGACAATTTTGGTTTAAAAAATAGACTATTTTTTTTTTTAGTAATAAACATACTAATAAATTGAATAGATTACGATTGTTAGATCAACTAATTTTTTTGTGTGTGATTGATATACACAAAGGTCACGTTTGTTTGGCGAATTTGATTGGATGAGATTATTAGTGAGAGAATTGAGAGCATCCCACCAGATGCCCTAAAGCTCTTCCTTACCTATTTTAAGGGGTAAGTGGCTCCCTATAAACCTGCATCAGTCCCCCTAAATGATTCCCTAAACTAATTTTTGCTACAGTTACTCCCTATTTTTAGGGAGTCACTGTAGCACCCTTATATTTATTTTATTTATTTTTTTTGTTTAGGGACTGCAGTACACATTTATGATTTTTATTTTTTTTAAATGTATAATTAAAAATTATATTTTAATAAAATAAAGAAAAAATTAGAGAGTTTTCTAATAGAATAGAGAAAGAATAGGGAGTCTGTTGGGGGAAGTAAATGAAAAGTGATTCCTAAAATAGAGAATGAATTTTTTAATAATATCTTAGGATAAAATTTAGGTAAACTGATGGGGATGCTCTTAGTGAAGAGATTGTTAAAGAGGGGAAGTAAAAATGTGTTTGTTTTGATGATAGTGTGGAAAATGATTAGTGATGGGATTGTTAAATTATTTTTATGTAACATAAATAAATAAATTATTTCTATATTAAAAAAAAACTAAAACAAATAGGTGCACTTGGTAAAAAAAAAAAATTAAAATTAAAAAAATAATTTTTTTTATATAAAATAGACTCAATTCTCTTACTATTTTCCTAATCCCATCTAAAATTCACCCAAGTTAATCCTCCTACAAACGGGAATTACTAAACCCCCTACACTACTAATCCTATGATATTTTATTGCATCCAAACAAGGGTTTGGTGGATTCCACGGATTGGTAATCCAATCCACCCTCCCAAACCCCCTATCGGACACGACCAAAGTGTCTAACCAAATGACTAATTTAAATTATCAAAATGAAATTCGTGATAATGACCCCACAAGTCCGAACAATACCCTCAAATTTGTATTAAGGACTGAAGGGGGATCCACCTCATTTTGCAAGGGCCAATGCTAATATGCACAAAAAAATATATATATAGAGAAATATGTTAGAGAAAATAAAATGTGCAGTTGTATTTGGTTCACACCACACAAATTTGATTTTATATTAAAAGTTGTCACATCCAAATTATAGTCATTATATTTTTTCTCTCACAAAGTTAAAAAAGTCAAAAAATTCATCTTAAACAAGACTATTTTAATCCCAAACTAAAAAAGTTAAAAAATTAAAAAATCAAAATACTGACTTACATTCGAAAGGAAGCCTATAAATTTACTTGAATCTTTGTGTTCAATTAATCATCCATTTTTCTTTACAAAGCCATAAATTAAGTTATCATTATCAAATTGATTTTTTAAATTATCGAAATTCATAAATCCTATAAATCAGAACAACACCATCCTATCTAAATCTGAGACCGGTAGAAAGTCAGAATATTAGACTAGCATGTTAGCATTGGTTTGGCATGATGGGTTGGGACGAGTTGAGACTAAAATAGCTATAAAAAGATGAAATAAATTTTTTAATTTTAGATTAAAAAATGTCATATTTAAATTATAATCATTTTATGTTTTTTTTTATGAAAGTCAAAAAAATTAAAATTTTTTATCTCAAATAAAATTTTTTAACTCTAAACTAAGATCTCGTTTGGGAAAAGGATAATTTAGGAACTTTTTGGTTATTTGACTAACATATGAGCTAAAAAAAACTAGTATGTTTGGGATGACTTTTTGGCTTTTTACAAAAAGATGTGTAAAAAGTAGAAAAAAAAAAAAAAGAATCTTTGACTTTTTTGTATGAATTGTTGACTTTTTGACAAACATAGTAACTTTTTAACTTTTTAACTAAAATAAATAGTTCTCCAATGAGGCCTAAAAAATTAAAAAATCAATTTACATAAACGAAACTTAATCCATAAGATATAGTTGGCATAGCTGACCAAGCGCCACAATCGCTGGTAAATCAACTTGCCAACGCGTTACAACTTACACGTGGTATGGAAAACTTACGGACCAAGCTACTAGTCCTGCTTATTCACTCACTCCAAATCTTACTCACTCCAAATCTTACTCACATGCTAAAAATAAGCAAAAGTTATAACACATGCCAGCTCACCGTGTTTGAATAGTGTAGAATGATAAACATGTCAAAGTAATGTCATCATAACTTTAATTTGAATTTTACACTCGGTTCGTTTGGGTGAAGATAGGGGCAATTACAAAAATATTTTAAAGTTTGAGTCTTTTAATAAAATAAATTTCATATTTGTAATTTTATCAATTTAAATTTTAATATTTTAATTTATTTTCATTTTAAACTATTTAATTATTTTTGTTAAGTAAAATCGATAAAAAAAAGTTTTTTAGTCATTAAACTCAATGCAATTGTATATAAAATAAATAAAATACTATTTTTCATTGAGTTTAATGACTATAATACCATATTTTCTGTCAATTTTACTTAATAAAAATAGGTAAATAATTTAAATTGAAAATAAATAAAATTTTAATATTTGAATTGACAAAATGAAAAGTTTGAATTAATTTTGTTATAAGGTCAAATTTTGAATTTTGATTTTTTTTTAATTTTATAATTATTCCAAAAAATAATTGACGATCCTTATTCTTAGATGCGGTGGGCACACAAAACAATAACAATAATTTTATAACAATTATATATGTGCTAAAAGTTATTTGTTATTGTCATTATTGTATTAATTTATTAAGTTTTATTTTACCTAATTTTTTTAATAAGTTTTATTATTAATATCTAATATAATAATATATCATAGGACAAATAAAATATAATTATCATAGTATTACAAATTTTGTTATAATCAACAAATTTTTGGTAATAATTAATAGGGAAAAAAAAGGTTCACCAATTTAAACTCAAATTCAAGTATAGAAGAAAACTGAATAGTGAACTTCGTTGTCCAGTCCGGTCCATTGCATTCTCAACATGTCTTTATTGAATGACCTATTCCGTTTATTTTATTAAAAGTCTATATACATACATTATTAATTAAAAAAATCCTGAAGCATATACCAATGGGATATTTATAAATATTTTCAAATTAATAAAAAAATTTAAATTTTAAATTTAATCATTAGTATTTATATATTTTTTCATTGTTTTAATTTATTATTATTTTTAAAGATACTAATTTTCTTAAAATAAAACTCTCTCCATCATATAAGAAGCTGAAAACAAGTGGTTATGGGGTACTTTAGGCCGTGTTTGATTCACAAGACTAAAAGTGAAAGTATTGATAATCCTATTAAATTAGTATGATATTCATTATCCAATTAGAATAGTAGGATAAATTATCCCATTGTCTATTATTTGATTTGCATTGGATAAAAAAACATATAAATATAAGATTACAACTATATTTATCTTCTTTTTCAATTTTACCCTTTATCAATGTTTCTTTACAATCTTTACTTTATCAAAAAAATTTCATAAACGTGGTTTTAAAAAAAATTATAAATAAATAAATAAATAAAAGCAAAATAAAAATACAAAATCCAAAGGCCATGTTTGGTTTGTTTTTTTAATTTTTTTAAAAAATATAAACTAATTTAATAAAATAAATATCAAAAAATATTTTTAAATTTTTAAAAATCATTTTTAGCCTTCTAGAATATAAAATTATATAAAAATAATAAGTGTTTTAATTTTTAGTTAAGGGTAAAATAGTATTTTTATTTTATTTCTCAGTTCAGGATGTATAATCCCACCTCTACTTCATTACTAATAATCCTACAAATCTATTGAATTAATTATTCATTGGATTAATAATCTTGAAGCAAAATTTCAGAACAAACATAGGATTATTGAGATCACAGATTAATAATTCTAATCTCATTCTCTAATTTCGTCAATCAAACAAATCCTTAAAGTATGATCACATGGTGTTTTAGGGTATTGTGATTGGTGAATAAGATAGAGTCTATAATTTTGTGTGAATAATATTATATGTATCAATTAGTATATTAATAGATGATGTGGCATAATTTTAAAAGTTTTAAATATTTATAATTTGTATAATAGGTGGGATCAATAATACTATCATAATATATATTGAATAGATAGAATTAATAATACTATCATAATATATATGGGTAATGTTAAGGACACCAAATTTTCTACCAAATAAATGACCAAATGTCTCACATGGGCGTGGGGTCCGCAATTTTGTGAGCCCACACCCATTGCGGACCCCACACCCATGTGAGACATTTGGTCATTTATTTGGTAGAAAATTTGGGACCTCTAGCATTTTCCAATATATATTGATATGAGTAATGCTAGAAACCCCAAATATTCTATCAAAAGTTTTACCAAATGTCTCACATGGGTATGAGATCCACACAATGTGGATCTCACACCCACGTGAAACATTTGATAAAATTTTTGATAGAATTTTTAAAACCTTTAATATTTTTATATTGATATATTAGTTAGTACACTAATTAATACAAATGACTCTACTGATTTTGTGTCCAGTGATAAATAAATAAAAAAAAAAACTCATATATGAACACGTGACGTGAGCATTAAATGGTTTTTCCTAAAAATCCGTGTTTCATTTCACGTTTTATTTTGTGATTGTTTGGGGGGGGGGGGGATTTTTATGTAAATTTTTTTAGATGTAGGATTTCATTAGAGAAATTTTTTTTTTTGATGTTTGCATAGAAAGTTGAGTTTTTTTTGTATTTGGATGTGATGTTTATAAGAAAAAAAATGAAATAATTATAAAATTAAATGTGATATTTTATTTAAATTTATTTTTTTTTTTAATTTTACAAAAAAATTTGTCTTTTAGTTAAAAAAAAAAACGAACGCACAAACTTTCCAAACACCACCTTTGACACACGCAGAGAGTCCGAGTTTTCGTTTATATGCGTGTATATAGGCCACACAAAATTCTTGAAACTTCCAGCGCGAAACTCGCAAGTTGAAGGTCTGTTGGCTTCAATCTCAGCCACTCTCTACGGGACAAAAGGAAGAACCTACCCCCAAGTTTGAGCGATTCTCTTCATCTTTCTTTAAAATTCTTGTTGAGTCCCCATATTAATTTCGTTCGACCTCTGGCCGAGAGAGAGAGGTCGCAACCGAATGCCAGAGATCGAGCATGTCCCTATGACCTCATCCTCATCATCATCAGTAACGAAAATGGACAACGCTTTATTCGGCAAGTATGAGCTCGGCAAGCTCCTCGGCTGCGGCGCTTTCGCCAAGGTCTACCACGCCCGCAACATCTCCACCGGCCAAAGCGTCGCCGTCAAGGTCATCAACAAGAACAAGATTGCCGGCACCAATTTAATGTCTAACATCAAGCGCGAGATCACTATCATGCGCCGCTTGCGCCACCCCAACATCGTCAAGCTCTTCGAGGTTTTGGCCAGCAAGACCAAGATCTACTTCGTCATGGAGTTCGTCAAGGGCGGCGAGCTCTTCGCCAAGGTTGCCAAAGGTCGGTTCAACGAAGATCTTTGCCGTAAGTATTTCCAGCAATTGATCTCCGCCGTCGGTTATTGCCACTCTCGCGGCGTCTTTCACCGTGATCTGAAGCCGGAGAATCTCCTCGTCGATGACAACGGTGATTTGAAGGTGTCGGATTTCGGGCTCAGCGCCGTCACGGATCAGATCCACAACGACGGTTTGTTACACACGCTTTGCGGCACGCCTGCTTACGTGGCTCCCGAGATTCTCGCGAAGAAAGGTTACGATGGTGCCAAGGTGGATGTGTGGTCATGCGGAGTCATCCTCTTCGTCTTATCCGCCGGTTATCTACCGTTTAACGATCCCAATCTCATGATGATGTACAAGAAGATCTACAAGGGAGAGTTTCGGTGCCCTAAGTGGATGTCGTCTGAGCTCAAACGGTTCCTTTCTCGGCTTCTAGACACGAATCCAGAGAAAAGAATTACCGTTGATGAGATCACACGACACCCTTGGTTCAAAAAAGATTATAAGGCCATTAACTTTTACGAAGAACAGTTTGACATCAAGCACGACAAAGAAGAGAGAGCCGGTTCCTCCCTAAACGCGTTCGATATAATATCATTCTCGTCCGGTTTGGACCTTTCTGGATTGTTCGATGAATCTGCCGAGAACGGAGAGCGATTTGTATCGGCCGAGTCGCCGGAGAAAATCATCGAGAAAGTTGAGGAGGTCGTGAAGGTAGACAACGTTGTGAGGTTGAAAAAGAAGAAGGAATGGGGAGTGGAATTGGAAGGGCTGAATGGTAATTTCATGATTGGGTTGGAAGTTTTCCCCTTGACAGACAATTTGGTAGTTGTGGAGGTTAGGCCGACAGGTAGCAGTGGCTGCATGTACAACCAAGTCTGGAAAAATAAAATTAGGCCGGAGCTAATTTCCCTTCAGCAAGAGCAGCAGGTCGCCGGTAACTAACCTTTCTGGCGAGCACGGCCTGATTATCAGAGGTGCCGTAAATACAGAATTGATATACGGAATGATTTATGATTATTATTTGTTGAAACAATGTGTATTAATTGTTGTGTTTTGCAATTGTTGTTCGAGTTTCTACATATGAATTTTTCTAGTATTACATGTAGTATATGGCGGCTGTACATTTTGCTTTGTCAAAATTTTACAGGCGTTTTTGTTGTTCTGTACATAAAGACAACAAATGAAGAAAAAGAATAGGTATATTATTCATGTGGGTTGTCCCTGCTTATGTTGTTGTATTGTTTTGTCATATGTTTGGGATTATGCAAAGTGGGTTCGATTTAATTTGTGTTTGGTGTGTTTTGTTTTTATATTTGGAGTTTTATTTGTGTTGTAATCAACCAAGAAGCATGTGTGTGCTGTTGGTTAAGTGATTGAAGGGATGTTTAATCACCTTCTTAAATATGATGATTAGCAGAATCCTTTTTTTTTATTTAAATTTTACTCCTTATTTTTTTCATTGAAGTAATACTTATTCTTATTCTTACTTTAAAAAAGGGCAAGTGTCCTATGTTTCTTTGATGCTTTTAAATGCTCAGAACTTAAAGAGGAATATATAGGTGGAAAACAAAAAAGGGCAAGTGTCCTATGTTTCTTTGGTGTGTTTTGTTTTTATTTTATTTTTTTGAATTTCCACTTCATTAATAGTTTATTAGTGTTTCCAAATTAGTGGGATGAATCATTATTGTGTGGAAAAATAATTGGGTGGTCAAGGTGTCACGTGACGGTACTTTTTACCAATTATAAATTATTATGTCTCTCATGTTTTTTAATTACGTAATATAAAATCGTGAATTTCATCTCTTTCATCAATCACAACATCTTTGAGGCACCATCTGATCGTGCTCATGACAAATCAATAACTTCTTATATAGGTGTGCTTTTGCTTACATCATTGATACTTAAGTTAATCATGAACTTTGTTTTTTAAAGATAGGGAACTTTCTCAGTTTTGGTTAATTTAAACATTAATAAATTCAAAACATTTAATTAATCAACTTACTGGACAATAATGCTATCCTTGTGCTTAATCTGAAGTAAATCTGATGGATGATTTACCAGAACCAGCACATCTAATCATGGTTAATTACGGGATCGTTAGTGGGTTTAATTACTTTGAAGTGATTAGTTGCAAAATTTATTCAATGAACTTTGTAATAATGGCCGAAAGAGGAAATGAATAATTGCTGTTTAGTTGTAAAATTGATGACACTCGAGATATGGACCCATATGAAATCATTTTATATTAACTGGAAACGTGAATTGCACTCGTAGATGGTTTTTCTGGTGAGACTTTTGAAGGATGTCCTACTTCCTTGGATGTATCAGGTGTGTTTCATGTGAATGATTTAAATTTTCACATTTTTCGCTGAGAGAATCTGTTTAATAGCTGTTTAGGTGGGGCCAGCTGATAACTTTTTGCTTTATTGACTCCTAGTATTTAATTTGAATAATAATAAATTAATTAGAGCTTTTTCTCAAATTCACATGAATTTCAACTTTCAAGAGGATTGTTAGGTCACCAATTCTATTTTGAAAGTTGAGGCTAGAAGAGAAGAAGACACACATGTACACACAGACACAGCAAGGCAAAGTATACACATACACCTTAGATAAGTGTGTCCCCAACCCAGTTGGAAATTAAAAAATATTTGAAAAAGCTAATTTATCATTTTTAAAAATCATATTTAATGATATATTTGACAAGTATCAAATTTTAATTTGTCAAATATTTCATCACATGAGGTTTAATCTCAATATCATATCATTAGAGTTATTTAGGAGAGTGATAAATTAAGGAGCAACAATGATTCATCCCACTAAAAACATCACCACTAATAGCACTAATGCATTAAAAAAAAAAAAAAAAAAAATTACAACTCCAAGACCAAAACATCACATCATTCATGGCGGGACCCACTGCCACCTAATTAGTGGAAGCACTAATTAGTGCTCCCAAGCATTTTTCATTAAGGAGATGTAACATTATTGTTGCAAATTATACAGAAGAATTGGGCTTCTCTGCTATTGGAGACAAGACTTTCAGTTGCAGATCCATTCCGGCACCACATTATATATGGTAGTTCATGATTGGTTGAAATAAGGATATATTACAAATACACTCTTTGAGATTTGCTTAAAGTACAGATTGTCTCTTGTAGTTTAGAAAATTATAAATTCTTTCTTATTTATTTTATTTAATATAATTAACTAAAAAAATCAAATTCATAATTGTTCTCCTATACAATAATAAAATTACCTAAATTATTAATTGAAACATATTTCTAATATTATTAAAAATTGTTAATTGACTTGATGATTTATTAATAAAAGAGGCGATTTGTTATGAAATTAGAAATCTTAGTGGGTGGAATGTAATTTCCAAAACCTTAGGAGGCAATTCGTATTTTAATCAAATCTCATGGGGGTATATTTGTAATTTACCCTTGAAATAATTATAATCACGATTTTACCATATTTATTTGCAAATAAATGAATGATATATTTTTAAAATTATACTTTTTATTCATTTATATTTGGAAATAAATATTTCGATAAATTTATGTGATTATTATAATTTGTTATATTTGATTTTTTGAATAAATAATCTACACATGAACATGAAAGATGATTGAATTGTATCATTAAAATTGTTAGTTGGACAACGCATACCAAAAAAAAAACAAAAAACAAAAAACAAAAAAAAATTCAAAATATCATAATAAGGTTTTACATTTTCATTAAAACATCACACAGTTTTTTTTGGAGAAATTATTAATAAGTTCTATTTTGATAGCAAGATTACTAGTATTATCTTATCAAATTTTAATATCAACAATTAAGGCCTCGTTTGGAAACTCTCAATTTTAGTCAAAAAGTCAAAAATTTATACAAAAAAGTCAAAAATTCTCTTTTCTCTTTACTTTTTGCACATCTTTTCGTAAAAAAATAAAAAGTCATCCCAAACATACTAATTTTTTTTAGCTCATATTTTAGCCAAATAGTCAAAAAGTTACTAAATTAGCCTGTTTCCAAACGAGGCCTTTTTATACCTTAGTTCAAAAAAGTTTAATTCTTCATATTGGCATGTTTTATTCCAATTTTATTTTTTTATTTTTTTTATATTAACATATGAATAACAATTGTATAAACAAATTACATCAAATAAAATCATAAACAACAATGTGATCAAAAGAACTACGTAACATGTTATACGATTTATCATTTTTCATTACCTCACACTATGAAAATATAATTGGTAAACAATCTATAATATTCCTTTGAAATATTTGTGAGAAATAATATTGTGACAAATTCAGATATTTTTTGTAGTGCGACATAATAAAAAATAAAGAATAAACTTAGAATAAAAATACAAACATAAAGAATTGAGTTTTTGAGAATTAGGTTAAAAGCTAATTTTTTTGACAAATTAAAGAGCATCCGCATCAGGATCACCAAAATAACAAAAAACTAAAATATAGCTAATAAATCATCAAATGCTCCCTCCATCAGCCTCAACAATTTTTTTCTAAATTAACATTTTCTTAGATTTGCTACAATACCCCCAACAACTTTGTTGAGACACTGTTCATTCGTTATATGATTTTTTATTATATTTTCTGCAGGAAAATTGAGCCAAAAACTGTAAATCGATCGTCCACCCGAATGTCCCCCCGGACATCCCACCGAATGTCCATGAGTTGCCTGTAGCAATGAAGGAAAAATGCCGAAAATTAGCTTAACCGGTCGACCCGCTGGTTGACCGGTCAACAATAATTTTTTTTTTTTTGGATTTTTTAAGAATTGTTTGGGTAACACCTCATCAATTTAATAAATAAAAGAAAGAATAACAAATACAACAACAAATTAATATTTTAATAAGATTGACTTAAAATAGAGAGTTTGATGCAGTGAATACTAAAAAGCTGATTTGTTAAAATAGAAAAAGTGAATTTGGGTTAAATTAGCCTAAAAATTTGAAGAGCTTGATGCGGATGCTCTAATATGACAAAAAAAAAAGTCAAAAAACTGACTTTTAATCCCAGATGTCAAAATAGGCCAAACTATCAAAAATAGGAAATAGGACTCACCAATAATATTAAGAGTAAAACAAGACTTATTGATAATTTTGTCAAAATAATCAAATTAGTTGAGAAGTTTAATAAATTTTTTCAGAAAAAATTAGTGAAACATCCTTCTCCAACTTTTTGTAATAAGAGAGGTTCAATTTTTTTTTTTTATTAGTTAAGGTCCTACGATGAAATTTCTCTGTGATTATACCTTTCAAAATTTCAAAATTCCTCTATGAAAGTTAAAATTTCTCTGTGTCAGGACAGAAATATCTTTGATTCGAGCGAAATTTTTTTGAATCAAATTTTCTTTGTAAAAATATTGAAGGATAATATGAAAATATTATATATCCTTTATCTTATAAAATCTTAATATTAAGGACTTTAAAAAGAATTTCCTATTTTTTTATTATATTTTTTTCAAAAATAATATAAAATATAAATTAAAAAATGTATCATATATTATTTTATTAGAAAAAAATCAATAGCATTACTTAGGTCTCGTTTGACAACTATATATTTTAACTAAAAAACTAAGGTTGCGTTTGGTAGAGTTTTGTAAATATAATTTGAAAGTATGAGTTGTATTTTGAGTTTGTGAGTTGTGAAATTATAATTTGAGTATAAAAAATTTGTTTGGTTATAGTTTTTCAATAGAGTGTTGAATTGAGTTTTGAAAGTTTGATTTGACATGCGAAGTAAGAAAATTTGTTTGGTTATGAGTTTTGGAAACAGTTTTCAAAACTTAATTCAAATTATTATAACTCATAACAAAACACACTACTTTCACACTATTAAAAATTCTGATTAACGATTATAACCAAACTCTTTTTAAAATTCAATTAAAAAAATTATTATTAACAGAAAATAATATTAATCAATTTTTTAATTGAAAATACTACAAAGGAAATAATTTTTTTTCAAAATAAATAATCAAAAAATTTAAATCATAAATATTTAAATAATTTAAATAATCTAAAAAATTTAATAAGTAAAAAATTAAAATAAATATTCAAAAAATTTAAATCGTAAAAATTTAAATAATTTAAATAGTCAAAAATTTTAAATAATTTAAAATGTCAATATTTTAAATTTAAAAACAACTCTACACTTAAATCATAACCAAACACATAAAAAAAAACTCAATTAAGAAATTATTTTTAAAACGCATAACCAAACACATAACTCAAAATTCTATACTACTTTCACAACTCTACACTCAAATCGTAACCAAATACATAACAAAAAAAATTAAAATATTGAAAAATATTTTTATAAAATAGAGTTTGAATTTATTTTATAAAATATTTTAAAATTAAAAAAATTTAAATCGTAATATTTTGAAATTAAAATATTTAAAAATATTCAAAAAATTAAAAAATTAAAAAAATCGTAACATATTTAAATATTAAAATATTTAAAATCTTAACAAAATTAAAATATTTTTAAAATATTAAAATATTTAAAATATTTAAAAAATTAAAATATTGATTTGAATTGAGTTTTGAAAAGAATTTTAAATTATGTGTTTGGTTATGAGTTTTGAAAAGTAATGATTATGTTTTGAATTGAGTTTTGAGAAATGGGTGTAGAATTATGATTTGAAAACTCCAAACGAATAACACACTCAAATCAATGGGTAGAATTATATTTTAACAGGCTTATCAAACGGAGCCTAAAGAATTATTATAAATTATCATATTACTTTATTTATTTCTTTATATATTTATTTTTATAAAAAATTAAAAATTATTAAAATAATTTATTCTCAACCACCTTTAAACCCATACCACGTATCATGTACAAATAGCGTGCACAATCATGATGACATTGATAGTAATGGATTACCAAACCAAAACCGCGTGGACAAATTCAACTAACCTTTCAACTACAAGTAGAAAGTAAAAGTGATGCAAATTAGTATTTTTGTTTTAATTTTTATTCTAAATAAGGTTATAAGTTTGGGTTTGGTTATGGTGTGCAACTTATACCTTACACCTTATACCTTACACTTACACCTTACACTTACACCTTTTGTAAAAAATTAAACCTTACACTTACACTTTTTTTGAGGTTGCACACCATGTGCAACCCACTTACACCTTACACCTTACACTTACACCTTACACTTACACCTTACACTTACACTTTTTGTGTAAGTGGCACATGGTGTGCACTTGCACACTTAAGAAAACTCCTATAAGTTTTAGGCATTCAATCTATATGCTTGATTAAGAAAATAGAAAATTTTCTCAATTCCTAGAAAGAATTTCTAGTTTGAATTTGTTCGGTCTTGTTCATCATTCGATACGTTGTCCTACATCAAACACACACGTAGAGAGAGAGAGAATGTGTCCATTGAGGCTGATTTTGATATTTCTGTCGGCTATGCTCGCTGCGTTTTTCGTATTGAAGAATATCAAATATCACTCCGAAATTCCTAAGATTCTTTTACAAATTCAGTTGAATCTTCCGCACCGGTCAATCCATCCTCTAAGGTCCCAATTCTGAAAAATTATTGATTGGTCTAGGCTACCACGTTGTTATGTTCTTAACTAATCACAAATCACTATATCCTTTTATATTTCTCAATCACCTAATATAAAATCATGGAGTCTATCTCTTCCACCAATCACAATGCACATGTAACATCACTTGGCGCGATCCTGACCAGCCAATAACTTCTCCCCAATTCTTAACCTTCTCTCTTTTTTCTATTTCTAGGTTTCGAAGCAATTTGTTCTCACCACTGACTATTCTCTCTCTATTATGAAATTGCAAGTTTGGGGGGCAATTAGGACTGGTTTTTGCACTTTTATCGACATGGCAAGCGGTCTCTATCTCTGGAGGAATTTCGTTTCATCTTCATCTTCGTCTTCATCTTCCGAGCCCACCTACTGATATGTTGTAGAGTTTCATATTCTTTCTTGTTTTGGGGCCCTTTCTTATTTCTATGTAGTGTGTTGCTTTTGTGCTGCTTGCACTTGAATTTCATATATAAATTGGAAATTTGTTTTCTCACAATTTGTATGCCACTGTTGGCTGTAATTATCTTTGCCTCTAGAAATCTGTTTTTCTCTTTTATCTATCCGTATGATTTGCATTTGTGTCCAATTAATAATGTACATTTAGCAATGTTTGGATAGTGTTTTCATGACTTATGGGATTAATAACCGCAAATAACCATGGAGGACAAAAAAATTTGTACGTACGCGAGTGTTAATTTCCATTTGTTAGAGAATTTTAGACAGATCATGTATGGTCCCTAGCTAAACTTGTGGGCATGTGTCTGGCACCGTCTAAAAATAGTTGTCTTGTTTGATTGTTTAAGAAATCCACCCTTCGTGTTTTGGCTCGGTTTGGGAAGTTGGCTATTTTATTGGGCTATTTGACTTTTTAGCTATTTGTTTAGCTCAAAAAATTGTGTTTAAGAAGTTGGTTAGTTGTTTTTTGTAATTGATTTCATGGTTATAAGAGAAAAATTAAAATGATTATTGGTTAAATGTGACACTTTGTCTCATTGACTATTTTAGCTTACTTTGTCTTTTTATGGACTATTTTAACCCAACCCTTTTCTCAAATAAGGCCTTTAACTCATTCAGTCTTTGACTGTATCAAGATCAGTTTATAACTTGATAATGGAATAACTTCAATGATGGATGGGTCGGACTGATTTACACCTCCAACGGGCCTGTTGGCCTTTGTGTCCTCAAAGCGTGCTTGTGAAAAGGTCCAAAGGGGGACATGATCCTCCGACGGACGCTCCAACGATCAAGTTAGTGCGGGCTCGCCTTTTTTCGCGCCCCCGCTTTTCAGAAAAGGGTTTGAAAAGAAAAGCCCTCACAGTTCGAACTCTACCTGTGGTTTTGAATCTAGTCTCACAAGTGCAATGTGAGACTGATAAACATCAAAGAGTCCAATCCGGCAAATCGTTTTGGAAAATCAAATTTTGAATCAAATAATGCCAAAATTGGACTGCTTTGCTAGATTACAGAGTCGCCACTTAAATATTTTATTTTTGAAAAAATTTTGGAAACCCTGACTCGTGCCAAAGGCCACGTGTCCGTCATCACCAAAGTTACATCGGCTTGGGAACTTGGGTACGAGTGGGGAAGGTCATGAAATGAACACCCCTGCTTGCCCGATCAAAAGATCGGTCTCTACTAATCATGATATGTTCTTTTATAAACATTATGTGTTCTTATTCTGGTTATTAAACTAGCTTTACTATGTGACGCACACAAGCAAGTATAGACTAAAATCGCAAGAATTGGAACAATTCAACTCATGTTTGTTTTCGAAAATGGTTTGAATTTGCCACCTTAAGTGGGGGTGGAAATGCGGATTTGCTACCTCAAGTGGGCTTAAAACATGATTTCGTCACTTCGCAAAGTGGGCTTAAAACACACATTTGATGAATTGTTCCAATTCAAACAACAAGCCTTCATCCACAGGCATTCATGTAGTTTAACATTTATGCATATAGCCTCATAGCAAGCATGCGAAACATGGTAATATGGCAATCACACTCATGCAAGCATGCTAAAGCATAAAAGCTCACCCGAATACTCCAAGCCAAAACAAAAGCTAGTTAGAAACAATGCACGATCCTGACTTTACAAGATGCCTAATGCAACACATGCAACATGAAATTAATAGGCTCGGCTACTAATATGGCATTTACAACACTTTGATAGCATGCTTTGAAACACGTATTCAAAGAAGTATTGAATTGACAATGTAGTTTGAATGATGCACCGAGCCTCGGTACATGCAAGACAAATGAATGATGCAAACATGCAAGCATAGGATATGTTAATCGAAAATGATCCCTAATTTAACCATCGAAAGCGATTAAATAAAAGGGAGAAAGACGTGGGGTTAGAAGACATACACACACGTACGCACACTTATTACAATATCATGCCCTTGCAAAGGAGGGTTCGAATGAATAAGAGCTAAGTTAACTAACTACGCTAATTAAGTTAAGTTATTACAACACAATTAATTAACTATTCTAAGCTAATTAATTATAACAAACCAAATTAAGCTAATTAATTACAACACTTGTATGAATGAATTAGCTACGGCTAACTAATTAAACAAAGCAAGTAAATGGCCTCGAGGGCAAGGGACGCATGCATGCTCGGATGGTTTCCTCCCGAAAATCCACCGCCTTGCCATCGGACACCTCTGTTTGCACTCGCTTGAACACCAACAGTGCTGCCAACTTCCAGAACATCTCTGCTCCAACTCAGGAACACACTTGTGCAAAATTTCATTTTTGGCCGGTCGGCTACCATTGGTGGTCGGTCAGCCACCTCTTCCTTGAACTTCCTTTTTGCTGCAACAAAGAGCAAACAGAGACAAAATAGTGTATTCTCAAGGAGTGTATGTACTGCTACCGTCCTTATCATCACACAAGCTCAAAGGAGTGTAGCTCTTGGCTCTCAAGCCATCAACCAAGCATTTTCATGCATGATAACCAAAGAACCAAGCTTATACAAGCTTAATGAGTGCAAAACATGACTCAACAAAACCACTACCCTATCATGCATGATCAAGGGTGATGGTGACCAAGAAAAGTGGCACGTTTCATCACTTTGAGTATGAAACATCCTATTTTTCTCATGTTCGAATTAACGTCCGATCTGAACACATGCAATGCAACATGAAATATGTTCATCTTGCCTCTTTTACTTGTCTGATTTTATTTACTCATTTTAGATTACCAATCCATTCTTTGATTGATTAGTCCAAAAGTGAGTGTCGTTTAATTGAAAGTAGGCTTAAACCACAAGTGCCTTGAGTAGGAAAGAGTCCTCATGCCGTTGGTTAGTAGAAATCCTTAAAAGAGGATTAAAATCATTAAGCACAAGTGTCTTAATTTCACACTCAAGCCAACAAGGGGTTCAAAGTCATTTTCAAGATAAATGAAAGAGTGAAGAATAGAGGGAGATTGCAGAGATTTCAGTGCTGAAATGGAGTGCAAAAAGACACTAAAACATGCAAGTAACTCATGCAATTCATGTTTGAAAGCCTAAAACATTAAGCTAGTGAAGCCATTTGCACTACAACTATGCAAAACAAGACTCATATGACCAAAGCAGCCCAAAATAGAGCTAAAATAGTCCAAATCAGAAGCAAAAATATGCTGGAGATAAGCTAAGTTAAGCTACAAAAACATGCTACCATGTAAAGCTAACTAGGCATGTAAGTAAGACACAAGGAGGAGAGGCTAACCCCTCCAATTTTGGGCTTCAAAACATGTTTTCCACCATTGAAATAACTCTGAATTTCAGTGGTTTAAAGGCCCAAAAAGTTTGATTTGAGAGCCTTAAAAGATGGCACAAAAGGCTTCACAATTAGGCAACAAGAATGGTGGACTACCCCTTTACACAAAATGACCTTAAACCATCATGTTAAGGCTCAAAATAAGAGTTTTTTGTAGTTGAAAACTAGGCCAAAAACAGTATAAAAAGATGGTAAAACAAGTAGTTAAAACAAAGCCTACAAGGTAAGTCTTATACCTCTTAAAGTACAGTGCAAAACAACTACAATTTCAGGTTCAAACCTCCTTCCAAATGCTCAAACTAGGCTCCAAGGGACCTCAGCTCCAAGGTGGTCAAGTTTGGTTAGGGGTTAGTGTGCAAAGGTGTAGAAAAAACTAACTACCAAGAAGAAAACAAGAAGAAAAAGAGAATTCTATAGAGAGAGAGAGAGAGAAAATTTTGATCCAAAATGTCAAACAATCCAAAATGGGGGAGGACACCCCCTATATATAGAAAATCAAGATTCAAGCTTGTATTCATCCCTCCACACACGTGTATAGAGATGCACTTCAGTGATCAACAGCTGGCACAACTAGCAAACAAATGTCTGAAAAAGGAGAAAAATGGCCACTGGCCATTACTAGTGGCCAATTGGCCATCAGTGTAGCCGACCAGCCACCACTGATGGCCGACAGGCACAAGCCATGGCCGATGGATTGTGAAGATGGCCGACAGGCCACCCTCTCCTCAAGACTTGGAACAACAAGCTCTTGGTCCACAACCAAGCACAAAATAGACAGGTTTAGAGGCTCAAAGACAAGGCACTCGGCCAAGATCTTCAGGCACTCAAAACGAACACGAGCATACAAAACCATCGAGTGTTTAAATGATGACGTCCAAGTCTTGAGGACGGTCAAAAATGGGGTGTCTACAGTTAGGTTAGAGCAAATTGACTTAAGAGAGAGAGAGAGAGAGAGAGAGAGAGAGAAGCAAGGGAATAGAAAACTTAACCTCAACGTATCTCGAAAACTTCCTTATATCCTTTGCTCATTATTTTCTTGTCCCTTCCAAGCCCTCTTGTTGGCCGAAAGTCTATAGCCTAGTTGACATCGCTCATGGTGAGTCTGCTTCTTTCGACGTGAAGAGGTTGCCACATTTAATGCTACGAGGGCCTCATTAAATGGCTGATGTATGGGTGCAATAACTTTGAAGGATCTTTGTTTGCTTACGTGGCTAAGCCTCTGCCTGACAAGTGTTTGAATGCTATTGGTCCTGGCCTAGCATTGATTTCTCAGAGTTATTGGGCTTTAATATCTGGGCTGCGAGCTAGTGTAGCTTGACTTTTTTGCGTCCCCTTTTAGAAGATGAATAAGTCCTACAGTATCGGACTCCCGCAGTTCTGAATTCGATCTCATAAGTGCAATGTGAAATAGATAAACACCAAAGAGTCTAAATCTTACAAATCTTTTGAAAAATTGATTTTGAATCAAATTACCAAAAATGGATTGCTTTGCTAGATACAAAGTCTCCACCCAAGTATTTTTGGAAAATCTAGGAAACCCATGACTCGTGCCAAAGGCCACGTGTCCGTCATCACCAAGATTGTCTCGGCTCGAGAACTTAGGTACGAGAGGAGAAGCTCATGAATGAATTGAGCACACCCGCTCGCCCGATCAAAAATTGACCTCTGTTAATCATGATATGAATCTTATGTACATCATATGCTCTTGTTCCGATTATTAGGCTTGCATTACTAAGCAATGAGCACACACACAAGTATAGACTAAATTGCAAGAATTGGAACAATTGATTCATATTTGTTTTAAAAATGTACCACTTGAAAAAGTGTTTGTATATAAATATTGCTCAAATTATTCTAATTCAAGCAACTAGCCTTCATCCACAGGCATTCAGGCAATTTATCATTTAAGAAATTAGCTTCATGGAAAGCATGCTAGACATGGCAACATCAACATTCAATGCAATATGCTAAAGCGAGTAAAGGCTCATCCAGTACTCCAAGCCAAAAGAGATGATAAAGTTAGAAAGATGCATGATCCTAACTATGCGATATAACTAATGCAACGCATGTGATATGCAACCTAAATAGGCTCGGCTACTTAACATGGCATATGGATCAATTAAATAGCATGTGGTCTAAGCACGTATTCAAAGAAGTATTAAATAACAATATAAGTTAGAATGATGAATCGAGCCTTGGTGCATGCAATACAAGTGGATGCAAACATGGAGTATGCTAAACAAAATATGATGTCCTAAACTAACCATTATAAGCTAATAAATAAAAAGAAGAAAGACGTGGGGTTATGTAGACACCCCATTTTTGACCGACCTTAAGACTCAGACGTCACCGATTGAGCGCTTGGTGATGTTGCATATCGCGCTCGTTCAGAAGTTTCAGAGTCTTGGCCGTCAGCCCTGCCTCCGGATTTTCGAACCCTCTTCTGTGCCTCGCCTCGGTTTGCGAACCAGGCTCGATTTTCTCTGTTTCTTTTCTTGAGGGGAGGGAGAGGTCCTGTAGACCATCTCTCAGTGGCCGTGGGCTACATTTTTTGGCTATAGGCCATTTTGCCCATTTCAGATCCCGGTTTTCGATTTTTCGGGACCATTGGCCGTGTGCCTCGGTTCGGGACCGCTCAACCATCTCCATTCGCTCTGAATTTTGGCATACATCTTATTTACTCCCTTTTGAGGGACACTGGGGTCTGAGAAACCCACTTCGTAGCCGAACGCCACTTTCGGTGCTTAGCAGCCCATTTTCGGGACCCCAAACTGCGTGTTTTGGCCCCCGAGCATTCGTTTTGCATTGGTCTTCGTTCATTTTTGGCAGGTACCTCTGTTTTATCACCAGGAAGGTCACTGGTGGGTGGGAGACCAACAATTATCTTGGCAACCAGTTATATTCCATTTTCGCCCTCCAACACTCGTTTTTCTCACTTCCGAGCCAATGTTGAACACCTTGGAGCCACTTTCTTCAACCCCAAACCACATATTTGTGTTGTACACACATGGGAGGACCCTAAAAGTTGGTGGCCGGCCACTAATTCCATTTGACCCTTTTGAACCCCTCCTAAAAATGGCTTATTCTCTCTTCTGTTTTACAGTTTCCAAATTCGAACCACAGGGTTGTGATGAGGAGGCATGGGAGGACACCATTATGTGGTGGCCGGCCACTAACTGAACTTGACCCTTTTGACCCCTAGCCGGCCGGCTAGGGGGGGTGGCCGGCCGGCCACCTGCAACTCCAAAAGGTGGCCGGCCATGATCCTCTCAATTGGAACTTTACAGCTGTATAGCTGTTGTTCCCTAGAAACACCTGTATCCGGGGGATATTTTGTGGGGGAAAGCCTTGGTCCTTTTCCCCCACCCTTTCCTTCCATGCTCCCCCTCCTTTTGGTCCTTATAACCAGCTGCAAGCATTGGTATTGGGGGTTAGAAAAATTCATCTTCAAGCTTGGTATACAAAATCCTCCTCCATCTCTCTCATTTCCTTGAAAACCTCCAAGTCTAACACCACCATTTCTTCTACACCACCAACCCCCACCCTTCCATCCTCCATTCCAGAAGTTTGAAGGTGTTCCCCAAGGCCTGAGGAGCCACAAACTCAAGCCAAGAGGCAACCAAAGTCAAGCCTTCAAGGGTAAGTAGTTTTTTTCTTTTTTTGAGCTTATTTTGGTATCTTTTCTTAGCCATACGTGCTTACTGATTTGAGCTCCGACCAAAACTGAAAAGGTCATTCTTTTGAGCTCATTTTCTTGTTCCATTAAGGGCTCAACCCTTTTTGAGCCCCCCATATTGCACTTGCTTCAATATCTTCCTTGAATGCCATTTTCTTGCATGCTTTGGCAGCCCATTATGCTTCCTTTTTTGGGCATTTTATAGAACTAAAAATAGGCTTATTTCGAGCCCCTCTTCAACATTGAAGAAGGGCTCAACACTGTTTGGGACCGCCATGCTATACTTTCCTTTATATCCCTCTTTGGTCCCCATTTTTTTTGCATGTTTTGGTAACCTATTATGCTTCGGTTTTTGGCCTTTTTATAGTACTAAAAATAGTCTTATTTTGTCCCATTCTTCATGTTTCATTAAGGGTCTTTGGCCGTTTGTGGAATATTTTGTAGACTTTGTGTTATAGCCACTTTTGAGCCTCATTTTGCATTGCATTTCTAGCATGTTTGTATACTGTTTTGGGGTTTTTACAGTTCTGTAAATATGCATATTTTTGGTCCCTCTTCAATGTTGTAGAAGGGAATTTTTCAGTTTGGGCTTTGCATATACCACTTGCCTCTTTGGCCACCTTTTGGCCCATTTTCTTGCATAAGAGCTTAGCCATATCTATGTTTGTTTTTAGGGTTTTTACAGTTCTGTAAAGTGGCTTAGTTTGGGCCCCTCTTCAATGTTGTTGAAGGGCCCTAACCGGTTTGGGGTTAGCAGCTGTGAGTTGCTTCATAACCTCATATTTAGGGCCATTTTTGCATGCCATTGTTGCCCTATCTTTGCTGCCTGTTTGGCCATGATTTGTACTAGTAAAATGCTTATTTTGAGGCTGCCTTTCTTCTGTCTTTTCATCTCATGTACCAATTATGCATGCTTTGTATAGCTGTAGTTCATTCCATGCGCCTAATTTGCATTTCGGGAGAGATTCCACGCATTGGGTATCATTTCGCCTCGTTTCGGGGCTGTTTTGCCCCTCATTTTGCTACTGAAAATTGCATGTTTGCATATCATATTCCATGTCTTTGCCATGTCTCATTAGAGTGGCATTTCGGTGCCTGAGGGTCGGTCCTCGGTTTGCGTGCACGCGTTCACGTATTTCGAGTTGTCTTGTTCTCATTTCATGGCCTCCTATGTGAGTGTGGCTGAGGCTCTCTCATGTTGGTGTAAGCCCATTATTGCAGTGAATATGTCATTGCCTCGATTTGCGTGCCCGTGTGCACGTATTTCGAGGCACTTCATTTTCATCCATGGCCTCCTATGTGAGTGTGGCTGAGGCTCTCTCATGTTGGTGTAAGCCCATTATTGCATTGCATATGCCATTGCCTCGATTTGCGTACCCATGTGCACGCATTTCGAGGCACTTCATTTTCATCCATCGGCCTCTTATGTGAGTGTGGCTGAGGCTCTCTCATGTTAGTATAAGTCCATGTTGCATTCTATATGCCATTTTTCATGCCATTGCATTGCATATGCCATTGTCTCGATTTGCGTGCCCGTGTGCACGCATTTCGAGGCACTTTATTTTCATCCATCGGCCTCTTATGTGAGTGTGGCTGAGGCTCTCTCATGTTAGTATAAGTCCATGTTGCACTCTATATGCCATTTTCCATGCCATTGCATTGCATATGCCATTGCCTCGATTTGCGTGCCCGTGTGCACGCATTTCGAGGCACTTTATTTTCATCCATCGGCCTCTTATGTGAGTGTGGCTGAGGCTCTCTCATGTTAGTGTAAGCCCATATCATATTTCCATGTCATTTGCATTGCGTATGTCATTTTCTCAGTTTGCGTGCCCGTGTGCACGCATTTCGAGACATCTCATTTTCATAGCATTGTGCATGCTAGGCTGTATCTTAGTTGTGTTCATGCATATCATGCATATTGCATCGTGTTCGGGATTGGAGTTAGCCCGGGCACGGGGAACGAGGTGCATTTCGTACTCCGAGTGACGGAACGTGTCTCAATTCCAAGTCACCGACACTCCAGATCATCCATGATGGGGCTAGGTTCTTGTTGTGTTTACACGTGCATTCATTCTATATTGAGTTGCACATTTCGACTCCTCGGCCATCATGCATCGGTATGCGTGATTGGTGGCACGAGGATCGAGGCATGCATATATCTGTGAAAATACATTGTTGTGCCCCTTTCCTGCTCTCTGTTGCAGCAAATGAAGAATCAGCAAACTTCCGGAGTTTGGCGCGCTTCCCAAGAAAAATCACAAAACAGAGGCTAATTGGGGCATCCCAGTGGATTTCCGCGCAAGGCAGCCCAAACATACATCATTCATTAGAAGCAAGGCAGTCCCTGACTTGCACGCCAGTTTTACAGCTTTCTTAGTTAATTTGATTAATTAGGAATTTGTATATTATTTGGACTGTAATATTTGGACTGTAATATTCTTTTATTCGGGACTGTATATTTATTCGGACCCTCTGTGCGAGGGCATAATTGTAATAAGTGTGGGTGAGTGTGTTGTATGTCTTCCAACCCCACGTATTTCTCCCTTTTATTTATCCGCTTATGATGGTTAGATTAGGGCATATTTCAATTAGCATACAGTATGACAGCATGTTTGCATCATTCATCCGTTTTGCATGCACCGGGCTTAGCGCATCATACTAACTGCATTGTATTTTCAATTCCAAATTGAATACATGATAGTTGTAGCATTTCACATGCCATGTTTAGAATAGCCGAGCCTGCTATAGTTGCATTTTGCATGTGCTGCATTAGGCATTTCTGTATACTTAGGATCATGCATGATTTCTAATGTAAACTTCTGTTTTGGCTTGGAGTACCCGGTGAGCTTTATGCTTTAACATCCTTGCATGCGTGTGAGTGACTGCCATGAATAGCATGCTTACCATGAGGCTAAATGCTTATGTGATATATCTGCCTGAGTGCCTGTGGGTGAAGGTTGGGTTACTTGGATTGGAATAAATCATCAACTGTTTGTTTTAAGCCCACTAGGTAGTGGCAAAACCATCTCTTCTAAGCCCACCTGCGGGTGGCAAAATCTGCATTTTAAGCCTACTTGCGAGTAGCAAACCATTTTTCAAATAAACAAACATGAAATGTTTTGTTCCAATTCAGGCGATCCAGTCTATACTTGTATGCTGTGCGCATCACATAGTAACCTAGGCTAATAGCCGGAATAAGGACATACAAAGTTTTCAAAAATAGATATCATGGTTAGTAGAGGCCGATTTTTGATCGGGCGAGCGGGGGTGCTCACGAAGTGACCTTCCCCAATCGTACCCAAGTTCCCGAGCCGAGGCAACTTTGGTGATGACGGACACGTGGCCTTTGGCACCGAGTCAGGGTTTCCTAAATTTCCCATTAAAAAACATTTAGGTGGCGACTCTGTATCTGGCAAAGCAGTCCATGTTTGGCACTTCTTTCGAAAATCTGTTTTCTCAAAACGATTTGCCGGATTTGGACTCTTTGGTTCAGATTTAGAACCGTGACAAATTTGAGAGTCCTGAGCTGTAGTGACCCCAAAATGAACAGAACGGGAGATCCTTCCTCCCGGGGTGTTCGGGGACGTCTACAGTTTCTGGCGACTTTGCTGGGGATTTAGAGAACTTGACTCGAACTCATGATATCTGTTTTTGACTACGCTTGTGTGTTTCTTTGCATTGCATTTGCATTGGTGCGCCTAGGACACCGTGTTTGCCATCTGTTATTCCTGAACGGTTTGCCGGAGGCTTGTCTTGTCAAGGCATGACCATAAGGCTGACCGGTTGTGGGCTCTGCCAGTATGGGAACACAAACCCCGGTTTTACCGGGGCACCCTTTTTGACCATTCGACCTAGTGCATATTCGGATCCATAGTGACCATTCCAAACTAGGACAGGTTGCTTACCCGTTTATAGGTTGTTTGAAGCCGCTGTGTGCGTAGTGAAACCCTAGCTCCTGACAAAATAGGACAGGGAAACGCTACCCCAACATAGGGGTGTTCTGGCTCTCACTTATCTGTTATGTGCTTTAGAGTACGTCTCTACAGGAATGCATGTATCAGTTTGTAAGTCTGGGCATCAGGCCTGCGGGCATTACTATCAGTATTCGGGAGTCAGCTTTACCTGTGGGTATCAGACTCAGATTCTGAGGCCGAATTTTGGGGCAGAATTCAGTAGAGGGCACACTCATTCAACTATGCTCGTATCTGTTCAGATGGAATCAGGCTAAGATGCTGTCTGTTTTCTCTTTTGCTAGGTAGTCTGGGAACCATAGCCTCAGAAGGCTCCGATATCCCCCGAGGTTCATCAAACTTGTGCTGATAGACTTTGCTAGGTCAGAGATTCAGTTCAAGGGCAATCAGTGTTCCTTCGCCAGAGGCAAGGTAAAAAGGGCTAGTCGGGCACAAATCACCGGTTCAGCAGTTACCAGGTCAGCGGCCTTTATCCACCCCACCAGTGAACAGTCAGGCTGAGGTCTCAGTTTCTACTGCAGGGATAGATACCAACCAGTCAGATGGATCAGCAGAACACGTCAGGGATGGAGGCAATGATGCGCCAGATGCAAGAAAGTATGAAACTCATGCAACAGGATGCTGCTCGTCAGGAGGAATTTGCCAAACAGCAGGCTGTGATCATGGCTCAGCAGGCCGAGCTCATCACCAAGCTACAACAGCAAAGCGGCGCGTCCGCTTCACAACAAGTTCCTCCCCCAGCAGGAGCTCCAGCACCTGGGGAGACGCCAAACGTCCAGGATGATGTGGACATTCCAGGCGGGCCGGCTCCACCCCCAATTTTACCTCAACTATCCAAAACACCTACCAATCTACCAGACTCTCCCTCCGAGTTCGAGGTCGACCCCACAGTGTTGAAGTTGAGCAAGCTTGAAAAGTTGTTCAAGAAATCCCAGGGGGTAAAGTCCATCCCGGACATTGAGGACGGGTACACCGACGCAGCTGTAACTCTGCCGGACAGGTTCAAGATGCCTCACATCGACCGTTTTGATGGGTCAGGAGATCCCATGGTCCACCTGAGTCTGTTTTCAGATGTTTTGCGCCCGATGGGCTTGACAAGATTACAGAAGCTCTCCCTTTTTGGCAGGACCCTGTCAGGTATTGCGGTCACCTGGTATGCCAAATTGGAGGATTCAGTAAAACGAAGCTGGGAGGAGATGGCCGAGGCCTTCGTCGTGCAATATTCATACAATACCCAAATTGAGATTACGACCCATGATCTTGAGACGACGAGACAGGAGCCTAAGGAGAACTTCTCAGAATTCGTGGCCCGCTGGAGAGCCAAAGCCTCAATGATGACCATTAGGCCAACGGATAAGGATCAAATACGGATGGTTGTGCGCAACCTCCAGCCCAAACTAATGCAGAAAATGATCGTGCTCCCCTTCCCTACCTTTTCAGATTTGCATGAGATGGGAGTACAGATCGAGGACGCTATGAAGCAGGGCCTTTTTGACCAGGAGAAGGAGCAGCCCAGGAGGGCGTTTTCCCGCAGTTCGAATGCGACCACCAGTGGTGATGCAGCTGCAAGATCTTCTGATGTGGGCATGGTTACTACCACCGTATCAAAAACAGCTACCCCATTCACCGGTGCATCCGGAAGTAGCCCATAAGGAACCAAGTACCCACCTCGAGTCAAGAGGGTTTTCACCCCACTTCATATGCCTTTGTCAAAGGCCCTAGAGGTCTTAATCCGGAAAAGACATCTGAAACCATTGGAACAACGGCCCTTACCCGATCCTATCCCTGCAAAGCATGATCATACCAAATACTGCGCCTACCATCAACAAACCGGTCATGACACCGACAGTTGCTTTCGTCTGCGCCATGATGTACAAGATCTGTTTGACAACGGGGTCATTCCCGCGCCAGTCCAGTAAAGTCTATCGGCACTCGATCAGTAAATTTGTGGGGGGATAATGTGATCTGATCAGAGATTGAACCGGCTGCGGGTGGCACTCGATTTACTCCAGATGGGGGAAGGACAGGCACTGTTTTGAGCATTTGCGAATGCCAGTTTCTGACTTGGGTATTGGGTCAGTCTTGTTGTTTTATTTTGAGTCTGTCTTTTTGCTTTGAGTCAGTCTCTTTTTGTTTTGGGTCTATCTTGTTGTATCGAGTCAGTCCTGTTGTATAGGAGTCGGGTGATTCCGGGGGGTGTTAACTCGGGCATCACCATTTTGTTTTGTGTCTGTCTTTTTCGTTTTGTTTTGAGTCTGTTTCTGCCAAGAAGCCAGTAACACTAGAAGATTTGAATGAAACAGCAGTAATTTTTACACTTCTGTGTTCGCTTTAGCCATGTGCTAGTTGTGACGGAATCTGAATGAAATGGCAGTGCATTCCATCTGCTCTCTTGTGCCCCAGAATCATTGCATCGACCTAAGTTTTCCAAAACTTTTTGAACACTACAGTGAAACGAAGAGGAAGGAATTCCTCGGGATTTGCAAAACTTTGATCATTTGACAGAAAGAGAGGCGTGCTAAGCCCTTAATGAATGAAATCATGCTTGTTAGCGTGAGTACTGAGAAGGACCCTGGTTTGATCCAGACTGGTTTCACACTATTTTCAGCACGAGTGATTTGTCGCTTTCTTAAAAACTTTCAAAAACAAAATGTTTTGCGCGGTCCTGTGAAGACCTGTGTGGAATCACTCTTGAGATTGTGCAGCCTAGGATCGCTCTCAGTCTCGAGACTCAACCCTTTCGCTTCCAAACCTTGAAACTTGAATTCAGAAGGTTCAACGGTCAACTATGATGTGAGGCCTGTGTGGTCGGATTTGAAGCAGCACTCGAACAAGAGGCCAGGAAAGTCAGGTCAAGAAGATCAGATCTCGTCAGAAGAAGCTTACAAAGCAAAACAGCAGCCATTCTCCTGGATTCAGATGACTTCAGGATCTCAAAACCATTTGACATGGACAAAGCTACACTTTTACCCTTGAGAGGCTCGCTGGGCCGAAAACCCGGAAAGGCGACCCAGGCAAAAGTTAGAGCAAGAGAAAAATACAAAAAAAGAGAAGCAAAAAATACAAACAAAAAAAAAATCAAAAAAGAAATGAAATGAAAAGAATTGAAAAGAAAAGAAAAACAAAGCTCGCAAGGTCGAAAACCCGCAACGGGTACCTTGGCAAAAGTTAGAGCCTAAAAATGAGAGGTTAATACCCGAGTGTACCTTAACCCCGAACTACGTGAGGCTTGATTCCCATCTTTGGGATACGTAGGCAACTTCATTCTGAAGTCCAGCCGTAAAACAATTCGATTGTGTCCATGCGATGGTTCTGATCATCTTCACTTTCTCTGTATCCGAGAGTTTGGTTGTGTTCGTCGCTCTGAGGACTGCCTACAATGCGCTGCAGTGCCATCCAAACAAGGGGCAACTTTCCGTTGCCATTCGATGCGCTGCGGTGCCATCCAAACAAGGGGCAACTTTCCGTTTCCATTCAATGCGCTGCGGGGCCATTCAGACAAGGGGCAACTTTCCGTCGCCATTCAATGCGCCGTGGCGCCGTTCAAACAAGGGGCAACTTTCCGTTGCCATTCAATGCGCCGCGGTGCCGTTCAAACAAGGGGCAACTTTCCGTTGCCATGCAGTTCCCCTCAAGCAAGGGGCAATCTTCCTTCGAATACGAGGTTGTGCATCTCGAGAGTAGGTTCCGTGCTCGTTGAGCAGTGGTCGTTTGCAAAAATAGTTTTTGAGAATTTTTACTGAGGTTGACTAACCTTTTCGAAAAGTACTCCATTTTTCAAAACTGGACCATTTCTCGGACCCAAAAAAGGAAAACTCTCAGTGCTCACAGCCTAACTTGCATGATTTTAAATCAGAAAATCGAACAAGCGCGTTAATCTAACTCTCATGTTGGTCAAAACTGTTTTAGTAGAAAGCAAAAACAAAAAATGGTCAAAATGATGAACTAGGGGCACAGTTGAGTCAGACTTCCTGACTTTCCCATTGTCAACATACTTGCCAAGAAGGGCACTCTACCTGCCAGAATAGGGCACAACTGAAGTTAACAACAAAGGGCAGAAAGCTCTCACATCCTCCAACCAACGAGGTATCAAGGCAAGTGCGAAGCACGAACTAGAATGGGGCAAGATATTCCACTCCATCATCTGGACAGATCTTATCACGTCCAAGCTCCCCAGCAAAGCATCATCAACTGATGTTAGCTGCAGATTTGCTACACACCCAGTTGTAGCGCAACCCTTCCATGGGAGGAATTCACTAGCTGTGAGTGGAAGAAAGAGAATCTAGCAGAATGCTAGGGACACGAGCCCACAATTTGCTGTTTATCCATCAACCACCCAGGGGAGGGATGAAAAATGAGAGATTGAAGAATAGAGAGATGTGCGATGAGAGGAAAAGTGAGAAGAGGGCTTTTTTTTCATAAAAAACAAAGCTTGAGGGTCGAGTGATGTGAGAACCACAAATGAGAAAGGATGGGAAACACTACCCGGTGAAACAGGCTCCCTGTGCACGTCTGAGTGTCGTGTCTTTTTGTGTTATCTTGATTCTTGTTTTGAGTCGTTTCGAGTGTTACTCAATGTGTCTAGGTTGTGTGCCTTTTATTTCCTTGTTGAGTCGTTTTGCTGTGTTCAGTCGTAGGCTCAATACTTGGTCGAAAACTCATCTCTTAATTTCAAAAATAAAATCGTTTTGTGCTCCGAACACCGTGCCGTTCTCTACATTGGTACAAAAAAAAAAAAAGATTTGTTCTTTCATAAAACCGCAGGGTTCAACCTAGGTCACGTTAGAACAGTAAAACCAGGACCTATCTAAAGCTATATGAGTTCCAGACTGCAAAGCAAAAGCAAAAGAGGAAATGTCAAGCATCTGAGTTTGTTTCAACTTCAGTAAGTTCCGAGACTACATTCCGTGTGTACCTCTTCAGGTCTTGCCAAAGCTCCGAAGTATGAGTGCGCCTCTACCTCAAGCTCAAGATCAAGGCTGCTTCAAGCCAAAATGGCAATCAAAATTGCTCTCCCTGAGTACCATTCCCCGCCAGAGGCATCTTGGCTGTGTTCGCAATGAGTTCCTAGGAGACCAACTGCGACGGTGGAAACTAGAGTTCGAATGGCTGATGCCTAGAACGTAAAGGTTCGGGATTTCCGGGACTAAAGTCTGGTTTAAATACCGGAGGCGCGTCCTTGGCTTGAAATCTGTATGGAAACCCCATAGGTTGAGATAGCGTGTATGCACCTCAATTCTGGATACTGAACCAACCTAGTCTGTCACCCCGTTGGAGAATAGGGAAAGTTGTGAATATGATCAGGAAGAAAGGCAACATCCAAAGTGTTCTACGTGAAGAATCCTTGTCAATATTTCAGAGCCTTTATACTATAAGATTGAAGGTAAGTGTTCGAAGAGCACAAGGGGAGATCCCCATCGGAGAAGAGTGGTTCACCGCCACTCACCTCATGAGGTGCTTTCTAAAGCGCCGCTACGCTTGTTTATTGCGTTCATTAAACATCATGCATTGTATTGCATTGTACCTATCAAGTTTCTTTCTCATTCATGCACGATATTGTATGTACGGTTCGTTCAAAGAAGTTTGGTTTAAGATCATTTCTTTAGTGTATCTATCACACTTTTCTTCATTCACTTTTGTGTATTTATCACATGCATTCTCATTTTGTGTATCAATCACACTTCTTTCATTTTGTGTATCCATCACATACATTCGCATTTAGTATATCAATCATACTTTGCTCACATTGTGCATCTATCACACTTTGTGTTCACTTTTAGTATATCAATCATACTTTGCTCACATTGTGCATCTATCACACTTTGTGTTCACTTTTAGTATATCAATCATACTTTGCTCACATTGTGCATCTATCACACTTTGTGTTCACTTTCAGTATATCAATCATACTTTGCTCACATTGTGCATCTATCACACTTTGTGTTCACTTTCAGTATATCAATCATACTTTGCTCACATTGTGCATCTATCACACTTTGTGTTCACTTTTAGTGTATCAATCACACTTGTTCACATAGTGCATCTATCACACTTTGTGTTCATTTTCAGTATATCAATCATACTCTGTTCACTAAGTGCATCTATCACACTTCGTGTTCACATTTAGTATATCAATCATACTCTGCACACATAGTGCATCTATCACACTTTGTGTTCACTTTTAGTGTATCAATCACACTTTGTTCACTAAGTGCATCTATCACACTTTGTGTTCACCTTTTGTGTATCCATCACACTTGTTCACATAATGCATCTATCACACTTTGTGTTCATTTTCAGTATATCAATCATACTCTGTTCACTAAGTGCATCTATCACACTTCGTGTTCACATTTAGTATATCAATCATACTCTGCTCACATAGTGCATCTATCACACTTTGTGTTCACTTTTAGTGTATCAATCACACTCTGTTCACATAGTGCATCTATCACACTTTGTGTTCGCTTTTAGTGTATCAATCACACTTTGATTCACTAAGTGCATCTATCACACTTTGTGTTCACCTTTAGTGTGTATCCATCACACTTTGCTCACTTTACCCTTTGTATATCAATTACACTTTGCTCAAATAGTGTATCTATCACACACTCGCTTTGCTCACTTAGTGCATCTATCACACTTTGTGCTCACCTTTTTGTGTATCAATCACACACTCTCGCTTTGTGTATCTATCATACTTGTTCACTTAGTGCATCTATCACACTTTGTGTTCACCTTTTTGTGTATCAATCACATGTTCGCTCTGTGTATCTATCACATATGCACACTGTATTTACAGTGAGAATTCTATAATTTTCTTACATCCTTTCTGCACGAGGTGTAGTTTGGCTCGAGTTTACTTGCTTGCCTAGCATTCGCTTAAAATGTTGCATTTATTTCGCATAATTGCTTCATTACAGCTCTCTTTGCATGATCATGAGTGATAACCAGCTTCGCGTAGCGTATAAGTCCAATTATCAAAACCGGCTTCGCGTAGCGTATAAGTCCAATCTTCAAAATATTTCTGCGTATCGCTTTGCATTTTGCCCCCTTGCCTGCGGGCACATCTCTGTTTATCTTGTACGTTTGTCTAAGTCTTCGGCCTTGTCAAAAATGGGTCGTCTCTGGGCTTTGACATTCACTCCCGTCACTTGTGACTTCCGAGTTCTGTCAAAGAGGGGCAACTGTAGACACCCCATTTTTGACCGACCTTAAGACTCAGACGTCACCGATTGAGCGCTTGGTGGTGTTGCATATCGCGCTCGTTCAGAAATTTCAGAGTCTTGGCCGTCAGCCCTGCCTCCAGATTTCCGAACCCTCTTCTGTGCCTTGCCTCGATTTGCGAACCAGGCTCAATTTTCTCTGTTTCTTTTCCTGAGGGGAGGGAGAGGTCCTGTAGACCATCTCTCAGTGGCCGTGGGCTACATTTTGTGGCTATAGGCCATTTTGCCCATTTCGGAGCCCGGTTTCCGGTTTTTCGGGACCGTTGGCCGTGTGCCTCGGTTCGAGACCGCTCAACCATCTCCATTCGCTCTGAATTTTGGCATACATCTTATTTACTCCCTTTTGAGGGACACTGGGGTCTGAGAAACCCACTTCGTAGCCGAACGCCACTTTCGATGCTTAGCAGCCCATTTTCGGGACCCCGAACTGCGTGTTTTAGCCCCCGAGCATTCGTTTTGCATTGGTCTTCGTTCATTTTTGGCAGGTACCTCTGTTTTATCACCAGGAAGGTCACTGGTGGGTGGGAGGCCAGCAATTGTCTTGGCAACCAGTTATATTCCATTTTCGCCCTCTAACACCCGTTTTTCTCACTTCCGAGCCAATGTTGAACACCTTGGAGCCACTTTCTTCAACCCCAAACCACATATTTGTGTTGTACACACATGGGAGGACCCTAAAAGTTGGTGGCCGGCCACTAATTCCATTTGACCCTTTTGAACCCCTCCTAAAAATGGCCTATTCTCTCTTCTGTTTTACAGTTTCCAAATTCGAACCACAGGGTTGTGATGAGGAGGCATGGGAGGACACCATTATGTGGTGGCCGGCCACTAACTGAACTTGACCCTTTTGACCCCTAGCCGGCCGGCTAGGGGGGGTGGCCGGCCGGCCATCTGCAACTCCAAAAGGTGGCCGGCCATGATCCTCTCAATTGGAACTTTACAGCTGTATAGCTGTTGTTCCCCAGAAACACCTGTATCCGGGGGATATTTTGTGGGGGAAAGCCTTGGTCCTTTTCCCCCACCCTTTCCTTCCATGCTCCCCCTCCTTTTGGTCCTTATAACCAGCTGCAAGCATTGGTATTGGGGGTTAGAAAAATTCATCTTCAAGCTTGGTATACAAAATCCTCCTCCATCTCTCTCATTTCCTTGAAAACCTCCAAGTCCAACACCACCATTTCTTCTACACCACCAACCCCCACCCTTCCATCCTCCATTCCAGAAGTTTGAAGGTGTTCCCCAAGGCCTGAGGAGCCACAAACTCAAGCCAAGAGGCAACCAAAGTCAAGCCTTCAAGGGTAAGTAGTTTTTTTCATTTTTTGAGCTTATTTTGGTATCTTTTCTTAGCCATACGTGCTTACTGATTTGAGCTCCGACCAAAACTGAAAAGGTCATTCTTTTGAGCTCATTTTCTTGTTCCATTAAGGGCTCAACCCTTTTTGAGCCCCCCATATTGCACTTGCTTCAATATCTTCCTTGAATGCCATTTTCTTGCATGCTTTGGCAGCCCATTATGCTTCCTTTTTTGGGCGTTTTACAGAACTAAAAATAGGCTTATTTCGAGCCCCTCTTCAACATTGAAGAAGGGCTCAACACTGTTTGGGACCGCCATGCTATACTTGCCTTTATATCCCTCTTTGGTCCCCATTTTTTTTGCATGTTTTGGTAGCCTATTATGCTTCGGTTTTTGGCCTTTTTACAGTACTAAAAATAGTCTTATTTTGGCCCATTCTTCATGTTTCATTAAGGGTATTTGGCCGTTTGTGGAATATTTTGTAGACTTTGTGTTATAGCCACTTTTGAGCCTCATTTTGCATTGCATTTCTAGCATGTTTGTATACTGTTTTGGGGTTTTTATAGTTCTGTAAATATGCATATTTTTGGTCCCTCTTCAATGTTGTAGAAGGGAATTTTTCAGTTTGGGCTTTGCATATACCACTTGCCTCTTTGGCCACCTTTTGGCCCATTTTCTTGCATAAGAGCTTAGCCATATCTATGTTTGTTTTTAGAGTTTTTACAGTTCTGTAAAGTGGCTTATTTTGGGCCCCTATTCAATGTTGTTGAAGGGCCCTAACCTGTTTGGGGTCAGCAGCTGTGAGTTGCTTCATAACCTCATATTTAGGGCCATTTTTGCATGCCATTGTTGCCCTATCTTTGCTGGCTGTTTGGCCATGATTTGTACTAGTAAAATGCTTATTTTGAGGCTGCCTTGCTTCTGTCTTTTCATCTCATGTACCAATTATGCATGCTTTGTATAGCTGTAGTTCATTCTATGCGCCTAATTTGCATTTCGGGAGAGATTCCATGCATTGGGTATCATTTCGCCTCATTTCGGGGCTGTTTTGCCCCTCATTTTGCTACTTAAAATTGCATGTTTGCATATCATATTCCATGTCTTTGCCATGTCTCATTAGAGTGGCATTTCGGTGCCTGAGGGTCGGTCCTCGGTTTGCCTGCACGCGTGCATGTATTTCGAGTTGTCTTGTTTTCATCTCATGGCCTCCTATGTGAGTGTGGCTGAGGCTCTCTCATGTTGGTGTAAGCCCATTATTGCATTGCATATGCCATTGCCTCGATTTGCGTGCCCGTGTGCACGTATTTCGAGGCACTTCATTTTCATCCATGGCCTCCTATGTGAGTGTGGCTGAGGCTCTCTCATGTTGGTGTAAGCCTATTATTGCATTGCATATGCCATTGCCTCGATTTGCGTGTCCGTGTGCACGCATTTCGAGGCACTTCATTTTCATCCATCGGCCTCTTATGTGAGTGTGGCTGAGGTTCTCTCATGTTAGTATAAGTCCATGTTGCATTCTATATGCCATTTTCCATGCCATTGCATTGCATATGCCATTGCCTCGATTTGCGTGCCCGTGTGCACGCATTTCGAGGCACTTCATTTTCATCCATCGGCCTCTTATGTGAGTGTGGCTGAGGGTCTCTCATGTTAGTATAAGTCCATGTTGCACTCTATATGCCATTTTCCATGCCATTGCATTGCATATGCCATTGCCTCGATTTGCGTGCCCGTGTGTACACATTTCGAGGCACTTCATTTTCATCCATCGGCCTCTTATGTGAGTGTAGCTGAGGCTCTCTCATGTTAGTGTAAGCCCATATCATATTTCCATGTCATTTGCATTGCGTATGTCATTTTCTCGGTTTGCGTGCCCGTGTGCACGCATTTCGAGACATCTCATTTTCATAGCATTGTGCATGCTAGGCTGTATGTTAATTGTGTTCATGCAGTTCATGCATATTGCATCGTGTTCGGGATAGGAGTTAGCCCGGGCACGGGGAACGAGGTGCGTTTCGTACTCCGAGTGACGGAACGTGTCTCAATTCCAAGTCACCGACACTCCAGATCATCCATGATGGGGCTAGGTTCTTGTTGTGTTTACGCGTTCATTCATTCTATATTGAGTTGCACATTTCGACTCCTCGGCCATCATGCATCGGTATGCGTGATTGGTGGCACGAGGATCGAGGCATGCATATATCTGTGAAAATACATTGCCGTGCCCCTTTCCTGCTCTCTGTTGCAGCAAATGAAGAATCAGCAAACTTTCGGAGTTTGGCGCGCTTCCCAAGAAAAATCACAAAACAGAGGCTAATTGGGGCATCCCAGTGGATTTCCGCGCAAGGCAGCCCAAACATACATCATTCATTAGAAGCAAGGCAGTCCCTGGCTTGCACGCCAGTTTTACAGCTTTCTTAGTTAATTTGATTAATTAGGAATTTGTATATTATTCGGACTGTAATATTTGGACTGCAATATTCTTTTATTCGGGACTGTATATTTATTCGGACCCTCTGTGCGAGGGCATAATTGTAATAAGTGTGGGTGAGTGTGTTGTATGTCTTCCAACCCCACGTCTTTCTCCCTTTTATTTATCCGCTTATGATGGTTAGATTAGGGCATATTTCAATTAGCATACAGTATGACAGCATGTTTGCATCATTCATCCGTTTTGCATGCACCGGGCTTGGCGCATCATACTAACTGCATTGTATTTTCAATTCCAAATTGAATACATGATAGTTGTAGCATTTCACATGCCATGTTTAGAATAGCCGAGCCTGCTATAGTTGCATTTTGCATATGTTGCATTAGGCATTTCTGTATACTTAGGATCATGCATGATTTCTAATGTAAACTTCTGTTTTGGCTTGGAGTACCCGGTGAGCTTTATGCTTTAGCATCCTTGCATGCGTGTGAGTGACTGCCATGAATAGCATGCTTACCATGAGGCTAAATGCTTATGTGATATATCTGCCTGAGTGCCTGTGGGTGAATGTTGGGTTACTTGGATTGGAATAAATCATCAACTGTTTGTTTTAAGCCCACTAGATGGTGGCAAAACCATTTCTTCTAAGCCCACCTGCGGGTGGCAAAATCTGCATTTTAAGCCTACTTGCGAGTAGCAAACCATTTTTCAAATAAACAAACATGAAATGTTTTGTTCCAATTCAGGCGATCCAGTCTATACTTGTATGCTGTGCGCATCACATAGTAACCTAGGCTAATAACCGGAATAAGGACATACAAAGTTTTCAAAAATAGATATCATGGTTAGTAGAGGCCGATCTTTGATCGGGCGAGCGGGGGTGCTCACGAAGTGACCTTCCCCAATCGTACCCAAGTTCCCGAGTCGAGGCAACTTTGGTGATGACGGACACGTGGCATTTGGCACCGAGTTAGGGTTTCCTAAATTTCCCATTAAAAAACATTTAGGTGGCGACTCTGTATCTGGCAAAGCAGTCCATGTTTGGCACTTCTTTCGAAAATCTGTTTTCTCAAAACGATTTGCCGGATTTGGACTCTTTGGTTCAGATTTAGAACCGTGACAAATTTGAGAGTCCTGAGCTGTAGTGACCCAAAAATGAACAGAACGGGAGATCGTTCCTCCCGGGGCGTTCGGGACGTCTACAGGTTGGAAGACACACACATTATTACATTGCGTTCTCACGAAGGGGAGTTCGAATAAACTAAGCTAATTAACTAGCTAATTATTACAAAACAAGTGAATAAATAGCTAAACTACTTAACTAATTATTATAACAAATGAATTAACTAATCTAGCTAACTAAAATAATTAAAACAACTAGTTAACTAACTAATTAATTACAACACTTTGTAAGATTAACTAGTTACAACTAATTAATTACAACAAATATATAAACCAAAAATTTAAGCTAAACAGGCTCGATATGCGAGGAATGCTCATGCACGTGCTCTATTTTGCTTCCAGAAGGCCTCTGTTGCACAATAGAACACTTACACCTTTGTCCACTTTCAGAATAGCTCTGCTCTGCTCTGCTCTACTCTACTCAAAGAACACATTGTTGAATTTTGCATCAGTGGCCGGCCGGCCAGGAGTGAGGGCCAGCTAGTCACCAGTGATAACCGATCGGCCATCAAAGGTGGCCTGCCGGCCATGGAAAATGGCCTATCGGCCACTGCTGTCCAATTCACCCTGCTGCAACAGAGAACAAGCAGAGCATGCACAGGGTATTCTCAAGGGTTTATTTGCATAACTCACCCCTTCTTTTCATGAACAAATTAAAGGAGTAGTAAACTTGGTTCACAAACCACCAACACAAGCAATTTCATTGCATGATGGCTTATGAACCAAAGTGTGTAATTTTAATAAATGCAACAAAATAAGACTCAAACCTCCTCCCTTTCATGAATTGATCAAGGGAAGTGGTGACCTTGAGTACTTGAACCATTTCATCACTAATGAGTATGAAATGCCTTAAGCTTCCATGTGTTCAATTAATGTCTGATTTAACACAACACTTTTTTATTATCTTGCACCATTTTAGCCTCAATTTTTATTACTCCATTTTAGTTTACCAACCATTCTTTAATTCATTGAGTCCAATGGTGAGTTTAAGTTCTCTAATGGAAAGAAGGCTCAAACCAAGAGTTGCTTTGGGCATAAAAGAAACATCATACTATTGGTAATGAATCCTAAAATGATTAAACCATTAAGCATGACATCTCAATCTCATGGTTTAAACAAACAAGTTGTTTGAACCACTTTCAAAGAAAAACAAAAGTCAAGAAATGAGGGATGTTACAGAGTTGATTAAGAGTGATCACAAGTATAGAAAGCCATAAATAGATGCAATCTACTCAAAGAAGATGGTGTCTGAGGTCTAAAACACCAAACTCATGAGGACAGTTACACTATAAGCATACAAAACAAAGCTCAAATGCAACTACCAACCAAAAATAGTGCTAAAATAGTCTAAAATAAGTCCTAAAATATGCTGGAATTAAGACAAAAATAGCTAGATTAATAAGCTAAAACATAGCACAAACTAGGCTAGTAAGCAAGACATAAGAAGGGGAGGCTAACTCCTCCAAATTTAGACTTCAAAACATCATTTTAGCCACTAAAATAACTTTGAAAAATAGTGTTAAAAGCTCAAAGACAGATAGTAAAAGGATGAGAAACACAAGAGTAAAGGTCTCCAAAATAAGGTGCAAAGAAGGGTGAACCACCCCTCAACCTTTAATGGTCTTAAAACTCAAGCTTCAGCCCAAAAATACAGAGTTTTTATAGCCCAAAAATAGTTGAAAATTGTAATAATAATAGAAAATAAAACAAAGCAACTAGCAAAGCCTTATACCTCTTGAAGAGAAGACGAATTCTAGGCAACAAATCAAGACAACACACCCTTCAAGAACTCAAACCAAGCTTAAAAGTATCTCAACTCAAAGATGAGAAGGTTTGGTTAAGGGTGTATAGGCAAAGGTTAAGGATATATGGGCTAAAGTGTAGAAATTTGGAAGAAGGAGAGAGTATTATAGGGAGAAAGGAAAAATTTTGCTTTAAAATTTTTCTAACCTTAAAACATGAGAGAGAGGCCTTTTATCCATAGAAAATATGAATTCCCCTAAAAAACATACAGCCCTACACGTGGGAGCAGATGCAAGCATCTGTGCAAACAGCTGGCATAGCTGTCACAAAATATTTGCAAAAGAAATTGGTAGCCGGCCGATCATAACTGGTGTCGGCGGGCCATATTAGTGGCCGACAACCCAAAAAGGTGGCCGGCAAGCCACCAAGGGTTGCAGACTTAAAGAACCAAGTCCTGGTCCAAGAATGAGACAACAAGAGTGTAGGGTTGAAGGGCTCAAAGTTGTGCCATTCCGCCAAGGACTTCGAGCACTTCATGAGCATATAGACTCATCATCGAGTGTGCAAGCGATGACGTCCAAGTCGTAAGGGCCGTAAAAAATAGGATGTCTACAGCTGGGCCTTGATCTGTGGGTTGGGCCCTATTGGCTGCCCATTAGTATCAGTAGTCTGCCCATTTCCAAGCGCAGCTTTAGTCCAACGAAGGGAATAAGAGTGTGAGAGGTAGTCCCTCAAGGCCGGGAAGGGCAGGGGTGGTGGAGGGGCTTCTGGGAGAGTGGTTGATCGTCAAGATGACCGAACAAGAAGAATGATTGTCAGACTGACTGACCACGAGGGTGGCAAATCGGGAAGAATGACTGTTAGGCTGGCCGACCGCAAAGGTGGCCGAACGTGAGGGAAGACCGTCAGGCTGGCCGATCATGAAGGTGGCTGAGTGTGAGGGGAGACCGTCAAGCTGGCCGATTGTGAGGGAAGACCGGCAAGCTGGCCGACCGATGGCGAAGGTGGCCGAACGTGGGGGAAGACCATTAGGCTGGCTGAGCATGAGGGGAGGTCGTTCGGCTGGCTGACCGCAAAGGTGGCTGAGTGTGAGGGAAGACTGTCAGGTTGGCTGATCGCGAGGGAAGATCGGCAAGCTTCCCGACTACGAAAGTAGCCAACCGACTGGCGCGGTGACCGAATGTGGGGAATGAGTGGCAGGCTGACTGACTGTGAATGTGGCCGAACGCAAGGGATAACCGTTAGGTTGGCCGACCGCAAAGGTGGCCGAGCGTGAGGGGAGACCATCAGGCTGGCCGATCGCAAAGGTGGCCAATCGTGAGGGAAGACCGATAGGCTGGCTGACTGCGAAGGTGGCCGAACATGAGGGAAGACCGTTAGGCTGGCCGACCGCGAAGGTGGTTGAGTGTGAGGGAAGACCGTCAAGTTGGCCGATCGTAAAGCTGGTTGATCGTGAGGGAAGACCGATAGGCTAGTTGACTGCGAAGGTGGTCGACCGACCGACGCAGTGGCCGACCGACGTGATGGTCGACCGCTAAAGGGATCGATCGTTGAGGGCATTTATGGTGCACAGGGCTCGATGAACAAGAAAGCACGCGATGATGTGAAGTAGAATGGACAGGGGAGAGGAAAGAGAATGAGTGTGATGAAGGAGGGATCAAGGCGTAACGTCGGGCAATCTGGGCCACTGGTAAGGGAGGTGAAGCGGTAAGAGGAAGTGAAGGGGTTGTATAGGGGGTGACATAAGAAAGACGGGGTTTTAACTTACTGGAATTTCAAACTGGCGAATTTTAACTGCGATCCTTGGAACACAAGCAAACCCTGGGCATTTGGACTGGTGCGATTTACTTACCTGATTATGAAAAATTAACACATTCTAGACTTAAGCTTCTATATTTCGGTGGACTCTCTCCTGTTTCACATTGTAGATTTCCTTGCTCCCGCAACCAAGGCAATATAAAAAAACTTGAAGGAGATGGCACAAGACAAAGCGCCGTCCATGACATCAGATGCGTTAGGAGACGATGAAGGAGTGGCACTGGCAGAACAATATAGAGTGGAAAGGTTGGGGAAAAAGGTCGCAGAGGGGCCAGTGCGCTCCCTTCCAACGATGATGATCTCGGCGGTCCAGCTGATTAGCCAAGTGGCGCCTGACCACTGGCATGCCAAAGCTGACAAATCCATGCTAATAGCAGAGTGTGGATCTGGAGAAGCTGCGTATCAGATATTAGATTCCAGTGGATATACAGTTGAGAGTGCCCACGCAAAGTGGAGAGTGTCCGACGTTCGGCCAATGGAGTTTGCGTTATACGAGGAGGCGTTGGGTGGGGACCTAAGGTTGCCACTGCCCACACTGATGGCCGGCAGCCTTTCCCTCATGCTCACTGACCTTCTTGGTGAAAATCCAATTGTTTGCTGCAGTGGAGTCCTATTATTTATGCATTTTAAGGTCTTGTTTTTTTGTCTTGTTGGACTATGTTGTGTCTCGTTTAAAACGTATTAGTCTTCATTTTTGTATCGAGTTGTAATCATCTTCCTTTCATTTATCGAGTTGTCGTAATTTGCTTATCGAGTTGTAAACTTGTTAAGGTCTTGTTGTTTCTTATTGAGTTGTTGTGTTTATTTCAATTGTTAGTCGGTTCACTGCCTGATTTGGACAGGCGCATGTATAATTTTCAAACAAAGTCCAATCTCATTTACATGATGTAATGCGATGCGATGTGATGCTTAGAATTTAAAATGCAACACTTTTTCAACCAAAAAGCTGTTTTCATCCCATCATGGATTCTTTTTACAAAAGAGCACAAGTTTTAAAGAAAATAAACCTGCCTGAGGCAGTACAATGTGTAAAAACTATAAGCAAAAAGAGAAATAAAGCAAAAAATAGAACATCTGAACCGGCGGCAGTCGCCTCAAGACTGAGAGGTCCTCCTTACCCTCTTCCTCGACTGAGAGGACTCTGGAGCATCGTCACCATCAGCACCTAACTCTGAACCTGAACCATCTCCAACCTCATCTCCATCCTGAGATGACTCTGACTGCGGACTTACTGCCTCTTCGTCAGACTCATCATCATCTGAGGCAGGCCCCCGTGAACTACTCCCGGTGTGAGCACGCCTAACTCTGCTTCGGCTATGCGCTGGAGTCCCTCGTCCTGCTCCCTCTGCTGCTCGGAGAGGCGCTGAAGGACCCGCCCTTGCTCCTACTGGGGCATCTGATGGACCTGGCATCAGGAAAGGAATCTGAAAAAGGGCAATTCGCCAAAATGTATTAGTAATGAAATGTATCAAATGCAAAGAATAATGTGCTGAGAGTAGCGAGTGATCTACAGAGTATGTATGCCATGAGTAGTGTATGGGAGCAATGCATTAGATCAGTGCAGTATGGAACTGTGCAAGTGCTAGTGTGTCAAGAAAAGACTTTGTGGCATAAAGTGAAATTTGAAAGAACTCACCGGGATCTTGTAGAGGCTGAGTAGATCCAGACTTGTCTCTATTATCTCTATCATGGAGGCCACTAGATCAATGGCCTGCCCTGTGTACTCAATGGGCGCCTGTGAGTGCATTGAAGAGATCAGTATCCGATTGCGAGGTTTTGAACGTGGAGTCTTGGCGAGCTGCCAGGGAGTCTTCAGCATTCATGTATTTCTGGGCTTTAGCGAGAACGGTGGCCATTGCGGTCGGGGGGTTTTTAGAGAGGGAAAAGAGAAAATTCAACGGGCGCAAACTGGCCATGAAGGCTATGAGAATGACCTTGTCATCGTTTTTCTCCACTTGTGAGGCTTCTGTATTGAAGTGGGTGATAAAGCTGCGTAGCAATTCCCTTTTGGTCTGCTGGATGTTTAGCAGTTGAGTCGCTGGGTGTCGTTGGCGCTGCGCACCGATGAAATGGCTCAGGAAAGACTCGTTGAGCTGGTGAAAGGAAGTGACAGAGTCTGGGGAAGTTGGTTGAATCAGAGTCGTGCCGACCCCTTCAATGTGACGGGTCGTCTAGAAAGGCGTGGAGGATCATAAGTGTCTGATATGCTTCCACGGGGTCGACTGGATCGGTGGTACCATCAAAGGTGTCAATCGATGGCCTTTTGAACTTAGAGGGTAGAGCTTCATCCCTGATGGAAGCGATAAAAGGAGAGTTGATGGTGGAAGAAGGTTTATGCTGCATGTTCTACATGACCCCGTTAGCTGAAGCTTCATGGCCCGTAATTCTTCGTCCCAAACGGGGTTATTATCTCCATAAGCATGACCTGGGGGTTGAACACTGCTAGCCTCGGCTTCATGGATGGCGGCATGTTACAATGGCGGGTGGTTATGGAATAGCGGTGGCCTTTTCTGACGGGGTTGTGAGCTTAGAGGAGGGGGGTGCAGAATGTTGAGGTTCGACGGTTGAGGCTGTGGGACAAAGGGAGGAAATATTCCTTGGGACATATATGGCGGGAAAGGGTGATGATTGTGGGTTTGTTCGGGGTTAAGTAAGTTGTGCTGGAGCAAAGCGTTGATCCGGGCTTGGTTTTGTTCGGTCAGCCGGTTGATGCTATTGGTGAGTTCTGTGAAATATGGCGGCGGGTTATTTGGGTTAGAGAACTTGGCTTTCAGGTTACCAACATTGTGTTGTGAAGCCATGGACTTGGTCATGACCATCCACCCTGACGTAGGAAGTGGGTGTTAACGGGGTTCCCGGCGACAATGAACACAACTGTCGACCAGAGGAGATTTCCCACAGACAGCGCCAACTGATAATGCAATAACTTCAATGGTGGATGGGTCAGACTGATTCACGCCTCCAATAGATCTGATGGCCTTTGTGTCCTCAAAGCCTGCCTGCGAAAAGGTCCAAAGGGAGAGATAATCCCCTGATGGACACTCCGACGATCAAGTTAGGTTATAACAAATTGACTTGAGAGAGAGAGAGAGAAGCAAGGGGATAGAAAACTTAACCTCAATGTATCTCGAAACTTCCTTATATCTTTTACTCATCATTTTTTTGTCCCTTCCAAGCTGTTTTGTTGGCAGAAAGTTTATAGCCTAGTTGACATCGTTCATGGTGAGTCTGCTTTTTCCGGTGTGACAGGATTGCTGCATTTAATGCTGCGAGGGCCTCATTAAATGGCTGATGTGTGGGTACAATAACTTTACAGAATCTTTGTTTGCTTACGTGGTTAGGCCTCTGCCTGACAAGTATTTGAATGCTATTGGTCTTGGCCAGCATTGATTTCTTAGAGTTACTGGGCTTAATATCTGGACTGCGAGCTGGGCCTGATCCGTGGACTGGGCCCTCTTGGGTGCCCATTAGTGTCTTATTGAGTATTGCTTATTCCCTCCTAACTTGGTCATTATCAGATAAACTTCTTGTACGTTGTCTTCATAAATGGAGGCAACATTGAACTACAGGATTGTTTTCAATAGAAAATAAACTGAAAATATGCCAATTGGAAACTTTAGGTAATACTTGGGATGGTAATTCTGAGAAGATGTTTGCCTGGTTGGAGATTCAGAATTTTCTTAAAACCTTATTTTTAAGGTAAACAGGATTGAGTTATGAATGTTTGATTGCAACAGAAGAGTTTTGGTTGTGTGGACTGCTGCATTTCATTGGTTAGGAAGTCTTTTGAAGGTTTTCATCATCTGTATTTTGCTGCTCTATAATTTCTGACTCTTTTTGTCCTCCTTAATGTTCATGAGTTAGGAAGCTGTAACGAGGCCTTCCATCTTTAGATTCCGTAGTTTATTCTCAGCAAAGCAGAGGATTGCATGGAGCACCTAGGTGATGAAGCAGAAGCAAATGATGAAAATAATATGACTACAGGAATACAATTCTTATTCAGCGGGAAGTCAAATAATTTGAATTGAGTGAACATAGATATTGGTTCTTTTGTGGTGTGAACCTAGAATATTAAAGGTTACTTGAACCAAATTCTTGACTTGTGGTTTCAAGTAATAGAAACTTTATTTGAATAGGTGATTTAAGAAAATTTTTTGTTTGTTGGTACTTCAGTTTTGTCTAGTAACATACAGAAGCAACAAATCTTGCAGTTTTTTGGATAGTTGAAATCAGATTAAAAGATGCTTGAGGTTCTGAAATTCTTAGTAATCCTGAAAAATGATATGAAAATAATGGGTGCTTTTAAACTTTTATTGTTAGGTTCTCAAAAATACAAAAAACAAAAATGAAAAATGAAAAGCCAACAGTTCTTCCCGGCTTGAAGTTTGGCAGTTACTCTTTTTTTTTATCGGCAGTTTGGCAGTTACTGTTACAACTGTGATTTCTTACAATTGTGATTTCTGTAACACCATCATAGCAGTAATGAGTTGAGATCCTCGCATTGGGTTCTCCCCTTGCCTCCCTACTTGTAACGGTGGAGATACACTTTAAGTTGATCCAACCGTCTAGATTTGGATAAAAAAAGTAAATTTGAATTTGTTTTATTATTTTTTTATTTTTAAAAAGCTAAATCTAAACCGTTAGATCAACTCAAAGTGCATCTCCACCGTTGCACGGAAGGAGGCAAGGAGAGAGCTCAAGGAAATGATCTCAACTCCATCATAGGTAACTAACTATGTTTAAAATTTTGGAGAAACTTTGTGTGGCCAAAAATAGAGATCCTTCTGTTCCACTGGAAGACATTGCTAGCCAAGCCTTTGATTGACAAGGAATAAAGCAGCTTGGACATCTCAAGTATATATCCATTGGTATCACATTTCAGTCCTCTTATAAGAACAATTCCTACTTATTAGTTGATTCCCAATCTCACCACTCAATGACAGAGATATATTGCAACTTGTCACGTGAGCTGTATTTCATTCCAGTCACAAAATTCGTATTATGATTATACAATAAAGTACTCAACACAGAAGCATTAATCCCAATTGAGCCATGTTTGGTTGGTTATGTACTTCCATTTTCTCTGATCAGTTTATTCAAAGGTTTATTCTGAATTAAATTTAAGGCAATCAAGTCAATTTTTACTGCTGCTACCAAAGGCATTTCTCACACAATTCTTCACAAAAAAATTTTTAAAAAGAAAAAAATCAATTTCCTCACATGGGTGTGATATTGGACTTTTGCCATCTGATAACATATTTTTCACTCAGTTTTTTTATTTATTTATAAGAATTGGAAATATGCAAATATTGTGAAAAAATGCTAATCTAGCAACCGATAAGATTAATTTTAATGGCTTTTAAATTTTCCCTTGTAAAATTTTTAATGACTGCAAAAGTTTCATTAACTTGTACAATAATACAAAGTTGACCTCATGTGGATGGATTAAAGAAAGGGGGAAGGTGGTCAATAAAAATAAATATATTTTAATTAATCAAAGGTTCACTTGATGACCCACCACACATATTGTAAATATCTGACCAAAAAAAAAAAAAACACATAATGTAAATATGTAATTATGAATAATTCATAGAAACTAATAAGAAATAGAAATTGCTACCATTGCCTTCATCCACTTTTATAGAAGAGAGATATACAAAAGAGGAGATTCTATTATAAACATCTCATATTATATGTATTTTTAATTATATTATTTGCTTCATTAATTATAATTAATTTTTTTTATTATTTTTTATGACATTATTTTGAAATATTTGGTTATGATTTTTTTGTGTTTAATTATTTCTTTTTTTAAAAAAATATTTTAATTATAACTCAAAAAATATAAAATTATATCATTTTTTTTTTGTAGTTATAAAACACATATGTACCATAATCTATATTTTTACTCACATATAAAATAGATTTTATTTTTAGAGTGGTCATATAAAATAGTTGGCTTTTGGCTTTTTACCAAGTTTTTTGGCTTTTTTAGAAGTGATTTGGGAAGTTGGTAAAAAACTGACTTTTTGTTTTTTAGTTTAATATTTATTTATGGTGTCAAATCAAACTAAAATGACCAAAATACTCTTACCCAACATAAGAGAGTTATTTTTTTATTTATTTTTCATAGGCCCTAATTTGTAATTTTAGGGCTGCGTTTTTAGCACTTGCCAAATGACTTTTTTGACGTTTTTGGCAGCCACGTTTTTAGACATTTTATCCAAAAACGTGACTTTTTACCATATTTTCAAAATGGCACTTACGGTAGTAGGGGCACATTTTAAATATTAAATTGTTTTAAAACTTTCAATAATATTTATTTAGTTTTGCAACGGTCGAATTCCATCCGCTGATACCAAGAAAATTGATAGATCGGCCTCCACACAAACACACACGCAGAGAGAGAGAGAGAGAGAGAGAGAGAGAGATGGGGAGAAGGAAGGGGCGATCAGAGAAATCAGAAACCCTAATTTCTGGAAGAGAAGGAAGGGGAGAAGAAGGAAACGAAAGACCGAGTCTTGGAGAAGAGAAAGGAGGTTTCTTCGCCTGCTATCTCCTAACTTCTCTCAGCCCCAGGCACAAAGGTCACACCTACATCGGGTTCGTCTCCTTCTCACTCATCACTTTCCAATTTAAACTCTCTGTTTATTTTATTTACGCTGTGTTTGGTAGGAGGATTTGAGGAGGGATTTGGAAAAAGAAAGAGAAAAGTTAGGTGAAATGGGAATAAAATATGCCTACATTTCACCTAGTTTCACACACCTTTTCCCTTTCCCTTTCTAAATCCCTCTCCAAATCCCCCAACCAAACACAGCATTAGAGTTCTCATCATGATCTTTTTTTTGTCAAATCTGATAGATTTACAGTGAATCCAAGGCGTAGAATTAGGCAGCATAATGGGGAAATAGGGAGCGGAGCATGGAGGACGAAGAAAAAGCGGCCTTGGGAAATGGTTATGTGCATCTATGGTTTCCCTACCAATGTTTCTGCTCTTCAGGTTACGTTACTAACCTTTTCTCTAGGGTTCTTATTTCAATTGGTTACCCAGGGAAATCTTGGGCAGTTTTCAATATGATAGCCCTTTTTTTCTAATCTCTTCTTGATGGGAATTTTAGTTTATTGCTTATTATTCATTGTTTATTGCCGTTAATGCTAAATTTGACTGGTACACCTTAGCCATGAGGGCAGTGATAGTAAAATCCAAGGTGTGTTTGGAAGAGTTTTGGAATTATGATTTGAGCGTGAAATATTTATTTGGTTAGGAGTTTTGAAAATAATTTTGAATTAAGTTTGAAATTTTTAATGTGACATATGATTTTTGATTTAAAAATTTATAACTCATAACCAAACACACAATTCAAAATTCTATTCAAAACTCAAATTTTTTTAATTTAAAATATAAAAAATAACAAGTACCAATTGTATTTAAAAAAAAAAAAAATTAGCACTATTTCGGTTAACCGGCCGGACATTTGAGAAGACGACTGGTTAGTCCAAATTTTCTCGCCTTGGAAAGAATTTTTAAAAGTGGGTGTAAAATTAATTTTTGAAAATTTTAAACAAACAAGACACTACTCAAAATAAGAGGTGAAAATATGTTTGGAGAAGCTAACCAAACACAAATCTTTCAATGGGCTTTGCACCCATAAAAAAAAAACCCCCACACACAATGGTTTTGGGGTAGATTTACTGAATTCTTCAATTTTGATAACTCAGGTATATAAGAAATTATCACATGAGTCCGGAAGGCCCGTAAGATGAAATTTTGGGGGTTCAAATCCTTTTGTAGTCTTTATTAAAAAAAAGTTAAATGATGAAGAAAGAGTATGGTGCTAAAATAATGTTCTACTGAAACTTGTAGTTTGAATGGGCCTGGCAGCACCCAACAGAATCGCTTGCTGTGAGGACTGCAGCTGTAACTTTTAAGTCCCTCTCCGGCCTTGCTAATAAGATCAAACTTGGCTACACAATGCTCACTATCCCGGCTTGGCAGAAGTAAGCTGTTTTTGTTTCTCATGAGTGTGATACATGGTTTTGATTCGACTTATTGGCCAGTGACTTACATATTTTCTGTTTGTGGTTTAGCCTGCACCTTACAGTGAACTTTTTGTCAACAAAATATACTCAGCATTCTGCTGGTTGCCCAAGCCTACCGGAGCACATGAAGGTCCAAGTTTGTTCCATGGATGAGCTTCCTTGCTATACAAATACAAGCAGCGATCATAATATATATGACGATGAAGATCACCGGGATGATGATAATGAAATATGCAACAAAACCAGTAGTGATGGATCTGTAAGCGAAGGATTGATAGATATGACAGTTGATTATCGGAGAGATTACTGGAAGAGCAATGAAGAGATGACTACTCATGGCCTGAATGGATGTGTAGAAGACATTAGCACGAGACAGTTGCATAGTTCAACTGAAGATCAAAGACAGTCATTTTTATCGCCTTCATTTCTTACTAGCACCTTTAACACATTAGAAGCAGTCAAAGATAGAGATGTGTTTGCATTTACTGAAGAGAGTAGTAAGGTTGAACTGGATCAGCCAAGCAGCGAAGAATTGCCAACCAGAAGAGCTGCTAATAATGATCAACCTCCAATTAATGGTCCTGTTGCTCCTAGTGAAGTTGAGGTTATAGAGTTGTTATCCCCCTCGCCTGGCTACAGAATTAGGTCAACTAGCAAGAAGAGAAAAGTTCCTTATGTTCGTTCTGAAATAATTGACCTGACCAAATCACCCATTTTTGTTTAATTAACTGTAGAATGGCAGAGATGCAACCTTGGTTGATGAAAAAGACAACTATACATTTGTGTCCTGTTTGGCAATAAACTTTGGATGTTTTGTAATTTCCATTTCAATAATAAAAAATAAAAAAAATTTCACCCTCATAATATGTATTTTTACTTGAACAAGAGATGTTTGTTTACTCACAAGGTTGGCAAGTCATTAGTCCCATTTGGGAGTATTGAAGTTGAAACTTACATAAACACAATCCATACTGTTGGTGTTGTGCTTGTGAGACCAAAACGAATATCAAAGACACAGAAAAGAGAAACACAAGGTTTACGTGGTTCAACAAAGTCCTTCTATTGCTTACACTCTGATTACACTCTTACTCTACTCACACTCTCAATCTCTCTATTGCTTACATTGTGATTACATTCTCTTCTGATTGCCACACTTGAACCCCTCTCATTCACTACCTATTTATAGATGCAAAGGGAGAGCCAAAGTCTTCATAGCCATTGGCAGGCCACCGACAGCATTTATGGTAGCCATCAACAAGATCTAAAGATCTGTCACCCTACCATGGAGTGACTCGGCTAAATCTTTAGCCTAAATCTTCAGCTCCTTCATTTGTCTTCAATCAGCAACTATTGTTGACTATGGCGAATAAGAGCCAATCTTCAACAAATCTCTACCTTACTCTTAGATGCAATCAACACATCATCTATAAGAGCAAATAGATAAAGGAACCATCTGGAAGCTTATGGAAATATACACACAGATCATACTGGCTTCTTGTGTATTTCTTTTCCTTCATGAACCGATCAAATCGCTTGTACCATTGTCTCGGGGATTGCTTCAACCCATACAACGATTTGTTCAACTTACAAGCCCAATTCTCTTTTCCAGCAACTTTGAAACCATATGACTAGGACTCTTCTTCTAGATCTCCATGTAAGAAGGTAGTTTTGACATCGAGTTGGGCTAGCTTGAGATCAAATTGTGCAACTAAAGCTAGTAATACATGAATAAACATGTGCTTTACAACAGGTGAGAATACCTCATTGTAGTCTATTCCTTCCTTTTAGGCATAGCCTTTAGCTACCAAGATAGCTTTAAATATGATGTTGTCTTTGCCTGGAATGCCTTCCTTCTTTGTGTAAACCCACTTACACCCAATTGCTTTCTTTCCCTTTGGAAGTTACACCAACTCCCAAGTCGGGTTCTTATGAAGTAACCTGATCTCCTCATCCATAGCCTCCTTCCATTTGACACTTTCTACATTCCGCACGGCTTTTTTGCAAGTGCACGGAACATTGTCATCAATGATCAAAAGTGCATAGGCCACCATATCGACCATCTAAGTGGGTTGTTTGGTAACTCTTTTTCCTTTTCTAGTTATAGTGGGTTTTGATTGTTGTGAGACCTCTTGAGTTGGATTTTCATTTTCATCTAAACTCTCTTCAAAATCTTCTTCAGAGTTATCAACTGAAATTTCTTCAGGATTATTGACTGTCTGAACAATCTTTACTGGAGTAAAAAACTTCACCTGCTTTGATTTCTTCAATACTTCCTCATTCTCTTGAGGATTTGCCTGCTTCGGCATTGCAGACTCATCAAAGGTAACATCTCTTCTAGTGATAACTTTCTGGGAAATTATAGAATGTTCTTGAAGTACCGCGTGTCCATACTTGTTAACCAATCATCATTCAATATACCTCATCATGTTTTCCAATCACCCAACACAATACCCCACCTACCCACTTTCTCTACCAATTACAATGCTATGGAATACTACGTGTCTATACTCTGGAATTACTAAATAATTACCCCAACTTTCTTTGATTCAGAACACCAGAGTCTGTATCCCTTGACACCGTTACTAAAGCCTAAGAAGACAACTTTCTTGGCTCTAGTATCCAACTTAGAGTGTATAATATGAAAATAAGCTGGACATCCGAAGATACACAACTAATCATAATCAGTAACTGGTGCTCCTGACCATACCTCCATGGGAGTCTTGCCATCTAGTGCTGCAGCAGGTAGTTTGTTGACAAGATGAAGGGCATAGTTCAATGTTTCACCCCAGAATGCCTTGTTCAATCCTGAATGTGACAGCATACAATGGACTTTCTCCACCAAAGTGCAGTTCATGTGTTCTACAACTCCATTTTGCTGCAGCGTTCCATGAACTTTGAAATATCTCACTATCCCTCCACTTTGGTAAACTCCAAAAAAGGGATTTGATGTGTATTCGTTGCCATTGTCAGATCTAAGTTTCTTGATTTTCTTGCTTGTCTGGGTTTCAATCATTTTCTTCCATGTAAGGAAGATGTCTAATACCTCATCTTTGTGCTTTATTGTGTAAACCTAGGCTCTCTTTGAGAAATCATCAATGAACGACACAAAGTAGTGTTTACCTCTCAAAGAAACATTCTTGGAAGGACCCCACACGCCGGTGTGAATGTAGTCTAGGATCCCTTCGGTATGATGAATAGCGGTACCAAACTTGATTCTTGTTTGCTTGCCCAGTACACAATACTCGCAGAACTTAACCTTCCATGTTTTGGCACCTTTTAACAGGCCTTGCTTTACCAACCCTTGTAAAGCCTTCTTATCGACATGCCCTAGGCGCATGTACCAAAGTCTGGAAGTGTTTGATGTATCATCCTCTGAGTTGGTGAAGACAGCCACTCTCTCTGTGATTGTAGAGCCGTCTAGGAAATATATGAATTTCCCTTCTAAGTACCCTTTATTGCAACAAATGCTCATCGTATAACTTTGAAAACTCCACCTTCAACAGTTACTTTATAACTTTTGGAGTTGAAAACTCCCACTGAGATGAGATTCTTTGTCAAATCTGGTACATACCGAACATCTTTGAGAATTCTGATTGTTCCATCATGCATTTTTAGCTGAATCATTCTAATCCCCTTTGTTCGGCAAGCATTGTTGTTGCCCATTAGCACAACTCCTCCATCAAACTCCTGTGAGCTCGAGAATCAATGCTTGTTAGGACACATATTGTAGGAACATCCGGAATCTAGAATCCATTCATCAAAATGGCCAAGTGATGAAACTGTAAAAGCTGATCTTTCACCATTATCTTTATCTCGTGCATCGTTCACATTTTCCTCTTTCTTGTCTTTATTTGAGCAATCTTTTATCTAGTGCCCCCTTTTGGTGACAATAGGCACACTCGTCTTTTTTAAGACGTCTTCTGTCTGATGATCTCCCCCTAGATTTTAAGTGTGAGACTTTCTGCACCCTGTATATCTTATGTTAGTCGTCTTGCCTCTGACTATCAATGCCTCAGATGTTGAGTCTCTGTTTGCAAACTTATATTTTCTTCTAAACTCGTTATTCACCAAGGCATTTGAAACATCAACATATTTGATCTTTTCTTTACCATATAGTAAAATGATGGTAAGATGATCATATGTGTTAGGCAAGGAATTTAACACTAACAGTGCTTTATCTTCATTATCGATTTGAACATCCAGGTTCTTCAAAGCGGCAAGAATTTTATTAAAGTTGTTTAGGTTTTCGTTCATCGAAATACCTTTCTTGTAGTCGAAATGAAACAACATCTTCTTCAGATAGAGCTGGTTCTCAATGCTCTTTGTCATGAACTTGTCTTTCCGCACCTTCCATAACTCCTTCGCAGTATCATATTCTATGAAGGCGTATTTCTCCTCTTTTGCAGGGCAAAGTCAGATGGAGCTACAGGCCAAAAGATTAACTTTCTCCTACTTTACCTCATGCAGGCTCTTTGGTTTGTCTCCTAGAGTGAAATATAGGTTCATTTGGACAAGCATGTCTTTAACTTCGCATTTCCACATGCCGAAGTTGTTGTTTCCATCAAACCTTTCTACCTTAAACTTAGCATGGGACACTAGGGTCTAATGTCGAGAGTTGCTTGTAGTCGCGGGGTTACTTGTAGACTCGGTTGATCTCATGTCTGCACTCAATGCTCTCTATCATGAACTTGTCTTCCAGCACCTTCCATAACTTATTTGCAGTATCATATTTTGTGAAGGCGTATTTCTCCTCTTTTGCAGGGCAAAGTCAGATGGAGCTGCAGGTTAGGAGATTAACTTTCTCCCACTTTAACTCGTCTAAGCTCTCTGGTTTGTCTCCTAGAGTGAAATATAGGTTCATCTGGACAAGCATGTCTTTAACTTCACATTTCTATATGCCGAAATTGCTGTTTCCATCAAACTTTTCTACCTCAAACTTAGCATGGGACACTAAGGTCCAATGTCGAGAGTTGCTTGTAATTGTGGGGTTACTTATAGACTCGATTGATCTCATGTCTGTAGATTCTGCCATCGAGACTTTTCAATAATCTCCACCACAAACGATAACAGACGTTTGAAGTGCCCAAAACAAGGCAAATTCTAAGCTTCTGAAAACTTCGCTTAAACTTCAGGTTCGAATTTAAAAAAAAAATAAATCCGCGATTACATTCGGAACGGTCAATTTAGCTAAAAACAAGCCTTCCTGTGTCAAAAATAGCCCCAAATTGGCTTGGAAATTGACCGAAAACTTTTTTTAGGAATATTCCATTAGAGGAAGAGAATATTCTGTCTAGCCTAGGAATATTTTGTCCAAAACAGAATATTTCATTAGAGTTTACTGTGACACTGACGTGGCTGATCGGGTGATGTAGATGACATGTGGCACTGATTGGACAATCTAGTTATTGACGTGACTCAATATGTGGTGATGAGTTGGCAACTATGTGGTACAGACGTGGCAGTGACTGGGCTGGTACGTGGCGCTGATGTGGAGATAACGTGGCAGTCTTGCAAAAATAATTTGCAAACTTGTTGCCAAAAGGATTCAAACTCTGGCAAAGGAGAATAGGTACTGAGCCTTAAGTACTTGAACACAGCTCCACTTAGTATTTTTTCCTCCAAATAAATATTTGAAGTATTAGTTTTGGAGATAGATGGCCGTCTTCTTCCTTTTGCAGCGCGTGGGTCACCTGATACAGAGTTGACTTTACACGTCAAACTTTGACCGGCGCGTATGGATCGCCTAGATGTTCGTTTTGGCTTTTCTTTTTGGGTTTGGATTCCTCTCGTCGAGTCAGACCTCCTAGTATGTTCAGAAGTTGATTTCGACAACTTTGAATTTTTTAATTTACAGAAAACAGAGTTGCAGGTGCTCTGTTTTGGCACAATGATGCTCCGATACCAATTGTTGTGCTTATGAGACCAAAACGAATACCAAACACATACAGAGAAAAGAGAAACATAAGGTTTACATGGTTCAGCAATGCGCCTATGTCCACAGGCAACGGATTTCACTATATGGAGAGAAATACAAAGATTACAACAATGGAGGAATAGGGGACAATACTCTTACTTTATTCACACTCACACTCACACTCACTCAGTTGCTTACACTCTAATTACACTCTCTTCTGATTTCCACATTTAAACCCCTCCCATTCACTACCCTTTTATAGATGCAATAGGAGAGCCAAAGTCTTCATAGCCATCGACAAGCCATCAATACACTACAACAAAAGATAGATTTGGCGACTAACTTTTTAGTCGCTAGAGGTTCAATTTTGGTCACCAAAACCTTTTGCCGACTAATATTTTTGGTCGCCACCTTTGTCGTTGAAAGATAGTCGGGGAAAGTAATTGGCGACTAAATTACTAATAATTTAGTCGCCAAAACTGTTTCAACTAAATTTAACATGACATTTTCAGCGACTAATATTTTTGGTCGCCAAAAACCTAAATTGTTTAGCTACTAAAAATTTAGTCGCTTAAGGTCTAACATTTTCGGTTTGGCTACTAATGTTTTAGTCGCCTAAAGCACTTTTCAACGACTAATATTTTTGTCGCCAAAGCTTAAATTGCTTAGTTACTAACACTTTCGTCGCCTAAGGTCCAATATTTTCTGTTTTGGCTACTAATAGTTTGGTCGCCAAAAGTGTTTTACCTTTTTTTTGTTCTTTTTTTTTTTGGCTACTAAATTATTAGTCGTCTAAAGTCATATTTGTTATGGCTATTAAATATTTAGTCGCCAAAAGATTTGTTTTCATTTAATTCTTTTTTTTAGCTACTAACTATTTAGTTGGCAAAAATATTGACCTTATTTTTGGCTACTAATTTTTTAGTAGCCAAAACATCATTTTATGTTTTTTTTTTTTTAATTTGTCCACGCCCACAACCTGTATATATTCCATGCAACCTGTACGATATATACAAACTTGTTTATATATATATTATCACCCATTCAACAATCTACATCCATTTCACTTCCAATCATCTAAAAATTAATACCTTCAAATGTCAATAATTCCATACAAACCAAACCAAACCAAACCAAACCTTAAGTCCCATCAAATGAGGTCGACTTCCATACAAATCAAATACATTAATTCTAATTTAAAATAATAATTCCATACATAACATAAATGATCATAGGGAAATTTCATCATCCGTATACAAAAATATATTAACACCATGGTAATATGTACCACGACAAAAGGTAATGAATAGATCATGACATCAATTATCTGTTCGAAGGCAAAAATATTATGTACCCCGCCAAAAGTATTTTGCACAATTAATACAAACCTATACAAAAAGTAGAGGACGACAAAAATGCAGGAGTTTACAAAAGTGTAAATTGTCATCCGTCCACAAAAATGGAATATCTACAACTCCATGCCAAAAGCCATCTACAAAAAAAAAAAAAAAAAAAAAAAAAAAACACAAATTAGTTCCATGTATAGCATTTGAGCATAATGTCACACCCCTTGTAACTGTAATAGAACTTTATCCTAACATTTGTAATTTGATATTGGTTTAACAATTTTCTGCCTCATTACTTTCCTTCAGCAAGGCTAGAGTAGCTTCTGTTTTCTTCCATCGCCAAAACATCATTTGACATTCACTATTTGGCAGGGTTGATAACATTTTAGTCACTGAAATATGTACTTCCTTTTTTAGTACGAATTGTTGAGTTGCCAAAAAAATGGTCTTATGTTTTATCACAAAATTGTAATTTCTCCACAACCTGTCTATATTTCGTGCAACCTGTAGTATGTATATAAACAAACCAATACATATTTTATCAATCATTCCACAATCCAAATTATTTCCATCCATCAAAAAATGAATAACTGTAAATGTATATATTCCATACAAACCAACTATTGTCCAAACTAAAATTATACTTCCACACAAAATAGAGAAGCATACAAAAATCCAACCGTCCATATACAAAAAAATATATTTAGTACCATGTGAAATGTCCATTTGGCGTGGTAGAAATTACCATCGTAATTTGTACCACGACAAAAGGTGATCTATAAGCCACGCTAGTAACTATTAGTTGGATTGCAAAAGTTATCAGACAAAAGCTAGTTGTTACATCTGTAAGGTGGTTTAGGGGCCGATTCACATTTTTGCCCCCTTAATGCCTTTTTTCGGTTAAGTTTATGGCATTTTCAACTCTAACTCCCAAGCTACACGTGCTAATTACATTCCGTCTATTATCACAGGTCCTATTTGTCGTGAGGAAGCTGGTTGTGACATTCATACGGTGGTTTGGGGGCTATTTTTCATTTTCGCCCCCTTAAAGCCCTTTTTCGGTTAAGTTTAAGATATTTTCGGCTCTAACTCCCAACCTACATGTGCCAATGACAGTCTGACTATTGTCACTGGTCCTATTTTTCATGAGGAAGCTGGTTGTGACATTCGTACGGTGGTTCGGGGGCCGATTCACATTTTTGCCCTCTTTACACCATTTTTCAGTTAAGTTTAAGGCATTTTCGACTCTAACTCCCAAGCTACACGTGCTAATTACATTCTGTCTATTGTCACAGGTCCTATTTGTCGTGAGGAAGCTGGTTGTGACATCCGTACAGTGGTTCGGGGGTTGATTTGCATTTTCGCCCCCTTAACGCCTTTTTTCGGTTAAATTTAAGGCGTTTTCGGCTCTAACTCCTAACCTACACGTGCTAATGACAGTCCATCTGTTGTCACTGGTCCTATTTGTCATGAGGAAGCTGGTTGTGACATCCATATAGTGGTTCGGGGGCTAATTTGCATTTTCTCCCCCTTTGCGCCCATTTTCAGTTAAGTTTAAGGCGTTTTCGGCTCTAACTCCCAACCTAAGCATGCTAATTACATTCTATCTATTATCACAGGTCCTATTTTTCGTGAGAAAGCTAGTTGTGACATTCATACAGTGGTTCGAGGGCTGTTTTTCATTTTCGCCCTTTTAACGCCCTTTTTCAGTTAAGTTTAAGGCGTTTTCAGCTATAACTCCCAACCTACACATGCTAATGACAGTCTGTCTATTGTCACTAGTCCTATTTGTTGTGAGGAAGCTGGTTGTGACATCCATACGGTGGTTTGGGGGGCCGATTCGCATTTTCGCCCCATTTGCGCCCTTTTTCAATTAAGTTTAAGGCGTTTTCGACTCTAACTCCCAACCTACACGTGCTAATTACATTTTGTCTGTTGTCACAGGTCTTATTTGTTGTGAGGAAGCTGAGTGTGACATCAGTATGGTGGTTCAGGGGCTGATTTGCATTTTCCCCCCTTAACGCCTTTTTTCAGTTAAGTTTAAGGCGTTTTCGGCTCTAACTCCTAACCTACACGTGCTAATGACAGTCCGTCTGTTGTCACAAGTCCTATTTGTCGTGAGAAAGCTGGTGTGACATCTGTATGGTGGTTCAGGGGCTGTTTTTCATTTTTGCCCCCTCAACGCCCTTTTTCGGTTAAGTTTAAAGCGTTTTCGACTCTAACTCCAACCTACACATGCTAATTATATTCTGTCTGCTGTCACAGGTTTTATTTTTCGTGAGGAAGCTGGTTGTGACATCGGTACGGTGGTTCAGGGGCTGTTTTGCATTTTTGCCCCCGTAATGCCCTTTTTCAGTTAAGTTAAAAGCATTTTCGGCTCTAATTCCCAATCTACACGTGCTAATCACATTTCGTCTGTTGTCATAGGTCCTATTTGTCATGGGAAAGCTGGTTGTGATATCCATACAGTGGTTCGGCGACTGTTTTGCATTTTCGCCTCCTTAACGCCCTTATTTGAATAAATTTTAATAAAGAAAGCTATATAGGTTTGTCTCTAGGTATCCTGGTATCCAATTCCTTTAATTTAACCTGATATCCAAGTACATTACAAAATATTCCTATTTCTTAACAAATTTCATTTATTTTCTAGAGTAGAATGGTGTGCACAATATGCCATATAGCATTTTATTCCTATTTTCTGTATAGTTTTACGATTAACTCGAATTGGTAAGTATGTTTGTAGGTGAATGTCTAGTTACACATATTGTCTACATATCTCATACTCATATCCTTATCCAAGTATAATGTTTGACAGTGATACTCTATGCATTTAGAAAAGGATAAATTACACGGACCTCTCCTAAAGTTACAAAAAATACAAGCATTAATTTCGACTAAATGTACCGAAATTAATACAAATAGTGCAAAGATACATGATACTCCTACCCTCATCATCTCATAAAATCCGCTAAGCAAGTAATTTTAGTGTGTAGTACGCAAGTTGGAACTTCATTCATCATGACTAGTGCTATACAGTTACATTTCATGGAATGATAACAAGCATGTTTAGTGATAAATGAACTTAAAATATGCAACAGAGGAACATACAATGTAGAACTCTTTGTTGAATTTGAACTATAAGAGATGCTATATATCATATGTCATCATGAGCCTGCAACAATATGTTTTGGTAAACAAATGCATTTTTCACCATAGATGCAACACCAACATTTTTCCAGCAGAACTTACAATTATATTTTTAAAGTTCACAATTAGCATCAAGAAGCCTTAAAGGAAAAAAATAAGTAACTTGCTTCTTCAGTTTTCACAGTTTAATTCACCTTATAGTTTTAAAGAACTGAAAAATGTAGTAAATTAGTTCAACAAGTGTTTATGACTTGAACACACATCTGAACTGATCATAAACATCATGAATCTCAACCAGTCAACCACTATTCAAATGGGACATGATGTAGGCAGAAAAACAGAAATATTAACATACTATTGGATAAGGACAACCAAATTAATACATAAAGATGTATATCTTGCTTTCCTTGCATGATATCTTGCTTACAACAGAAACAAATTGGATAACACAAAGTGAGATTCTTTCATACATAACTCTGCAGGTGATGTCCACCTTGGAGCCAAATAAATTAGTATATATCTAAAGTGACATTTGCATCGTATAGTACTCGAATACAGAGCACGCTAACAACAGCCAACATCTATTTGACAGGCTAGTAGATCAGCCAGCATTCACCATGTAGTCGAGATACTTAAGCAGAAAAGTCTTGGAAGAAATTATGCTTTATAAATGATAAAAAAGCAAACCTGGTAGTTGGGGAAGTCACTTTCTATAGCTGCTTCAAATTGAGCAAGGAATTTATCAAGCCCATCATTACCATTTAGCAATGGAAGCTTTAGAACTTTCGATAATGATAAGATCATACGCCCCTCATTCTACAAAAGTATCGACAAATCCATTCCAACACGTAGGCCTTTAACAAGAGCCCCAAACTTTTTTACTTGTGCCACAAGTAGACAAATATATATTCTGATCAAACAAAAAGAATTGATACAAAATGATTTTTTTCCTACAAACTAGTAAAAGATATATTCTAATTATCTATGTATACTAGTATGTATAATTTCAAGAATTATTAGCGAGTCAACAAAGGCCACACACAGTTACTAGACCAAAACCTAAATAAATGGTTACCACCAAGGTTCTGAAAAGCGGTTGCGGTTGCCGTAACGGTAGCGGTGACGCGGTTGCGGTTGCGGGGTGTAAAGGCCGTAGCGTAACGGTTGCGGTAACCGGAACCGTGAATTTTTTTATTTTTTGCACAATTTGAAAAAAATTTACCGATACGCACATTTTTTTTCCATAATCATATTTATTAGGTTTTAAAATAAATATTGATCAATTTTTGTATATTTTAAAGTTTGATCCAATATATTTCGTATTTTTAAAGCACTATAAACTGAGTTTTTTACATTTTATTTTAATAATTAATAACTTTATATTATACAAAAAATCAATCACTAACTATTATTTATAAGATAAACAATGACAAAAGTAAGAGAATAAATAAAAGCATATATATATATATATATATATTTTAATCAAATCAAATAGATAATGACCACACTTATTATTATTATTTTCAAACAATATATAGATAGACACACACAAACAAAATGGTTGAGTGATTGCAGCTGAATACAATAGTATAGGTCTTATAGCTTCAACAAATCAATAACATGTTCTTCATCTTCCCTCTTCTCTCTCTCTATCTCTTACTCTTCCATCTTCCCTCTTCTCTCTCTATCTCTCTTCCCCCATTTTCAATTTTTTTTTTTTGGCGTGTTTTTTCAAAAGAAGCAATTCGGAACCGTTACGTAACAGTGCGTAACAGGCCGTTACGGCCATTACGGCACCGTTACGACCACTATAGCAGCCGCTACGGCCGATACACCTGTGAATCTCAATCACACTGCAAAAGCGGCCGTAACGGGTGGCGGCAACCACCACAACCGTTACGTAACGGCGTTACGTAACGGTTGCGGCCGCTTTTTAAAACCTTGGTTACCACATAACAGACCAGCAGAAGAACACCATTACTATCGTCCCATGTTAGAAGTAGACAAGACTTACTCGCTGCTTCAAAACTTTTCTGCCAATCAAAGGCAGTACAAGTGAAGCAGATGACTGAAAGCTAGCCTTAACCCGTCCAAGCAACCTGTCCAAGTCTGGACACTTACGAAGATATTGAGCAATGAGTGACATAAATTCTGAATGTGCCATTAGCTCCCTAATAACATTAAGCCTACAGTTGATTTGCTCTAAATCTTTTAGAGGATGACAGATTCAATTCTTTAAAAGTCGTCTACCAGATGATGTCAAAAAGTTATTAAGATAATTGTAAAGTGTACCTGAAACTCGAATAAAAGAAACTTATAAGAGTATAACTAAGAAAACAAAACTATTAACTATAAGGCACGACCTCTAAAACTAAGTATCATAATTGAAGGTGAGTTTATGAACACTTGCCTGATGGACCACCATCAACATTATTACCAAAAATCTCAAGATTAACCAGTGTCTACCCATCCATTCTGAGGTAACCCTTATAGACTTGGTATGGTCGAATATCTCCGTTATGCAAAACATCATCTAACTACCCAAAAGTGAAAAGTGTCAGTCGTTGAAAGTACCACATATATTACTATCAATCGAAAAACATGCAACAGGAAAAAGCTTACCGTCATCCTGGATAGATGACTAATAAGTCCACCAAGAGCACATAATCCAAGATCATGGTGCATAACACCATCAAAAGTATGATCCCATGTATTACAAGACCCTTTGAAGTATCCCTTCAACAGAATTAGATTTCTAACTTCAGAAGCATTCACCAAATCAATGGTTGGTTGTACTGGAGTCAGTTGTGATGCAGTGGATCCTGCAAGATATACAGAACTTGAGCACCTAGTACCTTGTCTTTTAAATTAATGAAGTCCTTGTAATACCCTTGGTATTAGTACTCCCATTGCTTGCTAGGGTATGCTATTTTCATATGTGAGAATTACTATGATGCTGTTGCAAAATGGTATGGACGGATCTTCCAACAACATTTTGAAGTTTCACCAGAATTTTCGGGTTGACACGGATCTCCCTCAGTTTAGACTGATGTGGACTGATCTCCCTCATTTTAGTCCTTTGTGACGAGCATATTATCAGTTATATTATCAGCTAAAACCCATCTCTACCAGCTTATGAGGTCTGAAAAGACTCTAGACAATACCCAGCTATCAAACTCAAATCGAGATCAGCACAACTAGAAACTAATCACCAAGAAAATAAAAATAGGGTCATGCTAATAACAGCCCAACAGGCTGTCAATAAAAAAAAAAATTCCACAAAAATTAAAATCTCAATACAACTTTTACACATCCCCAAGCATTTTTACATAATTTTATACACCTTTTACACATTTCAATAAAAAAAAAAAAAAATTCACGATCATCTGGAGAAAAAACAGACCCTTTTCCATATTCTTTCTTTTTGTCAACAAAACTAGAGAATGAAGATAAACAAAAATATACACACACACACATACACACACACATATATATATATATATACATCTGGCCCAAACAAACTTAATTACAAAGCATATAACTTAATTAAATGTTTCTTCAAGTAGATCCACTTAGCTGAACAAAAATGACATGAATATAGGTTTGATATACCTCAAGAGAACAATCAAATGATAGAGATTGATATGAATAAAGCAAACAAGTCAAACCAAATTGAACCTAATTTCACTCCCAGACATCTATTTGATACTAAACAAAACAACACAACACAGCATAAAGAGAGAGCATGTCCTATATTTCACAACATAATGTCACAGATTCATGGATTTGAAAAAGGAATTAATGGAAAGCAAATGACACAATTCATAAGTACAGAACCGCAATACAGAGCTTGAAGCTAGGGATCGAATCATAGAAAAGCAAAATGAATGCCAAATTTCTATATCTTGGTTTAAAGTTCGTAATCCATCTGGGTTTCCCACATTCGCTTCAGTTTTGTCACCATCTTGACTGAAAGGGGACAATACATTCTGTACAAGTTCATTTCTATTACTAAATAGTCTAGAATTAGAATACCCCATTCATGTCCCAAATTCTTGCTCAATCCAGCTTGAATTTGGGATTTCTGTGTAAAAATCAACACAAACCCTATACCAAGTGTAGGAAATCAACACAACATTAACTCAAATTCAACACAAAATTAAACAACAAAAATCATATAAAACCCTAGGGCAAGTGTGAGAAATGGGGAAATAAAGGAAGGGGGAGAGAGAGAGAGAGAGAGAGGGAGACCGAGATGCACAGAGAAGGAGAGAGCTCCATTGATAGATAAAGATAGACACTGAGAGCGACAGAGAGGGAGAGAGACCAAGAGCGACAGAGCAAGAGAAACATACCTGTGATTAAGTGGCACTGGTGCTTTGCAGGTGGCGGCGGCGGTGGCAATGTGAGACGGTCTCTCTCGCCGGTGGCCAACGACGGTGGTGAGCGGGGTGAGGCTTGGTAGTGTCGAAAGAGAGCAAAATTTGTTTGAGACAGTGTACATTGGCCCTGTTTGGTAGACCTGTGGGAAAGTGCTTATAGCTTATGCTTACACTGTGTTTGGATTGAGTGATTTGGAGAGAAAAGAAAAGAAATAGAGAGAAATGTATTTCTCTTCCTTGTTTGGTTATCTTAAGTGGAGAGAAATAGGGAGAAATAGAGAGAAATTGAGAGAAACTCATTTCTCTCATAACCCTTATTTTCAATCTTCCCAAAAGTGGAGAGATTGGGAGAGAAAAGAAATCCACAAATGTTTATATTTTTATAATACCAATTTTACCCCTGTAAAAATAAAAGAAATAAAATGATTGAAAATATAAAAAGGTTATTTTGGTAATATAACATAAAATAATTTCTTTTCTTTTCTCTTAATGAAATCTAACCAAACAAGAAGGAGAGAAATCACAATCATTTCTTTTCTTTTATTTCTTACTTATCCAAACAAAAAGGAGAGAAATTATAATCATTTCTTTTCTTTTCTTTTCTCTTATTACTTAAGTAATCATTTCTTTTCTCTCCTAAGTTACCAAACATAGCGTTATAGCATTGATTGGCACCCCAGTACGGGGCACCCCAGCACCCCACCTCCACGTGGGGGGCTGTGAACCAAGGGAGAGTAAAAAAAAAAAAAAAAAAAAAAAAAATTTCAGCCAATCACATATTGCCACATCACTGGGGGTCACTGGGGATCCTTCAAAATTGGGGTTCCAAAGCATTTTTGTTATGCTTTAATAGCTTATAGCTTATAACTATGAACATAAGTTGATTTCTGACTTATAAATTAAGCATCTCCTGCCCCACTCAAAGAATAAGTTGATTTCTGACTTACAAAAAGCTATAAGCTGCATTGTTAAGCTAAACCAAACACATCAAAATAGCTTAAATTAAGCTGAAAGCTGAAATAAGCAGCTTTTAAGCTGCACCAAACAGGCACATTGTGTGTGTGTGTGAGAGAGAGACAGACATATTGGGCGCCAAATTATATTGGTTTCCCTCTAATTATTTTTTTTTTCAAATTTTAGCAACTATTTCACATTTTAGTCGCCAAATCAACTTGTTCTGCGACTAAACTTAGAATTAGTAGCATAAAATATTAACTTTTGGCGACTGCTTGTTTTTTTTGTCGCATATAACTATATGTTTCACAACTAAATTTTTTTTTAGTCGCCAAAAAACAATGTATGTCGACTAAATTAAAATGGTAGCCAAATTTTGAACCTTTGGTGACTAAAATTGCTTTGGTCACCAATTTTGATCGCCAAATGTTTAAATTCTTGTAGTGATAAAATCTGAAAATCAGCCACCCTAGGATGGAGTAGCTCAATTGAATCTTTAGCCCAAATTTTCAACTCCTTCATTTGTCTTCAATCAACAGCTATTATTGACATTGGTGAATCAGAGCCAATCTTCAACAGTTGGTAATAGAGCAAGCAACATAAGAATAATCTTTAAAAGAAATTAACTATTTCGGTGTGAATACACAACTGAAAATGTAGAATTTAGGCTAAGTTTGGGAAGTCCCAAATAAGTCAAAAAGTCAAAAAGTTACTCAAAAAGTTAAAAAGTTAACACTATTCACCAAAAGTCAACAATTACGGCTGCACAACTCTCAATTCAAATTTTCCTCTACAAACCAATTTTTACAATTTTTTATTACACATTTTTCCATAAAATGTCAAAAAGTTAACCCAAACATCCATATTTTCAATCTCAATTTTTTAGTCCAAAAAGACAAAAAGTGCACTTATTTAGTCTTCCCAAACTTGGCCTAGTATTTTCTTAAAATCCAAAGTTTCACCAAAAAACCTTAAATCTAAACCATTCAGAGCAATAAAAAAATAAAATAATAATAAATGACTCTTTGCAGCTATATTATTATACATTGGAGGCTTATTTATTTATTTAAGGTTTGATTATTATACATTGGAGTTGATGCGCGGTCTTCTAATTTTTCTTTTTCTTTTTTTATATATAATTCAAGCATTGTATTGCTCGGCTTTTTTGTTAGGTCATACCACTTTATTTATTTTTCATGTTTTGTTAAGTCATGGGAGTTTAGTATTGTAAAATCTCTCATAAGAATTCTATAGAGCTAATGCATCACACCTAATTGAACTTTTTTGTATAGTATCCTATACATATATACCTTTTAGGTCAACCACTACAAAGGAGTGATAGCGAAGAAAAACCATATAAAGGTGAGCAACCCATATAGCAAAAGCAAACATCCTACTTTAACAGATTTTCTTGAAAACAGGTGGGGCCAAGGTCTTCTTGGACCAGAACATGGCTCCTCCTGAGAGATTCTGTGGTTAATTGTTTGTCTTCTCAACCACAAGTAGAAATGGCCAATGGAGGAGTTCAAGATAAGCAAAGACACTTGGGCCTTGTAGAGCAGGGGAGACAATTGGATACATATCATTATCCACATCACATGCTGCAAAAAGTTGCTGTCTTGACTTTTGAAGTGTAGTGTAGAGATAACAGTAATCAAAGAAGATCCTTTTGGATGTACTTTACTTGAACACCACAGGAATGTTCACAATGAGTGGTAATTGTATGTCCATGTGGTACTAAGAGATTCATTATCAATCATTCCAAGTAGACCTGAAAATATCATGATACATCAAACCAAAGGACTCAAGTGGTGTTCACAGCTTTCTTTGTTTTGGCAACTCAAAGTGTGTTTGTTTGCGCGCTTGATTGGAATTGGTTTGCAAGTGGATAGATCATACAAAAATGTCACACGCCCAATGAAAAGTCAACAGAAAAGTGTTTAGAAAATTAAATATGTAAAAAGATTCATTCTGGATTGTGACCTACATTACACCAAATTTGAATTTGCACCATAAGAAGTGCTTTACATATCATACAAAACCTTGATATGAGCAACAAAAGGCAGCTAGGGTATCTACTTAAAGATTTCTTGTAACAGGGAGTAATACTTCCACTGACCATTTTCTGACTGTGTTCTGAGAGGAAACATATGATGCATGAATTAATATTTAATACCCAAAAAGAAGATACATAAACACATGAATCCAAGAAAAAAAAAAAAAAAAAAATTGGTATTTTGTTACCTCCACAACTTGAACTTACCTTCAATGCAAAATACTCTGCTATCTTATTTTATTTTTTAGAGGAATACATAAGCATTATAGACTTCATAGTCATGGTGGATGTGGTGTGGTGTGTCTGTAAGTGCCCACATCTCAGTGAGCAAGCAAACCTTTCATGGTATGCACAAATGCTATGTAACAGATTGTGCGACACAAATGCAATTGCAGAAAAAAGAGAGCATTTTTAGAATCTGCAAAATCAAAACATGTGTTGCTTATGTACGGTATGTTGTGAAGGAAGCAAACACAATTTCAAGTTTATTGGTAAAGCTATGATACAAACAAGGACACACAATAGATGTTGAAAAAAGGGCAGAATAGAAAAATTTACAAAATTTATCCAATATTGAACATTGGCAATGGACCAATGATCAAGGTAACTGGTCCAGCTGCTGCTGCTGTAGTTGTTCTTTCTGTTGTGGTTGCTGCTGCTGCTGTAGTTGTTCTTGCTGTTGTGGTGGGACTGGTTCCAGATGTAGTTCTAGTTGTGGCTGCTGCTGCTCACCTTGCCAAGCCCAAACAATATCTTGGAGAGCGGGTCTCATACCCTCTTTCAGTATCTTTTGATATTCCAGCGTATCTCCATTAGATTTCTTCACCTCCACCAAATGAAATGATGGAGCGACTACAAAAATCTCCGCATCAATGGACAAGATCCCCTTTCTACCTTCCTTCATTCCCTCAAACTGTATTAACCCTCCACCCTTTTTCCTCACCCTCATTTTCAAACGCTTTGCAACTTCCTCTAGCTTTGATATGATTACTGAGGCAGGTTGTCTCGAAATAAATCTCTCTTCTTTCCTTAGATGAGACTCCTCAAACAAGCCTGATAGATCATAACCAGCAGAAAGGGAAATGATGTCAAAAGCATTTAAGTTTGCAGCTTTCACTAATTCTTGCTTTTCCTCAGCAGCCATACTACTATTCTCACATGAAGCAGAAGCTGCATCGGCATTTGAAGAAGATGCCATCTTGCTCTCTGCATCAGTTATTGTTGGTTTGTTCAATCCCTTTTTGTACCAGGAATTTTCCTTAATTTTGGCAATAGAAATTCTAGTATTGGGATTTGGATCCAACATCTTTGATAGTAGCTTCCGTACTTCCGCTGGAAACCAATTGGGGCATTTATACTCTGCTTTGCCAATCTTCCTATACATCTCCATCAAATTTGAATCATGGAATGGGAGATAACCAGCCAAAATAACATATAAGATCACCCCACATGACCAAATATCAGCTTTGGCACCATCATAGCCTTTCCTGTTAATCACCTCAGGAGCAACATAGGCAGGGGTCCCACAAGTGGTATGAAGAAGCCCATCTTGGCGCTTTGATTCAGCAAGTGCACTCAATCCAAAATCAGAAACCTTCAGATTCTCATTCTCATCTAAAAGTAAGTTTTCAGGTTTCAGATCCCGGTGATAGACGCCCCTACTGTGGCAGAAATCAACAGCATTGATCAATTGTTGAAAATATTTTCGACCAGCATCCTCCTTCAGCCTTCCTTTAGCCACCTTGTCAAAAAGTTCACCTCCTTTAGCAAATTCGATGACAAAATAAATCTTTGTTTTGGTGGCCATGACTTCATAAAGCTGCACAATATTAGGGTGCCTGACCATTCTCATAACAGATATTTCTCGTTTAATCTGATCTACAAGCCCAACCCGCAAAACTTTCTCCTTGTCTATCATTTTAATGGCCACACTTTGGCCAGTTTTGAGACTTCTCGCATAGTAAACCTTAGCAAAGGTTCCTTGGCCTAATAATCTCCCTAATTCATATCTTTCCATCAACACACCACTTCTGGTGTCCATTCCAGAGCTAATGGAGGACTATATACTACTCTATCTCCTGCTAATATGTCGTATGAAACCTACCTTGCAGGAGTAATTAACGGTAGAAGTAGCTCAACCGTCTTCGCACACATAGTGCATTAAAACAAGTGGCATTTTATAATTGCTTATCCCTTTGTGCTTTTGGGCATGTGGAATGAATAAGCTATGATTTAAAGGCCCAGTCTCATGAGAGCTGAAGAAGAGTGGCTGTTGTAAGGCCAACACGTTGTGGATTTCACAGAAAGGGTTCTGAACAGTCATGCACATCTTTCAGCATTCCCTGGCTTCTCTTTTAAAAAAAGATCAATTAGAAAATGCTGACAAGCAGAGGAATGTCAAGAATTAACTTCAACTGCAAAAACTTGATGTAGACCTAAACACCACGGAAAAAAGGTATATTTAATGTTTGCACACAACAAATAAAAGGCAAAATTGAAAGAAATCATCATCATTAAGACACTGATTCAAATAAATTGTAATTGCATACTTATAAGAACACGGGCATCAACAACTGTCATGCAATTATCAGCTTCCATTGAGTGATTTACAGTGAGCACTTCTAATCTACATAATATTCAGCATGTGGACGCAAATAAAATGTTACACAGGACCACAAGAATACTGTGGTTGCTTCAGAATTTATGCAAAAAAATTGTGAAAAGAAATCCCAAAAAACAATAATCACCACAAGCTTGTCCTGAAACTGTGTCTTATTACAACGACATGAAGATTAAGTGAAGATTGTGTTGTGCTAAAATTTTGCACATTCAATTGGCAACCAAGAATAAGCTTGTTCATGCCAAACTTGCAAGAAAGAAGGAAAAGAAATTTATGAAGACTATTTACTCACCCTGGAGGGGTGAAGCAAAGAGCATCATCATAAGAACAATGCCTAATTTTATAGGGTCATGCAAAAACAGCCCATTGGGCTGTCTTTAAGGTGAGAATAATATCGAAATAGTTTAAATCTCAATACACTTCCACATATTCTCATATATACTTTTTCATCTTTATATACATTTCTCATATATTTTTATATACATTCTACGTGTATAATCGATACAATAACCATTCATTGGACGGTCATTATTTTCCAATTTATAAACCTTTGAACCTATACTAATCCGTCCCAGACTAAGATTCTTTCCATTTCAAAGGCACGAGGTCATGCCATTAAAATTTAAAATCAACCGTCTATAATTGTTACATTAATTTAGATTCAAAATTTCTTTTTCTATCTAATGGTCTCCTACTTTGGCATCCATTTAAGAAACATCCAAATTAATTAAGAAATGTATAAAATTATGTCCACTGTCAATCACTGAATTCGACACCACCCAGATGTTATTCTAAATAAAATAATCTTTTGGGATAATATCTACAAAAACCCAGAATTCAATCAGTAGATACAAAACAAAACCAACCAATAAGGGATCAAATGATTTGTGTTCATCAAATGTTAATCCACACCGCATCCATCAACAACATTAAAGAAAAAAAGCTAAGACCAACAATGAATCATTTAACGTTGTTAAACAATACATGAACTCTAAATCATCATCAAATAAACATATAAACAAAAACAGCTATATGTACAATCCAAGAGCATATTCAGATACGCTTACATAAAAATCCACAATTTCTGAACAACAGCGTTCAAAAAATCGAAATTAGATGATTATTAGAATTCAACAAGAACACGAAGATTAAGGAGATGAAATCAAATTACCTTGTTTTTGTTTTTGGTTTTTTGGATTGAGCTGAGAAAAGTCTCGGCGTACCACAAACTGCGAAGGAGCGAGAGAGAACGTGATCGGTCGGTGATTAATTATGAATGAAAACACGGGGAGGAGTAAGGATCAGGTGTGAGAGAGGTCATGGTAAGAATCGTGAGCTGCTCAATAAGGAGTCGGATCTGGAATATTCTACTGAGAGTTCGATCCGAAAGTTGAGGAGGGACCACAAGGTGCTCTGTCAGTATTTTTAACTACATTTTAAAAATCAAAACGATGGGCCCCCTCCGCCCACAACATCAAACAAAAAACACATGACATAGAAGCATTGTTTGAAGTCTAGATCCTGTGTAGTGCCTCCAAAACGACGTAGTTTTGGAACTAACACTGTGTTTGGATTGAGTGATTTGGAGAGAAAAGAAAAGAAATAGAGAGAAATGTATTTCTCTTCCTTGTTTGGTTATCTTAAGTGGAGAGAAATAGGGAGAAATAGAGAGAAATTGAGAGAAACTCATTTCTCTCATAACCCTTATTTTCAATCTTCCCAAAAGTGGAGAGATTGGGAGAGAAAAGAAATCCACAAATGTTTATATTTTCATAATACCAATTTTACCCCTGTAAAAATAAAAGAAATAAAATGATTGAAAATATAAAAAGGTTATTTTGGTAATATAACATAAAATAATTTCTTTTCTTTTCTCTTAATGAAATCTAACCAAACAAGAAGGAGAGAAATCACAATCATTTCTTTTCTTTTATTTCTTACTTATCCAAACAAAAAGGAGAGAAATTACAATCATTTCTTTTCTTTTCTTTTCTCTTATTACTTAAGTAATCATTTCTTTTCTTTTCTCTCCTAAGTTACCAAACATAGCATAAAACTCAAGAAAAAAAAATGGAAAAGAGAAAGAGGTCAGCAGAAACACAAGCTAAAGCTGAAAAGTTGAGAAACGAGAAGAGAAGAAGATTTAAAAACCAAACCTAGATTTAAAACCCCCTACAAAACAAAGAGTCCAGCTTATATTTATTGTGCATTTGATTATTCAAGGCTTGGAATATAGTAAGGAAAAATAGTTTGAGGGTTGAAGAATTGAAATTTGGAAAAGATTTCTAAAGTCAATAATGATTAAAATCAGTATTGATGGGCATCCAAGAGAGCCCAACCCACGATCTGGGAATTCTGGACCATAACTGACAACATAATGGACATCTAAAAGGGTCCGGTCCACGAATTAGGACCCAGCCCACGGACTATATATTAAAGCCCAGTAACTTTGAGAAACCAATGATGGACCAAGACCAAGAGTATTCAAACACCTGTCGAGCAGGGAATTAGTCATGTAGGCAGACAAAGATCTTGCAAAATTATTGCACCTACACATCAGCCATTAATGAGGCTCTCCTAACATTAAATGCGATAACCTCTTCACGTCGGAGGATACAGACTTACCATGAACGATGCAAGCTAGAATCTAGACTTTCAACCAACAAGACAGTCTGGAATAGACAAGAAAATGATAAGCAAAGGATATAAGGAAGCTTTCGAGATACGTTAAAGGTTAAGTTCTTCCGTCTCTTCGATCTATCAATAATCAATCTCCCCTAACCTAACTTGGTCGTCGGAGAGTCCGTCGGGGGATCCTTTCCTCCTCTGGACCTTTTTACAGGCTTGTCTGGGAAACACCGAAGTCAGCAGACTTGCTGTTGGAAGCATGGATCAGTCCGGCCCATCCTCCGTTGGAACCGCAGTATCATCAGTTGGCGCTGTCTATGGGAACCCTTTTTCACAAAGACAGTTGTGTTCACTGTCACCGGAAGGAACCCCATTATCACCCACCTCTTATTTCAGGGTGGATGGTCATGACCAGGCCCATGGCTTCCCAATACAATGCTAGTAATCTTAAAGCTGAGTCCTCTAATACAAACAACCCATCTCCATATTTCGTCAAACTCATCGATAGTATCAATTGTTTAACCAAGCAAAACCAGGCCTTGATCAATGCCTTGCTCCAACGGAATCTCCCCATTCCTCCGTCACCACCACCACCACCAAACATCCCTTCAAACCGGGAACAAACTCTAAGCCACCTACTCCAACCACATGCTCCTCGAGAACCACTTCCCCCTCCTTTCATCCCACAAGCTCACCTGCCAAATTCGGAGGGCCTACGGCCCCCACATCAGGGTTCGCATCCCTTACACCACCCTCCCGTCCCCGAAGGTGAGGCTAGCAGCATTCAACCTTCATTCCCCTCCGACAGTGACAATGTCCCCATTTGGGACCCAGAACTGTGAGCCATGAAGCTCCAACTCCAGGGGGTTATGCAGAACATGTAGAACAAACCTTCCACAACAGCCAACTCCCCCTTTGCCGCATCCATTAGGGACAAACCCCTACCTTCCAAGTTCAAGATGCTGCCAATCGACACCTTCGATGGCACAACCGATCTGGTCAACCATCTAGAAGCTTACAGGACCCTCATGATCCTCCATGCTTTCCCTAAAGAAATAATGTGTCGTGCTTTCCCCATAATGCTCAAAGGGTCGGTGCGACTATGGTTTAGTTAATTACCACCGGACTCTGTCACCACTTTCAAGCAGCTAAGTGACTCCTTCCTGAGCCATTTCATCGGCACTCAACGTCAGCGACGACCGGCGACCCAGCTGTTGAACATTCGACAAACTGACAGGGAATTGTTGCGCAGTTTTGTCACTTGCTTTAATTCAGAAGCTCTCCAAGTTGAAGAGAATGATGATAAAGTCATCTTAACAACCTTCATGGTCGAACTATGCCTATCGGATTTCCTTTTCTCTTTCTCCAAAAACCCTCCGATGACCATGGCCACCATCCTTACCAAAGCCTAAAAATACATGAACGCAGAAGACTCTTTAGTAGCCCACCAAGACTCTACACCTAAACCCTCACAACCCAAAGACAAGAGAAAAGAGTCAGAACCCAGACATCCCCAATACACTCATCCTGACCGACCTCCACGCTGCGACCAAGCTGTTTCTCGCCGACCGCCAGGCCGCTTCGAGCGGTACACCCCTCTCAACACGTCCATGGAGCATGTCCTAAACCAAATCTAGCAGGATTATAACTTGAAATGGTCCTAACCTTCTAAGTTTCCTTCCAATCAACGGGATCAGTCTAAATACTGCCGCTTTCACTATGACCATGGCCACAACACGGATAAATGCGTCAACCTTAAGGATTAAGTCGAGGACCTGGTCCGTCAAGGACGCTTGACTTGTTTCACTGCGCCCCGACCTCACCAAAGGGCCAAAATCAACTCCCCAAAGTGAAACGACAGACACACCCCACCACGACCGACCGACCAGCCTCAGCAGGAGGGTGACAGGGCCCAACACCAACCTTAAGCTCCAGGATCCTCCGCTCCCCAGCTGGTGAAATAAGGGTCATTGCAGGTGGACTTGCGTACGGCGGACCGTCGCGATCGACACAGTGGGCCGAGCTGCGACGAATCATGTAAGGGTCAGACAAGGAAGTAATGCTGGTCGATCGACCCCCAAAGCAACCCAAGCAATGGTCGGAACCGATTAGCTTCACAGATATAGATTGCGAAGACATCCAATACCCCCACGATGACCCTCTTGTCATCTCCTCCTTCCTTTCCAACTACATGGTTCGACGTGTGCTCGTCGACAATGGTAGCTCCTTAGACATTATCTTCCTCAATGCTTTCAAGCAGCTCCAGATTCGTGAAGAAAAGTTATTGCCTCTGCAAACGCCTTTAGTTGGCTTTACTAGGGACCGGGTAATTTCTATAAGGTCCATCAATCTACCAATCATTATCAGTGAGTACCCAAGGCAAAATACGAAGATTCTTACCTTTCTGGTTGTCGATTGCCTTTCTACCTACAATGTCATCCTTGGACCCACAGCACTGCAGCTCGACTTTTTCGCACCCACTTTCGGAAGACGAAGAAGCCCTACAGTATCGGACTCCTGCGGTTCTGAATCTGATTCCACAAGTACAATGTGCAATAGATAAACAACAAAGAGTCCCAATCCGGCAAATCTTTTGAAAAATTAATTTTGAATCGAATTGCTAAAAATGGACTATTTTGCCAGATACAGAGTCACTACCTAAATATTTTATTTTTGAGAAATTTAGGAAATCCATGACTCGTGCCAAAGGCCACGTGTCCGTCATTACCAAGATTGTCTCAACTTGGGAACTTAGGTACGAGAGGGGAAGGTCATGAATTGAGCAGCCCCGATCAAAATATCGGCATCTACTAATCATGATATGAATCTTATCTACATTATATGCTTCTGTCCCAATTTATTAGGTTAGCATTACTATGTGATGCGCGAACACACAAGTATAGACTAAATTCCAAGAATTGAAACATCTTGATTCATGTTTGTTTTAAAAATTGTTTCAAATATGTACCACTTGAAAAAGTGATCGCATATGAACATTACTCAAATTATTCTAATTCAAGCAATTAGCCTTCATTCACAGGAATTCAAACAATTATAGCACTTAAATAATTACCCTCATGGCAAGCATGCTAAACATGGCAACAATCACACACATGCGACATGCTAAAACGAGTAAAGGCTCACCTAGTACTCCACGCCAAAAAGAGAAATAAGTTAGAACAATGCATGATCCTAACTATACAATATGACTAATGCAACACATGCGATATGCAATTGATAAGCTCGGCTACTAATATAGCATATGAATCAATTTGATAACATGCGGTCTAAGCACGTATTCAAAGAAGTATTAAACTAACAATGCAAGTTAGAATGATGAACCGAGCATCGGTGCATGCAATACAAATGGATGCAAACATGGAGAATGCTAAACAAAACGTGATGTCCCTAAACTAACTATTATAAAAAAAAAAAATGAGAAAGATGTGGGGTTGGAAGACATACACGTTATTACTACATTGCGCTCTCACGAAAGAAAGTCCGAATAAACTAACTAGCTAACTAATTATCTAGCTATTATAGCAACAAATGAATAATTTAGCTAAGCTAATTAACTAATTATTACAAATCGAATGAACTAATTAATTAATTAATTTAGCTAATTAAAATAATTACAACACAAGACGAATTAGCTATTCTAACTAATTAATTACAAAGCTACTATTTTAAGCACAACACTAATGTATTTACAACACGGATCCCGAGGATCGATGGGGGGCTCATGCATGAATGCGGAAAAGCCACTGTTTTTGCTGCTGAATGCCTCTGTTGCATAGTAGGACACTTGCATTGATTTCCACCTCCAGACCAACTCTATTTTGCTAGGGAAGTACAATGCTGGATTTTGCATTGGTGGCCGACAGAGGGCTTGTCATCCACTAATGATGGCTTGCTGGCCAACAATAGTGGCCTACCAACCACTGGTGACTGAACTTCTCTACTGCAACAGAGAGCAAATAGAGCAGAGACAGTGTATTCTCAAGGGTCTGTTTGTACAATTTGCTCCTCCTTATCATTTGAACAGCTCGAAGGAGTAGTAAACTTGGTTCACAAATCATCAATCTTTGCAATTTCATTGCATGATGGCCTATGAACCAAAGTGTGCAAGTTCAATAAATGCAATAAAACAAGACTCTCAAAACCACCTCCCTATCATGAAAGGTCAAGAAAAGTAGTTGACAATGAATCTTGAACCGTTTTCATCACTAATGAGTATGAAATAACTCAAGACTCAAGGGTTCAATTAACGTCTGAATGAACCCAAAACCAAATTATTATCTTGCACCTTTTTTAGCCTCAATTTTATTACTTCATTTTAGATTACCATCAATTCTTTAGCCAATTGAGTCCAAAAGTGAATTTAACTCCTCTAACGGAAAGAGGGCTTAAACCAAAAGTTGCTTTAGGCATGAAAGAGACATCATACCGATGGTAATGAACCCCTAAAGGGATTAAGCCATTTAGCATGACACCTTAATCTCATACTTAAACAAACAAAGGATTTGAAACCACTTTCAAAGCAAAACAAAAACCAAGAAAGGGGGGAGGTTGCAGAGGTGATTAAGGGTGATCACAAGTATGGAAAACCATAAATAAATGCAATCAACTCAAATAAGATGGTGTCTAAGGCCTAAAACACCAAACTCATGAGGACAATTATACTATGAGCATGCAATACAAAGCTCAAATGCAACAAACAAAGCAAATGCAACAAACACTTAAAAACACTACTAAAACAGTCCTAAATAAGTCCTAAAATATACTGGAATTAAGACGAAAATAGCTAGATTAATAAGCTAAAACATGGATCATGCTAGGCTAGTAATCAAAACACAAGAAGGGGAGGCTAACCTCTCCAATTTTAGACTTCAAAACATGATTTTAGCCACTGAAATAACTTTGAAAATTAGTGTTTAAAAGCTTAAAGAAAGATAGTGCAAAGGTGGGAAACACAAGGATAAAGGCCTTGAAAGCAAGGTGTAAAGAAAGGTGAACCACCCCTCAACCTTTATTTGCCTTAAAACCCAAGTTTCACTCCAAAAATACAGAGTTTTTACAGCTCAAAAATAGTTGGAAGATAGCAAGAAAAAGAGTATATAAAGCAAGTAAAGAGACAAAGCTTTATACCTCTTAAAGAGAAGACCACTTTCAAGCAATAAACCAAGGCAAACACACCCTCAAGACCTTAAACAAGGCTCAAAGATTCCTCAACTCAAAGATAGAGAGGTTTGGTTAAGAGTGTATAGGCAAAGGTTAAGAAATTTGCAAGAGAGAGAATTGTAGAGAGGGAGGAAAAATTTGCTCCAAAATTTTTCTAGCCCCATGGCAAGAAGGGAGGCCTCCTATATATAGAAAACATAAATCTCTCTCATAAACATCCAGCCATACATGTGGGAATAGATGCAAGCATCTATGCAAACAGGTGGCACAGTTAACACAAAATATCTGTAAAACACATTAGTGGCCGGTAACCAGAAGTGATGGCCGACAACCTAAAGTAGTGGCTGGCAGGCCACCAGGGGTTGCAGGCTTGAAAATCCAAGGTTTGGATCCAAAACAAAGGCAATAAGGGTGTAGGGTTTGAAAGGCTCAAAGTTGTGGCATTCCGCTGAGGACTTCAAGCACTTGACAAGCATATGCACTCATCATTGGGTGTGCAAGCGATGACGTCCAAGTCGTAAGGACCGTCAAAAATGGAGTGTCTACAAGCACTTAATGCTTTCCAAGCCGTGACATCCACTTATCACTTGTCACTCAAAATTCCGACCAATCATGGGGTCGACACCATAAGAGGCGAACAGACCGTGGCTAGAGAATGCTACGTCACTTCGTTAAAGGAAGTTAAAATGAAAGAAACTTTGATCATAGAAGGTCTTGATGTTAGGGATGAGGAGGAACTAATCGGGGGGGAACCAGTGGAAGAGTTAATCGAAGTGTACATCAACTCTGACGATCCAACAAAGAGAACTAAGATTGGTAACCAGCTGTCTCCTTAGGCCAAGGCCAGCCTTACGGCTCTCTTAGTCAAGCATAACAATATCTTTGCTTGGACTCATTCGGACATGCCAGGCATCAACCCTGCTTTTATAACTCATCGCCTCAGTATTGAGCCTCAGTTTCGACCGTTCTGCCAAAAGCAACACATTTTTCATCCAAAGCGTAACAACCTCATTGTCACTGAGGTGGACAAGTTGTTGAAGGCACATTTCATCAGAAACGTGGACTATCCCAAATGGTTGTCTAACATAATCTTGGTCCGCAAAAATAATGGCAAATGGCGATTATGCGTCGACTACTCTAACCTCAATCGAGCCTGCCCCAAAGATAGCTACCCACTTCCTAGAATAGATCTATTCGTTGACATGACTGCAAGACATCAGATGCTTAGCTTTATGTACCCTTTCTCTGGCTATAATCAGATCTTAATGCATGCAGCTGACCAAAGCACACTTCTTTCATTACTGACAGGAGGACTTATCACTACCGCGTGATGCCATTCAGTTTGAAGAATGCGGGGGCCACTTACCAATGCCTGGTCAATGCCGTTTTCAAAAACCAAATAGGTCAGAATATGGAGGTTTATGTTGATGACATGCTTGTCAAGAGCAAATTCTCCTCCGATCACTTAGCGGACCTACGAGAGACTTTCCAGACCTTATGCAAGTACCATGTGAAGTTGAATCCAGAAAAGTACGCCTTTGGCGTCGGATCTGGTAAATTTTTGGGGTTCATGGTCAGTCACCGAGGTATTAAGGCCAACCCAAAAAAGATCAAGGCACTGATAGAAATGCAGTCTCCCTGAACGGTAAAAGAGGTTTAATGGCTCACAGGCAGAGTCGCCGCCCTCAACCGCTTCATTTCCCGAGCAACTGACAAATGCCTTACATTCTTCAAAGTTCTCTGACAGGCCTTCGAATGGAACATCGAGTCTGAGGAGGCTTTCCAACAACTAAAACAGTGCCTGGCCAATCCCCCTCTCCTCTCTTAAGCATTGCCAGGAGAGACCATTTTCCTTTACTTAGTTGTCTTCACCATGGTGGTCAGTGCTGCTCTCATCAGGGAAGACGACTCAGTCCAGCACCCAATTTACTACATTAGTCGTGCACTCCAGGGAGCACAACAGAACTACCCTTCATTAGAGAAGATGGCTTTGGCCCTGGTCATCGCCTCCAGACGCCTCCAACCCTATTTCTAGGCACACTCAATTATGGTCCTTACTGACCAACCTTTAAGGAAAATTATGCAACAACAGGAATCATCAGGTAGATTCATGCAATGGTCTTTCGAATTGAGTCAATACGAGATCTCTTACCGACCTCAGATAGCCATCAAAGGCCAAGCCATTACCGACTTCATCCTGGAATTCACCAACCTTACGCCACAAATACCCCTTCCATAGCCACAAGCCATTCCTAAGACAACTGATCCCTATTCTTAGACCCTTAACGTTGACGGATCATCTTGCAAATAGGGTAGCGGAGCTGGTTTAATCCTTACTACCCCAGAGGGCGAATACTTCAAGTGTGCTCTCCATTTTCTATTCGACGCAAGTAATAACGAGACTGGGTATGAGGCTCTCATAGCGGGTTTCCGACTGGCCAAGGACATTGGGGTCGACCACGTCCACGTGTTCAGTGATTCCCAATTGGTTGTCAGACAGATAACTGGGGAGTTTGATGCGAAGGAAGAAACGATATGAGCATACAGGGACATCGCTCTTCCCTTCACCCGCCTTTTCATAGTTTCCAGATCCAGTACTTCCCTAGGTTAGACAATTCTCAGGTGGATGAAATGGCTCAATTAGCTTCAGCCGACCAATCGGATCTCAGTCACGGCGTCCAAGTCGAATACATGACCACTCCCTGCTGTTTCGCTAGATCCACAAGACTTTCATTTCCTCCAGAACGAGCCTATCCCATAGGCCCAAGACATCAACTTGTTCTTAGAACACGGGGTGTTACCAAACGCTAAACAATAGGCTGATAAAGTTAGGGCTCGATCGTCTCATTATGTCATCATCAGCGGCCTGCTGTACAAACGGGGATTCTCACACCCATACTTTAGGTGTCTTAGTCCTGCTCAAGCGAACTATGTGATAAGAAAAATACACGAGGACGTTTGTGGCAATCATTCAGGCAGACGGTCTCTGGTCCATAAAATTCTTCGCACAGGCTACTTCTAGCCCACGATCAATCAAGACGCAATTGACTTTGTACTTAAGTGTGATAAATGCCAGCGCTTCGCTAACATCCCTCATGCACCTGCCAGTGGAACTGATCACACTCAGCAGTCCCTACCCCTTTGTTAAATGGGGCATCGACTTAATCAGTCCCTTACCCACTAGTAGGGGCCAAGTCAAGCTCGATGTGGTTGTCATTGATTACTTCACCAAATGGGTGGAAGCAAAACCTCTTGCTACAATCATTGAATGAAACACCACCAAGTTTATCTGGCAATCAATCGTGTGCTGATTCGGAATCCCCCAGGCCATCGTCTCAGATAATGGAAAACAATTCGACAACACCAAATTTAGGAAATTCTTTGAAGAGCTTTGCATCAGACCATGTTTTTCCTCTCCAAGCCATCCCCAAGCTAATGGGCAAGTCGAAGTCACCAATTGCTCCCTTTTGAAGATCATCAAGACTAAATTAGAAGTCGCCAAGGGACTTTGGGCTGAGGAATTACCACACGTATTCTGGGCCTATTGAATAACAGCTCGCACCCCCACAAGAGAGACCTTTTTTTGCCTAACATACGACGCCGAGGCAGTTATCCCAGTGGAAATCAGTCTGTCGACTCCCCGGGTGCTACATCCAAACCCAAAACTAAATGAAGAGCTGCGACGGGCCACTTCGACCTAATTGAAGAGCTCCGAGAGTCAGTTGCTGTCAGGCTAGCATCATACCAACAGAGAATGAGAACATATTATAACTATAGAGTCAGATCCCAAGAATTCACAATAGGCAACCTAGTCTTACACGAAGCCACTCTCGCCCCCAAAAACCCAACCAAGGGCAAACTAGCAGCTAAGTGGGAAGGACCTTACATCATCACAGCCAAACCCCGTCCGGGCACTTACCGTCTCCAAGACATGACAGGCATAGACCTCCTTCATCCATGGAATGAAGAGCACTTAAAGCGCTATTATCAATAAAACGGTTTTTGTTGCTTTTTGTATGGTTCAACCTCTTGTATGGTCCACTTTGCTATTCAGAACACTTGTTCATTTTTGCTTTTACCATACATTGTGTAAATCTATGATTACAGGACTATGCTTTAATGACACACATTTTTAACCCGCATTTTTGGTGTTGTACCTCTTTTCCCGAAGAGCTCAACCAGCCTAAGTTACATAAGCCTTAGCCAGACTGAGTACCATAAGCCTCAGCCAGACTGAGCCAGAGGAGCTCAGCCAGACTGAGTTACATAAGCCTCAACCAGACTGAGCTAGAAGAGCTCACCCAGACTGAGTTATATAAGCCTTAGCCAGATTGAGCACCATAACCCTCAGCCAGACTGAGCCAAAAAAGCTCAGCTAGACTGAGTTACATAAGCTTCAGCTAGACTGGAGCCAGAAGAGCTCACCCAGACTGAGTTACATAAGCCTCAGCCAGACTGAGCACCATAAGCCTCAACCAGATTGAGCCAGAAGAGCTCAGCTAGACTGAGTTACATAAGCCTCAGCCAGACTCAGAACCATAAGCCTCAGCTAGACTAAGCCAGAAGTACTCAGCCAGACTGAGTTACATAAGCCTCAGTCAGACTGAACACCATAAGCCTTAGCCAGACTGAGCCAGAAGAACTTAGCCAAACTGAGTAACATAAGTCTCAGCCAGACTGAGCTAGAAGAGCTCAGCCAGACCGAGACACATAAGCCTTAGACAGACTAAGCACCATAAGCCTCAGCCGGACTGAGCCTGAAGAACTCAGCAAGACTGAGACACATAAGCCTCAGACAGATCGAGCACCATAAGCCTTAGCCAGCCTGAGCCTGAAGCGTTCGACCAAGCCTAAGTCTCATGCTCAGCCACATTTGCGCGTGCGACATTCAACTCAACATTAAAAATGATTCCTGGCTGGCAAATTCAAAGGCAACACCAACAAAGCGACAATTTATAACAAAAGCCAAGTTTTATCATTTCATTAATACTGTACAACTTTTTATCAACATAACCTAAACCTTTATACAAAGACCACAAAAAGTAACATAATGCAATGCACCCCAGCCCAGGCCAACTCTTCAATCTCTTTCTCTTCCATCCCTTTCGCTGGATGCCAAGTCTTCCTCATCCATCCCCTTATCCAGCGGGGTCTGGGTGATGTCCTCCTCTTCTGGCTTCACCAGATTAAAGTCCACATCTGGAAAAAGCTCATGCACCTTGTACTTGAAGCTCATCCAGCCGCTGTCCCAGTATTGGCTCATCTCATGTTTGTAGTAGTTTGACTTCTAAAAACTTTGGATTATTTCTTCTTCGGTCTGCCCAGCAGCAGCCACCTTTAACGGCCCAGCACCACCTTCCCCCTCTCTAGCCAAGCCCTTTGCCATAGTCGCGTCAATGGCCATTTGAAACTCAAGAGATGACTTAAACTGTTCCACCGCCATGATGCATAGGTCCGAATAGGCATCCCTCTCAAATGCCATCTTCCTGGCTAATTCTGCAGTCTTGGCCTTTTCTTCTCATAAGGCCCTCTCTAACTCAGTGACAAGCGCATTTGCCTCTTCATTGTCTTTCCAGGCTTGATAGCGCAACTCTTCATTATTTATGAGGGCCTCTTCCAATCTCTCTTTGGCGGTGTTGCAGGCTTCTTGGACCTCGCCCATCTTCTTCTGCTCGCTCGCCAACTCAAACTCTAGTGATACCACCTTATGGCGCACCACTTCAAGTTCAAACTTAGAGACTTATAGCTCAGAGGTGACCTCAACCTGGCATACCCTGGCGCGCTCAGTCAAGTAACTTTGCACCACTGCCAATACCTCCATCTTTTTTGCCCTCTAAGCATAGGCTAAGCCCTTTGCGCAGGCACTCATCGCCGCCTTCCTCCAGCCTGCTGTTTCCGCTCTCACACTCTACAACTGCACCCGCGCCTCCTCTAATTGGGCCTTAAGCGGTTCCATTTCCGTCATCGTCCCCATTTTCTTGCCTAGTAATGCAGCCGCCAAGGTCACCACTTTCATCTACATAGAGCAGAGCCCTCTCATGAGGTCTGTTTCTGTGAACTGCGACACCCCTTGTATGATCGCATACTCAATGGCCCCTAGCACGCGGTTTGCAGCAGCCCTGGCCTCACCACAGTCACCAACCGAATGGCTGACCACGGCACGCAAATAATGAGTGGTTGTCCCCAACGACCCCAACTCTTGCCTTGGGGGCTCTTTTCTTGAGGGCACGTCCTTGCGGGGCAGGTCAGTATATTGGTCGGCCTTTGGCGACCCTTTTTTCTCGTCCACTTCGCTTGTCACTTGGGCGACCAAGGGCTCAGCCAAACCTCTCTCCGCCTCTGCCCAACTCTAACCTCTTCTCCCTCTACTTCTGGGGGTACTTCTACTGCCCCCTCTTTGGCCTTCCTCGGTAATGGTCCTTCTTCACTTCCCTCCGCCACCACCCCTACTTCTTCTTCTTCTTCTTCTTCACCATCAACCCTATCTCCTTCTTACTCCTCTCCCTGAATGGATTCACTGGCACTTGCAGAGGCACAAATGTCACTAAGTACTTGTCTCCCAAGGGCTGGGATTGTGGTCAGGTAGACCTCTTTGCGACCAACTTCGGCGCTATACCTAAATTTTTCTTCTTATACTTGTTCGCCATGGCAAACGCTAGCGCGTCCTCCATCTCTTGTGCCTTCCTCCTTGCTTCCACCTCCTCTGGGGCAGGATCTTCCCCGGTCGGCTGAGGCCCCAGATTTAGCGCAAACAGGGTTGAGGGCTGGACAAGGTCGTCCCATTTTAGGTCTTCCTTCTCCCGCGTACTCCTTCACCTGTTTGACCCTTCTTTCTGCCGCATTGTCTAACTTTGGCTCCAACGACTTAGTGGAGACCTTCCAAATCATCCACACTCCCCTTTCGCCACTGGTCGACACAAAAAACCACTTTGGCCGCCAACCTTTCACTGACGAGGTTAGTCCCGTCACTAATCCCCTCCCTGCTATGGCTTGAAGGGTCACCCAAGTCTCTTGTTGCCTTGAAACCTAATAGCAGGAGAAAAAATTGTCTACTGTCATTTCCTCTCCTCCAACCGCTTGTGGCCACACGATTGCGCACGCAAATAGAATCTTCAACGCATTCGACATTAGTTGTCCTGGGGCCACCTTCAGGCGATTTAGCACGTCGACCACTAGTTGTAGGAGGGGCAACCTTAGACCCCATCGCAGCGCTTCTTTGTACAGAGCAAACTCTATTGGCCGTGCATCAGAAGCCCTCTCATTCACTGTGGGCACCCTCAACTCTACCTCTGCCAAAATTTGGTATCTACTTCGCAGCTCTTCTAGATCCTCTACCGTTAGCGTGGATTTGTTAGCCTTGGTATGCCAGTGGTTCGACGCCACTTGGCTAATCGGCTGGACCGCCATCGTCATTGTCCGTGGAGAGGGTCACACTGGCCGCTCCACAACCCTCTCTTCATGCCTCTCTACTCTATATTGCTCCTCTAGTACCACTCCGTCATCATCTCCTAATGCATCCGATATTATCGCTGGCACTTTGTCTTGTGCTATTTCCTTAACGTTTCAATATATCACCTTAGTTGCGGGGGTAAGGAAATTGGCGATGTGAAAGAGGGGAGAGTCCACCAAGATGTAAGAGCTAAAGTCTAGAATGTGTTGATTCTTCGCAATAAGGTAAGTAAATCGCATAAGTCTAAATGCCCAGGGTTTGCCTGTGTTACAAGGGTCAAGGTTAAATTTCGCCAGTTTGAAAATCCCACAAAAGTTTAAATTCCCGCCTCTCCCCTTATCCATCCATTTTCCTCCTAGAGTTTATTCAACATCCGTCACTAGCAACTTCGAGTGCTCCACGTGTACGATCATGATCCCTTCGTTCCCAACTAATTCCCTTTCCTCTCTCTTGTCTATTTCACTTCACATCACCACATGCTTGCCTACCCCTCGAGCCCCGTGCACCATCAATGCGCTTATGGCAACCTTCACGGTCGGCCAGCCAGACTGTCATTTTTCACGTTCGGCCGCTTTCACAGTCGGCCAGCCTGACCATCAACCTTTCACGCTCGGTCGCCTTCGCGGTCAGCCAACTCGACTGTGACCTTTCACGGTCGGTGGCCTTCATGGTCGGCCAGCCAGACTGTCACCTTTCACACTCAGCCACCTTCGCAGTCGGCCATCTCGATTGTCATCTTTTACGCTCGGCCGCCTTCACGGTCGGCCAACCCGACCATCAACCTGTACGATCGATCACCTTCACGGTCGGCCCAGTCCCATTGTCACATTTCGTGCTCGGGCACCTCCACGGTCGGCCAGTCCGACCCCCATCTTTCGTACTCGGCCCTCTTTCGAGGTCGACTATCTTGGAGTTCAGTCGGCCTTTTCTCACCATTCCACCCCATCGCCCTACCCCTGCCCCCTCTCTAGCCTTTCGCGACTCTTGGCATCTTCCTTATTCCCTTCGTTGGACTAAAGCTGCACTTGGAAATGGGGGACTACTGATATTGATGGGCATCCAAGAGAGCCCAGCCCACGGTCTGGGTAATACTGGACCAAGACTGACAACATAATGGGCATCCAAGAGAGTCTGGCCCACGACTCAGGACCTAACCCATGGACTAGATATTAAAGCCCAGTAATCTTGAGAAACCAATGATGGACCAGGACCAATAGCATCTAAACACCTGCCGGGTAGGGAATCAGTCATGTAAGCAGACAAAGATCCTGTAAAGTTATTGCACCCACACATCAGCCATTAATAAGGCTCTCGTAGCATTAAATGTGACAACCTCTTCACGTCGAAGGATATAGACTCACCATGAACAATGTGAGCTAGAATATAAACTTTCGACCAACAAGACAGTCTGGAATGGACAAGGAAATGATGAGTAAAGGATATAAGGAAACTTTCGAGATACATTAAAGGTTAAGTTCTTCTTCTGTCTTTTCAATCTATCAATAATTAATCTCCCCTAACCTAACTTGGTCATCGAAGAGTCCATCGGGGGATCCCTTCCTTCTCTAGACCTTTTTGCAGGCTCGTCTGGGAAACACCGAGGTCAGCAAACCTGTTGGAAGTGTGGATCAGTCCGGCCCATTCTCCGTTGGAACCGCAGCATCATAAAAAATCTATGAAAGTGAGGTGGGAAAGAGTGAGATTTTGGATTGAAAGTGAGATTTGTGTTTAATACAATACTCATAGTATTAACCTTTTAAGATTTTGAAAAGAAAGAATATAATAAAAGAAATAGAGTTACAGATTCATATTCAGATTCGTTCTAGTCTCGCCTTAAGGATTTGGGTCTTGCCGGTCGCCGATGTGGTCGGCCTCCCTACCTCGTCAGAAAACTCTCATGCCACCACCGCTGTTGAAGCCTCTGAAATCGATGAGGTTAGTGTTTTAGCATCGTCGCTCAAAAGAGAAGGGGGCTCGCGGCGGTGGCGCTGGTGGGCATAGGAGAGGACACTGGAGGGCACCGGCTATGGGGGTTACAGTGGTGGGTGGTTGAGGTAGAGGGTCGCCGGAGAGTGGTCGAGTCAATGTTCTCTTTCTTCTCTGTTCCTTCTTTTTTCTTCTTCTTTTTTCCTTCTTCTTTGTTCTTCTTTCTCAACTTTCTTTAGCTTTTGATTATTATTATTATTATTATTATTATTATTTGGTCAAGTTTGTCCCCACACTACATGAAACACTGCAGAGAAACACTACAGAAGATCTGGACTCTATTGTTTGAGGGAGTGTGCAACCAAAATACTATCTGTCGGTATTTTTAATCATATTATATTTAATTAATTATTAATTATTATTTTTTATAGACTTATGATAATAATTATGATTAAAACATATTTTTCTTTTTCCTATATAAAAAAAATCATAATTAGGGTCTTGTTTGGCATACACTACTTTAGCATATCTTTTTATTTAATTTAAATCACATCACTTATTATTTGAGTCACATCATCTTTCTATCACATTGTATATTTTTTTCATAAAAAGTAAAAAAATATACTTATTTAAATAATTCCAAAAACGATGGCCCATCTCTGCCCACAACATAAAACAAAAAAACAAAAATATGAAATTTTGACAATTGGGTTAAAAGTTAGACTTTTTATTTTTTTGAATCACATCATTTCTATATTTTTGTATGTTTTTTTTTTTTTAAAAAAAAAAAGACTTTAAACATATTTCCCAAACATATTGGGAAAAAAAAAGACTTTAAACATATTTCCCAAACATATTGGCTGAGAGAATATGTAACCAAAATACTAATGATATTCTCAAATCATTGATAATGTTTGTTTGCTTCACATGAAATCCTTTAATGACTATAAGAAGATGGGTGGGCCTTTGATGGGACAAAATTTACCTTCTCAATTTAATTAAAAAAGGAATCGAAGATTAAGACTGCACGTTAGTCTTAACCAAAGAGAGATCAAGCTTTACAAAAAAAATGTTATTATTCCTTTTATTTTTTTAATAATTTTAGGAAACAATCCAATTTATGCCTTGCGTTTTCCTTACTTTACCAACTGTTAAATATAGTGAATTTAGCCTGTTGTGTAGTTTTGAATTACCTTGTTGCTGTGCAGTTTCCGATTAAAATGTACCCCTAACTTTATTAGTATTAGTTGGAAGTGTTGGAATAATTTTTTTGTGTATAACAAATAAATTGAAATTAAATTAAACAAATAAAATAAATAATGTACCGAATTTATTTTACTGAATCGGATGAATAATTAAAGATCAAGTCGAGTGTGTAATACTCTATCTTTAAGACAGATTTGCCCCACTACGGTGCTTACGGTTATGTGGCGTCTATCTCTCAGGATACAATGATCTTCACAAATTTATAGTAGCACTCTAAACAAATTTGTCTGGCGAACTAAAACCTTATATTCTATACTCTCTTTAATTTTCTCTAAAACTAGAATGAAGAATAAATAATGCAAAAGAGCAAAATGAAGGCAAGAAAAATGAATTTTCGGAATATGTGACTGTTGGAAAATGGCCTGCTATTTATAGACCTGAACAGGTTTAATAATTCAAACTAAACAGGTGGAATTTTGAATCCAACAGGTGCAGAACAGTTTAAACAGATAATTGCTGGGCAGTTTATATCTGTTGGAAAAACTGCAACAGATTTGAATTTGTCTAGGCATAAACCGAATCTATCCGAGATTTAACAGATTGGTAACCTGTTTGGACTGTTTAAACTGTTTTGGAAAAATGGACTGGAAGAGGTAACAAAGGTCAAAAAATTAAATTCAAATGAATTTTGTCCAAAAAATTAATACAAAAACTGACCCAACCCACAACCCGCGTCTGGCACGGCACGGCACGGCTCGGCTCGATCGGACGGCTAGCGATGGCACGCGCGCGCGCGTGCGTGGTGGTTTGGGCTAAGGTTCACTTTGTCTATAACTCCTCACTTCTACAAACTTGGGGTGACCCTTGAGGCCCAACCCAAGTGTTGTAATCTAGAGCTTATATACACAAAAAAGCTCTCTTAAAGTTTCAATGTGGGACAACCCATTTCCAAAGAAACCCATATTTACTTCTTTAAATGTCCTTTCCACGAACTCGAAAAACGACGTTAACTTCTCATTCACTTATAAATGGTTTTGACGAACTGTCTTCACCGTGTGGCTTGCCATGCGATAAGGAATACGCCATCTTTTCGGACACACCCCAAAAGACATTTGGGGCTCACTTAATTTTGGGCTCAAAGTTGGCCCAAAATAAGCCTTATAAAAACTAATTTTCCAACAATCCCCCACATGAATAGAATTTGACAAAGAGAAAATGCAACAACATGATCTAATTATAGAGAGTACAGAAATTGAAAATATTCTGCAAAGGATAGGTAGCTTTTGGCTTTGAACCTTCCCTTGTGAGACACTATCGGATTTACTAGCTAACCAGTGAACATGATGTCTTGAACTGTTCAGCCGTTTGTGTAAACCAAGTCAATAGAACTCACACAGTATATCACCAGACACAGTTTAGTTCTCACTATTGTGTTCATTTTGGCCCTGAACAACCTAGTCTTTCATGAGTGCTCTAGAGAATTGTAGCCCTTCACAAATCTCATAGAATCGGCCCAATTCACACTCACATAGGTGATTCTTATGAAGAGTATCCTGCCATACTCCATTAGGTTTACCTAGATATAAGAATCATTAAAATTTTACTTAACCTAAAACACTGCAGACATCACTATTTCATCATAAAAATGGATAGGAGTTTGACTCACCAGTGATCTTTTTGAGTCATACACAACTCGGTTGTCCCTTTGAACCTAGATCTTGGGATCTCCAGTCAATTAGGTTGGGTTGCTATTGTGGTAACTCTTATTTAATAGGCTTAAGTGCCATTCCCCTCGATGAATTCTCAACTAGCTCTCTTACTAACTTTTTGGTTAGTGGATCCACTATGTTGTCTTTAGACTTCACATATTCAATGGAAATAATTTCATTAGAGAGTAGTCGTCTCACGATATTATGTCGACGATGAATGTGTCGCGACTTACCGTTATACATATGACTCTGTGCTTTATCAATTGTTGATTGACTATCACAATGTAAGCAAATAGCAGGCACCGATTTTGGCCATATTGGAATATCTTCAAGGAAGTGGGGAAGCCATTCTATTTCTTCTCCAACTTTATCCAAAACTATGAATTCTGATTTCATAGTAGACCTAGCAATGCAAGTCTGTTTGGAAGATTTCCAAGATACAACCACCCTACCAAGAATAAAGACATATCCACTGGTGGACTTTGAGTCTCTAGTATCCGATATCCAGTTTCCATCACAATATCCTTCAAGTACTGCTAGATATCTAGTATAACTCAGCCCAATGTTACGAGTAAATCGGAGATATCTTAGAACCCTTATAATTGTTTTCCAGTGCTTTATTCCTAGATTACTCGTATATTTACTTAATTTACTTACTACATAAGTTATATCCGGGCGAGTGCAGTTCATCAAGTATATTAAGCTTCCAATAATTTGGGCATACTCTAATTAGAAATACTTTCCTGTACATTCTTATAAAGAAACAAATTAACATCTACAGGTGTTCTAGCAAGATGATCATTATCTTTGCTGAATTTGTCAAGTATTTTCTCAATGTAATGAGATTGTGACAAAGCATATCCTTCTGATGTTTTGGTAATTTTCATACCAAGAATTACATCAGCAATGCCCATGTCCTTCATGTCAAAATGTTTATTCAACATTTTCTTGGTAGTTTTAATCATATCATTATTACTACCTATGATGAGCATATCATCTACATAAAGACATACAATGACATAACATTTGTCTGTGTTTTTAATATAAACACATTTGTCACACTCATTAATTTTAAATTTATTTGACATCATTACCTTATCAAATTTCTCATGCCATTGCTTTGGCGCTTATTTTAAACCATATAATGATTTAACGAATTTACACACTTTCTTTTCTTTTCCTGGAGCAGAAAAACTTTTTGTTTGTTCCATGTAAATTTCTTTATCTAACTCACCATTTAAGAAAGTAGTTTTCACATCCATTTGATGAATTTCTAGATTGTACAAAGACGCAATAGCAATTAGTATTCTAATGGATGTTATTCTAGTAATCGGTGAGTATGTGCCAAAGTAATCAAGACCTTCTTTTTGTCTAAAACCTTTGACCACAAGTCTTACCTTGTATTTGTCAATTGATCCATCCGCTTTCATTTTCCTTTTGAAAATCCACTTATATCTAAGAGGTTTACAACTTTGTGGTAAGTCCACTAATTCCCAAGTGTGATTTTGTAAGATGGATTCAACTTCACTATTGACAGCTTCTTTCCATAAAGGAGCCTCAGGACTGGACATAGCTTCTTTAAAAGTTAAAGACTTATTTTCTAACAAAAAAATTAGAAAATCTGGACCAAAAGATTTTGAGGTTCTAGCATGTTTACTACGCCTTGGTTCATCTTCCTTATCTTGATCTATCTCTTGCTCTTGATCATTACTAGTAATAACATCAAAAGAATTTTTCTTATTACTAGTCTCTTGTCCAATCTGATTTGGAAACACATGTTCAAAGAAAGATGCATTTTGAGATTCAATAATAGTATTTACATGCATTTCGGAATGTTGTGATTTATGAATCAAAAATCGATATGCATTACTATTCTTGGCATAACCAATGAAAATGCAATCAATTGTTTTAGGACCTTAGTCTTTTTAGGACAAGAAATAGCCACTTTCGTCAAACACCCCCACACTTTTAAGTATTTGTAAGATGGTACTCTTCCATGCCACAATTCATAAGGTATTTGATTCATTTTCTTTCGGGGTACTTTATTAAGTATATAATTAGCAGAAAGTATTGTTTCCCCCCACAAGTTCTGAGGTAATCCAGAACTTATTAACATGGCATTTATCATTTCTTTTAAAGTCTTATTTTTCCTTTTAGCAATTCCATTTTGTTGAGGTGAGTAAGGAGCAGTGGTTTGATGAATTATTCCATGTTCTTTACAAAACTCACCAAAAGGTGATTCATATTCACTACCTCTATCACTTCTTAGTTTTTTGATTTTCTTACCAAGTTGATTTTCAACTTCATTCTTATATTGAATGAAAGTTTCCAAAGTTTCATCCTTGGTTCGAATTAAATAAACATAACTATATCTAGTATAGTCATCTATAAAAGTGATGAAATATTTTTTCCCACCTCTAGTTTGAATTGATTTAAAATCATAAATGTCACTATGAATTAATTCAAGTGGTTCCGTACTTCTTTCAATTGAATGAAAAGGAGTTTTGGATAATTTTGCCTCAACGCAAATTTCATATTTATGATTTGAATCAATGTCAAATTTAGATAAACATTTCATATTAATTAATCTACACAAAGATCCATAATTAACATGTCCAAGTCTACCATGCCATAAATTTGAAGACTCAAGCAAATAAGAAGAAGATGTATTTTTGTTAATAACTGAGGGTACAACGGTCATTATATGCATCTTGAAAAGGCTATCAGACATGAAACCTTTTCCTACATACATCCCATTCTTAGTAAGTACAAATTTATCACTCTCAAATACTAGCCTAAACCCATTCTTACTCAACAAAGATTCGGAAACAAGATTCTTGCGAATGTCTGGTACATGCAGCACATTGTTGGGAGTGAGTTCCTTTCCAAATGTCATTTTCAGAACAAACTTCCATTGTCCTTCAACTTTGGAAGTTTAGGAGTTGCCCATAAAACGTTGTTCACCGTTGTCCACTTTAGAATAAGATGTGAACATCTTTTTGTCGGCACAAATGTGGCGAGTAGCACCAGTGTTCACTCACCATTCTTTAGGATTTTCGACAAAATTTGCCTAAAAAACAACTGCAGAAAGATTGATGTCATCTACACCATTGGAAATATTGTCCACTTCGGTCATATGAGCTTGAGCAGGCTTCTTGCTTGTTCTTCTTTTGTTTTTGCCTTTGCTATGGCAATCTTTGGCTCGATGTCCCTCTTTGTCACAGATATAACACTTGCCATTAAACTTATATTTTTTAATTTCCCTCCTTTAGAGCCTTGTGATGAACTTTCTCCAGAAAACTTCCGTTTCTTTGCTTTTGGAGCATGTTCCACCACATTTGTCTTAGACTCCATAGGATGCTTACCAGTCCACTTTTTAGAATTGCGGTTGTCCTCCTCAATCCTCAAATGCACAATTAATTCTTCTAAAGACATTTCTTTGTGCTTGTGTTTGAGGTAGTTTTTAAATTCCTTCCAGCCTTGTGGTAATTTCTCAATTAAGGCTGCAACTTGGAAGGATTCAGTAAGAGACATGCCTTCTACGTGAATGTCATACAGAATGAGTTAGAGATCTTGAACTTGGCTGATCACAGTCTTAGAATCAACCATCACAAAGTTTAGGAATTTGCCAACCATAAATTTCTTTGAGCCGGCATATTCCGTTTTGTACTTTTTCTCTAAAGACTCCCAAAGTTCCTTTGCTGTCTTGATAGGGCTGTTGACGTTGTATAATGTGTTCTCAAGTCCGTTCAAGATGTAGTTCCGGCAAAAGAAATCAGCATGTTTCTAGGCATCGACTGCAGCAACCACAGGTTGAGAATAGTAAGATAAACTAACATTTTTTGTTGCCATCTTTTAAAATCAGTTCCAGAGAACTTCTCTGACTTCTCACCGTGATTTACTGGTACGGTCACAACAGGAGAGGGGATTGGCGCAATTGTAACCACCACACTAGTACTTGTTTGGGCATTAGTTTCAGCAGCCATGAATTCAAATTTATACTACACAGAAAATTAATTCAAATTCACAAAATTAAATTCTGTAAAAATAAAAGAAACAAGAATGTAACTTTTATTTTTCAAATAATTTGGAAATAAAATAAAATTTTAATTAACCAAATTAATTCCACACAGAAAATTAAATTTCTATAACACTTCAATAATTAAAAAAAATGAATTTATTTTTAATTAATGAACACTCAGAAATTATTTAAGAAAACCAAAATTAATTTCTAACAAACTTCACAAATAAATATTCTGAATTATTAATGACATCAGTATATTACTACTTGTTGTCAAAGAAAATAGGCAGTATATTACTACTATCTATCAAACAATATATTACTACTATTTGTTTTCTAACTAGAATATTATTTTGTAAAATCACAGAAAATAATTTCTGTAAGAAGAAGAAAGAAGAAAGAAGAAAAATCAATGAAAAATTCTGTAAACAGAATAATTCGAATCTGTCTTAAGATTGTTGGAACAATCTTTTGTGTATAACAAAAAAATTGAAACTAAATCAAACAAATAAAATAAATAACGTACTGAATTTATTTTACCGAATCGAATGAATAATTAAGGACCAAGTCGAGTGTGTGACACTCTGTCCTTAAGACAAATTCGCCCCGCTATGATGCTTACGGTAATGTGGCGTCTATCTTCCAGGATACAATGATCTTCACAAATTTGTAGTAGCACTCCAAACAAATTTGTTCGGCGAACTAGAACCTTGTGTTCTGTACTCTTCTTAATTTTCTCTAAAACTAGAATAAAGAATAAATAATGCAAAAGAGCAAAATGAAGGCAAGGAAAATGAATTTTCGGAATATGTGAATGCTGGAAAATGGCCTGCTATTTATAGACCTAAGCAGATTCAACAATTCAAACTAAACAGGTGGAATTTTGAATCCAACAGGTGCATAACAGTTTAAACAGATAATTGTTGGGTAGTTTATATCTGTTGGAAAAATTGTAATAGATTTGAATCTGTTTGGGTAGAAACTAAATCTGTTCGGGGTTCAACAGATTGGCAACTTGTTTGGACTGTTTAAACTGTTTTGAAAAAATGGACTGGAAGAGGTAACAAAGGTCAAAAAATTAAATTCAAATTTTGAATTAATTTGTCGCAATAATTTTTGGAAAAAATTCAAATGAATTTTGTCCAAAAAATTAATACAAGAATCGACCTGACCCACACCCGTGCTTGGTCGGACGGGCGGCGGCATGTGTGGTGGTTTAAGCTAAGGTTCACTTTGTCCATAACGCCTCCCTTCTACAAACTTGGGGTGCCCCTTGGGGCCCAACACAAGTGTTGTAATCTAGAACTTATATACATAAAAAATCTCTCTTAAAATTTCAATGTGGGACAACCCATTTCCAAAAAAACCCATATGTACTTCTTTAAATGTCCATTCCACGAATCCGAAAACGATATCAACTTCCCATTCACTCATAAATGGTTTTGATGAACCGTCTTCACCGTGTGACTTGCCATGCGGCAAGGAACACGTCACCTTTTCGGACCCATCCGAAAAAATGTTTGGGGCTTACTCAATTTTGGATTCAAAATTGGCCCAAAATAAGTTTTATAAAAACCAATTTCCCAACAGGAAGAAAAAAAAAACATTTTTACTATTTTAATTACATCCACTCAAGTTTTTTTTTGTGTGCTAATAATCACATTCTTTGATTTTTTTTTTTAAAAAGGTTAAATTTTGGATTTGTTAAAATAATTTTTTTTTCTTTTGTATTTTTTTTTCTTTTTTTGAGAAATCATTCACAAATCTCTTCATAATTAAAAAATCCAAACAAAGATTTAAAGTGAAAGCTTTATAGTATTAAAATTTGGACTATCATATGCAAAGAGAAAAAATCGTTTCTCTTAAAAAAAAAAAACCCAGGTATCTAAATTGAAGCCTAATGAGTTGCTAATTCTCTGTTATCTTTTTCACAAAAACTATTATTAATGCTGGTAGGCAAGTAACTAATCGTGTATATATATATATATATATATTCTATTATTAAAAGCCAACACCAATTTTGGTGTCATGAAGCCCAACTTTTATCTCCAGAAGCTTTTGTCACCTGTAATTAGATAATAAAAATAAATAAATAAATCAATATATCCACATCCACCCCACCCCACCCCACCCCACCCCACCCCACGTTCCCTCACATATCTCAACCAATTACTCCAAACTAACCAATCAAAAACCAATTTAATTGACGTGGCAATCAAACATTGGTCAGTTTTCCGTTTGAAAGTCCTGGGTAACTTCCACATGAATTTCGCACCTCTTCGTCATCTTCACGCTGAGTCACAACAACAACAACTTCTCTTCTGTTTATATCTCTCTCTCTCTCTCTAAAACGCCTCACTTTCTCTCTCCTCCACCACCCACTTAAAAAAAGCCCTTTTCTTTGATTTGTTTGTTTCTCGAGAAAAGCCATGTCGAGGGAAGATTTGGAGAGCAGGGGAGCGAAAATCAGTGGTGGGAACAACAAAGCCAGTTCTGTTTCTTCGTATGTGATTGAAGAGAGAGATGTACAGTGGACATCATGGTTGATCCCTATGTTTGTTGTTGTCAACGTTGCTTTGTTTGTTGTCGCTATGTACATCAACGATTGTCCTAAACACAAATTGGGAACTGATTGCAAGTGCGTCGCGAGGTTTCTCGGCCGGTTTTCTTTTCAACCCTTGAATGAAAATCCTCTCTTTGGTCCTTCTTCTTCAACGTACTGATCTCTTCTTTCATATCCATGTCTCAATTTTTTGCTTTTTTGTGTTTTTGTTGTCAGAATTTTTGAAATTTTGGGGTTTTGGTGTGTGTATTGGTTAATTATATGTTTTGAAATTAGAAATTTGATTGTTCAGTATCTGATTTTATTTATTTATTTATTTTTGTTTATGTTCTTTTGAAATTTTGTCAACTGTGATTGGACTGGGTTGAAATTTAGGTTTTTTGAGTGTGGGATAAGTGGTTTTTTAGTTTTTTTTTTCTTATTGATTGGGTGTTGTTTGGGTCAAAATTTTATAGACAATTCAATGATTCTGTAACACTGACACTGTATTTTTGCTTTATTTTTGCGCTGAAAATTTGTGAATTGCAATCTTTTGTGTAGTTATTTGACATGATTGTGCGAGTCTTCTTCGCGTCTGAGTGATTTCTAGGGTTTTACATTACAGATGTACAGTATGATAGTTTGTACTAGAATAGATTTGTGTATATTATATTGTTCATATTTTTGTTTGAAATATATACCAAGTAAATGTTATATTACACATAGTTAGAAATATTTAGCTTGCATTACATTACACTTATAATTCATATGTATATTATTATTAAAAAATATAATAAAAGAATAATATAATTTTTTGCTGAATTTGCACATGCATCGCGTGTGCCTCAGCCGCTAGTATTATTAAAAGTAATGGTTTTTCTTACTTAGGTGGCACGTTCTAAAAATTTACCTTTTTTTTTTTTGGTTAAAAAGTTACATTAGCATGTCTTTTCTATTTATATACTCCTTCCGTCTCAAAATAATAGTCTCTTTTGAAAAATTCAAATTTTTTTTAGTAGAACAATTATTATATTTTAAAAAATTGATTTTTCAAAATTACCATTTGATAGTATATTTTTCAAGAAATATCAATGTCATAATTGTACTTTTTATGTTGTTAACGAATTTAAAAGAATGACAAAATTGAAAATTTATATTATTTTTGTACTTTATTTTTAAAAAAGGACTAATATTTTGGGAAAACAAAAAATAGAATAAGTGGCTAATATTTTAGGATGGAGGGAGTATAAAATTGTACACAAACTCAATTTTAATTATAATAATTAATTTTATATGGATTCTATCTGATAAATATTTTTTTAAATATATTTTTCATCGTGTATTTAATTTTTTCATTGCCAAATTTTTTTATATAGTTTTTATTTAATTATTATGATATTTGAAAAAATTATTTCGATATACAAATAAATAAATAAGACATAATGTGTTTAATTATGTATATTGCATGGATTAAATTAATTTTTATTTTCAATTATATTTTACATTTTTTTTATCTATTTTATCGATGTCTTAATATTATTTTTTTATTTAACATGAAATTATTTATTACAAAATATTTATATTTAATTTAAATTTTATATACCTACATACAATATGTATGAATAATTCAAAAAGAATATTACAGAAAAATATTAATACTCTGCATAATTAATTTATGTATTTTCTTCTTAATTCAATCACAACATATCTATATTTAATCTGTTAAATAAATTTTATATGGTTCTATTTATATATATTTTTATTTCCTAAATAAATATAAAAGTAAAAATAAAATTAAATAATTAGAATCACTTTTAGTTTTATATTATTAATTATCTTTCTAATTTAATTATTATTTTTAATATCAAAATGAATTTATTTTACTATCTTATAATTTAATATATATATATATATATATATATCATTCAAAATTATTATATGATAATTACACTTTTATAGTACAATAGAACAAAAATTATCAAAATAAACAAATAATATAACTAAATTTATTATATAAATGTATTCAAGTAATAATTTTATAGAATGATAAGGTTAAGATTATGAAAATACATAATTTAAATTAAAATTAATTTTATTCTTTTGTAAGACATATCATAGTATAAAATACCATTACATTAATTAAAGTTAACTCCATTGTGATTTTCTGTCAAAAATCATATTTCTAAAATTGATTTATATGCACGTGTATCGTCCAATTTGATATTGATTAATTAAAATAAAGGAACTTAATACTTTTTTTTTTTTGGTTAAGTTTTTAGAAGATAAATTGATAAATGTCAAATGATAAATAATGTGAAGAATTATTAAAGAATAATGATTCATTGAAAATAATTGTATATATTCAAGGCACCTATGGATGTTTCTTGAATAATTTTTAAATAAAAAATTTGAATTTATAATATTACTGATAATAAACTTTCATGAGTTTTGCCAAAAAAGATATGCAAAAATAATTTGGTTGGAATAAAAATTTTGCGATTATTATGATGTGTCACATAATTAATCAAAATCCATTTGAGAACTGAAATTATTAAGGTTATAGAGTTTTTATGCCTTATTCCCTTTGACGACACTGTTTTTGATTTGAATTTATAATTTTTTATGTATCAATGTAAATAACTATTACGATTTTTTTGATGTAAACATAAATCCTACATTTGAGTCAACCCACATTGAGCACTTTTTCATGTAATAAAATATTTAAATATTGTCATATAAAAATATTATAATATATCATAATCAAACACCACTTGAAACAATGACCCGATGCACCATTTTAGACATAGCTAAAAACATAAGAAATTAGCAAAGACATTTTCGATTAATAATCAAAATAATACATAATGAGTTATAATTAAGTCATAATTTGTATATTATAAAAATTTTCATTGTTTTTATTTTTTTCAGCAAAAAAATATTTTGATACAAGTGAAATTCATGATTTTTGGTAAATTTTATTAACACAAATGAGGATTTGATTTTAGGTTAAGAATACATTTTTTTTTTTATAAAAAAAATTGAAAGAAAATATTTTTATGAGCTTATTTTACATAAAATCGCACACTGTGACAAAAAATTTCAACAGCCATTAATAAATATATTTGTATTTAGTTTTCAATTGTTAAAATTTTCTACACGTAACTCATAATTAATTTTCTATTTTAAAAATAAATTTCCGTACATCGCATGAATCACCTACTAGTCATATATATATATATATATATATATTATTAAAAGTAGTGTTTTTTCAATGCTTAAGTAACACATTATAAGGATTTACTTTTTTCCTAAGAGCCACGTCAGCATATATTTTCTTAATTACATTTAGAGTTCTATACAAACCTAAATCTAATTTAAATTATACTAATTTTACCTATTTTATATAGACTCTATTTGACAAATATTTCTTTTTCATATATTTTTTTATGATAAATTAAGATAATCCACAAACCCAATACCAATTTTGTGTTTCACATTTTTCTTCCTAATAATTATTTCAAAGGTATTAAGATTTTTTAATGCTAAATTGCCTTTTTATTTTTTATTTTCCATTTTCCTGTGCATTATTCTATACTATATCCAATACTAATTCTATGTTATTCTATATTGTAAATTTGTTGTTTAAATTTTATAGTAATTCTATATATGAAATTATATTATATTTTCTACATTATTTTATATAATCACAGCTTATAGGAGGAAAAACCTGCACAACAATAATATTTTCGAGGAACCTCTAAAGTTTGGATTTGCTGCTTGAGTTATTTTTTCAATTGTTGAATAGTAAGTTCTTTAATGTTTTGACATCATATTATAGATGATTAATCACTTCACACACTGAGATGTATCTATCCTTTGGATGTTTTCATTATTTTTTTTTTCTTTTTTGGTTTAGATGTTGTTATGTGATTCTTTTTTGATTAGTCATTCTTGAATTTCTTTTATATAGTTAATATTTTAATTTAATTAAGAAAGCTTATTTTACAATTTTATAATTTAATATATATATATCATATAAAATCATAATATGATAATCCAACTACAACATATTTATATTTAATTTTTTTAATAAATTTGATAGAATTTCTGTTTCTACATATTTTTACTTTCCAAATAAATATAACAGAAAATTAAATGGTTAGAATTACTTTTAATTTCATGTTATTAATTCTTCTTCTAATTTATCTATTGTTTTTAACACCAAAATGAGTATTTATTTTATTTAATATTTTATAATTTAATATATATCGTACAAAATTATTATATGATAATTACACTTTTGTAATATGATAACACTAAAATTATCAAAATATTTAAATAATTTAACTAAAATTAATATATATAAGTATTCAAGTAATAGTTTTATAGAATAATAGTGACAATATTATCAAAATAAAATAATTAAAAACATACTTTAATTTTAATTTTAATTTAAAATTAAAATTATTTTTTTATAACACACATTGTACTATCAAATATTTTTTTTATAAAAAAAAATAACACGTACATTACACGGATCAAGTACTAGTTTGGTTATAAAAAGTTTGGTGTTATAGGACAACATCTAAGTTCTCGGACTTGAGTTACCTCACCGAGTCATTAGAAATTTATCCAATTTTTAATTTCAAAATCTCAGAATTAGTCAATATCCAGTTTTTATTTTTTATTTTTTATTTTTTTTAAAAAAGGGTCATAGTTGGTTCATGTGCCCCCCACCGACGGCAAATCAGTTTTGCAAAGAAGTTTCTCTCCTACCTAAACTGTCCAACCTATGGCAAATCAGTTTTGGTTAAATAGTGGTATTGCAAAGATGTTCCTCTTCCCTTTCCAATCTTTACAAAACTACTCAACAAAGTTAATGATGCAATTATTCCATTTTTTATTCCATTATTCCTGGAATTACGTACAAGAATGAACAGGTTTGCCGGCACACGGACAAACATCGGGCTTGTTTTTCCTTAAGCAATACTTATAGACAGGGACATTCTAACTTAGGTCTTAGGATTTCTGCAAATGGTTCATCTTAGCATTTTTTTTTCAATTTCGAATAAATAGTGATGAGGATGATGAAGATGATTGATTAACTGATGATGTTGTAGGTCATTAAGAATTGGGCATTTCTATATTTGTTTTAATTTTTTCTAGGTCGACGGTATTCGCCACAGGAAAACTGAATAATAAAAAGTTGTCCAAATAAAAATGTAAAACAAGAGATGAAGGAAACACTGTTACAAATAACAATATTTTAAAATTGTTAGGTAGTCATAAATTTTATAAGCTCAGTTGGATTGTAAATTTTATGTCTTGGGTATTGTTTAATTTTTATAGGGAACATTGATTATAGAGTTGGTAGAATTTCATTGAAATATTCTTCAGTAATTAGGTTACACCTAGAGATCTCATCATACAATTTATTTTTATTGATGATTCTTTTTTCACAAAAAATAAATAAATTCTAGTAATGTTTTTATGGCTTAATGATTTACAAGTTACATCTATTTTCTTTAGTGTTATTTGTACCGTTCATCTTCGGTGGAACAGTATGAACAGTGCTAGATCATATAAACAGATAGCCTATGTTTGGTATGTGAGATTGAGGTTATTTTAATCACAAAAAAGGTAAAAATAGGTTAAAAATTAATAAAATAAAATATTATATTCAAACCATAATCCTTTCGAGTTTGTTTGGTTTGTATTTGAGAAACATGTTTTGAGATAAAAAGTACGAAAATTTGTTTGGTTTGGTTTTTTTTCAAAAGATGTTTTGAAAAATTATTTTGAAAGAGAGTTTTGGAAAAAGTGATTGATTTGATGTATACGAGAGAGATTTGTTTGGAAAACTTATAAACCAAACAAGTTTTGGAAAAAAATTTTTAGGAAAATTTGTTTGGTTTGATTACTTTTGAAAACTTATTTGTAGAGAATTTTTTCCAAAATTTTTTGAGAAACACAAACCAAACAAAAAGTTCAACCCAAACAAAACTTTTTAGTCCATGCTAAAAAAATCAAAAAGTCAACAACAAAGGCTTAGAGCATCCCCACCAGTTTACCTAAATTTTATTTTAAAATATTATTAAAAAATTCATTCCCTACTTTAGGAATTACTTTTTTATTTACTTCCCTCCAACAGACTCCCTATTCTTTCTCTATTTTATTAACAAACTCCATGTTTTTCTTTATTTCATTAAAATATAATTTTTAATTATAAATTTTTAAAAAATAAAAATCATAAATGTGTACGGCAGTTCCTAAATAAAGCAAAGCAAAAAAAGAAAAAAAAATAATATATATATATATATATATATAAGGAAGCTACAGTGACTCTCTACAAATAGGGAGTCACTGTAGCAAAAATTAAATTAAGAAATTATTTAGGGAAGCTGATACAGGTGTATAAGAAATCATTTATCCCTTAAAATAGGTAAAGAGAAAGTTTAAGGAAATTGGTGGGGATGCTCTTAGAACAGAGTGTCAAATTGAAATGAATGGGATTACACCAAGCTATCAAATTGTAGAAGAAAAATGATAGAGAGTTCTAATAAAGAAAACTTTAATGAGTTCTAATAGGAGTGGCCTCACTGTGATGTGATGTTTTGACTTTGATTTTTTTTTTTTTTTTATTTCCTGCCACATCATTAGAGCTTCTAAATTAGAGGAATGTATCATTCCTCATTGTAGAATAGCTGCTGTAGGAGAGAAGATGGTAAGTTATAAATTTAAGGAGAATGTTTTTTAAAGGTTGGTTTGGCATAAACTAAATAATATAAAAAGTCAAAAAGTTATTATTTTATTTAAGTCACATCATTTTATTTAAATTATATCACCTTTTTAATACATCACATCAAACTCAACTCAAATCTAACTCATATAAATTAATAAATCAAAAAATATACTTTTTTTTTTTTTTTTTTTTTTAAGAACATCTCACATCAATCCTAAAACGGCAGTTGATATATCGTATTCGACGGTACTGAATGCTCCAACAGAGTGTCAAAATCCTATTCGACAATTGGCATCCTGTCTTTACCATCAATTTTGGCGTACGACTTATGAACCTTCTAATCATTTTCTTTGGTTTGTCTATTTTAATGGAGCCACTTTTGAAAGCGTTTTGTTGCAAGTAAGAAAGATATTTTTAAAAAATAATACAATAGTAAATTTGACATTTTGATCGAATTTTTTATTTTAAATATATCAAAATTTAAAGTTGTCAAAAGATATCTAGACCTTTTGATATCTCTAAATATTAAAAAGGTAAGACACGACATGTTAGAACATTTTAATTTGTTAGGGCAACACATGAATTTTTCAATTTTAAAATTTAGTAACTCACAAAAGATGCGAGTCTCACATTTGCTTCCTGCTGAACATGAATATATGCATGTGCGCATTTACATATATATTGCTAGAAGCTTAGTTGTTGATTCATCTAAGTTGATTTGGATTGGTTCAAATTGTACTGTTTGATCCAATTAGTTTTAACAGAATAATTAAATTTTAATTTCAAATAATAAAAAATCGTGGATTATGGTATGGTTCGTAAACTCCCCTAGTTGAATGTGATTTCGATTATACATGTATCATATATATATTTTTTTAATCAGTAAAGAAGAATTCATTAGATAAGAAGAGAAGGGTACAAAAAAAAAAATACATACTAAGAGACTATGGGAATAAACTGCATCACTGCCAAACATGAAAGCATCCCAACGGGAGACAGAACTAGGATTTTATTACTGAAAGGTCAAAAGAAAAATAATTTTTTTCACCATATATACAAAATACACATGTACGTATAAATGATATATACATTAAAAAAAAATTAAATATCATAGAAGCAATTTCTAATAGAATGAATAACTTTTTTTTGATGTAAAATAAAAAGATAATTTAAGATGGAAGAAGAATGATATGTGTATTTATATATATATATATATATATATTTAAAGTTCTATATAAAATAATAATATTCACAGAAACAGAGAGATCATGCCCCCGTAATTTTCTTCTAGTTCGGTCCCAGATCCCAACTAAGTTGGGACACTCCATAACGTCAATCATGTGCAACCCATCAGCTAAAACAAACAGCAAACAAAAGGAAGAAATAGAGAGTACAAGAGTGCATTGGAGGGATTCCAATCCACCAAACCACCCACAGACCAACACCCTGTTTCAAAGTCCCAAACACCTTCTGACCTGTTGAAAGTTACCAATAAAATCATTAACTGAGTAGGAGCTACCAATGGAATGAGATTTCATCCAAAGTGCTACCCTCACTTTGACATGAATCATGCATGACAATACTCTCAATTTTGTTGATAATGTTAGTCTGACTCTGCTAAATATTGATCTACTAGTTGAACTTTTTTTTTAGAAAAAATAGACCAATCCAACCTCATATTTGATTGGAATGACTCTTGGATTTAATCTAAATTATCAGAAAATTATTAAAAATCAAAGTAGGTAGGCTAGATTTATTTTATGTGTGGCACATGTTATACAAAATTTTAATTTACACAACACACGGTTTTTTTTTTTTTTTAACTTTTCGATTTTCTAATTTTTTTCTTTTCTTTACCTGCCAACAATTGCCAAGGAAAAAGACAAAACCCTAATTTATAGGTAATTATTCAATAATCTCATAATATCATGTAACATTACTTACGTGATGCTCTAATCAATACTGAACTACCTTTGTTAGATATTTGATCTACCTTTCCATATTTATCAAACGAACCAAGCAAGTAATTTCACATAATACTCATCTAGTGCCAGTATGTTACTATGTTAGGACTTAATTAATGTGCCAGTATGTTAGTATGTTAGGACTTAATTAATTATGCCAGTATGGGAATTCTGAAACTATATAAAGCAAAGGCATATATACCAGTACGCTAGGACTTTAATGTGCAGGAACTCAAACCCTTAGTTAAATCCCTCCACCATTTCTTCTCTTTGTCTTCTCCAAAAATGTTTCTTCTCAGCCTTTAAGTACTTGAAAACCAAAAGATGCTTATTATGGGCAGCTCAGATCTTCCTGAAAATTCCATCAAAGTCAAATCCAGGGAGGTCTCAGTACCCAAATCCTCTGTAGAAGTCTACTATGGAGGTTCTCCTGTTGCTATACCATTTGTATGGGAATCCCAACCTGGAACTCCTAAAGTCAAGTTCCATGAAAACCCACTTCCTCCTCTCAGTCCTCCACCTTCCTTCAATCTCCATGCCCCTAGAAAACCAAAAGAACAGAATTTGAAGCGCACCGTTTCACAGTTTTTCCTTCCCAAGCTGATGAGGAAAACCAGTCACCCACCATCTCCTGCTTCTTCATCATCATCATCACGTTCACCATTGCGCTCTGTGTCGTCTTCTTCATTTACTTCTTCAAATATGCGAGGGAAATTAGAAATGTCGAGCCCAAGATCACCTTTTGATTCAAGGATAGAGAGGGAAGATGAACGTGGTGAATCGCCTGTTTCGACTTTGTGCTTTGGGATTAGTCGTGGGGGTGCAAATGCTAGGTCCCGTGGCAGCTCTTCAAACATAATCAAGGTTCTGCTCAGATAATTTTTATGTACTATTTTTTATTTTATTTTTTGCTTTTTCTTAGAATTGTGAAGGGCCTTAGTGTTTGTTTAGGTAGATTCTATGATCATGTAATCGAATGACACAGATAGTTGGTATTAATTGTTGTACTTATTAGAAATAACTCACTGAGGCCATGTTTGTTTGGGTGGACATGAGCTTGGGATTGGACTAATAGTCCAATAAAATTATTAATCCGATATTTGGTTAAACAATTGAAGTACGGATTAATTATTTTAAACTTGACTATTAGTTAAGATAGGATACATAATCCAACGGATTCGTAATCCTAGGACTATTAGTCATGGGAATGCTAATCCAGTCCGCCCAAACAAACATGGCCTGAGTGTATTCTCTTGAAGTCTCAGGTTTAAGATGCTATCAATTCTTTGGGATCACGCCAGTGGACTCTGCCCAATCCACATGGAGAGGGCGCTTTGTGTGGATTCCGAGATTAGTCAAAGTGTATGTAAATTGGCTCGCACACCCGGTCATTAAAAAAAAAAAAAAAACTGTTGTAATTCTTATAAGCATTAACTAGATTTGTGAAAGAACTAGTACAGGTTTGTGATCATATCCCTTTTTTTTTATGCATGAAATTGGGGCTTCTGATTAGACACTCTTATAATTCCTTTTTTCTTTTCCAAACTTTTTGGCTTTGGTTGGGAGGTGCTAATTCTGAGAAAGTGAGCATGGCACTCAACCTCTGTGAAGGTATCTTTGATTGTCAGTTGCCCAGGTTCCTTTGCAAGAGGTCTGAGGTTCGATTTCCCGCAATTTGTCCAATTCATAAGCTTAAGGGGTAGCTTCTAAATCGCCAGTTTACACAACTAAGTGGGTGCAAAGAGCCTGCCTAGGCTGAATTCTCGGTTTAAAAAAAAATCCCTGGTATATGGGCTAACTAACTAAACCGTCCTAGTTTTCATAATCGAAATTTCCCTCTTGTTTGCCTAGTCATAGGCTTAAGGGGTAGTTTTTGAATCCCGAATTTACACACCTCACTTAAACTGAGTTCTCTGTCATAAAAAATAAATAAAGTGAACATGGTGCTGAATGCCATTGGGAAGACTTTTTAGTCTCTGGTATGCTGTTTTCATAATACAAAATTTCCCTCCTGTTTTGAAGATGTCATCGATCCACCCCTTCCAAGCAACAATTGGATATAAGAAAATCTTACTTGAAGCTAATAAATTGTTTAATGAGTGTGAATTTTTGGACTATACGAAATAGATCTGTAATCAAAGATCTTTAGTTATGCTTTGATGGTGGGTAACTATGAAGATTTTTATATAGTTTTTATTTTTTTATTTTTTTTTATAATTTATGATGATGTAATTTTTTTTTAAAAAAATATTTTTGATGATTTAGTTGACTGCATTTTTTAAGGGTGATGAATCTCTCTCTCTGTTTGATAATGAAAGAAGAGCATATATGGGTACAGCCTACATGTGGACGTCCAATAATAAGTAACTGACTTTGCATGAATTAAAATTTTTTATTTTAATTTTTTGTGGCATGTAAAGCCTGAGAACATGTCAATAGTGGAAGCTTCACTTATGAATAAATAAGGCAAGATTTATTTAATCCCTTGAGTTACCCATTTCGATATGAGATCTAGTCCTCCCCATGAGATCCTATGTCCCAACCCTGCTACATCGTTATTATTTAAAATTAATTTTTGTTCCATTGCTTAAGTAGTTGAATAATTAGGTTGGGGGCATTGGGTATCACTTGCATAATGTTAGGGCAAAATATTTTTTTTAAAATTCACTAAAAATGATTTTTTTTATTTTATTTTAAATTTGGTCTGTTTTTGTTGCTACTAAAATTTTAAATTTTTTTCTTCAATTGTTTACGTTTTAAAGAGTAAAATGTTTACCTTTTTTTTTATTTAAAAAAAGAACTAAATATATATATATATATATAAATATTAAAAAAATACAACTCATACAAAGTTCAGTCAAAAGAAACATGGGGGATGCACCAATAAATCCCAAATTAATAACTTATGCACTGTTTAGTCCTAAAAGTTTTCTTATAGACTGAAAGGTCCCATTACAATGTTGATAACATCAGATACAATGTTAATAACATCAGAATCATGTTACAAACATTGGATTTCAAACATCTAATGTTCATCAAATTTCAATAATGTTTGAAAATATAGGATGAAAAACATCTAATGTTCACCAGATTTCAATAAATTTTGAAATTATAGAATGAAACATCAGATCATTTACATCATTCACATCATGTTGATGTAAAAATGGGACTAAATAGAGCATAATAAAACTTTTAGGACTAAATGGTTCAACGTTTCAAAAACTAGGGCTTATGGGTAAATTTTCCAAGAAACAAAGCCGTCATAGGGAAATAATGGGTAGAATACAGAACTATAAGGCTTCAGAAAATCAATTCAAGGATGGGCCTCGGGCCTCAGGCCTCCCATAATTAACGCTTGCCAAGGAATCCAATGATCACAATGACCACAGCATCTCGTGGTGCAGAGGGGCCAAGGTTTTAAAAATCAGATTAGTGAGCTAATCGAAAAAGATTTGATACACGGATCACTGATTTAAAGGTTGGATTGAATCGAAATTAAATTGTAATATCATAATTATTTTATAAATATTTTAATAATTTAAAAATTAATAAAGTACATTCATTTAAAATATTTTTATAATTTAAGATATATATTTATCGAATATATATGTATAATTTTAATATTAATATTTTTTATAAAAATATTAATTATATATGTTTTTGAAAAAAATTACTTTTTATACAATAAATATTATATATTTCATATATATTAACATGATAGGATAGTGGAAATTTATACTTTGCTTAGTGCTTGAATGGGTGGAGCTCCTCTCTTAAATTTCACAAAATCTTGAATAATTTTATATAATTTTAATTATTCACAAAAATAAATTAATATTTTAGTTCCCAAAAGGTCCTTTTTTTTTTCGAGCCAAAAAAATTTCATTTTTCTTTTGAAAAAATGAAAACTAATTGATAAAAATAAATATCAAAAAAATATTTTAAAAAATTTAAAAATTATTTGTAGCTCTGAAAAGATAAAATAATATAAAAATAAAAGTGTTTTTTTTTATTTATTTCACTAACTTAATGTTTATTTTTTTTAAAAAAAAAATTGTGAAACAAGTTTTTGAAAATCAAACTAAACGTAGCTTATATTTTTAACTTGGCCTCTTAATTTTTTTTTTAAAAAAAAAAAATCAGTAACTTATAAAAATTTATGTATTTAGAAAAGGAATTAACATTTTAACACCTAAAATCTATAAAAATCTTACCTTGACTTGTAAAAAATCTAGCCAGTGTGTTTGGTTTCAGTTTTTTAAATTCAATTTTTTTGAAATTGATTTTTTGTTTTTCATGTTTTTTTTTAGTGAATATTTTTAAAATTTTAAGCAATTTTTTTATTTTGTTAGATGCACCTTATTTATGTGTATGTAAATAGTAAAATATTTGTGAAAAAAATATTTAAAAAATTAATAAATGCACAAAAATATGAAAAATGTATTCAATTTTCATTTTTTTAACTTATATTTTTGGTATTTAGTGAATTTTTTAAAGATTTTTTTTTTCACAAATATTATACTTTTTAAATGTATTTATGCTAGTTGTGTCTAAAATTTTTAAAAAATGTTTAAAATATTAAAAAAATTAGTGACAATAAAAAAATACTGTAAATCAAAGTATAAAAATTGCAGCGGATAAAATATTTAGATCATACCTTTAGATGATAGAACCTCGTGGGTAAATCACGTGCTTCCAGAATCTGATAAACCAGCCCAGCAGTGAAGTGATGTTACAGAATGAATATCACCCACACAAATCACAGTGCAAATGATTTGATCGTTGTTTTTGGGAGAGAGTCAGTATATGGGTAAAAATCAGATCATACGTTGTTTCTCTCTATTTGACCCATAACCCATATACCAGATATATAATATGTTGTTATTATCTATCCATATCAGTTAATGGAGATAATATCTGTATCCTGAGTGGTTATCCTAAATAGGTTTGAATTCAATTTCAAAACCTATTTGGATAAGATTCAAATTCAAATTCAAATGGTCATGCCACATGGGCGCCCATTACTAACATCTCCCACTCGCACATGAGTTGGCATGACACTGCCACATCTCTATCTCTATCTCAATCTCCCCAAAAATAAACAATCTCATACTAGCCACTGCACCGTGCGACTGCTGAGAACACCTACATGTGGGAGCTCTATACTAGAAACTCAAAATGAGCCAACATAGAGACATCAACCCAAAAAGAACAGAAATAGTGTCTCATATACCCCAGACCCATCTAATTACACCGGTCCAAAAACATCTCTAATCCCTCAAAAAGAGCATGTTTGACCCTCTCAATTCTTGCAATATATTCACACTTAATTCGCCTCTCATACAGAGCGATGTGAGTTACCGGCAGTGAATATACAACAGTGGTGTAATACTAGATGATCTTCCCTTTGCACTCATGCCATTTAGTTTAGGATTGACCGTTTTCCCAGTGATGTCCCTTAAGGCCGAATCATGCATGACCACAGGCAACATACCAAAGTAGCAAAACATCAACTCCTTACCTTATGACATAGTAAAAAGTCACAAAAGGGTACATAAATGAAAGTCATATCAATAATGGCACGTAAGACTCACACGGTGAGGAAGTAGGGATCCATTCTCTCACCTCATTACTCGGTCGCCAAGCACATATAGTATGAATACATGCTACGGTGGAGTAACTCTTCCATAAAGAGTGACGTCATACTCGATACACCGTACAGATATTAGTCTAGTCGCTTTCTAGCGCCTAACCCGAATTCTCTATTTGCTCGCCTTCTAGGCGCCAAATGAGATCTCGCATCTGGCTAATCATGACAAGCACAACATGGAAAGTGGGTACTAACATCCATGTTTGGTCCTTAACACGACCTCATCTTGGGTAGGGGTGTGCGCGGTGCGGGTCGGTGCGGTTTGAGAGAAAAATAGAAACCGTATGGCGGGTGGCGGATTGATAAATGTATCACTAGAATTTGCCATTTTCCTCATCGAAAACCGGCGGTTCGGTTGGCAAATAATGACGGATTTGCCTTGGCGGTTCGGGCGGATTGACGGTTTATAAAAAATATAATTCAAATTACAAAACTTAAATCAAAGACTAAAAAAAAGACAAGAGATATCGTAATGTTAAGCATCTTGTGAAGCTTTCTTCTGATGCAGCAAGTGTAGCAACAACATGATAATATCAACGACTATACCATCAGTTCATTACAAGCATCTGTGGAAGCTACAATGATAAAATACAATACATAAAATTCCCCTCGAGCAGTAATGTAATACTATATTCTAAGGTATAGAACAACAAGCAAACTTAAGTAAAAAAGAATTTTTAGAATCCTATAAAACATGATTTAATAGCGGTGTGGGTCAGTGCGGTTTGGAAGAAAAATAGAAACCGGCGGATTGATAAAAGTGTCACTAGAATTTGCCATTTTTCTTACCAAAAATCGGCGATTCGATTGACAAATAATAACGAATTTGCCTTGGCGGTGCGGTTCGGTGCGGTTTTGGCGGTTTCGGCGGTTTCGGCGGTATTATGCACACCCCTAGTTGTAACCAAGGCGACATGCATAGTGGATTATTTAAGCCTCTCTTGGCTCCAAATAAAAATATCACTAGTCTCATCCTTGCTCGCTCCCAAGCGCCAAGGGCGATTGCTCGTGTGAGTGAGCCAATCTTGCCTGCTGACATCATCATCTGCTAATCATTATGACACAAACCATAATAGTGTCAACATCCCATCATCTCAAAATAAGTGATCGATTTTAAAAAAAAAAACACAGCTTGCGCAATTATAGATTCCAAACATAAGCCTTATCAGCACCTCTTGCGATAAGTATATACAACGGAATCCACCATGTGCGCCTCACATGAAGTAATTTAAGATCACTACCTCTTGCGCAATAACCTCTCTAAAGATATTTTGGTGACCAATTTGCGTTCATTCTTAGTGCGCCCAACTAGCACAGATGCGCCCAACTAGCGCATTGAATCTTACAATGAGCAAATTAATATACTACTAGTAAAGCATTTTATCCACAGTCTAATGAGCAAGGTCAATGTCTAAACAACTCAGTTGACCATTTACCAAAGATAACACTTATCATGCCGAATACGCCCACATAGCGTACTTTAGGCTCCCACTACAAAGAAAAGATCAAGGAATATCGATCATCTGTTTCTCCTAAAGACAATCCGAGGATTCACTTAATAGCTAAGGCTCTGGCTTTTACCGATAGGTAAGTCAATGGGTTTGTAATTTTGCATCTAGAATCGTTCTAGGATATTCCTTATGTAAGTCATCGAAGACAAAACATGAATTCTCCCAAAGCCATCCCTAAGGATCGTACATTCGAGTATATAAATTACATCACCCATGTCCATCATATCTAAAATAGAGGACTGCCCACCCTAGGTGGCGACAACCTTATAAATTCCTGGCTCATAATGACTAAGTAAGGAAAAACTCCTTTTGGACCATTGATCATGCCTCAGTGGTCTTTATCGATCATCGTTGGCCTATCATGGCTTGACGAAATCTAAGAACCACTATCTGGATAACTGTTTTAGGCTGTAAAAGATTTATTGGAACTAGCAACCTTTTTGCGCTCCTAACTTTTCACCATAAAAACATAAGGTAAATCCCTACGGATCTACTTATCCAATTCTCTAACGAGAAGTTGGGTCACAATGTCCACAAATCAATGTTCCGAACTTATGTCAATCATAGCCTAAGTCAAAATAACCTCACTCCCCAGGAGGAAGTCTTCTCATGGTCTACACTTTCCTCAATAGTGCGACTTTTCGGTATCTAGCGAGCCTTATGCCTCAACAATGACTATCCAAATTACGCATAACTTTATAACAGTTTTGCGTCATAATGGAAAGTCAACCAAATTATAAAAAAGGTTAATCCTCAAAGACTTTGTCTTAAACTGCGCAACATTGATCCACTTTCTAAAAATAGGGGACTAGAGCCTTAGGCATTATCCTAGGCTCTTTATCATCTTGCGGAGCAATCATGAATGTTTCCCTCTCAATCACCCAGTGATGACGTGGAAAATTTTCACATTTGCTACCACACAACTAAGAATGTAGAGTATTCTTCTCTAATGGAGTAATCCATTAGTAAGCACATCGCTCTCACTGTCCCTAGAATATTGGAAATTTCTTTCCATTCTCAACTAGGCTACATAGAGCGCTATGCTTAGAATTCTCTATCTTATAGAGTTCCAAAAACTCTATTCACGTCACATTTACTAATAAAACTTTATGTGACTTAGTTACACTACCATAAAGCTACTTACCTATATGCACATGACCCAGAGGGTTTGCATGGCCGCATACAATAATGCGCCACACGACCCTTTGTGTTTACAAGACAGCATACAATAATGTGCTATAGAACCCTAGGTCTGAACTTCGCAATCTTATGAGAAGTAAAATAAAGATAAGCTGCTTAACGATTACAGATCGCCCATAGATGGCTCTCCGCTAACCCATTACTCAAATGGAGTGTAAAATCTGATATGGAGGGCACTTAGTTAGGGATATAGGCAACAAACTAGTGCAATTCCCAATTGGGAAACATTTTGCGTCATTAGCCACCTAACATTAACAATATTTAATTCCTTATCTCTACTACACCATTGTGTTGTTGAGTACTAGGAATAATCAATTTTCTAAGCATCCATCTCTCTTCATAAAGTTTTCTAAAAATAACTCAAATAGATACTCGCCACCTTGGTCAAAACTAAAAGCATGAAAGCTGTTATCTAATTGATCTCAACCTCATATGTGCAATGTCAAAAATCATCTCAAAACTTTTGACTTATGGGAGATCGAATAGTCTTGACTCAGATGCGTATCGTAATCTATAAATGTGTCGAGATTGAGGCTTAGCTATCATACCCTTACACATATCTAGTCACAAATATCATAGTGGACTAAATGCGCCAAAACAAATGACCTTCTACGGCTTTCCTACTTACTTGTGCGCACCCATTGCGAACAAAGTTACACATTCACATGAGAGCAAGATGTCATAAGCGAGTGGGCCCGAGAAGGCCTATTCAAACCATCGTGTCATCATCTCATTAATGTGATTAAGTATAATAAGCCACTGGTTCATGACCAATGTCATAAACTAATTCCAATCATCTTAATGTGTAAGTTCTCGAAGACAAGTTTTAAAGGTTTAGGCCCAACTAGGTAATGACTCACAACTAAGTCATATTCACTAGATCATAAAAAGAATGTCATGGAGATATCAAGTGCGCCTAAGTCGCAAATTTAACTAGTAAGTGCTAATCCCTTGCACCTTCAAGTCAATTTTATTCTCCATACACTTTACTGTATCTAGTTGAAAGATGACGACACTCCTCTTGCCATCTCTGTTTCTCGCTTCGTAGTTAATTCTACTATCCACAAGAAGGAGAGAATAAGCTATCAACTATGACAGCCCCTGAAGTAACTTAAGCGCGAATTAGGCCAAAGAGTCTAATTCAACACAATGCTCTTACAAGCGATGCGCCAAATTCTTAGAGTTATAACAACCTTGTCAACCTTGACCTTTTCATTACTATGCTGCAACGTTTGCGCTTAGTGGTAAACGTTATTCAAAACGTTAGCCTAGCTAAGGAATCATACAAAGAAGTCCCTCCTCATGTCTCACACTCAAGTGTGGAAACAGTAAGCATCCAGACTAGGACAAGTTGGCAATGCTAATAGATTTTGCAGCCACTAAGCGCTAATCTTTTCACTTAGTGTTAATAGATTTTGCAGCTTCTAAGCGCTATTCTTTTAACTTCACGTGATATTTTAATGCACACTATTATAGTGCACGAAATTTTTGCTCCATCCACTCCCAATAATTGGATAGAGAGCAAAACACTGCTCAAACTGGCTACTCGTCTTACACTTAATGACTAATTTATTTAAGCTCGCATTTCTTGGATGACGTGACTCATGAATGTTACTTCATCCAATGATATAACATTATTTACAAGTCAAATTACAAAGTCAATCTGCGCAGCTCAATAGTCAAGATCATATACAGATCTATTGAGGGCTTACTAATTTCATAACTCCAAAACTCGCCAACCAAAACTACGTAGCGTGCCGTTAACCATAGCGCACACATTAGTTTTTATTATGCCAAACAAGGCAACAAAACCACGGCGACTTTGAGTCATGTTTCCTTACTTTGGCTCAATTAAGACTTGACCTAAAGTCTTCAAGACTTTTGCTCATCTAAAGAATGAGATTAGATTGTTCACATTTGAACATCTTTACTAAGTCTAGGTCAACCAATTGACTTCCATAAGCTAAGTCAATTTAGAGAGAAATTCGCATTGGGATTAATTTGATTAGCATAATATAATTTTGTCACAAAAATCTAAATTAAATAGTTACAATATTACACAAGTCGCAAGATCGAAAATCCGCTATGCTCGTAATCATCTCTTGTGCCACAAGTGACAATTATCCAAAATTTAATTTAATTTAATTTATGTGCAAAATATTGGTTTTCGGGAGTAAATCTACAAAGATTTCTCTCAACCGAACAACCTCCCACTGACTATGGCATGTCAAAGCATGATAAATTTCATACAATAGCATCTTAATGTAAATTTACAAATAACTCATGCTATATTCATTTAATAATGGAATTCTAATAAGTAAATAAATAAATAATCATGCTCCTCTAATTACAACATATTACAAACTCAAAAAAAATAATATGCTGTATTAAATATTCAAATTATGCCATAACAGAAAGTACATCATCCTGAATTTTTCTGGAATTTTCTGGATTTTTAAATAACTAATAAACACACATAAAATTAGAAATAAATATTCCAGAATCTGGTAAAATGCTACAATTATACCAGTAAACATTAAACCATAACAGTGGTCTACAATAAAAAATTCAACCCCAGAAACTTAATCATGCAACACCAGATGCATTTTAAACTAGAAATAATGAATTATTATTTCAGGAAAAATATTTTTTATTTTTATAAAATTTTCAAAATTTTACAGAAGATAAAAAATTTAATTCTGAGTCTAACGGTACCAACCATGCTTAAAACAAAGCTATAACGAATAAATTATGGCCAATTAACGCAATTCAGAATTAAAAACAAACAAACAGAGCCTTAGAGCCAATCCAGCGCAGAAAAACGGCTCGGCTCGACTCGCCGCCGCTCAGCGCAACTCGGCGTGAGTCGGCTCAACGCGGCGCGGCGCATGGCGCGCGTGTGGCTGCGCACGTGGCGCGGCTCGAAACGGCACGGCTAACGCGCGCGCGTGGAAGGGAGGGGACAGATCGCGCGTGGGAAGCGCGCCTATCGTGTCTCAGTGCGTGAAAGCGCGTGGTGGCGCGTGGCGCTGCTGGGCGGCGTCATACAGCGCGTGAATCACACGCGCCGCCTTCCCGGGTGTTTTCTGGTCCGATTTTTGTACTGTCGGACTCCATTTTTCACAATAAAAACATTTATGGCATTAAAAATGACATTTAAACAACATAAAAATGAAGTATATCACTCTCTCAATCTAATGGAGTTAAAATGTCAAAAACCGTGCACTTCATCTTCCTCCTCCATTAATATTCATGCATATATCATGTATATTTATTTATATAAAAAATACACACATTTTAATGCATAAAAATAAGCACGAAAATACCCATATTTATGGCTCTGATACCAATGTAAATCAAAGTATAAAAATTGCAGCGGATAAAATATTTAGATCATACCTTTAGATGATAGAACCTCGTGGGTAAATCACGTGCTTCCAGAATCTGATAAACCAGCCCACCAGTGAAGTGATATTACAAAATGAATATCACCCACACAAATTACAGTGCAAATGACTTGATCGTTGTTTTTGGGAGAGAGTCAGTATATGGGTAAAAATCAGATCATAGGTTGTTTCTCTCTATTTGACCCATAACCCATATACCAGATATATAATATGTTATTATTATCTATCCATATCAGTTAATGGAGATAATATCTGTATCCTGAGTGGTTATTCTAAATAGGTTTGAATTCAATTTCAAAACCTATTTGGATAAGATTCAAATTCAAATTCAAATGGTCATGCCACATGGACGCCCATTACTAACAAATACGAAAAACAAAAAGTAAATTTTTGAAAAGTAAATTCAAAAAATTGAAATTAAACAAAGTGAATAATTTTATCTGAACCCTACCTTTATAAGATTTCTGAGTCTGCATATAGCAGCGTCAATTACCCAAGTGGAAGAACCAAACTCAAAATCTAAATAATTGAGAAAATAAATAAGATATCAATGAACCGCGTTAATATTGACAAATACTTTCATCTTTTATTCTTAATTAAAAGAGTGAAATGTCCTATATCTTCAACTTTCTTGATATGGTATTTCCCAAAATCCCTTCTACAAGAGAAGCAGGTGATTTGCACGCTACTCGCAAAAGCTTTCGTTTCAGTTCGGACTACTCCATTCATTGACCATTGGATGCATGAAGTGAATGTTTGTTTGTTGGCTTGTATACATATAAAATAAGTTGAAAATCAGCAGTAGGTTATATGTTTGAAATTAGCCATCAAATCTGAGGGTTAATTTCAATTTTATCTTGGGGTTTTGAGTTGGGTGGATGTATACATACATACAAAGCTATGATTCAAGATGGTATGTAAAGTTTGAAGTCAGTGATTTTGAAATAGTGAAAAATGAGGGAGCAAGTTTAAGGAATCAGTTTTGCTATAAACACAAAAAACAGTTTTCAACATGGTATGCAAAGTTTGAAATAAGCAATTTTGAAATAGTGAAAAATGAGGGAGTAAGCTTAAGGAATCAGTTCTGTTATGAATGTAAAAATCGACAAATTCAGATACAAAATACGTTTGAATATACAAGATTTTTATTGAGTTTGTTGACGAGTTCTACTTTAATTTATTTTTTTGGGGGGTTCATATACATTCATTGTACAATTCTATGAGCAATTTGAGGGTTCCAAACCTTATTATTAGAGGATAGACACAAGATTTTTATTGAGTTTGTTAACGTGTTCCGCTTCCAATTTTTTTTTTAGGTTCATACACATTCTATGTATAATTCTATAAGTAATTTGGGAGTTTCAAACCTTATTATTGGATCCATCAAAAAAAAGAAAAAAAAAATCTTATTATTAGAGAATAGATAAAAGTATTGAAGAAGGGTTGGATTTCTTAGGCTTAAAATACGGGTCAAACCAAAACAGATGGCTCCATTGCCTTAGATTGAAAGCAAGTGTATAGTATTTAAATTGTTGTGCCTCCAAATCCAATGGTCCAAACATACCCTTTTTAGGTTTCCCTCCTTTTCCTTCACCTAACCTCGATTTGAACACTCACAAAACAATTTGTTTTTTGTTTTTGTTTTTCTCTTTTTTAAGTTCAACGAATGTTTCTTCATTCACCACTTGCCATGCAATGGGAAGTTGTAATTTCACGGTATGTGCTCATAAAAGTGGTATTAAGGCCATACCGCTTCTTATCCGCTTGGAATTTTTGCTCAAAAGTGGTGTGTGCCATGGCATCATTTTCGCTCAGTTCATAAAATAGGTACCTTTTGATGATTTGGATTCATTTAGAAGTAAAAATTTAAAGTAGTATCTTATTTTTTTAAGGAAATTTTATGGGAGATAAAACAATAAGATCAATAGGCATTTTTTTCTACATTCAATGTAGCCAATATTTACAAGGGAGATGATTTGGATGGTGATGTTGGGACTCGTGAACACACCATAAGTTTCATTCTAATAATATGAATTGTTCATTTTATATGGTATTATTTGTAGATTATTCATGATTTAAAAAAACAATAGCTACATAATTTTAATCTATTTATCTTTAAAAGAATAAATGAAAAGTAAAATTTTTAAAACATACAATTTATTTTTTCTCAGACAATGGCAAATTTATAAATGTCCTTCTTGTTAGTGGGAGTTGGATACTTCTTGTGCCTTCGGCATGTCAAGCCCAACTATACCCCTCTTGGGTGGGTCCATTTCAGGAACACTAAATGATAAAATTATATTTTTAATGTAAAAAATTAAATTAATCAAATATTGATAATTAAATAATAAAATTATATTTATCAATAAAAATTAGAAGATAAATATGATTTTCAACACTAACTTTTAAATTTTTTAAATAAACATGTGATTCGATCATTTGACTTCTAATATTCAATCAAATTGATTTTTTTATTTTTATTTAGGGGTGTGCTCTTTCTAGATCTCATGTTCAACTCCCATTAAGAGTAATTTGCTCTTGGACGCCATGCCCACGGGCTATACTTGAGATTTGTCTGATTCACGTAGAGCGGGCGCTTTATGTGAGTCTTAGAATTAATCGAAGTATAAACTAACTCAGACACCCGATCATAAAAATAAATAAATAAGAACTTAATTATTTATATAAATAACTTGTTTGATAAATTTTACAAATTAAACGTTTCTGATCATTTTAATGAAATTCTGGGCATACCCCCAAATGGAGGGTGCAATAGGGACTGATATGCCCAAGGCACAAGTAGTATACCAATTCCTTTGTAAGCCTTACAATGAGAGAGTTAGAGAGAGAGATGTCAAATTTTAACAATAAAAATTTGTGTCAAATTTGACAATATAATAATTTGGCATGTGATTTCACAGAATGTTACGAGTGAAATTTTTATGAGGTAAAAAAACTAGTCAAGGCAAGTAAAAACATAATGTTAATAAATAATTAAATAAAAGGTGAAGAAAATGATCTTTCCACACAAAAATATTAGAAATTTTAAAAATTTTATCAAAAGTTTTACTAAATATCTTACATGAGTGTGAGATTCATATGAGATCTACATTGTGTAAGTCTCATACTCATATGAGATATTTAATATAAATTTTGATAAAATTTTTAGAGTCTCTAGCATTATTTTCTTTATATGACATTTACAAATACTGTACTGTAACTGAGAAAGAAACATATGGAGCCAATTCAAGGAATTCGGTGATCTTGTACTTTTAACTCTTATTAAATGCGTTTAATTTATGCAATTAACAAGACAATTATCAACCCTCAAGTCAAGATTGAATTATATCATTATAATCATATCCCTATAAAATAGAAAAATATATATCAGGTTCAGATAGGGTAGTGGAATTGAGACCTGAACCATGCAAATCCATCTTTTTTTTACTATTATTTTTAATGTTTTTTAATCTGTAGGTTGAGCTGGGGTGTACCATCCAAACTTACCCATATTTTTCTAATAGCAAATTGACTCTCCCTCCTATATTTTCATGTAATTTACAGAGAGTTTAGAGAAAAAAATGTTACATATAAATTGATTACTAACAGTTGACTGTCGCCGAAAAAAAAATTTAAAAAAAAATACAAATGCAGTGGGGTGCAAATTAATAAATACCCATATAACTTATTTGTGTCTAACGATAACTTATTTGTGTCTAACGATAAGAAATTCTATATGATTATGATTTTTTTATTTGTATATAAATTAATCACAAAATCATACACAATTTCTTACATGGATGTAACGCCACAAAAAGTGAGACTTATCTTATGTAAAAAGATTGTATTGAAACATATCATCTGGGTTCACTACAACAAAATGTACATTTGGCAACTAAATTTTTAGTCGCTAAAAGTACAATTTTTAGCCGCCAAATGCTTTGCCCGACTAAATATTTTGGTCGCTAGACTGGTCACGGAAAACTTGTCGGGGAAGGTATCGGCGACTAAATACTTTTTAGTCACCAAAAGTCCTATAAATGGCGACTAATATTTTTAGTTGCCTAAAATAAATTTTAATCACCAAAAATCTTATTTTCCGCTACTAAAACTTTGGTCGCCAAAACTTGAAGTATCTATGGCGACCAAAGTTTTAGTCACCAACGGATTTTTTTCATCTTTTTATTTTTTTATTTTTTTCATTTTATTTTTTTTAGCTACTAAATTCTTAGTCGCCTAAAGTCTGCTTTTATTTTAGCTACTAAATATTTAGTAGCCAAAAATTTTTCTCCATTTTATTTTTATTTTTAGCTACCAAATATTTAGTAGCCAAAAGTTTTTTTCCATTTTATAAATAAAATTATCTATATACAGATAAAATTAGCAACCATTCCACAACACACACACATTTCACTTTCAACCATAAAAAAAAAAAATCATATTTAACATCAAATTAATATTTTCAAAAACAATTCTATACAAATCAAGTATAATCCAATCTCAAAAATATAATTCCATACATAACAGAGGATTAAACAAAATTAATATATAATTGTTAATTTGGCAAGAAACCAACTAACAAAAACACCAAAAACATAAAAAGTAAAATAAGATAAAATAAAATAAAAACTAGTGATGAAGCCAGCTGCAGTCCAACCCTCAAAGCAATTATTGAAGCAAAGTCGAAAGCTGCATACATAAATTAATATAGATCAGTAACATAGATCACAAACAGTAGCTAACAAAAGATAGCACAAACAGATACATAATTTTTATCCATCATCAATTCACTGATCAACTTTTCTCATTTTATTCTCAAACCAAGTACAAAATAATTATATAGAGCAGAAATGAGAAGGCATACCAGAGAAATGACCATTCAAAAAATATATTGCATAATCAATAAGTTTCACCATTTACATTCTCTTGCATAAATCCATATGTATATTGTGCATAATGAGTTAATCTTTTGGGAAACTATTGACAGTTCGAACATGCTTGAAGAATTAAAACATAGGTATAAAAATTTTACCCATATGTATATTTAATTTAGGTGATTAAGACAGATACTAGAGCCAAGTAGGTGATTAATCCAACACATATCATCATATTTGACCTTGCTGGTAAAATAACTGGAGCAAGGAGCCATGCCTGCATAATCAAGACAATTAACTATGTCAAAATTAAAAGACAGTGAAATAAAAATTAAATAAGAAAAAAGAAAATAGCATTTAAAGAATAAAAAAACCAACTCAATTGCGATAAAAACCACACTGCAAATGTTGGTAACACAGTAGTTCAAGACTGAAGGTTGGCTAATGCAGTGCTGATACCAGGACCCATATATATTTACAAATTCAAACTTATCATGTATTTAATTAACAAAAAAGGATTATCATCCATTAAATGCCCCATGCTTGGATCATCCAATAGCAGATCCCCATAAACTACCCAATGATTTTGAGCATTTCCTGCATAATATTTTAAGAGCATTTCTTGCATAATATAGGAGTTTTATGTATAGTTTTATGGTGAACTCAAATTACTAAATATGCTAGCTTGGACAAGAGTCTAAAAAGCAAGTTATTGATGAATACCAAATGGAGATTTATAAATTAAATAGCATTGTACGTGAAACAACCTTAAAAATGAATAAGTCATGTATGATTTACATACAATAGGTGATGATATTGTAAAGCGCATAGTTGACGAATAATAGTCATAGTTTGGTCCAGGTGAGATTTGAGAAACATATTTTGGAAGAGTCACCCCTTGATCTGCTGAGTTATGATCCTGTGCAAATAGTCAACCCCTTATCAGTTTCTAAGTGAACCTAAAATTAACAAAATCTCAAATTGTCAACTCTATGGGTCATAAAATCCAGCTCAAACATGTCTCACCACATTGCTCATGTTGGGCACTTTCACCAGACCAAGCTGGTTCACAGGTGGCATTCCATTGACAGGGCATTGGTCAGTCACTACTAATGCATTAGAAGTTTGATACAGTGACCGCAACTTAGTAGCACTTTGCTCCGCAGTATCAGCTTCAGTATTTTCAGCTTTTCTAATCAATGCAGACTAAATACAAAAGAAAATACTACTATCAGTGTCATAAATAGTATCATACATGTATATACATATGTGCACATTTATAGATATATATTAAAAGAAATTGGGCTAACAATTCTTAAAAGAAATTGGGCTGAATCCAATTGTACTCAAATGTTGTAGATCACATACTTGGCGCTCGGGGAATTTAGGCATTTCAGCCAATATATCCACTAAATCTGCACATTTCCTACTCAATGCAAAATATTCAACAGCTCTTTGCTGTATCTCAACATCAATACAACTCTCATATTTGGAAAGAAAGAAGGGCAAGACAGTGTAAAAGAATTTCAAGGCATTTTGTGAGAAAGCATGAGCCACAAGCTCCAAATAAATTAAAGGAAAAAGTTACAATCCATAATGGGTTAAAACTCGCTTGTGAAAAATTGCCCAAATTTGATTCTGTAATTCTGGGACCAAGAACGAGTTTGTTACCAAAAAGCGAAGAGAACAATCGAGTAAACACAATCCCCATTTTCAATCTCCCTTAGATGGAGAATCAAAATGACCAATCAGATCTTTAAGATCCCCACAAGAAACCTCTAAATATTTTGAGAGAGAGAGAGAGAAAGAGAGAAAGCGTACGCGAGACGGAGCATCAATGGAGCAAAGTTCATCTCAGCGATGAAGCCTCTGGATCTCATGGCGGTGGATCTGTGAAGATCGGTGGAGGAGGAGGAGGCGGTGGCGTGAAAAGATCGGCGGTACTCACGATGACAATGACGATGGCGATGGCGGAGGAGGAGGAGGTGCTCCGGTTTCCGTCGAAGGCGAAAAAGAGCGGTAGTGAGAGAGGGAGGGGAGAGGAGTAGCGGTGACGGGGAGGGAGAGGAAGAGGGACGCCGAAAATATATAGAGAGAGAGAGGCGCAGATTATTTTAGGGTTTGGTTTGGTACAAAAAAAAAAATATATATATATATATATATCATTTTATACAATTGACGACTAAAATACCTAGTGGTCGCCAATTATATATATGTTACACCATTAGCGACTAAAAACTTTAGTCGCCATATTACTTTTATAAATCCTTCATATTTAAATTATAAATGTCTCCCTCCAATTTTTTATTTTTTGGCGACTAAACTACTTTTTGGTCGTTGAAAATATGTTTTGGTGACCAAACTTTTGGTCGCCAAAGATAATTTTTTTTTAAAAATTTTACATTTGGCGACTAAATATTTTAGTAGCCAATACCTAATATATGGTGACTAAACTAATTTTTGGACGCTGAAAATATGTTTTGGCGACTAAACTTTTGGTCGCCAAAAGATAAAAAATAAAATTTTAATTTTACATTTGGCAACTAAATATTGTAGTAGCCAAAACTCAATATACGGCGACTAAATTTTTTTTTTATCGCCAATTCTAGTATTTTTAGCGACTAAATTATTTTTTAGTCATCAATAATCAATATATCCAAGCTAAAAAAATTTAGTAGCTAAATTTTATACTTTTGGCGACCAAAAAAAAATTTTAGTCGCCAATTCCAAAACTTTTGGTGACTAAATTTGTTTTAGTCGCCAAAGGTGTATTTTGTTGTAATGGCTCCTAAATTTTTCCTAGTGTCACACCCTGAAAATAATACAATAATTCAACCGTGAAGACTAATACGAAATGACATAAATAGTGTATTAGACTTTCATTAATCAGAGTTCATTTACAAAAGGGTGCATGCATTACACGTTCATAAACTCTACCCTGAATCTATTGCTTGTGGCACCAAACTAAATGATCAACGAAATAAATGTCCTACGAGCCTACATCTTTCCAAGACAGTTCTTAGTTACAACAAAAGTGAGTCTAACTCAACACAATTTAAAGCCCTTAGTTATACAAAAATATATATAACATGATAGAAGCACTTACGCCCAATCCTTCCAAGCTACTATCTTGGCGGAGGTATATCACTAGCACCTGAAAATGATTTTTCCCAAATAGGGCCGGGCTAAGTCTCCTATTTTTTAGATATTTGGACCAAGCTATGGGTCGGGGTTGGAATTATGATAGCCCGGTCCTGGGCCATCCAGGCATTAAGCTAGTTAAAGGTGCCTCCAGAGCCCTGACCGCACTAACTAGAGCTAAGTCTTGGGGTAGACTGAGTTGTTAACAAAGAAGAAGGCCGAGCTGTGTATAGTTCGGCATTGGGCCCTCTTATAGTGATGGCTACCACGACTTTACCCAAAGTAGCTCAGAACCAAGGAAGCTCGGTTGATTATAGTACTAATCGAGGTAAAAGATTTGAGCTTGTTCACTTAGCTTGCAATATTGAGGGTGTTCTAAAGATAAGCAATATCCTTGTGAACGTGATTCCTAAGAGGACTATGTTAAAGAGAGTTAGAGTCCTACTAGGATTGTGCTAGAAAGAATCTATAAAAGCTCATGACAGGATTTAACAGGTATCACAATTCTGACTCTAAAATACACAGAGCTTATTGTTTATTATCTAGTTGTTAACTTAGGTATTGGAGGGGTTTCCGGCACACACCCGCCGGCTAGCTCACATTTGTGTTTTCAGGTAGCAAAGCGACGACACGTGGAGGAGTGCCAACTTAATCAACAAGATTATACGAGAAGATTATTCTATGCTCATACACTATGGGCTTACATCTTTCTAAGACAATTCTTGGTTACAACAAAAGTGAGCCTAACTCAACACAATTTAAAGCCCTTGGTTATACAAAAATAGATATAACATGATAGAAGCTCTTGCTCCCAATCCCTCCAAGCTATTGCCTTGGTGGGAACATATCACCAGCACCTGAAAATGGCTTTTCCTAAACAGGGTGAGACAAAACCTAGTAGAAACAATCTAGCACAATATATGAACTTTAATAAGGTTATAGACATGATGTACATGGCCAATACTCAAAATAAAATCATTTACAACTCTTCTTCCCAAATCTATATTATGCCAAGTATGATATCCCAATTCATTTTATATCAATTTGTTTCATGTCATTTCATATCTCCATAATTCATTAGTCATATCCATCGTTATCCAGACAACCCAACTGAGATTATAACTCAATGATTTTCTTACTACACAACCATTATACACAAACACTTCAATTTTTCATTTTATGGAAATTTCGTTCGCGGGAATCGACACCCATGTATACACAATGTTTTCGGGACTTTCAACCAGAACGCACAAGCCAACTTAATTCAGTGGAATCCATCTCCTTTCTCCTCCTAAACATGGAGTACATCCCTTTTCTCCTCCCAAACATCATACATATACAATGTATGAAACACAGTCATATTCAATGACAGTCAATAAGCGATTGGTTTCAATTTACCTAATCCTCATGCAATTTCTACAACAATCGTAACTATTCTCCACCGATAGCTTAAAATAGATATTTCTAAACAGATATACAATCTTCTCAATAGATAAATTATTCAAATTTCTATAGGTGAGATGTGATATACATCTAACTTCACCATTTATATAACCATTCATCTAATTTCATATTCCCATTTCCAATTTCACTATTTATGCAAAATAATTACTTGAAAATTTTAGGGCAAAACTCTATTATTTTCCAGTCTCATCACAATCACCAAAAATCAATCATTTATAGCTTAACCCAAGGTCATATCCATTCCCATAACCATTTCTAAGATATCCGTTACAAAACCCCTCTTTGGAATTGAAACCCCAAACCTTAAGTTTGTTAAAATTACTTCACAACCCAATGTTTCTCACATATCAAGAAAATGACCAAGTTAAAACTTATAAAGAGTGTAGAGAGTCCCTACCTCAAAAAGAGAAGACAAGCAAAACAAAGAAGAAACTCCAAAGATGTCGAAACCAAAGTCTATTCGGATCAAAACGATGCTCTTGAGGTGCTCTACCTTTTTAACAAAGGCATACAGGTAGAGAGATCACTAGATCTAGGTAAAAATGTAGAGAGAATGTGAGTTTTAGAGAGATAGAGAAAGTCCAGATCTAGGGTTTTGGTGGAAAAAGATGTGAAAAAGTGATGTAAAAATGTGCTATTACAAACTAATATATGCACAGTCCGCTTGAGCGCAAGAGTTGACGTTCGAGCGTCAGACACAATAAATTGTCCCGTTCGAGCGCAGAATACACACATCTAATAGTTTTGTGGATAGAAGAACATCGCTCGAGCACAAGAATGGCCGCTCGAGCACATACCCGCTCGAGCGTAAAAAACGCCGCTCGAGCGTAGAATATACTCTCCCAGTAGCTTTGTAGACTTGCAAAAGTATAGAGAGTTTGCAAAGCCCACTCGAGCGCAAGAAGTGCCACTCAAGCAGAGGAGCAAAAACCTAGGCAACAAAGGTTTGAAAAGCAAGCAACCAACTTGCTCCAAGCACAACAACTACATTCCAACAATCAAGTTTAAGGAAGAATAAGGGGAAAAAGACATGAACAACGATACAAAGGTATGAATCCCGAGTCTAGAATACAAATGGATAGTGTCTAAACCGGAAACGCTATAACCTTCCCCCCTTAAGGAATTTCGTCCCCGAAATTTCAAATCAAGTTTTAAAACTAAGTTAAAACCCATTTACCACAATGATAACCATTCCATTCCATCACCATGACCTACTTTCCGGTCATTCCCTCTTGTCAACTTGATACACAAGTTCCAAAATTGAAAGTAAAATCCACATTTCCCAAAATATTTACAATGTTTACATTAAGTTTATGTTTCCAAAACATACACAACATATACAATGTTCTCATATTTTATTAACATAACAATAGTACAATACATGTTCAAATACTAATAAAAAGTCCAGATACTTCTCACAGACTTCCAACTCACGTTCCTAAGTTGTTTCTTCAACCCCGTGATGTTTCCACAATACTTTAACCAAGGGAATTGTCTTACCTCGCAAGACTTGGTCGCGAGTATCCAAGACTCTACTGGTCTCTCTCTATACAAGACATCCTTATTTACCTCTAAGTTGGTCTAATCCAACACATGCGATGGATCCAACTCATGCTTCCGAAGCATGCTAATATAAAACACATCATGAACCCCAGAAAGCTGTGGCGGCAAGGCCAAACAGTAAGCTACCTCTCCAATCCGCTCAAGGATCTCAAAAGGCCTAATGAATCGAGGGGATAACTTCTCACTCTTTTCAAACCTCATCAAACCCCTCCTAAGTGATATCTTCAAGAACACATGATCTCCCACCTCAAAAAACAAAGGTCTCATCCTACGGTCTGTATAACTTTTTTGGCGACTCTGAACTGTAACCAACCTCTTACGGATAAGTGCAACTTTTTTTTATCATTTCCTAGACCAACTCTGGACCCAACATAGGTGCATTATCCACCTCAGCTTAACACACAGGAGATCTACACGGTCGGCCATACAAGGCCTTAAACAGTGCCATACCAATACTCGACTAGAAGCTATTGTTGTAGGCAAATTCCACTAAGGGCAAGTGCCTCTCCCATGAACCCTTGAAGTCAAGGACACAACCCCAAAGCATATCCTCAAGGATCTGAATAGTATGCTCGGACTACCTATCAGTCTGAGAATGATATGCAGTGCTAAAAGTTAATTTAGTGCCCAAGGCATTCTGTAGGCTTTGCCACAATCGTCACTGGGATCCCGTGCAACCTTACTATGTCCCTAATGTACAGGTTGGCAAGAAAATCTACCGAGTCACTTGCACGCATAGATATAAAGTGCGCCAACTTAGTCAATCGGCCAATTACCACCCAAATGGCATCACTACCTCGTTGAGTCCTCGGAAGGCCCATAACAAAATTCATCGTGACATGCTCCCACTTCCACTCGGCTATAAGCAAGGGTTGCAACAAACCCCTTGGCCTCTAATTGTCACGACCCCATCCCGTCCCTAGTAGAATGGTGCCGTGATGGCCAGTAATCCGAGATTATCAAAGGCCAACTTACAAAGATTCACACACAATCAGAGTATACATATGGGGCTTACATGTGCGGAAGCAATATATTTAAATCTAATTAGTCCATAAGAGCTGTGCATAGATCAAATGAAATGACATACATTTTAACATGGTTTACAACTTGGATACAAATAAAATAAAGTACATATTACATCTTGATCAAAAGGCTTCTCAAGCTGACATATACAAAAGATATGCAATACAAAGCCAAGAAGAATAATCTTCAAGATGCTAGCAAAAACATGAATCCAAAACATCTTGCAAAACACATCTAGGCATCGCCACCTTCTTGCTCGTCACCTACATATATATAAGGAGGAAGGTGAGCTTGGATACTCAGTGAATGATATAAGTAATAAAGGTTTGAATGAATGATATCCGAGATCTTTATCAAAACAATACATATCATAGCTTGTACAAAATCAAGGGATGAATCAAGTTCATCTATCAAGTCTTTCAAAGCTTCAAGGGATGCTCACTAGCATTAATATAATACAAAGGATGACATTCCTGACAAAACAAGGGAATAATCGACCCAGAATCGATTAGACAAACCCACCCGCACAAGGCCGTTGGTAGCAAGGGAGATATCTCAAACAAGGGTACTAGTTGCATTATAGTCCCCTAGCACTAAAGACTTTCCAAGAATGTCATCAAAACAAGATAATACTTGATACAAAACTAGGAATAATCATTCATACTTGAACAAACACTTTTTCAAAACAAAGCAAAGTTTTATCAAAACTTTATAACATAGCTTTATTAAAAATACCACTCACATAGCTCTTCGGTTGTGGGATTACAAGCAAGGATCCAAGACCTACAAGTACATAATAAATCCCATTGAATGCATTTCAAGAAGGCAAGAAGAGATGTTCAAGGATGGATATGAAATGCATTTCTAAAACAAGCTTTGCATGAGTGTAAATGATCTCGGTATTTCTTTCAAAACTAAGTCAAGACAAAGCAAAACATGTGCTAGAAGTTAAAACACTGTTTCTCATCTCGGGAAAACATGCTGGGTACCAACCAGGTCTTGGCCGAGGTCCCACACCTCTTGGCCGAGGTATGGTCCCAACGACCACATTCAGGGAGATGGAGTCTAGAAATTCTGGGTTTCTTTTTTAAGAATATGAATGCTAAAATCATAATTTCTTTATTCAAAATCTGAAATTTCATGACATGAGTTTGAAAACATGGACCTGGGTATCCATACTTGAAGATCTTATGAAAACAAACACAAAAACATGGATCTTGATACAAACTTTCGGGTCAAAACATGGTTTTATTTCAAGAACACAAGAACATCATTTTCTCTTTCTAAAACAAGTTTTAAATCAATGCATGGCTCATGAATCATGCTAGATCATGCAATGCGATCATATGAACATAAAGAATAACAAGAATAGATCAAGAATCTAACCTCACGACACGAATCTACGGTTCGAGGTGTGAAGATCAAACTTGGAAATCTATTCTCACTCTAAGAACTCTTCTTTCTCTCTTCCTTGAGCTTCTCTCCCTTCTAAGACAAAAATATGACAAATGATATGTTTTCTCACTCTACCGGCTAACTTAACCCTTTGTTGGGGCACGTGGCAACGACTGGTTGGTTCTCCTCAAAAAGATGACTGACTGACAAGACAAGAGCATGACAAAGTGTATATAATAAGTAAGGTGACAAGGGTACTCCAATAAGGTAAGGACCTCGGGTCAAGACATAGGTTTCGGCAAGTAAGGTCTCAATGATCTCGGCTAGGAAGGATAACACTTGGCCCAGCTGTACCATACCTCGGTCTAGATGTGCCACACCTCGGTCTAGGTCATACCAGTCCCGGAACAAAGATCGCTAGGTGCAAGGATCAAGGATGCAGGATGTCTAGATGATAATATCTCTGCCTAGATGATATACATCTCAGCCTAGGTGATGCACACCTCGGCTTAGATGATGACATCTCGGCCAATATGCCAAGGTGAAGGTGGGGGTCAACCAAAGTGGTTCCAAGATGGTCCTAGGTGTAAGAGGTTCGAAGGTGTGACCTAGGCTGAAGATGACCTTGGCTTAACATACACCAAACAAGAAACAAAGCATGCAAGTAACACTTAGACAAAACAAATCAAGGTCCGCAAAAATGCAAGTTTAAGCAAGACAAAGATCATGCAAATGTACGTGAGCATGACTAAAACAAAGTGAGGGTTGTTACACTAATGTTTGGCCTTCACTTGTTGACAAGTAAGGCATCTCGATACAAACACGACTACATCCTTCTTCATACCTTTCCACCAAAACTGGCGACTAAGATCGTGATACATCTTTGTGCCTCCCGGATGCACCACAAGGCATGAATGATGAAACTCTCGAAGTACTTCCTCTTGGCAAGACTCCGGCATGAACAAATGGTCACGGTACCTCACACTCAGGTTGCGTTCAATCCTTTTTCTACCTTCCCACTAGAGATATTCTTCTAGGGAAATTCTGCCTCAAGGTCACCCTTCTGTGCTTCCAACACTTGGTTCACAAATGTAGGTTGTACAACTACCGAAAACAAAGCAGCAGACTCAACAGACTTGCCAAGATGCAAGTCAAACTCCCCAATAACACTCAATATCTCCCACTCTTGGATAGCAATACAAGCTACATTACTAATTGATTTCCTACTCAAGGCATCGGCCACAACATTTGCCTTTCCTAGGTGATAATGTAACTCAAAGTCATAATCTTCTATGAACTCTATCCACCTTCTCTACCTCAAATTCAAGTCTTTCTGTGTAAACAGATACTTCAGACTCTAGTGATCAGAAAACACTTCAAACTTCTCACTATACAGATAATGCCTCCAAATCTTTAAGGCAAAGATCATCACCGCTAACTCTAGGTCGTGAGTAGGGTAGTTCCTCTTATGTTTTTAACTGCCGTGAGCCATAGGCTACTACTTTTCCCTCTTGCATCAAAACACAGCCCAGACCTTCCCGTAAGGCATCACAGTACACTGAATAGCCTAAGCCCCTCCCCAGAATAATTAATACTGGAGCAGTAGTAAGTCTAACCTTAAGCTCCTGGAAAGTCTTCTCACAAGTCTCATTCTATACAAACTTAACTCCCTTCCTTGTCAGTGTAGTCAACAGTGAGGCTAGCCTAGAGAAATCCTTCACGAACCAATGGTAATACCCGACAAACCTTAAGAAACTACGGATCTCAAAAGCATTCTTAGGTTGTTCCCAATCTTGCATTGCCTCCATCTTGGATGAATCTACGGTCACCTATTCCCCGGATACCACATGGCCTAAGCACTCAACTTCTCTCAGCTAGAATTCACACTTCCCAAACTTAGGAAACAGTCTGTGGGCTTTAAGTAACTCAAGTACTACTCGCAAATGTTTCTCGTGCTCCTCCTCAGAGGGTGAGTAAATCAGATGTCGTTCACAAAAACGACCACAAAATGATCTCGAAATTCACGAAAGATCCAATTCATCAAGTCCATAAACACTGCTGGTGCATTAGTGAGCCTAAAGGGCATTACTAGAAACTTGTAATGGCCATACTGCGTACGGAATGCCGTCTTCGAGATGTCCTCCTCTTTTACCCTTAACTGGTGATAACCCGACCTCAGGTCTATCTTAGAAAAGCAACAAGAACCCTCCAACTGATCAAACAAATCATCTATGCGAGACATTGGGTACTTGTTCTTGACAGTTATCCGGTTCAATTTCTGGTAATCTATACAAAGTCGTAAAGCACTATCTTTCTTATTGGCAAAAAGAGCCGGTGCTCCCCATAGCGAAGTACTAGAGCAGATGAAACCCTTATCTAACAATTCTTGGAGTTGAATCTTCAACTCACTCAACTCGACAGGTGCAAATCTATATGGTGCCATAGAAATCGGTGTCGTACCAGGCATTAGGTCAATAGAGAACTCAATCTCTCGGTGAGGTAATAAACTGGTAAGATCCTCCAAAAAAACATCTGAGTATTCACAAACTACCCTTAGCAACTTAACTCGGACTTTATCACACTTGGTACTCAAGAAGTTGGCAAGAAGGAAACTAAGTTCGTTCCGTTAACGCGGATCATACACCGGTGATAAGACTGTATCCACCCGGTCCCTCAAGAGATAAAAGCAATCACCGCTCAAGGTACATACAGTAACCCTTTGACGGTAGCAGTCTATAATAGCCCAATAGGATGACAACCAGTCTATACCCAATATAATATCAAAACTAGACATGTCAATCAACACAAATGCAAAAGAAAGTTGGCGGTCAGCAACCTCTATGTCACAACCCTGACATCTCTGCTTCAAAAATACCTCACCATCAATAGGTGACTCTACATAGATAGAAGATGCCAACCGAGTCAACTTTAACCCCAAAACCAATGCAAATGCAAACGAAATAAACGAATGGGATGCACCCGTATCAATCAACGCATTAGCAACCGAATTGCAAAACAAGAAGGTACCTCTCACTACTGAAGGTGCTGGTACTAGATCCGACGCGGTAACAGCATACACACGCCCTATAGGCCTCTGCTTAACCTACTCACCCTTCGGAGCATAAGCTTAATGCACTGACTAAGCTGAAGAGGCTCCCTGATTGGCTTTTGAGGCTTGAGCTAACTGTGCCGGCCGGTGGCTCTGTGTCTGTCTCGAACCAGACGCACCGGGTGTGCCACCCAACTGAGGAAAAAATCTCTTCATGTGTCCTGCCTGCCCACACTAATAACAAGTGAGTGGCTACCTTCTCCCCTAACTTTGGCTTTGAGAACGAGCCGAAAAAGGTACAGACTGTTGCCCTCTTCCTCTCTGCGGGCAAGCTGAAAACTTGTGGCCCAACTAACCACATTTGAAACAAGTAATGTCTCCCTGACCACCTTTCCCTGAACTTGAACTCGACACTAGAAAAGTAGACCTTGACTTCTCCTTTAACTCTGGCTTTGAGAACGAGTCGAAGAAGGTACAGACTGTTGGCCTCCTCCTCTCTGCGGGCAAGCCGAAAACTTGTGGCCCAACTAACCACATTTGAAACAAGTAATGTCTCCCTGACCACCTCTCCCAGAACTTGAACTCGACACTGGAAAAGTAGACCTCGACTGAGCTCCCTGGGATGATTGTGGGTTAGAACCCCTCTACTTTTTACTGTCCCCCTGAATGTCATGGCTCCTCTTGGAGCCCCTCCTCATCTCCTCCTCTATCTGCATCGCAGTCTCCAGATGAGCCACCGCCTCTACAAGGCGTCCATAGTCCCTAATCATTGACCCACAACTTTAAACATGAGCCCAGTCCTCAAACTTTTCTCAAATTCTAGACAACGACGTTCCTCAATTGCCACTAACTCCGGTGCAAACCTGAAGAGGTTAGCAAATGTAGCCTCAAACTCGGCCACTGGTGTGTTTAACTGTACTAGCTTGGAAAACTAGTCTCTCAACTTCTCCCTAACCGTGGGAGGTAGAAACTTGTCCTAGAAGGCATTAACAAAAGCCTTCCAAGTCACCCCAATATGCTCATGCGTATACTTCCACCATTGACTTGCATCTCCCTTAACTTGGAAGGATGCCAAAGTCATTCGCAACTGGTTATCCTCAATGCCATGCATCTCGAACATTTTCACTATCTGCTTTAGCCACTCATCTGCCTTCAGTGGCTCCTAGGGATCACCTACAAACTCATCCAGATTTGATCGCAAAAACTTCCGCTTTAAGAAAGACGGCCCTATCTTAGCTACTTGGGCCTGGACTTGATTATCAACTCTAAGAATGTCAATAGACTCTCGCAATGCTCTAACTATTTCGTGAGCTAAGGCGCCCATGGCTTGTTGTAATAACCCTCACTACTGCCTACCGATAAACACTGATTACCGTTAAACTGAACTGATCATGACTGATAATTGAACTGATTAAAAGTACTGAACTGACTGACCGAAATTGAAACTGAATTGAATGAATACATCTGTTTGAATTGCATTTTATCTGTTGACTGTTTGTTTGATCTGTTCATGTCTTATGTTTAAACTGCTAATTGAAGGCCTTATCGGCGGCCGAATCCGGAAGTGATTGATGTTTTATGATCCTGATAATTAATATGATTTTATGGTATAATTATCTGAAAACTGATTAGGAATGATTAAATTAGATTAAAATGAGTTAGAGTGCATGAGTTAATTTATTCACCATAATGCCATTATTAGTGGGCCTCTTATTATAACGTCTTAGAGCCTTTGCATACTTGAATCAAAACACTTCTTCAGCCACATTTTGAGCCTACAACCGACCTTAGAGAGAGAGAGACTAGAGGAGTTGATTTCATCTCATTTTGCTTATAAATTGCTTGGTAATTGAAGGAATTGGAACATAGGTTGCAAATTAAGCTTCCTCACCTTGTAACTAAAGCTCTAGGTAAGGAATTCAACCCCTCTTTGTAGTGTTTAAGCTTATTCATGCAAGATTCTTGAGCCTCTAGTGATTCAAGTCTAGAATTGGTTCTTTGTTGTTGAATTAGAGCATAATTCATGCATGCATGTTAGTGTTGTTGGAGTTTGAGTTGAGTTCATGGCAAAATGTTGGATGCATGTTCACAATTATGTTCAAGTCCATGATTTCATCATGTTTTGGAAACAATTGGCTCCTTAGAGCATTAAATTGAAGCTTTGAATTGGTTTGAATTCATGCATGTTTGCATGTTCTTCATATTCTTGAAAAATGGTTTGAAATTGAGTTTAAATTAAACACCCTTGGGCTTGATTTCTCAAATTGAGCTTTGAACCATGTTATTCTATGTGTTTATAAATGTTTTCCAGAAAATGGGCCCAAGAGGATTGGTTTTGATGCATTTGAATGTGAGTTTGAGCTTGGAGGTGCAATCTGGAATTCCCAGATTTTGCACTTAAGCATGAGCGGGGAAAGTGGCGCTCGAGCGTGGAATCCGAGCATCCAGCATCTCTCTGCACTGTTTTACAGTCCGTTCGAGCGGAGGATTGGGCGCTCGAGCGGAGTCATGTCTCAAGCTTGAGCGGGCGTCGAGCGGAGATTTCACTCATCCAGTACTTTTACAGTACGCTTGAGCGGGAAAGTTTACGCTCGAGGGTGTACCTTTGTTGCATTACCGCTCGAGCGGGGAAACCGGCGCTCGAGCGGGACTCTATTTTTTTGAAAATTCTGAAACTATTTTCTGATCACATCTTTGCATCCTCATCCCATTCTAGGCGTTCTTAGGCCTAGTTTAAGACATCTTAATGAGGATATAGATGTAGAACACACCGAGGCATTAGGGATTAAGTTATTATCTTTTCCAGCTGTGTAGCTTAGTGTGTTCAATCTGTTAACTGTGTAGGGTTGGCGACTGAGGAGACGCTCTAGCATACTGTAGCCCAAACTCTGTGAGTAACGATTGTGTAAAGATATGTTCACAAATGATTATCTTCTGAACAACTGAACTGTACTATTTTCTGAACTGATTACTGTTAACTGAATGAATGTATGTCCTATATTCTGAACTGTATTGTGGCATCCTTAGCACCTACTGTTTACTGTTACTGCGATAGAATTCTCTGTCGGTTCCCTTGTTGGAACCACTACTGTTTACTGACTGATGGCCATCATTACTGTTCGGTCTTTTAAGACCTACTGTTTACTGTATTGTTATGCTAATGGGTGTACCGCATATGACTGTACCGACTGAATGACTGAATACTGTTTAAATGGACTGTTTTCATACTGTAAGGACATTCATTCTTTAATCTCTTTACGCGTTATGTTATTCACTGGGCTTTAGCTCACTGCTTATATATATATATATATATATATATATATATATATATGTAGGTGTACAGGCACCAGACTGCGGCTAGGAGCGTCAGGGTAACTCCAGTTTTGTCAAGCCAACTACTGTGCCTCACTGCGAGGTTCCGTGCCTATCGTGTTAAGGCTTAGGGGTGTTTTACAATTCCCCCTTCTGTACCGTCCCACTGTTTTGTATAGACTGAATGTTTACCGTACTGTCATATAGGGTTGAGTCCCTAGTCTGAATGATTGTAAATATTGTACATACTGTTCAGTACTGGTTATATATACGCGTATGAAAGTCTTTTTCATATAGACTGTCACAGCTCAATGGACATTATTTATTTACTGTATTGGCTTCCGCCAGGCCCTGTACTCTGTTTTACTGTATTACTGTTCTGCAGGCCTTCGGTAATCCCAGATTACTGGCCGGTTACGGTGCTAAACCCATAGGGCCGGGTTTGGGTTGTGACAGAGTGGTATCAGAGCGATACTTAACCACGAGTCATACCGCACACACGTGTCCAAATGAGCTACAGGGTGTCCTAGAAAAGTAATTAGGGCATCTCATGAGCATGATAAGTGTGTGGTTATGTTATGACTGAGTTATGACTGAATACATGCTAACGTGTTAAACTGTTAAACAAATGACTGCTTATGTTTAAAACTGTTATAACTGCTTATAGTGAAATGGATAACGCAAACACTGCAAACGAACCTGAATCCTCATCTACCGAGGCAAGAATGGAAAGAATGATGAAACTGATAACTGCTAGACTTGAACAACAACAGAACCAACAACCCCCACCTCCTCTTCCTCTGGTACAGCCGGAACCTAATGTGAATGTGAATGATGGGGATATTATTGCTCTGACCCAGAAGTTCAGCAAAATGAAACCGCCATCCTTCCAAGGAGGCCTCGAACCGTTAAAAGCTGAAGCTTGGGTTCTGGAGACAGAAAAACTATTTGAAGTATTTCCGTGCTCAGAAGCGAATAAAGTATTGTTAGCTACCTTCACCCTTCAAGAAGAAGCTAGAAGGTGGTGGATGTTGATCCGCGATACAAATACTGTTATGACTTGGGCTCAGTTCAAGGAGTCCTTCTTTGAAAAGTACTTCCCACAGTGTGTCAGGGATAGGAAAGTAACTGAGTTTGAACAACTGAAACAGGGCACCACGTCGGTTGCCGAATATGAAACAAAATTTACTGAACTTGCCCGTTATGCACCGCATATGGTTGATACTGAGTATAAGAAGGCCAGAAAATTTGAAGGTGGCCTTAATGTTGCAATTCTTGACCGAATAAATGTGTTGAAACTACCGACTTTTGTGGGTGTTCTCGACTGGGCATTGATGGCCGAGTTGAACATTGCAGCAGTGAAACAATCTGAAACACCAACAACTGAATGGCATGGGAAAAGGCAGGGTTTCAAATTTAAGAAAGGCAAGCACAACCCGGCCAACAAGAAACAGAATACGGGGTCGACGACTAGCCCCAGCCAAGGGAGTGGGTTCATACCGCCCTGTTCTGAATGTGGTAAAAATCACAAGGGAGTCTGTTACAAGATATCAGGAGCCTGTTACAGGTGTGGCAAGGTGGGCCACATGGTTAAAGACTGCCCCTCTGCTTCACAAGCTAGTAGTAAAGCTACACCAAGCGCAGCGGCATCAACTGTTACACCAAAACCGAATCCCAAAGCTACCGGGAAAGAGCCTATGAGGCAGGGCCGAGTGTTCGCCCTAGTACCGGGAGACGTGCAAAATACTGAAACCGTTGTGTCAGGTATTCTCTCTATTTGTACACAAAATGCATATGTATTGATTAATTCAGGGTCTACACATTCTTATGTATCGCATGCTTTCTCACGGAAATTGAATAGACCCTTAGAACCCATGAACTATCTGCTAGCCGTATCATCACCCGTAGGGGGATCCATGACATGTACTTATTTGTACCCCGCATGTGAAATTATTGTTGGGGATATGCATCTGTTTATTGATTTACTGCCATTGAACATTGATCATTTTGATGTAATATTGGGGATGGATTGGTTACAAAAATATCATGCCACTATTGACTGTGTGACCAAGCAAGTTGTTTTCCGTCCACCTGGTTTGCCTGAATTTGTGTTTAATGGGAGTGGAGTAGTACCTCCTCCGTATTTGATTTCGTCAGTGAAAGCTGTTAAATTAATTAGTAAGGGGTGTAAAGGATATCTGTGTTATGTGCTGACTGTGTTTACTGATGATAGTGTTAAGACTGATGTGAATTGTATTCCTATAGTCAGGGAATTCCCAGATGTATTTCCAGATGATCTACCAGGGGATTTGATTGACAGGGAGATTGAATTTACCGTTGATGTAATTCCGGGTACGCAGCCGATATCGAAAGCTCCTTACAGAATGGCCCCAACCGAACTGAAGGAGTTGAAAGTGCAACTGCAGGAACTGCTGGATAAGAAGTTTATCAGGCCCAGTACTTCACCATGGGGTGCACCGGTTTTGTTTGTAAAGAATAAAGATGGCTCGCTGAGACTGTGCATTGATTACCGTGAATTGAACAAGGTAACTGTGAAAAATAAATACCCATTGCCACGTATTGACGATTTATTTGATCAGTTACAGGGTGCACAAGTGTTTTCCAAGATTGATCTCAGATCAGGGTATCATCAACTGAAGGTTAAACCGGAAGACATTGATAAAACTACTTTTAGAACGAGGTATGGCCATTATGAATTTTTAGTTATGCCATTCGGAGTCACGAATGCCCCTGCTACTTTTATGGACCTCATGAACAGAATTTTTAAACCATACCTTGATGACTTTATTGTTGTATTTATTGATGACATATTGATTTACTCCAAGAGTATAGAAGAACATGAACAACATCTGAGACTTGCCCTACAAACCTTAAGGGAACAGAAACTGTATGCTAAATTGTCTAAATGTGAATTCTGGCTTGACCATGTTATGTTTTTGGGGCATGTTGTTAGCAAAAATGGAATTTCTGTTGATCCGCAGAAAATTGAAGCTGTAGTGAACTGGTCGAGACCGACAAATGTGACTGAAGTCCGAAGCTTTTTGGGATTGGCTGGATATTACAGAAGATTTGTCAAAGATTTCTCCAAAGTTGCTTTACCATTGACTCAACTAACTTAGAAGGGGATATCATTTGACTAGACTGACCAAAGAGAATTTGCTTTTCAGAAGTTGAAAACTCGACTTGTAACTACACCGATTTTGACTTTACCTTCAGGTACGGATGGTTATACTGTATTTAGTGACGCTTCTCATAAGGGTTTGGGGTGTGTTTTAATGCAGAAGAGGAGAGTTATTGCTTATGCTTCCCGACAGTTGAGACCACATGAAAAGAACTACCCGACCCATGACCTGGAACTTGCTGCGGTGGTGTTTGCACTGAAAATTTGGCGTCACTATCTGTATGGGGTGACATGTGAAGTATACACCGACCACAAGAGTTTAAAATATTTCTTCACACAGAAAGAACTGAACATGAGACAGCGGAGATGGCTGGAACTGATAAAGGACTATGACCTACAGATCTTGTACCACCCGGGAAAAGCCAACACCGTTGCCGATGCACTAAGCCGGAAATCGATTGGAAACTTAGCCTGTTTACTCACCGGACAGAAAGAGTTGCTTTGTGACCTTGAAAAATCTGAAATTGAAATTGTTTTGCGAGAACAAGGTGGAACCTTAGCTGCTATTTATGCACAACCGGCACTGATTGAAGAGATTAAAGAGAAACAGCAACAGGATGACTTCTTGAAAAAGATCATCAAAGAAAGAGACTCTAAACCGAGACCGGGATTCAAATTTGAGAATAATGTACTGAAATTTCAAGAAAGACTGTGTATACCGAATGATACTGAACTGAAAAGAAGGGTTCCGCAAGAGGGCCACAACTCAAGATTTTCTATCCATCCGGGGAATACAAAAATGTACCAAGATCTGAAACAGAATTTCTGGTGGCCGGGAATGAAGAAAGAAATTGCCGACTTTGTGTCCAAATGTCTTCATTGCCAACAGGTCAAAGCTGAACATCAACAACCTGCCGGATTATTGCAACCCCTACCCATACTAGAGTGGAAATGGGAGCATATCACAATGGATTTTATCGTTGGGTTACCTCGCTCCAGAAAAGGTATGCATTCAATTTGGGTTATTGTTGATAGACTAACCAAATCTGCTCACTTCTTACCTGTCAAGACAATCTATAATGCGGACAAACTGGTTGTTATCTATATTGATGAAATTGTGAGACTGCATGGAGTGCCTGTGTCTATTGTTTCTGACAGGGATTCGAAGTTCACATCGAGGTTTTGGACAAGTCTACAGACCGCATTGGGTACTGAATTGAGGCTGAGTAGTGCCTATCATCCTCAGACAGATGGACAGTCAGAAAGGACCATCCAAACTCTGGAGGATTTACTGAGAATGTGTGTCCTTGATTTTCAAGGAGATTGGGAAAGTCATCTGCCATTAGCTGAATTCGCCTACAACAACAGCTATCATTCGAGTATTGGTATGGCGCCTTTCGAGGCATTGTATGGCAGAAAATGTAGATCTCCGATTTGCTGGGCAGAAGTTGGAGACGGGCCTTTGCTTGGGCCCGAGATCATATATGAGACGACTGAAAAAGTGAAACTGATACAACAGAGACTGAAAACTACGCAGAGCAGACAGAAGAGTTATGCTGACGTTAGAAGACGAGACAGAGAATATGAAGTGGGTGATCACGTTTTTGTGAAAGTGACACCAATGAAGGGCCAGACTCGTTTTGGAGTCAAAGGCAAGTTAGCGCCAAGATACGTCGGACCGTATGAGATTACTGAGAAAATCAATCCGGTGGCGTATCAAGTTGCGCTTCCTCCTGAAATGGAGCACATGCATAACGTTTTTCACATTTCGATGTTAAGAGATTATCTCCGGGATCCCTTCCATGTAATTGAGCCTACTCGGGTAGTGTTGAGTGATGACTACACTTACGAGGAACGGCCTATACAGATCGTAAACAGACGGATCAAGAAACTGAGGAACAAAGAGATCCCGCTAGTGAAAGTTGACTGGCAAAACCATGGTGGCGTGTATGCCACCTGGGAGAGAGAAGATGACATGGCCAAACGATATCCTGAACTGTTTCCACTGAATCCTGTTTTCTTCCAGAATAAAGGTAACTCGAGTTTAGAGGACTAAACTCTTTATAAGGAAGGGAGACTGTAATAACCCTCACCACTGCCTACCGATAAACACTGATTACCGTTAAACTGAACTGATCATGACTGATAATTGAACTGATTAAAAGTACTGAACTGACTGACCGAAATTGAAACTGAATTGAATGAATACATCTGTTTGAATTGCATTTTATCTGTTGACTGTTAGTTTGATCTGTTCATGTCTTATGTTTAAACTGCTAATTGAAGGCCTTATCGGCGGCCGAATCCGGAAGTGATTGATGTTTTATGATCCTGATAATTAATATGATTTTATGGTATAATTATCTGAAAACTGATTAGGAATGATTAAATTAGATTAAAATGAGTTAGAGTGCATGAGTTGATTTACTCACCATAATGCCATTATTAGTGGGCCTCTTATTATAACGTCTTAGAGCCTTTGCATACTTGAATCAAAACACTTCTTCAGCCACATTTTGAGCCTACAACCGACCTTAGAGAGAGAGAGACTAGAGGAGTTGATTTCATCTCATTTTGCTTATAAATTGCTTGGTAATTGAAGGAATTGGAACATAGGTTGCAAATTAAGCTTCCTCACCTTGTAACTAAAGCTCTAGGTAAGGAATTCAACCCCTCTTTGTAGTGTTTAAGCTTATTCATGCAAGATTCTTGAGCCTCTAGTGATTCAAGTCTAGAATTGGTTCTTTGTTGTTGAATTAGAGCATAATTCATGCATGCATGTTAGTGTTGTTGGAGTTTGAGTTGAGTTCATGGCAAAATGTTGCATGCATGTTCACAATTATGTTCAAGTCCATGATTTCATCATGTTTTGGAAACAATTGGCTCCTTAAAGCATCAAATTGAAGCTTTGAATTGGTTTGAATTCATGCATGTTTGCATGTTCTTCATATTCTTGAAAAATGGATTGAAATTGAGTTTGAATTAAACACCCTTGGGCTTGATTTCTCAAATTGACCTTTGAACCATGTTATTCTATGTGTTTATAAATGTTTTCCAGAAAATGGGCCCAAGAGGATTGGTTTTGATGCATTTGAATGTGAGTTTGAGCTTGGAGGTGCAATCTGGAATTCCCAGATTTTGCACTTACGCTCGAGCGGGGAAAGTGGCGCTCGAGCCTGGAATCCGAGCATCCAGCATCTCACTGCACTGTTTTACAGTCCGCTCGAGCGGAGGATTGGGCGCTCGAGCGGAGTCATGTCTCAAGCTCGAGCGAGCGTCGAGCGGAGATTTCACTCATCCAGTACTTTTACAGTACGCTCGAGCGGGAAAGTTTACGCTCGAGCGTATACCTTTGTTGCATTACCGCTCGAGCGGGGAAACCGGCGCTCGAGCGGGACTCTGTTTTTCTGAAAATTCTGAAACTATTTTCTGATCACATCTTTGCATCCTCATCCCATTCTAGGCGTTCTTAGGCCTAGTTTAAGACATCTTAATGAGGATATAGATGTAGAACACACCGAGGCATTAGGGATTAAGTTATTATCTTTTCCAGCTGTGTAGCTTAGTGTGTTCAATCTGTTAACTGTGTAGGGTTGACGACTGAGGAGACGCTCTAGCATACTGTAGCCCAAACTCTGTGAGTAACGATTGTGTAAAGATATGTTCACAAATGATTATCTTCTGAACAACTGAACTGTACTATTTTCTGAACTGATTACTGTTAACTGAATGAATGTATGTCCTATATTCTGAACTGTATTGTGGCATCCTTAGCACCTACTGTTTACTGTTACTGCGACAGAATTCTCTGTCGGTTCCCTTGTTGGAACCACTACTGTTTACTGACTGATGGCCATCATTACTGTTCGGTCTTTTAAGACCTACTGTTTACTGTATTGTTATGCTAATGGGTGTACCACATATGACTGTACTGACTGAATGACTGAATACTGTTTAAATGGACTGTTTTCATACTGTAAGGACATTCATTCTTTAACCTCTTTACGCATTATGTTATTTACTGGGCTTTAGCTCACTGCTTATATATATATATGTAGGTGTACAGGCACCAGACCGCGGCTAGGAGTGTCAGGGTAACTCCAGTTTTGTCAAGCCAACTACTGTGCCTCACTGCGAGGTTCCGTGCCTATCGTGTTAAGGCTTAGGGGTGTTTTACAATTCCCCCTTCTGTACCGTCCCACTGTTTTGTATAGACTGAATGTTTACCGTACTGTCATATAGGGTTGAGTCCCTAGTCTGAATGATTGTAAATATTGTACATACTGTTCTGTACTGGTTATATATACACGTATGAAAGTCTTTTTCATATAGACTGTCACAGCTCAATGGACATTATTTATTTACTGTATTGGCTTCCGCCAGGCCCTGTACTCTGTTTTACTGTATTACTGTTCTGCAGGCCTTCGGTAATCCCGGATTACTGGCCGGTTACGGTGCTAAACACATAGGGCCGGGTTTGGGTCGTGACACTTGTTGACCAACTGGTTCGGCCACATTGGCCTGATCAACCGCTTCTTCTTGTGCCGAAATTTTATTTGGTAAAGGCACTTCATGCCTCTTAGGCCTACCACGTCTACCACCGTTGCGCCCTAACATCCTAATGAAGGTAACAAAAGAGATTAACACATTTACAAATGTACCGAAGCTAATTCACTCAAGTCCTAATGTGATGGACAACAATAATTCACTCCACATAAGCACATAGTCACATAGATACGTACGAATTTCATTTTCGGATAACTATCATCCCACGGCATTGCCAGAGTTTCAGTTAAAAGCAGCAGTGATCAAGTGCTCTTCTAATATGACTTTTAGAAACTCATAGACTCAATCAACATTCTAGAAATTTAAATCTCATACCCGTATAATCACATAAGCATGTTAGCACATAGCATTGCAAACATATAAACATATTTGTCAAACGAGATAAACTCATTGTGGTACTAACCACTTCCCACGTATCAAAAGTATTCAAACCCGGTACGCTCTGATACCAAGTTGTCACGCCCCGAAAATAATACAATAATTCAACCGTAAAGACTAATACAAAATGACATAAATAGTGTGTTAGACTTTCATTAATCAGAGTCCATTTACAAAAAGGCACATGCATTACACATTCAAAAGCTCTACCATGAATCGATAGCATGTGGCACCAAACTAAATGATCAATGAAATAAATGCCCTACATGCTTACATCTTTCCAAGACAGTTCTTGGTTACAACAAAAGTGAGCCTAACTTAACACAATTCAGAGCCCTTGGTTATACAAAAATAGATATAACAGGATAGAAGCTCTTGCTCTCAATCCCTTTAAGCTATTGCCTTAGCGGAGGCATATCACCAGCACCTAAAAATGGTTTTTCCCAAATAGAGTGAGCCAAAACCCAACAAAAACAATCTAGCACAATATATGAACTTTAACAAGGTTATTGACATGATGCACATGGTCAATGCTCAAAATAAAATCATTTACAACTCTTTTTCCCAAATCCATATTATACCAAGTATGATATCCCAATCCATTTTATATCAATTCGTTTCATGTCATTTCATATCTCCTCAATTCATGAGTCATATCCATCGTTACCTAGACAACCCAACTGAGATTGCAACTCAATGGGTATTTTTTATTTTTATTTATTTATCTATTTATTTTTTATCAGTAAAAAAGAACTTTATTGATGAAAAAAAAAAAAAGTGGCAATATACATGCAAGACTTACATCAATAAAAGCAGGGAAGTGCACTGAGCATTATAGCAAACCTCAACAATCCCAACTAGGTTAGCACCGCAAATGAAGCTCAATCATATGCTAGCACTTGACCTAAGATTGGTGAGAAACCAACCAAAAACAACAAAAAAAAGAAAGAAGAATACAACTGCAGCATTAATGCAATACAACAACAGGCAGTGCAACTCCCCTGTGTCACATCATCAAACTCCTCTACGACACACTAATCTACACACAGTAGCATGCAACAAAACAGCAGTAGGCAACATTACAATATCAAAACAGCAACAAGCAGTCCAATACAATTACACTGCTTCGAGATATCTCCCACCTCAATACAAAGACATAACCCTTAGGCCCTTCCACCTAAGCAATATCTAATTTGTGAAATGTTGAAGAGGAAATCATTAATTGAGAATTGAGTCCCTTTAGAAGAAACTTTATACCAAATAGCTAGCATGTTGACAATGAGCTCCTGTAACTCCAACATCTGAGGATAAGAGCCTTAAAAAAGACACCCATTTTTGTGCTTCCATATGGACCAAAAGGCCACCAGAGGTATTGCACTCCAAATTTTCCTTTCTTCTTTCCTGTAGCAGTGCCCAACCTACCAATGTAACAGACTTTGAACAAACCCAGGTACCACCTAAACAATCCCCCACCACTACAACAACCCTGACCAAACCCTCTACACCATAGGACAAAGGATTAGCAGATGTTTAATTGTTTCTTCTTGGGCCTTATAAAAAGTAAACGGGGAAGATGCATTCCTATCCAAGATACCAAGCCTTTGCAAGAAAACTGATGTTTTCACCTTATTTTTCCATACAAGCCAACCAAAGAATTGCACTTTGGGAAGGAGTTAATTGATCCTCACCCTTCTACTAAAGCTGACATTGCCTCCAAAATCAAGATTGAAATGATTGTAGAGAACAGAAACAAATGACTGATCTGATTTTTTTGCTAGCCACACAACTCTGTCATTGATCTCCAGATTCAATGCAAGGGCAGCTCGTAAAATTCCATTGAGTTTGAGTAGCTCCTCATTTTCCCAATCAAATAGAGGTCTACGAAAAGTGAGTGACCAGTTATGGGATTGGCCTGCAATCTCCACTAGATCGTTAATTGATCCCACCTTATTATTAGATAGCCGAAATAACCTTGGAAATTCATCTTTAAGGTAGATATCTCCACACCATTTATCATACCAGAATCTAATTCTACAACCATTACCCACTCTTAATTGTAGTTGGGAAATATAGTGTATGAATAAAGTTTCTTTCTGTTCAACTATTGCTAAAATGTCACTCCAAATTCTAGAGAAGTTGATGTTTGGGCTGAGATGAGGTACCCATTCCTCTCTTTGAATCATGTTTAGAAGCAAACCTCTACCACCATTTAGTAGCAAGCACACATTCACATGTTGAACTCTTCGAATGCCTAGCCCACCTTGCTTGATGCTTTTAGTTACCTCTAACCATTTCACCATATGGATTTTCCTCTTCAAATCTGTGCCACCCCATAAAAATGAAGCTTGGATTTTATATATCTCCTTAGCTATTCCTTCAGGCAGCCTAAACAGAGACAAATAGTACACTGGTAGACTGGACAACACTGTTTTCACCATGGTTAATCTACCTGCAAAGATAGAAATCTCCTTTTCTAGCCAGCAAGCCTTATTTTAAATTTATCAATAACAGGTTTCCATGTCTTCTTCCTCTGAGGACTAGCACCCAAAGGCAATCCTAGATAGTTAAGTGGTAATTTTTTAGCCTTGCAATTCAACAAGGAGGCAAAGTCACTAAGGACAGAATCAGAAGTACCAATCCCACAAAGCACACTTTTATGATAGTTGATTTTAAGCCCTGAAGCTATTTCAAAGCACCTTAGGATCCTCTTCAAGTAAAGAACTTCTGACAGCTTAGCTTCACAGAACAGTAAAGAGCCATCGGCAAATTGCAAATAAGAGATCACTACATGAATGGCACCAATAACTGCCCTTTTTAGCAATCTCAACTCTCTAGCTCTCTGATGAAGAATATTTAGTGCTTCGGCGACCAAAATAAATAGGAAATGTGATAGGGGATCACCTTGTTTGAGGCCTTTCTGAGGGTTGAACTCGTTGGTTGGTGAGCCATTAATTAGTATTGAGAGCCTTGCAGTAGAAACACATTCTTTAATCTAGGAAATCCATTTGGTACCAAACCCAAAGTTAGCTAACATTCAGAAAAGGAAATCCCAATTAATGGAGTTAAATACCTTTTCAAAATCTAATTTAAACCATAACCCCTTTTTTGTTGATTTTTTTCCAACCATCCACAACTTCATTTGCAATCAAAATTCCATCAAGTATACTCTTTCCTCCCAGAAAAGATGATTGTGAATCACCAATAACTGTGGGCAAGACTCTTTTTAGTCTAGTAGCAAGAACTTTAGAGAGGAGTTTATATACTGCACCAACCAGACTTATAGGTCTATACTCATTTAGATTGATAGCTTTATTTTTCTTTGGTATGAGTGTGATGAAAGTGCTATTTAGTCTTGTAGTCAATCTACCATTGGTATGGAATTCTTTTATAAAGTTGAGCATTTCCTCTTTGATCACCTCCTAGTTTTTTTGAAAAAACATCAGTTTGAAACCATCTGCCCCTGGGGCTTTGTTCCCATTATAATCTCTAACAGTTGCCTAGATCTCCACTTCAGAAAATTCTGCTTCAAGCATATGGAATGAGTCACTCAGCCTTACACTCTTGAAATCCCCAACTAGCACTGCTATGATCCTCCAATCTTCTGTGAAATGTTTTGAAAAATAATTCCACACCTCAGACTTGACTTGATTAGGCTTCTCAAGCACTACATCCCCTATTATGATGGAATTAAGTGTATTCCTATTTTGTCTGCTGGTAGCCATAACATGAAAGAATCTGGTGTTTCTATCCCTTTTAGATTCCATGCCAGCCTAGATTTTTGAAGCCATTCCCATTCCAATCTCTTGCTCAGCATCCACATTTCACTTCTAGTCTCTCTTTTCAACTTCAATTCTTCATCCTCCAAAGGCCTGCATTAAGCTATCAGATTCAGGTTATTGAGTTCACATTCAAAGTCTTATAATTTGTATGCAACATTACCATACACCTCTTTACTCTATTTTTTTAATGCCAACTTCAAACTGTATAACTTTCTCTACAAAATAAAACCAGCGCTCCCAAAGCACTGTGCTTCTCTCCAGGTTGTCTCTACAAAAGGAACAAAATTAGGATGCAAGAGCCAAGCATTTAAAAACTTGAAAGGTTTAGGCCTCCAATCCCTCTCATCCTCTATGAGCACAATAGGATAGTGATCATATACTATTCTAGCAAGACCCTAGAGTTTGAGCTTAAACCTCTCTATCCACTCTGGATTAATAAGAAATCTGTCAATTCGGCTCCATTTATTTCCATCAAAGGCATTACACCATGTATATTTTCTACCTAGCATTTACACATCTACCACCTCACATCTATTTATGAATTCATTGAATTCTTTCATACCCCTATCCCTTCTTGATGTTCCTACCATTTCCTCTAAAGTCCTTATCTCATTGAAGTCACCACCAAAGCATCAAGGATTTGGGAAAAATGTTTTCAGATTTAATAGAGACTCTCATTATTTCCCTCTCCTTATAATGTCAGTGGGAGCATAGATATTTACAATTACACAATCAAAAGAGTTGTAAAGCTTACCTGAGAGTAAAACAAAGTTTTTGCTGCTGCAACAATCTGAGAGCTGAAAGACATTTGGGTCCTAAATGCATAACTGATCTCTTGCCATCCATACTACATCCATAGTCATGTACTCCAACCTATCCCTGGGCCAAATACTTTTCACCATCAAGCTTGTTATGCTTGACTTTTTTATTTTTTAAAATAGAGCCATATCAATTTTCCTATCTAGTAAAAATTTTTTAATCTTCATTCTCTTTTCAAGCCTACCAACCCTTTCTGATATTCCAGCTAAGTGTCGTCATAAAAATAAATATTTCACTATTTCCACCCATTTGGAGCTAATTACTCCACTGTACCAATCTCTCTTCCCAACCTTTCCTCATCATTCTTGTGGCAACCCCCACCACTGCTTATTGATAACACTACTGATTAGTGCTAATCTATGATTAAGCATGTTAATTGACTGACTGACTGAATTATTAAACTGATTGATTGATTGTGCTAGTTTGAATGCAATTCTATCTGTTGACTGTGAAATTATCTGTTCATGTTTTATGCTTTAAACTGCAAATTGAAGGCCTTATCGGCAGCCGAATCTAAAATTGATTGATGTTTTGTGCTAATTAAGATTTATATGATTTTATGGTATATTTAATTGAAATGTGATTTGGTATGATTAAATTAGATTAAATATTGATAAATTACAAGAGTTGGCCTTATTTACAACTTTACCACTTAGTGGCCCACTTCATATCATATTTTGAGGCTTGAATTATACATTAGATACATCATTTCCTCAGCCTTTCCATAAGACCAACACCGACTAGAGAGAGAGAGAGAGTTAGGAGAGCTTGGTTTCAACAAAGATTAGCTTGGAGACTTGAAGAAATTGTAGAGAATTTGTACAATTGAGCTTATATCCTTGAGTTTAAAGACCTAAGGTTAGAACTTATCTCCTTGGTTGTGAGTTTAAGTTGTGCCTTGCATGGTCTATGTTAATTTTGAAGTTTAGAGCCAAGATATGGCTTAATCTGTTGAATTAAGAGTTTAATTCTTGCATGCATGTATATATTTTGAAGTTTTGAGGTTGTAGTTCATAAATTCCTTACATGCATGTCCATATCTTGAGTATAGTCTATGAATTCATCTTGTTATAGAAAGAATTGGCTCATTTGTTCATGTTTTGAAAGCTTGAAGTTGATTAAATTCATGCATGTTATGTTTTACATCATGTTCATGGAATTTGTTTGAATTTGTGTTCAATTGAACTACCTTTGGGCCTTGATTTTACAAATTGAGTTTTGAATCATGTTAAACTATGAATTTACAAGTGTTTTCCAGAAAATTGGCCCAAGAGGATCGAATTTGATGCATTAAAACTTGATTTTGAGCTTGAGGTTCAAATCTGAAAATTCCAGATTTTGGACTCCCGCTCGAGCGGGGTAAGTGGCGCTCGAGCAGGGTAAGTGGCGCTCGAGCGGGAAATTCGTGTATCCAGCACTTTTGTTGTGTTTACAGTTCGCTCGAGCGGGGTCTTGCACGATCGAGCGAGGACTTGTGTCACACGCTCGAGTGGGTGTCAAGCGCCCATCGAGCGTGATTTTCACACATCCAGTACTTTTGCAGTCCGCTCGAGTGGGAAAGTTTACATTCGAGCGAAGACTTTTGTTTGCATGTCCGCTCGAGCGGGAAAACCCATGCTCGAGCAGGACCTCTGTTTTCTGAAAATTCTGAAAATATTTTTAAAGTGCATCTTTGCATCCTCATTCCATTCTAGGCATTCTTAGGCCTAGTTTAAGGCATCCTAATGAGGATATTGATGTAGAACCATACCAAGGCAATTAGGGATTAAGTTATTATTTCCCAGCTGTGTAGCTTAGTGTGTGTTCACTCTGTAACTGTGTAGGGTTGGCATCCGAGGACGCGTAATAGCTTATCTGTAGCCTAGAACTCTGTGAGTAACAATGTTGCAAAGATATGTTCAATTGAGATTATTTTCTGAACAAATGATTGTACTGCTTTATGAAATGACACTGTTTACTGAATGAATGTTTGTCTTATTTGTGAACTGTATTCGTGGCATCCATAACAATATACTGTTACTGAACTGTTACTGCTACTGTTACAGAGATCTCTGTCAGTTCCTGTGTTTGGAACCACTATTGTTTACTAATATGATGGCCATCATTGACTGCTCGGTCTGTTAAGACCTGCTGTACTGCTTTGCTATTGGATGTACCACATATGACTATTATAGTTTCTGAATGACTGTTATGGCATGAATTATGAGCCACAAACTGAATGATTGATATATTGTTTAAATGACTATTTTTAATACTGAAAGGACATTCATTCTTAACCTCTTTACGTATATGTTATTCACTGGGCTTTAGCTCACTGCTCATATATATATGTAGGTGTTCAAGCACCGAACCGTTGCTAGGGGCGTCAAGCTTAACTCCTGTTTTGTCAAGCCAACCTTTGTGCCTCACTTTGAGGTTCTAGAACTGTTCAAGCTGAGGCTGCTTGGGGTGTTTTAGTTTTCCCCCTCTTTGTTTATGTTCTGTATAGATTGAATGATATTGTACTGTACTGTTCTAATAGGGATTAAGTCCCTGTCCTGAATGATTGTATATATTGTACATACTGTTTTGGTACTGATTGTATATGTGTCTTGAAAAGTCTTTTTGCATACAGATTGTCACAGCTCATTGGACATCTTTTAATTACTATTTTGGCTTCTGCCAGCCCCTGTACTCTGTATTTCTGTTTGACTGTTAAGCAGGCCTTCGGTAATCTCGGATTACTGGCCGGTTACGGTGCTAAACCCATGGGGACGGGTTTGGGTCGTGACAATTCTCCTCCATGTGTGTGAGTTTCCTAATTCTTTCAGATTCCTGTCCTTTGTAATCAATACCTAAACTTTTCCCCATCTGGAGTGTTGTACAGGCCTCTTGAAATATATCAGTACCAGAAATTGGCTGCTTAACTTTTGGATTGTGGTTTGACTTAGGGGCAGCAGTGGATCTGGACGTGGAGCCTTTGGGGGTGCCTTTGCTTGTTCCTGTACCTCTCTGACCAAATCTTCTAGCAAACCCAGTAAATCTCCCAACGAACATAGGGTTTTTGATTCCCTCGTTTCTGATGCCTTTCCTTTTGTATTTCTATGTACGGGTGCTAAATGTGCCTGAGAAAGATGGGCTATTAGAAACACTGTCCTTTGACTTGGAGCCCACACTTGGAACTTCACACTCTGGCCTCTCAAAAGGTTAATTGAGACCAACACCAGTTGGCCCAATGGGTTGAGCATTGTCAAGGGCTACTTCAATGAGCTATAGCCCAGATTGATCAAGACCTAAGACTACCTCTAGACTAATGCCAGGCCTAGTTTGTACTGTCTCATTTAGGCTCTTTATAAAGCCTGGAGTGAGTATCTGACCATCCGTTGCATGGGTTACCTCCCTTGTTGTAGTATCATGATTATTTGCCACTATAAGAGTTTCTACACCTTTTTGAGTGACATGATTGCACCACTTTCTCTGCTGCAGGATTTCCGCTGGTAATGATAACTCTACCATACAAGTGCCCTCTTCATGTGAATTTCCCCCCGTAATTTTTAGTCTCCTCAACTGCTGATACATGGCTCCAACTACCACCAATCACCAGCTCAACTCTTTCCTTCAACCTAAATGCCGTGTCCACATTTTCCATATCACATTCTCCTGTTACTTTATCTGCCTTGTCATCTTTTTTCTTCCTCCAAGATGTTAGCTTCAATGGGTTGGAGTCTTCTATTAACTTTGGAGCAACCATCTTCTTCTGCCTCATTGATTGTAGTTCCTTTGCAAGTGGTAATTGCATCCACAGTACTCTGATCTTCATAAACTCTTGTAGGATAGACTCTGCCTTTGCACTCTAGATTCATGCTTGTGCTTATAGGATCCATAACACTTGTGACTATTTTAAACCTTCCACACCGAAATGATTTAGGTGAGCAAACATCTCCATCTAAACTTACCATCTCCCCCCAAAACCTTCCAATTTTTTTGAAGGTATTAGAGTTCCATAAATTAAGAGGTACCTTGTAACAACTGATCACAACATACCTTTCTTGTTAAAGGTGCATACCAGATCTCCACTCAGTGATGTACTCACACCAGTCATGAAACCAATCTTTGAGCAAAGACTTTTTATTCAACAAGTCTTCCATTAAATTAAAGAATATGATTGCATCCCTACCTCCACTTTCTCTCACCAATATATTCAACACACATCTTTTTTTTAGTTCATTTTTCACCTCAAAACAGAGTAACCCATTTTAAGTCTCATGATCAGGCTCTCATACAACCACTCATTTCCTACCTCTTCTACTTTGATAGTTGTCTTAGGTGTGCATCTTGATTCAGTACCTTTGATGACCTCTGCAAACGACCGTCCATCAGTACCTTGATTCCATTTTCTTTTGTCGGCCATAGTAGATATCTTACTCACCTCTGGTTGTCATGTTGGTATTGGGTTCAGTCTTCACCTTTTCTCTGATCCATTACCATACTTTGCGAATTTGACTACCAAAGATTTATCATCAACCCACAAGCAATTAGCCTTCTATTTGACTACTCTAGCTGTAGTGGAATAGTTATATCGAACAAACCCAAATCGTGAATTTGTTGATTTCTTTCTCTTTTTTGGTATGAACACATCCTTTACCACTCTAAACTTGATGAACAAATCGTACAAATTTCGTGGGTCCATTGATTCAGGCAAGTTATCCACAGCGTAAAGAAGCCTACTCTTTGACCTTCATACCACGAGCGATACTTCGTTTGCCGTCCTCTTTGCTTGACCACTGGAACAGTGGTTTTCTTACTACACAACCATTACACACAAACACTTCAATTTGCCATTTTACGAAAATTTCATCCGCGAGAATTGGCATCCTTGTATACATAATGTTTTTGGGACTTTTATCCTGGACACACAGGCTAACTTAATTCAATGGAGTCCATCCACTTTCTCCTCCTAAACATGGAGTACATCCCATTTCTCCTCCCAAATATCATACATATACAATGTATTAAACACAGTCATATTCAATAACAGTCAATAAGCCATTGGTTTCAATTTACCTAATTCTTATGTAATTTTTACATCAATCGTAGCTATCCTCCACCGATAGCCCAAAACAGATATTTCTAAATAGATATACAATCTTTTCAACAGATAGATTATTTAAATTTTCATAAGTGGGAGGTGATATACATCCAACTTCACCATTTATATAATCATTCATCTAATTTCATATTCCCATTTCTAATTTCACTATTTATGCAAAATATTACTTGAATATTTTAGGGCAAAACTCCCTAAATCCTAAACCCTAGACCCAAGGTCATATCCATTCCCATAACGATTTCTAAGACATCCATTATAAAACCCCTCTTTGGAATTGAAACCCCAAACCCTAGGTTCATTAAAATTACTACACAACCCAATGTTTCTTACACATCAAGAAAATGACCAAGTTAAAACTTATAGAGAGTGTGGAGAGTTCCTACCTCAAAGAGAGAAGACAAGCAAAGCAAATGAGGAACTCCAAAGATGGCGAAACCAAAGTCTATTCCGATCAAAATGATGCCCTTGAGGTGCTTTACCTTTTTAACAAAGGCATACGGGTAGAGAGATCACTAGATTTAGGTAACAATGTAGAGAGTAAGTGAGTTTTAGAGAGAGAAAGAGAGAGTCCCGATCTAGGGTTTTGGTAGAAAAAGATGTGAAAAAGTGATGTGAAAAGGTATTGCTGCGAACTGATATACACACAGTCCGCTCAAGCGCAAGAGTTGATGCTCAAGCGTTAGACACAATAAGTTTCCCGCTTGAGCGCAATAAATGGCCGCTTGAGCACAGAATACACACATCTAGTAGTTTTGTAGACAGAAGAACATCGCTCGAACGCAAGAATGGCCGCTCGAGCGCATACCCACTCTAGCGTAGGAAACGCTGCTCGAGCGTAGAATACACTCTCCAAATAGTTTTGCAGACTTGCAAATGTACTGAGAGTTTGCAAAGTCCGTTCGAGCGCAAAAAATGCCGCTCGAGCAGATGAGCAAAAACTTGGGCAACAAAGGTTTGAAAACCAAGCAACTAATTTGCTCCAAACACAACTACATTCCAACAATCATGTATAAGGAAGAATAAGGGGAAAAAGACATGAACAACCATACAAGGTTATGAATTCCGAGTCCAGAATACAAAATAGATAGTGTTTGAACCAGAAACGCTATACCTAGTAACATTTTAAAAAAAAGATAAATTAAAAACACATTCCTTGAGATTTGATTAAAATACGAATCACCTCCTGTGATTCGGGAAATTACATCCCACCCTTAAGATTTTTAATTTCATAACAAATCATCCATTTTATTAGTAAATCATGAGGTCAATTAACAATTTTTGATGATGTTAAAAATATATTTTAATTAATAATTTAAGTAATTTTATTAATGTATAGGAGAGCAATTATAAATTTTATTTTTTTAATTAATTCTGTTAACTAAATTTTTTTAACAATGGGATATTTGTAATTTTCTAAATCACATGAGACAATCTATATTTTAAGTAAACCTTAAGGAGTGTATTTGTAATTTATTTTAAAAAAATAATAATAATCTACTGGATTTATGAAAAAATTTAAAAACCATAGACTCCAAAATGAATAAACAACTAAATAAAAATAATAATGATAAGAAGCCGTTAAAAAAACAAATGTGTTATAAAGCCGTGACATATATAAAACGTATCACATTCAAAAATTACAACCTTAAGATATGCAATCCCCTTCCGATATTATCACGCCCACAGCCCCACAATAACCAACTATAACCTCGACTCGCGTGCGATAATTTATTTTGAAGAGAAATTTTTTTTTAAAAAAATGAAAAGAAAACCATATTTATAACCATAAAACTCAAACGATAATGCTATGTAACTCAAATTTTGTGGCTCAAAAGTGACTCAAGTGGCCAAAACGACGTCGTTTTGAGTACAGAACAACATAAAAATGGCCAAAACGACGTCGTTTTGACTATTTGAGCCACTTTTGAGCCATAAAATTTGAGTTACGAGACATTTTCCAAACTCAAATTAAAAATGTCATGACCACTCGATGTCCCATGTCCCAATCCCATTTGTTATTTTAGGTTATTTTGGAAAGATTAAAAAAGTCAAAAAATTTGAAAAGTAAAAAAAAAGTTAATTTAATGACTTATTGATTTATTTTGGTCACATCACTTCTCTATTTTTTATATATTTTTTCGTAATAAGTCAAAAAGTTAACTTATAAGCCACTTCCCAAATCAGACCTAAAAAAAGTTTAAAAATTTAAAAATTATATATAAAAAAAAATCAAAAATTTATTTTCTCCCTATTTTTTTGCACGCTTTTAATAAATATTCAAAAAATTATTTTAAACATACTAATTTTTTTCATCTCATATTTTAGTTAAAAAGTTACTAAAAGAGTCTATTTTCCAAACCAATCCTTAGTAAATTTTTTAACTTTTTTTAAATAAAAAAAAGTACACAAAAAGAAAAACAATAATTAACTTTTTAATAGTGACTTTTTAATTATTTTAATATTTTTTCAAACATATTCTTAGGGATTGTTTGAGATGACCACCTAAATAAGTGTATTTTTTATCTTTTTACGAAAAGATATACAGAAAAATAAAGAGATGATGTGATGAAAAAAAATAAAAAAATAAATTATTTTTGAGTGTCAAACTTAACCTTAGTTTTTACATTGGCAAATAACTGAGAGTGTCCCCAATTCGGAATGAATATCTCGGTTTTTTTGTTTTTGCTTTAATTTTTTTATCCCATTTCATCTTATTATTGACGCCAGTTAAAATAATATTATAAATTAGTCAAATATAAAAAAATCGAATCCTCAATTCGATTATATATGTTGTATCAATAATATTAGAAATAATAACATATTTATTAATAATTTTATTAATAACTTACATGTTTTTGATAAAATTAATTATTGCTAAGTATGAGACTCAAATCAATTTAATTAGTACTCCTAACATTTTTCTTGATCAAACCGTAATTTTGCAAAACTTTAAAATCCTAAATAAATGTAAAAGAAAATAACCATACGCGAGTTCGAAGATTAGAAAATGAAGAACCCTAATTGGCTACAGTACTTGTGAAGCAAGCCTAGTTGGTTGCTGTCAAAAGTCAATAGCTGCAAGTACTCACACTCACACGTGGGCAAGCTTTGATGGAGCTGGCATTCTATTTTATGCCCCCTCGCTTTGGGCTATGCCTGTTAGGCACGGGGTTATTATTCTAAAATAGTTTTTAAAAAAAAATGTTAAAAAATTAATAAAATTAAATATCATATTCAAATCATAATTATTTTATTTTTTCTTTCATAAAAATTTAAAGTTGTGTTTGGTTTGTGTTTGTAGAGTAATTTTTAAGGTAAAAAAGTACAAAAATTTGTTTAATTTGTCTTTTTTCAGAAATATTTTGAAAAATTATTTTGGGGAGAGAGTTTTAAAAAAAAGTGATTGATTTGATGTGTATGAGAGAGAGAGAGTGATTTTGGAAAGTAGGTAACCAAACAAAATTTTGAGATTTTTTTTGAAAAAATTTGTTTGATTTGATTACTCTTAAAAATTTATGAAAAATGCTTGGAAGCACTAATTAGTGCTCCCACTAATTAGGTGGCAGTGGGTCCCGCCATTAATGATGTGATGTTTTGGTCTTGGAGTTGTGTTTTTTTATTTTTATTTTTTACTTTTTTAATGCATTAGTGCTATTAGTGGTGATGTTTTTAGTGGGATAAATCATTGTTGAAAATTTATTTGTAGAAAATTTTTTCCAAAATTTTTTTTAAGAAACAAACCAAACAAGGCCTAAAAAGTTAAAAAATACAATCCAAACGAAGTTTTGTAATCCCAAACTAAAATAGCTAAAAAACTAACTCACTTCCCAAACAAAACGTTTTAGAGATATCATTTTTTTTTTTTTTTACATTATTGTAACACATTATTAAAATTTAAGACATTAAAAAAAATTATAAATGTGAATTTTCATTGTTGAAATGGAATTGGAGAGGGCTTAATTTAATTCACAATGAACCAATAGAATTAGTCTGATTGGTCAAAATTCTGACACCTAGTAAGAAGTCAATAGCTCAAATTTGTGCATTTATTAGGACTTTTCTCTTCCAATTTGAGAACTTATTTATGTTAATTAAATATATTGTATTTGATTTATATCCTTATAAATGTAATTCGTTAGGATTTATTGTAATATCATTTCTGATTTAAATAAAAATAAATAAAATTAATTCACAATAATATAACATGTTACTTGTCAACTTTTGATTTTCCATGAATACAATCAAATCATATAAAGGTTGAACTATTATGCTATTATAGATGAATTTAGTGATATAAATTATGAATTTATAACATTTTAAAATAAAAATATGGGGCAATTACAAGTCAATATGACTTTTTAAAAATAATTTTTAGATCCGCAAGAAATTTTACGGACATTAATAATTAAAGTTATAAATTTTTTCATGAATTATAAATTATTTTTTTGTTTTGAAAAATAAAGTGGAGATGGTGATTACATTTATTAATAAAGAATCATATCTGTCTGGACTGTAAAACCAGTCCAATATATCTACCATAATATATAAATATATATGTATTACCATCTCATATTATTCCACTTTTGTTTGTTTCTTATAAAAAATAACTGACCTACTTTCCTTGTGTTACCTTGCCTTTTAAGCACTCTTTTTCCCCCAATTGATTCTTCTTTCCTCCGCTCCCTCTCCAAACTCTCTCTCTCTCTCTCTCTCTGCACCTCTTCAATTCCATCGACTAGAGAGGCACAGTGGCATTCTTGAATGTCCAGAGAAAGGTAAACACCACAGAAAATTCAAGAAAACTCTCTCTCTCTCTCTCTCTCTCTCTTCACAATAGCAAATCACTGTCTTTCTTCCATTGCTTTTTTTTTTTTTTTTTTTTTTTTTGTTATTGTGAAGACAGATATGCAAGAATTTATGAAGAACCCCATTTTCTATGTTTCTAAAATATGTGTTGACTTTGTTGTGTGGTGGGTTTGTTTAGGGAGAGATTTGAAGAGATAGGAAAGAAGATCAAGAGAGAGATCAGCGATGTAACTTGTTCTTCTGATCATAATAATAATCAAATGGGAAGAAGACATATATTGGGGGGTCCACCACAAGGGACGATCTTGAACACTATCACACCATGTGCTGCATGTAAACTCTTGAGAAGAAGATGCGCTGAGGAATGCCCTTTTTCTCCCTATTTCTCCCCACATGAACCTCACAAATTTGCTGCGGTTCACAAAGTCTTTGGAGCAAGCAACGTCTCCAAGATGCTCATGGTAATATTACTGTCTCTTTCTCTCTAATTTTTTTTTTTCATTTTTCATATTTTTTTAAAACAAAAATTGACAGAAGATCGAAAAAAAAAATAGCTTTCTTTAAAAAAATCTACGATTCAAAGAATAAGACAAAAAAAAAAAAAAAAACAAAACAAAAAAAAGAAGATAATTTTTATTGAATTCAAAACGCTTTTCATTTGGGTTGTTTGGGATGAGCTAAATAAGTGTATTTTTTATTTTTTTACAAAAAAATGTGCAGAAAAATAGAGAGATGATGTGATGAAAAAAAAGATAAAAAGATAAAAAGTGTGTATTTATTTAGGATAGCCAAACTTGACCTTAATATATTTTTAGTTTTTTCACTTATTTTTAAGATATTTTTAGGCACTAGTTAGTATTTTTCTTTAAATGTGAATTAACAATACTACAAAATAAAAAAAATATATATTTTTTAAAAAGTATTCCAAAAATGCATATATGTTACAATCATTCTAGCTAGAATTTACGTTACATCAATTTGAATTTTTTTTTATTGGTAAAAATTAGTGATTAGTGATTAATTGTTAATAGGAGTTAAATTCACATCCTCTCCTTAGTAATCAAAGGATTAGCCACACAAATTACAACATGTTAGTTTCACATCAATTCTAAATTCACACCATACAACTCATTTGGGGTATGTTTTCATGATCCATTGCATTTTTATGTGAAAACAACTTTTTGTTTTTTGTCTTTTTTTTCAAAAGCAGTTTTTAGAAACAGCCAAACAATTTTCCCTTTTTTTTTTTCAAAAAATGAAGAAGGTAACCCAAAAAAAAAAAAAAAAAAAAGACCCTAAAAACTCTCTAAATGGATCATCCCAGAAAAATCAACTACCTTTCTGATTTTGTGGTTGGTTATATTTTGATGGGTAATATTATAGGAAGTACCAGAGAGCCAAAGAGCAGACGCAGCAAACAGTTTGGTATATGAAGCGAACGTGAGGCTTAGAGACCCAGTCTACGGATGCATGGGTGCTATTTCAGCTTTGCAACAACAGCTTGAATCTTTACAAGCTGAGCTTAATTCAGTAAGAGCTGAGATATTCAGATACAAATATACAGAAGCTGCCACTAATATCATTGCTGCTTCTTCTAATCATGCTTCGTTAATCTCTTCCGCCGCCGTGTCAGATTCTCTACTGCCGCCACCAGTTATGATGGCTCCCTCTCCTCCTCTGCTGCCGCCTCCGCCTCCACCTTCTGTTTTTGTTTCTTCTTCGGCTTCTTCTTTGTATACATTGCCTGGTAGAGCTCGTGCAACAATGGGCTATAACTCCATTCCCAGTGATAGAGTTCTATATTTTGACTGATATTTCACTCGCAGTTCGTTTATTTATTATTATTATTATTTTTTATGTTTGATGTAGTAATAGAAAGATCATGAAAAGATTATTCTATCAAATTGGTTTCATTTTCTGTTTATTTATTTGAAAACTCCATTTGAAGGCCTTGAATTGAGAAGAAAATTAAGAAAAGACAAAAAAAAAAAAAAAAAAAAAAAAAGTTTTCCAATACAGAAAAGTTTATTAACCCAGAAAATAAACCAGAAAAATTATTCAGAAAATTTAAATATATACATTACAATAATGGCAGAGATCATTAATTTTGGAGCTTTAAAAAGATCACTAATGACATGATACTCAATAAAAAAAAAATACAACACCAAAATTAAAACATCAAATCATTTATAGTGAGGCCCACTAATTAGTGTTCTCACTTATTTTCATATATATTAAAAGCTGTTATTGTGGGCCACAGCATGAACAAATTTTAAAGGAAAATGCTAGAGGTCCCAAATTTTTTACCAAATAAATGACTAAATGTCTCACATGGGTGTGGGGCCCACAAAATTGCGGACCCCACACCCATGTGAGACATTTGGTCATTTGTTTGATAGAAAATTTGGTATCCCTAACATTACCCAATTTTAAGATTGTTGACTCAGGACAGCTTTTTTATTTTTTTTTCCGAGTTGCTGTTTTTAATTGGAATTTTTATTGATAAATTTTATTTAGAAGTGTTCTAACTTAAGAAATTTATGAAGAAATTTTTTAACCCATTTAGTTCCATGTATTTATATTTTTATTTCATAAAGTCATTTTTCTTGATTTACACTATTTTCTTAGACTTTTATGTCTTTATATTTAATGTTGGTATTTAATGTTGGGGGAGGAGAGAGTAGGGAAAGAACCAAAACATAGGAAATTTTATACACAAATTAAATAATATTGATATTATTATTTTATATTATTATATAATGTGAATATATTTTTAATTGACAACACATTAAAAATAATGTGAATATTATTTCTCATTTAATATGAATGTTCACAACACCTTTTCGAAAAATTCTCTCCCATCTAATGTAATGATCTGAACATTCACAACATATGAACCTTCTTATTTTTAATTGACAACACATTAAAAATAATGTTCATTATATTTTTAATTGACAACACATTCTTATTCACAATATATAATGATATAAACGTTCGTATTCGTATGTTTTAATATGAATATTCACATCATGTAATTGATAATACAATGACTTCACATCATGTAATTGAAATAAATATTCACGTCATTATATTCACATTAATTTGACAACACAATGACCAAAATTATTTCAAATTAGTATGAATATAATGACAGTCAACATATGCATGAGAACTACTAAAATATAATGACAATCAACATAAAATATCAACATTAATAGGGGCAAGAGAGATTGAGGGTATTTTGATCTTCTTACCTCAAATAAAATCTAATGGAATAGTCAAAAAGAATATGAATTGGATGGAATAAAACTCTTAGAAAAAGAATTTATTAAAAAAACTCCCATTCTAATTACTATTCCAATCCCTAATTTATAACTTGAATTTGAGTTAGAAAAAAAAAAAAAACAAATAACAAAAAACAAAAACAAAAAAAAGTGAATAAAATATAAGATTTTTTTTCCTTCCAAATTTATGATTCAAAATACAGCATTAGAGGTTTCAAAATTTTTATTTCCTTTACAATTTATTGGCAAACAAATGGAGCACTAGCATAAAATCTTATTATTATTATTATTCTCTTTATTTTTGGCTTGTTAATTCCTCTCTATATGGTTAATCTTCTTATTCTTTAGCTTTTTGGAAGGGATTTGATTAAGAAGACTATCTCTCAAGCTATATAATCAAGCCACTATGGCCCGTTTGGTGTAGCTGTTAAAACAATTTATAGATTATAGCTTAACAGATTATACATTATGACTTTAATCAGAAATTATTAATCTGTTTGGTGTAACTGTTGGATTATAGATTTAAGTTGCTGAGTAGTGTTTGTTAAATAAACTGTGAAATAACTTTTTTAATTAATTTTTATTTTTTGTTTGTCTATATTTCTCATAAAAAAATAATAATAATCTGTAGTCCATTTGAGTCTTTTTCTATTTTTAAAAAAATAAAAAATAAAAAAAATTTAAGAGTATAACCATAAATTAACATGTCCACAGCAGAAGCTGATAATCAGAAGTAAGGGGTAAGCAGCTTCTCCGAATCAGCTTTTTTTAGTTAAAATAAGCTGTTAGAATCAGAAGCTGTTTGAAATAAGTTTAACCAAACAGTCTAAAATAACTTTTTCAAAGCTAAAAGTCATAAGTTAGCTCTGAAAAGCTAAAACAAACACCCCCTATAACTAGTATAAAATTTTCAAGTCCTTGTCAAAAATGTTATTATCAAAGCATTTTATATAGATAAAAAAAGGGCAAATTATATTAAATCCCCTCAAACTATCGGTCATTTTCACTTGTTTTAAACCTAACAATTACCTCCCTCAAACTATTTGAATTTGAACATTAAGTCCTTTTATTAGTCATTTGTTAGATATTTGGATGAAAAATTATCAAATGTTGTGCACATAATGATTATATTAAATTTTTACAAAAGATAAAATAGGATAATTTCGTTATAAAATTTAATATAATCATCATGTGCACATCAGTTGATAATTTTTCATTCAAATATTTAACAAATGACTAATAGACGGACTTAATGTTTAAATTTAAATAGTTTAAGGGGGTAATTGTTGAGTTTAAACATTAGGAGATAAAGTGTAAATGATTGATAGTTTAAGGGGGTTTAATATAATTTGTCCTAAAAAAAATTGTTTAAAAATTATGTTTGTATGTCAATCAAAAAATTAAAATTTTTTGATATATAAAAATGACTCATTTTCAAGAATTTTTACCTATTTGAACTATCCAATTGACCTATCCCCTATGCATCTGGATTATGTTTATTCGATGAAGCTTCATATATATATATATATATATATATTTATAATCAAATGTTCAGGTTAGTTTATACACACCTCGACTAATTTTGAGACCCACGCAAAATGTCCCATCCACGTAGATGAACAAATCTCAAGCATAGGACTGCAAATGAACCGAGCTGTTCATGAACAGGCTCGGCTCGGCAGCTCGAGCTCGCATAAGCTCGGCTCGTTTATCTTTATTTAAATTATATAATAAATATATTATTTATATATTAAATAATATATATAGACATAAATACATTATTTATATATTAAATAATATAAATAATATTTTTATTTAAATATTTATATTTAAATAATATAAATAATATTAAAAAAAATTTATCGAGCCGAGCCGAGCCGAGCCGAACTTGAGTTTCATTAAAATTAACGAGCCGAGCCGAACTCGAGCCCAGTTCCTTATCGAGCCGAACTCGAGCTCAACAAAGCTCGGCTCGGCTCGATTCATTTGTGACCCTCAGCAAAACTCAGAAGCATGGCTCCAAAAAATTGATAGCATCTAGTGAGAGTTTAACCTAAGACCTTAGCGAGGCCCCAGCCTGGCCCCAAGCTTCACATTAACTATACAAATGTTGGAAGCTAGAAATAGAATGAACATAAATTTAAAGAAAAAAAAAATGTTATACAAAAATACAAATTTCATAAACTATTTTACTTGCAGATGTTCATACAACAGTAATAAAGTTTAATACTTTAAAATATGGTCAATAAAACAAGAAGATACGACCAATTCAAACTAAGAATAAAAGAGTAATATTATATGTATTAATTAGTGTATTAACTAGTGTATCAATTGATAAAATGACATAATTTTTTGGTATTTGTAATTTGTATAATGAGTGAGGTCAATAATAATGTCATAACTAGTGTTAGTACACTAATTGATACATATAATAATAAAAATAATTTAAAAAGTTTCTATATTTATATAATAATAAAAATAATTTAAAAAGTTTATATATTTATATATGATTAGTAACTCATAAAAAACCAGCCCACAGAATGTGGTTCATTCTAGAAGTCTCTGTGTGGAGTGTCTATGGTGTAACAGAGCTGGCTAAAATGCTTTGATTTTTCCGGGGGAGCTATTAACTTCGGGTGAGTTTCAGAGTCTTTGCACGTGTGGGGAATATGCTTTGACTGAACTGTAAAATCCCATGTGTAAATGTCATGTTAGTCTGTGTGGCGCCATTAAAGGACCTTCAACAAGTTCATTAAATTTTAAAGGTTGACTTGCAGGAGACAAGCAGAGTGGTTGTGCACTTTGTGATTCTTCCCATACAGGGTTTGAAAATCTTATTAATTGAGGTTTTGGTCTGTGCAAGTCCGTAACATTAACACCATTTCACTTGTTTATTACCAAAAAAATAAAATAAAAATTAATTAAAAAATAACAAATATTAGAATGTTGCAGTTTGTAATTTCATTAGAATGAAGCCTTTTTGTCTCTCTTAGGATACTAGACAGTCTAGTCCGGGTCTCTAGGCCCACCATGAATTTTAATTGGATGATTTGATTTGTTAATTTTTAAGTTCATGTTTAAATTATCGGTAAAAATGAAAAATGAAAAATTAAATTGATTTTATACTTGTAATAACATTATTTAATTACATTAGTCTTTAAAAAAAATGAATAGATTGTTCATGCAGTAACAATATCAATATGATACTTTTTTTTTTTTTTTTTTTTTTTAGAATAATTTACTCACTGAGACTAAAAAGATTAATTGATTGAATCATTAAAATAGGGCCTATAATGGATCCTTAGGCTCACCATCCAAAAATAAATAAAAAATAGTTCCACAGTCTCAGATTGAACCGGTACATTCCACATATCATGATTTATTGCCTAAAATGTGATTCATTTTATGACTTCATCATCCCTTTTCTCTTCTGGGTTTGTGTTGGTGGGAGTAGGGTTATCAAGTGTAGATGGACAGGAATTTGCAATCAGATTGTCATTGTGAATTGAATCAGTATGGTTTATGCATCATCAAGTAGTCTCAATCAGTCTATTTAAGAACATCATAAGCTTAAGAATGTTATCACTAATTTGCTAGGATTAATTGGCTGCTTTCTAGTGTTTGCAAGTGGATAATTTCAAGTTAAAATCTTCAACAAAGTTCATCATTACATGTGTGATGTTGCGCTATAGGAACCACAGAATTACTTAAGTGATTTCAAGAGATAAATCTTTCTTGCTTGGACTGAGAAAGTAACTTCTTTAATTGAGTTGTACTTAATAGTGGGAAAGAGACATACACAACTTATGTTATTGTTGCTTCACTTTGATTTCAAAATAACTTTGTTCTATTATTATTTATTAATTACTGTAAGGCTCACCACTCTTTCAACTTGATGAATTCGAAGTTCTTTCTCCCAAAAATAATAAATAAATAAACTATGCCGTGCACACTAGGTTGCATTATCATTTCCTTGACCCTTAATAAGGTGAAAAAAAAAAAATTATGAAAAAAAAAATGTAATAAGGTCTAACTTCAACAAATTAATTAGCTTAGTAGCAAAAAATTAAAAAAATAAACTCAAATTTGTGAGTTGTTTGGACGATTTGGACTTAACCCAAGTTCAATTAATTATGATTGGATTAAGCTTGGGCAGATAAGTTCAAATTAAAGGTTTGATTTGAACCGACCTGACAATACTCAACACAATTCAAATTAAGCTTGAGTTTAACCTAATCAAACTCGCTTAAGTTAAACTCCTATGTGAGAGTAGAGTAAGAGCTAAAAATAAATCCGACTATAAGCTAGGGAATCATAAAGGCCCAACCACCATGCTATCCAAAGGGTTCACTACATTACTTATTATCACGGTAAAATTACCATCCAAGCCACCTTCCAACACTATATTTTTTTTTTTTTATTTCAAAGACACATGATATCTGCATGGACCATATATCAGTGATCACTATTGTTTCTAATTAGCCATTGATTCAACATATCTTCAAAGTTGATCCAAATTCAAAGCTATATGTATGAAACTTAGGTATATGTAGTTTGTTCTGTGTGTGTACACGTTTGTATGTATTGTTGGTCGGTCAACTATAATGCCAGCTGGGTTTCTTTGGCGTGTAGAGTGTAGGTAGGAAGGTTGATAGTAAAGGCACTAAAGTTCAAATATATACATGTAAAACTACCAAGAATCTTCTAGAGTGTTTTTTTCTTAAAATTTTTTAAAATAGTGTATTATGTGGTTGAGATTTAATACTGAAAAATTAATATGATTTGTCATTAAATCTCAATCACATAATGCACCACTCTAGAAAACTTTAAGAAAAAAAAAACTCTAGAGGATCCTTACTCGTAGTTTTTGAGATCAAAAGTACGAAAACTTGTTTGGTTTGCCTTTTTTCAGAAATGGTTTTGAAAAATTATTTTAAGGAAAGAGTTTTAAAAAAATGATTGATTTGATATGTATGAGAGAGAGAGAGTGATTTTGTAAAGTAGGTAACCAAACAAAATTTTGAAATTTTTTTTGAAAAAATTTGTTTGGTTCGATTACTCTTGAAAATTTGTTTGTAGAGAATTTTTTCTAAATTTTTTTCTAAAAAACAAACCAAACAAGTTTATCTATTAATCTTTTTTTTTCTTGCACCACTTAAATATTAAATATAATAATACTGTTTTATATCGTCACCAATTAATAAAGAATCTCATATATTGTAATAGTGAAGATTATATAATTAAATTAATGAAAGATAAAGATATATTTTGATTTATTATTGACATTACATGGCGTGTGTGTAGGTCGCTAAGTAGCCTATAGATTATAAAAATTTGGTCTCACGTCGTGGTTGCTTGAAGTAGAGGCATTTAACTTTTTATCTAATATATTCAATTTAAATACCAATAAAAATTTTCATTACTAAAGAAAACTTTTTGGACTTCCATTCCTTCTCATTAATTTCTGTCCAAATCCTCATTTTTTCAGTTATTTAGCACGTGCTTTTATAAGAAGGATTAGCTTTTAGAGACTTACGCCTCGTTAAGAATATACTTTTTAGTGATTTTTTTTTTATTTATTAAAATATGAGATGAAAAAATTAATACATTTAGGATGATTTTTTAATTTTCTTTTATAACAAGACGTGCAAAAAGTAAAATAAAAAAAAATTCAACCTTTTAATATTTATAATGATTTTTTTTTGATTTTTTAGTAAAAACAAAAGGTTCCCAAACGATCCCTTAAACTTACTGAACCCATATGATAGTAATTAGTAACTGCTGTGGCATTTATCTGTATTGACAATCACTATTTGATACCAAATATCGAAAATAATTTGTGAAATCTGCTTATAAAGTTACTGATAAATTTGACATATAATCAGGGGAAAAAATCTAATTTGGATTAACAAATAACCGCGATATTGAAATAAAAAATATGAAACTTCATTAGAAAATAGGGCTCACATATAATTTGTCCTTAATAACAAAAACATTATCAATACTGTTCATATTACTAAAGTCATCATCACGTGGTGGCTCTTACCTTAGTTTCAATCCTCATATTTCAAAATAATAATAATAATAATAATAATAATGCTTATGAAATAGATTTAACAACTGCATGGAGTCAATAAACTGGAAAAATATGCTCAAGGTAATTTCGAGCGAAATGTCCTTCTTTGTTACAGTTAAAGCATATCAATTTAGGCTTTGCTTTCTTACCACCTCTCGTGCCCCTACGCTTGAAATTTCTAGCGCTATTGGGCTTAAGCGCAGCTGCTACTTGCTCCTTAGGGGCACCTTTTGCTTTTCCATGTTTGAACTGAGAAGTCCTACGGGAGTTTGACTCAACCACCATAGCAGAACCATCAAACTTAGCCGCCTCAAGGCGCTCAGCCTCTAGCTCCAAATGACGCGATATGTCTTCGAATTAGAGGCTGAGCGCCTTGAGGCGGCTAAGTCTAATGGTTCTGCTATGGTGGTTGAGTCAAGCTCCCGTAGGACTTCTCAGTTCAAACGTGGAAAAGCAAAAGGTGCCCCTAAGGAGCAAGCAGCAGCTGTGCTTAAGCCCAATGGCGCTAGAAATTTCAAGCGTAAGGGCACGAGAGGTGGTAAGAAAGCAAAGCCTAAATTAACATGCTTTAACTGTAACAAATAAGGACACTTCGCTCGGGATTGCCCTGAGCAGAAGAAGGTACTCCCTTACTTAATTTCTCGCATTCAATGCTTTGTGTCTAGTCAAGCATTAATTGCTCATTCTCCTCATTTTTGGGTTGTAGACTCCGGAGCAACAGACCACTTCGCGAGGGACAGAGTAGGGTTCGTTGAGTATCGCCGAGTACCTACTGGGAGCAGAAAAGTTTACATAGGGAACGAGTCCAGTGTGGAGGTGCTTGGCATTGGCACATTCAAGCTGGAAATGCGACGAGGGCGCACCTTGTATCTTCATGATGTTCTTTATGCTCCGGATATTCGGCGAAACTTAGTTTCAGTTATTAGCATGATGAGCCTTGGTTTTAGTTTTTGTTTTGAGAATAATGGTGTTAACATTTATTTAGGAATAATTTTTTATGGTTTTGGTTATCTTTCAGATGGTTTTTTAGTTTTGGATGTGGATGATTCTAGTCTTAATAAAAATGCCAATGGCTCTGTTTCTAATATTGCATTTTTTTGTGATAATGATTCTATGAGATGGCATGCCAACTTAGGCCACATAGGGCAAGACAGGATGACTAGATTGGCTAGAGAAGGTCTTTTAGGCCCACTCGCTAGAGTCACTTTGCCCACTTGTGAGCACTGTCTTGCTGGTAAGGCAACAAGGAAACCATTTAGGAAAGCCATAAGGGCATCAGTCCCGTTACAACTTATTCATTCTGATATATGTGGACCAATGAATGTGAGGGCAACACATGGAGCCCCTTATTTCATCACATTTATAGATGATTGCACGCGTTTTGGTCATGTTTATTTGATTTCTCACAAGTCAGAAGCATTGGATTGCTTTAGACGGTATGTTCATGAGGTTGAGAATCGATTAGACAGGAGCATTAAGGCTCTAAGGACTGACCGAGGACGTGAGTATCTATCTGAGCAATTTAAAGTGCTCTGTGAGGAAAAAGGAGTCATCAGGCAATTGACAATTCCTAAAACTCCGCAGCAAATTGGTGTAGCGGAGAGAAGGAATCGCACATTGCTTGACATGGTTAGCTCAATGATGGCGCAAGCTAATCTTCCCATTTCTTATTGGGGAGATGTTTTATTGACTGCTGCCTACGTCCTTAACCGTGTGCCCTCCAAATCAGTTCCTTCCACCCCATATGAGATGTGGACTGGCAAAAATCCTGATTTGGGCAATTTGCGGCCTTGGGGTTCGGCAGCTTACATACACAACGCTTCTAATAAGTTTGGGAAGTTGGACCCTAGAGGAAAGAAGTGTATCTTCATTCGCTATAGTGAGCATTCTAAGGGCTATGTGTTTGTTGGGGAGCATCCGGATGGAAGTGTGACTGAAATTGAGTCACAAGATGTGGATTTCCTAGAGGAGGATTTCCCTAGAAGAGGTGAGGTAACTAGAGAAGTAAAACTCTATGAGATGAAGGATCTACTTGAAGACGCACCTAGTAGCCTAATAGAGAATGAGGAGATAATTCCTCAAGCTCCTAGGGACAGTGGGAGCGATCTACTTGCCCATGGATTAGATCCAATGGATGAGGATTCTCAGGATTCTCAACTATGTAGAAGCAAACGTGGAGCTATACCCCGTCGTCGTTTTGAGATTGAAGGGAAAGCATTCATGATTGCTCCGAGTGATGAGATGGAGCCTAAGAATCTCAAAGAGGCTCTCTCATCCCCTGCTAGTAAAGAATGAAGTACTGCAACGGATGAAGAAATAGAGTCTATGAAGAAAAATCATGTCTGGGACTTGGTTGATTTGCCTCCAGGGCGCAAGACTATTGGGAACAAATGGGTTCTCAAAATCAAGCGCAAGGCGGATGGTTCCATAGAAAGGTATAAGGCTCGCCTAGTGGTGAAAGGTTACACCCAACGAGATGGTGTGGACTATGAGAAAACTTTTTCACCAGTTGTAAGGTTTGCCTCTATTCGCCTAATCCTGGCCATAGTAGCTCAGTTGGACTTAGAGCTATATCAGATGGACGTTAAGACTGCATTTCTCAATGGAGAATTGGATGAAGAGATCTATATGGATCAACCAGAAGGCTTTGTGGCAGTAGGTCAAGAGTGCAAAGTTTGCAAGCTTCAACAATCTATTTATGGCTTAAAGCAATCATCCAGACAGTGGAATCTGAGATTTCATCGAGCCATTGTTTCTAATGGGTTTACGATGATTGATGAAGATCACTGTGTATACGTTAAGCGGTCCAAGGACATTTTTGTGATATTGTCATTGTATGTAGATGACATATTAATGGCTGGAAATGACAAGGAGATGATTGTCGCCACTAAAAGATGGTTGTTCTCTACATTTGAGATGAAGGACATGGGTGAGGCAAGCTATGTGCTCGGTGTTAAGATCCTTAGGGATCGCACTAGGAGACTTCTTGGTTTGTCTCAAGAGACTTACATTAAGACTATCCTAGAGCGATTCCAGATGCAGAGCTGCAAACCCATTGACACTCCTGTTGCAAAAGACGAGAGCCTAAGCCTTGATATGGGTCCTAAGACTCAAGAAGAGAGTGAAAAGATGGCCCGTGTTCCCTATGCAAATGCTGTTGGAAGCTTGATGTATACTATGATGTGTACGTGTCCTGACATTTGTTATGTGGTCGGATTGGTGAGTCGTTACCAATCCAACCCAGGACCAGCTCATTGGAAAGCAGTTAAGAGGATATTACGATATCTTAGAGGGACTGCAGATTACACACTTTGCTACCAGAGTTCAAACCTACATCTAGTTGGCTATTGTGATGCTGACTGGGGAGGAGACTTAGATGAGCGTAAGTCTACTTCAGGATATGCTTTCATGCTTAGCGATGGTGCTATTTCTTGGAGCAGTAAGAAGTAATCCTGTATCGCCTTATCGACAATGGAGGCTGAGTTTGTGGCTTGTTCATCTGCCGTTCAGGAAGCTGTGTGGTTGAGGAGATTCCTTCAGCATTTGGATGTTGTCACACACACTTCAAACCCTATGACTATCCAGTGTGACAGCATGGCTACACTCGCTTACGCTAAGGATCCTAAATACCACGGCAGAACCAAACACATTGATGTGAGGTTCAACTTTATCAGAGACATTTTGGCGCAGAAAGAAGTGCTCCTGGAGCACATCCCTACGAGTCGTATGGTTGCGGACCCTCTGACTAAGCCCATTACTAGAGATGTTTGTCTTACTTACGTTAGGGCTTTAGGACTACGTAGGTGGTGATATGTTTTTTTTATGTGTATCCAGTTGAACTCATATTTTTTGGGGATATTTATGCCATTAGTATTCATATTTGTTTCTATTACACATTTATGTTTACTACCTTTTGCAATGGCTTGTGAAATAGCATACACAAAATAATTAAATTGATGTTAGCAGGCAAGATTGGCTCACTCACACGAGCAATCGCCCTTAGCGCTAAGTAGCGAGTAAGGATGAGACTAGTGGCTTATTGTATTTGGAACAATTAGAAAAGCCAAAATTATCCACTAGCTATGTCGCCTTGGTTGGAGCCAAGATGAGGTCTTGTTAGAGACCGACCATGGATATGAGAGTACCCACTTTTCCATGATGTGCCTGTTATGGATAGCCAGATGCGAGATCTCATTTGATGCCTGAGAGGCGAGCAAATAGAGAATTCGAGTTAGACGCTAGGAAACGACTTGTGCGCTTAAAAGCGACTAGACTAAGATCTGTATAGTGTGTGAGTTTAACATTACTCTTTGGAAGGGTAACTCCACTATAACATGCATTCATACTGCATGTGCTTATCGACCCGTTAACGAGGTAAAAGAATGGATCCTTGCTTCTTCACCGTGTGAGTCCTAAAAGTCATTTTTCCCTAAATGACTTCACTTTGTGCCTTTTGTGACCTTTGACTATGTCATAAGATGAGGAGTTGACGTTCAGCTACTTTGGTATGTTGCCTGCGGTCATGTATGATTCGGCTTTAAGGGGCATTACTGGGAAAGCGGTCAATTGCAAATTGAATAATATAAGGGTGAAGGGAAGATCATCTGGTTCTACATCTTTGCTCTATATTCACTGTCGACAACTCACATCGCTCTTTATAGGATGCTGATTCGGTGTAAATATAATGCGGGACCTAGGAGAGTCAAACATGTTCTTTGAGGGATTAGAGATGTTTTTGGACTGATGTAGCTAGGTGAGTCTGGGTACATGAGACACAATTTCTGTTTTTTTTGGGTTGATGTCTCTATGCTGACTCATATTGAGTTTCTAGTATAGAACTCTCACATGCAGGTGTTCTCAGCGGTCGCACGGTGCATTGGCTAGTATGATACTGCTCATTTTTTGGGGAGATTAAGATAGAGATGTGGCAGTGTCATGCCAACTCATATGCGAGTGGGAGATGTTAGAAATGGGCGCCCATGTGGCATGACCATTTGAATGCTTTGAATTTATAACTGTAACTCCTACATTAATGGGGTTTGTAACTCCTGCATTAATGGGGTTTGTAACTCCTGCCTTTATTGCAGAGGTTAATGGTGCATTAATGACCAGCCATAAAAGCTGGAGGTTTTTCCTCTCTCCCCTATACATGTATAAATTGAGACCCTCCTGTCAAGTCTAAAACACACAGAAATTTCCCATATTCTGATTCTCTCCCAAAAACAACGATCAAAGCCGTTTGCACTGTGATTTGTGTGGGTAATATTCACCGTTGTAATATCACCCCACTGTTGGGTTGACTGATCATATTTAGGAAGCACGTGATTTACCTACGAGTTCTTTTCTATTCAGACTTTGCAAGAAAGGTATGACCATAATTTTTATTCCGCTGCGTTATACTGCTGATTAACATTGTTGCTCCGGAGTCTACAACCCAAAAATAAGGAGAATGAGCAATTAATGCTTGACTAGACACAAAGCATTAAATGCGAGAAATTAAGTAAGGGAGTACCTTCTTCTGCTCAGGGCAATCCCGAGCGAAGTGTCCTTCTTTGTTACAGTTAAAGCATGTCAATTTAGCCTTTGCCTTCTTACCACCTCTCGTACCCCTACGCTTGAAATTTCTAGCGCCATTGGACTTAAGCGCAGCTGCTGCTTGCTCCTTAGGGGCACCTTTTGCTTTTCCACATTTGAACTGAGAAGTCCTACGTGAGCTTGACTTAACCACCATAGCAGAACCATCAGACTTAGCCGCCTCAAGGCGCTCAGCCTCTAGCTCCAAATGACGCGATATGTCTTCGAATGTTTTCACACTCTCATTATGCATCATGTTCTGCTTCATCTGCTCCCAAGAATTTGGCAGAGAGGAAATCACAGCTTGTACTTGCTGCTCTTGAGTCAAATTGTGCCCAGCAGCCGCAAGCTCACGTATCATGGCTGACATGACCCTCAAATGCTACTTCATCGAGTGATACGCCTTTTCTGATATGAGTCAAACTTCATAGTCAGCCCACGTAGCTTTGCCAAAGAGGTAATACCAAACTTTTGCTTGAGAGCTTCCCACTTCTCAAATGCAGTTGGGCAATGCTCAAACTCACTAATCAAGTCGTTGTGCATGCTGCTCAACATAGTAAAGCACTCACACCGATCTTTGTTAAGCCAAGTCTAAAAGGCTTCAAGATCACGACAATGTTGAGCTGTATTGCCCTGCTCTGGCTCAACCATCACTTGTTCAAGTGTGGTCAACACTTCTTGCTCATTGAGGAGGTATTAGATCTTACGGCGCCATATGTCATAATTGTCGCCATCCAATTTCTCTCCCTTAGTTAAGTCTGCCACCACTGTCTTAGCAGCCATTTCTACATATAGAGTAAACAAATGCGCAGGGAATATTAATGATAGCAACACAAAAAAAATTATTTTGCAGCAAAAAAGAATCTAAATTAAATAATGATAATTTTACACATGTCTCAAGATCGAAAATTTGCTATGCTCGTAATTATCTCTTGCGCCTTTAGTGATAATTATCAAAATTTAATTTAATTCCACGTGCAAAAAACAATCAATCAATCTCCCACTACTTAAGGCACATACAAAGCATGATAAATTCCATACAATAGCATCTTCATGTAAATTTACAAACAATTCATGCTATATAATGTGTACATATATATACATGATTAAGAAAACACGAAAATACCCAACTAGGCTCTGATACCAATGTTAATCAGCAGTATAACGCAGCGGAATAAAAATTATGGTCATACCTTTCTTGCAGAGTCTGAATAGAAAAGATCTCGTGGGTAAATTACGTACTTCCTGAATCTGATCAATCAACCCAGCAGTGGGGTGATATTACAACAATGAATATCACCCACACAAATCACAGTGCAAACGGCTTTGATCGTTGTTTTTGGGAGAGGGTCATAATATGGGAAATTTCTGTGTGTTTTAGACTTGACAGGAGGGTCTCAATTTATACATGTATAAGGGAGAGAGGAAAAGCCTCCAGCTTTTATGGCTGGTCATTAATGCACCATTAACCTTTGCAATAAAGGCAGGAGTTACAAACCCCATTAATGCAAGAGTTACAGTTATAAATTCAAAATATTGAAATGGTCATGTCACATGGGCGCCCATTTCTAGCAATAGTCGATCAGTGAAAATTTAGTGAAGAAGGAATTAAATATTATTGGGAAGAATTCTTTTAAGTATTCGCGCAGGCAAGCATGCTGTTGTTCTTCGATCTGAAGGCCTTTGCAGTCAAATGAACACGAAAAACATCGTTCCAATGCCAAGTTGCAAGATGACTTTTCTAATATTAAATTTGTTTTATTGAGCATTTCAAGTTTAGATTCGATTAATAAGTTGACAATAGTACTCTATTTAATCTTCAAATACAACTTAAACTTTTTTATTATGTGTCTTTAGTCCTGTTTAATATACGTTAAATTTCACAAATGCATGTCATAGTTTGAGATTTTTAGATTGTTGTACAATAGCATAATACGTTTTTTAATGTATTAAAAATAAAAATAAAAAAAAAAATTAGAACTATAATCGTTGATTACCTGATTCATTATCAAATTGGTCTCTGGTTGTGGGCTAACTGATTGCTATCCCGTTAAACATAAAACAGCCCACCAATCTCTTGGCCCAAACCAAATTTAAGGCCACCAAGATACAAATCTCTTTTTACTGAAAATCCACAAAGCCCACAAGTTAGTCAGCCCAAGCATATAAGTTTACACAATTGTAAGGCCAGTGCGGCTTTTGACAGGCCCAACAAAGGCCCTGTTTGGTAATTCTTTTTTTGTTAACTTTAAAATAATATTAAAAAAAAACTTAAAAATATGTTGATGTAAAAAAAAAAAAATCTAATTTAAAACAAGAAAAAAAAAATCTAAAACTATAATACAAAAAAGAAAAGAGAAGAACCAACTACAATTCTTACTTGCAAAATTAATAAATTACCTTCTATAATCAAACTTATGTATCATGCTATTTTCAAAGGAGTAATTCAAAAAAATATAGTTTTATTTTTAAATTTAGTAAAAGGGCTAGATTTATGTAGGGTTATTTTTTTAAGTCATAATTTGGACCTTAAGTGATAATTTTATTTATTTATAATCATGACTGACGTTGTCAAACGCTGAATTAATTAGAGATTAGTACCATTCAAATTCAATCCAAGCTTTGGCATTCTATGACATCATGAATTGTAATTTACAGAACTTACCAATTAGGCATTTATAAAATTTAATGAAATTAATTTTGGGTAGTATGTTAAGTATTGAACCAGTACATATCGACATTGGATTTGGTAAGTTGTGAGTTAAAAATTCACAATTGATCTTGGTCGTTGGTTTCAAACAGCTGAAAAGTCAAATGTATTAAATGATCTGCTTTTGGAATGGAAATACTTTTCTCTGTTCCTTTGCCAAAATGCATTAATTTCAATTTCTTTTGCGAGCAATCGATTGGGGAAAGCGAAACATTAACAAGCTTTTGGACAAGACCTCTCTTATTTCAAAAAATATTCACTTCTTATCCTTCTTTTCTCTTAATGAATACATTTATGGACATGATCAAAATTTAAATACATTTGACGGAGTGTGGTTAATTGAGAATCAATCAATTACTTGAAAAAGATATTTATAAATAGGGCAAATTACAAACACCCCCTCGAGGTTTGGTGAAAATACAAATTTCCCCCTGAGCTTTGAAAAATTACAAATTGCTCCCTGAGAGTCAAATTTTCATAACAAATTAGAAAAAATTAGGGGGGAATCTGTATGAAAATAAAAACCTCAGGGGGCAATTTGTTATGAAAATATAAACCTCAGGGGGTGGGATGTAATTTCTCAAACGTCAGGGGGGAATCTATATTTTTACAAAACCTCGAGGGAGGTGTTTGTAATTTGCCCTTATAAATATGGACAAAATTTAAATACACTTGACGTGATGTGATCAATTGAAAATCAATCAATCACTTAAATTTAATATCGTAATGTCACGCCCTCAACTCAAACCCACCCCAAGTAAAGTAAAGATTATCCATTAGAGCTCTTCCCTCTTCTCCCTCTTTCTCTCTAATTGAATTTTTTTTGGTAAATTTGTATGAAAAGCTAGACAATATTATTAAGATTTTGCAATATTTTTAAACATAATATGAGGATTGAACTCTAGGTTTAAGTTAAAAAATATATATATATATATATATTAAAGGTGCTATTGCACATCTTTTCAATTTAAAAAACTTCAAGTAAATTTTGTGACATTAACTTAATGAAGTTTTGAATTGGACTGATAAACCATGAATTGATAAAATTTCTACCATAATTTTTGAATTGGACTGATAGCATAAAATTTTAATTAGGGCAAATTAAGACGAGGAATGAGGTCGACAGAAGATATTAAATATATTCTTATATATGAGTGTGCTGAGGTGGCTCATGGGTGGGAATCCATCAATTTTAAAGCTTAAAAATGGGATGAATATATATGTGTATATATATATATATATGTTACCCCACATTGAAAACGCAATGTTGCTAAGAAAAGTGGAAGAGTAGGCTTCATCTTCTTTTTTATTTTATTTTATTTTTAAATGTTGGACACCGTGATGAATTGAAAGCCAAAGGTGAAGACTTTTTTTTTATTTAATAAGGGCAAATTACATATACACCCTTCTAGGTTTGACAAAATTACAGATACCCCCTGAGGTTTGAGAAATTACGAATTCCTCCTTGAATGCTATATTTGCATAAGAAATTAGGGAGTAATTTGTTATGAAATATAAACCTCAGGGGGTAAATTGTTATGAAAATACAAACCTCAGGGGGCGGGATGTAATTTCCGAAACCTCAGGGGTATCTGTAATTTAACCAAACCTGGAGGGGTGTATATGTAATTTGCCCTTTTATTTTTAATCAGAGAAGGTGACTCATTCAAGGCATGAATCTCCAAAATAATACAAGCTGTGGGCATTTACATAGTATGAAATAAGAAAGTTCTAACAAATTTTATGCCCACTCAAAAAAAAAAAAAAAAATTACACTTGACCATATTCTACTTCTACAATTCACTCCATACATCTACAACAAGCAAACCGAAAACAGAAGCCTTCGGAATTATTCTTTCAAAATTAATACAAGAATCTTAACTTAAATCTCTTAATTAATTAACGAAAATACCAATGATATACAAGTCTACTTTTTATATCCACCTTATAGACACAGTGATGTGTTAAAAAAATAATTAATTGATAATTAAAAAATATTTAATTATTAACGAATCATATTCTTAACATACCACTGGATCTAGAAGTGAGTCTAAGTTTTGGTCAATGCTCATTAATTAATTGGGCATCCTACAATTCTTCCTTATCTCGCCTTTAGATCCAGTGAGGGGACGAATATCTCCCATCTTAATCATTGCTGCAGCAAAATCAGAGTAGAAGGTTTTGGCATCGGTGCTATATTTTTCGACAAGGGAGTCAGTTGATCCACCATTGTGCAATATTTGATCAGAGTGGAGGAGGCCCTTTTGGTTGATCAAGTTCTTGTAGTACTTGTTGTCAAAAAAAGTAGGACTTTGAACGTCTAGAGGTGCCAAATTGTTGTCTCCAGAGCCAGTAGCACTTGGGCAACTCCATTGCCTTGTCTTTGCAAAGGAACTATCAATATTAGTCTCATTATATATGCGATTTCTGAAGTTTGTACACCTTACTTGCCCTATTGTGTGTGCTCCTGTTTCACAAAAGAAGTCATTTTAGGAGAGATATTAAAGATTTTTAAATTGTTACATCTTTTTACTTAAGCTTTTAACAGAGAGAGAGTGAGTACCAGATAGAGTAACCATATCTTTAGCAGAGAGGCCTCTAGCTTTGAATCTTTTGATAAGGCCACTAACGGTAGAAGTAGGAGGTGGGATTACACCACTATTTGCCTTGGCTAAACTAGCAGTTTTAGAATCCCTGCGTCCAAGTTTGACATCCCAACCAGGCCCTCCAAGCTACAATAACAGCAAATAAAATTGCATTTATCCATCAGAACCAAACTTACATGCATGTAACCATCTTGGGTATTTAAAATATGCACAATAAAATTACACTTCCATCTTGGGTATTGAGTTGGTAATTAACAATTAATATGATATCAAAGCAAATAATAGACTGTGTGATCGAATCTCCCCATTTGCTCGATAATTAAAATATTTACATGTGGTTAGCCTGAAATATAGAGAAGAATATTTCTCTAACTATTAATTTAAACTTTTAGATGAGTAAGCAGTTAATAATAAAATACTTAAAACTTGATGTTTCATAAGAAATACTTACATAAACTGTGGAGTCGCGAGCTGCGATGGCTACAATATCAGCACACGAGACTATATCAGGACAAACTTCTTCCACCTTGGACTTGATATCATCTATTACATTGAATCCCCTTACAGATCCATTATTAGGAAGTGCAGTCTTTTCCCCTTTAAAAGATAAAGTATCATCTAAGAGTATTGATCCATCACAACCCTGTCACCAATAATTAGGTGACCCCATGAAACAGAAACAAGCCTTGTTAGAGTTTGTCTTGAAAAAAAAAAACAAAAACAAAAACTACGGAGAGAATCGGTCAACGTGCATGACAATAGAATAGTACGTTATGGTCATGTTTGATTCACAAGATTAATAGTGAAGTATTAATAATCCTATTAAATTAGTGTGGTATTCATTATCCAATTGGATTAATATCCATTGGATTAATAATCCCACCCCTACCCCATTACTAATAATCCTACAAATTTGTTGGATTAATTATCCATTGGATTAATAATCCTAAATCAAAATATTAACACAAACATAGGATAATTGGGCCCACGGATTAATAATCCCAATCCCATGCTCTAATCTACCCAATCAAACATGCTCTATATGTCTTATGTTGTAGACTGTGCCATCAAGGTCAGTGAACTTGACTTTATTATACGTGTTAGTCATGCGCACGAAATGTTGCCTCATATCCATCATTTTTGTTTCATGACTAGAGCTTGTAGTTTTTTAGCAGGGATGTTACTCTATTAAAATGATAACAAGAGATTATACAAATAAATAAATTACGTATAAAATAATATGGCTTAATATTGGATTTTCACTTTAAATAGAACAATCATAAATATGACTTTATTTTCAAAAAATAACATTATCACATCCTTCCTATAATATTTTATGTATAAAAATTTTGGAAGAGTTCTCCTAATAGTAATCATTTGAGTGCATATTTTGTGTTCTAGTGCATGTGCATGTGCATTCGCATTCGTTTCTTTAAATTTGACATAGGATGTAACGATAGAAATTTTTGAGTGTAAAGGACAGATGTTATGTAGTTACTAATATGTAGAGTATTTAAAAGATAATACAAAGAAAGGGTATTGTATATGTGATTAGTCGAAGGTAAATATCCTCTTAGATTGCAATAATTTTTCATGAAACTGATTTAAAGTATATCTGTTAATCACATGACATTCTTTTTGTAATGAAAGTATTTGTGGTAGCACAAGAAAATTATTTGTAATGGTATTTTACACTATTACAAATATTTGTAACTTGCCATCACAAACATTTCAGTTGCAAAAAAGGTTTATTTGGGATGAAAAGAAGAGAACATTTACATTGACAAAGCAGTCATGGAAATGGAGGCGAAGGAGAGAAGCACCCATGCGCTTTTCCTTCGACACAGCAGCTTCAACCACTGATTTCACAGTACTGAGCAAATTGGGGCAAGTCTTGCAGTAGAAATCAGTGGAAAGTTGAGCAGAGGAGGTACCCATTAAGAGCACAAACATGAGGAATGTGACATTAATCACCATTGAAGAAGAAGCCATCTTGGGAAACAGAAGGTGGTAGACAGACACTAGAGATGAAATGAAGTGTGTTGAGAAGAAGATAGTTCCAGGGTTGCATATATATAGAAGAACTCAAGGGCACGTTTGGCACAGCCAGATGACCTAATCTTCTAGATTAAATGCATGGTTTAACATTTCTAGATACCTCTAGAACAAAATTAATATTACTCCCACAAGAAAGAGTATGAGAAAATTATTTGGTGCTATTAGGTACTACTGAGTCAATGGCCGTAAGAGTTCACACGATTACTTGTTTTTCACATTTAGGAATGAATCATAGACATGTTGGGTAGCTGTGGATCTTGATAAATATGTTTAGAGTCAATGTATTTTTGATATTCCAATATTCTTCTATATTTTCTTAATACTATGTATTTATAGTTAAATTTTGTACATTTTGTATAATATATATATATATATATTTTCCTATTTAAATTATAGTGAAACCACGTCGATTGGGACGTAACTCTATTATAAGGTTTATAATTTTTTGTGTTCTTGTATGTTTACTTTAAATTTTATTTTATTTCTAATTAATTTTATTATTATTTTTTAAAGTAGTTGGAGCAATGCCTCATGGATAGGTAAATAAATTAAAGCAAGGTAGAGGTAGTAGAGCTTTGTATTAGTTAATTGATTCATATTTGATGACAGTAGACAAAGTCCAACAACACGTTTACGTGAAACGAACTGATGGAAAGTCTTACGTAGTAGGTAACAATATTTTATCAATTTGTGGTCCATTTCGATATCAATGTTTATTTGTTTATTTATTTGGGTTACAGTAGAGACGCCATGCAAACATGAGTTGTTGAGCATTAGCATACATGCAATTAAATTATAATAAATTTACTTCTAAATGAAATTTTTATCTGAAGCACCATTTTGAACGAGTGGATGAAATATGATGGGATTTGTTTGATAATAAACCTTGTCTAAGGGATAAATTATACTTATTTTTCTTAAATTTTAGAAAAAATGTAACAAATTTCATAGTTTAATACAATTATATCACTGCAATATAGATAAAAATAATAATATTGTATATTTTATTTTTTATTCGTATGTATGCAATATATCGTTTTACATTAATTACAACATTTCCATCAAACTAATTATTTTTATTTTTTTGTTAAATCATTAAATTTCAACTCCATCAAACTAGTTATTAAGTTAATTATTTTAGTTTTAGTAAATTTAACTCAACAAATATAACTAGTGGTTTGGGCTAGTTAAATATTAAAAACTATTACTTTTGATATTTTGGAAGTAGTTGGGTAAAGTTTATAAAAATAATTTTAAATTAAAACTAATAAAAATAATGTTTAAATAGCATGTGAACAAGATAAAGAGTTTGTTGGATAGTGTATTTAAAATCTACATAAAAAAATAAATTTTAAATTAAATTATAATAAAAATTTTTAAAATTTGATGAGGATGCTTTTCACACTTGCGCGCTTTTGTAGTTATTTAAAAAAATTTAGACTTATATTTTTTCAAATAATTGTAGGGGAGGTTAACTAGGTATATGCACCAACTATTTGAGATAAATTGATATTTTAAAAAATGGATGATTGAAATCAAATAGAAGATACAGTTTTGTTAAGATTTTCATACAAATAAAATCATTCAAAAATATTTATAATTCATCAACTGAAAACTTTCAAATTATTTTTAAAATTTAAAAATAAAATTACTATAAAAAAAATCTTATAAATCTGAATGAAAAAAGAACGCCAATTAATTCAATTATGTCAATCAATAATCTATTTTAATACATAAAGTGAAAACTCACTACAACATATAAGAGTTTTATAGAACAAATTTTTTAGTCTCTAAAAGTAAAATTTTTGTTACAAAAGACCTTTTTTTTTTGTTTTTTTTTTTTTTTGAGCGGCAAGCAAAAAGGAAATACATTAAAGATAAAAGATACAAAGCTTGGGATGGGCAACAAGGCTATGCATGTGTAGCGACAACCTCCCAAGAGAGTTAAAGAGATTCCAACTCCAAATGCCCTAAAAAATAGTAAATAAAATAATGAATAATGACAACCACTTGAAGGCAAAAGCAGACACCCTATACCAGACCACCTCAACAATATCTAATTTGCTTAAAGTCATAGAGGAAATCATAAATGGAGAATTGAGACTCCTTGGATGCAGCCTTTAACTAGATAGCAAGTCTAGTGATAATAAGCTCCTGTAGTTCTAGCATGTTAGGTTGAGATCTTTCAATATTTCTGTGCTTTCATATGGACTAAAGAGCCACCAGTGGTATTGCACGCCAAATTCTCCTTTCTTCTTTATTGCAGTAGTGCCCTGCCCACCATGGTAACAGTCCTTCGATGGATCTTGGTACCATCCAAACAGCCCTTCACCACTGCAGCAGGCCAAACCATAACCTCCACACCAAAGGGCAAAGAAGTAGTACATGTTCACTTGTTTCTTACTAAGATTTACAGAAGATGCTCATGGTGGATACAGATCAATTTAAAATACCAACCCGATACAAGAACACTAATGTTTTGACCCTACACTTTCATGCAAGCCAACCAAAGAATTACACTTTGGGTGAAATATATTTGATCCACACCAATTTATTGGTGCTATCATTACATGCAAAAATAAGATTAGTATGATTGTAAAAAACAGAGACAAGAGACTGGCCTGGCTTTGCTACTAACCACACAACACTATCTTGGACCTCCAGATTTAATTCACGTGCTACTGATAAGGTGCCAATAAGTCTATGTAATTCCTCATTTTCCCATTCAAATAGAAGCCTCCTAAAATTGAGTAGCCAGTTCCTAGAGGAGTTTGAGAGATCCACAAAGTCTTTGAGTGATCCCTCTTGATCAGAGGACAAACAGAAAAGCCTTGGGAAGTCATCTTTGAGACAGATATTTGCACACAATCTATCATGCCAAAATCTGATTCTACATCCATTGCCCACTCTTAATTGCAGGTTATCAACATAGTATTGCAAGAGAGAGTCCTTATGTTCCACTGCTGACATTATGTCACTGCAAAGTTTAGAAAAATTGATGCCAGAGATCAGAGATGGAAGTCAGTGCCCTTCCGAAAGTCTATACTTGCTGCATATGACTCTCTTCCATAACGAGTTATGTTCATAGGCAAGCCTCCACCACCACTTGAGAAGTAAACACACATTCACATCTCTAATTCTTCTAATACCCAGCCCACCTTGATTGATGATCATGGTAACCTCTGACCATTTCACTAAGTGTATTTTCCTCTTCGAATCTGGGCCATCCCATAAGAATGAAGCTTGAATTTTGTAAATCTCTCTAGCTATTCCTTCAGGCAACCTGAACAGAGACAAGAAGTAAATTGGTAAACTTGATAGAACTGCTTTCACCAAGGTCAACCTTCCTGCAAAAGACAGAAACCTTTTTTTCCAACCAGCAAGCCTCATTTTGAACTTTTCAATGACAAGTTGCCATGTCTCCTTTCTCTTAGGACGAGCACCCAGTGGTAAACCCAAGTACCTAAGTGGTAATTTTTGAGTCTTTCAATTCAGCACAGAGGCAAATTCATCAAGAGCAGAGGTAGAAATATTTAACCCACAAACCACACTTTTATGGTAATTGATTTTAAGCCTTGATGCTATTTCGAAACATCTGAGAATGCTTTTCAAGCTAAGAACTTCTGATAGATCAGCCTCACAGAATAATAAAGAATTATCTGCAAATTGAAGATGGGAGAGCTGAACATGGTTATTTCCAATGATTACCCCTTTAAGCAACCTCAACTCCGTAGCTCTCAAGAGGAGTATATTGAGTGCTTCTGCAACTAGGTTGAATACAAATGGTGATAAAGGGTCACCTTGTCGAAGACCTATCTGAGGACTAAACTCCTTGGTTGGTGAACCATTGACAAGTATTGAAAACCTTAAAGATGAAATACATTCCTTAATCCAAGAGATCCATTTGGAGCCAAACCCAAAATTTGCAAGCATTGAGTAAAGGAACCTCCAATTGATGGAATCAAAAGCCTTTTCAAAATCTAGTTTGAGTAACAGTCCTGCTTTCTTAGATTTGTGCCATTCATCCACAACCTCATTGGCAATCAACACTCCATCAAAGATACTCTTACCACCCAACAAAGCTGATTGTGCATCTCTAATTACAAGAGGCATAACTTTTTTAAGTCTAGTTGTAAGAATTTTAGAAAGAATTTTGTACACTGAACCAACCAAGCTATTAGGTCTGAAATCCTTTAAGTTGACTGCTTTTTCCTTCTTAGGGATGAGAGTAAAGAATGTACTATTTAAACCTGAGGCCAATCTGCCATTGATATGGAATTCTTTCATAAAGTTAAGCACTTCACCTTTAATCTCTTTCCAATGCTTCTGAAAGAACATGAGATTGAATCCATATGGACCTGGGGCTTTATTCCCGCTGCAATCTCTTATGGCTGCCCAGACCTCCTCCTTAGTAAACTCTGCTTTAAGCATGTGGAATGATTCACTAAGCCTTATGCTCTTGAACTCACCAGCAAGTACTGGTCTATTCACCCAATCCTCTTTGAAATGATTGTAAAAATGGGTCCACACCTCATTTCTAACTGGTTTGGCTCCTCAAACACCACCTCCCCTACTGTGATGGAGTGGCGAGTGTTTCTATTTTGTCTGCTGCTAGCCATGACATGGAAGAATTTAGTATTCCTATCACCTTTCAGACTCCAGTCTAGCCTAGATTTTTGTAGCCATTCCCATTCCATCTTCCTGCTTAACCTCCACACTTTTGGCCTTTTCTCTCTTTGCAGCTTCAATTTTGCCTCAAGCAAAGGCCTAGTTTCAGCTACCAGATCAAGTTCATGTAGGTCAGATTCAGAGTCTTGCAATTGGGATGCAACATTGCCATATACCTCTCCAGTCTATTTTTTTAATGCCAACTTAAGGGCATGCAATTTCCTTTGCAAAATGTAGCCAAAAGTCCCAAGAACCTGTGTTTCCTTCCAAGTTTTCTCCACTAAAGAGACATGGGTAGAATGCAAAAACCAAGAATTCAAAATTTTGAAAGGTGTAGGCCCTCAATTCCTCTCATCCTCCATGAGAATAATTGGGCAGTGGTTAAATGTAGTTCTAGGAAGGCTTCACAATTTGAACTTAAACCTCTCTATCCACTCAGGGCTAATAAGGAACCTGTTTATTCTACTTCATTTGTTTCCATCAAAAGCATTAGACCAAGTGTATTTCCTGCCTAACAGTTGCACATCTATCATCTCATATCTGTCTATGAAATCATTGAATTCTTGCATGCCCCTATCCCTATTTAATGATCCTACTCTTTCCCCTAAGTGCCTGATCTCATTGAAGTCACCACCAACACACCAGGGCTGTAGGAAGAAGTCTTTGAGGTGTAACATTGTCTCCCATAGCTTCCCTCTCCTTGTAACATCATTGGGAGCATATATATTAACAATTACACAATCAAAAGAGTTGAATAGTTTACCTGAGAGGAGGATGAAGTTTCTATTGCTGCAACACTTTGAGAGCTGAAATACTGCAGGATCCCAGAGATAGAGTATCCCACTTGTTAGTCTTTCTGCATCTACAGCCATGAACTCCAAACTATACCTAGGCCAAACACTCTTCACCATAACACTGGTCATGTTAGATCTTTTGGTTTCTTGGAACAATGCCATATCAATTTTCTTATCTAGCAAAAGTTTTTTGATCTTTCTCCTCTTTTCAGGTCTACCCATCTTTCTAATTTTCTAACTTAGTGCCTTCATAAGAACATCTATGACATTGATTTCACCTTTGTGGAACTGATTACTCCACAATACCATTTTCACTGCCTAATCTCTCATTGTCATTCACCTTCATGAGTGTTAGTTGCCTGATTACCTCAAGTTCCTGCCCTTTATAATCAAGTCCCAAACTTTTTCCCGTCTGCAATATGGCATGAGCTTCTTGAAGAACATTATCTCTGGAAGGGGTTTGCTGAAGATCAGGATTGAGATTTGATGAAAATGTAGCAGTGGACCTTATCCTGCAGCCTTTGAGGGTTCCAGAGTTTGATCTGGCCCCTTTCTGACCAATTCGTCTAGTAAACCCACTAAACCTACCAAGAAGTAGAGAATTTTTAACTCCATCACTTCTGCTTCCTTTCCTTTTGCCTTTCTTAATACAGGTACTATTGGAGCCTAAAATTGATGGGCTAAGGTGGGCACTATTCTTTGCCTGAGGGCCCAACCCAGCTACTCCACACACTTGCTTAGCTAGATAGAACCCAACTGCAGCTGGCCCAGTGGGTTGAATATTAGAAGAAGCAATGTCATGGGTTGCTTCAATGGGCTGCAGCCCAGATTAATCATGACCAATGGATATCTCAAGACTAATGCCAGGTCTTGCCTTTAGAGTCTCACTTAAGCTCTTCATAAAGCCAGGAGTGAGGATCTGATCATCTACACTAGGAGTTATAACATTATTTTTAGCATCATGATTACACCCTATCCTTTGCTGTCTACTATCCTCAATATGGCCACCCTCTCCTTTTTTAGCATCATGATTGTACCACTGCCTCTGCTGCAGGCTTTCCTTTGGTAATGATGACTCTACCACACATGTGCCCTCATCGTTTGAATTTTCCATGCAATCTTTAGTCTTTTCCACTACGGATGCATGACTCTGACTACTACCAACAGCCAGCTCATCCCCTTTCTTCATTCTAGTTGTCGAATCCCCTTTTGCCACATTAGAGACTCTTGTCACGTCATCTGCCTTGTCATCATCTCTTTCCTCCGAGCTGTTGATAGCTATGGGTTGGAGAACACCATTAACTTTGGAGCAAACATCTTTGTCTGCCTTAGTAGTATTGCCATTACAGCTAGTACTTGCTTCCTCTATATTTTGCTCCTCAAGAACTCTTATTGAATAGATTTTGCCTTTGCACTCTAGATTAAGGCTTGTGTTTATAGGCTCCATAACACTGGTAAATATTTTAAATCTTCCACAGTGAAATGATTTGGGCGTGCGAACATCTCCATCAAAGTGAACCAACTCCCCCCATATTTTTTCAATCTTCCTAAATGTATCTGAGTTCCAGAGATTAAGGGGCACCCCGTAGCAGCTGATCCAGACATACCTCTCTTGTTGAAGATGCATACCTGGTCTCCACTATGTGATGTATTTACACCAATCATGAAACCAGTCCTTGATCAAATGTTTTTCGCTCAACAAATCTTTCATTGAGCTAAAGGATATGATGATATCCCGCCCTCCTCCTTCTCGCACTAGCACATTCTTTACACCTCGTTTGATGAGTTCTTTTTTCATCTCCATAACAGAGAAGATTGGTTTGAGCCTCATAACCATTCTCTCATAAAGCCACCCATTTCCTAGCTCTTCTACTCTGATAGTTGTTCTTGATGTGTATCATGGGTTAGCACCCTTGATGACCTCTGCAAACGACCTTCCATCCGTGCCTTGGTTCCAAATTTGTTAAGCTGCCATAGCAGATGTATTACGTGCCTCTGTTTGCCTTGGTGGTGGTGGTTGCCTTCTTTGATAGGACTTTCTCGACATAAGGTAATTTTACCTCTCCATCGACCACCCGCTCCTTAACTCTAGCTTTTACCTCCTCAATTCCACATGGATAAGAAACATTGCCATTTTCACCACTATATTGTTTCCTTTTCTGGCCTCTATGACCCCCTCCTTGTGACTTCTGGGTATTGGGATAAATTATAAATAGGTAGTTTTAAGTTTATAGAATTATTAGGTAACTATTTCAAAAAAAAAAAAAAGAAGTTAGATTTCAACAAACTCTTTGTGATCAAAATTTGCCAAAATAATAACCTCACCACTCATCCCAAAAAAATAACTATTCGTGATTAAAACTCTTTTGGGATGCTCTTCATGTCCCAGCCTAAGCCTTAACCTCTTTTGCCGACCCTCTAGTTGATTGGATTAAATTCAATTGTATCTCTAACCTAACCTACCACTCGACTACCGATTAGACTGTTCTCTTTCCAATCTCTTGTTGGTTCATTTCGAAAAACAGTAACTCTTGGTGTCTCTTTGCCCCCAACCCTCGTATTCTAAACCACTGCACGACCATTGCCACCATCATCGAATGACAACATCTCTCCCCAACTAAGCAACCTCACCGCTCATCCCCAACCCTTGTCTCTTGGCAACCCTCCAAACCTGACTTGTTCAAACACAATATCGATGGTGCCTCAAAAAACAACCATGGGCCAGCCACTGCCGGTGATATCATTAGGGACTGGATGGGCAAATGGATTTATGCTTTCTGTCGCAACATTGGCCATTTTTCAGTATGGAAGCCGAACTATGGGCTTTGCAAGATGGACAAAATCTTGCTCTTGACTTGAACCTCACAAGAATAGAAGTGGAAACAGACGCACTTATCATGAAAAATCTCATTCTTGGTAACACCAACCATTGTCATCAACTTAGTAATATAATTTATGACTGTAGGCATTGGCAGAGGCAAAGAAGGATGAGGGGGGTCACGTGCCCCCCCTCAGTTTTGAGATTTTTTTTTTTAATTTTTTTTTTGTCTTTTGTCATATATAAAATGTATTTTTTTTCTTAACATGTTTTTTGGTTAAGGATTTATTATATTGTTCATAACAAGTAATTATTTGATACTTTAAGAGTACTTTGTGATATTATTTATGTAATAGTTTAAACCAATAGTATAGCGAAAAATCTTATCGATTTTCAAGCAGTTGATAGACTGCTTAGTGTGATTTGTGATTTCTCATGCTTTGAGTATCACGTAGGCAATGCTATATGGTATTCTAAGACTATTTAATAATTTCCATTCAAAACACATCATTTATAAGCAATGTCATCTCTTTAATATTTTTCTATCAAATAAAAATTAAATAGATTATATAATAATTTGTGCTATAAACGATGTGTTTTTATTTTCTAAAATTAAGAATTTTGATCCATAATTTTTTGCGTTAAAATTACAAACTTACATCACCATCCCGCACCGAGCTATTCTACACTATTATAGAATTTTAATTTGTTCCTATTAATAATGAATATGTAATTTTTTATGCTTAAATTTAGCTCATAAAATTATTATTATCTTAATGTTCACCATGATTTTTTTTAAATAAAAAATTATAATTAATAGTGCCCCCTCTGACTCAATTTCCTAGCTCCGCCACTGACTGCAGGTATATCCTTGACCAACTGAGAACCTCGACTATTAGCCATACCTATCACTTAGGATAACAAATGCAAGGACCTGCTTACCAATGAAGCATTTAATCACGAGGGCCTACTTGTTTTCTCCTATATTCCTAAGTATATATTCTTTCAAGCATTTGAAAACGTTAGAGGTGCTTTTTACCCTAAAAATGTAACCGCTTAACTTTATATTTATATAATTTCGATCTTTATTGTCCAAAAAAAAACCCCATTAACGTAAATATGATTTAGGAGATCGACAATATATCATCGTAACATTTGGAATGAGTCAAATTATCTCTGGCTACTACCGACACCATCCATTTAATTTAAATGTACCTCCAATTGTTTTGTTTCACTCTTTTCAGAAAAAAAAAATAAAGATAATTTTCTTATTTTTTTACCTGATAATAATTACGTAATATCTATGAAAGATGCAACCAAACTAATGTTAAGCAGAGAAGCATGTAAAATCAAGATCAAAACACTTAAAAAATAAGAAATTTCTATTATAATAATAATCGCTAAAACTGTTAGTTCCAAAGCCTTACAATGCTATATATAATAATTGAAGACTCCTAATTAACTCAAATTTGAATACTAAAAACTTAAAATACATCAAAACAAATGAAATAAAAAAATAAAAATTCCACAACAAAATAACTGGCAAATAAAATGTTTTTTAAAAGTTAAAATTACAAAATTGACAACTGGAACCAATGAAATTTTTTGTAAATTTTGATTGTTTGTTTGTTTTTAAATGAATGTGGATTTTTTGAAGGCAAAAAAAAATTAATAAGCTTGGATGAATTTTTATTTATGGTTGTGCCAATCTAGATATTTCAAAATACTTAAAGAGAAAATTAGAAATTAGTGAGATAGTAAAAAAATATTTATATTTTTATGATAGTATAAATTTTATGGGTACATTGTAAGATTTAATAATATATGTAACCATAATAATAATGCGGAATTAAACTTTACAGGATCTTGAATTCAATACAACTCAAGAATAAAACGAACATATCTTTGTCAGCCATTGAATTAGAGAAGTTGAGAAAATACTCCTAGTAGTTGAACCTTTAATTATTGGCTCACCTTCTTCTCTCTGTCTCTCTTAATTAGGATGACTATAAATTTAGAGTGATGGAAAAATACCCATGATATGAAAGGGGAGTCACCCATCCTTATATAGAGGAGAGAAGACTATAAATTTAGAGTGATGGAAAAATACTCATGATATGAAAGGAGAGTCACCCATCCTTATATAGAGGAGAGAAGAGGACCAAATAAACTCTATCAGAAAAATTATTATCCATCAATGTTTCCTTTCTTATCTTAGAAGAGTAATTGCTACCCAAAAAGTAACTTAAGAGAGAAGTAAATTAGGTTTCTACAAATTAAAATTAATAACACCCTAATAATATTAACTACTAGTACAACAAATTATTAACAAGTACAATGATGAACTTAGCAGTAAATGATCAAGTAAAATAATAATAAAGTATAATTAACATACAGGGTAAATCAAATGATTAGTACGTTAATATTAGATAAATATAATAGTAGTAGAAAAGTAAAGAGATTAGGGAAGAGGAGACAAACAGATTTATAGTGGTTCGGCTTCAACCAAGCCTACATCCACTCATCAAGTTTCACTTGAGATTTTCCACTATATTCTAGCTTCACAGGGTACTAGCAACCTCTTTACAAATGGAGCAATCCTCCACGGATTTTACACAGACTTCACAGGCCCAAACCCTTGCAAATCTTAAGTGATTCACAATCACTCTCAAGATTTCAAGAACACAGTGTTTGGAACACTTTTACATGCTGAAATGATATTTTTACTTTCAAAGAAAATTTACAATAAATATCTCTTAAAGATAGATATATAAAATGAAACTAGAACTATATTAATCATAGCATAGTACGTTTCTTTTAAAAAAAAAAATTAGAACTATATTATAGTCTGTGTGTCATAGGCAATCGTTGACTACCTGATTGATTATCAAATTGGTCTCTGGTTATGGGCTGACTGATTGCTATCCCCGTTAAATATAGAACAGCCCACCAATCTCTTGGCCCAAACCAAATTTAAGGCCACAATGCTATGATAGAAATCTCTTGGGAAACTTACTGATAAGTCCCATGTACAAAGTTCAAAACCCAGTTAATCTTCAAACAAAACACTTGCACCAATTAGTCCTATACATTTTTAATTGTTTCCAAAAAATCTTTTTTTTTTTTTTTAAATTTACAGACACTGTTACATCTTACTACCATCGGACTTCCGTCAAACAGTCGTCAGAGACTCATCGGAATGTTTAACATCACCGGGAAGTCGCCGGAGTTTCGCCGGAAGTTCACCGGAGTGTTAAGAACGTTAATGGAAGTCGTCGGAATGTTCAGAACGTTCACTGGACGTTAAGAACATCACTGGAGACTCACCGGAATGTCTAGAATATTGTCAGGAAAAAAAAGAGAGGAATAAATGGAGAAATTAGAGCGAAAAAACATAGTAAAATGCGCTAAATATTGATAAACTACAAGGGAAAAAAATGAAACCACAAAAAATAGTAACAATGGGAAAAACATATACTATTTTTCAATTTTTGTAAAGTTTAAGCAAATAATCTCCAATATTAATCAAACTGAAAAATAAGTTTTGAAACTGTAAAATGTTACAGTTTCAAAGCAAAAATTTATTAAGCATTTATCTTTATTAATCAAACTGAAAAACATGTTATGAAACTGTAAAATTTTATAATTCTAAAGAATGGTATGAAACTACAAAATTTTACAGTTTTATACCATGATTCATTCCAGCACCAAAAAAAATTGAAACTGCAAAATTTTACAGTTTTCATCGCCTGAAACTAAAACTCAAAAACTACTTGTTCAGAATTTGAAAATTTTCTCCATTAGAACAGAAAAAGAGAAGTGTATAGCAGAAAAAATGTAAAAAAAAATAAGAGATCGAAGGAGAAAGGCGAATATAGAGAGATGATTGTACTCCGGCAACTATTTTTTGTTTAGATCTAGTTGGATTTTATGTAGATCTACTCAGATCTAATGTAGATCTAATGTAGATCTATAGATCTGGAGTAGATCTACATCAGATCTGAGTAGATCTACTCCAGATCTAAGTAGATCTACTTATCTTCTTCATCTTCTTCGTCGGAAACATATCTTCTTTACCGTCGGTAAGGTAAGGAGTCGACGGTCGGTGGTTGTCGGTGAATCCCAATCGATGGTAGTCATTGGTCGCCAATAACTATATATCAGAAAGAGAAAGAGAAATAAGAGAAACAAGATATGGTTACCCATCAACGATCGCTGGAAATCACAAAGAGAAGAAGAAGAAAGGCAGAAAAGAAGAATAACGTTATTGGATTTTTGAATACAAACAAAAAGTTTTAAGACTAAATAGATTACACGTTTTTCAAAGAAGACTTCTTGATAATTTTCCCGAATCTCTTTTTACTGGAAATCTACAAAGCCCACAAGTTAGTCAGCCCAAGCATATAAGTTTACACAATTGTAAGGCCAGTGCGCCTTTTGACAGGCCCAACAAAGGCCCTGTTTGGTATTTTTTTCTTTTAACTTTAAAATAATAATAAAAAAAGCTGAAAAAATGTTGACGTAAAAAAAAAGAAAATCTAATTTAAAACAAGAAAAAAAAAATCTAAAACCATAATACAAAAAAGAAAAAAGAAGAACCAACTACAATTCTTACTTGCAAAATTAATAAATTACCTTGTATACTCAAACTTATTTATCATGCTATTTTCAAAGGAATAATTCAAAAAAATATAGTTTTATTTTTAAATTTAGTAAAAGGGTTGGATTAGGTAGGGTTATTTTTTAAAGTCATAATTTGGACCTTAAGTAATAACTTTATTTACTTATATTATAATCATGACTGACATTGTCAAATTCTAAATTAATTAGAGATTAGTATCATTCAAATTCAATCCAAGCTTTCGCATTCCATGACATCATGAATTTTAATTTACAGAACTTACCGATTAGGCATTTATAAAATTTAATGAAATTAATTTTGGATAGTATGCTGAGTATTGAACCAGTACATATCGACATTGGATTTGGTAAATTGTGAGTTAAAAATTCACAATTGATCTTGGTCGTTGGTTTCAAACAGCTGAAAAGTCAAATGTATTAAGTGATCGGCTTTTGGTATGGAAATACTTTTCTCTGCTCCTTTGCCAAAATGCATTTATTCCAAACTTTTTTGCGAGCTATCAATTGGGGAAAGCGAAACATTACCAAGCTTTGGGACAATGACCTCTCTTATTTCAAAAAATATTCTCTTCTTATCCTTCTTTTCTCTTAATGAATACATTTATGGACATGATCAAGATTTAAATACATTTAACGTAGCGTGGTTAATTGAGAATTAATCAATCACTTGAAGAAGATTTTGGGGATATATTTTCTGAGTACCAACACGTGGCAAGATAACGCCGACATGTCAGTCGAGGTGCCACGTGTCCTGGTCGTGATGCCGAGGTGATCTCGGCTAGGCCGAGGTTGCCTCTGAAGATATCGGAATCCGAGATAAGCGGATAAGGGACAAGAGTCCTAGAATGAAGAGGGAACTCAACTTGGATATGGACAAAAGTCCTAGATTGGGAGAAGACTTCAGTTTGGGTAAAGATAAGACTCTTAGAGAGTTTATCCTAATCCCACTGGGAGTCCCAGATTAGCAGTAATCCTAAGTCCATTAGGGTCAGGCTCCTTTTGGAACTAGGATTGTATTGACTATAAAAGAGAGGCACCCCCATGGGTCTAAGGTATGCTTTTGATACTCAAACTTGTGAGTTTAGTACTTGATTTATCTTTGAGAGATATACTGACTTGATCGTCGGAGTGCCCCCGGGTGGTCGAAACCACCGCGGGATTCTTATATTTCTGTTGCAGGTCAGTCAGGTGCCATCTATTCTGCCAATGCTCTCCAGCTGGTTACTAAGCGGGCAGTGTGGTCGGAAAATCACCCACACAATTTGGCGCCGTCTGTGGGAAAGAAAGAAGAATAGATGGCCAATGACGAACAGAAGGATCAGACTGGAGACAATGCTCCTGCTGGGAATGGGAGATCTATCAACCTCGACGTTGAAGGGGACAACCGCAACACAGAAACTCGTGACCAGAGTCACGGAGTGAAAGACGCCGGCCAGGAAGGTGACGCACCAAAGACAACAGATCGAAGCGGATATTACAACGAAGATGACCTCCAGGTATGGAAGGATAGATACCTACGGAAGAACGAAGACCCTTCCAGAAGGGATGTAAAGACAGGGGGCATGAGCGCTCCTAAGGAGATAACATTCAAGTATAGAAAAACTCATCCTGAGTGAGCAGATCCAAGATTCCAGAAGACATGATCTCGGCCTAGATGAGTAGGCCCGAGAAAAAAAGAGCTCAACCTGAATGAGCAGATCCAAGATTCTAGAAGACAAGAGCTCGGCACTTAAACCCGAGAAGAGAATAGCTCAGTGAGCAAATCTCAGATCCCAGAAGATAAAAAAGAAACATACAAGATCGGACTGAAGTTAGCCAAGATGAAGACCTGTTGTAAAGACCACAAAGGAGTATGTGAAAGCTATGCACGGGGCAGATCCCTTACCTACAGAACCATATCAAAGGGATTCTAGTGACCCTACGGACAAAAGAATACAGAGGCTTATAAAAAACATGAGAAAAGAAATAGCTTGCCAAAGCGAGGCCGAGGTAACAATTGATCCAGCAAGCAAGAGGCAGAGAGAAGAAGAATATGTTTAACACTTGTTGAAATTTGTAGCAATTTACAAGTTGAAGTTAAACCGAGATTATTCCTTATCTTCACTTGTTGAAATTTGTAGCAATTTACAAGTCGAAGTTAAGCCGAGATTATTCCTTATCTTCACTTGTTAAAATTTGTAGCAATTTACAAGTTGGAGTTAAGCTGATTCCTTATCTTCACTTGTTGAAATTTGTAGCAATTTACAAGTTGGAGTTAAGCTGGTCCCTTATCTTCACTTGTTGAAATTTGTAGCAATTTACATGTTGAAGTTAAGCTGAGATGGTTCCTTATCTTCACTTGTTGAAATTTGTAGCAATTTACAAGTTGAAGTTAAGCGGAGATGGTTCCTTATCTTCACTTGTTGAAATTTGTAGCAATTTACAAGTTGAAATTAAGCTGAGATGGTTCCTTATCTTCACTTGTTGAAATTTGTAGCAATTTACAAGTTGGAGTTAAGCTGATTCCTTATCTTTACTTGTTGAAATTTGTAGCAATTTACAAGTTGAAGTTAAGCCGAGATTACTGTTTCTCTTTGCTTGTTAAAATTTGTAGCAATTTACAAAATGACGTTAAGTCGACATATGATCATCCGTTGAAATTTGCAGCAATTTACAGGACAAGTTATTGCCGAGGTAAATCATCAGTTTGTATACCCGAGGTATATCACCCCGAGAAGGTTGCACAAAGAAAGAAGAGCATACTAAAGACACGCAAAATATTTTAAGTATAGAATCATGCAAAGGCAGTCAAGAAAAGACAAAGGCACAAGCATTCAGAGAAGGAAAGTTGCATTAGACATTCAAGAACAAGGAGGCACATCGGCCATATGCAGAGCTTACATTGTCTAAAAAAACAAAAAGGTACAAGAGTACAAGCGACAAAAAAGGAAAAACTTCAAAAACTGAAGTGATGCTTAATCGAAGTTAAGCCGAGATGATGTTTAACTGAAGTTAAACTAAGATGATGCTTAACCGAAGTTAAGCCGAGATTATGTTTAACCAAAAGTTAAACGGAGATGATGCTTAAACCGAAGTTAAAACGAAATGATGTTTAACACTTGTTGAAATTCTGAGAGTGCACAAAGTTAAATGTCGGCAAAAGATTCGCCGGAGTCAAACGACGTTTTGATTAGAACAGAACCACTAAGTGCACGCCAGAAGTGGTGACCAGAATTGTGAAAGGAATAAATGTTTCAAGAAACAGCGATGATAGTTTGCAAAGGCCAAAAGAAAGAAGGTCTAAAGGGGGTGCATCAAATACCAGAAGTTTTAATACATTGGTGAAAGCAGAACACATCAGGTCTGTGACTACGGCACGAAGCCAACTTCCCTAATGTGACCCTAAGTACAACTTATGTTCACATTAGGGGGCAGGGAGAAGATGCAGGGGGAAGGAATGATAATTTAGGAGCAAGGAATGTTAACACTTGTTGAAATTTTTGAGCAAATTACAAGATGAGTTAACCGAAGGTTATGAAGATTACCACTTGTTGAAATTTGTAGCAATTTACAAGTTTGGTATAGCCGAGATAACACTGAAAGACGTTTCCGAGATATGATCATCCGAGATGACCAACTAGCTTGTTAAGAGCTGAGAAGGTTGGCAAGTACAAAAATGAAGATCTTAAAGAACTAGGGACTGAAAGCAAGAATGTCGGACTAATCTGCTTCGACGGACGACAATGGTTCAGCCTCGGCAGTCAGTTGGAGGAGCTTCTCTACCGCTACCTCGACATCAATTTCAAGAAGGAAGCAAACTACCCGGCATCAGCGGTAGGTTGTGTCTCTCCCCCAGAAGACAGTTGGAAAGAACTTCTCAGCAGCCTTCTCAGCCACGAGCTCAGCATCAACCTCCTAAAGAGTTTGATCAAAGCTCTTCTTAGCGATTGGCACCTCGGAGTTCTAAAAGCAAGGATTGAAAGCAAAAATCTGGGGAAAGACACAAAAAACAGAAACAAGAATGAAATTCGTAAATCAAAAATGATGATGAAGCTATCAGGAAATCAAGACAAAAAGATTGTACAGGTGTGTCAAGCCAAGAACAGTGGCAGAAATCAACAGATATGTGAACAGTGTATATTTAAGAAGATTTGGAAACAACGGGTAAAACAACAATGGTGGTTAACAATGAAACAGAGCTTCTTGGAAAGCAACAAGAAGTAAAACCAGGAGGAAAAGTGGCTTACCAGAAAGAGGGAAGCCGGAATGAGAATTGCTGAAGTCTGACAACGGACGCGAAAATAACAGAATCACATAAGCTTCACCAGAGAAGAGGAACGAAGACAATTGCAGAGCTTGAAAGCTTGGAACAATGGCAGATTTGAGGAAAAGAGCTAGAAAGAGAAAATTCAGAGTCAAGAAGACAATAAAGTTCATGAATAAAGCCAAGTACACAGGCATTAAGTAGGTATGTGAAGAACAAGAAAAGTAATGACCCAGGCACTATGCTAGCAACAGAAAGTAGATATAGCGAGAACAGTGCCAGACATTCAAACAATTCAAAACTTAAAGATAGACGAGAACAGAAGGCCACAGATGGCAAATAAACAGATTCAAAGTAAACGGATTCAGAAGGGTTATGAAAGATTGAGCTTAATAAAAGAGTTTATGAACCTACCAAAAGAAATGAATACCGATATGAAGATCGCCGGAGTCAAATAGATGACTGGAAGTCAGGAACCCACTGAAGAATATGATTGGAGCAGTTGCAAAGCTCTTGGAGTTTACGAATTAACGAAACAAGAACCTCGACTAGGAGGTGCGATTTCAAGCAGCTTGGAAAGCATGAAACTTGATTCTTGACACAAGTGGATAGTAAAGTCCAGGGAACTTTGAGGTCGGCAAGTTTTGATTTCGGACAGAGGGGCGTAGATGAACAGACAATGTAGGTTCCATCACCTCAGAATGTCGAGGTAATAGAACCTAGGGGCAGTTGTGGGGATATATTTTCTGAGTACCAACACGTGGCAAGGTGACGCCGACGTGTCAGCCGAGGTGCCATGTGTCCTGGTCGTGATGCCGAGGTGATCTCGGCTAGGCCGAGGTTGCCTCCAAAGATATCGGAATCCGAGATAAGCGGATAAGGGACAAGAGTCCTAGAATGAAGAGGGAACTCAACTTGGATATGGACAAGAGTCCTAGATTGGGAGAAGACTTCAGTTTGGGTAAAGATAAGACTCTTAGAGGTTATCCTAATCCCACTGGAAGTCCCAGATTAGCAGTAATCCTAAGTCCATTAAGGCCAGGCTCCTTTTGGGACTAGGATTGTATTGACTATAAAAGAGAGGCACCCCCATGGGTCTAAGGTATGCTTTTGATACTCAAGCTTGTGAGTTTAATACTTGATTTATCTTTGAGAGATATACTGACTTGATCGTCGGAGTGCCCCCGGGTGGTCGAAACCACCGCGGGATTCTTATATTTCTGTTGCAGGTCAGTTAGGTGCCATCTATTCTGCCAGTGCTCTCCAGCTGGTTACTAAGCGGGCAGTGTGGTCAGAAAATCACCCACACAAAGATATTTATGAATATGATCAAAATTTAAATACACTCGAGGTGGAATGATCAATTGAGAATCAATTAATCATTTAAACTCAATATCGTAATGACACACACTCAACTCGAACTCACCCCAAGTAAAGTTAAGATTATCTATTAGAGCTTTTCTCTCTTCTCTCTCTTTCTCTCGAATTGAATTTTTTTTTTTTTGGTAAGTTTGTATGAAAAGCCAGACAATATTATTAAGATTTAGCAATATTTTTAAACATAATTTGAGGATTGAACTCTAGGTTAAAGTAAACAAAAAATATATAAATTAAAGGTGCTATTGCACATCTATTCAATTTAAAAAACTTCGAGTAAATTTTGTGACATTAACTTAATGAAGTTTTGAATTGGACTGATAAACCTTGAATTGATAAAATTCCTACCATAATTTTTGAACTGAACTGATAGCATAAAATTTGAATTAGAGCAAATTAAGACGAGGAATGAGGTCGACAATAGATATTAAATATGGAAAATGCTAGAGGTCCTAAATTTTTTACCAAATAAATGACCAAATGTCTCACATGGGTGTGGGGCCCACAAAATTGCAAACCCCACACTCATGTGAGACATTTGGTCATTTGTTTGGTAAAAAATTTGGTGTCCCTAGCATTACTCATTAAATATATTCTTTTATATGAGTGTACTGAGGTGGCTCATGGGTGGGAATCTATCAATTTTAAAGCTTAAAAATGGGATATTATATATATATATATATATATATATATATGTAACCCCACATCAAAAACGCAATGTTGCTAAGAAAAGCTTTATAAGAATTAAGATATCAAAAGTATAGAAATACTAAAATAATCAGAGATACTAAAATAATCAAGCCTCTTTTTCTCCCCCAATGACATTTTCAACAAAATCAAGCACAATGAGGGAGTATGGTACAGCATATAGGATGAAAGAATGTAAGTCTCATTATAGCACAAATAATCATCCATATCAAGGTAGCTCTATGATACCAAAAAAATGATAGCACATAATGATCATACAATTGAAGCTCATACCATTTGACAATAATGGGCAAAAAAAATAGTAACATGTGAAGGTGCAAGCCCATAAGTTTGATATCAAAAACAGAATAGAAACTGAGGGGATTTTAAAAAATAATCAAGTTTAAATTCTTTCCCTTGTTTCATTTGGAAAAATCAATTGGAGATATGATAAATGAAAGCTCATAACTGAAATATTCTTGTCAATAATATCAAATAGGATGCCAAAATAATACCAACATGCAATCTACCAAGGATACTAATATGTAATCTAGAAGATTTAACAACCATAGCTTCTTGTGGAACTAATGTAATTCAAAAAAAAAAAAAATGAAGCATGTTTAAGGTATAGCAATTCATATGCCAAGAAAAATCATGAATTTCAATATGTACCACACATTTAAGCATATGCATGATTTTTAGGTAAGAGCATCATCAAAGAGTATACATTGCAAATCATATGAAGCATAATCAATCTTTTTCATATCAAAGTAATAACAGTATTAGCTCAAGGGATATAAAATAGAATTTTTACCTAAAAAGCTTAAGAGAGTATATGAGACATACCTTAGGTTCAAGAGATGGAAACTTTTCTATCTTCAATTTTCTTTCATGAGGAGTTCATCTCAAAAGGGTTTAACAAGTATGTTAGCAAAATGATTTCTCCCCCTAAGTTAGTGCTACCCTTTTCTATTTTGTGTAAATATAGCATTCATAGAACAATCACTATTACTCAATAAAAATACAACACAAACCATTTCTTATCACAAACTAAAAAGGTGAAAAATAATTCAATGATCAAACAAGAGTTTAGAATGCTATTTTTCAGAATTTTTAAGTTGTAACGCATAGCATAATATGCATAAGAAAATAGTTTTATATTGTTTGTTTTATTAAGAAATGATGCAACAATCTCATTTAATCACATAACATTATCAAGAGGCATTTTTATCAATTCAATCAACATGCTCAAGTGTGATAAAACATTTTACTCAATATAGAACACAACATGAATGTTATAAACAATTAATTCAACAATTTATCAATCAAAAGCATTTCATGATATGTATGCCAATATAATCCATATTCAAAAGATATTCAATAGGATAAATGCAATGTCTCTATAGACGTATGGTATTTCTTTTCATTTAGACATTGTTGATGGATCATAATCAAAGAATTTCACAATTCATTCAAATATTCCAATGTAAAGCATATAAGTATGAAATTTTCATATTGAGCATATTCTTGAGATCACAAATATAGAATTCAAAATATAGATAGTATATATCTCAAAAACATGCTATGACATCAAAATTGATTCTACAAAGATATGACTCAAAAAGGAATTAACATATTAGTATGAAGTCATATATATGATGTGAAAAGTATGCTCACAAAAAAAATTATCACTTCTTATCTCTTTTTCATAGCAATGGATGACATGATATAAAATGTTAATGAATACATGAATCATTCATATTCTAAATAGGCATTCATCAAAATAATATAATTCTCATTTTTTAGTTCAATGAATGTTTAAAAGAAACTAGCAGAACATGGCTTAGCAAACTTAGTACAATTAGGTTATATGGAGGCAATGATTAGACACAACCTATTGCACACAAATCACACCTTAAAGAATATAGAACTTTAAGCTTAAAGGTGTGTTATGAGTTATACCTTCATTTACCTCTTTTGAATCTTCACCCATACGTTACCTCTATTGTTCATATTGGTGATTTTCATTTCATCATTCTTCTTCTTGTAGGAGCTGATTTTGCTCTTTAGATTGAACACTCTTGTTGTGCATTTCCTCTCGAAGTCTTTGGTGTTCTTTGAGATTCCACCTACAAAATATCTTGATTTCTTTCTTGGTACCCATACTTTCTTGAGTCCATGGGGATTAGTCTTAAGAACATTTAATCTCATAAAAGGTTTAGGAGGATCAAAACCAATGCCTACTTGGTCAAAAACATATCTTTTATTTCCAAGAAGCTTGTTGAGGTTTTCTTTTCTTTTTACAAAATTTTCAAGAGTTTTGTTTAAATCCTCAACGTTGTTTTTCAAAATGTTTTTCTTATTGGCAATAGACGTAAAGTCATTTTTCAAAGTAGCATTTTCCATTTTTAAAACACTCACATCATTTGAAAGAGAGGTAACTAATTTCTTTAATTTAGAATTCTTAACACAAACGTTTCTAAATATGTCATGTAATTCATTAAAAACACTTTCAAGTCCTACATAATTAGAAATTACCTCATCTTGAGTGGATTCTTCTTCTCCAAGAGCCATGAGACACAAGTTGGCTACTGCATCATTTTCTTCCCAAATGGCTTCCTTTTTGCTGCCATCCATCATTGAAAGTTCATGAGCCATGAGTGAGCCTAGGAGTTCTTCAATGCCTAATTTTGTTAGGTCTTTTACTTCTTGGATAGCTGTAACCTTAGCTTCCCATTCATTTGGCAAAGACCTAAGTATTTTTCTTACAGGCTCAACATTAGTATAAGATTTACCAAGAGATTTTAGAGCATTAATAATATTGATAAATTTATAAAACATCTCAGAAATAGATTCAAATGATTCCATAGTAAAGAGTTCATAATCATGAATAAGCATGTCAATCGAAGATTCTTTTATTTGGCTAGTTCCTTCATAGGTGATTTTAAGTTTATCCCAAATCTCTTTAGCAGTAATACACCCAGAAATTCTATTGTACTCATTTGCATCTAGTCTACACACAAGAATAAGTTTGGCTTTAGTATTAGCTTGAAGGAGTTTATAATCACGCTCATCAAATTCATTCTCAAGTTTAGGCACACTGATATGGTCTGCTACCTTGGAAGAAATTTTAGGACCTTTAGTGATAATGAGCCACAGAGCATAATTGGTAGCTTGAAGATACAAAGTCATTTTTTCTTTCCAATGAATGTAATTACTACCATCAAAGAGAAGTGGCCTATTGCTAGCTTGTCCTACAGCAGAGTAAGTATAATACATGGTTGCTATGGATCAAGATTGTTAAATCTAAACAAGAGCCCCAGACTCTAATACTAATTGTTACCCAAAAAGTAACCTAAGACGGGGGATGGATTAGGTTTTTACAAATTAAAATTAATAATACTCCAATAATATTAACTACTAGTACAACAAATTATTAACAAGTACAATGATGAACTTAGCAGTAAATGATCAAGCAAAATAACAATGAAGTATAACTAACATACAGGGTAAATCAAATGATTAGCACATGAATATTAGATAGATATAGTAGTAGTAGGAAAGTAAAGAGATTAAGGAAGAGGAGACAAACAGATTTATAGTTGTTCGGCTTCAACCAATCGTAGATCCACTCCTTAAGCTTCACTCGAGATTTTCACTATCTTTTAGTTTCACAGGGTGCTAGCAACCTCTTTACAAATGGAGCAATCCTTCATGGATTTTAAACAGACTTCACAAATCCAAACCCTTGCAAATCTTAGGTGATTCACAATCACTCTCAAAATTTCAAGAACACAGTGTTTGCAACACTTTTATAAGATGAAATGATATTTTTGCTTTCAAAGAAAACTTACAATAAACATCTCTCAAAGATAGATATATAAAATAAAACTTTGATCGAATATAATGATCGAATGCAACTATAGTCATGGACATTGAATTAAATCATATGGAGTCTAAATTGATAATATAATCTAGCAAATCAACTAATAATAACAGAGAGATATCGACAAATATGTAATACTTCCCTACCATTTTTGTATTATGTTTATTAATTTCATATATCATATTAAAGTATTACTCGTCTTGATCTTTTAATAAAATAAGTACCGAGAAAACAAATTTGATAAGAAATTAGTTCTAAACTTTATTATAAAAAAAAAACAAAAATTTCAAAGAGAGAATTTAGAGATGGGATTGAAGAAATACTATAACAAATGACAGCCTTATAAGAAAAAGAAAAAGAAAAAGAAAAAACACATAGCAATGATCTAATACAAATTATTAACAACTAAGAGAAAGAACATCAAATTATTACCTTGAATAAATATAGTGACAAAAATTAATTTTGTGAGACTTTTGTACTGCTTCCTCCCATGCAGCATTCATTATTTCATTATTAATACTCTTCTCATTTAGAGCCAACTATTTATTTTATATCTTTATCACTTGGTAGATAATAACGAATAATAAAAATTATGAAGAGGGGTTAAGAATTTAATAGGAGATAAAAGTTATAGATAATGACATTTCATAAGATAAAAAATTCAAAAAAAAGAAAAGAAAAAAAAGAGAGGATAATATGTGATAGAAGGAGAAAAAAAAAGTAAATCAAAATAAAGATTTAGATAGATATGTTTTTCATAGATACAGATTAACAAATAAGATAAAAAAAAATCAAAATAAAAAAAGGATAATATGTGATAGAAGGAGAAAAAAATATAAGTAAATCAAAATAAAGATTTAGATAGACATGTTTTGGATAGATACAGATTAACAAATCATATATTTATTTAAATCTTATTGTTTTAATTTGTTGTAAATCAATTATTTAATCTTTATCTTTATGTATAGACCACGAAATTAATTTTTATGAATTATTTATCAATTTTTATATGTTTATTTATCTATAAGTCATGAAGTCAATTTTTATAAAATAATTCTTCTAATTTTTATCTTTATCTATAGGTCATGAAATAATTTTTCATAAATTATTTATGAATTTTTATATGTTTAACTATAATGAAATTAATTAAAGTACAAAATGAAGGGCAAAAAAAAAGAGTAATTTCCTTTTTTTTAAATCAATTTTTAACCTTTATTTTTATCTGTATTTGTAGGTCATGAAATTAATTTTTACAAGTTATTTATCAATTTTTATAGGTTCATTTATGGGAAGAAATTTTAAATTATCTATAAGTTATGAAATTAATTTTTTTAAATTAATTATTTAATTTTTATCTGTAGATTATGAAATTAATTTTCATAAATTATTTATCAATTTTTATATGTTTATCTATATGGAGGAATTTTGAAATTCAAATCTTTATCCATAAATTATGAAATTAATTTTCATTTTAATTAATCAAACAAATAGAAAATGGAGGAAAATAGAAAACATGAAAGATAATCAAGGGGGGTTGAAACCATAAAAGACAATCAGAGAGGGTTGTCACATAAAAAAAAAGAGAATTTTAAAATTATGAGAATTTAAGAATGAATATTTTGAGACTTTTACCAATACAACTACACTTGGTTATATATATATATATATAGTATAGTATAGTATAGTATAGATTTATCACTTTTAAATATTTTTTAATGATATAATATTGAGGTTAAACATCACATAATAAAATATTTAACAAATTAAAATTTGATACCTATTAAATACATCATTAGAGATGATTTTTAGAGTTGATGAATTGAATATCTCAAACATTTAAAAAAAAATAAAAAAAATAGACAAGTGAATCGTGAACCAACCACTTGAGACCACAATTAACGGTGGAGCTTAATTATATAATAGAATTTTAAATTAATCACTTAATAAAAAAATTTTGCAACTAGAATGATTAATATTTATTAAATAATTAAAAGATAAATAATAACTCATTAATATATAATAAAAGTATTAATGCATAATACTTTAAAAATATTTAATAATTTTCTCGTTATGGGAGACATAGTAAAGTTAGGACTGCGTAAGGATTCTGTGAAATTCGTAATTCGATCCGATTCAGTTCAATACGGTAGGTTTGGATTGGTTTTTTGAATTTGTGGTTCGATTTCGGATTGAAAAATTAAAAATCCGTAGTCCACTGATCGGTTCCGGATTGAATCTCACGTGTAACAACCCAGATTTTTAATTATTCTGTAGAATTTATACTAATATTATTTAATCACAGTTAGAAAAATATATAATTTATTATATATTATTATTTATAATTTTATAAAATAATATAATCTTTAAAAGTTTAGGAGTCAAAATATAAATAGTAATAATAATAATAGTAAGTGTGATAGTAAAATAAATAATTAATTTTCTATGAATATATGATAAAATATAATTTAATTAAAAATTAATTTATTTATATAATTATATTAAAAGTTAAGTCAAAATATAATTATCTTAAATATTTATATAAGATAATAACAAATCTATATAATTAATTATCGAATCTGTGATTGAATCTGGAGAGGGATTCGGCCCGGCCATGTGTTGGCCAGATGATAGTTTCACTTCCCTGTATAGGGAGGAGGTGCCTGGAAAGAAAGAGAAAGAAAATGAAGAGAAGGTAAGGAAGGGAAGAGAGAAAGAAATGAAGAAAAGCAAGAAAAAATAATAGAGATTGAGGAGGTCTTTAGTAGTGGAAAGAAATAATAAGGTATTAAAATTAAGATGAGTTATATTATATTTTGAGTTATTATAATATATTTTATATATGTTTTGACTTATTATATTTATTTTATACAAGATATGTTTTATAAATTATTATAAACTATGTTAATATTTCAATTACGTGGATTTTTTTCTGAATCCTATTTGCTAAAGTAAAATCCATGGATATATTTATTTATATTTTAAAGAATATTTGATTATAACCTTATATACAATTATGTTTTGTAAGTACCATCACGAGAGTCCCACGTCTTGGGAAACTTAAACAACGACTTCTGTTTGGCCACTTTGTGGTTCCTTGTTTGTCATGAATCCATTGACCTATGTTCTGTGCGGAGTAGAGTGATGTACGGAGCTAAGTGTTACACTGTTGTGGGAGCCACCTCTAAAATTCGTACGAGCCATCTCTTGAATCCGTACCTCTGTTCTAACTGTCACTTTTGTGACCTTTGTTCTGTTCGGTTCTCTACCGTGGTTACGGTTATTTATTTACATAATTTCTGTATTTCAGTTTCTGCCATTTAAAGGATTTATTTACCAAATTGAGTTATATAAATATTTTGGCCTAACAAACTATCCATGGTTATTTCGTGTCTCTTATACTCTTAGTATAATATTTCTCACTCTGCCATGTGCTTATAGTTGTTTATCAATTTTCAAGAAATAATACACTTCAGAAATAGCTTTTGCAAAGTCTTAGACGCGGGACTGCGGAATAAACACATACAACACTTTTATGATATTTTTTATATGTAAATATCGACTTTTTTTGGTCAGTAAATTTTGTAATAAAAATAGAAGCTCCGATGATTATTTTGGTACCCTCACTTAAATATTACTTCCGCTCGCGTTTATTAATTTGTTTATGAATTGGCTGGAGGTAACTTCAGTTATTGGCCATTAAGATGCTTAATCCTTGGGTACAGGGAGCAGGTCGTGACATCACGGTTCCGAATTGGAACCGATCCAGATCGTATACAAATAACCTATATTTATATTATACACCCTCCTGCATAGTATCTTCTCTTATTCCATATAAAACCTAAACCTAAACCTAAACCCGCATAGTATTTTTTTTTTATTACTTCTGTTTGTTAGTTTTTAATTTTAATTTGTAATGGTCTAAATGCTTATGATGGAATCAATTTTTTTTATAATTGTTTAAATTTTAAAACAGTATGTCGCTACTATGTTGTTATTGTTGAACTAATATGATACTGTGTTTAAATCGATTGAATCTGTGTTTAAATAGATTGATTTGGAATGATTTCATAATTTAAATAGATTAAATTAATTCTAATTTCTTAAGAATCATAAATAATAAATTGTTATTTAAATTAATTCTAATTTTTTAAGAATCATAAATAATAAATTGATCATGATTTTATCACAATTTAAATTAATCCACACCACGTGCACCCTAAGTAAAGCAACACCTTGCTTGGTTATCATTTTTTAAAAACACTTTTCAGAAAATTCTACTTTCTTATTTTTCATATTTTTTTTATTTTTACTGAATTTTTTTAATATTTTGAGCAATTTTTTTAATTTTTAGACATACCTAACATAAATATACCTAAAAAGTAAAAAAGAATTGAAAAAAACCTTTTAAAAATTCACTAAATACTAAAAATACAAGAATTCAGTACATTTTTTATATTTTTATGTATTTATTAATTTTTAAAAATATTTTTTTACAATTTTTTTACTTTTTGAATACATCTAAGTAAGATGCATCTAAAAAACTAAAAAAAAATATTTAAAATTTTAAAAATATTCACTAAAAATTAAAAAATTAAAAAATTAAAAAATTCAATTTTTAAAAAACTTAATTCAAATAACTTAAACTAAACCCACTGAATAGAACGGAAACAAGTTCATGCATAACAAGAGGGAGAGAAGTGCCACAACTACTACTTATTGACAGCTTGATGGTCTGTGTCTGTCTGCCCAAAAAGTACATACTTTTCATTTCAGGAAAAGGACATATGGATTCTTTTCAAAATCGAACTTCTTCGGTTTACACTGTTTATCTAAAAATTGAACTTTTTATTTTTTTGTATTTTTTTATTTTTAATATTTTACATAAATTTTTATTTTCTAGAAATATCTAATCTAAATCCGTTTAAAAAGTATAATATTTGTAAAATATTTTTTAAAAAAATTCACTAGGGTAAATTACATTTACCTCCTCCGAGGTTTCTGACAAATACAGGGACCTTCTTTGTGGTTTCAATAATTACAGAAACCTTCTTTACTTTAACTGACAATATCAAGATTCTCCTAATCCGTCAATTTTGTACAAACGACGTTACTTACCTATACAGAATGACCATATTACCCTTTAAATTAAGTGTGAAAAAACGAAAATACCCTACAAAATATCCCCTTTTACTTTTTGAACCCAAAGTCACCACCATTAACTTATGTTTCTTTCTTCTCTCCCTTTCTTCTCTCTCTCCTTCTCTCCCAACCCAACCCAACAGTGCCTCTTTTCTTGGTATCCGACTCCAATTCCAACAAGGTGACCATCGACGACGAGATCTTCCTTCTCTATCTTCCTAACAGTGCAATCAAACCCTACTCTCTCTTATTCCCTCCCAACCCAACCCAACAGTGCCTCTTTTCTTGGTTTCTGACTCCGACAAGGAGACCATCGACGGCGAGATTGAACCTCTTTTCTTCTCTTGCGACGACGACCAACGACCCTCACCACACCCAACCTAACCCACCATTTCCAAACAAACTCTACAACCGGACTACTATCGACATTTGTTTCTCTTTTTCTACAATCGAACAACCACTATAGAGTATGGTTCTAAATCGCACATATCCAAATCAAACCCATAAGGTGATGGTGGGTCCTGCATCTGTAACAGAAAGTTTAGTAAAAGTTCAAGGGTACGGATTCTATAGAAACATTGTGATGATGAATATAGTGTTCCACAAGATCTGTTGTTTGTACCAATAAAGATTAAATTTCCTCATAGATAGGTTGTTATTTAGATATTGATAGTGATCTGTTTTGTGAACTTTCTTAATTGTCACATGGATCTTGTTTAGTTGTTTAGTGTCTGATATGAACTTCAAATATTTTGGTTCATCTTTGGTGTTTATGAATTGGGTTTTGCTATATATTTTCTAGTTCTCTGGACTTTGAAATGATGATTGCTTGTTTGGATATGTAATTAAATATATTGCAAAAATTTTCATGGGATCTGAAGCCTATATAATAGGTTATAAATTTATTGAGCTTTATAATTTTTTTCTTTGTTTTTTTCTTTTTGATTTTATTAATTTGCTTTGCAAGTTCTGATTCATATTTATGAGTGCATGAATCACTTTGGTTGGATGAAATCATTTATTTGCATCACTTTTCCATGCTTTTGAGGTTGGGAAAGGATTTCTCACCGTTGACTGGGACATGGTGCTCGCCACAGTTGTCCTTCGCTGCCCCGACGCCTCCTCTTCCTAGACCTCCGTTTACAGTTTCTCGTCTAGGATTGGGACCAAACTTTTCTCAGACAGTGTGGCCGTCGGAGTAGCTTTTGATTTAACTTTCTTGGTTTCTTCTTCTCCTATTATTGTATGTGTATATATACGTATATATTTGTACTAAAATGAGTAGTATTTAGAAAAAAATTGGGAGGCAAAAAGAGAGGAGAGAGAGAGAGAGAGCCAAATCAAATTTGAGATGGCACTGTTAAGTTCTTTTTTATTTAATATCTAGATTTCATATATTTGGAATTTGGTTTTACCTATTGTTTATGCATTTAAACCAAAACACTAGAGGGCATTATAGGCATTTCAGTATATATTTTTGATGATATCACCAACTTCTGTTAGCTGTATGAACGACAGTTAAAAAATGGGAGAATCTTGATATTGTCAGTTAAAGTAGGGGAGGTTTCTGTAATTATTAAAACCACAGAGGAGGTTCCTGTATTTGTCAGAAACCTCAGGGGAGGTAAATGTAATTTACCCAATTCACCAAATATAAAATACAAAAATTCAATATATTTTCATAGTTTATTATATTTAATGAATTTTTTAAAGATTTTTATATAAATTTTATACTTTTTAAGTATATCAAGTAGATCTAAAAAATAAAAAATTAATTAAAAGAATTTTAAAAATCACTAAAAATACAAAATATATGAATTAAAAACTCATAAAATTATTTTTGAAAACTTCAAACCAAAGAGAGTGATCCAAAATTCTCAAACTTTCAAACGCATTTTTTTTTTTGAAAAAAATGATTTACAAGAAAGATTTTTTATATAAAATTGATTGAGAATAGTATGGTAGTGACATTTTTTTTTTCAAATTATCACTAAAATTATTCGATATTTTAATTTAAAATAAAAAGATTATAAGAAAATCACATCATTTTGTATTAAAATTATGTACTAATATATTGTTTATAAATCAATTTGTATCATAAATTGAAATAAATAAATTCGGAGAGAATTTTATTACCTATGCTTATGTTAGTCAATGAACGGGAGTTAGTATTTTATTTTTATTTTTTTCCCAATTACATTATTTACGATTTTTTTTTTTTTTCAATTACTCATAGCAGATTTTGGTGTCAAAAAAATGTTATAGATTCAGAAAAATCATTTAGACAAATATCTAGAAAAACACATTTATAGATCACAATCATTCTACGTCAATTGGCTCACAAACTTTAAACCTACACCATATAATTTGTTTTAGAATAAAATTCTAAATAAATTTTCATGGTTCATAGTATATTCCAAAAATATATTACTTCGATAATGTTGTAGAATATCCTTTTGTTTTTAGATGTAAGTAATTTTTGAATCCGACAAATAAATGTATATGAAAATGCTACTCAAATTCAGGGGTGATTTGAAATGATCTAAATAAGTGTACTTTTTGACTTTTTATGAAATATGAGTTAGGTATGGATTGGGTTTGAAATGATAAGGTAGAGAGATGATATGACTTAAATAGGATAGTGTGCCTGTTTGGCAGAACTTAAAAGCAGCTTATGTCAGCTTTCAGCTTAATTTAAGTTATTTTGATGTGTTTGGTTTAGTTTATAACTTATAGCTTATAGTTTTTTGGAAGTCAGAAATCAGCTTATTCTTTGAGTGGGGTAGGAGATGCTTAATTTATAAGTCAGAAATCAGCTTATGTTCATAGTTATAAGCTATAAGTTGTTTAGGTATAAGCTATAAGCACTTTTCCACAGCTCTACCAAACAGGGCCAGTGACTTTTTGACTTTTTAAGTTATGACAAACAAGACCTTATTCTTACATGCGAGCATCTTCAATGGTTTGTCATTGAAATTGTTAAAGCTAAGCATTTTTACACCAAAAGTGATTTTCCAATAGTTGAAAATGGTAGTTGCTAAATTTGACAAATGTCAAATGTGCCAACTAGGGCTGTACATGAGAATCGTGAACCTGTCCAAACCGTCCGACCCAACAAAAAATAGACGATTTCAAATGTCCAGACGGTCGGCTACGATTTTTCTATTTCTGATTTTGCAAATTCATGGTCAAAAGCGGGTACACCACATTTACATCTGACAAATTCGACCTGACTGAATAAAATATTATTTATTATTTTAAAACCTTCAAATAATGAATAGTTTTGGACTTTGAATTACCTTTTAGCCCCATTTGTTTTCCAAGTTGAGGTTTGGGATTAGAATTAGTAGTGAGGTCGGATTCACGATATCATGTTTGTTTGTAAAATAGTCACTGGAGTGATCATCCGTTTGGATTTTGAATCCTCTCTAATGAGGGGATTAGCATAGGCCCAGAGGATTTGGTATTAAAAATTAAGCCGTTGGTATTAGAGTATGAATGACGATTTTGCCCACAAAAATGTTCCTTCCATCTTTAGAAAATATCAACAAACCTAGAAATTTACAGAAAATTAGCTCAAATGAGGCAACATCGTTGTTCTCATCCACAAACCCAAAAACTTGCAAGAAAAAAGAAATCATACCCGAATGAAGCTATCATTATTTCTTTCTTTGATCTTCAAAAAATATCAACAAACCCAGAAATTTACAAAAATTGGCTTAAATGAGACAACATCGTCGTTCTCATCCACAAACCCAGAAATTTGCAAGAAAAAAAAAATCATACCTGAATAAAGCAACATCATCGTTCTCATTAAGGTTGATGATCTTGATCTTGTTCTCTGTCACCGTCGACCTTATTAGATGGATGAAGTAAAAGCTGCTGGGCTGGCCTTAGATGGATGAAGTGAAAGACAACATCTTTTTGTTAATGGGATGAACACTTTTTCAAAACCATGGGTTGGTTTTGGAAAAATCATTGGTTGGTTTTTTTAATAATAATAATAATAAATAAATAAATTAATAATTAATTTTTTAATTATGTAATTTTAATTTTAATTTTTGAATAGTTTAATTAAGTAATGCATTTATTAGTTGATATAAGCTCAAATTTAATACTAATACAACAAGGGTATTTGTGTAATTTTGCATGATTAATTCTATCATTATCTCTCAAAACAAACATAAACTATTGCTAATTCACTGGTTATCAAACAAACATAATTTTTTTTAATTTTTTTACTGACAGTACTTTCACTTACAATCCCTCTCATTCTATCTCTAAAACCAAACAGACGATTAATGCTTTATCTCTGATTACGACAACAACCTGTAAACCACCAACAACAATTTTCCAAAACCTTTTTAGCTTTCCTGTCATATTCCAGCTTCCGAGAGTAAAGTTAAACCTTAGAAGACATGTGGTCTCTTTTCATCGTCATTACTCTCTATCTCGTTTCTCTTTTTAAGTTTCAACAGAAATAATATTCACCGTGTTTGGTTTTTAATTTTTTAAAATACTTTTTAAAAAGTTTTACTTTTTTATTTTTTATATTTTTTTATATCTTTATTGAATTTTTTTAATATTTTAAATAATTTTTTTATTTTTTAGACACACTTAACATAAATACACTTAAAAAATAAAAAAAATTATAAAAAAAATCTTTTAAAAATTCACTAAATATCAAAAACACAAAAAATACAAGAATTCAGTATATTTTTTTTGTATTTTTATGCATTTATAAATTTTTTAAAATATTTTTTCACAAATTTTTTACTTTTTAGATACATCTAAGTGAGGTGCATCTAAAAAAAGTAAAAAAATATTTAAAATTTAAAAAGTATCACTAAAAATAAAAAAACACAAAAACTAAAAAAGTCAATTTTTAAAAAACTTAGGTCAAGTTTGGCATCCTCCAAAAAATCTAAAAATTCAAAAAGTTATTATCCTATTTAAGTCACATCATCTTATTTAAGTCACATCACCTCTCTAACACATCACTTCAAACCCAACCCAAATCCAATCCATATTTCATAAAAAATCAAAAAGTGCACTTATTTAGTCTTCCCAAACTTGGCCTTAATGCAGAAAATTCAAACCAAACACAGTTATTCATCTTCCCAAAAAAAAAAAAAAGAAAAAAAAGTGATTTCTCAATCTCTCTTTTCTTCCCTCCGCTATTTGATCTTTCATTTCATTTTTCCATCAATGGCGAATGATATATTCTTTCCGTAGGTGGTGAAAGATGTTGATGGCAACCTCTAGATGATGACAACATTGATTCACGATTGTGGTGGCATGGCAAGTATCCTCTCTCTTCCTCTTTCTTCCTGTTTCTTTTCTCCATCTTTTTTCTTTTACAGATCTGTATTTTGTATGTATTTATGAGTTTCATTTGTTGTCTTGAACTTTAAAAATCTCATTGCCTTCATTTTTTTTCTTCACTCTGTCTTTTAGAAATTTTCGAACCGAATAATTTGAACTGGTCAATTTCAAACTGTAAATCAATCAACAATGGTTGAGTGATATCCTAAACCAATGATATCGGTTCACCTAATGGGCACTGGGGAAATTCGATTCGAACCAACCCGTGCACACCTTCCAATTCACCAAAACCAAGAGTTTCCTTTCCTCCCCTCCTTTCTCATCCTTTGCAGTAAAAACTACCAAAAACTAGGGGTGAAAGAATAATCGGAAGGACCGACTAAACCGACTGAAACGATCGAATCGAACGGTTTTTGGTCGGTGTTTTAAGTTTTTAATCGTTCGATTCGGTTCGGTTTATGTTTTTCTGTACATTTGGTTCGGTTTATGATTTTTAATTTTTGAACCGAACCATACCGAACCGAACCGACTTATATAATATTAATAGACCCAAAATGTGAGGCCCCAAACCTATGTAGGAATTACATGGCCTGAGCCCAAATTTTATGCAAAATGGATAGAAATATAGGCCCAAAATGTGAGGCCCCAAACCTATGTAGGAATTACATGGCCTGAGCCCAAATTTTATGCAAAATGGATAGAAATATAGGCCCAAAATGTGAGGCCCAACTAGGGAGAAAAAAAAAAGGCCAAAAAATCGAAAAATCGAAAAAACTGCATCGCACCGTAATAAACCGAACCGTGCTGGTTTATGTTATTTTTCTGGGTGGTTCGGTTCACAAATATAAAATACCGAAATGATCGGTTCGGTGCAAAACTAGTGAAAAAACCGACCGAACCGAACTGATTTCACCCCTACCAAAAACAGAGTCAATTTTAAAAAAAACAAATTTCACCCAATCAACAACAAAATTCTTTAATGCTATGTTTGGTTGAGAGATTTAGGAATGGATTTGAAAAATGAAAGGGAAAAAATGTGTAAAAAAATGTAGAAATATTTTACTCACATTTCACCTTCCTTTTCCATTTTCCTTTCCAAATCGTTCATCAAATCTTCTAACCAAACACAACGTAAACAGATTTTTTTGGATCTGTTTTAAATAGATATTTAAAAATTCATTCCAACTTTTTTTTAAACAAATTCACCGGAAACAACAACAATTAATCAATTTAAAAAAAAAATATTGATAATCTCAAACAAATTTTAACAAATCCCAAGCAAACAACAACAATCTCAAGCAAAGATCCCAAAATCTAAAGTAAATTTTAAACAAGAAATATCTGTATTTCAATATGTTGACGAGTTTGGGCTTGTGATATGCGATCTACGAAGAGGGTTTGTGATTTTTCATCTCGTCGATTGATGTTCACCGCAAAGGGGTTTGTGATGTTAGATCCTCGTCGATTGATGTTCACCAAAGATAGATGTAAGAGATGGAGAGAAAAAACGGGGTGGGATGTCGACTGTGAGAGATTGATCGACGACGAAAAGAGAGAGAGTGAGGGGGATTGACGACGAGAAGAGAAACCCCTAGTATAGTCCCTTGTTTATCAGAGAGAACGAGAGAGAGAGAGAGAGAGAGAGAGAGAGAGAGAGAGAGAGAGAGAGAGAGAGAGAGACTCTCACAATCGTTGAAGAGAGTGAAGGGAGTTGGTGGTGAGAAGATTCTAGATTAGGTTTTAATTGTTTATGGTGTAAAGCCCTAAAAATTTGAATTTGAATTTGAATTTGTTTGAAATTTGTAAAACAATTTAGGCGTTCTGTAGAATACCCTAAAAAAATCTATAGTTCTACTACTTGTATTGTTCCTATTTAATTTCAATGAACCCATTTGTTTTAAAATTCTAGACTTTTATGATAATAATATCCCTATACAAATCGAATTTGGAGATGTTGTTTAATCTGGGAAGCTTCTTCATATATAAACAATTAACTTTAAGTTGTGGGCTTCTTGCCAACACTTTCTGCCTCTGTATTCCTTTAAATCTCTGTATGTGTTGTCGGTGTATTGCATCGATGACGAAAAGATGAGAAATCAACGCTGCCGGAGCTACATTCAAAGTCGCCAGTGTCGAGAAGGAGGACGACTTCACTTTGCGATGGGGATTGGCTCCGTTAACACAAAGGTGCATTATTTCAACAATGAGGGTTTTTTTTTGTGAGTGTGTATGTGTGTAGCGGCGAAGAGGAATCAAGAGATAAGAGTCTTGTGGTGGCAGTGGCTGGGCGGTGATGAAATGTGACCGATGATGGTCTCGAGATCGCACGAGAGCGAGAGAGAGAGAGAAGGAGGCTGGTGGCGCTGGAGGAAGAAGAAGGGCTTGTGATGGAAGCGAAGGTGGTTCTCTCAGGTTCTTTCTTCTTTTTTCTCCTTCTTTTCTTTTCTTTTTTTCTTTTTTTCTTTTTTTTTCTTTTTTTTTCACCCCAAAACGACGTCGTTTTGGGGCACTGCAGGAATAATGGCAGGAAACTATGGCAGAAGATCCGGACTCGTTCCAAACAACAATCTCAAGTGATTTTTATTTTATAATGGTGGGAATGAATTGAATATATGTATATATATATATATATATATATATTTAATTTTTTAATTTTGTAAGTGATTTTTATTTTTCAATGGTGGGAATTAATTGTGTATATATATTAATTTTTAATTTTTGTAATGAAGTGTATATATATATTTAAATTTTTTTAATTTTTATTTAGTTAGGTATAATGTAAATATTTAATTTTTTTTATAAAAAAAAAATAAAAATCATAAAAGATAAAAACAAAAAAACTACTTAAAAATTTATATCCAAACATCACCTCAACAATAAGGGGGAAAATTAGTTAAAATTGTGCTAAGATGACATTGCACTATTAGAACACTATTACTGTAATTTGATAATTTATTTCAACAACATGCTAAATTATAGCTTTCGCATTCCTTTGGAGATGCTCTCAGTGAAAGTCATGTGCATTGGGTCGATGAGTTTGACTCAGAAAAAAAATAATAATAATAATAATTTGAATCAGCAAAATTGAATTGTTAGATTAACAAGTATAGGAGTTAACCTTCTCAACCTCTGCAAAGCATCAAGTGGTTGCCTCCTCACCTCCCTAAGAAGAGTTGAATATATAATGAGTTGTTGTTTCTAATTACTATTCTAATTCCTAACTTATAAGTTGTGTATTTAGATTATAAATTTGAGTAAAGGCAAATATATATATATATATATATATATTGAATGAAATATGAGTTTATTTTTTTTTTCTCCCCTCCAAATATATGATTCAAAATACAGCATTAGAGGTCTCAAAAGTTTTTATTTCCTTTACCATTTCTTGGCAACCAAATGGAGCACTAGCGTAAAATCTTATTATTAATATTATTACTCTCTTTATTTTTTGCTTGTTGATCCTCTCTATATAGTTAAATCTTCTTATTCTTTCGCTTATCTCTTAAGCTACATCATTAGGCCACTATAACTAGTACAAACAATTTTTTTGGGTTGTTTTAGGAAATATGTTAAAAGCTAATTTTTTGTTTTTATTTTTTTTTACTTTTTTTGAAAAAATGTGTAAAAAAGTAAAAAAATGATATGACCCAAAAGAAATTAGAAGTCAAAAAATGACTTTTAATCTCTTTGTCAAAAGAGGCCTTTCAAGCCGTCCTCAAAAATGTTATTACCAAAACATTTTATATAAATAAAAAAATTTTGTCTAAAAATTATGTTTGAAAAAATTAAAATTTTTGATTTATAAAATGACTCATTCTCGAGAATTTTTGCCCACTTGAACCATCCAATTGACTTATCCCGTATGCGTTTGGATTATGTTTATTCAATTAAGCTTTATATTTTTATGATAGTCGGATGTCTGAATCAGTTTAAGTATTTATCGACTGATCTTAGAATCCACACAAAATGTCCCTTCCATATAGATCAGACATATCTCAAACTATACTCATAAACTTGACCTCAAGAAATTGATAACTTATAATGAGAGTTCAACTTGAGATCTGAAAGGAGCATACCTAAACCCCAAGCTTCAAATTAACTATGCTAATGTTGGAAACTAGCAATAGGCTGAATATAAATTTTTTTTTTTTTTATACAAAAATACAAATTTCATAAACTATTTTACTTGCAGATGTGCATACAACAGTAATAAAGTTTAATACTTAAAACATGACCAATAAAACAAGAACATACGGGCAATTCAAACTAAGAATAAAAATAATTTAAGAAGTTTATATATTTATATATGATTTATTATCTATTTTTTTTTAAAGATAAATGTGATAAAATCATGCAGTAATAACACCAATATGATGCTCTTTTTTTCTTGGTGAATAAATTTCTCACTGAGACCAAAAAGATTAATTGATTGAATCATTAAAATAGAATTCATAATAAATTCATAGGCTCACCATCTAAAAATAAATAAAAAATAGATCCACAGGCTCGGACTAAAAACATTCTACGGTATTGTTTGGCAAGTTGGTTTGTGGCTAAAATAGCCACAAAAGATAAAATAGACTATTTTAGTCACAACAAACAAAACATTACATCCAACCCATAATCATTATACTATTCTCTCACAAAAAAAGCTAAAAAAATCAAAAAGTCAAAAAGTCAAAAAGTCATTCTCAAATAAAGCTTTTTAGCCCAAGTTAAAATAGCCAAAAAAATTAAAAAATCAAAAAACTAACTCACTTCTCAAACAGAGGCTACGTATCATGATTTATTGCCTAAAATGTGAATCATTTTAAGACTTCATCATCCCTTTTCTCTTCTGGATTTGTGTTGGTGCAGAATAGGATTATCTAGTGGAGATGGACAGGAATTTGCAATCAGATGGTAGTCCATCAGTATCATTGTGAATTGAATCACTATGCTCTCAACTAGTCTCAATAAAATTACTTAAACCATATGATAGTGTGGGAGCTCGAAATGAGTTCGTCCTATATCGGTGGGGGAGACATCTACAACTCATTTAATAAGTTGACTAATTCCTTCTAACTAGCATGAGGCCTTTTTAAAATAAGAGTAAAACCGTGAGGTTCCTGTCAAAACGGACAATATTGTGCTAATTGGATTGGGTTGGCTGCTTCATTTGGCGTCGTCTGTGAGAACTCCCTCCGATGTGAGTCCCTTGGTGTTCGGAGCTAGTTAACTGGGGACTTATGTGAAGCCCGAAATGGGTTTGTCCCACATCGGTCTGATGACATAACTCATTGTCAATGTTTGATCATTACAACAAGAATACCACTTACAGTTAATATCACTACCCAAAGGCTTGGTATTAATGTTGTGCTAGGTATCTTGAGATGTTGTCATTAAATTAATTTATTTAGAGATTATCTGTTTGGTAACTTATTCAAGATGAGGTAATTGTTCCTGAGGAACAAACTCTACAACCTCAACCTCAAGAATCTGTGCCATTAAGGCGATCCACCAGAGAAAGGAGATTTGCATTTTCAGATGATTATATTGTATATCTCCAGGAACATAAGGTAGAAAATGGAATGTCGAAAGATGATCCAATCAACTTTCGTCAAGCCATGGAAAGTTCCAACTCTCATAAGTGGATAGAAGCCATGAATGAAGAATATAAGCACTGCAAGACCACTTAAGTTATATTGTGACAATAAGTCTGCAGTTTTATATTCCAATAACAACAGGAGCTCGACAAAATCAAAGCATATTGATATCAAGTTCCTAGTTGTAAAAGAAAGAGTGCAGAGTGGACAGATTTCCATAGAGCACATTGGGACAAACTCCATGATAGCGGATCCACTTACGAAGGGACTACCACCCAAGGTCTTTCATGAGCACACTGCTCAGATGGGTGTTGTTCTATTTGAGAACATTCTGGTTTAGTGGGAGTTTGTATTTATATTACTGCTTTATGTCAGCCTTGAGTTTTATCTATGTAATTAGATTAATTTCTGCAGAAATGAAATATTCAGTTTATTACGCTCTGTTACGTATTGTGAAGTATTGATCTCAATAAAGTTAAGTAGGACCAGTTGGAAATAGGCATGTATGGATCACATCACATGTAATTTCCATGCTACGCATCCATGATTGATCTATGTCATTTAGCTGTATTAGTATACGTGACCATTGGTGGGTCGAGTTACGATTGATGTAACGAAGACCGCTTTGATCCTATATTAATATAGTTAATGGACAAGATTGTTTGGATACCCTCAAGTTATGATAACAAATTTCTGAGCTCACTAAAGTTAAGCACATTTTTCAGGATACATATGTGGTCCAGTGGGAGATTGTTAGATAATGTCTCAATGGGACCACATAATTAAATGTGGTGTTATCATTTATAAGAAGCCTACAATTCAAGTGATTCAATTTAGTTAATAGGCTTAAGGGTATATGTGTTATGGACCTAATGTGTAGATACTAGTTGTATAATTTCTATTTCTATGAGGGGCAGAAATAGAAATTAAAACATATTGGTTAAAGTTAATTTTCATTACCTTTCAATTTTAAAACCAATAATGGTTAATTTATTGGTTTTCATTACTGTACGGGGAGCAACTATTCCAGCGAGCCCGTACTCCTTTCTTCCGAGCTCCGTTTATGTCCGATCACCTGCGCGCAAATAATGGTGAGCTACCCGGCGGTGTGTGGCCGGAAAAACCCTCCGACGATCAAATTAGCACACACCTTAGGATAGAGAGAAAGAGGGAGAGAGGTGTTTGAGTGTAAGAAATTCCTTACAAAGTGTTTATCCGTCGCGTATGGGGGGCGCAGACATGCTTATATACCCTCTGTGCCCCATATCTACTCCCAGTCATCTCCTGACACGTGGCTCCGCTATCCCATCTGTTAGCATAAACCTTGCTGAACATCACCTAATCCCAACTGCCTGCCATCACAGCTTGAGCTCGGCAGCCGGGCTGCTCTATCCGTTGCTGTGCCGTGCCGTGCTTCATACCCGAGCATTTCACTAGCCAAGACCAAGGAGGACCGGGCTATGCGGCATCTCGGCAAAGCCTAGCCCGAGGCACCTCCTGTGGTCGGCCTTTCTGCCGGTCAAACAGTTACCTCGGCTGACCACGCCTTTCCGGGCGCCGGTCATTCAGCTTGTCTGGCTTCGGCCATCCTCGGACCGAGCAGCTCGGTCCGACCGAGCACTACCTTGCCGAGCAGCTTCTTTACGGTCTGGGGCGGCACACACTCGGCCCAAGTTCTGCCCGGCCCAAGTTCTGGCAGCCCATCTCTGGGCGGTTAGTCGATCATCTCGGCCCCATGCACCGTTGGGCTCTCAACCTGCTCGGCCGTTACCTTGGCCAAACTCCAGATCATAAATCACCCTCTCAATTGCCCCTTAATTCTGTCCGCGAAAGCGTGACTGGGATTACTCACTTCGACCGAGATAACATTTCTCCGGTCTTCAAGATGCCAAGCCTCGACCGGGCTAGTTAACATAACTGTCTGCAAACTTGCCTGGTTATACTCCTCGGCTGACATCCTTTACTTCGAAAGTAGCTCGATTGGCTCTTCGACTCTTCAACCCGTCGCTTCAGTCTTGACGTCGCCATAAATGGGGACACGTGGCGGGCTACCATTGGTCATCGGGCAGCCAACCCGCCGTTTTTGCCAGAATTTGAATTTGGGCGGCCTCTCGTTCCTACATATACAAGACCCCCCCTAAACAATTTCTTCCTACTGCTTCTTTTCCATCTGACGTTTCAAAGCTCAAGCCATTTCCTCTCAGCCTCGACTGTAATTCTTTGTGATTGGAAGAACAGTTCCTGCCCTTCACAGGTAAGACCTTCGATCCCTCTTGAGTTTCTATTTTCTTTCATATTACACACATTAGGGTACAAAAACGTAGCTCTTAGGGCATAGGCCATAGAAACCGTCCCAAACCTCCCACTGTTCTTGGTGTTCTTCACCTTCCTAAAGAACACTGAAGAACTGGGGCGAATCGGGCTCCTGGTCTTCTTTTGATCCAAAAAACCAATTTGACCGAGTAAATAACATGTTTGTCTCAACCCCAGCAAAAAACGAGATAACAAAAGGACTTGGTCGCTCAACCGGGCTAACATCTGGTCTGCTTGGGCGACCGGGCTCCTTAGTTAGAATAGATAACCGAGGTGGTTTGGCACTCTTAATGACCGAGCTAAAGTCTAGCTCCTTTTGCACGACCGCGCTCACACTTACACTTGCCATCCTTTTCCTGCAGAGTCCAAGGGGACCACTGTCATTCCTGAGGTTCTCAGGACCGATCAGCAACCAATTACACAGTGCCAAACCCCTCAACCGGGATACTAAGCCGTCCACAAATGGGGAAATTCCGCTTCCTAGTGGATACTCCGGCCGTGCTAGCTGCTTTCAGGGAGGAGTACGGCGTCCCGGCCGATGTCCACCTGGAGCTCGCAGAAGAAGAGACCACGTCTTGGGGTAGAACAGAACAATGCCCCTTCACCGTGCTGTCGGTCGTTGAAGGAGGACTCCGCTTCCCTCTGAACCCACTCATTACCGAGTTCCTACGCCGAACCGGGCTAGCACCCACCCAAGTGTCTACCAACACTTACCGGATAATAAACGGCGTGCACGAGCTAAACAGCCGGTTAGGGATTAGCCTAGGTTTAGCCGAGATCCTGCGCCAATACAACTTAGGCCACACTGGTGACGGTCTCGCCTATTATCTCAAGATTAGACCGGGCAGAGAGAAAATCGTGACCGGCACACCAGACAAAGATCTTCACGACGATGATTTCTTCTGGGTGTCTGGTAATTACGAGACAGCCGAGGTACCGGGCTGGATGATTAGCAAAAATTTTGGGAGCACATGTAAGCTGCGCAAATTATCTCGGTTAATACACTTTCTTGATGTTTCTGTACTTTAATCATTCTCTTCCTTGTTTCTTTTGCAGCCATCCAAGCCTTGCAAGCCAACTATAATTTCCCCAACGTAGAGGCAATCAGGATCGCGCTTCGCTACCGCGACCGAGATTGCAACCAATTGCTCGGCTACAGTCCGACATACAGATACTCCGCTCCTCGCCGGAGTAAGGTTACTGACTTCCTTCGAGCTCCAACACCTCCATCGGATCCTACTCTGCCAGACGTTCCCCTCATTCGCCTGACCGAGGAACAAGAGATGGCCAAGCGCAGCAGAATCAAGAACCTGCTCACCGCCACATCCGCCGAGCTGCCGAGCGTTGTAACTCGCTCGCCAGCCGCCGGTCAATCCAGTGGCGCTGTGGTCGCCCTTGCCTCTCAATTGACCGGGCAGTCCAGCCGAGAACCCTCTGCACGACGTGCCAGTAAAAGAGCTCGGGCAGATCCATCCGCCGAGCTAGTCGCCGAGCTCACTACCGAGCATCCATCTGACGCCCCCGTCACAGTGCCGGCCTGGCATCCACAGTTGAAGCACCGGGGTCAAGACATCCCTGCAACGGCTTCGATCAAGGCTGACAAAGAGCATCTGCTCGCCTTTGATCTGTCCAAAGCTCTTCTACTACCGAGCGACGTGGTCAGCAGCGACCACGTCCCTGACACTCGGTTGGTCAAATCATCAGTAAAGTCCATGGCTAGGGTAAGTAAATGTTCCTCTGAAAATTTCACAAGTGTTTGCCCGGTTCCTTTTCTAATCAACTTTGCTTTTTGCAGGCCATTAAAAAACAACACCTGGTTTTGGAGCGCATCCACAGACTTCGACAAAAGGCCAACGACACAGCCAGCCAGGTCGAGAGCCTTCAAGCCGAGCTCGGCCTGGCTAAGTCTTCCCTTGAGATGGCCAACGCCGATAATAACAGACTGCTCGGTCAGCTCGGTGCGGTCTAGAAAAAACGGGATGAGCTCCAGACCGAGGTGGACACCCTGAAAAAGTCGAAGAAGAAAGCTTGCCGGGCTGCCAACAACGCCGGTTTTAACGAGGCCGAGCAGAGCTACAAGAAGCAAGTCTTTGCAACACAAGACATCTACTTCAAGGCTGGCTGGAAGTCCGCCTGTGAACACCTCAGCCAGGGCTCTGACACCGACGTATTTGCCAACCCTCCTCCAGCTTCGCTGCCGGTCTACCTCGTGCCTTATGCAAACGACGTCTTCAGCGCTTTGCAAGCTGAGGCCGAGGAAGGACTTTAAGAGGGAGACAGTGAGACAGATTCTGAGGTAGAGGAGGCCGAGGTGCAAGAGCAGCTCAGCAATGATGAGCCCAGTGCCCAAGACGCAAGTCCAACCATCAACCTTGATGCTGGCGAGGACGAGTTTACCAATCTCTCCCCCCTAGTTTAGTTCTTTTTTGTATTTTTGCTTTCAACACTTTTGATGTAACCGGGCTATGTCCCCACCTTTTGTATTGATTTTCTTATCAATGAAAAAGCCAAATTTTGCAAAGTGTTTGCACGGTAGTCATCAATTCCATCTTCAGCAAAATATCTCGGTATAAATCATTGTTTGAACAAAACACCTCGTCAACCGGAATTCATAACTCGGTTGAAGTACTGAAGCAGAACAAAACAACAAATTCATAAACCGAAATAACCATCTCGGTTGGTAATAACAAAGTTGGGAAAAACACCAACTCATCCAACCGGAGTAGATCATCTTGGTTGGGAATCCGAAGTTGGGCAAAACACCAACTCATCCAACCGGAGCAGATCATCTCGGTTGGGAATCCGAAGTTGGGCAAAACACTAACTCATCCAACCGGAGCAGATCATCTCGGTTGGGAATCCGAAGTTGGGCAAAACACCAACTCATCCAACCGGAGCAGATCATCTCGGTCTTTAACATTTAAACAACAGTCCAAGTGCTTAAAGCAAAATCACTTCTATAAATTGACGAAAAGAATTACATTCTGCAGTGCAAGCCGAAAAATTTCTTTACACAAGAAAAGAAAACAAAAGCTTAAAAATAATACAGTTTCAAGTTGGCCGCATTCCAAGGCTGGGGTATTGCCCTTCCCTCTAAATCCTCCAAGTGGTAAGCCCCCTTGCCCGCCAGACCGGTGATCTTGTAGGGTCCTTCCCAATTTGCCCCTAGTTTGCCTTCTCCTGGCACCAGGGTGTTGCCCATAACCTTTCTCAAAACCTAATCACCAACCTTGAATGGTCTGGGGTGCACCGTCTTGTTGTATTTCTTGGAGAGCTCTTGTTGGTAGGCGGCCACATGGATGAGGGCCTTCTCCCGACGCTCTTCCACTAGGTCTAACTCCAAGGCAATAGCCTCGGCATTCAGTTCGGGCTCGAAGCTCTCGCTTCTCACGGTGGGCATGCTAACTTCCAGGGGTATGACCGCCTCCATGCCATAAGCCCAAGCATATGGAGTTTTCCCGGTAGAACGTCGCGGGGTTGTTCGGTATGCCCAAAGGACATTGGGTAATTCCTCAGCCCATTTTCCCTTTGCCTTCTCCAGCCGTTTCTTCAACCCATCCAGTATAGTCTTGTTTGATGCCTCGGCTTGACCATTGGACTGCGGATAAGCCGGGGTGGAGTTGTAGAATTTTATCTTCAAATCTTCGCAAAATGCTCTGAATAGGCGACCATCAAACTGGGTGCCGTTGTCAGAGATCAAGATCTTGGGGACGCTAAACCGCGTGACCATGTTCTACTAGACAAACCGTTTCATGTCTTTCTCTTTGATGGTTGCCAAGGGCTCAGCTTCAACCCATTTCGTGAAGTAATCTGTGGCCGCGATGAAGAATTTCCGGTTGCCCGGTGCTGTTGGCAGTGGTCCCACTATATCTAGCCCCCACATGGCGAAGGGCCAAGGACTGGTGAGGGGAAGAAGTTCCCTAGCAGGCTGATGGATCTGATGAGCGAATTTTTGGCATATTTCGCACTTGCGGACGTACTTTTGTGCGTCGGCCTGCATGCACGGCCACCAGTATCCCTGCGAAATAGCTCAGTAGGCCAAGGATCTGCCCCCTATGTGGTTGCCACAAATGCCTTCGTGAATTTCATGCAAGAAGGCCTCCACACTATTCGGGTGCATGCACTTGAGATAAGGACCAGTGAAGGACTTTTTATACAGCGCACCAGATGGAGAGAGCCAAAACCGCTCTGACTTCACCCAGATTTTGTGGGCTTCTTTCTTGTCAGTTGGTAGAGTCCGGTCTCTGAGGAATAAGATCAAGGGGTCCATCCAAGAAGGACCTAGCGCGGCGCAGAGTACATCTGTCTGCCCGGCGTTTTCAATGCTTGGCCGTGGAAGAAAGTCAATTAACAGGGGGTTTGGAGACGTACTATCTACCATGGAAGCGAGACCGGCCAGCTCATCAGCTCCGCTGTTTTTTTCACGGCCAATCTGTTGGACTCTGATTGCCTCAAACTGCTTAATGTATTCCCTGACCAGAGCTTGGTACTTCGCCATCCTGTCGTCCTTTGCTTCGTAAATCCTAGAGACTTGGTTAACCACAAGCTGGGAATCATTGTACACCAGGAGCTCGGCAGCCTTCATTTGGATTGCGCTTTTGAGCCCGGCGAGAAGTGCCTCGTACTCAGCCTCATTGTTAGATGCTGGGAAGCCAAGCGTGATAGAATGTTCAATGGTTAGGCCATCCGGGGAGATAAGAACGATACCTAGGCCGGCACCATGACGGTTGGACGCTCCATCAACAAAAAGCTTCCACATTTCCCCCACAAAAAGCTTCCAGCAGTTTGATGGGTCTTGAGAGTTGCGAAGGGCAGTGGGATCACCACTGCTCGGCTGTGCGGTTTCAAGTTCTGTGTTGACCGGTTCCAATTCAGTCCCCCTTGGTGATTCGGCACCGGACTCAGCAAGTTGTTCTATAATGCTCAAGTCCGTGGGCGAATCATCAGGTTGCGGTGTTAAGCCTGCCGCAAGTTCTGGGCTGCGTGGGTCCATTCTTTCCCCCCTTGATGATTCGGCACCGGACTCAACAAGTTGGTCTGTAATGCTCAAGTCCGTAGGCGAATCATCAGGTTGCGGTGTTACGCCGGCCGCAGGTCTTGACCTGTGTGGTTCAATTGCTTCCCCCCTTGGTGATGTGGGACCGGACAGAGTGGATGGGTCGATGATACTCAACTCCGTCATCGCATCACCGGGTGGTATAACCGTGCAGACTGAGGGTACTTCAATGATGCACACAAACTCCGCGTCGCTACTTCCTCTAACTGGTTGTACCTTGGTTGGCCTTGCGTGCATCTCATCATCTGCCACGGTAATATCGACCGGGCATACCGGATGAGTGCCAGGTGAGAACTCGGCGACAAAATCTGCCAAGGTCTGGGCTTTGATAGCAGTGCGCGGCTGGAACTTGACATCAAACTGTCCCAACTCGACCACCCACTTAAGAATTCGGCCTGAAAAGTCCGCCCGTTCAAACAAGGCCTTGAGGGGAAACTCGGTCAGTACGACGATGGTATGGGCGTGAAAATAATGTGCCAACTTCCTCGAAGCCATCATCAATGCCAACGCAAGTTTTTCCAGCGGCAAATATCTCGTCTCAGCCAGCAGCAAGGTCTTGCTGACATAAAAAATTGGGAAGTGCTTGATTCCTTCAGCGCGGACTAGCACCGTACTGATCGCGTGCTGGGAGACGGCAAGGTAAAGGTAAAGTTCCTCACCCGGCTTTGGTGTAACCAACAGTGGCGGAGTAGACAAATATTCCTTGAGCTCGGCCAAAGCTCGGTCACACTCTGCGTCCCACGAGAACTTTGACTTCAATGCTTGAAAGAAAGGGCGGTAGCGATCTGATGACCGGCTTATAAACCGATTAAGCGCGGCGGCCATCCCGGCCAAATGCTGCACGTCCTTAGCCGAGGTGGGCTGCTTCAATTCTTGCACGGCTCTGATCTGAGTAGGGTCTGCTTCGATGCCTCGGTTTGTGACTAAGAATCCCAAAAATTTTCCAGATCCCACGCCAAAGGCACACTTTGACGCATTCAAGCGCAGCTTGTACTTCTTTAGAATGGCAAACATCTCGGCTAAGTCGGACAAATGGTTTGCTTCATGTCGGCTCTTTACCACCATATCATCGATATAAGCCTCCATTGTCCGGCCCAGCAAAGGAGCAAATATTTTGGTCACCATCCTCTGAAAGGTTGCCCTAGCGTTCTTCAAACCAAAAGGCATAACTCGGTAGCAGAAGAGTCCCCTTGGAGTCGTGAAATAGGTGATCTCCCGGTCAGGCCCGTGCATGGCAATCTGATGGTAGCCGCGGTAGGCATCCAAGAAACTGAGCCTGTTGTGTCCAGCCGTCAAGTCCGCTAGCTGGTCAATGCGCGGCAAAGGGAAGCTGTCTTTGGGACAAGCTCAGTTGACTGTCTTATAGTCGACACAAACTCGCCACTTTCCATTCTTCTTGGGCACCACTACTGTGTTGGAAATCCACCGAGGGTAGTGCACTTCCTGAATTGCTTGTGCCTCAAGCAGGTTCTTAACCTCCTCTGCAACTACCTCGGCGTGATGCAGTGCCGATCTCCTTGTTCGCTGGATGACTGGCTTTGCTCCAGGGTAGACGTTGAGGTGGTAGCAGATGAAACTTGGATCGAGGCCAGGCATGTCGTAGGGCGACCACGCGAAGACGTCGATGTTGGCCATTAAAAACTCAACCATCTCGGTCCTCTCTACGGCCGTGAGACTGGAGCCGAGCAAGAAGAACTTGTCCGGCTGTTCTGTATCAATTCGCACCTCAACCAATTCCTCAACAGCCTTGTCTTCGGCCTGGTGCCCACATCATCCAAGACACCCTGGTCCTTCGGTCCCTCGATCATTTGAACGAATCCTTTAGCAGCTCGGCTCCCGTTGACCGCCACGAAGCACTGCTTGGACATGACCTGATCGCCCCAAATCTCCTCGATTGCCCACATAGCCGAGGGGAATCTCATCACCTGGTGATAAGTCGATGCTACAGCTTGCATGTCGTGTAGCCATCCCCTTCCAAGGATAAGGTTGTACGTCGAAGGCACTTGTAGCACCCAGAACTCAACTTATTTGACCACAGATCCCGCTTTGACCGGCAGGATAATCTTTCCCAAAGGCCACTCCGGTTGTGAGTTGAATCCGACCAGTGGCGAAGTTGCCGGAACCAAGTCTGTCTCCCGGAGTTTAAGCTGCTTGAACGCATCATAGTACATGATCTCGACCGAGCTTCCCTGATCGATCAAGATCCACTTCATATCAAAGTCCTTGACGCGTAGTGTTACTACTAGGGCATCGTTGTGCGGCATCTGGATACGCTCTAGATCCCTTGAGGTGAAACTAATCACGTCTTTTTCTTCAGTTTTCCCCCTTTTGATGGCAGGCTGTACCGACAAAACTTCCCTCATATGCTCTGCCTTTTTTATCATGCCCCGGAGTTTGCAAACACGCTCCGGTTCCACGATGCCGTGGATGACATTAATAACCCCTTGGGGTGGTGCGTCTCGGTCATCCTGTCCCCTGGGATCGACCGGAGCCTGATTCGGCTTCACGCCGCCATCAATGTAAAGGTCTAGATGCCCGGCCGCAACCAGCTCTTCCAAGTGTTGCCGCAAAGGCAAACAATCCTCAGTCTGGTGGCCCCTCTCCCGGTGGAACGTGCAACGATACCGCGGATTATAGCCCTTTTGTCCATCGCCCAACTTAGCAGGAAACCGGACATACTCCTCGTCTCGGATTTCACTAAGTATGCGATAGATTGGAATTTTGAAGACCGTGATTATGCCAGTCCTTGCCTTCATCCTTCTGTTTGCGTCCGCTACATCATCTCGGGGATAGTCATCCCGGTCATTCCGACGTCCTCTACCCCGGTTTTTACGGTTCGAGCCACGGTCCGATTCCTCTGCTCGGTCACTTGAGCGGCTGGACTCTTGCCTAACTGCATGCACTTTGCCTGCTGTCTTCTTGTCTGTTGCTACCAGACTGGCCTTTACGGTAGAAGCTGACGCGTCATCCTCTACTCGGATGTGTTCATTGATGCGCTGCATGAGTTGGCCTATAGAGGTCGGCTGGTGCATGGTAAACGAGTCCCGCAGTCTATGTCCGACCGGGAGACCACACTTGTATTGCTTGATTGCAAGGTTGACCGGGCAGTCCAAGATCTCGTTGAAGGTTTCCCAGTACCTTGAGTTGTATACCTTCAGTGTGTCGCTCGGTTCCATCTTGACACTTAGCAAATGATCGACTTCCTTTGGTGTCTTTGTGTTGGTTTTGAAGCGTGTAACAAACGCCTCGGCCAGCTGGTGCCACCTTTGTATGCTCCCTTCCGGCAACCTCTCGAACCATTTTAAGCCCAGCTCGCCCAAACTTGACGGGAAGATTAGGCACATAAGTCCGTCATTGCGCCTATGTCCGGCCATAACCTGTCGGAAGTGGCTCACATGCATATATGGATCGGTTTTTCCGTCGTAAAGTGTGAACTTTGGCTGGTGGACGCCTGTCGGAAGCGGTGTTGTTTCTATTTCTAGGGAAAAAGGGGTGGCACTCAGCCTAGCCAAGTCTGTATCTTCAAAGAGTGGCACTGCTTGGCGGGGTGGAGGCATTCCGACCTCTTCGCTGGCGTGAACCCCGTAGGAGAGCTGCTGGAAAGCCGGTATTCTCTGAGCTTCGCACCGGCGAGCCCGCTCCTTTAAGACCGCCCGTAGATCCTCTGACTGAGCAGAGTAAGAGTACCTCGACGTCGTCGCCGGACGTGAGGGTTTGTAGGTGCTGTCTTGCACGCTAGACTTTTCTGCATGCGCGTCGGAATCACCAACCTGGTAACTTCTGGTAATAGATATGGACTGAGTACGTCGCTGACTTTGACTGCCTGAACGGCGGGATGGGGTGCGCTCACTGTGGTCTCCCACTCCAACTACACCTTTCCCTTTGACATGCCGCTTCAGGTCCTCCATTTCCGCCGCCATGCGCCGGATGACAGCGTCTTGGTCCCTCAACCTATTTTCCAGACGTCTGGCGTGTGTGTCTCTCCTCCGCCGGTGACCGTCTGGACTCCGTGAATGACCATGACTTCTTCTGCGCTTATCCCGCGCGTCTCCTGACTGCCCTCCGGTGGGCGTCCCCAAGTCTGCCATTGGATGGATGGCAGGAGGTCCCTCTCTCCTTCGGGTATACTCTGGGGTGGCTCCGTCGATGGCGGACAACGGAAGCTCGTCGTTGTTCGCCATGGACGGCGATCAGATGAACCTGGAAGACAAGGTTTTGTCTGTCACGTTCCCACAAACGGCGCTAATTGTGCAGGGAGCAAATATTCCGACGAGCCCATACTCCTTTCTTCCGAGCTCCATTTATGTCCGATCACCTGCGCGCAAATAATGGTGAGCTACCCGGCAGTGTGTGGCCGGAAAAACCCTCCGACGATCAAATTAGCACACACCTTAGGATAGAGAGAAAGAGGGAGAGAGGTGTTTGAGTGTAAGAAATTCCTTACAAAGTGTTCATCCGTCGCGTATGGGGGGCGCAGACATGCTTATATACCCTCTGTGCCCCATATCTACTCCCAGTCATCTCCTGACACGTGGCTCCGTTATCTCATCTGTCAGCATAAACCTTGCTGAACATCACCTAATCCCAACTGCCTGCCATCACAGCTTGAGCTCGGCAGCCGATGACAGCTTGAGCTCGGCAGCCGAGCTGCTCTATCCGTTGCTGTGCCGTGCCGTGCTTCATACCCGAGCATTTCACTGGCCAAGACCAAGGAGGACCGGGCTAGGCGGCATCTCGGCAAAGCCTAGCCCGAGGCACCTCCTGTGGTCGGCCTTTCTGCCGGTCAAACAGTTACCTCAGCTGACCACGCCTCTCCGGGCGCCGGTCACGCAGCTTGTCTGGCTTCGGCCATCCTTGGACCGAGCAGCTCGGTCCGACCGAGCACTGCCTTGCCAAGCAGCTTCTTTACGGTCTGGGGCGGCACACACTCGGCCCAAGTTCTGCCCAGCCCAAGTTCTGGCAGCCCATCTCTGGGTGGTTAGTCGATCATCTCGGCCCCATGCACCGTTGGGCTCTCAACCTGCTCGGCCGTTACCTCGACCAAACTCCAGATCATAAATCACCCTCTCAATTACCTTTCAGTTTTAAAACCAATAATGGTTAATTTATTGGTTTTCATTACCTTTCAGTTATGAAAACCAATTACAACCTTTTGCTTCATTTAGGAGGAGTTAGTCAATTTATTAAGTGGATTGTGGATGCCCCTCAGACCAATGTTGGACAAAACCATTTCGGACTCCCATATAAGTTCTCAATTGACTGGCTTCGAATGCCAAGGGACTCACACCGGAGGGAGTTCTCACATACGACACCAAATGAAGTTGCCAACCCAACCCCACTAGCACGGTATTGTTCGCTTTGGCCAGAGTCTCACGGTTTTGCTTTTCTTTAGAAAATACCTCATGCTAGTTAAGAAGAGTTAGTCAACTTATTAAGTGGGTTATGGATGTTTCTCAAACTGATGTGGGACAAATCCATTTCGGGCTCTCACAGATAGTAATTAGTAACTGCTGTTGCATTTATTTGTATTGACAACCACTATTTGATACCAAATATCAAAAATAATTTGTGAAATCTACTTATAGAGTTACAGATAAATTTAATATATAATCAGGGAAAAAAAATCCAGTTTGGATTAACAAATAATCACGATACTGAAATAAAAAATATGAAGCTTCATTAGAAAATAAGGCTTACATATAATTTCTCCTTAATAACAAGAAAATATCAACATTTGGGATAATTTACAAAAGTCAAAAAGTTATTAAAAAAGTCAAAAAATTCATACTATTTGAGAAAAGCTTGTGGGGGAAGTCTAGAGGGAAAAATTATAGGCTCTGTTTGGAAAAGGATTTGGAATTTTCATTCCACCTCTTGGTTTGCACGTGGTTTTTGGATGTAGTTTTCAAATATTAATTCCACATCCACTTTTGAAAATTCTTTTCCAGGCGAAAAAATTTGGCTAACCTAGTCGTCTCCAGAACGTCCGGCCGGTTGACTAGAATAGTGTACTTTTTTTTTTTTGCACATGTTTTTTTTTATATTTTAAATAAAAAATATTTTCAGATTTTTTTTTAAATTTTTTTTATGAGTTTTAAATAGGATTTTGGATTGTGTGTTTGGTTATGAGTTGTAAATTTTTAAATTAAATATTATATGTCACATCATTCATTTCAAACTCAATTCAGAATTCTTTCCAAAACTCTTTTCAAAACTCATAACCAAACAAATTTATCACACGCAAATTATAATTCTAAAACTCACAAACTCAAAATATAACACATTCTCAAATCATATTTAGAAAATTCTATTAAAAGGTATCATTATTTTGTTCTTTAAATTCAACTACCTAAAAATTAAAAAGTCAAATAGGCAACAAGGGTAGAATAGTCATTTTGATTTTAATACAATATTTTATTACCTATTTTTTTATAAAAAATCAAAAAATTATCTCAAAAATACATTTTTTCTCTACTATTTTAACCAAAAAATGCACTTATATAGTATATCCCAAACACATGGCGCTTTTACCTTAATTTCAATCCTCATATTTCAAAAAAATAAAAATTAATTAATTTTTTTTAATGTTTATGAAATAGATTTAACAACTACATGGAGTCAATAAACTGAAAAAAATAGCAGCAAAAATTTCGTGAAGAAGGAATTAAATATTATTGGGAAGAATTCTTTTATGGAGGCAAGCATGCAGCAGTTCTTCGATAGCAAGACTTTTGCTGTTGCAAGTTGACTTTTCTGATGTTAAATTTTAATTGACAAATTAAATTTGTTTTATTGATTTAAATTCAATTAATAAGTCGGTAACAGTACTTTGTTTAATCTTCAAATACAACTTACAATTTTTTACTATATATGTTTTTTAGTCCTGTTTAATATACTTTAAATTTCACAAGTGCATCTCATAATTTGAGGTTTTTAGATTGTTGTACCATAGCAAAGTGCTTTTTTTTTTTTTTTTTTTTTTTTACATAAAAAAAAATTAGAATTATATTATAGTCTGTGTGTCATGAGAGGCAATCGTGTTTTTTTTATTTTTTTGAATGAAGAGGCAATTGTTGACTACATGAAAAATAGATTGATGTTAGTAGACATGAAAAAAATATTATAAAGATGATCATGAAAAAAATTTTACCCTTAATATCACGCACTAATCAAATGATGAAAAATTTTCATAAAATATTTTGTGATATTTTTTTTTATGATCCATAGTATTATTCATTATCAAATTGGTCTCTGGTTATGGGCTGACTGATTTCTAGCCCGTTAAATATAGAACAGCTCACCAATTTCTTGGCCCAAACCAAATTTGAGGCCACAAATGCTAAGATAGAAATTTCTTTTTACTGAAAGATTCACAAAGCCCGCAAGTTAGGCAGCCCAAGCACATAAGTTTACAGTATTGTCAGGCCAGTGCGCCTTTTCGAAGGCCCAACAGAGGCCTCGTTTGCTAAAAATAATAATAAAAAAAAAAAACTTAAAAAATGTTGAAGTAAAACAAGAAAAAAAAACTCTAATTTAAAACAAGAAAAAAAATCTAAAACTATAATACAAAAAAGAAAAAGGAAGAACCTATACAATTCTTAGTTGCAAAATTAATAATTTACCTTGTATAATCAAACTTATTTATCATGCTATTTTCAATGGATACTTCAAAAAAATATAGTTTTATTTTTAAATGTAGTATAAGGACTGGATTTAGGTAGGACTATGACTTTATTCACTTATAGTGGATCTTGCCAAATTTAGAATTAGTGTCATTCAAATTCAATCCACGCTTCAACATCATGAATAGTAATTTACAGAACTTACCAATTAGGCATTTATAAAATTTAATCAAATAAAGTATGTTAAGTATTGAATAAGTACATATCAACATTGGATTTGGTAAATTGTGAGTTAAAATTTCACAATTGATCTTGGTTGTTGGTTTTAAACAGCTGAAAAGTCGAATGTATTAGATGATCTGCTTTTGGTATAGAAATACTTTTCTCTGTTCCTCTGCCAAAATGCATTAATTTCAATTTCTTTTGTGAGCTAGCCACTATCAAGTGGGGAAGAAAAATACTGACATCTAAATGTTTTACTACATATTTTATTAAATATTTTATGTAAGTGGGAGATTTTATTATGCGAATTTATGTTAGTTTTACATTTATATAAAATATTTGATAAAATACTTAAAATTCTTAACATTACTCATTGGAAAAACGAATACTAAGCTTTTCAATAATGACCTCTTCTTATTTCAAAAAATATCATCTTTTTATCCTTCTTTTCTCTTAAGAATACATTTATGAATAAGGTTAAAATTTAAATACATTCAACATGGTATAGTTCATGGATAATCAATCAATCACTTGAAGAAGACATTTATGGATAGGGTTAAAATTTAAATACACTTAACCTGGTGCGGTCAGTTGAGAATCAATCAATCATTTAAATTTGATATTGTAATATGAGATCTTCAACTCAAACCCACCTCAAGTAAAGTTAAGGTTATCCGTTAGAGCTCTTCCATCTTCTCTCTCTTGCTCTTGACTTAAATTTTTTTTGGTAAATTTAGGGTTCGTTTGAAAAAAAAAAAAAAACTTTTTTAGCCTATTTTTTAACTTTTTGGCTAAATTAATTTCGTTTAGGAAGAATTTTTTTTGGCTTTTTTGACGTTTTTATTTTTTTGTGAGAAAAAAATAGAATGATTATGGTTTGGAGGTGATATTTTGTTTTATTAACTTATTTAGCATTTTTTTTTTTTTTTTGTACTTTTTTAATCACAACCTAAAGCCAATTCACTTGCCAAACAGGGACTTACATGAAAAGCTAGACAGTATTATTAAGATTTAGCAATATTTTTAAACATAATTTGAGGATTGAACAACTCTAGGTTTAAGTAAAAAATCAAAAATTAAAGGCGCTATTGCACATCTTTTCAATTTAAACAACTGCGAGTAAATTTTGCGACATCAACATAATGAAAGTTTTGAATTGGACTGATAAACTATGAATTGATAAAATTCCTACGATAATTTTTGAATTGGGCTGATAGCATAAAACTTGGATTAAAGCAAATTTAAACCTTGTTTGAGAATATGTTATTTTAGTAATTTTTTGATTTTTACGAAAAAATATACAAGTAAAGAAAATGATCTGACAATTTACAACGACTTTTTAATTTTTTAATTAAAACAAAAAGTTATCAAACGAGGCGGGGATGAGGACCAGTAGATATTAAATATATTGAGGTGGGCCATGGGTGGGAGTCCATCAATTTTAAATCTTAAAAATAGAACGCATATATATATATATATATATATATATAATCTAAAAATGTTTGAGAGTATTAAATATGGAGCATTAGGAGGAGTTCTAATGAGCTGGTCTGATGGTTGTATCTTTTATTTTTTTATTTTTTTTATTATTACATTTCTAGCACATTAAAACTAATTTAGTGCTATTTTTTAAAAGTTTTGAATCAGCTCACTCTATAACCCCACATTTAAAACGCAATGTTGCTAAGAAAGGCTTTATATAGACAAAGTAGTTAACACAAGGACAAAGTTCTTGTGCAAGTGGAAGATTAGGCTTTGCCTTCTCTTTTGTTTTATTTTATTTTTAATGCGAGACACCTTCATGAATTGAAAGCAAAAGGTGAAGACTTTTTATTTTTATTTTTATTTTTAATAAGAAGGTGACTAATTCAAGCCATGAATCTCCAAAATATGTTTGGCATAAATTTTTTTTTTTTTTACTATTTTAATTATAAAAAGATAAAATATATTAAAAAGTTAATAAGATAAAATATTATATTCAAATCATAATCATTTCATTTTTTTTCTAAAAAAAGTCAAAAAAAAATCTCAAACAAGACTTTTCGTCCCAAGTTAAAATAGTTAAAAAGTTCACCCACATCCCAAACAAAGGCACAGTATTAACTAAGAAAATTCTAACAAATTTTATGCCCACTAAAAAAAAAAAAAATTATACTCGACCGTATCCTACTTTTACAATTCACTCCATACATCTACAAGCAGCAAATCAAAAAACAGAAGCCTTCGGAATTATTTTTTCAAATTAATACAAGAATCTTAACTTAAATCTCTTAATTAATTAATAAAAATGATAATGATACACACATCTACTTTTTAGACCCATTTTTTATAGACCAATGATGTGTTAATCATCTTGTTGGCACATCATTAAGTCTAAAAAGTTAATCTAACTTTTGAGATTGTTGGGAATAGTAATGCTCATTAATTAATTAGGCTTCCTGCAATTCTTCCTTATCTGGCCTTTGGATCCAGTGAGGGGACTAATATCTCCCATCTTCATCATTGCTGCAGCAAAATCAGAGTAGAAGGTTTTGGCATTTGTGCTGTATTTTTCGACGAGGGAGTCAGTTGATCCACCATTGTGCAATATTTGATCAGAGTGGAGGAGGCCCTTTTGGTTGATCAAGTTCTTGTAATACTTGTTGTCAAAAAAAGTGGGAGTTTGAAGGTCTAGAGGTGCCAAATTGTTGTCTCCTGAGCCGGTAGCACGTGGGCAACTCCGTCGCCTTGTCTTTGCAAAGGAGCTATCAATATTAGTCTCGTTATATATGCGATTTCTGAAGCTTGTACACCTTGCTTGCCCTATTGTATGTGATCCTGTTTCACAAAAGAAGTCATTTTAGAAAAGATATTAATTATTTTTATGTTGTTGCACCTTTTTTACTTGAGCTTTTAGAGAGAGAGAGAGAGAGAGAGAGAGAGAGAGAGTACCAGATAGAGTAACCATATCTTTGGCAGAGAGGCCTCTAGCTTTGAATCTTTTGATAAGGTTACTAAGGGTAGAAGTAGGAGGTGGGATTACACCGCTATTTGCCTTGGCTAAACTAGCAGTTTTAGAATCCCTGCGTCCAAGTTTGACATCCCAACTAGGCCCTCCAAGCTACAATAACAACAAATAATATAGCATTTATCCATCAGAACCAAACTTAAATGCATGCACCATCTTGGGTATTGAAAATATAAACAATAAAAATTACCCTTCCATCTTGGGTATTGAGTAGGTAATTAAAAATTAATATGTATCAAAGCAGATGATAGATGACAGACTGTGTGATTGAATCTTCCCATTTGCTCGATAATTAAAATATTTACACGTGTTTAGCCTGAAAATGAAAGAGAATCTCTTTCTATTTATTAATTTAAGCTTTTAAATGAGTATGTAGTTAATAATAAAATATTCAAAACTTGATATTTAATAAGAAGCACTTACATAAACAGTGGAGTCACGAGCTGCGATAGCAACAATATCAGCACACGAGACTATACCAGGGCAAATTTTTTCCACCTTAGACTTGATATCATCTATTACATTGTATCCCCTTACAGATCCATTATTAGGACGTGCAGTCTTCTCCCCTTTAAAAGATGAAGTATCATCTAAGAGTATTGATCCATCACAACCCTTTCATCAATAATTAGATGGCCCATGAAATAGAAAGAAGCTTTGTTAGAATTTGTCTAAAAAAAATAAAAAAATAAAAAAACTATGGGGGAATAGGTCAATGTGCATGACAATTGAACAATGTGCTATATGTCTTATGTTGTAAATTGTGCCACCAAGGTTAGTGAACTTGACTTAGGCCTCGTTTGTAAATTCTCAATTTTAATTAAAAAGTCAAAAAGTTATTACATTAGTTAAAAAGTCAATAACCCATATCAAAAAGTTAAAATTTTCTTTTCTCTCTATTTTTTACACATTTTTTCGTAAAAAGTCAAAAAATCATTCCAAATATACTAATTTTTTTTAACTCATATTTTAGTCAAATAGTTAAAAAATTACTAAATTAACCTGTTCCCAAGCGAGACCTTATTATATGTGTTAATCACGCGCAAAAAATGTTGCCTCATATCTATTATTTTTGTTTCATGACTAGAGTTTGTTGTTTTTTAGCAGGGATGTTGCTCTATAAAAATGATAACAAGATATTATATAAATAAATAAATTATATATAAAATAAAATGGCTTAATATTGGATTTTCACTTTAAAATAGAATATTCATAAATATGATTTTATTTTCAAAAAGTAACATTACCACATCCTTTTTATAATATTTTATGTATAAAAATTTTGCAAGAATTCTCCTAATAGTAATCATTTGAGTGCATATTTTGTGTTCCAGTGCATATGCATGTGTTTTTTTAAATTTGACAGGGGGTGCAACAACAGAAATTTTTGGGGGTGGAGGATAGATGTCATGTTGTTACTAATATGTTAGATATTTAGAAGATAACAGAAAGAAAGAAACATGCATATGTGATTGATAGAAAATAAGTATCCTCTATTTTTTGTGAAATTAACTTAAAGTATATGTTCCAACCACACGACATTCTTTTTGTAGTAGAATATTTGCGACAGCATAATTAAAATTGCAAAAATAATTATTTGTAACGGTATTTTACACCGTTACAAATATTTACAACAGTAACTTGCCATCACAAAATATTTCAGTTGCAAAAAGGGTTAATTTGGGATGAAAAGAAGAGAACAATTACATTGACGAAGCAGTCATGGAAATGGAGGCGAAGGAGAGAAGCACCCATTCGCTTTTCCTTCGACACAGCAGAATTGACCACTGATTTCACAGTACTTAGTAATTTGGGACAAGTTTTGAAGTAGAAATTAGTGGAAAGCTGAGCAGAGGAGGTACCCATTAAGAGCACAAACATGAGGAATGTGACATTAATCACCATTGAAGAAGAAAAAGCCATTTTGGGAAACAGAAGGCGGTAGACAGAAACTAGAGATGGAGTGGAGTGTGTTGAGAAGAAGATAGTTTCAGGGTTGCATATATATATATCTAAGAACTCAAGGGCGCGTTTGGCACAGCTAGATGACCTAATCTTCTAGACTAATTTTCTGAAAATTGAATTTTTTTATTTTTTATGTTTTTTAATTTTTAATGAATTTTTTAATATTTTATGAATTTTTTAAATTTTTTTTAATATACTTAATATAAATACAATTAAAAAGTATAATATTTATGAAAAAAATCTTTAAAAATTTCATTAAATACCAAAAATATAATATATATATATATATATGTATATATGAAATTCAATCCATTATTGTATTTTTGTTTATTTAACAATTTTTTTAATTTTTTTTTACTTTTTAAGTACATGTAAGTTAGGTGCATCTAAAAAATCAAAAAATTGCTTAAAATATTTTTAAAAAATCACTAAAAACAAAAAGAATACAAAAAATTAAAAATGCTCAATTTTTTTAAAATTGAATTTCTAAAATTAAAACTAAACAAGGTGAATATTACCCCCGAAAGAAAGAGTATGGAATATTATTTGGTGCTCTTAGAGCATCTCCAATGATTCATCAGATTTTTCATCAAATTTGAGTAAAAAAAAAAAATAATTTTCTCTATTTGATATTACATGCTCCAATGGAGAAATTTAGCTTTTCATCAAACTACCGGTTAACCGGACGAACGATCGGCCAATGCAAAAAATTGAAAAACTGAGAAGACAAAGAGGTGGTCGACCGAGGGGTCGATCGCCTAGTGTAAAACTTTCACAAATTTTGCTTTAGGTGGTCATCCAAGAGGACGTTCGACCGGTTATCCGGTGGGACTCACTTCCAACGTAAACGCCTAGTGTTTTGGTGAAATCTGTTCCACTTCTCATTTTGGTGAAACTTTTGGTGAATTCTCAATTTAATATCCATTTGGTGAAACCGTTGGAGCCATAAAAGTGATAATTTTTCACTAAGGCCTCGTTTGGAAACCCTCTTTTTTAGTTAAAAAGTCAAAAAGTTACTAAATTAGCCAAAAAGCAAACAACTCATACCAAAAAGTCAAAGATTCTTTTTTATCTCTATTTTTTGCACATCTTTTCGTAAAAAGTCAAAAAGTCATTCCAAACATACTAGTTTTTTTTAGTTCATATTTTAGTCAAATAATTAAAAAGTTATTAAATTAACTTATTTCCAAACGAAACCTAAATTCAAATCTAATGCTAAATTTATTTCACCGTTAGAGATGGTCTTAGGTACTACTAATCCATGGTCTTAAGAGTTCACACGAATCCCTTTTCTTTACATTTAGGAATGAATCATAGGTATGTTGAGTAGCTGTGAATCTCGATAAAAATGCTTAGAGTCAATGTTGGTGTGATATTTCAATGTTCTTTTGTATTTTCTTACTACTATATATTTATAGTTAAATTTTATATATTTATGTATTATATTGTAATTTTTTAAAATTATAATGAAACCAATTCGATTGGGAATGTAATTCTATTATAAGGTTAATGGCGTAATTTTTTGTGTTTCTGTATGTTTAACTTAAATTTTATTTTATTTTTATTTAGGTTTCGTGTCTCATAATTAATTTTATTATTATTATTTAAAAATAGTTAAAACAATGCCTCATGGTTCCGTTTGTTTTCAAAAATAAAATAGAGGTGATTCATAGTGAGGAGATTAATAGTGAGGGGATTAAGGGGTTGTTTGGAGTGTCCTAAATAAGTGCAATTTTTTGTTTTTTAGACTAAAAAATTGAGAAAAAAATATAAATGTTTAGATTAACTTTTTTAATTTTTTTTGAAAAAATATGTATTAAAAAATTATATAAATAAGTGTATAAGAGAATTTAGTGATAGAATAGGACGTACGGTCAGAAGCGTAAGGGGCTGCGCGGTAGAGGGTAGGGGTAGAAGATTCATTCTCTCTTTTTCGAGCATAAATTGGACGGTGCTGTTTGGCCCATGGGAGCCCACCACGAGGTCCCGTTTTGCTAATCGGAACCGTTTAATGTGTAGAACTCGTTGAGTATTATGTTCTTATAAAAAATCACATTGATTGGATATCAATAGCTATCTGATCCTGTTAGTTTTTCTTGTCAACTGTTAACTATAACACAATACATTTTTTATACAAAACTGATTTGATCATGTAGTTACCAATTTTCGATCAATGTGATTTTTTACAAGCATATAGTTCTTGACCAGTTCTTCGTATTAAACGGTTCGCATTATCAAAACGAGACCCATGGTGGGCCCTCACGAGCCCAACATTTCTATCCAACTTAGTGATTTTATATATGTAATTTTTTTTCCCTCTCACGGTACTAAAGGGTCACTTATTAGGTGTAAATTTTGTTTGATTAAAATATTATGTATATTAATTTTTTTAATAATTTTAATTTGTGAATGGTGATAACTTTTTTGTTTTTTTTTTTGTACCTTTTTGATTTTTTTGCAACACCCCAAACCAAGCTTAGTAAAATTGTGTTTGTTTTGATGATAGTTGTTAGTATAGGAATTGTTAAATTATTTTTATATAAAATAATAAAATAAATAAAAAAATACAAAAAATTAAACATTAATGTTAAAAAAAAATGCCCAACATGTAGAAAATAAAAAAATAATTTTTTTTTACTCCCTTCATTATTTTTCTAATACAACCTCTACCTCCTCTATCCCTATCTCTCTTCCAACCTTCATCTTAATTCCCTCCTCCATCTTAATTATTTTTTTAACTTTACAAACAAATACAATACTAAAGCCAAGTTTGGGAAGACTAAATAAGTGCACTTTTTAACTTTTCTTGTATTATGTGTAGAAAAAATAAAGAGGAGATGTTGATTAATCTGACCTAAAAAAGATAAAAAGATGAAATAAGTACATTTTTTTAATTTAGCCAAACTTAACCTAACCTCTATCAATCTCATCCCACCCTCTGTACCCCATAACAAACAGGTCCATAGGTAAGTAACTTTAAAGCATGGTAGAGGTAGTAGAGCTTTGTATTAATTGATTGATTGATGATAGTGGCCAAAAGCACGTTTACGTGGAATGAGCTGATGGAAAGTCACATCTACAGAAGGTACCGACATTTATCAATTTGGGGTTATTTCCATATCATTTAATGTTTATTTATTTCAGCGCTGCTTGAGGGCTCGAATTTCGGGGTCGAATGCCCCGAAAATTTCACTTTAGGTAAAAAAAAAAAAAAAAAAAAGGAAAAAAGAAAGAAAAAAAGAAAACAGTTTCTAAAAATAGAAATTAGGGGCATTAGGGGCAAATTTTTTAGGGCCACCAATCATTTTCCTATTTATTTATCGGCGCTGCTTGAGGGCCCGAGATTTCGGGGCTCGAATACCCCGAAATTCCATTTCAAGTAAAAAAAAAAAAAAAAAAAAAGAAAAAAGAAAGAAAAAAAAAAAACAGTTTCCCAAAATAGAAATTAGGGGTATTAGGGGCAATTTTTTTAGGGCCACCAATCATTTTCCTTTATTTATTTGGGTTACAGTAAAGACGCCATGGAAATATGAGATAATTAGGTACCTGTTGACTTGTTTTAAAAAATTAGTTAAAAGTTTAATTTTTAATTTTTTTTAAAACGTTTATAAAAATAAAAAGATAATATAATTCAAAATAAATTAAAGATTTAATTTTAATTTTTAATCATTTTTTCAAAATTAAAAAAAGTTGTTAAGCATTAGCTTACATGCAATTAAAATATTAATAAATTTACTTCTGAAATGAAAATTTATCTAAAGCTCTATTTGGAATGAGTGGATGAAATATGATGGAATTTGTTTTATAATAAACCTTGTCCGATGGGTAAAATTTTACTTAATTTTTTAAGTTTTAGAAAGAAAAAAAAAATTACAAATTTCAAGGTTTAGTACAATTATATTACTGTAATATAGATGAAAAATTATATTGTATATTTTATTTTTGATTCGCATGTGGTAATTTAAAATTTTTTTAAGCTTATTATATTTTTTCAAATAATTATAAGAAAGCTTTAACTATGTATATGCACCAATCATTTGAGAAAATTTGATATTTTTATAGTAGATGATTGAATTGAGATAGAAAATATTATTCTGTTCAGATTTCGTACAAATAAAATCGTTCAAGAAAGATTTTGAATAATTAGATTTACAAAGTTATTCCTAATTCATCAATTGAAAACTTTAAAATTTATTTTAAAATTTTAAATATAAAATTATTATATTGAATTAAAGATTATACTCTTTTAAATTAGTAATATCAAATCCATCCATTTTAAACTCATAAATTTGAAGAAAAAAAAAGCCCTTATAAATTTGAACAAACAAATAACGCCAATAATAATAGAACATTTGGTTACGTCAGTCAATAATCTATTCTAATATATAAAGTGAAGGTTTGTTGTAATGTTGACACATCTCTGCCTCATATTTTGAGTTTTCCAAATATACTCATATAATTGATATTTATGTAAAAAAGAAGAGAATAAAACTTGATGCCAAGATTATAAATTACACAAAACAAGATCTTACGACTTGATCAACAAGCACTATATATATATATATATATTATTTTTATACTATTATGCGTTTTTTTAATTACACAGACATTATGTGTACAACCAGGGATGGACCGAGGATTTGATCATTGGGGGAGGCAAAAAAAAAAAAAAAAGAAGAAGATAAGTGGGGTTAGATTTAAAGCAATGGATTTTCATGTAATTAACAATTGTGATTTTTTATACTATTAATTGAAAATGGATACACTCTTATTCTTGTTAAATATTTAATGTAAGAGTAATATTACATGATAGCATCACTAATTAATGAGAGTTTTTAGGCCATGTTTGTTTGGACGGATATGTACTTGAGATTGGACTAATAGTCCAATAAAATTATTAATCTGATGTTTCGTTAAAATATTGAAGTACGGACTAATAATCCATCCGGATATGGTATCTCATATATGATGAACTATTCAATCTCATAGACGGGCTATGATATAAATTGGGAGATTAAGTCAAAATCTGGACTAACTTATCAAATTACCAAATTAATCCTGACTATATAACCTCATTTAAATATTTTTTAAAAATTCCATAAAATATTTTTTTAATTTGTAAAAATTTTTAAAAATTACGAATTTTTAAAAAATATTTAACAAAGATCCAAAACAATTTCAAAATGTAACTAAGAACATGATATTGACATATTCTTTGCTGGAGATGATCTTAGAACAATAATATTATTATTTATATAAATTTGAATGGTAGTAATCAATAATTACCCCCATAGACTTTTAATTCGACATGTTTACAATTGGTATTTTGTATGTATCTTCTCATATATATATTTGCTCCATTTTCTATATTTTCTAATATCATTATTTTTCTAAATAGCTATATTTCATAGTTGAATAATTTTTGATTTTTTTTTTGTTCAAAAAAAAAAGAATTAAATTTTGTTTAAATGAATGCCTTTTTGAATTTGGGCAGTGAATGGCTGGATGATTAAAATAGCAGTGCATATTTTTTAATGGTTGTTTGTGTATATAACTTTTATAGTTAAATGATTTTTGATGTTTTCTGTTAAAAAAAAGGGATTAAATTTGTTCAAATGAATATTTTTTCGAATTTTGACAATGAATAATTAAAATAGCACTACATATAATTTAATGGTTGCTTGTGTGTATATAAATTTTATAGTTGAATGTTTTTGATTTTTTCTATCAAAAAAAAGTGGGGGCTAAATTTTGTTCAATTAAATACTTTTTTGAATTTGGGCAATGAATGATTATATGATTAAAATAACAGTGTATTTTTTTTAATGGTAGCTTATGTATATATAACTTTTAGGAAGATGTACCAATAAATCTTAGATTATAAACTTATAAACTGTTTGGTCCTAAAAGATTTTTTGTGAACAGATAAGTCCTATTATATCCAATTTTACCTGTGAGGGTATTATAAGGCGTACGGGAATTACAATTTAATGGGCATAATTTGTGTTTTACAGAAATGGAAATTACAATTTTGGGCAAATGCATTCCAGTTCAAAGAGATTTTTAATCCTAAAATTATTAATTATAGAAATACTAATCTAACCTAATCCAATTCGTTTAAATAAACATATTCTTATATTATAGTATTGAAAAGTAATGATTAGACTAATGAGTGACAAAAATTGTTAACTTATAAGAAAGGCCAACAGTACACAGTTCCGTCTCTGTTTACAGTACTGTTTACAGCCTGTTGTTTATTATTGATTGGAAGGCCAATTCTAAGAAAGCAACGTGACCATTATTGAGTGTGGTGTGATGCATTCAATTGAAAGATGCATAGAAAGACAAAAACAAAAAGACATGACAAATTCATGTGGAGCAAATGACACTTCTCCTCGTTCAAAAAAAATAAATAAAAAAATAAAAATTTACACTTTCTTATACCTCTCTGACCCAGATTTAATGTAAACCCAATAAAATATTTTTTTATGCCACGTGATAATTTTTTGTTTAATTTTTAATAGAAATTAATTTTAAGAGATAAATTAAAAAAAAAATTAAAACGTAAAGGGTGAAAATGTGATTTTTTTTTTTTTAAATGGTAAAAAGAATGATAAAACATGAGAGGGGACAAAGTGTAATCCACCCATTAATGAAATTCCACAACCAAAAAAAAGGGAGGGGAATATATTTATCTAAAAGTCCCATTCAGCTTGCAATGATAAATTCATTACTGTAATAATATTTTAAAAAAAATATAATTCAACTGGTTACACTTCTAACATCACATTTCAATACAAACTAATACAAATAAATTAAAAATAAATCAAAACTTACAAATAAAAATCAAAACGTTTTAATAATTTATTATTTCATTAATTTACTAGTATCATTACTAGTATGAAAAGATCATTCCACAAACATAAAACATACCTAGAAAGTTTTAAAATTTTCTTGTAATTAAATAAGTCTACTCAAGAGAGTTGATTATCAATAATATTATAAATTCAAAAATTTTGCACAAAAAATATCCAAACATTTCATCTTGTTATTCGAATTTATTTTACACATGAATTTTACATTACATAAATTTAATCTCAATCACATACTCTAATTCCAAAAAATCCTGAATAATTAATTCTGAGTTGATTGAATTATTGGGTAATTATTCTGAGAAGAAAAAGGTGAGATTTCAATCAACTGTTCGTGATCAAAATTTGCCAGCTGTTTTTTGTCCAACAACCCGGTTAAAGTATATGATTTATGAGATTTATGAGCCAAATTATCTCTCGCTACTACCGACACCATCCATTTAATTTAAATGAACCTCAATTGTTTTCTTCACTCTTTTCGCGAAAAAAATTAAGATAATTTTCTTATTTTTTTAACTGAAAAATGCATGAACGAAACACTCCACACACAGAAGAAGAAGAAGAAGAAGAAGAAGAAGAAGAAGAAGAAGGAATTTCTCTAAATTGTAATAATAATCACCAAAACTGTAAGTTTTAAGAGGCACTTACTAATAAGTTTTACATTTAGAATTTATTATCCATTAAGTCCTATTTACAATGTTATATATAATAATTGAAAACTCCTAATTAACTCAATTTGAATACTAAAAACTCAAAATAAATATATCAAAACAAATAAAATAAAAAATCCTAAACAAAATAATTGGCAAATAAAATGTTTTAAAAAAGGTGAAATTACAAAATTGACAGTTGAAACCAATGAAATTTTTGTAAATTTTGATTGTTTGATTGTTTTCAACTGAATATGGATCTGTCAAAAAAAATTAATAAACTTGGATGAATTTTTATTTATGATTTTGCCAATCTAGATATTTCTAAATGCTTGAAAAGAAAATTGCAAATAAGTGGGATACTGGTTTTTTTTTTTTTTTTTTTTAATCTATTTTGAGTCACATATTTTCAAAACACCACTTAGTGCAAGTCTTTCATATGTATTATGTTAACACACAAAGGTGTATGTGTGTAAATTAAATGTATAAATTGAAATAAACAATAAAATAAAATAATTCAGAAAATAATTATATAAATTATTTTCCGAATTAAATGCTTACAGAAAATAATGTTGAGGCTTGTGTTGGACACAATCTCCTTAAAGTAGATTTCGCCATTGCTTCGGTACTTCGAGTTATATCGGCGTCTACTTCCCAAGATGCAATGACTAACACTTGATTTTATAGCACTATAAAATCAAGTCTAGCGAACCAAAACTTTGCTGAAACTCTCTATTTATTTTCCTAAATTAAATGTAGAATAAATGTAGAAAATAGGAAGACAAAAATGGGAGAAGAGAGACGAAAATTTGAGGGAAAAATGTATGTTTTGAATTGCTAGAAGGCAAGCCTTAAATAGGAGAATTTGTGGCTTTTCTGAACAGGTATAAAACCTGTTCGGACAGATTGGAAAGGCACCAGACAGCTTTGAATCTATTTGGACAGATTCAATTCGGGCTGAACCTGTTTTGAACCCTCTGAACTGTTCGGATGGGTTAAACCTGTTAGGGACCTATTTGGGTGAATGAAAAAATTCCAGACCAATTTATTTTGAATTTTGAAACCAAAAAAATATATATATATATAAAATATAAAAGTTTTTGGCCCAAAAAGATACGTATTGGGCCGGACAAGCCCAAACCAACCTCACACCACGCACCTGCGACCAAGCCCAGCCCAGCCCATCCGATCGGATGGACGGTGGTGGCGGCACGCGCGTGTGGTTTTAATTTTGGATCCAATGGGTCTACCCCACTTCACACCATCCACAAACTTGGGTACCCTTTGGGACCCATCCCAAGTATCCCAAACTAAGGTATATAAACACATTCAAAACCTCAAGCCTTTCTAATGTGGGACAAGCACATTTTACAAATGTGTAGGAAACCCACTAAAAAACTAGTTCCACGAACCTGAAAACTCGCGTTGAATTCTTATTTATCCGGAAATGGTTTTGAGCAACCAAATATATGAATATATTCATTATGTGGCATTAAACATGAACCCAATTAGAAACGTTAAAAATAACGCTTGGGTCCCACCTTAATTAATGCTCAAAGTTAGCAAAAAATAAGAAATTTCTAAAGCTATTTTCCAACAATTCCCCACATGAATGGAATTCACGATAACGGACATGCAACAAGATGGAGACAAAAAAAGAGTACATTAAGAAGATACACCACATCGAGATAGGTAGTTTTTGGCTTTGAATCTCCTCTAGTGAAAGCTTATCAGACTTACTGGCTAACTAGTGGACGTGATGTATTGAACTGTTTAGCTGTTTGTGTAAGCCAAGACAATAGACTACACATAGTGTATCCTTAGACACAGTTTAATTCTTACGGTTGTGTTCATTTTGGCCCTGAACAATGCCTGGTAATTCATGAGTGCTCTAGAGAATTTAGCCTTCTCAATTCTCACAAAACCGGCCCAGTTTACACTCATATAGGTGATTTCTTATTAAGAATATCCTGCTATACCTCACTTGGATGTCCAAGCTATAAGAATCATTAAAAGCAAAGCTTATCCTACTAACATTGCAGGTATCACTCTTTTTATCATAGAAATGGGTAGGAGTAAACGTCCTTAGTGATACGTGAAGTCATCCATAATTCGGTTGTCCCTTTGAATCTAGATCTTGGGATCTCCAGTCAACTAGGTTGGGCTGTCATTATGCTGACTTTTAAGTAACAAGCTTTAATCCCATTCCTATCGATAAATAGAACACTTGCTCTCTAGCTAACCCTTTAGTCAATGGATCCGCAATATTCTCTTTTGACTTTACATATTCTATGGAAATTATTCCATATGAGAGCAAATGCCTAACAGTATTATATCTTCAACGAATATGTCGAGACTTACTGTTATGCATATGATTCTCTGCCCGTCTTATTGCTGCTTCACTATCACAGTGTATACATATAGATGGCACAGGTTTAGGCCACATTGGAATGTCTTCTAAGAAATTACGAAGCCATTCTACTTCTTCTCTTGTTTTATCTAATGCGATAAACTCAGATTCCATTGTCGACCTTGCTATGTATGTCTGCTTGGAGGATTTTCAAGAGACTGCAGCACCTCCCAGGGTAAAGACGTATCCATTAGTGGATCTTGAGTCTTTAGTATCTGATATCCAATTTGTGTTGCTGTACCCCTCGAGTACTCCGGGATATTTGGTATAATGTAAGCCATAATTCTGGATAAGTCTTAGATACCTAAATACCCTAATTATCACTTTCCAATGATCGAACCTTGGATTACTTGTGTATCTACTCAACTTGCTTACAGCATAGGCTATATCTGGCCTAGTACAATTCATTAAGTACATTAAGCTTCCGATTATCCGAGAGTACTCTAATTGTGATATGTATGCACCTGTATTTTTTGACAAATGAAGACTAATGTCAATAGGTGTTTTAGCAAGACGGTCGTCATGCTTTCCAAATTTCTCCAAAATTTTCTCAGCATAGTGAGACTAAGATAAAGTATACCCTTCAAATGTTCTAGTAATTTTTATTCTTAGAATCACATCTGCTACTCCCAGATCTTTCATGTCAAACTTTTTGTTTAACATTTTCTTTGTGGATTTAATCATGTCATTATTGCTTCCAATAATGAGCATGTCATCCACATAAAGACAAACTATGACATAGCCTTTGTCTGTGCTTTTAACATAGACGCATTTGTCACATTCGTTTATCTTAAAACCATCCGAAAGCATAGCGTGATCAAATTTTTCATGCCATTATTTCGGAGCTAGTTTAAATCCATAAAAGGATTTAACAAGTTTACAAATTTTTTTCTCTTGGCCGAGAACTTGAAACCCTTCTAGTTGTTCCATATAGATTTCATCATCTAACTCGCCATTCAAAAAAGTTGTTTTAACATCTATTTGATGTGTTTCCAAATTATACAAAGCTGCAATCGCAATCAATATGCGAATAGATGTTATTCTTGTCATTGGTGAATAGGTGTCAAAATAATCAAGGCCTTCCTTCTATCTATATCCCTTAACAACAAGCCTAATCTTGTATTTATCTATTGAACCATCTGTTTTTATTTTTCTCTTGAATATCCATTTATATCCAAGAGGTTTACATCCTAGTGGAAGATCCACCAGTTCCCAAGTATGATTTTGCAGTATTGATTCAATTTCACTATTCACAGCCTCTCTCCACAATGGAGCTTTAGGACTTGACATTGGTTCCTTGAAGTTTTGAGGCTCATTTTCTAACAGATATGTCAGAAAATCTAGACCAAATGATTTAGAGATCTTAGCCTTCTTGCTATGTCTAGGTTCATCTACTTCATTATCATTTTAGTCTTCACTACTACCCATAGCAGTATTAAAAGTTCTTTTATATGAACTTTTCTCTTCAATTTCCTTGTTAGGAAAAATATGTTAAAAAACGATGTATTTCTGGACTTAATAATAAAGTTTATATGCATATCCAAATTTTCAGATCTATGAACTAGAATCTATATGCACTACTATTATTAGCATAACAAATGAACACACAATCAACGGTCTTTGGTCCTATCTTAGTCATTTTGAGACTAGGGATTGTAACCTTGGACAAACACCCCCACACTTTGAGGTAATTATAGGTAGGTCGTTGACCTTTCCATAATTCATAAGGTATTTGATTGAGTTTCTTATGGGATACCCTGTTAAGGATAAAGTTAGTAGACAAAATCGCCTCCCCCCCACAAGTTCTGAGGTAACCCTGAACTAATCAACATGGCATTCATCATCTCTTTAAAAATTCGATTCTTTCTCTCAACAACACTATTTGACAGAGGAGAATAGGATGCAGTGGTTTGGTGAATGATACCATGTTCAGAACAAAATTCTTCAAATGGTGCATCATACTCACCACCTCTGTCACTTCTTATTATCTTAATAGTTTTGTCAAGTTGGTTTTCAATCTCAAGTTTATATTGCCTAAAGCTTCTGCGGCTTCATCTTTACTTCTCAATAAGTAAACATAGCAATATCGAGTGCAATCATCAATAAAAGTAATAAAGTACTTCTTACCTCCTATAGTTTGAATAAATTTTAAATCACAGATATTTGTGTAAATTAAACATAGAGGTTCAGTATTTTTTTCAACTTTATTAAGGCCTCATTTGGGACCCTCCCTTTTAGTCAAAAAGCCAAAAAGTCAAAAAGTTACTAAATTAGCCCAAAAGCCAACAACCCATACCAAAAAGTCAAAGATTCTCTTTTCTCTCAAATTTTTGCACATTTTTTTGTAAAAATCCAAAAAGTTATCCCAAACATACTAGTTTTTTTAGCTCATATTTTAGCCAAATAGCCAAAAAGTTACTAACTTAACCTGTTCCCAAACGAGGCCTAAATGATGCCTTAGTGAGTTTTGCCTCAACACAAATCTCACATTTATTATTAGGATCAAATTCTAAGTTAGGTAAACATTCTAAAATAACAAGCTTATGCAAAGAATTAAGATTAACATGTCCTAATCTACTATGTTATAAGAAAGAAGACTCAACAATATAAACATAAGATGTGTTCTTATTATTAAAAGCCAAATTAGATATAACAGTATTTACATTGAGCTTAAAAAGCCCATCACTCATGTAACCTCACCCCACATTCATTCCACTCTTGGAGAGTACAACTTTATCAGATTTAAATGCTAATTTGAACCCATTCTTGATCAATAATGATCCATAAATCAAATTCTTGCGAATCTCTGGAACATGGAGTACATTGTTAAGAGTGGATTCTTTCTTCGAGGTCATTTTCAACACAATCATTCCTTGTCCTTCTACAGTTGAAGTGGAGGAGTTTCCCATAAAAAGGTGTTCCCCACTTTCCACCACTTTGTAGGTTGTAAACATCTTCTTATCTGCACAGATATGGCGAGTTGTTCCAGTATCCACTCACCATTCCTTGGGATTGCCCACCAAATTTTCTTCCGAAACTACTGCAGCAAGATTGATGTCTGCCATTCCATCGAAAAAATAAAAAACCTCGTCTATGTTGGTTTGTGCTGGCTTTTTGCTTGAACTTCCTCCGTCCTTGCGAACGTGACAATCCTTAACGTGATGCCCACTTTGCCGCACACAAAACACTTGCCTTTGAACTTTTTGTTGAACTCGTTGTTGATCCCTTTATTGATCTTACTAGTGGATCCTTGTTTGGGACCATTGCCATCATGCTTCCGCTTCTTGTTGTTGAACATTGACCTATGTTCATGTTCCACAACATTTGCTTTAGCATGATTTCCTGACTTCTTGTCGGAACCATGGTTGTCTTCTTCAATTCGGAGCCGCACTATCAGTTTCTCCAATTTCATCTCCTTGTGTTTATGCTTCAGATAATTTTTGAATTTTTTCCAAGATGGTGGTAATTTTTCAATGATTGCCGCTACTTGGAAAGATTCATTGAGAACCATCCCTTCTGCATGTATGTCATGGAGAATTAATTGGAGATTTTGAACTTGGCTAATAACCGTTTTGGAATCCATTATTTTAAAATCCAGAAAACGACTGACAACAAATTTCTTTGTACCGGCGTCCTCTGTTTTATACTTATGATATAGAGATTCCCACAGTTCTTTAGTTGTGCTTTTCACACTATACACATTGTATAGTGTATTGTCCAACCCATTGAGGATATAGTTTCGACACAAAAAATCACCATGTTTCCATGCATTGACTGCGGCAACCACTTATCGGTCAGTTTCTCCCTCGTTTAGTGCCGATGCCTTTTCATGAGTGAAGCGAACCAAATTCAATGTGGTAAGATAAAACATCAACTTTTGTTGTCATCTTTTAAAATCATTACCGTTGAATTTTTTTGGCTTCTTCCCATGATTTACCGGTATTGTCGGAGTCATCACTAGCGTAACAGGTGTGGGGGTTTGAGTAATAATAGTCTCAGTACTGTTAATTTCAGTTGTCATAATTCTGACAAAATAAAAATTGTACCAATCACAAATTTATACACAAAAGAAAATACACACAAAATATATATATAAAAAATATTTTGTAACAAAATTTTAATGATAAACAGTATATTACTACTATGTTATCAAAGAAATCATTAAACAGTATATTACTACTATTTAATTTTTCGAAACAAAATATTTGTCTGTCTATCGTAGAAATAAATAAAAATAAAAATAAAAAATCTACTTTAAGATTGTTAACCCACAAAGGTGTATGTGTGTAAATTAAATGTATAAATTGAAATAAACAATAAAATAAAATAATTCAGAAAATAATTATATAAATAATTTCCTGAATTAAATGCTTACAGAAAATAATATTGAGGCTTGTGTTGGACACAATTCGTTAAAGTAAATTTCGCCCTCGCTCCGGTGCTTCGAGTTATACCGGCGTCTACTTCTCAGGATGCAACGACTAACACTTGATTTATAGCCCTATAAATTCAAGTCTGGATAACCACAACTTTGCTGAAACTCTCTCTTCATTTTCCTAAATTAAATGCAGAATAAATGTAGAAAATAAGAAGACGGAAAGGAGAGAAGAGAGACGAAAATTGGAGGGAAAAATGTATGTTCTAAATTGCTGGAAGGCAAGCCTTAAATAGGAGAATTTGTGGCTTTTCCGAACAGGTATAAAACCTATTCAGACAGATTGGAAAGGCACCAGACATATTTGAATCTGTTTGGACAGATTCAATTCGGGTTGAACCTGTTTTGAACCCTTTGAACTGTTCAGGTGGGTTAAACCTGTTAGGGACCTGTTTGGGTGAAGGAAAAAATTCTGGACCAATTTATTTTGAATTTTGCAACCAAAATAAAAAATTATATACAAAAGTTTTTGACCCAAAAAGATACATATTAGCTGAACAAGCCCAGCCCAACCTCATACCACGCACCCGTGCCCAAGCCCAGGCCTAGCCCAGCCCGCCCGTGTGGTTTTAATTTTGGGTCCAATGGGTATAGTCCACTTCACCCATAACCTCACCCTTCCACAAACTTGGATTGTCACGACCTAACCCCAAAGACTTAGGGTTAGAATCACAACTTACTAATTTATTATAATCGTAGCAAATTAAACTGCGCAAACGGAGGCAAATGGAAATAAAAATAATTAAATAGAAAATTATTTCATTCTACTAAAAAAAAGAGTACATCCATAGGCTTTTATTATTTTATTATGCAGCAACTGGCCATCAGAAAAAACGACAGGAAGAAAATAAAAGAAAAACAAATTAACGGATCCATATCAATTTCTTGCACAGGTTCTACTACACGAGGTTATGGGTCCTTCTTACATCTCATCACCTGAAAGGGTAACTGATATAAGCACATAGCAGAGTGAGAAATACTATGCCAAGAGTAGGCCTATAAATGGATCGGATTCAGATCGGATCTGTCAAAATCCGAATCCGATCCGATTAAGATAAACCCGAATCCGATCCGAATCCGTTTAGTTCATATCCGATTATAGATATCCGAATCCGATGATTTCGGATATCCGATCCGATAATCCGAATCCGATCCATTTATTTATTTATTGAGCTATAATTTTATATAATTTGATTTTTTTTTTTCATTTTGTGTTTTTTTATTTAAATTGAGAATAATCGGATCGGATTATCGGATCGGATCGGATTTTTGCAAATTCAATCCGTTTAATAAACGGATTAAACGGATTCGGATTGTCGGGTTGTTGGATCGGATTTTTTTGTAAACGGATTCGGATTATCGGGTCTGATTCGGGTCGAATTCGGATTAAATCCGATCCATTGACAACCCTAGCTAAGAGTATAGGGAATACAAAATAACCATGGATAGTTAGTTAAGCCAAAACATCTACATAACTTACTTTGGTAAATAAATCATTTAAGTGACCGAAACTGAAATACAGAAATTATATAAATAAATAATCATAACTACGGTACAGAACAGAATAGAGGTCACAAGAGTGACATTCAGAATAGAGGTCAATGGATCCATGACAAATAGAGGACCACAAAGTGGCCAAACATAGGCTAATGATTATTTAAGTCCCCCAAGGCATGAGACTCATGTGGTGGTACTTACAAAACATAATTGTTTATAAGGTTATAGTCAAATATTCTTTAAAATTTAAACAAACATATCTATGGGTTTTATTTTAAACAAATAAAGTTAAGAAATTAATCCACGTAATTGAAATATTAATATAACTTATAAAGTATAATTTGTATTAATATAACTCATAAAATATAACTTGTATAAAATAAATTATGCTAAGTCAAAACATACGTAAAATATATTATGGTGACTCAATGTGTAATATAACTCACCTTAATATAAGTTCCTACGTCCAATAACTTATGTGCCTCTCTCTCTCTCTTTTTTTTTTTTTTTTTTTTTTTTTTTTTTTTCACTTATCTTGATCAACTTCTCCTTATTTATAGGGAGGCAAAAGCACCCTGAGGCCAACACGTGGCACAGCTCAAATCCTCCCCAGATTTGATCATAAATCACCATGGATTTATATTTATCTTAATGAATATTTGTGATAATTACACTTTGGCTCAGTTTTCTAATATAACTATATAAACAAATTAATCCCTAATTAAATTATACTTTATCGTGTACCAACAGAAAATTAATTATTTATTTTACTATCGCACCCACTATTATTATTAGTATTTATTTATTTATTGTTTTAATAATATATTATCACATACACCCACAATTATATATAACTATAAACATTTATGTGGTATTTAATTAAACGTTCAGAGTGTCACATGAGTATCCTTTGGGGTCTATTCCAAGCATCCCAAGCTAACATATATAAACCCATACAAAACCTCAAGCCTTTCCAATGTGGGACAAATACATTTCACAAATGTATAGGAAATCTATCAAAAAAACTAGCTCCACGAACTCGAAAACGCCAATAACTTACCTTAATATAAGATCCTACGTCCAATAACTTACGTGCCCATCTCTCTCTCTCTCTCTCTCACTTATCTTGATCAACTCCTCCCTATTATAGGGAGGCAAAAGCACCCTGAGGCCAACACGTGGCACAACTCAAATCCTCCCTAGATTTGATCATAAATCACCATGGATTTATATTTATCTTAATAAATATTTGTGATAATTACACTTTGGCCCAGTTTTCTAATACAACTATATAAACAAATTAATCCTTAATTAAATTATACTTTATCGTATACCAACAGAAAATTAATTATTTATTTTACTATCACACCCACTATTATTATTAGTATTTATTTAGTTATTTATTGTTTTAATAATATATTATCACATACACCCACAATTATATATAACTATAAATATTTATGTGGTATTTAATTAAACGTTCATGGTGTCACATGGGTACCCTTTGGGGTCTATTCCAAGCATCCCAAGCTAACATATACAAATCCATTCAAAACCTCAAGCACATTTCACAAATAATGTGTAGGAAATCCACCAAAAAACTAATTCCGTGAACCCGAAAACGTGTGTTGAATTCTCATTCATCCGGAAATAATTTTGAGCAACTAACTACATGAATTTATTCACTACGCGGTATCAAACATGAACCTAATTAGAAACGTTAAAAATAACGCTTAGGTCCCACCTTAATTAATTCTCAAAGTTAACAAAAAAATAAGAAATTTCTAAAGCCATTTTCCAACATATTATAATTACACACATTTTTTTTTATTATCTATAATATAACTATTTTTTTCACTCTCTCACTCATTTCTAATTTTTTCATAATTAAAAACCACTCCTGATTACATCAATCTCCATAAAAAGGTTACATAATCCAATTGGTTTAATAATTGGTTTACATCAATTTTCATAAAAAGATTTGTTTGGTTATAAATTTTAAAAATAGTTTTGTGATAATTTGTTTTTTTTTTGTTTTGGATTTATATATAATTTTTTGGGAAGCTGGTAAAAAGCCAGTTTTCAGTTTTTTACTCATTTTGAGTTATATCACCTCTCACATAACTTATTTACAAAAAGGCAAAATAAGTTAAAAATTTCAAAATATTACTTTTTACAAACTTCTCAAAACACCTCAGAATGTGAGAGGAAAGAGAAAAAATGAGAGAGGAAAAATAATTAATTGATTGATTAATAATAATAATAATAATAATAATAAAGTGAAGAGATGAGTTTTAAAAATAATTTTAAATTATATTTTAAAAATATATTTAGATAATATATTTTATTCAAACCATCATTTAAAAACAAAATTACAATTTAAAAATTATTCCAAACGCCTGCCTAAACTTTTCGTCATTATCCACTTGGTGATGTCTCAATCACTTGATACCACAATTGACGGTGGAGCCATATGATACTTTAGAAATGTTTAATAATTGTCTCATTGTCAGATATAATAAAGCAATAATAGAACGTAAATAAGTTCATGCATAATAATAATCATGGTATTTTTAATGATCGTGTAACTTGTATGGAGATGAGTTTTATGTATTAATAGTCTTTTTTTTTTTTAACACGGATTAATAATTTATTTATTTCTCATATTTATACTCTCCTTATTTATTGAAGTAAATAATTTATTTATTTCTCAAATTTATACTCCCCTTATTTATTGAAGGAAGAGAAGAAAAAAATAAAAAATAAAAAATAAAAAATACTCTCTCTGTCCCAAAATATTAGTCCCTTATTTCATTTTTCATTATCCTAAAATATTAGTCCCTCTTCAAAAATCAAGTACAAAAATAATGTAAATTTCTTATTTTGCCATTCTTTTAGATTAATAAATAATATAAAAAGTACAATTATGACATTGATATTTTCAAAAAATGTACTATCAAAAGGGTAATTTTGAAAAATCATTTTTTTTAAATACAATAATTATACTATCAAAAAAAATTAAATTTTCTAAAAAGGACCATTGTATTGGAACAGAGGGAGTAAAATTCATGCATAACAAGAGAGAAGTGCCACAAAGACTCTTTGTTGACAGCTTGATGGCCTGTGACTGTCTCTGCCCAAAAAGCATGTACTTTTCATTTCAAGAAAAGTAAATGTAGATTCCTTTTGAAGTCCATGTTTTCTTACACAAAAGAAAAAGACGATTCTCAGGCTTTTCAACAATTTTTTTTAAAGGATTTATAAAAAAAATTATATAAAAAATATTAAAAATAATATGACAATGACACTTTTTTAAAATTATGATTAAAATTGTTTGATATTTTAATTTAAAATGAAATGAATACAAGAAATCACATCATTTTGTATAAGGAGAATTCTATCATACACATTATTTACAATATAAACTATTAGTTATATTATTTTCTTCTTTAATTATGATATTATTTTGAAATATTTAATTATACCTCATTTAGTGTTTGGTTATAATTTTTTTTATAATTATGACTTAGAAAATATGAAATTATACTATTTTTTTTCTTCTTTAATTATAAGATACATATGATATACACCCTCTGCGAGATATGCACCATAGTCTTTTCTTTTTACTAATATATTGTTTATAAATCAGTATGTATAATAAATCTCTTACAAAAAAAAAAACGTAGAGAATTTTATAACATATGCTTTCTATCCACGTGAGTTACTATTTTTTTTGGATAAATTATTAATAGATCTTAATAATTAGAGTTAATTCTCATCAAATTTTATTGAAAATAAATCATAATAAAATCATCGCTAAAAGTAATTTTTTACGATATGTTTTACATGTCGTTAAAAATTGACCATTAATAACTTTTTTTTGTCACGGTTTTATAAATTGTAGCTAAAACTTACAATTAGTGATATTTTTCTGTGATGAATTTTTCGAATTGTCACTGAAAGTTAAAAATTAGTAAATTTTTTTTATGACGATTTTTTTAAACTGTCAATAAAACTTATAATTAGTAACATTTTTTGTGACAAAATTTTTACACAATTGCTGAAATTTAACAATTAGTGACGTTTTTTAATATTGTTTGATAAAAAATACTATTAATTATCATATGACCTATTGGATAAAAAGTCCACTTATTAGGACGTACACGTAAGTCTCCCTATTTTTTTTTTCCCAATTACATTATTTACGAAAAATCATATTTTTTTTCAATTACTAATAGTGAAATTTTGTGACAAAAAAACATATAATAATGCTATAAATCTAGAAAAATATCTAGGAAAATACATCTATGAATCACAATCTTATGAAAGATTATTTGATATTTTAATTTAAAATGAAAAGAAAATTTAGACATAGAAAATTATGAATTAGAAGATTTAGAAGAGTTTGATTTTGAAAAAAGGGAGATTATTGGAACCTAGAAGATTTTCAACAAACAGTTAACCTAGAATTAATTTTTACAAAAATAGGAGAATTAATTTTTGCAAAAATAGGAAAATTAAAGAAAAAACTAGTATACAGAAGAACATAAAATGATTTAGGTGAAATAATAAGATTAGCTGAAACAACAGAGATTTTAGGAGAACAGCCCATGAAATATTGGGAAAGAAATAAAATTTTAGCCAGTTTAGATATAAAAAATAAAGATTATAGGATTACATCAGCACAAATAGATCATACGCCAGCAGATATAGAAGAATTTAGAATACAAATTAAGGAGTTATTAGATTTAGGAGTAATTAGACCTAGTAATAGTCCGCATAGGAGCGCTGAATTCATGGTTAGAAATCATGCAGACATAAAAAGAGGAAAAACTAGAATGGTTATAAATTATAAAAGACTAAATGATAATACAGACGACGATAAATATAATATACCAGATAAGGATCAACTCATAAACAGAATACATACAACAAAAATATTTAGTAAATTTGATTGCAAGTCGGGATTTTGGCAGATAAAAATGGATAAGGAAAGCATACATTGGACAACCTTTTGTTGCCCACAAGGACATTACGAATGGCTAGTTATGCCTTTTGGACTAAAAAATGCACTTTCCATATTTCAGCGTAAAATGGATAGTATATTTAATAAATATAGTTTTATACTGGTATACATAGATGACATATTAGTATTCAGTCCGAATAAAAATAGTCATATAGATCATTTATATATAGCATTAGAAGAATTCATAAATAACGGAATAATAATTAGCAAGAAAAAGATGGTATTAAATAAGCCTCACATAGAATTTTTAGGAATGGAGTTAGGAGATGGAAAAATTAGGTTACAACCTCACATAGTTAAGAAAATTTTAGATTATCCAAATAAATTAGAAGATACAAAACAACTTCAATCATTTTTAGGAATTTTAAATTATGCACGAATGTATATTCTCAACCTTAGTAAAATAACAGGACCCCTATATAGTAAGACCACACCCACAGGACAAAAATATTTCAATCAACAAGATATAGCTCTAGTTAGAAAAAGTTAAAGACATTTGTAAAAATTTACCAGACCTATAACTTCCTTTAGAATCAGAATATATAGTCGTAGAGACAGGCGTAAGTCAATTAGGATGGGGAACAATATTATTAGTTAAACCTAGTAAGTATGATAGTAAAAATAAAGAACGCATTTGTAGATATAGTTCTGGAAAATTTAAAGAAAAAGACACGACCATGACTAGTCTAGATTTTGAAATATTAGGAGTAGTATATGTAATAAGCAAATTTAGATTATTTTTACACAAACCCTTTACAATTAGGACAGACTATGAAGCCATAGTTAGATTTCATAATAAACTTAACGAGCGCAAATTAAGGGGTTGTTTGGGGTGTCCTAAATAAGTGCATTTTTTGTCTTTTTGAACTAAAAAATTGAGAAAAAAATATGAATGTTTGGGTTAACTTTTTGACTTTTTATGGAAAAATGTGTATTAAAAAATTGTAAAAATTAGTGTGTAAAGGAAAATTAGGATTGTGAGTTGTGCAGCCGTAATTTTTGACTTTTGGTGAATAGTGATAACTTTTTAACTTTTTGAGTAACTTTTTAACTTTTTGACTTTTTTTTAGGATTGCCAAACTTGGCATAAGTACCAGAAGATAGGCTAAATTTTTAGACTGTATAGTAGGACAAGGATATAAAGTAGAATTTGAACATATTAAAGGGAGTGATAATAGGTTAACAGATTGGCTAAGTTGAAAAATTTATTTAGAAAAAGAAAATAACTAGCTTAATTTTTGTGCAGATAATGGAGAACAGCAAGACCATGAACTTTGGGGGATTCGCTCTTCCCATTCATGAAGGCAGAAACAAGTTCAGACCATTAACAGGAATTGAGCTAGACCCAGTTCAATAGTGTCTTCTAGATAATCTTTGGAACAGTCACAACCACCCAGTTAAATGCCTGTCAGCCTTAAACTCTCTTAGTATATATTTTTCAAAAATCCAAAATAAACCTTTGTCTAAAAGTTTTTCTTTTTATGTAGTAGCTAAAGGAACCAAGCCTGGTATTTACCATAACTGGATAGAAGTTGAACCCTTAGTTAAAAATTTTCCCGCACCTCAATATAAAGGATTTTATAATTTCGAGTCAGCCAGTACATATGCCCGAAGACAAATAGAAACCAGTTACTTTATCAGCCAGATAGCTAAAGATTACCTGGACACATTGGGCAAAATGCAGTCAACTATTCTTGCTACTAGTGGAGTTCCAGTTAGCCAGATAATTGGAAACAGTAGTACTGGAAGCAATAGTTCTAACCCTCAGATAGATTCTCAAAATCCTCTCCAACTGTGCAGACATTGTGAAGGCCTTACCAAAAATTTCAAGAAAATTATGGATAAAGGCAAAAAGGTCAGTGAAGAGTTAGACCAGCTCCGAGACGAAGAAAAACAATTGAGAGCAACCATTCGAACCCTAACCAACTAGCTTAAAAAATTAGCTCCAGGAAACAACTGTCCCTTTTCCTAACCCAGAAACCAGACAACTCACCAGTGAGGAATTTGAACAATTGAGTGCTAGAATGTGTTTCTTCAAGCATTCTATCATTCGATCTTTTTGTGAGAAAAACCAAGAAATAGAGGACCTCAAACCCCATATATACACCTTAGCCGAAGATAGCAGAAATAGCGAGTTAGTCACTATTCAGCAGTTTCTTCAAGACCTCTCCATAGCAGGAGTTCAATGCCTTGGTATAGCTTATCAATGGACTTATCTCTACAAAGATGAAGAGTAGCCTTGCTTAGAAGATGAAAGATGTATAAAGAGGTCAGAACATTTTGGTCGATGGCAGTGTAATTTAGATTTCAGCATCTGCCTTTGCCAGATAAATCTAGCAATGTTCAAACCATTGGAGATAGAGATTAGGGGTGAAACGCGTAATCTAACAGCCTCACAATTGTTAGATTACGGCTTTGTCTCTAGAATAATTTTCTCAGATCCAGATCAGACAGATAGCTTTGGAAATAAACTTGCTCATTCAGTACTTTGTGTAATGGAAGAGCATCATCCATATGTAGAAGCATTAATTGATAGCAGACTACCAGAGTGGAAATGAATAATGTAGAAACTGTAGACGCGCCCGCGAAGGGGGCCCTCACTACTACAGTTCGGACTCTCGATTTGTGTTTCACGGTTCTTAATCTGAACCAAAGAGTCCAAATCCGGCAAATCGTTTTGAGAAACAGATTTTTTTTGAAAAGTAGTGCCAAACATGGACTGCTTTGCCAGATACAGAGTCGCTACCTAAATATTTTTTATGGGGAAATTTAGGAAACCCTGACTCGGTGCCAAAGGCCACATGTCCGTCATCACCGGAGTTGTCTCGGCTCGGGAGCTTGGGTACGATCGGGGAAGGTAAGCTATGAGCACCCCCTTTCGCCCGGTCCGAAGATCGGCCTCTACTAACCGTGATATCTGATTTTGAAAACGCTATGTGTTCTTGTTCCATTTATCAACCTAGAATTACTATGTTATGCGCACAGCAAACAAGTATAGACTAGATTGCCTAATTTGGAAATAAGTATTGCATATCCGTTTGTTTTTTGAAAAGCGCTTTGGAATTTGCTACTTGCAAGTAGGCTAAAACACGGATTTCAACGAGTTTTTTCCAACTCAAACAACCCAACCTTCACCCACAGGCATTCAAACAGTTTATCACATAAGCATTTAGCCGTATGGCAAGCATACTGTCATGATAGCACTCACACGCATGCGATGATGCTAAAGCATAAATACTTACATCGTACTCTGTGCCAAAACAATAAACTAGTTAGCAAACATGCGTGATCCTAGTTCATGTCAAATTGCCTAATGCAACTCATACAGGATGTACTTAGAATAGGCTCGGCTAACCTAAGCATGGTATGTGAAATGCAACCAATTGATGCACGTATTCAACTTGGAATTGAAGTACCAATGCAGTTAGCGTGATGTACCGAGCCCGGTGCATGTAATACAAATGCATGAGTGCACGCATGCATAGCATAAGGTATGCTAAATTGAACATGTCCTATTACTAACCATCAAAGCAGGTAAGTAAAAGGGAAGAAAGAAGTGGGGATTGGAAGACATACACATCACTCACACACACTTATTACAGATTTGCCCTCGCTCGGAGGGACCAAATAAATAATACAAATTAATTAACTACGCAAGCTAATTAAATATTACAAACTACCTAATCAGCTAAGCAAATTAACTAATCTAGGAAAAGCAGTAAACCGCCTCGGGAGGAGAGCTCGATGCAATGCACGCTCGGTCTTGCTCGGAAATGCACCGCCATGCATAGGCTGCCTCTGTTTTCCTTGCTTTACTCCTCTGGAGGCTGTCAAAACCTCAGGACTGCTTCTCTGGACATTGAGGAGTGCCACCGGCTGAATAGAATTGCCACCAGCAGCGCGGTGTAGTCACCGGCACAAAATGAATCCATCGGCTGCTGGTTCACTGCCGGTCGGCAATATATACTGCCGGTCGGCAAAGAAGGCCTGCAGGATCTGCAACTCACAGCAGCAGAGGACAAGGCAAAGCATGGCAGCACAATTCAAGGCATATATGCACCAATCATGTCCCTTATCATGGTAATGACTCAAAGGGGCATGTGTCTCGATTCTCGGACCACCAATCACGCATTTCCATGCATGATGGCCCAAGTGATCAAGTATGCAACTTTCATGTCAAATGAAATGCAAACCAAGCAAATAAAACGAGGCCTAATTCCCATCATCAAGTCAAGGAACAAGGCATGCATGCAAGATGCAATGCAATGTAGGCATACAAGCTAAGGATGCAACATGGCATGGCAAGGTACTTATGCAAGCATACAAGCAAACATGTGGCAATGCAAATGGATGAAAAGATGGACTTATACATGATTTATACAACTCTAAATAGGCCCAAAACAGTGGCCAAAGTGACCAAAACAAGGGACCAAAATACACATACACGCCTGCACATGTTAAGGCCCAAATGCTTAAGCATCAAAGGGCTATTTCTAAGCACAATTGAATGAGGCAATCATGGACAAATAGCATGCAAGGTAAGCGTTGAAATTCATGTTAGGATGGTGTCAAACCAAGCAACAAGATAGGCTAAACATTAGCATGCAAATGGTCCAAGTACTTGAAGCAAGTCAAGGGGACTTGAACCATGGCTAAGCCAACCAAGCCTCACAAGGCTAAGAGGGCTTAAGATAGGTTCAAGACAGACCTAGACTATGCCAAGGGGGCCCCCTAGATGGCATCTAAGTGGCTCAATTTCAAAGCATGTACAATGGCCAAAACATGGAACATGCTTATACAAGCTTTCAAAGCATTAAAGATACGTCCAAGGTAAACATATAGGCATGCAAATGGGACTGAAATGACATGGTGGATGGTTCCAAATCACCAAATCAATGCAAAAATGTCATGCTATACATTCACATACTTAAAGCATACAAGCTTGAATACAAAGGGGCTATACTTGGCATGCCAAATCCGACCCAAACAACTATGGACAGACCTAAAACATGGCAAAATATGCACAAAAGCTTCACAAGACCAAGCCTAAAACATGCTTGAACAAAGGCTAACAACCTAAGGCATATTAAGGCAATAACAAGGCATTACATGGTAGGTATGCTAAGCACGCATGGTGTACCAAAACCAACAATAAAAAGAGGCATATTATGATATATTAAACATGGAAAATAGCCAAGACATGATCAATACACACTCTAACATGGTGCTCCCTCAAGAGGCCAAAAACGGTCCATTTTAAGGACAACAAGGAGAGGGGGTGGCCCTCCCCTTTTGGAGACTTCAAGGCACCATCTTCACCACTGAAATCCCTCAAGATTTCAGTGGTGAAGTGGCCCAAACACCAAAGTCTCGAAACTTGCACAAAATAGCACAAAATGAGGCCTTTCAAGGCCTAAGAGGGATCAAACACCTCCAAACCACAAAACACTCTAAACAAACAATTTAGAGGGCCTAAAAACAGAACTTTTTTGTATTATACACCAAGATCAAAAATGATTTTAAGATAGGTAAAAACAAGATGCAAAAATGTTGTAAAAAGGGGTAAGATTCTTACCCTTGAAGACCTCTTCAACAATGATGCTCCAATGGCCCTCCTTGGCTTGAGTACAGCTCCAAAACTTCAAAACCAACCTCTTAGAACCTCAGTGGCTAAGTGAACACAAAGAGAGAAAAAGAGAGATAGGATATGTATGGATCCTAACCCTAAAAAACCAGAGCTTCTCTCTGTGTTTTTTGTCTCTAAAATGTCTAAAGTCTCTAACCTTTTGCAACAAGAGAGAGCCCTTCTCTTTATAGAGGCTTTTTGTCTTGTAAAGCTTACAAGACAAGCTTCTCAAGAGGGAGATCCCTCCATACACGTGTATGGAGGGGAGCAAAAAGCAAGACAGTTGTCTTAAAATATCTGCAAAAGCAAATGCACAGTAGTCGGCCGGCCAAAGATGCCATTTTGGCAAAAAAGAGTGCCGACCGGCACTCAATAGTGCTGACCGACAACAAATAGTGCTGACCGGGAATAAAAAGTGCCGATGGAAGCAAAAACCAGCCGGTGGCCTCTAGCCACTACCGGTGGTGTGTGGGGATGCCTCACAAGGCATTCCCTGCCCTTCCAAGGCAAAATGCAAGTGTTTGGTGCAAAACCAGACACTAAACGGTTGAGTTCGGAGATCCTGAGGCAAGGCGCGTAGCCGAGACCTCCGGGAACTCCAAACGAACACAAACATGGATGATCGCCGAGTGTTCAAACGGTGACGTCCAAGTCTTGAGGACGGTCAAAAATGAGGTGTCTACAGTTGCCCCTCTTTGACAGAACTTGAAAGTCATAACAATGACGGGAGTGAATGTCAAAGCCCAGAGACGACCCATTTTTGACAAGGTCGAAGACTTAGACAAACATGCAAGATAAACAAGGTATGCGCCCGAAGGCAGGGGCAAAATGCAAAACAATGCACGAAGCCGAGCATAACTTATGATCATGCAAAGAAAGCTGTAATGAAGCATACATGCGACAGTTTTAAGCTAGCATACACCAAACTACACTACAATGCAGAAAGGATGTAAGAGAATTATGCAATTCTCGATACTTCTCACTCGGAGGATACAATACCTGTGCGGCTCGTCTGGTTGCACCAACCTCAAATGAACCGTACATACAATATCGTGCCTGCAAAGAAAACAAACTTAACAGGTGCAGTATTGTTAACAACGTGCATAGTAGTGTACTCGAAATGCGTGACAGCGCAAAGCAAGTGGGGAGCATAACAATGCTATGAAAATACGGACATGTAAGTGGAGCATGCGGTCTACGCAGGCAACGAAATTGATCATAAGCATGCGGTCTACGCAGGTAATGAAATTAACAAATATGCGGTCTACGCAATCAAAACATGCGGTCTACGCAAGTAATGAAATTAAACAAGCATGCGGTCTACGCAAGCAAAACATGCGGTCTACGCAAGTAATGAAATTGAACAATTATGCGGTCTACGCAAGCAATACATGCGGTCTACGCAGGTAAAGAAATTGAACAATTATGCGGTCTACGCAAGCAATACATGCGGTCTACGCAAGTAATGAAAGTGAACAATTATGCGGTCTACGCAAGCAAAACATGCGGTCTACGCAGGTAATGAAATAATAATAATGCGGTCTACGCAATCAAAACATGTGGTCTACGCAGGTAATGAAATAATAATAATGCGGTCTATGCAAACAAAACATGCGGTCTACGCAGGTAATGAAATAATAATAATGCGGTCTACGCAATCAAAACATGCGGTCTACGCAGGTAATGAAATAATAATAATGCGGTCTACGCAATCAAAACATGCGGTCTATGCAGGTAATGAAATAATAATAATGCGGTCTACGCAATCAAAATATGCGGTCTACGCAGGTAATGAAATAATAATAATGCGGTCTACGCAATCAAAACATGCGGTCTACGCAGGTAATGAAATAATAATAATGCGGTCTACGCAAACAAAACATGCGGTCTACGCAAGTAATGAAATTAACAAATATGCGGTCTACGCAATCAAAACATGCGGTCTACGCAAGTAATGAAATTGAACAAGCATGCGGTCTACGCAAGCAAAATATGCGGTCTACGCAAGTAATGAAATTGAACAATTATGCGGTCTACGCAAGCAATACATGCGGTCTACGCAAGTAATGAAAGTGAACAATTATGCGGTCTACGCAAGCAAAACATGCGGTCTACGCAGGTAATGAAATAATAATAATGCGGTCTACGCAATCAAAACATGCGGTCTACGCAGGTAATGAAATAATAATGCGGTCTACGCAATCAAAACATGCGGTCCACGCAGGTAATGAAATAATAATAATGCGGTCTATGCAAACAAAACATGCGGTCTACGCAGGTAATGAAATAATAATAATGCGGTCTACACAATCAAAACATGCGGTCTACGCAGGTAATGAAATAATAATAATGCGGTCTACGCAATCAAAACATGCGGTCTACGCAGGTAATGAAATAATAATAATGCGGTTTACGCAATCAAAACATGCGGTCTACGCAGGTAATGAAATAATAATAATGCGGTCTACGCAATCAAAACATGCGGTCTATGCAGGTAATGAAATAATAATAATGCGGTCTACGCAATCAAAACATGCGGTCTACGCAAGTAATGAAATGGATTACAAACATGCGGTCTACGCAGGTAGTGTAATTAACATGCATAACAGTGCAAAGCGGATGCAAGACAATGCAAGTCGCAAGGAATGTAAGACAATGCAAATGAGGCACGTATGCCAATGCAAATGAGGCACATATGCGGATGACAATGAGGCACGCATGCCGATGCAAATGGGGCACGCATGCTGACGCAGACGGGGCACGCATGCTGATGACAATGAGGCACGCATGCCGATGCAAATGAGGCAAATGAGACACGCATGCTGATGCAAATGATACAAATGAGACACGCATGCCCCACAGGATGCAAAATAATACAAATGAGACACGCGTGCCTCATAAGATGCAAAATGAAACAAATGAGACACGCATGCCTCGTAAGGTGCAAAATGAGACAAATGAGACACGCATGCCTCATAAGATGCAAAATGATGCCCAGTGTGACACGCATGCCACACGGAATGTAAAATGATGCGAAGTGTGACACGCATGCCACACGGAATGTAAAATGATGCTAAGTATGACACGCATGCCACACGGAATGTGAATGGACTTAAATGCGTAACAATGCACGTGTTTCGGAATGCATGACAATGCATGATAAAGGAATGCACGACAACGCGAACGATGCGCGAGACGACGTATGCATTGGAATGCATGACAATGCTTGTAATAAAAATGCAATGACAACGCATGAGAGATGTGCATGACAATGCAAGGGGTGCGTGTTACAACGCATGTAGTATGCATAACGATGCAACTGTGAGGCGCGTAATAGCGTGATATAATGCACCGAGATAGTGCGATGAACGCGTGCAACGCACACGGGGTAACTTTTGGATCTCATAAGAGGCAAAAAGGATACCAAAGGATACAACATTGCATGAGTTGGAGTGCTACGCACAGAGGACGCGGTCCGAGGCCAAAACAGAGGCCGGTTGAGCGTCGGAGATACACTTTCTTGCACTTTCTTGAGCTATGAAGACCAAAAACTTCTCATATGGCCTAAACAAGGTTGTGGGAACACCACCGGCCGGGAGGGGAGGCCACCGGCTGTCCACCGGCTGCAAAATAACTCCATCGGCACAAAATATTGCCGGCCGGCACAAAACATTGCCGACCGGCAAAAAGTTGCTGAGTCGGGGCAGATTCGACATTTCACCTCGGGTGTTTTAAAATAGGGTTTCAAACCCTATTTTCTCACTTTCCTTTCCACCGAAAACCCTCACTCTCTCTCTCTAGAGCGTTTTTCTCTCCTTTTTCGCCCGTTTCTTCGCGTTCTACGCTCGTTCCGTCGTCGGATTCGCGATTTTCTTCGCGTTTCGGACATTTTCAACTGAACAAAACTTTGTTTCGGTGCCTCGTTTGGCGTTCCCGCCTTTTCGGGGTTTGTTCCCCTCGCTTTCCTCTTGATTTCCGTACCTTTTCACATTCCGGTCTTCCCAACCATTTTCGACCTTCTCGGGAGTTGACTTTTCGGTTGACTCTTCGTATTCTAGCCCGGTTTTCCTTCCTTCGGCTATTTTCTCATCATTCTCGACATGGCAGACGACATTCCACGCGGCGGGACTCCCCCGGACCACGAGATGGATCCCGGGGTCGAGCTCCTTCCTTTGAGCGAGCGCCCATTCGACCCGGCGACCTACCGGCCGGCGATTCATGTTCTGCCCCCCAACGGTCTCTGCCAGTTTCGGAGCTTCGAGAGGCACGTGCCACCCGAGCTATTGCTGCGCGAGCCTACCTACCACCTGTCCTTCGGCGTTTCCGAGGTAACTCTCTTTCTTCTGCTTTACTTTCCGCAATGTAGGATACAAAACTGTCATAGTTAGTTGTACTCTTTAACTGCTTGAATCTGATATGCTATACACCGTAGTTGATTGTAAACATACGTACAACTGATATTTGTTTGAGACTGGCACATGCACACACACTGCACTAACCCTGAATCACTCAAACACACGGCGCACACTGTATTTCACTGCAAACACACCGATACCCGATAGTTGTTCAAACCTGTCAAACTTGCACACATGCTACATCTGCTCGGAACCACCCAAACACGCTGACACATCACACGCTGTAGTTCACTGTAAGCTCACCGGCACCCGGTATTTGTCTGAATCTGTTGAACTTGCACGCATGCCATATCTGCTCTGAACCACCCTAACACGCTGACGCATCACACGCTGTAGTTCACTGTAAGCACATTGGCACCCGGTATTTGTCTGAATCTGTTAAACTTGCACGCATGCCACATCTGTATGCTTCTTAAAAATGCATTTTGAATGTTGTCTTGCAATTGTTATTTTTTGTTTACTGGAGGATTCCCATACCATCCGCGGGTATGGGAACACTGGTGCTCGGGAGTGGTACGACGAGCTTCCTGACGCAGTCCGTCCCATAGTGGACCGAGCGGGCTTCGGCGCCTTCTGCCGAGGACTCTCCAGGCTTTCTACATGCAGACCTCTCCTTGCCGCTCTGGCGGAGAGGTGGTGGGACACCACCGATTCGTTTCACTTCTCCAAAGCAGGGGACATGACGATGACCCCTTACGATTTCTCGATGCTCACAGGCATCGGGGTAGGGGGTGATCCGATCCCCTTTGATATCGACATGGATGAGTGGACCGCCGTTCAGGTCTATCTGCTGGGTGAGGCGCCACCTCTTGCTCGTCCAGGTTTTGTGCGGTACTCCTGGTTCGAGGTACAGTTTAGGGTCCAGCCCACTCTCGTTGATGCAGCTCCGATGACTCCGGAGGCCGAGGAGAGGTACACCCGCGGCTTCCTCATGTTCTTGTTCGGGACGACCATCTTCGCCGACCGGGTGAACACCGTGCCTCTCTGCCTACTCAGCGCACTGGTGGACGTCCGAGACATCCTGCATTATGACTGGGGTGGCGCCGCTCTGGCCACTCTTTACGGGTACATGAGCTCAGCTTCCCGCGGCAGCGGCCAGTTGCTCGGAGGCTATTGGCGGGCTTGGGAGGTACATTTCTTCTCCGCTTTTCATTTCTGCCCTATATTTTCTGTACTCTGTACACTGCACACACTGTAGTCTGCTTTATACTTGCTGTATACTGTACACACGGCACACACATACATTCTGCTTTACACTGACTGCACACTGCTCACACTGTACACTGTACATAATACACTGCACAACACACGACTCTGCCATTTCTGCTTTATTCTGTATTCTGCTTTATCTAATAAATGCACTGGTATTTACCTTGCAGTTGTGGGTTTACGCCTACTTTCCTAGGCTCACTCCCGTACCAGTCACAGAGACTGCTCTGGTCGTCCCCTTTTCACGCCGCTTTGACGGGAGATGCACCCGGCGGCCACGAGAGACATTCGGCTTTTTCCGCCGATACTTCGACACCATTACCCCTGCCGAGGTATGTTTTACTTGCAATTCATTTAAGCTTCACCTTTCCACTGCATATTTCAAAAACAGTAGATAACAAACTATATGTCACTTTCAGATCACTTGGCAGCCATGGGCTCCATTGCCAGCGGCGATGCGGGACCGGTTTGCCGGTGCTGATGAGACCTCACGTTTCCGGATCCTACTGGAGGGCCTGGTCTGTCGGGCTTGGTACCTGGGTGAGCGTTTCCTATGCCAGACCCTGGGGTTACCTGAGCAGATAGTCCCGGTTCACCCTCCTGCGGATATGAGGGAGACCGAGGGGCTCACTACTGAGCAGATGGACGATTTCACTATCGGCTGGGAGGAGACCCGCTTTAGAGGCATCGGCGACTACCGAGAGTACGTGCAGACGTACCTTATGCGACCTCTGAGCGGCGGCCGTCGAGCGGAGGGGGCCAGGCCCGTGGCGCCAGCGGCTGGGATAGGAGCGGGAGCTGGAGCAGGGGCTTTGAGGAGGGCTCGAGTCCGTGGCAGGGGCGGAGTTCAGGGAGGACGGGGGGCTGGCTGGCCTGCTCTGCCCGCTGTATTGACTTTCCGAGGGCAGGGTGGGGCGACCTATCAGATCCCCTTCACCCCTCCGCCGGCTGATCACGAGTTTGTCGGTGTCCCCGACTTGCCTCCGGTATGTATTACTGCATTTTGTACAGTCATTTCATTTCAGTTTATTTGATATTCCACAGAATATTGATGCATCTGATACTTTTGCAGGCTTCTTCTGAGTATACCCGACAGTCATTGGCGATGAATGCCTCCATGATGGGGATGCTTCAGCGGACTTTTGATCTCCTGGCCCTCTACAGCATTCCGGTATGTTCTTCTGACACTGGCCTCAAACCATTCATACACTGCTTCACATAATCTGATGCACGGCACAACACCTGATATACTGGTCTCACAGCATCTGATACACTGCATACACTGCATTCTGCACTGATGAACTGTTTACAGCATTCTGACACTGTACTCATACACTGCATTCTGCACTGATAAACTGCTCACGGCATTCACACATTGTAGTCATACACTGCATTCTGCACTGATAAACTGCTCACGGCATACTGATGCATTTCCCTTTTATGTACTTTTTCAGCCTCCTTTCCAGATTCCTATGGCAGGAGGTGCTCCAGCTGGACAGGAGGTGCTCCAGCTGGACCTTCCGTCCCTGCCTGAGGGAGAGATGAGGAGGGCAGAGCATTTCCCTGCACTAAGGCGGGGCGCACTCATGTTGGGAGTAGCTCGCGAGCTCCAGTCCCGGATGATGATGATGACGAGGAGTCAGAGGCGGAGGCAGAGCAGAGTCAGAGTCATCAGAGGAGGAGACCGGAGGCGGCACTGGCTCGGGCTCTGACGACGATGCTGATGATGCTCCTGGACCCTCGTCCAGGAAGAGGACTAGGACAGACTGATGGCCCTTGGAGTGCTCGACATGGATGCAGATTTTGTTATTTTTTTCTTTCTTGTACTTCTTTTTTTGTACTTTTCCTTTTGTTGGTAGTTAGATTACCTTGTACTGCCGTGGGCAGATTTTTGTTTCCAAAACTTGTACATTTAAAAGATGATGAAATGAAACAGGCTTTTTATCTGAAAAAGTGTTTACATTCGTATATCTTTACCTTTCATACTTTGCATCGCATCACACCATATTACACCTCAATGTAAATGAAATTGATTGGTTGTCTGAAAATTGAACACTTGCACTGTAATAATCAGATAACTAAACAGCCAACAGCAAAATAACCCAAGCAACCCACTGCCTGATTCTGGACTCACAGCCCTTACCCTGCTGGGGATTAATCTGCACACAGCCCATAGCCCAGCATTCGGTTCATTCTGCACATAGCAGATCCTGAACAAAACAGCCCAATCTGACAAGACGGCCTTCGGAGGTGAAACCAGCTGGAGTTGAAACACAATCGAATATAGAGAATGGCACAACATTCTGAGCATAAACGATTTTTGAAATTAAATAAGGGTTTTTCAAACCGGGGTATCGAGCCTACAACTGAACACAGCGGGGATGACTCAAACAAAAGGGTACACGACCTAAACACAACGAGACACGCTCGGGAAAGACCTAGAACAAAGGTTGTGGTAAACAAAACAAAAGACACGACACACAGGCGCGTTAACGACGATAGGGGACCTCAGATCACGAGGAGCCAGTTTCTCTGGGTATTGTTTCCCACCCTTTCTGATCTGTGATTCTCACATCACTCGGCCCTCAGGCTCGGTTTTTTCTCTCAAAACCCTTTGGCTCACTTTTCCCTCAACTTAAACCTCTCTATTCTTTATTCTCTCATTTTTCGTCCCTCCCCAGGGTGATTAATGAATGAATAGGAAGGTGTGGGTTCATGCCCGATGCTGTTAGCTCACAGCTATTTCTTCTGGTGGGTAGAGTGCCCTCCTGGCAAGTATGTTGACGACGGGGGAAAGACAGAATGCCTGACTCAACTGCGCCCCTAATTCAGCACTTTGACCCTTTTTTGTTTTTGCTTTCTACTAAAAACAGTTTTGATCAAGATGAGAGTCGGATTAACGTACTTGTTTGATTTTTGATTTGAAAGCCATGCAAGTCAGGCTGTAAGTACTGAAAATCTTCCTTTTTGGGTCCAAGAAAATGGTTTGATTTTGGAAAACGGGATAGTTTTCGAGAAAATAGTCAACCTCAGTAAAAATTTTCAAAAACTATTTTGCAAACAGTCAATGCTCAACGAGCATGGAACTTACTCTTTGAGATGCGCAACCTCGGATCAGAGGCAATGGAAAATTGCCCCTGGCTTAAAAGGGGGGATGGCAACGGAAGTTGCCCCTGGTTTGAATGGCGTCTTGCGACGACTGGTGGCAACGGAAAGTTGCCCATTGTTTGGATGGTGCCGCAGCAGTCTGCAGACAGTCTTCATTGGTGGTGGTCGAACTCTTGGACACAGAGATGACGAAGACGGTCATAACAGATATATGGACACAATCACCTTGGAAGGTGTTGGCGACTAGACTTTGGGACGAAATCAAAACCATTGCATGGACTGAGACGCTATGAAAGCGTTGGGGGCTGGACTTCATGATGAAGTTGCCTACGTATCCAAAACATGGGAATCAAGCCTTACGTAGTTCCGGTTAAGGTACACTCGGGTATTTTAACCTTCACTTTTTTTTTTAGGCTCTCACTTTTGCCAAGGTGCCCAATGCGGGTTTTCGACCTTGCGAGCTTCTTTTCATTTTCTTTTTTTTCTCTTCTTTTTTTGTATATTTTTTCTTTTCTTTTCTTTTCTTTTTGTATTTTTTTGTATTTTTTGTATTTTTCTCTTGCTCTAACTTTTGCCTGGGTCGCCCTTCCGGGTTTTCGGCCCAGCGAGCCTCTCAAAGGGTAAAAGTGTAGCAAGTCCATGCCAAATGGTTTATGAAGTTGAAGCCTCTCTGTATCTAGAAGAACGGCTATTGCAATGATTTGCAGAAGAATCCATCCCGGTTGCTCCACGAGCTTCTTCCGGCGAGATCTACTCATTCTGATTCGGCTTTGGTGCCTCTTGCTCGAGGGCTGCTTCAAAACTGGCCATACAGACCTTCCATGGCGTTTGTCTGTTGAACTTTCTGAACGGGTTCAAGGTTCGAAACGGACGGGTTGAATCTTGAGGCTGAGAGCGATCCTAGGCTGCACAATCTCAAGAGCGGTTCCACACAGGTCTTCACAGGGCCATGCAAAACATTTGTTTTTGAAAGTTTTTAAGAAAGAGACGACTCGCTCGCGCCGAAGATAGTGTGGAACCAATCTGGATCAAGCCAGGGTCCTTCCCAGTACTCACGCTGACAAGCATGGTTTCATTCACTAAGGGCTTAGCATGCCTCTCTTTCTCCCAAAATGATCAAAATTTTGCAAAACCCGAGGAATTCCTTCATTTTCGTTTTTGTTATCGTAGTGTTCGAAAAGTTTTGAAAAACTTTAGGCGAATGCAATGGGTTTGGTGCGCAGGAGAGCAGGCGAGATGTACTGTCAGTCCATTCAAGTCCTCTGGCACAATTACTGAAAGCAAGCACGAAAGTAAGATAGCAACAACTGTTTCATTCAGATTTGTTGGTATAACTGGCCCCTCGGCAGAAACAGACTCAAAAAAAAACAAAACAGGTAATTACAAGACAAAATGGTATTCGGGACAACAACCCCAGAATCACCTAGTATTCCATACAAAGGGGGACTGACTCGATACAACAAGACAGACCCTTAAGCAAAAAGACTGACTCAAAACAAAGAGACAGACTCAAAACAAAAGACTGACTCGACACCCATGCCAGGATTTACAAAACTCAGTTTCACCGATGCTCAAAAATGCGTGCCAGACGCTACATCCAAAATACACCGAATGTCGCCCGCAGGCGGTTCACTTTACATACTTGCAGTATCTGCGTCCTCAAAATCCAATAACTGGGTAGTAACAGACTTGGCTGAGGTGGGCGGGAGGATAACCTCGTTATCAATCAAATCTTGCACCTTATGACGGAGGCGGGAACAATTGTCGGTTGGATGGCCTATCTGCTGGTGGTACGCGCAGTACTGAGCAGCATCATGCGTGGCGGGGAGATTCTTCGGGAGTAGCCGAGGCTTCAAGGGTTTAAGATGTCCCCTCTCGGCAAGGATCTGAAGTGCCTTGGACAGAGGCATGTAGAGAGCATGAAAGGCCCTGCGCCCTCAGGGCAGGTATTTTGGAGTCTGAGCGCTCTTACTAGACGCACAAGCAAAAGGGTCGGCAGGCGCCACTTTGGCTTTCTGATCCTTCCTAGGTGCAGGGGCGGGAATAGGAGGAACTGTTCTGGCATGACGGGGCCTATCCCGATTTCCTGACTGACTTGAACTCCCCTCAGGTGGAGTGGGGAAAGCATCCTCCACAGTTTTTGCCACAACCGCGGATATCTGTTGCTTATTCATCCCCCCGGCTTTCAAAGCCTCGACTGCCCACAACAGTTGTTCGATGGGATCGGCGTCTACCTTTGCTTTGTCTTTTCCTCTGGCCTCAGCCTGATCAAGGATTTGGGTCGATGTCGGCATATCATTGCCATAGCTGGAGGCCATCTCCGGTTGACTGAGTTCGATCACAATTCGCCCCAACAGCGGGGCCTCCTGGGGAACAAAACTCCCGGCATATGGTGCGGCTGGAGGTGAAGCTGAAATTCCGTAGGCGAGATCCGCCACAGAGGTGGTGGGCTCACGAGCCTGATACAATTGGGGGGCCCAGACCGGGTGCATAACAGGCGTCCTGGGTGGATGTGGCATATCAATGTTGGTGTCACTTTGCAGAGTGATCTCTTGATCTAATGCAGTCGTCATAACCACAAACTCTTCTGAATTCTGCGTCGTCATAAGTCCTGCCTCAGCAAGGGGGAACACTGGCTATTCTGTATCAACTCTCTGACCCTCTGAACTGAAAGGAAAAACAAACAGCATTTCAGCCCCAAACGGATCAAACACAGGTGTAGTCGAACAACTGTACTCCACTACTGATCACTGTTCCCCAGAAATCACTGTCTCCAAAATTGAACTGATACCCGCAGATAACTGATTCTCATAAACTGATATTGATGCCCTTGGGCCCGATACTCAAACTTGAAAACTGGTATGCACGTTCCTGTAGAGATACACTCTAAAAGCACATAGCAAGCAAAGAGAGCCGAAACACCCCTATGTTTGGGGTAGGGTTTCCCTGTCCTATTTTGTCAGGAGCTAGGGTTTCACTATGCACACAGCGGTTTCAAACAACCTAACATCGGGTGAGCAACCTGTCCTAGCTTGGAATGGTCACTATGGATCCGAATATGCACTAGGTCGAATGGTCGAAAAGGGTGCCCCGGTAAAACCGGGGTTTGTGTTCCCATACTATCAGAGCCCATAGCCGGTCAGCCTTATGGTCATGCCTTGACAAGACAAGCCTCCGGCAAACCGTTCAGGAATGGCAGATGGCAAACACTGTGTTCCTAGGCGCACCAATGCACATGCAATGCAAAGAAACACATAAACGAAATCAAAACGGGATATCACGAGTTCGAGTCAAGCTCTCTAAAATTCCCCAGCAGAGTCGCCAGAAACTGTAAACGCGCCCGCGAAGGGGGCCCTCGTTACTACAGTTCGGACTCTCAATTTGTGTTTCACGGTTCTTAATCTGAACCAAAGAGTCCAAATCCGGCAAATCGTTTTGAGAAACAGATTTTTTTTGAAAAGTAGTGCCAAACATAGACTGCTTTGCCAGATACAGAGTCGCCACCTAAATATTTTTTATGGGGAAATTTAGGAAACCCTGACTCGGTGCCGAAGGCCACATGTCCGTCATCACCGGAGTTGTCTCGGCTCGGGAGCTTGGGTACGATCGGGGAAGGTCAGCTATGAGCACCCCCTTTCGCCCGGTTCGAAGATCGGCCTCTACTAACCGTGATATCTGATTTTGAAAACGCTATGTGTTCTTGTTCCATTTATTAACCTAGAATTATTATGTTATGCGTACAACAAACAAGTATAGACTAGATTGCCTAATTTGGAAATAGGTATTGCATATCCGTTTGTTTTTTGAAAAGCGCTTTGGAATTTGCTACTCGCAAGTAGGCTAAAACACGGATTTCAACGAGTTTTTTCCAACTCAAACAACCCAACCTTCACCCACAGGCATTCAAACAGTTTATCACATAAGCATTTAGCCGTATGGCAAGCATACTGTCATGATAGCACTCACACGCATGCGATGATGCTAAAGCATAAATACTTACATCGTACTCCGTGCCAAAACAATAAACTAGTTAGCAAACATGCGTGATCCTAGTTCATGTCAAATTGCCTAATGCAACTCATACAGGATGTACTTAGAATAGGCTCGACTAACCTAAGCATGGTATGTGAAATGCAACCAATTGATGCACGTATTCAACTTGGAATTGAAGTACCAATGCAGTTAGCGTGATGTACCGAGCCCGGTGCATGTAATACAAATGCATGAGTGCACGCATGCATAGCATAAGGTATGCTAAATTGAACATGTCCTATTACTAACCATCAAAGCAGGTAAGTAAAAGGGAAGAAAGAAGTGGGGATTGGAAGACATACACACCACTCACACACACTTATTACAGATTTGCCCTCGCTCGGAGGGACCAAATAAATAATACAAATTAATTAACTACGCAAGCTAATTAAATATTACAAACTACCTAATCAGCTAAGCAAATTAACTAATCTAGGAAAAGCAGTAAACCGCCTCGGGAGGAGAGCTCGATGCAATGCACGCTCGGTCTTGCTCGGAAATGCACCGCCATGCATAGGCTGCCTCTGTTTTCCTTGCTTTACTCCTCTGGAGGCTGTCAAAACCTCAGGACTGCTTCTCTAGACATTGAGGAGTGCCACCGGCTGAATAGAATTGCCACCGGCAGCGTGGTGTAGTCACCGGCACAAAATGAATCCATCGGCTGCTGGTTCACTGCCGGTCGGCAATATATACTGCCGGTCGGCAAAGAAGGCCTGCAGGATCTGCAACTCACAGCAGCAGAGGACAAGGCAAAGCATGGCAGCACAATTCAAGGCATATATGCACCAATCATGTCCCTAATCATGGTAATGACTCAAAGGGGCATGTGTCTCGATTCTCGGACCACCAATCACGCATTTCCAAGCATGATGGCCCAAGTGATCAAGTATGCAACTTTCATGTCAAATGAAATGCAAACCAAGCAAATAAAACGAGGCCCAATTCCCATCATCAAGTCAAGGAACAAGGCATGCATGCAAGATGCAATGCAACCTAGGCATACAAGCTAAGGATGCAACATGGCATGGCAAGGTACTTATGCAAGCATACAAGCAAACATGTGGCAATGCAAATGGATGAAAAGATGGACTTATACATGATTTAGGCAACTCTAAATAGGCCCAAAACAGTGGCCAAAATGACCAAAACAAGGGACCAAAATACACATACACGCCTGCACATGTTAAGGCCCAAATGCTTAAGCATCAAAGGGCTATTTCTAAGCACAATTGAATGAGGCAATCATGGACAAATAGCATGCAAGGTAAGCGTTGAAAATCATGTTAGGATGGTGTCAAACCAAGCAACAAGATAGGCTAAACATTAGCATGCAAATGGTCCAAGTACTTGAAGCAAGTCAAGGGGACTTGAACCATGGCTAAGCCAACCAAGCCTCACAAGGCTAAGAGGGTTTAAGATAGGTTCAAGACAGACCTAGACTATGCCAAGGGGGCCCCCTAGATGGCATCTAAGTGGCTTAATTTCAAAGCATGCACAATGGCCAAAACATGGAACATGCTTATACAAGCTTTCAAAGCATTAAAGATACGTCCAAGGTAAACATATAGGCATGCAAATGGGACTGAAATGACATGGTGGATGGTTCTAAATCACCAAATCAATGCAAAAATGTCATGCTATACATTCACATACTTGAAGCATACAAGCTTGAATACAAAGGGGCTATACTTGGCATGCCAAATCCGACCCAAACAACTATGGACAGACCTAAAACATGGCAAAATATGCACAAAAGCTTCACAAGACCAAGCCTAAAACATGTTTGAACAAAGGCTAACAACCTAAGGCATATTAAGGCAATAACAAGGCATTACATGGTAGGTATGCTAAGCACGCATGGTGTACCAAAACCAACAATAAAAAGAGGCATATTATGATATATTAAACATGGAAAACAGCCAAGACATGATCAATACACACTCTAACATGGTGCTCCCTCAAGAGGCCAAAAACGGTCCATTTCAAGGACAACAAGGAGAGGGGGTGGCCCTCCCCTTTTGGAGACTTCAAGGCACCATCTTCACCACTGAAGAGGCCCAAACACCAAAGTCTCGAAACTTGCACAAAATAGCACAAAATGAGGCCTTTCAAGGCCTAAGAGGGATCAAACACCTCCAAACCACAAAACACTCTAAACAAACAATTTAGAGGGCCTAAAAACAGAACTTTTTTGTATTATACACCAAGCTCAAAAACGATTTTAAGATAGGTAAAAACAAGATGCAAAAATGGGGTAAAAAGGGGTAAGATTCTTACCCTTGAAGACCTCTTCAACAATGATGCTCCAATGGCCCTCCTTGGCTTGAGTACAGCTCCAAAACTTCAAAACCAACCTCTTAGAACCTCAGTGGCTAAGTGAAGGTGAAACACTAGGTGTTTGTGTGCAATAGTATGGACTAAAACACCTAGAACACAAAGAGAGAAAAAGAGAGATAGGATATGTATGGATCCTAACCCTAAAAAATCAGAGCTTCTCTCTGTGTTTTTTGTCTCTAAAATGTCTAAAGTCTCTAACCTTTTGCAACAAGAGAGAGCCCCTCTCTTTGTAGAGGCTTTTTGTCTTGTAAAGTTTACAAGACAAGCTTGTCAAGAGGGAGATCCCTCCATACACGTGTATGGAGGGGAGCAAAAAGCAAGACAGCTGTCTTAAAATATCTGCAAAAGCAAATGCACAGTAGTCGACCGGCCAAAGATGCCATTTTGGCAAAAAAGAGTGCCGACCGGCACTCAATAGTGCTGACCGGCAACAAATAGTGCCGACCGGCAATAAAAAGTGCCGATGGAAGTAAAAACCAGCCAGTGGCCTCTAGCCACTACCGATGGTGTGTGGGGATGCCTCACAAGGCATTCCTTGCCCTTCCAAGGCAAAATGCAAGTGTTTGGTGCAAAACCAAACACTAAACGGTCGAGTTCGGAGATCTTGAGGCAAGGCGCCTAGCCGAGACCTCCGGGAACTCCAAATGAACACAAACATGGATGATCGCCGAGTGTTCAAACGGTGACGTCCAAGTCTTGAGGACGGTTAAAAATGGGGTGTCTACAGTAATCCAGCTAAACATAAAATGTACCTCAGAGGAACCTCGACATTCCTAGGATACCCATGACTTCTCAATCGGAGACCCTGGCCATGTAGAAAATTTTCACTTAGAGATCAACTCAATAAATGGAGGAAATTTGCTAATAATCCTCTATTAGCGTATAATGGAAATTATGGACGTCTAGTTTGCGAAGATAGAAATCAAAAGATATATTGTAACCTAACTATTCCAGGATATCCTTTCAGCAAAGAAACATTCGTCGATGAAAGTCAGTATCCCAACTATCAGCATAGCGTCTCTCATGAGTCACCAGTAATGGGAGAAGATGACCAAGATAATCAATGGGAAGATAAACCAGCCATGGGGGATGATTTTTACGACCAACTTTCTGCGGCAGACTTGGATGATCTCTTAGACAAAATGTATGGATGAAAAAAAAAAAAAAACCATGCACACCATAAATAGACTATTGTAATATTTGGAAGTATCTTAACAAGCCCCTGATTTCTAGACTCAGAAATTTTCCTTGACCCTTTACAAATCCATGTTGAAGATTCACTCCACGGGTTAACATCAATAATTGGTACTTCAGTAGAAGAAGACAAAATTCGTAGAAGACAAGGCTTCTCCTCAATGCACGCCAAGAAACGACAAAGATTCTGTAAATATTTGTGTCTGTAATTATTTGAGTCTGTCAGTGATAAGGATTTTTGTGATACCCCTGTTCCGTATTATGCTAATTGGTCCTTAATGTGTATACGATTATGTGTTTGTTATGGTTTTGAATTTCTATCTGTTCACCGTAGGAACATCTGTTTGATTTTACCGTTTCGGAAATTAAATTGGAGGCCTTATCGGCCACAGAACCCGAAATTGATTACGCCATTATGATTGGCATAATTTTTAGAGCCTACGGTGAAATTTAATTGAAAAACTGATTCAGGCCAGATTACATTGATTCAATTAATGAATTAGTGTCATATTATTTATTATTATTAAACTTGATTAGTGGGCTTATACATAAGGGCCATTACACTTTAATTCCTCCTCTTTTTAACACTTTGGCTGATTTTGAACTCAAGAATAGAGAGAGAGAGGGGGGTCGGCCTTAGAGAGAGAAGGGAGAGAGTTGTGTGGTTTTGGCTCAAAGTTTGGGGAACTTGAAGATCAAATCCAAGATTTTGTTATAGTTTGGGAGATTGAACTCTTAGGTAAGTAAACTCATGGATTTTTGTTTGCAAATTTGTAAATTCAAGTGTGGTTAATGGCCAAGAACATGAGTTAGCTTGATTATAAGGAAATTGAGTTGTTTGTGTTTAATTGAAGGTCAATGAAGACATGCATGCATATAATTATTGTGGAAATGCATAATCTAGCATGTATTGAGTTAAACATGGAAATAAAGGTGTTAAATCTTACATGCAAGCATGTTTTTGTTGAGCTCCTTGAGAATGAACACCATTTGCATTATCTGGAATGGAAATGAAGTCAAGATTAGCATGCATGTTGAATAATTAAAGATAGGAGCTTTGAATGCATGAATGTGTATGATAGAATTGAGCTTGAATTAAATTGAGCCATGCATGTATTTGATTTATGAAATTGGGCTCCATGAAGATCTGTTTTGGTGTTTATACCATGTTAGTACAAGTATATGTGAAATTGGAGCCACCAAAAGCATGAAATGATGGTTTGAATGTTGAAGGGAGCTTAAGAACTCAATCTGGAAAACCCATATTTTTGATGTCCGCTCGAGCGGGAAAATCGTGCTCCCAGGACTTTTTGTAGAATTGGATTTCCGCTCGAGCGAGATATCTCATGCTCGAGCGGGGAGTTTTGTAGACAGGCCTTCCGTTCGAGCTCTCTATTCCACGCTCGAGCGTATTTTTCATGCAACCAATACTTTTGCAGGCCTTAAGGGTCCGCTCGAGTGGGTAAGTTGACGCTCGAGCGGGGACCCTGTTCTCTGAAATTTTGTATGCTCGTTCTGTGTTTTGTTTTCCGTTCCCTTTCACTTGTAAGCTCTCTTAGGCATATGTTAAGCATTGTAAATGAGTTAATGAGATAAGAATAAAGCCTAAAGAGGAATATGTGAATCAAAGAACGGATTGAACTGTTAGTGACCCTTTTGTGTTCATGAAATATGTAGGGTCAAGCTCCAGGGCAAATCCACAAGCCGATCACTGTGAGTAATATCGATATTTGAATAATTGTGAATGTCCAATTATTATTCCCTTATAAGCTTTATGAGTTGCTAATTGGGATTGTGGACAAAAGTCTGACAGGAATAAACATAAATGGACCAAAGGTCGTTTTGGGTAAACATAAATGGACCAAAGGTCGTTTTGATAAACATAAATGGACTAAAGGTCGTTTTGGGTAAACATAAATGGACCAAAGGTCGTTTTGATAACCATAAATGGGCCGAAGGCCGTTTTGACAGGAATGTATGGGCCGAAGGCTGTTTTGACAGAAATGAATGGGCTGAAGGCCGTTTTGACAAAAATGTCTAGGCCGAAGGCCGTTTTGACAGAAATGAATGGACCGAAGGCCGTTTTGACAGAAATGAATGGGCCGAAGGCCGTTTTGACATGAATGGAAATCTGAATGGGCCAAAGGCCAGAATGTTTGGAACTACAGTCACTTGATTTGAATTTCGTATAGTTATATATCTGTTAAATAGAAATATGAATTGGGCCCAAGGCCGTTTGGAACATGTTGTTCTACATTGTTATGTAACTTCTGTATTTGATTTGATATTATTCACTGGGATTTCGCTCACGCTCATTCATGTGTTTGTAGGTGAGCCAAGAGAAGTCCAAACCCAGCCTAGCGAAGTCTGTGGGGAGCAACAAATGTTTTGGAGAGTCAGCCCTCGTGTCTCACGTACGAGACCCGTCTTCGCCCTTTTGTTATGTATTTATATTTTGTCATGCTGGCGAGGACTTTGTGTATATCTATACATAGCTGTGATGGGTTGACTTAGTTTTGAATGATCCTATTTGTACAGAACTTATGTCACTATGTTTCTGTCGTGAGTTATTAACGTACATATGTCTAGAATGTTATGACGTGCATATAAGCACAGCTCTATGGACAAAGTTTTAAATTGCTTCCGTTTGGCCCCCATTAACTCTGTTAAAATACGTTTGGTTTGGTTTGAGGCCGTAGGTAATATCATGATTACTGGCCGGTTACGTCCTTAACCCATGGGGGCGGGTTCGGGTCGTGACACTTTTCCTTCACTCACTACTTTAATAGAGCAGATGACCCCCACCTTGCTCCATTAAAGAAAAACTGTGAAAATCCTTACACGTGTCTTGTAAAAAATTTTATAGTGTCAAAATTTTATCAAAAAAGGAGGATTGAATGATATGCGATGGGGCCCAAAGCAGTATCCAATGTCATGATCCTAATCTTTTATTGATAAAATTTTATCCATATCTAGAATGGTGATTTGAGTCAAAATCTATCCATTTATGGCATATAAAAATTTGTAAAATCTATGGTCTAGACGTAGGTAGTCTTTATGACTTTTGAGTCTAAGCTTTTTACGTATAGATTTTTTGGCTTGTATGTATCTATCAACCATGTGTATAAATTGGCATTCTTGCCAACGAAAGGAACAGAATGAAAAATTCCCCTTCACTATACTTTGTAAAAATTTCCAACCCCTCTCAAAAAACCTCTAAGTGTATCAAATCCTTCAGAATTTCAGAGTCTGTAATATAATCTTTGTAAGTATATTCCTTATTAATATGAAGTGTGAGTAGTCTCTCTTTTTCCTTAAATATTTCAAAAGGGTAACTCTTCTATTCTAAAAATTTATTTTCTTTTTGGAAAAACTAAGTTTATGGAATGCTTATATGCTCATTAATATTACATGCTTTGCACCTTCGTAGTATCTGTTATTTTCTATTTTATTACTGAGTGACCTTAGCTGAAGAGCCTGTGTGAGCCATGGTTAAACGTTTGAGGGCAAATTGTAGGCAAAAAGGGAAAGGTAAAAATTAGAGAATAAAAATATATTATGTTGAACGAAGCATAGCTTCAAGGTGAGAGTACAAGTAATGAAAACAAACATTGCCTAAAAATAGTTTTGCCAAAGAAAAAGAATTTTAGAATAAAAGGAGAACAACCCAAGTAAAAATATTAAGGAAACATTGTCCATAAAAAGAATTTAAAAATCAAACTTTATGCCCTTAGAAGAAAAACTTAGGATTAAAATCAAAATCAGTACTGAACTTATACAAGAATTAGAAGATCAAAAATTAAAATATCAATTTCTGGTATCATTAGCTTCTGGCAAATCCCTAGAAAATTATAGTTTAAAAATTTCTCAAATAAATAAATAGATAATGGTAAAACAAGAAGCCTTGCAGCTAGCTATACAATAGCTTGAAGACTTATTAGCATAACTGTAGAATTAATTAGATAATTCTCAGCCCAATTTCAAAATAGTGGTAAACCACTAACTCATCACCCCAAAAAATTAGTATCAGAGCAGTGTTCGGTTTTAGGACAATTTAAGTTAGTTTATGCATTCTGCCTATGGAAATAGAGTAGTTTTTATTTTTGGACAATTTAGTTATAAATTTCACGTTATAGTAGCTTTTAATAATTTTAAAGTAGGAGTTAATTTTATGTATGAAAAAAGCAGAATATTTAGATTTAGAACTCAGTAGCCATAACCATCGCCTTAACATAGATAAAAATAGATTTCGTTGTAATTTTGAAGATACTTTTAAACATCACATTCATAATGAACATAATCCTTAGTTAAATAGTATTATAGATTATCAGATTAATTTTGCAGAAAATATTAAAAAAGACATAGATAAAATTAATAGTCCTTTTACTTCATCTATAGACTATCTTCGTAATACACGCAGTATAATCAAAGATCAAGATAAAAAATTAGATTATAACCAAGACCAGTGTAGTTCGATCTTTGTAGACGTCCCCGAACGCCCCGGGAGGAGCAAGTCCCCCGTTCCATTCGATATTGGGCTCACTACAGTTCGGACTCTCAAATTGTCACGGTTCTAAGTCTGAACCAAAGAGTCTAAATCCGGCAAATCGTTTTGAGAAAACAGATTTTTTGAAAGAAGTGCCAAACATGGACTGCTTTTCCAGATACAGAGTCGCCACCTAAATATTTTATTTTGGGGAAATTTAGGAAACCCTGACTCGTTGCCTAAGGCCACGTGTCCGTCATCACCAAAGTTGCCTCGGCTCGGGAACTTGGGTACGATTGGGGACGGTCACTTCGTGAGCACCCTCGCTCGCCCGATCAAAGATCGGCCTCTACTAACCATGATATCTATTTTCGAAAAACATTGTGTGTTCTTATTCCGGTTATTAGCCTAGATTTACTATGTGATGCGCACAGCATACAAGTATAGACTGGATCGCCTGAATTGGAACAAAACATTTCATGTTTGTTTGTTTGAAAATGGTTTGATGGTGCTACCCGCAAGTAGGCTAAGACGTGGATTTGCCACCCTCAGGTGGGCTTAGAAAACATGATTTTACCACTGTCTAGTGGGCTTAAAACACACAGTGAATGAATTGTTCCAATCCAAATAACCCAACCTTCACCCACAGGCATTCAGGCAGTTATATCACATAAGCATATAGCCTCATGGTAAGCATGCTATTCATGGCAGTCACTCACACGCATGCAAGGATGCTAAAGCATAAAACTTACCGAGTACTCCAAGCCAAAACAGAAACTAATTAGAAATCCATGCATGATCCTAATTATACAGAAATGCTAATGCAACACATGCAAAAGTGCAACTATAGTAGGCTCGGCTATTCTAAACATGGCATATGAAATGCTACAGCTAACATGTATTCAACTTGGAATTGAAAATACAATGCAGTTAGTATGATGCGCCGAGCCTGGTGCATGCAAGACAGATGAATGAATGCAAACATGCTATCATACTGTATGCTAATTGAAACATGCCCTAATCTAACTATCATAAGCGGGTAAATAAAAGGGAGAAAGACGTGGGGTTGGAAGACATGCATCACACACACGCACACTTATTACAATATTGCCCTCGCGCAGAGGGTCCCAATAAATAATACAGTCCCGAATAAATAATTACAGTCCAAATAAATACAGAATTCTAATTAATTAACAAATTAATCTAAGAAAGCTATAAACTAGCATGCAAGCTAGGGACTGCCTCGACTCCGCTCCGGATGATGAATGATGCATGCTCGGGTTGCTTGGCACGAAAATCCACTGCGATGCCCCAATTAGCCTCTGTTTGCAATTGACGCCGGAATGCTATGCAAGGCTTTTGAAAGCTGCTGATTTTTGATTTAATGCAACAGAGAGCAAGAAAGGGGCATGGCAATGTATCTTCACATATGTATGCATGCCTTGATCCTCGTGCCACCAATCACGCATCTCGATGCATGATGGCCGAGGAGTCGATTTGCACAACTCAATATAGAATGAATGCATATGAAAACACAACGAGACCTAAACTCCATCATGGATAATCCGGAGTGTCGGTGACTGGGAAGTGAGACACGTTCCGTCACTCGAAGTACGAAACATCCCTCGTTTCCCGTGCTCGGACTAACTCCTATCCCAAGCACAATGAAATATGCATGACATGCATGAATGCAACTAATATACAACCTAGCATGCACGATGCTATGAAATGACATACACAATGCACGATGTAACATGGCATACACGATGCTCTAACATACAACCTAGCATACGCAATGCTATGAATTGAAATGGCATACGCAATGCATAATGGACTTACACTAACATGAGTGGACCTCAGCCACACTCACATTAGTAGCCATTAGATGAAAATGAGACACTCGAGATGCATGTACGCATGCACGCGAACCGAGGATCGACCCTAAGGCACCAAATGCCACTCTAACAAGACATGGCAAGGCATGGAATATGGTATGCAAACATGCAAATTTCAGCGCTGGAATATGATGCTAAACAGCCCCGAAACATGGCAACATGGCACCCGATGCATGGAATGAGACCCGAAACATGAAATTAGGTACATGGAATGACCTATGGCTATGCAAAGCATGCATTATTCGAACATGAAGTGTGAAGACATATTCAATAAAGTCCCAAAACAAGCATATTTACAGTTTTAAGCAAGGCCAAAAAGTGAACACAAATAGGGCTAAGTTAACATGCAAAAATGGCCCCAAAAGAGAGATAATGAAGCAAGTAGCATCTTCTGGCCCTAAATGGCCAAGCTCCCTTCAATAAAGTTGAAGAGGGGCTCAAAATGAAGCACTTTACAGTTTACAAGAAGCCACAAAAACAAACACAAGTAAGCTTAAAATACTATGCAAGAAATAGGCCTAAAAGAAGGTTTAAACACAAAGTGTAAAAAGGGAGCCTCAAACAGAAAAAGACCCTTGATCAAACATGAAGAGGGGGTCAAAATATGACTATTTTCAGTTCAGACTAGAGCCCAAACACACAAGCACAAGGGGCTAAAAAAACATGCAAAAAAAAGACCAAAAGAGGGATAAAGAGGCAAGTGACAAAAGGAAGCCTCAAACAGTGAAGATCCCTTCAACAATGTTGAAGAAGGGCTCAAAATAAGCCACTTTATAGTTCATAACCAAACTCAAAACAGTTTACAAATAGGCCTAAAATACTATGCAAGAAAGAGGCGTACAATAGAGGTAAAGAAGCAAGTGGTAGCTAGAGACCTTAAACATGGAAGGACCCTAAAAAAAACATAAAAAATACCTCAAAATAATGCTATTTTAAGTTAGGGTCGGAGCCCAAATATGCAAGAAAGTATGGCTAATATATTGAGCAAAATAAGGCAAGAAAGAGGGGGGGAAGACTTACCCTTGAAGACCAAATCTTTGACAACTCTTGGACCAAGTTTGGTGGCTCCTTAGCTCTGGAAAACAGCTCCAAGTGGCTAGAATGGATGGTGGTGGTGTGGTGCTAGGTGGTGGTGTAGAAATGGTGTAGGGTTTGGGAGGTTTTGAGGGTTGGAGTGTAGAGAGAGAGAGATACAATGTAGGAGCTCCAAACCAAAATTTCTAACCCTCTGAAATGCAGCTGGAGGTGCTGTTATATAGGCAAAAGAGGGGGGAAAAAAAGGGGGGGGGGGAATGGAATTCAATTTTCCCCCCAAAAGTTGGCCCCCTCGGATACAAAATCTGGGGGGAAACAGAGGGCATTTCTGTAAAGTACCTGGAGAGAGGATCATGGCCGGCCGGTTTCCTAGGGTTTAGGTGGTCGGTCAACCTTCCCCATGGCCGGTCAGCCAAGGGTCAAAAGGGTCAATGAAGATTAATGGCCGGCCATGCCAAAAAGAGGGCCTCTCATGTGTGCACAACACAACCATGTGGTCAAAAACTGGAGAAAATGAACCAGGAGATAGAAAAGGCCACTTTTAGGAGGGGTTCAAAAGGGTCACACACAATTACTGGCCGGCCATATGATATTGGTGACCTCCTAGGTGTGTACAACACAAATATGTGGTTTAGGGTTGGAAAAAGTGGCCTTAGGGTGGTCAACATTGGCTTTCAAGTGAGAAAAGCAAGCGACGGACGGCGATGGAGGAATAAAACTGGCTATCAGAACAATTACTGGCCTCCCACCCTTCTACGACCTTCTTAGCAGTGAAAATAAGGTCTCCACCAAAAATGAGCCCAAACCAATGCAAAATGAAGGTTCAGGGGCTGAAACGCGCAACCCAAGGCCCTGAAAATTGACTGTTAGGCACCGGAAGTGGTGTTCGACCACGAAGTTGGTCTCTCGAGCCACAGTGTCCCTCAAAAGGGAGCAAATAAGATGCATGCCAAAAACCGGAGCAAACGGAGGTGGTTAAGCGGTCCCGAACCGAGACAAAAGGCCAACGGCTCCGAAAAATCGGAAACCGGAATCCAAACGGGCAAAATGGCCTACGACCACGAAACATAGCCTACGGCCACTGAGAGATGATCTACAAGACTTCTCCCTCCCTTCAAGAAGAGAACAAAGAAAACAGAGCCTAGTTCGCAAACCGAGGCAAAGCATGAAAGAGTCCGGAAGTCCGGAGGCAAGGCTCGCAGCCGAGACTCTGAAACCTCTGAACGAGCATGATATGAAACATCACCAAGCGCTCAATTGGTGACGCCTGAGTCTTAAGGTCGGTCAAAAATGAGGTGTCTACAGTTGCCCCTTTTTGACAGAACTCGGAAGTCATAAGTGACGGGAGTGAATGTCAAAGCCCAGAGACGACCCATTTTTGACAAGGCCGAAGACTTAGACAAACATACAAAATAACAAAGATGTGCCCACAGACATGCCCGCATGCAGGGGCAAAATGCAAAATGATATGCAGAAATATTTTGAAGATTGGACTTATACGCTACGCGAAGCCGGTTTGATAATTGGACTTATACGCTACGCGAAGCCGGACATCACTCATGATCATGCAAAGAGAGCTATAATGAAGCAATTATGTGAAATAAATGCAACATTTTAAGCGAATGCTAGGCAAGCAAGTAAACTCGAGCCAAACTACACCTCGTGCAGAAAGGATGTGAGAAAATTATGGAATTCTCACTGCGAATACAGTGTGCATGTGTGATAGATACACAGAGCGAACATGTGATTGATACACAAAAAGGTGAGCACAAAGTGTGATAGATGCACTAAGTGAACAAGTATGATAGATACACAAAGCGAGAGTGTGTGATTGATATACAATGCGAACACGTGTGATTGATACACAAAAAGGTGAGCACAAAGTGTGATAGATGCACTAAGTGAACAAGTATGATAGATACACAAAGCGGGAGTGTGTGATTGATACACAGTGCGAACGCATGTGATTGATATACAAAGTAGGCATAGTGTGAGCGTGTGTGATTGATACACAAAGTGGGCAAAGCGAGTGTGTGATAGATACACTATTTGAGCAAAGTGTAATTGATATACAAAAGGAGAAGTGAGCAAAGTGTGATGGATACACTAAAGGTGAACACAAAGTGTGACAGATGCACTTAGTGAACAAAGTATGATTGATATACTAAATGTGAACACGAAGTGTGATAGATGCACTATGTGAATAGAGTGTGATTGATACACTAAAAGCGAACTCAAAGTGTGATAGATGCACTATGTGAACAGAGTGTGATTGATACACTAAAAGCGAACACAAAGTGTGATAGATGCACTATGTGAACAAAGTGTGATTGATACACTAAAAGCAAACACAAAGTGTGGTAGATGCACTATGTGAACAGGGTGTGATTGATACACTAAAAGCAAACACAAAGTGTAATTGATGCACTATGTGAACAGAGTGTGATTGATACACTAAAAGTGAACACAAAGTGTGATAGATGCACTATGTGAACAGAGTGTGATTGATACACTAAAAGCAAACACAAAGTGTGATAGATGCACTATGTGAACAGAGTGTGATTGATACACTAAAAACGAACACAAAGTGTGATAGATGTACTATGTGAACAGAGTGTGATTGATACACTAAAAGCAAACACAAAGTGTGATAGATGCACTATGTGAAGAGAGTGTGATTGATACACTAAAAGCGAACACAAAGTGTGATAGATGCACTATGTGAACAGAGTGTGATTGATACACTAAAAGCAAACACAAAGTGTGATAGATGCACTATGTGAACAGAGTGTGATTGATACACTAAAAGCAAACACAAAGTGTGATAGATGCACTATGTGAACAGAGTGTGATTGATACACTAAAAGCAAACACAAAGTGTGATAGATGCACTATGTGAATAGAGTGTGATTGATACACTAAAAGTGAACACAAAGTGTGATAGATGCACTATGTGAACAGAGTGTGATTGATACACTAAAAGTGAAAAGTATGATTGATACACTATGTGAACAGAGTATGATTGATATACTAAATGTGAACACGAAGTGTGATAGATGCACTATGTGAACAGAGTGTGATTGATACACTAAATGAATGAAGTGTGATTGATACACTAAATGAATGAAGTATGATCGATACACTAAATAAATGAAGTGTGATTGATACACTAAATAAATGATCTTAAAACGGAACTTCTTTGAATGAACCGTACATACAATATCGTGCGTGATTGAGGAAGGAACTTGATAGGTACAATGCATTACAATGCACGATGCTTAAGGAAAGCAATAAATGGACAAAGCGGCGCTTTAGAAAGCACCTCATGAGGTGAGTGGCGATGAACCGCTCTACTCTGACGGGGATCTCCCCTCGTGCTCTTCGAACACTTACCTTCAACTTACATACAAAGGCTCTGAAATGCTAACAAGGGTCCTTCACGTAGAACACTTGGGATGCCACTTTTCTTCCTGACCACATTCACAACTTTTCCTATTCTCCAACGGGGTGACAGACTAGGTTGGTTCAGTAACTAGAATTGAGGTGCATACACGCTATCTCAACCTATGGGGTTTCCATACAGATTTCAAGCCAGGGATACACCCTTGGGTATTTAAACCAGACTTTAGTCCCGGAAATCCCGAACCTTTATGTTCTAGGCATCAGCCATTCGAACTCTAGTTTCCACCGTCGCAGCTGGTCTCTTAGGAACTCATTGCAAACACGGCCAAGGTGTCCCTGGCACGAAACGGTCCTCAGGGAGAGCACTTCTGATTGCCTATTCTGGCTTGAAGCAGACTTGATCTTGAGCTTGAGGTAAAGGTACATTCATAATTCGGAGCATTGGCAAGACCTGAAGAGGTACACACGGAATGTAGTCCTGGAACTTACTGAAGTTGAAACAAACTCAGATACCCGACATTTTCCTCTTTTGCTTTTGCTTTGCAGTCCGGAACCATATATAGCTTCAGATAGGTCCTGGTTCTACTGTTCTCACATGACTTGGGTTGAATCCTGCGATTTTATGAAAGAAACAAATTCTGTTTTGTACAAATGTGGAGAACGACACGGCACTCGGAGCACAAAACGATTTTATTTTTGAAATTGAGAGATGAGTTTTCGACCAAGTATTGAGCCTACGACTGAACACAGCAAAACGACTCAACAAGGAAATAAAAGGCACACAACCTAGACACATCGAGTAACACTCGAAACGACTCAAAACAAGAATCGAGATAAAACAAAAAGACACGACACTCAGACATGCACAGGGAGCCTGTTTCACCGGGTAGTGTTTCCCACCCTTTCTCATTTGTGGTTCTCACATCACTCGGCCCTCAAGCTTTGTTTTTCTGAAAAAGCCCTCTTCTCACTTTTCCTCTCATCGCACATCTCTCTATTCTTCAATCTCTCATTTTTCATCCCTCCCCTGGATGGTTGATGGATAAAAAGCAAATTGTGGGCTCGTGCCCCTAGCATTCTTCTAGATTCTCTTTCTTCCACTCACAGCTAGTGAATTCCTCTCACGGAAAGGTTGCGCTACAACTGGGTGTGTAGCAAATCTGTAGCTAACATCAACTGTCGATGCTCTGCCGGGGAGTTTGGACGTGGTTAGATCTGTCCAGATGAGGGAGTGGGATATCTTGATCCATTCCAGTTCGTGCTTCACACTTGGCTTGATACCTCGTTGCTTGGAGGATGAGAGAGCTTTCTGCCCTTTTGCGGTCAGCTTCAGTGGTGCCATTTTCTGGCGAATACGGTGCCCTTTCCGACAAGTAGAGTGCCTTTTCTGGCAAGTATTTTGACAAAGGGGAAAAGACAGAACACCTGACTCAACTGTGCCCCTAGTTCATCATTTTGACAAGTTTTTGTTTTTGCTTTCTACTAAAACAATTTTGACCAACATGAGAGTTAGATTAACGCGGTTGTTCGATTTTCTGATTAAAAATCATGCAAGTTAGGCTATGAGCACTGAGCGTTTTCCTTTTTTTTGGGTCCGAGAAATGGTCCAGTTTTGAAAAATGGAGTACTTTTCGAGAAGATTAGTCAACCTCAATAAAATTCTCAAAAACTATTTTTGCAAACGACCACTGCTCAACGAGCACGGAACTTACTCTTGAGATGCACAACCTCGGACCCGTAGCAACGGAAAATTGCCCCTTGTCTGAAGGACACTGTATGGCAACAGAAAGTTGCCCCTTGTTTGAAATGACACTGCGGCGTTTTGAATGGCAACGGAAAGTTGCCCCTTGTTTGGATAGCACCGCAGCACATTGTAGTCAGTCCTCAGAGCGACGAACACAACCAGACTCTCAGATACAGAGAAGACAAAGATGACCAAAACCATCGCATGGACACAATCGAATTTGAAGTGTTTTACGGCTGGACTTCAGAATGAAGTTGCCTACGTATCCCAAAGATGGGAATCAAGCCTCACGTAGTTCGGGATTAAGGTACACTCGGGTATTTAACCTTCACTTTTTAGGCTCTAACTTTTGCCAAGGCGCCCGTTGCGGGTTTTCGACTTTGCGAGCTTTGTTCTTCTTTTTTCTTTTTCTCAATTTTTTTTCATTCTTTTCTTTGCATCTTTCTTTTTTGTTCTTTTCTCTTTTCTGTTCTTTTTCTTCTTTTCTTGCTCTAATTTTTGCCTGGGTCGCCCTTCCGGGTTTTCGGCCCAGCGAGCCTATCAAGGGTAAAAGTGTAGCTTTGTCCATGTCAAATGGTTTTGAGATCCTGAAGTCATCTGAATCCAGGAGAATGGCTGTTGTTCGCTGATGATGTAGGAGTCCATCCAATGGGGGGCTGAATTTACCCCTAATGTTATGGATAGGAACTCGGCTATCCTTCAGCAATACTTTCTTCTTTCCTCCCTTCTGGGATTTGGCATTCTTGCCGATCTTCATTGACTTGAGGAATGATCCACCTTTGGCTCTTCGAGATGTCTGACATTTTTTTGCCCCTAGTTCGAAGGGTGCTTCTGACCTAGCTTCGCAAGCTTCTTTTGATGACATCTGGTCTTCTTGATCTGACTTCCTTGCCTCTTGTTCGAGGGCTGCTTTGAATCTGGCCACACAGGCCTCACATTGTAGTTGACCGTTGAACGTTCTGAATTCGAGTTCAAGGTTTTGAAAGCAGAGGGGTCGAGTCTCGAGGCTGAGAGCGATCCTAAGCTGCACAATCTCAAGAGTGATTCTACACAGGTCTTCGCAGGACCGCGCAAAACATTTTTTGAAATCTTTTAAGAAAGCGACCAGTCGCTCGCGCTGAAGACAGTGTAAAACCAATCTGGATCAAGCCAGGATCCTTCCCAGTACTCACACTAACAAGCATGATTTCATTCATTAAGGGCTTAGCATGCCTCTCTTTCTCTCAATTGATCAAATTTTTGCAAAACCCGAGGAATTCCTTCCTCTTCGTTTTCACCGCAGTGTTCAAAAGGTTTTGAAAAACTTAGGTCGATGTAATGAATTCAAGGCACAAAAGAGCAGGTGAGATGCATTGCTGTTTCATTCAAATATTTGGCACAACTGGCGCACGGCTGAAGCAAATACAAGAGTGCGAAAATCACTGCTGTTTCATTGAGATCTGTTGGCACAACTGGCTCCTCGGTAGAAATAGACTCAAAGAAAGCAAAAAGACAAACACGAAACAAAACAGTGATGCCCGAGGTAACACCCTTCGGGATCACCCGACCCCTATACAACAGGACTGACTCGATACGACAAGACAGACCTCAACTGACTCAGTATGAAAAGATTGACTCAAAACAAAAGGACAGACTCAAAACAAAACAACAAGACTGACTCAATACCCAAGTCAGAATGTAGCTTTCGCCAAATGCTCAAAACGGTGCGTGCCATACGCCATATCTAGAGTAAATCGAGTGCCATCCGCAGGTGGTTCATCCCCCGATCACATGGTCATATTATCTCCCAAGTTCACTGGTCGAGTGCCGATAGACTTTGCTGGACTGTCGCGGGGATGACCCTGTTGTCAAACAGATATTGTACATCATGACGTAGATGAAAGCAACTGTCAGTGTCATGACCGGTTTGTTGATGGTATGCACAGTACCTAGTATGGTCATGCTTTGGAGGGAGAGGATCAGGTAAAGGCCGTTGTTCCAATGGTTTCAGATGTCCTTTCCGGATTAAGGCCTCTAGAGCCTTTGACAAAGGCATATAAAGTGGGGTGAAAATCCTCTTGACTCGGGGTGGATATTTGGCCGTCTGTGAGCTACTTCCGGACGCACTGGTGAATGGGGTAGCTTTTTTTGATGTGGTGGTGGTGACCATGCCCACTTCAGAAGATCTTGCAGCTGTATTACCACTGGTGGTCGCATTCGAACTGCGGGTAAACGCCCTCCTGGGCTGGTCCTTCTCCTGGTCAATGAGGCCCTGCTTCATAGCATCCTCGATCTGTACTTCCATCTCATGCAAATCTGAAAAGGTAGGGAAGGGGAGCACGATCATTTTCTGCATTAGTTTGGGTTGGAGGTTGCGCACAACCATCCGTATTTGATCCTTATCCGTTGGCCTAATGGTCATCATTGAGGCTTTGGCCCTCCAGCGGGCCACGAAATCAGAAAAACTCTCCTTAGGCTTTTGCCTTGTTTTCTCAAGATCACGGGTCGTAATCTCGATTTGGGTATTGTATGAATATTGTGCGACAAAGGCCTCGGCCATCTCCTCCCAGCTTCGTTTCACTGAATCCTCCAATTTGGCGTACCAGATGGCCGCAATACCCGACAGGGTCCTGCTAAAAAGGGAAAGCTTCTGTAATCTTGTCAAGCCCATTGGGCGCAGAACATCTGAAAACAAACTCAGGTGGACCATGGGATCTCCTAACCCGTCAAAACGGTCGATGTGAGGCATCTTGAACCTGTCCGGCAGTGTCACAGCTGCGTCGGTGTACCCGTCCTCAATGTCCGGGATGGACTTTACCCCCTGGGATTTTTTGAACAACTTTTCAAGCTTGCTCAACTTCAACGCTGTATGGTCTACCTCGAACTCAAAGGGAGAGTCCGGTGGGTTGATTGGTGCTTTAGACAGCTGAGGTAAGATTGGGGGCGGAGCTGGCCCTGTCGGAATGTCCGTACCTTCTTGGACATTTGGCGTCTCCCGGGGTATTGGATCTACTGGTGAGTGGGGAGCTTGATGCGAAGCAGATGCTCCGTTTTGCTGTTGCAATCTGGTGATTAGCTCTGCCTATTGGGCCATGACCGCAGCCTGCTGTTTGGCGAATTCAGCTTGGCGAACAGCATCTTGCTATATGAGTTTCATACTTTCTTGCATCTGGCGCATCATTGCCTCCATCCCTGATGTGTTCTGCTGATCCATCTAACTGACTGGTATCTATCCTTGCAGTAGAAACTGAGACCTCAGCCTGACTGTTCACTGGTGGGGTGGATAAGGGCCACTGATCTGCTAACTGCTGAACTGGTGATTTGTGCCTGACTGGCCCTTTTACCCTACCTCTGGCAAAGGAACACTGATTGCCCTTGAACTGAATCTCTGACCTGACAAAGTCTATCAGCACAAGTTCGATGAACCTCGGGGGATATCGGAGCCTTCTGAAGCTATGGTTCCAGGACTACCTAGCAAAAGGGAAAACAGAGAGCATCACAGCCTGATTTCACAATAACCCATATGAGCAGAGCTGAATGATTGTGCCTCTACAGAATTCTGCCCGTAAACTGATACCCTCAGGTAAACTGAATCCCAAAATACTGAACTGGTGCCCGCAGGCCTGATGCCCAAACTTGCAAACTGATACATGCATTCCTGTAGAGACGCACTCTAAAAGCACATAATAGATAAGTGAGAGCCAAAACACCCCTATGTTGGGGTAGGGTTTCCCTGTCCTATTTTGTCAGGAGCTAGGGTTTCACTACGCACGCAGCGGTTTCAAACAACCTATATCGGGTAAGCAACCTGTTCTAGTTTGGAATGGTCACTATGGATTCTGAATATGCACTAGGTCGAATGGTCAAAAAGGGTGCCCCGGTAAAACCAGGGTTTGTGTTCCCATACTGGCAGAGCCCACAACCGGTCAGCCTTATGGTCATGCCTTGACAAGACAAGCCTCCGGCATACCATTCAGGAATAGCAGATAGCAAACACGGTGTCCTAGGCGCACCAATGCAAATGCAATGCAAAGAAACACACAAGTGTAGTCAAAACAAGATATCATGAGTTCGAGTCAAGTTCTCTAAATCCCCAGTGGAGTCGCCAGAAACTGTAGACGTCCCCGAATGCCCTGGGAGGAACGAGTCCCCCGTTCCGTTCGATATTGGGCTCACTACAGTTCGGACTCTCAAATTGTCACGGTTCTAAGTCTGAACCAAAGAGTCCAAATTCGACAAATCGTTTTGAGAAAACAGATTTTTTGAAAGAAGTGCCAAACATGGACTGCTTTGCCAGATACAGAGTCCCCACCTAATTATTTTATTTTGGAGAAATTTAGGAAACCCTGACTCGTTGCCTAAGGCCACGTGTCCGTCATCACCAAAGTTGCCTCGGCTCGGGAACTTGGGTACGATTGGGGACGGTCACTTCGTGAGCACCCTCGCTCGCCCGATCAAAGATCGGCCTCTACTAACCATGATATCTATTTTCGAAAAACATTGTGTGTTCTTATTCCGGTTATTAGCCTAGATTTACTATGTGATGCGCACAGCATACAAGTATAGAATGGATCGCCTGAATTGGAACAAAACATTTCATGTTTGTTTGTTTGAAAATGGTTTGATGGTGCTACCCGCAAGTAGGCTAAGATGTGGATTTGCCACCCTCAGGTGGGCTTAGAAAACATGATTTTGCCACTGTCTAGTGGGCTTAAAACACACAGTGAATGAATTGTTCCAATCCAAATAACCCAACCTTCACCCACAGGCATTCAGGCAGTTATATCACATAAGCATATAGCCTCATGGTAAGCATGCTATTCATGGCAGTCACTCACACGCATGCAAGGATGCTAAAGCATAAAACTTACCGAGTACTCCAAGCCAAAACAGAAACTAATTAGAAATCCATGCATGATCCTAATTATACAGAAATGCCTAATGCAACACATGCAAAAGTGCAACTATAGCAGGCTCGGCTATTCTAAACATGGCATATGAAATGCTACAGCTAACATGTATTCAACTTGGAATTGAAAATACAATGCAGTTAGTATGATGCGCCGAGCCTGGTGCATGCAAGACAGATGAATGAATGCAAACATGCTATCATACTGTATGCTAATTGAAACATGCCCTAATCTAACTATCATAAGCGGGTAAATAAAAGGGAGAAAGACGTGGGGTTGGAAGACATACATCACACACACGCACACTTATTACAATATTGCTCTCGCGCAGAGGGTCCGAATAAATAATACAGTCCCGAATAAATAATTACAGTCCAAATAAATATAGAATTCTAATTAATTAACAAATTAATCTAAGAAAGCTATAAACTAGCATGCAAGCTAGGGACTATCTCGACTCCGCTTTGGATGATGAATGATGCATGCTCGGGTTGCTTGGCACGGAAATCCACTGCGATGCCCCAATTAGCCTCTGTTTGCAATTGACGCCGGAATGCTGTGCAAGGCTTTTGAAAGCTGCTGATTTTTGATTTGCTGCAACAGAGAGCAAGAAAGGGGCATGGCAATGTATTTTCACATATGTATGCATGCCTCGATCCTCGTGCCACCAATCACGCATCTCGATGCATGATGGCCGAGGAGTCAATTTGCACAACTCAATATAGAATGAATGCATATGAAAACACAACGAGACCTAAACTCCATCATGGATAATCCGGAGTGTCGGTGACTGGGAAGTGAGACACGTTCTGTCACTCGAAGTACGAAACGTCCCTCGTTTCCCGTGCTCGGACTAACTCCTATCCCAAGCACAATGCAGTATGCATGACATGCATGAATGCAACTAATATACAACCTAGCATGCACGATGCTATGAAATGACATACACAATGCACGATGTAACATGGCATACATGATGCTCTAACATACAACCTAGCATACGCAATGCTATGAATTGAAATGGCTTACGCAATGCATAATAGACTTACACTAACATGAGTGGACCTCAGCCACACTCACATCAGTAGCCATTAGATGAAAATGAGACATTCGAGATGCGTGCACGCATGCACGCGAACCGAGGATCGACCCTAAGGCACCAAATGCCATTCTAACAAGACATGGCAAGGCAGGGAATATGGTATGCAAACATGCAAATTTCAGCGCTAGAATATGATGCTAAACAGCCCCGAAACATGGCAACATGGCACCCGATGCATGGAATGAGACCTGAAACATGAAATTAGGTACATGGAATGACCTATGGCTATGCAAAGCATGCATTATTCGAACATGAAGTGTGAAGACAGAATCAAGAAAGTCCCAAAAAAGCATATTTACAGTTTTAAGTAAGGCGAAAAAGTGAACACAAATAGGGCTAAGTTAACATGCAAAAATGGCCCCAAAAGAGAGATAATGAAGCAAGTAGCATCTTCTGGCCCTAAATATCCAAGAGCCCTTCAACAAAGTTGAAGAGGGGATCAAAATGAAGCACTTTACAGTTTACAACAAGCCACGAAAACAAACACAAGTAAGCTTAAAATACTATGCAAGAAATAGGCCTAAAAGAAGGTTTAAACACAAAGTGTAAAAAGGGAGCGTCAAACAGAAAAAGACCCTTGATCAAACATGAAGAGGGGGTCAAAATATGACTATTTTCAGTTCGGACCAGAGCCCAAAAACACAAGCACAAGGGGCTAAAAAAACATGCAAAAAAAAAAGACCAAAAGAGGGATAAAGAGGCAAGTGACAAAAGGAAGCCTCAAACAGTGAAGATCCCTTCAACAATGTTGAAGAAGGGCTCAAAATAAGCCACTTTACAGTTCATAACCAAACTCAAAACAGTTTACAAATAGGCCTAAAATACTATGCAAGAAAGAGGCATACAAGAGAGGTAAAGAAGCAAGTAGTAGCTAGAGACCTTAAACATGGAAGGACCCTAAAACAAACATGAAAAAGACCTCAAAATAATGCTATTTTCAGTTAGGGTCAGAGCCCAAATATGCAATAAAGTATGGCTAATATATTGAGCAAAATAAGGCAAGAAAGAGGGGGGGAGGAAGACTTACCCTTGAAGACCAAATCTTTGATAACTCTTAGACCAAGTTTGGTGGCTCCTTAGCTCTGGGAAATAGCTCCAAGTGGCTAGAATGGATGGTGGTGGTGTGGTGCTAGGTGGTGGTGTAGAAATGGTGTAGGGTTTGGGAGGTTTTGAGGGTTGGAGTGTAGAGAGAGAGAGATACAATGTAGGAGCTCCAAACCAAAATTTCTAACCCTCTGAAATGCAGCTGGAGGTGCTGCTATATAGCCAAAAGAGGGGGGAAAAAAAGGGGGGGAATGGAATTCAATTTTCCCTCCAAAAGTTGGCCCCCTCGGATACAAAATCTGGGGGGAAATAGAGGGCATTTCTGTAAAGTACCTGGAGAGAGGATCATGGCCGGTCGGTTTCCTAGGGTTTAGGTGGCCGGTCAGCCTTCCCCATGGCCGGTTGGCCAAGGGTCAAAAGGGTCAATGAAGATTAATGGCCGGCCATGCCAAAAAGAGGGCCTCTCATGTGTGCACAACACAACCATGTGGTCAAAAACTGGAGAAAATGAACCAGGAGATAGAAAAGGCCACTTTTAGGAGGGGTTCAAAAGGGTGACACACAATTACTGGCCGGCCATATGATATTGGTGGCCTCCCAGGTGTGTACAACACAAATATGTGGTTTAGGGCTGGAAAAAGTGGCCTTAGGGTGGTCAACATTAGCTTTCAAGTGAGAAAAGCGAGCGACGGAGGGCGATGGAGGAATAAAACTGGTTGTCTGAACAATTATTGGCCTTCCACCCTTCTACGACCTTCTTAGCCGTGAAAATAAGGTCTCCAGCAAAAATGAGCCCAAACCAATGCAAAATAAAGGTTCGGGGGCTGAAACGCGCAGCTCGAGGCCCTAAAAACTGACTGTTAGGCACCAGAAGTGGTGTTCGACCATGAAGTTGGTCTCTCGAGCCACAGTGTCCCTCAAAAGGGAGCAAATAAGATGCATGCCAAAAACCGGAGCAAATGGAGGTGGTTAAGCGGTCCCGAACTGAAGCACAAGGCCAACGGCTCTGAAAAATCAGAAACCGGACTCCAAACGAGCAAAATGGCCTACAACCACGAAACGTAACCTACGGCCACTGAGAGATGATCTGTGAGACCTCTCCCTCCCTTCGGAAAGAGAAAACAGAAAAAACAAAGCCTGGTTCGCAAACCGAGGCAAAGCATGAAAGAGTCCGGAAGTCTGGAGGCAAGGCTCGCAGTCGAGACTTTGAAACCTCTGAACGAGCACGATATGCAACATCACCAAGCGCTCAATCGGTGACGTCTGAGTCTTAAGGTCGGTCAAAATTGGGGTGTCTACAATCTTACAGAAACGAATAGATTTAAATTTATAAAAATTTTCCACAAAGTTAGAAATAGAAACTCTAATTTCAGCTACAAATACCAGCAACTCAAAACAAATAGAATTAGAATTTAAGAAACTAATTGAAAAAATTCATAGCCAGATAAATCAAATAGCTAAACAAATAGAACAAATCAACCAAATTCAAGATAATTTAAAATAGAAATTAGAAATTTTAGAACATCTAATAAGGTGTTTAAACAACTACTGAAAGGAAGTAGCAGTAAAAAACATAATGAAGATAAAGATATTAAAATAGAAGAATTTATAGATGTAGAACAACAAATAGAAAAATTTAAGAAAGAAAAACTAGTGTTAGGTTTTTATTCTTGGTAACCCCGTTTGACAAAACTCCTTTAAGTTGTATTTGTTTTCGCACTTTTTATTTCAGTGAGGCTATGAGTGTTTAGATGCGAATCCAACCTGAATTGTGCCTTGCAGAGAAGTTTGTGATGTTAATACTTTCAAGATTGCCACTTTGCTGATTATGATGGGGATCGAGCTGCCCGCTCAGCTCGCAAGGGTCGAGGGGGCAGCGCCACGGTAGGGTCGAGGGGCAGCGCCCCCGAAGCAAAATGCAAAATTACATTCAATGTTGCATGTCCGCCCTTGCTCGCTCGAGCAAAGGAGTGCTCGCTCGAGCGAAGGCTGCGTCTGTGTAAAAACCTGAAAGAGATGAATGTACGCTTGAGCGAAGGGTTCGTGGCTCGAGCGAAACCACTTATGGAAAACACGCGTTTTTGGTTCCTCGCTCGAGCGAGAGAGTCTTTGCTCGAGTGAGCATCGCGATCCAGATTTCTATAAGTACGGGTTTCTGTCAGATTTTAGGATTACTTCTCCAGATCTTCTTCGTGGGTTCTAGGGTTTATATCTGGGGATATTTTGCTAGTTTTCTTTGATGTTTTGATTGAGTATTCAACTCATGGTTTAAAGAATATACATCAAAGGATTATTTGTTTGTTCTACACAAAAGAGAGAGTTGTTCTTCGGTGGATTCTGAAGAATTCGAGCCTAAAGCTTTGGTGGATTCCGGAGTGGCTCATCGTCAAGACAATTCCGAGGTGAAGACAGGGCTGGAAGAGGCACATAGAGGTTGGTTCAATTCGGGCATGGATTCGCTAGGTAATTGAGAGTATACCTGTGTAATTCCTTTATATCTTCTTAGTGGATTGTTATGTGGCTGTTGCCCATGGTTTTTTTTTATCACAATTGGAGGTGTCCAATTGTGGTTTTTTCACGTAAAATCGTTGTGTCGATTTATCTTGATTGTTTGATTGGGATTGTTGTTTACTGCTTAAAATTGATACATAATCACAAATCAACATCTAGGGGATTTCTAGATTTTCAATTGGTATCAGAGCGGGTTTTGTTTTTTAAAACTTTTGAGCGAGATCTTGTTTGATTTGTGATAATGGATTCAATTTGTGAGGGAAATTCTATGGTTCGACCACCCCTACTTGACGGATCCAATTATTCTTTTTGAAAAGCTCGGATGAGATCGTTTTTGAAATCTATAGATGAAAAAGTTTGGCAATCTGTCATGAATGAGTGGACCGAACCAACAATTACCATTGATGGAGTAACTTTCCCCAAACCAATTGATAAGTGGAACACAATTGATTACCAAAATAGTAGCTGGAATAGTAAAGCTATCAATTCTCTCTTTTGCACTATCACACCTGAAGAGTTTAGTCGTATTTGCAATTGTGAAGTCGCAAAAGAGGCTTGGGATATCTTACAAACTATTCATGAGGGCACTCCTTCTGTTAAATGCTCAAAACTTCAAAGGCTCACGTCTAGTTTCAAAAACCTTTCAATGAAAGATAGTGAGACCTTTGATGAATTTTATGCGAAGTTGAGTGACATTGTAAATTCCAGCTTCAATTTAGGTGAAAAAAATACCAGAATCCAAAGTTGTGGGAAAAATTTTGAGATCCTTGCCCGATCGGTTCCAACCAAAAGTTGGGAAAAATTTTGAGATCCTTGCCCGATCGGTTCCAACCAAAAGTTACGGCTATTGAGGAGGCTCAAGATGTTGACAACCTCAAGCTGGATCACTTGGTTGGAAATCTCCAAACTTATGAAGCACATAGGAATTTCAAAAAGAAACAAAAAGATGCTATTGCTTTTAGTAGTGCTCATAGAGTTGGAAAGGATTCAGATGAGGATTGTGAGATAGATTCCAAGATTACGGCTGTTTTTGTTAAACAATTTAAAAAATCTTTTTTGAAAAATAATCCTAATCTTTTGGAATCTACTCATACCCATAAATCTAAAGGCAAAGATAAACTCAAAATTAATTCTATAGCCAAGAAGGAGAAAGGAAAGATACAAGGGAACTCTGAAAGAGTCCAATGCTATGAATGCCAAGGATTTGGCCACTTTGCTTCAGAATGCCCCACTCGTTTGAAGAAGAAAAAAGCCCTTGCCATCACTTGGGATGATGAATTAGAATCTGATGAAGATGAAAGTGACAACGAAGATCAAGGCGAAGAGGGACATAAACAATTCCTTGCTTTCATGGCGGCTTCCGAAACTTAAGGACAAACAGAGTATCCGAAGAGCCTGATTGAGAATGCCACTGATGATGAATCCTCGGGAAGTGATGATGAAGAGCTTGAGCAAGCTTATGAAAAGTTGTATAAGGAATCTCTTAAGTTATCGAAATTGAATGACAAACTCACTATGAAACTCAAAGCATGTGAAAGTGAGATTGTCAAACTAAAGGAAGGAATTTCCGAGGCTAGGAATGATGCCCTTAAGATTTCTAATGATCGGCAAGCTCTTTGTGCAAAACTCTTGACTTGTGAGACAGAGAGGAATGAGCTACAACAAATCTATGCAACATATGAAGAAAAAATTGAAACTCTCGAGATGTCTCAAGTTGCTTTGGAAGAACTAATGATCAAGAAAGAGGAAGAACTCAAGTGTGCTATGGCTACCATTGGTCTTTGGAACAGAGGATCAAAGACTTTGGACAATATCATTGGGTCTCAACAAATTTGTTCTGACAATAGTGGCATTGGCTTTGGTGATAACAAAGAGAAAAAATAGAGTGCATCTACATCTCATGATACAAGAACTCAAGAAAAGGGAGAACAAAAAATTCAACATGAGGATGGACTTCTCAAACTTTCTAGAGTTGTTAAGGCCAAAGAAAAGAAGGTACACTCTGTTTTTATTTGTCATCATTGTGGTATGCATGGCCATATTCGCCCTTATTGTTATAAGTTGTATGGTAGAGTGTCTCATAGAGATGAAAAAAATTCCAACATCTCATGGAGTAAAAGACACTTCATTGGTCGTAAGGAGGTTAAGGGTCATAATAAACCTTGCTATTTTGACTTGCTTGAGACCAAACATGAACAGAGGTTGTGTTTGTCTAGTCCTAGGAATAGGAAGTTGGAAACCAAGTCGAAACGGGTTCTCATTGAAAGCAAAGGGAACCACAACGTCAAGACACCACCCAAGAACCGCAATGCTCACAACTTTGTTTATACTAAAGCGGTTTGGGTGAGAAAACTTGACTTGTGTTAATTTGTTTTGTCGTTTTAGTTTTTGGGTTTTTGTGTGTGTGTGTGTGTGTGTTTTTTTTTTTTTGTCATTACATGCGTGCTTGTTTGTTTTCTGTCTTGCTTTGTTTAGAAAAAGAAAAAAAATAATAAAAAAAAATCCAAAAAGTTTTTCTTAGTATGGTTTTGCAAGCTTGAAATTTTTGAGATGTCCTTGGTGCATATTGGAATTGATGAGAATAACCATTACTTGTTACTATATGTGTGCTTTCTGTGGTCATTACTCATTTCGGAGTGTGTGTTCTTTGATTAGTATGTCTCATTCTGTATACACTCTTGGATTAGTAAATATTGGAGTCTTTTGCCTTAGTGTTTTTTTTTTCTATGGACTTCTGGCATTGTATCTTTTGCTTTTCTAGAGGAATTGACCTATACTAGCATATCATGGGTGATGTTGAGTCTCTTAACCACCTTCTATCTTTTTGCATCTCCACGGCTTTCCCCTCTATTCTTTGTAGTCCAGCCATGAGGAAAAGGCTACCTCAGAATCACCAACCAGGCCATCCTTATTATATCCATGCTTCTCTGGTTTGGTTTCAATACTCTTGAGCGTGTCAGCCGCCAATGAGTGTGCAAAAGAAAGAAAAAATGTGCAAAAAAAAGAAAAAAAAAAAAAAGGAATTGCAAAAGAAAGAAAAAATGATGTGCAAAAGAAAGAAAAGAAAAATATGTCAAAAAAAAGAAAAAAAAATAAAGGATTCATTGATTGAGGGGGAGCCTCCGCCTTTACTCACCAAATACCTCTTGATTCCTGGTGGTTTGACTTTCCTTTGTTGTGCTTAGATTCTCTTGTTGGAGGTCCAACTTTCAGATCACTACTAGGATTGAATCTAGTGTTTGTCGAACTCCAAGAGTCACACACACACTTCTATCATGGGATCTATGCTTTTCACATAATGCATCACTTTCTTTCATGAGGAATCTTCTACAGACTGTGCACATTGTGTTTATTAGTAATTGTGCTTCTTGAATAATCTTGTGTGTTTTAAGGTACAAATATGAGATTTCTTGCTTGCTCCACCATATTATTTTTTGTCGTTTTCTTCTTGTTCATTGTTTTTAGTGAGGGGGAGTTTGGTTTATCATTACAAGAGTTTGTTAGCATGAACACTTTGATTTGTTTGGTAAGGGAGATTAGCTATAGTTGTTTTGCATGTTGCTATGCACTGTTTGCTTATTATTTCCTTTTTGCATGCTCCTGGTATTTACATCGTCATATCATTGCTCTTGTGGTTTATAGTTTTCATTTTTTCATGTTTTTCATCTCATGCTTCAAGATAATCTAGTCATATGTTTATTGCTTTTTCCTATTCTCTTGTGGGACTAATAGTTGTTTGGGAGATTGTGGCACTAATAACTGTTTTGCAGATCATGACCTTGAGAAAGAAGTTGGCTTTTGTTGACTGTAATGGGTTGGGGTGATTAGGATTTTATTTGTTAGGTGTGTTTTGTCACGGCATTGCCAAAGGGGGAGATTGTTAGGTTTTTATTCTTGGCAACCCCGTTTGACAAAACTTTTTAAGTTGTATTTGTTTTTGCACTTTTTATTTTAGTGAGGTTATGAGTATTTAGATGCGAATCCAACTCGAATTGTGCCTTGTAGAGAAGTTTGTGATGTTAATACTTTCAAGATTGCCACTTCGCTGATTATGACGGGGATCGAGCTGCCCGGTCAGCTCACGGGGGTCGAGGGGGTAGCACCCCTTGGCGGGTCCAGGGCAGCGCCACGACGGGGTCGAGGGGCAGTGCCCCCAAAGTAAAATGCAAAATTGCATTCAAAGTTGCATGTCCGCCCTTGCTTGCTCGAGCGAAGGAGTGCTCGCTAGAGCGAAGGCTGCGTCTGTGTAAAAACTTGAAAGAGATGAATGTACGCTAGAGCGAAGGGTTCGTGGCTTGAGCGAAGCCACTTATGGAAAACACGCGTTTTTGGTTCCTCGCTCGAGCGAGAGAGTCTCTGCTCGAGCGAGCATCACGATTTAGATTTCTATAAGTACGGATTTCTGTCAGATTTTAGGATTACTTCTCCAGATCTTCTTCGTGGGTTCTAGGGTTTATATTTGAGGATATTTTTCTAGTTTTCTTTGATGTTTTGATTGAGTATTCAACTCATGGTTTAAAGAGTATACATCAAAGAATTATTTGTTTGTTCTACACAGAAGAGAGAGTTGTTCTTCGGTGGATTCTGAAGAATTCGAGCCTGAAGCTTTGGTGGATTCCGGAGTGGCTCATCATCAAGACAATTCCGAGGTGAAGGCGGGGTTGGAAGAGGCACATAGAGGTTGGTTCAATTCGAGCGTGGATTCGCTAGGTAATTGAGAGTATACCTGTGTGATTCCTTTATATCTTCTTAGTGGATTGTTTTGTGGCTGTTGCCCGTGATTTGTTTATCACAATTGGAGGTGTCCAATTGTGATTTTTCCACGTAAAATCGTTGTGTCGATTTGTCTTGATTGTTTGATTGGGATTGTTGTTTACTGCTTAAAATTGATACATAATCACAAATCAACATCTAAGGGAGTTCTAGATTTTTCAACTAGAATTAATCCCAGCTAAATATGTATATAAGCTAGGTAAGGTTCATAAAAAATAATATCTATTTAAACACTATGGTGAACAAATGATTAGTGTAACTCATGAAGATGAAAAAATAGAGCTAAATTTAATAGACATAGAAAGCTATAAATATGCAGTAAATGAACACCTTAAAATGACCCACTTAGGATTAATTGTAGTAGGAGTTAAGGCTTTAACCAGAGAAAATTTAGGAACTAAAGTTTTGTATGTCTTTATGATGATAGGTTTAATGATGTAGGACAAAGTATTTTAGGCAGCTATGAATTAGATATGAATTCAAAAGGAGAAATAGTTTATATTACACCAGATTTCCTATTACCAACCTCGACCTTTTATAAAAAGATAAAAATAGGAATAAAAAGTAAGGGATACAAAATGAAAAAGAGAGAAAAGAATTTATTAGTTTGCACAGGATTTTTAGGCTTAGCAGTCTCAGAAAGCAATACTCATTATAGACTAACAAATGATCAGATAGTTAAGTTATTAGGCGCAAAAGGAATAACGGCACTACCAGCTAAAAAATTTAATTCCGAAGATAATGCAGCACTAGATTGGAACTTAGGAGACTTTCTAGGACAAAAAAGGTTAGCCCCTCATGACAACTTATTATATCAAAAAGCATATGGAAGCTAGGCAGTAAGATTCACTCAATATATGTGATAACCCTGTTTCGTATTATACTAATTAACCTTAATTGTGATTGTGATTATGTGTTTGATATGATTTGGTGTGCCATTTATATGAATATGTGTGGTTTTGAATTTCTATTTGTTCATCGTAGGAATATCTGTTCAACTTACTGTTACAAACTGAAAATTGAAGGCCTTATCGGCCACAGAAACTGAATTGACTGTGCCATGGTGATTGGCGTAATTTTTAGAGCCTACGGTGAAATTTAATTGAAAATTGATTCGGATCAAATTAAATAGATTAAATTGATGTAATGGTGCTCAATTATTTAATATTAAAGAAATGTGTTTGAGAAGGAGCTTTTAAAGGGCCAATTTACACCCTCAATCACTTTACTTGAGCTCAAAATCAGATTTTGTACCTTAGAAAGAGAGAGGGTCGACTAAAGAGAGAGAGGGTGAAGGAAATGGAAGATTTGAGCAAGAAACTTGAGTAATTTGAAGACCAACTCAAGATTTGACCATAAATTGGGAAGATTGAGCTTCTAGGTGAGTAATTGGTTATGAATTCATGAGTTTAATATTGTAATTTTGTGAATTCAAAGTTGAATGGTGATCAAGAACAAGAATTGTGTTGTGTTTGATGAGTTTGAAGTCATGGAATGCATGCATGTGTATAATTGCCATGAATTTGTATAGTTGAGCATGAGAAGTATGATCCATGTAGAATTTTGGTTAAAGTTCAAGTTTGTGATCACCATTTGCAACATGTAATTTGAAAATGGGAGTTATATCTCACATGCATGTACAATTCATGAGAGTATGAGCTTTGAATGCATGAATTTGTTGTGTTGGAAATAATCTTGGTGTAATTTGGGACATGCATGTGATTAATTCATGAAATTGAGCTTCATAATGTAATGAATTTGGTGTTGGATCATGTTAGTAAATGTATATGTGAAGTTTGAGTCATTATATGCAAGATATGTTGATTTGAATGCAAGTTTGATGCTCAAGAACAATTCTAGATTTTCTAGAATTTGGCATGTCCGCTCGAGCGGGGAAGGCGCCGCTCGAGCGAGAAATGCGAGCTCCCAGAAGTTTTACAGTCATGGATGTCCGCTCGAGCGGGAAGATTCACGCTCGAATGGGGAGCCATGTAGTGAGTGAGACTTTCAGCTCGAGCGTCCGAATTCAGGCTCGAGCGTAAAAATGAGGCAACCAGCACTTTTGCAGACCTAATGGGTCCGCTCGAGCGGGAAAGTCTACGCTCGAGCGGGGACCCCTGTTTCAGAAATTTTGTAAGGGTGTTCTGTGTTTCGCTTTCCGTTCTCTTTCACTTCTAAGTACTCTTAGGCATGCATTGAGCATTATGAATGAATTAAAGAGGATAAGAAAGAAGCCTAAGAGGGATGTATGAATTAAGAACGGATTGAATCGTTTGTGACCCATATGTGTTATGTAATGTGTAGGGTCAAGTTCAAGGGTGAATCCACCGGCAGAACATTGTGAGTAATTTCTGAACAAAGATATCTGAAGTATGTTATTTGTCTAACTGCTTATTTTCATATAGTCTTGTATGTTTGTTATATTAAATTGGGGACAAATATCTGCTATGCCATGTGATTGGGCCAGAGGCCGTTGGATACAATTGATTGGGCCGAAGTCCGTTGGACATGGATGAATGGGCTCAAGGCCGTCTGATACGAATTATAGTCGGACATGAATGATAGTCTGACACAAGAATGGTTGGGCCAAAGGCCAGTCTGACATGAGTGAGAGAATGGTTGGGCCAAAGACCGGTCTGACATGAATGAAAGAATGGTTGGGCCAAAGGCCAGTCTGACATGAATGAAAGAATGAATGGGCCAAAGGCCGTTTGACATTAATGGATTGGGTTCGAGGCTGTCTGATGTGTTTGGAATCGCAGTTACTTGACCTATATATATACTAGATAGAGATATGAATTGGGCCCAAGGCCATTTGGTACATGTCGTTCTAAATACAGTTCGTGTATCTTCTTTTTTCGATATTATTCACTGGGCTTTCGCTCACGTTCATTCATGTGTCTGTAGGTGAGCCAAGGGAGGTCCAAACCCAGCCTCAGTGAAGTTCGTGTGAAACAGTCAAGGTTTGGAAGAGTCAGCTCATACGTCTCACGCACGAGACTTGTTCCCGCCCTTTTTGCTATTTAATTATATTTTGTTATATTGGCAAGAACTTTTAATTACAGCCGTATATAGTTTTGATTGGCTGACTTAGACTTGAATGATCCTGTATGTACAGCACATGGTGTTATTACATATCTTGATGTGAGTTATTAACATGTATATGTATGGATTGTTGATGTGCCATGTAAGCACAACTCTATGGACAAAAGTTTGAAATTGCTTCCGTTTGGCCCCTTTACTCTGATGAGTTATGTCTGGATTGGTTGAGACCATAGGTAATCCCTTGATTACTGGCCGGTTATGTCCTTAACCCATAGGGGCGGGTTTGGGTCATGACAGAGTGGTATCAGAGCACGAGTTAATAACTCACACACTTGTCCAAATTAGCGATAAACGTCTAGAAAAGATCTATGATGCATTCATGTGATAAGTATGAATTTGAAAGCATTGAGAATACACTTAAATGTTTTAATGTGAACGATTATGTGTTATAAGTTGTGATTTGCTTGCATTGCAAATTAATTGAATATGTATGCTCTTTAGTATATGCATACCTGTGAATCTTTTGTATAAAGTATAATACAAGTCTAATCAGATGGTGAGAACAAGAGGTGATGAGATAGAGGAGTCCTCTACTGCCAGAATGGATAGAATGGAAAGATTGATTCAGGAAATGGTAGAGACATTGAGGCAACAAGAGTGGCAATAACCACATCCTCCACCTCCACCTCCGGCACCTCCTGCGCCAGACTTACAGAATGATGACCGAATAATAGCTCTCACTAAAGAATTTAAGAAAATGAAACCACCATAGTTCCATGGGGGATTAGATTTGTTGAAAGCCGAAGCATGGGTCCTCGGCATCGAAAAACTATTTAAAGTGTTCCCTTGTTCGGAGACACAGATAGTACTTCTAGCCACCTTTATGCTAGAAGATGAAGCAAGAAGATGGTGGATATTAATGCGTGAGAATCATAAGGATGTTGACTGGACCAAGTTTTTGAAAATTTTCTATGATAAGTACTTCCTGCAATGTGTCCGGGACAGAAAAGTATCAGAGTTCATGGAACTAAAGCAAGACAGTATGACGGTGGCTGAGTATGAAGCCAAATTCACTGAGTTGGCCATGTTTGCACCACATGTGATTGATACTGATTATAAGAAAGCAAGGCATTTTGAAGGTGTGCTTCGAAGCGACATTTTAGAAAGGGTGAATGTCTTGAAGCTGAAAACCTATATTGGGGTGCTAGACCGGGCCATAATATCAGAAGCTAACATAACTAGACAAGCTGAGTCAATAACTGACTGGAAAGGCAACAAAAGGCAAGGCTTCTTTTCAAAGAAGAAATTTTCGAAAAATCAAAACACAGGCTCCTCAAGTACTTCGAATTCTTCTTGAGATACATCTCCTATGTGCAATATTTGTAGTAAAAGGCATCATGGGGTTTGTTACCGTGTGTCGGGAGCCTATTTTAAATGTGGTAAACAAGGGCATATGGTCCGAGATTGTAACCAGAACAGTGGGAAGATAGCTGCTAGTTCCACTGCATCGATCCCAAAACCGAGAAATACTATGAGATCTACTACCACCGGAGATACCGTGAGGCAAGGGAGAGTTTTCGCGCTTGTTCCGGGCGATACAAGAAATGCCAACGCAGTTGTCTCAGGTACTATTTCTATATGTAATCAGGATGCTTTTGTGTTAATTGACTCCGGATCAACACACTCTTTCGTAACATGTGCATTTGCATCTAGGCTGAGTAGACCTCTAGAATTATTGCCATATCTGCTATGTGTATCTGCTCCATCAGGGGAATCTGTATTGTATGAATCTATATATCATTTTTGTGACATGCATGTTGGGAATGCCATTCTATATGTGGATTTGTTGCCCTTGAACTTTAGGCACTTTGATGTAATTCTGGGCATGGATTGGTTAACTAAATATTGTGTCACCATTGATTGTGTGAAAAACAGGTTGTGTTTAGACCACCAGAACAGGAAGAAATTGTGTTTGTGGGTAACGGGGTAGTACCTCCACCTTATTTAATATCTGCAATGAAGGCATGTAAACTGTTCAAGAAAGGGTGCCAGGGTTATTTGTGTTATGTGTTGTCTGAACAATCTGTAAATGTTGAATTGAATAGTATCCCTATTGTTAGAGAATTTCCAGATATGTTTCTAAACGAATTACCAGGGGAATTGGTGGACAAGGAGATAGAGTTTACAATTGAGATTATGCCAGGCACCCAGCCTATTTCTAAAACTCCCTACAGAATGGCTACTGCTGAAATGAAAGAACTGAAAGAACAGTTGCAAGACCTGCTTGACAAAGGGTTTATCCGACCTAGCACTTCGCCATGGGGTGCACCTGTGTTGTTTGTGAAAAATAAAGATGGAACCTTACATTTGTGTATCGACTATCGAGAGTTGAACAAGGTAACAATAAAGAACAAATATCCCCTACCTCGTATTGATGACCTGTTTGATCAGTTGCAGGGATCACAAGTGTTTTCCAAAATTGATTTGAGGTCCGAGTACCACCAGTTGAAAGTTAACGCAGAAAATGTTGAGAAAACCGCATTTAGAACGAGTTATGGTCATTTTGAATTTCTTGTTATGCCATTTGGGGTAACTAATGCTCTGGTAGCGTTTATGGACTTAATGAACCAAATTTTTAATACCTACCTTGATGAATTTGTTGTGGTTTTTATTGATGACATTTTGATATGCTCCAAGAACAGACTTGAACATGAACATCATTTGGGAACCGTCCTGCAAACACTTAGAGAGAGGAAATTATTTGCAGAAAGCTATGGGGACAGAACTGAGGTTTAGTACCGCATTCCACCCCCAGACAGATGGGCAATCAGAACGGACTGTACAAACGTTAGAAGATATACTGAGAATGTGTACCTTAGATTTTCAGGGGAGTTGGGAAGACTATTTACCACTAGCAGAGCCTGCCTACAATATCAGCTTCCACTCCAGTATTGGTATGGCACCATACGAGGCTTTGCATGGTTGAAGGTGTAAATCACCAATTTGTTGGACGGAAGTCGGGGATAGAGCTCTTCTTGGGCCTGAAATAGTGCAAGACACTTTTGAGAAGATCAAAATAATCCAACAGAGGCTCAAAACAGCTTAGGACTGACAAAAGAATTATGCAGATGTTTGAAGAAGACCTCTCGAGTATGAGGTTGGTGACCATGTGTTCATCCGTGTGACTCCGATGAAAGGCCAAGTCAGGTTTGGAAAGAAGGGTAAGTTGTCGCCCCGTTACATTGGGCCGTTTCAAATTCTGGAAAGGCTTGGCCCAGTTGCTTACGGAGTTGCTTTGCCGCCCGGATTCGAGCAAATCCATAATGTGTTTCATGTATCAATGTTGAGGGGTTATCTTCGAGATCCGTTTCATGTGATTGATTATCACCAGGTAGCTCTTGATGAAAATATGAAGTACACCGAGTGGCCGGGCAGGTGAAACAATTGAGAAGCAAGTCCATCCCAATGGTGAAAGTGGAATGGAAAGAACACTATGGGACAGATGCCACGTGGGATAAAGAGGATGAAATGTGGCTACACTATCCACATTTGTTTCCGAACGAAGACAAAATAAGATTGGAGGACAAAACTTCCTAAAGGGGGGAGACTGTGATAATCCTGTTCCGTATTATGCTAATTAACCTTAATTGTGATTGTGATTATGTGTTTGATATGATTTGGTGTGCCATTTATATGAATATGTGTGGTTTTGAATTTCTATTTGTTCATCGTAGGAATATCTGTTCAACTTACTGTTACAAACTGAAAATTGAAGGCCTTATCGGCCACAGAAACCGAATTGACTGCGCTATGGTGATTGGCGTAATTTTTAGAGCCTACGGTGAAATTTAATTGAAAATTGATTCGGATCAAATTAAATAGATTAAATTGATGTAATGGTGCTCAATTATTTAATATTAAAGAAATGTGTTTGAGAAGGAGCATTTAAAGGGCCAATTTACACCCTCAATCACTTTACTTGAGCTCAAAATCAGATTTTGTACCTTAGAAAGAGAGAGGGTCAACTAAAGAGAGAGAGGGTGAAGGAAATGGAAGATTTGAGCAAGAAACTTGAGTAATTTGAAGACCAACTCAAGATTTGACCATAAATTGGGAAGATTGAGCTTCTAGGTGAGTAATTGGTTATGAATTCATGAGTTTAATATTGTAATTTTGTGAATTCAAAGTTGAATGGTGATCAAGAACAAGAATTGTGTTGTGTTTGATGAGTTTGAAGTCATGGAATGCATGCATGTGTATAATTGCCATGAATTTGTATAGTTGAGCATGAGAAGTATGATCCATGTAGAATTTTGGTTAAAGTTCAAGTTTGTGATCACCATTTGCACCATGTAAGTTGAAAATGGGAGTTATATCTCACATGCATGTACAATTCATGAGAGTATGAGCTTTGAATGCATGAATTTGTTGTGTTGGAAATAAGCTTGGTGTAATTTGGGACATGCATGTGATTAATTCATGAAATTGAGCTTCATAATGTAATGAATTTGGTGTTGGATCATGCTAGTAAATGTATATGTGAAGTTTGAGTCATTATATGCAAGATATGTTGATTTGAATGCAAGTTTGATGCTCAAGAACAATTCTAGATTTTCTAGAATTTGGCATGTCCGCTCGAGCGGGGAAGGCGCCGCTCGAGCGAGAAATGCGAGCTCCCAGAAGTTTTGCAGTCATGGATGTCCGTTCGAGTGGGGAGATTCACGCTCGAGCGGGGAGCCATGTAGTGAGACTTTCAGCTCGAGCGTCCGAATTCAGGCTCGAGCGTAAAAATGAGGCAACCAGTACTTTTGCAGACCTAATGGGTCCGCTCGAGCGGGAAAGTCCACGCTCGAGCGGGGACCCCTGTTTCAGAAATTTTGTAAGGGTGTTCTGTGTTTCGCTTTCCGTTCTCTTTCACTTCTAAGTACTCTTAGGCATGCATTGAGCATTATGAATGAATTAAAGAGGATAAGAAAGAAGCCTAAGAGGGATGTATGAATTAAGAACGGATTGAATCGTTTGTGACCCATATGTGTTATGTATTGTGTAGGATCAAGTTGAAGGGTGAATCCACCGGCAGAACACTGTGAGTAATTTCTTAACAAAGATATCTGAAGTATGTTATTTGTCCAACTGCTTATTTTCATATAGTCTTGTATGTTTGTTACATTGAATTGGGGACAAATATCTGCTATGCCATGTGATTGGGCCAGAGGCCGTTGGATACAATTGATTGAGCCGAAGGCCGTTGGACATGGATGAATGGGCTCAAGGCCGTCTGATACGAATTATAGTCGGACATGAATGATAGTCTGACACAAGAATGGTTGGGCCAAAGGCCAGTCTGACATGAATGAGAGAATGGTTGGGCCAAAGACCGGTCTGACATGAATGAAAGAATTGGGCCAAAGGCCAGTCTGACATGAATGAAAGAATGAATGGGCCAAAGGCCATTTGACATTAATGGATTAGGCCCGAGGCCATCTGATGTGTTTGGAACTGCAGTTACTTGACCTATATATATACTAGATAGAGATATGAATTGGGCCCAAGGCTGTTTGGTACATGTCGTTCTAAATACAGTTCATGTATCTTCTTTATTCGATATTATTCACTGGGCTTTCGCTCACGCTCATTCATGTGTCTGTAGGTGAGCCAAGGGAGGTCCAAACCCAGCCTCAGTGAAGTTTGTGTGAAATGGTCAAGGTTTGGAAGAGTTAGCTCATACGTCTCACGCACAAGACTTGTTCCTGCCCTTTTTTCTATTTAATTATATTTTGTTATATCGTATATAGTTTTGATTGGCTGACTTAGACTTGAATGATCCTTTATGTACAGCACTTTGTGTTATTACGTATCTTGATGTGAGTTATTAACATGTATATGTATGGATTGTTGATGTGTCATGTACGCACAGCTCTATGGACAAAAGTTTGAAATTGCTTCCGTTTGGCCCCTTTACTCTGATGAGTTATGTCTGGATTGGTTGAGGCCATAAGTAATCCCTTGATTACTGGCCGGTTATGTCCTTAACCCATAGGGACAGGTTCGGGTCATGACAATATACGTATGTAGCACCAGAAAAATCTGAAGATGATGAATTTAGCAGTATAGATAGGGAAGAAAATCAAGATAATCATAGTGACATAAATCAGCTTTATGTAATGATAGAGGAAAAAACAATATCACAAAATAAAATATACAATATTGATGAGATAGATTTAGAGAATTTCATCCTAACGATATGAATAAAATATTAGATACTAGATAGTATGAATACTTAGCTGGAGGAGATACCCATGATGAAGTAATGTCATTTTTAGACCAAGAATTTCATACTGAATATGTAGATGATATCATAGAAGATAAAATACATCCTAGCAAAATATTTAGAATGCCAAGACAATCTAATTTAGAAGATACTTTTTACATGAACACAGAAAGCACCGGAACTAGTAACCCACAACCAACTGTAGAAGATCCTGTAGAACCAATGCATTATGCAGTAGGAGAAAGAAGACCATTAGCTAGTTCAGGACGCAGTAAAGCAGACCCGAATAAAAGCTATAGATTTCAGGGAAAGTGTAGACAACCAGATATGAGTATACAATTACAACCAGTTAATAATCAAGGAACCCTTTTAGATTTAGTCAGATTCGACCCTCAGATATGGCAAGAAGTGATAGAAAAATGGGAAAAAGATGCGGTAAAGGCATGGATGAGTAATCCCTTTGAATCAACGGATATGTGGGAATATATGGAGACACTTTTAGGAGATTCAGCTTATAATAATTGTCTAACTTTTAAAGGAAAGTATGAGGAGACAATCAAACAGCTTAAAGAACTAGGAGATAACCCATGGAATTTTACTAGTTTTATAAAAGAAATACTTATAGGATATGACCATTCTAGAAGAAATGATTACACTCAAAGCATAGCATTAACTGAGTTAGATCAGATAACGTTAGGAAGTTGGAAATATATTGTACCCTTTAGTAAAGAATACTTAGCCATAGCAGCTAGAACTGGAAAAAATTTTGATGAAGAAATAGGAAATAAATATTTTAGAAAACTACCCAGAGAACTAGGAAGAGAAATAGAAAATAAATGGTCAATTTATTATGAAAATTTACCAGCAAAAATAGCCTCAGGAGAAGTAAAAATAAGAGGAACTTTAGGAATAGGACCTAGAATAGTTTATACATTTCTCAAGCTCAGAGAAAAATGTATAAAAGTTAAAATACAGAAGATTTGAAAAAACAAAATTATGGTTTTTGTAGCAGTGTAATATATACTCCTCAGCAATATGAAGATAAATATAATAGGAAAAAATACAAAAAATATGGAAAATATAGAAAAGAAAAATATTGGAAGAAAAAATATAGAAATCCATGGAAAAAACAGAAATTCATTAGAAAGAGTAGAACTTTTAATAGGATAAATTATAAGCGACTACCCAAAGAAGAAAAAGATAAAAGAAAATAAAGATATGTTAGAAAACCCAACAGTAAAAAATGCAATTGTTTTATGTGTGGAGAACCCAATCATTTTGCAAAAACCTGCCCAAAAAGACAAAGGCCTAATACTAATAAACAGATAGAAAGACTACATATAATAGAAGATTTAGAAGAAGATATAGTTAGTATAAACAGTGACGATTCAGAAGTCTACAGCATAGTCAGTGATTATGAATATCAAATAGAAGCTATGAGTTCAGATAGTGATTCAGAAAGTGATACAGATGTAGATAATCTTTTAGGACAACTCAACCAAGAAATAGGAATGACTCCTTCTCATGATACTTTCTTTATGATGGAATGTAATGCAGATACTGAATGTCAGCATAATTTTCAAATAGGACTAGGATTTGATACCACTAGATGCAACTATTGTAATTGGTTTCCAGCTAAAAATAAGAGAGTTCAGTGTTTATTATGCAGTATAACCTATTGTATAGTCTGTCTAGAAAATTAAACATGACACATAAAATAACAACGAGCTGTTAAAAGATCAGAGTATAGAAGTCAGAGAATTACATTTAACAATTAGAGAATTAGAAGTACAAGTAAGAGAGCTTAAACTTCAAATACGTGAGATAGAAACTAAAGCTAATTTTGACATAGAATGTTTAGAACTAGAAAATAGACAGCTTAAACAGCAGCTAGAACAATTTCACAATAAATACCCTTTAAAAGATAAACTTGTTGAAGAACATATGAATTCTTTAGAATTAGTCAACCTAGTTGATTCTCAACCCTTTAGTCAATACCCCCAAACACATTCAGATAGTACATACTTACCATTTAATTACCCTATTATACCCAAGCCAAATTTAGTTGAGATTTCTTGTGTAATTAAATTTGTAGAAAAAACCCTTAGTATAGATATTGAGAGGGAGATTAATGATATAGAGTTGAGCCGGACAGATTTGGACCGGACAGAGTTATGCCGGACAGATTTGGGCCGGACAGAGTTATGCCTGATAGATTTGGGCCGGACAGAGCTGTGCCGGACAGATTTGGACCGGACAAAGTTATGCCGGACAGGCGCTGGGCCAAGCTGTATGGCCCGGTCGTGAAGAAAGCTACTCGGTTAAGGCAGCGCGTGGATTGAACAAGCTGCGAGGATCCGTGGTTATGATGTCGGGGTACCTGTTTGCTCGGCAGGTTGGTTGACCGCGGACAAGCGTGACTTGTCCCAAGCTCGGCTATGCCGAGATGCCGCCGAGTCCGGTCCCCATCTGAGCTTAGCTGTTGGAATACTTGGGCAAGAAGCGCAGGATGGCAGACGATGGCCGAGATGGTACTGACCGGCTGCTGAGCTCCCAGGAGAATGGGGGAGCAGTTGGGTTAGGTGGTGCCCAGTAAGATTTGTGTTGACAGATGGGATAGCAGCACCACGTGTCGAGAGACGAATGGGAGTAGATTTGGGGCGCAGAAAGTATATAAGCGAATTTGCGCCCCCCATGCGCGACAGATGAACATTTGGTGAGACATACACTAAACACTCAACACTCTCCCTTCTCTCTATCTATCCCCTGTGTGTGTGTTCTAACTTGATCGTCGGAGGGGTTTTCCGGCCACACACCGCCGGGTAGCTCATCGTTATTTGCTCGCAGGTGATCGGACAGTAACGGAGCTCGGAAGAAAGGAGTACGGGCTTGCCGGAATATTTTCTCCCCGTACAGATACCATGATAGATACCGAAGCCAGTAAGTCATATATTGAACAACACATCATTCCACCAGGATGGAGCATAGCTTTAACAACCCCAGCTTTAGTCAGTATAGCCGATGGCACTAAACAGACATATACACATTGCATCAATGGCGTACATATTAGTTTTCTTTATCTATTAAAGCTTAACTACGCGTCACGCAGGAAAGGCGAAGGGCAACGTAACCGTCGGGCACACCTGAGGTCTCAACCAAGATCCTAACGTGTTGCATACTAGAGGAGGAAGGATGGTGTGAACACCGGGCGCACCCGAAGGTTTTTAACTGTTGCAAACAATCTTAATGCGTTTCACGCGATAGGAGGAAATGTGGTGTGAACACTGGGCGCACCTGAATGTTTTTAACCGAAGGGTGGTGTAAACACCGGGCGTACCCGAATGTTTTTAACCAAAGGGGTGGTGTGAACACTGGGCGTACCCAAATGTTTTTAACCGAAGGGTGGTGTGAACACCGGGCGTACCCGAATGTTTTTAACTGAAGGGGTGGTGTGAACACCGGGTGTACCCGAATGTTTTTAACCAAAGGGTGGTGTGAACAGCAGGCGTACTCGAATATTTTTAACTAAAGGGTGGTGTGAACACTGGGCATACCTGAATGTTTTTAACCGAAGGGTGGTGTGAACACCGGGCGTACTTGATTGTTTTTAACCGAAGGGTGGTGTGAACACCGGGCGTATCTGAATGTTTTTAACCGAAGGGTGGTGTGAACACCGAGCATACCCGAATGTTTTTAACTGAAGGTGCAATCCTAATGCATCACTCACGAGAGGAGGAAGAGTGGTAAAGGAATAAACAAATTGCATGAACGCGACTTAGAAGAAAACACGCATTCTTCATAGAGATACGTAAACCAAAACAACAAAGTGCTACAATAAAATGAAGGCTAATTTGCCACCATGTTAAAACAATGGGCTCTAAGCCGGACACAACACACCACATCCCAATTCGGTTGTCGAATGGATGATGATTTTACTATGGCACAAACGATTTAAATTGGAACTCCTCTGAATAAACCGTACATACAATATTGTCTGGTTACGATAGAACATAATAAAATAAACTATGATTCAGTCCAAGCAAATCATAAACTACTTGGGATGGTTTATACATTTGAACAAATGCAGTTAAATAATCAAGCTTTAAACAAAACAAATGTGCTCACACAATAATAATAAAAACAACTCTTTTTTTTTTTTTTTTTTCCATTCTCTTCATATTTTACTTTTTCTTCTTCTACTTTTTTTTGTCTGTTTTTTTTTCTTGTTTCCTTTCTTGTTTTTTACTACCCAAGAACTTCGATCAATACTAGAAATGCAATAATAAAAAAAAAATAAAAAAAAAATAAACAACAAAAGAAAACAAACAAAACTAAACTAACCGAAGGCCAATCGGGCCTCGCCGATGCACGATTGGGCCTTGACACAACCGGCTGGCCTTCGGTAGCGATAGTGGGGCAAATCAGTAAAACCGATGCCCGTGAGTTATAAACACAAATCCAAACTATCACGCCCCAAAATTTGGACAATTAAATATTAAATTAGGACTAAACCCCAATCAATATTCCATCATCCAAATCCTAGGGGTGAAACAAAATCTAAACGTTCACGTCTCCAAAGGATTTAAGTAAATTTCCATCCTCAAAAGATTGCAAGGGACAAAAAAAAAAAAAAGAAACTAGCAAAACGCCAGCCAAACCATTCACCATAATTTTATAACTAACCAATACCTCTAACATTAAAGTAACAATAAATAGTGAAAATAACTTAAATAATGCAATGTTACAAACCATGCCAAATTATCCAAATACTAAAGTCATAAAAAAAATAATAAATACATAAACTAATATCATCCCTAAGCTCAAGAAAACAAAAGAAATCCAAACGACATGTCCAACAACTATAGTTGTTCCACGTCACCACCGTAGCCCCAACTAATACTGCAAAGGACACTCAGCTGCGCTCAAACAGAACGCACTCGAGTTGCCAAGAGACAAAACGGGTTAGTATATAGGCATACTAGTATGAGTACAAGATTTAACACCCACAAGTCCACCAGACACAAACAAAAATACATTTAATTCTTGTTATGGGACAAGACAAGTAGTTCCATCCGCACTGAGATGAATGGGTAGTTTCCCGAGATAAGGTAGCATTTAGTTTCTTACACGTACACAACGAAATATTAATTGAGTATAAAACAAACAAAATAAAAATAAAAATATGGTGGGTTAGCCCTGCATAAAATGTTAGTAAGATCCACCATCCTGTAAAAAATAAAGTTAGTATAATTTAAGCATAAGTAACTTGCTGAAGAAGTATAAAAATGCAACGTTTCATGCTTAAATAATTCGAATTGATCAAAACTCAAAGAACAAAAGTTGTACAAAATCAAATTTCCTAAAAGACAATGTGAACGAATTTAGTAGAAACTGAACAGGTTGAGAGAAAAACTTGATAGAAGAACCTAGACGGAATTCAACTGAAAAATCTGAAGCTAAAAACGAAAAGAAATTGCCTTAAGATGATTTTTTTCGGAAAAGTTCAAAACACGAAAAGTGTTCAGAATAATGTTTTACTTCAGTTTATGCGAAACCAATAAACATAAGCTCACTTCGTGGGTTAAAACGGTATCTAAAATCTGCAATACTAAAATAAATAAAAACTATTGAAACAAAGATCATCCTATTACAAGTTCTAATCGATATTTCTAGTAAAAAGTTAAAACACAAAAGTTGTCTAAAATCACGTATACATGCCTTTGCTCAAATTTCATAATTTATCGAGGTCGTTTATTATTTTTTCAAGATGTACAAATCACACTATAACAATAAACTCATAATTAAGTTCTTTGTACCTTAACTCCACCACTTCGGCCCTTCACTTCCGGCCTACACATATATCTCATGTGCCTCCCGTATACTTAACACCGCTCCGAAGCCAAACTTGCACGGGGATATCATCCCGAGTTTGACCCACACTCCCCGGATTGTTAGCATATACGTACGCGCGTAAATCAAAGCACTCGTCTACTCATGAGAATGATGCAACAATATACATATACAAAACATCTCACTCATGAGAACAAATATAACAATGCCAAGCCTAAGGCATTCAAATAAATCTCATAATCCTCACTTTTTTTATACACTCGTTCTCACCAACACTCAAATAAAACAACAATCCATGGAGTCATGGCGGAGTGTAAGGAATTTATCTATGGGTTTCTAATTTATTTTAATTTCTTAGATTCATTAGTGTAATTATAACCATAAAATAAACACACATATATATATATATATATATATATATATAAAAACCCTAACCTTGCATACACAACTAATCAAAATAATTAAAATCAATCAATCATCTAAAAACCATAAACAATACATACCCCACTAATCAAAATAATTAAAATCAATCAATCATCTAAAAGTCATAAACCTTGCATACACAACTAATCAAAATAATTAAAATTGATCAATCATTTACATGTAAATACGAAATCAATTCAACATCAATTAAATATAAGTAAATAAATAAAAACAATGAATTAAACATAAATTAAGGGAAGTGGGTTTTACACTTACAATAAATTTTTGAAGATCAAAGAAATATTTGGAGGATTAATGAAGCCAACAAAACAAAACCCTAACCCTTTTCTTCCTCCTCTCCTCTTTCTCTCTCGGATTGCTTGTTGAGAGATCTATTTTTTTCCTCTGACAACTCTCTCTCTCTCTCTCTCTCTCTTTCTCTTTCTCTTTCGGCTGCGCTCCGCCGAACAACATACCACTTCTCTCTTTTTTTTTTCTTCTTTTTTTTTTTTAAATTTGTTTTCTTATTATCTAAGTGAACTTCTAACCTAATTGACTTCTTATATAATGTAACACCTTTATATATATATATATATAATATTATATTATACAAATACAATATATATAAATATACTATATATGATCAACACACATATATATATTCATATATATAAAACACCTTTTATATACATATATAAAATATATATAAATATTTAGATTAATTATATATAATTAAATATCATATTAAATTAATTAAATACCATATTAAATTCTCGTGTAACCACATAATTAATAAAGCCAAACATAAAATGAAGTAATAATAAATAAATAAAGACTTACGAAAAATCAGGGTCGCTACAATATACACACCTCAAAACAATCTCGTCCCTAGATTCGATAGGAGAGAGTACTAAGCAAAAAGGTCTGGGTGCATACATCGAACTTTCTTTTCCAATTCCCAAGTGATATCATTCTCATCCTCGCTCCATTGCACTTTCACCAAGTTCACTTTCTTGCGCCGCAACTGCTTTACATCCCGATCTAGAATAGTAACCGGTCGCATCACATACGTTAGATCGTCACTAATCTCCAACACTTCTGGTGATATTACTTGGGAATGATCTTGCACACACTTCCGCAATAAAGATACATGGAATACGTTGTGAATCATAGCTAAAATAGGTGGTAGAGCTAATTTGTAAGCCACATTACCAATCCTCTCAGTGATCTCATATGGTCCCATAAATCTAGGTGCCAACTTTCCCTTCTTTCCAAACCGCATGATACCCTTCATTGGCGAGATCATCAAAAACACAAAATCTCCAACATTCAACTCAACCCCTTTACGTTTTCTGTCAGCGTAACTCTTCTGACGACTCTGTGCAGTCTTAATATGTTCTCGAATCATATTCACCTTCTCCGTGGTCTCTCCCACCAACTCTAGCCCTAACAATGACGCATCTCCTATCTCCATCCAACAAGCAGGTGATCGACATGGCCTCCAATAGAAAGCCTCAAAAGGTGCCATTCTGATACTGGAGTAATAGCTATTATTATAAGCAAACTCCACCAATGGCAAGTGTTCTTCCCAACTACCACCAAGATCGAGGACACAAGCTCTCAACATATCCTCCAAGATCTAATTTACCCGCTCAGTTTGCCCATCTGTCTGAGGATGATAAGCTGTGCTCAGGTCTAACTTAGCACCCAAAGCATGCTGAAAGCTTTCCCAAAACTCTGCCACAAACAACGGATCACGATCCAAAACTGTAGAAACTGGTGCGCCATGAAATCGCACCACCTACTGAATATATAGCCTAGCTAGTTTATCCGCAGTTCGGTGAACATTGATTGGAATAAAATGAGCAGACTTGGTGAGTTGATCCACTATCTCCCAAATAGATTCATTGCCTTACTCTTAGGTTGAAAAACACCCCTCTCCTTCTCTAAACTCCCTCTCTCTCTAGATTTTTGCTCCTCTTGAGTTACCTAACAACTTTTGCAAAATTTCTCCTTAAAACCCTCTTGATCCTCCATCTTTTGAACCAATTGGATTTTGATTCGGCGAAGTTTGGAATTTTCTTGTGATTTTTCATAGATCCTCACACTTTTATCCAAACTTTTCTCTTTGGATTTTCCATCCCTTCTTTACTTTCTCTCTCCTAGGGTTTTAGTTTTGAAAAACATCTAACCACTCACTTTTTCTTCACTTTTCACCTCTTTATGGCTAGTGATGAAGTACCTATTCCCGACCCCACCATAAGTATTGGTGCTACCTTTGGTGTAGACATGGAGGCAGAGGAAGTCGCTGCATTGCTTCCCCTTGCCGAGAGGCCTTTTCATGCGGCCACATACCAGCCGCATACACATGTGCCATCCCTAGGTGGCATCTTGAGATTCAAGGGCTTCATTCCCAAGCTAGATGAGGACACTCTATTGCAAGAGCCCATGGAGCATATATCTGTCCACGCCTCCATGGTACATAATTTTTTCCCTATTTTACTTTACATACATATTGGAAGTTGAGCTTGATGAACAAACCACTTATCTCTGCTGTACATATACTGATAAAACTTCCAATTGATTGGTGATCGCATGGAGGATAGACGGCTACCACTCTATATCCGGCCCCCGACGTTGGTACGAACGTCTTCTCGCAGAGGTCCACACTTTAGTAGATGCTGCTGGCTTTGGGCCCTTCTGCTCCGGGCTCATACAGATGAGGGCTGAGTCTTGGCTTTATGGGGCCTTGCTAGAGAGATGGTGGGACACCACCAACTCATTTCACTTTTCTTCTACTAGAGAGATGACATTGACCCCATATGACTTCTCGATGTTGACCGGTTTACGAGTTGGGGTCGGTGTCCCAGTCCCCTTTGATCCATATATGACTCAGTGGAGAGATGCACAACTCCAGCTTCTCAGGGCGATCCTAGACACTACCGGCCACGGGATGGTGTGCTACAGCTGGTTCCTGGAGCACTTTTCTGGCACTCAGCCAGCTACTGCAGGTGAGGTTGCCCAGTACGCTCGCGGCTTCCTTATATATCTTTTTGGTACTACCCTGTTTGCGAACAGGAAAAATATCGTGGGGTTATATATTTTAGGGGCACTGGTACACCTTCCTTGGATGGCGGAGTATGACTGGGGTGGCTCAGACCTGGCCACCCTATACTGCTACATGAGCTTCGTCTCCCACCGCAAGGCGGATTCACTCGTCGGCTACTGGAGGGTTTGGGAGGTACACCCTATGCTCACCTTTCTGATATGCTTTAAATTATATTCATTGTTGCATTTTTGGCTCATTTGATTTATTTTCTCATGTCATCTGTCTGCCTTTGGTTTGCAGCTTTAGGTATACACATATTTTACTTCATTGGCCCCAGTTCTAGTGAGGTCGATTGAGTTGTCTGTACCCCGCTCTCGGTACTATAACTCGCGGTTCGAGCGACGTCGCTTTGTAGATTGCACCTTCCCATATTTTCGCCACTTTTTTGACATTATCACGGCAGATCAGGTATTGCACTGTTTTTCACACTATGTGGTCACCCTTATACTGTTGTACTGTTATGTCTGTACCATATTGTCATTCTCATACTGCACTGACTTCTGACACTGCACTAATTTTCCAACACCGTACTACCATTCTGGCACCGCACTGATATCTGACACTGCACTTATTTTCTCAGGTTGACTGGCATCCTTGGGCAGGCATTTCCTAAGTATCGAGGGTGACTTACACCGCTGCCTGGCATGCTTCCACAATGAGGATCCTATTTGAGGGCCCTTTTGGTCGGGCATACTACTTGGGAGAGAGATTCATCTGCCAGACATGGGATGTTGCTGACCTTGATATTTTACATCCTCCTCCTCTCGGCATGAGGGTGGTGGATGATCTATATGATGGTCTTGAGCTTGACCTCTTGATGATAGGTGAGGACGACGATCATCGCCATGAGCCCAGTGACTTTACTACTTTCTTACACACTCAGGTGATGGCGCATCTTACTCCAAGCGTGGCTTGAGTTGTGCTAGAGGTTGTTGTTGCTGCTCTTGCTGCTGGGGCTGGCGATGCGCTCGTTAGAGGTGCCTCTGCTGTTGCTCCCATTCTTGGATTGCCTGTGATTCCCACCAAGATCATATATATGCATCCAGATGGAGTGATTAAGCAGATCCCTCTTGAGCCCATCGAGGAAAGGGACCACAAACTTGTGTTTGCTCCCGGCGTTGAGCAGGTACATTTTCTTTTTATGCTAGTCCATGCTGCACTTTAGCTTATTCTCAGCCATTAATATTCATTGTTTAATTACTTCTATCTGTTTTTCTCAGTTTCTGTTCTTTTGTAGATTCCCTGGGCGTACGGTGACGAGCTCCTTCGGATGATCAACCGACTTCTCATCATGGTACGGAGGAGGCAGACTACCTTAGTTACCTATGGGATCGAGGTGCATTCTGTGTGTAGCCTACAGTCATTGCCATATTGTACACTTCTGACCACTCTTACTGATATCTGTCCTCTTTTCAGCTTGAGCCAGTGTCAGCAGTACTTGTAGGGCCTTCCGTAGCTAGTAGGTAGAGACGGGGCCCAATAAGAGGCCGAGGAGGCGTTAATCGGGGGGGTCGAATAAGGCAACGCTCGCCTTCCGAGGAGTCTTTTGACGGGTCCACGACCCCTAAGGATGAGGAAGAGGAGATTGACCTGCAGTCGAGCAGCCCCAACGATGACAGTGATGCACCTCCCCTACAGCCGAGGAGAAAGAGAGCGAGGATGGGCTACTGATGACGATTTTGTTTTGCTTTCGTTTTCGTTTTGTTGTGTAGTTGTAAAACTAGCTTCGGATAGCCCTTTTGTGTTTCAAAAACTTTCTTTTGTTTTGGTTGTGTAAAACGATGATCGGGGTTAGGCCCGTCAGTTATGAAAGACAAGTTTTGTTTAATGATCTCTTTGCACAATATGATGAATTGCATTACCCTTGCATTTGTAACCTTCAAAACTGTGGATGCTTTGGTCTTGAATTGATTCATGAATCAGATAATGACTTACAACCAGTCAAAACATAAAATACAACTCGATAATAGAAAAATGAAATGAAAACAACTTGAAAAAGCTAACAAACACTTGGTACAAACAAAACAAAACTCAAAAGTACAGTCGAAGTCCATCCGAACAAAGGTCAACTTTCGTTGTAATAGATCTGCACTAGGCCAGTACCAAGACCCGGCCGGGCTTCACTGATGCACGGCCAGCTATCACTGATGCATAGCCGGCCATCAGTGTGATGTCGGTTAGTGATGTCTAATTGTCATGCTCAGCTCCTTCTTAGCCTCTATTGTTTTTTTGGAAAACTCACAAGTCCTTGATATTTTGCTCTCTAAATGGAGATATTATTTGTCAGCAGGCTTCGAGACTGGATAGCTACTTTGGATGGCTCGAAAAAGGTGAATTTTTGTGGCTTCGGCCTAAATGCCCTTTTTCCTTTGAGCCGCACTTCTCTTTGCTTTTCATTCCTCCATGTTGTGGTCTGATGTTAGAACCGAATCACATATGTCTTTAGCTTTGGGGGACAAGAAATATGCTTGACAATTGAAAATTTTTAGGCATTAATGGAATCCCGACGCGATGAAGAAATCATACCTCAGCCCCGTTTTGGCTACGTCCAAGCTTTGGGACGGATGTGTGGACTCACTCTACATGAGGTTTGATCTTTTGTCCACAATGAAGAGCTGGATATTCCCAGTCTGATTCATCGATTTTCTGACGTTGATGACTGAGGCGACCTTCTCTGGCAGGGCTTTCAGCAACATGCCCTCTGCTTGTGTATGTTGGCTCATTTCCTTTTTGCCCTTAATTTTAGTGGATCTAGCATTCGATTGATTGAAGTGGCCCAAGGTTTGAAAGAAGGCAAGAGTTGTATTGGCTTGGTGCTGGACGAGACTTTGATGGGCTTAGACGCCTTCCATCGACAAGAGACTACCAAATTCGTAGGGAGTCCACTATTTCTTCAGGTAATGTTCCCACTCTTTCTCACATGTGTTTCTCACATTACTCGGCACTCATGCTCTGTTTTTCTCTCAAAACCCTTTTCTCGTTTTTTTCTCAGCATACATCTCTCTATTCTTTAATCTCTCTTTTCTTTCATCCCTCCCTAGGTATGGCTTATGGATAAGCTAAAGGTAGTGAATTCGTGCCCTGAGTACACAGCTCGAGGCTATTTCTTCCGCCAACAGCTAATAGATTTCTCGAATGAAGGGTGGTGGTGCCACTAGATGTGCAACAGGTCCACTGTTGACATTGCTTGGCGTTGCTCCTGGCTTAACCATTGCGGCGATAGTCTCGTAGATCAGCATGTTTCTCTGCTCAATGATGATCGAACGCATCCGGACTCCAAGAGGGATGTCTATCATAGAAAATAGAGTTAATAAGGCATCAAAAACCTATTGTTCTCTCTTAGTAGATGCGTGAAGGTCAGTTTTTTAAACCTAGGAATCAGAATGTCCAGGGTTTGGTGATAGATCTTCATCTTTTCTTCCTTGACCTTCCAATCTCTATTTGCTTGAGACACAACTAGGTTTGAATCTCCGATTACATCCAACCTTTTTGCCTCTAGTTCCTGGGCGGCTTCCAAACCAGTGATACACGCCTCGTACTCTGCTTCGTTGTTGCATACCTTGAACCGGAGTTTGAAGGCTAAAGGAATATGGGAATTATCGGGTGCTATCAGCAACACACCTATCCCATAACCGTATTGATTAGACGCTCCGTCAAAGTGCATTGTCCAAATCTCTTCCTCGACTTGTAGAATAGCTTCATCTAGGAATAGGTATTCTACCGTTTCATCCCCTTCTACTAGGTGATCTACCAGGAACTCTACTATTGCTTTCCTCTTGACTGACTTGCGAGTGACATACTTCAGATCAAATTCTGAAAGGAGAAGCAACCAATGGGCTAGCCTACCCGAAAGCGCTGATTTCTCGAAGAGATATTTGATGTGATCTAATCTCGAAACCAGAATTACGGAGTGAGCTGACAAGTAGTGCCTCAACTTCCTGGTAACCCATACCAAAACTAAGCAAGCTTTCTCCAACGGGGTGTAACGAGTCTCGTAATCCAACATGTTCTTGCTCAAGTAATAGATGGCTTTCTCCACCCTGTCCTCAGATTCCTGAGCAATCATGCATCCCATTGTTGTGTTCGTTACTGACAGATACAAAATCAAGGGCTTCCTCGGCTCTAGCGGCGACAACACAGGTGGATTCTGAAGATACTACTTGATCTGTTCAAAAGCAAATTGACATCAATCATCCTATCGGAACTTCTTTTCTTTCTTCAGGAGTCCAAATAGTGGTTCACAAGTCAAAGTTAATTTCGAAATAAGCCGTCTTATGAATTGCATTTTACCCAGAAAGCCTTGCATCTCATTTTCAGTCCTTGGAGGTGGCATTTCTAGGATGGCCTTGATTTTAGAAGGATCTACCTCGATGCCTCTCCATGTGATCAAGAAACCTAGCATTTTCCCTGTTGTTACACCAAAAGTACACTTCTGTGGATTCAACCTCAGTCTGTATTCTCTGATCTGTTGAAAGAATTTCTTTAAGGCGGTGTAGTGGCCCTCTCTTTCTTTGGACTTGACAATCATGTCGTCTACGTACACCTCAACCTCTTTATGGATCATATCATGCAGAATTGTGGTTGCAGCCCTTTGATAGGTAGCCCCGGCATTATTCAGCCCAAACGGCATCACTCGATAGGAGTAGGTTCCCCATGGCGTAGTGAATGCAGTTTTCTCTCTGTCCTCGGGCGCCATTAAAATCTGGTTATACCTGGAAAATCCATCCATGAAGGAGAACAACGCATGACCTGCGGTGAAGTCTACCAACTCATCGATATGTGATAGGGGAAAATCATCCTTCGAACTGGCCTTATTCAGATCCCTGAAGTTGACACAGACTCTGATTTTGCCATCCTTCTTTGGGACTAGAACAATGTTGGCCAACCACGTTGGATACTTAGATACAAGCAAGAACCCTACCTCAATTTTCTTGGTAACTTCCTCCTTAATCTTTAAAGCCCAATCTGGGCATATTCTCCGCAACTTCTGTTTGATGAGTCGGGCCTCGGGGTCGAGAGGGATTCGATGCTATACAATCTCAGGATCGATTCTAGGCATGTCTTTGTAGGACCACGCAAAAGAATCTTTAAAATCTTTGAACAAAGCGACTAAGCGCTCGCGCTCCTCCGAAGACAATCTGGACCCGATCTGGGCCAGACACGAATTCTTCTCAGTACCCACATTAAAAGCAATGATTTCATCAACAAGGGGTTTTGCAAACCTCTCATTTTCTTGATTAATCAAAAATTTTCAAAATCAGAGGAATTTCTTCCTCATCATTTTTATTAAAATTTTGAAAGTCCTGATCAATGCAATAAACAAGCAGCATAGAGAAAACTCAGAATCAATAGTGGCATCCTCATTCACAAGGTCAAGCTCATCCAGCTCTTCGGTTACAACCAACTCAAAAGTAAAAGAAAATGACGACCTGGCCAAGACCTTGGCATTCGGGTTTTCACCACTAGGAATACCGAACTCAGACTAAGAAGCATCGGAATCTGATTCTGACTCCACAGACTCTGTGGAATCAGATTCTGGCTCACTACTCGACTCAGAACTACTAAGCAAGTAGCCCTCCTCTAGCTGCCAAATGAGGGATAGTGCGTCAGATGCATCCAAAATGCTGTTAGAAGGGTTTATACACGGTTGGTCCCCAATCATGGAAATGGTCAGGTTATCCCCTAAGCTCTCTGAGTCGATCAGAGGATCCGAAAGGAGACATGCCAATGCTGCCCCTACTTCAAGTTCGCTGCTGTTTGGGTCACTTTTTATGCTTTGCTCAGCTTCAGTAGTCAGTTCAGCCAGTTCCTCCGTATCACTATCTTGCAGCTGTAAGTCGAAGAAAATTTCAAAGCCGGGAACACGCTGTTTCTCAAAATTGAACTAGGGCTTAGGGAAACCGCAAAATGGGAAGTCTTCTCCCTCCCGAACAAAATCTCTATTCAGGGTTCCCGTGATTAGTCTGTGCACGAGCTCATAGTGCTTTCCGATTTGCTTAGCTCTGGCTCTGCCTGCTATGTCTTTTTCTTTTCTAACCCAATCGTCTTCGGTAGGCGTATAGCCAAGACCAAAGGCATGCGGATTATGTGGCACGTCGGCCAATGCTTTGACGCTTTTCCGGCCACTTCTTCCCAACCCCATTCCTAGCACATGTTGGAGTTTGTTCATGAAATAGATTGCTTGGGCGCTGACATATATGCCCTCATCAGCTATCAAGATGGTCTGCACTGCTTAGGCCTCAGCTAGAGTGAACCTTGAAAGGAATACATTCTTCTCTCCATGAACAATTTTCAGCACAGGTGTAGTTACCTCTGGCGGAGGATGTATAGATGAATTCCCGAACATAATAGTCATCCCCTTCCTGTGGGGATATTTCAGCATTTGATGGAGGGTAGAAGAGACAACTTTCACTTGGTGCAACCAAGGTTTCCCTAGTAATAAATTGAAAGTGGTTGACAAGTCCAGGACATGGAACTCAATATCCTGTTGAGCTGGGCCCACTTGAACTCTGATCTGTACTGTGCCCATCACCTCTCTGCTTGTATTGTCATATGCCTGAATCACCTTGGCCGTAGGCACAAAATCTGCTGGTTTCAGGCTGATGACATAAGCTGTGCGAGATGGGCAGATATTGATTGCTAACCCGGTATCGACCAATACCACTGGCACCCATTTTTCTCTGCATTCAACTAATATATACAAAGGTTTGTTGTGTGCTGAACCTTCCGGCGACAGTTCCTTGTCTGAGAAGGTTAAAGTTGGCTTAGCATTGCTGGGGAAGACCAACCCCACAAGCTGTTCAGGAGTCGTGTCAATGGACAATTTAGCTTTGTCCATCGCTGATAGTACAGCCTGTCGATGCACTCGAGAAGCCAGAAGCAGACCCCAGATCAAAATGCCGGCCTAAATTTTCTTTTGCTGTTTCAGCACTGCTTCTTCTTCCAACTACTTTTCCTTTTACTTCTCAACCTCTTTATCTTTCTTGGAGGAGTCAGCTTGGTCCAAGTACATGAAATATCGCCCACTTCTTGTCATATGCTCAATTTCTTGAGAGTACCAGGTGTTATCTGGTAGATCTTCACCCTAATTCTCGTCAATGTGGGCCAGATGTAGATTATCATCTTCCCACCATACACCTTTGGCAACCGCTAAACAATTGTCCATTTTTGGTCTGCTCATTCTCTTATCAGAAGTACCCCCCTCAGGGTGTTGGACTTTTCTAGCTTCCTGTTTGTCTTGATCCCTTTCTTGCATAAACCGCTTCAATGCGGATTCCTGCTCTGTATCAACAGTACTCACGACACCCAGTTCCTGAGCTAAATTCTTGATACCGATGCTCTCCGGTAGTTTTTCCTTTTCCTCGGCCATTCCGGCCACTGCAACTGTTCTTGCTTCATTTTTCTTAGGTTTTGGTTCAGTTCCTTCATCTCGGTCAGGTTCATCACTAAGCCATCCAGAGTTGTATGTTGATCCATTCAGATCAAACCAGTCGATCTGCGCGTTCCCTTGATCTTGTTCGCCGTAGAACTGCAGATTGTCTAAGTCTTTCTCTAGCTTCGCTAGATCATCCAGACCTTGGCTTAGGCCATCCTCTCAAACCACATTGACCTCCGCTATTGTCGGCAATACCACTTCGGGCTTGGCCTGGTCAATTGGCACAATGTAATGGCACGGGTCATACTCTCCTCCTGATAAGTCTACAAAGCTCTCAGGCAATGGACTGACATGTTCCTCCAAGGCCAACCTCCATCCTTTTACCGGTGTCACCACCACAGGGTGAAGTTGAAAAGTGAAAGTGTCCATCATGCACAAGTCCATGCTTTCAGGAATGAACATGACCAGTTTGGGTAGGTGAGAAGGGTTAATGTATATACTGGGGTCATATGAGATGGCCAGTGTATGTATTAGGTTTAGGTTTCGAGGTAGGGAAACTTGGTTGTGGGTCGGGAGAGGGTTAGTAGTTACATTTGGCTTTTGGGGTGGTGCTATCACCTTGTTGTCAATGACATCTTGAATCTCATGACGCAGCTTGTAGCATTGGTCGGTGTCGTAACCGTGCTACTAGTGAAAAGCGCAGTATTTGGCTGGATTGTGTTTTGGTAAGAGAGGGTTAGGTAGTGGGTGTTGTTCTAATGGCTTAAGATGCACCTTTTTGATCAACACCCTCAAGGCTTAGGATAAAGGCATATAGAGTGGGATGAAGACCCTTTGAGATCGGGCTTGGTTATTTGAGGTTTATGGATTTGTACTGGCGAATGGGTTGGCTGTCTTGGCTGTAGTGGTGACAACATTCACATCAGATGGCCGCGCAGTTGTGTTTCCACTTGTGGTTGCATTGGAACTGCGCGTGAAAGGCCTCTTGGGCTGCTCCTTCTCATCGGTTATCAACCCCTATTTCATTGCATCTTCAATCTAAACCTCTATCTCACGGAGCTCAGTGAATGTGAACAACAGCAAAACAATCATCTTCTGCAATAATTTCCCTTGCCGATTGCAGACCACTATCCTAATTTGATCCTTTTCGGATGACTTGGTAGTCATCATCAAAGCCTTAGCCCTCCATCTGGTTACAAAGTCCGAGAAGCCCTCCTTTGGCTCCTGACGAGTTGCTTCAAGATCACGGGTTATGACATCGATTTGCGTGTTGTATGAGTATTGTGTGATGAAGGCCTCAGCCATTTCCTCCCAACTCCATTTCACAGAGTCCTTCAGCTTTGCATACCAGATAGCCGCTATTCCTAACAAGGTCCGGGTGAAAGCGACAGCTTCTGAAGTCTGGTGAGGCCCATTGGCCGTAGGATATCTGAGAACAACCGCAGATGAACCATGGAATCCCCAGAGCCATCGAACCGGTCGATATGTGGCATTTTGAACCGGTCCGACAGAGTTACTGCGGAGTTGGTGTATCCATCTTCGATGTCAGGGATTGAGTTCACACCCTGTGCCCGCTTGAGAAGCTTCTCCAGCTTGTTAACCTTTAGCACAGTCGGGTCAACTTTGAATTCAAGCAGCGCCTCAATTTGGTACACTAGTGCCTTGGAGGCCTGCTGTGGGATGGGGCTTACCGGATTACCCAAATTCTCTTGGACATTGGTAGTGATTCTTGGTGCTGGGACACCCGCGGGAGGTACATGGGAAGCAGAAGCCGTTGCCGGCTGTGGTTGTTGCTGTAACCTGTTTATTACTTCAGCTTGGTGGGCTGTAACTTCAGCTTGGCAGACAACATCTTGCTGCATGGTTTTCACTGTCTATTGGAGATAACGGATCAAGTCCACCATATTGGCTGTAGGGTATTGAGTCATTTGAATAGGCGAGTGATCTCTTGCTGGCTTAGATGTAGAGGATGAAACCTGACTGAATGTTAGTGATTGTTGAATTGGTGAATTATGCCTAACCCTCCGCCATCTAGTAACCGGTGGAAGCGAAGCAAAAATATGCTGTCCCCTAACAAGATCCCCGGATCTGTAAAGTCTTCTTCCATAGGTCCAGAGTGCTTCGGGGGTAACGAAACTATCCGAAGCAATTGTGATAAACTACCTTGCAAAAAGAAATAAAGCATAAGAAAAGCAAAAATCAGAAACTGCATAGCACCGCAGCTCAGATATTAACGACACAGAGTTGTAATCAAAGCTGTAGCACTGTACTCAACACTGAATTCTTTCCCTAAATCTAATCCCCAAATCTGATATCTGAATTTGATACCAAAACTTGCAACTTGCAACTGATACGCACATTTTTGTAGAGTTTCACTCTAAAAGCACATACCAGTTAAGTGAGAGCCAAAACACCCCTACGAGGGGATAGGGTTACCCTATCCTAGTTTCGTCAAGAACTAGGGTTCACTATTCAAACAAAGTGTTTCACACAATCCTGAATTCGGGTGAGCAACTTGTCCTAATTTGGCATAGTCTCCATGGCTTTCGATATGCAACTAGGCCGATTGGTCAAAAAGGGTATCTCAGCAAGACTACCTAATATACCTCTCACACCTAACACCGAGAAGTGAAAGGAGGATCAAACGGTATAGTGATAGTCCAAATACAAGGGTCGTGATCCCATTGTGGTAGAGCCTGCTGCCGATTAGCCTTTTGGCAAGCTTTTAGGCAAGTCTCTGACAAACCGTCCAGGAATAGCAGATGGCAAACACAGTGACTTAAGCGCGCCAATACAAATGCAATGCAAAGAAACATATAAATGTAGATAAAATCTCATATCATGAGTTCAAATCAAGTTCTCTGAGTTCCCCAGCGTAGTCGCCAGAAACTGTAGCTCGACTTTTTCACGCCGCCTCTCGGAAGCTCAAAAGAAGCCCTACAGTTCGGACTCCCGTGGTTTTGAATCTAATCTCACAAGTGCAATGTGAAATTGATAAACACTAAAGAGTCCAAATCCGACAAATCATTTGGAAAATTGATTTTGAATAAAAAAATGCCAAAATTGGACTGCTTTGCCAGATACAGAGTCGCCGCCTAAATATTTTATTTTTTGGGGGAAATTTAGGAAACCCGTGACTCGTGCCAAAGGCCACGTGTCCGTCATCACCACAATTGCCTCGGTTCGGGAACTTAGGTACGAGAGAGGAAGGTCATGAATTGAGCACCCTTGTTCTCCCGATCAAAGATCGGCCTCTACTAATCATGATATGACTTTTATCAACATTATATGCTCTTGTTCCAGTTATTAGGCTAGCATTACTATGTGATGTGCGCAAGCAAGTATAGATTAAAATTGCAAGAATTGGAACAATTCAGTTTCATGTTGTTTGTGAAAAGTGTTTGAATTTTGTCACCTCAAGTGGGCTTAAAGTTTGTGAATTTTCCACTCATCAAAGTGGGCTTAAACGTACATTTATTGAATCGTTCCAATTCAAACAACAAGCCTTCATCCACACGCACTCAAGTAGTTTAACAAGTAAGCATTTAGTCTCATGGTAAGCATGCTAGTTATGGCAATCACTCACACTCATGCAAGTATGCTAAAGCACTAAAAACTCACCTAGTACTCCAAGCTAAGAAGATATGAGTTAGAACAATATGCATGATTCCTAACTATGTGAAATGTCTAATGCAACATATGCAACATGCAATTAGTAGGCTTAGCTACTAATATGGCATATGGATCGATTTGATAACATGCGGTTCAAGCACGTATTCAACGAAGTATTGAAATCACAATGCAGTTAGAATGATGAACCAAGCCTTGATGCATGTAAGACAAATGAAATGGATGCAAGCATAAGGCATGCTAATTGAAACATGATGCTCCTAAACTAACTATCAAAAGCAGTTAAGTAAAAGGGATAAAGACGTGCGGTTGGAAGACATACACATTATTACAACATGCTCTCACGAAGGAGAGTCCAAATGAATTAAGCTAACTAGTTACGCTAAGCTAATTAAGCTAATTATTACAACACAAATGAAATTGGCTAACTATTTAACTAATTATTACAACAATTGATCTAATCAACTAGCTATACCTAATTAATTAAAATAAGTACAACACTATCGCTAATTAATTACAACAAAATTTATTCACAACTATGACAATAATACTAATGAAATAATTAAACAATTAATCGCATTTGATAAAAGCATAATGGAAGATGGATGAAGGTTGCATGTGTAGTGCCTAAAAGCTACTCTGTCTGCTGAAGCCATCTCTGTTTCACCTTCAGCCATTGCCTCTATTTCTGTAAAATTGCACTGCTGGCCACACACCAAGGGCCAGCCGTGCATCACTGACAGCCGATCGGGTCTACAGATGACCGGGTGTGCATCAATTTGGTGCAAAGCTCTATTTTGGTGTTCTGAGGTGAAATCAGTGCAGATAGTGCATTCTCAAGCTCTATTTGTCCTTTCTTCCTTCTCTGTCATAGGAAATCCTCGAGATTAGGTTGAAATTGATTCCAAAGCCATCAATGAGCAATATGATTGTTTGATGATCTCGGATTCAATTTTGGACAAAAGTTAATAAAATGTAACGAGCAGGACCTCTCATCCCTCTTGTCATAGTATGAACTCAGAAAGGAAAAATGCCATGAATTAGCATGTGAAAACTCTTGACACAAGTAACTTGGTGTAGACACCCCATTTTTCACCGCTTTTAAGACTTGGGCACTACTGATGGTTTACTTGGTGATGAAAGATGTGTAGTGCAAGGGTTCGATTTCTTCGACAATGAGAGATTCAAATCCCAACCTCACACCCCTTTTTGGACCAAAACAATCTTGATCAAAAGATTTTAGACCTTGAAACCCTCTCTTTCAAAATATTTTGAAAAAGTTCCTACGATGTTCCGACACTCGCATTTTGTTAAATGTTGCGCTTTTAGGTAAACTGAGCAAGGACAAAGTGAAAATGAATGAACAAGAGATGAAATATTTTTAAAAATCTTTCAAAACACCTTGTTTATGGGTTTGGATTTGAAGAAAATAGGAGAGGAGAGAATAAAACAAGTTGGAGAAGAAGTTCGGTATGAATCCGGGTAAGATCGAAACTAAGCAGTCTTCACTCAAACGGGCATAACTTTTTTCACAGTTGGAATTTTGATTTGAGGATGTCACCATTGGAAAGAAGACTTCCAGGGCTTCAATTTAGGCTCAATAATCACCTGAAAAGGTGTCCAAATGAAGAGGTTATGTCCGGTTGAAGTTGGGCCCAAAAAGCAAATTTTTCTGTCTAACCAGAGGTGGAAGTTTCTGACCATGAATGGGATTTTTTGGCCATGTGCCGGCCATGAATGGCTAATGCTGGCCCCTACCGTCCAAGAGTGTCCCATGCCGGCCAACAATGATCAAGTGCCAGCTAACAATGATCATGTGCCGGCCATTGATGTCAGAAAGCAGATTTTTGCAGATATTTTTGCTCCAGCTATTTCCACAATATGCCACCTGTCTTGTATGCAGATATTTTGACCAAGGCTCTAGTTTTTGCTATATATGGAGGCTATATCTCATATATTGAGGGGTTGACAAGTTTGGGAGCCTCTCTCTCTAAATGTCTCTCTCTCTCTCTCTCTCTCTATAATTTTGTGAGCAAAATTCCATTCTCTCTCTCTAGAAGCCTCTCTCTCTTCCTATATTGTGCTTAGAAGTGAGAATTTCCTACACTCATGCAAAGAGACCCTAGACCAAATACCTCTACCTTGTTGCTGAGGTTCTTGTAGGTCATATTTGAGCTCTTAAAGCTAGTTTTGACTCAGATTTGCAGCCGTTTTGCTGTTATGCTTTAAGGGTAAGCACTTACATTCTTTAAGCTTGTTTTGCATGCTTGTTTGCCACCATTTCAAACTATTTTTGGGCTGGTTTTCAAATGTAAAAAACTCTGATTTTGAGGTTCTAAAATGGTGGTTTAAGCATTGTTTGGTTAGGGGGTGTTTCCTCCATTTTGCTTTTTGGCTTGTAAAGCCTTTTGAGCTATCTTTCAAGCTTTTCAAACAATCTCTTTTTGGCCTTAAAACCACTAAATTCCAGAGGAATTTCAGTGGTGGAAAGCTTGTTTTGAGGCCCAAAATGGGAGGGGATAGCCTCCCCTCCTTGTCTCTCTATGCCATGCCCTGTTAGCATTACAAAGTAACATGTTTTTATGGCTTATGTTAGCTTAGTTCAAGCATGTTTTTGGCCATATTTTAACATGTTTAAACTTTTTTTTTTTGGCTGGTTTAGTTGCTTGTTGCTTGCATCTTGCACTTGTAGTGTAATCTTGCTCACTAGCTTAACATGCTTAATGAGTTAGCCTATCATTCTAGCTTGTGTTAGCTCCATCTCAGCATGCTTTTGCTCATATTTTGTCATGCTTAAACTCTATTTTGAGTGGTCTTGGTCTTTTGTGCTTCGCTTTGTATAGCTATAGTGTAAATAGCATTTACTAGCTATGTGTTTTAAGGCCCGTAGCATGCTTTGCTCGAGGTATTTGCATGCCATAGCATCATTTTATATGTGATTTCAGAGCATATATCATTGTCACACTCTCACATATTCCACTCTTTCATTGCTTTTGAGAGGTGTGCTTTGTGGCTTGTTTGTGAGCCAACATGTGTGCATGTTTTTCTTGCCATCTATGCTTCCATCTCAACACATTTTGGCCACTGTTTTGGCATGTTTGAGGTCTGTCCATGATTGGTTTGGTCATTTGAGCATTGTATTGCATGGTCTTAGTGTCGTGCTTTTCACTAGCTTTAGTGCTTAAGCCTCTTAACATGTTGTACATGAGTTGTTTGCATGTTAGAGTCTTGTTTTTCATGCTATTCCAGCACTGAAATTCTGCCACCTCCCTCACTTCTTCATCTCTTGATTTTTTTTTTGAGGCTTGGTTGGTGTAGAGGTTGTGCTTAAGTCGTGGGATTGAGGCTTATGCTTTAATGGCTTTAACCCTCTCTTGAGGGTTCCTCCTAGTCAAAGGCATGGTCTTTCCCATGTCTTAAGTCATCATTTGATTGACCTTCCTCTCATTAGAGGACTTTCACATTTGGACAAATCAATTGAGGAATGGTTTGGTAACTTAAAATGTGTAAACAAGAATTGAATCAAGTAAAACATGTCAAGATAAGCATGTTGCATTTGCATTGCATTGTGTTCAATCGGACGTTATATTGAACATAAGGTGAATTGGTCCATTTCAAACTCAAAGTGATGAAAATGAGCCAATTCCCTTTGTCTCCATTGCCTTTAATCATCCATGATAAGGTGATGGTCTTAGAGTCTTGTGTGTCTTGCATTTATTGAATTTGTGCAAGTTGAATCCTTGGCCATCATGCATTGCATGCTTGATTGATGGTTTTGGATCCAATGGTGCCTCTCCCTTGATGTTTTGAGATGATAGGGAGCGGCATAGTACACATATGTTCTTGGTGGACCCTCAGTTTTCCTCTATTTTGTGCTCTGTTGCAGTTTGGTGTTGCAGCACACCAGTGGCCGGCAGTGCACATCCTTGGCCGGCAGGCCACTGGTGCAGTCTCCAGCAGTGTTTTGGTAAGGTTCAGCAGAAAGGTCTTGGAGACACCTTGCAAACAGAGCCTCAAGAGGGCAAACCAGAGAGCTTTTTGGGGCGAAAACCGAGCATGCATCTTCTACTTCTTCGAACAGAGCCGAGGCAGCATAGTTTTAAAGCTTTACTTGTTAGTTAGCTTGAATTTGTAAATTAATTAATTTGTTAATTAGTTAATTATTGTAATAATTAGTAAGTAGATTGCTAGTTATTCATTATGTTGTGTAATAATTAGTCTAATTAGTTTAATTAGATTAGTTAGCTTAGCTTAGCTTATTCATTCGGACCCTCCGTTGGGAGGGCACAATGTTGTAATAGACGTGCGTGTGTGTGTGCATGTCTTCTAACCCCACGTCTTTCTCCCTTTTATTTATCCACTTTGGGTGGTTAGATTAGGGCATGTTTCAATTAGCATACTTTATGCTTGCATGCGTGCATCATTCATTTGTCTTGCATGCACCGGGCTCGCTGCATCATTCAAAATGCATCGTATTTTAATACTTCCTTGAATACATGTATCAAATTGTTGCATTCACATGCCATCTTTGATAGCCGAGCCTATTTAGTTGTATTTTTACATGTGTTGCATTAGGCATCTTGAACATAGTTAAGATCATGCATGATTTCTAACTAGTTTTCTGTTTTGGCTTGGAGTACACTGTAAGTGTTTATGCTTTAACATACTTGCATGAGTGTGAGTGTTGCCATGATAGCATGCTTGCCATGAGGCTATTTGCTTAAGTGATTAACTGCATGAATGCTTGTGGGTGAAGGTTGGATTGCCTGAATTGGGACAACTAGATGAATGTATGTTTTAAGCCCACTTTGCGAAGTGGCAAAATCATCATGTTTTAAGCCCAGTTGAGGGTGGCAAATCCGCGCTTTAGCCTACTTGCGAGTAGCACTTTCAAACCATTTTCAAAAACAAACATGAGTTGTTTTATTCCAATTCTCGTGATTGAGTCTATACTTGTATGCTGTGCGCATCACATAGTAAGTTAGCTAATAACCGGATAAGAACACATGTGTTTATAAAAACAACATATCATGTTAGTAGAGGCCGATCTTTTGATCGGGCGAGCAGAGGTGCTCATTTCAGGACCTTCCCCTCTCATACCCAAGTTCCCAAGCCGAGGCAATTTTGGTGATGATGGACACGTGGCCTTTGGCACAAGTCAGGGTTTCCTAAATTTCCCAAAATAAAACATTTAGTTGGTGACTCTGTAATCTGGCAAAACAGTCCATGTTTGGCGCTTTTTGATTCAAAATTGATTTTCCAAAACTAATTGCCAGATTTGGACTCTTTGGTGTTTATCAGTCTCACATTGTACTTTGTGAGATTAGATTCAGAACCGTGATAGGAGTCTGAACTATAGTAGGACGACCAATTCATGCCCTCTTCGAAAGAGGGGGGCGCGCGGAGAAAGTCGGGCGCTACACTTGGCATAACGTCTGACAAAGTTAAAGCAATTTAAGCCACTTTCTTTATATGTGTTGATCCAAGTTTTAAATCAATTTTATTAGGCCTTGCCATTCTTTAGTCCATTTGTCCATGGTGATGTTAAAGTTCTCTAAACAAGAAGTAATGTCAAACAAGAGGTTCTTCTAAAGCATGAGAGAAAGACCACACCGTTGGCAATGAATCTTCAAAAAGATTAAGCCATTAAGTGGGAACCTTTCTTACATGTTTCAAACAACCTCAATTGGTTGAAATCATTCTCAAGTATAAAAGAGATGAATGATGGATTGATTATTAGACTTAGACTCTTAAACATGGAAATGAGTAAAAGAAAGCTATATAACAAGCAACAAGTTACATATGCTAACTTATGAGATCACAAATGTACTAAACATGACACGAACCAATTGAAAAGACTTGGACAGCCTCAAAATAGCCCTTAATACATGGCAAATAGAGGTAGAACATGCATGAAAAGAGCTTGAAAAACTAAACAATAAAGAAGAGAATTAAGGCTAGTAAGCAAGAATAAGGAGGGGTGGCTGACCCCTCCACTTTTGAAGCTTCAAAACAAGATTTTTAGCCTTTCTAAAACTCTAAAAATCATTGTAAATATCAAAGAAAAAGAGTGGAAAATGGAAGGTTTGAGTTATAAGTAAAGGTATAGAATGAGCAATCACTCTCTACCCTTTTGGTAACTCTCCAAACCCAACCCCAAACACTTCAGATAAGCTCAAAACAATTCAAAATAGCAAGAACTATGAAGTAAGTGATAGAAATGAAAGTAAGAGAAAAGACGACAAGCCTATACCTTTTAAGGAGTAAGCTTATTGTTGATGATCCAAACTTGGTTTCAATTCACCCTCAAGCTTGAATTATGCTTCTCCAAGATCAACCAAGGCTCTAAAGTGGTAAGACAAGGTCATGTATGGAGTATAGAGATGGTATAAACAAGCTAGGTTAGCTCAAAGCTGACTTGCAATAGAAGAAGGAGGAGGTAAGAGCTCTCAAGGTGTATGTATGGTTTCTAGATTTTTGCTCAACCCTTAAAACAATCCCGGAGCTTCGTTTTTATAGAATTCGAGCTCAAAATGTGATAAATATCTTCAAAAATGGACAGCTGGTGGCCTCCGGCCCAGAATAGTGTTTATCACCATCGAGGGCCGGCCGACCATTCATAGCCACGGCCGGCCATCACTGATGCACGACCGGGCCTTGATGGCCTCCCCTGCTTTTTTTTTGTTCAAACTCAGCTTAGGGTGGGAAAAGGTCCAAAAATGAAACTCACAGGTTTAAATAAGGTAATGTTGAAGATTTGAGGTTATTTCAAGGGCTTGATTAAATCTAAATCGCTATGAATTCACAATTCAACTTTCATCATCGAGTGTATCGAACCAAGAGCCTAAGTCTTGTGGGCGGTCAAAAATGAGGTGTCTATAGGTTGAATTAAAATTTCATTCGGATCGATTAAATTAGAATAATTAATGTCCATTTGATTAACTTTAATTAATCACCACTAGGTAAGCCTATAAAAGGCACTAGGTAAGCCTATAAAAGGCTCTTTATGTGCTTCAACTCATTTATTTTCTTCATCACATCCTTAAACCTACAGAACAAACAAAACGTGAAGAGAGAGAGAGAGAGAGAGAGAGAGAGAGAGAGAGTTTAACTTAGGAGGATTGCAAGAGAATTTGAGGGTCTTGGCTTGGAACTTCACACAACTAATTATTTAGAGCATAATTGATCATCTAAGGTAAGAATTCAACCTAGTAACTTTGAAATTGAGTCACTTAGCTCATGAATTCAAAGAATTAAGTTGTGTAATGCTAGAATTGGGCTTAGAGAGATGAACATGGGAGTATATCATGCATGCGCTCATTTTATCATTTTTTGAGGTTGTTCCAAGAAATTTATACATGCATGTGTTCCTTCTAGCGTGGTTTTGACAATTGGTCTCATTTCACATCATTTGACATTATTTGATCATGTTTTCAAAGTGTAGAACATGAACTAATACATGCATGTTATGGTTTTCACCTTTTCAAGTTTGGTTTAGTTTAATTGGCAAAGCTTTTGGCCTTGATTTTGCAAAATGCTTTTGAATTCACCATGTTTTACAAGTTTCTAAGTGTATTTCCTCAAGTTTTTGACCCAAGAGAACCTATTTTGTAACTTCAATTCGAGTTTGGAGCTTGGGAGTGCAATCTAGAAATTTCAAAATTTTGTCTCTCCGCTCGAGCGATAGATCCTGTGCACGAGCGACCACCTTTATTTTCACACTTCCGCTCGAGAGCGACCAAAAGTTGGCTCGAGCGTAAATTGCATGCTCCCAGAAGTTGACACATTTTGTAGACTGCTTGAGCCACAAGAGTTGCGCTCGAGCGAAGACCTCATTCTCTCGCTCGAGCAACCATCAAGCGTGCATCGAGTAGAAAAATCAAGCAACAAGTACTTTTTTAGAGTTTACAGATCTCTCGAGGGAAGGAAGTTGCGCTCAAGCAGTCCCTCACATTTTTGACCCATTAGTCGAGCGATGCCTCTGTTTTCAACATAATTGACTAAGTGTTTCAAAGTGCATTTTGGCATCCTCATCAAATCCTAAGCATTCTTAGGCCATGATTAAGACACAATAATGAGGATAAAATTTAGAAACACACTAAAAACGAAACACAATGACTATAATGAATCTTGAGCGTATGTTTCAACGTGCACATATTATGTGTTATTTGTAGGTCACACGCTGGAAGCTATTTGATCTGTCTACTTCATCTGTTTTGCAATTGGAGCCATCTGTGAGTAATAACTTTGTAAAGCTATTTTCAAGTATAAGTATTTTTTGAATGATATAAGATGATATGTTTTTTGAAATATTATTTTCTGTATGAATGAATGGTTGTCAAATATTTCTGAAATGTATTCATGGCATCATTAGTTTCAGATGACATACATTGTCTGTTCTGTTATGTCCCAATCATGGGCCAACTGTACGTCTGATGAGCCAACTGTTATGGATCCTTCTGTATACGTCCCAAATATGGGCCAACTGTACGTCTCATGAACCAACTGTATCATCTCCGTGCACATGAGTCAACTGTATGCCTTTATGGCCTTCTTTTTAAGGGTCAATTGTTTCTGCTAATGCTAATGGATGTACCACGTATGATTAACTGCAAATTTTGATTATGAGTATGATTCTGAATCTGTTTCTGTTATGAACTCAGATTTTTGAACATGATTGTGAATTCATTTCTGGTAACATCTGAGTTCTATTTCCATGACGGTTATGGACAACATTCAATAAAACCTTTACCTTGTTATTATTCACAGGGCTTTCGCTCACTATTTATATTATGTATGTAGGTGAGCAGGCACGTGAGCAGGCGCGTGACCAGGCCTAAGTTGCTGCCTGGAGAGTTTTGTTTTATTGGCCAACCGCCGTGCCTCCCAGGGAGGTTCCCATTTGAAAAGTCAAGTTTTGTGAATCATGTGAAGAATGTTTTTGTTTTGTTTTTGTCTCACTGTACTTGGGTTGAGTCCCTTATGATACTATCTATATGGTGGATGATGACGTAAGGACGTTTGACAATATATATATATAAGTTTTAAATTTTTTGTCCAATGTATATCTACACAACTCTATCGACATTGTATTTCGTATATTTGCTTCCGCATCCCCTTATATTTTGGTTGTTTTGTTCAGTGGCCTTTGGTAATCTAAGGATTAGTGGCCGATTATGATGCTAAACCTATAGGGGTGGGTTTGGGTTGTGACAGAGTGGTATCAGAGCACTTGTCATACCATACACACAAGTCCATATGAGCTTTAGGATGCTCTAAAAAAAAAGTAGGGGCATTCCATCTGCATGTGTGAGTGTGTGCTCATTTTTGTACATACGAGAATTGAATCTGAATATGAACCTTAGAAAATTGAGAGAAATGAACAAGATTATTCCTATGTTTATTATTACCTTGTTTGCCTATAGCAACGTGGAGAATGCAAGGGGTAATGATACAAGTGAATCTTTTGAGGCCTGAATAAGCCGAATGGAGTAGATGCTTGCAGCTTTAATTGAAGCAATGATGCAATAACAGAGGCAACAACCTTTACCCCCTCCGCCTCCACTAGTGCAAAATCAACCGGTTAATAATGACATCATCAACCTAACTCAGAAGTTCATGAATATGAAATCGCCAACTTTCTTTAGTGGTATTAAACCATTAAAGGTAAAGACATGGTTACTCGAAATGGAGAAATTATTTGAAGTTTTCCTCTGCACCGAGACTCAAAAATTTTTGTTAGCCACCTTTACTCTAAAAGATAAAGCCCAAAGATGGTGGTTGCTAATCCGAAATAGCAATGGGAACATGACATGGGCGCAATTCAACGAAATCTTCTACGACAAGTACTTTCCTTAGTGCTTCCGGGACTGAAAGGTTTCTGAATTCCAAGAACTTAAGCAAGGCAACATGTCTGTAGCCGAGTATGAGGCTAGATTCACTAAACTAGCTCGATTTTCTCCTCATATGGTGGATACAGACTATAAGAAAGCTCTGAAATTTGAATGGGGGATTGGACCTGGATGTGTTTGATTGGGTAGGCCTCTTGAAATTGCCTACATATGTGGAAGTACTTGACCGAGCATTGATGGAAAAGGCCATATTAGCAGTTAAGAAACAATCCAAAGCACTAACAACTAAATGGAAAGGGAAAAGATCTGGTTTTAATGTCAAGAAGGGATGTTCATTTGCTACAAGTAATAAGCAAAATACGGGGTCTACTAGCAGTTCAAGTCAAAGCAGTGCGTCTGCACCTATCTGTGCTCAATGTGGAAGGAGACATAGAGGGATTTGCTATCGGATATCTGGTGCTTGCTTCCGGGGTGGCAAGACGAACCACATGATAAGAGATTGTCCAATTAGGTCAGAAAATGCCAACCATCCTGTAGCAAGTTCAGTCGGATCTGCTTCTGCATCGAGGCCTAATGTAAGTACTGGGAATGAAACATTGTGACAAGGAAGAGTATTCACACTAGTGCCTAGGGATGTGCAGAACACCAAGTTCGTGGTGTCAAGTATAATTTCAATTTGTACCCAAAATGCATATGTCTTGATAGATTTTGGTTCTACACACTTTTTTGTGTCACATGCCTTTTTCCAGAAATTAACCAGACCTTTAGAACCTATGAATTATTTACTGTCTGTATCTGCACCATCTGGAGGTTCTATGATATGTGCATATGTTTATCCGGTATGTGATATTATGATTGGTGATGTGACATTGTATATTGATTTATTACCTTTGGGAATTGATCATTTTGACTGCATATTGGGTATGGATTGGTTAATGAAGTACTGTGCAACTATTGATTGTGTGACTAAAATTGTTGTATTTCGACCACCTGGTGTGCCTGAATTTGTATTTGCTGGGAATGGGGTAATTCCACTACTGCAGAAAGTTGTTAAGAAAAGGGTGCCGGGGTTACTTATGTTGTGTTTTGACTGTGACTTCTGATAGTTCTACTGTTGAGAACATCTCTGTAGTAAATGAATTTCCCGATGTATTTCTAAATGAGTTACCCAGAGACTTAATTGATATAGAAATTGAGTTTACTATTGATATTGTGTACCGGGACACAACCGATTTCTAAAACTCCATATAAAATGTCAACTTCTGAACTGAAAGAATTGAAAACTCAACTTTAGGAACTGTTAGACAAGAGGTTTATTCACCTGAGCACTGCACAATGGGGTGCTCCAATTTTGTTTGTCAAAAAGAAAGATGGATTTTTGAGGCTATATATAGACTATCGGGAATTGAACAAAGTGACTATCAAGAACAAATACCCACTACCCTGAATAGATGATCTCTTTGACCAACTCTAGGGAGCACAAGTGTACTTGAAGATAGATCTTAGATCCAGGTATCACCAGTTAAAGGTTAAGGCAGAAAACATAGAGACAACTGCATTCAGAACAAGATATGGGTACTACGAATTTTTGGTAATGCCATTTAGGGTAACCAATGTGCCTATAGCATTTATGGACCTAATGAACAGGGCATTCAAATAATTTCTCGATGAATTTATAGTTGCGTTTATTGATGATATTTTGATTTATTCCAAAAGCAGGGAGGAACATGAAAATTATCTGAGAACTACTTTACAAATTCTGATAGAAAAGAAATTATATGCAAAATTATCCAAATATGAATTATGGTTTGACAATGTAGCATTTTCGGGGCATGTAATCAATAAGGAGGGTATCTCTGTTGACCCACAGAAAATTAAAGCTATTGTGGACCGACCCAGACCAACCAATGTATCAAACGTTAGCAGTTTTCTGGGGCTTGCTGGCTATTATAGAAGGTTTGTGAAAGACTTCTCTAAACTTGCTATGCCATTGACACAATTGGCACAGAAAAATGTGCCATTTGATTGGACTGATCAACGAGAGTCGACCTTTCAAGAACTAAAGACCCGGTTAGTCACTGCGCCAATTTTGACTTTGCCTAATGGTATTAGTGGATTTCAAATTTATAGTGACGCTTCATATTAAGGTTTGGGATGTGTACTAATGCAAAATAGTAAGGTGATTGCTTATGCCACACGACAACTCCGACCACATGAAAAGAATTACCTAACTCATGACCTTGAACTTGCAGCTGTGGTTTTCGCACTGAAAATTTGGCGCCTTTATCTGTATGGAGTAACTTGTGAAGTGTATACTGATCATAAATGTCTAAAATATTTTTTCACCCAAAAAGAATTGAATATGAGACAAAGAAGATGGTTAGAGTTGATTACAGACCATGACCTGTAAATTCTATACCATCCGGGAAAAGCAAATACAGTGGCAGACGCTTTGAGCTGGAAATCAGTTGGGACTTTGTCATGTTTGCTTACCAATTAGAAAGAGTTCATATCTGACTTGGAAAGGAATGAAATTGAGATAGTCCTATGTGAACAAGACGCGGTTCTAGCTGCCATCTCTGCCCAGCCTGGAATCGTAGAAGAAATTAGAGAGAAACAACATGAAGATGAGTTTTTGAAGAAAATTATTGATGCAATTGACTCGAAACCAAGGTCGAGATTTGTGTTGGAGAACAATGTGTTGAAATTTCATAATCGACTTTGTGTGCCAAATTGTTTTGACTTGAAGATACGTGTTATGATCGAAGCCCATAATTCCAAATTTGTTATACATCCGGGGAATATGACGACGTACCATGACTTGAAACAAAATTTCTGGTGGCCTGGAATGAAGAAAAGCATTGTTGATTTGTAGCCAGATGTTTGCATTGCCAACAAGGTAAAGCCAAACATCAATGACCCACTAGTTTACTTCAACCGCTTCCAATACCAGAATGGAAATGAGAGCATATTACCATGGACTTCATTGTTGGACTGCCTCACCCTTCTCGAGGTATGGATTCTATTTGGGTAATTGTTGATCGTTTGACTAAGTCCGCACATTTCTTACCTGTTAAAACTTTTTATAATACGGATAAGTTGGCCAACATGTATGTGAATGAGATTGTGAGATTACACGTTGTGCCAGTGTCTATTGTATCTAATAGAGATCCTAAGTTCACTTCAAGATTCTGGCCAAGTTTACCGTAAGCTTTGGGAACTGAGTTGCGACTGAGTAGTGCATATCACCCACAGACAGATGGTCAATTAGAAAGAACAATACAGACTCTAGAAAATATGCTTAGAATGTGTGCCCTAGATTTCCAAGGCAATTGGGAAACCTATTTACCATTGGCCAAGTTTGTGTATAACAACAACTATCATTTGAGTATCTATATGGTTCCTTATAAAGCTTTGTCTGGTAGAAAGTGTCGATTTACAATTTTCTAGGCTAAAGTAGGCGATAGACCATTGTTGGGACTGGAACTTGTGCAAGAAATCACTGAAAACGTGAAATTGATTCATCAATGATTGAAAATTGCACAAAGTCACCAAAAGAGTTATGCAAATGTCCGAAGGCAAGATAGCGAATATGAAGTCGGAGATCACGTATTCATAAAAGTGACTCCAATGAAAGACTAGACATGGTTTGGTGTAAAGGGCAAGCTAGCACCGAGATATGCTAGGCTATATGAAATTCTTGAGAAAATTAATCCGATGACATATCGGGTAGCCTTACCGCGGGTCATGGACCATATACATAACGTTTTCATGTTTTGATGCTTCGGGACTATCTCTGAAATCCACTTCATGTGATTGAACTGACTCATGTGCTTCTAAAAGACGACTATACATATGAAGAAAGGCTAATTCAGATTGTAAATTGCAGAATCAAGATATTGAAAAACAAAGAAATACCATTGGTGGAGGTTGATTGGCAAAACCATGGAGGGACTTATGCGACTTAGGAGACCGAAGAGGACATGATGAAGAGATACCCTGACCTATTCCCTCTAGACTTGATATTCTTGCAGGCGGAAGGTAATTCGAGTTTGGAGGACCAAACTCTTTAAGGGAGGAAGACTGTAACAACCTCGATCCGTGATTAACTGTTAAGCCATGATTAAGTATGTCTAATAAGTAATTAAGATGAAATTTTATGTTAATTTCATGTGCATAGCATTATTTGTGTTTATATCTGTCTATCGTAGAAATATTTGTTTTTGTTTCTACTTTGTTCTGTGGATTGAAGGCCTTATCGGCATCCGAGCACAAAATTGACTTGATTTCTGTGTTAGTTAGAATTTTTTGAATTTTATGGTAGGTTGAATTAAAATTCAATTCGAAATGATTAAGTAAGAATAATTAATGCCTATTTGATTAACTTTAGTTAATCACCACTAGGTAAGCCTATAAAAGTGTGCTTCAACTTATTTCTTTTCTTCATCACATCCTTGAACCTACACAACAAACAAAACGTGGAGACAGAGAGAGAGAGAGAGAGAGAGGAGGAGGAGGAGGAGGAGGAGATTGAGTTTAACTTAGGAGGATTGCAAGAGAATTTGAGGGCCTTGGCTTGGAACTTCACACAACTAACTATTTAGAGCATAATTGATCATCTAAGGTAAGAATTCAACCTAGTAACTTTGAAATTGAGTCACTTAGCACATGAATTCAAAGAATTAAGTTGTGTAATGCTAGAATTGGGCTTAGAGAGATGAACATGGGAGTATATCATGCATGCATGCTCATTTTATCATGTTTTGAGGTTATTCCAAGAAATTTATACATGCATGTGTTCCTTCTAGCATGGTTTTGACAATTGGTCTCATTTCACATCATTTGACATTATTTGATCATGTTTTCAAAGTGTAGAACATGAACTAATGCATGCCTGTTATGATTTTCACCATTTCAAGTTTGGTTTAGTTCAATTGAGTTTGAAGCTTGGGAGTGCAATCTGGAAATTCCATAATTCTGCCTCTCTGCTCGACCAACAGATCTTGCGCTCGAGTGACCACCTTTATTTTCACACTTCCGCTCGAGCGATCAAAAGTTGGCTCGAGCGTAAATTGCATGCTCCCAGAAGTTGACACATTTGGCAGACTGCTCGAACGACAAAAGTTGCGTTCGAGCGAAGAGCTCAGTATCACTCTCGAGCGATCATCAAGTGTGCATCGAGCAGAAAAATAAAGCAACCAGTACTTTTTCAGAGTTTATAGACCGCTCGAGCGGAGGAAGTTGCACTCGAGCGATGCCGCTATTTTCAACATAAATTGACTAAGTGTTTCAAAGTGCATTTTCGCATCTTCATCACATCTTAAGCATTCCTAAGCCATGATTAAGACACAATAATGAGGATAAGGTTTAGAAACACACTAAGAACGAAGCACAATGACTATAATGGATCTTGAGCGTGTGTTTCAATGTGTACATATTATGTGTTATTTGTAGGTCATGCGCTAGAAGCTATTTGATCTGTCTATTTCATCTGTTCTGCAATTGGAGCCATCTGTGAGTAATAACTTTGTAAAGCTATGTCCAATTATAAGTATTTTTTGAATGATATAAGATGATCTGTTTTCTAAAATATTATTTTATGTATGAATGACTAGTTGTCTAATATTTTTGAAATATTGTAGACACCCTATTTTTGACCGACCTTAAGACTCAGACGTCATCATTTGTGCACTCGACGATTGTGCATGTTTGTGCTCATTTTGAGTGCTCGAAGTTCTTGGTAGAATGTCTTGTCTTTGGGCCTCTAGAACCTCCTTGTTTTGTGCTTACTTTTGGGCCAAACCTTGTTGCCTCTTGCCTGGAGGGGGGGAGGGAGGGAAGGCCTTATCGGCCACTTTTGGCACTTGTCGGCCACTTTTCCTCCTTGTTGGCCACTTAAAGTGGTCGATCGGCTAGGGGAGGTGGCTGGCCGGCCACCAGAAGTGGCCGACAGCTATTTTTCTCATTTTTCAGATATTTTCTTTGTCAGCTGTGCCAACTGTTGATCACTGAAGGCCATCTCCATACACGTGTATGGAAGGATGGAAACAAGCTTTTAGCTTATATTTCTATATAAGGGGAGGTCTCTCCTCCATTTGAGGGGTTAGAAATTTTAAGAGCAAAATTTCCCCCATCTCTCTCTCTCCCTCTCTCCCTCCCTATTTTGTGCTTGAAAGTGACTTTTCTCTACACATTTGCTCTAAAACCCTTGACCAAACACCTTCACCTTAGAGATGAGGTTTTTGGAGGCCTTGTTTGAGCTTCTCAAAGTGGTTTTAGCTCAGAATCTTTGTTGTTTTGTTGCTGTGCTTCAAAGGTAATGCCTTACCCCTTTTAAGCTTTGCTTTAGTTACTTGTTTGGCCACCTTTGCATGCTATTTTGAGACTGGTTTTAACCTCTAAAAAACTCTATTTTTAAGGTTTTAAAATGGTGGTTTGAGTCTTGTTTAGCTAGGGGGTGGTTTCCTCCCTTTGTTCTTTGGCTTGTAAAGCCATTTGAGCCATTTTTCAAAGCTTTTGAAACCCCCTTTTCTTGGCCTTTTTACCACTGAATTCCAGGGGAATTTCAATGATAAAAAGTTGGTTTTAAGGTCCAAAATAGAAGGGGTGGCCTGTCCTCCTTGTATCTTGTTTGTATGTGTAGATGGCCTAAGATGTGAGCATGTTTTTCTACCTCTTTATGGCTTGATCTCAGCATGTTTTAGCTACTAATTTAGCATGCTTTAACTTTATTTTGGGTGGTCTTGGTCATATGAGCTTAGCCTTGCATGGTTGTAGTGTAAATGGTTTCACTAGCTTTGTGTTTTAAGGCCTCCAACATGTTTTGCATGAGATGATTACATGCCATGGCATCATTTTACATGTGATTTCAGTGCATATAGCTCTATCACACTCCCACTTAATTCACTTTTTCATTACTTTTGAGAGTTGTACTTTGTGTCTTGCTTGCGAGCCAACATGTGTGCATGATTTTCTTGCCTTTTGTGCCTAAGTTTCAGCATGTTTTAGCCACTATTTTGGCATGATTTAGCTCTGTCCAAAGCTGGTTTGGTCATTTAAGCTTGATATTGCATGCCTCTAGTGTAGTGCTCTTCACTAGTTTTAATGCTTTTGGCCCTTAACATGTTGTGCATCTGTTACTTGCATGATTTAGTATCATTTGTCATGCCATTTCAGCACTAAAAGTCTGCAACCTCCCTCATTTCTTCATTTTTCCATTTGTTTTGAGGGGTGGTTAACCTTATGATTGTGTTTAAGCTTGAGATAGAGCTTGTGCTCAATGGGTTTAACTCTCTTTTGAGGGTTCTTCCTAGCCAAAGGCATGATCACTCTCATGTCTTAAATCATCACTTGGTTGGCCCCTCTCTCATTAGAGGACACTCATCTTGGACAAATTGATTAAGGAATGACTTGGTAATGCTAAAATGAGTAAATAAAATTGAATCAAGTAAAACATGAACAAGATAAGCATTTGTGTTGCGTTGCATGTGTTTGGATCGGACGTTAATCCAAACACAAGAAAAGTGGGACGTTTCATACTCAAAGTGAAGAAACGTGTCATGTTTCTTGGTCGCCGTCACCCTTGATCATGCATGATAGGGTGGTGGCCATTTGAGTCTTATGTGTGCATTCAATAAGTTTGTACAAGCTTGGTTATTTGGCCATCATGCATCAAAGTGCTTGATTGGTGGCTTGAGAGCCAAGTGTCGCACTCCTTTGAGCTTGAGAAATGATAAGGAGTGTAGCAGTACACACATTCCTTGAAAATACATTGCTTTGCCTCTGTTGCACTCTGTTGCAACAAAACCAAAAGTCTGGAAAAACAGGTGGCCGACCGGCCACTTGAGGTAGCAGACCGGCCACTTTTACTAGCCGACCAGCCAATTAAGGTGGCCGGCAGCCACTTTTGTGGTCAACCAGCCACCAGTCCATTTTTGTGCAAAGTGTTCCTGTTTTGGAGCAGAAGCAGTCTAGAATGTTGGTTCGATGTTCAGCGCTCAAGGCGAGTGCAAACAGAGGCAGCCGGTGGCAAGGAGATGGATTTTTGGGAGGAAGAAACCAAGCATGCATGTCTCTCACACCCACGAGGCCAATTCATCGCTTTATTAGCTAGTTGTAGTTGATTATTACATGTGTTGTAATTATTCATTCAATTTGTTTTGTAATATTTCAATTAGCTTAGCATAGCTAGTTATTCGATTACGTTGTAATAATTAATTAGCTAGAATAGTTAATTAGTTTGTTTTGTAATAATTAGCTTACCTTAGCATAGCTAGCTTAGCTTATTTATTCGAACCCTCATTCGCGAGGGCGCAATGTTGTAATAAGTGTGCGTGTGTGTATGTGCATGTCTTCCAACCCCACGTCTTTCTCCCTTTTATTTAACTTCTTTCGATGGTTAGATTAGGGCACGTTTTGATTAGCATACCTTATGCTTGTATGTTTGCATCATTCATTTGTCTTGCATGCACTGAGGCTCGGCGCATCATTCAAACTGTATTGTATTTCAATTGACTTATTTGAATACGTGTTTAAAAGCATGTTGTTTGAGTTGAATCATATGTCATGATTAGGTAGCTGAGCCTATCTTATCGCATTATTGCATGTGTTTCATTTGGCATTTTGTATAGTTAGGATCATACATATTTCTAGCTAGCTTTTGTTTTGGCTCAAAGTACACTGTAAGTTTTACGGTTTAGCATACTTGCATGAGGGTGAGTGATGCCATGTTTCGCATGCTTTCCATGAGGCTATGTGCTTATATGATTAACTGCATAAATGCCTGTGGATGGAGGCTTTGTTGCTTGAATTGGAACAATTCATCGAATGTGAGTTTTAAGCCCACTTTGCGAAGTGGCAAATCATGTTTTAAGCCCACTTGAGGGTAGGAAACATGCGCTTTAGCCCACTTGAGGGTGGCATTTGCAAACCATTTTCGAAAACAAACATGAGTTGATTTGTTCCAAATCTTGCGACTTAGTCTATGCTTGCTTATGTGCATCACATAGTAAAGTTAGCTAATAACCGGATAATAACACATGAGGTTTATAAAACATCATATCATGATAGCAGAGGTCGATGCTTGATCGGGCGAGCGAGGGTGCTCATTTCAGGACCTTCCCCTCTCGTACCCATGTTCCCGAGCCGAGGCAACTTTAGTGATAACGGACACGTGGCCTTCGACACGAGTCAAGGTTTCCTCGATTTTTCAAAAATAAAATATTTAGGTGGTGGCTCTGTGATCTTGCAAAGCAGTCCAATTTTGGCATTATTTGATCTAAAATCTGATTTTCCAAAATGATTTCTCGGATTGGACTCTTTGGTGTTTATCAGTCTCACATTGCACTTTGTGAGATTAGATTCAAAATCGTGACTGGAGTCCAAACTGTAGGACCAATTCGAGCTCTCCGAAAGGGGGCGCGAAGAAAGTCAAGTCCACAGTTTCTGGCGACTCTGCTGGGAATTTAGATAACTTGACTTGAACTCATGATATGTTGTTTTATCTACATTTATGTGTTTCTTTGCATTGCATTTGCATAGGTGCACCTAAGTCACAGTGTTTGCCATCTGTTATTCCTGAACAGTTTGCCGGAGACTTGCTTGGAAAAGCGTGCCATAAGGCTGACCGGTTGCTGGCTCTGTCACGATGGGAACACAAACCTTGGATCTAGATCACTGCTGTACCGTTTGATCCTCCTTTCACTCGGCTCATTAATTAATTGTGAACGCACAGTACACATTAGTCAAGAGGCGAACACACGGCTCAAACACTGATTTGTGGAACACACAGCCCGAATTCGAAAGTGAACACACAGCCCACACTTTAAATTTTCTGAACACGCAGCCCAGATTAGATAGTGAACACGCAGCCCACACTAGTTGAAATTTGAACACACAGCCCAAACTTTAAATTTTCTGAACACGCAGCCCAGATTAGAGTAGTGAACACGCAGCCTACGCTAGTTGAAATTTGAACACGCAGCCCAAACTTCAAATTTTCTGAACACGCAGCCCAGATTAAATAGTGAACACGCAGCCCACACTGATAGAAAGTTGAACACACAGCCCAAACTTTAAATTTTCTGAACACGCAGCCCAGATTAAATAGTGAACACGCAGCCCACACTGATAGAAAGTTGAACACGCAGCCCAAACTTCAAATTTTCTGAACACGCAGCCCAGATTAAATAGTGAACACGCAGCCCACACTGATAAAAAGTTGAACACGCAGCCCAAACTTCAAATTTTCTGAACACGCAGCCCAGATTAAATAGTGAACACGCAGCCCACACTAATAGAAAGTTGAACACGCAGCCTAAACTTTAAATTTTCTGAACACGCAGCCCAGTTGAATAGTGAACACGCAGCCCACACTGATAGAAAGTTGAACACGCAGCCCAAACTTCAAATTTTCTGAACACGCAGCCCAGATTAAATAGTGAACACGCAGCCCACACTGATAGAAAGTTGAACACGCAGCCCAAAATTCAAATTTTCTGAACACGCAGCCCAGTTGAATAGTGAACACGCAGCCCACACCGATAGAAAGTTGAACACGCAGCCCAAACTTCAAATTTTCTAAACACGCAGCCCAGGTTAAATAGTGAACACGCAGCCCACACTGATAGAAAGTTGAACACGCAGCCCAAACTTTAAATTTTCTGAACACGCAGCCCAGTTGAATAGTGAACACGCAGCCCACACTGATAGAAAGTTGAACACGCAGCCCAAACTTCAAATTTTCTGAACACGCAGCCCAGGTTAAATAGTGAACACGCAGCCCACACTGATAGAAAGTTGAACACGCAGCCCAAACTTCAAATTTTCTGAACACGCAGCCTAGGTTAAATAGTGAACACGCAGCCCACACTGATAGAAAGTTGAACACGCAGCCCAAACTTCAAATTTTCTGAACACGCAGCCCAGGTTAAATAGTGAACACGCAGCCCACACTGATAAAAAGTTGAACACGCAGCCCAAACTTCAAATTTTCTGAACACGCAGCCCAGATTAAATAGTGAACACGCAGCCCACACTGATAGAAAGTTGAACACGCAGCCCAAACTTCAAATTTTCTGAACACGCAGCCCAGGTTAAATAGTGAACACGCAGCCCACACTGATAGAAAGTTGAACACGCAGCCCAAACTTCAAATTTTCTGAACACGCAGCCCAGATTAAATAGTGAACACGCCGCCCACACTGATAGAAAGTTGAACACGCAGCCCAAACTTCAAATTTTCTGAACACGCAGCCCAGATTAAATTGGCATGTAGCTTATTTCGCTTCATCGGCATACAGCCCATTTCATCTCATTGGCACACAGGCCATTCATCTCATTGGCACACAGCCCATTCATCTCATTGGCACACAGCCCATTCATTTCATTGGCGCACAGCCCATTCATTTCATTATTGACACATGTATTCATTCTGAATGCAGGTTGGTTCCCGCAGTGTGCGGGGGTATGGTTCCACCATCGCGCGGGACTGGTACGCTGAGCTCCCGGAGGGTGTCCGAGATTTGGTAGATTTGGCAGGATTCGGGCCCTTCTGCGTCGGGTTGTCACGTTGTCCTGCCAGGAGGACACTGATGGCAGCCTTGGTAGAGAGATGGTGGGACACCACCAACTCCTTTCATTTCTCTGCTACCGGGGACATGACCATGACGCCTCTAGACTTCGCTGTGTTGACTGGCTTAGACATAGGAGGTTGGTCCATCCCTTATGATGAGGATATGGGCGAGTGGGAGGCCGCTTGGATGTATCTATTGGGGGCTCGCCCGCCTGTTGACAGGGTTTCTGGGAGAGTCCGATACACTTGGTTCTCTTCCCACTTCCGGCGGGCGGAGATGGTGCCCGAGACTCCTGAGGAGACAGAGCAGTACGCCCGTGGTTTCCTTATGTTCCTCTTTGGGACTACCCTGTTCGCCGATAGAGGGAACACAGTCGGGCTATACCTGCTGAGCGCTCTGGTTGACCTATCACAGGTCCATCGATATGACTGGGGTGGCGCCGGCCTGGCTACCCTTTACTTTTATATGAGCGCGACCTCCCGCGGGCGGGGCGATTTACTTGGCGGCTACTGGAGAGCCTGGGAGGTACTTTTCTGTCCTCTTGATTTACATTTCTGCTTTTCATTATTTGTACATTGCACACACAGCGCACTTTTACAGTCTGTATTTTGCTCTCAGCATTTCGTACTTACATTCTGCACTGCTTTTCTCAGCTATGGGTCTATGTATACTTTCCATCATTAGCCCCAGAGTTGGAGGTGGCAGGGGTTCCCATGACCCCATACTCATTGGTGTTCGAGGGCCCGCACCGGTTGAGACCTCGAGAGACCCTCCTTTACCTGCGACAGTACTTTGACACTGTGCAACATTCAGAGGTACTTCAGAACTTTCAGTTCCTTTCATTTTCATCTTTGATTTGCTCTGCATATTCTCGATTTCTGATTGGTTTATGCATTTATCATCCGCAGATCACATGGCAACCCTGGGTGTCCCTGGGTGATGGTCTCCGACTTCAGTATACCGGAGGGTCGGACATCTCCCAGTATAGGGTCCTGCTCGAAGGGCCGGTTGGCAGGGCATGGTTTCTGGGGGAACGCTTTCTGCACCAGGTATGGGGGTATCTTTCTCAGGATCCTCCCGCAGTACCCCCAGTCAGTATGCGGACTGCTGACAGGCTCTCTCACTCGGAGGTAGTCGGCGCCATGCTGGGTAGTGATGCTTTATTATATATTGAGGAGGGGGACTACGCCACTTACCGTCACATATATTTTATGCCTCCATTGACGGGAGCTCGTATCCCGATGATGAGGCCTGCCGGTATGTCATCCTCGGGCCAGGCTCAGGCTCGGGCTGCAGACGCCCCTTCTACTAGCAAGGCTGGTACATCCAGAGGTGGGAGTAGACCGGTTCCTCCGGTTCCGTCGACTTATCCTCATCCTGGATGGCCAGATATGTCAACTGAGTTGATGGCGTGGCAGTATGGGGCTATCTCTCCGACCCCGATCCCGCTAGAGCCTCCGATGCCCAGTGATCGATACGCCATTGATCTTGACTCACCGCTGGTATGCTCCACTATTTTTCATTCATCATTCAGATGTTTAGACATTTTTGTTCACTGATGATTATGAGCTCATATTTGCAGCCACCGCGAGGGTACATGGAGGAGGTGGTTGGACTGGTGGCCACACTCGAGGGCATGGTCCTGCGTAGAGAGGCACAGTTGTCTGTCGCGGGCATTCAGGTACCCTTCAGTTTTCTGGCATTTATCATACTTCTGATGACATGCTGATTTCTACTGCATCGATAGACTACTTGTGTAGAGCACATCTGACACACACCCCACTTGGACACTGCATTTACATGCACCCATTTCACGTAGCCTTTGCTTGTATCTGCATCTGATGTATATATTTGGACTGATGTATTTGAATTGAACTCTTTGTTTTCAGATGCCTTCATGGTCCGGTCAGCCGCAGGCCAGGCCACCTGGGCCTCCTTGGGGAGCTGGGCCATCTGGGCCTTTTCAGGGAGTTGGGTCACCCGGGCCTTTTCAGGGGGCGGGGTCATCTCGGCCTTCCTGAGGAGCTGGGCCATCTAGGCCTTTTCGAGGAGCTCGAGGAGGGCCTGTTCGCAGACGCAGGGCTCACGTTGTAGAGGTGGAGCCTGATGAGGAGGAGGAGGACGCTGAGGAGGAGGAGGAGGAGGAGGCTACCGATCGTCAGTCAGAGACATCTGCTGAGGAGGGGGGCTCCGGTTTTGGTTCGGGGAACAGAGGTGAGGCTGAGGGGGATCCTGAGGATGACAGCTCTGACCCAGATGATGATGATGGTGCAGAGGTTGTCCCGTAGAAGAGGATGAGGAGTGCTTCTCGTTCCCGCTCCCGAGGACATTGATGTTGCTGTTTCCTGCTTTATTTTTCTTTTTGCTAGTAGTTTGTAGCACTTTGCACATTGTTAGGCAGTTTTATTTTTTGTAAAACTTGTACCTTTGTTCGTTGTAAAGCATGATGGAATGAAATAACTTTTGAAAAGGTGTTTGTATTTTAAACTTTTAGCATCGTATCGCATCATTTTATTTTGCACAAAAATGAAATTGAATGGGAATATGCATTGTGTAATCACCAAGTCAGGTAGTGAACCGACGCAACAAACTAAGCAACTCAACTTACTAAGATATAACAGGACCTTAGGAAGTTTACAACTCGATAAGCAAAATGCAACAACGTTGACAACGCAAATAAACAAGACTTTAACAAAGATTGTTTAAACAGAGAACAATGGCTCAAAAACACGAAACACGTCCGCTCGACAAACAACTCGATAAGCAAAACAACAACTCGATAAACAAAACTCAACAACAACAGAGTGTACTTCTGATGATCTGGGCACCGGAACGCATCCGAAACGGAGGGAGATGAAGGCCTTTGACTCTCCCGTTGCATGGAAATGCTTGGAACTCTCCCTCGAAGGGTAAAACAGGGCCAAGAGGATACACTGCAGCATTGCCGGCCATCTTTGGGAGCCGGCCGGCCATTTTTGTGGAGAGAGACAGCTGGCCGGCCATTTCTGAAAAAGTAAATGGGTGGCCAGCCAGAAAAGGTGGCCGGCCGGCCACTCAGTCCTGCAGCCACCTGGTTTTTGACATGTGTCCCCGTGAATAGTGTTTTTCCTTCTATAAAAGCCTCAACTTCGGGAACATTCATTTCATCTTAGTTTTAGACAAAGATGGAGGCGTTTCTCGCAGAAAATGTCACATCTTGGATCTCTTCTCTAGATGGCTCGGAAAAGCTGAATTTCCGGGGTTTCGGCTTGAATGCACTATTCACGCTAAGCCGTACTCCGCTACAGCTCCCTTTTCTCCATGGCGCGGCAAGGTTCTGGAATCCAGTGACGCACGTTTTTAGCTTTGGCGGCCAAGAGATGTGTCCCACTTTCAAAGATTTTCAGGTTTTGATGGAGTCTGAATGCTCTGAAGTGATCTTGCCCCAGCTCCGTTTTGGCCATGCTCAGGCTTTAGGGCGGATGTGTGGGCTTACGGCGCATGACGCTCGATCTCTGATCTGCAGTGGGGAACTGGACATCCTCGGTTTGATCCATCGTTTTTCCGACGCCGGTGACCGCAGCAACCATTATTGGCAGGGTTTCCGGCAACACGCCCTCTGCTTATGTTTGTTGTCTCACTTTCTGCTTTCCTCGGGCTTCGGTGGGGCTAGCATTCGCCTGATTGAAGTCGCCCAAGGCTTGAGAGAAGGAAAGAGCTGTATTGCCATGACCTTGGCCGAGACACTGATGGGCTTAGATTCTGTCTATCGCCGGGAGGCGACTAGGTTTGCCGGGAGTCCACTGCTGTTGCAGGTAATGTTTCCCACCCGACCTCACATATATATTTGCTCACATCACTCGACCCTCAGGCTCGGTTTTTCTCACAAAACCCTTTTCCTCACTTTTTCTCTCATCGTACATCTCTCTGTTCTTTATTCTCTCATTTTCCATCCCTCCCCTAGGTATGGTTAATGGACAAGTTGCAGGTTGTGGATTCTTGCCCGGCCTATTCAGCTCGAGGCTACTTCTTTCGGCAGCGTCTAGTCAATGCTTTTGACGAAAGGTGGTGGTTCGATTGGATGTGCAATTTGTCCGTAGACGGCATTGCTTGGCGTTGTCCTTGGCTCAACCTCCCGGCAATGAGCTATAGTATGTCTCGGCTGATTGGGATCCAATTGATTGGTCTAACCCACTGCGTATTCTATTTTCCGTTCCGGTTCCTGCGTCAGTTTGGTCATGATCAGACCTGCCCACCGGAGGGGATTGAGTACCCAGCTGCTTTCCCGGTCCGGGGTGCACAGCTTGCCCGATATGCCACGGCATGGAGGACTAGAGAGCTCCTGGCCCCTGCTCCCACTTTCAGTTGCACTTTGTCCGATGAGTGCTTGGATTGGCTCAATGAGGAGGCACAGGTTGGGCCTAGCTTGGCATCAGATGCTTCGTCCAGCTCTAGGAGGGGACGCAGAGATACTTGATTCAACTATGCCCCAAATTTATTGCTTATTTAGCATTTTCAAGTTTTCGTTATGAATGTACTAAAAAAAGCAACCTCGATTGTAATGCAAGAGCAGGAGAACTCAGTTTTGAAATCAATGAAATTGAAAGTTGTGGTACTGAAAATTTTTCGCTTTTGGTCCAAAAATGGTCTTAGTCGTAAAAAGATTGATTTGAATAAAGTCAACTTTTATTAAAACTTTTCAAAACTATTTTCGATGTGGATCAGAACTGGACACGCCGAAGATCTGTCACTGAGATGCACAACCCCAGATCCCTGCAACTGGAAAGTTGCCCCTAGTCTGAAGAACAATGCGGCACTGCAAAGCAACGGGAAGTTGCCCCTAGTCAGAGTAACTTTGCACCGTCGCGACAACGGAAAGTTGCCCCTAGTTTGAACAGCACTGTACCGGAGATCGCGATAAATGGTGATGGATAAAGATGACTGAGATGATCGAAATGGACAGAGTTGATCGGGGAAAAGTTTATGGCTGAACTTCGATGTGAAGCTGCCTACGTATCCCAAAGATGGGAATCAAGCCTTACGTAGTTCAGGCTCAGGTTCACTCGAGTATTTTCACTCTCCTTTTGCGCTCTAACTTTTGCCAAGGCCGCCCTTTGCGGGTTTTCAACCTTGCGAGCTCAGTTTTTATATTTTCTAATTTTTTTGTGCTCTGACTTTTGCCTAGGTCGCCCTTTCGGGTTTTCGGCCTAGCGAGCCTCTCAAGGATAGTATTTCTTCAACTTGTCCATATTGATCGGTTGTGAGAACTCCAAGCCATCTAGATCCATCAGAACCACAGCTCCACCTGACCAGATAGCTTTGATGATGTAAGGACCAGTCCAATTGGGTTTGAACTTGCCCCTTGGGTCGTGGATGGGAGCTCGGTTGTCTTTGAGCACCAAATCTCCTTCTTTCAGATTCCTGGACTTAACCTTCTTGTTGAAAGCCCGGGCAATTCTGCGTTGATAGCCTTGGATGTGGTACAGTGCTTTCAGTCTTCTTTCATCAAAGAGCATGAGTTCTTCGAATCTGCTTTGCTGCCAATCTGCTTCGGCTATCTGGCATTCAGCCAATACTCGTAACGACGGAACCTCAATCTCAATGGGTAGAATAGCCTCCATTCCATAGACCAATGAATATGGAGTTGCTCCAGTAGAAGTTCTGATTGAAGTCCTGTAGCCCCACAGAGCAAATGGCAGCTTGTCTGGCCAATCCCGATAGGTTCCCACCATCTTCTGTAGTATATGCTTGATATTCTTGTTGGCAGCCTCAACCGCTCCGTTGGTCTGCGGCCGGTATGTAGATGACTTATGGAAAGCCACATTGTATTTCTCCAACAAGTCTACCACTTCTTTCTTGAAGTGGGAACCATTATCTGAAATTATCTTGTTTGGCATCCCGTAGCGACAGATGATGTTGTTTCTGATGAACTTTGCGACATGCGACGCCTTCAACACCGCGTATGATTGGGCCTCAACCCACTTTGTGAAATAATCTATCGCTACTAGGATAAACTCATGCCCGTTTGACCCCTTCGGGGTAATAGCTCCGATCACATCAATTCCCCAGACTGAAAAAGGCCATGGCGAAGTCATGTTGTACAGTTTTGACGGTGGGATGTTCATGCGATTTGCATGGATTTGACACTTGTGGCATCGCCGAACAAAACTAATACAATCCTCCTCCATGGTTGACCAGTAGTAGCCCTGTCTGAGGATCTTTCTGGCCAGCATTACTCCATTCATGTGTGCACTGCACTCCCCCCCATGGATGGCTTCCATCAGGCCTTTCGACTCTTCAGCTTCTACACAGAGCTTATGCATTCCTAGATGACCCCTTTTGTACAGCTTTCCCCCGCAGATAATGAACTGAGCAGCCATTCTTCTGATGGCCCTCTTATCTTTGGCATTTGCCCCTGGTGGATATGTCTCTTTTTCCAAGAAGTTCCAGATGTCGTAATACCAGGGGTTGCCGTCTTGAACCTCATCTATGGCGGAAATCGACTCGTATGCTGGTGTAAACTTTTGATCAATAATGACTGGACGCATCCGGACTCTGGACGGGATGTCTATCATAGAAGATAGAGTTGCTAATGAATCTGCAAACCTGTTGTTCTCTCTTACGAGGTGGGTGAATTTTAGCTTCTCAAACCCAGGAATTAGCAAATCCAAGGTTTGGTGGTAAATTATCATCCTTTCCTCATTGACTTTCCAATCTCCTTTTGCTTGAGACACAACAAGGTTTGAGTCCCCAATGACGTCCAACCGTCTTGCCCCTAGTTCTAGGGCTGCTTCCAGGCCAGCAATACATGCCTCATACTATGCTTCATTGTTGGAGACTTTGAACCGAAGCTTGAATGCTAAAGGGATACGGGAATCGTCAAGCGCTATCAGCAACACCCCTATCCCATACCCATACTGGTTTGACGCTCCGTCAAAGTACATCGTCCAAGTTTCATCTTCGACGTGCAGAATGGCTTCATCTGGGAATAGATACTCAACCGCTTCATCCCCCTCAACTGGGTGGTCGGCAAGGAACTCCGCTACCGCTCTCCCTTTTACTGACTTGCGCGTTACATACTTCAAATCAAATTCGGAGAGCAACAGCAGCCAACGAGCCAGCCTACCCGTAAGTGCTGGTTTCTCGAAAAGATATTTGATGGGATCCAAACGCGAAACCAACATTACAGAGTGGGCTAACAGGTAGTGCCGCAGCTTCCTGGTTGCCCATATCAAGGCCAAACAAGCCTTCTCCAGCGGTGTATAGCGGGTCTCGTAATCCAGCATCTTTTTGCTCAGATAGTAGATGGCTCTTTCCACTTTGTCTTCTGACTCCTGGCGAGCATGCAGCCCATGGTAGTCTCAGTTACCGAAAGGTATAATATCAACGGTCTCCCCGGCTCTGGTGGTGACAACACGGGTGGGTTCTGTAGATACTCTTTGATCTGCTCAAAAGCTGCTTGACATCGGCCGTCCCATTGGAATTTCTTTCCTTTCTTCAGGAGACCAAAAAGTGGTTCACAAGTCAAGGTTAATTTAGAAATAAACCGTCTTATGAATTGCACTTTACCCAGAAAGCCTCGCACCTCCTTTTCAGTCCTTGGTGGTGGCATTTCTAAGATGGCCTTGATTTTGGAAGGGTCGACCTCGATGCCCCTTTGTGTAATCAGAAACCCTAGCATCTTCCCTGCTGTAACACCAAACGTGCATTTCTGGGGATTCAGTCGCAGCCGAAACTCTTTGATCCTCTGAAAGAATTTTTGTAAGGCGGTGTAGTGGCCCTCTCTTTCTTTGGACTTGACAATCATGTCGTCCACATACACCTCGACCTCCTTATGGATTATATCATGCAATATTGTAGTTGCTGCCCGTTGATACGTAGCTCCAGCATTTTTCAACCCGAATGGCATCACTCTATAACAATATGTACCCCACGGGGTAGTGAACGCAGTCTTCTCCCGGTCTTCGGGTGCCATTACTATCTGATTATAGCCTGAGAAACCATCCATAAATGAAAGCAAGGCGTGTCCTGCCGTGAAATCCACCAATTCATCAATGTGCTGCAAGGGAAAGTCGTCCTTCGGACTGGCCCTGTTCAAATCCCTGAAGTCTACACAGACTCGAATTCTGCCATCCTTCTTTGGCACAGGAACAATGTTGGCCAACCAAGTTGGATATTCAGATACCAGCAGGAACCCTGCGTCAATTTGTTTGGTGACCTCTTCCTTAATTTTGAGGGCCCAGTCCGGGCGAATCCTTCTGAGTTTCGGTTTGACAGGGCGGGCCTTGGGATCAAGAGGGATCCGGTGCTGTACAATCTCAGGATCGATTCCAGACATGTCTTCGTAGGACCACGCGAAAACATCTTTGAAATCTTTTAATAAAGCGACTAAGCGCTCGCGCTCCTCTGAAGACAACGTGGACCCGATCTGGACCAGCCGCGGGTCCTTCTCAGTACCAACATTCATAGTAGTGATTTCATCCATTAAAGGTTTAACAAATCTTTCCTGCTCTTGATCAATTAATCATTGCAAAACTGGGGGAATTTCTCCCTCATTGTTTTCATCAAAATTTTGAAAATCCTGATTTAAGCAATAAATCAAAGGCACAGAAAAATACTCAGATACCACATCCACATCATTCTCATTAAATATTCCCAAGCCGTCAGATTCCTCTGTTACAACAGACTCAAAAGAAAATGAAAATGACGACCTAGACAGGACTGTGGCATCCGGGTTATCACCCCCAGGAATACCGGACTCAGACTCAGTCGAGCTGGAATCTGATTCCGACGCACAAGATTCGGTAGAATCAGATTCCGGCTCACTACCTGACCCGGAGCTGCTAGATAAAAAGCCTTCTTCATATTGCCAGATGAGAAAAGGTGCGATAGATGCATCCAAGATCGGCGCTGGAAAGCCCGCAGCTATTTCATCTCCAATCACAGAAACCGAAGAGTTATCCCCCAAGCACTCTTGGCCGATCGGAGGATCTGATAGTAGACTCGCCAGTGCTACCCCCATTTCAAGCTCTGTGCCCTCAGGATCCACTGCTTCACATTGCTCAACCTCAGTTGGTGGGTCTGTCTGCGCTTCGGCAACGTCATCCCCAGATAATTGTATGTCGAAGAAGATTTCAAAACCAGGCACGCGCGTCCCCTCCGCGTTTAGCCATGGCTCCGGGAAGCCGCAGAATGGAAAATCTTCCCCCTCCCGGACGAAACGTCCGTTTAGGGTACCCCAGATGGGCCTGTGCATTAACTCAAATGGCTTCCCGGCCTTCTTTGCTCTGGCCCTTCCGGCCATTTCTTTTCCTTTCCTCACCCAATCCTCCCTGGTGGGCAGATAACCCAGTCCAAAGGCGTGAGGGTTGTGTGGCACTTCGGCCAACGCTGAGACGCCCTTCCGGCCGCTTCTCCCTAATCCCATCCCGGGGGTATGTTTTAGCTTGTTCATGAGGTAGATAGATTGTGCACTAACATACATGCCCTCATTCACAGCCATGACATTCTGCACCACTTGAGCCTCGGCAAAAGTGAACCCCGATAAAAACACATCCTCCGTACCGTGCTCAATCTCCAAGACAGGTGTAGACACTTCCGGCGGCGGATGGATTGATGAATTCCCGAAAACGATCGCTACCCCTTTCCCGTGGGGGTACTTTAGCATCTGATGTAAAGTGGAAGAGACTGCTTTGACCTGGTGCAACCACGGTCGCCCCAAAAGTAGGTTAAAGGTTGCGGGAACGTCCAAGATATGAAATTCGATACTATGTTGTCCTGGACCAACCTTGGTTTGAATTTTAACAGTCCCCATCACTTCTCTGCTGGTATTGTCGTATGCTCTGATCACTTGGGTAGTTGGGACGAAGTCCGCGGGTTTTAACCCGATCGCATATGCCGTTCTGGTCGGGCAGACATTAATTGCAGACCCGGTATCAACAAGTACCACCGGTATCCACTTATCTCTACATTCCACAGAAATATAGAGAGGTTTGTTATGACTTGTGCCCTCAGGCGGTAGCTCCTTGTTCGAAAAGGTTAATGCCGGGGAACCTCCTCCTGGAAAAACCAGCCCAACCAGCTGTTCAGGCGTGGTGTCTATGGAGAGTTTGGACTTGTCCATAGCAGATAGGACAGCTTCTCTGTGTACTCGTGATGCCATTAGCAGTCCCCAGATGGAGATGTCTGCTTGTATCTTTTTAACTGTTTCAACTGAGCTTCATCTTCAATCTGCTTCTCCTTCTGTTTCTCCGCTTCTTTATCCTTCCCGGATGCCTCGGGTTGGTCCAGGTGTGGGGGTTTGAAATACCGCCCACTTCTCGTCATGTGGTCAACCTCATCGAGGTACCAAGTGTCATCCGGTTGATTATTCCCCCAGTCTTCATCCGTGTGGGCAAGACATAAGTCATCGCCTTCCCACCACATTCCATCGGCAGCCAACAGACACCTGTCTGGCTCCGGTTTAGTTGTACTCGCAGTATTCCCTGTCAACATGCTCGCAGCATTCTCTATCTTCGTGCACACAGCACTTTCAGTCCCCTCAGGGCCTTTAGCTTTCCTAATTCTCTCAGCCTCCTCAAACTTTTCTCGTTCCAGCTGCATCAGTACAGCTGTTTGTTCAATAATTCCCGTATCCGTAATGCCCATGTCTCGAGCGAAATTCTTAGCACCGGCGCTCTCCGGCGATACAACTTGACTTTCGGCCATTCCGGCCACAACTGATACTTCCGCCCCTGCCGGGCTCTGTTCTGGTTGGGCTTCTCCCACTGCATCTGGTTGATCCTCGAGCCATCCAGTGGCCTCCGCTGATCCCTCATAATCGTACCAATTGATTGACACATCCCCCAGTTCCTGGTCATCGAGAAATTGCAGGTTGGCAAAGTCCTCCTCTACGGCTGTCAGATCATCTGCCCATAGCCCAGATCCATCCCCCCGGATCATGCATAGCTCTCCTGTCTCTGGCAATTCTATACCTAGCCCAATTCGGCTCGTTGATAGGATGTACTTGCTTGGATCATAGGCTCCCCCAGCAAAATTCTGTCCAGTCCCAGATTCAACAATCTCATTCTCTCCCAAAATCTGCCCTGCCCTATCTTCGACGGTCACCACCATCGGTTCTGGTTGGGTTTTAGAGATGTCCACCATACACAAGAAGTCAGTGCAATCGGGAAGGAGCACCTCCGGCTTGGGTAGGTGGGTGGGCGTAATATAGATGCTAGGATCGTAAGATGCGACCCCAGTCTGGATAAAATTAATTCTTTTGGGAGGGGGAGGTTGGTTATGTGGCGAGAGAGGGTTGGTTGTGACATTGGGTTTATCAGGAGGCGCGATCACCTGTTTGTCAATAAGATCTTGGATCTCATGACGCAATCTGTAACAACGGTCGGTGTCGTGACCGTTTTGTTGGTGATATGCGCAGTACTTTGTTGGGTCATAAGAGGGGGGAGTGGATTCGGTAATGGCTTTGGCTCCAGGGGTTTTAAATGATTTTTTCTGATCAATATTCCCAAAACTTTGGTCAGGGGCATATATAGTGGGGTAAAGGTTCTTTGGCCTCGCGGTTGGAATCTGTTGGTTTGTGTGTTGCTTCCGGACGCGCCGGAGAAGGGTGTGGCAGTCATGGGCCTTGGAGGGGAGGGGGAGTGGTGGTGACCATACTAACTTCCGAGGCTCTCGTATTTGCAGCGCCACTCGGGCCCGCATTGTTGTTACGGTTGAAGGTTCTCCTCAGTTGTTCCCTGTCGTGGTCAAACAGACCTTGTTTCATTGCGTCTTCGATTTGCACCCCCATCTCATGTAAATCTGCGAAAGTAGGGAAGGGGACTACAATCATTCTCTGCATCAACTTTGGGTGGAGATTGCGCACAATCATCCGGATTTGATCTTTGTCAGTGGGCCTTAAAGTCATCATTGACGCTTTTGCCCTCCATCGGATCACAAAGTCCGAGAAAGTTTCCTTGGGCTCTTGCCTTGTCGTTTCGAGATCACGGGTTGTGATCTCGATCTGAGTGTTGTATGAATATTGCGCGACAAAGGCCTCAGCCATTTCATCCCAATTCTTCTTCACTTCATCTTGTAACTTTGCGTACCAATGGGAGGCCACACCCGACAGGGTTCGGCCGAATAATGAAAGCTTCTGTGGTCGTGTTAGGCCCATTGGCTGTAAGATGTCTGCAAACAGTCAGATATGGACCATAGGTCGCCGGTCCCGTCAAAGCGGTCGATTTGTGGCATTTTGAACCTATCGGGGAGTGTTACGGCCTCCTCGGTACATCCATCTTCGATATTCGGCATAGCCTTGACCCCTTGGGATTTATTGAATAGCTTCTCCAGTTTGCTCAATTTCAGAGCTGTATGATCAACCTCGACCTCGAAGGGAGAGTCCGGATGATTGGGTGTATGGACCTTGGACAGTTGTGGTGGAAGCGGGGGCGGAGCTGGCCCCGTTGGAAGATTTGTGTCCTCTTGCAGATTTTGGATAGTCGGCACAGTATTCTGGGTGTTTGGAGGAGCGTTCTGAACAACAGGTGTCTGCTCAGGTAATGGAGCCCCTGCCAGAGGAGGGATTTGGTGTGAAGCAGATGCTGTATTCTGTTGTTGCAGCCTGGTAATCAGCTCAGCCTGCTGGGTCATAATCTCAGCTTGCTGCTTAGCGAGTTCATCTCGGCGAACGGCATCCTGCTGCATGGCCTGCATGGTTTCCTGCATTTGGCGCATCATTTCCTCAACTCCTGTTGGTGCCGTCATACTGTTTTGATCTATCTGAACTACCGGCAGATCTGTCTCAATGGGGATCTCAATCTGACTGTCCACTGATGGGGGAAACCACTATTCTGGTGCTCTCTGTTCAGATACACTGCGCTTTTTCTGCTTCCTTCTGGTAACAGGGGGGAGAATGGAACACTGGCTGTCCGTCGATTAGATCCTCAGATCGATGGAGTCGACGACCTCGTGTCCAAAGTGCTTGGGGAATGCCTGTCGGGTTGGAAGCAATTGTGCTAGAACTGACCTAGCAAAAGATAACTAAAGCGAAAAGGAAATAAATAAACAGATAAACGGACAGCATAACAACTTAAAATAAAATGCATGACACACAGCCGGGCATAATCAACACACAGTCAATAAGCTGAATAACACACTGTCCTCAAACACTGATTATTATCCCTGTATCACTGTCTCCTAAAACAGAATCTGATATCCGCAGATAACTAATTCTCAAATACTGGCTGATGCCCGCAGGCCTGATACCCATAATACTGAACTGATGCCCGTAGGCCTGATGCTGACAATACTGAACTGATGCCCGCAGGCCTGATGTTGTCAATACTGAACTGATGCCCGCAGGCTTGATACCCAAACTCATATACTGATACATGCATTCCTGTAGAGACGCACTCTAAAGCACATAACAGATAAGTGAGAGCCAAAACACCCCTATGTTGGGGTAGGGTTTCCCTGTCCTATTTTGTCAGGAGCTCGGGTTTCACTACGCACACAGCGGTTTCAAACAACCTATAAACGGGTAAGCAACCTGTCCTAATTTGGAATGGTCAACTAAGGATCTGAATATGCACTAGGTCGAATGGTTAAAGAGGGTGCCCCGGTAAAACCGGGGTTTGTGTTCCCATACTGGTAGAGCCCACAACCGGTCAGCCTTATGGTCATGCCTTGACAAGACAAGCCTCCGGCAAACCGTTCAGGAATAGCAGATGGCAAACACGGTGTCCTAGGCGCACCAATGCAAATGCAATGCAAAGAAACACACAAGTGTAGTCAAAAACAGAGATTCTGGGTTCGATCCCTAGCAGAGTCGCCAGAAACTGTAACAAGCCCGCGGGGGACCTCGCCACAGCTCGGACTCGACTTTCGTTAGCCACGGTTCTAAGTTTGAACCAAAGAGTCCAAATCCGGAAAATCGTTTTAAGAAAAACAAATTTTTTAAAGAAGTGCCAAACATGGACTGCTTTGCCAGATACAGAGTCGCCACCTAAATATTTTATTTTGGGAAATTTAGGAAACCCTGACTCGGTGCCAAAAGGCCACGTATCCGTCATCACCAAAGTTGCCTCGGCTCGGGAACTTGGGTACGATTAGGGAAGGTCACTTCGTGAGCACCCCCGCTCGGCCGGTCATAGACCGGCCTCTACTAACCATGATATCAATTTTTGAAAACATTGTGAGTTCTTATTCCGGTTTATTAGCCTAGGTTATTATGTGATGCGCACAACATACAAATATAGACCGGGTCGCCTGAATTGGAACGAAACATTTCATGTTTGTTTTTGAAAATGGTTTGCTACCCGCAAGTAGGCTTTAAAACATTTGATGATTTATTCCAATTTAAGTAACCCAACCTTCACCCACAAGCATTCAGGCAGTTATATCAGATAAGCACATAGCCTCATGGTAAGCATGCTATTCATGGCAGTCACTCACACGCATGCAAGGATGCTAAAGCATAAAGCTTACCGAGTACTCCAAGCCAAAAATAAGAATTCATTAGAAATCATGCATGATCCTAACTATACAAAAATGCCTAATGCAACACATACAAAATGCAATTATAGCAGGCTCGGCTTTTCTAATATGGCATATGAAATGTTACAACTATCATGTATTCAACTTTGAAATTGAAAGTACAATGCAGTTAGTATGATGCGCCGAGCCCGGTGCATGCAATACAGATGAATGAATGCAAATATGTTGTCATACTGTATGCTAATTTAAATATGCCCTAATCTAACCATCATAAGCGGATAAATAAAAGGGAGAAAGACGTGGAGTTGGAAGACATACATCACACTCACGCACACTTATTACAGTTGTGCCCTCGCGCAGAGGGTCCGAATAAATATACAGTCCCGAATAAAAGAATATTACAGTCCAAAATATTACAAAATCCTAATTAATTAACAAATTAACTAAGAAAATAAATAAAACTGGCATGCAAGCCAGGGACTGCCTTGCTTCTGATGGATGATGCATGTCCGGGTTGTCTTGCGCGGAAATCCACCGGAATGCCCCAATTAGCCTCTGTTTACATCTGTACTTGAAAAGCGTGCCAAGCCCCAAAAAGTTACTAATTCTTCGTTTTGCTACAACAGAGAGCAGGAAAGGGGCATAGCAATGTATTTTCACAAATGTATGCATGTCTCGATCCTCGTGCCACCAATCACGCATACCGAGGCATGATGGCCGAGGAGTCGAAATGCACAACTCAATATAGGATGAATGCACACGAAACTACAGCTAAAACCTAACTCCATCATGGATAATCCGGAGTGTCGGTGACTGGGGAATTGAGACACATTCCGTCACTCGGAGTACGAAATGCACCTCGTTTCCCGTGCCCGAGCTAACTCCTATCCCGAACACGATGCAATATGCATGACATGCAACTAAGATGCAATCCTAACATACACCATGCTATGAAAGTGAGATGCCTCGAAATGCGTGCACACGGGCACGCAAACTGAGAAAATGACAGAATGCAATCTAAGATACAACCTAGTATGCACTATGCTATGAAAATGAGATGCCTCGAAGTGCGTGCACACGGGCACGCAAACCGAGACGACGATATATGCAATGCAAGTGTCTAAAATGGAATGGAAAAAGTAATATGGACTTATACTAACATGAGAGAGCCTCAGCCACACTCACATAAGAAGCCGGCGGATGAAAATGGAGTGCCTCGAAATGCGTGCACACGGGCACGCAAACCGAGGCGATGGCATACACAATGCGAATGACATGAAAATGTGATATGAGCTTATACCAACATGAGTGAGCCTCAGCCACACTCACATAGGATGCCGGTGAATGAAAATGGAGTGCCTCGAAATGCGTGCACACGGGCACGCAAACCGAGGCGATGGCATACACAATGCGAATGACATGAAAATGTGACATGGGCTTATACCAACATGAGTGAGCCTCAGCCACACTCACATAGGATGCCGGCGAATAAAAATGAAGTGCCTCGAAATGCGTGCACACGGGCACACAAACCGAGGCATTGGCATACACAATGCGAATGACATGAAAATGTGATATGGGCTTATACCAACATGAGTGAGCCTCAGCCACACTCATATAGGATGCCGGTGAATGAAAAAAGAGGTGCCTCGAAATGCGTGCACACGGGCACGCAAACCGAGGCGATGGCAGAATGCGATGTAAATGATATGGAAATGGAAAGCAATCATTCTAGTAGAATTTCAGCAAGAAAATATGGGGGAAAACAGTCCCGAAATGAGGCAAAATGACACCAAATGCATGAAATTGTCCCGAAATGTGAATTTAGGCACCCGAAATGGCCTATAGCTATGCAATGCATGCACAATATGGACATGTAATGCAAAGACAGAAGCTAGGCAGTCCCAAAAAAGGCACTTTCACCGTTATAAACATGGCCAAAAAGCAAGCATAGGTATGGCAAAAATGGCATGCAAGAATAGGGGCCAAGAGAGGGGTAATGAAGCAAGTGATATAAGCAAAATCCAAACTGAAAAATTCCCTTCTACAACACTGAAGAGGGACCAAAAATATGAATATTTACAGTATATGGCAGCCCCAAAATCAGTATACAAACATGATAGAAATGTGATGCAAAATGAGGCTCAAAAGTGGCTATAACATGAGGTATGCAAAATATTCACCAAACAGCCAAAGACCCTTAATAAAACATGTAGAATGGGCCAAAATAGGACTATTTTCATAACTGTAAAATGGCCAAAAACAAAAGCATGATAGGCTAACTAAACATGCAAGAATGGGGAATAAAAGAGAGATATAACATGAAGTGGCATATGGAGGTCCCAAACCATGAAAGGACCTAAATTAAATATGAAGAATGGACCAAAATAAGCACTTTTTCAGAACTGTAAAATGGCCAAAAACAAAAGCATGGTAGGCTGCCATTGCATGCAAGAATGGGGAAGAAAAGAGGAGTATAAAGGTAAGTACAACATGGAAGTCCCAAATGGTGTTGAGCCCTTCTTCAATGTTGAAGAGGGGCTCAAAATAAGCCTAATATCAGTTTACAACATGCTCAAAAACAGATTACTCATGGGCCAAAAATAGCATGCAAGATTATGACATATAAGAGGATCAATGAAGCAAGTGCATCATGGAGGGCTCAAACAGGGTTGAGCCCTTAATGAAAAGTGAAGATGAGCTCAAAAGAGGGCCCCTTTCAGTTAGGGCCGGAGCTTGAAACAAAAAGCATGTGGGGCTTACAAATGGATCAAGAAAAAGAGTCAAAGAGGAGAAATGTTACTCACCCTTGAAGACTAAAGCTTTTGTTGCTTCTTGGACCAATTTGCAGCTCCTTTAGCCTTTGAGAAGCCTTCCTTGTTGCTGGAAATGAGGTGGTGATGGTAGAGCTTGGTGGTGTAGAAGAAATGGTGCTTAGGGACTTAGGAATTTTCAAGGAAATGAGAGGTATAGAAAGGGATTTGTGTATGGAAGCTTGAAGAACAATTTTTCTAACCCCAACAAATGATATAGCTTGCTTGTTATAAGGGCCAAAAAGGGGGTGTAAAGGTGGGGGAAAAAGAGACAAACTTTCCCCCACAAAATATCCCCCGGATAAAGATATTTTCTGGGGGATAAAGTTCCACAGCTGTAAAGTGCACAGTGCAAGGAGCTCGGCCGGCCTGTTACTTTTGCTACAGGTGGCCGGCCGGCCACACCCCCTAGCCGGCCGGCTAGGGGTCAAAAGGGTCAATCAGATTTAGTGGCCGGCCACCAACTGATGGTGTCCTCCTATCTGTGTACAACACAACCCTGTGGTTAAAAGTCCAAGAAAGTGGGTCCAAGGGGTTCAACATTAGCTCGGAAAGAGGGGTTCAAAAGGGTCAGGTGGAATTACTGGCCGGCCACCAACTTTTAGGGTCCTCTCATGTGTGTACATCACAAATATGTGGTTCAAAGTTCAAGAAAATGGGCCCAAGGTGTTCAACATTAGCCCGGAAGGAGGGGGTCAAAAGGGTCAAGTAACATTAATGGCCGGCCACCAACTTTTAGGGTCCTCCCATGTGTGTACATCACAAATATGAGGTTCAAAGTTCAAGAAAATGGGCCCAAGGTGTTCAACATTAGCCCGGAAGTGCGAAAAACGGGCGCCGGAAGGCGTCGGAGGATGTATAACTGGTTGCTGCAACAATTGCTGGCCTCCCACCCTTCAGTGACCTCCCTGGTGATAAAACAGAGGTACCTACCAAAAATGAACGAAAACCGTTGCAAAACGAATGCTCGGGGACCAAAACGCACAGTTCGAGGTCCCGAAAATGGGCTGTGAAGCACCGAAAGTGGCGTTCGGCCACGAAGTGGGTTTCTCAGACCCCAGTGTCCCTCAAAAGGGAGCAAATAAGGAGTATGCCAAAAATTAGAACAAACGGAGGTGGTTAGGCGGTCCCGAACCGAGGCACACGGCCAACGGTCCCGAAAAATCAGAAACCGGACTCCGAAATGGGCAAAATGGCCTACGGCCACGAAATGTAGCCTGCGGACATTGAGAGATGGTCTACTGGACCTCTCCCTCCCCTCAGGAAAAGAAACAGAGAAAACCGAGTCTGGTTCGCAAACCGAGACAAGGCACAAAAGAGGGTTCGGAAGTCCGGAGGCAGGGCTCACGGCCGCAACTCTGAAACTTCTGAACGAGCACATTATGCAACATCACCAAGCGCTCAATCAGTGACATCTGAGTCTTAAGGTCGGTCAAAAATGGGGTGTCTACACCAAGCAGAAGTTACTGCTCGTCAAACAGAGGTTGTAGCCCAGCAGGCGGAACCAATTGCTAAGCTTCAACAGCAGCAGCAACCACAACAAGCCGGAGTATCTGCTTCACACCCACCCCCACCTAGGGTTCCAATACCTGGGGATACAGCTAATGTTCAGGAGAATACGGACATTCCAACAGGGCCAGTCCCACCACAGACTTCCAAAGCACCGGTCTACCCAACAGATACCTCGTTCGAGTTTGAGGTCGATCCTACTGCTTTGAAAGTAAGCAAGCTTGAAAAGCAGTTCAAACGAGCTCAGGGAGTCAACTCGATCCCAGATATAGAGGATGGCTACACAGATTCGGTGGTGACATTGCCGGATAGATTCAAAATGCATCACATAGATCGCTTCGATGGCTTGGGCGATCCTATGGTCTACTTGAGGATGTTTTCAGATATTCTGCGGCCGATGGGCTTGACTAGGTTACAGAAACTATCCCTCTTTGGCTGGACCCTGTCGGGAATTACAGCTGTCTGGTATGCTAAACTGGAGGATTCGATGAAAATGAGCTAGGAGGAGATGGCTGAGGCCTTCATTGCCCAATATTCTTACAATACTCAAATCGAGGTCACAACCCGTGATCTCGAAGCAGCCAAAGGAGGGCTTCTTCAACTTCGTCACTCGGTGTAGGGCTAAGGCCTCCATGATGACCACCAGGCCAGCTGAGAAGGACCAGATAAGAATGTCGTTCGCAATCTACAATCGAAGCTGTTGCAGAAGATGATTGTCTTACTCCTCCTTACCTTTGCTGACTTGCATGAGATAGGGGTATAGATAGAAGATGCTATGAAACAGGGTCTGATTGACCATGAAAAGGAGCAGCCCAAGAGGGCGTTTACATGCATTTCAAATGCAACTACGAGTAGCAATCCAGCTGCAAGGACCTCTGACATTGGTATGGTCACCACCACACCAAAAATAGCCACACCTTTTACCGGCACATCTGGAGCCACCTCTCAACCTGTAAAGTACCCACCCAAAGGCCAGAGGACTTTCACCCCACTCTATATGTCTCTGTCCAAAGCCTTGGGGGTCCTAATCTGGAAAGGGTATCTGAAGCCCCTAGAACCATGCCCATTGCCTAATCCCCTCCCTCCTACTACACAACTCGGCCAAGTATTGCGCCTTCCATCAGCAACATGGTCATGACACCGACCTCTGCTTTAGACTTCGTCATGAGATTCAAGATCTCATTGACAACAAAGTGATAGCGCCTCCTGAGAAGCCAAATGCCACTACAAACCCTCTCCCACGACATAACCAACCCCCTCCTCCACCCAGGCAAGTAAACCTGATCCAAACAATGGTCGTCCCATATGACCCCAGCATATACATCACTCACTCCCACCTACCTAAGCCAGCGATGTTCATCCCAGAAAGCACAGACTTATGCAAGATGAGCGCATCCATATCCCATCCTAAACCCGTGGTGGTGGCTGTGGTAGAAGAGCGCATGCCTGAGGGCTCCGCGAGCTTAACTGGGGAAGCATACAACCCTCGCTGTTACATCGTGCCAACTAGGCAGGCCAAGGCGAGGGTGGAATTGTCGATGGGGATGGAGTTAAATGTAGTCCAGGAGGACAGGCCGAGCCAGGGGCTGGATGATCTAGCTGAGCTTAAGGAGGATATCAGTAACCTGCAGTTCTTTGATGAACAAGATCTGGGAGATGTACAGGTCGGTTGGTTGGATGCACTATGCCAAAACAGGGCATTAACGGCGGTTTTTTTAACGGCAGTAACGAAAACCGTCGTTAAAGGTACTATTAACGGCGGTAACGAAAATCGTCGTTAAAGGTATCATTAACGGCAGTTTTGTTACCGCCGTTAAAAAAATCGCCGTTAATGCCCACTTTTAATGGCGGTAACAAAACCGCCGCTAATGCCCAATCATTACCGCCGTTAATGACGGCGGTCTTTGCCGGCGAAACTCCGGCGTGCTCCGACGAAACTCCGGCGTGTTCCGGCGAAACCATCTACAATAAAGTAAAAGTAATACTTAAATATTTATTTAGGGAATATATTTTATGAAGAGTGGCTATGGTAGAGTGGTTAGTGTGGGTGGATGAGAGGTTGAGGGTTCAAGACTTGGGGAGTGCAAGAAGAAAGAATTATTTTTTGAAAAATTTGAACCTATTTACGGCAGTAAAAAACCGTCATTTTTGGTCCTATGTTACTGTCGTTTTTGGTCGACTTTTAATGACGGTAATTTACCTTTTTACGACGGTTGTACTTTTTCCGACACGTGCACAAATGGCGGTAACAAAACCGCCGTTAATATCGCCGTTAAAGGCTTTAACGGCGGTTTTAAAGCCTTTAACGGCGGTAAAAAACCGCTGCTAAAGCCCAATTTTGGCGTAGTGATGCGCACAGATCAACGGATAAACAGGGTGGTTTAGTGACAAGCCGGATGTTGATGAGGGGTCTCAACCGAAGCAAGAATAGTCAGAAACAAGAACGTCTGCAACGGCCGGAATGGTCGACAACGAGAGGAAGTTGCCGGAAAGCACCAGTACTGAGAGTTTTGCTCGCGAATTGAGTAGTGTGTGTACAACTGACACAGAATAGGAAGCTGCGCTGAAGCGGTTAAAGAATGAAAGAACTGAGGATGATCAAAAGGCTAGAAAAGCAAAGGGTCCTGTGGAGACAGAATGTGTTGAGAACACGGAACAGTTACAGCAGAACTGGACAGTTGTTTGTCGGTTGCCGAGGGAATGTGGTGGGAAGATGATGATTTGTGTCTTGCCCATCCTAATGACGACTGGGAACAGAATCAACCAGACGATACTTGGTACACCAAGGAGGTCGATCACATGATCCGGAGTGGGCGATACTTCAAGCCCCCACATTTGGACCAGCCAGAGGCAATAGGGAAAGACAAGGAAGTAGAGAAATAGAAAGATAAACTGTTAGAGGAGGAAGCTGTACTGAAGCAGCTGAAAAAAATTCAAGCAGACATCTCCATTTAGGGATTGCTCATGGCCTCACGGGTGAATGGACAAGCCGTCTTATCAGCAATGGATAAGGCTAAGCTTTCTATTGACACAACCCCCAAGCAGTTAGTGGGACTGGTGTTCTCGGATGGAGCTTCACCGACTTTGACCTTCACAGATAAAGAATTACCGCTTGAGGGCTCTGAGCACAAAAAGCCATTATACATCTCTGTGGAGTGTAAAGAGAAGTGGATACCAGTTGTCTTGGTTGATACGAGATCTGCAATTAATGTGTGTCCGTCCCGCATGGCCTACGCTATCGGTTTGAAGCTGACAGATTTCGCACCAACAGCCCAGGTGATTCGGGCTTATGACAACACAAGTCGGGAAGTGATGGGGACAGTTTGGGTTAGAACTCAAGTTTGCCCAGCATAACAGGACATCGAGTTCCATGTTTTAGATGTTCCAGCCACCTTTAATTTACTCCTTGGAAGGCCATGGCTGCACCAAGGGAGAGTTGTCTCTTCTACTCTGCATCAGATATTGAAGCACCCCCATAAGAAGGGGGTAGCTATTGTTTTTGGGAACTCTTCCATTCATCCGCTGCCGGAGGTTACTACACCAGTGTTGGAAATTGTATACGGCGAGGAGGATGTCTTTTTGTCTGGGTTCACCTTAGCCGAGGCTCTGGTAGTACAGGATATTTTGGCTATTGATGAGGGACTGTATGTCAGTGCGTAATCCGTCTACCTTATGAATAAGCTTCAACATGTACCCGGAATGGGATTGGAAAGGAGCGGCCGGAAGGCCGTAGCTGCATTGGCCGAAGTGACACACAACTCTTATACCTTTGGTTTAGGTTATACGCCTACCAAAGAGGATTAGGTAAGGAATGGAAAGGAAATGGCCGAAAAAGCCAAGTTTAAGCAAACTGAGAAGCACTACGAGCTGGTGCATAGACCTATTCAAGGAACCCTGAACAGATGCTTTGTTCGGGAGGGAGAGGATTTCCCATTTTGCGGCTTTCCGTAGCCATGGCTGAATTCTGAAAAGCAGTGCTTGCCTGACTTCGAGATCTTTTTCGACCTTCAGTTGCAAGGGGATGAAGTTGTAGAAGAGCAAACTGACCTACCAGCTGAGGCTGAGCAGTGCAAAGAGGATGAGTTCGATGGCATAGAACTCCAGATAGGAGCAGCGCTGGCTTGTCTCCTCTCAGATCCTCAGATCACACTAGAGTGCTTGGGGGATGATTTTTGTTTCCATGATTGGAGATCAATTGGCTGTGGGCCCTTCTTCCGGCATTCTGGATGTATCTATCGCACCCTCCCTCATTTGGCAGTACGAGGAAGGCTTTTTATCTAGCAGTTCTGGGTCAGGTAGTGAACCAAAATCTAATTCCACAGAGTCTGTGGAGCCGGAATCAGATTCTAGTTCTTTTAAGTCAGAGTCTGGTATTTCTGGGGTTGATAACTCGGATGTTGTTGTTTTGTCCAGGTCATCTTTTTCATTTTCTTTTGAGTCAGTTGTAATCGAAGAATCAGATGAACTAGAAGTTGTTAATGAGAATGGTACCGTTGTTGCTTTTAAGTACTTTTTTGTGCCGCTCGTTTATTGCATTAATCAGGACTTTCAGAACTTTGATGAAATCGACGAGGAAGAAATTCCTCCGGCTTTGAAACATTTGATTGATAGAGAGCAGGAGAGGTTTGTAAAACCTTTGGTTGATGAAATCACTTCAATTAATGTTGGTACTGAGAAGGATCTGCGTCTGGTCCAGATCGGGTCCACGTTGTCTTCGGAGGAACGCGAACACTTAGTCGCTTTATTAAAAGATTTCAAAGATGTTTTTGCATGGTCCTACGAAGACATGCCTGGAATGGATTTTGAGATTGTATAGCACCAGATCCCTCTTGACCTGAGGCCGGACCCGTTAAGTAGAAGCTTCGAAGAATCCGCTCGGATTGGGCTCTGAAAATCAAGGAAAAGGTCACCAAGCAGATTGATGCAGGGTTCCTGTTAGTATCTGAGTATCCTACTTTGTTGGCCAACATTGTTCCAGTGCCAAAGAAAGATGGTAGAATTCGGGTGTGTGTGGACTTCAGAGATCTGAACAAAGCCAGTCCGAAGAACGACTTTCCTCTGCCGCATATCAATGAATTAGTGGACTTCACTGCGGGGCATGCGCTGCTCTCATTTATGGATGGGTTTTCCTGGTACAACGAGATCTTGATGGCACCTGAGGACGGGGAGAAGACTACCTTCACCACCCCGTGGGGAACCTACTACTATAGGGTGATGCCGTTCGGTTTGAAAAATGTTTGGGCTACTTGTCAACGGGCTACAACCATGATCTTGCACGATATGATCCACAAAGAGGTTGAGGTTTACGTGGACGACATGATTGTCAAGTCCAAGGAAAGAGAAGGCCACTACACTACCTTGAAGAAATTTTTCCAATGGATCAGAGAGTATCAGTTGCGACTGAATCCTCAGAAATGTACTTTTGGTGTCACAGCAGGGAAAATACTGGGGTTCTTGATTACACAAAGGGGCATCGAAGTCGATCCTTCCAAAATCAAGGCCATACTAGAAATGCCACCACCAAGGATTGAAAAGGAGGTGCGAGGCTTTCTGGGTAAAGTGCAATTCATAAGACGGTTTATTACAAAATTAACCTTAACTACTGAAACACTATTTGGTCTCTTGAAGAAAGGAAAGAAATTCCAATGGGATGACCGATGTTAGGTTGCTTTTGAGCAGATCAAGCAGTATCTACAGAATCCACCCGTGTTGTCACCGCTAGAGCCGGGGAAACCGTTGATTTTGTATCTGTCAATAACCGACGTGACTATGGGCTGCATACTTGCGCAGGAATCTGAGGATAAAGTGGAGAAGGCTATCTATTACCTGAGCAAGAAGATGCTGGAATATGAGACCTATTACACTCCACTCAAGAAGGCTTGTTTGGCCTTGGTATGGGCTACCAGGAAGTTGAGGCATTACCTGCTAGCCCACTACGTAATACTGGTTTCGAGATTAAATCCCATCGAATATTTTTTCGAGAAACCAGCGCTTACGGGTAAGCTAGCCCGTTGGTTGCTTCTTCTCTCCAAGTTTGATTTGAAGTACATGACTCGCAAGTCTATGAAAGGGAGAACGGTAGCGGAGTTCTTAGCCGATCACCTAGTGGAGGGAGACGAAGCAGTAGAGTATTTGTTCCCAAATGAGACCATTCTATAGGTTGAAGAACAAATCTAGACTATGTACTTTGACGGAGCATCTAATTAGTACGGGTATGGGATAGGGGTGTTGCTGATAGCGCCCGACAAATCCCATATACCCTTAGCTTTCAAACTCTGGTTCAAGGTATCGAACAACAAAGCAGAGCACAAGGCATGTATCGTTGGCTTGGAAGTCGCCCTGGAACTAGGGGCAAAATGGTTGGACGTCATTGGGGACTCGAACCTAGTTGTGCCTCAAGTGAAAGGAAACTGGAAGGTTAAAGAAGAAAGATTGAAAATCTATCACCAAACCCTGGACGTTCTAATTCCCATATTTGAGAAGCTAACCTTCACGCATCTGTTAAGAGAGAGCAACAGGTTCATTGACGCTTTATTAACTCTATCTTCCATGATAAACATCCCTTTGGGAGTCTGGATGCGTCCAATCATTATTGAACAGAGGTATGTGCCGGCCTACGAGCTGATCGCTGCAATTGATGAAGAACAAGATCAGAACCCTTGGTATCATGACATCTGGAACTTCTTGGACAAGGAGGCTTATCCACCAGGGGCAAATGCAAAAAATAAAAGGGCGATATAGCGAGTGGCTGCTCAGTTTATCATCTGCAGAGGTAAATTGTACAAATGGGGCCATCTGGGAATGCATAAACTGTGTCTTGATGCTGAAGAATCGAAGCGCCTGATGGAGGTCATCCACGGAGGAGAGTGCGGATCGCATATGAGCGGAGTGATGCTAGCTCAAAAAATTCTCAGACAGGGTTATTACTGGTCAACCATGGAGGAGGATTGTATTGGTTTTGTTCGGCGATGCCACAAATGCCAGATCCATGCAAATCGTATGAACATCCCGCCATTGAAGCTGTACAACGTGACTACACTATTGTCGTTTTCAATCTAAGGGATTGATATTATTGGGGCAGTTACTCCAAAGGGGTTGAACAGGCATGAGTACATCCTGGTGGCGATCGGCTACTTTACAAAGTGGGTTGAGGCCCAAACCTACATAGTGCTGAAAGCGTCACACGTAGCGAAGTTCCTCAGGAACAATATCATCTGTCGTTATGGGGTCCTGAATGAGATCATTTCGGACAATGGTTCCCACTTCAAGAAAGAGGTGATCGACTTGTTGGAGAAATACAATGTGACTTTTCATAAGTCATCCACATATAGGCCGCAAACCAACGGAGCTGTTGAGGCCGCCAACAAGAACATCAAACACATTCTGTAGAAGATGGTGGAAACCGACAGGGACTGGCCAGATAAGCTGCCATTTGCTCTTTGGGGCTACCGGACATCAATTTGAACTTCTACTGGGGCAACTTCGTATTCCTTGGTTTATGGGATGGAGGCTGTTCTGCCAATCGAAGTTGAGGTTCCATCATTGCGAGTTATGGCTGAGTGCTAGATCGCTGAAGCAGATTGGCAGTAGAGCAGGTTCGAAGAACTTATGCTATTCAACGAGAGGAGGCTGAAAGCACTGTACCACGTCCAAGGTTATCAACCTAGAATCTCCAGGGCTTTCAACAAGAAAGTTAAGTCCAGGAATCTGAAAGAAGAGGATTTGGAGACAACCGAGCTCCCATCCACGACTCTAGGGGTAAGTTCAAACCTAATTAGACTGGCCCTTACATCATCAAATCTATTTGGTCGGGTAGAGCTATCATTCTTATGGATTTAGATGGCCTTGAATTCTCCCAGCCAGTCAACATGGACAAGTTAAAGCAATACTACCCTTGAGTGGCTCGCTAGGCCGAAAACCCGAAAGGGCGACCTAGGCAAAAGTTAGAGTACAAAAAAATTAGAAATAAGAAAAACTGAGCTCGCAAGGTTGAAAACCCAGAAATGGCGGCCTTGGCAAAAGTTAGAGCGCAAAAGGAGAGTGTTAAAACCCGAGTGAACCCGAATCGAACTGCGTAAGGCTTGATTCCCATCTTCGGGATACATAGGCAACTTTATTCTGAAGTCCAGCCATAAACACTTCCAAATCAACCGTGTCTATGAGATTGTTCTGGTCATCTTTGTCTTTTTTGCATCCAAGAGTTCGGTTGTGATCTCCAGTGCAATACAGTGCTATTCAGACAAGAGGCAACTTTCCAGTTATTGGATTCGGGGTTGTACATCTCAAGGATAGATTCCGGGCTTGTCCAGTTGTGATCCATATCGAAAATGGTTTTAAAAAGTTTTAATAAAAGTTGATTTTGTTCAAATTAATCTTTTTACAACTTAGACCATTTTTGGACCGAACGAAAAATTTTCAGTATCCACAACCTTCAATTTCATTATTTCAATACAGAGTTCTCCGACTCTTGATACAGATTGAAGTTGCTTTTTATTACATTCAAAAGGAAAACTTGAAAGTATAGATTAAAGCAATAAACTTGGGGCATGGTTAAATCAGGTGTTCATGCGTCCCCTCCCAGAGCTTGTGGAAGCTTCAAATGCCAAAGTAGGCCCGATTTATGCCTCATCTTCAAGCCAAGCTATGCATTCGTCAGAAAGGGCGCAACTAAAATTGGGAGCGAGGGCCAGAAGTTCTCTAGTCCTCCATGCAGTGGTATATCGAGCTAGCTGTGTGCCTCGAATCGGAAATGAAACTGGATACTCAATCCCCTCTTCCGGGCAAGTCTAATCATGTCCAAACTGACGCCGGAATCGGAATGGGAAGTAGAAGACATAGTGTATCAAGCCAACCAACTGAATGCCAGGCTGCTGGGACATGCTATAGCTCATCTCAGGCAGATCAAAACCAGGGGCTACGCCAAGCAATGTCAATAGCAGATCTGTTGCACATCCAGTGGCACCACCATCCCTCGTTCGGGAAATCGACTAGTCGTGGACGGAAGAAATAACCGCGCGCCGAATACGCAGGACAAGAGTCCACCACTTTTAACCTATCCATAAGCCATACCTGGGGAGTGATGAAAAATAAGAGAGATTAAAGAATAAAAAGATGTACGTGGAGAGAAAAATTGAGAAAGGGTTTTGAGGGAAAAACAGAGCCTGAGGGCTGAGTGATGTGAGAAACACATGTGAGAAGGGTGGGAAGTATTACCTGCAAGAGTAGTGGACTTCCCGCGAACTTGGTTGTCTCCCGGCGATGGAAAGCATCCAAACCCATCAAAGTCTCGGCTAGTGTCAAGCGAATGCAGCTTTTTCCCTCTTTCAAGCCTTGGGCAACTTCGATCAAGCGAATGCTACACCCTTCGAAGCTAGGGGCAAGTCTAGCAGAAAATGGGCTAACATACACAAGCAAAGGGCATGCTGCCAAACTTTGCCAAAGACGATCGCCACGGCCACTGGCATCAGAAAACCGATAAATGAGGTTGGGGATGTCCAACTCCCCATTGTGAACCAAAGAACGGGCATCCTGTAAAGTGAGCCTGCACATCCTTTCCAAAGCCTGGATGTGGCCAAAACGAGACTTGGGCAAGACCTCCTTGGCACACCGGGATTCCATCAAAACTTGGAACTCTTCGATTGTGGGACATAGTTCTTATCCACCAAAGCTGAAAACATGCGTAACCGAATTCCAACATCTAGTCGCGACGTGGAGGAATGGAAAACACAACGGAGTATGGCTCAGTGGGAATAGTGCGTTTAGCCTGAAACCCTGGAAATTTAACTTTTCCGAGCCATCCAAATTCACAATCCAATCGGAGAGTTTTTCGGCAAGGAATGGTTCCATTTGAAGAAAAAACAGAGCTGAATTGAAGAAACCACGAAGCTGGAGCTTTTGTGGAAGATAAGGCACTGAGTGGAAGAGAAGTGGCAGCAATCTGGAGGTTCTCTGCATTACTGGCTGACTGGCCAGTTAAGGTAGCCGACCGGCCACCTTTTGTGACCGACCGGCCACTTTAGTGGCTGACAATTACCACTAAGTGGCCAACAGCCACTGTTTGTCTGCAGCAGCATGCCTTTGGCCTTCCTATGTGTTGAGGATGCTAAAAACCTGTGTTTTGTTCTTCTCTGGATGCGTCCTACTGTTTTGGTTCGCAGTTGTATTTATTTTGTTTATCGAGTTTGTTGCAATTTGTTTACCGAGTTGTTGCAATTTTCTTATCGAGTTGTATTTGTTTTGTTTATCGAGTTGTTATTGTTTTGCTTATCAAGTTGTTCTTTAAGTTGTTTTTTCTTGTTTGTTATGTTTTAGTTGGTTCACTACTTGACTAAGCAATTGTCAAGATAATAGACAAATATTCAATTTTTATCAATCCTATTTTTTGTGTAAAATGGTGCGATGCGATGCTCAGAATATGAAATACAACCTTTTTTTAATCAAAAAGGACTATTTTCATTCCAATCATGGTTTCTTTTTACAAAGCGTAAAAGTTTTAAAGAAAATAAAACTACCTAAGGTTGTACAATGTGCTAACACTAGTAGCAGAAAAGAGAAACAAAGCAAAAAATATCTGAATCGATGTCACCCATCTCAGGATCGAGAGGCTCTCTTCGTCCTCTTCCTCAACTATGCGGACTCAGAGCTCTCACCGTCGGCGCCGCTGTCTGAATCTGAGCCGGAGCCGGAACCAGAGCTACCTCCACTCACATCCTCGGAGCCCTCCTCAGCATCGTTGCCACCATCAGAACCCGAGCCGGTGTTGTCGCCTACGCCCTTGGATGACTCTGACTGAGGACTCACTGGCCCCTCGTCCTCACTGGTCTCATCATCATCATCATGCATGACAGTCTCTCGATGTCTCCCTCGGCTGCGTGCTGGAATCTCTCTCCCTGCTATTGGAGAAGGCTCTGAGGGTCCTGTCTGTAAGGGTGTGACCTGAAAAGGTAGTTTGAATATATTAACCATAGTATATGTATCAGATGCAAGTATGGTGAGCAGAGTGAGTACATGTAGAAATCAGATACAATATGTGAATGTAATGTGTTAGATGCGATCTGTACATGCAGTGTATCAGTGCAATAGGAAAATGTGCAGTTGTGATGTCAGTTTCAGTATATCAGCAGAAATATGATAACCAAAATGCAAGAAAAATTGAAAAATTACCTAAATGTCGTGGGAGTTCAGCATCATCCCTCTCCTCAAGATCATGACCTCAAATGAGGCCGTCACCTCGAGTAACCCCTCAACATACTCTATGGAGGGCTGCAAATGCAAGTTGAAACCTTGAGTGCATGAATGAATAAGAATCTGAGCGAAAATGAAATGAATGAAAGCTGTAAAGTATATCGGTGGTGAGTCGAGTGTCCTGACATATCGGTGATCAAAGGCTCAAGTGGAATCTGATAAGGCACTCTGGAGTACCGCCAACCTGTCAGCTCAGTCGGAAGATCAGGCCATCCAACACTGTGCCTGGTGGGAGGCATCTCTGTAGCCCCACCCCTCGGTGCCTGGGCCCTACTTGTCGAAGGAGCACCTGCTGCTCGAGCCCTGCTCGACGAAGCAATATCACCTATCCTCCCCGTGTGAGCACGAACACCTGTCAGAGGAGGCATCAAGTATGTCTGGAGGTAAGTCGTGTAGTCCCCCTCCCCGATGAACCGATCTGCATCTGCGCCTCACATGAAGTCAGTAATCTCCTAAGGGGAGAGACTCTCTGTGGCCCGCATAGAAGGAGAAGGTAGTAAGGGGACTGACTGTAATGGCAGGCCCAGTGTCTGGTGTATGAAGCGCTCGCCAAGGAACTAGGCTCGGCCTACGGGTCCCTCGAGCACAAGCCGGTACCGGGAGGCGCCCCAAGCTCCGGCAAAATGAAATCTGGTCCCCTCTAGCATTGTCGCCCATGGCCGCTATGTGACCTACAGACAGCAAAGTGCATAGACTAATGAGTTGTTATTAGATATGTAAAATGAATTGAAGTTGAAAGCAGGAAAAACTGTGAGTTCTGAATTACCTCTATCATTCTCGCTGTGTCGAAGTACTGACGAAGGTAGGGAAGGGTCTCTCGAGATCTCGGCTGGCCTAGACCGTCATATCGATGTGAATATGTTACCTCGAGAGGTGTCTCAACCTCTGGCTCGGGAGCAAGCGCTAGGAAATAGGCGTATACCCATAGCTGTGGAAAGCAAGATAGTGGCAGTGAGAATACAGATGAACACAAATCATACAGAAAGTAAAGTATGTGTGCAATCCAGAAAATGTAGAAAGCAAAGGATGGCACAGTGTATAGAAAGTACAAGTGCAGAGTAGAGATTAGACTATGCATGTGCAGTGTGCAGTGTGCGGTGTATGCAGTGTACATAAAGTGCAAAGCAGAATGCACGGCAGAAAATTTAAAGCTAAAAAGTAAAGCACACCTCCCAGGCTCTCCAATAGCTTCCCACTCTGTTCCTGCTCCTACAGTAGGTTGAGCTCATATAGCAATATAAAGTGGCGAGGCCGGCTCCACTCCAATCATAATAATGGACCTGGGATAGGTCCACTAAAGTGCTCAGAAGATACAGCCCGACTGTGTTCGCCCTGTTGGCGAACAAGGTAGTGCCGAAGAGGAACATCAAGAAACCTCGGACGTACTGCTCTGTAGCCTCGATCACCACGGGCTCAGTCCCTCTGAAGTGGTCTGAAAACCAAGTGTATCTGACCATACCTGATCGGAAAATAGGCGGGTGTACTCCCAGCAGATAAGTCCAAGCGGCCTCTCACTCACCCATGTCGGAGTCATATGGGATCGGCCGACCCCCTACCTCAAGGCCCGTCAACATAGTGAAATCATACGGGGTCATCGTCATGTCCCCAGTGGTAAAGAAATGGAAGGAGTTGGTGGTGTCCCACCATCTCTCTACCAATGCGCCTAAGAGGGTCTTGCTCGCCATGTGACACGAGAGCCCTATGCAGAATAAGCTGAACCCCGCCTCATCAATGATCTGTCGGACGCTGTCGGGGAGGTCTATATACCACTCCCTCGTTGCGGTCGACCCATATTCGTGGGTGAAACGAGAGTTTACCTGTGTGAATGAGCAGATGAAATACAGTGCAAAGGTGTGAGCTATACAAGAAATATAAATTGCATCGCAAAAATGTAAGAGTACGGTGTGTACCTCGGAGGCATCGTGGGACAGATGAGACTCTGGTTCTCGTAGCATAAGATTTGCAGGTGCGCGCCGTGCAAATCTAGTAAAGTGGCAGACTGTGCTAGATGGTAGTACATGTGCCTCAGGGCGGTACCTCTCTAGGTCGAAAGGCTAGTGTCATGACCCAAACCCACCCCCATGGGTTAAGGACATGACCGGCAAGTAATCACGAGATTACCTACGGCCTCAAACCAAATAAGACATAACTCATCAGAGTAAAGGGGCCAAACGGAAGCAAATTTAAAACTTTGTCCTTAGAGCTGTGCTTACATGGCATGTCATGACAAACCATACATATACATGTTAATAACTCACATCAAAATATGTACTAACACAAAGTTCTATACATACAGGATCATTCAAGTCTAGGTCAGCCAATCAAAACTATATACAATCGTAATCCAAAGTCCTCGCCAACATGACAAAGTATAACATAATAGCAAAAGGGCTAAGACGAGTCTCGTGCGTGAGACGTATGGGCTGACTCTTCAAAACCTTGGTTGTTCCACACAAACTTCACTGAGGCTAGGTTTAGACCTCCCTTGGCTCACCTACAGACACATGAATGAGCGTGAGCGAAAGTCCAGTGAATAATAGCAAATAAAGAAGTTACACGAATGGTACTTAGAACAATATACACCAAACGACCTTAGGCCCAATTCATATTTCTATTAGGCATATATATATAAATATATAAATATATAGGTCAGGTGACTGCGATTCCAAACACATCAAACAGCCTCGGGCCCAATTCGTTCATGTCCGACGGCCTTTGGCCCAATCATTCCTATCCGACAGCCTTTGGCCCAATCATTTGTATCATACGGCCTCTGGCCCATTCATTCGTGTCATACGGCCTCTGGCCCATTCTTTCATGTCATACGGCCTCTGGCCCATTCATTCATGTCATACGGCCTTCGGCCCATTCATTCATATCCAACAACCTCAGGCTCATTCATTCATGTCAGACTATCATTCAAGACGAACTATCATTCATATCAGACGGACTCCGGCCCATTGATTTATAGCAAACGGCCTTAGGCCCAACCATATGGCATAGCAAACATTTGTCCACAATTCAAATCAACAGGCTCATAAAGCTTATAGAGGAATAAGTAAGTGAACAATTAACATATTTCGAAATATCTCTATTAAGATATTACTCACAGGGATCAGCTGGGTGATTTGCCCTGGAGCTTGACCCTACACATTACATAACACATATGGGTCACAAACGATTCAATCCGTTCTTAATTCATACATCCCTCTTAGGCATCTTTCTTATTCTTTTAATTCATTCATAATGCTCAATGCATGCCTAAGAGTACTTAGAAGTGAAAGAGAACAGAAAACGAAACACAGAACATCTTTACAAAATTTCTGAAACAGGGGTCCCCGCTCGAGCGTGGACTTCCCCACTCGAGCGGACCCATTAGGTCTGCAAAAGTACTGGTTACCTTATTTTTATGCTCGAGCGTGAATTCGGATGCTCGAGCTGAAAGTTACTCTACATAGCTCCCCGCTCGAGTGTGAATATCCTCACTTGAGCGGACATCAATGCTGCAAAATATTCTGGGAGCTCGTATTTTACGCTCGAGCGGCGGTTCCCCCGCTCGAGCGGAATTCAAGAATTCTAGGTTTTCCAGAACTTGTTCTTGAGCTCAAATTCGACATTCAAAGGTTCCAAAGCTCATGATTTTGGTTCAAAACATGCAAATACATCACACTATATGAGAATGAAAGAGTATGACACCAATTTGCTCAAAATCATCATCAAATTCTCAAATTATCCAGCATTTCCTTTGTATAATCAAAACTCATGCATTCAATTTCATACCAAATTCATATCTCTATCAATTCAACATGCATGTTAGTCTTTGACCCCAATTCCATTTCAAATGGCACTAATGATGCCCATAACCATGAAAAACAACAAAACCATGCTTGCATGTATTCTTTAACACTCATTTTCCCACATTCAACTTAATACATGCTTGATTATGCAAAATCATGGTGATCCCATACATGCATGTGCAAATTAACTTCAATTTCACCAATTATAACACAATTCTTGTTCTAGGTAAGCTATTCCTTTTGAAATCATATTGTTACAAACTCAAACCCATGAATTAAGGGTTGGTTACTCACCTAGGAGCCTCAATCTTCCAAACTTATGCTTAACTCTTGAGTTGGTCTTCAAATTATTCAAGCTTCAAGATCAAACTTCAAGATCAAACTTCAATTGTTTCCCTCTCTCTCTCTCTCTAGCCGACCTTCACTCCCTTTCCTTGGAGCAATTTTCAGTTTTGAGCTCAAAATAGATGAATATAAGCATAATAGACCTCCTTTTATAGTCTCTCACTAATCACATTTTATTAGAATTAAATAATAATACTTAATTAATCGTTCTGAATCTGATTATTTTTACCTGAATAAATTTTCAATTAAATTTCACCGTAGGCTCTAAAATTTACGCTAATCACAATGGCGTAGCCAATTTCGGTTTCTATGGCCGATAAGGCCTTAAATTTTCAGTTTATAACAGTAAGTTGAACAGATATTCCTATGGTGAACAGATAAAAATTTAAAACCACATATATTCATATAAATAGCACACCAAATCACATCAAACACATAATCACAATCACAATTAAGACTAATTAGCATAATACGGAATAGGGTTATCACAGCTAGACTGTGGACGGCAACAGTATATACTCCGGCTCCTCCTCCATCCTCGGAGAACCCCATCCATATGGAGCGTCGTTTTCCATCTGAAAAGAAGGTGAAAAGTAGGCGAAAATGAGTAAAATGGGCGAAAAGTGCCAAAAGTCAACTCTCGGAAAGAGAAAACGTCAAAGAAAGTCAAAGCCGGGAAGTGTGTACTAACCTTGAGATAAACTTGAGGGAAACAAACCTCAAGTGGTGAAAATGGAGGAAAAAGCTCTGAAAACAAATTTTGATCAGTTCAAAATCAAGAAAACCGAAAGGTTTTAGTTAATCAACTTCGCGAGAGGCGTTGGAAAATGCGTAAAAAGTACAGATCTGAGAGGAAAAAGTGTTTACAGGTGAAGAACAAGAGGTTTCGGCACTGTGTGTGTGAGGAAAAGTGTTTTGGGGTTGTGTTTTTAAAGATCCATATGCGAAAAGACTGAATTAGCCCGAATCAGCCATAACTAGCCGACCGGCCAGTTTTTGTGGCCAACATGCTTCCATGGTGGCCGGCATGTGTCCAATGTTCTCCCTGTGTGTTTTCAGGCTATTTTGAGTCCTTGGCTCTCGAGAAAGTGCAAGAAAAGTCCACTTTTCAGCTCAAAGTGTCTCTGTGGAAGTTTCAAAACATGTCTTCGATGTGTGACTCATCATTAACCAACATGAATGAGGTGTATCCTTTTGAAACACATTGTAGCCCCTCCGAGAGGTAAATCAGAGGTTGTAACTGAATTGGTCTTGTTAAAGCACGCATTTCTTTATTCGACGTTTTACATTGAACATACTATGGATGTGCATTGAATAATGCATTGTCATTATTGTGCACAAAATGTGTGTGTTGTGTTGCATTGCACTACACAAGTTCTTATGTTTGCATAGAGTATGCATGTCACGTTGTATTGCATTTTGCATGCTCTTACATTTGCCTAGAAATTGTTTGTACCTGTTGCATTGAACATGCATTCGGTGTTGCATAGAACATGCTCCATGTTTCGTTGCATAGAACATGCTCCATGTTTCGTTGCATAGAACATGCTATATTTCTTGCATGATGTGCATGAAGTATACCTCTCTAAGCATTGTGTCATAGTCATTCGTCTTGCATAGAATGTACATTCTTATTGTATTATACTTGTCAAAGTTTCTTCCTTGTGCAGGCACAATATTGTATGTACGGTTTAATCAAAGCTGGTGCAACCAGACGATATTGTATGTACGGTTCATTCAAAAGAATTCCGGGTAAGATCATTCCTGTCCTTTGAACACCTTGTTTTGGTTAGAAGTATTCGGGTACGCCCGGTGCTTACACCACTCCTTGTTGGTTAAAAACATTTGGGTACGCCCAATGTTTACACTGACACCCTTCTTTGGTTAGAAGCGTTTGGGTCGTGTGCCCGACGTTTACATCTCGTTGGTTAAAAACATTCGGGTACGCCCGGTATTTACACTGACACCCTTCTTTGGTTAGAAGCGTTTGGGTCGTGTGCTCGACGTTTATACCTTGCCTTTGGTTAGAAACACTCGGGTACGTCCTGTGTTTATACCACCCCTTTGGTTAGAAACAGTCGGGTACGCCTAGTGTTTATACCTCCCTTTTGGTTAGAAGCATTGGGTTGTGTGCCTAATGTTTATACCACTTCTTCTGTTAGAAGCGTTTGGACTATGTGCCTGACGCTTATACCACCCCTTTGGTTAGAAGCATTTGGACCGTGTACCCGACACTTATACCACCCTTTTGGTTAGAAGCGTTTAGACCGTGTGCCCAACGCTTATACCTCCTTTTGGTTAAAGGCGTTTGGATCGTGTTTCGACGCTTATACCATTCTGTTTTGGTTAGAAACATTGAAATGTGCTCTAATGTTCATATCACCCTTCGGTGTTTGCACCACTCCTTTTTCCCTCTTGTGCGTGGCGCATTAGGACGCTTTGGTTAAATGCATCTGGACGAATTATGATGCTTATACCGCTCTTTGCTTCTACTGCATAATGGTTGGATGTGTTTCAATTGTTATCACTGTTCTCTGTGGCTCGGAACCTTAGGATGTGTCCTTAGGTTCACACCACTTCTCTCCTCGCGTATGCCAAGCGTTGGGATCTTATTTACCACCTCGGGTGTGCCCGACGGTTGATATTCTTTGTCTTTCCTGCGTGAGGTGCAGTTAAGCTTGCATAATTTTTTTACATCCTTTCTGCACGAAATGTGGTTTGGTTCGTGTTAACTTGCTTATGTACGAGTTTGTTATAGCATTTCTTTGCATAACATTTGCATCTTGATGTTTCATTACAGCCTTCATTGTATGATCATAAGTTATGTTCTGCATCGTGCATTTCTTTTGCATCTTGCCCCAGAACTACGCTGGCTTGATTCCTTGCAAAGGGATACGTAGGCAGCCTTAGAATGCAACCGTGTTTTATTTTGTTTGCTTGTTTGTCTAAGTCTTCGGCCTTGTCAAAAATGGGTCGTCTCTGGGCTTCGACATTCACTCCTATTATTTTATGACTTCCGAGTTCTGTCAAAGAGCGGTAACTGTAGACACCCCATTTTTAACCGACTTTAAAACTCAAACGTCATTGTTTGTGCACTCGATGATTGTGCATGTTTGTGCTCGTTTTGAGTGCCCGAAGTTCTTGGCAGAATGTCTTGTCTTTGGGCCTCTAAAACCTCCTTGTTTTGTGCTTGCTTTTGGACCAAACCTTGTTGCCTCTTGCCTGGAGGGGAGGGGAAGAAGGCCTTGTCGGCCACTTTTCTTCCTAGTCGGCCACTTGAAGTGGTCGGTCGGCTAGGGGAGGTGGCTAGCCGGCCACCTGAAGTGGCCGACGGCCATTTTTCTCATTTTTCAGATATTTTCTTTACCAGTTATGCTAGCTGTTGATCACTAAAGGCCATCTCCATACACGTGTGTGGAAGAATGGAAGCAAGCTTTTAGCTTGTATTTCTATATAAGGGGAGGTCTCTCCCCCATTTGAGGGGTTAGAAATTTTAAGAGCAAAATTTCCCCTCTCTCTCTCTCTCTCTCTCTCTCTCTCTCCCCCTCCCTATTCTGTGCTTGAAAGTGACTTTTCTCTACACATTTGCTCTAAAACCCTTGACCAAACACCTTCACCTTGGAGCTAAGGTTTTTGGAGGCCTTGTTTGAGCTTCTCAAAGTAGTTTTAGCTCAGAATCTTTGTTGTTTTGTTGCCGTGCTTCATAGGTAATGCCTTACCCCTTTTAAGCTTTGCTTTAGTTACTTGTTTGACCACCTTTGCATGCTATTTTGAGGCTGGTTTTAACCTCTAAAAAACTCTTTTTTTAAGGTTTTAAAATGGTGGTTTGAGTCTTGTTTAGCTAGGGACTGGTTTCCTCCATTTGCTCTTTGGCTTGTAAAGCCTTTTGAGCTATTTTTCAAAGCTTTTGAAACATCCTTTTCTTGGCCTTTTTACCACTAAATTCCAGGGGAATTTTAGTGGTAAAAGGTTGGTTTTGAGGTCCACAATAGGAGGGGGTGGCCTCCCCTCCTTGTATCTTGTTTGCATATGTAGATGGCCTAAGATGTGAGCATGATTTTCTATCTCTTTATGACTTGATCTCAGCATGTTTTTCTACCTCTTTAACTTTGTTTTGGGTGGTCTTGGTCATATGAGCTTAGCCTTGCATGGTTGTAGTGTAAATGGCTTCACTAGCTTTGTGTTTTAAGGCCTCCAACATGTTTTGCATGAGATGATTACATGCCATGGCATCATTTTACATGTGATTTCAATGCATATATCTCTGTCACACTCTCACTTAATTCACTCTTTCATTGCTTTTGAGAGTTGTGCTTTATGTCTTGCTTGCGAGCCAACATGTGTGCATGATTTTCTTGCATTTTGTACCTAAGTTTCAGCTTGTTTTAGCCACTGTTTCGGCATGTTTTAGCTCTGTCCAGAGCTGGTTTGGTCATTTAAGCTTGATATTGCATGCCTCTAGTGTAGTGCTATTCACTAGTTTTAATGATTTTGGCCATTAACATGTTGTGTATGTGTTACTTGCATGATTTAGTGTCATTTGTCATGCCATTTTAGCACTAAAAGTCTGCAACCTCCCTCATTTCTTCATTTTTCCATTTGTTTTGAGGGGTGGTTAACCTTATGATTGTGTTTAAGCTTGAGATAGAGCTTGTGATCAATGGCTTTAACTCTCTTTTGAGGGTTCCTCCTAGCCAAAGGCATGATCTCTCTCTCATGTCTTAAATCATCCTTTGGTCGGCCCCTCTCTCATTAGAGGACATTCATCTTGGACAAATTGACTAAGGAATGACTTGGTAATGCTAAAATGAGTAAATAAAATTGAATCAAGTAAAACATGAACAAGATAAGCATTTGTGTTGCATTGCATGTGTTTGGATCGGACGTTAATCCAAACACAAGAAAAGTGGGATGTTTCATACTCGAAGTGAAGAAACGTGTCATGTTTCTTGGTCGCCGTCACCCTTGATCATGCATGATAGGGTGGTGGCCATTTGAGTCTTATGTGCGCATTCAATCAGCTTATACAAGCTTGGTTCTTTGGCCATCATGCATGAAAATGCTTGATTGGTGGCTTGAGAGCCAAGTGCCGCACTCCTTTGAACTTGAGAAATGATAAGGAGTGTAGCAATACACACATTCCTTGAAAAATACATTGCCTTGACTCTGTTGCTCTCTGTTGCAGCAAAACCAGAAGCCTGGAAAAGTAGGTGGCCGACCTGCCACTTGAGGTAGCCGAACGGCCACTTATACTAGCCAACCGGCCAGTTAAGGTAGCCGACAACCACTTTTTGTGGCCGACTGGCCACTAGTCCATTTTTGTGCAAAGTGTTCCTGTTTTGGAGCAGAAGCAGTCTGGAATGTTGGTTCGATGTTCAGCGATCAAGGCGAGTGCAAACAGAGGCAGCCGATGGCAAGGTGATGAATTTTCAAGAGGAAGCAACCGAGCATGCATGTCTCCCTCGCCCGCGAGGCCAATTCATTGCTTTATTAGCTAGTTGTAGTTGATTATTACATGTGTTGTAATTATTCATTCAATTTGTTTTGTAGTATTTCAATTAGCTTAACATAGCTAGTTATTCGATTATGTTGTAATAATTAATTAGCTAGAATAGGTAATTAGTTTGTTTTGTAATAATTAGCTTAGCTTAGCATAGCTAGCTTAGCTTATTTATTCAGACCCTCCTTCGCGAGGGCGCAATGTTGTAATAAGTGTGTGTGTGTGTGTGTATGTGTGTGTGTGCATGTCTTCCAACCCCACGTCTTTCTCCATTTTATTTAACTGCTTTCGATGGTTAGATTAGGGCACGTTTTGATTAGCGTACCTTATGCTTGCATGTTTGCATCATTCATTTGTCTTACATGCATCGAGGCTCGGCGCATCATTCAAATTGCATTGTATTTCAATACACTTATTTGAATACGTGTTTAAAAACATGTTGTTCGAGTTGAATCATATGTCATGATTAGGTAGCCAAGCCTATCTTATCGCATTATTGCATGTGTTGCATTAGGCATTTTGTATAGTTAGGATCATGCATATTTCTAACTAGCTTTTGTTTTGGCTCCGAGTACACTGTAAGTTTTACGGTTTCGCATACTTGCATGAGTGTGAGTGATGCCATGTTTCGCATGCTTACCATGAGACTATGTGCTTATATGATTAACTGCATGAATGCTGGTGGATGGAGGCTTTGTTGCTTGAATTGGAACAATTCATCGAATGTGAGTTTTAAGCATATTTTGCGAAGTGGCAAATCATGTTTTAAGCCCACTTGAGGGTGGCAAACCTGCGCTTTAGGCCACTTAAGGGTGGCATTTGCAAACTATTTTTGAAAACAAACATGAGTTGATTTGTTCCAAATCTTGCGACTTAGTCTATACTTGCTTGTGTGTGTCACATAGCAAAGTTAGCTAATAACCGGATAAGAACACATGATGTTTATAAAACATCATATCATGATAATAGAGGCTGATCTTTGATCGGGCAAGCGGGGGTGCTCATTTCAGGACCTTCCCCTCTCGTAACCAAGTTCCCGAGCCGAGGCAACTTTGGTGATGATGGACACGTGGCCTTTGGCACGAGTCAGGGTTTTCTAAATTTTCTAAAAATAAAATATTTAGGTGGTGGCTCGGTAATCTGGCAAAGCAGTCAAATTTTGGCATTATTTGATCTAAAATTTGATTTTCTAAAATGATTTGCCGAATTGGACTCTTTAGCGTTTATCAGTCTCACATTGCACTTTGTGAGATTAGATTCAGAACCGTGACAGGAGTCCGAACTGTAGGACCAATTTGAGCTCTCCGAAAGGGGGCGCGAAGAAAGTCGAGTCCACAGTTTCTAGCGACTCTGCTGGGGATTTAGAGAACTTGACTCGAACTCATGATATGTTGTTTTATCTACATTTATGTGTTTCTTTGCATTGCCTTTGCATAGTTGTGCCTAAGTCACAGTGTTTGCCATCTGTTATTGCTAAACGGTTTGCCAGAGGCTTACTTGGAAAGCGTGCCATAAGGCTGACCGGTTATGGGCTTTACCACGATAGGAGCACAAACCTTGGATCTAAATCACCGTTGTACCGTTTGATCCTCCTTTCACTTCTCGGTGTTACGAGCGAGAGGTATATTAGGTGGTCTTGCTGAGGCACCCTTTTGACCAATTGACCTAGTTGCATATCGAAAGCTATCGAGATTGTTCCAAACTAGGACATGTTGCTCACCCGAATGCAGGATTGTTTGAAACCGCATGCGTGCGTAGTGAACCCCTAGCTCCTGACGAAATTAGGACAGGAAAACCCTACCCCACTATAGGGGTGTTTTGGCTCTCACTTGCTTGATATGTGCTGTTAGGGTGTGCCTTTACAAGAATGTATGTATCAGTTGCAAGTCCGGGTATCAGTCTGAGGATATCAGTGTTTGAGGGTATCAGATTTGAGGCAGAAATCAGTGTTTGAGTACAAATCGTCTAGCTTATGATTTCAACTGTGTGCTGTCTTTATCTAAACCGAGATGCTGTCCGTTTTCTGATTGTTGTTTCATTTTTGTTTTATTTTTCTTTTTGCAAGGTAGTGTTTCATAATTGTTTCCGACGAGGCAGATACCCCCCGAGCACTCTGGACCAGGGTTGGGAGGATTCACCCATCTGAGGATCTTATTGGAGGATAACCAGTGCTTGCTTCACTACCCCCAATTATGAGACGGAGGGCAATTAGGCATAGATCATCGGTACAAGAGTCGCCAGTTCAGAGGTCATTGTCAACCTCACCTATGCGCAGTTAGGCCTAGTTTTCTGCTTCCACCTCAGAAACAGAGTATACACTTGGTCAGACAAATCAACACCCCACAGACAGTATGGAGGATATGATGCGTTAACTCCAACAAACTATCGAGGCCACACTGTGCGATGCTACTTGCCAAGCGGAAGTTACCGCTAGTCAAACAGAGGTTGTAGCCCAACAGGCAGAACTAATTGCTAAGCTTCAACAACAGCAGCAACCACAACTAGTCGGAGCATCTGCTTCACACCCACCCCCACCTAGGGTTCCAATACCCAGGGATACAACTAATGTCCAGGAGAATACGGACATTCCAGCAGGGAGGAGATGGCCGAGGCCTTCATTGCCCAATATTCTTATAATACTCAAATCAAGGTCACAACCCGTGATCTCGAAGCAGCCAAAAGAGGGCTTCTTCGACTTTGTCACTCGGTGGAGGGCCTAGGCCTCCATGATGACCACCAGACCAGCTGAAAAGGACAAGATAAGAATGTCGTTCGCAATCTACAACTGAAGCTGTTACAGAAGATGATTGTCTTACCCCTTCCTTCCTTTGCTGACTTGCATGAGATAGGGGTGCAGATAGAAGATGCTATGAAACAGGGTCTGATTGACCATGAAAAGGAGCAGCCCAAGAGGGCATTTATGCGCAGTTCAAATGAAGCTATGAGCAGTAACGCAGCTGTAAGGACCTCTGACATTGGTATGGTCACCACCACACCAAAAAAAACCACACCCTTTACCAGCACATCTGGAGTCACCTCTCAACCTGCAAAGTACCCACCCAAAGGCTAGAGGACTTTCACCCCACTCTATATGTCTTTGTCCAAATCCTTGGGGGTCCTGATCAGGAAAGGACATCTGAAGCCCCTAGAACCACGCCCATTGCCTTATCCCCTCCCTCCTACACACAACCCGGCCAAGTATTGCACCTTCCATCAGCAGCATGGTCATGACACCGACCTCTGCTTTAGACTCCATCATGAGATTCAAGATCTCATTGACAACAAAGTGATAGCACCTCCTGAGAAGCCAAACGTCACTACAAACCCTCTCCCACCACATAACCAACCCCCTCCTCCACCCAGGCAAGTAAACCAGATCCAAACAATGGCCATCCCATATGACCCCAGCATATACATCACTCACTCCCACCTACCTAAGCTGGCGCTATTCATCCCAGAAAGCACAGACTTGTGCATGATGAGCACGTCCATATCCCAACCCGAACCCGTGGTGGTGGCTGTGGTAGAAGGCGCATGCCTAAGGGCTCCGCGAGCTTAACTGATAAAACATACAACCCTCACTGTTACATCGTGTCAACTAGCCAGGCCAAGCCGAGGGTCGAATTGCCGATGGAGATGGAGTTAAATGTAGTCCGGGAGGACAGGCCGAGCCAAGGGCTGGATGATCTAGCTGAGCTTGAGGAGGATATCAGTAACTTGCAGTTCTTTGATGAACAAGATTTGGGAGATGTACATGTCAGTTGGTTTGATACACACAGATCAACGGATAATACAGGGTGGCTTAGTGACGAGCCGGATGTTGGTGAGGGGTCTCAACCGAAGCAGGAATAGTCAGAAACAGGAATGTCTGCAATGGCCAAAATGGTCGACAACGAGAGGAAGTTGCCGGATAGCACCGGAATTGAGCAGTGTGTGTACAGCTGACACAGAACAGAAAGCCGCGCTGAAGCGGTTAGAGAATGAAAGAACTGAGGATGATCAGAAGGCTAGAAAAGCAAAGGGTCCTGCAGAGACAGAATGTGTTGAGAACACGAGAACTGTTACAGTAGAACCGAACAGTTGTTTGTCAGTTGCCGAGGGAATGTGGTGGAAAGATGATGATTTGTGTCTTGCCCATACTGATGAGGACTGGGGACAGAATCAACCAGACGATACTTAGTACCCGGAGGAGGTTGATCACATGACCTGGAGTGGAGGATACTTCAAGCCCCTACATTTGGACCAGCCAAAGGCATCAGGGAATGACAAGGAAGCAGAGAAACAGAAAGATAAACTGCTAGAGGAAGAAGCTGTACTGAAGCAGCTAAAGAAAATTCAAGCAGACATCTCCATTTGGGGATTGCTCGTGGCCTCACTGGTGCATAGACAAGCCGTCCTATCAGCAATGGATTAGGCTAAGCTTTCTATTGACATAACCCCCGAGCAGTTAGTGGGATTGGTGTTCCCGGGTGGAGCTTCACCGACTTTAACCTTCACAGATAAAGAATTACCGCTTGAGGACTCTGAGCACAACAAGTCGTTATACATCTCTGTGGAGTGTAAAGAGAAGTGGATACCAGTTGTCTTGGTTGATACAGGATCTGCAATTAATGTGTGTCCGTCGCGCATAGCCTACGCTATCAGTTTGAAGCCGGCAGATTTCGCACCAATAGCCCAAGTGATTCGGGCTTATGACAACACAAGTCGGGAAGTGATGGGGACAGTTCGGGTTAGAACTCAAGTTGGCCCGGCACAACAAGACATCAAGTTCCAGGTTCTAGATGATCCAGCTACCTTTAATTTACTCCTTGGACGGCCGTGCCCCATAGGAAAGGGGTAGCTATTGTTTTTGGGAACTCTTCCATACATCCGCTGCTGGAGGTTACTACACCAGTCTTGGAAATTGTATACGGTGAGGAGGATGTCTTTTTGTCTGGGTTCACCTCGGCCGAGGCTCGGGTAGTACGGGATATTCTGGTTATTGATAAGGGACTGTATGTCAGTGCGCAATCCGTCTACCTCATGAATAAGCTTCAACATGTACCCAGAATAGGACTGGGAAGGAGCGGCCGGAAGGGCGTCGCTACATTGGCCGAAGTGCCGCACAACCCGTATACCTCTTGTTTAGGTTACACGCCTACCAAAGAGGATTGGGTAAGGAAGGGAAAGGAAATGGCCGAAAAAACCAAGGCTAAGCAAACCGAGAAGCATTACGAGCTGGTGCATAGACTTATTCAAGAAACCCTAAACTGACACTTTGTTCGGGAGGGAGAGGATTTCCCATTTTGCGGCTTTCTGGAGCCATGGCTGAATTCTAAAAAGCAGCGCTTGCCCAGCTTCGAGATCTTTTTTGACCTTCAGTTGCAAGGGGATGAAGTTGCAGAAGAGCAGACTGACCTACCAGCTGAGGCTGAGCAGTGCAAAGAGGATGAGTTCGATGGCATAGAACTCAAGATAGGAGCAGTGCTGGCTTGTCGCCTCTCAAATCCTCAGATCACACCAGAGTGCTTGGGGGATGATTTCTTTGTTTCCATGATTGGTGATCAATTGGTTGTGGGCCCTTCTTCCGGCATTCTGGATGCATCTATCGCATCCTCTCTCGTTTGGCAGTACGATGAAGACTTTTTACCCAGCTGTTCTGGGTCAGGTAGTGAACCAAAATCCGATTCCACAAAGTCTGTGGAGTCGAAATCAGATTCTAGTTCTTCTGAGTCAGAGTCCGGTATTTCTGGGGTTGATAACTCGAATGCTGTTGTTTTGTCCAGGTCGTCTTTTTCATTTTCTTTTGAGTCGGTTATAACCAAAGAATCAGACGAACTGGAAGTTGTTAATGAGAATGGTATCGTTGTTGCTTTTAAGTACTTTTCTATGCCGTTCATTTATTGCATTAATCAGGACTTTCAAAACTTTGATGAAATCGATGAGGAAGAAATTCATCCGGCTTTGAAACATTAGATTGATAGAGAGCAGGAGAGGTTTGTAAAACCTTTGGTTGATGAAATCACTTCAATTAATGTTGGTACTGAAAAGGATTCGCGTCTGGTCCAGATTGGGTCCACGTTGTCTTCGGAGGAACGCGAGCGCTTAGTCGCTTTATTAAAAGATTTCAAAGATGTTTTCGTATGGTCCTATGAAGACATGCCTGGAATGGATTCTAAGATTGTACAGCACCGGATCCCTCTTGACCCTGAGGCCGGACCAGTTAAGCAGAAGCTTTGAAGAATCCGCTCGAATTTGGTTTGAAAATCAAGGAAGAGGTCACCAAGCAAATTGATGCAGGGTTCCTCTTAGTATCTGAGTATCCTACTTGGTTGGCCAACATCATTCCAGTGCCAAAGAAAGATGGTAGAATTCGGGTATGTGTGGACTTCAGAGATCTGAACAAAGCCAGTCCGAAGGACGACTTTCTTCTGCCGCATATCGACGAATTGGTGGACTTCACTGCGGGGCATGCGCTGCTCTCATTTATGGATGGGTTTTCCGGGTACAACCAGATCTTGATGGCACCTAAGGATAGGGAGAAAACTGCCTTCACCACCCTGTGGAGAACCTACTGCTATAGGGTGATGCCGTTCGATTTGAAAAATGTTGGGGCTACTTATCAATAGGCTGCAACCACGATGTTGCACGATATGATCCACAAAAAGGTTGAGATGTACGTGGACGGCATGATTGTCAAGTCCAAGGAATGAGAAGGCCACTACACCGCCTTGAAGAAATTTTTCCAACGGATTAGAGAGTATCAGTTGCGACTGAATCCTCAGAAATGTACTTTTGGTGTCACAGCAGAGAAAATGCTGGGGTTCTTGATTATACAAAGGGGCATCGAAGTCGATCCTTCCAAAATCAAGGCCATACTAGAAATGCCACCACCAAGGACTGAAAAGGAGGTGCGAGGCTTTCTGGGTAAAGTGCAATTCATAAGACAGTTTATTGCAAAATTAACCTTGACTTGTGAACCACTATTTGGTCTCCTAAAGAATGGAAAGAAATTCCAATGGGATGACTGATGCCAGGTTGCTTTTGAGCAGATCAAGCAGTATCTACAGAATCCACCTGTGTTGTCACCGCTAGAGCTGGGAAAACCGTTGATTTTGTATCTGTCAGTAACCGACGCGACTATGGGCTGCATGCTTGCGCAGGAATCTGAGGATAAAGTAGAGAAGGCTATTTATTACCTAAGTAAGAAAATGTTGGAATATGAGACCCGTTACACTCCACTCGAGAAGGCTTGCTTGACCTTGGTATGGGCTACCAGGAAGTTGAGACACTACCTGTTAGTTCACTCCGTAATACTGGTTTCAAGATTAGATCCCATCGAATATTTCTTCGAGAAACCAGCACTTACGGGTAGGCTAGCCCGTTGGTTGCTTCTTCTCTTCGAGTTTGATTTGAAGTACATGACTCGCAAGTCTGTGAAAGGGAGAGCGGTAGCGGAGTTCCTAGCCGATCACCCAGTGAAGGGTGACGAAGCAGTAGAGTATCTATTCCCAGATGAGGCCATTCTGTAGGTTGAAGAAGAAATCTGGACTATGTACTTTAACGGAGCGTATAATTAGTACGGGTATGGGATAGGGGTGTTGCTGATAGCGCCTGACAAATCCCATATACCCTTAGCTTTCAAACTCCGGTTCAAGGTATCGAACAACGAATCAGAGTACAAGGCATGTATCGCTGGCTTGGAAACCGCCCTGGAACTAGGAGAAAAACGGTTGGACGTCATTGGGGACTCGAACCTAGTTGTGTCTCAAGTGAAAGGAGACTGGAAGGTTAAAGAAGAAAGAATGAAAATCTATCACCAAACCCTGGACGTTCTAATTCCCAGATTTGATAAGCTAACCTTCACGCATCTGTTAGGAGAGAGCAACAGGTTCATTGACGGTTTATCAACTCTATCTTCCATGATAAACATCCCTTTGGAAGTCCAGATGCGTCCAATCATTATTGAACAGAGGTATGTGCCGGCCTACGAGCTGATCGCCGCAATTAATGAAGTACAAGATCAGAACCCTTGGTATCATGACATCTGGAACTTCTTGGAAAATGAGGCTTATCCACCAGGGGCAAATGCCAAAGATAAAAGAGCAATGAGTGGCTGCTCAGTTTATCATCTGCAGGGGTAAATTGTACAAATGGGGCCATCTAGGAATGCATAAACTGTGTGTTGATGTTGAAAAATCGAAGCGCCTAATGGAAGTCATCCACGGAGGAGAGTGCAGATCGCACATGAGCGAAGTGATGCTAGCTCAAAAAATTCTAAGATAGGGTTATTACTAGTCAACCATGGAGGAGGATTGTATTGGTTTTGTTCGGCCATGCCACAAATGCCAAATCCATGCAAATCGCATGAACATCCCGCCATTGAAGCTGTACAACATGACTTCGTCATGGCCGTTTTCAATCTGGGGATTGATATTATCAGGACAGTTACTCCGAAGGGGTCAAACAGGCATGAGTACATCCTGGTGGCGATATACTACTTTACAAAGTGGGTCGAGGCCCAATCCTACATAGTGGTGAAAGCGTCACACGTAGCCAAGTTCCTCAGAAACAATATCATCTGTCGTTATGGGGTCCTGAATGAGATCATTTCGGACAATGGTTCCCACTTCAAGAAGGATGTGATCGACTTGTTAGAGAAATACAATGTGACTTTTCATAAGTCATCCACATATCGGCCGCAAACCAACGGAGTTGTTGAGGCCGCCAACAAGAGCATCAAACACATTCTGTAGAAGATGGTGGAAACCTACAGGGACTGGCCAGATAAGCTGCTATTTGTTCTTTGGGGCTACCGAACATCAATTCAAACTTCTACTGGGGAAACTCCGTATTCCTTGGTTTATGGGATGGAGGCTGTTCTGCCAATCGAAGTTGAGGTTCCGTCACTGCGTGCTATGGCTGAGTGCCAGATCGCTGAAGTAGATTGGCAGCAGAGCAGGTTCGAAAAACTTATGCTATTCGATGAGAAGAGGCTGAAAGCACTGTACCATGTCCAAGGTTATCAACGTAGAATCGCCAGGGCTTTCAACAAGAAAGTTGAGTCCAGAAATCTGAAAGAAGGGGATTTGGTACTCAAATACAACCGAGCTCCCATCCATGAGCCTAGGGGCAAGTTCAGACCCAATTGGACTGGTCCTTACATCATCAAATCTATTTGGTCGGGTGGAGCTATTATTCTTATGGATTTAGATGGCCTTGAATTCTCCTAGCCAGTCAACATGGACAAGTTGAAGAAATTCTACCCTTGAGTGGCTCGCTAGGCCGAAAACCCGAAAGGGCAACCTAGGCAAAAGTTAGAGCACAAAAAAATTAGAAATAAGAAAAACTGAGCTCACAAGGTTGAAAACCAAAAAATGGCGGCCTTAGCAAAAGTTAGAGTGCAAAAGGAGAGTGTTAAAACCCAAGTGAACCCCAACCGAACTACGTAAGGCTTGATTCTCATCTTCGGGATACGTAGGCAACTTCATTCTGAAGTCCAGCCATAAACACTTCCAAATCAACTGTGTCCATGAGATTGTTCTGGCAATCTTTGTCTTTTCTGCATCCAAGAGTTCGGTTGTGATCTCCAGTGCAGTATAGTGCTATTTAGACAAAGGGCAACTTTCTAGTTATTGGATTCGGGGTTGTACATCTCAAGGATAGATTCCGGGCTTGTCCAATTGTGATCCATATCGAAAATGGTTTTGAAAAGTTTTAATAAAAGTTGATTTTGTTCAAATTAATCTTTTTACAACTTAGACCATTTTTGGACCGAACGGAAAATTTTTAGTACCCACAACCTTCAATTCATTGATTTCAATACTGAGTTCTCCGACTCTTGATACAGATTGAAGTTGCTTTTTATTACATTCAAAAGGAAAACTTGAAAATATAGATTAAAGCAATAAACTTGGGGCATGGTTAAGTCAGGTGTTCCTGTGGAAGCTTCAGATGCCAAAGTAGGCCCAGTTTGTGCCTCATTTTCAAGCCAAGCTATGCATTCGCCAGAAAGGGCGCAACTGAAATTGGGAGCGAGGGTCAGAAGTTCTCTAGTCCTCCGTGCAGTGGTATATCAAGCTAGTTGTGTGCCTCGAATCGAAAATGAAGCTGGATACTCTATCCCCTCTTCTGGACAAGTCTGATCATGTCCGAATTGATGCCAGAATCGGAATAAGAAGTAGAAGACATAGTGTGTCAAGCCAACCAACCAAATGCCAGGCTACCGAGACATGCTGTAGCTCATCTCAGGCAGATCAAAACCAGGGGCAACGCCAAGCAATGTCAACAGTAGATCTGTTGCACATCCAATGGCACCACCATTCCTCGTTTGGGAAATCGACTAGTCATGGACGGAAGAAATAACCGCGCGCTAAATACACAGCACAAAAGTCCACCACTTTTAACCTATCCATCAGCCATACCTAGGAAGGGATGAAAAATAAGAGAGATTAAAGAATAGAGAGGTGTACGTGGAGAGAAAAAGTGAGAAAGGGTTTTGAGGGAAAAACAGAGCCTGAGGGCCGAGTGATGTGAGAAACACATGTGAGAAGGGTGGGAAGTATTACCTGCAAGAGTAGTGGACTTCCTGCAAACTAGGTTGTCTCATGGCGATGGAAAGTATCCAAACCCATCAAAGTCTCGGCTAGTGTCAAGCCAATGCAACTTTTGCCCTCTTTCAAGCCTTAGGCAACTTCGATCAAGCGAATGCTAGACCCTCCGAAGCCAGGGGCAAGCAGAAAATGGGCTAACATACACAAGCAAAGGGCATGCTGCCAAAAACTTTGCCAAAGACGATCGCCGCGGTCACCAGCATCAGAAAACCGATAAATGAGGTTGGGGATGTCCAACTCCCCGTTGTGAACCAAAGAATAGGCATCCTGTAAAGTGAGCCTGCACATCCTTCCCAAAGCCTAGATGTGGCCAAAACAAGACTGGGGGCAAGACCTCGTCGTCACGCTGGGATTCCATCAAAACTTGGAACTCTTCGATTGTGGGACATAGCTCTTGTCCGCCAAACCTGAAAACATGGATAACCGGATTCCAACATCTAGCAGCGGCATGGAGGAATGGAAAACACAACGGAGTATGGCTCAGTGGGAATAGTGCATTTAGCCTGAAACCCCAGAAATTTAACTTTTCTGAGCCATCCAAATTCACAATCCAATCGGAGAGTTTTTCGATAAAGAATGGTTCCATTTGAAGCAAAAATAGAGCTGAATTGAAGAAACCACGAAGCTGGAGCTTTTGTAGAAGATAAGGCACTGAGTGGAAGACAGGTGGCAACAATCTGGAGGTTCTCTGCATTGCTGGCCGACCGGCCAGTTAAGGTAGCCGGTCGGCCACCTTTTGTGGCCGACCGACCACTTTAGTGGCCGACAATTACCACTAAGTGGCCAACAGCCCCTGTTTGTCTGTAGCAGCATGCCTTTGGCCTTCCTGTGTGTTGAGGATGCTAAAAACCTATGTTTTGTTCTACTCTGGATGTGTCCCGCTGTTTTGGTTCGCAGTTGTATTTATTTTGTTTATCGAGTTTGTTGCAATTTGTTTATCGAGTTTGTTGCAATTTGTTTACCGAGTTGTTGCAATTTGCTTATCGAGTTGTATTTGTTTCGTTTATCGAGTTGTTGTCGTTTGCTTATCGAGTTGTTCTTTAAGTTGTTTTATCTTGTTTGTTATGTTTTAGTTGGTTCACTACCTAACTAAGTAATTGTCAAGATAATATACAAATATTCAATTTTCATCAATCCCGTTTTTGTGTAAAATGGTGCGATGCGTTACTTAGAATATGAAATACAACCTATTTTTAATCAAAAATGACTATTTTCATTCCAATCACGGTTTCTTTTTACAAAGCGTATACAATGTGCTAACACTACTAGCAGAAAAAAGAAACAAAGCAAAAAACATCTGAATCGATGTCACCCATCTCAGGATCGAGAGGCTCTCTTCGTTCTCTTCCTTGGCTGTGTGGACTTAGAGCTATCACCATCGGTGCCGCTGTCTGAATCTAAGCCGAAGCTAGAACTAGAGCTGCCTCCAATCCCATCCTGGGAGCCCACTTCAGCATCGTCGCCACCATCAGAACCCGAGCCGGTGCCGTCGCCTACACCTTCGGATGACTCTGACTGAGGACTCATTGGGCCCTCGTCCTCTCTGGTCTCGTCATCATCATCATGTATGACAGGCTCTCGACGTCTCCTTCGGCTGCGTACTGGAATCTCTCTCCCTGCTACTAGAGAAGGCTCTGAGGGTCCGGTCTGTAAGGGTGTGACCTGAAAAGGCAGTTTGAATATATCAGCCATAGTATAGGTATCAAATACAAGTATGGTGTGCAGAGTGAGTATATATAGAAATTAGATACAATATGTGAATATAGTGTGTCAGATGCGATTTGTACATGCAGTGTATCAGTGCAATAGGAAAATGTGCAATTGTGATGTCAGTTTCAGTATATCAACAAAAATATGATAATCGAAATGCATGAAAAATTGAAAAATTACCTAAATGCCGTAGGAGTTCAGCATCATCCCTCTCCTCAAGATCATGCCCTCAAATGAGGCCATCACCTCGAGTAACCCCTCGACATACTCTATGGAGGGCTGTAAATGCAAGTTGAAACCTCGAGTGTATGAATGAATAAGAATCTGAGCGAAAATGAAATGAATGAAAGCTGTAAAGTATACTGGTAGTGAGTCAAGTGTCTTGACATATCGGTGATCAAGCAACGGGGGCTCAAGTGGAATCTGATAAGGCACTCCGGAGTACCGCCAACCAATCAGCTCAGTTGGACGATCAGGCCATCTAACACTATGCCTGGTGTGAGGCATCTTTCTAGCCCCACCCCTCGGTGCCTGGGCCCTGCTTGTAGAATGAGCATTTGCTCCTCGGGCCCTGCTCGACGAAGCAATATCATCTATCCTCTCCATGTGAGCACGAACACCTATCAGATGAGGCATCAAGTATGTTTGGAGGTAAGTCGTGTAGTCCTCATCCCCGATGAACCGATCTGCATCTGCGCCTCGCATGAAGTCAATAATCTCCTAAGGAGAGAGACGCTCTGTGGCCCGCATAGATGGAGGAGGTAGTAAGGGGACTGACTATAGTGGCAGGCCAAGTGTCTGGCGCATGAAGCGCTCACCAAGGAACCAGGCTTGGCCTACGTGTCCCTCTAGCACAAGCCGGTATCGAGAGGCGCCCTATACTCTGGCAAAATGAAATCTGGTCCCCTCTGGCATTGTCGCCCATGGCTGCCATGTGACCTACAGATAGCAAAGTGCAGAGACTGGTGAGTTGTTATTAGATATGTAAAATGAATTGAAGCTAAAAGTAGGAAAAACTGTGAGTTTTGAATTACCTCTACCGTCCTCGCTATGTCGAAGTACTGACAAAGGTAGGGGAGGGTCTCTCGGGCTCTCAGCTGGCACCAACCGTCATATCGATGCAAATATGGTACCTCGAGAGGAGTCTCAACCTCTAGCTCGAGAGCAAGCGCTGGGAAATAGACGTATACCCATAGCTGTGGAAAGCAAGACAGTGGCAGTGAGAATACAGATGAACACAAATCATACAGAAAATAGAGTATGTGTGCAATCTAGAAAATGCAGAAAGCAAAGGGTGGCACAGTGTATAGAAAGTACAAGTGCAGAGCAGAGATTAGACTATGTGTGTGCAGTGTGTGGTGTATGCAGTGTGCAAAAAGTGCAAAGCAGAAAACACGGCAGAAAATGTAAAACTGAAAAGTAAAGCATACCTCACAGGCTCTCCAATAGCCACCCACTCTGTTCTTACTCCTGCAAGAGGTCGAGCTCACATAGCAGTATAAAGTGGTGAGGCCAGGGCCACCCCAATCATAATGACGAACCTGGGATAGGTCCACTAAAGCACTCAGAAGATACAGCCCGACTGTGTTCGCCCTGTCGGCGAACAAGGTAGTGCCAAAGAGGAACATCAAGAAACCTCGGGCGTACTGCTCTGTAGCCTCGATCGTCACGGGCTCAGTCCCTCTGAAGTGGTCTGAAAACCAAGTGTATCTGACCATACCTGATCGAAAAATAGGCGGGTGTGCTTCCAACAGATAGATCCAAGCGGCCTCTCACTCATCCATGTCGGAGTCGTATGGGATCGGCCGACCCCCCACCTCAAGGCCCGTCAACATAGTGAAATCATACGAGGTCATCGTCATGTCCCCGGCGGTAGAGAAATGGAAGGAGTTGGTGGTGCCCCACCATCTCTCTACCAATGCGCCTAAGAGGGTCTTGCTCGCCATGTGACACGAGAGCCCCATGCAAAATAAGCCGAACCCCGCCTCATCAACGATCTGTCGGACGTCGTCGGGAAGGTCCATATACCACTCCCTCGTTACGGTCGACCCATATCCGCGGGTGAAATGAGAGTTTAGCTGTGTAAATGAGCAGATGAAATACAGTGCAAAGGTGTGAGCTATACGAGAAATGTAAATTACATCGCAAAAATGTAAAAGTGCGGTGTGTACCTTGGAGGCATCATGGGACAGATGAGACTCTGGCTCTCGTAGCAGAAGATTTGCAGGTGCGCGCCGTGCAAATCCAGTAAAGTGGCGGACTGTGCTAGGTGGTTGTATATGTGCCTCAGGGCGGTACCTCTCTGGGTCGAAAGGCTGGACTCTGGGCGGCAACGGTATATACTCCGGCTCCTCCTCCATCCTTGGAGAACCCCCGCCATGTGGAGCATCGTCTGCCATCTGAAAAGAAGGTGAAAAGTAGGCGAAAATGAGTAAAATGGGCGAAAAGTGCCAAAAATCAACTCTCGGAAAGAGAAAAAGTCAAAGAAAGTCAAAGCCGAGAAATGTGTACTAACCTTGTGATAAACTTCAGGGAAACAATCCTCAAGTGGTGAAAATTGAGGAAAAAGCTCCGAAAACAAATTTTGATTGATTTAAAACGAATTAGCGAATCAACTTCGCAAGGGGCGTTGGAAAACGCTTAAAAAGTACAAATTTGAGAGGAAAAAGTGTTTAGGGGTGAAGAACAAGAGGTTTCGGCACTGTGTGTGTAAGGAAAAGTGTTTTGGGATTGTGTTTTTAAAGATCCATATGCGAAAAGACTGAATTAGCCTGAATCAGCCACAACTGGCCGACCGGCCAATTTTTCTGGCCGACCAGCCACTTAGGTGGCTGACAGAAATGGTAAGTGGCCGACATGCTTCCATGGTGGCCGGCAGGTGTCCAGTGTTCTCCCTGTGTGTTTTCAGGCTGTTTTGAGTCCTTGGCTCTCGAAAAAGTGCAAAAAAAAGTCCACTTTTCAGCTTAAAGTGTCTCTGTGGAAGTTTCAAAACATGTCTTCGATGTGTGACTCATCGTCAGCCAACATGAACGAGGTGTATCCTTTTGAAACACATTGTAGCCCCTCCGAGAGGTAAATCAGAGGTTGCAACTGAATTGGTCTTGTTAAAGCGCGCATTTCTTTATTCGACATTTTGCATTGAACATGCTATGGATGTGCATTGAATAATGCGTTGTCATTATTGTGCACGGAATATCTGTGTTGTGTTGCATTGCACTACACAAGTTCTTATGTTTGCGTAGAGTATGCATGTCACGTTGTATTGCATTGTGCATGCTCTTACATTCGCGTAAAAATTGTTCGTACCTGTTGCATTGAACATGTATTCGGTGTTGCATAGAACATGCTCCACATTTCGTTGCATAGAACATGCTCTATTTCTTGCATGATGTGCATAAAGTATGCCTCTCTAAGCATTGTGTCATAGTCATTCGTCTTGCATAGAATGTACATTCTTATTGTATTATACTTGTCAAAGTTTCTTCCTTGTGCAGGCACGATGTTGTATGTACAGTTCATTCAAAGCTAGTGCAACCAAACGATATTGTATGTATGGTTCATTCAGAGGAATTCTGGGTAAGATCATTCTTGTCCATTGAACACCTTGTTTTGGTTAGAAGTATTCGGGTACGCCCGGTGCTTACACCACTCCTCGTTGGTTAAAAATATTCGGGTACGCTTGGTGTTTACAATGACACCCTTCTTTGGTTAGAAGCGTTTGGGTCGTGTGCCTGACGTTTATACCTCATTGGTTAAAAATATTCAGGTACGCCCGGTGTTTACACCGACACCCTTCTTTGGTTAGAAGCGTTTGGGTCGTGTGCCCGACGTTCATACCTTGCCTTTGATTAGAAACACTCGGGTACGTCCGGTGTTTATACCACCCCTTTGGTTAGAAACACTCGGGTACGCCCGGTGTTTATACTCCCCTTTGGTTAAAAGCATTGGGTTATGTGCCTGATGTTTATACCACTCCTTCGGTTAGAAGCGTTTGTACTGTGTGCCTGACGATTATACCACCCCTTTAGTTAGAAGCGTTTAGACCGTGTGTTCGACACTTATACCACCCCTTTGGTTAGAAGTGTTTCAACCGTGTGCCCAACGCGTATACCTCCCTTTGGTTAAAGGCGTTTGGATCGTGTTTCAACGCTTATACCATTCTGTTTTGGTTAGAAACATTGGAATGTGCTCTAATGTTTATACCACCCTTCGATGTTTGCCCCGCTCCTTTTTCCCTCTCATGCGCGGCGCGTTACGATGCTTTGGTTAAATGCATCTGGATGAATTCTGATGCTTATACCGCTCTTTGCTTCTATTACATAATGGTTGGATGTGTTTCAATTGTTATCACTGTTCTCTGTGGCTCGGAACTTAGGATGTGTCCTTAGGTTCGCACCACTTCTCTCCTCGCGTATGCCAAGCGTTGGGATCTTGTTTACTGCCTCAGGTGCACCCGACGGTTGATTTTTTTGTCTTTCCTGCGTGAGGCGCAGTAAGCTTGCATAATTTTCTTACATCCTTTCTGCATGAAATGTTGTTTGGTTCGTGTTAACTTGCTTATGTACGAGTTTATTGTAGCATTTCTTTGCATAACATTTGCATCTTGATGTTTCATTACAGCCTTCATTGTATGATCATAAGTTATGTTCTGCATCATGCATTTCTTTTGCATCTTGCCCCAGAACTACGCTAGCTTGATTCCTTGCAAAGGGATACGTAGGCAGCCTGAGGGCGCAACCGTGCTTTGTTTTGTTTGCTTGTTTGTCTGAGTCTTCGGCCTAGTCAAAAATGGGTCATCTCTGGGCCTTGATATTCACTCTCATCATTTCATGACTTCCGAGTTCTGTCAAAGAGGGGTAACTGTAGACACCCTATTTTTGACCGACTTTAAGACTCAGACGTCATCATTTGTGCACTCGATGATTGTGCATGTTTGTGCTCGTTTTGAGTGCCCAAAATTCTTGGCGAATGTCTTGTCTTTGGGCCTCTAAAGCCTCATTGTTTTGTGCTTGCTTTTGGACTAAACCTTGTTGCCTCTTGCCTAGAGGGGGGGAAGGCCTTTTCGGCCACTTTTGGCACTTGTCGGCCACTTGAAATGGTCGGTCGGCTAGGGGAGATGGCCGGCCAGCCACCTGAAGTGGCCGACGGCCATTTTTCTCATTTTTCAGATATTTTCTTTGCTAGCTGTGCCAGTTGTTGATCACTGAAGGCCATCTCCATACACGTGTATGGAAGAATGGAAGCAAGCTTTTAGCTTGTATTTCCATATAAGGGGAGGTCTCTCCCCCATTTGAGGGGTTAGAAATTTTAAGAGCGAAATTTCCTCTCTCTCTCTCTCTCTCTCTCTCTCCCTATTTTGTGCCTGAAAATGAGTTTTCTCTACACATTTGCACTAGACCCTTGACCAAACACCTTCACCTTGGAGCATAGGTCTTTGGAGGCCTTGTTTGAGCTTCTCAAAGTGGTTTTAGCTCAGTATCTTTGTTGTTTGGTTACTGTGCTTCAAAGGTAATGCCTTACCCTTTTTAAGCTTTGCTTTAGTTACTTGTTGGCCATCTTTTCATGCTATTTTGAGGCTGGTTTTAACCTTTAAAAAACTCTATTTTTAAGGTTTTAAAATGGTGGTTTGAGTCTTGTTTAGTTAGGGGGTGGTTTCCTCCATTTGCTCTTTGGCTTGAAAGCCTTTTGAGCCATTTTTCAAAGCTTTTGAAACCCCCTTTTCTTGGCCTTTTTACCACTGAATTTCAGGAGAATTTCAGTGGTAAAAAGTTAGTTTTGAGGTCCAAAATAAGAGGGGGTGGCCTCCCCTCCTTGTATCTTGTTTGCATATGTAGATGGCCTAAGATGTGAGCATATTTTTCTACCTCTTTATGACTTGATCGCAGCATGTTTTAGCTACTGATTTAGCATGTTTGAACTCTGTTTTGGGTGGCCTTGGTCATACGAGCTTAGCCTTGCATGGTTGTAGTGTAAATGGCTTTACTAGCTTTGTGTTTTAAGGCCTCTAACATATTTTGCATGAGATGATTGCATGCCATGGAATCATTTTACATGTGTTTTCAGCGCATATATCTCTGTCACACTCTCACTTAATTCACTCTTTCGTTGCTTTTGAGAGTTGTGCTTTGTGTCTTGTTTGTGAGCCAACATGTGCGCATGATTTTCTTGCCCTTTATGCCTAAGTTTCAGCATGTTTTAGCCACTGTTTTGGCATGATTTAGCTCTGTCAAAAAATGGTTTGGTCATTTAAGCTTGATATTGCATGCCTCTAGTGTAGTGCTCTTCACTAGTTTTAATGCTTTTGGCCCTTAACATGTTGTGCATGTGCTACTTGCATGATTTAGTGTCATTTGTCATGCCATTTCAGCACTAAAAGTCTGCGACCTCCCTCATTTTTTCATTTTTTGATTTGTTTTGAGGGGTGGTTAACCTTATGATTGTGTTTAAGATTGAGATAGAGCTTGTACTCAATGGCTTTAACTTTCTTTTGAGGGTTCCTCCTAGCCAAAGGCATGATCTCCCTCATGTCTTAAACCATTCTTTGGTTGGCCCCTCTCTCATTAGAGGACACTCATCTTCGACAAATTGACTAAGGAATGACTTGTTAATGCTAAAATGAGTAAATAAAATTGAATCAAGTAAAACATGAACAAGATAAGCATTTGTGTTGCGTTGCATGTGTTTGGATCAGACGTTAATCCAAACACAAGAAAAGTAGGACGTTTCATACTCGAAGTGATGAAACGTGTCATGTTTCTTGGTCGCCATCACCCTTGATCATGCATGATAGGATGGTGGCCATTTGAGTCTTATGTGCACATTCAATAAGCTTGTACAAGCTTAATTCTTTGGCTATCATGCATGAAAGTGCTTGATTGGTGGCATGAGAGCCAAGTGTCGCACTCCTTTTGAACTTCAAAAATGATAAGGAGTGTAACAGTACACACATTCCTTGAAAAATTCATTGCTTTGCCTATGTTGCTCTCTGTTGCAGCAAAACCAAAAGCCTGGAAAAGTAGGTGGCCGACCGGCCACTTATACTAGCCAACCGGCCAGTTAAGGTGGCCGACAGCCACTTTTTGTGGCCAACCGGCCACCAGTCCATTTTTGTGCAAAGTGTTCCTGTTTTGGAGTAAAAGTAGTCTGGAATGTTGGTTCGATGTTTAGCGATCAAGGCGAGTGCAAACAGAGGCAGCCGGTGGCAAGGCAATGAATTTTTAAGAGGAAGCAACCGAGGATGCATGTCTCCCTCGCCCGCGAGGCCAATTCATCGCTTTATTAGCTAGTTGTAGTTGATTATTACATGTGTTGTAATTATTCATTCAATTTGTTTTGTAATATTCCAATTAGCTTAGCATAGCTAGTTATTCGATTACGTTGTAATAATTAATTAGCTAGAATAGTTAATTAGTTTGTTTTGTAATAATTAGCTTAGCTTAGCGTAGCTGGCTTAGCTTATTTATTTGGACCCTCCTTCGCGAGGGCGCAATGTTGTAATAAGTGTGTGTATATGTGTGCATGTCTTCCAACCCCACGTCTTTCTCCCTTTTATTTAACTGCTTTCGATGGTTAGATTAGGGCACGTTTTGATTAGCATATCTTATGCTTGCATGTTTGCATCATTCATTTGTCTTGTATGCACCGAGGCTCAGCACATCATTCAAACTGCATCGTATTTCAATAGACTTATTTGAATAGGTGTTTAAAAGCATGTTGTTTGAGTTGAATCATATGTCATGATTAGGTAGCTAAACCTATCTTATCGCATTATTGCATGTGTTGCATCAGGCATTTTGTATAGTTAGGATCATGCACATATTTTTGTCTCTAAAAGTCTATTTATAGTGACAAATGCAAAATTTTGTCTCTAAAAGTCATTTTTTGACTTTTTCGTACCAGCCTTTTGGGACAAACTTCGCGACGGAGAAAACTAGTTGGCTAAAGTTTTTCCCAACAAATATTACACTTTTAAGGACGCAATAAATTTGTCCCTAAAAAGCTGATTTCTTGGATCAACCTCAAGGTTTCATTGATTCTTCTTTTCCCTTTCATGTTTGTAAGCTCAAAAAAGCCTTGTATGGTCTCAAACAAGCTCCTCGAGCTTAGTATTTCAAATTCTCTAGTTTTTTACTTAGTCAAGCATTTTGTCCGAGTCATTCTGATTCTTCTTTGTTTGTGAGGAAGACTTCTACCAGCATCACTGTTATTCTCATCTATGTGGATGACATCCTCTTGACAGGCAGCGATTCCCTCTTGATTGAGGCCCTACTTTAGCAGATGCATGTGGTTTTTCCATGAAAGAGTTGGGCTTTCTTTCTTATTTTCTAGGCATCTCTGTTCAGTCTCACTTTCATGGTTTTTTCTTGTCTCAACAAAAATATGCTGGGGACCTCTTGCTTACGGCTGGTTTAGCAAATTGCAAACCTTGTTCAACTCCCCTTGGTATATATTCTTCTATAAATCCTATTGATGTCGTACTCTTTTCCCGACCATCTTTTTACAGAAGTCTAGTTGGGGGTCTGCAGTATCTAACCATCACTAGGCCAGATTTGGCTTTGGTTGCTAATCAAGCCTGCCAACACATGCAAGCTCCTACTAATGGTCATTTTTCTCAGGGCAAGAGGCTTCTTCGATATGTTAAAAGGACTTTAGATCATGGGCTCTCTTTTAGCCCAGCTCCATTTACTCTTCAGGCCTTTACTAATTCCAATTGGGTTGGGCATTGTTTGGATCATCGATCAACTTCTGGTTTTTGTGTCTATCTTGGTCCTAACCTCATTTCTTGTTCTGCTAAGAAGCAACCCATTGTCTCTCGTTCTTCCACCGAGGCAGAATACCAGTCTATGGCTCATACAGCAGTTGAGCTTTGTTGGATTCAACAGCTTCTTTTTTATCTATCCATTTCTTGTTCTCACAATCCTCTCCTATGGTGGGATAATGTATCTACTATGGCCGGATAATGTATCTACTATGGCCTTAGCCTCTAATCTGGTGTTCCATTTTTCGTTGAAACACATTGAAGTTGATTGCCATTTCATTCGAGAAAAAGTGTATTCCAAACAAATTTCTTTGTCTTACATTCCCAACACTGACCAAGTGGCTGATATTTTTACTAAGCCTTTGACTTCATCTCGTTTTCATTATCTGAAGGACAAATTAATGGTGCTTCCTTGCCCCATTAGTTTGAGGGGGGGATGATAAGAGTATTGAAGAGAAGTGCCAAAAGGCTTTACTTCAGCCACAGCTATAGCTACAGCATCAGCTGTATCAGCCACAGCTATAGGCGCAGTTACAGAAGAAATCAAGACTTCAGCATCAGTTTAAGCATGTGCAGAATGTAAAGGATAAACCACCTAATCAAAGATAGATAGATATAAGTACAGATACAATAGTTATAATGGATGTGGTTAGTCGTGTAGTAATTAGTTAGTTAGTTAAAGCAAATTGAAAATCACTTGTATAAATATTTGTAATGACTCTTATAACTAATCAATCAATGAAATCTTCACTTATTGTTACTTTTCTATGTGACATGGCCAAGTCTCATGATTTTTTATTTTATTTTTTTTTTAAAAATAATGAATTTTACACACATACATAATTTTTATTGTATAAATAAATGCAAGAATTCAAATAACATAGTGAAATAAATCCAATGATAAATAACATTTATCAAAAACAAATATTCTCCAACTACAAATTCATTTTGACATGGCAACAAAGTAAACGGTATCATTTTTTTTACCTCTCTTTTGATGAAAAATTATTAAACACTTCGGTGAATTGAAAAACTAATTCAAGATTTTGAAATTTATTATTTATGAAAATTCAAGCACAGCTTAGGCGTGCACAAAAATATATATATATATATATATATATATATATATATATATATATATATATATATATATATATATATAATTACACTTAGTGAATTCATCTTTCACCAATCCGGACAGTAGTAATGATAAGCAAACCAACAAAGGAACTTCTCTCTTTTTGAGAAATTTCAAAATCTTTATTTGAGTGTTAAGGAGCTTAACTCAAATTTCTTAATTATTAACCATCCTACAGTTCTTTCTTATCTCTCCATTTGATCCAGTCAGAGGACTAATGTCACCCATCTTAACCATTGCTGCACCAAAGTCGGAGTTGAAGGATTGAGGATCTCTGATGTATTGTTTAACGAGGGAATCAGTTGATCCACCATTGTACAACTCTTGATCTGAGTGAAGGAGACCTTTTTGCATGATCAGGTTCTTGTAGTAATTGTTGTCAAAAAATGTGGGACTTTGAAGGTCAAGAGGAGCCAAATTGTTGTCTGCAGGACTAGGGCTAGTAGTATTTGGACATCTAACTTGCCTTGTCATTGCAAAGGAACTATCAATATTGGCATCGCCATAAATACGAGCTTTGAAGACTGTACACCTTGCTTGGCCTATTGTATGTGATCCTGGTTCCAAAACGATGCCATTTTAGAAAGTAAGGCACTAACAAATATTGAGATATTGGCACCCTTCTTAAGAGGCCCATGATGACATATATCCCGAAAAAGACGTTTGTCTTCTGTCACGTGACTTTCAGTCATACGATCCAATTTTTAATTCAAACAAAATCAAATCGGGTGGTTGTCAATAATTGTACAAAGGAATGGACACTTGGAGACCGGGGATCTGAAACCCCTATTTAGCAGCTTAAATTTTAAACAAAAATGCTAGGCTTCAGGAAAAATTTTCAGGAAAACCTTCAGGAAAATGGAGGAAAATGGAGGAGGAGGAGGAGGAGAGGAGGAGGAGGAGGAACTGGAGGGGCTCGGTCGTCTGCCCAGCCTCCGTCGTCCGCCCAGCCTCCGTCGTCCGCCGTCGGTCAGTCGTCTGCCCAGCCCGCCGTCGTAGCCCAGCCCCGGTCGTCTGCCCAGCCCGCCGTCTCAGCCTCTACCCAGGCCCGCCTCCACCTCTGCCCAGCCCCGCCTCCGCCTCCTTCTATTTTGATGGCCCCCTCCAGTTCCTCCTCCCCCTCCTCCTCCTCCTCCTCCATTTTCCTCCATTTTCCTGAAGGTTTTTCTGAAATTTTTTCCTGAAGCCTAGCACCTCTTAATTTTAAAAGCAGATAATAGAGAGAGAGAGAGAGAGAGAGCACCTGATAGAGCAACCAAATCCTTGGTGGAAAGGCCAACATTGTTGAAGGTAGATATGAGTGTTTGGAGGCTAGAAGTCGGACTTGGGAGTGCACCACCATTGGCAAGTTTAAAACTCGCTGTTCTAGAATCCCTACGTCCAAGTTTAACACCCCAAGTTGGCCCTCCAAGCTACAACAAATTACATATCAACAAAGAGTAGAGTACAAACCAAAGGCAACCAAGCCATACCTAGTAATTTAGGAAACTTGACATTTGACACAGAGATGGAAAATACTTACAATAACAGTAGAGTCACGAGCTGCGATAGCTACAATATCAGCACATGAGACTATATTAGGACAAGCAGCCTCCACTTTGAACTTAATATCATCAATTACATTGTATCCCCTAACAGATCCATTATTAGGACCTGCAGTCTTTTCTCCTGTAAATGATGAAGTGTCGTCAAGGAGTATTGATCCATCACAACCCTATTATCAAATATGAGACAAGCCCATAAAGGACAAGAAAGTTTGTCAAAATATACTCTTTTGAACAAGAAGAAACTGTGTATTCATATTCACACAATGGGCTAACATCGAACCAAAGAGCTTCTAAATACACTAAGGGGTTATTTGGGGTGTTCTAAATAAGTGCACTTTTTGCCTTTTTGGACTAAAAAGTTGAGAAAAAAAATATGGATGTTTAGGTTAATTTTTTGACTTTTTACGAAAAAATGTGTATTAAAAAATTGTATAAATAAGTGTGTAGAAAAAGTTAGTGGAGTAGGCGTACAGGTTGGGTCGGGTAGTGGGTTGGTTAGGAGATGGGAAATGATTGCCTCCTTTTCGGACTTGAATTGGTCGGTGTTGTTTGGCCCGTGGGGACCCACCACAGGTCCCGTTTTGCTAATTGAAACCATTCAATGTGTAAAACTCGTCGAGTACTATATGTTTACAAAAAATCACGTTGATTGGATATCGATAGCTATCTGATCGTGTTAATTTTTTTTATCAACTATTACCTATAACACTATCCATTTTTTATACAAAACTGATTTGATCATGTAGTTAGCGATATCCGATTAACGTGATTTTTTACAGCGTGTAGTTCTAGACGAGTTCTACACATTGAACGGTTCGGATTATCAAAACGGAACCTGTGGTGGGCCTCCACGGGTCCAACATTACCGTCCGACTTAGTGATTTTATATATGTAATTTTTTTTTCCCTGTCACGGTACTAAAGGGGTCAAATCAATCCCGAAAACTGTGTAAAGTTGGTTTGATTAAAATGTTATGTATATTACCAAGCTAGACTTAAATCAATTTATATTTACACCCATCACAATCATTGTAAACCTTGTACTTAAAGAAAAAAACACTCATACATGTTACCATAGATATGACTTTGGTAAGTATATTTTGAAACTCCCTCCCAACCAACAGGGGTTTTGCAAATCTCAAATGGAATAATCTAACCTTTAGGGAAGTGTACAACCTTATATATACCGAAAAAGTTATGCACCCAAAACAAAGTACACTAAAAGTGCCCCAAAAAATAAGGTGTATCATGCATATGTAAATTTGATGTGGTCTAGGTCACATTTATAATCTGATTAACAGATTTTATTTTTTAAATATTTTTTTAAGATGCACTTAATACTGGACAAATACAAAATATGTATATATATATATTTTAATAATTTGGTATCCGGCCACTGACTAACATAATTTATATATATATATATATATATATATATAGCCCTTGTTTGGTGAGATAGTTTGAACTAATTTAGCTCACTAAACTATAAACGAAGTCATAGTTCCCTTACAATCATTTCACTTTTTAACATTATTATTTCACTTTTTCGCTCATAAAATTATTTTTTAAAAAAAAAATTATTCCTAACGAAACATTTTTAACCAGGTCAAAATAATAAATAAATAAATAAATAAAGAACAAAAGCTAAACAAGTTCTTTCCAAACATATGTAATAAAAAAATTATTTTCCCAACTTTCTATATCATTGACGTATTAATTAACAGTTAACAGCTACTAGGGGTGAGAAGCGGATATACCGATCCGCCAAAACCGACCGAACAGAACCGATCTGCCACATTTTGGACGGATGCGTGATGATGAGCGGACGGTTGCGGATTGATTTTCTCCAATCCGCCAATTTGGCGGACGGATGGCGGATTTAAGATTTTTTAGCCGCAACCGAACCGCCAAACCGCCAAATCGTGAGCACCTGTAGTAATTTATAAGACTTTGTATTTTCAATTTGTTTAAATATTATGTTTGTGTTTTCAATTGAAAAAGAGTTTAAATATTCTGTTGAAAAAAAGTTTTCAACTTGAATATATTTTTGAATTGAAAAAAATAAACGTATTATTCATCTATATTTTTTAGTTTTTAAATCTAACTCTAAAAATAATAAATAAAAAATATGATATATGCTGGTTGGTTTTTGTTTTCAAAAACATATGTAGATGTAACAATATAGAGACATTCAATCTCTACTACTGCTCTGTTTATGGTTTTGGTGGTTTGAATTGTTATTATATTTTAAGAATCACAGATTGTAATACTTTATAGGCATGAATCATGCTGTGATTGTAATATGTGGATGAAGCATACAGTGATCGTGATATTCTAAAGTTTCAAACTTTCTTTCTTTGGATAAGGCATACAGTGATTGTAATACTTTTTTAAGTCATTGACTGTAATACTTTTTTTTTCTTTTTTTTTTTAAGGAAGTGCACAAGTTGAATTATGTTGAAAATTTATAAAATTTTAAACCGCCAAACCGATTCGCATCCATCCGCCAAACCGCCAATCCGCTCAATCCACATCCGCCGGATTGGCGGACGGATGCGGATTGATTTTTTTCAATCCGCCAATCTAGCGGACGGATGACGGATTGGAGGTTTCGTGGCCGCAACCGACCCGCGCCCACCGCTAACAGCTACAATAGTGGCAGCATATATATATATAAAAAGTGAAGAAGAAGAAGAAATTACTTGAACGAAGCAGTCATGGAAGTGGAGGCGAAGAAGAGAAGCACCCATGCGCTTTTCCTTTGACACCGCAGAGGCAACCACTGATCTCACAATCTTGTGTACATTGGGACATGTCTCCGCGTAGAAATCAGTGCAAAGTTGAGCAGAGGAGGTGCCCATTACGAGCACCACCACCATTACAAAATTCACAAGCACTTCAGAAGAAGATGAAGAGGAAGTCATTTTCACACTTCCAGAAATGTGGAGCGTAAAAAAAACAAAAACAAAACAAAAAATTGATGAGAATGGGTTGAAAAGATATGCCTGTTGTAGGTTGTATTTATAGAATTCAATTGGTACCTGGTTGGCACCGCGGGAGAACATCTTTTTCACTCTCTCGTGGAATTATTTGTCTACTTTTTTATACAATAAAAAAAGTACATATGTAAGGGGTGCGCGGTTTAGTTCGGGCGGTTTGAGAGTAAAATTACAAATTGAATGGCGGGTTAGCGGATTAGCGGATTGACAAATTGCGACTTAGGTGGTTTTTGACGGATTGGCGGGTTGAAGAATATTCTAACTAATTATCACGCATTTGCATAATATATAACACTAATTTGTATAATAGTTTTTAGATATATAACGCAATGTAATTTTATATAATATGTTTCATAGATATAATCACTTATTTGTAATAAATTTCATATCTTAAATATCTCTGACACTCATTTTTACATTGATATTTTATTAGAAGTTAAAAAATATATACGTATTAACTATAATGGAGCGGAGCAGTTCAGTTGGCAGATTATAAATTTTAAAATTAAAACTGCGGTTAGCGGTTAGAGCAGTGCGGATTGATGCGGATCGGTGCGGTTTTAGCGGATTGGGCAGTATTTTGCACAGCCCTAGTACTATGTGTATCGTATACGTGGTATTTTTGGTAAATGATAAATTGCATCACAAGCTGTTTGTGTTATGTTTTACAGTAGTGCTACACATATTAATTAATATATTAATTAGTATACAAATATATGTTATGGCATTGCTATTTTAAAATTATGATCTCATCCATTATATAAATTATAAAGACTTAAAACCTGTAAAAATATGCTACATCATTTGTTAGTACAGTAATTAATATACCAATTGATAACATTGTTATTCTATTCTTTTTATCTAACAAAGATAAATCAACATGTTTCACTCATAAAAAAATTTCACTACTACAAAAACAAATAAAAATCACACTTTTTTTGTGTGATGTATGTTATTTAATCACACCTTTTAAGTTTTATTAAAGTGTGATCTTTGGGAGTGTGATTAAAAGGGGTCATTTTTAATCACACATTTTAATTGTAATTAAAAATATTTACATACTTGGTTTAAAACATTAGATAACCAAATGATACATGATATTTTGAGACTATTGAATAATAACTTCTCTTCTAATTATCGATTTTAGTTGAATATGAAATAGACGGCAGAGAAGATTAAGGTAAATTACAAATACACCCTCTAAAACTTGCTTAAAATATAGATAGCTCTTGTGGTTCTAAAAATTAAAAATACTCTCTTATTATAATTTTTTTATTTAATAGAATTAATAGAAAAATAAAATTTCTAATACTTTTCTGTACGACAATAAAATTACATGAATTTTTCATTAGAATATATTTAACATAATTAAATATTGTTAATTGACCTGATAATTTATTAATAGAAATAATCATTTGTTATATAATTAGAAACTCAAAGGAATATGATATAGTTTTTAAAATTATATGGAGTAATTAATATTTCAAGTAAATTTTAAAAGATATATTTATAATTTACCCAAAAAAATTATGTGTGCTTTGAGTTGTTTTGAAAAATAGGTCAAAAGGTGATTTTTTGATGTTTTTAAATATATATATATATATATATATATATATAGAAAAATGATAAGATCTAAAATGAATTAAAATTTAAAAAAATAACTTTTAGTTAAATTTTCAAAATAGGCCTTTGTTTGACACTTCCAACTTGCCTAGTCTTTATCTACCAGATTAGGTCATTACATCCGCGCAAGACTTCGCGATACTGGACAATGATATTCAGATTTTTCATTTAATCTTTTACGCACCCCACATCGTCACTTATTCAACAAATAATAAAGAGCATGATGTGACTATTTCTTAAGAAAATACAAATTAAAAAAATCACCACATAACCGTATATCATTAAACAGACATATAGTTAGGTTAAAATTCTCACTTGATAATTTTTATCGCTTGTGAGAGACAAGATGGCCGGAAAAAAAAAAAAAAAAAAAAAAATTGTGTGTGAATATCATCATTTTTCTTAATATTTTGAAAAATAATGAAATTATTATCCGGTGAGATTCATTGCTACACATACAGAAAATTAAAAAATAAAAGTAAAAATGCCATTTGACAATTTTAATTATAGAAATTTGAATATAAAGATTTGACAGCTAGAACACTTTCAAAAATCTTCCAAAAAATGTTTGTTAAAATTTTACATCAAACATTTGAGATTTTGAAGAGTAGTGCATCTAGGCAAAATAAAATGATTGGTGCTAATTTTTTTATTAAATATTTTTATTTTGAGTGACAATAAATGATGATTCACTCTCTGACAACACCATAACTCAACCTATATGCCATAACTATCGGTTAAAAAAAAAAAAAAAGCAAACAAGGAAGAAGAAGAAGAAAAAAAAAAGCATTTAGTGCGTTTAGTTTGAGTTTTTTGAAAATTAAATTTTTTGAAAATTGAGTTTTTTTATTTACGTATTCTTTTGTTTTTAGTGAATATTTTTTAAATTTTAAATATTTTTTTTACTTTTTTAGATACACCTTAGTTAGATGTATCTAAAAAGTAAAAAATATTTTAAAAAATTAATAAATACATAAAAATATAAAAAAAATATACTGAATTCTTGTATTTTTTTATATTTTTGTTATTTAGTGACTTTTTAAAAGATTTTTTTTTATAAATTTTTTACTTTTTAGGTGTATTTATGTTAGGTGTGTCTAAAAAGTAAAAAAATTGCTTAAAATATTAAAAAAATTCAGTAAAAATAAAAAAAAAAACGCAAAAATTAAGAAAATAAAATTTTCTGAAAAATATTTTCTGAAAAATGAAAACAAGCAAGCTGATTATGGCTTTAATTATTATTATTATTTTTCAAGCCAAATTGATTGATTGTTGGCTAAACATAGCCTACGAACACGTTTATGCGAAATGAAATGCACATGGGCATCAGTTTTTCTAAAAAGAAAAATGCTATTCTTTTAAAAAAGTTATTAAAAGTTTTTTTTTTAACTAAAATAATGTGGTAGTGATATTTTTTTAATTAAAAAATATCTTGATGAATTGTGTATTTTAAATGATAAGTTCACAACATAACCACGTTATAAATTTCTTGTATATTTTCCATGTTATAAATTTTCTATTTTAATGATGGAGTTTATTTGTTCTTATTATAGGGGTCTTTTTGGGAAGAAGTTAAAAATTTTAGCTTTTTGACTTTTTAATTTTTTTATACAAAAAAAAAAATCACAAAAGCCAATTTTTAAGTTAAAAAAGTTGTCCAAAAAGTCAAAAAACTAAAAAATTAAGGTTACGTTTGGTAGAGTTTTGTAAATATGATTTGAGAGTATGAGTTGTATTTTAAGTTTGTGAGTTACAGAATTATGATTTGAGTATAGAAAATTTGTTTGGTTATGATTTTTGAATAAAGTGTTGAATTGAGTGTGGAATTGAGTTTTGAAAGTTTGATTTGACATGTGAAATAAAAAAATTTGTTTAGTTATGAGTTTTAGAAAGAATTTTCAAAACTTAATTCAAATTGTTATAACTGATAACAAAACACACTACTTTCACACTATTGAAAATTATGATCAACACTCATGGCCAAACTCTTTTTAAAATTCAATTAAAAATATTTATTATTAACAGAAAATAACATTAATTAATTTTTTAATTGAAAATACGACAAAGGAAATAAATTTTTTTTCAAAAGAAATATTCAAAAAATTTAAATCATAAATATTTAAATAATTTAAATAATCTACAAAATTTAATAAGCAAAAAATTAAAATAAATATTCAAAAAATTTAAATCGTAAAAATTTAAATAATTTAAATATTCAATAAATTTAAATAATTTAAAATTTTAATATTTTAAATTTAAAAACAACTCTACACTCAAATTGTAACTAAACACATAAAACAAAACACAATTAAGAAATTATTTTTAAAATTCATAACCAAACACATAACTCGAAACTCTATACTACTTTCACAACTCTACAATCAAATCGTAACCAAATACATAACAAAAAAAATTAAAATATTTAAAAATATTTTTATAAAATAGAGTTTGAATTTATTTTTATAAAATATTTTAAAATTCAAAAAATTAAAATCATAATATTTAAAAATTAAAATATTTAAAAATATTCAAAAAATAAAAAAATCGTAACATATTTAAATATTAAAATATTTAAAATCTTAACAAAATTAAAATATTTTTAAAATATTTAAATATTTAAAAAATTAAAAAAATTAAAATATTAATTGGAATTGTGTTTTGAAAAGAGTTTTGAATTATGTGTTTGATTATGAGTTTTGAAAAGTAATGATTATGTTTTGAATTGAGTTTTCAGAAATAGGTGTAGAATTATGATTTAAAAGTTCAAAACAAACACCACACTCAAATCAATAGGTGAAACTATAATTTGAGAGGTTTACCAAACGGAGAAGCTTTTATTAACTTCCCAAAACACTCCATAGTCAAAAAGCTATGCAATGCGGGACAACTAGATAATGGATGACCATTCAAAAAATTTCCTGCAATTATTAAATTGACTTTTGAAGTTTAAAAAAAAGATTAATAATATAATTATTATGAGACAGTAAAATGCATATATGATTTTGTTCCAATTTGGTTCAATTAATTATACCTGTTGACATTTTTTATGAAAAATGCACATATGAACAACATGGGTCGTATTTTTAGGTCAAAATTATAAACTTATTCAACTTTGTTTGTTAACCTTAACCATTTCAATGACTATTTTTCATCAAAAACTTTCTGGAATAAATTTTTTTTTTCAATTGAAAAATAAATAAGTCAACGTAAGTTTGCAGTAACAACTTAGAAACCCTTGGAATAATTTGATCTCACTGGTTGGCAGGCTGTAAATATGTAAGTGTTTATGAGACATATCTCTTGTCCTCGAAACCGCCTGTTTGAGCCACGGAACTAAGAAAAGGCTGTGGAGGGTCCTAACCTTCTTGTTTTTGTGAAAATTATTGTTTGTCATAAAATTTTAAAAATATATATATTATTTTATACATAAAATGGTCTTAGTATAAAAAAATATATATGTCATTCTTTTCTATCTTGAATTCTCTTTTTATTTTATACTAAAAAATTTATTCATCTTATTATAAATTGCTTCTATGGTATTAATTTTTTTTATGTATATATAATTTATATATTTCATATTATACATACATGTGTGCTTTATGTATATGATAAAAAAAATTATTTTTGTTTTAACTCATCCAATAATAAAATCTTGATTCCGTCCTTCATCTCCTTATCACATGAATCATAATCAATTTCTTTTACACTAACTGCAAAAGAACGTTATTAGTTTGTTGACTAAAAGGTTTAATCAACTTCAACAAATGTGAATTTTTAGAGGTGACCTATGATGGGTCACGATGACTATGTGGTATTTTAAAAAGATGGTAAAAAATTAATTTTTTGACTTTTTAAACTTTTTTCGCTGTTTAATGTAAGAGGTGATATGATTCAAAATGGATAAAAAGCTAACTTTTAGCTCTTTTGGTCCTTTCCTAAAATACCCCTATGTATTCTCTCTTGGTCAACATCTTTTTTTTTTTAAGTTGTGTTTGGATCATAAATTTAAATATGAATTTAGAAAGTGAAACTAGAAAAAGTATGTAAAATAGAATTATATGTCATTCATATTTCATCAACCTTTTCAAATTTTCTTTCTAAACCTCTATCCAAATTTATAATCCAAACACATCTTACAATTTTTCATTTTTTCTTTTCTTTTTATTTTCTTGAATCATATATCTTGCCTGACACAAAAATGGCATCTAGACTTTTGAGATCAGTATGAATAGATTATAAATTCGATGATTTTTGAGCCCCCTATTTTGTGTGCACAACGATGAGAAGGTGCAAAATTATTGATAAATTTTGAAATTTTAATTCCTGTTTAGGCTTTGTTCAGTTGTTAGAAACTTTGTTTAACATAATATTTGCAAAATTATGGATAAATTTTGGAATTTTAACTCCTCTTTAGGCTTTGTTCACTTGTTAGAAACATTTGTTTAACATAATATTTCTGGAGAAAAATGAATGAAAGGAAGAATAAAGGGAAAAAAAATGCAAATAATTTTTTTCGCTAATCATTTAGTTTATTAAAAAATTTATGTGCAAAAATAATTTAAACTTCTCGTGATACATAATTTTGCACTTTTTTAAGAAAAATGATTTGAGGGAAAAAAAATGTTTACTTCAATAAAACAATTATTGCGTGCCTTATATATATATATATTTTTTTACATGGAAAACAAATTTTTTTCTTCTTCTTCTTTTCTTTTCTTTCCCATCAATTGAAAGCAACTTTTTAGTCTTTTTTTTTTCTTTGCTTTTATTTTTTATTTTTTTAATTATATTTATGGAAAGGCAACCTTATTCTTGGACTTAGGCTTCAATATAGGAACTGCCACAGACGAGCTAGCTAGCCATCATAAGATCTTCATGAAAATGAAAAGAAATATATTTGGAAATATTTATAAACAATAATAATAATAATTGCACAATAGTAACCAGAGACGATGGCTGTGTGTAGTTTGGTTTGGAGAGATAAATTTTAAAAAAAAAATTTGAGAAGAGAGTTTAGAAATTTTTTTAATTTGTTTGGTTATATGTTTTGAAAATAGTTTTGTACTATGGAAATTTAAAATGATTTGATATTTTGTTATAATTGAATAGATGTATGTAAGAGAAAAAATGATTGAAAATGAGAGAGGAGAGAGAAAAAATAATTGATTGATATCTAAGAAAAAGAAAGTAATTTTAATTTTTTTTTTCAAAATTACTAAATAAAACAAAATTTTAAAAAAATTTCTCTAAAATTTATTTATCAAAAACAAACCAAGCAACGTCGATAACTCAGCCAAATGATGCGCCAGTGATGCGAGAATGACGACCAGACTGGATGAACTTTAGCTGACTAATAGAATTCAATTATATTATTCCTTTATTACACAATTAATTAGAATTCGAGCATTTCTAAGGGGATATTTAAATAAGGTTTGTTAGGTATTTTAATCAATGTAAATTTAATTTTGAATTCTAATAGACTAGCTATTGGGTTAGCTACTTTACCATCTTATTTTTTTTATGGTTACAATTGCAGAACCCTAGAGGCTCTCCAAACAATTATGTGTGTATATATTTTAGATTTTCGTATATTTATGTCTTGGATTTGAGATTTTATATATTTTATATATATATATATATATATATGTGTGTGTGTGTGTGTGTGTGTATGTAGCAATATGTTCTTTCAATTCTGTTTGATGAATTACGGAATAACTTATTTTGTATTTTGTATTTTTTTTCTCCTCATTCTACAGGTTTTGTATGTTTGTATGGGCAACTTTATTATTATTGCAAATTTATATTAGTAAAATATCAACAATTAGTATTTTTTTATTTTAAAAATTAATTAAGTTAGTTTAAATGATTAGCTAAAATAAAAAGCGTTGTTGGAGAACACAATAGCTAAAGTAATTAGGTAAAATAAAGAATATGCTTTCTTTGTACTTTAGCTAGTGAAAAGTAGAGAGTGTGGTTGGAGTTGCTTACACAATTAATTAGAAATCTCCTAAGAAAGCAACGTCACAATTATTTGGCAATGTATAATCACTATAACAAAAAACATTTTTGGTGACGTTTTTTAGCAACTAAACTGAAATTAGTCGCCAATTGTATATAATCGGCGACAATATATTTGTTGGTTGCCAAAAAATAAACTATTTGTGACGAGTTGAGATTTTTTGTAGCCAAAAGGTTTGGCGCCAACTTAAATTTTTGCGCGGGAGCGCCAAAAATGTTTTCGCGACCAAATTAATATATAGCGACGAAAAGTTTGGTTGCCGATTATAATTTTTGGCGACAGCAATAAATAGTTGTGGAAAAGGTGAACGATACTTATGGCGACCGAAGGATTTTGGTCGCTAATAAATTAGAAGTTGAAACTACGTCGTTTTGCATTTTTTCCTTTTTTTTTTTTTTTTTTTTTTTTAAGACTTGACCCACCCTTTTGGTGAATAAACAAATAAGACCTAAGCACCACCAACATAATTTTTGTTCATCTCATTCTCTCCCTCAAGCGACACACAACAAACACAGAGGTATGTCTCTCTCTCCTTCTCCATCTCCCTCTCCCTCTCACTCTCTCACACCGCCTCCTCCTAATCTCTTTCTTCTTCGTCTCTCTTTCTCTCGCTCTATCGCACCGCCGATGGCATTTCCTCAAACGGTGCCTCCTCCTCCTCCTCTTTTCTTCTTTGTCTGCCTTTCTCACAGCACTGATCCCAACCGACGACATTCTCTCTCTTTGATATTTGAATTTATGGGACTGATTTTGGGACTATTTTGGGACTGCCACCCCTTTTCTTTCCATTGTCGCCGTCTCTCTCTTGCTCGATTGCTTCGTTGTTGTACTGCTCCGTCTCCCTCGATTGCTCGCTTCATTGCTGTAAACGTGTTTGGCTTCTTTGTTAATTCAATACCGTAAAATGTGTTTGATTCCTTGGTTATTGTAGGTGCGTTTACACATTATAATGTTTGATTGCTTTGTCTCCTTACCTCCATTTCAGATTGTGTTTTTTTTTACAGTGTATGTATGTATGTATGTATGTATGTATGTATGTATGTATGTATGTATGTATGTATGTATGTATGTATGTATGTATGTATCTGTAAAATATAATTAAATGAAAATTAAGTTAAAAAAGTTTGAAGTTAAGAATAAATATTAAGGATTTATGGTTAATTTGTGATGTAATTGAATTAATTTATATATATATATATATATAGGGGATGGATGTTGTTTAAGTTAGAAACTATGTATATAATAATTGAATACAGAAAGAACAAAAATAAAATTAAAAGTATGATACAGAGGAAAGAGGAACAGGTCTATATAGTGTAAAATTAAAAGTATGATACAAAACAAAAAGTTGTAACTTGTATGGTTATAAACAGGTCTATATAGTGTACTTTGGAGAACACAGAGGAAAGAAAACATTTAATGAGATTGAAGAAACTCACCATTCTTATTTGTTCTTTGTGAAAGAATCCAAGGAAGAAACTAAGCCTTCTCTTCTTTACAGTTACAAGAACAGTATCAATGGCATCACAACAGTGCTCACTTGCCATAATGCATCAAAACTATCTGGTAAACAATAGTTACAATTCTAATAAATTAATGGGTTCTTTTTTAAACTCTTCATCTGTGAGGAATGTTTTCTCATCGTTAAGAATGGGTTTTTGATAGAATAGGAGGAAGTGGTGTCTGTGTTTCGAAGCAAGCCAAGAAAGTACTCTTTGCAGACTATAAGATCATGGGAATTTCTAGGTTTAGAAGAGGGAGAGAAGTCGAACAAATTGAAGAAAGATGACTTCCGGTTCAAAGCCAAATATGGCAAAGAAGTCATTGTTGGCCTCTTGAATAGTGGTAAATGCAATCCCATATTAATTACATCTAAGCAAATCATTGATATATATATATATATATATATATATATATATATATATATATATATTATCAGCAAAAAAGAAGTTTTATGGATGAATAACCATCCTATCAAAGCAAATCCAGCCCAACTAGGTTAGCACCGAAATGCAAGCCCCGATTGGAATCAATGATTAAAAGTATGCCAAATGGAACTTGGTTGCATATACAGAATCTTCTATGTTTTGTTTGCTATTAGAATTTTATTTTCCCTCCGTACAAATTTGAGCTCTTAAGCTTTGATAATCTTTTGAATTTCACATGTAGGGCACTCCAGTGAATATCATTGTAGGTTCTCATGTTTGGGTTGAAGATCCAGATGAAGCTTGGATTGATGGACAAGTGTCAAATATTAACGGATAGGAAGTTGAGATCCAGACTCGTAACGAGAAGACGGTAAAAATATTACATCAACTGGACATTAGTTATTGCATCAATGTGATGCATTTTTGGAAACTGAAGTTCATAGTTCTGCCTGCATAACCTAGTTCCAAAAAAAATTTTGCTGATCAAATTTTAGACTTTAATTTTATCACAAATTTTTTTTAAATTTGGGAATTTCTGTTTTGATTGGAAATTTGAGAAAACAAGTCTAACTAACTGGTGGTCCTGCAGCTTTGCTTGAATTCAACGCTCCTCCATAACATATGTAATCAAATCATGTAGGTTGCTTTATTTTTCTTACTGGTGGAAAATGTTTCTTCATATTAGAAGGTGTAATTCAGGTGCGAAGAAGATTTTTATGTCCTAATCTAATATTATCATTAGTTTATATCATTAGTTATTTAATGTTCATGTTGGTGAGAGAAAGCAATGAATTAATGCAGCTATGGGCGGCTCTGTCATAATATTATGTCCTAATCTGACATTATCACAAACTTATTTTGGAATTATTCTTATCGTCATTAATCCATTCCAAAGACTTCCTCATATGTATGATGATCACGTGATGGAACCATACAAGGAGCACCATTTGGACGACTGAGTCCTCATGTTTTTACAATTGCTGATGTTACTTTTAGGTGACCTTGTACTTTGTTTAAATTCTGTAGAGTTTGTTCTTAAAGGATGTTTTAAATGGTCTACTAAATTACTTGAAATGAACCAGGGAAATGATCTATGAGGGAAAAAGCAACTCCATTCTGGTCAGTGGTGAAAGTGGGACTGGTAAGACAGAAACTACCAAGATCCTTATGCACTACCTTGCCTATTTGGGTGGCCGTAAAGGCACTGGAGGAAGGACAATTGAGCAACAAGTTCTAGAAGTAAGATGCATGATCTAACTCTAGTTTCATGCATTGTTTAACTCGTCAATTGGGCTAGTGCTGGTAAGGATCATGTAAAGTCCTTGAGGCCATCGTTTGAAGTGCGAATTCTGCAACAGGGGCTATATATCCAAGACAGATACATAGAATTGATGCCATGTTATGGTCATCTTCAAAATAGGTGTGATGGTACTCTGAAGGTGGACAACAAATGCAACACAAAATATTATCAATGACCTTCCTATTGACATCATGCTTCCGTTGGAGGTGCACTTGTGATTATCATGGCTTACATACATTTCTTACTTCAAAATTAACGTTAAATTAATAGAATTTAGAGTTGTATTATTCATTTTGTTTTTGTCCACATTTCAATTAGCATTTTTGATAGATGGACTTACATTAGTAAAAGGAGAAAACATATGTACAAGGAGCCATATTGCCATAATGCCATCCGTATGACCTAGAGGGTCAATCAACGTCATAGCCTAGGCCTATAGCAAAATAATGAGATCCAAACTCTACAAGAGATAAATAAATGAACACCTCTAAAATAAGTATTATTTCAGGAACTGATCTGGTCTTCACATTGCCCTCGCTTAGATTATATGAGGAATTTGTCACATTTCAATCTGGACTGTTATGTGGCTTTGAAAGGCCCTTTTCCAGAAAATATGACATTGGAAATTCTGTACCCCACAAAGCCAACGACTAATGAACTTTCATGATGTATTTCCTTTACTTTTTGCAATCCTCTATCTGCTATTCTTCTTAATAGAAATTGCCTTATAGTATGAAAGGGGTAATACATAAGGAGAGAATTGGCAAATTCAGAATCTTGCTTATTAGGTGGAGGATGTTGGATGGAATTAGTCTGTTTCCTCAACATTAGACATGCATTGTGTGGAATCTTTTAATGTACTCGGATTTCTTTCTGGAAATAATTCTGAAAGCAGATGATGCAAGATGCAAACCTACCAACTTGAGATTTTGTGTTTCTGAAATCGTCTTTAACTTCTTAATATTCATATGCATGATGTGATTTGCAGAAAATTTATGGTTTCTTTATGGATATCTTTTGTGGATTTGTAATTGATATACTCGTCTATCAAATGCAGTCAAATCCAGTTCTTGAAGCATTTGGCAATGCAAAAACTGTTCGAAATAACAATTCTAGGTGAAATCTCCTAGTCATTGTATGAACCTGCACTCTTTCACATACATAGAAAAATGGTGCATTTTTCAAAATGTTTGTTCTTAATGATGCTAACTTGATTTTAATTATTGGTACAACAACTTTGGTAAATTTGTTGAGCTTCAATTTGATAAGCATGGAAAAATTTTAGGAGCAACCATTAGAACTTACCTTTTTGAGAGATCTCATGTTTGCCAAATTTCAAACACAGAACGCAACTATCGTTGCTTTTACATTCTTTGTGCAGCACCACCAGATGTAGGTTTTTCACCTGATGTTCTTTCACATTTTAGATTCCTTGATGAAGTTCTCTTAAATTTATAGTCAATACATCTTTTTAATAGTTTCCAAATCTCATCAGGAGGATCTCATCAGGAACTTGAGAAATTTAAGTTAGGAAGTCCTAAAATGTTTCGCTATCTGAATCAAATCAAATTGCTATGAACTTGTTGGTGTAAGTGATGCTCATGATTATCTCGCCACTAGGAGAGCCATGGATATTGTTGGAGTCAGTCAGCAAGAACATGTATTGCCTTGAATCCAAAAATATTTTTGCTGCATCCATTTTAGCTCAATAGAATAAAATTGGGAATAACTTCTCTGTTTCTCTCAGGATGCAATTTTCAGAGTTGTGGCTACAATTCTTCATCTAGGTAACATTGAATTTTCCAAAGGAATAGAAATTGATTTATCTATTCTAAAAGATGACAAATCAAAATTTCATCTTCAAACGATAATAGAACTTCTGATACGAGACTAGATCATTGACATTTTCACGGTTTGATATCTTCCTTTTGGTGGTTGATCCTGTACAAGTTAATTTAATTCTTGTTTCAGGTGTGATGCTGTTGCACTTGAAGATGCACTACTAAAGTAGGTAATCATCACCCTAGAAGAAGTTATTAAAATAGCTGAAGTACTTTTAACTTCTGTTTTCTAAACCGGTTGGCACACTAAAATGGTTAAACAACATCGAATGTCAACAAAACTTGACACACACAACTGACTAGGCACAAATGACTTGTAGGAAAAGACGGGACTCAAAATTGATTCCCAATTTTGAATCTAGAGCCTAATTTCTATTTGTGAAAACTTGTCCTTTAGAAAAAAAATTTCCAAATCGGTTGACATACTAAATTGTTCAAATGGCATCGAATGTCAACAAAACGTAACACATACGACTAACTAGGCATAAATGACTTGTAGGAAAAGACGGGACTCAAAATTGATATGCATAGTTAAACAAGTATGTTGACTGAAGTTATGTATATTGATTAATCCATCAATGTCTAATTGTGTTCTTGCTGGGAAATTAGGATCCAGTGAGTGTTTATACTTTTATGCATAGTTGAACAAGTAAGCTGACCGACGGAACTTGTTTTGATTGATCTATCATTGCCTAGTTATGCTCTTGACTTCTTGTTGGGGGATTAGAATACTTTTCAATATGCTTTCATGTGGAATATGTGGTGATATCGTGGTGTTGTGTATACAAAGCATTTTGGCTTTTGCACTCTAATAATGCCATTATCTATAAATTACTTTGTTGATTGAGTTCTCTTTGTATGGCCTTGGACTGTCAAAATTTTCCCCGCTTATCATGTTATGTACAGAAAAATTCACAGATATTTTAATGCGACATATTATAAAAAAAATGTTTCATACGTGGTGCATCCACTTAATTGTGTTTGTATTATAAAGTGGCAATTTTCAAATTTAGTGTTGAGGTTTGAAAGTTCTGAAATGTCCTTTTTCACATATGATTTTGTCATTGGAAAGCATCTTTAGGTTGGAAGAGAAAACTTAGCTCTTGTTAAAATAATTGGAGTGGGCTCTACCAATAATTAGCTAAATGAATGCAGTAAATTTTAAAGAATACCCCCAAACATGCTAGATAAAAGAATATTAAGAACAAACAATGTTAAAAGGCCCCAAACATGCTAGGTAAAATTGTAAAACACAAGACTTAAAAGGCTCGTTCAGAGGTCAAAATTGCGAAATGACCACCGAAACCACTGAAACTTGGCACAGCCAGCTTGTTCAAGCCTAAATAGACTTGTAGGAACAAACGGGACCTCAATTGGATCTCCGGTTAAAAAATTAGAAGGAAAATTGTAAAACACAAGACTTAAAAAGGCCCGTTCGGGGGTCGAAATTTCAAAATGACCACCGAAACCACCGAAACTTGGCATAGACAGCTTGTTCAAGCCAAAATAGACTTGTAGGAACAAACAGGACCTCGATTGGATTTTCGGTTAAAAAATTAGAAGGAAAAATGTAAAACACAAGACTTAAAAGGCCCGTCCAGGGGCCGAAATTTCGAAATGACCACTGAAACCACCGAAACTTGGTACGGACAGCCTTTTCAAGCCTAAATAGACTTGTAGAAACAAACAGAACCTCTATTGGATCTCCGGTTAGAAAATTAGAAGGAAAATTGTAAAACACAAGACTTAAAAGGCCCGTTCAGGGGCCGAAATTGCGAAATGACCACCAAAACCACCAAAACTTGGCATGGGCAGCTTGTTCAAACCTAAATAGACTTGTAGGAACAAACAAGACGTCGATTGGATTTCCGGTTAGAAAATTATAAGAAAAAATGTAAAACACAAGACTTAAAAGGCCCGTTTTGGGGCCGAAAGTGCGAAATGACAACCGAAACCACTGAAACTTGGCATTGACAGCTTGTTCAAGCCTAAATAGACTTGTAGGAACAAACGAGACCTCGATTAGATCTCCGGTTAGAAAATTAGAAGGAAAATTGTAAAATACAAGACTTAAAAGGCTTGTTCGAGGGCGAAAATTGTGAAATGACCATCGAAACCACCGAAACTTGGCACAGACAGCTTGTTCAAGGCTAAATAAACTTGTAGGAACAAACGGAACCTCGATTGGATTTTCGGTTAAAAAATTAAAAGGAAAAATGTAAAATACAAGACTTAAAAGGCCCGTTTGGGGGCCGAAATTTCGAAATGACCACCGAAACCACCAAACTTGGCACAGACAGCCTTTTCAAGCCTAAATAGACTTGTAGGAACAAACGGGACCTCTATTGGATCTCCGGTTAGAAAATTAGAAGGAAAATTGTAAAACACAAGACTTAAAAGGTTCGTTCGGGGGCCGAAATTGCGAAATGACCACCGAAAACACCAAAACTTGGCACAGACAGCTTGTTCAAACCTAAATAGACTTGTAGGAACAAACAGGACCTCGATTGGATTTCCAGTTAGAAAATTACATGAAAAAATGTAAAACACAAGACTTACAAGGCCCGTTCGGGGGCCGAAATTGCAAAATTGCCACTAAAACCACCGAAACTTGGCACGGGCAACTTGTTCAAGCCTAAATAGACTTGTATGAGTAGACTTATATGAGCAAATAGCACCCGATTGGGCTTCCTATTACAAAATTAAAATCAAAATTGTGAAATTCATATCGAGATTTTTTTTTTTTTTTTGGGTCAATCTAATATTGTTTTTTCTTTTTTCATGTGACAGATTGGCAATGGTGGAAAACAGTTCGGGCTGCATCAGAAGATTTGATTTTGTGTTTTTGGAAATATTTTGACATAAGATTTTGGTAAATGATTTATGGATTAAATGTTTAGCATCAAAATATTTGGTTTTGTATTTTTGAAAATATTTTGACATAGGATTTGATAATGTATTTATGGGTTTGATGTTAGTAGTTTGTAAGTACTTTGGTATGCATGTTTTAGATTGTCAGAGAATTGTAATTTATGTTTATTGGGATTTTTCATAGCTAGTAATTTTGAATTAGTATGAATGTCATGCACAGGTGTATTATTATTTACATTACATTTGTGTATATATTGTGCACAGGAAAACAGATGTTTTGGATTATTTTGAACAACAAAATTATTAAAATCAAAATTTGTGTACTGAATTTTTAGTGACAGGTGGTATTTTGGTCGCTGTTAATATATTTGGCGACAACATATTGTTTTTGTCGCTAAAAGTTAGTGGTTATTCCAAGAACTTTTAGCAACCAAAACTTTCTCGTCGCTAAAAACGTGATTTTTAGTGACCAAATTAATTTTGTCGTTAAATAGTACTTTGGCAACGCATTTATTTGTCGTTAAAACTATATAGCCTATCCAAATTTTAACCTCTTAGCGACAAATTGTAATTTTAAAGCGACAAAATATATGATTTTTGGCACCAATTTTGCTTGTCGCTAGATGTCTACATACGGTGACAATTTCTGATTTCGTCGCTAATACTTTTAGTGACAGGCCTTTGGCGACAAATATAATTTGTACTTTTGGTGACCAATTTTTGGATCACCAAATGTGTTTTTTGTTGTAGTGAGTTTTATTTTCTTTTTTGGAGAAGGTGGCAATGGATACTTGAAAGATATATATATATATATTATTTTAAAAAAAATTATTTTACACAAATCTATTTATTATATAAGGAAAATGAGATTTTTAGTGCGAAATATTGTGAGAGTTTTAATATTTTATACTAATTTTCTTGATTTTCTTCATTTTAAACAATTTTAAAAATCTCCATTAGCTAGCTAATTAGTCTATGATTTATTTGATAATTTCACATCGGAAGAAAAAGGAAAAAGTGAATTGCTTTACTTATATAAAGTCAATCTTATACTCCTATTTAATATTAAAGTGTTGTACATATTTTAATTTAATATAATTTAAATTTTAAAATAAAATTTAAATTTTTAATTAATGAACTTTTGATGTAAGTTGGTTGGTCTTTTGACCTAGCCAATTACGCTAAATCATTTTGATTTGAATGATTCGTTGATTTAACCACGATTTTAACAGTTTTATCAAAATATATTGATTAGATTTGTTTGATTTGAAATAAACTAAAAATTGAGCTGATTAAATATTGAACGATTGAGATTGCTTGATTAAAAATAAACTTCCCATCCAAATAATTGCTAACTTTTATTTTATAATCTCACATTGGAAAAAGAAGAAAAAAATGAGTTGCTTTACATATATAAAGTGAACCTTAATATTATAATGTTGTGCATACTTCAATTCAAGTCAGTTTAAATTTTAAAATTTAAATATTATTTAAAAGTTTTAATTAATTTATATGTTGGTTGGTCATTTGACTTAACCGATTAGGCTGAACCGCTTTCAGTTCGGAGCATTGTGAGAGCATCAATATCTCATACTAAGTTTCTTTATTTCTTAATTTTAAATAAAAAAAGAAAATCTCCATTAAGCTAGCTCATTAGTCTATGATTTATTTGATAATCCCACATCGGGAGAAGAAAGAAAAAGTGAATTGTTGTACTCTTATAGAGTGAATCTTATGCTCTTATTAAATATTTTAGTTTTGTGCATGTTTCAATTTAATATAATTTAAATTTTAAAATAAAATTTAAAAGTTTAATTAATTAATTTTTGTATAAGTTAGTTGGTCTTTTGACCTAATCGATAAGGCTAAATCATTTTTGATTTAACTGATTTGTTGGTTTAATCACAATTTTAGCAATTTTATTAAAATATATTGATTAGATTTGTTTGATTCAAAATAAACTAAAGAATGATTTGATTAAAGATTGAACGACTGAGATTGCTTAATTAGAAATAAATTTTCTCTCCAAATAATTTTAAACTTTTATTTTATAATCCCACATCGAAAAAAAACAAAAAGGTGGGTTGTTTTTCTTAGGGATTATTACATTTTACCCCATGTGGTTTCACGCGTTTTCACATTATCTCCCTGACATTGATAAATGTACTCATAAACCACTTATGGTTTTGACTGAAGTGCAAAAGTGACGAAATCTAGTAGATTTAACAGTGCGTGGGGCAGACACACCAGAGAAGCATGTCTTTACTGAAACTAAGGATTTGACACCAAATTTAGAGTTTTGAGTGACCAATTTGCCCTTTTCATAATCTGGGTTTTGTTTTGATCTTCAAGTTCTGGGTTTTATTTTGGTGGATTGGAGTTGTTTATTTAGTCTATACTATACATAATTTAAACTTTGTAAACTAACACTATATATTAAATATATATACACACACATAGATATACATATGGAAACAGAGCATTTGCTTTGAATAGTGGGAAAAATTACCAATGATATGAAGAGGAATGTATTGAATTGATTGAACAGAGAGAGAGAGAGAGACAGAGTTCACTTTGGTTGCTTTAGTCTTTCTCGCTTCTACATAAACAATTTGTCCTCTTCTATTTTTGCAACTCCAATCCTCTTTACCTTTTTTTTTGGTCCTTTCAATTTTTCTATCCATTATTTGAAAATGGGATCAAAATCATAGATTTTCCACTTCTGGGTCTTCAACATTGAATCAATTTATGCTTCCAAAGAGTTTTTTCCCCCGATTCTGTGAAGTGGGTTTTCGAGATCAAACTTTAAAAATGGCACCATCGTTTGACTGGTGGTCGAAAGAGAATAATAGAGGTACACCAGTGGTGGTGAAGATGGGCAATCCCAACAACTGGTCCATGGTCGAGCTCCAATCCCCCTTCGACAATGATTTCCTCCTCTATTTCGTCGACGCTATGAGCCAAGACAAAGCCCACAACAAGAATGCCAAACAGGGTTAAGATTGTTGCGTATTTCAAGGGTTGGCATTTTGGTTCCCCAAATCTTCAATTTCAATACCTGTATGTGTTGGCTAACCAATTAAACGTTAAGGGTTTGTTTGATTCGTTGTATTTGAATTGGGTTTTGATTCGGGTTAAGTAGATAGCTCCACCTTTTCAATTCCTTACTAGTATGTATATATTGCTCTTCCTTGTTCAGAGCTTGGACAGTTTAGTGCTCTGTTAAATTTGGGTTGTATGTGGATCCGATTAAAGAAGATTAAACCTGTTTCCAAAAGAGACCCACTGCATCTCGAGTCCGATGATGGGGGATTCTTCCCCATGGTTCTCGTTCAAATCTCCATGTGCAATGAAAAAGAGGTAGATTTTTGTTTTGATCTTCATTATATATATACGCATATATATAGAGAGAGTTCATAGAGAGAGAAGAAAAATGAAAATAAAATGGCATTCATAAAAAAAATTGAAGAAAAAAAATAAGGGTATTTTAGCCTTTTCAATAATTCTATCACGTCCTGTCATTTTTGCTCTTCAGTCAAAACCACAAGGGGTTTATGAGTATATTTATCAACGTCAATGAGCTAATGTGAAAACGCGTGAAACCACAGGAGGTAAAATGTAATTATCTCTTTTACTTATATAAAGTTAACCTTAATATTATAGTATTGTGCATGTTTCAATTCAAGCCAGTTTAAATTTTAAAATTAACATATCATTTAAAATTTTTAATTAATTATTTTTGTATAAATTGGTTGATCTTTTGATTTAATCAATTAGGCTAAACCGTTTTTAGTTTGACTGATTAGCCGGTTCAACCGCGATTTCTCATACTGATTTTCTTAATTTTAAACAATTAAATTTTTTTCCATTGGCTATCTTTCATTTAACCATATAAAAATAAAATTCTAATTAGTTTATAATTTATTGGGCAAATTACATATACACCCCTCCAGGTTTGGTTAAATTACAGATACCCCCTGAGGTTTCGGAAATTACATCCCGCCCCCTGAGGTTTGTATTTTCATAACAATTTACCCCCTGAGGTTTATATTTCATAACAAATTACCCCCTAATTTCTTATGCAAATATAGCATTCAGGGGGGAATTCGTAATTTCTCAAACCTCAGGGGGGGTATCTGTAATTTTGTCAAACCTGGAGGGGTGTATATGTAATTTGCCCTAATTTATTTTATAATCCCACATCTGGAGAAGAAGAAAAAAAAAAAAAGAGTTGTTTCACTTATATAAACTAAATCTTATACTCTTAGTTAATATTGTAGTGTTGTGCATAGTTCAGTTCAAGATAGTTTAAATTTTAAAATAAAAAATCCAATTAGTCTATGATATAATTTATTTTATAATCCCACATCGGTAAAAGAAAGAAAAAATGAGTTGTTTCACTTATATAAAAGTGAATCTTATACTCCCATAATATTGTAGTGTTGTGCATGTTTCAATTTAAGACAATTTAAATTTTAAAAGTTTTAATTAATTAATTTTTGTGTAAGTTGGTTGGTCTTTTGACCTAATTGATTAGTCTAAATCATTTTTGATTTGACTAATTCGTTAGTTTAACCGCAATTTTAACAGTTTTATTAAAATATATTAGTTAGATTTGTTTGATATTGACCTAATTAAAGATTAAATGACTGATATTGTTTGATTCGAAATAAACTTTCTGCCCGAACAATTGTTAAATTTTATTTTACACAATCCTACATCAGGGGAAAAAAATGGAAAAAGTGAGTTGTTTCATCAATTATATAAAGTAAATATATGCTTCCATTTAATATTGTAGTATTATGCATGTTTCAATTGAAAACAATTTAAATTTTAAAATAAAATAAAATTTAAAAGTTTTAATTAATTAATTTTTGTGTAAGTTAGACTTTTGACCGATTTTATCTATCTATCTATCTATTTATATATATATATATATATATATGTATATTGTTTTATCTCTAAAAGGTATGTGGAAGTTTTATGACAAACTTTAATATAGAATAAACTAGAACTAAAAAATTTATAAAATGAAATTTATTTTTATTTTATCATTAATATAATTGTTTTTTTTAATTTATTCTATTTTTTTCATCTTTACCAGTTATTTTTATTTTTTGACATCTATTTCCTATTGTGAACTTAAAATATACAATTAATGACATAATAACTAATATATATATATTCTAATAAAATTGTTAAAATTTAATTCATTCTCAATTATTTTTCTATACTTTTTAAATAAATTTTATGCTATTATTTAATTTTAAAATTATTTTTAATTATTTATTTAGTCTATACATCGCACGGGTTCATATGTTGGTAGAATTTATATCTAGAATGACATTCAGGAAAATAATGCTCGTTAATAAGAAAATTATTTAATAATTCCCAAACTATCATGTTGGATTTTTATCTTAATTTTCAGAAAATATGAACCCAAGGTCCCACATTTGATGGGATTCCAAGATCCCACAATTGATAATTCATCATAAGAAAATTATATTTAAAAAAAAAAGTTATTACCACATAAGTCACGTATAAAATTAGGAAAAATTAGTCTATCATCTTTTTTTAATTTTTAATAATAGAATAAATCTATAATATTTTCTTTTGTAGTCTAAGGTTCCTCACCCACATACCATTATATCACCCCATCGCTGAAGCTCCGTACCTCTCATCTATAACTTTTGCTAAGATCTAGATCCATAACTTCGTTGAAGGATCTAAGTTAACGTGGGAGAGATCCGTGAACAGAGCATCAATTCTGATCAGCGACCTGATCATCGCTACTCAAGATTACAATCCTCCATCTCAAAAATAAAGATCTCAACTCTCATTTTCTTCATCTATCTACTCTAGTCTACTGCTCAAAGTACATCAGATTCACTCTCTTTTTAGTATTTTCAGAGCAATAGTTTTTAGAAGCCCTATCAGTCCCTCATCTTTCACTACTGTTCATGACCACTATCACTGGAAACCACTACTCTTACCCCACCGATGAAACAGCCATAGAAACAATGTAGACTGAGCTAAAGAGAAAGCACTACTCCCTCTCCACTGTACATTTTTACCTTCTTTTTACATTGATTTTAGCAATGCATAAACATAATTATTTGATTTAAAATCTGGGTTGTATAATGTACTACAAATGTTTGTAAAAATGTCTGACTGAATGAGATTTAAATCTCTCATTTTCTACAAATATCTCATTTTCTTCTTTTCTTGTTAGTCATTATACTCAATTTTCTCTGGTTTAAAATTGTAAACAAACACAGAGAAATTTGATTTGATTAAATTCTCTTGTTGAGTTAAAATAATTTCTCTGGCTTAAAATCATTGTACTAAAATTTCTCTAGTTTGGTTAAAACAATTTTCTCTGGTTTAAAATTGTGAATAAATATAGAGAAATTTGTGAACAAAACCATAGAAATTATCTGTGAACAGAGCCAGAGAAATTTCAAATTCTCAATGAACAAAGTTAGAGAAATTTCAATTTTCTCAGAATTTATATGGTTTGAATTCAGAGAAATTTCAATTTTCTTTGGTTTGAATCCAAAGAAATTCTTTGGGAAGTTCTGAATTTCTCTAGAAAGAATTTCTCTGGAAAGTCTAGAGAGAATTTCTCTGGGATCGAAATTTCTTTGAATTGATATTGTGGGACCTTAGACATTATGAATATATTAGATGCTCTTTATGCTATAAAATTCAAATAGGCACCGATTCAATTTGAGTAGATCAAGCCGAAATCCAAAATCAAAGTAAAACGATTTGCTGACTCAAAAATGAAAAACAGATCGAAGAGTCTTTAAACCACATTTCTCTCCTCTGTCTTTAATAATCTATTCTCTCACTTGTCCTCTTTGTGTGTGAAAGTTATAAATTTATCTGTCTAGTTGAATTTTTTTTGTAAAGTTGCTCTGTTTGTTTATGTTTTCAAACTAGTTTTCTACACTATAGTTTGAATATGATGTTTGTTTAATGTTTTAGAATCACGTTTCGAAAGCTCTGTGGAGAGCTCTATCTTAGCCGCTTTCTCAGCTGCGCTTTCAAAATTTTTTTTTGAAAATTTTGCCTGACGGGACATCCGGCCGGTTGACCGGAATTGTGATTTTTTTTTTTTGCAATTGATATGTTAATTTTTATATAGTCGAAAAAAATATTTTCTGAAATTTTTAAAATTTTTTATGTGCTTTAAAATAATTTTGAGTTGTATGTTTAGTTATGAGTTGTAATTTTTTGTATCAACCATCAAATGTCACATCAATAATTCCCCACTCAAATCAAAACTCTTTTCAAAATTCTTTACCAAACAAATTTTCTACACTCAAATCATAATTCCAAACCCCCCAAACTCAAAATACAATTCACACTCTCAAATCATAATTACAAAATACAACCAAACGCAGGCGAAATTTCTTTCATCTCTCTTTAATAATATATTCTCTCTCTTGTTCTCTTTGTATGTGAAAGTTATAACTTTATTTGTAATTCAAATTTCTATGTAGTTTAAATTCTCTGTGAACACAGCTAGAGAAATTTGTGAACAAAATTACAGAAATTTCAAAATTTTCTGGATTTTTCTGGTTTGAACTTAGAGAAATTTCAATTTTCTTTGATTTGAACCCAGAGAAATTCTTTGGGAAGTCCAAAATTTCTCTGGATTGATATTGAGGGACCTTAGATATTATGAAAATATTGAATATCCTTTATACTATAAAATCTTAATGTCAATGACCATAAAAAAAATCTCTATAAAATTATGTATTGTTTTATGTGTGTGTGTGTGTTTTTTTTTAATCAAAAAAACAAATAGATTAATTATCCGATGACAATCCTCCTACCAAAACTTGTCGATTAGGTCTCCATTAATGTGCTTGTACACTTGTGTTGAGCCGTCATTGTTTGTTTTAAAAGTTTGTCAGGATTCAAGGCCACTTGTCAAGAAGAATAATCAACTTGATTGTTTTGAATTTTTAGGATTATTTTTTATAAGATTAAAATTTTTATTTTTATATTTTTCATTTTTATTGATTTTTTTAATATTTTAAATAATACTTTTTTTTTAATTTTTAGATACACCTAATATAAATACATTTAAAAAGTATAATATTTGTGAAAAAATCTTTAAAAAATTTACTAAATAGCAAAAATACAAAAATGTATGAGAATTCAATACATTTTTCGTATTCTTGTGTAGTATTAATTTTTTAAAATATTTTTTTTATAAATATTTTACTTTTTAGATACATCTAAATAAGGTGCATTTAAAAAAGTTAAAAAAAAAACTCTTAAAATTTTAAAAATATTCATTAAAAAAAATACGAAAAGCTAAAAACTCAATTTTTAAAAAATTGAAACTAAACACCCTGAATCCTTTCTCAAGATGAAACCAAAATTAAAAAAGGTCACACAAAAGGATTAAATATTTTATTCAAAAAATTAAAAGATTATTATAAGTTGTCATATTACTCTCTCTATTTTTCTGTACATTTTTTAGTAAAAAGTCAAAAAATTATTAAAATAGTATGTTCTCAAATGAGACCTAATAGTCTGAAGGCCGATGCTAAATAATGCGTTTGTTTCACGTTAAGCCACCATCTCAATCTCAATGTTCTATCTTAACAAGTGGAGGTGGGTCTTCAGATTACAAGTTGAAAAGTACGAGTTGCAAAGTACGGAGTAGTGGAGTTTTAGATGAGTTTGGTGGCGACTTGGATTTGGTTTTTTCTATTTGATTTTCTTAGTTTTCAGTTTTTCTTTGTTTGATTTTTTTATTTTTTTAGTTTATTGATATAATAATTCTTTATGTATGGAGACTTGTTTCCCTCCCCTGTGAGGTCTTTTCTCATCCTTTATAAAAGTTGTTTATCTCTTTTCAAAATCTTATGATATTATTATCTCAGATTGATTTTGTCGATTTACAATAAAAATTTTCTTTTCGAACTAGAAAAAAAAGTGACACTAATAGAAAAACCACATGGAATGTGAACTTTACTAGTCAAATTTAATTAATAATTTAATAATTTCACATGCAGGGTTAATTATGTCATAACAATCTATATGAATGGTAATAATAAAAGTGCAATCTTATTCTGTTTTTATTTTTTATTTTTATGGAGATATCGATTTTCATAACTAAAACTCTTATCCATAATATTAAAGGCGTGTAGCACTTGTCATCACACAGGTCATAAAATTTATTTAGAAAAATAATAAATTGTTTATATTTGATAAGTGACTTTTTTAGTCAAAAAAATCAAAAAGTTACTAAAAAAAATCAAAAAATCAACAACCTATACCAAAAAGTCAAAGATTCACTTTTCTTTTTAACTTTTTGCACATCTTTTCATAAAAAACTAAAAAGTCATCCCAAACATATTATTTTTTTTATATCATATTTTAGCTAAAAAACTAAAAAATTACTAAAAAAACTATTCCCAAATGAGACCTAAATATAATTCAAATTCAATTTTTATATGACCAAAACACATTTAAAATAAATCTAAATCATCCTTTCTTTTTGTAAATAATTTTCTCAGTCCATAACATCACATGTAGTAGAATAAACGGACAAAATTTTTGATGTTCCAACCCTTCTAAAAGGAAAGAGTCAACTAATCACTCGAGACCACAAACAGATTATCTTCATTAAATGAGTACAATGTAGACATTTATTTTCAAATTAATTGTTATAAAATAGCTATGTGAATATATCTCTATTTCAAATTCAAAATCTTGAAAAGGTAGACTTTAAAATTTTTATTGATGACTTAACAATTATAGATCAATAATTTTGAATTTTAAAGATGTGTTGCATTTTTGTTCATTGAAAAGTGTAATGAGCCAAATAAGGGTACCGGGCCATTGTGGAGTGCATTATTGTAACTCAGCCTGGACCTAAAATTACATTATAATACTAGGTCCAATAAACTCATATATTGAATAAAAAATAGCTTATTAAATAAAAATTAATTACCTTGTAGTTCAGTTGGCACAAAAATTTATCTTTTGTTCATTACATCTTAAGTTCAAAGGTTGGTGGATGTATTTCTCCTCTTACTTGCATTTGTTTATTTTATTTTTATTTTAAACAAAAATAAATAAATAAAATATATCAAATCGATCCAGGCGAGGCTCAAGGATTATTCCTAACCCATTTTATTTTATAAACAAACCTATAAATTTAGCCTAACTTGATTTTATGAACTTAAATATCAATTTTAAATTCTTAAGTGATGGCCAATGTTAACATGATATGAACTCATTTTCTTCTTACTTTTCGAACTAACTTGTCAAACCCGGATATTAAGAGTATTAATAGAAGTATATACTTTCCATTTTGTGGAAAAGAAATTTAGAATATTCCTAGACTTTCTAACATCAGCTTTTGTAATCGTATATCCGCAAACTCTTCATCCCCATGTTTTCTATCCCCTCGTTCTCTCAAACAAAATAAGAACAAAATTGTGAAAAGAATTAATATAGGGTAGTTATGTGTAGGTCATAATAAGTAAATTTATTATTTAATACGTCATATGAAAAAAATTTATCATAAAAAAGTCATTAATTGTAAGTTTTAACAATAATTTATAAAAATCATGACAAAAAAAGTCACTCTAATTATCAGTTTTTAGCGACGTATGTAAAAAATTGTCACAAAAAAATTATTTTTAGCGACAATTTTACCAAAACTTATTTTCAACAAGACTTAATGAAAATTAAGTCTAACTATTAGGATCTATTGATAATTTACCCAAACATTTGAGAGGAAATAAAAAAAAAAAAAAACTCATAAAAGAAAGGGGGGAAAGATTACCTGTTGAAAGTATTCCGCGTGTAATATATGTCAGTCAAGGTTTTTATTTTTATTTATTTATTTGTTTATTTGTTTATTTTTTCACTCGTTAAAAATCACCCATACCACCCCACATGGGCCTTGAACTTGCAGCCCCAACTACATCCACATGGGGTTCAAACTCGCAACCTCCACTCTGAATTGGAAAGCATACGATTGTAGTGTAAGCCAATGCACCTGATTTTATTTTTGTATTCTTTTTATCTATTAGTGATCATATTATTTCAATAATATAGATAGAATAAGCACTTTGTTTTAAAAAAATAAAAATAAAATCTACAATAGAGATACATATTCATGAACTAACAGGGACCACTCTTTGTGAATATGTATCAATTTAATTAATGACAATTTTGAAACCAAAAATAAAATTGATAGTGTCCTTTTCTTTTGATATCTATAATTTTGATAGGAAAAAATGATAAATAAGTCCACTTTTTAGACCCATTTTTTAGACCCAATGATTTATAGGTAATATGATTAGTTGATGATTAGAGAAAATATGAGAGAGAGTGTTGTCTTTAATATTCTAATTGATTGCCACATCATTGAATTTGAAAATTGGATATATCTTTTGGTCTTAAATAGCAATAATCTTTTGATAGTTAATCTTTCACTAAAACAATGATTTTAACAATAGTTCATTGCCCGCTGTTAAAAATCAAAACATTTTATTCTCATATATTTTTATATATTTAAATGATTATTTTTATATACCAAAATACTAACATTAATCACCATTGTTAAGATTTCCCTTAAACTAAAATGGTGTTGGTTTGCTTGCAAAAATATTTTTGTCATCGTCATCTAATTCAATACTGTTTTAGGATTAAATGTGACAAAAAAAAATCTCACCCACCAATTGACCCAGTTGTAGTTTCAAGCATTTAATTGTTATTATTATTATTCATGTAACACTTAACTAGAAGCCATGTTTGATTTTTGGTACATAATGTGCCACGTGATGATAAGCTCTGCATTAATGGATGATTATCTATAGGAGAAGTCATCTCTCCTATTGGTGTTATTTGGAGTCTTCTTTAATTATTTGAATCGTTTATTTTGTAAATTTCGTTAAAAAAATAATTTATATGAAAAATTATGTCCATTCAATAATTTATGTAATCCTACCTCTTCTCTGTTTTTTTTACTGAATATATATCCCTATCTTATGTCCATTCAATAATTATTTACTTTAAATAATGTTGGGGTGACCAAAGTTCTCTCATTCCATGTGACAAGTGATATTATGCATAAAGGATACTATGTATTTTATGATTTTTTTTTTTAATCTCTAATATTACTCATCTTTTATTATTTATCTCAAATCTTCAAGAAATATTTCAAGACAAAACAATATAAATGAATCCAAAGAACATGGGTCATGACTCTGAGAAAAACATGACACTCCAACAGTGCATGTCCAAACCAGGACAATTGGAGTACTGATTAGTTAATTGTACACATTTTTTACGGACTTCTAAGTAAAACTTAGGAAAAATTGTGTAATGGTTTTGGAATATTGCCGCACCATATCCCAATCCAACATGATTGGTTGAAATTATAAGACTTAAGTACTTATTTTAGTTAGTGGAAGCCAACTTGACAAGTGTCAAGTGTTTAATAGTGTGAGTAATGCTCCTAAACCACCCAATAACCTCTCAAAACTTGGGGGATATTTATGAATCACTTGTCATTTCATATAGACAAAATAAATTTATATTCTTAATAATTAAAATTTGTAAATTTTAAAAATTCAATACGTACACTGACATGTTATTAATTCCACCATATAATTAGGCCTCGTTTAGGAATAGGTTATTTTAGTAATTTTTTGACTTTTTACAAAAAAATATGAAAAAAATAAAGAGATGATGTGACTAGTTTTAGTTGACTTTTTGACTTTTTAGCTAAAATAGTCAGTCCCCAAACGAGGCCTTATTGCTTTTAAAAACGACCACACCCATAAATATAGCAATTAGTTCAGCCGTTGAGCAACTGGTTGGGGGAATTTACAACCGATGACAAGTGGTGTAGATAGAAATTAGAGTAGTCTTATATGTCTTAATTAGTGTATATGTTAGTGTATTAATTAGTATTATCATATTGTTATTGATCACATTTATTATACAAGTTATAAATAACTAAAATCATACAAATGATGTCACATTATTTGTGAGTACATTAGTGTGTATATTAATTAGTACATATAGCATTGTTCATACCAAAAGAGTAGTACTACATGCACCAATTAGTGTACACACTAGTGTATTAACTAGTATTATGATATTATTATTGACCACATTTATTATACAAGTTACAAATATCCAAAACTATACAAGTGATGCTACATCATCTATTAGTACATTAATATATACATTAATTAGTACATATAGTATTATGTCACATCATTAATTAATACAATAATTAATACACTAATTGATGCATATAGCATTAGTTTAGAAATTAATGAAGTTTTTCTATCCTATCTCATCTTTGATGAGATTTGTTGGACAATCTTCACCGTATTTAAAAGGATTTAATTCTGTTGTGTACAAAACAACAACAAGAATAAAAGAAATAGAGAAAAGGAGAGAATATGTTTGATTACAAAAATCAAACTCAAAATAAAAATAAATAAATAAAAACCACAGATTTTATTTTGTTACAAAAACAAAATTAAAATCTGAATAAACAAACAAATAAAAAACCAGAATAATAATTAAACAACTTACTTGATTAATTTCTTTGAATAATTATTTGATCAAGTCCAGTGTTTGACACTGTGTCCTTAAGACAGATTCGTCCTCTCCACGGTGCTTTCAGAATTTGGACGTCTATCTCCCAGGATAAAATGATCTACTACAAACAATAGCAGCACTACAAATTGTTTGCCTTACGAACACACTAAGTGTTTATACTCTCTCTGACAAGAAAATAATGCAGCAAAATGAAGAGGAAGTTTGCAGAATTATGAAGGACGAAAATTAGAGTTACAAAATCCAAATCAGGGTGGTCATATTTATAGATGTGAAGGTGGCTCTTGGATTTGAAATAAACAGGTATGTAGCTCTTGGTTTTGAATTGAACAGGTATCATACCTGTTGGGTTTTGAATTCAAACAGATTTGAATTAATTCAAACAGATAGTAAAACGGGAAGGGCCCTGTTTGGGTGTGCATTAATTCCAAAACAGTTTATTTCTGTTTGAAACCGGGAAGGGCCCTGTTTGGATGAACAAAAAATCCAAACTAATTTAATTTGAATTCTGGATTTTATTTTAATAAAAAATAAAATTAAATTCAAATGTTTTTGGCCCAAAAAGATTAGAAGCCCAACCCAACCACACACCACGCACCCGCGCCCAAGCCCAGGCCCAGCCCGCCCGACTGACCGGACGGACGGCGGCGGCGGCGCGCGCGCGTGTGTGGTGATTTTTGGGTCCAATGGGTCTAGCCCATTTTGCCCATAACCTCTCCCTCTAAAACACTTGGGTACCCCTTGGGGCACACCCCAAGTATCTCACCCTAAGCCTTATAAACCCTTTCAAAACCTCCCACCAAATCATTGTGGGATAAGCCAATTTACAATCTTAAGGAATTTCCACCAAAACTCCATTTCCATGGAGCACACTTTGGCTTCAATTTCCCATTCACTCGGTAATGGTTTTGAGCAACCAAATATACCACGTGAATCACAACGCGGCATAGAATGCGTTACCACTTTGACCCGAGTAAATCGACACTCGGGGCCCACCTAAAAAATAGACCGAACTTAGGAAAAAATTCTGGTTTTATCCAGAATTTTATAACCATTTCCAACAATCCCCCACATGAATGGAATTTGATGACAACGGAAATGCAACAATATGCAGACTTAACGAAAGAGTATAAGTCGAAAATATCTTGCATCAGGATAGGTAGTTTTCGGCTTTGAACCTTCCCTAGTGATAACCTATCGGACTTACTGGCTAACCAATGGACGCGATGCCTTGAATTGTTCAGCCGTTTGTGTAAGCCAAGACAATAGATTTCACACAAAATATCTTCTAACACATCGTGGTTCTCACTGTTGTGTTCATTTTGGCCTTGAACGCGCCTGGTTTTCATAAGTGTTTCTAGAGAATTTAGCCTTTGCATTCTCATAGAACCGGCCCCAGTTCAACACTCATATAGGTGATTCTTATTGTGAGTATCTCTTTATACTCGTCTTGATTTTATGCCTTAATCAAGATATAAGTAATCATTAAAAGCAAAGCTTATCCTTATACCCCTGCAGACAACATATGTTGCAGATATCACTCTCACCATAGGAATGGGTAGGAATATTAATCCCTTGGTGATTTTTGGCGAGCCATACATAACTTAGTTGTCCCTTTGAACTTAGTTCTTGGGATCTCCAGTCATATAAGTAGGGTTACCATTATGACGACTCTTATGTAATAGGCTTTAATCCCATCCCCTTCATGAATGGAATTTGATGACAACGGAAATGCAACAATATGCAGACTTAACGAAAGAGTATAAGTCGAAAATATCTTGCATCAGGATAGGTAGTTTTAGTATAAGTCGAAAATATCTTGCATCAGGATAGGTAGTTTTCGGCTTTGAACCTTCCCTAGTGATAACCTATCGGACTTACTGGCTAACCAATGGACGCGATGCCTTGAATTGTTCAGCCGTTTGTGTAAGCCAAGACAATAGATTTCACACAAAATATCTTCTAACACATCGTGGTTCTCACTGTTGTGTTCATTTTGGCCTTGAACGCGCCTAGTTTTCATAAGTGTTTCTAGAGAATTTAGCCTTTGCATTCTCATAGAACCGGCCCCAGTTCAACACTCATATAGGTGATTCTTATAGTGAGTATCTCTTTATACTCGTCTTGATTTTATGCCTTAATCAAGATATAAGTAATCATTAAAAGCAAAGCTTATCCTTATACCCCTGCAGACAACATATGTTGCAGATATCACTCTCACCATAGGAATGGGTAGGAATATTAATCCCTTGGTGATTTCTGGCGAGCCATTTCAAGACTATGAATCCACATTGTAATAAAAATAAAATTAGTTTGTAAAACTAATATTTTACTCTAGAAACAAATTCTTCCATGTATACTCACAATGAATTATGATAAAGTCAAAATAATTAACACCTTTTCACAAAGGGTTAAAAAATAAGTGGTCTACCAATCGAAACCATAAGTTACTACAAAATTAACAGATTGTGACCGAGTCACAAAGGTTACATGATTGATTAACAAAATTAATTTTCTAGTTACTAAAACCAGAAAATAAATTACAATACAAAATAATTTTATTTTCCTTGTTACTAAAACTAGTAAAATAAAATCCCGAAATAATATCTGATTACAAAAATCAAAAAACCAAACCATAAATTAATTTTCTAGTTACTTAAACCAGAAAATAAATTATAACACAAAATCATTTTATTTTTCTTGTTACTAAAACTAGAAAATAAAATATCACAAAACTATCTGATTACAAAAATCAGAACAAACACAAAATAATTTTCTAGTTACCAAAATTAGAAAATAAATTAAAATACAAAATAATTTTCTAGTTACTAAAACCAGAAAATAAATTATATCAACAAAATAATTTTATTTTCCTTGTTACTAAAACTAGAAAAATAAAATATCACAAGAATTTTCTGTAATACCAAATAATATTCTGAATTGTTAATGACACCAGTATCGTACTACTAGATGTTGTCAAAGAAAAGAGACAGTATATTACTACTATCTGTCAAATAGCATAAATCACTATTTGTTTTTCCAACCAGAATATTAATTTGAAAACACAGAAAATTAAATACAATGAAGATACCCAAAAAGGATTCTGTCTTAAGATTGTTGGACAATCTTCACCGTATTTAAAAGGATTTAATTCTGTTGTGTACAAAACAACAACAAGAATAAAAGAAATAGAGAAAAGGAGAGAATATGTTTGATTACAAAAATCAAACTCAAAATAAAAATAAATAAATAAAAACCACAGATTTTATTTTGTTACAAAAATAAAATTAAAATCTGAATAAACAAACAAATAAAAAACCAGAATAATAATTAAACAACTTACTTGATTAATTTCTTTGAATAATTATTTGATCAAGTCCAGTGTTTGACACTGTGTCCTTAAGACAGATTCGTCCTCTCCACGGTGCTTTCAGAATTTGGACGTCTATCTACCAGGATAAAATGATCTACTACAAACAGTAGCAGCACTACAAATTGTTTGCCTTACGAACACACTAAGTGTTTATACTCTCTCTGACAAGAAAATAATGCAGCAAAATGAAGAGGAAGTTTGCAGAATTATGAAGGACGAAAATTAGAGTTACAAAATCCAAATCAGGGTGGTCATATTTATAGATGTGAAGGTGGCTCTTGGATTTGAAATAAACAGGTAGTAAAACGGGAAGGGCCCTGTTTGGGTGTGCATTAATTCCAAAACAGATTAGAAGCCCAACCACACACCACACACCACGCACCTGCGCCCAAGCCCAGCCCGACCGGACGGACGGCGGCGGCGGCGCGCGTGTGTGGTGATTTTTGGGTCCAATGGGTCTAGCCCATTTTGCCCATAACCTCTCCCTCTAAAACACTTGGGTACCCCTTGGGGCACACCCCAAGTATCTCACCCTAAGCCTTATAAACCCTTTCAAAACCTCCCACCAAATCAATGTGGGATAAGCCAATTTACAACCTTAAGGAATTTCCACCAAAACTCCATTTCCATGGAGCACACTTTGGCTTCAATTTCCCATTCACTCGGTAATGGTTTTGAGCAACCAAATATACCACGTGAATCACAACGCGGCATAGAATGCGTTACCACTTTGACCCGAGTAAATCGACACTCGGGGCCCACCTAAAAAATAGACCGAACTTAGGAAAAAATTCTGGTTTTATCCAGAATTTTATAACCATTTCCAACAAGATTTTCTATCCTTAAACTCCCGTATGGATGAATTGAGAAAGTGCTACTTGGTTATAATCTTTTGGCGAAATAATTGATTTTGAGATAAATAATAAAAGATGAGTAATATTAGTGGTTATAAAAAAAAATATCATGAAATATTTAATAAAGATTGTTTATTTCTCAATTTATTAATTATTTATTTTTTTCATAAAATATTTTATGAAGATTTTATATCTCTTAAAGACTTTTTATATAACCCTAGCATGTTCTCTGTGTTCATTTATATTGTTTTGTCTTTAGCCTCATATGTGGATGTGGTTCTGGGTTAGTTAGCGTGGCTCAATCTTCTCTGTTCCTCTTGCTCTTCATCAATACCGGGTCGTTCATTAGATATTTTTTTTTTTTTTTTTTTTTTTTTTTTTAACTCTTTGTATTTATTTTTAATTTTTATGATAAGAATTAAGTTTTTAGCAAAGTTATCATACTTGACATATTACAAAGACCCCTAGTTACCTTCAATATTTTGTTACGAAAAATATATAATTTCTCATAAGTAAATCAATTAATGAAAATAAAAATTAATACAAAAAAATTAAACTAATAACGACACAATAATTTTACGTGGTTCCTTCAATGTGAGGTACATTTATGGGATCGAAATCCGATTCTATTATCAACCAAAAAATTTCCAAACGATTATAAACGATACACGAATGGTCTCACAAACCATCTTTAAATGTATTTTAAATAATTATAAATAAATAAAAGAAAAGATCTCACTAAATAGATAAATAAAAATTTTCAAAATAGAATTGTAAAAGACAAAAAATAATATGCCCAAATCAAAATGAAAAATTGAACCAGACGAACATCAAATCTGAGGCAGTAGCAGCATCAATAAATCAACCACCAAGCATTCACTAGTTGACCAATCATAGTTCCCAATGGACAAAAACTCCCAGCACAGTCTACCAAAAATCAATTAGCTGCTTGCTACTCTATCTCCTTCGGCCAAAACAAAGGCAATATATATATATATATATTGTGTTAAATTCTGGATTTTTTTTTTTTTTTTTTATCAAACATTAGTTATTACGCAATTGACTATAAAATATCTATTGAGTTTTCAAAAGTTAAGTATAATGGGGTATTTGGTGAGATTTTTTTGAACTAGCTTATAGCTTCTGGTTTTTAAAAAGTTATTTTGGATTATTTGGTTAAATTTATTTCAAACAGTTTCTTATTCTAACCACTTATTTGAAGTCAAAAAAGCTGATTCTGAGAAGCTGCTCACCCCTTGCTTCTGATTATCAGCTTCTGCTGTGAATATATTAATTCACGGTTATACTCTTAGATTTTTTTATTTTTTATTTTTTTAAAAATAGAAAAAGACTCAAATGGACTATAAAATATTATTATTATTTTTTATGAAAAATGTAAACAAATAGTGAATAATAAAAAATAAAAATTAATTGAAAAAGTTACTTTACAGCTTATTTACACAAACACTATTTAGCGACTTAAATCTATAATTCAACAGCTATACCAAACAGATTAACAGCTTCTGATTAAAGTTATAATCTATAATCTGTTAAGCTATAATCTATAATCTGTTTTAACAACTACACCAAACAGCACCAATATATTAAAAATGTTATAACTAACACCAAATCAAATTAAATTCTTTTAATAAACTGATTAGGTCTTATACTCCAATAAGAAGGTATATCCAATAATTCTCCCCCTATCGATTTAGGTGGAGACATCAACCATACCCGCCAAAGTTCGACACTTCAAATGTTTGCTCCTTGACAAAGTCTTAGTAAATATATCCGAAATATTATTATCTGTGTGCACCTTTTCAAGTTGCAACAATTTCGAATCTTCTACATCACGAATCCAATGGTATCTCACATCAATATGTTTCGATCTCGAATGAAAAGTAGAGTTTTTACTCAAATAAATATCACTTTGATTATCACAATAAAATGCACACCTTTCTTGCTTCAAACCCAATTCTTGTAAAAATTTCTTCAACGTAACTCTTCCTTGTAAGTTTCTGTAATGGCAATAAATTCAGTTTCGGTAGTTGAGAGAGCAATATATTTTTGTAATTTAGATTGACATGCCACAGCTCCTCCAGCAAAAGTCAGTACATCCGAAGTAAATTTTCTAGAATCAACATCACCGGCCATGTCAGAATCTGTGAACCCATCAAGTATCGGCTTACCATTCCCAAAACACAATCACACCTTCGAAGTCCCTCGAAGATACCTTAGAATCCATTTTATCGCTGCCCAATGTTCTCTACCCGGATTAGAGAGAAAACAACTCACCATACCAACGGAATGAGCAATATTCGGCCATGTACAAACCATGGCGTACATTAAGGAACCAACCGCTGAAGCATAAGGAATTTTCAGCATCTCTTCCCTGTCTTTCCCACTTGTAGGACATTGATTCAAACTAAACTTGAAGTGACCCGCAAGAGGACAACCAACCGACTTTGCTTTATCCATGTTGAGCTTCTCAAGAACTTTTTCAATATAACTTTCTTGAGACAACCAAATCAGTCCTTTTTTGCGATCACGAACAATTTTCATACTAAGTATTTGCTTTGCCGGCTCCAAATCTTTTATAGCAAACGACTTGCTTAACTCTAACTTCAACTTGTTAATCATAGTATAATCTTGACACACAATTAACATGTCATCAACATAAATCAAAAGAATAATAAATTTGCCATCCCAAATTTTTTTCACAAACACACAATGGTCAGAAGTGGTTTTAGAAAAATTATTATTCATCATGAAAGAGTCAATTTTTTTGTACCATTGTCGCGGGGCTTGCTTGAGGCCATACAAACTTTTCTTCAATTTGTAAACAAATTTTTCTTTCCATTTCTCGACAAAACCTTCAGCTGCTCCATATAAATTTCTTCTTCAAGATCACCATTAAGAAATACGGTCTTCACATCAAGTTGCTTAACTTCAACGTTCATACTTGCAGCCATGCCAAGTACAACCCGAATAGAAGACATCTTTACAATCGGTGAGAAAATTTTATCAAAGTCAATACCTTTCTTTTGTCCAAAGCCTTTCACAACAAGACGTGCTTTGTATCTCAGATTCTTGCTATCATTCTTCAATTTGAAGACCCACTTATTTTTCAGAGTTTTCCTCCCCTTAGGCAACTTTACTAAATCATAAGTGTGGTTTTCAAGAAAGGAATTCATCTTCTCTTCCATGGCCTTCTTCTAATCATCTTTCTTTGTATGCTCAATTGCTTCTTGGTCGCTCTCGGACTCCCCTTGATCGGAAATCAACACAAATTCATTGAGAGGATACTTTCTCGAAGGTTGCCGGTCCCTTGTAGATTTCTTCAACTCAGGTTGTGGTGGCGGTTCTTGAGTTAGATGTTCTTCCTCAATTTCTGGCTCAACTTCATTAGGATTAGCATCATCCTCCATATCTTCAATAGGTGGCTGTACATCTCTCCCATTTTCATCATCAACTGAAGATGAAGGAGATGGATCCATATCAATGAGATCACTAGTTTTTGGCTCCGGTTGATCACCTTTGCCAAAGTCTTCAATTGTTTGGTCTTCAAGAAACACAACATCACGGCTTTGAATGACTTTCTTGTCGACCAAATCCCACAATCTATAACCAAATTCATTACGCCCATAGCCAAGAAAAATGCATTGACTTGGCTTTCTAACAAGCTTAGACCTCTCATCCTTTGAAATGTGAACAAAGGCTCAGCAACCCAACACTCTCAAATGCTCATAAGACATATCTTTACCAGTCCAAACTCTTTCTTTAACATCACCACTCAAAGGATAAAAAGAAGATAAATTAATCACGTTAACCGCTGTCCTCATTGCCTCACCCCAAAAGGATTTTGGCAATTTAGCATGTGAAAGCAGACACCTTATTTTTTCTACAATGGTGCGGTTTATGCTCTCGGCAACACCATTTTGTTGAGGAGTCTTCTTAATTGACTTTTGGTGCTGAATACCTTGGCTGCAACAATACTCATCATGTAACAACCTGCATTTATATCTTAGTCATGTTCATGAGCATTTGTATGATTATGACTCGTTAAGCTTGCATTTGTATGTTTATGACTTGTTTTGCCTAAGTAAGGTCCATGCCTTGTTTTGTGTTTATGTGATTTGCCTAAGTGTTGTGTTCATGCTTTGTTCCTTCCTTGGTGTCTCGAGCCTGAGTTATGTTACGCCTAGATCATTCCAAGCTGAGGTCATCTGCAGTCTAGAATTATCTTGGAACCACTTTGTTCGACCTCCACCTTTGCCCTGACATATTGACCGAGATGTCATTATCTAGGCCGAGGTGTTCATCACCAAGGCCGAGATGTGTATTATCTAGGCCGAGATGTTACCTTTGCACCTAAGTGATCTTTTCCTAGAGTGGTATGACCTAGATCGAGGTGTGGCACATCTAGGCCAATGTGTGGCACAGCTTAGTCAAGTGTTGTCCTTCCTAGCCGAGGTCATTGTCGCCTTAGTTGCCGAAACTTTGTCCTTCGCCGATGTCATCACTTGCCGGAGTGCCTTACCGGGTAGCTTGTTAGATACACTTTGTCTTACACATGTCTTGTCAATCTATCACCCTTTTGGGGAGAGCCAACCAGCCATTGCCACGTGTCCGAGCTGAGTGTTAAGTCAGCCGGTAGAGGGAGAAACCTATCATTTGTTATATCCTTGTTTTTGAAGAGGAGAGAGAAGCTCTAGGAGAGGAAGAGGAGTTCTTGCGGGAGAGTGGATTTCCAAGCTTGATCCCTAGAGATTGAACCGTTAGATCCGTGTTCTAAGGTTAGATTCTTGATCTACCCATGTTGTTCTTTATGTTCATGTTATTGCATTGCATGATTGAATATGACTTGTAAGCCATGCATTGCTTTGAAGTTCGGTTTTAGAAAGAAAAAAATAGTATTCATGTGTTCTTCAAGAAAAGTCATGTTTTGATCCGAAAGCTCATGCCAAGATCCATGTTTTTGTGTTTGTTTTCATATGATCTTCAAGTATGGCTACCCAGGTCCATGTTTTCGAACTCATAGCATGAAATTACAGATTTTTGTAATAAAGAAGTTATGATTTTAGCATTCATATTCTTCATGGTCTTCATATTTATGTTCTTCATGTTCTTCACGGGTGGAAAACCAGATCTCCAGACCTCACTTCCCTAAGTGTAGTCGCCGAGATCACTCTTACCTAGACCTCACACTTACACCAAACATTGTATCTCACCTTGGCCTACCTTGCATGATCACTTACACCTTTAGTTTGTCTTGTGCGCACCTCAGCATGCAGCCGCACGCCGAAGCCTCGGTAACCACACCTCGGCCAAGAGGTGTGGGACCTCGACAAAGACCTGGTTGGTACCCAACATGTCTTCCTGATATGTAAAACAGTGTTTTGACTTCCAGCATGTTTTCCCGAGATCACTTGCATGCATGTAAGACTTATTTTGAGAAGTACGTTCAGTAGACTTTGCCATGTGTTTGTAGGACTTGGACCTTTGCCTTGATCCCGACGTCCGAAGAGCTATGTGAGTGGTATTTTAAATAAAGCTATGTTATCATGTTTTGATAAGCTTTGTTTTACCTTGTTTTGAAAAGTATTTGATCAAGCATGAATGATTATCCCTATTTTGTATATCAACTATTATCTTGTTTTGATGACATTCTTGGAAAGTCCTTAGTGCCAGGGGACTATAATACAACTGCACCCTTGCTTGAGAGATCTCTACCATCGATGGTCTGGGATACGGATGGCCCCACCGACGGTCTGGGATACGGGTGGATTTGTCTAATCAATTCCAGGTCGATTATTCCCTTGTTTTGTCTTGTTTTGCCGCTGACGGTCTATGAACGGGTAGGTTTGTTTTGCCAGGAATGTCATAACCCCATGTATTATGTAGATGTTATTAAACATCTCAAGAAGATTTGAAAGGCCAAGATTTGATTGATGAACTTGATTCATCTCATGTTTTGAACAAGCTATGATATATGTATTGTTTTGACAAGGATCTCGGGAATCATTCATTTAACCCCTTTATTACTTAGACCATTCACTGAGTATCCAAGCTCACCCTCTCCATATATATATGTAGGTAATAAGCAGGAAGTCGGCTATGCCGAGATGTGTGCTTTGCATGTATGTTATGTCGGCAGTGAGAATGTCGGCAATCTTGAAGATTATGCTTCTTGACCTTATGTTTCATGTATTTTGTATATGTCGGCTTGAGGAGCCTTTTAGTCAAGGTGTAATATGTGTTTTATTTCGCTTATATTCAAGTTGTAAAGCTATGTAAAGATGTATGCCATTTCGTTTGACTTATGCGCAGCTCTTATGGACTAATTAGATTTGTATATATTGCTTCCGCACATGTTAGCCCCATATGTAATACTCTGATTGTGTGTGAATTTTGAAAGTTGGCCTTCGGTAATCTCGGATTACTGGCCATCACGGCACCATTCTACTAGGGGCGGAATGGGGTCGTTACAGAATGGTATCAGAGCATGTGTTCCTTATAGTACGTTATTCACACACTTTGAGTCCTAAAGAGCATAGGATGTCCCTTAGAATGATGTCAGGATTGCATCATGTTGCTTGCTACTTGACAAGGTGTGCATCATCTCGGCATGATCATTTATTACTTGCATGCATGTTTACTTGCTCATTTTGTTTAAGAGTCGCATTTTGCATACCTCTAGTATCACGAGAAGGGGTAGACCTTCAGTTGGCCGAGATCATTCCGGGGACAGAATAGACAGATTAGAAAGATTGGTCGAAGGATTGGTCCGTGAGTTGAGACAACCTAGGCCACAAGACACAGGTACCACTTCCACTCAGGCCGAGCAGACAGATGGCCGACATGTAGTTCCACCTCCACCTCCTCCAGTACCACAAGTGCAGCCGCAGCCAGCTTTGTATAGAGACGACACCTTGACCTTGATCAAAGAATTCAAGAAGATGAAACCGCCGAAGTTCCATGGAGGTATAGAGCCGATGAAAGCAGAGCATGGGTTCTTGAGATGGAGAAGTTGTTTGAGGTTTTTCCCAGCACCGACGCCCAAAAGGTGTCATTGACAGCATACACATTGGAAGACGACGCTCGTAGGTGGTGGATGATGATTCGAGAAGGTCATCCAGACTTGACTTGGGCCAGATTTTTGGAGTTGTTTTATGACAAACACTTTCCCCTCAGTGTCCGAGATCGCAAGACCACAGAATTCCAAATGTTGTCACAGGGTAGCAAAACAGTGGCTGAATATGGTCGTACTTTCACCGAGTTGGCAAGGTATGCACCTCACATGGTCAACGATGAATACAAAAAAGCTAGGAAGTTTGAGAGTGGACTTCGAGGGCCAATACAAGATCAGGTTAATTTGCTCAACATGCCGACGTATGCTGGAGTGTTAGATAAAGCCATCCTTGCAGAAGCTAACCTGAACAGAAGTCAAAGTTCGGGAAAGAATCAGAGGAAGAGGCAGACCTATGACAATCGCGAAAAAGAGGCAGACCCGAATGATGCCGAGGAGAAGACAAAGGAGGATAGTCCCAACAACGCGAATCCGGAAGGTGGCACTTGGCCGACATGTGCGAGTTGCGGGAAGCTACATTTTGGAGTTTGTCTTCGGACAACTGGAGCATGTTTCGGATGCGCTGAGAGAGGTCATCGTATTAAGGATTGTCCCAAGGTAAAAGCTAGAGATGATAAGAAGAGATGAGAACTCGACATCCAGGGCCGGTTTGGGAACAAGGTAAGCGAAGTTTGGGGACCAAACTTCTTTAAGGGGGGAAGGATGTAACAACCCCCATTTATGTCTTAGTCATGTTCATGAGCATTTGTATGATTATGACTCGTTAAGCTTGCATTTGTATGTTTATGACTTGTTTTGCCTAAGTAAGGTCCATGCCTTGTTTTGTGTTTATGTGATTTGCCTAAGTGTTGTGTTCATGCTTTGTTCCTTCCTTGGTGTCTCGAGCCTGAGTTATGTTACGCCTAGATCATTCCAAGCCGAGGTCATCTTCAGTCTAGAATTATCTTGGAACCACTTTGTTCGACCTCCACCTTCGCCTTGACATATTGGCCGAGATGTCATTATCTAGGCCGAGGTGTTCATCACCAAGGCCAAGATGTGTATTATCTAGGCCGAGATGTTACCTTTGCACCTAAGTGATCTTGTCCTGGACTGGTATGACCTAGACCGAGGTATGGCACATCTAGGCCAAGATGTGGCACAGCTTAGTCAAGTGTTGTCCTTCCTAGCCGAGGTCATTGTCACCTTAGTTGCCGAAGCTTTGTCCTTAGCCGATGTCATCACTTGCCGGAGTGCCTTACCAGGTAGCTTGTTAGATACACTTTGTCTTACACATGTCTTGTCAATTTATCACCTTTTTGGGGATAGCCAACCAGCCGTTGCCACGTGTCCGAGCTGAGTGTTAAGTCAGCCGGCAGAGGGAGAAACCTATCATTTGTTATATCCTTGTTTTTGAAGAGGAGAGAGAAGCTCTAGGAGAGGAAGAGGAGTTCTTGAGGGAGAGTGGATTTCCAAGCATGATCCCTAGAGATCGAACCGTTAGATCCGTGTTCTAAGGTTAGATTCTTGATCTACCCATGTTGTTCTTTATGTTCATGTTATTGCATTGCATGATTGAATATGACTTGTAAGCCATGCATTGCTTTGAAGTTCGGTTTTAGAAAGAAAAAAATAGTATTCATGTGTTCTTCAAGAAAAGTCATGTTTTGATCTGAAAGCTCATGCCAAGATCCATGTTTTCGTCTTTGTTTTTATATGATCTTCAAGTATGGGTACCCAGGTCCATGTTTTCAAACTCATAGCATAAAATTCCAGATTTTTGTAATAAAGAAGTTATGATTTTAGCATTCATATTCTTCATGGTCTTCATGTTCATGTTCTTCATGTTCTGCACGGGTGGAAACCCAAATCTCCAGACCTCACTTCCCTAAGTGTAGTCGTCGAGATCACTCTTACCTAGACCTCACACTTAGGCCAAGCATTGTATCTCACCTTGGCCTACCTTGCATGATCACTTACACCTTTAGTTTGTCTTGTGTGCACCTCGGCATGCAGCCGCACGCCGAAGCCTCGGTAACCACACCTCGGCCAAGAGGTGTGGGACCTCGGCAAAGACCTGGTTGGTACCCAGCATGTCTTCTTGACATGTAAAACAGTGATTTGACTTCCAGCATGTTTTCCCGAGATCACTTGCATGCATGTAAGACTTATTTTGAGAAGTACGTTCAGTAGACTTTGCCATGTGTTTGTAGGACTTGGACCTTTTCCTTGATCCCGACGTCCGAAGAGCTATGTGAGTGGTATTTTTAATAAAGCTATGTTATCATGTTTTGATAAGCTTTGCTTTACCTTGTTTTGAAAAGTATTTGATCAAGCATGAATGATTATCCCTATTTTGTATATCAAGTATTATCTTGTTTTGATGACATTCTTGGAAAGTCCTTAGTGCCAGGGGACTATAATACAACTGCACCCTTGCTTGAGAGATCTCTACCATCGATGGTCTGGGATACGGATGGCCCCACCGACGGTCTGGGATACGGGTAGATTTGTCTAATCAATTCCAGGTCGATTATTCCCTTGTTTTGTCTTGTTTTGCAGCTGACGGTCTATGAACGGGTAGGTTTGTTTTGTCAGGAATGTCATAGCCCCATGTATTATGTAGATGTTATTAAACATCTCAAGAAGATTTGAAAGGCCAAGATTTGATTGATGAACTTGATTCATCTCATGTTTTGAACAAGCTATGATATATGTATTGTTTTGACAAGGACCTCGGGAATCATTCATTTAACCCCTTTATTACTTAGATCATTCACTGAGTATCCAAGCTCACCCTCTCCATATATATATGTAGGTAATAAGCAGGAAGTCGGCTACGCCGAGATGTGTGCTTTGCATGTATGTTATGTCGGCAGTGAGAATGTCGGCAATCTTGAAGATTATGCTTCTTGACCTTATGTTTCATGTATTTTGTATATGTCGGCTTGAGGAACCTTTTAGTCAAGGTGTAATATGTGTTTTATTTCGCTTATATTCAAGTAGTAAAGCTATGTAAAGATGTATGCCATTTCGTTTGACTTATGCGCAGCTCTTATGGACTAATTAGATTTGTATATATTGCTTCCGCACATGTTAGCCCCATATGTAATACTCTGATTGTGTGTGAATTTTGAAAGTTGGCCTTCGGTAATCTCGGATTACTGGCCATCACGGCACCATTCTACTAGGGGTGGAATGGGGTCGTGACACATCAAATGGCCCAATGTATTTACTACCATTGTCTGTTCGGATACATTTCAATTTCTGCCCTGTTTCTCTTTCAACCATGGCCTGACAATGCTTAAATACATCTAGAACTTAATCTTTAGTTTTTAGTATAAAAACCCAAACTTTCCTTAAATAATCATCAATAAAAGTAACAAAATAAAGTGCACCACTATGTGTTCTAATTTTCAAAGGACCACAAACATTAGAATAAATCAACTCCAAAATATTTTCTTTTCTAGAAGCAACATTTTTATGAAAAGAAACTCTATGTTGTTTACCCGCTAAACAATGAACACCAGTTTTAGGATGTATACATTTCAGACCGGGTCGAAGGTCTTTCTTGAACAAAACTTGTAGCCTTTTTTCACTCATATGGTCAAGTCGCTTGTGCCACAATTCGGTAGAAGTATCATCTTTAAGTGCATTGACAATACCTTTACAAATTTTTCCTTGCATCAAATAAGTGTATGGGTTTTCTTGCACTTAGCCACCACCAAAGAATCCTTTGTGAGCTTCCATATTCCATTTCCAAGTTTGTTGTTAAAGCCTTCACTATTTAGCTTCCCGGTAGAGATCAAATTGAGATGAATGTCGGGAACAGGAACATGCCTCACATCTTTAAGCAACAACTTGCAGCCCAAATTTGTTTCCAAGCAAACATCATTCATGCCAATAATCTTGGACAAACTTTCATTATCCATTCGAACACAAGCATAATTTCCTTTTGTGTAGGTAGTGAAGAAATCAACTTGAGAAGTCACATGAAAAGAAGCACCGGAATCAATCACCTAATTGCTCTCTTGGCTCACAAAATTAATACAATGATCTTGACAAACGACCATAAGATCATCAGTAGTAACCGCTGTTGTGTCTTCTTACTTCTTATCCACACTTTTGTCACTCATTTTCTCATTGTTCTTGAGTTTTCGGCATTCCCGCTTCATGTGCCCTTTTTCATGGCAATAATAGCACTCAATGTCTTTCTTTGAAAAAGAACCATTTCTTGATTTGTCACGGTTTTGATCGCAACCATGAGGAGTCTTACTTCTCCCCCTTGTTTTGCTTCGGTCTCTCACAACAAATGCTTTTGAATGAGAGGAACATGCTGATTTTCTTCTAGTTTCTTCATTCAATAAGCTACTAGTGATTTGACTCATTGTGACAACTCCATCGAGCGCCGAATTACTAAGGTGCCGTTTGGTAACACTTACGTTTTCAGTTTTCTGTTTATATTTACAAAAATTTTAAAAACTCAAATAAAAACTTGTTTGGTAAAATTTTTGATTTATAAATCAGTGGTCTGAGTTTATAAATTTGGCCAAAAAATGAAAACACAAAAAATATGTTTCCATTTTGAGTTTTCAGTTTTTTTTTTTTACCACCCAACACTAGCCACCACCTGCCACCATTTTCCACCACCATCTTTCGCCACCACCACCCACCTGCCACCCACTCGCCACCACCACCCACCCCTCGCCACCGCCACCACGACCACCACCACCCACCTGCCATCTACCAGCCACCCGCCACTACCATTCACCGCCCGCCACCACCACCCGCCACCTACTTGCCACCACCACTCACCAGCCACCTGCCACCACCATCCAACCCTTGCCACCACCACCCACCTGCCATCCATCCGCCACCACCACCACCCACTACCCACCCGCCACCCACCTGCCACCACCACCCACCACCACCACCCACTCGCTACCACCTGCCACCCGCCACCGTCACCTACCGACCCACCACCACCACTATCACCTGCCACCCACCTGCCACCCACCTGCCACCACCAACCACCACCCACCATCTATCACCACCACCACCACCTACTCGCTACCACCTACCACCCGCCACCATCACCCACTCACCCACCACCACCACTACCACCACCCGCCATCCATCACCCACCTGCCACCACCACCCGCCGCCACCACCACCACCACCACCCACCCACCATCACCGCCCACCACCCACCTACCACCACCACTCACCAGCCGCCACCACCCGCCACCGTCACCCAGCCACCCACCATCACCACCCACCACCCACCACCACCCGCCATCCACCACTCACCTGCCACCACCACCACCACCCACTCGCTACCACCCACCATCCGCCACCGTTACCCACCCACCTACCACCACCACCCGCCACCACCACCCACCACGACCTGCCATCTGTCACCCACCCACCCGCCACAACCCACCGTCACCACTTTTCACCACCATCTTCCACTGCCACTTGCCACCACTTGTCATTTCTCACTTTTTTTTATATTTTTAAAATTTTTTAAACATTTTGTCAATTACCAAACGTGTTTGTAGTTTATATTTTTCTAAAAATAAACAAAAAATAAACAAAAACCAGTTTATAAAATTTTTGTAAATATAAACTGAAAACGTAAACGTTACCAAACACACCCTAACCATCACAACCAAAGTCTCCCAACTTTCAGGCAAGGAACTAAGTAGTATCAAAGCCTGCAACTTATTATCAAAAATAATTTTCATAGAAGCAAGTTGGTTAACAATACACTTTATTTCATTCAAATGTTCTGGAATAAGGCTACCCTCTTTATATTTTAAATTAACCAACTTACAAAACAGAAAAACTTTATTTGTAACTGATTTCTTGTCATAAAGGCCATCTAATTTTTTTCATAAATTATGTGCTAAAGTTTCAATAGCAACATGGTGAAACACACTGTCATTAATCTATTGATGGATAACACCAACGGATTTTCGATTAAGTCTCTTCCATTCATCATCTTGCATACCCTCGGGTTTGCCACTGCCACCCTCAATAGGCCCACACAAATCCTTACAAAATAATAGGTCATCCATTTTAGTTTTCCAAGTTATCCAATTGTTTTCATTAAAGCTAGACATGTGACCCATATTCCCTTTTATTGATTTACACAAATAAATAAACCAAAATTAATCGTGAGCTCTGATACCAGTTATTAAGGAAAATATATGATTTTCTACAAGTAAATTAATCAATGAGAATAAAAACTAATGCAGAAAAATTAAACCAATAACGATACAAGAATTTTACGTGGTTCCCTCAATGTGAGGTACGTCCTTGGGATCGAAATCCGATTCCATTATCAACCAAAAAGTTTCCAAACGATTACGAATGAGACACAAATGGTCTCACAAACCGCCCTTAGGTGAATTCAAAATAATCATAAATAAATAAAAGAAAAGATCTCACCAAATAGATAAATAAAAATCTTTAAAATAGAGTTGTAGAAGATCTAAAATAATACGCCCAAATCAGAACGAAAAACTGCACCAGACGAACATCAAATTTGAGGCAGTAAGAGCATCTCCAACGCTGAACTTCTTTTGTCATCAAATCTGAGGAAAAAAAGGATGATTTTCTGAATTTGATATCACTGGCTCCAACGGTGCATCAAAAGGTGCATCAAACGGGGGAGGGTCGACCGGCCGGTCAACCGGTAAGGCCATTTGGGTTCCATTCTTAACTGGAATCCACCTACAAAACCTCAAAAAGAGCCTTGAAAGGTTAAAAGAAATACCAGACAGAGCAGAAAAGATCATCAAATTTAAGCCTGAAGGAGACCCAATATGGAGTTTAAACCATAAACTACAATTATTTGAAATCTAGTTGATTCTTCACCAAGTCCAGCTCCCAAATTTCAACAAAATCAACATTTAGGTGGCATCATCAGCTAGGAAGATTGAACTAGAGGGTCAAAATAGTTTGCCACCCAGTTGATTCTTCATGAAACCTAGCTCACAAGACCAACCAAAAACAGAACTTCAGAAAACCCATTAGTAAAGATTGAACAAAAATGAAAAGTTGAGAAACCCCAGTTGATTTCTCAGCAAACTAAGCTTCAATTACTCACCAAATGATGTGTTTAACTCTTCAAATGCTATGATCCTTCTTTCTCACTATGAAAAACACAGAAAACCCATCAACACCACGCCTCTTTTGGAGGACACAAGGGAAAGCAAATCATGCCAAACAACAAACTGGTTCGTACCCAGGTGTCTCCTCTCTCTCTTCTCTCTCTTTCTCTGTAGGTGTTGAGTGAGGATATGCTGTTGAAGTTGGGCACATCAAAAAAATCTGTATCTGTCTGGGTCTCTATCTCTCAATTTAAAGGGTCGACCGGTTGGTCAACCGGCTGGTTGACCGGTAAGATTATTATTATTATTTTTTAAGCTGTTTGAATCTTTTGGCTTGTTTGAACCTATGTTTTTGAAAGGGAACCGGTCGACCGGTTGGTCAACCGGCTGGGCAACCGGCTGGTTGACCGGTTCCTCTCCTCCAACAGTCACGTATAGTAATTTGCTGAAATCTGTATACTGTTCTCACTTTGATGATTTGTTTGATGAATTCTGAATTTGATACCAGTTTGGTGAAACCGTTGGAGCATGAAAAAGTATTTTTTTCACCAAATTTTAAATTTGATGCCAAGTTTGGTTCAGGGTTAGAGACGGTCTAACAGCATAACTAAATCAACCACCAAGCATTGACTAGTTGACCAATCATAGTTCCCAATTGACAAATGCCCCCAGCACAGTCTACCAAAAATCAATTAGTTGCTTGCTAAACAAAGGCAATATATATATTGTTGAATTTTGAACTTCTTATCAAACCTTACTTGTTACTCAATTGACTATAAAATACTCATTAGACATCCAAATATTAAGAAAAAAAAATATTGAAAATATTATAATCACTAAGCCAAATTAAATTCTTTTAATAAATCGATTGGATTTCATACTCTAATAATAAGAAGGTATTCTAACATTATTATGTCAAAAATTAAAAAATCTTGCAAATAGAAGTGCAATAGTGGGAGAAAAACAAACAAGAATAAAATAATTCAACAAATGGCTAAATGTTTAACCACACGGTACTCAATCATAACTCATGTTTTGGAGTACGAATATTCTGAGACTATAACCAACAATAAATAAATAAATAAAATGAGGCTTACAATTAACATAGGAAAAATTAATGAAACATCGTCTCCAATTTTGAATAGTACGAGAGATCAAATATTTTTTTTAATTAATTAAGATCTCTCAATAATATTATTAGATAAATTTCAGCTCTCTATGATGTGAAATTTCTCCGTGAATAGTTGAAATTTATTTTTTTGTAAAAAACAAAATTCTCTGTAAAGATCTAGAAATTTTTGTGTCTGTGAAAATATTAAGGGATTCCAACTACTATAAAAATATTGTATGTGCTTATCTTATAAAATTTTAATGTTAGAGACCTTAAACTAAAAATTTCAATAAGATATGGATAACTATAATCTAAAATTTGTATGCCTTTATCTTATAAAATTCTAGTATTAGAGACCTTAAACTAAAAATCTCAATAAGATATGGATGACTATGATCTAAAATTTGTTAGATTTTATAATTAAACTTGAACAGACCATTATTTCGCTTGACTAAATAACTTTTATTATTGCTATTATTCATATATAATAATATGATTTTCTAATTAATTAACCTTCTTAATATTAGTACTTAATCCTTTATTTACCTCTACTAAACCAATTTTTTTTTCTCTTTTATACATTAACGTAACACATTTTTTATTTTTAAAACAAAAAAATGAAATGTCGGCAATACCCGACCCATATTATAGCTTAGGGCTGCTTTTCCGGGTTAGGAAGAAAATCCGGAACTCAGTTCTGGTAATGGGACTCTGGCTCTGGCATCATGTATGAATTGTTGTTTTTTAAGCGATTAGATTTAGATTTATTTTTATTTTTATTTTTATTTTTTAAATGCAATTAGATTTGGATCTTGATTACTGAAATGTGTTTTTCTTCTTTTATTTTCTAAATGCAATTAGATTTGGATCTTAATTCGGACGCCAAAGTATCTGGATTAGGACTCCATCAATGCAGTTGCAATCACCTGTTGGACCTATCATTGTTTTAAAACTTGATAACCATTGTCAGGCACACTTCCCAAAGAACAAGAAACCTTCAAAGTCTTCAAGACGATGATGAATTCAATTCAGGTCAGTCTCCAAGATGTAGTTAAAAAGATCATACTTAAAGTATAATTCTCTACTGTCATGTTTGATTGGGAGTTTGTGTGGTGTGATTATCAATATGTAGAATCAATCTAATTTATGCCTGTATGCAAACATGTCATGAGTTTAACAATCTCATGGGAGTATGAATTTTCTCTCAGAATTAGGATTTTTATGGGAGAGTTTTTTTTTATCAGCGAAAAAAAGTTTTATTGATGGAAAAAAACATAATGAGAATGAAAACATATATCAATAAAGAAGAGGGTACAAAAAGTATCACAGTGAAACATTCAGATTCCAACTAGGTTGGCACCTAGATGCACACCACATCATCTGCTAGCACACACTCGAAGCTCCAAGTTAGTGAGAAACCAACAAGCAGAGCAAAACAAAACAAAACAAAACAAACCAAAAAAAAGAAAACTACAACCAAAGCAACCCAGAAAACCCCTCTGCTGGAGCATCGAACAGAGCATTAGACAGAGCACCATCACTACTTCTGCTGGACCATTCATCCAAAAAAACCCCTCTGCTGGAGCATTAGGCAGATCACCATCACTGCTTCAAATCCTCTGGCCTAGTACAGCTTTGGTAATGCAAATATGTGCTATCCACTACTTCAACTCCTCTGGCTGAGTTCAGGTTTGGTAATGCAAATATGTGCTAGCAGCATCTCAACACCATCATCAGTAGCAAATCACCAATGCTAAGCAACTAGGACCAGTATAGCAGAAAACAAAGCACCAATGGTAACTCAGGACTACCAGCCTAAGCACCAATGCTTCAACAACAACTCATGCCTTTGGGTTCTTCTAATCTCTTCATGATCTATACATCCAAAACAACATCTCTACTCATCTGTACCACACCAGAATCAACCAATAACCAATACTCACATTCACCAAGCAGCAGTCACTCCAGGACTATCAGCAGAGTCCAAAAGCATATTGGCATATCAGCAAAGTAGGACAGCAGCAGGAGGATACCCCAACAGCAGCAGACCAATAGCAGAACAACAACACAGCAGATCAGTATCATTAGACCTCAGGGCCATCCTAGTGCAGTATTTCACTTGATGCATGTTAGACACAAGGACAATAACAGAGAAACCCCAGCCATTGAAAGAGCCTTGATCCACATTGCTACCCTCCAACAAACCAACAACATGAAGCAGCAGTAGCATGAGGTGAGTGAGTAATGGGCCACCATTACTGAGAGCAGTAGCATGAAGCAGGGCAGATCTGGAGATGGAAAACCAGGACAATAGAGCAGAAACCCAACATACACCAGCAGAGATACACCCTACAGACAATCCCCCACCAATTCAGACAATCACCCACACACCCTCAGAGTAAAGCATAGCAGAATCAACCATACCAGTAGCCAGGACTCAACCATAACCCAAAGGCAAGACACAGCTTCCAGAACGAATACAATATTGAACCTGAGGTAAGTTAAAGACAATATCATTAATGGAGAATGCCATTTTGGTTGGAGACGATTTGACCCACATCGCTATTCTTGCTTTAACAAGCTCACATAGATCCCTTAAATTTGGTTGAGAGCCATTAAAAACGCAATCATTTCTATGCTTCCAAGTAGACCAAAAACTTGCTAAAGGCACTACCTTCCAGATTAGCTTTTCAATCTTTTTCATCGTACAAAATGACCACCACTGCAATAATCCTTCCATTGAGTTTGGCATAACCCATTGACATCCCCACCATTTCATAACATGAGACCACAGCAGCCAAACAAAAGGACAAAAGAGTAAGATATGGGGAGTGGATTCCATCTCATGTTGGCAAACACAGCTGACATTTGCAGATTCATCCAAGATCCCAATACGCTGCAGGAAACTAGATGTTTTCACCTTACCTTGCCAAGCCAACCACCCGAAGAATTTGACTTTAGGTGGAGCACAGTTATTCCAAATAGTCGCTGTCGTATTCCTGACTGGCCCCAAGGATAATTCAAAACATTTGTACACAGATGCAATAAAAAACACCCCAGATGGGTTAGCCTTCCATTTCTATATTGTCACGATCCAAACCCGTCCCTATGGGTTTAACACCGTAACCGACCAGTAATCCGTGAATACCGAAGGCCTGCTTAACAGTAATGACAGTAATACAGAGTAAAGGGGCTGGCGGAAGCCAAAACAGTAAATAAAAGGGTGCCCAATGAGCTGTGACAGTCTGAATGCAAAAAGACTTTTATGAACAAGTCACATTCATAACCAAAACACATTTACATACCATATATATATATATATATATATATCATACACAGACATTCAGGTTAGGGACCAAATCCTTACCATGACAATACAATGCAAGTTTTAAATAGTACAACAAAACGGAGACAGAAGGGTGAGTTGAAACACCCCAAAAAGCCTTAGCTTGAACAGACTCGAAACCTCGAATCAAGGCACAAAGGTTGGCTTGACAAAAGGGAGTTAACCTGACGCATCTAGCTCCTGTTCGGTGCCTGGACACCTACATATAAATATAACAGTGAGTTAAAGCCCAGTGAATAACATATGCGTAAAGGGGTTAAGAATGAATGTCCTTTCAGTATTTAAACAATCATATCAATCATTTAGAAACCATAGCAGTTATTTGTGGTACATCCAATAGCAAAACAATACAGTTGGTCTTAACAGACTGAGTAGTCAATTGATGGCCATCATAACAGTAAACAGTAGTGGTTCTAACATTGGAACCGATAGAGATCTCTGTAACAGTAGCAGTAACAGTACAGTAATAGTAATTTGCTATGGACGCCACGAATACAGTTCACAAATAGAACAAACATTCATTCAGTAAGAAATAACTTTTCAGAAAAATAGTACAGTTGATCATTCAGAAAATATTCATGATTGAACATATCTTTACAACATTGTTACTCACAGAGCACTGAGCTATAAGCAGCTAATGAACGTCCTCGGATGCCAACCCTACACAGTTACAGAACGAACACACACTAAGTTACACACTTGGGAATCAACAACTTAGTCCCCATCTTGACTCGGTGTGGTTCTACATCAATATCCTCAATAAGATGCCTTAAACATGGCCTAGGAATGCCTAGGATGGAAAGAGGATGCAAAGATGCACTTTAAAACACTTTTCAAAATTTTCAGAAAACAGGGGTCTCGCTCGAGCGTGGCTTTCTACGCTCGAGTGGACATGCAGACAAAGGAGCTCCACTTGAGCGTGGCTTCCTACGCTCGAGTGGATTGCAAACTTCATGAAAAGTACTGGATGCATGCAATTCACACTCGACGGATGCTCGACCCCCGCTCAAGCGTGAGACTTAGGTCCTCGCTCGAGCGGACTGTAAAACACATGAACTTCTGGGCATATGCATTTTACACTCGAGCGTGACTTCCTACGCTCGAGCGGAAGTGCATGTACTTAGAGTGCACGCTCGAGCGTGAAGTCCTACGCTTAAGCGTGGGTCCAAAATCTAGAATTTCCAGATTGAACCTCAAGCATGAAATCAACTTTAAAAGCTTCAAATTCGATCCCCTTGGGCTAATTTTCTGAAAAACTCTTAGAAACTTATAGTATAACATGTTTTTGAAGATCATTTGTAAAATCAAGCCCAAAGGTAAGCCAATTGAACACAAAAATTAAGTGTAAGCACGAAGAACATTGCAAGATCATACATGCATGAGTTCTCATGAACTCTAGTGTTTCAAAACAAGATCAAATGCAATGTTGAGCTCAAAATCATGATAAATTCATGGACCATAACAAAAATATGAACTTGCATGTGGAAATTCTCATGAAACAACTCCAAAATTCAAGAATATGCACATGCATGCAAGGATTAACTCTCAATTCAACTCTTAAATTAATTCTTGACATTAATCTCCAAATTTCCATGAATCATGTAAGAAACAACTTAAATATATAAACCAAAGAATGAATTCTCTACCTTAGGTCTTGAATTCGAGGTATGGAAGCTCAATTTTGCAATCTACTTCAATTCCTCTAAGTCTCTAAGCTAATTCTTATTGAAATCAAGTCTCTCCTACTCTCCCACTCTATCTCTCGGTTTTGGACTAGAAGATGGACAAAATGATGCACCAACTGATATGAATTAAGTCTCAAAGTGTTGTATGAAATTGGTCCACTAATGACAATTTGGTAATACCTCAAACTAATGTAATTTAACATTATTTAATCTAATTTAATCGTTCCAAATCAAATTTTCATTAAACTTATCATAAAATCACATAAATTCTAATTAGCATATAACGCTAATCAATTTTTGATTCGGTCGCTGATAAGACCTTTAATTCGCAATTCAAAGTTAAAACGTGAACAGATCAATCAATGGCAAACAGATAGAAAATGCAATTAAGGTAGCATACTCATGCAATCAGTTCAGAAGGGCGCTCTGACTCCGGAGGCTTAATCGGCCCAAAGACGTCATTCGCTGATGGGGCTCCGAATCCGGAGAATTTATTTGGCCAATCGTGATATCCACGAAGGGCGCTCCGAAATCGGAGGCTTAATCGGCCCAAAGACGTCATTCGCCGAAGGCTCTAAATTCGGAGACTTGATTTGGCCGATCGTGATATCATCAAAGGGCGCTCCAAATCCGGAGGCTTAATTGGCCCAAAGACGTCATTCGTCGATGGGGCTCCGAATCCGGAGACTATTTAGCCAATCGTGATATCCACGAAGGGCGCTCCGAATTCGGAGGCTTAATCGGCCTAAAGACGTCATTTGCCGATGGGGCTCCGAATCTGGAGACTTTATTTGGCCAATCGTGATATCCACGAAGGGCGCTCCGAATCCAGAGGCTTAATCGGTCCAAAGACATCATTCGCCGATGGGGCTCCGAATCTGGAGACTTGATTTGGCCAATCGTGTTATTCTCGAAGGGCGCTCTGAATCCGGAGGCTTAATCGGCCCAAAGACGTCATTCGCCGATGGGGCTTCGAATTCGGAGACTATTTGGCCAATCGTGATATCTATGAAGGGCGCTCCGAATCTGGAGGCTTAATCGGCCCAAAGACGTCATTCGCCGATGGGGCTCCGAATCCAGAGACTTTATTTGGCCAATCGTGATATCCACGAAGGGCGCTCCGAATCCGGAGGCTTAATCGGCCCAAAGATGTTATTCGCCGATGGGGCTCCGAATCCGGAGACTTTATTTGGCCAATCATGATATCCACGAAGGGCGCTCCAAATCCGGAGGCTTTAATCGAAACATCTTTGAACTAGATTTTGTAGTAGGTGAATGGGAATTTTTGTATTACAGAAAAAGAGATGTACATGGCGAACAGTTCGGAACAAGCATCATGTCCCACAAGTCGGGTTAATAATAAAATTTGCATAAATAAGTGGAATTCCAGGGTCGTGGCAAACTCCTTCCTAACATGTCTTTGAGCCAATATGCCCCTACTCCGGCGATCGAATCAATCTGATAGGGGTCGTCCCAGTTAGGACCCAATTTTACATCGGCCGGTTTCCTATCAGCTGGAAGCAGCTTCTTCAGGACCAACTCTCCTGGTGTGTAGCTGCGCAACTGAACCCGTTGATTATACGACTTTGCCAACTGCTGCTAGTACCGTGCCATGGACGCAAGGGCTCAGTCTCTTCGTTCTTCGATTAAAGTCAAATCTAAAGCCAGTATCATGTCATTTCGGCCCATATCAAAAACTTGCGACTTGAGAGTCAGGTGGCCGATTTCCAGGGGTAAGATTGCCTGGGTTCCAAAGTATAGGGCAAATGGTGTTCTCCAGTTGATATTCTCGATGTAGTTCGATGAGCCCACAATACACTCGGCAGTTCTTCGACCCATTTGTCTTTGGTTTTCTCCAACCTCTTCTTTATGCCGTCCAAGATGGATTTATTAGAGGCTTCGGCTTGGCCATTGCTTTGGGGGTAAGCCGGCGTAGAAAAGTAAGGTCAGATACCATATTTGCTGCACAGCTCTCGGTACACGTCGCAATCAAACTGGGTGCCGTTGTCTGAGATAAGAGCTCTGGGAATGCCGAATCGTGTTATGATGTTCCTCTACACAAAGCGCTTAACGTCAGCATCTCAAATGTGTGTTAATGCCTCCGCTTCGACCCATTTCGTGAAGTAATCTGTTGCGACGATCAGGTATCGCTTGTTCCCTGGGGCCCTCGGCAATGGTCCTACGATATCAAGCCCCATTGGGCGAACGGCCAGGGACTGGTGATAGAGTTCAACTCTTCAGCAGGCAGATGGTTTAACGGGGAGAACTTCTAGCACTGTTCACACTTTTTTGCATAACACTCGGCGTTCGTTCTCATTGTCGGCCAATAATATCCCTACGTTATAGCTTGATGGGCCAAAGAGCGTCCGCCAGAATGGGCACCGCAACTGCCTTCGTGTATCTCAGTCAGAAACTTCTCAACTTTGTCCGGGTGCACACATTCCAAATATGGGCTAGAGAGTGACTTTTTATAAAGCCTTCCTTGCGGATCCAAGTAGTATCGCATGGCTTTGTTTCGCAGCTTGTGCGCTTCTTTCTTGTCCTTTGGGAGTTGTTCAGAAGATAGGAATGCAACAATGGGATCCATCCAACTTGGTGCAGATTCTATAACGTTGATTTGGAATTCCTCCGAAGGGCCAATACTTGGCACTAGGATGAATCCTACTTCGATGGTCCATTTAATCTCTGAGTTGATTGCGGAGGCTAGGCAAGCCAAGGCATCTGCATGGTGTTCTGATCGTGTGTTATCTGGTTTAACTCATGATGGTCAAATTTTGCCAACAAGGAATTAGCCGTTTTCATGTAGGCCGCCATATGGTCGTTTCTTACAGCGTACTCCCCCGTTAGCTGATTGATCACCAGTTTTGAGTCGCAAAACACAAGCAGACGCCGAGCACCTAGAATATGCGCATTCCGCAAACCGGTTAGAAGGGCTTCGTATTCGGCTTCCTTATTTGATGCTTCGAAGCTGAGCTTGACGGCATGTTCAATTATTGCGCCGTCGGGAGTCATGATTACAACTCTAGCTCCATTGCCCCGCTGATTGGACAATCCATCACAATACAACTGCCAGATGTCCCCAACATAAATCTTCCAGTTCGGCTTCGGTTGAATTTCATCTGACTTGAAGTCGGCAACACCAGACTTAAAGTCGGCAAGGCCCCCAGTGAATTCGGCGATAAAGTCGACAAGCACCTGTCCCTTGATTGAGGTTCTGGATAGAAATTGAATATCATACTGGCCAAGTTCCAAAGCCCACTTTGAAACACATCCAGATGCTTCCGCACTGCGTAGTACTGATCGGAGGGGATAATCTGTTAGTACTCCAATGCTATGCCCCTGGAAGTAATGTATGAGCTTCCTTGCTGCCATAACTAGGGCTAGGATAAGCTTTTCTAGCGGAAGGTAGCGTGCTTCGGCATCAACCATTGCCTTGCTCACATAATACACTGGCCGCTGTTCCCCTAGTTGTTCCTTTATCAATACGGCGCTGACGGCTCGGTCAGAAACTACCAGATACAAAATGAGCGGGTCGCCAGCAGAGGGTGTTATTAGGAGTGGTACTGAGCGGAGGTAGGTCTTCAGGCTGTTGAAAGCGGCTTCGCACTCGGCGGACCATTCAAAAGCCTTGTCCTGCTGTAGTGTATAAAAGAATTGTCGGCAGCGATCTGTGGACCGACTGATAAACCTATTGAGTGCGGTAGCCATCCCCATCAACTTTTGAACCTCCTTTACTGAACGAGGGGAGCCGAGCTCCAGGATTGCTGTGATTTTCCTTGGGTTGGCTTCGATTCCTCTGTGGTTGACAATGTAGCCGAAGAATTTTCCAAAGCCGATACCAAACGCACATTTGGAAGCGTTCAACTTCATTCCATGTTTGCGTAGGATGCCGAATGTCTCTTCCAGATCGGCTATATGATTCTGCTCTTCTTTGGACTTGACCACCATATCGTCAATGTACACTTCCATAGTTTTGCTGAGTTTCTCCTTGAACATGGTGGTGACCAGTCTCTGGTAGGTTACCCCTGCATTCTTCAGCCCAATAGGCATTACCTTATAGCAATAGGTTCCTCTTGGGGTAAGGAATGCAGTTTTCTCTTGGTCCTCCGGATGCATAGCGATTTGGTGATAACCTCTGTACGCATCAAGGAAGCTCATATGCTGATGGCGCGCCGTAGCATCTACAAGCTGGTCTATCCTGGGAAGAGGAAAACAATCCTTTGGGCAGGCTTTGTTTAGGTCCGTGAAATCGACGCACACTCGCCAAGTTTCATTTTTCTTCTTCACCACCACTGTATTAGAGAGCCATGTAGGGTAGGTCACCTCTCTAATTGTCCCGACGTCAAGCAGCCTGTCAACCTCTTCAACAACGGCGGCAGTGTGCTTTACGGCTGACCGTCGGCTTTTCTGAATGATCGGTTTACACTTAGGATCGACATTCAAATGGTGCTGTGAAACTGACGGATCTATACCCGGCATCTTGTACGGAGTCCACGCAAAGACATCGAGGTTGTTGAGCAGGAAAGATATTAGCTGATGTCTGTCGGCCTGACTCAAAGAGGCGCCGACCATGAAGAACTTGTCTAGGCTTCCATCAATTTCAACTCGTTCTGAGCCTTCCGTGGCCTTTTCATTTGGGAGCCGCCCAACATCGTCGAGGCTTTCTCGATCTGGCATCTCAATGGAATTCACCTGTAGCTCCTTTGGCATTTTCTCAGCAAGGGATAACATGCCTGTGCCGATTTCTGGGAGCCATAGATTTGCTCAATACCGCGTTCTGTCGAGAAGCGGAGCAGCTGATGATAGGTGCTTGGCACGGTTCGCATAGTATGCAACCAGGATAGCCCCAAGATGAGATTATATGACAACGGCAGCTTGACGACCAAGAATCCTACATCCACTATTCGGGAACCTGCTCTAACGGGAAGTCTGATTTTCCCCAACGGGTACTCTGGATTGGCATTGAAGCCGAATAGTGGATAAGGGCCGGAGACAGATCCGATTCGGAGAAGCCGAGTTTGGTGAATGTCTTGTAGTACATAATCTCCGATGTGCTCCCCAGATCAATGAGTACGCGCTCAACTGTGAATCGGTTTACGCATAACTCAATTACCAATGGATCAATGTGGGGCAGTGTTACTCCGGCCAAATCTAAATCATCAAAAGTGATAACCTCAGCTTCATGGGGCCGTTTAGTCGGAGTGAGTTGCTCTTGAGGGTTAGACTTCGACTGAATTGCATGCACCACCGATGACATTGGCTGGCTGTATATCATGTGGATCAAGCGAAGCGAATGTGAATCCTGTCTCAAGGCTATTGCTTTGGTTGGGTTGCCTTTTCGGACGGACTATTGTAGCCGGCCATCTTGCACCAATTTACCGTCGTACGAGGTGAATGATGGTGTTTTGAATTTCTTGAATAGCACTACTTTTGCAATCCGTTGTACAAAAGGATCGTGTTGATCTTCATCCGAACTGTTTCTTCTTCGCTTACACCTTGTATGGGGACTCTCTTCAGAAGAACTGGAAATTTCGAATCGTCCCTTTTTCTTGGGCTCCGAGGATAATGGGACGGAGTTGCTATCAGTATCTTGTTGTCGAGCTCGAGATCGTCGACCACTTGCCTTCGAAGATCGTTCGGGATTTAGGCGTACAACTTGTTTGGACTTCGCCACTTCCAAGGCCAAATCTTCACGAAGACGTTCGTTCTCCGCGATCATGTTCTCCAACCTATGTTCATTTTGCTTTGCTTGTTCCATGATCGCTTGCATTGCTTCATGCTTTGGAGTCGAGGGTGAGGCAAAATTCAAAGCGAGTCTTACAGGGATGGTGTTCGGTCCAAGCATGTATGATAGAGTGAGGTCGTCTCTTTGCATCATTTCATCAGTGGCTATCGGAGGGTCTTCTGTTGCGCTCGCAATGGATGTGTTTAAGTATTCCCACAGACGACGCCAATTGTGGAGAAGTGGTTTGGAAATACTCTTCTGATCCTGGGGGACGCTCGTGATCCGCTGATAGTCACCTGAAAAGGAATAAACACTCCGGTCGGGAGTGCCAGAATTAGCACTCCAACGGGCAAGTCAGTCTTCACACTCAAGAATGCTTGTATTCTAAGTTAAGCACAACAATTCTCATGTACCTCTTTCTGGCTGATGTTCTTCTATTTATATCTTTTCTTCCATGGGCCTCGGGATTAGGTCCATTTCCAACTCCATATTCGGCACATTTTCTAGTAGACCACTCTTTATTCGGCCCCTTGCTTAATCGGCTATTTGGCCGAGTAAAGTTGGATTCGAGCTTGTGAGCCGATGCCGAGTGCCACGAATTTCGACTCTCCCAGGTCTGAATATCCGGAATCTCTACGACTCCCGATACTCGGCCCCACAAGTTGGATTTTTGATTTTTCATATCTCCTATACATTGTTTTCTTTGGTTTAGAACTAGTATAGTTGGCTATTTTATTTTTTCATATTTTTTGCTTTTTATTATCTTATTGAGTTCAACAGTTTTGGTTTTTGTGGTATGTTGATCATTGTTTCACAGGTGGATGGTTCTACATTGTTCAAAATATTTCTCAATTAAATCGACTTTTGTGGTTTTGCAGATTTTGTTTTGTGTCTGATAGGTTGGATCTTGTATTTGTGTTAATTAGTGTGTCTAGTGCATGTGTTTGTTAGGAAAAATTGTTAGAAGAGTTTTGTCCGGGAATTGACAAAGGAGGAGATTGTTAGGTCCCTACTTGTTGCCAATTCCGTGAACAAACTTAGTTTAATTGAGTTGTAATTTTTCCTTGGTTTTTGCTTGTCCCGCTCGAGTAGGAAATGATGCGCTCGAGCGAAGTTTGCACCTTCTCAGCAGTTTGGCTTGTCTGTAAAACTACTGGGAGGCGCGTTTTTGCGCTTGAGCGTAAGTTCCAGCGCTCTAGCGTAGTTTTGTTTTATCACACGCATTTTAGTGACTCTGCTCGAGTGGTAAGTCTTGCACTTGAATGGGGTACACAGCCCCTGTTTTTTTATATATATGTGTTTAAGTCCGTTTTAGGTTTAAGGCTTTTAGACCTGTTTTGGGAGCTCTAGGGTTTTCTTTTGAGGTTAGTTTGCTAGTTTTTCTTTGATGTTTGCTTGAATATTAATCTTGCATGCTTTGATAATGCACATCAAAGGGTTGTTTGAGTGATCATCTTCAAGAGTGTTCTTCTTCGGTGGAATCCGGAGATTCAAGTGTGGAGTGTTTGAAGGTGTTTGAAGTTGTGCACGGTCGTTAAGTTGACCTAGATGTTGTGGAATCAACATCAATCTAATCAATTCTGAGACGAAGGTTGTGGTGGAAGATATACAAAGCGTTGAAGACAAATTGACAGAGTTTGGGTATTGTGTATTCTTTTTTCCCTTCATAGTGGATTGATTTGTGGCGTTTCGCCTGCGGTTTTTTTAATCACAATTGGAGGTGCTCCAATAGTGATTTTTTCCACATAAAAATCTTTTGTGTCTATTTATTGTTTTTAAAACAACAATCTAAATCACTTTCGTACGGGCTTGATGATTTAGATTGTTAGTTTTAATTGTTTGGGAATTGGTACAATTAAATCTTGATCTAATCACGAATCACTTAGGTTTTTCAGATTTAATGTTTGTCGACCATTTCTATCCCTATTTGAATATTCTTTACAAGTGGGTGTATGACTCCTCAAATTGCTAGTCCTATGAAGTCTAGAGTCAGCCAAATACTCTTTCTTGCAATATTTTCATACGACTTTACGCTTCCAATCGGTCCATATGACCTTATCCAAATGATCCCAAACTGTGGATGGTGCTCTCCCCCCTCCACCATCACTCTTTCTCTTAGGGGGTCTAGGAGGCTTAGGCTCAGGTTCAGGTTCGGGTTCGGCTAAGGGGAGATTCATTTGAGAATTAGAGGATTCCGGAGGTAAAAGATTGATTGCAGGAGATTGAACACTATCCGCCACTTAAACTGGATTACAAAAATTACAAATTCAATTTTAATAACATAATTACAGATTTAATAACATATTAGATTCAATAACATAACAGATCAATTAAATTTAATAACATAACAGATTTAATTACATAACAGATCAATTAAATTCAATAACATAACAAATTCAGTAACATAACAGATTTCATAACATAACAGATCAATTAAATTCAATTTTAATAACATAACAGATTTATTAACAAATTCAATAATAGATTCAATTTAATTATAAATTCAATCACCATCTAACAGATTCAATAACACATATTCAATAACAGATTTAATTTCAATAACACAGATTCAATTCCAACTCTCAGATTTAACACAGATTGAATAACAAATTAAAAAAAAAACAGAAATGAACAAATAAACTCAGATTTAATTCCATTGACACAGATTTAATTCCAATAACAAAAATAAAATAAAATAAACTCAGAGATTTCAATGAACAAATAAATAGATTTAATTCCAATGAACAAATAAATAGAAATTCCAATAACATAGATTTAATTCCAATAACACAGATTCAATTCTAACTCTCAGATTTAACACAGATTGAATAACAGTTTTTAAAAAAAATAGAAATTAACAAATAAATTCAAATTTAATTCCATTGACACAGATTTAATTCCAGTAACAGAAAAAAGAATAAAAATAAATAAACTTAGAGATTCTAATGAACAAATAAACAGATTTAATTCCAATGAACAAATAAACAGAAATTCCAATAACACAGATTTAATTCCAATAACACAAAAAAAAAACCATTGACACAAATCTGAATCTGATTGCCTAAAAAAAAAAATCAAAGATCGGGGAGAGAGAGAGTCAGAGATAGAGAGGCTTACCTGTGAGTTGCAGAGCAGAGTCGATCTTGCGAAGGTCAATTGATCTCTTTACCGGTCGACACAGAGAGAGAGAAAGAGAGAGAGAGAGAGAGAGAGAGAGAGAGAGATGGAAGAACGAGAGAGTGAGATTAGAAGAGAGGCTGCGCATAGAGAGACACACAAAAAAATCGAAGATTGGGGAAATAGACAGAGACAGAGACAGAGAGACATATACCTGAGAGTTGTTGGAGAGAGATTCGATCTTGCGAGGTCAATCGGTGCGATGAGAAAGTGTGGTCGATCGGTCGATCTTACGATGAGAGGGAGTCGATCTCTTGCAAGGTTAATCGGTCCAAATGAAAAAACAGAGAGTGAGGGACTGAAAAATGATAGAGTGAGAGCTGCGCAAATGTGTTTTTGAGTTTGAGAGATTAGATTAGGGTTTTTTGTTTGTTTGGGTATAGATGAAGTGAAGATGAATGGTCCAGATTTAAAATATTCGAAAAAAAAAATGTTAATACAGGCGGGTTGGGCGGATGCGGTTCAAACTCGCAACCCGCCTACAACCTGAAAATTAGCCAAAGTCCAAAACGTACTCGACCCTAATGTATTTACGAAACCGCCCATATGTGTGCGTGTCGGGTCGGGTAAGGCGGTTTGGGCGGGTCAGATAACCCTATACCCAACCCTATTCGTAGCTTTCAAGACATTGTGTAGTTGACTCTTTTAGACAATGTAATTAGTTGATTCAAGCTTTATAGACACAAAGGCATTCAGATTTAAAATCAACAGTGTAAAATTTGCAGGTAATGAAGAAGAATGTGAAGAACTTGAAGTATTTGAAGGTATAAACATGGAGGTTGGTGGAGGTATAGGGTTTGAAGTAGCCATAGAAAGATCTCAAAGGATCTCTGCTCGTAGGAGCCTATAGCTTTGATACTTTAAAGAAATTGTAATCTACTTTATTCAACAACACATCACAAAGATATTCAATCGTATATATACATGTGATGCAATCTCTTAACCATGACTACTAACTACTTGACCTAACCATAACCACTATCTAACTCTAGTTCTAACAAACTAACAAACTTCAAGCTTTGGCTAACTGAGCTACAATAGACTGCAAGACTGTAACTGAAGTTACAGCTCATCTGGTTGTTGTCTATCCTGTATCTAGCTTTGGCATGTGTGACTTGAGCTGTAGCTGATGTGTCTGGAGCTGCAACTGATGAGTTGGTCGATCGTGATCATTAAGTCTAGCTTGATCATTAGGTAGCTTAAGTAGCTTATCAGTGACGACATTATTATTATTATTATTATTATTATTATTATTATTATTATTATTATTTATTTTTACTTTTTTAAACAAAAAATTATTTAAGCTAATGTTCAGTTATTCTAATCAGTCTTATGAATTTTCTAATACACTTATAGGTCTGTTTTGTTATGACATTTTTACCTTGAGATCTTATTTTATTTTTGGTATGATTTGGTGGACATTTTTACCCTTCTTCATTGGGGGAAGCCATCTTAGAAAAGTTAGATTTAATTTTTAGATCATGCTTTCGTCACTCCAAAAAATTCTTGGTAAGCATACAAGTTATAACGCCCTGATTTTTAAACAATAATGTACAATTCTTTTTAACTTATATCCATTTTATAATAAAAGTTAATATAAAATAAGAGCATAATTTTGAAAATATTGATATAATAACCAAATACATACTTTTTCAAATGTAATACTCTAACGTAATATACTAAAAAATTTCATAATGTACTTTTTCTCAAATGTAACATTCCAACACTAAAATACTTTTCCCAAACGTAAGACTTCTCCAACGCAACACACTAAAAAACTCCTTAGGCCTTGTTTGGGAAGTTTGGCTATTTTAGTTGGCTATTTGATTTTTTGATTATTTTAGACTAAATTAGTTGTATTTGAGAAGTTGATTGGTTTTTTTTTTTTTTTTGGGTAGTTGATTTAATGATTGTGAAAGAAAAAGTGAAACGATTATGGGTTGAATGTGACATTTTGTCTTATTGACTATTTTAGTCTATTTTGTCTTTTAATGGGTTATTTTATCCTAACCCTTTCCCCGAACACCATTTTAGTGTACTTTTTCCAAATATAACATTCCAATACTTAAAAACTTCTTAGTTTAATTTTCTCAAACATAACAATTCTCCATCGTAATACACTAAAAAACTTAGTATATTTTTGTCCAAATGTAATACTCCAATACTAAAAATTTCCTCCAAAATAACATACTAAAAAAATTCTTAGTGTATTTTTCCTAAACGTAACATAACATAACGCACTAAAAAATTCCTTAATATACTTTTTGCCAAACATAACATTTAAACACTAAAAGACTTCTTAGTGTATTTTTTTCAAATGTAACACTCTAATGTAACACTTCAAAAACATAACATATTAAAAAAAAAAAATTTAGTGTATCTTTTCCAAATGTAACACTCCAATATAGTTGACAATTGAGTCATTACACATTTAAAATGATTAAATAGATTGCAAAAAAAAAAAAATATGAGATTATATGAATTACAAGTTTAAAATATGGTCAATCACTCTTAAAAAGAAAGAGAAAAAATGTGGTTTAAGAGGTAAAGGCTTAAAGAAAATTAGATTAATAAGATAATTAATTAGAAAAATTATTTTATCATGTAAAAAGTTAATGATCAAGTCACTTAAGTCACGCTGAGTAATAATTATCTGTTCAATTGAACCTATAAAATTATAAAGTTTTAAAACTTTAAGGTTGGTTTGGAAATTAGTTATTTTAATAATTTTTTTTATTTTTTATTTTTTATAAAAATACATGTAAAAAAATAGAGACAGAGATATTACAATTTTTAGTAATTTTTTTAACTAAAATCACCTATTGACAAATGAGGCCTATAATCAACCATAAAACGCTTTATTTTTGTTCTGATTTTAAGTATTTTTTATTTATTTATTTTGAAATGGCCAAAGAAATCTTTATTGAGGCTAATCAAGAAATATAATTATAATGACGAAAAATGATCCGGACCCCCACGACCCCCACTAGCCTATGATTGGCTAGGTTTTTTTTTTTTTCCGATCACCAAAGCCGACGTGTATGTGTGTGTGTGGGGGGGTCTCAATCACTTCCGTTATAATGACCTTCATCAATAAAGATAGAGGGTACAAAAAGTATCAAAACTATAGTAGTCAGTTCTAATTAAGTTGACACTAACAAGTCCAATAGTACCACACAAAGTTGGAGAGAATTCAACCACAATAACAACCACCAAAACAAAGAACAGATACACAAAAGAAAGTGCTACACTACAATCTCTTTGCAGCCAGTCACAGTACGAATCTTAGTAGCTTAGTCGATTTTAAGTAATGTTAATTGAGCTGATTTTAAGGATTACAATTAAAAAGAGCCACAATTTACAATCTTTAATAGTAATCTTAAATGTTTCCAATATTTTTTTAATGACCATTGTTTGTTTGTACATGAAATGGAGCCTATGATGTACAAATATGCCCATCGTTTCATTTACTATGTAATTTATTTGCACTCTTGACTTGATCAATTCGTTTTTAATTTATTATTTTTATAGAAGCCTTTGATGTAGAAATATGTGGCCATCGTTTCGTTATGTGAATTATCTGCACTCTTGACTTGATCAAATCATTTTTAACTTATTATTATTTTTAGATCAAATGACATATGAATTTATTATGTTTGTTTGTTTTTTAAAATTTTATTTCAATTAGTTCGATGAAAATAAATACCAAAAAATTATTTCTAAAATTTTAAAATTATTTGCTCAATTTGGTATAATTATACCGATCTCACTTTTAGTAAAATTAAAATATCTAAAACTAATACAAATGATGTGTACACATATGGATAAATAAGACAAAATATATATCAATGTAAAAGAATGGCACTCATCATTTAATGAATGAAAAATAAAATAAATTTTGCGTGAATTAAAATCTTATAGGAATTCAATATAATTATATCAAATTTATAGTTTCTTTCAAATTTTAACATAAGTTAATGTGATTCACTTTCTTTTAAAAATTTCTTAGGCAATATTTGGTGTATAAATTTGGAGAGAGATTTAAAAATAAAAAGAAAAATTGTTGGTTAAATATGAATGAAATATAACTATATATATATATTTGATAATCAGGTAACCAGACTAGCTTACGCACACCTCGACTACACTTTATCTGTGTTTTACATATTTTTTCTCTTTCATTTTTCAAATCTCTCTCTATATCTATGAAACAATACAGCCTTAATAGTCCATCTTTTTGCACAGGTATTCTTTGTTGAAAAATAATGGTTTTTCAGCAACTTTAATTCAAAATTAAAGTAAGATCCAACCATTGGTTGAAGTGGGTCCGAGTGGTTTTGTATTCTTTTAAGTGAGTATGTTGCAATACAGAAATAATGAGTCGAAACTATTAGGTTGTAAATGAAAATTGTCTCATAAAGTGGACATAAATAGAAGTTGAGCTTGATCCTAGGTTTGGACTTTAACTTATTTTTAGTCTTGGTTTGGATTGGCCTAAACTTGTGTACATGCATGTGTTGGATTTAGTCTGGGGCATGGGTCAGGTTGTGCCATCCTGGGTTGGGCTTGTCTTGTGCATATATTTTAGACTGAGTTTGGATCAGTTGTGACCCAATACTTGTATCCGTTTTACGACTCATTTGTTAGAATTATTCAAATATCATATTATATATATATATATATATATTTATTTGTATATTTTAAGCATATGAAAATTATAAACTTTCGTAACTCTCATCTTTTGATGATAAAGTTGATGACTATATTAGTGGTCATGAGTTTTTAACCTTTGTAACTCTAACTCTAATGGCTAGAGTTGATGGCATTGGTTAATGGCAATTTGATGATCCTATTGAGGTTAGATTTCATGGCTAAGGTTCTCCCGTACAAGTATAAATAGAGGTTTTCCCCTCCAATTTCATAGAATAATTTTAGAGAGATTTTTTATAAGAAATGAGATGGTGTTTTGAGATAATAAAATTGGAGATTATTTTTATACCAATTTTTTTTTCCTATCTTCGTTGCTAGCCCCTTCTTTGGTTCCTGTTAGAGAGAATGACGCCATTGTCAAGTTTGCCGAATCTATTCAAAAGGTACTTTTGCATTAGTTGGTTCTGATCGTCGTATTCTGGAAGATAGACGACAGCGTACCTCCAACACCCATCAAGAGGCAGTGAATCTGTTTTAAGGAAACTGTGATTACACAGGTTTTGGTTTGCATTTTTTATCTTTTATTTTTGGAATTTTTAGATTAAAACTATTTTTTGTATATTATTTTGTATGTCTATGTGAATCCGTCTTGAAATATGTTCCATGTACTTTATTCTATATTTCATTATTTAATTAAAAAAATAGTTTATTTTGTCATTATTATTTAATTTAATTTAATATATTTTTCTAATATTATTATAAAAAAATACCAACATTCTTTTGTACCTAGCCTTGTAAGTGTATATAATCCTGCAAGTGGCATGTTCTCTCAACACATTCTCTCTCACTGTACTTAGAAATGGCTTCTTGTGCATCATCATATTTTTGTTGTTGTTCTTCTTCAATGGTGATTAATGTCACATTCATGTTGTTTGTGCTCTTAATGGGTAGTACAACCTCCTCTGCTAAAATTTCCCATACAATTGTTTAAATTCACACTTTTTAAATTTCCTATACAACTGTTTTTCTCTAAGTGTTTGAAGAGTTAGTTTCAAATGTCATTCATGCTCATCTTTACTTTTCAAATAGATCAAGATGTCATCAATGAATACAACAACAAAGTCATCTAAGAAAGGTTTGAAAATTCTATTCATTAAATCCATAAATGCTGCAGGCGCGTTTGTAACCCCAAATGGCATGACTAAAAACTCATAATGCCCATGCCTGGTTCGAAAGGCAGTCTTTTCAACATCCTCAGCTTTAACCTTTAATTGATGATATCCAGATCTCAAATCATTTTTTGAAAATATCTGTGCCCCCTGCAACTGGTCAAACAGGTCATCAATACGCGGCAAAGGGTATTTATTTTTCACTGTTACCTTGTTGAGCTCTTGGTAATCAATGCACAATCGGAGAGTGAAGTCTTTCTTTTTAACAAAAAATACCGGTGCGCCCCATGGGGATGTACTTGGTCTGATAAACCCCTTATCAAGCAATTCCTTCTACTGAATTTTCAATTCTTTCATTTCAGTAGTTGACATACGGTAGGAAGTTTTAGAAATTGGTCGAGTTCCCGGTATTACATCAATTATGAATTCAATTTCTCTATCAACAAGTTGGCCAGGTAATTCATTCGGAAACACATCAGGAAAATCTCTCACCACCGGTATACTGTCTAGAGTAATGTCTACTGTTGCTTCGGTTATTACACTACACAAATACCCTTGACGACCCTTATTCATTAGTTTTCGGGCTTTCATTGCAGATATAAGGTATGGTGGTGAGACTACTCCATTTCCCTCAAAATAAAATTCATCTTGCCCGGGAGGTCGGAATATTACTCGTTTTGAGGCGCAATCAATAGTTGCATAGTATTTAGTTAGCCAATCCATATCCAAAACAACATCAAAATGTCCCATGTCTAAAGGTATTAAATCAGCATACAAAGTAGCATCCCCGAGAAATAATTCACATGCAATAAACATAGTTGAACATAGCATGGATCTCCCCACAGGTGATGCAACACATAGCATATAATTCAATGTTTCCATAGGTCTATTCAAAGTTTCAACAAAAGCCATAGAAATAAACGAATGTGTAGATCCGTAATCAATTAAAGTATAAGTAAGCGATTGTACTTGACACCACTACCTCAGTATTTTGAGTATCCCCCGGAATCAGTGAAAAAACCCTTTCTTGCCTTTGTTCATTTCTTGTAGTGGGTGATGTTGCAGCTGGTTTCGTTGTGGAAGTTGACCCAATTGAGCTTGTGGCACCTTGGTTGCCACCCTGACGTGGTTGAGTGCAATCCTTGGCAATGCGCCCAAACTTCCCACAGTGATAACGAGCCCCTGTTGCACGGTAGCATACACCTCTATGTTTCTTTCCACAAGTAGTACAAGCTGATGTTGAATCACCACTTTGGCTTGAACCAGTATTACCAGAATTCCCTGACTTGAACTTCTTGTTTGATGAAGTAGTTCCCTTACTAAAATTCTGTTTTCTACCTTTCCATTCGAAGTTTTGTTTACGGCTGGCCACATTTCTTTCCGCTATTAGTGCCCTATCAAGTACCTCCACGTATGTCGGTAATTTCAGTACATTGATTTTATCCAAAATTGGATCACGCAACCCTCCTTCAAACTATCTGGCCTTTTTATAATCTGTGTCTACTATGTGGGGTGTAAAGCGAGCTAATTCTGTAAACTGAGCCTCATATTCAGCAATTGACTTATTTCCCTGTTTGAGTTCCATGAATTTAGCTGCCTCTCTATCCTGCACGCATTAGGGAAAATATTTCTCATAGAAAATTTCTAGAAATCGAGCCCAAGTAAGATCCTTATTATCATCTTGCACTAACATCCACCAACGTCTAGCATCATCTTCTAGGGTGAATGCTACTAATTGCACTTTTCTGAGTTTCGATACATGGGAACACTTCAAACAACTTTTCAATGCCCAAGACTCAAGTTTTGGCCTTCAACGGTTCAATTCCGCCATGAAACAGTGGTGACTTCATCTTTTTAAATTCCTTAGTTAAGGCAATTGTACAGGTCTCCGGCTGACACCCTGGAGTTGGAGGTGGTACAGGCATTGGAGGTGGGGGAGGTGGTTGTTGTTGCCGTTGTTGCCATTGTTGTTGTTGTATTATGGCTTCAGCCATGTCTTGCATCATTCATTCCATTCTATCCAGTCTTGAGGAGGCTGCCTCCTCTATTTCATCACCTCTGGTTCTCACCATTTTCTATATGAAGTTTTGTATTAGAACAAACAAAATTTATATATATATATACAGATAATCATGTACACAGTTGCATATATAATCACAAGGTTATCTCACTTAACATATCAAATGCATATGAATGCATTCCTGAAGTATCTTCTAGACCCTCTATAGCTTAATGGACAAGTGAGTGAGTTATAACTCATTCTCTGATACCACTCTGTCACGACCCAAACTCGCCCCTATAGGTTTAGCATCATGAGCGGCCAGTAATCATAGATTACCTACGGCCTCCATACAAATAAACCTTTAAAATAAAATACAAGGCTTAGCGGAAGTCCAAAATGTTATAAAATTCATCCATTGAGCTGTGCATATATGAGGAGAGTAAATACGTTAAGCAAGGCTGTGTTTCAAGTTAGACCCAACATGAGTACAATTCATGTCTACAAAAAAATACAACCCTAACTATGTACAAATACAAAACCATAAATTCACACAAAAGGGGTTTGACAAGCATGGCTCCACACAAGCCTGACTACTTCACTTGGAAGCTCCACAAAAGGCTGACCCAGGTAAACTCGAGGCTGTCTAACTCTGAGGCTCCGTTTGCCCACCTACAATTACATATATAAGTAAACAGTAAGCTAAAGCCCAATGAGTAATAACAAAATAAAGAGGTTAAATGAATGAAGTTCGACAATAGTACAAAAACATGTCTTACAGTTCCGAAATGAATCTTAAATCATTTTCAAATGAGGCATTCGCTATAATAGATCGAATTCACAACAAAACATTTTGATTAGCCATAAAAGCATCTCTTTGTAGTAACAAAAGCCAATAGGACTATTATTTGTGGTACATCCATGAAATGACAATTTCATTCCAATGATGACGTGTCATACTAGCCATGATATTATTATCCCCAAGCAAGGGCCTAGCCATGGTATTGTTACCCTCAGGCAAGGGCCTATAGCCATGGTACTGTTACCCCTAGGCAATGGCCTAGCCATGGTATTATTACCCCCAGGCAAGGGCCTATAGCCATGGTACTGTTACCCCTAAGCAAGGGCCTAACCAAGGTATTATTACCCCCAGGCAAAGGCCTATAGCCATGGTATTATTACCTCCAAGCAAGGACCTATAGCCATGGTACTATTACCCCGAAGTAAGGGCCTATAGCCATGATATTGTTACCCCCAGGAAAGGGCCTATAGCCATGGTATTGTTACCCCCAGGCAAGGGCCTATATTCAATGGATGCCATAATATCGTTTCAAAATAGAACTTCATTCATTATAGGTCATAACATTTCAACTAGCCATGCTATCAATCATCAAATCATTTTATTCATTCCATCAATCACATATCCATTTTGATAACAATAAAATTTTCGAAAGTAAAGATAATTTGAACATATCTTTATAAGGTTATTAGTCACAGTGGTTTGCGGTGACACTTAGCCTCGACGTCCACCTAAACGAAGCACATAACAAAGTACAAATGAAATTCCATTTCATTTTAATTCAATTCTCTTTATGCATCTTTAACTTATTGTATGATTAACGGAGTCCAAATGGTGCCTAAGAATGCTTGGAGTGGCATGAGGATGCAAAAATGCACTTAGAAGAGTTAGTAAAATTTTGCTGAAAACAGGGTCTCTGCTCGAGCATGACTTCCTTCACTCGAGCAAGGGTCCAAAAACAAGGGTGGTCACTGGAGCGTAACTTAAGTCGCTCGAGCAGTCTGCAAAAGTACTAGATACATGAATTTCCAGCTCGATGGTCGCTCGAGCAGAAGACTGAGAAAAGGGGTCCTCGCTCGAGCGCCACTTTGGTCGCTCGAGCGGACTGTAAATTTTAGAAACTTCTGGGAGCTCGAGCTCCACGCTCGAGCGTGAACTCCCTCGCTCAAGCGGACAACATAGATTTTGGAATTTCCAGAACTGTGTTTGAAGTTCAAACTTGATATTCAAAGTCTCAAATCTTAGGTTTTTGGTACAAAACATAGAGAATCACTATATAACATGAAAACACTTCCAATTGAAACCATTTATTCAAAATCATGGCAAATTCTCAACCATTAACTTCAATTTCAAGTCGTAAAATAATGTTTAATTCAAATTGGATACATATCTCTTCAAAACATATTCAAAACATGATCAAGTGGCATGAGAAGCATGAAAACATGGAGGATTCTCCAAATTAAGGTGTAAATGTGTCATGCATGTAGGATTTTCATGAATTCAAACTCAAATTATGCATCTATGTGTGTAATTCAACTCCAATTCATCCTATTCATAACAACTCATGCTCAACCTTTTCAAATTCAATCTAATGATCCTATAACTCCATGAACTTAGTTTCTACATGGTACAATTCTAAGAATTTAGGATGAATCTCATACCTATTGTGTGAATCCAAGAGTGTTATAGCTCCAACCCTTCAATCTTCCACAATTCTCTACAATCTCTTCTGTACCACTCTAAATGTTGAACTAAGCTCTCCTCTCTCTCAATTCTCAGCTGAGTGTGCAAATAAAATGAGTTCAAGAGCTTAGTTAGAGCCTTATACAGGATGTGATTAAGTTAGCCTAATCAAACATGGTTAGGTTTAATGAATTGGGTTTAACTCTAACTAATTCAATTAGTTTATTCTAATTATTTTGATCCAAATCAAATTTCAATTGAAGTCACCATAAAATTCTAAATATTCCAATTAGCCTATTGGGCTAGTCAATTTCAACTTCTGAAGTCATTTAGGCTTTCAATTTCTGACTATAAGTTATCAATTTAAACAAATATTCCATATATCAACAGATAATTATAGAATTAAACACATAATCACACAATCAAGCACATAATCATGCAATTAAACTTATTTAAATTATATAATGTACTAGTTTAGGAGTTAGGGTCGTCATAACTAGATCATCCAACCCTGGACTTGGGCCATCCTCCCTAACCACATTAACTTCCACTACAGTTGGCAACACCAATTCTAGCTTGACTTGATCAATCGGCACAATATAGCGGCTTGGATCATACATCCCCTTAGGCAAGTCCTCGGAGCTCTTCGGCAAAGGACTCATACTTTCCTCTAAGACCAGCCTCCTTTCTACTGTAACTATCACCATCATAGGCTTAGGTTGAAGTGTGGACGTGTCCATCATGCACAAATTTGTGCTTTCAAGAATGAACACCGTCGGTCTTGGTATGTGGGAAAGGATAATATATACGCTGGGGTCGTAGGGGATAGCCAGTGTATGGATTAAGTTTAGATTTTGAGGTGGAGGAACTTGATTGTGGGCCGGGAGAGGGTTTGTAGTTACATTTGGTTTTTAGGGTGATGCAATCACCTTGTTGTCAATGAGGTTTTTAATCTCATAACACAGTCGGAAACATTGGTTTGTATCATGACCATGCTGCTGGTGAAATGCGCAGTACTTCACTGGGTTGTGTTTGGGTGGAAGAGGATCAGGTAGTGGGCGAGGCTCTAATGGTTTGAGGTGCCTTTTTTTTACCAACACCCTCATGGCTTGAGATAGGGTCATATAGAGTAGGGTAAAGGTCCTTTAGGATCAGGCAGAGTTGGCTGAAGTTTATGAAGCTGTGTTGGCAAAGGGATTAGTAGTCTTGGTTGTGGTTGTAACAACGCTCACATCCGACGGCTTTGCAGCTGTGCTACCACTGGTGGTAGCATTGGAATTGTGAACAAAAGGCCTTTTTGCCTGCTCTTTCTCATCAGTAATCAACCATTGTTTCATGGTGTCTTCGATCTGAACGCCTATTTCATGGAGTTTGGTGAATGTGAACAGAGGTAGGACGATCATTTTCTGCAACAACTTCCTGTGCAGATTGCAGAGGTAGGACGATCATTCTCAGAAGGCCTTGTGGTCATCATTGAAGCTTTAGCCCTCTACCTCATCACAAATTCTGAAAAGCCCTCATTTGGCTCTTGACGCGCTGCCCCAAGATCACGAGTTGTGACCTCGATTTATGTGTTATACGAGTATTGAGCAATAAAGACCTCGGCCATTTCCTCCCAGTTCTGCTTAATAGAATCCTCCAGCTTCACATACCATATGGCCACTATACCAGACATGGTACGGCCAAAGAGAGAGAGCTTCTACAATCTGGTCAGGCCCAACGGTCACAGGATGTCTGAAAATAGCCGTAGATGAACCATGGGATCTCCGGAGCCATCAAATCAATCAATGTGCAGCATTTTGAACCGATCTGGCAAAGTCACTGTAGAGTCGATATACCCGTCTTCTATGTCAGGGATGGAGTTAACACCTTTTGCTCTCTTGAATAGCTTCTCTAGCTTGTTGACCTTAAGCACAATTGGGTCAACCTCAAATTCAAACGGAGCCTCGGTTTGATACACAAGTGCTTTAGAGGCTTGTAGTGGGATCAGCTCTGCTGGATTGCCCTGATTCTCTTGGACATTAGTAGTATGGGCAGTGGCTCCAGGTGCAAAGAAACATATAAGTGTAGATAAACTTTCATATCATGAAGTTCGAGTCAAGTTCTCTAATTTCTTCAATAGAGTCGCCAGAAACTGTAGCTCGACTTTTTCGCGCCCTCTTTTGAAAGACGAATAAGCCTTACAGTATCGGACTCTTGCGGTTCTGAATCTGATCTCATAAGTGCAATGTGAAATAGATAATCACCAAATAGTCCCAATCCGAAAAATCTTTTGAAAAATTGATTTTGAATCAAATTGCCAAAAATAGACTACTTTGTCAGATACAGAGTCATCAGCTAAATGTTTTTGGGAAATTTAGGAAACCCATGACTCGTGCCAAAGGCCACGTGTCCTTCATCACCAAGATTGTCTCATCTTGGGAACTTAGGTACGAAAGGGAAAGATCATGAATTGAGCACCCTTGCTCGCTCGATCAAAGATCAGCCTCTACTAATCATGATATGAATCTTATTTACATTATATGCTCTTGTTCTGATTTATTAGGCTAGCATTACTATGTAATGCGCACACACACAAGTATAGACCAATTTGCAAGAATTGGAACACTTGGTTCATGTTTGTTTTGAAAATTGTTTCGAATATGTACCACTTGAAAAAGTGATCACACATAAACATTTCTCAAATTATTTCAATTCAAGCAATTAGCCTTCATCCACAGGCATTCAAGCAATTATAGCACTTAAGCAATTAGCCTTATGGCAAGTATGCTAAATATGGGGACAATCATACACATGCGATATGCTAAAGCGAGTAAAGGCTTACCTCGTACTCTAAGCCAAAAAGGTGATAAAGTTAGAAAGATGCATAATCCTAACTAGGCAACATGACTAATGCAACACATGCGATATGCAATTACTAGGCTTGGCTAGTAATATGGCATACGAATCAATTAAATAGTATGCGGTCTAAGCACGTATTCAAAGAAGTTTTTAAACTAACAATACAAGTGAAAATGATGAACCGAGCCTCGGTGTATGCAATACAAGTGGATGCAAACATGAAGTACGCTAAACAAAACATGATGCCCTAAACTAACCATCTTAAGCTAGTAAGTAAAAGGGAGAAAGATGGGGGGTTGGAAGACATACACGTTATTACAACATTGCGCTCTCATGAAGGAGAGTCCTAATGAACTAACTAGCTAACTAATTAAAGATAAACTAATTAATTAACTATTACAAAATGAAATGAATAAATAGCTAAACTACTTAACTAAAAAACAAATGAACTAATTAATTAACTAATCTAGCTAATTAAAATAATTACAACATGAGACAAATTAGCTATTCTAACTAATTAAGTACAAAAACATTATTTTAAGCACAACACTAATATATACAACATGGCTCCCGAGGATCGATGAAAGGCTTATGCATGAATGCGGTTTCCTCCCAAAAAAGCCACTGTTTCTGCTGCTGAAAGCCTCTGTTGCACAGTAGAACACTGGCACTAATTTTCACCTCCAGACCAACTCTGTTCTGCTGGGGGAGTACACTGCTAGATTCTGCACTGGTGGCTGGCAAGGGGCCTGTCGTCCACTGATGATGGCCTGCCGGCCACAAAAGATGGCCGGCAATAAGGGCCTGCCAGACACTGATGACTGGGCTTCCTTGCTGTAATAGAGTACAAATAGAGTAGGGATAGAGTATTTTCAAGGGTTTGTTTGCACAATTTACCCCTCCTTATCATTTGAATAGCTCAAAGGAGTAGTAAACTTGGTTCACAAACCATGAATCTTTGCAATTTCATTGCATGATGGCCTATGAACAGAAGTGTGCAATTTTAATAAATGCAACAAAATGAGACTCTCAAAACCACCTCCCTATCATGAAAGATCAAGGGAAGTAGCTGACAATGAATCTTGAACCGTTTTCTTCACTAATGAATATGAAACGATTCAAGACTCAAGAATTCAATTAACATCGATTGAACCTAAACAAGTTATTATCTTGTACCTTTTAATCACCAATTTTATTACTTCATTTTAGATTACCAACCATTCTTCAGGCAATTAAGTCCAAAGGTGAATTTAAGTCCTCTAATGGAAAGATGGCTCAAACCAAAAGTTACTTTGGGCATGAAAGAGACATCATACCATTGGTAATAAACCCCCAAAGGGATTAAATCTCTAAAGGGATTAAACCATTAAGCATGACATCTCAATCTCATGCTTAAACAAACAAGCAGTTTGAAAACCACTTTCAAAGCGAAACAAAAGCCAAGAAATGTGGGAGGTTGCAGAGGTGATTAAGAGTGATCACAAGTATGGAAAGCCATAAATAAACACTATCTACTCAAATAAGATGGTGTCTAAGGCCTAAAACACCAAGCTTATGAGGGCAATTACACTATATGCATGTAAAACAAAGCTCAAATGCAGCAAACACTTAAGACAGTCCTAAAATAGTTTAAAAACAATCCTAAAACATGCTGAAATTAAGACAAAAATGCCTGGATTAATAAGCTAAAACATGGATCATAATAGGCTAGTAAGCAAAACACAAGGAATGGAGGCTAACCCCTCAAATTTTGAATTTCAAAACATGATTTTAGCCACTAAAATAACTCTGAAAATCAGTGTTTAAAAGCTCAAAAAAAGATAGTGCAAAGGTGGAAAACACAAGGGAAAAGGCCTTGAGAAAAAGGTGTAAAGAATGGTAAACCACCCCTCAACCTTTATTGGCCTTAAAACTCAAGTTTTAGCCAAAAAATACAGTGTTTTTACAGCCCAAAAATAGTTGGAAAATAGCAAGAAAAATAGTGAATACAACAAGTAAAGAGGCAAAGCCTTATACCTCTTGAAAAGAAGAACCAATTCCAAGCAATAAATCAAGGCAAACACACCCTTAAAAGCTCAAACAAGGCTCAAAGATAGCTCAACTCAAAGATGGAGAGGTTTGGTTAAGAGTGTATAGGCAAAGGTGAAGGATATGTAAGCAAGGGTTAAGAAATTTGCAAGAGATAGAGAGAATTGTAGAGAGAGAGAAAATTTTGCTCTAAACTTTTTCTAAACCCAAAATATGAGAGGGAGGTCATCTATATATAGAAAACATGAATGTCCCTCACAAACATCTAACCATACATGTGGGAGCATATGCATACATCTGTACAAACAGCTGGCATAGCTGTCACAAAATATCTACAAAAGACATTGGTGGCTGGCAGGCCATCACTGGTGGCCGGAAGGCCAGATTAGTGACTGACAACCAAGAGTGATGGCCGGTAGCCCAAAGCAGTGGCCGGCAAGTCACCGGGGTTACAAGCTTGAAAATCCAAGGTTTGGTCTAGAAACAAGGCAACAGGGGTGCAAGGTTTGATAGGTTCAAAGCTGCGGCATTCTCGCTGATGTCCAAGTCGTAAGGGCCATAAAAAATGGGGTGTCTACAGCGCCCGAGTGGAGATTGCGAATTTAGCAGCTATAAAACTGTAATTTGCTCCAAATCTGGGGCGCGACTTCTAGATCTTCTTTGATGGTTCTAGGGTTTTTTCTAGGACTATTTTGTTAGTTTTCTTTGATGCTTGATTAAGTATTAAACTCACATGGTTTAACAAGCACACATTAAAGAGTTCTAATGTTTGAATGTTCTACTTCAAGAGTGTTCTTCTTCGGTGAAATCCAGAGAATCAAGTGTGGAGTATTCGAAGGAGTTTGAAACTGTGCGCAGTCGTTGATTCGACACAGATGCTGTGGATTTAACATTAATCTGATCAATTCCGAGGCGAAGGTTGCTGTGAAAGAAATACAGATTATTGAAGACGGATTGATAGAGTTTGGGTAATTTATTTGGTTAATTTGTATTCTTTCTTACTTTCATAATAGATTGATTAGTAGCGTTTAGATCATGGTTTTTTAATCACAATTGGAGGTGTTCCAATTGTGATTTTTCTACGTAAAAATCTATTGTGTTGATATATTGATTTTGAAATAACAGTTTAAATCACTTTCGTATGTACTAGATGATTTAGATTGTCTATTTTATTTGTTTGGGTATTGTTTCATAAGGTATGAGAGAAAAGTGAGAAACAAGAATAGGATGCGAATGAGAACAAGAATTGGGTAAGTATCTAGATGGCATGGGAACTGCATTAGGTTGTGGCAGCCAACATGCTGCACCAACAGTCCACTGTAGGAGTCAGAAATCAATTAAAAAAAATAGGCTTCCCAACATGTTTTATTTTGAGGGTTCATACAAAATTCAAAGCAACCGACAAATTTAAAGAACAAGAACAATGTGTTGGATGAATGTGATAAAAGAAATAATAGCAATAGGAGTAGGAGCAGGAGCAATAACACCAGAACCAACACTAGCACCAGCATCAGAATAACAATCAGATGCAAAGGTGCATTCAAAATCAATAAACGAAAAATTTAGGCAAAATCACAAGTTCATATAATGACTATACACCTAAAATGCTCCGAAACTAAGCAGTGCCCATGGATCTAAAACTAATTCCACAAAAGAGGAGCCATAAAATCAATCCACACAATTACGTCATCACACAAGGCCACAAATATATAACAACGTTGAGAATTCCATATTTGAGGTAAGATAGCTAAAGCATGTAACCTGGGTATGAATCTTTGCATTCATTGAATGGTATAAAAACCTATAAGGGCTTTCGGGAAGATTACAAAAAAGAAATTTATCCAAAACTTTTCTAATCAAAATTCACATAAAATAAATAAATAAGAGAGAGATTTCACCTTATAAATCATAATGAGATTCTGCAAATTGTGGATGTCCAACATGAAGTGATGGATGACGATTACACATTCACAAAGTTCCCTGCAGCAAGGCACTATATCCAAATTTGAAAGACCCAGTCATGAAGATACTGGTCCAATATGAATGTTCAAACAGTGTCCTTGGTATTCCAGCAACAGTTCCCTAATAATATAGAAATAGGCAGCCAGAAAGAATTTATTTGTATTTTACTTTATTTTCTTGTCTTCGAGATTTCTTGAGGACGGTTAGCATTTTAAAAAAATAATAATGAAATGTTTATAGAGAGGAGAAACCAAAACGGAAACAACAGATAGAGAAATATGTTTTAGAGGGAGCAAAAATTAATAATAATAATAACATACAACAGCCTATCAGAGTTTATCTTAGGATCTACATTAAGGCAGTCATTTAATAAAAGTAGTGTCTTCCATTGAAACCTTTAGCACATAAAGATAATATCATCTAACTCAAATAAAGATAAGTAAAGAGAAACAAATGTTGGAGGAAAAGCCCTCCAATAGTCCATCATAGTAATCTTGTGACCTACTTAAAGGAAACCATAGATAAAAGTAATGCATTTCATTGAAACTATAGTACATAAAGACAATGCCATGTAACTTAAATTTGTAATCATTTAAAACCCTTCATATGTTAAATTCCAAAGAAAGTTCCCTCGCCTGCACTATTTTTCTTACAGCACATACTTGGCCAACGCTACATGATAAATTACAATTGATGGGCTGAGGATACAATTAGAAAACTGGGAAAAAATGTGGACACTCTGCAACAAAAATGTTTAAGCTGCGACAAAAAAGAGTAAAAAAAAATGTGTATACATCAGAAGGATCTATCAGAATCTGAAATTGCATAACAATTAAGCAAACTCGTTAGACGAATATCTATGTAGATCTTAGACAAAATGATGGGTTGGGTATTCATGCTCATATCCATTATAGTCATAATAATATAGCCTCTCCCCCTTGGCAATATCACAAGTAGCAACCAAAATGACCTGACATTCACCATTTACACTATACCTCGCAAACTTAAGATTCTGCTTCTTCTTACCCTCCCTACACAAAATTGGACAGGTTTCAAGAACAACAAGTTTAATATTCTCAGTTTTTAAATTTATTTTGATGTCGATAAAAACAAAGAATTTTGTTATGTGGCTTCATTGGAAGAAATGGAGTACATACTTCAGAGTCGATGAAATGGATAAAGTTACCATCAAAATAAAAGCAAGGAAACATTTTTTGAGTCTAGAATCGAGACAGCATGAGAGAGGATACACGAGCATACGGAGTATGATTGTTAATGCCATTAATAAAGCGAGCAATGTTTCCACGTTTATCAAGACAGATAAGAAGGTTGTTAGATGGGTCCTTTGCTAGAAGAAGGGTCATCATGCTATCACAATCATCTTGTTCCCGATTTGTAATGTAATCCACATCACCAGTATAATCTGTGATTAATGTCATATCCTTTGTAGGCCCATCAGCCTCTACCGTAAAACTGCATTACAAACAAATAACAACAAAATTTATTCAATATGAATTACCGTATAAAAATTTGGTAACACAGTAGTAGTTCAAGAATTTTTTTTCAAAAAATTTAAAATGGTTACCCTTTACATGAATCGAAAACTACAAGAAGGGGAGGGCATTCGCCTTTTTTGTACATAGCTCTACAGTGGTGTTTGATGTACAAGGCAATAGGCTTGTGCGTAGGAGCAAAAATTCCAAAGCAATGTATTACAAATTTGCAATTACCGATAATATGAATCTAATTCCAAAAAACTAAAGGCATTGATCTCTTCACAAAAGTGAAAGAAACATCTATAAATATAAAAACCCATTTGACCCAATTGCACAAAACAGCCTAATATGTTCTCAAATCACAGCCATTTGCCCAAAATATAATTAAAAAGAAAAATAAAATAAAATAACCTGTGAACTATGTCAATGGCTATGAGAAAGGTGTCAATGTTTGATGCATTCAGCATCTCGAGTATTCATAAGATACTCATAAAGCCTAATATACATGATTTTAATTCTGAACTTGTTTTCATTGTGACATGTATTGTGATTTTAATTCTAAACTATTTATCATTAGAATAAAAATAAAAAAAAATTTAAAAAAAGGCATGTTTGGACTATTGTAATGGTGTTCAAGGGGTGAAAGTTCGGAGAGCAGCCAGTAATCCTTGGATTACCGAAGGCCTCTTGACTGATTAACATATAGCTAGGGGCTGCAGAAGCAAATATATAAAATATATGAAGTCTATTGAGCTGTGAAGACATACATGAAACAGGAACTCTTCAACTTTATATACAAGCGACGTCATAGATACAGCATTTACACATCATTATCATGTACATACAAAAGAGAACTCGCTCATAAAACAAAAGGAGCAGTCTTATACATTCATATTAACATAGCCACAGAACATGACATGATATGGAACCTCCTCGTGAGGCGTAAAGGGTGGCTGACTATCACAAAAATACTCCAGGCATCACCTTAAGCCTGATCACGAATCTGCTCACCTACATACATATAAATAACTAGTGAGCGAATGCCCAGCGAATAATTAATAACTAAGTAAAGGGGCATATGAATGATGTTCCATACTTGTGGCTGAAATAAAAGTTTACATTCATTAGTGCTAATAGATTGCACACAGAGTGTCTCAAATCGTACTTGTCAGCTATATAAAAGAACCTCCGGCCGGGTAAGGATAACTTGTCAGTCCCTTATAGGGACCTCCGGACTGGGAACTTGTTAACTTGTCAGTTCCATTTAGGAACCTCCAGCCGGGTACAGATAGCTTGTCAGTTCCATAAGGAACCTCCGGTCCGGGAATTCATAGCATACTTGGATCGTAACATTATGTCACTTATAACATACTTGAATCGTGGCATATATCACTTGCAACATACTTAAATCATAGCATAATGTCACTCGCGGCATACTTGAATCAAAGCTTAGCATCATAAAGGCTTGTTATTGTCGGACAATCATTCATAGTATAAAACATGGCATTTCTTTCAACAGATCTTATATCGCATATAGGAAATACATAACTTTGAATATAGCTTTACTAAGTTATTACTCATAGATAACCAGTAGCTCCAAGTAGACGGTAAAGTGGGCAATTCAGCTGACTTGAGGCGTGTGACCTACATAACATAGCAGATTCATGCATTAAAACACACACTCAGATTGCACATAACTTATCTCATTTGTTCTTAGTGTGTTTCTAGCCTTTAACCTCATTATGAAGTCTTAATCATGGCCTAGGAATGTCTAGGATGAAATGAGGATGCAAAAATGTACTCGAAACACTTAGCCAAATTTTTGCTAAAACAGAGGTCTCGCTCAAGCGTAGCTTCCTTCGCTCGAGCGAGCATGCCGAAAGCGAGCATGCCAAAAACTGATAGAAGATTGAAAAAAAAAAATAGCTTTCTTTAAAAAAAATTCTACGATTCAAAGAATAAGACAAAAAAAGAAAAAGAAGATAATTTTTATTGAATTCAAAACACTTTTCATTACATCTAATATATTTTTACTTTTTTCACTTATTTTTAAGATATTTTTTATTAAACATTGCTCCAGGTTTAAATATGAAATAACAATACTACAAATTAAAAATATATATATATATTTTAAAAAGTATTCCAAAAATGCATATATGTTACAATCATTCTAGATGGAATGTACATTACATCAATTTGAATTTTTTTTATTGGTAAAAATTAGTGATTAATTGTTAATAGGAGGAGTTAAACTCACATCCTCTCGTTAGTAACCAAAAGATTAGCCACACAAATTGCAACATTTTAGTTTCACATCAATTCTAAATTCACACCATACAACTCATTTGGGTTATGTTTTCATGATCCATTGCATTTTTAGTTAAACTCTTTTGTCTTTTTTTCAAAAGCAGTTTTTAGAAACAGCCAAACAATTTTCCTTTTTTTTTTTCCCCCGAAAAATGAAAAAAGGAAACCAAAAAAACAAAATGACCCTATCTAAATGGATCATCCCATTTAGAGAGTTTAAAGAGTTTTTAGGGTCATTTTTTGTACTTTTTTAAGGAAAATGATTTGAGGGAAAAAAATGTTTACTTCAATAAAACAATTATTGTGAGCCTTATATTTTTTTATATGGAAAAAAAATTCTTTTTTTTTTTTTTCTTTCCCATCAATTGAAGGCAACCTTAGTCTTTTTTCTTTGTTTTTATTTTTTATTTTTTTAATTATATTTTTGGAAAGGCAACCTTATTCTTGGACTTAGGTTTCAATATAGGAACTGCCACACACGAGCTAGCTATCGTAAGTGTACGGGGGCGAAATATCCTCTGTTTTTCGTACTCCTTGGTCGTTAAGCATCTTGTGACGGCGTCTATCTCTGCAACACAAAAATGGTGAGCTGCCCGGCAGTGGTGTGCCGGAAAGACCCTCCGACGATCAAGTCAGACCACTAGCTAAAGAAGAAGGCTATCAGAGAGAGAGTTTTCGATAGGATGAATTCGCTTACCTCCAACGTCCCCCTTCCTCCATATTTCTAGGCTGGCCATGCAGCCTCAAGATTGTGCGCGCACTACCTCTGTTGTCCTTCCCTGGACAGGTGGCAGTGCTCGCCTCTCACCACTTTACGTGTGTAAAGGCTTAGTCCTTCCTCCAGTACACACAGAACTGCCCAACGGTACTGAGGCGTGCGTGGAGCGGATGTCCTCTCCTTCATGCCATTGGCCCAAGTGGCATACTTAACCGGAGTACCACGACCGGCCTGTCACTTGTGGAGAGTTGCTATTACATGCTCATAACCGAGCTATGTGTTGCCGACCTATAACTTGGAATCAGGCAAAAGCCTGCCCACCTCGGCCGAACTATCATTGGTCGGTTCATCATGACCATCCGGTTGCGAGGCATGCCGGCCTCCAACCGGTCTACCTTCAATCTTGGTCACACGAAGCCACTTTATATCGATTGACCGATCCAAGGTGTACCGGCCTTGATCGCGCCCACGGACTAGCTCAGGCTACCTTTTAGCCCGGTCAGCATCCGCTAACCCAAGCTCTGTCCAACACGTTCAAGACGCAGCTCAGCTATGCCAGTTGCTGCCTGACCGGTTGATATTTCCGACCGTGCAAGGCAGGCCGCTGGCCATGTTAACAGAGATTAGCTCGGCGCTACGCGTCCGTAACGTCTGACGTTATCTCAGCTCGGCCGTACAGTCAGGTGCAAATCTCCCCTCTCAATTGCCCCTTAAACCCATCCGAGCTATCGTGTTTGGGTTTACCTCTGTGACCGAGCTAATCGGTTGAATTGCGCCATTACCGAGCCGCGCATCATGGGGAAATATCTGGCGCCGAGCTATCTCGTTTGGCCGGCCATCGTGTCGGCAGTCTTGTCAAGGGTCGTACAGCCATACAGCCATACTGACAGCCGCGTTTCTAGTGCCAAGTGGCTTCACGCCATTGGGTCGTGTAGCCAGCTGTTCTGCACGCGCAGAATTCAAACGGCTGCGCCGTTTGGGTGGTTTCCCCCCTTTTTATGCACAGACCAAAGGTCATTCGAACCCTTCACTCTCCATCTTCTTCTAGAGCTCCAAACCCTAGCCTCCCATCGCTCCAAGCTCCCAACCGTTGCTGCCCCTCGCTGTGTCTGCCATTTCTGACGTTGCAGTCGAGCTCTCGAGGCCTAACTCACTTCTCATTCGTTTTCGGTAAGTCACACTACCCCTCCCTTGTATTTTCTGCTCCCGTTTTCCAGTTCTCCCTGTTCTCTGCGTTTTTCTGCCACTGTGCTTCGTGTTCCCTACCTGGGACCTTTAAGGTTCCTCCTTTTTAGTCCAATAGTGCCATACCTTCGGAAAACTAGAACTGGTGGAGTGGAGGGGGCTTTCGTGCCCCTGTTTCCCCTTAGTTTGAATGAATGAGCCTTGAGCATAGGATAAACGAGATGAACAGGATGAACACTGTTCAAAACCGAGCTAAATGCTCATTTAAATCCGTAGAGAGAGTTTAAACCGAGCAAAAATGGTTTGTGGATGCTCGCTGAGGCCGCAACCGAGCTAAATGCTTAATAAAATCGACAAACAGGTCTAACCGAGCTAAAACTTGCCTTGACTAAACCAAAGATAGAATCAGAGCCAAACCAGGAAGGCTAAATCAGCCGTGCCGTCCAGCCGAGATAGGGATAGACCGACCAAAAACCCAAAAACATTCATCGAGCTAAAAAATCCAGCGTGAGCCGTGCAGTTTATGCCGTGCTAACCCTTGAAATTCTTTCTTAATCAATGCAGAACAAACTAGGACCGACCAAGCCCTTCAGCGTTACCACTGGTGGAGCTCAAAGTCCGAGCAAATACACCAGAATTTTTGACCGGGATACACACTAAACCAAATAAAACCGAGATAATGGGGAAGTATCGATTTATGGTAAGCTCGCCCGCGCGCGATGGCCGAATTTAGAAGGGAGTACAACGTTCCTGATGACGTCATCTTAGAACTCGCCAAAAAAGGAGACACACCATGGGGCGACTTAGACCGGTGCCCTTTCACGGTCGTTTCCATTGTTGAAGGAGGGCTTCGCTTCCCCGTGCAACCTTTGATCTGTGAATTTTTGAGGCAGACGAGGCTTTGCCCGACCCAAGTTTCAAATAACACATACAAAATAATAAACGGCATCGCCGAGCTGAACCGGAGGCTCGGTTTAAATCTCGGTCTTGTAGAAATTTTCCACCAATATAGCCTAAGTAGAAATAAGAGTGGGCTTTGCTGGTACCTCAAAGTCAGGAAGGGCCGAGCAAAACTCATTGAAGGCAACCCAGACAAAGAAACTAACAACGACGACTTCCTCTGGGCGTCCGGTGCTTACGAGGACACCGAGGCGTCTATACCGGGCTGGTACATTAGGAAAGATTTTGGCAGTGCTGGTAAGTGGCCCGGCTGACCGCATTATCCTCTTTCTGTATTTCATTATTATAATTTTGCACCGGTCTAACACTTACCTCCTTTCTGCAGATAAGTACCTAGCAGCGAACTACCACCAGGCCAACCAAGAGGCCATCAGAGTCCTGCTTCGCCATCCAGCCGAGGAGAAGGAGGCATCAAAACTTCTCGGTTTCGAGCAAACCTACTATTATCAAGCGCCGCGTAAGAGCAGAGTCACCGACTTCCTACGTGCTCCATCCCCTGAACCAGATCCCAACTTGCCACCAATCAAACTCGTCCCCCTTACAGCCGAGCAAGAAATGGCCAAGATAAGGGCGATCAAATCAATGATTGCTGGAGAGGAAAGGGAGTCCCAACCTCCAGAGGCGACCGGGGGAACATCTTCCACCCCAGCCGGGCAAACAGAAAGAGCTGTGCTTGCTCTCGCCAGCAAACAACCGGCTGGCCGATCAAAGAAAAGGACGAGGAAGGAGATGACCGGGCAAAACCTCGTTGATGAAGATTCAACTGAGGTCACCTCAACCGAATCGGGGGACCGGACCGAGCAACCGCTGGTCGGCAAATCCAAGGGCAAGGGCCCAGCCACCCCCCCGGTCTGGGCGCCCGAGTTCAAAAACCAGGGCCGGGCAGTTTCTTCTGAGGACTCCGTCTACGCGGACAAAGATTACTCGCTTGGTTTCAATTTGACCAAGGGGTTAATCTTGCCCGCCAATATGAAAAAACATGACGAGCTTTCCGACCTCAAGGTCCTCCGTTCGGCGGCGAAATCCATAGTGCTGGTAAGTTCTCCATTTTTTTATGTCAAACTGTTTGCTCGGTTTTTGCGTGGTTTTTCGAGTACTAACGATCTCACTGGTTTTCAGGCTGCGCAAAAGAACTACTTGGCCCACGACCGGATGATCAAAGTGCGGTAGAGCCTGCGCAATGCCATCTCGGAGAACAAGGCCCAGAAAGGCGAGATAGCAAAACTCAAGGCCGCGCAAGAAGCAGTCGTGGCGGAGCGAGATACTTTGCTCCAAAAAGTCGACCGAGCTAGCGAGGAAAAACAATGAGCCGTGACGTCGACGAAAGCTCGGTATCTCGCCGAGCTGCGGAAGCTGCACGACGCCCATAAGGAAGAAAGGGACAAAGTGGTCGATGAGGCAGAGGACCGTGGATATAAGCAGGGGGAGAAAACCTAGGAGCGCCAAGTCCAAGCGACCAAGGACATCTTTTTCCAGTGCGGCTGGAAGGCTACCGTGGAAAAAGTTGGCCTTGGTCAGGATGCTGAAATGTTCGTGAACCCCCCTGCAGCATATATCCCGGTCTATATGCAGGCCTACGCCAATGCTATCCAAAACCGGCTCATTGCGGAGGCAAGGAAGGAGGCCGAGGAAGAAGCCGCCGCCGTGCAACAAGCCGAGCAAACTACTGCCGAAGTATCACAAGATGACGAAGTGGCTGATCGGGATGTTGCTGTGGGGGATGGAGCTGACGACGACGCCGAGGAAAACTTGCCCGAGCAGACAATTGTGATGGCCGAGCAGATGGTGAAGGCAGCCAGACAAACTGTCGATCTTGAAATGGATTGAAAATTTCCCCCCCCTTTTTTTTTTGGCATGTAACCGGGCCAGGCCCCACCTTTGTACTGAATCTTCTTCAATCAATGAAACTTTTGAACCTTTTGTTCGTATATCGTCTATTTCTTTTCGGTTGGCTTGTGTATAAATGTCTCGATTTAAACGTTGATAATTCACAACTAGCAGGTCGGCTGAGCCGCGCAATATGCCAAGCTGATATCACCCAGAATGTTTTCCAACATATCTGGCAGCTCAACTCCTTGAAAATTTAAATGAACTGACATTGTAACTTGGCCGAGCAAAATCCGCTCGGTTTGAAATGTTTGCAGAATCATACATTTCCATTACATCAATGAGACCGAGCAAAAATCAGCTTGCCTTGTGAGTTGGTTAAGCTGCCAACATTTCCTTTCGGCCGAGCCATGTCAGTTCGGCCTCTTATTGGTTGGACAAAACGCCAGCACCGAGAAATCCTGCCGAACAAAATCCGCTCGTTTCCCATATTGGACAAGACACCAATATGCCGACTGGGCCGAGCAAAATCAGCTCGGCCCTTACATTGGGCAAAACACCAATGTTTCAGCTAGGTTGGTCATGACGCCAACATTTCGACCGGGCGAGGGAAACCAGCTCGGCCCTAGGCTAATGCGAACTTTTCCCTACGCAAACTTTTTGTGTGGTCTGTCTCCTTTCCAGCGAGATGAAATCAGACCGGTCTCATTCAGGGCGGTCTCCTTGGCTGGGCCCTTGCCCCTGGCATCCATGATTGCCTTGTGTCCTTGCGATTTCATTGTACAGAGATGTAATACCAAACAAGAGTGCTATTTTTATTACAAAAGCATTGCTATCTTTTACATCTAGTGCCAAGAGGCTAAGGGTCTAGAAAAGCTTAAACAACATAAGAAAATTACAATTCAAAAGTAAAAAACCTTAAGGTTGGCTGCATTCCATGGTCTGGGGACAGCCTTGCCATCCAAATCTTCCAGATGGTATGCCCCTTTGCCAGCTAGACCAATCACCTTCTATGGTCCTTCCCAATTCGCACCGAGCTTTCCTTCGCCAGGGACCACCTTGTTGCCAAGTACCTTTCTCAAAACCCAGTCTCCAACCTTGAATAGCCTGGGGTGCACCGCCTTGTTGTATTTCTTGGAGAGTTCTTGTTGATAAGCTGCGATGTGGATTAGTGCCTGCTCCCTTCTTTACTCGGCAAGGTCTAATTCCAATGCCATGGCTTCATTATTCAGATCAGGCTGGAAACTTTCAGAGCAGATGGTTGGCATGCCAATTTCCAACAGGATGACTGCCTCCATGCCGTAGGCCAAAGCGAATGGTGTTTCCCCGGTCGACCTTCTTGGGGTAGTGCGGTATGCCCAGAGTACGTTGGGAAGTTCCTCAGCCCATTTCCCCTTGGCTTTTTCAAGCCGCTTCTTTAACCCATCCAAGATGGTCTTGTTTGAGGCCTATGCTTGACCGTTAGACTGAGGATAGGCCGGCGTCGAATTGTAGAACTCGATCTTCAACTCTTCGCAAAGTCTGCGAAAGAGTTTCCCATCGAATTGAGTGCCGTTATCTGAGACGAGGGCCCTAGGTATACCGAAGCGAGTAATGATGTTTTGCCAAACAAACTTCTTCACATCCTTTTCCTTTATGGTCGCCAGTGGCTCGGCCTCCACCCACTTGGTGAAGTAGTCGGTGGCGGCGATGAAGAACTTGCGATTGCCCGGCGTTGCTGGGAGTGGTCCAACAATATCCAATCCCCAAAACGCGAACGGCCAAGGACTTGTGAGAGGGAGCAAATCTCTAGCCGGCTGGTGGATCTGGTGAGCGAACTTTTGACACTTCTCACACCTGCGAACATATTTCTGTGCGTCCGCCTGCATGCACGGCCACCAGTAACCTTGGGAAATTTCTCGGTACGCCAAGGACCTGCCTCCAGTATGGCTTCCACAGATGCCCTCGTGTATTTCGTAGAGAAAAGTCTCCACTTTGGCGGGGTGGACACACTTCAAATACGGCCCGGTGAAGGACTTCTTATACAAGGCTCCAGATGGGGAGAGCCAAAACCGCTCTGACTTTGCTCGGATTTTATGGGCTGCCTTCTTTTCTTTCGGTAGAACTCTGTCTCTTAAGAAGGCGATGATGAGATCCATCCAAGAAGGACCCAAGTCGGTGCAGAGCACCTCAGTTGCTTCCGGTTCCTCAATGCTTGGCCGGGGTAAAAACTCTATCATCAAGGGGTTAGGAAAAGCTGTCTGAGTGGAGGTGAGCCCAGCCAATTCGTCAGCCGAGTTATTTTATTCGCGGTTGATCTATTCAACTCTTATCGCAGGGAACTTCTTGATTTCTTCTCGCACCAACGCTTGATACTTGGCCATTCTTTCATCCCTTGCCTCATATTCCCCTGATACCTGATTGACCACCAGCTTGGAGTCACTGAAGACCATAAGGGCGGTGGCTTTCATTCTCAATGCGCTTCTCAAACCGGCGATGAGGGCTTCATACTCTGCCTCGTTGTTGGACGCCGGGAATCCGAGCGTAATTGCTTGCTTAATAATCAGCCCATCTGGTGAGGTCAGCACAATTCCCAGCCCGGCCCCATGCCTGTTGGACGCTCCATCGATGAAGAGCTTCCACATCTCGCCAATGAACAGCTTCCAACAATCAGATGGGTTTTGGGAGCTTCTCAATTCAATGTCTCTGGCCGGCTCGTTCGGGTCTTTTTTCTCGTCTCCATTGGGTTCATCTTCCAACGAGTTGTCGGACTTTGCTAGTTCAGTCAAACTTTGCCCTTTTTCCATGTGCGAGCCAACATTCGTCTCCGTTGCCAAAACCTTGGGTTGTGCCAAATCCGCACCAACCAAACCAATCGGGCAAACTGGATGCGTCCCAAGGGCAAATTCCGCCACAAAATCTGCAAGAGCTTGAGCTTTGACCGCAGTGCGCGGGCGGAACCTGATGTCATACTGCCCCAATTCCACGGCCCACTTCAGAATCCTCCCGGTGAAGTCGGCCTTCTCAAAGAGCACCTTGAGAGGGAATTCGGTCAGCACAACTATTGTATGGGCATGAAAATAGTGTGCCAGCTTTCTCGATGCCATCATTAGGGCCAGGGCCAATTTCTTCAAGGGAAGATATCTTGTTTCGGCCGGGAGCAGGGTCTTGCTTACATAGAAGATTGGTAGGTGCTGGATGCCTTCAGCACGAATCAATACCGCGCTCACCGCGTGTTGAGAAACAGCAAAGTAAAGGTACAGCTCTTCGCCCGGCTGAGGCGTGACCAAAATTGGGGCTGAGGAGAGATACGCTTTTAAGTCCGCCAGTGCACGATCGCACTCTTCATCCCAGAAGAACTTGGACTTTAGAGTTTTGAAGAAGGGCCTGCAATGATCCGAAGACCGGCTGATGAATCTGTTCAGCGCAGCTGCCATCCCGGCAAGATATTGCACGTCCTTTGTAGAATTCGGGCGCTCCAGCTCTTGTATCGCTTTGATCTGGGATAGGTCGGCTTCAATCCCTTGGTTTGTAACCAGAAAACCGAGAAACTTTCCAGTGCCAACTCCGAAGGCGCATTTGGAGGCGTTCAGACGAAGCTTATGGTGCTTAAGTATGGCGAACATTTCTGCTAGGTCGGTGAGGTGTTCAGACTTCTCCTTACTCTTTACCACCATATCGTCGATGTAGGCCTTCATTTTTCGGCCCAAGAGAGGAGCGAACATTTTTGTAACCATCCGCTGAAAGGTTGCCCCGGCGTTCTTTAGTCCGAACGGCATGACTTTGTAACAATATAATCCTCTAGGGGTGGTGAACGATGTAATCTCTCTGTCCGGTTTATACATGGCTATCTGGTGGTAGCCGCGATAAGCGTCTAGGAAGCTAAACCTCTGATGGCCAGCGGTCAAGTCCACCAGCTGGTCAATTTGAGGAAGGGGAAAGCTATCCTTAGGACAAGCCCGGTTGACAATCTTGTAGTCAACGCAGACTCGCCACTTGCCATTTTTATTGGGAACAACCACCGTGTTGGATATCCACCGAGGGTATTGCACTTCTTCTATAGCCCCGGCTTCCAACAAGTTCTTCACTTCTTCCGCCACCACTTCAGCATGGTGCAGGGCTGAACGACGCGTCTTTTGAATGACTGGCCGTGCGTTGGGGAAAACATTCAACTGATGGAAGATGAAGCTCGGGTCGACGCCAAGCATGTCGTAAGGCGTCCAGGCAAAGGCCTCCAAATTGGAAACCAAGAAGTTGACATAATCCGCTTGCTCGGCGCTAGACAAAGATGATCCCAAGAGGAAGAATTTAGTTGGATCATTTTCGTTAAAGCGCACTTCCACCAAATCTTCGACCGATTTTTCCTCGACCTTCATTCCCACGTCTTCAAGGACCTCTTTTTCCTCGGGCCCCTCGATCATTTGGACAAACCCTTTGGCTGCTCGGCTGCCATTTACCGCAACGAAGCATTGTTTTGCCATCACCTAGTCTCCTCAAACTTCCTCTATTTGCCCGCTCGACGCCGGAAAGCGCATGACTTGGTGGAAAGTCGAGGCAACCGCTTGCATGGCGTGCAGCCAGCCCCTACCTAAGATCAAGTTGTAGGTGGATGGAACTTTGAGCACCCAGAACTCCACTTGCTTTACTACTGAACCCGCTTTGACCGGTAAAATAATCTTTCCGATTGGCCACTCCGGCTGTGAGTTGAAGCCGACCAAAGGAGACGTCGCAGGGGCCAAGTCCTTGTCTTCTAACTTCATCTGTTTGAATGCGTCATAATACATAATTTCGACCGAACTCCCCTGGTCGATAAAGATTCTCTTGATATCAAAGTCTTTGACGCGAAGAGTCACCACCAAGGCATCATTGTGCGGCATCTAAACCCTTTTCAAGTCCTTGGTTGAGAATGAAAGGATGTCTCTCTCTTCGGCCTTTCCCTTCTTTATGGCGGGCTGGACAGAGAGCACTTCCCTCATGTGCTCGGCCTTCTTGATCATCCTCCTCAGCTCGCAAACCTTGGTCGGTTCAATGATTCCGTGGATGACGTTGATTACACCTTGCGGGGGCGCTTCTAGGGCGGCCAGGCCGTTTGGCTCGACTTGGTCTGCTGGCGTGGCCTTGATGCCCCCATCTATGTATTGGTCAAGATGCCCCGCCGCCACCAACTCCTCTAAGTGTTGCTTGAGCGGCAGGCAGTCCTCTGTTCAGTGTCCCCGTTCTTCATGAAAGGTGCAGCGATATTTTGAATTGAAGCCTCTCTGGGCACTCCCCAACTTGGCCGGCCAACGGACGAAGGGTTCGCTTCGAATCTCGCTCAAAATGCGGTAGATGGGGATTTTAAACACCGTGGTGATCCCAGTCCGCGCCTTCAATTTTCTTTTGGCATCCTCCGCTGCATCACGGGGAGGGTCTGCCCGGTCATTTCGGCGGCCCTTGTTTCTATCATCACGGTTTGGACCGTGGCGCTGGTCTTTCGACCGATTGTTTGGGCGGCTATCCTCCTGCCCGACTGAGTGAACTTTCCCTGCAACCCTCCTGTCCGTCGCGACCGGATTAACCTTCTCGGTCGTGGAGGCGGCATCATCCTCCACACGAATGTGCTCATTGATCTGCTGCATCAATGACTCCATGGTTGTAGGTTGATGCATCGTGAGTGAATCTTGCAGCCTATGTCCGACTGGGAGACCCCGTTTGTACTGAGTGATCGCCAGATTGGTGGGGCAGTCGAGGATCTCATTGTAAGTTTCCCAGTATTTCGCATTGTATGCCTTCAACGAACACCCAAACTCTATCTTGACGCCCAGGAGATGGTCGACCTCCTTCGGCATTCATGTGTTGGTTTTGAATCTGGTGACGAAGGCTTCCGCTAGCTACTGCCACCCCTCAATACTCCCCTTCGGAAGCCTCTCGAACCATTTCAAACCCAGCTCTCCCAAGCTGGTTGGGAATATGAGGCACATCAAGGCGTCATTCCGCCGATGTCCAGCCATCACCTGCCGATAATGACTCACGTGCATGTACGGATCCGTTTTGCCGTCGTACAAAGCGAACTTTGGCTGGTCGAATCCGGCGGGGAGTGACGTACTCTCAATCTCTGGAGACAGCGACGTGGCTGTAAGTCACGCCAGCTCTTTGTCCTCCAGCGCAGGGGCCATCACTTTGGGGGCTGGCATCGCCACTTCCTCACTGTAACGCACTGGAGCGCTTAACCTTTGCAATGCCGGCACTCTTCGAGCCTCCCGACAGCGCGCCCTCTCTTCCAATACATCCCTCAAGTCCTTGGAACATGTGGAGAAAGAGGATCCCGACGTCGGCGTCGGGCGTGAGGGGCGGTATGTGTTGTCGCGAGAGAGGGACCTGCCCTCCCCTTGGTTGGAGCCTCCAACCCCATAGTTCCTGGTGATGGAGAGAGAGTGGGTCCTCCCCTGGCGGCGACTGCTCCAACGAGGGGACGGGGTGCGCTCACTAAGTTTTCCCTCTCCAGCAACACCCTTCCCTTTGATCTGGCGTTTCAGCAGCTCCATCTCCGCCGCCATCTTGCGAATGACGACGTCTTGGTCCTTGAGTTTGTGCTCCAAGCGCTGCGCATGGGACTCCCCCGGTGTCTGCGGCCCCCAGGACTCTGCGAGCGATCAGCGCTCCTTCCGCGTTTGTCTCGCGCACTCCGCGAAGGAGTTTCTAGGCCTGCCATGGCTGGAATATTCAGAGGACCTTCTCTCAAGCGGATGTACTTAGGGGTGACGCCATCGACGACGGACAGTGGGGCTTCGCCGTTGTTAGCCATGGAAATGGTCGAAGAAGCTCTGAGAACAAGGGTTGAGTATCAAAAAACTTCCCACAGACGGCGCCAATTGTACGGGGCCGAAATATCCTCTGTTTTCCGTACTCCTTGGTCGTCAAGCTTCTTGTGACGGCGTCTATCTCTGCAACACAAAAATGGTGAGCTGCCCGGCAGTGGTGTGCCGGAAAGACCATCCGACGATCAAGTCAGACCACTAGCTAAAGAAGAAGGCTATCAGAGAGAGAGTTTTCGATATGATGAATTCGCTTACCTCCAACGTCCCCCTTCCTCCATATTTTTAGGCTGGCCATGCAGCCTCAAGATTATGCGCGCACTACCTCTACTGTCCTTCCTTGGACAGGTGGCAGTGCTCGCCTCTCACCACCTTACGAGTGTAAAGGCTTAGTCCTCCCTCCAGTACACACAGAACTGCCCAACGGTATTGAGGCGTGCGTGGAGCGGATGTCCTCTCCTTCACGCCATTGGCCCAGGTGGCATACTTAACCGGAGTACCACGACCGGCCTGTCACTTGTGGAGAGTCGCTATTACATGCTCATAACCGAGCTATGTGTCGCCGACCTATAACTTGGAATCAGGCGAAAGCCTGCCCACCTCAGCCGAACTATCATTGGTCGGTTCATCATGACCATCCGGTTGCGAGGCATGCCGGCCTCCAACCGGTCTACCTTCAATCTTGGTCACACGAAGCCACTTTATATCGACTGACCGATCCAAGGTGTACCGGCCTTGATCGCGCCCACGGACTAGCTGGGGCTACCTTTTAGCCCGGTCAGCATCCGTTAACCCAAGCTCCGTCCAACGCGTTCAAGACGCAGCTCAACTATGCCAGTTGCTGCCTGACCGGTCGATATTTCCGACCGTGCAAGGCAGGCCGCTGGCCATGTTAACAGAGATTAGCTCGGCGCTACGCGGTCCGTCACGTCTGACGTTATCTCAGCTCGACCGTACAGTCAGGTGCAAATCTCCCCTCTCAGTAAGATATTCATGAAAATGAAAAGTAATATATTTGGAAATATTTATAAAACATAATAATAATTGCACAATAGTAACAAAAGACGATGACTCAGTCAAATAATGTGCCAGTGATGTGAGGAGAGACGACCCAGACTGGATGAACTTTGGCTCAATAATAGAATTCAATTATATTATTCCTTTATTACACAATTAATTAGAAGTGTCCTAAGAAAGCAACGTCACAATTATTTGGCAATGTATAATTTTATTTTCTTTTTTGGAGAAGGTGGCAATGGATACTTGAAAGATATATATTATTAAAGAAAAACAAAAGAATTATGTTAGATAAATAGAATTTATATCTAGAATGACATTCAGGAAAGTAGTGCTCGTTTATAAGAAAATTATTTAATAATTCCTAGGCTATCATGTTGGATTTTTATCTTAATTTTTAGAAAATAGGAACTCATGGTCTCACATTTTATGGGTTTCCAAGATCCCACAATTGATAATTTGAGAAAATTATATCTTTTTAAGAAAGGTTATTACCACATAAGTCACTTATAAAATTATGTATTGATTTTTTTTTTTATTTTTTGTATATTTTATCAAAACACAAATAGATTAATTATCTGATGACAAAGTAATTCTCCTACCAAAACTTATCGATCAGGATTCCATCAATGCGCTTGTACACCTTTGTTGAGCAGCCATTGTTTGTTTTAAAAATTCATCAGGACTCAAGGCCACTTGTCAAGAAGAATAATCAGATTGTTCTGTTTGAATTTTTAGGATTCATTTTTTAAAAAATTTAAAATTTCTTATTTTTCTGTTTTTATTTAATTTTTTTTTTATTTTAAGTATTTTTTTTTTAATTTTTAAATACACCTAACATAAATATACTTAAAAAGTATAAATTTGTGAATTTTTTTTTTTAGAAAATTCACTAAATACCAAAGATATAAATTTAAAAAAATACAAGAATTAATTACATTTTTCGTATTCTTGTATATTTATTGATTTTTGAAAATATTTTTTTTACAAATATTTTACTTTTTAAATACATCTAAGTAAGGTGCATCTACAAAATTGATCAAAATTTTAAAAATATTCACTAAAAAAAAAAATAAATGAAAAATAAAAAATAAAAAACTCAATTTCTAAAAAATTAAATTCAAAAAATTGAAACCAAACACTCTAAATCCTTTTTCAAGATGAAACCAAAATTAAAAAAGGTCATACAAAAAGTGACAGCATAATGTCTCGGTTGGGATTAAATATTTGATTCAAAAAATTAAAAAATTATCATAAGTTATCATATTACTCTCTCTATTTTTTTTTTGTACATCTTTTCGTAAAAAGTCAAAAAATTACAAAAATAACATATTTTCAAACGAGACCTAATAGTCTTAAGGCCGATGCTGGATAATGTGTTTATTTCACGTTAGGCCACCACCTCAATCTTAGTATTCTATCTTGACAAGCGGAGGCGAATCTCCAAATCACAAGTTGAAAAGTACGGAGTAGTGGAGTTTTGGATGAGTTCGGTGGCGACTTTGATTTGGTTTTTTTTTCTATTTAATTTTCTTAGTTTTCAGTTTTTCTCTGTTTTGATTTTCTTATTTTTTTAGTTTATTGATGTAATAATCCTTCATGTATAGAGGCTTGTTTCCCTCCCCTATGAAGGTCTTTTCTCCTCCTTTATGGAGGCTTAGATCCTTCTTTTTATAAAAGTTGTTTATCTCTTTTCAAGAACTTATAATATTGTTATATCAGATTGATTCGATCTTTTATCGGTTTTACAATAAAAATTTTCTTTTCAAACTAAAAAAAAAAGTGACACTAATGAAAAAACCACATGGATTGTGAACTTTACTAGTCAAATTTAATTAATAATCTAATAATTTTCACGTGCAGGGTTAATCATGTCATAACAATCTATATGAATGGCAAAATGGTAATAACAAATGTGCAGTCTTATTTTGTTTTTTATTTATTTGTTTTATTTTTATGGAGACATCGATTTTCATAACTAAAACTCTTATCCATGATATTAAAAGCATGTAGCACTTCTCATCGCATTAGATCATAAAATTTATTTAGAAAAATAATACATTGCTCATATTCATATAATATAATTCAAATTCAATTCTTATATGACCAGAACACATTTAAAATCAATCTAAGTCATCCTTTCTTTTTCTAAATAAATGTCTCAGTCCATAACATCACATGTAGTAGAATAAATGGGCAAAATTTTTGATGTCTCAAACCTTCTAAAAGGAAAGAGTCAACCAATCACTCCAGACCACAAACAAATTATTTTCGTTAAATGAGTAGAATGGAGATATTTATTTTTAAATTAATTGTTATAAAATAGCTGTGTGAATATATCTCTATTTCAAATTCAAAATCTTAAAGAGGTGGATTTCAAAAATTTTATTGATGACTTAACAATTATAGATCATTAATTTTGAATTTTAATTATGTGTTGCATTTTTATACATTGAAAAGTGAAATGAGCCAAATAAGAGTACCAGGGCCACTGTGGAGTGCATTATTGTAACTCAGCCTGGACCTAAAATTACATTATAATACTAGGACCAATAAACTCATATATTGAATAGAAAATAGCTTATGAAATAAAAATTAATAACCTTACAGTTCAGTTGGCACAAAAATTTATCTTTTGTTCATTATACCTCTTAAGTTCAAAGGTTGGTGGATGTATTTCTCCTCTTAAGCGCATTTTTTTTTTATTTCAAATAAAAATAAACAAATAAAATTCATCAAACCGATCGAGGCTAGACTCAAGGATTATTCCTAACCCCATTTCATTTTATAAATAAGCCTATAAAGTCTAACTTGATTTTATGAACTTAAATATCAATTTTAAATTCTTAAGTGATGGTGTGAAGTCATTTTTTTTTTTTTTTTTTTTTTTTTTTACTTTTCGATCTAGCTTGTGAAACCAGAATATTAGTAGAAGTATATACTTCCATTTTGTGGTAAAGAAATTTAGAATATTCCTAGACTTTCCAACTCCAGCTTTTGTAATCCTATATCCGCAAACTCTTCATCCCCATGTTTTCTATCCCCTCTCTCTCAAACAAAATAAGAACAAAACTGTGAAAAGAATTAATAAGGCATTAAGAGGGAAGAGCAAAAAAAAAAAAAAAACATATAATAAAAAAGGGGCGGCAAAGAATTTTTTTTTTTTTTTTTTTTTTTTTTTGGATCGGCAAAAAGAGAGATTTATTGTTGATAAAAGTAAAGTACATGCAAATTACATCAACAAATTAGGAAAGTGCACCAAGCATCATAGTCACCCCACAATCCCAACTAAGTTGGCACCGCAAATGAAGCACAATTATCTGCAAGCACTTAACCCACGATTGGTGAGAATCCAATCAAGAGCAACTAAAACAAAAAAAAAACAAAAACAAAACAACAACACCAAACAGAGCAGCATACAACAGCATAGATTACCTGTTGAAAGTTTATACTTATTGTGCGTGCAATATATGTTAGTGAAGGTTTGTTTTGTTTATTTTATTTTTTTTGGTCACTCGTTAAAAATCACCCATATCACCCCACATGGGGCTTGAACTTGCAGTCTCAACTATATCTACATGGGATTCCAACTCACAACCTCCATTCTAAATTGGAAAGTATATGATTGTGGTATATGCCAATGCACCTGATTTTATGTTTTTATTCTTTTTATCCATTAGTGATCATATTATTTCAATAATATAGAGAGAATAAACATTTTGTTTTTAAAAAATAAAATCTACAATAGAGATACAAATTCACGAACTAACAGGGACCACTCTTTGTGAATATGTATCAATTTAATAAGGAAAATGTTTGAGGGCCCTAATTTCTGTGGCTTAAATAGCTCAAATTTGCCAAAACAACGTCGTTTTGGCAATTTTGATGTTGTTTTGTACTCAAAACGACGTCGTTTTGACAAATTCGAGCCATTTGAGCCATAAAAATTAGGGCTCTCTATCATTGTTGTTTAATTAATGACAATTTTGAAACCAAAAATAAAATTGAAAGTTTTCTTTTCTTTTGATATCTATAATTTTGATAGGGAAAATGATAAACGAACCCACTTTTTAGACGCATTTTTTAGACACAGTGATGTGTATGTAATATGATTGGTTAATAATTAGAGAAAATATGAGAAAGTGTGTTGTTTTTAATATTCTAATTGATTAACATCATTGAGTTTGAATATTGGATCTAACTTTTGGTCTTAAATAGCAATAATCTATTGACAATTAAAATCCTTGTTTGTAAAGCTAATTCAAATTTATGCCCATATAAAAAATAAATAAATAAATAGACACTAAAATTTATGGCTCAAAACTACTAATACAAGACCTAACGCATCAGTTACATGCCAATATAGCAAGCCCAACAATGATTCATCCCCATTTTTCCCCCACCCCCTTTGACCCCCTCTCTCTCATTGGTTACATTTTCTTTTTCTTTTTCTTTTTTTTCCTACTCCTCCAATCACCACCCGCCACGTGGCAAAGGGGAGTGAGGGGGTGACTCCCAAAAGGGGGTCCCAAGCATTATTCATAGCAAGCCTGAGAAGAGAATAGTTCATTGCCGCTGTTAAAAATCAAAACATTTCACTCTCATATATTTTTATATATTTAAATAATTGTTTTTATATACCAAAATACTAACATTAATCACCATTGTTAAGATTTCCCTTAAACTAAAATGGTGCTGGTTTGCTTGTAAAAATATTCTTGTCATCGTCATCTAATTCAATACTGATTTAGGATTAAATGTGACAAAAAATATCTCACCCACCAATTCGACCTGAATTTGGGGATGATGCTGCACGGGGTGCGCAACAGCATTTGCTATGCGGTGAAATGGGCCCATTTCAGGATCCATTTTGATAATTCGAACCGTTCACATTTTAGAATACATCAAGTATAGAACATGCCTGCAAAAAATTAAGTTAATCAGATATCGTTTACCTATTCATCCACTCACATTTGTATTCATTTAATACTTTAAATCACAATTATTATTTATTTTTGTAGATAGAAATGTGAGTGGATGAATAGATAAACGATATCCGATTAACTTGATTTTTTGCAGGCATGTTCTACTTGATGTATTCTAAAATATGAACGATTCAAAATATCAAAATGAGCCCCGAAACGGGCCCATTTTGCCATACCCCGTGCAGCAGCATCTCCAATCTCCAATTGACCCAGCTGTAGTTTCAAGTATTTAATGGTTATTATTATTCATGTAACACTTGATTGGAAACCATATTTGATATTTAGTACATGATGTGTCACGTGATGATAAGTGCGTGAGTAATTTTTCGACCACACTGTCCGCCTAGTAATCAGCTGGAAAAACACTGGCAGAATAGATGGTTTCAGCTAATCTATAACAGAAAGATAAGGCTCCGGCGGTGGTTCTTCCACCCGGGCGCACTCCGACGATCAAGTCAGTATATCTCTCAAAGATAATCAAGTGCTAAATTTACTACTCAAAGCATAAAACTGCGTACCTTAGACCCACGGGGGTGCCTCTCTTTTATAGCCAATTAAATCCTAATCCCACCAGAAGCCTGACTTCTATGAATTCCTGTTCTGTACTTACTTTCGACTCCTCAAGAGATAAAGATAAACTCCCTAAGAGTTTTATCCTTATCTTGGCTAAGTCTCCACTTTACTCTAGGATTCCTGTCCCTTATTCCTTATCCGCTTATCTCGGATTCCGATATCCTCGGAGATAACCTCCACCTTGCCGAGATAACCTCGGCGTCATAACCCGGACACGTGGCACTTCGGCTGACACGTCGGCATCACCTTATCACGTGTTGGTATTCAGAAAATACATCCCCACAATAAGCTCTGCATTAATGGATGATTATCTATAGGAGATGTCATCTCTTCTATTCATGTTTTCTGGAGTCCTTTTTAGTTATTTGAATCGCTTATTTTGTAAATTTCATTACAAAAATAATTTATATAAAAAAGTATGTCCATTCAATAATTTATGCAATCCTATGTCTTCTCTGTTTTTTTTACTAAATATATAATCCTATCTTATGTCCATTCAATAATTATTTATTTTAAATAATGTTGGGTGACCAAAGTTCTGTCACTCCATGAGACAAAGATACTATACATAAAGAGTGCGTTTGTTTGGACGGACTGGATAAGGGGGATTGTAATCCATCGGACTGTTAGTTCCGGGATACATTGTCCCCGAACTATTTGGTTGGACTGGATTTGTATCCTATGTTTGTTTAGTCATGGGATTAGATATCTGGATTGGACTATTTTTAATGAATCCAATGTTTGGTTAGACGGACTGGATAAGGATAAATGTTCAAAAGACTATTTTATCCTTATAATTTATAATTTTTATTTAATATATAATTTTAAATTTGTAATCTATAATTTATAATTTAACAACACTAAAAAAATTTAATTTATAAGGCCATAATTTTTAATTTATTATTTTCAATTAAATTTAATTTACAATTTATAATTTATATTTTTTATTTAATATATAATTTTAAATTAACGACAATAAAAAAAATAATTTTATTTAATATATAAATTAAATTTTCAACAACACTAAAAAAATTTAATTTATAAGGCCATAATTTATAATTTATTATTTTTAAATAAATTTAATTTATAATTTATAATTTTTATTTAATATATAATTTTAAATTAACAACACTAAAAAAATAATTTTCGAGAAATATGTAAATTTAATTTTTTAACAACACTAAAAAAAATTAATTTATAAGGCCATAATTTTAATTTATTATTTTTAATTAAATTTAATTTATAATTTATAATTTAATTTTTTTATTTAATATATAATTTTAAATTAACAACACTAAAAAAATAATTTATAAATGTTCAAAAGACTATTTTATCCTTTCTAATTGTTTACTAAGTAATAGTATGGAGGGTAAAATGGACATTTCACCAAATAATCTCATGGGATACGAATCCCATGGTTTCTATCCCACACCCCCCATGGGATAGAATAGTCCCATATTTGTGGGACTACTAGTCCGGGGGGACTATTAGTCCGGAGCAAAATTTTGCAAACAAACAATGGACTATTAGTCCGGTGGGACTAATAGTCCAATCCCACACCCTTATCCCTCAAAACAAACATGCTCAAAGGATACTATGTATTTTATGAAGTATTTCAAAACAAAACAATACAAATGAATACGAAGAACATGTGGGATATCATCACCCCATGTGAGGGGTGATCCTCCATGTGTTGCAAGGTTGGCCATGTTAGGAAGCCAACACACATGAGCTGGCCATGTGAAGCCAACACACAAAATAGCTGGCCATGTGCTGGCCAGCCCCTCCATCCACCTCTTCTGTAGTGTATAAATGGAGGCTGAGGGGAGGGTTTGAGAGAGAGAGCAGAGCAAGCCACAGAGAGTGAGATATGTGAGGCGGAGAGGCCGTCTCTCTCGGTGTGAGCGAGGGAGACGGGTGAGTGGGTGAGTGAGGAGAGTGTGAGCTCCTCCTCTATTGTAATCTTTTTGTAATATCTCCATTGTTATAGTGATAACCGGCTACTCTCCCGTGGACGTAGTGCATGTGGGCGGGCTTACGAGCTGGCAGGCTACTGCACGGAGACGTACAGCCTTATGGGGGGTGGATTGTAAGGCCCCGGTGTCCAGGGGAAGTTCTTGGGCTATAAATGTAAAAACCTAGACCCTTATATAGCATCGAGGCATTTTCTTGAGTAGTGAAATCCCTAACAGAACACCACAGTTAAGTGTGCTTAGGCTGGAGTGGTTGGTTGGAAAGTAAAATTTGAAGGGTATATGTTTTAGATAGCAAACAAACATTGTTTATTTCCCCTTTTTTGGTAGATACCATGCAAGGTATTTATTAATCAAGACACGTTAAATATTGTGTCTCCTTGAATGTGGGTGTGTTTTTCTGCTTGGTATAATTTCTATAAGGTCTTGGGCGGGATCCCAGATCCCAACAGAACATACCCATAAATATAATTATTGCTTTTAAAAACGAAGAACACACCAATCTTTCCACCATATAATTATTGCGGTTAAAAACGACCACACCCATAAATATAGCAATTAGTTTAGCCGTTGAACGAGAGGTTGGGGGAATTTATAACCAATGAATTGAGAAAGTGCTACCGGGTTATAATCTTTCGGACTCCATCAATACAATTGCAATCATCTGTTGGGTCTATCATTGTTTTAAAACTTGATAACAACTGTCAGGCACACATTTCAAAGAACGAGAAACCTTCAAAATCTTCAAGACGAATATGAATTCAATTCAGGTCAGTTTGATTGGGAGTTTGTGTGGAGGGATTGGATTATCAATTTGTAGAATCAAACTAATTTATGTTTGTATGCAACATGTCATGAGTTTAACAATCTCATGGGAGTATAAATTTCCTCCCATAGTGGGATTAGAATTTTTATGGGAGAGTTGGGATAGTTAATCCCCACACACAAATTATTGGCTAAAATAATATTTTGCCCTCCACTCTACAAAATCAATAAAATTGTATTATATATGAAAGGGGTTTTTAGATAATTTTATAAATTTATTCATAAATAACTAATATCACCTTACTAGTACACAAACAAATATATTTTATCTTACATCTTTAATTTAATATAACCCCACTAATAATCTTTTCATCTAACTGATTCATCTTCCCTCAATACAAAGCATACTCATAACAAGAAAATCAATAAAGAAGCTTCCTCTCTTTTTGGGTAATTCTGAATTTTTCGTTTATGGAGTTTAACTCAAGTTTCGTCATCATCATTCACTTTGCTGCACTCTTCTTCATAGTTCACCTTCCTACAATTCTTTCTTATCTCACCCTTTGATCCAGTGAGGGGTTTAATGTCACCCATCTTAATCATTGCTGCAGCAAAATCAGAGTAGAAGGCTTCGGGATCTTTGCTATATATTTCAACGAGGGATTTGCTATATTTTTCAACGAGGGGATCAGTTGATCCATCGCCGTGCAACACTTGATCAGAGTGAAGGAGTCCCTTTTGAATGATCAGGTTCTTGTAGTAGTTGTTGTCAAAAATTTTGGGACTTTGATAATCTAGAGGAGCAAAATTGTTGCCCCTATAGCCAGTACTTGGACAGTTTTCTTGCCTTCTCTTAGCAAATGAACTGTTAATGTTGGTATCGTGATAGATGCGATCTTGGAAGACGACACACCTTGCTTGCCCTATTGTGTGGGATCCTGGTTCCAGAATGAAACTATTTAGATGGAGAAACTTTGACATATATACTGTAACACTAACACTCCTCTCTTTTGTCCTATACACTCACATGGATTATGATCTAATTTTTAGTTAATTTTCAATTTACAAAATTTAGATCAATCGTGTGATTGTGAGTAATGGTAGAAAGCAACAAACACTTCTTTTAAGAGAGAGAGAGAACCGGATAGGGCAACCATATCCTTGGTAGACAGTCCTACACGTTTGAATGTATGGATGAGTTCTTTGAGGGTAGAAGTAAAAGCTGGAAGTGCACTATCATTGGCAAGTGAAAAACTGGCTGTTTTAGAATCCCTACGTCCAAGTTTGACATCCCAAGTTGGCCCTCCAAGCTGCAACAAATTACATAAAAACAAAAATTAGAGTAATAACCAAAGACAACCAAATTATACATAATAATCTTGTAAACATGATTCTTGATACAGATGAATGGGTAGGGATGGAATCTATACTTACAATGACAGTGGAGTCACGAGCTGCGATAGTTGCAATATCAGCACATGAGACTACGCCAGGGCAAGCAGCCTCCACCTTGGACTTGATATAATCAATTACATTATATCCTCTAACGGATTTATAGTTGGGACCTGCAGTTTTCTCTCCTTTGAAAGATGAAGTGTCGTCAAGGAGTATTGACCCATCACAACCCTATAATCAAGCATGAGACAATTCCATAAGGTACACGAAACCTCTATTAAAATATACTTTTTTGAACAAGAAGAAAATGCATATTTATATTCAACACAATGGGCGAATACTCAACGGAGGAGCTTCTAAATATGCTCACTAGATTTATGTTTATACCTATCACATTCATTATTTGGTAAATATGTTTAGAAGCTTCCATCCAATAGGGTCTTACCAATTTCAAACAGAGTAATCTAAACATTAAGGAGATGTAAAGCCTTATACCTATCAAAAAAAATTATGCACCCAAAAAAGTTCCCAAGTTAAGCATTTAAAAAATAGTGTAGATCATGTATATTCAATTAAGGTGTGGTGTAGAGCAGATTTTATGAATCTAGTACACATGCATTTCTTAATGTATTTTTTTTAAGGTACATATCATTTCTGTATGTACCACATACATACTAACTAACAGAAAAAACTAGTTTAGCATGGAATATAAGTAAACAATTGAACTAATTCAGTTAATTTTAACCCTTGCATCTTATTAGGAGGTCAGAGATTCAACACTTGCAATAGATAAGAGATAAAGGTTCTTCAATCCCCCTTTCTCTAAGTTACAATATCTACTGGAAGAAGGAAAAAAATATTGTGTTACACGTAGCAAGCATGCTTATTTTCTACCCTATGTGTTAATCATGAAGAAGAATATATATACACCACTTCGATTCAGATATATACTTGTAATAAAAAAAAATGGCATCACTAATTTCTGTGAATAAACAACAATGAAGAAGAAGAAGAATTTACGTTGACAAAGCAATCATGGAAGTGGAGGCGAAGGAGAGAAGCACCCATGCGCTTTTCCTTTGACACTGCACATTTAACCGTTGATTTCACGATACTATGTAGATTTGGACAAGTCTTAGAGTAGAATTTAGTTGAGAGTTTAGCAGAGGAGGTTGTACTACCCATTAAGAGCACAAACAACATGAATGTGACATTAATCACCATTGAAGAAGAAGAAGAAGAAGAAGAAGAAAAATATGATGATGCACAAGAAGCCATTTCTAAGTACAGTGAGAGAAAATGTGTTGAGAACATGCCACTTGCAGGATTATATACACTTACAAGGTTAGGTACAAAAGAATGTTGGTATTTTTTTTTTATTAATAATATTAGAAAAATATATTAAATTAAATAATAATGACAAAAGAAACTTTTTTTTTAATTAAATAATGAAATACAGAATAAACTACATGGAACATATTTCAAGACGGATTCACATAGATACACAAAATAATATACAAGAAATAGTTTAAATCTAAAAGTTTGAAGAATAAAAGATAAGAGACACAAATTGAAACCTGTGTAACCACAATTTTCTTAAAACAGATTCACTATCTCTTGATGGGTGCTGGAGGTACGCCGGCATCTGTTTCCTAGGATACGACAGTCAAAACCAACTAATGCAGAATCACCTTTTGAATAGATTCGGCAAACTTGATAATGACAGCACTCTCTCTTTAACAAGAACAAAAGAATGGGCTAGCAAAGAAGATAGGGAAAACAATCATCTCCAATTTTATTATGAGGACTGATTAAGACCCCCTTAAAACTCCCACCCCCACCACCCCCACACACACGTGGGGGTTGGGGATTGGGAGAGAAGAAAAAAAAAATGAAAAAATTGACCAATCAAAAGTAAAGGGGGTCGTGGGCGTGACCCCTAAAGGGGGTCCGAATCTTTTTTCTTTTATTATCTCAAAACACCATCTCATTTCTCATCAAAGATCTCTCCAAAATTATTCTACTAAGTTAGAGAGGAAAATCTCTATTTATACTTGTACGGAAGAACCTTAGCCATGAAATCTAACATCAATAGGATCATCAAATTGCCGTTAGCCAAAGCCATCAAATCTAGCCATTAGAGTTAGAGTTACAAAGGTTAAAAACTCATGGTCACTAATATGGTTATCAACTCCATCAACGAAAGATGAGAGTTACGAAAGTTTAAAATTTTCATGTACTTAAAATATACAAATAAATATGTATATAATGATGTTTGAATAATTCTAACAGACGAGTCGCAAAATAGATACGGGTATTTTGTCACAATCGATCCAAACTCAGTCTAAAATATATACACAAGATAAGCCCAGCCCAAGATAGCACAACCTGACCCATGCCTTAGGCTAAGTCCAAGCATTCACGTACACAAGCCTAAGCCAATGCAAGCCAAGACTAAAACTAAGTTCAAGTCCAAACCAAGGATCAAGCTCAACTTCTATTAATGCCCACTTTATGAGACAATTCTCATTCACAACCTAATGATTTCGACTCATTATTTATGTATTACAATAGTCTCACTTAAAAGAATACAAAACCACTCAGACTCACCTCAACCAATAGTTGGGTCCCACTTTAGTTTCGAATTAAAGTTGCCCGAAAAACCATTATTTTTCAACAAAGAATACATGTGCAAAAAGATGGACTATTAAGGCTATATTGTTTCATGGATTTAGAGAAAGATTTGAAAAAGGAAAGAGAAAAAATATGTGAAACCCTGATGAAATATAGTTGAAGTGTGCGTAAACTGGTCGGGATACCTGATTATCAAATATATATAGTTATATTTTATTTATATTTAACCAACTATTTTTCATTTTATTTTCAAATCTCACTCTAAATTTATGGATCAAATACTGCCTAAGAAATTTTTAAAACAAAGTGAATCACATTAACTTATGTTAAAATGTGAAAGAAATTCATTGAAGTACTATAAATTTGATATAATTATATTGAATTTCTATAAGATTTTAATTCACACAATATTTATTTTATTTTTCATTCATTAAATGGTGATTGCCATTCTTTTACATTGATATATATTTTATCGTATTTATTCATATGTCTACACATCATCTGTAATAGTTTTAGGTATTTTAATTTTACTAAAAGTGAAATCAATATAATTATAACAATTTGAGCAATTAATTTTAAAATTTTAGAAATAATTTTTTGATATTTATTTTCATCGAACTAATTAAAATAAAATTTGAAAAAACAAACAAACATAATAAATTTATATGTCATTTGATCTAAAAATAATAATAAGTTAAAAACGAATTCATCAAGTCAATAGTGCAAATAAATTCACATAACGAAACGATGGCCACATATTTCTACATCAAAGGCTTCTAAAAAAAATAATAAATTAAAAATGAATTGATCAAGTCAACAGTGCAAATAAATTACATAGTAAATGAAACGATGGGCACATATTTCTACCTCATAGGCTCCATTTCTTTTACAAACAAACAATGGTCATTAAAAAAAATATTGCAAACATTTAAGATTACTATTAAAGATTGTAAACAATTTTGGCTCTTTTTAATTGGAATCCTTAAAATCAGCTCAATTAACATTACTTAAAATCGACTAAGAGATTGTAGTGCAGCTCTTTCTTTTGTGTTTCTGTTCTTTGTTTTGGTTGTTGTTGTTGTGTGAAAAATCTAGAAATCTCCTAAATATTGATTTGTGATTATGTATTAATTTTAAGCAGCAAATAATAATCCCAATCAAACAATCAAGACAAATCGTCACAACGATTTTATGTGGAAAAATCACAATTGGACAACTCCAATTGTGATAAAAAAAATCACGGGCAACAGCCACAAAACAATCAACTAAGAAGATATAAAGGAATTACAGAGGTATACTCTCAATTACCTAGCGAATCCACGCCCGAATTGAACCAGCCTCTATGCGTCTCTTCCAACCCCGTCTTCATGTCGGAATTGTCTTGACGATGAGCCACTCCAGAATCCACCAAAGCTTCAGGCTCAAATTCTTCAGAATCCACCGAAGAACAATTCTCTCTTTTGTATAGAATGAACAGGCAAACCTTTGATGTATTCTTCTTAACCCATGAGTTGAATACTCAATTAAACATTAAAGAAAACTAGCAAAATACCCCCAGATATAAACCTTAATATCCAAAAAGTAAATCTGGAGCAGTAATCCTAAAATTTGACAGAAACACGTACTTATAGAAATCTGAATCGCGATGCTCGCTCGAGCGAAGACTCTCTTGCTCGAGCGAGGAACCAAAAACGCGTGTTTTCCATAAGTGGCTTCGCTCGAGCCAAACAACCTGCGCTCGAGCGTAAAATCATCATTTTCAGGTTTTTTGCTAGACGCAACCTTCGCTCGAGCAAGAAATCCTTCGCTCGAGCGAGCAAGGGCGGGCATGCAACTTCGAATGCAATTTTTCATTTTGCTTCGGGGGCAATGCCCCTCGACCCCGCCTGGGCGCTGCCCCGAACCCGCTAAGGGGCGCTACCCCCTGGACCCCTGCGAGCTGACCGAGCAGCTCGATCCCCGTCATAATCAGCGAAGTGGCAATCTTGAAAGCATTAACATCACAAACTTCTCTACAAGGCACAATTTGGGTTGGATTCGCATCTAAATACTCATAGCCTCAATGAAATAAAATGTGCGAAAATAAGTACAACTGAAAGGAGTTTTGTCAAATAGGATTGCCAAGAATAAAACCTAACATTGTGGTTGGATTCTCTCCAACGGTGTGGTACTAGCAAATTGGACTTGTTAGTTGGTGTCAACCTAATTAGAACTGGCTACTATATTTTTGATACTTTTTGTACCTCTATCTTTATTGACGTGGGTCATTATCTTGATTAGTATCAATAAAGATTTCTTTGGCCATTTCAAAATAAATAATACTTAAAATTAGAACAAAAATAATGCATTTTATGGTTGATTATAGGCCTCGTTTGTCAATAGGTGATTTTAGTTAAAAAATTACTATAAATTGTAATATCATTTTCTCTATTTTTTTACATGTATTTTTATAAAAAATAAATAAATAATTTATTAAAATAACTAATTTCCAAACAAACCTTAAAGTTTTAAAACTTTATAATTTTATAAGCTCAATTGAACAGATAATTATTACTCAGCTTGACTTAAGTGACTTGATGGGGGTTTCAAACTTGTCAGCCATAGCCCTATGTTCGATAGTTTGGAGGCAGAGTTTACAAAACTTGAAATCCTATCAGCTATCAAAGAGTGTGATGGCAACAAAGCTCCAAGACCAGATGACTTTAATTTATTTTATTTTCAGATGTTTTGGAAGCTTATTAAGGGTGATGTGGTTCAATTTATGAAGGATTTCCATAAAAATGGAAGTCTGGTAAAAGGCATCAATAGCTCTTTCATAACATTCATTCCGAAAAAGGAGAACTCTATGGAACTAGTAGATTTTAGACCAATAAGTCTGGTGGGCTCACTGTATAAGATCCTAGCTAAGGTACTTACTAGCAGATCGAAGGCTGTCTTACCTAAAGTTATCAGTGAAGCACAGTCAGCATTTTTGGGTGGTAGAAATATACTTGATGGAGTCTTGATTTCCATTGAGGTAATGGACTGTTGGAAGAATATAGACGTCCCCGAACGCCTCGGGAGGGAATCCCGTTCTGTTCATTTGGGCTCACTATAGTTCAGAACCCAAATTTGTCATGGTTCTAAATTTGAACCAAAGAGTCCAAATCCGGCAAATCGTTTTTGAAAACAGATTTTTTGTAAAGAAGCTCCAAACATGGACTGCTTTTCCAGATATAGAGTCGCCACCTAAATATTTTATTGGGGGAATTTAGGAAACCCTGACTCGTTTGCCTAAGGCCACGTGTCTGTCATCACCAAAGTTGCCTCGACTCGGGAACTTGGGTACGATTGGGGAAAGTCAGCTATGAGCACCCCCTCTCGCCCGATCAAAGATCGGCCTCTACTAACCATGATATCTAGTTTTGAAAACATTATGCGTTTTTATTCCGATTAATTAGCTAATCTTACTATGTGATGCGCACAACACAAAAGTATAGACTAGATCGCCTAATTTGGAACAAAGCATCGCATATCCGTTTGTTTGGAAATTGGTTTGAAATTTGCTACTCGCAAGTAGGCTAAAACATGGATTTCGACGAGTTGTTCCAACTCAAACAATCCAACCTTCACCCACAGGCATTCAGGCAGATATATCACATAAGCATATAGCCACATGGTAAGCATGTTGTCATGTTAACACTTACACTCATGCAAGGATGCTAAAACATAAATGCTTACCGAGTACTCCAAGCCAAAACAGAAACTAGTTAATAATTATATGCATGATCCTAGTTCATGTTAAGATGGCTAATGCAACACATGCAAGATGCAACTACAATAGGCTCGACTATTCTAAGATGGCATATGATGATGCTACAACTAACACGTATTCAACTTAGAATTGAAATACAATGCAGTTAGTATGATGCGCCGAGCCCGGTGCATGCAATACTGATGAATGAATGCACGTATGCATAACATAAGGTATGCTAAGTTAAATATGCCCTAATACTAACCATTGAAAGCAGTTAAGTAAAAGGAAGAGAGAAGTGGGGGTTGGAAGACATACACACACTCACACACACTTATTACACAATTGCCTTCGCTTGGAGGGTCCAAAAGAATAATACAGACCGAATAACGAACCAACTATCCTAGCTAATTAATTATTACAAAACTTCTAATTAATTAACAAATTAATTACAAAAACAGCCTAAATATGAAACTAAAAGAGACCGCCGCAGCTCTACCTCGGAATGCGTGGATGATGCATGCTCTATTTGCCTTGCCCGGAAGCTCGCTGCCATGCCATTGTTGCCTCTGTTTGCACTGTCCTATACCTCTGAGGACTGTGAAAACCCTGGAGATGCCTCTGAATTGCTCCCTGAGCATTGTGAGATGCCACCAACCAAGGCATAAGATCACCGGCCATTGATAAATGGTCATCGACCAATTGTTGAGCCATCGGCTAATTATTTTTGGTCGGTCGGCACTGTAGGTAGCCGGTCGGCCAAATCTTCCTGCAGAATCCTGTTTTGACTGTAGCAGAGGGCAGACAAGGCATGGCATGGAATTTTCAAGCAAATATGTGCATGTCCACTCTTCCTATCATGTTATGGACTCAAGGGGGTGTGGACCTCGGTACTCGGGCCACCAATCACGCATTTTGATGCATGGTGGCCAAAAGTACCAAGCTTGCAAGTCAATGTATTGAATGCAACAAAAACACATGAGTGCTACATGCCCTATCATGTTGAGATCAAAGGCATCGGCGACCGAGGATTGAGACATGTTTCGTTACTTTGAGTACGAACACATTTTATTCCTTATGCTTGGTTTGACACCCCAAACCAAGCAAAATGTAATGCATGTATGCAACGTGGCTCAAGTATGTACATGATGCCAAGGTACAAAACATGCCAAATGCAATGTAACCTATCATGCAAGTGTGCAATGTGCCAAGCATGCAATGCTACAATGCAACCTAGATAGGCAACTAGGCAAAGTGATAAGCATGTAACAATGTACTAACTACAAGGATGCAACAATCATACAATGTAATGAGCATGCTACAAGATGCAAATGCATGATCCATGGATCTACACTAAGATGGAGGAACCTCAGCCACACCCCAAAATAGTGGCCAAAAGTACTAAAATGATGATGTCAATCATACAAAATAAACATGCAAACCAATGAGCCTAAGGCTAAGGTATGAAAGGCAAGTTTTAAGAGCACTCACATGATGACAAACATGGATGCTTGACTAACATATTAAGCTCTGAAAATGTATAGAGGATGATGCCAAATCAACCATGTCATGCAAGTAAGGCATGCAACCATGACCAAAACTTGAAGCCAACAAAGGGGTCCAAACCATAGCTATGTTAACCAAATCCCAAAGGACCAAAATGACTTAAAGTAGTCCTAAGGCACTCCAAAACAAGACTAAAGCATGCATAGATCATGGTCAAGACATGCTAAGAAATGGATGCAAAACAAAGGGGGATTTAGGGCCACAAAGAGGGCACTCTGTTACAACCACCCCAACCACACGTGGCATGGACTAACCAATGCAAAATCAGAGTTTTAACATGCAAAATAAGCCCCCAAAACCCACTGATATGGCAGCCCAAAGACTAAACATGGTATCATACACAATGACCAACTCTTGAGGCATAAAACTACAACACTTTCAAGCATTGAAAGAGAGCCAAATGCAAGTGCACAAGCATGGATTATGGACTGAAATATGGTCTCCAATGATGCCAAATCATGAGAATAAACTAAGTAAAGCATGCTAATGACCCACACACTCAAGGCTCACAAATCAAAATACAAAGGGGCTATACCAAACATGGCAAACATGATCAAATCAATACTCAACAGACCTCAAGCATGATGAAATATAACCAAAAGCTTCACAAAACTAGGCAAAAACATGCAAGCATGATGGTCTAATGTCAAGATGCATTTCTAGGCAAAATAGAGGAATACAAGGCAAGTATATTATGCATGCAAGGGGGCATTAATCCGACCAAAAACAGAGGTATATTATGACCAAATATCACCCAAAAACCTCTGAAATGGAGCCAAAAACAACTAAGCATGCATGCTACCCTTATGAGCCAAAAACATGAACAAATGAGACACAAAGGGAGAGGGGTGTCCCTCCCCTATGCAAGACCTCAAAATCTCTTCTTCACCACTGAAAATCCTCTGGATTTCAGTGGTGAGAAGGCCAATGCACAAAGGTTCCCAAAGCTCAACAAAGAAAGCACAAAAAGGGCCAAACAAGGCCTAAGAGGGGGAGGTCGACCCCCAACACCAAAATAACCTTAATGAAGCATCTTAAACACAAAAAAATAGAATTTTTATATGTTATACATAAAGCTCAAAACAGCATGCAAAGGGGGTTAAAATCTAGTGCAAGAATGGGGAATATAAAGCAATAGTGTTACCCTTGGAGAACACTTCAAGAACAGCAAGTCCAGCCCCCTTCTTCTAATCAAAACCAGCTCAAAACTCCAAGAACAAACTCTCAAGACCTCAATAACCCAAGTATGGTGTAATACTAGGTGCCTTTGTGCAAAACTAAGAACAAAACACCCTTTTAAGCCCTCTAACACACACAAATGAAGAGAGAGAGGGAGATATAGAGAGAGAGTAATGTATATATGCTATATAACTCTGATTTTGCTGAACCTCCTCAAAGGAGGAGGGAGGCCTCCTTATATAGAAACGGCAAAGGCCTAAGCTTCCAAGAGAAGCAAAACAAAAAGGGTCAAGGCTTCTTAAAGAAGCTAAGGCAAAGGGGCCAAGGCTTCCTGAGAAAGCTGAGATAGGGGTCCAAGCTTCTTGAGGAAGCTAAGACAAAGGTCCAAGCTTCCTCAAGAAGCTAGACCAAAAGGGTCCAAAGGGTGCAAATTCCTCCATATACATGTATGGAGGACAGGTCCGTGCACTCCAGCTGGCACAACTAGCATGCATAATGCTTGAAAAAGGCAAAAAGGTGGTACCGGCCAGAAAAGGTTAAATATCAGGGTGTTACAACTTGTATGCTTACCAAGAATTTTTTGGAGTGACAAAAACGTAATCTAAAAATTGAATCTAACTTCCCTAAGATGGCTTCCCCCAATAAAGAAGGGTAAAAATGTCCACCAAATCATACCAAAAATTAAAATAAGATCTCACGCTAAAATTTTCATAACAAACAAGACCTATCAGTGTATTAGAAAATTCATAAGATTGATTAGAATAACTGAACGTTAGCTAAAATAATTTTTTGTTTAAAAAAAATAATAGTAATAATAATGTTAATAATAGTGTCGTCACTGATAAGCTACTTAAGCTACCTAATGATCAAGCTGGACTTAATGATCACGATGGACAGACACATCAGTTATAGCTCCAAACACATCAGCTGCAGCTCAAGTCACACATGCCAAAGCTAGATACAAGACAGACAACAACCGAATGAGCTGCAGCTTCAGTTACAGTCTTGTAGTCTACTGCAGCTCAGTTAGCCGAAGCTTGAAGGTTGTTAGTCTATTAGAACTAGAGTTAGATAGTGGTTATGGTTAGGTTAGTTAGTAGTTATGGTTAAGAGATTGTATCACATGTATATATATGATTGAAGATCTTTGTAATGTGTTGTTGAATAAAGTATATCACAATTTCTTTATGGTATCAAAGCTATAGGCTCCTACGAGCAGAGATCCTTGGAGATTGTTCTATGGCTACTTCAAACCCTATACCTCCACCAACCTCCATGTTTATACCTCAAACACTTCAAGTTCTTCGCATTCTTCTGCATCACCTACAAATCTTACACTGTTGATTTCAAATCTGAATGCCTCTGTGCCTATAAAACTTGGATCAACTAATTACATTGTCTGGAAGAGTCAACTACACAACATCTTGAAAGCTACGAAGCTTCTTGGATTTGTTAATGGTATATAGAGGTATGTCCCTCATCTGTTATCCTCTTAAAGAATTCCATTTGTTTATTTTACAACCAGAGGCAACTATAGAGGAGTCACAGAGGTTCTTTTTGAGGCACAGGTTCCTCCAATTTTTTTAGAGGTCGAGAAAGTGGTAGATTTCAAGAAAGTTCACAGAGTGCTCATTCTTTCAGAGGAGGAAGTCAATATCAAAGAGGTAGGTCAAACACTAATGCTATGGTCTGTCAGATTTGTGGAAAACTAAACCAAACTACCCTAGATTGCTGGTACAGATGGACTCATCTTTTCAGAATAATCAACATCCTTCATCTTCTACCTATACATCTTCTTCTACACATCAACTCACTACTAAGGCTTATGTTGCTTCAGCCCCAGCCTCATCTGTAACCTCCGCACCTTTATCTTCTTCTAACTGGTTTCTTGACTTTACTGCAACTAGTCATATGACTAATCGTCTCACTAATCTCCCCTATTATCAACCTTATCCAGGCCAAGATCAAGTTGCTATTGGTGATGGCACCACCCCTACCTATCACTCGCACTGGTAATGGTTTCCTTCCAACACCTACATTTCCTTTTTATCTTAACAGCATACTTTATGTTCTTTCTATTTCATCCAATTTGGTTTCAGTCCATCAATTAGCTAAAGGACAATGACTATTCTGTTATGTTTGATGCCAATTCTTTTCTGATCCAGGATAAGACTACTCAGAGGGTGCAGTATAGAGGTCCTTATGCTCATGGTCTCTATCCTCTTTCTTCATCATCTTCTTCTGCACCTTCTTCTTCACCTGCTTGCCTCTCATATATAAGGAAGTCTACTTCAAACTGGCATTTTCGACTAGGCCATCCTTCTTCTAAGAAGTTTCATCATATTATGGCTCATGATCAATTAATGACTCAAACTTCTATACATAGTAATAATAGCTCTAGTCTGTGTGAACATTGTTATGTGTCCAAAAGTCACAGATTACTTTTTTGCTTATCTAATTCTTCTATTGACTAACACTGATGTTTAGGGTTCCTTTTCTTCTTCTTGTTCAGGTTATAAATACTATGTTCTATTCATGATGATTTTAGTAAGTTCACTTGGATTTTTCCCCTTCATTATAAGAGTGAGGTTTTTTCCAAATTTCTGGAATTTAAAGCCTTTGTTGAAACACAATTTACTACTAAACTTCAGATTTTGAAGAGTGACAATGGGGGTGAATATCTCAGTCTTCCATTTCAAAATTTTCTCAAACAAAAAGGCATTGCTCACCAGTTAACTTGTCCTCATACACCTGCTCAAAATGGTGTAGCAGAAAGAAAACATAGACATTTACTTGAAACCATCATCACTTTCATGCATCACTCTTCCATGCCCTTGATTTACTGGTTTGATGCCCTTGCTACTACAGTCTTCTTGATCAATAGATTACCTACTCTTAAACTGAAAAATCACACTCCATTTGAAGTCTTATGTCACCAAAAACCAGATTATTAGTTTTTAAGAGTCTTTGGTGTTACCCTTGGCACAAGCCCTATACTTCACATAGGCTTCAACCTAGATCTATACCCTGTGTGTTTACAGGCTATCAACCCTTTACTAAGGGCTATGGGTGTCTTGACCCTATCACTCATAAAGTCTATGTGTCTAGACATGTTACGTTTGATGAGTCTATTTTTGCTTTCGAAATAGCATCATCTAGCTCCTCTTCTTCACCTGATTTTCCCACTCTAGTTAATTTTTTCTTATCTTCGTTTCTTCAATCTTCATCATCTCCTTCTTCTTCTTCCCAGACTGCTCTTACAACACATGTTTCTCCCGTCTCTCATTTCCTACATTGTCCTTATGCTCCTATCTCTTTTTCTTCTCCAGTTTCCTCTCACTCAGTTATTTCTATTTCTCACTCCCCTCCTATATCTGTAGCAGCTCAACCTCTCATATATGCTCCCTCTCAGGTGCTTTCTTCTTCTTCTTCTCAGGTGCCTATTTCCTCTCTCTATTTTGATCTTCCTTTAGTACCCTCTTCTCACACTCATTCCATGATCACTAGGTCCAAGAGTAAGTGTCCTACTATTACTTCTTCTTCTTCTCTTTGTCTCTTTGCTTCTACAGATCACAGCGAGCCACAGACTTACCAAGCAGTTGCTTAGTCTCCAGCTTGGCAAGCTACTATGTTAGATGAATATTAGGCCCTTCAGAGACAGGGTACTTGGTCATTGGTATCTTTCCCTCCTGGTAAACAAGCTATTGGATGCAAATGGGTTTTTAGGCTTAAGAGAAACTCAGATGGTTCTATTGCTAGGCATAAAGCCCGACTGGTTGCTAAAGGATTTCTGCAAACTGAGGGAGTCAACTATTATGAAACATTTAGTCCTATTCCTAAACAACCCACAGTTAGGGTTCTTTTATGTTTAGCTCTCCGTTATCATTGGCCTATTAAACAACTTGACATTTCTAATACCTTTCTTCATGGCATTCTTGAAGAAGAAGTCTATATGCATCAACTCCAAGGTTTCATTATGTTACTCATCCATCTCTTGTTTGCAAATTGAACAAAGCCCTCTATGGCTTAAAACAAACTCCAAGAGCTTGGTTCTCAAACTTTTCTTCTTTTCTTCTTTCCCATGATTTTATCGCTAGCCACTGTGACTCTTGTTTGTTTGTTAAGCACACTTCTACTTTCATTACTATTCTACTTGTTTATGTTGATGATATTCTTCTCACTAGCAGTGATCCTCTTTATATCTCCACTCTTGTTTAACATATGCACTATGCCTTCTCTATGAAAGAATTAGGCCTCCTCAATTACTTCCTTGGCATTTTTGTTGTTTTTTCTTTTTCGGGCTTTATTTTGTCTCAGCAAAAATATGCTTCTAAAATCTTAACAAAAGCTTGTATGAGTGATTGTAAGCCTTATTCTTCTCCTATGGCTACTAAGGTTGTTAATTTAGAGATTGATTCTCATTTTTCTCAGCCCAGTCTTTATAGAAGCTTAGCGGGTGCTCTTTAATACTGTACTCTTACTCGACCAGATCTCAGATTTACTGTCAATTATCCGTGTCAGTTTTTACAAAACCCTTTGAATAGTCATTTTGCAACAGTTAAAAGACTCCTCAGGTATCTCAACAGCACATTGAGTCATGGCTTGCATTTTATGTCTGACCCTCTTGTTCTTAATGCTTTTTCAGGCTCAGATTGGGCTGGTAGTGCTCTTGATAGACAATCTACTATAGGGTATTGTTTGTTTCTTGGTCCTAACTTAGTTTCTTGGTGTGCTAAGAAACAAACCACTCTTTCCAGATCTTCATTTAAGGCTTAATATCGAGCGTTAACTTAGGTTTCTGCTGAGTTGAGCTAGCTTGGCATGCTTCTTGCTGAACTTCATGTCTTTATGACTATTCCTACTCTATAGTGTGATAACTTATCTGCCATAACCTTGGCTCATAATCCAGTATTTCATGCTAGGACAAAGCACATTGAGGTCGATTACCATTTTGTCTGATAGAGAGTTGCTGCCAAGAAGCTTGTCATTTGTCACATTGCCTCTACTGATCAAATTGTAGATATTCTTACTAAACCTCTCTCTGTCTCTCAGTTTTAATATCTTCAGGGCAAACTTCAAGTCCTTCCATGTTCCCAAAGTTTGAGGGGGACTGATAAGCTACTTAAGCTACCTAATGATCAAGCTGGACTTAATGATCACGATGGACAGACACATCAGTTGCTGCTCGAGACACATCAGTTGTAGCTCAAGTCACACATGCCAAAGCTAGATACAGGACAAACAGTAGCCGGATGAGCTGTAGCTTCAGTTAGCCAAAGCTTGAAGTTTGTTAGTTTGTTAGAACTAGAGTTATATATTGGTTATATTTAGGTTAAGTGGTTAGTAATTACGGTGAAGAGATTGCATCACATGTATATATATGATTGAAGATCTTTGTAATGTGTAGTTGAATAAAGTAGATCACAAGTTCTTTAATCACTACCCAACCCAGCAACTTTGAAGTTGCCGACCTAGTTTCGGAGAAAATCCGGTTGCCAACCCGATTGTGGAAAAAAGGATTGTATATTATTATTGTTTAAAAATCAGGACGTTATAACTTGGTATGCTAATCAAGAGTTTTTTGGAGTGTAACATTAAAGTGACGAAAACGTGATCTAAAAATTGAATTTGACTTCCCTAAGATGGTGTCCCCTAATGAGGAAAGATAAAAATGTCCACCAAATCATACAAAAAATTAAAATAAGAACTCACGATAAGATTGTCATAACAAACAATACCTATCAATATATTAGAAAATTTATGAGACTGATTAGAATAACTGAACATTAGCTGAAATAATTTTTTATTTAAAAAATAATATTAATTAGTTTGTTTAGTTTTAGTTTTCAGAATTTACTTTTCAAAATTTTCTACTTTTTATTTTTCGTATTTTTTTTTGTTTTCACTAAAATTTTTAATATTTTAAGCAATTTTTTAATTTTTAGACACACCTAACATAAATACATTAAAAAAGTATAATATTTGTAGAAAAAAACTTTAAAAATTTCATTAAATACCAAAAATATAATATATATATATATATATATATATATAAATTCAGTACATTTTTTATATTTTTATATATTTATTAATTTTTTAAAATATTTTTTCACAAATATTTTATTATTTAAAAACATCTAAATAAGATGTATTTAAAAAAGTAAAAAAATTACTTAAAATTTTAAAAATATTAACTAAAAATAAAAAAATATAAAAAATAAAAAAAATTTAATTTTCAAAAAATTAAAATCAAACCGACTGAATAATGTCAGACACTACCTGACCCGGCAGCTTTGAAATTGCCGACCCTGTTGCGGAGAAAATCCGTAACGTGAGTTCTCTGGCATCCATGTATTCCCGCACAGCAACCTGGCGCGTGAGCACGTGTCATCTTCTCCACGATGGCGACACCAGAGTTGGGAGGATTGGACGCTTCGCTGGTTCAACTCACCAGCGATCATCAACACAACTCTTTCAGACTCCGCGACCACACTGATTCATCTCTTTCACCACATACATATACACTTACACATACACATTTCCATTTCATTCATATTCTCTCTAAGCTAGGGTTTCGTATTCGTAAAGTGACCTCCCTACTTGATGAGTCTCTATGTTTGTAATTTTGTGAACAAACAGAGAGAGCGAAGAAAGATGCGATTAGAAGCGCGATCCGTGTTTCGGATCTGTAGGTGGATGCTGCCACCGTCATGAGATTCGTCAAGCAGACCGATCGGTGGCTTGCCGCTTCTCATGCTATCAACACTGCCATCAAGGTCCCTCCAATATCATCACCACCACTTTTTACCAATTATATAGCAAGGTTTTGTTAGATTAAAACTGGAATTGGAGTTAGTTTCACCTAGAGAAAATTCTTGGATGATTAGAGCCATATGCTTTTCAATCATAGATTGAAGAATGGTCATTACCATTTGCTTAGTTTTATGGCCACTTCTGCTGGTCTACAATGCTTGAGGTAGTTTAAGCATTATGCTCCATTTTGTTCACTATAATGAAGTGAAATCGCATAATAATGATTTTATCAAAATGTACATTCTCAGGTTTGATCTTCTAAAAAAAAATGGATAAAATATATATTACAAATAGAATCATCAGCAATCATTATTGTAACGGAATGACAATGTCCTTCCACTCCAATCCACATTCATTTCAATGTACCAAACGTTGCCCAAGTGTTACTTGGTCTGTGCTTTTTGCTGTGGGATTAGTGAAAGCCTCTTGATATTGCTAGATGTGTCCACTCTATACAATACTATTCGTTTTGGGCTAAGCCCACAAGGCTTTAAAACGCATATAAGTTACTCGACACATGCGTCACTAGGCAATGTGAGATTTGGCACTGTGGTCCAATAGACTACTCCAACACTTTGGATACGGAAATGAAATTTTGTTTTTCTTAGCACTTGTTCGACATGAGTGCACGGTAGGGTTGAAATTATTGAGCTCATTCCATTAGATTTGTGGCTTTGAAGGCACTGCTATCATGAAAATACATCCTTGAAGGCAATGGTGAACACAATGGGCTTATTCCTTCATAATGCATGAAAATGAACACAATGTCTAAAATCGTAATTTGCAATGCGTGAAAATCAGTATCAGTCTGGAATTGTTTGTTTGTAGCTAAGAGAATCTTCATATATTGATGACTAGGTGTGTTATGAAGCTTGTGACAAGCTCCTTATTCCTTACTTTTTGCATGAACCAGAACCTGGAAAGTTTTGTAAATCAGTTAGCAGAGTTTTGAAAGAGATTACAGAAATTTGGTGTGGATTTAGCTTGCACAGGAAATTGGAGATTTTGAGAACTGGATGAGGACCATGGAATTCGATTGTAAAAGCGTTAGTGCTGCAATATACAACAAGCATAATCTTATAGGGACAAAGTCTCAAAGCCATTCATCGTGTTTACGTACCTTAGAATCATGGTGATGAGCTCTGGGATGGGGATTGGAGCAGAGATTTGGACAGCTGCGGGACAGTTGGTTTTTTTGTTTTGTTTTCGACTCTTTTCAAAAGTGTTGCCCATTTTTTTTTGTTTTGTTTTGTTTTTGGTAGTTCCTTGCTTCAACTTGTGGAGCTGCCGCTAGAAATTTTAATAAAAATAAAATATTGATTATTTATTTGGATGAATATGAATTACTTCCATTATATTTTAATGTCATTGGCTAGGGCTTTATCACAAGCACCAAACATGACATGAATGGCAGGCACATCCAAACCTTGCACTTCTTTTGTTTGTCGTTTTCTTTCTTTCTTTCTTTTCTTTAAGAAAGCTCTTAAACATTAGAACCATAATTCAAAATTTTCCCAAGTAGAACATCATCTCATAGCTAGTCAATAGTTTCTCCAGAAATAATAATAATAATAATATATGTAATGTTCACAAAAGAGATGAAATGTTCAAATCAAAATAATTAGAAGGGGGTAGTTAGAGCAACTTAACCAATTTAATTCATCAAAATATACTTAGTTTTTAAATTGTTATCTTCTTCAAAAAGATTTTGACTAGTTAAAAAAAATATATATATATATATATATATATAACCATATATAAAAGTGTACAACTGTGGTATAACACAACTATTTCCTAACGCTTAATTGCCTCGAATGTGGCTCATAGGTCAGTCAAAGCCCCAGCCGAATGTCCGTGATGGTGCGCCTTTGTGCTAAAAAAAAAGTGGTGCTTTTTGTTATTTTGTGTGTTCAAATGATGCGTCTAATGCTCACAATACCATAATTGTCCCTATTTCTATGAGTGAAAGTCTACAATTGCCCTTGTTGTTTCTGTTTATTACAACTCACATATATGACAGTGTAGTTGTTTGCTGTTGAATTGGAAAGATGGTGAGCTGTCTTCAGAGACCACCATCTATCCCTCAATTGCTTTTCCAAGAATTCTCCATATGCTACAAGCGGAAGCAGTGGTTAGGCCCAAAGAATTCACTAACGTGTCATTTTCAACTCTTGTTCCCAATTTTCTGGTTTACCTGTCTTCTTGGCTGTGCGCCGTTTGAGTGAGGTAGGTCTATGTGTCTTCCGTTTAGTACTCCAACAGAACCAGGTCGAGCCCACCATCTCCCTCCTAGAATTTTCTTGTGTTCGGTGGATTAAATTTGCAATCAAACGATTCTCTCTCAGCCAACATTACAACAAAAAGCATTTTTGGTGACGTTTCTTAACAACCAAATTGAATTTAGTTGCCAATTGTATGTTTTTGGTGACAATATACGTGTTGGTCGCCAATTTAATTTTTTGTGCGAGAGCACTAAAAAAGTTTTGGCGACCAAATTAATATATGGCGACAAAACTGTTTGTCGTCAATTGTGACTTTTTGGCTACGGAATTAAAATAGTCACTGAAAGGTGAATGATATTTATGGCAACATAATGATTTTTGTCGCCAATAAATATCTTGTCAAAACGACGTCGTTTTGAATCTGTTTTTTTTTTTTTTTTAATGACCTTTAGTTGATAAACAAGATTGACCTAATAATATTCATCTCATTTCCCTCTCCCTCTCCTGAAGCGGCACAACAAGATAGCCTGAAGCGGCACAACAGAAAACAAAGAGGTATGTCTTCTCTCCCTCTTCTTCGTCTCTCTTTCCCTCTCCCTCTCCTTCTCCCTCTCACTCTCACTCTCTCACACTCTCTCATCTGCCTCTCTTTCTTCATCATCAATTTCATTATCTTGTTCGGCATTGCAGAACACAACACAACATTGATAGTGGGACTGATTTTTCCCCCACTCTCTCATCTTCCTCTTTTTCTTCTTTGTCATCAATCTAATTTTTCGGACTGATATTCTGATTTTTCGGACTAATATTATGATTTTCAGGACTGATATATTCTAATTTTTGGACTGATTTTGGAACTGATTTTCGGGACTGGTATATTCTGAATTTCGGACCGATTTTGGAACTGATTTTTAGATTTCGGGACTGATATTCTGATTTTGTATTTTTTGGGAACTGATATTATAATTTTGGGACTGATTTTGGGGCTGATATTTTGATTTTGGAACTGATTTTGGAATACAGGACAACACTTCGTTGTTTGTTTGTTGTTGTTGTTGTTCATTTCAAAGGCTCATAGACAATACTTCGTTGTTTGTTTGAATGATTCTGCACTAATTGATATGTGATATTGTGCTAGACTTGACTCAGCAGCTCTTGTATTAATCTTTTGGATTATGCTGTATGTGGTAGATGATCTCTTTTCTTCACTTTATGGTTTTGTTATCTTATAATAGTTGGAAAATTTTCAGGAATTTTTTATACTATTTAAGCTTTTTTATGTAGTGTTGCATATTGCCAGCTGCAGATGTGATCTACAGTAATCTGGTTGTCTTAGAGTTTGCCTAGACTGCGGTGAATACTATTTGTCTGATCTGATCCATGCTATGAGGATAGATTCTGCAAATTAGCTTTTTTGGTCACTCTCTGAAGATTTGCATGTTAGATTTTTGAATCAAGAACATCTTCCGTAGGTCTTGACTTCAAATGTGAAGAATTCAGGATTTTCTTCAATATAGGTTTGGTTGCCAAATCTCAACCCTTCATCATTGATGGGACCCACCTCAGAAACTCCATCTTACGAAGAGAGAAGAAAATTCCCTATTCTCCATCTCAAGTTTCTATCCATCATCAATAGGAGGACCAATTGTAAGAAATCTCGGTCATGTACTATTAGCCATGGGAAGTTATGGTTTGCATTATTACTGCCCTCGAAAGGCTGTTCCTTCCTTTCATTATGCCTGAGACACTTACCTATAACCTATTGAGGATTCTTTATGCTTAGCTAAAAACATAACTGTCAACTCCTTAGTTGCAGGAAGAAACTCTTATTTGGGTTTACATTTGTGCGCTAGAGCTGCGATTCCTTAGAGTAAGAATTTTGATAGAATGTCATTTTCGTTGAGATAGAATTGTGGTTCCGATTGAGATGTGACCACTCAAACATACAAATCCCAAAATAACAAAAGAAAAGATACCAATGTAAAAGAAAATATTTAAAGAATAGATATTTATTTTAAAATTTGGCTTTTCTCATAGGAATTAAATTAGATCTTTCAATTTGGGTTTATGATGATTGATGGCTAAAGATATATGTTATTGGTGATGAATTGTTACTTTTGTAATGAGCATTTATTGTGGTAATGTTTGATCATATACAATACATGAAAAGAAATGGATTCTCCAGTTGGTGAGAAAGAAAAAAAGGCAAAAATGGGGGAGATAGGGAAGAGGAGATTAAGGATAGTCACTCCACTGAATTTGAATTTCTCATATCTTTAACCTCAGCTTGTTTAGGTAATTGAGTTGAATTTGAATTTCTCATATCTTTAACCTCAGCATCAATATGAAACTAGTTAAAATTTTATTAGGGATGGCTGCTATATTTGGTTTCAAAATCTCAATTTTATGTCTAACTCAACAAAGAAATACGTCAAATTGCTAAAATAGATAAATATGCTTTTCCAAGAATAAGTAAACTAATATGTAACAATTTCAAGACCACAATTTATATAGCAATTGTAATCTATATATCCATTTCATCACTTACTATATGATTTTTTTTCACCCTTTACTCTAAATTGCATATTTTACTTGAATAGTAATTCTTGTTTATCACTTACTATTGTGATGCATCATTTGGTCATGAAAGGGATGTGGAACCATAATCTTGTGGGTCACTGTAACAACCCTCATACTGTCTACCGATTAATGACTGATTGATTACCGATAAACATTGATTATCGTTAAACTGAACTGATTATGACTGATAATTGGACCGGTTAAAGTACTGAACTGACTGACTGAAAACTGGGACTGAATTGACTGAGTGTGTATGCTAAATTGTATTCTATCTGTTTGATTGATTATTTGATCTGTTTGTGTTTGATGTTTAAACTGCTAATTGAAGGCCTTATCGGCGGCCGAACCGGGAATTGGTTAGTGTTTTATGACCCTTAGAATTAATGTGACTTTATGGTATAATTATCTGAAAACTGATTAGGTATGATTAAATTAGATTAAAATGAGTTAATTGCAATAGTTGCCGTAATTACCATGTTGCCACACTTAGTGGCCAATATCTCACACACCTTTGAGCCTTGTATACACTCATACACTTGAATCAAAAACCATTTCCTCAGCCCTCTTCCTTCTACTTGCCGACCAAGAGGGGTTATAGGAGAGAATTGAGTTCATTTTGTTGAATTGGCTTGAATTGCTTGGAATTGAAGTATATAGAGCCTATTTGAGCTCCTAGTCTTCTAACTCAAGACTTAGGTAAGGATTTCATCTTCTCATTCTTGTGTTTGAGCTAATTCTTGCATGGTCCATGTTAAATTGTAGAGCTAAGTCATGTTTTAGTTCATACATGTTGAAATAGAGCATAATTTATGCTTGCATGTTTGAATTGTTGAGTTGTGAGTTGATTTCATGGTAAAATGGTACATGCATGTCCATAATTTTGAAATGGTCCATGTTTTCAACTTGTTTTTAGATCAATTGGCTCCTTAGAGCATCAAATTGAGCTTCAAAGTTGTTTAGAATTCATGCATGTTTGCATGTTCATCTTGTTCATGAAATTGGTTTTAAATTGGGTTTGAATTAAACACCCTTGGGCTTTGATTTCTCAAATTGCGTTTTGAATCATGTTATTCCATGTGTTTATAAGAGTTTTCCAGAAAATGGGCCCAAGGGGATCGGTTTTGATGCTTTTGAACTTGGTTTTGAGCTTGGAGGTGCAATTTGGAATTCCCAGATTTTGCACTTCCGCTCGAGCGGGGAAAGTGGCGCTCGAGCGTGGAATCCGAGCATCCAGTATTTCTCTGCACTGTTTTACAGTACGCTCGTGCGGAGGATTGTGTCTCAAGCTCGAGCGGGCATCGAGCGGAGATTTCACCCATCCAATATTTTTACAGTACGCTCGAGCAGGAGAGTTGACGCTCGAGCGTGTACCTTTGTTGCATGACCGTGTAGCAAGCCCGCGGGGGACCTTGCCACAGCTCAGACTCGACTTTTGTTAGTCACGGTTCTAAGTCTGAACCAAAGAGTCCAAATCCGGGAAATCGTTTTGAGAAAAATAGATTTTTGAAAGAAGTGCCAAACATGGACTGCTTTGCCAGATACAGAGTCGCCACCTAAATATTTTATTTTGGGAAATTTAGGAAACCCTGACTCGGTGCCAAAAGGCCACGTGTCCTTCATCACCAAAGTTGCCTCGGCTCTGGAACTTGGGTACGATTGGGGAAGGTCACTTCGTGAGCACCCCCGCTCGCCCGGTCATAGACCGGCCTCTACTAACCATGATATCAATTTTTGAAAACATTGTGAGTTCTTATTCCGGTTATTAGCCTAGGTTACTACGTGATGCACACAGCATACAAATATAGACCGGTCGCCTGAATTGGAACGAAACATTTCATGTTTGTTTTTGAAAATGGTTTGCTACCCGCAAGTAGGCTTTAAAACATTTGATGATTTATTCCAATTTAAGTAACCCAACCTTCACCCACAGGCATTCAGGCAGTTATATCAAGTAAGCACATAGCCTCATGGTAAGCATGCTATCATGGCAGTCACTCACACGCATGCAAGGATGCTAAAGCATAAAGCTTACCGGGTACTCCAAGCCAAAAATAGAAACTTATTAGAAATCATGCATGAAACCTAAGTATACAGAAATGCCTAATGCAACACATGGAAAAATGCAAACTATAGTAGGCTCGGCTATTCTAAACATGGCATATGGAATGCTACAGCTATCATGTATTCAATTTGAAATTGAAAGTACAATGCAGTTAGTATGATGCGCCGAGCCCGGTGCATGTGATACAGATGAATGATGCAGACATGCTGTCATACTGTATGCTAATTGAAATATGCCCTAATCTAACCATCATAAGCGGATAAATAAAAGGGAGAAAGACGTGGGGTTGGAAGACATACATCACACTCACGCACACTTATTACAGTTGTGCCCTCACTCGGAGGGTCCGAATAAATGTACAGTCCAAATATTACAGTCCAAATAATATACAAAATCCTAATTAATTTACAAATTCCTAATTAATTAATGAATTAACTAAGAAAGCAAATAAATCTGGCGTGCAAGCCAGGGACTGCCTTGCTTCTGATGGATGATGCATGTCCAGGTTGTCTTGCGCGGAAATCCACCGGAATGCCCCAATTAGCCTCTGTTTACACCTGTTCTTGAAATGCGTGCCAAGCCCCAAAAAGTTACTGATTCTTCGTTTTGCTACAACAGAGAGCAGGAAAGGGGCATAGCAATGTATTTGCACAGATATATGCATGTCTCGATCCTCGTGCCACCAATCACGCATACCGAGGCATGATGGCCGAGGAGTCGAAATGCACAACTCAATATAGGATGAATGCACATGAAACTACAGCTAAAACCTAACTCCATCATGGATAATCCGGAGTGTCGGTGACTGGGGAATTGAGACACATTCCGTCACTCGGAGTACGAAATGTACCTCGTTTCCCGTGCCCGGGCTAACTCCTATTCCGGACACGATGCAATATGCATGATATGCATGAGATGCAACTAAGATACAATCCTAACATACACAATGCTATGGAAATGAGATGCCTCGAAATGCGTGCACACGGGCACACAAACCGAGGTAATGACAGAATGCGATCTAAGATACAACCTAGTATGCACTATGCTGTAAAAATGAGATGCCTCGAAATGCGTGCACACGGGCACGCAAACCGAGGCAATGGCATATGCAATGCAAATGACATGAAAACATGATATGGGCTTATACCAACATGAGTGAGCCTCAGCCACACTCACATAGGATGCCGATGGATGAAAAATGAAGTGCCTCGAAATGCGTGCACACGGGCACGCAAACCGAGGCAATGACAGAATGCGATGCAATGACATGAAAACATGATATGGGCTTATACCAACATGAGTGAGCCTCAGCCACACTCACATAGGATGCCGGTGGATGAAAAATGAAGTGCCTCGAAATGCGTGCACACGGGCACGCAAACCGAGGCGATGGCGAAATGCGATGCAAATGACATGAAATGGATAGCAATCATTCTAATGGAATTTCAGCACTAAAATATGGGGGAAAACAGTCCCGAAATGAGGCGAAATGACATGAAATGCATGGAATTGTCCCGAAATGCGAATTTAGGCACCCGAAATGACCTATAGCTATGCCAAACATGCACAATATGGACATGCAATGCAAAGACAGAAGCTAGACAGTCCCAAAAAAGGCACTTTCGCAGTTATAAACATGGCCAAACAGCAAGCATAGGTATGGCAAAAATGGCATGCAAGAATAGGGGCCAAAAGAGGGGTAATGAAGCAAGTGATATAAGCAAAACCCAAAATGAAAAATTCCCTTCTACAACATTGAATAGGGACCAAAAATATGAATATTTACAGTTTATGGAAGCCTCAAAATCAGTATAAAAACATGATAGAAATGTGATGCAAAATAAGGCTCAAAAGTGGCTATAACATGAGGTATACAAAATAATCACCAAACAGCCAAAGACCCTTAATAAAACATGTAGAATGGGCCAAAATAGGACTATTTACAGAACTGTAAAATGGCCAAAAATAAAAGCATGATAGGCTAACTAAACATGCAAGAATGGGGAATAAAAGAGGGATATAACATGAAGTGACCTATGGAGGTCCCAAACCATGAAAAGACCTAAATGAAACATGAAGAATGGACCAAAATAAGCACTTTTTCAGAACTGTAAAATGGCCAAAAACAAAAGCATGGTAGGCTGCCATTGCATGCAAGAATGGGGAAGAAAAGAGGAGTATAAAGGTAAGTACAACATGGAAGTCCCAAATGGTGTTGAGCCCTTCTTCAATGTTGAAGAGGGGCTCAAAATAAGCCTAATATCAGTTTACAACATGCTCAAAAACAGATTAATCATGGGCCAAAAATAGCATGCAAGATTATGACATATAAGAGGATCAATGAAGCAAGTGCATCATGGAGGGCTCAAACAGGGTTGAGCCCTTAATGAAAAGTGAAAATGAGCTCAAAAGAGGGCCCCTTTCAGTTAGGGCCGGAGCTTGAAACAAAAAGCATATGGGACTTACCAATGGATCAAGAAAAAGGGTCAAAGTGAAGAAATGTTACTCACCCTTGAAGACTAAGTGTTTTTGTTGCTTCTTGGACCAATTTGCAGCTCTTTTTGCCTTTGAGAAACCTTCCTTGTTGCTGGAAATGAAGTGGTAATGGTAGAGCTTGGTGGTGTAGAAGAAATGGTGCTTAGGGACTTAGAGATTTTCAAGGAAATGAGAGGGATAAAGATGGAGTTGTGTATGGAGGCTTGAACCACAATTTTTCTAACCCCTACAAGTGAGGCCACCAGCTGGTTATAAGGGTCAAAAAGGGAGTGCAAAGGTGGGGGAAAAGGAGAGCAACTTTCCCCCACAAAATATCCCCCGGATAAAGATATTTTCTGGGGGATAAAGCTCCACAGCTGTAAAGTGCACAGTGCAAAGAGCTCGGCCGGCCTGTTACTTTTGCTCCAGGTGGCCGGCCGGCCACACCCCCTAGCCGGCCGGCTAGGGGTCAAAAGGGTCAAGCAGATTTTTTGGCCGGCCACCAATTGATGGTGTCCTCCTATGTGTGTACAACACAACCCTGTGGTTAAAAGTCCAAGAAAGTGGGTCCAAGGGGTTCAACATTAGCTCGGAAAGAGGGGTTCAAAAGGGTCAGGTGGAATTACTGGCCGGCCACCAACTTTTAGGGTCCTCTCATGTGTGTACATCACAAATATGTGGTTCAAAGTTCGAGAAAAAGGGTCCAAGGGGTTCAACATTAGCCCGGAAGGAGGGGGTCAAAAGGGTCAAGTAACATTACTGGCCGGCCACCACTTTTTAGGGTCCTCCCATGTGTGTACATCACAAATATGTGGTTCAAAGTTCGAGAAAATGGGCCCAAGGTGTTCAACATTAGCCCGGAAGTGTGAAAAACGGGCGCCGGAGGGCGTCGGAGGATGTATAACTGGTTGTTGAAACAATTACTGGCCTCTCACCCTTCCATGACCTTCCTAGTGATGAAACAGAGGTACCTGCCAAAAACGAACGAAAACCGTTGCAAAACGAATGCTCGAGGACCAAAATGCGCAGTTCGAGGTCCCGAAAATGGGCTGTTAAGCACCGAAAGTGGCATTCGGCCACGAAGTGGGTTTCTCAGACCCCAGTGTCCCTCAAAAGGGAGAGAATAAGGGGTATGCCAAAAATTAGAACAAACGGAGGTGGTTAGGCGGTCCCGAACCGAGGCACACGGCCTGACGGCTCCGAAAATCGGAAACCAGACTCGAAATGGGAAAAATGGCCTACGGCCACCAAATGTAGCCTGCGGACATTGAGAGATGGTCTACTGGACCTCTCCATCCCCTCAGGAAAAGAAACAAAGAAAACCGAGCCTGGTTTGCAAACCGAGACAAGGCACAGAAGAGGGTTCGGAAGTTCGGAGGTAGGGCTCACGGCCGCAACTCTGAAACTTCTGAACGAGCACATTATGCAACATCACCAAGCGCTCAATCAGTGACATCTGAGTCTTAAGGTCGGTCAAAAATGGGGTGTCTATAGTTGCTCCTCTTTGACAGAACTCGAAAGTCATAAGTGACGGGAGTGAATGTCAAAGCCCAGAGACGACCCATTTTTGACAAGGCCGAAGATTTAGACAAACGTACAAGATAAACAGAGATGTGCCCGCAGGCATGCCCGCAGGCAGGGGGCAAAATGCAAATGATAATGCAAGAAGATTTTGAAGATTGGACTTATACGCTACGCGAAGCCGGTTTTGAAAGTTGGACTTATACGCTACGCGAAGCCGGTTTTGAAAGTCGGACTTATACGCTACGCGAAGCCGGTTTTGGAAGTTGGACTTATATGCTACGCGAAGCCGGTCATCACTCATGATCATGCGAATGCAGCAAGTTGTAATGAAACAAGTATTCGCAAATAGATGCAACAGTTTTAAGCAAGAATGCAAAGCAACAACTACATTTCATGCAGTTAAGAAATGCGGAGGATTATTCAATCCCCGCCACGTCTCACACGGAGAAGATACGATACCTGCGCGATTCGTTTGGTCGCACCAGTCTCAATTGAACCATACATACAATATCGTGCCTGCAAAAAGAGAGAAATTGCAAAAAATACAATATGCTATATATCCAATGTGATTCTGGAAGTTTGACACACGCAGTGCCGGTAAGTGAATGCACCACAATGCAAGAGTGGAACATGCGCGACAACGTATGCTCAAACATAGAGGTATGCCAATATCAAGAAATGTGCACGTTAATGCAGGTATGCTCATGAGAATGCAAGATAATGTGACACGAGCATGAATCAGGGTGTCCGTTTGTCATGAAACAACGAGTACGGAAACGCGTGTTTCGGCGAAGGCGACTTGATCACGGCCTCCGATCCGCTTCCCTGAAAGGTTACAACTCATTCAAAAAGGATACACTTTGATTTTGATGAATGATGATGAGACATATGTCAGATCTCGAAGCCGAAGTCCCGACGGAGCAATTTCGTGACCGGAAGTGTACTTTTCTTGAACTTTTTCAGGTCCCGGGAACTCCGATCTTCCTCAAAATTTGCAGAGAGCTAGGTGGGCATGTGAGGGACATGGCTGGCCGGTTATATGGGAGAGGGGAGGTGGCCAACCGGTTTTCCATAAAGTAGATAGCTGGCCGGCCAGTTTTCCAAAAAGCAGATAGCTGGCCGGCTAGAAAAGAGGGCCGGCCGGCCATATGCCCAAATCCGGGGGCTTTTTGGTCTTTTCACCTCCTTTTTGATGCTCCTTCAATCCAAGACTTGGGGCCTATATAAGGCAGCCGAGACCTTCCCTTTTCTTGCCTCTTACAACACTTTCTTCTCCAGATCTGAGTTTCATATGCGTTTTCCAACGCCCCGCGCAAATTGTTTTCGCAAAAATATTCAGTTTCAAGCACTTTGAAGCGATTAAATTTCGGTTTCGGAGCTTCTTTTCGCATTTTCGCCACTTGAGGTAAGTTTGTCTCAATATTTGGAAGATTTTCTCGGGAGTTGACTTTTGTTGACTTTTTCATTTCCCGAGAGTTGACTTTTGTTGACTTTTTCCAATTTTGGCTCATTTTGCTCATTTTTGTTCCTTTTGCAGATCTTCTGAAAATGGCGGGTAATTCTCCCCACGGCGGAGGTTTTCCAGGCGCCGGAGATGATTACGATCCCATGACTCTACCCCCGAGGACCCGACCTTTTATTCCCGGGAGGTACCGTCCGCCAGCACATGTCCTCCCTCGTGCTGTCTTCCGTCACTTCACTAGCTTTGACGAGCGAGCACCCGGGGATCTGCTTCTCCGAGAGCCGGAGCATCACCTCTCTCATGAGGCCCGAGAGGTATTTACTTCATTTTCTGTATTTTTCGTACATTTCGCACCTTTGCCATGCTTGAACACGCAGTTTAGCTTATGACATAGTACTTTGCTTGCATCCTGAGCATGTAGTTTCAACACTCGAATTTCTGAACACTCGGCTCATTAATTAATTGCGAACGCACAGTACACATTAGTTAAGAGGCGAACACACGGCTCAAACACTGATTTGTCAAACACACAGCCCGAATTCGAAAGTGAACACACAGTCCACACTTTAAATTTTCTGAACACGCAACCCACACTAGTTGAAATTTGAACACGCAGCCCAAACTTTAAATTTTCTGAACACGCAGCCCAGATTAGAGTAGTGAACACGCAGCCCATGCTAGTTGAAATTTGAACACGCAGCCCAAACTTTAAATTTTCTGAACACGCAGCCCAGATTAGAGTAGTGAACACGCAGCCCACGCTAGTTGAAATTTGAACACGCAGCCCAAACTTTAAATTTTCTGAACACGCAGCCCAGATAGATAGTGAACACGCAGCCCACAATTTAACTGAAAGTTGAACACGCAGCCCAAACTTCAAATTTTCTGAACACGCAGCTCACAATTTAACTGAAAGTTGAACACGCAGCCCAAACTTCAAATTTTTTGAACACGCAGCCCAGATAGATAGTGAACACGGAGCCCACAATTTAACTGAAAGTTGAACACGCAGCCCAAACTTCAAATTTTCTGAACACGCAGCCCAGATAGATAGTGAACACGCAGCCCACAATTTAACTGAAAGTTGAACACGCAGCCCAAACTTCAAATTTTCTGAACACGCAACCCAGATAGATAGTGAACACGCAGCCCACAATTTAACTAAAAGTTGAACACGCAGCCCAAACTTCAAATTTTCTGAACACGCAGCCCACAATTTAACTGAAAGTTGAACACGCAGCCCAAACTTCAAATTTTCTGAACACGCAGCCCAGATAGATAGTGAACACGCAGCCCACAATTTAACTGAAAGTTGAACACGCAGCCCAAACTTCAAATTTTCTGAACACGCAGCCCAGATAGATAGTGAACACGCAGCCCACAATTTAACTGAAAGTTGAACACGCAGCCCAAACTTCAAATTTTCTGAACACGCAGCCCAGATAGATAGTGAACACGCAGCCCACAATTTAACTGAAAGTTGAACACGCAGCCCAAACTTCAAATTTTCTGAACACGCAGCCCAGATTAAATTTGCATGTAGCTTATTTCACTTCATCGGCATACAGCCCATTTCATCTCATTGGCACACAGCCCATTCATCTCATTGGCACACAGCCCATTCATCTCATTGGCACACTGCCCATCTCATTTCATTATTGACACATGTATTCATTCTGAATGCAAGTTGGTTCCCGTAGTGTGCGGGGGTATGGTTCCACCATCGCGCGGGACTGGTACGCTGAGCTCCCGGAGGGCGTCCAAGACTTAGTAGACTTGGCAGGGTTTGGGCCCTTCTGCGTCGGGTTGTCACGTTGTCCTGCCAGGAGGACACTGATGGCAACCTTGGTAGAGAGATGGTGGGATACCACCAACTCCTTTCATTTCTCTGCCACTGGAGACATGACCATGACGCCCCTAGACTTCGCTGTGTTGACTGGCTTAGACATAGGAGGTTGGTCCATCCCTTATGATGAGGATATGGGCGAGTGGGAGGCCGCTTGGATGTATCTATTGGGGGCTCGCCCGCCTGTTGACAGGGTTTCTGGGAGAGTCCGATACACTTGGTTCTCTTCCCACTTCCGGCGGGCGGAGATGGTGCCTGAGACTCCCGAGGAGACAGAGCAGTATGCCCGTGGTTTCCTTATATTCCTCTTCGGGACTACCCTGTTCGCCGACAGAGGGAACACAGTTGGGTTATATCTGCTGAGCGCTCTGGTCGACCTATCACAGGTCCATCGATATGACTGGGGTGGCGCCGGCCTGGCTACCCTTTACTTTTATATGAGCGCGACCTCCCGCGGGCGGGGCGATTTACTTGGCGGCTACTGGAGAGCCTGGGAGGTACTTTCTGTCCTCTTGATTTACATTTCTGCTCTTCATTACTTGTACATTGCACTCACAGCGCACTTTTACAGTCTGTATTTTGCTCTCAGCATTTCGTACTTACATTCTGCACTGCTTTTCTCAGCTATGGGTCTATGTATACTTCCCATCATTAGCCCCAGAGCTGGAGGTGGCAGGGATTCCCATGACCCCATATTCATTGGTGTTTGAGGGCCCGCACCGGCCGAGACCTCGAGAGACCCTCCTTTACCTGCGACAGTACTTTGACACTGTGCGACATTCAGAGGTACCTCTGAGCTTTTAGTTCCTTTCATTTTCATCTTTGATTTGCTCTGTATATTCTCAATTTCTGATTGGTTTATGCATTTATCATCCGCAGATCACATGGCAGCCTTGGGCGCCCCTGGGTGATGGTCTCCGACTTCAGTATACCGGAGGGTCGGACATCTCCCAGTATAGGGTCCTGCTCGAAGGGCCGGTTGGCAGGGTATGGTTCCTGGGGGAGCGCTTTCTGCGCCAGGTATGGGGGTATCTTTCTCAGGACCCTCCCGCAGTACCCCCAGCCAGTATGCGGACTGCTGACAGACTCTCTTACTCGGAGGTAGTCGGCGCCATGCTGGGTAGTGATGCTTTACTACATATTGAGGAGGGGGACTACGCCACTTACCGTCACATATACTTGATGCCTCCATTGACGGGAGCTCGTATCCCGATGATGAGGCCTGCCGGTATGTCATCCTCAGGCCAGGCTCGGGCTCGGGCTGCAGACGCCCCTTCTACTAGCAGGGATGGTACATCTAGAGGTGGGAGTAGACCGGTTCCTCCGGTTCCGTCGACTTATCCTCATCCTGGATGGCCAGATATGCCGACTAAGTTGATGGCGTGGCAGTATGGGGCTATCTCCCCGACTCCGATTCCGCTAGAGCCTCCGATGCCCAGTGATCGATATGCCATTGATCCTGACTCACCGCTGGTATGCTCCACTATTTTTCATTCATCATTCAGATGTTTAGACATTTTTGTTTACTGATGATTATGAGCTCATATTTGCAGCCACCGCAAGGGTACATGGAGGAGGTGGTTGGACTGGTGGCCACACTCGAAGGCATGGTCCTGCGTAGGGAGGCATAGTTGTCTGTCGCAGGCATTCAGGTACCCTTCAGTTTTTTGGCATTTATCATACTTCTGATGACATATTGATTTCTACTGCATCGATAGACTATTTGTGTAAAGCACATCTGATACACACCCTACTTGTATTCTGTATTTACATGCACCCACTTCACGTAGCCTTTGCTTGTATCTGTATCTGATGTATATATTTGGACTGATGTATTTGAATTGAACTCTTTGTTTTCAGATGCCTTCATGGTCCGGTCAGCCGCAGGCCAGGCCACCTGGGCCTCCTTGGGGAGCTGGGCCATCCGGGCCTTTTCAGGAAGTTGGGTCACCCGGGCCTTTTCAGGGGGCGGGGCCATCTCGGCCTTCCCGAGGAGCCGGGCCATCTAGGCCTTTTCGAGGAGCTCGAGGAGGGCCTGTCCGCAGACGCAGGGCTCACGTTGTGGAGGTGGAGCCTGATGAGGAGGAGGAGGATGGTGAGGAGGAGGAGGAGGCTACCGACCGTCAATCAGAGACATCTGCTGAGGAGGGGGGGCTCCGGTTTTGGTTCAGGGAATAGAGGCGAGGCTGAGGGGGATCCTGAGGATGACAGCTCCGACTCAGATGATGATGATGGTGCGGAGGTTGTCCCGCAGAAGAGGATGAGGAGTGCTTCTTGTTCCCGCTCCCGAGGATATTGATGTTGCTATTTCCTGCTTTATTTTTCTTTTTGCTAGTAGTTTGTAGCACTTTGCACACTATTAGGCAGTTTTATTTTCGTAAAAATTGTACCTTTGTTTGTTGTAAAGCATGATGGAATGAAATAGCTTTTGAAAAGGTGTTTGTATTTTAAACTTTTAGCATCGTATCGCATCAATTTATTTCACACAAAAATGAAATTGAATGGGAATGTGCATTGTGTAATCACCAAGTCAGGTAGTGAACCGATGCAACAAACTAAACAACTCAACTTACTAAGATATAACAGGACCTTAGGAAGCTTACAACTCGATAAGCAAAATGCAACAATGTTGACAACGCAAATAAACAAGACTTTAAACAAAGATTGCTTAAACAGAGCGCAATGACTCAAAAACACGAAACACGTCCGCTCGACAAACAACTCGATAAGAAAAACAACAACTCGATAATCAAAACTACAACTCGATAAACAAAACGATAACATAGTGTACTTCGGACGATCTGGGCACCGGAACGCATCCGAAATGAAGGCCTTTGACTCTCCCGTTGCATGGGAATGCTTGAAACTTTCCTCGAAGGGTAAAACAGGGCCAAGAGGATACACTGCAGCACTGCCGGCCATCTTTGGGAGCCGGCCGGCCATTTTTGTGGAGAGAGACAGCTGGCCGGCCAGTTTTGTAAAAAGTAAATGGCTGGCCAGCCAGAAAAGGTGGCCGGCCGGCCACTAAGTCCTGCAGCCACCTGGTTTTTGACACGTGCCCCCGTGAATAGTGTTTTTCCTTCTATAAAAGCCTCAACTTCGGGAACATTCATTTCATCTTAGTTTTAGACAAAGATGGAGGCGTTTCTCGCAGAAAATGTCACATCTTGGATCTCTTCTCTAGATGGCTCGGAAAAGCTAAATTTTCGGGGTTTCGGCTTGAATGCACTATTCACGCTGAGCCGTACCTCGCTACAACTTCCTTTTCTCCATGCCGCGGCAAGGTTTTGGAATCCAGTGACGCACGTTTTTAGCTTTGGCGGCCAAGAGATGTGTCCCACTTTCGAAGATTTTCAGGTTTTGATGGAGTCTGAATGCTCTGAAGTGATCTTGCCCCAGCTCCGTTTTGGCCATGCTCAGGCTTTAGGGCGGATGTGTGGGCTTACGGCGCATGACGCTCGATCTCTGATCTGCAGTGGGGAACTGGACATCCTCGATTTGATCCATCGTTTTTCCGACGCCGGTGACCGCAGCAACCATTATTGGCAGGGTTTCCGGCAACACGCCCTCTACTTATGTTTGTTGTCTCACTTTCTGCTTTCCTCGGGCTTCGGCGGGGCTAGCATTCGCCTGATTGAAGTCGCCCAAGGTTTGAGAGAAGGAAAGAGCTGTATTGCCATGACCTTGGCCGAGACACTGATGGGCTTAGATTCTGTCTATCGCCGGGAGGCGACTAGGTTCGCCGGGAGTCCACTGCTGCTACAGGTAATGTTTCCCACCCAACCTTATATATATTTGCTCACATCACTCGACCCTCAGGCTCGTTTTTTTTTTCCACAAAACCCTTGTCTTACTTTTCTCTCATCGTACATCTCTCTGTTCTTTATTCTCTCATTTTCCATCCCTCCCCTAGGTATGGTTAATGGATAAGTTGCAGGTTGTGGACTCTTGCCCGGCTTATTCAGCTCGAGGCTACTTCTTTCGGCAGCGCCTAGTCAATGCTCTTGACGAAAGGTGGTGGTTCGATTGGATGTGCAATTTGTCCGCAGACGGCATTGTTTGGCGTTGCCCTTGGCTCAACCTCCCGGCAATGAGCTACAGTATGTCCCGGCTGATTGGGATCCAATTGATTGGTCTAACCCACTGCGTATTCTATTTTCCGTTCCGGTTTCTGCGTCAGTTTGGTCATGATCAGACCTGCCCACCGGAGGGGATTGAGTACCCAGCCGCTTTCCCGATCCGGGGCGCACAGCTTGCCCGATATGCCACAGCATGGAGGACTAGAGAGCTCCTGGCCCCTGCTTCAACTTTCAGTTGCACTTTGTCCGATGAGTGCTTGGATTGGCTCAATGAGGAGGCACAGGTTGGGCCTAGCTTGGCATCAGATGCTTCGTCCAGCTCTGGGAGGGGACGCAGAGATACTTGATTCAACTATGCCCCAAATTTATTGCTTATTTAGCATTTTCAAGTTTTCGTTATGAATGTACTAAAAAAAGCAACCTCGATTGTAATGCAAGAGCAGGAGAACTCTGTTTTGAAATCAATGAAATTGAAAGTTGTGGTACTGAAAGTTTTCCGTTTTTGGTCCAAAAATGGTCTTAGTCGTAAAAGATTGATTTGAACAAAGTCAACTTTTATTAAAACTTTTCAAAACTATTTTCGATGTGGATCAGAACTGGACATGCCGAAGATCTGTCACTGAGATGCACAACCCCAGATCCCTGCAACTGGAAAGTTGCCCCTAGTCTGAAGAACAATGCGGCACTTCATAGCAACGGAAAGTTGCCCCTAGTCTGAGTAACTTTGCACCGTCGCGGCAACGGAAAGTTGCCCCTAGTCTGAACAGCACTGTACCGGAGATCGCGATAAATGCTGATGGATAAAGATGCTTGAGATGATCGAAATGGATAGAGTTGATCGGGGAAAAGTTTATGGCTGAACTTCAAGGTGAAGTTGCCTACGTATCCCAAAGATGGGAATCAAGCCTTACGTAGTTCAGGCCCAGGTTCACTCGAGTATTTTCACTCTCCTTTTGCGCTCTAACTTTTGCCAAGGCCGCCCTTTGCGGGTTTTCAACCTTGCGAGCTCAGTTTTTATATTTTCTAATTTTTTGTGCCCTGACTTTTGCCTAGGTCGCCCTTTCGGGTTTTCGGCCTAGCGAGCCTCTCAAGGATAGTATTTCTTCAACTTGTCCATATTGATCGGTTGTGAGAACTCCAAGCCATCTAGATCCATCAGAACCACAGCCCCACCTGACCAGATAGCTTTGATGATGTAAGGACCAGTCCAATTGGGTTTGAACTTGCCCCTTGGGTCGTGGATGGGAGCTCGGTTGTCTTTGAGCACCAAATCTTCCTCTTTCAGATTCCTGGACTTAACCTTCTTGTTGAAAGCCCGGGCAATTCTGCGTTGATAGCCTTGGATGTGGTACAGTACTTTCAGTCTTCTTTCATCAAAGAGCATGAGTTCTTCGAATCTGCTTTGCTGCCAATCTGCTTCGGCTATCTGGCATTCAGCCAATACTCGTAACGACGGAACCTCAATCTCAATGGGTAGAACAGCCTCCATTCCATAGACCAATGAATATGGAGTTGCTCCAGTAGAAGTTCTGATTGAAGTCCTGTAGCCCCACAGAGCAAATGGCAGCTTGTCTGGCCAATCCCGATAGGTTCCCACCATCTTCTGCAGTATATGCTTGATATTCTTGTTGGCGGCCTCAACCGCTCCGTTAGTTTGCGGCCGATATGTAGATGACTTATGGAAAGCCACATTGTATTTCTCCAACAAGTCTATCACTTCTTTCTTGAAGTGGGAACCATTATCTGAAATTATCTCGTTTGGCACCCCGTAGCGGCAGATGATGTTGTTTCTGATGAACTTCGCGACGTGTGACGCCTTCAACACCGCGTATGATTGGGCCTCGACCCACTTTGTGAAATAATCTATCGCTACTAGGATAAACTCATGCCCGTTTGACCCCTTTGGGGTAACAGCTCCGATCACATCAATTCCCCAGACTGAAAAAGGCCATGGCGAAGTCATGTTGTACAGTTTTGACGGTGGGATGTTCATGCAATTTGCATGAATTTGACACTTGTGGCATCGCCGAACAAAACTAATACAATCCTCCTCCATGGTTGACCAATAGTAGCCCTGTCTGAGGATCTTTCTGGCCAGCATTACTACATTCATGTGTGCACCGCACTCCCCCCCATGGATGGCTTCCATCAGGCGTTTCGACTCTTCAGCTTCTACACAGAGCTTATGCATTCCCAGATGACCCCTTTTGTACAACTTTCCCCCGCAGATAATGAACTGAGCAGCCATTCTTCTGATGGCCCTCTTATCCTTGGCATTTGCCCCTAGTGGATATGTCTCCTTTTCCAAGAAGTTCCAGATGTCGTAATACCAGGGGTTGCCGTCTTGAACCTCATCTATGGCGGAAATCGACTCGTATGCTGGCGCAAACTTTTGATCAATAATGACTGGACGCATCCGGACTCCGGACGGGATGTCTATCATGGAAGATAGAGTTGCTAGTGAATCTGCAAACCTGTTGTTCTCTCTTACGAGGTGGGTGAAATTTAGCTTCTCAAACCGAGGAATTAGCAGATCCAAGGTTTGGTGGTAAATTATCATCCTTTCCTCCTTGACTTTCCAATCTCCTTTTGCTTGAGACACAACAAGGTTCGAGTCCCCAATGACGTCCAATCGTCTTGCCCCTAATTCTAGGGCTGCTTTCAGGCCAGCAATACATGCCTCATACTCTGCTTCATTGTTGGAAACTTTGAACTGGAGCTTGAATGCTAAAGGGATACGGGAATCGTCAGGCGCTATCAGCAACACCCCTATCCCATACCCATACTGGTTTGACGCTCCGTCAAAGTACATCGTCCAAGTTTCATCTTCGACGTGCAGAATGGCTTCATCTAGGAATAGATACTCAACCGCTTCATCCCCCTCAACCGGGTGGTCGGCAAGGAACTCCGCTACCGCTCTCCCTTTTACTGACTTGCGCGTTACATACTTCAAATCAAATTCGGAGAGCAACAGCAGCCAACGAGCTAGCCTACCCGTAAGTGCTGGTTTCTCGAAGAGATATTTGATGGGATCCAAACGCGAAACCAACATTACAGAGTGGGCTAACAGGTAGTGCCGCAGCTTCCTGGTTGCCCATACCAAGGCCAAACAAGCCTTCTCCAGCGGTGTATAGCGGGTCTCGTAATCCAGCATCTTTTTGCTCAGATAGTATATGGCCCTTTCCACTTTGTCTTCTGACTCCTGCGCGAGCATGCAGCCCATGGTAGTCTCAGTTACCGAAAGGTACAATATCAACGGTCTCCCCGGCTCTGGTGGTGACAACACGGGCGGGTTCTGTAGATACTCTTTGATCTGCTCAAAAGCTGCTTGACATCGGCCGTCCCATTGGAATTTCTTTCATTTCTTCAGGAGACCAAAAAGTGGTTCACAAGTCAAGGTTAATTTAGAAATAAACCGTCTTATGAATTGCACTTTACCCAGAAAGCCTCGCACCTCCTTTTCAGTCCTTGGTGGTGGCATTTCTAAGATGGCCTTGATTTTGGAAGGGTCGACCTCGATGCCCCTTTGTGTAATCAGAAACCCTAGCATCTTCCCTGCTGTAACACCAAACGTGCATTTCTGGGGATTCAGTCGCAGCCGAAACTCTTTGATCCTTTGAAAGAATTTTTGTAAGGCGGTGTAGTGGCCCTCTCTATCTTTGGACTTGACAATCATGTCATCCACGTACACCTCGACCTCTTTATGGATCATATCATGCAATATTGTAGTTGCTGCCCGTTGATACGTAGCTCCAGCATTTTTCAACCCGAATGGCATCACTCTATAACAATATGTACCCCACGGGGTAGTGAACGCAGTCTTCTCCCGGTCTTCGGGTGCCATTACTATCTGATTATAGCCTGAGAAACCATCCATAAACGAAAGCAAGGCGTGTCCTGCCGTGAAATCCACCAATTCATCAATGTGTGGCAAGGGAAAGTCGTCCTTCGGACTGGCCCTGTTCAAATCTCTGAAGTCTACACAGACCCGAATCCTGCCGTCCTTCTTTGGCACCGGAACAATGTTGGCCAACCAAGTTGGATATTCAGATACCAGCAGGAACCCTGCGTCAATTTGCTTGGTGACCTCTTCCTTAATTTTGAGAGCCCAGTCCGGGCGAATCCTTCTGAGTTTCTGTTTGACAGGTCGGGCCTCGGGATCAAGAGGGATCCGGTGCTGTACAATCTCAGGATCGATTCCAGGCATGTCTTCGTAGGACCACGCGAAAACATCTTTGAAATCTTTTAATAAAGCGACTAAGCGCTCGCGCTCCTCTAAAGACAACGTGGACCCGATCTGGACCAGCCGTGGGTCCTTCTCAGTACCAACATTCACAGTAGTGATTTCATCCATTAAAGGTTTAACAAATCTTTCCTGCTCTTGATCAATTAATCGTTGCAAAACTGGGGGAATTTCTCCCTCGTTGTTTTCATCAAAATTTTGAAAATCCTGATTTAAGCAATAAATCAAAGGCATAGAAAAATACTCGGAAACCACATCCACATCATTCTCATTAAATATTTCCAAGCCGTCAGATTCCTCTGTTACAACAGACTCAAAAGAAAATGAAAATGACGACCTAGACAGGACTGTGGCATCCGGGTTATCACCCCCAGGAATACCGGACTCAGACTCAGTCGAGCTGGAATCTGATTCTGACGCACAAGATTCGGTAGAATCAGATTTCGGCTCACTACCTGACCCGGAGCTGCTAGATAAAAAGCCTTCTTCATATTGCCAGATGAGAGAAGGTGCGATAGATGCATCCAAGATCGGTGCTGGAAAGCCCGCAGCTATTTCATCTCCAATCACAGAAACCGAAGAGTTATCCCCCAAGCACTCTTGGCCGATCGGAGGATCTGATAGTAGACTCGCCAGTGCTACCCCCATTTCAAGCTCTGTGCTCTCAGGATCCACTGTTTCACATTGCTCAACCTCAGTTGGTGGGTCTGTCTGCGCTTCGGCAACGTCATCCCCAGATAATTGTATGTCGAAGAAGATTTCAAAACCAGGCACGCGCTTCCCCTCCGCGTTTAGCCATGGCTCCGGGAAGCCGCAGAATGGAAAATCTTCCCCCTCCCGGACGAAACGTCCGTTTAGGGTACCCCAGATGGGCCTGTGCATTAACTCAAATGGCTTCCCGGCCTTCTTTGCTCTTGCCCTTCCGGCCATTTCTTTTCCTTTCCTCACCCAATCCTCCTTGGTGGGCAGATAACCCAGTCCAAAGGCGTGAGGGTTGTGTGGCACTTCGGCCAACACTGAGACGCCCTTCCGGCCGCTTCTCCCTAATCCCATCCCGGGAGTATGTTTTAGCTTGTTCATGAGGTAGATAGATTGAGCACTAACGTACATACCCTCATTCACAGCCATGACATTTTGTACAATTCGGGCCTCCGCCAAAGTGAACCCCGACAAAAATACATCCTCCGTGCCGTGCTCGATCTCCAAGACAGGTGTGGACACTTCCGGCGGCGGATGGATTGATGAATTCCCAAAAACAATTGCTACCCCCTTCCCGTGGGGGTACTTTAGCATTTGATGTAGAGTGGAAGAGACTGCTTTGACCTGGTGCAACCACGGTCGCCCCAAAAGTAGGTTAAAGGTTGCGGGAACGTCCAAGATATGAAATTCGATACTGTGTTGTCCTGGACCAACCTTGGTTTGAATTTTAACAGTCCCCATCACTTCTCTGCTGGTATTTTCGTATGCTCTGATCACTTGGGTGGTTGGGACGAAGTCCACGGGTTTCAACCCGATTGCATATGTCGTTCTGGTCGGGCAGACATTAATTGCAGACCCGGTATCAATAAGTACCACCGGTATCCACTTATCTCTACATTCCACAGAGATATAGAGAGGTTTGTTATGACTTGTGCCCTCAGGCGGTAGCTCCTTGTCCGAAAAGGTTAATGCCGGGGAACCTCCTCCCGGAAAAACCAGCCCAACCAGCTGTTCAGGCGTGGTGTCTATGGAGAGTTTGGACTTGTCCATAGTAGATAGGACAGCTTCTCTATGTACTCGTGATGCCATTAGTAGTCCCCAGATGGAGATGTCTGCTTGTATCTTTTTTAATTGTTTCAGCACAGCTTCCTCTTCAATCTGCTTCTCCTTCTGTTTTTTCGCTTCTCTATCTTTCCCGGATGCCTCGGGTTGGTCCAGGTGTGGGGGTTTGAAGTACCGCCCACTTCTTGTCATGTGGTCAACTTCATCGAGGTACCAAGTGTCATCCGGTTGATTATTCCCCCAGTCTTCATCCGTGTGGGCAAGACATAAGTCATCGTCTTCCCACCACATTCCATCGGCAGCCAACAGACACCTGTCTGGCTCCGGTTTAGTTGCACTTGCAGTGCTCCCTGTCAACATGCTCGCAGCATTCTCTATCTTTGTGCACACAGCACTTTCAGTCCCCTCAGGGCCTTTAGCTTTCCTAATTCTCTCAGCCTCCTCAAACTTTTCTCGTTCCAGCTGCATCAGTACAGCTGTTTGTTCAATAATTCCCGTATCCATAATGCCCATGTCTCGAGCGGAATTCTTAGCACTGGCGCTCTCCGGCGATACAACTTGACTTTCGGCCATTCCAGCCACAACTGATACTTCTGCCCCTGCCGGGCTCTGTTCTGGTTGGGCTTCCCCCACTGCATCTGGTTGATCCTCGAGCCATCCGGTGGCCTCCGCTGATCCCTCATAATCGTACCAGTTGATTGACGTATCCTCCAGTTCCTGGTCATCTAAAAAATCACAAGTTGGCAAAATCCTCCTCTACGGCTGTCAGATCATCTGCCCATAGCCCAGATCCATCCCCCCGGATCATGCATAACTCTCCTGTCTCTGGCAATTCTACACTTAGCCCAATTCGGCTCGTTGATAGGATGTACTTGCTTGGATCATAGGCTCCCCCAACAAAACTCTGTCCAGTCCCAGATTGAACAATCTCATTCTCTCCCAAAATCAGCCCTGCCCTGTCTTCGACGGTCACCACCATCGGTTCTGGTTGGGTTTTAGAGATGTCCACCATGCACAAGAATTCAGTGCAATCGGGAAGGAGCACCTCCGGCTTGGGTAGGTGGGTGGGCGTAATATAGACGCTAGGATCGTAAGATGCGACCCCAGTCTGGATAAAATTAATTCTTTTGGGAGGGGGAGGTTGGTTATGTGGCGGGAGAGGGTTGGTTGTGACATTGGGTTTATCAGAAGGCGCGATCACCTGTTTGTCAATAAGATCTTGGATCTCATGACGTAATCTGTAACAACGGTCGGTGTCATGACCGTGTTGTTGGTGATACGCACAGTATTTTGACGGGTCGTAAGAGGGGGGGAGTGGATTCGGTAATGGCTTTGGTTCCAGGGGTTTTAAATGATTTTTTCTGATCAATATTCCCAGAACCTTGGTCAGAGGCATATATAGTGGGGTAAAGGTTCTTTGGCCTCGCGGTTGGAATCTGTTGGTTTGTGTATTGCTTCCGGACGCGCCGGAGAAGGGTGTGGCAGTCATGGGCCTTGGAGGGGGAGGGGGAGTGGTGGTGACCATACTAACTTCTGAGGCTCTCGTATTTGCAGCGCCACTCGGGCCTGCATTGTTGTTGCGGTTGAAAGTCCTCCTCGGTTGTTCTCTGTCGTGGTCAAACAGACCTTGTTTCATTGCGTCTTCGATTTGCACCCCCATCTCATGTAAATCTGCGAAAGTAGGGAAGGGGACTACAATCATTCTCTGCATCAATTTTGGGTGGAGATTGCGCACAATCATCCGGATTTGATCTTTGTCCGTGGGCCTTAAAGTCATCATTGATGCCTTTGCCCTCCATCGGATCACAAAGTCCGAGAAAGTTTCCTTGGGCTCTTGCCTTGTCGTTTCAAGATCACGGGTTGTGATCTCGATCTGAGTGTTGTACGAATATTGCGCGACAAAGGCCTCAGCCATCTCATCCCAATTCTTCTTCACTTCATCTTGTAACTTTGCGTACCAATGGGAGGCCACACCCGACAGGGTTCGGCCGAATAGTGAGAGCTTCTGTGGTCGTGTTAGGCCCATTGGCCGCAAGACGTCTGCGAACAGTCGGATATGGACCATGGGGTCGCCGGACCCATCAAAGCGGTCGATTTGTGGCATTTTGAACCTATCGATGAGTGTTACAGCCTCCTCGGTATATCCATCTTCGATATCCGGCATAGCCTTGACCCCTTGGGATTTCTTGAAGAGCTTCTCCAATTTGCTCAATTTCAGAGCTGTATGATCAACCTCGACCTCGAAGGGAGAGTCCGGGTGATTGGATGTATGGACCTTGGACAATTGCGGCGGAAGCGAGGGCGGAGCTGGCCCCGTTGGAAGATTTGTGTCCTCTTGCGGGTTCTGGATAGTCGGCATAGTATTTTGGGTATTTGGAGGAGCGTTCTGAACAGCAGGTGTTTGCTCAGGTAATGGAGCCCTCGCCGGAGGAGGAATTTGTTGTGAAGCAGACGCTGTATTCTGTTGTTGCAGTCTGGTAATCAGCTCAACCTGCTGGGTCATAATTTCGGCCTGTTGCTTAGCGAGTTCATCTCGGCGAACGGCATCCTATTGCATGGCCCGCATGGTTTCCTGCATTTGGCGCATCATCTCCTCAACTCCTGTTGGTGCCGTCATACTGTTTTGATTTGTCTGAACTACTGGCGGATCTGTCTCAATGGGGATCTCAATCCAACTGTCCACTGATGGGGAAACCACTGTTCTGGTGATCTCTGTTCAGATACACTGCGCTTTTTCTGCTTCCTTCTGGTAACAGGGGGTAGAGAATGGAACACCGGCTGTCCGTCGATTAGATCCTCAGATCGATGGAGTCGACGACCTCGTGTCCAAAGTGCTTGGGGAATGCCTGCTGGGTTGGAAGCAATTGTGCTAAAACTGACCTAGCAAAAGATAAATAAAGCGAAATGGAAATAAATAAACAGATAAACGGATAGCATAATAGCTTAAAATAAAATGCATGACACACAGCCGGGCATAATCAACACACAGTCAATAAGCTGAATAACACACTGTCCCCAAACACTGATTATTATCCCTGTATCACTGTCTCCTAAAACAGAATCTGATATCCGCAGATAACTAATCCTCAAACACTGGCTGATGCCCGCAAGCCTGATACCCATAATACCGAACTGATGCCCGCAGGCCTGATGCTGACAATACCGAACTGATGCCCGCAGGCTTGATACTCAAACTCATATACTAATCTGATGCCCACAGGCCTGATACTGTCAATACTGAATTGATGCCCACAGGCTTGATGCCCAAACTCATATACTGATACATGCATTCCTGTAGAGACGCACTCTAAAGCACATAACAGATAAGTGAGAGCCAAAACATCCCTATGTTGGGGTAGGATTTCCCTGTCCTATTGTGTTAGGAGCTAGGGTTTCATTACGCACAGAGCGGTTTCAAACAACCTATAAACGGGTAAGCAACCTGTCCTAATTTGGAATGGTCACCATGGATCCGAATATGCACTAGGTCGAATGGTCGAAGAGGGTGCCCCGGTAAGACCGGGGTTTGTGTTCCCATACTGGCAGAGCCCACAACCGGTCAGCCTTATGGTCATACCTTGACAAGACAAGCCTCTGGCAAACCGTTCAGGAATAGCAGATGGCAAACACGGTGTCCTAGGCGCACCAATACAAATGCAATGCAAAGAATCACACAAGTGTAGTAAAAAACAGATATCATGAGTTCGAGTCAAGCTCTCTAAATCCCCAGCAGAGTCGCCAGAAACTGTAGCAAGCCCGCGGGGGACCTTGCCACAGCTCGGACTCGACTTTTGTTAGTCACGGTTCTAAGTCTGAACCAAAGAGTCCAAATCCGGCAAATCGTTTTGAGAAAAACAGATTTTTGAAAGAAGTGCCAAACATGGACTGCTTTGCCAGATACAGAGTCCCCACCTAAATATTTTATTTTGGGAAATTTAGGAAACCCTGACTCGGTGCCAAAAGGCCGCGTGTCCGTCATCACCAAAGTTGCCTCGGCTCGGGAACTTGGGTACGATTGGGGAAGGTCACTTCGTGAGCACCGCCACTCGCTCGGTCATAGACCGGCCTCTACTAACCATGATATCAATTTTTGAAAACATTGTGAGTTCTTATTCCGGTTATTAGCCTAGGTTTCTACGTGATGCACACAGCATACAAATATAGACCGGGTCGCCTGAATTGGAACGAAACATTTCATGTTTGTTTTTGAAAATGGTTTGCTACCCGCAAGTAGGCTTTAAAACATTTGATGATTTATTCCAATTTAAGTAACCCAACCTTCACCCACAGGCATTCAGGCAGTTATATCAGGTAAGCACATAGCCTCATGGTAAGCATGCTATCATGGCAGTCACTCACACGCATGCAAGGATGCTAAAGCATAAAGCTTACCGGGTACTCCAAGCCAAAAATAGAAACTTATTAGAAATCATGCATGAAACCTAAGTATACAGAAATGCCTAATACAACACATGCAAAAATGCAAACTATAGTAGGCTCGGCTATTCTAAACATGGCATATGGAATGCTACAGCTATCATGTATTCAATTTGGAATTGAAAGTACAATGCAGTTAGTATGATGCACCGAGCCCGGTGCATGCGATACAGATGCATGATGCAGACATGCTGTCATACTGTATGCTAATTGAAATATGCCCTAATCTAACCATCATAAGCGGATAAATAAAAGGGAGAAAGACGTGGGGTTGGAAGACATACATCACACTCACGCACACTTATTACAGTTGTGCCCTCACTCGGAGGGTCCGAATAAATATACAGTCCAAATATTACAGTCCAAATAATATACAAAATCCTAATTAATTTACAAATTCCTAATTAATTAATAAATTAACTAAGAAAGCAAATAAATCTGGCGTGCAAGCCAGGGACTGCCTTGCTTCTGATGGATGATGCATGTCCGGGTTGTCTTGTGCGGAAATCCACCGGAATGCCCCAATTAGCCTCTGTTTACACCTGTTCTTGAAATGCGTGCCAAGCCCCAAAAAGTTGCTGATTCTTCGTTTTGCTGCAACAGAGAGCAGGAAAGGGGCATAGCAATGTATTTGCACAGATATATGCATGTCTCGATCCTCGTGCCACCAATCACGCATACCGAGGCATGATGGCCGAGGAGTCGAAATGCACAACTCAATATAGGATGAATGCACATGAAACTACAGCTAAAACCTAACTCCATCATGGATAATCCGGAGTGTCGGTGACTGGGGAATTGAGACACATTCCGTCACTCGGAGTACGAAATGTACCTCGTTTCCCGTGCCCGGGCTAACTCCTATTCCGGACACGATGCAATATGCATGATATGCATGAGATGCAACTAAGATACAATCCTAACATACACAATGCTATGGAAATGAGATGCCTCGAAGTGCGTGCACACAGGCACGCAAACCGAGAAAATGACAGAATGCAATCTAAGATACAACCTAGTATGCTCAATGCTATGAAAATGAGATGCCTCGAAATGCGTGCACACGGGCACACAAACCGAGGTAATGACAAAATGCGATCTAAGATACAACCTAGTATGCACTATGCTGTAAAAATGAGATGCCTCGAAATGCGTGCACACGGGCACGCAAACCGAGACAATGGCATATGCAATGCAAATGACATGAAAACATGATATGGGCTTATACCAACATGAGTGAGCCTCAGCCACACTCACATGGGATGCCGATGGATGAAAAATGAAGTGCCTCGAAATGCGTGCACACAGGCACGCAAACCGAGGCAATGACAGAATGCGATGCAATGACATGAAAACATGATATGGGCTTATACCAACATGAGTGAGCCTCAGCCACACTCACATAGGATGCCGGTGGATGAAAAATGAAGTGCCTTGAAATGCGTGCACACGGGCACGCAAACCGAGGCGATGGCGGAATGCGATGCAAATGACATGAAATGGATAGCAATCATTCCAATGGAATTTCAGCACTAAAATATGGGGGAAAACAGTCCTGAAATGAGGCGAAATGACATGAAATGCATGGAATTGTCCCGAAATGCGAATTTAGGCACCCGAAATGACCTATAGCTATGCCAAACATGCACAATATGGACATGCAATGCAAAGACAGAAGCTAGGCAGTCCCAAAAAAGGCACTTTCGCAGTTATAGACATGGCGAAACAGCAAGCATAGGTATGGCAAAAATGGCATGCAAGAATAGGGGCCAAAAGAGGGGTAATGAAGCAAGTGATATAAGCAAAATCCAAACTGAAAAATTCCCTTCTACAACATTGAAGAGGGACCAAAAATATGAATATTTACAGTTTATGGAAGCCTCAAAATCAGTATAAAAACATGATAGAAATGTGATGCAAAATAAGGCTCAAAAGTGGCTATAACATGAGGTATACAAAATAATCACCAAACAGCCAAAGACCCTTAATAAAACATGTAGAATGGGCCAAAATAGGACTATTTACAGAACTGTAAAATGGCCAAAAATAAAAGCATGATAGGCTAACTAAACATGCAAGAATGGGGAATAAAAGAGGGATATAACATGAAGTGACCTATGGAGGTCCCAAACCATGAAAGGACCTAAATGAAACATGAAGAATGGACCAAAATAAGCACTTTTTCAGAACTGTAAAATGGACAAAAACAAAAGCATGGTAGGCTGCCATTGCATGCAAGAATGGGAAAGAAAAGAGGAGTATAAAGGTAAGTACCACATGGAAGTCCCAAATGGTGTTGAGCCCTTCTTCAATGTTGCAGAGAGGCTCAAAATAAGCCTAATATCAGTTTACAACATGCTCAAAAACAGATTAATCATGGGCCAAAAATAGCATGCAAGATTATGACATATAAGAGGATCAATGAAGCAAGTGCATCATGGAGGGCTCAAACAGGGTTGAGCCCTTAATGAAAAGTGAAAATGAGCTCAAAATAGGGCCCTTTTCAGTTAGGGCCGGAGCTTGAAACAAAAAGCATATGGGACTTACCAATGGATCAAGAAAAAGGGTCAAAGTGAAGAAATGTTACTCACCCTTGAAGACTAAGTGTTTTTGTTGCTTCTTGGACCAATTTGCAGCTCTTTTTGCCTTTGAGAAACCTTCCTTGTTGCTGGAAATGAAGTGGTAATGGTAGAGCTTGGTGGTGTAGAAGAAATGGTGCTTAGGGACTTAGAGATTTTCAAGGAAATGAGAGGGATAAAGATGGAGTTGTGTATGGAGGCTTGAACCACAATTTTTCTAACCCCTACAAGTGAGGCCACCAGCTGGTTATAAGGGTCAAAAAGGGAGTGTAAAGGTGGGGGAAAAGGAGAGCAACTTTCCCCCACAAAATATTCCCCGGATAAATATATTTTCTGGGGGATAAAGCTCCACAGCTGTAAAGTGCACAGTGCAAAGAGCTCGGCCGGCCTGTTACTTTTGCTCCAGGTGGCCGGCCGGCCACACCCCCTAGCCGGCCGGCTAGGGGTCAAAAGGGTAAAGCAGATTTTTTTGCCGGCCACCAATTGATGGTGTCCTCCTATGTGTGTACAACACAACCCTGTGGTTAAAAGTCCAAGAAAGTGGGTCCAAGGGGTTCAACATTAGCTCGGAAAGAGGGGTTCAAAAGGGTCAGGTGGAATTACTGGCCGGCCACCAACTTTTAGGGTCCTCTCATGTGTGTACATCACAAATATGTGGTTCAAAGTTCGAGAAAAAGGGTCCAAGGGGTTCAACATTAGCCCGGAAGGAGGCGGTCAAAAGGGTCAAGTAACATTACTGGCCGGCCACCACTTTTTAGGGTCCTCCCATGTGTGTACATCACAAATATGTGGTTCAAAGTTCGAGAAAATGGGCCCAAGGTGTTCAACATTAGCCCGGAAGTGTGAAAAACGGGCGTCGGAGGGCGTCGGAGGATGTATAACTGGTTGTTGAAACAATTACTGGCCTCCCACCCTTCCATGACCTTCCTAGTGATGAAACAGAGGTACCTGCCAAAAACGAACGAAAACCGTTGCAAAACGAATGCTCGGGGACCAAAACGCGCAGTTCGAGGTCCCGAAAATGGGCTGTTAAGCACCGAAAGTGGCATTCGGCCACGAAGTGGGTTTCTCAGACCCCAGTGTCCCTCAAAAGGGAGAGAATAAGGGGTATGCCAAAAATTAGAACAAACGGAGGTGGTTAGGCGGTCCCGAACCGAGGCACACGGCCTGACGGCTCCGAAAACCGGAAACCGGACTCGAAATGGGAAAAATGGCCTACGGCCACCAAATGTAACCTGCGGCCATTGAGAGATGGTCTACTGGACCTCTCCCTCCCCTCAGGAAAAGAAACAAAGAAAACCGAGCCCGGTTCGTAAACTGAGACAAGGCACAGAAGAGGGTTTGGAAGTTCGGAGGCAGGGCTCACAGCCGCAACTCTGAAACTTCTGAACGAGTACATTATGCAACATCACCAAGTGCTCAATCAGTGACATCTGAGTCTTAAGGTCGGTCAAAAATGGGGTGTCTACAGACCGCTCGAGCGGGGAAACCTGCGCTCGAGCGGGACTCTATTTTTCTGAAAATTCTGAAACTGCTTTTTGAGTACATCTTTGCATCCTCATCCCATCCTAGGCATGCTTAGGCCTAGTTTAAGGCATCTTACTGAGGATATAGATGTAGAACACACCGAGGCATTAGGGGTTAAGTTATTATCTTTCCCGACTGTGTAGCTTAGTGTGTGTTCAATCTGTTAACTGTGTAGGGTTGGCAACTGGGGAGACACGCTCTAGCATACTGTAGCCCAAACTCTGTGAGTAACGAATGTGTAAAGATATGTTCACAAATGATTATCTTCTGAACAACTGAACTGTACTATTTTCTGAACTGATTACTGTTAACTGGATGAATGTATGTCCTATATTCTAAACTGTATTGTGGCATCCTTAGCATCTACTGTTTACTGTTACTGTGACAGAAATATCTGTCGGTTCCCTCGTTGGAACCACTACTGTTTACTGACTGATGGCCATCATTACTGTTCGGTCTTTTAAGACCTACTGCTTACTGTACTGTTATGCTAATGGGTGTACCACATATGACTGTACTGACTGAAAGACTGAAGTACTGTTTAATGAACTGCATTCATTACTGTAAGGACATTCATTCTTAACCTCTTTACGCTTTATGTTATTCACTGGGCTTTAGCTCACTGTTTATATATATATATATATAGGTGCTCAGCCACCAGATCGGAGCTAAGAGCGTGGGTTAGACTCCAGTTTTGTCAAGCCAGCCTTTGTGCCTCACTGCGAGGTTCCGAGCCTATCGTGTTAAGGCTTAGGGGCGTTTTACAATTCCCCCTTCTGTACTGTCTTACTGTTTGGTTTATTGTATAGACTGTCAACTACTGTACTGTTATCAAGGGATTAGGTCTCTGTATTGTGTGACTGTAAATTTTGTATAGACTATACTGTTTGTATGTATGAATGCATGAAAAATCTTTTTGGCATACAGACTGTCACAGCTCAATGGACATTATTTATTTACTGTATTGGCTTCCGCCAGGCCCTGTACTCTATTTTACTGTATTACTGTTCCGCAGGCCTTCGGTAATCTCGGATTACTAGCCAGTTACTGTGCTAAACCCATAGGGCCGGGTTTGGGTCCTGACAGAGTGGTATCAGAGCGATACTTAACCACGAGTCATACCGCACACACGTGTCCAAATGAGCTATAGGGTGTCCTAGAGAAGTGATTAGGATATTTCATGAGCATGATAAGTGTGTGGTTATGTTATGACTGAATATATGCTGACATGTTAAACTGTTAAACAAATGACTGCTTATGTTTAAAACTGTTATAATTGTTATAGTGAAATGGATAATATAAATGAACCTGAATCCTCCTCATTTACCGAGGCAAGAATGGAAAGAATGGAAAGAATGATGGAACTGATAACTGCTAGACTTGAACAACAACAGAACCAACAACCCCCACCTCCTCCTCCTCTTCCGGTACAGCCGGAACCTAATGTGAATGTGAATGATGGTGATATTATTGCTCTCACCCATAAATTCAGCAAAATGAAACCGCCGTCCTTTCAGGGAGGACTGGAACCGTTAAAGGCTGAAGCTTGGGTGCTTGAAACAGAAAAACTATTTGAAGTGTTTCCGTGCTCAGAAGCGAATAAAGTATTATTAGCCACCTTCACCCTACAAGAAGAAGCTAGAAGGTGGTGGATGCTTATTCGTAATGAAAATACAGTTATGACTTGGGCTCAGTTCAAAGGAGCCTTCTTTGAAAAGTATTTCCCTCAGTGTGTCAGGGATAGAAAAGTGACTGAATTTGAACAGCTGAAGCAGGGCACAATGTCCGTTGCGGAATATGAAACAAAATTTACTGAACTTTCCAGATATGCACCACACATGGTGGACACTGACTACAAGAAGGCCAGAAAATTTGAGGGTGGCCTTAATGTTGTAATACTTGACCGAATAAATGTTTTGAAACTACCGACCTTTGTGGGTGTTCTCGACCGGGCATTGATGGCCGAGTCAAACATTGAAGCACTGAAAACTGAAACACCAACGTCGGAATGGCGTGGTAAGAGGCAGGGTTTTAAATTCAAGAAAGGCAAGCACAACCCGGCCAACAAGAAACAGAATACGGGGTTGACAACTAGCCCCAGCCAAGGGAGTGGGTTCATACCACCCTGTTCTGAGTGTGGCAAGAAGCACAAAGGGGTCTGCTACAAAATATCTGGAGCCTGTTACAGGTGTGGCAAGGTGGGTCACATGGTTAAAGACTGCCCCTCTGCTCCACAAGCCAGTAGTAAAGCTGCACCAAGCGTGGCAGCATCAACTGTAGCACCAAAGCCTAACCCCAAAGCTACCGAGAAAGAACCCATGAGGCAGGGCCGAGTGTTCGCCCTAGTACCGGGAGACGTGCAAAATACTAAAACCGTTGTGTCAGGTATCCTCTCTATTTGTACACAAAATGCATATGTGTTGATTGATTCGGGGTCTACACATTCTTATGTATCGCATGCTTTCTCACGGAAATTGAATAGACCCTTAGAACCCATGAACTATCTGCTAGCCGTATCATCACCCGTAGGAGGATCCATGACATGTGCTTATATGTACCCTGCATGTGAAATCATTGTAGGGGATATGCATCTGTTTATTGATTTACTACCATTGAACATTGATCATTTTGATGTAATATTGGGGATGGATTGGTTACAAAAATATCATGCCACTATTGATTGTGTGACCAAGCAAGTTGTTTTTTGTCCACCTGGTTTGCTTGAATTTGTGTTTAATGGGAGTGGAGTAGTACCTCCTCCGTATTTGATTTCGTCAGTGAAAGCTGTTAAATTAATTAGAAAGGGGTGTAAGGGATATCTGTGTTCTGTGCTGACTGTGGCTACTGATGATAGTGTTAAAGTTGATGTGAATTGTATTCCTATAGTCAGGGAATTCCCATATGTATTTCCAGACGATCTACCAGGAGATTTGATTGACTGGGAAATTGAATTTACCGTTGATGTGATTCCGGGTACACAGCTGATATCGAAAGCTCCTTACAGAATGGCCCCAACTGAACTGAAGGAGTTGAAAGTGCAATTGCAAGAACTATTAGACAAGAAGTTTATCAGGCCCAGTACTTCACCGTGGGGTGCACCGGTTTTGTTTGTAAAGAAGAAAGATGGCTCGCTGAGACTGTGCATTGATTACCGTGAATTGAACAAGGTAACTGTGAAAAATAAATACCCATTGCCACGTATTGATGATTTATTCGATCAATTACAGGGTGCACAAGTGTTTTCCAAGATTGATCTCAGATCGGGGTATCATCAACTGAAGGTTAAACCGGAAGACATTGATAAAACTGCTTTTAGAACGAGGTATGGCCATTATGAATTTTTAGTTATGCCATTCAGAGTCACGAATGCCCCTGCTGCTTTTATGGACCTCATGAACAGAATTTTTAAACCATACCTTGACAATTTTATTGTAGTATTTATTGATGACATATTGATTTACTCCAAGAATATAGAAGAACATGAACATCATCTGAGACTTGCCCTACAAACCTTAAGAGAACATAAACTGTATGCTAAACTGTCTAAATGTGAATTTTGGCTTGACCATGTTATGTTTTTGGGGCACGTTGTTAGCAAAGATGGAATTTTTGTTGACCCGCAGAAGATTGAAGCTGTAGTGAACTGGCCTAGACCAACAAATGTGACTGAAGTTCGAAGCTTTTTGGGATTAGCTGGATATTACAGAAGATATCATTTGACTGGACTGACCAAAGAGAATCTGCTTTCCAGGAGTTGAAAACTTGATTAGTGACTGCACCGGTTCTTTCCTTACCTTCAGGTACGAATGGTTATACTGTGTTTAGTGATGCTTCTCATAAGGGTTTGGGATGTGTTTTAATGCAGAACGGGAGAGTAATTGCCTATGCTTCCCGACAACTGAGACCGCATGAAAAGAACTACCCGACCCATGATCTGGAACTTGCTGCAGTAGTATTTGCACTGAAAATCTGGCGTCACTATCTGTACGGGGTGACATGTGAAGTATACACCGACCACAAGAGTTTGAAATATTTCTTCACACAGAAAGAACTGAACATGAGACAGTGGAGATGGCTAGAACTGATTAAAGATTATGACCTACAGATATTGTATCATCCTAGAAAAGCCAATACCGTTGCCGATGCATTAAGCCGGAAATCGATTGGAAACTTAGCATGTTTGCTTACCGGACAGAAAGAGTTGCTTTGTGACCTTGAAAAATCTGAAATTGAAGTTGTTTTACGAGAACAATGTGGAACCTTAGTTGCTATTTCTGCCCTACCGGCACTGATTGAAGAGATTAAAGAGAAACAGCAACTGGATGATTTCTTGAAGAAGATCATCGAAGAAAGAGAATCTAAACCTAGACCGGGATTCAAATTTGAGAACAATGTACTGAAATTTCAAGACAGACTGTGTGTACCGAGTGATACTGAACTGAAAAGAAGAGTTCTGCAAGAGGGCCACAATTCAAAATTGTCTATCCATCTAGGGAACACGAAAATGTACCAAGACCTGAAATTGAATTTCTGGTGGCCGGGAATGAAGAAAGAAATTGCTGATTTTGTATCGAAATGTCTTCATTGCCAACAAGTTAAAGCCGAACATCAACGACCCGCAGGCCTATTGCAGCCCTTACCAATACCGGAGTGGAAATGGGAACATATTACTATGGATTTTATCGTTGGGTTGCCTCGCTCCAGAAAAGGTATGGATTCAATTTGGGTTATTGTTGATAGACTAACCAAATCTGCTCACTTCTTACCTGTCAAGACAATCTATAATGCGGACAAATTGGCTGTTATCTATATTGATGAAATTGTGAGACTGCATGGAGTGCCTGTGTCTATTGTTTCTGACAGGGATTCGAAGTTTACATCGAGGTTTTGGCAAAGCCTACAGACTGCACTGGGTACTGAACTGAGACTGAGTAGTGCCTATCATCCTCAGACAGATGGCCAGTCAGAAAGGACCATCCAGACTCTGGAGGATTTACTGAGAATGTGTGTCCTTGATTTTCAGGGAAACTGGAAAAGTCATTTGCCCTTAGCTGAATTTGCTTACAACAATAGCTATCACTCGAGTATTGGCATGGCGCTTTTCGAGGCATTGTATGGCAGAAAATGTAGATCTCCGATTTGCTGGGTAGAAGTTGGAGATGGGCCTTTGCTTGGGCCCGAGATTGTTTATGAAACAACTGAGAAAGTGAAATTGATACAATAGAGATTGAAAACTGCACAGAGCCGACAGAAAAGTTATGCGGATGTCAGAAGACGAGACAGAGAGTATGAAGTGGGTGATCACGTTTTTGTAAAAGTGACACCAATGAAGGGCCAGACTCGTTTTGGAGTCAAAGGCAAGTTAGCGCCAAGATACGTCAGACCGTATGAGATTATTGAGAAAATCAATCCGGTGGCGTATTAAGTTGCGCTCCCTCCTGAAATGGAGCATATGCATAACGTCTTCCACATTTCTATGTTGAGAGACTATCTCCGGGATCCCTTCCATGTAATTGAGCCTACTCGGGTAGTGTTGAGTGATGACTACACTTACGAGGAACGGCCTATACAGATCGTAAACAGACGGATCAAGAAACTGAGAAACAAAGAGATCCCGCTAGTGAAAGTTGACTGGCAGAACCATGGTGGTGTGTATGCCACTTGGGAAAGGGAAGATGACATGGCTAAGCGATATCCTGAACTGTTTCCACTGAACCCTGTTTTCTTCCAGAATGAAGGTAACTCGAGTTTAGAGGACTAAACTCTTTATAAGGAGGGGAGACTGCAACAACCCTCATACTGTCTACCGATTAATGACTGATTGATTACCGATAAACATTGATTACCGTTAAACTGAACTGATTATGACTGATAATTGGACTGGTTAAAGTACTGAACTGACTGATTGAAAACTGGGACTGAATTGACTGAGTGTGTATGCTAAATTGTATTCTATCTGTTTGATTGATTATTTGATCTGTTTGTGTTTTATGTTTAAACTGCTAATTGAAGGCCTTATCGGCGGCCGAACCGAGAATTGGTTAGTGTTTTATGACCCTTAGAATTAATGTGACTTTATGGTATAATTATCTGAAAACTGATTAGGTATGATTAAATTAGATTAAAATGAATTAATTGCAATAGTTGCCGTAATTACCATGTTGCCACACTTAGTGGCCAATATCTCACACACCTTTGAGCCTTGTATACACTCATACACTTGAATCAAAAACCATTTCCTCAGCCCTCTTCCTTCTACTAGCCGACCAAGAGGGGTTATAGGAGAGAATTGAGTTCATTTTGTTGAATTGGCTTGAATTGCTTGGAATTGAAGTATAGAGTGCCTATTTGAGCTCCTAGTCTTCTAACTCAAGACTTAGGTAAGGATTTCATCTTCTCATTCTTGTGTTTGAGCTAATTCTTGCATGGTCCATGTTAAATTGTAGAGCTAAGTCATGTTTTAGTTCATACATGTTGAAATAGAGCATAATTCATGCTTGCATGTTTGAATTGTTGAGTTGTGAGTTGATTTCATGGTAAAATGGTACATGCATGTCCATAATTTTGAAATGGTCCATGTTTTCAACTTGTTTTTAGATCAATTGGCTCCTTAGAGCATCAAATTGAGCTTCAAAGTTGTTTAGAATTCATGCATGTTTGCATGTTCATCTTGTTCATGAAATTGGTTTTAAATTGGGTTTGAATTAAACACCCTTGGGCTTTGATTTCTCAAATTGAGTTTTGAATCATGTTATTCCATGTGTTTATAAGAGTTTTCCAGAAAATGGGCCCAAGGGGATCGGTTTTGATGCTTTTGAACTTGGTTTTGAGCTTGGAGGTGCACTCTGGAATTCCCAGATTTTGCACTTCCGCTCGAGCGGGGAAAGTGGCGCTCGAGCATGGAATCTGAGCATCCAGTATTTCTCTGCACTGTTTTACAGTCCGCTCGAGTGGAGGATCGTGTCTCAAGCTCGAGTGGGCGTCGAGCGGAGATTTCACCCATCCAGTACTTTTACAGTATGCTCGAGCGGGAGAGTTGACGCTCGAGCGTGTACCTTTGTTGCATGACCGCTCGAGCGGGGAAGCCTGCGCTCGAGCGGGACTTTATTTTTCTGAAAATTTCGAAACTGCTTTTTGAGTACATCTTTGCATCCTCATCCCATCCTAGGCATGCTTAGGCCTAGTTTAAGGCATCTTACTGAGGATATAGATGTAGAACACACCGAGGCATTAGGGGTTAAGTTATTATCTTTCCCGACTGTGTAGCTTAGTGTGTGTACAATCTGTTAACTGTGTAGGGTTGGCGACTGGGGAGACACGCTCTACCATACTGTAGCCCAAACTCTGTGAGTAACGAATGTGTAAAGATATGTTCACAAATGATTATCTTCTGAACAACTGAACTGTACTGTTTTCTGAACTGATTACTGTTAACTGGATGAATGTATGTCCTATATTCTAAGCTGTATTGTGGCATCCTTAGCACCTACTGTTTACTGTTACTGTGATAGAAATATCTGTCGGTTCCCTCGTTGGAACCACTACTGTTTACTGACTGATGACCATCATTACTGTTCGGTCTTTTAAGACCTACTGCTTACTGTACTGTTATGCTAATGGGTGTACCACATATGACTGTACTGACTGAAAGACTGAAGTACTGTTTAATGAACTGCTTTCATTACTGTAAGGACATTCATTCTTAACCTCTTTACGCTTTATGTTATTCACTGGGCTTTAGCTCACTGTTTATATATATATATATATATATATAGGTGCTCAGCCACCAGATCGGAGCTAAGAGCGTGGGTTAGACTCCAGTTTTGTCAAGCCAGCCTTTGTGCCTCACTGCGAGGTTCCGAGCCTATCGTGTTAAGGCTTAAGGGCGTTTTACAATTCCCCCTTCTGTACTGTCTTACTGTTTGGTTTACTGTATAGACTGTCAGCTACTGTACTGTTATCAAGGGATTAGGTCCCTGTATTGTGTGACTATAAATTTTGTATAGACTGTACTGTTTGTATGTATGAATGCATGAAAAATCTTTTTGGCATACAGACTGTCACAACTCAATGGACATTATTTATTTACTGTATTGGCTTCCGCCAGGCCCTGTACTCTATTTTACTGTATTACTGTTTCGCAGGTCTTCGGTAATCTCGGATTACTGGTCGGTTACGGTGCTAAACCCATAGGGCCGGGTTTGGGTCGTGACAGTCACCAAAAGATATGGAACCATAATCTTGTAAATTCTCTAATTCAAAGGAATTTCACATAACCATGGCTTTGTAGATGACCAAATATGGACAAGAGTTGGATGTTACTTAAGAATAGGATGAGTTCCCAACATCGAGATGGGGTGAAGGCTTTTGTTCAATTTGCAATGATGAATGTAGGGCCAAATGATAAGATTCGTTGCCCTTGTATGGACTGTCTGAATTGTGAACAACATACTTGTAAAATTGTGGAGTATCATTTAGTTTTGAAAAGGATGTCCCCTTCTTATAAGACTTGGATGCATCACGGGGAATCTGTTCCCATGAATCAATCTCATGCATTGAATGATGACAACCACAATGACTTTGGAAGTGTTAGGGATAGAATGGAAGCAGAGACAGGCGAAGATCAAGATAAAATCCTAAATTTGTTAGAAGATGTTTACATGGGGACTACCATAAATGATGCTGAAAATGAAGAGGATGAGGAGGACGGTGACAATGACGATGATGTGGCTAATAATGTTGAAAAAGAGGGCGTGCCCAACTTTAACAAATCGTTGAATGATGCTCAAAGAGAGTTGTACACTGGGTGTCGTAAGTTTTCTCTTTTATCATTTGTTGTTAAGATGCTTCATGTGAAGGTGTTAAACAAGTGGAGCAATAAGTCTTTCAATATGTTGTTGGGGATATTAAAGGACCTTCTACCGGTAAGTGATCAAGTGATTCCATGGACCCTTTATGAAGCCAAAAAATTCTTACGTGCTTTAGGCTTAGGATATGTGTCGATTCATGCATGCAAGTATGATTGTGCACTTTTTTGGAAAGAGAATGCAAATTTAGAGAATTGTCCGATTTGTCAAGAGTCTAGATACAAGTTGAATTATGGAGAAGGTAAAAAAATTCCTCACAAGACCCTAAGATACTTCCCGTTGACATCAAGGTTGCAGAGATTATATATGTCGAGAAAAATAACAATAGATATGAGATGGCATAAAGAGAAATGAGTAGATGATGAGATATTGAGACACCCGACTGATGGTGAGGCATGGAAGGATTTTGATAGGCAACATCCTTTGTTTTCCCAACAGAGTCGAAATGTGAGGTTAGGGTTGGCCACTGATGGTTTCAATCCTTTTGGAAACATGAGCAACTCGTATAGTATGTGGCCTGTGATTGTTATGCCTTACAACTTGCCTCCTTGGAAATGTATGAAACAATCATTTAGTATGCTGTCATTGCTTATCCTTGGACCACAAGCACCAGGGAGAGATATCGATGTTTACATGCGACCATTAATTGATGAGTTGAAGGAGTTGTGGGAAGATGGTGTGTTTACTTATGATGCCTCAACTAAATTAAGTTTTCAAATGCATGCTGCTGTTATGTGGACAATTAATGACTTTTCTGCATATGGCAACTTGTCAGGATAGAGTATGAAAGGTTATTTGGCTTGTCCCACCTGTAACAAAAATGCTTCCTCACAACGGTTGAGAGGTAACATAGGGTACACAGGCGCTCGTCATTACTTGCCGGATGACCACCCTTGGCAGAGGAGTCGACTTTATAATGGTAAGACTGAGTTCCTATCAAGACCTTTAGAGTTATCAGGGGAACAAATCTTAGAACAATTGGATTCAGGGACATTCAAACCATTTTGAAAGCATCCAACAAATAAGAAAAGAAAAAGGGAAAATCCAGTATTGAACTGGACAAAAAAAAAAAAAACATCTTCTTTGAGTTGCCATATTGGAAAACACTTAAACTCCGACACAACCTCGATGTTATGCACATAGAGAAGAATATATGTGATAGTTTGCTTGGAACATTACTGAGTATAGATGGGAAGAACAAAGACACAGAAAAAGCACGCATGGATTTGGAAGATATGAAAATAAGGAAGGAGTTACACTTAAAAAGGTGTGCCGATGGGTCTTTTGAAAAGCCCCCAGCATTTTACACTTTGCCCTCAGATGAAAGATATGGTTTTTAAAGTCAATTAAGTATCCTGATGGTTATGCAGCAAACATATCAAGGTGTGTGAACACAAAGGTGATAAGTTAACAGGCCTAAAAAGTCATGATTGTCATGTCCTCATACAACGACTTATTCCCATTGGAATGCGTGGATATCTTCACAATGATATTTGTGTCGCATTATTTGAGTTGGGAAATTTCTTCCAAGAGCTTTGCTCGAAGACATTGAAGATGAAGAATTTGGAAATATTAGAAGATCGCATAATATTCATACTATGCAAGTTAGAAAAAAAATTTCCATCAGTGTTTTTTGATGTGATGGTCCATTTGGCGATTCATTTGCCGCATGAAGCCATTTTTGGTGGGCCTGTACAATATCAGTGGATGTACCCCATTGAAAGGTACTTACTAACTTATTAGAACACTAGAATACTTAAATTGTAGCACAACCTGTATATATATTTATAAAAATGTCAGTGTGTGTGTAATAAGATTATTCTATTGTTTGTTTCATAGGCTACTTGGAACTTTAAAAGGATATGTTGCAAATCGAGCTCGTCCAGAAGGTTCGATCACAGAAGCTTATGTTGTCAAGGAGTGTCTCACATTTTGTTCAATGTATTTGGGTGGGATTGAAACTGTATTTAATCGAGAGGAACAGAATGTTGATGTTAGTGTGCATGAGTCGGGGTTAGAGGTCTTCGCGCAAAATGTTCGTCCTTTTGGGCTAATTACAAGGGTTTCTAACGTGTCTCAAAAAGAACATGAAATGGCTCATTGGTTTGTCTTGAATAATAGCCTCAAGCTGGACCATTATCTAGAGTACGTTCTTAATATTGTTTTTTTTTTTTTTTCTTGTAGAATTATGTTTTCAATATAATATGTTACTTATGAATCATATGTTTGTAAGTAGGCAACACAAGAATCTTTTAGAAAATGAAGGTGTACGTGACATCACAAATAGACAGAAAAAGGAATTCCCCAAGTGGTTCAAAGAACATGTAAGATATAATCCCAAACTTTATTGAGCTACACTTATATGATTACTAACATAATGATTGAAATTGATGTCGTTATGTAGATGAACCAATTACAAGCTCAAGGATTACCAGAAGCAACTGATGATTTGTGGTCATTAGCAAATGGTCCTAGTGTGAATGTTAATTTGTATTCAGCTTGCATTTCCAATGGTGTTCGATTTCATAGTAAGGATCGTGATAGTAGTCATAAATGCCAAAATAGTGGGTTAGTTGTGGAAGGGGAGCATGAGAGACAAACAATTAACTTTTATGGGTACTTGAATAGAGTGTGGGAGATGCATTACATACTTGGACATCGAGTTGTTTTATTCCAATGCGAATGGTTCAATACCGGTAGCAATAGAACATTACATACCGACACACATTGCACAAGTATTGATGTTAGAAGTCAATGGTATAAGGATGATCCATTTGTCTTACCAAGTCATGTGAAACAAGTTTTTTACGTTGATGATACAAAGTTAGGCGGGCATTGGAAAGTCGTAGAAAGACTACAACATCGAGGAATATGGGATGTACCAGAACAAGATGGCTTTGAACCTGATAGTGTATTGCAACAAAATGAAACAACTGAAGCTGTCCCAGTGAGCGTTGAAGACCCCGTGACAATCTCACTTCATAGGAATGACATTGATCCTCAAATTATCCCAAGTGAGGTGGTTTTACAATCAGTTAGTCGAGCACACAACGATGGTGTTGATGAGGAAGAGGGGTGCGATAATGAAGATGATTACTATGAGCATTGACAATCCGAGAAGATGAGCTACATAATCATTTTGATTGCAATATAGATTTTGACATAGAACTTTAATTGTTGTGTCATTTTTATGTTTTTATGACAGTGTTGTTTAAGTGCCTTTGAGTTTGAGTACAATGACAATTCAAAAAGATTTTTTTTTTCTTTTTTTGTTTTGTTTTGTATATGTGTGTTTGTGTGTGCCCCCATCTGTCTCTCTCTTTGTCTATTTTATTTTTTTTGTTTCTTATGTTATGTTATTGTTTAGTTATCACTTATGTTCTGATATTGATTCTATTATATAGCCATTGATATTAATGTAATTGCTTATTTTATATATGCTTCACACATGTAATTGTTGAGTTATTGTGCTAGATGGCAGGCCTTGGTAAACTTCGACATGCAGCATCATCCAAAGTTCCTCTACCTGCCCCTACTCAGCATGCACCACCTAATTTAACCCCATCTACTCAGAGTGTACCATCTACAAATGCTCTAAGTATCGAGCCTGCACCACCAACAAATGCAACTACTACCCAGGTTACACCATCTACAAATGCAACTACAACCCAGGCTGCACCATCTACAAATGCAGCTACTACTCAGGCTACACCATCTACAAATGCAACTACTACCCATGATGTACCATCTACCACTAGTTTGCGTACTCGTTCTAGACAAGTCAGGGGTCAGACTCGAGGGAAGAGCATAGCACGTCTCATAGCTAACAATGGTGGTAAAAAACTTCATGTTTGGATCCCTGCAGATGCAAAGGTGCCAGTAGGGCCTTATGCCACTCCATTTGCAAATGAACTTGGCTTACAGATAAGGATGGTTGCTCCAATCATTGGTATAAAAAAGTGGGACAAGATTGATGAGATTCATAATGCCCCAATCATTCAAGCAGTTCGGGTACATGTATTTGCTACTTTTCAGATAATTAGATTATCACCATTACTTGTATTTTGATATTAATAAAAGCATTCATTATATTTGCAGGATAAATTTGAGAATGTTGATTATGATGAGGATGGAGAGGTTCAGAAAGGAGTCAATAAAAAGTGTAAAACTCTTTACAGAAGTTGGCATAACAAGATGAAGACTCATTACTCGAAGTTGGTAGATGCTGGTGTTGACCCTTATAGTAAACCATACAAAGGGGTCGATTCTGAGGCTTGGGTATACATGATCGATCATGTATGGCTTGATGGCGATTATCAGGTAAAATTTCCTAATTTAAAGAATCATGTTGTAATTTCAATTTAATTATACTAATTTTTTAATTTTGCAGAACTTGGCTAAAAAAGCAAGGGATAGTCGAGCGAGGTTACCATATAATCATACAATGGGCTCCAAGTCATTTCAAGCTGCAATGTATAAATAGGTGATGTATTTATTATATTTAAAAGTGTGAAAATTAATTATGTATGCTTACTTTTAAATGGAATTAGGGTACCGAGAAGACTGACTTTGTATACTTCGACAAAGATTCCCATTGGAGCAAGAGAAAGTCGGATTGGGTAGCCCCAATATGTGGTCAATTACATGTAAGTATGCCAATTAATAGAGTTACATATTTATGTAAATGGTGGTATTTGTTGAAGTTGTTTACAAATTGATAGGAAGCTTTAAAAAATCGACATGAAGAGTCTTTAGAGCCTGGGGCAATACCTTTAACTCAGGAGCAGCTATCAATCAAGATTCTTGGAAAGAAATCGGGATACTTAAAAGGCTTTGGAGTTGGCCCAAAACCATCATCATCCAGATTTTCTGTTACTGCACAAGCACATACTGAGGTGGTTTCGAGCCTACAAAAAGAACTAGAATCATTGAAGAATTTGTCCGAGGTCTAGCAAGAACAAATTGAAGCCCAGAACCTAGTAGCACAAGAGCAAGCTAAAATGATTGAAATGCAAAACAAAAGATTTGAAGAGATTGAGAAGTTTATGAGGATGACCAAAGATCGGGCAGGCATGCAGGTTGATGAAAATGATTATCCATAAGAGGAATCTTATTGACAAACACTTTTGTAAGTATATTTTTCATAATTTACTTTTGAAATCACTACAAGCATTTCATTTAATATGTCTGGTTGTGTTGAACAAACGGGACCTCGATTGGATCTCCGATTAGAAAATTAGAAGGAAAATTGTAAAACACAAGACTTAAAAGGCCCGTTAGGGGGGGCAAAATTATGAAATGACCACCGAAACCACTGAAACTTGGCACAGACAGCTTGTTCAAGCCTAAATAGACTTGTAGGAACAAATGAGACCTCGATTGGATCTCCGGTTAGAAAATTACAAGGCAAATTGTAAAACACAACACTTAAAAGGCCTATTCGAGGGCCGAAATTGCGAAATGACCACCGAAACTACCGAAACTTGGCACAGACAGCTTGTTCAAGCCTAAATAGACTTGTAGGAATAAACGAGACCTCGATTGGATCTCCGGTTAGAAAATTAGAAGGAAATTGTAAAACACAAGACTTAAAAGGCCCGTTCGGGGGCCAAAATTTCGAAATGACCACCGAAACCACCAAAACTTGGCATGGACGGCTTGTTCAATCCTAAATAGACTTGTAGGAATAAACAGGACCTCGATTGGATTTCTGATTAAAAAATTAGAAGGAAAAATGTAAAACACAAGACTTAAAAGGCCCGTTCGGGGGCCGAAATTTCGAAATGACCACCGAAACCACCGAAACTTGGCAAGACAGCTTGTTCAAGCCTAAATAGACTTGTAGGAACAAATGGGGCCTCAATTGGATCTCCGGTTAGAAAATTAGAAGGAAAATTGTAAAACACAATACTTAAAAGGCCCGTTCGGGGGCTGAAATTGTGAAATGACCACCGAAACCACCGAAACTTGGCACGGACAACTTGTTCAAGCCTAAATAGACTTGTAGGAACAAATGGGGACCTCGATTGGATTTTCAGTTAAAAAATTAGAAGGAAAAATGTAAAACACAAGACTTAAAAGGCCCATTCGGGGGCCGAAATTTCAAAATGACCACCGAAAGTTAGCACGGACAGCCTTTTCAAGCCTAAATAGACTTGTAGGAATAAACGAGACCTCGATTGGATCTCCGGTTAGAAAATTAGAAGGAAATTGTAAAACACAAGACTTAAAAGGCCCGTTCGGGGGCCAAAATTTCGAAATGACCACCGAAACCACCAAAACTTGGCATGGACGGCTTGTTCAATCCTAAATAGACTTGTAGGAATAAACAGGACCTCGATTGGATTTCTGATTAAAAAATTAGAAGGAAAAATGTAAAACACAAGACTTAAAAGGCCCGTTCGGGGGCCGAAATTTCGAAATGACCACCGAAACCACCGAAACTTGGCAAGACAGCTTGTTCAAGCCTAAATAGACTTGTAGGAACAAATGGGGCCTCAATTGGATCTCCGGTTAGAAAATTAGAAGGAAAATTGTAAAACACAAGACTTAAAAGGCCCGTTCGGGGGCTGAAATTGTGAAATGACCACCGAAACCACCGAAACTTGGCACGGACAACTTGTTCAAGCCTAAATAGACTTGTAGGAACAAATGGGGACCTCGATTGGATTTTCAGTTAAAAAATTAGAAGGAAAAATGTAAAACACAAGACTTAAAAGGCCCATTCGGGGGCCGAAATTTCAAAATGACCACCGAAACTTAGCACGGACAGCCTTTTCAAGCCTAAATAGACTTGTAGGAATAAACGAGACCTCTATTGGATCTCCGATTAGAAAATTAGAAGGAAAATTGTAATAGACAAGACTTAAAAGGCTCGTTCAAGAGCCGAAATTGCGAAATGACAACCGAAACCACCAAAACTTGGCACGGACAGCTTGTTCAAACCTATATAGACTTGTAGGAACAAACGGGACCTTGATTGGATTTTCGGTTAGAAAATTACAAGAAAAAATGTAAAACACAAGACTTAAAAGGCCCGTTCGGGGGCCGACATTGCAAAATGACCACTGAAACTACCGAAAATTGGTACGGGCAGCTTGTTCAAGCCTAAATAGACTTGTATGAGAAAACTTGTATGAACAAACAGCACCCGATTGGACTTCCCGTTACAAAATTAAAATCAAAATTGTGAAGTACATATCGAGGTTTTTTTTTTTTTTTTTTTTTTGTTTGTCAATCTAGTATTGTTTTTTCTTTTTTCATGTGACAGATTGACAATGGTGGAAAATAGTTTGGGCTGCATCAGAGGATTTGATTTTTTGTTTTTGGAAATATTTTGACATAGGATTTTGGTAAATGATTTATGGATTAAATGTTTAGAATCAAAATATTTGGTGTTGTGTTTTTGCAAATATTTTGACATAGGATTTTAGTAAATGACTTGTTGGTTAGATGTTTAACATCAAAATATTTGGTTGTGTTTTTGAAAATATTGTGACATAGGATTTGGTAATGTATTTATGGGTTTGATGTTAATAGTTTGTAAGTACTTTGGTATGCATGTTTTAGATTGTTAGAGAATTGTAATTATGTTTATTGGGATTTTCCATAGCTATTAATTTTAAATTATTATGAATGTCTTGCACAAGTGTATTATTATTTACATTACATTTGTGTATATATTGTGCACAGGAAAATAGGTGTTTTGGATTATTTTGAACAGGAAAATTATTGAAATCAAAATTTGTGTAGTGAATTTTTAGTGATAGGTGGTATTTTGGTCACTGTTAATATATTTGGCAACAACATATTGTTTTTGTCGCTAAAAGTTAGTGGTTATTCCAAGAACCTTTAGCAACCAAAACTTACTCGTCGCTAAAAACGTGATTTTTAACGACCAAATTAATTTTGTCGTTAAATAGTACTTTTGGCGATGCATTTATTTGTCGCTAAAACTACATAACCTATCCAAATTTTAACCTTTTAGTGACAAACTGTAATTTTATAGCGACAAAATATATGATTTTTGGCGACCAATTTTGCTTGTCGCTAAATGTCTACATATCGTGACAATTTCTGATTTCGTCGCCAATACTTTTAGTAACAGGCCTTTGGCGACAAACTGTATACTTGTTGCCGATTCTTTTGGTGACGAAATTTGTACTTTTGGCGACCAATTTTTGCGTCACCAAATGTGTTTTTTGTTGTAGTGACTTAAAGACAAACGCATATATATATATATATACTCTTTGCTCTGTTTCACTTCCTATCTTGGTTCAACTTTATTGTTTTTGGGTTCACAGACTACAGCCTACACTCCACAATCTGGTATGTAATTGAGTGCGTTTGTACTCCTTTTTTTGCTATTTATGGATGCATTGATATCTGATTTGCATGCCTCTGTTCTCATGGGTGTCTGTTAGGGCATACACAAATTAGGCACACCACCTGTTTGACAATATGCATGAATATGTAGACCAAAAAATTAGAGGGCTTTCCTAGTTGAAAACTTGTATTGAAAATGGGTGAATGCTTATAAAAGTGAGAGAACTTATACTCAGAAACTATACCAATGATGCTAAAGACTTCTATCTCCACTAACAAAATTGATGGATTTGTAGCTTTAAAGACATTACATTAAAATTCAAAAACATTGAAAACTTAGTATTTTTAGGTGTAAAAGTTTTTTGTTGTGATTCTTTATTTTCATCGAGTTACTTTTGGATTTCTTTCAACTTGATTAGTTTGTTGATGGGTTGGTTAGGTCAAGCGGTTACTAGATTGGACGATGTAATCATCACCATGAAGAAGGGAGATATGGCAGTGTACATGTTGGCCCCTCATTTAGGTTATGAAGCCACAGAGAGAAATAGTGTCCCTTCCAATTGTGTTATTTAGTTTGAAGTGGATCTCATCTCATGGATCACAGTAGTAGATAGTGATAGAAAACGGAGAACAAATTGGCCCACTTCTATTCCAGTTCCTACCCAATGTTTGTTTTCTCATTTCAACATTTTTCCTTAAATTTTTTTTGATGCTAATGTAATGATGATTGTTTCATGTGTCTTATGATTGATTGATTGATTTATGATCTTTGTACAAAGCAAGATCAGAAACCTTAACAAGCTTTGGCACCCTTGGGAGAGGGAAAAAGTTGAGTATTTTACATTGACTGATCTTTGGATTTCTTTTGATAAATGGAGTGTTTATGGTGCTTATGTGCCTTACCTCTTTGCAATCCAAATCTTTACAAGCAATTCGTTGGTGAACAGTTTAAGGTATAAATTTCATTCTCTACATTTGTATATGTTCTTTGAAACATTTGTAATTAGCTAGGGCTCGTGCACTAAGTTGCTTTGTTTTTATTTGTAATTTGATAATTTGATACAGTTTGTTTTTATTTGCTTCGTTCACGCTTGTTTGCGTTGAAAAGTTGTTTGAAAACTTGAAAATCATGTTCTGGGGTCGACACCGGGCTTGGTGGTGTCGACACCTTCTCTTTTGGGTTGGCCGCAGGGGTCGACACCAGTCTGTGGAAGGGTCGACCCTTGTCCTGAATTTGCTCACTGCTTTTTGGTGTCGACACCTGCCTGTGGAAGGGTCGACACCTGCTGTGCAGTCAAGCCTAGTGTTCCAGATTTCTTCTTGGGTATCGACACCTACATTGCAGAGGGTCGACACCTACGACTTTTCCCAGATTTTTCCACCGGTTTGGGCCTACTTTTTGGGGATATTTTGACTAGATATTTTGGGTTGACTTTGGAGCTTATATGCAATTTTGTCCTAGTACTATATAAAGGCCCTCACTCGATCATTTCTTTTACTTTTTTCTCTCTTTCTTCCCTTTAAACCATAAAACACCATCTCACTCTCTCTCAAAAGCACTTTTCACTGAAAATCTTTAGATCTACTCTCTTGGAAGCATCTTCTTTCCTTGCTCCTTTGAGAAAGATTGTAGATCTCGTCAAGAGCTTCGTTTTGATCCTAGTAGAAGTTGGTTTTGACAACTTTGGAGTTTCAACCTTTTGCTCATCTTCTCTTCCAAGCTCTAGGTAGGGACATTCTTGAGTTATATATACAAGTTTTGCTACCTTTATGTTGGTTTTAAGAGTTTTCATATAGTTCCTTGTTGATTTCAATCTTGTGTTTTGAAAATGTAGAGATGTTTTAAATGTGGGTTGTATCCCAACTCTTTTATAAATCCTAGAAGGTTTTCCTTTGAGTTATATATATATATATATATATATATATATATATATATATATATATATATATATATATATATATATATATTTATGAAGTTTTTAGTTGATCTTGTAACTCTCCTTGAGAAATTTCGAAAATGGGTTTGGTGGCTCAAAGGATTGATGGTTTTTGTAAAACAAACTCTACCTTGTGTAGAGATTTTCTTGAAATTTTAGACAACTTGAGTCGAGATTGAATTGTGTGGTGAGATTTTATAAAAGAGATGAACAATGTTAGGTTTTTGTAAAAATCTAGAATTTGGGAGTTTTTGAAAACTTGAGGAAAGCTATGAAATTCTCTTTTTCTTGCGTTAAACAAGTAAATGAGTGTGGATTTCACAATGTGATATAAAGAAATGATAATTTTCATGATAGAAGAGAATTGAGGGCTTATTTTTAAACTATTGTTGAATGTATGGAAATATTTAAGTGGAAGATGATAATTGTTGTGCATTATGGATTGTGAAAATTAATGTTTGAAAAACATTACATGTTGTATTGATGAGACTATATTGCTAAGAATTGTGAAAGGTGAAATTGTGGCTAAGTGTAGATAACATGTGGTTATCTTGGGAAAGAGTAATGAAAAGAGGTAATGGAAAAATGTGATTGTTGATGTTATTGTAGAGACTTGGAAAATGAGAAGTATTTATGAAGTTATTATATAATACATGAGTATGCATGATTGAGGAATGGGAAATTGGTATGTACCATGGATTACGGGAATTGCTATGAGTTGAAGGTATATATATTATTTTGTGAAATAACATTGAAGAAAGAAAATGAGAAATGTATTTATTCAATGTTGTTGTCATGTACTTGAATGGAGAAATTTTTTGAGTTGTGGAAAATCATTGCATTGCATATGCATTCAATTATTCTTTTTGCATTGTAAATTTTGATTGAAGATATCTATTTCATGAAAGAAAATAAAGTTGTGATATGAATTATGGAAATGTGAAAAGGGGTAAATACGGTGGTAAGTCTGGTTAGGGGGTGTAGATGAATTTTGTTAAGTTGGCCTAAGTATCCTTGGTGAAAGACCAGAAAGCCACGCGGATAGGTGTCGAGCCTTCCGGTTAATCTCGGTAAAAATGACAGTTTGGTAATACTCGCAGAGTCTACTTGCAGACACCAGCATAGGGATTACCAGTGTCGTATTTACCGCCCCTGTTGATTAAAATTGGGAGTTTTTGAAATGTGGTGAGATTGCAAGCTTTTGTTGAAAAATGGAAATCTTTGAGAAAAGCATGAAATGAAAATTTCTTTAAAAAGAGCATGGCATAGCATCGTCATTTGCATTTTTAGTTGAAGTGGCATAACTGTATATACTTTGTTAGAATTCTCTACTAGGCTTTATGCTCACCCCTATGGGACTTTGGTGCAGGTAAAGACGTGGTGATCCCGCCAAGTTAAGGGCGCGAATAATTGTAAAGAGTATAAAGCTCTTATTTTGTTGTGATATTTTTTTGTAGAGCCAAGGGCTAATGTGTATGGGTCTGAGAGACCATTTTGTGTAACCGGACTATTGCCTTGGAAGATGTAAGCCCTTAAGGGCATTTTATTTGTTTCGAGATTAGATGCTTCACATGTTATAGAATTATGTATTCATTATGTTGTGAATGTGAATCGCAAGTGAAACTTTTGTATTTAATCCATTTATTATATATGTGATGTTGGAGGGATTATTGTCATTGATTAATGAAGGATCATTCGTATGGTTAGTTTATGTTGAAATATTTCGGGGCGTTACAAATATTATTTGTTATGATTACAAAGTTTCTTGAACGATTAATTATGAACTTTTATTCTTTTATAATTTGTTTTAAGGTTGATATAATTTTGTAATTTAATTTCTTGGAACCCTCATATGGGTTAGTCAAAGTTTTCCCACTTTGGTGATTTCTTTCTTGTCTTTTGGTATTAATTATAATTCTATGTTCTTAAATTGGTTTGGTAATTGAAATGCTCCAATCCCATTATTGATTGTTTGGTGTTTTTTGACATTGGTACTTAAAAAGCCATTTATAAACTAGTTTTCTTTGGTATATTCACTTCTAAGTCTTAATTTTGAGTGGCTATACTGAATCAATTCACAGGAGAATGTTTTTCAAGGAAGAGACCGAGTTAGTTTGTGAGACGAGGGACTCATTCAGTGACTCAAAGATGAAAGCGAGAGCGAAAAGCTATCGAGATGGCATGGATATTCCTTTGAGGATGGAGTGTTTGAGCAAGAGAGCCTTTGGCATCTGAATGACAGGCTGGGTTACCGTTATTTTCAGTATTTTGAGAGATTAACTCCTTATGAAAGAGTTCCTTTCATCGATAAGGTACTCTTTTATATGTTTATTTTATTATACAAAACAATTAACTTATTTAGGTTTTTCACATTCACAACATTTACTCTATTTTTACGAATTGTTGCATTTCAAAATTCTAATTAATGAAAGAACTGGAAACTCTATAATGAAACAGAGATTGAGCTGGGATTGATAGCATTTGGTATATTGTTCTCATTCTTGGGAATCATTTTATTTTTTGATAAGGGACTACTTGCCATGGGAAATGTAAGTAAAACGTTTCTCTCATCATAATTTTATAGCTCAGTTTCTTCCATTATTGAGCATTTTCCATTTAGCTTGTTGTGTATTTGATGCCTACTTAACATTGTGTTATTTTGGTGATACTGAATCAGATCCTCTTTCTTATCAGTGGTGATGATAACCATTGGACCGAAGTCCTCGATGCAGTTTTTCACGAAATGTATCAATTTTAGGGTTTGTTTGCTCTATGTTTCTCCATTCAGTGTATATACTCATGTAGCTTGCTTTTCGTGCTCCTTTCAAATTCAATTAGCCCTACAGTTCGGACTCCTATGGTTCTGAATCTGATTTCACAAGTGCAATCTGAAATAGATAAACACAAATGAGTCCAAATTCAGTAATTGACTTAAGACTCAATAAGTTCAATTAACGTCCGATTGAGCCCCAAACTTAATTTTATTATCTTGTTACCTCTTTTAATCTAATTTTATTGCATATTTTACTTACCTTTCCATTCTTTAGTCATTTTATTCCAAGAATCAGAATCAAGTCCACTAAATAGAGAGAAGTATCAAACAAGAAGTTGTTTTGGACATGAGACAGAGGTAATGCCCTGGTAAAGCCAAGAAAGGAGAGAGATTGCAGAGGTGATTATATGTGAACACAAGTATAAAAAAGCATGAAATAAATGCTATCAACTCAAATAGGTTGGTGTCTAATGCTTAAACCACCAAACCTATGAGGACGAATACACTACAAGCCTACTATACAAAGCATAAATGAAAGACACGACATAAAAAAGTTCTAAACTAGCTAAAAACAGTGCTGAAATTAACATGGAAAAAAGCTTGAAAAAGTTAGCTAAAGTAATAGAGAAATTGAGCTAGTAAACAAGCATAAGGATGGGTGGCTAACCCCTTCATTTTGGGACTTCAAAACCACTTTTAAAGCCTCTGAAAAACTATGAAAAACAGTAAGAAAAAGTTTGAAAATTGATGGGAAACACAAGGGCAAAAGTTTGGGAAATAAGGTTCAAAGAAGGATGGGTTACCCCTCTACCTTTGATAGTTTCAAGCCACAAGTTTCAACCCATAAAAATAGTTGAAAAATAGTCCAAAAACAGCAAGAAAAGAGAGGAAAGAAATAATGTAGAGATGTCCAAATTATACCTCTTGAAGAGAGGTAACTCCTTTGTTCACAAACCAACAAGTTCTCACTTTCAAGGGTTAAGATTTGAGCTCAAGAATCCCAGCAAGAAGAGCTAAATCTTGGTTTAGGAAGTGTAGAGAGAGAGTGTGTAGGTTGCAAGATAGAGAGAGAGAGAGAGAGAAAGAGAGAAAGAGAGAGAGAAAGAGAGAGAAAAAGAGTGCTATACAAGTTTTGGAGTCTTTTGAATTTTTTCTAACCTAATTTCAAGAGGAGTAGTCATCTATATATAGAAAAACATGTGCCTCAGTCGGAAATATCTATATAGAGACAGTTGGTGTAGTATATGCACCTATGGGGACAACTAGCATAGCTGGCAGCGCAAAATTCTGTTTTACCTGAACAACTGGCCGGCCGGCCACTAAAATTGGCCTATGGGAACGCCTGGTTAGCCAGCCAAGGACCTATATGGTCGGCTACAAAAATCTGTTTTCAAGCCTGACTTCAAACAGTCATATCTCCTTCATCCAGACTCGGTTTTAGCTGATTCTTAAGTCTAAATTGAATCTCCGGAAGTATACTTTCCAATGGAGGTGGCCTCATATCTAAATTCTAAGTGTACAAAGAGATATGCCTAATTTAGTGAAGGCTGTTCATTTATCTCTTAACGGTTGGATGTTTAACTTTTTCCTAAACTAGTTTTCTTCTATCTTCTCCTATTTCCTCCAAGTCCAAACCTATAAATAAGATGTTCTTAAAGATTTTTCAAAGATTTCACCTCCCTTCCATTTATTTCCACTTTGTCCTTACTTGGTTTACCGAAAAGTGCAATATTTTAAACGAAATACGAGCCTCGAAACATCATAGAAACATTTGGAAAAATATTTTGAAAAAGAGGGTTTTAAGGTCTAAAGCAGTTTTAGTCAAAAAGTGGGGCGTAAGGTTGGGATTTAGAAACTCAAAAATCGAAACCTTTTGCTGAAAAACTTAAACGATTGTACAGCGTAACTTTTCATCATCGAGTGTTCAACTTGAGGCGCCCAAGTCTTAAGGGTGGTCAGAAATGGAGTGTCTACAACTCATCTCCCATTTTTATTTACCACTCTGGGCCTTGCCTTGTGATGATTGTACAGGGAACTATTTCTTTCGGCGTAGGCTTTCTCTTGGTTGTTATAGGATGGGCTATATTGGGAATGATTTTGGAGGCATATGGGTTCATTGTTCCTTTTAGGTTCATTGGATTTTCCTCCAATGATTTCATTTCCTTTGCTCATATTACTTAATATTAATAGTTGATTGGGTATTTTGTGCAGTGGCTTTTGGCCAACACTGTCAGATTTTGCACAGAAGATACCTATTATTGGGTAGGTGTTCCAACAACCATTTGTTAGATCGATACGTTTATCTTGCAATTCAATATAATGTTTTTTTAGAGAGAATTCTCATGGATTTCTACTTCTTGTGTTCTTTCATGGAAACCACTTCTGTTGAAATGTTCTCCACATAATTTATATAGAGATCTGGAATTAATGTAGTTTGGGAATCATGGGGTACATTTTGTATTCTTTTTCCTGGTCCTGAACATATAATAATTAAAATAATAAGGCAACCCCACTTAATCAAGATATTGCATCATGTTGTTGCATTCAATGAAGGTCCTCTCTCAGCATCTGCTTGGATGAAGTAGATTCTTTTGTGAATATAGTGTTTCCCTCAAGCACATTATTGAGATGTAGTGTTTTCTCTCTCAGCCGAAAATCTAGACATATTCGTAAATTGTGAAAATAGGAAATGGTATAAAGAATTTCTAATTTTTAAAGCTGACTAATTACTAATATAAGAATGATCAGTTCATTATTTCCATTTTGATTCATGATCTAATCATATCCATGTTATTTCATTTTGCTTGCACGGTCATGGATTCTATTATTGTGAAGCTATTCTATTCCTTCCGAAGCTAACTAACAAAAAATTTAGACATTTTTCTCGAAACCAGCAAATATAAAATTTTGACATATTTTCCAGGTTTAATTTGAAATGGAATAATGGAATTCAGAACTTTTAAGGCTACCTTGTTTCTAATAATTACCTCATTTTTTATTATTTGATTATTCAATCTGTATTTTTTTGTCCCATTTTTCATGCTTTCAGGACTCTTCTTCCATTGAAAGTTTGGAATTTGCTTAGGGTTTAAGGGTTTGCTTGTAGTTTCAATTCATATAATAAAGTGTATAGAATTTAATGATAATCTAGCCAATAATAGTGCGATTGTCACGACTTTGTTCCTAGCCAATGATGGCGCGAAGCGCGTGAGGGTCCAACTAGTATATAGAAAAGAAGATATTCTGCGTGGTGATATTTTAAAGAGAATTTTTTAAAAATTTGAAAATCATCATCATTGTCGTCATCATCATCTTTTATAAGATAAGAACCGGCAATGGCGCATGGTAATGCAACACAATTGGCGAAAAAAGTTTTATATTGTTTGATTTATTAGCATACATTGAATTAGGGATATTAGATGGTAGTAGTTGGACAAATTAAAAGTTTAATGTTGGGTTGCCAATGCATGTCTTCTAAATTAATCTTATGAATCACGAATGCCAACATGCACCATTTAACTCCAATATTCAACTTTTTTATATAATGACTTTGTCATTTTCAACCGCATGTTTTTTAGCAAAAATCTAATTGTCTTAGAAAAACTGTCTTCCGGATATTATGTTTGTATAATAGAAATTGAATTGGTGTGACATATAATTCAAATATGGATGAATATGAATTATAGATTGATGTTTATAAGTAAAATTAGGAATAAAATTTTTAAATTTATAGTATTACTGTACTTTTTGTGTTTCAACCAATATATGCATATGTTTTGCTATATAGACAAAATTGAAATGTACAGATAAAATTCATTTTGAGCAATTCTTTTGGGTATACAACAAAACTCAATGTGCAAATGTATATAAAGCTGTTAAAATTGGAATCCTATGTAGAATCGTTGGGATGGAATTATGGATTGGATCGTAGAATTGGGTCAAGAATCATAAGATTCTACTTTCAATATAAAATAAAATTATAAATTATCCCATTGTAAACACCATCCAGAGGGGTGCCGAGTTTGATGGACCTCATTGCTACATTCCTTGCTTCAGAACAACTGCCAGAAGACAAGAAGGAAGCTCACAAACTGTAGAATAAGACCTTAAGATACTATTTGGACCCTCAAGGAAAGATTTATAAAAAAATCTCTGTCTAGGCCTTACTTAGAATATGTTAGGGGTGTGCATGGTCCAGATTGGTTCAAATTGGAATAAAACCAGAACCAATCTGTTATTTACGATTCTTGAAAAATTAAAACCAATCCAATCCATTTAAATCATGGAACTAATCCGGACTAATTCATTTAAACACGTATTGGATCGATTTAGGAACACAAATTCACATAATTAAATAACAAAAAAAATATCAGTGTGTTTGGTTTGCGTTTTCTGGATTAAGTTTTTTAAAAACTGACTTTTTTGGTTTTTGTGTTTTTTTTGTTTTTAGTGAATATTTTTTAAATTTTAAACAATTTTTTTTTTTACTTTTTTAGATGCACCTTACTTAGATGCATCTAAAAAGTAAAAAATTTGTGAAAAAATATTTTAAAAAATTAATAAATACATAAAAATACAAAAATGTATTGAAATTTTATATTTTTTTTGTATTTTTGGTATTTAGTGAATTTTGAAAAGATTTTTTTTACAATTTTTTTACTTTTTAGGTGTATTTATGTTAGATGTGTCTAAAAAGTAAAAAAATTACTTAAAATATTAAAAAAATTCAGTAAAAACAAAAAAACACGGAAAATAAGAAAGTAGAATTTTCTTAAAAGTGTTTTTTGAAAAGTGGAAACAAGCAAGGTTTAATTTTATAAAAACATCAACATAGCATTATATTAGTTTCACAATAGCAACATGTCTTTCTATAATAGTGACATATTGTTTTAGAATTTAAACAGCCATAAGAAAACTGGTTCCACCATAACTATTTAGATCATTACAAATTAAAACTAAAAACTAACAAACAAAAGCAATAAGAAAAGAAAAGATATTATTAAGTTTGGATTTATGTTTTATATGGGATAAGAGAAGATACTATGAGGAAGGGTGTATAATATAAATATAGGCTATTTGTATACGGTCTGGATCGGTTCCACTCCGGAATCGTGGGGTTCAATCCGAAACTGATCCGTGGACTACAGATTTTTAATTTTTCAATCCGGAACAGAACCACGGATTTAACAAACCAATCCAAACCTACCGGATTGGACTGGACTGGACTAGATCGGATTACGAATTTCACGGATTCCTTGTTCAACCCTAGAATGTGTCCATCCGAACAAGATTGAGGATTTTTTGGCTGAGATTCTTGAAGGCAGCTGTGGTGCTCACTTTGGAGGAAGATCGTTGGCTTATCGAGCCATTACAAAAGGATATTGGTGGCTGACCAATGTTGAGGACTATGTTAAGAAATGCAAACAATGCCAAAAATTTTCTCCATCTATACATCTACCCGCCGAAGAGTTGCACTCTGTGACTGACTAGTCCTTGGCATTTTGCTCAATGGGGCTTGGACATAGTTGGACAATTACCAAAAGCACAAAGCAATAAACGTTTCCTAATTGTTGCTATTGATTATTTCACGAAATGGGTTGAAGCAGAACCTTTGGCACATATATGGGATATAGATATCAAGCGCTTTGGTGGAAGCATATCATCACTCAATTCGGCATACCCAGGGCGCTTATTTCCAATAATGGCACTCAATATGATTGCGGTGTCTATAGGGAATTGCGCGAGATGTACGAAATTTAGTCTTATTTTTCTTCACCAACTTATCCGCAGAGTAACGGATAGGCAGAAGCTTCTAACAAAGTAGTCCTGGATGGCATAAAAACACGTTTGGAAATAGCGAAGGGCAGGTGGGTTGAGGAACTGTCAAGCGTACTGTTGTCCCATCGCACTACACCAAGATGTTTTACAAGGGAAAATACTATTTGCCTTGTGTTTTGGCAATGAAACTATTATCCCCCTCGAGATTGGCCTATCGACCCTTTGATCGAGGGCTTTTGACAAAGGTCGGAATGATATGATGTTAGCCTTGGATATGGATTTACTTGAAGAACGTCGAGATCGGGCCCTCATGACCATAGCACGTTATCAACAATAATTTGCCAAGTCGTATAATCAACGAGTGCATGTGATAACCCTGCTCTGTGTTATGTTTAATTAATCTTAATTATGATTGTGATTATGTGCCTGATATGATTTTGAGTGACAATTTTACGATTATATATATTTTCAAATTTCTATTTGTTCATCGTAGGAAAATTTGTTCAACTTACTGCTATAATTTGAAAATTAAAGATCGTAGAGGTTACATAAACTGAAATTGTTTGCATCATTGTGATTAGTGTGATATTTAGAGCCTATGGTGAAATTTGATTAAAAATTGATTCGCATCGAAATAATTAGATTAAATTAAGTGAAGCTCATTAGCCTTAATTGAAATTGATTAACTAAGCTAACCACCTAGTATATATAGGCTAATTATACTCAAGCTCATAGTTGTTTGAGCTCAAAAATCAGAGATATACACTCTAGAGAGAGAGTGAGCTGAATTTAGAGAGAGAGAGAGAGGGATCATCCTTGAAGATTTTGCAAGGAATTCAAGAACTAGATGGATTAGCTCAAGGCTTAACTATATTTGGAAGAATTGGAGCCTTTAGGTGAGTAACCAACCCTTAATTCATGAGTTTAAGCCTACAATTATGTGAATTCTAAGGGAATTGGTAATCAAGAACAAGATTTGAATGGCGTGTGATGAAATTGAAGTTAATACCTCCATGCATGTAAGGAATTACCATGAATGTGTATAATCATGAAGGATTGAGTACCAAATCACACATGCATGCATAATCTTGTTGAGCTTCAAGATTTTGAACATCTTTTATGCCATTTGAAGTAGAATTGGAGTCAATAATTAACATGCATGCATGATTCATGGAAGTATGAAGCTTAAATGCATAAGTTTTGAAATTGGCAAAGAATTTGGAATGATTTTGGAAAATGTAACAACCCCGACCCATGATTAAAGTTAATCCATGTTTAATTATGCCTAATAAGGAATTTAAGTGAAATTTTGCATCATATCTTGCCTTATTTGTGTTTATATCTGTTTAACGTAGAAAGATCTGTTCATGTTTTCGTTTCGGTTGCGAATTGAAAGCCTTATCGGCATCCGATTCAATAATTGACTTGATTTATGTGCTAATTAAAACTTTTAAAATTTTATGGTAGGTTTAATTAAAATTCGGTTCGGAATGATTAAATTAGAATAATTAATGCTCAATTAAGCCTAAACTAATGAAATTATTAATCAAGCCTATCTAAGGCCACCTCATTACCTCCTACACACTTTTACACTTCCACTTCCTCTTGCTTGACCATCAAAAACGTGTGAGAGTGGGAGAGAAGGAAATTGAGCTCAATTATAGAGTGATTGTTAGAATTTGGAGGAGGTCAAAGTGAATTCAAAGGAATTAAACTCCAACTTAAAGAATTTGAGCCTTAGGTAAGACTTCAACTCACATTTTGTAACCTTAGACTCAACTACATGTGAAATCAACAAGAAATGAAGTTGTTATGCATTATTCAAAAAGAATTAAGATTAGATGATAGAATTGAACATAACTCATGCATGCATGTGCATATCATGAGGCTTTGAAGTTGTTTTTACAAGAATTCCCACATGCATGTTCATATCTTGGTTTTGTTAAAAGAATTCAACTTGTTTTTTAGCTTAAAGACTCATTTGATCATGTTTTGGGAAGTTGAAATTCATGATATTACATGCAAGTTATGTTATTTCATGTTTTAAGCTTTATTTAATACAATTGGCTTAGCTTTTGGGCTTGGTTTTGCAAAATCGTTTGTAATTCATCATGTACAATGAGTTTCCTAATGTTTTACTAAGTTTTGGCCCAAAAGAATGTGTTTTGAAGGTTTGGAAATTGAATTTTGAGCTTAGGAGCAAATCTGAAAATTCCAGAATTCTGCTCATACGCTCGAGCGACCATCTTATTTTTGCACTTCCGCTCGAGCTACCAAAGGTTGGCTCGAGCGTGAAATGAATGCTCCCAGAAGTTTGAGTGTTTTGCAGACCGCTCGAGCGACAAGAGTTACGCTCGAGCGAGGACTTGAGTCTCACGCTCGAGCGAGCATCGAGCGGAAAAATTAAGCAACCAGTACTTTTGCAGGCTGCTCGAGCGAAGGAATGTGCACTCGAGCGACAACTACATTTTTGCATGTTCGCTCGAGTGAAGAAAGCTACACTCGAGTGAGACCCCTGTTTTCAGCAATTTTGTTAAGTGTTTTCAAGTGCATTTTAACATCCTCATTGCATCCTAGGCACTCCTAGGCCATGATTAATACTCAATAAGAGGTTAAGACTTAGAACACCCTAAGAATGAAATGAAAGAAGTTAAGTATCAACCGAGTGTGTGTTTCATTATATGTATCTATTATGTTTGGTGTAGGTCACGCGTTGTGAGCGGTTGATCCATTTGTTTACTGCCAAAGTTATCCGTGAGTAATAACTCTGTAGAGTTATGTTCGACTTTAATTATTTTCTGATGATACGAAACGATCAGTTTTCTGAAATACTATGTTTTGTATGAATGAATGAATGTCCAATTTTCTTGAAAAGTAATTGTGGTGTCCTTAGTAGAGGCCCTCGCTAAGGGGACATAATACTGTGGCTTATGGTCATGTGGCGCTCACCCGAGGGAGATAATACCGTGGCACAGGCCCTTGCCCAGGGGAAACAATACCGTGGCACATGTATGAGATATGTTACCCTGTACCAGAGGTTCCTTTTTGGAACTCAATATGCTTCACCAAAGAGACATATTTATGCTAATGGATGTTCCACACATGATTCGAATATGAATAAGACTATGACTCTGTTTCTGCAATAAACCTGATTATGATTCTGATTTGCTATGAGATTTAAAATATGTTCTGGGCATCATTCATTAAAATCTTTACTCTGTTATTATTCACTAGGCTTCCGCTCACTATTTATATTATGTATGTAGGTGACCAGGCGCGTGACCAGACCCAAAATTGAGGATCTGGTATCTCTGTTTTGTCAGCCAGCCGTTGTGCCTCCGAGGAGGTTCCCCTTTGTGCGCAAGTCATGTCTAAACGGCATAAGTTAAGACCTTGTATTTTTAGTAATATGAACAAGTCTTTTGTTATGTGTATATTAGGCTATACCCCTTTTGGCTGCAACTGTATTAAATGTGACGAAGATTACTGCATTTTGATGTCACGTGTATGTAAACATATTGCATAAGGTTTTAAATTTCTATCCCATGTATATCTACACGGCTCTATAGACTATATATTGTTGGTATATTTGCTTCCGCAGCCCCTAATTATACGTTATTCCGTTAAGAGGCCTTTGGTAATCCAAGGAGTACTGGTCGGTTACGACGCTAAACCTATAGGGGCGGGTTTGGGTCGTGACAGAAATGGACCATGATTTTGGATAATTGGTTTCAAATTACCTAAGTTTTTTTGTTACTCAATGTTTTTCTATGTTTTGATGTTAATTTGCAAACTTTGGAGTCTTTAAGGTTGTGTTTTGAAGCTCAAATAGCTTGCTGGAAAACCCAGAATTCGACCGGTCTACTCGAGCGAGGAAAGTCTTGCTCGAGCGTGAAAATTTAGCTCCCAAAAGATTTGCAGAGATTTACATAGTGGCTCGAGCGACAGGCCTTATGCTCGCTCGAGTGTAAAATTCATGCAACTAGTACTTTTACAGAGCTTTACAGGCCGCTCGAGTGACCAAATCTGTGCTCGAGCGGAGAGCCCTGTTTCAGAAATTTTGAAAAGCTATTTCAAGTTTCACTTTCCTTTCTCTTTCATTTCTAAGCACTCTTAGGCATGTATTGAGCATTGTAAATGAACTAAAAGGATAAGAATGGGGCCTAAGAGAAATAAATAAATTAAGAACGGATTGAATCGCTTGTGGCCCAATGTGTTATGAAATGTGTAGGGTCAAGCGCAAGGGCAAATCCATCAGCAGAACACAGTAAGTAATATCTTAGTAAAGATATTTTCAAGTATGTTATTTTTCAAATGCTGTGTAAGCTTCATAGATTTGTTGATTTGAATTATGAATGAGTATTCTATAATTTTTGTATAAAGTCATTTAAATGTTATGATGGGCTAAAAGTCGTTTGAAAATTATGATGGGCCAAAGGCCGTCTGACATGAATGAATTGGGCCCAAGGCTGTTTGACATGAATAAATTGGGCCAAAGGCAATCTGACATGAATGCCAAAGACCATTTGACATGAATGATTCGGCCAAAGGTCGTCTGACATGAATGAATTGGGCTCGTGGCTGTTTGATAAGAAAGAATTGGACCCGAGGCCATTTGATATGTCTATTACAAGTTTCATTCATGTAACTTCTTTATTTTGATATTATTAATTGGGCTTTCGCTCACTCTCATTTGTATGTATGTAAGTGAGCAAAGAGATGTCCAAATCCAGCCTCAGTGAAGAATGTGAAAGGAAGTCAAGTTTTGTGGAGTCCGCCCGAACGTCTCACGCATGAAACTTTGTCTTTGTTATTTTGTTTACTCTTTTGCTACTGTGATGAATACGTTGGATCATCCATGTATATAAACTTTTGTTTGGCTGACTACATGTTTGAAGTTCCTGGATGTCCAAGATGATAATTCTATCTATATGTGTGAGTTATTATGAAATGTTTTTAGAATAATTTTGCTATGCCATATAAGTAATGCTCATCGGACAAATTTTAAGTCTGCTTCCATTTTGGCCCCTTTACTTCTACTAAAACATGTTTAATCATGTTTGAGGCCGTAGGTAATCTCATGATTACTGGTCGATTATGACCCTAATCCATAGGGACGGGTTCAGGTCATGAAAGTGCATCTACACTGATATACTCCTGGAGAATTAGTCCTCAAAAAAGTACTACCTAATGCTAAGAATCCTGCAAATGGTAAACTCGGCCCAAATTGGGACGGCCTCTACCAGATCGATTCTATCGTCGAGGCATGGGCATATCGACTTTCAAACATAACCGACAAAAAATTACCCCAACCTTGAAATTCTACTCATCTTCGAAAATTTTATCACTAGTTTTTCTTGGTCAATACCTTTAGCTCTCATAGTAATGTTGGACAACTATTGTGTACATTGCTATCTTGTATACTTACAGCCCATTAATGATAGAAGACTTTGTTTTACTTATTTAACGATGACTACCTTTTATTCAGCCTCTGAATTCTCAAGGGAGCTCTTCGTACTTGGCATTTTCAGCATATGACGCCATTAAGCCTCCGAATTCGAAGCGCCCTTCGTGCTGGGCATGAAGTGCCATAATAAAACCCTCCAAATTCGGAGCACCATTCATGCTTGGCACAAAGTGACATTAAACATCCAAATTCGGAGCGCCCTTCGAGCTCGGCACGAAGCGCCATCATAAAAGTCTCTGAATTCAGAGTGTTCTTCATGCTCGGCATGGAGCACCATCATAAAAGTCCCCGAATTCGGAGCACCCTCCGTGCTTGGTATGAAACGCCATTAAGTCTCTTAATTCGGAGCACCCTTCGTGCTCGACACGAAGCGCCATTAAGCCTCTGAATTCGGAGAGCTCTTCGTACTCGACACGGAACGCCATCATAAAAGCCTCTGAATTCGGAGCGCACTTCGTGCTCGGCCCAGAGTGCCATCATAAAAGTCTTTGAATTCAAAGCGCACCATTAAGCCTCTGAAATAAAGAGTTAGGCTAAGTGGACTTAAAAGTTAAAGCAAAGAACTCACGAAATAGAGGGAGTAGAGCAATCATAAGTAAGAAGTTAAAGATGGAAGGTTGTGAGGATGTAAGCACAAAGTCCTTTCGGAAATAGATGGGTGAAAGGTTTTCAAATCATATTAAATGAATAGAAATCACGAAAAGGCGAGAAATTGCAATCATTTCACATCGCATCCCATCTGACGTGTCAGTAATAAAATAGCGCATCCATCACACACTCAAATTTCTATAGGCAAAGTAAAACTAATTTTGAAGTCTGCGAAGACGACCTATGAAGTAGCCAAGCGCGCAGCCTACTTTGTGAGTTGACCCAATGCTCGGGGGGCAATTGTGGGAGCAAAAAAGAGGATATACTTGAAAACGGCCAACAGAGCATCCAAGCTCGTTTAAGATGGGCCGAATAGGGCCAATGCCCACTGGACTACGTTATTGCCGAATAGATGTTCAAATAAGGATGAAAATATCGGGGACCGCCGAATTACGGGTACCTGTGCCAAACAATAGAGCCGAATGTGTCGAGCGAGTCGGCATGGATTCATTAGGTGAAACCATTCTGTCCTTTTCAAGGAAGTATAGTAGGGGGATAGACTTTGACAGAATGATGATGAAGGGCTAAGATGCATGGCATAAAGATCAAGGATAGTGACTCTATAAAAGAAGGAGAGAGACTGGAGAAACAGGTATGTGAGAAGAATCTTGAACCTCAAGAAACCAAAAAAACACCAGTCTTTCGACAGAGACTAATTTGTCTGTTGGAGTGCTAATTTTGGCACCACCGTCGGGAGTTTTATTTCCATTTCAGGTGACAGGTGTGAAGATCTTACAAGGGCTTGTTTGGACAAAAAGAGTATTCCATAACCACTTCCTCGCACCCTATAAAATAGAAAAATGTATATCAGGTTCAAATAGGGTAGTGGAATTAAGACCCAAAACCATGCAAATCCATCTTTTTTTTTATTTTATTTTTTTCATCTGTAGATTGAGCTGGGTGTACCATCCAAACTTGCCAATATTTTTCTAAAAGCAAATAGACCTTCCCTCCCATATTTTTATGTAATTTACTGACAATTTAAGGAATAAAATGTTACATATAAATGGATTACTAACCGTTGACTTTCACTGATTAAAAAAAATAAAAATAGGATACAAATGCCATAGGGTGTAAAGTAATAAATACCCATAACACTTATTTGAGTTTAGCGATGAGAAATTCTATACAGTTATATTTTTTTTATTTATATATAAATTAATTATAGAATCATACACAAATTTTCACATAGATGTAACCCCACAAAAAGGGAGACCTATGTAAGAAAACTGTATAGAATTATATCATCTGGGTTCTTAAATTTTTCCTAGTAACATTTAGAAAAAAGGTTAAATTTCAAACGCTCCTCTTGAAGTTTGATTAAAATACGAATCACCTTTGTAATTTTGGAAATTATATTCCACCTCCTGAGGTTTTTAATTTCATAACAAATCACTCATTTCATTAATAAATCATGAAGTCAATTAACTATTTTTAATGATATTAGAAATATGTTTCAATTAATAATATCATGAACACTCGATGTCCCATGTCTTAATCCCATAGTTATTTTAGGTTTGTTTTGAAAAAAATTAAAAAGTCAAAAAGTTTTTGAAAAGTTAACCTCAAAAAAAAAAAAGGTTCAATTTATTGGCTTATTAACTTATTCAAGTCACATCACCTTTTTATTTTTTACATATTTTTTCGTAATAAGTCAAAAAAGTAACTTATAAGCCACTTCCCAAGTAAGAGAAGTTAAAATATATATATATATATATATATATATAAATCAAAGATTCATTTTCTCTATATTTTTTCGCATTTTTAATAAAAATTAAAAAAATCATTCTAATCATACTAATTTTTTTATCTCATATTTTAATCAAGAAGTTACAAAAATAGTCTATTTCCAAGCTAACCCTTAGTAAATTTTTTAACTTTATATGAAAAAAACTACAAAAAATAAAAAGAATAATTAATTTTTTAATAATGACTTTTTAATTATTTTAATAGATTCCCAAACACACCCTTGGTTTACAGAGTGTTATTACATTGGCAAATAACTGAAAGAGTCCCCCAATTCGGAATGAATATCTCAGTTTTTTCGTTTTTGTTTTATTTTTTTATCCCATTTCATCTTGTTATTCACGTCAGTTAAAATAATATTATAAATTAGTCAAATTTAAAAAATTGAATCCTTGAATTCACTTATATTTGTTGTATCAATAATACTAGAGATGAGAGGGGAGATTTGCGCCGTTAGTACGGCCGAGCTAAGATAGGACGGATCTGTTTTGCTCGGTCTGAAAGATCGGCTGACCGGGCGTGAACTAAGCCTGGCCGAGCTGCGACTAGCAAACGTTCGGTAGTGCACACAACCAAGTGGCGAGACCGGGCTACGGGTAGCTCGGGCTAAACTATAGACAAGTGAGGGATCGCACGTCTCTGACCGGTGAGCCGAGATGGGCAGATTCCAGATAACCTCGGATGAAGGTAGAACGGACGGAGTCCAGCATGCCTCGCGACCGGTATGCCACGATAAACTGGTCAATACCAGCCCGGCCTATGAGCATCACACCGCTGCCCTTTTGCCAAGGGGCAGTCCGGTGGGGCATAGCGCGGTTGAGTGCCTGTAGTGATAGTTCTTCGCGGGAGATAGGCCGGTCGTGGTACTGCGGTCAGGTGTGCCACCTGGGCCAATGGCATGAGGGAGGGGACATCTGCTCCACGCATGCCTCAATACCGTTAGACAGTTCTGCGTGTACTAGTGGGAGGACTAAGCCTTTACACGCGTAAGGTGGTGAGAGGCGAGCACTGCCACCTGTCTTGGGAAGGACAACAGAGATAGTGCGCGCATAATCTTGAGGCTGCATGGCCAGCCTTGAAATAGGGAGGAGGACGAACGTTAGAGGTATGCGACTTCTCCCCCAAAAGAAAATACTCTCTCTCTATCTGTCTTCTCCTTCCTCAAGTGAACTGACTTGATCGTCGGAGGGTCTATCCGGCAAACCACCGCTGGGCAGCTCATCGTTTTTCGTGTTACCAGGTAGACGCCGTCAAGAGAAGCTTGGAGTACAAGGAGTACGGAAAGCAGAGGATATTTCGCCCCCGTACAATTGGCACCGTTTGTGGGAATCTTTTGATACTCAACCCTTGTTCTTAGAGCTTCTTCAACCATTTTCATGGCCAACAACGGCGAAGCCTCACTGTCCGTCGTCGATGGCGTCACACCTGAGTACGTCCGCTTGAGAGAAGGTCCTCTGAATATTCCAGCCATGGCGGGCCTAGAGACTCCTTCGCGAAGTGTGCGAGACAAACGCGGAAGGAGTACTGATCGCTCGCAGAGTCCTGAAGGCCGCCGACGCCTGGGGGAGTCCCATGCGCAGCACCTGGAGCACAAACTCAAGGACCAAGACGCTGTCATTCGCAAGATGGCGGCGGAGATAGAGCTGCTGAAACACCAGATTAAAGGGAATGGTGTTGCTAGAGAGGGCAACCTCAGTGAGCGCACCCCATCCCCTCGTTGTAGCAGTCGCCACCAGGGGAGGACTCACTCTCTCTCCATCACCAGGAACTATGGGATTGGAGGTTCCAACCAAGGAGAGGGCAGGTCCCTCCCTCGCTACAGCACCTACCGCCCCTCACGCCCAACGCCGACGTCGGGATCCTCTTTCTCCACACGTTCCAGGGACTTGAGGGATGTATTGGAGGAGAGGGCGCGCCGTCGAGAGGCTCCGAGAGTGCCGGCATTGCAGAGGTTAAGCGCTTCAGTTCGTTACAGTGAGGAAGTGGCGATACTAGCCCCCAAAGTGATGGCCCCTGCGCTGGTGGACAAAGAGCTGGCGCGACTTACAGCCACGCCGCTGTCTCCAGAGATTGAGAGTACGCCACTCCCCGCCGGATTCCACCAGCCAAAGTTCACTTTGTACGACGAAAAAACGGATCCATACATGCATGTGAGCCATTACCGGCAAGTAATGGCTAGACACCGGCGGAATGACGCCTTGATGTGCCTCATATTCCCAGCAAGCTTGAGAGAGCTGGGTTTGAAATGGTTCGAAAGGCTCCCGGAGGGGAGTATTGAGGGGTGGCAGCAACTAGCGGAAGCCTTCGTCACCAGATTCAAAATCAACAAACGAACGCCGAAGGAGGTCGACCATCTCCTGGGCGTCAAAATGGAGTCTGAATGTTCGTTGAAGGCATACAATGCGAAATACTAGGAAACTTACAATGAGATCCTCGACTGCCCCACTAATCTGGCGATCACTCAGTACAAACGGGGTCTCCCAGTCGGACATAGGCTGCGAGATTCACTCACGATCCATCAACCCACAACCATGGAGTCATTGATGCAACGGATCAATGAGCACATTCGTGTGGAGGATGATGCCGCCTCTGCGACCGAGAAGGCTAATCCGGTCGCAGCGGACAGAAGGGTTGAGGGGAAAGTTCACTCGGTTGGGCAGGAGGATAACCGCCCAAACAACCGGTCGAAAGACCAGCGCCATGGTTCAAACTGTGATGACAGAAACAAGGGCCGCCGAAACGACCGGGCTGACCCTCCCCGTGATGCAACAGAGGATGCCAAAAGAAAATTGAAGGCGCGGACTGGGATCACCACGGTATTTAAAATCCCCATCTACCACATTTTGATCGAGATTCGAGGTGAACCCTTCGTTCGTTGGCCGACCAAGTTGGGGAGTGCGCAGAGGGGCTTCAATTCAAAATATCGTTGCACCTTTCATGAAGAACGGGGGCACCGAACAGAGGACTGCTTGCCACTCAAACAACACTTAGAGGAGTTGGTGGCGGCGGGGCATTTTGACCAATACATAGATGGGGGCATCAAGGCCACGCTAGCGGACCAAGCCGAGCCAAACGGCCTGGCCGCCTTAGAAGCGCCCCCGCAAGGAGTAATCAACGTCATCCACGGTATCATTGAACCGGCCAGGGTTTGCGAGCTGAGAGGGATGATTAAGAAGGCCGAGCACATGAGGGAAGTGCTCTCTGTTCAGCCCGCTGTGAAGAAGGAAAAGACCGAAGAAAGGGACATCCTTTCATTCTCAACCAAGGACTTGGAAAGAGTTCAGATGCCGTGCAATGATGCTTTAGTAGTCACTCTTCGCGTCAAAGACTTTGACATCAAGAGAATCTTGATTGACCAGGGAAGTTCGGTAGAAATTATGTATTATGACGCGTTTAAACAAATGAAGTTGGAAGACAAGGACTTGGCCCCCGCAACGTCCCCTTTGGTCGGCTTCAACTCACAGCCAGAATGGCCAATCGGAAAGATTATTTTGCTGGTCAAAGCGGGATCGGTCGTAAAGCAAGTAGAGTTCTGGGTTCTTAAAGTTCCATCAACTTACAACTTGATCTTAGGCAGGGGTTGGCTGCACGCCATGCAAGCAGTTGCTTCGACCTTCCACCAAGTCATGCGCTTTCCGGCACCGAGCGGACAAATGGAGGAAGTTTGGGGGGACCAGGTGATGGCAAAACAATGCTTCGTTGTGGTAAATGGCAGCCGAGCGGCAAAGGGTTCGTCCAAATGATTGAAGGGCCCGAGGGTAAAGAGGTCCTTAAAGAGGTCCTCGAAGATTTGGTGGAAGTGCGCATTGACGAGAACGATCCAACTAAATTCTTCCTCTTGGGATCATCCTTGTCTAGCTCCGAGCGGATGGATTATGTCAACTTCTTGATTTCCAATTTGGAGGCCTTTGCCTGGACGCCTTACGACATGCCTGGCATCGACCCGAGTTTCATTTGTCATCAGTTGAATGTCTTCCCTAATGCACGGCCAGTCATTCAAAGGGCGCGCCGCTCAGCCTTGCACCATGCTGAAGTGGTCGCAGAGGAAGTAAAGAATTTGTTGGAAGCTGGGGCCATAAAGGAGGTGCAGTACCCTCGGTGGATATCCAACACGGTGGTTGTTACGAAGAAGAACGGCAAGTGGCGAGTCTGCGTTGACTACAAGACTGTCAATCGAGCTTGCCCCAAGGATAGCTTTCCCCTCCCTCGAATTGACCAGCTGGTGGACTTAACCGCTGGCCATCAGAGGTTTAGCTTCCTGGATGCATACCGCAGCTACCACCAGATAGCCATGTATAAACCGGACAGGGAGATCACGTCGTTCACAACCCCCAGAGGCTTATATTGCTACAAAGTCATGTCGTTTGGACTAAAGAATGCCGGGGCGACTTTTCAGAGGATGGTAACGAAGATGTTTGCTCCTCTTCTAGGCCAAACAATGGAGGCCTATATCGACGACATGGTGGTAAAAAGTAAGGAGAAGTCTCAACACCTCGTCGACCTTGCAGAGATGCTCGCCATACTTAAGCTCCACAAGCTTCGTTTGAACGCCACGAAGTGCGCCTTCGGGGTTGGCACCGGAAAGTTTCTGGGTTTTCTGGTCACAAATCGAGGGATTGAAGCTGACCCATCACAGATCAAGGCCATACAAGACCTGGAGCATCCCAACTCCATGAAGGACGTGCAACATCTTGCCGAGATGGCAGCTGCGTTGAACAGATTTATCAGCCGGTCTTCTGATCGTTGCAGGCCCTTCTTTAAAACTCTGAAGTCTAAGTTCTTCTGGGATGACGAGTGCGACCGCGCACTAGCAGACCTGAAAGCATATCTCTCCTCAGCCCCTATTTTGGTCACACCTCAGCCAGGCGAAGAGTTGTACCTCTACTTGGCTGTCTCTCAACACGCAGTCAGCGCGGTATTGGTGCGTGCTGAAGGCATCCAGCACCTACCGATCTTCTACGTAAGCAAGACTCTTCTCCTAGCCGAAACGAGATATCTTCCCTTGGAAAAATTGGCGCTAGCCCTAATGATGGCGCCAAGAAAGCTGGCACACTATTTTCATGCCCATACAATAATTGTGTTAACCGAGTTCCCGCTTAAAGTGCTTTTTGAAAAGGCAGACTTCACTGCGAGAATTTTGAAATGGGCCGTGAAATTAGGACAATATGACATCAAGTTCCGACCTCGAACCGCAATCAAGGCTCAAGCACTTGCCGACTTTGTGGCGGAATTTGCCCCTGGGATGCATCCAGTATGCCCGATTGATTTGATTGGTGGAGATTTAGCACAACCCATGGTTCTGGCAACAGAAACGAGTGTTAGTTCGCAAGTAGGAAAAGGGACGAGCACAACCGGACTAACAAAGTCCGACGATGATGAACCTAACCAAGACAAGGAAAGGGACCAGAATGAACCGATCAGAGACTTGGAAATGAGAAGCTCCTAGAACCCCTCTGATTGCTGGAAGCTGTTTGTTGGCGAGATGTGGAAGCTCTTCGTTGATGGGGCGTCCAACAGACATGGGGCCAGGTTGGGCATCGTGCTGAACTCGCCGGACGGGCTGATCATCGAGCAGGCAATTACGCTCGGCTTCCCAGCATCCAACAACGAGGCTGAGTATGAAGCTCTCCTTGCCGGACTAAGAAGCGCGCTGAGAATGAGAGCCACAGCCCTTATGGTATTTAGTGATTCCAAGTTGGTGGTCAATCAGGTCTCAGGGGAGTATGAAGCAAAGGACGAAAGAATGGCCAAGTATCAGGCGTTGGTACACGCAGAGATCAAGAAGTTCGCTGCAATAAGGTTGGAACAAATCGAGCGCGAGGAAAATAGCGCGGCAGATAAATTGGCCGGACTTGCTTCTGCTCAGACAGCTTTTCCTAACCCCTTGATGATAGAATTTTTACCACGGCCAAGCATTGAGGAACTAGAATCAGCCGAGGTACTCTGCACCGATTTGGGTCCTTCTTGGATGGACCCTATCATCGCCTTCCTGAAAGATAGAATTCTACCAGAAGAAAAGAAGGTGGCACACAAGATCCGGGCAAAGTCAGAGCGGTTTTGGCTCTCCCCGTCCGGGGCCTTGTACAAGAAATCTTTCACCGGCCCGTATTTGAAATGTGTCCACCCCACCAAGGTGGAGGCTTTCCTCTATGAGATACATGAGGGCATCTGTGGCAGCCATACTGGGGGCAGATCCTTGGCTTACCGAGCAATTTCTCAGGGTTATTGGTGGCCGTGCATGCAGGCCGATGCGCAAAAATATGTTCGCAGGTGCGAGAAGTGTCAGAAGTTCGCCCACCAGATCCACCAGCCGGCTAGAGATTTGCTCCCTCTCACAAGTCCTTGGCTGTTTGCGCTTTGGGGGTTGGATATTGTTGGGCCACTCCCAGCTGCACCGGGCAACCGTAAGTTCTTCATCGCCGCCGCCAACTATTTTACCAAATGGGTTGAAGCCGAGCCACTAGCGACCATAAGGGAAAAGGACGTAAAGAAGTTTGTATGGCAAAACGTGATCACCCGTTTCGGTATACCCAAGGCCCTCGTCTCGGATAATGGCGCTCAATTTGATGGTAAACTCTTTCGCGGATTTTGCGAAGAGTTGAGGATCGAGTTCTACAATTCGACGCCGGCCTATCCTCAGTCAAATGGTCAAGCAGAGGCCTCAAACAAGACCATCCTGGATGGGCTGAAGAAGCGGCTTGAGAAGGCTAAGGGCAAGTGGGCTGAAGAACTCCCTAATGTGCTCTAGGCATACCGCACTACGCCGAGGCGGTCAACCGGGGAAACACCATTTGCTTTGGCCTACGGCATGGAGGCCATCATCCCATTGGAAATTGGCATGCCAACCATGCGCTCTGAAAGTTTCCAGCCAGATCTGAATAGTGAAGCGGTGGCATTGGAGTTGGACCTTGCTGAAGAAAAGAGGGAGCGCGCATTGATCCACATAGCGGCTTATCAACAAGAACTCTCCAAGAAGTACAACAAGGCTGTGCACCCCAGGATATTCAAGATTGGGGACTGGGTATTAAGAAAGGTGCTTGGCAACACAGTGGTCCCTAGCGAAGGAAAGCTCGGTGCAAATTGGGAAGGACCATACAAGGTGATTGGTCTTGTTGGTAAAGGGGCATACCATCTGGAAGATATAGACGGCAAGGCTGTCCCCAGACCATGGAATACGGCCAACCTTAAGGTCTTTTACTTTTAAGATGTAATTTGCTTATGTTGTTTAGCCTTTTTAGACCTTTAACCTTTTGGAACTTAATGTAAAGGATAACAATGCTTTGGTAATGAAAAATAGCCCTCTTGTTGTTTGGAATTACATCTTTGTACAATGGATTCGCAAGGACGCAAGGCAATTATGTTTACCAGGGGCAAGAGACCGACCTGAATTGGACCGGACTGATTTCCTCTCACCGGAATGAATGCAGACAGCACAAACAGTTTGTGCATTTTATGACAATATAATTGGCGTATGGCCCCATTCACATTAGGGCCGAGATGGTTTTGCTCGCCCGGTTGAAATATTGGCGTCATGACCAACTTAACTGAAACATTGGTGTTTTGCCCAGTGTAAGGGCCGAGCTGATTTCGCTCGGCCCAGTCGACATATTGGTGTCTTGCCCAATATGGAAAACGAGTGGAGTTTGCTCGGCAGAAATCGCAATGTTGGAGTTTTTGTCCAACCGATGAGAGGCTGAGCTGAATTTGCTTGGCCTAAACGAAATGTTGGCAGCTTACCCAACTTAAAAGGCGAGCTGATTTTGCTCGGTCACGTCGAAATTGCATGAAATTTACAAACGAATTAAGGCCGAGCAGATTTTGCTCGGAAGAGTTAAAGCGTCAGTTCATTTGAAAGTTCATGAAATCGAACTACTAGTTCTGATTAGAAAACATTTGAGCTGATTTTAGCTCGGCAAACTGTACGGCACAGCCGACCTGGCAGTTGTGAATTGTCAACAGTTGAGTCAAGGAATCCATGCAGGTGCAAACCGAACAGAAATAGAAGATGAGCGAGCAAAAAGCCAAAAACCTTCATTGATAAAGGAAATTCAAGTATAAGACGGGGGGAACATAGCCCGGTTACATAAAAAAAAAAAACAAAAAAAAAGGGGGAAAAAAGGTCAATCCAACTCTACGTCAACCGTTTGTTCGGCGACTAGCACAGTTTGCTCGGCCTCTTCCACATTGTGCTCGGGCAGGTTTTCTTCGGCGTCATCGTCAGTGCCTTCCACCACGGAAACATCCCGATCAGCCTCTTCCTCTACATCTGGAGATGCTTCGGGAGGATCTTGTTCGGCTAGTTTCGCGGCGGCGGCTTCTTCCTCGGCCTCTTTCCTTTCGTCCGTGATGAGCCGGTTTTGGGTGGCCTTGGAGTACGCCTGCATGTAGACCGGGATATAAGCAGCAGGCGGATTGATGAACATGTCAGAATCCTGACCAAGACCAACTTTCTCCACGGCAGCTTTCCAGCCGCATTGGAAAAAGATGTCCTTGGTCACTTGGACCTGCCGTTCGTAGGTCTTCTCGCCCTGCGCGTATCCCCGGTCTTCTGCATCATCTACGGCCTTGTCCTTCTCGGCTTTGTGCGCATCGCGCAGTTTCCTCAGCTCGGCGAGATACCGAGCCTTCGTTGACTTCACGGCCTGAAGTTTGTCCTCGTTAGCTCGGTCAACCTTTTGGCTCAGGATATCTCGCTCGGCCTCAACTGCTTCCTGCGCAGCTTTAAGCTTCGCTATCTCGGCCTTTTGTGCTTTATTCTCAGTTATGGCATCCCGCAGGCTCTACCGCACTTTGATCATTCGGTCGTGGGCCAAATAGTTCTTTTGCGCGGCCTGAAAATAAGTAAGAGATCGTCAATATTCGAAAAACCGAGCAAAAATGAGCAAACAGTTTGACGTAAAAAATGGAGACCTTTCCAGCACTATGGATTTCGCCGCCGAGCGGAGGACCTTGAGGTCGGAAAGCTCGTCGTGTTTTTTCATATCAGCGGGCAAGATCAACTCCTTGGTCAAATTGAAACCAAGCGAGTAGTCCTTGTCCGGGTAGACAGAGTCTTCAGCAGAAACTGCTCGGCCCTGGTACTTGAACTCGGGCGCCCAGACCGGGGGGGTGGCTGGGCCCTTGGATTTGCTGGTCCGTGGTTGCTCGATCTGGTGCTCGAGCTCGGTAGAGACGCGATCGGTAGAGTCTTCATCCGCCAGATGCGGCCTGGTTTGCTCGTTCCTCGCCCGCTTCTTGGACCGACCAGTCGGCTGCTCGCTGGCAAGCGCCAGTACTGCCCCTTCTTCCTGCACGGCGGGTGTGGAGGAAGTCCCCCCGGTTGCCTCTAGTTTTTGGGACTCGTCCTCTTCCCCGGTGATCAGGGACTTGATTGTCCTGATTTTTGTCATTTCTTGCTCGGCGGTGAGTGGAATAAGCCTGATCGGTGGTAAGTTTGGATCCGGTTCCAGGGTTGGCGCACGCAGAATATCGGTAACTCGGCTCCTGCGCGGCGCGGTGTAGTGGTAGGTCTGATCGAAGCCGAACAATTTCGAAGCCTCCCTCTCCTCGGCAGGATGGCGCAGCAGGACTCTGATGGCCTCTTGGTTGGCCCGGTAGTAGTCTGCTGCTAGGTGCTTATCTGCAAAAAGAAGACAAGTGTTAGATCGGCATGGAAAGTAATTGATGCATAAAGAAAATAGCGCGGTCAGCCGAGCGACTCACTAGCACTACCAAAATCCTTTCTAATATACCATCCCGGTATGGGTGCCTCGGTGTCCTCATAGCGACCGGACACCCACAAGAAGTCGTCGTCGTTGGTCTCCTTGTCCGGGTTAACCTCTATTAATTTTGCTCGGCCCTTCTTCACTTTGAGGTACCAGCAAAACCCGTTCTTATTTCTACTAAGACTATACTGATGGAAAATTTCAGCCAGACCGAGATTGAGTCCGAGCCCCCGGTTCAGTTTGGCGACCCCGTTTATTATTTTGTAAGTGTTATTTGAAACTTGGGTCGGGCAAAGCCTTGTCTGCCTCAAAAACTCACAGATCAAAGGCTGGACCGAGAAGCGGAGCCCTCCATCTACTATTGACACGACCGTAAAGGGGCACCGGTCTAGATCTCCCCAAGGGGTGTCTCCCTTTTTGGCGAGCTCTAAGATGACGTCATCTGGGATGTTGTAATCCCTGCGAAACTCGGCCATCGCACCGGGCGAGCTAACCATATAGCGGTACTTCCCCATCTATCTCGGTCTTATTTGATATAGTGTATATCTTGGTCAAAAATGTTGGTGGGTCTGCTCGGACTCTGAGCTCCACCAATTAGTGCTGGACTGGCTTGGTCGGTCCTATTTGTTCTGCATTGTTAAAAAATGAGGCTAAGGGTTAGCGCGGCATATATTCCACGGCTCCTATTGGAAATAGCTCAGTGAAGGATTTTTGGTGTTTTACTGGCCTGACCCCTATCTCGGCTAGATTACTTGGTCGATCTCCTAGCTCGGTTCATTCCAATTTGCAAAATCTAATGGAGTATTCAGCTCGGTTAGGCTTTGAAGTGAAAGTTATAGCTCGGTGCTTTCCTATTTACCAATCTAATTAAAGTATCCGGCTCGGTTGAGACCTCGGTAAGAAGCCACAAACCAGTTTTTGCTCGGCTATAGCTCTTCCAATGGATCTAAATAAGCGTTTAGCTCGGTTCTACCCAGATTCCAAATGTTCATCCCAGAAGTGGGGCGAACTCGTTTGAACCAAGGAGGAATAGGGGGTTCGGAGGCCCCCTTCTATTCTCAAGGTTCCCATTTGCCCTAGGGTGTGTAGGTTCTAAGCAAAGAGAGGGGGCACTGGTGGTTACAAACAAAAATAAATAAAAATATGAAGCATAGTGGCACGGAAATGAAGAACATGTATGAAAAACCTTGAGAAGTAGAAGCAAAAGATCCAAGGAGGGGTAGTGTGACTTACCAGGGGGACAGGTGCGAGGGTGAACGCAACCTCGAGAGCTCAATTGTGGCCTTCGAAAGGATCTGAAATGGAGGATGTGGCACAGAAACAACAATGGTAGTGGTCTTGGGGGTTCGAAAGTTTGGGAGGTTTAGGACTTGTGTGGAAGAGAAGGTGAAAAGTGAAGGGTTTTAGGCCCTTCGTTGGAATATGAAAGAGGGGGGAAGGAACCCCAAACACCTGCGCCGTTTGAATTTTGCACGTGCAGAACAGCTGGCTGTACGACCCAGTGGCGTGAAGCCACTTGGCACTGGAAACGCGACTGTCAGTACGGCTGTACGACCTTTGATGAGACTGCGGAGGAAATGGCCAACCAAACGGGATAGCTCGGCGATAGATATGCCCCCAATCATGCTCGGCTTGGTGATGACGCAACTCATCCGTTAGCTCGGTCACGATGGTAACCCCAGTCATGACTAGGTCGGATGGGGTTAAGGGGCAATTGAGAGGGGAGATTTGCGCCGTTAGTGCGGCCGAGCTAAGATAGGATGGATCTGTTTTGCTCGGTCTGAAAGATCGGCTGATCGGGCGTGAACTAAGCATGGCCGAGCTACGACTAGCAAACGTTCGGCAGTGCACACAGCCAAGTGGCGAGACCGGGCTACGGGTAGCTCGGGCTAAACTATGGACAAGTGAGGGATCTCACATCTCTGACCGGTGAGCCGAGATAGGCAAATTCCAGATAACCTCGGATGAAGGTAGAACGGACGGAGGCCGGCATGCCTCGCGACCGGTATGCCACGATAAACCGGTCAATACCAGCCCGGCCCATGAGCATCACCCCGCTGCCCTTTTGCCAAGGGGCAGTCCGGTGGGGCATAGCGCGGTTGAGTGCCTGTAGTGATAGTTCTTCGCGGGAGATAGGCCGGTCGTGGTACTGCGGTCAGGTGTGCCACCTGGGCCAATGGCATGAGGGAGGGGACATCTGCTCCACGCATGCCTCAATACCGTTAGACAGTTCTGCGTGTACTGGGGGGAGGACTAAGCCTTTACACGCGTAAGGTGGTGAGAGGCGAGCATTGCCACCTGTCTTGGGAAGGACAGTAGAGGTAGTGCGCGCATAATCTTGAGGCTGCATGGCTAGCCTTGAAATAGGGAGGAGGACGAACGTTAGAGGTATGCGACTTCTCCCCCAAAAGAAAATACTCTCTCTCTATCTGTCTTCTCTTTCCTCAAGTGGATTGACTTGATCGTCGGAGGGTCTATCCGGCAAACCACCGCCGAGCAGCTCACCGTTTTTCGTGTTAGCAGGTAAACGCCGCCAAGAGAAGCTTGGAGTACAAGGAGTACGGAAAGCAGAGGATATTTCGCCCCCGTACAAGAGATACTAACATATTTATTAACAATTTTACTAGCACACCTACATGTTTTGATAAGATTAATTATTACTAGGCATGGAACCTACATCAACTTGTGAGCATCTTAATAAATATATTAATATATTCCTAACATTTTTCTTGTTGTAGTGATCAAACGGTAATTTTCAAAACTTTGAAATCCTAGATAAATGTCAAAAAAAGTAAACGTACGAGAGTTGCAAGATTAGAAAATCAAGAACCCTAATTAGCTAAGCTTTGACAGAGCTGGTTCTATTTTATGCTCTCTCGCCCTGGGCTATGCCTGGTTTGGCATGGGGCTATTATGTTAAAATAGTTACAAAAGGATAAAATATGTTAAACAGTTAATAAGATAAAATGTCACATTCAAACCATAATTATTTTATTTTTTCTCTCACAAAAGTCAAAAAAATTAGAAAGCCCAACCCAAACAAATCTTTATAGCCCCAAACTAAAATAGCTAAAAAGCTAACTCATTTCTCAAACGACACCTTTTAGAGGTATCAATTTTTTTTTTGAACATTATTGTAATGCATTATTAAAATTTAAGACATTAAAAAAAAATTATGAATGTGAATTTTTATTGTCATTAATCTTGAAATAAAACTTTTATTTTCACACTACAGGAAATTACGCTTTTGGTGACTAAATTTGGCGACTATTAAAAATTTCAAAAGTTGTGGAATTGGCGACCAAAAATTATATTAGACGGCAAAAGTACAAGATTTAGCTACTCATTTTTTTTTCGTCGAGGTATACTGGTTGTTGACGACTAAAAAAAATTTAGTCGCTAAAAATGCCACAATTGCCGACTAAAACAATTTTTAGTCATTGTATAATTAGTTTTGGCTAGTAAAATTATTTAGTCGCCGAATGAAAAACATATTTTAGTCGCCAAAAGTTGGGTCGCCAAAAATTTATTTTCAGCAACTTAAACATATTTTAGTCGCTGTACCGTTAGTTTTGGCTACTAAACTTATTTAAATAAAAAACAAAAAATTACTTTTTATCTTTTGGTTGCCAAAAATTTATTTTCAGCGATTAAAACATATTTTAGTCGTTGTACAGTTAGTTTTAACTACTCAAATTGTTTAGTTGCCGAATAAAAAACAAAAATTTACTTTTTATCTCTGGCGACCAAAAGTTTGGTTGCCAAATTTTTTTTTCAGCGACTACAAAAAATTTTACTCACTATATAGTTAGTTTTGGCTACTAAAATTATTTAGTGGCCAAATGAAAAATAAAAATTTACTTTTTAGTTTTGACAACCAAAAGTTTGGTCACCAAAATTTACTTTGTATGAAAAGTTTTGGAGGTAAGATTTCAAAATTTGGAGGGATTCCTAAATGAATTAATGACTACATTTTCAGTTGGTCAGGTGTGGAAGCATAATCCACTGATTAAACAAACCTACGATTTTGTGTTTCTTCTCTCTAACGCCTCACGCCTTTGCCATCCCTTCTGTTATTGGAGCACCACTGCAAGGGTTACACGAGCACCACCATCGCTTTGTCTTGGGAAGGCATGTCCTCTCTCTCTCTCTCTCTCTCTCTCTCTCTCTCTCTCTCTATGTCTTCTTCCATTTGCATATGCCTTCACCCAACTCCAAATTCGACTCAGCCCCAAATCGACCCATCTTGCTTGAGTGGTCATTGGACTGCTCTTTGGATTTCACCGCTTGTACACCCGTAAATAGTTGGAATGATGCTTCTAGCCGTGCTTGTTCCTGCTCTCCGAACTTTCACCCCTTGAACACCATTACAATAGTCCAAACATGCCCTCTTTTTTTAATTTTTTTATTTTTATTCTGATGATAAATAGTTTAGAATTAAAATCACAATACATGTCACAATGAAAACAAGTTCAGTATTAAAATCATGTATATTAGGCTTTATGAGTATCTGAAGAATTATTGAAAGCTTCTTCATTAATCACAATATCTGATTACATGGATATATTTATACAAAATATCTAACAAACTAATAATATATGTAACTACCTAACTAACTAATGTAACTAACTAACTAATCTAACAAACTCTATCTTCTAGCTAACTAGGACATAAGCTGTAGCTTTAGTTTTGGTTTTAGCTGATTAGTTGTTAATGACAGCTCTTGTTGTGGCTCTGTAGTTGGCTCTGTAGTTATAATATTATCAGTCCCCTGCAAGCTGATGGGAGAGGAAGTGACCAACAGCTTGGTCTTGAGAAACTGAAATCTGGAACTGGATAAAGGTTTGGTTAAAATGTCAGCGACTTGATCCATAGAAGAAATATACTTGAGAACAACCTTCTTGGCTGCAATCTTCTCACGAATAAAGTGACAATCGACTTCAATGTGTTTAAAGCGAGCATAAAACACCGGATTTGAAGCAAGGGCAATAGCGAAGAGGTTATCACACCAAAGAATAGGAGAGGAAGTAGTAGGAAGAGCTAGGTCATGCAGTAGCATCTGTAACCAACTCAACTCTACGGTAGCATGAGCCAAAGCCCTATATTCAGCCTCAGTGCTGGATCGAGAGACTGTTGGCTATTTCTTAGCAGACCAGGAAACAAGATTAGAACCAAGATAAATGCAGTAGCCAGATGTAGACCGTCTATCCAAATGATCCCCAGCCCAATTAGAATCAGAAAAAGCTTGAAGGTCAAAAGAATTGGGAGAAAATGTGAGGCCATGAGAGAGGGAACCTTTAACAAATCGGAGAATACTATAATGCACCAACAAGACTTCTGTATAACTGGGGCTGAGCAAAAGGCAGAGAAGAAGCAGGAGCGACTGGAGGCTTGACTGAAATAGGTGAATTGTAGGGTTTACAAGAGGTCATGCCAGCCTTGAGGAGAATTTCAGAAGCATATTTTTGTTGGGACAAGAAGTAATTAGTTCCCACAGTTTGAATAGAAACACCGAGAAAGTAAGAAATGTTGCCTAATTCCTTCATTGCAAAGGCAACATGCATTTGACCAATTAGTTCTTGAACAAGAAGAGAACTACTGCCAGTAAGTAGAATGTCATCAACATAGACCAAGAGAATGAGAATATCATTGGAGGTCTTTTTGATGAATAAAGAGTTGTCACAATAACTATTAACAAAGCCCTGAGCTATCAAAAACTTGGAGAAGGTTGAATACCAAGCTCAAGGTGCTTGCTTCAGGCCATAAAGAGCTTTCCGAAGTCTACAAACATGATGAGGATTAGTGGCACTAGTAAAACCAGGTGGCTGGAGTATATAAACTTCTTTATCCAAGGTACCATGAAGAAAGGCATTGCTACTGTCAAGCTGTTTTAAGGGCCACTGATAATGCAAGGCAATGCAAAGCAAAATTCTGATAGTAGGTTGCTTAGCCACGGGACTAAAGGTCTCAGTATAGTCAACACCTTCTTGTTGTAAAAATCCTTTGGCCACCAACCTGGCTTTATATCTGGCAATAGTCCCATCAGAATTTCTTTTTATTCTAAAAACCCATTTGCCGCCAATAGCTGTTTTAGCAGAAAGAAGAGGCATAAGGGACCAAGTACCTTGACCAAGAAGAGCATGATATTCATCAAGCATTGCAGCATACCAGACTGGAAAAGTAAGAGCTTGTTGTTAAGTGGAAGGTTCTATATCAATGAATAAAGAAGAAGAAGAGGCCACAAGACAACTTGTTTTGGATCGAGTAAGCATAGGATGAACATTGGCAGAAGAACTGAGAGGAAGAGATGAAGAAGGTACAGATGGTAAGTCTATAAAAATGGAGTTAATAGGAACAAGAGAGGAAGGATTTGGATTAGAAGGCTGAATAGGCTGAGACGAAACTGTAGAAGGCTCAGACAGAGGAGCAACAGCAGCAGCAGTAGCAGGATTAGTAGGCAGAGAAGAGGGTATAGCAGAAGATACAGAAAGAGAGGGAGGCAGAGATGTGGGACAAGAAAAAGGAGTAATAGGATTACCAGACCTAAAAGAAGAGCTAAAGGACCAAAAGAAGGACTGTAAGTTAGAGAAAGAAGAAGACTTAGAAGGAGGTTGAGCAGTGGTAAAAGGAAAGATATCCTCATTAAACAGAACATGTCTAGAAATATGAATTTTCCCTGTAGCAAGATCAAGACATCTGTATCCTTTAAAAGATGGATGGTAACCAAGAAAAACACAAATAGTAGATCTAGGTTGAAGCTTGTTAGAAATGTAGGGCCGAAGCCAAGGAAAGCATTAACAGCCAAAAACCTTAAAAGAGGAATAAGCAGTAGAACAATGAAATAGAATTTCATAAGGAGACTTATTACAAAGCATAGAGCTAGGCATCCTATTAATGAGATAGGTAGCTGTGGACATTGCATCAAACCAATACTGTAAAGGCACAGAAGAATGATGTAACAAGGCAATGGTTGTTTCAATGATGTGCCTGTGTTTGCGTTCAGAAACTCCATTCTACGGAGGTGTATAGGGACAAGACATTTGATGAAGTATACCATGAGCTTTTAAAAATTGAGTCATTGAAGTATTAACAAATTCAGTGCCTCCATCAGTTCTTAGAACTTGCAATTTGGTGGAAAATTGAGTTTCAACAAAAACCTTAAATTCCAAAAATTTGGAAAACACTTCACTCTTGTAACACAAAGGATAAAGCCATGTAAACTTGCTAAAATCATCAACAAAAAGCACATAGTACTTATATGGAGACAAAGAAGAAAAAGGACCCCACACATCACTATGGATGAGAGATAATGGTTTGTTTACAGTAGAATTAGAAAGCATAAAAGGGAGTCTATGGCTCTTGGCCACACACCAATGAACACAAGAAGACAAAGGAGCCAAGGTTTTATTAGCAATATCAGGCAAATGACTTTGCATATGTACAAATTTCAACTGAGATGGATGGCCCAATCTCTTATGCCAGACTTCAGCAGAAACAGCTCCAGTAGTGGAGGTATGAAAAGCATGAGATGAAAAAGGAAGAGAAGAAGTAGTAGGAAAGTGATATAAACCATGGACACTAAAGCCCTGGTGCAAGACTGCCTTCGAAGACTTGTCCTGAACCACAAATGAAGAATCATCAAAAGTGACAGTACAATTATTGTCTTTGGTAAGTTTATGGACAGAAACAAGATTTGAGGAAATAGGAGCATGTAAAACCTTGGTAAGCTTAAAAGAATAATGAGGAGTAGGCAAAATACCTTTCCCTGTATGTTGGATAGGCAGAGAAGTACCGTTGCCAACTGTAACTTGATCAGTACCTTGATATGGTTGGTACATGCTGAGATTGGAGAGATCGTGTGTGATATGATCAGTAGCACCTAAATCAAGATACCAAGGAGAAGATTCAGGTGTTGCAGAGACAACATATGCCTTTGGGGAAGATGAATTCTGTGAGTGAGGAGAAGAAGAAGACTGGTGATAAGTAGTATCCAATCTATGCCAACAATCAGAGGCAATGTGATTTGCCTTTCCACAAATTTGACAGATTAGTCCAGAATATGATGATTGTTTGCCTTGTCTGCCTCTGCCTCTAGAAGATCTGCCCCCTCGGAAGATACCTCGAGAGGAGCCTCGGTAATTATGACTTTATCTATCACGAGAATATGATGAAGAAAAACCAGAATGAGAACCTCTTGTAGCAGAATAAGCAATAGATGATTCTAGTTTCTGACTCTTTCTTTATTTTGCTTTAATGTGAATAGATTCAGAACAAAGCAAAGACGTCAATTCAGCCATGGAAATAGCACCAACTCGTGCACGAATAGTAGTTTTAAGGGCATCAAATTCATCAGTAATCCATTTAAAGTAAGCAACACAAGATCTTCTTCATCAACAGGTGATGAAGCTAGAGCTAGTTGATTAGCAAGATCTTTAATTTGACTCAAATAATCTTCAATGGATTTAGAATCCTTAATTAGATTGTTTAATCTATTCTTCATTTGATGAATATGAGATCGAGAGAGCAGAGTAAGCCTCTTGCATAATGTGTCCCATACCTCTGCACTATGTTGCGAATGAAGAACATATGTGAAAATTGCAGGTGTAAGTGTTGCTGTAATACAGCTAAGCAAATGTGCATCAATGATGTTCCACTGTGCTTGATCTGGATTCAATACCTCTGCACCAGTTGAATTCTTGATCAACAATGGTGGACAAGGAACAGATCCTGTTGCAAAATCTAAAAGCTCAGTTGCACGAAGAATATTTTGAAACTGACTTCCCCAGATGATGAAGTTTGTAGAATCAAGCTTCACTGTAATGAAGGATTGCAGATTTGAGATCAAAAGATTCAGATTAGCAAGTGTAGACGCGCCAGCGTGGGGGGCTTCGCTACTACAGTTCGGACTCTCAATTTTGTTGTCGCGGTTCTTAATCTGAACCAAAGAGTCCAAATCTGGCAAATCGTTTTGAGAAACAGATTTTTTTGAAAAAGTAGTGCCAAACATGGACTACTTTTCCAGATACAGAGTCGCCACCTAAATATTTTTTAATGGGGAAATTTAGGAAACCCTGACTCGATGCCGAAGGCCACATGTCCGTCATCACCGGAGTTGTCTCGGCTCGGGAGCTTGGGTACGATCGGGGAAGGTCAGCTATGAGCACCCCCTTTCGCCCGGTCCGAAGACCGCCTCTACTAACTATGATATCCGTTTTTGATAACATTATGTGTTCTTATTCCATTTATTAGCCTAGAATTACTATATTATGCGCGCAACAAACAAGTATAGACTAGATTGCCTAATTTGGAAATAAGCATTGCATATCCGTTTGTTTTGAAAAGTGCTTTGGAATTTGCTACTCGCAAGTAGACTAAAACACGGATTTCAATGAGTTCTTCCAACTCAAATAATCCAACCTTCACCCACAGGCATTCAATCAGTTTATCAGATAAGCATTTAGCCACATGGCAAGCATACTGTCATGGCAACACTCACACGCATGCGGGATGCTAAAGCAAAAATACTTACATCGTACTCCGTGCCAAAACAATAAACTAGTTAGCAAACATGCATGTCCTAGTTCATGTTAAATTGCCTAATACAGCACATACAGGATGCAATTAGATAGACTCAGCTAACCTAAGCATGGCATATGAAATGCGATCAATTTGATGCACGTATTCAATTTGGAACTGAAATACAAATGCAGTTAGCATGATGTACCGAGCCCAATGCATGCAATACAAATGCATGGATGCACGCATGCATAGCATAAGGTATGCTAAATTAAATATGCCCTATTCTACCATCATAAGCGGGTAAATAAAAGGGAGGGAAGACGTGGGGTTGGAAGACATACACACACTCACACACACTTATTACACAATTGCCCTCACTCGGAGGATACAAATAAATATTACAGTCCCAAATAATAAGAAAATAAAATTATTACAGAATTTCTAATTAATTAAAAAGAAAGAATGCAAAAAAAGAAGAGGGTGGCCGCAGCCTCTGCCTCGGGATGCGCGAATGATGCGTGCTCGAAACCCGGCTCGCCTGAAAAACTCGTACCATATCTCTGCCACCTCTGTTTACACTACCCTGTCTTTCTGAAAATCGCCAAAACCCTAGGACAGGTTCCTTGAATGTTGCAGAGTACCACCGGCTTAACAGAATTTCCACCGGCAGTCCAGGATTTCCATCGGCACTGTTTTGATTTATCAGCCATTCAAAGATTGCCGGCCGGCACTGAATTCTGCCGGTCGGCAGAAACTTCCTGTAGAAGACAGTTTTGACAGCAAATAGAGAACATACAGTGCATGGTATGGGGTTTTCGGGCACATGTGAGCATGGTCATGCTTCCTATCATGCTTTGAACTCAAGGAAGTATGACCTTCGATCCTCGAGCCATCAATGGTGCATGATAACCCAAGGGATCAAATTTGCCACTTAATGTAAAGATGCATGCAACATACAAATGAGATCCAAAGCCTCATCATGTCGGAGTCAAAGGACCCGGCGACCGAGAGTTAAGGCGTGTTTCATCACTTGTAGTATGAACACTCCTTAATACTCACACTTGATTTGACACCCCAAACCAAGCAATGCAATGCATGTTATGCAAACATGGTTCAAATGCAACATGATGCCAATTGTTCAAGTCATGGCAAATGTTATGGAACTATCATCACAAATATGCAATGCTAAGCATGCAAGGTGTAAATGTGATGCAAACATGGACCAATTTGTCATAAAGTTAGCATGGGACTACACATTAATGAAACAGTCATGCAAAAAACATGAGACAAGCATGCAAGAGGGTCTTAAAATGATAAAGGTGCAGGCCTTAATTCACCTCAAAACAGCACCAAAAAGTGGTCAAAATGACAGACAACTCTCATGCCAACATGCAAGCCGATAGACCCAAGGCTAAGGCACCAAAAGGGCCACTTCATTTCTAACAACAAGACCAAATCATGGCATGGTTTAGACAAGTAAAAACAGAGTTTTTGCAGACAAAATAGGACTCCAAACCCTCCTAATATGGCAGCTAAAATGACTCCAAAGGAGTGTATGCATCAAAGTTCATGTGTAGGCACAAGAGGGCACACCATCAAGGCATGAAGGAGATCATACATGCATGCATACAAACATAATTCTTGGGCTGAAATAAGGTCCTAAGTGATGCCAAAATCATGAAGATAGTTCAAGCCATACATGTTAGAGGTCGAAATGCTCAAGGCTTACAAGCCAAAACACAAAGGGGGGACATCAAACCATGCAAGCATGACTGAAATGAAGGGCCAACAGACTTTAAACATGATAAAATAAAGCCAACATCTTCAAGGAACCAAGCCAACACATGCAAGAATTAAGGCCCCAACACAAGACACGATTCTAGGCCAAATGGGGGAGTATGAAGCAAGTATACTAAGCATGCAAAGGGCCATAGATCCGGCCAAAAACAGAGATCCCATATGACCCAAAAGCACCCAAAAAGTTCTGAAATAAGGCAAAAGAACAAGCAAGCATGCATGTTACCCTTTTGGGCCAAAACTCAAGGAAACAAGACAATGAAGGGAGAGGGGTGTCCCTCCCCTATGCAAGGCTTCAAACCATCTTCCTTACCACTAAAAATACACTGGTTTTCAGTGGTGAAGAGATCAAAATACTGAAGTAAACAAAGCCTTACCAAAGAGGCAACAAAAGAGGCCAAACAAGGCCTAATAGGGTGAGTTTGCACTCAAAACACAAAACAACCTTAATGAAAGTTCTAAAGCATGAAAATATAAGCCTTTTTTATGTTATACACAAAGCTAAATCAACAAGCAAGATAGGTAAAAGACTATTGCAAGTTTGGGGAATATAAAGCAAGATGCTCACCCTTGAAGAACCTTTGAAGAACAAATGGTCCAGCCCTCTTCTTTTGATCAAAATCAGTCCAAAAACTCAAGAATCAACCCCCCAAGTCCCTCAATCTCGGAGCTAGGTGTAATAGTGTGTGTAATGGTGCAAAAGTAAGGTAAAAACACACTTTTGGGCCAAAAATCACACACAAAGGAGGAGAGAGAGGGAAATATAGAGATAGGATGTATCTATATTTCTAAGCTCTGGTTTTTGCTTCTAAGTTTTCTAACCTAGATCAAAGAGGAGAGCCCTTCCTCTTATAAGACTCCCTCTTGCAAAGCTTATACAACAAGCTTACTTAGAGGGAGATCCCTCCATACACGTGTATGGAGGGAGGCAGAGTTGGTGCCAGCTATCACCGCTGGCACAAAATATCTCTATAAAGTAGATGAACAGTGGTCGGCTGCCCAAAAATGTCATTTCGATAAAAAAAGGTGCCGACCGGCAACGAACTATGCCGACCGGCAATAAAATGTGCCGACCGGCAACAAATAGTGCCGATGGAAGAAAAAAACCAGCTGGTGGCCTCTAGCCACTGCCGGTGGTGTGTGGGGATGCCTCACAAGGCATTCCCTGCCCCTCCAAGGAAAAACACAAGTGTTCGGTGTGAAATTAGACACTAAACGGTCAAGTTCGGAGATCCTGAGGCAGGGCGCGCAAGCCGAGACTTCCGGGAACTCCAAACGAACACAAACATGGATAATCACCGAGTGTTCCAAGTGGTGACGTCCAAGTCTTGAGGACGGTCAAAAATGGGGTGTCTACAGTTGCCCCTCTTTGACAGAACTCGAAAGTCATAATAATGACGGGAGTGAATGTCAAAGCCCAGAGACGACCCATTTTTGACAAGGCCGAAGACTCAGACAAAGATGCAAGACAAACAAGATATGTGCCCGAAGGCAGGGGCAGAATGCAAGGCAATGCACAGAGCCGGGCATAGCTTATGATCATGCAAAGAAAGCTGTAACGAAGCACACATGCGACAATTTTAAGCTAGCACATACCAAACTACACTACAATGCAGAAAGGATGTATGAGAATTATGTAATTCTCAATACGTCTCACTCGGAGGATATGATACCTGTGCGGCTCGTCTGGTTGCACCAGCCTCAAATGAACCGTACATACAATATCGTGCCTGCAAAGAAAACAAACTTAACAGGTACAATATTGTTAGGAACATTCATAATAGTATATTCGGAATGTGTGACGACGCAAAGCAAGTGGGAAGCATAACAATGCTGTGAAGGTACAAATGTGTATGCGGTCTACGCCAGTAATAAGATTGATTATGAGCATGCGGTCTACGCAGGCATTGAAATGGACAAGTATGCGGTCTACGCAATCAAAACATGCGGTCTACCCAGGTAATGAATTTGACAATTATGCGGTCTACGCAATCAAAACATGCGGTCTACGCAGGTAATGAAATTAATATGCGGTCTACGCAATCAAAACATGCGGTCTACGCAGGTAATGAAATTAATATGCGGTCTACGCAATCAAAACATGCGGTCTACGCAGGTAATAAAGTTAATATGCGGTCTACGCAAGTAATAAAATTGATTACAAACATGCAGTCTACGCAGGTAATGTAATTAATATGCGGTCTACGCAGTCAAAACATGCGGTCTACGCAATCAAAACATGCGGTCTACGCAGGTAATGAAATTAATATGCGGTCTATGCAATCAAAACATGCGGTCTACGCAGGTAATGAAATTAATATGTGGTCTACGCAAGTAAAACATGCGGTCTACGTAGGTAATGAAATTAATATGGGGTCTACCCAAACGAAACATGCGGTCTACGCAGGTAATGATATAATGCGGTCTACGCAATCAAAACATGCGGTCTACGCAGGTAAAGAAATTGAATGATAAATATGCGGTCTACGCAAGTAAAGAAATTGATCAATTATACGGTCTACGCAGGCAATACATGCGGTCTACGCAGGTGAAGAATTTGAACAATAAATATGCGGTCTACGCAAGTAAAGAAATTGAACAATAAATATGCGGTCTACGCAAGTAAAGAAATTGATCAATTATGCGGTCTACGCAAGCAATACATGCGGTCTACGCAGGTAAAGAAATTGAACAATAAATAAGCGGTCTACGCAAATAAAGAAATTGATCAATTATGCGGTCTACGTAAGCAATACATGCGGTCTACGCAGGTAAAGAAATTGAACAATAAATATGTGGTCTACGCAAATAAAGAAATTGATCAATTATGCGGTCTACGCAAGCAATACATGCGGTCTACGCAGGTAAAGAAATTGAACAATAAATATGCGGTCTACGCAAATAAAGAAATTGATCAATTATGTGGTCTACGCAAGCAATACATGCGGTCTACGCAGGTAAAGAAATTGAACAATAAATATGCGGTCTAAGCAGGCAATACAATTAATAACTATGCATGACAATGCAAAAGTGGATGCAAAATGATATGCAATATATACAAAACAATGTATGAACAAGGCAAACGAGGCACGCATGCCAATGCAAATGAGGCACACGTGCCGATGCCAATGAGGCACGCATGCCGATGGAAATGAGGCACGCGTGCCAATAAAAATGAGGCACACGTGTCGATGAAAATGAGGCACACGTGCCGATGCGAAATGAGGCACACGTGCCGATGAAAATGAGGCACACATGCCGATGCGAAATAAGGCACACGTGCCGATGAAAATGAGGCACACGTGCTGATGCGGAATGAGGCACACATGCTGATGCGAAATGAGGCACACGTGCCGATGAAAATGAGGCACACGTGCCGATGCGGAATGAGGCACACATGTTGATGCGAAATGAGGCACACGTGCCAATGAAAATGAGGCGCACATGCCGATGCGGAATGAGGCACACATGCTGATGCGAAATGAGGCACACGTGCCGATGAAAATGAGGCACACGTGCGATCCAAACGATACAAATGAGACACGCATGCCTTATAAAACACGAAATGATGCGAAGTGTGACACGCATGCCATACGAAATGTAAATGGACTTAAATGCGTAAAAACGCACGTGTTTCGAGATGCACGACAATGTTGACGATGCGCGAGACGACGTATGTCTTGAAATACGCGACAATGCTAGTAATGAAAATGCAATAACAATGCATGAGGGATGTGCATGACAATGCAGGGGGTGCGTGTTGCAACGCATGTAGTATGCAAAACCATGCAACTGTGGGGCGCGTAATAGCGCGATGTAATGCACCGAAGTTAGTGCGGCGAACGCGTGCAACGCATATGGGGCAACTTTTGAATTTAAAAGGATACAAAAAGGATACTTCTTGCACAAATTCGAGTGCCACGCACAGAAGACACGACCCGCGGTCACAACGGAGGCCGGTTGAGCGTCGGAGATGCACTTTCTTGCACTTTCTTGAGCTATGAAGACCAAAAACTACTCATATGGCCCAAACAAGGCTGTGGGAATACCACCGGCCGGGAGGGGAGGCCACCAGCTGTCCACCGGCTGCAAAATAACTCCATCGGCACTAAATAATGCCGGCCGGCACAAAATATTGCCGACCGGCAAAAAGTTGCTGAGTCGGGGCAGTTTCGAGATTTCACTTCGGGTGTTTTAAAATAGGGTTTCAAACCCTATTTGCTTACTTCCCCACCGCCGAAAACTCTCACTCTCTCTCTCTAGAGTGTTTTTCTCTCATTTTTCGCCCGTTTCTTTGCGTTCTACGCCCATTTCGTCGTCGAATTTGCGATTTCCTTCGCGTTTCGAACATTTTCAACCGATCACATCTTTGTTTCGGTGCCTCGTTTGGCGTTCTCGCCTTTTCGGGGTTTGTTCCCCTTGCTTTCCTCTTCATTCCCGTGCCTTTTCACATTCCGGCCTTTCCGGCCATTTCCGACCCTCTTTGGGGTTGACTTTTCGGTTGACTCTTCGCATTCCAGCCCGGTTTCCCTTCCTCTGGCCATTTTCACATCATTCCTGACATGGCGGACGACATTCCACGTGGCGGGACTCCCCCGGACCACGAGATGGATCCCGGGGTCGAGCTCCTACCGTTGAGCGAGCGCCCGTTCGACCCGGCGACCTACCGACTGGCGATCCATGTTCTGCCCCCCGACGGCCTGCGTCAGTTCCGGAGCTTCGAGAGGCACGTGGCGCCTGAGCTACTACTACGCGAGCCTACCTCCCACCTTTCCTTCAGCGTTTCCGAGGTAACTTTCTTTCTTCTGCTTTACTTTCCGCAGTGTAGGATACAAAACTGCCGTAGCTAGTTGTACTTTTTAACTGCTTGAATCTGACATGCTATACACCGTAGTTGACTGTAGACATACATACAACTGATATCTGTTTGAGACTGACACATGCACACACACTGCACTAGCCCTGAATCACTCAAACATACTACACTCACTGTATTTGTCTGAATCTGTTAAATTTGCACACATGCTATATCTGTTCTGAAACCACCCAAACACGCTGACACATCACACGCTATAGTTCACTGTAAGCACACCGGCACCCAGTATTTGTTTAAATCTGACAAACTTGCACACATGCTTTATCTACTCGGAACCACCCAAACACGCTGACACATCACACGCTGTAGTTCACTGTAAGCACACCGACACTCGGTATTTGTCTGAATCTGTCAAACTTGCACACATGCTTTATCTGCTCGGAACCACCCAAACACGCTGACACATCACACGTTGTAGTTCACTGTAAGCACACCGGCACCCGGTATTTGTCTGAATCAGATAAACTCGCACGCATGTTACATCTGCTTTTTCAAAACTGCATTTTGAATGTTGTCTTGCAATTGTTATTTTCTGTTTACAGGAGGGTTCCCATACCATCCGTGGGTATGGGAACACTGGCGCTCGGGAGTGGTACGATGAGCTCCCTGACGCGGTCCGACGCATAGTGGACCGGGCGGGCTTTGGCGCCTTCTGCCGAGGACTCTCTAGGCTTTCCACCTGCAGGCCTCTCCTTGCCGCTCTGGCGGAGAGATAATGGGACACCACCGATTCGTTTCACTTTTCCGCTGCAGGGGACATGACGATGACCCCTTACGATTTCTCGATGCTCACTGGCATCGGGGTAGGGGGTGATCCGATCCCATTCGATATCGACATGGATGAGTGGACCGCCGCTCAGGTCCATCTGCTGGGGGAGGCCCCACATCTTGCTCGTCCAGGCTTTGTGCGGTACTCCTGGTTCGAGGTACAGTTTAGGGTCCAGCCCGTGTTGGAGGAGGAGGCGCAGATGACTCAGGAGGACGTGGAGAGGTACACCCGCGGCTTCCTGATGTTCCTATTCGGGATGACCATCTTCGCCGACCGAGCAAACACCGTGCCTCTCTGCTTACTTAGCGCACTGGTGGACGTCAGGGACATTTTGCACCATGACTGGGGTGGCGCCGCTCTGGCCACTCTCTACGGGTACATGAGCTCGGCTTCGCGCGGCAGCGGCCAGTTGCTCGGAGGCTACTGGCGGGCTTGGGAGGTACACTTCTTCTCTGCTTTTCTCTTCTGTCCGATATTTTCTGTACTCTGTACACTGCACACACTGTAGTCTACTTTATACTTGCTGTATACTGTACACACGGCACACACATACATTCTGCTTCACACTGACTGTACACTGCTCACACTGTACACTGCACACAATACACTGCACAACACACGGCTCTGCCATTTCTTCTTTATTCTGTATTCTGCTTTATCCGATAGTCATACTGACATCTATTTTGCAGTTGTGGGTTTACGCCTACTTTCCTAGGCTTGCCCCCGTACCAGTCACAGAGACTCCCCTGGTCGTCCCCTTCTCACGGCGCTTTGACGGGAGATGCACCCGGCGGCCGCGAGAGACTTTCGGCTTTTTCTGCCGATACTTCGACACCATCACCCCGACCGAGGTATGTTTTACTTGTAGTTCATTTAAGCTTCGCTTTCCCACTGTATATTTCAATAACAGTAGATAACAAACTGTCTGTCACTTTCAGATCACTTGGCGGCCGTGGGCTCCATTGCCAGCTGTGACTCGAGATCGGTTTGCCGGTGCCGATGAGACCTCACGTTTCCGGATCTTGCTGGAGGGCCCGGTCTGTCGGGCTTGGTATCTGGGTGAGCGCTTCCTACGCCAGACCCTGGGGTTACCTGAGCAGATAGTCCCGGTTCACCCTCCTGCGGATATGAGGGAGACCGAGAGGCTCACCAGCGAGCAGATGGACGACTACACCATTAGTTGGGAGGAGGCCGGCTTCAGAAGCACCGACGACTATCGGGAGTACGTGCAGACGTACCTGATGCGACCTCTGAGCGGCGGCCATCGAGCAGAGGGGGCCAGGCCTGTAGCATCGGCGGCTGGGGCCGGAGCGGGAGTTGGAGTAGGGGCTGCGAGGAGGGCCCGAGTCCGTGGCAGGGGCGGAGCTTAGGGAGGACGGGGGACTGGCTGGCCCGCCCTGCCCGCTGTACTGACTTTCCAGGGGCAGGGTGGGGCGACCTATCAGATCCCCTTCGCCCCTCCGCCAGCTGATCACGAGTTCGTCGGTGTCCCCGATTTACCTCCGGTATGTATTACTACACTTTTGTATAGTCATTCATTTTCAGTTTATTTAATATTCCACAGAATATTGATGCATCTGATACTTTTGCAGGCTTCTTCTGAGTACACCCGTCAGTCGTTGGCGATGAATGCCTCGATGATGGGGATGCTTCAGCGGACATTTGACCTCCTAGCCCTCTACAGCATGCCGGTATGTTCTTCTGACACTGGCCTCAAACCATTCATACACTGCTTTACATAATCTGATGCACGGCACAACACCTGATACACTGATCTCACAGCATCTGATACACTGCATACACTGCATTCCGCACTATACTCTGCACTGATAAACTGCTCACGGCATTCACACTGTACTCATACACTGCATTCTGCACTGATAGACTGCTCACGGCATTCTCATACTGTACTCATACACTGCATTCTGCACTGATAGACTGCTCACGGTATACTGATGCATTTCTCTTTATGTACTTTTTCAGCCTCCTTTCCAGATTCCCATGGCAGGAGGTGCTTCAGCTGGACCTTCCGTCCCTGCCCGGGAGAGAGATGAGGAAGGCCGAGTATTCCCCCGCTCCAAGGCGGGGCGCGTTCATGTCGGGAGCAGCTCGCGAGCTCCAGTCCCGGATGATGATGATGACGAGGAGTCAGAGGCGGAGTCCGGGTCATTGGAGGAGGAGACCGGAGGCGGTTCTAGCTCGGGTTCTGACGACGATGCTGATGATGCTCCTGGACCCTCGTCCAGGAAGAGGACCAGGACAGACTGACGGCCCTTGGAGTGCTCGACACAGATGCGGATTTTTGTTACTTTTCTTCTTTCTTGTACTTTTCCTCTTTTCCTTGGTAGTTAGATTACCTTGTACTGCCGCCGGCAGATTTTGTTTTCTTCGAAACTTTGTACTTGAAAAAGATTATGAAATGAACAGATTTTTGCTTAAAAAGTGTTACATTTACATATCTCATGTATTGCGTCGCATTCCATCATGTTACACCTCAATGTAAATGAAATTGATTGGTTATCTGAAAATTGAACACTTGCACTGTAATAATCAAATAATTAAACAGCCAACAGCAAAATAACCCAGCCAATCCACTGCCTGATTCTGGATACACAGCCCTTACTCTGTTGGGGATTAATCTGCATACGGCCCACAACACAGCATTCGGTTCATTCTGCAAACAGCAAACCTGAGTGAACGGCCCAATCTGACAAGACAGAGCTCAAAGGCGGAACCGGTTGGAGTTGAAGCATGCTTCAATGTAGAGAATGGCACCGCATTCTAGGTATAAACAATTTTGAAATTCAATGAGGGTTTTTCAAACTGGGGTATCAAGCCTACAACTGAACACAGCGGGAGGACTCGAACAAAAAGGTACACGACCTAAACACAACGAGACACGCTCGAAAAAGACCTAAAACAAAGGTTGAGATAAACAAAACAAAAGACACGACACACAGACGCGTTAGCGAAGATGGGGGGACCTCGGACCACGAGGAGCCAGTTCAATCTGGGTATTGTTTCCCACCCTGTCTGATTTGTGATCCTCACATCACTCGACTCTCAAGCTCGGATTTTCTCTCGAAACCCTATTCCTCACTTTTCTCTCAACTTACACCTCTCCATTCTTCATTCTCTCATTTTTCATCCCTCCCCGGGGTGATTGATGGATAAATAGAAAGGTGTGGGTTCGTGCTCAACACCGTTAGCTCACAGCTATTTCTTCTAACGGGTAGAGCGCTCTTCTGGCAAGTACGTCGATGGCGGGGGAAAGACAGAACGCCTGGCTCAACTGTGCCCTTAGTTCATCATTTTAACCATTTTTTGTTTTTGCTTTCTACTAAAACAGTTTTGATCAAAATGAGAGTCGGATTAACGTACTTGTTCGATTTTTGATTTGAAAACCATGCGAGTCAGGCTGTAAGCACTGAAAATTTCCCTTTTTGGGTCCAAGACAGTGGTCCAGTTTTGGAAAATGGAATAGTTTTCGAGAAAATAGTCAACCTTAGTAAAAATTTTCAAAAACTATTTTGCAAACAGTCAATGCTCAACGGGCATGGAACTTACTCTTTAAGATGCGCAACCTCGGATCGGAGGCAATAGAAAATTGCCCCTGGTTTGAAGGGGGGGAGGCAACGGAAAGTTGCCCCTAGTTTGAACGGCGTCTCGTGGCAACGGAAAGTTGCCCCTTGTTTGGATGGTGCCGCAGCAGTCCGCAAACAGTCTTCATTGGCGATGGTCGAGCTCTTGAACACAGCGATGACGAAGACGGTCACAACAAATATATGGACACAGTCGCCTGGAAAGGTGTTGGCAACTGGGTCTTGGGATGAAATCGAAACCATTGCATGGACTGAGACGCTATGAAAGTGTTGGGGGCTGGACTTCATGGTGATGTTGCTTACGTATCCCAAACATGGGAATCAAGCCTCACGTAGTTCCGGTTAAGGTACACTCAGGTATTTTAACCTTCACTTTTCAGGCTCTAATTTTTGCCAAGGTGCCCGATGCGGGTTTTCGACCTTGCGAGCTTCTTTTCATTTTCTATTTCTTTTTCATTTCTTTTTCTTTTCTTTTTTGCATTTTTTGTCTTTTTCTTTTCTTTTCTTTTTTTTTTGTATTTTTTGCTTTTTTGTATTTTTCTCTTGCTCTAACTTTTTCCTGGGTCGCCCTTCCGGGTTTTTGGCCCAGCGAGCCTCTCAAAGGGTAAAAGTGTAACAAGTCCATGCCAAATGGTTTTTTGAATTGAAGCCTCTCTGTGTCTAGGAGAACGGCTGTTGCAATGATTTGCGGAAGAATCCATCCCGGTTACTCCACGAGCTTCTTCCGGCGAGATCTACTCCTTCTGATTCGGCTTCGGCGCCTCTTGGTTGAAGGCTACTTCAAAACTGGCCACACGGGCCTTCTCTGACAGTCGGCCGTTTAGATGTTTTGAACGGGTTCAAGGTTCGAAGCGAGCAGGTTAAATCTTGAGGCTGAGAGCGATCCTACGCTGCGCAATCTCAAGAGCGATTCCACACAGGTCTTCGCAGGGCCGCGTAAAACATTTGTTTTTGAAAGTTTTTAAGAAAGCGACAAATCGCTCGCGCCGAAGATAGTGTGGAACCAATCTGGATCAGGCCAGGATCCTTCTCAGTACTCACGCCGACAAGCATGGTTTCATTCATAAAAAGGCTTAGCATGCTTCTCTTTCTCTCGAAACGATCAAAGCTTTGCAAAATCTGAGGAATTCCTTCCTCTTCGTTTTTATCACCGCAGTGTTCAAAAGGGTTTCTCTTTTTGAAAAACTTAGGTTAATGCAATGACTTCAAGGCACAGAAGAGTAGGCGAGATGTACTGTCAGCCCATTCAAATTCTCTGGCACTCATGCTGAAAGCAAGCATGAAAGTGAGATAGCAACAGCTGTTTCATTCAGATTTGTTGGTGTAACTGGCCCCTCGGCAGAAACAGACTCAAAAAACAAAAATAGGTAATTACAAGACAAAACGGTGTTCGGGACAACAACCCCAGAATCACCTGGTATTATATACAAAGGGGACTGACTCGATACAACAAGACAAACCCTTAAGCAAAAAAACTGACTCAAGACAAAGAGACAGACTCAAAACAAAAGACCGACTCGATACCCAAGCCAGGATTTACAAAGTTAGCATTCACAGCCACTCAAAAATGCGTGCCAGACGCCACGTTCAAAACACATCCAGATGCCGCCCGCAGGTGGTTTATCTCCTGATTACATACTTGCAGTATCTGTGTCCTCAAAGTCCAATAGCTGAGTGGTAACGGACTTGGCTGAGGTGGGTGGGAGGATAACCTCGTTATCAATCAAATCTTGCACCTCATGATGGAGGCGGAAGCAATTGTCGGTAGCATGGCCTGTCTGCTGGTGGTACGCGCAGTACTGAGCAGCATCATGCGTTGTAGGGAGATTTTTCGGGAGAGGCCGAGGCTCCAAGGGTTTAAGGTGCCCCTTCTCGGCAAGGATCTGAAGTGCCTTGGACAAAGGCATGTAGAGAGCATGAAAGGTCCTGCGTCCCCGGGGCAGGTACTTTTGAGCGCCCTTACTAGCTGAACAGGCGAAGGGGTCGGCAGGCGCCACCTTGGTTTTCTGATCTTTCCCGGGTGCAGGGGCGGGAATAGGAGGAACTGCCTTGGCATGACAGGGCCTATCCCGATTTTCTGACTGGCTTGAACTACCCTCAGGTGGAGTGGGGAAAGCATCCTCCACAGCTTTTATCACAACTGCGGATATCTGTTGCTTGTTCATCCCCCCGGCTTTCAAAGCCTTGACTGCCCACAGCAGTTATTCGATAGGATCAGCATCTGCCTTCATTTTGTCTTTTCCTCCGGCCTCAGCCTGGTCAAGGGTTTGGGTTGCTACTTCAGAGCGAAGCCCGGTTGTTGCCGACATGTCGTGGCTGTAGCTGGAAGCCACCTCTGGCTGGCTGAGCTCTATCACAATCCGCCCCAGCAGCAGAGGCTCCTGTGGTATGAAATTCCCGGCATACGGTGCCGCTGGGGGCTCGGCGCATCATACTAACTGCATAGTATTTCAAATCTAACTTGAATACGTGTTATCTGTTGCATTCCTAGGATTAGCCGAGCCTATTCTAGACTGCATTCTGCATGCGATACATTAGGCACTTAACATGGACTTGGATCATGCATGATTGCTAACGAGTTCTCTGTTTTGGCACGAAGTACGATGTAAGTATTTATGCTTTAGCATCTCGCATCAGTGTGATTGTTAACATGACAGCATGCTTACCATGTGGCTATATGCTTATGTGATATACCTGCCTGAATGCCTGTGGATGAAGGTTGGATTACTTGAATTGGGATAATTCATTGAAATCTGCATTTTAGCCTACTTGCGAGTAGCAAACTTCAAACATTTCCAAACAAACGGATATGCAATGCTTTGTTCCAAATTAGGCGATCTAGTCTATACTTGTATGCTGTGCGCATCACATAGTAATTCTAGCTAATTAATCGGAATAAGAACGCATGTGTTTTCGAAAACGAGATATCATGGTTAGTAGAGGCCGATCTTCGGATCGGGCGAGCGGGGGTGCTCACGAAGTGACCTTCTCTAATCGTACCCAAGTTCCCGAGCCGAGACAACTTTGGTGATGACGGACACGTGGCCTTAGGCAATGAGTCAGGGTTTCCTAAATTTCTCAAAATAAAATATTTAGGTGGCAACTCTGTATCTGGCAAAGCAGTCCATGTTTGGCACTTCTTTCAAAAAATCTGTTTTCAAAAACGATTTTCCGGATTTGGACTCTTTGATGATTCATCGGTCTTGCATTGCACTCTGCGAGATTAGATATAGGACCGTGACTTTGAGTCCTGAACTTTAGTGAGCCCATAATTAACAAAACGGTGGGGGATTCCCTCCCGAGGCGTTCGGGGACGTCTACAGTTTCTGGCGACTCTGCTGGGGAATTAGAGAACTTGACTCGAACTCATGATATCTTGTTTTGATTACACTTATGTGTTTCTTTGCATTGCATGTGCATTGGTGCGCCTAGGACACCGTGTTTGCCGTATGCTATTCCTGAACAGTTTGCCGGAGGCTCGCTTTGCGAAGCGTGCCATAAAGCTGACCGGTTGCGGGCTCTGCCACGACGGGAACACAAACCCCGATTTTACCGGGGCACCCTTTTTGACCATTCGACCTAGTGCATATTCAGAATCCATAGTGATCATTCCAAACTAGGATAGGTTGCTTACCCGATTATAGGTTGTTTGAAACCGCTGTGTGCATAGTGAAACCCTAGCTCCTGACAAAATAGGATAGGGAAACCCTACTCCAACATAGGGGTGTTTTGGCTCCGTTCAATTCAGTGGATCTATGATGATGCAAAATTCAGAGGAAATCGTGGTTATGGCAGCCGCATTAGACCAAGGAATCATCCTGCAAAGCGAGACCAATGTCGATGTACCACATCCACCCAGGTTGCCTGCTGCACGCCCGATCTGGGAGCCCCAGTTGTTTCAGGCCCGTGAACCTATCACGTTTGAATTAATGGGAATGATTGGTGACCTTCAGAGGTCCGTGGCGGATCTCGTTTACGGAATGTCAGCTTCGCCACCAACTGCATCATATGCCGGAAATTTTGTACCGCAGGAGCCCCCGCTACTGGGGCGAATTGTGATCGAGCTCAGCCAACCTCAGGTTGTCTCGAGCTATTGCAATGACATGTCAACAGCAACCCAAACCCTTGATCAGGCTGAGGCCAGAGGTAAGAACAAAATGAAGGCAGACACCGATCCCATTGAACAACTGCTGTGGGCAGTCGAGGTTTTGAAAGCCGGGGGGATGAATAAGCAGCAGGTATTCGCAGTTGTGGCCAAGACTGTAGATGATGCTTTCCCCACTCCAACCGAGGACAGTTCAAGCCAGACGGAAAACCGGGATAAGCCCCGTCATGCCAGAACAGTTCCTTCCACTCATAAACCTGCACCTGGAAGAGATCAGAAAGCCAAGGCAGTGCCTGCCTGCTAGTGCGTCTAGCAAGAATCCACAAACTTCGAAGTATCTACCCCGAGGGCGCAGACTCTTTCACGCTCTCTACATGCCTCTGTCTAAGGCACTACAAATCCTGGCTGAAAAGGGGCATCTTAAACCCCTCGAGCCTAGGCCTCTCCCCATTCATCTTCCAGCAGGCCATGACGCTACTCAGTACTGCGCATACCATCAGCAAACCGGTCACGCCACTGATAACTGCTTCCGTCTTCACCATGAAGTACAGGACTTGATCGACAATGAGGTCATCCTCCCACCTACCTCAGCAAAGTCTGTCACCACTGAGCTTTTGGACTTTGAGGATACCACGAGTATGTGATCAAGGGTTGGACCACCTGTGGGCGGCGCTCAGTATATTTCAGATGTGGCGTGTGGCACGCACTGTTTTGAGCATTTGCGAATGCTGGTTTTTGTAGCCTCTGACTTGGGTGTTGAGTCAGTTCTGTGGTTTTGTTTTGAGTCTGTCTCTTTGTTTTGAGTCAGTCTTTTTGATTAAAGGTCTGTCTTGTTGTATCGAGTCAGTCCTGTTGTACAGAAGTCAGGTGATTCCAGGGGTGTTACTTCGGATATCACTATTTTGTTTTGTGTTTGTCCTTTGTTTTCTTTTGAGTCTGTTTCTGCCGGGGAGCCAGTAACACCAGAAAATTTGAATGGAACAGCAGTAATTTTCACTCTTGCATTTGCTTCTACCTTATGCCGGTTGTGCCAGAAAATCTAGGACGAATTAGCGGAGCATCTCACCTACTCTTCTGCACCTTTAAATCATTGCATTGACCTAAGTTTTTCACAACTTTTTCTAACACAATGTGTTGAAAACAAAGAAGAAGGAATTCCTCGGGATTTGCAAAAATTTGATCAATTGAGAGAAAGAGAGGCGTGCTAAGCCCTTAATGAATGAGATCATGTTTGTTAATGTGAGTACTGAGGAGGATCCTGGCTTGATCCAGATTGGTTCTACATTGTCTTCCGCGCGAGCGATTAGTCGCTTTCTTAAAAGATTTCAAAAAAAAATGTTTTGCGCCGTCTTGCGAAGATCTGTGTAGAATCACTCTTGAGATTGTGCAGCTTAGGATCGCTCTCAGCCCCGAGACTCGACCCCTCACTTTCAAAGCTTGAACTTGGATTCAGATTGTTCAACGATCAACTACAATGTGAGGCCTGTGTGGCCAGATTTGAAGCAGCCCATGAATTAGTGTCAAGAAAGTCAGATCAAGAAGACCAGATGTCATCAAAAGAAGCTTGCAAAGCTAGATCAGAAGCACCCCTGGAACTAGGGGCAAAGAATTTCAAATGTGCTCGAAGAGCCGAAGATGGATCATTCCACAAACCAAAGAAGGCCGGCAAGAATGCCAAGTCCCAGATGGAGGAAAGAAGAAAATATCGCTGAAGGATAACCGAGTTCCTATCCACAACACTAGGGGCAAATTCAGCCCCCATGGGATGGACTCCTACATCATCAGCGAATAGCGACCACTCTCCTGGATACGGATGGCTTCAAAACCCTGAAACCATTTGGCATGAACTTGTTACACTTTTACCCTTTGAGAGGCTCGCTGGGCCGAAAACTCGGAAGGGCGACCCAGGCAAAAGTTTGAGCAAGAGAAAAATACAAAAAAAAGAGAGAAAAAATGCAAAAGAAAAGAGAAGAGAAAAGATGAAAAGATTTGAAAAAGAAAAGACAAGAAAAAATGAAAAAAAAAAGAAAAGAATTGAAAAGAAAAGAAAAACAAAGCTCGCAAGGTTGAAAACCCAGAAAGGGCGGCCTTGGCAAAAGTTAGAGCGTAAAAGGAGAGGTTAATACCCGAGTGTACCTAAACCCCCAAACTACGTAAGGCTTGATTCCCATCTTTGGGATACGTAGGCAACTTCATTCTGAAGTCCAGCCACAAACACTTCGAATTCGACTATGTCCATGTAATGGTTTTGACCATCTTTGCCTTCTCGGTATCTGAGAATTTGGTTGTGTTCGTCACTCTGAGGACTGACTACAATGCGTTGCGATGCCATTCAGACAAGGGGCAACTTTCCATTGCCATTCAATATGCTGCGGCGCTATTCAGACAAGGGGCAACTTTCCATTGCCATTCAATGCGCTGCGGTGCCATTCAAACAAGAGGCAAATTTCTATTGCCATGCAATGTCCTTCAAGCAAAGGGCAATTTTCCTTCGGATCCGAGGTTGTGCATCTCAAGGGTAGGTTCTGTGCTCATTGAGCATTGGCCATTTGCAAAAACAGTTTTTGAGAATTTTTACTGAGGTTGACTAATTTTCTCAAATTTTTTTCCATTTTTCCAAAACTGGACCACTTCTTGGGCTCAAAAAAAGGAAAATTTTTAGTGCTCATAACCTAACTTGCATGATTTTGAATCAGAAAATTGAACAAGCATGTTAATCTAACTCTCATGTTGGTCAAAATTGTTTTAGTGGAAAACCAAAACAAAAAATGGTCAAAATGATGAATTAGGGGCACAGTTGAGTCAAGCTTCCTGTCTTTTCCCTATTGTCATTGTATTTGCCAAGAAGGGCACCATACTTGCCAAGAAAGGGCACTCTACCTGCCAGAAAGGGCAGAGCTGAAGCTGTCAGTAAAGGGCAGAAAGCTCTCACATTCTTCAAGCAACGAGGTATCAAGCCAAGTGCGAAGCACGAACTGGAATGAGGCAAGATATTCCACTCCATCATCCGGACAGATCTGATCACGTCCAAACTCCCCAACAAAGCATCATCAACCGATGTCAGTTACAGATTTGCTACACACCCAGTCTTAGTGCAACCCCTCTGTGGGAGGAACTCACTGGCTGTGAGCGGAACAAGAAGAATCTAGCAGCAAGCTAAGGACAAGAGCCCGCAATTTCTTGTTTATCCATCAACCACCCAGGGGAGGGATAAAAAAATGAGAGATTGAAGAATAGAGAGATGTGCGCTGAGAGAAAAAGTGAGGAAAAGGGCTTTTTCAGAAAAATAGAGCTTGAGGGCCAAGTGATGTGAGAATCACAAATGAGAAAGGGTGGGAAACAATACCCAGAGAAACAGGCTCCCTGTGCACGTCTGAGTGTCGTGTCTTTTTATTTTATCTCGATTCTTGTCTTGAGTCGTTTCGAGTGTTACTCGATGTGTTTAGGTTGTTTACCTTTTGTTTTTCGTTGTTGAGTCGTAGTGTGCTGTATTCAGTCGTAGGCTCAATACCCAGTTGAGAACTTATTCTCACTCTCAATTTCAAAAAATCGTTTTGTGCTCAGAGTGCCGTGCTGTTCTCCACATTTGTACAAAACAAGATTTTGTTCTTTCAAAAACCGCAGGGTTCAACCCGGGTTATGTGGGAACAGTAAAACCAGGATCTATCTGAAGCTATATTGGTTCCGGACTGCAAAGCAAAAGAAAAGAGGAAAAAATCGGAGCATTTGAGTTGGTTTCAAATTCCATGATTGTATTCCGGATGCATCTCCTCAGGTCTTGCCAATGCTCCGAAGTATGAGTGTGCCTCTACCTCAAAGCTCAAGATCAAGTCTGCTTCAAGCCAGAATGGTGATCGGAAGTGCTCTCCTCGAGTACTGTTTCGTGCCAGGGACATCTTGGCCGTGTTTGCAATGAGTTCCTAGGAGACCGACTGCGACGGTGGAAACTAGAGTTCGAATGGCTGATGTCTAGAACGCAAAGGTTCGGGATTTCCAAGACTAAAGTCTGGTTTAAATACCCATGGGTGTATCCCCGGCTTGAAATCTGTACAGAAGCCCCATAGGTTGAGATAGCGTGTATGCACCTCAATTCTGGATACTGAACCAACCTAGTCTGTCACCCCGTTGGAGAATAGGGAAAGTTGTGAATATGATCAGGAAGAAAGGCAGCATCCAAAGTGTTCTACATGAAAAACCCTTGTCAGTATTTCAGAGCCTTTGTACTATAAGTTGAAGGTAAGTGTTCGAAGAGCACAAGGGGAGATCCCCATCGGAGAAGAGCGGTACACCGCCACTCACCTCATGAGGTGCTTTCTAAAGCACCGTTTTGTCCATTTATTGCTTTCCTTAAGCATCATGCATTGTAATGCATTGTACCTATCAAATTTCTTTCTCAGTCATGCACGATATTGTATGTACGGTTCATTCAAAGAAGTTCCGTTTAAAATCATTTACTTAGTGTATCAATCACACTTCATTCATTTTGTGTATCTATTACACACATTCTCATTTTGTGTATCTATCACGCACATATTCACTTTTGTGTATCTATCACACACCTTCTCATTTTCTGTATCTATCACACTCCATTCAGTTAGTGTATCAATCACACCTCATTCACTCTTAGTATATCAATCACACTGTCTTCATTCGTTTAGTGTATCAATCACACTTCATTTATTTAGTGTATCAATCACACTATCTTCACTTAGTGTATCAATCACACATTTTCACTTTAGTGTATCAATCACACATTCTCACTTTGTGTATCTATCACACACATTCTCATTTTCTATATCTATCACACATATTCTCATTTTCTGTATCTATCACACACATCCTCATTTTGTGTATCTATCATGCACATATTCACTTCATTATCCTTTAGTGTATCCATCACACTTGTTCACTAAGTGCATCTATCACACTTTGTGTTCACCTTTAGTATATCAATCATACTTTGTTCACTAAGTGCATCTATCACACTTCGTGTTCACATTTAGTATATCAATCATACTTTGTTCACTAAGTACATCTATCACACTGTGTGTTCACCTTTAGTGTATCCATCACACTTGTTCACTAAGTGCATCTATCACACTTCGTGTTCACCTTTAGTATATCCATCATACTTGTTCACTAAGTGCATCTATCACACTTCGTGTTCACCTTTAGTATATCTATCATACTTTGTTCACTAAGTGCATCTATCACATTTTGTGTTCACCTTTAGTATATCAATCATACTCTGTTCACTAAGTGCATCTATCACACTTCGTGTTCACATTTAGTATATCAATCATACTCTGTTCACTAAGTGTATCTATCACACTGTGTGTTCACCTTTAGTGTATCTATCACACTTGTTCACTAAGAGCATGTTTGTTTTGAGGGACAAGAGGGTGGGATTGGACTATTAGTCCCACCAGACTAATAGTCCATTGTTTGTTTGAAAATTTTTGCTCCGGACTATTAGTCCCACAAACATAGGACTATTCTATCCCATGGGGGGTGTGGGATAGAAACCATGAGATTGGTATCCCATGGGATTATTTTGTGAAATGTCCATTTTACCCTCCATGCTATTACTTAGTGAACAATTAGAAAATGGTAAAATAGTCTTTTGAACATTTATAAATTATTTTTTTAGTGTTGTTAATTTAAAACTATATATTAAATAAAAAATTTAAATTATAAATTATAAATTAAATTTAATTAAAAATAATAAATTATAAATTATGGCCTTATAAATTAAATTTTTTTAGTGTTGTTAAAAAATTAAATTTAAATATTAAATAAATTTTTTTTAGTATTGTTAATTTAAAATTATATATTAAGTAAAAAATATAAATTATAAATTAAATTTATTTAAAAATAATAAATTATAAATTATAAATTATGGCCTTATAAATTAAATTTTTTTAGTGTTGTTGAAAATTTAATTTATATATTAAATAAAATTATTTTTTTATTGTCGTTATTTAAAATTATTTATTAAATAAAAATATAAAATATAAAATATAAATTTAATTTAATTAAAAATAATAAATTAAAAATTGTGGCCTTATAAATTAAATTTTTTTAGTGTTGTTAAATTATAAATTATAGATTATAAGGGTAAAATAGTCTTTTGAACGTTTATCCTTATTCAGTCTGTCTAACCAAACATTGGATTTACTAAAAATAGTCCAATCCAGACATCTAATCCCATGACTAAACAAACATAGGATACAAATCCAATTCAACCAAATAGTCCCGGGACAATGTATCCCGGGACTAACAGTCCGATGGATTACAATCCCCTCTTATCCAGTCCGTCCAAACAAACACACCCTAAGTGCATCTATCACACTTTGTGTTCACCTTTAGTGTATCCATCACACTTGTTCACTAAGTGCATCTATCACATTTCGTGTTCACCTATTATGTATCCATCACACTTGTTCACTTAGTGCATCTATCACACTTTGTGTTTGCCTTTTGTGTATCCATCACACTTTGCTCACTTCACCCTTTGTGTATCAATCACACTTTGTTCATATAGTGTATCTATCACACACTCGTTTTGTATCAATCACACACTCGCTTTGTATCAATCACACACTCGCTTTGTGTATCAATCACACTACACTCGCTTTGTGTATCAATCACACACGCTCGCTTTGTGTATCAATCACACACGCTCGTTTTATGTATCCATCACACGCTCGCTTTGTGTATCCATCACACGTTCGCTTTATGTATCCACCACAGGCTTGCCTTGTGTATCCATCACATGTTCACTTTAGTGTATCCATCACACGTTCGCTTTGTGTTTCTAACACACATTCACTTTGTGTATCCATCACACACGTTCGCTTCGTGTATCTATCACACATGCACACTGTATTCGCAGTGAGAATTGCAATAATTCTCTTACACCCATTCTGCATTGTAATGTAGCTTGTTTTTTACCTGCTCAAAATTGTTGCATGATTTGCTTTATTACAGCATTCTTGGCATAATCATAAGTCAAGCTCTTGCATCTTGCATACCATTTGCGTTATGCCCCAGCCTTCGGGCACATCTCCGCATGCCTATATTGATTGATTGTCTGAGTCTTCGACCTTGTCAAAAATGGGTCGTCTCTGGGCTTTGACACTCACTCCCGTCACTTTGTGACTGTCGAGTTCTGTCAAAGAGAGGCAACTGTAGACACCCCATTTTTGACCATCCTCGAGACTTGGTTGTGCTTGCAGGTACACCCAACAACTAGTTTGATTGCTCGCTGAGTACTCGACTGTCGCGATGGAACGTCACCGATTCAAGCTTCCCGGACCCTGTATCCTTTCTGCCTTTTTCTTTGGACCTTGACTAGGTCTTGTCAGAGTGGACCCTGTGGTGCACTACTGGCCATGGCATGGCACTGTCGACCATTTACTTGTTCCTACCGGCCATTGATGAGGCCCTGCCGGCCATCAATGAGCCACTGTCGGCCATTGATGATGGTCGGCACCCCCCTTATCTCAGCTGGTTTTCCTCCAGATCTTTTGAGCCAGCTGGATTTTCATTTGCTCCCCTCCATACACGTGTATGGAGGGATGGAAGCCTTAAAAAGCTTCTTGAAGAAGCTTTGGCTTTTCATTCCTCTATATAAGCAAAAGGGCTCCCTCTTTGCCAGAGGTTCTGAGTTTTGGAGAGCAAAAACTCCCTTTCTCTCTATATTGTTTATATTTTGTGCTTAGAAATTGGATTTCCTTGCACTTTTACACTACAACACCTAGATATACACCACCACCATTGAACCAAGCTTCTTGGGAGGTCTTCTTGAGGTTTGAAAGCAAGCTTCCACCCCCTGAAATTGCTGATTTCGAAGAGGGTCTTCAGGGGTGAGCATTTCCTCCATTTTTGCACTTTTTTGCACCTTACTTTAGCCCTCTTTGCATATTGATTTAGGCTTTGCTTACAACTAGAAAAAGTCTTGTTTTTAAGTTCTTTTTAAGTTTGGTTCAGGTCATTTTGCTGTTTGGGGTGTGTAGTCCCCTTGCATGCTTTGTTTGGCTTTGTTTTAAGCCATATCTTGAGGCCTCCGAGCTAGCCTTGGTTTGGCCTTCCTACCACTAAAATCCAGTGGGATTTTGGTGGTAGAGGTGTGGTTTTGAGGTCCTAAATCAGAGGGTGTAGTCCCCTCTCTTTGTGTCCCTCTTTACTTGCATTTTTGGCCTTCCAAAGGACCATCCTTCTATGTATTTTTGAGGCTTGGTTCAGGCCTATTTTTGTGCCTTTTAGGACCTGCCTTGGCCCTGTCCATAGCTGGTTTGGTCATATTTTGCATGCATATAGTATGTGTAGTGTAACTCCATCCATAGCTCATCATACTAGCATATTTTGGCTTTGCTCAAACTTGATTTTATGCTTATTTTGAAGTGTTCTAGGACTGTTTTGGGCTGCCATGGCCATATCACTCATGCTTTGCATAGTTATAGTGTAAATGCTTAGGCTAGTCTTGGGTTTTGAGGCCTCTATCATGCCATACATGTGATGTTTGCATGCCTTGCCCTCATTCCACATGCTATTTCAGTCCATGAAATATTGTTGTTCACTCGCATTTGACATGCCTTGAATGCTTTGTATAGCTTGTGCTTTATGCTTCAAGAATGGATTTTTGTGCATGCCACTTAGCCTAAGCCTTTGGCTCATCATTTCAGTACATTTTGGGTCCTAATATACTATGATGTAACTCTGTTTTTGGTTGTCCAAGTCATGCCATGATTGGTTCTCATAGGTGTAGTGCATTGCCTCTCTTGTAGCCTTGCATGTCCTATGTTTTAGCATTGTATGCTAGCTTGCTTTGGCTTACTTCCATGCATGTTTTAGTCTCATATCAGTATGTACTAGGACTGTTTTGGGTTGCCCTTGCCATATGCTTCGTGCTTCGTATAGCTGTAGTGTAATTGGCCTTATAAGCTTCGTGTTTCGGTGATTCGCGCATGCTATCCTTGAGCTATTTAAATGATTTGGCATCATTTATCATCTCATTTCAGTGCATATAGTGTTGTTACACTTGCACATTTGTCACTTCTTAGGCACTTTTGAGAGTTGCCCTTTTAGGCCCCTTTGATGAACCTTTCGCATTTCGCATGCTTGAGTGTGTTGTGTGGCTTAATTCATCGCTTTGGCTACTGATTTGGACCTAGTTGAGAGCCGTCCATCTTTGGTGTAAGCCCATCTTACCATGTTGTCGCACGCTTGTTTCATTTTGTATGTTGTCGCATACTTGTTTAGCTTTGCATACCTTGCATGCCCACATGTTCATGTTGCATTTTGTCATGTTGTCCAAGGTCATCACCTCACATCATGCTTATATGCTTGTTGCATGCTTGGTTTAGTTGCATGTTTGCTCATTTAGGTCATGTTGCATGTTTGCCATGCTTATGTGTTGCATTGCTTGGATTAAGCGTTAATCTGAGCACGAGGAACGAGGGGCGTTTCATACTTCAAGTGATGGAACATGTCTCAATTCTCGGTCGCCGAAGCTCTTGATGATTCATGATAGAGTTCTAGGCTTTACTTGCTTTATTTGTGCATTCATTTTCATATTGATTGGCATAAGTTGGATCTTTGGCCATCATGCATCGGGATCCGTGATTGATGGTCGTGGATCCGACTAGGCCTCTCCCTTGTTGTCTTGAGGTGATTTGGAGTGCCACGGTGCGTACATATCCTTGGGAAACCCTCCATTTTCTCTATTTTGTGCTTCGTTGCAGTTTGGTGTCACAGCACACCAGTGGCCGGCATCCTGTCACTGATGGCCGGCAGTGTGCCACCCTTGGCCGGCAATGGACCACCTTTGGCCGGCAGTGATCCTTCTATGGCCGGCAGGCCACTGGTGACTTCCCCTGCAGTGTTTTGGTAAGGTCCAGCAACAAGCGCTGAAAGACACCCTGCAAATAGAGCCTCTAAAGAGCAACCGGAAGGCGTTTCAAGGCAAAGAACCGAAGCGAGCATGCATGCCTCCCTCCTTCAAATAGAGCTGGAATAGCACCGTTTACTGCTTTCCCTACCTGCTTGTTGTCATTCATTAGTGAGTTAATTAATTTGTTAATTAATAAAGTTGTGTAATAATTAGTTGCAGCTAGTTATTCAGTTTGGTTCTGTAATAATTAATTAGCTTGTGAGTTAGTTAATTAGGTGGCTTGTATTATTTATTCGGTCCCTCCGAGTGAAGGCAAATTTGTAATAAGTATGGGTGCGTATGTGCATGTCTTCCAACCACATTTCTTTCTCCCTTTTAATTACCCGCTTATGATGGTTAGATTTAGGGCATATTTCAATTAGCATACCTTATGTTATGCATGCGTGCATTCATTCATCTGTATTGGATGCACCGGGCTCGGCGCATCATACTAACTGCATAGTATTTCAAATCTAACTTGAATACGTGTTATCTGTTGCATTTCACATGCCGTCCTAGGATTAGCCGAGCCTATTCTAGACTGCATTCTACATGCGATACATTAGGCACTTAACATGGACTTGGATCATGCATGATTGCTAACGAGTTCTCTATTTTGGCACGGAGTACGATGTAAGTATTTATGCTTTAGCATCTCGCATGAGTGTGATTGTTAACATGACAGCATGCTTACCATGTGGCTATATGCTTATGTGATATACCTACCTGAATGCCTATAGATGAAGGTTGGATTACTTGAATTGGGATAATTCATTGAAATCTACATTTTAGCCTACTTGTGAGTAGCAAACTTCAAACATTTCCAAACAAACGGATATGCAATGCTTTGTTCCAAATTAGGCGATCTAGTCTATACTTGTATGCTGTGCGCATCACATAGTAATTCTAGCTAATTAATCGGAATAAGAACGCATGTGTTTTCGAAAACGAGATATCATGGTTAGTAGAGGCCGATCTTCGGATCGGGCGAGCGGGGGTGCTCACGAAGTGACCTTCTCTAATCGTATCCAAGTTCCCGAGCTGAGGCAACTTTGGTGATGACGGACACGTGGCCTTAGGCAACGAGTCAGGGTTTCCTAAATTTCCCAAAATAAAATATTTAGGTGGCGACTCTGTATCTGGCAAAGCAGTCCATGTTTGGCACTTCTTTCAAAAAATTTGTTTTCAAAAACGATTTGCCGGATTTGGACTCTTTGATGATTCATCGGTCTTGCATTGCACTCTGCGAGATTAGATACAGGACCGTGACTTTGAGTCCTGAGATTACCGAAGGCTTGCTTGACAGTAATACAGTAGAACAGAGTACATGGCCTGGCGGAAGCCAAAACAGTAAATAAACAATGTCCAATGAGCTGTGACAGTCTGTATGCAAAAGACTTTCTATATATATAAGCAGTCAGTAACAAACAGTATGTACAGTATTTACAATCGTCCAGTACAGGGACTCAATCCCTTACAGAGTAGTACAGTACAGTGCTAACAGTCTATACAGTTCACAAAAAAGATACAGAGACAGAAGGGGAAATAAAAGACCCCTAAGCCAAAGCATGGCAGGTTCAGAACCTCGCAGTGAGGCACATAGGTTGGCTTGACAAAACTGGAGTTACCCCGACGCTTCTAGCTGCGGTCTGGTGCCTGCACACCTACATATATATATGAGCAGTGAGCTAAAGCTCAGTCAATAACACAATGCGTAAAGGGTTAAGAATGAATGTCCTTACAGTAATGAAAACAGTTCATTAAATCAGTATTTCAGTCGTTCAATCAGTACAGTCATATGTGATACATCCATTAGCATATCAGTGCAGTAAACAGTAGGTCTTGAAAGACCGAGCAGTAAATGATGGCCATCAGTCAGTAACAGTAGTGGTTCCAACGAGGGAACCGACAGAGATCTCTGTAACAGTATCAGTAAACAGTAGGTGCTAAGGATGCCACAATACAGTTCAGAATATAGGACATACATTCATTCAGTTAACAGTAGTCAGTTCAGAAAGCAGTACAGTTCAATTGTTCAGAAGATAATCATTTTTGAACATATCTTTACATAGTTGTTACTCACAGAGTTCTGGGCTACAGTAAGCTAGAGCATCTCCTCAGGAAGCCAATCCTACACAGTTAACAGATTGAACACACACTAAGCTACACAATCGGAAGAGATAATAACTTAATCCCTAATTTGCCTCGGTGTGTTCTACATCTATATCCTCATTAAGATGCCTTAAACTAGGCCTAAGAATGCCTAGGATGGGATGAGGATGCAAAGATGTGATCAGAAAACAGTTTCAGGATTTTCAGAAAAACAGAGTCCCGCTCGAGCTCAGGTTTCCCCACTCGAGCGGACATGCAACAAAGGTACACGCTCGAGCGTACTGTAAAAGTACTGGATGGGTGAAATCTCCGCTCGACGGACGCTCGACGCCCGCTCGAGCTTGAGACACATGGCTCCGCTCCAGCGGACTGTAAAACAGTGCAGAGATACTGGATGCTCGGATTCCACGCTCGAGCGTCACTTTCTCCGCTCAAGCGGGAGTGCAAAATCTGGAAATTCCAGATTGCACCTCCAAGCTCAAACTCAAGTTAAAATGCATCAAAACCGATCCTCTTGGGCCTATTTTCTGGAAAACTCTTATAAACTCATAGTTAAACATGATTCAAAACTCAATTTGAGAAATCAAGGCACAAGGGTGTTTAATTCAAACCCAATTTCATGAACAATATTTCAAACATGACATGCATGAATTCAAACCAATTCAAAGCTTCAATTTCATGCTCTAGTGAGCCAAATCTTTCAAAAACATGATGAGTTCATGGTCTATTCTCAAAACATGGACATGCATGCAAAAATCCATGAAGAACAACCTCAAGAATGCAAGAGTATGCCATGCATGCAACAATTAAGCTATAATTCAACAATAATGAACTAAATCACTAGAGGCTCAAGAATCTTGCATGAATAAGCTTAAACACAACAATGAGAGGTTGAATTCCTTACCTAGAGCTTCAATTACAAGTGTAGAAGTCCAATTAGGCAAATCTCCTATGATCTTTTCAAGCCTTTCAAGCCAATTCTCTAGAGCAATTCAACTCTCTCCCTTCCTCTCTCTCTATGGCCGGTTGAACAAGGAGAAGGGACTAATGAAATGTTTTGATTCAAGTATGCAAAGGTTCAATATGTGTGAAGTAGTGGCCACTAAGTGGTCTAAGTGTAAATAAGTCCAATTCATGTAATTTGGTACCATTAATCTAATTTAATCATACCTAGTCAGTTTTCAGATAAATATACCATAAAATCACATAAATTACGATGATCATAAAACACTAATCAATTTCTGGTTCGGCTGTCGATAAGGCCTTCAATTAGCAGTTTAAACACTAAAATACGAACAGATCAAATAAACAATCAACAGATAGAACGCAATTCAAACAGATGTACTCAATCACTTCAGTTTCAAATTTCAGTCAGTCAATTCAGTATTTCATTCAGTTCGATTACTTCAGTTATCAATCACAATCAGTCTCAGTTTAGTAGTAACCAGTAGCCATCAGTAAACAGTAACGAGGGTTGTTACAGTCTCCCCTCCTTAAAACAGAGTTTAGTCCTCTAAACTCGAGTTACCTTCGTTCTGGAAGAATACAGGGTTCAGTGGAAACAGTTCAGGGTATCTTTTGGCCATGTCATCTTCCCTTTCCCAAGTGGCATACACGCCACCATGGTTTTGCCAGTTGACTTTCACTAGCGGGATCTCTTTGTTTCTCAATTTCTTGATCCGTCGGTTTATAATCTGAATAGGCCGTTCCTCAAAAGTGTAGTCGTCACTCAGTACTACACGAGTTGGGTCTATCACATGGAAAAGATCCCGGAGGTAGTCCCTTAACATAGAGATGTGGAAGACGTTGCGCATATGCTCCATTTCAAGAGGAAGCGCAACTTGATACGCCACCGGATTAATTTTCTCGATAATCTCGTATGGTCCGACGTATCTCGGTGCTAACTTGCCTTTGACTGCAAAACGAGTCTGGCCTTTCATCGGTGTCACTTTCACAAACACGTGATCACCCACTTCATACTCTCTGTCTCGTCTTCTGACATCTGCATAGCTTTTCTGTCTGCTCTGTGCAGTTTTCAGTCTCTGTTGTATCAGTTTCACTTTCTCGGTTGTTTCATATACAATCTCGGGCCCAAGCAAAGGCCCATCTCCAACTTCTGCCCAGCAAATCGGAGATCTACATTTTCTTCCATACAATGCCTCGAAAGGCACCATACCAATACTTGAATGATAGCTGTTGTTGTAGGCGAATTCGGCCAATGGCAAGTGGCTTTCCCAGTTTCCCAGAAAATCAAGGACACACATTCTCAGTAAATCCTCTAGAGTCTGGATGGTTCTTTCTGACTGGCCATCTGTCTGAGGATGATAAGCACTACTCAGTCTCAATTCAGTACCCAATGCAGTCTGTAAGCTTTGCCAAAATCTCGATGTAAACTTCGAATCCTTGTCAGAAACAATGGACACATGCACTCCATGTAGTCTAATAATTTCATCAATATAGAGTATAGCCAATTTGTCCGCATTATAAATTGTCTTAACAGGTAAGAAGTGAGCAGATTTAGTCAGTCTATCAACAATAACCCAAATTGAGTCCATACCTTTACTAGAGCGAGGCAATCCCACAATAAAATCCATGGTGATATGTTCCCATTTCCACTCCGGTATGGGTAAGGGCTGCAATAAGCCTGTGGGTCGTTGATGTTCGGCTTTAACTTGTTGGCAATGAAGACATTTCGATACAAAGTCAGCAATTTCTTTCTTCATTCCCGGCCACCAAAAATTCAGTTTCAGGTCTTGGTACATTTTCGTATTCCCTGGATGGATAAAAAATTTTGAATTGTGGCCCTCTTGCAGAACTCTTCTTTTCAATTCAGAATCATTTGGTACACACAGTCTTTCTTGAAATTTCAGTACATTATTTTCAAACTTGAACCCCAGTCTCAGTTTAGATTCCCTTTCTTCGATGATCTTCTTCAAGAAGTCATCCTGTTGCTGTTTCTCTTTAATTTCTTCAATCAGTGCCGGTTGAGCAGAAATAGCAGCTAAGGTTCCACCTTATTCTCGTAAAACAATTTCAATTTCAGATTTTTCAAGGTCACAAAGCAACTCTTTCTGTCCAGTGAGTAAACAGGCTAAGTTTCCAATCGATTTCCCGCTCAGTGCATCGGCAACGGTGTTGGTTTTCCCGGATGGTACAAAATCTGTAGGTCATAGTCTTTAATCAGTTCTAGCCATCTCCGCTGTCTCATGTTCAGTTCTTTCTGTGTGAAGAAATAATTTAAACTCTTGTGGTCGGTATATACTTCACATGTCGCCCCATACAGATAGTGACGCCAGATTTTCAACGCAAATACTACTGCAGCAAGTTCCAGATCATGGGTCGGGTAGTTCTTTTCATGCGGTCTGAGTTGTCGGGAAGCATAAGCAATAACTCTCTCATTCTGCATTAGAACACATCCCAAACCCTTATGAGAAGCATCACTAAATACAGTATAACCATCCGTACCTGAAGGTAAGTTAGAACAGGTGCAGTCACTAATCGAGTTTTCAACTCCTGGAAAGCAGATTCCCTTTGGTCAGTCCAGTCAAATGATATCCCCTTCTGTGTCAGTTGAGTCAACGGTAAGGCGATTTTGGAGAAATCTTTGACAAATCTTCTGTAATACCCGGCTAGTCCCAAAAAGCTTCGGATTTCTGTCACGTTTGTTGGTCTAGGCCAGTTCACTACAACTTCAATTTTCTGCGGATCAACAGAAATTCCATCTTTGCTAACAACATGCCCCAAAAACATAACATGATCGAGCCAGAATTCACATTTAGATAGTTTAGCATAAAGTTTTTGTTCTCTTAGAGTCTGTAGGGCAAGTCTCAGATGATGTTCATGTTCTTCTACACTTTTGGAGTAAATCAGTATGTCATCAATGAATACAACAATAAAGTCATCAAGGTACGGTTTAAAGATTCTGTTCATTAGGTCCATAAATGCAGCAGGTGCATTGGTAACTCCGAAAGGCATAACTAAAAATTCATAGTGTCCATACCTCGTTCGAAAAGCAGTTTTATCAATGTCTTCTGGTTTAACTTTCAACTGGTGGTATCCGGATCGGAGATCGATCTTAGAAAACACTTGCACACCCTGTAACTGATCGAACAGGTCATCAATATGTGGCAATGGGTATTTATTTTTCACAGTTACCTTGTTCAGTTCACGGTAGTCAATGCACAGTCTCAGTGAGTCGTCTTTCTTCTTTACAAATAAAACAGGTGCGCCCCACGGTGAAGTACTGGGCCTGATGAATTTTTTGTCTAACAGTTCTTGCAGTTGCACTTTCAGTTCTTTCAGTTCAGTCGGAGCCATTCGGTAAGGAGCTTTAGATACTGGCTGCGTTCCGGAAATCACATCAATAGTAAATTCAATCTCCCTGTCAATCAGATCCCCTGGCAAATTGTCTGGAAAGACATCTGGGAATTCTCTGACTATAGGAATACAGTTCACATTAGCACTATCATCAGTAGATACAGTCAATACAGAACACAGATATCCTCTACATCCCTTTCTAATCAATTTAACAACTTTCACAGATGAAATCAAATACGGGGGAGGTACTACTCCAACCCCATTAAACACAAATTCAGGCAGACCAGGTGGACGAAACACTACTTGTTTCGTTACACAGTCTATGGTGGCATGATATTTCGTTAACCAGTCCATCCCCAATATAACGTCAAAATGGTCAATGTTCAGTGGCAGCAAATCAATAAATAGATGTGCATCTCCAACAATAATTTCACAAGCAGGATACATATATGCACAGGTCATAGATCCCCCAACGGGTGAAGATACAGCTAACAGATAGTTCATAGGTTCTAAGGGTCTATTCAATTTTCGAGAAAAGGCATGCGATACATATGAATGTGTAGACCCCGAATCAATCAGTACATAAGCATTTTGAGTACAAATAGAGAGAATACCTGACACAACGGTCTCGGTATTCTGCACGTCTCCCGGTACTAGGGCGAACACTCGGCCCTGCCTCATAGGCTCTTTCCCGGTAGCTTTGGGGTTCAGTTTTGGTGCAACAGTTGATGCTGCGTCGCTGGCTGCAGCTTTACTACTGGTTTGCGGAGCAGAGGGGCAGTCTTTAACCATGTGGCCCACCTTGCCACACCTGTAACAGGCTCCAGATATTTTGTAACAAACTCCCTTGTGATTTTTACCACATTCAGAACAGGGCGGTATTGAACGGTTCCCTTGACTGGAAGTAGTCGTTGACCCTGTGTTTTGTTTCTTATTCAATGGATTATGCTTGCCTTTCTTAAACTTGAAACCCTGTCTTTTACCCCGCCATTCAGACACTGGTGTTTCAGTTTTCAGTGCTTCGATATTCGATTCAGCCATCAAGGCTCGGTCAAGAACATTCACATAATTCGGTAATTTCAAAACATTTATTCTGTCAAGAATTACAACATTAAGGCCGCCTTCAAACTTTCTGGCCTTCTTGTAATCAGTGTCCACCATATGTGGTGCATAACGGGCAAGTTCAGTAAATTTTGTTTCATATTCAGCAACGGACATTGTGCCCTGGTTCAGCTGTTCAAATTCAGTCACTTTTCTGTCCCTGACACACTGAGGGAAATATTTCTCGAAGAAGGCTCCTTTGAATTGAGCCCAAGTCATAATTGTATTTTCATTACGGATAAGCATCCACCACCTTCTAGCTTCTTCTTGCAGAGTAAAGGTGGCTAACAGTAGCTTGTGTGCTTTAGAGCACAGAAAAACCTCAAACAATTTTTCAGTCTCAAGAACCCATGCTTCAGCTTTTAACGGTTCAAGGCCTCCCTGAAAGGATGGCGGTTTCATCTTGCTGAACTTCTGGGTGAGAGCAATTATATCCCCATCATTAACATTCACATTCTGTTCCGGTTGTACCGGAGGAGGAGGTGGGGGCTGTTGATTCTGTTGCTGGTCTAATCTTTCAGTTATCAGTTCCATCATCCGTTCCAGTCTGGCCATTCTGGCCTCAGAGGATGAGGATTCAGTTTCATTTGCAGTTCTTGTATTATCCATTTCACTATAAGCAGTTATAACAGTTATTAACATAGGCAGTCATTTGTTTAAACAGATTAGCATATCAACATATATTTAGTCATATCATAACCACACACAATTATCATGCTCATGTAATGCCCTAATCACTTTTCTAGGACATCCTATAGCTCATTTGGACACGTGTGTGCGGTATAACTCGTGGTAAGTATCACTCTGATACCACTCTGTCACGACCCAAAACCGGCCCGATGGGTTTAGCACCGTAACCGGCCAGTAATCCGAGATTACCGAAGGCCTGCTTGACAGTAATACAGTAGAACAGAGTACAGGGCCTGGCGGAAGCCAAAACAGTAAATAAACAATGTCCAATGAGCTATGACAGTCTGTATGCAAAAGAATTTCTATATATATAAGCAGTCAGTAACAAACAGTATGTACAGTATTTGCAATCGTTCAGTACAGGGACTCAATCCCTTACAGAGTAGTACAGTACAGTGCTAATAGTCTATACAGTTCACAAAACAGATACAGAGACAGAAGGGGAAATAAAAGACCCCTAAGCCATAGCATGGCAGGTTCGGAACCTCGCAGTGAGGCACATAGGTTGGCTTGACAAAACTGGAGTTACCCCGACGCTTCTAGCTGCGGTCTGGTGCCTGCACACCTACATATATATATGAGCAGTGAGCTAAAGCCCAGTGAATAACACAATGCGTAAAGGGTTAAGAATGAATGTCCTTACAGTAATGAAAACAGTTCATTAAATCAGTATTTCAGTCGTTCAGTCAGTACAGTCATATGTGGTACATCCATTAGCATATCAGTGCAGTAAACAGTAGGTCTTGAAAGACCGAGCAGTAAATGATGGCCATCAGTCAGTAACAGTAGTGGTTCCAACGAGGGAACCGACAAAGATCTCTGTAACAGTATCAGTAAACAGTAGGTGCTAAGGATGCCACAATATAGTTCAGAATATAGGACATACATTCATTCAGTTAACAATAGTCAGTTCAGAAAGCAGTACAGTTCAATTGTTCAGAAGATAATCATTTTTGAACATATCTTTACACAGTTGTTACTCACAGAGTTCTGGGCTACAGTAAGCTAGAGCATCTCCTCAGGAAGCCAATCCTACACAGTTAACAGATTGAACACACACTAAGCTACACAATCGGAAGAGATAATAACTTAATCCCTAATTTGCCTCGGTGTGTTCTACATCTATATCCTCATTAAGATGCCTTAAACTAGGCCTAAGAATGCCTAGGATGGGATGAGGATGCAAAGATGTGATCAGAAAACAGTTTCAGGATTTTCAGAAAAACAGAGTCCCGCTCGAGCTCAGGTTTCCCCACTCGAGCGGACATGCAACAAAGGTACACGCTCGAGCGGCAAATCCCCCGCTCGAGCGTACTGTAAAAGTACTGGATGGGTGAAATCTCCGCTCGACGGACGCTCGACGCCCGCTCGAGCTTGAGACACATGACTCCGCTCGAGCGGACTGTAAAACAGTGCAGAGATACTGGATGCTCGGATTCCACGCTCGAGCGTCACTTTCTCTGCTCGAGCGGGAGTGCAAAATCTGGAAATTCCAGATTGCACCTCCAAGCTCAAACTCAAGTTAAAATGCATCAAAACCGATCCTCTTGGGCCCATTTTCTGGAAAACTTTTATAAACTCATAGTTAAACATGATTCAAAACTCAATTTGAGAAATCAAGGCCCAATGGTGTTTAATTCAAACCCAATTTCAAACCAATTTCATGAACAATATTTCAAACATGACATGCATGAATTCAAACCAATTCAAAGCTTCAATTTCATGCTCTAGTGAGCCAAATCTTTCAAAAACATGATGAGTTCATGGTCTATTCTCAAAACATGGACATGCATGCAAAAATCCATGAAGAACAACCTCAAGAATGCAAGAGTATGCCATGCATGCAACAATTAAGCTATAATTCAACAATAATGAACCTAAATCACTAGAGGCTCAAGAATCTTGCATGAATAAGCTTAAATACAATAATGAGAGGTTGAATTCCTTACCTAGAGCTTCAATTACAAGTGTAGAAGCCCAATTAGGCAAATCTCCTATGATCTTTTCAAGCCTTTCAAGCCAATTCTCTAGAGCAATTCAACTCTCTCCCTTCCTCTCTCTCTATGGCCGGTTGAACAAGGAGAAGGGACTAATGAAATGTTTTGATTCAAGTATGCAAAGGTTCAATATGTGTGAAGTAGTGGCCACTAAGTGGTCTAAGTGTAAATAAGTCCAATTCATATAATTTGGTACCATTAATCTAATTTAATCATACCTAATCAGTTTTCAGATAAATGTACCATAAAATCACATAAATTACGATGATCGTAAAACACTAATTAATTTCTGGTTCGGCCATCGATAAGGCCTTCAATTAGCAGTTTAAACACTAAAATACGAACAGATCAAATAAACAATCAACAGATAGAACGCAATTCAAACAGATGTACTCAATCACTTCAGTTTCAAATTTCAGTCAGTCAGTTCAGTATTTCATTCAGTTCGATTACTTCAGTTATCAATCACAATCAGTCTCAGTTTAGTAGTAATCAGTAGCCATCAGTAAACAGTAACGAGGGTTGTTACACGAAGTGACCTTCCCCAATCGTACCCAAGTTCCCAGCCGAGGCAACTTTGGTGATGACGGACACGTGGCCTTAGGCAACGAGTCAGGGTTTCCTAAATTTCCCAAAATAAAAAATTTAGGTGGCGACTCTGTATTTGGCAAAGTAGTCCATGTTTGGCACTTCTTTCAAAAAATCTATTTTCAAAAACGATTTTCCAGATTTGGACTCTTTGATGATTCATCGATCTTGCATTGCACTCTATGAGATTAGATACAGGACCGTGACTTTGAGTCCTGAACTGTAGTGAGCCCATAATGAACAAAACGGGGGGGATTCCCTCCCGGGGCGTTCGGGGGCGTCTACACCCAACTGTGCTTAAGGTCAACAAGCTGGAGAAGCTATTCAAGAGAGCAAAAGGTGTTTACTCCATGCTCGACATAGATGACGGGTACACCGACTCTACAGTGACTTTGCCAGATCGGTTCAAAATGCCGGACATCGATTGATTCAATGGCTCCGAAGATCCCATGGTTCATCTACGGCTGTTTTTAAACAGCCTGTGAACGATAGGCCTGACCAGATTGCAGAAACTCTCTCTCTTTAGCTGTACCATGTCTGGTATAGTGGCCATATGGTATGCGAAGTTGGAGGATTCTGTTATGCAGAACTGGAGGAAATGGCCGAGGTCTTTATTGCTCAGTACTCGTATAACATGCAAATCGAGGTCACAACTTGTGATCTTGAGGCAACGCATCAAGAGCCAAATGAGGGTTTTTCAGAATTTATGATGAGGTAGAGGGCTAAAGCTTCAATGATGACCACAAGGCCTTCCGAGAAAGATCAGATAAGGATGGTAGTCCACAATCTGCACGGGAAGTTGTTGTAGAAAATGATCTTCCTACCTCTATTCACATTCACCCAGCTCTATGAGATGGGCGTTCAGATCGAAGACGCCATGAAACAAGGGCTGATTACTGATGAGAAAGAGCAGGCAAAAAGGCCTTTTGTTCACAATTCCAATGCTACCACTAGCGGTAGCACAGCTGCAAAGCCGTCGGATGTGAACGTTGTCACCACCACAACCAAAACTACCAATCCCTTTGCCAACACAACTTCATAAACTTCAGCCAACTCTTTCTGATCCTAGAGGACCTTTACCCTACTCTACATGACCCTATCTCAAGCCATGAGGGTGCTGGTAAAAAAAAGGCACCTCAAACCATTAGAGCCTCGTCCACTACCTGATCCTCTTCCACCCAAACACAACCCAGCAAAGTACTGCGCATTTCACCAGCAGCATGGTCATGATACAGATCAATGCTTCCGACTGCGTCATGAGATTCAAAACCTCATTGACAACAAGGTGATTGCATCACCCAAAAACCAAATGTAACTACAAACCCTCTCCCGGCACACAATCAAGTTCCTCCACCTCAAAATCTAAACTTAATCCATACACTGGTCATCCCCTATGACCCCAGCGTATATATTACCCCTTTCCACCTACCAAGACCGACAATGTTCATTCTTGAAAGCACAAATTTGTGTATGATGGACACGTCCGCACTTCAACCTAAGCCTATGGTGGTGACAGTTACAGTAGAAAGGAGGCTGGTCTTAAAGGAAAGTATGAGTCCTTTGCCAGAGAGCTCTGAGGACTTGCCTAAGGGGATGTATGATCCAAGCCGCTACATTATGCCGATTGATCAAGTCAAGCTAGAATTGGTGTTGCCAACTGTAGTAGAGGTTCATGTGGTTAGGGAGGATGGCCCAAGCCCAGGGTTGGATGATCTAGCTGTGATGACCCTGACCCCCAAACTAGTACATTATATAATTTAAATAAGTTTAATTGCATGATTATGTGCTTGATTGTGTGATTATGTATTTAATTCTATAATTATCTGTTGATATATGGAATATCTATTTAAATCGATAACTTAGAGGCGGAAATTGAAAGCCTAGATGGCTTCAGAAGCTGAAATTGACTAGCCCAATAGGTTAATTAGAATATTTAGCATTTTATGGTGACCTCAATTGAAATTTCATTGGATCAAAATAATTAGAATAAACTGATCGAATTAGTTAGAGTTAAACCTAATTCATTAAACCTAACCATATTTGATTAGGCTAACTTAGTCACATCCTATATAAGGCTCTAACTAAGCTCTTGAACTCATTTTATATGCACACTCAGCTGAGAATTGAGAGAGAGGAGAGCTTAGTTCAACATTTAGAGTGGTAAAGAAGAGATTGTAGAGAATTGTGGAAGATTGAAGGGTTGGAGCTATAACACACTTGGATTCACACAATAGGTATGAGATTCATCCTAAATTCTTAGAATTGAACCATGTAGAAACTATGTTCATGGAGTTATAGGATCATTAGATTGAATTTGAAAAGGTTGAGCATGAGTTGTTATGAATAGGATGAATTCGAGTTGAATTACACACATGCATGAAAATTTGAGTTTGAATTCATGAAAATCCTACATGCATGGCACATTTACACCTTAATTTGGAGAATCCTCCATGTTTTCATGCTTCTCATGCCACTTGATCATGTTTTGAATATGTTTTGAGGAGATGTGCATCCAATTTGAATTAATCATTATTTTACAACTTGAAATTGAAGTTAATGGTTGAGAATTTGCCATGATTTTGAATAAATGGTTTCAATTTGAAGTGTTTTCATGTTATATAGTGATTCTCTATGTTTTGCACCAAAACCCCAAGATTTGAGACTTTGAATATCAAGTTTGAACTTCAAACACAGTTCTGGAAATTCCAGAATCCGTGTTGTCCGCTCAAGCGAGGGAGTCCACGCTCGAGCGTGGAATTCGAGCTCCCAGAAGTTTCTAAAATTTACCGTCCGCTCGAGCGACCAAAGTGGCGCTCGAGCGAGGACCCCTTTTTCTTAGTCTTCCACTCGAGCGACCATCGAGCGGGAAATTCATGTATCTAGTACTTTTGCAGACTGCTCGAGCAACGAAAGTTACGCTCCAACGACCACCCTTGTTTTTGGACCCCCGCACGAGTGAAGAAAGTCACGCTCGAGCGGAGACCCTGTTTTCAGCAAAATTTTACCAACTCTTCTAAGTGCATATTTGCATTTTCATGCCACTCCAAGCATTCTTAGGCTCCATTTGGACTTCGTTAATCATACAATAAGTTAGAGACGCATAAAGAGAAATGAATTAAAATGAAATGAAATTTCATTTGTACTTTGTTATGTGCTTCGTTTAGGTGGACGTCGAGGCTAAGTGTCACTGCAAACCACTGTGAGTAATAACCTTATAAAGATATGTTCAAATTATCTTTACTTTCGAAAATGTCATTGCTATCAAAATGGATATGTGATTGATGGAATGAATTCTTAAAATGATTTTATGATTGATAGCATGGCTTGTTGAAATGTTATGACCTATAATGAATGAAGTTCTGTTTTGAAACGATATTGTGGCATCCATTGAATATAGGCCCTTGCCTGGGGGTAACAATACCATGGCTATAGGCCCTTGCCTGGGGGTAACAATACCATGGCTATAGGCCATTTGCCTGGGGGTAATAGTACCATGGCTAGGCCCTTGCCTGGGGGTAACAATACCATGGCTATAGGCCCTTGCCTAGAGATAACAATACCATGGCTAGGCCCTTGCCTGGGGGTAATAATACCATGGCTAGTACGATACGTCATCATTGGAATGAAATTGTCATTTCACGAATGTACCACAAATAATAGTACTATTGGCTTTTGTTACTACAAAGAGATGCTTTTATGGCTAATCAAAATATTTTGTTGTGAATTCGATCTATTATGGTGAATGCCTCCCTTGAAAATGATTTAAGATTCATTTCGGAACTGTAAGACATGTTTTTGTACTATTGTCGAACTTCATTCATTTAACCTCTTTATTCTGTTATTACTCATTGGGCTTTAGCTCACTATTTACTTACATATGTAATTGTAGGTGGGCAAACGGAGCCTCAGAGTTAGATAGCCTCAAGTTTACCCGAGTCAGCCTTTTGTGGAGCTTCCAAGTGAAGTAGTCAGGCTTACGTGGAGCCATGCTTGTCAAACCCCTTTTGTGTGGATTTATGGTTTTGTATTTGTACATAGATAGGGTTGTTTTTTTTTGTAGACATGAATTGTACTCATGTTGAGTGTAACTTGAAATAAAGCCTTGCTTAACATATTTGCTCTCCTCATATATGCACAGTTCAATGGATGAATTTTATAACATTGTAGACTTCCGCTAAGCCTCGTATTTTATTTTAAAGGTTTATTTGCATAGAGGTCGTTAGTAATCTATGATTACTGGCCGGTCATGATGCTAAACCTATAGGGGCGGGTTTGGGTCGTGACAGAGTGGTATCAGAGCACGAGTTATAACTCACTCCGTCCATTGAGCTATAGAGGGTCTAGAAGAGACTTCAGGAATGCATTCATGTGCATTTGATATGTTGAGTGAGATAACCTTGTGATTATATATGCAATTGTGTACATGATTATTTGTATATATATATATATATAAATTGTGTTTGTTATAATACAAAGCTTCATATAGAAAATGGTGAGAACCAGAGGTGATGAAATAGAGGAGGCAACCTCCTCAAGACTAGATAGAATGGAACGAATGATGCATGACATGGCTGAAGCCATAAGACAACAACAACAATGGCAACAACGACAACAACAACCACCTTCCCCACCTCCAATGCCTGTACCACCTCCAACTCTAGGGTGTTAGCCAGAGACCTGTACTATTGCCTTAACCAGGGAATTTAAAAAGATGAAGCCACCAGTGTTTCATGGTGGAATTGAACCGTTGAAGGCCAAAGCTTGGGTCTTCGGCATTGAAAAGTTGTTTGAAGTGTTCCTATGTATCGAAACTCAGAAAGTGCAATTAGTAGCATTCACCCTAGAAGATGATGCCAGACGTTGGTGGATGTTAGTGCAAGATGATAATAAGGATGTTACTTGGGCTCGATTTCTGGAAATTTTCTATGAGAAATATTTTCCCCAATGTGTGCGAGATAGAAAGGCAGCTGAATTCATGGAACTCAAATAGGGAAATAAGTCAATTGCTAAATATGAGGCTCAGTGTATAGAATTAGCTCGCTTTGCACCCCACATGGTAGACACATATTATAAAAAGACCAGACAGTTTGAAGGAGGGTTGCGTGATCCAATTTTGGATAAAATCAATGTACTCAAATTACCGACATACGTGGAGGTACTTGATAGGGCACTAATAGCAGAAAGAAATGTGGCCAGCCGTAAACAAAACTTCAAATGAAAAGGCAGAAAACAGAATTTTAGTAAGGGAACTACGTCATCAAACAAGAAGTTCAAGTCAGGGAATTCTGGTAATACTGGTTCAAGCCAAAGTGGTGATTCAATATCAGCTTGTACTACTTGTGGAAAGAAACATACAGGAGTATGCTACTGTGCAACAGGGGCTTGTTATCACTGTGGGAAGTTTGGGCACGTTACCAAGGATTGCACTCAACCACTTCAGGGTGGCAACCGAGGTGCCACAACCTCAATTGGGTCAACTCCCGCAACAAAACCAGTTGCAACATCACCCACCACAAGAAATGAACAAAGGCAAGAAAGGGTTTTTGCACTGATTATGGGGGATACTCAAAATATTGAGGCAGTGGTGTCAGGTACAATCACCTGCTTATACTTTAATTGATTCCGGGTCTACACATTTGTTTATTTCTATGGCTTTTGTTGAAACTTTGGATAGACCTATGGAAACATTGAATTATATGCTATGTGTTAGATCACCTGTGGGGGGATCCATGCTATGTTCAACTATGTTTATTACATGTGAATTATTTCTCGGGGATGCTACTTTGTATGCTGATTTAATACCTTTAGACATGGGACATTTTGATGTTGTTTTGGATATGGATTGGCTAACTAAATACTATGCAACTGTTGATTGCGCCTCAAAACGGGTAATATTCCGACCTCCCGGCAAGATGAATTTATTTTGAGGGAAAGGAAGTAGTCTTACCACCATACCTTATATCTGCTATGAAAGCCCGGAAACTAATGAATAAGGGTTGTCAAGGGTATTTGTGTAGTGTAATAACCAAACCAACAGTAGACATTACTCTAGACAGTATACCAGTGGTGAAAGATTTTCCTGATGTGTTTCCGAATGAATTACCTGGCCAACTTGTTGATAGAGAAATTGAATTCATAATTGATGTAATACGGGAAACTTGACCAATTTCTAAAACTCCCTACCGTATGTCTACTACCGAAATGAAAGAATTGAAAATTTAGTTGTAGGAATTGCTTGATAAGGGGTTTATCAGACCAAGTGCATCCTTATGGGGCACACCGGTACTTTTTGTTAAAAAGAAAGACGGCATTCTCCGATTGTGCATTGATTACCGAGAGCTCAACAAGGTAACAGTGAAAAATAAATACCCTTTGCCGCGTATTGATGACCTGTTTGACCAGTTGCAGGGGGCACAGATATTTTCAAAATTTGATTTGAGATCTGGATATCATCAATTGAAGGTTAAAGCTGAGGATATTGAAAAGACCGGCTTTCAAACCAGGTATGGGCATTATGAGTTTTTAGTCATGCCATTTGGAGTGGCGAAAGCGTGATCTAAAAATTAAATCTAACTTCCCCAAAATGGCTTCCCTCAATGAAGAAGGGTAAAAATGTCCACCAAATCATACCAAAAATAAAATAAGATCTCACGGTAAAAATGTCATAACAAACCAGACCTATCAGTGTATTAGAAAATTCATAAGACTGATTAGAATAACTGAACATTAGCTTAAATAATTTTTTGTTTAAAAAATAAATAATAATAATAATAATAATAATGTCGTCACTGATAAGCTACTTAAGCTACCTAATGATCAAGCTAGACTTAATGATCACGATCGACCAACTCATCAGTTGCAGCTCCAAACACATCAGCTACAGCTCAAGTCACACATGCCAAAGCTAGATACAGGATAGACAGCAACCAAATGAGCTGTAGCTTCAATTACAGTCTTACAGTCTGCTGTAGCTTAGTTAGCCAAAAGCTTGAAGTTTGTTAGTTTGTTAGAACTAGAGTTAGATAGTGGTTATGGTTAGGTCAAGTAGTTAGTAGTCATGGTTAAGAGATTGCATCACATGTATATATACGATTGAATATCTTTGTAATGTGTTGTTGAATAAAGTAGATCACAATTTCTTTAACGTATCAAAGCTATAGGCTCCTACGAACAGAGATACTTTATCTTTCTGTGGCTACTTCAAACCCTATACCTCCACCAACCTCCATGTTTATACTTTCAAATACTTCAAGTTCTTCACATTCTTCTTCATTACCTGCAAATCTTACACTGTTGATTTCCAATCTGAATGCCTTTGTGTCTATAAAGCTTGAATCAATTAATTACATTGTCTAAAAGAGTCAACTACACAACATCTTGAAAGCTACGAATAGGGTTGGGTATAAGGTTATCTGACCTGCCCAAATGGCCTTACCCGATCCGACTCGCACACATATGGGCGGTTTCGCAAATACATTAGGGTCAGGTGCGTTTTGGACTTTGGCTAATTTTCAGGTTGCAGGCGTTTTGCAGGTTTGAACCACATCCGCCCAACCTACGCATATTAACATTTTTTTTGAATATTTTAAATCTGGACCGTTCATCTTCACTTCATCTATACCCAAACAAACAAAAACCCTAATCTAATCTCTCAAACTCAAAAACACATCTGCGCAGCTCTCACTTTCTCATTTTTCAGTCTCTCACTCTCTCGTTTTTCATCTGGACCGATTAACCTTGCAAGAGATCGACTCCCTCTCATCGTAAGATCGACCGATCGACCACACTCTATCATCGCACCGATCAACCTCGCAAGATCGAATCTCTCTCCAACAACTCTCAGGTACATGTCTCTCTGTCTCTCTCCCCGATCTCTGATTTTTTTGTGGGCATTCAGATATGTGTCTCTCTGTGCGCAGCCTCTCTTCTAATCTCACTCTCTCGCTCTTCCATCTCCCCCTCTCTCTCTCTCTGTGTCGACCAGCAAAGAGATCAATTGACCTTCGCAAGATCGACTCTGCTCTGCAACTCACAGGTAAGCCTCTCTCTCTCTCTCTCCCTATCCCTGATCTTTGATTATTATTTTTTTAGGCAATCAGATTCAGATATGTGTCAATGGTTTTTTTTTTTTTTGTGTGTGTGTGTTATTGGAATTAAATCTGTTTTATTGGAATTTCTGTTTATTTGTTCATTGGAATTAAATCTGTTTATCTGTTCATTAGAATCTCTAAGTTTATTTATTTTTTATTTTTTCTATTATTGGAATTAAATCTATGTCAATGGAATTAAATCTGAGTTTATTTCTTCATTTCCATTTTTTTTAAAAACTGTTATTCAATCTGTGTTAAATCTAAGAGTTAGAATTGAATCTGTGTTATTGGAATTAAATCTATGTTGTTGGAATTTCTATTTATTTGTTCATTGGAATCTCTGAGTATATTTTATTTTTATTTTTATTTTTTTGTTATTGGAATTAAATCTGTGTCAATGGAATTAAATCTAAGTTTATTTGTTCATTTCTGTTTTTTTCTTTTAATTTGTTATTCAATCTGTGTTAAATTTGAGAGTTGGAATTGAATTTGTGTTATTGAAATTAAATCTGTTATTGAATATGTGTTATTGAATCTGTTAAAGGGTGATTGAATTTGTTATTAAATTGAATCTATTATTGAATTTGTTAGTAAATCTGTTATGTTATTAAAATTGAATTTAATTGATCTGTTATGTTATTAAATCTGTTATGTTATTGAATTTAATTGATTTGTTATGTTATTAAATCTATTATGTTATTGAATCTATTATGTTATTAAATTTAATTGATCTGTTATGTTATTGAATCTAATATGTTATTAAATCTATAATTATGTTATTAAAATTGAATTTGTAATTTTTGTAATCCAGTTTAAGTGGAGGATAGTGTTTAATCTCCCGCAATCAATCTTTTACCTCTGGAATCCTCTAATTCTCAAATGAATCTCCCCTAAGCCGAACCCGAACCTGAACCTAAGCCTCCTAGACCCCAAAGAGAAAGAGTGGGGGTGGAGGGGGGAGAGCACCATCCACAGTTTGGGATCATTTTGATAAGGTCATATGGACCGATTAGAAACGTAAAGTTGTATGAAAATATTGCAAGAAAGAGTATTTGGCTGACTCTAGAATTTATGGGACTAGCAATTTGAGAAGTCATACGCCCAATTGTAAAGAATATTCAAATAGGGATAGAAATGGTCGACAAACATTAAGTCTGAAAAACCTAAGTGATTCGTGATTAGATCAAGATTTAATTGTACCAATTCCCAAACAATTAAAACTAACAATCTAAATCATCAAGCCTGTACGAAAGTGATTTAGAATGTTGTTTTAGAAACAATAAATAGACACAAAAGATTTTTACGTGGAAAAAATCATTATTGGAGCACCTTCAATTGTGATTAAAAAAACCACAAGCGAAACACCACAAATCAATCCACTATGAAGGAAAAAAAGAATACAAAATACCCAAACTCTGTCAATTTGTCTTCAACGCTTTGTATATCTTCCACCGCAACCTTCATCTCAGAATTGATTAGATTGATGTTGATTCCACAACATCCCCGTCGACTCAACGACCGTGCACAACTTCAAACACCTTCGAACACTCCACGCTTGAATCTCTGGATTCCACCAAAGAAGAACACTCTTGAAGATGATCACTCAAACAACCCTTTGATGTGCATTATCAAAGCATGTAAGTTTAAAATTCAAGCAAACATCAAAGAAAAACTAGCAAACTAGCCTCAAAAGAAAACTCTAGAGCTCCAAAAACAGGTCTAGAAGCCTTAAACCTAAAAATGGACTTAAACACATATATATATATAGAAAACAGGGGTCGCATACCCCATTCGAGGGCAAGACTTGCCGCTCAAGCAGAGTCACTAAAATGCATGTGATAAAACAGAAATACGCTCAAGCGCTAGAACTTACGCTCGAGCGCAAAAACACGCCTCCCAGTAGTTTTACAAACAAGCCAAACTACTGAGAAGGTGCAAACTCAGCTCGAGCGCATCTTTTCCCGCTCGAGCGGGACAAGCAAAAACCAAGGAAAAATTTCAACACAATTAAATGAAGTTTGTTCACGGAATTGACAACAAGTAGGGACCTAACAATCTCCCCCTTTGTCAATTCCCAGACAAAACTCTTCTAACAATTTTTCCTAACAAACACATGCACTAGACACACTAATTAACACAAACACAAGATCCAGCCTATCAGACACAAAACAAAATCTGCAAAACCACAAAAGTCGATTCGATTGATTAATATTTTGAACAATGTAGAACCATCCACCTGTGAAGCAATGATCAACATACCACAAAAACCAAAACTGTTGAACTCAATAAGATAATAAAAAGCAACAAATATGAAAAAACAAAATAGCCAACTATACTAGTTCTAAACCAAAGAAAACAATGTATAGGAGATATGAAAAATCAAAAATCCAACTGTAGCAGTTTTAAACCAAATCAAACAATATATAACCCAAAAATTCTCCCCATTTTTGGCCGAGAGACAAACAGTAACAAAAAACCAAAACTACCTGTGTTGGTTTTAAGCTTGAAGCTACTCATTCATATGTTATTATCTTGTTATCTTGCTTATTTTCACTTGTTATTGTTTATCGCATCATCTTGAATGAGCATGAGTTTTCAAAATAGTCGGCTTCATGAAACGTGTGAGTCCAGCTTTCAAAGTTACATTGTGCATATCATTTGCATCTTACCCTAGAACTACACTAATTTGATTCCTTGCAAAGGGATATATAGGCAGCCTATGGATGTAACCATTTATTTCTGTCTTGATTATTTGTCCAAGTCTTACGGCCTTGTCAAAATGGGTCATCTTCGGGCTTTGACATTCACTCACGCCATTTCATGACTTCGAGTTCTATCAAAGAGGGGCAACTATAGACACCCCCTTTTTGATGACCCTTATGACTTGGACGTCATCGCTTGCACATCCGATGATGAATGCATATGCTGGTCAAGTGCTCGAAGTCCTCAGAGGGAATGCCACAACTTTGAGCCTTTCAAACCTTGCACCCATGTTGTCTTGTTTCTGGACCAAACCTTGGATTTTCAAGCCTGCAACCCCTGGTGGCCTGCCGGCCACTACTTTAGGCTGCCAGCCATCACTCTTGGTTGCCGGCCACCAATGTCTTTTGCAAATATTTTGTGACAGTTGCGCTAGCTGTTTGCACAGATGCATGCATCTGCTCTCACATGTATGGTTGGATGTTTGTAAGGGAGATTCATGTTCTCTATATATAGATTACCTCCCTCTCATATTTTGGGGTTAGAAAAATTTTAGAGCAAAATTTTTCCTCTTTCTCTACAATTCTCTCTATCTCCTGCAAATTTCTTAACCCTTGCTTATACATCCTTCAACTTTGCCTCTACACTCTTAACCAAACCTCTCCATCTTTAAGTTGAGGTATCTTTGAGCCTTGTTTGAGCTCTTGAGGGAGTGTTTGCCTTGATTTATTGCTTGGAATTGGTTCTCCTCTTCAAGAGGTATAAGGCTTTGCCTCTTTACTTGTTGTATTCACTCGTTTTCTTGCTATTTTCCAACTGTTTTTAGGCTTTAAAAACTTTGTATTTTTGGGCTGAAACTTGGGTTTTAAGGCCAATAAAGGTTGAGGGGTGGTTCACCATTCTTTACACATTTTTCTCAAGGTCTTTTCCCTTGTGTTTCCCACCTTTGCACTATCTTTTTTGAGCTTTTAAACACTAATTTTCAAAGTTATTGCAGTGGCTAAAATCATGTTTTGAAGTTCAAAATTGAAGGGGTTAGCCTCCACTCCTTGTGTTTTGCTTAGTAGCCTATTATGATCCATGTTTTAGCTTATTAATCCAGCCATTTTTGTCTTAATTCCAGCATGTTTTAGGATTGTTTTTAAACTATTTTAGGATTGTCTTTAAGTGTTTGCTGTATTTGAGCTTTGTTTTGCATGCTTATAGTGTAATTGTCCTCATAAGCTTGGTGTTTTAGACCTTAGACACCATCTTATTTGAGTTGATAGTGTTTATTTATGGCTTTCCATACTTGTGATCACTCTTAATCACCTCTGCAATCTCTCTCCTTTCTTGGCTTTTATTTTGCTTTGAAAGTGGTTTCAAACTACTTGTTTGTTTAAGCATGAGATTGAGGTGTCATGCTTAATGGTTTAATCTCGTTGGGGGTTCATTACGAATGGTATGATGTCTCTTTCATGCCCAAAACAACTCTTAGTTTGAGCCTTCTTTCCATTAGAGGACTTAAATTCACTTTTGGACCCAATTGACTAGAGAATGGTTAGTAATCTAAAATGAAGTAATAAAATTGGTGATTAAAATGTGCAAGATAATAACTTGTTTAGGTTCAATCAGATGTTAATTGAACCCTTGAGTCTTGAATCATTTCATACTCATTAGTGATGAAAACGGTTCAAGATTCATTGTCAACTACTTCTCTTGATCTTTCATGATAGGGAGGTGGTTTTGAGAGTCTCATTTTGTTGCATTAATTGAACTTGCACACTTTGGTTCAGAGGCCATCATGCAATGAAATTACAACGATAGATGGTTTGTAAACCAAGTTTACTACTCCTTTGATGATAAGGTGGGGTAAATTGTGCAAACAAACCCTTGAGAATACTTTGTCCCTACTTTGTGTGTACTCTATTGTAGCAGGAAAGCCCAGTCATCAGTGGCCGGCAGGCCACTATTACCGGCCATCTTTTGTGGCCGGCAAGCCATCATCAGTGGACGGCAGGCCCCTTGCTGGCCACCCATGTAGAATCTAGCAGTGTACTCCCCCAACAGAACAGAGTTGGTCTGGAGGAGAAAATTAGTGCAAGTGTTCTACTGTGCAACAGAGGCTTTCAGCAGCAGAAACAGTGGCTTTTTTTGGAGGAAACCGCATTCATGCATAAGCCTTCCATCGATCCTCGGGAGCCATGTAGTATATATTAGTGTTGTGCTTAAAATAATGTTTTTGTACCTAATTAGTTAGAATAGCCAATTTGTCTCAGGTTGTAATTATTTTAATTAGCTAGATTAGTTAATTAATTAGTTCATTTGTTTTGTAGTTAAGTAGTTTAGCTATTTATTCATTTCATTTTGTAATAGTTAATTAATTAGTTTAGCTTTAATTAGTTAGCTAGTTAGTTCATTCAGACTCTCCTTCATGAGAGCGCCATGTTGTAATAACGTATATGTCTTCCAACCCCACGTCTTTCTCCATTTTACTTACTAGCTTATGATGGTTAGTTTAGGACATCATGTTTTGTTTAGCATACTTCGTGTTTGCATCCACTTGTATTGCATACACCGAGGCTCGGTTCATCATTCTCACTTGTATTGTTAGTTTAAATACTTTTTTGAATACATGCTTAGACCGCATGCTATTTAATTGATTCGTATGCCATATTAGTAGCCAAGCCTAGTAATTGCATATTCCATGTGTTGCATTAGTCATATTGCCTAGTTAGGATCATGCATCTTTCTAACTTTATCATCTTTTTGGCTTAGAGTACGAGGTAAGCCTTTACTCGTTTTACTATATCGCATGTGTGTGATGGTCCCCATGTTTAGCATGCTTGCCATGAGGCTGATTGCTTAAGTGCTATAATTGCTTGAATGTCTGTGGATGAAGGCTAATTTCTTGAATTTAAATAATTTGAGTAATTTTTATATGCGATCACTTTTTCAAATGGTACATATTTGAAACAATTTTCAAAACAAACATGAATCAAGTGTTCCTATTCTTGGAAATTAGTCTATACATGTGTGTGTGTGTGCATCACATAATAACGCTAGCCTAATAAATCGAAACAAGAGCATATAATATAAATAAGATTCATATCATGATTAGTAGAAGCTGATCTTTGATCGAGCGAGCGGGGGTGCTCAATTCATGACCTTTCCCTCTCGTACCTAAGTTCCCGAGCCGAGACAATCTTGGTGATGACAGACACGTGGCTTTTGGCACAAGTCATGGGTTTCCTAAATTTCCCAAAAATATTTAGGTGGCGACTCTGTATATGGCAAACCAGTCCATTTTTGGCAATTTGATTCAAAATCGATTTTCCAAAAGATTTGCCGAATTGGGACTCTTTGGTGATTATCTATTTCATATTACACTTATGAGATCAGATTCAGAACCGCGGGAGTCCAATATTGTAGGGCTTATTCGTCTTCCGAAAAGGGGCAAGAAAAAATCGAGCTACAAGCACATGAATGGCCACTCGAGCGGGGATGCGAAAACACGTGTTCCAAACCAGGGTTCACGCTCAAGTGCTGAAACTTATGCTGGAGCGTAAAAACACACCTCACAGTATTTTTGCAGATGAGGCAAAGTGCTTAGAAGGTGGAAATGCCGCTCGAGCGTAACTTTTCCCACTCGAGCATGAAGACCAAAAACAAAGGAAAACTTACAACTCGATAAACCCAAGCTTGTTTGCGAAATTGGCAATAAGTAGGGTCCTAACAATCTCCTCCTTTGTCAATTCCTAAACAAAACTTTCTAACAATTTTTTCCTAAAAATACATGCACTGGACACACTAACTAAAGCAAACCAAACAGGTCAAAGTGAGGTAGTAACACCAAGAACAAACCAAACCACCTATTTTGAAAACATCACACAAACCAAAACTGTGAAACAATATAAGATGAACATATAGAGATAAGCAAAATTGCCAAATATAAATAACCAAAGTTGTCTATTCCAAAAGTCCAAACATATCCCAATATCCATGTTCATGTGTTAGCGAAACCAAAAGTCTAATGTCTAGCAACAAAACAAATCCTAGTAATCATGCAAAACAAACCCAAAAAAAAAACAACCAAACAAAGCTACTCTCCCTTTTTGTCCGGGAGGCAAGCACAAAAAAAAAAAAAAAAAAAAAAAAAAAAAAAAAAAAAAAAACATAAGAAAAACAGGAATAGAAACTGTGCAAAGAAAAAATATACTATCCAAGGAGAGAGAAACAGGTATCAAAGATCCGGTGGCGGTAGAGGCTGCTGTAGCTGAAGCAGAGTCAAGATCTGAGCAATCTGCTGAGAAAACTAAGCAACACTCCTCAATGTGACTGGAAGAGGCCTCCAAGGCAGTGAGCTGGGCATCGGTGGAGGCCTCAAGATTAGTAAGCCGAGCATCAAAGATATCCATTCAGCCCTCCAAGTGATCAAAACTGGAAACCATGGCCTGCTCAAACTGACATAGCTGGCCTCTGATAGAACGAGCTGGATGAGGTTGCTCCCCCTCACTTGTAGCAACAACATCAAACTCTGCTTCCTCAACCAGAGGATCATCACTTGCACCAGAACCACCCACCCTAGAAGAACCCCCATTAACATGTGACTGACTATGGGAGACGGTCTTTTTGGTGAACGGTCGGGTAGGAAAGGCAAACTAGTTCTCTTCAAAAGTTGGAACCTCAAATTTAGACAATAGACGGTTGATTAGACAACCATACGGTAACCCTAACTGCATGTTTCCTATAACAACGATCATCTTGCGAAGGATAAGAGTGGCAAGATTGATGGAGAGATGGCGAGCTATGTAGAAGAGAACAAAACCTTGTTCTTGATTGATTTCAGAACAATGAGTGGTGACTATGATATTTACACAGACAATAAGATTAAGCAAACGGAACTGGGAAAGGAGCTCATTTTGTTTTATCAAGACTCCCTTGAGCCAAGGACGGGATGTTCCACACAATAAAATGGCCACCTCGTTGAAATCACACATGGGTCGGACACGGAAGGGATAGTGATAGGGAAAGATTTGGCCAATGCCTACTAGCTCACGAATAAGGTCAGAGGAAATGGTGATGGAATTAGACCTAACCGAGGTAGTGAAAGAATGCCCAGTATCATTAATGCCCTCGATGTTACAATAAAACTCCCGGACCCAGTCAAGATTTTGAGGACCGGAGAAAGAAAGAACCAAGTCACCCCCCGATGGATCAAACAAAGGCCAGATGGGAATGGGCTAACATGTAGTGGGTTGCATATTGCGTTCTAAGTGGACAGGGAAACGGTCAGAGTTATAAGCAGGGCGGTTGGCCGTAAACTTACGGCATTTGGAAGTGGACATGGCTAAACCAAAAGACAAACCCAATGACAACCACACCCCTAAACCAAAACAAGAACCAAAACCATTAGGCACAAAAGAAAGCATTAGTAGCAAAGTCCAAATATATAAGATTCAAAATACCAAAAGAAGTGATCAAACTAGTAGAATCAAACCCCAAAGAACCAAAGTGGAAAACACAGTATAACATGAGCTTGTAAAAAATAAATCAACCATTAAGATCATAGTGCACAGCAAGAGCATAATAAAATGCAAACCCAAAAGCTATGAGTTACCAACATCCTAATATAGCATGAGGCATAGTACCAAATACAGAACACAAGAATTCCAATAAGAACCAAAACCAATTAGTGATCAAAACCAAAACTAACAACACCAAAAAATAAATAAATCAGAAAATAAAGCCAATGACCAATCCAATCGCAGACCCAAGCAGAACCAAGAGAAACACGAAAACTATTTAGGCCTACGGTGGAAGTGTGTGAGCAAGGGAAAAACCAAAAACAAACAAAAACCAAACTACCCCACCCAAGTCTCAAGACAGATAAGAATAGAGAGAGACAAACCAAAAAAAATAAAACAAACCAAAAAGAATAGCAAGAAAACGAAGGAAGACATACCGGAGGCAAAATGGACGACTGGAGGGAGAGAAGAGCACACACAGAACAGGGAGACCAAGAGAAAGTCGCGGAGAATGAGAGTGCAAGAGAAGCCCTAGGAGAGAGACGACATAATTTAGGGAAAATAGACTGAAAGGTCAAGGGCTAGGTTTAAAAAGAAATGCAGTCTGCTCGAGCGAGAATTTGGAAGCTTGAGCGTGCTTCTTTACGTACGTGGCTTCGCTCGAGCGAATATTTTTGCGCTCGAGCGCAAAAAACAAGCCTATATAATCTCATGTAGTTTGCAAAAATGCTGGAAGAGTGAAACCTCCGCTCGAGCGCTAGATTTGATCCTCGAGCAGGTAAGAAAAAACAACAAAGCCAAACAAACACCCATCTAAGCAAATAAAAGCAACTCACACTAACAAGTGGGACCTGAAACAAGAAAAGATTTGAACAATAGCAAGAATGTGATACTAAGATGAGATAAGCCTGCAACCTCGCAATTTTGACAATATGAAGCACAATATTTATGAGCAAAATAGATAAATATTGATCAATGAGCATAAGCTACATAGGAAAGCACAACTCAAAGACAAACATGAGAGCTCACAAAATGTGTGTGTGTGTGTGTGTGTGTGTGTGTGTGTGCAATCCTTGAGAGGCCACAGAGCTAGAGTTAATCCTCGTAGTGATCGGATGGCTGGACTTCCAGCAAGAGTTACTAAACATCACTAAGAAAAGTCAAACCACTAGACATCAAGGGATGTTTGTTGAGTAAAAACGAAGGCTCCCCCTCAATAAATGAGTCCCTGTTTTTTATGTTATGTTTCTTTATTTGATTTTTTACTTTTCTTCTGTGGGACTCATGAGTGGCATGCATGCTCAAGAGTTTGGAGACCAAACCAGAGAAGCATGAAAACAATAAGGATGACCTGGTTGGTGCCTCTGAGTTAGCCTTTTCCTAATGCCCGGACTTCAATGAACTGAGGAAGGAACCGTGAAAGTGAAAAAAATACTCAACATCAACCATGATATGCCAGTATAGGTCAATTTCTCTGAAAATGTATACGAGACACTATTAGAGGTCCATAGAGAACTTTGATCACTTGTGCGAAAACCCCTGCAACAGTTTATCTCAATGATGTGTACAGAATGAGATCATAAAGTCAATGAGTATAAGCATTCAGAATGAGCTATGAACAAAGAACCATGAAATCTTGCAAGCAGCATGAGAGGTGGTCATATGAGTCTAAATGCAGAGATGACCGGAATAAACAACAATGAGATTATAGCATCCAAGAACAAATAAAGCCAATCACTCTCACCCACTCAAGTAACAGGTAACACCCTAGTGACTGAGCACTACACCCAAGGCCTTTCTAAGGAACTCAAACCTAAGAAGATCAAGGGGTTTTGTAAAAATATCAGTTTTTTGATGCTCAATAGGTACATGTTCAAGAACAATAAGGCCCTCCTCCACTAACTCTCGAATGAAATGATGACGAATGTCAATGTGTTTGGTGCTAGAGTGTTGGACAGGATTTTTAGATATGTTAATAGCACTTGTGTTATCACAGAAAAGGGTGAGAGTGTTCTAGTCTATACCATAATCATGAAACATTTGCTTCTTCCACAACATTTGTGCACAACAACTCCTTGCGGCATGTACTTAGCCTTAGTGGTCGAAAGGAAAATGGCATTTTGCTTTTTTCTTTTTGCTATGCCAGGCAACCAAATTATTCGCAAAGTAAAAACACCCTTCGGATGTGCTCTTACGATCATCAGCACACCTTGTCTAGTCAACATCAGAAAAACTAGTGATTTCAGCGGTAGTGTCTGTCATGAACCAAATCCCATACCCCAATGTCCCATTAGCATACTTAATGATACGTTTGACTACAAGCAAACGAGACTTTTTAGGACAGACTTGGTAACGGGCACAAACACCTACACTAAATTTAATGTCAGGATGACTGGCTATGAGGTACAAGACACTCCCTATCATACTCCTATAAAGGGTAGAATCAACATCAACACTAGAGGAACCTTTGGAAAGTTGAAGGCTAGTGGTCATGAGAGTGCAAACTTGTTTGGCTGACTCTAGACCGAACTTAGACACAAGGTTTTTGGCATACTTGGTCTGAAAAACAAACATACCCAAAGGAGATTGTTTAATTTGAAGACCTAAGAAGTGAGACAACTCCCCCATCATGCTCATTTTAAACTCATGTGTCATGCAATCCGAGAAATATTTCACAAGAAAATCAATAGTGGATCCAAACATAATATCATCAACATAAATCTGAGCAACAAGTATATGAGACTTGGTATGCTTCACAAATAAGGTCTTGTCCACACTACCCCTTCGAAAATCATTATCAAGTAGAAAGGTAGTAAGTCTATCATACCAAGCTCGAGGGGCTTGTTTTAACCTATATAACGCCATGTCTAACTTGTAGACATGGTGTGGACATTTTGGGTCTTCAAACCCTTTTGATTGCTTAACATAAGCCTCTTCTTTCAAGTACCCATTCAGAAAGGCACTTTTTACATCCATTTAGAACAATTTGAACCCAAGAAAGCATGTAACACCCAGTAAAATGCAAATAGATTCGAGATGTGCAACAAGGCAAACGTCTCATCATGATCAACACCCTTTGCTTGAGTATACCCTTGAGCAACCAACCTCACTTTATTTCTAACCACAGTACCATTCTCATCAGATTTATTTTTAAAGATCCACTTGGTACCTATCACATTCAAGTCTCTAGGTCTTGAAACAAGAGTCCAAACTTTGTTACGTTCAAATTGACCTAATTTTTCATGCATAACATTAACCCAACTATCATCTAGTAAGGCCTCTTTTATATTTTTAGGTTCAATTAACGACACATAGCACATGTGAGATACCTTTTCCCGAATTTGTTTCCGGATTTTCATTCTGTTAGAGACACTTCCAATTACCTGCTGAGTTGGATGATTCAGTCTTACTCTTGCTGATGGTTTTAACTCTGGACTAGTAGTGACGGAAGCATTAGAGGTGGTACTTCTTTGTGCATTCTTTTGACTTGGACTTGCCATTAAAGTTGGTGTCGGCTCACCTTCTTGGGCTTGACCCTGTGCTTCTCCTTGTCTTTGTGGTTCAGTATCCAAGATTGGAAACTCACCATATTATTCATGTATTGCTAGCATAGAAGAACCTGTGTCATCTATAACCACATTGATTGATTTCATCAGAGATAAAGTGCGCAGGTTATAGACACTAAAAGCTCTACTAATGGTTGAATACCCTAGAAAAATACCGTCATCACTTTGGGAGTCCAATTTCCCCAACAGCTCTCTATCTTTGAAAATATAACGTTTACTCCCAAAAGTTTTGAAATATTTTTCATTATGTTTCAATCCTTTCCACAGTTCATATGGAGTTTGTAAAGTGTCGGGCCTTAAATACACACGATTCACAACATAAACAACGGTATTAAAGGCTTCAGCCCAAAACTTAGGAGGAACTTTCTTGCTAAGGAGCACGACCCTAGCCATCTCTTTAACAATCCCGTTCTTCCTCTCAACAACTCTATTTTGCTGTGGAGTAATCGGAGCAAAAAACTCATGTTTTGTTCCATGCATATCACAAAACTCCAAAAACGAACTATTTTGAAACTCACAACCATGATCAATTTGGATTCTTATGATACGCCCAATAGAGACACCCTGTTCATTTTAGATTTTAAGGACTAAGGCCTAAAAATCATCAAAACATATCAAAATTTTCTTTTAAAAAATTAATCCATGAAAAATGAGTGTAATCATCCACAGTTAAAAAAATGTATTTTTTTTACCTCCAATGCTTTTAGTGCGAGTGGGTCCCATAAGATCTATATGAATCATTTCAAGAGGGATGTTTGGTTGTGAAGTTGTTCACCTTTTTATGAAGGGCACGAGTTTGCTTCCCAAGTTTACATAGTCCACACAGATGGTTCACATTCTTACCCATTTTGGGTACTCCTCTCACAAGCTCTTTGTTAGCTATCTTGGTTAGGTCCTTGAAATTCATGTGACCTAATCTTTGATGCCACAAGTCAAGATTACTTATGACGGCCAAGTGACAAGTAAGATCATTAATGGTAACAATCTCATAGCAATTATCAGATGTGCGAACCCCATGCATGACAATATTTCCCTTCTTATACAAAATTTCACATTTATTTTTTGAAAATAATACTTCATGATGGGAATCACACATTTGACTAATGCTCAAAAGATTTTCTTTAAGGCCATTAACAATGAGGGAATTTTCGAGCTTAGCAAGACCAGCTATACTTATAGAGCCCTTACCAATGACTCTATAAGTTCCACCATCTCCAAAGGTAACAATTTCTCCTTCATATTTTTCAAGAGATGTGAAGTAGGATTTATCACCAGACATGTGACGAGAGCACTTACTATCAAGATAACACATGTGTGAGTCACGTGCTTGCAGTGCAGTGTGAACAACAAAACAAGTTAAGTCACTGTTTCTTACCCACATCTTTTTGGTCTTAACAGAAGCAGGACTGGCAGGCTTGGTAAACGTCTTAGCGTTGTGAACACCCTCATGAATCTTGGTGTTCCACCTAGAGATGTAAGGTTGTCTCCTAAACCAAAAAGTATTAGAATTTCTACCCTTTTGAGACAACTTACCAAACAACTCAAAACCTTAAGGATGAATGTGACCATGCCTACCATAATGATGACAAACAAAAACAGGTTTTACCTCCTTTTTGTTGATCTTACCCCCGTTAGGTAGATGAAGAGATGGATCACCCTGTTGAACCTTCAGTTTTTCCTTTGTTTAAGTCTTGATGTCATGTAATGTAGAGGTCTGTCCCTTTTGAACTATTGCATTACCATAGCCTAGCCCACTTTTGTCACAACTCATCTGTTGAGACCTGAGGATGTCTTCCAATGTCTTTGACCCTTTGTTCCACATAGTAATTGTGGCTCTAGCATCTTTGAGTTCTTCATCTTTCTGACCGATCATCTCTTCTAATGCAAATTGTGACATCTTAAGGATTTCAATCTTCTCTTCATATGTGGCATAGATTTTCAGAAGTTCATTCCTTTCAGTCTCACAAGACAAAAGTTTTCTACATAGGTCTTGCCTGTCATTGGAGATCTTGATGACATGCTGTTTGGCTGTTGCAACCTCTCCCTTTAGCTTGACATTCTTACTTTTACATGCTTTAAGCTTGCAAGTCAGTTTGTCATTGATCTTGGACAAGTTCAGAGATTCATCATAAAGCTTTTCATAAGCTTGTTGGAGGTCATCACCATCAATCTCATCATTGTCTTCCGAGGTTTCATTATCGTCTTTTTTCTCCTCTTTCTTTTCGATCTCATCCAGTCAAGCAACTAAAGCATGAAAGTTGATGGATGGTTGTGAAGATGACTCACCTCTTTCATGGACTTGACTAAGAATGTCCCATGCATCTTTGGCCTTCGTGCAGTGAGCAATCCGTTGTTGTTTTTCTTCAGAAATTGCTTCACGGATTGTGTTTAGAATTCTTTGATTGCTCGGATTGTCAGAACTTTCAGCACCCTGTTCAATTACTTGCCAACCTTCAGAGTCATGAGCTCTAAGATACATCATCATTCGTATCTTCTAGAATAAGTAATCACTCCCATCAAAGGTAGGAGCACAGTGCAGACTCTGACCATGAGCAAACTCAACTGGCTTTGGAGATGGTTGAGTGGCAGTAGACCAGAATGCCATGTAGGTACTATTTCCATCTTCACCGAATTTGGTTTCTTTGGGTTCTTGCTCTAACCTGCTTTTATCATCCCAAGTCACAGTATAGACTTTCTTGCGATTCTTTTTTGATGGACATTCAAGTGCAATATGTCCAAACCCTTGACATTCATAGCACTTGACACCTTACCCCTTCACAGTCTTCTTCTCAGTATTTGAAGTAACTTTTGGAGGAAAAGTTTTGAATTTTTTGTTACCCTTTTCTTTTGAACTAGAGTCCTTGAAATTCGACTTCTTTTTCTTCAAGAACTTTTTAAACTGTTTGGTAAACATAGTCGTCATTTTAGACTCTAGATCAAATTCAACCTCAGGAGTCTTAGTAGTCTCATGAGTACTGGTAAAAGCCACACTATCTTTTTGTTTTTTCTTAGAAATTTGGTGGGCTTCATAAGTCTGCAAGTTTCCAACCAAATGATCAAGCTTGAGGGTATTAACATTTTGAGCCTCCTCGATAGCTTAACTTTTGATTGGAACCTCTCATGTAAAGACCTCAAAATTTTTCCAACAACTTTAGTTTCAGGGATTTTTTTCATCGAGAGTGAAATAGGAATTCATGATGTCACTAAGTTTAGTATAAAAATCATTAAACGTCTCATCACCACACATAAAAAGAGTTTCAAAAAAGGAGGTGAGATGTTAAAGTTTTGATCTTTTAACAGCAGTAGTACCCTCGTGAATAGTTTTAAGAATGTCCCAAGCCTCTTTTGCTACCTCACACATGGAGATACGACGAAACTCTTTAGGTGTGACGGAGCAAAAGAGGGAATTGAGAGCTTTACTGTTCCAACTCAAGTTTTGATAATCGATTGTGTCCCATCTATTGAGTGGTTTGGAGATATCAGCACCATCAATGGTGACAACAGGTTCACTCCACCCATAAAGCACACAATGCAAAACTTTCTCATTGATAGATTTTAAAACACCCTTATACGAGCTTTCCAATAAGAATAGTTTGTACCATCGAGTAATGGAGGTCTATGGGTCGAGTGACCTTCGTGAATTGAATCAATATCACAAATCACACAAAATCACACTCCTATAGTTTTGAGAAATACGAAGAGTGACCCGCTTTGATACCAATTGAAAAACCTAAGTGATTCGTGATTCAGACTAGATTAATTGTAACAATACCTAAACAAATAAAATAGACAATCTAAATCATCTAGCACATACGAAAGTGATTTAAATTGATGTTTCAAAATCAATATATCAATACAATAGATTTTTATGTGGAAAAACCACAATTGGAGCACCTCCAATTGTGATTGAAAAACCACGGGCTAAACGCTACTAATCAATCCACTATGAAAGTAAGAAAGAATACAAATTAACCAAATGAATTACCCAAACTCTGTCAATCTGTCTTCAACAATCTGTATCTCTTTCACAGCAACCTTCGTCTCGAAATTGATCAGATTGATGTTGAATCCACAACATCCGTGTCGAATTAACGAATGCGCACAGCTTCGAACTCCTTCGAATACTCCACGCTTGATTCTCCGGATTCCATCAAAGAAGAACACTTTGAAGTAGAACACTCAAACAATCAAACTCTTTGATGTATGTTTGTCAAATCATGTGAGTTTAATACTCAATCAAGCATCAAAGAAAACTAGCAAGATAGCCCCAGTAGAAAACCCTAAAACCCTCAAAGAAGATCTAGAAGTCGTGCCCTAGATTTAAAGAAAACTGTAGTTTTATAGTTGCTGAATTCGCGATCCCCGCTCGAGCACAGGAATGGCCACTCGAGCACGGATGCTAAAATGCATATTCCAAACTAGGGTTCATGCTCGAGTGCTGAAACTTACGCTCGAGTGTAAAAACACACCTCATAGTATTTTTGCAAATGAACCAAAGTACTAAGAAGATGGAAACACCGTTCAAGCGCAACTTTCCTCGCTCGAGCGAGAAGACCAAAAACAAATCAAAACTTACAACTCGATAAACCCAAGCTTGTTCGCGGAATTGGCCATAAGCAAGGTCCTAACAATCATGTATTATGCTTATTTTCCATTAAGTCAGTGATGCTTTCATCCTTTCATCTATACCTCATTCTTTTAGTTGCAGTTCACATAATTCAGCTTTTTTCCCTTTTTCTTCAGTTGCTTCAACTAATTTTGGAAATTAATTGGATTTTGACTCGATGACTATATGAATGCATGTGGTACAAAGATATGGCCAATTAACAATATTATTTTTTCAACAAAGAGACTCAACTTATGATCTTGAAGCTGGCCCCAGAAGAATTGCTAACACTTTATGTTATTACTTCCATTCACTACAACAAAAAAACATTTTTGGCGAGGTTTTTTGGCAACTAAAATAGAAATTAGTCGCCAAATGCACATAATTGGCGACAATATATTTTTTGGTCGCCAAAAACTAAACTATTGGTGACGAATTAAAAATTTGGTCTCTGTTGAGTTTGGCGCCAAGTGAAATTTATAGGTGGGAGCTAAGGAAAATTTTCTGCGACCGAACTAATATATGGCAACGAAAAGTTTAGTCACCAAATGTATTGTTTTTGGCGATACCCATTGCTTAGTCACGAAAAATATAAACAACATTCATGGCGACTTAATTAATTTAGTTGCCGATAATTAATTTCTTAAACTACGCCATTTTGTATGTGTTCTATAACTTTTAATTACTAGAAATGACTATGAATAAAGAGGTAAATTGCCCCTTGAACTCCATCTCATTTGCTTCGCTCAAGACCTCAAACAACATAAGGTATTTCTTCTCTTCTTCTTCTCCATCTCTCTCTCCCTCTCACTCTATTTCGTTGTCGACTATAGACAGAGTGTCGTCGACTACGCACCCTAGAAACGGCGTTGCCCCTTCATCTCTTGCACAACCGATTATGAGCCTCTCTATGGTCGCTGTTATCTATCCTCTCTCTGTTGTTGTTCTTCATATTTGTTGGAGAAAACCATAGAAAATCTGTTGTTGTTCTCTATAATATATATTCTCTCTCTCTCTCTCTCTCTCTCTCTCTCTCTCTCTCTCTCTCTCTCACACACACACACACACACACACACACACACAAACACACACTTTATTTATTTATTTTGCATTTTTTATATTCAAGGCTTGAATCTCATGCTCTAGATCGACGACCCTCTGTGATCTCCAAATTCGTTCTTAATCTCCAAATTTGATTCCCTCAAGTAAAAGTTATCTCCTTTGTTTCATGGTTTATATATGTGTTTGCTTAATTTACTCTATAAATTTCTTCTTTTCACCTTCATTTTTGTTCTACATCTCTTCTTTATCTTTTATTACATTCACTAAACTTAATTGAATTCATTGTTATTGTTTATGTGTGTGTATATATATATGTATATATATATTTGTCAATTTGTGGTGATTTGTGATTTTGTGTTTTTGATTTAGGGGTTTCATCATTTCATTATAAAAAAATTACGATTAATTCCTGTGAAATTTTTATCCCAATATATATAGAACTAGGTTTTTTTTTTTTCCTCTTGCCCTTTTGATTTAGGGGTTTCATGATTTTGTTTTCATTATAAAAAAATAAAATAAAATAAAATAAATCGATTAATTTCTTTTTGGAAGATTTACGATCAATTTGGCTCACTCAATGAAGTGAAATGGAATGTAATGGACATTCCTTAGGCTCCCATATAGAATGAATATTTTCTTATAGTAGTAAATGATGATTCAATTTCTAATGTATTTTTCAGTATTTTTTTTAAGTCAACCAAACATGGAAATTGACAATCATTTTCTTATATTGATAAATGATGTTTCCATTTCTAATGTATTTTTCATTATTTTTTTGGTCAACTAAACATGGGAATTGACATTTTGATAAAATGATTCCATTCTACTTTATTCCAGTTTAGTTCTTCAACATTTCCTTGTGAAAATCAAAGTAAATTATTTAGTCGCAAAATTCTAAAATTATTACTCCCCAAAATGAGTTTACAAAGCAAATTGTAATGGTTAATCCCACAAATGGGTTTTATAGAGTAACTTGCATATAACCTAAAATTTTGCATATCATATTATTGTTTTCATTTTCAAAGTTTTGTAATAGTTTTATGTCTTCATTATTTTTTTAATCAGTAGTTTTATCTGTGCTTGATTTCATGAAGTAGTACATATATTTATGTATTTCATTATTTGTGTTTTATATGGTCTTTGAAGAATTTCTTCAATTGCTACTAAATTAATTAGTTGAACATTTGCTTTTCAAGTGTTTGTCTATCCAATATCCATTATACTTGTAGAGCTTGGAAAGCTCAGCTTAATTGATTGGAGTTGAGTGAGTTGATCAAAGTGAGATTGGCTTTGTTGTTCGAGTATAATATGAAGCAAGTTGATTACTCTGTTATGGACTTGGTGTATAGATTTAAATCTATTAAGGATTGTGCTTGGTTATAGCATCTTGAATGGAAGCATGCTTGTGGAGTGCTGTTGTATAGCTTTGATATGGGTGTAGGCTTGGTGCTTAGTTTTTCTTTTTTTTCTAAATTGGGTTGTATATGGTGCACTCATTGTCTAGCCCATTAATCATAAGTTTGACCACTCCTATGTGACAAGGTCAGTAAAAATTATATGCATTTTTGCATATGAATAACAAAATAATCATTAACATATCAACTGTATAGACTTGTTGGGCAAGTGTTCCATTACTTTGACTTTTGGCCCATCATCTGCCTAAGAAATGGCCTTTTGGTTAAATTGAAAAAGGGATTAGTTTATGGTTAGCATAATAATATGTTTAAGCTTGAAGATTAGCTGCACTTAATGGTAGTAGTTTGTCACTTCAGAAGATGGAAGTGGGCTTAAGCAACTCGAACATCTTATTTTGAAGGTCTTTAAAAAATCTCATGTTTAATGATCTTTCGCTTTGCTTTTGTACTTGGTTTGCTTAAGAAACACATTGCTTTCCATATTGCATGAGCTAGAAGGTGCACTTTGTTTTTCCTTTTTTGTTCATAATTGAAAGATGGCTATTGTGTTATCTTTTTTGGTTGATCTTCAAGGTAAATGATGGATCTGTTACAGCTTTTATTGTCTGCTTCATTGGAACAACAAATACAAAATTAATCGAAGGAAATTTTAGTTGGTCTATAAAAGAAATTATATGATAGAGTAATTTATGATCGAATCCCAACCTCATTATTTTTGTTTCTGGATGGCAGGGTAATATTTGTTGAAGTGGCAAAACCTAGATCTAAGCTCTGCCAAGATGTGAAGCAAAGGCACATACGGCATTGACAATGGAAGTGATTTCATTTGCACTATGGCAGTAATTCATTTCCCAATTGTTGCTATGTAAACTAGCAACGTCTCTCTCTCTCTCTCTCTCTCTCTCTCTTGAATTTACTAATTTTATTAAATATTCTCTGTTAATACGAACAATTAATTAAGATAATTATATATGATCATGAGTATAATATTGTTGATATGTGGTTATGCATTATAATTTGTCATGTGATTGAGAAATTAAGGTTGTGAAATTGAAGATTTCAATTGAAGATTTCTAGAGAGAGATGAGAGATTCTACAGTTGAATTAATTGAGTTGTTGCTATTAATTTTTGTTCTCTAACTTAATTGTAATTTTATTAGAGTTTTGAATTAATCCAATGTATATAAAATATATATTTTTATGGTGAAATTGATTTACAATATTATTATTGCTTGCAGGTTGCCCAACATTTAAGGAAGTGAAGATGCATTTATACTATTAAGAAGCAAATTCGAACTTATTTTGTTGAACATGTTTTGCTGTCTTAAGGAGTGGGGATCATTAGTTAGGGTAGTTTTATATAGAAATGGTTACAACTAACTAACTCTAACAAATTCAAGATTCTAACTTCCACAACTAACACAGTTATAACAAAGATATTTATCACTCAAGTATATATAAAGTTAGAAACAAACAACACCTCAATTGGGCTTTTGGTTAGGAAATTAGAAGCAAATTAGCAAACACCAAGCACTATGGATGAGCTGTGTGAATTAATCAAAATTAGAGTGGCCTTATGGATGAAGTCAATAAGCCCTAAGGAATCTCATTTCACAATTCATGACCTTATTTATAATTTGAGGCATATTAGAGTTTGCTTAGGTGAAAGCGTAGGGTAGTGGCAAAGCTGATCCTTGGTTGCTGCAACTGGTTTTGATTGGTTGAGGATTAGCTAGTGATGCTATTGGATGGTTTGTAGTTTGTTTGGTATACATCTGATGGAAAGCGTGGTGGCTACCCTTTAAGTTGGATTTGTTTGCTGTTTGTTGGTTTTTTTTTTTTTTTTTTTTTTTGTTCTATTCTCTAGTTTGTTTGGTAGTTAGTGCCTTACCAACTTGGCATTGTGCTAGCAAAATGCTAGCAACTTGGAACCTTGTAAATTAACTTACAACAAGCATATATAATTTGGTGGGTATGATATGGCAGAATGAGCAATTCCTTCAAGTACAGATACAGATCAAGGATATATATACCACAAATGAACTTCTAAAACATTAGGATGCAGATATGCGAAGAACACCGCAAGACATATATATATATATATATATATATAGTATAGTATATGCATGTGTGTGTATACAACTAAAGAATAACCTACTATAGACTTATGCAACAAAATCTTTCCTTCTGAATCTTTCAAACATTCTAAAATTTCTAACTTGTAATACAAAATTCACAAAAGCAAATTGAGAGTAATGTTTTGTGGACACGATCTAGGGACCAAAGATGTGTTTTAATCTTATTATCCCAATGTTTCTTCACTAAGAAGTCATCAAAGTTTAGAAACTCTTGTTATGTTTCCTAAGAACACTATAATCCTATACTAGAAATGTCACATATCTCATAATTTGCTTTTGCAATATCAAATAACTAATTATCACAACATATCATCGGCAGTAAAGTACGATTTGTGGGCACAATGCTATCAAACTATTCATATTCATTCTTTTTTTTTTGGGGGGGGGGGGCAACTTTTTGACCTTAATGTAAGTGAAAGCAACCTCAAGTTTAAGATTTAGGTCCTTCTAATTTCAATTTAGTCATGAAAGTAAAGGTAGCACTTTGGATGAAATCTCATTCCATTGGTAGCTCCTACTCAGTTAATATTTGCTCTTGTTTTGGAACCTTTTGAAATTAGATTTGATTAGTATTCCATTATGACATAATTTGAGCTAGATTTTGGTTGGACAATATGCGACTGATTTACAAACTTGTAGAGATATTGCTTGTAATTAGTTCATATATGCCAAGTTTTAACTGGTGAATCACGTGTTACTTTTTTATTTTGGTATATTGAAATCTAATAATTCACCGTAGGAAAACTTGCTCCAAATTTGTTAATCTATAATGTGAAACCAATGTTTTTAGACCAAGAACTTTATTATTAACATTTTAACATTGTAATTTTTTTCATATGTTTGACAGATTGGCAATGGATGGAACATAGTACGGGAAGCATCAAAGGATTACATTTTGAATTTTTTGATATATTTTGTCATAGGTTTTTGTTATGAATTTGCAAGCTTAGAAGTTTTGTTGGAATTACATGTTTGAAGTTTGGGATTATAAGGGATTTTTACTTATATTGGATGTTTTGGATTTGATATTTTGCTTATATTTAATATGCTACTACTTTTGAATTAGGTTTATAATTTGGATGCTTTGCACAAGTGTGTTAATTTGAATTATATTTTGCTTATGTTTATAGGTTTATGAATTATGTACTGAACAGAGAAATTGTAAAAAATAAAAAATAAAAAAATAATTATAAATAATGAATTTTTGGTGACAGGTTTTTCAGTTGTAAATTTATTTTTGGTGACACTTTATTTCTGTTGCTGAAAGTCTGTGTGAATAATTTTTTTTAGCGACCCAAAACTTGATTGGTCGCCAAAAGTTTTAACATTCAACAAACAATTGATTTAGTCACTAAAAGATATTTTTAGCGACACATTTATATGTCGCTAAAACCTAACATGTCATCCGCTTAATGCTACTTGTAGCGACTGAATGTTAATTTTTGGTGACGAAATTTTAGTCTTTTGGAGACTGAAATATTTGGTTGCCGATTTATTTATAAGGCGACCAAAATTTATTTAGTCGCCGAACCATTTAGTGACAAGCCTTCAACGACTGATTCGTTGATGTCGCAAATACTTTAAGCAACCAAAATTACACTTTTGGTGACTAAGAAAAAGGTCACTAAAAGTGCTTTTCTTTGTAGTGATTCGACTGAAGAAATGTGTTATTTTTCATTATTCATAACATGAACGTTTAAGGATCAACGGAGACTGAAGTCTCAAGCATGGGTGCATTGGTAAGAATGTTGGCCTTCAGGGTCTGTGGCATTGAGAAGATGTGAAGAATTGTGTTTGGAGTTTGTTTGTTATGCATATATGGTTTCTAAAATGAACATCAAGTCTTCTCTTCCGAAGGCCCAATAATTCCGAAGGCCCAATAATTCTGTGCTTAACTTGGAAGAGCAAAGACATCAGGCTACAAGCATTTCAAATTGTTGTTTATCCTAATGTACATGAATACTTTTAAGTGTTGTCTATCTAAAGTTTTTTTCAGGTGTTAACTTTAATGCTATATAGCTGCAGTTTCGGGGCAAGTTGCTTGCATGTTTGTATATGGATTGGTGGAAGGTTGAGCTGAAGTAGTAGAGAGCTTGTTGGTTTATATTTAGAAGAATGTAAATAAGAATATGATGATGATGATATCACTACAAGAAATTACAGTTTTGGCGACTAAAAATAATTTAGTTGCCAAAAGTTGTGGAATTGGCGACCAAAAATTACATTTGTCGGCAAAAGTACAAGATTTAGCTACTAATTTTTTTTATTCGGGGTATATTGGTTATTGGCAACTAAAAAAAATTAGTCACTAAAAATGGCATTGCATCCTTCGGCTACTAAAATGTTTGGTCATAAAATACCATGAAATGAAAATATTTAATCTTTTGGCGACTAAAATGTTTAGTCGTGAAACTAAAACCGACTAAAGTATTTGGTCGCAAAATGTATTATTATTAATGACTAAACTTTTTAGTCGATAAATGTATTAGTATTAGCGGCTAAAATGTTTTGGCGACTAAATATTTTAGTCACTGAAAGAGAATTTCATTTTGATTTAATTGCTTTCAATGACTAAATGTTTAGTCGCCAAAACGTTATGTTTGGCGACTACCTCCGTTTTAGTAGCCAAAGATAAGATAATCGACGACCAATGTCAATTTAGTCACCAATGACTATTGCCGACAAGGCTTTGGCAACCAACGGGGCGACAAAGAACTTTAGTCACCATTGACTTTCGGCGACTAAAAATTTGGTCGCCAAAAGTGTAATTTCCTGTAGTGTCATTGTTGGAATGGAATTGGAGAAGGCTTAGAATAGAAGACATAGTATCCCTTAATTTAAAAAATTCAAAACTCAAAACACCATTCAAAAATTATTTTCAAAAATTTTCAAAAGTGCAATATTATTTTGAAAACAAAAGTGGAATATTATGAGATGGTGATACATATATAAAATTTTCAAAAATTAATCAAACACATAACTCAAAACTCAATTCAAAATTTTTCTTTTTTTTTTAAACCTCATAACCAAACACATAACTCGAAACTCCACACCACTTTCAAAACTCTACACACAAATCGCAATCAAACACATAACAAAAAAAATTAAAAAATTAAAAAATATTTATAAAATAAAAATTATATATTTAAAATAAAAATAATAAATCTTTTTAAATTTTTAAATATTTAAAAAAAATTTAAAAATACAACATAGAAATGTATGAAATATAGTGCACATTAAAAGAAATAAATAAATATTTAAAATATAAAATATTTACCCTAAAAAAATAAATTCAAAAAATTTCAAAATACAACTCAAAACTTTTTTTAAAACTTATAACCAAACAAATTTTCTCTTTTTAAAACTCATAACTCAAAATACGACTCTACACTCAAATCATAATTTTAAAAATAAAATACATAAATATTTTTTAAATTTTTTTTTAAAATAGAGTTTTGAAAAAAATTTGATTTTGAGTTTTGGAAAAAGTTTTAAATTGAGCTTTGAGTTGTGTGTTTGGTTATGAGTTTTGAAAATAATTTTTGAATTGAGCTTTGAGTAGTTTTGAGTTGTTTATTTAGTTATGAGTTTTGAAAAGATTTTTGAAAATTTTTAATTGGAATTGTGATTTTAAAAGAGAACCAAACATGTTTCTTTGTTATTATTTGGCTAATTAATTGTTTATGCTTCTAGTGCTCACCTCGCTGTAAACTAAAATTTTGATTGGAGTAATACTATAAAATAAATAAATAAGAATAAATTTTAACATGAATTTTAATAGTCGTGGATAACCTATCTGTTGTTGTGTTTTTAAATAAAAGGTTGCAACTGTTAAAAAAAAAAGAAGCATTGCTCCAGACGTCTGCTCGAATGACTAATTGGACATTCGACCAGCCAACATTTGGTATTGATATATATAGATGGGTTGAAGACATTTAAGAGCATTATGGGCATTTTAGTGTGTAACTTTGATAACATCAGAAGGTTCTGTGAAGTGTGTAATCGGCAGTCAAAAAATGAGAGAATCTTTACATTGTCAAATAAAATAGGGAAGGTTACTATAATTATAAAAACTACATGAGAGATCCTTGTATTTTTCAAAAATTTAAAGGAAGGTAAGTGTAATTTACCCCCTATTTTTCTATGTTTCTAAAATATGTGTTGACTTTGTTGTGTGGTGTGTTTGTTTAGGGAGAGATTTGAAGAGATAGGAAAGAAGATCAAGAGAGAGATCAACGATGTAACTTGTTCTTCTGATCATAATAATAATCAAAGTAGCATATTATATCATTCGTGTTATGTACAAGATAAAATAATATATTATTTATCAAAAATATGATAATTATATTTAATTTTTTTATATTTTATTTCTCGTAAATAAAATTTTATATATAAGTTTAGGGCTTTGACAGAGACCCCCTCCAATCACCATCCCCACCACCCCCACACACACGTGGCGGGTGGTGATTGGAGGAGAAGGAAAAAAAAAAAAAAAACTGGCCAATCATGTTGAGAGGGGGTCAAAGAGGGTGGGGGGGAAGGGGGTCTGGAACATTTTTCATAAGTTTAACAATTTTGTTTCAAATGTTTGTTTACTATAGCATATAGTATAAATAGATTAAAATTGTTTTATTGACAATTAATAATTAAAATCATACATGTTATAAAAAAAAATGACATAGTTATAATATTTCACTATTTTAGAATAAAAATATATGAATTTTAAAAAATGTCATATTGGTTTTTGAAAGGGAAATAATTAAAGAAATTTTTAAAACTTAGTGAGTAAGAAATAATCATCGTAACATGTAAAACAGCTAAAATCATGGTTAAACCAGCAAATTATTCAAACCAAAAATGGTTTAACTTTATCAATTAGGTCAAAAGACCAACCAACTTACACAAAAATTAATTAATTAAAACTTTTAAATTTTATTTTATTAAAATTTAAACTGTCACTAAATATGGAAAGCAATCTATTAATTTAAATTAAAAATTGACACAATATAAATTTAAAATTATAATAATCTATCCCATAATTTATAAGTTTTAAATACAAATTTAAAATTATCATAATTATCTCATAATTTTGTATTAATGCGCAGTAAGAGTGACATTGAAATTATCAATATATCTATATATTTTTTCAAAATAATATTTTTAAGGAGAGATATTATGAGAGTTTCAAAATCTCATATAAAATTATTTTTAAAATTAAAACCTCTATGTGGGATTGTAAAATAAAAGTTAAATGAAAGCTGGTCAATCGAGATTTTCTTAATTGTTTAAAATTAAGAAAATCAAAAAAAAAAATAATATGAGATGTTGAACATAAGACTTCTCACTAAAAATTTCCTTTTGCTTATATAAATGGGAGCATAAGATTCACTTTAGGTAAGTGAAACAATTCACTTTTTCCTTCTTTTTTTAATGTGGGGTTGTATGTAACGGCCTCAAAATAGTAACATTAAACCCATCAAATAAGACATTCATTGACATACAAAAGTTCCACATTCTTCCATTTATCAAAGTTCTATTACATAAGCATTACATGTTAACAACAAAAGCAAAATGCCCTACGGGCTTACAGCTTTCCAAGTTAACACTTGGTTACAACAAAAGAGTACTAACTCAAACACATTAAGCCCTTGGCCTGAATTTACATGTAATACATCAAAAAGTAAAACGACAAAAGTATATCCGCCTCTAGCCTCCCAAGCTATGTCCTTGGAGGTGGCATGCTACCTGCACCTGAAAATGATATTCCCATATAGGGTGAGCCACAGCCCAGTAGAAATACACTAAACCAACCATGAACAATGACTAAAATATAAGCAATTGATAGATGGCCAACACTGATACATTCACATAAATCACATATTTATGTCATACGACTAATGAGTCCAAGTTACTTTTCATTTTCCCCTTTTCAACGGATAGGCATATAAGCACTAGCCACATTCTCAACAGATATGTATAACAACAATATCCACATTCACAGATAAGCAAATAAGCTATATCCACATTCTACAACAGATATGTATATCAACAATATCCACAGATAAGCATATAAGCTATATCCACACTTCTCTAGACAAGCATATGAGCTGTATCTACGGAGTTCATCCCCTATCTTCTCCCAACACTATCCGGTTTAGAGGTACATCCCCTATCTTCCCCTAAACCGCGAAGTACATCCCTCATCTCCTCCTCTACACATAACGTATACAAACACATGGGTTCTATATACAATCACTCAATACATGTAGTTAATGTATTCTATCAACTGTCAAGTTCCATGGCACATTCCATTGATTAGTTTCCGTTTGCCTAATCATCATGCATTGTCTACAACAATCACGACTATCCTCCACCGATAGCCCAAAGCAGTTATTTCTAAACAGAAAATAAATGCACAATGGATATTCAATCAACATTTCATTTCCTCATTCCTCACAATTAATTATCCCAATTAATTAAACAATGTAATTAGGTCAATTCCCATAATTAACATTTTGACCCTTAGGTCCCATTTTCATCAATGATTTAACATTTATTCCATTTCTCTATTCCAAACATGCATCTAGGTTTATTATGAATAAAACCCCAACTTTTGTAAAATTGCACAAAAGCCCCAAACTTTCACAAAATTACCAAACCAACCCCAACATCTCAAAATACTAAAATTTAAAGACAAAATCCATAGAGAGGAGTAGGATATCCCTACCTCGAAGTTTGAGCCAAAAATGAGATGAAGACTCGAAGATCAACGTGCTCCAAATCCAAACTTTTTCAGATTAAATCAAAGCTCTCAACACCCTCTATCTTTTTAACAAAGGCCCTAGGCTAGATTCACACTCTAGGGAGATCAATTCTTAGAGAGAGTGTAAGCTTAGAGAGAGAGAGTCTCGGATCTAGGTTTTGATCAAAAAAAGAAGTGAAACAGTGATGTTCAAAAACGCTACTGTCCGCTGATATAAAACACGCTCGCTCGAGCGAAGACTTGGTCGCTCGAGCGACCAGACACAGAAAACTCTCGCTCGAGCCAAGAAGCTCTCGCTCGAGCCAAAAAACTCAAAAGTGCGCTCGAGCGAAAGAATGCTCGCTCGAGCCAACAACTCAAACCCTCAGGTCTGCAACCAGCACGCTCGCTCGAGCGACAAACCTCTCGCTCGAGCGAAGAACAAACCAGACCGCTCGAGCCAAGAAAACTCGCTCGAGCCAAGAAATGCAACTCTCAGGTCCAGAACCAGACGCAATCGCTCGCTCGAGCGAAGCCACTCTGGCTCGATCCACCAGACACGAACTCAACTCTCGCTCGAGCGACAAACTCCTCGCTCGAGCGAAGGTCCAAAAATCTGGGCAGCAACACTAGGCTCCCAAACACAACCAACTTGTAACAAACCTGCCCAACACATCCTATAACTCAATAAACAAAGTAAAGAGGATGCAAACTAGATAATAAACAACTACCAACATCCACGGACACATGTCCGGATCACTGTACAACAAGGGTAAACCCGGGATCGCTATATTGTAAAATAAAATAATAAATGGAAGCTAGCCAATGAGAATTTTCATAATTGTTTAAAATTAAGAAAGTTCAATAATTTATATAAATGGAAGCATAAGATTCATTTTATGTAAGTGAAACAATTCACTTTTTTCTTCTTTTTCTGATATGGGATTGTAAAATAAAAGTTAAATGGAAACTAGCCAATGAGAATTTTCTTAATTGTTTAAAATTAAGAAAATTTAATAATTTTAGAATGAGGGTTTGGGGCTCCTACAAATCTTCTCTCTAAAAATCTCATTTTCCTTATATAATATACTAGCATAATTACCCGTGCTATGCATCGGAATAAATAAATAATCAAAACTAATTTTTAAAATTAAACAATAATCTAAAAAATTGATCTATAATATTTAGTAAAAATAATTTAGAATTAATTAAATTTTATTCATTTTTTATCACAGTTACATATAAGAGAATTTTTTTTTTATTCTTATGTCATTAATTGTGTGCTCTGAGTTCTTAATAATAAATACATGTCATAATTTAATTGATAAAAATTAAAAAATAAATCACAAAAATTATATTTATGATAAAATATAAATATATTTCGTCTTATGAGTTTCGTAAACTTAATTTATCATATTATAGTGGTAAATTACATTTGTCAATATATTAATTTTTTTCATGTTTTGTAAAGTCTAAAAATTTGTCTTGCATCAAAATTATAATTTATCTCATGTTATAAGATTTATGTAAAAATGGATTAAAATTCACTTGTGATATTACATTTAGGCTTAACATAAGATTTATGCCAACTTGTCTTTCACCTAATCATTAAAAATTATCTTTATCTATTCCCCACTTATATGAATAATTTGACCTATCTATTTATTAAATTAGTAAATAGATATTTGTAATTATTTTTTATAATAATTAAAAAATTTTGAACTTAGTTTAAAAAAACTATATATTTATGTTTAAAACAATTAAATGAATAGTTAAATATATTTATGGATGAAAAAATTATCTAAGATAGAGCCATCCTAAATTGTAGGTCATATTCTATTCCTAATAAATTTAAATTTTATCATAGCTTATCAATACGTAACTGATATAAGCAAATTTGGGTTGTTTTAATATTGGATTAAACACTAAAATGTAGTTAAGAAAATTTAGCTCATGTCGATTTTTTTGCCAATAATTCTTGATTTAAGCCTAGTCCTTGGAGAATTGTCTAATTCATGTCCAATCCATAAGTTAGTAGATCCACTTATTTATTTAATTTTTAATTTGTAAATACATTTTTTTAAAAATTTATAACAAAAATAGGAATTATGTACATATTTGTTAGGTTCATTTATTAACAATTTTAAAATTAATTAAGAAATTATGTAGTTATTCTTAAAAGAATAAATTATATAGTGGTAGTTCTTATATTTTAACTCTTGTGTTATTTTTGTCCTTGCAATTTTAATTTGCTAGATTTTGATCCTAAATTTATAATTTTGTCTCAATTTAGTCCAATTTTTATAATTGCTAGTGTTTTTTTATTGAAAATACACAAGTAAGTAGCATCTGTTATAATTTCATAGATAAAATTATAAATTTGTTCAACTCAGTAAGTGAATGTCAACCAACTCAATAACTATTTTATTTTAAAAACCTTAACCGACATTATTAATTGGACCAAATTGATACAAAATCTGAAATTAATGGTCAAAATCAAGCTAATTAAAATTACAGAGATCAAATTGACACAAGAGAAAAAATGCGGGGACTATCGATATAATTTACTCTTCTTAAAATATGTCTAATATTGATTGTATCAATATTAACATATATTTATATTTGAAAACTATTTAAGACCAGATCAAGCTAGAACTTGAATAAAAAATTGATGGCTTATTAAAAATATTTAATAAATATAAATTTAAATTTGATCAATTTTTCATTTAATTTTTTTCGTAATAGAATTAGATTGTTTGATAATTATAATTTATAGTTCCAATTTTTCTTTATATTTTTCAAAAAATATTTTAAAATTATATATAATTATAATTTGTTTTGGAACTTTCCTTTTCAATCTCAAATTAGTTATAACTTGAATTATATATAATTTATTTTTGAGTTCTCATCTACAAAAACTAACAATAAACATAAATTGTTTTTTGAACATTGTAAAAAATAAATAAAGAAATATATTATCAATAATAATAATAACAAAACATATTGTTATTTATCATGTGACATCTCACCACTACATTGATAATAGACATTAAGAATAAAACTCATTACAATAATACAATAATAATATATCAGATGATAAATACATGTGATCACAATACTTTTTTTTATAGTTACACAAAAGTACCCAAAATGATATATAAAATATATATATGATCCATATTCAATTTTATTATAGTAAAATTTACACATAATCTCAACCACACATTAATTTTCTAAATCAATTCATCACCCAAACTATTTATTTTTTTTAAGTAATATTCACATTTTCAAAACTCACCCAAACAATACTCTGACCGAGCTCATCATCATCCTTGTTGTTGCCATGCTCACCACCTCCACTAACCACTACGCAACTCCAATATAATTTTTTACTTTTACAAATTTAAAAGACAATGTTGGGAAAATAAAAAATGTGCAGTTAAAGTTTTAAAGAGTTAAAAATAAAAAATAAATGTGTGGTTTTAGTTTTTCTTATTCCATATATGGTGATAATTTTTTTAAAAATCCATAAATTATGGAGCAATGTTCATTATTTAAATTTTTATTTATTGATGGGCAAGTCAATTAAATGTTTTTATTTTTTTACAAATAAAAAATTTTGAAAAATTTGTTTAAGAAATTTTTAAAAAATGGCCAAATCATAAAGAACAATATAAGATGTTATATTCTATTAAAAAACTCATAACAGTATTATCAATTTAAATATATCAAAAATAATAATAGCAACAATATAAAAAATACAAAAACATCCACCAAAAAAATAAAAATAAAATTTCAAATTAACTCCCAAAACAAAGATAGTTAAATAGACATATATATTTGCATCAATTTAGTTGGGGGAAAAAAAAGTCATAGAGAAAAAAAAAAATACTCACACGATAAAATAGAAATTTACAAAAAATAAATAAATAAATACAAACAAACAAACAAAGTTCAAATAAGTTTAGATTATTAATAAAGAGAGAGACTAATCTTTGTGTAACGCCCTCAAAATAATACATAAAACCCAACATTTATTGACATGCATAGACATAAGAGAATAAAGCATATTTCTATTTATCAGAGTATTCATTACAAAAGTATTACATGTTGACAACAAATGTAAATGCCCTACGGGCTTACAACTTTCCAAGCCAACACTTGCTTACAAAAGAAGAGAGTACTAACTCAAATACACATTAAGCCCGTGGCTTGAATTTACGTGTAATACCAAAAGAGAACAACAAAAAGAACTATCAGTCCCAAGCCTCCCAAGCTATGTCCTTGGAGGTGGCATATCACCTGGACCTGAAAATGATGTCCCATATAGGGTGAGGCACAGCCCAGAAGAGATATACTAAACCAAATATGAGTAGTGACTAAAAACAATAGCATTTGATAGATGGTTAATACTTATAAACCAATTTATCTCACAATACAATTCCATGACAATTATGTCCATGTTACATTCCACTTTCCTTTACTTATCCAAATCATTTCATAGACATGGTTTAGAACCTGGCCAAACAATTCAGTGAGACTATAACTCATATAAAGACACTTCCATACTTCACAATTTACATGAGATTACAACTCATATTAACAACACTTCCAAACTTCAAATGATACACATATTTGTTGTATCAATACTTTAATTCAATACACACATTTGCTGTATTAATGGAGTCCATCCCCTAGCTCCTCCCAAATAGGTTTGAGAGTCCATCCCCTATCTTCCTTCAAATCATGGAGTACATCCCCTATCTCCTCCCACACAATACACATATTCCAAGTATATAAACACTCATCATATACAAGGATTAATCAATACACATTTTTTATGTATTATTCCAACCGTCATATTCAATGACATATTCAATGTGATTAGTTTCAGTTTTCCCTGATCAACATACAGTGTCTACAACAATCAAGACTATCCTCCACCGATAGCCCAAAGCAGTTATTTCTAAACCGGAAATAAATGCATCAAATAGATATAATATCAATATTTTCCAAAGGTGAGTGATTAATTTATCCAACTACACCATTCAATCCCATGATTTCCCAATTTCATTATTCTCAACTCAATTTCATACTTCCACATTTTCCCAAATTAATTATACAAATTAATTTATTACAATAGTTAGGACATTATTCCCCTTTTCTCAATATCAACTCTAAGGTTCAATTTCACCAATCTAACAACAATAATTTCATTTTCTAATGCCTCACATACACATGGGTTTTAATATTTGAAAACCCCTCTTTTATAAATTACATAACAAACCCTAACTTTCCCAATATTACACAACAATACCAACTAAATCAAAATAACCAAAGTTTATGTAAAAACTCATAAGATGGAGTAGGGTATCCCTACCTTGAAATTAGAAGCCCAAAGGAGAAGATGGTGAAAACCCAAAGTGCTCCAAATTCACAAATTTTCATATTAAAAGAAAGCCCACACCACCCTCTATCCTTCTTACAAAGAGACTAGGGTAGAAACACTCAAGAACTAGATGAAACCCTAGAGAGAAGGAGTATAGAGAGAGACTGTGTAGCCGGATCTAGGGTTTGAAATGAAAAGAGATGAAAAAGTGAAGTGTAATCCCGCTGCTACCAATTGATATATACAAAGCTCGCTCGAGCGAAGGAATGGTCGCTCGAGTGATCAGACACAAAGAAACCTCGCTTGAACCAACAATTCGAAGCTTCAGGTCTACAACCCAGAAGCACGCTCGAGCGAAAGAATGCTCGCTCGAGCGAAGAAACCCAAAACATACAGCTCACTCGCTCGAGCAAAGGAAAGCTCGCTCGAGCCAAGAAATGCAACTCTCAAGTCCAAACCCAGACGCAGACGCACGTTCGAGCGAAGGAACCCTGGCTCAAGTGAAGGAGCTAAAACACAAAGCTCGCTCGAGCGACAAAAGCCTCGCTCGAGCGAAGAACCAAAATTTTGGACAGCAACCATTTGCTCCCAATCACACCCAACCTGTAACAATCCTGCCCAAAACATCCTATAACTCAAATACAAAGTATTGAAGGAGGGAAACAAGATATAAACAACAACCGACACCCACGGAACCAAGTCCGGATACAACAACCAAAGGAAGAAGAACCGAGATCGTTATACTTTGCATCATTACATTTGGAGAGGAGTTGGCCGGGTTGAAAAAAAGATCAAATATTGACTATTCTAAAAAGATAATTGTATTGAATTTTTAATTTGATTGGGTTTTTAAAATTTTAGTATTTATATTATTTTCGGAAAGGATGAGGGTCACTTACCGTATTATTTTAAATTTTGAAATTTAAAATCATAGATAATTCGTGTCTTTATTGTTTCTTTATTTGAATTATTTTGATCAATATTATTTTTGAAAAGAGTGAGGATGACTTCACATGTTGTTTTGAATTTTAAAATTCAATATTACAGATGATTAGAGTTTTTTTTTTTTTTTTTTTTTTTGACTTAAGGATCTAAAAAAATTAACAAATTAACAAAATTAGTTTGAGAGTTTTGAGCTCCCACAATCAATGTTCTTAAAAAGTCCATTTTCCTTACATATATAGATAAGGAATAATGTTATATGGTGGTGCTACATGCACCAATTAGTGTACTAACTATTGTACCAACACTAGTTATGACATTATTATTGATTGATCTCACTCATTATACAAATTACAAATATCAAAAACATCTTAAATTATGTCACATCATCAATGCTATATGTACCAACTATTATACTAATTGGTGTACTAATTGATGATGTGACATAATTTAAAAGGTTTTTGATATTTGAAATGTAATTAATGAGTGGGGTCAATTAATAATAATGTTATAACTAGTGTTGGTACACTAGTTAATACACTAATTGGTGCATATAGCACCATCGATAGATAAGTGAAATAACTCACTTTTTCCTTCTTTTTCCGATGTAGAATTGTGTAAAATAAAAGCTAATAATTGTTTGGGCAGAAAATTTATTTCAAATCAAGCAATCTCATCCGTTTAATCTATAATTAGGTCAATCTTTAATTTATTTCAAATTAAACAAATCTAACCAATATATTTTGATAAAACCGCAAAAATCGTGATTAAACCAGTGACTCAATCAAATAAAAAACGGCTCACTCTATCGACTAGGTCAAAGGACCAATCAACTTATACAAAAATTAATTAATTAAACCTTTAAATTTTATTTTAATTTTAAAATTTAAACTGTCTTGAACTAAAATATACACTACACTATAATATTAAATGGGAGCATAGGATTTATATAGTGAAACAACTAATTTTTTCCTTCTTTTCCTGATGTGAGATTATAAAATAGAAGTTAACAGTTGTTTGGACGGAAAGTTCATTTCTAATCAAGTAATCTCAGTCATTCATTTTTAATAAGGTCAATCTTTATTTATTTCAAATTAAACAAATTAGGCAATATATTTTAATAAAACAACTAAAACCGTGGTTAAACTAGTGATTCAGTCAAATCAAAAACGATTTAGCCAAATCAGTTAAGTCAAAAGACCAACCAATTTACAACAAAATTAATTAATTAAAACTTTTAAAATTTAAACCACTTTGAATTGAAATATGTACAATACTACAATATTAAATGGGAGTATAAGATTCACTTTATATATGTGAAACAACTCACATTTTCTTTATTTTCTCAATGTGGGATTGTAATTATTTTAAAGTTAAATATTATGAGAGTTACAAAATCTCATATAAAATTATTTTTAAAATCAAAACCTCTATGTGGGGTTGTAAAATAAAAGTTAAATGGAAGCTAACCAATGAGAATTTTCTTAATTGTTTAAAATTAAGAAAATAAAACAAAAAAAAAAAACAAATTGGAATGAGATATTGATCATAGGATTTCTCACTAAAAATCTCATGTTGCTTATATAAATTGGAGCTTAGATTCACCTTATGTAAGTGAAACAATTCACTTTTTCCTTCTTTTTTCTGTGTGAGATTGTAAAATAAAAATTAATGAAACTAACCAATGGGGATTTTCTTAATTGTTTAAAATTAAAAAAATTCAATAATTTATATAAATGGGAGCATAAAATTCACTTTATGTAAGTGAAAAAAAAAATTCTTTTTTTTTTCTAATGTGGGATTGTAAAATAAAATGTAAATGGAAGCTAGCCAATGAGAATTTTCTTAATTGTTTAAAATTAAGAAAATTCAATAATTTTAGAATGGGGGTTTAGAACTTCTAGAAGGCTTCTCCCTCAAAACCCCCTTTATAAAATTCACTTTATATAAATGAAACAACTCACTTTTTCTTTCTTTTCCCGATATGGGATTGTAAAATAAAAATTAACAATTGTTTGGGCGAGAAGTTTATTTTCTAATCAAGCAATCTCAATTCTTTAGTTTATTTTGAATCCAACAAATCTAACCAATATATTTTGGTAAAACTAGCAAATCATTCAAACCAAAAACAATTTAGCTTAATCAGTTAAGACAAATGACCAACCAGCTTACACAAAAATTAATTAATTAAAACTTTTAAATTTTCTTTTAAAATTCAAACTGTCACTAAATATGGAAAGCAATCTATTAATTTAAATTTAAAATTGACACAATATAAATTTAAAATTGACACAATATAAATTTAAAATTATAATAATATACCCTATAATTTATAAGTTTTACATACAAATTTAAAATTATCATAATTATCTCATAATTTTTGTATTAAGGAGCAGTAAGAGTGATGTTGAGATTATCAATATATCTTTATATTTTACAAAAGAATACTTTTAAGGAGAGATATTATTAGAGTTTCAAAATTTCATACAAAATTATTTTTAAAATCAAAATCTTTATGCGGGATTGTAAAATAAAAGTTAAATAGAAGCTAACCGATGGGGATTTTCTTAATTATTTAAAATTAAAAAAATCAAAAAAATTAGTATAAGATATTGATCATGAGGTCTCTCACTAAAAATCTCATTTTGCTTATATAAATGAGAGTATAAGATTCACTTTATGTAATGAAAACAATTCACTTTTTCTTTCTTTTTTCGATGTGAAATTATAAAATAAAATATAAATGAAAGCTAACCAATAAGAATTTTCTTAATTATTTAAAATTAAAAAATTTTAATAATTTTAAAACAAGAATTTGAAATTCATAAAAAGTTTCTCCCTAAAACTTTATCTTTCATTATGTAATATATAGATAGAAGGGGGAGGAGACGATCTTGGACACTATCACACCATGTGCTGCATGTAAACTCTTGAGAAGAAGATGCGCTGGGGAATGCCCTTTCTCTCCCTATTTTTCCGAATTTGGGGGTTGTTGTGCAAGTGCACAGTAGTTAATGTTGTACAGTTAAATGGTCTATTTCGGAACATATTTTGATAATTTGAAACGTTTATATTTTAGAATATATCAAATAGAAAATACATATAAAAAATTAAGTTAATCAGATATCGTTTATCTATTTATTCACTCATATTTATATCTATAAAAATAGATAACAATTGTGATTTAAAATATTAAAATGAATACAAATGTGAGTAGATGAAAAAATAAACGACATCCGATTAACTTAATTTTTTATAAGTATATTCTCCTTAATGTATTGTAAAATGTGTACGATTCAAATTATCAAAATAAATCCCAAAATAAACCCATTTAACTGCACAACAGTGACTGTTATGCTCAAGTTTTTAGTTTAAGCAACATCTCCAAGATGCTCATGGTAATTGTGTGTGTTGATTTCTAACCACACTGCCAAACAGGTACTCAGTTGGAGAATACCGGCAGAATAGACTGCGCCCGAACGACCTGTCACAAAAAGATAAGACTCCAGCGGTAGTTCTTCCACCCGAGGGCACTCCGACGATCAAGTCAGTACTCAATTATTTATCAAAGATACCAAATAGTGCTTTAACTCACTAGCCAGAATACAAAAAGCGTACCTTAGACCCACGAGGGTGCCTTATTTTTATAGCCAACACTAACCTGATTCCTCTAGAAGCCTAGCTTCAATAGACTCTGGCTCAATGTCTATCTTGGACTCCCAGTTAGATAGAGATAAACTCCCTAAGAGTTTTATCCTTATCCAGACTGAGGTCTTCTCCCATTCTAGGACTCTTATCCCTTATCCACACATCTCGGATTCCGGTATCTCCGCAAATAACCTCAGCCTAGCCGAGATCACCTCGGCGCCATGACCAGGACACGTGGCACCTCGGCTGGCACTTCAGTGCCACCTTGGCCACGTGTTGTCATTCACAAATATATGCCCCCATAACTGCCCCCTAGGTTCTCTTACCTCAGCATCCTGAGGTGATGGAACCTCTATCATTCGATCACATAGCATGTCAGCTAAGACCTGCTCTACCCTTCATTACCGAGGTCGTCACACGTCGGCTTCATATGACCAAGACTATAGTGTGTTTTCTCAAATGCCTTTAGAACCAAGAACCAAGTTTTTCAAGTTCTTTAACCGAGATCGTCCCCCAAGCCAAGGTCTTTACTTCATTAAATCAAGAACTCCAAAAGTTCCATCTGCGCATGAGCTGTCACGCATGATATCTCAACCATTTTTGCCACGCGTCTTTTCCTTATTGATCCGTACCTTACACGCGCCATCAAATCGTGTCGTTTTCTGCGTGCGCCGCCTGACAGACACATCGTCCTAGGCACACTAATTGTGATTTTGCCGCATTTTCGTGTTTTAATCAAAAACTCCTCTCTACCTCTCTCCGTATTTTCACCTTTGCATCTTCGTTTTCTCCCATGTTTTCTCTCTCTAACACTTATCTCCCAAATCCTCCATTGTTTCAAGCTCTCATGCTCTACAACTTCATTCGTTCATCGCTTCCAGTGAAGCATTCACTGCTCCGCTCAATTCACCGTCGTCATCCGACTTCGGCGAATCTCACACCGGCGCCATTTTTTTTGGTAAGTCACTGCTCCCCTTGTTTCGATTCTTTATTTACTTCAAACTTTGTTGTGCTTGTATACTACCATTTGCGAATCCATTCATGCTCTTGATTATACTTGCTTGTATTTTGAATTCCATCACTTTGAGTACCAAACATGCTTTGTTTGGGATTTTTAGTTTGTTCAATCTGCTTTTGATTCATAGCCTTTATGCACACATATGCACTATTTCACGTGTCTCGATGTTTTTGATAGTTTATCACTGTTCTTTATTTTTAATCTGTGTTCTTGAATTTCTGCTACCTTCTTGAGTCTGAATCATACTCTTTGCCCTGTTTTCTTGTTGGATTTTCCAGATTCATGCCTTTAATTCTTGTTCCCATAGTCTTAGCCTTAGGATTTGTTCTAGAACCCTTCCCTTAGGAAAAACCGAACCAACAACCTCTAAGTTTTTTTAGAAAAATTCACCTCAGTGCTCTCTAGGGTTTTAGCCGAGGTCCCTGAAACCCACACAAACCTCTTTTTTTTTAATTCCCTCACCTGGCCCCTCTTAGCCGACATCATGGGTATGTTTAGGTAGAGGGTAGACACCCCAGAGAAGCTTGAATACTTTAGGCAAGAGTTCTCCATCCCTGTCGACGTTCATCTTAGGCTGGCTGGGGAGGAGGACTCCACCATGCCCAAAGACAATTCCATGCCCGTCCTAGTTATAGCTTTCATTGAGTGCAAACTTAGGTTCCCTCTTGACATCCTCTTCTGCCAAGTCCTTCACTACTATAAGCTTAACCCGATGCAATTAGCCATTAACTCTTATCGAGTCATAAACGGTATAATTGCCTTAGCTAGCAAAGAGAACGCTAGGATTACTCTAGCCGACATCCAATACTATTACACCATATGTGGCCTGAAGCCAGTAAAGGGCTATATCTATTACCTTAAGCCGAGATCCACAGAATACAAACTCATCGCCGACCTCTCAAACTCCAACAAGGGTGCTGGAGACGATTATTTCAGCGTCTCGGGCAACTGAAAGTTCCCACCAGATGACGACCTTCACCTCTACCCCTTAAGCCGAACAGTGTTCAAAGAGGGAAATCGTAAGAACCAAGTGTCACTTTACTTGTTTTTAAGTCTTTTTTATTTTAATACTTTTGTATGTTCTAATGTCTGTTTTTTACTTACAGTCCTTCCTCAGCCACCCAAAGACTTTTGCAAGACATTCCTCCCCAGCAAAGAGTTCAAGAGGCTGCTAGGCTTGCCTGTCAATCAGCACAAGGCTCCTCTACTACTGAACTACATCCCGACTTACAAATCCATCCTTCCCGACGTCCCTAAGAAGAGCAAGTCTCTACCTTCTGCGACAACTCCCCCAACTACTTTATCGCCAAGGCCAGATCAAGCCTCAACATCTGACCCAGCAGAGCAGCCATCAACATCTGCTCTGCAACTAATTCCTCCAGCCCAGCGTCAACGCTGACGTCGAGCTCCACTGCTCGCACCCGCAAGCAGAACTCGTAGCCGAAAATGCCAAAGTGCTGAGATGTCGGCTTACGATCCAGCCAACCCTCCAACTGCACTTCGGCACTAGAGTCACTATCGCCATCGCTGCCGATAAGATAGGGCGCAAAAAGGCCGTTGTTGAAGACCTTCTAGCCAACATCCCCAATATTGTCACAGTCTAATCTTCACCATCACAGTCCCAGCCCAAACTGAAGCCAAAAAGGGTAAAGAGGGCCAAGGCAAAAGCCTATTTCACCCAGGTTGAGTCTAAAGACACCATTCCTATCTCAAAACTTACCGAGGTTGAGAAATCAAGCTATGCCGCCGAGAAGAGGCCCGTCGAGGCTAACCCTTCTGAAAGTACTCAGTCAAAGAAGCCAAGATCTGAATCAGCAACCACCTCGGGTCCACAAAGACCTGATGATCCCTGGGCCCCATCAATCACAATTGAAGACAAGCCAGTCAGAGCCGGTGATAACACTACTAATATTGAAGTTGGCGTCGCCCTCTCTATTGCATCGCTCCTCCCTAATGACCTCAACCGAATGGCCAAGGTCAGCGAATACGAAAATTTTGCTCTGATGGTGTAACACTCTGTACTGGTAAACCCCTAACACTTGGTACTCTCCATTCTCTGTTTTTCATACTTTAAAGAGTTTACTAACTTTGTTCTTTTCATTTCTAAGCAATCCAGCACACCCACTCATTCGCAATGCAGGCAAAAGAAATGAAGAAGAAGCTGGTCCACAAGACCAAGGAGGATGCTGGCTTGCTTAAGTCCCAAAACAAGGTCGAGGCTAAGATGAAAGCCTTGATAGATCAGGCCAAAGCAGCTAGGTAAGCCCAAGATGAAGCCGAAGAAAAGGCTGGTGCTGCGAAGGCTGTTACTGAGGTTCTCAAGGTGGAGAAAAAAGAGACTGAAACAAAAACTGCCAAAGCCCAAGTCGAGCTCTGAGCTACTTTGGCCACAAAAGAAGCCGAGATCAAAGCAATGGATGAGAAGGCCTATGCCGAGAGGCAGCCGACGTCCGTGAGGAATACAAGAAACAAGTCAGATAGGCATGCAACAAGGGTTACACCCTTGGTTGGATGGCTACTCTAAAGGAGTCGGTTGTCCCCGAGGACTCTTCGCTCAAAGACGAAGGCCGACTTGCGTTGTCATTCCCTCTCGCTTCAAGCCAATCTGAGGCTAAGGCTGGGGGGAAGAAGAAGAAGAAGAAGAAGATAAAGAGGAAGAAGAAGACGAAAAGGCCAAGGTGGTAGCTGATACTGAAGTTCCTGCTGGGGCCAAGTCCTCAACTCTAAATGAGCATGTCTTAGACTTGACTCAGGATGAGGAGGATGAGGTCTCAAAAGGTGCCTCCCCTAAGAAGACAACATCCGAGGTGCCAATCGCCGAAAAGAGCCTCGATCAGACTCTACAAGAGATCGACGTCGAGCTCGAGGCTGAGAAAGCTGCAGAGAAAATTTCCTAGTTGTCTTCTAGGGCCGAGACACAGCCTGCCACCGACGCCGAGTAGTCTGACTATAAGATTTTTCTTTGTACTTAGTACTTTTCTGAACAATGTTTTTTGTTTTCATATTTGGCCGACGTGCCGCTTTTGTAATCTAAACAAGTAATCCCTCTATAGGCCGAAGTGCCCTTTTTCTTCTTTTGAATGCAAATATAACTTCTTCTTTCAAGTGTTTGTATGTCTGTATGCTTTACTGCTTCCATACTTAGAATAATTTGCATGTCTTCAGTTTTATTCTTTTAGCTGTATAGTCTTCTCGGAGTAAAATACCTCAGACATAACTTCGAACTTGTTTATCTCGGCCTTGTCTTAACACTTAAAAATATTGTAAAAATATTTTCACAAGTGTTATCTAAAACTTGCCACTTTATTTAATGTCTCCTTTCAAGACTTCAATCTCCAATGCTTTCCAAGCTTGGCAACCTAGTAATCTCAGCACGTACATTGATACTTCTTTCAATATCACCTCAGCTTGACTTCAACTTGTAAATTTTTCTGAAAATTTCAACAAGTGTTGACCCAAGCATCATTCTCCAGCTCTCTGCCCCCTAATGTGAACTTAAGTTTCACTTAGGTTCTCATTAAGAATGTGGCTATGACCTTGTTGCCAAAGTTATATTCAAACAAAGACTAGCCGAGGTTCTCAACCTTGGTTCCTCTGTTAATCTTACTCAAATGCACTTAGTTTCAATCTGTGTTTGACTCTGCCGATATGGCAAGTCCAGGATAATCCAACTTAGTTCAACTCCATTATATGCAAGTATAATTTCACCTCTGCCATATAATGAGTCTAAGTTATCCGTCATGTTTCAATCAGAAATATCGCCGACTTAGTTCAACTCTATTATATGCAAATATAATTCAACTCTGCCATATAATAAGTCGAAGTTATTCGTCATGTTTTAATCAGAAACATCGCCAACTTAGTTCAACTCTATTATATGTAAGTATAATTCAACTCTGCCATATAATAAGTCTAAGTTATTTGTCATGTTTCAATCAGAAACATCACCAACTTAGTTCAACTCTATTATATGCAAGTATAATTCAACTCTGCCATATAATAAGTCTAAGTTATTCATCATGTTTCAATCAGAAACATCGCCAACTTAGTTCACCTCTATTATATGCAAGTATAATTCAACTCTGTCATATAATAAGTCTAAGTTATTCGTCATGTTTCAATCAGAAACATCGCCAACTTAGTTCAACTCTATTATATGTAAGTATAATTCAACTCTACCATATAATAAGTCTAAATTATTCATCATGTTTCAATTAGAAACATCGCCAAGGGACTGGTCAATCATATTACAGAAGTTTGAAATTAAAATCGAGCTAAAATTTTATTATTACTTCGGCTAGTAACAAAAAAAATTTAAAACAAAAAATCTAATGATAGAAAAACTTCAGGTTGCAAGTGTTCCAGGGTCTTGGCAACTCTTTGCCTTCACTGTCTTCAAGCCGATATGCCCTATTGCCCAGGACCGAGATGATTCAATAGGGTCCCTCCCAATTTGGGCCAAGCTTGCCCTCTCTGGGATCATTCTTGTTGCCGACGACCTTTCTCAGGACGAGGTCCCCAACTTGAAACTCTCATGGGTTGACCTTCTTATTGTAAGCCCTAGCAAGCTCCTACTGGTATACCCCTAGCTGAATTGTTACTTTCTCCCTTCTTTCTTCTAATAGGTCCAGATCTCGGGCCAAAAATGCCTCATTAGTTCCATTCTCTACTTCCTAGGTTCTGATCCTTGGGATGCCGACTTCCAATGGGATTACTGCCTCTGTGCCATAAGCCACGGCAAATGGGGATTCCCCAGTTGATCTTCTCGGCGTAGTTTGATATGCCCAAAGTACATTGGGCAACTCTTCCACCCAGTTCCCCTTTGCTGCTTCCAGCCTCTTCTTAATCCCATCCAAGATAGTTTTGTTGGATGCTTAGGGAAGCTTGGTGTGGAATAGTAGTTATTGATTTTGTACTTTGCATAGAAGTTCTTGATTAGCTTACTGTCAAACTGCATACCATTGTCTACTATTGTCGCCCTTGGGATCCCAAACCTGGTGATGATGTTCTTCCATATGAAGTTCTTTACATCAATGTCCCGAATCTTTGCAAGGGGTTCAGTTTCTACCCACTTGGTGAAGTAATCTGTTACCACTAGCAGGAACTTCCTTTGTCCAGTCACTCGAGGTAGTTGTCCAACAAGATCCATGGCCCACTGGGCAAATGGCCAAAGGCTAGACGCTGGGTTTAAATCTGCCGCTGGTTAGTGTATCAAAGGTGCAAACCTCTGCCACTTCTCATACTTTCTGACATAAGCTTCAGCATCTTTCTACATATAGGGCCACCAGAACCCCTAAACAATGGCCCTATGATCAAGTGACTTGCCCCCAGTGTGGCTTCCATATAATTTTTCGTGTATTTCATACAGGAAGTCTTCAACTTGTGAAGGATGCACACACCTCAAAAGGGGACCAGTAAAAGATCTTCAGTAGAGATGTCTTTCTGCTGTTAGACTAAATCTTGCTGACTTCAGTCTGATCTTGTGTGCTTCTTTATGATTATCTAGCAATTTCCTATCTCTAAGGAATACTATTATCGCATCCATCTAACTTGGTCTCATCTCTACACACATTGCCTCATACTCTGTGTTCAGTGGTTTTACACTTGGACCTGACAAATAGTCAACCATTATTGTCCTTGCCTATCCTGGTTTTATTGCACTAGCCAAGTTAGCCAAGGCATCAGCATGGCTGTTGTCATCTTGGCTAACTTGCTGTAGTCGGCAATTCTGGAATAATACTACCAATCTTCCCACCTTCTTTACATAGGCCATCATCCTTTCATCTCGGGCTGCGTATTCGCCTGTTGCCTGGTTGACGATAAGCTGGGAGTCATAGAAGACCATCACCTCGTTGGCTTCCATTCTTACTTCCAACTTCAATCCTACGATCAGTGCTTCATATTCTGCTTCGTTGTTTGAGGCCTTAAACCCGAAATGAATGGATTGTTCCAACATCCGCCCATCTGGCGATATTAGCACTACTCCTGCCCCCGCTCCTTGTCGGTTTGAACTCCCATCAACAAACAGGTAGAAGGAGTCACCGATGTAAATACCGCAGGGCCTGAGTTTCTCTTTTTTCATCTGTTTTGCTATCCCCCGCTGGTTTCTTCTTGTTCATCTGGACATCCTAAACCGCGACTCAACGAAGCCCGATGTACAGTGGCGCCTGGTGTGAACTCGGCCATGAAGTCGGCCAAAACCTAGCCTTTGATTGCTTCTGGGTCTGAATTCCAGATCATATTGGCCCAACACCACTGCCCATCTTGCTATCCTGCCGGTCAGATCTCCTTATTGTAATAGGGACTTCAAAGGATGCTCAGTTAATACCACAATCTTGTGGGCTTGAAAGTAATGATTCAGCTTCTTGGAAGCCATTACTAAATCCAGTGTCAGTTTCTCCAAAGGTAAGTATCTGGTCTCTGCATCTTCTAGGGTTTTACTTACGTAGTAAACTGCCTTTGTTCTCTCTTTTCTTCTCTGATTACCACTGCACTCACTGCATGCTCTAAAACCAGCACGTATAAGAACAGCTCCTCTCCAGGTACTGGATTTGAGAGAACTGGAGCTATGGTCAGGTATTTTTTCAAGTCAGCCAAGGTGACTTCGCACTCTTCTATCCATAAGAAGTTTGTGGCTTTCTTTACTAAACTAAAGAAATGTTTGCATTTGTCTGAACTTCTGCTTATGAACCTATTCAGGACTGCAGCCTTTCCAGTCAACATCTGCACTTATTTTGCCGATGTTGGGCTCTTCAAGTCCAAGATGGCCTTGATCTTATCCGAGCTCGTTGTAGACGCGCCCTCCGACCTCAGGCTACAGTTCGGACTCGATTTGTGTCACGGCCCTGTATCTAATCTCGCGGCGTGCAATACAAGACCGATGAATCATCAAAGAGTCCAAATCCGACAAATCGTTTTTGAAAACAGATTTTTTTAAAGAAGTGCCAAACATGGACTGCTTTGCCAGATACAGAGTCGCCACCTAAATATTTATTTTTGGGGAATTTAGGAAACCCTGACTCGGTGCCTAAGGCCACGTGTCCGTCATCACCAAAGTTGCCTCGACTCGGGAACTTGGGTACAATTGGGGAAGGTCACTTCGTGAACACCCCCGCTCACCCGATCAAAGATCGGCCTCTACTAACCATGATATCTAGTTTTGAAAACATTATGCGTTCTTATTCCGGTTATTAGCCTAGATTTACTATGTGATGCACACAACATACAAGTATAGACTGGATCGCCTGTATTGGAACGAAACATTTTATGTTTGTTTATTTTGAAAATGGTTTGATGGTGCTACCTGCAAGTAGGCTAAGACGTGGATTTGCCACCCTTGGGTGGGCTTAGAAAACATGGTTTTGCCACTATCTAGTGGGCTTAAAACTCACAGTCAATGCATTATTCCAATTTAGATAATCTAACCTTCACCCACAGGCATTCAGGCAGATATATCACATAAGCAATTAGCCTCATGGTAAGCATGTTATCATGGCAGTCACTCACACACATGCAAGGATGCTAAAACATAAATACTTACCGAGTACTCTAAGCCAAAACAGAAGCTATGTTAGAAATCCATGCATGATCCTAACTATACAGAAATGCCTAATGCAACACATGCAAAATGCAACTAAGATAGGCTCGGCTATTCTAAAGATGGCATGTGAAATGCTACAACTAACAAGTATTCAACTCGGAATTGAAATACAAATGCAGTTAGTATGATGCGCCGAGCCCGGTGCATGCAAGACAGATGAATGAATGCAAACATGCTATCATACTGTATGCTAATTGAAACATGCCCTAATCTAACCATCATAAGCTGGTAAATAAAAGGGAGAAAGACATGGGGTTGGAAGACATACATCACACGCACGCACACTTATTACAATTGTGCCCTCGCTCAGAGGGTCCGAATAAATAATACAGTCCCGAATAAATAATATAGTCCGAATAAGTACAAAATCCTAATTAATTAACAAATTAACTAGGAAAGCGGATAAATTAGCATGCAAGCTATGGACCGCCTCGGCTCTGTTCCGAATGATGAATGATGCATGCTCGAGTTGCCTTCGTCGGGAAATTCTTTACGATGCCCCGGTTTGCCTCTGTTCGCAACTGTTCTCGGAATATTGTGCAAAGCTCCAGAAGGTTGCTGATTTCTGATTTGCTGCAACAGAGAGCAACAAAGGAGCATGGCAAAGTATTTTGACATATGTATGCATGCCTCGATCCTCGTGCCACCAATCACGTATCTCGATGCATGATGGCTGAGGAGTCGAATTGCACAACTCGATGTGAAATGAATGCACATATAAACACAACAAGGCCTAAACTCCATCATGGGTAATCCGGAGTGTCGGCGATAGGGAATTGAAACACGTTCCATCACTCGGAGTACGAAACGTCCCTCGTTTCCCGTGCTTAGGCTAACTCCTATCCCAAACACGATGCGAATGAGATGGCATGCACAATGCGACTAACATACAACCTAGCATACGCAATGCTATGAAATGGCATACACAATGCTCGATGTAACATGGCATACACAATGCTCTAAGATGCAACCTAGCATACGCAATGCTATGGATTGAAATGGCATACACAATGCACGATGGACTTACACCAATATGAGTGGACCTCAGCCACACTCACATCAGTGGCCATTAGATGAAAAAAGAGACAACCGAAATGCATGCACACGTGCACGCATACCGAGGACCGAACCTAAGGCATAAAATGCCACTCTACCAAAGCATGGCAAGGGATGAAAGATGACATACAAACATATAATTTCCAGCACTAAAACATGATGCTAAATGATCCCGAAACATGGAAATATGGCACCCGATGCATGGAATAAGCCTCGAAACTCAAAACTAGACAAATGTATTGAACTACAAGTATACAAAGAAAGCATTATTTGGTCATGATGTCAAAAGACAGAGCCAAGGTAGTCCCGAAACATGCACATTTCTAGTTTAGAGCATGGCCAAAAGATGCTAACATGATGGACTAAAATAGCATGCAACATTGGCTAGCAAGCATGGTTTACATGGTATGTATATGAAACAAATAAGAACTCATCAAACCAGCCAAAAACAGTGAATAAAACATGCCAAAATATGCCCAAATAATCACTTAAATACAGCCAATTCATGCAAAAATGAGGGGCTTCTTTGGAAGGCCATTCAAGGGGTTTGTTAAGCACATATAAGATAGACACTTAGCATGACTAAACCAACTCTGGAAATGAGTTATAACAGTCCTAAAACTCACAAAATTGGCCCTGAAATCAGTCTAGGAAACATGCAAAGAAAGGCTCCTTTGAAGAGCCTTGGATGGGATTGCTCTACACATGCATTGTAGCCATAAAATATGATCAAAAGGGCCCTGGATAGACTTAAGGCAGACCTTAAAATCCACAAAATTGGGCCCAAAAAGTGACTCCAATGCATGCAAAATAGAGCCCCTTTGGAAAGCCAATGATGCTAGTAAAGAAAATGAGGGGTGAGAGGGTCACCCCTCTATGATTTCAAAGCTCAAAACCTCATCAAAGCCACTGAAAATCCCTTGGATTTCAGTGGCTAAGAGGCCAAAACAAGTCCAATGCAAATGCTCTAATGCATAGCCCTAATCATGAAGAGATGAAGCATGCAAGGAAGGAGACGACTCCAAACAGAAAAGTGACTTCAAGAAAAATTAAAGAGGAGGTCAAAACAAGGCTTTTTCCAGTTTATAACAAATCTCGAAAATGTTCACAAGTAAGGCTAAAGTATGATGCAAAAACAACCCTAAAAGAGAGATAGAGGGTAAGGGGAAGTAAATGACCTCAAACAGCAAAGTGCCCTTAAACAAAGTTGAATAGGGGGTCAAAATAAGACACTTTATAGTTTGGGTCGAAGCTCAAAAATACTTGCAAATAAGGCTAACCAATCATGCAAAAAAATGTGAGTTTAGGGGAAATAGGCACTTACCCTTGAAGAGCAGGTTTCCAGCAGCTTCTGGACCAAGTTGGTGAACCTTCAACCTCTAAAAATCAGCTTCAAGGGGCTGGAATGGATGGTGGAGGTGGTAGGCTAGGAGTTGTAGTGTAGAATGGCCAAGAACAAGGATGTTTGGAGGCTTGAAGTGGAAAGATGGAGGTTTGTATGTATATATCTCAGCCCAAAGCTTCTAACCTTTGCAAATGGAGGTGGAATGTGTGTTATATAGAGGGAGAAGGGTGAGGCTTCTTGGAGAAGCCAAGAGAGGGGTTCAAAGCTTCTAAAGGAAGCTTAACCAAAGGGTCAAGCTTCTTGAAGAAGCTAAACCAAAAAGGGTCAAGCTTCTTACCAAACCACCTTCCTCCCTAAGCAAAGGGGTCAAAACCCCCTTTTAAGGACCAAAACAGGGACAAAACCCTCGGACAGTGGGTCAAGTGCAAAACAGCTGGCACAACTGTGTTGCACTTGAGAAGAGCAAAAAGCAGCCACTCCCCCTGGTCGGCCGACTAGGGGTCAAAAAGGCCAACAAAAAATTCTGACCGGCCACCCCAAAAAAGTGGCCTCCCAGATAAGTGCAACACAGCTGTGGTATGAAAAGCCAGAAAATGTGGCTCAAAAGTGAGAAAAACTAGCTTTTTCTCAGAAAAATCGGCTTTTGGAGAGAGAAAATGAGAAAATTGGTTTTTTAGGGGAAAAGGTGGCCGGCCACCATACTACCCCCTCCCTAACAGTGAAAATAGGGTCTCTACCAAAAATGGACCAAAACGGATGCAAAACGAAGGTTCGGGGGCCAAAACGCGCGGTTCGGGGCCCCGAAAACAGGCTGTTAGGCACCGGAAGTGGTGTATGACCACGAAGGTGGTCTCCCGGGCCACAGTGTCCCTCTAAAGGGAGGAAATAAGGCGTGTGCCAAAAAGCGAAGCAAACGGAGATAGTTAAGCGGTCCCGAACCGAAGCACACGGCCGACGGCTCCGAAAATCGAAAACTGGGCTCCAAACGAGAAAAATGGCCTACGACCACGAAACGTAGCCTACGGCCACTGAGAGATGGTCTACAAGACCTGTCCCTCCTTTGGGAAGAGAAAACGGAGAAAACAGGACCCGGTTCGCAAACCGAGGCAAGGCACAAAAAGAGCCCCGAAGTCTGGAGGCAAGGCTCGCAGCCGAGACTCTGAAACCTCAAAACGAGCACAATATGCAACATCACCGAGCGCTCCACTGGTGACATCTGAGTCTTAAGGTCGGTCAAAAATGGGGTGTCTACACTCGCCTCAATGCCCTTTTTGGTAACCAAGTATCCCAGGAACTTTCTTGACCCAACTCCAAATGTGCATTTTGACGCATTGAGTCGGAGCCAAAATGTCCTCAAGATATCAAAGACTGTTTCAGGTTGGCCAAATGATCCTCAAGTTCCTTGGTCTTCATGACAATGTCATCAATGTATACCTCCACTGTTCTACCTATTAGATGTCTGAACATCTTAGTCACCAATGTTTGGTAGGTTGCTCCTGTATTTTTCAACCCAAAAGGCATTACTCTGTAGCAATACAGCCCTTTTGGGGTGATAAATGCAGTCTTCTCCTCATCCAGGGGGTACATGGCTATCTGATGGTACCCCCTATAAGCGTCCAAGAAGCTCATCCTTCCATGCCCTGAAGTGGCATCCACCAATTGGTCAATCTTGGACAGTGGGAAATTGTCTTTGGGACAAGCCTTGTTCAGGCTGGTGAAGTCCACGCAGACCTTCCACTTCTCATTCTTCTTCTTCACAACAACTGTGTTTGATAACCATGTTAGGTAGTTTACCTCTCGAATGGCTCTGGCCTCCAGAAGTTTATCCACTTCCTCTTCTACTGCGTCAACATGCATCAATGTAGGCCTCCTTGCTCGCTGGATGACAGGTTTGGCTGACCTGTCCACATTCAGTCTATGGCAAGTGACCTCGAGGTCAATGCCAGGCATCTCGTATGGTGTCTAGGCAAACACCTCAATGTTTTCTCTCACGAACGCCTCTAACTCTTTTTTCTCTTCCTCAGCCAAGCCTGAGCCTAGAAGGAAGAAGCACTCTTCATCCCCTTGCTGGACTAGGATCTTCTTCAGGGCTTCCTCACTCTTCATCCCCTTGTTGGACAAGGTTCTTTGCCTACGTCCTCCAAGACCTCCATGTCCTCGTCCTCAATTTCTGCTGATTCTGCTCCTCGCACGCTGCAGGTGGATTTCATTGCTGCCATGGAGCAATTCTTTACCTGCACCTAATCCCCTCTGACCTCCTCAATTCCATGCTTTGTTGGGAACTGCAACAGCTGGTGCAGTGTTGAAGGAACAGCCCCTGTTGAACGCAGCCATGGCCTTCCCAGGATAACATTGTAATGGGAGGAGGTGTCAATTATTGTGAACTCTGTGTTTACCTTCTTGGTGCCAGGCTGCACCTCTAAACTTATTGCTCCCAGGGGCCACGTTGGCGTTCTGTTGAACCCAACCATTGGACCATTGGACTACTCCAGATCATCTTGGTGAAGGCCAAGCTCTTTGTAACACCTGACATACATGATGTCACAAGAGCTGCCCTAGTCAATTAAGATGCACTTTACATAACACTTTCCAATCTTGAGAGATATTACCAGGGCATCATTGTGTGGATGTTGCACCATGTCTAGATCGTCTTCAGTAAAGGACACCATTGGTCCTTGGTGCTCGTCTACCCTAGGTCTTTTCTGCCGAACCTGATGCACATGTTGCAAGTGTTTTACCTTCTGAGTCTCCCCTCGTATTTCGTTCTCATTAACCTTCGAATGAATCACATTGATCACTCGAGGTCCGCCTGCTTACGGTTGTGGTGCTGGCAGGGGTGGTGCTGCTGGTGCCTGAGGCAGTCTCGCTTATTCCTCCCTTGTCCTGGCCTCATCTACTAGGTGTAGCACGCGCCCGCGGAGGGGGACCTTCGCTGCTACTACAGTTCGGACTCACGATTTTTGTTGTCGCGGTTCTTAATCTGAACCAAAGAGTCCAAATCTGGCAAATCGTTTTGAGAAACATATTTTTGAAAAAGTAGTGCCAAACATGGACTGCTTTGCCAGATACAGAGTCGCCACCTAAATATTTTTTAAAATGGGGGAATTTAGGAAACCCTGACTCGGTGCCGAAGGCCACATGTCCGTCATCACCGAAGTTGTCTCGGCTCGGGAGCTTGGGTACGATCGGGGAAGGTTAGCTATGAGCACCCCCTTTCGCCCGGTCCGAAGACCAGCCTCTACTAACCATGATATCCGATTTTGAAAACGTTATGTGTTCTTATTCCATTTATTAGCCTAGAATTACTATGTTATGCGCGCAGCAAACAAGTATAGACTAGATTGCCTAATTCGGAAAGAAACATTGCATATCCGTTTGTTTTGAAAAGCGCTTTGGAATTTGCTACTCGCAAGTAGGCTAAAAACACGGATTTCAATGAGTTTTTCCAACTCAAACAATCCAACCTTCACCCACAGGCATTCAAACAGTTTAATCTCACATAAGCATTTAGCCGCATGGCAAGCATGCTGTCATGTTAACATTCACACACATGCGAGATGCTAAAGCGTAAATACTTACATCGTACTCCGTGCCAAAACAGTAAACTAGTTAGCAAAACATGCGTGTCCTAGTTCATGCTAAATTGCCTAATGCATCACATGCAAAAATGCAATCTAGGCAGGCTCGGCTAACCCTAAACATGGCATGTGAAATGCGGTCAACTACCACATATTCAATTTGTGAATTGAAGTACAGATGCAGTTAGCGTGATGTACCGAGCCTAATGCTTGCAATACAAATGGATGCACACATGCATAGCATAAGGTATGCTAAATTAAACGTGCCCTAATCTACCATCATAAGCAGGTAAATAAAAGGGAAGAAAGACGTGAGGTTGGAAGACGTACACACACTCACGCACACTTATTACAGATTTACCCTCACTCGGAGGGACCAAAATAATAATACAAATTAATTAACTACGCAAGCTAATTAAATATTGCAAATTGCTTAATTAATTAACAAATTAACTAAACTAAAGAAAAACAGTAAACTGCCTCGGGGAACGCGCCGCCATGCATAGGCTGCCTCTGTTTTCCTTCCTTCACTCCTCTGGAGGCTGTCAAAACCTCAGGACTGCATCCCTAGACACTGGGGAGTGCCACCGGCTGAGTGGAATTACCACCGGCAGTGGTGTGTGGCCGTCGGCACAAAATGAAGCTGTCGGCAGAGGAATTGTTGCCGGTCGGCACCTTACACTGCCGATCGGCAGAGTGTTCCTGCAGAATCTGCAAATGACAGCAACAGAGGGCAAGGCAAAGCATGGCAGCACAATTCAAGGCATATATGCACCAACCATGTCCCTTATCATGATAATGACTCAAAGGGGCATGTACCTCGATTCTCGGACCACCAATCACGCATTTCCATGCATGATGGCCCAAAGAACCAAGTATGCAACTTTGATTTCAAATGCATGCAAACCAAATCAAATCAAACAAGGCCCAATTCCTATCACCAATTCAAGGAACAAGGCATGCATGCAAGATGCAATGCAACCTAAGCATGCAAGCTAAGTGTGCAACATGACATAGCGATATACTTGTGCAAGCATACAAGCATACATATGGCAATGCAAATAGATGGAGAGATGGACTTAAACATGAATTAGGCAACTCTAAATAGGCCTAAAACAGTAGCCAAAATGCTATAATATGAGGGACCAAATACATGCACACATGCACCTAATTGAAGGCCAACACTTAAGCACAAATTGAACAACCCTCAAACACATTTGAAAGGGGGATCGTGGACTAATTAGCATGCAACATAAGCTCTAAAAATGCATGTTAGGATGGTGCCAAACCAAGCAACAAAATCAAGCCAAACATGCAACAAATAGTCCAAGTGTTCAAAGCAAACCAATGGGGCATTGAACTACACTTAGTAAGACCAAACATGGCATGGACTAAATGACTAAAAACAGAATTTTGGCACATAACATAAGGCCCAAAAGACCACTTAGATGGCATCTAAATGGCTTAAAAACAAAGGCATGCACAAATGGTCAAAACATGGAGCATGCAACACATGCTTCCAAAGCATCAAAGGGGCATGCAAGGCAATCAAGCAAGTATGAAAATGGGACTGAAATAGCTTATAGGGTGGCCCCAAATCACCAAAACAATGCAAAGATGCCATGCTATACATTCATATGCTCAAGGCCAACAAGCCTAAATACAAAGGAGCTATATGATGAATGCCAAATTCGACCCAAACAACCTAGGACAGACCTAGAACATGGCAAAACATGCACAAAATCTTCACAAGACTAAGCCTAAAACATGCTCCAACAAAGGCTAACAACCTAAGGCACATTGAGGCAATAACATGGCATTACATGGCAACTATGCTAAGCATACATGGAGTACCAAAACCAACTTAAAATCATGTTATATTATGGATATATAAGCATGAAAAACAGCCTAAACATGCTTAACACACACTCAAGCATAGTGCTCTCTCAAGAGGCCAAAACATGCCCTTTTCAAGGACAACAAGGAGAGGGGGTGGCCCTCTCCTTCTTGGGACTTCAAGGCATCATCTTCACCACTGAAATCCCTCAAGATTTCAGTGGTGAAGGGACCCCAACACCAAAATCCCGGAGCTAGCACAAAAAGGCACAAAATGAGGCCTTTTAAGGCCTAAGGGTGTTCAAACTTACCCAAACCACAAAACACACTTAATAAACAATCAAGAGGACTAAAAAACAGAACTTTTTTATGTTATACAATAAGCACAAAAACAGCTCTAAGATAGGTAGAAAATCAATGCAAAATTGGGGAAAAAGGAGACTAGGTTCTCACCCTTGAAGACCCCTTCACAAATGGTGCTCCAATGGCCTCCTTTAGCTTGAATCTAACACCAAAACTTCAAAATCAGTCCCTTAGAACCTCAGTTCCAAGAGGAAGGTGAAACACTAGGTGTTTGTGTGCAATAGTAAGACACAAAACCCCTAGTGCACAAAAGAGAGGGAAAGAGATATAGGATGTGTATCTAACTCAAACCCTAAAACCAGAGCTTAACAATGGCTGTCTAGCTCTCAAAATATCCTAAGTCTCTCCTCCTTAGCCAAAGAGACCCCCCTCTCTCTATATGGCACTTCTTGTCTTGTAAAGCTTACAAGACAAGCTTCATAAGAGGGAGATCCCTCCATACACGTGTATGGAGGGGAGCAAAAGCAAGACAGCCGTCTTAAAATATCTGCAAAAGCAGATGCACAGTAATCGGCCGGCCAAAAATGCCATCTTGGCCAAAAAGAGTGCCGGCCGACAATATACATTGCCGGTGGCAGCAAAAACCAGCCGGTGGCCTCTAGCCACTGCCGGTGGTGGGTGGGGATGGTCTACAAGCCCTACCCTACCCTTCCAAGGCAAAACACAAGTGTTTGGTGCAAAACCAGACACTAAACGGTCGAGTTCGGAGATCCTGAGGCAAGGCACGCGAGCCGAGGCCTCCGGGAACTCCAAACGAACACAAACATGGATGATCACCGAGTGTTCAAACGGTGACGTCCAAGTCTTGAGGACGGTCAAAAATGGGGTGTCTACACTAGGTCCCTTAAATGACCTTGTCTTACCAGGTCTTCCAGATGTGCTTTTAGGGCTCTACACCCTTGAGTCAGATGCCCACCCTCATTATGGTAGGCGCAGTGCTTCCCCAGACTTCTTCCCATAAATTTGTGAGGAATTTTCTCTGGTGCTCTATAATAGGAGTGATTCCAGATTCTTTCCAAGACTTTGTAAACCAGAATTTGGAATACGGTTGTGACTGTCTGTGTAGCCCTCAGTGCTGTCTTTTGCTTGTTATATCCAGTGTTACCTCGGCCTCGCTTCGGCGAGCTATTTCTCTTCTCTTGTTTTGACGCCTTTGTCCCTGGTGTGTCTTCCTCGGCTCTCGTATACTTCTCTATCCTGGCCATTAGTTCATCCATACTTTTTGGCAGTGTCTTTGCCAGTGATTTTCGAAGCAGATAATCATCGTTCAGGCCGTTCTTAAAAGACACGACCATCACCTCTTGGTTGGATCCTGGTATTCGGTTGAACACCTCATAATACCTTTTGGCATAGGCCCTAAAGCTTTCATCCTCTCCAATTCTCAAAGCCACCAGGGAGTCCACCCTCAACAGCTGTAGTTTGTTTGTCACAAACATGGCCACGAACATCTCGGCCAGACCTTCCCAACTTTTCACAGTTCCTTTTGGCAACTTGTGAAACCAGTCTGATGCGATTTCCCCAAAGGATGAGGGGAACACCTTACAAAGCAACGGCTCGTTCCCGGTGTACAGTGCCATTGAGTTAAGGTACAAGCCGGCGTGAAAGTTAGGGTCAGACTTACCGACGTATATCTGGAATCTCGGCATGTGGAACCTTTTCAGAGCCTCAAATTTGTCCAGTTCTACCGAAAACGGCATTCTCAGTTTGACCAGGGAGGTTACCTCGGCGTCGTGTCGCTCACTCTAGTGGTAGTCCCTTAAATCTTCCTTGGTCCGCCCAGGAGCCCGGCTCTCAACGGATTTTAGCCTCTTTGGTGTGCTACTCCTGGTGTCATTATGAGTCCTCTTGAACCTCCCTCCATTAGTCGTGTCAAAACAAAGCTTCTTCTCTTGAGCATGCCGATGTTCTTTGGTATAGGCTTCTTTGGTACGATATGTTTTCCAAGACTCTCCCTTCATCGACTCTCCTCGCCCGACCTCCCGTGAAGGGCGGTGAGAATGTTCCTTGGTCTTGTCGTGCTGAGGGACTACAGGAATTGTTTTCTGTCCCCCTTTCTGGGCATCTTTCTTAGCCGCTGGAATCGGCGTATCTTGTAATGGAAACGGTGGCTGCATGACGTTGTTCTGCATTATGAAATTGATGACCGATTGCAAGTCTGCCAATTTGTTTACCATTCCCTTCATCTCGTCATCCCTCTGGAGGCATCTATCTTTTCATACCTGGAGGTCGTCCTCGTTATAATACCCGCCACGGTCTCCCTTCTTTGGTACGTCTCCTTCCTGGCCGACGCCTTTCTGTCCGGGATTCTTATCCCAAGTTTCTTCGTTGCAGTTATCTTCCTCCTCGTTAGGGTCAATGTGTTTTCAGTAGGGATATTGTCCCCGGTCTTCTCTTTCTCTCCGTCGTTAGCCATCTATTCTCCTTTCTTTCCCACAAACGGTGCCAAATTGTGTGTGTTGATTTCTAACCACACTGCCAAATAGGTACTCAGCTGGAGAATACCGGCAGAATAGACGGGGCCCGAATGACCTGTCACAGAAAGATAAGACTCCGGCGATGGTTCTTCCACTCGGAGGCACTCCGACGATCAAGTCAGTACTCAGTTATCTCTCAAAGATAGCATATAGTGCTTTAACTCACTAGCCAGAATACAAAAAGCGTACCTTAGACCCACAAGAGTGCCTTAGTTTTATAGCCAACACTAACCTGATTCCTCTAGAAGCCTAGCTTCAATGAACTTTGGCTTAATGCCTATCTTAGACTCCCAATTAGATAAAGATAAACTCCCTAAGAGTTTTATCCTTATCCAGACTAAGGTCCTCTCCCATTCTAGGACTCTTATTCCTTATCCACTCATCTCGGATTTCAATATCTCCGCAGATAACCTCGGCTTAGCCGAGATCACCTCGGCGCCATGATTAGGACACGTGGCACCTCGGCTGGCACTTCGGTGCCACCTTGGCCACGTGATGTCATTCACAAAAATATGCCCCCACAGTAATATTACTCTCTCTCTCTCTCTCTCTCTCTCTCTCTAATTTTTTTTTTCATTTTTCAAATTTTTGAAACAAAAATTGACGGAAGATCGGAAAAAAAAAATAGCTTTCTTTAAAAAAAATTCTACGATTCAAAGAATAAGACCAAAAAAAAAAAAAAAAGAAGAAGATAACTTTTATTGAATTCAAAACACTTTTCATTACATCTAATATATTTTTACTTTTTTCACTTATTTTTAAGATATTTTTTACTAAGCATTGCTCCAGGCACTAGTTAGTATTAGCCTTCAAATATGAAATAACAATACTACAAATTAAAAATATATATATTTTTTTAAAAGTATTCCAAAAATGCATATATGTTACAATCATTCTAGATAGAATGTACATTACATCAATTTGAATTCTTTTATTGGTAAAAATTAGTGATTAATTGTTAATAGGAGGAGTTAAACTCACATCCTCTCGTTAGTAACCAAAAGATTAGCCACACAAATTGCAACATTTTAGTTTCACATCAATTCTAAATTCACACCATACAACTCATTTGGGTTATGTTTTCATGGTCCATTGCATTTTTAGTTAAACTCTTTTGTCTTTTTTTCAAAAGCAGTTTTTAGAAACAGCCAAACAATTTTCCTTTTTTATTTTTTCCCCGAAAAATGAAAAAGGAAACCAAAAAAACAAAATGACCCTATCTAAATGGATCATCCCATTTAGAGAGTTTAAAGAGTTTTTAGGGTCATTTTTTGTACTTTTTTAAGGAAAATGATTTGAGGGAAAAAAATGTTTACTTCAATAAAACAATTATTGTGAGCCTTATATTTTTTTTTATATGGAAAACAAATTCTTTTTTTTTTCTTTTCTTTTCTTTTCTTTTCTTTCCCATCAATTGAAGGCAACCTTAGTCTTTTTTCTTTGTTTTTATTTCTTATTTTTTTAATTATATTTATGGAAAGGCAACCTTATTCTTGGACTTAGGTTATAAGAACTGCCACACACGAGCTAGCCATCGTAAGATATTCATGAAAATGAAAAGTAATATATTTGGAAATATTTATAAAACATAATAATAATTGCACAATAGTAACAAAAGACGATCACTCAGTCAAATGATGTGCTAGTGATGTGAGGAGAGACGACCCAGACTGGATGAACTTTAGCTCAATAATAGAATTCAATTATATTATTCCTTTATTACACAATTAATTAGAAGTGTCCTAAGAAAGCAACGTCACAATTTTTTGGCAATGTATAATTTTATTTTCTTTTTTGGAGAAGGTGGCAATGGATACTTGAAAGATATATATTATTAAAGAAAAAAAAAGAATTATGTTAGATAAATAGAATTTATATCTAGAATGACATTAGGAAAGCAGTGCTCGTTAATAAGAAAATTATTTAATAATTCCTAGGCTATCATGTTGGATTTTTATCTTAATTTTTAGAAAATATGAACCCACGGTCCCACATTGTATGGGTTTCCAAGATCCCACAATTGATAATTCAAGAAAATTATATCTTTTAAAAAAAAGTTATTACCACATAAGTCCCTTATAAAATTATGTATTGATTTTTTTTTTTTTTTTTAAATTTTATCAAAACACTAATAGATTAATTATCTGATGACAAAGTAATTCTCCTACCAAAACTTATCGATCAGGATTCCATCAATGCGCTTGTATACCTTTATTGACCTGCCATTGTTTGTTTTAAAAGTCCATCAGGACTCAAGGCCACTTGTGAAGAAGAATAATCAGATTGTTTGGTTTGAATTTTTAGGATTTATTTTTTAAAAAAATTTAAAATTTCTTATTTTTCATATTTTTTGTTTTTATTGAATTTTTTAAATATTTTAAGTATTTTTTTAAAATTTTTAAATACACCTAACATAAGTATACTTAAAAAGTATAAATTTGCGAAATTTTTTTTTTAGAAAATTCACTAAATACCAAAGATATAAATTAAAAAAATTCAAGAATTAATTACATTTTTCGTATTCTTGTATATTTATTGATTTTTGAAAATATTTTTTTTACAAATATTTTACTTTTTAGATACATCTAAGTAAGGTGCATTTAAAAAAATTTATAAAAAAAATTGATCAAAAATTTAAAAATATTCACTAAAAACCAAAAAAAAAATAAAAAATAAAAAATAAAAAACTCAATTTCTAAAAAATTAAATTCAAAAAATTGAAACCAAACACTCTGAATCCTTTTTCAAGATGAAACCAAAATTTAAAAAGGTCATACAAAAAGTGACAGCCTAATGCCTCGGTTGGGATTAAATATTTTATTCAAAAAATTAAAAAATTATTATAAGTTATCATATTACTCTCTCTATTTTTTTTGTACATCTTTTCGTAAAAAGTCAAAAAATTACTAAAATGACATATTTTGAAACGAGACCTAATAGTCTTAAGGCCGATGCTAGATAATGTGTTTGTTTCACGTTAGGCCACCACCTCAATCTTAGTGTTCTATCTTGACAAGCGGAGGCGGATCTCCAGATCACAAGTTGAAAAGTACGGAGTAGTGGAGTTTTGGATGAGTTCGGTGGCGACTTGGATTTGGTTTTTTTCTATTTAATTTTCTTAGTTTTCAGTTTTTCTCTGTTTAATTTTCTTATTTTTTTAGTTTATTGATGTAATAATCCTTCATGTATAGAGGCTTGTTTCCCTCCCCGATGGAGGTCTTTTCTCCTCCTTTATGTAGGCTTAGATCCTTCTTTTTATAAAAGTTGTTTATCTCTTTTCATGAACTTATAATACTGTTATATCATATTGATTCGATTTTTTTGGTTTTACAATAAAAATTTTCTTTTCAAACTAAAAAAAAAAAAAAGTGACACTGATGAAAAAAACCACATGGATTGTGAACTTTACTAGTCAAATTTAATTAATAATCTAATAATTTTCACATGCAGGGTTAATCATGTCATAACAATCTATATGAATGGTAATATGGTAATAACAAATGTGCAATCTTATTCTGTTATTTATTTATTTATTTTATTTTTATGGAGACATCAATTTTCATAACTAAAACTCTTATCCACAATATTAAAGGTGTGTAGCACTTCTCATCGCATTAGATCATAAAATTTATTTAGAAAAATAATATACTGCTCATATTCATATAAATATAATTCAAATTCAATTCTTATATGGCCAGAACACATTTAAAATCAATCTAAGTCATCCTTTCTTTTTCTAAATAAATTTCTCAGTCCATAACATCACATGTAGTAGAATAAACCGACAAAATTTTTGATGTCTCAAACCTTCTAAAAGGAAAGAGTCAATCAAAAACCTTCTAAAATGAAAGAGTCAACCAATCACTCCAGACAACAAACAAATTATTTTCGTTAAATGAGTAGAATGGAGATATTTATTTTCAAATTAATTATTGTAAAATAGCTGTGTAAATATATCTCTATTTCAAATTCAAAATCTTAAAAAGGTGATTTTAAAATTTTTATTGATGACTTAACAATTATAGATCATTGAATTTTAATGATGTCTTGCATTTTTATACATTGAAAAGTGTAATGAGCCAAATAAGGGTACCAGGGCCACTGTGGAGTGCATTATTGTAACTCAGCCTGGACCTAAAATTACATTATAATACTAGGTCCGATAAACTCATATATTTAATAGAAAATAGCTTACAAAATAAAGATTAATAACCTTGTACTTCAGTTGGCACAAAAATTTTTCTTTTGTTCATTATACATCTTAAGTTCAAAGGTTGGTGGATGTATTTCTCCTCTTATGCGCATTTTTTTTTTTATTTCAAACAAAAATAAACAAATAAAATACATCAAACCGATCCAGGCCAGACTCAAGGATTATTCCTAACCCCATTTCTCAAGGATTATTCCTAACCCCATTTCATTTTATAAATAAGCCTATAAAATTAGTCTAACTTGATTTTATGGACTTAAATGTCAATTTTAAATTCTTAAGTGATGGTCAATGTTAACATAATGTGAAGTCATTTTTTTTTTTTTTACTTTTCGATCTAACTTGTGAAACCAGAATATTAGTAGAAGTATATATTTCCATGTTGTGGTAAAGATATTTAGAATATTCCTAGACTTTCCAACTCCAGCTTTTGTAATCCTATATCCACAAACTCTTCATCCCCATGTTTTCTATCCCCTCTCTCTCTCAAACAAAATAAGAACAAAACTGTGAAAAGAATTAATAAGGCATTAAGAGGGAAGGACAAAAAAAAAAAAAAAAAAACATATAAAAAAAAAGGGGAGGGAAAGAATTTTTTTTTTTGGATCAGCAAAAAGAGAGATTTATTGTTGATAAAAGTAAAGTACATGCAAATTCCATCAACAAATTAGGAAAGTGCACCAAGCATCATAGCCACTCCACAATCCCAACTAAGTTGACACTGCAAAAGAAGTACAATTATCTGCAAGCACTTAACCTACGATTGGTGAGAAACCAATCAAGAGCAACTAAAACCAAAAAAAAAACAGAACAACAACACCAAACAGAGCAGCATACAACAGCATATATTACCTGTTGAAAGTTTATACTTATTGTGCGTGCAATATATGTTAGTGAAGGTTTGCTTTGTTTATTTTATTTTTTTTGGTCTTGCAGTCTCAACTATATCTACATGGGGTTCGAACTCACAACCTCCATTCTAGATTGGAAAGTATATGATTGTGGTATATTCCAATGCACCTGATTTTATGTTTTTATTCTTTTTATCCATTAGTGATCATATTATTTCAATAATATAGATAGAATAAACACTTTGTTTTTGAAAAATAAAAATAAAATCTACAATACAGATACAAATTCACGAACTGACAGTGACCACTCTTTGTGAATATGTATCAATTTAATTAATGACAATTTTGAAACCAAAAATAAAATTGAAAGTTTTCTTTTCTTTTGATATCTATAATTTTGATAGGGAAAAAGATAAACAAGCCCACTTTTTAGACGCATTTTTTAGACCCAATGATGTATATGTAATATGATTAGTTAATAATTAGAGAAAATATGAGAGAGTGTGTTGTTTTTAATATTCTAATTGATTCTCATCATTGAGTTTGAATATTGGATCTAACTTTTGGTCTTAAATGGCAATAATCTGTTGACAATTAAAATCCTTGTTTGTAAAGCTAATTCAAATTTATGCCCATATAAAAAATAAATAAATAAATAAACACTAAAATTTATGGCTCAAAACTACTAATACAAGACCTAACACATCAGTTACATGCCAATATAGCAAGCCTAAGAAGAGAATAGTTCATTGCCGCTGTTAAAAATCAAAACATTTCATTCTCATATATTTTTATATATTTAAATAATTGTTTTTATATACCAAAATACTAACATTAATCACCATTGTAAAGATTTCCCTTAAACTAAAATGGTGCTGGTTTGCTTGGAAAAATATTCTTGTCATCGTCATCTAATTCAATACTGATTTAGGATTAAATGTGACAAAAAATATCTCACCCACCAATTCGACCCGAATTTGGGGATGCTCTGCTGTGCGGTGAAATGGGTCCATTTCAAGACCCATTTTGATAATCCGAACCATTCACATTTTAGAATACTTCAAGTAGAACATGCCTGCAAAAAATTAAGTTAATCGGATATCGTTTACCTATTCATCCACTCACATTTGTATTCATTTTAATACTTTAAATCACAATTATTATTTATTTTTGTAGATAGAAATGTGAGTGGATGAATGGATAAACGATATCCAATTAACTTGATTTTTTACAGGCATGTTCTACTTGATGTATTCTAAAATATGAACGGTTCAAATTATCAAAATGAACCCCGAAATGGGCCCATTTCTCTGTACCCCGCGCAGCAGCATCTCTCATCCCCAATTGACCCAGCTGTAGTTTCAAGTATTTAATGGTTATTATTATTCATGTAACACTTGACTGGAAACCATATTTGATTTTTAGTACATGATGTGTCACGTGATGATAAGCTCTGCATTAATGGATGATTATCTATAGGAGATGTCATCTCTCCTATTGGTGTTATTTGGAGTCTTTTTTAGTTATTTGAATCATTTATTTTATAAATTTTATTAAAAAAATAATTTATATAAAAAAATTATGTCCATTCAATAATTTATGTAATCCTATGTCTTCTCTGTTTTTTTTACTAAATATATAATCCTATCTTATGTCCATTCAATAATTATTTATTTTAAATAATGTTGGGTGAGCAAAGTTCTGTAACTCCATGTGACAAACGATACTATGCATAAAGGTGTTGGCTACATATTTTGTAAAAGCCAGTTACAGTTCGACACGTGGCATAGTAAGGGTAATAAAGGAAGGTTATTCAAGCCTTTAATCCTGATCGTACACGTGGCAATAAATATTGGTCCTCACATGATCTGAGTAACACTAGATCAAATAACGGGATGCAAGATGACGTGTCTTCAACGGTTACTCATATTCAAATCCAGTACAAGAGGGAAGCTCAACTGCCAGTAATGGCGTAATGGAGCTACTTTTAAGGAAGCATGATCAGCGATCATGGAGGAGCAGTTCGACGGATCGAAGTGCAGTTCGAAGGTCATCACCGACGAGTATAAATAGCAGAGCAGCCCCCAGGAAAAAGGACGGACTCAGATCATACAAACCAGTCATTTACTTCATATATTTTCTTTTCCAGTCATTTACATTTCCAGTCTTTAAATACCTGTTCTTTAAATACCTGCACTTTAAATACCAGTACTGCACTTCGATTCAGAGGAGTAGCTTCAAGTAGATTCACAAGTAGATTGCTGTTGTAAACCTCTCTGAGGCTGAGTTCGGACCATTGTAAGTGTTCATTTTTATGAAATACTTCAATTGTTCTTCATATTACTGTTATTTTCTATTAACTTCTCCTAAATCAAGCCACCAGTAAAAGTCCTCTTCATTGAGGCTAAAAAGAACTAAAACACAATCGTCTGATAATTGGTTGGCAATCACAATTTCTGTAAGGACTGATTGATCCTTGCTGGCACGCTCACATTCACAAAAATACCCTTCGAAAAGCCAAAAAGCCAACATATATTTTTGGCACGCCCGGTGGGACTTAATTAAAAATGGCTAGAAGAAGACGACAAGGAGAAAGTGAACGATTCGAAGAAGGCGTGGAAGGAGAGGTAGAAATACCAAATCCAGAGGATAATGTAGTAACACATCCTGTGGAAACTCCTATATTGTCAGAACCTATGGTCGAACAGACCAGTACTTCTGGACAAGAACCATATGTTCATATTATTGGACAAAACCAAGGAATTGGACCGTCCACTGTGCCATTTATTCAACCAACAAATCCATGGGATGGTTTAGTAAATGCCATGGGACAACAATTAATGAACACAATGGAAAGGTGGGCAACATCCTTTTTGGATCGAATGAATAACCACCAACCAACAAACACAAGACACACGGAGGAAGTCGTAAATGTCCCCCAACAAAGATTGGCTAGAGAAAAACAGCCTATGCAAGTTAATGGACATGCTAATGGTCAAACTAGTACCCAAAACTTTGAAAGACCATCGCCTCAGTCTTGGTATGAACCCATTTCAAGGCCTATAGCAGGCCAAAATGCCTCAGTACTTAATAATGAAGCCACACAAGTTGGTGGATCTGGCCAAGCACAAGAAACTGGCATAAGAGTGGTTACAAATCCCATGTTCGAAGCCATACCTGGCACGAGGGGGTACACTAATCCCTTATTCGAATTTACACCCGGGGGGTTGGAGGGTTTTCCCACAAATGGCAGAGACACAACACCTGTTCCAGCACCTTTTGCAGGTCCTTTCGTGGGTCATGCTCAAAGAGGTTACCCATACCCTCAACAGCAACCTGCATTGCAAGGACAACCAGCCCCAAATTTACCGCCTTATGGACCAAGAGGACCACAAGCACAAGTTTGTCCACCAAATCCTGTGTTTGCCCCTCCAGTAGTGGTTCAGCAGGCACAAAATATGGTCCCTAGAGACCAGATTGCTGATATTGTTAGGGAGATATGTGGACCAATGGCTCGGGGGGTCCAGACTCCCATATACAGAAAACCATACCCAGAATGGGTGGATAGGGTACATGAATACCCGAGGGGATTTAGGATACCAGATTTTACCCTTTTTTACGGGACTGGAAATCAATCAACGATAGAACATATTGCTAGGTTTGCTGCTCAATGCGGTGAGTTTACTAACCATGACTATATGAAACTGAGATTATTTCCAAATTCCCTAACAGGGGGAGCATTTGTATGGTACATCAACCTTACACCTGGCTCCATTCAAAATTGGCAACAAATGGAAGAGGCATTTCATGCCCAATTCTTCCAATCAGAGCCAGAAGTATCTATGGCAGATTTGGCTAGATTGAGTCAAAGGCCTGAAGAAAAGGCTACTCAGTTTATTGCCAGATTTAAAAGGGCTCGAAATAAATGTAGAGTTATCCTGCCAGAGCCAGAATTCGTCAGATTGGCTCAAAATGGTTTGGAATTCAGGCTTCGAAAGAAGTTTGATTCAACTGAATTCAGAGATTTGGTCGAACTGACCTATAAGGTGTCTCGATATGAAGCATTATTAGAAGAGGAACAAGATCGAAATAATGCATCATATAAGACATATTATAGAGATCCTAATTATGAAATAGATGCAGCAGAGATTGTAGGCAAAGAACCTGTAATCTGTGAAGCATTAATTCATAAGGATACAATTATAGACCAGCAGTTTAAAAAGAAAGATTTTCACAGAAAATACTCTTTCGATTTAACAAAAGCAGATGACATCTTTGATCATTTGCTCGCGGCTAATTTCCTTAAGTTACCTAAAGGAGTAAAACTACCATCTCCAGATGAACTGAAAGGAAAAGTATACTGTAAATGGCATAATTCTTGGTCTCACTCGACTAAAAACTGCATTGTTTTTCGAGACAGGATCCAAGAACAGATTCGAAAGGGAAGTTTGAAGTTCTCAGCTAAAACAGAAAAAGCCATGGGAATTGACAGTGATCCCTTTCCAGAAGTTGGAGAGGCAGCAGCCAATGTCATCACATCAGACTTTCAGAACTTGTCCTTGACAGAATTGGAGGAAGTCAATGTGCAGATGCATGTTGCTAATCAAACCAACATCAAGAAGAATGCTAGAGGCCCACCAGTTATTGAACAAGGTTTCTCGCACCAGAAGGAACACTCTGATGAAGAATCACTGGATGATGATTCTTTAGAAGCAATGGTGATGCAGAGAATGTGCCCCAGGTGCAGACTCAGTTACAAGTGGTTGAAGGGGCTCCCAACTGATGGGAAGCAATACTACAGGGATGTTCAGAGACGTCCTAAGTCAACCAATGCTTACAACAAAAGGCCGTATCCGGCTAGTGATAGGCAGAGACTACCAGTGGTTGAGCCTGTGGTGAACAGAATGCATGACAAAGGCAAGAAGCTCTTGCATGAATCCAGGCCACATAACTATTATAGAGTGGAGAGTAGCCATTCCGAAAGAAAACTGGAGAGAGGTTCAGTTCATGGAATCAGAGCCAGAGATTGGCCCCCTAGGCCAGTTTCACGCAGGACAGAAAATGGTCACCCTTATCGAAGGTCTGAATCAGATTCAAAACATGAGGACAAAACCAAGCACTTACCTTCACGGCCAGTTTCGAAGATGACTTCGAAGGTGGAAAGGGGCAGTTCAGCGTCTGAATCAGCAAGTTCATGGGTACCTGGAGTCCCAGACTGGTTTGTAATGCAAAACAAACCTAGAGAATTGCCTGTTCGAGGAGATGTTGTAAACCAAGGCAGGATGATCAGGCCTCCTATGGTAGCTCCGAATAGCTGGGTGCTGCTTAAACACCCAAAGACGAAGGAACCAGGAATGGTCCCAGTCATCTCAAGGTCACAGAGAAGAAAAATTCAGCGCAGGTACACCCAATACCAGAAAGATCTGAAGGAAAGTGGAGAAAATTCTTCACCAGTCAAAATGGAAGGAAGGAAGAACCCAAAGTCAGACCATGCTCCAAAGCCGGTTCCACAGAGCAAAGTGGTCTGCAGCCGAGAACAATTGGCTAAGGTTCATGCCGAACTAACAGCCAGAGAGAAGTCTAGTCTTGTTGGATTGGAGAAGACTCTGATGGAGACAGATAGCGAGACCGAAGAAGAGAGTAGCGTAAGCCAGAAGAAAGAGGTCGTGGAGGAAGAGATGTTCGAAGCCTTCATGGCTGAGCAAACGTTTCTGACTGAAGAACCAGTTGAGAAAGATCCTTCGAATGGATCAGTTAGCAATGAAATACCAGAATGCATCATGCAGGATGTTTCTGAGGGAGTCGACCAAAGTAACCAAGAGGGGGAACAAGTACAGCCAGCCATCCAGTTTGGCTCGTTTCCCCCAGTCTCAGTGAACATGGTACACATACTACCACAGGAATTCCGAGCTGGAGATGAAAACCAAGAGGGGCAGGAAGCTGATCCAGTTCAGATTTCTAGTGAAGACTCGCAAGCAAGCATGGTGCAAGATAACTTCGAAATGGTTACACCGATGGAAGATGAATATGAAAGTGAGGAAGTGGTAAGCATCAATCTATCGTATCCATTCGAGTACCCCTCAGATTCGATGACGCAGCACGTCAGGCCTTTGTACATCAAGGCTTTCTTTGATGGAATACAGCTGAACCGAGTCCTGATAGATAATGGGGCAGCAGTAAACCTACTCCCGAAATCTTCTTTGAAGAAACTAGGAAAAAAGAATCCCAGGTTGATACCAACCAGCACAACCATTGCTGGTTTTGCTGGAGATAAGCAAATGGCTCAGGGGATTCTTCCCATTAATTTAAGTGTGGGAACCAGGGATTGTATGACAGCATTCTTCGTAATCGACAGTAATGCTAAATACAATGCTTTGCTTGGAAGGGATTGGATCCACACTAACAAATGTGTGCCTTCTTCTTTACATCAGAAAATCATGATGGCTCTAGGCAATGGAGAGACAGAGGAAATCGATGCAGATCCTCAACCCTTCATAGCCTGTGCAGACTTTGCGGAGGCTAAATTGTATATTGAGGGAGTAACACCTCTCAGTATACTGATGAAAGATGACAGCTCAGCCGAAGTGACGGCTGATGAGGAGGTGACACACCTGAAGCACTTAGTCCAAAAAGGTGCTGATGAAGAGGTTGTCCTTAGAGATGACAATGATGCCTGGTTATAGGCAAAGAGAGGAACCGCAAGAAGCCAAGTCCTTGGCTTTGATTAAATTTTCAGCATTGGACATAAAAGCAATAGTCCAGAAAGTTCAGGAGCAAGAGAGAGAGGCCATGATAATTGGCCGCAAACAGCAGAAGCAACAGGCTGGAGTCTTGACTCTTGGTAAGTACTGTGCATTGGACATTGAAACAAAAGTCCAGGAGATACAGGAAGAGAGAGCCTTGTGGACAGACTTTGTCTACGAGGAGGAGGACAGAGATATTGAATTGAAGAACCTGGGGGCAGAACCAAGCTTGAAGATCACTTCAAAGGTAGCAGAAACCAGAGGGAGTTCTCATGCACAAGACCCTTTAGAAGAAGTAAATCTAGGGGAAGGTTCTGTACAACAGCCCACTTACGTAAGTACTTGTTTGAACGCTCTGGACAGAAACCAGCTTTTGGTTGTTCTGAAGAAATACAAAGATTGCTTTGCATGGTCTTATAATGAACTACCAGGATTGGACAGGTCATTAGTGGAACATAGGCTCCCTATGAAGCCTAATTTCAGGCCATATAAGCAGAAACCAAGAAGGATGAGTCCAGAAGTAATTCAGAAGGTCAAGGAAGAGATCCTTAGACTCCTCAAGGCAGGTTTTATTAGAACAGCCAGGTATGTCGAGTGGCTATTTAATATTGTGCCTGTAGTCAAGAAGAATGGCAAAATGAGGGTATGTATCGATTTCAGAAATTTAAATCTGGCAACTCCCAAAGATGAGTACCCTATGCCTATAGTGGACTTGCTGGTGGACAGTTCAGCAGGTCACCAAGTCTTGTCAATGATGGATGGGCATTCCGGCTACAACCAAATCTGCATTGCAGAGGAAGATATCCACAAGACAGCATTCAGATGTCCTGAGAATATTGGCACCTTTGAGTGGGTTAAAATGCCATTTGGTCTAAAGAATGCTGGAGCTACATACCAAAGAGCCATGAACACTATCTTTCATGATCTTATTGGAGGATATCTGGAATGTTATATTGATGACATTGTAGTTAAATCCCAATCCATGGAAGAGCACCTGTTTCACTTAGAAGCAGCTTTTGAAAGGATGAGGAAGTTCAAATTAAAGCTCAATCCTCTTAAATGTGCTTTTGGTGTATCATCTGGAAATTTCTTAGGTTATGTTGTTCACAAGAAAGGAATACAGATTGATCAGAATAAAGCCAAAGCAATCATTGAAGCCAACAAAAGGATACTATGTATTTTATGAAATATTTCAAAACAAAACAATACAAATGAATACGAAGAACACACCCATAAATATAATTATTGTTTTAAAAACAAAGAACACACCAATCTTTCCACTATATAATTATTGCTGTTAAAAACGACCACACCCATAAATATAGCAATTAGTTCAGCCGTTGAACGAGAGGTTGGGGGAATTTATAATAAATGAATTGAGAAAGTGCTACCGGGTTATAATCTTTCGGACTCCATCAATGCAATTGCAATCATCTGTTGGGTCTATCATTGTTTTAAAACTTGATAACTGTCAGGCACACATGCCAAAGAACGAGAAACCTTCAAAATCTTCAAGACGAATATGAATTCAATTCAGGTCAGTTTGATTGGGAGTTTGTGTGGAGGGATTGGATTATCAATTTGTAGAATCAAACTAATTTATGTTTGTATGCAACATGTCATGAGTTTAACAATCTCATGGGAGTATAAATTTCCTCCCATAGTGGGATTAGAATTTCTATGGGAGAGTTGGGATAGTTAATCCCCACACACAAATTATTGGCTAAAATAATATTTTGCCCTCCACTCTACAAAATCAATAAAATTGTATTATATATGAAAGGGGTTTTTAGATAATTTTATAAATTTATTCATAAATAATTAATATCACCTTACTAGTACACAAACAAACATATTTTATCTTACATCTTTAATTTAATATAACCCCACTAATAATCTTTTCATCTAACTGATTCATCTTCCCTCAATACAAAGCATACTCATAACAAGAAAATCAATAAAGAAGCTTCCTCTCTTTTTGGGTAATTCTGAATTTTTCGTTTATGGAGTTTAACTCAAGTTTCGTCATCATCATTCACTTTGCTGCACTCTTCTTCATAGTTCACCTTCCTACAATTCTTTCTTATCTCACCCTTTGATCCAGTGAGGGGTTTAATGTCACCCATCTTAATCATTGCTGCAGCAAAATCAGAGTAGAAGGCTTCGGGATCTTTGCTATATATTTCAACGAGGGATTTGCTATATTTTTCAACGAGGGGATCAGTTGATCCATCGCCGTGCAACACTTGATCAGAGTGAAGGAGTCCCTTTTGAATGATCAGGTTCTTGTAGTAGTTGTTGTCAAAAATTTTGGGACTTTGATAATCTAGAGGAGCAAAATTGTTGCCCCTATAGCCAGTACTTGGACAGTTTTCTTGCCTTCTCTTAGCAAATGAACTGTTAATGTTGGTATCGTGATAGATGCGATCTTGGAAGACGACACACCTTGCTTGCCCTATTGTGTGGGATCCTGGTTCCAGAATGAAACTATTTAGATGGTGAAACATTGGCATATATACTGTAACACTAACACTCCTCTCTTTTGTCCTATACACTCACATGGATTATGATCTAATTTTTAGTTAATTTTCAATTTACAAAATTTAGATCAATCGTGTGATTGTGAGTAATGGTAGAAAGCAACAAACACTTCTTTTAAGAGAGAGAGAGAACCGGATAGGGCAACCATATCCTTGGTAGACAGTCCTACACGTTTGAATGTATGGATGAGTTCTTTGAGGGTAGAAGTAAAAGCTGGAAGTGCACTATCATTGGCAAGTGAAAAACTGGCTGTTTTAGAATCCCTACGTCCAAGTTTGACATCCCAAGTTGGCCCTCCAAGCTGCAACAAATTACATAAAAACAAAAATTAGAGTAATAACCAAAGACAACCAAATTATACATAATAATCTTGTAAACATGATTCTTGATACAGATGAATGGGTAGGGATGGAATCTATACTTACAATGACAGTAGAGTCACGAGCTGCGATAGTTGCAATATCAGCACATGAGACTACGCCAGGGCAAGCAGCCTCCACCTTGGACTTGATATAATCAATTACATTATATCCTCTAACGGATTTATAGTTGGGACCTGCAGTTTTCTCTCCTTTGAAAGATGAAGTGTCGTCAAGGAGTATTGACCCATCACAACCCTATAATCAAGCATGAGACAATTCCATAAGGTACAAGAAACCTCTATTAAAATATACTTTTTTGAACAAGAAGAAAATGCATATTCATATTCAACACAATGGGCGAATACTCAACGGAGGAGCTTCTAAATATGCTCACTAGATTTATGTTTATACCTATAACATTCATTATTTGGTAAATATGTTTAGAAGCTTCCATCCAATAGGGTCTTGCCAATTTCAAACAGAGTAATCTAAACATTAAGGAGATGTAAAGCCTTATACCTATCAAAAAAAATTATGCACCCAAAAAAGTTCCCAAGTTAAGCATTTAAAAAATAGTGTACATCATGTATATTCAATTAAGGTGTGGTGCAGAGCAGATTTTATGAATCTAGTACACATGCATTTCTTAATGTATTTTTTTTAAGGTACATATCATTTCTGTATGTACCACATACATACTAACTAACAGAAAAAACTAGTTTAGCATGGAATATAAGTAAACAATTGGACTAATTCAGTTAATTTTAACCCTTGCATCTTATTAGGAGGTCAGAGATTCAACACTTGCAATAGATAAGAGATAAAGGTTCTTCAATCCCCCTTTCTCTAAGTTACAATATCTACTGGAAGAAGGAAAAAAATATTGTGTTACACGTAGCAAGCATGCTTATTTTCTACCCTATGTGTTAATCATGAAGAAGAATATATATACACCACTTCGATTCAGATATATACTTGTAATAAAAAAAAATGGCATCACTAATTTCTGTGAATAAACAACAATGAAGAAAAAGAAGAATTTACGTTGACAAAGCAATCATGGAAGTGGAGGCGAAGGAGAGAAGCACCCATGCGCTTTTCCTTTGACACTGCACATTTAACCGTTGATTTCACGATACTATGTAGATTTGGACAAGTCTTAGAGTAGAATTTAGTTGAGAGTTTAGCAGAGGAGGTTGTACTACCCATTAAGAGCACAAACAACATGAATGTGACATTAATCACCATTGAAGAAGAAGAAGAAGAAGAAGAAAAATATGATGATGCACAAGAAGCCATTTCTAAGTACAGTGAGAGAGAATGTGTTGAGAACATGCCACTTGCAGGATTATATACACTTACAAGGTTAGGTACCAAAGAATGTTGGTATTTTTTTTTTATAAATAATAATGACAAAAGAAACTTTTTTTTTAATTAAATAATGAAATACAGAATAAACTACATGGAACATATTTCAAGACGGATTCACATAGATACACAAAATAATATACAAGAAATAGTTTAAATCTAAAAGTTTGAAGAATAAAAGATAAGAGACACAAATCGAAACCTGTGTAACCACAATTTTCTTAAAACAGATTCACTATCTCTTGATGGGTGATGGAGGTACGCCGGCATCTGTTTCCCAGAATACGACAGTCAAAACCAACTAATGCAGAATCACCTTTTGAATAGATTCGGCAAACTTGATAATGACAGCATTCTCTCTTTAACAAGAACAAAAGAATGGGCTAGCAAAGAAGATAGGGAAAACAATCATCTCCAATTTTATTATGAGGACTGATTAAGACCCCCTCAAAACTCCCACCCCCACCACCCCCACACACACGTGGGGGTTGGGGATTGGGAGAGAAGAAAAAAAAAAAATGAAAAAATTGACCAATCAAAAGTAAAGGGGGTCGTGGGCGTGACCCCTAAAGGGGGTTCGAATCTTTTTTCTTTTATTATCTCAAAACACCATCTCATTTCCCATCAAAGATCTCTCCAAAATTATTCTACTAAGTTAGAAAGGAAAATCTCTATTTATACTTGTACGGAAGAACCTTAGCCATGAAATCTAACATCAATAGGATCATCAAATTGCCATTAGCCAAAGCCATCAAATCTAGCCATTAGAGTTAGAGTTACAAAGGTTAAAAACTCATGGTCACTAATATGGTTATCAACTCCATCAACAAAAGATGAGAGTTACGAAAGTTTAAAATTTTCATGTACTTAAAATATACAAATAAATATGTATATAATAATGTTTGAATAATTCTAACAGACGAGTCGCAAAATAGATACGGGTATTTTGTCACAATCGATCCAAACTCAGTCTAAAATATATACACAAGATAAGCCCAGCCCAAGATAGCACAACCTGACCCATGCCTTAGGCTAAGTCCAAGCATTCACATACACAAGCCTAAGCCAATGCAAGCCAAGACTAAAACTAAGTTCAAGTCCAAACCAAGGATCAAGCTCAACTTCTATTAATGCCCACTTTATGAGACAATTCTCATTCACAACCTAATGATTTCAACTCATTATTTATGTATTACAATAGTCTCACTTAAAAGAATACAAAACCACTCAGACTCACCTCAACCAATAGTTGGGTCTCACTTTAGTTTCGAATTAAAGTTGCCCGAAAAACCATTATTTTTCAACAAAGAATACATGTGCAAAAAGATGGACTATTAAGGCTATATTGTTTCATGGATTTAGAGAAAGATTTGAAAAAGGAAAGAGAAAAAATATGTGAAACCCTGATGAAATATAGTTGAAGTGTGCGAAAACTGGTCTGGATACCTGATTATCAAATATATATAGTTATATTTTATTTATATTTAACCAACTATTTTTCATTTTATTTTCAAATCTCACTCTAAATTTATGGATCAAATACTGCCTAAGAAATTTTTAAAACAAAGTGAATCACATTAACTTATGTTAAAATGTGAAAGAAATTCATTGAAGTACTATAAATTTGATATAATTATATTGAATTTCTATAAGATTTTAATTCACACAATATTTATTTTATTTTTCATTCATTAAATGGTGATTGCCATTCTTTTACATTAATATATTTTATCGTATTTATTCATATGTCTACACATCATCTGTAATAGTTTTAGGTATTTTAATTTTACTAAAAGTGAAATCGATATAATTATAACAATTTGAGCAATTAATTTTAAAATTTTAGAAATAATTTTTTGATATTTATTTTCATCGAACTAATTGAAATAAAATTTGAAAAAACAAACAAACATAATAAATTTATGTGTCATTTGATCTAAAAATAATAATAAGTTAAAAACGAATTCATCAAGTCAATAGTGCAAATAAATTCACATAACGAAACGATGGCCACATATTTCTACATCAAAGGCTTCTAAAAAAAATATTAAATTAAAAATGAATTGATCAAGTCAACAGTGCAAATAAATTACATAGTAAATGAAACGATGGGCACATATTTCTACCTCATAGGCTCCATTTCTTTTACAAACAAACAATGCTCATTAAAAAAAATATTGCAAACATTTAAGATTACTATTAAAGATTGTAAACAATTTTGGCTCTTTTTAATTGGAATCCTTAAAATCAGCTCAATTAACATTACTTAAAATCGACTAAGCTACTAAGATTCGTACTGTGACTAGCTGCAAAGAGATTGTAGTGCAGCTCTTTCTTTTGTGTTTCTGTTCTTTGTTTTGGTTGTTGTTATTGTGTGAAAAATCTAGAAATCTCCTAAATATTGATTTGTGATTATGTATCAATTTTAAGCAGTAAATAACAATCCCAATCAAACAATCAAGACAAATCAACACAACGATTTTACGTGAAAAAACCACAATTGGACAACTCCAATTGTGATAAAAAAATCACGGGCAACAGCCACAAAACAATCAACTAAGAAGATATAAAGGAATTACAGAGGTATACTCTCAATTACCTAGCGAATTCACGCCCGAATTGAACCAGCCTCTATGTGTCTCTTCCAACCCCGTCTTCATGTCGGAATTGTCTTGACGATGAGCCACTCCAGAATCCACCAAAGCTTCAGGCTCAAATTCTTCAGAATCCACCGAAGAACAATTCTCTCTTTTGTATAGAATGAACAGGCAAACCTTTGATGTATTCTTCTTAACCCATGAGTTGAATACTCAATTAAACATTAAAGAAAACTAGCAAAATACCCCTAGATATAAACCTTAATATCCAAAAAGTAAATCTGGAGCAGTAATCCTAAAATTTGACAGAAACACATACTTATAGAAATCTGAATTGCGATGCTCGCTCGAGCGAAGACTCTCTTGCTCGAGCGAGGAACCAAAAACGCGTGTTTTCCATAAGTGGCTTCGCTCGAGCCAAACAACCTGCGCTCGAGCGTAAAATCATCATTTTCAGGTTTTTTGCTAGACGCAACCTTCGCTCGAGCAAGAACTCCTTCGCTCGAGCAAGCAAGGGCGGGCATGCAACTTCGAATGCAATTTTTCATTTTGCTTTGGGGGCACTGCCCCTCGACCCCGCCTGGGCGCTGCCCCGAACCCGCTAAGGGGCGCTACCCCCGGGACCTCTGCGAGCTGACCGAGCAGCTCGATCCCCGTCATAATCAGCGAAGTGGCAATCTTGAAAGCATTAACATCACAAACTTCTCTGCAAGGCACAATTCGGGTTGGATTCGCATCTAAATACTCATAGCCTCACTGAAATAAAATGTGCGAAAATAAGTACAACTAAAAGGAGTTTTGTCAAATGGGATTGCCAAGAATAAAACCTAACATTGTGGTTGGATTCTCTCCAACGGTGTGGTACTAGCAAATTGGACTTGTTAGTTGGTGTCAACCTAATTAGAACTGGCTACTATATTTTTGATACTTTTTGCACCTCTATCTTTATTGACGTGGGTCATTATAAGTGTATTGCTTGATTAGTATCAATAAAGATTTCTTTGGCCATTTCAAAATAAATAATACTTAAAATTAGAACAAAAATAACGCATTTTATGGTTGATTATAGGCCTCGTTTGTCAATAGGTGATTTTAGTTAAAAAATTACTATAAATTGTAATATCATTGTCTCTATTTTTTTACATGTATTTTTATAAAAAATAAATAAATAATTTATTAAAATAACTAATTTCCAAACAAACCTTAAAGTTTTAAAACTTTATAATTTTATAAGCTCAATTGAACAGATAATTATTACTCAGCTTGACTTAAGTGACTTGATGGGGGTTTCAAACTTGTCAGCCATAGCCCTATCTTCGATAGTTTGGAGGCAGAGTTTACAAAACTTGAAATCCTATCAGCTATCAAAGAGTGTGATGGCAACAAAGCTCCAAGACCAGATGACTTTAATTTATTTTATTTTCAGATGTTTTGGAAGCTTATTAAGGGTGATGTGGTTCAATTTATGAAGGATTTCCATAAAAATGGAAGTCTGGTAAAAGGCATCAATAGCTCTTTCATAACATTCATTCCGAAAAAGGAGAACTCTATGGAACTAGTAGATTTTAGACCAATAAGTCTGGTGGGCTCACTGTATAAGATCCTAGCTAAGGTACTTACTAGTAGATCGAAGGCTGTCTTACCTAAAGTTATCAGTGAAGCACAGTCAGCATTTTTGGGTGGTAGAAATATACTTGATGGAGTCTTGATTGCCATTGAGGTAATGGACTGTTGGAAGAATGTAGACGTCCCCGAACGCCCCGGGAGGGAATCCCGTTCTGTTCATTTGGGCTCACTACAGTTCAGGACCCAAATTTGTCATGGTTCTAAATTTGAACCAAAGAGTCCAAATCCGGCAAATCGTTTTTGAAAATAGATTTTTTGTAAAGAAGCGCCAAACATGGACTGCTTTTCCAGATATAGAGTCGCCACCTAAATATTTTATTGGGGAAATTTAGGAAACCCTGACTCGTTTGCCTAAGGCCACGTGTCCGTCATCGCCAAAGTTGCCTCGGCTCGGGAACTTGGGTACGATTGAGGAAGGTCAGCTATGAGCACCCCCTCTCGCCCGATCAAAGATCGGCCTCTACTAACCATGATATCTAGTTTTGAAAACATTATGCGTTTTTATTCCGATTAATTAGCTAATCTTACTATGTGATGCGCACAACACAAAAGTATAGACTAGATCGCCTAATTTGGAACAAAGCATCGCATATCCGTTTGTTTGGAAATTGGTTTGAAATTTGCTACTCGCAAGTAGGCTAAAACATGAATTTCGATGAGTTGTTCCAACTCAAACAATCCAACCTTCACCCACAGGCATTCAGGTAGATATATCACATAAGCATATAGCCACATGGTAAGCATGCTGTCATGTTAACACTTACACTCATGCAAGAATGCTAAAACATAAATGCTTACCGAGTACTCCAAGCCAAAACAGAAACTAGTTAATAATCATATGCATGATCCTAGTTCATGTTAAGATGGCTAATGCAACACATGCAAGATGCAACTACAATAGGCTCGACTATTCTAAGATGGCATATGATGATGCTACAACTAACACGTATTCAACTTAGAATTGAAATACAATGCAGTTAGTATGATGCGCCGAGCCCGGTGCATGCAATACTGATGAATGAATGCACGTATGCATAACATAAGGTATGCTAAGTTAAATATGCCCTAATACTAACCATTGAAAGTAGTTAAGTAAAAGGAAGAGAGAAGTGGGGGTTGGAAGACATACACACACTCACACACACTTATTACACAATTGCCCTCGCTTGGAGGGTCCGAAAGAATAATACAAACCGCCGCAGCTCTGCCTCGGAATGCGTGGATGATGCATGCTCGATTTGCCTTGCCCGGAAGCCCGCTGCCATGCCATTGTTGCCTCTGTTTGCACTGTCCTATACCTCTGAGGACTGTGAAAACCCTGGAGATGCCTCTGAATTGCTCCTTGAGCATTGTGAGATGCCACCGACCAAGGCATAAGATCACCGGCCATTGATAAATGGTCATCGACCAATTGTTGAGCCATCGGCTAATTATTTTTGGTCGGTCGGCACTATAGGTAGCCGGTCGGCCAAATCTTCTTGCAGAATCCCGTTTTGACTGTAGCAGAGGGCAGACAAGGCATGGAATGGAATTTTCAAGCAAATATGTGCGTGTCCACTCTCCCTATCATGTTATGGACTCAAAGGGGTGTGGACCTCGGTACTCGGGCCACTAATCACGCATTTTGATGCATGATGGCCAAAAGTACCAAGCTTGCAAGTCAATGTAATGAATGCAACAAAAACACATAAGTGCTACATGCCCTATCATGTTGAGATCAAAGGCATCGGCGATCGAGGATTGAGACATGTTTCGTTACTTTGAGTACGAACACATTTAATTCCTCATGCTTGGTTTGACACCCCAAACCAAGCAAAATGTAATGCATGTATGCAACGTGGCTCAAGTATGTACATGATGCTAAGGTACAAAACATGCCAAATGCAATGTAACCTATCATGCAAGTGTGCAATGTGCCAAGCATACAATGCTACAATGCAACCTAGATAGGCAACTAGGCAAAGTGATAAGCATGTAACAATGTACTAACTACAAGGATGCAACAATCATACAATGTAATGAGCATGCTACAAGATGCAAATGCATGATCCATGGATCTACACTAAGATGGAGGAACCTCAGCCACACCCTAAAATAGTGGCCAAAAGTACTAAAATGATGATGTCAATCATGCAAAATAAACATGCAAACCAATGAGCCTAAGGCTAAGGTATGAAAGGCAAGTTTCAAGAGCACTCACATGATGACAAACATGGATGCTTGACTAACATATTAAGCTCTGAAAATGTATAGAGGATGATGCCAAATCAACCATGTCATGCAAGTAAGGCATGCAACCATGACCAAAACTTGAAGCCAACAAAGGGGTCCAAACCATAGCTATGTCAACCAAATCCCAAAGGACCAAAATGACTTAAAGCAGTCCTAAGGCACTCCAAAACAAGACTAAAGCATGCATAGATCATGGTCAAGACATGCTAAGAAATGGATGCAAAACAAAGGGGGATTTAGGGCCACAAAGAGGGCACTCTGTTACAACCACCCCAACCACACGTGGCATGGACTAACCAATGCAAAATCAGAGTTTTAACATGCAAAATAAGCCCCCAAAACCCACTGATATGGCAGCCCAAAGACTAAACATTGTATCATACACAATGACCAACTCTTGAGGCATAAAACTACAACACTTTCAAGCATTGAAAGAGAGCCAAATGCAAGTGCACAAGCATGGATTATGGACTGAAATATGGTCTCCAATGATGCCAAATCATGAGAATAAACTAAGTAAAGCATGCTAATGACCCACACACTCAAGGCTCACAAATCAAAATACAAAGGGGCTATACCAAACATGGCAAACATGATCAAATCAATACTCAACAAACCTCAAGCACGATGAAATATAACCAAAAGCTTCACAAAGCTAGGCAAAAATATGCAAGCATGATGGTCTAATGGCAAGATGCATTTCTAGGCAAAATAGAGGAATACAAGGCAAGTATATTATGCATGCAAGGGGGCATTAATCCGACCAAAAACAGAGGTATATTATGACCAAATATCACCCAAAAACCTCTGAAATGGAGCCAAAAACAACTAAGCATGCATGCTACCCTTATGAGCCAAAAACATAAACAAATGAGACACAAAGGGAGAGGGGTGTCCCTCCCCTATGCAAGACCTCAAAATCTCTTCTTTACCACTGAAAATCCTCTGGATTTCAGTGGTGAGAAGGCCAATGCACAAAGGTTCCCAAAGCTCAACAAAGAAAGCACAAAAAGGGCCAAACAAGGCCTAAGAGGGGGAGGTCGACCCCCAACACCAAAATAACCTTAATGAAGCATCTTAAACATAAAAAAATAGAATTTTTATATGTTATACACAAAGCTCAAAACAACATGCAAAGGGGGTTAAAATCTAGTGCAAGAATGGGGAATATAAAGCAATAGTGTTACTCTTGGAGAGCACTTCAAGAACAGCAAGTCCAGCCCCCTTCTTCTGATCAAAACCAGCTCAAAACTCTAAGAACAAACTCTCAAGACCTCAATAACCCAAGTATGGTGTAATACTAGGTGCCTTAGTGCAAAACTAAGAACAAAACACCCTTTTAAGCCCTCTAACACACACAAATGAAGAGAGAGAGGGAGATATAGAGAGAGAGTAATGTATATATGCTATATAACTCTGATTTTGCTAAACCTCCTCAAAGGAGGAGGGCGGCCTCCATATATAGAAACGGCAAAGGCCTAAACTTCCAAGAGAAGCAAAACAAAAAGGGTCAAGGCTTCTTAAAGAAGCTAAGGCAAAGGGGCCAAGGCTTCCTGAGAAAGCTGAGATAGGGGTCCAAGCTTCTTGAGGAAGCTAAGACAAAGGTCCAAGCTTCCTCAAGAAGCTAGACCAAAAGGGTCCAAAGGGTGCAAATTCCTCCATATACATGTATGGAGGACAGGTTCGTGCACTCCAGGTGGCACAGCTGGCATGCATAATGCTTGAAAAAGGCAAAAAGGTGGTACCGGCTAGAAAAGGTTAAATATCAGGGTGTTACAACTTGTATGCTTACCAAGAATTTTTTGGAGTGACAAAAACGTAATCTAAAAATTGAATCTAACTTCCCTAAGATGGCTTCCCCCAATAAAGAAGGGTAAAAATGTCCACCAAATCATACCAAAAATTAAAATAAGATCTCACGGTAAAATTTTCATAACAAACAAGACCTATCAGTGTATTAGAAAATTCATAAGATTGATTAGAATAACTGAACGTTAGCTAAAATAATTTTTTGTTTAAAAAAAATAATAGTAATAATAATGTTAATAATAGTGTCATCACTGATAAGCTACTTAAGCTACCCATTGATCAAGCTGGACTTAATGATCACGATGGACAGACACATCAGTTATAGCTCCAGACACATCAGCTGCAGCTCAAGTCACACATGCCAAAGCTAGATACAAGACAGACAACAGCCGAATGAGCTGCAGCTTCAGTTACAGTCTTGTAGTCTACTGCAGCTCAGTTAGCCGAAGCTTGAAGTTTGTTAGTCTATTAGAACTAGAGTTAGATAGTGGTTATGGTTAGGTTAGTTAGTAGTTATGGTTAAGAGATTGTATCACATGTATATATATGATTGAAGATCTTTGTAATGTGTTGTTGAATAAAGTATATCACAATTTCTTTATGGTATCAAAGCTATAGGCTCCTACGAGCAGAGATCCTTGGAGATTGTTCTATGGCTACTTCAAACCCTATACCTCCACCAACCTCCATGTTTATACCTCAAACACTTCAAGTTCTTCGCATTCTTCTGCATCACCTACAAATCTTACACTGTTGATTTCAAATCTGAATGCCTCTGTGCCTATAAAGCTTGGATCAACTAATTACATTGTTTGGAAGAGTCAACTACACAACATCTTGAAAGCTGCGAAGCTTCTTGGATTTGTTAATGGTATATAGAGGTATGTCCCTCATCTATTATCCTCTTAAAGAATTCCATTTGTTTATTTTACAACCAGAGGCAACTATAGAGGAGTCACAGAGGTTCTTTTTGAGGCACAGGTTCCTCCAATTTTTTTAGAGGTCGAGAAAGTGGTAGATTTCAAGAAAGTTCACAGAGTGCTCATTCTTTCAGAGGAGGAAGTCAATATCAAAGAGGTAGGTCAAACACTAATGCTATGGTCTGTCAGATTTGTGGAAAACTAAACCAAACTACCCTAGATTGCTGGTACAGATGGACTCATCTTTTCAGAATAATCAACATCCTTCATCTTCTACCTATACATCTTCTTCTACACATCAACTCACTCCTAAGGCTTATGTTGCTTCAGCCCCAGCCTCATCTGTAGCCTCAGCACCTTCATTTTCTTCTAACTGGTTTCTTGACTTTACTGCAACTAGTCATATGACTAATCGTCTCACTAATCTCCCCTATTATCAACCTTATCCAGGCCAAGATCAAGTTGCTATGGGTGATGGCACCACCCCTACCTATCACTCGCACTGGTAATGGTTTCCTTCCAACACCTACATTTCCTTTTTATCTTAACAGCATACTTTATGTTCTTTCTATTTCATCCAATTTGGTTTCAGTCCATCAATTAGCTAAAGGACAATGACTATTATGTTACGTTTGATGCCAATTCTTTTCTGATCCAGGATAAGACTACTCAGAGGGTGCAGTATAGAGGTCCTTATGCTCATGGTCTCTATCCTCTTTCTTCATCATCTTCTTCTGCACCTTCTTCTGCACCTGCTTGCCTCTCCTATATAAGGAAGTCTACTTCAAACTGGCATTTTCGACTAGGCCATCCTTCTTCTAAGAAGTTTCATCATATTATGGCTCATGATCAATTAATGACTCAAACTTCTATACATAGTAATAATAGCTCTAGTCTGTGTGAACATTGTTATGTGTCCAAAAGTCACAGATTACTTTTTGCTTATCTAATTCTTCTATTGACTAACACTGATGTTTAGGGTTCATTTTCTTCTTCTTGTTCAGGTTATAAATACTATGTTCTATTCATTGATGATTTTAGTAAGTTCACTTGGATTTTTCCCCTTCATTATAAGAGTGAGGTTTTTTCCAAATTTTTGGAATTTAAAGCCTTTGTTGAAACACAATTTACTACTAAACTTCAGATTTTGAAGAGTGACAATGGGGGTGAATATCTCAGTCTTCCATTTCAAAATTTTCTCAAACAAAAAGGCATTGCTCACCAGTTAACTTGTCCTCATACACCTGCTCAAAATGGTGTAGCAGAAAGAAAACATAGACATTTACTTGAAACCATCATCACTTTCATGCATCACTCTTCCATGCCCTTGATTTACTGGTTTGATGCCCTTGCTACTGCAGTCTTCTTGATCAATAGATTACCTACTCTTAAACTGAAAAATCACACTCCATTTGAAGTCTTATGCACCAAAAACCAGATTATTAGTTTTTAAGAGTCTTTGGTGTTACCCTTGGCACAAGCCCTATACTTCACATAGGCTTCAACCTAGATCTATACCCTGTGTGTTTACAGGCTATCAACCCTTTACTAAGGGCTATGGGTGTCTTGACCCTATCACTCATAAAGTCTATGTGTCTAGACATGTTACGTTTGATGAGTCTATTTTGCTTTCGAAATAGCATCATCTAGCTCCTCTTCTTCACCTGATTTTCCCACTCTAGTTAATTTTTTCTTATCTTCTTTTCTTCAATCTTCATCGTCTCCTTCTTCTTCTTCTTCCCAGATTGCTCCTACAACACATGTTTCTCCCGTCTCTCATTTCCTACATTGTCCTTATGCTCCTATCTCTTTTTCTTCTCCAGTTTCCTCTCACTCAGTTATTTCTATTTCTCACTCCCCTCCTATATCTGTAGCAGCTCAACCTCTCATATATGCTCCCTCTCAGGTGCTTTCTTCTTCTTCTCAGGTGCCTATTTCCTCTCTCTATTTTGATCTTCCTTTAGTACCCTCTTCTCACACTCATTCCATGATCACTAGGTCCAAGAGTAAGTGTCCTACTACTTCTTCTTCTTCTTCTTCTTCTCTTTGTCTCTTTGCTTCTGCAGATCACAGTGAGCCACAGACTTACCAAGCAGTTGCTTAGTCTCCAGCTTGGCAAGCTACTATGTTAGATGAATATTAGGCCCTTCAGAGACAGGGTACTTGGTCATTGGTATCTTTCCCACCTGGTAAACAAGCTATTGGATGCAAATGGGTTTTTAGGCTTAAGAGAAACTCAGATGGTTCTATTGCTAGGCATAAAGCCCGACTGGTTGCTAAAGGATTTTTGCAAACTAAGGGAGTCAACTATTATGAAACATTTAGTCCTATTCCTAAACAACCCACAGTCAGGGTTCTTTTATGTTTAGCTCTCCGTTATCATTGGCCTATTAAACAACTTGACATTTCTAATACCTTTCTTCATGGCATTCTTGAAGAAGAAGTCTATATGCATCAACCCCAAGGTTTCATTATGTTACTCATCCATCTCTTGTTTGCAAATTGAACAAAGCCCTCTATGGCTTAAAACAAACTCCAAGAGCTTGGTTCTCAAACTTTTCTTCTTTTCTTCTTTCCCATGATTTTATCGCTTGCCACTGTGACTCTTGTTTGTTTGTTAAGCACACTTCTACTTTCATTACTATTCTAGTTGTTTATGTTGATGATATTCTTCTCACTAGCAGTGATCCTCTTTATATCTCCACTCTTGTTCAACATATGCACTATGCCTTCTCTATGAAAGAATTAGGCCTCCTCAATTACTTCCTTGGCATTTTTGTTGTTTTTTCTTTTTCAGGCTATATTTTGTCTCAGCAAAAATATGCTTCTAAAATCTTAACAAAAGCTGGTATGAGTGATTGTAAGCCTTATTCTTCTCCTATGGCTACTAAGGTTGTTAATTTAGAAATTGATTCTCATTTTTCTCAGCCCAGTCTTTATAGAAGCTTAGCGGGTGCTCTTTAATACCATACTCTTACTCGACCAGATCTCAGATTTACTGTCAATTATCCGTGTCAGTTTTTACAAAACCCTTTGAATAGTCATTTTGCAACAGTTAAAAGACTCCTCAGGTATCTCAACAGCACATTGAGTCATGGCTTGCATTTTATGTCTGACCCTCTTGTTCTTAATGCTTTTTCAGACTCAGATTGGGCTGGTAGTGCTCTTGATAGACAATCTACTATAGGGTATTGTTTGTTTCTTGGTCCTAACTTAGTTTCTTGGTGTGCTAAGAACAAACCACTCTTTCCAGATCTTCATTTGAGGCTTAATATCGAGCTTTAACTTAGGTTTCTGCTGAGTTGAGCTGGCTTGGCATGCTTCTTGCTGAACTTCATGTCTTTGTGACTATTCCTACTCTATAGTGTGATAACTTATCTGTCATAGCCTTGGCTCATAATCCAGTATTTCATGCTAGGACAAAGCACATTGAGGTCGATTACCATTTTGTCTGATAGAGAGTTGCTACCAAGAAGCTTGTCATTTGTCACATTGCCTCTACTGATCAAATTGTAGATATTCTTACTAAACCTCTCTCTGTCTCTCAGTTTTAATATCTTCAGAGCAAACTTCAAGTCCTTCCATGTTCCCAAAGTTTGAGGGCGACTGATAAGCTACTTAAGCTACCTAATGATCAAGCTGGACTTAATGATCACGATGGACAGACACATCAGTTGCTACTCGAGACACATCAGTTGCAGCTCAAGTCACACATGCCAAAGCTAGATACAGGACAAACAGTAGCCGGATGAGCTGTAGCTTCAATTAGCCAAAGCTTGAAGTTTGTTAGTTTGTTAGAACTAGAGTTAGATATTGGTTATAGTTAGGTTAAGTGGTTAGTAATTATGGTGAAGAGATTGCATCACATGTATATATATGATTGAAGATCTTTGTAATGTGTAGTTGAATAAAGTAGATCACAAGTTCTTTAATCACTACCCAACCTAGCAACTTTGAAGTTGCCGACCTAGTTTCGGAGAAAATCCGGTTGCCAACCCGATTGTGGAAAAAAGGATTGTATATTATTATTGTTTAAAAATCAAGACGTTATAACTTGGTATGCTAATCAAGAGTTTTTTGGAGTGTAACATTAAAGTGACGGAAACGTGATCTAAAAATTGAATTTGACTTCCCTAAGATGGTGTCCCCTAATGAGGAAAGATAAAAATGTCCACCAAATCATACCAAAAATTAAAATAAGAACTCACGATAAGATTGTCATAACAAACAATACCTATCAATATATTAGAAAATTTATGAGACTGATTAGAATAACTAAACATTAGCTGAAATAATTTTTTATTTAAAAAATAATATTAATTAGTTTGTTTAGTTTTAGTTTTCAGAATTTACTTTTCAAAATTTTCTACTTTTTATTTTTCGTATTTTTTGTTTTCACTAAATTTTTTAATATTTTAAGCAATTTTTTTAATTTTTAGACACACCTAACATAAATACATTAAAAAAGTATAATATTTGTAGAAAAAAAATTTAAAAATTTCACTAAATACCAAAAATATAATATATATATATATATATATATATATATAAATTCAGTACATTTTTTATATTTTTATATATTTATTAATTTTTTAAAATATTTTTTCACAAATATTTTATTATTTAAATACATCTAAATAAGATGTATTTAAAAAAGTAAAAAAATTACTTAAAATTTTAAAAATATTAACTAAAAACAAAAAAATAAAAAAAATTCAATTTTCAAAAAATTAAAATCAAACCGACTGAATAATGTCAGACACTACCTGACCCGGCAGCTTTGAAATTGCCGACCCTGTTGCGGAGAAAATCCGAAACGTGAGTTCTCTGGCATCCATGTATTCCCGCACAGCAACCTGGCGCGTGAGCACGTGTCATCTTCTCCACGATGGCGACACCAGAGTTGGGAGGATTGGACGCTTCGCTGGTTCAACTCACCAGCGATCATCAACACAACTCTTTCAGACTCCTCGACCACACTGATTCATCTCTTTCACCACGTACATATACACATACACATACACATTTCCATTCCATTCATATTCTCTCTAAGCTGGGGTTTCGTATTCGTAAAGTGACCTCCCTACTTGATGAGTCTCTATGTTTGTAATTGTAAATCAAAACACAAAACATACAGCGGAATAAAATGTTTAGATCATACCTTTTTTTTGATCTGGAACCTCGTGGATAAATCACGTGCTTCCTGAATCTAGTCAATCAACCCAGCAGTGAAGTGATATTACAATATTGAATATCACCCACACAAACCACAGTGCAAATGGCTTTGATCGTTATTTTTGGGAGAGAGTCAGTATATGGGTAGAAACAGATCATACGTTGTTTCTCTCTTGGTTACCCATAACCATATATCAGATATATAATATATTATTATATCTAACCATATCAGTTAAAACTGACAATATCTGTATCTTGAGTGGTTATCCTAAATAGGTTTGAATTCAATTTCAAAACCTATTTGGATAGGATTCCAAATTCAAATTCAAATGGTCATGCCACATGGGCGCCCATTACTAACAGTAATTTTGTGAACAAACAGAGAGAGCGAAGAAAGATGCGATTAGAAGCGCGATCCGTGTTTCGGATCTGTAGGTGGATGCTGCCACCATCATGAGATTCGTCAAGCAGACCGATCGGTGGCTTGCCGCTTCTCATGCTATCAACACTGCCATCAAGGTCCCTCCAATATCATCACCACCACTTTTTACCAATTATATAGCAAGGTTTTGTTAGATTAAAACTGGAATTGGAGTTAGTTTCACCTAGAGAAAATTCTTGGATGATTAGAGCCATATGCTTTTCAATCATAGATTGAAGAATGGTCATTACCATTTGCTTAGTTTTATGGCCACTTCTGCTGGTCTACAATGCTTGAGGTAGTTTAAGCATTATGCTCTATTTTGTTCACTATAATGAAGTGAAATCGCATAATAATGATTTTATCAAAATGTACATTCTCATGTTTGATCTTCTAAAAAAAAAATGGATAAAATATATATTACAAATAAAATCATCAGCAATCATTATTGTAACGGAATGACAATGTCCTTCCATTCCAATCCACATTCATTTCAATGTACCAAACGTTGCCCAAGTGTTACTTGGTGTGTGCTTTTTGCTGTGGGATTAGTGAAAGCCTCTTGATATTGCTAGATGTGTCCACTCTATACAATATTATTCGTTTTGGGCTAAGCCCACAAGGCTTTAAAACGCATATAAGTTACTCGACACATGCGTCACTAGGCAATGTGAGATTTGGCACTGTGGTCCAATAGACTACTCCAACACTTTGGATACGGAAATGAAATTTTGTTTTTCTTAGCACTTGTTCGACATGAGTGCACGGTAGGGTTGAAATTATTGAGTTCATTCCATTAGATTTGTGGCTTTGAAGGCACTGCTATCATGAAAATACATCCTTGAAGGCAATGGTGAACACAATGGGCTTATTCCTTCATAATGCATGAAAATGAACACAATGTCTAAAATCGTAATTTGCAATGCGTGAAAATCAGTATCAGTCTGGAATTGTTTGTTTGTAGCTAAGAGAATCTTCATATATTGATGACTAGGTGTGTTATGAAGCTTGTGACAAGCTCCTTATTCCTTACTTTTTGCATGAACTAGAACCTGGAAAGTTTTGTAAATCAGTTAGCAGAGTTTTGAAAGAGATTACAGAAATTTGGTGTGGATTTAGCTTGCACAGGAAATTGGAGATTTTGAGAACTGGATGAGGACCATGGAATTCGATTGTAAAAGCGTTAGTGTTGCAATATACAACAAGCATAATCTTATAGCACTACAAGAAAAGTGGTCTGTAACGGCGCTTGAATCAAGACGTTTTAAAAAACGTTGTGGTATACTGAATAGTCAACACGTTTTTCAAGGCGTCATGCTCGCCGTATTTAACTTAATAGACATTAAACCCCATTCCAATTACAAAATAACACAAAATCTCTCTCATACACGGCTCTTCTTCATTGAACTCGATCTCTCTCTCTCTCTCTCTCACAAATCGCAGATCCGAACTCGATTTGATCTCTCTTGCATTTTGTTAGATCTATTCTTGCTCTAGCTTTTCTTCATCGAACTCAAACTCGATCTCTCTCGCAAATTGCAGATCCGAAATCAAACAAGAAAGTCTATCAATTTAATTGGTGTTTGATTTCTTTGTAGGTGGCGATGAAATGTAGAGATCAGTTACATGAACTTGTAAAGGAAGAGATTGAGAAGAGGGATTCGAGTACGGAGGAGTGGAAGATCGTGATGGAGAGAAGCTTCAATCGCATGGACAATGAGGTGATTGCAAGGAACGACAGCGTTCTGCGCACCGAGAAATATCGATCCGTTGTTGAAGGATCTGAGTGAGAAGAAGCAGAGCTTCCGGCGGAACGTGGTGTCACTGGCGGTGGAGCACAAGGAGGTCCGAAGCCGTCTCGCTTCACAGGTGCAATCATTGGCTCTTCAAACCGTAACAAGATAGGCATGTGAATTTGTATATTTGTTTATATGTTTCTATGTATATTTGTTTGCATCTGTGTGTACTTTGGAAATAAAATAATTTCATTTCACCTTTTTGTTCTTCTCTGTAAAGTGATGTTCTTTGTGGGACCTTCTCTAATTTTGTGTATTTTTGGGTTTTTTATTATTATTTTTTTCCCTAGGCAGAGGCCAAAGCTAAGAAGATGGAGGATGAGATGTATAGATTACAGGAGAGCTTAGAGGAGAGAAATTGCAGCTTCAAGCATCAACATCTACTGCTGGGAAGGTATGATTTTGCTCTGTTTTCTTTTTATGCACTTGATTACATAGCTTTCTCTTGATTTCTCTTAATTCCATGATTTGGTTATACAATTGTACTGTCTATTGTGTCAATTTCGTTATTATAATTTTAATTGCATCAATTCAGTGTATCAATTTACACACCATATACTTCATCGTGATGTCAAGGTTAGTTGCCTCTCTATGTGATTTGTAAAGTTTTAAGTGAAGTGTTATATCTCTGAAATCTCAATGGTTGTTCTGTACTGCTGATGTTTCACACTTGCTTCAATGTTCGAATAAATTTCTGACAAAAGATCAGGACATAAGCCTAGGTAAATGAAGTCTTACCTTATTCCTGCCATTCCTGACTGCACCTTTATAATTTTGTTAATGATAATTTTGTGTTATTTTATTAGAGGTATTAAAATATATTTGGTTGCAGGTGATTTTGGTCTTGCTAAGATGTTGACTTCCGATGATCTTGCTTCCTCTGTGAGTATCTAAAATCATTGTTTTAGCTTCATGTCTGTTCTTCTGTATAGTCTAAATCGATCATCCGTTTCTTATATTATATGCTAACAGGGGATGCATGTTGCTAGTTAGGTTGGCTGCACAAATCCTGTTTCTTATCAGCTATGTGTGATATCTCTCTTTCCCTTCTATTGTAATTAATTTTCCTTTATTGCCAATAAGAGTATCCTGGAAAAATTCTTTAAAGTCTGATATATATATATACTACCCCCATGGAACATCTGTAGAAAGGCCATAAAAATAAGAGGCTTTGCTTATAAGTTATATCGTTTAGGCAGTGGTAAAATTAGTGGTAAGCTAGCAACATTGCCACTGATGAAAACTTGTCAATAATTTTCTTGGTGGAATTCTTACATTTTCCTTTGTAATCTCAGTAAATGGACCTATCAAATGGACCTATCATGAACCGGCAGCCAATCTCGGTTAGAAACATCACCCCTGCAATTGTCAAAGTTGTAAGACTCATAACTTCTTTATTTATTTATTTTTTGCTTGCTGCAAAAAAATAAAGGTGGTTTGCAAACTATACCCAATTGACTGAAGTTTACAACAAATACAAAAAAAAAAGGTATGGAATCTTTCAATCACTCCATTTTTTGGGGGGTTTTTGCTTTGTCTCTAAAAGTATATAATAACCGGAATAATCTCTTTATATTTGTGTAAACTTTTCAATTAATTATGAAATACACTCATAAAGTTTTAAGTTTTTACTTCAATTTTACATTTTCACTCATCTTTTATGTTTTCATCTGTGTTGGGTGGTATATGCCCCTATATAAAACCCCATAGGTGTTAAAATATTCATATACATGAGTGTGTAAATTTTTTTGATTGCATATACATTAGTATATATATATTTAAATTACATATACATTCATCCATCAATTTAAAATACAAATTTCAGTTTGCCCCCATGTTCAACTCAAGCTTCATGAACTTTAATGGCCAACAATAAAACCAATAAATTTTAAATGCAAATTTCAATTTGCCGTTGGTCTTGTTGAATTAGCAGGAAAAAATAGCATAGGAATTATTAAGCATAAAAAATAAGCAGAAAACATAATTATGTGGTTTACCTTCTTTACCCACCAAATTGACTGTACTACCAAAATACCCAAACAAAATAATACTACCTACAAACCACAACTTAATAGATATGATACCACGGCATAACCCTTTAACTTGCTTTTTTAATAGAAAATTTCCATTTGGAGTCGGTTTGCAATTTTGGCCTAAATACTCTACTCAAGCAGCACTACTCATTCTTCTTTAGAGAATCAACTCTATTACTGTCACAAGAAACATGCTCTCCCATGAGAGGAAAGCCCTCAACCCTTGGGCATATTAAAACCTTGGCATGCTCAAATTCTTAACTCTAAGCCTCTTTTAGACCAAATTATTACTGCAAAGATTATGAAATTATTGCCGCAACAATACTACATAAAAGAAAAACCAACATCTAAAGATAGGAACTTGAGACAATTTCTAACAAGTTCACATAAAGAGAAAGGCCATGAATCAATTAAAGCAAACAGGATTTGACAAAGGCATTGGACAATGCATGGATTTTAGAGTGTTGTGTCATTCATTGAGCTTCAGAAGAGCATTTTAATGTCTACTTGAAATGAACCAAAAAAAAAAAAAAAAAAAAATCTATTGTTATAACTTTGTTATTAGATAGCTGGCACTTAAAGTAACATTCAAGATCATAGATTTCTACTGCGCATTTATGTGTAAAATAATGATGGTGCCATTCAATGGTTGTGCTCTTGATTTTCAAATATTTAAATAAATAATAGGAAAGCCCAAAAAGAGAAAGCAAGATAAAAGAAAAATAAATAGAAGGCTGGGAAATAGTTGTTAGTACTTCTAGCTTTACAACTTCTTTTGTTTCATTTTGTTTATTATTTATTATTTTTTTAACTGGTTCAACTTACCTATTGATTTGAAATTGAAAATATAATTAAATACGTTAGATGTTACTTATGAAAGAAATTGCCTACATTGTTTGGCTTTATACATAGCAAGTAATTCCCCATGAGTAGAAACATATGGAAGTGTATTGATTCTTTAATTAGAATGACATAGCTAGCGGTTTGTGGTTTACCTAATTATTGTTTTTGGTGAAATAAAAAGGGGGAGGGGGGGTTGTGCGCTCTCATTCCATACCACTATATATATATTCTCTACAATTGTGAATTAGAGTGAAAGTCTTTTTAAAAAGTACCTAATTACCTATAAAAGCAATAAGTTGGTCATTTTCACTTATGGTTCTTTGGGGTTGACTTTTAATGACATTTGATCATGGTCATATGCTCAGATTCTAAACTAGTGTCTAATTTGAGCAAGATGAGACATCTGGATCTAAGTTATAATAATTTTGACGAGGATGCCTTCAGGATTTTGGGTGCTCTCCCATCCCTTAAGTTTCTATCCTCAGTGTCCAATAGCATGGAAGGACCACTTTCTAACCAAGGTAGGTGTATTTTTTATTTCTCAAATTCATGCTGCATAAGTTAATTTTTTTAGCTCCATTTGAGTGTTGAGAAGACTTAAAATAGTTGGAAAAATGAAGTCTTACAGCTAGCAATTTGTGCAAAATTATAGTTCTTTGTCAAATATATCTTTCTGGAATCTATTACTGCCATCAATGGCATCATTGTCCTTAAATTTTTTTAACATTACATTTTCATTTGAAATTGAGCTACTAATTGAGGTGCCCATAGAATATAGTTCACAACATCAAATTATATTTATCTCTATTTTCTTTACCTCAATCTAATTAACGAGTCTCTTCACTTGGGTTACATGTTGTTTAATAATCAAATTTAATAATCCCTTCTTTTTTTGATATTTTATTGATACCATCATTATTATTATTATTAAAGTCAGCCCCCTAAGTTTTAAATTGGTGTTGGTTGCTTCAGCCATTGTTCTCTTTCAATTAGCCAGCATATTTGTGATTTTTTAGGTCTTGTTTGTTCCTATGTTTACTTCGATTTGTAGTAGCACTTTCATTTCAAAATGCATCTGCCACTGCCAGTATAGAAGTAGAATAGTGTTTTGCTGATTTATTTTTCATTTCTACTCATATTGTGTCCTCTATTGAAATAAATTAGTATGAAATCTACGTTGACTTCGATCATAGGAATACAGAGCATGGATTCTGCGAGACTGAACGTTTTGAATTATTTGTTAACAAGCGTGAAGTATGTCATAGCAGCTAAGGATTTCTATTTAGTTCTTTATTATTGTTATTTTTTTAAAATAGTGATTTTCTAAGGATTATGTATATATATACTTATATTTATATTTTTTCCTTGCATGCCATCTATGTTCTGTACGTAGGTTTGCAATGCATACACGGAGTTGAATGATCCTGTGGTACAACGCCAACGGTTTGCTGACCAACTCAAGGTATTATGATCATTAGGAATTGAATCATTGTGGCATGTAAAGTCATGTTGTGTGGGGTGCCTTGACTGAAGATTTTTGTATGATTAAATTTCAGGACTGACAATCAGGTGATGATGAAGCAATGGCTTTGGATGAAACATTTTGCACAGCTCTCGAGTATGGTTTTCCCCCAACTGGTGGTTGGGGACTGGGTATTGACCGACTAACAATGATGATGACAGATTCGAAGAACATCAAGGTTTGTGTTTTACGTTTGTGTGGTTTGTGTGAAATGTTCATGTGTTATTAGTTTGTGGTTTTGGATTTCCTTGCTGGTGATTTTTCATTTGTTTAATTTATTGGTAGTGTTGGTTTGGTGGGGTTGGGGTTGGGTGTGTTTGGCTGGACGTGGGAAGTTTCACATTCTACAATAGAAAGTTTTTTCGACTGAGCTTTTTTACTCAAGTGTCAATTGTTTTGTTTTTTGGTTTGGGGACAGGAAGTTCTACTCTTTCCGGCCATGAAACCTCAGGATGAACCTTCTGCTAAAGAACACATCCAAACAGCTTCTGGCTTGGGTCCAGTATAGGTTTTCAATCTGCCAATATGCATGCAAATCTGCCTACAGAAGGTTTACTTCTGTTTTGGTTATGCATTTAAATCTGCCAAGAAACATGCTGTTGGGTTGGATTATTTAGTACGATATGTTTTATTACTGCTAACGGTTTTCTATACATGCTGAAATATTGATTTCCTTGCAGTTCTCTAGATTAGTGGGATGGAGCAAACCAACTTCTTATTTCAGCAAGATTCATAGGTACTATGATTCTGCTTTTATGTTGTGATGGAAGTTCAAGATCTTGCAATGATTTTTTTCCAAAATAGTCGTTTGAATCCCTAAATTTCTTTTGCATGGTGTCTGTGTCCTATTGATTTTGTTTGAGAAGCTGAGTCCTATTGATTTTGTATTCTACAATTCTAACATTTTGTGCGTAATGCAGCTTGTCCCTGGTGGTTCTCCTGATCCAAAATGTGTGGTGGTATGCAAGATTGCTTTTGTTAGCGCCGTCAGATTGGCAGATCTAAAGAAGAATGCTGATGGACAAGAAAGTCTGGTGTTTGCTACTTTAGCTGGTGACCTGGTAGTCCGAGGACTAATATTACTATCAGTTGTTATGACATGTTTTAATTTTTTAATTTTTTTTGTTGGTTCTTGTATTTGAAATAGAGAGTTTATTTGCATTGATGACTTATTCTTAACTCAGTAACTCTCCAATGACCATATGAAGATTTCTAGGGTGCGAGAAATATGAAATATTTTTGTGTAAGATACACCGTTTGATTTATGCGAATGTTTTGTTTTTGCACAATGATTGTGGACTATCATTTTATAAGATTTTACTATATGAATGGGGGTTATTATTTTATATTAGTACTATTTTAGTTTTATTATAGGTATTTTTTAAAAAAATTAGCACAATTTTTTTTTTAAAGAAAGGGCTATCACGGCGTTTTTAAAAACGTCGTTAAATAGTTGGGAAAAGGAGATGTAGTGGCGTTTTAAAAACGTCGCTAAATAGCATGGTGACGTCATGTTACAATTAGTAGATTTTTTTTTTATAAAACGCCGCCTATAGTAATATAGCAACGTTTTTAAAGCGCCATAGAGTTATAGCGACGGCCGCATCTTCGACGTTTAGTGCTAAACGCCACAAAAAGATTTGACGGCGTTTTTAAGACTTATAGCGGCGTTTTTCAAACGCCTCTAAAACCCTGATTTCCAGCAGTGTAGGGACAAAGTCTCAAAGCCATTCATCGTGCTTACGTACCTTAGAATCATGGTGATGAGCTCTGGGATGGGGATTGGAGCAGAGATTTGGACAGCTGCGGGACAGTTGGTTTTTTTGTTTTGTTTTCGACTCTTTTCAAAAGTGTTGCCCATTTTTTTTTGTTTTGTTTTGTTTTTGGTAGTTCCTTGCTTCAACTTGTGGAGCTGCCGCTAGAAATTTTAATAAAAATAAAATATTGATTATTTATTTGGATGAATATGAATTACTTCCATTATATTTTAATGTCATTGGCTAGGGCTTTATCACAAGCACCAAACATGACATGAATGGCAGGCACATCCAAACCTTGCACTTCTTTTGTTTGTCGTTTTCTTTCTTTCTTTCTTTTCTTTAAGAAAGCTCTTAAACATTAGAACCATAATTCAAAATTTTCCCAAGTAGAACCTCATCTCATAGCTAGTCAATAGTTTCTCCAGAAATAATAATAATAATAATATATGTAATGTTCACAAAAGAGATGAAATGTTCAAATCAAAATAATTAGAAGGGGGTAGTTAGAGCAACTTAACCAATTTAATTCATCAAAATATACTTAGTTTTTAAATTGTTATCTTCTTCAAAAAGATTTTGACTAGTTAAAATATATATATATATATATATATAACCATATATAAAAGTGTACAACTGTGGTATAACACAACTATTTCCTAACGCTTAATTGCCTCGAATGTGGCTCATAGGTCAGTCAAAGCCCCAGCCGAATTGTGCTAAAAAAAAAGTGGTTCTTTTTGTTATTTTGTGTGTTCAAATGATGCGTCTAATGCTCACAATACCATAATTGTCCCTATTTCTATGAGTGAAAGTCTACAATTGCCCTTGTTGTTTCTGTTTATTACAACTCACATCTATGACAGTGTAGTTGTTTGTTGTTGAATTGGAAAGATGGTGAGCTGTCTTCAGAGACCACCATCTATCCCTCAATTTCTTTTCCAAGAATTCTCCATATGCTACAAGCGAAAGCAGTGGTTAGGCCCAAAGAATTCACTTACGTGTCATTTTCAACTCTTGTTCCCAATTTTCTGGTTTACGTGTCTTCTTGGCTGTGCGCCGTTTGAGTGAGGTAGGTCTATGTGTCTTCCGTTTAGTACTGCAACAGAACCAGGTCGAGCCCACCATCTCTCCCTCCTAGAATTTTCTTGTGTTCGGTGGATTAAATTTGCAATCAAACGATTCTTTCTCAGCCAACATTACAACAAAAAGCATTTTTGGTGACGTTTCTTAGCAACCAAATTGAATTTAGTTGCCAATTGTATGTTTTTGGTGACAATATACGTGTTGGTCGCCAAAAAATACACTATTAGCAACAAATATCTCAATTGGTCGCCAAAAATGGCTGGCGCCAATTTAATTTTTTGTGCGAGAGCACTAAAAAAGTTTTGGCGAGCAAATTAATATATGGTGACGAAACTGTTTGTCGCCAATTGTGACTTTTTGGCTACGGAATTAAAATAGTCGCTGAAAGGTAAATGATATTTATGGCAACATAATGATTTTCGTCGCCAATAAATATCTTGTCAAAACGACGTCGTTTTGAATCTGTCTTTTTTTTTTTTTTTTTTTTAATGACCTTTAGTTGATAAACAAGATTGACCTAATAATATTCATCTCATTTCCCTCTCCCTCTCCTGAAGCGGCACAACAGAAGATAGCCTGAAGCGGCACAACAGAAGATAGCCTGAAGCGGCACAACAGAAGACAAAGTGGTATGTCTTCTCTCCCTCTTCTTCGTCTCTCTTTCCCTCTCCCTCTCCCTCTCCTTCTCCCTCTCGCTCTCACTCTCTCACAATGTCTCATCTGCCTCTCTTTCTTCATCATCAATTTCATTCTCTTGTTCGGCATTGCAGAACACAACACAACACAACATTGATAGTGGGACTGATTTTTCCCTCACTCTCTCATCTTTCTCTTTTTCTTCTTTGTCATCAATCTAATTTTTCGGACTGATATTCTGATTTTTCGGACTAATATTATGATTTTCAGGACTGATATATTCTAATTTTTGGACTGATTTTGGAACTGATTTTCGGGACTGGTATATTCTGAATTTCAGATTGATTTTAGAACTGATTTTTAGATTTTGGGACTGATATTCTGATTTTGTATTTTTTGGGAACTGATATTATAATTTTGGGACTGATTTTGGGGCTGATATTTTGATTTTGGAACTGATTTTGGAATACAGGACAACACTTCGTTGTTTGTTTGTTGTTGTTGTTGTTCATTTCAAAGGCTCATAGACAACACTTCGTTGTTTGTTTGAATGATTCTGCACTAATTAATATGTGATATTGTGCTAGACTTGACTCAGCAGCTCTTGTATTAATCTTTTGGATTATGCTGTATGTGGTAGATGATCTCTTTTCTTCACTTTATGGTTTTGTTATCTTATAATAGTTGGAAAATTTTCAGGAATTTTTTATACTGTTTAAGCTTTTTTATGTAGTGTTGCATATTGCCAGCTTCAGATGTGATCTACAGTAATCTGGTTGTCTTAGAGTTTGCCTAGACTGCGGTGAATACTATTTGTCTGATCTGATCCATGCTATGAGGATAGATTCTGCAAATTAGCTTTTTTGGTCACTCTCTGAAGATTTGCATGTTAGATTTTTGAATCAAGAACATCTTCCGTAGGTCTTGACTTCAAATGTGAAGAACTCTGGATTTTCTTCAATATAGGTTTGGTTGCCAAATCTCAACCCTTCATCATTGATGGGACCCACCTCAGAAACTCCATCTTACGAAGAGAGAAGAAAATTCCCTTTCTCCATCTCAAGTTTCTATCCATCATCAATAGGAGGACCAATTGTAAGAAATCTCGGTCATGTACTATTAGCCATGAGAAGTTATGGTTTGCATTATTACTGCCCTCGAAAGGCTGTTCCTTCCTTTCATTATGCCTGAGACACTTACCTATAACCTATTGAGGATTCTTTATGCTTAGCTAGAAACATAACTGTCAACTCCTTAGTTGCAGGAAGAAACTCTTATTTGGGTTTACATTTGTGCGCTAGAGCTGCGATTCCTCAGAGTAAGAATTTTGATAGAATGTCATTTTCGTTGAGATAGAATTGTGGTTCCGATTGAGATGTGACCACTCAAACATACAAATCCCAAAATAACAAAAGAAAAGATACCAATGTAAAAGAAAATATTTAAAGAATAGATATTTATTTTAAAATTTGGCTTTTCTCATAGGAATTAAATTAGATCTTTCAATTTGGGTTTATGATGATTGATGGCTAAAGATATATGTTATTGGTGATGAATTGTTACTTTTGTAATGAGCATTTATTGTGGTTATGTTTGATCATATACAATACATGAAAAGAAATGGATTCTCCAGTTGGTGAGAAAGAAAAAAAGGCAAAAATGGGGGAGATAGGGAAGAGGAGATTAAGGATAGTCACTCCACTGAATTTGAATTTCTCATATCTTTAACCTCAGCATCAATATGAAACTAGTTAAAATTTTATTAGGGATGGCTGCTATATTTGGTTTGAAAATCTCAATTTTATGTCTAACTCAACAAAGAAATACGTCAAATAGCTAAAATAGATAAATATGCTTTTCCAAGAATAAGTAAACTAATATGTAACAATTTCAAGACCACAATTTATATAGCAATTGTAATCTATATATCAATTTCATCACTTACTATATGATTTTTTTTCACCCTTTACTCTAAATTGCGTATTTTACTTGAATAGTAATTCTTGTTTATCACTTACTATTGTGATGCATCATTTGGTCATGAAAGGGATGTGGAACCATAATCTTGTGGGTCACTGTAACAACCCTCATACTGTCTACCGATTAATGACTGATTGATTACCGATAAACATTGATTACCGTTAAACTGAACTGATTATGACTGATAATTGGACCGGTTAAAGTACTGAACTGACTGACTGAAAACTGGGACTGAATTGACTGAGTGTGTATGCTAAATTGTATTCTATCTGTTTGATTGATTATTTGATCTGTTTGTGTTTTATGTTTAAACTGCTAATTGAAGGCTTTATCGGCGGCCGAACCGGGAATTGGTTAGTGTTTTATGACCCTTAGAATTAATGTGACTTTATGGTATAATTATCTTAAAACTGATTAGGTATGATTAAATTAGATTAAAATGAGTTAATTGCAATAGTTGTCGTAATTACCATGTTGCCACACTTAGTGGCCAATATCTCACACGCCTTTGAGCCTTGTATACACTCATACACTTGAATCAAAAACCATTTCCTCAGCCCTCTTCCTTCTACTAGCCGACCAAGAGGGGTTATAGGAGAGAATTGAGTTCATTTTGTTGAATTGGCTTGAATTGCTTGGAATTGAAGTATAGAATGCCTATTTGAGCTCCTAGTCTTCTAACTCAAGACTTAGGTAAGGATTTCATCTTCTCATTCTTGTGTTTGAGCTAATTCTTGCATGGTCCATGTTAAATTGTAGAGCTAAGTCATGTTTTAGTTCATACATGTTGAAATAGAGCATAATTCATGCTTGCATGTTTGAATTGCTGAGTTGTGAGTTGATTTCATGGTAAAATGGTACATGCATGTCCATAATTTTGAAATGGTCCATGTTTTCAACTTGTTTTTAGATCAATTGGCTCCTTAGAGCATCAAATTGAGCTTCAAAGTTGTTTAGAATTCATGCATGTTTGCATGTTCATCTTGTTCATGAAATTGGTTTTAAATTGGGTTTGAATTAAACACCTTGGGCTTTGATTTCTCAAATTGAGTTTTGAATCATGTTATTCGATGTGTTTATAAGAGTTTTCCAAAAAATGGGCCCAAGGGGATCGGTTTTGATGCTTTTGAACTTGGTTTTGAGCTTGGAGGTGCAATCTGGAATTCCCAGATTTTGCACTTCCGCTCGAGTGGGGAAAGTGGCGCTCGAGCGTGGAATCCGAGCATCCAGTATTTCTCTGCACTGTTTTACAGTCCGCTCGAGCGGAGGATCGGGCGCTCGAGCGGAGGATTGTGTCTCAAGCTCGAGCGGGGGTCGAGCGGAGATTTCACCCATCCAGTACTTTCACAGTACGCTCGAGCGGGAGAGTTGACGCTCGAGCGTGTACCTTTGTTGCATGACCGCTCGAGCGGGGAAACCTGCGCTCGAGCGGGACTCTGTTTTTCTGAAAATTCTGAAACTGCTTTTTGAGTACATCTTTGCATCCTCATCTCATACTAGGCATGCTTAGGCCTAGTTTAAGGCATCTTACTGAGGATATAGATGTAGAACACACCGAGGCATTAGGGGTTAAGTTATTATCTTTCCCGACTGTGTAGCTTAGTGTGTGTTCAATCTGTTAACTGTGTAGGGTTGGCGACTGGGGAGACACACTCTAGCATACTGTAGCCCAAACTCTGTGAGTAACGAATGTGTAAAGATATGTTCACAAATGATTATCTTCTGAACAACTGAACTGTACTGTTTTCTGAATTGATTACTGTTAACTGGATGAATGTATGTCCTATATTCTGAACTGTATTGTGGCATCCTTAGCACCTACTATTTACTGTTACTGTGACAGAAATATCTGTCGGTTCCCTCGTTGGAACCACTACTGTTTACTGACTGATGGCCATCATTACTGTTCGGTCTTTTAAGACCTACTGCTTACTGTACTGTTATGCTAATAGGTGTATCACATATGACTGTACTGACTGAAAGACTGAAGTACTGTTTAATGAACTGCTTTCATTACTGTAAGGACATTCATTCTTTACCTCTTTACACTTTATGTTATTCACTGGGCTTTAGCTCACTGTTTATATATATATGTAGGTGCTCAGCCACCAGATCGGAGCTAAGAGCGTGGGTTAGACTCCAGTTTTGTCAAGCCAGCCTTTGTGCCTCACTGCGAGGTTCCGAGCCTATCGTGTTAAGGCTTAGGGGCGTTTTACAATTCCCTCTTCTGTACTGTCTTACTATTTGGTTTACTGTATAGACTGTCAGCTACTGTACTCTTATCAAGGGATTAGGTCCCTGCATTGTGTGACTGTAAATTTTGTATAGACTGTACTGTTTGTATGTATGAATGCATGAAAAATCTTTTTGGCATATAGACTGTCACAGCTCAATGGACATTATTTATTTACTGTATTGGCTTCCGCCAGGCCCTGTACTATGTTTTACTGTATTACTGTTCCGCAGGCCTTCGGTAATCTCGGATTACTAGCCAGTTACGGTGCTAAACCCATAGGGCCGGGTTTGGGTCGTGACAGAGTGGTATCAGAGCGATACTTAACCACGAGTCATACCGCACACACGTGTCCAAATGAGCTATAGGGTGTCCTAGAGAAGTGATTAGGACATTTCATGAGCATGATAAGTGTGTGGTTATGTTATGACTGAATATATGCTGACATGTTAAACTGTTAAACAAATGACTGCTTATGTTTAAAACTGTTATAATTGTTATAGTGAAATGGATAATGTAAATGAACCTGAATCCTCATCAACCGAGGCAAGAATGGAAAGAATGATGGAACTGATAACTGCTAGACTTGAACAACAACAGAACCAACAACCCCCACCTCCTCCTCCTCTTCCGGTACAGCCGGAACCTAATGTGAATGTGAATGATAGGGATATTATTGCTCTCACCCATAAATTCAGCAAAATGAAACCGTCGTCCTTTCAGGGAGGACTGGAACCGTTAAAGGCTGAAGCTTGGGTGCTTGAAATAGAAAAACTATTTGAAGTGTTTCCGTGCTCAGAAGCGAATAAAGTATTGTTAGCCACCTTCACCCTACAAGAAGAAGCTAGAAGGTGGTGGATGCTTATCTGTAATGAAAATACAGTTATGACTTGGGCTCAGTTCAAAGGAGCCTTCTTTGAAAAGTATTTCCCTTAGTGTGTCAGGGATAGAAAAGTGACTGAATTTGAACAGCTGAAGCAGGGCACAATGTCCGTTACGGAATATGAAACAAAATTTAATGAACTTGCCAGATATGCACCACACATGGTGGACACTGACTACAAGAAGGCCAGAAAATTTGAGGGTGGCCTTAATGTTGTAATACTTGACCGAATAAATGTTTTGAAACTACCGACCTTTGTGGGTGTTCTTGACCGGGCATTAATGGCCGAGTCAAACATTGAAACACTGAAAACTGAAACACCAACGTCGGAATGGCGTGGTAAGAGGCAAGGTTTTAAATTCAAGAAAGGCAAGCACAACCCGGCCAACAAGAAACAGAATATGCGGTTGACAACTAGCCCCAGCCACGGGAGTGGGTTCATACCACCCTGTTCTGAGTGTGGCAAGAAGCACAAAGGGGTCTGCTACAAAATATCTGGAGCCTGTTACAGGTGTGGCAAGGTGGGTCACATGGTTAAAGACTGCCCCTCTACTCCACAAGCCAGTAGTAAAGCTGCACCAAGCGTGGCAGTATCAACTGTAGCACCAAAGCCTAACCCCAAAGCTATCGGGAAAGAGCCCATGAGGCAGGGCCGAGTGTTCGCCCTAGTACCGGGAGACGTGCAAAATACTGAAACCGTTGTGTCAGGTATCCTCTCTATTTGTACACAAAATGCATATGTGTTGATTGATTCGGGGTCTACACATTCTTATGTATCGCATGCTTTCTCACGGAAATTGAATAGACCCTTAGAACCCATGAACTATCTGCTAGCCGTATCATCACCCGTAGGAGGATCCATGACATGTGCTTATATGTACCCTGCATGTGAAATCATTGTAGGGGATATGCATCTGTTTATTGATTTACTACCATTGAACATTGATCATTTTGATGTAATATTGGGGATGGATTGGTTACAAAAATATCATGCCACTATTGATTGTGTGACCAAGCAAGTTGTTTTCCGTCCACCTGGTTTGCCTGAATTTGTGTTTAATGGGAGTGGAGTAGTACCTCCTCCGTATTTGATTTCGTCAGTGAAAGCTGTTAAATTAATTAGAAAGGGGTGTAAGGGATATCTGTGTTCTGTGCTGACTGTGGCTACTGATGATAGTGTTAAAGTTGATGTGAATTGTATTCCTATAGTCAAGGAATTCCCAGATGTATTTCCAGACGATCTACCAGGAGATTTGATTGACAGGGAAATTGAATTTACCGTTGATGTGATTCCGGGTACACAGCCGATATCGAAAGCTCCTTACAGAATGGCCCCAACTGAACTGAAGGAGTTGAAAGTGCAATTGCAAGAACTATTAGACAAGAAGTTTATCAGGCCCAGTACTTCACCGTGGGGTGCACCGGTTTTGTTTGTAAAGAAGAAAGATGGCTCGCTGAGACTGTGCATTGATTACCGTGAATTGAACAAGGTAACTGTGAAAAATAAATACCCATTGCCACGTATTGATGATTTATTCGATCAGTTACAGGGTGCACAAATGTTTTCCAAGATTGATCTCAGATCGGGGTATCATCAACTGAAGGTTAAACCGGAAGACATTGATAAAACTGCTTTTAGAACGAGGTATGGCCATTATGAATTTTTAGTTATGCCATTCGGAGTCACGAATGCCCCTGCTGCTTTTATGGACCTCATGAACATAATTTTTAAACCATACCTTGACAATTTTATTGTAGTATTTATTGATGACATATTGATTTACTCCAAGAATATAGAAGAACATGAACATCATCTGAGACTTGCCCTACAAACCTTAAGAGAACAGAAACTGTATGCTAAACTGTCTAAATGTGAATTTTGGCTTGACCATGTTATGTTTTTGGGGCACGTTGTTAGCAAAGATGGAATTTCTGTTGACCCGCAGAAGATTGAAGCTGTAGTAAACTGGCCTAGACCAACAAATGTGACTGAAGTTCGAAGCTTTTTGGGATTAGCTGGATATTACAGAAGATATCATTTGACTGGACTGACCAAAGAGAATCTGCTTTCCAGGAGTTGAAAACTCGATTAGTGACTGCACCGGTTCTTACCTTACCTTCAAGTACGACTGGTTATACTGTGTTTAGTGATGCTTCTCATAAGGGTTTGGGATGTGTTTTAATGCAGAACGGGAGAGTAATTGCCTATGCTTCCCGACAACTGAGACCGCATGAAAAGAACTACCCGACCCATGATCTGGAACTTGCTGCAGTAGTATTTGCACTGAAAATCTGGCGTCACTATCTGTACGGGGTGATATGTGATGTATACACCGACCACAAGAGTTTGAAATATTTCTTCACACAGAAAGAACTGAACATGAGACAGCGGAGATGGCTAGAACTGATTAAAGATTATGACCTACAAATATTGTATCATCCCGGAAAAGCCAATACCGTTACCGATGCATTAAGCCAGAAATCGATTGGAAACTTAGCATGTTTGCTTACCGGACAGAAAGAGTTGCTTTGTGACCTTGAAAAATCTGAAATTGAAGTTGTTTTACGAGAACAAGGTGGAACCTTAGCTGCTATTTCTGCCCAACCGGCACTGATTGAAGAGATTAAAGAGAAACAGCAACTGGATGATTTCTTGAAGAAGATCATCGAAGAAAGAGAATCTAAACCTAGACCGGGATTCAAATTTGAGAACAATGTACTGAAATTTCAAGACAGACTGTGTGTACCGAGTGATACTGAACTGAAAAGAAGAGTTCTGCAAGAGGGCCACAATTCAAAATTGTCAATCCATCCAGGGAACACGAAAATGTACCAAGACCTGAAATTGAATTTCTGGTGGCCGAGAATGAAGAAAGAAATTGCTGATTTTGTATCGAAATGTCTTCATTGCCAACAAGTTAAAGCCGAACATCAACGACCCGCAGGCCTATTGCAGCCCTTACCAATACCGGAGTGGAAATGGGAACATATTACTATGGATTTTATCATTGGGTTGCCTCGCTCCAGAAAAGGTATGGATTCAATTTGGGTTATTGTTGATAGACTAACCAAATCTGCTCACTTCTTACCTGTCAAGACAATCTATAATGCGGACAAATTGGCTGTTATCTATATTGATGAAATTGTGAGACTGCATGGAGTGCCTGTGTCTATTGTTTCTGACAGGGATTCGAAGTTTACATCGAGGTTTTGGCAAAGCCTACAGACTGCACTGGGTACTGAACTGAGACTGAGTAGTGCCTATCATCCTTAGACAGATGGCCAGTCAGAAAGGACCATCCAGACTCTGGAGGATTTACTGAGAAGGTGTGTCCTTGATTTTCAGGGAAACTGGGAAAGTCATTTGCCCTTAGCTGAATTTGCTTACAATAACAGCTATCACTCGAGTATTGGCATGGCGCCTTTCGAGGCATTGTATGGCAGAAAATGTAGATCTCCGATTTGCTGGGCAGAAGTTGGAGATGGGCCTTTGCTTGGGCCCGAGATTGTTTATGAAACAACTGAGAAAGTGAAATTGATACAACAGAGATTGAAAACTGCACAGAGCCGACAGAAAAGTTATGCGGATGTTAGAAGACGAGACAGAGAGTATGAAGTGGGTGATCACGTTTTTGTAAAAGTGACACTAATGAAGGGCCAGACTCGTTTTGGAGTCAAAGGCAAGTTAGCGCCAAGATACGTCGGACCGTATGAGATTATTGAGAAAATCAATCCGGTGGCGTATCAAGTTGCGCTCCCTCCTGAAATGGGGCATATGCATAACGTCTTTCACATTTCTATGTTGAGAGACTATCTCCGGGATCCCTTCCATGTAATTGAGCCTACTCGGGTAGTGTTGAGTGATGACTACACTTACGAGGAACGGCCTATACAGATCGTAAACAGACGGATCAAGAAACTGAGAAACAAAGAGATCCCGCTAGTGAAAGTTGACTGGCAGAACCATGGTGGTGTGTATGCCACTTGGGAAAGGGAAGATGACATGGCTAAGCGATATCCTGAACTATTTCCACTGAACCCTGTTTTCTTCTAGAATAAAGGTAACTCGAGTTTAGAGGACTAAACTCTTTATAAGGAGGGGAGACTGTAACAACCCTCATACTGTCTACCGATTAATGACTGATTGATTACCGATAAACATTGATTACCGTTAAACTGAACTGATTATGACTGATAATTGGACCGGTTAAAGTACTGAACTGACTGACTGAAAACTGGGACTGAATTGACTGAGTGTGTATGCTAAATTGTATTCTATCTGTTTGATTGATTATTTGATCTGTTTGTGTTTTATGTTTAAACTGCTAATTGAAGGCTTTATCGGCGGCCGAACCGGGAATTGGTTAGTGTTTTATGACCCTTAGAATTAATGTGACTTTATGGTATAATTATCTTAAAACTAATTAGGTATGATTAAATTAGATTAAAATGAGTTAATTGCAATAGTTGTCGTAATTACCATGTTGCCACACTTAGTGGCCAATATCTCACACGCCTTTGAGCCTTGTATACACTCATACACTTGAATCAAAAACCATTTCCTCAGCCCTCTTCCTTCTACTAGCCGACCAAGAGGGGTTATAGGAGAGAATTGAGTTCATTTTGTTGAATTGGCTTGAATTGCTTGGAATTGAAGTATAGAATGCCTATTTGAGCTCCTAGTCTTCTAACTCAAGACTTAGGTAAGGATTTCATCTTCTCATTCTTGTGTTTGAGCTAATTCTTGCATGGTCCATGTTAAATTGTAGAGCTAAGTCATGTTTTAGTTCATACATGTTGAAATAGAGCATAATTCATGCTTGCATGTTTGAATTGTTGAGTTGTGAGTTGATTTCATGGTAAAATGGTACATGCATGTCCATAATTTTGAAATGGTCCATGTTTTCAACTTGTTTTTAGATCAATTGGCTCCTTAGAGCATCAAATTGAGCTTCAAAGTTGTTTAGAATTCATGCATGTTTGCATGTTCATCTTGTTCATGAAATTGGTTTTAAATTGGGTTTGAATTAAACACCTTGGGCTTTGATTTCTCAAATTGAGTTTTGAATCATGTTATTCCATGTGTTTATAAGAGTTTTCCAAAAAATGGGCCCAAGGGGATCGGTTTTGATGCTTTTGAACTTGGTTTTGAGCTTGGAGGTGCAATCTGGAATTCCCAGATTTTGCACTTCCGCTCGAGTGGGGAAAGTGGCGCTCGAGCGTGGAATCCGAGCATCCAGTATTTCTCTGCACTGTTTTACAGTCCGTTCGAGCGGAGGATCGGGCGCTCGAGCGGAGGATTGTGTCTCAAGCTCGAGCAGGCGTCGAGCGGAGATTTCACCCATCCAGTACTTTTACAGTACGCTCGAGCAGGAGAGTTGACGCTCGAGCGTGTACCTTTGTTGCATGACCGCTCGAGCGGGGAAACCTGCGCTCGAGCAGGACTCTGTTTTTCTGAAAATTCTGAAACTGCTTTTTGAGAACATCTTTGCATCCTCATCCCATCCTAGGCATGCTTAGGCCTAGTTTAAGGCATCTTACTGAGGATATAGATGTAGAACACACCGAGGCATTAGGGGTTAAGTTATTATATTTCCCGACTGTGTAGCTTAGTGTGTGTTCAATCTGTTAACTGTGTAGGGTTGGCGACTGGGGAGACACGCTCTAGCATACTGTAGCCCAAACTCTGTGAGTAACGAATGTGTAAAGATATGTTCACAAATGATTATCTTCTGAACAACTGAACTGTACTGTTTTCTGAACTGATTACTGTTAACTAGATGAATGTATGTCCAATATTCTGAACTCTATTGTGGCATCCTTAGCACCTACTGTTTACTGTTACTGTGACAGAAATATCTGTCAGTTCCCTCGTTGGAACCACTACTGTTTACTGACTGATGGCCATCATTACTGTTCGGTCTTTTAAGACCTACTGCTTACTGTACTGTTATGCTAATGGGTGTACCACATATGACTGTACTGACTGAAAGACTGAAGTATTGTTTAATGAACTGCTTTCATTACTGTAAGGACATTCATTCTTAACCTCTTTACGCTTTATGTTATTCACTGGGCTTTAGCTCACTGTTTATATATATATGTAGGTGCTCAGCCACCAGATCGGAGCTAAGAGCGTGGGTTAGACTCCAGTTTTGTCAAGCCAGCCTTTGTGCCTCACTGCGAGGTTTCGAGCCTATCGTGTTAAGGCTTAGGGGCATTTTACAATTCCCCCTTCTGTACTGTCTTACTGTTTGGTTTACTGTATAGACTGTCAGCTACTGTACTGTTATCAAGGGATTAGGTCCCTGTATTGTGTGACTGTAAATTTTGTATAGACTGTACTGTTTGTATGTATGAATGCATGAAAAATCTTTTTGGCATACAGACTGTCACAGCTCAATGGACATTATTTATTTACTGTATTGGCTTCCGCCAGGCCCTGTACTTTGTTTTACTGTATTACTGTTCCGCAGGCCTTCGGTAATCTCGGATTACTGGCCGGTTACGGTGCTAAACCCATAGGGCCGGGTTTGGGTCGTGACAGTCACCAAAAGATATGGAACCATAATCTTGTAAATTCTCTAATTCAAAGGAATTTCACATAACCATGGCTTTGTAGATGACCAAATATGGACAAGAGTTGGATGTTACTTAAGAATAGGATTAGTTCCCAGTATCGAGATGGGGTGAAGGCTTTTGTTCAATTTGCAATGATGAATGTAGGGCCAAATGATAAGATTTGTTGCCCTTGTATGGACTGTCTGAATTGTGAACAACATACTTGTAAAATTGTGGAGTATCATTTAGTTGTGAAAAGGATGTCCCCTTCTTATAAGACTTGGATGCATCACGGGGAATCTGTTCCCATGAATCAATCTCATGCATTGAATGATAACAACCACAATGACTTTGGAAGTGTTAGGGATAGAATAGAAGCAGAGACAGGCGAAGATCAAGATGAAATCCTAAATTTGTTAGAAGATGTTTACATGGGGACTACCATAAATGATGCTGAAAATGAAGAGGATGAGGAGGACGGTGACAATGACGATGATGTGGCTAACAATGTTGAAAAAGAGGGCGTGCCCAACTTTAACAAATCGTTGAATGATGCTCAAAGAGAGTTGTACACTGGGTGTCGTAAGTTTTCTCTTTTATCATTTGTTGTTAAGATGCTTCATGTGAAGGTGTAAAACAAGTGGAGCAATAAGTCTTTCAACATGTTGTTGGGGATATTAAAGGACCTTCTACCGGTAAGTGATCAAGTGATTCCATGGACCCTTTATGAAGCCAAAAAATTCTTACGTGCTTTAGGCTTAGGATATGTGTCGATTCATGCATGCAAGTATGATTGTGCACTTTTTTGGAAAGAGAATGCAAATTTAGAGAATTGTCCGATTTGTCAAGAGTCTAGATACAAGTTGAATTATGGAGAAGGTAAAAAAATTCCTCACAAGACCCTAAGATACTTCCCGTTGACATCAAGGTTGCAGAGATTATATATGTCGAGAAAAATAACAATAGATATGAGATGGCATAAAGAGAAATGAGTAGATGATGGGATATTGAGACACCCGGCTGATGGTGAGGCATGGAAGGATTTTGATAGGCAACATCCTTTGTTTTCCCAACAGAGTCGAAATGTGAGGTTAGGGTTGGCCACTGATGGTTTCAATCCTTTTGGAAACATGAGCAACTCGTATAGTATGTGGCTTGTGATTGTTATGCCTTACAACTTGCCTCCTTGGAAATGTATGAAACAATCATTTAGTATGCTGTCATTGCTTATCCCTGGACCACAAGCACCAGAGAGAGATATTGATGTTTACATGCGACCATTAATTGATGAGTTGAAGGAGTTGTGGGAAGATGGTGTGTTTACTTATGATGCCTCAACTGAATTAAGTTTTCAAATGCATGCTGCTGTTATGTGGACAATTAATGACTTTTCTGCCTATGGCAACTTGTCAGGATAGAGTACGAAAGGTTATTTGGCTTGTCCCACCTGTAACAAAAATGCTTCCTCACAACGGTTGAGAGGTAACATAGGGTACATAGGCGCTCGTCATTACTTGCCTGATGACCACCCTTGGCAGAGAAGTCGACTTTATAATGGTAAGACTGAGCTCCTGTCAAGACCTTTAGAGTTATCAGGGGAACAAATCTTAGAACAATTGGATTCAGGGACATTCAAACCATTTTGAAAGCATCCAACAAATAAGAAAAGAAAAAGGGAAAATCCAGTATTGAACTGGACAAAAAAAAAACATCTTCTTTGAGTTGCCATATTGGAAAACACTTAAACTCCGACACAACCTCGATGTTATGCACATAGAGAAGAATATATGTGATAGTTTGCTTGGAACATTACTGAGTATAGATGGGAAGAACAAAGACACAGAAAAAGCACGCATGGATTTGGAAGATATGAAAATAAGGAAGGAGTTACACTTAAAAAAGTGTGCCGATGGGTCTTTTGAAAAGCCCCCAGCATTTTACACTTTGCCCTCAGATGAAAGATATGGTTTTTAAAGTCAATTAAGTATCCTGATGGTTATGCAGCAAGCATATCAAGGTGTGTGAACACAAAGGTGATAAGTTAACAGGCCTAAAAAGTCATGATTGTCATGTCCTCATACAACGACTTCTTCCCATTGGAATGCATGGATATCTTCACAATGATATTTGTGTCGCATTATTTGAGTTGGGAAATTTCTTCCAAGAGCTTTGCTCGAAGACATTGAAGATGAAGAATTTGGAAATATTAGAAGATCGCATAATATTCATACTATGCAAGTTAGAAAAAAAATTTCCATCAGTGTTTTTTGATGTGATGGTCCATTTGGCGATTCATTTGCCGCATGAAGCCATTTTTGGTGGGCCTGTACAATATCGGTGGATGTACCCCATTGAAAGGTACTTACTAACTTATTAAAACACTAGAATACTTAAATTGTAGCACAACCTGTATATATATTTATAAAAATGTGAGTGTGTGTGTAATAAGATTATTCTATTGTTTGTTTCATAGGCTACTTGGAACTTTAAAAGGATATGTTGCAAATCGAGCTCGTCCAGAAGGTTCGATCACAGAAGCTTATGTTGTCAAGGAGTGTCTCACATTTTGCTCAATGTATTTGGGTGGGATTGAAACTGTATTTAATCGAGAGGAACGGAATGTTGATGTTAGTGTGCATGAGTCGGGGTTAGAGGTCTTCGCGCAAAATGTTCGTCCTTTTGGGCTAATTACAAGGGTTTCTAAGGTGTCTCAAAAAGAACGTGAAATGGCTCATTGGTTTGTCTTGAATAATAGTCTCAAGCTGGACCATTATCTAGAGTACGTTCTTAATATTGTTTTTTTTTTTTGTAGAATTATGTTTTCAATATAATATGTTACTTATGAATCATATGTTTGTAAGTAGGCAACACAAGAATCTTTTAGAAAATGAAGGTGTACGTGACATCACAAATAGACAGAAAAAGGAATTCCCCAAGTGGTTCAAAGAACATGTAAGATATAATCCCAAACTTTATTGAGATACACTTATATGATTACTAACATAATGATTGAAATTGATGTCGTTATGTAGATGAACCAATTACAAGCTCAAGGATTACCAGAAGCAACTGATGATTTGTGGTCATTAGCAAATGGTCCTAGTGTGAATGTTAATTTGTATTCAGCTTGCATTTCCAATGGTGTTCGATTTCATAGTAAGGATCGTGATAGTAGTCATAAATGCCAAAATAGTGGGTTAGTTGTGGAAGGGGAGCATGAGAGACAAACAATTAACTTTTATGGGTACTTGAATAGAGTGTGGGAGATGCATTACATACTTGGACATCGAGTTGTTTTATTCCAATGCGAATGGTTCAATACCGGAAGCAATAGAACATTACATACCGACACACATTGCACAAGTATTGATGTTAGAAGTCAATGGTATAAAGATGATCCATTTGTCTTACCAAGTCATGTGAAACAAGTTTTCTACGTTGATGATACAAAGTTAGGCGGGCATTGGAAAGTCGTAGAAAGACTACAACATCGAGGAATATGGGATGTACCAGAACAAGATGGCTTTGAACCTGATAATGTATTGCAACAAAATGAAACAACTGAAGTTGTCCCAGTGAGCGTTGAAGACCCCGTGACAATCTCACTTCATAGGAATGACATTGATCCTCAAATTATCCCAAGTGAGGTGGTTTTACAATCAGTTAGTCGAGCACACAACGATGGTGTTGATGAGGAAGAGGGGTGCGATAATGAAGATGATTACTATGAGCATTGACAATCCGAGAAGATGAGCTACATAATCATTTTGATTGCAATATAGATTTTGACATAGAACTTTAATTGTTGTGTCATTTTTATGTTTTTATGACAGTGTTGTTTAAGTGCCTTTGAGTTTGAGTACAATGACAATTCAAAAAGATATTTTTTTTTCTTTTTTTGTTTTGTTTTGTATATGTGTGTTTGTGTGTGTCCCCATCTGTCTCTCTCTTTGTCTATTTTATTTTTTTTGTTTCTTATGTTATGTTATTGTTTAGTTATCACTTATGTTCTGATATTGATTCTATTATATAGCCATTGATATTAATGTAATTGCTTATTTTATATATGCTTCACACATGTAATTGTTGAGTTATTGTGCTAGATGGCAGGCCCTGGTAAACTTCGACATGCAGCATCATCCAAAGTTCCTCTACCTGCCCCTACTCAGCATGCACCACCTAATTTAACCCCCTCTACTCAGAGTGTACCATCTACAAATGCTCTAAGTATCGAGCCTGCACCACCAACAAATGCAACTACTACCCAGGTTACACCATCTACAAATGCAACTACAACCCAGGCTGCACCATCTACAAATGCAGCTACTACTCAGGCTACACCATCTACAAATGCAACTACTACCCATGATGTACCATCTACCACTAGTTTGCGTACTCGTTCTAGACAAGTCAGGGGTCAGACTCGAGGGAAGAGCATAGCACGTCTCATAGCTAACAATGGTGGTAAAAAACTTCATGTTTGGATCCCTGCAGATGCAAAGGTGCCAGTAGGGCCTTATGCCACTCCATTTGCAAATGAACTTGGCTTACAGATAAGGATGGTTTCTCCAATCATTGGTATAAAAAAGTGGGACAAGATTGATGAGATTCATAAAGCCCCAATCATTCAAGCAGTTCGGGTACATGTATTTGCTACTTTTCAGATAATTAGATTATCACCATTACTTGTATTTTGATATTAATAAAAGCATTCATTATATTTGCAGGATAAATTTGAGAATGTTGATTATGATGAGGATGGAGAGGTTCGGAAAGGAGTCAATAAAAAGTGTAAAACTCTTTACAGAAGTTGGCATAACAAGATGAAGACTCATTACTCGAAGTTGGTAGATGCTGGTGTTGACCCTTATAGTAAACCATACAAAGGGGTCGATTCTGAGGCTTGGGTATACATGATCGATCATGTATGGCTTGATGGCGATTATCAGGTAAAATTTCCTAATTTAAAGAATCATGTTGTAATTTCAATTTAATTATACTAATTTTTTAATTTTGCAGAACTTGGCTAAAAAAGCAAGGGATAGTCGAGCGAGATTACCATATAATCATACAATGGGCTCCAAGTCATTTCAAGCTGCAATGTATAAACAGGTGATGTATTTATTATATTTAAAAGTGTGAAAATTAATTATGTATGCTTACTTTTAAATGGAATTAGGGTACCGAGAAGACTGACTTTGTATACTTTGACAAAGATTCCCATTGGAGCAAGAGAAAGTCGGATTGGGTAGCCCCAATATGTGGTCAATTACATGTAAGTATGCCAATTAATAGAGTTACATATTTATGTAAATGGTGGTATTTGTTGAAGTTGTTTACAAATTGATAGGAAGCTTTGAAAAATCGACATGAAGAGTCTTTAGAGCCTGGGGCAATACCTTTAACTCAGGAGCAGCTGTCAATCAAGATTCTTGGAAAGAAATCGGGATACTTAAAAGGCTTTGGAGTTGGCCCAAAACCATCATCATCCAGATTTTCTGTTACTGCACAAGCACATACTGAGGTGGTTTCGAGCCTACAAAAAGAACTAGAGTCATTGAAGAATTTGTCCGAGGTCTAGCAAGAACAAATTGAAGCCCAGAACCTAGTAGCACAAGAGCAAGCTAAAATGATTGAAATGCAAAACAAAAGATTTGAAGAGATTGAGAAGTTTATGAGGATGACCAAAGATCGGGCAGGCATGCAGGTTGATGAAAATGATTATCCATCAGAGGAATCTTATTGACAAACACTTTTGTAAGTATATTTTTCATAATTTACTTTTCAAATCACTACAAGCATTTCATTTAATATGTTTGGTTGTGTTGAACAAACGGGACCTCGATTGGATCTCCGGTTAGAAAATTAGAAGGAAAATTGTAAAACACAAGACTTAAAAGGCCCGTTAGGGGGTGGCAAAATTGTGAAATGATCACCGAAACCACTGAAACTTGGCACAGACAGCTTGTTCAAGCCTAAATAGACTTGTAGGAACAAACGGGACCTCGATTGGATCTCCGGTTAGAAAATTACAAGGCAAATTGTAAAACACAACACTTAAAAGGCCTATTCGAGGGCCAAAATTGCGAAATGACCACCGAAACTACCGAAACTTGGCACGGACAGCTTGTTCAAGCCTAAATAGACTGGTAGGAATAAACGAGACCTCGATTGGATCTCCGGTTAGAAAATTAGAAGGAAATTGTAAAACACAAGACTTAAAAGGCCCGTTCGGGGGCCGAAATTTCGAAATGACCACCGAAACCACCAAAACTTGGCATGGACGGCTTATTCAATCCTAAATAGACTTGTAGGAATAAACAGGACCTCGATTGGATTTCCGGTTAAAAAATTAGAAGGAAAAATGTAAAACACAAGACTTAAAAGGCCCGTTCGGGGGCCGAAATTTCGAAATGACCACCGAAACATGGCAAGACAGCTTGTTCAAGCCTAAATAGACTTGTAGGAACAAATGGGGCCTCAATTGGATCTCCGGTTAGAAAATTAGAAGGAAAATTGTAAAACACAAGACTTAAAAGGCCCGTTCGGGGGCTGAAATTGTGAAATGACCACCAAAACCACCGAAACTTGGCACGGACAACTTGTTCAAGCCTAAATAGACTTGTAGGAACAAACGGGGACCTCGATTGGATTTTCAGTTAAAAAATTAGAAGGAAAAATGTAAAACACAAGACTTAAAAGGCCCGTTCGGGGGCCGAAATTTCAAAATGACCACCGAAACTTAGCACGGACAGCCTTTTCAAGCCTAAATAGACTTGTAGGAACAAACGAGACCTCTATTGGATCTCCGATTAGAAAATTAGAAGGAAAATTGTAATACACAAGACTTAAAAGGCTCGTTCAAGATCCGAAATTACGAAATGACAACCGAAACCACCAAAACTTGGCACGGACAGCTTGTTCAAACCTATATAGACTTGTAGGAACAAACGGGACCTTGATTGGATTTTCGGTTAGAAAATTACAAGAAAAAATGAAAAACACAAGACTTAAAAGGCCCGTTCGGGGGCCGACATTGCAAAATGACCACTGAAACCACCGAAAATTGGTACGGGCAGCTTGTTCAAGCCTAAATAGACTTGTATGAGAAAACTTGTATGAACAAATAGCACCCGATTGGACTTCCCGTTACAAAATTAAAATCAAAATTGTGAAGTACATATCGAGGTTTTTTTTTTTTTTTGTCAATCTAATATTGTTTTTTCTTTTTTCATGTGACAGATTGATAATGGTGAAAAATAGTTTGGGCTGCATCAGAGGATTTGATTTTTTGTTTTTGGAAATATTTTGACATAGGATTTTGGTAAATGATTTATGGATTAAATGTTTAGAATCAAAATATTTGGTGTTGTGTTTTTGCAAATATTTTGACATAGGATTTTAGTAAATGACTTGTTGGTTAGATGTTTAACATCAAAATATTTGGTTGTGTTTTTGAAAATATTGTGACATAGGATTTGGTAATGTATTTATGGGTTTGATGTTAATAGTTTGTAAGTACTTTGGTATGCATGTTTTAGATTGTCAGAGAATTGTAATTATGTTTATTGGGATTTTCCATAGCTATTAATTTCAAATTATTATGAATGTCTTGCACAAGTGTATTATTATTTACATTACATTTGTGTATATATTGTGCACAGGAAAATAGGTGTTTTGGATTATTTTGAACAGGAAAATTATTGAAATCAAAATTTGTGTAGTGAATTTTTAGTGATAGGTGGTATTTTGGTCGCTGTTAATATATTTGGCAACAACATATTGTTTTTGTCGCTAAAAGTTAGTGGTTATTCCAAGAACTTTTAGCAACCAAAACTTACTCGTCGCTAAAAACGTGATTTTTAACGACCAAATTAATTTTGTTGTTAAATAGTACTTTTGGCGATGCATTTATTTGTCGCTAAAACTACATAACCTATCCAAATTTTAACCTTTTAGTGACAAACTGTAATTTTATAGCGACAAAATATATGATTTTTGGCGACCAATTTTGCTTGTCGCTAAATGTCTACATACGGTGACAATTTCTGATTTCGTCGCCAATACTTTTAGTGACAGGCCTTTGGCGACAAATTGTATACTTGTTGCCAATTCTTTTGGTGACGAAATTTGTACTTTTGGCGACCAATTTTTGGGTCACCAAATGTGTTTTTTGTTGTAGTGAAAGACAAACGCATATATATATATATACTCTTTGCTCTGTTTCACTTCCTATCTTGGTTCAACTTTATTGTTTTTGGGTTCACAGACTACAACCCACACTCCACAATCTGGTATGTAATTGAGTGCGTTTGTACTCCTTTTTTTGCTATTTATGGATGCATTGATATCTGATTTGCATGCCTCTGTTCTCATGGGTGTCTGTTAGGGCATACACAAATTAGGCACACCACCTGTTTGACAATATGCATGAATATGTAGACCAAAAAATTAGAGGGCTTTCCTAGTTGAAAACTTGTATTGAAAATGGGTGAATGCTTATAAAAGTGAGAGAACTTATACTCAGAAACTATACCAATGATGCTAAAGACTTCTATCTCCACTAACAAAATTGATGGATTTGTAGCTTTAAAGACATTACATTAAAATTCAAAAACATTGAAAACTTAGTATTTTTAGGTGTAAAAGTTTTTTGTTGTGATTCTTTATTTTCATCGAGTTACTTTTGGATTTCTTTCAACTTGATTAGTTTGTTGATGGGTTGGTTAGGTCAAGCGGTTACTAGATTGGACGATGTAATCATCACCATGAAGAAGGGAGATATGGCAGTGTACATGTTGGCCCCTCGTTTAGGTTATGAAGCCACAGAGAGAAATAGTGTCCCTTCCAATTGTGTTATTTAGTTTGAAGTGGATCTCATCTCATGGATCATAGTAGTAGATAGTGATAGAAAACAGAGAACAAATTGGCCCACTTCTATTCCAGTTCCTACCCAATGTTTGTTTTCTCATTTCAACATTTTTTCTTAAATTTTTTTTGATGCTAATGTAATGATGATTGTTTCATGTGTCTTATGATTGATTGATTGATTTATGATCTTTGTACAAAGCAAGATCAGAAACCTTAACAAGCTTTGGCACCCTTGGGAGAGGGAAAAAGTTGAGTATTTTACATTGACTGATCTTTGGATTTCTTTTGATAAATGGAGTGTTTATGGTGCTTATGTGCCTTACCACTTTGCAATCCAAATCTTTACAAGCAATTCGTCGGTGAACAGTTTAAGGTATAAATTTCATTCTCTACATTTGTATATGTTCTTTGAAACATTTGTAATTAGCTAGGGCTCGTGCACTAAGTTGCTTTGTTTTTATTTGTAATTTGATAATTTGATACAATTTGTTTTTATTTGCTTCGTTCACGCTTGTTTGCGTTGAAAAGTTGTTTGAAAACTTGAAAATCATGTTCTGGGGTCGACACCGGGCTTGGTGGTGTCGACACCTTCTCTTTTGGGTTGGCCGCAGGGGTCGACACCAGTCTGTGGAAGGGTCGACCCTTGTCCTGAATTTGCTCACTGCTTTTTGGTGTCGACACCTGCCTGTGGAAGGGTCGACACCTGCTGTGCAGTCAAGCCTAGTGTTCCAGATTTCTTCTTGGGTATCGACACCTACATTGCAGAGGGTCGACACCTACGACTTTTCCCAGATTTTTCCACCGGTTTGGGCCTACTTTTTGGGGATATTTTGACTAGATATTTTGGGTTGACTTTGGAGCTTATATGCAATTTTGTCCTAGTACTATATAAAGGCCCTCACTTGATCATTTCTTTTACTTTTTTCTCTCTTTCTTCCCTTTAAACCATAAAACACCATCTCACTCTCTCTCAAAAGCACTTTTCACTGAAAATCTTTAGATCTACTCTCTTGGAAGCGTCTTCTTTCCTTGCTCCTTTGAGAAAGATTGTAGATTTCGTCAAGAGCTTCGTTTTGATCCTAGTAGAAGTTGGTTTTGACAACTTTGGAGTTTCAACCTTTTGCTCATCTTCTCTTCCAAGCTCTAGGTAGGGACATTCTTGAGTTATATATACAAGTTTTGCTACCTTTATGTTGGTTTTAAGAGTTTTCATATAGTTCCTTGTTGATTTCAATCTTGTGTTTTGAAAATGTAGAGATGTTTTAAATGTGGGTTGTATCCCAACTCTTTTATAAATCCTAGAAGGTTTTCCTTTGAGTTATATATATATATATATATTTATGAAGTTTTTAGTTAATCTTGTAACTCTCCTTGAGAAATTTCGAAAATGGGTTTGGTGGGTCAAAGGATTGATGGTTTTTGTAAAACAAACTCTACCTTGTGTAGAGATTTTCTTGAAATTTTAGACAACTTGAGTCGAGATTGAAGTGTGTGGTGAGATTTTATAAAAGAGATGAACAATGTTAGGTTTTGTAAAAATCTAGAATTTGGGAGTTTTTGAAAACATGAGAAAGCTATGAAATTCTCTTTTTCTTGTGTTAAACAAGTAAATGAGTGTGGATTTCACAATGTGATATAAAGAAATGATAATTTTCATGATATAAGAGAATTGAGGACTTATTTTCAAACTATTGTTGAATGTATGGAAATATTTAAGTGGAAGATGATAATTGTTGTGCATTATGGATTGTGAAAATTAATGTTTGAAAAACATTACATGTTGTATTGATGAGACTATATTGCTAAGAATTGTGAAAGGTGAAATTGTGGCTAAGTGTAGATAACATGTGGTTATCTTGGGAAAGAGTAATGAAAAGAGGTAATGGAAAAATGTGATTGTTGATGTTATTGTAGAGACTTGGAAAATGAGAAGTATTTATGAAGTTATTATATAATACATGAGTATGCATGATTGAGGAATGGGAAATTGGTATGTACCATGGATTGCGGGAATTGCTATGAGTTGAAGGTATATATATTATTTTGTGAAATAACATTGAAGAAAGAAAATGAGAAATGTATTTATTCAATTTTGTTGTCATGTACTTGAATGGAGAAATGTTTTGAGTTGTGGAAAATAATTGCATTGCATATGCATTCAATTATTCTTTTTGCATTGTAAATTTTGATTGAAGATATCTATTTCATGAAAGAAAATAAAGTTGTGATATGAATTATGGAAATGTGAAAAGGGGTAAATACGGTGGTAAGTCTGGTTAGGGGGTGTAGATGAATTTTGTTAAGTTGGCCTAAGTATCCTTGGTGAAAGACCAGAAAGCCACGCGGATAGGTGTCGAGCCTTCCGGTTAATCTCGGTAAAAATGACAGTTTGGTAATACTCGCAGAGTCTACTTGCAGACACCAGCATAGGGATTACCAGTGTCGTATTTACCGCCCCTGTTGATTAAAATTGGGAGTTTTTGAAATGTGGTGAGATTGCAAGCTTTTGTTGAAAAATGGAAATCTTTGAGAAAAGCATGAAATGAAAATTTCTTTAAAAAGAGCATGGCATGGCATCGTCATTTGCATTTTTAGTTGAAGTGGCATAACTGTATACACTTTGTTAGAATTCTCTACTAGGCTTTAGGCTCACCCCTATGGGACTTTGGTGCAGGTAAAGACGTGGTGATCCCGCCAAGTTAAGGGCGCGAATAATTGTAAAGAGTATAAAGCTCTTATTTTGTTGTGATATTTTTTTGTAGAGCCAAGGGCTAATGTGTATGGGTCTGAGAGACCATTTTGTGTAACCGGGCTATTGCCTTGGAAGATGTAAGCCCTTAAGGGCATTTTATTTGTTTCGAGATTAGATGCTTCACATGTTATAGAATTATGTATTCATTATGTTGTGAATGTGAATCGCAAGTGAAACTTTTGTATTTAATCCATTTATTATATATGTGATGTTGGAGGGATTATTCTCATTGATTAATGAAGGATCATTCATATGGTTAGTTTATGTTGAAATATTTCGGGGCGTTACAAATATTATTTGTTATGATTACAAAGTTTCTTGAATGATTAATTGTGAACTTTTATTCTTTTATAATTTGTTTTAAGGTTGATATAATTTTGTAATTTAATTTCTTGGAACCCTCATATGGGTTAGTCAAAGTTTTCCCACTTTGGTGATTTCTTTCTTGTCTTTTGGTATTAATTATAATTCTATGTTCTTAAATTGGTTTGGCAATTGAAATGCTCCAATCCCATTATTGATTGTTTGGTGTTTTTTGACATTGGTAATTAAAAAGCCATTTATAAACTAGTTTTCTTTGGTATATTCACTTCTAAGTCTTAATTTTGAGTGGCTATACTGAATCAATTCATAGGAGAATGTTTTTCAAGGAAGAGACCGAATTAGTTTGTGAGACGAGGGACTCATTCAGTGACTCAAAGATGAAAGCGAGAGCGAAAAGCTATCGAGATGGCATGGATATTCCTTTGAGGATGGAGTGTTTGAGCAAGAGAGCCTTTGGCATCTGAATGACAGGCTGGGTTACCGTTATTTTCAGTATTTTGAGAGATTAGCTCCTTATGAAAGAGTTCCTTTCATCGATAAGGTACTCTTTTATATGTTTATTTTATTATACAAAACAATTAACTTATTTAGGTTTTTCACATTCACAACATTTACTCTATTTTTACGAATTGTTGCATTTCAAAATTCTAATTAATGAAAGAACTGGAAACTCTATAATGAAACAGAGATTGAGCTGGGATTGATAGCATTTGGTATATTGTTCTCATTCTTGGGAATCATTTTATTTTTTGATAAGGGACTACTTGCCATGGGAAATGTAAGTAAAACGTTTCTTTCATCATAATTTTATAGCTCAGTTTCTTCCATTATTGAGCATTTTCCATTTAGCTTGTTGTGTATTTGATGCCTACTTAACATTGTGTTATTTTGGTGATACTGAATCAGATCCTCTTTCTTATCAGTGGTGATGATAACCATTGGACCGAAGTCCTCGATGCAGTTTTTCACGAAATGTAGCAATTTTAGGGTTTGTTTGCTCTATGTTTCTCCATTCAGTGTATATACTCATGTATCTTGCTTTTCGTGCTCCTTTCAAATTCAATTAGCCCTACAGTTCGGACTCCTATGGTTCTGAATCTGATTTCGCAAGTGCAATCTGAAATAGATAAACACAAATGAGTCCAAATTCAGTAATTGACTTAAGACTCAATAAGTTCAATTAACGTCCGATTGAACCCCAAACTTAATTTTATTATCTTGTTACCTCTTTTAATCTAATTTTATTGCATATTTTACTTACCTTTCCATTCTTTAGTCATTTTATTCCAAGAATCAGAATTAAGTCCACTAAATAGAGAGAAGTATCAAACAAGAAGTTGTTTTGGACATGAGACAGAGGTAATGCCCTGGTAAAGCCAAGAAAGGAGAGAGATTGCAGAGGTGATTATATGTGAACACAAGTATAAAAAAGCATGAAATAAATGCTATCAACTCAAATAGGTTGGTGTCTAATGCTTAAACCACCAAACCTATGAGGATGAATACACTACAAGCCTACTATACAAAGCATAAATGAAAGACACGACATAAAAAAGTTCTAAACTAGCTAAAAACAGTGCTGAAATTAACATGGAAAAAAGCTTGAAAAAGTTAGCTAAAATAATAGAGAAATTGAGCTAGTAAGCAAGCATAAGGATGGGTGGCTAACCCCTTCATTTTGGGACTTCAAAACCACTTTTAAAGCCTCTGAAAAACTATGAAAAACAGTAAGAAAAAGTTTGAAAATTGATGGGAAACACAAGGGCAAAAGTTTGGGAAATAAGGTTCAAAGAAGGATGGGTTACCCCTCTACCTTTGATAGTTTCAAGCCACAAGTTTCAACCCATAAAAATAGTTGAAAAATAGTCCAAAAACAGCAAGAAAAGAGAGGAAAGAAATAATGTAGAGATGTCCAAATTATACCTCTTGAAGAGAGGTAACTCCTTTGTTCACAAACCAACAAGTTCTCACTTTCAAGGGTTAAGATTTGAGCTCAAGAATCCCAGCAAGAAGAGCTAAATTTTGGTTTAGGAAGTGTAGAGAGAGAGTGTGTAGGTTGCAAGATAGAGAGAGAGAGAGAGAGAGAAAGAGAGAGAGAAAGAGAGAGAAAGAGAGTGCTATACAAGTTTTGGAGTCTTTTGAATTTTTTCTAACCTAATTTCAAGAGGAGTGGTCATCTATATATAGAAAAACATGTGCCTCAGTCGGAAATATCTATATAGAGACAGTTGGTGTAGTATATGAACCTGTGGGGACAACTAGCATAGCTGGCAGCGTAAAATTCTGTTTTACCTGAACAACTGGCCGGCCGGCCACTAAAATTGGCCTATGGGAACGCCTGGTTAGCCAGCCAAGGACCTATATGGTCGGCTACAAAAATCTGTTTTCAAGCCTGATTTCAAACAGACATATCTCCTTCATCCAGACTCGGTTTTAGCTGATTCTTAAGTCTAAATTGAATCTCCGGAAGTATACTTTCCAATGGAGGTGGCCTCATATCTAAATTCTAAGTGTACAAAGAGATATGCCTAATTTAGTGAAGGCTGTTCATTTATCTCTTAACGGTTGGATGTTTAACTTTTTCCTAAACTAGTTTTCTTCTATCTTCTCCTATTTCCTCCAAGTCCAAACCTATAAATAAGATGTTCTTAAAGATTTTTCAAAGATTTCACCTCCCTTCCATTTATTTCCACTTTGTCCTTACTTGGTTTACCGAAAAGTGCAATATTTTAAACGAAATACGAGCCTCGAAACATCATAGAAACATTTGGAAAAATATTTTGAAAAAGAGGGTTTTAAGGTCTAAAGCAGTTTTGGTCAAAAAGTGGGGCGTAAGGTTGGGATTTAGAAACTCAAAAATCGAAACCTTTTGCTGAAAAACTTAAACGATTGTACAACGTAACTTTTCATCATCGAGTGTTCAACTTGAGGCGCCCAAGTCTTAAGGGTGGTCAGAAATAGAGTGTCTACAACTCATCTCCCATTTTTATTTACCACTCTGGGCCTTGCCTTGTGATGATTGTACAGGGAACTATTTCTTTCGGCGTAGGCTTTCTCTTGGTTGTTATAGGATGGGCTATATTGGGAATGATTTTGGAGGCATATGGGTTCATTGTTCCTTTCAGGTTCATTGGATTTTCCTCCAATGATTTCATTTCCTTTGCTCATATTACTTAATATTAATAGTTGATTGGGTATTTTGTGCAGTGGCTTTTGGCCAACACTGTCAGTTTTTGCATAGAAGATACCTATTATTGGGTAGGTGTTCCAACAACCATTTGTTAGATTGATACGTTTATCTTGCAATTCAATATAATGTTTTTTTAGAGAGAATTCTCATGGATTTCTACTTCTTGTGTTCTTTCATGGAAACCACTTCTGTTGAAACGTTCTCCACATAATTTATATAGAGATCTGGAATTAATGTAGTTTGGGAATCGTGGGGTACATTTTGAATTCTTTTTCCTGGTCCTGAACATATAATAATTAAAATAATAAGGCAACCCCACTTAATCAAGATATTGCATCATGTTGTTGCATTCAATGAAGGTCCTCTCTCAGCATCTCCTTGGATGAAGTAGATTCTTTTGTGAATATAGTGTTTCCCTCAAGCACATTATTGAGATGTAGTGTTTTCTCTCTCAGCCGAAAACCTAGACATATTCGTAAATTGTGAAAATAGGAAATGGTATAAAGAATTTCTGATTTTTAAAGCTGACTAATTACTAATATAAGAATGATCAGTTCATTATTTCCATTTTGATTCATGATGTAATCATATCCATGTTATTTCATTTTGTTTGGACGGTCATGGATTCTATTATTGTGAAGCTATTCTATTCCTTCTGAAGCTAACTAACAAAATATTTAGACATTTTTCTCGAAACCAGCAAATATAAAATTTTGACATATTTTCCAGGTTTAATTTGAAATGGAATAATGGAATTCAGAACTTTCAAGGCTACCTTGTTTCTAATAATTACCTCATTTTTTATTATTTGATTATTCAATCTGTATTTTTTTGTCCCATTTTTCATGCTTTCAGGACTCTTCTTCCATTGAAAGTTTGGAATTTGCTTAGGGTTTAAGGGTTTGCTTGTAGTTTCAATTCATATAATAAAGTGTATAGAATTTAATGATAATCTAGCCAATAATAGTGCGATTGTCACGACTTTGTTCCTAGCCAATGATGGCGCGAAGCGCGTGAGGGTCCAACTAGTATATAGAAAAGAAGATATTCTGTGTGGTGATATTTTAAAGAGAATTTTTTAAAAATTTGAAAATCATCATCATTGTCGTCATCATCATCTTTTATAAGATAAGAACCGACAATGGCGCATGGTAATGCAACACAATTGGCGAAAAAAGTTTTATATTGTTTGATTTATTAGCATACATTGAATTAGGGATATTAGATGGTAGTAGTTGGACAAATTAAAATTTTAATGTTGGGTTGCCAATGCATGTCTTCTAAATTAATCTTATGAATCACGAATGCCAACATGCACCATTTAACTCCAATATTCAACTTTTTTATATAATGACTTTGTCATTTTCAACCGCATGTTTTTTAGCAAAAATCTAATTGTCCTAGAAAAACTGTCTTCCGGATAATATGTTTGTATAATAGAAATTGAATTGGTGTGACGTATAATTCAAATATGGATGAATATGAATTATAGATTGATGTTTATAAGTAAAATTAGGAATAAAATTTTTAAATTTATAGTATTACTGTACTTTTTGTGTTTCAACCAATATATGCATATGTTTTGCTATATAGACAAAATTGAAATGTACAGATAAAATTCATTTTGAGCAATTCTTTTGGGTATACAACAAAACTCAATGTGCAAATGTATATAAAGCTGTTAAAATTGGAATCCTATGTAGAATCGTTGGGATGGAATTATGGATTGGATCGTAGAATTAGGTCAAGAATCATAAGATTCTACTTTCAATATAAAATAAAATTATAAATTATCCCATTGTAAACACCATCCAGAGGGGTGCCGAGTTTGATGGACCTCATTGCTACATTCCTTGCTTCAGAACAACTGCCAGAAGACAAGAAGGAAGCTCACAAACTGTAGAATAAGACCTTAAGATACTATTTGGACCCTCAAGGAAAGCTTTATAAAAAAATCTCTGTCTAGGCCTTACTTAGAATGTGTTAGGGGTGTGCATGGTCCAGATTGGTTCAAATTGGAATAAAACCAGAACCAATCTGTTATTTACGATTCCTGAAAAATTAAAACCAATCCAATCCATTTAAATCATGGAACTAATCCGGACTAATTCATTTAAACACGTATTGGATCAATTTAGGAACACAAATTCACATTATTAAATAACAAAAAAAAATCAGTGTGCTTGGTTTGAGTTTTCTGGATTAAGTTTTTTAAAAACTGACTTTTTTGGTTTTTGTGTTTTTTTTTGTTTTTAGTGAATATTTTTTAAATTTTAAACATTTTTTTTACTTTTTTAGATGCACCTTACTTAGATGCATCTAAAAAGTAAAAAAATTGTGAAAAAATATTTTAAAAAATTAATAAATACATAAAAATACAAAAATGTATTGAAATCTTGCATTTTTTTTTTTTGTATTTTTGGTATTTAGTGAATTTTTAAAAGATTTCTTTTACAATTTTTTTACTTTTTAGGTGTATTTATGTTAGATGTGTCTAAAAAGTAAAAAAATTACTTAAAATATTAAAAAAATTCAGTAAAAACAAAAAAACACGGAAAATAAGAAAGTAGAATTTTCTTAAAAGTGTTTTTTGAAAAGTGGAAACAAGCAAGGTTTAATTTTATAAAAACATAAACATAGCATTATATTAGTTTCACAATAGCAACATGTCTTTCTATAATAGTGACATATTGTTTTAGAATTTAAACAGCCATAAGAAAACTGGTTCCACCATAACTATTTAGATCATTACAAATTAAAACTAAAAGCTAACAAACAAAAGCAATAAGAAAAGAAAAGATATTATTAAGTTTGGATTTATGTTTTATATGGGATAAGAGAAGATACTATGAGGAAGGGTGTATAATATAAATATAGGCCATTTGTATACGGTCTGGATCGGTTTCACTCCGGAATCGTGGGGTTCAATCCGAAACTGATCCGTGGACTACAGATTTTTAATTTTTCAATCCGGAACAGAACCACGGATTTAACAAACCAATCCAAACCTACCGGATTGGACTGGACTGGACTAGATCGGATTACGAATTTCACGGATTCTTTGTTCAACCCTAGAATGTGTCCATCCGAACAAGATTGAGGATTTTTTGGCTGAGATTCTTGAAGGCAGCTGTGGTGCTCACTTTGGAGGAAGATCGTTGCCTTATCGAGCCATTACACAAGGATATTGGTGGCTGACCAATGTTGAGGACTATGTTAAGAAATGCAAACAATGCCAAAAATTTTCTCCACCTATACATCTACCCGCCGAAGAGTTGCACTCTGTGACTGACTAGTCCTTGGCATTTTGCTCAATGGGGCTTGGACATAGTTGGACAATTACCAAAAGCACAAAGCAATAAACGTTTCCTAATTGTTGCTATTGATTATTTCACGAAATGGGTTGAAGCAGAACCTTTGGCACATATATGGGATATAGATATCAAGCACTTTGGTGGAAGAATATCATCACTCAATTCGGCATACCCAGGGCGCTTATTTCCAATAATGGCACTCAATATGATTGCGGCGTCTACAGGGAATTGCGCGACATGTACGAAATTCAGTCTTATTTTTCTTCACCAACTTATCCACAGAGTAACGGATAGGCAGAAGCTTCTAACAAAGTAGTCCTGGATGGCATAAAAACACGTTTGGAAATAGCGAAGGGCAGGTGGGTTGAGTAACAGTCAAGCGTACTGTTGTCCCATTGCACTACACCAAGATGTTTTACAAGGGAAAATACTATTTGCCTTGTGTTTTGGCAATGAAACTATTATCCCCCTCGAGATTGGCCTATTGACCCTTTGATCGAGGGCTTTTGACAAAGGTCGGAATGATATGATGTTAGCCTTGGATATGGATTTACTTGAAGAACGTCGAGATCGGGCCCTCGTGACCATAGCACGTTATCAACAGTAATTTGCCAAGTCGTATAATCAACGAGTGCATGTGATCACCCTGCTCTGTGTTATGTTTAATTAATCTTAATTATGATTGTGATTATGTGCCTGATATGATTTTGAGTGACAATTTTACGATTATATATATATTCAAATTTCTATTTGTTCATCGTAGGAAAATTTGTTCAACTTACTGCTATAATTTGAAAATTAAAGATCGTAGAGGTTACATAAACTGAAATTGTTTGCATCATTGTGATTAGTGTGATATTTAGAGCCTATGGTGAAATTTGATTAAAAATTGATTCGCATCGAAATAATTAGATTAAATTAAGTGAAGCTCATTAGCCTTAATTGAAATTGATTAACTAAGCTAACCACCTAGTATATATAGGCTAATTATACTCAAGCTCATAGTTGTTTGAGCTCAAAAATCAGAGATATACACTCTAGAGAGAGAGTGAGCTGAATTTAGAGAGAGAGAGAGAGAGAGAGAGAGAGAGGGATCATCCTTGAAGATTTTGCAAGGAATTCAAGAACTAGATGGATTAGCTCAAGGCTTAACTATATTTGGAAGAATTGGAGCCTTTAGGTGAGTAACCAACCCTTAATTCATGAGTTTAAGCCTACAATTATGTGAATTCTAAGGGAATTGGTAATCAAGAACAAGATTTGAATGGCGTGTGATGAAATTGAAGTTAATACCTCCATGCATGTAAGGAATTACCATGAATGTGTATAATCATGAAGGATTGAGTACCAAATCACACATGCATGCATAATCTTGTTGAGCTTCAAGATTTTGAACATCTTTTATGCCATTTGAAGTAGAATTGGAGTCAATAATTAACATGCATGCATGATTCATGGAAGTATGAACCTTAAATGCATAAGTTTTGAAATTGGCAAAGAATTTGGAATGATTTTGGAAAATGTAACAACCCCGACCCATGATTAAAGTTAATCCATGTTTAATTATGCCTAATAAGGAATTTAAGTGAAATTTTGCATCATATCTTGCCTTATTTGTGTTTATATCTGTTTAACGTAGAAAGATCTGTTCATGTTTTCGTTTCGGTTGCGAATTGAAAGCCTTATCGGCATCCGATTCAAAAACTGACTTGATTTATGTGCTAATTAAAACTTTTAAAATTTTATGGTAGGTTTAATTAAAATTCGGTTCGGAATGATTAAATTAGAATAATTAATGCTCAATTAAGCCTAAACTAATGAAATTATTAATCAAGCCTATCTAAGGCCACCTCATTACCTCCTACACACTTTTACACTTCCACTTCCTCTTGCTTGACCATCAAAAACGTGTGAGAGTGGGAGAGAAGGAAATTGAGCTCAATTATAGAGTGATTGTTAGAATTTGGAGGAGGTTAAAGTGAATTCAAAGGAATTAAACTCCAACTTAAAGAATTTGAGCCTTAGGTAAGACTTCAACTCACATTTTGTAACCTTAGACTCAACTACATGTGAAATCAACAAGAAATGAAGTTGTTATGCATTATTCAAAAAGAATTGAGATTAGATGATAGAATTGAACATAACTCATGCATGCATGTGCATATCGTGAGGCTTTGAAGTTGTTTTTACAAGAATTCCCACATGCATGTTCATATCTTGGTTTTGTTAAAAGAATTCAACTTGTTTTTTAACTTAAAGACTCATTTGATCATGTTTTGGGAAGTTAAAATTCATGATATTACATGCAAGTTATGTTATTTCATCTTTTAAGCTTTATTTAATACAACTGGCTTAGCTTTTGGGCTTGTTTTTGCAAAATCGTTTGTAATTCATCATGTACAATGAGTTTCCTAATGTTTTACTAAGTTTTGGCCCAAAAAAATGTGTTTTGAAGGTTTGGAAATTGAATTTTGAGCTTAGGAGCAAATCTGAAAATTCCAGAATTCTGCTCCTACGCTCGAGCGACCATCTTATTTTTGCACTTCCGCTCGAGCTACCAAAGGTTGGCTCAAGCGTGAAATGCATGCTCCCAGAAGTTTGAGTGTTTCGCAGACCGCTCGAGTGACAAGAGTTACGCTCGAGCGAGGACTTGAGTCTCACACTCGAGCGAGCATCGAGCGGAAAAATTAAGCAACCAGTACTTTTGCAGGCTGCTCGAGCGAAGGAATGTGCGCTCGAGCGACAACTACATTTTGCATGACCGCTCGAATGAAGAAAGCTACACTCGAGTGAGACCCCTGTTTTCAGCAATTTTGTTAAGTGTTTTCAAGTGCATTTTAACATCCTCATTGCATCCTAGGCACTCCTAGGCCATGATTAATACTCAATAAGAGGTTAAGACTTAGAACACACTAAGAATGAAATGAAAGAAGTTAAGTATCAACCGAGTGTGTGTTTCATTATATGTATCTATTATGTTTGGTGTAGGTCACGCGTTGTGAGCGGTTGATCCATTTGTTTACTGCCAAAGTTATCCGTGAGTAATAACTCTGTAGAGTTATGTTCGACTTTAATTATTTCTGATGATACGAAACGATCAGTTTTCTGAAATACTATGTTTTGTATGAATGAATGAATGTCCAATTTTCTTGAAAAGTAATTGTGGTGTCCTTAGTAGAGGCCCTCTCTAAGGGGACATAATACTGTGGCTTATGGTCATGCGGCACTCACCCGTGGGAGATAATACCGTGGCACAGGCCCTTGCCCGGGGGAAACAATACCATGGCACATGTATGAGATATGTTACCCTGTACCAGAGGTTCCTTTTTGGAACTCAATATGCTTCACCAAAGAGACATATTTATGCTAATGGATGTTCCACGCATGATTTGAATATGAATAAGACTATGACTTTGTTTCTGCAATAAACCTGATTATGATTCTGATTTGCTATGAGATTTAAAATATGTTCTGGGCATCATTCATTAAAATCTTTACTCTGTTATTATTCACTAGGCTTCCGCTCACTATTTATATTATGTATGTAGGTGACCAGGCGCGTGACCAGACCCAAAATTGAGGATCTGGTATCTCTGTTTTGTCAGCCAGCCGTTGTGCCTCCGAGGAGGTTCCCTTTTGTACACAAGTCATGTCTAAACGGCATAAGTTAAGACCTTGTATTTTTAGTAATATGAACAAGTCTTTTGTTATGTGTATATTAGGCTATACCCCTTTTGGCTGCAACTGTATTAAATGTGACGAAGATTACTGCATTTTGATGTCACGTGTATGTAAACATATTGCATAAGGTTTTAAATTTCTATCCCATGTATGTCTGCACGGCTCTATAGACTATATATTGTTGGTATATTTGCTTCCGCAGCCCCTAATTATACGCTATTCCGTTAAGAGGTCTTTGGTAATCCAAGGAGTACTGGTCGGTTACGACGTTAAACCTATAGGGGCGGGTTTGGGTCGTGACAGAAATGGACCATGATTTTGGATAATTGGTTTCAAATTACCAAAGTTTTTTTGTTACTCAATGTTTTTCTATGCTTTGATGTTAATTTGCAAACTTTGGAGTCTTTAAGGTTGTGTTTTGGAGCTCAAATAGCTTGCTGGAAAACCCAGAATTCGACCGGTCCGCTCGAGCGAGGAAAGTCTTGCTCGAGCGTGAAAATTTAGCTCCCAAAAGATTTGCAGAGATTTACATAGTGGCTCGAGCGACCGGCCTTATGCTCGCTCGAGTGTAAAATTCATGCAACTAGTACTTTTACAGAGCTTTACAGGCCGCTCGAGTGACCAAATCTGTGCTCGAGCGGAGAGCCCTGTTTCAGAAATTTTGAAAAGCTATTTCAAGTTTCATTTTCAGTTCTCTTTCATTTCTAAGCACTCTTAGGCATGTATTGAGCATTGTAAATGAACTAAAAGGATAAGAATGGGGCCTAAGGGAAATAAATAAATTAAGAACGGATTGAATCGCTTATGACCCAATGTGTTATGAAATGTGTAGGGTCAAGCGCAAGGGCAAATCCATCAGCAGAACACAGTAAGTAATATCTTAGTAAAGATATTTTCAAGTATGTTATTTTTCAAATGCTGTGTAAGCTTCATAGATTTGTTGATTTGAATTATGAATGAGTATTCTATAATTTTTGTATAAAGTCATTTAAATGTTATGATGGGCTAAAAGTCGTTTGAAAATTATGATGGGCCAAAGGCCGTCTGACATGAATGAATTGGGCCCAAGGCCGTTTGACATGAATAAATTGGGCCAAAGGCAATCTGACATGAATGCCAAAGACCATTTGACATGAATGATTCGGCCAAAGGTCGTCTGACATGAATGAATTGGGCCCGTGGCTGTTTAATAAGAAAGAATTGGACCCGAGGCCATTTGATATGTCTATTACGAGTTTCATTCATGTAACTTCTTTATTTTGATATTATTAATTGGGCTTTCGCTCACTCTCATTTGTATGTATGTAAGTGAGCAAAGAGATGTCCAAATCCAGCCTCAGTGAAGAATGTGAAAGGAAGTCAAGTTTTGTGGAGTCCGCCCGAACGTCTCACGCATGAAACTTTGTCTTTGTTATTTTGTTTACTCTTTTGCTACTGTGATGAATACGTTGGATCATCCATGTATATAAACTTTTGTTTGGCTGACTACATATTTGAAGTTCCTGGATGTCCAAGATGATAATTCTATCTATATGTGTGAGTTATTATGAAATGTTTTTAGAATAATTTTGCTATGCCATATAAGTAATGCTCATCGGACAAATTTTTAAGTCTGCTTCCATTTTGGCCCCTTTACTTCTACTAAAACATGTTTAATCATGTTTGAGGCCGTAGGTAATCTCATGATTACTGGTCGATTACGACCCTAATCCATAGGGACGGGTTCAGGTCATGAAAGTGCATCTACACTGATATACTCCTGGAGAATTAGTCCTCAAAAAAGTACTACCTAATGCTAAGAATCCTGCAAATGGTAAACTCGGCCCAAATTGGGACGGCCTCTACCAGATCGATTCTATCGTCGAGGCATGGGCATATCGACTTTCAAACATGACCGACAAAAAATTACCCCAACCTTGAAATTCTACTCATCTTCGAAAATTTTATCACTAGTTTTTCTTGGTCAATACCTTTAGCTCTCATAGTAATGTTGGACAACTATTGTGTACATTGCTATCTGGTATACTTACAGCCCATTAATGATACAAGACTTTGTTTTACTTATTTAACGATGACTACCTTTTATTCAGCCTCTGAATTCTCAAGGGAGCTCTTCGTACTTGGCCTTTTCAGCATATGACGCCATTAAGCCTCCGAATTCGAAGCGCCCTTCGTGCTGGGCACGAAGTGCCATAATAAAACCCTCCAAATTCGGAGCACCATTCATGCTTGGCACAAAGTGACATTAAACATCCAAATTCAGAGCGCCCTTCGAGCTCGGCACGAAGCGCCATCATAAAAGTCTTTGAATTCAAAGCGCTCTTCATGCTCGGCATGGAGCACCATCATAAAAGCCCCCGAATTCGGAGCACCCTCCGTGCTTGGTATGAAACGCCATTAAGTCTCTTAATTTGGAGCACCCTTCGTGCTCGACACGAAGCGCCATTAAGCCTCTGAATTCGGAGAGCTCTTCGTACTCGACACGGAACGCCATCATAAAAGCCTCTGAATTCGGAGCGCACTTCGTGCTCGGCACAGAGTGCCATCATAAAAGTCTTTGAATTCGAAGCGCACCATTAAGCCTCTGAAATAAAGAGTTAGGCTAAGTGGACTTAAAAGTTAAAGCAAAGAACTCACGAAATAGAGGGAGTAGAGCAATCATAAGTAAGAAGTTAAAGATGGAAGGTTGTGAGGATGTAAGCACAAAGTCCTTTCGGAAATGGATGGGTGAAAGGTTTTCAAATCGTATTAAATGAATAGAAATCACGAAGAGGCGAGAAATTGCAATCATTTCACATCGCATCCCATCTGACGTGTCAGCAATAAAATAGCGTGTCCATCACACACTCAAATTTCTATAAGCAAAGTAAAACTAATTTTGAAGTCTGCGAAGATGACCTATGAAGTAGCCAAGCGCGCAGCCTACTTTGTGAGTTGACCCAATGCTCGGGGGGCAATTGTGGGAGCAAAAAAGAGGATATACTTGAAAACTGCCAACAGAGCATCCAAGCTCGTTTAAGATGGGCCAAATAGGGCCAATGCCCACTGGACTACGTTATTGCTGAATAGATGTTCAAATAAGGATGAAAATATCGGGGACCGCCGAATTACGGGTACCTATGACAAACAATAGAGCCGAATGTGTCGAGCGAGTCAGCATGGATTCATTAGGTGAAACCAGACTGTCCTTTTCAAGGAAGTATAGTAGGGGGATAGACTTTGACAGAATGATGATGAAGGGCTAAGATGCATGGCGTAAAGATCAAGTATAGTGACTCTATAAAAGAAGGAGAGAGACTGGAGAAACAGGTATGTGAGAAGAATCTTGAACCTCAAGAAACCAAAAAAACACCAATCTTTCGACAGAGACTAATTTGTCTGTTGGAGTGCTAATTCCGGCACCACCGTCGGGAGTTTTATTTCCATTTCAGGTGACAGCTGTGAAGATCTTACAAGGGCTTGTTTGGACAAAAAGAGTATTCCATAACCACTTCCTCGCACCCTACAAAATAGAAAAATGTATATCAGGTTCAAATAGGGTAGTGGAATTAAGACCCAAAACCATGCAAATCCATCTTTTTTTTTTTAATTTTATTTTTTTAATTTGTAGATTGAGCTGGGTGTACCATCCAAACTTGCCAATATTTTTCTAAAAGCAAATAGACCTTCACTCCCATATTTTTATGTAATTTACGGACAATTTAAGGAATAAAATGTTACATATAAATGGATTACTAACCGTTGACTTTCACTGATTAAAAAAAATAAAAATAGGATACAAATGCCATAGGGTGCAAATTAATAAATACCCATAACACTTATTTGAGTTTAGCGATGAGAAATTCTATACAGTTATATTTTTTTTATTTATATATAAATTAATCATAGAATCATACACAATTTTTCACATAGATGTAACCCCACAAAAAGGGAAACCTATGTAAGAAAACTGTATAGAATTATATCATCTGGGTTCTTAAATTTTTCCTAGTAACGTTTAGAAAAAAGGTTAAATTTCAAACGCTCCTCTTGAAGTTTGATTAAAATACGAATCACCTTTGTAATTCTGGAAATTATATTCCACCTCCTCAGGTTTTTAATTTCATAACAAATCACTCATTTCATTAATAAATCATGAAGTCAATTAACTATTTTTAATGATATTAGAAATATGTTTCAATTAATAATATTATGAACACTCGATGTCTCATGTCTTAATCCCATAGTTATTTTAGGTTTGTTTTGAAAAAAATTAAAAAGTCAAAAAGTTTTTGAAAAGTTAACCTCAAAAAAAAAAAGGTTCAATTTATTGGCTTATTAACTTATTCAAGTCACATCACCTTTTTATTTTTTACATATTTTTTCGTAATAAGTCAAAAAATTAACTTATAAGCCACTTCCCAAGTAAGAGAAGTTAATATATATATATATATATATATCAAAGATTCATTTTCTCTATATTTTTTCGCATTTTTAATAAAAATTTAAAAAATCATTCTAATCATACTAATTTTTTTATCTCATATTTTAATCAAGAAGTTACAAAAATAGTCTATTTCCAAGCTAACCCTTAGTAAATTTTTTAACTTTATATGAAAAAAACTACAAAAAATAAAAAGAATAATTAATTTTTTAATAATGACTTTTTAATTATTTTAATAGATTCCCAAACATACCCTTGGTTTATAGAGTGTTATTACATTGGCAAATAACTGAAAGAGTCCCCAAATTCGGAATGAATATCTCAGTTTTTTCGTTTTTGTTTTATTTTTTTTTATCCCATTTCATCTTGTTATTCACGTCAGTTAAAATAATATTATAAATTAGTCAAATTTAAAAAATTGAATCCCTGAATTCACTTATATTTGTTGTATCAATAATACTAGAGATGAGAGGGGAGATTTGCGCCGTTAGTACGGCCGAGCTAAGATAGGATGGATCTGTTTTGCTCGGTCTGAAAGATCGGCTGACCGGGCGTGAACTAAGCCTGGCCGAGCTGCGACTAGCAAACGTTCGGCAGTGCACACAGCCAAGTGGCGAGACCGGGCTACGGGTAGCTCGGGCTAAACTATGGACAAGTGAGGGGTGGCACGTCTCTGACCGGTGAGCCGAGATTGGCAGATTCCAGATAACCTCGGATGAAGGTAGAATGGACGGAGGCCGGCATGCCTCGCGGCCGGTATGCCACGATAAACTGGTCAATACCAGCCCGGCCTATGAGCATCACCCCGCTGCCCTTTTGCCAAGGGGCAGTCCGGTGGGGCATAGCGCGGTTGAGTGCCTGTAGTGATAGTTCTTCGCGGGAGATAGGCCGGTCGTGGTACTGCGGTTAGGTGTGCCACCTGGGCCAATGGCATGAGGGAGGGGACATCTGCTCCACGCATGCCTCAATACCGTTAGACAGTTCTGCGTGTACTGGTGGGAGGACTAAGCCTTTACACGCGTAAGGTGGTAAGAGGCGAGCACTGCCACCTGTCTTGGGAAGGACAGCAGAGGTAGTGCGCGCATAATCTTGAGGCTGCATGGCCAGCCTTGAAATAGGGAGGAGGACGAACGTTAGAGGTATGCGACTTCTCCCCCAAAAGAAAATACTCTCTCTCTATCTGTCTTCTCCTTCCTCAAGTGGACTGACTTGATCGTCGGAGGGTCTATCCGGCAAACCACCGCCGGGCAGCTCACCATTTTTCATGTTACCAGGTAGACGCCGTCAAGAGAAGCTTGGAGTACAAGGAGTACGGAAAGCAGAGGATATTTCGCCCCCGTACAATTGGCACCATCTGTGGGAATCTTTTGATACTCAACCCTTGTTCTTAGAGCTTCTTCAACCATTTCCATGGCCAACAACGGCGAAGCCCCACTGTCCGTCGTCGATGGCGTCACACCTGAGTACGTCCGCTTGAGAGAAGGTCGTCCGAATATTCCAGCCATGGCGGGCCTAGAGACTCCTTCGCGAAGTGCGCGAGACAAATGCGGAAGGAGTACTGATCACTCGCAGAGTCCTGAGGGCCGCCGACGCTGGGGGGAGTCCCATGCGCAGCGCCTGGAGCACAAACTCAAGGACCAAGACGCTGTCATTCGCAAGATGGGGGCGGAGATAGAGCTGCTGGAACGCTAGATTAAAGGGAAGGGTGTTGCTGGAGAGGGCAACCTCAGTGAACGCACCCCGTCCCCTCGTTGTAGCAATCGCCGCCAGGGGAGGACTCACTCTCTCTCCATCACCAGGAACTATGGGGTTGGAGGTTCCGACCAAGGAGAGGGCAGGTCCCTCCCTCGCGACAGCACCTACCGCCCCTCATGCCCAACGCCGACGTCGGGATCCTCTTTCTCCACATGTTCCGGGGACTTGAGGGATGTATTGGAGGAGAGGGCGCGCCGTCGGAAGGCTCGGAGAGTGCCAGCATTGCAGAGGTTAAGCGCTCCTGTTCGTCACAGTGAGGAAGTGGCGATGCTAGCCCCCAAAGTGATGGCCCCTGCGCTGGTGGACAAAGAGCTGGCGCGACTTACAGCCACGCCGCTGTCTCCAGAGATTGAGAGTACGCCACTCCCCGCCGGATTCCACCAGCCAAAGTTCACTTTGTACGACGGAAAAACGGATCCATACATGCATGTGAGCCATTACCGGCAAGTAATGGCTAGACACCGGCGGAATGACGCCTTGATGTGCCTCATATTCCCAGCAAGCTTGAGAGAGATGGGTTTGAAATGGTTCGAAAGGCTCCCGGAGGGGAGTATTGAGGGATGGCAGCAACTAGCGGAAGCCTTCGTCACCAGATTTAAAACCAACACACGAACGCCAAAGGAGGTCGACCATCTCCTGGGCGTCAAGATGGAGTCTGGATGTTCGTTGAAGGCATACAATGCGAAATACTGGGAAACTTACAATGAGATCCTCGACTGCCCCACCAATCTGGCGATCACTCAGTACAAACGGGGTCTCCCAGTCGGACATAGGCTGCGAGATTCACTCACGATCCATCAACCCACAACCATGGAGTCATTGATGCAGCGGATCAATGAGCACATTTGTGTGGAGGATGATGCCGCCTCCGCGACCGAGAAGGCTAATCCGGTCGCAGCGGACAGAAGGGTTGAGGGGAAAGTTCACTCGGTTGGGCAGGAGGATAACCGCCTAAACAACCGGTCGAAAGACCAGCGCCATGGTTCAAACCGGGATGACAGAAACAAGGGCCGCCAAAACGACCGGGCTGACCCTCCCCGTGATGCAACGGAGGATGCCAAAAGAAAATTGAAGGCGCGGACTGGGATCACCACAGTATTTAAAATCCCCATCTACCGCATTTTGAGCGAGATTCTAGGTGAACCCTTCGTCCGTTGGCCGGCCAAGTTGGGGAGTGCGCAGAAGGGCTTCAATTCAAAATATCGTTGCACCTTTCATGAAGAACGGGGGCACCGAACAGAGGACTGCTTGCCGCTCAAACAACACTTAGAGGAGTTGGTGGCGGCGGGGCATCTTGACCAATACATAGATGGGGGCATCAAGGCCACGCTAGTGGACCAAGCCGAGCCAAACGGCCTAGCCGCCCTAGAAGCGCCCCCGCAAGGAGTAATCAACGTCATCCACAGTATCATTGAACCGGCCAGGGTTTGCGAGCTGAGAGGGATGATCAAGAAGGCCGAGCACATGAGGGAAGTGCTCTCTGTTCAGCCCGCTGTGAAGAAGGAAAAGACCGAAGAAAGGGACATCCTTTCATTCTCAACCAAGGACTTGGAAAGAGTTCAGATGCCGCACAATGATGCTTTAGTAGTCACTCTTCGCGTCAAAGACTTTGACATCAAGAGAATCTTGATCGACCAGGGGAGTTCGGTAGAAATTATGTATTATGACGCTGTAGACACCCCATTTTTGACCGTCCTCAAGACTTGGACGTCACCGTTTGAACACTCGGTGATTATCCATGTTTGTGTTCGTTTGGAGTTCCCGGAGGTCTCGGCTCACGCGCCTTGCCTCAGGATCCCCGAACTCGACCGTTTAGTGTCTGGTTTTGCACCAAACACTTGTGTTTTGCCTTGGAAAGGCAGGGTGAGGCTTGTAGACCATCCCCACCCACCACCGGCATTGGCTAGATGCCACCGGCTGGTTTTTGCTGCCACCGGCAATATAGTTTGCCGGCCGGCACTCTTTGTTGCCGGTCCGCACTATTTTGTGCCGGTCGGCACTCTTTTTGGCCAAGATGGCATTTTTTGCCGGCCGATTGCTGTTCATCTGCTTTTGCAGATATTTTTGGACAGCTGTTTAGCTTTTGCTCCCCTCCATACACGTGTATGGAGGGATCTCCCTCTTGCAAAGCTTGTCTTGTAAGCTTTACAAGAGGCATATAGAGAGGAACTCTCTCTAAGGCAAAGAGGAGGCTTTTAGACATTTTTGAGGAGAGAAGACAGAGGAGAGCTCTGGTTTTTCCTAGGGTTAGGGTTAGATACACTCACCTATCTCTCTTTTCCTCCCATTTTGTTCACTAGGTGTTTTGTGCCTTACTATTGCACACAAACACCTAGTGTTTCACCTTCCTCTTGGAGCTGAGGTTCTAAAGAGTGTGTTTTGAGATTTTGGTCTTGGATTCAAGCTCAAGGAGGCCATTGGAGCATCTTTGTTGAAGAAGGCATCAAGGGTGAGAAACTAGTCCATTTTTCACCCATTTTTGCATCAATTTTCTGCTAGTCTTAGAGCTGTTTTTGTGATTATTGTATAACATAAAAAAGTTCTATTTTTAAGCCCTTTTTGTTGTTTATTAAGAGTGTTTTGTTGTTTGAGGGTTGTTGACCACCCTTAGGCCTCAAAAGGCCTCATTTTGAGCCATTTTGTGCTAGCTCCGGGATTTTGGTGTTGAGGTCTCTTCACCACTGAAATCTTGAGGGATTTCAGTGGTGAAGATGATGCTTTGAAATCCCAAGAAGGAGAGGGCCACCCCCTCTCCTTGTTGTCCTTGAAAAGGACACATTTTGGCCTCTTAAGGAAGCCTATGCTTGAGTGTGTGTTGAGCATGTTTGGTTTGTTTTTCATGCTTATATATCCATGATATAACATGATTTCAAGTTGGTTTTGGAACTCCATGCATGTTTAGCATAGTTGCCATGTAATGCCCTATTTGTGCCTTAACATGTTCTAGGTTGTTAGCCTTTGTTGGAGCATATTTTAGGCTTGCATTTGTGAAGTTTATGTGCTTATTTTGCCATGTTTTAGCTCTGTCCATAATCGTTTGGGTTGATCTTTGCATGCATTATAGAGCTCCTTTGTATTTGGGCTTGTTGGCCTTGTGTATGTGCATGTGTAGCATGCCATCTTTGCATTGTTTTGGTGATTTGGAATCATCCTACATGCTATTTCAGTCCCATTTCCATGCTTGTTTGATTGCCTTGCATGCCTCTTTAACGCTTTGGAAGCATGTGTTGCAATGCTCCATGTTTTGGCCATGGTGTATGCCTTTGTATTTGGGCCACTTAGATGCCATCTAAGTAATCCTTTAGCTTTGTTTTAACATGCTAAACCCCTGTTTTTGGTCCTTCTATGCATGCCATGTTTGGTCATGTTAAGTGTAGTTCAATGCCTTATTGATTTGCTTTGAACACTTAGACTATTCGTTGCATGTTTTGGCTTGATTTTGTTGCTTGGTTTGGCACCATCCTAACATGATTTCAATACTCATGTTGCATGCTAACTTGTCCATGTTTCCTTCTTTCAAGTGTGCTTGAATGTTGTTTGATTCATGCTTAAGTGTTGGTCCTTATGTGCATGTGTGTGTGCATGCCATTTAGCTCTCACTCTTTAGCACTTTTGGCCACTGTTTTAGGCCTATTTTAGAGTTGCCTAATTCATGTATAAGTCCATCTTGCCATCCATTTGCATTGCCATATGTATGCTTGCATGATTGCATAAGTGCCTTGCCATGTCATGTTGCATTCCTAGCTTGTATGCCTAGGTTGCATTGCATTTTGCATGCATGCCTTGTTCCTTGAATTGGTGATAGGAATAGGGCCTAATTTGTTTGATTGGTTTGCATGCATTTGAAATCAAAGTTGCATACTTGGTTCCTTGGGCCATCATGCATGGAAATGCGTGATTGGTGGTCCGAGAACCGAGGCACATGTCCCTTTGAGTCATTACAATGATAAGAGACATGGTTGGTGCATACATGCCTTGAATTGTGCTGCCATGCCTTGTTTTGCCCTCTGTTGCTGTGAGTTGCAGGTTCTGCAGGAATACTCTGCCGACCGGCAGTGTAATGTGCCGACCGGCACCATTTTCTCTGCCGACAGACCCTATTTTGTGCCGATGGACATATTACATTGCCGGTGGAAGTTTCATTCAGCCGGTGGTGATCCCCTCTGTCCAAGGATGCAGTCCTGAGGTTTTGACAACCTCCAGAGGAGGAAAGGGAGGAAAACAGAGGCAGCTTGCGCATGGCGGCGCGCTTCCCGAGGCATTTTCCTGCTTTAATTAATTAGTTAATTTGTTAATTTGTAATATTTAATTAGCTTGCGTAGTTAATTAATTTGTAATATTTATTCGGTCCCTCCGAGCGAGGGCAAATCTGTAATAAGTGTGTGTGGGTGATGTGTATGTCTTCCAACCTCACTTCTTTCTTCCCTTTTACTTACCTGCTTTAATGGTTAGTATTAGGGCACGTTTAATTTAGCATACCTTATGCTATGCATGTGTGCATCCATGCATTTGTATTGCATGCATTAGGCTCGGTACATCACGCTAACTGCATCAGTACTTCAATTCAAAAATTGAATATGTGTTAATTATGCATTTTCACATGACATGTCTAGGATTAGCCGAGCCTATCTTAGCGACATCTTGTATGCGATGCATTAGGCACTTAACATGGACTTGGATCATGCATGTTTGCTAACAAGTTCTTGGTTTTGGCACGGAGTACTATGTAAGTATTTCCGCTTTAGCATATCGCATGAGTGTGAATGTTACCATGACAACATGCTTAACATGTGGCTAGATGCTTATGTGTTAAAACTATTTTGAATGCCTGTGGGTGAAGGCCGGATTGTTTGAGTTGGAAAAAACTCGTTGAAATCCGTATTTTAGCCTACTTGCGAGTAGCAAATTCCAAAGCATTTTCAAACCAAACGGATATGCAATGTTTATTTCCAAATTAGGCAATCTAGTCTATACTTGTTTGCTGCGCGCATAACATAGTAATTCTAGGCTAACAATTGGTTTAAGAACACATAAAGTTTTCAAAAACGGATATCACAATTAGTAGAGGCCGGTCTTCGGACCGGGCGAAAAGAGGTGCTCATAGCTGACCTTCCCCGATCGTACCCAAGCTCCCGAGCCGAGACAACTCCGGTGATGACGGACATGTGGCCTTCGGCACCGAGTCAGGGTTTCCTAAATTCTCCCATAAAAAAAATATTTAGGTGGCGACTCTGTATCTGGCAAAGCAGTCCATGTTTGGCACTACTTTTTCAAAAATCTGTTTCTCAAAACGATTTGCCAGATTTGGACTCTTTGGTTCAGATTAAGAACCGTGACACAAATCGAGTCCGAACTGTAGCCTGAGGCCCACGCGGGCGCTGTTACAGTTTCTGGCGACTCTGCTGGGGAGTTTAGAGAGCTTGACTCAAACTCGTGATATCCTGTTTTTGATTTCGTTTATGTGTTTCTTTGCATTGCATGTGCATTGGTGCGCCTAGGAACACAGTGTTTGCCATCTGCCATTCCTGAACGGTTTGCCGGAGGCTTGTCTTGTCAAGGCATGTCCATAAGGCTGACCGGCTATGGGCTCTGACAGCATGGGAACACAAACCCCGGTTTTACCGGGGCACCCTTTTTGACCATTCGACCTAGTGCATATTCGGAATCCATAGTGACCATTCCAAGCTAGGACAGGTTGCTTACCCGATTATAGGTTGTTTGAAACCGCTGCGTGCATAGTGAAACCCTAGCTCCTGACAAAATAGGACAGGGAAACCCTACCCCAACATAGGGGTGTTTTGTTCTCTTTACTTGCTATGTGCTTTTAGAGTGTATCTCTACAGGAACGCATATACCAGTTTACGAGTTTGAGTATCGGGCCTGAAGGCGCCAGAATCAGTATTGTTGAGAATCAGTTATCAGGAATCAGTTATCCGCGGGTATCAGATTCAGTATTTCGGGAACAGAAATTTGGGAACAGTGATCAGCAGTAGGGTACAGTTGTGTGGCTACACCCGTGTTTGATCAGTTTGGGTTGAAATGCTGTCTGTTTTTTCTTTCAGTTCAGAGAGTGGCAGAGTTGATACAGAACAGCCAGTGTCTCCCCTTTGCTGAGGCAAGATTTATGGCGACACAAAGTTCAGAAGAAATTGTGGTTATGACAGCCGCACCGGAGCAGGGAACCACTCCGCAGAGTGAGGCCAGCGTCAGTATGTCATACCCGCCCAGGTCGCCCGTTGTGCACCCGGTTTGGGCTCCCCAGTTATACCAGGCTCGTGAGCCCACCACCTTCGAATTGATGGGGATGATAGGCGATCTCCAAAGGTCTGTGGCAGACCCCGCCTATGGAATGTCGGCTTCACCGCCAGCGGCGCCGTACGCCGGGAATTTTGTACCACAGGAGCCCCCGCTACTGGGGCGAATTGTGATAGAGCTCAGCCAGCCAGAGGTGGCTTCCGGCTATAGCCACGACATGTCAGCACCAACCCAGACCCTCGATCAGGCTGAGGCCAGGGGAAAGGACAAGGCAAAGGTAGACGCCGACCCTATTGAGCAACTGCTGTGGGCAGTCGAGGCTTTGAAGGCCAGAGGGATGAACAAGCAACAAACATCTGCAATAGTGACCAAAGCTGTAGATGATGCTTTCCCCGCTCCAACCAAGGGCAGTTCAAGCCAGACAGAAAACCGGGATGGGCCCCGTCATGCCCAGACAATTCCAGTAGCTCCCACCCCTACACCGGGGAAGGTTCAAAAAGCCAAGGCAGCGCCAGCTGATCCTTTCGCCAGCGCGTCTGGCAAGAATCCTCAAAATACAAAGTACCTGCCCCGAGGGCGCAGGGTCTTTCACGACCTCCACATGCCTTTGTCTAGGGCATTGCTGATATTGGCAAAGAATGGGCATCTTAAGCCTTTGGAGTCCCGGCCACTCCCGAAGAATCTCCCCACCACTCATGATGCTACCTTGTACTGCGCGTACCATCAACAGTCCGGTCACAGTACCGATGGATGTTCCCGCCTTCGTCATGAAGTGCAGGATTTGATTGATAACAAGGTTATCCTACCACCTACCTCAGGCAAGCCCGTCACCACTCAGTTGCTGGATTTCGAGGGCTCAGATACTGCGAGTATGTAAAGTGAACCGCCTGCGGGCAACATTTGGTACATTTTTGGATGAAGCGTCTGGCACGCATTTTTGAGCATCGGTGAGACCGAGTTTTGTAAATCCTGGCTCGGATGTCGAGTCAGTCTTTTGTTTTGAGTCTGTCGCTTTGTCTTGAGTCAGTCTTTTGCTTAAGGGTCTGTCTTGTTGTATCGAGTCAGTCCCCGTTGTATATAATACCTGGTGATTCTGGGGTTTGTTGTCCTGAACACCATTTTGTTTTGTAATTATTATCTGTTTTGTTTTGAGTCTGTTTCTGCTGAGGGGCCAGTTGCACCAACAAAGCCGATCAAAACAGCTGTTGCTGTCTCAACCTTCATGCTTGCTTTCAGCATAAGTGGCGGAGAATTTGAATGGGCTGACAGTACATCTCGCCTGCTCTCCTGTGTGCCAAACTCATTGCATTAACCTAAATTTTTCACAAACAAACTTTTGGACACTGCGGTGATAAAAACGAAGAAGAAGGAATTCCTCGGGTTTTGTAAAATTTTGATCATTTTGAGAGAAAGAGAGGCGTGCTAAGCCTTTTTATGAATGAAATCATGCTTGTCGGCGTGAGTATTCAGAAGGATCCTGGCCTGATCCAGATTGGTTCCACACTATCTTCGGCGCGAGCCATTTGTCGCTTTCTTAAAAACTTTCAAAAGCAAATGTTTTACGCGGCCCTGCGAAGACCTGTGTGGAATCGCTCTTGAGATTGCGCAGCCTAGGATCGCTCTCAGCCTCAAGATTCAACCTATTTGTTTTCCGAGTTTGAACCCGTTCAGAATGTTCAGAAAGTTCAACGGACAAACGCCATGGAGGCCCGTGTGGCCAGTTTCGAAACAGCCCTCGAGCAGGAGGCACCAAAGCCGAATCAGAAGGAGTAGATCTCGTCGGAAGAAGCTCGTAGAGCAACCGGGATGGATTCTCCGCAAATCAGTGCAACAGCCGTTCTCCTAGATACAGAGAGGCTTCAATTTCAAAAAAATAACCATTTGGCATGGACTTGCTACACTTTTACCCTTTGAGAGGCTCGCTGGGCCGAAAACCCGGAAGGGCGACCCAGGCAAAAGTTAGAGCAAGAGAAAAATACAAAAAAGAGAAAAACACAAAAAGAAAGATTGAAAAAGAAAGAAAAAGAAAGAAAAAAAAGCAAGAAAAGAAAAAAAGAAAAGAAAAAGAAACGAACAAAAGAAAATGAAAAGAAGCTCGCAAGGTCGAAAACCCGCATTGGGCGCCTTGGCAAAAGTGAGAGCCTAAAAAAAAAAGTGAAGGTTAAAATACCCGAGTGGACCTTCACCGGAACTACGTAAGGCTTGATTCCCATGTTTGGGATACGTAGGCAACTTCATCATGAAGTCCAGCCCCCAACGCTTTCATAAGCGTCTCAGTCCATGCAATGGTTTCGATTTCATCTCAAAGTCTCGTCGCCAACGCTCCCAAGGCGACTGTGTCCATATATGTGTTGTGACCGTCTTCGTCATCTCTGTGTCTAAGAGCTCGACCACCGCCAATGAAGACTGTCTGCGGATTGCCGCGGCACCATCCCAAACAAGGGGCAACTTTCCGTTGCCACCAGCCGCCGTGAGCCGCCATTCAAACTAGGGGCAACTTTCCGTTGCCTCCCACCCTCCTTCAAACCAGGGGCAATTTTCCATTGCCTCCGATCCGAGGTTGCGCATCTCGAAGGGTAAGTTCTATGCTTGTTGAGCATCAGCTGTTTGAAAAGTAGTTTTTGAACATTTTTACTGAGATTGACTATCCTCTCGAAAACTATTTCATTTTCCAAAAACCGGACCATTGTCTTGGACCCAAAAAGGAAAATTTTCAGTGCTTGCAACCTGACTTGCATGCCTTTCAAATCAAAAATCGAACAAGTACGTTAATCCGACTCTCGTTTTGATCAAAACCGTTTTAGTAGAAAGCAAAAACGAAAAAATGGTTAAAATGATGAACTAGGGGCACAGTTGAGTCAGGCGCTGTCTTTCCCCCGTCATCGACGTACTTGCCAGAAGAGCACGCTGCCCGCCGGAAGAAATAGCCGTGAGCTAACGGCATCGGGCATGAACCCACACCTTTCTATTTATCCATCAATCACCCCGGGGAGGGATGAAAAATGAGAGATTGAAGAATAGAGAGGTGTAAGTTGAGAGAAAAGTGAGGAAAAGGGTTTTTGAGAAAAAAATCCGAGCTCGAGAGCCGAGTGATGTGAGAATCACAAATCAGAAAGGGTGGGAAATAATACCCAGAGAAACTGGCTCCTCGCGATCTGAGGTCTCCCATCTTCGCTAATGCGTCTGTATGTTGTGTCTTTGGTTTTGTTTACCTCAACCTTTGTCTTAGGTCTTTTCCGAGCGTGTCTCGTTGTGTTTAGGTCGTGCACCTATATTTGAGTCCTCCCTGCTGTGTTCAGTTGTAGGCTCGATATCCCGGTTTGAAGAACCCTCATTTGATTTCAAAAATCATTTATGCTCAGAATGCTGTGCCATTCTCTACATTTGAACGTGTTTCGACTCCAACCGGTTCCATCTTTGAGCTCCGTCTTGTCAGATTGGGCTGTTTGTTTGGGGTGTGCTGTGTGCAGAATGAATCAAATGCCGTGTTATGGGCTGTATGCAGATTAATCCCCAACAGAGCAAGGGCTGTGTGTCCAGAATCAGGCAGTGGGTTGCTTGGGTTATTTTGCTGTTGGCTGTTTAGTTATCTGATTATTACAGTGCAAGTGTTCAATTTTCAGACAACCAATCAGTTCCATTTACATTGAGGTGTAACATGATGAGATGCGATGCAATGCATGAAATGTGTCAATGTAAACACTTTTTCAGATAAAAAGTCCGTTTCATTTCATTATCTTTTCAAATGTACAAGTTTTGGAAACAAAAATCTGTCTGCGGCAGTACAAGGTAATCTATCTACCAACCAAAAAGAAAAGTACAAGAAAGAAAGAAAAGATAGCAAAAATCTGCATCTGTGTCGATCACTCTAAGGGCCGTCAGTCCATCCTGGTCCTCTTCCTGGACGAAGGTCCAGGGGCATCATCAGCGTCGTCGTCAGAGCCCGAGCTAGAATCGCCTCCGGTCTCCTCCTCCGATGACCCTGCCTCCGCCTCTGACTCCTCGTCGTCGTCATCGTCCGGGACTGGAGCTCGCGAGCTACTCCCGACGTGAGTACGCCCTCCCCTGGTACGGGGAAATATCCTGCCCTCCTCATCTCTCCCCCGAGCAGGGACAGCAGGTCTAGCTGGAGCACCTCCCGCCATGGGAATCTGAAAAGGAGGCTGAAAAGTACACGAAAGGGAAATGCATCAGTATGCCGTGAGCAGTTTATCAGTGCAGAATGCAGTGTGTGAGTACAGTGTATGAATGCCGTGAGCAGTTTGTCAGTACAGAGTTTAGTGCAGAATGCAGTGTATGCAGTGTTCAGATACTGTGAGATCAGTGTATCGGGTGTTGTGCCGTGCATCAGATTATGTAAAGCAGTGAATGAATGGTTTGAGGCCAGTGTCAGAAGGACATACCGGTATGCTGTAGACGGCTAGAAGGTCAAATGTCCGCTGGAGCATCCCCATCATCGAGGCATTCATCGCCAACGACTGACGGGTGTACTCAGAAGAAGCCTGCAAAGGTATCAGATGCATTAGTATTCTGTGGAATATCAAGTAAACTGAAATGAAATAACTGTACGAAGTGCAGTGATACATACCGGCGGAAGGTCGGGGATGTCAATGAACTCATGCCCAGCCGGTGGAGGGGCGAAGGGGATCTGATAGGTCGCCCCACCCTGCCCCTGGAAAGTCAGTACAGCGGGCAGGGCAGGCCAGCCAGCTCCTCGTCCACCCCGCACTCCGCCCCTGCCACGGACTCGGGCCCTCCTCGAAGATCCAGCCCCTGCTCCCGCTCCGGCCCCAGCCGCCGATGCCACAGGCCTGGCCCCCTCTGCTCGACGGCCGCTCAAAGGTCGCATCAGGTACGTCCGCACGTACTCCTGATAGTCGCCGGTGCCTCAGAAGCCGGCCTCCTCCCAGCCGATGGAGTAATCATCCAGCTGCTCAGGGGTCAGCCCCTCGGTCTCCCTCATCTCTGCAGGAGGGTGAGCCGGGACTATTTGCTCAGGTAACCCGCGGGTCTGGCGTAGAAAACGCTCCCCCAGGTACCAAGCCCGACAGACTGGGCCCTCTAGCAAGATCCGGAAACGCGAGGTCTCCTCAGCACCAGGGAACCGACCCCGCATCGCCGATGGCAAGGAAGCCCATGGCCGCCATGTGATCTGAAAGTAACAGACAGTTTGTTATCTACTGTTATTGAAACATGCAGTGGGAAAGCGAAGCTAAATGAACTGAAAGTAAAGCATACCTCCGTGGGGGTGATGGTGTCGAAGTATCGGCGGAAGAAGCCGAACGTCTCCCATGGTCGCCGGGTGCATCTCCCGTCAAAACGAATCGAGAACGGGATAGCCGGAGGAGGCTCCGCGACTGGTACGGGTGCAAGCCTAGGAAAGTAGGCGTAAACCCACAACTGCAAAACAGATGTCAGTACGACTATTAGATAAAGCAGGATACACAGAATGAAGCAGAAATGGCAGAGCCATGTGTTGTGCAGTGTATTGTGTGCAGTGTACAGTGTGAGCAGTGTACAGTCAGTGTGAAACAGAATGTATGTGTGTGCCGTGTGTACAGTATACAGTGAGTGTAAAGCAGACCGCAGTGTGCGCAGTGTACAGAGTGCAGAGAATATCGGACAGAAATGAAAAGCGGAGAAGAAATGTACCTCCCAAGCCCGCCAGTAACCTCCGAGCAGCTGGCCGCTGCCACGAGAAGCCGAGCTCATATAGCCGTACAGGGTGGCCAGAGCAGCGCCGCCCCAGTCGTAGTGCAAGATGTCTCGGACGTCCACCAGTGCGCTGAGAAGGCAGAGAGGCACGGTGTTCGCCCGGTCGGCGAAGATAGTAGTCCCGAACAAGAACATGAGGAAGCCGCGGGCATACCTCTCCACGTCCTCCTCGGTCATCTGCACCTCCTCCCCCAATGCGGGCTGGACCCTGAACTGTGCCTCGAACTAGGAATATCGGACGAAGCCTGGACGAGCTAGCGGTGGCGCCTCCCCCAGTAGATGGACCTGAGCGGCGGTCCACTCATCCATGTCAGTGTCGAAGGGGATCGGATCACCCTCTACCCCGATGCCTGTGAGCATCGAGAAGTCATAAGGGGTCATCGTCATATCCCCCGCAGCAGAAAAGTGGAAAGAATCGGTGGTGTCCCACCATCTCTCCGCCAAAGCGGCGAGAAGAGGTCTGCATGTGGAGAGCCTAGAGAGCCCTCGGCAGAAGGTGCCGAAGCCCGCTCGGTCCACGATGCGCTGGACCGCATCAGGGAGCTCGTCATACCACTCCCGAGCACCAGTATTCCCATACCCGCGAATGGTATGGGAACCCTCCTGCAAACAGAAAATAACAATGGCAAGACAACATTCAAAATGCAGTTTTGAAAAGACAGATATGGCATGTATGCAAGTTTGTCAGATTCAGGCAAATACCGGGTGCCGGTGTGCTTACAGTGAAATACGTGTGCTGTGTCAACGTGTTTGAGTGTTTCAGAACAGATGTAGCATGTGTGCAAATCTAACAGATTCAGATAAATACTGGGTACCAGTGTGTGTGCAGTGAAATACAGTGTGTGCAGTGTGTTTGGGTGATTCAGGACTAGTGCAGTGTGTGTGCATGTGTCAGTCTCAAGCAGATATCAGTTGTATGTATGTTTACAGTCAACTACGGTCTACGGCATATCAGATTTCAGCAATTAAAGAATACAGCTAACTATGGCAGTTTTGTATCCTACATTGCAGAAAGTAAAGCAGAAGATGAAGAGTTACCTCGGGAGTGCCGAATGAAAGGTGGGAAGTAGGCTCACGCAGCAGTAGCTCAGGGGCCGCGTACCTCTCAAAGCTCCGGAACTGACGCAGGCCGTCTGGGGGCAGAACGTGAATCGCCGGCCGGTAGGTCGCCGGGTCGAACGGGCGCTCGCTCAGTGGTAAGACCTCGACCCCGGGATCCATCTCGTGGTCCGGGGGAGTCCCGCCACGTGGAATGTCGTCCGCCATGTAGAGAATGGTGTGAAAATGGCCGGAAAAGGGAAAACCGAGCCGGAATATGAAGAGTCAACCGAAAAGTCAACTCCCGAGAGGGTCGGAAATGGCCGGGAAGGCCGGAATGTGAAGAGGCACGGAAATGAAGAGGAAAGTGAGGGGAACAAACCCCGAGAAGGCGAGAACGCCGAACGAGGCACCGAAACGAGAATGTGATCGGTGGAAAATGTCCGAAACGCGAAGAGGATCGCGAATCCGACGACGAAACGGGCGTAGAACGCGAAGAAACGGGCGAAAAATGAGAGAGAAATACCCTAGAGAGAGAAAGGAAGGGATTTCGGCGGTGGAGAAGTGAGAAAATAGGGCATGAAGCCCTATTTTATAACACCCAAGGTGAAAAGACAAAACTGCCCCGCACCAGCAACTGTTTGCCGGTCGGCACTTTTTTGTGCCGATGGAATTGTTTTTGTGCCGATGGCCAGCCGGTGGCCTCATCTTTCGGCCGGTGGGGTTCCCACAGCCTTGTTTAGGCCATTTGAGAAGTTTGTGGTCTTCATAGCTCAAGAAAGTGCAAGAAAGTGCATCTCCGACGCTCAACCGACCTCCGTTTTTGACCGCAGGCCGTGTCTCCAGTGCGTGGCACTCGAATTCATGCAAGGTGTATCCTTTTTGTATCCTTTTGAATTCAAAAGTTGCCCCATGTGTGTTGCACAAGTTCATCACACTACTTCGGTGCATTACATCGCACTGTTGTGCGCCGCACATTTGCATTGTTATGCACGTGTTACATGCGTTGCAACACGCACCCCTTTGCATTGTCGTGCACATTTCTCATGCATCATTGCATTTCCATTCCATGCATTGTCATGCATTCCGGAATACGTGCGTTGTTGCGCATTTAAGCCCATTTACACTCCGTGTGACATGCACGTCACACTTGGTATCGCACTATCTTGTGCATTTCAAAATCGTTCGCGCTGTTTTGCGCATCGCACTGTTTTGTGCATTGTATTGTTCGCGCTGTTCTGCGCATTGCACTGTTTTGTGCATTTCAAAATTGTTCGCGCTGTTTTGCGCATCGCACTGTTTTGTGCATTGTATTGTTCGCGCTGTTTTGCGCATCGCACTGTTTTGTGCATTGTATTGTTCGCGCTGTTTTGCGCATCGCACTGTTTTGTGCATTGTATTGTTCGCGCTGTTCTGCGCATTGCACTGTTTTGTGCATTTCAAAATTGTTCACGCTGTTTTGCGCATCGCACTGTTTTGTGCATTGTATTGTTCGCGCTGTTTTGCGCATCGCACTGTTTTGTGCATTGTATTGTTCGCGCTGTTCTGGGCATTGCACTGTTTTGTGCATTTCAAAATTGTTCGCGCTGTTTTGCGCATCTCATTGCATTTTGCATGCATTCCATCGCACTGTCCTGTGCACTCGCGCATAGCGCTATCTTGCGCATCATACCATCGTGCAACGCACGGTCTGGCGAGACCTTAAACACGCACGGTCTGGCGAGACCTTAAACACGCACGGTCTGGCGAGACCTTAAACACGCACGGTCTAGGAGACCTTAAATCCTTTGGAGGTGTGAAACCTTCAGCGCATTGTCACGCGTCTTGTAAATACCCCCGTGGTCTGGTGAGACCTTAAACACGCATGGTCTGGCGAGACCTTAAACACGCATGGTCTGGCGAGACCTTAAACACGTACGGTCTAGGAGACCTTAAATCCTTGGAAGGTGCAAGACCTTTATTGCATTGGTGTGCACACTATTGCTTTGTACATATCTTAAGCCGCGTGTTGTCGCGCATCTCATGCAACATGCATTTCATACATCATTTGCATTTCAAAAAAAAAAACAAACAAAAACATGCATTGTCATGCATACATTTTGCATTACGGTCTGGCGAGACCTTAAACACGCATGGTCTGGCGAGACCTTAAACACGTCCGGTCTAGGAGACCTTAAATCCTCTGAAGGTGCAATTCCTTCGGTGTTTGTCGTGCCCGAACGACTTTTCGGTGGTCTGGTAAAGCCACCAGTCTGTGCTTGCGATGAGTTCCTAGAAGACCAACTGGGACGGTGGAAACTAGAGTTCGAACGGCTTATGCCTAGAACGCAAAGGTTCGGGAGTTCCGAGACTAAAGTCTGGTTTAAATACCCAGAGGTTTACCCTCGGCTTGAAATCTGTATAGAAGCCCCATAGGTTGAGACGGCATGTCTACGCCTCAGTTCTGGATACTGAACCAACCTAGTATACCGCCCTGTTGGTAAGATAGGGAAAGTTGCAATCATAGTCATTGCATCATAGTGCATTGTCATATTTGCATTTGCATTGTAGTTTGCATGCATTCATTGCATCACCTTCCGCCTATGGCTTGCGCTTTTCCAGGTTGAGCTTGGTCCGGTATTGTGTCCTTACATTTCATGTCAAAACACAGTTCTGCATGTGTATCGCGCCGATTCCACGTTGATATGTTGGTTGAGGGTTGCGGCACCTTTTCTGTGTTACACATGGCTCGTACGTGTGCATGCCTTTCCTAGGCAAGATTTGTTTGGCTTGCGTGCCATATCCATTGTATCCATATCCATTCCATTGCATATTTGTAGATATTGCATTGTAGATTGCATGCATTCATTGCATCACCTTCCGCCTATGGCTTGCGCCTTTCCAAGTTGAGCTTGGTCCGGTATGTGCCCTTACTTTTCATGTTAAAACACAGTTCTGTATGTGTATCGCGCCGATTCCACGTTGATATGTTGGTTGAGGGTTGCGGCACCTTTTCTTTGTTACACATGGCTTGTATGCGCGCATGCCTTTCTTAGGCAAGATTTGGTTTGGCCTGCGTGCCATATCCATCCATTACATTGTAGTGTAATTTTTGCATCCGGCATTAGGATCGTAATCCTTTCTCCAGCGGGTTGTTTCCCCACTTATGTCAATTCCACCCAATACTTGTTCTTGCGTCTGTCTACAATACTCATAGTTCAGTTGACCGTTCTATGGTAGACAGACTTGTTACCTCCATCAATCTATTTGACATAGGTGTGGTTTCGAACCGTTCGTGATTGGATCACGATTCAAATGCTTTGCATGTAGCTTGCATTGTTTCAATTACATTGCATGTTTATTTGCATTGTTTATACATTGTTTTGTATATACTGCATATCGTTTTGCATCCATTTTGCATTGTCATGCATGTTGCTAACCATATTGTACCTGTTAAGTTTGTTTTCTTTGCAGGCACGATATTGTATGTGCGGTTCATTTGAAGCTGGTGCAACCAGACGAGCCGGACAGGTATTGTATCTCCCGAGTGAGACGTATTGAGAATTCCATAATTTTCTTACATCCTTTCTGCATTGTAGTGTAGTTTGGTATGCTAGCTTAAAACTGTCGCATGTTTGCTTCGTTACAGCTTTCTTTGCATGATCATAAGTTATGCTCGGCTTCGTGCATTGTCTTGCATTTTGCCCCTGCCTCCGGGCGCATACCTTATTTGTCTTGCATGTTTGTCTGAGTCTTCGGCCTTGTCAAAAATGGGTCGTCTTTGGGCTTTGACATTCACTCCCGTCATTGTTATGACTTTCGAGTTCTGTCAAAGAGGGGCAACTGTAGACACCCCATTTTTGACCGTCCTCAAGACTTGGACGTCACCGTTTGAACACTCGGTGATTATCCATGTTTGTGTTCGTTTGGAGTTCCCGGAGGTCTCGGCTCACGCGCCTTGCCTCAGGATCCCCGAACTCGACCGTTTAGTGTCTGGTTTTGCACCAAACACTTGTGTTTTGCCTTGGAAAGGCAGGGTGAGGCTTGTAGACCATCCCCACCCACCACCGACATTGGCTAGATGCCACCGGCTGGTTTTTGCTGCCACCGGCAATATAGTTTGCCGGCCGGCACTCTTTGTTGCCGGTCCGCACTATTTTGTGCCGATCGGCACTCTTTTTGGCCAAGATGGCATTTTTTGCCGGCCGATTGCTGTTCATCTGCTTTTGCAGATATTTTTGGACAGCTGTTTAGCTTTTGCTCCCCTCCATACACGTGTATGGAGGGATCTCCCTCTTGCAAAGCTTGTCTTGTAAGCTTTACAAGAGGCATATAGAGAGGAACTCTCTCTAAGGCAAAGAGGAGGCTTTTAGACATTTTTGAGGAGAGAAGACAGAGGAGAGCTCTGGTTTTTCCTAGGGTTAGGGTTAGATACACTCACCTATCTCTCTTTTCTTCCCATTTTGTTCACTAGGTGTTTTGTGCCTTACTATTGCACACAAACACCTAGTGTTTCACCTTCCTCTTGGAGCTGAGGTTCTAAAGAGTGTGTTTTGAGATTTTGGTCTTGGATTCAAGCTCAAGGAGGCCATTGGAGCATCTTTGTTGAAGAAGGCATCAAGGGTGAGAAACTAGTCCATTTTTCCCCCATTTTTGCATCAATTTTCTACTAGTCTTAGAGCTGTTTTTGTGATTATTGTATAACATAAAAAAAGTTCTGTTTTTAAGCCCTCTTTGTTGTTTATTAAGAGTGTTTTGTTGTTTGAGGGTTGTTGACCACCCTTAGGCCTCAAAAGGCCTCATTTTGAGCCATTTTGTGCTAGCTCCGGGATTTTGGTGTTGAGGTCTCTTCACCACTGAAATCTTGAGGGATTTCAGTGGTGAAGATGATGCTTTGAAATCCCAAGAAGGAGAGGGCCACCCCCTCTCCTTGTTGTCCTTGAAAAGGACACATTTTGGCCTCTTAAGGAAGCCTATGCTTGAGTGTGTGTTGAGCATGTTTGGTTTGTTTTTCATGCTTATATATCCATGATATAACATGATTTCAAGTTGGTTTTGGAACTCCATGCATGTTTAGCATAGTTGCCATGTAATGCCCTATTTGTGCCTTAACATGTTCTAGGTTGTTAGCCTTTGTTGGAGCATATTTTAGGCTTGCATTTGTGAAGTTTATGTGCTTATTTTGCCATGTTTTAGCTCTGTCCATAATCGTTTGGGTTGATCTTTGCATGCATTATAGAGCTCCTTTGTATTTGGGCTTGTTGGCCTTGTGTATGTGCATGTGTAGCATGCCATCTTTGCATTGTTTTGGTGATTTGGAATCATCCTACATGCTATTTCAGTCCCATTTCCATGCTTGTTTGATTGCCTTGCATGCCTCTTTAACGCTTTGGAAGCATGTGTTGCAATGCTCCATGTTTTGGCCATGGTGTATGCCTTTGTATTTGGGCCACTTAGATGCCATCTAAGTAATCCTTTAGCTTTGTTTTAACATGCTAAACCCCTGTTTTTGGTCCTTCTATGCATGCCATGTTTGGTCATGTTAAGTGTAGTTCAATGCCTTATTGATTTGCTTTGAACACTTGGACTATTCGTTGCATGTTTTGGCTTGATTTTGTTGCTTGGTTTGGCACCATCCTAACATGATTTCAATACTCATGTTGCATGCTAACTTGTCCATGTTTCCTTCTTTCAAGTGTGCTTGAATGTTGTTTGATTCATGCTTAAGTGTTGGTCCTTATGTGCATGTGTGTGTGCATGCCATTTAGCTCTCACTCTTTAGCACTTTTGGCCACTGTTTTAGGCCTATTTTAGAGTTGCCTAATTCATGTATAAGTCCATCTTGCCATCCATTTGCATTGCCATATGTATGCTTGCATGATTGCATAAGTGCCTTGCCATGTCATGTTGCATTCCTAGCTTGTATGCCTAGGTTGCATTGCATTTTGCATGCATGCCTTGTTCCTTGAATTGGTGATAGGAATAGGGCCTAATTTGTTTGATTGGTTTGCATGCATTTGAAATCAAAGTTGCATACTTGGTTCCTTGGGCCATCATGCATGGAAATGCGTGATTGGTGGTCCGAGAATCGAGGCACATGTCCCTTTGAGTCATTACAATGATAAGAGACATGGTTGGTGCATACATGCCTTGAATTGTGCTGCCATGCCTTGTTTTGCCCTCTGTTGCTGTGAGTTGCAGGTTCTGCAGGAATACTCTGCCGACCGGCAGTGTAATGTGCCGACCGGCACCATTTTCTCTGCCGACAGACCCTATTTTGTGCCGATGGACATATTACATTGCCGGTGGAAGTTTCATTCAGCCGGTGGTGATCCCCTCTGTCCAAGGATGCAGTCCTGAGGTTTTGACAACCTCCAGAGGAGGAAAGGGAGGAAAACAGAGGCAGCTTGCGCATGGCGGCGCGCTTCCCGAGGCGTTTTCCTGCTTTAATTAATTAGTTAATTTGTTAATTTGTTAATTTGTAATATTTAATTAGCTTGCGTAGTTAATTAATTTGTAATATTTATTCGGTCCCTCCGAGCGAGGGCAAATCTGTAATAAGTGTGTGTGGGTGATGTGTATGTCTTCCAACCTCACTTCTTTCTTCCCTTTTACTTACCTGCTTTAATGGTTAGTATTAGGGCACGTTTAATTTAGCATACCTTATGCTATGCATGTGTGCATCCATGCATTTGTATTGCATGCATTAGGCTCGGTACATCACGCTAACTGCATCAGTACTTCAATTCAAAAATTGAATGTGTTAATTATGCATTTTCACATGACATGTCTAGGATTAGCCGAGCCTATCTTAGCGACATCTTGTATGCGATGCATTAGGCACTTAACATGGACTTGGATCATGCATGTTTGCTAACAAGTTCTTGGTTTTGGCACGGAGTACTATGTAAGTATTTCCGCTTTAGCATATCGCATGAGTGTGAATGTTACCATGACAGCATGCTTAACATGTGGCTAGATGCTTATGTGTTAAAACTGTTTTGAATGCCTGTGGGTGAAGGCCGGATTGTTTGAGTTGGAAAAAACTCGTTGAAATCCGTATTTTAGCCTACTTGCGAGTAGCAAATTCCAAAGCATTTTCAAACCAAACGGATATGCAATGTTTATTTCCAAATTAGGCAATCTAGTCTATACTTGTTTGCTGCGCGCATAACATAGTAATTCTAGGCTAACAATTGGTTTAAGAACACATAAAGTTTTCAAAAACGGATATCACAATTAGTAGAGGCCGGTCTTCGGACCGGGCGAAAAGAGGTGCTCATAGCTGACCTTCCCCGATCGTACCCAAGCTCCCGAGCCGAGACAACTCCGGTGATGACGGACATGTGGCCTTCGGCACCGGGTCAGGGTTTCCTAAATTCTCCCATAAAAATAATATTTAGGTGGTGACTCTGTATCTGGCAAAGCAGTCCATGTTTGGCACTACTTTTTCAAAAATCTGTTTCTCAAAACGATTTGCCAGATTTGGACTCTTTGGTTCAGATTAAGAACCGTGACACAAATCGAGTCCGAACTGTAGCCTGAGGCCCACGCGGGCGCTGTTACAGACGCGTTTAAACAAATGAAGTTGGAAGACAAGGACTTGGCCCCCGCAACGTCCCCTTTGGTCGGCTTCAACTCACAGCCAGAATGGCCAATCGGAAAGATTATTTTGCTGGTCAAAGCGGGATCGGTCGTAAAGCAAGTAGAGTTCTGGGTTCTTAAAGTTCCATCAACTTACAACTTGATCTTAGGCAGGGGTTGGCTGCACGCCATGCAAGCAGTTGCTTCGACCTTCCACCAAGTCATGCGCTTTCCGGCACCGAGTGGACAGATGGAGGAAGTTTAGGGGGACTAGGTGATGGCAAAACAATGCTTCGTTGTGGTAAATGGCAGCCGAGCGGCCAAAGGGTTCGTCCAAATGATTGAAGGGCCCGAGGGTAAAGAGGTCCTTGAACACGTGAAAAGAAAAGCCGAGGAAAAGTCGATCGAAGATTTGGTGGAAGTGCGCATTGACGAGAACGATCCAACTAAATTCTTCCTCTTGGGATCATCCTTGTCTAGCGCCAAGCGGATGGATTACGTCAACTTCTTGATTTCCAATTTGGAGGCCTTTGCCTGGACGCCTTACGACATGCCTAGCATCGACCCGAGCTTCATTTGTCATCAGTTGAATGTCTTCCCTAATGCACGGCCAGTCATTCAAAGGACGCGCCGCTCAGCCTTGCACCATGCTGAAGTGGTCGCAGAGGAAGTAAAGAATTTGTTGGAAGCTGGGGCCATAGAGGAGGTGCAGTACCCTCGGTGGATATCCAACACGGTGGTTGTTTCGAAGAAGAACGGCAAGTGGCGAGTCTGCGTTGACTACAAGACTGTCAATCGAGCTTGCCCCAAGGATAGCTTTCCCCTCCCTCGAATTGACCAGCTGGTGGACTTAACCGCTGGCCATCAGAGGTTTAGCTTCCTGGACGCATACCGCGGCTACCACCAGATAGCCATGTATAAATCGGACAGGGAGATCACGTCGTTCACAACCGCTAGAGGCTTATATTGCTACAAAGTCATGTCGTTTGGACTAAAGAATGCCGGGGCGACTTTTCAGAGGATGGTAACGAAGATGTTTGCTCCTCTTCTGGGCCAAACAATGGAGGCCTATATCGACGACATGGTGGTAAAGAGTAAGGAGAAGTCTCAACACCTCGCCGACCTTGTAGAGATGTTCGCCATACTTAAGCTCCACAAGCTTCGTTTGAACGCCACGAAGTGCGCCATCGGAGTTGGCACCGGAAAGTTTCTGGGTTTTCTGGTCACAAATCGAGGGATTGAAGCTGACCCATCACAGATCAAGGCCATACAAGACCTGGAGCATCCCAACTCCATGAAGGACGTGCAACATCTTGCCGAGATGGCAGCTGCGTTGAACAGATTTATCAGCCGGTCTTCTGATCGTTGCAGGCCCTTCTTTAAAACTCTGAAGTCCAAGTTCTTCTGGGATGACGAGTGCGACCGCGCACTAGCAGACCTGAAAGCATATCTCTCCTCAGCCCCTATTTTGGTCACACCTCAGCCAGGCGAAGAGTTGTACCTCTACTTGGCTGTCTCTCAACACGCAATCAGCGCGGTATTAGTGCGTGCTGAAGGCATCCAGCACCTACCGATCTTCTACGTAAGCAAGACTCTTCTCCTAGCCGAAACGAGATATCTTCCCTTGGAAAAATTGGCGCTGGCCCTAATGATGGCGCCAAGAAAGCTGGCACACTATTTTCATGCCCATACAATAATTGTGTTAACCGAGTTCCCGCTTAAAGTGCTTTTTGAAAAGGCAGACTTCGCTGGGAGAATTTTGAAATGGGCCGTGGAATTAGGACAATATGACATCAAGTTCCGACCTCACACCGCAATCAAGGCTCAAGCACTTGCCGACTTTGTGGCGGAATTTGCCCCTGGGATGCATCCAGTATGCCCGGTTGATTTGATTGGTGCGGATTTAGCACAACCCATGGTTCTGGCAACAGAAACGAGTGTTGGTTCGCAAGTAGGAAAAGGGACGAGCACAACCGGACTAACAAGTCCGACGATGATGAACCTAACCAAGACAAGGAAAGGGACCAGAATGAACCGATCAGAGACTTGGAAATGAGAAGCTCCCAAAACCCCTCTGATTGCTGGAAGCTGTTTGTTGGCGAGATGTGGAAGCTCTTCGTTGATGGGGCGTCCAACAGACATGGGGCCGGGGTGGGCATCATGCTGAACTCGCCGGACGGGCTGATCATCGAGCAGGCAATTACACTCGGCCTCCCAGCATCCAACAACGAGGCTGAGTATGAAGCTCTCCTTGCTGGACTAAGAAGCGCGCTGAGAATGAGAGCCACAGCCCTTATGGTATTTAGTGATTCCAAGTTGGTGGTCAATCAGGTCTCAGGGGAGTATGAAGCAAAGGATGAAAGAATGGCCAAGTATCAGGCGCTGGTATGCGCAGAGATCAAGAAGTTCACTGCAATAAGGTTGGAACAAATCGAGCGCGAGGAAAACAGCGCGGCAGATGAATTGGCCGGACTTGCTTCTGCTCAGACAGCTTTTCCTAACCCCTTGATGATAGAATTTTTACCACGGCCAAGCATTGAGGAACTAGAATCAGCCGAGGTACTCTACACCGATTTGGGCCCTTCTTGGATGGACGCATTCCTGAAAGATAGAATTCTACCAGAAGAAAAAAAGGCGGCACACAAGATCTGGGCAAAGTCAGAGCGATTTTGGCTCTCCCCGTCCGGGGCCTTGTACAAGAAATCTTTCACCGGCCCATATTTGAAATGTGTCCACCCCACCAAGGTGGAGGCTTTCCTCTATGAGATACATGAGGGCATTTGTGGCAGCCATACTGGGGGCAGATCCTTGGCTTACCGAGCAATTTCTCAGGGTTATTGGTGGCCGTGCATGCAGGCCGATGCGCAAAAATATGTTCGCAGGTCAGAGAAGTGTCAGAAGTTCGCCCACCAGATCCACCAGCTGGCTAGAGATTTTCTCCCTCTCACAAGTCCTTGGCCGTTCGCGCTTTGGGGGTTGGATATTGTTGGGCCACTCCCAGCTGCACCGGGCAACCGTAAGTTCTTCATCGCCGCCACCGACTATTTTTCCAAATGGGTTGAGGCCGAGCCACTAGCGATCATAAGGGAAAAGGACGTAAAGAAGTTTGTATGGCAAAACGTGATCACCCGTTTCGGTATACCTAAGGCCCTCGTCTCGGATAATGGCGCTCAATTTGATGGTAAACTCTTTCGCGGATTTTGCGAAGAGTTGAAGATCGAGTTCTACAATTCGACGCCGGCCTATCCTCAGTCAAATGGTCAAGCAGAGGCCTCAAACAAGACCATCCTGGACGGGCTGAAGAAGCGGCTTGAGAAGGCTAAGGGCAAGTGGGCAGAAGAACTCCCTAATGTGCTCTGGGCATACCGCACTACGCCGAGGCGGTCAACCGGGGAAACACCATTTGCTTTGGCCTACGGCATGGAGGCCATCATCCCATTGGAAATTGGCATGCCAACCATCCACTCTGAAAGTTTCCAGCCAGATCTGAATAGTGAAGCGGTGGCATTGGAGTTGGACCTTGCTGAAGAAAAGAGGGAGCGCGCATTGATCCACATAGCGGCTTATCAACAAGAACTCTCCAAGAAGTACAACAAGGCTGTGCACCCCAGGATGTTCAAGATTGGGGACTGGGTATTAAGAAAGGTGCTTGGCAACACAGTGGTCCCTGGCGAAGGAAAGCTCGGTGCAAATTGGGAAGGACCATACAAGGTGATTGGTCTTGCTGGTAAAGGGGCATACCATCTGGAAGATGTAGACGGCAAGGCTGTCCCCAGACCATGGAATACGGCCAACCTTAAGGTCTTTTACTTTTAAGATGTAATTTGCTTGTGTTGTTTAGCCTTTTTAGACCTTTAGCCTTTTGGCACTTAATGTAAAGGATAGCAATGCTTTTGTAATGAAAAATAGCCCTCTTGTTGTTTGGAATTACATCTTTGTACAATGGATTCACAAGGACGCAAGGCAATTATGAATACCAGGGGCAGAGACCGACCTGAATTGGACCGGACTGATTTCCTCTCACCGGAATGAATGCAGACAGCACAAACAGTTGGTGCATTTTCCGACAATGTAATTGGCGTATGGCCCCATTCACATTAGGGCCGAGATGGTTGTGCTCGCCCGGTTGAAATATTGGCGTCATGACCAACTTAACTGAAACATTGGTGTTTTGCCCAGTGTAAGGGCCGAGCTGATTTCGCTCGGCCCAGTCGACATATTAGTGTCTTGCCCAATATGGAAAACGAGCGGAGTTTGCTCGGCAGAAATCGCAATGTTGGAGTTTTTGTCCAACCGATGAGAGGCTGAGCTGAATTTGCTCGGCCTAAACGAAATGTTGGCAGCTTACCCAACTTAAAAGGCGAGCTGATTTTGCTCGGTCACGTCGAAATTGCATGAAATTTACAAACGAATTAAGGCCGAGCAGATTTTGCTCGGAAGAGTTAAAACGTCAGTTCATTTGAAAGTTCATGAAATTGAACTACTAGTTCTGATTAGAAAACGTTTGAGCTGATTTGAGCTCAGCAAACTGTACGGCACAGCCGACCTGGCAGTTGTGAATTGTCAACAGTTGAGTCAAGGAATCCATGCAGATGCAAACCGAACAGAAATAGAAGATGAGCGAGCAAAAGGCCAAAAACCTTCATTGATAAAGGAAATTCAAGTACAAGACGGGGGGAACATAGCCCAGTTACATAAAAAAAAAACAAAAAAAAAAAAGGGGAAAAAAGGTCAATCCAACTCTACGTCAACCGTTTGTTCGGCAACTAGCACAGTTTGCCCGGCCTCTTCCACATTGTGCTCGGGCAGTTTTTCTTCGGCGTCATCGTCAGTGCCTTCCACCACGGCAACATCCCGATCAGCCTCTTCCTCCGCATCTGGAGATGCTTCGGGAGGATCTTGTTCGGCTAGTTTCGCGGTGGCGGCTTTTTCCTCGGCCTCTTTCCTTTCGTCCATGATGAGCCGGTTTTGGGTGGCCTTGGAGTACGCCTGCATGTAGACCGGGATATAAGCAGCAGGCGGATTGATGAACATGTCAGAATCCTGACCAAGACCAACTTTCTCCACGGCAGCTTTCCAGCCGCACTGGAAAAAGATGTCCTTGGTCACTTGGACCTGCCGTTCGTAGGTCTTCTCGCCCTGCGTGTATCCCCGGTCTTCTGCATCATCTACGACCTTGTCCTTCTCGGCTTTGTGCGCATCGCACAGTTTCCTCAGCTCGGTGAGATACCGAGCCTTCGTTGACTTCACGGCCCGAAGTTTGTCCTCGTTAGCTCGGTCAACCTTTTGGCTCAGGATATCTCGCTCGGCCTCAACTGCTTCCTGCGCAGCTTTAAGCTTCGCTATCTCGGCCTTTTGTGCTTTATTCTTAGTTATGGCATCCCGCAGGCTCTACCGCACTTTGATCATTCGGTCGTGGGCCAAATAGTTCTTTTGCACGGCCTGAAAACAAGTAAGAGATCGTCAGTATTCGAAAAACTGAGCAAAAACGAGCAAACAGTTTGACGTAAAAAATGGAGACCTTACCAGCACTATGGATTTCGCCGCCAAGCGGAGGACCTTGAGGTCGGAAAGCTCGTCGTGTTTTTTCATATCAGCGAGCAAGATCAACCCCTTGGTCAAATTGAAACCAAGCGAGTAGTCCTTGTCCGGGTAGACAGAGTCTTCAGCAGAAACTGCTCGGCCCTGGTACTTGAACTCGGGCGCCCAGACCGGGGGGGTGGCTAGGCCCTTGGATTTGCTGGTCCGTGGTTGCTCGATCTGGTCCCCGAGCTCGGTAGAGACGCGATCGGTAGAGTCTTCATCCGCCAGATGCGGCCCGGTTTGCTCGTTCCTCGCCCGCTTCTTGGACCGACCAGTCGGCTGCTCGCTGGCAAGCGCCAGTACTGCCCCTTCTTCCTGCACGGCGGGTGTGGAGGATGTCCCCCCGGTTGCCTCTAGTTTTTGGGACTCGTCCACTTCCCCAGTGATCAGGGACTTGATGGTCCTGATTTTCGTCATTTCTTGCTCGGCGATGAGTGGAATAAGCCTGATCGGTGGTAAGTTTGGATCAGATTCCAGGGTTGGCGCAGGCAGAAAATCGGTAACCCGGCTCCTGCGCGGCGCGGTGTAGTGGTAGGTCTGATCGAAGCCGAGCAATTTCAAAGCCTCCCTCTCCTCGGCAGGATGGCGCAGCAGGACTGATGGCCTCTTGGTTGGCCCGGTAGTAGTCTGCTGCTAGGTGCTTATCTGCAAAAAGAAGACAAGTGTTAGATCGGCATGGAAAGTAATTGATGCATAAAGAAAATAGCGCGGTCAGCTGAGCGACTCACCAACACTACCAAAATCCTTTCTAATATACCATCCCGGTATGGGTGCCTCGGTGTCCTCATAGCGACCGGACACCCACAAGAAGTCGTCGTCATTGGTCTCCTTGTCCGGGTTACCCTCTATTAATTTTGCTCGGCCTTTCTTCACTTTGAGGTACCAGCAAAACCCGTTCTTATTTCTACTAAGACTATACTGATGGAAAATTTCAGCCAGACCGAGATTGAGTCTGAGCCCCCGGTTCAGTTCGGCGACCCCGTTTATTATTTTGTAAGTGTTATTTGAAACTTGGGTTGGGCAAAGCCTTGTCTGCCTCAAAAACTCACAGATCAAAGGCTGGACCGGGAAGCGGAGCCCTCCCTCTACTATTGACACGACCGTAAAGGGGCACCGGTCTAGAACTCCCCAAGGGGTGTCTCCCTTTTTGGCGAGCTCTAAGATGATGTCATCCGGGATGTTGTAATCCCTGCGAAACTCGGCCATCGCACCGGGCAAGCTAACCATATAGCGGTACTTCCCCATCTATCTCGGTCTTATTTGATATAGTGTATATCTCGGTCAAAAATGTTGGTGGGTCTGCTCGGACTCTGAGCTCCACCAATTAGTGCTAGACTGGCTTGGTCGGTCCTATTTGTTCTGCATTGTTAAAAAATGAGGCTAAGGGTTAGCGCGGCATATATTCCACGGCTCCTATTGGAAATAGCTCAGTGAAGGATTTTTGGTGTTTTACTGGCTTGACCCCTATCTCGGCTAGATTACTTGGTCGATCTCCTAGCTCGGTTCATTCCAATTTGCAAAATCTAATGGAGTATTCAGCTCGGTTAGGCTTTGAAGTGAAAGTTACAGCTCGGTGCTTTCCTATTTACCAATCTAATTAAAGTATCCGGCTCGGTTGAGACCTCGGTAAGAAGCCACAAACCAGTTTTTGCTCGGCTATAGCTCTTCCAATGGATCTAAATGAGCGTTTAGCTCGGTTCTACCCAGATTCCAACTGTTCATCCCAGAAGTGGGGCGAACTCGTTTGAACCAAGGAGGAATAGGGGGTTCAGAGGCCCCCTTCTATTCTCAAGGTTCCCATTTGCCCTAGGGTGTGCAGGTTCTAAGCAAAGAGAGGGGGCACTGGTGGTTACAAACAAAAATAAATAAAAATACGAAGCATAGTGGCACGGAAATGAAGAACATGTATGAAAAACCTTGAGAAGTAGAAGCAAAAGATCCAAGGAGGGGTAGTGTGACTTACTAGGGGGACAGGTGCGAGGGTGAACGCAACCTCGAGAGCTCGATTGTGGCCTTCGAAAGGATCTGAAATGGAGGATGTGGCACAGAAACAGCAATGGCAGTGGTCTTGGGGGTTCGAAAGTTTGGGAGGTTTAGGGCTTGTGTGGAAGAGAAGGTGAAAAGTGAAGGGTTTTAGGCCCTTCGTTGGAATACGAAAGAGGGGGACAGGAACCCCAAACGGCTGCGCCGTTTGAATTTTGTGCGTGCAGAACAGCTGGCTGTACGACCTAGTGGCGTGAAGCCACGTGGCACTGGAAACGCGGCTGTCAGTATGGCTGTACGACCTTTGATGAGACTGCGGAGGAAATGGCCAACCAAACAGGATAGCTCGGCGATAGATATGCCCCCAATCATGCTCGGCTTGGTGATGGCGCAACTCATCCATTAGCTCGGTCACGATGGTAACCCCAGTCATGACTAGGTCGGATGGGGTTAAGGGGCAATTGAGAGGGGAGATTTGTGCCGTTAGTACGGCCGAGCTAAGATAGGACGGATCTGTTTTGCTCGATCTGAAAGATCGGCTGACCGGGCGTGAACTAAGCCTGGCCGAGCTGCGACTAGCAAACGTTCGGCAGTGCACACAACCAAGTGGCGAGACCGGGCTACAGGTAGCTCGGGCTAAACTATGGACAAGTGAAGGATCGCATGTCTCTGACCAGTGAGCCGAGATAGGCAGATTCCAGATAACCTCGGATGAAGGTAGAACGGACGGAGGCCGGCATGCCTCGCGACCGGTATGCCACGATAAACCGTTCAATACCAGCCCGGCCCATGAGCATCACCTCGCTGCCCTTTTGCCAAGGGGCAGTCCGGTGGGGCATAGCGCGGTTGAGTGCCTGTAGTGATAGTTCTTCGCGGGAGATAGGTCGGTCGTGGTACTGCGGTCAGGTGTGCCACCTGGGCCAATGGCATGAGGGAGGGGACATCTGCTCCACGCATGCCTCAATATCGTTAGACCGTTCTGCGTGTACTGGTGGGAGGACTAAGCCTTTACACGCGTAAGGTGGTGAGAGACGAGCACTGCCACCTGTCTTGGGAAGGACAGCAGAGGTAGTGCGCGCATAATCTTGAGGCTGCATGGCCAGCCTTGAAATAGGGAGGAGGACGAACGTTAGAGGTATGCGACTTCTCCCCCAAAAGAAAATACTCTCTCTATCTGTCTTCTCCTTCCTCAAGTGGACTGACTTGATCGTCGGAGGGTCTATCCGGCAAACCACCACCGGGCAACTCACCGTTTTTCGTGTTACCAGGTAAATGCCGTCAAGAGAAGCTTGGAGTACAAGGAGTACGGAAAGCAGAGGATATTTCGCCCCCGTACAAGAGATACTAACATATTTATTAACAATTTTACTAGCACACCAACATGTTTTGATAAGATTAATTATTACTAGGCATGGAACCTACATCAACTTGTGAGCATCTTAATAAATATATTAATATATTCCTAACATTTTTCTTGTTGTATTGATCAAACGATAATTTTGCAAAACTTTGAAATCCTAGATAAATGTCAAAAAAAGTAAACGTACGAGAGTTGCAAGATTAGAAAATCAAGAACCCTAATTAGCTAAGCTGTGACAGAGCTGGTTCTATTTTATGCTCTCTCGCCCTGGGCTATGCCTGGTTTGGCATGGGGCTATTATGTTAAAATAGTTACAAAAGGATAAAATATGTTAAACAGTTAATAAGATAAAACGTCACATTCAAACCATAATTATTTTATTTTTTCTCTCACAAAAGTCAAAAAAATTAGAAAGCCCTACCCAAACAAATCTTTATGGCCCCAAACTAAAATAGCTAAAAAGCTAACTCATTTCTCAAACGACACCTTTTAGAGGTATCATTTTTTTTTAAACATTATTGTAATGCATTATTAAAATTTAAGACATTAAAAAAAAATTATGAATGTGAATTTTTATTGTCATTAATCATGAAATAAAACTTTTATTTTCACACTACAGGAAATTACACTTTTGGTGACTAAATTTGGCGACTATTAAAAATTTCAAAAGTTGTGGAATTGGCGACCAAAAATTATATTAGACGGCAAAAGTACAAGATTTAGCTACTCATTTTTTTTTTGTCGAGGTATACTGGTTGTTGACGACTAAAAAAAATTTAGTCGCTAAAAATGCCACAATTGCCGACTAAAACAATTTTTAGTCATTGTATAATTAGTTTTGGCTACTAAAATTATTTAGTCGTCGAATGAAAAATAAAAATTTACTTTTATCTTTGGCGACCAAAAGTTGGGTCGCCAAAAATTTATTTTCAGCAACTTAAACATATTTTAGTCGCTGTACCGTTAGTTTTGGCTACTAAACTTATTTAAATAAAAAACAAAAAATTACTTTTTATCTTTTGGTTGCCAAAAATTTATTTTCAGCGACTAAAACATATTTTAGTCGTTGTACAGTTAGTTTTAACTACTCAAATTATTTAGTTGCCGAATAAAAAATAAAAATTTACTTTTTATCTCTGGTGACCAAAAGTTTGGTTGCCAAATTTTTTTTTCAGCGACTACAAAAAAATTTTACTCACTATATAGTTAGTTTTGGCTACTAAAATTATTTAGTGGCTGAATGAAAAATAAAAATTTACTTTTTAGTTTTGACAACCAAAAGTTTGGTCACCAAAATTTACTTTGTATGAAAAGTTTTGGAGGTAAGATTTCAAAATTTGGAGGGATTCCTAAATGAATTAATGACTACATTTTCAGTTGGTCAGGTATGGAAGCATAATCCACTGATTAAACAAACCTACGATTTTGTGTTTCTTCTCTCTAATGCCTCACGCCTTTGCCATCCCTTCTGTTATTGGAGCACCACTGCAAGGGTTACACGAGCACCACCGTCGCTTTGTCTTGGGAAGGCATGTCCTCTCTCTCTCTCTCTCTCTCTCTCCCTCTCTCTCTCTCTATGTCTTCTTCCATTTGCATATGCCTTCACCCAACTCCAAATTCGACTCAGCCCCAAATCGACCCATCTTGCTTGAGTGGTCATTGGACTGCTCTTTGGATTTCACCGCTTGTACACCCGTAAATAGTTGGAATGATGCTTCTAGACGTGCTTGTTCCTGCTCTCCGAACTTTCACCCCTTGAACACCATTACAATAGTCCAAACATGCCCTCTTTTTTTAATTTTTTTATTTTTATTCTGATGATAAATAGTTTAGAATTAAAATCACAATACATGTCACAATGAAAACAAGTTCATTATTAAAATCATGTATATTAGGCTTTATGAGTATTTGAAGAATTATTGAAAGCTTCTTCATTAATCACAATATCTGATTACATGGATATATTTATACAAAATATCTAACAAACTAATAATATATGTAACTAACTAACCAACTAATGTAACTAACTAACTAATCTAACAAACTCTATCTTCTAGCTAACTAGGACATAAGCTGTAGCTTTAGTTTTGGTTTTAGCTGATTAGTTGTTAATGGCAGCTCTTGTTGTGGCTCTGTAGTTGGCTCTGTAGTTATAATATTATCAGTCCCCTGCAAGCTGATGGGAGAGGAAGTGACCAACAGCTTGGTCTTGAGAAACTGAGATCTGGAACTGGATAAAGGTTTGGTTAAAATGTCAGCGATTTGATCCACAGAAGAAACATACTTGAGAACAACCTTCTTGGCTGCAATCTTCTCACGAATAAAGTGACAATCGACTTCAATGTGTTTAAAGCGAGCATAAAACACTGGATTTGAAGCAAGGGCAATAGCGAAGAGGTAATCACACCAAAGAATAGGAGAGGAAGTAGTAGGAAGAGTTAGGTCATGCAGTAGCATTTGTAACCAACTCAACTCTACGGTAGCATGAGCCAAAGCCCTATATTCAGCCTCAGTGCTGGATTGAGAGACTGTTGGCTATTTCTTAGCAGACCAGGAAACAAGATTAGAACCAAGATAAATGCAGTAGCCAGATGTAGACCGTCTATCCAAATGATCCCCAGCCCAATTAGAATCAGAAAAAGCTTGAAGGTCAAAAGAATTGGGAGAAAATGTGAGGCCATGAGAGAGGGAACCTTTAACAAATCATAGAATACGTTTAACAAAGGCAAAATGGCCATTAGTGGGTTCATGTATATGTTGGCAGGCTTGGTTAACTGCTAAAGACAGATCAGGGCGTGTGATGGTTAAATACTATAATGCACCAACAAGACTTCTGTATAACTGGGGCTGAGTAAAAGGCAGAGAAGAAGCAGGAGTGACTGGAGGCTTGACTGAAATAGGTGAATTGTAGGGTTTACAAGAGGTCATGCCAGCCTTGAGGAGAATTTCAGAAGCATATTTTTGTTGGGACAAGAAGTAATTAGTTCCCACAGTTTGAAAAGAAACACCGAGAAAGTAAGAAATGTTGCCTAATTCCTTCATTGCAAAGGCAACATGCATTTGACCAATTAGTTCTTGAAGAAGAAGAGAACTACTGCCAGTAAGTAGAATGTCATCAACATAGACCAAGAGAATGAGAATATCATTGGAGGTCTTTTTGATGAATAAAGAGTTGTCACAATAACTATTAACAAAGCCCTGGGCTATCAAAAACTTGGAGAAGGTTGAATACCAAGCTCAAGGTGCTTGCTTCAGGCCATAAAGAGCTTTCCGAAGTCTACAAACATGATGAGGATTAGTGGCACTAGTAAAACCAGGTGGCTGGAGTATATAAACTTCTTTATCCAAGGTACCATGAAGAAAGGCATTGCTACTGTCAAGCTGTTTTAAGGGCCACTGATAATGCAAGGCAATGCAAAGCAAAATTCTAATAGTAGGTTGTTTAGCCACGGGACTAAAGGTCTCAGTATAGTCAACACCTTTTTGTTGTAAAAATCCTTTGGCCACCAACCTGGCTTTATATCTGGCAATAGTCCCATCAGAATTTCTTTTTATTCTAAAAACCCATTTGCCGCCAATAGCTGTTTTAGCAGAAAGAAGAGGCACAAGGGACCAAGTACTTTGACCAAGAAGAGCATGATATTCATCAAGCATTGCAGCATACCAGACTGGAAAAGTAAGAGCTTGTTATTAAGTGGAAGGTTCTATATCAATGAATAAAGAAGAACAAGAGGCCACAAGACAACTTGTTTTGGATCGAGTAAGCATAGGATGAACATTGGCAGAAGAACTGAGAGGAAGAGATGAAGAAGGTACAGATGGCAAGTCTATAAAAATGGAGTTAATAGGAACAAGAGAGGAAGGATTTGGATTAGAAGGCTGAATAGGCTGAGACGGAACTGTAGAAGGCTCAGACAGAGGAGCAACAGCAGCAGCAGTAGCAGGATTAGTAGGCAGAGAAGAGGGTACAGCAGAAGATACAGAAATAGAGGGAGGCAGAGATGTGGGACAAGAAAAAGGAGTAATAGGATTACCAGACCTAAAGAAGAGCTAAAGGACCAAAAGAAGGACTGTAAGTTAGAGAAAGAAGAAGACATAGAAGGAGGCTGAGCAGTGGTAAAAGGAAAGATATCCTCATTAAACAGAACATGTCTAGAAATGTGAATTTTCCCTGTAGCAAGATCAAGACATCTGTATCCTTTAAAAGATGGATGGTAACCAAGAAAAACACAAATAGTAGATCTAGGTTGAAGCTTGTTAGAAGTGTAGGGCCGAAGCCAAGGAAAGCATTGACAGCCAAAAACCTTAAAAGAGGAATAAGCAGGAGAACAATGAAATAGAATTTTTAAGGAGACTTATTACAAAGCTTAGAGCTAGGCATCCTATTAATGAGATAGGTAGCTGTGGACATTGCATCAAACCAATACTGTAAAGGCACAGAAGAATGATGTAACAAGGCAATGGTTGTTTCAATGATGTGCCTGTGTTTGCGTTCAGAAACTCCATTCTGCGGAGGTGTATAAGGACAAGACATTTGATGAAGTTTACCATGAGCTTTTAAAAATTGAGTCATTGAAGTATTAACAAATTCAGTGCCTCCATCAGTTCATAGAACTTGCAATTTGGTGGAAAATTGAGTTTCAACAAAAACCTTAAATTCCAAAAATTTGGAAAACACTTCACTCTTGTAACATAAAGGATAAAGCCATGTAAACTTGCTAAAATGATCAACAAAAAGCACATAGTACTTATATGGAGACAAAGAAGAAAAATGACCCCACACATCACTATGGATGAGAGATAATGGTTTGTTTACAGTAGAATTAGAAAGCATAAAAGGGAGTCTATGGCTCTTGGCCACACAACAATGAACACAAGAAGACAAAGGAGCCAAGGTTTTATTAGCAATATCAGGCAAATGACTTTGCATATGTACAAATTTCAACTGAGATGGATGGCCCAATCTCTTATGCCAGACTTCAGCAGAAACAGCTCCAGTAGTGGAGGTATGAAAAGCATGAGATGAAAAAGGAAGAGAAGAAGTAGTAGGAAAGTGATATAAACCATGGACACTAAAGCCCTGGTGCAAGACTGCCTTCGAAGACTTGTCCTGAACCACAAATGAAGAATCATCAAAAGTGACAGTACAATTATTGTCTTTGGTAAGTTTATGGACAGAAACAAGATTTGAGGAAATAGGAGCATGTAAAACCTTGGTAAGCTTAAAAGAATAATGAGGAGTAGGAAAAATACCTTTCCCTGTATGTTGGATAGGCAGAGAAGTACCGTTGCCAATTGTAACTTGATCAGTACCTTGATATGGTTGGTACATGCTGAGATTGGAGAGATCGTGTGTGATATGATCAGTAGCACCTACATCAAGATACCAAGGAGAAGATTCAGGTGTTGCAGAGACAACATATGCCTTTGGGGAAGATGAATTCTGTGAGTGAGGAGAAGAAGAAGACTAGTGATAAGTAGTATCCAATCTATGCCAACAATCAGAGGCAATGTGATTTGCCTTTCCACAAATTTGACAGATTAGTCCAGAATAGGATGATTGTTTGCCTTGTCTGCCTCTGCCTCTAGAAGATCTTCCCCCTCGAAAGATACCTCAAGAGGAGCCTCGGTAATTATGACTTTATCTATCACGAGAATATGATGAAGAAAAACCAGAATGAGAACCTCTTGTAGCAGAATAAGCAATAGATGATTCTAGATTCTGACTCTTTCTTTATTTTGCTTCAATGTGATTAGATTCAGAACAAAGCAAAGACGTCAATTCAGCCATGGAAATAGCACCAACTCGTGCACGAATGGTAGTTTTAAGGGCATCAAATTCATCAGTAATCCATTTAAAGTAAGCAACACAAGATCTTCATCATCAACAGGTGATGAAGCTAGAGCTAGTTGATTAGCAAGATCTTTAATTTGACTCAAATAATCTTCAATGGATTTAGAATCCTTAGTTAGATTGTTTAATCTATTCTTCATTTGATGAATATGAGATCGAGAGAGCAGAGTAAGCCTCTTGCATAATGTGTCCCATACCTCTGCACTGTGTTGCGAATGAAGAACATATGTGAAAATTGCAGGTGTAAGTGTTGCTGTAATACAGCTAAGCAAATGTGCATCAATGATGTTCCACTATGCTTGATCTGGATTCAATACCTCTGCACCAGTTGAATTCTTGATCAACAATGGTGGACAAGGAACAGATCCTGTTGCAAAATCTAAAAGCTCAGTTGCATGAAGAATATTTTGAAACTGACTTCGCCAGATGATGAAGTTTGTAGAATCAAGCTTCACTGTAATGAAGGAGTGCAGATTTGAGATCAAAAGATTCAGATTAGCAGGTAAGGATGAAGATGATGAGGAAGCCATAGATGGATCAACCTCAAGCTCGTGAGAGCTTTAGAGAGGCTCTGATACCATGAAGAATTATTGAAAGCTTTTTCATTAATCACAATATCTGATTACATGGATATATTTATACAAAATATCTAACAAACTAATAATATCTGTAACTAACTAACTAACTAATGTAACTAACTAACTAATGTAACTAACTAACTAATCTAACAAACTCTATCTTCTAGCTAACTAGGACATAAGCTGTAGCTTTAGTTTTGGTTTTAGCTGATTAGCTGTTAATGGCAGCTCTTGTTGTGGTCTGTAGTTGGCTCTGTAGTTGTAATATTATCAGTATCTTATGAATACTTGAGATACTGAATTCATCAAACATTGACACCTTTCTCATAGCCATTGGCATAGTTCACAGGTTATTTTATTTTCTTTTTCTTTTCAATTATATTTTGGGCAAGTGGTTGTGATTTGAGAACATATTAGGCTAATTGGGTCATATGGGCTTTTATATTTATAGATGTTTCTTTCACTTTCGTGAAGAGATCAATGCCTTTAGTTTTTTGGAATTAGATTCATATTATCGGTAATTGTAAATTTGTAATGCATCGCTTTGGAATTTTTGCTCCTACGCTCAAGCCTATTGCCTTGTACATCAAACACCACTGTAGAGCTATGTACAAAATAGACGAATGCCTTACCCTTCTTGTAGTTTTCGATTCATGTAAAGGGTAATCATTTTACTTTTTTTGAAAAAAAATTCTTGAACTACTACTGTGTTACCAAATTTTTATACGGTAATTCATATTGAATAAATTTTGTTGTTATTTGTTTGTAATGCAGTTTTATTGTAGAGGCTGATGGGCCCATAAAGGATATGACATTAATCACAAATTATACTGGTGATGTGGATTACATTACAAATCGGGAACATGATGATTGTGATAGTATGATGACCCTTCTTCTAGCAAAGGACTCATCTAACAGCCTTCTTATCTGTCCTGATAAACGTGGAAACATTGCTCGCTTTATTAATGGCATTAACAATCATACTCCGTATGCTCGTGTATCCTCTCTCATGCTGTCTCGACTCTAGACTCAAAAAATCCTTCCTTGCTTTTATTTTGATGGTAACTTTATCCATTTCATCGACTCTAAAGTATGTACTCCATTTCTTCCAATGAAGCCACATAACAAAATTCTTTGTTTTTATCGACATCAAAATAAATTTAAAAATTGAGAATATTAAACCTGTTGTTCTTGAAACCTGTCCAATTTTGTGCAGGGAGGGTAGGAAGAAGCAGAATCTTAAGTTTGTGAGGTACAGTGTAAATGGTGAATGTCAGGTCGTTTTGGCTGCTACTTGTGATATTGCCAAGGGGGAGAGGCTATATTATTATGACTATAATGGATATGAGCATGAATACCCAACCCATCATTTTGTCTATGATCCACATAGATATTCGTCTAACGAGTTTGCGTATTTGTCATGTAATTTCGGATTATGATAGATCCTTTTGATGTATACACATTTTTTTTTACTCTTTTTTGTCGCAGCTTACACATTTTTGTTGCAGAGTGTCCACATTTTTTCCCAGTTTTCTAATTGTATCCTCAGCCCATCAATTGTAATTTATCATGTAGCATTGGCCAAGTATGTGCTGTGGGAAAAATAGTGCAGGCGAGGGAACTTTCTTTGGAATTTAACATATGAAGGGTTTTAAATAATTACAAATTTAAGTTACATGGCATTGTCTTTGTGTACTACAGTTTCAATAAAATGAATTACTTTTATCTATGGTTTCCTTTAAGTAGGTCCGAAGATTACTATGATGGACTATTGGAGGGCTTTTCCTCCAACATTTGTTTCTCTTTACTTATCTTTATTTGAGTTACATGATATTATCTTTATGTGCTAAAGGTTTCAATGGAAGACACTACTTTTATTAAATGACTACCTTAATGTAGATCCTAAGATAAACTCTGATAGACTGTTGTATGTTATTATTATTAATTTTTTCTCCCTCTAAAACATATTTCTCTATCTGTTGTTTCTGTTTTGGTTTCTCCTCTCTATAAACGTTTCATTATTATTTTTTTTTAAATGCTAACCGTCCTCAAGAAAGCTCGAAGACAAGAAAATATAGTAAAATACAAATAAATTCTTTCCGGCTGCCTATTTCTATATTATTAGGGAACTGTTGCTGGAATACCAAGGACTCTGTTTGAACATTCATATTGGATGAGTATCTTCATGACTGGGTCTTTCAAATTTGGATATAGTGCCTTGCTGTAAGGAACTTTGTGAATGTGTCATCGTCATCCATCACTTCGTGTTGGACATCCATACTTTGCAGAATCTCATTATGATTTATAAGGTGAAATCTCTCTCTTATTTATTTATTTTATGTGAATTTTGATTAGAAAATTTTGGATAAATTTCTTTCTTGTAATCTTCCCGAAAGCCCTTATAGGTTTTTATACCATTCAATGAATGCAAAGATTCATACCCAGGTTACATGCTTTAGTTATCTTACCTCAAATATGGAATTCTCTACGTTGTTATATATTTGTGGCCTTGTGTGATGACGTAATTGTGTGGGTTGATTTGATGGCTCCTTTTTTGTGGAATTAGTTTTCATGGGCACTGCTTAGTTTCAGAGCATTTTAGGTGTATAGTCGTTATATGAACTTGTGATTTTGCCTAAATTTTTCGTTTACTTATTTTGAATGCACCTTTGCATCTGATTGTTATTCTGATGCTGGTGCTAGTGTTGGTGCTGGTGTTGCTGCTTCCGCTCCTATTGCTGTTATTTCTTTTATCACATTCAGCCAACACATTGTTCCTATTCTTTAAATTTGTCGGTTGCTTTGAATTTTGTATGAACCCTCAAAACAAAACATGTTGGCAAGCCTATTTTTTTTAATCGATTTCTGACTCCTACAGTGTACTGTTGGTGCATCATGTTAGCTGCCACAACCTAATGTAGTTCCCATGCCATCTAGACACTTACCCAATTCTTGTTCTCATTCGCATCCTATTCTTGTTTCTCACTTTTCTCTCATACCTTATGAAACAATACCCAAACAAATAAAATAGACAATCTAAATCATCTAGCACATACGAAAATGATTTAAACTGTTATTTCAAAATCAATATATCAACACAATAGATTTTTACGTAGAAAAACCACAATTGGATCACCTCCAATTGTGATTAAAAAACCACGAGCTAAACTCCACTAATCAATCAACTACGAAAGTAAGAAAGAATACAAATTAGCCATATAAATTACCCAAGCTCTATCAATCTGTCTTCAACAATCTGTATCTCTTTCACAGCAACTTTCATCTCGGAATTGATCAGATTGATGTTGAATCCACAACATCTGTGTCGAATCAACGACTGCGCACAGTTTCAAACTCCTTCGAATACTCCACGCTTGATTCTCCGTATTTCACCGAAGAAGAACACTCTTGATGTAGAACATTCAAACAATAGAATTCTTTGATGTGTGCTTGTTAAACCATGTGAGTTTAATACTCAATCAAGCATCAAAGAAAACTAACAAAATAGCCCCAGAAGAAAACCCTAAAACCATCAAAGAAGATCTGGAAGTCGTGCCCCAGATTTGGAGTAAACTGTAGTTTCATAGCTGCTAAATTTGCGATCTCCGCTCGAGTGCTGTAGACACCCCATTTTTGACGGCCCTTACGACTTGGACGTCAGCGGGAATGCCACAGCTTTGAGCCTTTCAAACCTTGCACCCATGTTGCCTTGTTTCTAGACCAAACCTTGGATTTTCAAGCCTGCAACCGATGGTGGCCTGCCGACCATTGCTTTAGGCTGCCAGCCATCACTCTTGGTTGTCGGCCACTGATGTGGCCTGCCGGCCACCAATGTGTTTTGTAAATATTTTGTGACAGCTGTGCCAGCTGTTTGCACAGATGCATGCATCTACTCCCACATGTATGGTTGGATGTTTGTGAGGGAGATTCATGTTCTCTATATATAGATTACCTCCCTCTCATATTTTGGGGTTAGAAAAATTTTAGAGCAAAATTTTTCCTCTCTCTCTACAATTCTCTCTATCTCTAGCAAATTTCTTAACCCTTGCTTACATATCCTTTACCTTTGCCTATACACTCTTAACCAATCCTCTCCATCTTTAAGTTGAGGTATCTTTGAGCCTTGTTTGAGCTCTTGAGTGAGTGTTTGCCTTGATTTATTGCTTGGAATTGGTTCTCCTCTTCGAGAGGTATAAGGTTTTGCCTCTTTACTTGTTGTATTCACTCTTTTTCTTACTATTTTCCAACTATTTTTGGGCTGTAAAAACTCTGTGTTTTTGGGCTAAAACTTGGGTTTTAAGGCCAATAAAGGTTGAGGGGTGGTTCACCATTCTTTACACCTTTTTCTCAAGGCCTTTTCCCTTGTGTTTCCCACCCTTGCACTATCTTTTTTTGAGCTTTTAAACACTGATTTTTAGAGTGATTTTAGTAGCTAAAATCATGTTTTGAAATTCAAAATTAGAGGGGTTAGCCTCCCCTCCTTGTGTTTTCCTTACTAGCCTATTATGATCCATGTTTTAGCTAATTAATCGAGGCATTTTTGTCTTAATTCCAACATGTTTTAGGATTGTTTTTAAACTATTTTAGGACTGTCTTAAGTGTTTGCTACATTTGAGCTTTGTTTTGCATGCATATAGTGTAATTTCCCTCATAAGCTTGGTGTTTTAGGCCTTAGACACCATCTTATTTGAATTGATAGTGCTTATTTATGGCTTTCCATACTTGTGATCACTCTTAATCACCTCTACAACCTCCCTCCTTTCTTGGCTTTTGTTTCGCTTTGAAAGTGGTTTTCAAACTACTTGTGTTGTTTAAGCATGAGATTGAGGTGTCATACTTAATGGTTTAATCCCTTTGGGGGTTTAATCCCTTTGGGGATTCATTACCAATGGTATGATGTCTCTTTCATGCCCAAAGTAACTTTTGGTTTGAGCCCTCTTTCCATTAGAGGACTTAAATTCACCTTTGGACTTAATTGACTAAAGAATGGCTGGTAATCTAAAATGAAGTAATAAAATTGGTGATTAAAAGGTACAAGATAATAACTTGTTTAGGTTTAATCAGAAGTTAATTGAATCATTGAGTCTTGAATCGTTTCATACTCATTAGTGAAGAAAACGGTTCAAAATTCATTGTCAACTACTTCCTTTGATCTTTCATGATAGGGAGTTGATTTTGAGAGTCTCATTTTGTTGCATTTATTAAACTTGCTTACTTCGGTTCATAGGCCATCATGCAATGAAATTGCAAAGATTGATGGTTTGTGAACCAAGTTTACTACTCTTTTGAGCTGTTCAAATGATAATGAGGGGTAAATTGTGCAAACAAACCCTTAAGAATACTCTATCCCTACTCTATTTGCACTCTATTACAGCAAGGAAGCCCAGTCATCAGTGGCCGGTAGGCCATCATCAGTGGACGGCAGGCTCCTTGCCGGCCACCAGTGCAGAATCCAACAGTGTACTCCCCCAGCAAAACAGAGTTGGTCTGGAGGTGAAAATTAGTGAAAGTGTTCTACTGTGCAACAGAGGCTTTCAACAGCAAAAAACGGTGGCTTTTTTGGGAGGAAACCGCATTCACCCATAAGCCTTTCATCGATCCTCATGAGCCATGTTGTATATATTAGTGTTGTGCTTAAAATAATGTTTTTGTACTTAATTAGTTAGAATAGCTAATTTGTCTCATGTTGTAATTATTTTAACTAGGTAGATTAGTTAATTAATTAGTTCATTTGTTTTGTAGTTAAGTAGTTTAGCTATTTATTCATTTCAATTTGTAATAGTTAATTAATTAGTTTATCTTTAATTAGTTAGCTAGTTAGTTCATTCAGACTCTCTTTCATGAGAGCGCCATGTTGTAATAAGGTGTATATCTTCCAACCCCACGTCTTTCTCCCTTTTACTTACTAGCTTATGATGGTTAGTTTAGGGCATCATGTTTTGCTTAGCATACTTGATCTTTACATCCACTTGTATTGCATACACCGAGGCTCGGTTCATCATTCTCACTCGTATTGTTAGTTTAAATACTTCTTTGAATACGTGCTTAGACCGCATGCTATTTAATTGATTCGTATGCCATATTAGTAGCCAAGCCTAGTAATTGCATATCGCTTGTGTTGCATTAGTCATATTGCCTAGTTAGGATTATGCATCTTTCTAACTTTATCATCTTTTTGGCTTAGAGTACGAGGTAAGCCTTTACTCGCTTTACCATATCGTATGTGTGTGATTGTCCCCATGTTTAGCATGCTTGCCATAAGGCTAATTGCTTAAGTGCTATAATTTCTTGAATGCCTGTGGATGAAGGCTAATTGCTTGAATTGGAATAATTTGATAAATGTTTATGTGTGATCACTTTTTCAAGTGGTACATATTCGAAACAATTTTCAAAACAAACATGAACCAAGTGTTCCATTTCTTGCAAATTGGTCTATACTTGTGTGTATGTGCATTACATAGTAATGCTAGCCTAATAAATCGGAATAACAGGATATAATGTAAATAAGATTCATATCATGATTAGTAGAGGCCGATCTTTGATCGCGTGAGTAAGGGTGCTCAATTCATGACCTTTCCCTCTCGTACCTAAGTTCCCAAGCTGAGACGATCTTGGTGATGACGGACACGTGGCCTTTGGCACGAGTCATGGGTTTTCTAAATTTCCCAAAAACATTTAGGTGACGTCTCTGTATCTGGCAAAGCAGTCTATTTTTGGCAATTTGATTCAAAATCGATTTTCCAAAAGATTTTTTGGATTGGGACTATTTGGTGATTATCTATTTCACATTGTACTTGTGAGATCAGATTCAGAATTGTGGGAGTCCGATACTATAAGGCTTATTCGTCTTTCGAAAGGGGGTGCGAAAAAGTCGCTACAGTTTCTGGTGACTCGACTAAAGAAATTAGAGAACTTGACTCGAACTTCATGATATGAAAGTTTATCTACACTTATATGTTTCTTTGCACCTGGAGCCACTACCCATACTGCTAATGTCCAAGAGAATCAAGGCAATCCAGCAGAGTTGATCCTATCACAAGCCTCCAAAGCACTTGTGTATCAAACTGAGGCTCCGTTTGAATTTGAGGTTGACCCAATGTAGACACCCCATTTTTGACTGTCCTCGAGACTTGGTTATGCTTGCAGGTACACTCAACAACTAGTTCGATTGCTCACTGAGTACTCGACTGTCGCGGCGGAACGTCACCGGTTCGAGCTTCCCGGACCCTGTATCCTTTCTGCCTTTTTCTTTGGACCTTGACTAGGTCCTGTCAGAGTGGACCCTGTGGTGCACTGCCGGCCATGGCATGGCACTGCCGACCATTTACTTGTTCCTGCCGGCCATTAATGAGGCCTTGCCGGCCATCAATGAGCCACTGCCGGCCATTGATGATGGCCGGCACCCCCCCTATCTCAGCTGGTTTTCCTCCAGATCTTTTGAGCCAGCTGGATTTTCATTTGCTCCCCTCCATACACATGTATGGAGGGATGGAAGCCTTAAAAAGCTTCTTGAAGAAGCTTTTGCTTTTCATTCCTCTATATAAGCAAGAGGGCTCCCTCTTTGCCAGAGGTTTTGAGTTTTGGAGAGCAAAAACTCCCTTTCTCTCTATATTGTTTATATTTTGTGCTTAGAAATTGGATTTCCTTGCACTTTTACACTACAACACCTAGATATACACCACCACCATTGAACCAAGCTTCTTGGGAGGTCTTCTTGAGGTCTGAAAGCAAGCTTCCACCCCCTAAAATTGCTGATTTCGAAGAGGGTCTTCAAGGGTGAGCATTTTCCCTATTTTTGCACTTTTTTGCACCTTGCTTTAGCCCTCTTTTCATATTGATTTAGGCTTTTCTTACAATTGGAAAAAGTCTTTTTTTGAAGTGCTTTTTAAGTTTGGTTAAGGTCATTTTGCTGTTTGCGGTGTGTAGCCCCCTTATATGCTTTGTTTGGCTTTGTTTTAAGCCATATCTTGAGGCCTCCGAGCTAGCCTTGGTTCGGCATTCCTACCACTGAAATCCAGTGGGATTTTGGTGGTAGAGGTGTGGTTTTGAGGTCCTAAATCAGAGGGGGTAGTCCCCTCTCTTTGTGTCCCTCTTTACTTGCATTTTTGGCCTTCCAAAGGACCATCCTTCTATGTATTTTTGAGGCTCGGTTCAGGCCTATTTTTGTGCCTTTTAGGACCTGCCTTAGCCCTGTCCATGGCTGGTTTGGTCATATTTTGCATGCATATAGTATGTGTAGTGTAACTCCATCCATAGCTCATCAAAGTAGCATGTGTGCTTGGCTTTTGTTGAGTCAATTTCAGTCCAATTTTGGTAATGTTTTACCATGCCATGAACCTATTTTGGGTTGGTTTTGTCACTCCATGCTTGCATGATGCACTTGTAATGTAAATCCCCTAAACTAGCTTCATATGCTCCATGCCATGCCATGTCATTTTAGCTTGTTTGGTTTACATTTCAGCATGTATTTGGTCAGCATTTGGCATTTTATGACCCTATCCATAGTTGGTTTAATCATCATTTGCATGCTCCATATAGGTGTAGAACAAATCATGTTTACTAGCCCCTTTGTGCATGATGTTTTGACTCATCATACTAGCATATTTTGGCTTTGCTCAAACTTGATTTTATGCTTATTTTGAAGTGTTCTAGGACTGTTTTGGGCTGTCATGGCCATATCACTCATGCTTTGCATAGCTATAGTGTAAATGCTTAGGCTAGTCTTCGGTTTTGAGGCCTCTATCATGCCATACATGTGATGTTTGCATGCCTTGCCCTCATTCCACATGCTATTTCAATCCATGAAATATTGTTGTTCACTCGCATTTGACATGCCTTGAATGCTTTGTATAGCTTGTGCTTTATGCTTCAAGAATGGATTTTTGTGCATGCCACTTAGCCTAAGCCTTTGGCTCATCATTTCAGTACATTTTGGGTCCTAATATACCATGATGTAACTCTGTTTTTGGTTGTCCAAGTCATGCCATGATTGGTTCTCATAGGTGTAGTGCATTGTCTCTCTTGTAGCCTTGCATGTCCTATGTTTTAGCATTGTATGCTAGCTTGCTTTGTCTTACTTCCATGCATGTTTTAGTCTCATATCAGTATGTACTAGAACTGTTTTGGGTTGCCCTTGCCATATCCTTCATGCTTCGTATAGCTGTAGTGTAATTGGCCTTGCAAGCTTCGTGTTTCGGTGATTCACGCATGCTATCCTTGAGCTTTTTAAATGATTTGGCATCATTTATCATCTCATTTCAGTGCATATAGTGTTGTTACACTTGCACATTTGTCACTTCTTAGGCACTTTTGAGAGTTGCCCTTTTAGGCCCCTTTGATGAACCTTTCGCATTTCGCATGCTTGAGTGTGTTGTGTGGCTTAATTCATCGCTTTGGCTACTGATTTGGACCTAGTTGAGAGCCGTCCATCTTTGGTGTAAGCCCATCTTACCATGTTGCCGCACGCTTGTTTCATTTTGTATGTTGTCGCATACTTGTTTAGCTTTGCATACCTTGCATGCTCACATGTTCATGTTGCATTTTGTCATGTTGTCCAAGGTCATCACCTCACATCATGCTTATATTCTTGTTGCATGCTTGGTTTAGTTGCATGTTTGCACATTTAGGTCATGTTGCATGTTTGCCATGCTTATGTGTTGCATTGCTTGGATTAAGCGTTAATCTGAGCACAAGGAACGAGGGGCGTTTCATACTTCAAGTGATGGAACATGTCTCAATTCTCGGTCGCCGAAGCTTTTGATGATTCATGATAGAGTTCTAGGCTTTACTTGCTTTATTTGTGCATTCATTTTCATATTGATTGGCATAAGTTGGATCTTTGGCCATCATGCATCGGGATGCGTGATTGATGGTCGTGGATTCGACTAGGCCTCTTCCTTGATGTCTTGAGGTGATTTGGAGTGCCACGGTGCGTACATATCCTTGGGAAACCCTCCATTTCCTCTATTTTGTGCTTCGTTGCAGTTTGGTGTCACAGCACACCAGTGGCCGGCAGCCTGTTGTAGACACCCCATTTTTTACTGACCTTAAGACTTAGACGTCACTGATTGAGTGCTTGGTGATGTTGCATAATGTGCTCGTTCAGAAGTTTCAGAGTTGCGGCCGTGAGCCCTGCCTCCGGACTTCCGAACCCTCTTTTGTGCTTTGCCTCGGTTTGCGAACCAGGCTCGGTTTTCTTTGTTTCTTTTCCCGAGGGGAGGGAGAGGTCCCGTAGACCATCTCTCAGTGGCCGTGGGCTACATTTTGTGGCCGCAGGCCATTTTGCCCATTTAGGAGTCCGGTTTCCGGTTTTTCGGGACCGTTGGCCGTGTGCCCCGGTTCGGGACCGCTTAACCATCTCTATTTGCTCTGATTTTTGGCATACATCTTATTTTCTCCCTTTTGAGGGACACTGGGGTCTGAGAAACCCACTTCGTGGCCGAATGCCACTTTCGGTGCTTAACAGCCCATTTTCGGGACCCCGAACTGCGCGTTTTGGCCCCCGAACATTCGTTTTGCAACGGTTTTCGTTCATTTTTGGCAGGTACCTCTGTTTTATCACTGGGAAGGCCGTAGAAGGGTGGGAGGCCAGTAATTGTTGCAGCAACCAGTTATATATCCTCCGATGCCCTCCGATGCCCGTTTTTCACACTTCCGGGCTAATGTTGAACACCTTGGGGCCATTTTCTTGAACTTTGAACCACATACTTGTGATGTACACACATGGGAGGACCCTAAAAGTTGGTGGCCGGCCACTAATGTTGCTTGACCCTTTTGAACCCCTCCTTCCGGGCTAATGTTGAACACCTTGGGGCCACTTTCTTGAACTTTGAACCACATACTTGTGATGTACACACATGGGAGGACCCTAAAAGTTGGTGGCCGGCCACTAATGTTGCTTGACCCTTTTGAACCCCTCCTTTCGAGCCAATGTTGAACACCCTTGAGCCACTTTCTTGGACTTTTAACCACAGGGTTGTGTTGAGGGCACATGGGAGGACACCATTATGTGGTGGCCGGCCACTAAACCAACTTGACCCTTTTGACCCCTAGCCGGCCGGCTAGGGGGTGTGGCCGGCCAGCCACCTGCAACAAAAATACCTGGCCGGCCATGATCCTCACACTGTTCACTTTACAGCTGTATAGCTTTATCCCCCAGAAAATATCTATATCCGGGGGATATTTTGTGGGGGAAAGCTTGCCTCCTTTTTCCCCCACCTTTTGCCCCTCTTTTTGGTCCATATAACCAAGGGCCAACACTTGTATTAGGGGTTAGAGAAATTGCCTTCAAGCATATACATTCAAACCTCCCTCTATCTTTCTCATTTCCTCAAAAACATCCAAGTTCTATACTTCATTCCTTCATCACCACCAAACACCACCACCACCACTCCATTTCCAGCAACAAGGAGGGCTTCTCAAAGGCTAAAGGTGCTGCAACTTGGTCCAAGAAGCAACCAAAGATTGGTCTACAAGGGTGAGTTGCTATTTCACCCTTTTTGGGCTTATTTTTGCAACTTTTCTTAACCATATATGCTTTTTTCTTTGAGCTCCGGCCATAACTGAAAGTGGCCTTGTTTTGAGCTCATTTTCACTTTTTCTTAAGGGATCAACCCTGTTTGAGCCCCCCATATTGCACTTGCTTCAATACCCTTCTTAAATACCGTTTTCTTGCATGATTTTTTTAGCTTGTGTGTGATCTGTTTTGGAGCATGATGTAAACTGTAAATAGGCTTATTTTGAGCCCCTCTTCAACATTGAAGAAGGGATCAACACTGTTTGGGACCTCCATGCTATGCTTGCCTTTATACTCCCTTTTTGGTCCCATTTTTGCATGCTTTGGTAGCCTATTGTTCTTTGGTTTTTGGCCATTTTACAGCACTGAAAATAGTCTTATTTTGGTCCATTCTTCATGTTTAATTTAGGACCTTTCATGGTTTGGGACCTCCATATGCCACTTCATGTTATATCTCTCTTTTGGTCCCCATTCCTGCATGTTTTGTTAGCCTATCATGCTTTTGTTTTTGGCCATTTTACAGTTCTGAAAATAGTCTTATTTTGGCCCATTCTTCATGTTTCATTAAGGGTCTTTGGCTATTTGTGGAATATTTTGCATACCTCATGTTATAGCCTCTTTTGAGCCTTATTTTGCATTGCATTTCTAGCATGTTTTTATACTGTTTTGGAGTTTTTACAGTTCTGTAAATATGCTTATTTTTGGTCCCTCTTCAATGTTGTAGAAGGGAATTTTTCAGTTTGGGCTTTGCATATACCCCTTGCCTCTTTGGCCACCTTTTGGCCCTTTTTCTTGCATAGGAGTGCAGCCATACCTGTGTTTGTTTTTGGGGTTTTTACAGTTCTGGAAAACATCATATTTTGGGCCCCTCTTCAACTTTGTTGAAGGGCCCTAACCTGTTTGAGGACAGCAGATGTGAGTTGCTTCTTAATCTCATGTTTAGGGCCATTTCTTGCATGCTAATTTTGCCCTGTCTTGGTTTGCTGTTTGGCCATGCTATAAACTGGAAAAGTTCATATTTAGGGGCTGCCTTGCTTCTGTCTATTCATTGTATGTGCCAATTTTGTATGTTTGGTATAGCTATTGGCCATTTCGCGCGCCAAAATTCATATTTCGGGACTATTCCCTGCATCGGGTGTGTTTTCGCCTCATTTCGGGGCTGTTTTCCCCCACATTTCATTTCTGAAAATCCATTAGCATGCTTATATGTCATTTCCATGCCATTGCATTGCGTATGCCATTGCCTCGGTTTGCGTGCCCGCGTGCACGCATTTCGAGACACTTCATTTTCACCCATCAGCCTCTTATGTGAGTGTGGCTGAGGCTCTCTCATGTTAGTGTAAGTCCATGTTGCATTCTATATGCCATTTTTGCCATATTGCATTGCGTATGTCATCGCCTCGGTTTGCGTGCCCGCGTGCACGCATTTCGAGGCACTTCATTTTCATCCATCGGCCTCTTATGTGAGTGCGGCTGAGGCTCTCTCATGTTAGTATAAGTCCATGTCGCATTCTATATGCCATTTCCATGCCATTGCATTGCATATGCCATCACCTCGGTTTGCGTGCCCGTGTGCACGCATTTCGAGGCACTTCATTTTCATCCATCGGCCTCTTATGTGAGTGTGGCTGAGACTCTCTCATGTTAGTGTAAGTCCATGTCGCATTCTATATGTCATTTCCATGCCATTGCATTTTATATGCCATCGCCTCGGTTTGCGTGCCCGTGTGCACGCATTTCGAGGCGCTTCATTTTCATCCACCGGCCTCTTATGTGAGTGTGGCTGAGGCTCTCTCATGTTAGTGTAAGTCCATATCATATTTCTCTATCATTTGCATTGCGTATGTCATTTTCTCGGTTTGCGTGCCCGTGTGCACGCATTTCGAGACATGTCATTCCATAGCATTGTGTATGTTAGGATTGTATCTTAGTTACATTTCATGCATGTCATGCATATTGCATCGTGTTCAGAATAGGAGTTAGCCCGGGCACGGGAAACGAGGTGCATTTCGTACTCTGAGTGACGGAATGTATCTCAATTCCCCAGTCACCGACACTCCGGATCACCCATGATGGAGTTAGGTCTTCTAGTGTTTTCATGTACATTCATCCTATATTGAATTGTGCATTTCGACTCCTCGGCCACCATGCCTCGGTATGCGTGATTGGTGGCACGAGGATCGAGACATGCATATATCTGTGAAAATACATTGCTATGCCCCTTTCCTGCTCTCTGTTGCAGCAAAATGAAGAATCAGCAATTTTTCGAGACTTGGCACGCTTTTCAAGAATAACTGCTAAACAGAGGCTAATTGGGGCATCCCGGTGGATTTCCGCGCAAGGCAGCCTAAATGTGCATCATTCATCAGAAGCAAGGCAGTCCCTGGCTTGCACGCCAGTTTTTTACAGTTTTCTTAGTTAATTCGTTAATTAATTAGGAATCTGTATATTATTTGGACTGTAATATTCTTTCATTTGGAACTGTATTATTTATTCGGACCCTCTGCGCGAGGGCACAACTGTAATAAGTGTGCATGTGTGTGTTGTATGTCTTCTAACCCCACGTCTTTCTCCCTTTTATTTATCCGCTTTTGATGGTTAGATTAGGGCATGTTTAAATTAGCATACAGTATGACAGCATGTTTGCATTCATTCATCTGTTTTGCATGCACCGGTCTCGGCGCATCATACTAACTGCATTTGTATTTCAATTCCAAATTGAATACATGTTAGTTGTAGCATTTCATATGCCATGTTTAGAATAGCCGAACCTGCTATAGTTGCATTTTGCATGTGTTACATTAGGCATTTCTGTATACTTAGGATTCATGCATGATTTCTAATGAGTTTCTATTTCGGCTTGGAGTACTCGGTAAGTTTTATGCTTTAGCATCCTTGCATGCGTGTGAGTGACTGCCATGATAGCATGCTTACCATGAGGCTATTTGCTTATGTGATATATCTGCCTGAATGCCTGTGGGTGAAGGTTGGGTTACTTAAATTGGAATAAATCATAAAATGTTTTAAGCCTACTTGCGAGTAGCAAACCACCTTTCAAAAATAGACATGAAATGTTTTGTTCCAATTCAGGCGATCCAGTCTATACTTGTATGCTGTGCGCATCACATAGTAACCTAGGCTAATAACCGGAATAAGAACACACAATGCTTTCAAAAATAGATATCATGGTTAGTAGAGGCCGGTCTCTGACCGGGCGAGCGGGGGTGCTCACGAAGTGACCTTCCCCAATCGTACCCAAGTTCCCGAGCCGAGGCAACTTTGGTGATGACGGACACGTGGCCTTAGGCAACGAGTCAGGGTTTCCTAAATTTCCCAAAATAAAATATTTAGGTGGCGACTCTGTATCTGGCAAAGCAGTCCATGTTTGGCACTTCTTTCAAAAATCTGTTTTCTCAAAACGATTTGCCAGATTTGGACTCTTTGGTTCAGATTTAGAACCGTGACTACAAATCGAGTCCGTGCTGTAGCGAGGTCCCCCACGGGCTTGTTACACCTGTCACTGATGGCCGACAGTGTGCCACCCTTGGCCGGCAATGGACCACCTTTGGCCGGCAGTGATCCTTCCATGGCCGGCAGGCCACTGGTGACTTCCCCTGCAATGTTTTGGTAAGGTCCAGCAACAAGCGCTGAAAGACACCCTGCAAATAGAGCCTCTAAAGAGCAACCGGAAGGCGTTTCAAGGCAAAGAACCGAAGCGAGCATGCATGCCTCCCTCCTTCAAATAGAGCTGGAATAGCACCATTTACTGCTTTCTCTACCTGCTTGTTGTCATTCATTAGTTAGTTAATTAATTTGTTAATTAATAAAGTTGTGTAATAATTAGTTGCAGCTAGTTATTCAGTTTGGTTCTGTAATAATTAATTAGCTTGTGAGTTAGTTAATTAGGTGGCTTGTATTATTTATTCGGTCCCTCCGAGTGAAGGCAAATTTGTAATAACTGTGGGTGCGTGTGTGCATGTCTTCCAACCCCATTTCTTTCTCCCTTTTATTTACCCGCTTATGATGGTTAAATTTAGGGCATATTTCAATTAGCATACCTTATGCTATGCATGCGTGCATTCATTCATATGTATTGCATGCACCGGGCTCGGCGCATCATACTAACTGCATAGTATTTCAAATCTAACTTGAATACGTGTTATCTGTTGCATTCCTAGGATTAGCCGAGCCTATTCTAGACTGCATTCTGCATGCGATACATTAGGCACTTAACATGGACTTGGATCATGCATGATTGCTAACGAGTTCTCTGTTTTGGCACGGAGTACAATGTAAGTATTTATGCTTTAGCATCTCGCATGAGTGTGATTGTTAACATGACAGCATGCTTACCATGTGGCTATATGCTTATGTGATATACTGCCTGAATGCCTGTGGATGAAGGTTGGATTACTTGAATTGGGATAATTCATTGAAATCTGCATTTTAGCCTACTTGCGAGTAGCAAACTTCAAACATTTCCAAACAAACGGATATGCAATGCTTTGTTCCAAATTAGGCGATCTAGTCTATATTTGTATGCTGTGCGCATCACATAGTAATTCTAGCTAATTAATCAAAATAAGAACACATGTGTTTTCGAAAACGAGATATCATGGTTAGTAGAGGCCGATCTTCGGATCGGGCGAGCGGGGGTGCTCACGAAGTGACCTTCTCTAATCGTACCCAAGTTCCCGAGCCGAGACAACTTTGGTGATGACAGACACGTGGCCTTAGGCAACGAGTCAGGGTTTCCTAAATTTCCCAAAATAAAATATTTAGGTGGCGACTCTGTATCTGGCAAAGCAGTCCATGTTTGGCACTTCTTTCAAAAAATCTGTTTTCAAAAATGATTTGCCGGATTTGGACTCTTTGATGATTCATCGGTCTTGCATTGCACTCTGCGAGATTAGATACAGGACCGTGACTTTGAGTCCTGAACTTTAGTGAGCCCATAATGAACAAAACGGTGGGGGATTCCCTCCCGAGGCGTTCGGGGACGTCTACAATTTATGGCGACTCTGCTGGGGAATTAGAGAACTTGACTCGAACTCATGATATCTTGTTTTGATTACACTTATGTGTTTCTTTGCATTGTATGTGCATTGGTGCGCCTAGGACACCGTGTTTGCCGTATGCTATTCCTGAACGGTTTGCCGGAGGCTCGCTTTGCGAAGCGTGCCATAAAGCTGACCGGTTGCGAGCTCTGCCACGACGGGAACACAAACCCCGATTTTACCGGGGCACCCTTTTTGACCATTCGACCTAGTGCATATTCAGAATCCATAGTGATCATTCCAAACTAGGACAGGTTGCTTACCCGATTATAGGTTGTTTGAAACCGCTGTGTGCGTAGTGAAACCCTAGCTCCTGACAAAATAGGATAGGGAAACCCTACTCCAACATAGGGGTGTTTTGGCTCCATTCAGTTCAGCGGATCTATGATGATGCAAAATTCAGAGGAAATCGTGGTTATGGCAGCCGCATTAGACCAAGGAATCATCCCGCAAAGCGAGACCAATGTCGATGTACCACATCCACCCAGGTCGCCTACTGCACGCCCGATCTGGGAGCCCCAGTTATTTCAGGCCCGTGAACCTATCACGTTTGAATTAATGGGAATGATTGGTGACCTTCAGAGGTCCGTAGCGGATCTCGCTTACGGAATGTCAGCTTTGCCACCAACTGCGTCATATGCCGGAAATTTTGTACCGCAGGAGCCCCCGCTACTGGGGCGAATTGTGATCGAGCTCAGCCAATCTCAGGTTGTCTCGAGCTATTGCAATGACATGTCAACAGCAACCCAAACCCTTGATCAGGCTGAGGCCAGAGGTAAGAACAAAATGAAGGCAGACACCGATCCCATTGAACAACTGTCGTGGGCAGTCGAGGTTTTGAAAGCCGGGGGGATGAATAAGCAGCAGGTATTCGCAGTTGTGGCCAAGACTGTAGATGATGCTTTCCCCACTCCAACCGAGGGCAGTTCAAGCCAGACGGAAAACCGGGATAAGCCCCGTCATGCCAGAACAGTTCCTTCCACTCATAAACCTGCACCTGGAAGAGATCAGAAAGCCAAGGCAGTGCCTGCCTGCTAGTGCGTCTAGCAAGAATCCACAGACTTCGAAGTATCTACCCCGAGGGCGCAGACTCTTTCACGCTCTCTACATGCCTCTGTCTAAGGCACTACAAATCCTGGCTGAAAAGGGGCATCTTAAACCCCTCGAGCCTAGGCCTCTCCCCAGTCATCTTCCAGCAGGCCATGACGCTACTCAGTACTGCGCATACCATCAGCAAACCGGTCACGCCACTGACAACTGCTTCCGTCTTCACCATGAAGTACAGGACCTGATCGACAACGAGGTCATCCTCCCACCTACCTCAGCAAAGTCTGTCACCACTGAGCTTTTGGACTTTGAGGATACCACGAGTATGTGATCAGGGGTTGGACCACCTGTGGGCGGCGCTCAGTATATTTCAGATGTGGCGTGTGGCACGCACTGTTTTGAGCATTTGCGAATGCTGGTTTTTGTAGCCTCTGACTTGGGTGTTGAGTCAGTTCTGTGGTTTTGTTTTGAGTCTGTCTCTTTGTTTTGAGTCTGTCTTTTTGATTAAAGGTCTGTCTTGTTGTATCGAGTCAGTCATGTTGTACAGAAGTCAGGTGATTCCAGGGGTGTTACTTTGGATATCACTATTTTGTTTTGTGTTTGTCCTTTTGTTTTCTTTTGAGTCTGTTTCTGCCGGGGAGCCAGTAACACCAAAAAATTTGAATGGAACAGCAGTAATTTTCACACTCTTGCATTTGCTTCTACCTTGTGCCGGTTGTGCCAGAAAATCTAGGACGAATTGGCGGAGCATCTCACCTGCTCTTTTGCACCTTTAAATCATTGCATTGACCTAAGTTTTTCAAAACTTTTTCTAACACAATGTGTTGAAAACAAAGAAGAAGGAATTCCTCGGGATTTGCAAAAATTTGATCAATTGAGAGAAAGAGAGGCGTGCTAAGCCCTTAATGAATGAGATCATGTTTGTTAATGTGAGTACTGAGGAGGACCCTGGCTTGATCCAGATTGGTTCTACATCGTCTTCCGCGCGAGCGATTAGTCGCTTTCTTAAAAGATTTCAAAAAAAAATGTTTTGCGCTGTCTTGCGAAGATCTGTGTAGAATCACTCTTGAGATTGTGCAGCTTAGGATCGCTCTCAGCCCCGAGACTCGACCCCTCACTTTCAAAGCTTGAACTTGGATTCAGATTGTTCAACGATCAACTACAATGTGAGGCCTGTGTGGCCAGATTTGAAGCAGCCCATGAATTAGCGGCAAGAAAGTCAGATCAAGAAGACCAGATGTCATCAAAAGAAGCTTGCAAAGCTAGATAAGAAGCACCCCTAGAACTAGGGGCAAAGAATTTCAAATGTGCTCGAAGAGCCGAAGATGGATCATTCCACAAACCAAAGAAGGCCGGCAAGAATGCCAAGTCCCAGATGGAGGAAAGAAGAAAATATCGCTGAAGGATAACCGAGTTCCTATCCACAACACTAGGGGCAAATTCAGCCCTCATGGGATGGACTCCTACATCATCAGCGAACAGCGACCACTCTCCTGGATACGGATGGCTTCAAAACCCTGAAACCATTTGGCATGAACTTGTTACACTTTTACCCTTTCAGAGGCTCGCTGGGCCGAAAACTCGGAAGGGCGACCCAGGCAAAAGTTAGAGCAAGAGAAAAATACAAAAAAAAAAGAGGGAAAAAATACAAAAGAAAAGAGAAGAGAAAAGATGAAAAGATTTGAAAAAGAAAAGACAAGAAAAAATGAAAAAAAAAAGAGAAGAATTGAAAAGAAAAGAAAAACAAAGCTCGCAAGGTTGAAAACCCAGAAAGGGCGGCCTTGGCAAAAGTTAGAGCGTAAAAGGAGAGGTTAATACCCGAGTGTACCTAAACCCCCAAACTACGTAAGGCTTGATTCCCATCTTTGTTATACATAGGCAACTTCATTCTGAAGTCCAGCCACAAACACTTCGAATTCGACTATGTCCATGTAATGGTTTTGACCATCTTTGCCTTCTCGGTATCTGAGAATTTGGTTGTGTTCGTCACTCTAAGGACTGACTACAATGCGCTGCGATGCCATTCAGACAAGGGGCAACTTTCCATTGCTATTCAATGTGCTGCGGCGCTATTCAGACAAGGGGCAACTTTCCATTGCCATTCAATGCGCTGCGGTGCCATTCAAACAAGAGGAAAATTTCTGTTGCCATGCAATGTCCTTCAAGCAAAGGGCAATTTTCCTTCGGATCCGAGGTTGTGCATCTCAAGGGTAGGTTCAGTGCTCATTGAGCATTGGCCATTTGCAAAAACAGTTTTTGAGAATTTTTACTGAGGTTGACTAATTTTCTCAAAAATTGTTCCATTTTTCCAAAACTAGACCACTTCTTGGGCTAAAAAAAAGGAAAATTTCCAGTGCTCATAACCTAACTTGCATGATTTTGAATCAAAAAATTGAACAAGCATGTTAATCTGACTCTCATGTTGGTCAAAATTGTTTTAGTGGAAAACCAAAACAAAAAATGGTCAAAATGATGAATTAGGGGCACAGTTGAGTCAAGCTTCCTGTCTTTTCCCTATTGTCATTGTATTTGCCAGGAAGGGCACCATACTTGCCAAGAAAGGGCACTCTACCTGCCAGAAAGGGCAGAGCTGAAGCTGTCAGTAAAGGGCAGAAAGCTCTCACATTCTTCAAGCAACGAGGTATCAAGCCAAGTGCGAAGCATGAACTGGAATGAGGCAAGATATTCCACTCCATCATCTGGACAGATCTGATCACATCCAAACTCCCCAAAAAAGCATCATCAACCGATGTCAGTTGCAGATTTGCTACACACCCAGTCTTAGTGCAACCCCTCTGTGGGAGGAACTCACTGGCTGTGAGCGGAACAAAAAGAATCTAGCAGCAAGCTAAGGACAAGAGCCCGCAATTTCTCGTTTATCCATCAACCACCCAGGGGAGGGATAAAAAAATGAGAGATTGAAGAATAGAGAGATGTGCGCTGAGAGAAAAAGTGAGGAAAAGGGCTTTTTCAGAAAAATAGAGCTTGAGGGCCAAGTGATGTGAGAATCACAAATGAGAAAGGGTGGGAAACAATACCCATAGAAACAGGCTCCCTGTGCACGTCTGAGTGTCGTGTCTTTTTGTTTTATCTCGATTCTTGTCTTGAGTCGTTTCGCGTGTTACTCGATGTGTTTAGGTTGTTTACCTTTTGTTTTTCGTTGTTGAGTCGTAGTGTGTTGTATTCAGTCGTAGGCTCAATACCCAGTTGAGACCTTATTCTCACTCTCAATTTCAAAAAATCGTTTTGTGCTCAGAGTGCCGTGCTGTTCTCCACATTTGTACAAAACAAGATTTTGTTCTTTCAAAAACCGCAGGGTTCAACCCGGGTCTTGTGGGAACAGTAAAACCAGGATCTATCTGAAGCTATATTGGTTACGGACTGCAAAGCAAAACAAAAGAGGAAAAAATCGGAGCATCTGAGTTTGTTTCAAATTCCATGATTATATTCCGAATGCATCTCCTCAGGTCTTGCCAATGCTCCGAAGTATGAGTGTGCCTCTACCTCAAAGCTCAAGATCAAGTCTGCTTCAAGCCAGAATGGCGATCGGAAGTGCTCTCCTCGAGTACTGTTTCATGCCAGGGACATCTTGGTCGTGTTTGCAATGAGTTCCTAGGAGACCGACTGCGACGGTGGAAACTAGAGTTCGAATGGCTGATGTCTAGAACGCTAAGGTTCGGGATTTCCGAGACTAAAGTCTGGTTTAAATACCCAGGGGTGTATCCCCGGCTTGAAATCTGTATAGAAGCCCCATAGGTTGAGATAGCGTGTATGCACCTCAATTCTGGATACTGAACCAACCTAGTCTGTCACCCCGTTGGAGAATAGGGAAAGTTGTGAATATGATCAGGAAGAAAGGCAGCATCCAAAGTGTTCTATGTGAAGAACCCTTGTCAGCATTTCAGAGCCTTTGTACTATAAGTTGAAGGTAAGTGTTCGAAGAGCACAAGGGGAGATCCCCATCGGAGAAGAGCGGTACACCGCCACTCACCTCATGAGGTGCTTTCTAAAGCACCGTTTTGTCCATTTATTGCTTTCCTTAAGCATCATGCATTGTAATGCATTGTACCTATCAAATTTCTTTCTCAGTCATGCACGATATTGTATGTACGGTTCATTCAAAGAAGTTCCGTTTAAAATCATTTACTTAGTGTATCAATCACACTTCATTCATTTTGTGTATCTATTACACACATTCTCATTTTGTGTATCTATCACGCACATATTCACTTTTGTGTATCTATCACACACCTTCTCATTTTCTGTATCTATCACACTCCATTCAGTTAGTGTATCAATCACACTTCATTTATTTAGTGTATCAATCACACCTCATTCACCCTTAGTATATCAATCACACTTTCTTCATTCGTTTAGTGTATCAATCACACTTCATTTATTTAGTGTATCAATCACGCTCTCTTCACTTAGTGTATCAATCACACATTTTCACTTAGTGTATCAATCACACATTCTCACTTTGTGTATCTATCACACACATTCTCATTTTCTATATCTATCACACATATTCTCATTTTCTGTATCTATCACACACATCCTCATTTTGTGTATCTATCATGCACATATTCACTTCATTATCCTTTAGTGTATCCATCACACTTGTTCACTAAGTGCATCTATCACACTTTGTGTTCACCTTTAGTATATCAATCATACTTTGTTCACTAAGTGCATCTATCACACTTCGTGTTCACTTTTAGTATATCAATCATACTTTGTTCACTAAGTACATCTATCACAATGTGTGTTCACCTTTAGTGTATCCATCACACTTGTTCACTAAGTGCATCTATCACACTTCGTGTTCACCTTTAGTATATCCATCATACTTGTTCACTAAGTGCATCTATCACACTTCGTGTTCACCTTTAGTATATCTATCATACTTTGTTCACTAAGTGCATCTATCACACTTTGTGTTCACCTTTAGTATATCAATCATACTCTGTTCACTAAGTGCATCTATCACACTTCGTGTTCACATTTAGTATATCAATCATACTCTGTTCACTAAGTGTATCTATCACACTGTGTGTTCACCTTTAGTGTATCTATCACACTTGTTCACTAAGTGCATCTATCACACTTTGTGTTCACCTTTAGTGTATCCATCACACTTGTTCACTAAGTGCATCTATCACATTTCGTGTTCACCTATTATGTATCCATCACACTTGTTCACTTAGTGCATCTATCACACTTTGTGTTTGCCTTTTGTGTATCCATCACACTTTGCTCACTTCACCCTTTGTGTATCAATCACACTTTGTTCATATAGTGTATCTATCACACACTCGTTTTGTATCAATCACGCACTCGCTTTGTATCAATCACACACTCACTTTGTGTATCAATCACACTACACTCGCTTTGTGTATCAATCACACACGCTCGTTTTATGTATCCATCACACGCTCGCTTTGTGTATCCACCACAGGCACGCCTTGTGTATCCATCACATGTTCACTTTAGTGTATCCATCACACGTTCGCTTTGTGTTTCTAACACACATTCACTTTGTGTATCCATCACACACGTTCGCTTCGTGTATCTATCACACATGCACACTGTATTCGCAATGAGAATTGCAATAATTCTCTTACACCTATTCTGCATTGTAATGTAGCTTGTTTTTTACTTGCTCAAAATTGTTGCATGATTTGCTTCATTACAGCATTCTTGGAATAATCATAAGTCAAGCTCTTGCATCTTGCATACCATTTGCGTTATGCCCCAGCCTTCGGGCACATCTCCGCATGCCTATATTGATTGATTGTCTGAGTCTTCGACCTTGTCAAAAATGGGTCGTCTCTGGGCTTTGACACTCACTCCCGTCACTTTGTGACTGTCGAGTTCTGTCAAAGAGAGGCAACTGTAGACACTCCATTTTTGACTGTCCTCGAGACTTGGTTGTACTTGCAGGTACACCCAACAACTAGTTCGATTGCTCGTTGAGTACTCGACTGTCGCGGTGGAATGTCACCGGTTCTAGCTTCCTGGACCCTGTATCCTTTCTGCCTTTTTCTTTGGACCTTGACTAGGTCCTGTCAGAGTGGACCCTGTGGTGCACTGCCGGCCATGGCATGGCACTGCCGACCATTTACTTGTTCCTGCCGGCCATTGATGAGGCCCTGCCGGCCAGCAATGAGCCACTGCCGGCCATTGATGATGGTCAGCACCCCCTATCTCAGCTGGTTTTCCTTCAGATCTTTTAAGCCAGCTGGATTTTCATTTGCTCCCCTCCATACACGTGTATGGAGGGATGGAAGCCTTAAAAAGCTTCTTGAAGAAGCTTTGGCTTTTCATTCCTCTATATAAGCAAGAGGGCTCCCTCTTTGCCAGAGGTTCTGAGTTTTGGAGAGCAAAAACTCCCTTTCTCTCTATATTGTTTATATTTTGTGCTTAGAAATTGGATTTCCTTGCACTTTTACACTACAACACCTAGATATACACCACCACCATTGAACCAAGATTCTTGGGAGGTCTTCTTGAGGTTTGAAAGCAAGCTTCCACCCCCTGAAATTGCTGATTTCGAAGAGGGTCTTCAGAGGTGAGCATTTCCTCCATTTTTGCACTTTTTTGCACCTTGCTTTAGCCCTCTTTGCATATTGATTTAGGCTTTGCTTACAACTGGAAAAAGTCTTGTTTTTAAGTTGTTTTTAAGTTTGGTTAAGGTCATTTTACTGTTTGGGGTGTGTAGCCCCCTTGCATGCTTTGTTTGGCTTTGTTTTAAGCCATATCTTGAGTCCTCCGAGCTAGCCTTGGTTTGGCCTTCCTACCACTGAAATCCAGTGGGATTTTGGTGGTAGAGGTATGGTTTTGAGGTCCTAAATCAGAGGGTGTAGTCCCCTCTCTTTGTGTCCCTCTTTACTTGCATTTTTGGCCTTCCAAACGACCATCCTTCTATGTATTTTTGAGGCTTGGTTCAGGCCTATTTTTGTGCCTTTTAGGACCTGCCTTGGCCCTGTCCAAAGCTGGTTTGGTCATATTTTGCATGCATATAGTATGTGTAGTGTAACTCCATCCATAGCTCATCATACTAGCATATTTTGGCTTTGCTCAAACATGATTTTATGCTTATTTTGAAGTGTTCTAGGACTGTTTTGGGCTGCCATGGCCATATCACTCATGCTTTGCATAGCTATAGTGTAAATGCTTAGGCTAGTCTTGGGTTTTGAGGCCTCTATCATGCCATACATGTGATGTTTGCATGCCTTGCCCTCATTCCACATGCTATTTCAGTCCATGAAATATTGTTGTTCACTCGCATTTGACATGCCTTGAATGCTTTGTATAGCTTGTGCTTTATGCTTCAAGAATGGATTTTTGTGCATGCCACTTAGCCTAAGCCTTTGGCTCATCATTTCAGTACATTTTGGGTCCTAATATACCATGATGTAACTCTGTTTTTGGTTGTCCAAGTCATGCCATGATTGGTTCTCATAGGTGTAGTGCATTGCCTCTCTTGTAGCCTTGCATGTCCTATGTTTTAGCATTGTATGCTAGCTTGCTTTGGCTTACTTCCATGCATGTTTTAGTCTCATATCAGTATGTACTAGGACTATTTTGGGTTGCCCTTGCCATATGCTTCGTGCTTCGTATAGCTGTAGTGTAATTGGCCTTGCAAGCTTCGTGTTTTGGTGATTCGCGCATGCTATCCTTGAGCTATTTAAATGATTTGGCATCATTTATCATCTCATTTCAGTGCATATAGTGTTGTTACACTTGCACATTTGTCACTTCTTAGGCACTTTTGAGAGTTGCCCTTTTAGGCCCCTTTGATGAACCTTTCGCATTTCGCATGCTTGAGTGTGTTGTGTGGCTTAATTCATCGCTTTGGCTACTGATTTGGACCTAGTTGAGAGCCGTCCATATTTGGTGTAAGCCCATCTTACCATGTTGTCGCACGCTTGTTTCATTTTGTATGTTGTCGCATACTTGTTTAGCTTTGCATACCTTGCATGCTCACATGTTCATGTTGCATTTTTTCATGTTGTCCAATGTCATCACCTCACATCATGCTTATATGCTTGTTGCATGCTTGGTTTGGTTGCATGTTTGCTCATTTAGGTCATGTTGCATGTTTGCCATGCTTATGAGTTGCATTGCTTGGATTAAGCGTTAATCTGAGCACGAGGAACGAGGGGCGTTTCATACTTCAAGTGATGGAACATGTCTCAATTCTTGGTCGCCGAAGCTCTTGATGATTCATGATAAAGTTCTAGGCTTTACTTGTTTTATTTGTGCATTCATTTTCATATTGATTGGCATAAGTTGGATCTTTGGCCATCATGCATCGGGATGCGTGATTGATGGTCGTGGATCCGACTAGGCCTCTCCCTTGATGTCTTGAGGTGATTTGGAGTGCCACGATGCGTACATATCCTTGGGAAACCCTCCATTTTCTCTATTTTGTGCTTCATTGTAGTTTGGTGTCACAGCACACCAGTGGCCGGCAGTGTGCCACCCTTGGCCGGCAATGGACCACCTTTGGCCGGCAGTGATCCTTCCATGGCCGGCAGGCCACTGGTGACTTCCCCTGCAGTGTTTTGGTAAGGTCCAGCAACAAGCGCTGAAAGACACCCTGCAAATAGAGCCTCTAAAGAGCAACCGGAAGGCGTTTCAAGGCAAAGAACCGAAGCGAGCATGCATGCCTCCCTCCTTCAAATAGAGCTGGAATAGCACCGTTTACTGCTTTCCCTGCCTGCTTGTTGTCATTCAATAGTTAGTTAATTAATTTGTTAATTAATAAAGTTGTGTAATAATTATTTGCAGCTAGTTATTCAGTTTGGTTCTGTAATAATTAATTAGCTTGTGAGTTAGTTAATTAGGTGGCTTGTATTATTTATTCGGTCCCTCCGAGTGAAGGCAAATTTGTAATAACTGTGGGTGCGTGTGTGCATGTCTTCCAACCCCATTTCTTTCTCCCTTTTATTTACCCGCTTATGATGGTTAGATTTAGGGCATATTTTAGCATACCTTATGCTATGCATGCGTGCATTCATTCATCTGTATTGCATGCACCGGGCTCGGCGCATCATACTAACTGCATAGTATTTCAAATCTAACTTGAATACGTGTTATCTGTTGCACTCCTAGGATTAGCCGAGCCTATTCTAGACTGCATTCTGCATGCGATACATTAGGCACTTAACATGGACTTGGATCATGCATGATTGCTAACGAGTTCTTTGTTTTGGCACGGAGTACGATGTAAGTGTTTATGCTTTAGCATCTCGCATGAGTGTGATTGTTAACATGACAGCATGCTTACCATGTGGCTATATGCTTATGTGATATACCTACCTGAATGCCTGTGGATGAAGGTTGGATTACTTGAATTGGGATAATTCATTGAAATCTGCATTTTAGCCTACTTGCGAGTAGCAAACTTCAAACATTTCCAAACAAACGGATATGCAATGCTTTGTTCCAAATTAGGCGATCTAGTCTATACTTGTATGCTGTGCGCATCACATAGTAATTCTAGATAATTAATCGGAATAAGAATGCATGTGTTTTCGAAAACGAGATATCATGGTTAGTAGAGGCCGATCTTCGGATCGGGCGAGCGGGGGTGCTCACGAAGTGACCTTCTCTAATCGTACCCAAGTTCCCGAGCTGAGGCAACTTTGGTGATGATAGACACGTGGCCTTAGGCAACGAGTCAGGGTTTCCTAAATTTCCCAAAATAAAATATTTAGGTGGCGACTCTGTATCTGGCAAAGCAGTCCATGTTTGGCACTTCTTTCAAAAAAATCTGTTTTCAAAAACGATTTGCCGGATTTGGACTCTTTGATGATTCATCGGTCTTGCATTGCACTTTGCGAGATTAGATACAGGACCGTGACTTTGAGTCCTGAGATTACCGAAGGCCTACTTGACAGTAATATAGTAGAACAGAGTACAAGGCCTGGCGGAAGCCAAAACAGTAAATAAACAATGTCCAATGAGCTGTGACAATCTGTATGCAAAAGAATTTTTATATATATAAGCAGTCAGTAACAAACAGTATGTACAGTATTTACAATCGTTCAGTACAGGGACTCAATCCCTTACTGAGTAGTACAGTACAGTGCTAACCGTCTATACAGTTCACCAAACAGATACAGAGACAGAAGGGGAAATAAAAGACCCCTAAGCCATAGCATGGCAGGTTCGGAACCTCGCAGTGAGGCACATAGGTTGGCTTGACAAAACTGGAGTTACCCCGACGCTTCTAGCTGCAGTCTGGTGCCTGCACACCTACATATATATATGAGCAGTGAGCTAAAGCCCAGTGAATAACACAATGCGTAAAGGGGTTAAGAATGAATGTCCTTACAGTAATGAAAACAGTTCATTAAATCAGTATTTCAGTCGTTCAGTTAGTACAGTCATATGTGGTACATCCATTAGCATATCAGTGCAATAAACAGTAGGTCTTGAAAGACCGAGCAGTAAATGATGGCCATCAGTCAGTAACAGTAGTGGTTCCAACGAGGGAACCGACAAAGATCTCTATAACAGTATCAGTAAACAGTAGGTGCTAAGGATGCCACAATACAGTTCAGAATATAGGACATACATTCATTCAGTTAACAGTAGTCAGTTCAGAAAGCAGTACAGTTCAATTGTTCAGAAGATAATCATTTTTGAACATATCTTTACACAGTTGTTACTCACAGAGTTCTGGGCTACAGTAAGCTAGAGCATCTCCTCAGGAAGCCAATCCTACACAGTTAACAGATTGAACACACACTAAGCTACACAATCGGAAGAGATAATAACTTAATCCCTAATTTGCCTCGGTGTGTTCTACATCTATATCCTCATTAAGCTGCCTTAAACTAGGCCCAAGAATGCCTAGGATGGGATGAGGATGCAAAGATGTGATCAGAAAACAGTTTCAGGATTTTCAGAAAAGCAGAGTCCCACTCGAGCTCAGGTTTCCCCACTCGAGCGGACATGCAACAAAGGTACACGCTCGAGCGGCAAATCCCCCCCTCGAGCGTACTGTAAAAGTACTGGATGGGTGAAATCTCCGCTCGACGGACGCTCGACGCCCGCTCGAGCTTGAGACGCATGACTCCACTCGAGCGGACTGTAAAACAGTGCAGAGATACTGGATGCTCGGATTCCACGCTCAAGCGTCACTTTCTCCGCTCGAGCGGGAGTGCAAAATCTGGAAATTCCAGATTGCACCTCCAAGCTCAAACTCAAGCTAAAATGCATCAAAACCGATCCTCTTGGGCCCATTTTCTGGAAAACTCTTATAAACTCATAGTTAAACATGATTCAAAACTCAATTTGAGAAATCAAGGCACAAGGGTGTTTAATTCAAACCCAATTTCAAACCAATTTCATGAACAATGTTTCAAACATGACATGCATGAATTCAAACCAATTCAAAGCTTCAATTTCATGCTCTAGTGAGCCAAATCTTTCAAAAACATGATGAGTTCATGGTCTATTCTCAAAACGTGGACATGCATGCAAAAATCTATGAAGAACAACCTCAAGAATGCAAGAGTATGCCATGCATGCAACAATTAAGCTATAATTCAACAATAATGAACCTAAATCACTAGAGGCTCAAGAATCTTGCATGAATCAGCTTAAACACAACAATGAGAGGTTGAATTCCTTACCTAGAGCTTCAATTACAAGTGTAGAAGTCCAATTAGGCAAATCTCCTATGATCTTTTCAAGCCTTTCAAGCCAATTCTCTAGAGCAATTCAACTCTCTCTCTTCCTCTCTCTCTATGGCCGGTTGAACAAGGAGAAGGGACTAATGAAATGTTTTGATTCAAGTGTGCAAAGGTTCAATATGTGTGAAGTAGTGGCCACTAAGTGGTCTAAGTGTAAATAAGTCCAATTCATGTAATTTGGTACCATTAATCTAATTTAATCATACCTAATCAGTTTTCAGATAAATATACCATAAAATCACATAAATTACGATGATCATAAAACACTAATCAATTTCTGGTTCGGCCGTAGATAAGGCCTTCAATTAGCAGTTTAAACACTAAAATACGAACAGATCAAATAAACAATCAACAGATAGAACGCAATTCAAACAGATGTACTCAATCACTTCAGTTTCAAATTTCAGTCAGTCAGTTCAGTATTTCATTCAGTTCGATTACTTCAGTTATCAATCACAATTAGTCTCAGTTTAGTTGTAATCAGTAGCCATCAGTAAACAGTAACGAGGGTTGTTACAGTCTCCCCTCCTTAAAACAGAGTTTAGTCCTCTAAACTCGAGTTACCTTCGTTCTGGAAGAATGCAGGGTTCAGTGGAAACAGTTTAGGGTATCTTTTGGCCATGTCATCTTCCCTCTCCCAAGTGGCATACACGCCACCATGGTTTTGCCATTCGACTTTCACTAGCGGGATCTCTTTGTTTCTCAATTTCTTGATCCGTCGGTTTACAATCTGAATAGGCCGTTCCTCAAAAGTGTAGTCGTCACTCAGTACTACACGAGTTGGGTCTATCACATGGAAAGGATCCCGGAGGTAGTCCCTCAACATAGAGATGTGGAAGACGTTGCGCATATGCTCCATTTCAAGAGGAAGCGCAACTTGATACGCCACCGGATTAATTTTCTCGATAATCTCGTATGGTCCGACGTATCTCGGTGCTAACTTGCCTTTGACTCCAAAACGAGTCTGGCCTTTCATCGGTGTCACTTTCACAAACACGTGATCACCCACTTCATACTCTCTGTCTCGTCTTCTGACATCTGCATAGCTTTTCTGTCTGCTCTGTGCAGTTTTCAGTCTCTGTTGTATCAGTTTCACTTTCTCGGTTGTTTCATATACAATCTTGGGCCCAAGCAAAGGCCCATCTCCAACTTCTGCCCAGCAAATCGAAGATCTACATTTTCTGCCATACAATGCCTCGAAAGGCGCCATACCAATACTTGAATGATAGCTGTTGTTGTAGGCGAATTCGGCCAATGGCAAGTGGCTTTCCCAGTTTCCCTGAAAATCAAGGACACACATTCTCAGTAAATCCTCTAGAGTCTGGATGGTTCTTTCTGACTGGCCATCTGTCTGAGGATGATAAGCACTACTCAATCTCAATTCAGTACCCAATGCAGTCTGTAAGCTTTGCCAAAATCTCGATGTAAACTTCGAATCCCTGTCAGAAACAATGGACACAGGCACTCCATGCAGTCTAACAATTTCATCAATATAGAGTATAGCCAATTTGTCCGCATTATAAATTGTCTTAACAGGTAAGAAGTGAGCAGATTTAGTCAGTCTATCAACAATAACCCAAATTGAGTCCATACCTTTACTAGAGCGAGGCAATCCCACAATAAAATCCATGGTGATATGTTCCCATTTCTACTCCGGTATGGGTAAGGGCTGCAATAAGCCTGCGGGTCGTTGATGTTCGGCTTTAACTTGTTGGCAATGAAGACATTTCGATACAAAGTCAGCAATTTCTTTCTTCATTCCCGGCCACCAGAAATTCAGTTTCAGGTCTTGGTACATTTTCGTATTCCCTGGATGGATAAAAAATTTTGAATTGTGGCCCTCTTGCAGAACTCTTCTTTTCAATTCAGAATCATTTGGTACACACAGTCTTTCTTGAAATTTCAGTACATTATTTTCAAACTTGAACCCCAGTCTCAGTTTAGATTCCCTTTCTTCGATGATCTTCTTCAAGAAGTCATCCTGTTGCTGTTTCTCTTTAATTTCTTCAATCAGTGCCGGTTGAGCAGAAATAGCAGCTAAGGTTCCACCTTGTTCTCGCAAAACAATTTCAATTTCAGATTTTTCAAGGTCACAAAGCAACTCTTTCTGTCCAGTGAGTAAACAGGCTAAGTTTCCAATCGATTTCCCGTTCAGTGCATCGGCAACGGTGTTGGCTTTTCCCGGATGGTACAAAATCTGTAGGTCATAGTCTTTAATCAGTTCTAGCCATCTCCGCTGTCTCATGTTCAGTTCTTTCTGTGTGAAGAAATACTTTAAACTCTTGTGGTCGGTATATACTTCACATGTTGCCCCATACAGATAGTGACGCCAGATTTTCAGCGCAAATACTACTGCAGCAAGTTCCAGATCATGGGTCGGGTAGTTCTTTTCATGCGGTCTGAGTTGTCGGAAAGCATAAGCAATAACTCTCCCATTCTGCATTAGAACACATCCCAAACCCTTATGAGAAGCATCACTAAATACAGTATAACCATCCGTACCTGAAGGTAAGTTAGAACAGGTGCAGTCACTAATCGAGTTTTCAACTCCTGGAAAGCAGATTCCCTTTGGTCAGTCCAGTCAAATGATATCCCCTTCTGTGTCAGTTGAGTCAATGGTAAGGCGATTTTGGAGAAATCTTTGACAAATCTTCTGTAATACCCGGCTAGTCCCAAAAAGCTTCGGATTTCTGTCACATTTGTTGGTCTAGGCCAGTTCACTACAGCTTCAATTTTCTGCGGATCAACAGAAATTCCATCTTTGCTAACAACATGCCCCCAAAACATAACATGATCGAGCCAGAATTCACATTTAGACAGTTTAGCATAAAGTTTTTGTTCTCTTAGAGTCTATAGGGCAAGTCTCAGATGATGTTCATGTTCTTCTACACTTTTGGAGTAAATCAGTATGTCATCAATGAATGCAACAATAAAGTCATCAAGGTACGGTTTAAAGATTCTGTTCATTAGGTCCATAAATGCAGCAGGTGCATTGGTAACTCCGAAAGGCATAACTAAAAATTCATAGTGTCCATACCTCGTTCGAAAAGCAGTTTTATCAATGTCTTCTGGTTTAACTTTCAACTGGTGGTATCCGGATCTGAGATCGATCTTAGAAAACACTTGCACACCCTGTAACTGATCAAACAGGTCATCAATACGTGGCAATGGGTATTTATTTTTCACAGTTACCATGTTCAGTTCACGGTAGTCAATGCACAGTCTCAGTGAGCCGTCTTTCTTCTTTACAAATAAAACAGGTGCGCCCCACAGTGAAGTACTGGGCCTGATGAATTTTTTGTCTAACAGTTCTTGCAGTTGCACTTTCAGTTCTTTCAGTTCAGTCGGAACCATTCGGTAAGGAGCTTTAGATACTGGCTGCGTTCCGAAAATCACATCAATAGTAAATTCAATCTCCCTGTCAATCAGATCCCCTGGCAAATTGTCTGGAAGGACATCTGGGAATTCTTTGGCTATAGGAATACAGTTCACATTAGCACTATCATCAGTAGATACAGTCAATACAGAACACAGATATCCTCTACATCCCTTTCTAATCAATTTAACAACTTTCACAGATGAAATAAAATACGGGGGAGGTACTACTCCAACCCCATTAAACACAAATTCAGGCAGACCAGGTGGACGGAAAACTACTTGTTTCGTTACACAGTCTATGGTGGCATGATATTTCGTTAACCAGTCCATCCCCAATATAACGTCAAAATGGTCAATGTTCAGTGGCACCAAATCAATAAATAGATGTGCATCTCCAACAATAATTTCACAAGCAGGACACATATATGCACAGGTCATAGATCCCCCAACGGGTGAAGATACAGCTAACAGATAGTTCATAGGTTCTAAGGGTCTATTCAATTTTCGAGAAAAGGCATGCGATACATATGAATATGTAGACCCCGAATCAATCAGTACATAAGCATTTTGAGTACAAATAGAGAGAATACCTGACACAACGATCTCGGTATTCTGCACGTCTCCCGGTACTAGGGCGAACACTCGGCCCTGCCTCATAGGCTCTTTCCCGGTAGCTTTGGGGTTCGGTTTTGGTGCAACAGTTGATGCTGCACCGCTGGCTGCAGCTTTACTACTGGTTTGCGGAGCAGAGAGGCAGTCTTTAACCATGTGGCCCACCTTGCCACACCTGTAACAGGCTCCAGATATTTTGTAACAAACTCCCTTGTGATTTTTACCACATTCAGAACAGGGCGGTATTGAACGGTTCCCTTGACTGGAAGTAGTCGTTGACCCTGTGTTTTGTTTCTTATTCAATGGATTATGCTTGCCTTTCTTAAACTTGAGACCCTGTCTTTTACCCCGCCATTCAGACGCTGGTGTTTCAGTTTTCAGTGCTTCGATATTCGATTCAGCCATCAAGGCTCGGTCAAGAACATTCACATAATTCGGTAATTTCAAAACATTTATTCTGTCAAGAATTGCAACATTAAGGCCGCCTTCAAACTTTCTGGCCTTCTTGTAATTAGTGTCCACCATATGTGGTGCATAACGGGCAAGTTCAGTAAATTTTGTTTCATATTCAGCAACGGACATTGTGCCCTGCTTCAGCTGTTCAAATTCAGTCACTTTTCTGTCCCTGACACACTGGGGGAAATATTTCTCGAAGAAGGCTCCTTTGAATTGAGCCCAAGTCATAACTGTATTTTCATTACGAATAAGCATCCACCACCTTCTAGCTTCTTCTTGCAGAGTAAAGGTGGCTAACAGTAGCTTGTGTGCTTCAGAGCACGGAAAAACCTCAAACAATTTTTCAGTCTCAAGAACCCATGCTTCAGCTTTTAACGGTTCAAGGCCTCCCTGAAAGGATGGCGGTTTCATCTTGCTAAACTTCTGGGTGAGAGCAATTATATCCCTCTCATTAACATTCACATTCTGTTCCGGTTGTACCGGAGGAGGAGGTGGGGGCTGTTGATTCTGTTGCTGGTCTAATCTTTCAGTTATCAGTTCCATCATCCGTTCTAGTCTGGCCATTCTGGCCTCATAGGATGAGCATTCAGTTTCATTTGCAGTTCTTGTATTATCCATTTCACTATAAGCAGTTATAACAGTTATTAACATAGGCAGTCATTTGTTTAAACAGATTAACATATCAACATATATTCAGTCATATCATAACCACACACACTTATCATGCTCAGGTAATGCCCTAATCACATTTCAAGGACATCCTATAGCTCATTTGGACACGTGTGTGCAGTATAACTCGTGGTAAGTATCGCTCTGATACCACTCTGTCACGACCCAAACCCGGCCCGATGGGTTTAGCACCGTAACCGGCCAGTAATCCGAGATTACCGAAGGCTTGCTTGACAATAATACAGTAGAACAGAGTACAGGGCCTGGCGGAAGCCAAAACAGTAAATAAACAATGTCCAATGAGCTGTGACAGTCTGTATGCAAAAGACTTTCTATATATATAAGCAGTCAGTAACAAACAGTATGTACAGTTTTTACAATCGTTCAGTACAGGGACTCAATCCCTTACAGAGTAGTACTGTACAGTGCTAACAGTCTATACAGTTCACAAAACAGATACAGAGACAGAAGGGGAAATAAAAGACCCCTAAGCCATAGCATGGCAGGTTCGGAACCTCGCAGTGAGGCACATAGGTTGGCTTGACAAAACTGGAGTTACCCCGACGCTTCTAGCTGCGGTCTGGTGCCTGCACACCTACATATATATATATATATGAGCAGTGAGCTAAAGCCCAGTGAATAACACAATGCGTAAAGGGATTAAGAATGAATGTCCTTACAGTAATGAAAACAGTTCATTAAATCAGTATTTCAGTCGTTCAGTCAGTACAGTCATATGTGGTACATCCATTAGCATATCAGTGCAGTAAACAGTAGGTCTTGAAAGACCGAGAAGTAAATGATGGCCATCAGTCAGTAACAGTAGTGGTTCCAACGAGGGAACCGACAAAGATCTCTATAACAGTATCAGTAAACAGTAGGTGCTAAGGATGCCACAATACAGTTCAGAATATAGGACATACATTCATTCAGTTAACAGTAGTCAGTTCAGAAAGCAGTACAGTTCAATTGTTCAGAAGATAATCATTTTTGAACATATCTTTACACAGTTGTTACTCACAGAGTTCTGGGCTACAGTAAGCTAGAGCATCTCCTCAGGAAGCCAATCCTACACAGTTAACAGATTGAACACACACTAAGCTACACAATCGGAAGAGATAATAACTTAATCCCTAATTTGCCTCGGTGTGTTCTACATCTATATCCTCATTAAGCTGCCTTAAACTAGGCCCAAGAATGCCTAGGATGGGATGAGGATGCAAAGATGTGATCAGAAAACAGTTTCAGGATTTTCAGAAAAGCAGAGTCCCACTCGAGCTCAGGTTTCCCCACTCGAGCGGACATGCAACAAAGGTACACGCTCGAGCGGCAAATCCCCCGCTCGAGCGTACTGTAAAAGTACTGGATGGGTGAAATCTCCGCTCGACGGACGCTCGACGCCCGCTCGAGCTTGAGACGCATGACTCCGCTCGAGCGGACTGTAAAACAGTGCAAAGATACTGGATGCTCGGATTCCATGCTCGAGCGTCACTTTCTCCGCTCGAGCGGGAGTGCAAAATCTGGAAATTCCAGATTGCACCTCCAAGCTCAAACTCAAGTTAAAATGCATCAAAACCGATCCTCTTGGGCCCATTTTCTGGAAAACTCTTATAAACTCATAGTTAAACATGATTCAAAACTCAATTTGAGAAATCAAGGCCCAAGGGTGTTTAATTCAAACCCAATTTCAAACCAATTTCATGAACAATATTTCAAACATGACATGCATGAATTCAAACCAATTCAAAGCTTCAATTTCATGCTCTAGTGAGCCAAATCTTCAAAAACATGATGAGTTCATGGTCTATTCTCAAAACATGGACATGCATGCAAAAATCCATGAAGAACAACCTCAAGAATGCAAGAGTATGCCATGCATGCAACAATTAAGCTATAATTCAACAATAATGAACCTAAATCACTAGAGGCTTAAGAATCTTGCATGAATAAGCTTAAACACAACAATGAGAGGTTGAATTCCTTACCTAGAGCTTCAATTACAAGTGTAGAAGTCCAATTAGGCAAATCTCCTATGATCTTTTCAAGCCTTTCAAGCCAATTCTCTAGAGCAATTCAACTCTCTCCCTTCCTCTCTCTCTATGGCCGGTTGAACAAGGAGAAGGGACTAATGAATTGTTTTGATTCAAGTATGCAAAGGTTCAATATGTGTGAAGTAGTGGCCACTAAGTGGTCTAAGTGTAAATAAGTCCAATTCATGTAATTTGGTACCATTAATCTAATTTAATCATACCTAATCAGTTTTCAAATAAATATACCATAAAATCACATAAATTACGATGATCATAAAACACTAATCAATTTCTGGTTCGGCCGTCGATAAGGCCTTCAATTAGCAGTTTAAACACTAAAATACGAACAGATCAAATAAACAATCAACAGATAGAACGCAATTCAAACAGATGTACTCAATCACTTCAGTTTCAAATTTCAGTCAGTCAGTTCAGTATTTCATTCAGTTCGATTACTTCAGTTATCAATCACAATCAGTCTCAGTTTAGTAGTAATCAGTAGCCATCAATAAACAGTAACGAGGGTTGTTACACGAAGTGACCTTCCCCAATCGTACCCAAGTTCCCGAGCCGAGGCAACTTTGGTGATGACGGACACGTGGCCTTAGGTAACGAGTCAGGGTTTCCTAAATTTCCCAAAATAAAATATTTAGGTGGCGACTCTGTATCTGGCAAAGCAGTCCATGTTTGGCACTTCTTTCAAAAAATCTGTTTTCAAAAATGATTTGCCGGATTTGGACTCTTTGATGATTCATCGGTCTTGCATTGCACTCTATGAGATTAGATACAGGACCGTGACTTTGAGTCCTGAACTGTTGTGAGCCCATAATGAACAAAACGGGGGGGATTCCCTCCCGGGACGTTCGGGGACGTCTACACCCAACTGTGCTTAAGGTCAACAAGCTGGAGAAGCTATTCAAGAGAGCAAAAGGTGTTTACTCCATGCCCGACATAGATGACGGGTATACCGACTCTACAGTGACTTTGCCAGATCGGTTCAAAATGCCGGACATCGATTGATTCAATGGCTCCGGAGATACCATGGTTCATCTACGGCTGTTTTTAAACAGCCTGTGACCGATAGGCCTGACCAGATTGCAGAAACTCTCTCTCTTTGGCTGTACCATGTCTGGTATAGTGGCCATATGGTATGCGAAGTTGGAGGATTCTGTTATGCAGAACTGGGAGGAAATGGCCGAGGTCTTTATTGCTCAGTACTCGTATAACATGCAAATCGAGGTCACAACTCGTGATCTTGAGGCAACGCATCAAGAGCCAAAGGAGGGTTTTTCAGAATTTATGATGAGGTAGAGGGCTAAAGCTTCAATGATGACCACAAGGCCTTCCGAGAAAGATCAGGTAAGGATGGTAGTCCGCAATTTGCACAGGAAGTTGTTGTAGAAAATGATCATCCTACCTCTATTCACATTCACCCAGCTCTATGAGATGGGCGTTCAGATCGAAGACGCCATGAAACAAGGGCTGATTACTGATGAGAAAGAGCAGGCAAAAAGGCCTTTTGTTCACAATTCCAATGCTACCACTAGTGGTAGCACAGCTGCAAAGCCGTCGGATGTGAACGTTGTCACCACCACAACCAAGACTACCAATCCCTTTGCCAACACAGCTTCATAAACTTCAGCCAACTCTGCCTGATCCTAGAGGACCTTTACCCTACTCTACATGACCCTATCTCAAGCCATGAGGGTGCTAGTAAAAAAAAGGCACCTCAAACCATTAGAGCCTCATCCACTACCTGATCCTCTTCCACCCAAACACAACCCAGCGAAGTACTGCGCATTTCACCAGCAGCATGGTCATGATACAGATCAATGCTTCCGACTGCATCATGAGATTCAAAACTTCATTGACAACAAGGTGATTGCATCACCCAAAAACCAAATGTAACTACAAACCCTCTCCCGGCCCACAATCAAGTTCCTCCACCTCAAAATCTAAACTTAATCCATACACTGGTCATTCCCTACGACCCCAGCGTATATATTACCCCTTTCCACCTACCAAGACCGACAGTGTTCATTCTTGAAAGCACAAATTTATGTATGATGGACACGTCCGCACTTCAACCTAAGCTTATGGTGGTGACAGTTACAGTAGAAAGGAGGCTGGTCTTAGAGGAAAGTATGAGTCCTTTGCCAAAGAGCTCCGAGGACTTGCCTAAGGGGATGTATGATCCAAGCCGCTACATTGTGCCGATTAATCAAGTCAAGCTAGAATTGGTGTTGCCAACTGTAGTAGAGGTTCATGTGGTTAGGGAGGATGGCCCAAGCCCAGGGTTGGATGATCTAGCTGTGATGACCTTGACCCCCAAACTAGTACATTATATAATTTAAATAAGTTTAATTGCATGATTATGTGCTTGATTGTGTGATTATGTGTTTAATTCTATAATTATCTGTTGATATATGGAATATCTATTTAAATCGATAACTTAGAGGTGGAAATTGAAAGCCTAGATGGCTTCAGAAGCTGAAATTGACTAGCCCAATAGGTTAATTGGAATATTTAGCATTTTATGGTGACCTCAATTGAAATTTGATTGGATCAAAATAATTAGAATAAACTGATCGAATTAGTTAGAGTTAAACCCAATTCATTAAACCTAACCATATTTGATTAGGCTAACTTAGTCACTTCCTATATAAGGCTCTAACTAAGCTCTTGAACTCATTTTATATGCACACTCAGCTGAGAATTGAGAGAGAGGAGAGCTTAGTTCAACATTTAGAGTGGTAAAGAAGAGATTGTAGAGAATTGTGAAAGATTGAAGGGTTGGAGCTATAACACACTTGGATTCACACAATAGGTATGAAATTCATCCTAAATTCTTAGAATTGAACCATGTAGAAACTATGTTCATGGAGTTATAGGATCATTAGATTGAATTTGAAAAGGTTGAGCATGAGTTGTTATGAATAGGATGAATTCGAGTTGAATTACACACATGCATGAAAATTTGAGTTTGAATTCATGAAAATCCTACATGCATGGCACATTTACACCTTAATTTGGAGAATCCACCATGTTTTCATGCTTCTCATGCCACTTGATCATGTTTTGAATATGTTTTGAGGAGATATGCATCCAATTTGAATTAATCATTATTTTACAACTTGAAATTGAAGTTAATGGTTGAGAATTTGCCATGATTTTGAATAAATGGTTTCAATTTGAAGTGTTTTCGTGTTATATAGTGATTCTCTATGTTTTGTACCAAAACCCCAAGATTTGAGACTTTGAATATCAAGTTTGAACTTCAAACACAGTTCTGGAAATTCCAGAATCTGTGTTGTCCGCTCAAGCGAGGGAGTCCACGCTCGAGCGTGGAATTCGAGCTCCCAGAAGTTTCTAAAATTTACAGTCCGCTCGAGCGACCATCGAGCGGGAAATTCATGTATCTAGTACTTTTGCAGACTGCTCGAGCGACGAAAGTTACGCTCCAACGACCACCCTTGTTTTTGGACCCCCGCTCGAGTGAAGGAAGTCACGCTCGAGCGGAGACCCTATTTTCAGCAAAATTTTACCAACTCTTCTAAGTGCATAATTGCATTTTCATGCCACTCCAAGCATTCTTAGGCACCATTTGGACTCCGTTAATCATACAATAAGTTAAAGACGCATAAAGAGAATTGAATTAAAATGAAATGAAATTTCATTTGTTGTTATGTGCTTCGTTTAGGTGGACGTCGAGGCTAAGTGTCACCGCAAACCACTGTGAGTAATAACCTTATAAAGATATGTTCAAATTATCTTTACTTTCGAAAATGTCATTGCTATCAAAATGGATATGTGATTGATGGAATGAATTCTTAAAATGATTTTATGATTGATAGCATGGCTTGTTGAAATGTTATGACCTATAATGAATGAAGTTCTGTTTTGAAACGATATTGTGGCATCCATTGAATATAGGCCCTTGCCTGGGGGTAACAATACCATGGCTATAGGCCCTTGCCTGGGGGTAACAATACCATGGCTATAGGCCATTTGCCTGGGGGTAATAGTACCATGGCTAGGCCCTTGCCTGGGGGTAACAATACCATGGCTATAGGCCCTTGCCTAGAGATAACAATACCATGGCTAGGCCCTTGCCTGGGGGTAATAATACCATGGCTAGTACGATACGTCATCATTGGAATGAAATTGTCATTTCACGGATGTACCACAAATAATAGTACTATTGGCTTTTGTTACTACAAAGAGATGCTTTTATGGCTAATCAAAATATTTTGTTGTGAATTCGATCTATTATGGTGAATGCCTCCCTTGAAAATGATTTAAGATTCATTTCGGAACTGTAAGACATGTTTTTGTACTATTGTCGAACTTCATTCATTTAACCTCTTTATTCTGTTATTACTCATTGGGCTTTAGCTCACTATTTACTTACATATGTAATTATAGGTGGGCAAACGGAGCCTCAGAGTTAGATAGCCTCGAGTTTACCCGGGTCAGCCTTTTGTGGAGCTTCCAAGTGAAGTAGTCAGGCTTATGTGGAGCCATGCTTGTCAAACCCCTTTTGTGTGGATTTATGGTTTTGTATTTGTACATAGATAGGGTTGTATTTTTTTGTAGACATGAATTGTACTCATGTTGGGTGTAACTTGAAACAAAGCCTTGCTTAACATATTTGCTCTCCTCATATATGCACAGCTCAATGGATGAATTTTATAACATTGTAGACTTCCGCTAAGCCTCGTATTTTATTTTAAAGGTTTATTTGCATAGAGGCCGTTAGTAATCTATGATTACTGGCCGGTCATGATGCTAAACCTATAGGGGCGGGTTTGGGTCGTGACAGAGTGGTATCAGAGCACGAGTTATAACTCACTCCGTCCATTGAGCTATAGAGGGTCTAGAAGAGACTTCAGGAATGCATTCATGTGCATTTGATATGTTGAGTGAGATAACCTTGTGATTATATATGCAATTGTGTACATGATTATTTGTATATATATATATAAATTGTGTTTGTTATAATACAAAGCTTCATATAGAAAATTGTGAGAACCAGAGGTGATGAAATAGAGGAGGCAACCTCCTCAAGACTAGATAGAATGGAACGAATGATGCATGACATGGTTGAAGCCATAAGACAACAACAACAATGGCAACAACGACAACAACAACCACCTTCCCCACCTCCAATGCCTGTACCACCTCCAACTCTAGGGTGTTAGCCAGAGACCCGTACTATTGCCTTAACCAGGGAATTTAAAAAGATGAAGCCACCAGTGTTTCATGGTGGAATTGAACCGTTGAAGTCCAAAGCTTGGGTCTTGGGCATTGAAAAGTTGTTTGAAGTGTTCCTATGTATCGAAACTCATAAAGTGCAATTAGTAGCATTCACCCTAGAAGATGATGCCAGACGTTGGTGGATGTTAGTGCAAGATGATAATAAGGATGTTACTTGGGCTCGATTTCTGGAAATTTTCTATGAGAAATATTTTCCCCAATGTGTGCGAGATAGAAAGGCAGCTGAATTCATGGAACTCAAATAGGGAAATAAGTCAATTGCTAAATATGAGGCTCAGTTTATAGAATTAGCTCGCTTTGCACCCCACATGGTAGACACATATTATAAAAAGGCCAGACAGTTTGAAGGAGGGTTGCGTGATCCAATTTTGGATAAAATCAATGTACTCAAATTACCGACATACGTGGAGGTACTTGATAGGGCACTAATAGCGGAAAGAAATGTGGCCAGCCGTAAACAAAACTTCGAATGAAAAGGAAGAAAACAGAATTTTAGTACGGGAACTACGTCATCAAACAAGAAGTTCAAGTCAGGGAATTCTGGTAATACTGGTTCAAGCCAAAGTGGTGATTCAATATCAGCTTGTACTACTTGTGGAAAGAAACATACAGGAGTATGCTACTGTGCAACGGGGGCTTGTTATCACTGTGGGAAGATTGGGCACGTTACCAAGGATTGCACTCAACCACGTCAGGGTGGCAACCGAGGTGCCACAACCTCAATTGGGTCAACTCCTGCAACAAAACCAGCTGCAACATCACCCACCACAAGAAATGAACAAAGGCAAGAAAGGGTTTTTGCACTGATTCTGGGGGATACTCAAAATACTGAGGTAGTGGTGTCAGGTACAATCACCTGCTTATACTTTAATTGATTCCGGGTCTACACATTCGTTTATTTGTATGGCTTTTGTTGAAACTTTGGATAGACCTATGGAAACATTGAATTATATGCTATGTGTTAGATCACCTGTGGGGGGATCCATGCTATGTTTAACTATGTTTATTGCATGTGAATTATTTCTCGGGGATGCTACTTTGTATGCTGATTTAATACCTTTAGACATGGGACATTTTGATGTTGTTTTGGATATGGATTGGCTAACTAAATACTATGCAACTGTTGATTGCGCCTCAAAACGGGTAATATTCCGACCTCCCGGCAAGATGAATTTATTTTGAGGGAAAGGGAGTAGTCTCACCACCATACCTTATATCTACTATGAAAGCCCGGAAACTAATGAATAAGGGTTGTCAAGGGTATTTGTGTAGTGTAATAACCAAACCAACAGTAGACATTACTCTAGACAGTATACCAGTGGTGAAAGATTTTCCTGATGTGTTTCCGAATGAATTACCTGGCCAACTTGTTGATAGAGAAATTGAATTCATAATTGATGTAATACGGGGAACTTGACCAATTTCTAAAACTCCCTACCGTATGTCTACTACCGAAATGAAAGAATTGAAAATTTAGTCGTAGGAATTGCTTGATAAGGGGTTTATCAGACCAAGTGCATCCTTATGGGGCACACCGGTACTTTTTGTTAAAAAGAAAGACGACATTCTCCGATTGTGCATTGATTACCGAGAGCTCAACAAGGTAACAGTGAAAAATAAATACCCTTTGCCGCGTATTGATGACCTGTTTGACCAGTTGCAGGGGGCACAGATATTTTCAAAATTTGATTTGAGATCTGGATATCATCAATTGAAGGTTAAAGCTGAGGATATTGAAAAGACTGGCTTTCGAACCTGGTATGGGCATTATGAGTTTTTAGTCATGCCATTTGGAGTGACGAAAGCGTGATCTAAAAATTAAATCTAACTTCCCCAAAATGGCTTCCCTCAATGAAGAAGGGTAAAAATGTCCACCAAATCATACCAAAAATAAAATAAGATCTCACGGTAAAAATGTCATAACAAACCAGACCTATCAGTGTATTAGAAAATTCATAAGATTGATTAGAATAGTTGAACATTAGCTTAAATAATTTTTTGTTTAAAAAATAAATAATAATAATAATAATAATAATAATAATAATAATAATAATAATAATAATAATAATAATAATAATAATAATAATGTCGTCACTGATAAGCTACTTAAGCTACCTAATGATCAAGCTAGACTTAATGATCACGATCGACCAACTCATCAGTTGCAGCTCCAAACACATCAGCTGCAGCTCAAGTCACACATGCCAAAGCTAGATACAGGATAGACAGCAACCAAATGAGCTGTAGCTTCAATTACAGTCTTACAGTCTGCTGTAGCTTAGTTAGCCAAAAGCTTGAAGTTTGTTAGTTTGTTAGAACTAGAGTTAGATAGTGGTTATGGTTAGGTCAAGTAGTTAGTAGTCATGGTTAAGAGATTGCATCACATGTATATATACGATTGAATATCTTTGTAATGTGTTGTTGAATAAAGTAGATCACAATTTCTTTAACGTATCAAAGCTATAGGCTCCTACGAGCAGAGATACTTTAAGATCTTTCTATGGCTACTTCAAACCCTATACCTCCACCAAGCTCCATGTTTATACTTTCAAATACTTCAAGTTCTTCACATTCTTCTTCATTACCTGCAAATCTTACACTGTTGATTTCCAATCTGAATGCCTTTGTGTCTATAAAGCTTGAATCAACTAATTACATTGTCTAAAAGAGTCAACTACACAACATCTTGAAAGCTACGAATAGGGTTGGGTATAAGGTTATCTGACCCGCCCAAATGGCCTTACCCGATCCGACTCGCACACATATGGGCGGTTTCGCAAATACATTAGGGTCGGGTGCATTTTGGACTTTGGCTAATTTTCAAGTTGCAGGCGGGTTGCAGGTTTGAACCACATCCGCCCAACCCACGCATATTAACATTTTTTTTTGAATATTTTAAATCTGGACCATTCATCTTCACTTCATCTATACCCAAACAAACAAAAACCCTAATCTAATCTCTCAAACTCAAAAACACATCTGCGCAGCTCTCACTCTCTCATTTTTCAGTCTCTCACTCTCTCGTTTTTCATCTGGACCGATTAACCTTGCAAGAGATCGACTCCCTCTCATCGTAAGATCGACCGATCGACCACACTCTATCATCACACCGATCAACCTCGCAAGATCGAATCTCTCTCCAACAACTCTCAGGTACATGTCTCTCTGTCTCTCTCCCCGATCTCTGATTTTTTTGTGGGCATTCAGATATGTGTCTCTCTGTGCGCAGCCTCTCTTCTAATCTCACTCTCTCGCTCTTCCATCTCCCCCCCTCTCTCTCTCTGTGTTGACCAGCAAAAAGATCGATTGACCTTCGCAAGATCGACTCTGCTCTGCAACTCACAGGTAAGCCTCTCTCTCTCTCTCTCTCTCTCTCTCTCTCTCTCTCTCTCTCTCTCTCTCCCTATCCCCGATCTTTGATTATTTTTTTCTTAGGCAATCAGATTCAGATATGTGTCAATGGTATTTTTGTGTGTGTGTGTGTTATTGGAATTAAATCTGTTTTATTAGAATTTCTGTTTATTTGTTCATTGGAATTAAATCTGTTTATCTGTTCATTAGAATCTCTAAGTTTATTTATTTTTTATTTTTTCTATTATTGGAATTAAATCTATGTCATTGGAATTAAATCTGAGTTTATTTGTTCATTTCCATTTTTTTTAAAAACTGTTATTCAATCTGTGTTAAATCTGAGAGTTAGAATTGAATCTGTGTTATTGGAATTAAATCTATGTTATTGGAATTTCTATTTATTTGTTCATTGGAATTAAATCTATTTATTTGTTCATTGGAATCTCTGAGTATATTTTATTTTTATTTTTATTTTTTTGTTATTGGAATTAAATCTGTGTCAATGGAATTAAATCTAAGTTTATTTGTTCATTTCTGTTTTTTTTTTTTTTTTAATTTGTTATTCAATCTGTGTTAAATTTGAGAGTTGGAATTGAATCTGTGTTATTGAAATTAAATCTGTTATTGAATATGTGTTATTGAATCTGTTAGAGGGTGATTGAATTTGTTATTAAATTGAATCTATTATTGAATTTGTTAATAAATCTGTTATGTTATTAAAATTGAATTTAATTGATCTGTTATGTTATTAAATCTGTAATGTTATTGAATTTAATTGATTTGTTATGTTATTAAATCTAGTATGTTATTAAATTTAATTGATCTGTTATGTTATTGAATCTAATATGTTATTAAATCTGTAATTATGTTATTAAAATTGAATTTGTAATTTTTGTAATCCAGTTTAAGTGGAGGATAGTGTTTAATCTCCCGCAATCAATCTTTTACCTCTGGAATCCTCTAATTCTCAAATGAATCTCCCCTTAGCCGAACCCGAACCTGAACCTAAGCCTCCTAGACCCCCAAAGAGAGAGTGGGGGTGGAGGGGGGAGAGCACCATCCACAGTTTGGGATCATTTTGATAAGGTCATATGGACCGATTAGAAACGTAAAGTTGTATGAAAATATTGCAAGAAAGAGTATTTGGCTGACTCTAGAATTTATGGGACTAGCAATTTGAGAAGTCATACGCCCAATTGTAAAGAATATTCAAATAGGGATAGAAATGGTCGACAAACATTAAGTCTGAAAAACCTAAGTGATTCGTGATTAGATCAAGATTTAATTGTACCAATTCCCAAACAATTAAAACTAACAATCTAAATCATCAAGCCTGTACGAAAGTGATTTAGAATGTTGTTTTAGAAACAATAAATAGACACAAAAGACTTTTACGTGGAAAAAATCATTATTGGAGCACCTTCAATTGTGATTAAAAAAACCACAAGCGAAACACCACAAATCAATCCACTATGAAGGGAAAAAAGAATACAAAATACCCAAACTCTGTCAATTTGTCTTCAACGCTTTGTATATCTTCCACCGCAACCTTCATCTCAGAATTGATTAGATTGATGTTGATTCCACAACATCCACGTCGACTCAACGACCGTGCACAACTTCAAACACCTTCGAACACTCCACGCTTGAATCTCCGGATTCCACCAAAGAAGAACACTCTTGAAGATGATCACTCAAACAACCCTTTGATGTGCATTATCAAAGCATGTAAGTTTAAAATTCAAGCAAACATCAAAGAAAAACTAGCAAACTAGCCTCAAAAGAAAACCCTAGAGCTCCAAAAACAGGTCTAGAAGCCTTAAACCTAAAAATGGACTTAAACACACATATATATATATATATATAGAAAACAGGGGCCGCATACCCCATTCGAGGGCAAGACTTGCCGCTCAAGCAGAGTCACTAAAATGCATGTGATAAAACAGAAATACGCTCAAGCGCTAGAACTTACGCTCGAGCGCAAAAACACGCCTCCCAGTAGTTTTACAAACAAGCCAAACTACTGAGAAGGTGCAAACTCCGCTCGAGCGCATCTTTTTCTGCTCGAGCGGGACAAGCAAAAACCAAGGAAAAATTTCAACTCAATTAAATGAAGTTTGTTCACGGAATTGACAACAAGTAGGGACCTAACAATCTCCCCCTTTGTCAATTCCCAGACAAAACTCTTCTAACAATTTTTCCTAACAAACACATGCACTAGACAAACTAATTAACACAAACACAAGATCCAACCTATCAGACACAAAACAAAATCTGCAAAACCACAAAAGCCGATTTGATTGATTAATATTTTGAACAATGTAGAACCATCCACCTGTGAAACAATGATCAACATACCACAAAAACCAAAACTGTTGAACTCAATAAGATAATAAAAAGCAACAAATATGAAAAAACAAAATAGCCAACTATACTAGTTCTAAACCAAAGAAAACAATGTATAGGAGATATGAAAAATCAAAAATCCAACTGTAGCAGTTTTAAACCAAATCAAACAATATATAACCCAAAAATTCTCCCCATTTTTGGCTGAGAGACAAACAGTAACAAAAAACCAAAACTACCTGTGTTGGTTTTAAGCTTGAAGCTGCTCATTCATATGTTATTATCTTGTTATCTTGCTTATTTGAACTTGTTATTGTTTATCGCATCATCTTGAATGAGCATGAGTTTTCAAAATAGTCGGCTTCATGAAACGTGTGAGTCCAGCTTTCAAAGTTACATTGTGCATATCATTTGCATCTTACCCTAGAACTACGCTAATTTGATTCCTTGCAAAGGGATATATAGGCAGCCTACGGATGTAACCATTTATTTCTGTCTTGATTATTTGTCCAAGTCTTACGGCCTTGTCAAAATGGGTCATCTTCAGGCTTTGACATTCACTCACGCCATTTCATGACTTCGAGTTCTATCAAAGAGGGGCAACTATAGACACCCCATTTTTGATGACCCTTATGACTTGGACGTCATCGCTTGCACATCCGATGATGAATGCATATGCTGGTCAAGTGCTCGAAGTCCTCAGAGGGAATGCCACAGCTTTGAGCCTTTCAAACCTTACACCCATGTTGTCTTGTTTCTGGACCAAACCTTGGATTTTCAAGCCTGCAACCCCTGGTGGCCTGCCGGTCACTACTTTAGGCTGCCAGCCATCACCCTTGGTTGCCGGCCACCAATGTCTTTTGCAAATATTTTGTGACAGCTGCGCTAGCTGTTTGCACATATGCATGCATCTGCTCTCACATGTATGGTTGGATGTTTGTAAGGGAGATTCATGTTCTCTATATATAGATTACCTCCCTCTCATATTTTGGGGTTAGAAAAATTTTAGAGCAAAATTTTTCCTCTTTCTCTACAATTCTCTCTATCTCCTGCAAATTTCTTAACCCTTGCTTATACATCCTTCAACTTTGCCTCTACACTCTTAACCAAACCTCTCCATCTTCAAGTTGAGGTATCTTTGAGCCTTGTTTGAGCTCTTGAGGGAGTGTTTGCCTTGATTTATTGCTTGGAATTGGTTCTCCTCTTCAAGAGGTATAAGGCTTTGCCTCTTTACTTGTTGTATTCACTCGTTTTCTTGCTATTTTCCAACTGTTTTTAGGCTTTAAAAACTTTGTATTTTTGGGTTGAAACTTGGGTTTTAAGGCCAATAAAGGTTGAGGGGTGGTTCACCATTCTTTACACATTTTTCGCAAGGCCTTTTCCCTTGTGTTTCCCACCTTTGCACTATCTTTTTTGAGCTTTTAAACACTAATTTTCAAAGTTATTGCAGTGGCTAAAATCATGTTTTGAAGTTCAAAATTGAAGGGGTTAGCCTCCACTCCTTGTGTTTTGCTTAGTAGCCTATTATGATCCATGTTTTAGTTTATTAATCCAGCCATTTTTGTCTTAATTCTAGCATGTTTTACGATTGTTTTTAAACTATTTTAGGATTGTCTTTAAGTGTTTGTTGTATTTGAGCTTTGTTTTGCATGCTTATAGTGTAATTGTCCTCATAAGCTTGGTGTTTTAGACCTTAGACACCATCTTATTTGAGTTGATAGTGTTTATTTATGGCTTTCCATACTTGTGATCACTATTAATCACCTCTGCAATCTCTCTCCTTTCTTGGCTTTTATTTTGCTTTGAAAGTGGTTTCAAACTGCTTGTTTGTTTAAGCATGAGATTGAGGTGTCATGCTTAATGGTTTAATCTCGTTGGGGGTTCATTACGAATGGTATGATGTCTCTTTCATGCCCAAAACAACTCTTAGTTTGAGCCTTCTTTCCATTAGAGTACTTAAATTCACTTTTGGACCCAATTGACTAGAGAATGGTTAGTAATCTAAAATGAAGTAATAAAATTGGTGATTAAAATGTGCAAGATAATAACTTGTTTAGGTTCAATCGGATGTTAATTGAACCCTTGAGTCTTGAATCATTTCATACTCATTAGTGATGAAAACGGTTCAAGATTCATTGTCAACTACTTCTCTTGATCTTTCATGATAGGGAGGTGGTTTTGAGAGTCTCATTTTGTTGCATTAATTGAACTTGCACACTTTGGTTCAGAGGCCATCATGCAATGAAATTACAACGATAGATAGTTTGTAAACCAAGTTTACTACTCCTTTGATGATAAGGTGGGGTAAATTGTGCAAACAAACCCTTGAGAATACTTTGTCCCTACTTTGTGTGTACTCTATTGTAGCAGGAAAGCCCAGTCATCAGTGGCCGACAGGCCACTATTACCGGCCATCTTTTGTGGCCGGCAAGCCATCATCAGTGGACGGCAGGCCCCTTGCTGGCCACCCATGCAGAATCTAGCAGTGTACTCCCCCAACAGAATAGAGTTGGTCTGGAGGAGAAAATTAGTGCAAGTGTTCTACTGTGCAACAGAGGCTTTCAGCAGCAGAAACAGTGGCTTTTTTTAGAGGAAACCGCATTCATGCATAAGCCTTCCATCGATCCTCGGGAGCCATGTAGTATATATTAGTGTTGTGCTTAAAATAATGTTTTTGTACCTAATTAGTTAGAATAGCCAATTTGTCTCAGGTTGTAATTATTTTAATTAGCTAGATTAGTTAATTAATTAGTTCATTTGTTTTGTAGTTAAGTAGTTTAGCTATTTATTCATTTCATTTTGTAATAGTTAATTAATTAGTTTAGCTTTAATTAGTTAGCTAGTTAGTTCATTCAGACTCTCCTTCATGAGAGCGCCATGTTGTAATAACCTATATGTCTTCCAACCCCACGTCTTTCTCCATTTTACTTACTAGCTTATGATTGTTAGTTTAGGACATCATGTTTTGTTTAGCATACTTCGTGTTTGCATCCACTTGTATTGCATACACCGAGGCTCGGTTCATCATTCTCACTTGTATTGTTAGTTTAAATACTTTTTTGAATACGTGCTTAGACCGCATGCTATTTAATTGATTCGTATGCCATATTAGTAGCCAAGCCTAGTAATTGTATATTCCATGTGTTGCATTAGTCATATTGCCTAGTTAGGATCATGCATCTTTCTAACTTTATCATCTTTTTGGCTTAGAGTACGAAGTAAGCCTTTACTCGTTTTACCATATGGCATGTGTGTGATGGTCCCCATGTTTAGCATGCTTGCCATGAGGCTGATTGCTTAAGTGCTATAATTGCTTGAATGTCTGTGGATGAAGGCTAATTTCTTGAATTTGAATAATTTGAGTAATTTTTATATGCGATCACTTTTTCAAGTGGTACATATTTGAAACAATTTTCAAAACAAACATGAATCAAGTGTTCCAATTCTTGCAAATTAGTCTATACATGTGTGTGTGTGCATCACATAATAACGCTAGCCTAATAAATCGAAACAAGAGCATATAATATAAATAAGATTCATATCATGATTAGTAGAAGCTGATCTTTGATCGAGCGAGCGGGGGTGCTCAAATCATGACCTTCCCCTCTCGTACCTAAGTTCCCGAGCCGAGACAATCTTGGTGATGACAGACACGTGGCTTTTGGCACAAGTCATGGGTTTCCTAAATTTCCCAAAAATATTTAGGTGGCGACTCTGTATCTGGCAAACCAGTCCATTTTTGGCAATTTGATTCAAAATCGATTTCCCAAAAGATTTGCCGAATTGGGACTCTTTGGTGATTATCTATTTCACATTACACTTGTGAGATCAGATTCAGAACCGCGGGAGTCCAATATTGTAGGGCTTATTCGTCTTCCGAAAGGGGGCAAGAAAAAATCGAGCTACAAGCGCATGAATGGCCACTCGAGCGGGGATGTGAAAACACGTGTTCCAAACCAGGGTTCACGCTCAAGCGCTAAAACTTACGCTGGAGCGTAAAAACACACCTCACAGTATTTTTGCAGATGAGGCAAAGTGCTGAGAAGGTGGAAATGCCACTCGAGCGTAACTTTTCCCACTCGAGCAGGAAGACCAAAAACAAAGGAAAACTTACAACTCGATAAACCCAAGCTTGTTTGCGAAATTGGCAATAAGTAGGGTCCTAACAATCTCCTCCTTTGTCAATTCCTAAACAAAACTTTCTAACAATTTTTTCCTAAAAATACATGCACTGGACACACTAACTAAAGCAAACCAAACAGGTCAAAGTGAGGTAGTAACACCAAGAACAAACCAAACCACCTATTTTGAAAACATCACACAAACCAAAACTGTGAAACAATATAAGATGAACATATAGAGATAAGCAAAATTGCCAAATATAAATAACCAAAGCTGTCTATTCCAAAAGTCCAAACATATCCCAATATCCATGTTCATGTGTTAGCGAAACCAAAAGTCTAATGTCTAGCAACAAAACAAATCCTAGTAATCATGCAAAACAAACCCAAAAAAAAAAAACAACCAAACAAAGCTACTCTCCCTTTTTGTCCGGGAGGCAAGCACAACAAAAAAAAAAAAAAAAAAAAAAAAAAAAAAAAAAAACATAAGAAAAACAGGAATAGAAACTGTGCAAAGAAAAAATATACTATCCAAGGAGAGAGAAACAGGTATCAAAGATCCGGTGGCGGTAGAGGCTGCTGTAGCTGAAGCAGAGTCAAGATCTGAGCAATCTGCTGAGAAAACTAAGCAACACTCCTCAATGTGACTGGAAGGGGCCTCCAAGGCAGTGAGCTGGGCATCGGTGGAGGCCTCAAGATTAGTAAGCTGAGCATGAAAGATATCCATTCAGACCTCCAAGTGATCAAAACTGGAAACCATGGCCTGCTCAAACTGACATAGCTAGCCTCTGATAGAACGAGCTGGATGAGGTTGCTCCCCCTCACTTGTAGCAACAACATCAAACTCTGCTTCCTCAACCAGAGGATCATCACTTGCACCAGAACCACCCACCCCAGAAGAACCCCCATTAACATGTGACTGACTATGGGAGACGGTCTTTTTGGTGAACGGTCGGGTAGGAAAGGCAAACTAGTCCTCATCAAAAGTTGGAACCTCAAATTTAGACAATAGACGGTTGATTAGACAACCATACAGTAACCCTAACTGCATGTTTCCTATAACAGCGATCATCTTGCGAAGGATAAGAGTGGCAAGATTGATGGAGAGATGGCGAGCTATGCAGAAGAGAACAAAACCTTGTTCTTGATTGATTTCAGAACAATGAGTGGTGACTATGATATTTACACAGACAATAAGATTAAGCAAACGGAACTGGGAAAGGAGCTCATTTTGTTTTATCAAGGCTCCCTTGAGCCAAGGACGGGATGTTCCACACAATGAAATGGCCACCTCGTTGAAATCACACATGGGTCGGACACGGAAGGGATAGTGATAGGGAAAGATTTGGCCAATGCCTACTAGCTCACGAATAAGGTCAGAGGAAATGGTGATGGAATTAGACCTAACCCAGGTAGTGAAAGAATGCCCAGTATCATCAAATGCCCTCGATGTTACAATAAAACTCCCGGACCCAGTCAAGATTTTGAGGACCGGAGAAAGAAAGAACCAAGTCACCCCCCGATGGATCAAACAAAGGCCAGATGGGAATGGGCTAACATGTAGTGGGTTGCATATTGTGTTCTAAGTGGACAGGGAAACGGTCAGAGTTATAAGCAGGGCGGTAGGCCGTAAACTTACGGCATTTTGAAGTGGACATCGCTAAACCAAAAGACAAACCCAATGACAACCACACCCCTAAACCAAAACAAGAACCAAAACCATTAGGCACAAAAGAAAGCATTAGTAGCAAAGTCCAAATATATAAGATTCAAAATACCAAAAGAAGTGATCAAACTAGTAGAATCAAACCCCAAAGAACCAAAGTGGAAAACACAGTATAACATGAGCTAGTAAAAAATAAATCAACCATTAAGATCATAGTGCACAGCAAGAGCACAATAAAATGCAAACCCAAAAGCTATGAGTTACCAACATCCTAATATAGCATGAGGCATAGTACCAAATACAGAACACAAGAATTCCAATAAGAACCAAAGCCAATTAGTGATCAAAACCAAACTAACAACACCAAAAAATAAATAAATCAGAAAATAAAGCCAATGACCAATCCAATCGCAGACCCAAGCAGAACCAAGAGAAACACGAAAACTATTTAGGCCTACGGTGGAAGTGTGTGAGCAAGGGAAAAACCAAAAACAAACAAAAACCAAACTACCCCACCCAAGTCTCAAAACAGATAAGAATAGAGAGAGACAAACCAAAAAAAAATAAAACAAACCAAAAAGAATAGCAAGAAAACGAAGGAAGACATACCGGAGGCAAAATGGACGACTGGAGGGAGAGAAGAGCACACACAGAACAGGGAGATCAAGAGAAAGTCGTGGAGAATGAGAGTGCAAGAGCAGCCCTAGGAGAGAGACGACATAATTTAGGGAAAATAGACTGAAAGGTCAAGGGCTAGGTTTAAAAAGAAATGCAGTCTGCTCGAGCGAGAATTTGGAAGCTTGAGCGTGCTTCTTTACGCACGTGGCTTCGCTCGAGCGAATATTTTTGCGCTCGAGCGCAAAAAACAAGCCTGTAGAATCTCATGTAGTTTGCAAAAATGCTGGAAGAGTGAAACCTCCGCTCGAGCGCTAGATTTGATCCTCGAGCAGGTAAGAAAAAATAACAAAGCCAAACAAACGCCCATCTAAGCAAATAAAAGCAACTCACACTAACAAGTGGGACCTGAAACAAGAAAAGATTTGAACAATAGCAAGAATGTGATACTAAGATGAGATAATCCACAAACCATGAAGCCTACAACCTTGCAATTTTGACAATATGAAGCACAATATTCATGAGCAAAATAGATAAATATTGAACAATGAGCATAAGCTACATACGAAAGCACAACTCAAAGACAAACATGAGAGCTCACAAAATGAGTGTGTGTGTGTGTGTGTGTGTGTGTGTGTGTGCAATCCTTGAGAGGCCACAGAGCTAGAGTTAATCCTCGTAGTGATCGGATGGCTGGACTTCCAGCAAGAGTTACTAAACATCACTAAGAAAAGTCAAACCACTAGACATCAAGGGATATTTGTTGAGTAAAAACGAAGGCTCCCCCTTAATCAATGAGTCCCTGTTTTTTATGTTATGTTTCTTTATTTGATTTTTTACTTTTCTTCTGTGGGACTCACGAGTGGCATGCATGCTCAAGAGTTTGGAGACCAAACCAGAGAAGCATGAAAACAATAAGGATGACCTGGTTGGTGCCTCTGAGTTAGCCTTTTCCTAATGCCCGGACTTCAATGAACTGAGGAAGGAACCGTGAAAGTGAAAAAAAGACTCAACATCACCCATGATATGCCAGTATAGGTCAATTTCTCTGAAAATGTATACGAGACACTATTAGAGGTCCATAGAGAACTTTGATCACTTGTGCGAAAACCCCTGCAACAGTTTATCTCAATGATGTGTACAGAATGAGATCATAAAGTCAATGAGTATAAGCATTTAGAATGAGCTATGAACAAAGAACCATGAAATCTTGCAAGCAGCATGAGAGGTGGTCATATGAGTCTAAATGCAGAGATGACCGGAATAAACAACAATGAGATTATAGCATCCAAGAACAAATAAAGCCAATCACTCTCACCCACTCAAGTAACAGGTAACACCCTAGTGACTGAGCACTACACCCAAGGCCTTTCTAAGGAACTCAAACCTAAGAAGATCAAGGGGTTTTGTAAAAATATCAGCTTTTTGATGTTCAATGGGTACATGTTCAAGAACAATAAGGCCCTCCTCCACTAACTCTCGAATGAAATGATGACGAATGTCAATGTGTTTGGTGCTAGAGTGTTGGACAGGATTTTTAGAAATGTTAATAGCACTTGTGTTATCACAGAAAAGGGTGAGAGTGTTCTAGTCTATACCATAATCATGAAACATTTGCTTCTTCCACAACATTTGTGCACAACAACTCCTTGCGGCATGTACTTAGCCTCAGTGGTCGAAAGGAAAATGGCATTTTGCTTTTTGCTTTTTGCTATGCCAGGCAACCAAATTATTCGCAAAGTAAAAACACCCTTCGGATGTGCTCTTACGATCATCAGCACACCTTGTCTAGTCAACATCAGAAAAACTAGTGATTTCAGCGGTAGTGTCTGTCATGAACCAAATCCCATACCCTAATGTCCCATTAGCATACTTAATGATACGTTTGACTACAAGCAAACGAGACTTTTTAGGACAGACTTGGTAACGGGCACAAACACCTACACTAAATTTAATGTCAGGATGACTGGCTATGAGGTACAAGACATTCCCTATCATACTCCTATAAAGGGTAGAATCAACATCAATACCAGAGGAACCTTTGGAAAGTTGAAGGCTAGTGGTCATGAGAGTGCAAACTTGTTTGGCTGACTCTAGACCGAACTTAGACACAAGGTTTTTGGCATACTTGGTCTGAAAAACAAACATACCCAAAGGAGATTGTTTAATTTGAAGACCTAAGAAGTGAGACAACTCCCCCATCATGCTCATTTTAAACTCATGTGTCATGCAATCCGAGAAATATTTCACAAGAAAATCAATAGTGGATCCAAACATAATATCATCAACATAAATCTGAGCAACAAGTATATGAGACTTGGTATGCTTCACAAATAAGGTCTTGTCCACACTACCCCTTTGAAAATCATTATCAAGTAGAAAGGTAGTAAGTCTATCATACCAAGCTCGAGGGGCTTGTTTTAACCTATATAATGCCATGTCTAACTTGTAGACATGGTGTGGACATTTTGGGTCTTCAAACCCTTTTGATTGCTCAACATAAGCCTCTTCTTTCAAGTACCCATTCAGAAAGGCACTTTTTACATCCATTTAGAACAATTTGAACCCAAGAAAGCATGTAACACCCAGTAAAATGCAAATAGATTCGAGATGTGCAACAAGGCAAACGTCTCATCATGATCAACACCCTTTACTTGAGTATACCCTTGAGCAACCAACCTCACTTTATTTATAACCACAGTACCATTCTCATCAGATTTATTTTTAAAGATCCACTTCGTACCTATCACATTCAAGTCTCTAGGTCTTGAAACAAGAGTCCAAACTTTGTTACGTTCAAATTGACCTAATTTTTCATGCATAACATTAACCCAACTATCATCTAGTAAGGCCTCTTTTATATTTTTAGGTTCAATTAACGACACATAGCACATGTGAGATACCTTTTCCCGAATTTGTTTCCGGATTTTCATTCTGTTAGAGACACTTCCAATTACCTGCTGAGTTGGATGATTCAGTCTTACTCTTGCTGATGGTTTTAACTCTAGACTAGTAGTGACGGAAGCATTAGAGGTGGTACTTCTTTGTGCATTCTTTTGACTTGGACTTGCCATTAAAGTTGGTGTCGGCTCACCTTCTTGGGCTTGACCCTGTGCTTCTCCTTGTCTTTGTGGTTCAGTATCCAAGATTGGAAACTCACCATATTCTTCTTCATGTATTGCTAGCATAGAAGAACCTGTGTCATCTATAACCACATTGATTGATTTCATTAGAGATAAAGTGCGCTTTATAGACACTAAAAGCTCTACTAATGGTTGAATACCCTAGAAAAATACCGTCATCACTTTGGGAGTCCAATTTCCCCAACAGCTCTCTATCGTTGAAAATATAACGTTTACTCCCAAAAGTTTTGAAATATTTTTCATTATGTTTCAACCCTTTCCACAGTTCATATGGAGTTTGTAAAGTGTCGGGCCTTAAATACACACGATTCACAACATAAACAACGGTATTTAAGGCTTAAGCCCAAAACTTAGGAGGAATTTTCTTGCTAAGGAGCATGACCCTAGCCATCTCTTTAACAATCCCGTTCTTCCTCTCAACAACTCTATTTTGCTGTGGAGTAATCGGAGCAAAAAACTCATGTTTTATTCCATGCATATCACAAAACTCCAAAAACGAACTATTTTGAAACTCACAACCATGATCAATTTGGATTCTTATGATACGCCCAATAGAGACACCCTGTTCATTTTAGATTTTAAGGACTAAGCCCTAAAAATCATCAAAACATATCAAAATTTTCTTTTAAAAAATTAATCCATGAAAAATGAGTGTAATCATCCACAGTTAAAAAAATGTATTTTTTTTACCTCCAATGCTTTTAGTGCGAGTGGGTCCCATAAGATCTATATGAATCATTTCAAGAGGGATGTTTGGCTGTGAAGTTGTTCACCTTTTTATGAAGGGCACGAGTTTGCTTCCCAAGTTGACATAGTCCACACACATGGTTCACATTCTTACCCATTTTGGGTACTCCTCTCACAAGCTCTTTGTTAGCTATCTTGGTTAGGTCCTTGAAATTCATGTGACCTAATCTTTGATGCCACAAGTCAAGATTACTTATGACGGCCAAGTGACAAGTAAGATCATTAGTGGTAACAATCTCATAGCAATTATCAGATGTGCGAACCCCATGCATGACAATATTTCCCTTCTTATACAAAATTTCACATTTATTTTTTGAAAATAATACTTCATGATGGGAATCACACATTTGACTAATGCTCAAAAGATTTGCTTTAAGGCCATTAACAATGAGGGAATTTTTGAGCTTAGCAAGACCAGCTATACTTATAGAGCCCTTACCAATGACTCTATAAGCGCCACCATCTCCAAAGGTAACAATTTCTCCTTCATATTTTTCAAGAGATGTGAAGTAGGATTTATCACCAGACATGTGACGAGAGCACTTACTATCAAGATAACACATGTGTGAGTCACGTGCTTGCAGTGCAGTGTGAACAACAAAACAAGTTAAGTCATTGTTTCTTACCCACATCTTTTTGGTCTTAACAGAAGCAGGACTGGCAGGCTTGGTAAACGTCTTAGCGTTGTGAACACCCTCATGAATCTTGGTGTTCCACCTAAAGATGTAAGGTTGTCTCCTAAACCAAAAAGTATTAGAATTTCTACCCTTGTGAGACAACTTACCAAACAACTCAAAACCTTAAGGATGAATGTGACCATGCCTACCATAATGATGACAAACAAAAACAGGTTTTACCTCCTTTTTGTTGATCTTACCCCCGTTAAGTAGATGAAGAGATGGATCACCCTGTTGAACCTTCAGTTTTTCCTTTGTTTAAGTCTTGATGTCATGTAATGTAGAGGTCTGTCCCTTTTGAACTATTGCATTACCATAGCCTAGCCCACTTTTGTCACAACTCATCTGTTGAGACTTGAGGATGTCTTCCAATGTCTTTGACCCTTTGTTCCACATAGTAATTGTGGCTCTAGCATCTTTGAGTTCTTCATCTTTCTGACCGATCATCTCTTCTAATGCAGATTGTGACATCTTAAGGATTTCAATCTTCTCTTCATATGTGGCATAGATTTTCAGAAGTTCATTCCTTTCAGTCTCACAAGACAAAAGTTTTCTACATAGGTCTTGCCTGTCATTGGAGATCTTGATAACATGCTGTTTGGCTGTTGCAACCTCTCCCTTTAGCTTGACATTCTTACTTTTACATGCTTTAAGCTTGCAAGTCAGTTTGTCATTGATCTTGGACAAGTTCAGAGATTCATCATAAAGCTTTTCATAAGCTTGTTGGAGGTCATCACCATCAATCTCATCATTGTCTTCCAAGGTTTCATTATCATCTTTTTGCTCCTCTTTCTTTTTGATCTCATCCAGTCAAGCAACTAAAGCATGAAAGTTGATGGATGGTTGTGAAGATGACTCACCTCTTTCATGGACTTGACTAAGAATGTCCCATGCATCTTTGGCCTTCGTGCAGTGAGCAATCCGTTGTTGTTTTTCTTCAGAAATTGCTTCACGGATTGTGTTCAGAATTCTTTGATTGCTCAGATTGTCAGAACTTTCAGCACCCTGTTCAATTACTTGCCAACCTTCAGAGTCATGAGCTCTAAGATGCATCATCATTTGTATCTTCTAGAATAAGTAATCACTCCCATCAAAGGTAGGAGCACAGTGCAGACTCTAACCATGAGCAAACTCAACTGTCTTTGGAGATGGTTGAGTGGCAGTAGACCAGAATGCATGTAGGTACTATTTCCATCTTCACCGAATTTGGTTTCTTTGGGTTCTTGCTCTAACTTGCTTTTATCATCCCAAGTCACAGTATAGACTTTCTTGCGATTCTTTTTTGATGGACATTCAAGTGCAATATGTCCAAACCCTTGACATTCATAGCACTTGACACCTTACCCCTTCACAGTCTTCTTCTCAGTATTTGAAGTAACTTTTAGAGGAAAAGTTTTGAATTTTTTGTTACCCTTTTCTTTTGAACTAGAGTCCTTGAAATTCGACTTCTTTTTGTTCAAGAATTTTTTAAACTGTTTGGTAAACATAGTCGTCATTTTAGACTCTAGATCAAATTCAACCTCAGGAGTCTTGGTAGTCTCATGAGTACTGGTAAAAGCCACACTATCTTTTTGTTTTTTCTTAGAAATTTGGTGGGCTTCATAAGTCTGCAAGTTTCCAACCAAATGATCAAGCTTGAGGGTATTAACATTTTGAGCCTCCTCGATAGCTGTAACTTTTGATTGGAACCTCTCATGTAAAGACCTCAAAATTTTTCCAACAACTTTAGTTTTAGGGATTTTTTTCATCGAGAGTGAAATAGGAATTCACGATGTCACTAAGTTTAGCATAAAAATCATTAAACGTCTCATCACCACACATAAAAAGAGTTTCAAAAAAGGAGGTGAGATGTTAAAGTTTTGATCTTTTAACAGCCGTAGTACCCTCGTGAATAGTTTTAAGAATGTCCCAAGCCTCTTTTGCTACCTCACACATGGAGATACGACGAAACTCTTTAGGTGTGACGGAGCAAAAGAGGGAATTGAGAGCTTTACTGTTCCAACTCGAGTTTTGATAATCGATTGTGTCCCATCTATTGAGTGGTTTGGAGATATCAGCACCATCAATGGTGACAACAGGTTCACTCCACCCATAAAGCACACAATGCAAAACTTTCTCATTGATAGATTTTAAAACACCCTTATACGAGCTTTCCAATAAGAATAGTTTGTACCATCGAGTAATGGAGGTCTATGGGTCGAGTTACCTTCGTGAATTGAATCAATATCACAAATCACACAAAATCACACTCCTATAGTTTTGAGAAATACGAAGAGTGACCCGCTTTGATACCAATTGAAAAACCTAAGTGATTCGTGATTCAGACTAGATTAATTGTAACAATACCTAAACAAATAAAATAGACAATCTAAATCATCTAGCACATACGAAAGTGATTTAGATTGATATTTCAAAATCAATATATCAATACAATAGATTTTTATGTGGAAAAACCACAATTGGAGCACCTCCAATTGTGATTGAAAAACCGCGGGCTAAACGCTACTATTCAATCCACTATGAAAGTAAGAAATAATACAAATTAACCAAATGAATTACCCAAACTCTGTCAATCTGTCTTCAACAATCTGTATCTCTTTCACAGCAACCTCCGTCTCGAAATTGATCAGATTGATGTTGAATCCACAACATCCGTGTCGAATTAACGAATGCGCACAGCTTCGAACTCCTTCGAATACTCCACGCTTGATTCTCCGGATTCCATCAAAGAAGAACACTTTGAAGTAGAACACTCAAACAATCAAACTCTTTGATGTATGTTTGTCAAATCATGTGAGTTTAATACTTAATCAAGCATCAAAGAAAACTAGCAAGATAGCCCCAGTAGAAAACCCTAAAACCCTCAAAGAAGATCTAGAAGTCGTGCCCTAGATTTAAAGCAAACTGTAGTTTTATAGTTGCTGAATTCGCGATCCCCGCTCGAGCACAGGAATGGCCACTCGAGCACGGATGCTAAAATGCATATTCCAAACTAGGGTTCATGCTCGAGTGCTGAAACTTACGCTCGAGTGTAAAAACACACCTCATAGTATTTTTGCAAATGAGCCAAAGTACTAAGAAGATGGAAATGCCGTTCAAGCGCAACTTTTCCCGCTCGAGCGAGAAGACCAAAAACAAATGAAAACTTACAACTCGATAAACCCAAGCTTGTTTGCGGAATTGGCAATAAGCAAGGTCCTAACAATCATGTATTATGCTTATTTTCCATTAAGTCAGTGATGCTTTCATCCTTTCATCTATACCTCATTCTTTTAGTTGCAGTTCACATAATTTAGCTTTTTTCCCTTTTTCTTCAGTTGCTTCAACTAATTTTGGAAATTAATTGGATTTTGACTCGATGACTATATGAATGCATGTGGTACAAAGATATGGCCAATTAACAATATTATTTTTTCAACAAAGAGACTCAACTTATGATCTTGAAGCTGGCCCCAGAAGAATCGCTAACACTTTATGTTATTACTTCCATTCACTACAACAAAAAAACATTTTTGGCGACCTTTTTTGGCAACTAAAATAGAAATTAGTCGCCAAATGCACATAATTGGCGACAATATATTTTTTGGTCACCAAAAACTAAACTATTGGTGACGAATTAAAAATTTGGTCTCTGTTGAGTTTGGCGCCAAGTGAAATTTATAGGTGGGAGCTAAGGAAAATTTTCTGCGACCGAACTAATATATGGCAACGAAAAGTTTAGTCACCAAATGTATTGTTTTTGGCGATACCCATTGCTTAGTCACGAAAAATATAAACAACATTCATGGCGACTTAATTAATTTAGTTGCCAATAATTAATTTCTTAAACTACGCCATTTTGTATGTGTTCTATAACTTTTAATTACTAGAAATGACTGTGAATAAAGAGGTAAATTGCCCCTTGAACTCCATCTCATTTGCTTCGCTCAAGACCTCAAACAACATAAGGTATTTCTTCTCTTCTTCTTCTCCATCTCTCTCTCCCTCTCACTCTATTTCGTTGTCGACTATAGAGAGAGTGTCGTCGACTACGCACCCTAGAAACGGTGTTGCCCCTTCATCTCTTGCATAGCCGATTATGAGCCTCTCTATGGTCGCTGCTATCTATCCTCTCTCTGTTGTTGTTCTTCATATTTGTTGGAGAAAACCATAGAAAATCTGTTGTTGTTCTCTATGATATATATATTCTCTCTCTCTCTCTCTCTCACACACACATACACACACAAACACACACTTTATTTATTTATTTTGCATTTTTATCTTCAAGGCTTGAATCTCATGCTCTAGATCGACGACCCTCTGTGATCTCCAAATTCGTTCTTAATCTCCAAATTTGATTCCCTCAAGTAAAAGTTCTCTCCTTTGTTTCATGGTTTATATATGTGTTTGCTTAATTTACTCTATAAATTTCTTCTTTTCACCTTCATTTTTGTTCTACATCTCTTCTTTATCTTTTATTACATTCACTAAACTTAATTGAATTCATTGTTATTGTTTATGTGTGTGTATATATATATGTATATATATATATATATATTTGTCAATTTGTGGTGATTTGTGATTTTGTGTTTTTGATTTAGGGGTTTCATCATTTCATTATAAAAAAATTTCGATTAATTCCTGTGAAATTTTTATCCCAATATATATAGAACTAGGTTTTTTTTTTTTTTTTTCCTCTTGCCCTTTTGATTTAGGGGTTTCATGATTTTGTTTTCATTATAAAAAAAAAAAAAAAAAAAAAAAAAAAAAAAAAAATCGATTAATTTCTTTTTGGAAGATTTACGATCAATTTGGCTCACTCAATGAAGTGAAATGGAATGTAATGGACATTCCTTAGGCTCCCATATAGAATGAATATTTTCTTATAGTAGTAAATGATGATTCAATTTCTAATGTATTTTTCAGTATTTTTTTTAAGTCAACCAAACATGGAAATTGACAATCATTTTCTTATATTGATAAATGATGTTTCCATTTCTAATGTATTTTTCATTATTTTTTTGGTCAACTAAACATGGGAATTGGCATTTTGATAAAATGATTCCATTTTACTTTATTCCAGTTTAGTTCTTCAACATTTCCTTGTGAAAATCAAAGTAAATTATTTAGTCGCAAAATTCTAAAATTATTACTCCCCAAAATGAGTTTACAAAGCAAATTGTAACGGTTAATCCCACAAATGGGTTTTATAGAGTAACTTGCATATAACCTAAAATTTTGCATATCATATTATTGTTTTCATTTTCAAAGTTTTGTAATAGTTTTACGTCTTCATTATTTTTTTAATCAGTAGTTTTATCTGTGCTTGATTTCATGAAGTAGTACATATATTTATGTATTTCATTATTTGTGTTTTATATGGTCTTTGAAGAATTTCTTCAATTGCTACTAAATTAATTAGTTGAACATTTGCTTTTCAAGTGTTTGTCTATCCAATATCCATTATACTTGTAGAGCTTGGAAAGCTCAGCTTAATTGATTGGAGTTGAGTGAGTTGATCAAAGTGAGATTGGCTTTGTTGTTCGAGTATAATATGAAGCAAGTTGATTACTCTGTTATGGACTTGGTGTATAGATTGAAATCTATTAAGGATTGTGCTTGGTTATAGCATCTTGAATGGAAGCATGCTTGTGGAGTGCTGTTGTATAGCTTTGATATGGGTGTAGGCTTGGTGCTTAGTTTTTCTTTTTTTTCTAAATTGGGTTGTATATGGTGCACTCATTGTCTAGCCCATTAATCATAAGTTTGACCACTCCTATGTGACAAGGTCAGTAAAAATTATATGCATTTTTGCATATGAATAACAAAATAATCATTAACATATCAATTGTATAGACTTGTTGGGCAAGTGTTCCATTACTTTGACTTTTGGCCCATCATCTGCCTAAGAAATGGCCTTTTGGTTAAATTGAAAAAGGGATTAGTTTATGGTTAGCATAATAATATGTTTAAGCTTGAAGATTAGCTGCACTTAATGGTAGTAGTTTGTCACTTCAGAAGATGGAAGTGGGCTTAAGCAACTCGAACATCTTATTTTGAAGGTCTTTAAAGAATCTCATGTTTAATGATCTTTCGCTTTGCTTTTGTACTTGGTTTGCTTAAGAAACACATTGCTTTCCATATTGCATGAGCTAGAAGGTGCACTTTGTTTTTCCTTTTTTGTTCATAATTGAAAGATGACTATTGTGTTATCTTTTTTGGTTGATCTACAAGGTAAATGATGGATCTGTTACAGCTTTTATTGTTTGCTTCATTGGAACAACAAATACAAAATTAATCAAAGGAAATTTTAGTTGGTCTATAAAAGAAATTATATGATAGAGTAATTTATGATCGAATCCCAACCTCATTATTTTTGTTTCTGGATTGCAGGGTAATATTTGTTGAAGTGGCAAAACCTAGATCTAAGCTCTGCCAAGATGTGAAGAAAAGGCACATACGGCATTGACAATGGAAGTGATTTCATTTGCACTATGGCAGTAATTCATTTCCCAATTGTTGCTATGTAAACTAGCAACGTCTCTCTCTCTCTCTCTCTCTCTCTCTCTCTCTCTCTTGAATTTACTAATTTTATTAAATATTCTCTGTTAATACGAACAATTAATTAAGATAATTATATATGATCATGAGTATAATATTGTTGATATGTGGTTATGCATTATAATTTGTCATGTGATTGAGAAATTAAGGTTGTGAAATTGAAGATTTCAATTGAAGATTTCTAGAGAGAGATGAGAGATTCTACAGTTGAATTAATTGAGTTGTTGCTATTAATTTTTGTTCTCTAACTTAATTGTAATTTTATTAGAGTTTTGAATTAATCCAATGTATATAAAATATATATTTTTATGGTGAAATTGATTTACAATATTATTATTGCTTGCAGGTTGCCCAACATTTAAGGAAGTGAAGATGCATTTATACTATTAAGAAGCAAATTCGAACTTATTTTGTTGAACAAGTTTTGCTGTCTTAAGGAGTGGGGATCATTAGTTAGGGTAGTTTTATATAGAAATGGTTACAACTAACTAACTCTAACAAATTCAAGATTCTAACTTCCACAACTAACACAGTTATAACAAAGATATTTATCACTCAAGTATATATAAAGTTAGAAACAAACAACACCTCAAATGGGCTTTTGGTTAGGAAATTAGAAGCAAATTAGCAAACACCAAGCACTATGGATGAGCTGTGTGAATTAATCAAAATTAGAGTGGCCTTATGGATGAAGTCAATAAGCCCTAAGGAATCTCATTTCACAATTCATGACCTTATTTATAATTTGAGGCATATTAGAGTTTGCTTAGGTGAAAGCGTAGGGTAGTGGCAGAGCTGATCCTTTGTTGCTGCAACTGGTTTTGATTGGTTGAGGATTAGCTAGTGATGCTATTGGATGGTTTGTAGTTTGTTTGGTATACATCTGATGGAAAGCGTGGTGGCTACCCTTTAAGTTGGATTTGTTTGCTGTTTGTTGGTTTTTTTTTTTTTTTTTTTTTTTGTTTTTTGTTCTATTCTCTAGTTTGTTTGGTAGTTAGTGCCTTACCAACTTGGCATTGTGCTAGCAAAATGCTAGCAACTTGGAACCTTGTAAATTAACTTACAACAAGCATATATAATTTGGTGGGTATGATGTGGCAGAATGAGCAATTCCTTCAAGTACAGATACCGATCAAGGATATATATACCACAAATGAACTTCTAAAACATTAGGATGCAGATATGCGAAGAACACCGCAAGACATATATATATATATATAGTCTAGTATATGCATGTGTGTGTATACAACTAAAGAATAACCTACTATAGACTTATGCAACAAAATCTTTCCTTCTGAATCTTTCAAACATTCTAAAATTTCTAACTTGTAATACAAAATTCACAAAAGCAAATTGAGAGTAATGTTTTGTGGACACGATCTAGGGACCAAAGATGTGTTTTAATCTCATTATCCCAATGTTTCTTCACTAAGAAGTCGTCAAAGTTCAGAAACTCTTGTTATGTTTCCTAAGAACACTATAATCCTATACTAGAAATGTCACATATCTCATAATTTTCTTTTGCAATATCAAATAACTAATTATCACAACATATCATCGGCAGTAAAGTACGATTTGTGGGCACAATGCTATCAAACTATTCATATTCATTCTTTTTTTTTTTTTGGGGGGGGGGGGCAACCTTTTGACCTTAATGTAAGTGAAAGCAACCTCAAGTTTAAGATTTAGGTCCTTCTGATTTCAATTTAGTCATGAAAGTAAAGGTAGCACTTTGGATGAAATCTCATTCCATTGGTAGCTCCTACTCAGTTAATATTTGCTCTTGTTTTGGAACCTTTTGAAATTAGATTTGATTAGTATTCCATTATGACATAATTTGAGCTAGATTTTGGTTGGACAATATGCGACTGATTTACAAAATTGTAGAGATATTGCTTGTAATTAGTTCATATATGCCAAGTTTTAACTGGTGAATCATGTGTTACTTTTTTATTTTGGTATATTGAAATCTTATAATTCACCGTAGGAAAACTTGCTCCTAATTTGTTAATCTATAATGTGAAACCAATGTTTTTAGACCAAGAACTTTATTATTAACATTTTAGCATTGTAATTTTTTTCATATGTTTGACAGATTGGCAATGGATGGAACATAGTACGGGGAGCATCAAAGGATTACATTTTGAATTTTTTGTCATAGGTTTTTGTTATGAATTTGCAAGCTTAGAAGTTTTGTTGGAATTACATGTTTGAAGTTTGGGATTATAAGGGATTTGTACTTATATTGGATGTTTTGGATTTGATATTTTGCTTATATTTAATATGCTACTACTTTTGAATTAGGTTTATAATTTGGATGCTTTGCACAAGTGTGTTAATTTGAATTATATTTTGCTTATGTTTATAGGTTTATGAATTATGTACTGAACAGAGAAATTGTAAAAAATAAAAAATAAAAAAATAATTATAAATAATGAATTTTTGGTGACAGGTTTTTCACTTGTAAATTTATTTTTGGTGACACTTTATTTCTATTGCTGAAAGTCTGTGTGAATAATTTTTTTAGCGACCCAAAACTTGATTGGTCGCAAAAAGTTTTAACATTCAACAAACAATTCATTTAGTCACTAAAAGATATTTTTAGCGACACATTTATATGTCGCTAAAACCTAACATGTCATCCGCTTAATGCTACTTGTAGCGATTGAATGTTAATTTTTGGTGACGAAATTTTAGTCTTTTGGAGACTGAAATATTTTGTTGCCGATTTATTTATAAGGCGACCAAAATTTATTTGGTCGCCGAACCATTTAGTGACAAGCCTTCAACGACTGATTCGTTGATGTCGCAAATACTTTAAGCAACCAAAATTACACTTTTGGTGACTAAGAAAAGGGTCACTAAAAGTGCTTTTCTTTGTAGTGATTCGACTGAAGAAATGTGTTATTTTTCATTATTCATAACATGAAAGTTTAAGGATCAACGGAGACTGAAGTCTCATGCATGGGTGCATTGGTAAGAATGTTGGCCTTCAGGGTCTGTGGCATTGAGAAGGTGTGAAGAATTGTGTTTGGAGTTTGTTTGTTATGCATATATGGTTTCTAAAATGAACATCAAGTCTTCTCTTCCGAAGGCCCAATAATTCCGAAGGCCCAATAATTCCGAAGGCCCAATAATTCTGTGCTTAACTTGGAAGAGCAAAGACATCAGGCTACAAGCATTTCAAATTGTTGTTTATCCTAATGTACATGAATACTTTTAAGTGTTGTCTATCTAAAGTTTTTTTCAGGTGTTAACTTTAATGCTATATAGCTGCAGTTTCGGGGCAAGTTGCTTGCATGTTTGTATATGGATTGGTGGAAGGTTGAGCTGAAGTAGTAGAGAGCTTGTTGGTTTATATTTAGAAGAATGTAAATAAGAATATGATGATGATGATATCACTACAAGAAATTACAGTTTTGGCGACTAAAAATAATTTAGTTGCCAAAAGTTGTGGAATTGGCGACCAAAAATTACATTTGTCGGCAAAAGTACAAGATTTAGCTACTAATTTTTTTTATTCGGGGTATATTGGTTATTGGCAACTAAAAAAAATTAGTCACTAAAAATGGCATTGCATCCTTCGGCTACTAAAATGTTTGGTCATAAAATACCATGAAATGAAAATATTTAATCTTTTGGCGACTAAAATGTTTAGTCGTGAAACTAAAACCAACTAAAGTATTTGGTCGCAAAATGTATTATTATTAATGACTAAAATTTTTAGTCGATAAATGTATTAGTATTAGCGGCTAAAATGTTTTGGCGACTAAATATTTTAGTCACTGAAAGAGAATTTCATTTTGATTTAATTGCTTTCAATGACTAACTGTTTAGTCGCCAAAACGTTATGTTTGGCGACTACCTCCGTTTTAGTAGCCGAAGATAAGATAATCGACGACCAATGTCAATTTAGTCACCATTGACTATTGCCGACAAGGCTTTGGCAACCAACGGGGCAACAAAGAACTTTAGTCACCATTGACTTTCGGCGACTAAAAATTTGGTCGCCAAAAGTGTAATTTCCTGTAGTGTCATTGTTGGAATGGAATTGGAGAAGGCTTAGAATAGAAGACATAGTATCCCTTAATTTAAAAAATTCAAAACTCAAAACTCCATTCAAAAATTATTTTCAAAAATTTTCAAAAGTGCAATATTATTTTGAAAACAAAAGTGGAATATTATGAGATGGTGATACATATATAAAATTTTCAAAAATTAATCAAACACATAACTCAAAACTCAATTCAAAATTTTTCTTTTTTTTTTAAACCTCATAACCAAACACATAACTCGAAACTCCACACCACTTTCAAAACTCTACACACAAATCGCAATCAAACACATAACAAAAAAAATTAAAAAATTAAAAAAATATTTATAAAATAAAATAAAATATTTAAAATAAAAATTATATATTTAAAATAAAAATAATAAATCTTTTTAAATTTTTAAATATTTAAAAATATATTTAAAAAATTTTAAAAATGCAACATAGAAATGTATGAAATATAGTGCACATTAAAAGAAATAAATAAATATTTAAAATATAAAATATTTACCCTAAAAAAATAAATTCAAAAAATTTCAAAATACAACTCAAAACTTTTTTTAAAACTTATAACCAAACAAATTTTCTCTTTTTAAAACTCATAACTCAAAATACGACTCTACACTCAAATCATAATTTTAAAAATAAAATACATAAATATTTTTAAAAAAAATTTCTTTTAAAATAGAGTTTTGAAAAAAATTTGATTTTGAGTTTTGGAAAAGGTTTTAAATTGAGTTTTGAGTTGTGTGTTTGGTTATGAGTTTTGAAAATAATTTTTGAATTGAGCTTTGAGTAGTTTTGAGTTGTTTATTTAGTTATGAGTTTTGAAAAGATTTTTGAAAATTTTTAATTGGAATTGTGATTTTAAAAGAGAACCAAACATGTTTCTTTGTTATTATTTGGCTAATTAATTGTTTATGCTTCTAGTGCTCACCTCGCTGTAAACTAAAATTTTGATTGGAGTAATACTATAAAATAAATAAATAAGAATAAATTTTAACATGAATTTTAATAGTCGTGGATAACCTATCTGTTGTTGTGTTTTTAAATAAAAGGTTGCAACTGTTAAAAAAAAAAAAAAAGCATTGCTCCAGACGTCTGCTCGAATGACTAATTGGACATTCGACCAGCCAACATTTGGAATTGATATATATAGATGGGTTGAAGACATTTAAGGGCATTATGGGCATTTTAGTGTGTAACTTTGATAACATCAGAAGGTTCTGTGAAGTGTGTAACCGGCAGTCAAAAAATGAGAGAATCTTTACATTGTCAAATAAAATAAGGAAGGTTACTATAATTATAAAAACTACATGAGAGATCCTTGTATTTGTCAAAAATTTAAAGGAAGGTAAGTGTAATTTACCCCCTATTTTTCTATGTTTCTAAAATATGTGTTGACTTTGTTGTGTGGTGTGTTTGTTTAGGGAGAGATTTGAAGAGATAGGAAAGAAGATCAAGAGAGAGATCAACGATGTAACTTGTTCTTCTGATCATAATAATAATCAAAGTAGCATATTATATCATTCGTGTTATGTACAGGATAAAATAATATATTATTTATTAAAAATATGATAATTATATTTAATTTTTTTATATTTTATTTCTCGTAAATAAAATTTTATATATAAGTTTAGGGCTTTGACAGAGACCCCCTCCAATCACCACCCCCACCACCCCACACACACGTGGCGGGTGGTGATTGGAGGAGAAGGAAAAAAAAAAAAAAAAAAAACTGGCCAATCATGTTGAGAGGGGGTCAAAGGGGGTGGGGGGAAGGGGGTCTGGAACATTTTTCATAAGTTTAACAATTTTGTTTCAAATGTTTGTTTACTATAGCATATAGTATAAATAGATTAAAATTGTTTTATTGACAATTAATAATTAAAATCATACATGTTATAAAAAAAATGGCATAGTTATAATATTTCACTATTTTAGAATAAAAATATATGAATTTTAAAAAATGTCATATTGGTTTTTGAAAGGGAAATAATTAAAGAAATTTTTAAAACTTAGTGAGTAAGAAACAATCATCGTAACATGTAAAACAGCTAAAATCATGGTTAAACCAGCAAATTATTCAAACCAAAAATGGTTTAACTTTATCAATTAGGTCAAAAGACCAACCAACTTACACAAAAATTAATTAATTAAAACTTTTAAATTTTATTTTATTAAAATTTAAACTGTCACTAAATATGGAAAGCAATCTATTAATTTAAATTAAAAATTGACACAATATAAATTTAAAATTATAATAATCTATCCCATAATTTATAAGTTTTAAATACAAATTTAAAATTATCATAATTATCTCATAATTTTGTATTAAGGCGCAGTAAGAGTGACATTGAAATTATCAATATATCTATATATTTTTTCAAAAATAATATTTTTAAGGAGAGATATTATGAGAGTTTCAAAATCTCATATAAAATTATTTTTAAAATTAAAACCTCTATGTGGGATTGTAAAATAAAAGTTAAATGAAAGCTGGTCAATCGAGATTTTCTTAATTGTTTAAAATTAAGAAAATCAAAAAAAAAATAATATGAGATGTTGAACATAAGGCTTCTCACTAAAAATTTCCTTTTGCTTATATAAATGGGAGCATAAGATTCACATTACGTAAGTGAAACAATTCACTTTTTCCTTCTTTTTTTAATGGGGGATTGTAAAATAAAATAATAAATGGAAGCTAGCCAATGAGAATTTTCATAATTGTTTAAAATTAAGAAAGTTCAATAATTTATATAAATGGAAGCATAAGATTCATTTTATGTAAGTGAAACAATTCACCTTTTTCTTCTTTTCCTGATATGGGATTGTAAAATAAAAGTTAAATGGAAACTAGCCAATGAGAATTTTCTTAATTGTTTAAAATTAAGAAAATTTAATAATTTTAGAATGAGGGTTTGGGGCTCCTACAAATCTTCTCTCTAAAAATCTCATTTTCCTTATATAATATACTAGCATAATTACCCGTGCTATCCACCGGAATAAATAAATAATCAAAACTAATTTTTAAAATTAAATAATAATCTAAAAAATTTATCTATAATATTTAGTAAAAATAATTTAGAATTAATTAAATTTTATTCATTTTTTATCACAGTTACATATAAGAGAATTTTTTTTTTATTCTTATGTCATTAATTGTGTGCTCTGAGTTCTTAATAATAAATATATGTCATAATTTAATTGATAAAAATTAAAAAATAAATCAAAAAAATTATATTTATGATAAAATATAAATATATTTCGTCTTATGAGTTTCGTAAATTTAATTTATCATATTATAGTGGTAAATTACATTTGTCAATATATTAATTTTTTTCATGTTTTGTAAAGTCTAAAAATTTGTCTTGCATCAAAATTATAATTTATCTCATGTTATAAGATTTATGTAAAAATGGATTAAAATTCACTTGTGATATTACATTTAGGCTTAACATAAGATTTATGCCAACTTGTCTTTCACCTAATCATTAAAAATTATCTTTATCTATTCCCCACTTATATGAATAATTTGACCTATCTATTTATTAAATTAGTAAATAGATATTTGTAAGTATTTTTTATAATAATTAAAAATTTTGAACTTAGTTTAAAAAAAACTATATATTTATGTTTAAAACAATTAAATGAATAGTTAAATATATTTATGGATGAAAAAATTATCTAAGATAGAGCCATCCTAAATTGTAGGTCATATTCTAGTCCTAATAAATTTAAATTTTATCATAGCTTATCAATACGTAACTGATATGAGCAAATTTGGGTTGTTTTAATATTGGATTAAACACTAAAATGTAGTTAAGAAAATTTAGCTCATGTCGATTTTTTTGCCAATAATTCTTGATTTAAGCCTAGTCCTTGGAGAATTGTCTAATTCATGTCCAATCCATAAGTTAGTAGATCCACTTATTTATTTAATTTTTAATTTGTAAATACGTTTTTTTTTTTAAATTTATAACAAAAATAGGAATTATGTACATATTTGTTAGGTTCATTTATTAACAATTTTAAAATTAATTAAGAAATTATGTAGTTATTCTTAAAAGAATAAATTATAGTGGTAGTTCTTATATTTTAACTCGTGTTATTTTTGTCCTTGCAATTTTAATTTGCTAGATTTTGATCCTAAATTTATAATTTTGTCTCAATTTAGTCCAATTTTTATAATTGCTAGTGTTTTTTTACTGAAAATACACACATAAGTAGCATCTGTTATAATTTTATAGATAAAATTATAAATTTGTTCAACTCAGTAAGTGAATGTCAACCAACTCAATAACTATTTTATTTTAAAAACCTTAACCGACATTATTAATTGGACCAAATTGATACAAAATCTGAAATTAATAGTCAAAATCAAGCTAATTAAAATTACAGAGATCAAATTGACACAAGAGAAAAAATGCGGGGACTATCGATATAATTTACTCTTCTTAAAATATGTCTAATATTGATTGTATCAATATTAACATATATTTATATTTGAAAACTATTTAAGACCAGATCAAGCTAGAACTTGAATAAAAAATTGATGGCTTATTAAAAATATTTAATAATTATAAATTTAAATTTGATCAATTTTTCATTTAATTTTTTTCGTAATAGAATTAGATTGTTTGATAATTATAATTTATAGTTCCAATTTTTCTTTATATTTTTCAAAAAATATTTTAAAATTATATATAATTATAATTTCTTTTGGAACTTTCCTTTTCAATCTCAAATTAGTTATAACTTGAATTATATATAATTTATTTTTGAGTTCTCATCTACAATAACTAACAATAAACATAAATTGTTTTTTGAACATTGTAAAAAATAAATAAAAAAATATATTATCAATAATAATAATAACAAAACATATTGTTATTTATCATGTGACATCTCACCACTACATTGATAATAGACATTAAGAATAAAACTCATTACAATAATACAATAATAATATATCAGATGATAAATACATGTGATCACAATACTTTTTTTATAGTTACACAAAAGTACCCAAAATGATATATAAAATATATATATGATCCATATTCAATTTTATTATAGTAAAATTTACACATAATCTCAACCACACATTAATTTTCTAAATCAATTCATCACCCAAACTATTTATTTTTTTAAGTAATATTCACATTTTCAAAACTCACCCAAACAATACTCTGACCGAGCTCATCATCATCCTTGTTGTTGCCATGCTCACCACCTCCACTAACCACTACGCAACTCCAATATAATTTTTTACTTTTACAAATTTAAAAGACAATGTTGGGAAAATAAAAATGTGCAGTTAAAGTTTTAAAGAGTTAAAAATAAAAAATAAATGTGTGGTTTTAGTTTTTCTTATTCCATATATGGTGATAATTTTTTTAAAAATCCATAAATTATGGAGCAATGTTCATTATTTAAATTTTTATTTATTGATGGGCAAGTCAATTAAATGTTTTTATTTTTTTACAAATAAAAAATTTTGAAAAATTTGTTTAAGAAATTTTTAAAAAATGGCCAAATCATAAAGAACAATATAAGATGTTATATTCTATTAAAAAACTCATAACAGTATTATCAATTTAAATATATCAAAAATAATAATAGCAACAATATAAAAAATACAAAAACATCCACCAAAAAAATAAAAATAAAATTTCAATTTAACTCCCAAAACAAAGATAGTTAAATAGACATATATATTTGCATCAATTTAGTTGGGGGAAAAAAAAAGTCATATAGAGAAAGAAAAAAAAATACTCACACGATAAAATAGAAATTTACAAAAAATAAATAAATAAATACAAACAAACAAACAAAGTTCAAATAAGTTTGGACTATTAATAAAGAGAGACACTAATCTTTGTGTAACGCCCTCAAAATAATACATAAAACCCAACATTTATTGACATGCATAGACATAAGAGAATAAAGCATATTTCTATTTATCAGAGTATTCATTACAAAAGTATTACATGTTGACAACAAAAGTAAATGCCCTACGGGCTTACAACTTTCCAAGCCAACACTTGGTTACAAAAGAAGAGAGTACTAACGCAAATACACATTAGGCCCGTGGCTTGAATTTACGTGTAATACCAAAAGAGAACAACAAAAAGAACTATCAGTCCCAAGCCTCCCAAGCTACGTCCTTGGAGGTGGCATATCACCTGGACCTGAAAATGATGTCCCATATAGGGTGAGCCACAGCCCATAAGAGATATACTAAACCAAATATGAGTAGTGACTAAAAACAATAGCATTTGATAGATGGTCAATACTTATAAACCAATTTATCTCACAATACAATTCCATGACAATTATGTCCATGTTACATTCTACTTTCTTTTACTTATCCAAATCATTTCATAAACATGGCTCAGAACCTGGCCAAACAATTCAGTGAGACTATAACTCATATAAAGACACTTCCATACTTCACAATTTACATGAGATTACAACTCATATTAACAACACTTCCAAACTTCAAATGATACACATATTTGTTGTATCAATACTTTAATTTAATACACACATTTGCTGTATTAATGGAGTCCATCCCCTAGCTCCTCCCAAATAGGTTTGAGAGTCCATCCCCTATCTTCCTTCAAATCATGGAGTACATCCCCTATCTCCTCCCACACAATATACATATTCCAAGTATATAAACACTCATCATATACAAGGATTAATCAATACACATTTTTTATGTATTATTCCAACCGTCATATTCAATGACATATTTAATGTGATTAGTTTCAGTTTTCCCTGATCAACATACAGTGTCTACAACAATCAAGACTATCCTCCACCGATAGCCCAAAGCAGTTATTTCTAAACCGGAAATAAATGCATCAAATAGATATAATATCAATATTTTCCAAAGGTGAGTGATTAATTTATCCAACTACACCATTCAATCCCATGATTTTCCAATTTCATTATTCTCAACTCAATTTCATACTTCCACATTTTCCCAAATTAATTATACAAATTAATTTATTACAATAGTTAGGACATTATTCCCCTTTTCTCAATATCAACTCTAAGGTTCAATTTCACCAATCTAACAACAATAATTTCATTTTCCAATGCCTCACATACACATGGGTTTTAATATTTGAAAACCCCTCTTTTATAAATTACATAACAAACCCTAACTTTCCCAATATTACCCAACAATACCAACTAAATCAAAATAACCAAAGTTTATGTAAAAACTCATAAGATGGAGTAGGGTATCCCTACCTCGAAATTAGAAGCCCAAAGGAGAAGATGGTGAAAATCCAAAGTGCTCCAAATCCACAAATTTTCAGATTAAAAGAAAGCACACACCACCCTCTATCCTTCTTACAAAGAGACTAGGGTAGAAACACTCAAGAACTAGATGAAACCCTAGAGAGAAGGAGTATAGAGAGAGACTGTGCAGCCGGATCTAGGGTTTGAAATGAAAAGAGATGAAAAAGTGAAGTGTAATCCCGCTGCTACCAATTGATATATACAAAGCTCGCTCGAGCGAAGGAATGGTCGCTCGAGTGATCAGACACAAAGAAACCTCGCTCGAGCGTAGAAAGCCTCGCTCGAACCAACAATTCGAAGCTTCGGGTCTACAACCCAGAAGCACGCTCGAGCGAAAGAATGCTCGCTCGAGCGAAGAAACCCAAAACATACAGCTCACTCGCTCGAGCAAAGGAAAGCTCGCTCGAGCCAAGAAATGCAACTCTCAAGTCCAAACCCAGACGCAGACGTACACTCGAGCGAAGGAACCCTGGCTCAAGTGAAGGAGCTAAAACACAGAGCTCGCTCGAGCGACAAAAGCCTCGCTTGAGCGAAGAACCAAAATTTTGGACAGCAACCATTTGCTCCCAATCACACCCAACCTGTAACAATCCTGCCCAAAACATCCTATAACCCAAATACAAAGTATTGAAAGAAGGAAACAAGATATAAACAACAACCGACACCCACGGAACCAAGTCTGGATACAACAACCAAAGGAAGAAGAACCGAGATCGTTATACTTTGCATCATTACATTTGGAGAGGAGTTGGCCGGGTTGAAAAAAAGATCAAATATTGACTATTCTAAAAAGATAATTGTATTGAATTTTTAATTTGATTGGGTTTTTAAAATTTTAGTATATATATTATTTTCGGAAATGATGAGGGTGACTTACCGTATTATTTTAAATTTTGAAATTTAAAATCATAGATAATTCGTGTCTTTATTGTTTCTTTATTTGAATTATTTTGATCAATATTATTTTTGAAAAGAGTGAGGATGACTTAACATATTGTTTTTAATTTTAAAATTCAATATTACAGATGATTAGAGTTTTTTTTTTTTTTTTTTTTTTTTTTTTTTGACTTAAGGATCTAAAAAAATTAACAAATTAACAAAATTAGTTTGAGAGTTTTGAGCTCCCACAATCAATGTTCTTAAAAAGTCCATTTTCCTTACATATATAGATAAGAAATAATGTTATATGGTGATGCTACATGCACCAATTAGTGTACTAACTATTGTACCAACACTAGTTATGACATTATTATTGATTGATCCCACTCATTATACAAATTACAAATATCAAAAACATCTTAAATTATGTCACATCATCAATGCTATATGTACCAACTATTATACTAATTGGTGCACTAATTGATGATGTGACATAATTTAAAAGGTTTTTGATATTTGAAATGTAATTAATGAGTGGGGTCAATTAATAATAATGTTATAACTAGTGTTGGTACACTAGTTAATACACTAATTGGTGCATATAGCACCATCGATAGATAAGTGAAATAACTCACTTTTTCCTTCTTTTTCCGATGTAGAATTGTGTAAAATAAAAGCTAATAATTGTTTGGGCAGAAAATTTATTTCGAATCAAGCAATCTCATCCGTTTAATCTATAATTAGGTCAATCTTTAATTTATTTCGAATTAAACAAATCTAAGCAATATATTTTGATAAAATCGCAAAAATCGCGATTAAACCAGCGACTCAATCAAATAAAAAACGGCTCACTCTATCGACTAGGTCAAAGGACCAATCAACTTATACAAAAATTAATTAATTAAAACTTTTAAATTTTATTTTAATTTTAAAATTTAAACTGTCTTGAACTAAAATATACACTACACTATAATATTAAATGGGAGCATAGGATTTATATAGTGAAACAACTAATTTTTTCCTTCTTTTCCTGATGTGAGATTATAAAATAGAAGTTAACAGTTGTTTGGACGGAAAGTTCATTTCTAATCAAGTAATCTCAGTCATTCATTTTTAATAAGGTCAATCTTTATTTATTTCAAATTAAACAAATTAGGCAATATATTTTAATAAAACAACTAAAACCGTGGTTAAACTAGTGATTCAGTCAAATCAAAAACGATTTAGCCAAATCAGTTAAGTCAAAAGACCAACCAATTTACAACAAAATTAATTAATTAAAACTTTTAAAATTTAAACCACTTTGAACTGAAATATGTACAATACTACAATATTAAATGGGAGTATAAGATTCACTTTATATATGTGAAACAACTCACATTTTCTTTATTTTCTCAATGTGGGATTGTAATTATTTTAAAGTTAAATATTATGAGAGTTACAAAATCTCATATAAAATTATTTTTAAAATCAAAACCTCTATGTGGGGTTGTAAAATAAAAGTTAAATGGAAGCTAACCAATGAGAATTTTCTTAATTGTTTAAAATTAAGAAAATAAAACCAAAAAAAAAAACAAATTGGAATGAGATATTGATCATAGGATTTCTCACTAAAAATATCATGTTGCTTATATAAATTGGAGCTTAGATTCACCTTATGTAAGTGAAACAATTCACTTTTTCCTTCTTTTTTCTGTGTGAGATTGTAAAATAAAAATTAAATGAAACTAACCAATGGGGATTTTCTTAATTGTTTAAAATTAAAAAAAATCAATAATTTATATAAATGGGAGCATAAAATTCACTTTATGTAAGTGAATTTTTTTTTTTCTTTTTTTTTTTCTAATGTGGGATTGTAAAATAAAATGTAAATGGAAGCTAGTCAATGAGAATTTTCTTAATTGTTTAAAATTAAGAAAATTCAATAATTTTAGAATGGGGGTTTAGAACTTCTAGAAGGCTTCTCCGTCAAAACCCCCTTTATAAAATTCACTTTATATAAATGAAACAACTCACTTTTTCTTTCTTTTCCCGATATGGGATTGTAAAATAAAAATTAACAATTGTTTGGGCGAGAAGTTTATTTTCTAATCAAGCAATCTCAGTTCTTTAGTTTATTTTGAATCCAACAAATCTAACCAATATATTTTGGTAAAACTAGCAAATCATTCAAACCAAAAACAATTTAGCTTAATCAGTTAAGACAAATGACCAACCAGCTTACACAAAAATTAATTAATTAAAACTTTTAAATTTTCTTTTAAAATTCAAACTGTCACTAAATATGGAAAGCAATCTATTAATTTAAATTTAAAATTGACACAATATAAATTTAAAATTATAATAATATACACTATAATTTATAAGTTTTACATACAAATTTAAAATTATCATAATTATCTCATAATTTTTGTATTAAGGAGCAGTAAGAGTGACGTTGAGATTATCAATATATCTTTATATTTTACAAAAGAATACTTTTAAGGAGAGATATTATTAGAGTTTCAAAATTTCATACAAAATTATTTTTAAAATCAAAATCTTTATGCAGGATTGTAAAATAAAAGTTAAATGGAAGCTAACCGATGGGGATTTTCTTAATTATTTAAAATTAAAAAAATCAAAAAAATTAGTATGAGATATTGATCATGAGGTCTCTCACTAAAAATCTCATTTTGCTTATATAAATGAGAGTATAAGATTCACTTTATGTAATTAAAACAATTCGCTTTTTCTTTCTTTTTTCGATGTGAAATTGTAAAATAAAATATAAATGAAAGCTAACCAATAAGAATTTTCTTAATTATTTAAAATTAAAAATTTTTAATAATTTTAAAACAAGAATTTGAAATTCATAAAAAGTTTCTCCCTAAAACTTTATCTTTCATTATGTAATATATAGATAGATGGGGGAGGAGACGATCTTGAACACTATCACACCATGTGCTGCATGTAAACTCTTGAGAAGAAGATGCCCCGAGGAATGCCCTTTCTCTCCCTATTTTTCCGAATTTGGGGGTTGTTGTGCAAGTGCACAGTAGTTAATGTTGTATAGATAAATGGTCTATTTTGGGACATATTTTGATAATTTGAAACGTTTATATTTTAGAATATATCAAATAGAAAATACATATAAAAAATTAAGTTAATCAGATATCGTTTATCTATTTATTCACTCATATTTATATCTATAAAAATAGATAACAATTGTGATTTAAAATATTAAAATGAATACAAATGTGAGTAGATGAAAAAATAAACGACATCCGATTAACTTAATTTTTTATAAGTATATTCTCCTTAATGTATTGTAAAATGTGAACGATTCAATTATCAAAATAAATCCCAAAATAAACCCATTTAACTGCACAACAGTGACTGTTATGCTCAAGTCTTTAGTTTAAGCAACATCTCCAAGATGCTCATGGTAATTGTGTGTGTTGATTTCTAACCACACTGCCAAACAGGTACTCAGTTGGAGAATACCGGCAGAATAGACTGTACCCGAACGACCTGTCACAAAAAGATAAGACTCCAGCGGTAGTTCTTCCACCCGAGGGCACTCCGATGATCAAGTCAGTACTCAATTATTTATCAAAGATAGCAAATAGTGCTTTAACTCACTAGCCAGAATACAAAAAGCGTACCTTAGACCCACGAGGGTGCCTTATTTTTATGGCCAACACTAACCTGATTACTCTAGAAGCCTAGCTTCAATAGACTCTGGCTCAATGCCTATCTTGGACTCCCAGTTAGATAGAGATAAACTCCCTAAGAGCTTTATCCTTATCCAGACTAAGGTCTTCTCCCATTCTAGGACTCTTATCCCTTATCCACACATCTCGGATTCCGGTATCTCCGCAAATAACCTCAGCCTAGCCGAGATCACCTCGGCGCCATGACCAGGACACGTGGCACCTCGGCTGGCACTTTAGTGCCACCTTGGCCACGTGTTGTCATTCACAAATATATGCCCCCACAACTGCCCCCTAGGTTCTCTTACCTCAGCATCCTGAGGTGATGGAACCTATATCATTCGATCACATAGCATGTCAGCTAAGACTTACTCTACCCTTCATTACCGAGGTAGTCACACATCGGCTCCATATGACCAAGACTATAGTGTGTTTTCTCAAATGCCTTTAGAACCAAGAACCAAGTTTTTCAAGTTCTTTAACCGAGATCGTCCCCCAAGCCGAGGTCTTTACATCATTAAATCAAGAACTCCAAAAGTTCCATCTGCGCATGAGCTGTCATGCATGATATCTCAACCATTTTTGCCACGCGTCTTTTCCTTATTGATCCGTACCTTACACGCGCCATCAAATCGTGTCATTTTCTGCGTGCGCCGCCTGACAGACACATCGTCCTAGGCACACTAATTGTGATTTTGCCGCATTTTCGTGTTTTAATCAAAAACTCCTCTCTCCCTCTCTCCGTCTTTTCACCTTTGCATCTTCGTTTTCTCCCATGTTTTCTCTCTCTAACACTTATCTCCCAAATCCTCAATTGTTTCAAGCTCTCATGCTCTACAACTTCCTTCGTTCATCCTTTCTAGTGAAGCATTCACTGCTCCGGTCAATTCACCGTCGTCATCCGACTTCGGCGAATCTCACACTGGCGCCATTTTTTTTGGTAAGTCACTGCTCCCCTTGTTTCGATTCTTTATTTACTTCAAACTTTGCTGTGCTTGTATACTACCATTTGCGAATCCATTCATGCTCTTGATTATACTTGCTTGTATTTTGAATTCCATCACTTTGAGTACCAAACATGCTTTGTTTGGGATTTTTAGTTTGTTCAATCTGCTTTTGATTCATAGCCTTTATGTACACATATGCACTATTTCACGTGTCTCGATGTTTTTGATAGTTTATCACTGTTCTTTATTTTTAATCTGTGTTCTTGAATTTCTGCTACCTTCTTGAGTCTGAATCATACTCTTTGCCCTGTTTTCTTGTTGGATTTTCCAGATTCATGCCTTTAATTCTTGTTCCCATGGTCTTAGGCTTAGGATTTGTTCTAGAACCCTTCCCTTAGGAAAAACCGAACCAACAACCTCTAAGTTTTTTCAGAAAAATTCACCTCAGTGCTCTCTAGGGTTTTAGCCGAGGTCCCTGAAACCCACAGAAACCTCTTTTTTCTGAATTCCCTCACCTGGCCCCTCTTAGCCGACATCATGGGTATGTTTAGGTAGAGGGTAGACACCCCAGAGAAGCTTGAATACTTTAGGCAAGAGTTCTCCATCCCTGTCGACGTTCATCTTAGGCTGGCTGGGGAGGAGGACTCCACCATGCCCAAAGACAATTCCATGCCCGTCCTAGTTATAGCTTTCATTGAGTGCAGACTTAGGTTCCCTCTTGACATCCTCTTCCGCCAAGTCCTTCACTACTATAAGCTTAACCCGATGCAATTAGCCATTAACTCTTATCGAGTCATAAACGGTATAATTGCCTTAGCTAGCAAAGAGAACGCTAGGATTACTCTAGCCGACATCCAATACTATTACACCATATGTGGCCTGAAGCCAGAAAAGGGCTATATCTATTACCTTAAGTCGAGATCCACAGAATACAAACTCATCGCCGACCTCTCAAACTCCAACAAGGGTGCTGGAGACGATTATTTCAGCGTCTCGGGCAACTGAAAGTTCCCACCAGATGACGACCTTCACCTCCACCCCTTAAGCCGAACAGTGTTCAAAGAGGGAAATCGTAAGAACCAAGTGTCACTTTACTTGTTTTTAAGTCTTTTTTATTTTAATACTTTTGTATGTTCTAATGTCTATTTTTTACTTACAGTCCTTCCTCAGCCACCCAAAGACTTTTACAAGACATTCCTCCCCAGCAAAGAGTTCAAGAGGCTGCTGGGCTTGCCTGTCAATCAGCACAAGGCTCCTCTACTACTGAACTACATCCTGACTTACAAATCCATCCTTCTCGACGTCCTTAAGAAGTGCAAGTCTCTACCTTCTGCGACAACTCCCCCAACTACTTTATCGCCAAAGCCAGATCAGGCCTCAACATCTGACCCAGCAGAGCAGCCATTAACATCTGCTCTGCAACTAATTCCTCCAGCCCAGCGTCAACGCTGACGTCGAGCTCCACTGCTCGCCCCCGCAAGTAGAACTCGTAGCCGAAAATACCAAAGTGCTGAGATGTCGGCTTACGATCCAACCAACCCTCCAACTGCACTTCGGCACCAAAGTCACTATCGCCATCGCCGCCGATAAGATAGGGCGCAAAAAGGCCATTGTTGAAGACCTTCTAGCCAACATCCCCAATATTGTCACAGTCTAATCTTCACCATCACAGTCCCAGCCCAAACTGAAGCCAAAAAAGGTAAAGAGGGCCAAGGCAAAAGCCTATTTCACCCAGGTTGAGTCTGAAGACACCATTCCAATCTCAAAACTTACCGAGGTTGAGAAATCAAGCTCTGCCGCCGAGAAGAGGCCCGCCGAGGCTAACCCTTCTGAAAGTACTCTGTCAAAGAAGCCGAGATCTGAATCAGCAACCACCTCGGGTCCACAAAGACCTGATGATCCCTGGGCCCCATCAATCACAATTGAAGTCAAGCCAGTCAGAGCTAGTGATAACACTACTAATATTGAAGTCGGCGTCGCCCTCTCTATTGCATCGCTCCTCCCTAATGACCTCAACCGAATGGCCAAGGTCAGCGAATACGGAAATTTTGCTCTGATGGTGTAACACTCTGTACTGGTAAACCCCTAACACTTGGTACTCTCCATTCTCTGTTTTTCATACTTTAAAGAGTTTACTAACTTTGTTCTTTTCATTTCTAAGCAATCCAGCACACCCACTCATTCGCAATGTAGGCAAAAAAAATGAAGAAGAAGCTGGTCCACAAGACCAAGGAGGATGCTGGCTTGCTTAAGTCCCAAAACAAGGCCGAGGCTAAGATGAAAGCCTTGATAGATCAGGCCAAAGCAGCTAGGTAAGCCCAAGATAAAGCCGAAGAAAAGGCCGGTGCTGCGAAGGCTGTTACTGAGGTTCTCAAGGTGGAGAAAAAAGAGACTGAAACAAAAACTGCCAAAGCCCAAGTCGAGCTCTGAGCTACTTTGGCCACAAAAGAAGCCGAGATCAAAGCAGCGGATGAGAAGGCCTATGCCGAGAGGCAGCCGACGTCCGTGAGGAATACAATAAACAAGTCAGATAGGCATGCAACAACGGTTACACCCTTGGTTGGATGGCTACTCTAAAGAAGTCGGCTGTCCCCGAGGACTCTTCGCTCAAAGACGAAGGCCGACTTGCGTTGTCATTCCCTCTCGCTTCAAGCCAATCTGAGGCTAAGGCTGGGGGGAAGAAGAAGAAGAAAAAGAAGAAGAAGAAGAAGATGAAGAGGAAGACGAAAAGGCCAAGGTGGTAGCTGATACTGAAGTTCCTGCTGGGGCCAAGTCCTCAACTCTAAATGAGCATGTCTTAGACTTGACTCAGGATGAGGAGGATGAGGTCTCAAAAGGTGCCTCCCCCAAGAAGACAACATCCGAGGTGCCAATCGCCGAAAAGAGCCTCGATCAGACTCTACAAGAGATCGACGTCGAGCTCGAGGCTGAGAAAGCTGCAGAGAAAATTTCCCAGTTGTCTTCTGGGGCCGAGACACAGCCTGCCACCGACGCCGAGTAGTCTGACTATAAGATTTTTCTTTGTACTTAGTACTTTTCTGAACAATGTTTTTTGTTTTCATATTTGGCCGACGTGCCGCTTTTGTAATCTAAACAAGTAATCCCTCTATAGGCCGAAGTGCCCTTTTTCTTCTTTTGAATGCAAATATAACTTCTTCTTTCAAGTGTTTGTATGTCTGTATGCTTTACTGCTTCCATACTTAGAATAATTTGCATGTCTTCAGTTTTATTCTTTTAGCTGTATAGTCTTCTCGGAGTAAAATACCTCAGACATAACTTCGAACTTGTTTATCTCGGCCTTGTCTTAACACTTAAAAATATTGTAAAAATATTTTCACAAGTGTTATCTAAAACTTGCCACTTTATTTAATGTTTCCTTTCAAGACTTCAATCTCCAATGCTTTCCAAGCTTGGCAACCTAGTAATCTCAGCACGTACATAGATACTTCTTTCAATATCACCTCAGCTTGACTTCAACTTGTAAATTTTTCTGAAAATTTCAACAAGTGTTGACCCAAGCATCATTCTCCAGCTCTCTGCCCCCTAATGTGAACTTAAGTTTCACTTAGGTTCTCATTAAGAATGTGGCTATGACCTTGTTGCCAAAGTTATATTCAAACAAAGACTAGCCGAGGTTCTCAACCTTGGTTCCTCTGTTAATCTTACTCAAATGCACTTAGTTTCAATCTGTGTTTGACTCTGCCAATATGGCAAGTCCAGGTTAATCCAACTTAGTTCAACTCCATTATATGCAAGTATAATTTCACCTCTACCATATAATGAGTCTAAGTTATCCGTCATGTTTCAATCAGAAATATCGCCGACTTAGTTCAACTCTATTATATGCAAATATAATTCAACTCTGCCATATAATAAGTCGAAGTTATTCGTCATGTTTTAATTAGAAACATCGCCAACTTAGTTCAACTCTATTATATGTAAGTATAATTCAACTCTGCCATATAATAAGTCTAAGTTATTTGTCATGTTTCAATCAGAAACATCACCAACTTAGTTCAACTCTATTATATGCGAGTATAATTCAACTCTGCCATATAATAAGTCTAAGTTATTCATCATGTTTCAATCAGAAACATCGCCAACTTAGTTCACCTCTATTATATGCAAGTATAATTCAACTCTGCCATATAATAAGTCTAAGTTATTCGTCATGTTTCAATCAGAAACATCGCCAACTTAGTTCAACTCTATTATATGTAAGTATAATTCAACTCTGCCATATGATAAGTCTAAATTATTCGTCATGTTTCAATTAGAAACATCGCCAAGGGACTGGTCAATCATATTACAGAAGTTTGAAATTAAAATCGAGCTAAAATTTTATTATTACTTCGGCTAGTAACAAAAAAAATTTAAAACAAAAAATCTAATGATAGAAAAACTTCAGGTTGCAAGTGTTCCAGGGTCTTGGCAACTCTTTGCCTTCACTGTCTTCAAGCCGATATGTCCTATTGCCCAGGACCGAGATGATTCTATAGGGTCCCTCCCAATTTGGGCCAAGCTTGCCCTCTCTGGGATCATTCTTGTTGCCGACGACCTTTCTCAGGACGAGGTCCCCGACTTGAAACTCTCATGGGTTGACCTTCTTATTGTAAGCCCTAGCAAGCTCCTACTGGTATACCCCTAGCTGAATTGTTACTTTCTCCCTTCTTTCTTCTAATAGGTCCAGATCTCGGGCCAAAAATGCCTCATTAGTTCCATTCTCTACTTCCTAGGTTCTGATCCTTGGGATGCCGACTTCCAATGGGATTACTGCCTCTGTGCCATAAGCCATGGCAAATGGGGATTCCCCAGTTGATCTTCTCGGTGCAGTTCGATATGCCCAAAGTACATTGGGCAACTCTTCCACCCAGTTCCCCTTTGCTGCTTCCAGTCTCTTCTTAATCCCATCCAAGATAGTTTTGTTGGATGCTTAGGGAAGCTTGGTGTGGAATAGTAGTTATTGATTTTGTACTTTGCATAGAAGTTCTTGATTAGCTTACTGTCAAACTGCATACCATTGTCTACTATTGTCGCCCTTAGGATCCCAAACCTGGTGATGATGTTCTTCCATATGAAGTTCTTTACATCAATGTCCCGAATCTTTGCAAGGGGTTCAGTTTCTACCCACTTGGTGAAGTAATCTGTTACCACTAGCAGGAACTTCCTTTGTCCAGTCACTCGAGGCAGTTGTCCAACAAGATCCATGGCCCACTGGGCAAATGGCCAAAGGCTAGACACTGGGTTTAAATCTGCCGCTGGTTAGTGTATCAAAGGTGCAAACCTCTGACACTTCTCACACTTTCTGACATAAGCTTCAGCATCTTTCTACATATAGGGCCACCAGAACCCCTAAACAATGGCCCTATGATCAAGTGACTTGCCCCCAGTGTGGCTTCCATATAATCTTTCGTGTATTTCATACAGGAAGTCTTCAACTTGTGAAGGATGCACACACCTCAAAAGGGGACCAGTAAAAGATCTTCAGTAGAGATGTCCTTCTGCTGTTAGACTAAATCTTGCTGACTTCAGTCTGATCTTGTGTGCTTCTTTATGATTATCTAGCAGTTTCCTATCTCTAAGGAATACTATTATCGCATCCATCTAACTTGGTCTCATCTCTACACACATTGCCTCATACTCTGTGTTCAGTGGTTTTACACTTGGACCTGACAAATAGTCAACCATTATTGTCCTTGCCTATCCTGGTTTTATTGCACTAGCCAGGTTGGCCAAGGCATCAGCATGGCTGTTGTCATCTTGGCTAACTTGCTGTAGTCGGCAATTCTGGAATAATACTACCAATCTGCCCACCTTCTTTACATAGGCCATCATCCTTTCATCTCGGGCTGCGTATTCGCCTGTTGCCTGGTTGATGATAAGCTGGGAGTCATAGAAGACCATCACCTCGTCGGCTTCCATTGTTACTTTCAACTTCAATCCTACGATCAGTGCTTCATATTCTGCTTCGTTGTTTGAGGCCTTAAACCCCAAATGAATGGATTGTTCCAACATCCGCCCATCTGGCGATATTAGCACTACTCCTGCCCCCGCTCCTTGTCGGTTTGAACTCCCATCAACAAACAGGTAGAAGGAGTCACTGATGTAAATACCGCAGGGCCTGAGTTTCTCTTTTTTCTTCTGTTCTGCTATCCCCCGCTGGTTTCTTCTTGTTCATCTGGACATCCTAAACCGCGACTCAACGAAGCCCGATGTACAGTGGCGCCTGGTGTGAACTCGGCCATGAAGTCGGTCAAAACCTAGCCTTTGATTACTGTTCTGGGTCTGAATTTCAGATCATATTGGCCCAACACCACTGCCCATCTTGCGATCCTGCCGGTCAGATCTCCTTATTGTAATAGGGACTTCAAAGGATGCTCAGTTAATACCACAATCTTGTGGGCTTGAAAGTAATGATTCAGCTTCTTGGAAGCCATTACTAAATCCAGTGTCAGTTTCTCCAAAGGTAAGTATCTGGTCTCTGCATCTTCTAGGGTTTTACTTATGTAGTAAACAGCCCTTTGTTCTCTCTTTTCTTCTCTGATTACCACTGCACTCACTGCATGCTCTAAAACCGCCACGTATATGAACAGCTCCTCTCCAGGTAATGGATTTGAGAGAACTGGAGCTGTGGTCAGGTATTTTTTCAAGTCAGCCAAGGTGACTTCGCACTCTTCTATCCATAAGAAGTTTGTGGCTTTCTTTACTAAACTAAAGAAATGTTTGCATTTGTCTGAACTTCTGCTTATGAACCTATTCAGGGCTGCAGCCTTTCTAGTCAACATCTGCACTTATTTTGCCAATGTTGGGCTCTTCAAGTCCAAGATGGCTGTCACGACCCAAACCCGGCCCTATGGGTTTAGCACCATAACCGGCCAGTAATCCGGGATTACCGAAGACCTGCAGAACAGTAATACAGTAAAACAGAGTACAGGGCCTGGCGGAAGCCAATACAGTAAATAAACAGTGCCCAATGAGCTGTGACAGTCTGTATGCAAAAAGACTTCTCATACATTTATACATAAACAGTATAGAACAGTATGCACAACATTTACAATCACACAGTACAGGGACTTAATCCCTGATAACAGTACAGTAAACAGTTGACAGTCTATACAGAACGGTAAGACAGTACAGAAGGGGAAAATCTAAAACACCCCTAAGCCTTAACGGTTAGGCTCGGAACCTCGCAGTGAGGCACATAGGCTGGCTTGACAAAACTGGAGGAATCCTGACGCTCCTAGCCGCGGTCTGGTGCCTGTACACCTACATATATATATGAGCCGTGAGCTAAAGCCCAGTGAATAACATAATGCGTAAAGAGGTTAAGAATGAATGTCCTTACAGTATGAAAACAGTTCACTTCAATCAGTCATTCAGTTGTTCAGTACAGTAAACAGTCATATGTGGTACATCCGTTAGCATAACAGTAAACAGTAGGTCTAGAAGACCGAACAGTAATGATGGCCATCAGTCAGTAAACAGTAGTGGTTCCAACAAGGGAACCGACAGAGATCTTTGTAACAGTAACAGTAAACAGTAGGTGCTAAGGATGCCACAATACAGTTCAGAATATAGGACATACATTCATTCAGTTAACAGTAATCAGTTCAAAAAGCAGTACAGTTCAGTTGTTCAGAAAATAATCATTTGTGAACATATCTTTACACAATCGTTACTCACAGAGTTCGGCCTACAGTATGCTAGAGCGTGTCTCCCCAGTCGCCAACCCTACACAGTTAACAGATTGAACACACTAAGCTACACAGTTGGGAAAGATAACAACTTAATCCCTAATGCCTCGGTGTGTTCTACATCTATATCCTCAACAAGATGCCTTAAACTAGGCCTAAAAATGCCTAGAATGGGATGAGGATGCAAAGATGCACATTTAAAAGCATTTTCAGGATTTTCAGAAAAACAGAGTCCCGCTCGAGCGCAGGTTTCCCCGCTCGAGCGTACAGGCAAACAAAGGTACACGCTCGAGCGTAAACTTTCCCGCTCGAGCGTACTGTAAAAGTACTGGATGGGTGAAATCCCCGCTCGACGCCCGCTCGAGCTTGAGACATGACTCCGCTCGAGCGCCCAATCCTCCGCTCGAGCGGACTGTAAAACAGTGCAAGATGCTGGAAGCTCGATTTTCCCGCTCGAGCGGCACTTCCCCCGCTCGGGCGGACAACTGAAATATGGAAATCCCAGATTCGAGCTCCAGGTTCAAAACCAAGCTCAAAAGCATCAAAACCAATCCTCTTGGGCCCATTTTCCGGAAAACATTTATAAACACATAGAATATCATGTTTCAAAGCTCAATTTTAAGAAATCAAAGCCCAAGGATGTTTAATTCAAACTCAATTTAAACCATTTTTCAAGCACAAGATGAACATGCAAACATGCATGAATTCAAACCATTTCAAAGCTTCGATTTGATACTCTAAAAAGCCAATTCTTTTCAAAACATGATGAGATCATGGACTACACTCAAGACATGAACATGCATGTAACATTTTTCCATGAAAACAACTCAAAATCCAACAATACTACCATGCATGCAAAGATTGGGCTTCAATTCACCATTAATGAACCAATTCATGACTTAGCTCTACAATTGGACATGAACCATGCATGAATCAACTTAAACACAAGTCAAAAGGATGAAATTCATACCTAGGTTCCTTGAATGCAAGTCTAGAGGTTCAAATTAACAATCCACACTTCAATCTTCAAGTAATTCTACCAATGAACTCAAGATCCACTCAATTCTCTCTCACTTTCTATCTTGGTCGGTTGAGTCTAAGGAATGAGCTGATGGAATGTGTATGAATGAGTGTAATGAGGCTCAAAGATGATTCAAGTAGTGGGCCACTTAAGTGGCATTAAGGTAATTAAGCCTAACTCTTTAATTAGCTTATTTTAATCTAATCTAATCATACCTAATCAATTTTCAAATAAATATACCATAAAATTACATTAATTATGACGCTCATAAAACATCAATCGGTTACTAATTCGGCCGCCGATAAGGCCTTCAATTAAACGCTCAAACATGAACAGATAAAATAAACAATCAACAGATAGAATGCAATTCAAACAGATGTATTCATTCAATTCAGTTTCAATTTCGGTCAGTCAGTTCAGTACTTTAATCAGTTCAACTATCAGTCATAATCAGTCTCGGTTAACAGTAATTAGCAGTTAATCAGTCATTAATCGGTAAACAGTATGAGGGTTGTTACAGTCTCCCCTCCTTATAAAGAGTTTAGTCCTCTAAACTCGAGTTACCTTCAGTCTGGAAGAAAACAGGGTTCAGGGGAAACAGTTCAGGATATCTTTTAGCCATGTCATCTTCCCTTTCCCAAGTAGCATACATACCACCATGGTTCTGCCAGTCAACTTTCACTAGCGGGATCTCTTTGTTCCTCAGTTTCTTAATCCGTCTGTTTACAATCTGTATGGGCCGTTCCTCGTAAGTGTAGTCATCACTCAGCACTATACGAGTAGGCTCTATTACATGGAAAGGATCCCGGAGGTAGTCTCTCAACATGGAAATATGGAAAACATTATGCATGTGCTCCATTTCAGGAGGAAGCGCAACTTGATACGCCACCGGATTGATTTTCTCAATAATCTCATATGGCCCGACGTATCTCGGTGCTAGCTTGCCTTTGACTCCAAAATGAGTCCGGCCTTTCATCGGTGTCACTTTCACAAATACATGATCACCCACTTCATACTCTCTGTTTCGTCTTCTGACGTCGGCATAACTCTTCTGTCTGCTCTGCGTAGTTTTCAGTCTCTGTTGTATCAGTTTCACTTTCTCAGTCGTTTCATATACAATTTCGGGCCCAAGCAAAGGCCCATCTCCAACTTCTGCCCAACAAATCGGAGATCTACATTTTCTGCCATACAATGCCTCAAAAGGCGCCATACCAATACTCGAATGGTAGCTGTTGTTGTAGGTGAATTCAACTAATGGAAGATGACTTTCCCAGTCTCCCTGAAAATCAAGGACACACATTCTCAGTAGATCCTCCAGAGTCTGGATGGTCCTTTCTGACTGGCCATCTGTCTGAGGATGATAGGCACTACTCAGCCTCAATTCAGTACCCAATGCAGTCTGTAGGCTTTGCCAAAACCTCGATGTAAACTTCGAATCCCTGTCAGAAACAATAGACACATGCACTCCATGCAGTCTCACAATCTCATCAATATAAATCACGGCCAATTTATCCGCATTATAAATTGTCTTGACAGGTAAGAAGTGAGCAGATTTAGTCAGTCTATCAACTATAACCCAAATTGAATCCATACCTTTTCTGGAGCAAGGTAGCCCAACGATAAAATCCATCGTGATATGCTCCCATTTCCATTCTGGTATGGGTAGGGGTTGCAATAATCCGGCAGGTCGTTGATGTTCCGCTTTGACCTGCTGGCAATGAAGACATTTGGACACAAGGTCGGCAATTTCTTTCTTCATTCCTGGCCACCAAAAATTCTGTTTCAGATCTTGGTACATTTTCGTATTCCCTGGATGGATAGAAACTCTTGAGTTGTGGCCATCATGCAGAACTCTTCTTTTCAATTCAGTATCATTCGGTACACAGAGTCTTCCTTGAAATTTCAGTACATTGTTCTTGAATTTGAATCCCGGTCTCGGTTTAGATTCTATTTCTTCGATGATCTGTTTCAAGAAATCATCCAGTTGCTGTTTTTCTTTAATCTCTTCAATCAGTGCCGGTTGAGCAGAAATAGCAGCTAAGGTTCCACCTTGTTCTCGTAAAACAATTTCAATTTCAGATCTTTCAAGGTCACAAAGCAACTCTTTCTGTCCTGTAAGCAAACATGCTAAGTTCCCAATCGATTTCCGACTTAATGCATCGGCAACGGTATTGGCCTTTCCCGGATGGTACAAAATCTGTAGGTCGTAGTCTTTAATCAGCTCTAGCCATCTCCGTTGTCTCATGTTCAGTTCTTTCTGTGTGAAGAAATATTTTAAACTCTTGTGGTCGGTATATACTTCACATGTCACCCCGTACAGATAGTGATGCCAGATTTTCAGTGCAAATACTACTGCAGCAAGTTCCAGATCATGGGTCGGGTAGTTCTTTTCATGCGGTCTCAGTTGTCGGGAAACATAGGCAATTACTTTCCCATTCTGCATTAAAACACATCCCAAACCCTTATGAGAAGCATCACTATATACAGTATAACCATCCGTACCTGAAGGTAAGGTCAGAACAGGTGCAGTCACTAATCGAGTTTTCAACTCCTGGAAGGCAGATTCCCTTGGGTCAGTCCAGTCAAATGGTGTCCCCTTCTGAGTCAGTTGAGTCAATGGTAAAGCAATTTTGGAAAAATCTCTGACAAATCTTCTGTAATATCCAGCCAAACCCAAAAAGCTTCGGACTTCAGTCACATTTGTTGGTCTAGGCCAGTTCACTACAGCTTCAATTTTCTGCGGATCAACAGAAATTCCATCTTTGCTAACAACATGCCCCAAAAACATAACATGGTCAAGCCAAAATTCACATTTAGACAGTTTAGCATACAGTTTCTGTTCTCTTAAGGTTTGTAGGGCAAGTCTCAGATGATGTTCATGTTGTTCTACACTTTTGGAGTAAATCAATATGTCATCAATAAATACAACAATAAAGTCGTCAAGGTATGGTTTAAAAATTCTGTTCATGAGGTCCATAAAGGCAGCAGGGGCATTCGTGACTCCAAAAGTCATAACCAAAAATTCGTAGTGTCCATACCTTGTTCTAAAAGCAGTTTTATCAATGTCTTCCGGTTTAACCTTCAGTTGATGGTATCCCGATCTGAGATCAATCTTGGAAAACACTTGTGCACCCTGTAACTGATCAAATAAGTCATCAATACGTGGCAAAGGGTATTTATTTTTCACAGTTACCTTGTTCAGTTCACGGTAGTCTATACACAACCTCAACGAGCCATCTTTCTTCTTTACAAACAAAACTGGTGCACCCCATGGTGAGGTACTGGGTCTGATGAACTTTTTGTCTAACAGTTCTTGCAGTTGCACTTTCAGTTCTTTCAATTCAGTTGGAGCCATTCGGTATGGAGCTTTAGAAACCGGTTGTGTTCCGGGAACCACATCAACAGTAAACTCAATCTCCCTGTCAATCAAATCTCCTGGCAAATTGTCTGGAAAGACATCTGGGAATTCTCTGACTATAGGAATACAGTTCACGTTAGCATTATCATCAGTAGATACAGTCAATACAGAGCATAGATATCCCTGACACCCCTTTCTAATTAATTTAACAGCCTTCACTAACGAAATCAAATACGGAGGAGGTACTACTCCACTCCCATTAAACACGAATTCAGGCAAACCAGGTGGACGGAAAACAACTTGCTTGGTCACACAATCAATAGTGGCATGATATTTTTGTAACCAATCCATCCCCAATATTACATCAAAATGATCAATGTTCAATGGTAGTAAATCAATAAACAGATGCATATCCCCAACAATGATTTCACAAGCGGGATACATATATGCACAGGTCATAGATCCTCCTACGGGTGATGATACGGCTAGCAGATAGTTCATGGGTTCTAAGGGTCTATTCAATTTCCGTGAGAAAGCATGCGATACATAAGAATGTGTAGACCCCGAATCAATCAGTACATATGCATTTTGAGTACAGATAGAGAGAATACCTGACACAACGGTCTCGGTATTCTGTACATCTCCCGGTACTAGTGCGAACACTCGGCCTTGCCTCATAGGCTCTTTTCCGATAGCTTTAGGGTTCGGTTTTGGTGGAGCGTTTGATGCTGCGCCGCTGGCTGCAGCTTTGCTATTGCCCTGAGGAGCAGAAGGACAATCTTTAACCATGTGGCCCACCTTGCCACACCTGTAACAGGCTCCTGATAATTTGTGACAAATCCCTCTATGCTTGTTACCACATACAGAGCAGGGTGGAATGAACCCACTCCCTTGGCTGGGGCTAGTCATTGATCCCGTGTTTTGTTTCTTGTTGGCTGGGTTGTGCTTGCCTTTCTTGAATTTGAAACCCTACCTTTTTCCATGCCATTCGGTTGTTAGTGTTTCAGATTGTTTCACTGCTGCAATATTCGACTCGGCCATCAACGCCCGGTCGAGAACACCCACAAAATTCGGTAGTTTCAAGACATTTATTCGGTCAAGGATTGCAACATTAAGGCCGCCTTCAAATTTTCTGGCCTTCTTATACTCAGTATCCACCATATGCGGTGCATAATGGGCAAGCTCAGTAAATTTTGTTTCATATTCCGCAACGGACATTGTGCCCTGCTTCAGCTGTTCAAATTCAGTCACTTTTCTATCCCTGACACACTGAGGGAAATACTTTTCAAAGAAGGACTCCTTGAACTGAGCCCAAGTCATAACAGTATTTGTGTCGCGGATCAACATCCACCACCTTCTAGCCTCTTCTTGTAGGGTGAAGGTAGCTAACAATACTTTATTCGCTTCTGAGCACGGAAACACTTCAAATAATTTTTCTGTTTCAAGCACCCAAGCTTCAGCCTTTAGCGGTTCCAGTCCTCCTTGAAAGGATGGCGGTTTCATCTTGCTGAATTTATGGGTGAGAGCAATAATATCCCCATCATTCACATTCACATTAGGTTCCGGTGCAGCCGGAGGAGGTAGGGGCCGTTGATTTAGTTGTTGGTCCAGTCTAGCAGTTATCAGTTCCATCATTCTTTCCATTCTTTCCATTCTTGCCTCAATAGATGAGGATTCAGGTTCATTTGCATTGTCCATTCCACTATAAGCAGTTATAACAGTTATAACAATTGTAGCATAAACAGTTACATATTTAGACCGGTATCACATTAACATGTATTCAGTCATAACATAGCCACACACTTATCATGCTCATGAGATGCCCTAATTGCTTTTCTAGGACACCCTATAGCTCATTTGGACACGTGTGTGCGATATAACTCGTGTTTAAGTATCGCTCTGATACCACTCTGTCACGACCCAAACCCGGCCCTATGGGTTTAGCACCGTAACCGGCCAGTAATCCGGGATTACCGAAGACCTGCAGAACAGTAATACAGTAAAACAGAGTACAGGGCCTGGCGGAAGCCAATACAGTAAATAAACAGTGCCCAATGAGCTGTGACAGTCTGTATGCAAAAAGACTTCTCATACATTTATACATAAACAGTATAGAACAGTATGCACAACATTTACAATCACACAGTACAGGGACTTAATCCCTGATAACAGTACAGTAAACAGTTGACAGTCTATACAGAACGGTAAGACAGTACAGACTGAATGTCCCTGAGCCGTGAGCTAAAGCAGTTGACTTAATCCCTGAGCCGTGAGCTAAAGCCCAGTGAATAACATAATGCGTAAAGAGGTTAAGAATGAATGTCCTTACAGTATGAAAACAGTTCATTTCAATCAGTCATTCAGTTGTTCAGTACAGTAAACAGTCATATGTGGTACATCCGTTAGCATAACAGTAAACAGTAGGTCTAGAAGACCAAACAGTAATGATGGCCATCAGTCAGTAAACAGTAGTGGTTCCAACAAGGGAACCGACAGAGATCTTTGTAACAGTAATAGTAAACAGTAGGTGCTAAGGATGCCACAATACAGTTCAGAATATAGGACATACATTCATTCAGTTAACAGTAATCAGTTCAGAAAGCAGTACAGTTCAGTTGTTCAGAAAATAATCATTTGTGAACATATCTTTACACAATCGTTACTCACAGAGTTCGGCCTACAGTATGCTAGAGCGTGTCTCCCCAGTCGCCAACCCTACATAGTTAACAGATTGAACACACTAAGCTACACAGTTGGGAAAGATAACAACTTAATCCCTAATGCCTCGGTGTGTTCTACATCTATATCCTCAACAAGATGCCTTAAACTAGGCCTAAAAATGCCTAGAATGGGATGAGGATGCAAAGATGCACATTTAAAAGCATTTTCAGGATTTTCAGAAAAACAGAGTCCCGCTCGAGCGCAGGTTTCCCCGCTCGAGCGTACAGGCAAACAAAGGTACACGCTCGAGCGTAAACTTTCCCGCTCGAGCGTACTGTAAAAGTACTGGATGGGTGAAATCCCCGCTCGACGCCCGCTCGAGCTTGAGACATGACTCCGCTCGAGCGCCCAATCCTCCGCTCGAGCGGACTGTAAAACAGTGCAAGATGCTGGAAGCTCGATTTTCCCGCTCGAGCGGCACTTCCCCCGCTCGGGCGGACAACTGAAATATGGAAATCCCAGATTCGAGCTCCAGGTTCAAAACCAAGCTCAAAAGCATCAAAACCAATCCTCTTGGGCCCATTTTCCGGAAAACATTTATAAACACATAGAATATCATGTTTCAAAGCTCAATTTTAAGAAATCAAAGCCCAAGGATGTTTAATTCAAACTCAATTTAAACCATTTTTCAAGCACAAGATGAACATGCAAACATGCATGAATTCAAACCATTTCAAAGCTTCGATTTGATGCTCTAAAGAGCCAATTCTTTTCAAAACATGATGAGATCATGGACTACACTCAAGACATGAACATGCATGTAACATTTTGCCATGAAAACAACTCAAAATCCAACAATACTACCATGCATGCAAAGATTGGGCTTCAATTCACCATTAATGAACCAATTCATGACTTAGCTCTACAATTGGACATGAACCATGCATGAATCAACTTAAACACAAGTCAAAAGGATGAAATTCATACCTAGGTTCCTTGAATGCAAGTCTAGAGGTTCAAATTAACAATCCACACTTCAATCTTCAAGCAATTCTACCAATGAACTCAAGATCCACTCAATTCTCTCTCACTTTCTATCTTGGTCGGTTGAGTCTAAGGAATGAGCTGATGGAATGTGTATGAATGAGTGTAATGAGGCTCAAAGATGATTCAAGTAGTGGGCCACTTAAGTGGCATTAAGGTAATTAAGCCTAACTCTTTAATTAGCTTATTTTAATCTAATCTAATCATACCTAATCAATTTTCAAATAAATATACCATAAAATTACATTAATTATGACGCTCATAAAACATCAATCGGTTACTAATTCGGCCGCCGATAAGGCCTTCAATTAAACGCTCAAACATGAACAGATAAAATAAACAATCAACAGATAGAATGCAATTCAAACAGATGTATTCATTCAATTCAGTTTCAATTTCGGTCAGTCAGTTCAGTACTTTAATCAGTTCAACTATCAGTCATAATCAGTCTCGGTTAATAGTAATTAGCAGTTAATCAGTCATTAATCGGTAAACAGTATGAGGGTTGTTACAATGGCCTTGATCTTATCCGGGCTCGCTGTAGACGCGCCCTCCGGCCTCAGGCTACAGTTCGGACTCGATTTGTGTCACGGTCCTGTATCTAATCTCGCGGCGTGCAATACAAGACTGATGGATCATCAAAGAGTCCAAATCCGGCAAATCCTTTTTGAAAATAGATTTTTTTAAAGAAGTGCCAAACATGGACTGCTTTGCCAGATACAGAGTCGCCACCTAAATATTTATTTTTGAGGAATTTAGGAAACCCTGACTCGGTGCCTAAGGCCACGTGTCCGTCATCACCAAAGTTGCCTCGACTCGGGAACTTGGGTACGATTGTAGAAGGTCACTTCGTGAACACCCCTGCTCGCCCGATCAAAGATCGGCCTCTACTAACCATGATATCTAGTTTTGAAAACATTATGCGTTCTTATTCCGGTTATTAGCCTAGATTTACTATGTGATGCACACAACATACAAGTATAGACTGGATCGCCTGTATTGGAACGAAACATTTCATGTTTGTTTATTTTGAAAATGGTTTGATGGTGCTACCCGCAAGTAGGCTAAGACGTGGATTTGCCACCCTCGGGTGGGCTTAGAAAACATGGTTTTGCCACTATCTAGTGGGCTTAAAACTCACAGTCAATGCATTATTCCAATTCAGATAATCTAACCTTCACCCACAGGCATTCAGGAAGATATATCACATAAGCAATTAGCCTCATGGTAAGCATGTTATTATGGCAGTCACTCACACACATGCAAGGATGCTAAAACATAAATACTTGCCGAGTACTCTGAGCCAAAACAGAAGCTATGTTAGAAATCCATGCATGATCCTAACTATACAGAAATGCCTAATACAACACATGCAAAATGCAACTAAGATAGGCTCGGCTATTCTAAAGATGGCATGTGAAATGCTACAACTAACAAGTATTCAACTCGGAATTGAAATACAAATGCAGTTAGTATGATGCGCCGAGCCCGGTGCATGCAAGACAGATGAATGAATGCAAACATGCTATCATACTGTATGCTAATTGAAACATGCCCTAATCTAACCATCATAAGCTGGTAAATAAAAGGGAGAAAGACATGGGGTTGGAAGACATACATCACACGCACGCACACTTATTACAATTGTGCCCTCGCTCAGAGGGTCCGAATAAATAATACAGTCCCGAATAAATAATATAGTCCGAATAAGTACAAAATCCTAATTAATTAACAAATTAACTAGGAAAGCGGATAAATTAGCATGAAAGCTATGGACCGCCTCGGCTCTGTTCCGAATGATGAATGATGCATGCTTGAGTTGCCTTCGTCGGGAAATTCTTTACGATGCCCCGGTTTGCCTCTGTTCGCAACTGTTCTCGGAATATTGTGCAAAGCTCCAGAAGGTTGCTGATTTCTGATTTGCTGCAACAGAGAGCAACAAAGGAGCATGGCAAAGTATTTTGACATATGTATGCATGCCTCGATCCTCGTGCCACCAATCACGTATCTCGATGCATGATGGCTGAGGAGTCGAATTGCACAACTCGATGTGAAATGAATGCACATATAAACACAACAAGGCCTAAACTCCATCATGGGTAATCCGGAGTGTCGACGACAGGGAATTGAGACACGTTCCATCACTCGGAGTACGAAACGTCCCTCGTTTCCCGTGCTTAGGCTAACTCCTATCCCAAACACGATGCGAATGAGATGGCATGCACAATGCGACTAACATACAGCCTAGCATACGCAATGCTATGAAATGGCATACACAATGCTCGATGTAATGGCATACACAATGCTCGATGTAACATGGCATACACAATGCTCTAAGATGCAACCTAGCATACGCATTGCTATGGATTGAAATGGCATACACAATGCACGATAGACTTACACCAATATGAGTGGACCTCAGCCACACTCACATCAGTGGCCATGAGACGAAAAAAGAGACAACCGAAATGCATGCACATGTGTACGCATACCGAGGACCGAACCTAAGGCATAAAATGCCACTCTACCAAAGCATGGCAAGGGATGAAAGATGACATACAAACATATAATTTCCAGCACTAAAACATGATGCTAAATGATCCCGAAACATGGAAATATGGCACCCGATGCATGGAATAAGCCTCGAAACTCAAAACTAGACACATGTATTGAACTACAAGTATACAAAGAAAGCATTATTTGGTCATGATGTCAAAAGACAGAGCCAAGGCAGTCGCTAAACATGCACATTTCTAGTTTAGAGCATGGCCAAAAGATGCTAACATGATGGACTAAAATAGCATGCAACATTGGCTAGCAAGCATGGTTTACATGGCATGTATATGAAGCAAATAAGAACTCATCAAACCAGCCAAAAACAGTGAATAAAACATGCCAAAATATGCCCAAATAATCACTTAAATGCAGCCAATTCATGCAAAAATGAGGGGCTTCTTTGGAAGGCCATTCAAGGGGTTTGTTAAGCACATATAAGATAGACACTTAGCATGACTAAACCAACTCTGGAAATGAGTTATAACAACCCTAAAACTCACAAAATTGGCCCTGAAATCAGTCTACGAAACATGCAAAGAAAGGCTCCTTTGAAGAGCCTTGGATGGGATTGCTCTACACATGCATTGTAGCCATAAAATATGATCAAAAGGGCCCCGGATAGACTTAAGGAAGACCTTAAAACCCACAAAATTGGGCCCAAAAAGTGACTCCAATGCATGCAAAATAGAGCCCCTTTGGAAAGCCAATGATGCTAGTAAAGAAAATGAGGGGTGAGAGGGTCACCCCTCTATGATTTCAAAGCTCAAAACCTCATCAAAGCCACTGAAAATCCCCTGGATTTCAGTGGCTAAGAGGCCAAAACAAGTCCAATGCAAATGCTCTAATGCATAGCCCTAATCATGAAGATATGAAGCATGCAAGGAAGGAGACGACTCCAAACAGAAAAGTGACCTAAGAAAAATTAAAGAGGAGGTCAAAACAAGGCTTTTTCCAGTTTGTAACAAATCTCGAAAATGTTCACAAGTAAGGCTAAAGTATGATGCAAAAACAACCCTAAAAGAGAGATAGAGGGTAAGGGGAAGTAAATGACCTCAAACAGCAAAGTGCCCTTAAACAAAGTTGAATAGGGGGTCAAAATAAGACACTTTACAGTTTGGGTCGAAGCCCAAAAATACTTGCAAATAAGGCTAACCAATCATGCAAAAAAATGTGAGTTTAGGGGAAATAGGCACTTACCCTTGAAGAGCAGGTTTCCAGCAGCTTCTGGACCAAGTTGGTGAACCTTCAACCTCTAAAAATCACCTTCAAGGGGCTGGAATAGATGGTGGAGGTGGTAGGCTAGGAGTTGTAGTGTAGAATGGCCAAGAACAAGGATGTTTGGAGGCTTGAAGTGGAAAGATGGAGGTTTGTATGTATATATCTCAGCCCAAAGCTTCTAACCTTTGCAAATGGAGGTGGAATGTGTGTTATATAGAGGGAGAAGGGTGAGGCTTCTTGGAGAAGCCAAGAGAGGGGTTCAAAGCTTCTAAAGGAAACTTAACCAAAGGGTCAAGCTTCTTGAAGAAGCTAGACCAAAAAGGGAAGAAGCTTGACCAAAGGGGCCAAACCACCTTCCTCCCTAAGCAAAGGGGTCAAAACCCCCTTTTAAGGACCAAAACAGGGACAAAACCCTCGGACAGTGGGTCAAGTGCAAAACAGCTGGCACAATTGTGTTGCACTTGAGAAGAGCAAAAAGTAGGAAGCTGGCCGGCCAGCTAAGGTGGCCGGCCGGCCACTCCCCCTGGTCGGCCGACCAGGGCTCAAAAAGGCCAACAAAAAATTCTGACCGGCCACCCCAAAAAGGTGGCCTCCCAGATGAGTGCAACACAGCTGTGGTATGAAAAGCCAGAAAATGTGGCTCAAAAGTGAGAAAAACCAGCTTTTTGTCAGAAAAACCGGCTTTGGAGAGAGAAAATGAGAACATTGGTTTTTTAGGGGAAAAGGTGGCCATCCACCATACTACCCCCTCCCTAATAGTGAAAATAGGGTCTCTACCAAAAATGGACCAAAACGGATGCAAAACGAAGGTTCGGGGGCCAAAACGCGCGGTTCGGGGCCCCGAAAACAGGCTGTTAGGCACCGGAAGTGGCGTATGACCACGAAGGTGGTCTTCCGGGCCACAGTGTCCCTCTAAAGGGAGGAAATAAGGCGTGTGCCAAAAAGCAAAGCAAACGGAGATAGTTAAGCGGTCCCGAACCGAGGCACACGGCCGACGGCTCCGAAAATCGAAAACTGGGCTCCAAACGAGAAAAATGGCCTACGACCACGAAACGTAGCCTACGGCCACTGAGAGATGGTCTTCAAGACCTCTCCCTCCTTTGGGAAGAGAAAACGGAGAAAACAGGACCCGATTCGCAAACCGAGGCAAGGCACAAAAAGAGCCCCGAAGTCCGGAGGCAAGGCTCGCAGCCGAGACTCTGAAACCTCAGAACGAGCACAATATGCAACATCACCGAGCGCTCCACTGGTGACGTCTGAGTCTTAAGGTCGGTCAAAAATGGGGTGTCTACACTCGCCTCAATGCCCTTTTTGGTAACCAAGTATCTCAGGAACTTTCTTGACCCAACTCCAAATGCGCATTTTGACGCATTGAGTCGGAGCCAAAATGTCCTCAAGATATCGAAGACTATTTCAGGTTGGCCAAATGATCCTCAAGTTCCTTGGTCTTCATGACAATGTCATCAATGTATACCTCCACTGTTCTGCCTATTAGATGTCTGAACATCTTAGTCACCAATGTTTGGTAGGTTGCTCCTGTATTTTTCAACCCAAAAGGCATTACTCTGTAGCAATACAGCCCTTTTGGGGTGATAAATGCAGTCTTCTCCTCATCCAGGGGGTACATGGCTATCTGATGGTACCCCCTGTAAGCGTCCAAGAAGCTCATCCTTCCATGCCCTGAAGTGGCATCCACCAATTGGTCAATCTTGGACAGTGGGAAATTGTCTTTGGGACAAGCCTTGTTTAGGCTGGTGAAGTCCACGCAGACCTTCCACTTCTCATTCTTCTTCTTCACAACAACTGTGTTTGATAACCATGTTAGGTAGTTTACCTCTCGAATGGCTCTGGCTTCCAGAAGTTTATCCACTTCCTCTTCTACTGCCTCAACATGCATCAATGTAGGCCTCCTTGCTCGCTGGATGACAGGTTTGGCTGACATGTCCACATTCAGTCTATGGCAAGTGACCTCGAGGTCAATGCCAGGCATCTCCTATGGTGTCTAGGCAAACACCTCAATGTTTTCTCTCACGAACGCCTCTAACTCTTTTTTCTCTTCCTCAGCCAAGCCTGAGCCTAGAAGGAAGAAGCGCTCTTCATCCCCTTGCTGGACTAGGATCTTCTTCAGGGCTTCCTTACTCTTCATCCCCTTGTTGGACTAGGTTCTTTGCCTACGTCCTCCAGGACCTCCATGTCCTCATCCTCAATTTCTGCTGATTCTGCTCCTCGCACGCTGCAGGTGGATTTCATTGTTGCCATGGAGCAATTCTTTACCTACACCTGATCCCCTCTGACCTCCTCAATTCCATGCTTTGTTGGGAACTGCAACAGCTGGTGCAGTGTTGAAGGAAAAGCCCCTGTTGAACGCAGCCATGGCCTTCCCAGGATAACATTGTAATGGGAGGAGGTGTCAATTATTGTGAACTCTGTGTTTACCTTCTTGGTGCCAGGCTGCACCTCTAAACTTATTCCTCCCAGGGGCCACATTGGCGTTCTGTTGAACCCAACCATTGGACCATTGGACTACTCCAGATCATCTTGGTGAAGGCCAAGCTCTTTGTAACACCTGACATACATGATGTCACAAGAGCTGCCCTAGTCAATTAAGATGCACTTTACATAACACTTTCCAATCTTGAGAGATATTACCAGGGCATCATTGTGTGGATGTTGCACCATGTCTAGATCGTCTTCAGTAAAGGACACCATTGGTCCTTGGTGCTCATCTACCCTAGGTCTTTTCTGCCGAACCTGATACACATGTTGCAAGTGTTTTACCTTCTGAGTCTCCCCTCGTATCTCGTTCTCATTAACCTTCGAATGAATCACATTAATCACTCGAGGTCCGCCTGCTTACGGTTGTGGTGCTGGCAGGGGTGGTGCTGCTAGTGCCTGAGGCAGTCTCGCTTATTCCTCCCTTGTCCTGGCCTCATCTACTAGGTCCCTTAAATGACCTTGTCTTACCAGGTCTTCCAGATGTGCTTTTAGGGCTCTGCACCCTTGAGTCAGATGCCCACCCTCATTATGGTAGGCGCAGTGCTTCCCCAGACTTCTTCCCATAAATTTGTGAGGAATTTTCTCTGGTGCTCTATAATAGGACTGATTCCAGATTCTTTCCAAGACTTTGTAAACCAGAATTCGGAATATGGTTGTGACTGTTTGTGTAGCCCTCAGTCCTGTCTTTTGCTTGTTATATCCAGTGTTACCTCGGCCTCGCTTCGGCGAGCCGTTTCTCTTCTCTTGTTTTGACGCCTTTGTCCCTGGTGTGTCTTCCTCGGCTCTTGCATACTTCTCTATCCTGGCCATTAGTTCATCCATACTTTTTGGCAATGTCTTTGCCAGTGATTTTCGAAGCAGATAATCATCGTTCAGGCCGTTCTTAAAAGACACGACCATCACCTCTTGGTTGCATCCTGGTATTCGGTTGAACACCTCATAATACCTTTTGGCATAGGCCCTAAAGCTTTCATCCTCGCCAATTCTCAAAGCCATCAGGGAGTCCACCCTCAACAGCTGTAGTTTGTTTGTCACAAACCTGGCCACGAACATCTCGGCCAGACCTTCCCAACTTTTCACAGTTCCTTTTGGCAACTTGTGAAACCAGTCTGATGCGATTTCCCCAAAGGATGAAGGGAACACCTTACAAAGCAACGGCTCGTTCCCGGTGTACAGTGCCATTGAGTTAATGTACAAGCCGGCGTGAAAGTTAGGGTCAGACTTACCGACGTATATCTGGAATCTCGGCATGTGGAACCTTTTCAGAGCCTCAAATTTGTCCAGTTCTACCGAAAACGGCATTCTCAGTTTGACCAGGGAGGTTACCTCGGCGTCGTGTCGCTCCCTCTAGTGGTAGTCCCTTAAATCTTCCTTGGTCCGCCCAGGAGCCCAGCTCTCAACGGATTTTAGCCTCTTTGGTGTGCTACTCCTGGTGTCATTATGAGTCCTCTTGAACCTCCCTCCATTAGTCGTGTCAAAACAAAGCTTCTTCCCTTGAGCATGCCGATGTTCTTTGGTATAGGCTTCTTTGGTACGATATGTTTTCCAAGACTCTCCCTTCATCGACTCTCCTCGCCCGACCTCCCGTGAAGGGCGGTGAGAATGTTCCTTGGTCTTGTCGTGCTGAGGGACTACAGGAATTGTTTTCTGCCCCCCTTTCTGGGCATCTTTCTTGGCCGCTGGAATCGGCGTATCTTGTAATGGAAACGGTGGCTGCATGACGTTGTTCTGCATTATGAAATTGATGACCGATTGCAAGTCTGCCAATTTGTTTACCATTCCCTTCATCTCGTCATCCCTCTGGAGGCATCTATCTTTTCATACCTGGAGGTCGTCCTCGTTATAATACCCGCCACGGTCTCCCTTCTTTGGTACGTCTCCTTCCTGGCCGACGCCTTTCTGTCCGGGATTCTTATCCCGAGTTTCTTCGTTGCAGTTATCTTCCTCCTCGTTAGGGTCAATGTGTTTTCAGTAGGGATGTTGTCCCCGGTCTTCTCTTTCTCTCCGTCGTTAGCCATCTATTCTCCTTTCTTTCCCACAGACGGTGCCAAATTGTATGTGTTGATTTCTAACCACACTGCCAAATAGGTACTCAGCTGGAGAATACCGGCAGAATAGACTGGGCCCAAATGACCTGTCACAGAAAGATAAGACTCCAGCGATGGTTCTTCCACTCGGAGGCACTTCGACGATCAAGTCAGTACTCAATTATCTCTCAAAGATAGCATATAGTGCTTTAACTCACTAGCCAGAATACAAAAAGCGTACGTTAGACCCACAAGAGTGCCTTAGTTTTATAGCCAACACTAACCTGATTCCTCTAGAAGCCTAGCTTCAATGAACTTTGGCTTAATGCCTATCTTAGACTCCCAATTAGATAAAAATAAACTCTCTAAGAGTTTTATCCTTATCCAGACTAAGGTCCTCTTCCATTCTAGGACTCTTATTCCTTATCCACTCATCTCGGATTTCAATATCTCCGCAGATAACCTCGGCTTAGCCGAGATCACCTCGGCGCCATGATTAGGACACGTGGCACCTCGGCTGGCACTTCGGTGCCACCTTGGCCACGTAATGTCATTCACAAAAATATGCCCCCACAGTAATATTACTCTCTGTCTCTTTGTCTCTCTCTCTCTCTCTCTCTCTCTCTCTCTCTCTCTCTCTCTCATTTTTTTTTTCATTTTTAAAAAAAAAATTGACAGAAGATCGGAAAAAAAAAGAAGCTTTCTTTAAAAAAAATTCTACGATTCAAAGAATAAGACCAAAAAAAAAAAAAAAAGAAGATAACTTTTATTGAATTCAAAACACTTTTCATTACATCTAATATATTTTTACTTTTTTCACTTATTTTTAAGATATTTTTTACTAAGCATTGCTCCAGGCACTAGTTAGTATTAGTCTTTAAATATGAAATAACAATACTACAAATTAAAAATATATATTTTTTTAAAAGTATTCCAAAAATGCATATATGTTACAATCATTCTAGATAGAATGTACATTACATCAATTTGAATTCTTTTATTGGTAAAAAATAGTGATTAATTGTTAATAGGAGGAGTTAAACTCACATCCTCTCGTTAGTAACCAAAAGATTAGCCACACAAATTGCAGCATTTTAGTTTCACATCAATTCTAAATTCACACCATACAACTCATTTGGGTTATGTTTTCATGGTCCATTGCATTTTTAGTTAAACTCTTTTGTCTTTTTTTCAAAAGCAGTTTTTAGAAACAGCCAAACAATTTTCCTTTTTTATTTTTTCCCCGAAAAATGAAAAAGGAAACCAAAAAAACAAAATGACCCTATCTAAATGGATCATCCCATTTAGAGAGTTTAAAGAGTTTTTAGGGTCATTTTTTGTACTTTTTTAAGGAAAATGATTTGAGGGAAAAAAATGTTTACTTCAATAAAACAATTATTGTGAGCCTTATATTTTTTTTTATATGGAAAACAAATTCTTTTTTTCTTTTCTTTTCTTTTCTTTTCTTTTCTTTCCCATCAATTGAAGGCAACCTTAGTCTTTTTTCTTTGTTTTTATTTTTTATTTTTTTAATTATATTTATGGAAAGGCAACCTTATTCTTGGACTTAGGTTATAAGAACTGCCACACACGAGCTAGCCATCGTAAGATATTCATGAAAATGAAAAGTAATATATTTGGTAATATTTATAAAACATAATAATAATTGCACAATAGTAACAAAAGACGATCACTCAGTCAAATGATGTGCCAGTGATGTGAGGGGAGACGACCCAGACTGGATGAACTTTAGCTCAATAATAGAATTCAATTATATTATTCCTTTATTACACAATTAATTAGAAGTGTCCTAAGAAAGCAACGTCACAATTTTTTGGCAATGTATAATTTTATTTTCTTTTTTGGAGAAGGTGGCAATGGATACTTGAAAGATATATATTATTAAAGAAAAAAAAAAGAATTATGTTAGATAAATAGAATTTATATCTAGAATGACATTAGGAAAGTAGTGCTCGTTAATAAGAAAATTATTTAATAATTCCTAGGCTATCATGTTGGATTTTTATCTTAATTTTTAGAAAATATGAACCCATGGTCCCACATTGTATGGGTTTCCAAGATCCCACAATTGATAATTCAAGAATATGAACCCATGGTCCCACGTTATATAGGTTTCCAAAATCCCACAATTGATAATTCAAGAAAATTATATCTTTTAAAAAAAAGTTATTACCACATAAGTCACTTATAAAATTATGTATTGATTTTTTTTTTTTTTATTTTATCAAAACACTAATAGATTAATTATCTGATGACAAAGTAATTCTCCTACCAAAACTTATCGATTAGGATTCCATCAATGCGCTTGTATACCTTTATTGAGCTACCATTGTTTGTTTTAAAAGTGCATCAGGACTCCAGGCCACTTGTCAAGAAGAATAATCAGATTGTTTGGTTTGAATTTTTAGGATTCATTTTTTAAAAAAAATTAAAATTTAAAATTTTTTATTTTTCATATTTTTCTGTTTTTATTGAATTTTTTTAATATTTTAAGTATTTTTTTTTAATTTTTAAATACACCTAACATAAGTATACTTAAAAAGTATAAATTTGTGAATTTTTTTTTTTAGAAAATTCACTAAATACCAAAGATATAAATTAAAAAAATTCAAGAATTAATTACATTGTTCGTATTCTTGTATATTTATTGATTTTTGAAAATATTTTTTTTACAAATATTTTACTTTTTAGATACATCTAAGTAAGGTGCATCTAAAAAAATTTATAAAAAAAATTGATCAAAAATTTAAAAATATTCACTAAAAACCAAAAAAAAATAAAAAATAAAAAACTCAATTTCTAAAAAATTAAATTCAAAAAATTGAAACCAAACACTCTGAATCCTTTTTCAAGATGAAACCAAAATTTAAAAAGGTCATACAAAAAGTGACAGCGTAATGCCTCGGTTGGGATTAAATATTTTATTCAAAAAATTAAAAAATTATCATAAGTTATCATATTACTCTCTTTATTTTTTTTGTACATCTTTTCGTAAAAAGTCAAAAAATTACTAAAATGACATATTTTGAAACGAGACCTAATAGTCTTAAGGCCGATGCTAGATAATGTGTTTGTTTCACGTTAGGCCACCACCTCAATCTTAGTGTTCTATCTTGACAAGCGGAGGCGGATCTCCAGATCACAAGTTGAAAAGTACGGAGTAGTGGAGTTTTGGATGAGTTCGGTGGCGACTTGGATTTGGTTTTTTTCTATTTAATTTTCTTAGTTTTCAGTTTTTCTCTGTTTGATATTCTTATTTTTTTAGTTTATTGATGTAATAATCCTTCATGTATAGAGGCTTGTTTCCCTCCCCGATGGAGGTCTTTTCTCCTCCTTTATGTAGGCTTAGATCCTTCTTTTTATAAAAGTTATTTATCTCTTTTCAAGAACTTATAATACTGTTATATCAGATTGATTCGATCTTTTTTGGTTTTACAATAAAAACTTTCTTTTCAAACTAAAAAAAAAAAAAAAGTGACACTAATGAAAAAAACCACATGGATTGTGAACTTTACTAGTCAAATTTAATTAATAATCTAATAATTTTCACATGCAGGGTTAATCATGTCATAACAATCTATATGAATGGTAATATGGTAATAACAAATGTGCAATCTTATTCTGTTATTTATTTATTTATTTATTTTATTTTTATGGAGACATCAATTTTCATAACTAAAACTCTTATCCACAATATTAAAGGTGTGTAGCACTTCTCATCGCATTAGATCATAAAATTTATTTAGAAAAATAATACACTGCTCATATTCATATAAATATAATTCAAATTCAATTCTTATATGGCCAGGACACATTTAAAATCAATCTAAGTCATCCTTTTTTTTTCTAAATAAATTTCTCAGTCCATAACATCACATGTAGTAGAATAAACCGACAAAATTTTTGATGTCTCAAACCTTCTAAAAGGAAAGAGTCAATCAAAAACCTTCTAAAAGGAAAGAGTCAACCAATCACTCCAGACAACAAACAAATTATTTTCGTTAAATGAGTAGAATGGAGATATTTATTTTCAAATTAATTATTGTAAAATAGCTGTGTAAATATGTCTCTATTTCAAATTCAAAATCTTAAAAAGGTGGATTTTAAAATTTTTATTGATGACTTGACAATTATAGATCATTGAATTTTAATGATGTCTTGCATTTTTATACATTGAAAAGTGTAATGAGCCAAATAAGGGTACCAGGGCCACTGTGGAGTGCATTATTGTAACTCAGCCTGGACCTAAAATTACATTATAATACTAGGTCCAATAAACTCATATATTGAATAGAAAATAGCTTACAAAATAAAAATTAATAACCTTGTACTTCAGTTGGCACAAAAATTTTTCTTTTGTTCATTATACATCTTAAGTTCAAAGGTTGGTGGATGTATTTCTCCTCTTATGCGCATTTTTTTTTATTTCAAACAAAAATAAACAAATAAAATACATCAAATCGATCCAGGCCAGACTCAAGGATTATTCCTAACCCCATTTCATTTTATAAATAAGCCTATAAAATTAGTCTAACTTGATTTTATGGACTTAAATATCAATTTTAAATTCTTAAGTGATGGTCAATGTTAACATAATGTGAAGTCAATTTTTTTTTTTTTACTTTTCGATCTAACTTGTGAAACCAGAATATTAGTAGAAGTATATATTTCCATGTTGTGGTAAAGATATTTAGAATATTCCTAGACTTTCCAACTCCAGCTTTTGTAATCCTATATCCACAAACTCTTCATCCCCATGTTTTCTATCCCCTCTCTCTCTCAAACAAAATAAGAACAAAACTGTGAAAAGAATTAATAAGGCATTAAGAGGGAAGGGGAAAAAAAAAAAAAAAAAACATATAAAAAAAAGGGGGGGGGAAGAATTTTTTTTTTTTGGATCAGCAAAAAGAGAGATTTATTGTTGATAAAAGTAAAGTACATGCAAATTCCATCAACAAATTAAGAAAGTGCACCAAGCATCATAGCCACTCCACAATCCCAACTAAGTTGACACCGCAAAAGAAGCACAATTATCTGCGAGCACTTAACCTACGATTGGTGAGAAACCAATCCAGAGCAACTAAAACAAAAAAAAAAACAGAACAGCAACACCAAACAGAGCAGCATACAACAGCATAGATTACCTGTTGAAAGTTTATACTTATTGTGCGTGCAATATATGTTAGTGAAGGTTTGTTTTGTTTATTTTATTTTTTTTGGTCTTGCAGTCTCAACTATATCTACATGGGGTTCGAAGTCACAACCTCCATTCTAAATTGGAAAGTATATGATTGTGGTATATGCCAATGCACCTGATTTTATGTTTTTATTCTTTTTATCCATTAGTGATCATATTATTTCAATAATATAGATAGAATAAACACTTTGTTTTTGAAAAATAAAAATAAAATCTACAATACAGATACAAATTCACGAACTGACAGTGACCACTCTTTGTGAATATGTATCAATTTAATTAATGACAATTTTGAAACCAAAAATAAAATTGAAAGTTTTCTTTTCTTTTGATATCTATAATTTTGATAGGGAAAAAGTGTTGTTCCAACCCACATGCATGAAAAACATGGGAACCAACCAAGTCAAGCTTGGCAGCCACCAACCATAGCAAGGGTCAAGAATGGAGGCTACCCAAGTCAAGAATGAAGGCTCTCCCACCTACTCCTTTTGTGTATAAATAGAGACGGGAGGGAGAGGATGAGAAATATCAGAAATTGGAGAGTGAGAGCTGTGAGTTGAGTGAGTTTCATCTCCTCCTCTGTATTTTGTATTTTGCTCCATTTTAGTGAAAATTCTGATTTCTGTCCGTGGATGTAGGCATTGGGCCGAACCACGTAAATATTGTGTTCTCTGTGTGTGTGTGATATTTTTCTGGGTGTGTGTTTGATCCTAACAAAGTGGTATCAGAGCCAAGTTGTACGTTTTTCGGAAAAACAGAGTATTGTTTCGAAACTGCCCAGAAATCTTATTGCTCGAAATCCAATTTTGAGCATACCAGGAGCAAGGACTCGACGAGAGGAGTCCAGAAATATAAAACAGACACCAAACGGAGGCTGCACACGCTCCCACGCGCCTCTGGAAGTTGGCGCGTGAATCCCACTCTCATCACGCGCCCACACGCGCCGTTCAGGCACCCGGCGCGTGATCCCACTCTCAGACACGCGCTCCACGCGCGGTTCAAGGAGGAAGACGATTGAGGAACCAGCGCGTGCCTTACACGCGCCATCAGCACGCGCGCCCCAAGCCGAGCCGGAGCCGAGTTGACCAAGCCGCTGACCAAGCCGCTGACTGAGCCGCTGACGTCAACAAAACCGGAGGAATAATCTGGTGCTTCGCAGGCGCACCAGATTCTGCCGATCTGAACCATTCAATCTGTTTTGGCTTGATCTAAGCCATTTGAGATCCGATTTGGGTGACCCAATAGTGGTTTCCAACTATTTGGAGTATTCCGGACACATCCGTACGGTCAGATTTTGCAAATAAGTTTTGAAAAATTTGAAGTTTTTATTTTGGCAATCCGAAGTGCTTTTCCGGCTAATTTGATCAGTCCGGACTTCACAGCAAAACTTGTTTTCAGCCAGAGATCATTTTTTGTATGATGGAGGAATCAACGTCGACTTCAGGTTCCATGATAAAGTTAAATGCTTCCAATTATGCCATTTGGAAGCCCAGAATGGAAGATGTCTTGTATTGCCGAGATTTGTTTGACCCCATTGAGCTTAATGGAGTTAAACCACCAACGGAAAAAGACGAAGACTGGAAGCGGAAGAACCGAAAGACCATTGGCCAGATCAGACAATGGATTGATCACAGTGTCTTCCACCATGTCGCCCAGGAGACTGATGCCTATGCTCTCTGGACAAAGTTAGAAGGCATGTACCAGTCAAAGACTGCTCGGAACAAAGCCCTCCTGATGAGAAGACTTGTGAATTTGAAGTTGAAAGGCGGTATCTCTGTTGCTGAACACACCAGTGAGTTTCACAATTTGGTGAACCAACTAGCAACTGTCAAAATGGAGTTAGATGATGAGATGCAAGCCCTATTGCTGCTCAGTTCTTTGCCAGACAGTTGGGAGACATTGGTGGTGTCTCTCAGCAACTCTGCCCCAGAAGGGAAACTGACCATGAGCATGGTTACAGATGGCTTATTTAGTGAAGAGGCAAGAAAGAAAGAAATGGGTGGAGATCAATCCCATGCCCTCGTCACAGAAAATAAAAGCAGAGGCAGGGGCAGGGGAAGAAGCAAAAGTAGAGGACGCAGCAGAGGAAGATCTCAAGACAGAGGGAAATTCAAAGAAGGAACGAGCCGGCCAAGGTTCAAATGTTACCATTGTGGCCAGGAGGGTCACATAAAGAAGTATTGCTATGCCTTGAAGGGACAACAACAACAAGGCAATAGACAGCCAAATACCGAAGATGGGAACACAGCAGTTACTGTCTCAGAGGATATTGCATTATTCTCTGTTAAAGAAGAAGAATGCCTCCATATGTCAGACAGCGACACCGAGTGGGTGGTAGATACAGCAGCTTCCTACCACGCTACATCCCAGAAGGAGTTCTTCAGTACGTACCAAGCTGGAGATTTTGGTACAGTGAAGATGGGTAACTCCAGTTCTTCAAAAATTGTGGGAATAGGTGATATTCATATCCAAACCAAAGTTGGGTGCACGATGGTATTGAAAGATGTCAGGCATGTTCCCGATTTACGCCTGAATCTTATTTCAGGGATAGCCTTAGATCGACAAGGCTATGAGAACTACTTTGGCAAAGGCATATGGAAGTTGAAAAAAGGATCTCTCGTGGTAGCCAAAGGACAGGTAATTGGCACAATACAAGACTCATGTGGAGGTGAATTCAAATAGTCTCAACGCAGCAGAAGATGAGACGTCACCAAATTTGTGGCACAAAAGGCTGGGTCACATGAGTGAGAAAGGGTTACAGATTTTGGCAAAGAAGTCACTTATTCCCTTTGCCAAAGATGCAAAATTAAATCCTTGTGACAACTGCTTGTTTGGGAAGCATCATAGAGTAGCTTTCCATTCATCATCCAGAAGACAATCAGAGTTGTTGAGCAGAGTATACTCTGATGTTTGCGGTCCCATTGAAGTGGAATCTTTGGGTGGTAGAAAATACTTTCTGACATTCATTGATGATGCATCACGGAAGGTATGGGTTTATGTCTTAAAGACCAAAGCTGAGGTGTTCCAGCATTTTCAGACATTCCATGCTATGGTGGAAAGGGAGACTGAAAAGAAGCTGAAATGTCACCGAACAGACAATGGAGGCGAGTACACGTCAAAGGAATTTAAAGCCTACTGTGCTACTCACGGCATCCGGCATGAGAAGACTGTTCCTGGAACCCCACAACACAATGGTATAGCCGAGAGAATGAACCGAACCATTGTGGAGAAGGTCAGATGTTTGCTCAAAATGGCAAAGCTACCAAAGCCATTGTGGGGAGAAGCTGTTCGTGTTGCTTGCTATTTGATCAACAGATCGCCATCAGTTCCACTGAATTTTCAGATTCCAGAAGAAGTATGGTCTGGAAGGGAGATCTTTTACTCTCACTTGAGAGTGTTTGGGTGCAAAGCATTTGCACATGTATCCAAGGAGCACAGACAGAAGCTGGATGACAAAGCCACTCCATGCATCTTTATTGGCTATGGAGATGAAGAATTTGGATACAGATTGTGGGATCCGAAACACAAAAAGGTCATTCGAAGCCGAGATGTGGTGTTTCAAGAAGGCCAGACCTTTGAAGACTTTGGGCAACCAGCCAAACCCAAAGTTGATGATGTTTCAGAAATTATTCCAAACCCTGCACCATCACAGCATGCCACTGATGAAGAAGAGTTACCGCAGCATGCAGTCAATAATGTAGAGTTGCAGGATGGATTTCTAGAAGAAGAAGATCCAGAAGCAGAGGGTGTTGAGCAGGGGGAGCCACAACCCCCTCTACCAGAGACTGTTGGTCCACAGTTACGAAGATCAACAAGAGAATTTAAGCCGTCAACCAAATACCCTGCTTCTGAGTATATTTTGCTTACCGATGAGGGGGAGCTAGAAAGTTTTCAAGAAGCTCAAAATCATAAGGACAAGAATAGCTGGCAGCAAGCTATGCAAGAAGAGATGCAATCCTTGCAGAAGAATCAGACTTATGATTTGGTGAAACTTCCCCAGGGTCGAAAAGCATTGCAGAACAAATGGGTGTTCAAGTTGAAGAAAGATGGCAGCGGAAAGCTAGTCAAGTATAAGGCTCGATTGGTTGTCAAAGGTTTTGGGCAGAAGAAAGGTATTGATTTTGATGAAATCTTTTCGCCAGTTGTAAAAATGACATCCATTCGAGTAGTTTTGGGACTAGCAGCTAGTTTGAATTTGGAACTTGAACAAATGGATGTGAAGACAGCATTTCTCCATGGTGATCTGAAGGAAGAAATTTACATGGAGCAGCCAGAAGGTTTTGAAGTCAAAGGGAAAGAAAACTTAGTCTGCAGATTGAAGAAGAGTCTCTACGGCCTCAAACAAGCGCCGAGACAGTGGTACAAGAAGTTTGACTCATTCATGGTAGGTCATGAGTACAAGAGAACTGTTGCAGACCAGTGTGTTTATGTCAGGACATTTCCCGGTGGAAACTTTATCATACTTCTGCTCTATGTTGATGATATGTTGATCGTTGGACAAGATGCCACAACAATCAGATCACTGAAGAAGGAGTTATTACAGTCTTTTGACATGAAGGACCTAGGCCCTGCACAGCAAATTTTGGGCATGAATATTGTGCGTGACAGGAAAGCCAAGAAGTTGTGGCTGTCACAGGAGAAGTACGTTGAACGAGTAATTGAGAAGTTCAACATGAAAGATGCCAAGCCAGTCAGTACTCCGCTGGCTAATCATTTCAAGCTGAGCAAGAATTCTTGTCCCTCCTCTACGAAGGAAAGACAAGAGATGGAGGCGATTCCCTACTCATCCGCTGTAGGGAGTTTGATGTATGCAATGGTGTCCACCCGACCAGATATTGCTCATGCGGTTGGAGTTGTAAGCAGATTCCTTTCCAATCCAGGAAAAGAGCATTGGGAAGCAGTCAAGTGGATTCTGAGGTACCTCAAGGGTACAACAAAAATGTGTTTGTGCTTTAGAGATGCTAAACCAGTCTTGGAAGGCTATACTGATTCAGATATGGCAGGTGATCTTGATAGTAGGAAATCTACATCAGGATTGCTGTTCACTTTCGCAGGGGGAGCTGTGTCTTGGCAGTCCAAGCTGCAAAAGTGTGTTGCTTTATCCACAACTGAGGCAGAGTATATTGCCGCAGCGGAAGCCGGGAAAGAAATGTTGTGGTTGAAACGGTTTCTCCAAGAATTGGGATTAAAGCAAGAAAAGTTCACGGTACATTGTGATAGTCAGAGTGCCATAGACCTGAGCAAGAATTCAATGTACCATTCTCGCACAAAGCACATTGATGTTCGGTATCATTGGATACGCGAAGTAATGGACAAGCAGTTATTGGAACTGACCAAGATCCACACAGATAAGAATCCAGCTGACATGCTTACAAAGGTTGTCTCGAGAGACAAACTCGAAATTTGCAGAGACATTGCCGGGATGGACTTCAAGTGAGAAGTCAGTCATGCATATGGGTATGGAGGGGGAGAATTGTTGTTCCAACCCACATGCATGAAAAACATGGGAACCAACCAAGTCAAGCTTGGCAGCCACCAACCATAGCAAGGGTCAAGAATGGAGGCTACCCAAGTCAAGAATGAAGGCTCTCCCACCTACTCCTTTTGTGTATAAATAGAGACGGGAGGGAGAGGATGAGAAATATCAGAAATTGGAGAGTGAGAGCTGTGAGTTGAGTGAGTTTCATCTCCTCCTCTGTATTTTGTATTTTGCTCCATTTTAGTGAAAATTCTCATTTCTGTCCGTGGATGTAGGCATTGGGCCGAACCACGTAAATATTGTGTTCTGTGTGTGTGTGTGTGATATTTTTCTGGGTGTGTGTTTGATCCTAACAAAAAGATAAACAAGCCCACTTTTTAGACGCATTTTTTAGACCTAATGATGTATATGTAATATGATTAGTTAATAATTAGAGAAAATATGAGAGAGTGTGTTGTTTTTAATATTCTAATTGATTCTCATCATTGAGTTTGAATATTAGATCTAACTTTTTGTCTTAAATGGCAATAATCTGTTGACAATTAAAATCCTTGTTTGTAAAGCTAATTCAAATTTATGCCCATATAAAAAAAAAATAAATAAATAAACACTAAAATTTATGGCTCAAAACTACTAATACAAGACCTAACACATCAGTTACATGCCAATATAGCAAGCCTAAGAAGAGAATAGTTCATTGCCGCTGTTAAAAATCAAAACATTTCATTCTCATATATTTTTATATATTTAAATAATTGTTTTTATATACCAAAATACTAACATTAATCACCATTGTAAAGATTTCCCTTAAACTAAAATGGTGCTGGTTTGCTTGTAAAAATATTCTTGTCGTCGTCATCTAATTCAATACTGATTTAGAAATGTGACAAAAAATATCTCACCCACCAATTCGACCCGAATTTGGGGATGCTGCTGCGCGGGATGCGCAGCAGCATCTGCTGTGCGGTGAAATGGGCCCATTTCAAGACCCATTTTGATAATCCGAACCATTCACATTTTAGAATACTTCAAGTAGAACATGCCTGCAAAAAATTAAGTTAATCGGATATCGTTTACCTATTCGTCCACTCACATTTGTATTTATTTTAATACTTTAAATCACAATTATTATTTATTTTTGTAGATAGAAATGTGAGTGGATGGATGAACGATATCCAATTAACTTGATTTTTTGCAGGCATGTTCTACTTGATATATTCTAAAATGTGAACGGTTTAAATTATCAAAATGAGCCCCAAAATGGGCCCATTTCTCCGTACTCCGCGCAGCAGCATCTCCCATCCCCAATTGACCCAGCTGTAGTTTCAAGTATTTAATGGTTATTATTATTCATGTAACACTTGAGAGCATCTCCAACGGTAGTAGGCATTTTACTTATCTAAATATTACTATAAAGTATATATTTTATTTTGCCTATCAACTGTTTTATGTTTTTACTCCAACCATGCTCTTTATTTTAGCTATTTATTCAAATACTATTAATTTTATAGAATGCCACGTCAACAACAAAGATGGAGGGAATTGATCCTAATGATTGAATACATTTTGCCTAGCGTTGAAGGCTAGCTACATGTAGCTAGTGAATATGAGTTGAGGCAAAATGCCTAATCATATGCCTAGTGCATTGGAATTGAAAAAAGTGAATCACACTAGGCATTTTAACTAACAAGTATTATATGCCTAGTGCATTGGAGATGCTCTGACTGGAAACCATATTTGATTTTTAGTACATGATGTGTCACGTGATGATAAGCTCTGCATTAATGGATGATTATCTATAGGAGATGTCATCTCTCCTATTGGTGTTATTTGGAGTCTTTTTATTTATTTGAATCATTTATTTTATAAATTTTATTAAAAAAATAATTTATATAAAAAAATTATGTCCATTCAATAATTTATGTAATCCTATGTCTTCTCTGTTTTTTTTACTAAATATATAATCCTATCTTATGTCCATTCAATAATTATTTATTTTAAATAATGTTGGGTGAGCAAAGTTCTGTAACTCCATGTGACAAACGATACTATGCATAAAGGATACTATGTATTTTATGAAATATTTCAAAACAAAACAATACAAATGAATACGAAGAACACACCCATAAATATAATTATTGTTTTAAAAACAAAGAACACACCAATCTTTCCACTATATAATTATTGCTGTTAAAAACGACCACACCCATAAATATAGCAATTAGTTCAGCCGTTGAACGAGAGGTTGGGGGAATTTATAATAAATGAATTGAGAAAGTGCTACCGGGTTATAATCTTTCGGACTCCATCAATGCAATTGCAATCATCTGTTGGGTCTATCATTGTTTTAAAACTTGATAACTGTCAGGCACACATGCCAAAGAACGAGAAACCTTCAAAATCTTCAAGACGAATATGAATTCAATTCAGGTCAGTTTGATTGGGAGTTTGTGTGGAGGGATTGGATTATCAATTTGTAGAATCAAACTAATTTATGTTTGTATGCAACATGTCATGAGTTTAACAATCTCATGGGAGTATAAATTTCCTCCCATAGTGGGATTAGAATTTCTATGGGAGAGTTGGGATAGTTAATCCCCACACACAAATTATTGGCTAAAATAATATTTTGCCCTCCACTCTACAAAATCAATAAAATTGTATTATATATGAAAGGGGTTTTTAGATAATTTTATAAATTTATTCATAAATAATTAATATCACCTTACTAGTACACAAACAAACATATCTTTAATTTAATATAACCCCACTAATAATCTTTTCATCTAACTGATTCATCTTCCCTCAATACAAAGCATACTCATAACAAGAAAATCAATAAAGAAGCTTCCTCTCTTTTTGGGTAATTCTGAATTTTTCGTTTATGGAGTTTAACTCAAGTTTCGTCATCATCATTCACTTTGCTGCACTCTTCTTCATAGTTCACCTTCCTACAATTCTTTCTTATCTCACCCTTTGATCCAGTGAGGGGTTTAATGTCACCCATCTTAATCATTGCTGCAGCAAAATCAGAGTAGAAGGCTTCGGGATCTTTGCTATATATTCAACGAGGGATTTGCTATATTTTTCAACGAGGGGATCAGTTGATCCATCGCCGTGCAACACTTGATCAGAGTGAAGGAGTCCCTTTTGAATGATCAGGTTCTTGTAGTAGTTGTTGTCAAAAATTTTGGGACTTTGATAATCTAGAGGAGCAAAATTGTTGCCCCTATAGCCAGTACTTGGACAGTTTTCTTGCCTTCTCTTAGCAAATGAACTGTTAATGTTGGTATCGTGATAGATGCGATCTTGGAAGACGACACACCTTGCTTGCCCTATTGTGTGGGATCCTGGTTCCAGAATGAAACTATTTAGATGGTGAAACATTGGCATATATACTGTAACACTAACACTCCTCTCTTTTGTCCTATACACTCACATGGATTATGATCTAATTTTTAGTTAATTTTCAATTTACAAAATTTAGATCAATCGTGTGATTGTGAGTAATGGTATAAAGCAACAAACACTTCTTTTAAGAGAGAGAGAGAGAACCGGATAGGGCAACCATATCCTTGGTAGACAGTCCTACACGTTTGAATGTATGGATGAGTTCTTTGAGGGTAGAAGTAAAAGCTGGAAGTGCACTATCATTGGCAAGTGAAAAACTGGCTGTTTTAGAATCCCTACGTCCAAGTTTGACATCCCAAGTTGGCCCTCCAAGCTGCAACAAATAACATAAAAACAAAAATTAGAGGAATAACCAAAGACAACCAAATTATACATAATAATCTTGTAAACATGATTCTTGATACAGATGAATGGGTAGGGATGGAATCTATACTTACAATGACAGTAGAGTCACGAGCTGCGATAGTTGCAATATCAGCACATGAGACTACGCCAGGGCAAGCAGCCTCCACCTTGGACTTGATATAATCAATTACATTATATCCTCTAACGGATTTATAGTTGGGACCTGCAGTTTTCTCTCCTTTGAAAGATGAAGTGTCGTCAAGGAGTATTGACCCATCACAACCCTATAATCAAGCATGAGACAATTCCATAAGGTACAAGAAACCTCTATTAAAATATACTTTTTTGAACAAGAAGAAAATGCATATTCATATTCAACACAATGGGCGAATACTCAACGGAGGAGCTTCTAAATATGCTCACTAGATTTATGTTTATACCTATCACATTCATTATTTGGTAAATATGTTTAGAAGCTTCCATCCAATAGGGTCTTGCCAATTTCAAACAGAGTAATCTAAACATTAAGGAGATGTAAAGCCTTATACCTATCAAAAAAAATTATGCACCCAAAAAAGTTCCCAAGTTAAGCATTTAAAAAATAGTGTACATCATGTATATTCAATTAAGGTGTGGTGTAGAGCAGATTTTATGAATCTAGTACACATGCATTTCTTAATGTATTTTTTTTAAGGTACATATCATTTCTGTATGTACCACATACATACTAACTAACAGAAAAAACTAGTTTAGCATGGAATATAAGTAAACAATTGGACTAATTCAGTTAATTTTAACCCTTGCATCTTATTAGGAGGTCAGAGATTCAACACTTGCAATAGATAAGAGATAAAGGTTCTTCAATCCCCCTTTCTCTAAGTTACAATATCTACTGGAAGAAGGAAAAAAATATTGTGTTACACGTAGCAAGCATGCTTATTTTCTACCCTATGTGTTAATCATGAAGAAGAATATATATACACCACTTCGATTCAGATATATACTTGTAATAAAAAAAAATGGCATCACTAATTTCTGTGAATAAACAACAATGAAGAAGAAGAAGAATTTACGTTGACAAAGCAATCATGGAAGTGGAGGCGAAGGAGAGAAGCACCCATGCGCTTTTCCTTTGACACTGCACATTTAACCGTTGATTTCACGATACTATGTAGATTTGGACAAGTCTTAGAGTAGAATTTAGTTGAGAGTTTAGCAGAGGAGGTTGTACTACCCATTAAGAGCACAAACAACATGAATGTGACATTAATCACCATTGAAGAAGAAGAAGAAGAAGAAGAAGAAAAATATGATGATGCACAAGAAGCCATTTCTAAGTACAGTGAGAGAGAATGTGTTGAGAACATGCCACTTGCAGGATTATATACACTTACAAGGTTAGGTACCAAAGAATGTTGGTATTTTTTTTTTATTAATAATATTAGAAAAATATATTAAATTAAATAATAATGACAAAAGAAACTTTTTTTTTAATTAAATAATGAAATACAGAATAAACTACATGGAACATATTTCAAGACGGATTCACATAGATACACAAAATAATATACAAGAAATAGTTTAAATCTAAAAGTTTGAAGAATAAAAGATAAGAGACACAAATCGAAACCTGTGTAACCACAATTTTCTTAAAACAGATTCACTATCTCTTGATGGGTGCTGGAGGTACGCCGGCATCTGTTTCCCAGAATACGACAGTCAAAACCAACTAATGCAGAATCACCTTTTGAATAGATTCGGCAAACTTGATAATGACAGCATTCTCTCTTTAACAAGAACAAAAGAATGGGCTAGCAAAGAAGATAGGGAAAACAATCATCTCCAATTTTATTATGAGGACTGATTAAGACCCCCTCAAAACTCCCACCCCCACCACCCCCACACACACGTGGGGGTTGGGGATTGGGAGAGAAGAAAAAAAAAATGGAAAAATTGACCAATCAAAAGTAAAGGGGGTCGTGGGCGTGACCCCTAAAGGGGGTTCGAATCTTTTTTCTTTTATTATCTCAAAACACCATCTCATTTCCCATCAAAGATCTCTCCAAAATTATTCTACTAAGTTAGAAAGGAAAATCTCTATTTATACTTGTACGGAAGAACCTTAGCCATGAAATCTAACATCAATAGGATCATCAAATTGCCATTAGCCAAAGCCATCAAATCTAGCCATTAGAGTTAGAGTTACAAAGGTTAAAAACTCATGGTCACTAATATGGTTATCAACTCCATCAACAAAAGATGAGAGTTACGAAAGTTTAAAATTTTCATGTACTTAAAATATACAAATAAATATGTATATAATAATGTTTGAATAATTCTAACAGACGAGTCGCAAAATAGATACGGGTATTTTGTCACAATCGATCCAAACTCAGTCTAAAATATATACACAAGATAAGCCCAGCCCAAGATAGCACAACCTGACCCATGCCTTAGGCTAAGTCCAAGCATTCACATACACAAGCCTAAGCCAATGCAAGCCAAGACTAAAACTAAGTTCAAGTCCAAACCAAGGATCAAGCTCAACTTCTATTAATGCCCACTTTATGAGACAATTCTCATTCACAACCTAATGATTTCAACTCATTATTTATGTATTACAATAGTCTCACTTAAAAGAATACAAAACCACTCAGACTCACCTCAACCAATAGTTGGGTCTCACTTTAGTTTCGAATTAAAGTTGCCCGAAAAACCATTATTTTTCAACAAAGAATACATGTGCAAAAAGATGGACTATTAAGGCTATATTGTTTCATGGATTTAGAGAAAGATTTGAAAAAGGAAAGAGAAAAAATATGTGAAACCCTGATGAAATATAGTTGAAGTGTGCGAAAACTGGTCTGGATACCTGATTATCAAATATATATAGTTATATTTTATTTATATTTAACCAACTATTTTTCATTTTATTTTCAAATCTCACTCTAAATTTATGGATCAAATACTGCCTAAGAAATTTTTAAAACAAAGTGAATCACATTAACTTATGTTAAAATGTGAAAGAAATTCATTGAAGTACTATAAATTTGATATAATTATATTGAATTTCTATAAGATTTTAATTCACACAATATTTATTTTATTTTTCATTCATTAAATGGTGATTGCCATTCTTTTATATTAATATATTTTATCATATTTATTCATATACACATCATCTGTAATAGTTTTAGGTATTTTAATTTTACTAAAAGTGAAATCGATATAATTATAACAATTTGAGCAATTAATTTTAAAATTTTAGAAATAATTTTTTGATATTTATTTTCATCGAACTAATTGAAATAAAATTTGAAAAAACAAACAAACATAATAAATTTATGTGTCATTTGATCTAAAAATAATAATAAGTTAAAAACGAATTCATCAAGTCAATAGTGCAAATAAATTCACATAACGAAACGATGGCCACATATTTCTACATCAAAGGCTTCTAAAAAAAATATTAAATTAAAAATGAATTGATCAAGTCAACAGTGCAAATAAATTACATAGTAAATGAAACGATGGGCACATATTTCTACCTCATAGGCTCCATTTCTTTTACAAACAAACAATGCTCATTAAAAAAAATATTGCAAACATTTAAGATTACTATTAAAGATTGTAAACAATTTTGGCTCTTTTTAATTGGAATCCTTAAAATCAGCTCAATTAACATTACTTAAAATCGACTAAGCTACTAAGATTCGTACTGTGACTAGCTGCAAAGAGATTGTAGTGCAGCTCTTTCTTTTGTGTTTCTGTTCTTTGTTTTGGTTGTTGTTATTGTGTGAAAAATCTAGAAATCTCCTAAATATTGATTTGTGATTATGTATCAATTTTAAGCAGTAAATAACAATCCCAATCAAACAATCAAGACAAATCGACACAACGATTTTACGTGAAAAAACCACAATTGGACAACTCCAATTGTGATAAAAAAATCACGGGCAACAGCCACAAAACAATCAACTAAGAAGATATAAAGGAATTACAGAGGTATACTCTCAATTACCTAGCGAATCCACGCCCGAATTGAACCAGCCTCTATGTGTCTCTTCCAACCCCGTCTTCATGTCGGAATTGTCTTGACGATGAGCCACTCCAGAATCCACCAAAGCTTCAGGCTCAAATTCTTCAGAATCCACCGAAGAACAATTCTCTCTTTTGTATAGAATGAACAGGCAAACCTTTGATGTATTCTTCTTAACCCATGAGTTGAATACTCAATTAAACATTAAAGAAAACTAGCAAAATACCCCTAGATATAAACCTTAATATCCAAAAAGTAAATCTGGAGCAGTAATCCTAAAATTTGACAGAAACACATACTTATAGAAATCTGAATTGCGATGCTCGCTCGAGCGAAGACTCTCTTGCTCGAGCGAGGAACCAAAAACGCGTGTTTTCCATAAGTGGCTTCGCTCGAGCCAAACAACCTGCGCTCGAGCGTAAAATCATCATTTTCAGGTTTTTTGCTAGACGCAACCTTCGCTCGAGCAAGAACTCCTTCGCTCGAGCGAGCAAGGGCGGGCATGCAACTTCGAATGCAATTTTTCATTTTGCTTTGGGGGCACTGCCCCTCGACCCCGCCTGGGCGCTGCCCCGAACCCGCTAAGGGGCGCTACCCCCGGGACCCCTGCGAGCTGACCGAGCAGCTCGATCCCCGTCATAATCAGCGAAGTGGCAATCTTGAAAGCATTAACATCACAAACTTCTCTGCAAGGCACAATTCGGGTTGGATTCGCATCTAAATACTCATAGCCTCACTGAAATAAAATGTGCAAAAATAAGTACAACTAAAAGGAGTTTTGTCAAATGGGATTGCCAAGAATAAAACCTAACATTGTGGTTGGATTCTCTCCAACGGTGTGGTACTAGCAAATTGGACTTGTTAGTTGGTGTCAACCTAATTAGAACTGGCTACTATATTTTTGATACTTTTTGCACCTCTATCTTTATTGACGTGGGTCATTATAAGTGTATTGCTTGATTAGTATCAATAAAGATTTCTTTGGCCATTTCAAAATAAATAATACTTAAAATTAGAACAAAAATAACGCATTTTATGGTTGATTATAGGCCTCGTTTGTCAATAGGTGATTTTAGTTAAAAAATTACTATAAATTGTAATATCATTGTCTCTATTTTTTTACATGTATTTTTATAAAAAATAAATAAATAATTTATTAAAATAACTAATTTCCAAACAAACCTTAAAGTTTTAAAACTTTATAATTTTATAAGCTCAATTGAACAGATAATTATTACTCAGCTTGACTTAAGTGACTTGATGGGGGTTTCAAACTTGTCAGCCATAGCCCTATGTTCGATAGTTTGGAGGCAGAGTTTACAAAACTTGAAATCCTATCAGCTATCAAAGAGTGTGATGGCAACAAAGCTCCAAGACCAGATGACTTTAATTTATTTTATTTTCAGATGTTTTGGAAGCTTATTAAGGGTGATGTGGTTCAATTTATGAAGGATTTCCATAAAAATGGAAGTCTGGTAAAAGGCATCAATAGCTCTTTCATAACATTCATTCCGAAAAAGGAGAACTCTATGGAACTAGTAGATTTTAGACCAATAAGTCTGGTGGGCTCACTGTATAAGATCCTAGCTAAGGTACTTACTAGTAGATCGAAGGCTGTCTTACCTAAAGTTATCAGTGAAGCACAGTCAGCATTTTTGGGTGGTAGAAATATACTTGATGGAGTCTTGATTGCCATTGAGGTAATGGACTGTTGGAAGAATGTAGACGTCCCCGAACGCCCCGGGAGGGAATCCCGTTCTGTTCATTTGGGCTCACTACAGTTCAGGACCCAAATTTGTCATGGTTCTAAATTTGAACCAAAGAGTCCAAATCCGGCAAATCGTTTTTGAAAACAGATTTTTTGTAAAGAAGCGCCAAACATGGACTGCTTTTCCAGATATAGAGTCGCCACCTAAATATTTTATTGGGGAAATTTAGGAAACCCTGACTCGTTTGCCTAAGGCCACGTGTCCGTCATCGCCAAAGTTGCCTCGACTCGGGAACTTGGGTACGATTGAGGAAGGTCAGCTATGAGCACCCCCTCTCGCCCGATCAAAGATCGGCCTCTACTAACCATGATATCTAGTTTTGAAAACATTATGCGTTTTTATTCCGATTAATTAGCTAATCTTACTATGTGATGCGCACAACACAAAAGTATAGACTAGATCGCCTAATTTGGAACAAAGCATCGCATATTCGTTTGTTTGGAAATTGGTTTGAAATTTGCTACTCGCAAGTAGGCTAAAACATGAATTTCGATGAGTTGTTCCAACTCAAACAATCCAACCTTCACCCACAGGCATTCAGGTTGATATATCACATAAGCATATAGCCACGTGGTAAGCATGCTGTCATGTTAACACTTACACTCATGCAAGAATGCTAAAACATAAATGCTTACCGAGTACTCCAAGCCAAAACAGAAACTAGTTAATAATCATATGCATGATCCTAGTTCATGTTAAGATGGCTAATGCAACACATGCAAGATGCAACTACAATAGGCTCGACTATTCTAAGATGGCATATGATGATGCTACAACTAACACGTATTCAACTTAGAATTGAAATACAATGCAGTTAGTATGATGCGCCGAGCCCGGTGCATGCAATACTGATGAATGAATGCACGTATGCATAACATAAGGTATGCTAAGTTAAATATGCCCTAATACTAACCATTGAAAGTAGTTAAGTAAAAGGAAGAGAGAAGTGGGGGTTGGAAGACATACACACACTCACACACACTTATTACACAATTGCCCTCGCTTGGAGGGTCCGAAAGAATAATACAAACCGCCGCAGCTCTGCCTCAGAATGCGTGGATGATGCATGCTCGATTTGCCTTGCCCGGAAGCCCGCTGCCATGCCATTGTTGCCTCTGTTTGCACTGTCCTATACCTCTGAGGACTGTGAAAACCCTGGAGATGCCTCTGAATTGCTCCTTGAGCATTGTGAGATGCCACCGACCAAGGCATAAGATCACCGGCCATTGATAAATGGTCATCGACCAATTGTTGAGCCATCGGCTAATTATTTTTGGTCGGTCGGCACTGTAGGTAGCCGGTCGGCCAAATCTTCTTGCAGAATCCCGTTTTGACTGTAGCAGAGGGCAGACAAGGCATGGAATGGAATTTTCAAGCAAATATGTGCGTGTCCACTCTCCCTATCATGTTATGGACTCAAAGGGGTGTGGACCTCGGTACTCGGGCCACTAATCACGCATTTTGATGCATGATGGCCAAAAGTACCAAGCTTGCAAGTCAATGTAATGAATGCAACAAAAACACATAAGTGCTACATGCCCTATCATGTTGAGATCAAAGGCATCTGCGACCGAGGATTGAGACATGTTTCGTTACTTTGAGTACGAACACATTTAATTCCTCATGCTTGGTTTGACACCCCAAACCAAGCAAAATGTAATGCATGTATGCAACGTGGCTCAAGTATGTACATGATGCTAAGGTACAAAACATGCCAAATGCAATGTAACCTATCATGCAAGTGTGCAATGTGCCAAGCATACAATGCTACAATGCAACCTAGATAGGCAACTAGGCAAAGTGATAAGCATGTAACAATGTACTAACTACAAGGATGCAACAATCATACAATGTAATGAGCATGCTACAAGATGCAAATGCATGATCCATGGATCTACACTAAGATGGAGGAACCTCAGCCACACCCTAAAATAGTGGCCAAAAGTACTAAAATGATGATGTCAATCATGCAAAATAAACATGCAAACCAATGAGCCTAAGGCTAAGGTATGAAAGGCAAGTTTCAAGAGCACTCACATGATGACAAACATGGATGCTTGACTAACATATTAAGCTCTGAAAATGTATAGAGGATGATGCCAAATCAACCATGTCATGCAAGTAAGGCATGCAACCATGACCAAAACTTGAAGCCAACAAAGGGGTCCAAACCATAGCTATGTCAACCAAATCCCAAAGGACCAAAATGACTTAAAGCAGTCCTAAGGCACTCCAAAACAAGACTAAAGCATGCATAGATCATGGTCAAGACATGCTAAGAAATGGATGCAAAACAAAGGGGGATTTAGGGCCACAAAGAGGGCACTCTGTTACAACCACCCCAACCACACGTGGCATGGACTAACCAATGCAAAATCAGAGTTTTAACATGCAAAATAAGCCCCCAAAACCCACTGATATGGCAGCCCAAAGACTAAACATTGTATCATACACAATGACCAACTCTTGAGGCATAAAACTACAACACTTTCAAGCATTGAAAGAGAGCCAAATGCAAGTGCACAAGCATGGATTATGGACTGAAATATGGTCTCCAATGATGCCAAATCATGAGAATAAACTAAGTAAAGCATGCTAATGACCCACACACTCAAGGCTCACAAATCAAAATACAAAGGGGCTATACCAAACATGATCAAATCAATACTCAACAAACCTCAAGCACGATGAAATATAACCAAAAGCTTCACAAAGCTAGGCAAAAATATGCAAGCATGATGGTCTAATGGCAAGATGCATTTCTAGGCAAAATAGAGGAATACAAGGCAAGTATATTATGCATGCAAGGGGGCATTAATCCGACCAAAAACAGAGGTATATTATGACCAAATATCACCCAAAAACCTCTGAAATGGAGCCAAAAACAACTAAGCATGCATGCTACCCTTATGAGCCAAAAACATAAACAAATGAGACACAAAGGGAGAGGGGTGTCCCTCCCCTATGCAAGACCTCAAAATCTCTTCTTTACCACTGAAAATCTTCTGGATTTCAGTGGTGAGAAGGCCAATGCACAAAGGTTCCCAAAGCTCAACAAAGAAAGCACAAAAAGGGCCAAACAAGGCCTAAGAGGGGGAGGTCGACCCCCAACACCAAAATAACCTTAATGAAGCATCTTAAACATAAAAAAATAGAATTTTTATATGTTATACACAAAGCTCAAAACAGCATGCAAAGGGGGTTAAAATCTAGTGCAAGAATGGGGAATATAAAGCAATAGTGTTACTCTTGGAGAGCACTTCAAGAACAGCAAGTTCAGCCCCCTTCTTCTGATCCAAACCAGCTCAAAACTCCAAGAACAAACTCTCAAGACCTCAATAACCCAAGTATGGTGTAATACTAGGTGCCTTAGTGCAAAACTAAGAACAAAACACCCTTTTAAGCCCTCTAACACACACAAATGAAGAGAGAGAGGGAGATATAGAGAGAGAGTAATGTATATATGCTATATAACTCTGATTTTGCTAAACCTCCTCAAAGGAGGAGGGCGGCCTCCATATATAGAAACGGCAAAGGCCTAAACTTCCAAGAGAAGCAAAACAAAAAGGGTCAAGGCTTCTTAAAGAAGCTAAGGCAAAGGGGGCAAGGCTTCCTGAGAAAGCTGAGATAGGGGTCCAAGCTTCTTGAGGAAGCTAAGACAAAGGTCCAAGCTTCCTCAAGAAGCTAGACCAAAAGGGTCCAAAGGGTGCAAATTCCTCCATATACATGTATGGAGGACAGGTCCGTGCACTCCAGGTGGCACAGCTGGCATGCATAATGCTTGAAAAAGGCAAAAAGGTGGTACCGGCCAGAAAAGGTTAAATATCAGGGTGTTACAACTTGTATGCTTACCAAGAATTTTTTGGAGTGACAAAAACGTAATCTAAAAATTGAATCTAACTTCCCTAAGATGGCTTCCCCCAATAAAGAAGGGTAAAAATGTCCACCAAATCATACCAAAAATTAAAATAAGATCTCACGGTAAAATTTTCATAACAAACAAGACCTATCAGTGTATTAGAAAATTCATAAGATTGATTAGAATAACTGAACGTTAGCTAAAATAATTTTTTGTTTAAAAAAAATAATAGTAATAATAATGTTAATAATAGTGTCGTCACTGATAAGCTACTTAAGCTACCCATTGATCAAGCTGGACTTAATGATCACGATGGACAGACACATCAGTTATAGCTCCAGACACATCAGCTGCAGCTCAAGTCACACATGCCAAAGCTAGATACAAGACAGACAACAGCCGAATGAGCTGCAGCTTCAGTTACAGTCTTGTAGTCTACTGCAGCTCAGTTAGCCGAAGCTTGAAGTTTGTTAGTCTATTAGAACTAGAGTTAGATAGTGGTTATGGTTAGGTTAGTTAGTAGTTATGGTTAAGAGATTGTATCACATGTATATATATGATGGAAGATCTTTGTAATGTGTTGTTGAATAAAGTATATCACAATTTCTTTATGGTATCAAAGCTATAGGCTCCTACGAGCAGAGATCCTTGGAGATTGTTCTATGGCTACTTCAAACCCTATACCTCCACCAACCTCCATGTTTATACCTCAAACACTTCAAGTTCTTCGCATTCTTCTGCATCACCTACAAATCTTACACTGTTGATTTCAAATCTGAATGCCTCTGTGCCTATAAAGCTTGGATCAACTAATGACATTGTTTGGAAGAGTCAACTACACAACATCTTGAAAGCTACGAAGCTTCTTGGATTTGTTAATGGTATATAGAGGTATGTCCCTCATCTATTATCCTCTTAAAGAATTCCATTTGTTTATTTTACAACCAGAGGCAACTATAGAGGAGTCATAGAGGTTCTTTTTGAGGCACAGGTTCCTCCAATTTTTTTAGAGGTCGAGAAAGTGGTAGATTTCAAGAAAGTTCACAGAGTGCTCATTCTTTCAGAGGAGGAAGTCAATATCAAAGAGGTAGGTCAAACACTAATGCTATGGTCTGTCAGATTTGTGGAAAACTAAACCAAACTACCCTAGATTGCTGGTACAGATGGACTCATCTTTTCAGAATAATCAACATCCTTCATCTTCTACCTATACATCTTCTTCTACACATCAACTCACTCCTAAGGCTTATGTTGCTTCAGCCCCAGCCTCATCTGTAGCCTCAGCACCTTCATTTTCTTCTAACTGGTTTCTTGACTTTACTGCAACTAGTCATATGACTAATCGTCTCACTAATCTCCCCTATTATCAACCTTATCCAGGCCAAGATCAAGTTGCTATTGGTGATGGCACCACCCCTACCTATCACTCGCACTGGTAATGGTTTCCTTCCAACACCTACATTTCCTTTTTATCTTAACAGCATACTTTATGTTCTTTCTATTTCATCCAATTTGGTTTCAGTCCATCAATTAGCTAAAGGACAATGACTATTCTGTTACGTTTGATGCCAATTCTTTTCTGATCCAGGATAAGACTACTCAGAGGGTGCAGTATAGAGGTCCTTATGCTCATGGTCTCTATCCTCTTTCTTCATCATCTTCTTCTGCACCTTCTTCTGCACCTGCTTGCCTCTCCTATATAAGGAAGTCTACTTCAAACTGGCATTTTCGACTAGGCCATCCTTCTTCTAAGAAGTTTCATCATATTATGGCTCATGATCAATTAATGACTCAAACTTCTATACATAGTAATAATAGCTCTAGTCTGTGTGAACATTGTTATGTGTCCAAAAGTCACAGATTACTTTTTGCTTATCTAATTCTTCTATTGACTAACACTGATGTTTAGGGTTCCTTTTCTTCTTCTTGTTCAGGTTATAAATACTATGTTCTATTCATTAATGATTTTAGTAAGTTCACTTGGATTTTTCCCCTTCATTATAAGAGTGAGGTTTTTTCCAAATTTCTGGAATTTAAAGCCTTTGTTGAAACACAATTTACTACTAAACTTCAGATTTTGAAGAGTGACAATGGGGGTGAATATCTCAGTCTTCCATTTCAAAATTTTCTCAAACAAAAAGGCATTGCTCACCAGTTAACTTGTCCTCATACACCTGCTCAAAATGGTGTAGCAGAAAGAAAACATAGACATTTACTTGAAACCATCATCACTTTCATGCATCACTCTTCCATGCCCTTGATTTACTGGTTTGATGCCCTTGCTACTGCAGTCTTCTTGATCAATAGATTACCTACTATTAAACTGAAAATCACACTCCATTTGAAGTCTTATGCACCAAAAACCAGATTATTAGTTTTTAAGAGTCTTTGGTGTTACCCTTGGCACAAGCCCTATACTTCACATAGGCTTCAACCTAGATCTATACCCTGTGTGTTTACAGGCTATCAACCCTTTACTAAGGGCTATGGGTGTCTTGACCCTATCACTCATAAAGTCTATGTGTCTAGACATGTTACGTTTGATGAGTCTATTTTGCTTTCGAAATAGCATCATCTAGCTCCTCTTCTTCACCTGATTTTCCCACTCTAGTTAATTTTTTCTTATCTTTTTTTCTTCAATCTTCATCATCTCCTTCTTCTTCTTCCCAGATTGCTCCTACAACACATGTTTCTCCCGTTTCTCATTTCCTACATTGTCCTTATGCTCCTATCTCTTTTTCTTCTCCAGTTTCCTCTCACTCAGTTATTTCTATTTCTCACTCCCCTCCTATATCTGTAGCAGCTCAACCTCTCATATATGCTCCCTCTCAGGTGCTTTCTTCTTCTTCTCAGGTGCCTATTTCCTCTCTCTATTTTGATCTTCCTTTAGTACCCTCTTCTCACACTCATTCCATGATCACTAGGTCCAAGAGTAAGTGTCCTACTACTTCTTCTTCTTCTTCTTCTCTTTGTCTCTTTGCTTCTGCAGATCACAGCGAGCCACAGACTTACCAAGCAGTTGCTTAGTCTCCAGCTTGGCAAGCTACTATGTTAGATGAATATTAGGCCCTTAAGAGACAGGGTACTTGGTCATTGGTATCTTTCCCACCTGGTAAACAAGCTATTGGATGCAAATGGGTTTTTAGGCTTAAGAGAAACTCAGATGGTTCTATTGCTAGGCATAAAGCCCGACTGGTTGCTAAAGGATTTTTGCAAACTAAGGGAGTCAACTATTATGAAACATTTAGTCCTATTCCTAAACAACCCACAGTCAGGGTTCTTTTATGTTTAGCTCTCCGTTATCATTGGCCTATTAAACAACTTGACATTTCTAATACCTTTCTTCATGGCATTCTTGAAGAAGAAGTCTATATGCATCAACCCCAAGGTTTCATTATGTTACTCATCCATCTCTTGTTTGCAAATTGAACAAAGCCCTCTATGGCTTAAAACAAACTCCAAGAGCTTGGTTCTCAAACTTTTCTTCTTTTCTTCTTTCCCATGATTTTATCGCTTGCCACTGTGACTCTTGTTTGTTTGTTAAGCACACTTCTACTTTCATTACTATTCTACTTGTTTATGTTGATGATATTCTTCTCACTAGCAGTGATCCTCTTTATATCTCCACTCTTGTTCAACATATGCACTATGCCTTCTCTATGAAAGAATTAGGCCTCCTCAATTACTTCCTTGGCATTTTTGTTGTTTTTTCTTTTTCAGGCTATATTTTGTCTCAGCAAAAATATGCTTCTAAAATCTTAACAAAAGCTGGTATGAGTGATTGTAAGCCTTATTCTTCTCCTATGGCTACTAAGGTTGTTAATTTAGAGATTGATTCTCATTTTTCTCAGCCCAGTCTTTATAGAAGCTTAGCGGGTGCTCTTTAATACCATACTCTTACTCGACCAGATCTCAGATTTACTGTCAATTATCCGTGTCAGTTTTTACAAAACCCTTTGAATAGTCATTTTGCAACAGTTAAAAGACTCCTCAGGTATCTCAACAGCACATTGAGTCATGGCTTGCATTTTATGTCTGACCCTCTTGTTCTTAATGCTTTTTCAGACTCAGATTGGGCTGGTAGTGCTCTTGATAGACAATCTACTATAGGGTATTGTTTGTTTCTTGGTCCTAACTTAGTTTCTTGGTGTGCTAAGAACAAACCACTCTTTCCAGATCTTCATTTGAGGCTTAATATCGAGCGTTAACTTAGGTCTCTGCTGAGTTGAGCTGGCTTGGCATGCTTCTTGCTGAACTTCATGTCTTTGTGACTATTCCTACTCTATAGTGTGATAACTTATCTGTCATAGCCTTGGCTCATAATCCAGTATTTCATGCTAGGACAAAGCACATTGAGGTCGATTACCATTTTGTCTGATAGAGAGTTGCTACCAAGAAGCTTGTCATTTGTCACATTGCCTCTACTGATCAAATTGTAGATATTCTTACTAAACCTCTCTCTGTCTCTCAGTTTTAATATCTTCAGAGCAAACTTCAAGTCCTTCCATGTTCCCAAAGTTTGAGGGGGACTGATAAGCTACTTAAGCTACCTAATGATCAAGTTGGACTTAATGATCACGATGGACAGACACATCAGTTGCTACTCGAGACACATCAGTTGCAGCTCAAGTCACACATGCCAAAGCTAGATACAGGACAAACAGTAGCCGGATGAGCTATAGCTTCAATTAGCCAAAGCTTGAAGTTTGTTAGTTTGTTAGAACTAGAGTTAGATATTGGTTATAGTTAGGTTAAGTGGTTAGTAATTATGGTGAAGAGATTGCATCACATGTATATATATGATTGAAGATCTTTGTAATGTGTAGTTGAATAAAGTAGATCACAAGTTCTTTAATCACTACCCAACCTAGCAACTTTGAAGTTGCCGACCTAGTTTCGGAGAAAATCCGGTTGCCAACCCGATTGTGGAAAAAAGGATTGTATATTATTATTGTTTAAAAATCAAGACGTTATAACTTGGTATGCTAATCAAGAGTTTTTTGGAGTGTAACATTAAAGTGACGGAAACGTGATCTAAAAATTGAATTTGACTTCCCTAAGATGGTGTCCCCTAATGAGGAAAGATAAAAATGTCCACCAAATCATACCAAAAATTAAAATAAGAACTCACGATAAGATTGTCATAACAAACAATACCTATCAATATATTAGAAAATTTATGAGACTGATTAGAATAACTAAACATTAGCTGAAATAATTTTTTATTTAAAAAATAATATTAATTAGTTTGTTTAGTTTTAGTTTTCAGAATTTACTTTTCAAAATTTTCTACTTTTTATTTTTCGTATTTTTTGTTTTCACTAAAATTTTTAATATTTTAAGCAATTTTTTTAATTTTTAGACACACCTAACATAAATACATTAAAAAAGTATAATATTTGTAGAAAAAAAATTTAAAAATTTCACTAAATACCAAAAATATAATATATATATATATATATATATATATATATATATATATATATATATAAATTCAGTACATTTTTTATATTTTTATATATTTATTAATTTTTTAAAATATTTTTTCACAAATATTTTATTATTTAAATACATCTAAATAAGATGTATTTAAAAAAGTAAAAAAATTACTTAAAATTTTAAAAATATTAACTAAAAACAAAAAAATAAAAAAAATTCAATTTTCAAAAAATTAAAATCAAACCGACTGAATAATGTCAGACACTACCTGACCCGGCAGCTTTGAAATTGCCGACCCTGTTGCGGAGAAAATCCGAAACGTGAGTTCTCTGGCATCCATGTATTCCCGCACAGCAACCTGGCGCGTGAGCACGTGTCATCTTCTCCACGATGGCGACACCAGAGTTGGGAGGATTGGACGCTTCGCTGGTTCAACTCACCAGCGATCATCAACACAACTCTTTCAGACTCCTCGACCACACTGATTCATCTCTTTCACCACGTACATATACACATACACATACACATTTCTATTCCATTCATATTCTCTCTAAGCTAGGGTTTCGTATTCGTAAAGTGACCTCCCTACTTGATGAGTCTCTATGTTTGTAATTGTAAATCAAAACACAAAACATACAGCGGAATAAAATGTTTAGATCATACCTTTTTTTGATCTGGAACCTCGTGGATAAATCACGTGCTTCCTGAATCTAGTCAATCAACCCAGCAGTGAAGTGATATTACAATATTGAATATCACCCACACAAACCACAGTGCAAATGGCTTTGATCGTTATTTTTGGGAGAGAGTCAGTATATGGGTAGAAACAGATCATACGTTGTTTCTCTCTTGGTTACCCATAACCATATATCAGATATATAATATATTATTATATCTAACCATATCAGTTAAAACTGATAATATCTGTATCTTGAGTGGTTATCCTAAATAGGTTTGAATTCAATTTCAAAACCTATTTGGATAGGATTCCAAATTCAAATTCAAATAGTCATGCCACATGGGCGCCCATTACTAACAGTAATTTTGTGACCAAACAGAGAGAGCGAAGAAAGATGCGATTAGAAGCGCGATCCGTGTTTCGGATCTGTAGGTGGATGCTGCCACCATCATGAGATTCGTCAAGCAGACCGATCGGTGGCTTGCCGCTTCTCATGCTATCAACACTGCCATCAAGGTCCCTCCAATATCATCACCACCACTTTTTACCAATTATATAGCAAGGTTTTGTTAGATTAAAACTGGAATTGGAGTTAGTTTCACCTAGAGAAAATTCTTGGATGATTAGAGCCATATGCTTTTCAATCATAGATTGAAGAATGGTCATTACCATTTGCTTAGTTTTATGGCCACTTCTGCTGGTCTACAATGCTTGAGGTAGTTTAAGCATTATGCTCTATTTTGTTCACTATAATGAAGTGAAATCGCATAATAATGATTTTATCAAAATGTACATTCTCATGTTTGATCTTCTAAAAAAAAATGGATAAAATATATATTACAAATAGAATCATCAGCAATCATTATTGTAACGGAATGACAATGTCCTTCCATTCCAATCCACATTCATTTCAATGTACCAAACGTTGCCCAAGTGTTACTTGGTGTGTGCTTTTTGCTGTGGGATTAGTGAAAGCCTCTTGATATTGCTAGATGTGTCCACTCTATACAATATTATTCGTTTTGGGCTAAGCCCACAAGGCTTTAAAACGCATATAAGTTACTCGACACATGCGTCACTAGGCAATGTGAGATTTGGCACTGTGGTCCAATAGACTACTCCAACACTTTGGATACGGAAATGAAATTTTGTTTTTCTTAGCACTTGTTCGACATGAGTGCACGGTAGGGTTGAAATTATTGAGTTCATTCCATTAGATTTGTGGCTTTGAAGGCACTGCTATCATGAAAATACATCCTTGAAGGCAATGGTGAACACAATGGGCTTATTCCTTCATAATGCATGAAAATGAACACAATGTCTAAAATCGTAATTTGCAATGCGTGAAAATCAGTATCAGTCTGGAATTGTTTGTTTGTAGCTAAGAGAATCTTCATATATTGATGACTAGGTGTGTTATGAAGCTTGTGACAAGCTCCTTATTCCTTACTTTTTGCATGAACTAGAACCTGGAAAGTTTTGTAAATCAGTTAGCAGAGTTTTGAAAGAGATTACAGAAATTTGGTGTGGATTTAGCTTGCACAGGAAATTGGAGATTTTGAGAACTGGATGAGGACCATGGAATTCGATTGTAAAAGCGTTAGTGTTGCAATATACAACAAGCATAATCTTATAGCACTACAAGAAAAGTGGTCTGTAACGGCGCTTGAATCAAGACGTTTTAAAAAACGTTGTGGTATACTGAATAGTCAACACGTTTTTCAAGGCGTCATGCTCGCCGTATTTAACTTAATAGACATTGAACCCCATTCCAATTACAAAATAACACAAAATCTCTCTCATACACGGCTCTTCTTCATTGAACTCGATCTCTCTCTCTCTCTCACAAATCGCAGATCCGAACTCGATCTGATCTCTCTTGCATTTTGTTAGATCTATTCTTGCTCTAGCTTTTCTTCATCGAACTCAAACTCGATCTCTCTCGCAAATTGCAGATCCGAAATCGAACAAGAAAGTCTATCAATTTAATTGGTGTTTGATTTCTTTGTAGGTGGCGATGAAATGTAGAGATCAGTTACATGAACTTGTAAAGGAAGAGATTGAGAAGAGGGATTCGAGTATGGAGGAGTGGAAGATCGTGATGGTGAGAAGCTTCAATCGCATGGACAATGAGGTGATTGCAAGGAACGACAGCGTTCTGCGCACCGAGAAATATCGATCCGTTGTTGAAGGATCTGAGTGAGAAGAAGCAGAGCTTCCGGCGGAACGTGGTGTCACTGGCGGTGGAGCACAAGGAGGTCCGAAGCCGTCTCGCTTCACAGGTGCAATCATTGGCTCTTCAAACCGTAACAAGACAGGCATGTGAATTTGTATATTTGTTTATATGTTTCTATGTATATTTGTTTGCATCTGTGTACTTTGGAAATAAAATAATTTCATTTCACCTTTTTGTTCTTCTCTGTAAAGTGATGTTCTTTGTGGGACCTTCTCTAATTTTGTGTATTTTTGGGTTTTTATTATTATTTTTTTCCCTAGGCAGAGGCCAAAGCTAAGAAGATGGAGGATGAGATGTATAGATTACAGGAGAGCTTAGAGGAGAGAAATTGCAGCTTCAAGCATCAACATCTACTGCTGGGAAGGTATGATTTTGCTCTGTTTTCTTTTTATGCACTTGATTACATAGCTTTCTCTTGATTTCTCTTAATTCCATGATTTGGTTATACAATTGTACTGTCTATTGTGTCAATTTCGTTATTATAATTTTAATTGCATCAATTCAGTGTATCAATTTACACACCATATACTTCATCGTGATGTCAAGGTTAGTTGCCTCTCTATGTGATTTGTAAAGTTTTAAGTGAAGTGTTATATCTCTGAAATCTCAATGGTTGTTCTGTACTACTGATGTTTCACACTTGCTTCAATGTTCGAATAAATTTCTGACAAAAGATCAGGACATAAGCCTAGGTAAATGAAGTCTTACCTTATTCCTGCCATTCCTGACTGCACCTTTATAATTTTGTTAATGATAATTTTGTGTTATTTTATTAGAGGTATTAAAATATATTTGGTTGCAGGTGATTTTGGTCTTGCTAAGATGTTGACTTCCGATGATCTTGCTTCCTCTGTGAGTATCTAAAATCATTGTTTTAGCTTCATGTCTGTTCTTCTGTATAGTCTAAATCGATCATCCGTTTCTTATATTATATGCTAACAGGGGATGCATGTTGCTAGTTAGGTTGGCTGCACAAATCCTGTTTCTTATCAGCTGTGTGTGATATCTCTCTTTCCCTTCTATTGTAATTAATTTTCCTTTATTGCCAATAAGAGTATCCTGGAAAAATTCTTTAAAGTCTGATATATATATATACTACCCCCATGGAACATCTGTAGAAAGGCCATAAAAATAAGAGGCTTTGCTTATAAGTTATATCGTTTAGGCAGTGGTAAAATTAGTGGTAAGCTAGCAACATTGCCACTGATGAAAACTTGTCAATAATTTTCTTGGTGGAATTCTTACATTTTCCTTTGTAATCTCAGTAAATGGACCTATCAAATGGACCTATCATGAACCGGCAGCCAATCTCGGTTAGAAACATCACCCCTGCAATTGTCAAAGTTGTAAGACTCATAACTTCTTTATTTATTTATTTTTTGCTTGCTACAAAAAAATAAAGGTGGTTTGCAAACTATACCCAATTGACTGAAGTTTACAACAAATACAAAAAAAAAGGTATGGAATCTTTCAATCACTCCATTTTTTGGGGGGTTTTTGCTTTGTCTCTAAAAGTATATAATAACCGGAATAATCTCTTTATATTTGTGTAAACTTTTCAATTAATTATGAAATACACTCATAAAGTTTTAAGTTTTTACTTCAATTTTACATTTTCACTCATCTTTTATGTTTTCATCTGTGTTGGGTGGTATATGCCCCTATATAAAACCCCATAGGTGTTAAAATATTCATATACATGAGTGTGTAAATTTTTTTGATTGCATATACATTAGTATATATATATTTAAATTACATATACATTCATCCATCAATTTAAAATACAAATTTCAGTTTGCCCCCATGTTCAACTCAAGCTTCATGAACTTTAATGGCCAACAATAAAACCAATAAATTTTAAATGCAAATTTCAATTTGCCGTTGGTCTTGTTGAATTAGCAGGAAAAAATAGCATAGGAATTATTAAGAATAAAAAATAAGCAGAAAACATAATTATGTGGTTTACCTTCTTTACCCACCGAATTGACTGTACTACCAAAATACCCAAACAAAATAATACTACCTACAAACCACAACTTAATAGATATGATACCACGGCATAACCCTTTAACTTGCTTTTTTAATAGAAAATTTCCATTTGGAGTCGGTTTGCAATTTTGGCCTAAATACTCTACTCAAGCAGCACTACTCATTCTTCTTTAGAGAATCAACTCTATTACTGTCACAAGAAACATGCTCTCCCATGAGAGGAAAGCCCTCAACCCTTGGGCATATTAAAACCTTGGCATGCTCAAATTCTTAACTCTAAGCCTCTTTTAGACCAAATTATTACTGCAAAGATTATGAAATTATTGCCGCAACAATACTACATAAAAGAAAAACCAACATCTAAAGATAGGAACTTGAGACAATTTCTAACAAGTTCACATAAAGAGAAAGGCCATGAATCAATTAAAGCAAAGAGGATTTGACAAAGGCATTGGACAATGCATGGATTTTAGAGTGTTGTGTCATTCATTGAGCTTCAGAAGAGCATTTTAATGTCTACTTGAAATGAACCAAAAAAAAAAAAAAAAAAAAATCTATTGTTATAACTTTGTTATTAGATAGCTGGCACTTAAAGTAACATTCAAGATCATAGATTTCTACTGCGCATTTATGTGTAAAATAATGATGGTGCCATTCAATGGTTGTGCTCTTGATTTTCAAATATTTAAATAAATAATAGGAAAGCCCAAAAAGAGAAAGCAAGATAATAGAAAAATAAATAGAAGGCTGGGAAATAGTTGTTAGTACTTCTAGCTTTACAACTTCTTTTGTTTCATTTTGTTTATTATTTATTATTTTTTTAACTGGTTCAACTTACCTATTGATTTGAAATTGAAAATATAATTAAATACGTTAGATGTTACTTATGAAAGAAATTGCCTACATTGTTTGGCTTTATACATAGCAAGTAATTCCCCATGAGTAGAAACATATGGAAGTGTATTGATTCTTTAATTAGAATGACATAGCTAGCGGTTTGTGGTTTACCTAATTATTGTTTTTGGTGAAATAAAAAGGGGGAGGGGGGGTTGTGCGCTCTCATTCCATACCACTATATATATATTCTCTACAATTGTGAATTAGAGTGAAAGTCTTTTTAAAAAGTACCTAATTACCTATAAAAGCAATAAGTTGGTCATTTTCACTTATGGTTCTTTGGGGTTGACTTTTAATGACATTTGATCATGGTCATATGCTCAGATTCTAAACTAGTGTCTAATTTGAGCAAGATGAGACATCTGGATCTAAGTTATAATAATTTTGACGAGGATGCCTTCAGGATTTTGGGTGCTCTCCCATCCCTTAAGTTTCTATCCTCAGTGTCCAATAGCATGGAAGGACCACTTTCTAACCAAGGTAGGTGTATTTTTTATTTCTCAAATTCATGCTGCATAAGTTAATTTTTTTAGCTCCATTTGAGTGTTGAGAAGACTTAAAATAGTTGGAAAAATGAAGTCTTACAGCTAGCAATTTGTGCAAAATTATAGTTCTTTGTCAAATATATCTTTCTGGAATCTATTACTGCCATCAATGGCATCATTGTCCTTAAATTTTTTTAACATTACATTTTCATTTGAAATTGAGCTACTAATTGAGGTGCCCATAGAATATAGTTCACAACATCAAATTATATTTATCTCTATTTTCTTTACCTCAATCTAATTAACGAGTCTCTTCACTTGGGTTACATGTTGTTTAATAATCAAATTTAATAATCCCTTCTTTTTTTGATATTTTATTGATACCATCATTATTATTATTATTAAAGTCAGCCCCCTAAGTTTTAAATTGGTGTTGGTTGCTTCAGCCATTGTTCTCTTTCAATTAGCCAGCATATTTGTGATTTTTTAGGTCTTGTTTGTTCCTATGTTTACTTCGATTTGTAGTAGCACTTTCATTTCAAAATGCATCTGCCACTGCCAGTATAGAAGTAGAATAGTGTTTTGCTGATTTATTTTTCATTTCTACTCATATTGTGTCCTCTATTGAAATAAATTAGTACGAAATCTACGTTGACTTCGATCATAGGAATACAGAGCATGGATTCTGCGAGACTGAACGTTTTGAATTATTTGTTAACAAGCGTGAAGTATGTCATAGCAGCTAAGGATTTCTATTTAGTTCTTTATTATTGTTATTTTTTTTAAAATAGTGATTTTCTAAGGATTATGTATATATATACTTATATTTATATTTTTTCCTTGCATGCCATCTATGTTCTGTACGTAGGTTTGCAATGCATACACGGAGTTGAATGATCCTGTGGTACAACGCCAACGGTTTGCTGACCAACTCAAGGTATTATGATCATTAGGAATTGAATCATTGTGGCATGTAAAGTCATGTTGTGTGGGGTGCCTTGACTGAAGATTTTTGTATGATTAAATTTCAGGACTGACAATCAGGTGATGATGAAGCAATGGCTTTGGATGAAACATTTTGCACAGCTCTCGAGTATGGTTTTCCCCCAACTGGTGGTTGGGGACTGGGTATTGACCGACTAACAATGATGATGACAGATTCGAAGAACATCAAGGTTTGTGTTTTACGTTTGTGTGGTTTGTGTGAAATGTTCATGTGTTATTAGTTTGTGGTTTTGGATTTCCTTGCTGGTGATTTTTCATTTGTTTAATTTATTGGTAGTGTTGGTTTGGTGGGGTTGGGGTTGGGTGTGTTTGGCTGGACGTGGGAAGTTTCACATTCTACAATAGAAAGTTTTTTCGACTGAGCTTTTTTACTCAAGTGTCAATTGTTTTGTTTTTTGGTTTGGGGACAGGAAGTTCTACTCTTTCCGGCCATGAAACCTCAGGATGAACCTTCTGCTAAAGAACACATCCAAACAGCTTCTGGCTTGGGTCCAGTATAGGTTTTCAATCTGCCAATATGCATGCAAATCTGCCTACAGAAGGTTTACTTCTGTTTTGGTTATGCATTTAAATCTGCCAAGAAACATGCTGTTGGGTTGGATTATTTAGTACGATATGTTTTATTACTGCTAACGGTTTTCTATACATGCTGAAATATTGATTTCCTTGCAGTTCTCTAGATTAGTGGGATGGAGCAAACCAACTTCTTATTTCAGCAAGATTCATAGGTACTATGATTCTGCTTTTATGTTGTGATGGAAGTTCAAGATCTTGCAATGATTTTTTGCCAAAATAGTCGTTTGAATCCCTAAATTTCTTTTGCATGGTGTCTGTGTCCTATTGATTTTGTTTGAGAAGCTGAGTCCTATTGATTTTGTATTCTACAATTCTAACATTTTGTGCGTAATGCAGCTTGTCCCTGGTGGTTCTCCTGATCCAAAATGTGTGGTGGTATGCAAGATTGCTTTTGTTAGCGCCGTCAGATTGGCAGATCTAAAGAAGAATGCTGATGGACAAGAAAGTCTGGTGTTTGCTACTTTAGCTGGTGACCTGGTAGTCCGAGGACTAATATTACTATCAGTTGTTATGACATTTTTTAATTTTTTATTTTTTTTTTGTTGGTTCTTGTATTTGAAATAGAGAGTTTATTTGCATTGATGACTTATTCTTAACTCAGTAACTCTCCAATGACCATATGAAGATTTTTAGGGTGCGAGAAATATGAAATATTTTTGTGTAACATACACCGTTTGATTTATGTGAATGTTTTGTTTTTGCACAATGATTGTGGACTATCATTTTATAAGATTTTACTATATGAATGGGGGTTATTATTTTATATTAGTACTATTTTAGTTTTATTATAGGTATTTTTTAAAAAAATTAGCACAATTTTTTTTTTTAAAGAAAGGGCTATCACGGCGTTTTTAAAAACGTCGTTAAATAGTTGGGAAAAAGAGATGTTGTGGCGTTTTAAAAACGTCGCTAAATAGCATGGTGACGTCATGTTACAATTAGTAGATTTTTTTTTATAAAACGCCGCCTATAGTAATATAGCAACGTTTTTAAAGCGCCATAGAGTTATAGCGACGGCCGCATCTTCGACGTTTAGTGCTAAACGCCACAAAAAGATTTGACGGCGTTTTTAAGACTTATAGCGGCGTTTTTCAAACGCCTTTAAAACCCTGATTTCCAGCAGTGTAGGGACAAAGTCTCAAAGCCATTCATCGTGCTTACGTACCTTAGAATCATGGTGATGAGCTCTGGGATGGGGATTGGAGCAGAGATTTGGACAGCTGCGGGACAGTTGGTTTTTTTGTTTTGTTTTCGACTCTTTTCAAAAGTGTTGCCCATTTTTTTTTGTTTTGTTTTGTTTTTGGTAGTTCCTTGCTTCAGCTTGTGGAGCTGCCGCTAGAAATTTTAATAAAAATTAAATATTGATTATTTATTTGGATGAATATGAATTACTTCCATTATATTTTAATGTCATTGGCTAGGGCTTTATCACAAGCACCAAACATGACATGAATGGCAGGCACATCCAAACCTTGCACTTCTTTTGTTTGTCGTTTTCTTTCTTTCTTTCTTTTCTTTAAGAAAGCTCTTAAACATTAGAACCATAATTCAAAATTTTCCCAAGTAGAACCTCATCTCATAGCTAGTCAATAGTTTCTCCAGAAATAATAATAATAATAATAATATATGTAATGTTCATAAAAGAGATGAAATGTTCAAATCAAAATAATTAGAAGGGGGTAGTTAGAGCAACTTAACCAATTTAATTCATCAAAATATACTTAGTTTTTAAATTGTTATCTTCTTCAAAAAGATTTTGACTAGTTAAAAAATATATATATATAACCATATATAAAAGTGTACAACTGTGGTATAACACAACTATTTCCTAACGCTTAATTGCCTCGAATGTGGCTCATAGGTCAGTCAAAGCCCCAGCCGAATGTCCGTGATGGTGCGCCTTTGTGCTAAAAAAAAAGTGGTTCTTTTTGTTATTTTGTGTGTTCAAATGATGCGTCTAATGCTCACAATACCATAATTGTCCCTATTTCTATGAGTGAAAGTCTACAATTGCCCTTGTTGTTTCTGTTTATTACAACTCACATCTATGACAGTGTAGTTGTTTGTTGTTGAATTGGAAAGATGGTGAGCTGTCTTCAGAGACCACCATCTATCCCTCAATTGCTTTTCCAAGAATTCTCCATATGCTACAAGCGGAAGCAGTGGTTAGGCCCAAAGAATTCACTTACGTGTCATTTTCAACTCTTGTTTCCAATTTTCTGGTTTACGTGTCTTCTTGGCTGTGCGCCGTTTGAGTGAGGTAGGTCTATGTGTCTTCCGTTTAGTACTGCAACAGAACCAGGTCGAGCCCACCATCTCTCCCTCCTAGAATTTTCTTGTGTTCGGTGGATTAAATTTGCAATCAAACGATTCTCTCTCAGCCAACATTACAACAAAAAGCATTTTTGGTGACGTTTCTTAGCAACCAAATTGAATTTAGTTGCCAATTGTATGTTTTTGGTGACAATATACGTGTTGGTCGCCAAAAAATACACTATTAGCAACAAATATCTCAATTGGTCACCAAAAATGGCTGGCGCCAATTTAATTTTTTGTGCGAGAGCACTAAAAAAGTTTTGGCGACCAAATTAATATATGGTGACGAAACTGTTTGTCGCCAATTGTGACTTTTTGGCTACGGAATTAAAATAGTCGCTGAAAGGTGAATGATATTTATGGCAACATAATGATTTTCGTCGCCAATAAATATCTTGTCAAAACGACGTCGTTTTGAATCTGTCTTTTTTTTTTTTTTTTTAATGACCTTTAGTTGATAAACAAGATTGACCTAATAATATTCATCTCATTTCCCTCTCCCTCTCCTGAAGCGGCACAACAAAAGATAGCCTGAAGCGGCACAACAGAAGATAGCCTGAAGCGGCACAACAGAAGACAAAGAGGTATGTCTTCTCTCCCTCTTCTTCGTCTCTCTTTCCCTCTCCCTCTCCTTCTCCCTCTCACTCTCACTCTCTCACATTGTCTCATCTGCCTCTCTTTCTTCATCATCAATTTCATTCTCTTGTTCAGCATTGCAGAACACAACACAACATTGATAGTGGGACTGATTTTTCCCTCACTCTCTCATCTTTCTCTTTTTCTTCTTTGTCATCAATCTAATTTTTCGGACTGATATTCTGATTTTTCGGACTAATATTATGATTTTCAGGACTGATATATTCTAATTTTTGGACTGATTTTGGAACTGATTTTCGGGACTGGTATATTCTGAATTTCAGACTGATTTTAGAACTGATTTTTAGATTTTGGGACTGATATTCTGATTTTGTATTTTTTGGGAATTGATATTATAATTTTGGGACTGATTTTGGGGCTGATATTTTGATTTTGCAACTGATTTTGGAATACAGGACAACACTTCGTTGTTTGTTTGTTGTTGTTGTTGTTCATTTCAAAGGCTCATAGACAACACTTCGTTGTTTGTTTGAATGATTCTGCACTAATTAATATGTGATATTGTGCTAGACTTGACTCAGCAGCTCTTGTATTAATCTTTTGGATTATGCTGTATGTGGTAGATGATCTCTTTTCTTCACTTTATGGTTTTGTTATCTTATAATAGTTGGAAAATTTTCAGGAATTTTTTATACTGTTTAAGCTTTTTTATGTAGTGTTGCATATTGCCAGCTTCAGATGTGATCTACAGTAATCTGGTTGTCTTAGAGTTTGCCTAGACTGCGGTGAATACTATTTTTCTGATCTGATCCATGCTATGAGGATAGATTCTGCAAATTAGCTTTTTTGGTCACTCTCTGAAGATTTGCATGTTAGATTTTTGAATCAAGAACATCTTCCGTAGGTCTTGACTTCAAATGTGAAGAACTCTGGATTTTCTTCAATATAGGTTTGGTTGCCAAATCTCAACCCTTCATCATTGATGGGACCCACCTCAGAAACTCCATCTTACGAAGAGAGAAGAAAATTCCCTTTCTCCATCTCAAGTTTCTATCCATCATCAATAGGAGGACCAATTGTAAGAAATCTCGGTCATGTACTATTAGCCATGAGAAGTTATGGTTTGCATTATTACTGCCCTCGAAAGGCTGTTCCTTCCTTTCATTATGCCCGAGACACTTACCTATAACCTATTGAGGATTCTTTATGCTTAGCTAGAAACATAACTGTCAACTCCTTAGTTGCAGGAAGAAACTCTTATTTGGGTTTACATTTGTGCGCTAGAGCTGCGATTCCTCAGAGTAAGAATTTTGATAGAATGTCATTTTCGTTGAGATAGAATTGTGGTTCCGATTGAGATGTGACCACTCAAACATACAAATCCCAAAATAACAAAAGAAAAGATACCAATGTAAAAGAAAATATTTAAAGAATAGATATTTATTTTAAAATTTGGCTTTTCTCATAGGAATTAAATTAGATCTTTCAATTTGGGTTTATGATGATTGATGGCTAAAGATATATGTTATTGGTGATGAATTGTTACTTTTGTAATGAGCATTTATTGTGGTTATGTTTGATCATATACAATACATGAAAAGAAATGGATTCTCCAGTTGGTGAGAAAGAAAAAAAGGCAAAAATGGGGGAGATAGGGAAGAGGAGATTAAGGATAGTCACTCCACTGAATTTGAATTTCTCATATCTTTAACCTCAGCTTGTTTAAGTAATTGAGTTGAATTTGAATTTCTCATATCTTTAACCTCAGCATCAATATGAAACTAGTTAAAATTTTATTAGGGATGGCTGCTATATTTGGTTTCAAAATCTCAATTTTATGTCTAACTCAACAAAGAAATACGTCAAATAGCTAAAATAGATAAATATGCTTTTCCAAGAATAAGTAAACTAATATGTAACAATTTCAAGACCACAATTTATATAGCAATTGTAATCTATAAATCAATTTCATCACTTACTATATGATTTTTTTTCACCCTTTACTCTAAATTGCGTATTTTACTTGAATAGTAATTCTTGTTTATCACTTACTATTGTGATGCATCATTTGGTCATGAAAGGGATGTGGAACCATAATCTTGTGGGTCACTGTAACAACCCTCATACTGTCTACCGATTAATGACTGATTGATTACCAATAAACATTGATTACCGTTAAACTGAACTGATTATGACTGATAATTGGACCGGTTAAAGTACTGAACTGACTGACTGAAAACTGGGACTGAATTGACTGAGTGTGTATGCTAAATTGTATTCTATCTGTTTGATTGATTATTTGATCTGTTTGTGTTTTATGTTTAAATTGCTAATTGAAGGCTTTATCGGCGGCAGAACCGGGAATTGGTTAGTGTTTTATGACCCTTAGAATTAATGTGACTTTATGGTATAATTATCTGAAAACTGATTAGGTATGATTAAATTAGATTAAAATGAGTTAATTGCAATAGTTGTCGTAATTACCATGTTGCCACACTTAGTGGCCAATATCTCACACGCCTTTGAGCCTTGTATACACTCATACACTTGAATCAAAAACCATTTCCTCAGCCCTCTTCCTTCTACTAGCCGACCAAGAGGGGTTATAGGAGAGAATTGAGTTCATTTTGTTGAATTGGCTTGAATTGCTTGGAATTGAAGTATAGAATGCCTATTTGAGCTCCTAGTCTTCTAACTCAAGACTTAGGTAAGGATTTCATCTTCTCATTCTTGTGTTTGAGCTAATTCTTGCATGGTCCATGTTAAATTGTAGAGCTAAGTCATGTTTTAGTTCATACATGTTGAAATAGAGCATAATTCATGCTTGCATGTTTGAATTGTTGAGTTGTGAGTTGATTTCATGGTAAAATGGTACATGCATGTCCATAATTTTGAAATGGTCCATGTTTTCAACTTGTTTTTAGATCAATTGGCTCCTTAGAGCATCAAATTGAGCTTCAAAGTTGTTTAGAATTCATGCATGTTTGCATGTTTGTAACAGCGCCCGCGTGGGACCTCGATGCTACAGTTCGGACTCGATTTGTGTCACGGTTCTTAATCTGAACCAAAGAGTCCAAATCTGGCAAATCGTTTTGAGAAACAGATTTTTGAAAAAGTAGTGCCAAACATGGACTGCTTTGCCAGATACAGAGTCGCCACCTAAATATTTTAAAATGGGAGAATTTAGGAAACCCTGACTCGGTGCCGAAGGCCACGTGTCCGTCATCACCGGAGTTGTCTCGGCTCGGGAGCTTGGGTACGATCGGGGAAGGTCAGCTATGAGCACCCCCTTTCGCCCGGTCTGAAGACCGGCCTCTACTAACCGTGATATCCGTTTTGAAAACGTTATGTGTTCTTTTTCCAATTATTAGCCTAGAATTACTATGTTATGCGCACAGCAAACAAGTATAGACTAGATTGCCTAGTTTGGAAATAAACATTGCATATCCGTTTGGTTTGAAAATGCTTTAGAATTTGCTACTCGCAAGTAGGCTAAAATACGAATTTCAACGAGTTTTTCCAACTCAAACAAATCCAACCTTCACCCACAGGCATTCAAAACAGTTTAACACATAAGCATCTAGCCGCATGGCAAGCATACTGTCATGTTAACATTCACACACATGCGAGATGCTAAAGCAGAAATACTTACATCGTACTCCGTGCCAAAACAAAGAACTTGTTAGCAAACATGCATGATCCAAGTCCATGTTAAAAATGGCTAATGCATCACATGCAAAAATGCGATCTAGACAGGCTCGGCTAACCCTAAACATGGCATATGAAATGCGATCAACTATCACGTATTCAATTTTTGAATTGAAGTACAAATGCAGTTAACGTGATGTACCGAGCCTAATGCGTGCAATACAAATGCATGGATGCACACATGCATAGCATAAGGTATGCTAATTTAAACGTGCCCTAATCTACCATCATAAGCAGGTAAATAAAAGGGAGAAAGAAGTGGGGGTTGGAAGACATACACACACGCACCCACACACACTTATTACAGGTTTGCCCTCGCTCGGAGGGACCGAATGAATATTAAAAATTAATTAACTACGCAAGCTAATTAATATTACAAATTAACTAATTTAATTAACAAATTAAATAAATTAATTAAAGCAGGAAAACGCCTCGGGAAGCGTGCCGCCATGCGCAAGCTGCCTCTGTTTTCCTTCTTTCACTCCTCTGGAGGCTGTCAAAACCGCAGGGTTGCATTCCTAGGCACTGGGGAGTACCACCGGCTGAGTGGAATCACCACCGGCACTGGTATATGTCCATCGGCACAAAATTGAATCTGTCGGCAGAGAAAAGGTTGCCGGCCGGCACCTTACACTGCCGGTCGGCAAAGAAAGTCTGCTGGACCTGCAACTCACAGCAACAGAGGGCAAAACAAGGCATGGCAGCATATTTCAAGGCATGTATGCATCAACCATGTCTCTTATCATTGTAATGACTCAAAGGGACATGTGCCTCGGTTCTCGGACCACCAATCACGCATTTCCATGCATGATGGCCCAAAGAACCAAGTATGCAACTTTGGTTTCAAATGCAATGCAAACCAATCAAACAAAACTCCCAATCCCTATCACCCAAGTCAAGGGACAAGGAATGCATGCAAGATGCAATGCTACCTAGGCATAAAAGCTAAGGATGCAACATGGCATGGCAAAGCACTTATGCAATCATGCAAGCATACATATGGCAATGCAAACGGATGGCAAGATGGACTTATACATGAATTAGGCGGCTCTAATAAGGCCTAAAACAGTGGCCAAAGTGCTATAAAATGAAGGCTAAATGGCATGCACACACACATGCGCATAAGGACCAACACTTAAGCACAAAACGAACAACATTCAAGCACACTTGAAAGGGGCAAACAAGGGCAAATAGCATGCAACATTAGCATTAAAATCATGTTATAAAATGATGCCAAATCAAGTTATAAATCAAGTCAAGCATGCAACAAATGGCTTAAGTGTTCAAAGTAAACCAAAGTGGCATTGAGCTACACTTAACATGACCAAACAAGGCATGCATTAAGTGACCAAAAACAGGTTTATAACATGCTAAAACAAGACTAAAAGACTCTTTAGATGGCATCTAAATGGCCCAAATACAAAGGCATACACCATGGCCAAAACATGGAGCATTGCAACACATGCTTTCAAAGCATTAAAGAGACATGCAAGGCAATCAAACAAGCATGGAAATGGGACTGAAATGGCATATAGGATGATCCCAAATCACCAAAACAATGCAAAGATGGCATGCTACACATGCACTTACTCAAGGCCAACAAGCCCAAATACAAAGGAGCTATATAATGCATGCAAAGATCAACCCAAACGACTATGGACAGAGCTAAAACATGGCAAAATAAGCACATAAACTTCACAAATGCAAGCCTAAAACATGCTCCAACAAAGGCTAACAACCTAAGACATGTTAAGGCATAAACAAGGCATTACATGGCAACTATGCTAATCATGCATGGAGTTCCAAAACCAACTTTAAATCATGTTATATCATGGATATATAAGCATGAAAAACAAACCAAACATGCTCAACACACACTCAAGCATAGGCTTCCTTGAGAGGCCAAAATATGCCCTTTTCAAGGACAACAAGGAGAGGGGGTGGCCCTCTCCTTCTTAGGACTTCAAAGCATCATCTTCACCACTGAAATCCCTCAAGATTTCAGTGGTGAAGAGACCTCAACACCAAAATCCCGGAGCTAACACAAAATGGCTCAAAATGAGGCCTTTCAAGGCCTAAGGGTGGTCAACAACCCTCAAACAACAAAACGCTCTTAATAAACAACAAAGAGGGCTTAAAAACAGAACTTTTTTATGTTATACAATAATCACAAAAAAAGCTCTAAGACTAGTAGAAAATCAAAGCAAAAATGGGGGAAAAAGGGGCTAGTTTCTTACCCTTGTAGTCCTCTTCAACAATGGTGCTCCAATGGCCTTCTTGAGCTTGAATCTAACACCAAAATCTCAAAACACACTCTTTGGAACCTCAGCTCCAAGAGGAAGGTGAAACACTAGGTGTTTGTGTGCAATAGTGAGACACAAAACACCTAGTGTGCAAAATGAGAGGAAAAGAGAGATAGGTGAGTGTATCTAACCCTAACCCTAGAAAAACCAGAGCTCTCTCTGTATTTTCCTCTCTCAAAAATGTCTAAAGCCCTCTTTTTGCCTTAGAGAGAGCTTCTCTCTATATGCCTCTTGTAAAGCTTACAAGACAAGCTTTGCAAGAGGGAGATCCCTCCATACACGTGTATGGAGGGGAGCAAAAGCAATACAGCTGTCCAAAAATATGCAAAAGCAGATGAACAGCAATCGGCCGGCAAAAAATGCCATCTTGGCCAAAAGGAGTGCCGGTCGGCAACAAATAGTGCTGACCGGCAACAAAGAGTGCCGGCCGGCAAACTATATTGCCGGTGGCAGCAAAAACCAGCCGGTGGCATCTAGCCACTGCCGGTGATGGGTGGGGATGGTCTACAAGCCCCACTCTGCCTCTCAAGGGCAAGATGCAAGTGTTTGGTGCAAAACCAGACACTAAACGGTCGAGTTCGGGGATCCTGAGGCAAGGCGCGCGAGCCGAGGCCTCCGGGAACTCCAAATGAACACAAACATGGATAATCACCGAGTGTTCAAACGGTGATGTCCAAGTCTTGAGGACGGTCAAAAATGGGGTGTCTACAGTTGCCCCTCTTTGACAGAACTCGAAAGTCATAACAATGACGGGAGTGAATGTCAAAGCCCAGAGATGACCCATTTTTGACAAGGCCGAAGACTTAGACAAACATGCAAGACAAAATAAGATATGCGCCCGAATGCAGGGGCAAAATGCAAGACAATGCAGGAAGCCGAGCATAACTTATGATCATGCAAAGAAAGCTGTAATGAAGCAAACATGCGACAATTTTAAGCTAGCATACCAAACTACACTACAATGCAGAAAGGATGTAAGAGAATTATGGAATTCTCAACACGTCTCACTCGGGAGATACAATACCTGTGCGGCTCGTCTGGTTGCACCAGCTTCAAATGAACCGTACATACAATATCGTGCCTGCAAAGAAAACAAACTTAACAGGTACAATATGGTTAACAACATGCATGACAATGCAAAATGGATGCAAGACGATATGCAATATATACAAAACAATGTATAAACAATGCAAATGAAGATGCAATGTATTTGAGACAATGCAAGCTACATGCAAAGCATTTGGATCGTGATCCAATCACGAACGGTTCGAAACCACACCTATGTCAAATAGATTGATGGAGGTAACAAGTTTGTCTACCATAGAACGGTCAACTGAACTATGAGTATTGTAGACAGACGCAAGAACAAGTATTGGGTGGAATTGACATAAGTGGGGAAACGACCCGCTGGAGAAAAGACTACGATCCTAATGCCGGATGCAAAAATTACACTACAATGTAATGGATGGATATGGCACGCAGGCCAAACCAAATCTTGCCTAGGAAAGGCATGCATACATACGAGCCATGTGTAACACAGAAAAGGTGCCGCAACCCTCAACCAACATATCAACGTGGAATCGGCGCGATACACATACAGAACTGTGTTTTAACATGAAAAGTAAGGGCACATACCAGACCAAGCTCAACCTGGAAAGGCGCAAGCCAAAGGCGGAAGGTGATGCAATGAATGCATGCAATCTACAATGCAATATCTACAAATATGCAATAGAGTGGATATTTACAACATGCATGACAATGCAGTGCAATGCGACCTACTGGGGAAAATGCAATGGATGCATGCAAGCTACAATGGAAATGCATGACAATGCACTATGATGCAATGACTATGATTGCAACTTTCCCTATCTTACCAACAGGGCGGTATACTAGGTTGGTCCAGTATCCAGGATTGAGGCGTAGACATGCCGTCTCAACCTATGGGGCTTCCATACAGATTTCAAGCTGAGGGTAAACCCCTGGGTATTTAAACCAGACTTTAGTCTCGGAACTCCCGAACCTTTGCGTTCTAGGCATAAGCCGTTCGAACTCTAGTTTCCACCGTCTCAGTTGGTCTTCTAGGAACTCATCGCAAGCACAGACAAAAGTCGTTCGGGCACGACAAACACCAAAGGAATTGCACCTTCAGAGGATTTAAGGTCTCCTAGACCGGAATGCAAAATGTATGCATGACAATGCATGTTTTTGTTTGTTTTTTTTTGAGATGCACATGATGTATGAAATGCATGTTGCATGGAATGCGCGACAACACGCGGCTCAAGACATGCACGGCAATGCGAACACTAAAGGTCTTACACCTTCCAAGGATTTAAGGTCTCCTAGACCGTACGTGTTTAAGGTCTCGCCAGACCATGCGTGTTTAAGGTCTCGCCAGACCGGCGTATTGCACAACGGTATGATGCGCAAAATGGCGCAATGCGTTAGGCAACGCGAGTGCACAGGACAGTGCAATGGAATGCATGCAAAATGCAATGAGATGCGCAAAATAGCGCGAAATTTGAAATGCACAGAACAGTGCGATGCGCAGAACAGCGCGAACAATTTTGAAATGCACAAAACAGTGCGATGCGCAGAACAGCGCGAACAATTTCGAAAGGCACAAAACAGTGCGATGCGCAGAACAGCGCGAGGTTTGAAATGCACAAAACAGTGCAACGGTTTGAAATGCACAAAACAGTGCGATGTGCAGAACAGCGCGAACAATTTTGAAATGCACAAAACAGTGCGACGGTTTGAAATGCACAAAACAGTGCGATGATTTGAAATGCACAAAATAGTGCGATGCGCAGAACAGCGCGAACATTTTTGAAATGCACAAAATAGTGCGATGCCAAGTGTGACATGCATGCCACACGGAATGTAAATGGGCTTGAATGCGCAACAACGCACGTATTCCGGAATGCATGACAATGCATGGAATGGAAATGCAATGATGATGCATGAGAAATGTGCACGACAATGCAAAGGGGTGCGTGTTGCGACGCTTGCAATACGTGCATAACAATGCAAATGTGTGGCGCGCGACAGCGCGATGTAATGCACCGAAGTAGTGTGATGAACTCGTGCAACACACCTGGGGCAACTTTTGAATTCAAAAAGGATACAAAAAGGATACACCTTGCACGAATTCGAGTGCCACGCACTGGAGACACGGCCCGCGGTCAGAACGGAGGCCGGTTGAATGTCGGAGATGCCCTTTCTTGCACTTTCTTGAGCTTTGAAGACCACGAACTTCTCATATGGCCTAAACAAGACTGTGGGAACCCCACCAGCCGAAAGATGAGGCCACCGGCTGGCCATCGGCACAAAAACAATTCCATCGGCACAAAAAAGTGCCGGCCGGCACAAAACATTGCCGACCGGCAAACAGTTGCTGGTGCGGGGCAGTTTTGTCTTTTCACCTCGGGTGTTATAAAATAGGGCTTCATGCCCTATTTTCTCACTTCTCCACCGCCAAAAATCTTTTGTTCTCTCTCTCTAGAGTGCTTCTCTCTCATTTTTCGCCCGTTTCTTCGCGTTCTACGCTCGTTTCATCGTCGGATTCGCGATCCTCTTCGCGTTTCGGACATTTTCCACCGATCACATTCTCGTTTCGGTGCCTCGTTTGGCGTTCTAGCCTTTTCGGGGTTTGTTCCCCTCACTTTCCTCTTCATTTCCGTGCCTCTTCACATTCCGGCCTTCCCGGCCATTTCCGACCCTCTCGGGAGTTGACTTTTCAGTTGACTCTTCGCATTCCGGCTCGGTTTTCCCTTTCCGGCCATTTTCACACCATTCTCTTCATGGCGGACGACATTCCACGTGGCGGGACTCCCCCGGACCACGAGATGGATCCCGGGGTCGAGCTCTTACCACTGAGCGAGCGCCCGTTCGACCCGGCGACCTACCGGCCGGCGATCCACGTTCTGCCCCCAGACGGCCTGCGTCAGTTCCGGAGCTTTGAGAGGTACGCGGCCCCTGAGCTACTACTACGCGAGCCTACCTCCCACCTTTCATTGGGCACTTCCAAGGTAATTCTCTTCTTTCTGCTTTACTTTTTTGCAATGTAGGATACAAAACTGCCATAGTTAGCTGTATTCTTTAATTGCTGAAATCTGATATGCCGTAGACCGTAGTTGACTGTAAACATACATACAACTGATATCTACTTGAGACTGACACATGCACACACACTGCACTAGCCCTGAATCACCCAAACACACGGCACACACTGTATTCCACTGCATACACACTGGTACCCAGTATTTTTCTGAATCTGTCAAACTTGCATACATGCCACATCTGTTCTGAAGCACTCAAACACGTTGACACAGCACACGTATTTCACTGTAAGCACACCGGCACCCGGTATTTGCCTGAATCTGACAAACTTGCATACATGCCATATTTGTCTTTTCAAAACTGCATTTTGAATGTTGTCTTGCAATTGTCATTTTCTGTTTGCAGGAGGGTTCCCATACCATTCGCGGGTATGGGAATACTGGTGCGCGGGAGTGGTATGATGAGCTCCCTGATGCGGTCCAGCGCATCGTGGACCGAGCGGGCTTCGGTACCTTCTGCCGAGGGCTCTCTAGGCTCTCCACATGCAGACCTCTTCTCGCCGCTTTGGCGGAGAGGTGGTGGGACACCACCGATTCTTTCCACTTTTCTGCTGCAGGGGACATGACGATGACCCCTTATGACTTCTCGATGCTCACAGGCATCGGGGTAGGGGGTGATCCGATCCCTTTCGACACAGACATGGATGAGTGGACCGCTGCTCAGGTCCACCTACTGGGGGAGGCCCCACCGCTAGCTCGTCCAACCTTCATCCGATACTCCTGGTTCGAGACACAGTTTCGGGTCCATCCCGCATTGGGGGAGGAGACTCAGATGATCGAGGAGGACGTGGAGAGGTATGCTCGCGGCTTCCTCATGTTCCTTTTCGGGACTACCATCTTCGCCGACCGGGCGAACACCGTGCCTCTCTGTCTTCTCAGCGCACTGGTGGACGTCCGGGACATCTTGCACTATGACTGGGGCGGCGCTGCTCTGGCCACCCTGTACGGCTATATGAGCTCGGCTTCTTGTGGCAGCGGCCAGCTGCTCGGAGGTTACTGGCGAGCTTGGGAGGTACATTTCTTCTCTGCGTTTTCACTTCTGTCTCGTACTTTCTGTACTCTGTACACTGCACACACTGCGGTCTGCTTTACACTTACTGTATACTGCTCACACTGTACACTGTACACAATACACTGCACAACACACGGCTCTGCCATTTCTGCTTTATTCTGTATATTCTACTTTTTCTGATAGTCATACTGACATCTATTTTGCAGCTGTGGGTTTACGCCTACTTCCCTAGGCTTGCACCCGTACCAGTCGCGGAGCCTCCTCCGGCTGTCCCGTTCTCGATTCGCTTTGACGGGAGATGCACCCGGCGACCACGGGAGACGTTCGGCTTCTTCCGCCGATACTTCGACACCATCACCCCCACAGAGGTATGCTTTACTCTCAGTTCGTTTAGCTTCGCTTTCCCACTGCATGTTTCAATAACAGTAGATAACAAACTGTCTGTCACTTTCAGATCACATGGCGGCCATGGGCTTCGCTGCCGTCGGCGATGCGGGGTCGGTTCCCTGGTGCTGAGGAGACCTCGCGTTTCCGGATTTTGCTTGAGGGCCCGGTCTGTCGGGCTTGGTACCTGGGGGAGCGTTTTCTACGTCAGACCCGCGGGTTACCTGAGCAGATAGTCCCGGTTCACCCTCCTGCAGAGATGAGGGAGACCGAGGGGCTGACCCCTGAGCAGCTGGATGATTACTCCATCGGCTGGGAGGAGGCCGGCTTCCGAGGCACCGGCGACTATCAGGAGTACATGCGGACGTACCTGATGCGCCCCCTGAGCGGCCGTCGAGCAGAGGGGGCCAGGCCTGTAGCATCGGCGGCTGGGGCCGGAGCGGGAGCAGGGGCTGGATCTTCGAGGAGGGCCCGGGTCCGTGGTAGGGGCGGAGTGCAAGGAGGACGGGGAGCTGGCTGGCCTGCCCTGCCTGCTGTACTGACTTTCCAGGGGCAGGGTGGGTCGACCTATCAGATCCCCTTCGCCCCTCCACCGGCTGGGCACGAGTTCATTGATGTCCCCGATCTACCTCCGGCATGTATCACTGCACTTCGTACAGTTATTTCAATTCAGTTTACTTGATATTCCACAGAATACTAATGCATCTGATACCTTTGCAGGCTTCTTCTGAGTACACCCGTCAGTCGTTGGCGATGAATGCCTCGATGATGGGGATGCTCCAGCGGACATTTGACCTCCTAGCCGTCTACAGCATACCGGTATGTCCTTCTAACACTGGCCTCAAACCATTCATTCACTGCTTTACATAATCTGATGCACGGCACGACACCTGATACACTGATCTCACAGTATCTGAACACTGCATACACTGCATTCTGCACCGTACCCTACACTGATAAACTGCTCACGGCATTCATACACTGTACTCACACTCTGCATTCCGTATTGCTAAACTGCTCACGGCATTCATACACTGTATTTACACACTGCATTCTGCACTGATAAACTGCTCACGGCATACTGATGCATTTCCCTTTTCGTGTACTTTTCAGCCTCCTTTCCAGATTCCTATGGCGGGAGGTGCCCCAGCTAGACCTTCTGTCTCTGCCCGGGGGAGAGATGAGGAGGGCCGGATATTTCCCCGTACCAGGGGAGGGCGTACTCACGTCGGGAGTAGCTCGCGAGCTCCAGTCCCGGATGATGACGACGAGGAGGAGTCAGAGGCGGAGGCAGGGTCATCGGAGGAGGAGACCGGAGACGGTTCTAGCTCGGGCTCTGATGACGACGCTGATGATGCTCCTGGACCCTCGTCCAGGAAGAGGACCAGGACAGACTGACAGCCCTTGGAGTACTCGACACAGATGCAGATTTTTGCTATCTGCTTCTTTTTTCTTTGTACTTTTCTTTTTGTTGGTAGATAGATTACCTTGTACTGCCGCAGGCAGATTTTGTTTCCAGAACTTGTACATTTGAAAAGATAGTGAAATGAAACATACTTTTTATCTGAAAAAGTGTTTACATTTATACATCTCATGCATTGCCTCGCATCTCATCATGTTACACCTCAATGTAAATGGAATTGATTGGTTGTCTGAAAATTAAACGCTTGCACTGTAATAATCAGATAACTAGACAGCCAACAGCAAAATAACCCAAGCAACCCACTGCCTGATTCTGGACACACAACCCTTGCTTTACTGGGGATTAATCTGCACACAGCCCATAACACAGCATTCGATTCATTCTGCACACGGCAATTCTAAACAAAACAACCCAATCTGACAAGACGGCCTCAAAGGTGGAATCGGTTGAAGTTAAGACATGCTCGAATGTAGAGAATGGCACAGCATTCTTGAGTATAAATGATTTTTGAAATCGAATGAGGGTTTTTCAAACCGGGATATCGAGCCTACCACTGAACACAGCGGGGAGGACTCAAACAAAGGGGGTACACGACCTAAACACAACGAGACACGCTCGGGAGAGACTCAAAACAAAAGACGAGACCGTCAAATGAAAGAGACACGACACATAGACGCGTAAACGACGATGGGGGAACCTCGGACCACGAGGAGCCAGTTCAAACTGGGTATCGTTTCCCACCCTTTCTCATTTGTGATCCTCACATCACTCGACTCTCAAGCTCGGATTTTCTCTCAAAACCCTTTTCCTCACTTTTCTCTCAACTTACACCTCTCTATTCTTCAATCTCTCATTCTTCATCCCTCCCCGGGGTGATTGATGGATAAATAGAACGGTGTGGGTTCACGCCCGATGCTGTTAGCTTACAGCAATTTCATCTGGCGGGCAGAGTGCTCTTCTGGCAAGTACGTTGATGACGGGGGAAAGACAGAACGCCTGGCTCAACTGTGCCCCTAGTTCATCATTTTAACCATTCTTTCGTTTTTGCTTTCTACTAAAACGGTTTTGATCAAAACGAGAGTCGGATTAACGCACTTGTTCAATTTTTGATTTGAAAAGCATGCAAGTCAGGCAGCAAGCACTGAAAATTTTCCTTTTTGGGTCCAAAACAATGGTCCGATTTTGGAAAAATGGAATAGTTTGCGAGAAAATAGTCAACTTCAGTAAAAATTTTCAAAAACTATTTTTCGAACAGCTGATGCTTGACAAGCATGGAGCTTACCCTTTGGGATGCGCAACCTCGGATCGAAGGCAATGGAAAATTGCCCCTGGTTTGAAGGGGGGGAGGCAACGGAAAGTTGCCCCTAGTTTGAATGGCGTCTCACGACGGCTTGTGGCAACGGAAAGTTGCCCCTTGTTTGGATGGTGCCGCAGCAGTCCGCAGACAGTCTTCATTGGCGGTGGTCGAACTCTCAGACACAGAGATGACGAAGACGGTCACAACACATATATGGACACAATCACCTTGAAGGGTGTTGGCCACTGGACTTTGGGATGAAATCGAAACCATTGCATGGACTGAGACGCTCATGAAAGCGTTGGGGGCTGGACTTCATGATGAAGTTGCCTACGTATCCCAAACATGGGAATCAAGCCTTACGTAGTTCCGGGGTAAGATCCACTCGGGTATTTTAACCTTCACTTTGTTTGGCTCTCACTTTTGCCAAGGCGCCCAATGCGGGTTTTCGACCTTGCGAGCTTCTTTTCATTTTCTATTTCTTTTCCATTCTTTTTTTCAATTTTCTTTTTTTTCTTTCTCTTTTCTTCTTTTCTTTCTTTTTTTTTCTTTTCTTTTTTTCTTTTCTTTCTGTATTTTTCTCTTGCTCTAACTTTTGCCTGGGCCGCCCTTCCGGGTTTTCGACCCAGCGAGCCTCTCAAAGGGTAAAAGTGTAGCGAGTCCATGCCAAATGGTTTTTTTTTTTGAAATTGAAGCCTCTCTGTGTCTAGGAGAACGGCTGTTGCACTGATTTGCGGAGAATCCATCCTGGTTACTCCACGAGCTTCTTCCGGCGAGATCTACTCCTTCTGATTCGGCTTTGATGCTTCTTGATCGAAGGCTACTTCAAAACTGGCCCCACAGGCCTTTCGTGGCGTTTGTCCGTTGAACTTTCTGAAGGTTCTGAACGGGTTCAAAGTCGGAAAACAAACGGGTTGAATCTTGAGGCTGAGAGCGATCCTAGGCTGCGCAATCTCAAGAGCGATTCCACACAGGTCTTCGTAGGGCCGCGTAAAACATTTGCTTTTGAAAGTTTTTAAGGAAGCGACGAATCGCTCGCGCCGAAGATAGTGTGGAACCAATCTGGATCAGGCCAGGGTCCTTCTCAGTACTCACGCCGACAAGCATGGCTTTATTCATAAAAAGGCTTAGCACGCCTCTCTTTTTCTCAAAGTGATCAAAATTTTACAAAACCCGAGGAATTCCTTCCTCTTCGTTTTCATCACCGCAGTGTTCAAAAGTTTGTTTTTTTTTTGAAAAACTTAGGTTAATGCAATGAGTTTGGCACACAGGAGAGCAGGCGAGATGTACTGTCAGCCCATTCAAATTCTCTGGCACTTATGCTGAAAGCAAGCATGAAGTTGAGATAGCAACAGCTGTTTTGATCGGCTTTGTTGGTGCAACTGGCCCCTCGGCAGAAACAGACTCAAAACAAAAACAGATAATAATCACAAAATAAAATGGTGTTCGAGGCAACAACCCCAGAATCACCAGGTGTTATATACAACGGGGACTGACTCGATACAACAAGATAGACCCTTAAGCAAAAAACTGACTCAAGACAAAGAGACAGACTCAAAACCAAAGACTGACTCGATATCCAAATCAGGATTTACAAAAACTTGGTTTCGCCGGTGCTCAAAAATGCGTGCCAGACGCTTCACCCAAAAATGTACCAAATGTTGCCCGCAGGCGGTTCACTTTACATACTCGCAGTATCTGAGCCCTCGAAATCCAACAACTGAGTGGTGACGGGCTTGCCTGAGGTAGGTGGTAGGATAACCTTGTTATCAATCAAATCCCGCACTTCATGACGAAGGCGGGAACATCCATCGGTACTGTGACCGGACTGTTGATGGTACGCGCAGTACAAGGTAGCATCATGAGTAGTGGGGAGATTCTTCGGGAGTGGCCGGGGCTCCAAAGGCTTAAGATGCCCATTCTTCGCCAATATTAAGAATGCCCTAGACAAAGGCATGTGGAGGTCGTGAAAGACCCTGCGCCCTCGGGGCAGGTACATTGCAGTTTGAGGATTCTTGCCAGATGCGCTGGCGAAAGGATCAGCTGGCACTGCCTTGGCTTTTGAACCTTTCCCGGCGCAGGGGTGGGAGCTACTGGAATTGTCTGGGCATGACGGGGCCCATCCCGGTTTTCTGTCTGGCTTGAACTGCCTTTGATCGGAGTGGGGAAAGCATCATCCACAGCTTTGGTCACGATCGCAGATGTTTGTTGTTTGTTTATCCCTCTGGCCTTCAGAGCCTCGACTGCCCACAGCAGTTGTTCAATAGGGTCGGCGTCTACCTTTGCCTTGTCTTTTCCTTTGGCCTCAGCCTGATCGAGGGTCTGGGTTGGTGCTAACATGTCGTGGCTATAGCCGGAAGCCACCTCTGGCTGGCTGAGCTCTATCACAATCCGCCCCAGTAGCGGGGGCTCCTGTGGTACAAAATTCCCGGCATACGGCGCCGCTGGCGGTGAAGCCGACATTCCATAGGCGAGGTCTGCCACAGACCTCTGGAGATCGCCTATCATCCCCATCAATTCAAATGTGGTGGGCTCACGAGCCTGGTATAACTGGGGAGCCCAGACTGGGTGCACAACGGGCATCCTGGGCGGGTGTGACATACTGATGCTGGCCTCACTCTGTGGAGCGGTCCCCTGCTCCAATGCAGCCGTCATAACCACAATTTCTTCTGAACTTTGTGTCGCCATAAATCTTGCCTCAGCAAAGGGGAGACACTGGCTGTTCTGTATCAACTCTGCAACTCTCTGAACTGAAAGAAAAACAGACAGCATTTCAGCCCAAACTGATCAAACACGGGTGTAGCCAAACAACTGTACCCTACTGCTGATCACTGTTCCCAGATTTCTGTTCCCAAAATACTGAATCTGATACCCGCGGATAACTGATTCCTGATAACTGATTCTCAACAACACTGATTCTGGCGCCTTCGGGCCCGATACTCAAACTCGCAAACTGGTATATGCATTCCTGTAGAGATACACTCTAAAAGCACATAGCAAGTAAAGAGAGCCAAAATCACCCCTATGTTGCGGTAGGGTTTCCCTGTCCTATTTTGTCAGGAGCTAGGGTTTCACTACGCACGCAGCGGTTTCAAACAACTTAGCATCGGGTAAGCAACCTGTCCTAGCTTGGAATGGTCACTATGGATTCCGAATATGCACTAGGTCGAATGGTCAAAAAGGGTGCCCCGGTAAACCGGGGTTTGTGTTCCCATGCTGTCAGAGCCCATAGCCGGTCAGCCTTATGGACATGTCTTGACAAGACAAGCCTCCGGCAAACCGTTCAGGAATGGCAGATGGCAAACACTGTGTTCCTAGGCGCACCAATGCACATGCAATGCAAAGAAACACATAAGTGAAATCAAAATAGGATATCACGAGTTCGAGTCAAGCTCTCTAAATTCCCCAGCAGAGTCGCCAGAAACTGTAACAGCGCCCGCGTGGGACCTCGATGCTACAGTTCGGACTCGATTTGTGTCACGGTTCTTAATCTGAACCAAAGAGTCCAAATCTGGCTAATCGTTTTGAGAAACAGATTTTTGAAAAAGTAGTGCCAAACATGGACTGCTTTGCCAGATACAGAGTCGCCACCTAAATATTTTAAAATGGGAGAATTTAGGAAACCCTGACTCGGTGCCGAAGGCCATGTGTCCGTCATCACCGGAGTTGTCTCGGCTCGGGAGCTTGGGTACGATCGGGGAAGGTCAGCTATGAGCACCCCCTTTCGCCCGGTCCGAAGACCGGCCTCTACTAACCGTGATATCCGTTTTGAAAACGTTATGTGTTCTTTTTCCAATTATTAGCCTAGAATTACTATGTTATGCGCACAGCAAACAAGTATAGACTAGATTGCCTAGTTTGGAAATAAACATTGCATATCCGTTTGGTTTGAAAATGCTTTAGAATTTGCTACTCGCAAGTAGGCTAAAATACGGATTTCAACGAGTTTTTCCAACTCAAACAAATCCAACCTTCACCCACTGGCATTCAAAACAGTTTAACACATAAGCATCTAGCCGCATGGCAAGCATACTGTCATGTTAACATTCACACACATGCGAGATGCTAAAGCAGAAATACTTACATCGTACTCCGTGCCAAAACAAAGAACTTGTTAGCAAACATGCATGATCCAAGTCCATGTTAAAAATGGCTAATGCATCACATGCAAAAATGCGATCTAGACAGGCTCGGCTAACCCTAAACATGGCATAAATGCGATCAACTATCACGTATTCAATTTTTGAATTGAAGTACAAATGCAGTTAGCGTGATGTACCGAGCCTAATGCGTGCAATACAAATGCATGGATGCACACACGCATAGCATAAGGTATGCTAATTTAAACGTTCCCTAATCTACCATCATAAGCAGGTAAATAAAAGGGAGAAAGAAGTGGGGGTTGAAAGACATACACACACGCACCCACACACACTTATTACAGGTTTGCCCTCGCTCGGAGGGACCGAATGAATATTACAAATTAATTAACTACGCAAGCTAATTAATATTACAAATTAACTAATTTAATTAACAAATTAAATAAATTAATTAAAGCAGGAAAACGCCTCGGGAAGCGTGCCGCCATGCGCAAGCTGCCTCTGTTTTCCTTCTTTCACTCCTCTGGAGGCTGTCAAAACCGCAGGGTTGCATTCCTAGGCACTGGGGAGTACCACCGGCTGAGTGGAATCACCACCGGCACTGGTATATGTCCATCGGCACAAAATTGAATCTGTCGGCAGAGAAAAGGTTGCCGGCCGGCACCTTACACTGCCGGTCGGCAAAGAAAGTTTGCTGGACCTGCAACTCACAGCAACAGAGGGCAAAACAAGGCATGGCAGCATATTTCAAGGCATGTATGCATCAACCATGTCTCTTATCATTGTAATGACTCAAAGGGACATGTGCCTCGGTTCTCGGACCACCAATCACGCATTTCCATGCATGATGGCCCAAAGAACCAAGTATGCAACTTTGGTTTCAAATGCAATGCAAACCAATCAAACAAAACTCCCAATCCCTATCACCCAAGTCAAGGGACAAGGAATGCATGCAAGATGCAATGCTACCTAGGCATAAAAGCTAAGGATGCAACATGGCATGGCAAAGCACTTATGCAATCATGCAAGCATACATATGGCAATGCAAACGGATGGCAAGATGGACTTATACATGAATTAGGCGGCTCTAATAAGGCCTAAAACAGTGGCCAAAGTGCTATAAAATGAAGGCTAAATGGCATGCACACACACATGCGCATAAGGACCAACACTTAAGCACAAAACGAACAACATTCAAGCACACTTGAAAGGGGCAAACAAGGGCAAATAGCATGCAACATTAGCATTAAAATCATGTTATAAAATGATGCCAAATCAAGTTATAAATCAAGTCAAGCATGCAACAAATGGCTTAAGTGTTCAAAGTAAACCAAAGTGGCATTGAGCTACACTTAACATGACCAAACAAGGCATGCATTAAGTGACCAAAAACAGGTTTATAACATGCTAAAACAAGACTAAAAGACTCTTTAGATGGCATCTAAATGGCCCAAATACAAAGGCATACACCATGGCCAAAACATGGAGCATTGCAACACATGCTTTCAAAGCATTAAAGAGACATGCAAGGCAATCAAACAAGCATGGAAATGGGACTGAAATGGCATATAGGATGATCCCAAATCACCAAAACAATGCAAAGATGGCATGCTACACATGCACTTACTCAAGGCCAACAAGCCCAAATACAAAGGAGCTATATAATGCATGCAAAGATCAACCCAAACGACTATGGACAGAGCTAAAACATGGCAAAATAAGCACATAAACTTCACAAATGCAAGCCTAAAACATGCTCCAACAAAGGCTAACAACCTAAGACATGTTAAGGCATAAACAAGGCATTACATGGCAACTATGCTAATCATGCATGGAGTTCCAAAACCAACTTTAAATCATGTTATATCATGGATATATAAGCATGAAAAACAAACCAAACATGCTCAACACACACTCAAGCATAGGCTTCCTTGAGAGGCCAAAATATGCCCTTTTCAAGGACAACAAGGAGAGGGGGTGGCCCTCTCCTTCTTAGGACTTCAAAGCATCATCTTCACCACTGAAATCCCTCAAGATTTCAGTGGTGAAGAGACCTCAACACCAAAATCCCGGAGCTAACACAAAATGGCTCAAAATGAGGCCTTTCAAGGCCTAAGGGTGGTCAACAACCCTCAAACAACAAAACACTCTTAATAAACAACAAAGAGGGCTTAAAAACAGAACTTTTTTATGTTATACAATAATCACAAAAAAAGCTCTAAGACTAGTAGAAAATCAAAGCAAAAATGGGGGAAAAAGGGGCTAGTTTCTTACCCTTGTAGTCCTCTTCAACAATGGTGCTCCAATGGCCTTCTTGAGCTTGAATCTAACACCAAAATCTCAAAACACACTCTTTGGAACCTCAGTTCCAAGAGGAAGGTGAAACACTAGGTGTTTGTGTGCAATAGTGAGACACAAAACACCTAGTGTGCAAAATGAGAGGAAAAGAGAGATAGGTGAGTGTATCTAACCCTAACCCTAGAAAAACCAGAGCTCTCTCTGTATTTTCCTCTCTCAAAAATGTCTAAAGCCCTCTTTTTGCCTTAGAGAGAGCTTCTCTCTATATGCCTCTTGTAAAGCTTACAAGACAAGCTTTGCAAGAGGGAGATCCCTCCATACACGTGTATGGAGGGGAGCAAAAGCAATACAGCTGTCCAAAAATATCTGCAAAAGCAGATGAACAGCAATCGGCCGTCAAAAAATGCCATCTTGGCCAAAAGGAGTGCCGGTCGGCAACAAATAGTGTTGACCGGCAACAAAGAGTGCCGGCCGGCAAACTATATTGCCGGTGGCAGCAAAAACCAGCCGGTGGCATCTAGCCACTGCCGGTGATGGGTGGGGATGGTCTACAAGCCCCACTCTGCCTCTCAAGGGCAAGATGCAAGTGTTTGCTGCAAAACCAGACACTAAATGGTCGAGTTCGGGGATCCTGAGGCAAGGCGCGCGAGCCGAGGCCTCCGGGAACTCCAAACGAACACAAACATGGATAATCACCGAGTGTTCAAACGATGATGTCCAAGTCTTGAGGACGGTCAAAAATGGGGTGTCTACAATGTTCATCTTGTTCATGAAATTGGTTTTAAATTGGGTTTGAATTAAACACCCTTGGGCTTTGATTTCTCAAATTGAGTTTTGAATCATGTTATTCCATGTGTTTATAAGAGTTTTCCAAAAAATGGGCCCAAGGGGATCGGTTTTGATGCTTTTGAACTTGGTTTTGAGCTTGGAGGTGCAATCTGGAATACCCAGATTTTGCACTTCCGCTCGAGTGGGGAAAGTGGCGCTCGAGCGTGGAATCCGAGCATCCAGTATTTCTCTGCACTGTTTTATAGTCCGCTCGAGCGGAGGATCGGGCGCTCGAGCGGAGGATTGTGTCTCAAGCTCGAGCGGGCGTCGAGCGGAGATTTCACCCATCCAGTACTTTTACAGTACGCTCGAGCGGGAGAGTTGACGCTCGAGCGTGTACCTTTGTTGCATGACCGCTCGAGCGGGGAAACCTGCGCTCGAGCGGGACTCTGTTTTTCTGAAAATTCTGAAACTGCTTTTTGAGTACATCTTTGCATCCTCATCTCATCCTAGGCATGCTTAGGCCTAGTTTAAGGCATCTTACTGAGGATATAGATGTAGAACACACCGAGGCATTAGGGGTTAAGTTATTATCTTTCCCGACTGTGTAGCTTAGTGTGTGTTCAATCTGTTAACTGTGTAGGGTTGGCGACTGGGGAGACACACTCTAGCATACTGTAGCCCAAACTCTGTGAGTAACGAATGTGTAAAGATATGTTCACAAATGATTATCTTCTGAACAACTGAACTGTACTGTTTTCTGAATTGATTACTGTTAACTGGATGAATGTATGTCCTATATTCTGAACTGTATTGTGGCATCCTTAGCACCTACTATTTACTGTTACTGTGACAGAAATATCTGTCGGTTCCCTCGTTGGAACCACTACTGTTTACTGACTGATGGCCATCATTACTGTTCGGTCTTTTAAGACCTACTGCTTACTATACTGTTATGCTAATGGGTGTACCACATATGACTGTACTGACTGAAAGACTGAAGTACTGTTTAATGAACTGCTTTCATTACTGTAAGGACATTCATTCTTAACCTCTTTACGCTTTATGTTATTCACTGGGCTTTAGCTCACTGTTTATATATATATATATATATATATATATGTAGGTGCTCAGCCACCAGATCGGAGCTAAGAGCGTGGGTTAGGCTCCAGTTTTGTCAAGCCAGCCTTTGTGCCTCACTGCGAGGTTCCGAGCCTATCGTGTTAAGGCTTAGGGGCGTTTTACGATTCCCTCTTCTGTACTGTCTTACTATTTGGTTTACTGTATAGACTGTCAGCTACTGTACTCTTATCAAGGGATTAGGTCCCTGCATTGTGTGACTGTAAATTTTGTATAGACTGTACTGTTTGTATGTATGAATGCATGAAAAATCTTTTTGGCATATAGACTGTCACAGCTCAATGGACATTATTTATTTACTGTATTGGCTTCCGCCAGGCCCTGTACTATGTTTTACTGTATTACTGTTCCGCAGGCCTTCGGTAATCTCGGATTACTAGCCAGTTACGGTGCTAAACCCATAGGGCCGGGTTTGGGTCGTGACAGAGTGGTATCAGAGCGATACTTAACCACGAGTCATACCGCACACACGTGTCCAAATGAGCTATAGGGTGTCCTAGAGAAGTGATTAGGACATTTCATGAGCATGATAAGTGTGTGGTTATGTTATGACTGAATATATGCTGACATGTTAAACTGTTAAACAAATGACTGCTTATGTTTAAAACTGTTATAATTGTTATAGTGAAATGGATAATGTAAATGAACCTGAATCCTCATCAACTGAGGCAAGAATGGAAAGAATGATGGAACTGATAACTGCTAGACTTGAACAACAACAGAACCAACAACCCCCACCTCCTCCTCCTCTTCCGGTACAGCCGGAACCTAATGTGAATGTGAATGATAGGGATATTATTGCTCTCACCCATAAATTCAGCAAAATGAAACCGTCGTCCTTTCAGGGAGGACTGGAACCGTTAAAGGCTGAAGCTTGGGTGCTTGAAACAGAAAAACTATTTGAAGTGTTTCCGTGCTCAGAAGCGAATAAAGTATTGTTAGCCACCTTCACCCTACAAGAAGAAGCTAGAAGGTGGTGGATGCTTATCTGTAATGAAAATACAGTTATGACTTGGGCTCAGTTCAAAGGAGCCTTCTTTGAAAAGTATTTCCCTTAGTGTGTCAGGGATAGAAAAGTGACTGAATTTGAACAGCTGAAGCAGGGCACAATGTCCGTTGCGGAATATGAAACAAAATTTAATGAACTTGCCAGATATGCACCACACATGGTGGACACTGACTACAAGAAGGCCAGAAAATTTGAGGGTGGCCTTAATGTTGTAATACTTGACCGAATAAATGTTTTGAAACTACCGACCTTTGTGGGTGTTCTCGACCGGGCATTAATGGCCGAGTCAAACATTGAAACACTGAAAACTGAAACACCAACGTCGGAATGGCGTGGTAAGAGGCAAGGTTTTAAATTCAAGAAAGGCAAGCACAACCCGGCCAACAAGAAACAGAATACGGGGTTGACAACTAGCCCCAGCCACGGGAGTGGGTTCATACCACCCTGTTCTGAGTGTGGCAAGAAGCACAAAGGGGTCTGCTACAAAATATCTGGAGCCTGTTATAGGTGTGGCAAGGTGGGTCACATGGTTAAAGACTGCCCCTCTGCTCCACAAGCCAGTAGTAAAGCTGCACCAAGCGTGGCAGCATCAACTGTAGCACCAAAGCCTAACCCCAAAGCTATCGGGAAAGAGCCCATGAGGCAGGGCCGAGTGTTCGCCCTAGTACCGGGAGACGTGCAAAATACTGAAACCGTTGTGTCAGGTATCCTCTCTATTTGTACACAAAATGCATATGTGTTGATTGATTCGGGGTCTACACATTCTTATGTATCGCATGCTTTCTCACGGAAATTGAATAGACCCTTAGAACCCATGAACTATCTGCTAGCCGTATCATCACCCGTAGGAGGATCCGTGACATGTGCTTATATGTACCCTGCATGTGAAATCATTGTAGGGGATATGCATCTGTTTATTGATTTACTACCATTGAACATTGATCATTTTGATGTAATATTGGGGATGGATTGGTTACAAAAATATCATGCCACTATTGATTGTGTGACCAAGCAAATTGTGTTTCCGTCCACCTGGTTTGCCTGAATTTGTGTTTAATGGGAGTGGAGTAGTACCTCCTCCGTATTTGATTTCGTCAGTGAAAGCTGTTAAATTAATTAGAAAGGGGTGTAAGGGATATCTGTGTTCTGTGCTGACTGTGGCTACTGATGATAGTGTTAAAGTTGATGTGAATTGTATTCCTATAGTCAAGGAATTCCCAGATGTATTTCCAGACGATCTACCAGGAGATTTGATTGACAGGGAAATTGAATTTACCGTTGATGTGATTCCGGGTACACAGCCGATATCGAAAGCTCCTTACAGAATGGCCCCAACTGAACTGAAGGAGTTGAAAGTGCAATTGCAAGAACTATTAGACAAGAAGTTTATCAGGCCCAGTGCTTCACCGTGGGGTGCACCGGTTTTGTTTGTAAAGAAGAAAGATGGCTCGCTGAGACTGTGCATTGATTACCGTGAATTGAACAAGGTAACTGTGAAAAATAAATACCCATTGCCACGTATTGATGATTTATTCGATCAGTTACAGGGTGCACAAGTGTTTTCCAAGATTGATCTCAGATCGGGGTATCATCAACTGAAGGTTAAACCGGAAGACATTGATAAAACTGCTTTTAGAACGAGGTATGGCCATTATGAATTTTTAGTTATGCCATTCGGAGTCACGAATGCCCCTGCTGCTTTTATGGACCTCATGAACATAATTTTTAAACCATACCTTGACAATTTTATTGTAGTATTTATTGATGACATATTGATTTACTCCAAGAATATAGAAGAACATGAACATCATCTGAGACTTGCCCTACAAACCTTAAGAGAACAGAAACTGTATGCTAAACTGTCTAAATGTGAATTTTGGCTTGACCATGTTATGTTTTTGGGGCACGTTGTTAGCAAAGATGGAATTTCTGTTGACCCGCAGAAGATTGAAGCTGTAGTAAACTGGCCTAGACCAACAAATGTGACTGAAGTTCGAAGCTTTTTGGGATTAGCTGGATATTACAGAAGATATCATTTGACTGGACTGACCAAAGAGAATCTGCTTTCCAGGAGTTGAAAACTCGATTAGTGACTGCACCGGTTCTTACCTTACCTTCAAGTACGACTGGTTATACTGTGTTTAGTGATGCTTCTCATAAGGGTTTGGGATGTGTTTTAATGCAGAACGGGAGAGTAATTGCCTATGCTTCCCGACAACTGAGACCGCATGAAAAGAACTACCCGACCTATGATCTGGAACTTGCTGCAGTAGTATTTGCACTGAAAATCTGGCGTCACTATCTGTACGGGGTGATATGTGATGTATACACCGACCACAAGAGTTTGAAATATTTCTTCACACAGAAAGAACTGAACATGAGACAGTGGAGATGGCTAGAACTGATTAAAGATTATGACCTACAAATATTGTATCATCCCGGAAAAGCCAATACCGTTACCGATGCATTAAGCCAGAAATCGATTGGAAACTTAGCATGTTTGCTTACCGGACAGAAAGAGTTGCTTTGTGACCATGAAAAATCTGAAATTGAAGTTGTTTTACGAGAACAAGGTGGAACCTTAGCTGCTATTTCTGCCCAACCGGCACTGATTGAAGAGATTAAAGAGAAACAACAACTGGATGATTTCTTGAAGAAGATCATCGAAGAAAGAGAATCTAAACCTAGACCGGGATTCAAATTTGAGAACAATGTACTGAAATTTCAAGACAGACTGTGTGTACCGAGTGATACTGAACTGAAAAGAAGAGTTCTGCAAGAGGGCCACAATTCAAAATTGTCAATCCATCCAGGGAACACGAAAATGTACCAAGACCTGAAATTGAATTTCTGGTGGCCGAGAATGAAGAAAGAAATTGCTGATTTTGTATCGAAATGTCTTCATTGCCAACAAGTTAAAGCCGAACATCAACGACTTGCAGGCCTGTTGCAGCCCTTACCAATACCGGAGTGGAAATGGGAACATATTACTATGGATTTTATCGTTGGGTTGCCTCGCTCCAGAAAAGGTATGGATTCAATTTGGGTTATTGTTGATAGACTAACCAAATCTGCTCACTTCTTACCTGTCAAGACAATCTATAATGCGGACAAATTGGCTGTTATCTATATTGATGAAATTGTGAGACTGCATGGAGTGCCTGTGTCTATTGTTTCTGACAGGGATTCGAAGTTTACATCGAGGTTTTGGCAAAGCCTACAGACTGCACTGGGTACTGAACTGAGACTGAGTAGTGCCTATCATCCTCAGACAGATGGCCAGTCAGAAAGGACCATCCAGACTCTGGAGGATTTACTGAGAAGGTGTGTCCTTGATTTTCAGGGAAACTGGGAAAGTCATTTGCCCTTAGCTGAATTTGCTTACAACAACAGCTATCACTCGAGTATTGGCATGGCGCCTTTCGAGGCATTGTATGGCAGAAAATGTAGATCTCCGATTTGCTGGGCAGAAGTTGGAGATGGGCCTTTGCTTGGGCCCGAGATTGTTTATGAAACAACTGAGAAAGTGAAATTGATATAACAGAGATTGAAAACTGCACAGAGCCGACAGAAAAGTTATGCGGATGTCAGAAGACGAGACAGAGAGTATGAAGTGGGTGATCACGTTTTTGTAAAAGTGACACTAATGAAGGGCCAGACTCGTTTTGGAGTCAAAGGCAAGTTAGCGCCAAGATACGTCGGACCGTATGAGATTATTGAGAAAATCAATCCGGTGGCGTATCAAGTTGCGCTCCCTCCTGAAATGGGGCATATGCATAACGTCTACCACATTTCTATGTTGAGAGACTATCTCCGGGATCCCTTCCATGTAATTGAGCCTACTCGGGTAGTGTTGAGTGATGACTACACTTACGAGGAACAGCCTATACAGATCGTAAACGGACGGATCAAGAAACTGAGAAACAAAGAGATCCCGTTAGTGAAAGTTGACTGGCAGAACCATGGTGGTGTGTATGCCACTTGGGAAAGGGAAGATGACATGGCTAAGCGATATCCTGAACTGTTTCCACTGAACCCTGTTTTCTTCCAGAATGAAGGTAACTCGAGTTTAGAGGACTAAACTCTTTATAAGGAGGGGAGACTGTAACAACCCTCATACTGTCTACCGATTAATGACTGATTGATTACCGATAAACATTGATTACCGTTAAACTGAACTGATTATGACTGATAATTGGACCGGTTAAAGTACTGAACTGACTGACTGAAAACTGGGACTGAATTGACTGAGTGTGTATGCTAAATTGTATTCTATCTGTTTGATTGATTATTTGATCTATTTGTGTTTTATGTTTAAACTGCTAATTGAAGGCCTTATCGGCGGCCGAACCAGGAATTGGTTAGTGTTTTATGACCCTTAGAATTAATGTGACTTTATGGTATAATTATCTGAAAACTGATTAGGTATGATTAAATTAGATTAAAATGAGTTAATTGCAATAGTTGCCGTAATTACCATGTTGCCACACTTAGTGGCCAATATCTCACACACCTTTGAGCCTTGTATACACTCATACACTTGAATCAAAAACCATTTCCTCAGCTCTCTTCCTTTTACTAGCCGACCAAGAGGGGTTATAGGAGAGAATTGAGTTCATTTTGTTGAATTGGATTGCTTGGAATTGAAGTATAGAGTGCCTATTTGAGCTCCTAGTCTTCTAACTCAAGACTTAGGTAAGGATTTCATCTTCTCATTCTTGTGTTTGAGCTAATTCTTGCATGGTCCATGTTAAATTGTAGAGCTAAGTCATATTTTAGTTCATACATGTTGAAATAGAGCATAATTCATGCTTGCATGTTTGAATTGTTGAGTTGTGAGTTGATTTCATGGTAAAATGGTACATGCATGTCCATAATTTTGAAATGGTCCATGTTTTCAACTTGTTTTTAGATCAATTGGCTCCTTAGAGCATCAAATTGAGCTTCAAAGTTGTTTAGAATTCATGCATGTTTGCATGTTCATCTTGTTCATGAAATTGGTTTTAAATTGGGTTTGAATTAAACACCTTGGGCTTTGATTTCTCAAATTGAGTTTTGAATCATGTTATTCCATGTGTTTATAAGAGTTTTCCAAAAAATGGGCCCAAGGGGATCGGTTTTGATGCTTTTGAACTTGGTTTTGAGCTTGGAGGTGCAATCTGGAATTCCCAGATTTTGCACTTCCGCTCGAGTGGGGAAAGTGGCGCTCGAGCGTGGAATCCGAGCATCCAGTATTTCTCTGCACTGTTTTACAGTCCGCTCGAGCGGAGGATCGGGCGCTCGAGCGGAGGATTGTGTCTCAAGCTCGAGCAGGCGTCGAGCGGAGATTTCACCCATCCATTACTTTTACAGTACGCTCGAGCGGGAGAGTTGACGCTCGAGCGTGTACCTTTGTTGCATGACCGCTCGAGCGGGGAAACCTGCGCTCGAGCGGGACTCTGTTTTTCTGAAAATTCTGAAACTGCTTTTTGAGTACATCTTTGCATCCTCATCCCATCCTAGGCATGCTTAGGCCTAGTTTAAGGCATCTTACTGAGGATATAGATGTAGAACACACCGAGGCATTAGGGGTTAAGTTATTATATTTCCCGACTGTGTAGCTTAGTGTGTGTTCAATCTGTTAACTGTGTAGGGTTGGCGACTGGGGAGACACGCTCTAGCATACTGTAGCCCAAACTCTGTGAGTAACGAATGTGTAAAGATATGTTCACAAATAATTATCTTCTGAACAACTGAACTGTACTGTTTTCTGAACTGATTACTGTTAACTGGATGAATGTATGTCCTATATTCTGAACTGTATTGTGGCATCCTTAGCACCTACTGTTTACTGTTACTGTCACAGAAATATCTGTCAGTTCCCTCGTTGGAACCACTACTGTTTACTGACTAATGGCCATCATTACTGTTCGGTCTTTTAAGACCTACTGCTTACTGTACTGTTATGCTAATGGGTGTACCACATATGACTGTACTGACTGAAAGACTGAAGTATTGTTTAATGAACTGCTTTCATTACTGTAAGGACATTCATTCTTAACCTCTTTACGCTTTATGTTATTCACTGGGCTTTAGCTCACTGTTTATATATATATGTAGGTGCTCAGCCACCAGATCGGAGCTAAGAGCGTGGGTTAGACTCCAGTTTTGTCAAGCCAGCCTTTGTGCCTCACTGCGAGGTTTCGAGCCTATCGTGTTAAGGCTTAGGGGCATTTTACAATTCCCCCTTCTGTACTGTCTTACTGTTTGGTTTACTATATAGACTGTCAGCTACTGTACTGTTATCAAGGGATTAGGTCCCTGTATTGTGTGACTGTAAATTTTGTATAGACTGTACTGTTTGTATGTATGAATGCATGAAAAATCTTTTTGGCATACAGACTGTCACAGCTCAATGGACATTATTTATTTACTGTATTGGCTTCCGCGAGGCCCTGTACTTTGTTTTACTGTATTACTGTTCCGCAGGCCTTCGGTAATCTCGGATTACTGGCCGGTTACGGTGCTAAACCCATAGGGCCGGGTTTGGGTCGTGACAGTCACCAAAAGATATGGAACCATAATCTTGTAAATTCTCTAATTCAAAGGAATTTCACATAACCATGGCTTTGTAGATGACCAAATATGGACAAGAGTTGGATGTTACTTAAGAATAGGATTAGTTCCCAGTATCGAGATGGGGTGAAGGCTTTTGTTCAATTTGCAATGATGAATGTAGGGCCAAATGATAAGATTTGTTGCCCTTGTATGGACTGTCTGAATTGTGAACAACATACTTGTAAAATTGTGGAGTATCATTTAGTTGTGAAAAGGATGTCCCCTTCTTATAAGACTTGGATGCATCACGGGGAATCTGTTCCCATGAATCAATCTCATGCATTGAATGATGACAACCACAATGACTTTGGAAGTGTTAGGGATAGAATAGAAGCAGAGACAGGCGAAGATCAAGATGAAATCCTAAATTTGTTAGAAGATGTTTACATGGGGACTACCATAAATGATGCTGAAAATGAAGAGGATGAGGAGGACGGTGACAATGACGATGATGTGGCTAACAATGTTGAAAAAGAGGGCGTGCCCAACTTTAACAAATCGTTGAATGATGCTCAAAGAGAGTTGTACACTGGGTGTCGTAAGTTTTCTCTTTTATCATTTGTTGTTAAGATGCTTCATGTGAAGGTGTAAAACAAGTGGAGCAATAAGTCTTTCAACATGTTGTTGGGGATATTAAAGGACCTTCTACCGGTAAGTGATCAAGTGATTCCATGGACCCTTTATGAAGCCAAAAAATTCTTACGTGCTTTAGGCTTAGGATATGTGTCGATTCATGCATGCAAGTATGGTTGTGCACTTTTTTGGAAAGAGAATGCAAATTTAGAGAATTGTCCGATTTGTCAAGAGTCTAGATACAAGTTGAATTATGGAGAAGGTAAAAAAATTCCTCACAAGACCCTAAGATACTTCCCGTTGACATCAAGGTTGCAGAGATTATATATGTCGAGAAAAATAACAATAGATATGAGATGGCATAAAGAGAAATGAGTAGATGATGGGATATTGAGACACCCGGCTGATGGTGAGGCATGGAAGGATTTTGATAGGCAACATCCTTTGTTTTCCCAACAGAGTCGAAATGTGAGGTTAGGGTTGGCCACTGATGGTTTCAATCCTTTTGGAAACATGAGCAACTCGTATAGTATGTGGCTTGTGATTGTTATGCCTTACAACTTGCCTCATTGGAAATGTATGAAACAATCATTTAGTATGCTGTCATTGCTTATCCCTGGACCACAAGCACCAGAGAGAGATATTGATGTTTACATGCGACCATTAATTGATGAGTTGAAGGAGTTGTGGGAAGATGGTGTGTTTACTTATGATGCCTCAACTGAATTAAGTTTTCAAATGCATGCTGCTGTTATGTGGACAATTAATGACTTTTCTGCCTATGGCAACTTGTCAGGATAGAGTACGAAAGGTTATTTGGCTTGTCCCACCTGTAACAAAAATGCTTCCTCACAACAGTTGAGAGGTAACATAGGGTACATAGGCGCTCGTCATTACTTGCCTGATGACCACCCTTGGCAGAGAAGTCGACTTTATAATGGTAAGACTGAGTTCCTGTCAAGACCTTTAGAGTTATCAGGGGAACAAATCTTAGAACAATTGGATTCAGGGACATTCAAACCATTTTGAAAGCATCCAACAAATAAGAAAAGAAAAAGGGAAAATCCAGTATTGAACTGGACAAAAAAAAAAACATCTTCTTTGAGTTGCCATATTGGAAAACACTTAAACTCCGACACAACCTCGATGTTATGCACATAGAGAAGAATATATGTGATAGTTTGCTTGGAACATTACTGAGTATAGATGGGAAGAACAAAGACACAGAAAAAGCACGCATGGATTTGGAAGATATGAAAATAAGGAAGGAGTTACACTTAAAAAAGTGTGCCGATGGGTCTTTTGAAAAGCCCCCAGCATTTTACACTTTGCCCTCAGATGAAAGATATGGTTTTTAAAGTCAATTAAGTATCCCGATGGTTATGCAGCAAGCATATCAAGGTGTGTGAACACAAAGGTGATAAGTTAACAGGCCTAAAAAGTCATGATTGTCATGTCCTCATACAACGACTTCTTCCCATTGGAATGCATGGATATCTTCACAATGATATTTGTGTCGCATTATTTGAGTTGGGAAATTTCTTCCAAGAGCTTTGCTCGAAGACATTGAAGATGAAGAATTTGGAAATATTAGAAGATCACATAATATTCATACTATGCAAGTTAGAAAAAAAATTTCCATCAGTGTTTTTTGATGTGATGGTCCATTTGGCGATTCATTTGCCGCATGAAGCCATTTTTGGTGGGCCTGTACAATATCGGTGGATGTACCCCATTGAAAGGTACTTACTAACTTATTAAAACACTAGAATACTTAAATTGTAGCACAACCTGTATATATATTTATAAAAATGTGAGTGTGTGTGTAATAAGATTATTCTATTGTTTGTTTCATAGGCTACTTGGAACTTTAAAAGGATATGTTGCAAATCGAGCTCGTCCAGAAGGTTCGATCACAGAAGCTTATGTTGTCAAGGAGTGTCTCACATTTTGCTCAATGTATTTGGGTGGGATTGAAACTGTATTTAATCGAGAGGAACGGAATGTTGATGTTAGTGTGCATGAGTCGGGGTTAGAGGTCTTCGCGCAAAATGTTCGTCCTTTTGGGCTAATTACAAGGGTTTCTAACGTGTCTCAAAAAGAACATGAAATGGCTCATTGGTTTGTCTTGAATAATAGTCTCAAGCTGGACCATTATCTAGAGTACGTTCTTAATATTGTTTTTTTTTTTTTTGTAGAATTATGTTTTCAATATAATATGTTACTTATGAATCATATGTTTGTAAGTAGGCAACACAAGAATCTTTTAGAAAATGAAGGTGTACGTGACATCACAAATAGACAGAAAAAGGAATTCCCCAAGTGGTTCAAAGAACATGTAAGATATAATCCCAAACTTTATTGAGATACACTTATATGATTACTAACATAATGATTGAAATTGATGTCGTTATGTAGATGAACCAATTACAAGCTCAAGGATTACCAGAAGCAACTGATGATTTGTGGTCATTAGCAAATGGTCCTAGTGTGAATGTTAATTTGTATTCAGCTTGCATTTCCAATGGTGTTCGATTTCATAGTAAGGATCGTGATAGTAGTCATAAATGCCAAAATAGTGGGTTAGTTGTGGAAGGGGAGCATGAGAGACAAACAATTAACTTTTATGGGTACTTGAATAGAGTGTGGGAGATGCATTACATACTTGGACATCGATTTGTTTTATTCCAATGCGAATGGTTCAATACCGGAAGCAATAGAACATTACATACCGACACACATTGCACAAGTATTGATGTTAGAAGTCAATGGTATAAAGATGATCCATTTGTCTTACCAAGTCATGTGAAACAAGTTTTCTACGTTGATGATACAAAGTTAGGCGGGCATTGGAAAGTCGTAGAAAGACTACAACATCGAGGAATATGGGATGTACCAGAACAAGATGGCTTTGAACCTGATAATGTATTGCAACAAAATGAAACAACTGAAGTTGTCCCAGTGAGCGTTGAAGACCCCGTGACAATCTCACTTCATAGGAATGACATTGATCCTCAAATTATCCCAAGTGAGGTGGTTTTACAATCAGTTAGTCGAGCACACAACGATGGTGTTGATGAGGAAGAGGGGTGCGATAATGAAGATGATTACTATGAGCATTGACAATCCGAGAAGATGAGCTACATAATCATTTTGATTGCAATATAGATTTTGACATAGAACTTTAATTGTTGTGTCATTTTTATGTTTTTATGACAGTGTTGTTTAAGTGCCTTTGAGTTTGAGTACAATGACAATTCAAAAAGATATTTTTTTTTCTTTTTTTGTTTTGTTTTGTATATGTGTGTTTGTGTGTGTCCCCATCTGTCTCTCTCTTTGTCTATTTTATTTTTTTTGTTTCTTATGTTATGTTATTGTTTAGTTATCACTTATGTTCTGATATTGATTCTATTATATAGCCATTGATATTAATGTAATTGCTTATTTTATATATGCTTCACACATGTAATTGTTGAGTTATTGTGCTAGATGGCAGGCCCTGGTAAACTTCGACATGCAGCATCATCCAAAGTTCCTCTACCTGCCCCTACTCAGCATGCACCACCTAATTTAACCCCCTCTACTCAGAGTGTACCATCTACAAATGCTCTAAGTATCGAGCCTGCACCACCAACAAATGCAACTACTACCCAGGTTACACCATCTACAAATGCAACTACAACCCAGGCTGCACCATCTACAAATGCAGCTACTACTCAGGCTACACCATCTACAAATGCAACTACTACCCATGATGTACCATCTACCACTAGTTTGCGTACTCGTTCTAGACAAGTCAGGGGTCAGACTCGAGGGAAGAGCATAGCACGTCTCATAGCTAACAATGGTGGTAAAAAACTTCATGTTTGGATCCCTGCAGATGCAAAGGTGCCAGTAGGGCCTTATGCCACTCCATTTGCAAATGAACTTGGCTTACAGATAAGGATGGTTTCTCCAATCATTGGTATAAAAAAGTGGGACAAGATTGATGAGATTCATAAAGCCCCAATCATTCAAGCAGTTCGGGTACATGTATTTGCTACTTTTCAGATAATTAGATTATCACCATTACTTGTATTTTGATATTAATAAAAGCATTCATTATATTTGCAGGATAAATTTGAGAATGTTGATTATGATGAGGATGGAGAGGTTCGGAAAGGAGTCAATAAAAAGTGTAAAACTCTTTACAGAAGTTGGCATAACAAGATGAAGACTCATTACTCGAAGTTGGTAGATGCTGGTGTTGACCCTTATAGTAAACCATACAAAGGGGTCGATTCTGAGGCTTGGGTATACATGATCGATCATGTATGGCTTGATGGCGATTATCAGGTAAAATTTCCTAATTTAAAGAATCATGTTGTAATTTCAATTTAATTATACTAATTTTTTAATTTTGCAGAACTTGGCTAAAAAAGCAAGGGATAGTCGAGCGAGATTACCATATAATCATACAATGGGCTCCAAGTCATTTCAAGCTGCAATGTATAAACAGGTGATGTATTTATTATATTTAAAAGTGTGAAAATTAATTATGTATGCTTACTTTTAAATGGAATTAGGGTACCGAGAAGACTGACTTTGTATACTTCGACAAAGATTCCCATTGGAGCAAGAGAAAGTCGGATTGGGTAGCCCCAATATGTGGTCAATTACATGTAAGTATGCCAATTAATAGAGTTACATATTTATGTAAATGGTGGTATTTGTTGAAGTTGTTTACAAATTGATAGGAAGCTTTGAAAAATCGACATGAAGAGTCTTTAGAGCCTGGGGCAATACCTTTAACTCAGGAGCAGCTGTCAATCAAGATTCTTGGAAAGAAATCGGGATACTTAAAAGGCTTTGGAGTTGGCCCAAAACCATCATCATCCAGATTTTCTGTTACTACACAAGCACATACTGAGGTGGTTTCGAGCCTACAAAAAGAACTAGAGTCATTGAAGAATTTGTCCGAGGTCTAGCAAGAACAAATTGAAGCCCAGAACCTAGTAGCACAAGAGCAAGCTAAAATGATTGAAATGCAAAACAAAAGATTTGAAGAGATTGAGAAGTTTATGAGGATGACCAAAGATCGGGCAGGCATGCAGGTTGATGAAAATGATTATCCATCAGAGGAATCTTATTGACAAACACTTTTGTAAGTATATTTTTCATAATTTACTTTTCAAATCACTACAAGCATTTCATTTAATATGTTTGGTTGTGTTGAACAAACGGGACCTCGATTGGATCTCCGGTTAGAAAATTAGAAGGAAAATTGTAAAACACAAGACCTAAAAGGCCCGTTAGGGGGTGGCAAAATTGTGAAATGATCACCGAAACCACTGAAACTTGACACAGATAGCTTGTTCAAGCCTAAATAGACTTGTAGGAACAAACGGGACCTCGATTGGATCTCCGGTTAGAAAATTACAAGGCAAATTGTAAAACACAACACTTAAAAGGCCTATTTGAGGGCCGAAATTGCGAAATGACCACCGAAACTACCGAAACTTGGCACGGACAGCTTGTTCAAGCCTAAATAGACTGGTAGGAATAAACGAGACCTCGATTGGATCTCCGGTTAGAAAATTAGAAGGAAATTGTAAAACACAAGACTTAAAAGGCCCGTTCGGGGGCGGAAATTTCGAAATGACCACCGAAACCACCAAAACTTGGCATGGACGGCTTGTTCAATCCTAAATAGACTTGTAGGAATAAACAGGACCTCGATTGGATTTCCGGTTAAAAAATTAGAAGGAAAAATGTAAAACACAAGACTTAAAAGGCCCGTTCGGGGGCCGAAATTTCGAAATGACCACCGAAACATGGCAAGACAGCTTGTTCAAGCCTAAATAGACTTGTAGGAACAAATGGGGCCTCAATTGGATCTCCGGTTAGAAAATTAGAAGGAAAATTGTAAAACACAAGACTTAAAAGGCCCGTTCGGGGGCTGAAATTGTGAAATGACCACCAAAACCACCGAAACTTGGCACGGACAACTTGTTCAAGCCTAAATAGACTTGTAGGAACAAACGGGGACCTCGATTGGATTTTCAGTTAAAAAATTAGAAGGAAAAATGTAAAACACAAGACTTAAAAGGCCCGTTCGGGGGCCGAAATTTCAAAATGACCACCGAAACTTAGCACGGACAGCCTTTTCAAGCCTAAATAGACTTGTAGGAACAAACGAGACCTCTATTGGATCTCCGATTAGAAAATTAGAAGGAAAATTGTAATACACAAGACTTAAAAGGCTCGTTCAAGATCCGAAATTGCGAAATGACAACCGAAACCACCAAAACTTGGCACGGACAGCTTGTTCAAACCTATATAGACTTGTAGGAACAAACGGGACCTTGATTGGATTTTCGGTTAGAAAATTACAAGAAAAAATGAAAAACACAAGACTTAAAAGGCCCGTTCGGGGGCCGACATTGCAAAATGACCACTGAAACCACCGAAAATTGGTACGGGCAGCTTGTTCAAGCCTAAATAGACTTGTATGAGAAAACTTGTATGAACAAACAGCACCCGATTGGACTTCCCGTTACAAAATTAAAATCAAAATTGTGAAGTACATATCGAGGTTTTTTTTTTTTTTTTTTTTTTGTCAATCTAATATTGTTTTTTCTTTTTTCATGTGACAGATTGACAATGGTGGAAAATAGTTTGGGCTGCATCAGAGGATTTGATTTTTTGTTTTTGGAAATATTTTGACATAGGATTTTGGTAAATGATTTATGGATTAAATGTTTAGAATCAAAATATTTGGTGTTGTGTTTTTGCAAATATTTTGACATAGGATTTTAGTAAATGACTTGTTGGTTAGATGTTTAACATCAAAATATTTGGTTGTGTTTTTGAAAATATTGTGACATAGGATTTGGTAATGTATTTATGGGTTTGATGTTAATAGTTTGTAAGTACTTTGGTATGCATGTTTTAGATTGTCAGAGAATTGTAATTATGTTTATTGGGATTTTCCATAGCTATTAATTTCAAATTATTATGAATGTCTTGCACAAGTGTATTATTATTTACATTACATTTGTGTATATATTGTGCACAGGAAAATAGGTGTTTTGGATTATTTTGAACAGGAAAATTATTGAAATCAAAATTTGTGTAGTGAATTTTTAGTGATAGGTGGTATTTTGGTCGCTGTTAATATATTTGGCAACAACATATTGTTTTTGTCGCTAAAAGTTAGTGGTTATTCCAAGAACTTTTAGCAACCAAAACTTACTCGTCGCTAAAAACGTGATTTTTAACGACCAAATTAATTTTGTTGTTAAATAGTACTTTTGGCGATGCATTTATTTGTCGCTAAAACTACATAACCTATCCAAATTTTAACCTTTTAGTGACAAACTGTAATTTTATAGCGACAAAATATATGATTTTTGGCGACCAATTTTGCTTGTCGTTAAATGTCTACATACGGTGACAATTTCTGATTTCGTCGCCAATACTTTTAGTGACAGGCCTTTGGCGACAAATTGTATACTTGTTGCCGATTCTTTTGGTGACGAAATTTGTACTTTTGGCGACCAATTTTTGGGTCACCAAATGTGTTTTTTGTTGTAGTAACGCATATATATATATATATATATATATATATATATATATATACTCTTTGCTCTGTTTCACTTCCTATCTTGGTTCAACTTTATTGTTTTTGGGTTCACAGACTACAACCCACACTCCACAATCTGGTATGTAATTGAGTGCGTTTGTACTCCTTTTTTTGCTATTTATGGATGCATTGATATTTGATTTGCATGCCTCTGTTCTCATGGGTGTCTGTTAGGGCATACACAAATTAGGCACACCACCTGTTTGACAATATGCATGAATATGTAGACCAAAAAATTAGAGGGCTTTCCTAGTTGAAAACTTGTATTGAAAATGGGTGAATGCTTATAAAAGTGAGAGAACTTATACTCAAAAACTATACCAATGATGCTAAAGACTTCTATCTCCACTAACAAAATTGATGGATTTGTAGCTTTAAAGACATTACATTAAAATTCAAAAACATTGAAACCTTAGTATTTTTAGGTGTAAAAGTTTTTTGTTGTGATTCTTTATTTTCATCGAGTTACTTTTGGATTTCTTTCAACTTGATTAGTTTGTTGATGGGTTGGTTAGGTCAAGCGGTTACTATATTGGACGATGTAATCATCACCATGAATAAGGGAGATATGGCAGTATACATGTTGGCCCCTCGTTTAGGTTATGAAGCCACAGAGAGAAATAGTGTCCCTTCCAATTGTGTTATTTAGTTTGAAGTGGATCTCATCTCATGGATCATAGTAGTAGATAGTGATAGAAAACAGAGAACAAATTGGCCCACTTCTATTCCAGTTCCTACCCAATGTTTGTTTTCTCATTTCAACATTTTTCCTTAAATTTTTTTTGATGCTAATGTAATGATGATTGTTTCATGTGTCTTATGATTGATTGATTGATTTAGGATCTTTGTACAAAGCAAGATCAGAAACCTTAACAAGCTTTGGCACCCTTGGGAGAGGGAAAAAGTTGAGTATTTTACATTGACTGATCTTTGGATTTCTTTTGATAAATGGAGTGTTTATGGTGCTTATGTGCCTTACCACTTTGCAATCCAAATCTTTACAAGAAATTCGTCGGTGAACAGTTTAAGGTATAAATTTCATTCTCTACATTTGTATATGTTCTTTGAAACATTTGTAATTAGCTAGGGCTCGTGCACTAAGTTGCTTTTTTTTTATTTGTAATTTGATAATTTGATACAATTTGTTTTTATTTGCTTCGTTCACGCTTGTTTGCGTTGAAAAGTTGTTTGAAAACTTGAAAATCATGTTCTGGGGTCGACACCGGGCTTGGTGGTGTCGACACCTTCTCTTTTGGGTTGGCCGCAGGGGTCGACACCAGTCTGTGGAAGGGTCGACCCTTGTCCTGAATTTGCTCACTGCTTTTTGGTGTCGACACCTGCCTGTGGAAGGGTCGACACCTGCTGTGCAGTCAAGCCTAGTGTTCTAGATTTCTTCTTGGGTATCGACACCTACATTGCAGAGGGTCGACACCTACGACTTTTCCCAGATTTTTCCACCGGTTTGGGCCTACTTTTTGGGGATATTTTGACTAGATATTTTGGGTTGACTTTGGAGCTTATATGCAATTTTGTCCTAGTACTATATAAAGGCCCTCACTTGATCATTTCTTTTACTTTTTTCTCTCTTTCTTCCCTTTAAACCATAAAACACCATCTCACTCTCTCTCAAAAGCACTTTTCACTGAAAATCTTTAGATCTACTCTCTTGGAAGCGTCTTCTTTCCTTGCTCCTTTGAGAAAGATTGTAGATTTCGTCAAGAGCTTCGTTTTGATCCTAGTAGAAGTTGGTTTTGACAACTTTGGAGTTTCAACCTTTTGCTCATCTTCTCTTCCAAGCTCTAGGTAGGGACATTCTTGAGTTATATATACAAGTTTTGCTACCTTTATGTTGGTTTTAAGAGTTTTCATATAGTTCCTTGTTGATTTCAATCTTGTGTTTTGAAAATGTAGAGATGTTTTAAATGTGGGTTGTATCCCAACTCTTTTATAAATCCTAGAAGGTTTTCCTTTGAGTTATATATATATATATATATATATATATATATATATATATATATATATATATATATATATATTTATGAAGTTTTTAGTTGATCTTGTAACTCTCCTTGAGAAATTTCGAAAATGGGTTTGGTGGCTCAAAGGATTGATGGTTTTTGTAAAACAAACTCTACCTTGTGTAGAGATTTTCTTGAAATTTTAGACAACTTGAGTCGAGATTGAAGTGTGTGGTGAGATTTTATAAAAGAGATGAACAATGTTAGGTTTTGTAAAAATCTAGAATTTGGGAGTTTTTGAAAACATGAGAAAGCTATGAAATTCTCTTTTTCTTGTGTTAAACAAGTAAATGAGTGTGGATTTCACAATGTGATATAAAGAAATGATAATTTTCATGATATAAGAGAATTGAGGACTTATTTTCAAACTATTGTTGAATGTATGGAAATATTTAAGTGGAAGATGATAATTGTTGTGCATTATGGATTGTGAAAATTAATGTTTGAAAAACATTACATGTTGTATTGATGAGACTATATTGCTAAGAATTGTGAAAGGTGAAATTGTGGCTAAGTGTAGATAACATGTGGTTATCTTGGGAAAGAGTAATGAAAAGAGGTAATGGAAAAATGTGATTGTTGATGTTATTGTAGAGACTTGGAAAATGAGAAGTATTTATGAAGTTATTATATAATACATGAGTATGCATGATTGAGGAATGGGAAATTGGTATGTACCATGGATTGCGGGAATTGCTATGAGTTGAAGGTATATATATTATTTTGTGAAATAACATTGAAGAAAGAAAATGAGAAATGTATTTATTCAATTTTGTTGTCATGTACTTGAATGGAGAAATGTTTTGAGTTGTGGAAAATAATTGCATTGCATATGCATTCAATTATTCTTTTTGCATTGTAAATTTTGATTGAAGATATCTATTTCATGAAAGAAAATAAAGTTGTGATATGAATTATGGAAATGTGAAAAGGGGTAAATACGGTGGTAAGTCTGGTTAGGGGGTATAGATGAATTTTGTTAAGTTGGCCTAAGTATCCTTGGTGAAAGACCAGAAAGCCACGCGGATAGGTGTCGAGCCTTCCGGTTAATCTCGGTAAAAATGACAGTTTGGTAATACTCGCAGAGTCTACTTGCAGACACCAGCATAGGGATTACCAGTGTCGTATTTACCGCCCCTGTTGATTAAAATTGGGAGTTTTTGAAATGTGGTGAGATTGCAAGCTTTTGTTGAAAAATGGAAATCTTTGAGAAAAGCATGAAATGAAAATTTCTTTAAAAAGAGCATGGCATAGCATCGTCATTTGCATTTTTAGTTGAAGTGGCATAACTGTATACACTTTGTTAGAATTCTCTACTAGGCTTTATGCTCACCCCTATGGGACTTTGGTGCAGGTAAAGACGTGGTGATCCCGCCAAGTTAAGGGCGCGAATAATTGTAAAGAGTATAAAGCTCTTATTTTGTTGTGATATTTTTTTGTAGAGCCAAGGGCTAATGTGTATGGGTCTGAGAGACCATTTTGTGTAACCGGGCTATTGCCTTGGAAGATGTAAGCCCTTAAGGGCATTTTATTTGTTTCGAGATTAGATGCTTCACATGTTATAGAATTATGTATTCATTATGTTGTGAATGTGAATCGCAAGTGAAACTTTTGTATTTAATCCATTTATTATATATGTGATGTTGGAGGGATTATTGTCATTGATTAATGAAGGATCATTCGTATGGTTAGTTTATGTTGAAATATTTCGGGGCGTTACAAATATTATTTGTTATGATTACAAAGTTTCTTGAACGATTAATTGTGAACTTTTATTCTTTTATAATTTGTTTTAAGGTTGATATAATTTTGTAATTTAATTTCTTGGAACCCTCATATGGGTTAGTCAAAGTTTTCCCACTTTGGTGATTTCTTTCTTGTCTTTTGGTATTAATTATAATTCTATGTTCTTAAATTGGTTTGGCAATTGAAATGCTCCAATCCCATTATTGATTGTTTGGTGTTTTTTGACATTGGTACTTAAAAAGCCATTTATAAACTAGTTTTCTTTGGTATATTCACTTCTAAGTCTTAATTTTGAGTGGCTATACTGAATCAATTCATAGGAGAATGTTTTTCAAGGAAGAGACCGAGTTAGTTTGTGAGACGAGGGACTCATTCAGTGACTCAAAGATGAAAGCGAGAGCGAAAAGCTATCGAGATGGCATGGATATTCCTTTGAGGATGGAGTGTTTGAGCAAGAGAGCCTTTGGCATCTGAATGAAAGGCTGGGTTACCGTTATTTTCAGTATTTTGAGAGATTAGCTCCTTATGAAAGAGTTCCTTTCATCGATAAGGTACTCTTTTATATGTTTATTTTATTATACAAAACAATTAACTTATTTAGGTTTTTCACATTCACAACATTTACTCTATTTTTACGAATTGTTGCATTTCAAAATTCTAATTAATGAAAGAACTGGAAACTCTATAATGAAACAGAGATTGAGCTGGGATTGATAGCATTTGGTATATTGTTCTTATTCTTGGGAATCATTTTATTTTTTGATAAGGGACTACTTGCCATGGGAAATGTAAGTAAAACGTTTCTCTCATCATAATTTTATAGCTCAGTTTCTTCCATTATTGAGCATTTTCCATTTAGCTTGTTGTGTATTTGATGCCTACTTAACATTGTGTTATTTTGGTGATACTGAATCAGATCCTCTTTCTTATCAGTGGTGATGATAACCATTGGACCGAAGTCCTCGATGCAGTTTTTCACGAAATGTAGCAATTTTAGGGTTTGTTTGCTCTATGTTTCTCCATTCAGTGTATATACTCATGTAGTTTGCTTTTCGTGCTCCTTTCAAATTCAATTAGCCCTACAGTTCGGACTCCTATGGTTCTGAATCTGATTTCACAAGTGCAATCTGAAATAGATAAACACAAATGAGTCCAAATTCAGTAATTGACTTAAGACTCAATAAGTTCAATTAACGTCCGATTGAACCCCAAACTTAATTTTATTATCTTGTTACCTCTTTTAATCTAATTTTATTGCATATTTTACTTACCTTTCCATTCTTTAGTCATTTTATTCCAAGAATCAGAATTAAGTCCACTAAATAGAGAGAAGTATCAAACAAGAAGTTGTTTTGGACATGAGACAGAGGTAATGCCCTGGTAAAGCCAAGAAAGGAGAGAGATTGCAGAGGTGATTATATGTGAACACAAGTATAAAAAAGCATGAAATAAATGCTATCAACTCAAATAGGTTGGTGTCTAATGCTTAAACCACCAAACCTATGAGGACGAATACACTACAAGCCTACTATACAAAGCATAAATGAAAGACACGACATAAAAAAGTTCTAAACTAGCTAAAAACAGTGCTGAAATTAACGTGGAAAAAGCTTGAAAAAGTTAGCTAAAATAATAGAGAAATTGAGCTAGTAAGCAAGCATAAGGATGGGTGGCTAACCCCTTCATTTTGGGACTTCAAAACCACTTTTAAAGCCTTTGAAAAACTATGAAAAACAGTAAGAAAAAGTTTGAAAATTGATGGGAAACACAAGGGCAAAAGTTTGGGAAATAAGGTTCAAAGAAGGATGGGTTACCCCTCTACCTTTGATAGTTTCAAGCCACAAGTTTCAACCCATAAAAATAGTTGAAAAATAGTCCAAAAACAGCAAGAAAAGAGAGGAAAGAAATAATGTAGAGATGTCCAAATTATACCTCTTGAAGAGAGGTAACTCCTTTGTTCACAAACCAACAAGTTCTCACTTTCAAGGGTTAAGATTTGAGCTCAAGAATCCCAGCAAGAAGAGCTAAATTTTGGTTTAGGAAGTGTAGAGAGAGAGTGTGTAGGTTGCAAGATAGAGAGAGAGAGAGAGAGAGAGAGAGAGAAAGAGAGACAGAAAGAGAGAGAAAGAGAGTGCTATACAAGTTTTGGAGTCTTTTGAATTTTTTCTAACCTAATTTCAAGAGGAGTGGTCATCTATATATAGAAAAACATGTGCCTCAGTCGGAAATATCTATATAGAGACAGTTGGTGTAGTATATGAACCTGTGGGGACAACTAGCATAGCTGGCAGCGTAAAATTCTGTTTTACCTGAACAACTGGCCGGCCGGCCACTAAAATTGGCCTATGGGAACGCCTGGTTAGCCAGCCAAGGACCTATATGGTCGGCTACAAAAATCTGTTTTCAAGCCTGATTGCAAACAGACATATCTCCTTCATCCAGACTCGGTTTTAGCTGATTCTTAAGTCTAAATTGAATCTCCGGAAGTATACTTTCCAATGGAGGTGGCCTCATATCTAAATTCTAAGTGTACAAAGAGATATGCCTAATTTAGTGAAGGCTGTTCATTTATCTCTTAACGGTTGGATGTTTAACTTTTTCCTAAACTAGTTTTCTTCTATCTTCTCCTATTTCCTCCAAGTCCAAACCTATAAATAAGATGTTCTTAAAGATTTTTCAAAGATTTCACCTCCCTTCCATTTATTTCCACTTTGTCCTTACTTGGTTTACCGAAAAGTGCAATATTTTAAACGAAATACGAGCCTCGAAACATCATAGAAACATTTGGAAAAATATTTTGAAAAAGAGGGTTTTAAGGTCTAAAGCAGTTTTGGTCAAAAAGTGGGGCGTAAGGTTGGGATTTAGAAACTCAAAAATCGAAACCTTTTGCTGAAAAACTTAAACGATTGTACAACGTAACTTTTCATCATCGAGTGTTCAACTTGAGGCGCCCAAGTCTTAAGGGTGGTCAGAAATAGAGTGTCTACAACTCATCTCCCATTTTTATTTACCACTCTGGGCCTTGCCTTGTGATGATTGTACAGGGAACTATTTCTTTCGGCGTAGGCTTTCTCTTGGTTGTTATAGGATGGGCTATATTGGGAATGATTTTGGAGGCATATGGGTTCATTGTTCCTTTCAGGTTCATTGGATTTTCCTCCAATGATTTCATTTCCTTTGCTCATATTACTTAATATTAATAGTTGATTGGGTATTTTGTGCAGTGGCTTTTGGCCAACACTGTCAGTTTTTGCACAGAAGATACCTATTATTGGGTAGGTGTTCCAACAACCATTTGTTAGATTGATACGTTTATCTTGCAATTCAATATAATGTTTTTTTAGAGAGAATTCTCATGGATTTCTACTTCTTGTGTTCTTTCATGGAAACCACTTCTGTTGAAACGTTCTCCACATAATTTATATAGAGATCTGGAATTAATGTAGTTTGGGAATCATGGGGTACATTTTGAATTCTTTTTCCTGGTCCTGAACATATAATAATTAAAATAATAAGGCAACCCCACTTAATGAAGATATTGCATCATGTTGTTGCATTCAATGAAGGTCCTCTCTCAGCATCTCCTTGGATGAAGTAGATTCTTTTGTGAATATAGTGTTTCCCTCAAGCACATTATTGAGATGTAGTGTTTTCTCTCTCAGCCGAAAATCTAGACATATTCGTAAATTGTGAAAATAGGAAATGGTATAAAGAATTTCTGATTTTTAAAGCTGACTAATTACTAATATAAGAATGATCAGTTCATTATTTCCATTTTGATTCATGATGTAATCATATCCATGTTATTTCATTTTGTTTGCACGGTCATGGATTCTATTATTGTGAAGCTATTCTATTCCTTCCGAAGCTAACTAACAAAAAATTTAGACATTTTTCTCAAAACCAGCAAATATAAAATTTTGACATATTTTCCAGGTTTAATTTGAAATGGAATAATGGAATTCAGAACTTTTAAGGCTACCTTGTTTCTAATAATTACCTCATTTTTTATTATTTGATTATTCAATCTGTATTTTTTTGTCCCATTTTTCATGCTTTCAGGACTCTTCTTCCATTGAAAGTTTGGAATTTGCTTAGGGTTTAAGGGTTTGCTTGTAGTTTCTGTAAATCAGAGTTCACAAAACTTGCAGCGGAATAAAATGTTTAGATCATACCTGATTCGATCTAAAACCTCATGGATAAATCACGTGCTTCCAGAATCTAATCAATCAATCCCAGCAGTGGGGTGATATTACAATGGTGAATATCACCCACACAAACCACAGTGCAAAATGACTTGATCGTTGTTTCTTGGGAGAGAGTCAGTTTATGGGTAGAAACAAAACATACGTTGTTTCTCTCTTGGTTACCCATAACCATATATCAGATATATATTATATTTATCTCATTTATCCATTGGTTAAATGAAATAATATCTGATATCTATATCATCTATCCATATCATGATATGATAGATATATATCCTGAGTGGCTCATCCAAATAGGTTTGAATTTAAATTCAAAACCCATTTGGATGAGGTTCAAAAGGTTCTAAGGGTCATGCCACATGGGCGCCCAATTTCTAACAGTTTCAATTCGTATAATAAAGTGTATAGAATTTAATGATAATCTAGCCAATAATAGTGCGATTGTCACGACTTTGTTCCTAGCCAATGATGGCGCGAAGTGCGTGAGGGTCCAACTAGTATATAGAAAAGAAGATATTCTGTGTGGTGATATTTTAAAGAGAATTTTTTAAAAATTTGAAAATCATCATCATTGTCGTCATCATCATCTTTTATAAGATAAGAACCGACAATGGCGCATGGTAATGCAACACAATTGGCGAAAAAAGTTTTATATTGTTTGATTTATTAGCATACATTGAATTAGGGATATTAGATGGTAGTAGTTGGACAAATTAAAATTTTAATGTTGGGTTGCCAATGCATGTCTTCTAAATTAATCTTATGAATCACGAATGCCAACATGCACCATTTAACTCCAATATTCAACTTTTTTATATAATGACTTTGTCATTTTCAACCGCATGTTTTTTAGCAAAAATCTAATTGTCCTAGAAAAACTGTCTTCCGGATAATATGTTTGTATAATAGAAATTGAATTGGTGTGACGTATAATTCAAATATGGATGAATATGAATTATAGATTGATGTTTATAAGTAAAATTAGGAATAAAATTTTTAAATTTATAGTATTACTGTACTTTTTGTGTTTCAACCAATATATGCATATGTTTTGCTATATAGACAAAATTGAAATGTACAAATAAAATTCATTTTGAGCAATTCTTTTGGGTATGCAACAAAACTCAATGTGCAAATGTATATAAAGCTGTTAAAATTGGAATCCTATGTAGAATCGTTGGGATGGAATTATGGATTGGATCGTAGAATTGGGTCAAGAATCATAAGATTCTACTTTCAATATAAAATAAAATTATAAATTATCCCATTGTAAACACCATCCAGAGGGGTGCCGAGTTTGATGGACCTCATTGCTACATTCCTTGCTTCAGAACAACTGCCAGAAGACAAGAAGGAAGCTCACAAACTGTAGAATAAGACCTTAAGATACTATTTGGACCCTCAAGGAAAGCTTTATAAAAAAATCTCTGTCTAGGCCTTACTTAGAATGTGTTAGGGGTGTGCATGGTCCAGATTGGTTCAAATTGGAATAAAACCAGAACCAATCTGTTATTTACGATTCCTGAAAAATTAAAACCAATCCAATCCATTTAAATCATGGAACTAATCCGGACTAATTCATTTAAACACGTATTGGATCAATTTAGGAACACAAATTCACATTATTAAATAACAAAAAAAATATCAGTGTGCTTGGTTTGAGTTTTCTGGATTAAGTTTTTTAAAAACTGACTTTTTTGGTTTTTGTGTTTTTTTTGTTTTTAGTGAATATTTTTTAAATTTTAAACATTTTTTTTTTACTTTTTTAGATGCACCTTACTTAGATGCATCTAAAAATTAAAAAAATTGTGAAAAAATATTTTAAAAAAATTAATAAATACATAAAAATACAAAAATGTATTGAAATCTTGCATTTTTTTTTTTGTATTTTTGGTATTTAGTGAATTTTTAAAAGATTTCTTTTACAATTTTTTTACTTTTTAGGTGTATTTATGTTAGATGTGTCTAAAAAGTAAAAAAATTACTTAAAATATTAAAAAAATTCAGTAAAAACAAAAAAACACGGAAAATAAGAAAGTAGAATTTTCTTAAAAGTGTTTTTTGAAAAGTGGAAACAAGCAAGGTTTAATTTTATAAAAACATAAACATAGCATTATATTAGTTTCACAATAGCAACATGTCTTTCTATAATAGTGACATATTGTTTTAGAATTTAAACAGCCATAAGAAAACTGGTTCCACCATAACTATTTAGATCATTACAAATTAAAACTAAAAGCTAACAAACAAAAGCAATAAGAAAAGAAAAGATATTATTAAGTTTGGATTTATGTTTTATATGGGATAAGAGAAGATACTATGAGGAAGGGTGTATAATATAAATATAGGCTATTTGTATACGGTCTGGATCGGTTTCACTCCGGAATCGTGGGGTTCAATCCAAAACTGATCCGTGGACTACAGATTTTTAATTTTTCAATCCGGAACAGAACCACGGATTTAACAAACCAATCCAAACCTACCGGATTAGACTGGACTGGACTAGATCGGATTACGAATTTCACGGATTCTTTGTTCAACCCTAGAATGTGTCCATCTGAACAAGATTGAGGATTTTTTGGCTGAGATTCTTGAAGGCAGCTGTGGTGCTCACTTTGGAGGAAGATCGTTGCCTTATCGAGCCATTACACAAGGATATTGGTGGCTGACCAATGTTGAGGACTATGTTAAGAAATGCAAACAATGCCAAAAATTTTCTCCACCTATACATCTACCCGCCGAAGAGTTGCACTCTGTGACTGACTAGTCCTTGGCATTTTGCTCAATGGGGCTTGGACATAGTTGGACAATTACCAAAAGCACAAAGCAATAAACGTTTCCTAATTGTTGCTATTGATTATTTCACGAAATGGGTTGAAGCAGAACCTTTGTCACATATATGGGATATAGATATCAAGCGCTTTGGTGGAAGAATATCATCACTCAATTCGGCATACCCAGGGCGCTTATTTCCAATAATGGCACTCAATATGATTGCGGCGTCTACAGGGAATTGCGCGACATGAACGAAATTCAGTCTTATTTTTCTTCACCAACTTATCCGCAGAGTAACGGATAGGCAGAAGCTTCTAACAAAGTAGTCCTGGATGGCATAAAAACACGTTTGGAAATAGCGAAGGACAGGTGGGTTGAGTAACAGTCAAGCGTACTGTTGTCCCATCGCACTACACCAAGATGTTTTACAAGGGAAAATACTATTTTCCTTGTGTTTTGGCAATGAAACTATTATCCCCCTCGAGATTGGCCTATCGACCCTTTGATCGAGGGCTTTTGACAAAGGTCGGAATGATATGATGTTAGCCTTGGATATGGATTTACTTGAAGAACGTCGAGATCGGGCCCTCGTGACCATAGCACGTTATCAACAGTAATTTGCCAAGTCGTATAATCAACGAGTGCATGTGATCACCCTGCTCTGTGTTATGTTTAATTAATCTTAATTATGATTGTGATTATGTGCCTGATATGATTTTGAGTGACAATTTTACGATTATATATATATTCAAATTTCTATTTGTTCATCGTAGGAAAATTTGTTCAACTTACTGCTATAATTTGAAAATTAAAGATTGTAGAGGTTACATAAACTGAAATTGTTTGCATCGTTGTGATTAGTGTGATATTTAGAGCCTATGGTGAAATTTGATTAAAAATTGATTCGCATCGAAATAATTAGATTAAATTAAGTGAAGCTCATTAGCCTTAATTGAAATTGATTAACTAAGCTAACCACCTAGTATATATAGGCTAATTATACTCAAGCTCATAGTTGTTTGAGCTCAAAAATCAGAGATATACACTCTAGAGAGAGAGTGAGCTGAATTTAGAGAGAGAGAGAGAGAGAGAGAGAGAGAGAGAGAGAGGGATCATCCTTGAAGATTTTGCAAGGAATTCAAGAACTAGATGGATTAGCTCAAGGCTTAACTATATTTGGAAGAATTGGAGCCTTTAGGTGAGTAACCAACCCTTAATTCATGAGTTTAAGCCTACAATTATGTGAATTCTAAGGGAATTGGTAATCAAGAACAAGATTTGAATGGCGTGTGATGAAATTGAAGTTAATACCTCCATGCATGTAAGGAATTACCATGAATGTGTATAATCATGAAGGATTGAGTACCAAATCATACATGCATGCATAATCTTGTTGAGCTTCAAGATTTTGAACATCTTTTATGCCATTTGAAGTAGAATTGGAGTCAATAATTAACATGCATGCATGATTCATGGAAGTATGAACCTTAAATGCATAAGTTTTGAAATTGGCAAAGAATTTGGAATGATTTTGGAAAATGTAACAACCCCGACCCATGATTAAAGTTAATCCATGTTTAATTATGCCTAATAAGGAATTTAAGTGAAATTTTGCATCATATCTTGCCTTATTTGTGTTTATATCTGTTTAACGTAGAAAGATCTGTTCATGTTTTCGTTTCGGTTGCGAATTGAAAGCCTTATCGGCATCCGATTCAAAAACTGACTTGATTTATGTGCTAATTAAAACTTTTAAAATTTTATGGTAGGTTTAATTAAAATTCGGTTCGGAATGATTAAATTAGAATAATTAATGCCCAATTAGGCCTAAACTAATGAAATTATTAATCAAGCCTATCTAAGGCCACCTCATTACCTCCTACACACTTTTACACTTCCACTTCCTCTTGCTTGACCATCAAAAACGTGTGAGAGTGGGAGAGAAGGAAATTGAGCTCAATTATAGAGTGATTGTTAGAATTTGGAGGAGGTTAAAGTGAATTCAAAGGAATTAAACTCCAACTTAAAGAATTTGAGCCTTAGGTAAGACTTCAACTCACATTTTGTAACCTTAGACTCAACTACATGTGAAATCAACAAGAAATGAAGTTGTTATGCATTATTCAAAAAGAATTGAGATTAGATGATAGAATTGAACATAACTCATGCATGCATGTGCATATCATGAGGCTTTGAAGTTGTTTTTACAAGAATTCCCACATGCATGTCCATATCTTGGTTTTGTTAAAAGAATTCAACTTGTTTTTTAGCTTAAAGACTCATTTGATCATGTTTTGGGAAGTTAAAATTCATGATATTACATGCAAGTTATGTTATTTCATGTTTTAAGCTTTATTTAATACAACTGGCTTAGCTTTTGGGCTTGTTTTTGCAAAATCGTTTGTAATTCATCATGTACAATGAGTTTCCTAATGTTTTACTAAGTTTTGGCCCAAAAGAATGTGTTTTGAAGGTTTGGAAATTGAATTTTGAGCTTAGGAGCAAATCTGAAAATTCCAGAATTCTGCTCCTACGCTCGAGCGACCATCTTATTTTTGCACTTCCGCTCGAGCTACCAAAGGTTGGCTCAAGCGTGAAATGCATGCTCCCAGAAGTTTGAGTGTTTCGCAGACCGCTCGAGTGACAAGAGTTACGCTCGAGCGAGGACTTGAGTCTCACGCTCGAGCGAGCATCGAGCGGAAAAATTAAGCAACCAGTACTTTTGCAGGCTGCTCGAGCGAAGGAATGTGCGCTCGAGCGACAACTACATTTTGCATGTCCGCTCGAATGAAGAAAGCTACACTCGAGTGAGACCCCTGTTTTCAGCAATTTTGTTAAGTGTTTTCAAGTGCATTTTAACATCCTCATTGCATCCTAGGCACTCCTAGGCCATGATTAATACTCAATAAGAGGTTAAGACTTAGAACACACTAAGAATGAAATGAAAGAAGTTAAGTATCAACCGAGTGTGTGTTTCATTATATGTATCTATTATGTTTGGTGTAGGTCACGCGTTGTGAGCGGTTGATCCATTTGTTTACTGCCAAAGTTATCCGTGAGTAATAACTCTGTAGAGTTATGTTCGACTTTAATTATTTCTGATGATACGAAACGATCAGTTTTCTGAAATAATATGTTTTGTATGAATGAATGAATGTCCAATTTTCTTGAAAAGTAATTGTGGTGTCCTTAGTAGAGGCCCTCGCTAAGGGGACATAATACTGTGGCTTATGGTCATGCGGCGCTCACCCGTGGGAGATAATACCGTGGCACAGGCCCTTGCCCGGGGGAAACAATACCGTGGCACATGTATGAGATATGTTACCCTGTACCAGAGGTTCCTTTTTGGAACTCAATATGCTTCACCAAAGAGACATATTTATGCTAATGGATGTTCCACGCATGATTTGAATATGAATAAGACTATGACTTTGTTTCTGCAATAAACCTGATTATGATTCTGATTTGCTATGAGATTTAAAATATGTTCTGGGCATCATTCATTAAAATCTTTACTCTGTTATTATTCACTAGGCTTCCGCTCACTATTTATATTATGTATGTAGGTGACCAGGCGCGTGACCAGACCCAAAATTGAGGATCTGGTATCTCTGTTTTGTCAGCCAGCCGTTGTGCCTCCGAGGAGGTTCCCTTTTGTGCGCAAGTCATGTCTAAACGGCATAAATTAAGACCTTGTATTTTTAGTAATATGAACAAGTCTTTTGTTATGTGTATATTAGGCTATACCCCTTTTGGCTGCAACTGTATTAAATGTGACGAAGATTACTGCATTTTGATGTCACGTGTATGTAAACATATTGCATAAGGTTTTAAATTTCTATCCCATGTATGTCTGCACGGCTCTATAGACTATATATTGTTGGTATATTTGCTTCCGCAGCCCCTAATTATACGCTATTCCGTTAAGAGGCCTTTGGTAATCCAAGGAGTACTGGTCGGTTACGACGCTAAACCTATAGGGGCGGGTTTGGGTCGTGACAGAAATGGACCATGATTTTGGATAATTGGTTTCAAATTACCAAAGTTTTTTTGTTACTCAATGTTTTTCTATGCTTTGATGTTAATTTGCAAACTTTGGAGTCTTTAAGGTTGTGTTTTGAAGCTCAAATAGCTTGCTGGAAAACCCAGAATTCGACCGGTCCGCTCGAGCGAGGAAAGTCTTGCTCGAGCGTGAAAATTTAGCTCCCAAAAGATTTGCAGAGATTTACATAGTGGCTCGAGCGAACGGCCTTATGCTCGCTCGAGTGTAAAATTCATGCAACTAGTACTTTTACAGAGCTTTACAGGCCGCTCGAGTGACCAAATCTGTGCTCGAGCGGAGAGCCCTGTTTCAGAAATTTTGAAAAGCTATTTCAAGTTTCATTTTCCGTTCTCTTTCATTTCTAAGCACTCTTAGGCATGTATTGAGCATTGTAAATGAACTAAAAGGATAAGAATGGGGCCTAAGGGAAATAAATAAATTAAGAACGGATTGAATCGCTTATGACCCAATGTGTTATGAAATGTGTAGGGTCAAGCGCAAGGGCAAATCCATCAGCAGAACACAATAAGTAATATCTTAGTAAAGATATTTTCAAGTATGTTATTTTTCAAATGCTGTGTAAGCTTCATAGATTTGTTGATTTGAATTATGAATGAGTATTCTATAATTTTTGTATAAAGTCATTTAAATGTTATGATGGGCTAAAAGTCGTTTGAAAATTATGATGGGCCAAAGGCCGTCTGACATGAATGAATTGGGCCCAAGGCCGTTTGACATGAATAAATTGGGCCAAAGGCAATCTGACATGAATGCCAAAGACCATTTGACATGAATGATTCGGCCAAAGGTCGTCTGACATGAATGAATTGGGCCCGTGGCTGTTTAATAAGAAAGAATTGGACCCGAGGCCATTTGATATGTCTATTACGAGTTTCATTCATGTAACTTCTTTATTTTGATATTATTAATTGGGCTTTCGCTCACTCTCATTTGTATGTATGTAAGTGAGCAAAGAGATGTCCAAATCCAGCCTCAGTGAAGAATGTGAAAGGAAGTCAAGTTTTGTGGAGTCCGCCCGAACGTCTCACGCATGAAACTTTGTCTTTGTTATTTTGTTTACTCTTTTGCTACTGTGATGAATACGTTGGATCATCCATGTATATAAACTTTTGTTTGGCTGACTACATATTTGAAGTTCCTGGATGTCCAAGATGATAATTCTATCTATATGTGTGAGTTATTATGAAATGTTTTTAGAATAATTTTGCTATGCCATATAAGTAATGCTCATCGGACAAATTTTTAAGTCTGCTTCCATTTTGGCCCCTTTACTTCTACTAAAACATGTTTAATCATGTTTGAGGCCGTAGGTAATCTCATGATTACTGGTCGATTACGACCCTAATCCATAGGGACGGGTTCAGGTCATGAAAGTGCATCTACACTGATATACTCCTGGAGAATTAGTCCTCAAAAAAGTACTACCTAATGCTAAGAATCTTGCAAATGGTAAACTCGGCCCAAATTGGGACGGCCTCTACCAGATCGATTCTATCGTCGAGGCATGGGCATATCGACTTTCAAACATGACCGACAAAAAATTACCCCAACCTTGAAATTCTACTCATCTTTGAAAATTTTATCACTAGTTTTTCTTGGTCAATACCTTTAGCTCTCATAGTAATGTTGGACAACTATTGTGTACATTGCTATCTGGTATACTTACAGCCCATTAATGATACAAGACTTTGTTTTACTTATTTAACGATGACTACCTTTTATTCAGCCTCTGAATTCTCAAGGGAGCTCTTCGTACTTGGCCTTTTCAGCATATGACGCCATTAAACCTCCGAATTCGAAGCACCCTTCGTGCTGGGCACGAAGTGCCATAATAAAACCCTCCAAATTCGGAGCACCATTCATGCTTGGCACAAAGTGACATTAAACATCCAAATTCAGAGCGCCCTTCGAGCTCGGCACGAAGCGCCATCATAAAAGTCTTTGAATTCAGAGCGCTCTTCATGCTCGGCATGGAGCACCATCATAAAAGCCCCCGAATTCGGAGCACCCTCCATGCTTGGTATGAAACGCCATTAAGTCTCTTAATTCGGAGCACCCTTCGTGCTCGACACGAAGCGCCATTAAGCCTCTGAATTCGGAGAGCTCTTCGTACTCGACACGGAACGCCATCATAAAAGCCTCTGAATTCGGAGCGCACTTCGTGCTCGGCATAGAGTGCCATCATAAAAGTCATTGAATTCGAAGCGCACCATTAAGCCTCTGAAATAAAGAGTTAGGCTAAGTGGACTTAAAAGTTAAAGTAAAGAACTCACGAAATAGAGGGAGTAGAGCAATCATAAGTAAGAAGTTAAAGATGGAAGGTTGTGAGGATGTAAGCACAAAGTCCTTTCGGAAATGGATGGGTGAAAGGTTTTCAAATCGTATTAAATGAATAGAAATCACGAAGAGGCGAGAAATTGCAATCATTTCACATCGCATCCCATCTGACGTGTCAGCAATAAAATAGCGTGTCCATCACACACTCAAATTTCTATAAGCAAAGTAAAACTAATTTTGAAGTCTGCGAAGACGAACTATGAAGTAGCCAAGCGCGCAGCCTACTTTGTGAGTTGACCCAATGCTCGGGGGGCAATTGTGGGAGCAAAAAAGAGGATATACTTGAAAACTGCCAACAGAGCATCCAAGCTCGTTTAAGATGGGCCAAATAGGGCCAATGCCCACTGGACTACGTTATTGCTGAATAGATGTTCAAATAAGGATGAAAATATCGGGGACCGCCGAATTACGGGTACCTATGACAAACAATAGAGCCGAATGTGTCGAGCGAGTCGGCATGGATTCATTAGGTGAAACCAGACTGTCCTTTTCAAGGAAGTATAGTAGGGGGATAGACTTTGACAGAATGATGATGAAGGGCTAAGATGCATGGCGTAAAGATCAAGGATAGTGACTCTATAAAAGAAGGAGAGAGACTGGAGAAACAGGTATGTGAGAAGAATCTTGAACCTCAAGAAACCAAAAAAACACCAATCTTTCGACAGAGACTAATTTGTCTGTTGGAGTGCTAATTCCGGCACCACCGTCGGGAGTTTTATTTCCACTTCAGGTGACAGCTGTGAAGATCTTACAAGGGCTTGTTTGGACAAAAAGAGTATTCCATAACCACTTCCTCGCACCCTATAAAATAGAAAAATGTATATCAGGTTCAAATAGGGTAGTGGAATTAAGACCCAAAACCATGCAAATCCATCTTTTTTTTTTAATTTTATTTTTTTAATTTGTAGATTGAGCTGGGTGTACCATCCAAACTTGCCAATATTTTTCTAAAAGCAAATAGACCTTCACTCCCATATTTTTATGTAATTTACGGACAATTTAAGGAATAAAATGTTACATATAAATGGATTACTAACCGTTGACTTTCACTGATTAAAAAAAATAAAAATAGGATACAAATGCCATAGGGTGCAAATTAATAAATACCCATAACACTTATTTGAGTTTAGCGATGAGAAATTCTATACAGTTATATTTTTTTTATTTATATATAAATTAATCATAGAATCATACACAATTTTTCACATAGATGTAACCCCACAAAAAGGGAGACCTATGTAAGAAAACTGTATAGAATTATATCATCTGGGTTCTTAAATTTTTCCTAGTAACATTTAGAAAAAAGGTTAAATTTCAAACGCTCCTCTTGAAGTTTGATTAAAATACGAATCACCTTTGTAATTCTGGAAATTATATTCCACCTCCTGAGGTTTTTAATTTCATAACAAATCACTCATTTCATTAATAAATCATGAAGTCAATTAACTATTTTTAATGATATTAGAAATATGTTTCAATTAATAATATTATGAACACTCGATGTCTCATGTCTTAATCCCATAGTTATTTTAGGTTTGTTTTGAAAAAAATTAAAAAGTCAAAAAGTTTTTGAAAAGTTAACCTCAAAAAAAAAAAAAGGTTCAATTTATTGGCTTATTAACTTATTCAAGTCACATCACCTTTTTATTTTTTTACATATTTTTTCGTAATAAGTCAAAAAAGTAACTTATAAGCCACTTCCCAAGTAAGAGAAGTTAATATATATATATATATATATATCAAAGATTCATTTTCTCTATATTTTTTCGCATTTTTAATAAAAATTTAAAAAATCATTCTAATCATACTAATTTTTTTATCTCATATTTTAATCAAGAAGTTACAAAAATAGTCTATTTCCAAGCTAACCCTTAGTAAATTTTTTAACTTTATATGAAAAAAACTACAAAAAATAAAAAGAATAATTAATTTTTTAATAATGACTTTTTAATTATTTTAATAGATTCCCAAACATACCCTTGGTTTACAGAGTGTTATTACATTGGCAAATAACTGAAAGAGTCCCCCAATTCGAAATGAATATCTCAGTTTTTTCGTTTTTGTTTTATTTTTTTTTATCTCATTTCATCTTGTTATTCACGTCAGTTAAAATAATATTATAAATTAGTCAAATTTAAAAAATTGAATCCCTGAATTCACTTATATTTGTTGTATCAATAATACTAGAGATGAGAGGGGAGATTTGCGCCGTTAGTACGGCCGAGCTAAGATAGGATGGATCTGTTTTGCTCGGTCTGAAAGATCGGCTGACCGGGCGTGAACTAAGCCTGGCCGAGCTGCGACTAGCAAACGTTCGGCAGTGCACACAGCCAAGTGGCGAGACCGGGCTACGGGTAGCTCGGGCTAAACTATGGACAAGTGAGGGGTGGCACGTCTCTAACCGGTGAGCCGAGATTGGCAGATTCCAGATAACCTCGGATGAAGGTAGAACGGACGGAGGCCGGCATGCCTCGCGACCGGTATGCCACGATAAACTGGTCAATACCAGCCCGGCCTATGAGCATCACCCCGCTGCCCTTTTGCCAAGGGGCAGTCCGGTGGGGCATAGCGCGGTTGAGTGCCTGTAGTGATAGTTCTTCGCGGGAGATAGGCCGGTCGTGGTACTGCGGTTAGGTGTGCCACCTGGGCCAATGGCATGAGGGAGGGCACATCTGCTCCACGCATGCCTCAATACCGTTAGACAGTTCTGCGTATACTGGTGGGAGGACTAAGCCTTTACACGCGTAAGGTGGTAAGAGGCGAGCACTGCCACCTGTCTTGGGAAGGACAGCAGAGGTAGTGCGCGCATAATCTTGAGGCTGCATGGCCAGCCTTGAAATAGGGAGGAGGACGAACGTTAGAGGTATGCGACTTCTCCCCCAAAAGAAAATACTCTCTCTCTATCTGTCTTCTCCTTCCTCAAGTGGACTGACTTGATCGTCGGAGGGTCTATCCGGCAAACCACCGCCGGGCAGCTCACCATTTTTCATGTTACCAGGTAGACGCCGTCAAGAGAAGCTTGGAGTACAAGAAGTACGGAAAGCAGAGGATATTTTGCCCCCGTACAATTGGCACCATCTGTGGGAATCTTTTGATACTCAACCCATGTTCTTAGAGCTTCTTCAACCATTTCCATGGCCAACAACGGCGAAGCCCCTCTGTCCGTCGTCGATGGCATCACACCTGAGTACGTCCGCTTGAGAGAAGGTCGTCCGAATATTCCAGCCATGGCGGGCCTAGAGACTCTTTCGCGAAGTGCGCGAGACAAACGCGGAAGGAGTACTGATCGCTCGCAGAGTCCTGAGGGCCGCCGACGCTGGGGGGAGTCCCATGCGCAGCGCCTGGAGCACAAACTCAAGGACCAAGACGCTGTCATTCGCAAGATGGGGGCGGAGATAGAGCTGCTGAAACGCTAGATTAAAGGGAAGGGTGTTGCTGGAGAGGGCAACCTCAGTGAACGCACCCCGTCCCCTCGTTGTAGCAATCGCCGCCAGGGGAGGACTCACTCTCTCTCCATCACCAGGAACTATGGGGTTGGAGGTTCCGACCAAGGAGAGGGCAGGTCCCTCCCTCGCGACAGCACCTACCGCCCCTCATGCCCAACGCCGACGTCGGGATCCTCTTTCTCCACATGTTCCGGGGACTTGAGGGATGTATTGGAGGAGAGGGCGCGCCGTCGGAAGGCTCGGAGAGTGCCAGCATTGCAGAGGTTAAGCGCTCCTGTTCGTTACAGTGAGGAAGTGGCGATGCTAGCCCCCAAAGTGATGGCCCCTGCGCTGGTGGACAAAGAGCTGGCGCGACTTACAGCCACGCCGCTGTCTCCAGAGATTGAGAGTACGCCACTCCCCGCCGGATTCCACCAGCCAAAGTTCACTTTGTACGACGGAAAAACGGATCCATACATGCATGTGAGCCATTACCGGCAAGTAATGGCTAGACACCGGCGGAATGACGCCTTGATGTGCCTCATATTCCCAGCAAGCTTGAGAGAGATGGGTTTGAAATGGTTCGAAAGGCTCCCGGAGGGGAGTATTGAGGGATGGCAGCAACTAGCAGAAGCCTTCGTCACCAGATTCAAAACCAACACACGAACGCCAAAGGAGGTCGACCATCTCCTGGGCGTCAAGATGGAGTCTGGATGTTCGTTGAAGGCATACAATGCGAAATACTGGGAAACTTACAATGAGATCCTCGACTGCCCCACCAATCTGGCGATCACTCAGTACAAACGGGGTCTCCCAGTCGGACATAGGCTGCGAGATTCACTCACGATCCATCAACCCACAACCATGGAGTCATTGATGCAGCGGATCAATGAGCACATTTGTGTGGAGGATGATGCCGCCTCCGCGACCGAGAAGGCTAATCCGGTCGCAGCGGACAGAAGGGTTGCGGGGAAAGTTCACTCGGTTGGGCAGGAGGATAACCGCCTAAACAACCGGTCGAAAGACCAGCGCCATGGTTCAAACCGTGATGACAGAAACAAGGGCCGCCGAAACGACCGGGCTGACCCTCCCCGTGATGCAACGGAGGATGCCAAAAGAAAATTGAAGGCGCGGACTGGGATCACCACGGTATTTAAAATCCCCATCTACCGCATTTTGAGCGAGATTCTAGGTGAACCCTTCGTCCGGTTGCCGGCCAAGTTGGGGAGTGCGCAGAAGGGCTTCAATTCAAAATATCGTTGCACCTTTCATGAAGAACGGGGGCACCGAACAGAGGACTGCTTGCCGCTCAAACAACACTTAGAGGAGTTGGTGGCGGCGGGGCATCTTGACCAATACATAGATGGGGGCATCAAGGCCACGCTAGTGGACCAAGCCGAGCCAAACGGCCTAGCCGCCCTAGAAGCGCCCCCGCAAGGAGTAATCAATGTCATCCACAGTATCATTGAACCGGCCAGGGTTTGCGAGCTGAGAGGGATGATCAAGAAGGCCGAGCACATGAGGGAAGTGCTCTCTGTTCAGCCCGCTGTGAAGAAGGAAAAGACCGAAGAAAGGGACATCCTTTCATTCTCAACCAAGGACTTGGAAAGAGTTCAGATGCCGCACAATGATGCTTTAGTAGTCACTCTTCGCGTCAAAGACTTTGACATCAAGAGAATCTTGATCGACCAGGGGAGTTCGGTAGAAATTATGTATTATGACGCGTTTAAACAAATGAAGTTGGAAGACAAGGACTTGGCCCCCGCAACGTCCCCTTTGGTCGGCTTCAACTCACAGCCAGAATGGCCAATCGGAAAGATTATTTTGCTGGTCAAAGCGGGATCGGTCGTAAAGCAAGTAGAGTTCTGGGTTCTTAAAGTTCCATCAACTTACAACTTGATCTTAGGCAGGGGTTGGCTGCACGCCATGCAAGCAGTTGCTTCGACCTTCCACCAAGTCATGCGCTTTCCGGCACCGAGTGGACAGATGGAGGAAGTTTAGGGGGACTAGGTGATGGCAAAACAATGCTTCGTTGTGGTAAATGGCAGCCGAGCGGCCAAAGGGTTCGTCCAAATGATTGAAGGGCCCGAGGGTAAAGAGGTCCTTGAACACGTGAGAAGAAAAGCCGAGGAAAAGTCGATCGAAGATTTGGTGGAAGTGCGCATTGACGAGAACGATCCAACTAAATTCTTCCTCTTGGGATCATCCTTGTCTAGCGCCCAGAACGTCAACTTCTTGATTTCCAATTTGGAGGCCTTTGCCTGGACGCCTTACGACATGCCTAGCATCGACCCGAGCTTCATTTGTCATCAGTTGAATGTCTTCCCTAATGCACGGCCAGTCATTCAAAGGACGCGCCGCTCAGCCTTGCACCATGCTGAAGCGGTCGCAGAGGAAGTAAAGAATTTGTTGGAAGCTGGGGCCATAGAGGAGGTGCAGTACCCTCGGTGGATATCCAACACGGTGGTTGTTCCGAAGAAGAACGGCAAGTGGCGAGTCTGCGTTGACTACAAGACTGTCAATCGAGCTTGCCCCAAGGATAGCTTTCCCCTCCCTCGAATTGACCAGCTGGTGGACTTAACCGCTGGCCATCAGAGGTTTAGCTTCCTGGACGCATACCGCGGCTACCACCAGATAGCCATGTATAAATCGGACAGGGAGATCACGTCGTTCACAACCGCCAGAGGCTTATATTGCTACAAAGTCATGTCGTTTGGACTAAAGAATGCCGGGGCGACTTTTCAGAGGATGGTAACGAAGATGTTTGCTCCTCTTCTGGGCCAAACAATGGAGGCCTATATCGACGACATGGTGGTAAAGAGTAAGGAGAAGTCTCAACACCTCGCCGACCTTGCAGAGATGTTCGCCATACTTAAGCTCCACAAGCTTCGTTTGAACGCCACGAAGTGCGCCATCGGAGTTGGCACCGGAAAGTTTCTGGGTTTTCTGGTCACAAATCGAGGGATTGAAGCTGACCCATCACAGATCAAGGCCATACAAGACCTGGAGCATCCCAACTCCATGAAGGACGTGCAACATCTTACCGAGATGGCAGCTGCGTTGAACAGATTTATCAGCCGGTCTTCTGATCGTTGCAGGCCCTTCTTTAAAACTCTGAAGTCCAAGTTCTTCTGGGATGACGAGTGCGACCGCGCACTAGCAGACCTGAAAGCATATCTCTCCTCAGCCCCTATTTTGGTCACACCTCAGCCAGGCGAAGAGTTGTACCTCTACTTGGCTGTCTCTCAACACGCAGTCAGCGCGGTATTAGTGCGTGCTGAAGGCATCCAGCACCTACCGATCTTCTACGTAAGCAAGACCCTTCTCCTAGCCGAAACGAGATATCTTCCCTTGGAAAAATTGGCGCTGGCCCTAATGATGGCGCCAAGAAAGCTGGCACACTATTTTCATGCCCATACAATAATTGTGTTAACCGAGTTCCCGCTTAAAGTGCTTTTTGAAAAGGCAGACTTCACTGGGAGAATTTTGAAATGGGCCGTGGAATTAGGACAATATGACATCAAGTTCCGACCTCACACCGCAATCAAGGCTCAAGCACTTGCCGACTTTGTGGCGGAATTTGCCCCTGGGATGCATCCAGTATGCCCGGTTGATTTGATTGGTGCGGATTTAGCACAACCCATGGTTCTGGTAACAGAAACGAGTGTTGGTTCGCAAGTAGGAAAAGGGACGAGCACAACCGGACTAACAAGTCCGACGATGATGAACCTAACCAAGACAAGGAAAGGGACCATAATGAACCGATCAGAGACTTGGAAATGAGAAGCTCCCAAAACCCCTCTGATTGCTGGAAACTGTTTGTTGGCGAGATGTGGAAGCTCTTCGTTGATGGGGCGTCCAACAGACATGGGGCCGGGCTGGGCATCATGCTGAACTCGCCGGACGGGCTGATCATCGAGCAGGCAATTACACTCGGCCTCCCAGCATCCAACAACGAGGCTGAGTATGAAGCTCTCCTTGCTGGACTAAGAAGCGCGCTGAGAATGAGAGCCACAGCCCTTATGGTATTTAGTGATTCCAAGTTGGTGGTCAATCAGGTCTCAGGGGAGTATGAAGCAAAGGATGAAAGAATGGCCAAGTATCAGGCGCTGGTACGCGCAGAGATCAAGAAGTTCGCTGCAATAAGGTTGGAACAAATCGAGCGCGAGGAAAACAGCGCGGCAGATGAATTGGCCGGACTTGCTTCTGCTCAGACAGCTTTTCCTAACCCCTTGATGATAGAATTTTTACCACGGCCAAGCATTGAGGAACTAGAATCAGCCGAGGTACTCTACACCGATTTGGGCCCTTCTTGGATGGACGCATTCCTGAAAGATAGAATTCTACCAGAAGAAAAAAAGGCGGCACACAAGATCCGGGCAAAGTCAGAGCGATTTTGGCTCTCCCCGTCCGGGGCCTTGTACAAGAAATCTTTCACCGGCCCGTATTTGAAATGTGTCCACCCCACCAAGGTGGAGGCTTTCCTCTATGAGATACATGAGGGCATCTGTGGCAGCCATACTGGGGGCAGATCCTTGGCTTACCGAGCAATTTCTCAGGGTTATTGGTGGCCGTGCATGCAGGCCGATGCGCAAAAATATGTTCGCAGGTGCGAGAAGTGTCAGAAGTTCGCCCACCAGATCCACCAGCCGGCTAGAGATTTTCTCCCTCTCACAAGTCCTTGGCCGTTCGCGCTTTGGGGGTTGGATATTGTTGGGCCACTCCCAGCTGCACCGGGCAACCGTAAGTTCTTCATCGCCGCCACCGACTATTTTACCAAATGGGTTGAGGCCGAGCCACTAGCGATCATAAGGGAAAAGGACGTAAAGAAGTTTGTATGGCAAAACGTGATCACCCATTTCGGTATACCCAAGGCCCTCATCTCGGATAATGGCGCTCAATTTGATGGTAAACTCTTTCGCGGATTTTGCGAAGAGTTGAAGATCGAGTTCTACAATTCGACGCCGGCCTATCCTCAGTCAAATGGTCAAGTAGAGGCCTCAAACAAGACCATCCTGGATGGGCTGAAGAAGCGGCTTGAGAAGGCTAAGGGCAAGTGGGCAGAAGAACTCCCTAATGTGCTCTGGGCATACCGCACTACGCCGAGGCGGTCAACTGGGGAAACACCATTTGCTTTGGCCTACGGCATGGAGGCCATCATCCCATTGGAAATTGGCATGCCAACCATCCGCTCTGAAAGTTTCCAGCCAGATCTGAATAGTGAAGCAGTGGCATTGGAGTTGGACCTTGCTGAAGAAAAGAGGGAGCGCGCATTGATCCACATAGTGGCTTATCAACAAGAACTCTCCAAGAAGTACAACAAGGCTGTGCACCCCAGGATGTTCAAGATTAGGGACTGGGTATTAAGAAAGGTACTTGGCAACACAGTGGTCCCTGGCGAAGGAAAGCTCGGTGCAAATTGGGAAGGACCATACAAGGTGATTGGTCTTGCTGGTAAAGGGGCATACCATCTGGAAGATATAGACGGCAAGGCTGTCCCCAGACCATGGAATACGGCCAACCTTAAGGTCTTTTACTTTTAAGATGTAATTTGCTTGTGTTGTTTAGCCTTTTTAGACCTTTAGCCTTTTGGCACTTAATGTAAAGGATAGCAATGCTTTTGTAATGAAAAATAGCCCTCTTGTTGTTTGGAATTACATCTTTGTACAATGGATTCGCAAGGACGCAAGGCAATTATGAATACCAGGGGCAGAGACCGACCTGAATTGGACCGGACTGATTTCCTCTCACCGGAATGAATGCAGACAGCACAAACAGTTGGTGCATTTTCCGACAATGTAATTGGCGTATGGCCCCATTCACATTAGGGCCGAGATGGTTTTGCTCGCCCGGTTGAAATATTGGCGTCATGACCAACTTAACTGAAACATTGGTGTTTTGCCCAGTGTAAGGGCCGAGCTGATTTCGCTCGGCCCAGTCGACATATTGGTGTCTTGCCCAATATGGAAAACGAGCGGAGTTTGCTCGGCAGAAATCGCAATGTTGGAGTTTTTGTCCAACCGATGAGAGGCTGAGCTGAATTTGCTCGGCCTAAACGAAATGTTGGCAGCTTACCCAACTTAAAAGGCGAGCTGATTTTGCTCGGTCACGTCGAAATTGCATGAAATTTACAAACGAATTAAGGCCGAGCAGATTTTGCTCGGAAGAGTTAAAACGTCAGTTCATTTGAAAGTTCATGAAATCGAACTACTAGTTCTGATTAGAAACCGTTTGAGCTGATTTGAGCTCAGCAAACTGTACGGCACAGCCGACCTGGCAGTTGTGAATTGTCAACAGTTGAGTCAAGGAATCCATGCAGATGCAAACCGAACAGAAATAGAAGATGAGTGAGCAAAAAGCCAAAAACCTTCATTGATAAAGGAAATTCAAGTACAAGACGGGGGGAACATAGCCCAGTTACATAAAAAAAAAAAACAAAAAAAAAAGGGAAAAAAGGTCAATCCAACTCTACGTCAACCGTTTGTTCGGCAACTAGCACAGTTTGCTCGGCCTCTTCTACATTGTGCTCGGGCAGGTTTTCTACGGCGTCATCGTCAGTGCCTTCCACCACGGCAACATCCCGATCAGCCTCTTCCTCCGCATCTGGAGATGCTTCGGGAGGATCTTGTTCGGCTAGTTTCGCGGTGGCGGCTTCTTCCTCGGCCTCTTTCCTTTCGTCCATGATGAGCCGGTTTTGGGTGGCCTTGGAGTACGCCTGCATGTAGACCGGGATATAAGCAGCAGGCGGATTGATGAACATGTCAGAATCCTGACCAAGACCAACTTTCTCCACGGCAGCTTTCCAGCCGCACTGGAAAAAGATGTCCTTGGTCACTTGGACCTGCCGTTCGTAGGTCTTCTCGCCCTGCGCGTATCCCCGGTCTTCTGCATCATCTACGGCCTTGTCCTTCTCGGCTTTGTGCGCATCGCACAGTTTCCTCAGCTCGGCGAGATACCGAGCCTTCGTTGACTTCACGGCCCGAAGTTTGTCCTCGTTAGCTCGGTCAACCTTTTGGCTCAGAATATCTCGCTCGGCCTCAACTGCTTCCTGCGCAGCTTTAAGCTTCGCTATCTTGGCCTTTTGTGCTTTATTCTCAGTTATGGCATCCCGCAGGCTCTACCGCACTTTGATCATTCGGTCGTGGGCGAAATAGTTCTTTTGCGCGGCCTGAAAACAAGTAAGAGATCGTCAGTATTCGAAAAACTGAGCAAAAACGAGCAAACAGTTTGACGTAAAAAATGGAGACCTTACCAACACTATGGATTTCGCCTCCAAGCGGAGGACCTTGAGGTCGGAAAGCTCGTCGTGTTTTTTCATATCAGCGGGTAAGATCAACCCCTTGGTCAAATTGAAACCAAGCGAGTAGTCCTTGTCCGGGTAGACAGAGTCTTCAGCAGAAACTGCTCGACCCTGGTACTTGAACTCGGGCGCCCAGACCGGGGGGGTGGCTAGGCCCTTGGATTTGCTGGTCTGTGGTTGCTCGATCTGGTCCCCGAGCTCGGTAGAGACGCGATCGGTAGAGTCTTCATCCGCCAGATGCGGCCCGGTTTGCTCGTTCCTCGCCCGCTTCTTGGACCGACCAGTCGGCTGCTCGCTGGCAAGCGCCAGTACTGCCCCTTCTTCCTGCACGGCGGGTGTGGAGGATGTCCCCCCGATTGCCTCTAGTTTTTGGGACTCGTCCACTTCCCCAGTGATCAGGGACTTGATGGTCCTGATTTTCGTCATTTCTTGCTCGGCGATGAGTGGAATAAGCCTGATCGGTGGTAAGTTTGGATCCGATTCCAGGGTTGGTGCAGGCAGAAAATCGGTAACCCGGCTCCTGCGCGGCGCGGTGTAGTGGTAGGTCTGATCGAAGCCGAGCAATTTCAAAGCCTCCCTCTCCTCGGCAGGATGGCGCAGCAGGACTGATGGCCTCTTGGTTGGCCCGGTAGTAGTCTGCTGCTAGGTGCTTATCTGCAAAAAGAAGACAAGTGTTAGATCGGCATGGAAAGTAATTGATGCATAAAGAAAATAGCGCGGTCAGCTGAGCGACTCACCAACACTACCAAAATCCTTTCTAATATACCATCCCGGTATGGGTGCCTCGGTGTCCTCATAGCGACCGGACACCCACAAGAAGTCGTCGTCATTGGTCTCCTTGTCCGGGTTACCCTCTATTAATTTTGCTTGGCCTTTCTTCACTTTGAGGTACCAGCAAAACCCGTTCTTATTTCTACTAAGACTATACTGATTGAAAATTTCAGCCAGACCGAGATTGAGTCCGAGCCCCCGGTTCAGTTCGGCGACCCCGTTTATTATTTTGTAAGTGTTATTTGAAACTTGGGTTGGGCAAAGCCTTGTCTGCCTCAAAAACTCACAGATCAAAGGCTGGTTCGGGAAGCGGAGCCCTCCCTCTACTATTGACACGACCGTAAAGGGGCACCGGTCTAGAACTCCCCAAGGGGTGTCTCCCTTTTTGGCGAGCTCTAAGATGACGTCATCCGGGATGTTGTAATCCCTGCGAAACTCGGCCATCGCACCGGGCGAGCTAACCATATAGCGGTACTTCCCCATCTATCTCGGTCTTATTTGATATAGTGTATATCTCGGTCAAAAATGTTGGTGGGTCTGCTCGGACTCTGAGCTCCACCAATTAGTGCTGGACTGGCTTGGTCGGTCCTATTTGTTCTGCATTGTTAAAAAATGAGGCTAAGGGTTAGCGCGGCATATATTCCACGGCTCCTATTGGAAATAGCTCAGTGAAGGATTTTTGGTGTTTTACTGGCCTGACCCCTATCTCGGCTAGATTACTTGGTCGATCTCCTAGCTCGGTTCATTCCAATTTGCAAAATCTAATGGAGTATTCAGCTCGGTTACGCTTTGAAGTGAAAGTTACAGCTCGGTGCTTTCCTATTTACCAATCTAATTAAAGTATCTGGCTCGGTTGAGACCTCGGTAAGAAGCCACAAACCAGTTTTTGCTCGGCTATAGCTCTTCCAATGGATCTAAATAAGCGTTTAGCTCGGTTCTACCCAGATTCCAACTGTTCATCCCAGAAGTGGGGCGAACTCGTTTGAACCAAGGAGGAATAGGGGGTTCGGAGGCCCCCTTCTATTCTCAAGGTTCCCATTTGCCCTAGGGTGTGCAGGTTCTAAGCAAAGAGAGGGGGCACTGGTGGTTACAAACAAAAATAAATAAAAATACGAAGCATAGTGGCACAGAAATGAAGAACATGTATGAAAAACCTTGAGAAGTAGAAGCAAAAGATCCAAGGAGGGGTAGTGTGACTTACTAGGGGGACAGGTGCGAGGGTGAACGCAACCTCGAGAGCTCGATTGTGGCCTTCGAAAGGATCTGAAATGGAAGATGTGGCACAGAAACAGCAATGGCAGTGGTCTTGGGGGTTCGAAAGTTTGGGAGGTTTAGGGCTTGTGTGGAAGAGAAGGTGAAAAGTGAAGGGTTTTAGGCCCTTCGTTGGAATACGAAAGAGGGGGACAGGAACCCCAAACGGCTGCGCCGTTTGAATTTTGTGCGTGCAGAACAGCTGGCTGTACGACCCAGTGGCGTGAAGCCACGTGGCACTGGAAACGCGGCTGTCAGTACGGCTGTACGACCTTTGATGAGACTGCGGAGGAAATGGCCAACCAAACAGGATAGCTCGGCGATAGATATGCCCCCAATCATGCTCGGCTTGGTGATGGCGCAACTCATCCATTAGCTCGGTCACGATGGTAACCCCAGTCATGACTAGGTCGGATGGGGTTAAGGGGCAATTGAGAGGGGAGATTTGCGCCGTTAGTACGGCCGAGCTAAGATAAGATGGATCTGTTTTGCTCGATCTGAAAGATCGGCTGACCGGGAGTGAACTAAGCCTGGCCGAGCTGCGACTAGCAAACGTTCGGCAGTGCACACAACCAAGTGGCGAGACCGGGCTACAGGTAGCTCGGGCTAAACTATGGACAAGTGAAGGATCGCATGTCTCTGACCAGTGAGCCGAGATAGGCAGATTCCAGATAACCTCGGATGAAGGTAGAACGGACGGAGGCCGGCATGCCTCGCGACCGGTATGCCACGATAAACCGGTCAATACCAGCCCGGCCCATGAGCATCACCCCGCTGCCCTTTTGCCAAGGGGCAGTCCGGTGGGGCATAGCGCGGTTGAGTGCCTGTAGTGATAGTTCTTCGCGGGAGATAGGCCGGTCGTGGTACTGCGGTCAGGTGTGCCACCTGGGCCAATGGCATGAGGGAGGGGACATCTGCTCCACACATGCCTCAATATCGTTAGACAGTTCTGCGTGTACTGGTGGGAGGACTAAGCCTTTACACGCGTAAGGTGGTGAGAGACGAGCACTGCCACCTGTCTTGGGAAGGACAGCAGAGGTAGTGCGCGCATAATCTTGAGCCTGCATGGCCAGCCTTGAAATAGGGAGGAGGACGAACGTTAGAGGTATGCGACTTCTCCCCCAAAAGAAAATACTCTCTCTATCTGTCTTCTCCTTCCTCAAGTGGACTGACTTGATCGTCGGAGGGTCTATCCGGCAAACCACCACCGGGCAACTCACCGTTTTTCGTGTTACCAGGTAAACGCCATCAAGAGAAGCTTGGAGTACAAGGAGTACGGAAAGCAGAGGATATTTCGCCCCCGTACAAGAGATACTAACATATTTCTTGTTGTATTGATCAAACGATAATTTTGCAAAACTTTGAAATCCTAGATAAATGTCAAAAAAAGTAAACGTACGAGAGTTGCAAGATTAGAAAATCAAGAACCCTAATTAGCTAAGCTTTGACAGAGCTGGTTCTATTTTATGCTCTCTCGCCCTGGGCTATGCCTGGTTTGGCATGGGGCTATTATGTTAAAATAGTTACAAAAGGATAAAATATGTTAAACAGTTAATAAGATAAAACGTCACATTCAAACCATAATTATTTTATTTTTTCTCTCACAAAAGTCAAAAAAATTAGAAAGCCCTACCCAAACAAATCTTTATGTCCCCAAACTAAAATAGCTAAAAAGCTAACTCATTTCTCAAACGACACCTTTTAGAGGTATCATTTTTTTTAAACATTATTGTAATGCATTATTAAAATTTAAGACATTAAAAAAAAAAATTATGAATGTGAATTTTTATTGTCATTAATCATGAAATAAAACTTTTATTTTCACACTACAGGAAATTACACTTTTGGTGACTAAATTTGGCGACTATTAAAAATTTCAAAAGTTGTGGAATTGGCGACCAAAAATTATATTAGACGGCAAAAGTACAAGATTTAGCTACTCATTTTTTTTTTTGTCGAGGTATACTGGTTGTTGACGACTAAAAAAAATTTAGTCGCTAAAAATGCCACAATTGCCGACTAAAACAATTTTTAGTCATTGTATAATTAGTTTTGGCTACTAAAATTATTTAGTCGTCGAATGAAAAATAAAAATTTACTTTTATCTTTGGCGACCAAAAGTTGGGTCGCCAAAAATTTATTTTCAGCAACTTAAACATATTTTAGTCGCTGTACCGTTAGTTTTGGCTACTAAACTTATTTAAATAAAAAACAAAAAATTACTTTTTATCTTTTGGTTGCCAAAAATTTATTTTCAGCGACTAAAACATATTTTAGTCGTTGTACAGTTAGTTTTAACTACTCAAATTATTTAGTTGCCGAATAAAAAACAAAAATTTACTTTTTATCTCTGGTGACCAAAAGTTTGGTTGCCAAATTTTTTTTTCAGCGACTACAAAAAAATTTTACTCACTATATAGTTAGTTTTGGCTACTAAAATTATTTAGTGGCTGAATGAAAAATAAAAATTTACTTTTTAGTTTTGACAACCAAAAGTTTGGTCACCAAAATTTACTTTGTATGAAAAGTTTTGGAGGTAAGATTTCAAAATTTGGAGGGATTCCTAAATGAATTAATGACTACATTTTCAGTTGGTCAGGTATGGAAGCATAATCCACTGATTAAACAAACCTACGATTTTGTGTTTCTTCTCTCTAACGCCTCACGCCTTTGCCATCCCTTCTGTTATTGGAGCACCACTGCAAGGGTTACACGAGCACCACCGTCGCTTTGTCTTGGGAAGGCATGTCCTCTCTCTCTCTCTCTCTCTCTCTCTCTCTCTCTCTCTCTCTCTCTCTCTTCTTCCATTTGCATATGCCTTCACCCAACTCCAAATTCGACTCAGCCCCAAATCGACCCATCTTGCTTGAGTGGTCATTGGACTGCTCTTTGGATTTCACCGCTTGTACACCCGTAAATAGTTGGAATGATGCTTCTATCCGTGCTTGTTCCTGCTCTCCGAACTTTCACCCCTTGAACACCATTACAATAGTCCAAACATGCCCTCTTTTTTTAATTTTTTTATTTTTATTCTGATGATAAATAGTTTAGAATTAAAATCACAATACATGTCACAATGAAAACAAGTTCAGTATTAAAATCATGTATATTAGGCTTTATGAGTATTTGAAGAATTATTGAAAGCTTCTTCATTAATCACAATATCTGATTACATGGATATATTTATACAAAATATCTAACAAACTAATAATATATGTAACTAACTAACCAACTAATGTAACTAACTAACTAATCTAACAAACTCTATCTTCTAGCTAACTAGGACATAAGCTGTAGCTTTAGTTTTGGTTTTAGCTGATTAGTTGTTAATGGCAGCTCTTGTTGTGGCTCTGTAGTTGGCTCTGTAGTTATAATATTATCAGTCCCCTGCAAGCTGATGGGAGAGGAAGTGACCAACAGCTTGGTCTTGAGAAACTGAGATCTGGAACTGGATAAAGGTTTGGTTAAAATGTCAGCGATTTGATCCACAGAAGAAACATACTTGAGAACAACCTTCTTGGCTGCAATCTTCTCACGAATAAAGTGACAATCGACTTCAATGTGTTTAAAGCGAGCATAAAACACTGGAGTTGAAGCAAGGGCAATAGCGAAGAGGTAATCACACCAAAGAATAGGAGAGGAAGTAGTAGGAAGAGCTAGGTCATGCAGTAGCATCTGTAACCAACTCAACTCTACGGTAGCATGAGCCAAAGCCCTATATTCAGCCTCAGTGCTGGATCGAGAGACTGTTGGCTATTTCTTAGCAGACCAGGAAACAAGATTAGAACCAAGATAAATGCAGTAGCCAGATGTAGACCGTCTATCCAAATGATCCCCAGCCCAATTAGAATCAGAAAAAGCTTGAAGGTCAAAAGAATTGGGAGAAAATGTGAGGCCATGAGAGAGGGAACCTTTAACAAATCATAGAATACGTTTAACAAAGGCAAAATGGCCATTAGTGGGTTCATGTATATGTTGGCAGGCATGGTTAACTGCTAAAGACAGATCAGGGTGTGTGATGGTTAAATACTATAATGCACCAACAAGACTTCTGTATAACTGGGGCTGAGTAAAAGGCAGAGAAGAAGTAGGAGTGACTGGAGGCTTGACTGAAATAGGTGAATTGTAGGGTTTACAAGAGGTCATGCCAGCCTTGAGGAGAATTTCAGAAGCATATTTTTGTTGGGACAAGAAGTAATTAGTTCCCACAGTTTGAAAAGAAACACCGAGAAAGTAAGAAATGTTGCCTAATTCCTTCATTGCAAAGGCAACATGCATTTGACCAATTAGTTCTTGAAGAAGAAGAGAACTACTGCCAGTAAGTAGAATGTCATCAACATAGACCAAGAGAATGAGAATATCATTGGAGGTCTTTTTGATGAATAAAGAGTTGTCACAATAACTATTAACAAAGCCCTGGGCTATCAAAAACTTGGAGAAGGTTGAATACCAAGCTCAAGGTGCTTGCTTCAGGCCATAAAGAGCTTTCCGAAGTCTACAAACATGATGAGGATTAGTGGCACTAGTAAAACCAGGTGGCTGGAGTATATAAACTTCTTTATCCAAGGTACCATGAAGAAAGGCATTGCTACTGTCAAGCTGTTTTAAGGGCCACTGATAATGCAAGGCAATGCAAAGCAAAATTCTGATAGTAGGTTGTTTAGCCACGGGACTAAAGGTCTCAGTATAGTCAACACCTTTTTGTTGTAAAAATCCTTTGGCCACCAACCTGGCTTTATATCTGGCAATAGTCCCATCAGAATTTCTTTTTATTCTAAAAACCCATTTGCCGCCAATAGCTGTTTTAGCAGAAAGAAGAGGCACAATGGACCAAGTACCTTGACCAAGAAGAGCATGATATTCATCAAGCATTGCAGCATACCAGACTGGAAAAGTAAGAGCTTGTTATTAAGTGGAAGGTTCTATATCAATGAATAAAGAAGAACAAGAGGCCACAAGACAACTTGTTTTGGATCGAGTAAGCATAGGATGAACATTGGCAGAAGAACTGAGAGGAAGAGATGAAGAAGGTACAGATGGCAAGTCTATAAAAATGGAGTTAATAGGAACAAGAGAGGAAGGATTTGGATTAGAAGGCTGAATAGGCTGAGACGGAACTGTAGAAGGCTCAGACAGAGGAGCAACAGCAGCAGCAGTAGCAGGATTAGTAGGCAGAGAAGAGGGTACAACAGAAGATACAGAAATAGAGGGAGGCAGAGATGTGGGACAAGAAAAAGGAGTAATAGGATTACCAGACCTAAAGAAGAGCTAAAGGACCAAAAGAAGGACTGTAAGTTAGAGAAAGAAGAAGACATAGAAGGAGGCTGAGCAGTGGTAAAAGGAAAGATATCCTCATTAAACAGAACATGTCTAGAAATATGAATTTTCCCTGTAGCAAGATCAAGACATCTGTATCCTTTAAAAGATGGATGGTAACCAAGAAAAACACAAATAGTAGATCTAGGTTGAAGCTTGTTAGAAGTGTAGGGCCGAAGCCAAGGAAAGCATTGACAGCCAAAAACCTTAAAAGAGGAATAAGCAGGAGAACAATGAAATAGAATTTTTAAGGAGACTTATTACAAAGCTTAGAGCTAGGCATCCTATTAATGAGATAGGTAGCTGTGGACATTGCATCAAACCAATACTGTAAAGGCACAGAAGAATGATGTAACAAGGCAATGGTTGTTTCAATGATGTGCCTGTGTTTGCGTTCAGAAACTCCATTCTACGGAGGTGTATAAGGACAAGACATTTGATGAAGTATACCATGAGCTTTTAAAAATTGAGTCATTGAAGTATTAACAAATTCAGTGCCTCCATCAGTTCATAGAACTTGCAATTTGGTGGAAAATTGAGTTTCAACAAAAACCTTAAATTCCAAAAATTTGGAAAACACTTCACTCTTGTAACATAAAGGATAAAGCCATGTAAACTTGCTAAAATGATCAACAAAAAGCACATAGTACTTATATGGAGACAAAGAAGAAAAAGGACCCCACACATCACTATGGATGAGAGATAATGGTTTGTTTACAGTAGAATTAGAAAGCATAAAAGGGAGTCTATGGCTCTTGGCCACACAACAATGAACACAAGAAGACAAAGGAGCCAAGGTTTTATTAGCAATATCAGGCAAATGACTTTGCATATGTACAAATTTCAACTGAGATGGATGGCCCAATCTCTTATGCCAGACTTCAGCAGAAACAGCTCCAGTAGTGGAGGTATGAAAAGCATGAGATGAAAAAGGAAGAGAAGAAGTAGTAGGAAAGTGATATAAACCATGGACACTAAAGCCCTGGTGCAAGACTGCCTTCGAAGACTTGTCCTGAACCACAAATGAAGAATCATCAAAAGTGACAGTACAATTATTGTCTTTGGTAAGTTTATGGACAGAAACAAGATTTGAGGAAATAGGAGCATGTAAAACCTTGGTAAGCTTAAAAGAATAATGAAGAGTAGGAAAAATACCTTTCCCTGTATGTTGGATAGGCAGAGAAGTACCGTTGCCAACTGTAACTTGATCAGTACCTTGATATGGTTGGTACATGCTGAGATTGGAGAGATCGTGTGTGATATGATCAGTAGCACCTACATCAAGATACCAAGGAGAAGATTCAGGTGTTGCAGAGACAACATATGCCTTTGGGGAAGATGAATTCTGTGAGTGAGGAGAAGAAGAAGACTAGTGATAAGTAGTATCCAATCTATGCCAACAATCAGAGGCAATGTGATTTGCCTTTCCACAAATTTGACAGATTAGTCCAGAATAGGATGATTGTTTGCCTTGTCTGCCTCTGCCTCTAGAAGATCCCCCCTCGGAAGATACCTCAAGAGGAGCCTCGGTAATTATGACTTTATCTATCACGAGAATATGATGAAGAAAAACCAGAATGAGAACCTCTTGTAGCAGAATAAGCAATAGATGATTCTAGATTCTGACTCTTTCTTTATTTTGCTTCAATGTGAATAGATTCAGAACAAAGCAAAGACGTCAATTCAGCCATGGAAATAGCACCAACTCGTGCACGAATGGTAGTTTTAAGGGCATCAAATTCATCAGTAATCCATTTAAAGTAAGCAACACAAGATCTTCATCATCAACAGGTGATGAAGCTAGAGCTAGTTGATTAGCAAGATCTTTAATTTGACTCAAATAATCTTCAATGGATTTAGAATCCTTAGTTAGATTGTTTAATCTATTCTTCATTTGATGAATATGAGATCGAGAGAGCAGAGTAAGCCTCTTGCATAATGTGTCCCATACCTCTGCACTGTGTTGCGAATGAAGAACATATGTGAAAATTGCAGGTGTAAGTGTTGCTGTAATACAGCTAAGCAAATGTGCATCAATGATGTTCCACTATGCTTGATCTGGATTCAATACCTCTGCACCAGTTGAATTCTTGATCAACAATGGTGGACAAGGAACAGATCCTGTTGCAAAATCTAAAAGCTCAGTTGCATGAAGAATATTTTGAAACTGACTTCGCCAGATGATGAAGTTTGTAGAATCAAGCTTCACTGTAATGAAGGAGTGTAGATTTGAGATCAAAAGATTCAGATTAGCAGGTAAGGATGAAGATGATGAGGAAGCCATAGATGGATCAACCTCAAGCTCGTGAGAGCTTTAGAGAGGCTCTGATACCATGAAGAATTATTGAAAGCTTTTTCATTAATCACAATATCTGATTACATGGATATATTTATACAAAATATCTAACAAACTAATAATATCTGTAACTAACTAACTAACTAATGTAACTAACTAACTAATCTAACAAACTCTATCTTCTAGCTAACTAGGACATAAGCTGTAGCTTTAGTTTTGGTTTTAGCTGATTAGCTGTTAATGGCAGCTCTTGTTGTGGCTCTGTAGTTGGCTCTGTAGTTGTAATATTATCAGTATCTTATGAATACATGAGATACTGAATTCATCAAACATTGACACCTTTCTCATAGCCATTGGCATAGTTCACAGGTTATTTTATTTTATTTTTCTTTTCAATTATATTTTGGGCAAATGGTTGTGATTTGAGAACATATTAGGCTAATTGGGTCATATGGGCTTTTATATTTATAGATGTTTCTTTCACTTTCGTGAAGAGATCAATGCCTTTAGTTTTTTGGAATTAGATTCATATTATCGGTAATTGTAAATTTGTAATGCATCGCTTTGGAATTTTTGCTCCTACGCTCAAGCCTATTGCCTTGTACATCAAACACCACTGTAGAGCTATGTACAAAATAGACGAATGCCCTACCCTTCTTGTAGTTTTCGATTCATGTAAAGGGTAATCATTTTACATTTTTTGAAAAAAAATTCTTGAACTACTACTGTGTTACCAAATTTTTATACGGTAATTCATATTGAATAAATTTTGTTGTTATTTGTTTGTAATGCAGTTTTATTGTAGAGGTTGATGGGCCTATAAAGGATATGACATTAATCACAAATTATACTGGTGATGTGGATTACATTACAAATCGGGAACATGATGATTGTGATAGTATGATGACCCTTCTTCTAGCAAAGGACTCATCTAACAGCCTTCTTATCTGTCCTGATAAACGTGGAAACATTGCTCGCTTTATTAATGGCATTAACAATCATACTCCGTATGCTCGTGTATCCTCTCTCATGCTGTCTCGACTCTAGACTCAAAAAATCCTTCCTTGCTTTTATTTTGATGGTAACTTTATCCATTTCATCGACTCTAAAGTATGTACTCCATTTCTTCCAATGAAGCCACATAACAAAATTCTTTGTTTTTATCGACATCAAAATAAATTTAAAAATTGAGAATATTAAACCTGTTGTTCTTGAAACCTGTCCAATTTTGTGCAGGGAGGGTAGGAAGAAGCAGAATCTTAAGTTTGTGAGGTACAGTGTAAATGGTGAATGTCAGGTCGTTTTGGCTGCTACTTGTGATATTGCCAAGGGGGAGAGGCTATATTATTATGACTATAATGGATATGAGCATGAATACCCAACCCATCATTTTGTCTATGATCCACATAGATATTCGTCTAACGAGTTTGCGTATTTGTCATGTAATTTCGGATTATGATAGATCCTTTTGATGTATACACATTTTTTTTTTACTCTTTTTTGTCGCAGCTTACACATTTTTGTTGCAGAGTGTCCACATTTTTTCCCAGTTTTCTAATTGTATCCTCAGCCCATCAATTGTAATTTATCATGTAGCATTGGCCAAGTATGTGTTGTGGGAAAAATAGTGCAGGCGAGGGAACTTTCTTTGGAATTTAACATATGAAGGGTTTTAAATAATTACAAATTTAAGTTACATGGCATTGTCTTTGTGTACTACAGTTTCAATAAAATGAATTACTTTTATCTATGGTTTCCTTTAAGTAGGTCCGAAGATTACTATGATGGACTATTGGAGGGCTTTTCCTCCAACATTTGTTTCTCTTTACTTATCTTTATTTGAGTTACATGATATTATCTTTATGTGCTAAAGGTTTCAATGGAAGACACTACTTTTATTAAATGACTACCTTAATGTAGATCCTAAGATAAACTCTGATAGACTGTTGTATGTTATTATTATTAATTTTTTCTCCCTCTAAAACATATTTCTCTATCTGTTGTTTCTGTTTTGGTTTCTCCTCTCTATAAACATTTCATTATTATTTTTTTTTTAAATGCTAACCGTCCTCAAGAAAGCTCGAAGACAAGAAAATATAGTAAAATACAAATAAATTCTTTCCGGCTGCCTATTTCTATATTATTAGGGAACTGTTGCTGGAATACCAAGGACTCTGTTTGAACATTCATATTGGATGAGTATCTTCATGACTGGGTCTTTCAAATTTGGATATAGTGCCTTGCTGCAAGGAACTTTGTGATTGTGTCATCGTCATCCATCACTTCGTGTTGGACATCCATACTTTGCAGAATCTCATTATGATTTATAAGGTGAAATCTCTCTCTTATTTATTTATTTTATGTGAATTTTGATTAGAAAATTTTGGATAAATTTCTTTCTTGTAATCTTCCCGAAAGCCCTTATAGGTTTTTATACCATTCAATGAATGCAAAGATTCATACCCAGGTTACATGCTTTAGTTATCTTACCTCAAATATGGAATTCTCTACGTTGTTATATATTTGTGGCCTTGTGTGATGACGTAATTGTGTGGGTTGATTTGATGGCTCCTTTTTTGTGGAATTAGTTTTCATGGGCACTGCTTAGTTTCAGAGCATTTTAGGTGTATAGTCGTTATATGAACTTGTGATTTTGCCTAAATTTTTCGTTTATTTATTTTGAATGCACCTTTGCATCTGATTGTTATTCTGATGCTGGTGCTAGTGTTGGTGCTGGTGTTGCTGCTTCCGCTCCTATTGCTGTTATTTCTTTTATCACATTCAGCCAACACATTGTTCCTGTTCTTTAAATTTGTCGGTTGCTTTGAATTTTGTATGAACCCTCAAAACAAAACATGTTGGCAAGCCTATTTTTTTTAATCGATTTCTGACTCCTACAGTGTACTGTTGGTGCATCATGTTAGCTGCCACAACCTAATGTAGTTCCCATGCCATCTAGACACTTACCCAATTCTTGTTCTCATTCGCATCCTATTCTTGTTTCTCACTTTTCTCTCATACCTTATGAAACAATACCCAAACAAATAAAATAGACAATCTAAATCATCTAGCACATACGAAAATGATTTAAACTGTTATTTCAAAATCAATATATCAACACAATAGATTTTTACGTAGAAAAACCACAATTGGATCACCTCCAATTGTGATTAAAAAACCACGAGCTAAACTCCACTAATCAATCAACTACGAAAGTAAGAAAGAATACAAATTAGCCATATAAATTACCCAAGCTCTATCAATCTGTCTTCAACAATCTGTATCTCTTTCACAGCAACTTTCATCTCGGAATTGATCAGATTGATGTTGAATCCACAACATCTGTGTCGAATCAACGACTGCGCACAGTTTCAAACTCCTTCGAATACTCCACGCTTGATTCTCCGTATTTCACCGAAGAAGAACACTCTTGATGTAGAACATTCAAACAATAGAATTCTTTGATGTGTGCTTGTTAAACCATGTGAGTTTAATACTCAATCAAGCATCAAAGAAAACTAACAAAATAGCCCCAGAAGAAAACCCTAAAACCATCAAAGAAGATCTGGAAGTCGTGCCCTAGATTTGGAGTAAACTGTAGTTTCATAGCTGCTAAATTTGCGATCTCCGCTCGAGTGCTGTAGACACCCCATTTTTGACGGCCCTTACGACTTGGACGTCAGCGGGAATGCCATAGCTTTGAGCCTTTCAAACCATTGCTTTAGGCTGCCAGCCATCACTCTTGGTTGTCGGCCACTGATGTGGCCTGCCGGCCACCAATGTGTTTTGTAAATATTTTGTGACAGCTGTGACAGCTGTTTGCACAGATGCATGCATCTACTCCCACATGTATGGTTGGATGTTTGTGAGGGAGATTCATGTTCTCTATATATAGATTACCTCCCTCTCATATTTTGGGGTTAGAAAAATTTTAGAGCAAAATCTTTCCTCTCTCTCTACAATTCTCTCTATCTCTAGCAAATTTCTTAACCCTTGCTTACATATCCTTCACCTTTGCCTATACACTCTTAACCAAACCTCTCCATCTTTAAGTTGAGGTATCTTTGAGCCTTGTTTGAGCTCTTGAGTGAGTGTTTGCCTTGATTTATTGCTTGGAATTGGTTCTCCTCTTCAAGAGGTATAAGGTTTTGCCTCTTTACTTGTTGTATTCACTCTTTTTCTTACTATTTTCCAACTATTTTTGGGCTGTAAAAACTCTGTGTTTTTGGGCTAAAACTTGGGTTTTAAGGCCAATAAAGGTTGAGGGGTGGTTCACCATTCTTTACACCTTTTTCTCAAGGCCTTTTCCCTTGTGTTTCCCACCCTTGCACTATCTTTTTTTGAGCTTTTAAACACTGATTTTTAGAGTGATTTTAGTAGCTAAAATCATGTTTTGAAATTCAAAATTAGAGGGGTTAGCCTCCCCTCCTTGTGTTTTTCTTACTAGCCTATTATGATCCATGTTTTAGCTAATTAATCGAGGCATTTTTGTCTTAATCCCAACATGTTTTAGGATTGTTTTTAAACTATTTTAGGACTGTCTTAAGTGTTTGCTGCATTTGAGCTTTGTTTTGCATGCATATAGTGTAATTTCCCTCATAAGCTTGGTGTTTTAGGCCTTAGACACCATCTTATTTTAATTGATAGTGCTTATTTATGGCTTTCCATACTTGTGATCACTCTTAATCACCTCTACAACCTCCCTCCTTTCTTGGCTTTTGTTTCGCTTTGAAAGTGGTTTTCAAACTACTTGTTTGTTTAAGCATGAGATTGAGGTGTCATACTTAATGGTTTAATCCCTTTGGGGGTTTAATCCCTTTGGGGATTCATTACCAATGGTATGATGTCTCTTTCATGCCCAAAGTAACTTTTGGTTTGAGCCCTCTTTCCATTAGAGGACTTAAATTCACCTTTGGACTTAATTGACTAAAGAATGGCTGGTAATCTAAAATGAAGTAATAAAATTGGTGATTAAAAGGTACAAGATAATAACTTGTTTAGGTTTAATCAGAAGTTAATTGAATCATTGAGTCTTGAATCGTTTCATACTCATTAGTGAAGAAAACGGTTCAAAATTCATTGTCAACTACTTCCTTTGATCTTTCATGATAGGGAGTTGATTTTGAGAGTCTCATTTTGTTGCATTTATTAAACTTGCTTACTTCGGTTCATAGGCCATCATGCAATGAAATTGCAAAGATTGATGGTTTGTGAACCAAGTTTACTACTCTTTTGAGCTGTTCAAATGATAATGAGGGGTAAATTGTGCAAACAAACCCTTAAGAATACTCTATCCCTACTCTATTTGCACTCTATTACAGCAAGGAAGCCCAGTCATCAGTGGCCGGTAGGCCATCATCAGTGGACGGCAGGCTCCTTGCCGGCCACCAGTGCAGAATCCAACAGTGTACTCCCCCAGCAAAACAGAGTTGGTCTGGAGGTGAAAATTAGTGAAAGTGTTCTACTGTGCAACAGAGGCTTTCAACAGCAAAAAACGGTGGCTTTTTTGGGAGGAAACCGCATTCACGCATAAGCCTTTCATCGATCCTCATGAGCCATGTTGTATATATTAGTGTTGTGCTTAAAATAATGTTTTTGTACTTAATTAGTTAGAATAGCTAATTTGTCTCATGTTGTAATTATTTTAACTAGGTAGATTAGTTAATTAATTAGTTCATTTGTTTTGTAGTTAAGTAGTTTAGCTATTTATTCATTTCAATTTGTAATAGTTAATTAATTAGTTTATCTTTAATTAGTTAGCTAGTTAGTTCATTCAGACTCTCTTTCATGAGAGCGCCATGTTGTAATAAGGTGTATATCTTCCAACCCCACGTCTTTCTCCCTTTTACTTACTAGCTTATGATGGTTAGTTTAGGGCATCATGTTTTGCTTAGCATACTTCATCTTTACATCCACTTGTATTGCATACACCGAGGCTCGGTTCATCATTCTCACTCGTATTGTTAGTTTAAATACTTCTTTGAATACGTGCTTAGACCGCATGCTATTTAATTGATTCGTATGCCATATTAGTAGCCAAGCCTAGTAATTGCATATCGCTTGTGTTGCATTAGTCATATTGCCTAGTTAGGATTATGCATCTTTCTAACTTTATCATCTTTTTGGCTTAGAGTACGAGGTAAGCCTTTACTCGCTTTACCATATCGTATGTGTGTGATTGTCCCCATGTTTAGCATGCTTGCCATAAGGCTAATTGCTTAAGTGCTATAATTTCTTGAATGCCTGTGGATGAAGGCTAATTGCTTGAATTGGAATAATTTGATAAATGTTTATGTGTGATCACTTTTTCAAGTGGTACATATTCGAAACAATTTTCAAAACAAACATGAACCAAGTGTTCCAATTCTTGCAAAATGGTCTATACTTGTGTGTATGTGCATTACATAGTAATGCTAGCCTAATAAATCGGAATAACAGGATATAATGTAAATAAGATTCATATCATGATTAGTAGAGGCCGATCTTTGATCGCGTGAGTATGGGTGCTCAATTCATGACCTTTCCCTCTCGTACCTAAGTTCCCAAGCTGAGACGATCTTGGTGATGACGGACACGTGGCCTTTGGCACGAGTCATGGGTTTTCTAAATTTCCCAAAAACATTTAGGTGACGTCTCTGTATCTGGCAAAGCAGTCTATTTTTGGCAATTTGATTCAAAATCGATTTTCCAAAAGATTTTTTGGATTGGGACTATTTGGTGATTATCTATTTCACATTGCACTTGTGAGATCAGATTCAGAATTGTGGGAGTCCGATACTATAAGGCTTATTCGTCTTTCGAAACGGGGTGTGAAAAAGTCGCTACAGTTTCTGGTGACTCGACTAAAGAAATTAGAGAACTTGACTCGAACTTCATGATATGAAAGTTTATCTACACTTATATGTTTCTTTGCACCTGGAGCCACTACCCATACTGCTAATGTCCAAGAGAATCAAGGCAATCCAGCAGAGTTGATCCTATCACAAGCCTCCAAAGCACTTGTGTATCAAACTGAGGCTCCGTTTGAATTTGAGGTTGACCCAATGTAGAAACCCCATTTTTGACTGTCCTCGAGACTTGGTTATGCTTGCAAGTACACTCAACAACTAGTTCGATTGCTCACTGAGTACTCGACTGTCGCGGCGGAACGTCACCGGTTCGAGCTTCCCGGACCCTGTATCCTTTCTGCCTTTTTCTTTGGACCTTGACTAGGTCCTGTCAGAGTGGACCCTGTGGTGCACTGCCGGCCATGGCATGGCACTGCCGACCATTTACTTGTTCCTGCCGGCCATTAATGAGGCCTTGCCGGCCATCAATGAGCCACTGCCGGCCATTGATGATGGCCGGCACCCCCCCTATCTCAGCTGGTTTTCCTCCAGATCTTTTGAGCCAGCTGGATTTTCATTTGCTCCCCTCCATACACATATATGGAGGGATGGAAGCCTTAAAAAGCTTCTTGAAGAAGCTTTGGCTTTTCATTCCTCTATATAAGCAAGAGGGCTCCCTCTTTGCCAGAGGTTTTGAGTTTTGGAGAGCAAAAACTCCCTTTCTCTCTATATTGTTTATATTTTGTGCTTAGAAATTGGATTTCCTTGCACTTTTACACTACAACACCTAGATATACACCACCACCATTGAACCAAGCTTCTTGGGAGGTCTTCTTGAGGTCTGAAAGCAAGCTTCCACCCCCTAAAATTGCTGATTTCGAAGAGGGTCTTCAAGGGTGAGCATTTTCCCTATTTTTGCACTTTTTTGCACCTTGCTTTAGCCCTCTTTGCATATTGATTTAGGCTTTTCTTACAATTGGAAAAAGTCTTTTTTTGAAGTGCTTTTTAAGTTTGGTTAAGGTCATTTTGCTGTTTGCGGTGTGTAGCCCCCTTATATGCTTTGTTTGGCTTTGTTTTAAGCCATATCTGGAGGCCTCCGAGCTAGCCTTGGTTTGGCATTCCTACCACTGAAATCCAGTGGGATTTTGGTGGTAGAGGTGTGGTTTTGAGGTCCTAAATCAGAGGGGGTAGTCCCCTCTCTTTGTGTCCCTCTTTACTTGCATTTTTGGCCTTCCAAAGGACCATCCTTCTATGTATTTTTGAGGCTCGGTTCAGGCCTATTTTTGTGCCTTTTAGGACCTGCCTTAGCCCTGTCCATGGCTGGTTTGGTCATATTTTGCATGCATATAGTATGTGTAGTGTAACTCCATCCATAGCTCATCAAAGTAGCATGTGTGCTTGGCTTTTGTTGTGTCAATTTCAGTCCAATTTTGGTAATGTTTTACCATGCCATGAACCTATTTTGGGTTGGTTTTGTCACTCCATGCTTGCATGATGCACTTGTAATGTAAATCCCCTAAACTAGCTTCATATGCTCCATGCCATGCCATGTCATTTTAGCTTGTTTGGTTTACATTTCAGCATGTATTTGGTCAGCATTTGGCATTTTATGACCCTATCCATAGTTGGTTTAATCATCATTTGCATGCTCCATATAGGTGTAGAACAAATCATGTTTACTAGCCCCTTTGTGCATGATGTTTTGACTCATCATACTAGCATATTTTGGCTTTGCTCAAACTTGATTTTATGCTTATTTTGAAGTGTTCTAGGACTATTTTGGGCTGTCATGGCCATATCACTCATGCTTTGCATAGCTATAGTGTAAATGCTTAGGCTAGTCTTCGGTTTTGAGGCCTCTATCATGCCATACATGTGATGTTTGCATGCCTTGCCCTCATTCCACATGCTATTTCAATCCATGAAATATTGTTGTTCACTCGCATTTGACATGCCTTGAATGCTTTGTATAGCTTGTGCTTTATGCTTCAAGAATGGATTTTTGTGCATACCACTTAGCCTAAGCCTTTGGCTCATCATTTCAGTACATTTTGGGTCCTAATATACCATGATGTAACTCTGTTTTTGGTTGTCCAAGTCATGCCATGATTGGTTCTCATAGGTGTAGTGCATTGCCTCTCTTGTAGCCTTGCATGTCCTATGTTTTAGCATTGTATGCTAGCTTGCTTTGTCTTACTTCCATGCATGTTTTAGTCTCATATCAGTATGTACTAGAACTGTTTTGGGTTGCCCTTGCCATATCCTTCATGTTTCGTATAGCTGTAGTGTAATTGGCCTTGCAAGCTTCGTGTTTCGGTGATTCACGCATGCTATCCTTGAGCTTTTTAAATGATTTGGCATCATTTATCATCTCATTTCAGTGCATATAGTGTTGTTACACTTGCACATTTGTCACTTCTTAGGCACTTTTGAGAGTTGCCCTTTTAGGCCCCTTTGATGAACCTTTCGCATTTCGCATGCTTGAGTGTGTTGTGTGGCTTAATTCATCGCTTTGGCTACTGATTTGGACCTAGTTGAGAGCCGTCCATCTTTGGTGTAAGCCCATCTTACCATGTTGCCACACGCTTGTTTCATTTTGTATGTTGTCGCATACTTGTTTAGCTTGGCATACCTTGCATGCTCACATGTTCATGTTGCATTTTGTCATGTTGTCCAAGGTCATCACCTCACATCATGCTTATATTCTTGTTGCATGCTTGGTTTAGTTGCATGTTTGCACATTTAGGTCATGTTGCATGTTTGCCATGCTTATGTGTTGCATTGCTTGGATTAAGCGTTAATCTGAGCACAAGGAACGAGGGGCGTTTCATACTTCAAGTGATGGAACATGTCTCAATTCTCGGTCGCCGAAGCTTTTGATGATTCATGATAGAGTTCTAGGCTTTACTTGCTTTATTTGTGCATTCATTTTCATATTGATTGGCATAAGTTGGATCTTTGGCCATCATGCATCGGGATGCGTGATTGATGGTCGTGGATTCGACTAGGCCTCTTCCTTGATGTCTTGAGGTGATTTGGAGTGCCACGGTGCGTACATATCCTTGGGAAACCCTCCATTTCCTCTATTTTGTGCTTCGTTGCAGTTTGGTGTCACAGCACACCAGTGGCCGGCAGCCTGTTGTAGACACCCCATTTTTGACCGACCTTAAGACTCAGACGTCACTGATTGAGTGCTTGGTGATGTTGCATAATGTGCTCGTTCAGAAGTTTCAGAGTTGCGGCCGTGAGCCCTGCCTCCGGACTTCCGAACCCTCTTTTGTGCTTTGCCTCGGTTTGCGAACCAGGCTCGGTTTTCTTTGTTTCTTTTCCCGAGGGGAGGGAGAGGTCCCGTAGACCATCTCTCAGTGGCCGTGGGCTACATTTTGTGGCCGCAGGCCATTTTGCCCATTTAGGAGTCCGGTTTCCGGTTTTTCGGGACCGTTGGCCGTGTGCCCCAGTTCGGGACCGCTTAACCATCTCCATTTGCTCTGATTTTTGGCATACATCTTATTTTCTCCCTTTTGAGGGACACTGGGGTCTGAGAAACCCACTTCGTGGCCGAATGCCACTTTCGGTGCTTAACAACCCATTTTCGGGACCCCGAACTGCGCGTTTTGGCCCCCGAACATTCGTTTTGCAACGGCTTTCGTTCATTTTTGGCAGGTACCTCTGTTTTATCACTGGGAAGGCCGTAGAAAGGTGGGAGGCCAGTAATTGTTGCAGCAACCAGTTATATATCCTCCGATGCCCTCCGATGCCCGTTTTTCACACTTCCGGGCTAATGTTGAACACCTTGGGGCCACTTTCTTGAACTTTGAACCACATACTTGTGATGTACACACATGGGAGGACCCTAAAAGTTGGTGGCCGGCCACTAATGTTGCTTGACCCTTTTGAACCCCTCCTTCCGGGCTAATGTTGAACACCTTGGGGCCACTTTCTTGAACTTTGAACCACATACTTGTGATGTACACACATGGGAGGACCCTAAAAGTTGGTGGCCGGCCACTAATGTTGCTTGACCCTTTTGAACCCCTCCTTCCGAGCCAATGTCGAACACCCTTGAGCCACTTTCTTGGACTTTTAACCACAGGGTTGTGTTGAGGGCACATGGGAGGACACCATTATGTGGTGGCCGGCCACTAAACCAACTTGACCCTTTTGACCCCTAGCCGGCCGGCTAAGGGGGTATGGCCGGCCAGCCACCTGCAACAAAAATACCTGGCCGGCCATGATCCTCACACTGTTCACTTTACAGCTGTATAGCTTTATCCCCCAGAAAATTTCTATATCCGGGGGATATTTTGTGGGGGAAAGCTTGCCTCCTTTTCCCCCCACCTTTTGCCCCTCTTTTTGGTCCATATAACCAAGGGTCAACACTTGTATTAGGGGTTAGAGAAATTGCCTTCAAGTATATACATTCAAACCTCCCTCTATCTCTCTCATTTCCTCAAAAACATCCAAGTTCTATACTTCATTCCTTCATCACCACCAAACACCACCACCACCACTCCATTTCCAGCAACAAGGAGGGCTTCTCAAAGGCTAAAGGTTCTGCAACTTGGTCCAAGAAGCAACCAAAGATTGGTCTACAAGGGTGAGTTGCTATTTCACCCTTTTTGGGCTTATTTTTGCAACTTTTCTTAACCATATATGCTTTTTTCTTTGAGCTCCGGCCATAACTGAAAGTGGCCTTGTTTTGAGCTCATTTTCACTTTTTCTTAAGGGATCAACCCTGTTTGATCCCCCCATATTGCACTTGCTTCAATACCCTTCTTAAATACCGTTTTCTTGCATGATTTTTTTAGCTTGTGTGTGATCTGTTTTGGAGCATGATGTAAACTGTAAATACGCTTATTTTGAGCCCCTCTTCAACATTGAAGAAGGAATCAACACTGTTTGGGACCTCCATGCTATGCTTGCCTTTATACTCCCTTTTTGGTCCCATTTTTGCATGCTTTGGCAGCCTATTGTGCTTTGGTTTTTGGCCATTTTACAACACTGAAAATAGTCTTATTTTGGTCCATTCTTCATGTTTAATTTAGGGCCTTTCATGGTTTGGGACCTCCATATGTCACTTCATGTTATATCTCTCTTTTGGTCCCCATTCCTGCATGTTTTGTTAGCCTATCATGCTTTTGTTTTTGGCCATTTTACAGTTCTGAAAATAGTCTTATTTTGGCCCATTCTTCATGTTTCATTAAGGGTCTTTGGCTGTTTGTGGAATATTTTGCATACCTCATGTTATAGCCTCTTTTGAGCCTTATTTTGCATTGCATTTCTAGCATGTTTTTATACTGTTTTGGAGTTTTTACAGTTCTGTAAATATGCTTATTTTTGGTCCCTCTTCAATGTTGTAGAAGGGAATTTTTCAGTTTGGGCTTTGCATATACCCCTTGCCTCTTTGGCCACCTTTTGGCCCTTTTTCTTGCATAGGAGTGCAGCCATACCTGTGTTTGTTTTTGGGGTTTTTACAGTTCTGGAAAACATCATATTTTGGGCCCCTCTTCAACTTTGTTGAAGGGCCCTAACCTGTTTGAGGACAGCAGATGTGAGTTGCTTCTTAATCTCATGTTTAGGGCCATTTCTTGCATGCTAATTTTGCCCTGTCTTGGTTTGCTGTTTGGCCATGCTATAAACTGGAAAAGTTCATATTTAGGGGCTGCCTTGCTTCTGTCTATTCATTGTATGTGCCAATTTTGTATGTTTGGTATAGCTATTGGCCATTTCGCGAGCCAAAATTCATATTTCGGGACTATTCCCTGCATCGGGTGTGTTTTCGCCTCATTTCGGGGCTGTTTTCCCCCACATTTCATTTCTGAAAATCCATTAGCATGCTTATATGTCATTTCCATGCCATTGCATTGCGTATGCCATTGCCTCGGTTTGCGTGCCCGCGTGCACGCATTTCGAGGCACTTCATTTTCACCCATCGGCCTCTTATGTGAGTGTGGCTGAGGCTCTCTCATGTTAGTGTAAGTCCATGTTGCATTCTATATGCCATTTTTGCCATATTGCATTGCGTATGTCATCGCCTCGATTTGCGTGCCCGCGTGCACGCATTTCGAGGCACTTCATTTTCATCCATCGGCCTCTTATGTGAGTGCGGCTGAGGCTCTCTCATGTTAGTATAAGTCCATGTCGCATTCTATATGCCATTTCCATGCCATTGCATTGCATATGCCATCACCTCGGTTTGCGTGCCCGTGTGCACGCATTTCGAGGCACTTCATTTTCATCCATCGGCCTCTTATGTGAGTGTGGCTGAGGCTCTCTCATGTTAGTGTAAGTCCATGTCGCATTCTATATATCATTTCCATGCCATTGCATTGCATATGCCATCGCCTCGGTTTGCGTGCCCGTGTGCACGCATTTCGAGGCGCTTCATTTTCATCCACCGGCCTCTTATGTGAGTGTGGCTGAGGCTCTCTCATGTTAGTGTAAGTCCATATCATATTTCTCTATCATTTGCATTGCGTATGTCATTTTCTCGGTTTGCGTGCCCGTGTGCATGCATTTCGAGACATGTCATTCCATAGCATTGTGTATGTTAGGATTGTATCTTAGTTGCATTTCATGCATGTCATGCATATTGCATCGTGTTCGGAATAGGAGTTAGCCCGGGCACGGGAAACGAGGTGCATTTCGTACTCCGAGTGACGGAATGTATCTCAATTCCCCAGTCACCGACACTCCGGATCACCCATGATGGAGTTAGGTCTTCTAGTGTTTTCATGTGCATTCATCCTATATTGAATTGTGCATTTCGACTCCTCGGCCACCATGCCTCGGTATGCGTGATTGGTGGCACGAGGATCGAGACATGCATATATCTGTGAAAATACATTGCTATGCCCCTTTCCTGCTCTCTGTTGCAGCAAAATGAAGAATCAGCAATTTTTCAGGACTTGGCACGCTTTTCAAGAATAACTGCTAAACAGAGGCTAATTGGGGCATCCTGGTGGATTTCCGCGCAAGGCAGCCTAAATGTGCATCATTCATCAGAAGCAAGGCAGTCCCTGGCTTGCACGCCAGTTTTTTACAGTTTTTTTAGTTAATTCGTTAATTAATTAGGAATCTGTATATTATTTGGACTGTAATATTCTTTCATTTGGAACTGTATTATTTATTCGGACCCTCTGCGCGAGGGCACAATTGTAATAAGTGTGCGTGTGTGTGTTGTATGTCTTCCAACCCCACGTCTTTCTCCCTTTTATTTATCCGCTTTTGATGGTTAGATTAGGGCATGTTTAAATTAGCATACAGTATGACAGCATGTTTGCATTCATTCATCTGTTTTGCATGCACCGGGCTCGGCGCATCATACTAACTGCATTTGTATTTCAATTCCAAATTGAATACATGTTAGTTGTAGCATTTCATATGCCATGTTTAGAATAGCCGAACCTGCTATAGTTGCATTTTGCATGTGTTACATTAGGCATTTCTGTATACTTAGGATTCATGCATGATTTCTAATGAGTTTCTATTTCGGCTTGGAGTACTCGGTAAGTTTTATGCTTTAGCATCCTTGCATGCGTGTGAGTGACTGCCATGATAGCATGCTTACCAAGAGGCTATTTGCTTATGTGATATATCTGCCTGAATGCCTATGGGTGAAGGTTGGGTTACTTAAATTGGAATAAATCATCAAATGTTTTAAGCCTACTTGCGAGTAGCAAACCACCTTTCAAAAATAGACATGAAATGTTTTGTTCCAATTCAGGCGATCCAGTCTATACTTGTATGCTGTGCGCATCACATAGTAACCTAGGCTAATAACCGGAATAAGAACACACAATGTTTTCAAAAATAGATATCATGGTTAGTAGAGGCCGGTCTCTGACCGGGCGAGCGGGGGTGCTCACGAAGTGACCTTCCCCAATCGTACCCAAGTTCCCGAGCCGAGGCAACTTTGGTGATGACGGACACGTGGCCTTAGGCAACGAGTCAGGGTTTCCTAAATTTCCCAAAATAAAATATTTAGGTGGCGACTCTGTATCTGGCAAAGCAGTCCATGTTTGGCACTTCTTTCAAAAATCTGTTTTCTCAAAACGATTTGCCAGATTTGGACTCTTTGGTTCAGATTTAGAACCGTGACTACAAATCGAGTCCGAGCTGTAGCGAGGTCCCCCACGGGCTTGTTACACCTGTCACTGATGGCCGACAGTGTGCCACCCTTGGCCGGCAATGGACCACCTTTGGCCGGCAGTGATCCTTCCATGGCCGGCAAGCCACTGGTGACTTCCCCTGCAATGTTTTGGTAAGGTCCAGCAACAAGCGCTGAAAGACACCCTGCAAATAGAGCCTCTAAAGAGCAACCGGAAGGCGTTTCAAGGCAAAGAACCGAAGCGAGCATGCATGCCTCCCTCCTTCAAATAGAGCTGGAATAGCACCATTTACTGCTTTCTCTACCTGCTTGTTGTCATTCATTAGTTAGTTAATTAGTTAGTTAATTAATAAAGTTGTGTAATAATTAGTTGCAGCTAGTTATTCAGTTTGGTTCTGTAATAATTAATTAGCTTGTGAGTTAGTTAATTAGGTGGCTTGTATTATTTATTCGGTCCCTCCGAGTGAAGGCAAATTTGTAATAACTGTGGGTGCGTGTGTGCATGTCTTCCAACCCCATTTCTTTCTCCCTTTTATTTACCCGCTTATGATGGTTAAATTTAGGGCATATTTCAATTAGCATACCTTATGCTATGCATGCGTGCATTCATTCATATGTATTGCATGCACCGGGCTCGGCGCATCATACTAACTGCATAGTATTTCAAATCTAACTTGAATACGTGTTATCTGTTGCATTCCTAGGATTAGCCGAGCCTATTCTAGACTGCATTCTGCATGCGATACATTAGGCACTTAACATGGACTTGGATCATGCATGATTGCTAACGAGTTCTCTGTTTTGGCACGGAGTACAATGTAAGTATTTATGCTTTAGCATCTCGCATGAGTGTGATTGTTAACATGACAGCATGCTTACCATGTGGCTATATGCTTATGTGATATACTGCCTGAATGCCTGTGGATGAAGGTTGGATTACTTGAATTGGGATAATTCATTGAAATCTGCATTTTAGCCTACTTGCGAGTAGCAAACTTCAAACATTTCCAAACAAACGGATATGCAATGCTTTGTTCCAAATTAGGCGATCTAGTCTATATTTGTATGCTGTGCGCATCACATAGTAATTCTAGCTAATTAATCGGAATAAGAACACATGTGTTTTCGAAAACGAGATATCATGGTTAGTAGAGGCCGATCTTCGGATCGGGCGAGCGGGGGTGCTCACGAAGTGACCTTCTCTAATCGTCCCCAAGTTCCCGAGCCGAGACAACTTTGGTGATGACAGACACGTGGCCTTAGGCAACGAGTCAGGGTTTCCTAAATTTCCCAAAATAAAATATTTAGGTGGCGACTCTGTATCTGGGAAAGCAGTCCATGTTTGGCACTTCTTTCAAAAAATCTGTTTTCAAAAATGATTTGCCGGATTTGGACTCTTTGATGATTCATCGGTCTTGCATTGCACTCTGCTAGATTAGATACAGGACCGTGACTTTGAGTCCTGAACTTCAGTGAGCCCATAATGAACAAAACGGTGGGGGATTCCCTCCCGAGGCGTTCGGGGACGTCTACAATTTATGGCGACTCTGCTGGGGAATTAGAGAACTTGACTCGAACTCATGATATCTTGTTTTGATTACACTTATGTGTTTCTTTGCATTGCATGTGCATTGGTGCGCCTAGGACACCGTGTTTGCCGTATGCTATTCCTGAACGGTTTGCCGGAGGCTCGCTTTGCGAAGCGTGCCATAAAGCTGACCGGTTGCGAGCTCTGCCACGACGGGAACACAAACCCCGATTTTACCGGGGCACCCTTTTTGACCATTCGACCTAGTGCATATTCAGAATCCATAGTGATCATTCCAAACTAGGACAGGTTGCTTACCCGATTATAGGTTGTTTGAAACCGCTGTGTGCGTAGTGAAACCCTAGCTCCTGACAAAATAGGATAGGGAAACCCTACTCCAACATAGGGGTGTTTTGGCTCCATTCAGTTCAGCGGATCTATGATGATGCAAAATTCAGAGGAAATCGTGGTTATGGCAGCCGCATTAGACCAAGGAATCATCCCGCAAAGCGAGACCAATGTCGATGTACCACATCCACCCAGGTCGCCTACTGCACGCCCGATCTGGGAGCCCCAGTTATTTCAGGCCCGTGAACCTATCACGTTTGAATTAATGGGAATGATTGGTGACCTTCAGAAGTCCGTAGCGGATCTCGCTTACGGAATGTCAGCTTCGCCACCAACTGCATCATATGCCGGAAATTTTGTACCGCAGGAGCCCCCGCTACTGGGGCGAATTGTGATCGAGCTCAGCCAATCTCAGGTTGTCTCGAGCTATTGCAATGACATGTCAACAGCAACCCAAACCCTTGATCAGGCTGAGGCCAGAGGTAAGAACAAAATGAAGGCAGACACCGATCCCATTGAACAACTGTCGTGGGCAGTCGAGGTTTTGAAAGCCGGGGGGATGAATAAGCAGCAGGTATTCGCAGTTGTGGCCAAGACTGTAGATGATGCTTTCCCCACTCCAACCGAGGGCAGTTCAAGCCAGACGGAAAACCGGGATAAGCCCCGTCATGCCAGAACAGTTCCTTCCACTCATAAACCTGCACCTGGAAGAGATCAGAAAGCCAAGGCAGTGCCTGCCTGCTAGTGCGTCTAGCAAGAATCCACAGACTTCGAAGTATCTACCCCGAGGGCGCAGACTCTTTCACGCTCTCTACATGCCTCTGTCTAAGGCACTACAAATCCTGGCTGAAAAGGGGCATCTTAAACCCCTCGAGCCTAGGCCTCTCCCCAGTCATCTTCCAGCAGGCCATGACGCTACTCAGTACTGCGCATACCATCAGCAAACCGGTCACGCCACTGACAACTGCTTCCGTCTTCACCACGAAGTACAGGACTTGATCGACAACGAGGTCATCCTCCCACCTACCTCAGCAAAGTCTGTCACCACTGAGCTTTTGGACTTTGAGGATACCACGAGTATGTGATCAGGGGTTGGACCACCTGTGGGCGGCGCTCAGTATATTTCAGATGTGGCGTGTGGCACGCACTGTTTTGAGCATTTGCGAATGCTGGTTTTTGTAGCCTCTGACTTGGGTGTTGAGTCAGTTCTGTGGTTTTGTTTTGAGTCTGTCTCTTTGTTTTGAGTCTGTCTTTTTGATTAAAGGTCTGTCTTGTTGTATCGAGTCAGTCCTGTTGTACAGAAGTCAGGTGATTCCAGGGGTGTTACTTTGGATATCACTATTTTGTTTTGTGTTTGTCCTTTTGTTTTCTTTTGAGTCTGTTTCTGCCGGGGAGCCAGTAACACCAAAAAATTTGAATGGAACAGCAGTAATTTTCACACTCTTGCATTTGCTTCTACCTTGTGCCGGTTGTGCCAGAAAATCTAGGACGAATTGGCGGAGCATCTCACCTGCTCTTCTGCACCTTTAAATCATTGCATTGACCTAAGTTTTTCAAAACTTTTTCTAACACAATGTGTTGAAAACAAAGAAGAAGGAATTCCTCGGGATTTGCAAAAATTTGATCAATTGAGAGAAAGAGAGGCGTGCTAAGCCCTTAATGAATGAGATCATGTTTGTTAATGTGAGTACGGAGGAGGACCCTGGCTTGATCCAGATTGGTTCTACATCGTCTTCCGCGCGAGCGATTAGTCGCTTTCTTAAAAGATTTCAAAAAAAAATGTTTTGCGCTGTCTTGCGAAGATCTGTGTAGAATCACTCTTGAGATTGTGCAGCTTAGGATCGCTCTCAGCCCCGAGACTCGACCCCTCACTTTCAAAGCTTGAACTTGGATTCAGATTGTTCAACGATCAACTACAATGTGAGGCCTGTGTGGCCAGATTTGAAGCAGCCCATGAATTAGCGGCAAGAAAGTCAGATCAAGAAGACCAGATGCCATCAAAAGAAGCTTGCAAAGCTAGATCAGAAGCACCCCTAGAACTAGGGGCAAAGAATTTCAAATGTGCTCGAAGAGCCGAAGATGGATCATTCCACAAACCAAAGAAGGCCGGCAAGAATGCCAAGTCCCAGATGGAGGAAAGAAGAAAATATCGCTGAAGGATAACCGAGTTCCTATCCACAACACTAGGGGCAAATTCAGCCCCCATGGGATGGACTCCTACATCATCAGCGAACAGCGACCACTCTCCTGGATACGGATGGCTTCAAAACCGTGAAACCATTTGGCATGAACTTGTTACACTTTTACCCTTTGAGAGGCTCGCTGGGCCGAAAACTCGGAAGGGCGACCCAGGCAAAAGTTAGAGCAAGAGAAAAATACAAAAAAAAAGAGAGAAAAAATACAAAAGAAAAGAGAAGAGAAAAGATGAAAAGATTTGAAAAAGAAAAGACAAGAAAAAATGAAAAAAAAAAGAGAAGAATTGAAAAGAAAAGAAAAACAAAGCTCGCAAGGTTGAAAACCCAGAAAGGGCGGCCTTGGCAAAAGTTAGAGCGTAAAAGGAGAGGTTAATACCCGAGTGTACCTAAACCCCCAAACTACGTAAGGCTTGATTCCCATCTTTGTTATACATAGGCAACTTCATTCTGAAGTCCAGCCACAAACACTTCGAATTCTACTATGTCCATGTAATGGTTTTGACCATCTTTGCCTTCTCGGTATCTGAGAATTTGGTTGTGTTCGTCACTCTAAGGACTGACTACAATGCGCTGCGATGCCATTCAGACAAGGGGCAACTTTCCATTGCTATTCAATGTGCTGCGGCGCTATTCAGACAAGGGGCAACTTTCCATTGCCATTCAATGCGCTGCGGTGCCATTCAAACAAGAGGAAAATTTCTGTTGCCATGCAATGTCCTTCAAGCAAAGGGCAATTTTCCTTCGGATCTGAGGTTGTGCATCTCAAGGGTAGGTTCTGTGCTCATTGAGCATTGGCCATTTGCAAAAACAGTTTTTGAGAATTTTTACTGAGGTTGACTAATTTTCTCAAAAATTGTTCCATTTTCCCAAAACTAGACCACTTCTTGGGCTCAAAAAAAGGAAAATTTCCAGTGCTCATAACCTAACTTGCATGATTTTGAATCAGAAAATTGAACAAGCATGTTAATCTAACTCTCATGTTGGTCAAAATTGTTTTAGTGGAAAACCAAAACAAAAAATGGTCAAAATGATGAATTAGGGGCACAGTTGAGTCAAGCTTCCTGTCTTTTCCCTATTGTCATTGTATTTGCCAGGAAGGGCACCATACTTGCCAAGAAAGGGCACTCTACCTGCCAGAAAGGGCAGAGCTGAAGCTGTCAGTAAAGGGCAGAAATCTCTCACATTCTTCAAGCAACGAGGTATCAAGCCAAGTGCGAAGCATGAACTGGAATGAGGCAAGATATTCCACTCCATCATCTGGACAGATCTGATCACATCCAAACTCCCCAAAAAAGCATCATCAACCGATGTCAGTTGCAGATTTGCTACACACCCAGTCTTAGTGCAACCCCTCTGTGGGAGGAACTCACTGGCTGTGAGCGGAACAAAAAGAATCTAGCAGCAAGCTAAGGACAAGAGCCCGTAATTTCTCGTTTATCCATCAACCACCCAGGGGAGGGATAAAAAAATGAGAGATTGAAGAATAGAGAGATGTGCGCTGAGAGAAAAAGTGAGGAAAAGGGCTTTTTCAGAAAAATAGAGCTTGAGGGCCAAGTGATGTGAGAATCACAAATGAGAAAGGGTGGGAAACAATACCCAGAGAAACAGGCTCCCTGTGCACGTCTGAGTGTCGTGTCTTTTTGTTTTATCTCGATTCTTGTCTTGAGTCGTT